>NC_090440.1:539715907-549715907 GCF_031143425.1 Pleurodeles waltl | reverse complement strand
TACTATAATAGTAAAATTATTAAATTATGAACGAAATACATAAGAGATATCGGAAGGTGTAGATCTTTGTCAGACTGCAACATGAACCCCGTTATCTAGTTGCAACACATGACTAGCAATTATTACCACATATATGATGCAATTTAAATAATTAAAAATAAGTATTTAGTACTGTAAACACCACATCTTCTATCAGGTATGAAAGTGGACGGACAAGTAAAAAATGTTCTTCTTGAATCAGATCAATCAGTCAATCAATGGGCTACAACATGTATAGATTATGTGAGTAGACAAATTAAAAAAACAGTATTGATTATTATTTGGATATTACATTTTTTCTTACACAAGCAGCATTAGGACATACATATAATAAAATAATAAAATGGCAGTAAAACACAGGGATTGACATAGCACATTAAGTTGCATGACCCCTTGTGCATATAACCTTTGGAAATCTATGGAACGTTCCACTTGAGTTAACTAGCACATACCAGAGAGTGCAAATTAACTGTTCAAGCTTATAAAATACACATTGTATATTATGCAATTAAGTATCAGTCTCACATTTATTGGAAAGAAGACTAACACTAATTACAATACCAGGCCATAGCCTTTGTGTTACACTTGGGTGTTTCAAGGGAAAAGAAAACAGTTTTAGGCACTACTACATGTTAAGAGTTGAAATTGACTAGATATCTGCAACATGAACTGTAGAACCAGGCGAAGTTAACCGAGGACTGGATGTTCTATACATTAATGTCATTTTCTGCCTGTAATAAGGTAAATAAATATTTAATGCAACCAATCAACATTTGAAGGGAGTTTGTACTACCACACGGCATGTACAAAAAATTATTGTGCGATGGTCAGAGGTATGCACTTTCATGGTCCAAGCAATTAAGGGTTTATTAATTACAAGTCACTGGTAAAGTAATTTAAATAAAGCTGAACTTCTAGTTAAATATCTGAACACTAATTTACTTCTTTTATGAAGTGCAACACATCACACAGGCCTCTTCTAGTGCTGAACAGAGAGCAGGAACTCTACATTTAAGTAATCTAAAACATCACTAATAATTGTATTGATGAAAATGTATGTATTGTCAAGGAACACAGTATAAATATTAAAGTTTTTCAGAGGTTTGATAAATTACATTTGGATTCAATGTCCGTTTTCAAATATTACCATGCATTCATTATAACTTGAGGCTCTTTCAAAAGTAAAAAATGAAGCACCTACACAACTGATTTTAAGGCAAAATAAAAATATATGATAAATGTATTTTTTTTTTAATTAGCAAGATCACATGTGAAAATATTTAATATAATGAATTTTTAAGAAGAGTCTTCAAGTCATTAAAAATGTGGTTCGCAGTAAAAACTTGAGAGAAATATTAACATGTAAGACTCTATAATAACTTTGAAAAAAGTAAGGTTTGCTTAATTGGGAATGTAAAATATACAATAGGAAATACAATAACTACATATCATTTACGTGTTTGATGCTAACTCATTTGAACTGATCATGTGCTTATGCTTTTACAAACACTGTCCCGATTTCATATATTACTGAATTTATATTAAATTGTATTTTCTGACGTAGCTTTTACCTCATCAGTTTTCTTGACTGTTCTTCACCGTATTGCAAATACTGCAAGGTTTAAGTATATTTTTTAACACAAAGCCCAATTTGACAAACCTATTTTCCAGATTTCCAAAACTCCATTCTACAAAACACTAAGGGCCCCATTACGAACCTGGCGGTCACTAGACTGCCAGGTTCGCTGGTGGCGGTTGGACCGCTACCAATTCGGTAGTCTGAGCACCATATTTCAACCCTGGCGGTCGGGCTACCAGGGAACCGCCAGCATCAGAGAACCCGGGGGTCTGGAGGTGGTGGTGGTCCTAATCTGCCAGGGCAGCTCTTCCCTGGGGATTACGACCCTCGTCTCCTCCAGCGGTTTCATGGCAGTACCACCGCCATGAAAATGCTGGCAGAGAATGGGTGCAGAGGGTCCCAGGGGGCCCATGCACTTGGCCCCCCTGGCCAGCACCTTCACAACATTGCGAACAAACTTTTATTAACTCCGGCAGGGAGATTGCTGCAGAGGCTACCCTGTCAGGAGTTTGGCAGACAGTTTTGCATCCACCAAACTCAAAATCGGGCCCTAGTTGCACATTTTCAAATTACATTTAAAAGTTTCAAATTTTAAAACGTGTTGAAAATTAAACAATTTAGCAAAAACAATATATTTTTCTGTCCTAGTATTTGTAACTCTTCCTTTAATTTTACATGGTTGGCAACTTAGCTCAGTAGTTTCTAAGATAGCTCAGTGAACTGCGCACCACTTAGAAATCTGAATGTCATCAGTTTGAATTACATCAGTGCATATACAGGTTGACATTCTTTAGAAGTTGATAAAAAGAATGCCACCGAGTTAGATCAAAGCACCAATTGCTTACGTGCCTAGAAACAATCCATTTGTGCTAACATTATATGAGCACTTATCACTTCGTTCTTCATTAATTTCTTTAGAAAATATGCCTTTGAATTAATTTGACCAGTAATTGCAACTTGCCTTCAAATGTAATCAGAAGGGGGAGCAGCTTTCTCAAAGTGTAAGTACATGATACTAAATAGTCAGAAGTATTTAACTGTGATTGCCTTGAGAGCGATGGAAAGACTGCTACTGTAAGTAACAGTTATATATATAGTTGAAACTATGATATACACACACATATATATCTATCATTTGAAATCATACCACATCAAACTGGTGTTCAGGGAATTTAGGAAACCAAACCCAGATAGAAAATACAGGAACTGCTTCACAGCAGCTTATGAAAGCAACTAAATCCTGTGCAGTGGACTTTTATGACTTAAGGACTATTAGCACCCACACAAGTGATAAAGTACCCCCCCCCCCCAAAACAAAAATACCAACAAAGCAAAAGGAAAAATATTGAAATATGTTCTTATAGTTCAGTCTTTAGAAAGAGGAGTACTATGTAGACTGAATGCCTGAAAATAAGTGATACCAAACTAACACACTATGCTTAATGCAAGTTAGCATTACAAGGAGAGGGGAGATACAAACTTGATAACAGTGTAATATGGTCCATTATTCCCATTGAGAGGTTCCACTGAAATCATAAACCACAAGGCTGAATGCCATGTGGTTTGTAAATGTCACCAGTACTCCGAGACTGCAATACTGGACAATACTACAGGGTTACCTGTGATATTTTTTGTGTGTCTATTTTGAGGTAGGTAGCTTGAAAAACATGTTTTCTTAAAAGCACAGCTAACAATGGGCATTGGTTGGAATTAATATGTTTAGGTTTACCTTTCAGGAACAAACGCTTGATAAACCAATGCACAATGGTGAGGCCAGTGGATTTGGGTGAGTCTTTTCTGCATCATTTACAATATAACTATGGTTTTACTGTATCTGCCAAACAATTTGCTTATTTTAGAAAATATGTTTCTAGCTCAAACCTGAAAATAATCCAGCTAGAGAATGGGGTCCATAATTAGCAGTTTTTGCTATATAATTTAGATAACCTTGCCACATGATTTGGTAAGCCATGCCATATACTACTAGTAGCCCTGACAATAGTTAAACTCTGCAGAGTGGTTTGGAGGCTATAATTATGAAATAATCCGTACTTCACAGGAAGCCCTGAACTATCTTCCGTATTGCCCTGTCCCCTGTGAAATATGTGGGTTTTAAATCAGCGCACTGTTTGCAATAAAAACACTAAACATGTGGCCTGTATATATATATATATATATATATATATATATGCATATATATACAGGGAGTGCAGAATTATTAGGCAAAAGAGTATTTTGACCACATCATCCTCTTTATGCATGTTGTCTTACTCCAAGCTGTATAGGCTCGAAAGCCTACTACCAATTAAGCATATTAGGTGATGTGCATCTCTGTAATGAGAAGGGGTGTGGTCTAATGACATCAACACCCTATATCAGGTGTGCATAATTATTAGGCAACTTCCTTTCCTTTGGCAAAATGGGTCAAAAGAAGGACTTGACAGGCTCAGAAAAGTCAAAAATAGTGAGATATCTTGCAGAGGGATGCAGCACTCTTAAAATTGCAAAGCTGCTGAAGCGTGATCATCGAACAATCAAGCGTTTCATTCAAAATAGTCAACAGGGTCGCAAGAAGCGTGTGGAAAAACCAAGGCGCAAAATAACTGCCCATGAACTGAGAAAAGTCAAGCGTGCAGCTGCCACGATGCCACCAGTTTGCCCATATTTCAGAGCTGCAACATCACTGGAGTGCCCAAAAGCACAAGGTGTTCAATACTCAGAGACATGGCCAAGGTAAGAAAGGCTGAAAGACGACCACCACTGAACAAGACACACAAGCTGAAACGTCAAGACTGGGCCAAGAAATATCTCAAGACTGATTTTTCTTAGGTTTTATGGACTGATGAAATGAGAGTGAGTATTGATGGGCCAGATGGATGGGCCCGTGGCTGGATTGGTAAAGGGCAGAGAGCTCCAGTCCGACTCAGACGCCAGCAAGGTGGAGGTGGAGTACTGGTTTGGGCTGGTATCATCAAAGATGAGCTTGTGGGGCCTTTTCGGGTTGAGGATGGAGTCAAGCTCAACTCCCAGTCCTACTGCCAGTTCCTGGAAGACACCTTCTTCAAGCAGTGGTACAGGAAGAAGTCTGCATCCTTCAAGAAAAACATGATTTTCATGCAGGACAATGCTCCATCACACGCGTCCAAGTACTCCACAGCGTGGCTGGCAAGAAAGGGTATAAAAGAAGGAAATCTAATGACATGGCCTCCTTGTTCACCTGATCTGAACCCCATTGAGAACCTGTGGTCCATCATCAAATGTGAGATTTACAAGGAGGGAAAACAGTACACCTCTCTGAACAGTGTCTGGGAGGCTGTGGTTGCTGCTGCACGCAATGTTGATGGTGAACAGATCAAAACACTGACAGAATCCATGGATGGCAGGCTTTTGAGTGTCCTTGCAAAGAAAGGTGGCTATATTGGTCACTGATTTGTTTTGTTTTTGAACGTCAGAAATGTATATTTGTGAATGTTGAGATGTTATATTGGTTTCACTGGTAATAATAAATAATTGAAATGGGTATATATTTGTTTTTTGTTAAGTTGCCTAATAATTATGCACAGTAATAGTCACCTGCACACACAGATATCCCCCTAACATAGCTAAAACTAAAAACAAACTAAAAACTACTTCCAAAAATATTCAGCTTTGATATTAATTAGTTTTTTGGGTTCATTGAGAACATGGTTGTTGTTCAATATTAAAATTAATCCTCAAAAATAGAACTTGCCTAATAATTCTGCACTCCCTGTATATATATATATATATATATATATATATATATATATATATATAGACAGACAGACACACACACAGTCTACGTGTGTATATATATTTATACACACGCACATGATGATAGACAGCGAGAGCGGATTTGCAGGTAGTTCTATAAATATACAGGCACTGAGGACTGACAGATTACTAAATTATGAAGTTATGTGATAACATCAACAGTTCTGGGAGTCACACTGTTGATAAAATAAAGGGCAAAAGAAATGGTCTGGGTAAAAGTTCAAAAACCTACATGTACCTGACCACAATCACACACCAGTGAAACAATCAAGAGTCCAGCTTAGCATAGGAATGTCATCTTCCGTGCATGGGAGGGAATGTAGCAATATTACAAGGCAGACCCAGGGGATGCTGCATCGGAGAATGGATCAAAAGCTGCACTTGCCAACATCACTGCAGCATAGATTTCTCATCATATTGGAGAAGGAATCCACCATAAGTATTATACATGCCTCGCTGTAGCTCACTCCAAAGCCCCTTCACAACCCCACTACCTTTTCCACTGAAATTCTGGCATCTTCCATTGCAAAGTGTCCAAAAGTGTGATTTAAAAGAAATTCACTCAGTGAACTCCATGTCTTTTCTCTACCAAAAGATTCCCATTTGACATACTACAAGTGGTCATTCGCACACTGCCTACTGGATAATCAGGTGTTTTCCCATCCAGCAACCACTTCTAAAAGGCTGCTATAACTGCACAAGAGACTGCTAACTAGCAGGCTTTGTGCATGCGAGATCAAAAAGTGTCAGTCGCAGACCACCTCTGCTCTGACCTGAACAGGAATGCCTTATCAGTCTAACAATGTCTTTAGGAGTGTGCCTTAACCTACCCTAGCTTAGCATGGGGCTGACATTACGCCAGTCTTACCAAGCACATTTTACTATGTATGGCCGAACATGTGAGAGATTCAGCCCAGTATTTTTAGAGGGACAGCCTATAAGAAGCTATATCAATTTTCTCTATACACCAGGTGACACCTATTTACAATTGAGTTTAAAAAAAAAACCAGACTGTACATTTCCTAAGAAGTGCAATCTCATAACTTGTATTTATGTGAATGCCTGTACTAGGGTGCGATATTAAAGATAGTGGAATGTTCTCCTTTACTCGTTCACTAAATATGGATATTTACATTTGTGCACTTGCCATGTCACATAGTGCATGGCCATCATCAGCAGTGACTCCAGAGGAAGCATCACCTCCCACCTTCATCGCCTCACTGGAAGGACGAAGGAAGACTTACAAGCTGTGGTTAATCCAAGCCGTCACCTATGACTTATTCATCTTATCTGGGTACTCAGTCATATCAGACTCAAACCTTCCCATACTCATCGTTTTCTACAATGTACAAGGAGTACATTTACAAAAATAGCCACCAATAGCCTGACACATGGCCAAGAGTGGTACTGAGATTTTCTCCAAGACTTTAAAATCCAAAACAATTTCTATCTATCTCCACTAAACATACACAAGATTTGGAGACCCTATCATATATATGTGCTGTAAGCTCGCTTTGAAAACAAAGAAGTGGGGTTACTCAAAAAGGTAAGAAGATAATCAAGTCCTAATAAGTGAGTGTGCCATCAATGATCAGACACCAGGAATTACCTGCACTAATAGATTTATATAAATGAGGTCTCTTGTTTTTTTTCTGGGTGCAAACAGACTCAGCCAACTTGAACAGCAAGTTAAACCTTCATTTCAACAATTAAAGTAATCACGTCATCCAGAGTAAGGGCATTATTTATCACAGACATCAAAGGACAATATGGTTTACATGTACTAGACATGATTTGGAAACACTGTTTTATTCATTCAACACTCATGGCAACAATATTCTCACATGAGCCTGTAATTTATAATAACTTATGGAGCTCAGAACACTCAGGCTATGGCAAACTAGAAAAAACCTTTGTCAATTTTACCATGTTTTCTAGGATTTTAGAAAGCTTTGGATCACATTTTTTGCTGAAACTAGCAGATGATGTTGCAGGAGAAGGATTATGTTATGATTTCCTAAATCAAAGAAGCTCCCCTGTACAACGTGGTTCACATTTGCTATCTAGTAATGCACTTAACATGTCAGCGACTCAATTTCCAACCAGGTGTTAATCATTTACATAATGGAATCCAAAGTTTTGAGCATTATTTTGTAAAGGGTTTAAATAAGAATATACCAGGTAGCTAGCACATGTTTAACAATGCGTGTATCCACTGGAAGTAGGTTTATAATGGAATACGTGTAAAGCTGGACAGAAACGTAATGCAGTAGAAGTAATAGTGGTTTTTAAACAGCTAGCAGAAATTACATTGAGGTTCATATAGCAACAGCAGTGGCCTATAGGGGTGTGCTACAGGGTTATACTTTAAGGGGCAAAACGCACAAATAGAAGAAATGGCAATTTCCAAATAGCAATTTTATCTGAATCACTAATTGAAAATCACTGACCTTATGTATTAAACATTTTGTTTTGTCCTTGCGTTTGTAAGTGGGTCGCAAATTTACCTACCTCATGAATATGAATGAGGTAGTTTGCAATTTGCAACACATTAGGAATTGCTGCAATCACAGAGATTGTGGCCTGCTGGGGTCAGCAGACCCACATGTCTGTGATTGCTTTTAAATAAAGCAATATATATATTTTTTTCATTTGCAGCTTGTGTTGCTTAAAGGAAAACAGGATACGTTCAAAAATAAACCTTTTTTTTTTTTTTTTTTTTTTTTTTTTTAAGGAGTGGGCGGAAGTCCGTGAGACCAATGCTTGCTCTAAAAAAAATGTTTTTTTCCAACATTCACAAAGGGGAAACGGTCCTATGGGGACCCCTTCCAATTTCCGACTGCATTACCACCAACTCTGAGTTAGTAGTAAAATATCAAGGTTTTGTGATTACATTTCGGTTGCAAAACTTTGGTAGGTAACACTGGAAATCGTTATTTGGAAGGGTCACCCTAAACATGGTCCTTCCAAATAGTGATTTCTACACCAAAATTGTAATTCTGGAGAATCGCAGTTTGGGTGTTTGTACATTCGGAAAAACATTTTTGCCGCCAACGGCCCAATTTTGGAAAACGGGCCATTTGTATCGGCAAAAAATGCTTTGTCTGTATGGCCCCAAGAGCTTTGTGAAGGAGGAGGTCAAAAGTGAAATCGATTCAGAGCCCAACAGTCTAACAAATTGAACAGGGGAGCAGGACATGCCGATAGATGGACACTGGGGCTGTGAAAGAAGGTGCCTATAGGGTAGAAACAGAGAGCTGACCAGGGTGAGGCAACTCAATGTGATAATTTATTACAACCTTTTAAAGTGCTGAATACTATCAAAAGAAAATCCAAGCACTTCTGAAGAAGGTTTCAATGAGAATTTCAACCTTCAGCAGTAACAGTGCATTTTTGTGCATTTCCAAGTTGCCTACAATTGTTGACAGTCTCACACCTGGAAACATCATGATGCTTGGCCAGTCCCTGTTGCCTCCCTGAGTTTGACACTTGCTTCTGAGAATCATATATTTATGTTGAAATATTTGATCTGGACACGAATGCTCACATCTTACTGCTTTAGATACTTCGAGTGCTCCAGAAATGTTGACTGTATTTGAAATTAGACTGATTCAAATGTGGATGGGTTGAGCATCTGTATATTTATGGATAAGTAATGGGGGGAACACACACTCCTACCAGGATCATGTATACAGCACTCTCAATTTCACTGGTAGTTGGCAAAGTACATGACAGATATGACATTTATTGCATCTCTAAAGACATGGACCTGCACAATGATCTTACTGAGACACGATGGACAGCTTGCCTGGAGAGCCAAGGAGCTAAACCATTAGCTCAGGTTGGTGCAAGAACGGCATCCGAGATTCCCGGGAATCATGACAGATTGGTAAATTGTGCTCAGGAATTTTGCCACATCATTACAGGAAGGAGTATGAGCAAGCACATTACAGATGGCATTTGCACACCACTTGACCAATACATTCAAATAGTGAAAGCAAATTCAGCATTGATAAGCAGTGTCCTGTATGCCCTGGGCTCGTGATGTGAAAATGAGCATTTCTAAAGGCAAACCAGGTTTCATAGTTATCCACTAACCAATGTGGTCTTGTCACCGACAGTTGAACAATTTTGAGATAAGGTGAACTGCGCCAATCAGATGGTATAATTCAGCCTCCGGTGTGAATCTTCTGCCTCGTTTAATTTGCCATTTTTAATTAAATGGAGGGAGAAAGGCAGGGCAACTGCCCATTTCACACATCTGTGCAGCTTCAAACTCCATGGGGATCTGGACATCAACTTCCACAGTTAAAACTGGAGAATGGGCTGACTGGGCAATGTGCGTTCTGCCCAGCCAGTGCATGGCCTGTGCAACTAGTGTTTCAACTTCATTCTGTAAACTTGCAATGACATTTGAGAACACCCTCTTGCTCCGTATTCTTGCCCGGTATTCAAATACATATTTACACATGGAATTTGTTTTAACGTACAGCTATCCGTGCAGAAACGGCTTCTATAAAATCCACTTCCAAATTCTCTGTTTGCAGTCTGTTTCCCCCGATTTT
The DNA here is from genome assembly GCF_031143425.1 of Pleurodeles waltl. Taxonomy (NCBI): domain Eukaryota; kingdom Metazoa; phylum Chordata; class Amphibia; order Caudata; family Salamandridae; genus Pleurodeles; species Pleurodeles waltl. The sequence goes on along the minus strand of NC_090440.1, from coordinate 549,705,932 downwards.
TTGTTTTTGCTTGAAGGACACATGGTCTCCATTTTGGGACGGGGTGTCACTAATATGCCTAATTTTTAGGCCTTAGACATAATGTACTGCTGTCAAGCAACAGGGTACCAGCTAAGATCTTTTTTAAAAATCACAGTACATTTTCTATTCATTTTGCTTGTCCGTTTAAAAACAACTCTGAAAGAATAAATATACATTTTTACCCTCTGGCTCAGAGAAATGTTGCCTGCAACACTTCTAGCTACAGCAGATCACGACTGGGGGCTAGATACATGCCTTTGGTTTCCCCCCATACATATAAGCCAATATTTCATGGAACGTGTGCCAGCTAGCCGTTGGGGATTAGGTGCTTGACATGGGTCCGTCAAACCTGCATCTGCCAGAAACAAGAGTACCTAGACCATTTCTCAACGAGATGCTGTCTGACTCAGCAAACTTGAAAAATTAGGATTCTGAATTTTATCAGAGACAATATCAGTTTAAAGTGTCTGTTGTAAGATATGCACTGTGAAAGCGTGTTTGAAGTAGTATAAATATGGTTTGTAAAGCAATTATTGCCCCAAACAAAACCCACTGTTTTGCACATAAAAGTCTAAATCAATTACAAACCTTAATAAATATGTACATTCTGATAGTCTCTTGCTCAAAACTCTTTCCTAGAAAAAAATAATCTTAAAGCCTACTGGAAGTCGTACTGGAATCAGGCCATCATCTTTAAAGGCAGAATCACGCTCTCACACTGACCCAACTATGCTCCCTAAGGTGCTGAACAGAAGGGCCTTTTAGTTCAATGTTTGTTTTTAAAGTTCTTCCTGCTCCTGGCAGTGGGTTTAGCTCATTAAAATGTGTAAACTGATGAAAATTTCATTTCATAGTGCTTTGCTTAGATTTCTTCAGTCAGACTTTCCATCCAGCCTCCATTCGCAGTAAGATCTGGCAGCATCAGCATTAGTCTTTCATTTGTCTATCTCGCCAGTAATAAATCACAACTTGCCTTGACGAATCAGACTCTGCTGAACGATGGTAACACCAAGGCTGATTTTGCAGCATTTAAAAAGTTCACTTTTCACATGACGTAACAGTACTAGATGAGGTCTGAAAATGATTTCAAGTGTAAATATTCAGCACCAACCACAACAAGAACCTTGAATTGAATCCGACAGTCGCCAGCCGAAGATTGAAATGCTCATGGAGGCAGAAGTGCTTTTTTAAAGCAGGTTCACTACAAAACATACGAACCTAAAATCACGAAATTTAAAGATATGGCTGTCCAAAGGTCTTCCGACATTCCATAACCCCAGTACTCGGTGGTCGGTCACAGTTGTGTGTGAACTTCGCCTGATTCGGTGTGAGGCGGTCATATGCCAATTTATACTCTTTGTCAAAAACATCTGCAAAAGGTAAAAAAAGAAGTCATTGCTGTTTCCTAGGGACCAGAATGTAGTCCACCTCCCATGAAGGCAAAACACTTGAATACAAGTGCGATCACGCATGGACCTGGTATCTGTTTCAGGCCCTCTTCTTTCTTTCTATCTCACCCACATGGCCGTGTCCTCTCCAGTTTACTTCTCATTGATAAGGCATCCAGTCAACGGATCTCATAGCTACCTAAAATACCCAAATTTGGCTGCTACATAAGCAATCTATAAGAACAATACATTTACGTAGAAGCGAGGTTGCAAGCACTGCCTTGATCTTTTTTTTAAACACAGATGTCCCAGCAGCCTTTTGGGTAATTTCTTTGGTGTGAATAGATTGCAGGCTTTGGCTTGGTAAACGTGCAGAGTTTACGTTTTTTGCACTAAGAGACATAGGGTATATTTTATTGTATTGTAACTGCAATTATATAGTGCTTACTAGCCCTGAGGAGCCATTAAATTATTTTATGGTGAGTGGCATGCTAAAATTAGTGGTTGCTTAGTGGTTTTTAGTTAGTTCAGTGTTGTTTCTCAGAAGACAACCCTCCTGCATTATCCTAGCTTGTGGTGGAACCGGAGGGAGTTAGATTTCATCAGTTGCAGGGATGGGGAGTATACGCTACTCTGAGAAAAAGTCTAGTGGGTTGAATAGACTGTGTAGAGGAAGCTCTCACTGAGGAGGAGGATGACATCATTAGTAGGGGTAGGAAGTATGTTGGTTCAAGTAAATGATGGGTAGTGTGAAGAGATGTAGAAGAAGTAGTTTAAAAGATGAGTGGATTGAAGGCAGTTTGTGAGAAAGAAGGGGTTATGGGCTATGGGTGGAGGTAAGACAATTCACATAAATACATACAGACATGTAAGCCATAGGACATACACCTTAATGTGTCTTCAATGCGGACAAGTGCAACACTTTCTTCAAGTCACAGACATTTGAATGCAAAGTTTTAACAGCCACTATAAAGGAGTGGAGAGAACAAGCATAATGACGAGGTGCACAGGTGAGCAGCAACCTGCAGAAAGGGGATATTTTAAGTCCATTATCTGGATTTATTGTGCCTGGCATTGGAAGCCAAATCTAGAATAGTGGTGCCCAGTTCCAGGAGCAACATTTGGGGTATTTTGCTAAGTTCTAAAGGCCTCGCCCAGATAAAATACACAGCGTTAACACATTGTTCTCCGTTTCATACACACTGAGGCACACATTTGCAATACATGTAAACAAACGTGCTCAGACAGAGGTGAGCCATAAAAAAAACATTACCTATATCAATGTTTTCTCTCCCAAGAGCAACAAGTGATAGAAACAAAATTTCTCTATATAAGCTCCTGCGGAAAAGAAGAAAGAAATAGGTTACTTCTTTAAAAAACTTTAAAAAATAAAAATAACAAAATCAAGAAATATTTGTAGATTCTCCACAAGGTAAGAAGACTGACACCCAATTTTGACATTTTAACATTCTCTTACTCCGTTTCAGGACCTCGTGAACTCATAACCGTATTCTGAAACCTTTTCAATGCTATTCATGTTTTACATTTGGTAATGATCAAACATGCCCCTTTGCTGAGGTTAAAACAAAAATAAACCAATGCTTTCACCATTCACATACTGAATGATAATTCTTACTATTCCGAGTATTCATGGGGTCACAAATACTTTAGAAATAGTATTCTGGGTCCAGGAGTGATGGTTCTGTTTTCTTACTGATTTTAAAACTGCCAGTATTTGACATACAGAATGCATTCTCATTTTTCTCGATTTCACAAATGCACTGAAAGCTCACCTCACCACCCATCGATCAGAAACCAATAAATATATATAATGTTGACTTCACATAACAAGCATTAACCCCCTCTTTCTTATCCGCCATTAAGAATGGAGTAGTGGCTTAAGTTGACTTTGTCCCATTGCTACTGTTCTGTGTCTATAGAAGGAGCTCTTCTGCCAAAGATTAGATGGTCCTTTCACTAGTGTTAGAGCACATGACAAACAGCTGATGGGAAGCTATTACCTCCAACAAGGGATTTATTTAAATTTGGGCCACCAGTATAGCAACATACCAGATTTCAGCCAAACACCCACTCCAAATAATTGCGGTTATCTACTAAGATCAGTTTGGTCATAGTTTGTTTGACATCAACAAGGAAGCTGTAATGCACATGTTTTTTCTAGTGCACCTCTGAAACATCACAACACTAGACGGTGCTGGCCATGTTAAGCTGCAAACAATTGTCTTTTAGGCAAAGGTCTGCTTTACCTTTGACGTTTTAAATTTGAGGATTTGCTGAGAATTTCTAACATCTGAGTCATGGGCTGATGTACATCATTCATCTGGATGCTGTTCACCATGTTCTTCAAGAGGCCCTGGTTGAAGGCTTCTTCCTCTCTTTGAGGAAAATGAACAAGGGGGTACTTTGGGGCTGCAAAGTAAAAAAAAAAAAAAAGGATGTATTATAAATGCACAAAAACATCATGGAACATGAAGACAACTTGATCAGTAGACAATAACACACATATAACATATGCAGCTAGACATCGCCTCCAGTTGGTGGTTGCCAAGAAATCCCACCCCTATGCCATGCTACCCGAGTTGAAGCTGCTGCTGCTTTGAAAATGTTCACTAAATCACCCCAACAAGTGGAAGGGTACTTTGTTGCTGACTCACAGCTGTCAGTTCTACCTTTTGTTTATTTCCAGTGTATATAATTTGCTAAGTTATTTCAAGTATTTTTTATAAACTCCCATTTTAACGCTCGGTAATGAGATGTATGTAGAGGATGTGTGGTGTGATGAACTACGATGGTTAAAAGGTATCACTAAACGTCACGAATCTTGGCTCCTAACTAGGGGGTTACACATCTGGAGTTATTTTGACATACGCTCCAGGAAATGCATCTACATTGCAATGAGCAGTCACTTTTGATACATGCTATTTCTGTGTCATACAACTCATCTGCATATGGATAAAGAGAGAATATAGTGAAGAAAGATGACTGTGGCTACTGATTACATCCAATAATTATGTCAGGATAGTTTTCTACTTTTATTTCTATAGAGTTTATCTGAACTTACTTTGGGTGAAATGACATTAACTGGAGACTTCAATGATACTTGTGGTGACCTGTTGGTAGATCCACAGGGGACATGTCTTCCTGATTATTAGAATCAATGTTGTTTGTCCTGGGTCTTAGAGCTCTTTAGAGAGAACAAAACCCAGTTTCACAGAACAATGCCTTCACTTTTCATGTTCCCAGGAAGGAGTAGAATATTGATTATCTCTTAATAATTAAGGCACTGGTACCTGATTTTTAACATTCGGACAATGGGATAATTGGGATTTCTGACCATGCCCAGGTTGGCCTCACATCCCTTGAAATCTTTATCTCGGAAGAAGAGGAAACAGGTGTCATCTGCAACCCAGTCTTTGAGGATGAAGCAAAGAACAAGATTCAACAATATTTCCAGCATCATGAGTGAGTGGGAAGAAGTTCTCAAAACCAGTGTGGGGTGTTTTTGAGCCAATTCTTAGTGGCAAGCTTATTGATGTTTAACTTACTTTTGCTTCAGATGTTTGATACTCTTAAAAACTGGAATCTGAATCACATCAATTAAACCTGGTTTAATGGTGCACAGTATGGCTTGGCGCTTTAGGAAGGATTTTGGGGATTAGGTAACTGCTACAATCCTAAGGTAACAGAGCGGAACTGACCCTGCTTCACCTTAATTAGAAATCAATTAAGTTTGATATTAGAAGCAGGGCCCTTCTAACACATAGGTTAAAGATTACATTTTAGAAAACATATTTTCCAGAAATCATCACCCTGGCTGTCCAACACTTCTTAAAACAGGAGGAGAAATTGGAGGATATGGAGAAATCTATGATGGGTGGAACTTCACTTACCCAATCCCTCCCAAACTCCAGGTTACCTAACTGACTGACGTGCAGCTTGTGTCTTTTCAGCAGCAGAAAGGGGACCTTGGACTCAGATGCTGTCCAGGGTGTCAGATCCACTTTTAACACAATGAATGCCAACCAGGATGCCACGTTGATTCAGTGCTTGGCATTTGTTTGCCTCAAAGGCAAACCCAATGCCCCTGACACACAGAGGAAGGTCTCTCTGCAGGTCCAGAATTTTTTTTTTTTTAATTTCATTATCTGGATCCACCATGTTTGCCATAATGGCCCAGAGGAGGAAAAAGTAGAGGCAGGCTTCCCACCCTAAAAACATAAGGGCACGCACAACTGCGATCTGGCATATTTATGGCAGATGGACTGCATGGTCAAGGTTTCCCAAAAGCTGAGCCATATGAAACTCCGTTGTTGAAACATGGTAACGTCTACACACTAAATGGGGCTTGGGAACCATAGGTTAGGGGATGCGGGAGGAAGCCTCTCCAATTACAGCCTCAGTATTGGAAGACCCCCTCATTGTCTCCCATCATGGAAGCTTCACATCCGGTGAAGGGGTTTCATGGAGATCTTAAACAATGTTTGCATCGCTGTTCGTCTCTAGATCGACAGCCTTAGATACCTCTTTTCTGATATTTTATATGCAAACTGCATCTATGTACGAGGGTGATAGTTCATTTTTTCTCAACATTGTGCTTCCTACAGGCCATTCACTCTCATTGTCATTACTGACACATACCTATTTATTAAAATGTTTACTTCCCATGATAGTTCCAACTGGTGGAAAACACTCAAGGGAATACAATTCTTGTAGTCTTGATGCTAACAAAGCTTTTGATAGGGCAGACTGTGCCTTCTTTACACAAATACTTAATTCCATGGAGTGTGTTCTGCCTTCTCATCTTGCCTTTTAAACAACTATTTTTTATTATTAATTCTGCAGTCCATAATTAACCTCTAGGGTGAAGGGTATGCTTCCAAAGTTTACTCTAAGGTAAGGTTTCACTCTTGCCCCTTTTCTTCCACTACAGATGTCTGCTCTGGATTCTCTGCACAAGAGGGGATGATTAAATTCAGAGAAAATGGATGAGAAAATGCTTAATCTAATCATCTTTGGAATGGTAAAAGGAGAGATGCCAGGTTTTGAAACTGCCATGGGAAAACTGAGAATTAAAAATCGGAGCAAAGGCAATGTCCATTACCAGAAGTTGGAATCCTTTAGGCTGGGTATCAACATCTATCTCCTAACTATAGGTATAACTGATGGCCTCGGATCTACACAGGGCTAATTTCCCACCCTGACTTTCATATTAAAATGAGACCTTAAAAAATGAACACCACTGTTTGTGTCATGAACAGGTAGGAGTGACATAGTCAGAATTAATGTTTTGCTCCATGTTCTGTACTTGTTTAAGGACCTTTCGATTGACCAGGTGCAAATAATTGTGTCTACATTTTCTGGGAGAAAGAGAAATGACTGAGATTATGACTTCTAAAGAAGCCCAAATCGCATCACTGATTTCAAACTATTCTACCAGGCAGAACAACCGAAAATAGTAGGGAATGGTCAACAAATAATAACCGTGGGCTTAGACTGACCAGGGAGAGCACTGTGGGTCATCGGTTAGCTCCTAAGAACAGAAAAGTCCTCTAATTGTTAAATATTCTAAATAATAAGCTCTGCAATAGATTTACGGTATACAATGATAATTAGTGGTGGGACAGCCTTCTTTCAATCACCCTATTCTTTAATTCAGTTCTCGAACAAATTTAGCCGAGCAACACCATTGGCCTTTTCATAAGTGATGGGAGGAAGCCTGTACAATGCTCTTTGATAAAATCTTGGGAGGCATGAATAAGCTTTTTATCCAATGCAGACAACGTTTCAGTTTAGATGAAAGACAGGTGTTCCATTATATATAACTGAGGCACTGTTTTATCCATCTTTGCAGATAGCTGCAGTAAAAAAAAAAAACAACAAAAAACACTACTGGCCTAAGATTTATTTTGACCATGGGTCCCTGAAACAAAAGCTTTTATTTCAAATATGTACACATTTTTGGAGGTGTCTACACATACACCCAAATGAGCACACAAAATTAATTGAGAATCGACCTTGATGGCTCTTTATTCTGCTTGCCTTAAGGATGCTAAGAAACACGACAATGATGTGTACATTTAATTTTGCACCTTCAGTCTATTCTAGATTCAGAATTGTGCCATCTATTGGTTGGGTCCAGAAAGCACGTTTGATAAAAACATTTTTTTTTTATTTTGGTCATTTACCAAAAGGGGAGTCAGGCTGACACCTGATAATATCGACTTAAGTCCAAAACGCCACCATGTGACCTCTATTTTCATATTTCTGAATGATAGTATGTGTTTATAGGGATGTTGTCTTTTCTGACAAAATAAATGATGGCCCAGTCCTAGTGCTTCACAAAACACTAATTCTGTTATTTATTTGATATTTAATACAACCACTAAGACACACACAGCATCATGACTACCTTTCACTACAATAAGGCTTTGCAGATATTTATCAAGTATGGATACATAAAAACAGGATGTTGAAAGCTATTCCATCATTTGATATTGAAAGTAAATTCTAAAGAGAATTTGAGGCTAAGTTCATAACTAATTCAGTGCAGCAAAGGGAGAAAATTATGTTTTGCACGTTTAAAGACTATGGTAAAACAGCACAAATCAGTGGTTTAAAACAAATTACGATAAGGGTGGCAGAAGATAAAAGAGGAGATTATTCAGCTACAAGTTCCGGGTGGCAATACATGTCAGTTGTGTAAATGTATATATGTCGATAAAACTACGAATGCCTGCCTCTGCTTCAACATCAGATGCCAGGATATTATATCCAAATGATCTCTTGACCTAAACACTGCCAATGCATCAAAATATAACATCCTACAAGCTTTTAAAATTGTTGTTGATTATCTTTAGAATAAATAAATCAAAGCTGCTATTGATTTATTTGCAAATGTCCTGCATGGTGGCGCAGTGCTTGGCTAGCAAAAGCAAATAAAAATATATTATCCTGCCACAATGAAACACTAAAGTAGAATACCATTATCCATGGCACATGCAACAACTCCCTTTAGAATACATATAGCATAAGACTATCTACCTCCCTCCTGAATTGCAATACTACATCTTTGGAGGCAAAAGTTATGGTTTCTTACCTGTAATCCTTGATCTCTCTCAGGGGAATCTCCATGGAAATCACAAGCACTGAATAGCTCTGCCCACGTGCAGGGACCCCAGAGCAGTTCTTTTAAAGTCTTTAATTTGCCTTGCTTCATAAAGGCCAGGAGGTAGATCACAAATGTTTAATTTTGCAGCCTTAAAACAGGCTATATTACCAATAATATTTAATGACTTTACAATTTGGAAGAAAGAAGGCTTAAGCCTTTCAAAGTCATTAGAAAAAACTTAAAAAGTGACTTTTTAACCCCATTGCTGCCAGGCCTTTTCTTTCGGGTGCCAGGCCTTTCTTTTGCTATTTGGGGCAGTTTGCGCTTAGGCCCTCGTAACTTTTTGTCCACATACGCTAACCACGCCAAATTTGCGTCCTTTTTTTCCAACATCCTAAGGATTCTAAAGTTACCCAGAGTTTGTGGGTTCCCCTGAAGGAGACCAAGAAATTAGCTAAAATACAGCGAAAATGTGTTTTTTTCCAAAAAATGGGAAAAAGGGCTGCAAAAGAAGGCTTGTGGTTTTGTCCCTGAAAATGGCATCAACAAAAGGTTTGCGGTGCTAAAAGCACCATCTTCCCAGCATTCAGGAACAGGCAGACTTGAATCAGAAAAACATTTTTTAACACAATTTTGGCATTTTACTGGGACATACCCCATTTGTACTATTTTTTGTGCTTTCAGCCTCTTTCCAGTTAGTGACAGAAAGGGGTGTGAAACCAATGCTGGATCGCAGACAGCTAAACATTTCTGAAAAGTAGACAAATTCTGACTTAAGCAAGGGGTAATTTGTGCAGATCCTACAAGTGTTTCCTACAGAAAATAACAGCTGAAATAAAAAGACATTGAAATTGAGGTGAAAAAAACAGCCATTTGTTGTTCATATTGTACTTTGTAACTTTTTCCTGCAATGTCAGATTTTTTAAAGCAATATACCGTTACATCTGCTGGACTCTTCTGGTTGTGGGGATATATAGGGCTTGAGGGTTCATCAAGAACCTCAGGTACCCAGAGCCAATAAATGAGCTGCACCTTGCAATGGGATTTCATTCTATACCGGGTATACAGCAATTCATTTGCTGAAATATAAAGAGTGAAAAATAGGTATCAAGAAAAAACCCTTTGTATTTCCAAAATGGGCACAAGAAAAGGTGTTGAGAAGCAGTGGTTATATGCACATCTCTGAAGTACGGGGTGCCCATACTAGCATGTGAATTACAGGGCATTTCTCAAATAGATGTCTTATTTACACACTGTCTTACATATGGAAGGAAAAATGTAGAGAACGACAAGGGGCAATAACACCTGCTTTGCTATTATGTGTTCTCCCAAGCCTCCCGATAAAAATGGTACCTCACTTGCGTGGGTAGGCCTAATGCTCGTGACAGAAAATGCAACTCGGACAATATTTTTACATTGAAATCTGATGGGTTTTTTTGCAAAGTCCCTAGCTGTAGATTTCGGCCTCTAGCTCAGCCGGCACCTAGGGAAACCTACCAAACTTGTGCATTTTTTAAAACTAGACACCTAGGGGAATCCAAGATGGGTTGACTTCTGGGGCTCTCACCAGGTTCTGTTAACCAGAATCCTTTGCAAACCTCACAATTTGGCCAATAAAACACTTTTTCCCCACATTTTGGTGACAAAGTTCTGCAATCTGAGAGGAGCCACAGATTTCCTTCCACCCAGCGTTCCCCCAAATCTCCCGATAAATATGGTACCCCACTTGTGTGGGTAGGACTGCCGCCCGCAACATGAAATACCTCAAAACACAACATGGACACATCAAAATTATCAAATACAAAGCTACCTGTTTTTAGGGGGTGGGGGGAGGTGGGGCACATGCGTTTTTGGTCCTGGGCTCAGCAGCCATCTTGGGAAACCTACCAAACCCAAACATTTCTGAAAACTAGACACCCAAGGGAGTCCACGGAGGTGTGACTTGTTTGGATCCCCCAGTGTTTTCTTACCCAGAATCCTCAGCAAACCTCAATGTTAGCTAAAACATCACATTTTCCCCACATTTCTATGTGGGATCACCGCACCAGGACAAATGTCCTACCACCCAAAGTTCCCCTCAGTCTCTCGGTAAAAATGATACCTTACTTGTGTAGGTGGGCCAAGTGCCTGTGACAGGGAAGAGCCAAAAAACAGGTCGAAATTGAGGGGGAACCAAAGTGGGTCCAAAAGGGCAGTTTGAAAGAAATAATTTTTATGCTGACAAGTGCAGCAGAATTTTTATCGATATAGATGAGACAATGCTGGGTTGTAGGAAGTTTGTGGATTCCTGCAAACTCCGGAAGGTTCCAGCACAAAAATGTGTGATTTCCAGTCAAGATGGAGGTTTGTAGGGCATTGTGGGTAAGAAAATGGTGCGGGTGCATGTGAAGCACACCACCCTGGACTCACCCAGGTGTTTAGTTTTCAGATGTGTCTAGGGCTCGTGGATTTTTCTACATGGCAGCGTCCCAAGGTCCAAAAAGTACAGGCCTCACTCACCCTTCCAAGTGGGACGATTTTGAGAGTTAGCCAAGCTCTCATGGCCCAAATGTAAAACCAAAACCCAAAATAATCAAATGTCCTCTTGCTTCACATGGGATGAGATGTTTTAATGTGCGGGGGGGAGCTGAAAGACTGTTACCCCCTCCCCCTGGATGCGGACTGGGGGTAATTGCCCCATCTGCCCACTGGTGGGCAGAACAACTTCGGCCCCATTTATTTGGGGTGAGGGTATGGCAATACCCCCACCCTCTTATTTTGAAAAAAAAAATCTTACCTGGTCTCTGGTGGGCTTTCTGCCCCCCCTTGCGTCCAGGGCACCCGAGGGGTTAAAAACATCCTTCAAAAACTCATTTTACTTCTTTTTACACAAGAAATATATGACAATGTAGCTGTACAGGCTGCAGCACTGAAAACAATGACAATAGGACACTACGTCTTTAAGGGCACTCTGACCTCCAGAGCCCCATCATGCCCTGCAGGTCACAGTTTAATCTGTTCTTTTTAACAAATGAATTAGCAGAACAGAGTTATACTTATTTTATCTCTTCCCTCAGGAACGAGGAGGTGTTGCTTATGATTTCAATGAAGACTCCCCTGAGAGAGAACCAGGATTACAGGTGAGAAACCATTCCTTCTCTCTAATGGGATATCCATTAATAATCATAAGCAAAGAACAGATTAGCAACCTACTATTGAGATGGGAAGATAGGCATCTTGTAGATTTATTGAACATAACCAGCCCCATTGATAGAACTGTGGGTAGATTTGATGAAGAGGCAACATTTAGAATTTATCTTTGCAAATCCACTTGTATATTTTCTTTAGGTCTGAAATGGGTCTGTACTTGTTTTTTGGTAATTTGTTTTACATAAATAAATAGCAAGAACAAATTCCCACACCTCTCAGATGAGAGAGGACCTTTTCCCTCTGCATGTTACTGCAAGAGGATAGAGGCTTCTTTTTCGATAGAAGAGGGATGGTTTCTTTAGTGGAACGGAAGTTTCAGGGCACATGAATGTGAGAACGTATGCATGTTATATAGTATTCAGAACCCATTTGTTGATGGCCTTTTTTTTAACGCTTTTGTAGATAAGATGCCATACTTCCCGCAGCCGGAGTAGGTACAGAGGAGGGGGAAGAGAGGACTCATTTTTTGCCACCGGTTGGTTTAATGGCTTGAGCACATCATAGCTCACCTCCTCTGCCCCTTGGACGACTGCGCTGTTGCTGATGTTGGTTGACATGTTCATTGTTGTCACTGTTGTGCTTGAAGTTAATGAGGGGCATCTGAACCCTCTGGTGCAAGTACCAGCGGCAATAGGGCATAATAGGAATGTCTCCTACATTCCTGTCTTTTCTCTAATCTGACAGCTTTCAAAGTGTAAAGCTCGGATTTCATTTGAGACATCTCATCAGCATTAGAACAAAATAAGGGGTTTCCTGAAATCAGCAGGATCAGAATTCGGTGATGGGCTTCAGGTTTCAATCCTGTGAGTCTCAGCCAAGAAAAGTGCCAAAGTGCTACATCACGACAGTAGCCATTTGCTGCTAGAGTGGAGGAATCAGCTGCAGCACTGATGACCTGGTTTGACACATTATGCCTTTATTGACAATTTGTTGGAAGCCCTGATGCTTATCTCTGTGAACAACATCAAGAATTGTTGAATGGAATCTCACAGAGACCTATCATAATGCCCTAGGAGAGCAGTTATGCTACCAGCTTCAAAGAAGCCTCATAAGTCCCATAGACTTTTCTGCCCACCTAATCCCATTCTTTGCTTTCCGAGTCAGACGGGACAGTAGATGATGAACTGTGGCTTGAAGTTTTCCGAGCAACTGAGATGACGACAAATTCTGGAATAGGATCTGAACGAACAAAACAAATGGATACTGTTCTGCTGGTCTGTGTTTTTTTTTATGTAGGTGTGATGGTGCCTTTACAGAAGCCTGTGTAAGAAACAAGCTGCTCCATAGCTGGTTCTAAGAGACCTGGAACCAAAAATATCAAAGGTCTAGCTGCAGATCGTCGATGAAGTGTTAAAAAAAATTACAGACGTGAATGCAGCAGTAGTCGGTAAATCAATATTTAATTTATTAGCACTCCTAATAAGTACCTCCTGGAAGGTGTTAATATCATCCATGGGAGATATGCTCGCTGGGGGAGAATCTGTTAAAGTTTACCAATATAGTCCTGAAGAAGATGTGGTATGACGAGATTGTGAGGATATCGATCCTGATGTAGAATATATTCTCCATCTACAGAGTGAATGTCTGTGAAATCTTGAGCAACGCGGACAGTGGGATCTCTATCTTGACCTACGGCTGAGAGTTCTGGTCTGATGGGAGTGAGATCAATGGTGCATTGGTGTAGGTGCCAATGATACAGAGGACTGTGGTGGCCGAGGAGTAGCTGATGGTATTGGCAGCAGAAGTATATCTGGAATCACTGGTTGAGGGGAGATGAATGTGGAGGAGTGGATTCCATTGGTGCCTGATGTGTTGGTAAATCTGGAATGGTCACTGCAGAAGTCAGCATTGATGGGTAACAGACTTACGAATAATCTGAGTCAGAGTCTGATGTAAGTCTGTGCACTTTCATCCGTGAAAGCCACTTCGCTGTCTTGGTCAGAGAAGTTGTATGATGTCTCAATGTCAAAGTTCTCAAAGTCGCATGGTGTCAACAGTGCTCTCTTCCTTGAACTAGCTCCTGACACCAAGCAAGTAGATGCTATACTTTTTCTCGACGTCTTTATCTTTGACATCGAAAGGGAATGTTGTTTTTCACCAGATCATCTCCTTTTGGATTTCCTTCTGCGAGAGTCCTCAGATCGTGACACAGTGGCATTGGTAGCAGGAACAGTCTCTCCTTACCCTTCTGAAGTCTCTCCAGCCAGCTAATCTTACTTTTGCTGTGCTCCATTTGGACATTAAAGCAAATCTTCAATCTTCCCCTCCAAGTGTGCCTTGAAAGGGTCTTACAGTGATGACACATCTTGGGATTATGAGAAACTGGCAAAAATAGAATACAGATCCTGTGCGGGTCTGTCTTTGCCATTTCTCTGCCACACTCTGGGCAGTACGCAAAAAGATGGGATCTTTAAAAAAATCAGACATATTTCTTGGCAGAAAAACATTGAATAATACACTACGCCTTTAAGGACGATCAGTTAATCACTTTATAAAGCAACAGATGAAAAAGTTTGAGAGAAAAAAAGTCTTAAAAAGCAGAGTTCTGCTCAAGGATCTTGTCAGCAGGAGCCAGAAAAAAGAATTGAGTAAAATGTTCTAGGAAAATGCCCCTTATTGACATGGTCATCCCCATTTTTTGCTTAATATTCAAAGCGATGTTGACAAAGTGCACTGAGTTCCACACCTTCAACTGAGTGGGCGCCCTCTTCGTCCAAGAACTGTGCAGCACCATCAACTGTTCCATCGAGTCCGCAACCTTCCGGGAAGACTGGAAACATGCCGAGATCAACCCTCTATTGAAGAAGCCCTCCACCGACCCGAAAAAGTACAGACCCATCTTACTGCTCCCTTACCCAGCCAAAGTCATTGAGAAGGCCATCAATGCCCAAGCTCACAGAATTCATCTAGACCACCCACATCCTGGACCCCTCCCAATCTGGATTCAGGAGCAACCACAGTACTGCAACTGCACTCCTCGCAGTCACGGATGACATCCGCACCCTCCTCAACCGTGGCGAAACAGCAGCTCTCATTCTCCTGACCTCTTCGGCACTATCTCTCACACCACCCTCTGCACCAGACTACATAACACCGGCATCCGTGGCAAGCCCTTCAGTGGATTGGCTCCTTCCTCACCGGCTGAACCCAGAGAGTCAGGCTCCCACCATTCACCTCGTAACTGATGGAGGCCAGCTGCAGAGTCCCCAGGACTCCTACCTGAGCTCCACCCTTTTCAATATCTACATGACCCTGCTTGCTAACATTGTCAGACACCATGGTCTCAACATCGTCTCCTATGCCGACAACACCCAGCTGATTCTCTCCCTCACCTACGAACCATCAACAGGTAAGAACAACTTCCACAACAAAATGAAGGTAGTCCCCACCTGAATGGGAGCCAACTATCTCAAGCTCAACTCTGACTAGACTGAGGTCCTCATCCTGGTATCCACCCCCTCTGCCTGAGTCGACTCCTGACACTGATAGCCCACAGTTCATGGCCCCCCGCACCCCACCGACGATGCATGCAACCTCGCATCATCCTTGACTCCTTGCTCTCAATGGCCCACCAAGTCAATGCCATCTCATCCTTGTGCTTCCATATCTTTCACCTGCTCCGAAAGATCTTCAAATGGATCCCCATGAAGGCAAGAAGAACAGTCAGCCAGGCACTCATCAGCAGTAAGCTTGACTACGGCAATGCACTCTATTCCTGCATCACTAAGAAACTCCAAACAAGACTCCAGAGAATCCAGAACGCCGCCGCTAGACTCATCCTGGACATCCCCCACTATAGCCACATCACCGCACACCTGAGAGACCTCCACTGGCTACCGGTCAACAAAAAAAATCACCTTCAAGCTCCTCTCACATGCATACAAGGCCCTATACAACATCTGACCCACCTACCTTAACCACCGCCTCTCCTTCTACACTCCCATTAGACAGCTCCACTCAGCTGGCTGTCACCTCCTCTCCAAGAACTCAGCCTGAGAAGATCCTTCTCTTAACTCACTGTGCAGACCTGGAACACGATGCCTTCTCCACTTCAGGCAATCACCCTCGCTGATCCAGTTCAGGAAAGACCTCAAGACCTGGCTCTTCGACTGATACACATCCTTCCCTCCAGCGCCTTGAGACCCTCCAGGCGATAAGCTGCTCTTTGTAAATACCTGATTGATTGATTGGGTTCTGCTAGCCAGGCCCCCAGTGCCAGATCTTTCCCTAAAACTGTAAACATTTTCTCCAATTGGCACTACCTTTGGCACTCCTGTAAGTCCCTAGTAAATGCATACTGCAATTGCAGGCTGCGTGTCTTGGTGCATCTAAAAGTAATAACACAACATGGCACACAGACGGTGTTGCCTTGCCCACTTACACTGCATGCAATATATGTAAGTCAACCCTACAGCAGGCCTTCCAGCCCCAAGGTAGGGTGCATTATATTACCTGTATGGACATATGGGCAGATATGCCCCTGCCATGTCATTGTTGATTCTCAGACATAGTAAGTGATCTAGGAAGCCAACTGCTGGGGTGCTAGCTGAGTGAGACTCCTCTCTCTGGCAGTCAGGAACAAAGCTGCTCTGGCAGAGGTGTTAACACACCCCTCCCAACAGGATGACATGAAAATCTGAATTCCAAGGCAGGGGGCTTCAAACTGCTCACTCCCATGGTATGCAGATCTGGCTTCCCTCAAAGTAGGAGATGCTGCCCCCCACCCACGGCCCATTTGACACCTGGACTGGTGGGAAAATTAGTAGTCAGAAGGGCGTATCCACCACTGAGATTAGTTCTACCCCTAAGGTGAGCTGCCTGATGTGGACACGAAATCTGAAAGTCTGCCATCTTGGTAATGGCAGAACTAGGAACTCTTGAGACAGGGTTATGCCCACTCCCCACAGGAAGTGGTCTTATAAGAGCCCATTGACTACAACCCTACACTTACCTAATGCCCCTAAATTCAGTATTTAGGAGAGCACCAGAAAACAAGATCCTGCAGACCTGAAAGAAGACGATGGACCCTAAATAGATGCAAAACCGAGAACTGATGACCAGTGATTGACTCTGCGACAACCCTGCCAGCTTGCCTGCTGACTTCGACAACTATGCCAAAGATGCCTTGTTCTGCTGCTGCTTGTGCCTCCAAAGGCCTGTGAGGAATGCTAGCCTTCATCCCAAGAACCTGGGATTCCCATGGAACAGTGGAACTGCTCCCTTGCATCTTGCAGGAATCTCAAGAACTGAGAGGACTGCGGACTGCCAAAACCCAACAGTGGAAAGCACCACTACACCCATGCCGCCTAGCCCGAGTTGAAGTGGGTCAATGGTGTTAGAGTGGTTCCGACCAGGTACTCCAAAGACGAAGCACACCTTGAGTTTCCCCACTGTGGACTTTCCGACAACGCCTGCAGGCTTTTTCTTCAGGCCCTTCTCTACCGCGACGGCCTCCGGTGACGGAAAGCAGACGGTCTAGTTCACCTCTGCACCCGTCCACCCCGGACCGAGGAGAAGAGGACCAAAGGATTTCCCTATTGTAGGAAAGTCACTCTTTTTGGCATGGTTACCCCCACTTTTTGCCTGCTATCAGTATGCTTGGACTTTTTTCACTGAGATCCTGCTAACCTGGACCCCAGTGATTGTGCTCTCGCCCTCTAAATTTGGTTGCTTAGGACTTTGCACACCCCAAATTCGGCATACGGGTGCCCCCATATAAGTCCCTAGCATATGGTACCTAGGGGACGTGGGTACACCTTTCTTTTCTCCTTGGTCCAGGGCGGCTGGGTGCAGAGGTGTCTTTGACTGTCAGGTTTCTGTCACTGGAGGCAGTAGCAATAGAAGGGGCCTGCAGAAAGAGACTGCAGGTGTGGACAGGGGGTCCAGTCCAACTGAACCAATTGGGCTCAGGTCTCACAAGGCGCATGACATAGGTGAAGAAAGCTGGCCTGGTGAACACCTAAAGTGTTATCACCTTATTACAGGTCCAGGGATCCCATATTAGTGAAGAGTAGG
This sequence comes from Pleurodeles waltl, assembly GCF_031143425.1. Lineage (NCBI taxonomy): Eukaryota > Metazoa > Chordata > Amphibia > Caudata > Salamandridae > Pleurodeles > Pleurodeles waltl. Next base: position 549,688,190 of record NC_090440.1, on the reverse strand, counting down.
CAGTGTCTAGGAAGCCAGGGCTCTTTAGGGGTAGCTGTGGATGAGCAGCCAAGAGTTATCTAGGAGACATGCCAAGCTTATGCAATACCACTACAGTCACACAGTACTATCATACATGAAAGAACCACACAGTGTTATAAAAATAAGGATACTTTATTAGAGTAACACAAATACTAGAATACTAATAGGCAGTCCCCCAACTGGAGGTAAGTAAACACACTATTATATACACATTAGCAATCATTAAAGAGCATAAAAAGCAAAAAGCATTGGCAAAAGTAATAGAAGATAGTGAAGGCCCTAGGGGAGGGCTGAACCATATATTAAGAAAGTGGAATGCGAAATACAGTCCCCCACCCAAGAATGTGGAATCGATAGGGGGGAACTGGAGGAACTAGGAAGCCCAAGAGGTGAGTACCAGCGTGACCCCCAGCGACAAGGGGTGCAGAGGTAAGTACCTGTTTTTCCCCAAAACTAACAGGAGGCCTTAGGAAAAGGATTGTCCAAGACCCAAACAAGACTGGAAGAACCTAAAGGTGGATTCTGGCAGAAGAGGACCTGCAAAGGAAGACCAAGTCCAGTTTGTGATGGAGTGTCCGATTGTGGCAGGAGCTACTGCCCACCCTTCTGTGGATGCAGGACCAGGTCGGCGGGAGACGAAGACCAGCTGTGCAGCACAGGAGCTGAAGAGCAGTCCCTGAACTGATGTGGGTGGGGTCTCACATCGGCTGTCGGGTTGCAGAGGGTCAGTGGTACAGGAATACCACCAACAAGCCTTAGCAAATGCAAAAGAGGAAGAGGAGTTGCAAGGCTGAAGAGGACCAGCAAGGCCGAGGGGAAACAACCCTTGGAGGGGAGCCTGAGGTGATCCTCAGCGGTAGGAGGAGTCACAAGAAGAGAAGGCAGCCCCCATAGGCAACCCACTGTGAGGCCCACTCTGCACACCTGAAGAGGAGTCCCACGTCGCTGGAGCAGCAGAGAGGAGACTGTGCTTGACAGGAAGCAGTGCTTGGGACGGGGGCTACACAAAGCATGAAGATCCCTTGGAGGAGGAGCAAACAAACCTTCGTAGCTGCAAGAGTTGCAGTGCACAGGGGTACTGTCCTGCAAGGAGAGGCAAGGGCTTACCGTCTCCCAAGTTGGACAGCTGGCAGAGAGGACCAAGGGGACCACTCCAGACCACCACCTGTGATGCATGATCCACGTAGTTCTGGAGGAGAGCAGATCCATGCAAACCTCGTCATTGCAGTTGGTGCCTGCAGATGCAGGGAGTGACTCCTTCACTCCAAGGGAGACTCCTCCTTACTTCTTGGTTAAGGCTGGAGTCTCGTCGACCTCAGAGAATGCACAGTCAGGGAAATGTTGCAGTTGCTGAAAGAAGCTGGAGAAACAATGTTGCAAAGCAGAGTCGTCGCTAGAGTTGCAGATTGTCAGTTTCTGAAGAGTCCATTTGCGATTCCAGGGGCCAGAAGGTGAAATAAACAATGCAGAGGAGTCTTGCTGGAATCTTGCACCTCAAATCTGAGGACCCACCAAAGAGGGAGACCATAAATAGCCCAGGAAGGGGGGAGTGGTCACCTAGCCGGGTGACCACCTATCAGGAGGGGGCTGTGACGTCACCTACCTGACCTGGCCACTCATATGCTCCCAGGGGCCTTTGCACATCTTGGATTCAAGATGGCAGAACTAAGAGGCCACTTAAAGGAGCTCTGGGCACCACCCCTGGGGTGGTGATGGACAGGGGAGTGTTCACTCCCATTTCCATTGCCTAGTTTCGCGCCAGAGCAGAGACTCGGGGTCCCTGAACCGGCGTAGACTGGTTTATGACGAAGGGCACCAAATGTGCCCTTCAAAGCATACTAGTGGCCTGGGGAGGCTACCCCTCCCAAGCCATGTAACACCTATTTCCGAAGTGAGAGGGTATTACCGACCCACCCCTCTCCCAAACAAAATCCTTTGTTATGCCTTCCTGGACTTGAGCTGGTCAAGCAGCAGGAGGGCAGTAACCTATCTGTGCGGTGGCAGCAGCGCGGGCTGTCTGGAAAACTCTAGAAAACTGTTAGGAGCAATACTGGGGTCCTCTAAGGAGGCCCCATAGTCCATGGAATCATAAAAACAATACTGGCAACAGTATTGGGATATGATTCCGACATGTTTGATGCTGCATCCTGTATAGCTACATTACCAATTATAACCCCTTCTCTTACTTCAAAGAAAAGTAAAAAGAGTTTGTGAAGGATGTTTTTCAAAGGTTACTAGGACTCAGCATCGCCTTTTAACACTGTACCAAACATTTTTTTATTGTTTGGAGACAAAGATTAGATGAACTGTTCTATTCTGCATGACCTGAATCTCTAGGTCACTTTCAGAAAAAGGTGGATATAACCGTATCAATACTCTAGTGACTATAACAGACTGAATTTGTGAGTGTTTATAAGTGGCAGAGAGAAACCGGGAAGTTTTCTCTATCAACCCTCCTTCTCTCTCTCTACCACTAGAGGTTTATTGTTTGGTGTTTAACATTGGCAAGACATCCTCAGCACATTTGCCCTTGTTGACGGAGTAGCATGGCTCGTTTCCTGGGTCTACCATGGAGAATGAGGATTGTTCAAATTAAGGTCTTGGGAAGACTGCACACATTTGACAAGATACCATATCAGAATTCATCTTGTGGCATAATCACACGTAACAAAAATTAATTAGTAAGTCTACCTTCGCGCATTGTCTCATTTGCATGCAAATTTGCAGGAAAACCATGAAGGTGATAAACACAGAAGATCTTACCCTGCGTGTTCCAAAGGATGTAGAGGGGCTGCCAAGGGTCACGGTGCAGCTTTAGATTGTCCCAGAGCATCTGAATAAGCACAAACTTGCTGTTCTCTGACATACATTCCCGGGGAATCTAAAGAGAGACATTTATGAATTAATTACAGCAAAGCTACTTCATCATCATCATCGTTTGCATTTACAAATGTAACAAAAACGTAGTTATCTGTAACGTAATTAGTTCACTGTGGCAATGCTCTTACATTATTACCATCTGCTGAGGTTGTCTGTTATAGGTAAGATTGGTTAAGCTATTTATGTTATGGTGATTACTTGCATAGAAAGTATGTTGCTATCAAAAGGCAGAAGAGGGACAAAGGGACATGGGGGAGAGTATGAGAAATGTAAAGAAGGCATAGGGGAGAGGGAGGAATGAAACATGATGGTATGCTGTCTTCTATGACACTGATCCAGTCTAAAATGGTATCTAAATCCAGAAGGTGAGCAGTTATCACCCAATATTGAACATTTATTTGAAATATAGACTCCTTGGCACAACTTCACTTTGAGTAGAAACAAACTTAGCTCAAGCATTCTTTTAGGCACCCATGCAAGAATACTAAGGCAAAAAAGTACTACACAACACAGCAATTCCTGTAGGCTTAAGACGCCAACGGAGAAATTAAAGAAAGAATATGGTATACTCATTGGATGCTGAGGTAATGTTTTAGTGTGGGGTGCAATAAGAAAATCGCAACCATTTTCTGTTCACTCTTTGTTTAGCGCTGCAGTATCCTAACAGCTTGGATGAAAGACACATTTTTCTCCAAACATGGTGAGGTAACTATAGGTTAAAATGAGGAACCATGCACAACCGGACTGCCCTTATATTCCACTGGGCATTTTCCTGGTGGACTGGCGCCATAACTCCCTTGCTTTTGAAAACCCAGGGTCATTGCTGGTGCATCTGTCACTTTCCCCAGCTCCCTGAGATTAACTGCAGTCAGCATAGGTAGGTTTAAGGGAGGGAGGTAGAGAGAATGGGTGAGACAGAGACCATTCTCTGACAGACAGAGTAGGTGAGAAAGAGAATGGATGGGTGGAAATTGAGAGATAGGGCAAGAAGTGGAAGGAAGCTGGGCCCAATCCAGCCCTGGAACTAAACATAACTATTAAAGTACTAAAGAAGAGATAAGTAGGGCAGTGCTGCTCATTTGATTTGATCCAGGGACCAGATGTGATTGACAAATGAAGATGTACAAAATTAATTCTGCAAGTGAAGCTACAGCCAAATGTGATGATAGTTTGGCATTTGAAGAGAATGGACAGTACAGGAAGTTTCCATTCCACAGGAGAATGGTGCACAACCAGTAGAAGCCATTTACCAAACAAAAAGCACAACTTGGGCACTGGGATTCTCCTAAATTACAGAGAATCTTATGGGTGGGTCCTCCATTTCAGATAGACTGACTCAGCCACATAAAAGTGCAAAGGTTACTGCTTGTACAGTCTTTTCTCTCTACCTAGTGCAGGAAGGATACCAAGGTAAGGTCCATCAGTCAGTCATAATAGTTTATTTCGATTAATAAAAAAACATAAAAGCTAATTTGAAACAAAAAATAATAAAGCAATGAAACATCAATTTGTTAAACACATAAATGCAATAAAACAGCAGGTAATTGCATTCACTGTAGGAATATCATACAACAAATCAAAATAAGTTACTTGCCTATAACCGTAGTTCTCCAGTATTGTTATCTTTCATAGATTCCCATGCTTGAATATTCCCCTTCGTCAAAGTGGGAGTCCCACGCTACCATACTAAAGCAGTATATATCAGTATCATAGGCTATAATGGGTATGAGAAGTCAGTTTAATAACCTATCTACATCCTTTTTTTAATTTTTTATAAAGGGCCAAACTTGACCTATACCCAATCAGACAGCACCCTCCAACAGAGGCTGATTCCCTCAGATTTTCGAGCACTAGTGTGATCTTAGTTCTTATGAGAGAGGGAGCCTCTAAGGGAAGGAGGGTGGGTTGCATGTGAATCTATGAAAGATACCAACACTAGAGAACTACAGTCACAGGTAAGTAACTTATTTTGTTCTCCAGTATTGAATCTTTCATAGATTCACATGCTTGAATCAGAGTAACAAGAAATACAGCAAAGAAAACATATGGTCCTCATCGTTAAACACAACTAGGGGATAGAGGGAAAAAGAAAGAGGCTCACCTTATTTAAAGAGATGTCGTAACACGGTCCGTCCCACAGCTGCATCAGTTTTATGGCTCTCATCCAGGCAATTATGCTTTGTGAATGTGTGCCTGCTGGATCATGTTGCTGCTCTGCAAATGTGGTGAATTAGCACACCAGCAAAAACAGCCGTCGATGTGGCTCTGCTCAGCAGCAAAGGTTTTCTGTTTTGTGAGTGGCAGCAATCCATCTACTGATGCATTGTTTTGTTACTAAGAGACCTTTCCTAATATCTCCGTATGCCAGAAATAACTGGTTTGATTTTCTTATGAGATGGGTCTTGTGGAAATAGAACTTGAAGCATTGTTTGATGTCTAGAGATTTCTCTGCTGGCCTCTTGAGGATTTGGGAAAAAAGTTCTGAGAACCACTGGTTCATTGAAGTGGAAGTCCGATGGTACCCTCGGAATAAACTTAGGGTTTGTTCACAGGATAAGTGTTGCAAACTGTAGAAAAGGTTGCTTGACGGTAGAAGCTTGTATGTCGCTTAACCTCTTAGGAAAAGTGAGAGCCAGTTGGATCGTCATTTTCCAGGTAAGATATTTTAGATCTGATTTATGACTTGGTTCAAATAGTGGCTTCATAAGCTGCCCCAGGACTATGCTGAGGTACCACAATGGTGGAGGGTTTCAAACAGGTGGAAGTCCTGAAGAGGCGCTTGAGGAATTGTTTAATAAAACACGCAGACCACAAAGAAGGTGTATTATTGGCGCATCTGAATCTTGAAATTGGAATGAGACAATATGGATTTGGCTAGGTGTAGCAGGTACAGAAGAATTTGTTCTGACGGTGTTGTAACTGGATGGATGTCAGAGGATATGCACCAAAGGCAGAATGCCTTTCCATTTGAATTTATAGGTTCTGTTCATTGTGTAAGTTCTTGCCTTGGCCAGTACTTTCCTGCAATCTGATGGGATGGATAATGAGGAGAATTCATTGAATTCAGAATCCAGGCTAAACGCAACGATGTTGGGTCTGGGTGCTGTATTTTGCCTTGGTCCATCGCCAGCAAGTTCCATGTTATTCTGAGTTGTAGATGAGGTTGCTCCGAGAGGAGCATGAACTTGGTGAACCAGAACTGTCTGGGCCATCTGGGGGCTAAGAGGAGAAGTCTGCAAGGTTCCCTCTTTATCTTGTTGATTACCTTTGAGATCAACGGGATCGGCTGAAAGGCTTAAACACACATTCCTGACCATTGCATTGAAAATGCATTCTCCCACAATCCCTTTTGGGGATGCCAACTTGCAAATAATGGGAATTTTTTGTTCTCCTTTGGGGCAAACAGATCTAAGTCTGGTTTGCCCCACCAATGGAACAGATCTTTCAGCACACCTGTTGATTTAGTTCCCATTTGTGGTATGGAATGGTGGTCCTGCTCAATGAATCTGCAAGGAGATTGGGTTCTCCTGGTACGTGCTTTGCCTTGATGGATATGCGATGTTGAAGAGTCCAGTTCCAAGTTTCTTGTGCCTGAGCAGAGAGCGGGTTCCTCCTTGCTTGTTTAGACAGAACATACTTGTGGTATTGCCTGTTCTTATGAGGACCAAAGAGTGTATTATCTTGGGGAGAAAAGCTTTTAATGCTAAGGCAATAGCTTTGAGCTCTAGCTGATGGGTATGAAGTTTCTTTTCCTCGGTGGACCACTTCCCACTGATCTGTAGGTCCTGGAGGTGGGCCCACCAGCCTTCAGTGACACATCTGTTATGATGAAGCTGAGGATCTTCTGTATATATCTGAGCCTTTTCGATAGGTTTGAGGGCTGTGTCCACAAATACATTGCTGTCCTCATTGCTGGTGTTATGTGAATGAAGTCTTCGAAGGAGCCTTGCATCTGAAGTAATTGCCTGTCGAGTTGTTCCTGAAGTAGACACAAATGTAATCAACAGTTTTGGACCAGCGGGATGTAAGAGCAGGTCATTCCCATGAATGATTCCGACATCCTAACTGAAACTGACTTTTTTGTGGATATTCTGTGTGCTGATTAATGAATGTTTGTTTCTCTGTTCTTGGATGGAAAGGCTATGTTCTTTACTGTGTCCAGAATAGCCCCCAAGGATGTTAATGTTGTTATTGGGTTTAGTTGAGACTTGTGGTAATTGGTTGCAAGGCCTAATTTGTTCACTAACGAGAGACAGCTGGCTGTGGCTGCCGCTGTTTTCTGTGATGTAGTTGCTTTTATAAGCCATGGAAATACTTGGATTCCCTGTTGCCGGAGGTGAGCTGCTACTGATGTCAACATCTTTGTGAAGATTCTGGGGGCAGATTTTAGTCCGAATGGTAACACCCTGAATTGAAAATGGATACCGGCTACCTGGGAGCAGAGGAATTTGCAATGTCTTGGGATATGAAAATATGCATCGTGAAGATAGAGTGACATCATGTGATCTCTTTTGTTCAAGAATTGAGGCATGTCCTGAATCGTCACCATTTCTTTAAAAATGTGTTCAGCCTTTAAAGGTCGAGTATAGGACACCAATCTCCTGCAGGTTTCTTGATGAGAAAAAAGCAGAGCAGAATCCTATTCCCTTTGAGTTTTTGGAAATATGTCTATCGCTCCTTTTCACATCATGCTAGATATCTCCCTTAGAAGTTACTTTAATCAAGGCAGTAGTGGGCCTGATGGTGGGTTGTTTGGAGGTTTTTTGAGAAATTCCAGGGAATGTCCTTTTGAGATGACATCTAGAACCCACCTGAGTGAAGTCATTGCAGACCATTGATGGAAATGATTTGGTATTCTACCTCCAATCCGGGACGGCAGTGAGGCAGTCGTTATCACTGTTAGGTCACTGTTTTCTTGTATTTTTGCATCGTCTAAATAACTTTCCTCTAGTAGTGTGTTTATACGAAGATGTTGGAGTTTATCTATATTGCTGCTGTTGGCCGTATTGTGGCCAGTACTGTGTCTGCCCGGATGGGTAATGTCTGTAGGGCTGGTATCTTCCTCGAAATTAATTTCCTCTTCCCCAAGCTCCTCGAAAGGGCTGTTTCCGGCACTGGAGCGTACTGAGGGATTTATCTGTATCTGTGTTTATAGATTTTAGGGCACCATCCACATGTTTTCCGAACAACAACTACCCATCAAATGGCATATCCAATATTTTTGTCTGGATTTCTGGAGTGAAGGATGTGGATTTCAACCATCCCTGTCTGCGGACAACCGCAGCACTTGCTAGCTGCCTGAAGCCCGTAGTCGAAACACTGATCGCGCAGTCGATCATTTCCACTGACACGCGCGCACCCTCCTGGTGCTTCTAATTTCGCCTCATCCGGTAACAGGTCGATGTATGACTACATGTCCGACCACATCTGGCGGTGATAACGGCCTAAAATAGCTAGTGGGTTTGCTGCTCTTACCGTAGTGGCCGTCACGGTGCAGAATCTTTTGCAAATGCTATCTAGACTACGGCAATCTCTATCTGGAGGAGAGGATATTAGTGTGGAGGGGTTCTTTGAGTGACGTTGTGCTGCCTGTGATACCACGAATCAGATTTTGGCTGATCAATGAGGCAAGTTGGCGAAATATCTGGTGCCTTATAGTTTTTAGCCAATCGTGCAGATGAATGGCGACACTGTAGCTGGGTTTTTCATGGCATTCAGTCCATCGTGCCAGATAAAATCAAGCACTGGAATAGCTCTTACTAACTTCTTCGCAGGTTCTTTGAAGTCATATAGAAAACAGTCTGTTTCATTTGTTATCAATGGCAGTTCAAGTCATTTGGGTGCTCTTTCCATCAAGTTATGAAATCCACCAATGTCTTCTGGTGGAGAATCTACTGGGGCTGCCAGAAGTGGAGAGGGGGTGGGAATGAGGTAGTCGTCCCACTCATCCTGTTTGGTTATGTCTCTTATCTCCCCTTCTTCCTGATCATCATCTGACGATGGTGCATCGTCAACACAGGGTTGTGATAATTCAGTTGTAAATCCTGGTCGAGGGGCAACTGGTGTTGTAGGCAGTGGAGTGGGTCCTGGCAAATGAGTAGGGGTCTGAAAGAGCAGCACTGGACATGCCCCCTGAGTCATAGGTGTGGTAGGAGTTGACAGTGGGAATCTAATGGTAGAAGTCCTGCAGCATACTCAGCAAGTTTGTTACTAGGGACGCAGGCATGTGAACAGACTATTCCTGTTGGAGTGTTGAATATTCCTGCTGGAATAGTTCTGTCTGTTCTCCTGCAGTGTAGTATTCGTGACAATCATCAACTTCTTCCTCTCCTAATTCTTGGCATTTGACCCACAGTTGAGATGGCCTGCTTGCCATGCCAAAAGGCCCTTCATCTTCAGATTCGTCATCCTCATCCAAGAGGTGCGTTAATGGTTAAGGCAACGCATTACTTGGGGATGTGTGGATTCCCAGAATAGTCGATGCTGATGACTTTATTTTTAAGGGTATTAGGGACAGCGGTGGAAATATCTTTGTTGACTGTTTAGACGGAGTTCTGTGTCTTCTCCCACTACTTGCTTCTTTTTTTTATGGTAATGCTGTAGTCTCTTGTTCTGGCAAGGCCGTTGAGGACTGTCTCTATGACGGTAACATCGTCAGTTCTATCTCTGAAATTCTCATTGATGAGGATGTCGATGGAATCCTCGTAGTTGAGCCTGTTACCGTTGATGGTATCGTCGTCGACGAGGATGCTGACGGCAATGTCATCGCCGAGCTCTTCATCATAGACAGTGTCTTCATTGACTAGATCTTCGTTGATGGTGTCATCAACGAGCCCATCGCTGGTGAGTCCTGTGTTGTCAACGGGGTCTTCAACAGTGATGATAAATTCAGACAAGCCGTCGTCGATGGTGCCTCCGTCGAGTGGCGCTTGAAGATTCTGGTGGTGACAATCACCATTGATGAAAGCGGGGATAATGAGATGATCATCAGTGAACTTGCCGTCATAAAAGCTGATGTTGCGGTCATCCTTGTCACCATCGATGTGGTCATCAAACCAGTGCGTCGTTGACGGTATCCTCGTTGACGTTGTCACAGATTTCTTGGTTTTTGTCATCGACTGTACAGACTGGGAGGCCTGTTTTTGTATTGATTCCTTCAGGTAAGGAGTAGTGGGTTCCAACTGAATCTTTGAGGCAGGCTTTTCCTAGCAGGAGGTTGAAGGGTGGTCCTTATGCCTCCTTTCATGCCCAACATCAGTCTGTTTAGATTTTTTACTGACCTTTGCCGGTGGTTCCGAGGCAAGTTTTTCTCAATTTTTTTGCCTCTTACTGGTAGTTGTGGTTTGCGAGGAGTCGTCACTCTCCTCCTGTGATAATGGGCATTCTCTGGTTTTCAGTTTCTGGAGCCACAGTTTAAGTCTTCCTTCCCTGTCCTTAAATGTTTTTTGAGAAAAGGTGCAACATATCTTGCAGTCCTTCACCTTATGCTCTAGATAGAGGCAAAATATGCATTGTTTGTGTGGATCCTCTGAATGGAGTATTTTCTTTCCACAGGTGCCACATGCTCTGAAAAGTACTTTTTTAGAAATATGTGACATTGTCGAATCAAAATCAGTAGGTAGAAGAAATGTTGCTTCCCCAGAGGTAAATACCTTTGGAAACAAATGAGGGAAAATAGGTAGTCTGAGCAGTACTCAAGTAGACTCCCTTCACATGACATGGGGTAGAACATCTGAGGGGACCAGCCTCTGTTGGGAGTGTACTGGAAGATGCAGTCGTCTGATTGGTTATAGGTCAAGTTTGGTCCCTTTAAAAAAAAGGACGCAGATAGTCTATTAAACTGACTTGTCATTCCCATTATAGCCTATGATACTGATATATACTGCTTTATTAATGTACTGTGGGACTCCCACTTCGACGACGGGGAATATTCAAGTATGTGAATGTATGAAAGATCCAATCCTGGAGAAATCAACAAATCCATTTGTTTAACATAAAAACAGTTGAAGGTCAAACCAATGGACACTATACCATGCAAATCCACATCTTAACAAAGGAGCAGTATATTTTCAGACAGCATTAAGATAAAGTTTACAAAAAAAGCATAAAATGCACCTGTTTCAATCAACAGGTGATCATGTGGACAAGGATGTGTATGATCAAAAAGGGTCCAGCATTTTGGGAAAATATATAATGGATACACCCCCATTCATAATTCTATCTACACTCAATGATCATAGATACTAGAAAGAAATGTTAGATATGGTTCAAATTCCAGCATTGCTTTTAAAATTAAGTGAGATCTTACTGAAGATTTCCTTATTTGAAGCTACTAAAATGGGCAAAAGTCTCCTTAGCCCAAGATATATCCTTTTTTATGAACTAGTCACGGGTGGGTAAGAGATTTGTAATATATTTAAACTAAGGAATTTTCACAAAACCTCCTGCAATCATAGATAATCTTCGGATTTAACTCACGAGCTTGGTTCATCAGGATCGATATTCACTATAGTAATAGAGCTATCATGATGTGTATACGTAAACCTAACTTCCTTATGGCATGACAAAGTCCGCGTACCTTGGGGCACACCCAAAAGTTTTCTACAAATTGTAATTTTCTCCACCTGCAAATTCACAGCATCTGTAGAACCTCAAATATCTACATCACAGCATACAGCAGGAACATATTTACTATAACAGATGTCCATCGTGCTTCGATGGTCTACTACTTGTTTTTCTGGAAAAATTAAATATAGGCCAAGGGTCTGTAAATATTACAGCCTCCTTTACCATAGTGAATGGGCCTACATGTCTGATTTATTGAATTTTGCACCCAAATAAGGAAAGGCAATTACTTTCTCTATTCTGCGATTGGTGATATAAAAAGTTCTGGATTTCGTTTGGTCAAATTCATGATAAGCATCTTAGAAAACATAGTTTGAGGTCCAAATCATTCATAAATGAGATACACACTTCAAACAGTTTGTGTAATCGTTTTTAGCTCTGGCCATTAAAATCACATCACTGGCATAAAGAAGGACAAGTAAGTCCTGAGTGGCCGCTATCAGAGGATCCTGCTGCAACTGCTTGAAAGCACTCACCAAACCACTGGTAAACAAAGTATAGAGAAGAGGCGTTAAGACGTCACCCTGCCAAACCTCTCTGGCAGTACAAAATCATTCAAACACTCACGAAAATGAGCAAATATGACCTTGGAAGATAAATCAAGCAGGTCAACTCCAATTTCCACAAAAGCAAATATGGGTCAGAGCTTATCTCTATTTATGCAATCAAATGTCAAGCTAAGGTTCATGCACACAAGACATAGTAAACCTCCAAAAGCCACAATATATTTGTTTATTATGAGACTTAAGTAGAGAAATTGCTCCATTGTACTCAGCTCCCAAATATGTACTGTATGTCCACCCAAATGTCATTATATAAATCTCTATTTAAAATTAATTAATGCACTATAATAAACTGTGTCCAACATTTAAAAATAGACAAATTACTGACAGTACTTAAAACGTTACTGATGACTGGAGTTTATGGATCAGTGTAATATTTAAATAAACCTATAGGGATCCCAGCTGGTCCCGGTGCCTTCTTGGAGGGGCTATGTTCAATGGCTGAATTATCTCCTGTAAACTGAATACCAGCATCTTCAAAACAAAAATGCAAATGCTTTTCGCTACGGCAGTTTCCGGGCAGTAAAGAATGAGACCCCAAAATCTGCAGTTATATGCAAATCAGTCTGCATTTGGATTTCACTGATGAAATAAGAGTTATTGATATCTTCCAAAATAAATGTTGCACATTATAAGTACGTGCAGTGCAGTGCATAACCCTCCTCAGGCCATTCCAAGAATGGCAGTTTTCCTTAAATTCAGATGCACAGAAATGATCTCCTAAAAATAAACTCTAAGTTTCATGAGGAAATGCAATCAAAGAAAGATGGCAAATGGCACAAGAGGCTCGAGCCACCATCCTGGGGCAGTTTCGCATTTTTTTTTTTTTTTTATATGTGTATTGTTTCAGAGTGATAATTGACTTTTGTAGGAAAGTATCCACTTTTTGGCATGGTTATCCCCACATTTTGTACCTGCTATCAGTGTGCTGAAACTGTTTTTACTGGGATCCTGTTAACAGGACCCCAGTGATTGTGCTCTCTCCACCAAATTTGGTAACCTTGGACCTTTGTGCACTCCACAATTGGCATACAGGTCTCCCCTGATAGGTCGCTAGTATATGGCACTTAGGTACCCAGGGCATTGGGGCATCGAGGGTCCCCCATGTACTGTAGCATGTATTATGCCATGGGAGCCCAAGCAAAATGTGTCTGCAGGCCTGCAATTGCAGCCTGCGTGAAAAGGTGCATGCACCCTTTCACCACAGGTCACTACACCAGGTCACTGTAAGTCACCCCTATGATAGGCCCTTCCAGCCAAAAGGGCAAGGTGCAGGTTTGTGTGTGTGAGGTCACCCCTGCATGAGCAGTGATGTCCCTACAAACTCCAGTTACAATCCACTGGACTTTGTAAGTGCGAGGAAGCCATTTTACCTGTGTACTGGCAACAGGTCACTACCTGCAGTCCAGTTACATAATGGTAATTCCGAACCTGGGCATGTTTGGTTTCAAACATGTCAGAATTATACCCCAATACTAATTCCAGTATTGGTGGCATGATTCCATGCACTCTGGGGGCTCCTTAAAGGACCCCCCCAGTCTTGCTCCTACCAGTCTTATGGGCAGCCAACACTGCTGCCACCCCTCAGACAGGTTTCTTCCCTCCTGATGCTTGACCAGCTCAGGCAGGGGAAGGCAGAACAAAGGATTTCCTGTGGGAGAGGGAGATAGGTGTTACAAGGCTTAGAAGGGGTAGCCTCCACAAGCCACTGGTTTGCTTTGAAGGGCACATTTGGTGCCCTACTTGTATAAACTGGTTTGCACCAGTACATGGATCCCCCCAGTCCCTACTCTGGCACAAAACTGCAGAAAGGAAAGGGGAGTGACCACTCCCTTCTCCTTCACGACCCCAGGAGTGGTGCCCAGAGCTCCTCCAAGTGGCCACTTGATTCTGCCATCTTGAAAACAAGATGTGCAGAGGCCCCTGGGAGCATCTGAGTGGCAGGTCAGGCAGGTGATGTTGGTGACCCCCTCTGATAGGTGGTCACCCTGCAAAGTGACCAAACCCCCTCTTAGGGCTATTTAGGGACTCCCTAGTGGGTGGGTCCCCAGATTTGGCATGCAAGACTCCACCAGGACTCCTATGCATCGCCTGCTTCTGCTCCTGGCCACCAAAACCGCGACTGGACACTTCAGGAACCGATAAGCCTGCAACTCCTGATACGACCTCTCCTTGCAACATTGTTTCCCCGGCTCCTTCTAGCAACTGTGACATTTCCAGGGCTGTGCATCCTCTGGAGTCAGTAAGACTTCAGCTACACCAAAAAGCAAGAAGGAATCTCCCTTAGAGTGGAGCCACTCCCCTGCATCTGCAGGCACCTACAGCAACAAGGATGGCTGTGTGGATCTGCTCTCCACTGGCACCACATTGATCCTGCAACACAGGTGGTGGTCTGGAGTGGTACCCTTGGTCCTCGCTACCTTCTGTCCATTTTAGGAGACAGGGAACCCTTGACTCTCCTTCCAGGACAGTACCGCTGTGCACCGCAACTTTTGCAGCAAGCAAAGCTTACTGTCTCCTGCTCCAAGGGATCTTCAGGCTCCGAGTAGCCCTTATCCCCTTGGACTTTATCCTTGCAAGGACATTCTCTCCTCTTTTACTCCAGTGATGTGGGACTCCTCTCCAGGTGTGCTGATTGGGCCTCACTGCAAGTTACTGTGCCTGCTGCCAGTAGGTTGTCTGTGGGGGCTTCTTCTACTGGCTCTCCTGACTGCTGAGGGTCAGACCGCCCCCTCCAAGTGTTGAGTCCCCTGGACCTTGCAGGTCCTCTTCAGCCTTGCAACTCTTCTTTTTCTCCAACTTGCATTTGCCAAGGCGTGTTGGTGGTTCTCCTGACCACTGACCAACTGCAACCCGGCGACCGACGTAGGACATCATCTGAACGCCTCCAAGGACTTCTCTGCAGTTCCTGTACTCCACAGCTGATCTTCATCTCTTCTCGTCAACCCGGATCTTCATCCACAGAAGGGTGGGTAGTGGCTCCTGCCCCGGCTGGACACTTCATTATGGACTGGACTCTGTACCCTTCTTTTGCAGGTCGTCTTCTTCCAGATCCACCTTTGAGTTTCTCTGGTCTGGTCCTGTTCTTGCACAATCGATTTTCTAAGACCCCTTGTTAGTTACTGGGAAGACCAGGTACTTACCTCTGCTCTCCTGGTCACTGGGGCTCACCTAGGCACTCACCTCTTGGGGTCCTGTGTTCTCCCAGCTCCCCTCTAGTGACTTCATATCTTTGGGTGGTGGACTTCACTTCGCGTTCCACTATTTTAGCATATGTTTGGCCCTCCACTAGGACTTAGCTATTTTCTATAGTTTCTTATCAATGCTTGTTGTTTCCTATGCTATTTCCTAGTTATTACTGTGGGTGTGTGTGTATATATATATATATATATATGTATATTGTGCACTTACCTTCAGTTGGGGGACTGCCTATAAGTAATCTAGTTCAGTGATACTGTAATACAGTACCTTTATTTTTGTAACATTGTGTAGTTCCTTTCAGGTGTGATACGTTACTGTGTGATTGCGTGACTGCTGTGGTATTGCAAGTGCTTTGCACTCCTCCTAGATAAGTCTTGCCTGCTCATCCACAGCTACCTCTAGAGAGCCCTCACTCCCTAGACACTTTCATTCAATAATAGGGGTTACCTGGATCTGGTATAAGGTGCCAACACCATAGTTGTCCACCACACACCAAACCAGCTTCCTACAACTTTTATGGGGAGGGAGGCCTGATCTAATCACATGTCAAGAACAGAACAGGTGAACTCCAGCTTCTGAATTGGAAGCATTTGTTTTTTCTGGAATTCACTGAGGGATCAAGGCTTGGGAAGAAGATCTGTATCTTTATGGATGAGGGAATGTGCCTCTTTTGAGAAAGATATTTGAATAAGCAAATCATCTAGGTTGAAGTAGAGGAAGAATGTTTCCATCCTTAAGTGTCATTTCACAACAGCCTTGATCTTGATGAAATTTCTGACAGTTAAAGTTGGCATAGAGAATGAAACTCATCACCACAAAGTGGAGCAATTTGGAGAGAGGTGGCTAGAGTGAGGCAGCTTAGTGCATATGGGATTGAGCTAGAAAGTGGCTTGCAAATTTATTGCTGGGAACTTGTCAGCTTCCCTTCCCCCCAGTAGACATCTAAGATGACCACCTATAGTACTCCAGTGGAAGATACTCTGAGTTGAGAAGGTGAAGATTTGTGTGAATCACCAATCCACGTCTTTTTTACAGTGGATAAGACAGATTAGAAATCACTGGTTTGTTCTGGGCATAGAGACAGCGCTACTGCTGTAGTGCACAGCATCTAAAAGGGTTCTAAATCAATGTCTGAGTGTACTTGATAAAAGGGTGGATGAAATGGAAGAGGTGGAAACGTAGCCACACAGAAAAGGCCAAAGATCTTAAGAAAGTTGCAGCCACCATGAAATGTGAGACTAACCTACTATCCCTAAAGACAATATGTTCTTACTACGTAGAATCAGGACTTTGAGAGGTGCAGCATTGCAGGAGTAGACACCTATTTAGCAGGCTTTCTCTCCATGTAGATGCAAAGAATTATCTTGCTTTGCTGATTCTGTGGCAAAACCCTGGGTGGCTGGCAGAGGGTCAATTCCTGACAGACTGGATGTCAAATAAAAAGTTGTTGTAGAAATCAAAGACAAATATGTAACGGAGTACTGATGCCAAAACTTCTAGCTGTTGAAAACAAGTGAGCCTTCTTGAGGTCTAACACGGTTAAATAATGTGAAACGTGGGCAAAATTTATTTTTGTCAGACTTCTTATCCATCATCAAGCTTAGGGGCATTTGATCCTCTACAAAAATTAGAGGTAAAGCAGCAGGAGGGGGCACTAATCCATTCAATTGATGAAAGGCAATTTAGAGAAACAGACTTGATGAAAGTCAGTCGTTCTTGATGTAAAGTTAAAGTGGCAAAAAATAAAATCATAACACAGACCTGGTAGTGACCCTTGGGTGAGATCGATATCTATAAGCTTTCAACAGTTCCTACCAAACATAGACAATGCATTTTTAAAGTGCAAGGGTTAAAAAGAAGTGTAATGATATAAAAAGCACCCTTAGGCTGTGTTTAATTTCTTCTATGACCAGATCAACACAGGAACGGTGCACTCTGAGGAGGAAAGACACAAATGCCCAGAGTCGTAATACCAAAAGGTAAAGATAAAAAGCAGCAGGAAAAGTAAACATGCCAGAGGGAGTATAGAGACCGTCCTGGTATTTAAAAAATACAAGGGAGGGAAGGAGAGCAAAAGAGTAAGTATCAACTACAGATAGCTCCCTACACAGAAGAGAAAACAGAAGAGAAGGATGAGGACCCAAAGATTGCAGAGGTGGAGTAAACAAGAATGGATGAGTGGGGGTCGAGGAGCCTCCAAAAAAGAGAATCATAAGGATCCTTCAGATCTCTGGGCTTAAAAAGGGGAGTTCAAGAGGCTATCCTCCACAAATATGATTAAAAAAGGGTATTTGTAGTAAAAATGTTTAAAACATTTTCACGAAAAAGGGCATTTCCTTGGATTGATGAATGCTATCACTTAGCGAAAAATTCGAGGTAATCTTTTGGGGAAACTGAGTCACTGGAACCAGGTTCACTGGGTGGTGTTTTTCAGACACAGAACAGAATCACACAGTTCTGGCTTGATGGGTAACACTTCTGGACAGGGTGGCTATGCAGCACTTTGTCATTAACTGTGAGTTAATACTTCGTAGTAAATGCCACGAACTGACTTACAAGTGCACTGAAAATGAGTGAAACGATATATTCAAACAGACAATTTACGAGTAAACATGAACAACATTGTATTCCTTGCCATCTTTGCTGAATAATTGAGCTACACAAAGAAGCAGAAGCACAGAAGGAAGAAGCCGCCTCAACTAAGGCATCAAAACTAAGCACAAAGAAGATAGACTGTACTTCAAAGAATATCGTTTGCAAGTTCCTATTCTCACACTCCATGAGCAGCATGAGAATGAATGAAAGAATGAATGAATGGATGAATATCCATGTTAATGTCTGATGCCTCTCAGTAGGCCCGTGGATATTTCGAAAGTGTGCATGTCTTAATGGTGGTCCATTGCAGTTCAATAATAATGGCTGCATGAAAAGCAGCGGAGCTGGCAAAACATTTCATTGTACATACATTTGTTCTACAAGTCACTCAGTGATAGGTTGTTAGATAGCCCAAGAGGTTACAGTATAAAATTTGTAGCATCATTCACTCTATATTTCACTTTTGTCTGTTAAAATCTCATCTTCAAAATCTCCTTTTCTATGATTGTGAGAATTTTAAAGATGTGTATACAATATAATGAAATACGAATAAAATCTACTATAGAGACGTTGATGTCCAAGCTTTTTTCAAGTAAAGCTAGTTTTATACTTGTTCAGTAGACTAACAGCTAGTTGCATATATTTCGAAACAATCCACCTTGGAAGACCTCGTTGGAAGATTAATTCATGGGGATTAACTCATTCCTGAGTTGTCTATGCCTCCTAAACAATGGTTCATTAGGAAAACCACTTGTGGTCAAATTGGTCTCCTTTATCTTCTGCCTCTACTGATGCATATCAAGGAAAACATTGGTGCAGAGAGCAGGTCTTGCCCCAAGACAGAACTGATGTATTTGGGTCAAGCATCGACCCACTTGCCAAGGGCAAATACCCCCTGCCAGGTCGCTCTCTAGGATGCTGAGTCGGTGGAAGGCTTTGCCTCTGCCTTATCCTAAGACCACCCAGTATGTTTTGAAAAGGACTTGCTGCAAACGTAATTCATGTTTGTTTTGTAGAAAGAAATATCCTTCCCAAAAAGGTTTTTTTTCAGCAGAAATAAATACAAATGTCCACAATGCCCAGGGAGTTCTGTGTGAGGCATGGTGGTCACAAGGAGAAACAAGTATTTGGAATACAATAGGTCTCGCATTTACTTTAGCTGGAGCTATTGCATTGTAAATGCATAACTGGACTTCTTTTGCCACATTAATTGGTCAATCCAGTCGCATATTTTGGTCCTTTCTGCCACATAATTCCAGTGGCCCTGCATATAACTAAAGGGCTAGTAGACCTACTGGAATATTTTTTCAAAGAAGGCCCTTAAAACACAAAGTACTTGCAGGTGCAAAACCTATTTACTTGGCAGTTGGTATGGAGACATTGCCCGTGGGGCAACAAATAAATAATTGTACTCCAAGAATGCATCCTTACTGGATCACTATCCCTTTACTGTAGTCTTGGGAGTCTAACAAAACACCCATGATTTTTTTACACGCTTGAGGAGAGCCATCTCACATGATATTAATGATCCTCAGTCAGTCTTGAACTGAAATATTAGTTATAAAATATTGATAATTGTACAGCATAATCAACTGTAAACTCTCCTCAGGTTAGTTTTATAAATACACGCACACAAAACTCAAGTTTCACAGACTCAAACGTGTGTAGTTCATTTAGTCAAGTTTCTGCTTTGTATTCGCAGCTTGTATCACGTGATACAAATAAAACTACAAGCCCTAAAATGGAAAGCAGAAACAAACGAAACGAGCACATCACGCATCGAACTAGGATGCTGGACAACTCTACGTATACTTCTCCAAGGGCTGGTTTCCAGCTTGTATTACGTTATAAAAATAAAACTACAAGTCCAGAATGCAAAGTAGAAACAAACTAAATGAGTGAATTATCTTTTGAACTAGGGACCTGGATGACTCCACAAATATTACTCCAAGGCTTCCATCTTTATGATATTACAGTTGGAATGCCCTCTTGAATATTAGTGTATCACAGCACAAATATGGCAAAGCCAGGATTTCAGCACCTTACCCGACTGTTTTCATCACAGACCGCAGCGACAGCTCATGAGCTGGGGTTGGCTGCCTGCACAGGGGTTGGAAGTGCCCGCAGTGCACACATTTCAAAGGTATTTATTAAGGAGTTCAGTGAAGTTGTAATATTGTGCTTAAACAAAATATCCTATTATTTCTGGGGGCCCAAAAAAACCAAACTTCTTCAAAGCAGAAAACAGCTTTATAGCACTATGCAGTAACACGGCTGCTGCATATAAATGTTAAATTACTAAATACTGAGGTAACGTAATTTTAAAGCCACATTAGGCCCATATATTCCGTGTCCAGCCACTCCCGGCCCCCTCAGCTCACTGATACAGCTGTTTTTTTTTCATTTGTAATGTTTTTCTGTTTAGAGTGCATCTAATGTAAAAATGTCAAAATAACTCTGGTGATTAATGTTCTTTCTGGAGACCAATCGTACTTTTGTCTAGTGAAATCTTGGACTCATTATAAGGTAGCACAAAGGGTTAATGTGCCTGCTGAAAAGAATGTATACTAGGCAATTCACAAAGTGAATATAATGTCAAAATGGCAAAATAACTCTGGCAATTTATGTTCTTTCTGGAGAGAGAACATATTTTTGTCTAGTGGAAGCTTGGACTCATTGTATGGTGGCATACAGGGCTAACATGTCTGCTATTTAGAACGTGTGCTAAGCAAATCAGACTGCTTATAATGTAAAAATGTCAAAACAACTCTGGTGATTAATGTTCATTCTGGAGAGAGAACACAGTTTTATCTAGTGGAAGCTTAGACTCATCATAAAGTAGTGCAGAGGGGGTTAATATGCCTGCTCCAAAGAATGTATACTAGGCAGATCACAGAGTGCATCTAATGTAAAATGTCAAAATAACTGCCGATTAATGTTCTTTCTGGAGAGTGAATGTACTTAGGGGAGAGCCCCAAAAAAATGAGTGATTAGGTAACAGTGTGAAAAATGTGACCAGCACACTTTCTGCGATGTTAGTGCCATGGCCGCCATGGAGCACGAAGGGGAGAAATAAAAGAAAAAAAATAGTTCACCCGCAGCAAAGTCTATCGCAACCGTGCAATAATTCATGTCACAGGGTCAGTCAGCAAGGCAGTAACAAAACCACCCCAGGCCGGGACAAACGTAAAGTATTTACCAATTACATCAAGGGATTTTCAAAAGGCAATCCCATTAATGAGTGAAAGTGATGGCCATGAAATGGGCGTGGTTAAAAGCCTACGGAATACTTACAACAGGTCGAAAAGCGAATGTGCGTTCGACCTAAAAACTGACCTTCTGTCAGCCACCCCCACCACCCTCTGGCTTTCCTTGACACTCCTTTCTCATTCCTCCTCTGATGTGTTCTCTGCTCTGCAGAGCTGAACTGACAGGCTCTGTGAGAGCTCTGCCAGAGTAGCCTGGAATTCCTTCATGATTTAGCACTTTGGATAACAGCTTTTGTTAACCACTGTTGTTGTGTCATAGCAGTAAATTACCAGAGTTAAAACTGGCATTCACGCTAGTGGCAATCAGTGAAAGCCATGCATAACAATGTTTTTTTTAAATAGTATGGGTGTCAGTTGTCTACGACATCCTTGGTTTTATTACTCTGCATCTTGAGGCTTTGGGGTATAAAATAGAGAGTGGTTTTATTTGGTGGAAGTCAGAAGACGGTCATAACGACTAAAAGGTGGCAGATGACTCTTTAGATAATATTAGCTGTAGAATGCCTGACAATCAACTTGCTGCACATTTTTGCAAGTTTTGAAAGATGTTGTAAGCCCACATCAAGTCACAGAAGTTCTGGCAGCAACAGGAGCTATTTTGAATTTTCTTAACCTTGGTGATAAATCTACTCCAGTACATTTCTGCGCTGTTAGTACAGCCCCTGGGATTTGCCCCAGGATAAGAACTATTTAGCCCTCTTTAGTAAAATTGTGTTTGCTTGGTTCTTGATATCATCAGGATATTGGTAAATTGGGAGAAAAAGTCTCAATACCCACATTATAGTATTACTGCTACCAAATGCATTTCTAACAGATATCTGATTTGTTAGAAAGTTGCTGCAGTGAAATAGTTTAAATATATATATATATATATATATATATATATATATATATATATATATATATATATATATATATATATATAAAAAACAAAAAAAACAAATTGGGTATGTTGCATCAGAACAGAAATAAAGTATATCTGTTTCCCGATGTTATGCCTGACCCCTAAGCCACAGTGGTCATGACAGCCCAAACACAAAAAGCAAACTGACAAAATAGACCTGGCCTTAACATTACACCTGAAATATTCAGTGACCGGCGAAGGCAGAGTCTTGATTGTGCCCAGAGGTATGGATTAACTGAAACTAGCACCATATTTCAGACTGTGAAGGGATGACTGTGGTACGAAGGTCACTCTAATTCTTAAAGAGTTCTATTACTGACTATTCTTTGTTTCTTTGTGGACACAGCAGCCATGATAGACTGGTGATGAAGGTGTCTGCTAAATTAAGGCATTAAGAGTTTCTTTCTTGCTGTTAGGTCAGAGCAGATTTCACAGATAGTAAAGGCCATGAAAAGAAGATGTTGTTTGGCTATTACGGATATGTACAGCTTCACACATTTTATTTTCCACTTAAAATGTGTAGGCCTGCTGGGTGTGAGTGGAGCTCTGAAAGCCTGTGATTCGCTGCTGTTATTGACTCCGTCTGAGTGCAACCATTTCTCTCGACACTGATCGTTACGGAGATAAATTAGCTGATAAAGTGAATCCTCTTTTTGCCCTGGTAACGCAGCAGATTACAACTGTGGACTGGTTCACAAATAATTTTCATCATCAGAGCATTGGATGTTGAGTGCACAATT
Organism: Pleurodeles waltl; assembly: GCF_031143425.1. Lineage (NCBI taxonomy): Eukaryota > Metazoa > Chordata > Amphibia > Caudata > Salamandridae > Pleurodeles > Pleurodeles waltl. Next base: position 549,665,392 of record NC_090440.1, on the reverse strand, counting down.
CCCATGGCCACAGTATACGTCCAGGAGGAGGGTTCAACAATAACAAGCAACGGCGAATGAAAAGAGACAGCCTCGTCATGATGTCATTACGCAGGACGTGGGGGAGCCATCTTAAATTGGGGGAACATACATGAAATATTATAACTGTAGCAATTTTCTCTACGCATTGACGGTGTTGCAAGGAAATTGATGTAAATATAGTTGTGGTCACGATTGTCTTAGCGCGGCTAAGGCAGGGGTGGAACAGGCGCCCTCAAAAACAGCCTCTAACATTTGAACTCGGTCTCTGAATAAATAGCACGTATAACCAGAGAAGAACATGATTTACAACCCTGTTTACATAGAGTTACTAAAATCATCCAGCGTTCTGGTCAAATGCTCTTAACCTAAGAAAAAAGTAGTCCCTAAGCATATGCTATAGTGGCACAAGTGGAAGGGTACCAGTGCTGGGGCCATGCTCCAGGGGAGCGTACAACTGAGGAAAGGGTGAGACAAAGAGAAAGGACTGACCACTAGCAAGCAAGGATTTTTTTTAGAGACACTAAAACAAACCAATGAAAAAGAAGAGAGCCCACAAGGAAGTATATACTAAAGTATATAGAAGAGGCCTAGAATGCGCAACCTAAAAGTCGGTCGCTGTAAACCAGTGGCTGTGTGGCAGATGGGCCACGAGGCGTAGGGCTCATGGTGGCATTGGTTTCTTTGCCAGGGCAGGAGCTGTTCCGATTTGTGGTTGGGCTTCTGATCTGCCAATCGCTGAACAATAGGATCATGGAGTTGGAGAGGGAGGCTGAGTGGCAATTTTCCACTAAGGAAACACCAAACCAAGCACCAACATTAGGAATGGTAAAAAATCCTCTCACAATGACTAGCATGATGGTGCCATCGGGTAATGTTTTTGACCAAATCATAACAGCTACTATTGTCAAAATTATAGCTATGTAATTTCATCCTCAGGTGAAATTAGCGGGAGAACGGATTATTCTGAACTACAAGCGGAGAAAGGTTTCTCTTCTGATAATTTCAGCTACAGTCATTTTTTACTGAAAACACCTACCAAGGCTCCAATGCTGCCACTGGTATGATACTTACCTCGACTGACATAGATACCTTTATAAAACTTGTACTAAAAGAAAGTTCAGAACTGAAAAACTTACATTTCAAAATTCAAAAGCTAAAATTATATACCCTAATGCACTTGAAACATAACAGGGATATTATAAACAGGTCCTCTGACTTTAACCTAAAACCAATAAAGGAATTAAAGGACTGGTGAAGCGAACAAGTTACTTACTTTCAGTAACGTCTAATCTGATCAGGACTATCTAACTGCAGATTCCTTACCTTAGAATATTCCCCAGGCGTCAGACCGCTACTGGAAATTTTCAAGCACTACATTTGCATACCTGTAGATTAAGTTGAATGGCTATGTGTCGGCAGTGTCATCCATACCTACATAGGCACCACCCTACTCCTCTGGCAAAAGTTACTTTTCATGACATTTCCACACCAGAAGCACGGAGCAACGACGGAATGCTGATGTACCAGTGTGCCGACACCAAAGACCTACAGTGGCCATACTAGTTGGAAAACCAATTTGAAGAACTGAAGAAGATGAGTCAGTAAGGAATCTGCAGCTATACAGAGTCTCTACCAGATAAGGATTTATGGAAAGTAATTAACCTGATCATCTGAAAAAGATTTATAGCTGCAGATTCCTTACCATAGAATAGATATCCAAGCAATAAGTCCCTAGAGGTGGGTCTGTGAACAAATTCAAACCAGGAAGTCCTGGAGGACTGAACAGGCAAAATTTACATTATGACGGACATGACTGTCCAGGCAGTGGTGCTTTTTAAACGTGTGCAGTGATGCTTACGTCGCAGTCTGACAAGACATCCAGGACAGGGACAACGAGCTAAAACAGTGGGGGCAGCATTGGCACTGGTGGAATGAGCCCGCAGGACCTCGGCAGGAGGGGTGCTTTCTGGCCAGAGCATAGCAGATCATGTAGCTCATTGACCCTCCTGGCTGATGTAAGTGTCACTAGAAAGGCTGTTTGGATGGTCAACAGACAGAGTGCAGCTATGCATGTGCTCGAAGGGTGAGAACGTTAAAAATGTCAAGAATAAGTTCAGTTCTCATTGGGGAAAGATGAAGAATTTCAGAGCAAACATGAGTTGGAGTCCTTTCAGAAAACGAATCATAAAAGACTAGAACAGAGAGGGTTGACAGGCAACTGCATGAAAGCCTACAGGACTGAAAAAATGCCATTTTACTGTGCTCAAAACAAAGCCTTGCGAGGCTAACGAGAGAACAAATGAAAACCTGGGCAAAGGTGCAAAGAAAGGATCAACATTTTTGGAAGTTCACCACGCCACAAACTTGAGCCAACAGCATGTGCTTACTCTTGGCTGAGGGACACCTGACTGCCCAAATGACACTGCAGACTTCTGGAGGGAGGACAAACACTATTGGTTGCCACAGCTGTCTCCATGCATGCAGGCAGCCCATGCGCAGGTTTGGGTACAGGAGATTGCCCTGTTGCTGTGAGAGGAGATCCTCCTAAAAAGGGCAGCCTGAACAGAGGACCGATGCTCATGCTCATGATACCATACTCTCTATGGCCAATCCGGAGTCACATGAATTACTTGGGCCTGGTTGTTCCTGATATCCTTGAGAACTCTGGGCAGGAGTAATATAGACAGAAAGGCCTACAGGAGGTCTGACGTCCACTTGAGACAAAATGCATCTCCAAGTGAGAGCAGTCTTGGAGACTCCAGCTCGCAGAAGTGCTGACACTGCATATTCTCTGTGGTGGTGAATAGCTCTCCCTAATCGCGGAAGGGACTTTGCACTACCACCAGGTGGAAAAGCCATTTGTGACCCATGAGGCATCGACAGCTGAGTTTGTCTGCCCTGGAATTCACAGCTTGTTTTGTAAAACCAGGAATATGTTGTGATGTTCCAGCCATGTCCACAGATGTAGGTCCTCTTGACACAGGCAACTCAAACCCACCTCGCCCTGCTTTTTGCAATACCATATGGCGGTGGTGTTGTCCGTGAACACCTGAACTACCTTTTCTTGATGGAAGGAAAAAAGGCTTTCAATGTCGGGTGAATCACTCTCAACTCCAACAGGATGATGTGGAGCTGAGACTCTGCCAGAGAGCAGAGTCCTCTGATCTCCACCACTCCCAGATGGCCGCCTCAATCCAGGAGCGACACATCTGTCACCACAGTCAGCTCTAGATGAAGAAGGAAGAGGAGTCTGCCGCTGACCCAATCGCGGATTGTCAGCCACCACTGCACATCTTTTGCAGTTCCTTCCAATATCTAGAACGGGTCAGAGAGATTCCCCCAATGCTGTGCCCACTGAGACTTCAGGACCCAATGAAAAGCCCGGATATGCCAGTGGGTATGTGTTATGATGCAGGTGGCTGTGAGAACCAGCAGCCTCATAGTCAACCTCACCAAAATCCAGGACAGAGGCTGAAATTTCAGAATCATAGCCTGAATATCCTAGACTTACCAATCCTGAGGATAGGGTCGAAACTGTACTGTCTAGAACAGCTTCAATGAAAGGGAGTGTCTGAAAGGGAGTAGGGTGAGACTTTCGCATGTTGATAGTGAATCTCAGTGAATGCAGTAGGTCGCCATAGTCTTGAGGTGGGAGGCGGCTGCCTGGGGCAAGCCAGCATTCAACAGGCAGTCGTCGAGGTAGGGGAAGAACAGAACCCCTGACCTCCACAGATAGACTACGACCACTGCCATCACCTTTGTGAACACCTAAGGGGCACTGGTAAGGTTAAAAGGAGCACAAAGTGCTTGTGGCGACCGTGGACTGCACATAACACCTGTAGGCAGGCAGGACAGGTATGTGAAAATAGGTACATTGCAAGTCTAGTGCTACAATCCAGACTCCAGAGCAGACAGGACCTGAGCTAACGTTAGCGTCTTGAATACCTCTTTCTTCAGGAAGAAGTTGAGAGGGTGCACATCTAATATAGGGTGGAGACCTCTGTCCTTTTTGGGCACCAGAATGTAGCAGGATCATCAACCAGGACCTACTTCTGATGCCAGCCTTCTCTTTATGGCACCTTTGGCTAAAAGAGTCTGCACTTCCTGGCGGAGCAGGGAAAGGTGGTCATTCTTTAATCAGGCCGCAGGGTTTTGTTGAATTGAAGGGTGAAATCCAGCGGAAAAATTTGGAGCACCCATTTAACCAATAATGTGGACTACCAGTGGGACAGATGGTGCTTCATTCTGCCACCAACTGGTTTACCGTGATGGTGTGACGGCAAACTAAAGGGGGTTGGAGGACGCAGCTGCCGAGGTAGTGCCGGACTGGGCAGATCTCTCACCTTGGGTCCCACAGGGCTTTTGGCAACTGCGTCCGCAGTCCCGAAAAGACTGGGAAGCCTGTTGGCCGGGTTGGAATGGAGGCGTTTGTTGGCCACAGAAGGGGGCGAAAGGCAGAGTGGGGCTGATGCGGGGCACTGGAGAATTCTAGTGACCCTGCTGTCCTTAAAGCAGTCGAGGGCAAAATATGTCTTGTTGCCAAAGAGGCGGTGTCATCGAAGAGCAAGTCCATAAGGGATACTTGGACATCCCACGAAAAGCCAGTAAACCTCAGCTAGGCATGGGGTCGGAGTGTTTGGATGTGGAGGTCTAAACGACCAGGCTTTCTGGGATGGAGTGCTGGGTGAGGAATGCAGGCCGGTGGGCAATTGTACTGCGTGCAGGTGCCCCTGAGGAGGGCTTGGCCCATGCCCTGAGCAGAACATCTGTGAGGGCTCTGTTAAGGGAGAGGAGAGTTTCTGCAGGAACCCCTCCAGTGAAGCATCTGTCAAGATGTTCATCTTGACTGCCACCAGTGGCAGCATAAGGTACAGGAACTCAGCCGCCATCCTCAGCACCAAGGCAATTGAAGCCCCTTCCTCCATAGCAACACTAGGAGGAGAAACTAAGCCAGATGTCCAAACCTTGGCATCCACCAGCTCTTCGAACCAATTCTCTTTGGACTTTATCAAGAGGTTAGGTTAGCCATAAGCATACTCCAATCCCTCACAGTTGTACTCTCTATAGGGCAGATTGGAAAAAAGTAGGCTCTGGCTATGATTCGGAAGGCCGAGTTCCAGCCAGCGCCAAAGAAAATGTTGAGCCATTGGCGGTCTACAGAATGATGTCACTGCCGGGCTACGGGAAGGAGCTGATCTGGATCGAGGAATGGATCCAAGTATAGGGGCACCTGCTGATTCCGTGGGGTTGGAAAGTGTTCAAGAGGGGTAGGCCTGCCCAAATATGACGCGTATGACCTCCTAAAACTCTTAACTGGGTGGGGTCGCTCCAGCTAAAGGAAATTCTGGGAGGCATGGAGCAGACCCAGACTCGGGCTCTGCGGCTGAGGCATGGGAGAGGGACCTGGAATGGTGGCGTCATTTCTGCACCTTGTCCAAAGACTTGGACTGATGGAGAGAAGTTAGAGGGACTTACCCGACAATGATTTTGAGCACAATAACTAGCACCCTGAGAGGCTCAGTGAACTGGCAGAGACTTTCCACGTATCTGGGACCTGAAGTGTCTGGGAGTTGAATGGTGCTGGGCAACCAGGAGCTTCAAGAAATGCTCCCGAATTGTCTTTGGATTCATGGTGCGCAGTGAGGTAGGCCTTGGAGTTGTGGCCTGGCTCCAGCCACCAGAAACAAACCAAGTGGGGGTCTGTCAAAGAAACCACAGGGTTTAAACCCACCAAGTTTTTTTTTTTTATTATTTTTTTGTTTAGGGGACATCCGGACTAACCCTGGGAGCAAAAAGCTCAAAAGGGTTGAAAAAGCATGTGAAAAATGCTCCAAGAAATGGACTGAGGTAGCCCTCTCTAGAGCTGCACTGATGGTGTGGAAAGGGAAAAAAAACAACTGGTGTCAGCGCACTGGGGTGGCACCTATATAGGCACGCCGCACATCACATCTGATGCGTATGCCAAACAGATCGATGCTACCAACTGGCGTGGAGAGGCACTGCTTGAAAATTTCTTGATCCAGTCAATTAATTAATCAGGATTTGTAAAGCACAGCTAATCACCTGACAAAGCATCCAGGCACTTGCAGGACCCGGAGAAAGCAGTGAAAACAAGGGGAAAGCAAGGGGAAGGCACACACAAAAAACGGAGGAAAAAGCAAGGAAAAAACCGTGAGAGAGAGGGAAAAGCAATGAGAAGGCACAAAAAACGAGGGAAAAACAAATAGAAGGCACACAAAAAAACAGGGGGAAAAGCAAAGAGGAAGCAGTGAAAAAGAGGGAAAAGCAAGGAGAAGGCACACAAAACACAGGAAAAACTAAGGAGAAAGCAGTGAAAACTAGGAAAATGCAAGGAGAAGGCATACACAAAAAGGGAGAAAAAGCAAGTAGAAAGCAATGAGAGTGAGGGAAAAGCAAGCAAAAGACAGACAGTGGGTGAAAGCAAGGAGAAAGTAGTGAAAGCAATGGAAAAGCAAGGAGACGGCACACAAAAAAATGGGAAAAAGCAAGGCGAAAGCAATGAAAACAAGGAAAAAGCAAAGAGAGTGTACACACAACGGGGGAAAAAGCAAGGAGGAAGCAGTGAGGACAACGGGAAAAGCTAGGAGAATGCACTCAAAAAATAAATCGGGAGAAACATCAAGGAGAAGACAAGAAAAAGAGCGATGCAAAGGCACAGGAAGAGCTGGGCCTGTCCTGGGAGAAGGGAGGGACACTGGGAGGCGGTGGTCGGGGCTAGGCGGGAGATGCGAAACAAGGAGCGGCAGGTATGAGTGCCAATGAGGGAAAAAGAGGGGAGAAAGCTGTGAAAATGAAGGATAAGCAAGGAAAAGGCACACTAAAAACATGAAAAAAGCAAGGAGAAAGCAGTGAAAACGAGGGAAAAGCAAGTAGAATGCACACAAAAACCAGGGAAAAAGCAAGGTGAAAGCAATGAAAACAATGGAAAAGCAAGGAGAGGGCAGACAAAAAAACAGGGGACCAGGCAAGGAGAAAGCGGTAAAAACTAGGGAAAAACCAAAAGGAGGCATGCAAAAAAACTGGGCAAAAAACAAGGGAAAAAAAATCTGTGAAATCGAGGGAAAAGCAAGGAGAAAGCAGGAGCAATGCAGCAGCATGGGGAGAGCTGAGCCTGAGGAATATTCTAAGGTAAGGAATCTGCAGTTAGAAGTCTATCAGATATCTTCAGATTGTAGATAACTGAATCATCACAGACTGCATAATTTCACACCTTTTGGAGACCAAGTAGTATTCTGCTTGGGGAACATGTAAACAGTGTGTGATTATACCATCCACAAATCAATAATTGCTCTGGCAGTAGTTGATCATACAATGGCATAGTGCATGTTCTCAGTAAGACCATAAAGACCATAGAGCAGCTGAATGACAGAAGTACGGAATGGAGCAATAGAAGGAATAAGTCAATCAACAATGCAACCAAGGTTGAGAAGTAGAACACCAGCTTAGAGGTGTATGCTAAGGAGGAGGCAGCATATAAAGTGACTGGAATGGGAAAAGCAGGCATAAAGACAACATTTCGGACCGGTGCTGGGGTTTCCTCCAGTACGAGAATGAAAATGGGAAAAAGTCAACACATAGATATGGCTATTGTAGAAGTCGTTGTAGGAAACAAACGGAAATGGCATTTAAGAAGGTCAAGCAGTATCCTTTGCCCCACTTAGATGGATTTAAAGGTCATTTGTGGACCTGTCAATCACAATCAAAGTTTTCATGTCAAGGTAAAAGTAACTTAAATTATTTTCAAATATGTCACTTTGGGACACCCATAGAGAATTTTAAACACTTGTGTTGGATCCCAATACGCCACAAGGGATACTCACACCTTCATATAAAGAACTCCTCTAAACTTGAGAATACACCCTTTCCTCTAAAAAGTTTGGACAGATGTGGAGTAAATTTGATGATGAAGCACTCCACTTGGTTTGGTGGGTGAGGGCTTGCCTCCATTTTTTTTTTTTTTACGAGGCCCACACTTTCTAATCTAAGGTATCCATATAACACTTTGCAAATACATCTGGCTATCCTGCATCTGAATTGTCTATTTTGATTTGGTAGTGTCTCGATGGCAGGATACAATCCTTAGCTGGACCACTCCTCTTACTCTCTTCTTTGTTTAGAGTAACCCTAACTGACGGCCATTCAAAGAGGGTTCTGGATTTAAGTGTTATTTTTAACACTTGTTACAGTGTGTTATGCTTCTAGATGTTTATAAAGCTCAAACTGCCATCAACAGTTTACTCTAAAAGCACAATACGACAGAAAAAGAGATGATTCAAAATAAGCTCTGCCTCAATGTTTTGAAGTCTGAAATTTGTGGGCCTCGTGCCTCTTCCAGGTTTGTGTTCAACCAGTCAACATGTTTGTCCCCAGTCCACCTCCCCTCCATCCAACCCCAAGCTAGACCAGAAAATCTGAAACCACCCACTTTGGTTGGATTCTTATCAGGTATTTATCTCTCCCATATCAGTAATGTGTAATATCAGTAATGTGGTAATGAATCTTCTAACCCTACTACTTCTTCCACATCAGACCACACGTCTACACATGCTATCTTTCAGATTGTTGTACTACATGGCAATCTAGAAAGGTCTTATCATTTACAACAATCACTACTCAGAAAAGGGCTCAGTCTCATGCCACTTGCTTCATCTCAAGACTGCCCCAATCTAATACCACCTATGCAAGTTAAGTGCTACACTGGCTAACAATAAAATAACAAACACAGTTTACACAGTGTAGATGGAGCAATACAATAGGTGGCCTGACCCACCTAAGGAAGGTCTATCACAAGTACTAGCTGACCAGACATCTTACATCAGCATCCCTGAATGTGCTTTCCATTCAAACTATTAAGAACATGCCTTTGAGAGACAGTGCTCCAATTCCTTCCCTCACAATCTTAGCCATGAAGGCATAAAGAATATTTATTGAAAAAACTAAAAATGTTCTTGTTTTTAGGGGCCTTTAACTCAAGGACCCCAGACATTCCAGAGCACATCTCAGCATGTACATTTCTGGATCTTATCTCCTCCATGCACACTCCTCCCCACTGCTTTAAAGTTGTGCAATATAAAAAACAATTATTCAAATCAGAATCATCTTTGTCATGGTTAGTGGGTTCAAGGTGGCTTCAAGCCTACTTATGTATTTGCATGCATAGCATCACAAGTACAAATCTCACAACTTAGCTTGAAGTAAGTCTCTAGATCACAATGCCAACATTTGTTCCAAACATTAAAGTTTCTTAATCTCTTCCCTTGCACAATGTCACCCCAAAATACCTTTGAGTTCCGGTTGCAGTGCTCAGAGGAAAGTATCAGTCCAGGCAGGTTACTAGGCAACTCCAGGCGTCTGAAATACCACACCAGATTCCAGAACACAATGGGATGATGATCCACAAATCCTGCCACGGTGATAGCCAGATCACCTTCATTTTCTAGCAGGCTCTCCAGCTCTTTCCACACCACCAGCGGACTGAGGTAAGGAACTGTGACAGGTTCTGGGTTGGACAACCTCCATTCCAAGCTCAAAGGATCCTAAGTACAAAAAAATCATCATTAAAACAGAGCGATCAATGACAATGCAGCTTACTTGCTGAGAACATCCCATAAGAACATCCTCCTCATCATAGGAGCAATAAAGCTTTTGGTTTTATAGGTCCTGATTTTTTTTGCATCTAGCCAAAACTTTTATCTGGGATGGATAATTCTGCTGGTGCTGAACAAAGATTCATTTCTACAAGTGCCAGGTTTCTGGGCACAGAGATTAATATAGGCATATGTTGCCTAAACTGTGTGACAGCTCATGTTTAAGTCAGAGGGGTTATTTAGACAGCCAGTTTGTGGTGGAGGAACACCAACCATAACAAGAGATCGCTACCGTGAAGTGGAACATCATTTTGGCAAAAATTCCTCCGCAGGCATGGTAGGAAGCACTGTCAATAAATAATTCTTAACGACCTGAGCCTTGGATTATCTTTCCTGCTCAGGACCATCATGCCTCAAATGATGGCCCCGGGTACAGAAATTGTGTGATGGAAGGTCCACTCTATTTAGGGACGGCCTTCCAATACATTGAAATAGTGGCTGTAAGACAGATGGGCCATGTAGTGGATGGGACACTATATCATAGATATTGGACGGCAGAGCCAGCTGAAGTCCCATCTTAAGAAACAAGATCAGGGAAAGTTTGCTGGTATTGTGCTTCCAAGGCCATGTTATGAAAATTTGCATGAAAAAAGGGATTTAATTTAGGTCGAAAGACCCATGCTCTAATCTAAGTGAAAGCAACCGCATTTCACAAATGTGTTTGTTTCTGAATGAAATTAGGGAATAAAATAGTATTAAGGCCAACATTGAAGATCTCATTGATTATTTGTTTTAAGGGAATGGAGGTTGGACACTAGTGAGTTTGGTTTTTATGGTTTTCATCATTAGCTCTAATAATTATGAGACAGTTATCCAGCTTTATCCATGACCCTTTCCCAGGGTAATGTTTATGTGAAAATTACTTGCGCTTTCTATTGACATTGAGTAGAAAAAGAAAACAAGGACACAGATAATATATGGCACATAGAGGTACAAACCCCGGTTTCCTGCAGGCTAGTGGGGAGGCTGCCAGTGGAAATAATCTGGGTCATCTTCCGCTTTCCTTTCACATTCTCTTCATGTGGTCCAAACACACTGATGCTCCTGGCCACTGGGTGACTAGAGTCTTCAAGGAGGTTGGTGGCTTCCTTCCTTCGTCCTGAAGGAATCTCCATGCTTCTAATCAGAGAATCTTTCTGCTGCTTTACAAGCCTGACAAAACGAGTAATGCAGAAGTTTTATCATGCACTTCATGGGTTCAAATAGAGTTTCGAAATAGGGTGAATGTCCTCATGCTAGGTACAAGAAAGATTGGAGCTAGAAAAAGGATTACACATAATGTATACACATCAACTCTGACAGGATGTCAAATTGTATTAAAATCTAATGTTTATTAATCTGCCTTAAACAGTTCAAGCCAAATAAACATATTAAAGAGTGGGATGTCGAAGACCCCAAAACGTAACAGAAATAAAAACAATTAAGCATACAGAGTCTCAGTTAGAAAACAGGACCTTTCCGCTTCTAGTATGCCATAACACTGAAGGCAGTTTCTTAGTGTTTGCTCCAGGAAGAGGTTTATCAAGAATACATTAGACAAGAAATACACACCATTGTGATGACTTTAGTAAATTCAGTCCTTTAGCTCATTCCCACTACAACAACCACCAATTGTTGTAAGTGGGCGTTAATCCTTCAAACTATTAATGAAAAGAGCTCCACCAATAACAAGCATTTGCTTCTTTCTATATGCCAGTACTGACATTTTACATGGTAGCTGCACACACACACCCTTAAAGCTGGGTACTTATTCGACTGCTGCCTATATCCTGAGAGCGGATGAATGATTTATCTTAATAACAGAAAACTGCCTAAAGACTAACAGTAAAGGGGACTACTATCGAGGCAACATGGACTGGTTGTAGCATTTAGTGTCTGCCCACTCACAATTTGTGGGTAAGGATTACCAAGTGGAGAACATTCACACGGGGAGCAAAGTGCAAGGAACATCAAATAGAGAACTGGCGCTGGAAAACACTGGTAAGAAGTCCCACTGCATAAAGTGACTGTTCCTGGGATCTGCGTGTGGCCTGCAGATCCACTGGAGCCTTTCATTTATATGTGACCAAATGATTGAGTGCCCTTCTTTCGAACTAATACCCAATTTTCTATATCCTAAGATATGATAAACCCAGGATAACAAGATTGCCTGATATAACTGAAGGAGATAGATTTTTTGAAAAGACGAAAGGGTGTGTGAGAAATGCCACTTCACATCTATTAAAGACACTAATTAAGAATCAGTAGTCAAAATGGCATGTAGCTCACTGACCCTCGTGGTAGAAGTAGCAGCTACTTGGTATTACGTTTTAGTGAAGAAGCGACCCAATTTACGGTAAGTGTTTAAAGATTTGCTCTTGATGACTGTCATAACCAAAATGAGGAAGAACTTCAGCGTAGGTCTCTTTCTCATACTGGCGTTCTATTGCCTCCTGAGGCAAAGACTCTCTAGGAGTGCTTTTAAATGCTCATATTGCTCAGAAGAACGAACAGGCAAGTCACTACAAAGTATGGCTGGGCCCACATCTGTCAGTAGAGAACAAGAATTGATATCCATATGCAGAAGATGTGAGGGAGTAGTATGGCTAGGTATGAGAAGTGCTGAGGAGGGCCAACTACAAGCATAATCTGTAATACTTTGTTTCAAAAAGAGGTTTCTCATCCCAGCACTAAGTAGGCGTATATTTCACAAACTGGTAATGGGAAAGCTATACCTTAGACTGCATACCATAATGGCCAGAAGGCTCGTTCAGTCTGCCTTTTTGACTGTCTGTGATGCAAAATCCCTACATTGTTAACAATTTTATGTTTGCTTTCTTAGACTATTGCATGCTTCACAGTTTTAAGTTTTTGTTTTCATTTTCACCTGTGAGCATTAGTTTTTTTAACTAATGGGGGGCATTATGAGTGGGTATTCGGGTTGTATATTTCATCTTATGTCACGGTTTTTCAACAACAGAATTATTATACATGATAAGTAAATGAAGGCAAAACCATGAACACTGAACAAAAAAAACAACAAAAAATCAAACCACTTATGAAATTGGTCTTGGAAATTATAGTAACATTTACTGTAAGTTTAGTGTTTGACATGGGCCTCTTTGCTACACACACATTCTGCAACAATCATAGCATTTAGATATGTTTATCTAAATGCTATTAGATATGTTTATCTATCTAAATGCTGAAAGCGAACTGTAAAGATCATTGAGCATAACATGCTTAATTTACGCTAGCCACTTAGCCGCTAACATGCTAACTTACTGCTCATAACATCTGACTTGGCAAAGATCATTGTATCTTTAATTGGTGACTCTTGGCTGCGCTTACCTGTTTGAGCACAAATTGTCTTGAGGGATATTAGCAGAGGCGGTGAATCCAGAAGAAGGAACGGATACCACATCTGACTTTCCTACATGACAGGAAGTAGACGTCAGAATCTGCATGTTTTCTGTAGAGGGGCTATGCTTCAGAAAGTACCTATGAGCAACAACAAAATGTTAAAATACAAGAGTGAAGATTGCAGGGGTTCTCCTACATGATTTCGTGACCTCAAACATATAAGCAAAGCAGCAGCTCCACAAGCGTCTTGTATTCCCTACAGACTTTGAGCAGTCTTAGGTATTAGTTAACCACAATACGCCTATAGACACTGCACATTTCTCTATCCTTTATATTTTAGGCCTCTGTTAAGCACGCAAATTAAACTACTTGACTTCAATAATTGGAATAAAAGCTTTGACCTGTTTAACCTTTTCTCAGTCACATTAAATACAGTGTGATATTTCTACCAATCAGGGAACCATATGACATCAGCTGTATTACGATTTCCTTGAAGTGCCCAACAATTAGTTTTCGAAAGCACTGTGCCCCATGCGCCCGAACTTTGTGTACTCTCTTACTATGCTGCACAAGAAATTCAAACTAAGATCCATAGGGGAACGTTTTAATTCTGCATATTAGCTACCTGCAATTAAAAATGGAAAAAAAGAAGACATTTTTTTAACCTTTCTCTCTGATGGCTTTGCCATGCTTTTGTAGCATTTTAGGCTTATGCAATTATAGCTTACCCATAAGATATGATTGTGTGAGCATGCAATAGTTGTACAAAATATTGATCTTCCAAAAACCTAAAAAACATACCTTCTGCCGATCTCTAGGGATGTTCTATCCCAGCTCTAGGTGTATGCATGTCACACAGGTATCTGCTTGCCCCACTCTCCCATTGGCTACCCACAACACATTTGTTTTCTCACTATCTTAAAGTTAAGAGCACAGAAGGGAGGGAAGATAAAGCAGGAATGTCTGCAGGAAGAGGGCTAATTACTTTAAAACATGTTTAGAAAAGGACAATAAGTTAAAGGAGGCGATGACCCACACAATCCTTATCAGGGTGAACCACTAAAATCACTATATTAACTTGAGCTCAACATCCTAGTAAGTATCACACAAAGCAGATAGGAGTAACTGAGAGGCAATGAGTAAAGTACTTATGCAGAACTAGAACAGTAACAAGTCAAACACACAACAAAAGAAACATTCCAAACCAAGTGAGTACATTTTGATGAATTAAATGACACCAAAATGACAAGAATCTAATAAGTGGAACCAGAGATATAAATTTGTAAAGTTTTAAACAACAATAGTGCCAGAAACTGTTACATGCCAACCAGGGTCAACTGGTCACAGTAGACTGGAACATAGGTGTGATTTGAGGCCAACTGAGATGGAGCGTAGGTTAGGTACACAAACTAGGTTGAACCCAGTTGGAAGTGTAACCTTGGGACTTAGATTAAAAAATGGAAGTCAAACATATTCAGCGGGGGAAGGCAGCAGACTGTTCTGCTCCTTGAGGTCAGACAGCTGTCAGACAAAGTCCAGCTGAAGCTGTTTTTGACGGGAAAAATCAGAGTGGGAGAAATTCGAATTTCGCACCTAAGGAAGGTCCCTCGACGGCCAGATACTTTTGGCACCTTTGCCTGGTCAAGATTTCTTTGCCTGCATGATGCTGACTTCATGAGGCCAGATACATTCTCCGTAAGGTTCAAATGAATTGGATTTTTTGCTGCGGAAAAGCTCAGAGGACGACAAAATCTGAATCTTTAGCCCACCACACTGCACCCCACTCCGATTAGCATAGCAGGCTGAACAGGAGTTCAGCCTTATAATCCTTAGAGTAAACGTCTTTGCCCTGGGTACAAGACAGAGCAGGTTCAGTCCTTCAGAGCTCATCTCAGGTCTCCACCAGACAAGTTCAGCCCTCTTCTGATCTTCCTCAGGTTCAGTAGTGTTCTGAAGAGTCCTAAAGAGGGTACTGGGGATCCCACTTTTATGAATCCTGGCTTATTCCTAACCAATGGGGTACTAGTTCTCAGGGGTTACCCTACCCATGTTTGCAGCATTTCCTGGGTGCCCTACTGCAAACCATCATACCGTGCCCCTCTTTGCCTATACCTATGATGGTGAAATTCTTCTTGTGCAGAACCTGTGTGCACACCCCAAAGATGTGGCCAGGGAAATGAGCAAAACCTCTTCTGTAGTCACTTCAAACCGGTTCTGGGGGAAGCTTCCTCCCTACTGTGATTACAGCTGGGCTGACTGGGGGAAGAAAGAATGGGTCTTGCAGATGTTGTCATCGGTCTATGATAGGGGAGACCCCACTGAAGTTACTTAAGTTCCTTGACAATGCCCAAATGGTCATATATCCAAAGGAACCCACAACAAAAGCCTTTGTCTCTGCTCTGGGAGCTGTTTTAATATTTCAGATATGGTTGAGCACTCAAGAGTACTGCAGCTAGAAGCTAATGCAGATTGGCCTCCAGAAGCTATAAGCATGGAAAAGGTAACTTTCTAAAATCACTTTTTTCTTAACATTTATTAAAAATCATACCTCATCAGTGAATTAGGCTTTAAACAAATATTACCAAGAGTCCAAGAATAAGATTTGTAGCTGTTTCTTAGCCAAAGATACCATTATTAAATTTAATATTGCATGCCATTGTTTCTTTATGGAATAGCTAGCCTTGCTACAGTGAAAACAGTATTTAGGTGTTAGACACTGTAAGGACATGGTAATAAGTTTCTACAAGTCATACTTTTAAATACCATGCACAATACCTTATGGGCTATATGGCCTACTTAAGTAGTGATATATTCAAATTTAAAAGGAATGTTTAGAACAGAGAAAAGGGTGTATTTTGGTAAGTCGAATTGCAGTTTAAAAGCTGCTTTAGTCAGACCACAAACATAGACCTGAAGCCATGTTTTACACTGTCACTGTAGTGGATGGCACAATGTATTCTAGGGACTTATAGGCAAGTTAAATCTGCCAATTAGAAATACAACAGTTTTGTCAATTTAAAGCAGGAGCACAGGCACTTTCCTACTGGTCAGCAGGGATAAAGTACATAGAGTTCTATAGCCAGGAACAACAGATAGGGCAAAAACTCTGGGGGCACACCACACAAAAAACGTCCGTTTACAATTACTATCAGTGTAAGACTCCAAATTGAGTGAAAACTGAAGTTAATCACTTAGTGTTATAGATGTCCATCTAAGTTGGACATCTTTTCTTGACTGACATGGTTGACTATTCATTGAAGAAATCATGGGCATCATGTGCCTATATTGACACATGCTTTTCAAGACGTTACACAAATGGATTTTGCTTATGTCAGCAGGGATGTTTTCTCACACCTTCCTTTGCCCTAGTGACCACATAAAAGATGTCACAGGAGAACTTTATTTACAAAGGGCTAATTTAATTTTCAACAGTAAACTACCTTTATAGAGTAACAGGTCTTTTTTTTTAATTTTTTTTTTAAAGAGTAGTAAGCAGGAGATATATAGGCAAGGGGATTATATGACTTTTTCAAAGGAGTATCAAGCAGTAGATATTTGAGCTACTTGCCAAAAGAATCTCTTCGCTTCAAAATGGTCTGCCTCCCTTGAATATCTGCCCTGGCATGACTATCCAAACTAGAGAGGTAATTAAGGTTTTAAAACCAACAAGCTCTGTGCTGCTAAACGCCATGCTAAAAAGAATTGTGTGTTCGCTAGTGATGTCATTGTGGTGCTTTTTCATTTGAGGGCTGTTCTGTAAGGCAGGTTGCTGTCTGCATTATATTTGACTACAATAAGGTGTCTAACAAAACAGTGAGCATTACAGATGTTTTCACAGTATTTGTTGTGGCTGTTCCATTTCTCATGAACAACTGGAATTAAATTCAACTCATTTAACCTTTCTAAAGTGTAACTTAAAAAAGTAATTCTAAGATTCATAGACTGGCGTTTAGGTAGATCTTGAGGAGTTACTTTTATCTCTGAAATTCAACATAGGGTTTGTTAGACAAGAATACTTCTATTCCACTCATTTATCTGGTTAAGGTGATGGTTAGAATGAATGATGTTAGGCAGGTTAAGTGTTTCAGATATTATGGGATCTTCCCAGAGTTGAAGGACACCACCCCTGTGGCACCTGCAATGTCTGCTCACTAACAAGACACCTAACGATACTTGATTTAGACGCTATTGGGAGTTGGCGGCTCAAGAAACATACCAATTGCATACCAAAAATTGCATTTATATGATTATGTGCCCTTGCGGGTTACGTTATGTTGGTATGACTACACAACCTGTTAAAATCTGCATCAATGAACACAGGAGTAATATTAGATGTAATTGGGTCACCACAAAATTGTGTGCACATTTTTTTAGATACTCATACTCCTGATGACCTTTTTTTGGGGCTTCAAGGATAACCCATCATTCGACCTAATGATCCAGGTTTTCTTTTTAAAACTGAACAAAGTTGGGTCTTTAAACTAGGGACCAGTACACAGGGACTGAACAATGAGATACCGTGGACTTCCCTCTCATCTTAGATCACTTTCCATTGCTCACTAAGGACCTTTTGAGCATATTAATTAGTGACCGCCTGTGTATATTAGATATTAACCCCCCATGAACTAGGGGTATTGATGTGCTCTTCTCTCTTGATCACTTATACTTGGGTATGTCATCCTTATAGGCCAATATTACCTCTGGTCTGCCTTTTGATGATGATGACTTGATACTTCATTAAAGCAAATAACTGAACTTATAGTTCGAGTTCGAACTACTAATATACATTTGAGACCTAATATCGTACTAATTGTTATATCACTTTCCATTGCTTACTTAGGACCTTTTGAGCATATCATATAGTGACCGCCTGTGTATATTAGATATTAACCCCCCATGATCTAGGGGTATTGTTGTGCTCTTCTCTCTTGATCACATATACTTGGTTATGACATCCTTATAGATTAAAATTACCTCTAGTCTGCCCTTTGATGATGATGATGATTTGATACTTCATTACAGCAATTAACTGAACTTATAGTTTGGGGTTGAATTACTAATATACATTTGAGACCCAATATCGCACGAATTGTTATATTTCACGCCACTCTCTCCCCGTATTTTTGTAGGGTGACAAAGCCTCCTTTCTACCTCTATTATTACCAACGACACGATGTCCATCTTCTGTTTCAACGTCCCAGGAGCCGCGTGCGAGCCGGAAGACATCCTCTCTTCCGGGTCTCGCCGCATTATCTAGAGCTCTGACAGTGCCGGTTTGCTACTATACGGGAACGCTGGTCAGAGGGTAGGTTCGAAGAGAGGACCGCTGGCAGAATTGTAAGTGTTTTCAAACCATTATATCGAGGGTCGAGCGCTCACAGACCCGGTTTCTTTGTTATTATAATATTGGTAATTTGAGGCTAATTTTAACACCGGCGAACCAGTCCTTCTGTTGAGAGTGGTTCATTATAGCCGCTTCTTGGGGTAGTAGTTTAAGAATTTCAATAGCTCCCAGGACGGTAGTGGTTTTCGGTTCACATGAACGGATGGCGTTTATTTGCAAATATTACGCATGATGGGCTACCCACCTGTATATATTTGGTTTATCTGTACCATTGTTTGCATGAATTTTTATACATAAAGTGTAATATCTAGCTCATCACGTTACTCTGATTAGTATCTTGTGCCAATCTTGACCTTCTTTAGGACTATTACTATATACAGTGTCAGCTTTTGTCCCTGACATGAGATTCCCAAGGAGCCTTTTCCTGAATCTGGGGATGGTAAGCTTCTATTTTTAATATTTATGTGTGATTATTCACCATGCACTTCTCTCACGTGTGCACATAAATCACTATATATTGGTTACATCTGACACACGTGATTTTTCTTTTCTTTTCCAGGGCGACCTTTTATTGTTGTAGCTTGTTGACCTAACGTAAGTGACTGTCTCTTTTTCATCTCCCTCATTAGGGCTTCCTTTAGTTAAGATTTTTTGGGAGAAGATGTATTCTTTTTCGTCCTGATGAAGCGTTGTAGGATCCGACTGGACCGTTAGATGCGAAACATGTTGACCCACGATTAGAGGCACTTTTATAGTTTGAGTCCTCTCGTATTTTCGTCTATTGTGTTGAAAGTAATTGAGCATTGTCACTCATCATTTTACTTTGGTTTTTTATCTTGGTCTTCATCTCATCTATAATGATTAAATTTATGATGTTTTTTCTAGATGGATAACCAATTTTATTCTTTTTCCACTCTTTCCGGTTTGCTTTGGGACCTATAATAGGGTTCCCCATCCACATGACCTGGATTTATAAGCTACTAAAAGAGCAATACGGTTAAGAGCCCCCTCAGGGGAGCCCGCCAGGCATTGCAGCGCCGGCCTGGCGAGGGCCGTGCCCGATGATGAAGCCAGTCATCCAATGTGATGCATGAGGGCTCTCGCTCCTGTAGAATCAGGTCCCCTGGTTTTAATTTTTTGGAACAGTGTACTCTTTGACTTTGCATGATTACTATTATTGGGAGACTGTACACTGGACCAGTAATCTCCCGGTCCCTCCCCCTTATTGATTTAGATATATAGGCAAAGGTATTATATGACTTTTTCAAAGAAGTATCAAGCAGTAGATATTTGAGCTACTTGCCAAAAGAATCTCTTTGCTTCAAAATGGTCTGTCGCCCTTGAATATCTGCCCTGGCATGACTATCCAAACTAGAGAGGTAATTGAGGTTTTAAAACCAACAAGCTCTGTGCTGCTAAACACCATGCTAAAAAGAACTGTGTGTTTGCTAGTGATGTCATTGTGGTGCTTTTTCGTTTGAGGGCTGTTCTGTAAGGCAGGTTGCGGTCTTCAATATATTTGAATACAATAAGGTGTCTAACAAAACACTGAGCATTACAGATGTTTTCACAGTATTTGTTGTGGCTGTTCCATATCTCATGAACAACTGGAATTATTTTCAACTCATTTAACCTTTCTAAAGTGTAACTTAAAAAGGAATTCTAAGATTCATAGACTGACGTTTAGGTAGATCTTGAGGAGTTACTTTTATCTCTGAAATTCAACATAGGGTTTGTTAGCCAAGAATACTTCTATTCCACTCATTTATCTGGTTAAGGTGATGTTTAGAATGAATGATGTGAGGCAGGTTAAGTGTTTCAGATCAGAGGAAGGCACATGTTTAATTGAAAAGATCTCAATCTTTAACGTATTATAATGCATTCCAAAGCCAAAGCTGGAGGCATAACTGGGCTAAACACCTGGAGAAGGTCTTCAAGAACTTCCTTTACTATTGCTTGTGAGAAATACTTTTCTCTGGTCTGAGTACTTCTGTAGCCAAAAAAACATTTGCTATGTTCATATTGTGTTGCAATTTTGAAAAGGCCACATGGGTAAACTAAATGTGGTGATGAGCTCTGCCTTTTACATTCTGTAGCCTAGGTACTAATTCTTCTGAGAATGGCATGTAGAAAGCAGAACGCTGAGGTCGGGTGAAATTCTAAGAAAGTCAGTTGCTATGAATAGCTGGAGTTGCTGCTGGAGGAAATAAAGACTGTGGCCAATAAATCTGTCTTAACGTCAACACTGGTATGATGTAATTTGTATTATACACTACCACACTATAGTAGGGCCTCATGGGCTCTCAAGTATCAGCATTTAAATGGTTACGTATGCACCAGAAACACTTTTTGGTGTTTCTATAGTATGTAGATATGTTGGAACCTCTTCTCAACAGTAAAAATATATCCATGAACTCCAGAGGTGGTGGCTGCTTAAGTTGAGAACTAGGCATGTGTTTGAGGATTCTGCTCTCATTCCTTGATTGAAAACACCCTGAAGTGAGCTTTAAGCAGCTGATAAGCTATGCAGAGCATCAGCCTAACATCAAGGTATCAAGATTGCCTGCCCAAAATGGGGTCTGTCATGTTCATCTTGCAAAATGAGGTCTTTAAATTTGAATCTAGTTAAAGAATTATGGAAAAGGGATGAAAGATGTAAAGTCATTTTTTATTCTAAACAGGTTTTGTTAATGTGCTGTAGGCTGAGGGAATATGGGGGCCATCATTGTGTACTCCAGCTTCCTGTGATGGGATTGTTTGTATTCTGTTTAAGCAACTGTCATTTGATTGCTTGTTCCGCCAGGAAAAAGATGCAATGTTCAGCAAACACATCAAAATGATTGCTCTTTTCTGAAGAAGCCGGTGGATCTTGAACACAGTGAATGCTACTGTTTTTACAAGGAATATTTTGCTAGTAACCTGTGATAGGAAAGCTTTTTGAAGGGCCTGCCTAGCTACACTTATCAATACAATTTGCTCCATTTCTTTCCCCAGAAGTGCCTGGCCGAATGTGTGGCTGTGAAAATATATTCCACACCCGTCTACAGATCTGTCATGGTTGAAATGTTATCTTTTATGGCCTAACGGTTAGAAGCAAACTTTCCTTTTAGTCTCCTGTGCGGTGTATTTACTGGAGCTGTAGTTCTTTGTTAGGCACTGTCATTCTCAACATGCAGAAGGAACTCATGGGCATGCATGATGAGAGCAAAGCTTTAAGCAGTTTTACTGTGAGTGAAGTTTGCTTCAGCCATTACTAGATCATGTGCATCTGTGACTTGGATGTGGTAAGCAAGTTTTATTTTGTTGACAATAGTATCCAGTCATGTTCTAAAGAAATATGAAAGGGGGTGAAGGTGATAGATGGTCGTTGGAAAATAGACTGGCAGGCCAAGTTCTTTGATAGAGTGCAGACAAGTATAGCTATAGATGGAATGACCCACATGACTATGCTCAATGCAATTCACACCAAGCATTTGGTCCAAAGTCTGAGAGGGCAAGACTGAAAGGTATCAGTGACAGATGCCACAATGAACCTCTAGAATGCTGATCTTATGATTAGACTGGGCAAACATACATGCCAAAGGCATCTCCCTGACTAGCTGTCCACCGCAAACTGAAAAAGACTCGTGTTCAGTCATAAGACTGCAAATAACGTACTTCATTTACATCTAAAAGATTAAACATGTGTAGGATTCAAAAGGCTTCAAATGTTTTTAGTATTAATGTAAGGTTAATATTTGAGCGATGACACCAAAAGGGCTCAAATTATTCAAATGTTAAAACCAGAAGGAGTGCAATCACCTAAACAAAATAAAATCAGGAAATATAAATGTTAACAGGGTGTCACAATCTGTGGGCCATGAGTGTAAGGGTACTATTAGTCTCAATGTAATCACTTTGGTATTAAACTGCTCAATCACAAAATGGCATAGGACATGTCCTGAGAAAGCTCCTGGAGTAACCACTCAGAGTATGAACATGAATATGAAGAGAAAAGCAATCTAGGTTATGGATAATGAAAACAACAAAGAAAAATTCTAACATTGCTATTGAGTTCTTGAACCCCGACACCCTCATTCTGCTACCTCTAAATGCTATGCTAGTTTCAACTTATTCAGTATATAAGCCTATTCTCGAGTTTCAGACCTGTTTTTGGGACAACAAGAACTGTGATATTCTGGTATAGCAAGTTTGCATTTTTTGATTGCAGTGATGCAGTATTAGGGCATAAATAATGGCACTCATCTTGCTATCCCCTTTGACTTAAGTGGGTACTACAGCTGCAATCTGCCTGGCATGCCCTTGTCTGCAATGGAACTGGCACAAGCATACATGCCAACCTTCCCAATTCAGACGTGAAACTACTGAGTTCCAGGCTAGTCGTCAGCCTCCTAATTCTTGCATGCAAAAAACAGATTCCTCAGCGGCACTCTGCTGGCAGGCACTAGTTTCCTGTGACCTGGAGTAGGCACTGGCAGTAACCTGCTCCTCAAGTCAGTGCACAGCAATTGTGTAATGCTCTCTCTGCTTGCCATAGCTCTTCTTTAATGTTCCTGCCTGGTAAGAGGACAACAAATTATATTTGTATTTCTGATATCCGATCCTGTGGCAGCACACCTTTAAGTCCCATACAATAGACACGATTCAGTTCAGTGGAAGAAATATATTATCCTGATTACGTTTTAAAATCTCCCACCTTCCTCTTCCAAAATGTTGGCATGTATGCACAAAGCTTCTAACATATTACTTAATACTGGTGTTTTTATAGGATCTAGTGAGAGATCTTGTCGAAAGGCCTCTAATTCAAATATTTAACAGTAAAAGGCATAGGTATTACGTCTTTTTTGTAATAGAAAACAATAATGGAATTCACAGACAGCATATTCCAAACCAACAAAATGTTATAATAAATTCAACATGTAGGATAAATAACATTGATGTCAATGAGTCAGCTTGATTATCAAACCTGTCTGATACCTTTGTCATATTAAACAATCCTGAAATGCACGTCCTCTCAAAGCAAGCATTTCTGAACATTTCCTAATTATCTATTAATGCATATTTTACACAGGATTTAGAGACACCTGAAAGTGTTTACGACACAGGAAGACTTGGAACAACAAGCAGAGACTGAAAATCCTCATGTTGTTGCGGACATTAAAAGAATTATAGATATTCTCTGGCGTTGGCATCTCGGAGCAGCCCACAGTCCTCACAGGTGGTGTTAGAAATGGGGTCCTTAGTTGGCAGTAAGTTTACACCCTCTCTAAGTAGGGACCCTCACTCTAGTCATGGTAAGGGAGTCACACACCTAAGATAACCCCTGGTCACCCCCTTGGTAGCTTGGCACAAGCAGTCAGGCATATCTCAGAGGCAATGTTTAAAGTATTTGTACAAACACAGTAACATGATGAAAAACCACAAATGGACTTCAGACCAGTTTAAACAGCCAATATTTATCTAAATCAACAAAATCAAAATGACAAAACAAATCAACATACACAAGCAAAGTTATGAATTTTTAAATTAAAGAGTCTTAATCCATAGAAATTAATGGATGCGTCACAAAGTACCTGGTATGCGTCAAAAATAAAGCTGCATGGGCAAGTGTGCATCGGAAAGGCAACCAATCCTTACTCGCAAGTGAGGCCATGCGGCGATTCTTTCTCTGCCAGGTAAGCAATGTGTCGGTTTACGGACAAGCAGCCTCAGGTCCATGCGGTTATGTTGAAGACTGACTCCCAGGGATGATGCATGGACATATGGCAGTGATGAATCCGCACTGAGCTGGCGATGCGTCAATTTTACCGGTGCTGTGTCGATTTTTCATCCGCAGTAAAGGTGCTGCATCCATTTTTCTACCGCATGGCTCTGGTGTGTGGATTATCACCTTGGGTTCACCAGCTTCTCCTTTCAAGGGCCCAGGGACTGGATATGGCAACACTTGGCAGGGTAGGGGTCTCAGCAAAAGAGCCCAGGTTCTGGCAGATTAAGTCTTTGCTGGCGCTGAGACTTCAGAACAGGAGGCAAGCTCAGTCCAAGCCCTTGGAGAAACTTTACAAGCAGGATTTCAGAAAGCAAAGTCCAGTCCTTTCCCTCTTCAGGCAGAAGCAGCTGTAGCAGGCCAGCACAACAAAGCAACAGGCAGAACGGCAGGTCCTCCTCAAGCATCAACCTCTTCTCCTTGGAAGACGTTCCTCTTCATCCAGAAGAAAACTGAAGCATATTTATAATCATTTCTGCCTTTGAAGTGGGGAAACTTCAAAGGAAAGTTTTCGTAGTGCACAAGATCCTGCCTCTTCCTTGCCCTGCTCCAGACACACACTAGGGGGTTGGAGATTGTATTGTGAGAGAACAGGCACAGCCCTTTCAAGTGCAGGTGCCAGCTCCTCCCTTCCCAGGAAGACTCATCAGGAAATGCAGGACACACCTTAGCTCCCTTTGTGTCACTGTCTAGAGGGGATTCACAAACAGCCGACTGCCAGTCTGACTGAGACGTGTATTCAGTAACCAGACAGAAGCATAGAATGGTTGAGCAAGAAAATGCCTATTTTCTAAAAGTGGCATTTTCAAACAGACAATCTAAAAATCAACTTCACCAAAAGAAGTATTTTGAAATTGAGAGTTCAGAGACACCAAACTCCAATCTCTATCTGCTCCCAATAGGAAACCGCACTTAAAAGAAATTGAAAGCCAATCCCCAAATTAACCTACGGGAGAGATAGGCCTTGCAATAGTAAAAAACGCATGTAGCAGTATTTCACTATCAGGACATGTAAAACACACCAGTACATGTCCTACCTCTTAAATACATTACACCCTGCACGTCGGGCCACCTAGGGCCTACCCTAGGGGTGACTTACAGGTAATAAAAAGGAAGGGGTTGGGCCTGGCATGTGGGGACACTTGACAGGTTGAACTGGCAGTACAAAACGGCACACACAGACACTGCAATGGCAGGTCAGAGACATATTTACAGGGCTACTCGTGTGGGTGGCACAGTCTGTGCTGCAGGCCCACTAGTAGCATTTGATTTACAGGCCCTGGATACACATGGTGCACTATACCAGAGACTTATCAGTAAATCAAAATGTGCCAATCATGGAAAACCAATTGCAAATATCATTGAGTCAGAGAACACTTGCACTTTAGCACTGGTTAGCAGTGGTAAAGTGCAGAGAGTATCAAAATCAGCAAAAACGATTTACAGCACAGGATTCAAAAACAGGAGGTCAGAAGCAAAAAAGTACAGGGATACCAAGCCAAGAGCTGCCTGGTCTAACAGGTGGGCATTGACGTGAAGGATATATTGGGATGGCAGCTTTTCTGAGACATGTAACACCCATGACAGCAGAAAGAAAGTTCTGACAAACTTTGTTTAGCACTAGCCATGGAAACATAAGGTGCTGTGCTTCCTGGGTGGGTGGTTGGGAGGGGGAGGGGAAATGGACAAAGGGGCAAATGAGGAATTGAAATGGATACTGGGATGCTCTGTGTGGCACAAATAGGAAACCCTCTCCCTACATTGAAAAGCGACTTCCAAAGCTCTAGCAAAATAGACTGATACGTTGGATTTATTTGGTGGGGCAAGTTAAACTACTAAATTGTAGACTCTATAAAGGGATCAGCAGAGGGCGGTGACAGACCTTTCCGTAGTTGAGGGAGCGAGTAGTTTGAAGTTCGGATTGTGGAAAAGTTGAGAGGGGAGTGGACCAGGTGTTTGGAATTATGAAGTTAACTAGCAGTCAAGCAATATAAAGATAGCAGAGAAGGATGAGGTAAAAGAAAAATGGTACAATAGGTAATACTGGGTATGCATGATGTGGAGAGGTGTAGCAGCCAATTCAGGATTATATCTAGGGGATGCAATGACAGATTGAAAATCTGTCAAATTCCTTGGTGGCACACACGTGCAATACACCTTGTGCAGTATGTCAGAGCTTTGGGCCTGATGGACATTTAGAGAATGAAATAATCAGACAAGCGGTATTCAAATTACTTTCCAACTTTTACAAGGTATTTTGTTTTATATTCTGTTTCAAAGCACCACATATTTGCTTCCCGGATTAAACTGCGGAATAAACTGAATCTGCATTCTCGTCAAAGTACATCCATTGTTTTCAGGTCTCTTAGCTTCCAGAAATGTAGCCTCTAGTTAGTCCCAGTCTCCTTACTGTTCCCACCTATCATCACCAGCAGAGGGGAGTGATCGGCAATCCTGTGTGCCAAGCATTCTGCCTCTCTGATGGGAAGGATTCCTCTTGTCAGTACAAACATATGATTGAGATTTTAGAATGGTTTTTGTGCACCCAATAATTAGAACTCCTGAGCGAGAAATCCTGGAGTTAGACAAGATTCTGATAGCAGGCCCAGTGACAGAATGGGCTAGGGAGCTACAGGGAGTAGAAGTAGAACACCTAAGTGTAACAAAATGCAGCATACCAGCAATATCTGGAGATACAAAAGGAAGTTATTTGAAATGGAAAAGTTTCTCAGAAATCTGCACCTTAAGAGAGGAAGATAACAAGATTCTAGAGGCCAAACTTATGTTTGTGAGGAACTTTATAAGGTTATTAAGAGTATTGCACACAATAAGACTCCCCCAGCCCTAATTTAATATGAGTGGAACTTTCTAAAAAGACCTTTGTCGCTGGTAGGGCTGTACTAATTTCAATATACAAAAATACCCGAGACTAGGGATTGCTTCGTCCAGATCTAAGATGGTGATACATGAAAAGGCAAACGGAAAAATGACTGTGCCTCACGTCTCCCAATACTGTTTTTTAAGGTAGAGACCAAATGTAGGAAATCTGCCATTTTGTGTGGTTACCCCCAGATTCTGCACCTCTTGTGGGCCTATATGCTTGTTTTAGAAGTCGGTGCACTTTATCCCTGCCAAAAAGTAGTGAAGTGGCTGAAGTGCCTGTGCTCCCCTTTAAACATGGGTAAATTGGCATATTTTACTTAGCTACAAGTCCCCACTATATAGTATAAGATGTATCTAGGGTCTGTGGGAGGTAAATGGCACTAGAAGACTCCAGTAACTATTGTGCTATCCACTACTGAGGCAGTGCAAAATGGCTTCAGGCCTACAATTGTAGCCTGACTGTAGCAGTGCAAAACCTGCAAAACATCCTGTGACAATAAATCACTTTGACACTTCATAATCTCCCATTTAAAGATTACCAAGCCACCCTGAGTAGGCCTTGTAGCCCACAGGCAGGGTTGCATGGATTCAGAGAAGAAGTTACTTACCGTTGGTAAATCCTTATATGGTTTAGGCTACCTAGCTGCAGGTTCCTTATCTTTGAAAAATCCCCAGGCATCAGACTGGATCCAGAAACCTTTCAAGCAGTACCTGTGCACATCTGTAGGTGGTGTCAACCATGTTTGAAATGTTGTGCACTGTACCTATATAGGTGCCATCCCGGTGCGCTGACGTCACTTCTATTCTTTCTGCTCCAGATAACGCTGGTCTGAGCTACCCTCACTCTTTTTGACTGGCTTTTTTTTTTGCAAAGTTGGTGGGAGGGGTGGGGAGTTTCAGGTCCGTCAAACAAGGAGGCAAAAGGGGGTGTGATATTGTTTTTTTTTTTTTTTTTGTTATATCAATGTCATGGTGATGTTCTCACATCTACACAGCAGCAGCTCCGAATTAGCCATTCAAACATGCTACCTATTGGCTACCCATATCCCTCAGGGACTTTGCCCCGAATCTCACCAGCACTTCTCCATGACTCCTAGAATGGCATTACTGTGCCCCCTACTGCTTGTTAGACAGCCCCAGCTCAGAGTGGGGGGGCCTTCACCCATGGGCTGCCTTCCCACTCACTTGCCACCAATCATTCAGGGCGTCCACCCTAAGAATATCTAGCTTCAAGATCCTCTCCTAGAATGTCGATGGGCAGGGAGATAGTATCAAAAAAGGGGTGGTACTGCACTACCTCAAGAGGCACTCGCCTGACATCATTTTCCTACAGGAGACTCACTTGCAGGGGAACACCTACCGTGCCTCAGATAGATGGGGTTTTAGAATGGTGGCCCACACAGAATACACAACAGAATCCAGAGAGGTGGGCATCCTTATGCATGGATCCCTCCCATTTATCACACAAAACACCTACCTGGACTCACATGGTAGATAAGATATGTGGCGATCACAGGACAATGGGAGGGCATTATCTTGCTTTATATACCCCAAAACTCCATGACGCAGCACTGTCAGCCCTCAGGGTGCATCTCCTCAGCCTCCCCAAGGGTGGCTCATTGCTAGGGGAAGACTTTAATGCGCCCCTCTGTGATGCAACCGACCACTGGCCAATCGCTGTCAGTTCATCGCCCATTGGACAAATTTATGTCAGCCCTTGGTCTCGTGGACACATGGCGTACCTTTAACCCTACAACAAGACAATACACATTTCACTCTGGCGCACACAGGAGCCTCTTGTGCATAGAGTGCATACTTATCTTGGTCTAACAACTTCCTCCACATTGGTGAGGTTCACAACCTTGCCAGAGGAGTTTCTGATCACTCCCCAGTTTGCGTAACCTACAGACTGGCAGATCGTAGGAACAGACCGAGAACGAGGCTCAATCCCTGGTACTGCAAGATAACTCACATATGAGAGAAACTCCATGAACACACAGAAGAATTTTCAAAGAAAATGAGGGTTAAGTAGAATGTCCGCAGATGTTGTGGGAAGTGTATAAACCTGTATAAACCCATTAGAAGGGGTCAGGGCCTACCACTGATAGCAGGGCACAAAAAACGAAAAGAGCCCAGTTGGAAAAACAGAGGGAGAAATTTGGGAGTTGGAATCCCAACTCGCTGCAGGTGAACAAGGGAACTTACAACATAACCTCTACCTGAAACAAAAAGAATACAGGGATGTCAGGACAGATGCCACAAGGGCTTGTCAGGTCGCAACTCAGCATCACCTATATGAGGTAAGCGATTGAGCTAGGAGGCTTCTGGCTTGGCTAGACAAGAGAGAGATGGAGTATCGGTGGGTACTCAAGGTCTTAAATGAAAGGGTGTGGGATAGACAATGCGTGGCTGATGCCTTTGCAGACTACTATACCCATCTGTATCCCCGACACCTACGGCTACAAACCCCACAAGTTTTCATCTGATATCCCAATGCCAGGTCTTTCGCAGCCAGACAAATTATCTAGAGCAAGACCTGACAGCAAGCTAAGTGACGCAGGCAATCAGGATTTGGCATCAGGTAAAGCTGTAGGTCCCAATAGCCTACCCATATAACTCTATAAACTTACAGCAACAAAAGTTGCCCCTCATCTCCTGAAAATGTTTTGAGTATGCAGGTGCCGGAGTACCAGCCAAAGACCAGAGAGTAGCTAACATAGTTGTCCTACACTTGGTGGGAAAACCGTCGGAACTGTGTGCCTCCTATAAGCCTATATCGTTACTAAATGCAGAAGTGAAAATTCTGGTGAAGCTTCTTGCAATGCAACTGATTAAGGTGATAGGCTCCCTGGTCCACACAGATCAGTCCGTTTTTATGTCGGGTAGAAACACGGTGCTGAATCTGAGATGGCTGCATGGTATCCTAGGGCATTTGGGGAGATTCCGAGAAGCAGCTGATGTTGTCTCTCGACGCACAAACGGACTTTAGTATAATGGCCTTATGTGTATGCGGTATTGGAGAAACTGGGTCCGGCCCCTGCTTCATCTCCTAGATAAAGCTCTTGTTTTCTGGTCCCGTTGTTCAGATAACAGTAAATGGGGGTACTTCTGCACTATTTAACCTCCGACGAGGCACAGGACAGGTCTGTCCACTCTCTCCCTTCATTTTTGCTTTTGTCCTAGAACCAATGGTGGCTTGACTCCGCAGTGATCCCTTAATTAGAGGACTACAATGGACTGCTTATTGGGAGGATAGAATCTTCCTTTATGCAGATGACATCCTCCTTTATATAACTGACCTGACCTTCACTCTCAACAGGATAACTGACATAATCACACTTTTTCGTTGTCACTCAGGTTACACCATTAAGTGGAGCAAATCTTTGATCCATGTCCTCTTATGGACCTACACCGAGTTTCCCTGATGGCTGTACGGCTCAGGTGGTCATGGGGAACTTCCACTACCTGTGGATCTACATAACCAGAGACCCAGACACGTTCTATGTACAAAAACCCAAACCACAGCTTATGAGTCTAAAAGGAGACAATCAACACTGGAGAGTCTTGCCTCTCTCCCTTCTGGGTAAGGCCACCTTATTTAAAATGATGGTCCTACCCGCTTCCTATGTACTTAAAAAAACACCCTACCCAGTTCTGCAATTTTACTTCCAAGCAACAGACAGTGCAACCCACACACATCTGGGATGGGGGATCTCCACAGATAAAATGACATAGGGATTGCTCTCCCAGATCTCCGAAAATATTAGTAGGCATTACAACTAATAATTGTCAATCACTGGGTTCATCTCCCGGAAGAAGAACCAAACTATAGAATGAATGGGAGAAACATGCAGCCTGAAGTTGCCTAAGAGCCATCTATGGAGGAAAGTGCACTACACCCCTTTCCAGCCAGACAGAGGTCACACTTGTTCTTTGGCAAACAGCACTGGATGCCATGGGCTGGTGGTGTAAAATTAGGCAAGCCACTCCTCTGTGGGACACAGTGCGACTGGGCACTCTGGCCTTACAAGGGGGCTTTGATAAATGGGATTTAATGGCCTTTCTATGGTAGGTGACCTATGGCAACAGGGTGAAATGCTTCCATTTGTACGCTCACAAAGAGAATTTTGCAACACCTTTATCCAACCTCACCAGTAGCTCAATTGTCGAGTTTTTGCATCTGCTTCCTCACCCACACCATCTCAGTGGTAAGCCTTCAACCGCAGCTCCCGTTCAGCACCAAGGATACCCAAGCATACCTAGGCACCCGAGAAGCCTAAGCTAGGTGGTGGTGTTATGCCTGTTGAATCCTGGCCCAGGTACCCACACAAGCTTAACCCCTAGTGAGCTTCCACAAACTTGACCTGCAAGTGACAGAGTGTCACAAGTACCATTTATCAGCACCTGCTGCTCTCGTGTTCAGCACAAAGGGCAGCTAGGACACCTCAACCCTAGGGCCCCACAAGCCAGGTAAAAACGATAAGACTGTTGCAGCTTGGTCCTGGGACCTGCCCAACCTTAACCATGTGTTGGTGCCTCTGAGTTCATCCTGCAAGTGACCGAGTGTCACTAGCGATTTTTCCCATTGACTGCAATGGTAAAGTTTGACAGCTTGTAAATATACTGATTTTATTTTCACAAAAAAATATATAACTCTGGTTACAGGTATCTGACTTATTTAGTTTTGAGGTCTAAATTTGTACAAATCAGACAATATGCTACACACTGACAACTATAATTATCGTCCTAAAAGCGAGGTGCTACCGCCACCCATCCAAGAGAGCCCTGTACCAGAAGCAGAGCACAGTCTACCCCCAGGTATGTAAAATTGGGGGGGCCCGCAAGACACCTCGCAGTACACATACCTAGTGTTATATCTTCTGTCATGAGTGTCATCCCCATGCGTTGCCCGTGGCAGGGTGGTGACTTCTCACCACTTGGCTGTTCAATGGGGGGCCGCAGCAAGGTTTGGCCCAGGCACCCAACAAAGTATCTGTCACTGCTTCACTAATTGGCAGAAGGGGATTTTAACCTTCAAAGTGGGGAGCTGGAAGTCAAGGACTTCAGCTGGCCTACGCATCATTATTGTGTAGGAGGTACAGTCGTTGGTTAATGGACCACAGGGTGAAAGATGTATCTGCTTTACAGGAGTTATCGAGGCAGCTGGTGTCCTGCAAGATGTTGTACCAGTTGCCACCTTGATAGGACTGAGAGAACTCATGTTCTTCTTCATTATCCTAGTTAGATTCCATGCCGAAAAGGGAGTGTGAGGTGTGTGTTCTCCTTTGTGAAGGCGGCAAAGCAAGTGGGGGAATCAGTATCCTGACAGCTACCAGGCGTGATTTCAGTCAAGTTCGGACCAGCGCTGACCTGGAGTCAGAGAGTACCATAGGTATCTTCATGTCTGGAGTCAATGGATTTGGCACCAATTATAAAGTCTGAGGAATCGGTGTGACACCAGGCTGGGTTTGGAATTGGAGCCAGAGGGGTCAAGATGGACTCAGAGGGTCCCCTGGCACTGAGGGTAAACCCTTCCGCAGTACTCTAGAGGGACCGTCTTTCACTCCTTGGGGCCAAAGGTATGCAATAGAGAGTTGGGGAACATCTGAAAAGTTGGAGCATGGAACTCTGAGTGACGGATGGACCAAGAAACTTGGGTTGTGCCTCAACCAGTTACAGGATTGGCTCCAAAGTCTACGGAGACAATGAGCGAGACAGAAAGTCAGGGTACCGCTATAGTGCATTCTCAGGTGAATGCACATAGAAAGACAGGGCAGAGTCACACTTTGATTTTTTTATGCTTCTTTTTGGACTCAAACGATTTAGATCTCAATGAACACCAACTCTCCAGAATGGCTTTGTTGAGAACTAGATTAAGAACGGGACCAGACCCTGCCTTCAACATGGACTGTGACTTAGACTGGTCCTGCCACGGTGTCTTATGACTGCCAATGTATGGTTTCGCCTTGCGGTCCTGGATGGCGTGTCGGTTTACTGCTGCAGGCCTTGGAGGTGTGTCTGGACCCCAGGCATACTTGATTGGGATCCATCACAGACATATGTTTGTGACAGTCCTTACACAGCTTGAAGCCTGCTGTTTTTGGTGATATTTCCTTGCACACTGTAACATTTCAAGAAATTCTGTGAGGTAAATATCTTTGAGAGATGAAGAAGAGTGCTCTGGATCTACATCTGGTGGAGTGGTTAGAAAGTAACTGACGTCAGCATGCGGGAGTGGTGTGTTTATAGGACCTGCACAACATTTCTGGAATGGCGGCAGTGTGGAGCTACTGCTGCAAAATATCTGAATCCAGTCTTAAACCTGAAGAATATTCAAAAAGTGAGGAATCAGTGGCCAGAAGTCTCTATTAGAAAGTGTTGCAATGGTAGAGCCATAGGCCCTTCACTCTAGAAATAGAAAGCTGCAGCAGAATGTCTCTGTAAATGAGGAGTCAAGCAACTATTGGCATGGTGTTGCCTTGGTCAGAACAGGTTCACCATGATTGTTACAACATCAATCTTTATTCCCCAGGTATTTTCAACGTTCAGATTGGTCTATAGCACATGTGTTTCTCCAGCGTTGTTTCCACTTGTTTGAAGGGGTCCAATGGTGGTGAAATCGCCACCAACAATTCCATTATGTCCTTGAAGATGGGAGCTTAGTTATTTCGGGCTTGACCATCATTAGCATGGTTGACAAGGGTGATTTGTACAATGCAGAGTATCACAGAGTGGCAGTTCACAATTAGCACTGGTGGACTCCACCATGCACTGTGTCGAACCACCAACACACCGGGAAACACCCACAAGGGGTGTTCGCTCACAGAGGTAAGTAGTACACACTAATGCACCCACTTACAGAAGGGTAGCCGCAATGATTTGATTTGTTCTGTTTCTCCATAAATGGCTGGAGAGAAACTCAAGCTCCCTTCCCAGCAACATGGAAATGTCCACCAGAGACCAGAACAATGACAGAGGAGCTCAGGCCCATGCAGCCTTTTAGCCCCCAGGAATGCAATTATAATCTATGCCATTTTGTCAGATTCGGTGTGGGGGAGGGTGAAGCTCATAGATTTGATCATCAAGATGGAGGGATGAGAGAACACTTACTTGGCACCCAGAAGGTACATGGGACGTAGCCGTTCAAGTTCAGTTGGCCCAGCCATTTCCTGGTCCACTGTAAATCAAATCAAATCAGGGTTCATACAGCGCAACAACTCATCCATAACGGTCTCAAGGTACTAAAGGGGGTTTGTCTCTGAGCTTCAGTCGAAGAGCCAGGCTTTAAAGTCCTTCCTGAATGAGGGTAGCGATGGTGACTGCCTGACATGCAGAGTGTTCCAGTTCTTTGCTGCAAGGTAGGCGAGCACAGATCTAAGTCCAGCAGGTGTGGAACCACGAGTGCCCACACAGTCAGCAGTGTTGCCACCGCCTGGGTGAGCACAGTGTGTCTCCAGAGTCTGGTATTTAGAGTCCTAGGAGGAAACGGGGTCCACATCCAACCTCTGCTCCTAAGTCACCCAAGGACTTCCAGGCTTCACTCTGGCCACCAGGCTCAGCCGCCGTAGTGGCACCAGTCATCCATATAGGGGCTGGAAGCATGGTCACATGTGGAGAAAACAGTTGTGGACAGGAAAGAAATGAGGGGAGTTGCCCTGCTAAGGAGCACGGGTGGACAATCCACAGTGCAGGAAATCAGAGGCCCTGGTGTGCACACAAGTGTATGAGCTGTAACGCCTGCCATGCAGCCAACCCCACCAGCAAACTCAGCTGGAAGCATCAAGGAGGACGGAACCTGAAATTCCAAGTTGGTTCAAGGAGTGTCTGCCATCTGTACTACCCCCACAGAAGCCCCTTCTGAGGTATATCACCAGGACTACGGGGGCCTCAAGTGGAGGTCAGAGTAGTACACCCGATGTGGAGGCTATCTTGGCCACGTCTCCAACTCCAGGCACAAACAGCCTTGATCACCTGGGATAGAGCAACAGCCTTTCTGGGACTGAAGGTAATGGCATAATAGGAGGGGAACATAATGAGGTCAGAAGTATATTATACAAATTCAACAAATTAATACATAAATTACAGCAGTTTGTACGTTGGTATCGTTTTGGAATCACTAACACTAGTGCCATGGTGCAAAAGGGAAATACTAAAACCTTTACATGCCTACAGGAGGAGTATAAGATATCACATAAACAAGTTTATAGATGAATGCAGCTCAGGCATGCTCTACAAGCTGAGGGAGTTGATTGTCCGAATTACCTGACTGTACCCGACTAAAGAATAAGATTCTATTTGGAGAACTGGGTAAAAAAAGGCAGTGTCATTCATATATGAACACTCTAATCAACGGTTTGCTGACTAAGACAAAATTAGGAAAGGGAACTGGACGCAATGGAAGATATCGACTGGGAAGCCACTTTGATGCATCCTACAGAAATAAACATCAAGGTGCGGTTGTGTTTGATCCAGCTTAAGTTCTCATATAGGGCTTACTAAAACAGAAGTAGGCTCTAAAAATGGGACAGATCCAGATGCCTTATTGTGGGAAGCGTGGAACGTAAGTGGGAACTTTCTTGCATAAAATCTGGCGATGCAGCAAGCTTCAAGACCACTGCAAAGATATACTGGTAGAATTGAAAGTGATACTGGAATGTGAAATCGCTTTAATACCCCAATTTGCAATCCTGGGTATTCCAAGTGATGTAACCAACCAGACAGAAAAAAAGACTCCTGTACTGCTGAAAATTGCAGGTGGAACACAGCTGGTCTTACGTATCCAGATTGACTCTTCATCTGATCACACTCGAAAGCAGTAACTCAATGGTTCCATGGAACACAAAGCTCTTTAACTAAATAGTTTGTGGAAGAAAATGATAATCAGGGACCTTAAGTCTTTTTAACAGAGGAGTATGTGGATCAGAACCAGAAAAAGGTTTGCAGCAACTTTTGAAATAGTTAAATATATAACCTAAAGGATCATGAGTAAGGAGCTAAATAGGAACAAATGGATCAAAATAAACCTACAGTTAAAAGAAGGAAATGGTATCCCATCCGTTCTGCAGGCCCCAGAGAATGAAGACAAATAATGCTGGAGATGGGGCTGAGGATATGCAAACAAGTAATTGGAAGAGCCACCCTCTTTCAGGCATCTGGCAGCATAGATTTCTAAGCTCTTTTATTGATAGGGCACCTGTCCTCTAAGCCTTTCCCCAGAATTGTTCTTTGAGAGTAATTTCCTTTTGTAAATTTGTGGGAAAATGGTTGCAAGAAAAACAAACCAATTTAATTCAAACTTGACAAGTTACCTTCCAGGCCTGCGCAGGTCTCGAATCTCTACATTCAAGAAGGGGAGAAACAGGTTGCCACAGAAAGGACAGGTGGTGTTGAGGTTGGAATCATCTGCAGTCCATCCAGCCATGATTTCTTCATCATGCACTAAGCAGTCACATGTCCGACATCGGGAGCAACTCGATATCAGCACCTGTAATGGACAATAGACGAGTCTCAGTAGTGGCAATTTGGATAGTGCTTGCTGGAACAGGAATGTCCATTGCATCATATAAGTGTGTTCACCCGCCACAAGTGCACAACTGCATGGGAATTTGGTATTCTGACTTATTTTGGTCCTGATAAGCATGTCCCTGCCAATTGTACTGCACTCTAATGAGGGGGAAGGGCGGGGGGGTCATGCAGATCATTGGTCTGCTTAACAGATGGGATAGAGAAGGTACTGTTGGGTTGCAGGAGTAGAACGTTCAAAGAAGGAGAGGCTGCAATCTTTGAAATGAGCTGTACACAGCTGTGCCAATGTACCTCAGTTGATACACAGTACATTCTGACTAGATATCAGGTCTAGTAGCAGATATAATCATCTTTAGAAAATATTTACAAGTTCATTTTAATAAACAAAGTTGAATTGGGCATTGTCTTCGTTTGGCCGCAATGCAATCATATTGAGCAAAACAGTACTTAAGCTTTCACTGCACACGAAAAACAGGACATCTCTGGTGAAGCCATAACACTTCTGGTGGAAGGAGTACAGCCTCACCTGTAATATCTCATATTATAAAATGCCAGTAAGCTTTTATTGGAGAGCCTTCCCATGCCATGTGTATAAATGCAGCAGTTTTCCACTGAACAACTTTACCTTAAGTAGCTTCCTGGAAGTAGAATAGTATTTTTGAAACACAATTTTGAAACGAAAATTCAAAGCAATCAGTCGGGTCTGCCAGCAGGCATCTGCCTGCTGATCATCACTAACAAGGTAGCTATAGGTTATATTCTGATTCCTAACTCTCTTTCTAAGAAGTGGGAGTCTCTCCAACACATAGGTACTGGTTCACTCACAACATGAAATGCTTATTGTTCTGTGTACGTATGACTCTTTAAATGAGCCTGTAAACTAGTGGTGGTATTTAGAAACCAGATAATTTCAAGAGAAAGAAGTTACATACTTGACAATACAATAGTTTATCTAATGGGGACACTGGGCCTCTAGTTTTTAAATTCTCCAGTGTTATGACTATATCTTGTACAAATAGGCCATGCTTTTTGTTAGCTCCAGCCAGAGCTCAGTAAACGTTCAGACAAATACATGCACTAAAACAGGACAGACAACCTTCAGTTGCAAAAAAATAAACAAAACATTTGCAACTACATAGGCACAGTTAATTGTATAACTCTGTGAACCACAGGTAAACTTTGCATAAAGTCCTACACAAGATACACATACATAACTAATCCTATGATCAGTGCTAACAGACTGCAGTTGAGGTACACTGTATTCATCTCTAATTCCTGAGGGATTTCAACATTTTTATAAGTAAGCACTGTCAATTTCAGAGGGGTCCACAGACTTACATTTTGGAAAAGGTGCCGTCCATAATTCATATAAAAAAAACTTTCAATATATATTTTTTTTGTGTTGGTCAGTAGTTGTTGTGTTATGATTTTTTGTTTTGTATTGTCTTCTCAACATTGCATTGGTATTTTTTGTGTTGTGTTTTAGGGTTGTTAACTTGCTTGTTCTATTATGGTCTAGTTGTCTTGTATTGTTTGTTCTGTGTTGCCGTCATAATTACTGCTGAACTGTTGTATAACATTTGTTCTGTTGTTGCTGTGCTGTTGTGATGGTATGACATATTGAATTGTGGTGAGCTATTTTGTTGCACCAGAAATTCATGTTGAGCGTTTTTCTTGTCTTACTGACTTATATTATCTTTTATGTTATACAGTGTTATGCTGGTGGTTTTCTGATGCTCTGTTGTGGTATTATGACGTTTTATAGTATTGATGTGGTGATGTGTTTTTGTTTTGAGTTGTTATTCAGTTTTGTTGTTACAAGGTGGTGTGCTAAATGCTGTCTAGGGACACAATGCAGAGCTATTGAATGATTTATGACCACTAAACGATCTAATAGGTAAATTGTCAAAAGGCTGCCACTGCCTAGTCCAGAAGATATGTTTCCATTGAAAAGACATTTTGATTTGCCTATAACACTGTTTCCCACTGATGAATCCTCACAAATATGGCACTCACTTAGTCTATGCAGCTAAGGTCGAGCACAGCAATTTTTATGAAGTTCTGTGAAGGGGTGAAAAAATCTAAAGCTGTTGTTAGACCTGGCATTCTTGGTGTGGTTTCCCTACCTCTTTGCCATCTGACCTACTGTTATTCTGACTTATTTGTGCTGGCTTTTAGGAATCTGTGCACTTTACCCCTGCTGACCAGTGCTCAGGTGCTTTGTACTCAAAGCATGGCAAGAGTGGCTTCTCCATAACTGGCATATTTAATTTACCTGTATAGTCCTAGTAAAGTGACCCACCTATGCCCAGGGCCTGTAAATTAAATGCTACTAGTGGGCCTACATCACTGAGTTGTGCCACCCACTACAGTAGCCTTTCAAACATGTCTCACGCCTCCCACCGCTGAGCCTGTGTGTGCACTTTAAATTGCCATGTCGACTTGTCAAATGTACCCACTTGCCAGGCCCAAACCTTCCTTTTCACTACATGCAAGTCACTCCTAATTTAGGCCCCTAGTTAGCCATAAGTGCAGGGTGCAGCATATTCAAAAAGTTGGACATGCACTTTTTAGTTTAGCATTTTCAGATAGTGAACTCTTAAATTCATTTTAACTACTGTAAGGTCTAGGTCTCCTATAGGATAGCATTGGGATTACCTCAAAACATCTTTCAAGTGTAATTTCCGATTGGGAAGAAATGGAGTTTGGTGTCTCTAGACTCACTCTGTAAAATCACAAGTTACAGTGAAGTCAGATTTTAAACTGCAAGTCTGAAAATGCCACTTTTAGTAAGTTGGCATTTTCTTACCTTAAACCATTCTGCATTAGCCTGTCTCAGAATACACATAAGGGGTGGGCTGGGTGACGGCTACACTTTGTGAATTCTGTCTAGACAGCCACAAACACAGGACACTCAACTGCAGCTGCTTTCATCTGCATATTGATGGGTCTTCGTGAGCGGGGTGGGTTTGACTGTTTGACACTGACATTTCAATAGGTGGTGCCCTGTTTCCACACAAAGGACTGATTCCTCCTCCCCACCCCCCCATAGATGGCCTGGCAGACAGGGCTGGGATGAAAGGGACCTCTGTCTGCTTCAGAGAACTCCTTTGAAGTCTCCCCCACATCAAATGCCTTTTTGGGCATAAGTACTGGGCCCCAAACCCCTGCAAATCAGATCTCCAATACAACCAAGGACACTCTGTCTGGAAGAAGGACTTCTGTGTTGCCAGGAGGGACTGCCACTCTGCAACTGCATTGCTGTGTTGGCCTACTGCTGCTGCTGTAGAAGGGACTGCCACTTTGCTGCTTACTCTGCTGCTTTGGCCTGCTGCCTACTGCTTCTGTCCTGCAGTGAGAAGGACTGGACTTGCTCTCCAGATCCTTCTAACCAAGAATCTCCACATGCTTGCCCCCTGTTCTCTGCAGTCTCATGGACATCAAAGACTGCCTGCAAGTCTCCTAGTGCTGCTGGGCTCTGCCCCTGTGAGTCCTACCCTGAGGTGCCCCTCTCCAGTCCAGGGCCTCAGAAGGTGGTTCTGCAGCTGAAAACTGTAAACAGCGACGCATCGTCCAAGTGCAGCAGAAAAATCAACACACCACATCAAGGAAACAACGCATCACATCCACAAACTTCAAGAATCAACGCATCGCCTGAACAATGCAGTAAAAAAAAAAATAATCAATGCATTGCATCCCTGTCGACGATACAGAGGCTTCACCACTGTGTGACCCAATGACAACGCTCTGCGCAGTCCACCACTGAAGCATCGCATCCACTTCCACAGAAGCCTGACAACGACGCATCACCTGAGTGTGACAGAAATATCGACGCATTGGTCTTCCCGCCGTCGGCGCATTGCTCCAGCAAAGGTCCTTTTCAACATACCTTGTGTGGGTTCTGTAGCGGGCCACCCCTCCATTGTGGTCACTCTGTATTTGGACTTTGTCCCGGTTCCTCGCGACCTCAAGTAACCTTTTTATTGCTATAGACCTCTAAGCACTGTTTTCACATTTAATCTTTAAAAATTAATTTCTCAACTTCTACCAATTGGATTTCTGTCATTTTGGTCTTGTTCTAATCAGATAAGCATTCTCTATCTTTCTCCTGGAGTGGAGTCATTCTATGGTGTCATTCACTGTGCTACTGTAATTCAGTGTTGAACAAATACTTTACACCTTGCCTTCTAAGTTAAGCCTGCCTGCTCTGTGCAAAGCTACTGGAGGCTGAGCACAGGTTAATTTAGTTTGTGTATCTGATTTACCTTGACAAGATTGGCTGATGAAGGGGATTCAAATGTCTTTTTCAAAACTTGAAAATCATTAATTTTGGACGAAATTCAGGAGCACTCGGAGGTGTGGAATTTGGGAGTAATAAACAGATAAAATTAAGAACTTGTCATAGTAAAATCGCAAATTTGATGCAAATTGTCATCACTCAGCCATCAAGCACAATTTCCCCACACATTTGTCATTTTCAGAAAATGCAAATTCTGCGATTATGAGTTTCATGAAAATTGTGAATCTTGTTAAAAAAGGTAAAACAATCAAGGCTGTGGCTGGGTCAAACTCCTGCTAGGATGCACGGGCTAGTGGCTGGCTGAAAGCCTTTCCAAAGTCCCTGAACTGGGCAAAATGGGTATATAGCAGGTAAAAGCAGCTGATCATAAAAAAGAAAATACTACTAAAAACATACTTAAAGACTAGCTAGAGTTCAACTAACACAAACTCTAAAAAATATGGAAATCTGTCCTTTATGGTTTGCAATGCACAATGTGACACACACCTGACCATGCTTGTGTGCCCCTTAGGCAAAGGTGCAAGAAAAGAAAATAAGGCAATAAATATCTATGAAGGGTATGCCTCCTACCGGGGAGGAGGGAGAGCCATATGCAAATATATATAAAAGATAGCAATGCTGGAGAGCTGGACTTACAGGTAAGTAACCATTTTTTTCCAGCATTGGATAACACATATATTTACATTTTTGAAACAGAACAGCGAGCAGTTTGTAATAGTCATAATAAATAAAGATAGCGGGAAACAGGCTCACCTTTATTAAACCAGGTTTCAGAGCCCTGCCTGTCCCACTCCTGTGTCAGCTTCTGCATCCACGTCTAGGCAGTAGTGCTATGTGAATGTGTGCCTGCTGTTCCAGATAGTTGAATGGCAGATATTTTGCACAGTAGAAAGCAATAGTTGTTGCATGCTCCTGGTGGAATGCACCTTCACTCTTCCCTGGAGCGGTCGCTTGGCCTTGCTATCTCAGAAGGTGATGCAGGCTGAGAGCCAGAGTGCTATCCCTTGCTTGGATGGGGAAGACATCTGCTTGACTGGCCAAAAGATCCAAACAATTGGTCTGTTGAACGTATGTTTTGTCACTGTAGAACCTGAGGCATCTACATACATCTATGAAATTTAGTGAATTTTCTGCTGTTGTAGATGGGATTGGGAGGAAAAAACGCAGAACAAATGGTTTATTAACATGAAAGTCAGTAGGGACCTTGCCTATGACCCTTGTAAACCAGAGAAGAGGGTCTTTGATAGTAAATGCTTATATTTTTTTCTACTCGGCTTTCTGATGTCAGTGATAGGAGCAGCATTGTTTTCCAAGAAAGGAACTTTAAGTGCATCTTGTATATCAGTTCAAAGGAAGATTGCATTAACTAACTGGGGATAATATTGAGCTCCTGAGGGAGTGGAGGGCGCTTATCAGGTGGAAATGTTCTAAGGAGGAATCAAATTGTTTTATGATTCTCTGGGATAACTGTGGAGGATGTGATTTCCGTTCTTCTGCATCTTGATATTGCTGATAGATGGACTTGTATTTCAGAGCACTTATAGCTAGAACAATAATATGGCAGTATTTGATGCTGCTGCACATAAAGTAGATAAAGATCTTTACTTCTGCAGGAGACACAGAAAACACTTCCACTTGCCATTGTATCTTCCTGTAGTTGCAGAAGCTTGTACCTGTACTAGTATTTTTATACAGTCTTGTGGTACAACCAAGTGGCGGAATTCTTAGTGGACTGGTTCAATGCTGTCAGGTTAGGAATGTGATTTTAGAAAGACATGTCAACAGTTGCAGAGGGTTTGCTGTACTAGTACTGGCATAGCCTTGGCAGAGCAAAGAGGATCAGCGAGCAGTGACCTG
Organism: Pleurodeles waltl; assembly: GCF_031143425.1. Taxonomy (NCBI): domain Eukaryota; kingdom Metazoa; phylum Chordata; class Amphibia; order Caudata; family Salamandridae; genus Pleurodeles; species Pleurodeles waltl. The sequence continues at coordinate 549,622,688 of NC_090440.1, read as the reverse complement.
TCTTTGCCTTCCTGAAAACCCTAGAGAGTAGGGATAACAGAGGAAAGGTGCTAGCAAAGTTGCTGGACCAGCTGATTGAAAGGGAATTGCTCACGTTTCCAGATGCCACACCTGCTTCTGAAGTACTGGCATGTTTTGTTGCTTGGTGTGTTGAACAGATCGAACATGGGCTGACCCTATTGTTCAAAGATGTACTGCACTTTGTCCTGGTTTAGTTTCCACTCGTGGCATTCTAATAGTTGTCGATTTACAGATTCCATCTGGTCATTTTGACATATTGATAGGTGCTCTACTGCAATGTCGATCTTCTGAGAAATTACCTAGTCCCATAGCATTTGAGTCTCTTCTGAGAGGGGTCAAGACCTTCCACCCCCTGGTTTTACTATGTAGAACACAGACATTACATTGTTATTCTGATGTGGACTTGCCTGACTTGCTAGTCCCGGAATGAGGGCTTGCAGGCCTAGCCCTTTGGCTCTGCACTCCAGTACATTGATCTGAAACATCTTTTCTGTGTCTGACCATAGACCTCTGGTCAAAGATTCTTGCAGATGAGCTAACCAGCTGTCCATGAGCGACCAGTTTTCGCAGAACTTTGATGCAGGCTGGAAAGAGAGACTTGCCTTTAAAGAGGGTTGCCACAAAAACAGTACTGGTTCCAGTTGTCTCATGACTTGGAATGTGCCGTCCTAAGAACTGTTGATTGCTTTCCATTGAACATCCAGCTGTTCTTGAAAGGGTCTTATTCGAAGTCTGCAAAATGGAATGAGGCCTATACAAGATTAAATTAGGCCTAACACAGACTTGTCTTGTTTGCCTGTGACTGATTGGTTGGCAGATAGGTTCTTTGACATGGTCTGAAACTTCATCACTTTCCAACAATGGGAACATCTTTCTCACCTGTGTGTAGAGTATCACTCCAAAGAACTGAATTTTAATATGGGGCCTTAAAGATGATTTTGCTTTGTTTAGTTTGAGACCCAAACTTTGAAAGATATTGCTACAGGCAGTCATAGAAGCCCTTGCTTCTTCCTTGGTGAAATACTGATGAGTGCATGGTCCAAGAACCCTGACTCCTGAGAAAGGCAGCAATTAGTTATAGGCACTTGGTAAACATTGAGACGCTGACTTGAGTCTGAAAGGAAGCCCTCTGAATCGGTAATGTTGTACTGCCACTAAAAGCACAGGTATTTTCTGTGCTTTCGGTGGCTAGGCATAAGGATGTATGCATCCTGAAGATCTGGGAAGTCACATAATTGCCTCCCTCCTGAAGTGTAATGACCCAAAAAGACTTTTTCTTAGAAACCTGTGGAGGTGGCTGAGGCCAGTAATTGGTCTCTGTTGTCGTTTCTCCTTTTTTGTTTTTAATCAAATTAGAATCTGAAGTAGAATCCCTAGTTTGTCTGGCGCTTGGGGAATTTTTCTATCACTTACTTTAGAAGAAAAGGAGAATTCCGTCAAACGGCATGCTAAGACTTTTTTATAATGGACCTCAGCATGGAAGGCTGTCGATCTGAGCCAGCTTTACCTTCTCAACACAACATCCCTTGAGGCTTCGCAAAGTCTGCATTTGAAACATCCATAGCTGCATCAGTGATGACTAACAATGTAAACGCAAACTCTCCTTCTTTGAGGACTGCTTCAGTAACTTATTTTTTACCCTCTGGGATGACAATGAGTAGTGATTCAAAATTATGCCTTATCTAGTGATCTAAAGTTGCATGAGAGTTTGTAGCCTTAATAGATGCTACTGCCATATAACAATTTTTTGGGCCGAAATTATCTGTATGTCTACCATCTGTCTGGATGATGGTGTGAGTTTTTTTTTTTTTTCAACTACCCTGGGCTGCTAATGAAATAAAGTATTGCTTTGGATGGCTGGTAAGTCAAGCAGGGGCTCTATACTATTTCTCCAGTCATGGCATTAATGCTGGAGGTGTAGCAGGCATTTTTATTAGCTTTAGATATTTTGACCAGTCAAAATCAAGAATAGGTATGGATTTTACAGGTTGCTATTCCGTGAAATCATAAAGGAAACCCTGTTGTTCCACTGAAGTTGTTGGGAAATTAAACTTTTTACAGCTCTCTATCAAAATATGAAAGTGGAATAAACCATTTTCCGAAACTAGTGGATTGGACAGGTTTGCCTCTTTGGGTATGACAATCACCCCCTTTGGTGCAATCTACATCTTTCCCTGGCGGAGGTTCCATTTCTTCCTCATCCACATCTGAATACATATAATTAACTGAAATGCTGTCATCCATGTCTTCAGGAATAGATAGGACTCGAGGTCTGCTGACAGGTCTGGGAGATGGATCCCCAGATGTGGGTGAGGGGGTGGAGGAGAAGCCAGCAGAGGAGGCTTAGGTGGTAAAGGAGGATATGGCAGAGGCAGGAGGATTGGTACAGTGGGTATTATGGTCTGTGGAGGTTAACCTTTAGGGGTGTTATGGTAGCAACCGTTGAAAAGTGTTCCTCATTTGGTAAGTGTAGACAGAAAAGCAAGAGGCACCTACAACACTTCGGTCTCTTTATTTATCTAGGAGCTTGGATTAGAAAGAGTAAAGTCCTGTTAATAACCACATTCATGGTAAGGCTATGCATAACATCCACAAAATCTAGGGCATCCAGTTGTGTTGGACTGTATGCTGTTTCTGATGCAAGTTAGCTGACATTCTCTTGCAGTTCAGAATCCAGCATTTGTGAAGATAATGTTGCTAGCACCTTTGTAGGAGAAAAGGCAGGTGCAGGGAAAAATTTTGTTGGCTAACTACATATAGTGGATACAATAAGAACTATGTAATTTAGAAGTACATCCCACCCCCAATAGCAATAGCATTTTGAACAATCTTAAGTAACTGGTGCCGTTTGTTGAAACTTCAAAGAATATTCCTTAAGTTTACTTCATCCACATTTGTTCAACCCTAGAGGCTTTCATGAAGATCCATGAAAAGGCACAATTTAATTGCTATAAACTATTATCTACCAGATCTAGAAAAAATGATGCTTGATGGATTTTCACCAACCTTAGATGTGGCAAAGCAAACCTCAGTCATTATTGTACAAAGCCATGGAACAAGTGTCAAAACTGTTTAAAAGGTATATGACTATCTTGACAGTTAGACCACCACCTTCAAATTGCCACGTTTGTCAATTAAAAAACTTAAAAACAAAGAATCTAGCTGGGCTGGAGGACATATTTGTCCTTCTCCTTACGATCACGAGGAGCTGGACAGGGGGGTGGAGCCTGGGTACAGGGTCTGGCCGTAGGGAAGGTGCAGTGTTCGGTGATCGGTGGCCTCAGACTATGCCCATTTGATTCAGTGGTTGCGGTCCAAGTGAATGAAGTGAACATGTTTTGAATTATTTTGTTCAAGTGTAAGAGCTGAATTCCTCTTTTTCCAGGCCTCAGTTTCCAGACAATGAGGACATTCTTCAACAATAGGCACTGCTTTTTTGTTTATCAGGAAGGCCTGGCACCATTCTCTATAGTCTGTGATGAAGGGGCTTATGTTTTATAAATTCAAATGCTTTATCAATATTTCCACCACTGAATGAAAATGTAGATAACTGACAAATATTTTACCGTCTCCAAATTCATGTTAATACTTGCGTCTAAATTTGTCAGAGTTGTAGCTAGGTGCTGGACTAGGAAACAGAGCCTGAGACCATGGTATGAAAGGCAATGGTTTATTTAATGTTAGTGGAACATGTGGGCTGTGTAAATACAAAAAATGCCACATTTAGGGTCCGACTAAGGAACTGCTATGAAAGGAGCCTTTGGCTAAGGCAAGTGAGGCATTTTATGTTCCTTACCCATCAATTGGATGACAATCTATAATGAACACATTCTAGAATGATGAACTGGAAAAGGTTGCACCTCTGGAGTCTTGCTTTTTGCCTTGCCTAGTTATGTGTATTAACTCGGAACCACAGGCCACTGAAACTTCGAAGAAAAAAAAAATAGTACTGCCTGAAACATCCTTTGTAAACAGAAAAGCAAAATTCTAAATAATGCATTGCATGACTGCAGCTAAGTGAAAGCTGTCTAGATATCTGTGCTTGGTTTGGGTTCTTCTGCTGCACCCTGCGGCCTCCTTAAATGATTTGTGTGATTCAAAATGAATTAAAGTATTTTCTTCTCCATCTCTATATTGTGCCTTGCACATCATAGATACAAGATTGACACTGTGATTATGGTCCTCTTAAAAAGACAACCCTCATTCTACCCAGCTACCTGGTTTCTCTGGATGCTCAACAAACTGATCGACTCACGAAATGCTGTAAAACCCCCTCCCTCCTGGTTGAATGTATGTTGGCTAGAAACTGGTCTTACCCAAGGGATTTTGTATTCATTTGAGTTTAGTCATACTAATCGATTGGCCTTATTATATTTGTTCAAGGGTTCTGAAAATATCCATTCATTGCTTGGAGTCTTGCTTTTACTGTGCTTGTCAAGTGTAGGAAAGTGCACTCTTTTCTTGACATGGTTACCCCCATTTTCTGCCTGTTGTCAGTGTGTTTGATTGTGTTCACTGGGATCCTGCTAACCAGGTCCCCAGTGATTATGCTCTCTCCCTTCAAACTTGATAACATGGCTACTTACATCCCACATTTGGCATACAGGTGCTCCCATGTAAGTCCCTAGTATACAGTACCCAGGTATACAAGACATTGGGGTGCCAGGGGACCCCCATGGGCTGCAGCATGTATTATGCCACCATGCAAAGTGTATCTGCAGGCCTGCCATTGCAGCCTGCATGAAAGGGTGTGTGCACCCTTTTCATGCTGGTCACTGCAAGTCACCCCTATGGCAGGCCCTCCTAGACCAGAGGGCAGGGTGCAAGTACCTGTGTGTGAGGGCACCCCTGCACTAGCAGAGGTACCCTATGAATTCCAGTTCCCTTTTCCCGGACTTCGTGTGTGTGTGTGTGTGGGTACGCCACTTTACGCGTGAACTGGACATAGGTCACTACCTATGTCCAGCTACATAATGGTAACTCCGAACCTAGGCATGTTTGATATCAAACATGTCGGAACCAAACCCCAATACTGTTACCTGTATTGAAAGTATGATTCCATGCTCTCTGGGGGCTCCTTAGAGGACCCCCAACATTGCTCCTACCAGCCTTCTGGGGTTTTCCAGGAAGCCCAAGCTGCTGCCACCCCTCAGACAGGTTTCTGCCCTCCTGCTGCTTGAACAGCTCAAGCCCAGGAAGACAGGACATAGGATTTCCTTTGGGAAAGGGGGGTAGCACCCGCTCCCTTTGGAAACAGGTGTTAGATGGCTGGGGAGGGGTAGCCTTCCCAAGCCACTGGTATGCTTTGAAAGGCATATTTGGTGACCTCCGTGCATAAACCAGTCTACACTGGTTCAGGGACCCCAGACCCGGCTCTGGCGCGAAACTGGACAATGGAAATGGGAGTGACCACTCCCCTGTCCATCACCACCCCAGGGGTGGTGCCCAGAGCTTCTCCAGAGGGTCCCTGGGTTTTGCCATGATGAATCAAAGGTTCGCAGGGACCTCTGGGAGCATCTGAGTGGCCAGGTCAGGCAGGTCATGTCAGCACCCCCTCCTGATAGGTCACCAGGCTAGGTGACCCATCCCCCTTTTAGGGCATTTTAGGGACTCTTTCTTGAGTGGGTCCTCAGAGTCAGGTTGCAAGATTCCAGCAGGACTCCTCTGCAACCTCTACTTCAACTTCTAGCCACTAGAATCACGACTGGACCCTCCAGGAACCGACAATCTGCATCCATGATGAAGACTCTGCTTGCAACATTGTACCCCAGGCTCCTTACAGCTTCTGCAACATTTCCCCAACTGTGCATCCTGTGAGGGTGTCAAGTCTTTAGCCTGCACGAGAAGGAAGAAGGAATCTTCCTTGGAGTGAAGGAGTCACTGAGTGCTTCTACTGCAATGTGGGACCCTTTTCCAGTTGTGCTGCGTGGGCTCCTCTGCAACTCCTGGTTCCTTGTCCAGTGGGTCTCCTGTTGGGGATGCCTTTTCTTCTTTGGGCTTTCTGCCTTGCTGGGGGTCCCCTAGGACTCACCCCGTGGGTTGAGTCCTCCTGGACCTAACTGGTCTCCAGCAGCTCCACTTTTGCTTCACCGCGACTTCTGCCTTTGCCAAAGCTTGTTGGTAGCTTTTCCACGCCACTGACAGACTGTAATTATCCATCAGGCCTCGGATGTCGACTGCATCCTCCAGGAACTCTTCACCTGCTCCAGGGCTGCATTCCTGACTGTCTTTGTCCTACCGTCTCACCAACTCTTGCAACCACAGCTGGGTGGGGAGTAGCTCCTGCTCTCCCTGGACTTTTCTGTGACTTCTGGACTTGGTCCCCTTGTTTCACTGGTCTTCCTCTTTAGGAACCCACCAATGTCTTTTCGCAGTCTTGTCTGGGTGTTGTATTTTCTTTTCCTTCCTTTGGGGTGGTTTGGGGAAAACCCCAGTAACTTACACCTTTCTTCCAGGTAGCTGGGGGGCACTGTTACTTCCCTTTGAGGTTTCCTAGTACCCCAAGCTCCCTTCTACACATTCCACTTACCTAGGTGGGGGTCCTGCATTCGCATTCCATTTTTTCAGTATATGGTTCGAGCCCCCCCTAGGGTCACTATTGTCTATTTGCCTTTGCACTGTTTTCTAGAACTTTTTATGCCAATTACTGATTACTAGTGTACATATCTAGTGTGTTACTTACCTCCTATTGGAGGGTTGCCGATCTAGTACCTTTTGGTAATTGTGTCACTAAAATAAAGTACCTTTATATTTTAAACACTAAGGGGGACATTACGACCTTGGCGGGAGGCTACCGCCGCCCGCCAGGCGGTAACCGCGTGCGGCCGCCAATGCGGCTGCACTCACGCGGCCCCCATTATGACATTCCCGCTGGGCCGGCGGGCGCAAACCAATTTTGCGCCCGCCGGCCCAGCAGGGATGAGGCCGCAACATAGGAGCCGGCTCTTAATGGAGCCGGCGGTGTTGCCGTCGCGCTTTTCTGGCCGGGGCCCTGTTAGGGGGCCCCTGCACTGCCCATGCCAGTGGCATGGGCAGTGCAGGGGCCCCCAAAGGCCCCAGGACACCCCTTACCGCCAGCCTCTTCCTGGCGGTGCAAACCGCCAGGAACAGGCTGGCGGTAGGGGTGTCATAATCCCCAGGGCAGCGCTGCTTTCAGCGCTGCCCTGGCGGATTATCACCGCCGGGGCTAAAACGGCGGGAAACCGCCGGCCCCAGCGGTGCGACCGCGGCGCTTCCACCGCGGTGGTATTAGGGCTGGAAGCACCGCCAGCCTGTTGGCGGTGCTTCCGTCCTTTTAGCCCTGGCGGTCTCAGACCGCCAGGGTCAAAATGACCCCCTAAGTGTTTTCTTTCATGTGTATAAGTGCTGTGTGACTACAGTGGTACTGCATGAGCTTTGCATGTCTCCCAGATAATCCTTGGCTGCTCATCCACAGCTACATCCAGAGAGCCTGGCTTCTAGACACTGTCTACACTACACTAATAGGGGATACCTGGGCCTGTGTAAGGTGTAAGTACCTTAGGTACCCACCACATACCAGGCCAGCTTCTTACATCATGCATTCTATACTGACTAACTTATGGCAATATATTATTCCAGCTGTACTTATGTAGCCCTATTGTTGATATATTGCCACTGTTCATATCCATCTAAAGCTTCTCCATCTAATTGTTCCGATGCTCTCAGGCCTTGGACAGAATGAAAAATGTCACTTACCCAGTGTACATCTGTTCGTGGCATGTAGTTCAGCATATTCACATGCTGTGCATATATCGCCATCTAGTATTGTGCTCGGAGTGTTACAAGTTGTTTTTCTTTGAAGAAGCTTTTTGGAGTCACGATATCGAGTGACCCCTCCTCTCGGTGTTAGTGCGCATGGGCATCGAGTCCTTTGTTGGATTGATTTCCCACAGGAGGGTAAAGTAAGGAGTGAAGAATTGTATATGTACAGATATATAGTAAGTAAAGAAGATGTCCACGCAATATACATACATATTTACATAATAAAGTACTACAACGGCTACAGGCTTCCGGGGAGGAGGGAGGGTGCATGTGAATCTGCAGCACTACATGCCACGAACAGATGTGTACTAGGTAAGTAACATTTTCCGTCCATGGCATGTGTAGCTGCAGATACATATGCTGTGCATAGACTGAAAAGCAGTCCCCTCTTAAATAAGCGGTGGCCAGCCCGTAGGAGTAGCTTGAGATAGTGCTTTAAGCACTGCTTGATCAACATTTGCTTATTGGCGAGATAGTACACCCACACAGTAGTGTTTAGTAAATATGTGGGGTGTGGACCATGCAGCTGCTTTACATATGTTTGCCATTGGTATATTTCCTAAAAATGCAATTGAAGCTCCTTTCTTTCTAGTGGAATGTGCTTTAGGAGTTACTAATAGTTGGCTTTTAGCTTTAAGATAGCAAGTTTGAATACACTTTACTATCCATCTTGCTAATCCTTGTTAAGAAATAGGATTCCATTTATGAGGCAGTTGAAAAGCCACAAAAAGTTGTTTTGATTTTCTAAAATCTTTTGTCCTGTCTATATAATACATGAGAGCTCTTTTGAGATCACAAGCGTGAAGAGCTCTTTTAGGAATTGAATCTGGCTGTGGAAAGAAGACTGGCAGTTCCACAGACTGACTGATGTGAAATGGTGAAACCACTTTTGGTGGAAATTTTGGATTTGTTCTAAGTACTATTTTGTGTTTGTGAATTTGGAAGAAAGGTTCTTCTAGAGTGAATGCTTGCATTTCACTTACTATCCTTAAGGAAGTAATTGCTACCAGGAAAGCAACTTCCATGAAAGAAATTGAATAGGGCAAGAATGCATAGGTTCAAATGGTGGACCCATAAGTCTTGTGAGCACAATGTTGAGATTCCAGGCAGGAGCTGGTGGAGTTCTACGTTGAATAACTCTTTTAAGGCCTTCCATAAAAGCTTTTATGACAGGCATTCTAAACAGAGAAGTATTCTGTCTGTTTTGGCGGTAAGCTGATATTGCTGTTAAATGAATTTTAATAGATGAATACGCTAGATTTGTTTTTTGTAAGTGAAGCAAATAAACAATTCCTGTACTGATGCTTTAAGTGGATCAATGTTTTTAGGTTGACAGTAATACACAAAACAACATGTTTCCATTTAGCTGCACAGCACTGTCTAGTTGTAGGCTTGCATGCTTCTTTTAGAATGTTCATACATTCTAGTGGGAGCTGTAAATATCCAAATTCTATGACTTCAGGAGCCAAATCGCCAGGTTGAGCACACTGGGATCGGGATGCCCAATTTTACCTTTGTTCTGAGTTAACAGGTCTGGTCTGTTTTGGAAGCTTGCATTGTGGTACTACAGACAGATCCAACAGTGTTTTGTACCAGTGTTGACCTGCCCACGAGGGAGGTAGGAGTATCATAGTGAGGGAAGTGTGATGGATCTTTTTGACCAGAAATGCATTTAGTGGGAGAGGGGGAAAAGCGTAAGGAAATATCCCTGGGAAATTGATCCATAGAGCATTGCCATTGGATTGAGGGTGTGGGTACCTGGACGCAAAGTTTGGGAATTATTCTGTTTTCGCTTTCGCTTGTTGCAAAGAGATCTATGTTTGGTGTTCCCCACATGTGACAGTACTGTTGAATTACTTGTGAGAGAATCTCCCATTTGTGTATATGTTACCGCATCCTACTTGAGAGGTCCGCTAGTTGGCTGTGTATCCCTGGGATATACTCTTCCTATATAGAATTGTGAATCGCCCATTTCAAATTTGTTTGCGCTAGAAGGAACAATGGAGATCAATGCGTGCCCCCATGTTTTTGTTGATAATACAACATTGTCATATAGTCTGTCCTTATTAATACTGTTTTGTGTGTGATTTGTGGTTGGAATGCTTTGATTGCTAAGAACACTGCCAGTAATTCCAAGTGATTTATGTAGTAAGACTGCTGGATTGAGTCCCAGTCTCCCTGAATTGTAAGATTGTTGAGATGGGCTCCCCAACCTGTCAATGATGCAACTGTGGGGATTATGGTATGAGGCACTGGGTCCTGAAATGGCTGTCTCTTTGATAAGTTGGTGTGATTCCACCATTACAGAGAGTTGTAAGTGTGGCGGTCCAACAACACTAGATTGTGAAGTTGACCCTGTGCCTGAGACCATTGTTGTGAGAGACACTGTTGTAGGGGTATACGTGCATTGGGCACCATGGCTATGCATGATGCCATCATTCCCAAACAGCTTCCTGATAAATTTTACTGTGTAAGTTTGATTGGATTGTAATTGGGATGTGAGAGTGTGTAACGCTTGAATTTGTTGTGGATTTGGGTAGGCTAATGCTGACTGAGTGTTCAGAATTGCTCCTAGATATGGTTGAATTTGTGCTGGCTGAAGGTGAGATTTCTGATAATTGATTGTGAACCCTAGCCTGTGTAGGGTATCTATTGTGTATTGTATGTGTTGTTGAAAGGATTGAATGGTGCTGGCTTTTGAGAGCCAGTCATCTAGATTTGGGAAGACAGGTATGTACTATCTTCTGAGGTACATTGCAGACCACTGCTAGACATTTTGTGAATACGCTTGGTGCTGTTGTTAACCCAAAGGGTAGCACTTTGAATTGATAGTGCTTGCCTGCTATCACAAACCTTAAGTACTTGCGGTGTGCTGGATGGATAGGTATGTGAAAGTAAGCAGTCTTGTTTTTGTAACAAGGGAATGCCATCCTTTACAGTGACCATATAGAAATGCTCTGAGATCGAGGATTGGTCTGAGAGTGCCATCCTTGTTTGGTATGAGGAAGTATAGAGAATATACTCTTGTCCCTTCTTGGTGGATGGGAAACTGCCTCTATTTCCCCTTTGAGTAGAAGAGATTCTACCTCTTGTTTTAACAGAAAGATGTGTTCTGGAGAAAGCCTGTGTGAACAAGGGGATAGGTTTGCTGGAGTGGAGATGAGTTCTAGGCAATAACCATTGTGGATAATTGACAGTACCCATTGATCTGATGTCATCTGTTGGCAATGATGGTGGAAATATTGCAGTCTTCCTCCCACAGGAGATGTGTGCTGTGTGGGGATGCAGAGGAAGTCACTGCTTTGAATAGGTGGAGGCACCTCTTGTGGCAGTGAATTTGCCCCTAAATCTGAAATTGTGTAATCTATAGGAGCCCCTGAAAGATCCTTGGGAATAATATTGTTGTCCCTCTTTTTGTTGGGATGTAGAGGCCTCTGATGGGGTTAAAGCCTCATCTGGGGCTTACAAAAAGTACTCTGAAAAGGTGTTGTGTAAAGAGCCCCCTTGGCCTTTGCAGTATCAGAGTCCTTTTTTATTTTCTAAATGGTGGCATCCACCTCAGGCCCAAATAGATGCTCTTTTCTGATGTTCCTTAGGGAGGTATTGAAGGAACGCCTGCATCTCGTCCCAATGTGCCCTATCGTACCTGGCTAAAAGAGCTTGAGAATTGGCAATTCTCCATTGATTTGCAGCTTGAGTTGCGACCCTTTTGCCTGCTGCATCGAATTTGCGGCTTTCCTTATCAGGGGGAGGCGCATCCCCTGTGGACTGACTGACTTCTCTTTTTCTAGCTGCGCTGACCACAATGGAATCCGGTGGTAATTGTTGTGATATAAAGACTGGAACAGATGGTGCAGCTTTATATTTTTTGTCCACCCTAGTTGTTAATACCCTTGCTTTTGACGGCTCTTTAAAAATGTTGTCAGCATGTTTTAACATGCCAGGTAACATTGGCAAACATTGGTATTGCTTATGTGTAGAGCAGAGCTCTTCAAACTGAACTGGGGGGCTGGCCCTCCTAGGGGGGCCTCAAGTGATCCCAGGGGGGGCGCCAGACTCTAGCCAAAAGAAGCATTATACAGATAACAGGCCTTTGTTTTAAGCAGAAGCATGATATTGCATTTTTGAAAAGGTAACATTACTTAACAGCAATGTTCAAATAAGTCTAGACACACTTAAACATTGCCATCTTTATAAAAATAATTGTGAAAAATTCTGTGGGTGGGGGGCAATGATTTTTATTTTTCAACTGGGGGGGGGGGGGGGCATTAAAAAGTTTGAAGAGTACTGAAAAAGAAATCCTCCTCTATGGGCTCGGAGTGCATCTGTACGTTGTGTTATGTGGCTGCCCAGGAAATGACCTGATTATAGGCAGTGGTGTCTTCAAGTGGAGACGGCCTTGTGGGAATGAGATTAGGGTGATTCTATGGAACTGGGTCAAAATCATACATATCCCATGGGTCCATGTCATAAGTATTTTCACCCATATAATCCCCAGGTGATGAGACAGGAGATTGTGTGGAAATCTGTGTGTGTGATGGTGAAGAGGGAAGAAAAGGCGAATGCGGTGGAGAAGGTTGATGCACAGTCTTTGGCTTTTCCTTATGTTTAAATATCTTCGTCGGTGAAGGGCCAGTTTCCAAAGTTTGTTGGAACGTTAGTTTCCTCTTTGTTATAGGAGGAGGAGAGGCAATAATCTTCCCTGTATTCCTTTGGATGTGTATTCTCCTTTGTTTATGGTCCATGACATCAAGAATTGGTCTAATGTCGGTTTCATCTGTTTCCTGTTCCGGAGATGGAACTTGTTTACTTCCCACCAATGAATGCTCCAAAAGCTTGGTGATAGAATGCTTTAAACGGGGTGAAAAAGTGGTTTGAGCCATAGATAAAAGTTTTTTCCTGAAGAGGAGCGCAGATGTTTTGGCTCCGATGTGGTATGTTGCTGTCTCTGTTCCGAAGTGGAAGTCTCCATCTTTCGATTCGATGCCGAAACAAGCATGGTAGTCTGTTCGGTGGAGTGAGTTTTGGCCTTTTTCAGCACAAACCTGAGGGTTGGTCGCTGATATGTGGTTTTTGGGTTGGGCCATGGCCGTCAAGCAGTGGTGGACCCGAAGCCTTTTGAGACTTTTTAATCTTTTTTTGATGGAATGGGGCTGGTGTACTCACATACTTTGCGTAAGGAATAATTTGGCTGTCCCCATCTGAGTCACGGTGGGCGTCGGAGTCTGGGATGGAGACTGCAAGCTGTGCCTGTTCCTCACTGAAGATGTCGGGTGTATGTTCCGCTGACTACGATGCAATCCCTAGCCATCTTGCTCTTCAATCCCTTAAGGTCTTTTTGGAGCCGAAGGATCGGCACACCTCGCTGGTCTCTTCTTTGTGGTCTGGAGAGAGGCAGAGGTTGCACACCAAATGCCAGTCAATGTAGGGGAACTTGGCGTGGCTCCGAGGACAGAATCGAAATGGAGTCCAATCCATGAGCCTGTGACAAAGTAGGCCCGAGATGGCCGTCTAATCGATCCCGACACTACAATCGGATCGAGTGTAGCCAGAAACATGTTTGAAAAACAATACCGGCATTGAAAGAAAAGACAGAAGTTTAGATAGTACCGATCCGAGATCTACCGGAGCGATAGGGACAAGTTCGAACCCAACGGCAGAAAGAAAGCAATATAACAAAGGACTTGATGTCCACGCGCACTATCACCGAAATGAGTCACTCGATCTTGTGATTCCAAAATGCTTCTTCAAAGAAACACAACTTATAACACTCCGAGCCCAACACTAGATGGCGATATATGCAGAGCTACACATGCAATTGGACATACAAAAATTCCACAATACTATGATTTGAAGGTAATTAACTAGATCTCCGGTCATCAAGGGTTGGACTGGGAACCCAAAGTAGCCCTGGCAAGTTTTGTCAGACCAGCCACGATAGTGTGCATAACAAGCCTGACCACTGCAATAGGGCTTGGGAGTTATCCTCCTTACCCCAAGAAAATGTGGGAAAAAACATGGCACAAACAGTGCATTCTACAACACACTTTTCATTATATATTCTATTGTATTTGTTTTAAAAGCATAGTAAATGATTACCTTACAGTGCACCAGGATACACCAATCCTTATTGGGGCTCTTTAATGATTCCATAACCATCACATTCTAAGAGTGTCGCCCATCTCTCGCTGCCCCCCTCTCTCACATGTATTTAATTGGTTTCATAGCACGTCTAACCAGCATAGGGTATTGGAGCACTTTACATTACACACACACACACACACACACACACACACACACACACACAGAGACAATGAATCATATGTGTGTAAATCAGTGCAGAAAATGTTTTACATAAGACAAAGGACACTACAGGTATAGGATTCACATATCATCCATACTAGCAGGCATTTTAAAAGATGCTTGGACTGGGGAAGCATAAACTCACGCTGCAGAATGTAACACAGTGGTTAGGGTTGACTTTATTACCCAAACAAACGCTTTTTAGCCAAATGAGGATAATCAAAGACTGGGAAAAAACATAACTTTCTAACCTGTACCATGCAGTTTGTATGCCGCCCTTTTGAGGGCAGTTCATAGCGCACTGTGCTAGATTATGATTATAACTTATGAATTGTACAGTTAACAAAAGGATCTCTGTGAAAGCAGTATCCCACAGAGTTATGCACATAAAATACTGCTTTGTGATCTACACATTACATGTTCTTCACAGCAGCCATATTAACCTTCTGCGCTAACTTGGGACAAGAGTGGCATTAGACAAAACTCTGATATCGCTCCAGCAAGTACATTAGTCACCAGAGTTAACTTTGCACTTTTACTGTTGCCTGAAAACTGCTGAATATACAAGGAACTCTGCAGTGCTTTAAAAACGACTGCACTGCTACAAAACCAGCCCCCATAACAAAAGCGGTCCCCACCCTTCCAGCCTCTCTGGGAAAGACCTGATGCATGGTATGGCCAGTCTGGCCTTGAGGTTGTCAGGAATCAATGTGCTTGTGACATGGGACTGGTAGAGTTGAATGCGAAAAGTGATCTGATAACACAATTTTACTGTGGCAGCTGTACGGGGGGATTAAGTAAGGACTTGTAGTATTAAGAGTATATGGCTCAATAGGGGAGAATATCTTAACCAAAAGGTGGACCTGTCACTATTAGGTGATATTAGAGCTGGCCAACATCACTGTGTACTATCTTTCAATTAAATGCATTTTGCCTGTGGCTGGCAATGGTTCTGCAGTGCCTTTAAGTGCTGTAAGACAGTCAGGAATGGAATCAGAGGAGAACCTTCATTAGCTCTGAGATTAAAGTAAAAATTTCTTAGGACGTTTAGGGTTCTCAGGTACTCCAAACCCCTTGTGTCAAATTAAAATTATTCCCCAACTTAAGTGACAATGATACTTTCATAACAATCTAGGAAGTAGAAAACTACTAAAACAGGAGGTTGTGTGGGCAAAAAAATGACCTTTTACCTTTTTGTTCCTCATATTGGTCAAGCAAGCAAGTTCCTACAGTGCTACCAAATGTGCCACTTGTCCACCTGGTGAGGAAGTCCTATATATGATCGCCATAATTGTGTAAGTTGGACTCTGGAAAGGAGGATTCCAAGAATCTATTTTTTTTATCAGCCAAATGTAAAGAGAACAGTTAGAGCTGTTGGAGAGTTACAATGGACTGAAGTGAGAGTAACTACATAGAAGCAGAGTTGGCAGAGCCAGGGAGTAGACAAAACCAACACTTAACTGGCTCCTAATTCTTGAAAAGATATGCACCGGCTGCAGTAGTGTCAATGGCTGTGTGCTGAACATGTAGAACTAAAGGACCTATGACATACCAATATGCCAGTATTTGCATTATTTTAAATAGCTATGGGTAATTGTACTTGGTTATACGTTTTCTTCATCTCCCAGCTTACCTCCATAGCGTAGTTTTCAAAGACACTGACACCACTGGAGCTGCTAGAGGACACCAGTTCAGACTTGGAAGGCAGGAGGGACTTTGATGGGGAATCTGTAAATTAAAATAGAAAGGGGTTGTTAGACAGTGGGGCTTACTTTATGACGTGAAAGAAATGATTAGCAATTGCAAAGAATGTAATACGATTCCTGGAATGAGAATGATTCTGAATAATAAAAAAGCACTCTTCTCAAGCTATCCTTGTGTCCCACCATTCCCCTTTGACCTCTCCACTCTCTATAAAAACTCCACAAAGAACAAACTAGTGGCACACTTTGAATCAAGAATAAATATAAGGTAGGTCTGAACCAAGTCTACATGTATTAGGCCTGAACTTAATACAACTCTCATAGGGCCTTACATACAAAGCTATTTTGTGGTTCAAAAGTCTCGGATTTGCAAAATCAGAGCCTTTATGACCGCAAAATAATTTTGGGGTATGTAATTGTGATTCAGTAACTTACTCCTGAATCATAAAAGAGGTTTCCGAGGACATACGGAATTGCAAATGGGAAGGGGAATGTTTGGGAAGCCTCTTCTAATTTGCGATTCCTTCATGTATGTATCATTGACAGGTTACCAACACTTCAAAAAAGGTGGTAGCCCATCTACAAATGGGAAGATGTCCCCAACGAACTCCATTCCCATTTGTCAATGTTGTGAAAAACATTTTTACTGTACATGTGTTTTTCTTTAGTGTTTTTTTAAACAGAAAGTAATATTTTATTACCATAGCCTTTAGCCATGCGCCACGGGGTGTTGGCCATAGATTCGTCCCTTAAGCAAATACCCCTCGCTGCACACGACTACTAGGCCCTGTCGCTAAATCCTCAGCAGACTGCCGTCACATGCTGCTCACAGCCTTTGCCTCATACAGTGTAAGGTAGGTCTTTGGGCCATGGGAATCCAATCCTCGGAGTCAAAACATACATATTATGGGGAGGGAGGTGGGCAGCCCCATCTCCGAGATCCCATGCCAAGGGACAAAGCCATCAAAAAAAGAGAAAGGGCACGATGGCCCCCTCCCCAAACCTTTTTGAGCCTCGGAGATCCCATCCCCTCGGGATAAAGTCTAAGTATAGGAGAGGGCATTCATACCTCCTTCCCAAGCCTTAATGGGCCCCTGGGACCTTATCCCCTGGTGCCAAATAAATTAAAAATGGGAAGTTGGGTGGGCGGTCCTGGGACTCCATCTCCCAGGGCGAAGTTTATTTTAAAAGGGGAGAGGGGACTAGCAGCCCTTCCACCCCAAGCTTTATAATTAACATAATGGCCCTGAGAGATGAAGTCGCTCACGTACTACACAGACCAATGGCAATGCCTAGGCTGACACTATCCAATATGAATATTTATTATGTTTATTAGTCCAGCCCTAGCCAGCTAACCTAAGATAGGATTAATTGCTAAAATGCACCAAAGAGACACAAACAATGTGCACAGATCACAATTACTTCAGTCAATGGAAATCACAGAACCATAATGCCAAACTCTAAAAGTGCTGAGGGGCCTTCAAAAGGGAATAACTGAGCTTCTCAATGGTCTTTGCATTATACAGAGGGATTTGCTAATTGAAAATGGAGTCAAAACTGACAAACAAACTCACTTTCAGGATTTTCTGCAAAGCAGGTGCACTATTTTAATAAGTAAAGCAGAAAAATCAGTTTACATACAAACAAAAAAGAATCCTGAGATGCTTCCTAGACAATCATTTTGGGGTGCGATGCACACCCTTCAACAAGGCAGGCACAGGAGTTATTGTTATGTTACACACTAAATGTAGAAAGAATTTGATTTAAAAAAAAATACAGTGTATTTGAAGAGCTCTCAGGGAGAGGGGGCAATTAGAGGTCTGAAATGAACATGCAATGTGTTATGCAATACCGGAATCAGTGAAATGGCAATGCCATGCTATTATTTCTACTCCTGTGCAGACTCACAGAATGGTTTTCTAAGATATGGTCCTCTTTTCCTCTGCAAAAGAGAAATTTGACAACCTATATATGACCTGAGTGCAAACATTTGAAGGGCTATGGTATTAAGCTGTGTTGCAGCACATAATACTGCTGCTGTTCATTTTAACTCATAGCAAGTGTATTGAACAGTACCATATGCTTGTATTAATGTTGTTCCGCGTTTTTTTCCGAATTGTCTCGAAATTACTTAACGGTTCACATTTACCACTAGATTCAGTGTCTGGTTGAAATTGCAAAGGGCCAAGGGATGCAGATGCACATGCCCATGCAATGCTTGCCCTTATATTCCCCACTGGATCACACACGTGATTAGATACCGGACATTAGATGTCACCATGTAGCAGCAATTGCTGTTGTGGAAGGATGCTACTAACTTGCTATGTGTAATAAATAAATACTAGAAACCAGCTGACCCCAATACATGGTAAGGTACTTTGAGAAGTAGCTACTATACAAGCAGAGCCACTAATACTCATTTCTAAGACGTTACTGGTGACTTGCCAGAGGGCTGGAAAATGGCAGCTGTGAGATGTAAACTAAAACAGATGGGTGGATTGTGTAGGGCACAAAGAATAACAGCTAAGCCAGGATATTTAATAGCAATCAAGCTCCCATTCGTTGCCTACCTCAAATCACCACAGCATAAATGGGTTATTCATGCTGTGGCAATTTAGGCAAGAAATTACATAACAACCTACAATATAATCGTCCTTGGCAAGGTGAGAGCCTGATTTACCCATTTCACAAAGTACTGCTCCTTACCACAGTGATAAAACTGTTTGCAAGATGCGTCCTGGGATGCAGTGCTCTCGAGGCTGCTTCTGCTCAGCCCCAGCCCCTTGGTCATGGAAGGTGCACGGCTTTCCTGAGGAGAAGAGGCTTCTTCAAAGTCATTACAGGGGTCTTCATCTGTCAATGATGTGGATTCTGCCTCCTGCGCGCCACACGAAGACAGACTGGCGCGATCTGCATTCTGATCCTAGTGATTGACAAAATAAGCAGAAAGCATGGTGACCACTGACATAACAGCTTAACTATATATTTGACAGCCGCACAAATGCAGTGCAGGCTTCTTGAAGTAAGATTTTCGGGACCTGTAAGTTGAACAAGTGTGTTGCGAGGGATTATTGGTGTAGTAAGGCCCAGAAACAACGATCAGCCCTTCATGGTGTTTTTTTTTCTTTTTCTGTATCCTTAAATTCTTCTAGAGCTCTTCTAAAGAGGTCACTGGCCTCCATGCTGGTTCTTTCCAAAACAATTGTAAATATAAAGGAGTGAAAAAAAATAAGCTTCTTGAGGTTGGTTTACAGCAAGACGACCCTTGTATAAAATACAAAGCAAATTATGGTACTAGCGAAACACGGAAAGAATCATTAACACATACTGTGAACCCTGGCTCAGAACTGGTAAGTTAAATGAAAAGCTCACAGATGTCAATGGATGCCATTAGGACATCTCAGAAAGAGCCACCTAAACTTATATTAGGAAACCTGCATCAGATTAAAATAGTTTTAAATCTAGTAAACAGAGGAAGCTGTAGCACACTGAAAGAAATTACTTTCACAAAATCCGGTTCAATGATGAAAACGCACTCAAAGAAATCAAGGGTTAGACAACAATGCGAAAAGCAAGCACCTCCCAAGTGAAGATCAAGCGGAATTATCAAACGCCCAGAAATATTACCAAGAAGTATGCCCCGTACACTTCAGCGAAAAAACAAGATAATTAAGATAAAGGCGATTGAAAAAACACAGACATCCTATGGGAAATGAGAGTTGTTTTCAGTGGGAATTTTTAAAAACTTTGGATGATTAGTCTATGAGAAAACAATCTCAACAGTGAAAAGAGAGAATTTGTTAACAAATGGGAAGCTTTCTGGCAAAATAGCCTCACTCTCCTCATACAAAAAAAGAAACTAAAAACTAACCTGAAAACAATCAAATATGAGGTGAGATTTGTGCACGTCCCCATTGTGCAACAATTATATTTATTTTTTGTTAGCGCCTCTAGTTCAGATATATGGTTCAGTAATAATGGAAGAAAATAGGATTATAGGAGAGAAAGATGTGTATGCCATATATACAAATAGGCTGTGTAAATACTGCTACTATATAAAATATTACAGTGCCATACACGTAACACACTGAGTTTTTCCCCTAGAATGAATTCCACTTGGTTTTTAATACCTTACCAACAAATAATATGCATTATAGAGCATTTTTTCATGAACGCCAACAGGGTACTCCCAGTTCATTGTATGTATTTTTTTTATTTAATCCAAATATATGTGCATATTCCTATGAATTCGTTATTTCGTACCTCTTATAGGATCCGTCAAGGTACTCCATAGTATCCTGCTAAGTATTTCCATTTTAAGGACAGACTCAAAATGCTTTGTGGGCCTTTCATTGCACAGGACATTGATCCGTTTGAGTAGCTCTACCTCTCATGGACTATCTTCGTTCAACTGTTCTAGTTTTTAAATGCATTTCAAGGATATGTGAGGGGTATCGCGTGATCTAATTAACCTATGCAAGAAAACCTTTTCCTAGTAACAAGTGTGATATGGAACTTACCTTCACAGGGCCTGCATACAAAGAGATCTTTGAATACCACTTGCTTGCCTTTTCAGCAACACCTTTGCCAGCAGAAAACACACTGCTCTTCAGCACACCAAATGTAGGTGTGAGTAGGTTGTCCAAGTTAAAAGATGTTGGGGACATGACCGCTACGGGCCCACTAATGTCAGCAGACTGTTGTCTCCTGGGACTACTTGAGGAATATGATGGAGAAGACCAGAGCCGATCCCTCCGCCTCTCATCATTTTTCAAGTGATAGGTCCTGGATCTGGGGATGATTACAGCTTGGGGGGAGTTTGGAGGCAGGCTGGATCGTCGACTGAGGTGCACTACAGTTGGACTTTTGCTGCAGGTTGTGTTTACTTTGTCATCATAGCATTTTTGTAAATCCAGGCTTGGGGTACGACTGTTTAGGGGACTACTCATATTGTTCATGTACATCTCAATCTCTTCTGCCAAATCACGTCTAGCTGAGGGGGTAAGGATGCTTTTATCTTCTTCGTCTTCTTCGTCATCGTCTTTCTGCTGCTCAGACTCAGCGGCCAGCAGAGAAAGTGGATCAAAACCAGCCTCAACGTTCATTTTCTTGACTGGTTTGGCCGAAAAATTACTGCTGCCACTACACTCTATGCCACTAATCCGAAGGTCTCTTGGCTTAACTGGTTTCACCATGTCAGGCTCATTGTCCAGGTCCTCTAGATCAAAGATTGCTGGGGAATCCATTTTATCCGCAGAGCTTTGATTTCCATCAAGTGGTGCATCTTCATCACTCGAATCTTTGTCCACATTGATTCTTTTTGACCTTGATGATGGTTTTCTGAAGTTAAGGCTGTTGGGCCTTATGGGTTTCTGGAAAGCACTTGTAAGTATTCTTGCATCTGCACCTAAGTTTTCCACCATACCTCTACAGCCAACTTCCTGGTTAAGTCCATTAACCAGCTGCTCTGTCAGGACTCCGCCACTCAAGTTTCGGTTCCGGCATCCCTGACTCAGTTGATCTTCTGCTCTAGGATCTACTGCACTCTTATGCCTCTTCCTCAATCCAGGGCTCTGCAGATCTTGTGCTTTACCGCAGATTCCATCAAGTTCCAGAGTAAATGGTGGTTTAGTCAAATTCCCTGGGAAGAAAACACAAACAGTTTCTTCTCAGTTAAAGGATAAATGTATAAAATAAATGCTTTCTTTGCAAAGTTTATCTATAATTCATGCATACAAAGGATATAGGAAGGGTATTTACAGTCACTGTGAAGAGCTGGGTTACCCAAACCGTGGGTCCCGACCCACTGGTGGGTTGCGAAAGTTCAAGTAATAAATAAAGATGGCATTAAATTCTATATTTATTGTATCACCTTTGCTGCGCTTCAAAGACAGAAGTCAAATGTCAGGCTACATGTTCTGACAAATTGCTGCTTATGTTTTTTAAGATGGGGATTGGTGTTTGCAAACTCCTCTGACTTTGCAGACAGAGAAAGAAAAGTAAAGTGTGTTATGTGACAATCTTGCTGTGGTACACAGTGTGAGAGGAAAGCTGTAGGATGTAATTTTTCGTAACTCATTAAAAAAAATTAAATATTTGTAATTGAACATTACACATTTAGCAGTTAGGAAAGAAAAATGGAAGTACCTTTTCTGCAATTCTGAAATGCGATGAAAGCAAAGATTTTAATAGAATCAAAATAACCTCCAGCCACTTGACTTGGTGATACACAAATAATATATACTCACTTAAACCCGACTTCCACACATTATCATTTGTGTGCAATATTTGGGTCAACCTTATGGTTACAACAAACTTTATCAGAAGAAAACTTTGAAAAAAAAGTCTTTAATTCGATTAGGAGTAGGCCCCAAACAATGAACTTATCCAAAGTCCAGCTGGGCTGTATTACAGGATATGGAACACACTCCTTGCTTGCGCTGGGTGCACCTTTCAAAAGGTGTGTCGGTGCAAACAAGGAGAGTGCACCATATTATATGGAATGCACTGCCCCCCCAGGGCATTTAAGAGAAATACAGAGCAGCTGTTTAAAAGCTGCTCTGTGTTTCTGTGTGCAGGCGGCACCCTGCCTGCACTTTTAAGGGTGGGGATTAGAGATCGCCTTCAAACGGTATTACAGAAGGGGCCGCACAAGCGTATGCAGCCCCTTCTGTAATACCAAAGTGCCACGGGGCACGCAAAGCGGGCACAAACATCTGTTGGGCCCCTCTGGGCACTTTATGTAAAATGGCCCCAGGAGTCATAAAACTGTGATCCTGCACCCAAGAGGAAACCACATAGGATGATCCTGGAACTTCGACTAGGTGTTCAGGAAAGCAATTTCCATGTGTTTCTGTGGAATCAGCAAAAGGAAAACAAAATTTCCAGTTAGAAAGTTAGTAGTTATGTGACCCAGGATAACAGGCAGCGAAAAAGAGGCTGCGGTAGACCAGGAAATTCTTTACAATTTGACAAGGGAAAAGGTAAATCACAAACAAAGACAAAACAGCACCTGAAAGACTCTTAAGTTCTAGAAAGAGGTTGAGAAAGAGACCATCAATTCCTGACATAAAAGAACAAAAGAGTGAATCAAAAACACAAACCCTGCAGCCAGAGGTCAACCTGATTCAGTCCCCCTAGAGATACTAGTAGGTTTCAATCAAAATCAATTATAAGAGAGTGGGATATCTTTGTCATAATATCCATACAGAATACATCTAAGTCTTTCCTTTCTAACAGTTGAAAGGGACTTTGGACTACGGCTGGGACAATCAAACGTCTAAACTCTTCTATTCTTATTGCTCTATAACTGGTTTGCTTTTAATTTTACAGGACAAATTTGCACATTATGAACCAGGCCTTTATGAGAAGCAGAGCACTTGTACAGAGAAAGAGAAATATATCAACTGCATGCCAGTCGCACCAAGAATGCATGTACATTTACACAGCTGGAGAAGAAACAATTATATCAGTATAGGGCAGTGAGAATAGGAGTCAGCGGAAGTACCCGGAAGTTCTTGGGTGATAGGAAAATGATAAAGACATGAGTCATTAGATATTTCCTGAAGGATAGTTGAAATGAGGGCGATCAGAGGTGCAAGGCGGGGACTGTCCCACAGTCTTGGAGCATGTAAGAAAGAAGGAAATTCATTGGTGTCTAATATTTGTGCATTATTATGCTATATTTTTTTTAACCATAAAGGGAGATGGCTCTTTCAAGGATAAACCCACTCAACTCCAATACAAAAATGAAAGGTCTACTGTAAAGTCACAGACCATGCTCGATTATAATTAAATTATGAAAGGGTATCAATGGGAAACAGCCATTACCATGTGGTACCATGCATGACCGTTAACAGGAAGCCATTACCACACATATGCCTTTACCACAAATATACCTTTATCACGCATGCCCTTACAACAAATTTCGTTCTAAAGGCAGGAATGGTAAAGCCATCTGTGTGGTAAAGGTTTAACAGGTAAGTACAGGTATGTATTAAGTGTTATATATATCACCTACTGGCGGTTGCCAGTAGGTAGTTATAGTTAGGACCTAGTAGAAAAAGCTATTTTTTGCTTGCCTATAACTTTGGTGCTGCTTGACGAATGTTCATGAAATTTTCCAAAATAATTCAACAGTCACATGAGCTGCTGTCTGGAAAATTTCTGGGTGATCTATCAAGCAGGGGACGAGATTAAGGCGGGGGTGATAGTTAGAGCTTTTCCAATGTTAATTCCCATTGGAAAATTGAACACAGCGCAAAAACCACTGGACAGAATTACACAAATCTGGCAGAAAGGTAGCTCTTGGTCCAGAAAGAGCCCTTCATGGTATTTGGTGTAAATCCGTTCAGTAGTTTTTTGAGAAATTTAAGAAAATCCAAATTTGTTTGTATAGGGACGCAAAGGATTCGCAACCCCTCCCGATCTCGTGCAGAGATCTGATTGGTTGATAACACTTCAACAACAGAAGTGTTGTCAGCCATCTTGGGACTCGCCTTAGCTGAGTCCCAGAAAAAAATATTGAAAAATACAAAAAGGGGCCAGGGTACGAACACCCTGACCTCTTAGTTCTGGTGATGGGGGCCCCGGGGACCACCACCTCCCCAGGGCTGTTATGATATGCGGGGGGATTAACAAATGATACGCGTGGGGGCCTGTGTCCCCCCGCACTCCCACGCGCCCGGGGACCATCACCCCTAGGGGTATATTCATGTTGGAGGGGGCTACGCGGCCCCCCTCTTGGAGTCTCTCATGGCCCTGGGGACTGCACAAACCAGGGCCGGCTCGTGCTACGTCCCGGGGTGCCCACCCCAGGGGACATAGCTGCTTGCTGTGGCATGGCTGCAGCACTGCAGCCAAGCCACAGCAAACACTCTGCTGTTTGACAGCAGGACCTGCTTTAAAGGTCTTGCTGTCAAACAGCAGAGCTTTTATCCCTGTTCCCTGCAATTGTGCAGAGGACAGAGATGAAATGCTCCAGCAAGCACAGAGCTGCTGTCAAAGCAGCTCCGTACTTGCTGAAGCACTGGCACTGCAGCCTTATGTCAGGTAGCCCATAAAGGGCATTTTATTTAAACTAAAAAAAAAGTTTAGAAAAAAACAAAACAAATAAATGAGGGAGTGCGTGGGGGTCCTTGAGAACTACCTCACGGTCCCAAAAAGCACAAAAAGGGTTAAAAAACAAACAAAAATACCTGTACCTCAGTCTGAAGGTCGGTAGACCTTCACACTCCGCTTTTGGGGTTCGAGTCCAGCGGGACTCATTACCATTTTTTTTAAATAAAAAAATTGTTTGTTTAAAATAATAAATATTTTTTGAAAATTTTAAATTGAACACAAATATCTAATTCTAACTATATGAGATATTAAAGCTTAAAAATATTGTCTCTTTCCCGCTCACTTTCTTTCTCTCAATCAATTTCTCCCACTCAGACACTTACGCACCCACTCACACCCTCATGCACCCACACACAGACCCGCGCACACACTGGCGCACCCACTAAAACACTGATGTACGCACTCTCACACCCAGACAATCTGAGAGCCACTCTCACCCTAGATACACCCCTCTCACATCTATTCTCACACCCAGAGAGGCCTCGGCCAATTCGCGCCCTGCACGGCCAAAGACCAATGTACAGCATTGGGTTGAAAGGTTAGGGGGAGTTCGCTGCAGGATCTGGCTGCAGATCTTGCAAGCAACCTCCCCTGCGCACAGGTGAAGGCCATGCACTGTGCACGTTTGGATGGATTTACATATAGTAATGAAAATTACTATACGTTAAAACACCCCATAGAAATTCACTGAAAAAGACTAAAGTTATGGGGACGTTATAGTTAGGAAATAGATTAAAAAACATAGAAATTCACTGAAAAACAAACAAAGGTTAGAGGGATGTTAGAGTTAGGCTCACATTTCAAGTGTACAAAATCATACAAATTCCACAATTATAGTTACCTTAGCTAACTATAACTTGCACCCCACCCCCCCATGCACTGCTGATGACCCCACAGATTCCATAAATCATGACATGGTCAGTGACATCACTGATGACATCATCCAGTGACTGTAACTGATTGTATGAATGTGTAAGTGGGTGTATGAGTGGCTCTATGGGTGAATGACTGGTTCAATTATCTGTAGCTATAGTTAGGACCATTTTTTTTTCTCCATAGACAGAGCGTTTTTTGTTTTGCCAATATTTTGTCAGTGCTTGACAAATCTTCACAGAATTTTCAAAGCTTATGCTTTGGTTGGTTCAGCTGCTGTGTTGAAAATTTCAGGGTGATCCATCAAGCGAGTGTAGGATAAAAAGGGGGTTCCCAAAACACTTTTTACCATTCTACATCAATGAGAATGACTACAGCCTGAACCAAACTGAATTACACCAAATTTGGCAGATAGCTAGTTCTTGGTCCAGAAAGCGTGATTTTTGTGATTTTGTGTAAATCCCTTCAATAGTTTAGGAGAAATTAAAGTTTAAAAAATTTAGATACACTTCAACCAGGAAGTGTTGGTAGCCACCTTAGGACCTGGCTTCAGTCGACTCCCAGAGAAAGGAAAAAAAAAAAAAAAAAGGGGGCCATGGTAGAGCACCCCCGACCCCTTAGCTCTGGTGATGGTGCCAGACCTGAAAAGCACTTTTTTTGAACATCGGAAAAATCTGCAGATCTGCTATGCACTGCTTATTACCTCAGATATTACAGCACTTGTGACAACTTTTATAACGTTAATAAAAATGTAAATGAAACATTAGCTGTCAAATTATTAAAGAAAGAACTGTGCATGGCGGGGGGCACGAGTTATAGTTACCCTAGCCACGAGTTACAGTTATGTTTTTTGTGAGTAAATTTCGAAACTAACTAAAATGTCCCTATAACCTTTTGTTTTATTTTTATTTTTTACATGAATTTCTAAGGTTTTTTAACTCTATTTCCTAACTATAACGTTCCTGTAACCTTTGGTTTTTTCATTGAAAATGAACAAGTTACTTACCTTCGGTAACGCCTTATCTGATAGAGACAGGCTAGCCGCAGATTCCTTATATTAGAATTCTCCTCAGGCGTCAGATTGGATCCAGAAATGTTTCCTCAGCAGTAACTCTGTGCGTCGGTAGAGGGTGTCAAGCAACTCCGCAGCAACGTCATCCCTGGACATGACATCAGAGGAGTGAATATATTCCCTCCTCTGACACGCGGATGTCAGTTTCTTCGGTGACTTGTAGCCGCAGCACAACGCAGAGCCACAGAGAAACTGGCAGTGAAAGAAAGAAACAGTGCAATAGAGTATATATGCCAACCAGAAAAGACCAGAGACGTCGAGAGACGTATAATAACTAGTAAACACCCACAATCACTCTAAGTGAGACTGAAGAATACACAGTTCGCAAGCGGGGAGGATGGGTGGGTCAAAAAGGAATCTGCAGTTGGTCCTTGTCTTTACTAGATAAGGCTTTACCCAAGGAAAGTAACTTGTTCATCTGACAAAGACAACTAGCTGCAGATTCCTTGTTATTATTAGATAGCCAAGCAATTCCCCCAACCATGGAGGATGGGTGTGAACGAACCACACCAGTCTTGCATAGAACAACCCAGCAACACGGTGGAATAACCGGGCTCGAGACAGAGAGGGAGAGAGAATAACATAAGCCATGCAATGGAAAAAGAAATGACCAGCATAGCCACAGGGGATATACAAAGGCAGGTCTGGAACGGGAAGTTCCCACAAGACCCGGGAAGTGACCACATCAGTAGAGGAGGGATAGCTGCGACAAAATCAGCAGTAGATGAAAGGAAACATGGCCTTGGCCACCAGATATAGAAACATACACAGGTGATTCAAAATGCATAACAGAGGTAAGGAAAATGGTGAGTGTAAGCACGCCATCCAAACAATCTCACAGTCAGAATGAGATAGTACCCCAGCAGAGGCGATATGTGACAACACACACAAGCCAAAACACGGGTATCAGGAAGAATGAATGAAAACTGAATAAGTACAAACAGGCTGCAATGGGCGCCTCAGAAGGAGATGGGAGCAGCACCAGGCATAAGTGGTAATAATAAAGTGGAAAAGAACAACAAGGCCCGAGTAAAAGTGCGACGCATACAAACATACACAAGGCAGTGTATGATAGAAAGGCACTTAGAAGTAGAACTGGAACGACAAGTGAAAAATAAATTGACGCTCCCGTGTGAAGCCAGCACAAAAAAAGAGAATGTGAGAAAAGAAGTGAACAGGAACAAAAGAGCCCCTGAGAATGAAAACATGCATGAAAAACAAGAAAACAGCCTGACATGGGAACAGGAGACAGAATAAGCATCCACACACAAAGGAACCCACAGAACTGTGCAGCAGCAAAGCACAGAACATATCAGAGGGAGCATGACCCAAAAGCAAACTGACCATGTCAACCCGAAGGAATACAAGGTCATGAAAGTGGAAACATGTCAAAAGATAAGTCAGAAAGACCCCTCCACTAGAGACCCAGGGTCAATGGCCGTGACCACGAGGACGTAGGAAGCATGAAGAGACAACCGTTGGCCGAGGCCACGAAAGAAAGATAGGATGCAAGGTGTCAAAACACAACATCTACAGAAATAACACAGAACCATCCCCAAGCCAGAAGGATGGAAAGAAACTGAAAGAAACAGTGCATATGGCATTTGTGCAAGGAAACAATTCCTGCAGGCGTGCACAGAAGGGGACCAAACAACCTGTCATCAGCAAATCAACCAAGAGCAATGGAAGGAATAACGACAACAGGAAGCAAAAGATAGAATGCTTCTCAAGCCAGCACAATGAACAGGGAAGGCAAAGGAAAAGGACAACAAGTAAGCCAAAACAAATGGCTGCAGAAGCCAGGGTTGGAAGTAGCAACATACCCGACCTGTGAAAGGGGAGGAAAATGGTAAAACCATAATAGATACAAAAAAACAAGGGAGAACCCTGAATAGGTCAGAAGGAGGGATGGCACTACCTCAAGAAGAGGGAGTACAACCAAAAGAACCCACAATATGCTGTGGGAAAGAAATACCCCATGAACTGAGCACGGGGAAAACGCTAGCTCAAAATGGCCCGATAAGAGCAGGCAATGGAGGAAAATGGAAAGAGAGGAAGGGACCTTCCAGTGCAGAGCCCTCTCTTGTTATATATATATATATTTTTTGACAGAAAGCATAGCTGCAGTGGATAGCCGGGAACCAATGTCATGGGGGAGCCGAAACCACCAAATGCAATAGACACTCCATTGAGCATTGCAGTCTTTCAGGAAAACGGAAGGTCGGAGTACACAATACAGGCGACCAACGATACCCATAAGACAGGGTGGGGAAACTACAACAAGCCCTAAGATAAGCCTGCAAGCAGAGGAAGACAAGGACAAGAAGAGCCCATTGTTTAAATGGAAAAAGAAACCTTCCATAGAAGAACAAAGATCAGAAAGGCTCCCGGAGGAGTACAACACACATACTTACATGGTAAGCAAAACTAGTCACTTGCAGCAAGTAGCTTACTTCTAAAAGCCCAAAAGAGCCAATGTCAAAAACAGAGGCGACAGGCAAATTGCCTCGAGGCAATGTAGTCAGAAAAACACAACAAAAAGAAAACCACGAACCATGGTATGAAAAGACCAAGAGTAGGTGGAAGATCTGCCAGTAGAGATGGTCAAATGAAAAGAGGGCACCCAGCCCTGCCTCAGAAGTAGAGCTACTACACAACACAGAGATAAGCCAACAAGTGCAAAGGAGAGTGAGTAGAACTTTCCTAGAAAATATACTGAATATTGAGGTGTTGAAATGTACGGTAACCGCCTGTGATAAGCAAAGCCTCGTACAGAGGAGCCACAGAACTACAGCTCCGCAGAGAGGATCAGCATCATGGAAAGGAATGCAAAGCACCATAATAGGAAGTGCAACAAGATCTAACATGGCCAGTTCCATCAACACAACATTTGAGGGTTTCACTCCTATAGATGACCTAAACACCTCTTGACGCCATAGTTGGAATTTGAACACTTGCACAAAAGGTACATGGCACATCAAATGCTCAAGACTTTGCCTCTCAGCTACAGTTCCCATGTAGTACTGTAAGGGGATGAGATATAGTACGACAATCAGTCCCCACTATACGAAGCATGAAAACGGTGCAAGGCAGAATCTGCATGCGCTCCAAAAATAGACATGCCATCAAATGGCATACCAAGAAGAGCAGCTTGCACCGGAGCTGAAAAATTAGAAGCAGACAACCAAGCCCTGCGACGTATGGCAACAGAGGCAGTCATTATCCGACCCACGGAATCGGTAGAGTCCATACCTGTGCAGACCGTGAGTTGAGCAGCCTGTTAACCATCCCTGATCAAAGGCGTCAGGGCAGTGCAAACAACCTCAGGGAACGATGGTAAGAGACATTCCACGGAGTCCCAGAGAGTATGGGAAAAATGAGCCAACACACAAGAAGTGTTGGTGGAACGTAGATCGGCACTAGAAGAGGTGAAAAGTCACCTGCCAGCAGCATCCAGCTGACTAGCAGTTATGTGTGGCAGAGTAGGAGGAATTTGTGCCACATCAGGAATGTCCAAAGCAGTTTGGACAACAAACCCATGAGAAATAGGGTGGTGGCGACGACCCAACGGAACCTTTTGTGCCGGCCAATGCCTGTATGAGATTAAGCGGTCTACAGAAGGACCAGAGACCGGCTGAATCCAGACACCCAGAAGGATGTCAGATACACCCTCGCAGTAAGGCATAACTGGTTCAGTGGTAAACGGATCCAAATGAAAAGTCAACAATGGATACGTAGATAACTTCACCGTGAAAGTTGCAGGTGCAAAACATCAGCCACCTGTCGCAAGAGATTTGCAAAGGCCGTGCTGGCTTCCGTTACCAATCCAGGGGATGAGATCAGATTGGACACAGGCGAGGAATCAAGGCCACTAGAAGTGGGTAAATCAAGCACCCAATTCAATTCAAAGAAGCTTTATTGCGGCTACAAGAGCCAAAAAAGCGCGAGCAGTAATAAATACAAATAAATCCACATAATAAAATTGCAGGTAAATATAATGATAAAAGGGAGTAAAAGATAAGAGAAAATGAAAGGAGTGAGATAAAAATGGAATAAAAATGGAATAAAATGAGATGAAATGAAATTAAATGCGCTGCGCAGGATGTTGGGACAGTCTTATTTGGAGTCTTTGTCCAGAAGAGTTTTCCCTCTGATAAGCCAACTGGCTCCAAGGAATTTGGCGATAGCGATCACTAGCGTTGGTCTGGTGTCTGATCTAAGGATTCGCAGGGCTAGCGCAGAGCAGCGTACTCCCAGTAGTCTGCATGCCGGGGCCAGCCATTTCCTACGCGGGGCATGCAAAAAGGAGGTGAGGGAGATTCTCCACGGGGGCTTTGCAAGCAGGGCATGCAGTGGATTCATTTTGTGACCAGCTGCTGGTGAAAAGTCTTAATGGGAGTGTTCCAATGCGGAGCTGGAAGTACAGTTTCCTGTCCCTTGGGGCCGTGATTAGGTCCCAAAAAGTTTTGTACTTGCATGACTCTTTTAGGTTGACAAAGTCACAAGATAATGTAGTGTGGAGTGCAGCCCTTGTGTCTTCGTGGTTGGCCATTTGCCAGTATAGTTTCCTTAGTTCGCTTTTCGAGGGAAAGACTGACGTGGCTGGTGAGTTCCAGAGATCATCGAGCCCGAGTGAGTATAGTAGATCCTTGATAGATCGTAGCCAGGGGATTCTGTGAGAGTGGTTGGCTTTTAGGATGACCTGTAGAGCTTCAGTGAAGATGTCAAGCTCCGTGGTGGTCCAGAGGCGCCGCCAGTACAGCAGAGGTCGCAGGCGGGCTTTGTGACCAATGCGTTTGATGCCGAGATCCTTGACAAGAGGGAACAGTGGGGTGCTTAGCGGGAGGGACACAAGGTTTCTTAGGAAGTTGTTTTCAGCGGTGGTTAGGTCTTGGGTTTTGGTGTAGCCCCAAAGTTCAGCCCCGTAGAGCGCGGAGGAAACGGCTTGGGCTTCGTATAACTGTAATACTGGGCGAATTGGTTTTGTGTGTGAGAGGTGGAAATTTTTTAGTAGAGCCCCAGTTGTTTGTCTTAATTTTAGGGCTTGTTTTCCTATGTGTGGCTTCCAGGACATGTTGTCAGTGAATGTTATGCCCAGGTAGCTGAAAATGCCCACCTTCTCAAGTGAGGAGCCCTCTAAAGAAAATTTCCCTTTGAAGGATCTGTGGGGATTAAGAGTCATTAATTTTGTTTTCGAGGCGTTGATTTCGAGACCCTGAGATGAGCAGAAATGCTCAAAGCACGCAAGGAGTTTCCTTAGACCACTGGGGGTCTTGGATATCAAAAGAGTGTCATCGGCAAAGAGTAAGACTGGGATTTTTTGTGTGCCAAGTGAAGGTGCGTCAGCCTGCAGTCTGAGGAGGGAGGGGACAATTTCATTGATATACAGGGAAAAGAGGGTCGGGGCAAGTACGCAACCTTGCCGCACACCCCGGGAAACGTGGATTCTATCAGTTAGTTGGCCCTTATTGCCCCACCTGACTTGTGCGTAGTTGTCCTCATGGAGTCGTATCAAAATGGCAAGAATGTGCTCCGGGATTCCCATCCGAGAGAGAGTGACCCAGAGTTTGCTGCGAGGTACTAGGTCAAAAGCGGATTTGAGGTCCACAAAAGCTACATAAAGGCTGCCTTTACCAATGAACACTGTTTTCCAATATAATAATAGGAATCTGAGGGCTTGATCAATAGTGGAAATCTTCTTTCGGAAACCGGCTTGGAGGGGGCTAAGGATATCGTGGTCAGTTATCCATTCTTCGATCTTCCCAAGGAGGCAATGGCAGAAGACTTTTTGGACACAGTCAATTAGGCTAATAGGTCTATAGTTACAGGGAAGAGATCTGTCGCCCTTTTTAAAAATTGGAATAACAATGGCCGCTTTCCAAGAGTCGGGAATTGGCGCCCCAGATGCTATTGCGTTAGCTAGAATGGTGAGGTATCTTGACCAGGATGCTAGGTCTGTTGAGAATAGGTCTGCTGGGACGCAGTCTGATCCAGGGGCCCTGCCGCGTTTTAAAGTGCTTAGAGAGTAGGTTATATCGCTTTGGGAGAACAACAGGGGAGCTGCAGTGGTGGGTGCTAATGAGTGAAATAGGGGGGGGCCCGTGCAAACAGAGGTGGGGCTATCATGATCAGGGGAGTACAGATTACTAAAGTGAACTATCCAGTCTCTTGGGGCAATGTTGGTTGTAATGTCCAAACCACTGGTATCTGGGCCTCGCGCTGCCAGGGACCAGAACAGATTATAGTTCCTCTCGCGCACAGCGTCGCTGAGTGCTGTCCACCATTTGTTATCTTGGTCACGCTTGGCTATGCTTATTGCAGATTTATAGGACTTCCTAGCTACGCGGATGGCGGTGGGGTCCTTGGATTTAATGGCTTGAACTAGGCGCTTGTTTAGGGACCGACACGTTTTGTTGAACCAGCGGTGCCTACCTTTGGGTCGTTTGTGGTCGTGGGCTGGGGGTGCTGAGAAGTGAGCTGCAATGTCCTTAAAGCAGGAGGTGTGGATTGAGCTTATTTCCTGGTGGGGAGTTGCAGAACCTGCCTCTAAGTCCATGAGTGTGGATTTTAGGGTGTTATTGGCAGCGTTGATGAGTGCGGGCCGAGCCACGATATTGTCCCATTTTAGGTGTCTTTTATTGTTGGCCAGGCTAATACCCTCAGGTGCTACTGCTGCTGGGTTAGACATAGCTGGGGGGTTACCTAGGTCTATTGTGTGGACAGAGAGAGGGTTGTGATCACTTTCAGTCCTTTCGATGATCGTCATATCGATGACTAAAGGCCAAAATCTTATATCGAATAAGCAATAATCGATTCTGCTGGAGTGGTTCGTTTTGTTGTACGTGTGACTACCGTTGGTGTCTGAATTGGTTCTGCCATTTAGCGCCCTGAGTCCAAACTCCATGGTCAGGGATTTGACCTGAATAGCGACCGACATCCATCTCTTGATGGGTGGGATTGACAGGGCGGGGATAGACCAGACTTGATCTTCCTCGCGAGTGGACCTTAGATCGTCCCAGTCAAGGGGTTCGAATGTGACGTTGAAGTCCCCAGCCACAATGGTTTTGTGATGGCGGGGATAATTTTGTAAGAGGGCTACGAGGGCGCAGAGGGTTTTGGAGACTTGACCCCCCCCTAACCCCTCGAGTGTAGATATTAAAGATGTTCACCACAGAGTCAGGCCCAAAGGATAGACGAAGGCCTAACAGGTCGGGAGAGACGGTAGGTAGCTGTGATATATGGCAACTAAGTGATGTTTTGATCCAGGTTGTCAGACCCCCTGAGGGTCTGCCTCTCGTGCTGGCCACAGCGGGGATGTGGAAATTTGTGTAGCCTGTTCGGAAGAGTGGGTCGAGTGACCATGTTTCCTGGAGGAGACATATGTCATGTTCGTCAATAAATGAGGAGAAGGATGGAAGGGGAAGAATAGATTTCAGACCTGCCACGTTCCATGAAACAAGTCGTACCCCAGATTGTGGCTGAGTTATCCTGTCTAGATGCCTGGGGTTTGTAAGGTTGGCTGTCGGGGGTTGGTCTGGGAGATGTGGTTGAGGGAGCAGAGATGGGTTGATACCAATGTAGGCCTGTGAGGCTTGCGGTGGTTGGTGATGTTCCTCTGTTGGAACTGGCCTGGTCCTGATCCAGGAGATGCTTGCAGGCCTAGGCAACAGCACTTGGTTTGGTGGGCAATGTGCCTGCAAGATGGGAGGAGCATCGTTGTCATGATTGCTCAGTGAACCAGAAGTGGTCTCGGTGTCATGGGTAAGGGGGGGAATACATGGGCAGACAGTGGTAGGATAAAAGGGGGATCTGGGGTTGGTAGATGTTAGAGGGTTGCAAGGTTTGCCTGCTAGGATTTTAGGTGGGGCTGTGAGTCAATCGTATTTACCAAGAGAGGATAGGTTTTCTGCTGGGTGGTAACTCGGGCACTCCTCGTGGAGCGTGGGTGGCCTGGGGTGTTTAAACTGGATGCGTGAGTGTGCTGGTGGGCTTGTTCTTGCGTCTAGGGCCACCAGATTGTTCGCCATGGTCCTGTTCTTGAGTGTCAGTTTTAGGATATCAAAGTGAGTTCCCGGGTCTGGCTGTCGTACTACATTAATTAGGTCCTCACGTATTATGGATCGGCAGCCTCTAACATGGCGAATCCAATGGATTGCCTTGTTTTTGACAGAGTCTACCCCTTCCTTGCGTGTCAATGTGGTTAACTTGGGAACGTTAACCATTAGAACTATATTACCTAGATGGGACTGATCAGTGGCAGGTTGTGCAGAGTATTTTGTGGCGGTATTGCTCATGGGTTTGAGGGTTTTATGATAGATATCTAGTGAGTTTCCTATGCCTGAGTTGTGGAAAAAGGGTGTCTGGTGAGAATTCATGGTCTTTTCTCCGATAGGGTGATGGCCGACATGGCAAGAAGCTGAGGGGTTGGGCGGGTTTGTTGTGATGCCTGATAGGGTTGGGTTTTGGGCAAGGTTAGTGGTGGTCGTGTTATTTGCGTGGGTTAGCTGTTTTACTATTGCAAGTAATGAGTTAACCATATGCTTGAGTTCTGTGACTTCCTTCCTTAGAGCTTGTATGCATTCGATATGTTGTGGGGTTACATGAGGAGAGTGCATATTGGTTGCTGCTGGCCCATCTGCCAGGGTGTCTGGGTTGATGTAGTCGTGTGATTCAGGGATGTTGGTTAAGGGATTGAATCGGTTACTGAGCTGGATGGAATCATTGGTGGCGAGCTGTAGGTCTTCTACTGGAGAGGGGGCGGCATGGGTGATGACATTCCTGCTTTCGCCCACCCCTATAGTGTCAGTGACTAGTTGCCCACGTTTCACGAAAATCTCAGCGATTTTCATGGGACCATCCTTCCTGTTAGTTGAAGTGGGCCCCCCCCAGTTTCAATAGAAATATTTCCCTGGGGGCTAGTTAGTATTTCGTTGCATTCGCCCAGGAGAGAGTCGATTCTATCCATAACGCAGTTACTAGCTGCATGCTTATGCCTTTTTCGCTTGGCTTTTAGCACTGCCCCGGCCCCTGCCTCTATTGCTTTCCTTTTGCCCATCTGTTGTTAGTGTAGGTGCAAGGTTAAACGATAGGGTGTCAGAATAAATGGAGTAGCTGACTCGGGATACAGAGTTGGCAATGACAAAACAAGTGGGACTAAGTCCAATGAGGCCTACTTGGGAGATAGATGTCAGGGGGGTGGCCCAGCCCAGCCTCTGTCAGCCGCTGACGGGCGCAGGACGGGCCTGCCCTTGGCCCGGGCTTTGCCCGGGCACCGCCCGCGCGCGTCCCGCGACGGCGGGAGCGCGATAGAGTTTTTAAAGGGCTCCTGCCCCGCCTCCTGACTTCACAGCGCGTCCCGCGACGGCTTGAGCGCGATAGAGTTTTTAAAGGGCTCCTGCCCCGCCTCCTGACTTCACAGCGCGTCCCATTCAGAGGATGTACCTGGAAGGGGCTCCGTATAGGGAGCCTGTGGTAGTGCAGGAGGCACAGAAAGAGGATCCAGCACAGACACCACATCCATAGCACTTGATGCTGCTCCCGGCGTCAGAGACTCCAGGGAAATCAATATAGGAGTCAACCGTTCCAAAGGCACTGTGAGAGGTGTCGGGACAACAGGATCAGACTGAGGTCGTAAGAGGACATGCACCGGAGCCAATCGGAGTCAAGAGGTTGAACGGGCACCGAGGATGAAACCGCCGGCGAAGACCCACTCAAAACCCTCACCACCTCCTTAGGGCTCAAAGGCGCTCCATAGGGAGGGGAAGATCCAAAGATAGAATGCAGGGGCGAATAGTAATCCCGCATTTGGACCATTGTCACCCCTGCACCGGGATACGTCGCAAGGGAAGGGGTCGACTCAGGTGCAGAATCCACAAGAGGAGAAGGGGGGGCGGTGATGTCAAAGGGTGAGATAGCGCCCAGGAAGACTCACCAGGAGATGCCGATGGAGCACCAGAGGTCGACGGAACCATCAGAGAACAGCTTCTGGAAAGCTCCAGTGAAGACGACGGACTTTGACGGGGAAGAGGACTTGTCTGCCAGCGAGCCAAGGAGCTTCATGCGATGCTCCCTCAAAGACTTTGGCTTCTGACGATGGCAAGCGTGGCAGTCATCGGCATTGTGATGAGACCCGAGCCACCACAAACAGACAGACAATGTGGATCCGTCACCGACATATGCCGGGCACAGAAGCCACATGGCTTAAACCCAGAAGGCATATACTGTACACTATTGGAAGTAAAAGAGTGTAGAAAAAAAACACCCGAAATTGGGTAGAAAAGGCCAAAGGGCCTGAGGTACTTGCTACACTGGATTTGTGTTGCTGTGCGGAAAAGAAGAAACTGACAACAGCGCGTCGGAGGAGGGACTATATGGACTCTGCTGACGTTATGCCCGGGGACGACATTGCTGCGGAGTCGCTCGACGGGCTCTATCGATGCGTAGAGGTAGTGCTGAGGAAAAATTTCTGGATCCAGTCTGACACCAGGGGAGAATTCTAAGATAAGGAATCTGCAGCTAGTTGTCTCGATCAGACACATATATTACCTAGTGGCAGTCGCCACTAGGCAGTTATAGTTAGGACCATGTTTCCATAGAAAAAGCGTTTTTTGATTTGCCTATATCGTTGGCACCGTTTGACGAACCTTCACAAAATGTGCCCTAAAAAGTGGACCAGTGATTCTTGTTGCACATAGAAAGTTTCAGGGTGATCTGTGATGCAGGGGGCTAAGAAAAAGGGTTCTCAAAAAATTTTGCATTTCCCATGTTAATTCCCATAGGACCTATCAACACATCTACAGCCCAAACCAATGGATGGATTTACACAAAATTTGGCAGCAAGCTAGCTGCCAGTACCCAGATTGTGATTTTTGTTATTTGTTGCAAATCCATTCAGACGTTTAGGAGATTATTTAAGGGCAAATAAATTTGTATATCTCTGATCGTGAATATTTCGCGAACTATTTGTGAAAATTTGCAATTTTTTTTTTAACTGCGAAAAGAAGCATCGCAATTGGCTGACCGCAACGGAATAGAAAATTACAACCACCATTTTATTTCAATGGACACGGCCCCGGAGGGTGGGGGTGGGGGGGGGGGGGTGGTTTGGGGGAAATTCAAATTGAAAGTGGCATAAGGGGTCAGAGTGAAGGTACCCTGACCCCAGGGGTATGAAATAGGTGTTTTTTAGGGGCAAACTATAAGATTAATATAATTTTGCATTAGGGTACGCGATATTCACGAAAATTCACAAATTTTATTTGCAACATATTCTTGATTATGGAAAAATTTGAAAGACAAACCACAGACTCATTCATACACTAGCTCATTCACTCATCCATGCAACTCAGAGGCTCAGGTGTCCACTCATGCACCCACTCAGACTCACTCACCCACTTTCAGACCCACTTAGACACTCACGCATGCACTCACACATCCACTGACAGGCCCTGTGGCCAACCTTTGCTGCACACGGCCAAAGGCCATGCATGGTTGGGTGGTTATAAGGACTCGCGCCTTCGCCATGCACAGCTAAGTACTACATTATTTCATTGATGAGATCTTGTATGGCATCTTTGATACAACTGCAACATTTGCAATAACATTAATGAAATGTAAACTTGAAAGAACTCCAACTATAACTACTGAATTTCTATGGTTTTGTATGAGTAAATTCAGAACTGAACTATAATGTCTCTGTAACCTTTGGTTTTTTTCAGTGTGTGTGTGTGTATATATATATATATATATATATATATATATATACACACACACACACACATATATACATATAAACTCACCATATATATATATATATATATATATATATATATATACACACACACACACTGGAAAAAAACAAAGGTTACAGGGACGTTATAGTTATGCTCACATTTTAAACATACCAAACCATAGAAACTCACTAGTTATAGTTAGAGTTATCTCAAGTAGCTATAACTCTTGCTCTAAGGTAACTATAACTCACGCCCCTGTCATGCACAATTTGTTTTGTTAAATTGATATTATCAATGTTGTTGTCAAAGACGTCATGAGTGCCGTAGTTTGTGGGGTAATTAGCAGTGCATGGCGAGGGCGCGAGTTATAGTTACCTTAAGGCATGAGTTATAGTTACTTGAGATAACTAACTATAACTGGTGAAATTCTATGGTTTGGTACGTTTAAAATGTGAGCCTAACTGTAATGTCCCTGTAACCTTTGTTTTTTCAAGTGAA
This sequence comes from Pleurodeles waltl, assembly GCF_031143425.1. Taxonomy (NCBI): domain Eukaryota; kingdom Metazoa; phylum Chordata; class Amphibia; order Caudata; family Salamandridae; genus Pleurodeles; species Pleurodeles waltl. Next base: position 549,583,584 of record NC_090440.1, on the reverse strand, counting down.
TTTCTATGTTTTTTAAAATTCTATTTCCTAACTATAACGTCCCTGTAACCTTTGGTTTTTTTTCTGTGAATTTCTTTTTTTATTTAAACTTATAGTAATTTTCATTACTATACGTTGATCCAACCACCGCCCCATACCGCCAAAGGCGGTGGACGGCTGCAGTTGGTTGCAGGGCCTGGCCTGCAGCCAAACTCTATAACCACCCAACCCTTCGGTCGTGCGCAGCTGGGGTTGGCTGCAGGGCCTGGCCTGTGGCCAGTCCCTGCGGCCGACCCCTATGTCAACCCAAACCATGCATGGACCCCCTCTCCTCAGGATGATATCTCAAGAGCTCCCTCCCCTATACCCAGTGTAAATACTGAATTTCTTTGGTGGGAAGAGGCTGCGTGCCCCCCTTCCCCCCAAGACGATCTTGGCCCTGGGAACCCCATCCCCCAGTGCCAGGCCTTGTGACCTGGGTGCCCCCAGGGAACCCAGTTCCAATGTTGGACTGTGTGGGGGGCCTTAAGGCCCCCACGGTCCCAGCTGGCTCCCCACCTCCTGCTAAGGCAGTTCCCCCTTTGTGAGAGCAGGTTCCTCTATGTGCATGCACGCATCTCCATGGGCCAGCAGACAGAGGAAACCTCTACTCTGATGAAGGGAGAGCTGTTTGACAGCTCTGTCTTCATCAGAACAGAGTGTTTACTGTGGCTTGATGGCAGCTATAAAGCTGCAGCCAAGCCACAGCAAACAGTTATATCCAGGGGGTGGGCACCCGGGACGCTGGCAGTCCCCAGGGCCATCAGTGGCTCTTCGAAGGGGTCTGTGCCGCCCCCTCCCACAAAAATAGCCCCAGGGGGTTGGTGGTCCCCAAGTTTATGGGTGTCCAAAACAGATACCTCTCCATTTTTTAATATTTGCCCCGGGGAGATGGTAGTTCCCTTCTCCCAGTTTACTCAATGCCCCGAGGAGGTGGTGGTCCCTAGGGCTGCAGGGGGGCCTTGCATGCGCCCCCGCACAGATTTATACAAATGCCCTGGGAGGTGGCGGTACCCGGGGCTGCAGGGGGAGGGGGGAAGGGGGGGGCAATCGGTCCTCCACTTCAAATAAATCTATGCCCCCGCGAGGTGGAGGTCCCAGGGGCTGTTGGTGGGGGGGTTCTGGATAACAATGCGCAAGCTCGCGCTTCCATTTTTTAAAGCATTTTAACTGTGAATTTGCGACCCTGTCTCGATTCTGCAGCAATTGTTTTTTTTAAGTGCTTTTTAGCTCTGTGTGATCCCTCTAGGATCTCCGCTCCAGAGCTAAGGGGTCAGGGTGTCCCTACCCTGGCCCTTATCTTACTTTTTATTTTTTTTCCTGAGATTTCAGCACAAGATTGGGAAGGGTCGCAAATGTTTCGCATTCCTATATAAGCAAATTTAGATTTTCTTTAATTTCTCAAAAACTACTGTACAAATTTACACAAAATAACAAAAAGGTCGCTTTCTGGACCAAGAGCTACCTTTCTGCCAAATCTGGTGTAATTCCGTCCAGTAGCTTCAGCGATATTGCTGTTCAAAATCCCTAAGGAAAAATGAATGGGGAAAATGTGCTTTGGAAACCCTGCCCCCTTTTTCTCAGTCCCCACTTGACAGATAACCCCGAAACTTTCCAGACAGCAGCTGATGTGCCTGGCAAATTTGTTTGGAAAATTTGGTGAAGATTCATCAACCGGCACCAAAGATATAGGCAAGTAAAAAATGCTTTTTTCTATAGAAACTAGGTACTAACTATAACTACCTAGTGGTGACCACACCTGTATGACTTTGCAACAAAATTTTCATGGTAAAGGTATGCATGGTAAAGGCATATATGTGTGGTAAAAAGTAAAGTTGTTTTGTTGTAAATGCATGCGTGGTAATGATTCATGCATTGTAGTGACCACGTTGTAAAGGCATGCATGGTTCTGTCATACAACCGATATCAACTTACCACTGCCTGCTGTCTTAGAGGTGATATTCGTCATGCTGACAGGATTCCTGAGGTGAAGAATACTTGAGACAGTTTTGACACTCTTTGATTCTTGACATTCCAGCTGTGAAAGACAATCCTCACTTCCTTTGGGATCTTCATTCTCTGAAACTATGAGGAACAGAATGGAGGCATTTGAGCATTTACAATCAACTCACACAAAGACAGATCACTATGTATTGACATTGTCTGCATCTGCTACAAATGTGTCATTTGGGTGTCTAATCTATAATATAAATTAATATGGAATGAATATGACATACATATGTGCTATACTTAAATAAGGCCTGAATTACATAATTTTATATCTTTCCTAAGGAAAGTGCCTTACTTTTAGTAGTAAGGCAAACCTATATACTGACATTTTTCTACACTACGCCAACAGCTTTTCATAGGCACATTGCACATTCTGCTTTAAGTGTATTTTAACTATTCTTGTATCGCTTTCGACAGGCTAGCCTAACAGTCAGTTTTTAGGACTGGCAATTCCGTTGTGTGTTAAAACAGACTGAATAGAGTGCACTACCATCACAAGTGTCTCGTGGTGGAATAACTGAAACAAAGAAGAAAATCAGTGCATTTACAATGAATACCGTTTAAGTGCACACGTTCAAGGGCCCCTCCCACAGAGCAGATGATTGTGAATCAGTTTTAGATAGGCAGGCAACATGTTCGAAAGAGGGAGCAACTACTGAAAGAGCACATCCACCTAGGTGAAATCAGCAAAACCTTAGGACAGTCAAAAGCTGAAACGTGGCTGAACAAAGAGATCTAGTTTTAGGATAGTATTTCACTAGGTCTTTAACCAGAAATTATTAAACGTTGCCATAGAGACACATGTGAACAATGAAATATTTTAAAATGAGGGCTTAGGCACTAAGGCCCTCATTATAAGTTTGATGGGTGGATAAGCTGGGTCAGCGTGAAACAGCCCACAACATTAATGCCGGCTCATAATCGGGCCGTCTGCAATGTTGCGGTGCGTAGGGTGCAACAGCACCAGTCACGCTATTCACTGTCTTCTAAGCACACAGTGAAAAGTGCGACGGGGCTATCAAAGGTGTCGCATCAACTGCCCAGGTCAAGTGCATGGGCAGTGCAGGGGCCCCCATGGGTGCAACGGCCATGTAAAAGCTGGCAGAGGGGGGTGTCGTAATCCCCAGGGTGGCGCTGCATGCAGCATTGCCCTGGCGGATTAGGACCGCCAGCACCGCCAGTGCCTCCAGTGGAGGGAAACTGGCAGTGCTGGTGGTCCGACTGTGGGCCACGGTCATAATGTGGCGGTATGACTGCCCCAAAGCGGTCGGATCACCACTTTGGCGGTGGTCAGACTGCCACCACGAGTCCAATGTTCCTAGGACTGCCAGAGTCGTAACGAGGGCGTAAGTCTGGAAGTATGTCTCGCGATGTGAGCTGCTTGGTTTTGGACTGACTGCAAATGACCAAGAAGGTTTTCTTTTTGATGGTCAAATAGAGGCAGTTAATGTAATGCAGATGGGAACCTGTGCACAAAACAAAGCGAAGTGGAGTCTTCTCATGCAGAACATAGAGGAGGACATATCTGTGCCCATCCAAACATTTACTTGAAGATTACTATTTATTTTTACTCGAAGGCTCCTAACTGTCTGCATTAGAGAAGGACAGGATCCAAAATCTGCTGGTCATTGAGTCACAGTTGCCGGGGGGGGAGGTGAGCAGCACTTTTGTCTTGTCAGCACTGAGTTTGAGTCAGGGTACACTCATTCATGTAAGCACTGATGAAAGACAATATTGAAGAGCCTTCCAGTCCTTCATATGCATAGTCTAAATAGGAGTTGAGTGTCATCTATTAATATAAATTAAGACAAAAATATAATATCAGTGTACCAAGGGTATTCACACAAAGATTAAAAAGATAACATGAGATGGCAGAGCCTTGAGGGTACACACATTTGACAGGGGATCACAAAACTGTTTGGAGTGAAAATAAGAAAGGGCCCTATTACTAATGCCAGATAATTAATTGATAGTCTAGAAAATTTGATTTTCAGTATTTGATGGCACGCAGACCCTGTTTAAACAGAAGCTCCTCTTGGATCACAGTTTTATAATGATATAGTGTGGCCTAGTAGTCTTCCTTCGTTGTGATACATTTTGAGTGGCACCAAATTTATTATGTTCATTTATTTTCCTTTTTGAAGGTCAGTCGACCATCGGATTCATACTTTAGGGGGAACTTTATAATAGCATGTATTTGAATGATGATTTTTTAACAATTTTTAACTATTTTGCACATGAAGTTCTTCATAAAAATGAACATAATTTCATGATTTTATCTGTTTAAAGTTGCAGATACCGCTGGCACGATAACACTGTGTTCAGGGTATTGTGCCTCCTTTATTTTCTGATAGTTATTTAGGGGGTCAGGTTGTGACATTTTGCCCATGTTGACTGCCATCCTGTAGAGTATGCGATCTGGTCGCTGGCGGGGAAATCTCCTTCGCCTTTATTAGAAAGGAATGCGCACCGAAGGCAAGCCTGCCCTAATTATCCTTCAGCAGGGTCTGTGTTTAAGCTACTCCTCTATGGAGGTTTATGCTTTGAATCTGGTCGTGCCAGGTACAGGTTGTTGTGAGTTCTCTATTTCATCTATGCCTCAGTCTGTTCCTTCTGCTCTCTTAAGTTGTCTGACTGTACAATGTCTGCAAACATCTCACTTTCCCAAACTGGAGTAAAAATTCTGCAAGTACTCTGGTGGTTCAGGTGGCGTTAGTTAATGTGCTTCCCTCCTTAAGAATGCACTCCATATTCATGAGCTCCTAAAGGAAGGAACATTTGGACATCCTCTTTCTTACGAAAACATGGATAAGTAATAGCTGGGCACCAGATATTGTTTTAGCGATCCCAGAGGACTATTCTATAGTTCACATGATAGAGTAGGTAAGGGGGAGGGTGCCACAATCACAAAACAAACCTTAAAGTGTAGCTCTTTTGAGATTTCTGAGTTGATGGGGGCTGAATCATTAGGGTTTTGCCTTTTTCCTATGGTGAAAAAGCCCTTGGCAGGAATCTTAAATTATCGTTCCCCAGACGCCATGCTGCCAAATTTTTATCCTCCTTTAATGACTGTCTTTCCAAATAGCTCCTAAAGTATCCCTACTTCTCTGTTTTGGGAGACTTGGATATAAATTTGTATAAGGCTGAGGATCATCATGCGTGCCTTCTCCTGGTCAATTTGTTCGCTGGGAACTTGAGGCAGTTTGTAGACAAACCTAATTATTCTGCAGGTAATTTGCTGGATCCAATTTTTTCGAATTGTTGCGTTGATGTTACAGGCATTTTGAGTAACACCTGTTGGATCATGCAACAACCCATTTTAGTTGGAGATTAGAGCACGACCCAGGGTGTAGAAGGCTGAATCCCTTGCTACCTCATCAAAGTTGGGCTAATATTAATATGGAGACTATGTCTAATCCCAGCAAGCATGTTCCACCTCTGTCTGGTGTGACTGAATTGGATGCTTTGGAAGTTAATGCCTGGCTACGCAATATGGCAGAGCGAATGGCCCCATTAAGACAGGGTTTGGCGACCTAATACATCCCTCTGCTCCCTGGTTTAACGTGGAACTCAGGATAATAATGTACCAACAATGCAAAAAGCTTGAAAGATCTTGCAGTAAACTTTATTGACCAGTAGACAAAGAACTCTACAAAAGGGAGCTTCATATTTACCACCAGGGAATAATGAAAGCACAAGCAAAGTTTTTCGTAAATACATTGCCATGTCTAGAAGATGTATTTAAAATTAAGAAGAAATTTTCCAATTCTAGTGCCCTAGCTCAGACCCTTGAGGTCTCCCCGAAATTATGCATGCAGCTTTCTGACAATAAAATCATGGGCATTGTTTATGCCCTAAATAAATCCTCTTGCTAATACCAGAGTTGATATTAATGGATCAGGAGACCAGTCTCTGATAACTCAAACTTTATGCCCTTGCTCACTGAGAGAATTTACCACCATTACATTGAAAGCCCTTCTAGCCTGTAAATCAGGCTACCATGATGACCCTTGTCCCCCTCACATACTGGCTGCCAATACTGAGGCCATCAATCCCGTCTTGAAGTCTCTTATAAATGCCTCTTTACATTAGTCAATTGTCCCCAGTTGTTGGAAGGCCAAGTTGATCTCGCTATTAAAAAAATAATAAAAAAATAAAATAAAAAAAGACAAATCTATTCTAGCCAATTATAGGCCTATTTCACTGCTGCCGGCTTTTTCGAAGATTCTTGAAAAAAATGCCAAATTTTTTATATACTTGGACTCAAGTCAGTTGCTGCATCAATCAAAATCGGGTTTTTGCCCGGGGCACAGCACTAAATCTACCTCCGTAGAGGTCTCTGATGTTATAAAATTGGCCATGGATAATGGGAAGCGAGCTGCCCTATTGTTACTATATTTATTAGCGGTGTCTGATACAGTTTCCCATACTATCCTGTTGAGATGTTTGCAGAACATTGGAATAGTGGGGCTGCCTTGGCCTGGTCAGGCTCTTTTCTGTCAAGCAGATGCCAATCAGTCTGGATGCCACCATTTGCTTTTGACTCCAAACTGTTAAAATGTGGTGTTCCTCAGGGCCCTGCATTATGTCAAACATTGATTAATGTTTATATGTCTTCTTTGGCAGTAATCTTTTGGAGTGCAGGTTTGTCTCATACCCTGACAACAAGCAGAGTCTTTTAACCTGAGACGATAACGTCTTTACTGCCCAAAACAGATTTGAAGCATGTCTGTCAGTGGCATTCCAGTGGATGCGCTGGAATAATCTCCAATGCAATACCAGTAAAACAGAAATCTTATTTTTTGGTCTCCCCTCCCTTCGAGGCGCAGTGAATTTTGGTCCAGCTCTCCTCCAACTCCTACCATGGTGGTTCAGAATTTTGCGGTTAAGTTTGCCAATAAATTATAATTCAATTCCCAGGTGGACAGTGTGGTGGGGGCTTGTTTTGGACTTCTCAGATCTCTGAGAAAGTTTCTGTTCTTGCTTCCTCCCCATTGCCAGAAGATGGTAGTTCGCACCCTCATAACCTCTTGGCTGGACTATGACTAAGTTTTATACTGGGGTCTCCCATTGTACCAACTTAAGAGATTCCAGTTGGTACAGAATGCAGCAGCCAGACATCTCTTAAATACTCAGAAAAAAAATCAGTTTATGTGCATCTCAAGGAATTGCTTTGGCAGCCAATTCACGAGAGAATTAAGAAACTGGTATTGGCCCACCAAGCATATTATAGATCAGGTCTTGTTTATTTGCCTAAAGACTTAATCATTACCACCCGGCTTAAACTCTGCGCTATTCAGATGCATTGCTGGCGGTGGCACAGAAAACTAAGAGGAAGAAACGGAGAGGTAACTCCTTCCCTGTGCTGGCCACTTCTGGCTGGACTGCCCTTCCTTTTTACTTGCGTGCCACTAAGAATGAAAGTTCCTTTAAGCAGAGCCTAAAACCTTGGTTGTTTAATATGATCTTTTAATTTAGTTGTTGGATCAATGTTCAATGAGATTCTAGCGCCGAGACACTCTGTAGTGTAGCCGCGAACTTTATAAATTCCATTTGCTTGATAACTCCTCATTGAGCCATGACAATGATTTAGTAAAGAGCTTAGGATGCTTTTCTCTTAGAAAAGCAACATTAGCAAAAATAATGACAATATTATGATAGTAGCTAGCATAAGTTGCCTTAGAAGTAATTTCCTTATCTGAGGTAAGAGGTTTCAATTATTCCTCAGGTTAGCTTTTTCCCTTCAACTACTTGAGTTGAAGGAGGTACATTGATTGACCTTAAATTTCTACAGGAGTATAAATTTAAATGTAACTAACAAATGCAAGACTAGCCTAAAATAATGAAGTCAAAAATATGACAATCCCAATAGATTGGCACCTGCTTTAACTGAGTAAGCACATAGGTTTGAACAATATCCTTTAGATAAGCAGCATTTGGGTCAGAAGGTCATCTACATGAGTACTAAAATCACCTAAAAACAATGGACAGCACCTGGGCGATACATGGAGAGATCAACCATATATAACATTTGAGACCTAACAGGCGGAATTTGACATGTACGATTCTGAGAGGTTCCGATATATATACAACTGGGGCATGTGCCGAGGTGCCATATTATAGAGCAGGAGCAACTGCTTCTGGTGGCCCCTTTGGAGGATCACTTGTTGTTGGACCCTCTGACAGATAAAGCCATCTCGCTTACCTATAGAAAACTAGTGTATAACTCAGTTGACCCCTTGTTGAATTTGAGGGTAGCGTGGAAACAGAATGTTGGATCACTCGAGGATGAGGAATGCTCCCAGGGAAATTGCTATACATACTCGCTGTAGACTAGTTTAATTAAAAATTCTACATAGAGCATACTACTCCTGAACGCTACTTCTTGACACAGGGCGAGGTCACCTACCCCACTGTGTCTTAGAGAGTGCGAGCAGGAAGAGACTTTCTTCCACAGACTGTGGTGTACTAAAATCCAGCAATACAGGGAAGAAAGTATACATATCCTGAACCAGGTAACGGGCCTGGAAGTACCCTCCAGAGGCTAAATGGATCTTCCTCAACGTCGCCAGCGAGGTACAATGGTCAGAATATCACAGGATTTGGTTGTGGCGAAGCGCAATGTGGCAAGGGTTTGGGGGTCCCCTCTCCCACTGTGAGTGGCTGGCTGGGAAGCGGACCTCGACTGGTGTCAAAAGGCTGAACATGCAGTGTACCTCAGTAGAGGCTACCCGCACAAATGGGAAAAAGTCTAGGGAGAATGGAAGAGTTATCGAGAATTGTGAGTATAGTGGAAGTGGTGGACTACCGAAGGCTGTATATATGTGTCCCTGAGTTCCACGGGAAAACAATTTGCGTGAGAGGGAACAGATTGTACTGTTGTCTATAATACTTGACCACACCTGTTATCTATGTCAAATGACAAAATAATATTGTATGCAATATTTTGCTGCACTGCTGTTGATTGAGCGATTCTTCAATAAAAAAAATGTAAACCTATTGACTGCTTCCTAATATGTCACAAACTGGGGAACAACATATTAATATTATCATAAATCATTGATGTGCATTAGGTGAAATGTATGCACAAAGTTCACTGGTGCAATCTAGGGATGGAGAAAGCAGCAGTGATACGGAGAGCATTTCTTTTTTTTTTTTTGCAACACACAACTACATTGTCTCTGCGTCTACTGCCAATTCCGTACTTCAGGAGTTAGCTATAAGGAAAAGGAGTAGCCTCTGCCAGACAGACTTCAAACTCAGGTATATGAGGACTTTGTTATAAGTAGTAAACCAAGGTCATTATCCCACAGTAGGTTGTGAATCGCTAAGGCATGTTTGATGAGGGAACAAGAATGAATTAACCCCTACACGGCCAGGCCTTTTCCCCCCTCAGGTGCCAGGCCTTTTTTTGGCTATTTAGGGCAGTTCACCCCTAGGCCCTCATAACTTTTTGTTCACATAAGCTACCCATGCCACATTTATGTCCTTTTTTTCCCCGGTGTCCTAGGGATTCTACAGGTACCCACAGTTTGTGGGTTCCCCTGGAGGAGACTAAGAAATTAGCCAAAATACAGCTAAAATATATATATTTTTTTTTAAATGGCAAAAAGGGCCACAGAAGAAAGCTTGTGGTTTTTTCCCCCGAAAATGGCATCAACAAATGGTTTGCGGTGCTAAAATCCCCATCCTCCCCGCTTTCAGGAACATGCAGACTTGAATCCGAAAACCACATTTTCAACACAATTTTTGCATTTTACTGGGACATACCCCATTTTTACTATTTTTTGTGCTTTCAGCCTCCTTCCAGTTAGTGGCAGAAATGGGTGTGAAACCAATGCTGGATCCTAGACAGCTTAACATTTCTGAAACTTAGACAAAATTCTGAATTCAGCAAGGGGTCATTTGTGTAGATCCTTCATGGTTTTCCCACAGAAAGTAACAGCTAAAATAAAGAAATATTGAAATTGAGGTGAAAAAAGCCATTTCTGTCCACGTTTTCTTCTATAACTTTTTCCAGCTATGTCAGATTTTTCAAAGCAATATACCGTTACGTCTTCTGGACTCTTCTGGTTGTGGGGATATATAGGGCTTGTAGGTTCATCAAGAACCCTAGGTACCCAGAGCCAATAAAGGAGCTGCACCTTACAATAGGTTTTCGTTGTACAGGGAGTGCAGAATTATTAGGCAAATGTGTATTTTGACCACATCATCCTCTTTATGCATGTTGTCTTACTCCAAGCTGTATAGGCTCGAAAGCCTACTACCAAGTAAGCGTATTAGGTGATGTGCATCTCTGTAATGAGAAGGGGTGTGGTCTAATGACATCAACACCCTATATCAGGTGTGCATAATTATTAGGCAACTTCCTTTCCTTTGGCAAAATGGGTCAAAAGAAGGACTTGACAGGCTCAGAAAAGTCAAAAATAGTGAGATATCTTGCAGAGGGATGCAGCACTCTTAAAATTGCAAAGCTTCTGAAGCGTGATCATCGAACAATCAAGCGTTTCATTCAAAATAGTCAACAGGGTCGCAAGAAGCGTGTGGAAAAACCAAGGCGCAAAATAACTGCCCATGAACTGAGAAAAGTCAAGAGTGCAGCTGCCACGATGCCACTTGCCACCAGTTTGGCCATATTTCAGAGCTGCAACATCACTGGAGTGCCCAAAAGCACAAGGTGTGCAATACTCAGAGACATGGCCAAGGTAAGAAAGGCTGAAAGACGACCACCACTGAACAAGACACACAAGCTGAAACGTCAAGACTGGGCCAAGAAATATCTCAAGACTGATTTTTCTAAGGTTTTATGGACTGATGAAATGAGAGTGAGTCTTGATGGGCCAGATGGATGGGCCCGTGGCTGGATTGGTAAAGGGCAGAGAGCTCCAGTCCGACTCAGACGCCAGCAAGGTGGAGGTGGAGTACTGGTTTGGGCTGGTATCATCAAAGATGAGCTTGTGGGGCCTTTTCGGGTTGAGGATGGAGTCAAGCTCAACTCCCAGTCCTACTGCCAGTTCCTGGAAGACACCTTCTTCAAGCAGTGGTACAGGAAGAAGTCTGCATCCTTCAAGAAAAACATGATTTTCATGCAGGACAATGCTCCATCACACGCGTCCAAGTACTCCACAGCGTGGCTGGCAAGAAAGGGTATAAAAGAAGGAAATCTAATGACATGGCCTCTTTGTTCACCTGATCTGAACCCCATTGAGAACCTGTGGTCCATCATCAAATGTGAGATTTACAAGGAGGGAAAACAGTACACCTCTCTGAACAGTGTCTGGGAGGCTGTGGTTGCTGCTGCACGCAATGTTGATGGTGAACAGATCAAAACACTGACAGAATCCATGGATGGCAGGCTTTTGAGTGTCCTTGCAAAGAAAGGTGGCTATATTGGTCACTGATTTGTTTTTGTTTTGTTTTTGAATGTCAGAAATGTATATTTGTGAATGTTGAGATGTTATATTGGTTTCACTGGTAATGATAAATAATTGAAATGGGAATATATTTTTTTTTGTTAAGTTGCCTAATAATTATGCACAGTGATAGTCACCTGCACACACAGATATCCCCCTAACATAGCTAAAACTAAAAACAAACTAAAAACTACTTCCAAAAATATTCAGTTTTGATATTAATGAGTTTTTTGGGTTCATTGAGAACATGGTTGTTGTTCAATAATAAAATTAATCCTCAAAAATACAACTTGCCTAATAATTCTGCACTCCCTGTATACTGGGTATACAGCAATTCATTTGGTGAAATATAAAGGGTGAAAAATAGGTATCAAGAAAACCTTTGTATTTCCAAAATGGGCACAAGATAAGGTGTTGGGAAAAAGTGGTTATTTGCACAGCTCTGAATTCTGGGGCCTCCATACGAGCATCTAAATTACAGCTCATTTCTCAAATAGACGTTTTTTTTTTACACAATCTCTTAAATTTGGAAGGAAAAAATGTAGAGAAAGACAAGGGGCAATAACACTTGTTCTTCTATTCTGTATTCACAAAGTCTCCTGATAAAAACGGTAACTCACTTGCGTAGGTAGGCCTAATGCCCGCGACAGGAAACACAACATGGACACATCACATTTTTACATTGAAATCTGAAGTGTTTTTTGGAAAGTGCCTAGTTGTGGATTTTGGCCTCTAGCTCAGCCGGCACCTGGGGAAACCTACCAAGCTGGTGCATTTTTGAAAACTAGACACCTAGAGGAATCCAGGATGGGGTGACCTGTGGGGCACTCACCAGATTCTGTTACCCAGAATCCTTTGCAAACCTCACAATTTGGCAAAAAAAAAAAAAAAAAACCTTTCCTCACATTTCGGTGATCGAAAGTTCTGGAATCTGAGCGGAGCCACAAATTTCATTTCCTTCAGCAATCCCCAAAGTCCCCCGATAACAATGGTACCTCACTTGTGTAGGTAGGCCTAGTGCCCACGACAGGAAATGCCTCCAACCACAACGTGGACACATCACATTTTCCCAAAGAAAACTGACATGTTGTTTGCAAAGTGCCTAGCTGTGTATTTTGGCCTCTAGCTCAGCTAGCACTTAGGAAAACATAGCAAACCTGGACATTTCTGAAAACTAGACACCTAGGGGGACCCAGAATGGGGTAACTTGTGGCGCTCTCATCAGGCTCTGTTACTCAGAATCATTAGCAAACCTCAAAAGTTGGCAAAAAAACACATTCCTCAAATTTTGGTGCTGCAAAGTTCTGGAATCTGAGGGGAGCCACAAACTTCCTTCTATCCAGTGTTCCCACAGGTCTCCCGATAAAAATGGTGCCTCACTTGTGTGGCTAGGCCTAGTGCCCGTGACAGGAAATGCCCCAAAACACATTGTGGACACATCAAAATTATCAAATACAAAACTACCTGTTTTTGAGTGTGGCACCTGCGTTTTTGGTCCTGGGTTCAGCAGCCATCTAGGGAAACCTACCAAACCCAAACATTTCTGAAAACTAGACACACGAGGAAGTTTAGGGAGGTGTGACTTACATGGATCTCCCATTGTTTTCTTACCCAGAATCCTCAGCAAACCTCAAATTTAGCTAAAACAAAAATCATATTTTCACACTTTTCTGTGTGGGATCCCCACACTGGCGCAAATTGCCTACCACCCAACGTTCCCCTCAGTTTCCCGGTAAAAATGATACCTCACTTGTGTAGGTGGGCCAAGTGCCTGTGACCGGGAAGAGCCAAAACATGTAGAAAATGAGGGGGAACCAAAGTGGGTCCAAAGGGGCAGTTTGAAAAAAAAAACGTGTTTATGCTGACAAGTGGGGCAGATTTTGTATTGGTATAGATGTGACAATGCTTGGTGGTAGGAATTTGTGGATTCCTGCAGATTCCGGAAGTTCCCATCACAAAAATGTGTGATTTCAAGCAAGGTTGGCGGTTTGCAGGGCATTGTGGGTAAGAAAATGGCACAGGGTGCATGTGAAGCACAGCACTCTGGACTCACCCAGATGCTTAATTTTCAGATGTGTGTAGGTCTCTGATTTTTCTACATGGCAGCGTCCCAAAATTAAAAAAGTGCAGCCCTCACCATTCCTAGTGGGATGATTTTGAGAGTTAGTCAAGCTCTCATGGCCCAAATGTAAAATCAAAACCCACAATAATCCAATGTCCTCTTGCTTGCCATTAGGATAAGATCATTCAGAGTGCAGTGGAAGAGCTGAAAGACTGTTAACCCCTTCAGTTGGGGTGAGGGCATAACCATGCCTATTCCGGTTGGCAGTCACAACCCCACCATTTTTTTATTTTTTTAATAGCTGACATCTAGTAGGCTTTCTGCATCCCCCCCACTACCCTCCCCAGGGAGCGGACCGGGGGTAATTGCCCCATCTGCGCACAGGTAGGCAGAACAACTTTGTCCCCAATTATTTGTGGTGGGGGTATGGCCATACCGCCACCCTCCTTTTAAAAAAAAAACAAATATATATTCCTTGGTCCTTGTTGGGCTTTCTGCCCCCTTGGGGGCAGATGGGCATTCCAAAAATAGGCCGATCTGCCCCCAAGAGGGCAGAAATGGCTAACAGTAATGTTCCCTCAAGGGGAGCAACCCTTACCCAAGGGGCTGCCTCCCCAAACAAAACACACACACCAATCCCTGGTGCTTAAGTGGTTTCTCTCCCTCCCCCCCCCCCCCCCCTGATAGAAAAAAGCTGATCTGCCCCTACGGGAAGCAGAAATGACCTAAAACAGATTTTTCCCCTCAGTGGAGCAACCCTTGCCTAAGGGGTCGCTCCCCATCTGTGAAAAAGAAAAAAAGAAAAAAAGAAAATCTCTGGTGCCTAGTGGTTTCTGCCTCCATTGTGGTCAGTTCGGCCTAATTAAAATGGGGTCTCTGCTCCATCTGTAAAAAAAAAGAAAATCCCTAGTTTGTTCTGCCCCCCTCTAATTAAAATAGGCCGATCTGCCCCCGGGGGGGGGGACAGAAAAGGTATTGGGGTGCTTGCCTTGCTAAATGTATCGCTCCCCTGATAGCCAATTTCCAAAATAAACAAACAAAAACATAAATCCGTGGTGTCTAGTGGGCATTTCTGCAGCCCGAGCACATGTTCGGGCTGCAGAAATGCTCAAAGAGACATGAAAGGAAAGGCCTTTCCTTTCATTTCTCTGTGCCCCCCCCCCCCCACCCAGGAAGCTGGGCTTCTAGCGGGATGGGGTTGGCCTCTGATGAGGACAGCGCACACCGATGTCATCAGACGACACGGTGAGAGAGGGGCAGGGGGTGGAAGCGATTCCCCTTCCATCCCTGACGATGGAGGGGGATGGGAGGCCCTCGGGGGAGCGCTAGCGCCTTCCCCCGAGGGCCGGGTGCTGGATGTAACGGTTACCTCCTGGGCACCTGAGCTATGCTGCCCATGACAAAACCCTTACGTCCAAGGGACCCAAGGGGTTAAAGCAGGTTGTTAGAAATGGGGGTCTCTAGTTGGCAGTCAGTTTACACCCTGTCAAATAGGGACCCTCACTCTATTCAGGGTAAGGAAGTCACAGCTAAGATAACACCTGCTCACCCCATGCATGTGTTGTTTTAGCACAAAGTACCAGGTATGCGCCAAACATAATGCTGCAAAGGTGCGTCAGAAAAGCAAGCAATGTGTCAATTCCTTACACGCAAGTCAGGCCGTGCATCAATTCTTTTTCTGCCGAGTAAGCAATGCGTTGATTCTTTCTCTCATTGGGAAGTGAAGTTTTGGTTTCCAGGCAGCCTCGGGTCTGTGCAGTTCTGCCGAATTTTGGCGTCCAGAGGCGATGCATGCAAAATCCGGACCACGGTAACAATGAAGCCACGCTGAGTTGGAGATGTGTCGATTTCTGCTGGTGCTGCATTGATTTCACAGCTGTAAGGTGAGTGCTGTGTCAATTTTACAGCTGCGGTGCAGGTGCTGCATCAGTTTTTCTGCCGCCCAGCTCTGGTGCGTGGATTTTCACTCAGGTTTTACCAGCTTCTCCTTCCAAGGGCCCAGGCCCTGGAGTGGCACCACTTGGCAATTCTGGGGGGATCCAGCAAGAGAGCCAAGATGCTGGCAGATGACGTCTTTGATATCCCTGAGACTTCCTAACAGGAGGCAAGCTCAGTCCAAGCCCTTGGAGAAACTTCACAAGCAGGACACACAGCAAAGTACAATCTTTGTCCTCTTTAAGGCAGAAGCACCAACTGCATGCCAACCCAGCAAAGCACACACAAAGGGGCAGCAGTCCTTCTCACAGCTCTTCCCCTTGGTAGAGGTTCCTCTTGATCCAGAAGTGATCTAAAATGGTGAGGTCAGCAGTCCAATACTGACACAGCTGCATGGAAATGCAAACAAGCCTGTGGCTTATTTTTCTGCTACAATTGATCCTGTGGCATCAGCGCTACCCGGTTGTTTGGAGGAAGATGCTGATTTAAGCACAGCACTGAACAGTGCAAAGCCATTGTTATGGGTCATCCCCTGAATGTTTTTACTCCCCACTCAGAGGAAATTTTGTTAATGAGGATAAAAACACATTATCTGAGAAGCGCATGTTTGACCCATTAAGAGCAAGTTATACTTTCATCATCTAACAAACATTAAGAGATGTACTGTTTTAAACTTTGCTATGTTATTGCCAAACCCGGTTGAAAATACAAGTGACTGCAAAGATGAGGTAGAGCAGGACTGTCTTGTTGTGACTGAATTGTTCACCAAACCAAAACCTGACATTCAAGATGTCCCTTTAGATGAAAATGACTGTGTCATGTTTGTTGATGGCTCCTGTTTAAGAGAGAAAGATGGGACCCTGAGAGCTGTTTATGCAGTTTGCACAGTCTCAGGTGTGACAGAAGCCTTCTGGCTTCTAGGAGTCTTTTCTGCCCAAGTAGCTGAGTTGGCCGCTCTTACCAGAGCATGCTGTTTTTCTGAACAGCTTAAAGTGATAATTTTTACTGATAGTCAGTATGGTTCCAGGATAGTTCATGATTTTGGACAGTTGTGGTCCCAAAGAGGGTTCATGACCTCCTCTGGCTCCCCTATTAAGAATGGCAGTAAGATTTACAATCTATTGAATGCATTACAGTTGCCTATCAAAATTGCTGTTGTCATGTTTGTGGCCTACAGAAAGTCTTCTAATTATGTAACCTTAAGGAATACTTATGCAGATGAAGTCGTCAGATACTGTGCCCATAATTGTACCTCCTTTAGTGGAGAATGAATCAGTGAGACAACTGATGAGATAAGTCAGCATTCCCTATTAACTGTTGTTGATACATGGGAGGAAGTAAAGAGATTGTAGGAAGAAGTGACTGAAGAAGTGCAGCAAAGTTGGGTTAGGGCAGGTTGAGTTAAGAAAAATGAAGATGATGTTTGGATTTCAAGTGATGCAACAGCAGTGTTGTCACGTAGCTTGCTATCTCCTATGGCGAGAAACTACCATGAACAGGCACAAATAGGGAGAGATGTAATGATCAGAATGTTCAGACAAACATGGTTTAACCCAAGATTCAGAGTGACTGCAGAAGCCGTATACCAGAGATGTGTCCATGTCAACAGAGGAGCATAGGAAAACACACAGTTGTTACACTGAGTCACAATGGTAGATTTCAAGGACCATTCAACAGAATGCAGCTTGATTTTGTTAAGATGCCTGCGTGCAATGGTCTGAGATATGTCTTTGTCACTGTATGGATTTTCTCACATTGGGTTGAAGCCTACCCCACTAGGTGAAATGATAGTCTCACAGTAGCAAATCTGTTACTTAGGGAGTTAAGACCCCGATTTGGATTCCTGTCATCTCTAAAGTTAGACAGAGGAACTTATTTCAACAGGGAGGCCGTAAAAATGTTGCATGTGGCATTACAAGCTGAGCAAAGATTGCGTTGCAGTTATTGACCTGAAGCTTCAGGATTTGTAGAGCAGATTAATGTAATCTTGAAATCCAGACTGGCAAAAGTATGTGCATCCACCACATTGAAATGGCCGGATGCTTTGCCTCTTGTCTTGATGAGTATGCGCGGTACAGCTGACAGAAAGACTGGATTGTCTCTTCATGAGATTATCATGAAGAGACTGCCAGCAGTGCCTGCAAATGTGCGTGTTAACATTACAGATGCCTTGGTGCAGAATTATTGCAAAGGATTGGCTGACGTGGTTCGTTCTTTGTTTCATCAGGCTGGAGAAGCTACAGCACCACCGCAGCACGAGCTTTGTCATGAACTATGTCCAGGCGACTGGGTCATGATCAAAAAGCATGTAAGGAACACACATTTTCAACTGCGTTGGAAAGACCCCAACCAGGTGGTTTTGGCAACCACTACATCTGTGAAGTGTAGGTCTCCCTAACTAGGTACATGCGAGGCACACTCGCAAAGTTCAAGGTCCTGTAGATGAAAGAGCACCTGTTGTAGAATGGTCAGGTACAGTGAGCAAGAGGGATGAGGTTAGTCAAGCTGGATGGGACAAGTGACTGCTACAGCACGGCTCTGAGCGAGTCGACATTAGTGAATGGTATAGAATGGTCGAGAGAATCATTTGACTCATGCTAGCTCAGATGCTGATGAAGGATCAGTTGCTGTAAGTAATAGAGTTGTACCAAGAGACATTTGGCCTAAAGAGCAAGCTGTGCCAGCTGTACACGTGCCTCCTACTACTGAAGAGTCGAGTCAGAATGACAGTAATGCTGAAGGTCAAGATGTTACCCTGACAGACTTGGGAAAATATTGAACTGTTGCAGTTTAGACTTGTGTGATCAACTTCTATTACATGATGCCTCTTCAACGTAACATGGACCTTTGTGAATCAGAACTTTAATATACTGATGACAAGCTGGACTTTGGTCAGATCCCAGAGAGACTTTCTGCAGATTCCCTTTGGCCAGGTCTCAGATTCCCCTTGGTCAGAGAACTTCCAGAACCCTTGCACATGAAGAAGCCAGCACGCTGAGCCCCTTGAAGAGGTATCCTCCTCTCTGTTTTGCCACTTTGAAATCCCTTAATGAGACTTAGAAATTTTCTTTTTACCCCCTGCAGAAGCCTCTTGATGGAGATTCTATCATGATGATGCTTTCTCTTTTCATCTACTTTTATCCTATTTTATAATTAGTAGCCTTTTGCCCGAGATTACCTTTTTCCGAATTATTTTTGCCCCTTTTGTGCTTTTTGTCTTTTGCAGATATGTGTTTCGCCCCACACGTGCATTTCCCTGATCAGGAAGGTTGTAGGGTTTCCCTTGTGCTCAGCCAAATGATGACTCTGCTAAATTGAAGTTGACTAGATGATTGTTAAACCTGAGCAATGCTTGATATCTGTATTTCAGATAGTATTGCTAATGTTTTGTACTCTACTTATTAAATGCTTAATTTGTTAATGTTCGTTCACCTGAACTTATTTTGTAGCCTTGGGCAGCCCTTGGTTATCCTGTATCTTTATACGTTTCTCTTGAGAGTTGTCTACATGACTTACAGCTTAGTTTGTAATAAATCACTTAACTTCATTCCTGACTGGAGTTTTCCTTCCATGGCCACATTGGTCATGGTGTGTAACTTCATTGGACTGGGTTTGTAATTGGGTTATTGGTTCTACCACACCCTATGCTGGGTCCAAAGATCAGATGACCTCGAAGGGCATTCATTCCTGCAAAGGATGAAAATGTTCGAGCAAATCCATGAAGCAAAGGTAGAGGAGGGTGCAATTGGATTTAATTTTTCCGATTATAAGGGGAATGATCATTAAGTTAGTGATAGTGCCTATTCCTTTTCAAAATTTGGTTTGGTTTATGGCCACAATGGTATTCTTAGATGCCCATATCTCCAATTCTTCTAGGAGGAGGCCCTCATAATATTTTGCATTGTTGTCTAACAAGGAGATTTGGCAATAGTTTCCTGGAGGTGAAGGGTCTCCTTCTATAAAAATAGGGTATATGATAGTACCTCACCATGAGTCCAGGATCTTACCTGTCATGGCTTTGTGGTTATAAAGCAGTTTTTGGATTTTTACGCAAGTGGATGGGTTTGCTTTAAATAGCGTCGGAGGGAGGCGATTGGGGCTGGGAGCTCCGTTTCGCCTGCTTTTGTTAATGATGTGCTCTGTTTGAGCCTCAGTGCAAAGAGCGGACGGTCCGCTTTGGGCTTGTGGAATGACTGCTGCACCTGGGGATTGCGAACCCTCAGTGGCTAAATAAAGAGCAATTTTGGCCAAAAGATGCACGCGTGGTTGTTCTTTAGCTCCCAGAGTTTGTTTTTGTATTGTTCCCGTAACAGAGTGCCTTTTTAATAAGGTCCTGATTTGATTGGCTGCTGGCCAACAGACGCAATTCCCCATTTAGAGCCCTTTTTTGGAACTTCAGTGCTGGAGGGAGACTGCAAAGACTTGTCAGGCTGAGTGTCAGTTGATGAGCTTTTCATGTTACCACTTTTTGGTGCAGAAGTAAGGCTGTTACCAGGTCCTACCACAAGTTGAGTGTATTTTTGAGTTTGTTTATTGTTTTGATAAAAAAAGCTTTGAGTTCTGGCCCAATAGAGTCTGCCAGGGTTTCCTTCCAGTGTAACCTTTTCAGGTTCACTGTGAATGTGGATACTCCCAAGAACTGCCCTGCCTTGTGAGATAGGGTTTTGAGGTTGATTTCAATGCACTGTGGAAAGTGATCGTTTTTTGCCCATTGCTCAATATGAATGATTCAATGTGGGAGAATAGCGGTTGTTTTACAACTGTATAGTATAATATTGATTTGGAGCAATCAGTACTGTGTGTAGAGTGAGGTGGTTAGTCTTCTGTCAGGCGGCCACTGAGAACTCGAAGTCCAAGAAGTGTACAGTGATTAAGGAGAGATTCACCCAGGTGGACTTTTTCAGGAATTCTGGTTTGACTTGGTAAGGTATCTTACAATGTTGTCTGATCGGCCGTGGGTGTGTTGAAAAGGTTTGGGTTAAGGTTGCCTGTAATGAGTAGCTAACAGTCTCAATATTCTGTTGTAGTTGACTTGATGATGAATTGTAATTTGTGGACAAGTTCACTTTTTTGCTTTCTAATTGGATTTATGTAAAGATCCTTTTTTAGAAGTTTTAGGCCAGCCCTTGGCGAAGATTTTCAATCAGTACCTGTTTCAGCCAGGGTTCTATTGGTTCTAGTCTGGTGATTTTTAAGGTTGGAAAACTCAATAAATCCAGTTTATGGGGTTGGCTCAAATTCCCACGTCTCCTGGAAGTTAAGTATCTCATACTTTTACAGGTAATGAGTGACCCCAAAATCATTCAGTATTGATTTCAAGCCGCTAAGTTTCCATGAGCATACTGTCGTCCCGAGCCCCTCTCCCCCATGCCTTAGCCTTCACTTTTCCTAGGCTGATGACAGGGTTAAAAGCAGCCAGGACCGGAATGAGGCACTAACGTCAAGATTTGGTTGAGCTTTGTCATGTGTCACTATCCATGTCCCCTCCAATCGGGGGGAGTGCCCTTTTTTTGATTACTGGTCAAGCTCTGGCTCCTACGTATGCAACAGAGGGGTGTCTGTCAGGTTCTCCTCATTGGCTATGGTGATTGTCAAGGGAATGTAGTTGTGATAGTTACTTGATGCACCATGCATTTTTATTCACCTGGATTCTTCATGTTTGGGTAACTGGCACTGGTGGACCAGACAAAGAACCTACGGTTGTCCCACTGCTACTTTTTTGGGGTATGGATAGGGTACAATATATTTGGACCCACATCTCTCCCTGGAGCTTCTAACCATTAAATAAAAGCCAACTCCTTAAGTATGTGTTGTAAGGAACTGAGACACCCATCCCTAAGAGCGTGCACAGCTAGACCATGTGGTGGCAGGAGCAGTCTCAAGGTGCTAATGATACCGTACAAACTGATGGGCAACTCTTGCCTCCTTTTTTTCTTTCTGTCACATAAGAGGGGTACATATGAATGTATGTACAGCTTTCGCCCATTCCACATGGAGATGCCCAACAAAGGTTATACAGTGGAGTACCTGCAGGTTTACAGAGATGGGGTAAAACAAAATGGTGGGGAGAATGAGGGTGTGAAGGGGGCATAAAAGATAAACTGAGAAACCCACAGTGCTCGAGGACTCTCTCTCTTGCCCTTTAGCAAAAGGTGCCTCCAGGTCTAATGCAGTTAGAATTGAAGCTGAGATATTCCAAATCTCTTCAGTAGGTAAAGGATTGTTCCCTGTTGGTGTTTCAGTTTTGAAAATCAACACTCACAGATGCCATTGTCTTTGTGTGCCAATTCTTGGCAAAGTAAAGAAACTGGGCAATGAGCAGGACAATGTTTCTATTGTTAATATTTAGAGAAGATGCCGTTAGCAGTGAAGTTGCCAAATCTGGACCAGATGACCAGAGTTCTAATGCACAAAAAGTGTGTGAGATTCTCAGCAGCAATTTGCTCTCTCCTCTGTATAGATTAGGAACACTTACAGACAGACAACTATATGCCACAATGCTATACATACATTCAAAACTGCTTTCTTTTTGTAAATAGATCTGAGCACCGTCTCAAGAACTGTTTCTTGCAAGAACACTAGATACATGATAATGCAATAACTAAAGCCTTTGTCATTTCATCTGCACCATCAGTACCATTGGCGTTTACATTCCAGAGGTACTCAACTGATAGTCTCACAGAAAGAAACAGAGCATTTCGGTCCTTCACGTATTTACATATTCCTACCGCTATTCCTCTCACTAGTATCAGAGAATTAAATACTTCTCACAATGCTGATTAAAATTGGTCCCTGATAGTTCATCTGTGTCCTAATACCTGCAGAGTCTACCTCTCAACTTGTAGTGCCACACTGAGGTAAAGTTTGATGTCTACCAACATAACCAATGTCACTGGGACCAGTGACAACAAAGAGGCCCTGTATGCTTCACATTTCATTCCTCTATAAGAAAAGAGGTTCTTTTGCCGTGCATCATGATTACACATTGAATTAGGCATGGTGAACCAACCATTTGATGTAAATTGGATCAGCTGTTAATTGAGCCACCAGAGTGGTCTAATGGATTATATTTTGATGCCACTTGGAAACATTAAAGTTAACTCCCACTGCAGGTTTCTTGATTGATTGTTAGGCGGTTGATTTTTCATCCCTTTATAAAAGGGAAACTCTTGCAGAGCTGGCTCTGGGGCACTAGACAGCAAATGTGCCATCTGTTGCTCATATAAAGACAGAATCACAGAAGACAGATTTGTTTTGGCCTCAATGTCCCTCTCTCTCCCCCTGGAATACCAGGAACAGTAATCTGACTAAGATTTACAGGCACTCAAATCCGCTATGCAGGGGCTGTGGAGTGGCCCTGGAAACTCTTCAGCATTTTATCTGTATATGCCCTTCATGTCTAGCTCCAAGGTCCTGTAGGCTGGCTCCAATTTTTAGACAGTTAAACATTAGAACCTGTAGAGATGCGGTGGAGGATTACCTAAAAATGGATTCAGGCCAATTGGTCAAAGATTTCCAAAATACGTGAAGGCTGTATTATCCATGTTGAATGTAGTGGCCAGAGAGCACTAATAGCACTTGCTCTTTTAAGGAATTCATACCCTGCAAGCCAGTCAGACCAGTTATTAAGCTGCAAAAGCAATTTGTCTAGCTGTGCATGGTCAAAATTAGCATGCTCAAATTGAACGGTCGATTTTTACACATAAAATGCAAAGATAAGGACATATGTAGGATCTGCAAGTCATCAAGTGAGTCTCTTTTTGTTATTTAGTCCATTATGGCGTATAACGCTCTTATATTTTGACGTTTATGACATGTATTTTATGGCAGGCAGGACATACATTCACCAAAGTGTTTGTGTTTTTATACTTCGATATTTAAGCCATGCATTTTATGGTACACTTCCTTTTATATAGTTCCTTGCTTTTAGATTCTTAGGTTACCATATATTGTTCATCTTGTGGTGATTTACAATGATTTTAACTAATCGAGCACATTAATAAACCTAAGGTCTGACTGAGATATATCTCTAGTAAGAAATAGTTAAATCAGCCAGACTCAAAATTTCTCCTGTACGGCTTGTCACAAACTGAGTTATTAATTTGAGAAGGGGTGATCCCTATCATCTTAAGAAATACAATCTGGTTAGGTGGTCAAACACAGATCTGAGAGAACCTACTCAACACATAGTAGCTATGGCACACACAGCAGGTAATCTCCAGAGAGTGCATG
Source organism: Pleurodeles waltl (assembly GCF_031143425.1). NCBI lineage: Eukaryota > Metazoa > Chordata > Amphibia > Caudata > Salamandridae > Pleurodeles > Pleurodeles waltl. Next base: position 549,559,914 of record NC_090440.1, on the reverse strand, counting down.
TTAAGTTCAAGCGCTACCACCAACTTTAAAGGCCTGAAAATAACACAATAAAAATCCCAAAATGATTCAAAAACACAGTGAAAACTGTGGTGATCATAAAGACACCAATATCATTAAAACAGGATGAAGAGATGCGATTTTTTTAAAGTACTTAGGCAAAATATCCCTAGAAAAAGTAAATCACCATTGATAAGCAATAGTTAATGAATGTGCTGGACCATATGGGGCATCCCTGTCAAAGTCTACCCTTCAGTCATTCAAACGGAAATCAAAATCATTTAGTGGGGCAAGGTCCAGGGTTGTGCCCAGCGAGGGTCCTTAAAAGTTGGATACCTCATGATCAGGGTCCGGCTGGACGGGGCTCCATGAAGCTGGATTCCTTTACTATGAGATCCCTCTGACTCTGCTTTCAATGAGACATAATGCTCTGATGGGACAAACCTGGTTTTCTTGACTGCCTAAGGTGCAACCTTCCTCAGTATCTTTTCCCTCTCCTCTAGGGGTTAAAAGCATAACAACGTCTCACTTATCTCCATCCACTGAGAAATTTCCATCTGGTCAGTGCTACTAGCTTCTCATGGCAGACATAGAGGCACTAGGTCTCTCTTGACCCAGATTACCTACAGGGTCCAGTCCTCTAATCAGCTGGGCCCTCTAGGAGTGAGAAGTCCTTCTGATTTTTGTTTTCCTGAAGCAGTCAAACAGAAGGGTACTGGGTACTTAAAGAGCAGTTCCAGTCACTGGGTTCCAGCAGGAGTCCTTGAGTGAGACCCCTTATTCCAGCAGGATCTTTTTCAGGAGAAGGCTTTCCAGGTTCAGTAATGGTCTGACTTGGTGCACGATGAGGTGCCAGACTTAACCTGTGCACTAGCCAGTGATTGAATAAATGCAGCCTGGCAATCCTAACTAATTTCTTACAGTCCCCCTCCCAACTTTCATAGATTTCCCTCTTTGCCTTACAGTAACTTTACCCAGGAGCCCCGGTTTCAAAATGGCAGAACTCTTCTGCCACCAGGCAGGACTGTCTTCAGCTTCTTGGCCACTCACCTATTTTGGTGAGCTCTCCTCCCTCTGGACATGGTCAAACTGGTTTTCTCTCCTATTGCGACTAGAACCTGGCTGTCTAGGAGAGTTCTGGGAATGAATGAGTGGTACCCTCCTTGGCACCTCAAAGCCACAAACTGGTAGTACCAAGGATGTTCTTTTTTGCCACCTGTTCACTTGCAGATAACTAATGTCTGCTAAGCTGTCAGCAGTTAACATCGCCATGTCTTATTAGCTCAGAGGCAGGACTCTCATCTGAGAAAGAGTTGTTAACTCTCTCAGCCAAGGGTGTGTTTTCCAGGTCTTAAGGCGAGCGATAGGAATGGTTTGAAGCCAAGCAGTCTAAAGTACTTTTTTATAATGTTAAAATCAAGTTATCAAAACCCTGATTTTACTATAAAAACAGTTTTAGAAAATTAAGTGGGAAATAACTCTGAATAACTATTCTGTTCCCAACCTAAGATGTAGAGTTAAATATTTAATCTCACCTAGGCCTCTCTCATTTAACATGTAGCTGCATCTACACAGTGAAGTAGCTTTTAGGTGGTTGGTCACTAGGAGGGCACACTTTGAATATATAGTGTGCTTTGTTTTAATATATTAGCACCTTACCCTATGGATTTAAAGGGTGCACTTTAGGGGTCACTTATTAACCTATAAATATCGGTTTTCCTTAATGGTGAGGCCACTTTTCCTTTCCATGTGTTAATGCACTGCAACACAGCACATGAACAGTGGTGCTCCTGTCAGCCATTTATTTTTGTCATGTTCGTGGGTGGTAATAATACACATTGCCGCTCACACACGACATTTAACTTCAATGCCACTGGTGCATTTCCATCTGCTAAGGCCTTACAGGAATGTTAAATAGACCAATGAGGTGAAACCAATTTTATCAATACCAATTTAGAGCACACACACAGTACACAAAGTCTTAGTGATAACAAAATTAGAATCTAGAAACGTGCAAAACATTTGGGGTGATTATGCAGAAAAGATCAATTTACTACGCTGCTACAGAGGTAACACAAAGTTAGTCATGTTTGCTTTATGAAGGGAAGAAATCAAAAGAATGATATAGCTCATATGTAATTCTATATTATAATGAGACATATGAACTACATTTCAGGTAAGAAAAGTGCTTTAGTGTATTTACTGAAATGCCATGAATGAAGTAGTCCCCAGTGCTTACCCCCCCCCCCCAAATATCTGGAGATTGAGACTTCCAGGCAGGTCCTTGCTTCCAGTGTGTCCTGAACATTTACCATCCCTTCCTGTTGCATCCACAGTCTATTCCAGCTTGTGCAAAACCACTTTATGTTGGCCTTATTTCTCCAGTACTCATTTGGTTATATTTTTTGTACGCTTCATCTATTTTTAAAGGCTGTAACTTCTGGGAGGTGCCAACAATTTGGAGCAGCCCCATAATGCAGCTGAAACACTGAACACTGGTTTGCAGTTTTAGATCTGTTTCTGCGCTGAAATGCTATTAATTAATGTCTGGCTGCTTCACTGGCTTGATGCTGTAGGATCATTGTATTGCATACAAGTGGTGCCAGCCTGTCATTTCATGTTACTGTCAGTACTAATATGTCCAGTAGAGCAAACAATTTCTTTCTTTCCCACAGAGCCTCATACTTAGTAGTGAAGACTCCAATGTACCAGAGCAGCATACATAATGAGTGGAGGTTCCTGGATGCATTGTGTGGTGAATGATTGCTTCTTGCTAGGGTGTCAGCAAGAATTTAGCATACTTTATTAAAAGTAGAGAAGCTACAAGGTCATAAATAGCACAAATGTACTGGAGATACCACATTCTGGAATACAAAAACTTCAAAAGACAGAGTGCCCCATGGAGAGTTTCCTTCTAAAGAGGTCTTCCAACAAAATATATAAAAGTGAAACATAACAGAGCGGCCACTAAAACCATCTAATTTAATGTAAACACTCTAGACAGTTGGTCTGTTAATGTTAGTTTCCAAAGCCTCATGCTGCTATGAAAAACCTTTCCATTCACAAAATAGCCAAATGATTTTGCTGAGGCATTGCCACCCACAAGTCTCAGAAGTGTGCTCAAATAGTCATTTTTATGGAGTTAACATTTGACTGAATTCTTAAATTGTCATTGACAGGGACTGCTATGTTATTGCCAATGCAAACTATTTATGCAAAGACACTTTTCTGGGTGGGTTTTCTTTAGCTCAAATCAGACTTCAGTGTGCTAGAAATGACAACATTCTAGACAGAAAGAAAAAACAATAATTTCACTGTGGAACACTCCAAAGCAATTTTAATTCTTTGGGCTTGTGTCGAGTTGTACTTGCACACATGAAGTACGGTTAGAAGCTGAAACCTGAGGACATGTTGAGATGAGGATCTGAACTGCTAGCAGTAAAATATCAACACTAGCAAGCGAGGATACAGGTTCAGTAAAAAAAAAAAAAAAAAAAGAAAGGTGAACAGACCAATAAATGGAAGGTGGGGGTGATTTCAGCAGGATTAATGCCCTCTCGGTAACCTATCATTCCACGCAGCAGAATGGTACTGTCAAGTGGCCTCTTAGAGACACCTACGTGAGCTGGAGTCCGTCTCTCCCTGGTCTTCAGTCTCCTCCTGGATATCTTGCACAGATGCTGACCCTCGTCGGACCTCTTCTTTAGACAAGGAGCTGTAACCATGATCTGACTGCCCCCCTACAATAAAGAGATACAACAGTAAGGTCATAATTAGAAAATAAAAAATAAAAAAAATAACCCAAAGACAGCTCTTTTTTATGTGACATGGGACAGCAGTGGCCTACAAGAAAGCCGCACACCAATATCACATACACATTTATATTGGTACTTTTGCTAATCAAGTCTGTCAATGAGTCAAGGGCTGTGCTTTCCCTCTCTTCCGAAGTAAATCCCTTGTGCAGACCTATTTCCTTAATTTTTCCTTTCCTTAAGAGTCTTCCATTTAGAACCTTTCAGCTAAATGAAAAAACAAAAAAGAGATTGACAGAATGTAAGCATTAATTTCCCTCATTGTAATTAGTCTTGCTCCATCCCAGCCTAACATTTTTTGCCACAGCGCCATTTCAGACAGGAACCAGCCATATGCAAATCAATCTTGTTCCGCTCCATTATGAGAATCGCATACCATGCTCAATGGGCTACAGAATAAAAGCTGTACCTCACTGGTGAGGCCTAAATAGCCCAAAACCGGTCTGGGGTTGCTTGTGTACTAGTTCAGAAAGGACCGGGTCTGGCTTTTTGGGCTGGACTATTCCTACTACAACATGACCATGACTTATTTTTTGCATGCATATGTCTGGTCTCCATCTTGAATGGGACAGCGGGTGAACAATAATGGCCTGAAATGTCGCCCAGCCAAGCGCAAGTAACCGAGATTCAAGCTTTGCTTTAATCACTTCTTCCCTCCAATCCCACATCTATCCACGCCTGTCTCAGACAACACATTTGACTGGTGTTACTCTTTAGAACCTCTTTTATGAGTCAAAACAAACTCAAACTGGAGCTCCACTGATTCCTGCATTGAAACAAGGATAAACTTCAATGGATACAAAACATAGAAGATGGTAGGAAGATGTGAAGTCAGAGGGCTAAAAAAGAATCTAATTTTAACAGGATATGATGTCCACTTCCAATAGGTGACTTAAGCAGAGAAAAATTGGGCAGCAATGTGAATCAACTTTAGTGAAGAAAATATTAAAACCGAGTATGTGAAAAGATGAAAACATGAGAAAAATCTGCTACATGATCAGAGTGAGGGACACAATACAACACTCCTATGCATACAGTGCAGACACCAGTGAATTATAGCAGTCACAAGTAAAAAAGAATCCAATATAGAAAGGTGCAGATGATACAAATTTAGAAATAGCATTGAGAATGGGGGAATGACAGAGTGCACGTGGGTGACAGCAAGAAATCAATATACTGTTTAATCAGAGAAAGGATTGCTTGGGAAGCAAATGTCCCTTCTTCAAGACAAGACACTAGGATGGTACAGGCGAAGCACTAGATTCTTCTAGTTTCAATTCTTAGGTGTGGAAGCTTCTCTCTTAAATACTAATGATGCTAGCTTTTCCTCTCTGATTACCCTGGCACATAGCTCTCCCCTCGATCACCAAAGACGAAGACTAGCTCATTTTGTTCGCCCATTAGGAAAATGAATCCATCACTAAATTGCTAGCATGATAATTATGTTCCCTCATCAAGAGTTGTAGCTCTAACCCATTCAGTGCGCAATAGTGTGAGCTACAACTACCTAATCCATTGACCAGTTTACACTGCCCATCTATTATTTAAGAGTGTGATCTCCTTAAGTTAATTTCCTATAAGTGTTGGCTCCCCCCACCCATTGACAGAGAACACTAGTTATTCCATCCTTTTTCTGGGAGTACTGACTCAAAAACACTTGTATGAAAGAAGCTCTTTGCTAAAAGTTTGAAGTAAACGTTTCAACTTTGATATCATAATTATCTTTTGTGGTTAATGGGAAATGAAACACTCAACACAAGCTCCAAGCATGCATCTGACCTAAAATGGACTACAGAAGAAAGAGACAGAGAGAAAGTACTGGGATTGCAGTAGCTGCTGCTTTAGCCTAGATCCGAAGCAAACATTCATATGTGCGAGAAGTGCAATACATATACAAATTTGTGCAGAATCACAGAGACAAACCTGTGCTAGATCTATCATCAGTGGAATCTACTTTGGTTAAACAAGTGTTGAAGGACATCTGCTCCGCAGGGTTAATGTCATTGGAACTATCCATGCTTCCGTGGCTCAGAGCATCCAGGTCACTGCCATCTGCTTGAGAACAAAGCATGAGAGCAGGTTACTGCTGTGAAGAGAGTGGAGTATTTGACTACGAGTCAACATAAGAGGCTATTTTGACCCTTACTATTTGCACATTCACACTTTCTCTCCCTCCTGTAATTCTGCATTTCTTTACCTATTTTAAGCATATATTATAACATCAAAAGAACATACTCATCTCAGCTGAAAGCTACAAGTCACTTATGTGAATCCTAACCACCGTAGAAAATCAGTGGAAAGAAAATATTAATAATGGTGTCTTGTCTGACATTTCGGCCCTTAGATTAGCTGGTATTGTATTATGAATCGAACACACTGTTCATGGTTGCGCCACCCTCTATGGGTCTATGGGACCCCCTTTCCTCTCTCCAGAGGGCTGCCTTTAAGAGGCACACTGACAATATGCCACCTTTGTATAAGACACAGTGAGTGCAGTTCCTAAGGGCCTGTTTATTTCTGCACCCAAGTCTATACTACGTCGTATGTGCAGAGGCAAAGACATTCCCTCATTTGCATAGGGCCACGTTCCCATGCAAATGAGGGAATACCCTTTCATGATAGTGCTGATGCTATACGTGTGCCACTTCTACTAGTATTACACATGGGGATGCACAAGTGTCTGCAGCCCCTTTTGTAATAAATAGTTTCCCGGGGGTGCACAAAGCAGGCGCACACGCCCATTAGCCCCTGGGGCACAATGCACATTACATCTCCTGCTTGGTAATCTACACTAGTGTGATGTCGGACCAGAACTAAATTGGTTTTCCAATGCAAGGCACTGCAGAATAACTCTTGGGTAATTTGCATTGCCCCTAAAATCTGTTCTTATCCAGAAGAATGGCATGCTGATCCCAGAAACTCGCAGAATGAGCCTAATCTATGTCCAGGCTTAGTACTAAGCATTGGGTGAAGTTGATGGATGCAGAAATATTACGGGGGCAGAGAGTGGCACAAAAGAGGAAAAAATGGAGCAAGCAGTAACTATGTGAGGTCATTTCTGGGAACTATGTAAGGTCATATAAAAGAATAAAAGGTTTAATAACACATGAAAAAATGGATGACAGAACCTCGATGGCGCTGCAAATAATAACTTGATGAGGTTCTGTGAAGATAAACCACGTCTTCCACTAAGCAATCTGTGAAACTGAAAGGATTCATTCTGGATTTATAGTTTTGGCATCCGCATTTATAGTTTTGGCATCTATTGCTTATCTTGTGTTTCACTGCACTTTGTTCTTACTCTTCCCTTCATTATGGCATTCTGGAAATACTATTTACAGTATTTCATCCTAAGTTGATGGCCCTAAAAATAGGTTGTCCATATAACTTACATCCAGGAGTGGACAACGTCCTTTGTACTCCCATGGTATCGAGAGGCCATCAACAATGTTGTCTCCCTTTGCAAACGACACATAACATTCAGAAGATCGCGCTACTCAAATTAATTCTACCCTACTGGGCATATATAGGGCATATAGTTCAAGGAGTTTAAAAAAACTGAATGTAGACTGCTCAGATAATACCTGTTAGCATTCATCTGTGCAAAGTGATTTCAGCACATCCCAGAAAGTAATACTCTATTGCTCATTGCACACAAGTGATGTGTGGCAGTGCAAAAGTAAAAAGGCACGTTGATTAAGTGCATGGTTTTAACGAGAATCTTGCAACGACTCTTCCTCAAGGTGAACGCTTGTCTTCTCAACATATTTTGCAAACCAAGAGCAGAATATGCAATGTCTTTGCATGTTTTGACAACCCATATTAAGGATGCTTTTACTTCTGGAACTTGCATTCCTATGGGGTTGGCTTGAACCTAGATGTAACAGTTTGTACCTTCTGGCACAGAATCAATAGTCGTACAACCAAGATTTCTATGATCAAAGGCTGGATGCGGAATTTTCATCTCCTTATGCACCTTCAGGTACAATTAATCCAGCTCATACTCCTAACTATCATGTAATGTCTAAATCTCTTAGGACCATTTCCAAAATGTACTGGATGAATATTATGACGCGGTCTACATGTAGAGAAATGAAAGACTCTTTTGACGATTCCACTTCCATAATCTTCATATGCCTTCTATCTGATTGTGCTGGTAGGTCAATAAACACTAACTCTGGGGCAGCATATGTTGGCACATAGCATGTCACAAACGACAGAATACATTACGTTATAATGCTAAAAGTAGATACCTTGACCCATTTTCCTTGAAATTTGCGATTTCTAACAATTACAACTATAAGCATAATCAGTTAAACCTTTTGGCAAGTATTTTGGAAAGTGTAGAGTTAAATGGAACACCCGGCAGGCAGATAATCTTCAAATGTTGATTGGTAAACAGAGAAACCACCCCAACAGACAGACACGGGCCGGCACCCCTCCCCCCCCGTAATCCGCCTCCTAAAGAATATTACAGAAAACTCCCCAGTGGTTGTACTTAACAATGAGATGGGGGCTGCATAACCGAGGGTTACCTTTTCTACTTGCTCTTTTCATAAAAGCCTTAACGTCAGCAACGGAAAGAAAAGGTGCTGGACCAAACCCCTCTGACGTACTTAACTATAGATAAAGCCTGTGTTTATGATGTTCATTATTATTATTGTAAAAAGTGTCACTTGAGATCTATGCTACTGAAGGTTTTAGGTACTCAAGATTTAGTTCCCAATTCACAAGGTTAAATATGCATATCTTCTCACATGTAGATCTACTGCTTTACCTGGTGCATGACTTTTCCTGACACCTGGCATGTTACATACACATGAGGCCTACTTGTATGTGAAACATGACTGCTCTAATCCTTCCGTGTGTACAAACTAAAGGTTCAGAGCGCAAGAAATTAAAATTTGAAACTGTGATAATGGATTACACAGTATGTGAGATAGCCATATCATTTTATAAACAGGCTGACTTCATTGCGCTAACAAAACTAAAGAAGAGAGTACATCTTTCATCCTGCAGTTTAGAATGATATGTGTATTAAGCAACACGGCAAGGCTGTCCAGCCGAGCAGAGCTAAGGTGGAAGGAAGCATGTTTTGATAGTTACTTGCCTGTTGGATGAGTCTTTGATGGAGTTGATGTTCATGCAGCAATACATATACAAGAAGCTACACAAATACCCACCCCATAGAAAATAATTGAGGAAAAAGGTATAAAGAAACCGAAGAATTAGGGAGGGGCAAACACGAATACTGGTTGCTTGAACAGAATGTCAAAGGGCTGATGCCCAGCTGCAAATCTTCTCGGAATTATTCAGGTATTATACACGGCTTGGAATACTATAAAAACAGATGGTACTAACAATTCAGCCAAAACCATAATAGGAAGGCTGATAATAATATGGGGAGGATTTAAATTAATTACTTCAGACAGTAGGAATGTGCGATATAAAACGCACTGGGTTTTCCTAATATTTATTTTGTTTTATATGATGGCTGCTTAAATGATCATAGTTATACACAGGGTTTGTGTACATATCAAATAAGTAATCATTATAAACACCAGTTACTGTGTGTTTCTTCTACTTTCAGGGATCAGGGTAAGGGTGAAGATAAGAGTATCTTTGACAGGGTTGTCTGACTCACAACACTCTAAATCCAAATAAATCTTACTCCTTATAAGAAACCGTGAGAGATACCCGTCTGTTTTCCTTTTCTCCCAATGGGGTTGACAAACAAATACTCCCTTGTGGCTAAGGAAATCTATTCAGAGGTACCCCATTTTTGGGGATGGGGGAGGTTATGGACACACATATGCGAAACGAGGGCGTCTTACAACTTCAAATAATTTAAAAGAGCTAGAAATGTGAAAACTGTGGAAACAAGCACTTTTACATCCCAACTTCAAATGCCACTTGAAGAAACATATTCCCCTTAAAGTCCCAGTACAAATACATTCAAACATTCACCAAGCATACTCATTCTAGCTTAATCCAGGACAATGATGCAAAAAACAGGTTTACATATCATGCAGTTTCAATAGTAAGGGCCCTCAGGATTAAATACCTACAATTAAGTTTTGTGCTCTTTGATCTGAGGAGTAAAACAATCATGGAAGCAGAAAAGAGATAATCTAGCATGCAGGTTCTGTGACTACTACAAAGAAAGAATACCAACATCTGCTACACAAAGCATCTGATTCCATTACGAACTTTTACAAACCTGCAAAAAAAGTCTTATGTTTCAACACAGTTTCTTCATTGACAACTTTGTACGATTCAGGACATTGATACAAAGTATGTTTGACACCAACAAGCATATCATTAACCCACTGCTGCCAAAGAAAAATGATCAGCTAACCTATTGTATATAATGAATGGATAACTGATCATTCCTTGTATAGTTACAATCAACCGACAAATACTACAGAATGCCATAGGATGGGCCCTAGAGCAGCGACCTCTTGAAATGTAGTTTTGCGTTTGAGGTCTGGTTCTACTGGTCATGGTTTTCTCACAACTGTTGGGACGGAAGACGTCTGCATGACTCTGGAAAGTGTGCTTCCCTGCCCTATGTTGATCGCCTGCCAAGTCACTTGAAATTGATGTAGGTTTTCTTGATTTCTACCTCAGTCAACAAATCCACTGAAGGTCTTCCTGTTTACATGGATTGAGACCCTAGAGCTTGGCTTTGAAGTCGAAGGGGAATCTAAAGTGCACCTCATCTTATACCGAGAGTGGCTACTGTCCTCTCCACCCAGGCTGCAGTAGGCTATGTGGAATGTGTAAACTGAGAGCTAGCTGGTTCACTGGGGAGGATGGTGAGCCTGAGCAGAGATGGTGTCTGGTCTGCTGGGCATTCCAGCTCCCTCGTACCCTTCCTTACTCTTAGTAGAAGCTTGGTGGGTTGGAGTAGGCACTAGCTCTTATCTGCATTTAGCTAGGACTCTTTCTGCTGGGAAGACCCTTCCTTTTGGGGGAAGAGTGTCCTGTAAAACATTTCCCATCTCAACCCTTGGTCCCTGCCCCAGGAAATGTATAGTCTCCAGCTTTGTCCTGCACTAGTAGCACTTTTCTTTGTGGATGCCCTACCATTAGTAAGTCTGTACTGGGCTAGAAAGTTTTGTGGTGTGCCTGCGTGGATGCCCTGCCATTAGTAAGCCTACACTGTTACCAGTGGGCTCTGTAATACAGGTCCCCACCTCTTTTCGGTCACCAAGGTTATGAGGGTGGGTCGGAACCCTGGCCAGCCATTACCCTCTTACAGCTAGCCTAGGGCTACTGGGCTAGTGGGACTCGAGTAACTGTGCCAAGACACCAGACAGCCCTATCTAGATCCCAGACGCCACAAGAGTGGTGTCCTTGCAAAGGAAGGGTGGACACTTCTGTTGCTTTGGGTGGTGGGACAGTGGGTAGATCAGGAACACTTGAATTAATATGAACTGTGGGAACTATCACTACAAAATAAATATTGGAACCATTGCTCTCACTTTGAAGAGTAACCCTGTGCATTGTGGTCTGTACAATGTTTTTAGAGTGCTTACCGCCTAGATGCCATAATGGGGTTTAGGGTTAGAATATTTTTAGTGGTGTATATTAAATAAACTTTTCTTTTATAAAAGTAAAGTACTGACTGGACATTGATCTTATTGTTTCAACTGTATTATGAATGTCTAACCCACCTCACCTTCTTGAAAAAGCCTTGGACGGTTCTGTCTCGCTACCCTGAAAGAGTCAAGTGCTGGAGAGGACTACTTGGTTATCCAGTTTGGGGTCCGGTGGTACTGTGGCCCTAGGACACCAGCGGTGAACAACTCCAACCGATGCAGCTGGAGCCCAGTAAGCCCCAGCTGCCCTGGTGACCCAGGAGCCCAGTAGTCACTATTTCAGGGTGGGCCTGACAACTGGGATTTCCTGAAGTGTAGATCTGTATCTGAGGTCCTGTTTCTGCTGGACAATAACTGCCTATACAATCACTTTGCAATGAACTGCTCACCAGCCCTTGAACTTTATTTAATTTGGCTTTTATACATATATTCGCAGATTTTTTGCAAATTGTATCTGAACATTGTAATACTGTTTTATATTATTGTTGTAATCAACTGAACAATACAAAAAGCAAATAACATTTATTTATTAGGTGCTATTGACAATTTCAAAGTGGTCATTTACACCTAGGACTTGCATGTCTCTATCCACTCAAATTATGGGATGGAGTCTCATGCAACTGAATTTAAGAGTGTAATTTTAACATTAATAACCAGTACGGAGATCTCACCTGTGGGAAAATATAACACAATTTACCACACCTTATTATTTTTAATTAAAATGTTAGTTTTAATGTATAATATAAATGTAAAAATGTTAAATATATATTACTAAACTGAAGCCAATAACATAAAATGGCAATACAATTTTAACTATTTCTTTAAAAAAAATAAAAGCATGTTGGCAGCATAAACATCACGCCTTCCCCAACCCACCTATAACTCAGAAAGGAACTAACAGCCAAACATACATCTCCACCTGATAGAAATGATCAAACATGAACATTCTTCCACATTGTAAATGATCCTGAATCGTTTTTAATGCTCTGCTTCTGTTTAGCAGTCCATTGGTTTCTAGCTAGATTAATGTTATACAAACACCCATACAATCACAAGTACTCAACAACATAACAGGCTGTGGACAATCGTTCAAACGGGGTACAATCAGGAAATAAAATAACACAGCTTTCACGCTTTTGGTTTCTTCAGATGCATGATATATTCCATAAGACACATCTATACACACTATACACACTATACGAAGAACTACAGGAAGAAGGGAAAGCCAGGATTACCTGAGGGAGTCGTAGGGGGAAGGTTCGCTGGATGTTTTTTTAAAGCTCTTTTAAACTGAGCCACTCCAAGCACCACATTTCGAATTTTCGTCCACAGCACATAACCACCAGTATTGCTTGGTGGCCAGATGCTCTCCAGGACCGCCTGTAAATAAATGACATCACATAAGAACACAAAGGGTGTGCATCTTAATCACTCTCCCAGCTGCCTGATATTTGAAAAAAAAAAAAAAACCTTAAAAGACGCCAATGTCAAGCCAAATTGTGAAAATATGCTTTTACCACACATCTCACCACACACACGTTACAAGAAGATGAGGCAATTGTTACTCTCGAACTTCACCTGCATAGGCCTCCTGCTGCAATGCATGCAGGTGGATTAGGGGTGGGCAGGAATGTACCGCACAGGAACACAGAGGACAGTTTATGGATCAGCAGATCCTGCACCTCAAGCATCCTCAGCTAAGACGAGCTGTGCTGCTAATGACACTTAAAGAATGGCATACATGAAGGAAAGTTTCAAAATGCCATGAGAAAATGTCTTCGGGAGATAGGAGAAGGTGCAGCAGAACCGCCACTGCCATCCACGTTGTACGGAGCATATTTTAATTCATGTTGGGAGAATATTCATATTGTTGATTAATCAACCAATCGAATTCTTTACATCACCACCAAAAATCTGATAAGGAAAATAATAATACTAAAAGGAAGCTAAAGTGGTAAAAAAAAAAAGCCCATGCAATGTGTAGAAACAATGAGATTCTTGCATGTGCATTTATGCGACATAAGACGCCCCAGCACGAACACTGTCCACTCAGTAGAGTGAATTGCCTTCCACAGACAGTCATGTACTCGTGATTTCTTGGCCGCACATAGATGTGTGCTTTCTGATATTTACAGCGGATTCCCTGTCTAAGAACGCACCTTGTTATAGTACCCGTATGTGATGGCATTGGGCTGGACACCTGCTTTCTTCATCTCAAAGAGAACCCTAACAGCAAGGACAGGCTGCCCGTACTGACCGCACAGCTGCATCAGGACCCGGTAGCACACCTGAAATCAAGAAAAAAATAACAGACTTTAAAATTCCTTATTAGAAAATAAATATTAATTTTCAAATATTTTTCAGAATGTACGGAAATTATGTCCCGTGTTCAAAAATATCACTGGAGCACAGTTATGCAGTACACACACACACACACACACACATATATTATTACAACCATGCTTCCAATAAACGACCTTAAACCGTGTCATAATCCTTATCTAATCCAAATAAGACTTTATGATAAACTGTTCACTCGCTCACACAAGCCTTTTCTACCCATGAAAGCTGCTTTTAATATGCATAGATTATAGTAAATCACTAGTCAGAATGTGGGACATGAATTTGGGAGGGTGTATTACACCCCCCAAGTAAACACACTCTAACTAACGACAATTCTATGTGAATTGTTGCTTGACTCTTGTAGTTGTGGAACAAGCAGCGAGTAATTCAATTGAGAAAGGTCAGCCAAGTTCAAGCAGTAACAAACAAAGTTAAGAACCCAGTATAATATATTTCCCAAACCAATCAAGAAGAAATGTAATAAGCAATAAAACACAAACCTGATCAAAATTAGAGAGGGGGATTGCAGCTATGTTTTTTTATTTTTTTTATGTCTTATGGCAAAGGGCCCTAATAAATCAACTAATGCAAACTGAAAATGTCTGTTGGCAGTCACCGGGAGCCAGGTTCGATTTCAGGCTGAGGACGAGTAGTCCACGTGAATCGCACCAGCCAAAGTTTGTACTTAGAGATTTAAATGTTTTTCTGGCTCTCAAAATCCTCCAGCAAAGCAAGATGCTCAATCTGTTAACGGACTCTCAAAATTGGATACCTCATAGTTGAGCAAGCAGTGAAGCCTTCACTTTTGGCACCAAAATCTCAGTGCACAACGCTGGATTCTGCAGCCACCTAGGCTATCTTTTGGCCAGGGTAGAGTTGATGTTTATTCTCATTTACAGATTTAACCTTCACAATTGGGTCTCAATTACGAGTGGCCCAATTAGGAGTTACCTGGTCCATAGAAATGATGAGCAGTGGTGTTTCGCACAGAGGCGTTAATTGTAGAAAGCGCCTGAAACATGCATGTGAAACACCCTTGGCCAAACGTCGAAATCGATGAAGAAATATTGATTCCCACATTTTATTACCTGAAAACTTTAATGCCTATTATTTCCCAACACCTAGAATTATCGGGACAGCTGTATAGATAATTCCAGAGTGTAGAAATAACGGGGATTATTCTGGGACACTCAGATTTGAGGCATAAGTCAATTCTTTCTTCTGAGGGGTAAAGCTGGGCATGAATCCATGTGGTATGATAATTTCACAGCTTGTTTTGGTCCTCCAAAGGACCAAAATTACGAAATCTTGTTGTTGAAAAAGTGTCGGCTATTCTCTGCTACAGCCTGCAGGTCCTAAGGGATGGTTTCTAGGCACCAGGCCACTTTCTAATCAGGGCTCTCTCAGGGCCCAGTCCCAAGACATAAACTGGATCTTACTCACAGCAGGGAAGCCATCTGCCTTTTTTGTACCTTTAGCAGGTACAGGAGGCCATCCACTTGGCCCCTGGAGATCAGTTCCAATCCTTGAGTATCAGCTGGAGACAGGAGTCTTTAGGTCGTTTCACCAATAATCAGGTAGAGTCTTCTTCCTTCTTGAGGTTCTTCCCATGGCCTAGAATATTTGATGAAGATGGTGGTGAGGTGACAGTTTTATTCTGCACTCTAGCCAGTGATCTGAAATTCCCCTAGCCCAATCAGCCTTTCAATAGAAAACTTCTCTTTTTCAGCACTTTTTCCTCAACTTACTGCAAACCTTCTCTGGTTCAAGATAACTCCACCCTTTCTCCACCTGCAAAAGTATTCTCCTTCCTTCGAACCACTCCCACTTGGAGATGTGGAAACATCCTCTCGCTCTCACTGTTGGAACTGGTTTCCCCTCTTTCCTCCCGAAAGCACAGACAGTCTAGGGTGGCTCTGAGCATGACTGGTTTCTGTCCCTGAGCCTCAAATTTGGGACCACCACTTCAAAAGGAATAGTTGCTAAGGCTGCTGTTTGAGTCTTTCTTCCACCCAGATGGCTAATCCCTCCCAAATGGTCATTGATGACAACACGGAAACCTTCCTGCTCTCAGAGACAAGTCCCACTGACCTTTAGGAGCCTGGTCAATGACAGTCCAGTGTGTATTCCAATTTTTGGAGTAGAGCTACTGGGCACACTAGTTCTAAACCAGGTCGACATACTGCTGAGAGTTTGAAACCCTCTCCATCTCACGTTAGGTTTCATATAGCACTAATGTTTGAAAACGGGAAGGGTTCAAGCGTCACTAGAATCTAGTGTCTAGCCAACCAGTAGTGGACTCAATTACAAAGGAACCCAGTGAACAAAGAGCATGCACCACTAAATATGGGTTGGCCACAGGTTTCTTCAGACATATGCAAACTGATGAAAATGTGAGATAAAACTGATAAGACAACAGGAGAGGCAAGATCAGCTGTAGACAAGAGGGCATTAAACTTGTTCAGGTCAAGGCCTCAATAAACACAATTAAGTTTGGTCAGGACATAACATTTTCTCAAGAATTACTCTAAATTGCAAGTATGTGTTCCCTTTTTCTGTACCTGTACTGAAAGCCTTGCACAATGCCCATGCTATGCGGTCAATGAGATGATAATACTATCTTTTGTTGGACTGCAATCACCCCGGACCTCAATTAAAACTAAAGCAATTAAATGTTTATAAAAAAAATATTGCAAGTAAGTTTACACTTGAAAGTAAGGGAGATGTAGAGCTTATTGAAAAAAAGGTTCAGAAAGACCTAAAAGACTTAGTTTAGGGTATAACATTAAAAATGACCTGATCAATTTTTAAATGAATGACTTTCCACGCCAGAAGTGCAGAGCCATGAAGAACACTGACCACTTTGAGCATCAAAACTAAGGCCCTGAAAAGGGAGTCCCTATCCCTAGAAATAAGTTTGCAGAGTGGGAAGGATGGTTTAGTTGGTAAGGAATCTGCAAGGAAATATTGTCTTTACAAGATATGGTGCTACCGAAGGTAAGTAACTTGTCCATCTGATAGAGACATCTAGATGCAGATTCCTTACCTTGGAATAGATATGCAAGCAATACAATCCCTGGAGGTGGATCTGTGAACTAAGATCATACTAGAAAGTCCTACAGGACTGAACAGGCAAAAGCCCGTCCATATGGACCTGATTGCCAGACAGTAGTGTTTGATAACTGTGTGCACAGATGCCCACTTTGCTGCCAGATAGATGACAAGGACTGGAACTCTGCACGCTAATGCAGTGGTTGCCGCTTTAGCTCTGGTAGAATGTACACGCAAACCCTCAGGGGGTTGCTTCTTAGCCACTGTGCAGCACAAATTAATGCAGAATACGCCCCATCGGGTATGGTACACTTCTGCACTGCCCAACCTTTCTTGGCACCCGCATAACCAACAAAGAGTTGATCATCTACCTGGAACTCTTTTGTATGATCAAGGTAGAAGGCCAAATCTCTTTTTGGGTCCAGGCGGTGGAGTCTCTCCTCTTCCTTAGAATGATGGGGTGTGCGTAAAAAGTAGGCAAGGTGGTGGATAGGCCTACATGAAAGGGCTTGCCCACTTTTGGCAAAAAAGGAATCTCTAGCACGAAGCACCACTTTATCAGGATAGATGAAAAGGTAGGGGAGGCTTCGATGACAATGCCTGCAGCTCACTCACCCTCCGGGCAGATGTAATGGCCACAAAGAGGGCTGTTTTTGATGTTTGAGGCCTGATAGGACACTTATGAAAAGGAGTGCACATTAGGAACCTCAGAAGCAAATTCAAATCCCATTGGGGCATAATGAATGTGGATGGAGGAAACATATGGGTAACACTCTTAAGGAAGCTATTAACAATAGGAGACATAAGCAAAGAAGGTTGATCAAGCAACCTCAAAAAACAGAAACAGCAGATCGATAACCCTTTAAAGTGCCCATAGCAGAGCCCTGCTGGCCAGAGAAAGGATAACCAAAAGAACCTCAGAAAGGGGGTCCACAGACTTGTCTGTATACCATGCCACAATTCTCTTTCAATGACACAGTATACTGTTTGGTGGAGGGACACCTGGCTGGCAAGATAACCTTATAGGCTTCGGGCGGGAGGTCAAAAGCTGTCAACTGCTGCTGCGCAATCTCCGCACAAGAATGCAGAGACTGGACAGGTTTGGTGGAGAATCTTTCCCCGCTGCTGAGACAGAAGATCCTCCTGAAGGGGCAGTCTGATCGGAGGATCGATGGCCATGATCAATAGCTCAGGATACCAGACTCTTCATGCCCAGTGCAGAGCCACAAGGATTACTTGGGCCTGGTTGTTCTTGATGATCTTGAGAACTCTGGTCAGAAGTCGTATGGGTGGAAAGGCGTACAGGAGGCCTGAGTTCCACTTGAGATGAAAAGTGTCAACGATGACACTGCATGTTCTCTGCTGAGGCAAACAGATCTAACCAAGACTTTCCCCACTGCTGAAAGAGACCTTGTGCTACCTCCGGATTGAGGCGCCATTCGTGATAGACTAAGCATTGTCAGCTGAGTTTGTCCTCTCTGACATTCAGAGAGCCCACCAGATGTAGAACCAACAGGGAAATGCCATGATGTTCAAGCTATGTCCAGAGGCACAGACGCTGTTGACAAAGGGCCCATGACCCTACTCTGTCCTGCTTGTTGCAGTACCACATGGGGGTGGTGTTGTCTGTGAACACCTGCACTACATTCCCTTTGAGAGAGGGAAGAAATGCTTTTCATGTAATCACCTGGAGCTCCAACAGGTTGATGTAGAGTCCAGACACCACCGTAGACCAGATGCCTCTGATCTCCATCTCTCCCAGACGGCCACCCCATGCCAGGAGTGATGCACCTGTCACTACTGTCAGATATGGTTGGGGAAGGCAGAAGGATCCCCCTCTGACTGCAGATCTTGCGCAGTTCCCTCTGGAATCTGGACAATGTCAGAGAGATTCCCCTGATGCTGAGCCCACTAGAACTTCAGGTCTCACTTCAGAGCCCACATAAGCCACCTGGAATGTGTCACCAAAAAGTATACCGGAGACCATGAGGTTCAGCAGTGTCAGTGTCCTTCTCAGCAAAATCCAGAATAGAGGCAGAAACAAAGGCATCATAGCTTGAATGTCCCGGACTCACCACCCGGGAGGATAATCCCAAATTGCACTGTGACCAGAACAGCTCAGATGAAAGGAAGCGTCTGAGAGCGGGTCAGGTGTGACTTTAGCACATTTATAGTGAACCCCAGTGAATGCAGGCGGTCCGCTGTAATCTGAAGGAGGGAGACGAGCAGGCATTGAGATAGGGGAAGATAGAAACCCCTGATCTGCGGAGATGAGCTGCAACCACCGCCATCACATTGGTGAACACCCAAGGGGTGCTGGTAAGGCCAAAGGGGAGCACGGTGAACTGAAAGTACTTGTGGCCTACCGTGAACCGCAAGTAGCATCTGTGGGCAGGCAGGACGGGAAGATGAAAGTAAGCGTGCAAGTCCAATGCTACCATCCAGTCTCCTGGATCCTTGGCAGATAGAACCTGAGCCAGAGTGAGCATTTTTAACTTCTTCTTGAGAAAGAAATTGAGGTACCAAGGATCTAGGATAGGGCGGAGTCCCTTGTCCTTTTTGGGCACCAGAAAGCAGCGAGAATAACAACCACAGCCTACTTCTGGCACAGGAACCATCTCTGTCGTCCCCTTGGCAAAGAGAACTGTTACTCCATCTCGTTGAAGTGCCAAGTGATGCTCCGTCATTCGATCGTAGGACAGTGGCATCGATGGAGGAGTAGTCTAGACAGGGAAGGGAATAGCCCCTCCAGAATATCTGCAAACCCACCTGTCTGATGTGATGGACTGCCAGCAGAGCAGGTGATGGCATATCTTGCCTCCGACTGGTCACTAGTGGCGAAGTGTCAGACTAGGAAGGTTTCAGGCAGCTCCAAGGGGAGGGTGGACTGGCCAGACTGCTGGCTCCCTGATCCACAAGAATGGGGGACCCCATGTCCCCGTAGAGGCTGGGCAGAATGTGCA
Organism: Pleurodeles waltl; assembly: GCF_031143425.1. Classification (NCBI taxonomy): domain Eukaryota; kingdom Metazoa; phylum Chordata; class Amphibia; order Caudata; family Salamandridae; genus Pleurodeles; species Pleurodeles waltl. The sequence continues at coordinate 549,540,144 of NC_090440.1, read as the reverse complement.
AAAGCATGACTGGAGGGGAATGGGCATGGCTGGGAGCCCCTTCAGTAGCCACGAGGTGGTGAAAAGCAGACTAGAGTTGACAAGGGGCTGCCGTGAGGCCTAAGGACCTGGCAGGTAGCACAAGAACCGTTGAAGCGCTTGAGCGCCATGTCTGCTTTCTCTCCAAAGAGATGGGTGCCATCAAAAGGGCATGTCCATAAGGTTAGCTTGGACATCAAGCACCTAAAAGTCAGATGCCCTCAACCAGGTGTGGCGCCTCAAGGCCACTGTCGAAGCAACCGCTCAGCCCAGTGAGTTTGCAGTTTCCACTTCACATCGGATCAAGAACTTTGCTGCGTCTCTCTTATCAGGAACTGCTTTGGAAAGTACAGCCCAGGCCTCTTCAGGGATCTGTGGCAGAACTTAGGCAACTATTTTTCACAGTGTATGGGAATAACGTCCCAAAAGGCAAGCAGTGTTCACGGACCACAATGACAGGCTGGCAGAAGAAAACATCTACTTACCAAGTGTGTGCAGCCTCTTGGATTCCTTATCCGGGGGTGTGGAAGGGAGCGTGCCCTGGGAAGTGGAGGGTTGGATAACCAAGCTTTCAGGGGTGGGGTGATGCGTCAGAAAACCCGAGTCACCCGGTGCAGGGCCATTGCGGCGGGCAGTAGTCCTGTTCACAGGAGCCCCTGTGCTGAGTTTGGATCAAGTGCCCAGAAGGACACCTGTGAGGGCTTCATTAAAGGGAAGCAGGGGCTCAGAGGATGAAGCCCCAGGCCGAAGCACCTCTGTCAGAAGGTCAGCTCTGACTGCCACCGAAGGCAGCTCAGGCTCCAGGACCTCAGCTGCTCTGTGCACCACCACTGAATATGAAGCTCCCTCCTCCGCGGCCACGGTAGGGAGCGTGAGCATGCCAGTATCTAGGGAGGTATCCAGTCCACTATGTTTCACACCCTGGTATGTGCGTCAATCACCTTTAACAAATGAAATGATAATAAACCATGTATATTATTGTTTTGTTTGTTTAAGGGGCAGGACAACATTAGCCCGCCGTCTCGGGCCAAACATACATGCACAGTAGTCTTTCTCCAGCATACCAACAAAGTTGCCAGGCTGGAGAAGGCATGCACAGGCTCCCAATCTGCCTGGGAGCGCCCTAACTGGATGCTCCCTGCCAATCCTAACGCTGCTTTGAGCAGCGTGTGGATTGGCCACAGGGCAGGCTGAGAGCCTGTGCCTGCAGTGCAGCAGAGGAGCGGTGTAGCAGAGGAGTAGGGCTGCGGCAAAGCAGGTAAGTGATTTAAAAAAATATATATATATATATTAATTCCCCCCACCCGAACAAAGCCCTGCGAGCCGCTCCTGTTGAAATGACTGATACTCGCCACTACAGAGCGGCTTGCAGGTCTGTTGCACACAGAAAATACAGGGCCTGGCATATTTGTTGAAGGATTTCTAAAACCATTCAGCTTTCATATGTGTTTCAAAAATCATTCTGTGAGTGGAAAACTTCTCAGGCTGCGAGGGCAAGGAACAGGGGAATGTCACTGGAATAGACACGAGATGGGCAGTGATGACCAAAGACAGCAACGTCAGCAGTTTCAGAATCATGTCATGAAGAATGACCAATCTGCCAGTGGTAGACATTTGCTAAATTTGAAAAATCATCATCATGTCACGCCTTCCTTACGTAAAAGAGAACATGGTAATAACAACAATGATAACTACAAAGTTAACACACTACAAAATAAAATAGTTTCTAATCTAGAATCCAACCCCGTTTCATTCAACAACCATAACGGCCGTATTACTGTTTTCATATCTTAGGCAACACATTCCAGAGTTTCGTAAAGCATCATCGAGCACAGGACCACAGCTCAAGCGACAACACCCCACGTTCATAATGCAAATTTAATGTCAGAGGAACACACGAGGCAGCAATTTTAACTTTGCAACGATTGCCGGGGTTAATAAAGCGATCTAAATACCTCATCGGGCGAATCAATGTTCTTGCAGTGCATTTTCTGCAGCACGTCGTAGGCAGTCTTCAGGGCGCCCACCTTGGAGGGGCAGACTTTCACATAGGCCGGGAGACAGATGAACCACAGCCCATAGCAGTGCCGCAGGAGACATCTGGACCACATCTGCGGGATGGAGGAGTATCTCTTGGCCAACTTGTGAGCTGACTTGATTTCCTAAAAACACAAAGCCAATAAGCATCGTAAGCACTGCGTCACTGGTGGGGAATGGGTCAGAACACTTATCTATGTGTGCTTTTATCTACAGTATACGAACTCCTTAGCACTATTGAAACTAATACCTTAGACACTACATGGGGGCAACTACGGTTAAAAGAATAGCACAGAAAATAAGCAATGAGGGCAGTAATGTAGAGCTGTAAGTAACCCACTTGTCTTCTCAAGGCAGTTGTGGCAAACAAAGGGAATAGGACAACACAGCGTTGCATTTGAATTAAAACTCAAACATTTTAGTCTCATATCCTGTGAAAGACATTCCCCATTCAGCCACACGCCTCATTTTAGAGAACCAAAGTATGTTCTTGCAATGCAAATGTACTTTCTCGATTATAAGATGTTTTCCACTAAAAAATGACAAATATTTTTGATTAATACAAATGCATCAACTCTCACGCGCGGTATTTATGAAGTTTAAAATGAGATGGCTTATTTATAAAGGCCCCATAATATACCAATGCTACTATTTTATAGTTAAATTGACAATTGGAGATAGATTATGCCAGTCTTCTAAAGTCTCTAGCACAGTTATTTACAACTCACATTTAAAGATAGACAAAAAATCTAATTAGGATGGTTTTTTTTGTATTGCAACCCCTCAGTTTTGTTATTCCTTTTTCGCTTTGCTATGCCTGATTCCAGGGGCAGACTGGGCAGTATACCACTCTGCCATTTCCTCAACAGGCCGCATGCTAGGTGGATGCTTTTATAAGTGAGTAGGATGCCATGTGCCAACCAAGAAAGTCACTGTGGTCCCTTTCTCGTCACAGCCTCCTGCAGTCTGGGTTTGCTGTGATCATTTTAACCAGGGATGATCTTGGTTTCCAGTCTGGCCCTGCCTGGTTCTCTCTCTTCCTTTAGATATGAATCAATAATATTGTTCTTTCAAGAATGGATTGGGCAGACCATATTTTTGCTGTTGAAAATTACACAACAAACACCACCAACAGCACTCCTCTATAATAGTGACCCAACAGACACCTATTGTTTAAGGCAATTCATCCACAACTTTACATGAGAACACCACTCGCAACACCTTCCTTAACATGCAACAAAGTACAAAAGTTGTCACCGAATGCAACATACACAATAACACAGTGTCTAACACCACAATACACTCACTTGAACGCAATGTGGTGAAGAAATCTCTCCTATCTTTGAACACCCTAGTGACCCTAATCCAACAACTCTTTCCCGCACTAAGCAGAATTCATCGAGCAATCACCCAACACAAGACAAAACTGACCCCTTAAGGTGCCACAGGACTCTCCAGCACATATCTCAGAAAACAGTGAACAATCTGTGGCACCACGGAACAGGTCTACCACATGCAACGAGCATCACAGTATTAACCACATCAGTTAGCCTATCAATAATAATTGAATAGATTGTTTCCGGTAACTCCAATTCTCTTGCAGGGGTATCTCCATTGAAGTCATAAGCATTTGAATAGTTTTGCCCACGTGTGGGAATACCAAAGCACATCTTTATATAACATTTTCGTAAGTGTAGACATTCGCCTTTCTTCAGGAAGGCTTATAGAAACACTTAAGAAAAAATATAATATGCAGCCCAGGAAACAGGCTACAGTGGTGAAATTCTTCAGATTGAACATAGAAAAGAGTCAAAGCACCCATATAAATGTATAAATTGAGGTAAATGTTTTACAAAACAGCTCAAACCTCTTTCACAAACCCTCTTCTGTAAAAGCAAGAGATGAAGAATAAAAGGACAGTGTAGTCCCACAGTCTAAAACAGTGACTGTGCCTTTAAGGCTGCAGAGACCACTAGTATCCCATCATGCTCAGCAGGTGGTAGTTACTTCCGTTCTTTTTAACGATAAATGTCAGTGATAGATAGGTCCAACACTTTCCTCTGCTATGTCCTCCATTGATAGTCATAAGCATTTGAATAGAATAGCAAGCCCATTCTCCATAATCACAATGGAAAGAACAGAGAAGATAAGACTAGGCAAACACATTTCTGAGGGAGGATTGTCCTACTTAAGCATCTGCTCTAGCGTCCGAGTCGAAACAGTAGTGTTTGGTGAATGTGTGAACAAAACTCCAGGTGGCAGCTTTACAAATCTCTGCAATAGGGACATTTTTCATCAAAGTGGCTGTAGCTGCTTTGCCCCTTGTAGAATGGGTCTTATATCTAACCAACAAAGGCTTGGGTTGGCTTTTTGGTAATACAAAAGTATGCAGTATATTATCCAGTGGGAGATGGATTGCTTGGAAGTGGCCAAACTGGCCAACTTGACAAAAAGTTGGTCCAATCTACACAGTTCACGCGTCTTGTCCAGATAAAACTTCAAGGCCCTCCTTACATATAGGAAATGAAGAGTTCTCTCTGCCGGAGTTCAAGGTTTCTGAAAGAAGATTGGCAAAGAAATGTTCTGATTGACATGAAAATCCGGAAAAAAACTTTGGGAAGAAATTTTAGGTGGGTTCTGAGAACTACCTTATTAGAGTGGAAAAATGTATACTGTTCTATAGCACATAATGCTTGGATTTCGCTAACCCTACGAGGTGATGTGATCACTACAAGGAAAGCTGCTTTCCAAGAAAGATGCTGTAGGGATGCCTTATAACTGGGTTCAAAAGGATCCTCCATCAAACGTGAAAGGACTATGTTAAGCTCCCAGGAAGAAGGACGCCTGACGGGAGGGAAGACCTTTTTTTCACCCCTCAAGGATATCTTTAATTACTGGGATTTTCAAAAAAGAGATCTGTAAAGGATTTTTTTCGGCACAGAGAGACGCCAGGTGAACCTTTATGGAAGAGAATTGTAAGCCAGATTTTGCCAAACAGAGGAGACAGGAAAGGGTGGCTTCTTCCTGGCAAAATGTAGGGTCTATGTTCTTGGAAGAACATCAAATGCATACTCTTTTCCAATTAAAGGCATACGCTGTACGTGTTAATGTCTATTTGGCCTCTTTAAGAATATCCATACAGTACCAGGGCAGGTTCAAGTGTCCATACTGCACTAGCTCAAGAGCCAAGCTTCCAAATTCAATGAGGGGAGATTGAGGTGAACAATCTAGCACAGTGGTTCCCAAACTGTGGTCCGGGGACCCCTGGGGGTCCGCAAAGCCTTCTCAGGGGGTCCGGGAGAGCCTAGAAAATGAAAAAATATTAACATATATTGACAAATTAGGTCCCCAGCTTCCAGCAATGACTCAGGCGGGGGTCCCCGGATTCCAATGATGATTCAGTGGGGGTCCCTGGGTTCCATTAATGTTAAAGTGGGGGTCCACAGAAATCAAAAGGTTGGGAACCACTGATCTAGCCTTCAAACTTCATTAGTAGGTCTGGTTGGTATCTTCAGATATAGACGCTGTGACTGGTGAAGGAGGTCCGTGAACCACCATTGACGTGGCCACACCGCAGCTATCAGAATGATTCTGGCTCTTGAGTGGGGCAGCTTGAGGAAGACTGCCGGGATCAGAGGGATTGGTGGAAAGGCGTAGAGGGATCTGCCTGACCAGTCTAGTCAAAGGACATTCCCTAGGGTCCATGGTTTGAAGTCCCTCGAGGCGAAGTCTTGGAATTTCTTGTTTTCTGTGGTGGTCAACAAGTCGATGTGCAGAGGGCCTCACAGCCTGACGATGTCTTGCACAACATCATTGTGCAAGACCCATTCGTGGTTTTCTTGAAGAGCCCTGTCAAGGGTGTCTGCCTGCACATTTTGCACACCAGGGTTGTGAGTTGCCGTGATACACAGGTTTCTGGCTATGAGCCATCTCCAAATTGCTTGGATTTCGTGGGGTAAAGGTCCGGACCTCGTTCTCCCGGTTTGTTGAGGTAGTACATGGTGGTTGTATTGTCTGTCTGAACAAGTAGGGATTGGGTCTTTAATGATGGGTCAAACACTTGGAGCGCTAGGTGAACTGCCCGAAGCTCAAGGAGGTTTATGTGATATGTAATTTCCCTCAGAGACCATTTGCCTTGATTTTGGAGATGACCATGTAGGCTCTCCTACTGTGGTTTGAGACTGGTGGAAAGGCATCCCGGGAAGCAGGTTGGTTTAAGAGCACCACGATGTCAGAGATTGCTTCACATGAGGAGAAAGTATGATCTTGTTTTCCCAGTTGCCTGTCGCTTGATCCCACTGGCCCTCGAGACACTACTGGAGGGGACACATGAGAAGGTGTGCATTCAGAGTGAGGAAGATACATGAGGCTACGAAGCCAAGAAGGGAGGACAGTGACCTCACCGTGTGGTAAGAAGCTTTCATTAGAGAGTGACATTTCCAATGGATCAATGAAAGTCTCTCCTCCGAAAGAGACACTCTTTCCCGCATGGTGTCAATGGTAGCTCCTAAATACTGCAGAGTCTAAACCGGAGTGGAGATCTTTTTTTTTTTTCGATAGTGAAAGAGGTGCTCTGGACCAGTCACCCCTGGTGCCAACTCATCCGATACAAATATTCTATCCAATCGAGTAAATGTGCCGTGTGTGGGTAAGTGACAAGTGTATTCCAGGTGCCCTGGGTTTCTCTCCGTACGTCGTAGATAATTGCGTCGTCATATAGGGTTTTGTGTTCTTCTTAGGTGGATGTCTGTCTAAATCTCCATCCAGGATACAATTGAAATCCCCAGCCCAGATCAGCTTTGTATCCACCATACGGGCAACCATGTCTAGTAAATTACCATAAAATTGGCTATCATCAATGTTTGTCCCATAGGAGTTCAAAAAGGCCACGTACATCCCGTCTTAGTCAATTTGGTAGCTTCATGATCTGTGAGGTGAGTCTCTTGCAGGCAGGCTACATCCACCCCTCGCCTTTTCAGCAGGTTGAACACCCTATAACGTTTTTGATAGGACCCCGGCCCTCAAACATTTCAGGTAAGAAGCTTATATTTACGCATAATGAGCACCTTTAATGATTGCTTGGGCGCCCCAAAAGGGCCCTCTCCCTAATGTATTCACAGTGCCTCCAACACATCATCAGAATAACAAAACACTGCAACACTAAATCCATGGACAGCGAACAATTAAACAACATGTTCTCGTCCATGATTATAGATGTGCCAGGATGTGCATCATTCTCACCCCCCACCCAGAGAATGCAGGAATAGGAGCCTTCTCAACCTACTGTCTGAAGTATCCCTCCCCCCCATCCCTTCCATGTCTGTTGCAGCAGTCAAGTATCAACATTAACTGAAGTTTGGGCTCCGTATGAGTAAGTAAGCTGCGTCAGGAGGCCTGACCCTAAAGCCCAACCGTATGGTTATCCCCTAACATTAGGGAACAGCAGAAATTATAGTATCAGTGTTTTCCCTGCACTCGGTTGGAGCCTGTGTACTAGCTCCCTCAATGCCCCTAGGGATGTGACTACTGAATATGAGCATCTAGAAGGCCTTGTCATGGTCAGCCCTACCACCTCCCACGCCCAGGTATCCTCCTACACTTTTAGACTCAGAATACCACATATTACATCACATTGTGTACACAATGGACCTCATCCTCAGACCCCCTGCTTCTGTTAGAGAGATGTCTTCTTCACATCATTGTGTAGTTAATCCCATTTGCCCCTCATCATCTAACATTCCCACTATTGGGTCAGTTGACCAGGAGGTGTTTCAGATCCTCTTATGTGTCCAGACTCTAGGCTCTACATTTGCTCTCAGGCCAGGGCATCTGAAGCTCCCACTTCTTCAGTCTCACAGTCCGAGCCCGGGTCTCTCTGATCTGAGGGAGGAGTTACAGATCCAGTCTCCTCAGTCAAGGTTTGGCCAGGTTTAACATCCGGTTTACATATGCAGTCTTCCATAATCATTGTACCGTCTTTGCTGATCACCACTCATCTGGGCCCTTCCTCCTCAGGTGAGGACCACTGCACAGAGCAACCTCGCCGGGGGGCCTTTTCGATCTCCATACTTTCTCTGCGATTTCCTTTGTTCATGTGGTCGCCCTCTGGGGACTTCTGACATGTTTAGCAATGACCATGACTCCTCTGGCTGCTCAAAAAAGTGTGACTTTCCGTCATGGATGACCTTCAGTTTGGCCAGACAGAGGAGCATGTACCTGATGTGCATGGTTCTGAGGTGTTGTTTTGTTTTTAACTGCAAATAAAGTTTTCTGTCGCTCCTGTACTCTGCGAGTGTTGTCTGGATAGATTGCTATGTTCCAGCTTTCATATTGTGGATTAGCTTGTTCTCTTGCCGTTTTAAGGACTGTGTCTTTTTCCCTATAGTTTAACAGGCGTGTTATGAGAGCCCAAGGCGGTGCACCCGGAGGATGCTTCGGGGCTAGGGCCCTGTGGGCTCTCGCTACAAAAAATATTGTGATAACTCCTCTGGTTTGATCTCATTTCGTACCCATTTTTCTGAGAATCGCTCCACCTCATGCCCTCCTTTGCCTTTGGTGAAACACAGGAATCTGGTATTATTCCTCCGTGAGCGTCCCGCTGCATCCTCCGCTCACTCTTCGAGGGCAGAGGTGAGAGCAGTCATACATGAAATCTGTTGTTTGAGCTGTTTGACTTCTGACTGCAAGGTGGTTATGCTACTCTCTGCCTCAGAGACCTTAGCCATCACTTTTCTTAGGTCGACTCTCAGGAGATTAACCTCCACCGATACCCTGGCAAATCTAGTCCTCCAGCGATGTCCTCGATTCCTGTATGGCTTCTAGTATCGTCGCTCTAGAGGGTTCCTGTGAAGCCTCAGACAAGCGATCCCTGGGAGTCCTGTGCGTGCCCAGTAAGCTGCTGCGTCCCCTGCCACAGGTCATGTATTGGGTTATAGTATTTTAATTCACTTGTCGCTGCACTCGGTCTCTTCCCATGTTGTAGGCCCTGTGTACACTGTCAGTGACAAAGTTCAGTGACCTCAAAACAAAGGTTTGCCACTATATATCCCCCAAGTGTCTGCGGTAGCGCACAGATGTTTGTAGAACGTTGATCATTATTCTACCCCACAGTGCTGGATCCCAGGGGTTCCTGCCCAGGCGCTATTTCTGTGCTTCCACTGGCTATCTAGCGATTAGAGTGGCTGTGGTGGATATGTTGTAGGCGGCCCCATACTCCCCCTGTGTCCGTCGTCAGTTGTCTTTCTCCCCTCATTGCGCTCCTATCTCCGGTACCTGTTTTGCGCTAAAGCACATGGTGCCAGTGGCTTGTATAATGTCTCCACAGTATATAGTGTTGTACCAGTTGCAAGCCTCCGAGGGAAAAGCCCCCCTTGTTTGTCACTATAGAGAGGTCACCCCCGTACTCTACTCAAATTGTGCTTGGTCCAGCAGCAGGGGTCCTCTGATGATTACATAAAGCCGCTCCCGGGGCGTTTAGGTGGGAAGGCCGCCTTCATCAGGCCATACTATTCCATTGCGTAGGCCACTGTACCGTTTGCTCCAAGGGTGCCCTTTCTGCAGCACTGCCCGCTGCCACCGCCCTATCAGCGAGGTCCACTGCATCCCCGGGCCTCCTCCGCTCTGCTCCAGTAGGCTGCAAAGCTCCGGGCCCCTCCTACAATACCAATGCGGCGGGTCGCACTTTTAGCGGATCACCAAGCTGCAGGCCCACTGCGGCCGAACAGGAACTTCAAGAGGCTGCCACTCCAAGGCTGCAGCAAGGACCCTCTTCACAGTCCTCACAGTGCGCCAGTTGTGCCCTGTCGCAGCACAGCCAGGATCCAGCCAGTTGCTGTCTGGTAGCGCACCCCTGCAGCTCACCGCGGTCTGAGGCATCAGTCACCCAGCCCGGCCCACCTTGTCAGGCAGTGTTTGTCCTTTTGCTTCTCCTCAGCGGACAGCCCCTGCCGTCGTAGGTCTCCGCTGGACTGGGCAGGCAAAACAGCAGGCAGTGCTGTATTTGCCCTCGGGCAGGATTATTCAGGATTTGGGAAGGCGGGCATGAGAGCTCTCTAAGAGCAAATCCTGTCAGCCATGTTGCTGGTCACGCCCCCCCAAACCGGAGTGGAGATTGACTTGTTGTAGTTGATGTGACGACCCAACTGTTGAAGGGCTTTGTTAGTCCAGTTGTAAGGTTGCTGAGCTTCTTGTGAAGTTGACGCTTTTTTTAGCCAATCATCTAGATAGGGATAGACGAAGATTCAGTGCCTCCTGAGATGAGCAGCCACTACTGCCATGCACTTGGAGAAAGTTCTAGGAGCTGACATGAGTCCAAATGGAAGGACCTGGTATTGATAGTGGTCCTGCCCCACTACAAACCTCAAGAATATGTGGCGTTTCTTGTCAATGGATATATGAAAGTACGTGTATTAGAGGTCTGTGGAATAGAGCCAATCTCTCTGGCATAGTTGGAGACGGATCTGATGCAATGCCAGCATCAGAAACTTTTCTCTCCAAATCCATTTGTTGGCTGTTTTTAAGTCAAGAATAGGTCTGGACTGGTTCTTGTCTTTTTTTCTTCACCAGAAAGTATCTGGAGCAGATGCCTGTACCCCGTTGTTTGTGAGGTACAACCTCCACCACATGCTTCTGCAGCGAGATGTTGACTTATTTTCAAAGCATGTGCAAATGATGGTTGGATGGTTTTGGTGGTATTGTCGGAGCTGGTGAATCTTAGGCAATACTGATTTTGAACAATATTAAGCACCCACAAGTCTTTTGTGATTTTATTGCCACTCTGCCAGACAGTGTGAGATGCTTCCCCCAACCAGAGTGGGCAACAAAAGAGGAGGAAGGGAATGTTCATTGTTTGGTGCCTGTCATGGGTTTACCCCCTTAGGCGGGTTGTTGGGAAGATCACCCTCTAGATTCTCTTTGCTAATGGTGATGCTGGTGAGATTGCTGTTGTTGGGGCTGCTGGCGACTGTGGTACTAATAAGGAGTTTTAGCCCTCTGGCGGCATTTGGTCTTTCGAGAGCGACAGCCCTAAGAGTTTTTCTTTCCAACATAATGAGAGCCATCTCGTCTGTGTGGCTGCCAAAGAGGGTAGAACCAGAAAAATAAAGATTTAAAATGTTTTGCTGTGACTCAGATTTCAATGATGTGAGCCGTCGATAAGAATATCATCTTAAGGCAATGCCATGACAATACTCATGAGCCGCTAACAAGAAGGAATCTGCTGTGGCGCTGATGATTTGGTTGGATACCATTAACTCTTTGTTTACTATCTCCAGGAAGTACTCTCTCTTGTGACCCTGGGAAGATCGCGAGGGGAACTATTCAAATGCTTATGACTATCAAAGGAGATCCCCTAAGAGAGAAAGGTTGAACGCGGGGATCAAGATGTAGCAAGGTATTAAAAATTGTGTAAGGGAGGAATCCTAAACAAGTACACCAATCAGTTCAAGCACAGCTGGGAAGGGAAACCAAACCTCTGGGAAACAGGGAGGGAGCACAGAATACAGGGAAACACAGGAAATGGGAACAAGTGAGTGTTGCTCAGAACAGCAGAAACTATCCTAAACAGCTAGAAAACACAATCTCACATCTAAAGAAAAATCAAATGACTGTACAAATTTGTTAAAGCAAGCTACATGAGATAAAGTAGTAACTACAACCATTACTCAAGCTGAGCACACTGATTCACCTAACACACAACAGAGGTAATAACCAGATCATTCAAAGTGTGGTGTGCAACCAGATCTCAAATTGTTAATTACTTTGGCATAGCCAGTTCTGTAGTAGGGCAGCAGGTCAGAAGAACCACATGTCCAATGCAATACAATCTGCAAAGCCAAGCTTACAATATATCAACTCTACACTGTCTGGATGGTAGGCTGCAAGACCCATGTTGCAACCAAACCCAGTTGCTGAGAAAACTCATGCAGTCCACACCATGAGAATTAATTGGGTCCATTGAGTCTATCAGTGGACACAATTCCTATAGAGCTCCTCACCACAGGCAAACCATCAACCACAGAAAAGCTTGCACCAAAGGAGTAACAGACTAATAACTTGGTTCATGTGTGCTATACATGTAATACTCATCACACATGTAAACTAAGGAATAGTAGAAAGCCAAAGTGAGGGCTGCGTTCTTTTACGCTAGGCCCAAAATATAGGAATTCACAACTACTGTCTCCATCACTGTAGTGAAATGTTTTCAGACTCCCTTTTAATGGAAACAGGAGAAGGCACTGGGTGGCACTTGCATTTGAAGGGACGGGGCAACACCTGTATTTGACAGGATAGGGGTGGCACCTGCATTTGAAGGGACAAGGATAGCACTTATATTTGAAGGGACTGGGGGGGCACTGTATTTGAAAGGACAGAAGTGGTGCTCTTATTTAAAGCAAGGGAGTGTTGCATGTATTTGAAGGGAAGGCACAGCAGCTATATTTGAAGTCACAGGGGTGGCACCTGTATTTGAAGAGACAGAGGAAGCACGTATAATGGAAGGCAGGGGCAGCACATGTGATTGAAGGCATGGGAGGCACATTATTTGAAACCTGGGTTACCGACGATTAAGGATTTTTGAAAAGCCAAAATATGGAAAAGATTTACCCTTTCAGAAAAGTCTCCACAAAGCAACGTTCGGTGGTAAGGGGTTCTAATAAAATCTAATGTGTCCCTATAAGGCAGGAGTCTTCAAAATGGGAGGAAAGGAACCCCCACAAGTGGTCCCAGGGTGGCGCCAGGCTCTGGGCAAAAGAAGGATTATGCAGACAATAGTGCTTTTTTAAAGAAGAAAAATGTTTATTGCATTTGTAGATCGGTAACAGAACTTAACTGCAATGTTTAAATACGTCTAGACTTATTTCAACATTGCCAACCTAATAAAATAGTTATGAAAAATTCTGATGGGGGAGCAATGATTATTTATCCACGGAGAGGGGATTGGGGGTTGGGGCGGCATTAACAAATTTGAAAACCACTGCTATAAGGGATACCTGTTACAACACATTTATAATGTATGTGAGAGAGAGGGAGTGAGTCTGTGTGCGCGCGCACATCTATATTGTTTATCTGCTGAACTGTACTAAATTCCTGTCTAAATTGGTACCCTTTTCTACGAGACATCAGGGGTTAGTTCACATTCGTTTACAAATGTGACATGATGTAACCAAAGTCACGTGATTCACGGCTCTGCATTCAGAAAAGCTGGACTCGACAGTAAATTAACCGCAGCTAATTAGTCCCCCAAGTCTGACCTTCTCATCAGTAAACGAATGTCCTTTTAGTTCCTTCAGCATTAAATTGCCCCGAATAAACAAAAGACAGAAGCATCTTATCAATAAGCTCCCTCTGTTAGCTCAGCATAGCACTGCAAACAGACCTGCCTTCAGCGAGACAGGTCTTAAAAGGTAAAATAAGATTACCTAAATCAATCGTCTTCAGTAATAGTAAAACCATCTACCTACTACACATAACATAAAATAGCTATTTGTGATATTCTTCATGTCCGCTGTGGCATTCTGACCCAAAAGAAACTTTGAGAAGAAAAGAAAATGGATTGTTCTTGTCAATTACATCCTGCAAATTCATATCGAGGTTGCACAACAAGGCTTTAATACAAACTTGTACCGTTCCGCGGTATTTTAGGATGTCATCAAAAACCATTGATGGAACTTGAAGCGAGTAATTCACCTGAGATTTACTCTTCTGTGGTATGTGCATATTTGTTTGGGTTCCGCGACATATGTATAATGTGGGATACACTCAACGCTTTAAATGGGCAGGTAGTGTCCAGTACTGAGTACCTGCACGTTATAGCTATGCTGCAATACATTTAATGGGATAGTACCACACTTCTCAGGAGCAAATAGGTACTCTGAATAGAGAGTACTTGCACTTCTGTATTTCCATTAAAAGCACTGGTTACACTACCATGGAACACCATGCCATGGGCTTTCTGTTGGCGAATCATTGTTTTCAGTTGGGAATTTTCAATGAGTTCAAATGAACTAAAAGCCCTGCATGCACAGGTAAGGTAAATTAAAACCCAGGACAGGAATCGATGTAGACTTGTGTGATAGTTATAGACCGACCCTAGTATTTTTGTGTTTGTATTTACATGAATGCAAAAGCAGAGAATGTTAGGTCTGTCGGAAATGAAGTCAGTGTAACCACTCTGTGTACAAATGACACTACACACATTATGGAAAGGAATCAGAACCCTCTCCAGATGTTACTACGTAATATGGATCTCAAAAGGAAAACTACACCGAAAAAATAAGATGTAGAAAAAAATAGCACCTGTTTGGTTCTCCTGAACACTGGCGACGGGCTGCCGGGACTGCTGGTCTTCACGTGTAGTTTGTTGGCTTTTGTTTGCAGGAGCCCCTCTGGCTGTTCAAACAGCTCCTGGATTAGCACCGGAAACCCACTGTAACTGCAATCAGGATAAAAGAAACATTACTTTTAGAAGTCGTCCGTCTGATGCATTGGGCGTTAAGTATGTCAGGTGTGCAGGGCCATGCCCCCACAAGGAGTTTGGAGATCCGTGGGCTAGAGTCTGACCTGAACTCAATAGATTTCCCACTCTTCTCCAACAGGACCCTCCTCCTGACCCCTCCCTCTCCCCCCAATGCTACATGCCTAGAGCAGAAGTTGGTGGCCTAACTAAAGTCAGAGCAAACAAGTGAGTGACCAATCACCGCAGACTCCACTGAAACATTTAAATGGTTCAGAGATTACATTAGAGGCTACTTTACAGCAAGCAGAAGACCTAAATTAACAAGCATGTGTGCAGTTGTCCATTCTGTTGGAGTCATTAATACCGGGTACAGCTAATGTTTTTAAATGAAATGAAAAAAAAAATATTTGTAAAACGCACATATAATATACCCTGAGGCGTCTCGGCGCTGTCTACAACACAAAACACCCAGAGAGTTACAGAACAAAATGCATCCTGACAAGCAAACAAAAGGATACTTATGGTGCAGAATCAAAAAATAACAATGACTGTGGCACTGCACTATCATAACTTCCTTGAAATGCTGTCTTTTCTTAGACACAAGATTATTTTAATAGGGACAGAAGCACACTTCAAATCATTCAAATGGGACTAAGGAAACTGCATGGACTTCCCCCAGGGAACAAAATCTACCATGAATGAGTGGCTATGAAACAATAGAACTAGACACACAAATGGGTAGGAATACAACCATGACAGCATTCTGGTGCTATAATATGATTACGTGGTGATTTCTGCTTCAATGACTCTCCAATAAACTGGGGGAATTGGAGCCATAAAGTATTCATAAAACTGGATCAAATACTCCAGGAGGGTAAGATTGAAACCTTTTGTACCCTGATGGAGAAATTTGTGTTCGACCAGAATTATGCATGGCAATTTCATTAAATTGTTACACTGTTTGAAGGAATGCCGTGGCCCTGAACCTACCTCAATGCATGTTTTACCAATCAGGAGATATGTTGAAACAATAGGGATCGTCTAAGGTAGTACTTTTAGGTATAATTGGTCTATTTATAGATCACATGTACTTGTTTCCAGTAGAACAGAATGTTTGTTGTTTGCCTTCCTTGGCAGAGGTCCCTCGACAGGGAATACTATGAAGAGGACGGTTCATTATGATCAAATCTTATGATTGATGTCTAGGATAAGCACATTTTAAATTTCTTGATTTTAAGGTTATACATAACTGGTATTGGTTTCTCTCGAGACTACTCTCCTACTAACCTTGTTGGAGAAGTTTCTTTTAACCACAGTCCAATATCTAGTTTACTGGGAGAGTTTCAGGACACAGCAATTGCTAGGCTTGCAGAAAATAAGTACAATATTGACCTGATGCTTTTCATCAGGCCTAAGTCTGAGAAAGTGTAAGCACAAAGCATTTGACTAGTATATTTGGATCCATGTTTAACAGGGAAATTTGCCCATACAAAGCCAGTCTATCACAGCAGTCAATGGACTGTTCACAGCTTTGTAGCACCCCCTGTTCAATCAGATTTGTCAAGGAGTTTAAAAAACAAGCAAACTTAAAATGTGTTCGTTTGGAGTAACACAAATTCCCTTAACAACTTACTCCCTGCCATGAAAAAAAATGGATTGTTTACAATTAGCAAAATATTTGTCAGACTTAGTGCATGTGCAGCCTTTGAGAAGGCCATGTGCTATGTCAGTTCAGCCAGAATTTTAATACATCCTCCACATTTTATGTTTCTCCAACCTAGTGATGGCAGTCATCCGTTGTGTATTTTCTATGGCTACTCCCAGCTTTCGTCGCCAGAATAACAGTTCTTTATTTATTTATATTTTTAACTTAGGACAGCTGCGCATTCAGTCTCTGCTTGGTGAATGGAAAAGAGGATACGCCAATATTTGGAACAGACTACCATGATTTGAGGTGAAAGCACAATAGGGGCGAATTGACACAAAGGCTTATCACATTTTGAAACACTCAAAATGTCTAGTCTGGAGTAGCTCTTGTACCAAGATTTATACTTTTTAGGTGACTGAAGGCCCTCATCTAGGGATAACAAAGTCATTGGGCAGAGTACCTTTTAAGCGGATGTTCTAAGGAATCAGGAGTCTTATCCAACCAAGAATCAAGCACTATAATAAAGGCTCCACCCACTAGATTATGACACCCTATTGTTTCCAATCACTACCCTCAGGAGCAGAATTTGGTCTTGCATTTCACTATGTAGAAATAGATTCCTTACTCTTCCTGGAGTAAAGGGTGCTAAAGAAAAGAGTTGTGCAAAACTGGTGCAACTTGCATTTGCGTAAGTATACAAAATGTTGTGAAAAGTAGTGAAAAGTAGTACATATTGTGTCTTAACATCCACTTTGGATGCAGAGACATTTCAAGCTAAAATAATAGTGCAAAAACTGCAAGCTTAGTTCTGGTTATTCTTGCTGTCCCTGTGTGCTCATGCTAACGTTTTGATGTGAACAGTGTGTAAATTATGCAATGCAACATAATAGCATAATTTTGGAAATTTCAAGTAGCAAGCGTAACAAGAAATGACCAAGGTTATGCAAGATTACCTGCCCCATTGCCCCTTTGAAGGGTTTGGTTGAATTGAACACATTATTTTTGGTTTTCTGAATCTCTGCAACGTCTATCTGCCGCTCTCTGAGGTGCCAAGGAAGTTGCTTTCTAGCCTATCTTCAACCCTTCGATATTAACAGTCACTAAAGTTTCCTGGAACATGGCTACAAAGAGTGTATAAGGACCACAATGGTTCTGGCAGATTGCCAATCAGGGTACACCTAATGTATTTATGATGAGCTCTATAAAATCAACCTAAGGTTCATTGATTTTTCCAATTGTCGCTTGATCATTTTTAATTATTTGAAAATGTCAAGTTCTTAATTTCACTTAATATTGCACTTGAGTCTGTTTTTGTACAAGATCTGAGACTACATCTACAACAGTAAGCTACAGTTTTTGAGCCACCTTCTAAGCGTGAGGAATGGTCAGGTATTTTATGAATCACCAATCCGTTAGTGATGTAATATGCTTGCCCTTAGAAGCAGCAAGATGTCATGCTCATAAGCACCACACTCATGAGCCTTCCCTTTATCAAATAGCAGCAAGGATGCAGCTGCATGTTATATGGAAATATTTATATCGCACACAATGGCCTACAAGAGCACCGTGGTGCCACACTACAACTCTGCTACATGCCAATCCCCACAGGAGAGCATTCGGGACTGCAAAGAGAGCCAAGTCTTAAGCTTTTTCATAATGACGGGAATACCATACTTCAATCTGATTGAGAAAAGCCAGTCAGTTCAATTACTTGGAGCAGGCGAATAAAATGCATGTCCACCTGTCCTATTATGTGTTATCCTTGGGACAGTGAGCAATCAAGCATACGCAGAGATTATGGCCCTACGATAAGGAACGATGGTCCTTGACAGAAAGTCAGCCCATTCTTTTTCAAAGTTCTGTGAACTAGACAAAGTGAGTTAAAAATTATCCTTTTGCCGGTAGGAAGCCAATGAAGTAGCCTTCAAAAAATGAAGTTATTTATGTGTTGTTCTGGAAAGACTGTGCATGGTTCATTGGTGGCCTTGGGCAGTGCTTGTGCCGCAGCTGGCTCAAAGAAAGGTATATGGCAGTTTCTCAACATGCTGAGATACATTCAGTTTTACTGAGATACAAATTCTGCCTGCACTTTCCCTAATATATCATTGTTAAAGGCTCAAGTTAGGGCTGAAGTAGGTAAATATATATTTACTTTAAAAAATAAAAAAAAATCAAAGGTTACAGGGACGTTATAGGTAGGCTCCCATTTTAAACATGCAAAACCATAGAAATTTACCAGGTATGGTTAGGGTTACCTCAAGTAACTATAACTCATGCCCACGCCATGCACAGTTTTTTTTGTCCAAAGGTTTACTGCAAATATTACATTGGTATTATTAATGGTGTTATCAAAGATGTCACAAGCGCTATAATTTGTGGGGTGATTAACAGTGCATGGCGAGGGTGTGAGTTATAGTTACCTTAGTTATCCTGATCTCGGCCCCAGGATCCCATCCCCTGAGGCCTAGCCTAAACACTTTTTTTTTGGGAGGGGTGGGGGGGGGGAAGAGGGACCGCACGGCCCCCCTCATCCTCACTCAGACAACCTCATCCAGGCCTAAACATTTTTTTTTGGGGGGGGGGGAAGGGGGAATGGGGTGGCCCCCCTACCCAGGCCGATTTCGACACCGGACACTCCATTCTGGCCGAATAATTTTTTGGGGAGAGTAGGGGGGCTGTTTGACAGCTCTCCCTTCATCGGACCTGTGTGTTTGCTATGACTATGCAGCAGATAGCTCCCAGGGTTGGGCACACTGTGACATAGCAGGAGCCTGCCCTTTGGAGTGGCAGTTGCCAGGGTCATCGGTAGCTCGATGACTCCATGAGATAGAATAAGCCCGGAGAGGTGGTTGTCCCCAGTGCTGCGCTTGTAGGCAGCGCCCCCCTCATTCATCAATGCAGGAACGCCCCAGGGGGTGGTTCCCAGGGCAGTGGGGGAGATGCATGGACCCCCGCATACCAGGGCAGCGGAGGCGGAAGACCCCACATTTTTAAAAAAAAATTAATTTCGGCAGATCCACGGTCCACCGCGACGTAAGCCAAAAATTCAAACACAAAAATGTTTTTTTGCCCTGTGGGTGGCCCAATGGGACCCCATCAGCAGAGCTAAGGGGTCAGCGTGTTCGTACCCTGGTCCGCTTTCTTATTTTTGTACATTTTGTTTTTTTAAGGGGGGGGGCTCGGCTGAAGCGGAGTCACAACATGGTTGCAAACACTTCCTTGTTGAAGTGTTGGCAGCCAATTAGATCTCTGCCCGAAATCGGGAGCTGTTACGAATCCTTCACTTCCCTATATATACAAATTTGCATTTTCTTATAATATCTAAAAAAACAACTACTGAATGAATTTACATCAAATGACAAAAAGGGCTCTTTCTGGACCAAGGGCTACCTTTCTGCCAAATATGGTGAAATTCGGTCCAGTGGTTTTGGGGCTATCGCTGCTCAAAATTTCCTATGGGAATTAACAGTGGAAACGCTCTAATTTTGGCTCCACCCTTTATCTCATCCCCCAATTGACAAATCACCCCGAAACTTTCCAGACAGCAAGTCACATGACTGTCAAATTTTGGAGGAAAAATTTGAAGATTCGTCAAGCGGTGCCAAAGATATAAGCAAGTAAAAAAAAACAGCTTTTTCTATAGAAACTAGGTCCTAACTATAACTACCTGTACACAAACACACACACACGCACACACATCAAATGATATGCTGTTTTGCAGACTTGATATATTCTGTACAGGGTGTGTTTTTTAATATTGAAAGTCCAACAAATAAAGAAAAAATATACTTATCCAGGCCTGTTAGGCCATTCACTTGGTTACATGAGACTTACAGCTTATGATGGTTCCTCAAATACTTCAGCTTCCTAGATCATACCTTCCAATTAGTTTCATATGTCAGTTTCATCCCACTTGGAGCACTGCTGGAACCATTGACTGACACTCAAATAATTGGTATCTGATGTTTGTACAGAGCTTTCCTCATTTCGAAAGCAAACCTTTTCATGTAGAACGGGTGCTGCATATCAACAATGTAATCACAATGGTAAAAGGAAGAATTTTTGGCAGCAGACTCCCAAACACCACTCTTAACTACGAGCCTTTTGAGCTGCACAACCATAGCATTAGCTCAACCGGACCACACAATAGCATGGTCTTATTGAGAAGAAATCTTATCTCATAATTTCAAGCATGCTAACCTACACAGCATAAAATATATTTCCCAGTGTAGAGCCTCAATTCATAAACGTTATTCATGCATTACTGATCCAGCTGGTGTGTTAAGCTTTAAACAACGTGAAGCACCACAGCAGCACTATGGAGATGTGCAGAAAAGAAGTGTGTGACATACTGAAACACCAACTGCAACCCCTTATCTAATGATACATAAAACGTGTAAAAGCGCCCCGGAACACTGCAATTTCAAGCAACCTACAAACTATAACTCCAGCCAGGGAATACCATTTTTGTATCTTTCACATCAGCTTGGAGGCTGTTCCATAGTACCAAAAGCCATAATGCATAGAAATACCATTCACGGATTCTTCCAAGACCTCTTTTTAGCCTCATCACCCAACCGCTTGACTTTTGCACCCTAACAAACCTATTCCACGTACTTGTTACACAACTGAACACTCCAATCACCTCCGTTTTCTATCTCATTGTCTTTCCTTGAAAAACGTATAATGTAGACCTGTAGCAGTTTGGCATTTTAGTCAGTTCTGAAGAGTAGTACTAGTGGTTATATAAACAGAAAACTATAAGAGAACAACCTTTTCCTAAGCACCTACCTGTATTTCATGGGATGCTCCTCTCCGTTGGGTAGATGTGGGATCTCTGGTGGTGTGATGAAGACTGTGTGTTCACTTTTATATGATTCGTCAAGTTCTATTAATCGAGTTTCCCCAGGCCTTTCAATGTCCACCTAGACAAATGATAATTGGGATTTTTTAAATAGCAGTATACTTATTTTTAATGTGTAGGTACAAAAAACAAAATGCACAGCCTAATCGAATACACTCATGCGTCAGAGTATTAATATTTTACTAGATGAAAAGCTACACTTGCTTATAATAATAAAATGTCAGACTTTTGTCCAAATTTACTGGTTATCCATTAGTAATGTTCCTTTAAACTCAGGTGTGGTTTCTGTACATATAAGATGTTGATAACATGGACTTTCCTTTTATATTGGATCTGCCAGGGGATCATTAAGGGCCACCTACCCAGTGGGCTATCCATACCAGCCATACGGAGGAAAAGTAATAAGCAGGCTGTAAAAAGCAACATCTGCAGGTACAAGGTGAAGATCGTCACTGTAGAATCGCCATCCCCTATTTTCTTTTCTGCTTGCATGTTTCTACCATGTCTTTTGAGACAATGGACTGGGCAAGTCAAGTGAGTGATGCCTTTTGGCGGACAGCCCTGCTACATTTGGTATACACCATAATATCAAATGCTACACTACAATATTTTGTTCCTTCATTTATCTGGGGGAGTACCACCTTGTAGTAGAGTCAGGGAGCTTTGGGATAAGAGAATCTTGAATTTTTGGAGGACATCTCCTTCAGACATAGGCATTTCTGTTAATGTGAGTAAGTAAAAATTGGTTGGTACAATTTCCTTTTGCAGTATATCTTCACACAAGTCTTGAAGAATGCTATACTGTCATTTATGCGCTACATGCACGTGTGCTGGTAGAGTACTAATTTTTGGCTCTAACTGGATGTTAGAGAGGGACTTGTGAGCTTTGACTGTCATGTTGTGCACGATTCTGGGCTTTCTGAGGGTGCTCAGTGATTACACCAGGAGGGCACCCAGGATGTGACGTAATTCTCTAGACACAACTGAAGCTCTCACCTATATCTTCAGGAGCGACACTGGTTAATTCAGATCATGATGTTGTGTACCAGAACCGTGCTTGTTGCTAGGATGAAGCTGCAGCTCAGCAAATACCTTGCTTTAGGCCCTCAAGCAGTGGCGGCTGGTGTTCAAGGGCTAAGGGGCTGCGCCCCTAGCCTTTTCTGGCCTCTCTAGTGAAGCATAAATTTAATTACATGATGAAAGTAAAACATTTTCTGCACAACATTTTCAGAGTGAAAGTTGTGCACTTTGAAAAGCCCCACTGCGCCTGCGTTAGTATGTGGCTGAAAGCTGCACAGTAGGGCTGACAGGGCTTGCCCACGCAAAGCCCTTACGTTTTCTCAGAACGCAGTGACGTCCCCGGCTTATCTCCTCCTCCACCAGAAGCCCTGGTTGTAAACAGCCTGGAGCGTTTTTTGTTCAGCCCGGGTTTCTGAAAACTTCTTGTCACTCCGATATTATTCTCCACTCTTTCCTATTTACTCAAATGGTGGGGTGTGATCAGAAGGGTCTACGTACCAGAGGTCACGTTTTATTAAAAGAACGTGGCATTGCATAAAGAAAATCCCCAGTCTGTTTGCAGAGAAATTGAATAAATACAATAAATAACTACATCCAGGGCTCTCTGGGAGACAGGAGTGTGACCTGAAGACCTCAAGTCATAAATATGCCAAAGACAACCCTGCACACAAGTAAGTTGGAGCTCTGTATTTTTTACAGACAATAAGAAAAGAATCTGTTCTCTCAGCTCTCCTCTCCTTTCACTGCCTCTGTAGGTGATTTGGTCTCTCAAAGGCAATAATGGTTCCAGTAATTTATCATGGCTAGTTATTGTTTTATTTCTTCTGCAGACTAATGAGGTGATATGTCACATTAAACATGTAATCTGCAGCTCAAATAAACGTGTACCTTTTATCATTTTAACTGCTGGATACTGGATGGGTGAGGCAATGTGTGTTTGTTTGAATGTGTTTGCAGGGCTTGACAGAGTGGCTGAGAAAATGTGTGTGTCTGTGTATAACAGTTGTGTGAATGGCAGTGAATGACAATGTGGATGAGTAAATGGGTAGGTGACCAATAGCAGTGGGTGAGTAGGTGAATGGAAATATGTGGGTAGTGAGGCTCTCTCACAAGGTGCAATTCCGTCTTGTATTTGTGCCCCACCACTGCTTTCAGACACCAGCCACCACTGCCCTCAAGGCACCTTGGGAAGAGTCCCTGTTAGGTAATTCCAACACCAGAAGGTTGCCCTGGTGGAGCAACTGCTAATGGGATCGGTCTTCTGACTATGGATCGGTTCCTGTCCCTACTATATGTCTTAAAGAACGGAGTAATGGGGTCATATGAAAAACAGCAATGACTTAGCGTTTGCTTCCTTGTGAAAAAATCCTGAAATTCTCAGAAAGCCTGATATGAAAAGATGCCCAACCACATATACACTTTTAAAGGTTCTTCCCAGAACCCATTTTATATTCTGTACACATGAAAACCCACATCAATTACGCATCAATGCACGGAGCATCTCAGGATTATGAGATCATGCAGAAAATACAATATTTAAAGTCCGCAATCTATGGCATAAATCAAAGCTCAAGACCATGAGAATGGAATTTGGCGACAGGAGAAACTCCAGGCTGAAATCTGGAACTAGCACAAAGAAAATAGTGCTCATCTTCTGAAGGATAACTGACCAATCTGAGGAATGTTAAGTAAGTGTATTAAGGGGTAGGGCCAGAGTACAGACAGGAATCAGCATGCCCTTGGGCGTCCTCAATGTTTTTCTTGCTTAGTAAGATCTTCCAATACCTCTACCTGAGTGTAAAGCAAGACTTGTATTTCTACTGTCTTGTCTATTTTATATCTAACTTTTCAGTTTTAGTCACAGCTTATATTAGTCATAAACGTTTCTGAATAATCCTAGTTTTGACTTGTAGACTTACTGGGGCACAGGAAGCTTAAGAGGTACACACACAACATCACAACCTGGTCAAATGTGGAAACCAGAGTTAGAACTCTGGGATACCAGTTCCAAAGCTGACAACTCAGCCACTACGTCATATTGGCCTGACTTGCAAAGCTAGCTTTCCACCTCAGTTTATTTAGGGGCACAAAAACATGTATTTGTAAAGTTGGAATCATGAATCAGGACAGGCACAGTGTGAAACTTGCAAATGGTATTTGAGACTACAGAAATTTATAAAGTAAGGTGGACTTTATGCATTTACAAATTTAGAGTTTAGGAGTATGCAGGGGTTTCAGGGATGCCAATTCTAGTGAGCACCTCCAGTCATAGCTGTGACGGTATTAACATATCACTTCCATTAGTTTACCACTATGGGCAGACTCACAAAGGATAGGAGCAAACATATATACATTGTAGATGTAGGAGGGCAACCCCCAAGATGAGAGAAGGTTTTGGGAAGGGGTCCCCCATAGAGACATTTTAAATACTTTTGCTAGTGCTGAAAACCCTTTGGTAGACATTCAATGTGCATATATAATATTCTTGTTAGTATTCCTTGATAAATGACTGCTGTAGTTCTAGAAATCCAGAAAAGTTAAACATTGTATTCAACTTGCAAAGGTAATGCCAACAAAACGTAGATTCTTAAAGCTCTGTCATAAATATGAACATACTAAAGTCAGGAATACTTGCCTTCATGCCTTTTTCCCCATTGTTCCTTTCTGAGAATAGCTTGTGAATAAGAACAAGATGACAGCTTGTCAACAGCTCTCATTGCGTGAAACTACAACAAATGAATCCAGCACAACTAGCATAGCATGCCTCTCAGGAGAGACCAGCACATTCAGGGTAACAAAGCACAGGTGTCACTTATCCAGTGCCATAAGCAAAGGACAGAGTGGCAATGAAAACTCTCCAGAGCAAAATCAAAAAGCACAGATAAGCAAGAGTGGGGCAGTCACAAGAGTACAGCACAATGAGGACCTTACAAGACAGTCCAGAAGATAGTGGATGACTAATTCCCCAACAGTCAGGATACAGCTAAACAAGCATGGCACCATCATGACAGGAATGCTAAGAATATAACAGTACACCTCAAAGAAGACAATGCAGCATACTAATGATTTTACTGTACAACTAACGTGCTAAAGCTGCGCATATGTCATGCAGCCATACATCAAACTAGGAAGGTATCTGAAGCCTACTGAGCCTGAAGTTAATTACTTCATGTCAAAAAACATAAAAAGTTTAAATGAAGCTTTAACAAACATGCAAACTGTAAAAGTGTCACAACTGATGTGGAACAGAAGGGATATTTACAGACCATGTTCAACAAGGAAAAATAATCTACATAATAACATTTCACTTCTCTGTCCTTTACCCCATCTCTTCACTCTATTAATGTATCTTCTTCTCCGGACCCGCCTCACTCACTCCTACCATACTCTGTATCCCAATGCCAGTCAATGCCCCACCCAAAATGTATCTTCTCTTCCCTGGCACCCCACCTCCCTTTCCACTGCCGTAGTTCATCTAACCTTTAGATGACATATCCCAGGTCTACTCTCTATCCTGCGTCTCATCATCTCCCCATAGCTTGCATTACATCTTTTCTTAGATATCCCTCATGTATTCACTCTCCAACAAGTACCCATATCAAAGCACCCCTAGCTATTCTGTAACCTATCACCTATGTCATGGTTCCTGTCACTCCTTGGTATCCTATTTACCGCAGTGTGCAAGTTATGCAACAGGGAGAGTCAATAAATTCCCAACAGTGGGACTGGGGGATCATCAAGTCCAGCCAGAGTTGCAGAAGCAACAGAGGTGTTCATTGATGTACGTGTGCTCTGCTGGTGGGAATGAAATACTTTAGAGTATTGTCATTGATGCAGATTAAATAGGAAGGAAAAAATAGGCACTGAGGGAATTGTGCCTTGCCATTTCCCTAATCAGAAAGTGTAGATCACAGAGACCGGAAAGGGGAGATACTGCAGACTAGACATGAAGACTGAAGCAACTTTGCCTCTATGGTCCTGGCAAGCTAGGTAATGGTGGGTAGAGAGCCCAGATCTTTTCAGCAACAAGGATGGTGTGGAGAAATCGGAGCCCACACCTATACTACAGCTGGGTGGGAAGTGGGATTGGAAATACCAGGCTGCTCTAGAGGCATGAGGAGTGGAATCATGGATCCATAATTATACTGCACACTGTCGAGTTTGGGCTATCACCCAGCAAAGATGGGAAGATCACGGAAACCACCAACAAACAGAATGTATGAGGAAGTAATCTTACCTTTTCTACACAATCATCAAAAAAGGCCAGGCTGGCATCCTTGTCACTAACAAAGGAGCATTCCTCTATGAATCGGATGAACATCTGTGTTCTGGTCATCAGTGTGTAGAACTTGTGATGTGAGCGATCACGACTTTTCAAAAAACCTGACAAAGACAGACATTGATCAGGCATCTCAATTTTGCAGGTAACAATTGAAAACTGTGCATCAACAATCTCCTATGGAATTATGAGGGGCCATCTTGTGATGGGCTGACCAGGTACAGAGGCTAAGGGCTAAAACTGTATGAAAGAATACATAGCTTAAAATTTGATTTTATTTTCCTAGACTTCGTACATGTGATCTGAGAAGAGAGTTAAGTCGGATAGGTGTACAAGATGTTATCTAAAATAGGTTATAAATACATCATTGCAGACAGGTATTTTTAAGAATAAAAAACGGTATCTCAAAGAGATTATAAGGAACAGGAGTACAGAGATCTAGGCCAAAGAGTAAGAGATGGTATCCCACGTTTTTTTCAAGCATCCATAATTTGACTATTTGTGAAACGGAAGAAAAAGAAGGGAGAAGAGCAACAAAATACTGATAACATCAATAGCAGTAACAAGAGTCAATTACTTTCAGAACTGCATAGCTATACCTGAAAAAGGGCATGCTCACACATACTCGGGTTCTGTGCACGAGGAACAAATCCATGTTCTATTTAAATGAACTTGTGAACATTACGCAGAAAATAAAGTCATACCCCAACCAACAT
Organism: Pleurodeles waltl; assembly: GCF_031143425.1. Classification (NCBI taxonomy): domain Eukaryota; kingdom Metazoa; phylum Chordata; class Amphibia; order Caudata; family Salamandridae; genus Pleurodeles; species Pleurodeles waltl. The sequence goes on along the minus strand of NC_090440.1, from coordinate 549,513,108 downwards.
ATGCTCAGTAAATGTGAGGATATGGCAGTGGATTAACAGAGCTGTTATCTACAGTCCTCCTAATCCAGAGAACATTTCCTTCTTTAAATGTCCCACATTTAATTCCAACAAGCCTGAACATGACCTCAAAAAGGGTCAGGAAACATCAAGTGACAAAATGCCTTTGCCTGTTCTCCATTACTGTCAAGCTATGTGGCTATTCACTGAAACGACCTTCCACGCGTACACTGCTCCGGGACTCAAATTCAAACTTCAATTCGAATCTTAAAGCCAGAAAAACGTTGTCACTAGTGTTATGGCGCTCCAGAAAGCGATTAAATAAATATGGATAAAAGGGCGGATGCACAAAGACACCAAGAGGGTCCCTAGTAATAAATAAATTCAATGTAAGTGATTGTGCAGCTTAACGATATTGTATGGGGCCCTGGGAATGGGGTGTGTACAGTTTAAAAAGATGGAACTGATGTATTGTATGGTGCAGGAAACACGTTCATACACAGTGCATGAAGGAAACGGTGGAGACGGTTGTGCAGTCGAAGCTGTTAGAGATGTCAGGTATGGAATAAAAACATCGTGGTCCAACGAATTGAAAAACAAATCAAACAACTACAAGTAGCTACCAAAATAGAGGACCTGATTAAAAAGAATTACAAAAACTATTCGTCACTAAATAGTCAATAAATATTTAGAGTAAATTGTCAGTATTTGTCACTAAATAGCTTTAAGGGGAATACCTTACAGTGGATGTGAAAAGGACAGTGAACTTCCTAACAAAATATTGCCTGGTCTATATCCCTGTTGCCCCCTGCAACAAATTACAAGATTAGAGTCAAGGTTTATTTGGAAAAGAAAGGACTAAGTTTACAATTTTATAAGATGAGTTTTACTCTGACAAAAGGTAGACGGGGTTTGTTATATTTTTCGTGGATAATATTTACATAAAAAAACAAGCAATACTCAATATTGCAATGACCACAGCATATTAAATTGATGGACATGTCTCAACGTTTGTTCATTCAAAATTCTTTATGAAACAGACATTAAAAACATACAGTAACTAGGTATACTCTATACAAAATAAAAAGGTCTCAAGTGTCCACTTTTTGTAGATTATCAAACACTTGGGACAAACCATGGCTAAAAAAAATATCGGACTATTAACTAGGAAATCCACAAAGAATTTCCAGATAGGAGATTTATTTTTGTCAGTTTATGTGACTGATGGCCTGAGGTATGAAAGGGTTTAGTCATTCTGTGTCTATGGAGAAATATGTTTATAACGCAGGGCATATCATATTTTGTAATCTTTCATTCAGGGATGCTAAATCTCTTATATGATGAACAGGGAAGAACGTTCAGAAAAAGTTATACAATTTTAATACGAAGAAGAATATTACGGGTGGTGTGCAAAAAGAAGCACCAGCAATAAAATAATTTGTATTGTGGCATCGATTTCTAAATGCTGTTACAGCCAAAACAAGCACTGACAAAGACAATAGGTCTCGCTTTTAGAAAGAGCTTTGGAAATTTTCTTTGCCATGTTGTACACCAGTGTGGCTGCTGTTCATTATGACTCAATGTTGGTGGCGTGGAGTGTCACAGTGGAGTAGGGGAGTACAGTGTCAGAGTGGATTTGTTGGAATGTTGTAGAGTAGGAGGAGTACAGTGTTGTAGAGTTTAGTAGAGGGGAGTAGAGTGCAATGATTCAGTGGCAGAGTGGCAGAGTGGGGTGTAATGGGGTGGAATAGGGTGGAGTGGATTGAGGCAGTGGGGTGGGTTGGAGTAGAGTGGGGTGGACTGGATTGGGGTTGAGTGGGGTGTATTGAATGGAGTGGATTTATGTGGGGTGGAGTAGAATGGGGAGTATTGGAGTGGGGTGGATTGAAATGGGATGGGGTGGATTCGAGTCAGGTGGATTAGATTTAATTGATGGTTTGGATTAGAATGATATGGCTGGGGAGGTGTGGATTGGATTGGGGTGGTCTGGACTGGAGTGGGGTGCACTGGATGCACTGGACTGGGGTGGACTGAAGTGGGGTGAATTGGACTGAAGTGGGATGGATAGGATTGGAGCGGGGTGGATAGGATTGGAGCGGGTGGACTGGGTATGGTGAATTGGAGCGGGGTGGGCTGGGATAGAGAGGATGGATTAGAGTTGAGTGTGGGGGACTGGAGTGAGTGCGGTGGATTAGGGTGGGGCGGATTGGAGTGGGGTAGAGTGGATTTGAGTGGGGTGAAGTGGATTGAAGGGGAGTGCTGGATTGGCTTAGAGTGGATTGGAGTAGTTTTAGGTGGGGTGGACTGGAGTGGGGTGGATTGCACTGATGTGGATTGGAGTGTGGTGAGGTGGATGGATTGTTTTAGATTGGGGTGGGGTGGACTGAAATGGGACAGGGTGGGGTGGTGGTTTAGGGCAGATTGGAGTGAGGTGGATTGGATTGGACTGGGGTAGGCTGGCTGGATTGTTGTGCAGTGGACTGAACTAGGATGTGGTAGCTAGATTAGCGTAGAGTGGGGTAGATTGGGGTAGATTGGGGTAGAGTGGGGTAGAGTGGATGGGAGTGGGGTGGATTGGAGTTGGTGGATTGGATTGAAATGGGGTGGGGTGAACTGGATTGGGATGGGTGGATTGGACTGGGTGGATTTCATTGAGGTGATGTGGATTGGATTGGCATGAGTGGATTGGAGTGTGGTGGGTCGGTTGGGGTGTATCTGACTGGGATGGTGTAGAGTGGATTGGAGTGAGGTGGATTAGGGTGGATTGAGTGTGATGGACTGGACTGAGGTGGATTGGATAGGGGTGGGGTTGACTGGGGTGGATTGGGTTGGGGTGGACTGAAGTGAATTGTAGTGGATTGGACTGGAGTGGGGGGAGGTAGACTGGATTGGATTTGAGTGGGTTAGGTTGGAATGGAGAGGGGTGGATTGGATTGGTGTGGGGTGGTATAGATTGGAATGAACGGAGAGGGATTAACTGGATTGAAGTGGGATATATTAAGGTGGTTTGGAGTAGGGTGGATTGGACTGGAGGAGGGTGGATTAATGTGGATTGTATTGGACTGGGGTGGTGTGGCTGGACTGGATTGGAGTGAGGTGGATTGGATTGGAGTAGGGTGGGATGGACTGGAGTGGGTTGGAGTAGGGTGGGTTAGATTGGGTGGAGTAGGGTGGGTTGGAGTGGGGTGTTATGGAGTGGAGTGTCGCTTGATGGAGAAAATGAGTGAGCTAGCTAGAGAAACCATAATTTATCTAGGCGACACGTGTAGATTCTAAACAATTCACGTTATCTTCCAATTCACGAAAGACAATTATTCCAGCTATATTTGAGGTAATCACTGTATAAAATACAACCGATCCAAGTATGGGACAATAGAACAGGGAATTTGAAAAAATATAAGATGTTAGGGATCGCTTACCTAGCCTAAGTCGTACTTTTTTTCTATAGCAAAGAATGCATGCATTCATATATGCTATGATTACTCCATATATAACCGTCAGTAAATGAGTTGACTGTTAAAGCTCATTGGAAAAAACAAAAACTACACCTAGGCCAAAAAATGGTTGTATGTTCAATACCAGAAGGTTTACCAACGCAATCACAGTAGGAATATTATGGTGAGAGATTTGTATAGCATTGTATTGCCAATAGTCTGGCCTCTCAGCGCTGTCAGATTCAGGTACCTTCACGCCCTCATTCCAATGACAGTATTGGTATATGCACTGTTCACACTGAGGTACGTGTTTAAGTGAACTGAGACGATGGATTCAGGTCAGAATCCACAGCAGCTCTTTTAATCCGTTGTGCTGTAAGATTTTCGAAGGATGTTGACATTGGGCCTTATTATGAGTAAACCCTGCTGGAGACCGAGGCGTTTGGGCTTATTTGATATGATAACTATTAAATATTCTGAGGTTTCGGGGAATATAATGCAGAGTTTAATGCTTAATGCACCAAAATCCGAAAGTACGGGTAAACACCCGGCCTTTTCCTCTTGTAAAATTCCAGCAGGTTTTACCTGCTCAAGTTTAACCCCTTGGGTGCGGGCGTCGCCACTGGCCGACGCCCGCACTACCTCCTTGGTGCGGGTCACAACCAGTGGCCGACACCAGGGAGGGGGTTAATAAATGCTCGGGTGAGTTGCACCAGAGGATTTTTTTTTTTTTTTAAATCCCCGGGAGACATGAAGCTTCTCCTTGTCTCGCCCCTTCCCCCCACCCGCCCCTTTGTGACGTCAGCACGCCGCGAGGTGCGTTGACGTCACTTTGTTGATTTCCCCATCGGAGCAGGAAGCGGCCGATGGGGAAAACGGCCCCAAACAGCCTTCCCCACATTCGGGAAGGCCTCGTAAGAAAGAGGAGACTCTCCCCTTTCTTACGAGGCCTTCCTGAAAGTGTTTCCTGGTCCCCGCCAGGAAACACCACTAGACACCAGGGATTTCACTTGGGGGGGTCGGCCTCCTCAGAAAACACCCCCAACACCCCCCCCCCCCCCCCCGGGCATATTTTTTTAAAAAAAAAGATAGGTGTCCCCTGGGGGGGGGGGGCGTGATCACGCCACCCCCAGGGGCAAATTTTTTTTTTTTTTTTTTTAAACAAGAAATGGACAGGGGGTCGCCCGTGGGTAGGGAGACCCCCTGTGGGGGTAATATATTTTTTTAGTTGTTGTAGGGTTTCCCTGGGGGCCATTTTGGCCCCCCAAGGAAACCATACAACTAAAAAAAAAAAAAATATATACATATATATAAAGAGAGAGAGAGAGAGATATCTATAGATATATATAGAGATAGATCTATATATCACTTTTGTCAATACATGTGTGGTGTCCCTGGGGGCTGCGATCGCCCCCCAGGAAAACCAGACCCACATATAAAAGTGATTATATATATATATGGAAAATGTCACTTACCCAGTGTACATCTGTTCGTGGCATGGGACGCTGCAGATTCACATGCTTTGCACATCCCGCCATCTAGTGTTGGGCTCGGAGTGTTACAAGTTGTTTTTCTTCGGAGAAGTCTTTCGAGTCACGAGATCGAGGGACTCCTCCCCTTTCGGCTCCATTGCGCATGGGCGTCGACTTCTTCTTAGATTGTTTTCCCCGCAGAGGGTGAGGTAGGAGTTGTGTATTATAGTAATAGTGCCCATGCAATGGAGTAAACATGTATGTACATAATGTACTTTAAAGTGATATATTTACAAATTTACAAATGTTCAAGATCAACTTCGAAACGGCTACAGGCTCCCGGGGAGGCGGGTGGGCGCATGTGAATCTGCAGCGTCCCATGCCACGAACAGATGTACACTGGGTAAGTGACATTTTCCGTTCAATGGCATGTGTAGCTGCAGATACACATGCTTTGCATAGACTAGTAAGCAGTTATCTCCCCAAAAGCGGTGGTTCAGCCTGTAGGAGTTGAAGTTGTTTGAAACAAAGTTCGTAGTACTGCTTGTCCTACTGTGGCTTGTTGTACAGTTAACACATCCACGCAGTAGTGCTTGGTAAACGTATGAGGCGTAGACCATGTGGCTGCCTTACATATTTCAGTCATTGGAATGTTTACTAGAAAGGCCATGGTAGCACCTTTCTTACTAGTTGAGTGTGCCCTCGGTGTAATAGGCAGTTCTCTTTTTGCTTTGAGATAACATGTTTGAATGCATTTAACTATCCATCTAGCAATGCCTTGTTTGGAAATTGGATTTCCTGTATGAGGTTTTTGGAAAGCAACAAATAATTGTTTTGTTTTCCCAATTTGTTTTGTTCCGTCAATGTAGTACATTAATGCTCTTTTGATGTCTAATGTATGTAGTGCTCTTTCAGCTACAGAATCTGGCTGTGGGAAGAACACTGGTAGTTCTACTGTTTGATTCAAGTGGAACAGTGATATGACTTTCGGTAAAAAAATTTGATTTGTCCGTAGAACTACTTTATGCTTGTGTATTTGAATAAATGGTTCTTGTATGGTAAATGCTTGGATTTCACTTACTCTTCTTAGAGATGTGATGGCAATTAGAAATGCAACTTTCCATGTTAAATATTGCATTTCACATGAGTGCATGGGCTCAAAAGGTGGCCCCATGAGTCGTGTTAAGACAATGTTGAGGTTCCATGAAGGAACTGGTGGTGTTCTTGGTGGTATAATTCTTTTTAGGCCTTCCATAAAGGCTTTTATGACTGGTATCCTAAACAGTGAAGATGAGTGGGTAGTTTGCAGGTAAGCTGAAATTGCAGTAAGGTGTATCTTAATGGATGAAAAAGCTAGTTTTGACTTTTGCAAATGTAGCAAGTAGCTTACGATGTCTTTAGCAGATGCGTGTAAGGGTAGAATTTGATTATTATGGCAATAATAAACAAACCTTTTCCACTTATTTGCATAGCAATGTCTAGTGGTTGATTTTTCTAGCTTGGTTTATGACTTCCATACATTCTTGTGTAAGGTCTAAGTGTCCGAACTCTAAGACTTCAGGAGCCAAATTGCTAGATTCAGCGATGCTGGATTGGGGTGTCTGATCTGTTGATTGTGTTGAGTTAACAGATCTGGTCTGTTTGGTAGTTTGATATGAGGCACTACTGAGAGGTCTAGTAGTGTTGTGTACCAAGGTTGTTTTGCACAAGCTGGTGCTATGAGTATGAGTTTGAGTTTGTTTTGACTCAACTTGTTTACTAGATATGGAAGGAGTGGGAGAGGGGGAAAAGCGTATGCAAATATCCCTGACCAACTCATCCATAACGCATTGCCCAGAGACTGATCCTGTGGGTACCTGGATGCGAAGTTTTGGCATTTTGTGTTTTCTTTTGTTGCAAACAGGTCTATTTGTGGTGTTCCCCAATTTTGGAAGTAAGTGTGTAGTACTTGGGGGTGAATCTCCCATTCGTGGATCTGTTGGTGATGCCGAGAGAGAGAGTGTCTGCTAATTGATTCTGTATCCCTGGAATGAACTGTGCTATTAGGCGAATGTGGTTGTGTATCGCCCAATGCCATATTTTCTGTGTCAGGAGACACAACTGTGTTGAGTGTGTTCCTCCCTGTTTGTTTAGATAATACATTGTTGTCATGTTGTCTGTTTTAACAAGAATGTTTTTGTGGCTTATTATTGGTTGAAATGCTTTTAACGCTAGAAATACTGCCAATAGTTCTAATTGATTTATGTGAAACTGTTTTTGCCGAGAGTCCCATTGTCCCTGAATGCTGTGTTGATTGAGGTGTGCTCCCCACCCTATCATGGAGGCATCTGTAGTTATTACGTATTGAGGCACTGGGTCTTGAAAAGGCCGCCCTTGGTTTAAATTTATATTGTTCCACCATTGAAGCGAGATGTATGTTTGGCGGTCTATCAATACTAGATCTAGAAGTTGACCCTGTGCTTGTGACCATTGTGATGCTAGGCACTGTTGTAAGGGCCGCATGTGCAATCTTGCGTTTGGGACAATGGCTATGCACGAGGACATCATGCCTAGGAGTTTCATTACTATTTTGACTTGTATTCTTTGGTTTGGATACATGCCCTGTATTACATTGTGAAATGCTTGTACTCTTTGTGGACTTGGAGTGGCAATCGCTTTTGCTGTGTCGATTGTTGCCCCTAAGTATTGCTGTGTTTGACACGGCTGAAGGTGTGACTTTGTGTAGTTGACTGAAAAACCTAGTTTGTGTAGGGTTTCTATGACATACTTTGTGTGTTGTAAACACCGTTCTAGTGTGTTGGTTTTGATTAACCAATCATCTAGGTACGGGAACACATGTATTTGCTGCCTTCTGATATGCGCAGCTACTACTGCCAGGCATTTTGTAAAAACTCTTGGCGCAGTTGTTATTCCGAATGGCAACACCTTGAATTGGTAATGTACCCCTTGGAATACAAATCTTAGGTACTTTCTGTGCGAAGGATGTATTGGTATATGGAAATATGCATCCTTTAGGTCTAGTGTTGTCATGTAGTCTTGTTGCTTGAGCAGTGGGATTACATCTTGTAATGTCACCATGTGAAAGTGGTCTGATTTGATGTAGGTATTTAATGTTCTGAGATCTAATATAGGCAGTGCTTTAAATGGGCCGGTACTCACCGGTACTGAGTACCGGCACTTCTTATTTTTTTCACTCTGAGTACCGGCACTTCTCAGCTGCCAAGGAGAGTACTGGTACTCCTGAAGGGTAGGCTCATTAGCTGCTAGTGCTGGTGAGCACTGGGCTCTCAGAGTTGAACCCGCCTCTGACAGCAAAGGTGCTTCTGTCGCCCTAAACTGAGCCCTGCTGAGCTATTCAGCGGGATTATGTGCCTAATGTCTGGGTATTTACAATCACGCTGTGTTTGTCAGAACAGGGTCCATTCAGGCCCTGTGCTGTCAATCACATTTACACACTCGTGTGCTTTTGTGTAAACACAGGAATTGAGGCAGCCCAGCTGTGACAACTAAGAAAGCCATGGGAGGAAAGTTTAAAATGGCTTTGATCCCACCTGACTCTCTTGAACGAGGGTCTGCTTATGTATGTGTGTTTGCCTGCTGGTATGTATGTGTCTTTGTGTGAGAGAAAAGCGAATGAAAGAGAGAGAATCAGGGCACTTTAAGGAGGACTGTGTGGAATGCTTTGAGTGTGCGCCTCTGCTTGTTTCTTTCTGTGTGTGCACGTTCAAGAATATATAGTATTGTGCAAAACGACAGCAAATATGTTTGCCAGTAAGATAAATAGCATTGTGTTTCGCTTACATTTCGTTTAACGAGTTAACTTGTTTTGTTTGTTCAAACACATTTCTCATGGGCCTTGGCATGTGCTGCAACTGGTATATAAGTCAAAGTATCCCATGTCTTGCTCTTAGCCCCGCCCCTAGCCCCACCCAACACACTACTAGTATATGTTAATGAGTACCTGCACTTATTTTTTCCCATTTAAAGCACTGAATATAGGTCTCAGTGTTTTGTCCTTTTTGGGTATGAGAAAGTACAGAGAGTAAACTCCTGTTCCTTTCTGTTGAATTGGTACAAATTCTATTGCTCCTTTTTGTAGCAATGCCTGGATCTCTAGTCCTAGAAGATCCATGTGTTGTTTTGACATATTGTGTGTTTTCGGTGGAACGTTTGGAGGGAATCTGAGAAATTCTATGCAATAACCATGCTGGATAATTGCCAGTACCCAAGTGTCTGTTGTTATCTCCTCCCAATGTTTGTAAAATTTGCTTATTCTCCCCCCCACAGGTGTTATGTGTTGGGGATTTCTGACTTGGAAGTCACTGCTTGTTTTGAGGAGCTTTGGGGCTTTGGAACTTCCCTCTATTCTTTTGGAATTGTCCCCCTCTATATTGTCCACGAAAACCTTCCCGCTGATATTGACTTTGATAAGTGGGCCTTGTTTGTGACGTTGTGGGTTCTGTAGCTTTTCCTCAAAACCCCCCTCTAAACTGTGTTTTGCGAAATGTGCCTCTGCTCTGTGAGGAGTAGAGTGCGCCCATGGCTTTGGCCGTATCAGTGTCTTTTTTAAGTTTTTCTTTCGCAGTGTCCACCTCCGGCCCAAACAACTGCTGTCCATTAAAAGGCATATTCAGCACGGCTTGTTGTATTTCCGGCTTGAATCCCGATGTACGCAACCATGCGTGTCTCCTTATTGTTACTGCAGTATTTACTGTCCTAGCAGCTGTATCTGCTGCATCCATTGCTGACCGTATCTGATTATTTGAGAAACCTTGTCCTTCCTTTACCACTTGTTGTGCCCTTTTTTGGAACTCTTTGGGTAAGTGTTCTATGAAATGCTGCATTTCGTCCCAATGAGCCCTATCATATCACGCCAGAAGTGCTTGTGAGTTGGCAATACGCCATTGGTTTGCTGCTTGTGCTGCAACCCTTTTTCCTGCAGCGTCAAATTTGCGACTCTCCTTGTCTGGAGGTGGTGCGTCTCCCGAGGTGTGAGAGTTTGCTCTCTTGCGAGCTGCCCCTACTACCACAGAGTCTGGTGTTAATTGCTGCATGATATACACAGGGTGTGTAGGCGGTGGCTTGTACTTTTTCTCCACCCTTGGAGTTATGGCCCTGCCCTTCACAGGCTCCTGAAACACCTGTTTGGAGTGTTTTAGCATTCCAGGTAGCATGGGTAGGCTCTGGTATTGGCTATGAGTGGAGGATAGTGTATTAAACAAAAAGTCATCCTCAATCGGTTCTGCATGCAAGGTGACATTATGAAAAGCTGCTGCCCTTGAGACCACCTGCGTGTAAGATGTACTGTCCTCAGGTGGGGACGGTCTTACTGGGTAACAGTCTGGGCTGTTATCCGATACTGGTGCATCATAAAGGTCCCATGCGTCGGGATCGTCCTGACTCATTGCAGTATGCGTTGGGGATTGCATCAGTGATGGAGTGACTACCGGTGATGTGTGCATTGATGGTGGTGGAGATGGTGGCGGAGTTGTCTGTCTTGCCACCTTTGCCTGTGGCTGCTTGTCCTTATCTTGAAAGGCAAGTCTTCCTTTCATTTTAATTGGGGGAAGAGTGCTTATCTTCCCTGTGTCCTTTTGAATGTGGAGCCTCCTTTGAGTGTAGTCTGGCTCCATTGATTCTAGTTCTTGTCCGAACTTATGTCCTTGCATTTGGGAGGACAATCCCTGTTCCTCTGTGTAGGAACCGGATTTCGGTTCCGAGGCTGGATGTTTCGGAATGGAAACCTTTTCGGTAGCCTTTTTCGGCTCCGACGACACTTTCTTTATTTTTGGTGTTGTGATCTCTCGGTGCCGACCCATTTCGGTGCCACTGTCTTGGTGCCGAACTTGCTCGGAGCCGCTGTCTCGGGCTCGGTATCTCGACCGGAGTCAGATGACTTCAAACACAAGCGTGCCCTTTTTCGGTGCCGATGATCGGTCACCTATTTTATGGGTTAAGCCATGGCCTGTTGGCGGTGGCGTCCCCTGGGCTTTTGTGGTCTTTTCGTGAGTTTTATGTTTCGACGTCTTACTCACGGTTTTCGGCGTTTCTTCGGGATCGAGCTCGTCAGAGTCCGACTCCTGGATGGAGAAGCTTTCCTCTTCCTCCTCCAAATGCCTTTGTCCTGTCGGCGCCGACGCCATTTGCAGTCTTCTAGCTCTTCGGTCTCTTAATGTCTTCCTCGACCGAAACGCTCGACAGGCTTCACAAGTATCTTCTTTGTGTTCTGGAGACAAACACAGGTTACAGACCAGGTGCTGATCTGTATACGGATACTTGTTGTGACATTTTGGGCAGAAGCGGAATGGGGTCCGTTCCATCAGCCTTGAAGAGACACGTGGCTGGGCCGACCAGGCCCCAACTGGGGATCGAAAAAACCCCGAAGGGCCACCGGAGCTCTTCAAAAGTCGGAGTCGATCTGTAGTCACTAACCCGATACCGAACGCAAACAATACCGTCGAATTTTTACGAGATTCTAACTAACTTTCCAAACCGAAACACAGAGCAAAAAGGAACACGTGCGAACCCGATGGCGGAAAAAAACCAATCTAAGATGGAGTCGACGCCCATGCGCAATGGAGCCGAAAGGGGAGGAGTCCCTCGATCTCGTGACTCGAAAGACTTCTTCGAAGAAAAACAACTTGTAACACTCCGAGCCCAACACTAGATGGCGGGATGTGCAAAGCATGTGTATCTGCAACTACACATGCCATCGAACATATATATATAGATATTTGCCACCAGTTGGCTTGCAGTTGCAGCTTGCGTCTTCAAAGCAATGCACATACTTCAACTGACACATTTCAACTGTAGCTTTTAGGCAGCAATAAAAAAGTCAAGTAAGTATTGTGATTATGTTTCTGCTACAAAAGGATCAGGCTTTTGTCTAGTGGCAGTTTTAGTGATATAAAGAAGCGCAGAAGGTTTCTATGCCTACTGCATAGAGCAAATCTGTATTTTATGTAAATAGCTGAGTACATTATTAAAGTCAGCCATTACCTGCGCTATAATACAAATGAAATGTATGTGCGGGGTGGGGGGCGGCTATGGAGAGATGAAGGGCAGTTTTGCTGGGTGGTAATGAGGGAATCCGAGGAGGAGGGAGTGGGAGCACCAATAATGATTGTTGGACTGGGCACAGGAGGTGCTGTGACGAATGGTATGTGACAAGGTGTTTTTTGAGTGTCTTGAAAGAACGTGCTGATTGAGGGAAGAAGCGCAGGTAAGGTGGCCTCTACTGTTGCACGTATCTCACACACACCATCGATTTTTTGACTGTCTACGTAGGCTAGTGTTTTAGAGCAACAGTTTAGCCAATAGCAGAGGTGGCATCTTGATGGATGACTGCTGCCGTCACTCGGGTTATAGAGGACAGCTCTGACATAGGATCAGAGACAGACATCAGATACTGAGACAGTATTTGAGGGATAGGACAATGGCACAGACTCTTTTTCAGTCGGAGGAGTCCGATTCGATAACTCCTCTTCCAGTAAATTATGAGGGAGGTGGTGAGGACAGTCCTGCTGTCCCTTCGCAAGCACAGTCTGTGCAACAGGGTAATAGTGGGTTAGCCCAACCCAGAGAGCAGGTGAATGCGGCGGCAAGCAGAGAGAGAGAGTGCTCTCTTGGGAGCTCCCCAATTTAGTTCAGCCCCAAATTCCCCCGCCCAAATCGTATTGTGGAGACATCAAAATTATCTATCACAAAACAAACTGGTTTTGTAAGGCAGGCACCTGTGTTTTTGGTCCTGTGTTCAGCGGCCATATAGAGAAACATACTAAACCCAAACATTTCTGGAAACTAGACATTCGGGGGAGTCCACAGAGGTGTGACTTGTGTGGATTCCCCAAAGTTTTCTTACCCAGAATACCCTGCAAAGCTGAAATGGAGAATAAATACTCTATTTTTCTCGCATTTCTGTCACACAAACTACAGGAATATGCTGGGATCCACAAAATTCCTACCACCCAGTGATTCCTCACCTGTCCTGATAAAAACACTACTCCACTTGAGTGCCTATACCTAGTGCCTGCATCAGGAATGGATCACCCCAGGGTTAAAAGGCTGCCTCATGAAAGGACCAACATTGACCATTGTGTGATCTATTCCTGTCGCGGGCACCAGGCCTACCCGCACAAGTAAGTGAGGTACCAATTGTATCGGGAGACTTGGGGGAACGCTGGGTGGAAGGAAATTTGTGGCTCCTCTCAGATTCCAGAACTTTGTCATCGAAATGTGAGGAAAAAGTGTTTTTTTGGCCACATTTTGAGGGTTGCAAAGGATTCTGGGTAACAGAACCTGATCAGAGCCCCACAAGTCACCCCATCCTGGATTCCCCTAGGTGTCTAGTTTTCAAAAAAGCACAGGTTTGGTAGGGTTCCCTAGGTGCCGGCTGAGCTAGAGGCCAAAATCCACAGCTAGGCACTTTGCAAAAAACAAGTCAGATTTCAATGTAAAAATGTGATGTGTCCATGTTGCGTTTCCTGTCGCGAGCATTAGGCCTACCCACGCAAGTGAGGTACCATTTTTATCAGGAGACTTGGGGGAACACAGAATAGCAAAACAAGTGTTATTGCCCCTTGTCTTTCTCTACATTTTTTCCTTCCAAATGTAAGACAGTGTTTAAAAAAGACGTCTATTTGAGAAATGGCCTGTAACTCACATGCTGGTATGGGCACCCCGGAATTCAGAGATGTGCAAATACCCACTGCTTCTCAACACCTTATCTTATGCCCATTTTGGAAATACAAAGGTTTTCTTGATACCTATTTTTCACTCTTTATATTTCAGCAAATGAATTTCTGTATACCCGGTATAGAATGAAAACCCAATGCAAGGTGCACCTCATTTATTGGCTCTGGGTACCTATGGATCTTGATGAACCTACAAGCCCTATATATCCTCGCAACCGGAAGAGTCCAGCGCACGTAACGGTATATTGCTTTAAAAAAATCTGACATTGCAGGAAAAAGTTACAGAGTAAAACGTGGAGAAAAATGGCTGTTCTTTTCAGCTCACTTTCAATATTTTTTTATTTCAGCTGTTATTTTCAGTAGGAAAACCTTGTAGGATCTACACAAATGACCCCTTGCTGAATTCAGAACTTTGTCTACTTTTCAGAAATGTTTAGCTGTCCAGGATCCAGCATTGGTTTCACACCCATTCCTGTCACTAACTGGAAGGAGGCTGAAAGCACCAAAAATAGTAAAAATGGGGTATGTACCAGTAAAATGCCAAAATTGTGTTGAAAAATGTGGTTTTCTGATTCAAGTCTGCCCGTTCCTGAAAGGTGGGAAGATGGTGATTTTAGCACCAGAAACCCTTTGTTGATGCCATTTTCACGGAAAAAAACACAAGCCTTCTTCGGCAGCCCTTTTTTCCCATTTTTTGAAAAAAACTAAATTTTCACTGTATTTTGGCTAATTTCTTGGTCTCCTCCAGGGGAAACCACAAACTCTGGGTACCATTAGAATACCTAGGATGTTGGAAAAAAAAGGACGCAAATTTGGCGTGGATAGCTTATGTGGACAAAAAGTTATGAAGGCCTAAGCGCGAACTACCTCAAATAGCCAAAAAAGGGCTCAGCACTGGGGGGGGAAGGCTCAGCAGCTAAGAGGTTAACAAAGAGCCCACTCTTTATTGCGTCTGTCAATTACTGGGTGCAATAAACATCTCACCAATTGTATCTGCGATCCCTGCACAAATAGGTGTTAGCACAGGGATCGCAACATAGCAGGCCACTTGTAGTCAGGCCCTTAGTTTATGTGTTATCCTGAAGTGAGGTGGTATTTTATCCTGTTTGCAACTGTGCTTTTATAAAGCGTACACGGTTGTGTGTGCTGCTGAGAGCTTGTTGGTACCCAAATACATGAAGTATTTGAACTGTGTTGGATGGACGTGTAGGACACAGTCTAATATGTTGTCTTATGAGGTTGTGGGCTGTTCCTAAAAGGGGGGGGGGGTGCTGTGAAGATGCCCTAGTACCCACACAATGGACCTTGTTGTATGGACGAAGGGTGTTCTGTCTTAGGTTTTCTGTTAGAGGCAGGGTACAGATGGTCTGCTCACCTTCTTACTTCATCGGTCAGTGTTCTCAGCCGTACTCTTTTTCTACTACCCAGGCTCATGAGTCAGTTGTCCTTCACCCTCATACGCTCCATCCACACCAGCTGGAGGCTGCCATTCATGCTTTTACTGCTCCACTTCAGAGAGCATGGTCAGACGAGGGAGTCAGGGGATGTAGTCGCACCCAAACAGGGCCAAAAGGTCAATAAAGAGTGAGTGTAGAGTATCCCTAATAATTTCAGTCCTCATGGTTTTACCTTGAATTTTTTTTGAAAATTAAAAAATTTCATAAAAAGGTGCTTTTGGCACCTCAAAGAACTGGGAGTGACTTAGTTTCTAAGAATCATCTTCCGAATAAGCCCTGTTACGGTTCAAAGGAGAACTCTATATGATTGGACACTGTGTTATAAAGGAATTTATTCTCATTCCAGTCGTTTGTTTGGGAGTAAAAAAGTTTAAATATTGTGTTTGGAGGGAGGTGGGGAAAGGGCATAAGCTTTTAGAACGAGAATCGTCCTAGCTACTACTGCCAAAAGCAGTCACCATGATCATGGGATGCAACGTGATTCCCTCAACTGCTGCGGAAGCACCACATAAAGCATCCCTAGCCATCACCAGACCCAAGACCTCACCTCGCCAAACGTCCCACCATCCTCACACACTTCCACTCTTCAAAACAGATGCAATGACTTAATACAAAGTGAACGACGCTGCCAGCTCCATGCAGTTTAGAGGAGGGAAGCCATCCAGTGATGATTCTAGAACAGCACCAGCAGATTCAGTGTCTAGTTCAAGTCAGTCAACAGCTGCTCCTGATGAAGCACAGAGCAGCATGCAGTGGACGCAAGAGCAGCAGAGTGGAGAGTAAAAGTAGGTGAGAAAAGGAAGCGATGCAACCCATGGGGTAAATGCAGAGGAGAAGATAACAGGGAAAACGAAGGGAGAAACCCCAGTACCAACACAACTCCAGCAACAGCCTCACCTTACCCCTTCTTCAGATGGATCCATCTGGAGCCCGCTGGCCCACAACAAACAATACCTCCATGATACGTTTCCTGGATCATTCTCAAACTGCAGAAACTACCATGCACGTCAGTCCTTTCAGGAATCGGGTATCTTTTCTTTTGACTCTTTGTCAGACCATCTCTATCTCTAAGGTACTCTCTCTTGTGCACTCCTACATACAACGCCCATTCATCAAGGCACATTCACAACTCAGTGGAAGCACACACCCAGTCCCCACGGATTCCACAGATAACTGCATAGGCACCACTTCCACAACCTATACCAGCTCAAGGGTCTTTCATTCTATTGGGGTGACAACCATCTACTCAAGACAGAATGCTATGTTGGATTGAAGGGTGTCACTAGCGCAGGCCTTCCCTACATAACACAGGAGAAAAAACTGAAACACATGTCCATGCAGGCAGGAGAAAGTCACAGCAAGACAGTGATTTCTTTTTCTACATAATTCATTTCTCTCTTACAACAGAATAACATAACACACTACTATGATGTAGTTCTTTCACTAAGCATACCCCTAGATGGATCTAATGCCAGTTTTATGCTTGTCACTTATAAAACCTTTAATATAACAACATATTGATCAGTTGCAAACAAATTCAACCCCTAGTTGACTGAAATAGGGTTATAAAATATTGCTGGGTTTCTTTCTGCGTTTTAGGGTTACAACTTGAGAACGTATTCTGTGGACTATGCTGTTAGTCCATCAAAAAGCTATGATCTACCATAGAAAGTCTTAGTTTTCATGTTATAAATGTGAAAGAATCTTAATCCATGGGTTGAGATTTGTCTCCAAATAGAGACAAAAATAAGAAATAACTTAGTGTGAATCTAGGATTTGTCCTCAAAAACACTTTATCTTGGAGCTAGGAGAGTGAAGAGAAGATAGGATGGGAAACACTTGTAATTCAATGAATTTGTAATCTACATAACTAGTGAGCATAAGAAATAAATAAAAGAAAATCACTGGGGCGTCGTCAATGAAAGAGCCAGAAAATCAGTTACCAGCACCAAGTGCTATGACAACATAAATGAGGGCAAAATATTAATAATTATGCCAGTTTATAGCAAAGCTTTCCAGAGCTAGTCTCGTCGGAAGCATTCTACTGCGCTAATACCGACCTCCCAGGTCTGTTTTTATTTGTTTTTAATGTAATGAGAATAAAAGGGCAGCGTAAAAATCAATTGCCCCAGAGATTTGGTTAGCCATCCTAATTTGTCATAATGCACCTCTGGTTCAGTAGACAGGAATCAACAAACTCGCACCCACCTCCACACATCAAACTTGTTAATGAGGGAAACACTTTTACAATCTTCATCATGCTTACAAGTACAAAATAAATCAGAATGTTTCATTACTAAGTATAGGATGTCTCCATGTAAAAACATGCTGGAGATATTTTTCAGCTTTTCAGTAGACATCACATTACGTCTGCTCAAGCAATGCTGCATTTTATAGGGGAAGTGCTACCCTCACAATGAAGGATCTGTGTGGTCATGTTCTTCATCTTCACCACTGGAAAATTATTTTTGATCTATCTAGTTAAGACACCCACCCTGCTCAGAATAATATGACGGATAAGAGAGCACTGGTGCAGCTGACGCGGGGCCTCTTTGAAAGAAAAACGTCACTGAGCACCAGTTCACATGCGACGAGTGGAAAGAAAGAGTAGAGTGGGCTCTTGCAGCAGTTTTCAATGCAAATGCCAGATTTAAGAACCTCTGTGCCAATTTGAAATAAAGGTGTTGCGTCTACAACTGAGCTTGGAGAGGTTTGCTTTATGATAATGCATTTCTCGAAGCCTTAGGACCCAAGCAGCAGACATTTTTAGCTTTTATAGCTCTTGCCACAAGGTCATCTAATCCAAAATAAATGTTCTGTTACCCAGAGACTGTAATGCACATATTCATTTCCTCCTTCCTCCTATCAGAGGTTGTGGGGAGGCATAGTAACAGCACCCTGATTTCCTTTGCCTTCACAGTCAAGTATACAGTTCTGCTCCTTTTCTGAGAACTTCCATGTTGAACAATTTATGCAATGGACACACAACATTAAACAGGACACTGGAATAATAGTTTCTCATTTGTAATACTATATAAGCAGGCACTAGGGTAATGTTTTAATGTGTTGTGTACATTCAGCTGTGGAAAGGGGCACTGAAGAGCCACAACAGTGGTCACAGGTTGGCTCTTTTTTCCTCCTACAACAATTGTCACCAAACAAAAGGTGTCACATTCCCTATTTAAAGAGAATTCTCACTGTGGAATAATCAATAGGATTTCTGAGATAGAGAGAAAGAGATAGAGAGAGAGAGATAGAGAGTAAGATATATATATATATATATATATATATATATATATATATATATATATATATATATATATATAGAGAGAGAGAGAGAGAGACATGCCCCAGTTACTTGAAAATATGGACCTCGATACCTCAGCCATCTCTCAGGTTGATTATGGCTTATGAATTGTGATGTAAACCAATGGTAAATTGCGAGACCAATCAGAGTATAGACATAATTTAGAACTTCACTTCACTGGGAAGAATGTTCAGATGCTTCTAAAAATATTTTCAAGAGAAGAATGCATTTAAAGAACTATTTGTAGACGGTTCTTGGAAGAATGTTTAGGTGCTTCTAAAAGTCTTTTCAAGAGAAGAATTGATTTGGATGACTCTTTGTTGTAGACTGCTCTAACAGGTAATGGTAATCCATACCAATGGTTATGGAATAAGATGCCTTTGAAAAGGTGGTGGTGAGAATAGCTATTAGTGCAACATTTACATTTCGGCATGTATTACTGCACCAAGGAGAGCCATAAGAGAAAGAGTCTAACATGTATATGCTTCTTGGTCAGGAGGTTGTATAACCAGAATTCACTTTTCGTCTTTTAGTGGGAGAATGGCATGCACATATTCACTCCAAGGGTAAGCATAACGATGGCAGCTCTGGTTCCTTTTACCTTGATAGCTAAGCATACATTTACACTCTTTAACTGAGCAGTTCATAACATTCACTATATCACAATTGATTACAAGTTGCACTTGCAGGTCTCTTGCATTTCAGAAATTGTCTACTGACCAAGGAAATCCCCATACCATATTGCCTCTGTACACCTATATCAAAGGCAATATCACTAACATAAAACTGTTAGTCAAAGGTGGAAATCTGTCTCATTTTTCAACAATCACAGATACATTTCTATCAGTTTGTTTTTCTCATCACGTCATAGAGGTTGCCTGGTTCCAACTAAATTCCTTTACAGTACTCAAGGGCAACATTAAAGGAAGTGGCTCACCCCCAAAAGTAAAGGTATAGTAGAAGAAAATACATAATTTGTATGATGAGAGTACATTCATTTGAACCTTCCATCAGACCACTGCCAGACAAGTCATACTCTTCTTTACCCACACCCTGACTGACAAACAGGTCCATGCCATTTACCTTGAAGTTCAAACAGTGAACTCGCATCTGTGGCTGTCTCAGATGGGGCTTGGGTGATCGGACGAAGGTACGACCTGTAACCCTTCAGCAAAGAGGCCATGAAGCACAGGAATGCCTCTTGGATCTCCAAATCCAACAAATGCAACTTCTTCCCAGAGTTGGAGTCGCTGTCATTCATTGACAGACCCATCAGGGCATCTTCACTTGGCCTGTGCTGCACTGGAGAGGAAAGAAATATGTTTTTTCAAGTTATGAATTGATATATAAGATCAAACAGCACACTGTAATAACAGTCTACGATATGTGACACTGTATTAGCAGGCTTTAGATCAATGTTTTATTGTGTCACTGTAGTTAAGGTGACATTGAAGAGTAGCAGACGTAGAAGTTGCAGGATCCCTCTTGGTTTCCTCCTACCTCCCTACAATTATTGCCGCCACACGAAATTGGTTACTCTCATTATTCAAAGACTAATGCTACTATGGAGCAATCTCCACTGTATTCAAATATGTAGGTTTTTTCAAATATTGCAAGCTTGGGCAAAAGTGTGAACTTTCAGTTACATTAAAAGGTTGACAACAATATACCTCTTCTCTCTCCCAGTTAGATTATGGCTTATAAATTGTTAAACTAACCAAAGGTTAATTGAGAAACCAGTCAAAGAATCTAGATATGATTTAGAATTATACTTGCGGGGGGAATGATGTTTAGGTGTTTGTTTTTTAAAACCTGTGAAAACTCGATTTGGATGACCCTTCTGTTATAAAAAGGTCTAATTGGGTATGAATGAAGGTACCTTTGAAAAGAGGAGTGGACATAATTATTATGCAATATTTACATGTAGGCATATTTTACTGCAGCAAAGAGTACTATGGAAGCAAGAGTCAAATTAAACATGCTTCTTGGTTGAAGAAAAGATGATAAAACAAATAAAATGCAGTGTTTGAAAAATCATATTGCCATTAGGTAACTCCTTTGATGATTTAGGAAGGTAAGATAACCATTCTCTAAATAAAAAATAAAAACTTTTACATGAAATAGAAATGTTGTAAACTGGAGCATTCACATTATCACAGGAACTTAGGTCAAAGAGGCTTTCTGTTTGTCGTAAGAGATTACGTTTACTGTTGAGATAACCAATAACAGAACATTCTAGTAATATATGTTTCACTCTACCGCCTCCTTTATTATTTATTCAAAGTTTCAAAGATTTTAATATACATCTATACGGAAATCACAACATAAAATTAGTAAAGTTGACCAACAGCTTTTTCAGAGGACGAAATAGCAACTTGCAGTTTAGTAAGGCATGGTGGGCAATGCTACGCTGGCTACAAAAGGATACAAGCCTAATAGAATACAACTTTCGTTTCAACTGTGCAATGTAGATTGTATAGTACTGAATCTCTGTTCAATTCAAACAAGAAAATCCTGTCCACCCCTAGAATAGCTTACCATATTTGGTAGGAATTAAAGAGGTTCTGGGGTGTTTGTTATTTTTTGATGGACAAAAAAACCCTTAGGACTGTGAAAAAACAGAGTCTTTATTTAGAGTATAATAGAGCAGAGGTGTTAGCCACATAATTATTGGCCAGATTGGAAACATCCCCAACCACAACTCCAGAACAACGAAGTCGTGGACAACGAAAGCGAAACAACGCTTTCGTTAACCACGACTTCCTTGTTCGGTGCCTTAACCACACATGTGCTGAACAATGCACATGTGTGGTTAAGGCACAGAAGAAGGGAGTCTGCTTCGTCAGAGGACGTGATCAGGTAAATGGGGCTGGGGCTGTTTTAGGGGCGGGGTGGGGGGAATCGGGCATTTTTAGTTTTTGGGGGTGGAGGGGTTGTGGTGGTTTAGGTTTCGGGATGAGTGTGTGGGGGTTGGGGCATTTTTTATTTTAGGGGCGGGGTGGAGGGGGTCGGGTATTTTTAGTTTTTAGGCGTGGGGCGTCGGGGTGGTTGTGGTTTAGGGGCAGGGGTTTGGGGAGTAGGGACATTTTTAGTTTTAGGGCCGGGGTGGGGGGGTCGGGTATTTTTAGTTTTTGGGGGCGGGCGGGATGGTTTAGGGCGGGGGAGGGCGCAGCGCATTTTTAGTTTTAGGTGCAGGGGTGGGGGGGTCAGGGTATTTTTAGTTTTTGGGGGTGGGGGGGGTCGGGTGGTTTAGGGGCAGGAGTGGTGGGTCAGGGTGGTTTAGGGGCAGGGGTAGGGGGTCGGGGCATTTTTAGTTCTTGGGGTGGGGGATCGGGGTGGTTTAGGTTTAGGGGTGGGGATGGAGGGTCCTGCATTTTTAAATTTAGGGGTGGGGTGAGGGGCTGGGGTGGTTTGGGGCGGGGATTGGGGTATTTTTAGTTTTTAGGGGTGGGTTTGGGGGGGTCGGGTAGTTTAGGCTTTAGGGGGGTGGAGGTTCAGGGCAGGTTGGGAGTTCGGGGCAGTTTAGGTTTTAGGGGGTGGGGGAGTCGCAGTAGTTATAGGGGCAGGGGTGGGGGTCAGCATAGTTTAGGTTTTGGGGGTGGGGTCACAGTAGTTTTAGTAATAGGGGGTTGGGGTATTTTTAGTTTTTGGGGTGGGGGTCGGGGTAGTTTAGGATAAGGGGCGGGGTGGGGGGGTCGGGTATTTTTAGTTTTTAGGGGCGGGTAGTTTAGGTTTTAGGGGGCAGGGGGTCGTGGTAGGTTTAGGGGCGGGGTTGGGGGGTCGGGTAGTTTAAGTTTATGGGGTGGGGGTTGGGGTAGTGGTACTACTGTTTTTAAGGTTGGGGGGTGGGGGATTGGGGTACGATTGTGTTAGGGGTGGGGGAGTCGCATGCTGGAACCATGCATGCCGTTCACGCATGCCTTTACCAGGAATGCTTTTACAACGAAAAAGCGTTCTTAAGGCTTTCGTGGTAAAGGCATTGTGGTAACAATGCGGTCGTTGTTCCGACTGCGTTGTTTAAGCATGTGTGGTTCCAGCATGCGCTGTTCCGACTCCTATTTGGCCAGATTAATCTGAAGTGCATTACAAATGTGTGTCAAATAAAGACAACATAAACAAGCCGATAACAAATGGCCATCAGACAAGAGAAAGAGTGTGGTCCGGTCACCCCCTCATTAAAAGTGGTGTCTTAATTCCAATGAGGCCAGGCACATCAGCTATGTTTATTTTCACACATGAAAATCCCCAAAATAAGGAATTATGGGAGGAATTATACATCCCCCCACCCCCCCAAGTAATTCCTTAGTTTTAAGGGGACTTCAGGCTACAACTGGCATTGGTCTGGACTTTCTCCACCCTCTGAGTTACTGATGCCTTTGGCATCAGTAACTCAGGGGTGGGTAAATTCCAGGCCATTTTCCAGGCCACCCTTAATGAGGATCTTGCTCTCCTATTTATCATGGTACTAGAAGAGTCAGAAGCTTTCATATTGTAGTCTTGCATCTTGGGATTTACTTAAGTTATATTGCATATCAATGACTAAATTCTTTTAAGGTGAAATTCAGTATTCTGAGAATTTTGAATGGTTACGGAATAAATATTAAGCACCTCATAGCAAAGATTTTGAGGATCCGTTAACAAGAACTGTATGCAGAAAAATGCCTCATGCTTGAAGGGTTTATCATCAATTAACCATCAATTACAGATTCAACAATAAAGATCTAACTGAGGAACACACACTTTTGACCAAGTTATAAAGAGGTAATATAACTCAGGACTCCAGGTTCTAAAGTTGGTATGTAGCTTTTAGATCACCAAATGCAATAAGGCAGGGAAGGGGAGAGTTTGAAGAACCACAAACTACAGCAAAATTTGCACACCAAGAACACCAGAAGGCTGGTGAAAATAAATTTGTAAAATATTCAACAATGGCCAGTGGAATTTCTATAAATAATTAATTCATGTTTACATGTGCTTTATGTAGAGAGCATAACAAACGTATATTCCCCACCCCAAAAAAGTTACTGGATTATTGTTTGGACACATCTCTACGTTTTCTTCATAGTAGAAAAACACAGCACCTCTAAGTTTCATACTCACACTCTGCAAGCTGCTGGTACAAGTTATGTAAAGTGTTCATGAGATTCTTGCATGGCTTCTTTGGCAGTGTCTTCCACGAGACGTGCTTTCTGTCTTCTGTCCTTTTAAACAAAAATACAACATTACTCATGTGAACGTCTCTTTAATCTCTGAGAAATTACTAAAACAGTTTGTGTGCAAACTGTAACTTCCTTCAATCCAGCAGGTTGGTGTGTAAAAGGCATGTCACATGTTTGAGTCTTAGCAACGCAGATCACTGTACCATCCTTCTACACTAAATAAAATTAATACCTTGCTTACTTAGGCAACAATTGAAACTCCAATTATTTAAGTGCCACAAGAAAACCTGTTGAAAATGTATAGTGTCCATCTGCATCCCACAGGGTGTTCCGCACCTTTATTTCCAGCCGGGCAACATTTGATTAGCTGCTGTGATGGAAGTGATAGTTGTTTTCATGTGCATATGCATGCAAAACACAGGCATGACTAATTCAAATTATTTTTGATTTAAAAAAACAACCCAACAAAATGTGATTTTCTCTACCATCTAACAAACTTGTTAGTTTATTTGCGTGGGTCAGGGAGAATATATAAATATAGTCTTAAATACAACAAAGCATAGGGTACTATCTGCCATGAAGAGAAATTTGCATTTCACGAGAGAGGTCTAACCTGCGTGTGAAATACAGTCTTATGGTACATTATATACCTTTCATTACAATCCATGAAAACATTCTTGAAACATTGCGCTGAAACTGCATTTGTGCTAAAACTGAGTGAGTCAAAATGTTGTTGAAGCAGCTTCCTCAGAGACCTCTGTAAGAGCGTCACCAGTTTCACAAAGTCTCCCTCTAGTCAAAGGGTTTACCATGCTTAATTCCTCTAGTAAGCATTGAATGAAAAAGCTTTGACTTGCCACACTTATGTCCGGTAGGAAGGACGGAGGTCCTTTGGATACTGACTATGTTTGTGTTAGCATTTATGTATCTGGTAATGAAGACAAGAGGATGCTAACAATTATGGAAGGTTCCTTTAACCTAAGGATGTCCTAATATTTGGGAAAAAACAACAGTATTAAAAAGATTTGCCAAATATTAAATGCACACATCACAGCAGTGGCAATGTAAACAGTGCACACTGCAAATAAATGTAAGTTGAAGTAGCTTTAACTGCACAGCTTTTACTGTAGGGCGCTTTTATCACAGTGTGCTCCGTTGCCTGATAGCCAAATCTGTATTACACGAATACCACTTCTGCCCTCGCCAGGCAGAGTGATGTCATTAACTATATAATTCCAGTTGTCCTCAGTGATGTTATCATTGATGTCACAGTACATTATGAGTGTTGCAATGTATGACGAGGGTGCAAGGTATAGTTACTTGCATTAACTTGTGAATTTCAGTTGTTGTTTTAGTTTAAAATGTTACATTTTAACTTACATTTTCACCTATTTATAACACCACTTTAACCTTTGTTTTTTTCCCCAGTGCATTTCTAGCATTCTTTTTTTTTTTTTTTTTTTTTTAACGGAAAGTAAGATTTTATTACCATATCAAACTATGTCAACCCCCTGCTGCCTGTGGCTAGAGTGGGACTGACCACATGCCTTTTACTCATATCCCTGCCTTTTGCCAACCTCTTGTCATGCACAGTTTTCGGCCATGTGCACCACAGAGTTGGCTGCAGGGCCTGCTCTGTGACCAGGTTCTGAGCCAAACCGCTAACTGCTGGCCAACTTGCCATCAAGCATGGCCTTTGACTGTGTGCAACCTGGGGCTTACCAAAAGGGCCTGGAGCTCAACCTCAAGCCTCAGACCAACCCCAATGGGAACCCTCCCCCTTTTTCTTTTTTTAATTGCTTTCCAGATCCAGTGGAGTCCAGGGCGCTGTGCAGGCTCCAGAGGAACTCCCGCAGGAGTTCAGGGCCAGAGCTGGCTCCCAGAGGATCACTACTATAACAAAAAATGTTTTGGTCCCTCTGGGGGAAGAATACGAATTAACCTCCACGACAGTGGTTGTACCATAAAGAACGTTCTGTACCGATGAGGGTTGTGAGTAATATATCACATTTATTTGAAGCTTAAATTCAACAATTTAAAGTAAAGTAATCGAGGTGCTCCTGTATAACGGCGCAGTGTGAGTGAATTATGTGTTAGTATAAGTGTTGCAGTCCTATTTACATGAAAACTAAAACCAAACTGTGTTTAAAAGCATGAGGTCTCAAATAAGCACCTATAACCATAGGTCAAAAAGTCAATCCACAATTTCTAATACAATGTTGACTTTTCGACCGCAATCATAGAAATTAATTCAGGGGGGTCATTTTCAGGACAGAATATTGAAATAGGAAGCACCCCTATTTGGTTGCAATCAGAATCATCCTAGTCGTGTTAATAATAAAACTATACCAATTCGCCTTCCATCTCATGTAGCCCTGGTGTGTTAATAATACCACTTTTTTACTTTGCCATCCAATGGCTTCAGGAAGGTCTTAGATCTTTCCATGAAAATTAGCCAAGTGTTTAAAGTCTTTTTTTAAACTTGTTGGTGTGGTCTTACGTTAAAGTTAAGGATCTGCAGCCCTGATTTAATCAGATTAAATGCTTTGGCTGGTAGTTCAGCCGCATGGTGAATCCAGAGGATCACAGCATCCCCAGTACCCTTACCATGATCCCTTATACTTTATTGGTTTTTTTTGGCTGTTTTTAACTTTCAATTTTCAGGACACAGGCACAGAATCTTATAATGGCACCCAAAACATTTTTGTTCAGGTTGCGGCCAGCCAATCAGACCACGAGCTCCTGCAGGAGCGTTTAGTTCCCTTATGAACAAGATTGCAGATGGAAACATTTTTATATTTTTAATTTGTATGCCCACTGGTCTCCTACAAATCCAACCATCCCCATATCTATATATTTTGAACCTTAATTTCTCCAAAACTACTGAATGTATTTACATCAAATCACAAATCACATGTGTAAAGATCTAGCTTTCTGCCACTCTGTTCAGCCATTTTGTTGGTAGATTTGTTCGAATTTTCCTAATGAAAATGCATGGGGAAACTGTATTTGGGACCACCCCTTTTTCTCCTCCCCCATTTGATGGATCACCCCAAAATTTTCCAAGATTGAGCTGCAGTGGACAAACTTTTTTCTTTGGAAAGTTTTGTGAAGATCTGTCAAACTGTGCCAACACTATTTGCAAAACAAGTGCAGCAGTCCACGTCAACGTAAACAAAATAACATTGAATCTCCTGGGCCACTGAATTCATGGCCTGCAGGAGTGCTTACCATATTTTTTCAAAGCACTCCGAGCTGGAGCTCTATTTTCTACAGCTGGAGTCCAGGGACACTTTAACTGTGTGTTTTTTAGGGGAATGCCTGAGTTTTTGAAACCTATTTTGAGGCGTTTTAACCAACGCTTCCCAAAACTTTACTGTAACCTTTTTTTTTTTTTTCAGCAAGTTGTGTTTTTTATAATCGTATACAACATCCAAGAGTTTTCTGCATCTAACCCTCTGGATGTGGCAATCATCAGCTGCACTGTGCACATGAGGAGGACGGTCTTATGGCTCTGGGCTCCACCCAGGGACTGATCCCAACCCTCTGCAGGTGGCCAGCACACACATTTCATGAAAAAAGTGTGGTATATTAGAAAATATAAGAGAAAAAGAAAACAATTATGATGATATGGACAGGTTGCCTTAAGGAGTACGTTGAATGACTATCACAATTCTCAACACTTTGACGGCAGTTTTGACTCTGGAAAACAATGAACTGGTTAGCTTTCTGATTCTGAAAGGAAGGACATAATGTTTGTATAGAGTGCCATCAGCAAAGACATAGAAGAACTTCTAACATTCTTTTGAAAATCAACTCAGCTGAATAACTGGAACATGTATGGATTCTCTTTAAAAAGGCAGCACTGCAGATTTAAAAACAGGGCTGGATTGTGTTCCTAAGCATTTTAAATGTTATTTACGTAAAAATGCATTAAATGTTGATGTTATTTACATAGGCTTGCATTTATATCACTTTTTTTCTTTTTTTACACTGTGCTGTAAATCTGAGTCTTTGTAGTTAAATGTTTGCATTCTTCATTATTTTAATAAGTTCTTTATCTTTATTCAAATTATATTCTATTTAAGAATGGGTTTTTAAAGTGACATGGGGCAAAGGGTTGGAAGCATTTTAATTAAAACATTTTAACTTTGAATTTGGAATTCTTTACTTTCAAATTAGGTTTTTAAGAATATTATACATTTTAGGTTTGGTCAATGAAGTTATATGGAGGCAAAGGGCGGGAAGTAATTTACTTTCAAACTAATATTTTAATTTACTAATTACAATTTTCTTGTGGAATTACAATTTTCTTTTTGGAATTAAGAACAGTTATTTAAAATGACATAGGGGACACCTTTGAGAAGTAGTTTTATTAGATCACAATTAATATATAATGCAACTATTTTCTGCTTTACAACAAAAATATATACAGATCAAAAATAGCTATTAAAAAAGAACTATATCGAAAAATCCAGAAAATTGCAATGGCGACTCCTGAAAACAATACTACACTGTAAGTATTCAGATTGTGAAAGCAAGGGAACAATGTTTATATAAAATGTTGCCAGCAGAGACGGCGAAGTACTTCTAACATTCTTTTGAAAATCCACTGAATAAATGGAATATGGACAGATTCTCTTTAAAAACAAAAGGTAGCATTATATGTTTAAAAATAATGCTGTGTTGTATTTGTAAGTGAAGTACGTTATTTACATTAAAATGCATTAGATTTTGATGTAACTGTTAGTAATGTGAAAAACATTGTTTTTGATTACGCTTAAATATCCAATATCAGATTTTACCATGTGAAATGTACATGCAGAAGACCTTAAAACAATTAGTGGAGACTGTGTATTATGAAGAAATGAATGAGTTTTATGATGAAATAAAGGATTAATGGAGCTGGAGGAGTAGTGGTTTCTCAAATTTGATCATCCAAAGATTCCAGCTTTGCTCATTCTACCGATTGGTCATAAAGACCACTCTAACCCTCCTGGTAGGCTCCACTGTTTTCGCAGATGAGAACACATCAAGATTACCATTGTGTGTCAGAAATAATGGAGACTTTTTTACCAAAATTCAGAAAATAAAATGAGAACCAACATTTAGCTAGTAACATTAAATTTTAACTCAATATTTAAAGGTTTTAGACATGATGAAGCATGTCACCATTTGGTGAGTGAGGGCTCTTGTTCTAATAAGAGCAGACTCATAGACTCTATTACTTACTGTTTACATTTGTACTAGTCTATTGGCTGGAACTGTGTACCTTTGGTTTTTTGGTATTATGATGGGAGTACCGTACACAGGACCAACTTTTCTTTAAACACTCCCGACATATTAGCCCTTCTTTGTTTGTATTCGATCATCATTACTTTAAACAGTTGCCTGAAGAGAGTAAATGTTCTGTAAACACAATAATACCAATACCGTGGGTCACAAAGAAAATCCAACTCCTGGAAATGCAAGCATGTTCCTAGTCAATTACCTGAGGTTGACCCATTGTTGGAGGGTAAATGATTTTGTTTTACATTTTTACATGCAAATATATGTAAGACTTGTGTAAACAGTTGTAAAGTCATTGAGTATGAAGTATCCTTTGAGTCCAGTACGTTCCCTGCAACACATATTAAACAGCATATATTGTGCTCTGTCACTGTGGGAAAAGGTATTTGGAGATTACAATTATCCTGTCAAGAAAATGTTTTAGAACATTTGGGATTCACATGTTAATGAATTGCATCAAGTCATTTGCTGAGATACTTTGCAGTTGACTGGGATATAGGGATAAAAGGTTTTAGGGAGCTGATAAAGTATTACGGTTACAATCACTTGTTTATTATTGACCTTCAAGCACAATATCTAGGATGATTAAATAACAAGAACTGGTAATTTATGTGCAAAATTCAGCTTTTGGTGCGCAAGTTATGATTTACATAGTGAGTGTGAAAGCCATAGTTTTTGGAGCTAACCATAGTTGGTGAATGTCGGTGTTTTTTTTAGATTTCCATTTGTACCAGAATTATACTTTGACTGCAATTTTAATTGAATTTCAGAGGTGTTTTTAAAGATATATTTATGTGTTATGACCACATCAAAACATAACTTAACTTTAACCAGTGTTTAAATGGAAAACAAGTAAGTGCAGCCACTCACCAAATTGAGCTGTGGATTTGGGGTGGGGAAACAGGAAAGGGCTAGGCTAAGAGCTAAGTTGGTGTGCATGATAATTGAGACACTTATAGGGTATTCTTGTTCCCCCTGCATATACAAAATGATATATTTACTCTCTTATTTTGGAATACGCAGAATGTCACTGCACATATGGCACATGAAAATCAATCAATGGTGATGTAAGGTTAGGCATACTAGACTCTACACTACTAATGCAATGAGGTGAAGCCACAGGTAATATCAGGCCTTACACCACCTTACAGTGTGTCTGATTGCTAAACCAAGACTAAGGCGGCTCTATTTAACAACCACAAACATACCACTCACTTACACTGTAATCCATCCATGCACACCATTGCAGCAAAAACACCAAACAAGCCAGCATGGCTTGATGTTCAGGCACAAAACAGGGCCCGTATAGATACAAATTATAACGGACAATCAATAATCAGGGGGTAGGGAGCACACAGAGAATGACTTTGGCAAGGCACAGTCCCTAAAAAGAATGTGGAGGAAGAAAGCAAGAAAATACTTTCAGGAGGCGCATACAAATTTTCCTTTAGTCCTCATTAGAAACCACTATTTCGTACCAGGATAAAAATGGAGTGAATGGAATAAAGAAACCCTGCTAAAAATATATAACAGTTGTTGATTATAATGAAAATGTCACTTACCCAGTGTACATCTGTTCGTGGCATCAGTCGCAGTAGATTCGCATGTTCTGCAATAGCTCGCCATCTGGTGTTGGGCCGGAGTGTTACAAGTTGTTTTTCTTCGAAGAAGTCTTTCGAGTCACGGGACCGAGTGACTCCTCCTTTTGTCTCCATTGCGCATGGGCGTCGACTCCATCTTCGATTGTTTTTCCCCGCAGAGGGTGAGGTAGGAGTTGAATTGTAGTAATAGTGCCCATGCAATGGAGTGACTAAGTATGCACCTATTTAAGGTTGAGATGATACATATATAAATAATTGAAGGTAACTTCCAAACTGCTACAGGCTCCCGGGGAGGCGGGTGGGCACATGCGAATCTACTGCGACTGATGCCACGAACAGATGTACACTGGGTGACATTTTCAGTTCGATGGCATCTGTCGCTGTAGATACGCATGTTCTGCAATAGACTAGTAAGCAGTTATTTCCCCAAAAGCGGTGGATCAGCCTGTAGGAGTGGAAGTAGTCTGAAATAATGTCCTTAATACAGCTTGACCTACTGTGGCTTGTTGTGCGGATAACACGTCTACACAGTAGTGCTTGGTGAATGTGTGAGGCGTAGACCATGTGGCTGCCTTACATATTTCTTGCATTGGGATGTTTCCTAGAAAGGCCATGGTAGCACCTTTCTTTCTGGTTGAGTGTGCCCTTGGTGTAATGGGCAGCTGTCGTTTAGCTTTAAGGTAGCAGATTTGGATGCATTTAACTATCCATCTGGCTATACCTTGTTTTGAAATTGGGTTTCCTGCATGAGGTTTTTGAAATGCAATAAAGAGTTGTTTAGTCTTTCTGATGTTCTTTGTTCTGTCAATGTAATACATTAATGCTCTTTTGACATCTAATGTATGTAGTGCCCTTTCAGCTACGGTATCTGGCTGTGGAAAGAACACTGGAAGTTCCACTGTTTGATTTAGATGGAACGGTGAAATAACCTTTGGCAAAAATTTAGGATTGGTCCTTAGGACGACTTTATTTTTGTGTAGTTGTATAAAAGGTTCCTGTATAGTAAACGCCTGAATCTCGCTTACTCTTCTCAGGGAAGTAATGGCGATGAGAAATGCCACCTTCCAGGTTAGGAACTGTATGTCGCAGGAGTGCATGGGTTCAAAAGGTGGACCCATAAGTCTAGTTAGGACAACATTTAGGTTCCATGAAGGAACAGGTAGTGTTCTTGGTGGTATAATTCTCCTAAGGCCCTCCATGAATGCTTTAATGACTGGTATTTTATATAGGGAAGTTGAATAGGTAGTCTGCAGGTATGCAGATATTGCTGCAAGGTGAATCTTAATGGAAGAGAAAGCTAGGTTAGATTTTTGTAAGTGAAGCAAGTAACCCACTACATGTTCTGGAGTTGCGTGTAATGGTTGTATTTGATTAATATGGCAGTAGCAAACAAACCTCTTCCATTTACTTGCATAGCAGTGCCTGGTGGATGGCCTTCTTGCTTGTTTTATGACTTCCATACATTCTTGGGTAAGTTGTAAGTGTCCGAATTCTAGGATTTCAGGAGCCAGATTGCTAGATTCAGCGATGCTGGATCTGGGTGTCTGATCTTTTGGTTGTGCTGTGTCAACAGATCTGGCCTGTTGGGCAATTTGATGCAGGGTACCACTGATAGGTCTAGCAGCGTTGTGTACCAGGGTTGCCTTGCCCAAGTTGGTGCTATCAATATGAGTTTGAGTTTGCTTTGACTGAGTTTGTTTACCAGGTAAGGAAGGAGAGGGAGAGGAGGAAAAGCGTAAGCAAATATCCCTGACCAGTTCATCCATAGGGCATTGCCTTGGGATTGTTTGTGTGGGTATCTGGATGCGAAGTTTTGGCATTTTGCGTTCTCCCTTGTCGCAAACAAGTCTATCTGAGGTGTTCCCCAGAGTTTGAAATAAGTGTTCAGTATTTGGGGGTGAATTTCCCATTCGTGGACCTGTTGGTGATCTCGAGAGAGATTGTCTGCGAGTTGATTTTGTATCCCTGGTATAAACTGTGCAATTAGGCGAATTTGGTTGTGAATTGCCCAATGCCAAATTTTTTGTGCTAGCAGGCTTAACTGCGTGGAGTGCGTCCCTCCCTGCTTGTTTAGATAATACATTGTTGTCATGTTGTCTGTTTTGACGAGAATGTATTTGTGAACTATTATTGGTTGGAAAGCTTTTAGTGCTTGAAAAACTGCTAGAAGTTCTAGGTGATTGATATGCAGTTTTGTTTGATGTACGTTCCATTGTCCTTGTATGCTGTGTTGATTGAGGTGTGCTCCCCACCCTGTCATGGAAGCATCTGTTGTTATTACGTATTGTGGCACTGGGTCTTGGAAAGGCCGCCCCTTGTTTAAATTTATGTTGTTCCACCACAGAAGCGAGAGGTAAGTTTGGCGGTCTATTAACACCAGATCTAGAAGGTGACCCTGTGCTTGAGACCACTGTGATGCTAGGCATTGTTGTAAGGGCCTCATGTGCAGTCTTGCGTTTGGGACAATGGCTATGCATGATGACATCATGCCTAGGAGTTGTAATACCATCTTTGCCTGTATCTTTTGTGTTGGATACATGCGTTGTATGATGGTGTTGAAATTTTGAATTCTTTGTGGACTTGGAGTGGCTACTCCTTTTGATGTGTCTATTATGGCTCCCAGGTATTGTTGTACCTTGCGTGGCAGAATTTTGGATTTTGTGAAATTGACGGTGAACCCTAGTTTGAAGAGGGTTTGTATGATATGATTTGTGTGATTTGAGCACTCTATTAACGAATGGGCCTTGATTAGCCAGTCGTCTAGATATGGGAACACATGTATTTGCTGCCTTCTTATGTGTGCTGCGACCACTGCTAGACATTTGGTAAAGACTCTTGGTGCGGTTGTTAATCCGAAAGGCAGTACCTTGAATTGGTAATGTATTCCTTTGAATACAAACCTTAGGTATTTCCTGTGCGATGGGTGTATTGGTATATGGAAATAAGCATCCTTGAGGTCTAAAGTTGCCATGTAGTCGTGCAGTTTTAGCAATGGCAATACTTCTTGTAGTGTGACCATGTGGAAGTGGTCTGATTTGATGAAAGTGTTCACTACTCTGAGGTCTAGGATTGGTCTCAGCGTTTTGTCCTTCTTTGGTATCAGAAAGTACAGTGAGTAAACTCCTGTGTTTATTTGTGTGTTTGGCACTAATTCGATTGCATTCTTTTGCAATAGTGCCTGCACTTCTATCTCCAGGAGATTGGAATGGTGTGTTGTTAAATTTTGTGCTTTTGGTGGTATGTTTGGAGGGAATTGTAGAAATTCTATGCAATAACCATGTTGGATAATTGCTAGAACCCAAGTGTCTGTAGTGATTTCCTCCCATGCTTTGTAATAATGACCTATTCTTCCCCCCACTGGTGTTGTGTGGAGGGGGTGAGTGACATGTGAGTCATTGTTTAGTAGTAGGGGTTTTGGGGCTTTGAAATCTTCCTCTATTTCTAGGGAATTGCCCTCCTCTATATTGTCCCCGAAAACCTCCTCTATACTGTCCCTGGTAAGTGGACGGTGTTGCTTGTGAGGTGCTGGCTTGTGTGCTTTGACCCCGAAACCCCCCCTCGAAAGGGCGTTTTACGGAATGTGCTGTAATTCCCTCTGCTCTGCGGGGAGTAGAGTGCGCCCATGGCTTTGGCAGTGTCTGTATCTTTTTTGAGTTTCTCAATCGCTGTGTCCACTTCTGGACCGAACAGTTCTTTTTCATTAAAAGGCATATTGAGAACTGCTTGTTGAATCTCTGGTTTAAATCCAGACGTTCGGAGCCATGCATGCCTTCTGATAGTTACAGATGTATTAATTGTCCGTGCAGCTGTATCTGCAGCGTCCATGGAGGAACGTATCTGGTTGTTGGAGATGGTCTGTCCCTCCTCAACCACTTGTTTTGCCCTATTTTGGAAGTCTTTGGGCAGATGTTCAATGAGATGTTGCATCTCGTCCCAGTGGGCTCTGTCATAGCGCGCAAGTAGTGCCTGGGAGTTCGCGATGCGCCACTGGTTTGCAGCTTGTGCTGCGACTCTCTTACCAGCTGCATCGAACTTGCGGCTTTCTTTATCTGGGGGTGGTGCATCTCCAGATGTGTGAGAGTTGGCCCTTTTCCTAGCTGCTCCTACAACAACAGAGTCTGGTGGCAGCTGTGTTGTGATGAAAACCGGGTCCGTAGGAGGCGGCTTATACTTTTTTTCCACCCTTGGTGTGATTGCCCTACTTTTGACCGGGTCCTTAAATATGTCTTTTGCGTGCCGGAGCATACCAGGGAGCATAGGCAGGCTTTGGTAGGAGCTGTGGGTGGAGGAGAGTGTGTTGAACAAGAAATCATCCTCGACCTGTTCTGAGTGGAGGCTTACGTTGTGAAATTGTGCTGCTCTAGCCACCACCTGAGAGTACGCGGTGCTGTCTTCTGGTGGAGATGGTTTTGTAGGGTATGCCTCTGGGCTGTTATCTGACACTGGGGCGTCGTATAGGTCCCATGCGTCCTGATCTTGGTCACCCTGGCTCATGGTGGTGTGAGCTGGGGAGTGTGATGGCGTTTGTGCTGGTGAAACGTTAATCACGGGCGGAGGAGAGGGTGGTGGTGTAACTCTTTTCACCACTTTTGGTTGTGGTGCTTGTTCCGTCTGGAACTCCAACCTTCTCTTTCTCCTAATGGGGGGAAGGGTGCTTATTTTTCCTGTTCCCTGCTGAATGAAGATACGCTTTTGCGTATGGTCCACATCAGTTGCTTGTAGCTCTTCCTCAAACCTATGCTTTTGCATTTGGGAGGTTAGCGAGTGCTCTTCTGTATAAGAGCCTGAAGCTGGGTCGCTTGCAGTTTGTTTCGGCATCGAAACTTTGTCTGCGTGTTTTTTCGGCTCCGAGGTGACTTTTTTCCTTTTCGGGGCCGAAACCTCTCGGCGTCGATCTGTTTCGGTGCCGCTGTCTCGGTGTCGAGACGTGTCCACACCGGCATCTCGGTGTCGAGGCTTGTCTCCAGCACTTTCTCGGTCCCGAGAAGGCTGCGTGCCGGTGTCTCGACCGGAGTCGGACGATCTCGGCACTGTTTGGGCCTTTTTCGGTGCCGACGGTCGGTCACCGAATTTATGGGTCGAGCCATGGCCTGGTGGCAGTGGCGTCCCCTGGGCCTTGTAAATGTTTCTTTGTGTGGTTTTCGACGTCTTACTCACGGTTTGTGTATCGTCGAATCCTTCGGAGTCTGAGTCTTGGATCGAGAAGGTACCTTCCTCTTCTTGTTCCTCGAACTCCCGTTGGGCTGTCGGTGCGGACGCCATTTGAAGTCTTCTGGCTCGACGGTCTCGGAGTGTTTTTCGGGACCGGAACGCACGACAGGCCTCGCAGGTGTCTTCGCTGTGCTCAGGTGACAGGCACAGGTTGCAGACCAAGTGTTGGTCTGTGTAGGGGTATTTATTGTGGCATTTGGGGCAGAAACGGAACGGGGTCCGTTCCATCGGCGTTCTTCAGCACGCGGTCGGGCCGACCAGGCCCCTGACGGAGGATCGAAAAACTACCCCGAAGGGCACCGGAGCTCTTCGATCTTCGATGCGGTGTGGAATCTAAGTACGCCGATCCCGAACGCAACAATACCGACGAAAATCTTCCGAAATTAACTATTTTTTCCGTTCCGAAACTCGGAGCGACAGGAACACGTCCGAACCCGATGGCGGAAAAAAAACAATCGAAGATGGAGTCGACGCCCATGCGCAATGGAGACAAAAGGAGGAGTCACTCGGTCCCGTGACTCGAAAGACTTCTTCGAAGAAAAACAACTTGTAACACTCCGGCCCAACACCAGATGGCGAGCTATTGCAGAACATGCGTATCTACAGCGACAGATGCCATCGAACATTATTTTATGTATGTAATAGAGATATAGTAAAGTAATCCAAATGCCTAGGTACTAGTTGAGTGCATACTGAGGAGCTGTCTGCTATGAGGTGATAGGTTTGAACGCATACAGAATCTTACGATGAATGATGGATAGAAGTTGGTAGCCCATCAGTGTTAGAGACCCATGACTAGCTTAGTAAGGAAGAGAGCAAGCCTGGAGAACAGCAATGAGAGAAAGGCATGAAGGGACCGCCTAAGTAATAAAAAGTTTGACAGGCTTAAAGGATCAAGAAAATCAGACGCTTGGTATTTCATAGTCTGTAGCATGAAGGAGTGAGACTCGGGATACAGGTTTAGAGACGGTCAGGAATATGTGGAATGAAGTAAACCGTCATGAGTGAAAGGCACCTAAAACGTCGTGGTAAGCTACAGGCTGTATTGTTTCAGCACACTATCCTGCTCTGGCTCCCTAATATAACTTGCCTCTATACATCACCGCTTATGGAATATGTCCTCTTGCACTTTACTTGTTTCTTTGAACTCGTTCCAGTGTCCTGTCAACCACTCCAGGGACTATGCTTTGCCTTCCTAACAATACACCAATCTGCATATTGAGCTTTTCACAGCAACACTCCCCTCTTGTGCTCTGCCAAGCAAACTAACATCCTAGAAGCACTTTGACATACTCTCAGATCTCCCAGCTGCACTCAGAATTGAACGGAGACCTTTGACAGTATTGAACCCTGATCACTAGCACTGCTGACCATTCATGTCCTGCACAGCGAGCTCCCCGTCATAGCTTGGCCCCTTTAACTCACAGTAACCCCACTTGCACTTACCCTGTTAGTGTTAATTTTGTAAACAAACAAGTTACTTACCTTTGGTAAAGCCTTATCTGGTAGAGACAGGATCTAGCCGCAGATTCCTTACCTTGGAATTCTCCGCCAAGCACAAGACTGGACCTGGAAAAAAATTCCCAGCAGTACCTCTGTGCACCACAAGAGGGCATCCACTGGATGCAACATCGATGGAGTCCATATTATCCTCTCTCTGACGCGCTGATGTCAGTTTCTTCTGTGACGTTTCAAGTAAAAAATGCAAAGCCACTATAGAAACTGCCTGTTGATACAGTGTGCCAAAAAGAGACATCTCTATGTTAAACACGAACTTCCAATGAAGGCATCCTAATGCCATGAAAGGGATCTTTGAAATAAAAAGAGAAACCAGTTTGCAGAGCTTTCCCTGTAAGGGGAATTCCCATACTTAAAAATCAGGTGGCAGAGCGGGGAGGATGGTGGGTCGGTAAGAAATCTGTGGCTAGATCCTGTCTCTACCAGAATAAGGAGTTACTGAAGGTAAGTGACTTGTTCATCTGCTAGAAACATCTGTTCACAGATTCCTTACCTCAGAATTAGAAACCAAAGCAATACCATCCTGGAGGTGGGTCTGCAGACTAATTTCAGACGAGAAAGTTCCGCCGGGGCTAAATGGGCAAAATGCCCATGACCACAGAACTCACTGTTCAGGGAGTTCAAGATGGGTAAACATGTGCAGGGAAACACACTTTGCTGGCAGGTATATATCCAAGACTGGAATTCTAGATTCTAATGCAATGATTGCGGATCGGACTCTGGTTAAATGACCACACAAGCCCTTGGGGAGTCGCTTCTTAGCTAATGTGTTGCACATTTTAATGTGAATGTGACTGATACTGCAAAAAGTCTCTGACTAGAACAACTCAGTCGAAAAGAGACTGGACACTCAGGAATTTTAGGTGAGTAAGAACATACTCCACACCATAAGAACTGTGGAAAGGACCACAGGCAAGTAAAGACAAACACATTGAAAAGCATGAGAATAGCTATACCATGGCTGTGGGATAAAATGTGTTGTTAGACAACAGGTAATATGAACATACAAACCACCTGCTCCCAAAGTGGGATCAAACCCATGTTGGGCCAGTACGTGGGGCCCAGAGTCAACTGGCAATGCCAGTGAGCTATAGCTCTTCTTCATAAAAAGTAATTATTTTAGCCAAAGCTGCTCTGTAAAAGCACAGATAAAAGGGGAAAAACCAAGAACCCATTTGTGAAAAAGAAAGCATTGAACAATGCTTTAAAAGAAATATGGCGAAGACCACAACAGCAGCTACTGGTATAGAACAACAGTTGTCCTAAGGGAAATATACCAGAGATCCTGTGTACGCCTCTGGGACCAAGAAAGAAACTGTCACTACAATGATGTCATATAAATGTATGAGGACCAATCCGAGTAACCAGCAAGATAGTACTAATATAAGATAATGGAAAGTTTGGAGGATATCACCCCCCCCCCCCAGTAAGAAAAAAAAAAAAAGGGTATTGAAGCATGTAAACCAATGCCAACTGACTGAGTAATCCTCATCTAGTTGCTGTTAGCAAAAGCGACTGAGGAGAAAATGTTTTGTTAACAAGTTTCCAACCATCAGGACTCCCTGTCCGGAGAAACATTAGTGAGGACGCTGGGGTCAGAAGAGGACGTAGCGGCCTGGACCATAAAACTCCTCGGAGTCGGGTGCCGGAAAAGACAAGCCTGGTACCTGGGGGCAGGCTGGTGACTATGGATCGGTTTGCAGGGGCCCCCGTAGCTGGCTTAGCCCAGGCCCCTAATAAAAGATCACATAGTGCTTCACTATACAGAAGCACAGGCTCGATTCCTATTTGGCACTGGTGAAGCATGGCTACCATGGGGTCAGTGGTCACCTCCACAAAGGGGAGCTGCAAATCTAGGACAGCAGCTGCTCTCTTCAGCACCTTGGCGAAAGCTTACCTCTGTCACAAGGCTTGGACGGGGGAGGTGGAAGGAGGTCCAAAGCTGGTGAGGTGGTGTATACAGCCAATAGCCCTCAAGAGGAGGCTGGACAGCCTCATCCATGGGGTTGCTAAGCCCCAGCTCCTCTCCTTCACCTCCAAAAGCCTGTTCCCCAGAAGAAAAACAGCAAGCGATTGTTCAGAAGGAGGAGGGAAGGTGTCCTAGCTGGGCAGCACCACAGGTGCCACACCCGTGGCCGTCTCAGCATCGGAGAGGGTGATCAGTTTGGCACCAACATCGGCTGATGGAACTCCAGAGTTGCGGGTGGGAATTCCGAAGAGCTGTGCACCAGAGAGTACAGATCAGAGTATGGATTCAGAGGGCCTATCTGACGCAGAGGGCGAACCCGCCAGCGTGGGGTCACGTAGGATACCTCACTTCCTTGGGGCTCGAAAGCACGCCGGATGGAGGTAGGGGCCCAAAGATGGCGTGGAGCAAATTGTAATAATCCCACATCTAGGCCAGAGTCGCCCCAGCTCCAGGCAAAGCAGGGAGGCGCGGGGTGGACTCATGTGCTGACTCCTCATTCAGAGGTTGGGAGAGGGCGTCGGGAACACAGGACTTAATTGACCAGATGGATGCCGCAACTTGGAACGTTTGCATTTCGAAATCTGCTCCTGCAATGTCGAAGGTGACGTACACTTGCTAAAATAGTCCTGCAAAAAAACTTGCAAACGCTCCCTAGAGCGAGACAGACAACAACACAAGGCCTCTGCCTGACACACCGCCAGGATCTTCATGTGGCGTTCCTGCTTCACCTTTGGGAGAAGGCGACGGCAGGAGCCACAATCCTCAGAGT
Source organism: Pleurodeles waltl (assembly GCF_031143425.1). Taxonomy (NCBI): domain Eukaryota; kingdom Metazoa; phylum Chordata; class Amphibia; order Caudata; family Salamandridae; genus Pleurodeles; species Pleurodeles waltl. The sequence goes on along the minus strand of NC_090440.1, from coordinate 549,473,232 downwards.
TGTGGTGTTCCTAGAGGCACCACATACAAACAAGATGAGGGTCAGTGGCCGACATCTGCCTGCCACAGGACCGACAAGGTTTGAACCCATAGTACATAAGAAAAAAAAAAGGGGGCACACTGTTCCTTCAACAAAAAGATTTTTGTCCAGATAGGTCAAAACGGCCTGAGGAATTGCGGTTCCACCTTGAAGCGCAGACAAAGAGGAATTGGTGTCAGTGCATTGGAGAGGGGATTATACGGACCCTGCTGACGTCACATCCATTGGATGACATCGCTACAGAGTTGCACGACGTCCCATTCTGACGCGCAGAGTGTACTGCTGGGAAAATTTTTCCGGATCCAGTCTGGCACCTGGGGAGAATTCTAAGGTAAGGCATCTGTGGGCTAGATGTCTCTATCAGATAAATAAGTACAGGGCCCAGTGTTGTTTCTTGATAACATTGCCTCTGCCGTGTTAAATTGCAGGGTTGCTGAATACCAAGTCTGCCGAGTTTTCATTGCAACTCATACCACTTTCTTACATGAAAATACACTTTCTGCCTCCTCTCACTCTGAGAGGCTCATTTACCTTCTTGCTTTCTCCTTTTTCTCGCTGGTTTCCTATCTTTCTCTTCCTCCTCCTTTTCTCTTTTCTGCCTTTCTCTCTTGCTTTTGTCGAAAATTCTGATGATGAAAAATAAGTCCTGGTCCCTTAAAAAAAAGTGCAAATACTGAACCCCTGAAAGCAACGCCACTAATTGAGCACTAGTAGCTCTGACCATCCTACAGAACCCTATACATCGATCTCCTGAGGCAACCAGTCTGTGCTCTCATTTCTTTCGATACTAGTGCGTCGTCCACCTAAGAGTACAAGAAATCATCGAGGTACAAGGAACGGATTAACTGTTTTGTTAACTTTTACATCTTGTATGTTTGTTACATATGTAATTAATGTAGATACATGCTTGTATTGAATAATTGTCACTTTCTCCACAACAAATATCAAATGAAAGTATGATAAAGATCGAGATTTATATAGTTGGAATCATTATTAAATTAAGGCAGAGTTATGGTACGTGATTAAGTCGCATTTCCAATATGAAACTGAATCGCTATTGGGTTGAACTAATATTGGTTTATAATTCATCCCCACTTTTAACCTATGTTTTCTTCCCTATCTTGTATTTAGCACAGGTTATGTTGGGTGGTACGGCCGAACCCCCATGCTGTTGTGATAGCTGCTGTCGGGTTGCACAACTAGCAGAATCCAGCCCTCTTGGCTGGCTCCTGGTCCTGGGTGGCTGCAGCTGGGTAGCATCACTAGATAACTATAAAAATCCAGTGTTTGGAACTCCTTTCTGGCTCCTTGTCCTGGCTAGTGCTAGAAGGCTGATTCATGGTCACACCACCGCATAGCTGAAAGAAAATGGTCATCAGCCCCTCTAGCTTGCTGGATGAGGTTCGGGACGGAGCCAGTGACACGGATGCTGCATTGGAAAGGAACAAAGGGAAATCCATTCAAAATGGCTCCCCATGAAGCGATACCTTCCTAGCAGCCACACTGTGCTCTTAGTGGTGATGTGATGTATCTCTCTGCCGTCAGAGTGAGCACTGAGGATGTATGGCATTTCTACCCTGACACTAATTCTCACAGGAGTACATGACTGATGGTACTGAATGCCCTGACAGGCCCCAATGAGTACAAATACTCTCTGCTATTCATGGAGAAGTTATGGTACCCAAAGAGGAACAAAAAAACATTAGTGATGTTACTCAGTACCTGTAGGTTCTGGCCCATTTAAAGCCCTGTAGCTAACAGAGATATGCTTTTATTAAGTTGTGTGGGCAGTTCTCATAAGAACCTTTTCTTCTGATATTTTTTGAGGGGTGTTTTGAGTTTTTTGTGTTTTTGATATTTTCAGCTGATCTTGGTGCAACTGTGGTGACAAATGACATACTTGAAAAAACATGTTTTTATTGGCAATTTTGTTTATAGTGGTCTGCCACTATTTTCCTAAACCTGGGATGTTTTTTCTCCCCATCACATTTGTTTTATATTCTAGGCGATACGGAGTTAAGATTTTCAAGAGTGGTTGTTCTCTTGTTCTGCTCCTTTAGGAGTAGCAGAATATTAATGTTTGTTAATTACCTACCACAGCCTAGTCGAAACTATAACATCTTCTACAATGCAGTGCATAGTGATACCCCTTGAAGTACTCCTAATAGGGAGAAGGGTCAGTGAACATATATTTAAGGCACTCATTTGTGAAGGAATTACAAGTTCCACATCAAAACGCAGAGAGTTGCTATGGTATATTCATTCACAATTAATTTAATTACAATTAGGTGCAGAGTGTTCGTGGCAAGTTATAAATGATATGTCTTTGCATTCAAAAACCCAGTAAAGCCTGAGGGCATCACTAACAAAGGTGGTGAGTCAGAGTCGTGGAGCCCAGTGTTTCTGTGTTCTTTCTACCAATTTCATATGCCTCTTTATGTGGTGGGGGGGCGCCACAATATAAAAGAGCCCACTGGTCGCATACAATTACAAGTACAAAGTTAGTGCACGCAGCCAGTTGCCGTGTTTAAGGCCCTCATTAGGACCCTGGCGGTCGGCGGAGAAGTGGCGGTATTCCCGCCAACAGGCTGGCAGAAAAAAAAAATATGGAATTATGACCATGGCGGTTACCGCCATGGTCATCCGCCACTTCTCCATTCCGACCGCTGGGCTGGAGACTTGGGTCTCCAGGCCGGCGGCCGTCACAAGACCGCCAGCGGTATCACGACCCGGCTGACCGCCATGGATTTCATGGGGTTGGGAACCGCCATGAAATCCATGGCGGTATTCCCCCACCCCGAGTCATCCCCCCACACCCGCTAACCACCCCCCCAAAGGTGGCAGGACCCCCCTCCCCACTCCTACCCCCAACATTGCTACACGGACACGCATGCATACACCACCAACACACATACCCGTACACATACCAACAAACATGCCTACAGACACACACACAGTCATACACGCACACCCACATACAGACATACACGCATGCATTTCCATACACACTACACCCCCACATGCATTCATGCACTCACACACCCCCTCTACATACTCACACGCACACCTCCATGCACGCACACAACACACAACACACCCCAACCCCCCTCCCCTAACGGACGATCAACTTACCTGGTCCGTTGATCCTCCAGGAGGGGATGGGATCCATGAGGGCTGCTCCGCCGCCAGCACCCCGTCACCAGAACACCGCTACGCCGAATCACGGAACGTGATTCGGCGGGCGGTGTTCTGATGACGGGGCGGTGGAGGTGGAGCAACCTCCACTTCCCCGCCGACCACCAGTATGGCTGCTGGCGGCTCTCCATACGAAAAAGGACGGATGGCTGCCAGCAGTCATAATTTGCAGAGTGGAAAACTGCCTGCACTGGCGGTCTTCAGCACGGCGGTCCCTCGGCGGTCTTTCCAAAAGACCGCCGAGGTTGTAATGACCACCTAAATGTTAGCATCCTTCATTTATTTGTTTAAAAAAAAACTTCCACACATCTTCCTTTTCCTGGCATGCAGGTGATGGCCCAGGAAGCTCCTTATCAAGATCTCAAATATAGTATTTACTCTCTCTATGAACTGTTCTTCACAAAATAGTGAATTTAGCTGCTGTTGCTATAAAAGACACTTTATTTTTTGAGGAATAATATACAACTTTTAATCAATAAAACACTGCTGACTTCTTTCAAAGTTGAGAGAAGGTTCATGGACTTGAATAAAAGTCTCTCTCGTATGCCAAGGGCATGGATGCGACGTGCTTTTTAAATCATAAGCTGACTATGAATGCACCTCCTAAATACAATCTGACCCCAACCCACTCAAACAAAACTTATAACATATTTAAATAATATATTTAGCATATTTTTAAAGGTGGCATAATGTGTCTAGAGTTAATGGACTTCCCATCGAGCCCGCAAGTTGTGTGGCAGGATGGCTCACAAAATGCTCCCAATAACCATCTGGTTTGATTGACCGCAAGATAAACTAAGGAAAACAAAAAAAGTAATTGGTGGGTTCTCTGAATTATTCTCAACCACCGATAATTACTCTGGGCCACAGACCATGCCATCATTTTTTTTACCCACTGTGGCACCTCAGACAGAACTAGCCACATGCAAATCAGTATTCATCCTGCTTCAATAGGAACAGTCTAGCCCTAACTGCCAGGCCAGGACCCTCTAATAGGAACATCAGCAAGCCCAGAGTGGTGTTGGTATATTTGGGTATCATCAGAAGGGTGCATTTTGAGTCTTATGGCACAATGAGCACAGGACTCACAATTGGGCATACCTGACGCACATAGACTGCCACACTAAAGAAAACAAAAAAGTGATGGGCAGATTAACTGAATTAAACTCAGCCATTGGTAAGCACTATGGGCCACAATGCAGTCCATCACTTTTTTTTTTGCCCACAATCCCACTTCAGAAAGGAAACAGCCCTATGCAAATCAGTCTTGCTCCTGGTTCAATAGGAACAGTCAAGCCCGAACTGCCAAACTAGGTCCCTCTAAACGGGAATACAAGAACCCCAGACCCGTTTCGGTCTACTTAGATCTAGTGAGTAGGGAGCAGCTTGAGCCCTGTGGCACGGTGCGCTCCAGGCCTGGGAATACTCAGCCCCATGTCTAGGAATACCCGTCGCATGAAGGAACACAAAAAGACAAATAAGTCAACTATCCTTAGCAGGCCTACAAACAGAGCTGTATGAAACTGTGTCATATTAAGATCTATTACCTACAGGGTGTAACAAAGGAAACACTTATAAAACACATGTTATTGTTCACAATAAAACTATTTATTTTGTGCATATGTATGCTCTGAAAACCTCAGCGTGTATTGTATCAAACACTGCTGAAAAAAATGATGCAGGCAACTCTGGTACATTTTTTAAGCTTTTGCTGGGTAATCAGGATGGAAGCAGAAAAGCTGTAGCCAGTGGTGCCTGCTCATTAAGATTTTAGTCTGTGCCAATCAGGGAGCAGCAGGGCTCCGGATGAGTCACTGCTACGGTCACATTTCTGGCCTTATCTGCACCTCATCTAAAGTAATTTCCAAGGGTCTTTCCAGTTGCGTTTGGTTCATTGGAAGGAGGCTGTGCAGAAGCAAATATTGTGTTCTACTGAAATGCGCGTTCACTGTCTGGCAAAGACGACTTCATAATGTGCCCCAAGCAGGGCTACCCCAGGGTGACTGGGGATTAACATCAGAAACAGAAATTCTTCATGTGAGAAACTCAATGTCCTCTGGCATGGCCTCCCTTTCTTGCTGTGCGTTTTTCTCCATAATTGCAACATTTCTTGCCCCCTGGGATCTCTTCATTCTGGTGAGCAGAATACATTAATGGACCTTTAGCTTATAAGTAGCCAAATGCCAAACCTTACACCAAGAAAAAGTCTTATATTAAGCACAGTAAAGTCAGGAGATATTACAGATTCCCTGTTAGAAATTGAGTTTCTGGTTAGCTAGGTTGTGCAACTAAGCCAGGCAGAACCCATCCACTCTATTTGGGGCGAGGGAGTTACACATCCAAGATAACCCCTGCTCCTCCCCTTGGTAGCTTGGCACAAGCAGTCAGGCCTATCCCAGAGGCAACGTGTAAAGCGAATGCACAACACACACAACACACGTGGCCCAATAAATACACCACAAAGGAAACAGACCACCAAGTTATGTGAATATAAACGGTATTGCACAAAACATAATTAGACCAAACACATGTCAGAAAAACCCTGCTACACAAGCAGTTGTCAGGACATCATACAGTTACTAATACTTTGCCAAAGTCAGCAGTAGTCACATAAAACACATAGGTTACTGGTTATCTTGCAACATATGCAGTAGTCTGGTTGTCATTTTTACCAAAGATACACGTCATGGCAAACACAATCATAAATGCCAACACAACATTATGAATGCCCATAAAGTGAAACATCAGAAACGCTCCTGGCGTTATCCTAACTGCACAATCATGGCTGCACCTAAGGGGAAACACCACCAAAAAAGAAGGCACATGTCACAGGAAACCCAAGATCATCCAGGGTTTATACGGAGGAGCATAGTCCACCCCGTTCACCATGGGAGCTCCTGCCCTCCTTACACCATCATTACGATAGTGCTGAGCGGCTTCGGCATGGACAGACCTCTGATGAGCCCCCTGTTAAACCAGAGAGCTTCGATGCTCCTGTTAGGGAGGCAGGGTGTTGGGGGGAGGAACAAAGGCACATGCAGCTCCAAAAGCAATAGGGAGACTTCTCTGGGTCCCCGTGTAGAGCCAAGTGCCTGGCACAAAACTCCGGCAGCCACTTGCGTCCACGCAAAATAGCTACCAAGTTCCACTAGCCTCGCGCTTAGCCACCTCCCATTGGGAGCGCACCCAGAGGCCACCTACCCCAGGGCTTTCCGGGTCACTGCTGACCTTTGCCAGAAGCAGGGAGGCACAAACCAGTTTCGCTAATCCACCGGGTCACGTGCCTCCTCTGAGCAAGGCTCCCAACTTGGGGGTGCATGGATCAGCCCTCCTGCTCCTCCAGTAGGAAGGTCCTCTGTTGTGCCCAGTTGCAGTCAAAGTTACTTCCTCCCCGGGCTCGGCGCCGCCTCTCCAAACCACAGCAGCCCCTCCAGACCCGCCTGGGTTTCAGTGGTGACTCTTCCAGGGAACAGTTCCTGGTTGTGCCCTGGGAGCACTGATCACAGCGTGGTCATCCGAGCTAGCTCATCTGCCCCCGTGACCTCTCCCACGATATGGCACAGTGCACTTTCCTGTGCCCGTGGGATGAAGAGCTCAAAGGCGGGAACGTGGAGCGCTCTTCACGCTCTAAAAGGGGCACAACACTTCAAGCGCTTTTCCTGCACCACAAGGGAAGATAGTTGCAGCGCTCAGCGCTGAAGGGCAAGAAGAGCTGCAGGGGACAGGGGCACCCCACCCAGCCCCTGGATACAGGAAAAGGGGGCACAGGGCGGTAGGATCCAAGCAAATATGCCAGCACAAAGGGTTGCAGACAGTGGCAGTTCCTCCTAGTGACTCAGCAGGTCACAGGTCAGCACAACAGCACCAGTCCAAAGGCAGCTTCTGGCAAGTCCTTCCAGCAGCATCCTGTGTCCAGTTCAGTAGTCCTTAAGTGTCTCTCCAACATGGGGGAAACCCCTTGTACTTATACTTATACTTATTTTGCACAACCTTTACAAAAGGCAGGAGAAGAGGTTCCAACCAGCCCTAACTGGTTCTAGGAGTCCCCCTCTCTCCTCCAGCACAGGCTGCAGACATCAGCGGGGGTAAATGAGCCCTTTGTGTGAGGCCAGGGCACAGCCTTTACAAATGCAGGTGTGCCCAGTCTCTCCTTCTCTCAGCCCAGGGAGAGCATTCAATATGCAGATTCACCTCTGTGACACCTCCAGCCTCCTTGTGTACAAGACGTCTGAAAAGTATGCACACAGCCCAGCTGTCACTCTGCCCCAGACGTGGATTGGAGTCACGCTGCAGAACAACAGTCATATGCACAGAGAAATGCCCACGTTCTAAAAGTGGCGTTTCTATAATGGTAATAAAGAAAAACACCTACACCAGTAAGCAGCATTTCTCACTACCATTACAACCATACCAAACATGCCTACGCCACTATTCATAGATTAGACAATACCACTAAGAAATATGTTAGGGCATTTCCAATGCAATCCTATGAGAAAGGCAGGACTCAGTAGTGAGAAACCAAATAGTTTGTTTGTCCCTACCAGGACATTGAGTACAAAAAAAACACATATGTCCAACCTTTTACTTACACAGCACCCTGCCCATAGGGCTAGCTAGGGCCTACATTGGGAGTGACTTATATGTAGTAAAAGGGGAGTTCTAGACCTGGCAAGTAAATTTAGATGCCAGGTCCCTGTGGCAGTAAAATGCACATGCAGGCTTGAGACAGGTTTGAGAGGCTAATTCTGTGGGTGGCGCAAGCTGCACTGCAGGCCTACTAGTAGTATTTAATTTACAGGCCCTGTGTATAGGGATACCTCTTTACAAGGGACTTACAGGTAAATTAAATGTGCCAATCAGGTGTACGCCAATTATACCAAGTTTAGAGGGGAGAGCACATGCTCTTTAGCACTGATCAGCAGTGGTAAAGTGCCCAGGGTCCTAACGTCAACAAAAATGGTCAGAAAAAAAATTGGAGGAGGAAGGAATATGTTCAGGGATGACCCTGTAAAAAGGGCCAGGTCCAACAGTCCCCTTTGTCGCAGAGTATAACAAAGCTCACAGAAAATGCCTACTAGATCACTGGCATTACTTGGTAAACTTTTCTGTGCTTTTGAGTGGCCAAACTCAAGAGGTAAGTATCAGTCTACTAGCAATATTACTTTAGGACAAGCAAGGAACGTAAAGGACGAACCCTGTTGTGGAACACCATAGTGGAGAGTGAGAACATCTGGAAAGAGAGAAGGTCAGGCCCTCCAGTTCTGGAAGCCCCCAGCCTGGAGCGTCTCTATCATGAAGATTTCAGCAGGATGGGAGAAAACATTAAATCTCAGCCTGCCTTGTTCACTGACCCAGAAATGAAAGAGGGCCTAGTAACAGGGGACGATAAATTGGAACTGCTTACGTTTTCAATAAACTTGTCTTGTACTTTAAAACAAAAAACAAAATGATCTAGAAGAAAACTAAATTCCTGATTCTACACATCATTAGAGAATGCGTCATTTCTTGCCCCCTGAGATCTCTTCATTCCGGTGAGGAGCAGACATTAATGGACCTTTAGCTTATAACTAGCCGAACGCCAAACTTAACACCAAATATAACTTTTATTAAGCATGGTGAAGTCAAGAGAAATTACACAGTCCCCTTTGTCACAAGGAGTAACAAAAGCTCACTGAAAATGCCTACTAGTTCATACTTGTCTGTGCTTTTGAGTGGCCGGACCCAAGTGGTACGCATCAGTCTACTAGCAATAATATTTTATGACAGGCAAGGAACCAGACCACAGGTAAAGGACGAACCCTGTTGTGGAACACCATAATGGAGAGTGAGAACATCTGGAAAGAGAGAAGGTCAGACCCTCCAGTTCTGGAAGCCCCCAACCTGGAGCGTCTCTATCATGAAGATTTCAGCAGGATGGGAGAAAACATTACATCTCAGCCTCCCTTGTTCACTGACCCAGAAATGAAAGCGGGCCTAGTAATAGGGGAAGATAAATTGGAATTGCTCACATTTTCATTAAACTTGTCCTGTACTTTAAAAGAAAAAAATGATCTAGAAGAAAACTATATTCCTGATTCTACACATTACCATAGAATGCTCTCTCCCAGTTCCTCCTTCAAGGGTAAGCTCATAGCTAGGCAGACTTTGCTTTGGGGGTGGGTAAAAGTCAGGAAATCCTGACTGCTAATAACCATAACAGGATAGCTCATACACTGACAAGATATACGCATGGGGAGAGCCTATATATGAGGAACCGTTTCCTCTGTAACAATCACCACTGAAAAGTCTAAAGAGACAGTCTTGCATGTTTTTGTGTCTTATTAGGCTACAAGAGCAACCCTTAAACCCATGGGAACCCGTATATGAAATCAAATTTTGGCAACAATGGTTGTCATTTGTATAATTCAAAAATAGAATAATCAATTGGGTGGCTAAATAACCTCATGCAACTAACGCTACATGAGAAATAAAACACAGCAAACCCCCATAATCTCTGCGTCAAAAGGACTTTTATATCTAGAAAAATCAACAAAATATACATAGTAACATAAATCCAAAGTAACAAAAAATGCACAGTGTGTCCTCAGTGCAAAAGCTCAAATCTAGCACAAATACAAAATGTTTACTAAGTCCAGACCAGCTAATGGCTTAGTAACAAACAACTTCATAGGATTTATACACATCAGAGTTCAGTAGTTTCTAGTTTGTTAACTATGTCGAAAACGTTTCAACGCTTAAATGAACTATAAGGGGCTCATTAGGACTAGGAGATCAGAGACATCAAAAAGCCCCATAATGAAATGGGAATGAGGTCAAAGGGGGAGTTGAATAAAGCAAGGTGGAATGCATAAGCACACCTTTGTGCAAGAAGTTAAATTTATCATATTCATTCATGGAGATAAAAGCCAGTGTCTTAGTGCTGAATCCTTCGTATCACGGAATATACATCTGTAGAAACTCAAACAGTAAGAAGCAGGCTGCGGGTCAATGCCCCTAACAAACAATGTTGACCGAGAACATAGCTGACAAAGCGGGACCACAAAGAACCACGAAGAGCCACAATGAGCCACAATGAGCCAGTTCTCTGTCTGGCTGACTTCTCCAGCAACAAACTGCAAATCAAAATTTTAGTGGGAAAAGCTACTCCATTAATCACTTTTGAGTCTAATATGTCCGATAGGACTTCTGTAATTTGTCCTAGACCCAACTTAATTTATACTTAATCATGAATTTTCATTTCTCAACATACTGATTTAGGACAATACTAGGTGTTCTTGTGTTAAGTATCCAAGCATATGATTCTTTTAAAACACATTGATATTTCTTTTTTAAATTGGATTGCCTGGATTTTGTTTATTCGTTGTGTTTAGGACAACATTAATCTCACCCTGGACAAAGGAAACACACCTAATTATTCTAGACTTATTGCTGGCCAGGTGGAATGGTTGACCATAACAATTTATTCTAAAAGCTGGAGCAGTTAATGGGTTTTCGAGATCAGGTCCTGAAAGGATTAAACTCATTCCTAATCAACAGATGTCAAGTGGTGAGGAATGGAAACTAGTCTCAGAAAGTCACAGTGGCTTCTGGTTTTTCTCAAGATTTGATTTTAGCCCTTGCCCCGTTTAATATTTATACGGAACACCTCATTCTGATTCTCCTCATCATCCATCATCAGCTAAGAGCGCACAGTGCAACATCACAAAATAAAATGTATTTTATTTGGTGATATTCTTATGTGCGCCCTAAGTGGTAAGGTTTTGCCCAGACGTGGGTCCCTTGCTCACTACACCACTGGATCCAAGCTACCCTGGCTGATGAGGGGTGACACCCCAAAAACGGTTCCAGTATGCTTGTTTCCAGTCCAGGGAAGAGCTGGCTTGGCAGATCGGGCTGAAAAGTTCCCATGGGGAGCAGGGTCAAGACTGATTTGCATATGGCTGGGTCCACACTGTGATGACCTGACAAGCAAAATAACAATGAATTAAACCCAGATCTGTGACTGGGGGTGAGTGTTTGAAAAGTTTCAACACTCCGTCCATCATTTTATTTTGTAGTAAGCCACAGGAACCAGGTGTACCTAGGGCCTGTCAATCAAATGCTACTAGTGGGCCTGCAGCACTGATTGTGCAACCCATCTGAATAGCCCTGCAAACATGTCTCAGTCTTGCCATTGCAGTGTCTGTGTGTGCAGTTTTAGACTGCCATGTCGACCTGGCACGTGCACTCACTTTCCAGGCTCAAACCTTCCCTTTTATTACCTGTAATTCCCCCGTAAGGTAAGCTCAGGGCAGCCACATGGGTAGGGTACTGCATACTTAAAAGGCAGGACATGTACTGGTGTGTTTTACATGTCCTGATAATGAAATACTGCTACATTTGTTTTTCACTATTGCAAGGACTATTTCTCCAATAGGGTAACATGGGAATTACCTTGAAATATCTTTTAAGTGTAGGTCCGTGTTCGGAGCAGATAGAGATATGGAATTTGAGGTATCTGAAGTCAAAAATTTTAAAATACATCTTTGTTGAAGCTGGTTTATTAATTTTAAGTTAGAAAATGCCACTTTTAGAAAGTAGGGATTTTCTTGCTTAACCATTCTGTGCCTCTCCCTGTCTGCTGAGTATTCGTCTGGGTCAGGATAGCAGTTGGACTGTTTGTGCATTCACTCTAGAGAGTCATATAAAGGGAGCAGAGGTGTGCCCTGCATTTCCTGATGGCCCATAACCAGGCTGATGGGTCTACCTGAGCTAAAGTGGTAGGAGCTGACACTTGCACCTGAATAGGGCCGTGCCTGTCCTCACACAAAGCAGTCTCCAACCCCCTGGAGTGTGGACTAGGGCAGGGAAAGGCAGGGTCTAGTGCACCACAAAGACTTCTCTTTGAAGTTTGCCTACTTCAGAGACAAAAATGGGTATGAGTACTGGACCTCGGACACCACATAGTAAGAAATCTTCTGGACTGAGGAAATTCTGCCAGAAGAAGAGCTGGATGCTGTAGGAGGGGCTGCCACTCTGCCTGTTGCTTTGTTGTGCAGGCCTGCTGCTTCTGTCCTGGGAGTAAAAGGACTGAACTTTGCTTTCTACATCCTGCTTCCAAAGGTTACTTAAGGGCTTGAGACTTCACCTGCCGGTGCCTGGGCTCTCTTGATGAGTCCTTACTTGCCAAAGTAGTGACAAATCCAGTTCCTGGGCCCTTGGGAGTGAGTTCTGGTTCAACAAGGAAGAAAACAGTACATCGACTTCCAGAACAACTTCGGTACTAGCGCCGCTATCTGACCACGTACCACCCCATCTCCTCCTCTGCAAACGTAAGGAACCGACGCCTCACCTCCCCTACCTAGCAGTAAGGAACCGATGCCTCACCCCCCGGTGGCAGTAAGGAATCAACGCTGCACCAGCTCCAGTGATGCCTCACCTCCCCAATTCCATGCAACAACTTTGTTTCCTCATCGTTTTCCAAGGTACTGTAACCGGGGTCTATACAGCTTCGTGACCGACAGCTCTTCCTCGTGTGTGGCACCAGACTGTTGGAAGAGACTCCGTCAAGCCATTGGGATAGCCCCAGTTGGAGCTATTGTGTTTCTAAACACTATACTACATTTAATCTTTGAAAAGTCTGATTTTTACGTGTGTATGTTGATTTTTGTCATTTTGCTCTTGTTTTACTCAATTAAGTATTGGCTATTTTATAATCTGGTGTGGGGTACTTTTGTGGCGTTTTCACTGTGTTACTGTGCGTGTGTACAAATACTTTACACATTGCGTCTGAGAAAACCCTAACTGTTTGAGCCAAGCTACCAAGGGGGTGACCAGGGGTTACCTTAGCTGTGTGATTCCCTCACCCTGAGTAGAGTGAGGTGCCCTACCTGGACAGGGCACAAACCTCTGCCAACTAGAGATCCCATTTCTAACACTGTCCTCATTTCATGGTGCTGCAACACAGCCTGACCTTTCTACCCTAGTGGTTCTTAACCTGTGGTTCAGGGACACCTGGGTGTCTGCGAAGCTTACTCAGGGGAGTATGTGTCTACTTGGAATATTAAATAAAATTAACAGATTAATAAAGTTGATGTAATGAGGAAGCAAATTTTTAAATTAAAAATATTAAAACATTTTGTAAATGTGAAGGAATTTAAAACTGGAGATTAAAAATTAAGTTCGAATCCTCCAAATAATTTGTGGGAGCAGTGTCAGTGCGTCGAACAGAATATACCATAGATGATGGGCGGCCTCAATTGAATGCTAAAAAGCTACAACCTTCCTATTAAAATTCTTTTTTTTTTGTTTTGTTTGTGAGTTAAGGAAAACATTTCATAACGTTATGTATTTGCTTGATGAATGCCTGTTTCTATATTTTTGTGTATTTTTTTAGTTTGAAATCATCAAAAAAGTTAATGCCAGGGTGCCTGGCTTCCAGTAATAACTCAGTAGGGGTCCTCGGATTCCAGTAATGATTAAGTGGGTGCCCAGAGACATCAAGGGGTTAAGAACCACTGCTCTACTTTTGCGAGGAAACCCATCCTTTTCTCCGTCGGAACAGTCCAATTTAACCAGTTCCTAAATTAAATGCCTCCTGAACCTAAGCTGGTAGCTTAAGACCAGATCAGTTTTTCTGCTGTTGCTATGAATTCCTTTATGTATATCGTCTATAGTAATTTCTATTTTAACTTTCCACGAGCCATGGCATATTGTATGTCAAAATTAGCCTTTGTAATACTTCATAATACCATAAAAGTACAAGTAAGCAGTACAAGATGGGTCAAAAATAAAATAGAAATATTTTAATGTACCGTCCTCAGATTTCTGCCGAAGGGAAGCATTTGACTTCTGCACAATTTGAGCCATAATCCCATACTGCAGGTCCGACTCAACGTAATTTAGCTGGTGAAGTAGCCTAATGACTAAAACGGTTTCAATCCATAGCCACCAAAGTATTCACAGCTGACAAAGTAACTTACAAACTCACACATAAGCAATATTTCTCTGAAAATTTTCGGAGACAAATAAACAGAAAAACATGAATGCTTGGGTGAAATGTTTTTCTCACTACTTACCCGAAGTGGGATCTGGTCTTCAAAATAATAACCAAGTTTATTGTTAACACGTTTAACCCAAACAGATAGCTGGCAACTAAAAGACATGTCCCTCTGACAACTTAGAGCACAGCTGAGAAAATACTAAGTCTTTCAATAACAGCAAGAAAGCGATCGCGCCAAATACTCACTGGGAAATGGTGTTGGTATCCAGGTCAATGCAGCTGACATCATGTGGTGGGTCGTAGAGATCAAAGTAGCGCGAGTCAATCCCCACGATGAACGGACAAGGGGCACTCAACACATCTGCCAACGCCAGTGGGCAGAGAGGGATATACGGGCAGGGCCAATGGAAAGGAAATATCATCTTCAGAGAGAGAGAAATGGGAGTAGAAACAATCTAACATCACTTGAATGTGCATTTATAAACCTGCATACAGCCACAGATGATGACAAATTACTCCATCACGCTATGTTCGCGGTCTGCATTTCACGTACGGGGGCTTATGGCCCCCCTTGCCGAATTCTGTAGTTTTATTAAGAAGGAGGGACAATACAAGTCTCGTTTTTAAATAGATACTGCTGTATTGTAATGTTCATTCAAAAGACAAAATAAATGAATAAAATTGAGGTCCTGGGTATGAATTCAGCTTACAGTGGGTATTTCAATTACTTAAGTTCTTGAGCGCTGGCTGATCACTATGAAGCCTGCTGAACCACTGCTTGTAAGACAGTGCACATCTTCCAGGCAAATGACCCAGTCAACGCTCATGTAAATTTGGTTTACGTTATCGTGGTCACTAGTCTACCTGATTACCACCTACTCCAACATTACCCTTCCTATGTCGCACAATGATAGGGTCATCAAACTAAAAACTAGACTTTGTTAACTTTGGAACACAACATTGTACATTTGTGGCAAAGTCCTCAAACAGTTTTAAGGCTTGTCATCTAAGTCACTGCCAAAGAGGCTGGCCCACTAACGCACCCTAAACACTCTCACCTTGCCTTTGACAAAAGAGATACTAAATTCAATTTTGCTGAGACCAAGCCATGTAGTGTGATTTACAACGAAGGGGCAACTGTAAACAATAATTTTTGGTGTGTTAACATAAAGACCAAATCAGGTGTTATCCTTCTTTTAAAAGATAGTTATGATTGGCTCAGCAAGTGACGCTTGCAATACATCTAAATCAGTTTTCACTGCAGACCTGATAATGAAGAGTGGGGTTCAAGTACTTCAGGGGGTTCACTGGCCCTGGGCACAAACATATGGGTACAGTGGAACAAATAATTTTACAAATGTCTGTGGGCAACTTACTCAAAGTACTCAATGCAAGTTAAGAGTGAATCTGAATACTTTCACAAGGAAAAAATATAAGTTCATTGTCTTTTACACATTAGATGTGTAAAGCCAAAAGTACCATTACGTTTGGAATCTCTTGTACAGAGATCTACTACGCAAATGGAAAAGAAGCACCTCAACCATCAAACAATGTGCCTGGACAGAAAAGCTATTTTAATCCCTATCCAATTACATTTATGATTAGCCCACAAAATCTGCATAGCTTCTGGAGAGTGCATGGGAGGAGAATATTTGGATGGTAATGTTGACTGCTACTGTGACTTCATTGCATTTGGTGTCCAGTAGGTGTTTGATGCTTAAATTGGCAAAACTGAGCTGTCTAGGGTCCGCAACATTAGTAATAGTTATGTGGCGGAAAACAAAACACCAACCCCCAATGTCCCAGTGCCATGGGCACCTGCGGTATATAGTAGCAACAGAACATCTGAATTCCGAGTCATGTTGGGCCCATAAAGGTGAATATCTATCGAAGGGACACACAAACACCTTTTGCCTGCTGCACCTACTTGTCCTAAACATATTTTGATGATCCGGGGGACCAACAAAGATAACGGAAGAACTGTTTGTAAAATTTCAATATATGGGAGAACGTTTTCCACAATATCCTGGATGAAACAAACTGGTGTTAGATCATGTGCAGAGCTGAACCTTGGCCAGGTGGGAATGGTGGGGGCAGGGGCGTGATTTCAGGAAGTTATGATTCATATTTTCCTTCAAAAATGTTTTTGTTGTGACCTGAACTATGTGTCTGATGTACCTTTTAATTAGCCAACATAAATCTATTTCAATATAGATGTTATAAAAAAAATCTCTTTTTAAAATAAATTGATAAAATTGAGCTCTCACTTGAAGGTGAGCTCAAGGGGCATTGCGATCAACAACAATCTAGAACCTAAAGTAGAGAAAACAAACTTACAGTTTTGACAGATGACTTGCAAACGTCAAGTTTGATCTTTAACAAAGTCAGGCTTCCAAATTTGGAGATCTCTCTATTGGATGTCAGTCGACCAAGCACATTCTTTATCTTTATGAAGAACAAGTTACATGTGTTGGTTAATGCCTTATCTGGTAGAGACTGGTGCTAGCCGCAGATTCTTAAACTTAGAATATTCCCCAGGCGTCAGATTGGATCAAAACAATCTTGAGCAGTATATCTGCAAGCCAGTAGGTTGTGCCAATCGGCTCCGCATCAGTGTTGTAGGAGTTGTCTACCCCAGATGTGATGTACACAGTGCCTATAAAGGCGCCACCCATGTGGGCTGACATAAATCTTTTTATGTGACTAAGTCTGCCCCAGTAGCAGGGAGCCACATCAAATAGCTGAGTGACCAGTGTGCAGACACAAAGGGACCTTTTAGGTAGAGGAACCGGATAGCAGACTGTCGGTAAGGAATCTGTGCCCCAATTTCGTTTCTACCAGATAAGACGTTACCAAACGCAAATAACATTTTCACCTGATAACAGACTCCTAGCAGCAGATTCCGTATACTAGAATAGATACCAAAGCATTACCTCGCCGGAAGAACTGACTCAGACCAAAAAGTCCTTGGAGACCGAATGGCCAAAGTGCCCGTCACAAGAGACCTGGCTGTCAGGGTAGTAGTGTTTGGTAAACATATTCAAAGATGCCCACATAGCAGCCTGACAGATGTTCAGGACAGGAACTCCACAAGCTATTGCAGTAGTCGCAGCTTTGGCTCTGGTGGTGTGAGCGCGCAAACCCTCAGGAGGTTGCTACTTGGCTAATGCATAGCAGATCTTTATACAAAGTAAAATCCATCTGGAGATGGTACTTTTCTGCACTGCCTTCTCCTCCTTCGCTCCAGTGAACGCAACAAAGAGATGATTGTTCACCTGTTGGTCTTTGGTGAGATGGAGATAGAATAATACACTTTTTGAGTTTAAATAGTGGAGTCTTTCTCTTCCTCCTTGGAGAGGTGATACAAAACAAAGAAGGCAGGTAGCGTGATGGTTTGGCTGATGGGGAAAGGTGTTACCACCTTCAGCAGAAAACAGATATTGGTTTGAAGAATCTGTTTGTCTGGGAAGAAGCCGGTGCATGGCGAGTGAGCAGAAAGAGCCTCTAGCTCGTTACCCCTTCTTGTCGATGTGATGGACACCTAAAAAGAATGTCAGAACATCCAAATATGTTGCTCCAGTGCAGCTTTTATTAGTTTCAATATGCCAAAAGGAAACCAGCCAATGCGTTTCTTTCACCATTCGTGAACTTCAACAGGGCTTTTTAGTGGCTTCAAGTTCTGTGGTGTCATGATTAAGAATAAGTCAAATAGTACTCGCAATTTCTGACTAAAGACATGGGAGGTTTCGTAGGACAGCAGCTGCAGTCCTATGAAGCGGCCCGTTCTAGGTGGAAATACAGAGGATTCCCCTTGACAAAGTTCCAGAAATTAAACCTCCCATGTCTTCAATCAGAAATTGCGAGTACTACTGGACTTATTCTTAATGCGCGAGCACTGGTCCGATTGTCCTTGAAGAGCTTAGGTGCTTGAGAGCTGAATCAGCACTGTCGTCAAACAGATGAATGCAGAAGGGCATAAGGGGTGCCTGGACAACCCAGAGAACCCAGTCTGAGAAGTCAGTTCATCTCAGCGAGGCATGGCGACGAAGCACCACCAACGAAGCAATCTCTCTACCCAAAAAGTCTGTCATGTCCAGTCTTTAGCATAGAGTCAATTTTGCTGCAGCCCTTGAGCCTGAGTCAGAATGGCTTGCACCTTCTTCTGACAAGTCTATGGGCAGCACTTGAGCAACTGAGTCCCATACTGTGTGGGTATACTGGCAGAAGAGGCACACAGTGTTCAGTGACCGAAGTGCAAGGCTGGTGTAACTCTTGGATTCCCTACCCAGTAGGTGGTAGGGAAAGCACCAGGGTTAACTTTGGACATTGAGGTCTGTACCACAAGGCTGTGAGGTGCTGGGTGAGGAAACCTGGATCCCAAGGAGTAGGGCTGTGGCGGAAGGCGATCGTCCTTTAGGCAGGTGTGCCTGTGCAGGGCTTGGCCCAGGGCCTAAACAGGAGATCAGTGAGGGCACCATTGAAGGGGAGGAAAGGGGTTCCTTGTGAAATACCCCGGGTTGAAGCACTTCTCTCAAGACAATGGTATTGACCTAAACTGTGGGCAGCGCAAGATCAAGGACCTCTACTACCTTCTGCACCACCATGACAAAGGACACCACTTCCTCCATAGTGACACCAGGTGGGCCCAGGTCCTTCTAAGCCACCAAGTCCTGGCACGGACTTCATCCAGTTGTGAGAAACCAGGTGCTTCAACACTCATTCCAGGACTGCTTTGGGATTCATCTTACCTTAGTCAGGACAGGCCGTGGAGTCGTGGTCTGGCTCAAGGCACCATAAACAATCCAAGTAGGGGTCTGTTACCGACATTTGCCTGTCGCAGGATCCACAGGGTTTAAAACCCTCGGGAATCTTAGGGGACATTCCCTAAAACACACTGGGAGTGAAAGCTCCAAGTAAAAAAAAAAAATCTGTCAAAATCGACTGAGGTAGCTTTTCTGGATTCACACTGGTGCAGAATGAAAGGAACTTCCGGCTTGGATGACGCCTACAACGCTGAGACGTTCAATACCACTTACTGGAACGCAAAGGTACTGCTCAAGATTTTCCAGATCCAGTCTAATGTCTGAGGAATATTCCAAAGTGAGAAATCTGCAGCTGGAAGTCTCTATCAGATGAAGCCCCTTTAATTACTGGCTGCCGTTAAGAAGTATTAAACTGAATGGATTTCCTTCAGATGAATTGGATTCATGCAAAGCAATGAGATGAATCATCATTAGAACTATACATCAAAACTAATTGCTCAAATAAATAAGCCTCTTTAGGAGTGAGAAAGTCTTTTGGATGAGAGACTAAGCCTTCGTCAATTTACAAAACTGCACTTTGAAGTCAGATTTGGAGATGGTTAACATTAACATGTTTGATGGCTGACAGCATATGAGTTCACTGTATCATGCAACAATAAACATATTGAACAGAAATACAATCTGAAAGAAGTGGACCTTTTTTTTTTTTTTTTAACAAAAACAAAACAGAAAAATAAAAACAGAAAAAATAGCAGTCATTCACTATCACTGAGATATTCATGGCGGAGGGAGCAAAGAGGAACCCAAGAGAGCAAACAAATACTTTTCATTAGCATTCAAAAAGCTGAGAAAGTGCACCTGAAAGACGAAGATATTTCACACAATATCGTGGTTCTAGATATCCTCCAATGATGAGTAGAAAAACGAAACACAATGGGGTTAGCTCAGGAACCAGAGTGGGTGGTTTTTGATGTTATTAGAACCAAAAACAAAACAGCTATCCATTATGATAAAATAGTGATATAGATCTGTCTTCCAAACAGGCATGCCAACATATAAGTGATATATTTTGTGGGCTTTGGAGAAAAGAATGACAAGGTCAAAGGAGCAGTGTTAAGAGATCCTTGCATCACTGATAAAAATATTTAATATAGTGGCCCCTGGTGTAGTGACTGGCAAAGTCTTGGATCTTATGTAGCGGCAGAGGACCAGTATTCCACAACATCGTTGACATACAATGAAACAAATGTGCTGAGATTACCGATGAGAAACAAGAATATCCTTTTCTTCCCCTAGTAGATGTAAAATATTAACTTACAGAAACCAAGGCTTCAGTCACACTAGTCAGGACAGATGGCCGTAGAGAATGGATAAGAATTTTGTGTTCAGTAACTGCGAACACTAGCAGCGTAACAGCGTTCTCCGGGCCAAGGTTCTGTAGAAGTGTAGAAAATTTACCCCCACTGAAGGAGAAATAAATAAGGATTACCACACGGCACTGTACCAAAGTTACATGCAGTATAAATGTGTCTTTCATTCGCTTTTAAAAACTCAATAACTCATTAAAACACAGGCGTAGGAGATGCAACAGCGTGGATGGTAGTTGATTCTGACAAGACTTGGTGATGTACAGGGGATTCTTTGTAACACTGTTCTCTGATGGCATGGGACCAACTCTAATCACATGAGGTTACAGGCTGATAAAAAGTGGGTCAGTGCACTGAGATGAAAGATGTCTAGCTGTGGAACTTAGCTGTGTTGGCTTAAAAGGCTTGTTTTGAAGCACGTACGTTATTCATTTTGTTTTTTAATGATAATGCACAGCTCTGTAGCAGTGCAACGGTTTCAACTATTCAAGAATTCAGGTCTTTCTCAATTGCTAAATTTTGATCACTGCATTTATCTCCAAGCACGAGTAAGGCATGGTTCAAGATGCACATTGTAGGGGTTGGCAGTGGATAAACGGGATTGCATGTGAGGTCTGATAAGGCAACAGACTCTCTGCACGAAGGGGAGGGTCCTTAGACCAAGATCCCAATCAGAGAACTGACTGAGTGCTTGTGAGAGATGGCCCTAGCAGAAACGCAGCAGTGAATGGGATGTCTTGACAGCAGTCCCTCGGTCAGTCTCTTCAGGGCTCCTAATTCATGTTGCAGTGAGCAGGTATAAGTCAAAGGAACGGAGTCAGGAACATGGCAGCCGACAGGACTGCTTCACAAGGAAACACATTTAACAAGTGTTCCCAAATGGATAACACTACATACAACAATGCCCTGAGAGGAAAAAACAGACCATTATTCATACATCTTAAAACAACATAGGTGAAAAATAGAAAAACAATGTATTCATATAAATATATATTCATTCATATACAAATACATCTAAAGGACACCCCATCTAATAGACAACACACCGAAAGATAGATAGTGTGAGAGAAAGTGCTCGTGATAAATGACAGGAAAAAGAAATAATAAATATTCAGTTAAATCCAAAACCTATACAAAAGACATTAAAAACAGTCGGTTGCTTCTTTTTTTGCTGTATTGACTCCATTCCAAATCCTCTCAGAATCTAAACCACTTCCTTCAGTCCTCCAAGGAACCTATGCAGAAACCAATCCGAACTGTGACATATACATCGACGTTTCGACCCCTCAATATCTTGGGCCAAATCTCAGCTCCACAATGGGTCTTCTTCAGCACTAACTGATGAGTCCCTTAATATATCCTCTGACTCCGTCACTTTTATACTTATCTACTTGTCAGGAGATTGAATCTGTTTATAAATTACAATTTATCACCATATACCGGGTTACTGATCAACTCCATGTATTCTTCATCGTGTATGAGCCCTCGTAAGACGGATCGTTAAAAGATGTTTCACTACCATTAAAAACTTGTCATTCAAAATAAAGACATAATTCCAATGGTATTTGGAATGTAGGAAAATTTGGAAACAATTGCAAACAGAAAACAAATTGCTCTTGAGTGCAAATTATCCAATTAAACGTAATCCAATTTAAACATAATTCACTGCGTTAAAGCATAAATTTTACCAAATTAAATTGCAAATGGGAAACGCAGTAGCAAACACTTACCTCAGTGGGAGAGGAGATGAAACAGGCTGGCTAAGAACCAGACTATCATGAGGCGAGAGCTATGGAAAAAGGATGTTATGTTATGCACTTTTAATATACATGTTTATTCAGAAACGCAAAAACTATAACAGTACCCACAAACATTCATTTTGACAGAAAGTGATACCGTAAAGACCAGCAAAATTATGTTAGAGCATTTAATCAATA
Source organism: Pleurodeles waltl (assembly GCF_031143425.1). Lineage (NCBI taxonomy): Eukaryota > Metazoa > Chordata > Amphibia > Caudata > Salamandridae > Pleurodeles > Pleurodeles waltl. The sequence continues at coordinate 549,450,950 of NC_090440.1, read as the reverse complement.
TTTCGAAAGACAACGGAGAAACAATGATTTTCAGAGGGGAAATGCAGTGACTTCCCAGAAGGAACTTTACCGTATTCTTCAATTTACCCCTTTATCAACAAAGGAGGTACAGCAGACGATTGTAAAGAATGCACTTTATACAAGCATTGGGGCCTGTAAAAGCTGCATGGTTACTCAAAATACTTCTGGAACCATTAACATGTACAGGGTAATTCCTTTAAGTGATAAACGTAAATCTCTAACTTGCCGAATAGTGGGTCCTTATTACTGGAAAGACTTTTAAAAAATATCACTGTTACTTGATGGAAGTGATGAATCCAAGTCAAACGTACCATTGGCATAGCCTTAACAAGTTATACTTCCTTTGGGGAAGTTTAACTTTGAATCTCAGAGACAGAGTACAGCCCACTGACCTGTATTTCAGACTTTCAAACTATTCTGCATTTTTGTTTGACCACAGTGGAGTTCAAAAGACATGAGGTGCATAAGAGGTATATTGGGAGGATTTTTCTGTTCGATAGTGATCGCTGGGATTCAGATGTCACAGTGTCCCAAAGTATGAGACATGACCTCGGTTTCCTTAGTAATAGACTCCAACCCACTAAGCCCTAAAAAAAAAAAAAAAAAAAAGATAGAATAGCAATGGTGCTGGATAATGGTATAATGTCAAAGAGGCATAAATGGCCAAACTATTCCTGGCATTAGCCTATCGATTTCAGGTCCGTGGAAGTGTCAGAGTTCGATGAAGCATAAAATCCACCTGGAAACTGTTCGCTTTGTTAATACTTTCCCTTTCTCAGCCCAAGAAAAAACGACAAATAGTTGATATCTGATCTACAGTCTCTAGATCATTCCACATAAATGCTCTAAAGTTGCTCTGAGATCAGTTCTGTGCAAATGCTTCTCGTTGTATGGCTCTGACAGGCATAAAAAGATTAAGGCAAGTTAGGCACTAGATGAAAGTGATAACGTAGTTGGATTATTAGAATTACCTTGTCCAGAAGGAAGAACACACTTGGAGGTTTGACTTATTAGCTCTGCAAATCACCAGCAATTCTATCTGAAATTATGATCATACAGAGTAGTTCTAAAGTGAGTAGATGTAACATAAAAAGGGCAAATACTCAAATGGGGATTCCAAATTGTTCCACACAGACATAAGGTATGGCATAGTTACAGCAAATATTCACTAAACTCTGCAAAAAGTACAAGACAATAGAAATACTGAAGAGCTTGATTAGGATTAAAAACAAAGATGACTGCAAGCCACATTCAGCTGTTGGGCCATAGACTGCCTGCAGGAGATATATCTTACAAATGAAGAGCACACCAAATCTTTGTCCCTGAAGCCTGAATATAACAATTTCACTATTTACCCAACTACAATATAACTCAGTTAGTTCATCCGCAAGAGAATTACACACTAGATTCTTTCTTTTGAGATCCAGGACTGAAGTCCTAATATTTGGATGAGAACCGGTCTATCCTAGCTGGACCTCACTTGAAGATTGTTTTCATGGTGTGCACATGCTGTGTTCTAAAACATCTGAATTGAGCAGATATTGCTCAATTTGGGGAATTGGAACCAACTCTTATTTGTGAAGTCTGATATTATGCAATAGTGCGTTACTCTTACTGCTGAAGAGGCATAGTGAAGCCAAAAGACCCACTCCTGGATGAGGGCAGTCCCCTTCAGTCCATGATGCACAACTAGTAGCACTTCTTGTCATGACAGAGATCCATCAATTGGATGCACACTGGGATGGGTATCCGGAAAGGGACCATCTGATGAAGTTTTTCCTTGTATCTGACAGATACTAATCTGCTGACTGTATCTGTGTATGGTGAATTCCTGCCAAATGATTCTCTAAAAAATGGATTTATTTTCTGGACTGCGGGTTGAGGCATAGAATAACATGGTAGGGCTGAAAAATGCAAACTCAAACATGGTTGAATTATTCCCCTGCATTTTTGTTTTGAATCCTACACCCTAGTAAGACCAATTAAGTAGTTTTCAAACAGCAGATAGTTTTTAACTCTGCTCTAACTCCATCTGGTTTGACTGTGAAACATACTTATCCATTAAACACATACTCACACAGGGACAATAGGAGCACCCCTTTAGGGTGGAAGCCCACACTAGTATAGACTCTGACTACTGTGTTGAGCATTCCTATGACGAAGAATGCCAGTAATAGGGGAGTAAGGGCTTCCTTCCTTAAAACACAGGGTTTTTACAGGGCACATTCTAAGTAGGGATAGAACTTGACCATAAGATCCTTAATTCCTTCTTGCGTTTCTGTTGTTACTTGTGTTTGCAGTGACACAAATCCTAGAGCATGGCCACAATTTGCTTGAGCCACTCCAAAAAGAATTCTGCTTCCCTTGAAAAAGGCTTGCAGAATTGCATGGAATATCCATGACGTTTACTTGAAAGAATCCATGAAAACCCTGAAGATCTTTTTCTATGGTTATGAACTTGGCCATCTAGTCCTCTGTGCGAAATGTGCTTCACGGCATCTGGTATTTTATTAACTGGGCAAAGGGCCATACATATTTTCTGATTAAGTTGTTTGCAACTAGATCTGGGCAAACGTCTATTTCCATGTCACTTGACTTGAGAGGCCATTCAGCTCAACTCGAAGAGCAATTAGGCTTTTGTGCACCCCCTGAACATGGAACTGCTTTATTGGTCCTTTTAATACTTCTAGAACCAGTGCTTAGTCTGTTTTTTTTTTTTTTTTTTACAAACAATCAAAATAATACTAAGTGCCAAGGACCTCGTCAGGAAGCCATTACAGTTTGTACCACTCATTGTCCCTGCCAGCGCTGCAATAAAACAATTAAAATAAAATAAAAATAAAAACACACCTACTAACCATCACACTCCTGCAAGTGTGACAATTCAGACTTTCCAACCCCCCCAACCCCCGAGCTACAAGAATAGTTTTATTGGTACATATTAGTCATTTTTAATGCATATTAAAGTAATAAACAACTGTTGTTGTGTCCTTTTTTTAATATCAGAAACAGCATCACCATTTAGTAGACTGTCAAAAGTCCTGGTGTTGGCACTTAAGTGCAAGGGCTGAGCACCGAAAACCACCAGCTCAAATTAAGCACCGCTTAGAACCATGTTAGCAAAAGAAAATACAGCAGACAGCAATATCCGTGGCAAGCATGTGGGGAAGATGCAGTGACCATGCGTCCTCTTAAGAAGCAAGTAATTTCTTTACCTTTTAAACCAGCACTGCCCTGGGGTGGAGGAGGATTTTCCTGACACCGCAGGCCATTACAGGCTAAGTCTTACAAGCGGTGTGTGGTTTCCAAGAAAAGCACCACAAACTCATGGTAGAATTCTGGACCCTTCTTGGGCAAGGGACAATTTTGGGGGGTCTGTAGGTTATCGAATATTTGTAGAGAACCTGCAAATGGTTTGAACGTAGTAAAAATAAAAGTTCAGTTGGGTCTCTGCACTGCTACTTCGCAATCTTCCACATGGCTGGTGATACCTGGTCCCAAGAAATACCTTTGCTGAGGTAAAACCTTTTCTGTCTCTTGTATTACTCAGTCCATGTCCATAGAAGAAATAGCAAATGTGTTTGTCTTTACTGCAGTTGATTACACTTGCCCCACCAATCTCTCAAGGGGTGGGGTGGAGATACAAACATTATTGGGGTTAGAAAGCACAGCTGTCTTTCCTTCCTTCATCTGTCCCTGAACAGCTTACTTTGGGGAGAGTTTTCCCATTTTACAGAAAATAGGTTCCATTAGCACATTAATAAATAGAAGCAGCAGTTAGGTTACTTGAGCATTGCGAAGATCACTTTACAAATTTAACTTCACTTGTGAAGTTGATGAATGGAGATCTAGGGGCTCCAGTGCTTTTTGCATAATTACTAAAAATGACATTATCACACAGTTCAGAGAAATCTTTCAAGGAGGCGCCCAATATACTGGATTTCTTCATATCCCAAAATCCTTGCTGCATCCATGTTCGATAAAATTGTCATACTCATCATCAATTCCAAGTACTTGAAATTGATTCAAGTAAATTTCTGAGATACGAAGTGCTTTACTGCCAATAAATCATTCATAATTCATTCATCGTTGGCGTACACATGCACAATTGCTAGTGTTGTGACTGAACTGGACTGCATGCAACTGCTAGGGCCAAGCTGGCACTGTGGTCTTTGCGAAGAGTGCTAAGAGGTTACACAATCTGAGACAATAGCTGTTACAGAGGACGTACCAAAGGTCTCCACCTATAGGGCCATATCTTAAAAAACTTTACATATGAATTTCTACAAAACATCAATTTGTGCAGGATCTGCAGCTGTGGAGGAGAAGGGCAGGCCTCAGGTTCAAGATTCCAATCTTCTCTGAAAAGAGGGTAAGGATCACTCATTTTTGTATTTTTTGTAGTTTGTACTGTGTGTGGTGAAAAGGAGAACTTTCTCAGGTTGAACATAATCACTTTTGAGATTATTGTCTAGTGGGCCAGAATTTATTTTACCTCACTCTCATGTCTGGGTACAGCAGAGATCATTTACTAAAAGAACAAGTTACTTACCTTCGGTAACGCTTTTTCTGGTGGCTACAGTAGCTACGTGTGGATTCCTCACCTTATGAATTCTCCCAATGCACCAGCATTCGACGGAAACTTTCTTCCCAGCTGTTCGCGTCGACGAAGACGTCACAATTGCACGGTTCCGCACATGGTTCCGCACGTGACTCTGTCTGACGTCATCGTGGCAATAAGAAGTCCTCGCCGGCGAGCTGACGTCAGTTTTACCGTTTTTTTATGTGCCTTTGAGGCGGACAGGTGAAAACCGACCTCACAAAAGCACACCTATATATATTTATACATATTGCAATTCAGATACAATATTAACACAACATTTATTCATATAAAGAATAATCAATAACGTATATACCTTTATAATAAAGACGTTTTGGTAAGACCAGACAGGCAACGGGGAGGCGGGTGGGACTGTGAGGAATCCACAGGTAGCTACTGTATCCACCAGAAAAAGCGTTACCGAAGGTTAGTAACTTGTTCTTCTGATGGATACAACTACCTGTGGATTCCTCACCTTATGAATAGAGTCCCAAAGCAGTAGTGCACTCGGAGGCGGGTGCTGACCGGTCACACCAACAAATCCTGCAGCACAGAACGTGCAAAATGGCCGTCCCTCATAACTTCCGAATCCAAGCAATGATGCTTCACGAAAGTATGGAGGGAAGCCCAAGTTGCTGCCTTGCAAATATTCACTACAGAAACACCTCTAGCCAATGCCAAAGTGGCAGACTTAGCCCTGATGAAATGAGCTCTAATACCTGCAAGGAATCTTCTTTGCCAATGAATAACAGATCTTAATGCAAAGAATGACCCACCTGGATATGGTTCTTTTTATGAACAGCTCTGCCTTTCATCTTGCCCACATATCTAATGAAGAGTTGGTCATCCAAACCAAAGTCCTTTGTTCTTTCAACATAAAAACTGAGAGCCCTTCTCTGGTCTAAGCAATGGAGTCTTTCTTCCTCTTTTGAAGGGTGAGGAGGAGGATAGAAGGATGAAAGAGTAATAGACTGCCCCATATGGAAGGGAGTGACAACCTTAGGAAGGAAAGCCGCCCTGGTTCTCAGCACCACTTTGTCAGCACAGAATGACATCAAGGGGGGTCTGACACGAACAGCCTGAAGCTCACTCACACGCCTAGCAGACGTGATAGCAACAAGGAAAACTGTCTTTAAGACCAACAACCTTAAAAAACAAGAATGCGTAGGTTCAAATGGTGAACACATTAAAAAAGTCAAAACCAAATTTAAATCTCACTGAGTTATGAGAAACGGAGTGGGAGGAAACTTATTAGTTAGGCCTTTCAAAAACTATATGCAATTTGACCAAGAAAGGTTGATCAGGAAGGCACAGAAAGGCCGACCACGCCAATAAATAGCCCTTGACAGTCGCAACTGCACGTCCCTTTTGTGCTAAAGTAAAGGTAAACATCAGAACATCTGACAAATGGGCTTTCAAGAGACCAATTTGTCTCTCTCCACACCAAGTCACAAATTTCATCCATCTGCCGGCATAAACAGTCTTGGTGGAGTGTTGCCTGGCCGATAAGATGACATTCACCACTTCTGGCGGGAGAGAAAAAGAACTCAGATTACCCCATTCAATCTCCAGGCATGTAGGTGCAGGCTCTGGAGGTGGGGGTGTAGAACCTGCCCCTGCGAAAGGAGGTCTGCCCTGAGAGGGAGACAGAGCGGAGGGCACAGTGAGAGTTGGAGAAGGTCTGTGTACCACACCCTTCTCGGCCAATCCGGAGCTATGAAATGACTTGAGCCCGGTCTTGGCGAATCTTCCTCAGAACCCGAGGAATTAAGGGTATGGGAGGAAACGCGTAAAGTAAATGGTCACACACCAAGACATCTGAAACGCGTCCCCCAACGCTCCTTGCACCGGATACTGGAGGCTGCAGAACGACGGGCAGTGCGTGTTCACATGAGTGCCAAACAGGTCTATCTGTGGAAAACTCCACATCCGGAAGATGTGAAGGACCAGATCCGGATGGAGACGCCACTCGTGATCGGCTGAGAAATTCCGACTTAGACTTTCTGCACATACGTTGAGAACTCCGGCCAGATGGTTTGCTACTATGCAAATCTGATGGTCCTGGGCCCAGGACCAGAGCCGCAGAGCCAAGCTGCAGAGAAGGAATGACCATACACCTCCATGCTTGTTGAAGTACCACATCGCGGTAGTGTTGTCCGTCAAGAATTGAACTGACTGACCGCGAAATGACGGGAGGAAGGCTTTGATAGCCAGACGTATCGCCTGCAATTTTAACAGATTGTTGTGAAACATCTGTTTCACAAGAGACCAATGACCTTTGATCTCCAGGTACCCCAGATGAGCACCCCACCCTGGAGTGGAAGCATCCGTTATGACCGTGGCCACTGAAGGTGGTAGACAAAACTGCCTTCCTTGGGAAAGATTGCTGTCCACAGCCCACCATCTTAGATGCTTTGCGGTGTCTATGGAGAGCGTTATCGACTCTTCTAGATCTCCTTTGTGTTGAAACCAATGCTTGTGGAGGCACCATTGGAGAGCCCTCATGTGCCAATGTGCATGAGTGACCAACAGAATGCAAGAAGGGAACAGACTGAGCAGACGTAGGACCTTGAGGACTGGAACAACCGCTCCATTTTGAAACATCTGAATCAACGCCTGAATGTCCTGGATCCGCTGAGGTGGAGGATAGGCCTGATTCAATGTTGTATCCAGTACTGCCCCTATGAACAGGAGGTGTTGAGAGGGCTCCAGATGAGACTTGGGCAAGTTTACTGTAAAGCCCAGACTGAACAACAACTGAGTTGTCATTTGGAGGTGATGCATCACAAGATCTGGGGTCTCGGCTTTGAACAGACAATCGTCCAGGTAAGGGAATACTGATATTCCCTTCCTTTTGAGATTTGCTGCAACCACCGCCAACACCTTCGTAAAGACCCGAGGTGCGGAAGTAAGACCAAAAAGAAGGAACGCAAACTGGTAGTGTTGTGACCCCACCACAAACCGGAGATACTTCCTGTGTGACTTGAGAATGGGGATATAAAAGTAAGCATCCTGCAAGTCTACAGACACCATCCAATCCTCTTTGTTCAACGCCAGAAGCACCTGCGCTAGAGTCAGCATCTTGAATTTCTCCTGTTTGAGGAACCAATTCAAAATCCTCAGATCCAGGATAGGCCTCAATCAACCATCCTTCTTGGGAATCAGGAAAGATCTTGAACAGCAACCCTGACCCCTTGTCTGCTCTGGAACCAACTCCACTGCGCCTTTTGATAAAAGGACTTGAACCTCCTGCTGCAACAACAGGAGATGATCTTCTGAACAAAACGAAGGACAGGGAGGGATGGGAGGGGGAAACTCCCGAAAGGGAAGTGCATACCCTTTCCCCACAATATTTAGTACCCAGGAGTCCGATGTGACTAACTCCCACTCGTGGAGAAAATTAAATAACCTTTCCCCTACGGGAGAAGCATGACTTAAAACGGATGGAAAACTAGGGCTGCTTTCCTTGTTGTGCTCTCCAAGAGGATGAGGCAGGGTGCTGCTGGGTGGCTCCTCGTGTCCTAACCCTCCCCCACCCTCTAAAGGACCTATATGGAAGGTTGGCAGACTGTTGAGTCATGGATTGAGGTCTTCCACGACAAGTGGCTCCAAAGCCAAACCCCCCTAAACCTCCGAAAGGATCTGAAAGGAGTGGATGTGGAAGCTTGCAGTCCCAAAGACTTCGTTGTGGGCCTACTATATTTGAAGCGCTCTAAGGAAGAGTCCACTTTGGCCCCAAATAACTTTTCACCCTCGAAAGGGAGGTCCAGTAAAGTTGTCTGGACATCTGCTGAAAACCCAGAAGACCTTAGCCACGCATGTCTCCTGGTGGTGACTGAAGTAACCATCTCCTTGGCCACTGAGTATGTAGTATCCAGACCAGGCTGGATGATCTGTTTGGCCACAGCCTGGGTGTCCAACAGGAGCTCATCGAACTGCCCCTGCATATCCTGCGGCAAGTTAGGCTCTACAGCTCTAGCCGTGTCCATCAGGGCGTGTGCATATCTACCAAACACACAGGTAGCATTGACTGATTTTAGGGCCATACTACAAGAAGAGAAAGTCTTCTTAGCCGCTTTCTCCATCCTCTTGGACTCCCTGTCCGAAGGAGTGACAGGAAAAGAGCCTGGTGCAGAACAAGCCAAACAAGAAGCCTGGACCACCAAGCTCTCAGGAGTCGGATGCTGTGACAAAAATCCTGGATCCCCAGGAGCAACACTGTACTTCCTTGCAACAGGTCTGGACACAGCTGGCGATGTAACAGGCTTTCTCCGGACCTCTAAAATAGGCTCCGTAAGAGCATCATTCAAAGGGAGCAAGGGCTCCGCTGAAGTGGAGGAAGGATGTAAGACTTCAGTCAAAATGTTTGTTTTAACCTCAGCAGCTGGCAGTGGGAGCTCCAAAAAATCTGCAGCATTCGTAACAGAATGGAAGGAGGCCAACTTTTCCGTAAATTCCCCCAGGGATGAAAGGTCCCACTCAGGGGAAGTGTCCAGCCCACTAGCTGAGTCCAGGCCCTGAAATTCTCCCAAGAGCTCAGCGATCTCTCCTTCCTCCAATAGCCGTCTCTGGTACTCTTGCTCTTCCAAGAGCCTCAGCGCTCTCCTCCGCAACCTCAACCTGGCCTCCAACCTCGGTGTAGACAGAGAGTTAGCCGACATCGACACGGCCGGCTTCAAAACAGAAGGGTGCAGTAAGGGAGAAGAAGGAGATGAACTCCGTCCCGACTGGGACCCATCCGGCATCGAAGTCGACTTGATCGGTGCCGTCAGCCCATAAGGCGCTGTCACCGGCGCTGAACTGGCACCCTCAGCCAGATAAAAAGGCACGCACTGAGCCGTCTTGTATGGAGCCGGAGAGCCCAAGGAGAATGCCAAAGGACCCGTGGGTCCAGCCGGTGCACCAGAAGGGGCCATAGCCTTATTGAAAACACTGAACATGGCATCCAGAAACGCCGCCGGATCCGCTCCCAGAGTCAGGAAGGCAGGAAACCGCTTATCTTCATGCGGCGCTTGGGTCGGATCCGGAACCTGAGTCACCGACTCCTGAACCCCAGGCGAAAAGTGAGGACTCGCTGGGGACTCAACCACCTCAATGAGCGATGGCACCAGAGAAGCATGAGGACTTTGAGGCTGGGGAATTACAGTAGGACAACCTCCCACGCCATACAACGCTGTCTAGATGGAGACAGAGATCGATCTCTAAAAGAACGACATTGAGAGTCGTGCTGGCGCAGCTTCTAGTGAGACCGACGACTTATTGGATGACGAGTCCCTAGTCTTGGGCCTTCTGTGACTTCTGTGTCCTTTCTTCACCTTAGCTAGAAAGAACTTAGCTTCTCTATCCTTCAGTGCCTTCGGATTCATCTTTTGGCGGAGCACGCACTCTTCTACGTCGTGGTCTGAACAGTCATCATCAGGGTCCATGACAAACATACGACCCATGCACTCACGACAAGGTTTGAACACTGACTTTCTTAGGAGGAGACATTGTAACAGGTACAATAAGACACCTTCGAAACAGTAGCTTCTCGAGAGCTCGGAGAAAACCGTTAGCATCAAAGGCACGGAAAAAAGGGAACTGACGTCAGCACACCAGCGAGCACTTCTTATTGCCACAATCACATCAGACAGAGTCGCGTGTGGATCCTTGCAATTGTGACATCCTCATCGACATGAAGAGCTAGGAAGAAACTTTCCGTCAAATTCTGGCGCATTGGGAGAATTCTTAAGGTGAGGAATCCACAGGTAGTTGTATCCATCAGAAGAGGCACTGTAGAGTTGAACTGGGTCACAAAATATGAAGGTGGAACAGCTGTCAGATCCAGATCCACATCCACATCTTGGGTTGTTGCACATCTTCAGAATAAATATGCTCCTATTTTAGTAAGATTTCAAAGTTGACAAAAAAAAATTCCAATAAAGAAAACAAAGAAAAGAAATATGAAAAATGTTAGTCAGGCTTCACATCCTCAGATTTTTTGGCTGTGAACGAAAACAACTAAGACAACAAAGTTGTGGCATCGTTATCATAATGCAATTGCACTTGACTGGGTTGAGTTTTAGGAAGTTCCTTGCTGATGTCACAGGAGTACCATGGAGCCCCAGCTAGGAATACTGTTAGAAACATTTCCAGATATAGCCCAACAGTAGGGGAAACTTGTTGATTAGAAATCTGCACTAAACTAAATCTCAATGGCCACCCAAATCTTAAAGAACTCTGGACTGTTACCCTCCCACGAAATAAATTGTCTCTTCAGAATGGCAGCATTTTGAAACTAGAAGAAAAAGGAAGAGCGGGGAGCATATCAGTATTATCCCCTCATTTTGAGACTGTTTCTTCCATGATGGAAGACAAGGATAGAATGGATCCTTGCAGATGGATAGATATGCCTAGACTGTGAGTCACTACAAAGAGCAATCCACCAGATTGTCATCCTGGAGGAATGGTCACACGGGAACACAGCAAAAAACTAAAATCAAGAAGAACCAGAACTGGGGACTAAAGGAGCTTGTCTCTTCAAAAACAGCTCAAGTATAGCAATTCAAAGGGATCAGTACCAAATAAAGTAATTTGATTTAACGGATATATACACAACATTCTGTGGAAGCTGATGAGATACAAAAGAGGGAAACATCATAGCATAATATATATATATATATATTTTTTCTTTTTTTATTTGGCCTTCTTATGCCATGATCTAGGGGAATAAGGTTTCATGTGCAGTTTAACATGCGTTGTGCCCTCAGAAGTGACACTGACCTGAACAAGGATCCTTGGCCGCTGAGGCGAGGGGAAGGGAACTTTGTGCATGAAGTGGCAGATGTGTCTGAGGAAAGAACAAAATATAGTGACGAGTGAACAAGCAGCTTTTCTTTGATCTTTCTAAATGCATTCAGTTTCATACAACCTTCAAATTCACACAGTGCTACATCCAACATTGTAACCCAGGCGGTCCTGTTATATTGCCTGTTGCGTAGCAGAGATCAAAGACCTCTTCAATCCACAGAGCCTTATCTTTCCTCTATAACTGATCTTAAAGACTCAAAATGTCACCTTTCTCTTTGGTATTGTGCAGAGTTGTACAAAATTACCACTGTCAACCATGCTCTTCAAAAGCTCTCACTGTGCCTTTCCTGAGATGATCAGCAATCATACCTCAGCCACCATTACTATCCTGACAACACCCAATAACACAGTATGTATGGGGGATGTTAAGAACAGGCTACGTTAGCCCGTTTCACCGGTCAGCAACCAGTGATCTAATTGTCGACAAGGAATGTGGTAGTGGGGGCTGGGTGTTCAATGAAAGGTGGGGGTGTTCCCCTTATGGACTAGGTAGTCTCTCACACATTATAATGTCATGCTTCATCATTTGGCCACCTTCCACCACCCAGGTAAGATGATACCACCTGGGAGGACTCAACCTTGTTGTTAAAATAACTCTGAGGGAGTGCTGAAATTAGTCTTTCTGGATGGAGCGGGGATCCAGTTCAGAAGGAATATAACATAAAATTACTTCACAAATCACCTGCTTGCTCAAGCGGCTGGGACAGGGATTTCCTTAAGTTACAGAACGAGATGCTGCCTTTGGAGTAAGTGTGACTACAAGGGACAACTCCCCCCCCCCCCCCTTCCCAGACCTGAGGCAATGCGCCTTTTCCTCACATGGCCCTTCTAACTGTTTTCACAAACATGTAGGCGTAGTGTGCATTTTAACATTTTCGCTTACTTTTTAGCTTAGCCAGCCACCCGATAAATAGGAGGGATCCTAGGCCCTGACAAATGCCCCATACTAGTTTGGCTACAGTATAGGGCAGAAACATGTTAGCCATTTAAGATTGGACGACACTTTGAACCTCACATTCAAGATTGTCTCAATTGGTTTTTAATCTTACTAACAAACGCAGTTATTAAAGGATTAAATTAGACAGGTGATTTGTGAAGTAATTTTAGTTTATATTCCCTTACAACTTGATACCCGCACTGTCCAGAAAGATTAATTTCAGCACTCCCTCAGAGTTCTTTTAACAACGACGTTGAGTCCACCCAGGTTGTATCATCTTACCTGGGTGGGGGCAGGTGGTCAAATGATGAAGCATGACACTATAATGTGTGAGACCACCTAATCTGTAGGGTGAACACCCCCACCCTTCATTGAACACCCGGCCACCACTATCACATTCCATGTCGACAATTAGATAATCAAGTTGGTGACCTGCCGACCAGTGGAACGGGCGAACGTAGCATGTTCCTAACATCCCCCATACATACTGTGTTATTGATTCTTATGTCAGGGATGTCATGGGGGTAATACACTTTCAGAACTTTCTTTTGTGTGTGATATCCTGACAACACTCCAAGCAACCTGCATATCGACAACAAGTATAACAAGTACAATGATCTGAAACTGAATAGCATTGAATTGTTACTGACTTCAAGCTTCCTACAATATAATGGCTTCCAAACAGAACTATTACCAGTCATTCACAAACACCACCAACCCAACTCGTATACTCCCTGAACATCAACCAGCCACCCCCAGCATCAAAATCAAAGCCTAGGCCACACACTTGATTACAAAATTCCAATGCATAGATAAGACCTTTGGACATAACATCCAAGTACTAGCTTTACAATGTTCTGCAACATACCTACAGAGAAATCAACCCCACCTGGACTATACCAACTCCCTGTCCGTGGACCTCTCTAACCCTCAAAACTTCCTCTTTCCCTGTATCCCACAGTTGTGTAGTCAGACAGGTACCTGGAAAGAAGCCTGTACCAAGGATATCACCTTGTAAAGACAGAATTCTCTGGTACACTATTAATACCCAAGTCACTGTCAATGGCCTTTACATCCCAAAAGAGAGGCTACACATGAAACAACAAAAATACATCAGCTGAAAACTGAATTGGTGCACCTCAGAATGTTCTTATGCTCTTCCAGATAACATCTGCATTACAACCTATTAACCTGATACATGGCACAACAAGAATCCAGAAAAATGACTGGAATGGAAATAAGATGGCCTACTGCTCTAGTGTGAACTTCTCCGGCTGCTGATTTATTTTTTCCGTTCCTGCTGCCCTTACCTGGTATCTCTACCTTGATATGTAGCTGGGTGGCTCTCTTTTTTATGAACTAATATTTATCTTTCATTGCCACCTCCCTCTTTACTGACAGAAAAATACAGATTCAGGCTTCGGATGACAACTTCTGAACAGCGCTTCTTCATCTTGGAAGATAACATTTAAGCTATTTTTGATCTCACACACACAGAGTCCAAATCTATCCTTGCTGCAACAATCTACTGTACTGGTGAATCACTACCTATCTCAACTTCCCTTACCTATGGAGAAGCCCCTTGTGGACTAACCCATCTGCCTCTGTTTCCTTCTCACAATTCACGCTCCTCTCAGAACACAATGCCTTTCCCAGAGAGCCATTATCCAAATGAAGGCCTGAGAGCTATCTAGAGGTATGCACCGATACTACATGCCTTGGCATAAGGTAGCGAGGGAAAATACTTATCATTCGGTGAATACCATAACTATGAGGCTGAACATAATAAGGACACAAGTGTTCAGTGGAGATTAGACCAATTATTATGGATAGTAAGGATGTGCAATACAAAATGCTTTGGGTTTTTAGAATGTTGACCATTTTTATATTATGACTGATGACATTACCATAATAATGTTCATCATTTTGATACACAGGATTTGGGTGGTGATTGTATATAACAATCTATCATTATGAAACACCAACTGGTGTGGTTGCCTCCTGCTTTCAGAGGTCTGGGTGAGGGCCCACATTTCTACAAACAACCCCTGTAGATAAGGAGCTGTTCGGTCAGGTTGTCTGACTCCTAGCACTCTGTTTGTAGATGAGTCTAAGTCATCATAGAGAAAAGTGATTGACACCTATCACTTTTACTGTTCTTCAAAGGGAGTGTGGTAAGTAAGATCCCATTTAGGCTTAGGAAATCTTTCTTGGTGTGTGTCTTTCAATCGAAGGGATTCACGGTCCATTAGGGAGTTGGGCAAGGGTAAAGGGTTTTCCTTCGCATAAATATAAAGCTGTTTGTGCACAGATGGAGAGGCATTAACATTCACCCTACCGCTAATAATGCTCAAATGAAACCTAATTTGTATCATTTAAACCTCTTCAAAATATAGTGTTTGCCTTCAATTGGGAGGCTGTGCTGCCCCAAATTAAAGGCACTGGCCAACTATTGAGTGGGACCTTTGCAACAGTGGAACAGATTACTCCAAGGTTCTGGATTCAGGTTTTGACCACATCCGACATAGGGAATCCAGACGGAATCTCAAGACAGGCCACACTTATGGCCTCCGACTCACTCCATGTTGCAGGACATGTAGTTGAAATTAAATCTGTTGCCCTTCGCAATACTACAATTCACATCACTACAATTCTGGTGAAAATTATGATCTTTATCAAAAAATGTATTCACATCATGAGTTCTCAAAACACACTGTCTAAATGGGCCGCATTGACATTCATGACAAACACTGACTGTGGCAACCTCACAGAGAGTGCTTGCTCCCTCCTCACTCCCTTTCTACTTGAAAATAATATAACACAAGACTATATCAATTGCACGCACTTCAAAGGAGCTACTTTTAACTTACTTTTCACTAAAACCATTTCTCTAAACTATCTTATAGCAGTGTATAGGCTTGAATACTATCGAGATTACTTTTTTGTCCTTTCATAGGTCCACCTCTGCAGGATAACCTAAGTATTTTACCTTCGCAGCTCAACCCAACATCAATGGGGCCCACACCTTCAAATCTTATCTGAAATTGTGAGATTGACAAAATAATCAAATGTAAGAATTCTGCCTTCTGGTCCAATAAAGGCTTGAATGACGATATAAAGAGGCTAAGATTAACTAAAAATCCTCATGCTCTAACCAGTCTTAAAGATATCTGGAACTGCATCAAACTGCTATATCAACATATAAAACACGTTTCTCAAACCAAATTTACTAATATCAATGGAATTGGCTCACAAGCCACCAAATAAGTTCTTTATGGTTTTCATTTCTTTCACCACCTGTTCGTCCCCCTGCAACATCTGATACCCCTGGTAGAAAATGTGAAGAATTCAGCCTATTCTTTACTTTGAAGGTCAAGGTGATCTGAATAATCACTTTCACTAGTCCACGAGTCCACTCTCTGGACATATTCAGAAAATACCCAATCATGTGGTCTGTTTCAAAGCTGGTCTCTCAATGTCAACTCCTACGATTCACTGCTAATTTGAAAATTGTAACCATGTTGAGAATCACATTTGGTTAAAGACAAGAGTTTCGCCCCAAGCCTTTATTGGGCTACCCTGATAAATCTCCCTTTTTCTCATAAGTGGTGTTTCTTGATTGTTTCAACGTGTTATCAAGTCACTCCCCTCTTAAAAAACAACTACAAACCCATGTTACAACAATACATTTTGTGTGCTCAATTAAATAAACCAATCTGTTTTACAGAATCAAATATTGGATGGTTTTCAATGTAGTTTTAAGGCAGAGTGCAGCACCGAAACTGTTGTTTTAAAAAATCAATGAGGATGCGTTGTGCATCCTGAACAAACGTGATTCTTGTCTACTAGTCCTACTCAGCCTCTCCATGGCATTTAGCACTGTTCATCACAACATCCTCATTCTCACCTGGAACTAATGCATGGGTTTTAGCAATACAGTTCTAAATTGATGTCATACCTAAAGAACCGCTAACAAGTGGTCAAAACAGGCAGATCTTTCTCCCCAAAGCATATGTCAAGAAGTGTATCAAGGTTCTGAGTTAGCCCTAGCACTTGTGAAGCTCTACCTAATAATCAGGGACCTCTTAGCACAAATGCAATGTCGCCTCCCCTGAATACATCACTTTAGTTGCTATGATGTTTGACAATTGGGTGGTGGCTTATTATCTCAAATTCATCTTTATTAAAACTGAGTGTGTCTTTATTTCCTTCTCTTCTAATCACTGCCAGGTTCAAAACTAGACTAACTATCAATGTTCTTAATTGCTCCCCCCCATTGAAAATGTTAAATTCAATGGCTTCATTTTAGTCTCTGGTCTTAATCTACACATATGTATCCATGCACGTGCCAATAGGGCACACCACCGAGACTGAATCATGTACCTAAACCATTATTATCTGAACATAATCTCAAACATATGACTCAAGCATGGTATCTTTCTGGGCTTAGTTACGGCAATAGAATTCATGCTAGCATTTCGAAATCTCACCTAGCCCTTTCAAAATTCTCTCTGTGTGCAGCTGTCCACTTGATTTCTTAGACTGGATGATCTGCACACATGTCCCGTGCTTTGATAGCTTGTCTGGCTTCTGGTTAAAGGGTGGGCAATTTGTAATATTTCTCTACTCTCTGATCATTCAAACTATCAGTGTCTGAAACTGAAAATCTCTGGAGGCAGCTGGCTCTTCTGTAGGCCGCAAGCCCTCACCTTAAATTCCTCCCTTCCACAACCACAAGAAATGTACTTTGAAATATTTATTCTTTGGATGCACCCAAAGACCCAAAGAAATTGTTACGCTATTCCATCTAATATAAATACCTTATCATCCTTCAAAAGAGTTTTCAAACACCGTCTCCTGGATCGGTCCTTCTGCCACCGCAACTCCCCATCCCTTACAAGTCCTGATATCGACGATCATCTCTAGCTCGCATGCCCTACTGATTTCCCACCTGACAGTATGGGCCTACCAGCTAACCTTATCTTCCATCACAGAATTGATTACACACATCTTTGCTCTGTGTGTGCCTGACAATTCGTTTTTGGTATAACATGGTTTTATTTGCTCTCTTTCACACTATGGTGTTACCTGTGTAGCAGAGTCTTATTTTTTTATTCCTTTGTCTGCTACATGCTATTGTTTTCAGTATGGTATGGGAAACCCTCTGATGCACTTGGACCTTGTGTACAATATACAAAAACGCTAAAACAATAAACAGAGAAATTTGCTGTAGATATCCAGAACAAGATCAGTCACTCACATATATTAACCCCTTTTCAGGGCCACAAGTTAAAATATCTCCTCTACGGGTACCAAATGTGATTGTGTGCAAGTTAATCAATGTCCCAGTCTTTGGCAGCAAGCATACATGTTTAAAAACATTAGACATGCATCTTGTTTACTGTTTATCCAGGGGCGTAGCTTGGTCAGTAAGATTGTTGTGTAGCTATTTTAGTTATAGCTCCATGCACGTTATTTTAGTATACTATGCCTGCCGCTGTGCACTTTAACCTAGATATATTTTATTCAGTTTTGTTTTATTATTCTTACAATAGCCACTTTTGCAGTCTTGTTTTATTTCTCTCTATCTAACTGTTTTTCCCTAGGCCAACACTACGTTCTCAAACAAGACATTCTTGCTCACTCTGTGCTTCTTTCAAGGCTGCAGGAAGATAGGTTGCCGGTGAACGTTGTACAAGTTTTGTCTCTGATATTCATAGAAAAACACACATCCTTACTTAGGGACATTTTCTCAGAACATCAGCTGTTTTATTATAAAAACACTTCCCTGTCCCTTACACGTTAGAGGGAGATTCCAGCCAGAGAACCACGACTGTATGCTGATTGCTGAACGCTTCGCTACAGCTGCTTATGCAGACTTCAGGCCTTTGCTCAGGTATGGGGGATGATGTCTTCCCAGGGGAACCTGAAGGGCAGAATTAGAGCTTAACATGCTGTGCTCTATTATAGCCTAAGTAGGAATTAGTCTATTGACTCTAGTGACAATATGGTAGTGTTATTTCTATGCTTTAATCTCCTTGTCACAATTTTAATCTTGCCGTGCGTTATCATCCTGGTTATTGCAGCACATGCTTTGCTATCTAAGATGCAGTTGCTTCATTAAAATCTTATTGAAACATATACTGCCTCTGACTGTCCTTGTATATGTGAGACTAATGTAACTGAGAGAAAGTGATGAGACCGGAGTAACTATGGTTTCCCTGAGAAATCAATGTCATGCGTTCGGCTGCCCAATCATCCCTGCCTTTGGGTAGAGATGAGGCACTGCTAGTTAGCCGGAGCAAAACCCGGATTGGGGCGACAGGTGTCACCTGTAGTGGGTCAGACTCAGTCTCCCACACCACAGGCGATTCTGCTGCTCAAAATCGAATAGTCTCATTAGAATAATGAGAGCCTCCGCGACAAGATTAGGGGGGTGTGAGCTTCAGGTTTTCCAACAATCATAGTAGATTATACTGTTAAAATACATTATAAGGGAAGCAGTGCATAAAGAAAGTTTAAGGGCGGTGGAAAGGGAGTGGAATGCAGATTGTAAGGGATCTATCACTTAGTAAAGATATGAAAAAACACTGCAGCACACATAGATATTGTCGTCCCTGTGGCCTCAGAGAAAGCTTTTACACTTTAATACCTACCACCTAAAATTAAAGGATAAAAACAGAATCTCAGACAAAATTATTTTAACACAAAGAGACAGATGTAATGGAACAGAAACTTACTTCTCTATAGGCAGGACATGGGGCCCCGAGATGGAGTAGCGATACAGAAATGTTAAAAACTTCTTGAAGGCGTCAAAGAAGGGCCAGTGGGAGAGGAGGCAGATGCACTTGTTTGCATGAACCGTTTTAGAGGCTTCGGTATTACCACCCCTCGAACTCAAACCCAACTGGATACGCTGCTTGGGGGTGAGATGTTCTTCAGCATAAGGTTCATAGAACTGGATAGCAGCACCATACACCTGGAAAGATCAAAGCTTTAGATTTTATTGCCTGGCATGGAAGAAGATGGAGTCATTTGTTTCTTCTGCAAAATTATGTAAAGTTTGTTCCCATTTTTTTCTCTCAGCATTATTGTTTAGTAGAAATGACCTCATAAGCCTAAAATGTTTAGGCACAAAGACAAGGCTAACATGGGGCAATAAGCCTATGATATATGAGACTCCTGTACATCTGGAACACAAAATAACTTTAATGTTGGGTCTTTTAAAATTATGACATTCTTCTGACCTGTTGCTTGAAATATTTGAAGCTGTTAGGTAACCACTGTTATTGCCTATATCCTGAATTAGTGTTAAAAGCCTAGATGAGAGGCCTTAAGTGAAGGTATGGGTACAGGTGCATGGGGGAACGTGAGGGGTGTACAATAACATCTTTACTACACATCACAGATGCCCCATTGTTTTTACTTGTCAAATGTGCCTACATCTTGAGGCAGCTTGAAAGATTTGTTGTGAATAGCAAACACGTCTTTACTTCAATTTACTGCTCGGTTTTCACTCTTTCTCAAAGCTAATATTCCTAAGGATATGTTGATCTGTGGGAGATACTGAATTCTATCTTAAAATTCAGTCATTTGAAACACAGTAGTTCAGGCGTTCAATGTCACTAGATTAAATATGCTACTAGATCAATTTGGTAACTCAAGCATTCCATGTGTAGTCACAAAGGTTTTACAGCATCCCTCCTATGGCATCACTCACCTAGTCCGTAACTCAAAGAATGCCAGGGGAGTGAGAAATGATATGAAGGAGGAATGACGGTATTTATCTTCAAGAATATCCCATATGTATACGATCCTTGTAATGACAACACCAGCGGTAATACACAACACACCCAGATACTGGTACAATTAGTTTTAAAGACATCCATGGTGGGTGTAAATACAACCAACACGTGTTTCTTCACATGGACTTCAAAGGACGTGGAAGGTAGAGGTCACTAAGTGAAATCAGTAGCTCTCTAGTTACATGGGGCATGCTTCTCATTCTGACTAGTGAGGAAGAGCAGGTGACGTGATCTTTGACCCTGCAGCCACAGACTTCAAGTCCCTGATAGTGATACTTTTCACATTACAATACTGTACTATCAACAACCAATGTTTCTCCAGCACATTCTTTTGCTTACTCATCACCCTTGCTAATGAGTTACAACACCTATAAATGTATGCAACAGCAGTGAAAAAGTAATGTCAGCTGAATCTACACCCACACGGATGAATTTGATACTCACTGCATCAATATCGGTCTGTGTTTTGTGATCTGCTGGTGATAATTACACACACACACACATGATAGTTATATATATATATATATATATAAATAACTATCTCATCCCCCTCCAAGTCATTTCCAAATAGAAATAGAAGTATGTGTTATCCCAACCATTGCAACTTCTGTATATGAAAAAACAAAGGACTAATCTCTGAAACAAATACTGCAATAAACAGGACCACTTGATCCTGCCTGATCACAACTTTTGATTGTTTGCATCATACTTAACATTAATACAGTGTTTGTATACTTCTTTAGTGTGCTCCAGACAATCAGTTAGCACTGTGAGGGAGGCATACTTCAAAACTCCAGGCGCACCCCGCTTATAGCAAGGTGCCGTCTGACAAAACACCCATTTAATTGAATATCTATATTACTGCCCTCTGCTATATTTTGGGTTATAGCCACTACAGTTTTTGGTATGTGAGATTAGTCATACCCACTGTTACCACTATAGCAGAGTGACGATATACTAATATGTATAGAGACACCAATGTTCATCGTCAAAGAAGCACTGGTGAAGCCCTAAAAAGGAACCTGAAAGGCTCCCATCCTTACAAGCATATTCTGTTTTAGTTCAATTGCTACAATTAATGAGGTTTTGATCAAAGAATGGAATTCTTACACCTCATACTACAATTTAAATATGTCTTGGTGAAGGATATTGGAGGTGGGTTTGGACTAGCAAGATCGTATAACATAACATTTGTGTTTTACTGGTAGTTATGATAGTGGAAGCCACAATAACACTAAGAGCAGTACACAAGGTCAGATTGTTCGACCTGGTTGGTAGATTTCTGTGGGAACTGAAACCTATAGAACAAACCTGCTGGTGGTCATATAGAAAAGAAAAATGTATTCTATATAGGATTTGTTTTAGGAGTATTACCTAACACACTCAGAAGATAACTGTAGGAAGTTGGCTCTGTATGCACTATTTCAAAGTAAGGAATAGTATGCACAGAGTCCAATGGTTCCCCTTAGAGGTAAGATAGCGGCAAAAAGAGATAATACTAATGCTCTATTTTGTGGTAGTGTGGTCGATCTGTAGGCTTATCAAAGGAGTAGTGTTAAGCATTTGTTGTACACACACAAGCAATAAATGAGGAACACACACTCAGAGACAATTCCAGGCCAATAGGTTTTTGCATAGAAAAATATATTTTCTTAGTTTATTTTAAGAACCACAGGTTCAAATTTTACATGTAATACTTCAAGTGAAAGGTATTGCAGGTAAGTACTTTAGGAACTTTGAATAATCACAATAGCATATACACTTTTCAAATAAATCACATATAGCTATTTTAAAACTAGACACTGCAATTTTCAACAGTTCCTGGGGGAGGTAAGTATTTGTTCGTTTTTGTAGGTAAGTAAACCACCTACGGGGTTCAAGTTTGGGTCCAAAGTAGCCCACCGTCGGGGCTTTAGAGCAACCCAAAAGTTACCACACCAGCAGCTCAGGGCCGGTCAGATGCAGAGTTCAAAGTGGTGCCCAAAACGCATAGGCTTCAATGGAGAAGGGGGTGCCCCGGTTCCAGTCTGCCAGCAGGTAAGTACCCGCGTCTTCGGAGGGCAGACCAGGGGGGGTTTTGTAGGGCACCGGGGGGGACAAGTTAGCACAGAAAGTACACCCTCAGCAGCACGGGGGCGGCCGGGTGCAGTGTGCAAACACACGCCGGGTTTCCAATGTAAATCAATGGGAGACCAAGGGGTCTCTTCAGAGATGCAGGCAGGCAAGGGGGGGGCTCCTCGGGGTAGCCACCACCTGGGCAAGGGAGAGGGCCTCCTGGGGGTCACTCCTGCACTGGAGTTCCGATCTTTCAGGTCCTGGGGGCTGCAGGTGCAGAGTCTTTACCAGGCGTCGGGATCTGGGAGTCAGGCATCGCTGTGGGGGGTCAGGGGGGGCAACTCTGGCTACTCACGGTCTCGTAGTCGCAAGGGAGTCCTCCCTGAAGTGTTGTTTCTCCACAAGTCGAGCCGGGGGCGTTGTGTGCAGAGCAGCAAGTCTCACGCTTCCGGCAGGAAGCGCAGTTGTCTTGAAGTTGCTTCTTTGGAAACAAAGTTGCAGTCTTGGGTGAACAGAGCCGCTGTCCTCTGGAGTTTCTTGGTCCTTCTAGAGCAGGGCAGTCCTCTGAGGATTCAGAGGTCGCTGGTCCTGGGGAAAGCAACGCTGGAGCACTGTCTTTAGAAGTGGGGAGACAGGCCGGTAGAGCTGGGGCCAAAGCAGTTGGTGTCTCCGTCTTCTCTGCAGGGTTTTTCATCTTAGCAGTCCTCTTCTTCTTAGGTTGCAGGAATCTGAGTTCCTAGGTTCAGGGGAGCCCCTAAATACAGAATTTAGGGGTGTGTTTAGGTCAGGGAGGGCGGTAGCCAATGGCTACTGTCCTTGAGGGTGGCTACACCCTCTTTGTGCCTCCTCCCAAGGGAAAGGGGTCACATTCCTATCCCTATTGGTGGGGGATCCTCCATCTGCAAGATGGAGGATTCCTAAAAGTCAGAGTCACTTCAGCTCAGGTGCCTTAGGGGCTGTCCTGACTGGCCAGTAACTCCTCCTTGTTTTTCTCATTATCTCCTCCGGCCTTGCCGCCAAAAGTGGGGCCGTGGCCGGAGGGGGCGAGCAACTCCACTAGCTGGAATGTCCTGTGGTGCTGTAACAAAGGGGGTGAGCCTTTGAGGCTCACCGCCAGGTGTTACAGCTCCTGCAAGGGGGAGGTGATAAGCATCTCCACCCAATGCAGGCTTTGTTACTAGCCACAGAGTGACAAAGGCACTCTCCTCATGTGGCCAGCAACATGTCCCGAGTGTGACAGGCTGCTAAAACCAGTCAGCCTACACGGGTAGTTGGATAAGGTTTCAGGGGGCACCTCTAAGGTGCCCTCTGGGGTGTATGTTACAATAAAATGTACACTGGCATCAGTGTGCATTTATTGTGCTCAGAAGTATGATACCAAACTTCCCAGTTTTCAGTGTAGCCATTATGGTGCTGTGCAGTTCGTGTTTGACAGACTCCCAGACCATATACTCTTATGGCTATCCTGCACTTACAATGTCTAAGGTTTTGCTTAGACACTGTAGGGGCACAGTGCTCATGCACTGGTGCCCTCACCGATGGTATAGTTCACCCTGCCTTAGGGCTGTAAGGCCTGCTAGAGGGGTGACTTATCTATACTGCATAGGCAGTGAGGTTGGCATGGCACCCTGAGGGGAGTGCCATGTCGACTTACTCGTTTTGTCCTCACCAGCACACACAAGCTGGCAAGCAGTGTGTCTGTGCTGAGTGAGGGGTCCCCAGGGTGGCATAAGACATGCTGCAGCCCTTGGAGACCTTCCCTGGCATCAGGGCCCTTGGTACCAGGGATACCAGTTACAAGGGACTTACCTGGATGCCAGGGTGTGCCAACTGTGTAAACAAAAGTACAGGTTAGGGAAAGAACACTGGTGCTGGGCCCTGGTTAGCAGGCCTCAGCACACTTTCAAATCAAAACTTAGCATCAGCAAAGGCAAAGAGTCAGGGGGTAACCATGCCAAGGAGGCATTTCCTTACAATAACTATTCATTCAATCTACCTAGCCAGATAGCCTCAATTTAAAAAAGACATTGACTGCCAGAAATGAACAGTTACCTAGAGCAAAGGTCATTACAAAACACACTAACCTGTGCAATTTTCATCATAGTTTATGTTATGGTTTATAATGACAATAATAACCAGTGGCTCACGGTAGATATGCTAGGCTAGCTTAATCATCGCGTCACAAGTCTTCTCCTTTGGAAATGCCTGACCCATCAGCTGTCTCTAGAATAATAAACTGTTACCTTTTCAGCAGAAGCACCCGTTAATACGAAGGTGGAGAAGACCGGCAGTGGATATTTGCTATTGGATGCCCAGCATTCAATGGTTGCCCCCATTGGCAGGCAAAAGAGAGGCACTGACTCGGGCAGCGGGAAAGACTCGTAATCTTCTTCAGGATAACGGCAAATCAAGCCTAGGAGAGCAGGACAACAAAAAAGGCTGTTACAGAAGTTAAAGGTTAAACTCACATTTCAAACTGATTTTAAATAAGTGCTTTAGAATCTATTCGGGTTGAAGTTACAATCTGCATTTTTTAAAGCACAGATCACTGAGCTACTTACTCCACGTCTTCTTCAAGACAGTCCTTGCTTTGTGACATGAGAGAATAAATTTAATTTAAATAATATAAAATATTCATAAAGCGCCCCATTACCCCTTAAGGAATATCCCAGCACTGGATAAAAGACACCCACATCTAGGTACACATCACCACAAAAGGGGAAATGACCAGGTCTTCGCTCATTTGCGAAACACGAAGAGGTCCTCTTTAAGACGAATTTCCAGGGGTAAAGACTTCCAGTGGGGTGCTGCTAGGTAGTTCAAAGAGCTGCCACCCATTTGTGCTTCTTACTTCGTCTACTGCAAACCAAGGCTTTCCTTGAAGATCAAAGCTTTCCTGTAGGCTTATAGAAATTCACTCTGAGTCATGGAGTGACTTTTGAACGTAGCGGATTAACTTAAATTTAGCTCTTTCCGCACTGGGAGCCAATGCAGTGAACTGAGGGAGGCTGAGGCCGAGCTTCTTCTACAGCTATTGCTTATCAATCTGGCTGCCTCATTCTGTACGAGCTGCAGACGACTAAACAAATAGTCGCCCATTCCTAAATACAAGGCATTGCCATAATCTAGTCTGCTCATAATCAGCATCTGGACGACATTCCAACGCCATGCTGTCGGAATCCAACAAAACAACTTTCTCAGCATGCATAGGGGGTTCAAAACATCTCCCACATCTGATCTTGCATCGAAAGAAAGTCATCTAACAGAAATCCCAAGTTCTTGGTCACTCACATGAATGAAGAAATGCATGTAACATACCAGCACAAATTAAAGTTCACAATTAAAAATTAAATGAACGGTGGCTGAATGACAAGAACAATTTTTACTAAAGTATGTAATCTTTCATCCAATTTTTTAAAAACTCATTTGATCATTTTATAACAAAAGGATTTTGAATCATTACCCTATTAGTACTAGTGGTCTGAGCAAGCCTTTCTATTGGTAAAAAGTAATGCAGCAAAAATCACCACATAACACGCATGCCTTAAAATCCCTTACCAGCCAGCCAAATAAGTCATCTTACTTACTTTTGTTGAAATTTGCATTTTAACTACGCCAAGTGATTCTGCTCCCCCAATAGAACTCAACTCATCAAATGGCAAAAAATGGTAAAGAATCAGACTTTAAAAGCTGTTTTGGAGGCATGGCTAGGATGGACACCGTGTAAGAGGTACCCCAGCATTCCTCTGCCCCCTGCTGAAACAATCATACTAGAAGGATAAAACAAGGCTAGAAACACCACTGTGCGCCTGTGACCATGTTTAGAGCCCATGCTGAGCTCACGAAGTATAAGAGGCCTCCAGTCTGTCGTAGCACTCCATTAACATGGCATCCAAGATGGCAGCAGCGATGCAGTGCCCAGAGCAGTAGGTCAGAGAAAGCCTTGCATGGCAGTGAGGACAGGGACTGTGGTCCACTCCAGTTCCAAACAACGGATGCCCTTGAGACTTTATTGGCTGGCTGAGGTTCAGAGCTCCAATATATATTAAGCCGGATGGATAAGGCAACAAGCAACACCTTCTATAGAACCTGGACCCACACAGAATATGACCGCCCTTAGAACACCCACAACATGACGATGCGATGACAGAGTGGAGCACATTGTGGATGGTGCGACAGCGGGGGTGCGTGCCCCTAGAATCAGCCCACATTGGAAGCACTCCCAGGGCCACATGAACAGCACCACCTAGAGTGCCACTGCCATGGAAGGTGCGCAAATATACTGAGGGTCACTGCCCCCTACACCGAGCTACAGCTAGTTCATGGTAAGAGGGGGCTACTACCTTCTCTATCCCCTACTGGGTGGAAGACCCTACAAACGGAGAGTAGGTAGTAGGGGCCAGATGTATCAAAGGATTTTACCCATTCTGTGCCTATGGGAAAACGTTTTCGTACATATGGCCCTAAGTGTACAGCAGGACATGGACTCTTGAAGAATGTGCAACTACAAAGCCTGCCCACCTCCTATGAACCTATGGAGCCTTAAACACCAATTGTGCAGTTTGCTCTAGGCAAGACTGCTGGTTTAAAGATGACAGTACTTATGTTTGTAGGCAACTATGCCAGTCTAACAACAAGTCGGAAATGTTGTACCAACCCTCCCGGCTCACAAGCAGCACCTCACCAAAAACCCAAACAGTAAAAGGTGATTTGTGGCAGCCTTTGCGCATGGACTCAAGGGTACGACATCTAAGGGTGTGTTGTGGTTAAACGGAGATTGCCCCTTTCTTACATTAACAGCATGCCTCAATCAAACACAGGGAATGAAGAGAGATGAAGTAAGGTTTTCAATAGGTTTTATTAACAAAACTGCAATCAACAATACATTGGGTGGGCTGTAATGATAAGGATAATGAATAATGCAAGAAACAGAATTGAGAACATAAGATTCATTAATGCCAAGACCCCCACCATCTTGCAATAACATAAAATGACATGAGAAATTAATTATGTCCTAATACCCGAGCATGATGAACCTAATCCCTAAACTAAAGAGAGCTAGGTGTGTTAAACCTAATCTGCCAATGCCACGTCTGTGAGAAGAGCCCGTCAACCCTTGTTACCTTGGAATGAGGTCTCTAGCTCAGACTCCGTGGGGACACAAAGACTGGGTCAGCGTCAAAGCGACTTTCAGCATTGATAGCATCTAGTAGGAATCCCTCTGACTATCTATGTGAGGTGCATTTATACAGATCTGCTTGGACCCCTGACGTAGGTCTGTTTCTAAACAATAGATAACAAGACATGCCTGGGGCGGCAATTACATAAACTATTCCATGAAAGCCCAAAGTGGGAAAGTAACTAATGTGAATACCTACATCTTATCTTTCTTCTGGCGTTGATAGAGATGCCTTAGCAGAGTGGCACTGATAGCAGGCAACTAAAACATTGTACTAACTATAAACAATGCAGCCATCTTGGAAAGATATAATTAAATAATTGCAAAAACCAAGCTAAGTAGGGTAAAAGGCACTGGGGGATGGGAGCACAGGTGTGCAAGCCAGAAGGCTAAGCTACCTCCTGCTTCCCATTAAAACAAGATAGGATTCACTACAGCATGCATGTTAACAGTGCACACCACCACTGCTAATAGGTGGTAACATTTACTATTTGTCTTAAGGGATTGAGATAGGAGAGGTCCTGAAGAAAATCCATTGACCCAGAGGGACAGAAAGTAGGGCTAAAACATGTTGACCATTGGCTTGTAGGATACAACATACCCTTATGAAGCCACCATTTTTCTAAGTTTTTAATCTTGCCAAAGGTACTCAGAATAATAAATAAAAAAAAAAAGAGTGGACAGATACCGGCAGGCAATTTTAATCATTTAAAATAGAATCCCTTAGAACAGAAATGCTGCGCTAACAAATTGCGTGAGCCTTGTCTACTCACACTAGGCGGAGCGGATGAGGATTCAATGATGAAGCATGCCATGGGTGGTACCTGGGGGTGAGGATCCTATAAAATCATCTAAGATTTCTATGGCCTCCCTATTTCCATTCACTTGGGGATGGAGAAGGTAGAAGCACCCTCTTATTGTGTTTGGATTAGTCACAGGGAAGCTTAGGGTAGGATACAAAAGTTCCTTCTCCCTCCCTTTTAGTGCACAGCTAGGTTATGATGCCACATACCCTGCTGGAAAGGTTCTTGAGTTCAACTGGCACAACCCCTGAAAATCGCAAGCAGTCCTGAGCCGCTCACTGTAGAGAAACCAGAGATCAGTGATTTTCGCTCTCTGCCACACCGTCCCCAAGGGCAGGCACCAACAAAGTGGCAATGGAGAGGGCTTGCATGGTACAAGGGACGCCTCCCTTGTCTTTGAGGCTCATAGGCTGGTCTACTGCCTGAAGCACCAGGGATGGCAACATCCAAGGGAAAGAAGGTTCATACCCTGAAAGATATGCTGACATGCTTTGTAAATGCAACAACCAAGAAGGGCCCAACCATGCAGAAGGTATTCCCCACAGAGGAACAAGGGGACAATATTGCATCCCTCACCAGAAAATTAATGGAGTCCCTTTTTGATTCCCTCGGTGAGGACCTTCAAAAGTAAAAAACACAACTTCTCTCAAGACCTGAGCAAAGTGAAGCCAGAACTCATGGAGGTAAGAGACAAGGAGTTCACGCCGGAGGACAACGAAACAGCACAAGGCGAGGAATTAAAACATCTCCAGCAGGAAGTACTAAGCCTTGAGGAACAAGTGGCATCCCTTCAAGTGCATATTAAAGACTTAGAAAACCGATCACATAGGAACAATATCTGAATAAGGGGAGTGCCAATGTAACAGACATTGCTAGGTTAGTGAAGGACCTATTCAGTCAGTCAAATCCTGACCCCAGACACAGTAAGCAACATTCAGCTTGACAGCGTCCACAAAGTGAGTCACCTCAGAGAGAAAAATGGGTCAATGTCAGATAGCCTATCATATGCTTACGACTTTCAGCTCAAAGTGACTATACTCTGGAGGGCCCTGAGTTTTCAACCCTGTTAGAGATGGGGTCTCTGGTCGCAAGCCAGTTTGCACTCTGTCCACGCAGGGGCCCTCACTCTAGTCAGGGTAAGGGAGTTACACTCCTAAGACAACCCCTGCTCAGTCCCTTGGTAGCTTGACACAAGCAGTCAGGCTTATCTCAAAGGCAATGGGTAAAGTATTTGTACCAACACACACAGTAATACAGTGAAAACACTACAAAATAGACACCACACCAGTTTAGAAAAATAGGTAGCATTTATCTAAATCAAACAAGATGTTACATTTAGGTGTAAGTGACCACTCCTCCCTCCACTCTAGATCCGATGGCCCATCAGGATATGCATGCTAGACCCCAGCTCCCTTTGTGTCACTACCTAGAGGGGATTCACAAACAGCCCAACTGTCAGTCTGACCCAGACAGGGAATATGCAAGCAGGCACACACACAGAATGGTTTAAGCAAGAAAATGCCCACTTTCTAAAAGTGGCATTTTCAAACTGACAATTTAAAAAACAACTTTACCAATATATGTATGTTTAAATTGTGAGTTCAGAGACACCAAATTCTACATTTCAATCTGTTCCCAAAGGGAAACTGCACTTAAAAGTTATGTAAAGGCAGCCCCTATGTTAACCAATGAAAGAGAGAGGCCCTGCTGCATTGAAAACCAAATCTGACAGTATTTCACATCAGTAAATGTCACACCTTTAACATACACTGCATTGTGACCACAGGGCTACCTAGGGTCTACCTTGGGGTGCCTTAAATGTATGAAAAGGGAAGGTTTGGGCCTGGCAAGTGGGTACACTTGCAGATCAAATTGGTAGTTTAAAATTTGCTTCAGGCCCACTAGTAGCATTTGATTTACAGGCCCTGGTCACCTCTAGTGCACTTTACTAGGGACTTACTAGTAAATCAAATGTGCCAATCATGGATAAGCCAATTACCCATACATTTTACAAAGGGAGCACTTGCACTTTAGCAATGGTCAACAGTGGTAAGGTGCCCATAGTACCAAAAACTGCAAAAACAGAGTGCAGCACACAGTCAAAACATGGGAAGCAGAGGCAAAAAAGACAGGGGAGAACACACCAAGGATGCCAGGTCTAACAAACCCTGGTTTCAGGACTTCTCCTTATTGAAGAGGCAGGCAGTCAGGGCACAGAATGACCCTGACAACACCCCTGCTATCGTAAAAGCTGGGACATACCCACACACCGAAACTCCTTGCCCCATTCTGAAGAGATTGGGTGGGGTTGGGAAATGTTCAAAAGAAGTGAAAAATTACCATAAGCGAAGCGGCTGACAGGGCTCCGGCTTTAGACACATTGCTCGGTTTACATTGGTGCATGGACCCTACGTTTGTTCGAATGTTTATGGAATGGTTTGGGGAGGTTTTTGAGGTGAGACTCACACTTGTGGGGATTGCCCTCAGTCTACACTTTCATGACTGTGTCCCCCTAATACCATCAATGAGGTAAAAATTATTAGCCTTAACATGTGGGGCTTAAACAACACCATTAGGAGTGTGGCAATGTTCACCTTTTTAGAACAGAACGGGAGAGATTAGGAGAGTGGCATTGCTCTCCTTTTTAGAGTAGAACTGAAGAGATATTTGCCTTCTATGAGAGATGCAACTCATAACAGGACTGGCACAGACTGAAATGGCATCACTTTCCACAGCAATACCTATCCACCGGGTTAGAGTGGAAAATTAGAGTAGGTGGTCATCTTTCTTTCCCAGAAGTTTAATAAGGAGATGACTGGCAAAGTTGCCAGCATAGAGGGAAAAGCACTGGCTTATCGCATACGGGTGTCAGGGAAACTACTCACCATTGCAACAATCTATGTACGCAACGAGAACCAGTAGTAGTTCCTACAGGTGATGTCCTGGAGGCCATCAGTCCCTGCATCCCACTGTCCTAATAAGGGATACCATAAATCTTGTGCTGAGCAATGACTTCGACACGTTGGGCCAGAACTATGGAAGGAAGGGGGTGTAGGAGGTAGGTGGAGGGGGTATCTATCAAGGGGGTTTGGTATGGCTGTGGGAAGGGGAGGATTAAAGGACCGGCCGAGGCTTGCACACCTGGATCTTACATATTACACATACTACTCCCCTGACCACAAAACATTGGCACACACTGTTACTCACTGTCAGATTGCCCCCACTATCTATTTCCCTCAGGGTGGAGGACATTCAGCAGGTCCTGGGGTCACAGACTGCAAGACCGTATTATGCAAAGAAGCATTGGCAAAGCCAACAGGTCTCGCTTTTGCAAGAGCTATTTTAGCAATTATGTACACCAGTGTGGGTGCTGCTCAGCATGGCTAAACATTAGTGGCATGTAGTGAGGTGGGGTCGATTGGAGTGGAGTAGTTTGGAATGGGGTAGACTGGGTAGAGTGGGGTGGGGTTGATTGGTGTAGAATTGAGCAGGTAGAATGGAGTGAGTTGGACTGGGGAAGATTGGACTGGGGGAGTTGGGTAGATTAGCGTGGTGGACTGGAGTGGAGAAGATTGAACTGGGGTGGAGTGAGGTAGACTGGAGTGGGGTAGATTAGGGATAGAGTAGAGTGGGGTAGATTGGGGGTAGACTAGAGTAGGATATATTGGGGTAGACTGGAGTTGAGTTTATTGAGTAAGAGTGAGGTGGGGCGGCTTGGGGTAGAATAGATGGAATGGGGTTGAGTGGCCTGGAGTTGCGTAGACTGGACTGAGGCCGACTGAGTGGATTATAGTAGAGTAGAATGGAATGAAGTGGGGTGGGGTAGGGTGGAGAAAGGTAGATTATGGGAAGTTGGGCAGACTGGGGTGGGGTCAAGTGGCGTGGGGCTGACTGGGGTAGTGTAGATTGGAGAGGAATAGATTGGAGTGGGGTAGACTAGAGTGGGGTAGACTAGAGTGGGGTAGACTAGAGTGGGGTAGACTAGAGTGGGGTAGACTAGAGTGGGGTAGACTAGAGTGGGGTAGACTAGAGTGGGGTAGACTAGAGTGGGGTAGACTAGAGTGGGGTAGACTAGAGTGGGGTAGACTAGAGTGGGGTAGACTAGAGTGGGGTAGACTAGAGTGGGGTAGACTAGAGTGGGGTAGATTGGGGCAGTGAGGTAGACTGGAGAGGTGTGGGGTAGACTGGGATGTAGCATGTCGATTGGAGTGAAGAAGACTGGGGTAGATGGGGTGGAGTGAGGTGGAGTCGACTGTTAGACTGGAGTGGGGGGTAGACTGAATTGAGGCAGACTGTGATGAAGTGGGGTTGATTGGTGTGGGGTACATCAAGGTAGAGTGCAGCAGGATATATTGAGGTAGTACGAGGAAGAGTGTAGTGGAGTGGGGTACAGTGGAGTAGATTGGATTAGAATGGGGTAGATAGGAATAGACTGGAGTGGAGTGGGGTAGATTAGGGTGGGGAGGGGTAGATTAGGTTGGAGTGGCGTAGAGTAGAGCGGGGAAGATTTGAGTGGGCTAGACTGGGTGGATTACGGTAGGGTAGACTGGCATGACGTGGGGTAGAGTGGAATGGGGTAGATTGGAGTGAGATAGGATTGGGGGTAGAATAGAGTGGAGTAGGTTGGAGTGGATTTAGATAGATTATGGTGGTGGATTGGGGTGGGGTGAGGTAGATTGGGTTAGGGTGGGGCAGACTAATGGAGTATATTGGGGTAGACATGAGTGGGGTAGATTGGAATAGGGTAGTCTGGAGTAATTTGGGGTGGGGTATGGTAGGTTGGAGTGGGATGGAAAGGGGTGGACTGGGGTTCGAGTAGATTAGTTTTGACTGGAGGGGGTAGATTTGGCTGGCATGTGGTAGATTGAAGTGGAGTTGGGTAGATTAGGCAGAGAGGAGTGGAGTGTGGTAGATTGGGCTAGAGTGGCATAAAGTGGAGTGGGGTAAATGGGGTGGAGTGGATTTAGATAGACTGGAGTCGAGTCAAGATTGAAATGGAGTGAGAGGTTGGGAAAGAGTAGAATGGAGCGGGGGTACATTGGATTGTAGTGTAGTATAGTGGGGTAGATTAGCTTGGGGTAGAGTGGAGAGGAATAGATGGGGTATATTGCACTGGGGTAGATTGGGTAGAGGTAGATTGGAGTAGGATAGTTTGGAGTGGGTGTAGATTAGAGTGCGGTTACTAGGGTGGAGTAGATTTGAGTGGAGTGTGGTAGAGTGGAGTGGAATAGATTGGGCTGAAGTGGAGTGGGGCAAATTAGAGCATAGTGGGGTAGATTGAGATGAGGTGGATAGATTGTAGTGGAGTTTGGAGTGGGGTAAAGTGGAATGGAAAGGGATCAATTGAATGCAGTGGGCTAGATTGGAGTGGAATGGGCTAGACTGAAGTGGAGTTGACTATACTGATTGGGATATATTGTAGTGGGGTAGATTGGAGCAGAGTGGGGTATATGTAAGTGGAGTGTGGTAGACTGGGGTGGGGTGGGGTTGGTGGAGTGGAGTAGACTGGAGTAGAGTAAGGTAGAAAAGGGTAGATTGGAGTGGGGTAAGTGGTATGGAGTGTAGAGGAGAGGGGTGTGGTGTGGTAGAGTGAGTGGCGTAGTTAGGAGTGACGTGTTGTAGGGTGTCAGAGTGGAGGGCATAGAGTGGAGTGGCATGTCGTAAAGTGGAGTACCATAGAATGGAGTGGCGTGGCATAGAGTGGAAGGGTATAGAATGGAGTGGCATGTGTGGAGTATGAATGGTGTGGTATTGCACTGCCATTACAGACAACACGTTTCTAATTGAAATGACCACTACATTGGCACTGAAATATGGTTTTACTGCACACAAACAATGTATGCAAATGTCATCACCTAGTGTACTGATGAGTTTTGATCATATTCAATTTGCTTCGACCACCCTTCAGAGTTACCAAAAAAAGTGCTTCATTTGTACAAATTCTGATATATTCGGAGACATCAGCACAGTTCATTTTTTTGTCTGCTAGTAAAAAAAAACAAAAAAACATCCTACACCTTCTCCTCTTACATGGATACACAGCCGAAATATAAATTCCCTCACTTTGAAGTCAGATAACAAAAAGTAAACACCAAGGTCCCACGAAGAGAGCGCTTGACATTTGACCTCTGTCTGAGTGCATAGCAAATGTGACAAGATACAAACAAGATTTAAAGTCATGTTGACAGAAAGCGAGTTTACAAAAGAATACAGTAAACAAGGTTTGGGCAACGGGAGGAACGACTTCAAGCTGGACTGTCTAAAGCAAATAAAATCAGCAAATAGAAAGCTAGAAACGTGAGATACAAACCACAAACCCAATGGTAATCAACTGACGGAATGCATTCCTAGGTCAGCTTTCTGAATGACCCCAAGACGTCTCTAGCAAACCAGACAGCACGGTAGGCTTCGGCCTAAAAAAGCACAACGTTCTAGCGATCTTTCAAAATATATAATTTAAAAAAATCTTTTGATTAAACAGCGAAACAATATAGCATGTCGCAATAAAGAACATAGCTGGTAACAACCACTCCGAGACAGAATACAATTTGTGGCAATCATCCAAAGTGTAGCTTTTGGGTTTGAGACTCACCTAAGTAAGACAATGAAATACAGTTGATACGCTGACCCTCCACCCACCCATGGAATCCCACCTAGAAAATCACTCCCTATTCCTATAGGCTTCCCACCCTCCCCAAACTTCCTCCCACTTTTACTGGCAACCCCTACTCTGGTAAATTACTCTCTACGCACCCGACACCAGTACAGATCGGTATGCCACTCTAATGATATCTGTATTTAACTACTGTTCCATCTTGACCATTGACTCCATTTTGTGCTTGGCTTAACTTTCCGCACCGTCACATTGGTGACCACAAGCTCCATTCTGATTACAGATGCCACTTTGTGCTTAAATTAGGTTTAGCCACTGCCACGTTAAAGGTGCAGAAGGTGCAGGTATTTTTCAGCACACAAGTTAAGCCATGTGTTTTTCGCTCATGTTTTCACTCTACGTGTTCTCTTCTCACCCAGGGCTAGGACACAATATGGGGAAGCGAAAGGAAGATAAGGATGTACCAGAATATTGTTTATGGTATGGCAAGGAACAGCTTAGTTTTGAGTATGCCCCTGGGATGTGGCCAATTCAAACGTGTTTTTTTTCAAAACTGACCTGAGGTAGCCAGCGTTTAAACAACACCTCACCAGATGAGGGGGTTCTAGAATTCTCCTCTCCTGCTTGTTTAAGATATATAAGAGACAGAGACT
The DNA here is from genome assembly GCF_031143425.1 of Pleurodeles waltl. NCBI lineage: Eukaryota > Metazoa > Chordata > Amphibia > Caudata > Salamandridae > Pleurodeles > Pleurodeles waltl. Next base: position 549,415,435 of record NC_090440.1, on the reverse strand, counting down.
AGATGGCTGTGGAAAAAAAGATTAAACTCGGGCAGAACAGGACGCTCTGAATGCCATCACTACCTTCAGTGTAGATTTCTCTCTTTCTCCACGGCTGACTCGGTTCACAACCTGTTGCTGACAAAGAGATGATGCGAGAAAGCCCCATGGGGATGTATTCTTTTTGATTATTATTTCTAGCTTTGCATTGTGTATGAATATATAATCACTGTATGTGCAGATATATAATCCATGATCAAAGTCATTGTTTGTTTTTATGAGTATTATTACTATATTGCTGTGATTATTTTTGGCGGTGTATTTGTGTTGCTGCATTTGACCTAACTCCTCTTTTCGAACCTTAAACAGTGCTTTAATAAATGTATTACTCAGACTAAGAGCTTTGCATTGTAGGAATTTATTTCATTCGTGTTTCCTCTCAATTTACAGTAAAGCAGTACACTTATTTCACGGAGGTGAGTTTCTTCAAAAGTGCACTCTGGTTGTACACCATTGACTTTTATATTTAAACCTTGCAGAGTGCCTTGATAAATGTGTTTCTCGGACTGAGAGTGTTGCATGCAAGAAATTCATCTCGGTATTTGTTTATTTCTTCTTAGTCTGCAGTAAAGCAAAACACACTCCAGTATAATGGGGTGAGATACAGCACCCCAGGTTTGCGCTATACTGCGCTTAGCCACCGCTGTCGCTATGGCCAACAACACACCCTGATATTGCGGCAGGGAATCTTCCCTTCTATGTTGAGTAATAACAACTTGGGATCCAAAGGAACCTTCTTCCCAAGCGTGAGGGCCACTGCCCTGGTGATTCCCTGCCAGTAAGCCAGTATCACAGGGCATGCCCATATAATGTGATAAAAGGTGCCTTCCTGCCCACAGCCTCTCAAACATTGCAGGGTCTGTGCCCTGCCAACCTTGCATAACCCAACCCTGGAATAATATGCCCTGTTTAGAATCTGCAGCTGGATCAACCTGAACGGGGCCTTAACCGCCGCCACCCTAGGGCTCTGCCTCACCTCCACCAAGTCCTCATCATCCAATGCTCCCAGGTCCGCCTTCTATTTGGCGCGCAATGGTATCATTGAGGCCAGGGAATTGCACAATTGTTTTGTATACGTCAGAGATTATGGCCTTTTCTTCCAATAGTTTCATCAGTAGGCGGTCCTCAAGGGGTCTGATTATGGCAGTTGCTCATCACGTGGAACATGCTGGCCCAATGTGTGTCTCAGCTGCAGGTATCTATATTGCTCGGTTTCTGCCAGAGCACACTCTTGCTGAAGGACTTCGACCACTTCGGACATCCCCAGGTGTACGATTCCTAGAAGAGACCCTTTGAGAAAACCAGCCAGGGTCCTAAGGCCTCCCAGTAAATCGCTACACCACAATGAGGTTTCAGGCCATCTAAGTAGATCTACATCCCAGATAGCGGGTGGCATCGCGTCACGCTCTCACCACTGTTGCAGTGTGCGTGGGCAGCAACTGCAGGCTCACATGATCATACAGGGCGGACTGATTTCCCTTCCTACCCATCATCTCCGCCGGGTCTCCCTGGTCAGCAAAGGCCCAATCATTGACGGTTATCAATTGTGTCGCCCAGTAGTAACGCTGGGGATCTGGGATGGCCAACCCACCCTCTAATACCCCCAGTTTCAACTTCTGCAACGCTACCCGGGAGCAACCACCGTCCCATAGCAGCTTTCTAATTTCCCGGTCCAGTTGATTAAACACCTCTCCCGGTATTCTATAGGGAGTATTCTGAACAACATATAGAAGTCGTGGCAATGTCATCATTTTGTATATGGAGACTCTGCCCATCAGGGAGAGTGGTAGTGTCCTCCAATGAGCCACATCTCTATGGAATCTATCGAGTTGCGGCTCAAGATTTTTTTGGAAGAAGCACTCCTAGTAACATATATCCCCAAATATTCAAAGCCATCCTAGCAAATCAGTACTTTGCAGTCTGGGGGAGACCAGCGATTTTTCCCAATTAATCCGACAGCCAGAGTGTTCCCCAAATATACGGAGAACCTGCATTATCCTATCTACGATCCATTGGGGGTGGGGGGGTCAGTGAAATATAGTAAAATATCATCTGCGTACAAAGAAATATGCTCTTCCCATGTTGTGCAGGAATCTATAACCCGTATGAAGGGATAGGTGAGAGCGGGCACCCCAGTCGGGTGCCTCTATGTAGGGCAAAGGGCCGCAAGAGCGTGGCATTAACTCACAGCTAGGCCACCGGATCCTGGTATAACAGTCTGATCCAGTCTAAGAACAGCAGCCCCACACCAAACCTCTCGAGAGTGGCAAAAATGTAAGCCCATTCAACGCTATTGAAAGCCATCTTGGCGTCTAGCGACAGGAGTGCTGAACGCTCACTGGTCAGGCTTTGTGTCAAATGTAGGAAACCGTATAGTCTACGCAGATTCAGGCACGTGCATTTGGACAGCATAGAGCTGGACTGATCCGGGTGGACCAACTTTACAATAACTGCACGCAATCTAGTTGCTAGGCCTTTCACCAAGACCTTAACCTCCATACTTAGAAGGGAGATGGGCCTATAAGAGGCGCATTCCTCTGGGGGCTACCTTTTTTTTCTGAATCACAACAATGGTTTTGGTCTTCTGATCGACATGCAGCCGCACCACCCCCTCGCCTACCAGAACATGGCCAACATGTGCTTGGCTACCTTGCTCCCCATGAACTTAAACAGCTCAGCTATGAGTCCATTTGGTCCTGCTACCTTGACTGTTGGCAACGCCGAGACAACTTCATCCTCGGTTAACTCAGCATCTAATTCTCCCCTTTCTTTTTCTGAAAGCTCAGGGAGCGATATGTCTTGTAGATGGTCCCTACAGACCTCCCCGGGCATCTGTGTCACCAAGGCATACATTCCCTCATAGAATGAAGTGAAGGCTTCTGCTATAGCATCATTTGACCTGTGGGGGGGGGGGGGGGGGGGACACTTTTTGTTCCAAATCTCCCTGACCCATGATTGTTCACGGTCCCTCCTATCTAACCAAGCCAGTAACTTATTGGCTTTATCCCCCACATCGTATAGTCGGCGCTGAGACACTAACGCATAAATCTGCACATGCTGTTCAGCTAGTGTACGCAGTTCCTGTCACTTTAGGTGCAGTTGGTGTAGAAGGCCACCTTCCGACTCCTCATCTGTGTGATAGGGGGCCTCAAGGTCCGCAATTTCTTGCTTCAATTCCACACACAGTAAACTCCATTCGTTATTCTTGCCCCTATCAAATCCTGTGCGTGTCCCCTAATTAGTTTTAATTGCCTCCCACAAGACATGCAGAGTCCACACACCGTATTGTGTAGCCCTCTCCCTAATTGTGTCACTGAAGGACTTACCCGTCAGGTCCCAAGAGTCCAGTTTAGGCGGCAGGCAATCGGACTGTGTGTGTCCCAGCAGCATGATTCCCATGAGGGTGTGATCCGAGATACCTACCGGGTAATGCATGGCCTCCCTAAACCTCCCAGTGTGTGCCTGTGTGCTGAGACAGGCAGTCCAGCCTCGACGAGCTACCATGGGGCGCGAAGAAATACGTAAATTGCCGCTTCCCTGGGTTGTGCTTCCTCCAAAGGTCCACTAGGAAAAATGAGTCCAAAAAGGACTGCATTGTGATCTAGCCATCTCTGACACTGAAAACAAGATTCAGCAGGAAAAAGGGTAGAGCTGGAGGTTTAGGTGAAAGAACTTAAGGCTTTCTACAAACACACATGGGCAGCAGGTGTTTGGCGAAAGTTAGAAGTGGTGTGATCCCAACTTAAGGGACTGGACTTATAGAAGGCAGATTTACAACACAAACTCTAAATAGGGGGGGCAAATGTGGCAAACTATTAGCACACACGCTGCATGCTAAAGAGCACAACAACAGAGTTGGAGTCATTTTCAAATTGGGTGGGACAGAGATTGCCGGAGAGGAACATATAGCTGCAGCTTTTAGGGATTTTTAGCACAATCCTCTCCACCCAAGATTTGAATGACAATGGCATCAATACCTATTTGTAGGGCACTCAGGTGAATAGACTTACCACGCAGCAGGCTAATAAGCTTGAGAAACCCATCTGATTTGAGGCGGTCATAGCAGCCATAGCGCAGATGAAACCCTTTAAAATCCATGGCCCACATGACTTCACTCCATATTACAAAACATTATGTCAACCACTGGTGCCCATTTTCACTAGACTTTTCAACTCCCTCACAGTCAAAGGAAACCTGCCACGCTGTATGCTGGAGACTTCCATAAAAGTCATCCCCAAACCGAGGAACCCAGGAAAGATAACCATTTGTGTAGCTCATGTAGATCACAATAGCGACACAAAGCTCTTCCTCAGTATCTTTGCTGCCAGACTGAACCCCACTCATGCATGCACTGGTAGATCCAGATCCGAATGGGTTTATACCACATAGACGATGTGGGGATATACCAAACAAATATTACATAATGTAAATAAAGTTCAGCGGGCCCAGTGGGAGGTTACTTGCTATTGACACTGAAAAAGCACTCAGTAGGGTTCACTAGCTGCACCTAATTGCTATTCAGAAACATTTTGGCTTTGGAGATGGATTCTTCTGGTAGATTCTTTGTTGGCAGATCGCCCCTACAGCAATGGTATGGGTGAATAGAGTTTTGTCAGGCTGGTTTTTCTTTACAAGGGGGGACTTGAAAGGGATGCCCGCTCTCCCCACTATTATTTGTGCTCTATATAGAGCTCATGGCTCAGCATGTCCAAACATAACCTGTTTATTACTGGTGTGCATTTTATGGGGGAAACTTGCACTATTAGCTTCTATGCTTATGACCTGATAGTGGAGCTTACCTCCCTGCCAGCCTTAATAGATGAGCTTCAAAATTTTGGGGACATCTCAGGCTTTAAAGTTAACTTACGAAAATCATAGGCTCTTAACCTCACCGTTCCCCCAGCCACACTTACACAAAATGACTGCCCAATACACGATAGCCTGGGCCGTCACATCTATCTTATATTTGGGTATACAGATTGCTCCAATTGACAATGATGCAGTAGCGATTAATTACAGCCTCCTCATGCAGCATGTGAAATCTGTCTTAAATCAAAGGCTGCTGTATCGCCTTTCTTGACTGGGACACATACTATCAGGCAGTACAGCTGCGTTATATAGTAGAAAAGAGCAGCACTGAAACTAAAACACTGGTGCTTCATGGACCAGGCAGTAACAGGCACATATATACAGACAGCCCCATGGATTTGTCGGAAAAACAGGGTCTGTGGCCTTTACTCATCCGCTATTACACGAAACACGCTAGCACTCTGGCACAAAGCGCCACTGTGTAGAAACTGGATGGCGAGCCATCCCTAATAACACCAATTATTGCCAACCCCGAATTTACCCCAGGTCTCCAACTGAATAGCTTTCTCCAATAGCAAGAGCTAGGATGCAAGGCCTGTAAAAAAAAAAAAAAAAAAGGGGCAACTGTTTGAAGGGGACAGCACCATTACATTTGACAAATTGAAATCAGGCTACTGGCTCCTAGAAACTGAAAGCCTTCACTATCTCCAGATCCAGCAATGGGTCACACATCCCTCCATTAGACCATGTGCTCAGCGAGGGATTTCTCCTTTTGAGAAATGGCAGTCCTGAAAGGACGAGGACCGATGTGTAATAACCAAACTCTATGCGCTCATAGCACAGCCCTCCTCATGGGACAAGAATGCAGGGCAGAAAAGATGGGCGGCAGAATTAATGTCACCTTCACAAAGAAAGTAGGAGGACATCAACTACCGCGCAAGACACACAGCGCGTAATGCTTCTAGTGAAGAAACAACTGTTAAGATCACTACATACTGGTACATGACACCCAGCACGCATGCATAAATGGTACCCTCATCCTAGCAGGCACTGCTGGCATGGATGCAGCACAATCAGAAAAATGCTACAGCTCAATTGGCATTTGCCAAAGCTATCTCAATATTGGTAGACAATCCCAATATTAACTTCCTGGCAACCCAGTTTCCTTGATTCCCTGCATATGTCTTGCCAATGTTATCAACCCATTAACATTTCCATTGAAGTCCTTGAAAGGCCAACACATCACTTCAGTTCTGGGGCGGCACAACAGGCAATTCTCTCCCTTTGGGGCACAGACAGGTTCCGGCACATACCACATGGCTACAAAAGATCTGTATGGAGAAAATAATGCTCTCTGTGACACAGAAACCAGGGACATACTGGGAACTGTGGGCCACATTTATTATCCTCCTTCAGAGTAAATTCAATGAGCTGACTTGCTCTAAATCTCTCATGCTGCTCTACCTGCTGTCCACAACAGTCATTCCACACATATTTGAACCAATGGAGGAGCTAGAGGGGACTTCATGGAGATGACCCTCTTGGGGCCACCCCACATGTAAAGACGAGTGTGAATCAGTGACGCTAGATACCGGACAAAGTGCACGTGTTTAGGGGGATTTTATGTGGAGGGGTAAGTGGGTTATTGAAGGGGTAGTGCTGTTTCTGTATTATCATTCGTGATATAGCACAATCCAGCCTATGGGTTGTAGGAGATAATTTGTGTTTGCCGTGTTTTGTTTCTTCATTTCTTTTGGTTATAGTTCTAAAACACAATACAAAAGTATTGATCCATAAATGCTGTTTTGTTTAAGGGCCTCCCATACCGGTCTTTCCGATTAACAGTCTTTATAATACAGAGGGCTTGTTTCATTACTTGTGCAGCAAAGCTTCCACTTCTGGCCCTGCAGTTACACACTGGATCAGTCCTCGCTAAATTAGCTAAGAGAGCAGACCACAATGCTGCTGGTAGGGATGGAACAGGCCATAAACCAGTTACTTCTTTGGGATTCATTCCTGTAGGTGTCCCACTCCCCATACATTTTTCATTTGCAGGATTATATCATAGATTAACAGCAGATTTAGTATTACCTTCTGCATGCTGCTTTCATTATGCCATGGTACAGATCACAAATTATAGATGATACAGCATTCATGTACAACAAATATTGATTCTACCATGTGATAGTGTGTGGTACCTCTCATAAATTAAGACTGCTCTTTGTGTTCTTATCCACCCTTTTCGGATTAACACATTATTAGGATCGAGCATGCAATAGCATACACTAGCACACGTGTATCACTTGCAAGACACTGTTGTAGTTAGAAAGGAGCTTGAAGACCGCCTGTTGCTTATCATTTGTTGGATTGCCTTGCACTCTTCTTTACAGCCTCGTAACTGGTCACCGCTGGCATATCATTTCCATTCCTGTCCGTGGAGCAGGGACCAAGTACTGATTGATGCAACTTAGTCAGTGCCCATCACCAGCTGACGACGTAATTGAGTTACTCTTTTTTTTTTTTTTTTTTTTTTTTTTACTTCTGGTGCCCTTCAAACATAAGGCGTGTGACTGGCAAAAACATGCTCAGCAGGACAAACTAAATTGGAAAGTTTTATTTTCTACAGTTAACTTTTTGTTTGATTTTGTCAAGTCTCCTGTCCTCACTTTGCACTCATATTTTGTTTTGTTTTTTTGCTTGTGGGTGCTGCCCTAAAAAGATTACTATTATCTAATTTTCAAAATTATGCTTTAACACAATCATGTAGTACACCCCAGTACAAAACATTTACCCCAATTCTCCCAACCCACCCCCAGCTGTCCCACTCCAATCCAAAACCAGCTGTCCCACTCCAATCCAAAACCAGCTGTCCCACTCCAATCCAAAACCAGCTGTCCCACTCCAATCCAAAACCAGCTGTCCCACTCCAATCCAAAACAATCTGCCTTACTCCAATCCAAAATAAACAGCCCACTCCAATCTGCCCCATATAAATCCAAAACAACCTGTCCCACTCCAATGAAAAAAACAACCTGTCCCACTCCAATGAAAAAAAACAATCTGTCCAACTCCAGTCCAAAACAATCTGCCCCAACCCAGTCCGCTCCACTCCATTCCATTCCACCCCACTCCAGACCGCCCACTGCAATCCAGTCCATCCCACTACAGTCCGTCCACCCCACGACTGTCCAACCCACCCCTCTGTCCAACCCGTCCCACTACTCTCCAACCCGTCCCACTACTCTCCAACCCGCGCCACTCCAATACACAACATTCTAATACAACTCCACCCCGCTCCAATCCAACCCATCCCACTCCAATCCAATCAAATCAAATCAAATCCAATCTACCCCAATCTAATCTAATCCAATCCACCTCACTCCAATCTACCCATCTCATTCTAGTTCATCTCACTCCAAGCCAGTATACCTTTATCCTCCCCAGTCCAATCCAGCTCACTTTAATCCGCCACCTCCAAACCAATACACCCCACACCAATCCACTCCTCTGCAATCTAGACCAATCTAATCCATCCCACTCAATCTAATCCACCTCCACATTCCTGTCCACCTCACTCCACCTCACACCACTCCAATCCAACCCACCACAATGCACTCCACCCCACTCCAATCCAATCCAATCTACCACACCCCACTCCAATCCAATCTACCACACCCCAATCCAATCCAACCCACCAAATCCAATCCATCCCATTTCAATCCACCCCATCCACTCAGCCCCACTACATCCACCTCACCCCCACTCCAATCCACCCCACTCTGTTCCAATCCAGTCCACTCTGATCCAGTTCAACCCACTAATCCAATCCTCCCCACTATACTCCAATCCAACCCACACTACTTCTCTCTACCCCACTCTTCTCCAATCCAATCCACACCACCCTGCTCAGTCCACTCCGCCCAATCCAATCTACTCCAAACCATCTCACTCCATTTCAATGCATCTATCTTAATCCACCCCACTCCAGTCCAATACAGACCACCTTAATCCACCCCACTACTGTCCTATCCACCCCACTCCAAACGACCTCAATCCAACCCACCCTAACCCACACCAATCTAATCCACCCCCACACCAATGAACCCCACTCCACACCAATCAAGTCCTCCCCAATCCAAACCACCCCACTCAATTCAATCCTCCCCACTCCAGTCCAATTCACTACAATACACCCTACACACTTCCAAGTCAACGCCACTCCAATCCTCCCAACCCCAGTCCAATGCACCCCACCCCAATCCAATCTACCCAAATTCAGTCCACCCCAATCAATCCAATCCACCTCATTCCATTCCACCCCCACTCAAGTCCATCTCCATCCAATCCACTCCAGTCAAATCCACCCCACTCCAGTCAAAACCACCTCAGTGCAATCAACCCCACCCCAATTTACCCCATCAATCCACTCCAGTCCACCCCATCCCATCCCAATTCAATCTAGTCAATCCCACTCCAATCCACCCCACCCCAGTTGACTACACTCACTAGACTCTGGTCCAATCCACCCCACTCCAATCCATCCAGCCCACCTCACCCCCAATCCACCTCAAACCACCCCACCCCACTCCACTTTAATCCACCTCACTCGTCTATTCCACCCTACTCCAATTCTCCCCACTCAAACCCACCCCAATGCAATCCACCCACCCAGATCCAGTCTAATCACCCCACTTCAATCCACCTCACCCTATTTAACGCCACCCTACTCCAATTCAATCCACCCCACCCCACTCTACTCCAATCCACCCCAACTCACTCCACCCTATTCCATCCCAGGCCACTCCAAAACACACTCTGACACTGAACGATTGAACTCAACTCTCCTCCCCTCAACTGTACAACACTTTACAACACTTAAATCCCCAACTCCACTCTATGAAACCCCACGCCACTAACTTTTAACCATGCTGAACAGCAACCACACTGATGTACAACATGGCAAGAACATATTGCTAAAGCCAACTGTCATTTAGGCAAGATCTATTGGCTTGCCAATGCTTGCTTGAGCTTGGCATGATGAATGTCACTGGTGGCATCACGCAGAAGACATCAGGGTGTATAATCCGATATTGCTGGTTTTGCATTTGGCTGAGTGGGGGAGTTACGCAACCATAATGATACATGAAATAAGGTATGCCTGCCACACTACAATAATATATTACTTGCTGGCACCTGAAATCCAGATGTTTGCTGCATTCACACCTCATCACCTCTCAATCTACCAATAAGGAATCATTAGCTTCACTATGCTCATCATATTTTACCAATCCTATCCCATTATCATGCTTTATTGCACAAAACCATTGATGAGAAATGTAACCGCTGGTTAACGAAAACATTTGAAGTATGAAGATCAAAGGAATGCATGAAGCAAGTTTGATCTTTTGATCTACTTTGTTAGAAAATGTCATAGCACAGTAACTTGCTTTGGAAGAAGAAAATCGAGAGCATGTTAATTGCCAATATCAAACACAAAATGTTTCTCTTGTGTAGCAATGAAGCAAACGCAGCTGAAAAAATATATCTGTTAAAGGGAAAGGCCAGCATCCTAAATGGAGTTTTGTACACATGTAGTGGCATGGCAACCCTAAGCGTACCAAGTGTTTGACTTACAGCTACTCAATAGCATTACAACCGATAATTAAAGAAGGTTTAGTTCTTGCTTGTAACTCCAGTTCACTAGTAGGGGTATTTCCATGATAGTCCTAAGCAGTGAATAGTTCGGCCCACCTGCGGGGACCCTGGAGCACTATTGTGTTCAAACCCCTCATTGGCTGCCTGGAAGATCTCAGGAGCAGAGTCAAAGAACCTACCAACCTCAGTGCAAACAACAAAGAGGATGCGTGGCCCACCAGCCCAACCAGGGTAGTCAACAACCAACAGCCTCAAAACCCTGAATACTTTCTTCCCCTTCTTCCGTTACCCAATCCGGTAGGTGGAAGCATCACAAAGTACCTGGCAGAGTGGCAACGCATTACGGCAGATGCCTGGGTCTTGAATATTGTGCAGAATGGCTATTGTCTCAGGTTTACTGCTCCACCACCGTCTATTCCACAAAGGTCATCCACTTCTCACCTCAACCTTCTAAAGGTGGAGGTCACCATCTTGTTGCAAAAGAAGGCAGTGGAACCTGTTCCCCTCAACCAACGGGGAGAAGGCTTTTACTCCAGGTACTTCCTTGTACCACAGAAGGAAAAGCAAGAGTTCAGACCCATCCTTCATTTCAAACTCGCCAACAAACGGATTTGAAAGGAAAAGTTCAGGATGCTAGCCCTACACAAACTATACCCCCAGATTTCCCAGGGAGGCTAGGTTTGCTACATCGACCTGCACGATGCATAAGTTCCTAAGGCTCGTTGTGGGGCAAGATCACTACCAGTACACCTGCCTACTGTTTGGTCTCAAGTCAGCACCCAGAACTTTTTTCAAGTGCATGGCTGTGGTGGCAGCACATCTATGAAAGCACCAATTTTTGTTTACCCATTTCTGGATGGCTGGCTGATCAAGGTGTCCACCATTCCAGAAGCTCAATTGCAATTCAGATGGACTTGCGATCTCCTTCATCGGTTGGATCTTCATGTCACCTTTCTCAAGTCCACGACAACACCAGTCCAGAGGTCGCACTTCTTAGGGGCTACCATCGACACACTTCACGAAAAGGTGCATCCTTCAGAGGAACAACACTGATATATTCTCCAGAAGTGTCCCACTCTCAAAACAATGTGTCATCCAACATTGCGCACAATCTCCTCACTTCTTGGCTCCCTGGCCTCCTGCATCTTTCTTACTACCAACACTTGCCTCCACATGCGACCTCTCCAGCAGTGGCCAGAGGACCAGCGGGACCAGCTGATGGGAAACTGGGAAGTCGGGATCACTCTATCCATTCATGCAATCAGATCCCTCAACTGGTGGTGTCCTCCAAGCAATCTCCTACAAGGGATGCCATTTCATCAATAGGTTCCAACACAGACTATCATGACAGATGCCTCTGCTTGGATGGGGAGCCCACATGGGTCACCTACAGATACAAGGCTCAGGGTCTCCGAAGGAGGCAACATACCACATTGATCGCCTCAAACTCTGTGCAGTCCATCTAGCACTGGCGTTTCACCAGTCTTTCAACATTGACAACGTGCTTACTCAGACAGACAATACAACCACCATGTACTACCTGAACAAGCAGGGGGAAACCAAAACACTGTCACAAGAGGCCCAGATGATCTGGCACTGGCTCCTTGCCAGGAATTTGAAGTTAATAGCAACTCACCTTCCAGGCGTTCAGAATGTCCAGGCAGATGCACTCACTAGGGCTCTTGATGAAAACCATGAGCTGGTATTGAATGAAGATGTCGCTCAAAATATCTTCCGCTTGTGGGGCACACATTCTATAGACCTCTTTGCCACAGTGTAAAACAAAAAATGCCACAACTTTGCCGCCAGGTTTTATCATCCAGAATCGTTGGGGAATACCCTATGGATCAACTGGTCCAACAAATTTCTTTACACCTTTCCACCAATTCCCCTGATCCCGGCAGTTCTACTCAAACTTGCAATGACGACAGCCAGGATGATCCTCATTGCACCAGAGTGGCTGAGGCAAAGGTGGTTCCCGGACCGTCTTCACCGGTCACTCCGTCCACATCTCAGGCTGCCATGCAGGCCAGACCTCCTGATGAAATTCGGAGGCCACATGAGATACCCCAACCTCTCCTCATTGAATTTGCCAGCATGGCTCCTGAGCGAGTACAGTATGAGCACCTAAACCTACCACAAGACTGTATAGAGATCCTTAAAGAGGCAAAGCGGCCATCCACCTGATCTGCATATGCCTTCAAATGGAAGAAATTTTGCATTTGGTGTTCTTTCAAGATGACATACCCTGCATCTTGCCAGGTGGTTGTCATTCTCCCAAATTTGTTGCAACTTGCTAAATCTGGTCTGCAATTCTCTTCTGTTAAAGTCCACCTGGCAACTCTCACTGCAGGCAGGAATAGTCCTTCACAAACCTTTTTTTAAATCCCCGTCATCAAAGATTTCCTAGAGGGATAAAGAAGGTCTTTCCTCCTCTTAAGCACCCTTCTCCACCATAGGAGCTTAAAGTTGTCCTTTCACGTCTTGTGCAACAACCATTTGAGCTCATACACAAGGCATCTCTCCAACACCTCATTAGGAAAACTGCTTTCCTTGTAGCAATTATATCAGCACACAGGTTTAGCGACATCCAGGCACTCTGTGCTCATGAACCATACACAGTCTTCCACGCTTTCAAAGTAGTTATGAGGACCCATTCTAAATTCCTACCTAAAGTTATCTTTGATTTTCATGTGAACCAGACTATTTCTTTAGCAACTTTCTTTCAAAATTAATCTACTCCTGCGGAGAGAGCACTTCAATCTCTGGATGTAGAGGGTTTTAAAGTTTTACCTAGACAAAACCAAATATATTTGCAGATCACAACAATTGTTAGTTAACTATGGGCTGTTTCACACAGGTCTTGCCACCTCTAAATAATCACTCTCTAGACGGACTATTTTGTGTATTCTGTACTGTTATCAGCCAGCTAATAAGACTCTCACTGGCAGATCAAAAGAACACTCCACCAGGGCCGAGTCAGCCACAACTGCCTTGATGAGAAATATCCCCTTGGCAGATATTTGCAAAGCCGATATATGGAGGTCAGTCCACACATTCACTAATCATTACTGTCTTTATTCTGATGCTAGCACAGATGCTCAAGTAGGGCAGTCTTCCCTCAGAAATCTCTTTGCTTGACAAACTTTCTCGTTATTGTTCTGCCCCCTCCAACGCTTTCAATGGGGATGGGCTTGCTACAACGCTTATGGTTATACATGGAAATCTCCTACGAGAGAAAGTATAGTTTCTTACCTGTAACTCCAGTTCTCTCGTAGGGGAATTTCTATGATAGTCATAAGTAACCCTCCCTCATCCTCGGTGGACTAGACAAAATAATAAACAGGCTCCTCTATAAATCATCTAGTACTGCCTACAAAAGAAACTGAGGTAGCTGCCTCTGACTAGGCATGGGATATTAGAGGTCCCAGTGTTCTTGAAGACACAGTCTCCTTTTTTCTATCTTAATAATGGCAGCCTATGGGCTACACTGCCTGCGCTCCTTCTTCATCCTTATCTTCTATTACAAAAGGGTTTGTGAAAGATTGTTTTCTGTTATTTTACAAAATATTCATGCATTTGAGTGCATGTCTCATTGGTCTAGTTCTCTTTTGTATCAAGAAGAAGGACAATTTTGGCGGCCACTGTAGCCTCATCCTTTAGGATGCATAACAACATTCTTAAATGACTATGCAGGCCTTCCTGAAGAAAGCTGAACATCAACACTTAAGAAGACATATTGGAAAAAATGCTCCGGGGACCCCGCAGGGGAGCGTAACTATTCAACGCTTATGACTATACACGGAAATCCACTACAAGTGAATCTAATAAGCATACAGAGATGGTAGTGAAGTGAGACAATGGAATGCTGTCAACCCGAACCTTGGAAAAAAGATAAGTGTGAGATTTTAAAACAGAAATGTGCTGGCTTGCCTACAACTGATCAACATGCAACAACAACCTCAAATGAAGAACATTAAGAATAGCGACTTAAGAATATTGAACTCTGGCCCTCAAGTGACTGATTATGCACAACTTTTTCCTCCGCATTCCAATGTATGGACTCTGTCACATGTAAAGCATTCTTAAGTGACTGAGTGGTCTCACGACTGTGTAAACCCACTGAATATACACATTCAAACTGGTGATCCTTCCAAAGAGCACAAGAACTGTATGGGCATGGAGACTGAAACAATACATGACCCAATGGAAGGATTTTCTATAATCACGGGCAGAGGATTAGAATGGCTTTGACAACCTACTCATTATTGCAGCTCAAATTAAATATCCTCCTCTAAGAGCAGCTAAATATTAAATGCACATGAAGGCTGAATCCATCAGTCTGTCCAACCACATTCAGAAGTCCGAATGTTGTACGTCCATCCATGTATGCCTACTTCTGTGGGGTATGACTGTAAGTGTGCTGTGTACCACCACATGTGTTTCTAGATTTGCACTGAGAGTTTATGAGCTTTTCTGTGGTGGTTTGTCTGCAGAAATATCTGTCAGACTTTTTGTCAGTATTTCTTTCAGTCTGTGTGCATGGATGCCTTCATGTACGGTGGTCTGAGTGTATGATATCGGCAAGTCTATGTGCATGGGTGCTAGTGAATGTCTTGCTCTGCCTATGCATAGATGTCTGTAAGTGTATGACTTTCGGCATTGGTGTGTGCTTGGTTAAGTGTGAATGTAGGTTGTGCACTATACAAAATGCCCCTTCTTTGCTTTGCCAAAGCTTCTTTCTATAATAAAGTGCCTTCACTATGCAATCTGAAAACAAATGGCGACATGCATGGCCATTGGAGGCTCTACCTACTCGTGAAGAGCTAATAGGCAGATAATCAGACAGACAGATATAGTAAATACAAGAGACTTCCAGACCATGGAATGAAATACTTGCCAGTCTGATTTTAAAATATAGTGAGCGTGGGCATCTGTGAACCTAATTTTATCAGCAATTACTTGTTGAAACATCAATGCTGGCTGTGTTTAGTAACATTGCTAAACAAACAGTATGCATTATCCTTATAATTCAGGCCAACAAGAGAAAACTTACCAGAGATATCTGTGCTATTTTCCCTCAAATCAATGTTATGGTTTAAAATGATTGAAAACTGGACGGGGGCATAAGTACATTCATTTGAAAACCTTAACCACCTTATATATTACTTTTAAAATGGTGCTTATTAAAACCACCTTTCAGGCAAAATAGTACAAAGCATATAATAGGCTGGCATATTTATACATATGTATTATGCATATGCCAACAAAACTGATCAGCAGGTGTCAAAAGACTGTTGGAGACAATGAAGCACTCACCAGCTTTATAAGAGATTGCATTGGTCTTCGCCACTGACTTTTTGTAGCAGAGGTACACCGCAGATCCCCACTGTAAAGAAGAGGAGGTTGAGTTACTTAATGAAAGCACTCATTAAGTCTTGTTGAGGGGCTGCTGAACCCGACACAAAGAACACAACAACATTGAAGATATGATGAAGCATTTGTCTTATGTTTGTGAAACAAGAAACTAGTTATTTACTTGTAAGTAAAGCTTGACATTTTTCTGCCATCCAATAAATAGTTTGAAATATTTTGTTTTAAAAAAGTTTTATTTTGTATTTGGAACATAGGCAAAGCTATTATGACTCACTACACATCAAGCTTAAGTCTCCAATGCCACAGCATGTACTGTCATCTGAGAGCAACATAGGTAATGTAATGTCCTTGTAGATTTCATACTATGCCCTCTAACTCCCCACCTTCATTAGGAGGTGGTGGAGGCCGTATGTTTTAATAATCAAACTACTGATAGAGTTAAGCAACTCATTTTTGTTTTACGGCATCAACTTATTTCAGATGTATATGCTGCATATAGATAGTGCAGCAGTGTTACCTTCTTTTAAAGAGGGAGTGAAGTGTGAGTAGTGCCAAATAAACGTTTTAAACAGTCAGACCTGTTTGTGCATCTGTTTGAGATAGAATATATGCACAGTAGTGAGTAGCAAAAAGTGCATTGGTGAGGGCGGTGCTGCTGGACATATATTAACGGAGATGCTGTCAAAATACTGCAATGCTCCACCTCCTTTCAGCTTAGCCTTTTGTCTGCTTGTCTATGGCTTTATCTGCTAAAGAATGTCAGAAGTGAAATATTTGTAAAGCCCATTTGATATTCTTCCCTTTCTACTTACAGTTCCATTGAGCTGTGCTGCATGAGCAACAAAACGAAAATTGCTGAGATTTATTTACTGAATTAGTGTCTTACATATAATACATATGCCCCTCCTTAAATCTAAAGTATGTAATGATCTTTCGGCTAGCGTACTCAGATTTTGAAAGAAAGATAGTATATTTATGCCAGGTTGGCATGGATATTAGATATGACCTTGGGAATAAATGTAGAATTTGTTCTTATAACTAAAACATGCTTATGTATTTGAAGATAAGTTTCTTGAACCATTAAAGTCTCACTTAATCTGCATGGTGAACAGCAATTTAAAAGGTATTTTTTTTTTAAATTTCTCAAGTTTGTTTTAAGCACTGAAGACCTGATTCGACATCCTAGGACAATGTTGGCAAATAAACTGTAATAGGGGAATATCTACTTTGCTCATTGAGAACCCTTTTAATATTTGGCATGAATTGATTTATCAACTACCAATTGAGGATATATTGAATAGCAACCCTCTCTTTTTGCTTGATGTGTCTGAAAATTATTGTCCTGACACCACCCTACAAAACTACCATTTTGTTGCATAACACTTTCGTGGAACTGTCCTTTAGGACATTCAAATGTTTTGGAGTATGTTAACATGTTTACATAATACTACCAGGTTAAAACTTTTTGGTTCTGGATGAAAAATCTTTCACCTTCCTTTATCAGCAGCTGAGAAAACACACACAAACCTCCACGTCGTTTGTTTAGACATGGTCACAAAGTACGAGCATCCGGGCTGTGGTGCTGACTATTATCACCTACGAAAAACTGAACTTGTTAATGACTACAGCTATGAATTGTATTGGAAGAATAAATAAGCAAATATCCTGTATGAATTCAGTGACAGTGTATTCCTTTGAGAATGCAGGCAACTCGAGTTGACATTTGTGACTCCTGCTGCTGGCCCCCGACAGGATTAAAGGTAACCAGACGCCCTGGATCACAAAGTAATGAAGCTCTCTTCAGCATTCTATCATGAGGAAGGACAAAAACGTCAAGAAACTCCAAATAAAATCTTGAACTACACAGACACCCTACAAGGGAAACCAGTAACATGAAGAGCCTCTACAGACCAATGTGGAGCCGCAGTCGGGAGGGGAACCCTCTTTGGCAGACCTCATGACAGCAATACAGACATCCCGTGAGAGCTGGCACATAAGATTGAGTCCCTCTCCATAGATGTCAATCTGCTGAGGGCTGACCTGCATAAAGTGACGGAACGGGTGACCAACACAAAATAAGATGTCAATACCTTACAACAAGAGATCTGTTCCCTTAGAGACACCGTCATTCGACTACAAAAACAGACAACGTGCCTAGACGATCAGATGGAGGATTCTGAGGGCGATCCTGCTGCAATAACCTACGTTTTGAGGGGTTCCCAGAGAAAGCAGAGGGGGAGTCCGCAATTGTTTTTTTTTAGGACTTTATCACCACTGTGCTTCTCTCCAAAAGACTGTCAAAGTTCTTTACAATCGAGAGGGCACACAGGGCAGTTGCCCCACCTCTGAGACCTGGGGCACAGCCTAGGGCGATGATCACCTGTCTATACTCAACTTTCGCAACAGGGATGCTATCCTGTAGAATGCCTGGACGAGGGGCCCCTTGACGTTCGAGGGTCATCTTATTTCTATCTACCGGATTACACACAAAGAATCCAGGAACAAAAAAAGGCTTTTGTGTCGTCAAGGAAAGGTTGCGGAAACTAAACTTGAACTATAACCTTATGTTCCTGGAAAAACTGAGGGTTTAGAATGAAGAGAAGACTCCTTTCTTCTTTTCTGTGGAGGACGTCAGCGATTGGCTGGACTTGAAAGGAGGCAGCAGATCCACACAGGACCCGTCACAAGTAAGCTCGCCTCAGCCGGCTGCGCAAGATCAATCAGGGCAGCTGCAACAGTGGGGCTGCTGGAAGAATGCATATGAGGACAGACGATCGGAGAAAATTGCAGTTTACTCCGATGGTACTCTGCGGGCTGTGGTGCCGGATTCACCTGAGGTTTCACAAGACTTACAGGGAGATCAGACATGTGAAATACTGACTCCGCTCAGCCCTGACCTATGGCTCCCACAGGACATGCTGTGAATTGAGGTGGGCAGTGACCCGCCTGCGTCCTCAGACACACCTTCATTGCTCCCCCCCCACCCCAGGGGGGGTGAGGCTGGATTCGACCTCAGTGGGGGGCATAAAGCGATCAAGAGAGTTATGTAATGTACTGTGAGTTATTGTTATTTGCCTTCCCTGTAGATGGGAAGATGTGTTCAATTTTCTTGTTTTCTTAGCTGACATATGGTATGCTGACAGGGGTGCCGCATTTAGAGGTTGGTGACGTGAGGAGGGGGGCTTAGGTGCCTTGGCCTCACACCTTTCCCGATGATCCAGCCCCTTGCAGAGCACAAGTTGCACAAGTGAGTGGTTGGAAGTGTTTTGTTTTGTTTTTGTTTCTCACCTAATTGAAGTTGTGATATTGGGTGGGATCTGCTGACTCCCATCTTGTTTATCTATGGACTGGGTGGGCGGGCGACACTGCCCAAGGGCAGGGGGGAGTTGGGGGAATTTACAGGAAGTTTTTTTGAGGAACTGTTTGATATACTGGTATGGCTTTGCTATGTTTGCTACCTCCTGGAACGGGTTGGTGAAGTCGGTGTACTGGAGGCTTGGCTATGGGCAGTTGTGGAGGACTGAGTGGAATGTTAATGACCTATGCAGAGTATGGCTGCCAATATGAGCAAAGTGATTACCTGGAATGTCTGAGGACTAGCCCAGTTTGAGAAACCTAGAAGAGTGCTTGCTTACTTCAGATGCTACAAGATTGCTGTTGCACTCCTTCATGAGACATATCGGGATTGCATTCCTAGTTTACATAAGCGCAGGAGAGGGCAGATTTCTGCCACCTCATACTCTGGATACACATGCAGTGCGCTTATCTGGGTGGCCTTAGGGTGCCTTTTAATCATCATAACCGTCTGGTGGATTCTGAAGAGAGGTTTGTCATATTATATGGGAACCTTGATGGGCGGGAACTGTGTTTTATTAATGTCTAAGCACCCAATATTGATTGTCCAAACTTTTTCCCGATGTCATGGCTAAAGCAGCACCTTAAATAGAAGCTGCTGTGGTGCTCGCAGGTGACTGTAACTTTGTCTTGGATGGGGAACTCGACCGAAGCAGTGTTGTCCCAACACTAAACCCCAACTTACTGCAACCCTTCATGACACACTAGAGGGGCTGGCCCTACATGATATCTGTTGCGAGAGACACCTTTCGTAGAAACTGTATTCTTGTTATACCCCGGTGACACATACTTCTAGCCACCAGGATTATTGTTTTGTCTCTGCTGCCAAATTTTCACCCGGGGTGACAGATATCACTCATTTACCCAGCTACCTATCTGACCACTCCCCACTCTTGATGAGCTTTTGGGGAGCGCTGGGTCACCCGATGATACCTTTGAGGCGTCTCAGAGCAGAGGCCCTGGAAGATCCCCCATTTGCACAGATGGTTCAGGATGCATGGACATACTCCTTTACAGACAATTGGAGTTCGGCCCCCCACGGATGCATTGATTGGGAGGCCATGAAGGTCATTCTACGAGTAGTCTGCCTCACCATATCCTATAGGTTTGTCAATTGGAACTTGACATCCAGGTCAGTGAAAGGAGAATGGGCCGATTGGAGGTAGCGCTTCCCTTCGATCACCAAGTGTTAGCGCCCTGGCGTGCGGAACAGACTGAGCTACTGGACGACTGGGATCGACTTGAGAAGCATCAACATGTGACGTATAGGCAGCGCTGGCATGCGGAGGGAGACAGAACGGGTACACTCCTAGCGCGGTTTATCTGACGCGATTCCCTTGATCCCACAATAATCTCATTAAGTGCAGATGCGGGTGTCCTGGTTCACACTTATAGGGCAATCAATATTGTGTTCTACTCTGATCTCCGTGCAGTCTACGCTGAGAAATTGTCCCCATAGTGAGAGTCTTTGTCAGAATTTCTGATGAACGTACAGCTCCCTCGCCTGGATTCAGAGTCCGGGGACACTATGGATGCCCTGCTCTGCAAAGAGGAGGTTGTTGCGGCAATTAAACTCCACAAAATGGCTAAAGCCCCGGGGAGCGAAGGACTCCCCACAGAAACTGATCACAAGTTGCAGACGTCCTAGCTGAAAAGCTGTTGGAAGTCTATAAAGAGGCACTACAACTTGGCACATTGCAGTCCTCCCTCTGGGAGGCTGTAGTGGTCATGATTACGAAACTGGGAAAGGACCTAATGACGGCCTACAGGCAGATTTCCTTGTTAAACATGGACATGAAAATCCTCAGTAGTGCCCTGGAAGCTTGTCTGCTCTCCCGGATGCCCACACTGATAAACCCAGACCAATTGGGTTTTGTCAAGAGAATGAACACCTTGCATACTTTAAGGCCATTGGCACATGCCCCACAACTACTAACTTATGAATATGCCCTGGCACTCCTAGGTATTGAGCAGGCATTTGATTCCCTGAAATAGGAATATCTATGGCGTGTGCTCCAGGAGATCGGTTTTTATGCAGACACTGTCTTTGTGTATCTGTGGCAGCTGACATACTCTGCACCCATCCTACTTAATATCATGCAAGAGTTTGTAGAGATCTCGGGACTGAGAGTCAGCCCAAACAAATCTAGGTTGTTTCTGCTGGGCAGACTGGCAGAGATCCCTGCTAAGGATCTCCCCAATGCAGGGTTCCCTTGGGAGCCACAAGAGATTTGTTATCTTGTGGTCCAGTTGACTCATACGGCCTGACCTACCTTGAGCGAAATATCAGGTGAGTGGTAGAGGGGGTGCAAAACTTGACTAGCTTCGGGAGTGAGTTGCCATCATCTTTAATGGGTAGGATTGCTATAACTAAAAAGATAATACTTTCTCATTGTATTTACGCCCTGCAGAACACTTTATATGAGATCCCACGTCACTACTTCCGGACCATTGATGGTCTGATGGTGAACCTGATCTGGGGCCCCGGCATAAGCGTGTTGGAATGGCTATCTAAAAGAACTTGGGAGCAGGGAGGTCTTCATGTTCCTCATCTGGAGCTTTATTACATGGCAGCCCAGCTATAGCACGTGGTCCACTGGCTTGGCCCAGAAGACAAATGGGAGAGGAGTCTTTTGCAGGGGCCGCCTGTCCTGCTGATGATGGGGCAGTGGGTCCCTCCTCCCTTCCTCCACATCAGTTGTTTGG
This sequence comes from Pleurodeles waltl, assembly GCF_031143425.1. NCBI lineage: Eukaryota > Metazoa > Chordata > Amphibia > Caudata > Salamandridae > Pleurodeles > Pleurodeles waltl. Next base: position 549,393,496 of record NC_090440.1, on the reverse strand, counting down.
TGGCAAGGGTGAGGGAGGGAGTGGTTCAACGGGTTAGCTGTCATGCTCCTTACGCCCCAGAGATGCCTCTTTGGGTGGTACAACCTTTTCAGAAAATTTCACAGAATCCATGTCTTTACAGAGATGGAAAGATGGTGAATGCAAAACTATGGGGACCTTTACACAGAGCAGCGCTTCATTCCAGAGAGGAGGCTACGGCCTCGTTCTTCTTAAGGAAAGGACAGTACCTTCAGTACATGAAGATCTCGAGATCAGCGTGCAAGGTGTGGCACTCCTTCCCTGATGAGCCGACTAGTTCCAATGCCTTGTCAGTCATGCTTGGTATGGCCGGAGGACGTAGGTTGGTCTCCCACTTTTATCGAGCACTGCCTTCTGACCTCCCACGTATGGTGCTTTCTATACAGACCAAATGGGAAACAATAATTAGGGAACCACTGCGAGCCAGGGGACTGGGTAAAAATCCACAATGGGGGTACTAAGAGTTGGTTCCAATGCTCGCGTCAAACAATATAATTCTATACACCAGACATATTTCACTCCACAAACACTGCATGTGCTCTATATCCATTGGTCGCCAAGCTGTCCCCGATGTGTAGTGCCAATGGTGCTTTCTTACATATGGTATGGTTCTGTCCCTCCCTATCCTGCTATTGGAATACTGTGTTACGTAGTATTACTAGGGCCTCAGGGTAGAAGGTAGAACTAGAAATTCAAGCACTGCTGTTGGGTATTCTTAAGTCACCTGCCAAGGAACATTATCAGCAGGAAAATTGTCCTTCTTGGAAAAGGCACATAGCTATAGCATGCCTACAGCCGGCACCCCCTACCCACGCTGCATCAATAAAAGACATAGCTGAATGGGTAGAGGCGGTACGAATGCCCCATGTTCACAAGGATGAGCGACTGGAAGACGAACTTGCGAGCTTGGTCAGCTAGTATATCAGAATTACAAGAGCCAGGAGATCCTCCTGCTGCTGGGGAGGAGGATGCATGATTGAGCAGGAACTTAGAGGGGAGATTGAAATGGAGTGCACACACTTTACAACACTAGTGTTAGCCAGATAAATTATATCCGCTCTGTCCACTGATCCTCCAGGACAGATTCAAACAAATAACCAATGGGGACCAAGGGGGAGATTGACTGGAGGAGAATTTATATGTTATGTTATGGTTTTGTTCAGCAACGCAATTGTGGCCACAGACTGTTCAGAGTCTCTATCCTTGTACTTTGGTCCCGGAAACAAGCAAACAAAACCCTTCACACTGCTATAATTCCGCTGTACATCCTTTGAGGGGTAATTAGATGTCCTCCTAGACCCATCCTAGAGATCTGAATTTTTTCATAGTTGTGTTGGGTTTTGCCTACTTCCCGAAATGATATATAATTGTATATGTTTCTTACGTGACACAATCTTTTTTATATCCGGAGGCGTGTGATGTAATGATTATATGATATTCAGAGACTCAATAAAGTTCTTTAAAAAAAAATGGTACTGCACTTTTGTCCAACTGCCTGTTGAAGGGACAAAAACACAACAGACATCACATTTTTCCACTCAAAACTGACCTTTTTTTTTTTTAGACAAAATGGACTGTTGTGGATTTTGGGCCCTTACTTAGTCACCACCCAGAAAAAACAGCAAACGTACATTTTTTTTAAACTAGACACTTGGGGGAGTCTAAGGTAGGATGACCTGCATGAGTCTCTCACGGTTTCCTTGTCGAGAATCCCTTGCAAACCTCAAACTTTGACTAAAAACAAATTTTCCTCAAATTTCTGCATGAAGTCACAAACTTCCTTCCATCTAGCATTCATCAAAGCCTCCCGATAAAAATGGCACCTCATTTGCTTAAGCAGGCCTAGTGCCAGCGACAGGAAAGGGCCCATAATGCAACATGGACACATCCTATTTTCCATTCAAACCTGACCCCTTTTTTTTGCAAAATGGGTAGTTGTGGGTTTTGGGCCCTAGATCAACTGGCACCTAGGTAAACCTAGCAAACCTGCAATTTTTTTTTTTTTTTTTTTTTTTTTTTTTAAGTAGACACCTAGGCGAATCCAGGAATTGGGTGATGTGCGTGGCTCTCACTGTTTTATTTCCCCAGAATCACCTGCAAACCTAAAACTCTGACTAAAAAACACATTTTCCTCTTATTTCTGTGATGGAAATTTCTAGATGTGTGGGAAGCCACAAACTTCCTTCCACCCAGTATTCACCGGAGTCTTCTGATAAAAATGGTACCTCACTTGTGTGTGTAAGAGTAATGCGACAGGAAAGGGCCCAAAACACAACATTGACGTGTCACATTTTTCCACTCAAAATGGGCTCTTTTTGCAAAGTGGGTAGCTGTAGATTTTGGGCCCACCTCAGGCGGCAGCTAGGAAAACCTAGCAAGCACTCACATTTTTGAAAACTAGACACCAGGAGGAATATAGAGTGGGGTAGCTTGCATGGTTCGCCCAAAGATTTCTTACCCAGAACCCGTTGAAAACCTCAAACTTTGACTAAACATGTTCCCTACAATTCTGTGATGGAAAGTTCTGGAATATGCAGGAAGCCACGAACTTCCTTCCACCCAGCATTCTCCCAAGTCTCCTGATACAAATGATATCTCACATGTGTGGTGACGCCTAGTGCCTATGACGGGAAAGGGCCCAAAATGCAAAATAGACATCAGATTTTTCAGGAGCCACCACATTTTTTTTCAGCGCAGAACAGAGTATTTTTTTGTTCCCCAGAGTGGGCAGCTGTGGATTTTGGGCCCTAGCTCAGGAGCCACTTAACTAGACACTAGGAGGAATCCAGGGTAGGGTGGCTTGAGGGGCTCTCACCAGCTTTTCCTACCCAATCTCAATCTCAAGTTTCAGCTAAAAAAACATTTTTCTTATATTTCTGTTTATGGAACGTTCTGGAATCTGTGGGGAGCCACAAACTTCCTTCCATCCAGCATTCCCCCAAATCTCCTGATAAAAATGGTACCTCACTGGTGCGGGTAGACCTGGTGGCAGCGACAGGAAAAGGCTTAAAACACAAGAACAAGTTGGGTAACGCCTTATCTGGTAGAGAGACTATCTGAAGATTACTTATCATCGAATAATCCACTAGGTGTCAGACTGGATCTGGAAATTATTCATGAGCAGTACCCCTGTGTGCTGGTAGGGGGCATTGTTTGGCTTTGCGCTACCAGAAGCACAGAGCCATGAAAAACACTGACCACTGGTGTGAGAAGGTAGGACCCTTAAAAGAAATCGCCCTTTCCTCTAACCGTTTGCAGAGTGGGGAGGAAGGGGTGCATCATAAGAAATCTGCAGCTAGATCGAGTCTCTACCAGATAACCGCCACCTCAAACACATTTGTCTTGACGGACACTGAAGGCATCCTAAGGTCCAGGACCTCAGCCACCCTCCGCAAGACCACTGCGAATAAGGCACCTTACTCTGTACTCAAAGAGGAGGCAGAGACCAGGCTGGTGTCTGGAGAGGTGTCCATTCCACTGGCATCAGCCAGATCTTCATAACTGTTGTCCTCAGTCTCTTCTAACTGGTATGCATATGGGAGCACAGACCTCTCCCATTCATCCCACCAATCTGAGCCCGTTATACGAATAAGGCACTGGCTCCGTCATGGGGGAGTCTGCCTCTCATCGTCGCCCGGGCAAGTGTCCGATGGCGCCTTTCCGGCTCTGTCTCAGATTCAGAGATTACTATTGGGACACCACTGCCGTGGGGCGTTGGTGGTGTGGGGGTGTTGGCACTGGAACAGCCACTCCGGATTCAAGGGGCCAGACTGTCGCTGGGTGCGAACCCACCAGTGGGAGACCAGTAGGGGTCCCTCCTTAGCCCATGATGGGACACCCAATTATGAGATGCAGGGGCTCATAAAATTTGTGTAACTGGGTGGGGGTCACTCCAGCTCCTGGAAACTCTGGGAGGAGCGGAGATGGCCCAAGTGAAGGCAATACCGCAGAGCTAGACCTTTAGTGCCGATGCCCTCTTGTCTCATCAGAAGACTTTGACAGACGTGTTGAAGTCAAAGTTCTCTTTAACTTCTTGCTCCTCTTGTGACTGTGGGACGACCTCAACTGCGACAATAAGCACTTGGAGTGGCTCCATCACTGATTTCAGGACCTTCCTCTCAATCAACATTGTGAGCATCAAGCATCGAGGAGTTTGCGGGACCTCTCTTCAAGGCATTGGGGTGCATGGCAATCAACGCAGGTTTTGGAGTCATGGGCAGGCTCCAAACACTGGAGGCACATCAAATGTGGGCCTGTCACCGACATTTGTTGGTGACAGGCACCACAAGGCTTGAAATCAGCTTTCCTATCTGACATCCTGACACACCAGGAAATAAAGTTTCAAAACATTCTCAACAAAAAGTAGAAAAAAGGTCAGTCAAAAAGAACGGAGGCAGCTCTTCTCCGGATCTGCAGTGACTGGCACGGAAAGAAAAGAGTTGATGTTAACACATTGAGGTTGTGCCTATATTGGCACCATGCAAGTCACTTCTTTTATGGACGACTCCACAAGGAGCTAAACGATGCAACCTACTGGTGCGCAGGGTTACTGCTCATGAAAATTTCTGGATCCAGTCTGATACGTGGGGATTAATCTAAGGTGAGGAATCTTCGGCTAGAAGTCTCGGTCAGATAACTGACCCTTTTTGCAATGTGGGTACCTGTAGGTTTTGGGCCACAGCTCAGCCACCACCTACAGAAACTTAGCAAATCTGCACATTTTTGAAAACTAAGGGAGTCCAGAGGTGTGTGACTTGTGTGGCTCTTACTAGGTAATTTTACCCAGAAGCCCTTGCAAACATCATACCTTGGAAAAAAAAATATATATATGTATATATATATATATATATGTATATGTATATATATATGTATATGTATATATATATATATATATATATATATATATATATATACACACACACACACACACACACACACACTTGCCTCAAATTTGTGCGATGGAAAGTTCTGTAATCTGTAAGAAGCTACGTATTTCCCTATGACTCTAAATTCCCACATGTCCCCCAACAGGAATGGTACCTCACTTGTGTGGGTAGCCCAAGAAACCAAGCCACAAAAGGCCCTAAAGCGCTACGTTGATAGAAAAGCAATAGGAATAGCTTAAGTATTTGGGGACGTGCTGTAGTGCAATTCATGCAAACCTACAAACCACAGATGTTTTTAAAAACTAGACAATCAGGGGATTCCAGAGTGGTGCACCTTGCGTGGATCCCATGAGGTTTTATTACCCAAAATGCCCGACAAACCTCAACATTTGCCTGAAATCATGTGTTTCCCCTATTCTGTTATGGAAGTTTTTGGAACCTGCATGAAACCATAAAATTCATGCCACCCAGTGTTACCTCACTTGTGCCGATACAAATACTGCATGACTTGTGTCTGATTTTTAAGTCCGCAGAGGAGCAGAAATGTTTTTAGCTTTTAGGGGTGAGGAAAAGCCAGACCCACTCCATTATTTCACTTAAACTATTTATTCCATTCCTGCCATACCGTGGGCTTCATTTACCCCTGCCGCCTGGGCAAACTGACGGCAAACCTCCTGCCTGACCCTGGAGCAACAAAAAGACTAGTTTGTCACTTTTGGGGAGGGGTTGAGGGTGTGGCCAATGCGCAACACCCGCACCACTTTCTTTTGCCCCAATGGCAAAATTCACAATGTTAGGTGGACTTTCTAACCACCCTTTCCCCACCCTCTGAGGATGCAGTTTAAGGCATTCTCCTCAATCGAAACAAACTTCCTAAATACCAGGGGGGGACAGAAATCACTATTGCCCCTGCAATAGGGCGTGGGTATGACTTGATCCGAGGGTAGGCCACACCCTCCCTTTTTGTTTTGGCAGAATTTTTTATTCTCTGCTCTGTAGTAGATTTCTGTCCCTGGGGTCAGATTGGGGTAAACAGAAAGACTGATGTTGCATTTTTTGGGGAGGGAGCATGGCCATTCCCATGGTGGGCAGCCCCCACGCACGCATTTTCTTTTTTTTTTTTTTTAAATCCCTGGTGTCTAGTGGGCTCTCTGCCCCTCCAACGGGCAGATTGTGGGCAATCTCCCCTATAGTCCCCCATGGACGGCAGAAAGGCTGATGTTGAAGTTTTGGGGGTGGGGGCATGGTCATGCCATAGGTGGGCAGTGGCACTCCTACATTTTTTTGTTTTTGTTTTAGTGATCCCTGTCATTTCTGCCTCCCTACCCAAGGTATGGGCAGATTGGAGGATAATTACCCCCTTTCACACTTCCCAGGGGCAGAAAGATGGAATTTCTCAAAGTTAGGGGGGAGCACAAGCCTGTGCCTAAGAGGCAACTCCCCCATGTCCCTGGGGTCTAGTGGCTGGATCCCTGCTGGGGAATTGCTTTCTTGTGGTGATCCCCAATCAGGAATCCACTGGGCATGGCTATCATTTCCAAATATCCTCTTTCCAACGATAACTCTTCCAAGATAAGCAGTGCTCAGAGGGGTTGAGATATGCCCCCGAGCACTGATTCAGAGAAAGTAAAAGCATCCCATCGGCTTGTTTTACTTTTACTTTACTGTAATGGTGTCCATGCACCCTGCATGGTGATTGCCATTACTGTAAGAGAAACAGAATACTCAGGCTGCTCTGAAAGCTCTTTCTGAGCAGCCAGAGGTTAAAATAAAATAAAGAACCCAGAGGGGCCTTTAAATACCTTCCCAGTGTCATCCAATGGCCGACACACACCCTGGGGAGGTAGCGCAGGTGTGGCAGACACCCGCATTTAGGAGGTGAAGTAGGTGCGTCTTCAAATATTTCCTGAACTGGAGCTGGTTTGGGACAGTCTCAATGGATTCAGGGTGGTGTTCCAGTTCCTCGATGCATAGATGGAAATAAACGTGGTGCCTTGTTCTTTTCCTTTTTTCCACTTATTTAACTCTGGGTTGATGATGTCCTGGCTGTGGATAACTTGAAAGCCACCTCGGATGATGGGTTTGTCAGCCAGGTAGCAGTTGTTCAAGTTATATTGGCACTGTAAGTAATGCAGCTGGTTTTGATTGGGCAAGTGGAATTCCAACGAGATGAGGGTAATGTGATGATATTTCTTTAGTTCCACAATGCGATAATGCAACATGACAGCTAAGCATTTTATCTACAAACTGTAGTTAAGGAGACCATTCTTTTCCCCAAATGAGGTTCATAGCGCTGGGACACCCTGAGTAGCTGTGCCTTCTACAAATCCGCTCATGTATTGACACTTGTGTACCAAAAAGTGAGTCAGTCATTATTCGAAAATCTTTGCATGTTTTTTGGGCATCCCCTAGGTTGATAAACGGGTTTCTCAAACAGAGCGCAATTGTCCATTTTTCACAGCCATTCTCGAAAGGGAAGGCCGAAGGAGGCTTCCAGTGTCTGGCAACATCATGTTTGCAGTAAGAAACCCAATTTATCCCCAGCTCTTATTTCTGATTTTTTTCTAGAGCACTACTGTATCTACCAGTATTACAGTGCTGTACAAAGAAAGGTTAAAAAAAAAAAAATCACATACAGAATACAACAAAATAGCTGCTACAAGTGGCATGTATGCCACATATTAATTATATATTGAGAGAAAATCGTGACAAGTCAGGTGCGTAGGACATGGAAGGATATAAATTGAATAAAAGACAGTGATGGTGAACTATAAGAGACTGAAATTCTAGCTAATCCAAGTCTGTGTCTGATGAATGGATGACTGAGATTAGTTGAGGAAAAATAACTCTTCATTTTTCTTCTAACTCTAGTAAATAGGACCATCAACCAAAATATAACTTGAAAGGCGGGTCTTTAGTCCTTTTCCAAACTTCAAAATGTCTGATTAAGATCTTAGTTGTACTGGTAAGGAGTCCACATGTTTGGGGATGCACCAGAGAGTGATTACTTGAGTGCTTGAATTGTTCAGAATGTAGGTGTGCCCAGGTGAAGTGAGTTCCTACTCCACACTCTCTCACACTGCTGCATATTGTCATTTGATAAGTTGGACTTTTGAGGTGTACTATTCTGAAGGTGAGACAATTGATTTTAAATTTCATCTGAGTCAACAGCAAAATCCACTTTTTCATCTTGGATATTAACTATGTAGTTGAGTGAATGTCTTTTTTTCATGTTATTACATTAGATGGTAGGCCAACCATAATAGCATTGACTAAATATATTCCAGATATAATGGGAGCATATCCATCCAGCGGTCTTCAGATGTTCTTTAAAGAAGAGATGCTTTTTGTTAATGTGGGGGTGGAATCGTCCACAATGAAGAATTGATCAAAAAACACAAGTGATTTCATTGTTGCAGGCAGTGAGGGTGTGAAACCTTCCTCTTTCAATCCAGAGGTTAGCTAGGTGGCCGGTCGATTATTGGACCTGCAAGCGATTAGTGTCAATTTTGTTTGCGAGGGGTGTAGTTTCAGTTTTCAGACATCCAGTTTTGTGATTATTTCCTCTCCTCCTGCGAACAAAAGACTAACATATCTTTGCGTTTTATTTAGCAGCATCTTTATCTAAGTACTTTGAAAAATTTGTTATTAAACTTTAAAAATAACTGGTAGTTCTACCGTTTGATTTAGATGGAACGGTGAAATAACTTTTGGTAAAAATTTAGGGTTAGGTCGTAGGACGACCTTATTTTTATGTATTTGTATAAAAGGTTCTTGTGTTGTGAACGCTTGAGTTTCACTTACTCTTCTTAGAGATGTAATGGCGATGAGAAAGGCAACTTTCCAGGTTAGGAATTGTATTCCGCAAGAGTGCATGGGTTCGAAAGGTGGGCCCATGAGTCTTGTTAGGACCACGTTTAGGTTCCATGAAGGAACAGGTGGTGTTCTTGGTGGTATAATTCTTTTAAGACCTTCTATGAATGCTTTGATGACTGGTATCCTATACAAGGAAGTTGAATAGGTAGTCTGCAGGTATGCAGATACAGGGAGTGCAGAACTATTAGGCAAATGAGTATTTTCACCACATCATCCTCTTTATGCATGTTGTCTGACTCCAAGCTGTATAGGCTCGAAAGCCTACTACCAATTAAGCATATTAGGTGATGTGCATCTCTGTAATGAGAAGGGGTGTGGTCTAATGACATCAACACCCTATATCAGGTGTGCATAATTATTAGGCAACTTCCTTTCCTTTGGCAAAATGGGTCAAAAGAAGGACTTGACAGGCTCAGAAAAGTCAAAAATAGTGAGATATCTTGCAGAGGGATGCAGCACTCTTAAAATTGCAAAGCTTCTGAAGCGTGATCATCGAACAATCAAGCGTTTCATTCAAAATAGTCTACAGGGTCGCAAGAAGCGTGTGGAAAAACCAAGGCGCAAAATAACTGCCCATGAACTGAGAAAAGTCAAGCGTGCAGCTGCCACGATGCCACTTGCCACCAGTTTGGCCATATTTCAGAGCTGCAACATCACTGGAGTGCCCAAAAGCACAAGGTGTGCAATACTCAGAGACATGGCCAAGGTAAGAAAGGCTGAAAGACGACCACCACTGAACAAGACACACAAGCTGAAACGTCAAGACTGGGCCAAGAAATATCTCAAGACTGATTTTCTAAGGTTTTATGGACTGATGAAATGAGAGTGAGTCTTGATGGGCCAGATGGATGGGCCCGTGGCTGGATTGGTAAAGGGCAGAGAGCTCCAGTCCGACTCAGATGCCAGCAAGGTGGAGGTGGAGTACTGGTTTGGGCTGGTATCATCAAAGATGAGCTTGTGGGGCCTTTTCGGGTTGAGGATGGAGTCAAGCTCAACTCCCAGTCCTACTGCCAGTTCCTGGAAGACACCTTCTTCAAGCAGTGGTACAGGAAGAAGTCTGCATCCTTCAAGAAAAACATGATTTTCATGCAGGACAATGCTCCATCACACGCGTCCAAGTACTCCACAGCGTGGCTGGCAAGAAAGGGTATAAAAGAAGGAAATCTAATGACATGGCCTCCTTGTTCACCTGATCTGAACCCCATTGAGAACCTGTGGTCCATCATCAAATGTGAGATTTACAAGGAGGGAAAACAGTACACCTCTCTGAACAGTGTCTGGGAGGCTGTGGTTGCTGCTGCACGCAATGTTGATGGTGAACAGATCAAAACACTGACAGAATCCATGGATGGCAGGCTTTTGAGTGTCCTTGCAAAGAAAGGTGGCTATATTGGTCACGGATTTGTTTTTGTTTTGTTTTTGAATGTCAGAAATGTATATTTGTGAATGTTGAGATGTTATATTGGTTTCACTGGTAATAATAAATAATTGTAATGGGTATATATTTGTTTTTTGTTAAGTTGCCTAATAATTATGCACAGTAATAGTCACCTGCACACACAGATATCCCCCTAACATAGCTAAAACTAAAAACAAACTAAAAACTACTTCCAAAAATATTCAGCTTTGATATTAATGAGTTTTTTGGGTTCATTGAGAACATGGTTGTTGTTCAATAATAAAATTAATCCTCAAAAATACAACTTGCCTAATAATTCTGCACTCCCTGTATTGCTGCAAGGTGTATTTTAATAGAAGAGAAGGCTAGCTTTGCTTTTTGTAAATGGAGCAAGTAATTTACTATATGTTTTGGAGTTGCGTGTAGTGGTTGTATCTGATTATGATGGCAGTAACAAACAAATCTTTTCCACTTACTTGCGTAGCAGTGTCTAGTGGATGGCCTTCTGGCCTGCTTTATGACTTCCATACACTCTTGGCTAAGTTGTAAGTGTCCGAATTCTAGGATTTCAGGAGCCAGATTGCTAGATTCAGCGATGCTGGATCTTGGTGTCTGATCTGTTGGTTGTGTTGCGTTAACAGATCTGGTTTGTTGAGCAATTTGATGTGTGGTACTACAGAGAGATCTAGCAGTGTTGTGTACCAGGGTTGTCTTGCCCACGTTGGTGCTATTAAAATGAGTTTGAGTTTGTTTTGACTCAATTTGTTTACTAGATAAGGAAGGAGAGGGAGAGGAGGAAAAGCGTAAGCAAATATTCCTGACCAGTTCATCCATAGGGCATTGCCTTGGGATTGCTTGTGTGGGTATCTGGACGCGAAGTTTTGGCATTTTGCGTTCTCTTTTGTTGCAAATAAGTCTATTTGAGGTGTTCCCCAGAGTGTGAAGTAGGTGTTCAGAATTTGTGGGTGGATTTCCCATTCGTGGACTTGCTGGTGATCTCGAGAGAGATTGTCTGCCAGTTGATTCTGGATCCCTGGAATAAACTGTGCTACTAGACGAATTTGATGGTGGATTGCCCACTTCCATATGTTTTGAGCTAATAAGCTTAACTGCGTTGAATGTGTTCCTCCTTGTTTGTTTAGATAATACATCGTTGTCATGTTGTCTGTTTTGACAAGGATGTATTTGTGGATTATGATTGGTTGGAAAGCTTTTAGTGCTTGAAAAACTGCTAATAATTCTAGATGATTTATATGCAGTTTTGTTTGATGTATGTTCCATTGTCCTCTTATGTTGTGTTGATTGAGATGTGCTCCCCACCCTGTCATGGAAGCATCTGTTGTTATTACGTACTGTGGCACTGGGTCTTGGAAAGGCCGCCCTTTGTTTAAATTTATACTGTTCCACCATAGAAGCGAGAGGTAAGTTTGGCGGTCTATTAACACCAGATCTAGAAGGTGACCCTGTGCTTGAGACCACTGTGAGGCTAGGCACTGTTGTAAGGGCCTCATGTGCAGTCTTGCGTTTGGGACAATGGCTATGCATGAGGACATCATGCCTAGGAGCTGTAGTATTGTTCTTGCTTGTATTGTCTGATTTGGAGACATGTGTTGAATGACTCTGTTGAAATTGTGAATTCTTTGTGGAGTTGGCGTTGCTACTCCTTTTGTCGTGTCTATTATGGCTCCTAGATATTGCTGTACTTTGCTTGGCTGAATGTTGGATTTTGCAAAGTTGACGGTGAACCCTAGTTTGTAGAGGGTTTGTATGACTTGATTTGTGTGGTTTGAGCATTGTGTGAGCGAAGTGGTTTTGATTAGCCAGTCGTCTAGATACGGGAATACATGTATTTGCTGCCTTCTGATGTGTGCAGCGACTACTGCTAGGCATTTTGTGAATACTCTTGGAGCGGTTGTTAAACCAAAAGGCAATACTTTGAATTGGTAATGTATTCCTTTGAATACAAACCTTAGATATTTTCTGTGTGATTGATGTATTGGTATATGGAAATATGTGTCTCTGAGGTCTAGGGTTGTCATGTAGTTGTGTTTTTTGAGCAATGGTAACACTTCTTGTAGTGTGACCATGTGAAAGTGGTCTGATTTGATGAATGTGTTTACTACTCTGAGGTCTAGAATTGGTCTCAGTGTTTTGTCCTTTTTTGGTATCAAAAAGTACAGTGAATAAACTCCTGTGTTTATTTGTGTGCTTGGTACTAATTCTATTGCATTTTTTTGCAGTAGTGCTTGAACTTCTATCTCTAGAAGCTGTGAATGGTGTTTTGATAAATTTTGTGATTTTGGTGGTATGTCTGGAGGGAATTGCAGGAATTCTATGCAATAACCATGTTGGATAATTGCTAGGACCCATGTGTCTGTAGTTATTTCCTCCCATGCTTCGTAATATTGACTTATCCTTCCCCCCACTGGTGTTGTGTGGGGGGGTGAGTGACGTGTGAGTCACTGCTTGTTGGTAGTGGTTTTGGGGCTTTGAAATCTTCCTCTATTCCTAGGGAATTGCCCTCCTCTATACTGGCCCCGAAAGCCTCCCCTGTACTGTCCCTGGTAGGTGGACGGTGCGGACTGTGAGGTACTAGCTTGTGTGGCCTGACCCCGAAACCCTCCTCTAAAAGGTGTTTTGCGGAAGGTGGTATAAGATCCTCTGCTCTGCGGGGAGTATAGTGCGCCCATGGCCTTGGCAGTGTCAGTGTCCTTTTTGAGCTTTTCTATGGCTGTGTCGACCTCCGGACCGAACAGAAGTTTTTCGTTTACTGGCATGTTAAGTACTGCCTGCTGAATTTCTGGCTTGAATCCAGACGTTCTGAGCCATGCGTGCCTACGGATGGTAACCGACGTATTAATGGTCCTTGCGGCTGTGTCTGCTGCATCCATAGAGGAGCGTATTTGATTGTTGGAAATATTTTGACCCTCCTCAACAACCTGTTTTGCTCTTTTTTGCAGATCTTTTGGGAGATGTTCAATGAGATGCTGCATCTCATCCCAGTGGGCTCTGTCGTATCGCGCTAGCAGCGCTTGTGAGTTTGCGATGCGCCACTGGTTTGCTGCTTGGACAGCGACCCTCTTCCCGGCTGCATCGAACTTTCTGCTTTCTTTATCTGGGGGAGGTGCATCCCCAGAAGTGTGTGAATTTGCCCGTTTTCTGGCAGCCCCTACCACCACAGAGTCTGGTGGCAGCTGAGAGGTGATGAATACAGGGTCCGTAGGAGGCGCCTTATACTTTTTGTCCACTCTAGGCGTTACTGCCCTACTTTTAACTGGTTCCTTGAAGATCTCCTTTGCATGGCGTAGCATGCCTGGGAGCATAGGCAGGCTTTGGTAGGAGCTGTGGGTGGAGGAGAGGGTGTTAAATAAAAAGTCATCCTCTACTTGTTCAGAGTGTAGTTCCACATTATGGAACTGTGCTGCTCTAGCCACCACTTGTGAAGAGGCTGTGCTGTCCTCAGGTGGTGATGGCCTAGTTGGGTATGTGTCTGGGCTGTTATCAGACACTGGTGCATCGTACAAGTCCCACGCGTCTTGATCTTGGTCATCGTGGCTCATGGCGGTGTGAGCTGGCGAATGTGACGGGGTGTAAGTTGGCGAAGCCGGAGTTACAGGTGGAGGCGAGGGAGGAGGGGTTACCTTCTTTGCTGTTTGTTGCTGAGGAGCCTCTAGTGCTATAAACTGAAGTGTTCTCTTTCTTTTGACAGGTGGAAGGGTACTGATCTTCCCTGTCCCCTGCTGAATAAAGATACGCTTTTGCGTGTGATCCACTTCAGTGGATTGCAGTTCCTGTTCGAATCTGTGTTTTTTCATTTGTGAAGACATAGAATACTCTTCAGTATAGGAGCCTGAAACTGGGTCTGTTGGTGCTTTTTTCGGCTCCGAAAACCCTGTTGTTTGTCTTTTCGGCTCCGAGGTAACCTTCCTCTTCTTTTGTGCTGAAAAATCTTGGCCCCTATGGTCTTCGGCGCCACTGTTTCGGCGTCGATCCGTGTCGACACCGAACTCTCGGTGTCGATGCTTCTCTTTAGCACTCTCTCGGTCCCGAGGAGGCTGCGTGCCGGTGTCTCGACCGGAGTCGGACGATCTCGACACTGAATGGGCCTTTTTCGGTGCCGATTGTTGGTCACCGGTAATTTGGGTTGAGCCATGGCCGGTTGGCAGTGGCGTCCCCTGGGCCTTTTTGCCTTTTTTAAGTTCTGATCTCGACGTCTTACTCACAGTTTTTGTATTGTCGAGTTCGTCGGAGTCTGAATCCTGGATGGAAAAGGATTCCTCCTGTTCCTCTTCTGTCTCGAACTGTCGATGCTCCTTTGGCGTGGACGCCATCTGCAGTCTTCTCGCTCGACGGTCGCGCAGAGTTTTTCGGGACCGGAACGCCCGACAGGCCTCACAGGATTCTTCGCTGTGCTCGGGTGACAGGCACAGGTTACAGACCGAGTGTTGGTCCGTATAAGGATATTTGTTGTGGCATTCAGGGCAGAATCGAAACGGGGTCCGTTCCATCGGTGTTGTTCTCCACGCGGTCGGGCCGACTAGGCCCCGACGGTGTGCCGAAATCTACCCGAAGGGCACCGAAGCGCTTCGATGTTCAATGCGTCGTCGTGTGTGTTTATCTCGAACCGGATCGCAACGATACCGTCGAAAATCTTCCGTTTTCAGCTATCTTTCTGTTCCGAAACTCGGAGCGACAGGAACACGTCCGAACCCGATGGCGGAAAGAAAACAATCGAAGATGGAGTCGACGCCCATGCGCAATGAGCACAGAAGGAGGAGTCACTCGGTCCCGTGACTCGAAAACACTTCTTCGAAGAAAAACAACTTGTAACACTCCGACCCAACACCAGATGGCGAGCTATTGCAGAACATGTGTATCTACAGCGACAGATGCCATCGAACTCATAATTTCACTTACGGAGGAATATTCAGTACTGTAGAATCTAAACTTGCTTTGTCAAAAATATTATTGATAATTTTGTATTGAAAACTTAGCTCCTCTAAAGCTTGTTTGTGGGATTCGGAAATGTGCTACTGTCAGAGGAGGGAAGAGTTTAAAAGGGATAAAATCTACTAGACACATGATTCGACAGTAATGGCCGTTGCTTGTAAAATCAATTTTAAAATCTATCTGCTAAAGGGAACGCATATTCTAATTAGTTGCAGGTAATAAATGTCAGTGAGACTTGATTTTCCCACCACACATTTGATAAACGGCACAGAGAGGGACAGGTGATAGAAACAAAGGCATGTGACAAACACACATCTGAGAGCTAGAGGAGAAGACCGGTGAGAGGGGATGACAGTAGGAGAGATGTGATATAGGAAAAGACAGATGAGGAAGAGATAGCTAAGGGAGAAAGAGAGAGGGGTACATGCAGGTGTGAGCCGGTATAAAAAGACAGATGGCTCAAAAACAACTGAAAGGAAGGTAGGTGAGACTTATTAGAAGGATACAGCTCATAAGTGGACAGGCAGGAGGCAAATTAGAAAGAGGAACCTAAGAGAGGGGAGAGACATGAGGGAGGTGAGAGTCTGTCCAGCGAGAAGGAAATGGAGAAGATGGAGGGAGACAGGTGTGAGAGGCAGTGGCGGCTCCTCCGTATGGGCGGAGGAGTGTCGCCCCCCCACCAGCAGCGGCAAAACCTTTTAAACATAACGATAATAATAAACTATGTTTATTATTATCGTTATGTTTAAAAGGGGGCGGGCCACGGGGGTGCACTCCCCCTCAGAGCGCATGTGTGATATGGCCGGCCAAACACACATGTGCACAGGGCTCTCTCCAGCATGGCAACACAGAAGAGAAAGGTGCGCGAGAGAGGCATAATCAAGACACTGGTTAGAGAGACGGGTGAGAGAGGTGGACAGATGAGAGTGACAGCTAAAAGACGGAAGACAGTTGGGAATGTGTCAGTGGAGTGGCAAAGCAGAATGGGAGCTACAGAGGTCATTCAGGTTAGAGAGTGAGACCAAGTGTTGCTAAGGTGACAGGTGGGTTAGCAAAAGACAGGGAGAGGTGGTGACAGGGAAAGGTGAGAGATATTTATCTGATTAGGAGACAGGAACAGGTGAGAACAACAGAGTAAGGGAGGTGGGAGACAACAGAAAGGTGTAGAATACACAGGTGAGAAAGCCAAGAGAAAGAGGGGAAGAACTGAAATATTATAAGATCAGTGAGACTCACTTGGGATAGAGGAGATGAGGGTGAGAAAGAGACTGCAACAGGTGAGTAACAGGTGTGCGAAATAATTTTTAAAAAAAACAAAAAAAAAACAAAAAAAATCAGACGGTTGAAAAACAGACAACAGAGTGGAGGGTGACAATGGGCCAAAGGTCACATGTGATGTTACTAGAGCCAAATGACAATGTCACTTCCACTACCCGTGATATTTTATGTGAATCGATGTCCATTCCCCGGCCCAGCTGAAGGTGGCAACATCTGGGTTTGTGGGATGAGGGCTGGGCCACCATTTTTTCAGGAGTCATAGCGCACAGTTTTAAAAAAGATACGGCTGGCTGCAATATCCAGCAATCCATAGGCAGACAAACAAACTTTTTGAACAATCGAATATCTAATTTTGCTCCTGAACCTTAAATGAAATAATAATCGAACAGCTACCTCACACTGTACACAGCGAAAGGCCAAGCACAGTCACCACTATGGGCAAATGGTCTGGTGCAGGGCACAGATAGTGTTGGGGTTATTGGCTCAGACCAGGGCTAGCACCCTCAACTTCTCGAGGAAAGCCAAACGCCATTAGCAAATAGTTTGGGTTGGATCAGGGTGGCACAGGGCCTGTCTGCAAGCCAGGATCTGCAGCCAAACTCCACAGGGTATGGTATAATGTATGGACTATTAGGTTGAGGGTAATCGAAGGTCTGGCCTGCTGCCACCACCTGTGTCCATAGATCACTGGAGACAGCCTAAAGCAGTGCAAAGCTAGCTTGGTAGGAAGAGGCTTTGCCCTGCGCCAACAGTCTTCTGCACTCATCCATAGGTTTTGTGTGGCTTGAGTATATCTGGGAAGGGTGGGGTGGCAGGGCCTGTTCGTAGGTAAGACCCTTTGATCAAGCTTCACAGCGCATGCCTAAAAGCTCTGCATAGATTCTCTAAATGGGGACTATTGCAGTATACAAAAATAGCCAACACAGTCACAGAAAAACCTTTGTTAGCGTTAAGGTATTGTTACCTTTGCTATGTATAAAATGTCAGAAATTCAATTTAAAAACTGCATTTACAGTGTTATTATAACTGGAAGCTGAACAAACTGTAAGTCCTACCCCCATGTGATGCTTATGATTTCCCAAGCCCACCCAATTTTGCTCCCTCTTGAGCAGGAATCACCCGCAAATAGCAGAAGGGGTACCATTAAGGATGCCACGGGTAGGAGCAGCCAGAGTGAGGAGTCTGCTGTTGGCATCACAAAGGCTGTGACATCATCAGGAGGCGCCCAGGACAGGGCATTTAAGGTGACGGGAGGCAATGGATCAGCCTCTTATTCTCTCCAATGCGCACCTGGATAACCAGCATTCTGGAGCAGCAAATACCCACCCACCCAATCCTGGAAAACAGTGGCATTTTAGCAGCCAAAAAGGGGGCTACCCAAGAAATCTGGATCGATTTACTGGACTGAACCACACCCATCGCGGGGTGTGGATTGGTGTGGCCACTGGGCTGGCAGGAAGGGTGACTGACCTGCTGGTGTTCCTGGACCTTTCTGTCCTAACCCCAAAATTTTGGGGGCTTCGTATGGTGACAGGTACCTCGGTAGAGGCGGAGAGCTCGGCAGTGTCCTGGAGTATGTGTTGGTATTGAATTAAAGGTAATGCCCAAACCTCTGTGTGAAGGAAGGGAAGTTGTCACTAATGTATGCTTGCCAATTATCTCTTAACCTCTTTCATTCCCTTGATGGAGGGCGTGGATGATGTATACGGAAAGTGGGGTCTTCTGGCACTGTGCATTCTGGATTTTTGCACTGTAATGGCACAGTGGAGACAATTGTTGTTTTGCTTGCACAGTCTTTGAGCTGTTACTGATCTGGTTTACTGTATTCGAATAACCAATGTCTACTTAATTATGAGTTTATCCCTGGCTGGTACTGTGTGGATAAAAGGCTATGTCTTGGTCAAACCAATATAATCAAAGTTGTTCCTGTCCTTGGGAGGTTTTCCTTGGGGGGGAGGGCAGCGACTTGCACATTGTGAGCGCACAATTACCTCTACTCATTCCTTCCTTCCCTTCTCTCTCCCTCAGTAATTGGAGAAGCCTTAAGGATGTCATGAAGCATTACATAAAGTTATGTTTGCAGGGCTACAACAGCAGTTTTCAAGTTAGGTGTTAACTTTTTTGTAAAAAAAAAAACAAGTACATTGAAATAAATAAGTCATAAGATAACATATGCTTGGGCTTTAGTTTAATTTGAAGTAATGGTTATGAGCAGAAGGAAGGGCCTTTAGAACATGGTAGCAAGGCTTGAGTGCTCTACACTAGTACTTGATCACTAAATATAGAGGGAGCAGTATAGACAACTGAACCTCCCTTTATAAACCAATACAGATTCCATCAAGTGAATCTGAAATCTGTATTGCGGCCATGCTGTATAGTGAAGGATGGGTGCAATATGTGTGGCTTAACTAGGCATCAACGGGGTGAGCTCCCATGTGCAGTACCTGTTCAGGCATGTGTGACCTGGCAAGAGGATGCACGCCACAGTGGTTGGTAGCAGGACTGCCTGATCTGAACGAAAATTGTGCAATTCTGTTTGCTACATAGGATAATATAGTGCAACAAGTGGAACTTATTGCAAGTTTTTTCTGCCCCTATCGAATAACTAGCTCCAAGTTATTAGCAGTAGTGGCTCACTTGGGTCACGCGGGGAGGGGCGGATGTGGCACGCAGGGGTGGGAGGAGATAAAAATAATTGAAAATTATATATAAAAAAATAAACACTTACGTTCCCGCCTCACGACGCTCCGCTCCTCCATCTCCTCTCTGCAGGCTGCAGGCACAGTATGCCTTGTAGTCAATCCTAACCCTGCTGAGAGCAACGTCTGGATTGGCTGGGAGCACCAAGCCAGGGCGCTCCCAAGCAGACCACCATTATCAAGAGTACAAAAGGAAACACGCTGATTCTCCAGGTTTTGAGCCTCAGATTATGACTTCAGAACAATCCCCACCATGATCCACAGGTGTCATGGTGGGGATTATTCTGAAGTCTTTCATATTTGAATAAACCCCACACAGTCTAAGTAAAGGATAAATACTTTAAAGTTTGCGGAGCATCACCAAAAAGGAAAATCACTTCTAAAGAGGCCTAATGAGTAGTGCAAGTCTTGAGGGCATCCACAATACAGTGGATTGGTCAGTTAAATCTGTGTTCAAGAATTTCTGTTTGAGACCCAATTGATTGGTTGGCAGTGAGCAACATTTAAAATGGCATAGTACTTGCCTCCATTCTCAGTAGTGGATAGAATTGTCCTAGCTAAAGTCAAGGACAATCTAGAATCTATAAAGGGACATGGATGTGACCGTTATCCCATCTTACGTTAGTGATGGTTAGATGTCTGTAATAACAGGCCATTGAGCTGAGCTGATATTTTATAAAACACCCAATGTCCTGTTTTACATTCAGCAACAAGTTTGAAAGGAATTGGCACAAAGGTGGGGATGGCCACTGTAAAGTTAGTGGAGACCTGGAGGACTTATCATTTTAGCTTAGTGATGGAAGAGTGCCACGGAGGTACATAGCTTTTTGATGTGATGGACAGAGAGAGAGAGTCTTGCTTCTGAGGGGAGACCATTGTCAATGGATAGCACATATTTTGGAACCTAAACTTGTGACCATTTCTTCCATGGATGTTGTGGGAAACATTGCGTTTTGCTAATAGATAAACTATGAATTGCTGCTAGTGGGGCCACAGCATACTACTCGCCTGTGTTTTTAACAGAATCAATGCTGTTCTTAATCTCAAGTAGTTAAATCTGTGTTTTATTTCAAATAAACCTGTACATTTTATCAACTATCAAACACTAGCCATAACCTTCGTCATTTAAGCATCTTTTTTTAGTTCACGCTGGATCCTGAACATCACATCCACTACATTTTGCCTAGATTTGCCCTTCAGAAATACCATATACATGTATACAAAAGGAACAGATTTTATTAATATTTATAATAATGTAACCAGCTCCCCCAAGAAGCTTTCAAACATTCAGATGGCTATAAGAAAGGTTTAGTTTGAACAGTATGTTTATGATGACGTTACTTTAACTGGACTGCCCTTTAAATATTCAATGATATAAACCAAACATGCAGGCAATTCAAAGTGCTGGCGTCTTACCATACTACTGTTGAGGTTCTTGCCCACCCTGCAGAAGGTATGTGGTGGGGTTTCGCCTTTGCTTGGGATGATGATGCAGATATCAGTGACAGCCAGGGTGTTCTGGATCATGGCTTCTGAAGCTCGCCGGTAAGTGATGAAGACTCTCTGGGAAGATGTGCTGCCGCTGATATTTGCTGAGCGGCCGTAAGGTGTACTTTGAATGATTTCACAGCCCTGCTTTAATCTCTCTTTGCCTTCGTACAGCACCCTTCATATAAACAAAATAAGCAAACAATGAGGACATTAGTTGCACGAGGATCAACCGAAGAAGACTACTACGGAGATAAATAATTACACATATCTTTTTACAATAGATACATACATTATGTTGCATAGTACCTTTGTAATTATGCCCCAAGGCCTAATATAGCAAGGCATCAAAGACGCGCTATTTCATATTAATGATGCTTGATCACAAACTACACAAATAACATCAGTGTTCTCATGCTGAAGACATTGCAGCTTATAGTACTATGTTTCCGAAGAGGGTTCAAAACAGCTACATCGACGAAGGAGTTTAAGTAGTAAATCCTAGCTGAGCATAAGCTTTTGTTTTCAGTAACTTCCACCTTAACCATTGTTACTATTGCTAAACAAACTGCTAGAGAGGTTTGTCTCTCTGAAAATTGCTCCTTTCTGCTTACACAGAATTGAGTCCCAACATGGAATGAAGACATGCAGTGTTGATGGCTTGGGACGATAGCCAAATCACCACTGATGCTGGGAGCATATGCATGATGATTCTGATTGACCTATTTGCAGTCTTCGATGTGGTTGACATTTCCACCTCCAATTGTTGTGGTGGTGGGTGATTCTCTGAAATGGATCCACTCGTGCATCTATCAGATCAGACTTTTTGGCTATTACCAACTGCCTAGTTTTAATTAAAAATGGATAAGGAGGATTTGCCTGCAGTAAAATGCTTCAATAATAGGGGCCATCATATCTGAAATCAAGAAAGAGTAGGCCACATAATATTGGTTTTCTCCACCAACCACTTTGTTTGCCACATCTGTGAAGTTAACCAAATAAAAGCATTTTGGAGAACTGGGTAGATTAAGCTCTCTAATTATGCTGCCAGATCACAACCACGGAGAAGAGCATTCATTTCCACAGACCATAGAGAAGGTTCTACCTTGTCCATGAAGGGCACAGGAGGTAGTGTGATAGGTGCCAATGCAATTCCATAATTAGATTATTGTACCTGGAGTGTGACCAGTATCCCTAGCAATTGGTACATACGTCACAGGATGCTGAAGTTCTTATATTTGCTAAAAGGCATAAAAAGGAGACCGTAATTTCAAGCTGCAACAGTCACTCAATTGGTTTGGGTTAGGGAAAGAATTATATTTAAGCCTTTCTGTCCCACCTCAGATTGAACGATGACGTTTACTCATCGTTGTCGGCTCATCTGCGCTTTTTGTGCAAATATTCATGTGAAACAAGTATTGGCAAAGCCAATAGGTCTTTCCTTCATAACGTGAGTGCTAAGCTATTGGTTTTGCCACTGCCTAACTGCAACACAATGTTTTAGAAAGTAAAAGAAAAAAATGAAAATTCTGAAGGAACAGCAAACACATATCAATTTATCTCAAAACTGAACATAGAATTTAATATTTCCAATCTTTATAAGTGTCATGGCTCATTTTTAAAAATGCACACAGGAAAGTACTTCAAAAATCCTGTGCATGTGATCTGGATTAAAAATAATAGAGAGGACTAGTTGCAGATACTTAAAACAGCTAACCAAGGAATTCTCAGAATTAAAAGGAAAATGCTTGCTGTTGTAAAAGATCGTGTTTTGCATTTCATACCCCAGATTAGTGCCATGACTGTCTTTTCTAGCTATATAACTCTGTACACATTATCCCCGCTAACCAGCGGTAAAGTGCCTATATTCACCACTGAATATGATGAATTTGGCATATCCCTAATTGGCATATTTAACTTTCCTATAAACCCCTGGTATGTGGTACAAAAAGTGTAACCACTGCCTGTAAATTATATGTCACCACTGGACTGCATCACCTGTTGTGTCATTCACTACAGTGACCGAGCAAACCAGACCTCAGTCCTGCTTTTGTAGCCTGGCAGTGCAGTTTTAAACTGCAAAATCGACCTTTGAAAGTCACCCCTAATTAGGCATTATTGCCCATAATGCAGTATGCATGGTATTTAAATGTAGGGCAAGTAAAAGGTTAATGTTACACCAGTTCTTATAGTGAAAAGGCCCCAAAAGCTATATTATACCTCTGGAATGGGATTTGCTAGAATATTAATTACATTAGTATTTTTAATAGTTAATTAAAATAAAATTCGAAGGTGAAGTCAGATGTTTAATAAATAAATATATTGGAAAAGGAACTTTTAGAAAGTTATTTTTCCCTGCCTAAAATATCTGGAGGACCATTTGCATTAGTTATCCCACTGCTGCCAGCAAGTAATGAGCAACTAAGTAGGTGTAAATTTGTGTCAAATGCCTTCCAGGTGCAAACAATAGGCTGACCTGAATGGGAATGTATGAATTCTCTGCACCTAATACAAAATGCAGGATGAGGCTGCAAACATCCCTTATGACATTAAAGTGTGAAATCCTGCTTTATGGCGACATCCTGCTTGACAGGACAAGCTTGGGTTTTACACATGACACTTGGAGTGCATTTCAAAGAGGTCTCCCCTATCATGGGCAAATGTTAATTGACAAGTTCAGTGTGGCTGAAGACTTCTGCCATCCTGAAAATGCCTCCAATTGGGTGGGTTAGCCCCAAGAACACTCACCCTATTCCCACCCACAAGCTCATGCCATAAATAAATGAGGTATCTCCAGGCACCCACTTCAGTAGACTCCTGGACCTGTGGAAGTCAAAAGAGGACTGAACCTGCTGGCACCGAGAAAAGCCTAGGAAACCTATACCCAGGACAATGAAGTGGACTCTAAGGGTCATAAGGCTGAACTTCTGTTAAAGCTATTCCTGTGGGGCTTTATAAAATGTACTTCAGTGGTAGATTAGGACTGAAAGGACTAAGCCAGAAGGTAAAATCTATGACCAGGATGAACCTAGTTAGTCTATCTGTCTGGCACCTCTTTGCGGTCAGCGTCAAATTGTGCCAAGGTCGTGTTCTACCGCCATCATTACCTATCGCTGGCTCTTTGTGCTTTTTGGCGCTATTTCACCATAAAACTTTAAAAAGTCATATCTCCAGATAAAAATTCATGTTGCCGATTATTTAATTTTTGTCATTTTGGAGTCGTTTTATTTATTAGTTTGTACTGTATTATTCTGGTTTACTTGATTATTATTGTTTTGCATTCCAATGTTATTAATGTTGTAATACTGCATACAATCTTTACCCATTGCTTCTAAGTTAACCCTGTCTGCTCTGTGCCATAACTATCATGAGCTTGAGCTCTGGTTAGTTTAGTGACTTTAAGGGTTCACAAGCTGGCAAGGGTTGTATTTATTGAGGTGCTTATTCACCCCCCTTAATTAATATCCCAATTTCTTACATCCTTACATGTGGCATGTATTTTCCACAAGTCTTGGAACTGGAACGGATGCTCAAGCAATTTGATGCTCTGCAGCAGCCCAGGCAGCAGATATATTGGCCTCTGAGAGAGGAGACATCTATTCAGTCACTCAAAGAAAACCTTCTGCCTTAAATGCTGTCTAAGTGAGTGCAGCAGATTGTCCCTTTCCCAGAGCCATAAATACATTTTCTACATGCCAAGGCCTAGGTTCATGCATCATGTGGAAGACTAGACATAAAAGAGAACCAACCCAATAAAACTTGCTATTTATTCAAACCTTACAAGAATATTCTTCTTGCTGTGCTTTTATGGCTGACTTAGAAGGGATGAGGCGCAACACCAAGAGCACATGGCAGCAAGGATGTGCGAGGAAAGCAGGATATGGGAAAGAGAACAAGGAAACAAATGCACTCCCACATGGTGTGGTCAAAGAAAAATAAAAAAGTAGTTCCCTGTTGTGACCAGTGGGAGGATGCAAGTTAATCCAGTCAAAAGAATGGTAAAAAAAAGCTAAGCTTTAAGGGAGAGGGGCAAAAGAAGATAAAAGAATGCCTTTGAAAACAAAGCCCTCTCTAAGTATTTGAACTGCATAATAGTCCTTCAACAGCAATTAGCTAAAAGGTGGCAGCAGGCAAACCTTAAAAAAAAAAAAAAGGGTATGAACGTCATGGACAATGCAGAAAAAATAATTTGAAGAGCAACCCCAATAGGACAAAATTAGAATTTACATGATTCAGACTACAGGAATCTGACTACAATTTAATTGGGTCAATTTTGGACCTGGCTAGGGATTTCGGCAAAAAAGACTGACCATGTTAATTGCATGCCACGTTCACTGATGGGTACAGTTTGCTTGATAAAGCATCCAAAGTCACGCAAGCAAACAGATGGTGGATATGTTCCTGAGTGGTCTGTGCTCCTTCTCAGGAAATTAGACAAGTAACTGCTTTAATGCCAAGTCACAACACATTCTGTAAAAAGGTCCCAGTCTGCTACAGTTAATCATGCTGGCAGTTTTTAAGTCCTCTGTCAGAACAATGACAAACTATTTCTCCTGGGAGCCACCTGATGTTTCCCTTTCATCATTGAGGGACATATATGGAATTATAAGATTCCTAGCATCATTCACCAAGGAGCACATTTTCTTTTTTCAAAGACTTGACAATTTCACTTTGCTTTATCTTAGAACAAGTCATCCTAGGAGAGTGTCTTATGTCTGAACTATCAGATTTCCTTGTATTTAGCTGATCCATTTGTGATGAATTTATGCTTTCAGGTATTGCTGGGAAGAAAAACAGAGAACCAGTGTGTGGTCCCAACAACTAGGGAAACTACACTTTTTCTTAGCAGACATTCCCATCATTCCAGTGCGACCCCTTATGCTGATGACGATTACATATAAGATGTTAACAGGGTAAGCTTTTGTCGGGATGCCACTGCCTTCATTACTCCCTTTTTGGTATCTGTGGATCAGCCTTTCAAATGTTGCCATTTAATTCATTCTATTCCTCAACTAGGTGGGTGATATCCATCTTCTGTGATTTTTCCATACAATAGATGATGATATAACATCTGTACAATGTGGTGAGGTTACCAAGACCTTTAAGACTTTACCAACGTGGTTATAGATGATCTAACCAATCTGGTGAAAAGGGGTGGAGAAGGGAGTCATGGCGGCATGATCCTGGGCGAGAGAGTTGGAGGCGGAGCAGCAGATGGAGGAGGACGAGGAGCAGCAGAAGAAGAAGCACAGCACAGAGGAGAGACGGACGGTGGAGAGGGGTGGGAGAAACTCCCAAAGGACTGGACAGAAAGACAGACCGGAGATCAGAGATGGTGTGAGATGTAAAGTCAGCCGAGGAATCAGGCAGCCTGACAAGAAAATGTCTGAGAGTGGCCATGAGAAGACAAAGGTAAGTTACCCGGGGAGATGGCGTTTTGGATGTGGGCGCTGCGGCTCTGAACCAGAGCTGTGTTCTCAGGCAAGTGACTGGGGAAGATTTGGGGAGCAAAGTGTGTGGGGAGGTGATTTGGAGAGAGAGAGAGTTTTTGGGTTGCAGCTGGGAATTGGGTGGTGGGCCCCATGGTCAGTACTGCACTCTTTGGCACTTGATTTAGTTTATTTTCTGTTCGTTTACAATATGAGATTGGGCTCGGGCTGAAAGGTGCACATGGTGAGCAAGTTTAGCCGCTTAGCTCAATTTTAGAGCAGACACATTATGGTGTGGTGGTTGTAATAAGATAAAAAGGAGTTTGACTACTCAGACATACATCCTTTTATTCCCAAACGTATACTATGCTTGAAAACGGATGGCAGAAGTCCAGGAGCCCAGGCTAGGAAATGAGAAAGAGAACTCGATGTGGAATCAAACAAAACAAACTGTGAATAAGAATCGGTACCCTAATACCCCTTCTGTAGTTGTTTCCAATGCACTCTCTTGTTAGTGTGGTGTCAAAAGTGGGATCATCAAACATTCCTAACAGGAGCTAGTGGATGCTCAGCCCATCACTATGGAGGACATGATTAAACAGTTGGTTGAGGGATGAGGGACTGCACAATTTACAATTAGTTGTTGGACAACAGACCCAAGCAGCTCAACTGTAAAAAAAGAAAAAAGAAAAAAAAGGACACTGCAATTAAATGTCTTGCAGATTCTATAGCTAGTACTAAGGTACATCCCAATGTTCCCAGTTGGGTATTACAAAAATACCAACTGGGAGAAGACTTGAACTTCTTTCCACAAATTTTGAAAGGGTGGCCAATTCTGCTAAATGGCCACCAGAGCATTGGAGTCAACATGTGGCACCTTTCTTGTCCGGAGAGTTACAGACAACCTGTCAAGCTGCTAATCTATCTGGTACGGTTCCATAATCAGACAAAGAAAAACAATCTTGAACAACTTGGTTTTGACTTGCAATCTTACAGGGCTAAGTTTCGAAAAGAAAAGTGGAACCCATAAGGCAACCATAGGGTATTTTTTATTATCAAATTCAAGATTTAAGAAACAGATAGCTAAAATCCCGAGCGGCTACCACTGTGGATATCATCAACAATTGCTTGAACAATTTTTGGAAGCACCACAAGGCCCTGGCTAAAACAACATCCTAATGTGACTGTCATCATGGCTATTGACTTAGCATGTGCTTTCATAGATCCCCAGACTTCAGGGATACCCATATAAGAGCAGGTCCTGCTAAAAATTCTAGTTGGAGGAGTTCCACTCTCTAACCCCCTCCCAGACCACTCTCTGAACCCAAACTACCTTTCAGACCCCAGGGAAGGGATTTGACCCAGAGACCCCAGTGTTTTCATTGTGGCGAGTAGGGTCATACTGTCCCGTAAATGTCCCCAAAAAGTGGCCCCAGTAGAACCAATGGAAACAGGATATTCTAGGTTGTGGGTTCTCTGGGCAGACCTGGAAGTGAATGAGGTGTTGGATGACTCAGGCTGCCATCATTCAAGGATGAGCACAGAAAAGGTGAAGCCTGAGCAATGGGTGTTAGGAGAAGCCATAATCATTAGATGTGTCCATGGGGAGAGCAACCCTATTCGGTAGCTACAACAACTATTAACTGGAGATGTCAGCCAGAAGCATTAAGAGTGGGGGCAATACCCAACATGGTGGAAGAAATGATTATTGACACCATATATCCAGACTTCCCATTGTTGTTAGCCTCCACTAAAGGCAAGAAATTGAGAATGAGTAGTGGAAAGAGGCCCCTTTTAGGGAGGTAGAGATAACAGGAGGTAAGTGTCATAGGAAACTCACACACCTGGTAAAGCGTCTACATAACAGGTTACACATGTTCGCCGGTGATAGTAATACTTCCCTTGCTTCTTCCCCCACAACAGACTCAAGTGAGGCAAAGCCTAGCTTCAGAGACACCCAGAAAAAAGACCCAAATCTTACCCAGGCTTGGGGACAGGCTGTGACAGATCCCAGTGGTCAGGAAGGCCCCTATTTTAGTATTACCAAAGGGTTGTTGTTTAGGAACATAAGAAAGGGAGATGCAGTTTTTAGTCTGTTCGTGGTACCTCTTCTCTTCAGACGGCAAGCATTGCATTTGGCTCACAGTAAGGCTTGAGGAGGTCACTATGGTCATAAATAAACAGAAGAGTATTTACTCAGATGCTTTTATTGGCCAAGATTTTTTTTTCCAATGTTTGGAGGTTGTTTTGTGCCACATGTGAAAGGTGTCAGATCACCAACCGTCTGAATATACTGAAAGCCCCTTTAACACTCTTACCTGTGATTGATATTCTCTTAACTCTGGTAGGGATGGATTTGGTGGGTCCACCAGTGTCCTCTGTACGTGGGTATCCGTACATCCTTGTTTTAGTTGATTATGCAACATGAAATCTACTGGAAACTACAACGACAACTGCAAATGCAATGATTGAATAATTTTCAAGAGTGGGTTTCCCCAAGGAATTACTTATTTATCAAGGAACCCCTTTTATGTCTAAACTCATTAGGCATAACCCAGGTTAGAACCTCTACATGCAATCCACAGACTGATGGTCTGGTGTAACGCTAAATTCAACTATCAAAATTATACTAACACAACTGATTTCTGGATGAGGCTGAGAATGGGACTGGAAGTTGCTCCTAGTGTTGTATGCCATAAGCACTCATATCCAACCATCCACCAGGTATAGTCCATTTTAGTTAGTATTTGGGAGACGACCCCGTACATTCTGAGTATGGCGGTAGAGCAGTGGGGAGAAGAGAAAGATGAGGGCATGGATCTTCTTTAATATGCCACCAACCTCAAAAAAGAGTTCATAATCTTTGGGAAGAGGTGCGTACGAACCTAGAGAAAGCGAAGGTCAAGCAGAAAACAGCATAAGATAAAAGTAGTAGAAAAAGGTAACTACAGGTGGGAGACCTAGTTCTGGTACTACTTCCCTCTTCAGATACATTTTTGGCCCAATGGCAAGGACCCTATAAATTTCTTGCACAAATCACTCCAGTAACATACAAACTAGCCATCCCCGTTAGACACAAGAATGATCAGATATATATATCAACCTCCTGAAGAGATGGGAAACTGGCAATGAGGCAAGAGGGGAGGGAACTTCCGCCATGTTAGTTACTAACACTCAACCTATAAAGATTGCTTTTCCCCCTGACCTAACAATCCCTAAGGAAGAGAACGTGCAGCTAGGAGATTCCTTAGAGGTGGAGCAGAAAAGACAGAAACTCTAGTAAGCCAGCATAAGGATGTCTTTTCTACCAAAATTGGCGTACATCACTTATTTCTCATGATATTCTGACTGGGGACAACCAGGTGGTTACCTTTTCGAATCCCAGTGTCCCGAAGAAAAGTGTTAGAAAATGAAATCAACACCATGTTACAGGAAGATATAATACAGCCCTCCACCAGTGCATGGTGCTCTCCCGTAGTGCTAGTACACAAACCTAATGGGAGCATTAGGTTTTGTATTGACTTCAGAGAGCTAATTAGTAAACCAAAGTTTGATACTTATCCCATCCCCAGGGTGGATGAACTGATCAAGAATCTAGGATAGCCTGCCAGATACCCCTAAAGACAACAGCCAAAGAAAGGACAGCCTTTTCTACACCCACAGGCCTTTATCAGTTTAAGGTCCTACCTTTTGGGCTTCATGGGGTCTCGGCCACTTTCCAAAGGATCATGGACATCATTCTAAGCTCTCATCAAGGCTATGCTGCAGTTTCTTTGGACAATATTGTGGTACACAGCACCTTGTGGGAACAACACCTCTTACATTTGGATACAGTACTTCAGTAACTTAGGAAGGCAGGCTTCACAGCAAATCCAAAAGAATGTACCTTGGCTACTACTACTACTATTAAATCCTCAGAGAGACAAAGTGCAAGTGGTACACAACCTTCCCTGACCTTAAGATACAAAGGGGATTCGTTAATTTCTAGGACTGGTACGATACTATTATAGGCTTATCCTACATTTTGCAGAAAAAGCAGCTCCACTTACGGATTTGCTGCTCAAGTCCCGACCCAACAAGATAAATGAGTGGACCCCTGAGCACCAACATAGTTTTGATTCCCTCAAGTCTTCTCTGTGCACTGATCCTGTGGTCTCTCCCCACATTGAAAGGTTGTTTGTTCCCCAGACCGACGCCTCCAATAGAGGTATCATGGTGGCTTTGTCTCAACCTGATAAAGAATATTGTTTAGAGCCAATTGCTTTCATCAGCAGAAAGTTGCTTCCTACATGAATTCCACCACCGACAATTAAAAAAAATAATGTTTAGCCATCAAATGGGCCACGGAGACTCTAAAATATTATCCGTTGGGTCATTCATTCTTGTTGTTGACTGATCATGCCCCTCCAGTTTGGCTTTCCAGGAATACAGACACTGATGCCCATGTCCTTAAAGTGGTTTTTAGCTCTGCAAACGTTCTTGTTTAAGACTCAACAACTTCCTGGGACTCTGCAGGGCACTGCTGACATTTTGTCACGTACTGCTACGTATTCATGGCCTGATCAGCCATATTTGGAAAGGAGATACAGTAAGTATCTCCTGTGCATCAGCCTCTCCCTCCTTGCAGGGGCACAGGTGTTAATATGGGAGCCACTGTTTGGAAGTTTTTCTATAGCACATGAAAGAATCCAAAAGGCCTCTTGCGCCTTGCTGGGGCACAGACCTTCAGTTATGTACCACAGCAAAGATTCAGGTGTTGTCTGGATTTTTGTCTTTGCCTAAGAAAACATCCAAACCACATCCAGCTCTTTCCCCGAACACATATATGTGTGTCTGGGCCTCATCAAGGAGCCAGATGCTTTACAGATTTTATTTTCATACGCTGGTCTAAGCACATCAGGTCAGTTTCTTCCAGCAAGAGGAGACCTCAGGTACGTCGAGCCTGTACAAAATCCTTAACAAGCCCTCTGAGCCGTATTTGGAGAGGGCTTGGGAGAGGTGGAACACCGTGCTCTCCGTCCCGATCTCACAAGCAGAATGGCCGAAAGCTCTGTACCATGCATGTGGTGTGTCAAGGAACACCAGATTTCGGTACACCCAGTTCAACTACACACACCAAATGTATTTGTCCCCAGCCAGGATAAAGCGAATGTTCCCTGACTCGCGCCATCAGCAAACTTCTATCATATGGTCTGGGAGTGCCCTAACATACAAAAAGCGTGGATGGAGGTGGTACAGCGGGTTACGGAAATAACGGGCCTTGCATTGGCAGTGGACCCTAAGTCGTGCCTGCTGGGGTTGAGGTTAAGACCTAAAAAACAAAGACACCTGCACAAATTTGTGGACCTAGCCTATTTGATGTATAAAAGATTGATTGCAATGCACTGGAAAGCGCCCAAGACACCTGATCAGGATTCCTGGCATACCCTCACACTACGCTGGACCCGCACAGAATACCAGGTGCTAAAGAAGCTGGTGCGAGATGGCCAGCAACACACAGGGTGCGTCACCTGGGAAACATTGCTTGCTAAACTGGAGGCCAAAAATTACGATAAGCCCCCTTGATCTGGGGTACATAGAATAAATACGCACAGCACAACCACGCCCACACACTCCCCTCCCCCCCCCCCCCGGAGCTCAATTCAATGCACGGATTGCTATTAATGACAGGGCCTGAACACCCCCTCGCACTGTCAACAGGCTTGCCCACTAGCCTGAGGGTGTTAAATAACACACAGGGCAAACACTCAAGCCTCACTACTATCTCCCGCCTCCAAGCACACGCATAGCCACTAATTGGCGACACCTGAGCCAGAACCAGCAGGAATGTGCCATCCCAGCGCGCGTGCGCGCCCCCTTAGCCACCAAATACACGCTAAATCTATTATCCATTGCAGCAGAGAAGGATATTGAAGGTTAGGCAGTGTTCCGAGGCGTGCTAAAGTCGTGGGGTTCAGGGGTTTTCTTTTGTATGTATCCTATGCAGATAAAAGGTATCCTGTTGTAAGCAAATGTACAGCTTGTAATATGTATCGGCACTATAAAACCAATAAAAAAAAAAAAAATTAAATAAAAAGAGGAGACCTCCGGTGAGGGCCACTTAGCCCAGCAAAGCATGCTGTCCAGCAGACATCACCTTTGGTCAAACAGCAATCCCCCAACTATGTGGTGAAGTACTAACTTCCTCTGATGATAGACAAAGGGGAATCAGAATAAGAGGGTCATGGGTTCGCACATTTATACAGTAAAAGCATACAGGAGACTGGCTCCACTTTCTATATTTTCAGAACTAGTTTAGGTTCTTCCATATGTGCTTTCCTGAAAAGAGGTTGGCATAACCTAAGCGGTCCCATTCACCATGAAAACAGAGTCTACAGTCCCACCTTTCACCCTCCCCATATACTAAATGACAATACTACAGGTAAAATAGTATACAGCCCCTCTCTGCAAAAGGAATTTTTACAGGAGCCTGGTCTCCTCCTTCTCCACTACAGTGCCTAGGACTCTTCCCTACAGCTTCATGAGTATCAGCTATACAGTTGCACTCTGTTAGAAGAACCTCACCTCCATCTTGTGCATAAGCCCGGGCAGAGACATCTGCAACTGACAGTACTTAATTTGTAACAGAATGAGTATCAGATACCAATGCTGTGCGATCTTAAATTCACAGAGTCCTATTTAATCCACTACCATACACTGCTACTCCTTATCTCACTCCTGCTGGCCTCTGCTTTCTTTCCCTGTGCCAGTTTTTATGTCTTTCCCTTCTCCTTTTTCTCTTTGTGTGTTTTAACTCTCTTGCTCGCAGTCAATATATAATGAGGAAAAATGCGTTCAGTTTCTCTAAAATGAGCACAGATGGGCCCCAACGGCAACCACTGTCTTGAATTAATCTACAGCAATGGATTTCACAGGCTACACTGTGCAGGTACCATGCAAGCCACAAACATGCACAATCTATACTGGATGTAAGCGGTAGGAACTGGGTTAACACATAAAAGCAGACCTTTATAAGACTGGCCTGCGCAGCAGTTACACTACTAAAATTTCTGGCCACCACTATGGATCCACAAAATACAGTATGCTGCCACTACCGCTCTATGTACTAAACCCATGACCGTGATAGTAGTCCTGTTATTAAATGAGGGCACATAATATACTGTTAGTCTGGTGCTTATCGTTTTAGAAAAGAAAGTATTTTTAATCTCGTAGCAAAACTAAATAGTACAAAAGTCAACCAACCTAGTATACATGGTTGTCATGTATTTTACTACACTTCCTCCTTTCGCAGGTAAGCATCGTCCCTCCCTCAGAGGTCAGGGCTCTTAATGGACAGTCACCCCTCTTGTAGGTTCCTTCTTTCTCTCAGCAGGTAGGTTGGCTATAAGGTACATTGGGTCAGCTTCTTCCAGCAACAGAAGACCTCAGGTGATGTCCTCAGAGCTCTGCAAAGCTGGCTGTCCGACACATCTTTGGTCAAACAGCAACCCTGCAGATTGCTCAAAGTTCTCTTGGAGTTTAATGTCTTTGAAAGGGGGTGGCCAATATGTCGGATGGTTAGGACACGGTTCCTAGTCCTCCCGTCCCTGCCGCTGATGCAGCCTACCCTATCCCCTGCACAAAGAAAGCCAACTGTGTCCCCGCCAAATCCAGGGATCAGTGGGGAAATGCCCACGAACTGCACCTTGCCTCCCCCACAGATCTCCAGGCCTGCAGCTGTGATGTGACAAGGGTGAACACGGTGCACTCTTCCTGCCATAACTCAGGTGGCAGTCTCCTGCAGTGATTAGAGGAGACGCAGCTGTGCACCTGGGCCCGAAACAGTATCGGAAGGGTGAGTCCCTGTTAATACCATACTCCGCACTGGCCTGGGGGATGATCCAGCAGCAATAGTCCAAGCTGAAATGGCAGCAGGACTGTCACTGGCAGCGTGGCAAAGCCTGCGAAACAGAGGGACTGGTGCATTACTAACTGCTTGCACTCCCCTCAAGTGGCGTGGAAGGCTCCCCCCAAGACTACCAACACTGCGCTGCACCCCAGGGAATTCAAGCACCGGAGCAACGGCCCGTCACTGTCATGGCCTCAAGTATGGTTTCTCCTGACTGCTGCAGAAGCACCTGAGATCCCCTATAATCATGTCAGAGATTGTTACACCACACTTTGTTTGAGTACTTCGTGGGGCCACTGTGGGTCCTTGAGGTGACCTCCCCTGAGCGCCTCGTCTCCACCCCTGGGAGATTGCGGCAGAGGACTGGCCAACAAGTGAGGGCCCCATGACCTGGAGCTAGCCGACACTTGCCATCTCAGGAGGGGCCAGAGAGAGAGAGGGCCAGCAGTGGAGGTTGCACACAGACAGAGCACCAGGGATCCTTGCTCTTGGTGTCAGAGTGGAGGCACACTACAAATGTACCTATATTATCTGATGGACACTTGTCAGAGCCCCAGCGGCTGCACCGTGTCAGGCCACGAGACAAAAGGGGCCTTGGTTGTTGAGACCTGTCTCCCTGTGGGGGCTCCGCAGGGACTGCCTGGATCGCCCGCATGGCTTAATCACAGTCTTGACAAACTATCACAGCTGAAGAGGTGCGAGAGGTACTGAAGAGGGCCGGCGGGTACACACACTTTATCTGAGAGGTTGGCAGATCCACGAGGAGACTTCATGTTTGAAGTGGAAAAGAGGCCTGGTGTAGCGATTTGGCAAAGAGGGCGAAGGAGGATTGCAGTGAGATTGAGGACCACCTAAGGCACAGAACAGAGGCTCTGACAAGACCCCCACGCGGGGGCACTTGCACCCGTAGCCACTGATTTCTGGGGTGTGCCCTGCGACTCACCTTGGGCCCTGCCCTGCAACCCCCGCCTAACCCGCGTTGATCCCCTGTTGGGAGCACCCCTCCTACGTACAGAGTAACCAGAGGCCACATACGATTATGGCCTCAGCACGAGTGAAAAAGGATTGCTCCCTTAAGGAGATGCTGACCAATTCAAATAGGGGCCAGATGGGGGATCGACCACTACCAACCAGGCCCAGAGAATCCACCAGAAAGTGAAGACGCTGAGGGTCCGGTGACCCGACCTTTTTCTTGAAGTCTTTTTGCCACCCTCCAAGATGACCTCCAAACAGTTAAAGACCTACTGAACGATCTCAAAGAGGTCCATTGTGATCTGGTGAAAGTGAGCAATAGGGTTTCCACCCTGGAAGACCATGAATAAGTAGAGACGAGGAAATGGAACAGTTGTAGTGGGAGGTTATCAGGCTTCGAGACCAGCAGGCAGACGTACAGGCCTATGCTGAAGTCTGGAAAACCGGTCAAGGCAGAATAATATACGCACTAGAGAGGCACCAACCAAGGCAGAACACACAGATGTGGAAGCATATGTCAGAGACCTCTTCCTTCAAATCCTCAAACTCCCGCCTGATGAGGAGATACAACTGACAGAGTAGGCCTAGCAAGACCACAGCGCTCCCTCCCAGACAACATCCTGGTATGTGTTCATGACTTTAAACTTAAAGAATGCATTTTACACAAGGCCAGGGACCTCCATCCTTTGCAATTCAGGGGGCACATGCTGACACTTTACCAGGACCTGATGGCCCTCACCCTGCAAAAATGCTGGGACTTCATACCAGTGATAACCTGCCCATGCAACAGGGGCATTCCATATTCCTGGGGACACCTGGTCCGCATAATTTTTCACCTAGACGGCAAGCTCCACCAGCTTTAATCCCTAACAGGAGTCTGCCGGGTGCTGTACATGAGGAGTCTATTGAGAATACCCAACAGCCCAGCCCCCGAGAACTGAAGGCTCAAAAACAGTCAAGATGGTACGAGGGCAAGGACTCAAATGAAGTGCACTCTGACCCAGAAACCATGGATCTGGAATGGCGAGTGGTGCTAGTGACACTATCCGGCGAGTCAGACAACACAGAGTCATCATGAACACCACCAAGACTCCCAGATCATATGCAACAGCCTTCGTGGGTGTGGGGTGGGGCGGGGGGATTCAGTGAAGAGGGCAAGCCACTGTTTGGACCACTAAGCTCAAATTTTTACATCGACATTTTGACACCAGCCGGAGATCCCACTTTGAAAGGTATAACATTTATTTTCTTATTTGTTGATGTTGTGGTTCTAAGGAGAGGCATCCCAGCACGCCATAACAACAATAGACTCTATGGACTGGTACATGATGGCTCTGAGGGGGCTACAGAGGAGAAACAATCTGGGCAGCAGAGAGTGAGTGTTTCCTACCCTCACTATGCACAAAATAGATGAAATCTTATCATCCATAATGTGGAGGCGCTCAACAACCTGACCAAACATTGTGCCATCCTGTGAAACCTGAAACAGACAGGGGCAGATTTGTCTCTCCTTCAGGAGACTTATCTTGTAGCCTGTGACTGGCACAGGCTGCAGTCCCACACCTTTCCTAAGCAGTTCTTTTCCTCAGCCCCTTCTAAAACCACTGGCGGAGCTATGCTGGTCTTTCACTCATTCTGAGGCACAATTGGTTCTAAACTGGTAGAAATTAGGGACAGACTCCTGGTTTACAAAGTAAGCGTAGAAAACTATACATTTACAATGGGTTCCCTATACACCCTCAACAAAAGACAAGAACAATTCTTACACCGGGCCATAGCGGATGTAATGTCCACTCAGGACAGGTTAGTGCTAGTGGGTGCAACTTGGTGTTCAACAACGACTTAGACCGTTCAGGTCACAGATATGAGCAACCAGGGAGCCCACTGGCTCCGGGAGATGAAGTTAAGAGACTTGTGGCACGAACAGCACCCAGAGACCCAGGATTATACATTCTACTCACACATTCACAAAGCATATGCCAGCATTGACCACTTTCTGGCGACAAAAGAGATCCAGAACTTTGTCACAGAACGAGAGATCAAGCCAAGAGCTCTCTCGAACCATGTCTCAGTGTTCCTATACCTAGTTCTCTCTCCCGGTCGATGGCCCTCTCAGACCTTAACCATGACGAAAACCCTGCTTCTTAGACCTGAGGTCGTGAAGGTGGTCAAAGTGATCACAGAGTTCCGTAGCCATTAAGGATACATCTGACACCACAGTCCTGTGCTCTGGAAGACCCTAAAAGCAGTCATCAGTGGGCAACTGATAGCTATATCTGTGGCAGATAATAAACTCCACCGAAACAAAAGAGCAGTTAATCATGCAGATGCAGCAGGAATTTGAAAGTATACACAATCGCACAGGCACCCCGAGGATCTGGCAACAACTCGAAGCAGCACATGCACAGTTAGTTGCGCTTGACTTAGATAAAGCGGAATATGCATTACTCCGGCTTCAGCATTCTTCTACATGGAGGGAGACGAGTGTGGGAGGCTCTTGGCTAAAAGGCTGCGAGCACAGCAACAAGCTGCAGGAGTGGACTCCCTACTGGTCGTGGATGGTTCATAGCTGGGGATGGCCCCATAGCGTCTGCCTTCCAGAACATCTATGAAGACCTCTGTTTGGAGTAGATTGTGCCGCCGGGGAGATCAGGCCTATATCTTAGGGATGCGCACACCCCACGTCTAACTCCAGATAAAGCAGCCACTTTAGATCATTCAACCCGAATAGAAGAGTTCATATCTGCCATCACTCGTCAGAAACCCTTCAAATCACCTGGGCCAAATGGCTTCCCACCTCTTTTTTTTTTTTTTTTTTAACAAGACTTTCTGCTCCACATGTGCTTCAATTTTGCCCCAGCTCTCCAACGCGATAGCAGGCCCGGACACGGTACCTCCCTCAATGCTATAAGCCTCCGTTGTAGTAATTCACAAACCAGGAACAGACAAAAAGCAATGTGGTTCATACCACCCAAAATCCCTTCTCAATGTAGATAGAGAGTTATTCACTAGCATTCTAGCAGCCCGACTGGGGCCTCTAATGCCAGGCTAGATCGACCCAGATCAAGCAGGCTTTGTCTCACAATGTGGCGATAGTACCAAACACATTATGCACCTGATAGACAAAGCCAAACGGGCAGGTAGAGAGATAATGCTTTTGGCCATAGGCACTGAGAAGGTGTATGACCAGGTGCACTGGCCCTACTTGGAGGAAGCACTTTCACACTTCGGCAAGCTATTCAGCATGTAGGTCCTCAGCAACTATGGCTGACTGAAGGCAACAGTCTGCGTGAACGGCCAGACATCGGCACCTATCTCTATTTGTAGAGGCATGCGACAGGGGGGCCATTCCCTATTCCCCCAATACATGGAGCCTTTAGCTCAGGACATCTTAGAGAACCCAAACATTACTTGGGTAAAGATTTGTGGGGAGGAACACAACATCAGCCTTTATGCATATGACGTAGTATTGGCATTGAACAACCCAATCGAGGCCCTCCCAGCCTTTCTGGCTGAGATAGAGGCCTTCAGTCAGGCCACGGGCTTCCAAATCAATATTTACAAATAGCAGAACCTCAATCTCTTGGTCCCTCCAGCAACAAAGGTCCAAATAGCCCTTGAATACCCAATACAACAGACAACACCCTCCATCCCCTATTTGGGGGTCCAGTTGGCTCCCACAGCAAACAAGACTGTGATTCTTAACTACCATGCTCTGCTTCGACAAATCAAGAGACTTGGCCCATAGGAAGCGCTATCAGCTGTCTTGGCTTGGTTGAGTGGCTGCTCTAAAGATGACAGCCCTCCCAAAGATTGTGTTTTTATTTCAGACCTTCCTGATTGAATCTCCTGCAGTTATTATTCAAGTTATACAGGGGAGATGAATTGCTTTGTCTGGTCTGACGGGAGACCCTGCAGGCAACGTGATATCAGCTACAGACTTCCGAGGGAAGGAGGCCTGGGCATTCTGAATCTCCTCCACTACTACCAGGTGGCACAGCTTAGGTGTGTGGTGGAATGGACCAGGGAAGAATCGGAGAAGGACTGTTTATGAACCAGGCAGGTGTGGGGCTACATCCGTGGAAAGTCCAGTTTTTTAAAAAAGTGCATCCCCCGGGGGGAGCCTCTACACCTCACCTGTACCTAGAGCTTTGTTGGAGGTATTGGAACAGTTGGTGGCAAGCAAGTGTTTATCCTCGTTCCCTTCCCCACTGGCGCCAATTATAGGGAACACTGATTTCACTCCAGGGATGGATCGGGACACGTTTCAAGCAGGGTGTCAGTTCCTGGGCCATATGCTCAATGAAGAGGGCCCCCTCCCTTTCGAGCAGCAATGCACAGACTCTGAAAGAACGTATTACATTCAGGTTCGGATTATGCATCTGACAATTCGGGCGGGAGCACATTGTCCTTCGAAAAGTGGTTGGTGACGAAAACCTCAGATAAGCGTCTCATCACTGATCTATACAGCACTCTGCACCAAGCTATCCCACAGATTAAAACCTCACATCAAAAGAGATGGGAGCTAGAACTGGGACGGTAGTTGAAACAGAAAAAAGTGGGAAAAGATGTATTATAGAGCCTGACACACAGAACGAAATACATCCGATATTTAAATGCCCACCAAAATAGCTACATACCGATATCTTATGCCAGTGCCCCAGCACAGGGGTAACCCTACGTGAACTGCTGACTGCTGGAGGGGTTGTGGGCCACCCGGAAAATTACTCTACCTGCTTTGGGACTGCCCCAAGTTTACAAGGTATTGGGACGTGATCCTTACTGACATAAACACTCATTTGAACACACAACGACCTCGATTCCCTGCTTATACTATTCTGGGACTACCAAATGCTGGCCTTAAGAGCTGCCCTTCAAAACATCTTAGCACACTGGGGCACTGGGAACATCCCTGCATACTAGTAATGGCTATATAATTTATGGCATATGCTGGGAATGGAGATGCTTACTCTTTCCCTCACGGCACAGACTCATACAGGGAGCCCTGGCACCATTATATTGCCCTTCTTTCAGTAGAATACAGAGAGGTGACATGTCCCAAGTATCTCGGCTTATTACATTTAACAGATGTTGATACTGCACAATCTGATTCCGATGCATAGGGCGCCTACACTGGGATTGCAAACAGCCTTAAAGTAGAGACGACTGTAGCTGTGAGTACTCTGGGTGGAGGGTGAGGATAAGTTAGTTGGAGTTTCTATTGTAATGTTATTTGTGTGCCTCATCAGGTAGTGCTATGTCACTCTCAAGCAACTCATTGTCCTTTTTTTAAATAAACCATAAAATATTTGAGATGGTTTTTAAGTTCTAAGTCTCAATGAGTGCAGACGTTTTATTTGCATGCTTTTCAGTCTTTCTAGACCCCAGATGCAGCAAAGCGCTGTGGTTAGCTTTGAGTGTGACTGGTATGCACAGCCGTGTGACCCATGCTCACTGTGCCACAGTACTCAAGGTGTAGCTCACTGATGACACCTACGTAGGGTGAAATAGTTCTGAAAGGGGCCTGGTCTGACAGTTCACACTGAACTGTTCCTATTGAACAGGGTCAAGAATGCTTTGCACATTAGCAGTCTCTGTCTGGAGTGGCATAGTTGCCAAACAAAATGAAGGACTTTAGAGCTTCGAGGGATTGCCAGTGGCTGAGATCAACTCCAGCATTCTATCCATCATTTTGTTCTTGTTGCAGTAGATGCCTAAGTGCGAGTGCTATGGCCAGGCGTGGCCCTGTACTGACGTTCCAGAGGACTCAAGCTATTCCTCATTGACAAAACCTAACATGGTACTTCTGGAGGGGGCTAGCTCTGGCACCCTAGTGTTCAACTTTCAAAATCTCACACTTTTATGGAACAGAGATACCATGTGTGCTACTGAAATTTCTGCTTATGATTGACTGTGACACAAAAAACACTGATTAAAAAGGAAAAATGACTTACCCCAGATCTGTGAGTGATGGCTTGTTCCGGCCCCGCCGGTAGCACAAGTAAATCTGTGGCCCCATGAGACTCCCATTATTGAGGTCTGCGGACAGCCCAGTGGGAGTAAGGTCTATGCACTCATACCCCTGGGGGACCTCTTCCCCCAGAGATTTAATGATGATGGTCACATCTGTGATTGGCTCCTTGGGTTTTGCTATTTTGTGGCACGCATCGTTAAAGTGGATCTCCTCTTCTAGAGGCTTGGACACATCCGTCAGTCCTGCCACCACAAAGTAGTCGGCAACACGTGGGCCCTTGTCTTCCATCATCTTCCATCACAGAAGGGCAGACCTGTGGATGAAAAGATCATTATTAACTTGGACACGGAGTCAAGAGGGGAATGTACAGATAGTGAAAATGTCAGAATTATCAAATGCCTAAACTTCCAAAGACCTACCCAGAGGGATGAAATACGGAAGATAAATCCAGTATAAGAGTGCAAACCCCTTACGAGAATTACTCAAAGTTACTGTTTTCATGATTTGCTTAGAGCACTCCCTGCTTGCTTTATCTTGGGTCTCTATGGTGTTTGTGCTGGCACCAATCCCAGCGCTTGACTTTGTGGTTGCTAGCCAAGTCACGTGGCTCTCCATCTTTGAAGTCGAGCAACTGCCACATCACGGTCAGGGACTTTAGTAAAAGCTAGTGCTGTCCAAAACTACTGCGGGTCGCCAGTGTTTGATCTCGGAGCTTAAGCTACAAACATCTGCACTGGCACGATACAGTGTTCACTAACAACACTGAAAAATAGGGCGACTCCCGCTCGAAATTATAGGGCGCTTGCAAGAATGTAGGTTTCAGCAAAGCACGGATGCATTCGGCTTATGTTTACAAACACAATTGTTTGTTATTTGGATACTTACAACCCACGGATCTCCATCTTCATTAAGCATGCCATATTACATATTGACACATCCCATACTTCTGTTTCCTCCATGTTCCAATTTCAACATGTATGACCCTTTAGTTACAGTACACTACATGAGATGCAAACATGTTTATTTTATTATTTACTGTGCGAATTTAATATATTGCCTTTATCACATTCTTACAGCTAGTAATTCGGGGGCTGTACTTGTAGTTTTGGGACATTGGGTAACACGTGGCTTCCTTCTGAGTCTTGCGTCAGATCTTGCAATAAAAGGGAAGCACGGTTTTGCTAATACACGTCTTGCTGTTTGGCACCGCTCATTGCAAGTTGCGAGGAATAACAGATTATTCTGCCACAGCACTAGAAAGACAGCTCAGCGAGCGAATCATCCACTCTTGACATCGCCGTGCAACCTGGTAAATACCAACAGGGCTGACTCGGTTTCCCTCACTCAGGGGTCGATACAATTACGACCATTATTATACATATTTAAATGATATATATTGCTAGCTGTGTTACCACGCACTGTATAACACACCAGTTATTATTTTCCTGCCCCTGACCAGTGCACAGATTTCTAGTACATTGCAGGGTGCACAGGGTTACTCGAGGTTTTCCTGTGCCTTCCTCTGATAAAAGAGCAGTGCTTAATTTGTGCTTGTTGTTTCCAATGCGGAGCACCGGCACGTATTTTTCTGCCTCAAGCATTTGCTGCGAGCAAAAGACACATATAGGAAAGACAGAGGAAGAGAAAAACGAAAAAGCGCCACGAAGTGGGAAAGCAGCAATCTGCAAGAGTGAGCTGAAGGCGCAGGGAGTGGCTGTTAGTGGTTTTAAGAGGACCGAGATGGCTTTAGGGTTACGCGCCTCAGTATTCCGTGTTCGCACATTTAATTGCAGCAGCCGCGTGTTTAAGAGGAGAGGTTTGGGCACCGGCACCTTTTTATTTACAAATTAAGCACTGTAAAAGAGACAGAGCTGATGTTGTTAGAACCACCTCCTTCCCTACTGGCAGCTCCTGCATCTCCGCAGAGCCGGGGGCGCCTCCACGTCCACAATACTACAACATAAGAATCCCCACACAGGTCAGCAGCCGCACCTCAGTCCTTTGGGCAGCACCCTGACCCTTCCATTGCTGGCCCGCACCCCGTGTTGCTAAAGGAACTCAATGGAGACCAGAAGAACTCCCTGCAGTGCCAGCACTATGAGGCCAAACTCCGCTCCTTCAAGACTACATCTCTGGCAGTGCCTCTGGACACTCACTGCATGCTCCCACTCCTCTTCCAGGCCTGGAGGGCCACACTCGGCACTACCGGCACCAAGCCTCGGCCTGCAGCATCTCCACGTCCTGCCTCGTCTGGCAAAACAAAACAGTGAATCAAACAGTAGAAGGATATTTCCACAGTATTCAGCGGACCTCTTCCAGGGGCCCAAGTGCGCACTCAAAGCACTTTCAGCGGACAAAATGTCTTCAGGCTCAGGTTTTTAATACTCTATACAGAGACACACACACAAAGAACCCCTGCACGGCAGAACCTCCTCCATCGTGATGCACATTCTTTACTCATTCTGATGGCACAACATAGCACATCAGTTGTACAAGGACGTGCCTTGATGGGTATGGGGGCAGCGCCGGGTCTATAAGGGCTGCCATCTCGGGAAGGAGGGAGGAGTTATGGATAACGAAGTAAAGGCACTCCATAGGTTATGCCTGAGCTGAAGATCATTTTCAAAAGATAAGATCTCAGTTGTTTTCAGACTGAGTGTGTAAGGACTGAATTCCAGAAGCTGCGGCTGCCACAGGAGGGAGCGCTCACCAACCCTGGACGGTCTCAGCTTAACCCTGATCCTCACTTTCCCGTTCTCCTTTA
The DNA here is from genome assembly GCF_031143425.1 of Pleurodeles waltl. NCBI lineage: Eukaryota > Metazoa > Chordata > Amphibia > Caudata > Salamandridae > Pleurodeles > Pleurodeles waltl. The sequence goes on along the minus strand of NC_090440.1, from coordinate 549,349,875 downwards.
ATTCTTTCCAGGATACCTCTCGAAATACCAGTATTACATGTGTTCACCCTTAATGCTCTGGGGCCAGGGGCCATTTCATGCCAGCCGGGTACTTTACAAATGTACATTGCCAGGCTTTCAAGCAGCCACAGCCATCATATCTTACTCCCTCGACATGTACCATTGCGTGCGCTGTCATGTGAAGATGCACCTACGTCTATCACATGAACACATATCAAGGTGCCCCAACACGCACTATCAGCTTGAGGAGCCACAACATGTACCATCCCTCCAAGGGGTACCCACCATGTACCCTAGCTTGCTTCATGTCCTGACTACAAGGAGCAGCGAACCGCCACTGCAGATATCTTGCAGTTCTCTTTTTGGAAATACTGCATGAAAGGAGAGAAAGAAGGCAGTTTTGTGGAACAAACCTCACGTGCACCAGATTTACAGTCTTGCATGACCGAACCCATCACGGACAAAACTACCTCCTATGGCACATGGTACTCTTTTGTCTTCCACTGCAAGGTATTTGCAATAACTACGAACAGAAAGCAGATGCTAAAGAGATTGGGGAAAATAAGGGGTGGGGCAGGGGACGGACGGGAGAGATTCCTAAACTTTGGAGCCCAGTATAGATCAGGGGAATATTCCAAGACTGTGAACATGTTTAAGGCCCTAAGTTGGCTTCCCTAAATGGGAGAAGCAGGCATAGCTTTAAAGCCATCCTGCGACTTATATAAGCCCAAAGCCATCCTAATTCTGAATCGTATATTTCGGTATTCAAATAAATCAAACCTTGCCAGAGAGCAACGGAGCACTCAACCTTGGGCAAGAGCACTGGATACAAGTCTTGATCACTTACAAGAAAGGAGGACAAGCTCCTGTGAGAGCAGCTACTTTTCTTTGAAGAGATTATTTGTAATGTGGAAGCCGTTTTGATATTGATGGGGATGCTGTTTCAGATCCTGGGTGCTACATGGAGAAGGGCTGCCCTTCTGGTCTTCTCATTCTTGCTTTCCTTCATCTCCAGTATGTGGTACCCGGGCTCCTGATTTGGTTAAGTCTGCCTTTGGTGTTTGTTTCTGCCAAGTATGCAGATATCTGCTTCTCTTGGCTTTGAAGGCAGTGAGTATGGAGTTGAAGGTGATGCAAGCTTTTTTTTGGGGGGGGACTCGATGTTGTTCATTTGGTATTGGTGTGATGTAGAACAACTTCTTCACTCATGCCTTTATTGCGATATTTTGCAAAGTGTAGGCACTCCCCTTTCAGCACTTTCAGTGTGAAATTGGGAAAGTTATTAAGTAACGTGTTGTCTCGATCCAAGTGAGAAATGACTCAGGTTTGATTTGTTGTCCTGATGGATTTGTGAAAATAAAGGTTTCACTTTTTTAAGGAGGGAGAGCCAATACCATGCTGTCTTTGCATTCGTGACAAAGAGTATACCGTGATCCAACAGAAAATATTTCCCAAGTGCAAAATCACAAGTAAATCTCTCTCCGGAGAAGGGATCTCTGCTGCAGTTTCCAGGCCATTGTGGTTGCTGGAAAACGTGAACTCAAGAAAAACACAGTAGGGCCATACAGAGCAAGACGATGGAGCCATATGAGAGCGGTGCATGCTCCAACCACTGATTTACAGGTCTGGTTGTGAGCATACATATAATGGGGATAAATGTGAATGCAACAGATTGGGAATGCGGGAGAATTAATCTGGTAGCCATGCTCGGAAAGATGACAGAGGTAAAAAAATACTCTGACTGAGTAGCCAGAAGAAACACACTGCAGTCAGTCTTGTATGTTTAACTCAAACATTTTCCGTTCTAAATAACTAAACGGCCATGTAGGGGCTAAATGGGCACCAAACAATCTTCAAGACCTCACCTGAAAATAGTCACTCATAGCTCAATGCCCTACCACAACACAAAGGCTGGGTTTCTCTCTCTCTAAAATGAAGATATTGATATTCAAAGGCATAGAGAGGGATTGAGGAAGATAATCCCTTAGCGACATTCCTTGACAGTTTATCTCCACCTCTGTGGATTAGACTTGATTCAGCATACATTTTTCCCCACATACTAGGTTTTGTTTAATCTCTTTGGCCAGAACACTGACCAAGTACGAGATGTTTTAATGAATCATATTTGTGGAAACATTCATGCCCAAACTGGTAAGCATGCATTACAATCACAGGTCACCCCTTTCCTGTAACTATGATGCACGTTTAGTGTACCCAGTGCCACACTGCTGGTATTGTTCGACCTTTGAGCAACATATATATATATATATATATATATATATATATATATATATATATATATCTGTGTGTGTTTAGATATATAAAAACAGATTGTTATAAACCATACATGGAGATCCACTGAGTGTAATCTGCTATTTATTATCATTATCAAGGGGGGGGGAAGGGGCATTATGACCCACTCAAGGCTTCGTCTTTCGCAACTCATGGCTCTTTTCCACACTAAAAGACGGTAATACATAGCACATTACACTCTGCTCATCTGCACATATACAATATATGCCAAGCCAGTGAGAATAACATGCGGCCTAATAACTGTAATAATAACTAAGCACGCTGATGAACGTACATCATTTATTACCACAGTGCACAGCTCACATGCCATGTTATTGACATAGTCCAATAAACGTGACATGACGAAACACGGCTTCCAAAGAATTTACACAGAGGAAACATAGTCGCTAATAGTAGTAAAGCCTCTGTTTTATGATGATTTTATCTCTGGTGCCCAAATTTATCCTCTAGTGTCTGGTTTTGTTTTTATATCAAATACATAAGGAAGCATTATGGCACAAACACATATGCAAATCCACATCATGTAATATGGCATTTATTGCCATTGTTAAGGAAGAGAACTGGCGTTATAAGATACTCCTGCTTCAACTCTCATGAGTCATGACCCCTCTGCACATCCACATATATACAATACAGGCTATTCCACTAAAGGAAGACTGCATTAACAGATTAGTGGCCAGGCCAAGGCTATCATACTCCCATGCCAGGCCCATTATACAGTTAAAATCAACAATATTAACTGGCCTCTAACTTTACCTGAGCTTAGATGTGTTTGCAGAAGCCTTTTCAAACTGTGTTTACTTCACTAGTTTTACCGAGAGGTGGGGCATGAATAAGCTCACATTAAAATGTGAAACATGCTAATGCTTCATCTGAGTGGACCTAGGTCAAGGTTCCTACTAAGCTTTCTAGGTTTAGAAGTGCCTATCTCTGGTAAAAAGAGGAACTCAGCGATGCATATGACCATCTGGAACTTGAAGATCAGCATAATACACCACACCGCGTCATTACTCTTTAAATGCTGAGGCCTCTTGAAAAAGTTTTAGTTATGTGTTCCTGGGCTTTCTCTGGTCTGTTTTCATACTTCTGAGAGGAGGTTTCCTATGAAGTTCTGATAACACATAGCAAACGAAACTAAATAATAAAAATAAATACTAGAAGCATGATGTGAGTGCTAATGCACTTGCAAAATCATATACTCCCTGATATATTTTAAAAGAACATATATTCCCCATGGATTTGGGCGGCTGCTATTTTCCTGATCTGTTTTCCAGTGCACTGTTTCTGATCTTTAAACTGGACCCAATTAAAACTCTGATGAAATTTAACCTCAGTGATCCACAATCTGAGTGGGGAGACAAGATGTGACTGATGATTGACATAAGAAATTGAATTACTTGGCAAGGGTGACTATTCACCTCAAGGAACAATCACAACCAATCCTTATTAAGGTGAACCCTCAAAGTCACTAAAAATGATCAAGACCTCAGCTCCCTGGAATCTATGGCACAGAGGAGACAGGCTTAACTTAGGGTAATGTGTGACATATTTATGCACTGCCAAAACAGCAATAAAGTAAAAATGAAAAACAATAACAATCACAAACTGAATTAGTAAAACAAAGTGCAACTTCCTAAACAAAATGACACCAAAATTACAAAAATACAATAAGGGAAACCAGAGGTATGCATATTTAGAGTTTTGAGTAAAAGGTATGTCAAAAAAACAAAGAGCATCAGTGATAGTCAATGGTCATAGTAGACCAGGACCTAGGGGCAACTTAACAGTAACCACGATAGAGCGCAGATCGGATACACCAATCATGTTTGTCCTTGTACCTTCTGACTTTGTCCGCTAATTCTCAATCCATCAGAGTAATAGACTTTCAAGCCCACTAGGACCTCAGGGGAATCACAGAGAGGCACGGGTTGTCAGAAAGAGGCCAACAGGAGGGTCCACTTGGCATTGGTCAAGCGAGTACTTACAGGAAAAGGCCTCTTGTACGTTGTTGTGCCCCTGTAGCTTGAACAGGAGATTATTTTATGACCCTTGGCGCCTACCTCTTTGTCCTGGGTACAAAAGGGAACAAATGCACTCCATCAGAGGTTCTGTCAGGTCATGGACTGCAGGCCCAACCCTCTGCTGATCTTCCTCAAGTACATGAAGTGAAGTGAGTATCTGAAGGTGCCACATCTAAGGTTGGCACTACCTAGTGGGTGAAAATGATTCCTGGGCATACTGTAACCAATGGCATAAACGTTGAAGTGGCAAACCATACCCACTTTGGGCATTTTGAAGATGATGAAAGTCTTCGGCCACACTAAACGTGGGCTCTGAGGGCTGGTGGTGTGTGTAGGGAGTGACTGTGATAATCATAGTGTCCGCCCACATCTAACACTAAAATCCAGTTTGAGGCAAACACTGTGCCCACAATAAACCCAGAGACACAGGTCTGGTAGGACAAAGACACAATCCTTCAGCTACAATCAGCGACAAACCTTGAGCAAATAGTAAAGCATGTGTAATTGGCATTTTAGGTCACAGGAATCACAATTCATAACAAAGACAGCATTTTTCTGTCCCAGTCATGGAGAAGAGATCTAATCAAACTGAAGCCCCTAATTTCTGATAACTCTTCTATGTTTTTCGCTAGTCTTTTGAGTCACAGACACTGATTAAGGGCTCCAGACAAAAATCACTATTAGTGGCAGAGAAGAGTAAATCCAACTACTGTTTTTTTTATGGTTTGCTACCATTAAATGTAGTCAAGGTGCCTTCCAGCCAGCCTTGAGTGGGCACATGCGACTTTTAACACTGTGGTGGCTCCCAATCCACCACATCAGCATAAATTAAACCAGATGCCAACTGTCTACAAATGAAACCAAAGCAGCAGGCTAGCAGTAGCCCATGTCATGTTTCATTTAATTTAGAATAGACATGAAGGGTATATTCCTGCACATTTCAACAAGCCACAACATTTAAAGGAGGTCTTTCTAGCACAGCAACGTTAGTAGGTCAACTTAGACGAGAAAAAACACACTAGCCGACTTTTAGCCCATAATTTCTTTAGGATTACTATTCTATCATCCTTCATCTTTTGTCCTCTTCTGTTTCATTTGTCCTTGTGTTCCAGAAGTTGGTCATTGCAGCAAAGGGAGTCTGTTTTTTTAACTTTTGATTCTGTGGCCAGTGAGCAAAGAGAACCCTTCTGTAACTCCATTGCTGTAGTTTGAATGCTGTATCACAATGTTCGTCTTTTTCTAAAAAAAATCTGGCACAATCCATGAATCAATCCATTGATAAAGGAGTTAATTGACCAAGTTCTATAGGACTGACGCATTGAGTTAACTTGATGAGCTACAACTCGACTTAAAAACAGCTGCTTTAAATAGGCTGGCGCACCTAGTCTTCTATAACTAAGATTGTGTATACTGTGCCCTCCCTCGAGGGCAGGCAACAAACTAGAAATAATCTGCCATGTGCTTTTTCTCATAATGGCTTTAAGTTGATGTTTAACCTTTCCCCAAGGCTTATACACAAGGGTAGTCAATTGATAAATCAGTGGAAGCACACCATTGGAATGGTGAAGCATTATCTCACTCATGGGTGTAACCATTGAGTCTAGACAGAAAAACATTGGCAAATTGTTTTTGGGTGTATTTTCCCAACACACTCTGGATGGACAGGGTGTAATTGTCAGATACAATTCTTAGTTTGGTCAGTAGAGTTATTTAGTAAAGCTAAGTGGAGCTCGTGACTGCCACTATCCTGAGGGGAAACACCTATATAATGTTTCTTAGCAGCAAATTCTTAAAGAGACTGCCCAGGATCCTACATCAGACCTAAAGTAAGGTTCAGTCTCCAGCTGAACTTGTGTGCATCTCCCAGGGCTTCTGGACCACTATTTTATTGGAACAGGCCACGATTGTATTGGAACAGAAATGGTTAAGAAAGTACAGAGTGGGATCATATGAGAGGTAATTATGGGTTCAAAGATTCAAACAAAACGTGGATAGCATGGAGAGACCCACAGCCCAAGCATTCCCCTATTAGAAGGCACTAGACCAGGAAAAGGGGAGAGGGAATCAGGTGGGGGGATTTTTGTGGCTCTGGGATACATTTCTGCCCCCTAGCTCCAGTGTCAAGAATATCACAATACAAAGGAGTAGAGGCATACATGGGCTAGCTATTTGGAGGTATAATAGGTGCTGAATGCTTTTCATCGTATCAACTGTAGCCTCAAGACGGTTAATGTAATTCGTTTAGGATGATGATAGAGCCCAGGCTGGTGATATAGCAGCCAGATGTAATAAGTGAACAGGACAGGATGAGTTTTGTCATAAAAAAGACAGATTAATAGAGAAGCACACATAGGTTGGAAAGCTAGAAAAATGACATGATTGATAGACGAGATGCAGATGGAGGTAGGAGGGTCTGAGCGATGCAAACGATTTACAAATTGAAGGCATGGAGAAATAGGATACCCAGAACAGACGGAAGAGAGACAGATATCCGCAGTACTCCTATGATTTACTCCTGAAATAAACATGCAAGAAGACGTCTGCTCTGAAATCCATTTATGTGCAGCAATGCTGCCACCCTCCTTGTTTTCGTTCAATGTTCGCAAGAAATGTTTTTCAGGATGGGAAATTCCTTTCGCCATTGTGAAAGAAATGTTCTAATGAACCAGAAATGAATTCAATAGCGCAGGAAATACCGACAGGTTTTCCAGTGGCAATCAGAGAGCATCCTGAAGAACAGCGTCGCAGAACCCTGCGGGAATCAAAGGGAAATCAGCAGCAGGAAGGTGCTGGCACCAGGTTATTGACAGAGGAAATTAGTTATTTACATCCACATCCTGTCAACCCCTAGCACCATCAGCCTCAGACTGCATCCAGCCAGGTTTATATCGACGTAAGTCTGGCCTTTCAAAAGAGGCTATAATCCGTCATCATTGAACGAACATTAGGAAATACCTAACAAGGATTTCAGTCTTTGCAATTCAACTCTCCCCAATATATAGAGTAGGTTAAAAGCGTTATGCCAGGCTTAACTTAAGTTCGAACAGCTGCTTACTACTATGGCTTTGGGTTCAAGGAGAGCTGTAAGGAGGTTCGCACTTTCTTTTCAGGCTCCTGCTGATAACGTCTGCTTACAAGGTCGTCTTCCAAAAGACTCACACACTAATCCAATGGAAAAGCAACACCTAGTAATGATGATTCCTGTGCAAGGAGGTCTGGAAATGTCTGCTTCTGGACCGGCAGTGTATTTATTGATGAGTATTTTAGAGCACCACGCTTACCTTTCATCTACTTCAGAGGGATCAACGACAATAAATCACGCTTATGGAATACACATTCATTCTTCCACAAAACCATGCAAGTAGTACCAATAAAAAATCGAATTTGCTAAAAAAACGAGGTTTATAAGTAGCTTTTCAGAAGCAAATACAAGAGCTAAGTCTAGCTGAGAAACGTCCCAGCAAAAATCCGAGAGACAAGCCCGGCACAGAAGTGCATAAAACCTACACACTGAAGTTGTAAAGGTGTACATTGAATTTAGCTATTGCTGAACACGTTTTAGACATCCTACCTCGACTGCTTACTCACTATTGTTTCCCCATAGGTGGAGGTTTTTGGACTTGTTGGCAGGAAAATGTAGGAGATGAATGTGAAATGGAAGGCAGGGCCAACGCAATCAATTATGCAACAGGGACACTTGGACTGGGGCCCAGGGACCTGAAGGGCCCGCTGAACTTTGTTATAGGGCCCATTGCACTGGGCCAAGCCTCTGACGCAGGGCAAACAATCGTAGGTTTAAATAAATGTGTGTTCTCTTTCGATTGCCTGGTTAGTGAGTATAAGGGAGAAAGATCGCCCATAAATTCTGTGGAGGAACAAGAGAGGATCAAGAGATGATGTCATCAAATTGCAACCTTCTTTTCAAGAACCCTTCATCTTCTGAAAACATGGTCATTTGTGTAAAACTTCAACAACACTACTTTTTTAAACTCCGCGGTAATTACTTAAATTTGCATGGAATACTGCCTAAGACCTCACCTACTAATTGTTTTTTTTTAAAGAAGTAAATACTGGGATTTTTTAATAAGAAGGGCCCGGTAGTTCCTGGTTTCGGTAAATCACTGCCGCAATGAAGCAGGTTTCCGAGTCTGTGGCTTAGTAGAATGAGAAATTCGTTGCCATGGCAAGTCACTGCTGCAACAAAAGGCTACTACCATCCATTCCAATTATTATGAAACCTGTTTAAAAAGCAGCTCATCAAATATAGATCATAACTGCCAATGAACCAAGTTACTGTCATTTAAAGTACGTGGTTATTTTGGTTTAGAGATTATTTGTGGATTTTGAGCACTTTTTGAGACCTCTAGGGTTTTGGTTAGTCCTACTTTAATATATGAGCTGCTAGATTCAGTCTGCATAACAAGTGGATGCTGTACAGACCTGAATGTGGATATGAAGATATTTTTTCTTCCTCTGTGAAGAGTTATTCGCTTGGTGTAGGACTGAAACCTTGCACTTATAGCCTTGAAGTTGTGTCGCTCAAAGGGTGTTGGGCAAGGCTTCCTAATGGCACAGTTTGTTATTTTAGCATGGTCTTACTCTGGATAATGAAAGTCATCTTAGTCGTGTTTGTAGGCTTGCAGGGCCTGGGAGGTGGCCTTTCTCTACTGTATCGGTTTTCAGGTCATCATTATCATATCTTACTAACAAATTGTCATCCATTGTAGTCAGTTTGTTTCTCTCTGCTATGGCTAGTTAGTGTGGTTCATTATCGGCATGATAGATTGGGACTTGCCACTCCTTGTGTCAGACACTTTCTGGGTTTGATTTGGGATTTACTGAGGAGCACCTACAATTGCTCACGCTTGTTGCTCTTTAGTCCACGCACCGTATATATTTTTTTTTAGCTTTAGATATCTTTACTTTAAAAACCCTGACATCAGAGGGGCTCGTATTTCTGATGTTTATTTCATGATCGTCCTGCTTATTGTTATGTTCTGTTGCAGCAAGGCTACTCCTCCTTGTGCGACTGTCATTATTCCGTGTCTGGTGTGAAGAACTAGAGGTGAACAGCTATTTGGCCTCGCCTTGTAGTTTGATAGTGATCTTCTTTGAACGTCAGTGGTTGCATCTCACTCTCCCATGTAAGGGGCTGATGAAGAAGTCAATGCAAACAGGCAGAATCATCACATGCAGTCACCCCATCTCTGAGGCAAAGGTCTCGGTTACTGCTTGAGGATAAACATGGCTAAGAAAATGGATACACAAACTCCATTGATAAACCTTGCAGAGCAAAATACAACTCAAACAACGGCGTCTACGCTTAACATGGTCACGGACAGAAATCACCACTATTCTTGCGTAGTTATGAGTTTCACTGACAGCAGTCAGGTGTGGGAGAACAGGCAGATCCCAGTGGGGCCTTACCAAACCGGGAGAGCTCCAGCACAAGGGCCTTATTAGCACACCTATGTGTACATCTGAACAATGCTATCATTCTTCATTGAATGTATGTAACCTCCTCTAGTACTTAATGAACATTTGATGAAATTGCACAGTCACCTGAGCAGTGTGTAAAAGACAGCTTTACTGCAACACATCTAAGCTTACAAACACTGCCATAAAAGGATGAACACTTTGAAAATTACTCTAACAGGTGATCTAATATATGGGCATTACTATTTTTGTTAGACCTATCAGTCAACTAGAACCTACTAGCTCAACTGCCCAGCCATAGGGTCCCCACCTCCAGCTACCATGTTTACAAAGGGATGAAATCTGTGTTATCCTGGACCTTCCAGTTAAGTTCTCTTTCTACTAACCTACCAGTCATCTATAATCAGATAATTCTGAAAACTAACCCACCCTGGATACCACGTCTATACTTCTCCTATAAATATCATTATTTTGTTTCTATGTGTCCCTTTTGTAGGCTTCATCTGTTAATCATTTACACATAAATGACAAACATAGACTGCAAGTTGGGATAGGAATGGTTCAGATGTAGAGCGCTGAGGTGGCAACATACCTTGTTATTAAAATCTAGGGGCAGGCTTTTTGCCTGTGAGACATGAATGCATGCTTGTGGACCCATTTATCTAAAGTTTTGCTGCTCACAATGAACCGGGAATCCTTAACACAACATCCCATGTGTTGTACGTGTGCATGTATGCTAGACATGACAGGGTGCCAGTGCTTAATTTGTAAATAAAAATGTGCTGGTGCACAAAGCCCTCCTCTTAAACACATGGCTGCTGCAATTAAATGTGTGAACACGGACTCATGAGGAAGCCTAATCCTGAAGCCATCTTGGGCCTCTCTAATTCATTTACAGCCACTCCCTGTCCCTTCAGCTCACTCCTGCAGCTTTCTGCTTTCTCCCTTTGTGAAGCTTTTTTCGTTTTTCTCTTCCTCTGTCTTTCCCATATGTGTCTTTTGCTCACAGTAAATGCTTGAGGCAGAAAAATAAGTGCTGGCCCTCAAAAATAAGTGCCGGTGCTCTGCACCGGAAACAAAAAGCACAAATTAAGGTCTGCAGTGTGCCCTACACAAGTGATACAGGCATAGACCAGAGGCATCTCCTAAATGGGCAGGGGAGTGCCAGACACTATGGTGAGGAAAGATGAGAGGCTTTACTTAGATGTGCCAGGGCCCGCTCTGATAATCTAGATTGCAAATAACTGTGCTATTAGGTAGATTAAAGGGGTTCAGGATAATGACTGCAATACCTGATGTTAGGAAAAGGAGATCCTTGACGGGGCACAGATTCTGGCATCGCTTCCTGATCTCTGTGAGGAGGGGTTGTCAATAGTTTAGTGCAGCCCGCTTTCACCTCGTTGTACTTCTATGGTGGGCAGTCCATCTGGACACTGTTCTTCAGGGCCTTGAAGAAAGCCTGGCCGAGAACATAAAAGGGAACTAACCCAAACTGGTTCCAAGGCAGAAGACCTGGAAAACACAATCTACATCTGTAAAACCAGTATGAAGATGTTAGCTCAAGACCCATCATTGGTCGTTGTTGTGGTCTCTTCAACCGAAAAGGTGGTACTCCTCGAAGGTACCAGGGACTATTATGCACCCAAGGTTAGGGGTCGCAATGACAGCCAATTCCCAAGAGGTGAGTGAACATCGCCTGGAGTCCAATCAGAAGGAGCAAGTACTTGATTGTCCTACTTACCAAGATGTCCTGTTGCACAAAATAGGAGCTACAGCGGGGAAAAGGGAAAGAAGAGGTGACCTATACTAAGGGACACCTGGGATTATGCGAGTGTGCGGCATCTGAAATTTTCGCATAATTATAGATTTGCCACATAATCCATCATCTGCTGCATAATCCGCAGATTTTAACAAAAAATGTTTTCTTTCTAAATCAAAAGGTTCAAAAGTTATGAAAAATGCAGCGTGGTGGAAGGCCCTTTGCAAAACTGGACTGGTCACCTTTCTGTCGCTTATTAGTATATTTGGGTGTTAACTGGTACTAAATGAGGTGTAAACAATGCCCATACAGTGTTACCAAGTTTAAAAATGATGAAAAAATTAAGTAATACTATTATAAAATGTGCTTCATTATGCTGCATAATTTGCCTTTTCTTGCTGCATAGTTTACTTAATTCTAAAGCATATTTTGGCCCTCTCCTGATGCATAATTCCAGTGGCGCTGCCTATACTCAACTAAGCACCTTATGTTTAAATGATCACCCAGTTCTGGGGAGTGGGCCCTTAGTTCTAATAATAAACAATGGGACTTGGTATACATGGAAGATTTCTGTGGGGTGCAAGCAAGTTGGATTTGTTGTTATTATACCATATCATCTTGCCTGTGAGCATGGGAAGGAAGCAACAACCCTGCAGAAGGAGTGGATTGTGGAAGTTACTCATGTAATTGACCCTGGCATAAGGTGTCCCCGACAAAGACTTGCTAAGCAAGTGCACTGAAGGACTTGGAGGATTGCGAGACCGTGCAGTGTGGCTTTCATCCGTTATCCCTGTTGGAGGCATCAGGCACCTGGAAGGGTGCGCCAATGTGGAAGGCCAGAATGAAGCTGAAACAAAAGCCAGCTGGTTCCCTTGTTCTCCAGAAGAGCATTGTGTGATCGCAGCAATGCCAAGTGTCATTGGGTTGAAGATTAAGTGATGGCAGTGTGTGAAAAAGGTAGAACAATACTTCATGTGAAGCAAAGAATAATCACCTATGAGCGTGTCAGTAGACCTAAGGTTTCCCCTTTATTCTACTTGTGTCGCGAATCTCAAAAAGACGCACCAAGTCCTCAAAGTATCGGAGTGAGCCACACCGAGAGTCAAGTACACACCGGAGTGTAGGGGTGAGCTGCAATGAGCTGCAATCTGCAGCCCTTCTCCTGAAGGGGACCCCCTGATACAAGCCACTGCACCTGCCATGACCCATCAAGCAATGCACTGCACAGCCAGCTGCTGCACAGACCACGAGAAGATTACTGGATGTCGTCTGGAGGCTTCCTTCTGCTGGTGGCATCTACCGCAGTAGAACCGAACATGGGCCACGCTGCTGCCACAAACTAGGTGACAGACTGGGTGCTAATATGAACCTAGGAGAGGGTGGTGGGACAGCACAAGCTGCTTTCATAGACCTATCTCAAACTTTGAAGCTGGAAGGGGGGGAGAGGGGACCTACTGTAAAGAAGGGAGACCTAATAGAGACAAGGGGAGGCCTAGTCGGCAGAGGACGCTGGAGCATAGTGTCACATCTATGAACCACTGGGTGTTCATGCCTTATTGAGTGTGTACTGGAATTGTACTTTTATGTTTAATAAAGTACTTGTATTTTCTATCAAGAGAAGCACTGGGCTAGACATTGTTCTTGTAGAGCTACTGTGGGAGGAGGTATTAGTTCTTGAACCTCACACCAGCTTCCAACAACCCTGTGAACCCTTGCCCTCGATACCATTGAGTCAAGTGCAGAAAAGGTAGTACTTGGCCCGGTTTTCAGAGCCATAGTAGGGTAGGCATTGGGGAAACAGTGGTAAATTACCTCAATTTCCATGGTTGTGAGACAGTAGACCCTGCCTGTCCATGGCCTCCTGAACAGGGTCTGGCAATGCATGACTGTTTAATGTCACTTCTTCTTGCAACATGATAATCCAGTCTCCTTGAATTTTATCTGAGCTACATACTCTGAGTTAAAATAATTGACATGAAGTTGCGAACAAAGTTTAACTGAAGGAGATAACTTATTTTCTTGTTTATTATTATAAATAAAAGAGCATGCTTTCACAGAATCAAATTAAGTAAAAGGATATCAGGCACATATGAGGGTGTGAACCATCTTTGAAACTCAAAATCAGGATTTTCTTTTGGTGCTGAGCCAAGCTTCGTAAGTGAAAATTCTGAGTATGGGGTTGATGTCAAGATGAACAGCTAATGAGTCTAAATATTTTCTGCTGTTTGCCATAACCAATAAATGTTGCAGCTATGATTATGTTTGTCTTTAAAGTATTTCCAACATACATTGTGTGCACTTGGATCAACTTTTGATTTTAAAAATAAATCTGTAAAATGCATCCATTGCTTTCTAGTGTGCTAGAGTGTGTCTTTCTAATATGAAAGAGGGTTTGGATTATGCTAATTATTCCTGTGATACTTTATATAATTGATCATTATCATAAATGCATTTCACTCAAGTACTGCTCACTGGGTTCCAGGGTGGTCGCATTCCAAATGCTTTCTGTCTCCAGTTGCCACACTGAATTAGTCCTTAGTACCAGGGCCAAGTTCTGGAAGGATCTACAAAAGTTATCAGAGAACAATGCTCTGCCCTGTTGGACCTTCCAGTCCTCCCATCAAGACCAATCTAGTCTATTGCACTCATAAACAGGTCATTTTTTGTATCCCATTCCTACCTGAATTAACCAAAACTCTCCATTAACGCCAGTAAACAACTTCTTATGCAATCATTTTGGCAGATCTGTAACACCAAAGGCATTTTTCATTTTTTGATTTGCAAATCGCTCGTCAGTTTCTATGTTTCTTTCCTGGTGGGTGGCTCGAGAGTTCTATGTCTGTCTGTACACACCAGCTCTCCCCTCTTGGTGTTGCACACCTTAGAGGGTGTCACCCCCATAGTCTAAAAATCGCGAACCAAAAACAATTCACAATGCTCAAAATAGAGGGGAAAAAAACATTTACTGAGGCAATCACATTTGTCAAAACAATCAGAACCTGATTGACAAGCGTCTTGAATCAAGATTTGCAATTTTAAACTGCACAGATAACCAGAAGGTGTCACCCTTTTAAAGCCTATTCAACTTTTTAAAGTATTTACATCACAAAAACTGTGGCACAAACTAATAAAACAGGTTTTTCGAAGGAAAGTTCGACTTTGAAGCCATTGCTGTAACTGAATTCAGCAGTTGTGGCTGTAGGCATGAGTAAATTTCCTATGGGATCTAAAATGGAATAACCAATCTTTTTTCACCCTCTCAGCCACCTGTAACTTTATTCCCCTGCACGGATCTGCATGATAATTGGCATACTGGACCCTAGCTCACTTTGCCATGAGACTGTCAAATCCGGTGCAAAAACGGTTCACCGTGTCAAAGTTATACGCAAATCAAAAAACTACACAGTAGGCACTGCCAGTGTGTTATATGTATATAGTATATATGCAGATGTGAAGAGTATAATATGCTATTTATCACCATTGTTGAGTGTGAGGAGGAGCAGAGGCCTCAAGAACGTCACATAGCCCCTCTCTCAATAATGGTAATAAATAGCATATTATACTCTGCACATCTGCACAAATGGTTTATGCCACGGTATTTTTCCATATGGACTTGTTTTAACAAAGCTATTTACCAAAACCTAGTATGCAAAGGGTAAACTTTGCACAGTATGGTAAAATTAAACTGGAGAGAACTCATGAGTATTAGGACAGGTTTTTTCTGCTTTGAAAAGAAATTGTTACTTGCAAACTGTGAGGCATTAAACAGTGTTTTTCTCAAGCCAAGTTTGCAGTACTATGACAAAATCCTCGAATTTGATCTTTGCATTTTAATAATAAATGTGTGCTTTTGAGGAAAGTTATTGGCTGCTCTACATTTATGTTCACTGCTATGACATGAGTGCGCGCGCACACGGTTCCCAGGATGTTATCATCCTGGATCGAGTATACTTCTGCATGTCAGACGGAGAAAACGTTGCTACATCACATCTTTTTTACAGATCCCTCTCCATTTCGTCTAATGTCAACACCTGGCTGTATTTACCAGCCTCAAAAACGAGGACTTTTCCTTGAAAAGTAGATATGCCCTTAAAATTGACATTTGCCTGTCCCGTGCAAATCCTGAACGGGAGTAGTTGCAAATGTTTCTGAGAAAAATAAAGGAAGAACAACTCCTGTAGGCTAAATATGCATATCCGAGTCCACGAGAAGTCCACAAAGGGCAAACTGCATCGGGCTGGAGGGGTAGGATTATAGATTTTATTTATGTAGCTCTCACCCTTAAAAGGAGGTATGTAGAGTCCATGCTACACCAACTGTACATGACTATACTTTTCGATATTTTTGTATCACCAACGCCGCTCTACATCAGCCGCCAAGAGCTCCGATTACATCAGTAGAGCTAGCGGGCAGGAAGAAACCACCACCAAGAAAACTGAAGTCTGCATCAGGGAAACAGTGTGTCAGAGCAATCTTAAATTAAAATCAGGACGTGTTACTACAGCACCAACTAGAATCTGGGTTAATGAGTGTTTATCTGCAATGCTTTTCTATGTGTCTGGAACCTAGGCCAACGTCTATACTTCTCATGTATAAAAATAACAGGTGCAGAACTGTTTTGGTAGAGTCACTCAGCAGGAATAGCACATCCCAAAACACTAAAATTATCCTCAATATGTCGTCTTGCAAATAAATACAAAAGAAATACACAACAGTAGAGGCTCATTTGACCCTCTCCCTAGGGCCTCCTAGTGCACTGCACCCACTCCTGCTACAGGCCACTGACTTCCAAAGTTGTAAATACATTGGATGCTCAGGAACCCATCTCATGAAGCATCTATCACTTAAGTGACCTGAGCTATCTGACACCACATCCCAGTGGTGCGTCTTCAGGTTCGTGCTGAACAAACCTTTAGAGCAAGTAGCAAAGAGGGAGATGTGTGATAAAAAACGTATTGCCGCTTTTTAATGGTCTGGCTTGATATCGCATCACTGGCCAGACAATTATGTGAGAATCACCAGGTAAGGCGATTTGGCGCCGTCCACGTTGGGAGCCAGGAGTACTTGTTTTGATTGGGCAGAAGCTGTGTGTTTCCACAAAAAACTTGCTAGCCCTCCACACAGCTTTGATCGTTTTCATTTATCCAGTTCCCTAAGCTTGAACTTTCAGGGGCATCCATGACATTGTAATGCTATAAAAGTGTCTTAGATAAGTGGTATTGGAAGGACTTTTGGATGGGGCCCCATAGTCGATAATGGAGCTATACCACCCGGCTACAATCAAGCCACCTTCTTCTATAAGATGGCACTCGCGCTACTAACTAATACACTTGCCCCATGTATCTGGTGAAACGATTTTAATAGTGCACCTGATATCCATATGGACAGGTCCCTTCTGTTCCTGGAGCCCAATCACTTGCGACTATGCAGCACCTCCCACGCTGGGCCTCTGACACACAGGTATCTGACATATGGTGTCTTGTTCACCAAACCCCTAAGGAATACTCACACTATCCTAGAATACATAAAATCCATACTAGAATAGGTGTCATGTACTGCTCATCGGAATTGTCCTCTAAGGTAAAAAGGACTAAGTACCTGGTACGAACCCTGTCAGATATTAGCCCTTTCCTCCTAAACTTGGACTGGAAAGGGCATCCGTCCATCCATACCCATGTGGTGCCTCCCAGTGGAGGCACTTTAAGACCAAGTGCTTCGAGCAAACCTTTAGCATGCAATGGATAATCATTTCCATGAAAACACAGGCACGGTCTCTGACATCCTGGTAGAATGGGTGGCCTTTATGGTGGTGCTTAGAGGGCTAGCCATTAAGGTGACCTACAGGGGTAGGAAGGCACTCCAAAGGGAGCTGACAATCTTGGAGTCCAAGATTTGGGCACTGGAGAGGTGCTCTGTTTTGGACCCCTGGACTGCCAACCAGTTGACCCAAGCCAAACTGGACCATAGGGATACCTTAAACAGTCTCTCTACCCTATACCACAAATAACATATGGCCTGCCAATATATGGAAGGGGACAAAGTGGGGCACCTCCTGGCTTGGAGCTTATGTTAAAAAATGCCCAGACCCCGCCAATAGATGGCTGACGAAACTCGCAGGGTTATATAGTGTACACATAATCCGAAATTAATCATACATTCTAAGAATAATACAGCACATTGAAACCTCCCCTGAGACAGTGGAGGTACAACATATTGAGGCCTACTTAGACACCCTTAACTTTTCAAAAACCACCCCCCCATTGTTCTGATATGGACTCCTCACTGAAGACTGAGGAGGTCCACTTGGAAATCTCACAGATAGCCAGGGGTAAGACGCCCAGAACGAACGGCTTCCCTGTGAAATTCTATGCTATGTTCGCCATACAATTGGCTCCCGGGTTACTACGAGTGTGCGAGGCAGCGTGGAAGGGGAGGCAGCAAGCAGTCCTCACAATTCTTCCTAAGTGAGATGGAGACCTATTGTTAATGGGTTCATATCGACCCTTGTTCCTATTAAATTTGGATTATAAGATTGTGGGTAAAATATTAGCAAATTGATTAGTCCCAATAACACAAGCAATAGTCCACCCTGATCAAAATGGCTCCATCCCAGGACGCAACACAAATTTAAAATCTATGCTGATTGTTTATGATAATGGATTGGGCAGGCACCACAGAGTTATTCCCATGGATTGCATAGTTAGACACAGAAAAGGCCTTTGTTTCCCTGGGAGGGCCCTTCCTTTTAAGAGTGCTTTGCATATTGGGGCTGGGCCTGATAATACTATTGTGGATAAAGCTCCTTTACACAGCCGAATGGCACAAGTGAAAACAGGACAGACAATCTCTAACTCACAGCCCATAAAACAAGGTACCCGCTAAAGTGTCCATTGTACTTTATCATGTTCGTGATGGTCATAGAACCACTGGCTTGCGCTTTGTGAGCGAAGGGCCCAGACTAGGGTCTGCAGGTGGAAGGACAGTGGCATATTATCTCCTTATATGCAGATGATGCCCGGATCTACCTTTGTGATCACACAGACTCCCTGGCACACCGTAGTGACATTCTAGAGGAATTTGGTAGGATATCTCACCTACTAATTAACAGGGCAAATCATGCTCATTTTCTCTCATTCCACTCACTCTAGCATTGCCTGTCACCCTTCTCAATCTGGCCTTTGAAACTACTGAATATCTGGGGGCCCGAATCTATCATGTGGAGGGAGAAATGGTTGTGGGTAACTTAAGGAGAGCAATGACCAACTTGAGGTCTTCTATCCCTTTTTGGTGCTGCAGGAAAATGGCTCCATGTTGCAGTTACCAATTGATATTGATGCTGACTTGACTGAGAAGTGTGCTGGGATCCTGCTAACCAGGCCCCAGCACCAGTGTTTTTTTCACTTAAAATGTACCATTGTTTTCCCAATTGGCACACCCCTCGCACACAGATAAGTCCATTGTAAAAGGTACCAGTGGTACTACGGGCCCTGTAACAAGGGAAGGTCCCCAAGGGCTGCAGGGTGTGTTGCGCCACCCTAAGGGACCCCTCACCTAACACATGAACACTGCCATTGTGGATTGTGTGTGTTGGCAGGGAGAAAAAGGCAAAGTCGACATGGCATCACCCTCAGGATGCCATGCACACAAAATACTGCCTGTGGCATAGGTAAGTCACCCCTCTAGCAGGCCTTAAAGCCGTAAGGCAGGGTGCACTATACCACAGGTGAGGGCATAGCTGCATGAGCAATATGCCCCTACAGTGTCTAAGTCCATTCTTAGACATTGTAAGTACAGTGTGGCCATATTAAGTATATGGTCTGGGAGTTTGTCAAAACGAACTCCACAGCTCCATAATGGCTACACTCAATACTGGGAAGTTTGGTATCAAACTTCTCAGAATAATAATAAACCCACACTGATGCCAGTGCTGGACTTATTACAAAATGCACACAGAGGGCATCTTCGAGATGCCCCCTGTATTTTACCCAATCCTTCAGTGCAAGGACTGACTGGTCTGTACCAGCCTGCCACTGAGGGATGAGTCTCTCACCTCCAGGGGAGCCTTTGTGCTCTCTGAGGCCAGAAACAAAGCCTGCACTGGGTGGAGGTGCTTCACACCTCCCCACTGCAGGAACTGTAACACCTAGCAGTAAGCCTCAAAGGCTCAGGCTTCGTGTTGCGATGCCCCAGTGCACTCCAGCTAGTACTACTGGCCTGTCTCCAGACTCAAAGAACCTGCAACAGTGACGCATCCAGTGGGACCAGCGTCCTCTGCCGACTCAGAGGACTGCCCTGCAACCCAAAGGACCAAGAAACTCCGGAGGACAGTGGCTATGTTCAACCAACTAAGAAATAAACAACTTTAAAGGGACTCCAGCCTCACTCCGGAAGCATGAGTCCCCAATACTCTGCACCTGACGCCCCCGGCTCATGTCCAGAGAAACCAACACTGCAGAGAGGAACCCCAGGTGACTCCAATGACATGGACACCCTGAGACAACCTCCCTTCACCCCCACAGTGATGCCTGCAGAGAGAATCCAGAGGCTCCCCCTGACCGCGACTGCCAGGTAACAAAGAACCAGACACCTGGAAGAAGCACTGCACCCGCAGCCCCCAGGCCCGAGAGAAACCAACTACCGGTGCAGAAGTGACCAGCAGACTGGCCTCATCCTTGCCCAGTTGGTGGCTGGCCCGAGAAGCTCCCCTGTGCTCTGCCTGCATCGCCAGAGTGACCCCGGGGTCTTTCCTTTGATTTCAATCTAAAACCCGACACCTACTTTGCACACTGCACCCGGCCGCCCCTGTGCCACTGAGGGTGTATTTTGTATGCCTGTTTGTGACCCCCCTCCCCAGTATTCTACAGAACCCCCCTGGTCTGCTCCCAGAGGACGCAGGTACTTACCTGCTAGCAAACAGGAACCAGAGCACCCCTGGTCTCCATAGGTACCCATGATATTTGGGCCCTACTTTGACCTCTGCACCTGACCGGCCCTGTGTTGCTGGATGTTTGGGGTTGACTTGAACCCCCAAAGATGGGCTGCCTGTGCCCTGGAGACTGAACTTGTAAGTGCTTTACTTGCCTGACAGCCTAACCTTTACTTACCTCCCCCAGGAATCGCAGAGTTCACTTTTAAAATAGCTTATTGCCATTTTTGCCAAAACTGTGAACATTACTGTTTTAATTCAAAGTTCCATGTTTACCTATGCCAAGTAACTTACAATTTATATACTTACTTGAATTCTGACTCTTGTGGTTCTAAAATAAATTAAGAAAATAATATTTTTCTATATGAAAACCTATTGGCCTGGAGTTAAGTCTTTGAGTGTGTGTTCCTCATTTATTGCCTGTGTGCGTACAACAAATGCTTAACACTACCCTCTGATAAGCCTACTGCTCGACCACACTACCCCAAAATAGAGCATTAGTATTACCTAATTTTGCCACTATCAACCTCTAAGGGGAACCCCTTGGACTCTGTGCACACTATCTCTCACTTTGAGATAGTATATACAGAGCCAACTTCCTACAGGTGCGAACTATTGCTGTCGCCTATGGGGTGAATAGCCATTACTGAGATGCAGGCCCTCCTCCGCTTGGTCTACTTCTTCTCAGCTATGCTGGTGGTTCTAAATAGAAGATTCTCCTGTAAATTGCAATCCCAGCTAATCACTTTGATATGGGGCACTGACAGGCACGGAACCTCCATTCTCAAGTTACACACACCGCCCGGATGAGGGAAGCCTAGGGGCTCCCAACTATGAACAGTACTAAATAGCCGCACAACTTCAATGGCCAGCGCACTGTCTGGCTGAGGACTGTGTACAAGAACTAGGTGATTGGCTCCCAAACACAGAGGTGAGAAGCATCCTAGAATGGCTGCTAAAGTTGACCCCGACAACCCCAGTAATTATGGGCAATGCATTAATCATTGTGGCTAGGCATTGCTGGAAGAGGGGTATCTGTGTTAGGAGGGGGAGTCGGTGTCGCACTGCCCTACTGCTTTGGGTGATGGTGGGTTGTAGGAACCTAGGATGTAGATTTGGTGCACGGCGCTGTACAAAGGGGGACCTACTCACTTGGGTGGGGAGGGGCCCCGTCAAAAGATGGCCTTTTATGGCCTTTCGAAGACAAAGTTGAGACCACCAGGTTTCATACAGGGAATTTTCTCCTTTATGCAACAATAACACATCAGCTACACTCAAACTGGAATAGGACGCACAATATGCCTGGCACATTCCAACCACTGCAAACGCTTCTCACACACTGGCGAGCTAGATATGCAGCGACATGCATCTACAGCATTTTACAACACAGGACAGACACACCCCACCAGACACTAAGGAACAGTGTGTAGCTAAAGTTGGCCAATAATTTACAGTTGCTCAGTGGGGGCAGCGCTTCCTTAAAGTCAAAATTATTTCCCTCAATGCATGTCTCAATTACTTACAATTCAGTTATTTGCACCACATTTATCTGACCCTCCCTCCACCCCCACAACCGATAGATCATATGTTCCAAGGAGCAACATGCACTTGCCCACGGTGAAAACGAGGTCAATGCAGATTTCATTCTTATGGTATGGCACTGTCTGATAATTACGTGCTTCTTGGAGGTGGCGATGGCACATATATCTGACATTATAGGGAGGCAGCTCCCTTGTGGAGATACACTGTATACTAGGGCAGAGTAAGGTCACAAAAAACATTCAAAACATGCATGGATTCCCTGATCTTGCCTCCATGACCTGGAAGTCTCCACTGGCCATCTCCATAGGGCGCTGGCTTCTTGACTTGAGAAAAGGAGCATATGCAGAAATTGAAGGAATGCAAAACACAGCCATACTACTGCACGACCCCCACATCTACTACTTGTCCATAATATGATCTCCAGCAGCCCCAGATTTTCCCAAGATTGTGGGGACAGCCACTGCTCTGATAAAGAAATACTGTGGGAAAAAAGCTAGAAATGTTATGTTGTTTTTTCCTGGTAGCAGCACAGATGGGAGGAAGCAGTCATTAACTTACATGGATTTTTAGGTCTGGGTCGACAGTGCATCTGTGACCTTTTAACCTCCACTATTATTTTACAGTTCTTTGCTTCCACACAAAAAATAATTCCCATGCTATTTACTTGTAATGCTTCACATTATCATACAATATTTCTTTAAAGACAGATCTCTTGGCACTGTCAATGCTCGTTTGAAAAATGGAACACAAATCTCTGAGGTGTGCCGAAGAAACGTAGGACAGCAAACGGAGGCACTTTTACCTAGGATAGCGTTGGTATACAGGAGAGGGGATGCAGTGTTTTGACCAGTGTCTATGAAGAGCAGGTATGCATTAATCCTGGAACATTATAATGATGACATCTTTTCAAAGGATCCTATGGTGCATCAAATTTAAAACAGATTGGGTAGAGCAAGTACAGAGCTTGGAGTCATTCAGTGCTCAAACTTCAGCAGCTGGTCTTAGACGTTTGTTGTTTCAAGGATGATAAAATGAGAAACTGGGGTGTCGAGGTCAGTGGTTCCCAACCTTTTGAAATCTGTGGACTCCTATTTTATCAGGACTGGAACCCGGGGATCCCCACTAAATAATTATTGGAATCCAGGGACCCCTCACTGAGTCATTACTGGAAGCCGGGGCCCCAGGCCTTAACACTGTCAATGATTTGAACCGCAAAACAATACACAAAAAACACAGAAACAAGCATTTCATCAAACACATACACAAATAACACGTTATTTAATTTGCAAACAAATAAAATAAACCTTTTAATAGGAAGGTTGGAGCTTGTCTCAATTCAATTGAAGGCACAATTCGTCCATACTATGTTTGATGCACCTTCACTGCCACTACTCCCTCGATTCAATTTGAGGATACTAATTTAATTTTTAGCCTCCAATTTCAAATCCTTGACATTTACACTACGTTTTAGGATTTTCAATTGTATTTATATACACTTTATTAATTAATCTTTATTTAGCTATTAATATTAGTTAATTTTCTAAGCAGTCACTGATCGCATGAGGAGGCTTCGTGGACCCCCAGGGGTCCCAGGACCACGGGTTGGGAACCAACAGAGGCATGTGACATCAGGGGTAGAATGTAGTGATGGTTATGATGTCAGAGACAGAACAATGGGGAATAGAGCAGTTGATCTGGCAGGTTGGCTGAGGTGATTCCTCTGCGCTTATTTCGTGTGAAATAAACGTCCCTTCTTGGCAATCATTCGTCTGGAGTCTTCTACTCCTGAGAACCACTGAGTTGGGCAAAAAGAACCTTGTGCACCAGGCACGATTCAGAATGTGCTGCGTATAATTGTGCCTACACCAAGAATATTTTGTTCAATTCTTACCTGTGCAGACCATATAGAAATTATCTTTAGTGATAATCTAAGTATTTAAACTACTTCCGTTTTGAAATTATTCGGTTTATTAAATAAAGGAAAAAGGATACATTCCGAAGTATGTATTTATTTGTCATCTCTGTTTATTTTAACGGGTTCTGAGGCGAAAACATAAACAAGTACCGGGTACTGGAGGCGGGGGAGGGGTTTCGTGTTACAGCTTGAAAAGTCAACTAATAGAGCAAGTAATTAAGAACAGAGCAAGTTTCTCAAGAAGAGGCATGTTTAATTAGGCAAAAGGCTTCGAAGTAAAAAAAAAAAAAGACGAAATTAAGAGCAACAAGAAATGACTGAACAGACAACAAAAACTAAAAACAAGAAATGGTTGGCATTTCAAGGCAAAACAATTAAACACAACAAAAAATTGCTAACAGGATAACAGAAAGTCCTTAAAAACAAGAAATGGTTGGCAGTTCATGACAAAACAAAACAACAAGAAATTAAAAACAAGATAGCAAAAAGAAGTGAAAAACAAGAACTGGCTGACATTTCATGGCATAACATTAAAAAAAAAAAAAAAAGACATGTTTAACAAGAAATGGTTAGCATTTTGTGGCAAAAGTTCCGCCAAGAGCTTAATTTGTAAATAAAAACGTGCCTGTGCCCAAAGCACTCCTCTTACACACACGGCTGCTACAATTAAATGTGCGAACACGGAATACTGAGGCGGCGTAATCCTGAAGCCATCTCGGGCCGCTTCAATCCATTTACAGCCACTCCGTGCCCCTTCGGCTTACTCCTGCAGCTTTCTACTTTCTCCCTTTGTGACGCTTTTTCGTTTTTCCCTTCATCCCCCTTTCCCATATGGGTCTGTTGCTTGCAGCAAATGCTTGGGGCAGAAGAAAGTGCCGGTGCTCAGCACCGGAAACAATAAGCACAGATTAAGCACTGGGTCCGCCCATATGTGTGATACATTCACTGCCCCACTAATACTTTCCGCATATTTGTTGATGTTTCTAGAAATCTGGTGTCACACCAAAGGCATTGTGTGGATAGGCTTTATGTCTGGACAGAGAGCTGCATACTTTCTTGGCAGTGTGAGAAACTGCCTGATACACAGGGTATAATAAAGTAGGTTTTTTTAGAGAGTACAAGTGTGAGTGTGGCATCAGTACAAGCGCCTACCAGCAGTAATGGGCACAGGCTCCACTCAGCGTGAGCGGACTATATTATAATCAGAAACCATGGGAAGTCGAAATACATTGCAGACAACTTACTTTCAGGCGTTTCTTAGCTACGGCTATTCCTACTTAAGTTTTCCGGTCGCAGAGGTAAAACTGTGAAATAAATGAAACGTGTTATCAGGAACGACGCCAGGACAGTGGCTGGACTCGACGGTGGGGCACGGAGGTCACGCTATCAAGTGACAGTCACACAGTCCAAGGTGGTGGTCAGTGAGGCGCTGGGGCAGTAAGACTGCTGAATGCCCTCTCTCCCGCTGTACCGGCGACATCCAGTTGGTAGCTTGAGCCTCGAAGTAGTGGAGGGCCGGAAGGGGCTGGGGAAACGTGATGCAAAGGAGAGCAGGAGAGGTACGACACACCAAATGTAAAGTGATTGTCAAGTAGGTATATCGGACTTTCTCGGATCTGACCTCTGCACTTGGCAGAAAACCCAGCACCTGAACGGGTGGGGAATGACAGAGGGAGAGACAGCTGGAAGCAAAGAGAATCAAACCTTAAGCAACGAGGCCTAGCCTGGGCTTCAAGCACCCAGTGCTCAAACCGAGGACTGTGTGGCGCGTCCAATGTGTGTGTCTGGCGCCAAAAGTCTTATTTAGTTCGTCAGCCTGTAGAAGATATTCTGTAAATCACAGGTACACATCCTGACAGGGCCGACTGAGGCACTAGAGTGACCAACACCGATAATCGAGGCCCAGCGAGTTTCTTATTAGTAACATCTGTTATAGCACTTGAATTTCACAGGGCTGAGGCTATATAAAAGAAGCACTGGGGGCGCCACCAAGTACGCGCTTAATGTACAAACGTATACAACACGGCGTTTACAGAAAGTAAACCCTACCTTGAACCCACCCTTGGATTCAATGCAGTTCTTGGTGCTCATGGCGAGTGAGCCTTCATTACACGCATTCGTTCCTCCCTGTGACTTAGAAAGAAGCGAGTACTGTAAAGTCGGATCCCTTACCGGACCTTCATTTCACAAACACAGAAGCTGTAAGGAAGGCGAGGGAGCCCTGAATACAGACCAGCGCTCACTTCCACCACAACTGAAGCTGGAGTGGCGAGGGAGCCTTCGAAAGGAACAGGAACATCATAAAGGTTCCCTTGATATACACTAAAAAAAGAACGCAGATCACCCGGCAGCCAACCACCAGGAGCTTCGGCTAAAACAACAGGGGGAGGGGGAGATGAGGCGGCAACACACGGGGGAAAGATGGAGACTTGGGAGGGAGCAAAGAAGAGCAGACACACAGATGGGATATGGGTGAGGTGCCGAGGAGCTGGCGGGAGGAGAGGATAGCAGCTGTAAAGAGTCCCTCGTGCTTTATGATGTGCTGGGGTGGGGCGGTCCCCTGCGTGGTAAATTGGTGTGTTCAACTACCACAAGTGCGCAACTGCAAGCCAATCTGGTATCCTTACCTTTTTTGGTAGTGGTATCATGCTAATCTAATGCGTGTTCAGAGGCCTAGGCCTGCCCCTTACAATGCAAGTTCTAGGGGCAGTTCTGGTACCAGGTGTTGGGGCAAGGGGGCACCAGCAGTGACCTCAGAATAGACAGAGGGCTACTTTCAATGTCCTGGATGCATCACAGTAAGTGGTGGTGGCAGTATACAGGGTTTTGAATCTATAGCATGACCAGACATTCCTGTGGAACTGATAGTGCAGTCGGTCTCCTCACCCTACTCGTGTAAAATTCCACTGTGATGTGAAGCCCAGAACCTTGTGCTGAAATCATGTGTGCATGTGAACTACATGTTTGTTGGCAGTGCATGTGAACCCTACATGTTATGTGAGTGAGTACCTGGCCCAGTGGGATCCATTCTGGACGCCCATGGTTTAGTAAAGCACAAGACAGAGGATGAGGACAGCTTACCTCAGACAGTGGAAGTGTATTGCCTGTATTCCTAGGGATGGA
The DNA here is from genome assembly GCF_031143425.1 of Pleurodeles waltl. Taxonomy (NCBI): domain Eukaryota; kingdom Metazoa; phylum Chordata; class Amphibia; order Caudata; family Salamandridae; genus Pleurodeles; species Pleurodeles waltl. Next base: position 549,322,840 of record NC_090440.1, on the reverse strand, counting down.
GAGTTGAGACACACACAATGAAGTAAGGAAGAAAGAGACAGGGCTCACTTCGGAAAATTCATGAGAGCTTTGTTAACAAAGAAATGCTGATTAGTTCTTTCCAAGAACTGCCATTCCAAGGTGAAGTAGTTTCTAGGCAGGACCTGCCATTTTGTTGGTCTCTGATTAATGCTTCAGTAAGGGTGATGACAGCCAAATGCAGAGCAGTCACACTCCATTGTGTCCATTTTTTGGATACTCCTGATTGGAGCCAGCTCTTATGCTACCTATTGTGGGAGATTTATCCAGACGCAGCCTTTGTGAGAAGTGATAAGTCTGAAATAAACATTTGAAAATAGATCAACCCAAGTTAGTTCTGAAACCTCTGACCGTGGATCTACATCCCCTATCTTGAAAATTGTATAAAGGTGGGCTCCAAACTATCCCACTTTGTTTCACTCTCAATTTATTCTTTACCAAGAAAAAGGGTGCTCCACAGAGTACTAAAAGATCTGATATGCACCCAGGACTGGGGTCTGCCTGACAGCTAGTCTTCCAAAGGTGAAGGGAAATCATCTGGAGTCTGCACTTCAATCTGGAGGAGCTAAGGGTCTGCCTAAAGAGCCTAGAAGTCTGCCTGCAGAGAGAAAATAAACGTGTCAGCCTGGCCTGGCAGGAAGAGAGAATGCCAAGTGTGGAAAGGTTGAACGTGGCTCAGTTATAAACCATAGTAGTACAGACTCAAGGAAAACAGTGAGAAAAGTCCTTAAATACCATATTGGGTCCCAGAAGCAACTGTTTGCCGTCCACTCCTGAATGGTGTCAGACAAAATGCAAGCATAAGGGAGATGGAAGGAGACACTCATTAACCAACAGCATGAGGTGAGGGGGGGAAATACACTGGACTTAAAGGGTGACTGACAAAGTCTGAAGCCACTGGCTTAAAAAGTCCGGTCCAAAAAGCCAGTGCTGAAACGGGTGGACCCTAAGCCCACTCAACAAATAGTGTATGGCGCAGGTAAGGGTGACAGTTAAGTTATCTAACTCAGACTTTAAGTTATGATTATAAAGGAAAATAAAAGAGTGATGGTGTCGTTAGTGCTTACCAGCTGGTGTAAACTAACTGTGAATGAGGAAGAGGTAAATGCAGTTTAAAAGACAGAATACTGGTGGGAAGAAAGAATCTGCAGGAGGGTCTTAAGGTGCCTCGCCTTTCAGAACGGAGAACATGTCAGAGCCCTCTGGCCCATCACTCTTCAGACGAGTAGTAGTAGAAGACAGAGGTATCTTACATTATATATATATATATATATATACACACACACACATACACACATATATATAGCATAAGGCATGGCATACATATGTAGCATAGCGTGGCAATGACCATAGCATTTTCACAGCCTACATAGTGCCTAGCCTATATCACGTATGTATATAACAGCGTTCATGCAACATAGCATACGCAGCATTATTTTTACCACAGTAAATAAAATGGCCATTTATGACTCCGTTCTATTAAAATTTCGCATGTATTTAGCTCAAACTGACATTTTTCTTGTTCCATCGAGTATCAAACGCTCTTACTACGAATCAGAATGATGCTCATTTTATCAACACCAGAAGGACACATTTTTTAATCAGTCCACAGAAACATTTTTGTTATCTGAAGGCTACATGCAGATCTCCAGCGCTGGCACGCTGGCCACCCAGTTATCTTATCAGCTTTTGTTATGCCCTGAAACAAATGAAGGATTTGTTCTTTTTCATATGCGAGTGTGTTTTTTATGTCGATTATTTTTATAGCAGAAAGCCAGGGCTACAAACATGGGGCATGTTATGTCCCAAACGGAACTCTTAAAAAAAAAAAAAAAAAAACAGATACAACATAATTCTTAAGTATTCCCTGAAATGTCTAGAGGAGTCACGTATGCAAATTCCATTGACAGCAACATTTATGTTCATTCACAAAGGTGACTCTCTGCGAATACGATGATAATGTCTCAATAGAAAAAGCCTTGTATAGTAAAATATAAAAGAACGCAGATTTCGGTATTATGGATTTAGTACCTTGCGGGTTGCTTTACAAACGCTTTTCATTATAATCTGCTTCTGTTTTATTGCGTCTGGCTGTTGGGAGTCACCACCCACCACCCTAGAAAGTGGCTTAAAAGTTATACTTGAATAAAAAAACGTGCCTATGATGCAATTTCACACCATCTATCACTTTTACAACTACACAACGTTTATTTACTTCATTATTCTACTTAGTTCTATTTTTCCAACCTACTCTTACACGTAGATTCTCAGCGGTATATTATGAATGAGAATCTACTTGTCAATAACTCTTGTTTGGGCTGTAAGGCAGTTAGGGCGCCGGCGCGAGCTACTACCTACAGCCTTTGGAGGAAGGCACGCATCATAAATGGCCCTTGTGGCGAGGCCATTCCTTGCCAGAAAGCACACCACGGGGAGGTGCCCTCGACCCCGAACGGACGGCTAAATATGTTTATTCCAGTTATTGCTCCGAGAGTACTGCGGGATCTGAAGCCCCAACGCTGCCCCTTCACGCAAAGACAGAAGAGTCCCAGCCAAAAGAAAAAGAAAGCGCGTCCTCTGCTTACCGTATGGAGTCGGATTTTCTTACGGTTTTCCCCCTTAGTCCTCAGAAACAACGGACATGCTCAGCTGGCCCGACTTCTGGTGAGGCGCAGACTTCAAAGCATCTTCGGCTCTTGCTGAACACTTTCTGTGGGGTATGTGACGCCCACGGCGCAAACTCCAAGCGCCACCGAGGTACCCAGGAAGGTGGCCGTTTGAAGCCCGCCCCCTTCTGAGGGGCTCAAGATGTGTCTGGAGCGGAGAGGTGCAGGGCACTAACTGGCAGATCAGCACCTTATTCAAGGAATATAAGGGGCCTGGAGACACCATCCAACCATCCAACCATCCTTGGGGACAGAAGAGGCCAGGTGAGCCGGCTCCCAGGCACAAACTCTGGGCTCTGCTCAGGTGGGCCTCGGAGGAAGGGACAACTCACAAGGCGTCCCCCAAGACTGCCCTTCTGATGAAAGTCATGTCCTCCTCCAGCTGAGATCAGGATCTGAGGAATGTGCGCTTGGCGGCTGTAACCTTGAACTGCACGAGAAGCAGCCTTCATGCTAGGGGCGGGGAGAGCTGTGCTCCAGGAGGCAACGCTCACGAGCGCTGTCAGCATGCGCCTGCTCTGCTAGCAGCTCGTAAAACAAGTGACCAGTTGCTTCAGGGGCCTCTGTAACGGGGAAGCATGCAGGCTGCATGCGAAGGAGGCTAAAATAAAAGAAACTGAAAGTATAGATAGACGAGGAGCCTGTACAGACCAGGGACACACAGGAGTAAACTGACTGCAGAAAGTTCAAACTGAGACACAACAGACAAACTGATTAGAGAAAAGCGAAACGTTCCCCAGAGAGACGAAAAAACCGAGGTAGAACACAGATATAGTGAAAAACTTGTGACAAGGCAACCTTAGACGATAGATGATACAGAAGCGCCCGAGAGGGGCTTATGGGACAGTGGAAAGGGAGATGAACGCAGATAGGGAAGGGGTACTGAGTGAGAGAAAACATAATATTTTGTTTAAAAAAAACAATGACATTTTCTTTTTAAGACTTTAAAAACAGAGAGGGTGAGAATGTGTTTGCGTTTTTTCTGTGTGCATGTAAAAATTCATGGTGACACCTCACCATTCTCCACTGAAGCACCTGTTCCCAGCTATTTCCCATAAAATTCCTTTGTTTACAGGCGGGGTGTAACACCCCATATACCCCCCTGACGCTATGCCCTTGCAATGGTACAAATACAACAGTGAAGGGACAACAGAAAATCCAGATTCCAGTCATTTTGAAACGCAAGCATTGCAACCATAGGCACAGGCCGACAGAGACAAAGCTTTGGAGACAAACCAAAACAAATACACTGACTGCCAGAAAAAAAGTAGACCATCACACATGAACTCATTTGGAGTTTTACAGTACGGTCACTTAAGCCATGGAGGGAGTAGTATGTCGTAAAGTGGAAGGGCATAGAGTGAAGTAGAGTTGAGCAGAGTCTTAGTGCAGCGTGTGAGAATGGAGTGGGTTGTCAGAGTGGAGTGGCATAGTGTGTCATGGAGCGGTGTAGACTAAAGTAACGCAGATGGTGTTGCGCATAGTGAAGTAGAGTGCTGTAGAGCAGAATGGCATAGAGTGGAGAAGATTGTCAAAGAGTGGATATCATAGTTGAGTAGTTAAGTAGAGTAGTGTGCAGTAAAACAGAGTAAAGTGGCATACAGGGAGTTGTGTGTTGTAGAGTGGAGTGGCATAGAGTGGAGTAGTGTCAGCGTGGGGTAGAGTTTAATAGAGTAAAGTGTTAGAGTGGAGTATTGTAGAGTGGATTGTTGGCAGTGGAGCAGAGTGGTCTAGAGTGAAGTGGCATAAAGTACAGTGGTGCAGAGTAGATTGGTATAGAGTGCATTGGCGTAGTGCAATGGCATAGAATAGACTGCAGTGGCATAAAGTGGCGTAGAGCGCAGTGGCATACAGCAAAGTGGTGCAGAGTGCAGTGGTGTAAAGTGGCGTAGAGTAGATTGTTTCAGAGTAGAATGAAGTGGCATAGAGCGGAGTGGTGCAGGGTAGAGTGCAGAGGTATAGACTAGAGTGGTGTAGAGTGCAGTGGAGTAGAGTGGTATAGAGTGGAGTGGTGCAGAATGGTTGTGTGAAGTGATGCAGAGTTTAGTGACAGAGTGCACTGGCATAGAGTGGCACAGAGTCAAGTGGTGCAGACTAGAGTGGAGTGGCATAGAGTGCAGTAGTTCGTAGTAGAGTGGTGCAAAGTAGAGTGTCAGACCACAGTGAGGCAGGGTAGAGTAGAGCGGCACAGAGTGCAGTGATGTACAGTGAATGGTGTACAGTGGTGTAGAGAGCAGTGGCGGAGAGTGCAATCTTATAGTAGTAGTGTGTCAAAGTTCAGTGGCACAGAGTAGAGTGGTGCAGAGACCACTGGCATAGAGTATAGTGGTGCAGAGTAGAATAGAGTGACAGAGTGCAGTGTCGTAGAGTGCAATAGTGTCAAGTGGTGTAGTGTGCAGTGAAATAGAGTAATGCAGAGTATAGTATAGAGGCGTAGAGTACACCAGTGCAGAGTAGTTGACACAGCACATTGGTTTTCAGTAAAGCATTGTTGAGTGCATTGGTGTAGAGTGCAGTTGTTTAGAGTAAAGTGGCATAGAGTGAAGTGGTGTATAGTATAGTGATGCAGAGTGGAGTGGCATAGATTGAAGTGGTGCAGAGAGGAGTAGAGTGGGCTAGACTGCAGTGGAGTAGAGTAGAATGTTTCAGAGTAGAGTGAAATAGAACAGTGTGGAGGGGTGTGGCATAGAGTGGTGAGGCATAGAGTGGAGCTGTGCTAAGTAGAGTGGAGCGGTGCGGAATAGGGTGCAGTGGGATAGAGTTGTGGCATAGAGTGGCAGTATGGTGTAGAATGGAGTGGTGCGGAGTAGAGCAGAGTGGCCTAGACCGGAACGGTGTAGAATGCAGTGGTGAAGAATGCAGTGGTGCATAGTCAAGTGGGGTAGAGTGCACTTGCATAGAGTAGAATGGTGTAGAGTAGAGGTGTAGAATGATGTTTCAGAGTGCAGTGGTGCACAGTAGGTTAAGGTGATAGAATGTAGTGCCAGAGTGCATTGGCATAGTAGAGCACAGTAGAGTGAAGTGGCATAGAGTGCAGTGGTGCAGAGTAAAGTGGCAAAGAGTTCAGTGGCGGAGAGTACAGTGTTGCAGAGGGGAGTATGGTTCAGTGCAGTACTGGAGAGGAGCATGGCATAGAACGCACTGGTGTAAAGTGCAGTGGTGTAGAGTGCAACGGTGTAAGTAGTAGTGTAGATTGCAGTGGCATAGAGTACTGTAGAGTATAGTAGCGTACAGTATAGTGTTGCCAAGTAGATTGGCATGGATTGCAGTGGTGTCGAGTGTACTGGTTTTGCGTAGAGTGGGGCAGAGTACAGTGATGCAGAGGAGAGTGGAGTGGCATAGGCTGGAGTGGTGCAGAGTAGAGTAGAGTGGCATAGAGTGCAGTAGATTAGATTGAATCAGAGTAGAGTGCAGTGGCAGAGTAGATGAGTAGCTTAGAGTGGATTGGAGTAGAGTGCAGTGGTGTAGAGTGGAGCGATGCAGAGTAGAGAGGCGTACAGTGCATTGGTGTAGAGTGTAGCAGAATGGCAGAGTAAAGTGGTGCAGAGTAGAGTGCAGTGGCATAGGGTGCAGTGATGCACAGAAGACTGGCAGAGAGTGCAGTGTTGTAGAGTGGCACAGAAGGAAGTGGTGCAGAGTAGAGTGAAGTGGTTCAGGGTGGAGTGCAGCGGCGTAGAGTGGAGAGATGCAGAGTTTAGTGGCATAGAGTGTTGTGACTTAGATTGCATTGGCATAGAGTGGTGCAGAGTAGAGTGCTGTGGCGTAGAGCACAGTGGAATAAAGTTCAGGTGCATAGAGTAGAGTGGGGTAGAGTTTAGTGGCAGAGACTACAGTGTTGCAGAGTAGACTATTGTAGAGTGCAATGGTGTACAGTAGAGTGGCAGAGTGCACTGGCGTGGAGTGCAGTGGCATAGAGTTGTGCAGAGTAGAGTCCATACAAAACAGTGGCATAGAGTACAGTGGTGCAGAATAGAAGAGAGTGCAGTGGCGTATAGTAAAATGGCATAAAGTGTTGCAGAGACGAATGGTGTAGAATGCTGTGGTGCAGAGTAGTTTGGCGCAGAGTGCACTGGCTTAAAGTACGGTGGTGTAGAGTGCAGTGATGCAGAGTAGAATGCAGTGGCATCGAGTGGAGCGGCATCGAGTGGAGCTGAGTGCATCGGCGCTGAGTGCAGTGGCACTGAGTAGATTGCTTCAGAGTAGAGCCGAGTGGTGCACGACAGAGTACAGTGGCGTACAGTACAGAGGCATAGAGAGCAGAGCACCCTAAAGTGGTCCAGAGTGGATTGGCACAGAGTGCACTGGTGTAGAGTGGAGTGATATAGAGTAGAGTACAGTGGTGTAGAGTGCAGTGTTGCAGAGCAGAGCGGAGTGGTGTAGATTGCAGTGGTGAAAAAATCTGTGGTCCATAGTAGAGTAGTGTGGGGTAGAGTGCATTGGCGTAGAGTGGTATAGAGAGGTGTAGAGTAAAGTGGCATAGAGGGGAATGGTGCAGAATAGAGTGCAGTGACGGAAAGTAGCGTGGAGTGGAGTCGCATAGTGTGGAGTGGTGCAGAGCAGACTGCAGTGGTGTGGAGTGGTGCAGAGTAGCATGGAGTAGGGTGAAGTGAAGTATGCATGGGGTAGTAGCGTACTGCCATTACAGACACCACATCTTCAATTGAAATGACCATGACATTTGCAGACATACAGTTTTATTAATAAAAGTATACAACACACAAACAGTTGCTAATATGTATTAAAACAATGTCAATGCACGCCATGATGTGTGTCAGCATAACAACGAACTTGTTTAACTATTGTTGATTCCACCTGACATGACTTCCCCGAGCCAGAAGTATCTGGTCAGGCAGACCATGCGACCCAGGCCTGAAGCAACTGATTGACAGATCACAGGTGGGGTGACATGTAGCACATAGACAAAGGCTCAAAACAGGAAAGAACCAGATCGATTCCCCAGATAGACAGCAACACCACAAAGGTCCTAGGAAATTGACCCCCCCCACCCCCAAAAAAAACACATTTGGCTTATGGTGTTCCCAAAACACCATGAAGTTAGATGCCACATGAGGTTTTGGAAACACAGCCAATCAGAAAACAGCACACACATTATAAGCAGTGATCACACGCTCCCCGTGTCGGACTTCTTGACATGTTACCTACTGACCCACACTATGTCACACAAGGTAACACCCACCTGCACACTTTATCAGATGGTTGGATTTATGGCCTCGTGACTAGGCCGGATTCCTTTTTACAAAGAATGTATTCAATCGGTTTATAGCACCTAAAGACAATGTATAAAAGGACGCTCAAAACTATAACTTTGAGAGAGAGTCATTAGACCCCCGACTCTGTGTTGCGCCCTCCCAGACGTTGCCTTTAATTAAACAGACTGTTCCTGCTTTGCCAAACACCGCTTTTCTTTCTTTTATTTAAGGTAAATCCGCATTCGAGCAACACGATGTGTGGAAATGTTATCATGTAGTGTACTGATTTGTTGTGATCGTATTATAATAGTTGTTTCCACCACACTTCAAAATTATCAAAAAAAATTGCTTAATTTGTGCTTCTCGAATTGTGATATTTTCTGAAATATTTGTGCAGCTCATTTACAGACATTTCAAATGTGTTGTGCACTAGAAAAAAAATATCATACAGCCTTCCTCGATCACAACCGTATTAGCCAGCATGACGTCACATCTATCCCCTTACTTTGAAATCGGAGAAAGAAAAATAAACACCAATCTCCCTGGAAGACAGAGCCTGACATTTAACCTTTGTCTTTAAATACACAGCAAATGTGAGAAGATAAGGACAGGATTTAAAGTCCTGTTTACAGGAATAGAGCACTGATGAAAAAATACAGTAAGCAGAGTTTGGGCAACAGAAGGATGAACTCAAGGTGGACAGCCTAAAACAAATAGAACCAGCAAATAGAAAGCAAGAAAATGTGAGTTACAAATCACAAAGCCAATAGTAAGCAATGTGCAGAAAGCATTTTCAGGGAAGCTTTCCGAATGTTCCTAAGATGATGTTAGCAAACCAGACAGCGCAGTGGTAGGCCACAACCTAGAAATAACCAATGGCATGCTGCACATGTCATCACTTAGATTAGTTAAAAAGAAAGACCTCATACAGAGGGTCTGTCTTCATAAAATGTAACATATCCATAGTGCCTCAGGAGTTCTCCCAGAACCCGTGGACTTTCAGATTTTTCTTTAGTGTGGAACCACCATGGTTTACACGGTAGTCCCAGAAAGAACGGACATTTCTGGCATTGGAGAAGCTGCTTTAAAATGGGAAACTTCTTTGACACCATTGCCACCGGTGTCAGGTATAACCATCCGTGGGTTGCCAAGGATGTAAGCTGGCAGTGGTTCTGGCTCTAAGAACACTTGTATTTTATAACATATTTCTCGTTAGTGCCATCCTCAAATTAAGACCCACAGTCTAGTCCAACGACAGACAGTCAGGTTAGAAAATAAACAAGCATTGGCAAAGCCAATTGGTTTCACCTACAAAAGAGCTATTCTCTTTGCCAATGTCTTTTAGCCATGTTGTACAGCAGCGTAAAGTGGAGTACAGTAGACGGGAATGGAGTGGCATGGTGTAGAGTGGTGTAGGGTGGCAAAGAGTGGCGTGGAGTGGGGTAGAGTGGTTGGGAGTGGCATAGAGTGCAGGGGCAGAGAGGAGTGGCGTGGACTGGACTGGCAGAGTAAAGTGGCATAGGGTGCAGTGGCATAGAGTGGACAGGCATAGAGCAGAGTCAAGTTGAGTGGAGTGGGGTAGACTAAAGTTGCATAGAGTAGAGTGACAGAGTGGAGAGGGATATAGTGGAATAGAGTGGACTGGTGCAGTGGCAAAGTACAGTTGCATAGTGTGGTACAGTGCACTGAGATAGAGTAGAGTGGTGCAGATTAGAGTGGAGTAGTGCAGAGTGCAATGATGGAGAAAAGAGTAATATGGATTAAAGCTGAGTGGCACAAAGTTCATTAGCGTAGAGTAGGGGGACGCAGAATGCTTTTGCGCAGAGTGCAGTACTGCAGAGTAGAATGCATTGCAGAAGCGTAGAGTGGTGTAGAGTGCAGTGGCACAGAGGACAGTGGTGTAGAGTGGTGCCAGAGTAGAGTGGGGTACAGTGTAGTGGGGTAGAGTGGTGCAGACGAGTGGCAGAGAGTGCAGTGGAACAGAGTAGATGGTGCAGACTAGAATGCAGTGGCGTAAAGAGGTGCAGGGTACAGTGCATTTGAGAAGAGCGCAGAGTGCAGTGGCGCAGAGTGCATGGTAGGGGTGTGAGGGAAAAGAAGCAATATGGAAGTGGGAACGAATGGGAGGGAACAGAAGCACATGGAAAAGGATATGGAAGATGGACTAAAAACACAAGCACTCATATGGAGTGCTTGAACACACAGAAAAACTAGCTACAAAAACAGGAGCCGTAGATGGACACAAGTATTTGGTATATGCTCCAGAAGAGGGGCAAACAGAAGAAGAGGACATGACACTGGGATGCTGTGACAAACAGGGACGTGGAAAATTAGAGTGACACTGAAGCTAACAAAAGGTACGATATGGGCGGGCTGTAAGCCCGCTGCATGCCGACAACATGTCTAGCAGAGACAGTGCATGGGCTGTCTAGGCGAATCCTAAAAAGGAACAGTAAAACAGACAGTAACATGCAAACACAAGAGGTACATTGCTAAGAAAACCAGAGAAAGATTTTGCAAACTGATCAATAAAGAAATGTATAAGCTCAAATACAATTAACGAAGGAAGGAATGAAGGAGGGAAGGAAAGAATGAAGGAATGATGGAGCTTGTACAGCAAATGTTTACCAAAGGTAGCTCTGTGGTAGGACCAAGAAAATGTGCAGATGAAGCAGAAAAGGAAGCTTAGCAGCAAAAGATGAAGAGTTGTGATCAGTTTACAAACAAATTGTAATGGTGATTCTGAGGATATGGAGCAGAAATTCCAAAGGTGGAAAGACAGTGGTTGGCCACCCTGTAGACAGATTTAAAAGTGGAACAACAGAGATATCAGTCAGAGTTCAATTTGCGCTGGTGGAGCCCAACAGCACTCATTTTTGGGGACTGGCACTTATTATACCTCAGAGTTTGACCCAGTGCAAGGAAGAGAAAAAACACATAAGGAGAAAATAAGGAGAACAAGAATGCCAGAAAAACAGTGAAAAACAAAGAAGCAGGTATTAAAAAAGAATGTGAAAGAGTGAGATGAAAGAGAAGATAGTGTTGGGTGATGGACAGAAGAGGCATGAGGTGAAATCTGGCCGAAACTGCCTTGGTATTTCGCACCTGCTACACACGATAGCCCACGGACACTTTGAACTCTGGCACTTATTCTTTTATAAATTGAAAACTGGAAAAAGTTGGGCAATAAAGATTGCGATGGATGGTATAGTGCAAGCCTACTTTTCCCACAGTGTTACACAGGAAACAGTGAATGCGACAAAGGGGTATGATGATAATACAAGCCAGGGCAGAAAGCCAAAGCTGCTGATGACTGCAGAAGACAGAGGGTGGTTGAGAATGGTCAAATTATGAATATATTGACATTTGTTGGGCTGGAAAACTGGCACTCTTACACAAAGAACATTAGGGTAATCTAGCCAAGAAACAATAGGAGTCTGTGCCACAATCTGGTGATTGCAATGGGTAAGAAAAGGAAAGAGCTTCCGTAGGAATCAGCAGAAAAACCTTAACTACTATATTCTTAATGACTTTTGCAGTAGAAGATAAAGCCAAGGGAAGAAGTCTAAAAAGTACATTTCCAGATCCAATACAGTCACTGATGGTTGGAACTGGACTAAATTGGCCGCAGTTGTCAAGACTGAAGGGACATGGGCGTCATCTGTATAGAATTAGACCTCAAAATCAAAGGATTTAAATGTTGGATTCCGATTTTGAAAAGTTAAAGGGAAAGAAAGAGGCCTCAGAGGAACTCCTAAATGACAAGGGAAGGGCAAGAAGGAAACAAGCACTGGAAATGACAATAGGTCTGGATTTAAAGGAATGAATTATAATGTGCATTACAAGTAAACACAACAAGAATTGGCTATGTATCTGTGTGGTAGCAAAGAAATGTAGATTAATATTGGTGGAGTTTAAAAGGTCAGATGACAGTTACACTGTCAGGCCAGAGCTAAACATTTATGTGGGTTAATGACTGCCCTCCTCTTATCTGTGCTGCTGCCAAAGAAAAATATTATAAATTATCTAATTATCTAAAATACTTTAATAGCATAACAATGTAATGTGTGTGCCCCGAAAGGTGAAGCTCAGGCTGCTGAATAAATAAAATTATCACAGCTGTGTGGCAGGAAAGCAGTTTTTTTTGTGTTAGCACACAATTTTTGCCCAATCAAAACATGTACTCCTAACAGTGAACATGTGGGTGGGTCCAATGCCCCTCTCTAGTGATGCTCACATAATTGACTGGTGAAAGCTGCATTGTCAAGCCAGAGCATAAAAAGGAAGCAAGAAAGATTGGGGGTTATCATTCAATAAAAGCAAAATCGAGCAAGGGCCATTAGAGATCTTGGCATTGGCAAAGCAATAGAGAAGATATCATGGTTAACTACCTCGTGGGTTGTCAATAAATATCACACTGTCAACATGTAGGAGGTAGAGGGTATAAGCAGTGAGTGAGCAACAGACAAACTTTATTGACAAAACAAAGCTAGTGCCTAACACAAGTAAGCAGACAGACAAGAACATCAAATAGAGAGATGTGGTCCAATGCAAAAACAAATAAACTGGTATAAAAAAAAAAAAAGGTTATCAGCCGGTTTGAACCCATTTAAGACTGCACATTTGTTTTTCTTTATTCAAGAGCTCAGTTCATGGAATGTCTTATGCACATATACGGATAAAAAACCTAGTTCTGAAAAATATGGAATCTCATTGATGAATGGCGCAGTGAAGGCATGCCCGTCTGTGCCCATCCACACCAAGACCGCACCTATCGCCAGGCCCCCTAGTGGTTTTAAATCTCAGTACCCGCAGGGACGGTGTTACGCCAAAGAAGAGCTATTAGCCTACACACTACAGGTAAGGGTGCTGGCTATACCAGGCTAGATACATGTTTAATCACTGAGGTTTTCAATTAGGCATGCCCGGGATGCAGTTCCATGCTAGCGAGCCACGAGACACAGGGTAGAAATTAATGCTAGTGGTAACTTATATGATAAAAACACCGTTAGGAAAGGTAAAGTCTCCTGCACTCTTATTAACATGAGGTCATAATTAAAAATAAAACTGAATTTGCATATATCGCTTTTGTAATTCAAACATGGGCTGATCACACGTCAGGCCCAGATCTGGTCCCTGACATTCCTTCCGGTTATTCCATTTATAGGGTAGACAGGACCCAGAAGAGGGGAGAGGCACTCCCAGTTGTTGGAATAACATAACCGTAATTAATATACCAGTGTCCTCCTCAGAGCGTGAGGTACTCTCATTTAGTACTAAATTATCTAAGACCCAATCATTCAATAGATTGCTAGAGTACCACCCACCTGGCCCAAGAGTTACTTTTTTACAGGCAGTTAGCTCCCTCCTAAAATCTTGTTTGCACTTTACGGAATACACAGTTCTATAAGATTTTAACTTCCATTTGGAGGCCCCAACACAAAGATTACAGAGGTTTTGTTTGACACCATGTCAAGTCTAGGCTTCACCCAAGTGGTAGACGCCTCCGTACATCTCGCAGTCACACCCTAGACAGCATTTTCACAAACAATTCCCCTTTAATTAAGACTGGTACCTTACCTCTGATCTGGGCGCACCACAATGCGGGCATGTTTGAAACAAAAAATCTACATAAGGTGCTCATCGTACTCCAACAATACGCGCCCGGCTTAAAACTCAAGCCCATCAACTCAACCAGCTTCTAATTGGGTCTCAACCCAAGCAGGAAGAGGACTTAGACCAAGTAACCCTAAACTATTCCAACTTGCTGAGCTGCGCAGTACATCCTCTTGCGTCTGCCAAGTCTCACACACACCAAAGAAGTAATCATCAGTACCACGGTTTACAGACAAACTAAGAATTCAGAAACAATGCTGTCACAGACAGGCGCGAAAATGGAGAATGATATATTTAAGCAATGTATTGCGGATTATAAGGCCTTGTTGCAGAAAGAAACTTCGGCTTATTTTACTCAAAAGATTGAATCCTCAAAAAATTCTATAAAAGAACTGTTTTAGATAGTTACTAACCCACCAATGTATCCAGTAAAAAAAAATCTGAAATAACCTTGCCCATTTTTTTCAAACTAACATAGAAGAGGTTTATAATAGGTTTTCTTGAAAACAAGCCAATTAATCTAGGGGAAAATAACTTTTCCCCCTCTCGCTTTGACAGTGAACCTTTTAGCAAATTCACTCCCCCTTACGGCTTAGCAGGTAAAATTGCTAATCAAATCTACAAAATCGGGCTCCCCACTTGATCTCTATCCTCTGACAATTGTACAATTAAGGCCTGAGATTATAGCAACTCATCTTACTAGAAATTTTAATGAGAGGAAACTGGCAGCAGCGGACTTACTTTATAAAGAATAATCATCTCCTAGATTCCATTCAGTTCGGATTCACGAGTGGCCATACTTCCGAATCAGTTCTGATTGTGGCCACAGAGGAGACAAGCATTTGCAATGCAACGGGTCTCGCGTTTGCTCGTGTTAGAGCTGACAGTGTTGTAAACTCCTAACCCGACTTTTCACTGGTAATGAAACCTATCGGCAAAAGCGCATTTATGTACTAACCGGAAAAGTGCAATTAACTGTGTCACAGGGTCGATATTATGGAAAGCGCTCAACTTCTGCCAAGCGAGATCGCGCTGGGAAAAGAGAGAAAAAGGAGTCCACGGGCCGGACGGAAAACAGCGAGCCTCGCATGTTTTCTGTACTTGGTCTATGCGCTCGAGGAGGGCTATCCACCGAAAAAGGCATGAGGTATGCATGCCTTCCACTAATGAAATCAAGCAGATTCTAACAGGCAAGCCCATGAACCAATGACGTGACGTGGACGGGGCTCCGAGCCCTTTTTAGTAACTAAAGCATCTCGCTTAGTGAAACGCATGCGCAAGCGCATGCGACGCAGGCTCGACCCTAACAAGGCCAACTCTAGACAAGGGAGGCTGAGCAGCCCCTATTTTACTTGATCCATCGGCAATATCTGACATGGTCAATCATTATCTGCTGCTTGATCATCTCCAAAGTATCAGGATCTATGGGGCAGCAATGGCGCTAATAAGATCTTTCCTCTCCGGACAAGAACATTCCGTGGCTCTGAAGGAGACTGCATCCAATCCCTTTTCACTGCCTTGCGGGGTCCCTCAGGGGCTCTCTTGGAGTCCAACGTTATTTAACATTTATGTTACACCATTGGCCAGTTTGATCTGATCATTTTGGGATTTCCTAGGTATCATATGCCAACAAGACACAAATTGTTGTTTCGCTCTATAGTAATAACACTGAAACCAGATTTGACAACTACATGCAAGCTGTGAGTGATTGGATGAATAATGATTGCCTGGAGTTAAATTCCGGGAAGACAGAGGTTCTGCTGTTTGGCAATGACACTTCCTTTTGGTCCCATTTCTGGTAGCCCCATGAACTGGGAACTCTTCCAACCCCCAGTAAGGAACCTAGGAGTTATAGTTGTAGACAAGCTAACCTTTGGCTATCAAGTCAATATTGTCACTTCTTTTTACACTCCAAAAACAAAAAAATCTTTCCATACATTCCACATGAACTACAGAAGACAATAGTGGTGCCCTATATCTACCTGAAGTCGATTACTGTAATGGTCTCTATTTAAATATGCAACAGCGATTGATGAATGAACTTCAGACACTGTTGAACGTAGCAGAACGCATGCTCTTAGGGATTCCCATGTTCCATTCGTCATCCCAAGCCTTACGAAACTACACTGGCTATCAATAAAGCATCATATTACCTTAAAGCCCCTGTGTATCGCCTACACAGCCCTTCACAACATGGGACCAGACTATTTTAAAGGTAGCTTTAAAAAGAAATTCCTAACAGGATGCCTTGCTATATATCGGTCAAAAAGTGCTATAGCTCCTAAATTCAATCGCTCCTCTTGTGGCAGTAGAAGTTTTGTTATGTGCACGGCTACACTATGGAACAGTCTACCTTTAAATATTAAATCCATGTTCAATCTCCTGTCTTTTAGAAAGGCTATAAAAACCTGGTTATTTGTTAATTAGTAAGGGCTTTGCTCCTGACCTTTTGAACAGGTGCAGCGCCAAGACGCCTCCAGGTACTTGCACGTTTTAGGAATATTTATCGTATCATTTCATACCAGAAATGCAGACTATCTGGAAAAAAAATCTTCAACCAGTCCTATAAGGGACCCTATCCCTGAGCTTCAACATTTCCTTGCAAGGCATTACTCTTTCGCCCCAGGTGCGTATCCCAGTGCATGTTCCGTGGAACCCAGCACCAGAACTAGGCTCTGATGGCATACAAAACTGTTTTGTGTTCTGTGTACTTTTACAGAGTGCTGTGTTTTGGTGTGCCATGATGTGTTAGTGCTGGTTTGTGACAGGACTGCTTTGGTTGTTTCAGTGCCAGAGATGGACTAGTTGTGGCTTCCTATGCACTTGTAAAGGGTTGTACTTGCTGTGTACACCGACCCATTATTCTTCCCACACATTTCTCTATGCCTCCATTCAACATTCTTTTACCAACATAATGACGTAGTCACGCATTTAGATAATTCACCCAGCCATTGATTCAACCACTCACTCACATTCAGCCACTCTACTATTCCTTCACGTAGTCCTCTGTCTGCTTATATTTAAGCCTTTTCCCTTTTATTGAGTCAATGGGTTATGTTTTTTATTTCTGTCACATTTTTATTTGCTGGTGCTTTTTCATTTTTTCTATTGTCTAAAAAGCTTTTCATAGGTTGCCTTACTCGAGCTGCAATGGTCTCAATCAAAGACTAAAGAGTACATCCTATCACGTGAATTAGAACTGTAGGCAGTGTCTTCATAACTCAACAAAGCACCTGAAAGGAGTCCCCTAGCAGTTGATTCAGTACTCCAGATGAAGCTCCTAGAACTAGATACTGCACTCTAGATGAGGTCTCCAAAACTGGATAGAGCACTACCAATAAGGCCTCCAGACTGTGACGGACCACTCCGGAGTAGGTTGCCAGACCAGTATCCAACACTCCAGTGGAGGCTTCCAGAACTGGACACCACTCCAAAAAAGGCCCACAGATCTGCACGAAACACTCCAGACTTCAAATTTATAACTGTACCCCAAGCAGGGCTTGTGAAAGATTAAGTGACGGGCTAATAATTGTGTTCAGAATACCACGATAAGGGTGCTACAGAAAATTGGGTGTCGAATACAAAACCTGTATAGGCATGATCCACCATATGCCACTATAATCCACCACCAGACGCTCGCTGCCTATTTACCTCGTTCCTGCAGGTTCTTTCTTATTCCTGCTTTTGTCCTTTGTCACTGTTTTTTGCCTTTCTCTTACTCATTTCCCCATTTTGTGTTTTTCTCTCTCTTGCTTTCGATCAAAGTCTGGGAACACATATAAGTGCTAGTCCTCACAAATGAGTGCGGTGGGCCCCCAGCTGCAAATACCAGCTCAAATTAAGCAGAGTCCAAGTAAAGTGTGGAGCTGGGAGGAGGGATTTACTCCGCATGAGTTAGTCCAACATTTGTTTCCCCATTTTTATTTCTTTCATTCTGACTAAATTCTGCCTTTGTTTTCTCACCATGCTGCATTATTCTGCATTAATTTGCTTTTTGTTAGTATGCGATTCCTTCCTTGTGATTGCATTATATTAATATCTATTATATCCTCCACATAAATACTGATGTTAGAAACAGGAAAGAGACGTGAAATCACTCAAAATAAAAAATAAAAATAAAACAATGGAAACCCCTGACATAGTGGAGGAAAAACTGAATAAAAACAGAGACTGACAGACAATACACAGTAGGGCTTGCCATCAATACAGATCATAATTAATATGGTACCGACTGTAAACCGCCTGCATATACAGAGAGCGTTAGATAAAAAGGGTGCTATTAAACATAATAACACGTTGATCATCCACTGTCAACTTGTTGATAGTCTGTGAGAATTTCTGAGCCACATCAAATAAAAGCGTGGAATGCGACAAAGCCATATTATAAGCCCTCATTCAACATTGAATGCTCCTCAGAATGAAAACCCATTTCCAGCTCCTCTTGCTGACATAAACATCAATTTATACACGCAGTTCCCAAGAATTTGGGAAGCTAAATCCCCAGACAGAATACAGAGGCTTGCAGGCAGGCGCTCGAAGGGGTTACAGAAAAGCTGACAGAGTGTTCTATTTGGACTAAACGCAGTTGGTGTATCTGCTGAGATTATAATCACTGTTTATAGTTTCTTGTATTAAAGTCATGATATTTGAACGCCGGCTTCTTTTTAAAACATTCAAAAGAATAAATAGATCTATTCATCTCAATGTTTCACTAAAATAAGCCAGCTACAGATACATTTTCGTTAGAAACGCGGAGTTGTTTCTTAGTCTGCCGTTCTTTTCTTCGTCATGGTTGTGCATCAGAAGTCCTTAGGCTCCCAGATCTACCACAATGAAACACCATAATACTTGAAGCCCCCAAGTCCACCACTGTTAATCTAACCAGCCCCTAGAAAAAAAACACTAATCTGATTAGCCTTCAGGTCAATCACCACAGCTTCTGCAAGATTTCAAGTCAACCACTGCTGATTGGACAACCTCGGATTGGACACCACTCATTCCTCTAGCCCAGCAGTCATTCACTGTTTCTTCAACCTACTGGGTCAACTTTCACCGACTTGTCAAACATCACACTTATTATTTCATCCTCATGTTAGCCCCCATGATTGTTCAAGCCACCAGGTCCACCACCACTGTTGTATCAAGCCCTGAGATCCTCAACCAAAAAACGGCACAAAACTTAACCCAAATTAACAATGCTTCCTCAAGCCAATCTTGCCCCAACAAACTGTTAACGTGTCTTCAAAACAGAGGTCAAGCAACACCTACCCAGCATTCAAGGTGAAGTGCAGATCACCATTGATTTCTTAAAATGAATATCAATCTTCACCACTTCCTCCAGTCTTCAGGCTACCAGTGCTTAATTTGTGCTTGTTGTTTCCAGTGCTGGGCACCGGCACTTATTTGTGAGGGCCGGGGCTTATTCTTATGCATCAAGCATTTGCTGGGAGCAAAAGACGCATATCGGAAAGACGAAAGAAGGAAAAATTAAAAAACGTCATAATGGGAGATGGTAGAAAGTTGCAGGATGAGCTGAAGGGGCAGGGGTGGCCGTAAATGGATTGAAGAGGCCCGAGATGGCTTCAGGATTACGCTGCCTCAGTATTCAGAGCTGGTAGATTTAATTACAGCAGCCTCGTGTATAAGAGAAGGGCTTTGAGCACCGGCACATCTTTATTCACAAATTAAGCACTGCAGGCTACCCATCG
Organism: Pleurodeles waltl; assembly: GCF_031143425.1. NCBI lineage: Eukaryota > Metazoa > Chordata > Amphibia > Caudata > Salamandridae > Pleurodeles > Pleurodeles waltl. The sequence goes on along the minus strand of NC_090440.1, from coordinate 549,303,622 downwards.
CTAATTATTGAAACAATGGCCACAGTTATTGTTTTGTTACAGAAAACTTTCTAACCTGCATATGCCCAAGATGGGCCATTATTCCCATGCAAGGAAAACGGTCAAAGAGTTAAAATACTCCTTCACTTTGAATCCTACCTCTAACGCCTCAAAGCAAGTGAAAAGAGTAATCTTGATCCTCCCTAGAAGTGTTACCTTCACCCCATCTATCCTACCAACTTTTCATCAATCCATCCTTTCACCCTTCTATCCCCACCTGTTTAGCAGTTCATCCATCTGTTCAACCATCTATCCATCCCACCCATCAATACCTTTATATCACGTCTACAGGACTACACTTGGCTCCTCTGGCTGACTCCGTCCAAGGCCGTCAGATAACATGTTACTTTAAGAGCATCTGCCTGTAGATAGAAATGGCCCATAAAAACATGTTGGTTAGACCCAGCTATCCAGGAAATTGAGTCCAGCTGTACCCCATCAACATAAGGTGCAACAGCAAGGGCAGGATTAAGTTGTCGCTTCCACTGCGACCCGCCCACAGTTTTGCTGAGAGGCAAACTGGGCTTCTGTGAGTGGACATTATATGCTTTTCCTTCAACATCTGGGCATCTTCCCCCTGTGGCTAAGGAGGAGCAGTGCACGTGGTGCAGGGCCCACAATTTTAGTACAATGTTCAAGTTCTGCATAACTTTCATGAACAAAATGTTAATTAAACAATGGGACACGATTAAACTGAGATTTTTGAAGCTGTTTCAATGTTCAATAATGGACTCCGACTGCAATTAAAATGGTCAGCTTTTCTTAACCTTTCAAGAAGATGCTGCAGATTATCAATGGAAAATAGAGAAACTCTAGGTAAACGTAGCCACAAACCACTCTCAACACACTGCTATGCAGATAGACTGATTAGCTGGAGGGAAGGAAATCCATTTTAGACTAGATGTACCATTGGATCAATCGTTATTTCACAGCAATTATGTAATATATACAAAGTTATATCCTCTGCCTCTCTAAAACGGGGTTTTAGGCCACTGCTTTTGTGCACTAAGGTAAACCAGAAGTGTTGTATATAGAGGATGCATATCTGACTAGCATGTGACATGAGCTTGTGTTTCTATCGACAGCTCTGGTGACATCAGACACCACAAGGTCGAAGAGTGGGTGACTTGCAAATGTCAGCATAGGCACAAGTTAACAATATAGAACGATATCACAGATGTTACCTGTTATCACTATTTATATGACATGTTCATGTTGAGGCACTTGGTTTCAAAGGGGTGTTTTTAATACAAGGTAATGTTTTTAGAAAAATATTTTTACTGAACTATGCTGTTAGAAAACTCACGTTTCTTTTTTCAAGGTGTGTCGCAGCACTCGGCCACGGTTTTCACAGATGTACATTAAGCTTGCAAAGTGGTCTAAAGTACTAGGAGCTGAAAGCCAGTGCGTTGAGCATCTTGTTGCCACGTCCTGCAAGATCCTGAAATAGAAAAGAAATCTTGCAACCTGAGTGTAGGCAGAAGGCCAGTGCAGCAGATTTGTATTTTATGGTCATCCCAGAGTTTTCCTGTTTTTCTGTATCATATTTCTGCTGGCTATAGGACTCTATGTACTTTACCAGGGCTACTCAGTAGTAAAATGCCTTTGCTTCCCTTCTAACTCATCGGCTGTACATTGGAACTCCAAATTTAGACTATTTAATTTCTCTATAAGCCCACTGTAAAGGATGCCTTAAGAGCACCAATGGCATTAATAATCAATTGCCATATGTGGGCTGCAGTATGTATTTACACCTCTTACATATTTCACAAAAATCTATGCCTGCAAGTACCACAATTGTGCTCTTGATGAGCTGCAATCTGAAGGCACTGAAGTGACACATTGCAAGGAAAAATGTATTTGCTATGTAGTATAAGCCTAATTGTATACAGTCATAAGTTACCTATACAAGTGAGCCCTATAAGCCCAAAGTTCTGTGTGCTAATATATACAAATATAGAGTACACAATATATTGGCGAAATAAAACTTGAAAGCTATATTTTTTGTATATCTGGCATCTCCCTAAAACATTTAGGTGGAAGTAAAAATCTTTATTTTCCATCTCCTCTTAGGAAAGGTCTAGAAATATGTTTCAAAGTTATTCCCCTCTTAGTTTTTAAAGTATGACCTAATGGTCAAATCAGATTTTTTTTATAACTTAAACAGATAAGTAACTTAGTAAAAAATGACTTTAGGCTGCCTAAGCCAGAACTGGCTTAAAACCAGTTCTGCCAACCATTACACCTGCAGAGACAGACATCTTTGGCTGGGAGGGTTCACATGACTGACTCACAAGGCAATAGCTTGAGTGTGGTCCCTGGAAAGGCCTTTGGTGTTGACTGCTGACCACTTCGCAGAGATTAGATATCTGGGAGAGGACAGGAACTGCTTGCAGAACAAAACAGCAGCTTTAACACTACCTCTTTTGATTTGGAGGTGCCAAGGAGGGCATCTGCTGTTTATCTCCAGGATCCTCTGAGCCATTTAGCCTCCAGCCACAGTAGGAGGGAAAACCAGATTTGACCCTGTCAGGCAGGGTAGTGGCAAAGGAGCTGGGTACTGTCATCTTGAAATAGGGTTCCTGGGTAGTTTTACAGGATGGCAAAGATGAAGTGCGCAAAACGAGGAAGGGAGGACTGCTAAAATATTGTTAGGATTGGGCAGTAGAATGCCTTCAATCATGGTCTAGTGCACAAAATAAATATGGAACCTCTACCATCACCACCTCGGAACATTCCTAGATCTGGGAAGACTATCTGACAAAGGTGGCCCTGCTGGAAGAATCATTCTTACTTCTACCACCAGCTGGAAGAAGAGGAGTAACACAAGTATTCAAGGACTAAAGGACCCCCAAATCCTGCTGTCACAGGACTGGAATTTCTCTCCAAGGGTCAAGTGGTTAACCTCCTGCTTACATGCTTCAGTGAAACAAAAAGCAGGTGGTCTCCTGATTCCAAGAGGACCCGGCTGATTAAAGAGGACTAGTCCCTACAGGAGACCTGGCAGAAGAAAGACTGGGGACCCAGATGCCTGCCCTGGTGAGTTAGGGGATGCAGGACTGACCAGAAGCAGTTTATCAGCAGTTGCAGGCAAAGCTGAAGGTAAAACATTTGACCAGGACAACCCACTTGGTGTATTCGAGGGCTGCTCCATCACAGTTGGCCTAAAATTGTGTGTCCCATGTGAGCTATTTCCTTTCCATAGTGGTGGCTTTTTCTACATACTGTTTGACCTAAAAATGTTAAAAAACCATCTCTCCCATTCCTCAATCTATTTTGATGACATTGGTGTCTTTTTGCTCATTAACATTTTCTTTAGTTTTCTAAATTTGTTTGGGAATTATATTGTGGTGTGCTCTTTACTATGAAATTGTTGTTACTGGCTGAACATAACAATTCTCTGGGGATTGCCTGTGGCTTGTGCCAAAGCTACGAAGGGTTGAGCAGAGATTCTCTCAGAACTGTGTTTTGACAAGCACAGTGGGTTTACGGAGTTGGTACCCAACCCCCTCCAAAATTAATAATTCCTGACAATTTCTGACAGCCAGTTCTAAATCAGGGGAATTACATAATTTTAAAAGGAAAGTTTGCCCCAATTCGACTAGTGCCGACTCTTTATTACTTAAGACAAAAGGAAAATACACCCCTTAAAGATCTCAAAAATGTTAATTCATCATTTAAATTTTAAACTGATAGACAATATAAATGTGTAAAAGGCCCAACGAGAACCGAACCTGGAAAACACTTTTATTAAATGTTTATATCAGTAACCTCAGGTATTTTAAATGTAGATCACGCATGATGTGCGTCGAAAGTAATATTTATTAATATTTGTTTCTGCTTAAGACTACTGACTAATTATTAACGGAATCAAGTGTATGAATTGTTGTAGTAGTTCTTTAGACCTACTTCTGGACACAGCACATTCCTAAACAAAATCTCAGGGAGATAGAAACAGCTTTTACATTGGTTTGGGATTCTTTTTTTTAAGGTTGTGTGTAAGGTTTTTGCTCAGGAAATGTGCTTGCAAGTGTTAACAGCATGAAATATATGGGAGAAGTAAATAACTGATGATATTAACGTGTGATAGTGGCAAAATGCGTGGAGGTTGGAGTGACACTTCCATTACAAGATGATGCAAGTGGAGGAATCACTCACATTAATGGAGCAGAGGACAGAAGAATAATAGAACCATTTAAAAAAGCTCAAAACCTAAGTAGACCAATCCAATAATCTCAAGGTACTGCATAATCCGATAACTGTGAGACTTGAAGGACAGTGTATGCTTGCTGCAGTTGGCAGTATTCCATCGTTGTATTCGCATGGTAAGTCAAGGTAGGGATCTAAAAGACCCGAGAAGCCTTTATGGCACTAACAAAATATTCTTAATGGACTTTAGAGGGTGGGTGGGTGTCAGTCAAATCCAGAACTGCCGACATTATTTGGACATTTGATAAACAGAAACAGTGTACTTTCTGGATGAATCCCAGACACCTCTGAAATGGATCTCCAGCAGACCTAGTGGTAGATATACTGATTCTGCTTTTTGCAGCAGGGAGAGTCATTGCATGGCACACAGAGATTTACAAATTGTAGTGAGGCACACCAATTGTTTAAAGACCATTTACCTTCAGAGAATAACAGAAATCTCCCCTCTTGTCACCCGACCTAATGACCAATGACAGCAACCAACAATCCAGCGCTATGAGGCAGCTGCAAAAGTAGGGTTGCACCAGAATATGGTTAACTACCAGTCTTGGTGCTGTCAATGGACCTTTAATGCTTCACTTGAAATGTTATACTTGAATTCTGCAACAGATTTGCAAACTTTTTAACCACAGAAGTCTACCCTCTCCCTACCTACCCCAAAGATGGTTGTGTTTTCAGACACGCCATGCATGTTATTAACTTCCGTTCTTGCCTTTGACATCAACCAACGAATGATGGATGTGAATCAGACAAGACTGGTGGTACAGAATGGCCATGGAAGGGGTCCACCTTTGACACGTGCCATGGAAAGAAGGCTGTGCTTAATTTGTCTTTTTTTTTTTTTAAAGTTCGCTTAAAATTTCCATAGGAGGCTGTGTCCATGCGCGGCCCGCTTCTGTTGTCCACATGCCATTTTGAGTTAGACAACTACCCTCTAATAATAGCAAAATAGGCATATGATTCGCAATAGGTTAAACAACTTCAAATACTCTTTTAAGACTCCCACTAGTAATATAACTAAATAATTTTTGTTTTGTATAGTGCACAACACAGTCAGGAGGCCATGAGCACAATAAAGCAACATGCTGGTAAGTCTCTCAGAAGCCTACACTTTAACCTGCACTCAATGTCCAACAGAACTCTTTTTGAAATGTATCAAATGTAGGCACAATTTGGTGCGACATGGTATATGATCATTACTATTATATTAACTCGATGAGTTATCAACTGCCACCGCAAATCTCAAGGGTAGGAGAGTTCCGGAGTGTTCCCGTCGCCTGCCGCGTGGCTCCTCTGCTCTTCTTCTGGTGTCCGAGCATTCAATGGGACACCAGCACAGGCTCCCCAGCATGATAAACCTAGCATGAGAGCAGCACCAGGATTGATCTGAGCCACTTGTTCAGCCACTCAGACAGTGCACTGGACTGTGACTACAGGAGGCATGCACCCAAATACAGACCATGAGGCATGAAGCCTAAAAACAATAGGTAATGCGATATGTGTCACAAACTGTGCAGCATGGGTTAATACACGTGTGCTGTGTTCTACAATTTTGTAGCATGATGTGTCTTAGCGTGATAGTATCACGTGTGCCCCTGTTTTTCACATACAATGAGCCTGAAGTAGAATGCTGTTATGCAAAACAATCCTTAGCAACTATGAAATAGGACTATTCTCTAAAGGGTTATATTATTTTCTTATGTTTTACCTCCTGCTAGGCCAATTGACCTATTATAAGTGGAAGAAAGGTAGGTCCCCTTCCTTTATTTCTATAAGAACAAAAAATGTTAATACATAGGGATCCCCAGTAGCACTGATGAATACCTGAGACAAGACTTAGCTATAAAATGGGCAGAAATATGCCAGCCTAAGAGAGGAACACAAGAGCCATTATACCCAATGTGGCCCTTCCATCAATACCTTATAGTATTGTTTTAATATACCAAGGATACCACCGAATAAAGAGGTATCTTGTGGTATACCCTCAGGTATTTTTAATAGGTACACCTGGATCCTAGAAATGTATCCAGATTAGTTTATTTCTAAGAACTCACTCAAGAAATTCCCCCTTGAGGTCGAGTCCGCCCTGGTAGTACTATCTTACCAGGGTGGGGCAAGGTGGACAGCGATGAAGCATGTCACATTACCCGAGTCAGCCCACCTCATCCAATTCTTGGAAATGCCCTGAATGGAGGTAACTGAGTAAGCAAAGGTAGACCAGTACACAAATCAGTCTGAGACACTTAAGACAGGCTCAAGTTCCTGATCAAGTGGGTGCCACATCTTTTTGATGTGTGGATGGTTTAGAGGCTGGTGCAGTACCCTTTAAAAAAAAGCCTCCCCTTTTCTCTCTCGGTGGTTGTAGCAGCAGTAGCACCCTATCCTGTCCAGTGTTCACCCACTGCTGCCAACAGACCAAATGGCCATGATCCATAAACCACGAGCCATCACCCTGCACCACCCGCCAGCAACAGGCGGGCACATGTAAGTAAGCCAGTCAAAGACGACAATGGCATGCATGTGCCTCCATAATTAACCCTGTGCTGTGCATGCCCCTACTGAGCCAGGCTGACAGGCGTAGCTACCCAAGTCAATGCTCAGCACCGTAATGGGCCAGAGCCAATGATGCATGCAAGTCATGGGAAACGACTTCACACTGTTTGTTATGACAGTTTCACATTGTAGCGTCACAGGATGTACAGCAACTGAAGTGTATTGCATACCTGGACCTATTTAACCGAGGAAATTGTGGAATTGCCCTTATGGTTGGGACGCGGCTCGTAGCACAATCTGCTCCCGCCCGCTCTCTTGAAATAAGTACCAGTGTTGCCAACCGACAAGGCAACCACTAGCACAAACTATGAAGGACTCAACTATCTGGGCAAAAGCTGCCACATGCTAGAAACTCCTGAAAACCTTTAGTGCCACAGCAAATCATACACTCAAAGGACTGATCTCTTAACTAATAGGTAGGGCTCAGTTCATTTCTCCTAATCATTCAATTCATTTGCATTTTATATAGTGTTATAAAGCTCATATGAGCACCAAGCAATAAAGGGACCTCAGAGAGGAATCGGAGTTGGTTAGGTGCAGAGCAGATCTGCATGAATAGGCCCTGGAGGCCAGTGTCTGGTGACACTGTTCCGAAGAGACGAGGAGAAGAGAGGGCTATCCACCGTTTGGCTAGGGCAGTACGGTTGTTTTCAGAATCCATGCAGATTACACACCTGCTTAAGTGGGAATAATGTCCACCATGTGCTGAAATGGGAGAGAAGACGACTGCTGTGGAGCAGGGTGGCCACGGAAAGGGGCTTTGGAGCAACAGCGATGCCCACGTAGCTAAGCAGCCACACTAACCCTCCACAACAAAGATACCCAAGAATGCCTACCATGTTTTGGGGAGGCAAAAGAGACTCCAAAAGTGTAGATTCTTTACAAACGAAGGTGGAAACTGATCCCAAGCAAGGTTTCCCAGTGCATCTTCTGGTCCACCGTGTGACTGCGCCTCTTCATCCGGTGACCCTGAGGAGGGCCGGAACCGCGGGACACGCACCGGCGCCGCGCGAGCTGGCAGGCCTGAAATTACACCTTAAAAACATTAGACCTGGTGCAGTGAAATCTTCCTTCAGCTACAACCGTTTGGCTACCTTCCTCCTTTAAAGGCGGGCCGTTTTAAACCATTACAAAATCAGGATTTCCATCAGCATTTCGGGACAGGCGCATTCCAGTTGGCTGTTCCTTTCCCCCATCACAGCGTCCTGCAGATGATACGCTGTCACCCCCTGCGACGTAAAGGAGGGCAACCCCGAATGACACCTCCGCCCGGAACGGCTAGGACAGGCTTGCATCGCAAGCGTTAAGTTGGAGGATTGAAAATTCAGCAGACTATGTTATAGGAAGCGTACATACCCGACAAATGTTTAATTTCCTTGGGTGCGAAAGGACTCTCGGACCAAAAAGGGATTGCTTGCAGGCACGAGTTAACTCTCTGAAACCACGAGGCTCCCACATTGTGCAGGCCCAGTTACACAGCACATCTTGAAATAAAAACCACCCGCCACAGGAAAATCAAAGTTCACCTTGGCAATACTTATGGCAGTGGGATAACCAATACTTCTGTTGTGTTCAACGATTTTTCAGATTATTTATGATCCATTAACAGCTTCTTTCCCTTAAGTTCTGTACGAGGTCTACAACAGCTCCATGGTAGTCAAAACTGCCAGGCGAGGCCCAGGGATAACCCCGGAATATTTCATCTCGCCACCAGGTCATCCTTGCAAGATGGCAGTTTTCATAATCAGGGCCTACCGCACACAGCAGGGTTTATCCACCAGAAGAGACTTATGTTGCACACCCGAATTCATTACTCTTCAACAAAGGAATATACATTTGCATACTTGGTCACCTAACCGAACAAAGCCCCTATGAGACAACATCAATGTTTGCTTAGAAAACGTAACTGATATCCAAAATGACAAAAAATATTTATTCCACTTCCGTAACTGGAAGAAGGGAACCTTTCTGTATCTTGATGGCATAAGCACTGATTTTTTTTTCTGCTGCGTGGAGAAATAACACTTGTGCCTGGCCACCAGCTCAGGGAACAGCCTAAACCCTAGCTCCAAATTATTTTTTAAGTGTTTTAACCAGTGTTAGTATGATGTCTGATGGCCGATTCAGAGTGTGCTGAGACAGCGATGCCATAACAGCGCAGCATCCGGAAAAATCATAGTGAGCATCATGTCTCATGTGATATGAGCTGGAAAGTAATACTCCATCCCTGGAATGAGTGCCCACTTTTGGCTCCCCAAGGGCACTTTGGAATTACGGAAGGGGCCAAAGATGCTTGCACAGCTCCATCTACACAGATAGCAACTGTGCACACATACGCTGGCACTATCCTAAAAGGGCATCCCCTGATTTGCATGGTGCAGTGGCCCATGCAAGTGAGGGAACCACTTTGTCTGTTTCTGAGGCATGGACACTGGTGCAGAGGCAAAGAGGCCATCAGCATGTGTACGGAGTATGTGCCACAAAGAACTGGCACAAGAGTCAGGTGACACCCTCTGGGTACCCCTCTAGAGATAGGCCAGGGGGTCCCATTGACGCCAGCACCCCCTTGCATCAGACTGAAGGTGGGTGCGCCCACCTACAGGTGGAACTCTGTCCCCCTAGAAAGTGCACTGAGAAAAACAGCAGGTCTGCTTTTCGATGATATGTGGACCTCAGGGCAATGCAAGTATACAGATGCACAAGTGGCATTTAATTACAGGTAATAGGGCACTGTTCCTGTTTGCGCCCAGCACACCTAAAAAAAAAAGTGACAAACAGGAAAAGTGCACCTTTAGTGTAATACGGTTTCACGTTACCCCAAATGTGCCAGAACGCCACAAATGTCCAGGTTCTACATTTAAGAAAATTGTTTGGGACCTTGGAGAAATTTTTGCTTCAGGCTCCTTATTCAGCCCCCAACCTGTTACTTTAAAAGAAACCAAATTCCAACTATCGTTGCTCTGCAATGTGTTGCCACTTCTTCAGTCAGATGATCTAGTAAAGCTCACTAGACATGGCCAGGCTAAACTACTGTAATGGGATCTACATATACCGTCTCAAAAAGTTAGCAATAGACCTGTTTACTTACGTTTGAGTCGCAAACACTGACATTAATGTAAGTGACAAGGTGAAGACGCATTTAAAGGATATCAATGGTCATACAACAGCACCTCATTATATTTTCATTAGAAAATGCTGAGAAGAACAGGATTTCTCTTCTGGAAGTATTATAGAGCTACAGTAGTCAAGGCCATGATAGGGTTGAGGCTTGACTACGAAAACACTCTTGTGACTGAAATGTCAACTGGTAATCTAAGTTCTGCAAAATGATGCTGCAAGAGCAGATTCTAACCGTTTTAAAAGAACTTGCATCTTATAACCTCTGAGGAAAAGTTACTGCTTGCAACTGGCCCCCTGCATTCAGTTCAAGGCAAGGCACTGAATTATCTGGAAAACCAATTGGATCACTGATGATGGCAGGTGTCTGGCTGTTGAATCAGTCAACAGTGCTCAGTGTTGTAGAACCCCAGGAAAATTATCAGAGTCTTATTTTCTTTTTCCTACATGGTCCAGCGCCCAATCCTCATACCTTCAGGCCTTGTGGGAGTCTCGGCCCAGTTTTAAAATGAATATGTGGCGAAAGGGAGTTGAGCTCCACGATCAAGCAGCCATTTTCCTCAACGTGAAGGTGCGCCCCCTGTGGTTCGATTTCTTAAGCTAAAAACGATATTAGTCTACCTCAAGGTTTGACTTTCCATACGAGGAACACATGCCCCTCCCCTCACCAGAAGCCTGGAGGGCAAGCTGTTCTAGGGTGTTGTGGACTGGAGGTCCGGAGGCTGCTCATGTCTGGAGGGCTGGTGCATGGGGCTTCTTTAAGGACTGGATGTGCTTAAGGAGGAGGCCGCTGTCTGTGCTGGATGGTTTGAAGGCACATGGACCCAGAATACAACACAGTGTGGGGGGGGGGGCACACAACATTCTGGTGGGCAGAGATTTAATACATTTCTACCAATTATTGGAATTTTTCATAAATGACTGAACAAATATAGGTTTGTTTAGCAAATATAGTTTAATCCACTTCTATAATAATTTATTTCCTTCCCAAAAACTCTCCTACCGAGCTGGTGAAGCAGGGCATGGTGCAAACGTGAAAATATTTTTCAGGTCTGATTCTGCCTCTGACTTCAGCACTGTGTTTGCTGGGGGACTTCTTGGTTAGACATTTTTTTTAGCAAGAACACTCTTTTTGCCAACCCTCTTCCTCATACATACTCCTCCAACAAGCTCCATTACGGCAAGAAGGAAAGTATTTAAATTCCTATCACAGGATGCTAGTATTTGCAGACTGCAGTTACACTTTGATATAGGACTGTGTTTTGTGGTCCCAATTACGGTTATTTTGGAGCACCTGCATTTATGAAGTCCTTTACTTCAATTTGTCCTGGACCTGCATTTAAGGACACTGTGAACGTGTGTTAAAAAACAATTCAATTGCAGAGGCTGATTCACTTGGCTAGACATGCTTGCAGGTACCAAGGATACTTTAGGATCGTGTTCTTTTCCATAGGGTGGTGGAGTGAAGACAGTAGTCCAGTTGTTGTTCGCTAGAAGAAGGTTGGCTGCAATTACACCAAGAAGGAAAAAGCAACACACGGGGCAGGGGAAATGCACATAGGGGAGACAAGAACATGGAGTGAGGAGAAAGAGTTAGCAACCACGAGGAAGAAAGCAAACAGAGGAGCAGTTGAGGAGTTTGGCAGGGGGGAAGGGAGAAATACACAAGGAGAGAGCTGTAAAAACACATGCATTCTGATGGAGTGCTAAAACAAAAAAAAGTAGTTCCCTAAAAGTAAGCAGTGGAAGGACACAAGTCAGCCATTCAAGTGGATGGTAAAGAAGAGATGCTCTAGGGGATGGACAAACAAAAGGAAGCAAAGGAAAGCCATCAAAAAATAAACCAACAAATGAGAGTGAAAATAAAGCCAAACAATGGTTTGCAGCGGCCAGACTAGGTTCTGAGTTCATAGGTCTTTTGCAGCCAGATAGCTTGTGATGTCTGGTAGGGGAGACCTAACTAGACAGTATTAACAGATGGAAGAGGAGACGAACTCTCAAAGAACATGCAACCGAATGAAATGAAGTGGCTTAGAATGTCACCGAATAAAGAACAAAGATTACAGGCAATCATTATTTTCAGGTGGAAGCCTGGTAGGGGCAGGGAGGAGATTAGAATATGGGACAAACTATTTGCCAAAGTTGCCCACTGTTATCCCAATACCACGTACTGGTCGTGAATGCAAATATTTTACTGAACTGCAGTCAGAATCTTGTTGCCAGGAAAAGGAAAGTGCAATCACCACAACTGCAGTACAAATTGAGTAAAAACGAATAATAAACAAGCCTTGTGGCCGTTGCCAAGCACAAAAGGAAGTGAGAATTCATGACAAAGCACGAGAATGATAATATTTGTGAATACTACTGTACATAGAGGAACACAAACTAAGATGTTTCCAGAAGAGCACAGGTCCAAAACGTGCTGCATCCAAGGTGTCAACCACAAGACAATACACAACATACAAGTGGTCTCCAGTGATCTGAACTGCCTGAAGAGTGGCGCGGCCCCAGGCAGCAGTGGGTATCAGCAGTAATAAACGGATGTGCATTGCATGTTGAGGCATCTGATAAATGTTGCAGAGAACTCCATACACTGACATCCTATCATACGCTACAATAATTGAACTTTACTTATGAGATGAGTCCATGGCCCAATCTGATCAGGTCAGGTGAGTGAGATGCGGATGGGGATGGGAGACGTTACAATATATAGCATAGTAAAACTAACTCAAAACTAATTCAGTTTCAAGTAAAAGCACCACTTTGGACATGGCCAAGAATATAGTGTGGTCACCATTGTATAATCCATACTCCACGCCCTCCTAAGAACTCACTACCGACGTCTGCAAGATAAATACGCATTTAAGTCCGTGTAAGGTTGTGTTGCTTGTAAACCACTCAGTACCAGTATTTAACCTCCCCTCAAGCGTCCCCAGTGTTTAAAAAAAATATATATATATATGGGACTAGAGAAAGTAATCTGCCCCAAATCAGTGATGGAATCTGGGCCTGCCATAAACTGTGCGGGGTGAAAGATTCAGCTCTACTTTGGACTCCAGGTTGGTCTGGTCTGGGTTAGGCATTGGACTGAGCTGAACTCCGAACTGGGCTTCCCGTGCTGAAATGATGGCTGTCTTTTTAAATTCCATTTAAAACTGTAAAGTCGGTGAGACAGCTCAGCGAGCTGAGTACCTGTCCAGAGGCTGGTAAGACGTGGGTTTCAATCACAGGGTCCCAAGCAATTTATTGCCAGTGGAATGAGTATCACAGAGCTGGGTTACAAAATTATATAAAATTTCCCATTTAGGAACTGCAAAGAGAGAATATAGTTTGAGGAGTTTACTATCTAAATTTGCATTCACGAATACAGGTAGTCCAAATGTTCATCAATCTGTCACACAAAACAGGGGAGCCCTTGGTTGTACCAACATATATTTATAGTGCTTCATACTACTTCTCAGTAAGAAGGGCTGGGCCAAGTTTTACGACTCCTACGAAGTTTGAGAAACATTAAGTTTGTGGGAGCTTTGGAGGAGACGTGCAGATAAGGAAAGTGAGAAGGAATTTGGATTACTTATTTACAACTGTGTGCGTTTACCTGAGAGGATGCAACAATGAGACCTTCTGTCAAGAGGAAACTTCTCTTGACCTCCAGGTGGGTCGATCTGTTCCACGGGTGCTCCCAAGACTTTGAACCCCTTTGAAGTTCCCCTCTAGCGTTCCCTGAGTGGAGGTTATGTTCCAATACCTCGATTATGGTGTGCCTAATCTGAAGTTTGGTGTTCAGACCCAAACTACCCTCCAATACAAAATGTGTGATGCAGGGCAAGTGCACGTTTCCATGGGGCTCAGTTACTTCAACTGCCCCAATAAAGCAGCTAATTCTCACCTTTAGGACTATCTTAAAAGCACTCGGTCATATTTACGGGTGCAGACTCAGCATAATTTAAGAGGAACCTTGCTGTTGTGAAACCCCACAGTTCCAATCAGCTCTAGCTTGAATCGCTACAGCCAAGCGGTCTTATTTTTTTGCTAATATTATCACTCTAAACGGTGCAATTGTAGGTAAATGTGGGATAAAATCTACGAAACCATCCCAAACTACTGAAACCCGTTTCCTTTTGTTGCATAGCGAGCTTGGGTGAGCGCTCACATCTGCTTTCTGAGTTTAGAGAACCTGGAGGCAGGGGTGAGCAGAGACTGGCTTGGTGCCCTCTTCTTTGGGGGAATAAATATTGCTAACTGCCTCTTCCAGGAGCAGCGGGGTCCTTGGGAGTTCTCTCCCCTTACAAGATCCTTAACATGTGGTGGCGCATGCAGCCTGCCTCTGACGTCAAACACGTTAGGCAGCAAACAGTTCATATGCACAAAGACAATGAAAAATATACATCCCGACAGGTCAGTGGAATGGACTTCAATGCGTCCATTGTTTATCAATACTTAAAAGAATGGCCATAGGGGATATTTACTTATTTATTTGAGTAAATATTGCAAAAGCATCACGGTATCATCACTACAAAAGGCTGAAGAAAAAAGTGAGTGGTCATGCTGCAGAGTAAATAGAGGGTAGGTAAAGTCTAGTCTGGGTGGGATGCATAGCAACCCTCCAGTAACCTATATTCACGGCCATCTTGGTCGTACAACTTTAAGACTGCGTTATCTTAGAGAGTTTACTGTTCAAGTGTATTCGTAAAAGGAGGTGATTTGGTTCTGTTTTCAAGCTTGGGAGTACTATAGAATGAGACAAGTGGATGCTCAGTTCTGTAGTTTTTGCAGACTGTGAGCTTTTTTGGGAGACTGATGATTACTGAAGCGGTCCAAATGGCAACTAATAGAGGCTGATTCAGCGCCAGTCGGAGGACTACATTAATACACTCGATCATTTGGTAGTTATAGCTGCATACTTTTGGCTACTGCATTAATTTGTGTTTATGTGTTTGGGGAGTGGGATGCTGAGGTTCGTGGGCCTTTGGGAAGGAATCCCTTCAAGCCTGGGTCCTCCCAATACCAGTGCCTCTGTTCTGCGCTGTACAGCTAATGAAAGGTTTTTAACCAGTGGAATGTGTGTCAAAGGCATTCAGTGATGTTTGCCTATTTCCCGGCCATAGCTGCAGTCTTGTTGGTTTGCTGCAACAATGTCAGGATAAAAGACTTCCTGGATGTAAAACGATGACAGACAGAGCACGATGTACATCGTTCCTTCCAAGTATTAATTAACAGGAAACTGCTTCCATGGGAGCCAGTGTTTCTCCTACCCAAACAAACGCTTCTTATAAATGGTGAAAAATCTTAGATACCTACTATTTCATTGCTACAGGTTTCCCACGATGAATAAACAACTAGACACAAAGCATTAAATATGTAAATTCAGTGAGAAGGCGTACAAAAATTACCAGTGCCAATGCGTGATCACAGATAATCGTGCCCAGGGCACTAAAATTTCAAGAGGACATGCTTAGGACTACTGCATGAACATATGCAATAATAAAAATGAAGTTATTAAGCTAAGAGACAGCTACAATTCTAGCAGACAGAAATGCCGCAACTGGAAATGCCGAACCAACCAACCGAGAGGGCTTGCTCTAGTCATGGTGTCGATGCCACTTCCGCAGGTTCTGAAAACCCGTCTCCCTCGGGCGTCCCGACGTCAGCGGAGGCACCCTTAGACCAGGCTGAGGGGAGCTTCCCTTGCGGGAAACTCCCGAGTACTAGTTGGGCACGTTTGAGGGGATTTTTACAACTTGTTTCTCATTTCGTCGATCTCGAGCCTGGCAAATCCAGTTTTGGCAAAAGGATCCCCAGTGTGTTTAAAAAACAAGAAAGAGCAACTTGAATATCTCATGGGAGACTGTAATTTAACAACAACACTTAAGTCATTCATTAGCAGGCGCACTTCCTCTGTTAGGTAGGAGGAGCATCACCCTCCCCCCCCATCCCCCCCCACAAACCTTTTACTACAAAAATAATAAACCAGGTTTATTGTCGTTTTGTAGTAAAAGGGGCGGGGCATTGGAGATGATGAGCACTGAGGGGGGAGTGCACAGCACCCCCACTCATTGCGCATGTATGTTTGGCCAGCCAAACACACATGCGCACTGTGCTCTCTCCAGCCAGGCACTTTGTTGCCATCCCTTTAGAGAGCAGACAGGCTCCCAGCCTGCCTGGGAGCACCCTGGCTGGGCACTCCCAGCCAATCCCAACAGTGTTCTGAGCAGCGTCATGACTGGCTGCAGGGCAGGCTGGTAGCCTGTGCCTGCAGCAGAGGAGCAGAGCGGTGGTGACGGCGATCCATGTAAGTTTTTTTTTTTTTTTTTTTTTTTTAATACTCTCGACCTCCCACCCCTCTCACCCCCCATCCCCGTGCGCCCCCCTGCCCCCAAAAAAGTACCATAAGCTGCTCCTGTTTATTAGCAACATGGCACACTTCACTCCAGGCCGTGCTGCTAGTGGAACACCAGAATAAGCAGCCCTAACTTTGAGGCTTCAAACCTTCTGGCTTCGTATATCCTAGGTGTTTAAATTCACAGTGTTCCGTCTTAATACTAACATGCATTATGTATTTTGCTTTTGTTAGTAACTTATGAGAAATCAACACTACTGTGCGTTTCGGTCAGGAGTACTCATAAAAAAATACTTGTGAAAATAAAACAAACGTCGAGCACCCTTGATTTTCATTATAATAAATGGTAAGTAGCACACACCATAAAGTGAACTGCTTTGAGGCACACATTGTATAGGCCTGGAATCTGAACCTGGAGGTCTATGTTGGTGCATGAATGCCAATGAATGATCACAACAGCCTTGAATGGGATTCTTTGAGGACTGTATTCCTCAAAAGTGCAATGGGATTTTACACAAATCTGCTTGAAGTGTTTTAATCTGATCAGACCATTTCCAACTAACTTTTAGAAACCCGTTTCATGGATGCTGCCATTTTAAATTCTATGTCAGGACCGGCGGCGAGGATTATGCCATACTTTCTTCACTTTATTAAACAGCAGCCAAGAAAGATATACACCAAGACTACTGATCCCAACAGCACTAGGGATCAGGAAGTAAAAACGAAGGTATCCACTAATGAGGAACAGCACAGCAACAACCAAACGGCACACAAATCCCAATCTTAGTCAGTCGTCAGTGTTAGCAAATCCTCTTTATTTGCTGCTTGTGGCCGAGATAAATGCCGATTTTTCTTTCTCTCGCATTTTCTCAGTATTTGTATGTTATTTGTGTACTGAAAGCATATGTTTTATACCACTTACATTTAAGAATCTGAATTTCTCTCTACAATTGCAGGAAAGTTTCCTTTGCGACTGTTATTGTTTGGTGCGACGCGCTGTTGCGCGTCGGCTCCGCTGGGGGCATTTGGACAGCTGACGAGCTCGAGCGCTCAGCTTCGAACTTTCTCATCAGTCCGGAGTCATCGCGCATAGGTGTAGTCTTGTTCTTGCCTGGAGTTACGCCCCTTTTCAGGGGTCTGTACAATTTCCTAATTTTGAATTTCTGATGCCCTGTTATTTCAGGGACTGTATTTTATTCCCCTTTAAGCCCCTTTTTCAGGGTCTGTATTATTAAAACTGCTCATGTTTGGGACATTCCTCTGAGGAAATTTTTTCCCCAGTTAAATTTCTTGCACCAGGGGTGTTATTGTCCCACTTACTTGAAAATAATTAAAAAAAAAAAAAAAATTACAGCTTTGCTGTTTTTTCATTCTGCCTGACACCCAGTCTTGCTTTGAAAGCCTCCTTACTGTTTTATTACACTTTTATTAATTTATACATAAGTATAATAGAATTAAATGATGAGGAGGAATTTTTTGATACGGTTGATGCTTCCATTTACCGGGCAGTTTCTGAAGCTATTGCTCCTTTGGAGAAACGTTTGTCTCTACAAATTTCAAGAGAGTATGCTAAGATTTCTACATCCTCACCTCTCCCTTCAGCCCCTGTTTTGCAAAACATCTGAGAGACCTACTCCCGCAAAGCGCCATAGTGCAGCAGGAGTCCATCAAAATTTCTTTGATAAAAATCAAACAAGCGTTCATTTCTGATGACAATAACCCGGTTATGGATTCTTCCTCAACAATTCATGATTATTTTGATCCTGATGAAGAACCTGGTCCTTCCAGACCCTGGCTTCCTTCTTCTCAGGTTTCTCCTGATCCTATCCCTGAACCTTCGGACAGGCTTGATCCCGATGACATTCTCCATTCTCCGTCTTCCGATTGGGCCCCATCTGACAAGGTTGCCACATGTAGCGGGTCGCATTCGGAAGCCGCTGGAAAAAGAGTTACGCAATTGCCTTGGAGCAGAATGTCCTCACCCTTCCTTGTCTGACAAAGTTGCCTAGACTCCTGATCTAGATCCCAGAATGTCAACCTTTTTGCAGAAATTTAGCAAGGACCCCAAAAAAGGTATTGACAGGTCCTGGCGGGCATGTCAGGACAAGCTTTTGGATATCCTTGGACCTTTAACAAAGATCTTGGATATGGCTGAGGACGTAAAGGCTTCTGGCTCAGTTATTTCCCCAGAAGTCCTCTCTGGCTGGGCACAGCGAGCTGTGATTTTCTTGGGTAACGCTAATTGTGCTCTTTCTACTGAGCGTTGCCGCTCTCTTTTACTTCAGGTGGATCCAAAGTTAGGAGACCTGGCAGATTCTGAAGCAGGACCCATAGCTCAGGGTGGTCTTTTTGGAGAGCCATTCATCAAAGAACTTGGGAAATTCGTGAACACCTTCACATTCCTAGACAAGGCTCAATGTTCAATTAAAAAAAAGTTTTCCGTCTTGTGATTTTTACGGGGCAAGTCAAGGCAGGGGCCGCTCGTCCGGCTGCCCATACTCTCAAAACTCCTTCAGAGGACAAGGCCCCAGGTCAGGACAACCTCAAGATCAAGTCTGATTCGCCAATTTCTACCAAACCAGAGGCCGGAGATTCAGGAACAGAGGGAACAGAGGTGTCTCCACTCCTGCTTATTCAGGTAAGAGTTCTCCCTTCTTCTCTGTTAAAAGTAAGGGGACGTCTGGCAAATTGTATCCAGGCTTGAGAAACACTCACAACAGATGCATGGGTTTTGCAAACAGTCAGAGGTTTTCACATAGAATTCCATGGAAGTCCCATTCAGATTGTTTCTCCTCAACCTATTCAATTTTCTTCCCAAGATCTCACTTTGGTGGATGCAGAGGTTCAAGCTTTGTTGGAAAAGGAAGCTATCTGTCCAATGTGTTCTCATCCTCGTGCTTCATAAGCAACATTTACTTGGTCAACAAAGCAAATGGCGGACAACGGCCTGTCATAAACCTACGCAACTTCAATGACTGGCTGGTATATCGTCATTTCAAAATGGAAGGAATTCACCTCCTTTTCGATGTTCTGCGCCCTCTGGATTGGTTAGCTCGTTTAGATTTAAAAGACGCCTACCTTACCATTCCAATTTTTCCTCCTCAAAGGCGTTTTCTGTAGTTCGTTTGGCGTCAACAAACTTATGAATTCACCACGCTTCCGTTCGGTCTTTCCTCAGCCCCTTGGTGTTTCACCAAGGTTCTCAAACCAGTGGTGGAACACCTCAGGGCATTCTTCTAATCGTTTACGTAGACGACATTCTTCTTTTGGCCCGGTGTCCTCGGAAGTCGACTCTTCATTTGCAAATCACTATCAAACTTTTGCAACACCTAGGTTTTGTTGTAAACAAATCCAAATTTCTTCTAGTTCCTTCCCAAAAAGCTGTGTTTCTATGTTTTGTAATAGACTCAGTTTCAGCCACTTTGAGCCTTCCATCACCAAAAAATAAAAAAATTTGCCATGAGTTTCGACGATCCTTGGCCTGACATCGGATTTCTCCAAGTCAAATTGCCCGTTTGATTTAGGCTTCCTCTCTTCTTCCATGCAGGCGATTTTTCCTGGCCTCCCTCCATTATCGAGCTCTCCAGCGTCTCAAAGCGACACATCTTTGCGAGGGTTTTTCTTACGCTCACATAAATTCTCTTTCGGAGGAAGAAAGCGAGGAAATTCATTGGTGGCTCTCACATATGGAGGCCTGGAATGGCACACCAATTTTTGGGTCAGCACCAGATCTCATCATCGAGTCAGACGCCACCAGATCAAGCTGGGGTGCTCGTTGTGGAGAATTTTACACAGGCGGATTCTGGTCTACGGAAGAACAGAATTTACATATCAATTTTCTGGAACTTTTAGCTGGCTCATTTGCAATCAAGTGCTGGACCAAAGATTCTATCCAGTCATGTATCCTTCTCAAGATGGACAATATCTCTGCCGGACGTTATATCAATCATCTGGGTGGGACTCGTTCCAAGACATTGTCCGACCTTGCAACCAGATTCTGGCAATATTGCCTAGATCATCAAATTTCTGTCACAGCGGAGTATGTCCCGGGCCGTTTCAATCAGATGGCAGATTTTCAATCCAGACACCTTCGAGACTCCAGTCTCTGGAAACTCCAGTCAGATGTCTTTTCCACCCTCAACGACCATTGGGGTCAGCTTTCAGTAGGTCTTTTTGCTTCCAGATTAGATCATTAACTTCCTAAATTTTACAGTTGGCGACCAGACCCATTAGTGGCCGCCACAGATACTTTTCTCTAGAAGTGGACTCAAGAGAACGGTTACGCCTTTCCTCCTTTTGCAATGATCACTCGCACTTCCGCTCAAATTCGTCGCCAGCAGGCCCACGTAGTCCTGATCACTCCGATATGGCGATCTCAAGTTTGGTTTCTAGTTCTTCTGGAACTTTCCTGGGATTTTCCAATCGAACTCCCTCTTTTTCCCCCCCACGATCCTCACCAATCTGGATCATATGCCTCACCATTAGTTCTACAGGGCTCTCTGTCTCTAAGGGCATGGCATCTTTCAGGGGACAATGGTCAATCCCAGGCCTTTCGGGCCAAGCTTAGGACCTCTTATTAAAAGCCTGGGCCCCCAGCACTTCCAAGCAATACAAATTGGCTTGGTCTCGCTGGTGTTTACAACAGAATCTCGATCCCGATGATTCTGATGTAGTACATATAATAAAGTTTTTAGCCAGTCTGGCTTTGTAGGGCTTAGCCTATCGCTCTATTAATACTTTCAGATCTGCCATCTCGGCTGGACACTCCCCCTTGAACAGGTCGCCATCGGGAGAACACCCTTTTGTGTGTCGTCTCCTTCAGGGTATCAGGCTTTCCCTTCCTCCTGAACCACGTTATTCTTCCCTTTTGGATGTCAATCATGTTTTGTCCCTATTTTTGTCTTGGAGCCATAACTGTTACTTATCCAGAAAAGAGCTCTCAGCGAAGCTGGCAATGCTTCTCTGTTTAATATCCTGTAAGGGGGGGTGGGTCTCAGATGTCCATGCTTTGGAGTTATCTGCTAGAGCTTTTTCTCCTTTGGGTGTTACTTTCACGGTAAGTAGAAGAACTAAATCTAATAAAAGAGTGATTTCCTATCCTGCTTTCCCAGATTCTCCTAAACTTTGTGTTGTTCGATGTCTTAAAGCATATAAAGGCATGTTTTCAGAACTTCATCCTCCTGGTGAACGTCAGCTTCTCATTGCCCTTGGGAAACCTCATAAAACTGTCTCTTCTCCTTGCATTGCACGTTGGGTTTGATGGGTTATGCAAGAGGCCGGAATTGATCTCTCTAGGATTGGAGCACATTCCACTCGAGGAGCCATGGCCTCCAAATCTTCCACTTTAGGTGCTCGCCTGGAGGATATCATGAATGCTGCAGATTGGTCTTCGGACTCTACTTTTGAAAGGTTTTATTTTAAACCAGTTATTGACATGGCTCACCTCGTAGTGGACAAGCTTTGAACTAGCATAATCCTCGCCTCTGGTCCTGACATAGAATGAAAAATGTCCTAGCTATTGTGACGGAAAGATTCAATTCTTTTAAGGACACAGAGGCGAGGATTATCCTACCCGATTTTTTACACACATTCCCTTCCCCGTTGCTAGTAACATCATACTGTTACTATTTTTAAGTTTACATTACTGATTGAATATCTTGTACCTGTTCCATTGTTTATAATATCATGATTTTCCTTTCAGGACATTGGTTCTTTTCTACTCTTTCATTTTTTCTAACATGCTTTGTTCTACTATTCTCTTTGGATCAGACAGAGTTAAACAAGATGTTTGAACATTCTTCTCAGCCTACACTGACGACGGGCTAAGATTGGGACTCATTTGTGCTGACTGGTTGTTGCTAGTGCTGTTCCTCATTATTGGATACCTTCATTTTTACTTCCTGATCCCTAGTGTTCTTGGGATCAGTAGTCTTGTTATCTTTCTTGGCTGCTATTTAATAAAGTGAAGAAAGTATGGAATAATCCTCGCCTCTGTGTCCTAATAGAATGGAAACTTTCCGTTATGATAGCTAGGAAATTTTTCATTCAATTGTAAGAGCTTTTAAAATAGTGCTAGTTCGTCCTTAAGAGTATACTTTTGTGCGAGCATTTAGAAAGATCAGTGAAAGTTCTCTCACAAACTTCGCCTCTTCCCTGTAACAGGCACATTAAGGCTTACATTAGAAAATGTAAGATTTGACCTTATTAGGCGTGTCAGATTTTCTTTTCTAAAAACACATTTACAGTGAAGGAATCCACCTTCACCAGCACCATCCTCTTCCACTCCAACTCCTGAATAAACTAAAGTCATCGAGCATCTCTGTGCCGGCGCAACATTTCTCCAGGTAATGCGGCTTCCACAAAACATGACAACAAATAGCAATTTTTCTGAATAACTTTCTGTAAAATCTACATGTCAGAACCCAAAACGTAAGAAAAACATGTCCTGACAGTAGGTTGTAGCCAGAAAAATCTCTCCGAAATCTCCCGGGGATGTCATGCCAGAACTGGTTTTACGTGGCATGAGGAGAAAAGGCATCTGATTTAGGACCACACAGGAGCTTAGAGTGCCTGCATCTGACGCCTTCCAAGAAGGCCTAAGACATGTGATAAGCTCCTCCATCATCTATTACTTTTGTCTTGGAATCGCTCGGCTTTCAGGTTGCTTTGGGGGTTAGAAAACCACTTTCAGAAGACGGCATCAGTTTATTAATGTTATGGGCAATTTCTTGAAATGTGGCGGCTGAGGGCATCCGGGCACTCGGTGCCTAGAAACACTATCAGTGGCACATTCAATCAGTGAATATGAAATAATGATTTTATATGCAGTCCAATATTATTTAAATTAATAAATATCCCAAAAATAAAGATTGTTTTTGGAAATTATGCTAACAAAAGTGTAATTAAATGTATTAAAATGAAAATATAACCCACACTCCCCCTCTTTTTATTTAAATAAGTCAAATCAATATTAACGTTAAAAAGTCTTTTGAATGTGTATCTCTTAATTTTTGGTTCAATCGATGTTAATCTCAGATTTAAAAAACGAATTAGTACATCTAAAAAAGGGTTCCTTACATGAGGCAAACTCCCTTTTTTTTTTTTACAAACATACATTCCAAATTGACCATTCGTAGCCATGGGTAATGTACAGACACTTTTCACGCAACGCAGCGTTTTACTCTTTCCACTTGCGCATCTATAGCAGTGTTTACATTAGTGTAACCTTTAGCAGGGCAGCTCCTTACTCCCAACATGAAATCAAAGCAGGTAAGCCAGACTGGAGTACCCTGGTCGACCATGTCCCCTGTGGCTCTACCCATGATCTAGAATGCCAAGTTGCTGCAGGTCACTTCATCAAAGTGCGCCTTGCTACCCCAGGCATGTGCTTGGAAAAATCCAGAGGAAATACACAACACCACTCCCATGCATTTCAGATGGCTGATGGACAGGTCCACGACGCCCGACAGGGCCTTGGAGGCAGCAGATAGCTGGCAATGCTGCAAACCTAAATCGCTGCAAATTATGAGAACCTGGGATTTCCAAAATATCAACCATGTAGAATTGGCAATTACAAATATTTTGTAAAGAAATGAATAATTTTAATCGGTTTTAAGCAATCACCATTTAACAACGGTTTCCTTTATAAAGCTCTACATTTTATACAGCCTACACTCCCTAGAAACAGTGGCTGTTGATTAAATGCAGTTTGAATTGCTGATGCCAGAGACCAAAGACAGGGCGCTGTGCAGCGTGAAAGGGCAGGAATGCACTGAATTTAACATAACAGCGTATTCCTAGCCTTTCCTTGCGCTGGCACCCTTTAGGCTGCCTAGCGGCAACGCAGGCACCCTTCTGCTATGGTATAAGGGTGCCTGCATGGTTTATTTTTGTGCAGGAAAGGACACCTTCCTGCACAAAAATAATCCTCTTCATTGTTTCTTCTTTCCAAGTGTGCTGCAAAATGCAGCACACACAGAAAGAGGAAACAACGAGGAGAAATAGCAATATTTCCCCTCATTGCGCCTCCCCTGGGGAGGCATAGCATTTAGACGCATTCCCAGGTTTACCAGTATTGGTAAATCTGGGATTGTGCAAAATTCCATGGGTGGATGCGTAGATCCGCCCAAGGTATGACTCCCAGAAGCAGAGTAATGCAACGCAACGATTTGCACTGCACTGCGTTACTCCAGATTTATCAAGCCATTCGGGGCCATGCAAGGTGGCCTTGCGTGGCTTGATGAATCTTACTTTAGTGTTTTGTTCCTCTTGCAACCCCCCACCACCTTGCGTGGTGCAAGGGGGACACAACGCATGGATAAATATGATCAATGAAAGGGATTGCCCTCATCACAACAATATCAAACTACAGCCTGCACTTTCGCTGTTTAAATCACCTTGTATGTAATTCATGTTTACCTACTTTGTCACAGGGTAAATGACCCAACACAGGCATCACTGGTCAGGTGAAAAAAGCAGAATATTCCTAATTCAGAAAAGTACTGAGTTGGGCATATACAATAATTACTCACTAATAGTTTTAATTACTTAAAGCCCTACTCTTCCTCGGCCCTGCACACAATGAGGTTCTCTGCAGCTCTAAGACAGGCCCTGGTTGTTATCTAAAAAGTATTTTTAGCTCTTTGAGACCTCATAAGTAGGGGGTCCTAACAACTCTGTAGCGTTTATATCAGGAAAAGACTGGGGCAATAGCCCTTTATATACCAATAGATGCTCAACAGAAAAAGAAAGACTTTGCTTTGGTTTTCGTGCAAGTTACAAAATGTATAAAAAGGACCAGCTGTAATTTCTGCCCATTCAGCCCAAACATACAAACATGTAAAAGCAATGTGTACTGGTGAATGTCAAATTAGGAAAAGCCAGGTGTGTTGTATAAAGGAAAGGAGTACATTACCTTAAATATACTACAAAAAAAAGTGATGGATGAAATGCTTGAATTAATCTTAGCCACTGGCAATCACTAGGTACCGCATCCCAATCCATTGTTGGTTTAGGGAGGACCTGGTTTGCCAATTCGGGCTGGCCTTTTCTCAATGGAGCAGAATCAAGACTGATTTGCATATGGAGGACTACAAACTGAGGTGGCATGGTCTGCAAAATAACGACGGACTGGGATGTGGTCTGAGCAATTACCAGTGGCTAGGATTAATTCAAGAATTCCATCCATCACTGTTTTGTGTACTTTATAGCATCTCCCTAAGATGGACAAGTAAGTCCTGACATGGGTCCTGTGTACACTAGATCCAAGCTGTATCTGGCTGGTAAGCCCTAACTAAGGCAAAACTAGTCCTAGGCTGCTTGTGTTCCAGTTCGGGATGGACTGTTCCCACTGGAACAAGATCAAGACTGACTTGCATATGCCTGGGTCCAAACTGAGGTGACATGGTGTGCAAAATAACAATCGACTGGGATGGCCTCAAGTAACTATCATTGGCTGAGATTAAGTCAAGCACTCCATCCATCACTTTTTTGTATACTTTAATATATTACTTTAAGATCACCCAATTCAAGCTCCGAGCTGTACATGTGGCACAAACCTCCGAAAATAAACAGTTTTTGTGCACACACACGGGCGAGTTCAAAAGCATCGAGCGAGTGAGTGTGAGGTCATAAACAGTGACAATATCAATATACTTTTTTTTTTTTTTTTTACTTCGAATGAATTGTTTCCCTACATTACAGTTCTATGAAATGAAAACGCACCCTGTGATGTCTTTCTTTTCTCTCCGATCACATGCTCATGGTTCCAGAAAACAGACTTGTGTGTGCTGTTGGCAAAAAAATGTTATTTTAACTATTGCTTAACAGGTTTACTCTTTTCCTTGAAAATACCCATGTCTGATCTTGCTTTGAGGACATTTCTTAAAGCTACTTAAAATGTGATGGAATTATGAATTAAGGTTTGGCAATTCTATCTGCGACCGTTGTCCATTGCTATTTTAATACTTGGTGTTTTGCTTTCTTCTGACATTGTTCTTTCTAATCACTGTGTTTGTACGGTATATGAAATGAACGGTAAAATTAGCCTCTCTTAGATCATCTTACTAAATTCAGAAGGATTAATAAAACATATTTTTTGAATAATTGATTATTTATACAGGATACAACTCAAATTAACTATCTTGCTGCTTCTAGATGGGGCGCTATTTACCAGCTCGATATAGCCGTCTTTTTATCAATGGGAGATCAAATATCGATGCTGTGCTGATGGAATTCATTCAAACCTAGCCCTGAAAGTTTCATTACATCCGTGCAGGAGACGAGCAATCCACCCAGACACTGATATACAGTGGAGAGCGTTAATGTCCCCACTACAGAGTTCCTGTGTTACTTGAAGGCCTCCGGATCAGTTCCCAGAAGGAGCCACTAAGCCTTTCACCATTCAACAGTTCCACTGTTGATGGAAGGGATACGGTTAAACTGAGTAATATTGACACAATGTTTACAATGTCATGAAATTTAACAAAAATAAGAGAAAGCAATTCTTATGCAAAAATCACAGGCTAATTCTATCTCAGTGCCATAATATATTTCAGATCTACGATTGTGAGTAAAACTGTAATGAGCTGCTTGCCATAGCTGTATCCTTTCATGCTATAGGTCGTGCATGACGAGACATGAAGTATAAATAAACACTATACAAACGTTTCCTCACATCCACTCTGCTGCCCTTTGGTTTGTTTTGCTGTCACAGCTGCTCAGGGTGACAATCGTCGCCTATCCTCCATTACCAGGCACTGAGGCAGCTCGCGTCACGCTGGTGCGTTACAGATCCCCCGCCCCACCATCCTCCTTTAATCCTCCCAGATTTGGCGGCTGAAGTTTTGCAGCTCAGAGATCCATCACGTCGAATTATCTCCCACCTGCTCACCCACGCAACAGCGACACTATGGCAGGACACGTTTAATTGAAACAGGGGGTGGGGGTGTTTACTGGCCTACTTTATCGTTTATTCAATAGTGCTTCGGGTTTTTCATATTTTATTGCTGTTGGGGTTGCTTTTTAAATTGTACTATAAGTCTGAGAAGCTATAAGCGACCGGGAAAGAGCGTGCAGTGCAACATGGGCATGCGCACGAGGAGGCTCGAAGAGCAGCTGGAGAAGCTTACACCTGGGTCATCGGCGTTCTTCGAGGGCCTCTGCACTCAAAGCCGAGTATGCAAAATAAAGTAAACCCGAGTACTGCAAAACGTCAAACAAACACAACGTGCCACATTAGTTAAGCAATCTCAGAGAAACCGTGTTTATGAACAAACTTTGCCCACCAAACTACCATTTGTCTATTTAAAAAAAAACACTAAAAGCAGCAACAACAGTGGTTACAAAAAACGTTTAATTCAGACACGATTCCGAGCCTCAGAAATCAATCTGACTGAAAGTCGAATTAAAGATCAAATGCAAAACCATTTAATAAACACAAAAATAAAATTGATCTACTGTTAAAATATCTCTAAAATACAGTTGTATGACAATCTAACGCATGCATTTACCACGCAGGATAGTATTATAAGGTAAGTGAAATCCATATTTATATATATATATTCACAGAAAAATACAAAGGTTAATGTAAAGTTATAGTTAGGTGAAATGTTCGATAACAAAGTAATGTTTTAAACTCTAAAAAAACAAAAAAACAAAACAAAAACACTGAAATTCCCCAGTTACAGTTATTGACTGGTGTTTAGTGGACCGCAGTAGAGTAGGGTAGGATTGGAGAGCAGGAGCTGGATAGATGAGCATGATAGATTGGAGTGAGGTTGCTTGAACTGGTGTATATTGGGGTGGGGTAGATTGGGGTGGAGTGGGATAGATTAGACTGGGATATATTGGGGTAGACTGGAGTGGAGTAAATTGGGGAAAATGGAGTGCAGTTGAGTGGGGTAGATTAGAGGAGGTTAGAGTGGCCTGGGGTGGATTACAGTAGAGTGGGCTAGAATGGAGTGAGAGATTAGAATGGAGTGGGATAGATTGGAGTGAGATAGATAAGAGGGGGAGATTGCAGTAGATTTGAGTGTAGTGGGGTGGATTGAGTGGAGTTGGATAGAGTGCTGTGGGGTAGGATTGGGATGGGATGGGGAAGACGAGTGAGGTAGATCAGGTTAGGGTTGGGTAGACTGGAGTGGAGTGAAGTAGACTGGAGTGGAGTAGATTGTGGTAAATTGGAGTGGGCGGGTTGGATGGGGTAGATAGAGGAGGGTAGTTTGGGGTGGAGTGGATAAGGTAGACTGGAGTGGGTAGATTTGGATAAAGTGGGTTAGACTGGACTCAGGTAGATTTCAGTTGAGTTGGTAGATAAGAGTAAAGTGGTGCAGAGTAGACTGGGTAGAGTGCAAAGGAGTGTGGTAAACTGGGGTGGGGTAGAGTGGAGTGGGTGGATTGGGTGGGTAGATTGGAGTGGGGTAGATTGGGCAGAGTAGAATGGATTGTGGCAGACTGGGGTAAAGTGGAGTGGGGTAGATTGGGTGGTTTGGAGTGGGTAGAGTGGGGTGGAGTGGAGTTGGATATATTGGAGTGAAGAGTGGAGTGAGATCGACTGGGGAAGAGTATTAGGGTAGTTTAGGGCAGAGTGGGGTAGACTGGGTGATATGGAATAGGGTAGACTGGGTGATATAGAATAGGGTAGACTGGAGTGGAGTTGATTGAAGGGGATGACTGGAGTTGGTTAAATTGCAGTGGGGTGGAGTGAAGTGGGGTACATTGGAGTGTGGTAGAGTGGTGTAGGGTAGAGTGGGGTAAAGTGGGGTGGGATAGATTGAGTGGGGTACATTGGACTGGGGTAGACTGGAGTGTGGTAGACTGGGTTAGAGTGGAGTTGAGTGGAGTGGGGTAAATTTGAGTGGAGTGGGGTAGACTAGAGTGAAGTGGAGTGGGTTAGATTTGGCTAGAGTGGACTGTCGTAGAGTGGAGTAGGATAGTCTAGGGGATTGGATTGATTGGAGTGGTGTGACGTAGAATGAAGTGGGATAGAGTGTGGTAGACTGTGGAAGCGTAGAGTAGATTAGGGTAGACTGGAGTGAGGTAGATTTGAGTGGGGTAGATTGAACTGGGGTAGATTGGAGTGGAGTAGACTGGAGTGGGGGAGTTGACTGGAGTAGTGTGGGTAGATTATGGTTTAGAGGGGTAGACTGGACTGGGATAGATTGGGTGGATTGTGGTGGGGTAGACTGGAGTGTAGTGGGATGGACTGGATTGGATGGGGTAGATTGGAGTTGGGTGGATTGGGGATGGAGTGAGGTAGATTGGGGTGATGGGGGTTAGAGTGGGCTGGAGTGGGGTAGATTTGAGTGGCATGTAGATTAGAGGGAAGTGGAGTGTGGTAGATTGGGGCAGACTGGAGTGGGGTAGATTGGGTGGATTAATGTGGGGTAGATTGGAGTGTGGTAGATACATTGGAGTCGAGGGAAATAGATTGGGGAAGAGTGGATTGGGCTAGACTGGAGTGTAGTGGGGTAGATTAAGGTGGGGTACAGTCAGATAGAATGGGTGGATTAAAGGAGGGTAAATTGGAAAGGAGTAGGAGACTGAGGAAGGATAGATTGGAATGATATGGGTTGGGGAGAATAGGGCTAGACTGCAGTGGAGTGGGGTAGACTGGAGTGAATTGGAGTGCGGTAGATTTGGGTTGAGTGGAGTGTGGTAGAGTGGAGCGGTGTAGACTGGAGTGTGGGAGATTGTGGGTGGTGAAGTAGATTGGAGGCAGAAAAGAATGGAGTGAGGCAGAAAAGAGTGGAGGGGAATTGGATAGACTGCAGTCGATTTGGAGTGGAATGGTGTAAACTGGAATGGAGTGGGGTAAATTGGAGTGGACACAGTAGATTGGAGTGGAGTGGGTTGGACTGAGGTACAATGGAGGTGGGTGGATTGAGGTAGAGTAGAGTGAGGTAGGCTGGAGTAGAGTAGGGTAGATAGGAGCAGAGTGGGGTACATTTGAGTGGAGTGCAGTAGATTGGGATGGAGTGGGGTACAACATGTTAGACTAAGTGGACTGGTGTGGTATGGTGTAATAGTGCACTACCATTACAGAAACAGTTTTCAATTGAAATGACAATTACATTTGCACAGGAAATATGGTTTTACTGCACATAAAAGATGGTGTGAAAAGGTCATCACCTTGTTTATTGATGTGTTTTGATGATAGTCAAATATTTGCATTCCATCACACTTCGTAATTACAAGGAAAATGTGCTTCATTTGTACTAATTCTGATACATTCTGAAACATCACCACAGTTCTTTCATTTTGTAGTGTGCTAGAAAAAAGAACATCCCTTCTCATCTTACATAAGTACTCAGAAGAGTTATAGTTGCCTTAGGGCACGAGTTATAGTTACTGGAGCTAACTAACTATAACTGGTGAATTTCTATGGATTTGTACGTTTAAAATGTGAGCCTAATTATAACGTTCCAGTAACCTTTGTTTTTTTAAGTGAATTTCTATGTTTTTTAAAATTCAATTTTCTAACTATAAGGTCCCCGTAATTTTTTAAAATTTTTTTTAGTGAAGTTCTATGGTTTGTTTAATGAACAGTCATTTTAATTACTATACATTAATCAAATCACTGCCGTGCACAGGCAAAGGCCGTGTGCAGCGGTAGTTGGCAACCCCCTATAAGCACCCAACCTCGCACTGTGCATGGCCTTCACCCATGTGCAGGGAAGGTTGCAAGCAAGACCTGGCCTGCAGCCAGACCCTGCGACCAACACCCCCTAACCACCCAAACACACGCTGTGCACAGCCCTTTGGCCATGCACGGCGAGAGTTGGCTTCTCTGGGTGTGAGACTAGGTGTGAAAGGGTCTATCTGGAGGTGAGAGTGGCTGTCAGATTGTCTGAGTGTGAGAGTGCGTATACATCAGTGCTTTAGAGGGTGCGTCAGTGTGTGCACGGGTCTGTGAGTGGGTGCATGAGGGTGTCAGTGGGTCTGTGAGTTGGGTGCTTGAGTGGGTCTGTGAGTGGGAGAAATTGATCGAAAGAGAGACAGAAAGTGAGAGGAAAAGTTTTTTTTACGCTTGAATATATCTCATACTTAGAATTAGATATTTGTGTTAGATTTAAAATAAAAAATGTATTTATTATTATAAAAAAATATATATATATATAATAATTGTTTTTGGATTGGCACCCAGGACATAGCAGGGGGTGGTGGTGGTCCCCAGGGCCATCATTGGCTCCATGAAGGGGACCATACAGCCCCTCCCCAACATTTAAAGAGCCCTGGGGATGTGGTGGACCTCGGGACCGGAGGTCCACAAAAGATCCCTTTCATTCTTTCAGTTCATCCTCAGGGAGGTGGCAGTCCCCGGGACTGTGGAGGGTCCAGGCAGCCCATCCCTTATTTTGTTACAATTGCCCCAGGGAGGTGGCAGTCCCCGTGGTTGCCGGGGGCGCACAGCCCTCCTGCAAATAATCCCCATGTTCCCCCTTTATTTTTTATATCCCCCCCCCGGGGCTTCACTAAAGGAAGCATTGGAGACCAGGCTTTTTTGTAATTTTATTTTGTAGTTTTTGCTGGGAATTTGCTGCACACTTTTTTTTAATGGCTTTTTTGCAGCAGTGGATGGGTCCGTCTGAGCTAAGGTGTCATGGTGTCCCTACCCTGGCCCCCCTTCTTTTTTTTTTTTACACTTTTATTCAGGGACTCGTCTGAACCAGAGTCCCAAGATGACTGCCAACACTTGATGAAGTGTTGGCAGGCAATCAGAGGTCTGCAGATCTCTGCACAAGCTCGTTATTATTCACAAAGTCATCGGGGAGGATCCCCAGCCCTAGATATACAAATTTGGATTTCATTAAATTTCTCAGCAACTACTCAACAGATTTACACCAAATACCAAAAAGAAGCACAATCTACGGAACAAAATCTACCTTTCTGCCGAATTTGGTGTAATTCCATCCAGCGGCTCAGGCTGTATTTGTGTTTAAAACTCCTATGGGAATTAACATGGGAGAAACACTTTTTTACCCCCTCTTTTTTATCGGTCCCCGCTTGACAGATCACCTAGAAACTTTTGATGCACAACAAGAATCACCGGCACCCTTTTTCTGAAAATTTCGTGAAGATTCATCTAACGGCCCCAAAGATATAGGAAAGTAAAAAAAAATATTTTTCTAAGCAAACATGGTCCAAAATATATATATATATATATATATATATATATATATATATACACACACACACACACACACATACATATGTATGTATGTATACATACAACCTAGTATCAGTCTCCACTCGGACGTTATAGTTAAGTCAGCGTTTCCAAAGGAAATGCGTTTTTTGGGTTGATAATCACTAATGCACCATTTGATGAATCTTCACAAAACTATCTGGAAAAGTGCTCTTTTTGCCTAGTTTGTGCATAAAATGTGTTGGGGTGATCCTTCAAGCAAGGGAGGTGGGATGCATTTGGGGTGGTTCACAAAATTCCGTGCTTTTTCGCTGACTTCTTTAGGAAGCACTACCGCAAACAGCATTATACCAGATTTGGAAAGAAGTTAGCTCTTGGTCCGCAGATTGTGCTTTTCGTGATTTGGTGTAAATCTGTCAATGTTTTGAGAAATAAAGGTTTAAAATTACTTGTACATCTGGACA
Organism: Pleurodeles waltl; assembly: GCF_031143425.1. NCBI lineage: Eukaryota > Metazoa > Chordata > Amphibia > Caudata > Salamandridae > Pleurodeles > Pleurodeles waltl. The sequence goes on along the minus strand of NC_090440.1, from coordinate 549,270,753 downwards.
GTTGGGTCCACAAGAGGCTTACAACAGTCTTGTGGGAGTGCCAATTTAAAAATAGAACTTTCTGATTGGCCCAGGGATCTTTATTTCCCTTGGGTCATCTCGTTCCTGTGGGAGTCAAACTCCCGCAGGAGCGAGTGCTCCAATTGGCTGTCAGCAACATGAGAGAAATGTTGCTGGCAACCATTACAGGACTCGGGGACTGAGTCCCCTATCCTAAAAAAAAATACAAAATGACATAATGGAGCAGAGTAGGTCCTAACCAGGCACACAGGACAGGTAATCCACACCTCCAGGCCAAAATTAAAAAAAGAAAAAGAAAATCGGGAGTCCTACTGGATCGCAGCAAAAAAAAAAAAAAGCAGCCTTTCAGTGATGTCATTAATGATTTAATTTGAGGTGTCATCAGTGATATCATAAATTATGTCATAGAACATGCAATATATGAGGTCATAAACAGTGCGTGTTGGAGGAGCAAGTTATAGTTAGTTCTGCTAACTATACCTTGGGAATTTCTGTGGGGTTTTGCATTCAAAACATTGTCAATTACATTTTCATCTAACTATAATGTTACTTTAACCTTTCATTGTTTGTTTGAGAAAAAAAAAAATAAAAATATATATATATATATATATATATATATATATATATATATATATATATATATATATATATATATATATATATATATATATATGTAGAGAGAGAGAGAGATTCCTCTTTGAAGCATATCTTTTGGGCTCACACCATGTTTGGCCTTCCTGCCAGAGAGAGGCCTCACTTCTCCCAATGGCAGGCCCTTGGTTGACCTTCCTGAGAGTCACTGACACCTTCCCCCAGGATGTCAGAGAGCTGTCTCCTGGCCATCCACCATAAACAGTGACTGGGAAAATATGGGCAAAGTGACTATTAACTAAAGTTGCCACTTGTGCAAAAGTTACATTAAATTCGAGTTGAGCATCAACTCTGGTTCAATGCAATTATTCTTTTGATACCGTGAAGTATCATGTTTAGTAGTCCCATTCAGAAGTTACCACTCCTGAGTTGTCAGCGTGCAACCCTTTACTAGCTTTTCTACAGCAAAAACGGCAATGCAGTGTTTCTACATTCAGGACATGTAAAGTTAAAACTACATGTCCAACTTTTTAATATAATTCATCCTGCTACTAGAGCTCAGTAGATCCGACTTAAGGCTTATTTATAAATGTTAATAAAAAGGAAGGTTAGGGCCTTGCCATTATTTTAAATTACAAGGTTGAGTTAGCAGTTGAAAACTGCTGTGCCAGACAATGAAAGTGGCTACGAGTTACACTTTGTTTTTTCACACTCATGGTGGAACAATAAAGTATCTGTCATGGACTGAAGCACTTAACTTACAATCCCTGGGTAACCCTGCTACCATATACAAGGGACGTACGAGTAAGTTACCTTATCCCAATTGTGGGTGAACCAACAAGGCATATACCTTTTAAGGGCTAGCGCACTGGCAGTGAAATAGGTTTAGCAAACCTCAGTGCGCCTTCAGTCAGCATCAGTCGAAAAACTTGGGGATGATCATGCAAAAAGATACATTTCCTTATACCCCAAAACACATTAACTTGAAATCAACTTGAGAACTGCCTGTGGCCCATCATGCAAGATGGAAAATGGGTCAAACAAATCTCTTTGTAAGGTACAAATGACTATATGAACAAGTTACTTACCTTCGGTAACGACTTTTCTGGTGGATACATTAGCTACCTGTGGATTCCTCACCTAATGAATACTCCCATGGCGCCAGCATTCAACAGAAATCTTCTTCCCAGCTTCTGCACGTCGACGAGGACGTCACATTAGCCCACGCGACGCCATCTGACGTCATACAGGCAATAAGAGGTCCTCGCCGACGTGCCGACGTCAGTACCAACATTTTTTACGTGCATGAGAACAATAACCCTATGCAATGAGAGATCAAGGCAACATCTGATAACATTGTAAAGTACACAACATTTCCATGAAAAGGCCATAGATTTAATAGGACTCTTGTTTCTTTATAAAACAAAACATTTATATATATCAAATATGCATATACGCAAGGAAATATATATATATATATATATATATATATATATACATACACATATACATGAACAATTATCCATATATACAAAATCTATTGCAGTCCTCAAGACCAAGAGGAGCACACTTAAGGATTACTTGGTGAGACCAGACAGGCAACGGGGAGGCGGGTGGGACCGTGAGGAATCCACAGGTAGCTAATGTATCCACCAGAAAAGTCGTTACCGAAGGTAAGTAACTCGTTCTTCTGATGGATACAACTACCTGTGGATTCCTCACCTAATGAATAGAGTCCCAAAGCAGTACCGCACTCGGTGGTGGGTACCTGTATGGTCAAACCAAGAAATCCTGCAGCACTGACCGTGCAAAATGGCCGTCCCTTCTGACCTCAGAGTCCAAGCAGTAGTGCTTCACAAAAGTGTGAAGGGACGACCATTTGCGGCCTTGCAGATGTCGACCACAGGAACACCCCTAGCCAAAGCCGAAGTGGCCGACTTAGCCCTGGTGGAATGAGCTCTAATACCATCAGGAGGATCCTTCTTTGCTAAAGAGTAACAGATTTTAATGCAAAGAACAACCCACCTGGAGAGTGTTCTCTTGTGGGCTGCCTTTCCTCTCCTCTTGCCCACGTATCTGATAAACAGCTGATCCTCCAGCCTGATATCCTTCATTCTGTCAATGTAGAAGCTTAACGCCCTCTTTGGGTCCAAGCGATGTAGTCTTTCTTCCTCCTTTAAAGGATGAGGCGGAGGATAGAACGTGGACAAAGTGATTGTCTGGGCCAAATGGAAGGTTGAAACAACCTTCGGAAGGAAAGCAGCCTTGGTCCTCAACACCACCTTATCCACATAAAAAGTTGTATAAGGGGGTTTTACTGATAAAGCCTGCAACTCACTCACTCTCCTTGCAGATGTTATGGCCACCAGGAAAACTGTTTTAATAACTAAATACCTTAAGGAGCAGGAATGCATAGGCTCAAAAGGGGACCCCATAAGGAAAGTCAGGACCAAGGACAAATCCCATTGTGGCATAACGAATGGTTTTGGAGGATATTTATTTAGAAGACCCTCAAGAATCTAAGAACAATAGGAGACTTAAACAGTGATGGTTGGTCTGGCAGACAAATGAAGGCTGACAAGGCAGACAAGTAACCTTTAATAGTAGCCACTGCACAACCTTTCAGCGCTAGAGACAAAGCAAAAGATAAAACATCTGACAAATGAGCACGTAAGGGATCAATCTGTCTCTCTCCACACCATACCACAAATTTAGACCACCTATTAGCGTAGATAGTTTTAGTGGAGTGTCGCCTGGCCGCTAAGATAACATCCACTACATCAGGCGGGAGAGAGAAGGAACTCAGGTTGCCCTGTTCAATCTCCAGGCATGAAGGCGCAGGCTCTGGAGGTGGGGGTGTAAAACCTGCCCCTGCGACTGCGAGAGGAGGTCTGCCCTGAGAGGGAGACGGAGCGGAGTGAGAGTTGGAGAAGGTCGGAATACCACACCCTCCTTGGCCAATCCGGAGCTATTAAGATTACTTGGGCCCGGTCTTGGCGAATTTTCCTCAATACTCGAGGAATCAAGGGTATGGGGGGAAACGTTTAAAGCAACTGGTCGCACCAGGTTCTCTGAAACGCGTCCCCCAAAGCCCCCTGCACCGGATACTGCAGTATAACTGACAGTGCGTGTTCTCCCGGGTGGCAAACAGATCTATCCGAGGAACCCCCCACATCTGGAAGATTAGACGGACTTGATCTGGATGGAGACGCCACTCGTGGTCGGCCGAGAAATGGCGACTGAGATTGTCCGCACGTACATTCAAGACTTCGGCCAGATGATTTGCTACCAAGCAAATCTGATGGCCCTTTGCCCAGGACCATAGTCGAAGAGCTTCTCTGCAGAGAAGGTACGACCCCACTCCTCCCTGTTTGTTTATATACCACATTGCGGTAATATTGTCCGTCAGGACCTGAACCGACTGACCGCGAAGGGATGGGAGGAAGGCCTTGAGAGCCAGACGTACTGCCCGCAACTCCAACAGATTGATATGAAAAATCTGTTCCTCTGGAGACCAAAGCCCTTTGATCTCCAGATCCCCCAGATGAGCTCCCCACCCTAGAGTGGAAGCATCCGTTATGACCGTGGTCACTGGTGGTGACTGCGTGAACGGCCTTCCTTGGGAAAGATTGTTGTCCGCAATCCACCACTTCAAGTCCGCAGCAGCATCTCTGGATATCTTGACAGAACCTTCGAGATCTCCTCCGTGTTGAGACCACTGCCTTCGGAGGCACCACTGAAGAGACCAACAGAATGCAGGAGGCAAACAAACCGAGCAGACGAAGGACCTTGAGGACTGGAACGACCGCTCCATTTCGAAACATTGGAACCAACTCCTGAATATCTTGAATCCGCTGAGGCGAAGGAAAGGCTCGATCCAATGTTGTATCCAGTACTGCCCCTATGAACAGGAGGCGTTGAGAGGGCTCTAGGTGAGATTTGGGCACGTTCACCGAAAAGCCCAGGTCGAACAACAACTGGGTTGTTGACTGCAGATGATGCAACACAAGCTCCGGGGACTTGGCTTTGATCAACCAGTCGTCCAAGTAAGGGAATACTGCTATCCCCTTCCTTCTGAGCTCTGCCGCAACCACCGACAGCACCTTCGTGAAGACTCGGGGTGCCGAAGTAAGACCGAACGGGAGGACTGCAAACTGATAGTGCTGCGACCCCACCACAAACCGGAGATACTTCCTGTGCGACTTGAGTATCGGGATATGAAAATAAGCATCCTGCAAGTCGACAGACACCATCCAATCTCCATTGTTCAACGCCAAAAGCACCTGAGCTAGGGTCAGCATCTTGAACTTTTCCTGCTTGAGGAACCAATTCAAGATCCTCAGGTCCAGAATTGGTCTCAACCGACCATCCTTCTTGGGAATCAGGAAGTATCTCGAGTAACAACCTTGACCCCTTTCCTGCTCTGGGACCAACTCCACAGCGCCCTTTAATAGGAGGACTTGAACTTCCTGTTCTAGCAACAGGAGATGTTCTTTTGAACAATACGATGGGCGGGGCGGGATGGGGGGCGGAAACACCCGAAAGGGAAGGGTGTAGCCTTTCCCCACAATGCTGATAACCCAAGTGTCCGATGTAATAGTCTGCCACTTGTGAAGAAAGTGTTGTAACCTTCCCTCTACAGGAGAGGAGTGAGTGGGGACTGGTGGAAGCCTAAGGCTGCTTCCCCTGCTGCACCCCTCCAGAGGACGAGGAAGAGGCAGAGTGCTGCTGAGAGGCTCCCCTGGTGCGGATCCTACCTCTCCCTCTAATCGATCTAAAAGGCGAGAGAAGAGGCAGGTTGCTGGTATCTCCCCCGAAAGGAAGAGGAGGAAGAACCCCGTCCAAAACCACGAAACCTCCTAAAAAACCTAGAGGAGGCAGAAGAAGGGGCTTGCACTTCCAGTGACTTGGCTGTGGCTCTGCTCTCTTTAAACCTTTCCAAGGCCGAATCCGCTTTGGCTCCAAACAGTTTGTCCCCATCAAACGGGAGCTCTAACAGGGTCGACTGCACGTCCGCAGAGAACCCTGAGTTGCAGAGTCAAGCCTGTCTCCTCGCCACCACAGCCGTGCCCATCGCCCTAGCCACCGAGTCGGTCGTATCCAACCCAGACTGGATAATCTGGGTGGCGGCAGCCTGGGCATCCGAAACAATGTTCAAAAGTCCTTGGGGAAGCTCCGTATACGAAGATGATATGTCGTCCATAAGACCGTGGATGTATCTCCCCAAAATGCAAGTCGCGTTGGTGGCCTTCAACGCCATACTGCAGGACGAAAAAATCTTTTGGGATTGTGCGTCCAACTTTTTAGAGTCCCTGTCCCCTGGTACCGTCGGGAAAGATCCAGGCGCTGATCTAGAAGAACAGGAGGCTTGCACCACCAAGCTCTCCGGCGTAGGCTGTCTAGACAGAAAGCCAGGGTCAGATGGCGCAGCACGATATCTCCTGGCCACAGCCCTATGAACAGCCGAGGAAGACACTGGCTTCTTCCACACCTCTAACACCGGATCAAGCAAAGCCTCATTGAATGGCAAAAGAGGCTCCGCTGCAGTAGAAGCCGGATGTAGCACCTCAGTCAGCAAATTCTGTTTTGCCTCTGCCACCGGCAAAGGCAGTTCCAGAAAGTTAGCTGCCTTTCTTACCACAGCGTGAAAGGTAGCAGCCTCCTCCGTATACTCCCCTGGAGATGATAGGTCCCACTCAGGGGAAGTATCCAGCCCACTGGCTGTATCCAGACCATGAAGTCCATCACCAGAGTCCTCAATCTCTCCTTGCTCCAAGACTCGTTGGTATTCTTGCTCTTCCAAAAGACGGAGAGCACGCCTTCTAGAGTGCAGCCTTTCTTTGATACGCGGAATCGACATGGCCTCCGCCGATGTCGAGGATCGGCGCCGATCTCCGGATCCATCCAACGCCATGTCCGGCGCCACAGGCAGCTTCGGCGCCGAAGTAGGAGCCGGACGAAGAGAGTCGCGTCTTGGAGCTTCTGATGGTCCCGCCGGAGTCACAGGTCGAAATCCCGAGGTCGACGGGATGGAAACCTCCGGGGCCAAAACCTCTGGAGCCACCGGAGCGGCCACCGACGCCGACATCGGCGCCGAGCTCACATTCCCTAAAGGGAGAAAGGGCATAAAGGGTGCCGGCCGGAGCACCCAAGGAAAAATCCAACGGCCCAGACAGACCAACTGGAGCACCTCCTGGAGCCATCTGCTGAAAGATGGTATACATCGCATTAAAAAATGCGGTATTATCAGCTCCAGGGGCAGGAAAAGCTGGATACTGGGGTGCCTGAATCGTCGTGATCGGAGCTTAAGCACCATAAACAGTCGGAGTGAGGATCAGTAATGGACATCTTGCCCCCACACTCCCGACAGGGCTTGAAACCCGACTTTCTCTGAGACATAATAACCGCAGAGAAAATTCACACAGCAGAAAATATATACTGTAACCACGAAAGTAACAGTAGCTCCCTCGAAGATAACCGTTTCGAATGCACAGAAAAAAGGGAACCGACGTCGGCGAGGACCTCTTATTGCCTGTATGACGTCAGACGGCGTCGCGTGGGCTAATGTGACATCCTCGTCGACGTGCAGAAGCTGGGAAGAAGATTTCCGTCAAATGCTGGCGCCATGGGAGTATTCATTAGGTGAGGAATCCACAGATAGTTGTATCCATCAGAAATATATATATTCAAAACAAACCGGTCTCTTCTCAGCCTCTCCTCCGGACCAGCAACACAGTGACACAAGCACAGACAGCACCTCAGTTCAAGTTGATGAATTAATTTTATTATTTTTTTCTTTGGGTGTCACCATATAATCTCAAAAGAGTGCAAAACACATTTAAAAGAAAAGAAGTGGCCTACGCGTTTCAGCTTACACCTTCAACTGGGCCTCACCAAAAAATATATATACACACACACAAAAAAAACACACCTATGTTTGCAAATTGAGAAGAAAAATGCGGATATTTAGGTAGCTTAAAAATAAATTAAAAAAAGAACGAAAAAAATCACAAGAACTTCCATTATCTGGGATGCGGTTTTTCTTGCGTCACTCGGACAGGAGAGAGCCAGATTTCAAGGTTTATAAAATCGACACATACAAACGTCATATAATGCGACAGTTTTACATACCACCACAAACTGAGCCGACTCGTGGCGTTTATAGGCTAGTTTTCCTGCTTATATAGCTCAATTGTACCCCTTACATCGACCTTTGCAAGATGAACGGTTGAGTCTAGTTGGGGTTACAATCCCCGCGGTGGTTCCATGACATATCATGTCATCTTCTAAGCAAATAAAAAAGCACAATAGGATAAATTGCAATGTTGGGGAAAAGATCGTGTAAACGCTTCAGAAACGCAGTATTCATCTCGTCAACAACCACAGGCAATAAAACAGGTCTCACCTTGTACAGTAAAAACACACAAAGATAATATGCAGTCACAAACAAACACACACTGACATGTAAATGAACTAAGCAAGTTATTAATTCGCCGTACATGCACGTATCCTTGCACACATGCGTTGATTCATCCACACCTATTAATTCTTGCGTGCGCCCACTCAAGATTCTCTAACAAAAAAGTACACACAAACTCAACAAGAAAATGCAAGATTAATTAAAAGAAAAGTACAAAAAAGAAAAAATTGTACTGCCTAATCGTGGAAGACATGCTTGCAATAAAAATAAGTAAACATTAAACATAGCAGCAGCAGGTAATATGCAGTGGTTCACATACACGCACACACTTACATTTAGATGACCAGAGCAAGTTAACTCGTCATACATGCACTCATTCTTGAACACATGCATCGATTAATCCGCCCACCAACTCATTCTTGCATGCACTCGCTCAACAATCGATAATAAAAGCACAAACATATTCAATATGTAAATGCAAGTTAAATTTAAAAAAATAAAAAGTACAAAGAAGAAAAAATGCTGCTGCCTAAACTTGAAAGGCATATGCTTGCAATAAAAAAACAAGTGAAAAATAAACACGTATCAGTAGGAGGCCATCCTGGACTAGTAATGTGCAAGGTGTATTACTGTTTAAAAAAAGTTCAGAACGGCCACAACGTGGGCGGGTAGGTGTATTATTAATTTAAAAGTTCCAAAATGGAAGCAATGGGTGGTAAAATATATGATGCAAAATGCTCAACATCATTCCAAGATGGGTATCAGTAAACATTAAACCGGGGGGCATAATGGATCAGCGGTGTACCAATCCTAGATGGCTGATATGGGGCTTCTAAACATGGTGGTCATCTTTCAGGAAGGGAAGTCAGTAAATTATGTCAGAACTATGCATGCTCTTTTCTAGTGGGACTGAAGGTCGTGTGCATAGAATATGGTGAACCTTTAATTTCTACTACGTATTCTACTATGTATTCTCAAATTGTAAACCCTTATTAATGTATTCAAAATATATGAGAGGAGCCAAAATGGCAGCCGGGGCGGTCGCTTGATACGAGCGCTCCGTCCCCGGCTCGACCAAAGACATCCTGAAGGGCGTCCCCCGCAATCCTGGTGAAGCAGCCAGGGCGGTGGCCCGACCGGGAGGGACCGGGGCATCTGCCGCGGACCGAGCGTGCCCCCCGGTGTGCTGGCGGGCCGGGGCCGGGCCCCGAGGGCTAGCGCCGGACGCGGCGACAGGCAGGAGGAGCTGCCTCTGCGGCTCCAGACGCGCTTTCGCATCGCGCGGCCGGCCTCCGCCCTCTCCATACGCGACCGGAGGGGCCGAGGCGCCGCGGCCGAACGGGCCAAATAAGGACTCCCACACATTTCCCCCGAGGCGAGCGGAGCTTGAGCCGGCCCGGGGCGCCATTTTGGGCATCGGGGCAGCGGAGCCGCGCGGACACGCTCCAAAAACAAACAAAGAAAGGGCACCTCTGCCCAGAACCAACAACACATCGCTGCAAAGCCCAGGAGGGAGCAGAGGACCATCAACAAGAGCCAGCATATTGCGGTGAGGGGGGGAAACCCGGGTGAAATAACTAAATCCCACGCAGAGGGGACACTCCTGGACTCCCAGCCACCCCCCCTCGCCGCCCCACCATTAATGCAACCCACCTGCGCCCTCTAGGATGGGGACAGGCAGCGCTTGAGCCCTAAAAGGGGGGGGCGGGAAGGGCGCAAGACTAATAAGCGCCACGTGCCTCCATAGGCTTGGACCTGTTAACTTGCATAGCATAGACGGCTGGTCCGTGCTGCGGGCGCTGGGGCCGCGCCGATCCTGCACGGTCGGCGCTTGTTTTGGTTGCCCTGCGCTGCACGGAGCCCACTCGTGGCTCCTGACGTTCACCCCACTCCTCGGTCTCTCTCGGGCCACGCCGCCTGCCTCAGCCCTCAACTACACTCCCCTCTATCTGGGGAAACCTCTGGCACCAGGATCCGCCGCCACCTATGAGGGTGAGAGTGCTCTCCTCCAGCAGCTATGCTCCCCACGCACATAGGTAGGCCCCGCAGACAGCCCCACGGGAACTCAAAGTCGGACTGTCGTGACATTCGGCGGCCGCAGCATTTGTCAATGAACGCATGGCCACAGGCTATAAGCACACAAACAAAGCTATGCCCTCCCTGGATATTGCTGGCCAACCCCACGCCCCCAACGCCGTATGTGCACACCACATTCAGTACACTCAGCAAAAGTTTAACTCAACGAATTAAAAGAGCCAAAAAGTGCGAAATTACTGCAGACTAGGAGGAGACCTCGAGACAACCAAAATGGCCGGCAGAGCCAAATCAAGCAAGAATCCGGACCGAACCACCCAAGGACCAACACCTGCCGACCAACAATCTAACCCATCCCTGCAGTCAATAGAAAACACACTCCTGGTGCATTCTGCTCAGTTCGAGAAAGTATTGCAGGCGATCTTGGACACTAAGTCATCTCTAGAAAACAGAATTGACGCAGTTGCACAAGACTTGAACCTCCTACGAGTGGACCACCGAAGTCTAGCTGAAAGAGTGAAAACAACCGAAGCTGAAATATCCTACTTAACTCCAATAGCGCAAGGAAACCAAAAACAGATCCAGCGCATGGATGCGGAGCTGAAGGTACTCTGGAGGAGATCGGAGGAAATGGAGAGTAGGGCACGTCACAACAACGTGAGGTTTCTGGGCTTTCCAGAAAGTATGCGACAACCGGAATCAGAAATCTCCTTGGAACAATGGCTAATCAAGGAGGTGTTAAACGGGGCTCCATCCACGTTTTTCTCAGTTGAAAGGGCTTACAGAATTCCGGGTAGACCCCCGGCCCCTGGCCAACACCCTAGACCATTGATTGCTAGATTCCTGAACTACAGAGATCGAGATGCAATATTGCAACAATTCCGCAGCAAAGGCCCATTTAAGTATGAAGATTCGATTATTAACGCTTTCCCAGACTTCACACAAGAGGTGCAGAACCAATGTAATTCTTTCGTCAAAATTAAACAACGCCTACGAGAACACAACATAAAATATGCCTTGCTCTTCCCTGCGAAACTAAGGGTAGTAGTGGAGGACCGCACCCACATATTCACAAACCCCGAAGATGCCTGGACATGGCTACATGCCAAGGGCCTAGCTCATCCCCGGGAAGACACGGAAGGGGATGAGAAATGGCAAACTCCTGCTGCAAGGAAGCGATCCAAAAGACGAACCAGAGGCCAGCCTAACGATTGGCAGGCAGCAGAAGAAAGAGCAAAAGTGTTGAAAGAGACGCCGTTACACATGCAAAGCAACTGTGCAATTGCTAGGAAACCGTCAGAGCCGGGATCGGACTCAGACACGGCCAGTTCCACATCTACAATAATAGGAGAACTGAGTGGGCCAAAGGTCACCCCCAGATCCGCTGACGAAATTAAAACCACACACATTCACCCTGGGAGACCGCCAGCGATGATGCTCGAAACCTGAAAACTTCTAGAGACTCTGTGGCACCGACGAGGCGTGGGGACAATGCGCCTTCAACAATGTGTATCTTTGATATAAATACTAAGCTAAGTTATTGGGGGCAACTGGGGGCGGATCACGGTTGTGGGGCGGCGCTGGAGGGAATAATCTTACATCTCGAGGGGCGCCCAATGGTATTAGCAGACTAAGTCTGCGGAAAGATGTGGGCCCCTTATAAGAGCCACATCTGTACGATATGAGAATCCCACTATGCAAATCCAACCGGATATGGGTTACTTCACGTATTTTTAAGTTAAGTAGTTTCACAATAGTTTAAAGTAGTTTAGGGGATTTAATAAGGGGAGTTGGGGGTTAATAGTTTAGTAGGAATGCAAGTACCGTAATCACTTAAAGCACAAAATGAACAGCTGCACCCGCTATATTTAAATACCAGCTACAGAAAGGTAGTGACCAGGTGGGCCAACTCTAGAGCCCAAATACTTAACACAGCAATATACCCCCAAAACCCCAGATGATGCCTGCTAGCAACAATACCAAAAACCAGTATATCATAGTAACATGGAATATCAGGGGACTGGGGGCACTGAGTAAACGGGCTAGAGTGCACACACGACTCAAACGATTAGGAGTGCATATTGCCATTTTGCAAGAGACACACATGCTAGAGGGGGACCTACGCAACCTGCGCATGAAATGGGGAGGCCAGCTGATAGGCACAACATACTCGGCCTTTGCGAGGGGGGTGTTGATCTGGATAGCGGCAGGAGTCCCATTCCTCTTGACGACACACAAGATAGATCACGGAGGAAGATATGTAGTGGTGGAGAGCAGACTAGACGGCAGACAAATAGCAGTGGTCGGTATATATGCCCCAAACAGTGGCATCACGGGTTTTCTCACCACTCTCACTCCAGCATTACTGTCCCACCCCATGGCCCTAGCCCTCTGGGGCGGCGACTTCAATAGCACCCCATCTGCAGTGTTAGATAGAACTAGTGCCTACCCGAGCTCACTAACCAACAGGAAACCCACAGGTCCCCTGCAAGAATGGGCAAGCGTTATGAGACTCCATGACATATGGCGACTAGGCCACCCAGAACAAAGAGAATATTCATTTTACTCAGCACCACACAACACCCACACTAGAATAGACATAATATGGGGTACTCGCGAAATAGGGGCATTGGTTACCGAATCGGAATATTTAGCAAAGACACTGTCGGATAATGCGCCATTGAGAGTAACACTGAATTGGGGAAGGGCACGTCAGGCAGTCCCCACTTGGAGGTTCCAGGCGGAGGCACTACAGGACCAAGCATTCGCCGAATCATTGGGAAAATCTATAAGCCAGTATTGGGATACAAACGCTATGTCCGCAACAACACAGGCGATAGAGTGGGACGCCCACAAAGTAGTAGCACGCAGAGTATGTATATCCACCACGTGGGGAGTGAGACGCTCTTTACAGGCAGAGATTGGCAAATTAGAGAAGGAGCTCAGGACAGCGGAAATAGCGGTAGCACTAGGGGAAATCTCCAATACTGTCCTAAAAGAAAAGCGCTCAAAATATAATGACGCAGATAGCAGACTCCGCTGCCACCACTACAATTATTACTTAACTAGGTTGCAAACGGAAGGGGATAGATCAAGCAGAATGCTAGCATGGCTACTTCGCAAAGATAGACAGCAAGCCCCGATAGGTGCTATCCGAGTGGGCGCGCAAGATATGGCTACTACACAAGTAGAAATAAACGAGACGCTTAGGAAATATTACTCAAACTTATATACTAAACGCACCTCATGCACAGCTACACAACTCAAGGCTTTTCTTGCCGATTCCCTCCTGCCCCAACTATCACAAACAGATAGATATAATTGAAACCCCCATAACAACAGAAGAAATAGAATTAGCCTTTGCACAGCTGCCCAGGAATAAAGCACCTGGGGCAGACGGCCTCCCTTCGGAATATTATAAAGCCTATCTACCCAGCCTGAAATCCCATCTGCTAGGAGTGTTCACAGAAGCGTGGACTAAAGAAAGCTTACCCATATCCCAAAGGGAAGCTATGATAGTGGTACTCCCCAAACAGGGCTGGGACCCTACGGATGTCAAATCCTATAGAGCACTATCGCTTCTAAACACAGACTGCAAAATATTAGGCAAAATACTAGCTAACAGATTAGCTCCCCTCATGCACTTATTGGTGCATGCAGACCAAAATGGCTTCATCCCAAAGCGCAACACCTTCCTAAATATTCGCAGACTACTGAGCATAATGGGGGACATCCCCGCGACGCACAAGAGGAAATGGTGCTCTCACTAGATGTAGAAAAGGCCTTCGATACGCTGGAGTGGGATTTCCTACTGGCCACGATGGCTCGCATGGGAATAGGCCCCAATTATATTCGCTGGGTCCGGACATTGTATTCCAATCCAAGCGCGAGGGTGAAGACGGGCGTTGTGATCTCCGACAGTTTATCGATCTCCCGGGGCACACGGCAGGGCTGCCCCCTATCCCCGCTATTGTTTGCCATAGCAATGGAACCGCTAGCGGCAAGAATACGTCTCATGGAACATGAATGGGGAATAATTAGGAACGGGCTATTCCACACGGTCTCATTATACGCGGATGATGCCTTAATATATATCAGGAACGGCCGTGCAGTTATTCCCTCTGTAATATCCTTATTGGCTAAGTTCGGAGGCCTGTCAGGCCTTGTGGTAAACTGGGAAAAGTCTTGTGCATTTCCCCTGGTAAAGAGGGCTCCCAATAATCAGGATGCTCCTCAGATAAGGCACCTAAAGTGGTGCCCGACAACATTTAAATATCTTGGGATAAACATATACCATGACACAGAAGATCTAAGGGACGGGAATCTAGGGATGGCGCTAACCTCCATAAAAGGCTCCTTGCAATTCTGGAACAAGCTCCCGCTCTCACCGCCCGGCAAGGTGGCGATTGCCAACATGTTGATCCTACCTAGGCTGCTATATTACTTCACGGCCTTGCCGATAACTATTCCCAAAAGCTTCTTTAGCAGTTTAAACACAGCTTTGCTGCAGCTCATCTGGGGCGGTGGCAGAGCACGGGTGGCTCTAACCACGCTGCAACACCCGCTGGACAATGGCGGCCTGGGAGCCCCCAACTTTGAATGATACTATGCAGCCGCACAACTTCAGTGGGTCCAGAATTGGATCCACAGACCAGAGCAGGCAGAATCCACGAGCCTGGAGCCCCGGCGGAATGGGACCCCCCTCATAAGATGGCTGACATCTAAGCTCCCCAAGTCGGAACAGGTCAACCCATTGCTCGCAGTTGCGCACAGGTGCTGGGCTAAATATGTGCAAAAAGGAGCGGATAAACTTCCTTACTCCCCACACATACCACTGAATTATTTATTGGCGGGGACCACAACCGAAATGCAAGCTGCGCGGGCGTGGAGCGAAGCAGGAGTACAGACAGTGGGAGATTGTTTTGAAGATGGCAAGTTAATGACATTCGAGGCTCTCCAGGCCCTCACAGAGATAAGCTCCGGCCAGTCCCTGACATACCACGCCTTATGCCACGAAATTAGAAAAACATGGGGGGCAGGTATCTCGGAACCGGCGACCTCCCCGTGGTTCACCAACTTCTTCAACATAATGAACAAATAAAAATAATATCCAGCCTATACAGTGCCCTCAATAAGATTTCAGAGCCACAGGCGGAGAAAGCCTGGGAGAGATGGAACGCTGTACTCCCCGCCCCGATCCCACAAGCGGACTGGCCAAAAGCCTTGTCCCACATCCGCAGCGTGTCAAGGAGACCCAGATTTAGGTACACCCAATTCAATTTCACGAATCAAACATATCTCTCCCCAGCCAGGATAAAGCGAATGTTCCCTGACTCTGAGCCAGTATGCCCTAGATGCAAAGCACCGTCAGCACCCTTCTACAACATGGTATGGGACTGCCCTAATATACAAACTGCCTGGGCGAAGGTGGTAGAGGAGATATCAGAGTTAACGGGGCTCGCGTTGACAGCAGACCCCGGGTCCTGCCTACTGGGACTGAGAAAGAGACCAAAAAAACAAAGATACCTACACAAGTTTGTAGACCTAGCCTATTTAATGTACAAAAGATTAATAGCGATACACTGGAAAGCCTCCAAAGCTCCCGATCGGAAATCTTGGCATTCTCTAATACTACGTTGGGCTCGCACTGAATATCAGGTACTAAAAAGAATGGTGCGCGAGGGGCGACAACATACAGGGTGCACTACCTGGGAAAATCTGGTAACCAAATTGGAGGCCAAAAACGACGAGATGCCCCCATGAACCGGGGAACACATACCCGCAATAACTGCGATATAAATCTCTCTGCTTCCCCCACCACAGAGATATAACCTACAGGGCGCCCAGGCACCACAGCACATGCACCCTACCCCCTATCCCCTCTTGCAGTAACAACCTGCCAGCTCTCCAACACAACACTACCAACAGCATCCACCAATCTGAATGGAGCCCCCATTAGTCGACCAGGGAACTTATACACGCAAAATAGGATCCACACTGGTCACGAGCGAACACCTTTAAAAGATAAATAACAAATGATAAACTCATGGTAAGTGCAGGTAGAAACGATACTGTAAAACTGGAAGTGTTCCGTGCAGTGTTCATTGGGGGGGTTTGTGATTGTTAAATGGTTTTGATATTAGATATTGCACTGGGTGATCCTGTTGTTGAAAATTGAACAGTCTGTATTGCATATCTGAAACATAAAATCAATAAACATATTTAAAAAAAAAAAAAAATGTATTCAAAATATATTTTGGGATTTACGTTTAAAGGATTTAATTATACAGATTTTAAATTTATTAGTAAATTGAAACTAAAAAAGTGGTTTAAATTGAAAAACTTAAATAACAATAGCTTGGATTGCTCGAATACTCATGATGGTGAACAGGTGTTGTCCATTAGTGACGTTGATACTTTGATAACCCTTCATGAGCTAGAGAGAGAACGACCTGTGCAAGCAGAAGTGAATAAACTATATCAGACTCTGAATGATATGGGCATCACTTATGATCTTACAGTTACATCAGGTTTTAAACCAAAAACTACCTTTTTTTCCTAATATGAACCATGAGAATATTGACACTTTCTATGATATGGTTGTCCATGATTTGACACGATTTCGACATCGAACATGGTTTAAACCTAGAAATAGTCAGAACCTCTCATATGAGCAAAGAATTACTATTAAATCATTGGCAGAAGACAATAATATTATTTGCCCATCTGACAAGGGATACCCAGTTTTATATGCCTGTAGCTAAGGATATATACATGAGTAGTATCACAGGAATATGGCAACTTTTGGCGGAGTGGAAAGATAGAGGTCTTTTAATATGGGAAGAATTTTGTTTTTTGAAAAAAGATTTTCCCAAGTTACCTGTATTGTATATTCTTCCCAAGATTCACAAAAACAGGGACAACTCTCCGGGAAGACCAATAGTTTCCTCCTGCGGCAGTGCATTGGAAAATGTTTCTAAATATGTTGATTTTTTCTTGAGAGATTTTGTTATGAATTTACCATCTTATGTCCGTGACACCAAAGATTTTTTGGGCAAATTAGAAGGTATTGTTTGGGAAGATGTTTTCTTGTTGATAACATTAGATGTCAACTCCCTTTACACCATTATTGATGATGAGAAAGTTATATTTGCATGTAGACATTTCTTGCATACTAGATCACTGTCATATTTGGTACACACTGATATGATTGTAGAGATGATAAGGTATTGTCTCACTAACAAAATCTTTCTCTTCAATGGTGTGCTCTACAAACAGGTTCTCGGGACTGCCATGGGAACTTGCTTTGCTCCTAGTTTTGCCTGTTTGTTTCTGGGTAGGTGGGAAGAAGAGATTTTTAAAAATGAGGCGAGATACCCGGAAACACAACTAGCCACTTTGTGGCTCAGATATATTGATGACTTGTTCATAATATGGAAGGGAACGGAGGAAGAAGCTATACGGTTCATTGCTAAACTTAATGATAATGACCTTAATATTAGGTTAACCTATAGCATAAGTCACTCCTCTATTGAATTTTTGGACATAAAAATCATTATTCAAGACAATATGATTAAAACAGAACTCTGTCGCAAAACTACAGCAGGAAATAGTTTATTGCATGCTAATAGTGGGCACCCTGAGAACCTTAAGTGGAGTATCCCGTATGGTGAACTTTTGAGGGCTAAAAGAATTAGTAACACTGATGAGGCTTTTGAGAGAGAACAAAGAGAGATGGTTGAAAGATTTAGGGAGAGAGGTTACCCGGATTGGGTGATTAAGAAAGCCACAGAAAAAAATCTAAAGAGTAGAAAGAACACAGACTTTTTTTGATAATACTATTAAGACAGAGAAAGAAAGTAATGATGACATCAGATTGATTCTAACCTATAATGAGGATACAGCACAAATTAAGAAAATCGTCTAAAAAAATTGGAAGATTTAAAAGCTGATTCCTCAATTGGTAATATTATTAAAAGGCCTCAGATTACCTAAAGAAGGGGACATCATTTGCATGATATTTTTAGATCCAATGATGCCACCTCCATCTCCCACATAAAAGAACATCATTTGCGAGGATTCTTTCCGTGTGGACATTGTAAAGCCTGCCGCAAGAGTGTGATACGAAAAGAGTACCCTATGTGTAAACCTGGGGTAATGAGACAGATCAAACAATTTTTGACTTGTAGTACCCCATTTACCATTTATATTTTGGAATGTCCATGTCATCGATGGTATATTGGCAGTACCAAGCATATTGTTAAGAAGCGTATTCTTGAACATATGCGTGCTGTAACATTGAAGGACCCTCATTACCCTGTAGCTAGACATTTTCAGGATAAACACAACTCTGATAACTCTTTATTGACTTATTTTGGTATTGAACATGTGTCACCACACCATAGGGGTGGCAATAGAGAATTGACTTTACGTAAGAAAGAATCCAGATACATTCTGGATTTGGAAACTAAGATACCAAAGGGTTTAAATACTGGAGAGGAACTTAACACGCATTTATTTGAGAACTAAATGTTGAGAGATAATCGGATGTTGCGCTGTCTAGAGAGTGTATATAGAGACTTTATTTAATGAATTAAATTCAGTGTCTGCAGTTTGATAATATAAATTTTTGCAATACATTTATTTCAATCTGATTATGTCTTTACAGAGGAAATGAGGCTGGATGGATTATAGTTGGACTCCTAAAAACCTGTCTATCTTTCTTCACACGTGATTTATTGGGTGGTGGAAACTGAGATAAGAATTTTTTTGTATATATTGAATTGTGTTTCTATACAGTGTGTGTATATAATGGTGGTGTATTTAAAAAACCTTTTTATATTTTTTGGTTAATTTTGGGATAATTGAATGAACTTTGACAGATTCGTACACTTATATTTATATATACGATACCTGCACTAAGTTATATTTGGCAATGATGAGAAGGAAGAGAGGATTAGTTATCTTTGATAACGGGGGTAATTGGCTTAGGAAAGAATGCAAAAGTGAATTATTTTATTCATTATTTAACCCCTTCGCTGCCAGGCCTTTTCCCCCTCCTGTGCCGAGCCTATTTTTGGGCTATTTGGGGCAGTTCGCGCTTAGGCCCTCATAACTTTTTGTTCACATAAGCTACCCATGCCAAATCTGCGTCCTTCTTTTCCAACATCCTAGGGATTCTAGAGGTAGAGACTTTGTGGGTTCCCCTGAAGGAGACCAAGAAATTAGCCAAAATACAGTGAAAATCTTGTTTTTTTTAAAAAAACAATGGGGAAAAAGGGCTGCAGAAGGCAGCTTGTGTTTTTTCCCCTGAAAATGGCATCAACAAAGGGTTTGTGGTGGCAAGATCACCATCTTCCCAGCTTTCAGGAACAGGCAGACTTGAATTGGAAAACCCAATTTTTCAATACAATTTTGACTTTTTGCTGGGACATACCCCATTTTTACTATTTGTTGTGCTTTCAGCCTCCTTCCAGTTAGTGAACTAAATGGGTGAGAAACCAATGCTGGATCCCAGGAAGCTAAACATTTCTGAAACGTAGACAAAATTTTGAATTCAGCAAGGGGTGATTTGTGTAGATCCTACAAGTGTTTCCTACAGAAAATAACAGCTGAAATAAACAAATATTGAAATTGAGGTGAAAAAAACAGCCATTTTTCTCCACTTTTTACTCTGTACATTTTTCCTGCGATGTCAGATTCTTGAAAGCAATATACCGTTACGTCAGCTGGACTCTTCTGGTTGCGGGGATATATAGGGCTTGTAGGTTCATCAAGAACTCTAGGTACCCAGAGCCAATAAATGAGCTGCACCTTGCAATGGGTTTTTATTCTATACCGGGTATACAGCAATTCATTTGCTGAAATATAAAAAGTGAAAAGTAGGTATCAAGAAAACCTTTGTATTTCCAAAATGGCCACAAGATAAGGTGTTGAGAAGCAGTGGTTATTTGCACATCTCTGAATTCTGGGGTGCCCATACTAGCATGTGAATTACAGGGCATTTCTCAAATAGACGTCTTTTTTACACACTGCCTTACATTTGGAAGGAAAAAATGTAGAGAAAGAAAAGGGGCAATAACAATTGTTTTGCTATTCTGTGTTCCCCGAAGTCTCCCGATAAAAATGGTACCTCACTTGTGTGGGTAGGCCTAGCGCCCACGAAAGGAAATGGCTCAAAACACAACATGGACACATCACATATTTTCACAGAAAAAAGGTGTTTTTTTGCAAAGTGCCTACCTGTGGATTTTGGCCTCTAGCTCAGTCGGCACCTGGGGAAACCTAGCAAACCAGCGCATTTTTGAAAACTAGACACCTAGGGGAATCCAAGATGGGGTGACTTGTGGGGATCTGACCAGGTTCTGTTACCCAGAATCCTTTGCAAACCTCAAAATTTGACCCAAAAAACACTTTTTCCTCTCATTTCGGTGACAGAAAATTCTGGAATCTGAGAGGAGCCACAAATTTCCTTCCACCCAGCGTTCCCCCAAGTCTCCCGATAAGAATGGTACCTCACTTGTGTGGGTAGGCATAGCGCCCACAAAAGGAAATGGCCCAAAACACAACGTGGACACATCACATTTTTTCACAGAAAACAGAGGTGTTTTTTGCAAAGTGCCTACCTGTCGATTTTGGCCTCTAGATCAGCCGGCCCCAGGGGGGGGCAGAAATGGCATAAAATAAATTTGGCCCCCCAACCCCCTCGGGGAGCGACCCTTGCCTACGGGGTCGCTCCCCATGCGTGACATTGGTGCAAAAAAAAAAAAAAAAGATCCCCGGTGCCTAGTTGTTTCTGCCCCCCTTGGGGACAGATTGACCTAAAATCGACCAATTTGCCCCCAAGGGGAGCAGAAATGGCCTAATTACAATTTTCCTAATGGGTCGCTCCCCATCTCTAAAAAAAAAAAAAAAAAAAAAAACACAAAAAAAAAAAATTGCCCTGGCGCCTAGAGGTTTCTGCCCCCCCTGGGGGCAGATCGGCCTAATAACAATAGACCGATCTGCCCTCAGGGGGGGGGGGCGCAGAAATGGCCTAAAATAAATTCCCCCCCCCCCTCCCTCCCGGGGGGAGCGACCCTTGCCTACGGGGTCGCTCCCCTTGCGTGACATTGGCGCAAAAAAAAAAATCCCCGGTGCCTAGTTGTTTCTGCCCCCCTTGGGGACAGATTGACCTCAAGTCCGCCGATCTGCCCCCAAAGCGAGCAGAAATGGCCTAAATAAAATTTGCTCCTCCAGGGGAGCGACCCTTGCCTAAGGGGTCGCTTCCCATCTGTAAAACAACAACAAACAAAAAAATCCCTGGTGCCTAGTGGTTTCTGCCCCCCTCGGGGGTATATCATCCTAATTAAAATAGGCTGATCTGCCTCCCAAGGCGGCAGGAATGGCCTAAAATAAATTCCTCCCCCTCTCCCCCCCGGGGGGAGCGACCCTTGCCTACGGGGTCGCTCCCCTTGCGTGACATTGGCGCAAAAAAAAAATCCCCGGTGCCTAGTTGTTTCTGCCCCCCTTGGGGACAGATTGACCTCAAGTCCGCCGATCTGCCCCCAAGGGGGGCAGAAATGGTCTAAACACAATTTGCCCCCCAGGGGAGCGACCCTTCCCTAATGGGTCGCTCCCCATCTCTAAAAAAACAAACAAACAAACAAAAAAAAACTTGGCCTGGCGCCTAGAGGTTTCTGCCCCCCCTAGGGGCAGATCGGCCTAATAACAATAGGCCGATCTGCCCCCAAGGGGGGCAGAAATGGCCTAAAATAAATTTGCCCCCCCCACCCCCCTGGGGGGAGACCCTTGCCTACGGGATCGCTCCCCTTGCGTGAGGGCGCACAAAAAAAATCCCTGGTGCCTAGTGGTTTCTTCCCCCCCTGGGGGCAGATTGACCTAAAATCAGCCAATCTGCCCCCAAAGCGGGCAGAAATGGCCTAAATACAATTTGCCCCTCCAGGGGAGCGACCCTTGCCTAAGGGGTCGCTTCCCATCTGTAAAACAACAACAAACAAAAAAAATCCCTGGTGCCTAGTGGTTTCTGCCCCCCTCGGGGGTATATCGTCCTAATTAAAATAGGCTGATCTGCCTCCCAAGGCGGCAGGAATGGCCTAAAATTAATTTCCCCCCCAGGGGAACGACCCTTGCCTAAGGGGTCGCTCCCCTTGCGTGAAATTCACGAGAAAAAAAAAAGAAAACTCCCTGTTTAGTGGTTTCTGTCCCCCTTGGGGGCAGATTGGCCTCATAAAAATAGTCCAATCTGCCCCCAAGTAGGGCAGAAATGGCCTAAATATAATTTGCCCCCTATGGGAGCGACCCTTGCCTAAGGGGTCGCTCCCCACCTCTAAAATCAAAAACAAAACAAAAACAAAAAAATGTATCCCTGGTGCCTAGAGGTTTCTGCCCCCAGGTGGGGGCAGAAAAGGCCTTAAAAAAAAATGCCCCCCCTGGGAGCGACGCTTGCCCAAGGGGTCGCTCCCTCATGACAGTTTCATTTACCAAAATAAATCCCTGGTGTCTAGTGGGCGTTTCAAAAGCCGGATTGCTTTGCAATCCGGCTTTTGAAACGCTGAGAGAGACTTCAAAGGGAAGGAAATTCCTTTCCTTCCCTTTGAAGCCTCTCAGAATTTCCTTCCCTTTGAAGTCTCTCTTGCCTCCTCCACGTGATCGGAAGAGAAATGCTTTCCATTTCTCTTCCCATCGCGCTGGAAGCTGGGCTTCCAGCGCGATGGAGGAGGCCCTCTGTGACAATCAGCGCGCAATCGCGCTCTGACGTCACGGGGGGATGGAGGGGGTCGGGGGTGGAAGGGGAAGGTCTTCCCCTTCCTTCCCTGCCATAGGGGGGTGGGGGGGGAACCCCACAGAGGGAGTGCTAGTGCTCCCTCTGGGCTCTGTGCCCAGGACGTAATGGTTACGTCCTGGGCACACGAGCACTGTGCCTCAGGACGTAACCACTAGTAGGCACTAGTCCTATTTCTATTTCTATTATTTCTGTTCCCTTCCTCGAAATATGTTATTCTATACAGAATGATTAATACTGATACAATGAATCAATTTATTTGGTGTGGTGTAGGAATAATAGTGTGTAATATGAATTTATGTTGCTGAGATTTAGTTATATAAGTTTATTTAATTGCAGATTTGCTTTGCTACAGCAGTCCTATTTCTATGTTTTTGTTTTCATATTATTTAAACAGTGTGGATTGGATGTATTTTGCAAGTGACCAAGGCTGCTAGAGAGCCAAAACGCGTTGTGCTTAATAAATATTGGTGATTCCTTGGATTCCTGGGAGCGCGTTATCTATTGGACATTGTTGAATTATTGCATAACCGGCTTGCTCTGCCGGTATTACGTGCCACCCCTTGCGGGCCGCCTGGAGCCCGTGTTCGAGCATCTGTTGCTGTGTGTGTATATATCTGAATGTTGCTTATGTCACTTAAGGAAAGGTATCTTAGACTACAATCTTGATAAAATGGACGAAACGCCACACTTTCCTTAAAAATAAACAC
Source organism: Pleurodeles waltl (assembly GCF_031143425.1). Classification (NCBI taxonomy): domain Eukaryota; kingdom Metazoa; phylum Chordata; class Amphibia; order Caudata; family Salamandridae; genus Pleurodeles; species Pleurodeles waltl. The sequence continues at coordinate 549,247,193 of NC_090440.1, read as the reverse complement.
TGCTCTGTCCATGAAAGGTAAGCATTTTATACTACAACCTCCAGAAATTTCCAGGAGGAGATGTCCTGAATCCAACAAAATTGTTTTTTTCAGTGTAGGACATGTATCTTAGACTACGAGAACCAAAACCTCCTGGTGGCTCGACTGCTTAAGAAAGAAAAGGGAACAAATCTACATCTTGTTAATGTTCTACTAAAAATTACAGTTTACAGTTAAGGAATAAAATTGCCCATAACATTTTCAACAATTAATGCTCACTTCCTTAGCTTCCAGGATTTGAAGCAGAAGTTTAAAACAATGTCACACTCGGAAGACAAAATACCAAACACATTTGTCAGCAAAAGAAAGATATTTGAAAGATCTTCTGCATGAGCTTACGTCAGCGTAAATATTTTCAACCGCCACAGAATGAAGGCGATATGGTCATTGAGGGATGTGGACCAGAGGTTGGTGTGGCGGTGGGTACCATGCAAACACTGACTCGTCCAATAAACGTAACAAATACATTTTGAAGCCAAACTCCTACCTTGTAGCTCTTTGAAAAGATAACTATGAATCAATGTTGTGAGGGATATTCTCAATCAAAACATACTTTAAGATTATCAAAAAACATGATCAAACAATATCCATTCCATATTCATTTTTTTGTATAAAATCACACCTTTTAAGTATAAGCAAAATGAATGAATACTGGGAGGGCTGCACCAAAAGCAGTACAATATGCAGATCCAAGATAAATAAAGGGTGGCAGTGACACTGAACTATTTACAAAAGAGTGTATCCAAGTGTAAAACACACTAGTAAGTCAGGCAGTGTTAGACTGGGTTGTACCCACAAGTAGCAGCCATTCATCATCTTACAGGATGTGTGATTTACATAGCATGGTAATTTTGTGTGTGTTATTTTTAGGGCCAGACTGGGAAACAAAAGCATGTTAGTAAATTTTGTCAGACCAGCCACCCGTACTGAATGTGAGTGAGCAAGCCAGATTCGTGAAAGAGGGGTTGGGTGTGTTCTCCCCCAACCCAAGAATTGTTTTTTAAAAAGTGATGAAAACGAAGCAGCAACATATGTTTCATTCCATATTCAAATATCATAAGTTTGAGTTGTAGTACATAATGACATTACAGTACACTATGATGTCCAGTCATGGTGGGAACAAGGAGGATTGTATAGACATTATTACAGAGGACACATACAAAGATGAGAATTGTCCATGTGAGATGTGTTTGGTGGTTTAAACAATCCTGACAAGATCCAGTCTTTGATGCTTCATAAACTGATCTTGCAAAGAGAACATATACACTTTACCCTAGTAGGCCATACACTTTAGATTTCAACTTGCCTTTTCCCCCCCAAAATACTTTTGGTTTTCTTTCAATAAAGAGAATCTCCTTTTAGTGCCACATAACAATGACATGCTGATTCAAATAACTAGCAACTTCTTTCACACAGACTATATTTCTAATGACTACCCGCCATCAAACTATGCTGCGTTCTGAGGAATTTATGGTGACTCCATAGAAAACGGGATTTTCCCAGAAACCTAATTTAAAATGATCATAGCGGCAGTGCAGTTGCCATGCAGTTCTTTGCAGATGTTAATGAAGTTATCGACCTTACTACACCGCAAAGGTATGTTTGCTGACAAAAATATGTGCAAAGGCACAAAAGTCCCTCATTTAGGTCATGACATTTATTTTGCATGATGACATCAGGGTCAGATGCCACATGGCTATTTGCTCCGATCTTTGACTGCATTGTGAGGAAGGCCTGGCAAAAAATCACTTCATTTTCTGGTGGTAAAACTATGGGCACCACACTACTTCTCAGCAGAGTGTATTGTCTTAAGCATACCAGAACCCATACAATGAGAACAACTTTGCATAACATCTGTAGAAGTATTCCCTGGAGTTCGGCTAAGAAGTTCCATACTTTGGTCCCCAACATATTCTCTTTCTAAGCCTACACAAGCTAAACAGCAGCATCTTGGTGAATTATATACCACCTTTTTAGGTTGAGCGTGCAAGCTCTTTGATCTGTTTGAAGTATTATGGCCTTTAAACCACACCCACCTCACGCTCATCACTTTCATTTAATCGTGGGCTTGCCGTTTAAAAAAAAAAAAATAAAATAAAAATCACATGATGTCATTGGTAAATGCTTTACGTTTGTCCCGCCTAGGGGCGGTTTGGTTACTGCCTTGGACACAGAGCCTGTTAATGGGTTAATTGCTGGATTACCAATATACTTCAGCCTGGGCGGACTACTTTTTTTTTTTTGTCTGCACTTCGTGGCTGCTATGGCGCTCAGAGCGCAAACTCGATCGGATGTATTGTTTTTACATTATATGTGCTCTGATCTGCTTAGTGTATGTTCTTTGCAGCAGGCACATTAACCCTGTGTGCTACCTTATGACTCCAAGCTTCCACTAGACAAAAGCACGTTCTCTCTCCAGAAAGAACATATATCGCTAGAGTTATTTTGACATTTTTACATTACATTCACTTTGTGATTTGCCTAGGACATGTTCTTTGCAGCAGGCGCATTAACCCTGTGCGCTATCTTATGATGACTCCAAGTTTCCACTAGACAAAAGTACGTTCTCTTTGCTGCCACAGTGCTCACCGCGCGAACTCGATCAGTGGTATAGTTTTTACCTTATATGTACTCTGATCAGCTTAGTACACGTTCTTTGTGAGCTACCCTATGATGTTTCCAAGCTTCCACTAGACAAAAGTAGGTTCTCTCTCCAGAAAGAACATAAATCGCCAGAGATATTTTGAAATATTTATATTACATGCATTTTGTGATTTGCCTAGCACACGTTCTTTGCAGCAGGCACATTAACCCTCTGTGTTTCTTCATATTGAGTCCGAGCTTCCACTAGACAAAAATATGTTCTCTCTCCCAAAAGAACATTAATCTCCAGAGTTATTTTGAAATGTTTACATTATATGCACTCTGATCTACCTAGTACACGTTCTTTGCAGCACAGATTTATTCTGGGACTTTTAGTTTTATTTTCATAAGATGATACAAGCTGCGAATACAAAGCAGAAACCTTACTAGACAAACTGAACATGTTTGTGTCTGTGAAACTTGAGCTGTCTGCGTGTATTTATAAAACTAACTTGAGGAGAGCTTACTGTTGATTATGCTGTACAATGGTCAATATTTTATAACTAACATTTCAGTTAAAGACTGACCGAGGATCATTAATATCACGTGAGGTGGCTCTCCTAAAGCATGTGAAAAATCATAGGTGTTTTGTCCGACTCCGCACACTGCAGTAAAGGAACAGTGAACCAGTAAGCACAAATTCCTGGAGTACAATTATTTGTTGATTGCCCCGCAGGCAATGTCACCTGTACCAATTGACAAGTAAATATGTTTTGCACCTGGAGTAGCTTGTGTTTTAAGAACCTTGTTTAAAAAATATTCCAGTAGGCCTACTAGTCCTTTAGGTATATGCAGGCTCACTGGAACTATGTGGCAGAAAGAACCAACATATGCAGCAGGATTGACCAATTAATGTGGCAAAAAAAAGTCCAGTTATGCATTTACAATGCCAATAGCTCCAACTCAAGTAAATGCGAGACTTACTGCACTGCAAATGCTTGATTTGCTTGCGGAACATTTGAATGTATGCTGTCTGGAGGCAAAGCCAGCCACAACTGGTAGGTCAAGAGACTTACTGAGTTTGGCTGTCTGAAATCAAAACGTCAATGAGAGTGGGCCCCATCGGCAGGCCAAGTATGTAGACTTCATTACCCACAAGCCCACAGATAGGCTGATGTTTCCTGGCCTGTAGTAGTGGAAGTTTTGTGGAGTACAGTCTCATGCAGTTAACCACCCTGCCACTGATCTAACTTGCCACCAGATCCGGTCGGAAAGTAAGAAAGCCACTACCAAGCCAAGTGAAGGTGCGAGCAGCGGGAGAAGGGACTCTCAATCACAATCAATGCGTCTGTGGATCTTGAATCAATATTATGCTCAGGATGCCTTGGAAGTGGTGAAATTGGCAGGGGAATATGGAGTATAAGAACACCTAGTACATTAGCCCTGTCGCCTCATCTTTGGAACCTGAAAAGCAGGGTCCAGTCAGATTCTCCAACAATAGTTTGCCACTGGTTTCAGGATCCACACCACAAGCGTGCACAGCGATTAATGTGAGGTGAGGAGTGAGCAACTTGCTCGGTGAGTGACGCAATTCTGGCGGCTTTAAGGACAGTTGTGAAAATAGATACTTATAAGCACACGTGGTGTGACTGGGTGTTTTCAAAATCATGAGTTTTTTTTTTACTTTGTTATTAAATTGTGGCAGACAACAGTCAACGGTGTAGGAGGGCATCTGGCACCAGTCACCGCCTGGTGCATCAGAAGCCAATTGGGTCCTACCTCTGATCCACCCACCACGTACATACAGTAAGGCCAGGTCTCTCCCTGCTAGCAGTAGCCATGACCGCTGCTGGGGGAAATGTATTAGAGGGAGCAGGATATTTGTCATGTGTATGTAGCTTCCACATGTCGGCGGAGGATTCAATATTGCCAATCCGGGCCTGCAAACCACGCATCGCCCCTGGGGCTCGTGAGCGAGTGGAGGGCTGCTGGTGGTCACAGCAGGGACGACTCATCCCTCAGCAGCAAACCTGACCCCATGCTTTCCAGCTTAGTGGGATATGTCCGGTCATTTTATTAACCCTCGCACTCGGTCCACTCTCAAAACCGATTAAACAGATCCAACACATTTTCTGGAATTGGAAGTATATGCCGTAGTTTAAATTCCATTTACAGCACCACTCTCAAGCAGCAGATCACACATCATTTAAGTTATAAATCCAACCATAGATCAAGCCATAAATCAAATTACAAAATAGTTCGTCATAAATCAAGTTGTAAATCAATCACTTCACCCCATAAATCACTGGAGTCAACACTTCATCACTGAGAGACGCATAGCGAGTTGTCATCAATGGTTGTCAATGACCACAAAATGAATGCAGTCTTAGGTACTGCAGTCCTTGGCTTGGTGGTTATCACCTTAACATGAGTAGGCTGTACTTTCTACCTTACACATATGCTTTCAGCCAGCTCTCCAGGTGGCCTGGGTCGTGACAGCAGTACTCTGAGTACCTAGTGCTGCTGGCTTATCGTGTTGTGAGGCATCCCAAGGCAAGCAGCATACATCCACCACCCCGTCCACCGCCCGAACTTCCAGTTACTGCTGATCATGTTACTGAAATGCCACTTGCGGACTAACATGCCTACGCAGCTTCCCCAACATTTAACCGGTCTCACCCTCACAAGCAGCCTGCCAGGCGCAGCACTGCTGAATGATTGGTCCAAAAGATCTTCATTCTTTCACTGGAGAAATTGCACTCCATCCTCGCTGTAGTACTCCAGTCACCTAAAACGGATACAGCCATGTCCGATGCATTCCTATCCATTTGCCCTGCAAAACAATATTCAATTTCCTTCGTAATTTGTCTAAAACCCCGTCCCCCCCACCCTCCGTCACTTCAAACTACATAATAACTGTGTTGACTAGGAGTTTCACCATTTTGCTTAACAACCCCCAATCCTATTTTAGCCAGCTTATTTTTCCTTCTTAATGCTGCTGTATCGTTAACTCCCAATGGATGATTAGTAATTCTGCGGGTAGCCTTTCTCTAGCACAGTCAGATACTGCTCCCACTTCATGCCTAGCAGGCCCAGCCACTGTAGGGTTGTGTTATTGAACCTTTCCAGCTTGCTTGGACCCTCCTTAGCTATCCAAGTTTGTGCTCTGCTAACTGAATGGCTGATCACGTACACCGTCCTGGAACTGTCTCCTGCCAAATACAACCATGAAGTTCTTCAGTCAGCTTTGTTTTTCTTGCCTATGGCAGGCTTGGGAGGGCTGGGTACCTAACGTGCAATTTAAGTGAAGTGTGCACTTGTATGCTTTGGACTGCCATCTGCCTACTGCCATAATCCCGCTGTCTTGTACCCCAGGCTGCCCCTATCCTAAAGGAATGTGTGCCTAATTGCAATGCTGGCATTCCCGCCTTGGCTAGAACCCTGAGCATCACAGTCACAGTCACAAACAGAACTTGCTTAGGTAATACCCATTTGTGTACTTGAAAAGCGGGTCACTTCCTGGTGGGCAAATGCCAAGGTACCGCTTCAGCAGACATCCCCGGCAGTAGGTCAGGTCTACTAAACCAGAGGTTCTTAACCAGTGGTCCAGAGACTCTGAAGAGTCTGCAACTGCTTAGAAAATTAAATAATTTTAACCAATTAAAAAGTTGTATATAATAAAGAAAACAAAATGTAAAATGGAACTTTTAAAAATATTTTGTAAAGTGATTTGCAATTGGAGGCTAAAAATTAGGTTGATCTATACCCGTTGCTAGTTTAACGAATGAGTAATGGCAAGTAAGCCTGGGCCCGGAACCTCGTTTTGGTTTTTATGAATGCCCATTCAAAAAACAGCTCAACTGCCCTACCTGTGGCTTCCGTGTGCAGAAAGTCTCACAACCCTGTTACCCACCTCACATTTCTTGTATATTTTATGTATCTTTTTGCTGACAGAGGCATCAATGCATTTTAGATCAAGCATGACAGGTCCGGTCCGCCAGCTCCAAAACTTCTTGGAAAGGGGACATCAACTGCTCTGTCCATCTGGAAGCAAGAGAGAGTGCATCTCCTTTTGAGCTATTCACTCCTGGCATGTGCCTTACCTTAACTACAGAGTTCTGTTCTAGCTCGAGCCCGACCATGTATGTGTAAGACTAAGCAGGCGGGGATATCTAGCTGTGCTGCTGTTGATGGCACGGACCACCCCTTGGTTGTACGACCACAGTGTCATCTTTATGTCACGCAGACAATGTTGCCACATTTTTACTTACAATACTACTGGGAAAAGCACCACGAAGGTTATGTTCTTAGCCCCTTTCTCCGTTCAGCCAAATGGCCACCTCCTGGCACACCATGATTTCCCCAGAAACTCAAAGGCAGTCTGTGTCCACTTCTAGCACTAAGGACTTCAGTCTCATCGGAGTCCTCTTATGAGGATATTTTTAAAGCAACAGCTTAGATTTACCATTTAGAGACCTATACCACTTCTGTGAGGATCAATAACACCAGAGTTCATTTAATATAGTACCATCTCTAAATCTACATCACATTCTCGTTTGTCTGTCAGTCAACAACCCCACTACTCTGGGGCCAGGCAGTGGGTTTTAAACACAAGACATAAAGAGCATGGCATGGCGAAGGTGAGACAATAATGCATTCAGTACCTGCAGTTCATCTGAGAAGGAAGGGTACTAATTCGGAAGTGTGTGTCAAAGGATGAATTATAGAGGGGTTAGGTTTCCTAGTTTCATAAAACTGAGGAAACCTAAGAAAGATTACCCTGAATATAGGTCTCTCAACTTAAACAATCCCCACCACGTGAACTGCCTCTGTGCTTTATACTCCTTTGTGACCACAAAGCAGAGTTGTTAATACGCAGCAGCTACATTAAATACAAAACCACGAAGCCAGTACTTACAGCTAACAGATGCTAAGGACATACTGTGCATGTTGCCAAGTTCACCCAAGTCAAAGGTCTAGGTAATAGTCCCAACTATATCATTTTCAGTGGACAAGGGGATGCCATGCTGGCCTCTTTAACACAGGGCAATGGGGTCTCAAAGCAGAACCAGTAGAAGTCAAAGTGAGCCAACGCTACCCAGATATTTTGTTTCTTATCTGGGCTAGACAACTTCAACCCTATCAAAAGACAATGTCCTTGTCTCCCAACTCACAATAGGCAGTTTCCTACCAAGGCCAGTTTTAGCAGCACTGTATGCAAGTTCTAAATAACATTCTAGTCAGAGAACTGGAATACTGACAAGAAGGTATAGATGCCTTAGGTGGGGCGCCACCATATTAAGAAAAATCCTATTCGCCATTCACAATGGAAGGTTTATCCATCTCATGACTGTGACCTGCTTTCTGGACCATATTTGTCCCTGAACATTACCTCCATGTGGACTTCAAGTACCACACTGAACCCTCCCTCCACTGCAGGAGGAAGTCCAGGATTGGCGTTGTCATGGGAAGCACTCTGGATTTACTCTAGTCAATCCACAGACATATTGTCCATTACCTAACAATTTATTTATGCAACTATTTTATGGTCTGGTTCTCTAATGTAAGTGTAGAATGTTATCTACATTGAGGGACACTCAATACCTCTAGCAATACCTCTAGCAGCCATGTGCAGGCCTCTGCAGAAGTGGTATTTTCTGAGGACACAGGCTAGGGGTTGCAATACAATTACAAATAATGAAGGGGACAAGTAGCATCCCTGCCTAGTGCCTCGAGTTATCCTAATATATACAACATACAATCTTTATCCCTCACCCCAAACCTGGGCCTTAAATAAAGAAGTGAAACTGATTATACTATACCCTTTCCAATACCCATCTTCCCGAGCGCTGCAAACATGAAATACTACTCTAGCAAATCAAAACGCTTTATGTTGTACTCACTGCTTGACACAATACCTTAGTGGATCATTGGGCTACGAAAGTGTTAAGACAGCCAAAAGCACAGTTTGAAACCCCCGATCTATCAGGATCCCATGGCCCATTGTATCAGATGCCACAGATAGTCTCAGCGGCATTATTGGTGCTTCTAGACCTATCTGCCATTTGTAGCAGTCTTTAGGTTCAAGAACGCAGACTGTTCCAGCGCTGGGTGGAAATCCTGATAATTAGTCACCCAGAAGCCCTTGTTCCTCATATTGTCTAGTTATAAACATTTTCCGGGACCCTTTTAAAAGAGCCCACTACCAGTGGCTCTGGTCATAGGGAATGTTTATTTAAATAATGCACTATCCATACATACATTAGCCATATAGGTTACAGATTAACAGATTCTGCCATGTAAACAAATCGTTTACTATTCTAGGAATATGATATGATGGCGATTGAGCACACGGATTCACTATAGATATGTTTGAGGGGTCACAGGACATTTTAAGGTGATTAAATCTCTAATGGGCAACTCGGTCTGTGACGGTGTGACCAGGGCCGATAGGTAAGCAGGGCATCAGTACATTATCTAGTTATAGTCTGCGTACTATGCGGCCTGCCGTGACGCCCACCATTGCACTGGACTCAATCAACAGCTGCTTTACATCGGAAACTATTATCCCCTGTACTTTACCAATTAAGAAGTTCTGTATAGCTGTAATATTACAGACACAATATCCACTCACTCCACGCAATCTTGATTTACTTCATTCAACATTTTTAACAGCTCTTTGAAATCAACTTGTGCTCTCTACGAAGCTTCCTAAGTGGCGCAGTTTTAGTAACCACAAAAAACTTTTCTGAAACAAGCAGATGGAACAAGGCAACGCAGCTAAGCAGGGTCGAATTGTTCTTGTTAATATTCAGGAACTCTCACAACCCTTCCTACACAAGTGACCCCAAGCAACAGATGCAGGAGATCAAACCCAAAGAGGAAGCCACAAGTAATGCTGGCAAAGCACCAAGAGGGAGCCAAGTAAACACACCATTAATATCCTCAATTTTTAGGTTCGAGCCAGCGTGCGCTAGGCTCCTGGGTACGGTTTGTTGTTTTTGACTTGAGTGCCCCGCAAACAGAAGGCTTGTGACTGGCAAAAACGTGCATAGCAGGCACAAAATTGCAAGTTTTATTATTTAAAGCAAACTTTCTGTTATTTTGCCAAGTCGTGCCTTACCAGTTTCTTCTAGTGTTTTCTTTTGTTTTTTCTCGTGGGCGCGGTTGACAAAAGATGACAACTTGTTGGAAATGTGCGAGACCTATTGCATTGCAAATGCTTGTTAACTGTGCAACTGAATCAGTCAAGATTCAAAAGCAAACTTGTTTGTCTTCGTCTAGAGTGAGATCGTATTTAATTCAGATGGTTTTGATTAGTCATCCAATCATTGCGGATATTAGATTGCTTGAATGTCTTCAGTTGTTCTTGCTTACCTCTGTACTCTGCAGTCAATTAAAGATAGGTTAGGGCAAAACAAAACAAAAAAACATTTAGTGAGGAATGTGGACGCCTGCCTGGAGGAAATAAGACATCAGCCATTTCACAAATACATCAAATGCCTTGCGGCTGAGTATTTTGTGAGCCTCGAAACTGAAAAGAAAACCTAAAATGAAACATTATCCAACTGTGAGCCCGAGCTTTCTTTACACCTCAGTTCTGGACCCATTTCTAGAGAGTGCGAATGAAAATTGTGACTCTAGACAGCAAAACAGTGAATCAGCAGTAACAGCCGACTTGTGGTGCATCCACCTTATGTTCACACTGATGTATACGATGTCACTGAAGTCATTCTACGCAACCAAAAAAAAATGCCAACTGCCAACAAAAATCGGAAACGTCATATGCAGGATTTCACAAGTTCCACGGAAAGGCCGCGTATGTATTATTATAGAAATTAACAAGATGGCTGAAAACACTTTCCCATGCTAATAGAGAGATTTCTAGCTCCGAACATTACCAGCAGAGCGCATGGTAGGACCAGCGGGGGAAGACAAACACAGAGACAGGGCATTCCTCGGTCCCCGTCACGCGCGTTACCTTCAGGAACGACCCTCGTGCACGGCCCAGCTCCCGCATTCAGGCCACCGACGCGGGCCCATCCTCTGACGCGAGGGTGCCACCGTGGCCACATACAAAGCCGCGAGCTCAAGGGCGGAGGCCGCTTTGCTAGGCTGCCTGCCGGTGCTGATGAAAGCAGCACCAGGTGCTCGCTCTTTTCCCCAGAGTCTGGATGAAAGGCGCTGCTCTGTGCGATGTGGCGTGAGGGGCAGGGATGTGGTGAGGTAACATCGCCTGTTCTCGACTCCAAGAGGCATCTCTGCAAGGAGACCCCCAGACGATGCCTTTTATCCCCAACTATTCACTGAAATGAGGCCTCCTGGGCAGGCTAAGGACAAGCCCTTCTTGGTTACAGTTCTCGAGAGCAGGTCAGGTAGCAGGGATGGAAAAAAAAGACAACAAATAATATGACATCAAAGTGCGATAGGCAGATCGGGCAGTCCTGGCGGTGAGTCTGGCAGAGAGCTGTCTTCCCGGCACGAGAGCGGGCTTTCCAGCTGTACTAGCGCAGAGAGCAGTCCCCCCGCGTGCCCTGCAGAGACCACAGTCTCCTCTGTGGGACTGGCAAAGAAAGCAGCCACCCCTGAAGCAGGGGCGCAGCTAGACCGCAACTTTGTTAAATGATGGTTGAAAGAAATGACGTAACAAGCAGGTTTAACAGATCTCAGTACAAATGACATTAAACAAGTTTTCGTAAAGATGTTTGGCCCTTTGTTGGCAAATTCTCGCACAATTCCTTCCCGGCAGGATAACGTGCTAATTGAGTATTACTGCATGTCTAGAAAAGCGCTCTTGCCCAACTGTTGGCCAAAGGTATGTTTACAGTCTGTTCATCTGGATGTTGCAACATACGCTACTTAAAAGCTGCACTCTTGCACAGGGCTAAAAAAAAAAAAAAAAAAAAAAAAAAAAAAAAAGCTTAGTGGGTTAACACATCTGGTTGGGGTGTAGGGCTGGCAAGTGACAGGTTTGATTCCCGATTCACTGTTAATTCCTTCTGAAATAGACTAAATACCACTCAATTGGCAATATTATTACTTATTTGCCCTGCCATGAAGCTGCTTCTTGAGCATAACATAGTTGTCGTTAGCACCCCACATTAAGCAAGCTGGTGCTTTGTCCTGTGACTATGTCACTCAGTGCTTAATTTGTAAATAAAAACGTGCCGTTGCCCAAAGCTCTCCTATTAAATCTGCGGCTGCTGCAATTAAATGTGCGAGCACGAAATACTGAGGCAGGGTAATTCTGAAGCCATCATGGGCCTCTTTAACCCATTTACTGCAACTCCGTGCCCCTTCAGCTCACTCTTGCAGCTTTCTGCTTTCTACCTTTGTGAAGCTTTTTCATTTTTCTCTTCCTCCGTCTTTCCCATATGTGTCTTTTGCTCGCAACAAATGCTTGAGGCAGAAGAATAAGCCCCGGCCCTCAAAAATAAGTGCGGTGCTCAGCACCGGAAACAATAAGCACAAATTAAGCACTGATGTCACTCCAAACAAAAACCCAAAATAGTGTCTCATAATAACATGCATTATAACAATCAGCTTTCAATTCTCTTCTAAGACTCACAGCACACATAGTATAATAATCACTCAAATATATTAGTGGTAAATCTTGAATGGACGGTGTGCTTGATAAAATGCGTCATTTGTTAATTTCTCCAGAATGCTTTCTGAGAGAATGACTACAGCCTCTGTCAAGGTGGTTCTTAAATGTCTTTTAGTAATTACAGGAAAAAGTGTGTTGTACCCAGTGAAACATTGGAACATGTTGCACACAAAGAAGTGTGTTTTCCTTGTGTAATGCTTTTGTATTTGCAACCTACTATGCTCAGAGTTATGCTGCATTTGAGAGCCTGTGGTTTAGTTTGACAGCACAGTTAGGGTTTGCAAGTATTTTGCTACCAAAACTACACCAGTTAGAAAAACATGACACAGTGATGGAATACCTATACAAGAGAAGTGCTGCTGCTATGCTGCACTGCCTATCCATAGACCCCCTTCCAGAAATGTTTACATCAGTTTGCAGAATGAGAAACTAATTGAAGTGGTTCTTGCTTTAGGAAGCACAGGTGGGCTTCAGGTTACACATATACTTTATATACAGCATTCACGAAGACAATCTCTCTGTCAGTATACCAAGAGTTCCTGCTCCAAACACCTGAGCTATCCCTCACAGGACAATGCTTCTTCACCAAAAGACAAGAGCCACAAAGCACTATTACTGCTTGATTTATTCCAAAATTGCTACAGCCCTGTATTTAGCACCTGTAAGCAACCACTGACCCCAATGAAAATCTATGCATGCCTCGTAGCACCACAAAGAATCGCAACACAGAAAGAGCGCTCATTACGGCCACAGACATACGTATGACCCTGGACATAGGAAACACAGCGGACCTCATCGTCCTGGACTCTCTGCAACATTTAACACAGTCTCCCACCACATCCTTATCTGATGCCTGCAGAAGACTGACATCCAAGAATCTGCCCTCCAGTAAATCTGCTCCTTTCTGACAGGCAGAATATAAGCTGTCAGCCTGGCCCCAAACCCTTCAGAAATTCACAAACTTGTCTGTGGAGGTTATTTATGTGCACAACATCAACATCCTCCCCTATTCCAATGATAGGTGACTCAAAATCTCCCTCTTAGACAAGACCCACAATGCATGAAAAAAGTTCCCAGCCTGCATGACGGAAGTCATCAACTGGATTAAGTCAACTGTCTGCAGCCAACCACAGATAAGACAGAAGTAGTGAATTTCGGCAACATCTCACCATGGGACTCCTCCTGGTGGCCCACCAACCTTAGACCCAGGATCATCACTGACATCAAACTGGACATGACTGCGCCAGTAGTACCACCAGTGTATCCTACTTCCATGCCATCAACATACTGAGGAAAATCTTCAAATGGCTCCCAGGCAACAGTCGAAAGACAATCACACATGCCAGAGTCACCATTGAACTGGACAACAAGAACACCCTCTATCCACCTGTACTACATACTGCAGGTGCTGATGGGCACCCCAAAACCAGTGACGATCAATACATGCCACTTAATGCCACAATTAGGCGGTGTAGAAAATCAATGCCTCCACTGACTTGTTCTCTTGTGAGACACTTAGAACATACCTGCCACCTTTTTCTAAATCAACATTTCATAGAGTCTGAATGTGACAATTATAGCAACTGATGAGCTAAATGTCCCCAACCTCAATTTTTATGAAGTATTATGTTTGTACTAAGTTGCATTGCAGAGTCTAATCTAATTGTGGTTTAGATTAACATCTCTACCTCTGTTTTCACTAACCCACATGCACACTCACTGTATGGTCCATTCATATCATACATGAAAGTAACAGTCTATTCTACTCCAACACACAATGTTCAATGCAGTAGTAGCCTATGCCCTTTCTTTAAACAAATAAACGCAGTGCTCTGTGATTGAGGGCATAATGCCCAAGTGCTCCATCCTAAATAGGCCTTGAACTAAACCTTACAAGATTACCTATTTGTCTATGCCAAAGTGTTTTCTCTAGAACAAGCTTCTGTAATAATTTCTGAAACTAGTACGTTGCGTTCACATATTTGTGATTAAAAAAAATAACCAAAACCAGGATGCAAGGGGTTAGATTTGTGCTGTAAGGTAAAATTACAGTGAAGAAGATGCTTGGGTATAAGACAGTTGGTCCATCAACTAAGGACAAAACAAAAGGGGATGGGGGTCCAAAAAAGTAAAAATAGTGATGTTTCTCAATTTAATTCTTAAAGGAAGCTGTTCACTGCGATAAAAAAAAAAAAAAAAAAAAGCTGAACGGAATTACACCAAATGTGGCATGAAAGCAGAACTTTACCCAAGGAAGCATATTTGCTTAGTTTGGTATAAATCCATTCAGAGGTTTTTGAGAAAATATCATTAGAGTAGTGGTTTTGTAGGCCTCACATTGAGCCAGCATGTCAATCAAGCTTTGAAGGATAGACTTATCTAGACTGTTGGTTCATGGATTTTCTATCAACCTTTGTTTGCAAACTATTTGAAAGATCCAAATTTAAATAAAATAATCAAATCCAATTTGACAAGCAGTTTTTACTCCCATTGTCCATTTTGGGTCTGCAATCCTTAAACTGGGTTCGCCCACTCAATGCTCTCTCACTTGCAAGCTGCAACTTGATCAAACGTATTCCAGCTGTCATCACAGGACATGGGGACTCAGTCCTATGATCCTGAAAAAATGAAGGAGGATAAGCTGCAGGAACAGCATCCCCTGACCATCTGGCTCTGGCGGAAGGCCCCAAAGAGAACCCTCATGTTATGATTTTTCAAATTACAATTTTTCCACAAGATCTGCAGCCATGAGGTCAGGTTTGCAAACAGCCCTAGTGGTCCACAAACCCTCAGCAGGAGCTCATGAATGCTTGTAGGACATTTGGGGGGTCATTCTTACTTTGGCGGGCGGCGGAGGCCGCCCGCCAAAGTAACCCCGTCAGAACACCGCACCAAGGTCGAAAGACCGCTGCGGTGATTCTGAGATTTGCCCTGGGCTGGCGGGCGGCCGCCAAAAGGCCGCCCGCCAGCCCAGGGCAAATCAACCTTCCCACGAGGACGCCGGCTCAGAATTGAGCTGGCGTAGTGGGAAGGTGCGACGGGTGCAGTGGCACCCGTCGCGTATTTCAGTGTCTGCATAGCAGACACTGAAATACTTTGCGGGGCCCTCTTACGGGGGCCCCTGCAGTGCCCATGCCCTTGGCATGGGCACTGCAGGGGCCCCCAGGGGCCCCGCCGCACCCCCTACCGCCATCCTGTTCATGGCGGGTTTCCCGCCATGAACAGGATGGCGGTAGGGGGTGTCTGAATCCCCATGGCGGCGGAGCGCGCTCCGCCGCCATGGAGGATTCAGAAGGGCAGCGGTAAACCGGCGGGTGACCGCCGGTTTACCCTTCCTGACCGCGGCTGAACCGCCGCGGTCAGAATGCCCTTCGGAGCACCGCCGGTCTGTCGGCGGTGCTCCCGTGGCCGGTGACCCTGGCGGTCACCATCTGCCAGGGTCAGAATCAGGCCCTTGGTGTGCGAATTATGGTTTGCACGGCTGTTGCTCAAGTTATGGATTGAAGTCCTAACCACAACATGAGAATATATATACGTATGTGAGTATGGTTTTGTACCTTAAGGATATCACCATAATAGAAACAAAGACGGAGTTGGAGATTTAAACCCTGATTCGGAGCTGTGCAGAATATGGGTGATAATTACAGCACCCAGTAATTAACGCTACCTGGCATGGCTTATTTACTGGGTGATGTTACTACCTTCTTTTCTGAGTACCCCACTTAAGAATGAGCCCTAACATGTGGAATCAGCATTTACTGCACAGAGTATTGAATATTTAGCATTTATTTATGAGCATTTTCTCATGATACATTTCACCTGGTTTCTAGCGGCAAAATCTGTCAAGGAAAAAATTGTGTAGTATAGTTGTAGTTGCACAATTCTGAGCCCGATCGGTGCACAAACTTCTATTTGCGCTCTGATGGAAATCAAAAACACAACTTGGAATCATGGCCTGAGTAAAGTCTGTAAAGTTATAGAAGGTATGGATAGGTTATGTTAACAGAGAATGGCGATTCTCAGAGGTTCACTGCATAGAGAATCAGGATTTTACTAAAGACAAGGAAGCTAGCATTATGCATAACCTTTTATTCACCAACTTCTGTGCGGCTCCTTTAAAGACTTATAGAACCAAATGATGTCACAATAACAAAGAACCATAACGGTTCATATAATCCCAGAGCAACAGTCCTCTTCCTCTTTTGTTTTCCCGATATCTTCAACCTCCTTCTTCTACTTCTCTAAATTTCCCCTTCTGGAAGGATAAGCTGTCCAACTTCTCATATGTCTAAAAAAGAAAAATATTCGAAATTCAACTTAAAACATATTTAACGTATAAAACCCAACCTGAAACCTAAAAAATATATGTAACACTCCACATAAACAGTATTATTCTCCAAAATTATAATCCCATGGGTGGGAGAGGAGGAATAATGCTAGCCTCCTTGTCTTTAATAAAATCCTGATTCTCTATGCAGTGAACCTCTGAGAATCACTATTTTATGTCAAGACAGGAGGCTAGCATTATGCATGTTTAAAGCTTAAATTGCTAAAGCTGCTACATGTTCAATTGGTTTAAAATAGAATTTCCTAAATATCTCCTCACTAGACCAATCAGCTGCTGTCATAATTTCCTCCAACTTTCCAACTCTTCAGAAAGTTTTAGAAGCCATAGCACCCCTTACAGAATGTGCTGTAAATTTCTTCAAATCTATACAAGCCTTGTTCATTACATTTTTCACCCATCTAGCAATCATAGCCGTAGAAACCGCCTTGTATGGTTTCACATAAGAAATCCAAAGTTGATTTGTTCCTTCTGATCTAAACTCACACATCCTATTTTCATACTCCTTTATACACCTTACTACACACAAACCTGGATGATCATCAAATCCTGGATAAAATATATTCTCCATCATAGTTTTTGTTCTATTTCTTACCTCAAATAAAACTCCTTGCAGGTGGTAAAATCTACGAGATATCTCTAGAGCTTTGACATCTGAAACTCTTTTAAAAGAGATCATACACAATAGTGTTGAAACTTTCCATGCCAACTGTTTACTTGTCAAATATTTATTTGATGGCCATTTCCTAAACAAATCAAATATCAACCTAACATTCCGTAAAGTAGTATATTTATTTTTTGGTGGTGTTTTCAATCTAATCCCTTTCATGATTTTACATACCAAGGTACTCCTTCCAATGGAAGAACCATCAATTAAACAATGTCCTACTGCAATCGCAGATCTATAACAATTTATTGTTCTATAACACAATCCGTTCCTGAACAATTCTGCTAAGAAATTAGCTACCATAACTTCATTCATCTCCACGGGATCCAGATTCCTCTCAGTGCACCAACATAACCAAACCTTCCATGCACTCCTATATCTTCTCCTTGTTCCCGGAGCCCATGACTCATATAATAACTCTGAAGCCTCTCCAGACAGCTATCCAAACGCTCATTTCTCCTGAAATCTTCCAAACTAGAAGGTTGAGCATCCCCGATTCTATCAAAGGATGTTCCTGATCATTTACGTCCTTTAAAAGACCCTTGCATGCCTCTATCATGATTGGGTCCTCTATTGCTAATTCCATAACTGAAGGAAACCACACCTGGGTTGTCCAAAATGGAGTCACTAGCACCAACTGACATTTGTCCCCTCACCTGCATAACTACCCTCGTAATCATACAAAAAGGAGGAAAAACATAACCCAGAAACTTGCTCCAATCCAGACTCAAAGAATCCACTGCCTTCGCCCCCCCCATCTGGACGCCAACTCACATAACTCTACAACTGATTCGTTAACAGAGATGCAAAAAGATCTCTTTGTAGTGGTCCCCAGATTCTATCTTTTGAAAAACATAAGGCATGATCTTCAGTTCGCTGTAATCCTAAATATAGCGGGAACCCCAGTCTGCTCTTGTATTCACCTCTCCTGGTAAATACTGTGCTGTCACCTGTATCTTTTGCTCCATGCAAAACTCCCACAAATTCTTCGCCTTCTCCGAGAGTCTCTTTGACCTGTTGCCTCCTAACTTGTTTATATAGGTCACCGATGAAATGATGTCCATTCTCAAAAGAAATGAACATCCTTTAAATTGATCTCTGAAACTGTGAATTGCTAACTCTCCTGCTTTCAGTTCCAAACAATTTAGGTTATCCTCCCTTTCTTTGATTTTCCATTTTCCTCCCGTCAAGTGCCTTACCATTACTGCACCCAAACCTAAAGTACTCCCATATGTTTCCAGAACTGAGTCTGGGGTTGAACCAAATATCGCTCTCCCATTCCATGCTTGCAGATTTTCCATCCACCAATTTAATTCTTTCACTGAATCCTCTGAAATCTTTACAATATCCCCATACCATAAACCTTGAGCCAATGCTAGATTCTTTGGAGTGCTCTGCAATGTAATGGCCCTGGGAAAATTGCTTGAATTGGTGATGAAAGCAAACCAATTGTCCTTGCCAATTCCGTCAAAGTAATGTTTTTCTTCCTCAAAACATTTTTTATCTCCCTTTTTATTAAATAAATCTTTCTCTCCGGCAATTGTAATTGACTTTTCACTGTATCTATCACAAACCCTAAAAATTCCATCTTTTGTGGCAGTGTAAGAACTGACTTCTCCTGGTTTATTATAAAACCTAGATCTTCTAGAACACCCAAACTCATCTTCACATTTTCCAAAAGTAAAGAACTCTCCTGACTCGTAATCAAGATATCGTCCACATAGATAATCAATCTCACTCTTCTCTCTCAAAAAACCTACCACCGATCTCCTCACCCTTGTAAAACACCAAGGTGCTGAAGGTAGACCAAAATGATGACAAGTGAATTGGAACAGTTGTCCTTCCCACCTGAACTGTAAAAACGTCTGCAGTGTGGTTTCATGGGAATCATAAAATATGCATCTTTCAGGTCTATTTTTGCTAACCAATCTCGTTCTTGAACAGTATCCCTCAGATGAATGCCTTCCATTTTGAAATGACTGTACAGCACATATTTGTCTAAACTTCTCACATTTATCACTGGTCTCCAACCTTTGTCCTTTTTTTCCACTACAAAAAAGGTACTCAAAAACACTTTCTCTGATTTTACAACCTTCACAATTGCACCTTTTTCCAACATACCATGAATTTCCTGTCTCACAACCTCTCTTACCTCCTTTTGGAAACATATTTTCCTTGGTTCCAAATTCAGATATAGAGACTACTGAAACTCTATTGTATAACCTTTCACCGTATCTAGAACCTAACCATCGTTTTTTATTTTTTTCCAATTGTTTATGAACATTTGTAATCTCCCTGCGATTCTTCCCAGGGAAGAACCAATTCCAATCCTTATGTTCACCCTGTCCTGATTGAGATCCTGAGTTGTTACCTGTCCTGCTTCTACCTCCTCTTCCTTTTTGCGGGTAGAATTAATTTGTTGAAAAACTACCCTGATAGAGTCCTCAGCCAAAACCGCTCGGGCCCCTGTAAAATGTTCGGCCGAAAGAATGGCACCTTCTTCCAGCCCTGCCATATAAATTCCCATCTCCAAACACTTTCCTCATCGAAGTATGAGCTTTATCTAAGGCTGTAAAAGTATGTACATATTTGCTCAAAGCCTTTAGCATACCTTCTCCAAAAAGCAGTCCTTTTGACTCCTCAGATGACTCTTTCCTTGACAATTCTCTCAATTTTGGGCTTATTTTCAACAATATCGACCTTCTTCTCTCAACAAGAAGGCCTGCGTTAGCATTTCTCAAAAAACAAATTGCTCTTTGGCTCCAACCCCTCAACAAATTAATATCTAAATCTGAACCTTTCACATAAGACTCCTCAACCACATCAAAAATTCTGGCTTACGGACCCAACACTTCTAGTAACCTATCTTGACATTGCTTTAATGATCAATCCAATCCTTTCCTTGGATCCTGGCCAAGTTTAAATAGGAAAGTAATCAAATCCGGATCCAGGTTTGGAGTCATAGAATCTTTTTTCCCCCACAATAACTGGGTGTGAACATTCAGCTCTCATAACACTTCTTTCATTCCTCTCCAAAGGTTTTCTAATTATCTGTTTTATGTATTTAGCAACATGACGCACAGGCCACCATTCCGCACTACGCGGATGCTTCACATCAGAAGGCTCGAATAAAGTATGACCCAAAGGATCCTTCACTTGTTTTTTCTGACCCATATCTGTTTTATATAGTATATCAAACTCATCCATATCATTCTCATCATTCATATCTAAAATGTACTCATCCAATTCATCAGAATATTCCTTATCATCCCAGCTGGATTTACCAGCGATTTCCTTTGCAGGATTGACCTGCCTTTCCATCGTGCCGCTTAGGATACCTGAAACCAATTTCTTTTTAATTTCCGGACATCCCCTTTCATGTTCCTCCTCTCTTAAATGCTTTCTCTTTTGTCAATAGGTTTCCATCTGGCCCTCTTTTTTCAGATTCCTCCTTGTCTGAAAGAGACCAATACTGATCCTCCTTAACTAACCTACCTTTCTTATTGCACGCTTTCCAAAAATTCGACAATGCTGTTTTAACAGTCGCTACAACATCTGTTGAAATTAACCTTTTAATATTCTCCTCCTGAGTATCTCTGTCCGAAACATCCATTTCCTCAGTCATAGTTAAATATCTCTGTACTCTATTTTATTTATTTATATATTTTTTTAAAGAAGTCTCTCTGAAAAGAAAAAGATTATCTGTTAGAATCTATTCGATGTCCCCATTTCTGCCCCCCGTCCCCCCTTTTTTTGATTTTTTTAATATATATTCACTCATTTTCCTCAAAACGCACTTCCTAAACTCTACTCGTTGCTTCACAACGGCCTTCTGAGTGCTTGGAGGCTGTTTCCGAGCAACACCACAATGTGATTTGTGTTTACGTCGCTTGTTTCTTAAATGCGCTCAATTTCCTTTAAAAAAAAAATAGACTCAAAGAGTCTGTGTAATGCTAGCGCACTCACGCCTACAACAGAGCACGCGTCTCGGTTATTAACTAAACCGATGCACCCGCAGTCATCGCCGCATGAGTGACACGCCCGCGGTCATCGCCGCACGCAAGCAGCTTGCGCTTGTAATGAAAAAAACGTTAGCAATTTCCTTCTCATCTACGAAGGTAAATTTAATGTTTTTCAAAACACTGCCATTTCTTGTTTTCTGTACTTTAACATATACATGATTATTAATAAATAAGTACATAGGCCTGAAACATATGATGACTAAATACCAAAACAATCAATAATAATACAAATAAATCTGAAAATAAAAACACTATTTACCCCAAATTTGGGTAAAACCTTCTTAAACACTTCCTTAACTACAAATAACACTATTTACAACATATTTACAATAGTACAAACATTCATAAAGAAAAAATAACGACACTACTTATCTGCACAGAAGCAGCAAACAAAAGAGGAAGAGGACTGTTGCTATGGGATTATATGGACTGTTATGGTTCTTTGTTATTGTGACATCATTTGGTTCTATAAGTCTTTAAAGGAGCTACACAGAAGTTGGTGACTAAAAGGTTATGCATAATGCTAGCCTCCTGTCTTGACATAAATATTTTCGTGTCCGTGTTGCTATTAATATGGCTCAGTAGTGCTGTAGGGATCAAGTATGTAGTATTGCATTTTAACTGTATTTCTATAATGCTTAGTACTCTGTATGAGACGCTGGCGCTCAATGCTCTGTGAGAGTGCTATGAAAGAGTGCTCTTGCCACGTATTGTCGCTAGAGGTGGATAAGCCAAAAGATTTACAGGAGACCTGGGCCAGAGCCAAGCCAAGGGCCTGGCTTGGATTCTAAAGCCCATGTCGAGCCCTGAAAATGTTTGCTATGTAAATCACATAACAAAAATCACGTAAAATATGATAGTTGTTAAAAATTCTAAAAAGTGCATTTCTCTGACGTGATGCTTTGACAATATATCTCATGATAGCATTGCACTGAGAAGTACTTATTTAATTTCGCCAATATCTTTTAATATGTGCCTAATATCACACAAGATAAGAAGTGAAGCCGCGATTTATCCAGGTTTTCTGGTTTCACTTTGTATAAATGAGCCAGAAAATGGGTATCTCTTTGTCTTTCCTTATGCTAGGACTTTGTTTTTACCTCTTTGTGATTTCTGATGTAATAGCGCCATAAGCATTAAGAAAGTGCTATAAAATTACAATATAGCACATTATAACTGTCTTGCTTAATTCCATTTTAAAACAAAGATATGTATATCATTTTCCCTTTTTAGAAGTTAAGCTGAAGTGTATTTGTCAATGGGGAGAATGGAGAGATATGCTAGCAAGGCCTTTCATCTTTCACCACCAAGTCTTTGAAACTTTGCAAATGGGCTGAAGAGAGGTTGACCACAATGTGGGGGGGGGGGGGGGCACAAGAAGAAATTAAGAAAATAGCCTCCTCCACTTTTCAAAGGTGTTTGGATGGCTGCGAAGTACAACAGCCCCAGCATACACGTCTGCTGAGAGAATCCTGTGTCCTGAGGATGCAGCAGCCCAGTCTACAGAGGAAGGCGGGGAGGGTTAAAGCCCTTTTTAGCCCAATGGGCGCTGCACACCTGCCCAAAGCCAGACACAGGCCTGCAGCCCTCCCAACGTGACAAGCAGAGAGGGTCGAACTCCCAGTGCGACATGCATAAAGAGCAGTCTTTCCTGGGTGACTATCAGAGACAGCCATCTTCCAACCCAGCTCCGCAGGCAGAGTAGTCTTCCCTTCACAACTGACAGAGAGAGCTGTCTTCTCAGCATCACTGGGAGGGGCAGCTGTCTTCACAACTGACATAGAGAGCACTCTTTTCTGCGCAACTGGCAGAGAGCACTCTTCCTGGAACTACTGGTTGAGAGCGAGAGAGGTCTTAGCATGACTGGCAGAGAGAGCAGTCTTCCCTGTACAACTGGCAGAGACAGCAGCCAGTCCTGTGTGACAGGCAGAGTGCAGCACTCCTGTTGAGCTAGGTGAAGAGTGCAGTCCTCCCAGATTTAACAGGGAGAAAGCACAGTTCTCCCAGTACGAGTGGCAAAGACAGCGGTCCCCCCAGTGCGAAAGGTAGAGACATCAGTCATCGGCCATCCATGTGTAATAGGTATGGAACACAGTCCTCTTGGAACAAAGATGAAAGCAGAGTCCTCCCACTGTGACAGGCAGAGAGCGCAGTCCTCCTGGTTTGACAGGCAGAGAGAGCAGTCTTCTGCTGCAATGGCTGAGAGAGCAGTCCTCCCAGCATGATCAGCAGACAGCACATCCAAGCCTGTTTGATGGGTAAAGAGTGCAGCCATACTTGTGTGACATGAGAGAGAGCAGCCATTCCTGTGCAGAAGGCAGAGAGCGAAGGATTCTGGGTGCGACAGGCACAGCGTGTAAATTACCCTACTCCCACGCTGCACGCAGAGAGCATAGTACTTCCAAAAAGACAGGCAAAGTGCAGTCTTCACAATGCAATAGGCAGAGAGTGCTGTCCCTTCCAGTGTGTCAGGCAGAGCATGCAATTCTTTCAATGTGACAGTCAAAGAGTTTGGCCCTCCCAGTGCAATAGGCAGAAAATGCAATCCTCCCAGCACCACAGTCAGTTTCAGCATACCCATAAAGCACCACCAAAGACCTAACACCACTTGACCCCCCATCCTCCCCTGCAACTGTAAAAGTATACCAGAAGAGGAGTGGGCTTCTGTGAACTCCACACACCAGCCAGAGCACATCAGCAACTTGGTGAAAGCCCTCAAGAACCTCAACAGCTGGATCACTGCATAAGCAGGCATCCTGGCACCATCAAGCACAAGCAAACTGGAAGAGATCAACCACAGTCAGTTGGTACCTAGAAATGCTCAGGCTGAGGAAACGCCACTGCAAGCAACTGTAGCGAATGTATAGAAAAAGTCAAGACACTAGAGATAAAGATATCTTTGAATCAGCCCTAAGACGCTACAACCAGCAGATACGGAACACCAAGCACACACCTCTTGCAGATCACATCATTGTCGCCACTAACAGCAGCATGGAAATCTTTGCCATGATCACAGATTTCACTGCACCTCCTGCCTCGTCCAAACATCATCCCTCAAAACACCTTTGCAACAAGCTTTCTGAACTTTTCTGAAACAAAATCACTTCCATACAATCCAACTTTGAACATCAAATGGACGCCGTCACAACTCAATTTCCCATCATGACGAAGAACAAACTCTGACCTCGTGGTCCACCGTCACCACCATAAAAATCATTGCTGCCATGAAGACTATCCACTCGGGGGCCCCACTTTACTTTTGCCCCTACACACCATCACCAAAGGACTACTACCGATAAGTGAAGCACTAACAACCATCTTCAATGCCTTGGTCAAATCAAGCACATTGCTGGACAGGTGGAAACATGCCACCATCATCAGCCTGCTCAAGAAGCCATCTGCTGATCCAGCCACACTTTCCAACTACACACCCATCTTGCTCCTACCAGAGCCAGTAAAGGTCTTAGAGAAACTAGTCACCCGACACCTCACCAACCACCAGGTCCTCAACACCATGCAGTCCAGATTCAATGCCCAACCACAGTACAGAGAAAGCACTCATAGCCACCATAGACAGCATCCACATGATCTGCGACAGTCATTCTCCTGGACCGCTGTGCTGCATCTGACACTGTTTCACACTGCCTCATCAGATGCCTGCACGAGATTGGCATCCAAGGAACTGCTCTCTGCTGGATCTGCTCCTTCTTAATAAGTAGAAAACAAGCTGTCAGCCTGGCACCTTACTCCTCAGAAGTCCGCAAACTTATCAGCTGAGTGCCTCAATAGTCATCGGCCAGCTCCACCCTCTTCAACACATACATGTTCCCTCAGGCCAACGTTATCCGTACGCACATCATCAACATCTTCTCCCGGGCCAAACACATGCAACTCATTCTCTCTCTCTCTCTCAGACAAGGCCCCCATCACAAGAAGTTCACTGCCTCCATGCCCGAAGTCGCTAACTGGATGAAAGCCAACTAACTCAAACTCAACACCGACAATACAGAAGTAGTGATCTTTGGCAAGAACACCTCACCATGGGACTCCAACCAGTGGTCAGCCAAATTAGGACCAACATCCAGCACTCATGCCTGGAACAGCACAAGTCAATGCAGTCAGTGCATCCTGCTTCAACACCTTGAAGATACCAAGGATTTTCTTCAAATGATTCCCACTCAGCACTAAAAAAAAAACCTGTCACTCACACTCTAGTCACCAGCAAGTTGGACTACGGGAACACCCTCTGTGCCGAGATCATCAAATCAACTCACTACACAACTACAAACCATCCAGAACTTAGCAGTCAGACATCCTCGACCTCCCACACAGACCTAACACCACAACTCACCTCAGATAGCTCTTCTTGCTCCCGATGCACAAGCACTCGCATTTCAAATTCCTTACACACACACGTTCAACACATTTCACTAGTTAGGCACCACTTACCTGTACAGTTGAATCTTCTTCCACCGACCACCCAGATAGCGCCGCTAAGCAGGACTCCTTGCACACACCCCACACATACAGAACACCACATTAGGGGGGATGGGGCTTCACTTACATCACTCCTAAATCGTGGAATGGCCTCCCACTCCACATCAGAGCCTTTTCCTGAATTCTGCAAAAAACAGTAGACCCGTCTTTTCAATTACTCAACCTACCATTGGCAGAGCTAGGCGCACTCACACCTCCTCAGCACAAGAATACCCTTGCAGGTGATACTGTAGTTTACAAGAACACAAACACAGTAAGAGCACTCAGCCCTCCAGGAGCGGTAGGCCTAGAACCAGCCCTCTTAATGTGACAGAGAGTGAGGTACTCACGGTGCAACAAAATAGCAGTAGAGACCACCCACTGTGAGAGGCAAAGGGTTCAGTGCTCCAAGTACAATAATTTCTTTATTTTCTAGGGGTGACTACAAGTCTTGTGATTATTGTCATGGTAATGAAAACAGAACTTACAGAGCAGGTCAAATGAAGCTAAAGACACTTCTCATATTTATTTCGAGCTCCATGAACCTATACAAAACACTCACAAGCATCAAACACAAGTTCCTCTGGGAGAAGCTTTTAGGTCATGTAGTCACACATACACGCACATATATATGTGTAAAAAATAAATAAAAATCTATATATTTATATTCACTGAAAGAAAACACGGACTGTTCGGACTAAAACACAGTAAATATCTGAAATTCACTATTTATGGTTGATGGTGTACATAATGCACGACAAAGAACATCACCTGACACCTTTCACTCTTGCTATTCTGCCTTCCCCCTTTATATTTTTTGACAAAATGGTGGACAAATTCCCTTCTTGAAATGGCAACTTATGTGATTGGGTTTTATTTTTGAACCACACTTTTTATATGTTTTCTTTTGGTGTGGTACACTCTACGTTTTTTTTCTTCCAACTAAGCATCTGAAAGCTAATAGAGCAAGTAACATTGCCGAAGACTATAGGCACTGTACTTTGACTGAGTGGAAGAGGTGAAAAAAAACAGCTGAAGAGCCATAACACCTGATGAGTCTAGGGTTGCCACCTGGAGACATGATCAGTATTTTTATTTCCTTGCTGGTACGAAAATAAAGAAAAGTACCCAAAGCTGTCATATTATCCTCTGATCACTGTGTACTTTAAATAGTAGACGTAAGGCAAAAGAACTTAAACTTGTTTAAAAGCTGCCTTATGACTAATATTTTAACTAAACACAGAAATAAAATACATATTATAAAGAAATACACATTTTTATAAAACCAGCCCTCTTTAGTTATCTTGCTTTGGCCTTTACAGAATCTCAAAACATGGTAAACTACCAGTTTATTTATTTTTGTAGTTTTATATGACGTGAATGCAGTCCAATGCCACCGGAGCAATTGACTAATTACAGTTAACCTGATTTGGATTAAGCATGCCAAATTCTGTGCTGATCCATCACAGTGGATGGGAGGGGTTTGCTGGGCAGTTAAAAAACGTGACATTTCCCATTGCAACTCCCACAGGAGTCTTTGATTACAAAAAAAATATTGAAATTCATTAAACCAAATTTGGCATTTAGGAAAACTATACGTAAGTAAGTGCGTTAGCCTAATTTTGCCTAAATCAGGTCAGCAGTTTTTGAAAAAGTACCGCTACAAAAAAGTGTCAGTGGGCTTGAAAGCATTACAAAGTCAGATGTACCACCTGCTCATGAACTGTCTTGGAATCCGGGTTCAAGGAACGCATGCGCACACAAATTTTAAAATAAATAAATTTGTCAGCTGATATTCGGATTCAACTAAAAAGGCTGTCAAAAGATTCCCAACCTGCAGAACAATATTCTGGGAGTGGATATGGGCATGTTGTAGACATGTAGACTGGAATGAGTCTGCATTTCTCACGGATCGGTCACCTGTACACATGCTTAATCTTGGACTAATGTATTGTGCATTTACATGAATTTATTTGAGAAAAAACAAACAAAAGTAGAATACACATTCTTGTTTGATTCTTCTCCATGGGAATAACTTCTGACATACAGGCTAAGTACGACAAACCACAAATAAGCTTGAGCCTTGTTGTCATAGCCATCACAAATTTAATAACAGATAAGTCATTTCCATATTATCTGCTCAAGTTTGGTACAAACAGACTGGAGCATGACTTAACCCAAGACAGGAGCACGGTTCTTTTGTACCGAGGATGTTGTCGACTTGTAATTAAACTAAAGATCGGGTTAAGAGTGATTAAAGGTTTTAAACAGAGTTTACTACAACACTGCTAAGACCGGTTTTACATATTAAAACTGATTATTTACTTTTGGAAAAAAAAGACTAAAAGGTGAATAACTAACCCTGTATTTTCAAAGCATTGTTTACTTTTTTTTTTTTTTTTTTTTTTTTTTTTTAACTTGAGGCAAGCCATGTTTAGGCTGTATTCTTCAGATGATCTAAAGAGTTAATTATTATAAGCGAAGAAGAACGTTCGAAGAGATAAGGATGCAACAATGGTGGGGGGGAGGGGAGGGACAACAGCAAAAAAAAAAAAAAAAAAAAAGTACCTCAATCCGTGCACGAATAGGGGAAGGACACTAACAAATACATTAAATCAGTACTTCATTCATGCTCCATTAAAGAAACAAACAAGCGTGCAGTCCAATGACAAGCAAGGGAATAAGACTAATGAAGATTCCAACAAGTAGGAAGTAAAGGACAGGCTCCAAGTCCTTTATAGTTTTTTTTTGTTTTTGTTTTTTTAAGTAACAAAAGATCACACAGGCGGCAGCTCATGCACTGTCGCAGAGGGGACCTAAAAAGGGGAAATGGTTGGAATAAATTTTGTGAACATTTGGTTTTATATATGTGTTCTTGCTTGTATGATCTTCCTGATTTTGATAGGAGGCACTCACGTGGACGAGATGCGCTGAGGTGAGAGAAAGGGATTCCTCACTTCTTCATTCTTATATAGAGCACTAACGCAGACAAGACACGCTGTGATACGGGAAATGGCATTCCCACACTCGTAAGCACCTTTTGAAACATAGAAGTTGATGAGGGCTGGTTTAACGAGACATGTTTGTCTAGCTCACAGTGTCCCTATCATGGATTATGCAGGTGTCTACCTTTACTTTGTCCTGATGATGACCCCCAGAGGATTTATCCTAACATTGGGTTGAAACGTTGTTTTGATTTCTCACCCACCCTCAAAAATTATTGTTGGCTACAAAACTCCTACGCTTTATTTTGGGTTTCACTTGGAGCACCTTCTTTCTTTTTTCTCATATATGTTTCTGAGACATCTATGTTGACAATAACGTGTATGTAATTGTTTTCTTGAAAGGGAATAACTGACTTATCTGACACGTCAGTATACTTTCCATGTCTTGTTATCTTAGTTTTGTTTAATTGTTTTTTTTCCCCAGAAGAACATTTGTTTGAATGATGTACGATCTTCATGACATGATTTAACAAGCACTGACAAAGCCAGCAGGACTGTTTTTTGTTAGGGAAAGTGTTTTGTTAACAGTTGAGCAACTTTTGTGTGTTGCCCTAGTTGTACTAGAAGGAAAATGCCATTATGAAGCAACATTTTTGGCTACAAGCAACATTTTGGGCTACAACAATATGGGAGTTATGAGTAGCCAACCTACTGAACTGACTACATTAGCAGAGTTAAGTTATTCCCTGAAAGAATTGTGTTATGAAAAGCAGTCAGGAGATGACGTCTGTATAGTAAGTGATCACCACCAAAGGCATTCACAGTAAAATGTTGCATAGCAGACATGTTTGGCACAACATTAGTATTTTTTTTTCCCTGCATCCTTAAGAACGTCTATGTAAATGCATCTTTTTACTTTAGGAACAAATACAAATACATACAATAATATTATTCTGACAGCAAAGTAAAATAAATGAACATGCAAGGGTAATACTGACTAGAACTATGTCTTTATGCCTGGTTAAGGTATACAAACAGTGCTCACTTTCTAAACAAAAAAGCCATAAATCTTTATTTGGAATGTGATTGTGTCAGCAAAGTAAACAGATCAAAGAACACACTGGCTCTCAATTGAGAGCTACACAGAAATTCACATCTGCAGTCTCAGAAACGGTCTACTTGATGCCTAGTCACAAACCTAAATTGGACAACAAACAGGACAATCTAATCATGCACAAAATACCATTGCAATGATGGAGACTCCCTATAAGAAATGTTAAACCAAGAAAAACATCTGAAAGACAGTGGCTTAATGGGGTTGACTCAACGATGATTCCCCCTATGTGCTTTTTGAATAATTTTTTGAAGAAATATTGGCAAGAGGTATTCAACAGATAAAACTGTTTATAGCTACAATTAAAACGTATGACATTCTGGGAGTGAAAACCCAGCTCAAGTTTCAGGTACTTTATTTTGGATGCATCACAAATAAAAATCTTTGAGTTAATATGCCATCCCTAAAACGAGACTTTAGAATAGGAACGAGAATGGAGTGCAAACGTAATGTGTTACTCATGTAATGTAACTGGTATGTTATTGCATTTACTTTAATTGGGGTTTTCATACACTGCTCATGCTGCTTCAAAGTGCTTACAGGTAGAAGCAGGAGTATTGCTCAACAGAAGTCAGTGGGTGTTTATAAGGTATTTAGATGACTGATTCCATGCATCACTCTTACATGCATATGTGACTTTAAAATGATCAAATCAGCAAAGGGTTTACACATATAGATTGTATAATACATGAAATACCTAAATAATTTTTAACGCATGAGTATATTCATACACACTAGTTCTTTATAAAGTATACCATAGCTTAGGGTACTTAACTATTGCACTAATTACAGAGAAGCAATGCAGAAATCCACCTGAAAAGCTAATGTAATTAAGGGTTGTTGCTTCCTGTGACATCTGTGTGTATGGCCTATGCTAATTAGTTCACCCACTTATTTTTCTTAAACCCTTTGCTCTAGTCAGGCCTATGTTGTAAGATAGTGTTAAACTGGGCATCCCTGGAATGGTTTACACGTTACCTTTTGCCTTCAGCTCTCCTGTTTGCAGACTTTGTTTTTTCTGGTTTCAGGACTCTGCAAACTTTACCGGTGCACGTCAGTACTAAAATGATTATGCCCTCTGCTTAAAACATGGTAAGATTGTGGCACTACCTGTGCCCAGTTCCTGTAAATTAAATGCTACTTATGGGCCTGCAGCACTGACAGTGACACTCACTTAAGTAGCATTTCCAACATGTCTCAGGCCTTGCACTGCAGCCAGTGTGTGCAGTTTTAAACTGCCTTTTCAACCTGGCAAAATAAACCTTTTGCCAGGCCCAAACCGTCCTTTTTAATACATATATGTCACCCCTAAGGTAGGACCTGGACAGCTCAGAGGGCAGGGAGAAGTGTATTTAATAGGTTGGACATGTATTTTGAGGTTTACATCCCTTAGGAGTGAAAAAATCCTAAATTTGTTTTTCACTACTGCAAGGCCTACCTCTCCCACTGCATAACATTGGGGTTACCTTATTACATTTTAGAAGTGTAATTTCTAAATGGGAACGGGTAACTAGTTCACATTTGATGTATTTGGAATTGCAATGAAAAATCCTAACTTATGATGTCAGATTTTACATTACAATTTTGAAATGTCACTTTTAGAAAGTTAGCATTTTCCTACCTTGACCATTTGGTGCCTGTAACCTGTTTCTAGGTCACATGAATGGGTGTAGCTGACAGTTGGGCTTTGTGTAATCCTCCCAGGCCGCCACACACAATAGGGAGCTCAGGTGTGCCTGGATGGTCCATCACTGGCAGGATACGCAGGAGCAGCTGGACCCAGCCCCACTTACACTTGATAGGCTGTGTCCTGCGTCCACATGAAGGGTTGCATACTTCCTGTAGTTAGTCTGCAGCCAGGAAAATAGGACACCTGTGCACTTCAAAGGCCTGCCTCTAAAAGCTTCTTCTCACTTCAAAGGCACAAATGGATATAAATACTGGTCCTCCGAGACCAACTCTTCAGTATACTTGTGGATTTATGGATACTCTGCCAGGAAGAAGGAATGCTGTGCTACTGAAAGGACTGTTACTCTGCTGAACTGCTGCTCTGAAGGACTGCTGACCTGCTGCCTTCTTGCCTTGGTGACAGGGAGTGGACCTGCATCTCACAAACCCAGAACTCTAGAGTGACTTCAAAAGCTAGTTCGCTGGCCTCCTGAGCTGACACCTCAGGGACAAAACAGGCTTCCAACAACCTTGCACCTGAACACTGCCATCTGTGAGCCCAGTGTGCTTGTGGTGCCACCCCAGTCCTAGACCGTTAGTAGTGAGCTTAAGGTGCTCTGCCAGGTTCTTTGATCCAGAAGAACCGATGCATCTCCTCCGCTGTACAACGCAAACCCGAGCAGAACCGACATACCACTGCTACTGCGTGAATTGGACAAGTTACAAAGACCAGCATCGCATCACAGCTCATCAGAACTGCCGCTGCGTGAAGCATCCTCAGGACAGGCACTCAAATACCTCGTTGATGGAAGCCTCGACAAAGATGCTAGAGTACACATCAAAGCTCCTCGGAACAGATGCACCTCCTCAACTGCACAACGCATCCTTGATGCTGGACTTCACATTGCAAGCCCTTATCGGTAGGATCCTTGACAATGTAGGACCTCGCATCGCAGCCTCATTGCATCTTGGAACCAATCAATCGCTTCAGCTGCACAACATATCTACCACACGGGTCCGCGCAACCCTCAGCACACCAGGACTTAAGGTACTCTTTTTCAGCAAGTCTAGATGGGTCCCTGTAGATGGCCCGAACTCCATCCTGGTTAGCCTGACTTGTGACTGTGTTCAGGTCCAGTGTGACCAGGTATCTGGTGTGACCAGATATCCAGAGTTTGCATTTTGTGATTCTTGCCACTATTTTCACTAGAATCTTTAAAATTGGGTAGCTGCGGGTCTACTGGGTGGATTTTTGTCATTTTGGTCTTGCTTTATTCATTAAAGAAAGTTCTATTTCTCTAACTAGGTATGGGATCTAGTTTTGTGGCATTTTCACTTTATTGTTTGAAGAACTGCACACCTACTTTAGACATTGTCTCTAAGTTAAGCCTAACTGCACTGTGCCAAGCTACCAGTGAGTTGAGCACATGTTAACTTAGGGTTGGCTTTTGCCTCACTCTGACAAGGATTGTTGTGGCCACTTGACTAAGGCTCACATCCCAGTCAACCAACTACCCAATTTCTTACAGATGGTAGCCGTGTTTCAGGACTAGCATACTAGGTTTCCTGTTTTCGTCTTTTTAAAAGAGTTGCAAATAATGTGCACTAAAAGGAGACCATTAAATGATTACAGGACTTAAAGAAATCATCACACGCTTCCAGCACATGGGCCAGCAACATGAATGTATTGTCTTTGAAAGCCAGTTATAGGTCTGACAGTTAGATTGGCACGCTATGTTCTTGGGTCACACGTTTATTTTTCATTTTTGTAGCGCTTTGAAATGGTTGCATATGGTAGATGACATCCTCCAGCTCGAAGTTTTAAGCCTCAATGACCACATCCAAAAGAGCTTGGAAGACGACAAAGAATGAAAGGAGCATGAGGGTCAGTGGACACATTGCCTCATGTACTAGAGGTGGGCATGAGAGTCATATAACTATTAAAAACACTCCAAACTCTACATTGCTGGACCGCAAGGTCCAGCCCAAGGGGAGAGCACTGTCAGCAAACAGTGTATGGTTGTGAGGGCAATGCAACTTTAGTATGATTTGTATTCAGCAGCGTTATGACCTACAGACTGTAAACCTCTCTTTCGGCTCCGCCGTGCTCTCAAATCCAAAACAAGACCCCACTACAAAGAAAGCAGAACGCTTACATCATCTGAGTATGTTTCAAGCCACCTGCAGCTTCCATGTTGGTTCCATGGGAGGCATTCTTGCCTTCCACACAGCTAAAACTGCAATGTCCCACCACTAGACCTCGCAAAACCCTACAGTCTGTAGGTTTAGTGGCGGATATCAAAGAAGTGTTAAATGACCATCCAACCTGCCGGGGCACTGCTGGCAGATGCGTTGAGGAGTAGTATGTGCACCTGCGACAGAATAATTCAATCATTCACATTGGGACAATGCATAAAAATACAGACAATAAAACTATTCCATTGCAGTACAAGATTGCCAACAATAATTGTTCTCGGGAAAGTAATCAACTGTCAAAGAGCATAAGCAACCCGCTGCACTGGCCTCCGCCTAACCAAAGCGCTTCCAGATGCTTTCTTTGATTAAATGGTCACTTTAAAAAAAGAGCTGCCAACTATTATGCAGCATTAAAGATGCAATTCTTATTTCACGCCTTAAAGCCCGAAGTTCATTTATTCTTCTTCTCTTGGTTGTGAGGGATTCATTCTTCCCGATCTATGTTCACTTCAAGGACTGCTTCACTAGAAGTAGTTTCTTTCTTTTTTTTTTTTTTTTTTTAATCCTCGGTTGCAGTTCTTTTACCCTAACCATTACACAGACTGACTGCTGTGGAACTAGGAATGGTATACTTCTGTTTTCGGTTTTGCTTCAGACAGCTTCAGTCATTGCTTACTTCAGTGTTTTGAGGATAATATTTCCTTACTCTTTCTACATTTATTCCTGCTGTTTTTATTATATATATATTTTTCAATTTGGTTACTCGTTGACAGTCTCAAGCCTAGTGAATATTAAAATAAATAAATAGCCGTGATTGAAACTGTCTACGACTTGAGGTTAGTAACTTGGGTTGTTCACAGGCCAAAAGCACAGCTGACTGAGCACAAAAAATTAATGCAAACTGGCACTGGACGCCTGAAGTCCCTTCACCATCCCAGCCTTCTAAATTATGTTGATTGTTTTTCAAAACAAGATTGCTACAAAAAAAAGTCTTCCATGGCAACGCAAGAACAAAGTAACCCAAATAACGGATACCAGAGATCCTCAAATCAGTTCTCCCCCAAATTAACCGGACCTCTTTCCAGCTGCTTCAAAACCACAAAACCCTTAAACTCAGATGTCTAAATGAATAATGGCCCACTTCCCTGTCTTGTCTTGACCTAGAGATCATCCAGCAGTGCATAGAAAACAAGACAGATATACTAGCGTGATGGCGTCCCAGTGTATCGCAAAGCCTCGAGCTCATCAGTAAGGTGCCCAACAATGTAGGGCTCTAAAAAGCAATAGCCACTTTGCATGCAATACAGGGCACTGCCACATTTGAGATTAAAAGGGTGTGGGGTCGGTGGAGAGGGGTAATACACCGTGGCCTCCATTACAACTAATGCAGTTAATCCATTTCGTACCTGAAATTACAAGGACCATAGGTGTGGTAATTTCATGATGCTGGAGGACAACCCAACTCGGAGTGAGGCCATGATTGGCCATGAGGAATTACCTCAGTAGTACCTGAAACCACAAGTAGTTCACGGTTTCCAAACTTAATTCTCGATTGACTCATTTGTCCCAACATTAGTGTTTGTTTCACAGCCTCTCTACAAAACTGTTGTGAAACGCCGACATTGTTATTAAATGCATTAATGTGCGGTATTTAGAAAAGGAATGCTGGTTGTAGGAAAATACCATCTTGCTTGGCATGTTACCCCCATTTTTCACTGTATATATGTTGTTTTAGTTGTATGTGTCACTGGGACCCTGTTCTCCAGGGCCCCAGTGCTCATAAGTGTGCCTGAATGTGTTACCTGTGTAGTGACTAACTGTCTGACTGAGGCTCTGCTAATCAGAACCTCAGTGGTTATGCTCTCTCATTTCTTTCAAGTTGTCACTGACAGGCTAGTGACCAATTTACATTGGCTTACTGGAACACCCTTATAATTCCCTAGTATATGGTACTGAGGTACTCAGGGTATTGGGGTTCCAGGAGATCCCTATGGGCTGCAGCATTTCTTTTGCCACCCATAGGGAGCTCTGACAAATCTTACACAGGCCTGCCACGACAGCCTGAGTGAAATAACGTCCACGTTATTTCACAGCCATTTTACACTGCACTTAAGTAACTTATAAGTCACCTATATGTCTAACCTTTACCTGGTAAAGGTTGGGTGCTAAGTTACTTAGTGTGTGGGCACCCTGGCACTAGCCAAGGTGCCCCCACATTGTTCAGGGCCAATTCCCCGGACTTTGTGAGTGCGGGGACACCATTACACGCGTGCACTACATATAGGTCGCTACCTATATGTAGCTTCACAATAGTAACTCCGAATATGGCCATGTAATATGTCTATGATCATGGAATTGCCCCCTCTATGCCATCCTGGCATAGTTGGCACAATCCCATGATGCCAGTGGTCTGTAGCACAGACCCTGGTACTGCCAAACTGCCTTTCCCGGGGTTTCACTGCAGCTGCTGCTGCTGCCAACCCCTCAGACATGCATCTGCCCTCCTGGGGTCCAGCCAGGCCTGGCCCAGGATGGCAGAACAAAGGACTTCCTCTGAGAGAGGGTGTTACACCCTCTCCCTTTGGAAAATGGTGTGAAGGCAGGGGAGGAGTAGCCTCCCCCAGCCTCTGGAAATGCTTTCTTGGGCACAGATGTGCCCAATTCTGCATAAGCCAGTCTACACCGGTTCAGGGACCCCTTAGCCCTGCTCTGGCGCAAAACTGGACAAAGGAAAGGGGAGTGACCACTCCCCTGACCTGTACCTCCCCTGGGAGGTGCCCAGAGCTCCTCCAGTGTGCTCCAGACCTCTGCCATCTTGGAAACAGAGGTGCTGCTGGCACACTGGACTGCTCCGAGTGGCCAGTGCCACCAGGTGACGTCAGAGACTCCTTGTGATAGGCTCCTTCAGGTGTTGCTAGCCTATCCTCTCTCCTAGGTAGCCAAACCCTCTTTTCTGGCTATTTAGGGTCTCTGTCTCTTGGGATTCCTTAGATAACGAATGCAAGAGCTCATCCGAGTTCCTCTGCATCTCTCTCTTCACCTTCTGCCAAGGAATCGACTGCTGACCGCGCTGGAAGCCTGCAAAACTGCAACATAGTAGCAAAGACGACTACTGCAACTCTGTAACGCTGATCCTGCCGCCTTCTCGACTGTTTTCCTGGTGGTGCATGCTGTGGGGGTAGTCTGCCTCCTCTCTGCACTAGAAGCTCCGAAGAAATCTCCCGTGGGTCGACGGAATCGTCCCCCTGCAACCGCAGGCACCAAAAAGCTGCATTACCGGTCCCTTGGGTCTCCTCTCAGCACGACGAGCGAAGTCCCTCGAATCCAGCAACTCTGTCCAAGTGACTCCCACAGTCCAGTGACTCTTCAGTCGAAGTTTGGTGGAGGTAAGTCCTTGCCTCACCTCGCTAGACTGCATTGCTGGGAACCACGACTTTTGCAGCTACTCCGGCCCCTGTGCACTTCCGGCGGAAATCCTTTGTGCACAGCCAAGCCTGGGTCCACGGCACTCTAACCTGCATTGCACGGCTTTCTAAGTTGGTCTCCGGCGACGTGGGACTCCTTTGTGTAACTTCGGGTGAGCACCGTTTCACACATTCTCGTAGTGCCTGTTTCTGGCACTTCTCCGGGTGCTACCTGCTGCTAAGAGGGCTCCTTGTCTTGCTCGATGTCCCCTCTACCTCCTGGTCCAATTTGCGACCTCCTGGTCCCTCCTGGGCCACAGCAGCATCCAAAAACGCTAACCGCACGATTTGCAGCTAGCAAGGCTTGTTGGTGTTCTTTCGGCGGGAAAACACTTCTGCACGACTCTACAAGGTGAGAGGGATCCGTCCTCCAAAGGGGAAGTCTCTAGCCCTTTGCGTTCCTGCAGAAACCGCAGCTTCTTCTGTCCAGTAGAAGCTTATTTGCACCCGCAGCTGGCATTTCCTGGGCATCTGCCCATCTCCGACTTGCTTGTGACTTTTGGACTTGGTCCCCTTGTTCCACAGGTACCCCAGATTGGAAATCCAGCGTTGTTGCATGGTTGGTTTGTGTCTTTCCTGCCTTATTCCCCTATCACGACTTCTTTGTCCTTTGGGGAACTTTGGTGCACTTTGCACTCACTTTTCAGGGTCTTGGGGTGGGCTATTTTTCTAACCCTCACTATTTTCTAATAGTCCCAGCGACCCTCTACAAGGTCACATAGGTTTGGGGTCCATTCGTGGTTCGCATTCCACTTTTGGAGTATATGGTTGGTGTTGCCCCTATCCCTATGTGTCCCCATTGCATCCTATTGTAACTATACATTGTTTGCACTGTTTTCTAAGACTATTACTGCATATTTTGGTATTGTGTATATATATCTTGTGTATATTTCCTATCCTCTCACTGAGGGTACACTCTGAGATACTTTGGCATATTGTCATAAAAATAAAGTACCTTTATTTTTAGTATAACTGTGTATTGTGTTTTCTTATGATATTGTGCATATGACACTAAGTGGTACTGTAGTAGCTTCACTCGTCTCCTAGTTCAGCCTAAGCTGCTCTGCTAAGCTACCATTATCTATCAGCCTAAGCTGCTAGACACCCTATACACTAATAAGGGATAACTGGGCCTGGTGCAAGGTGCAAGTACCCCTAGGTACTCACTACAAGCCAGTCCAGCCTCCTACACTGGTGCATACAGAAAGAACTTGAAAAGACTGTTCTCAACATCACTGTGGTTTAATGTAATTAAATAACTAGAGTCAAGTTGCCAAGTTTCGAATTCCGTTTTTAAACATATTCTAAGTTCTCCTTTAGTTCGGAGAGCTTTTTCTATGCTGACGCATCCTGGGCAGCACTTCTTTCACCAGTCAAGAAGTGACAGAGCACCATTCTCTCAATCACTTAAAAGTTGACAAGTTTTAATGGCACCGAAAAAGCCGTCTCTGCCAATGCTGTAAAGTCGTCGTTTTCCAATGGGGCCACTGGGAAGGTCTCTTTGGGTCACATAGTACCAGAACCTGCAAAGGCTGGTCTACAGGACCTCCCTGGGCTGCAGTGCCACGTCAGGCTTGGTGCAAGAAGGCTCCGGATCTTGCACTATTGGACTTTTCAGAAGGAATTATGCGACGGGTCAGGGTTTCTGCAATCCATATTACATCCCCCTATTTAAGAAGCATTGACGTCATTTACAGATCGCAGCTGTGACCTCTGGCTTGCCCTTTGCGACCCCTGGCCTCAGAGGCAGCAAATTCAGTGGCAGGGAAATGGTGGCAGGTCGTCCTTATGGACGCCAGTTGAAGCTCCACTTCTTTGTTTTCTATCAATTTTTTATTGCACCAATAGTGAATAATAATATATTATTCACTATAAGTGTAATAAAAATGTAGTACAGATAGCTGGAATATGCCCTTCCATGGCAGTTGAGGTAAGTAACAAATGCTTTTAAAGGATCTTGTGTGTGTGTGTGTGCGGGCGAGTGTGTATTTATGTGAGATACGGTGTGCGTAAGTGTGCATTTGTGTGTATGTGTAAGTATGTGAGTGAAAGTGGAGGTCAAATGGAGTGTGATATCACTTTCGCTACCCCTGGCATTTCTGCGAATTGACGTCCATGATAAGAGGTGGGATGGTTGGGGGGGGGGGGGGGGGAGGTTATATAAAAAGCCAAATCTTATATCAACAATATGCCTCGAAGGTTCTAAACTACTTTTTTTAAGCATGTCTACCCCCTCCCCCCCCCCACCCACTCCCTTGGCACAAATTGTCAAACACAGCAACCTTTGGTCACAGTAGCCAATATACGTCCTTGGATCTTCCTACGGACATGCATGTATTTCAGAGCACATTTTCACGCAGTCCTGTAATATTTGGGCCGCCTGGGCTTTCAGGTAACGAGAAAGCAGATGCCAGTAAGAGAGGGGGGTGGGGCGGAGCCAAGAAGACAAGGCGGCAGCTGCGCCCGCCCTAGACAAAGGCCAGCGGCAGAACTTGTCCTCCCGGGCAGAACTGGTCCTCACGAGCCAGTGGCTCATCACCGGGCACGGGCTCCGCTGAGCTGCAGGCTGGACGGAGCAGCGCCATGACGCGGCGCCTCTTTGTGCAGGCTCATCCAGTCTCCCAGCAAGCATCCTGCTTCACCGAGCACGGTTCCAAAAACACAGCGAAAGCACTTCCGTGCAGGCCGTGTCTCATTAGCTTTAGCATCAATTAAAGTACATTTTCAGTATTTCTCAGGTTTTTCAATAGCATTAAATGAGGTAGAGTACCAAATGTACTACTTTAGGGGTCCCGTAAGTAATGCACAGAGGTAAAGGAATGCGAGCTATACACTGATCTGTGTAACACGCCTCAGCCATTCCAGGCCACTGGAGTTTGTACTCTGAGGTTTTATCTCCCCGACCTAAGCCACTGGGTGTTACTTCGTGTGGGGCGTCCGCGTCTGCGGATGTACCTCAAGCCTGAATGTACCGAGAAAGTCGTCTGTGCAATTTCGCATATTTGCTTTACGGACGAGATGAAAACATTTTGTGCAAAGGGAGCTAACAGTACAACTAGTCTATTTTAAGTTTTGATGCGGGGACCTATTGGCGTGTTAACGGGTGACACGAACCTGCTCTGAAAAAATAAGAGTAGAGCTTAAATTATGCACAGAGGGAAGCTGAGGGGAGGCGTCCACTGTTGATGGAAAACGCTCCGAGCGGAACACATCAACCAACGAATCAAAATCAAAAGGTACCTGCCCAATTGTGGGGAAAGTGCTTAATAGTAAAGTGCTAGAAAATATAAATAATTGCATATTAAAGATGTATAAACGTATCTCGCAAGAAAAGGTTAGAGAGCACAACAATGAAATGTAAATGCAACCAGTGTGTCTGTTTTCTGCAGTTTCGCGCTCTGTGGGGTCACAAATAAATACCCTGGAAATCAAGTGAAGGACACGTTAACTCTTTAAAGAAGACAAGCGTGGTGACTCTTAAATAACAAAGCCATTTAAAAAGTGAAATAGAATGAAGTACATGCATTGAAAACGGGCAAGTTAATTGCCGACGTAGAGCACACGTCGACATCTGTGTATTACGTTAATACACAGATGTATAAGGGCGAGTGCTTAGCGTCGGGCACGTGTAATGCATTATCCTGAATTTATCGAGCAGAGCACTTTAGAAGCTGCTATTTCTTTCTCGCGTTATGTCCCTGGAGTGGTTAATGCTCCTCCAGATTCAAGAGACTGCATTACATCTGCACCCGGACCCTGGTCTCAGTTGTGATGAGGCAGACTCTGGCTGTGTTTCTGCAGGGCAACCTGTGGTTGTATCCCTGTCCTCCGTGTAGCGGTACTGGGAAAGGACTAGTTCCCTCAAACGCCCGATTCTTTCCTCTTTCCATTGGGGAAGGGGGGTCGGACTGAGGATCTCTGCTGGGCCGAGAGATCTCTTTTACCAGCTTTAGGTATTCATTGAATGACTCCAGGTTAATTCAAGGATGCCACGTGGCCTGGTCCAAAGTCCCCCTGTGCCTTGGAAGTACTCAGTAAGAAGAACTGGGACGGGGAAAAGGGAGACGGGGTAATGACCAGATTACTTTCTCCTAACCGTCGGTGGCCCATCTCTACACCTCTTCAAGCCCTTTATGTACCACCAACCCTCTCCGGAGCTGGGGGGCATTAGGCTGCCTTTAGCTAGGTCAAGGAGACGCCAATGTAGCACCCATAGTTGCTTAGAGGGGCATCAATCTCAGGAGGCTTAGCTTTAGCGCCAAAGTTCCTCTCCCCGGGGCGGGAGGGGGAAGGCACCTCAGGGACTGTGATAGACTGAAAGGGCCTCGGAGTAATGAAGATTACCGGTATGTAATCCCAGCACTATCTGGTACTGCAGACATTACCGACTACACTGTACACAGAAGACCCAAAACTTCATTGAGAACTTAACCTTCACCCCATAAAGCGCCCCACAGCCACACACTCAAGAGCACCGCTTACTCCAACTGTACCATTCAAAGATGGACACATGCAGAACATCTGTGGCTCCCAAAAAAAGCTTCCACATTCCGGGGAAGGAGCTCAAACAGTTGGGCCATTACTCGAGGCTAATATAAGCATCCAGTGAGAAGAAGAAAGTGAGCGATGTGAACATCGGGAACCCATGAAAGGTGACCTCTGGGCCCGCGCAGGTTGTTAATGAATCCCTGCTGTGCGCCTGCACCGCCCCAGACAATGCCCCGCGCAGCTGCTTCCTGCACGCGCCCTCTCACGTGGTGCTCGCGTGTGCACGCACCGAAAGCGGAAAGAGGCCTCGACCCAAGCCTTCTCCCATCGGCCTTCTGAAAGGGCGCAACGCAGCGGCAAGCGTCATCACTTCCAGTCTCAAGACAATGCAACCATTAAGCAGCGTGTACGAAACACTTGGCCAGGGTCGAGTTTTAACTCTTGTTGTTTCTGCTTGGGTAGCCGTGTATCCTGCTTGATTTACTGCACGGTAAACTGAATCAAACTAGCGCCCACCTGAACTCCGGCACTGGTCTGTCAGACCAGGAGACCCAAGTTCCAAGCCCGGCTTTCTCAAGCGATCAAACTGTGTGACCGTGGACAGACTGCTATATTGCCCTGTGCACCATTTTAAAACCTGATAAACTAGTGAGTGCTTCTGTGAAAGAAGCTGAATCCAGGAATTAGGCACCACATAAACATCTGAAAATACAGAAAAGTCTTAAACAACTATTGTTACGAGGCACTGTCCTCACACATCTCATCACTGGAAAACTAAGAATAAGAAAACTCAAGAAGAATGGCCAACAAACTCCGGCAGTGCCTGCACTGCAAACTCCACAAGGGAGAAGCTAGGGATAGAATTTCACAGAGTGGCGAAAGGGATTAAAAAGGGTGGAACTCCTGACAGTGAAATAGTCATTTCACAATGCAAGCATTTTTCCAAGTGGCAGGATAGAATGCAGAAATGGAATAATTAATTATCTAGCGAAGGGCTTGATGAATGGAAAATCCTGTGCAGTGTATAGGTGGCGGGAAGAGCAACTTGAGTCGTACGGTGTCCGGGGGACTGAGGGTGTGGTAAGAGATGAGAGGCTCTGCATGGATTCAGTCTGTACAACGTACCGCCATACCTCCAAAATTTGTCAGGAGAGGTTACTCACAAGACAAAAGCTGTCCAGAACAGAATTGTGGTTTGAAAATAGTCAACAAAACATTCTGGCCGAGTTCAACTATCTCTCACAAAAGCTCGATGAGCATCGAAGCCCGTCAGTGACTTTCAACCGCAGAAGCAGTTAGGGATAGGATGCTATGTCCTGGACCTGCATTATAAAAATACGGCTTCCTAACCCCTTTACAGCCACTCGTTCCAACTAGAAATAGGGCAACAGTCGAAAGGAGCTTGAAGTGTTATCTTGGTGAGCTTCGGGCCTGTGGGGCTTCCTTGTGTGGTTTAAAAGGCATATACATGGAAACAGTGAATAAAGCTGCCATAGGAATCCCAAACACCATTCCTAGAGCATCTACCTCCTTATTTTATGCTTCAAGCCGCAGGCAGGTCCCAGAAGTATTTTCCGGTTGAAAATAGATGCCACAAGCAGGGCTACAGTGCCGTTTTTCTCCAAACGAGGCACTTACTCCATCATACAATCTAAAAAAACCTCCCAAATTGTCTACTGAATTAAATCTGATCTGCTGCTGGAAGAGCCCTTAGACACATGGCAGGTGAATGGGAATCAAATAATTTTTCCCTAGGGATCAGGGACTTTAGCTCGTAAAACACACATATGTGGACCGTTGTGAATCACTTCACTTAC
Source organism: Pleurodeles waltl (assembly GCF_031143425.1). NCBI lineage: Eukaryota > Metazoa > Chordata > Amphibia > Caudata > Salamandridae > Pleurodeles > Pleurodeles waltl. The sequence goes on along the minus strand of NC_090440.1, from coordinate 549,203,762 downwards.
TCCAGCCCACGCTGGATCTCCACACCACAGATATGAGTCCTCGGCAACAATGGTGTCTGCTCTTGAAGAAACCCACCTTGTAAGACACGCTACCTGTGTTTCGCCTTCTGGTGTACTAGAGGTAGAACGCGTTTGGCAGCAGACAAACAGAACCCTGTGTAATTGTAGTGATCAAATAGTTACAGTTTGAACACAGATGGAAATAATTTTTAAACCACTTCAGGCCCAAACTTCTTCCTTCAGTAAATGGCGGCACAAGACTTTCTGAAACCACTTCCCCAAATTAGCATAAACTAATCCGAGAACAATATGATGGAAGTGTAAGGAGAACACTCGAACAATGCAAATCTACAGCACCCAAAGAAAATAGCCAACTAAACAGGAAAAAAGAGGAAGAACGGAATATAAACCGAGTCCAAGTGATTCATAAATGTCAATACTAAATGCTTGGCGTTTACTAATAGTTCTTAGTATGTTTCTGGGCACTAAGGGAAATGAAGCACAGTGAGATTAAGTATTGTTCCTGGATCATGCAATGAAGCTGGGCCTCATACACTAGGTCACTAGAATCTAACTGCAGAGCAAAAAGGTTTTCGAAATATTAAGCTGTATGGCAGAAAAGGTTCGAGGGGGCTATTTGAAGGAGTGGAGGGCTGCATCATAACAGTCAGAATCTATTTCAAAGCAGGAGGAATTCATTAGGAGGGGTTTGCATATTCCAAGTAAAATAAACCATGCGTACACTTCCAAGCCTTTGTGACGCACTTTGGAATACCTGATGTGATTACTGACAGGGTGGAAACCTCCGCACAAAAACGCTTACTCCTTAGAATGTGAGCGATCTCGGCGCTTTCCCTGTGCTTAGAGGGCGAGAACCTCGCCCTTCATGCACCCAGCGCACCCTTGTTCAATTCGTGGCATAAACATTTAAACTGTTAGTTTTCACATGATGTGTACTCATGCTCGCAACATTTTATCTCGCTTTTTATCTTCTTTAATTTTGTGTATTGGAACAATTTAATTTGCACACGTCTTAATGGTTTTGTATCCTAACCTGCAAAATCGGAAGCAACAAAACCACTTCTGCTCTTAATAAGAAATCCAATTTCTTTTGCCTTAGAAGCCATTTTTGGATCCCCGGGTAAAACCTGCATCTTGAAGAAATAATGAGCAGGAGGAAGCCTCAGGCAGGCAAAGGACTAATAAGGCAGCCATAGCAGGTGCTCCCTTAAGCGCTATTCATGAGAGGCTGAGGGGTGATACAGGAGTGCACTCAATTAGAGACAGCCTGACTACATTTACATGGAGTCCGCCTCACGCCACAGCAAGATGAGTAGGGAGTCAAGAAGTCAACCAGCGCAAGGGCGTGACCAGTGGGCAAGACGCAGCGCTGAGACGAGCGGCGTCCCCTTGGGGCACTACTTTAATGACTCCAATCGGGTCGATTCTGGTCATGGTTCCCATTAAGTTCAACTTGATTGCGTGCCTCCAATAGTCAGATACGGTTTCAACGATGATTTAACGATCATAAGGTGAAAATAACATTTTCCACTTAAAGCTGTAGCTGGGTTAGGTTGAAGGAATAGGCAAATTTTAGCAGCAGTGTCAGGTAGCGTTAGACGGAAATGGAAAGACAATTGGGCGGGAAGGCAGTTGATGTAGAGACAGACAGTGACACAATGTTGTGTCTGGCCTGGAGGTCGTAGGAAATACAACCTAGGATGAGGCTTGAATGCTGAGCTTTTCTAGTCTTCGTAATAGACTCTGGTGGTTCCTTGTCCAATGTGCCCCACAGGGGACCCTATAGTACTGAATCTACCGTATTTCAGTTACCTTTTTCAAATAATACCAAATGGAGAGCAGCTTGATTCAGTACCTATGCGCAAGTAGAAGCCCTTCTGGTGGCCAGAAAACAAGTGTTCCTTTCTGTTTAGTTGGATATCTGTGCCACTGTAGCTCGGTTAGTAGTTGGAAAGGACTGAAGCATCTAGGTTTTGTATTTGTTGATGACCTGTCTGACAGAAGAGGTTTTGAGTTCCAGGACGCAAATATGCCGTTGATAGGGAGTTGTAGATCTTTCTTGTCCAAGTAGATGCCGAAATGTCAAGCAAGGTCCCTTTTTAGATTCGTGCCAGACAGGGGGTCTGACAGCGGTCCAAGAGGCCTGCTTACTATGTTGAGTTCTTTAAAGTTAGCTTCTGAGCGCTGTTTGAACAAAGCTAGGGTCTTTCCTCTGTGCTTGCCTAAGTTCTATTTGTTGTGTTATTTGTTTGCTGGGTTTGCGCTGTCTTCTCCTGAGGTAGTACTCCATGTTCTTTGTTTGGTGACAAACCTTCTACTTACGGACTGCATCACAGAAGGCTTGAGAGTGTGGTATTTGCTGAATTAACACTCACAGTTGCATAATTCTGTGAGGGCCCTCTGTAGTTCTTTTGATGGGTATTTTACACTGGGGAGCGGTACAAAGTCTCTGTCCATTCATAATGCAAGATTTATATAACCTCTCGTGGTACGATACGCATATTTAAGTTAGTCTTGTTTTATTTTCCGCATTGTCGTAAGGCACATAGCTCAGTGTTTTGTCTTCTTCTTGTTTCTGTACTTAGTGCACTTCAGTGTTCTTTCTGCATTAATATGCCCAACCCTTTGGAGAGACAGTTGAGAAATACCTTATCAAGGCCAAGTCCAATGATGAGAAGTTGAGCAATTTCCATCGCCTAGTGGTACACCTCTCATTTGCAATAATCGCCCAACTAAGTTTTCATAGAAGTGCAAATAAAGCACAAAAGTGATACATGTAAATAACGAATCTATCTCTGACACTTGTAAATACTCTGGGCACATTCCATCATTATAGATTGCCTGTGCCATTATAGAAAGGGACCAACCTTATGCAAAACATTATGGGGTACACTGTGAAAGGGACTATTGAGTACAAGCTCTTTAGATCATATTCTTAGCCTACGGAAAGACAAGCACGTGCTGTTTCACACTTCTACGATTTCCTACCATCCACTCTTATTTTTAGTAAAACATAATACCCCAAGATTCACTTCAATTTTACTGTACATACATATTACCAAGCCCATTCAAATCTCTAAATACAACAGATAATATACAAGTAACAGGACTCATGTACTCAGAGAGGCAAATGGCATGTTCATAATATTGCTAAACAGATTGTGTCAAGACAAAGCCCTATAAATGGAGGTGAAACCTAAGGAGGTTGGAGCAGCAGGCTGCCAGTCTGTCATGGGGTACCAACTGCAGACTCCTTTGAGACAACAGTTCTTAGGAGCCAAGCACCCCGCAGTGGCTATGGCCCTGTGAAAGAACTAGTGTAAGGCCTTCCTTAAGAAGGGCAGCACTAGAAAGGGGAGTGAGAATTTAACAGAAATCTGTTCAACTGTTGCAGAAATTTGATATGCATAGTGCACCGCATGGTGTCTGTGGGGTTCTTTAGGGCACTTTCGACAAGGGAACAATAAGAAAGTCCTTTGTTGATCAACCATGAGGTCAGGAATGTATGGTTCAAAAACAGACTCTAGAGTTTCATTATAATGTAAGTTCAAGAAGCACATGTCTCCTTCTTGTAGGCGAGAGTGGCTGCTTTGAGTCAGAAGCAGCCTCTTTCTGCTGTAGCGAGGTCACGACCCTGGGCACAGGAAGGAGCTGTCCTCTAGCTCCAAAATTCAAGTAACATGGAGTAGCAATGGCCTCATAGAATGAATCTTCTCATGGGCACATTTCTACCTGTGTTTGGGTGCTAGGGTTTCACTCTCATATTTCAGGGTGCTAAGCCATACTGTAGCAGCACAATATAGCCACACCAGTGTCAAGGATGCAGTGGCATGGGATGATCTATGGTGGACTTCTTTGGGTCACAGCAGAACTGAATGAGCCTCAGATGCACCCATTTCATCAAAGTGGCACAAGATGAGCTGTGGTCACATTTCTATGGGTCACTGTGGCACAGGTTTAGCCCCAGTCCCAGTTTTCAGCAGCACTGAGCAGTCAGGACTCTGTAGTTCCGCAAACCTCAAACAGAAAAGTGTGGTGCCTGCAGACACCTGGGACACTGCCAAGCCTGAGGTCTTGCTGCTTCTGGCTTTACAGGCAGTCAAACCTTCTGAAGTGTTGGCAGGCTCCTTCCCTCTTCTTAGTAAGCATGTTGACTTTTAGGTACCTCAGGTAAGATGAACAGTTTCTTGCAACAAGGCAAGATGTCATGTTATGTCTCCTCAACCTGTAGGAAGCTGACTGTTAGGCAGACACCAGCCATGGTTGCCCAAGCACTCATGTGAAAACTCTGTGGAACACTGCTTTCTTTGTTTATAGAGAGCTTAGAACTGGATGAAAAAAAGAGGGTCAGTGTGTCCCATCTTTACACAGACATGGATCCACTGTCTGCATTTTCTGAACCGGTTTAGGGTGATTCTTCTTTAGAGTGACCTTTACAGGTTGGTTTCAAGGCACAGCCTTTGTGCAGAATGATGATCCACAAAGAAGAATAGTCTTCAGTATGCAGCACCCTTGACTGTCATCAGCCATGCTTTGATCAGATGAAAAGCAAAAGGGTGTCTTTTACCTTGAACAACAGAGACTGCCATTCCATCCTTTAGCCCACCATCTACCAAAATGGCAGTGGTACAGGGATAGTAATCAGCAGCTCCTCTGAGCAAAAGGCCTCATAGAATTTGAGGAAGTCTTGTCTACTCTCCCCCACATCTTCTCCTTCCATGTTCAGGAACGCCAGCATAGGACTTTCTTTATTTAGAAAAACAGCTTCATCTCCATCTTGTGCACAACACCAGGAATCAATAACATATTCCTACATGACTGACTCACTCATACACACAATGCATGTACCAGTCAGACCACACCATATGCTTGGTATGTTAGCACTAGGATCTGTGTTAGCGTCAGAAGTGAAACTTTACAAGAGCTGGCCATTAGACCTTCACTCCAGTCTCACAAATAAAAAAGGTCTGGTCACAACTATGAAGTCACAAACCATGGTATGCTGCTACCATCAATCTACGTGCTTAAACCATAACAGGGGCAGTAGTCCACAGTCAGTAAAATGGGGGCACGCTTTGCGGACTTCACTAAGTCCAGGACAAGTACAGGACCTCACTCATGCTGAGGAAAAGGCTGAGACCTCTACGCATACACTGGATTAGTCAGGCTAAAGCCAAAATTAAGGTTTCAAGGCACACACAGTCAAGCAGTCAGGGCAGAGGAACACAAATGTACACCACAAAGGGGGACATTCCCATCTCAACACAGATGGGGTTGTACTTAGTGGAACCAAATAACTTAAATGTACTGAGTTCAAGTGTCCTCTTACTTCAATTGCTTGTTATTGCCAACGTTTCAACAGGATTGTTTGATAAAATATTCATCTAAAATGATCCCCATTGCTTTTAGTGAGAATTGGAAGATGGCCTAAATTGCTTCTCCACCATGATAAGTTCCTACCATTGAAATGAATGCCAAGTGCTGGCCTATCAGCATTTCTCCCCATTTGATTTTTCATGATATAGAAGAAAAAAATGCAATCCATTTCCGAGTCACAAAACACCATTGCACAGCTAAGGAGGACAAGTTTGAAGAGACTATGTAGGTTTTCTAATAATCTTAGACATTAATCCTTTCTTGACCCTCTGTGTTGTGGGTACAAACAGCACCCATTAATAACCTGTCTCCTTTAATCATAAACTCACCAACTCAAAGGCAAAATCAATACCCTAAACTGCTGTTAGGCTTCACTTCACTGTTAGCATTTTTCTCAGATCAGTCATGCATTTGCATATACAATTTCATGCAGACCAACACCAAAGTAAAAAATAATTTCCTCTGCAAAGTGCAACAATAGCTTAACTAAGGTGTGTGTATATATATATATATATATATAAATATTTTTATTTTTTTTTTAAATTCTTTTTTTCACTAAAAAAGACAAAGGTCACAGAGACAATATAGTTAGCTTGACGTTTTACCTATGCAAGACCACAGAAATTCAGCACTTTAAGTTATACTTATGTTAAGAAACTATAACTCAAGGCCTAAAGTTACTTAACAGCACAAGTTATAGTTTCTTCCAATAAATATAACTATAAATGTAACTGTTGAAAGTGTATGGTTTTATATATGTAAAACTTCAACATAACTATAACATCCCTGTAACCTTTATTCTTATCAGTAAATTTCTATGTTTAAAAAAAAAAAAAAAAATTAAACAAAGTAATATCTAATTCCAGCACGTTAATACAACCAACGTCGCACATGGCCCTGCAGCCGACCACCTCTGCATGCACCCAATCCCACACCATACACAGTCTTTGGCTGTGAGCAGCGGGTTTTCATGTGCGAGTAGGTTTTTTCCCTATTGTTTTTTGGATTCACGGATCCTTCGCGAGTTTACCCAGGGGGGTGAGCTAAGCCCTGCCGTGGATCCACGGATAGGCCCAAAAAAAAATTTGTATTTTTTTCCTCCCAGTAGGGGTCCCTGAGGGGATACCTGTACCCTAACCCCTTAGGTCAGCATTTTAGAGTTTTCTTCCAACCCGCTGGCCAGATGTGAGAAAGTAAATGGCAGCCGCAACTTTCCTCTCAGGTTGCGGCCAGCAAATCGGGCCTCAGCTTTCCCCCAGGATCCACAAATCTGCCGCAAATGGATCTGTGAAGGGTCCACGCCCCTAGACATACAAATTTATTTTTTCTTCAATAACTCCAAAACTACTGAAGGGATTTACACCAAATTACAAAAAGAGATCCTTCTGGACCAAGATCTAGTTTCCTGCCAAATTGGGTGTAATTCCATTCAGTGGTTTGGGCTGTCGTCGTGTTCAAACTCTCTATGAGAAACTGCATGGAGAAAATGCATTTTTCACCTCTTTCTTGCACCCCTGCTTGATAAACCACCCCTCACCCCGAAACTTTAAAGACAGCAGCTCAAGTAAGTGATGAACTCGTTTTTAAAATTTAGTGAAGATTTGTCAAACGGCGCCAAAGTTAATAGCAAAACAAAAAACCCTTCTTCTATGGAAACTAGGTCCTAACTATAACCAGGGCCACTGGAATTATGTGACTGTGCGGTTGCGGCAATTTTCACATAATTATAGATTTGCCGCATTTGCCACATAATCCATCATCTGCAGCACAAACTGCAAATTTTTGCAAAATATATATTTTGTTTCTAGTTCAAAAGGTACTAAAAATGTAGCAACACGTGTTACTAGACTAGTCACCCTTTTGCTGCTTATTGCTACATTTGGGTATTAAAATGGTACTGAGTTTAAAAATGTTGAAATAATGAAGAAATAAAATTACAAAATGTGCTGCATTATGCCACATAATTTGCCTTTCCTTATCGCATAATATAATCAACTGTGCTGTATAATTTGTCCCTCTCCTGCCACATAATTCCAGAGGCCCCCAACTATAACTACCTATTGGCGACTGCCAGCAAGATATAGATATATATATATATACAGGGAGTGCAGAATTATTAGGCAAGTTGTATTTTTGAGGATTAATTTTATTATTGAACAACAACCATGTTCTCAATGAACCCAAAAAACTCATTAATATCAAAGCTGAATATTTTTGGAAGTAGTTTTTAGTTTGTTTTTAGTTTTAGCTATGTTAGGGGGATATCTGTGTGTGCAGGTGACTATTACTGTGCATAATTATTAGGCAACTTAACAAAAAAAAAATATATACCCATTTCAATTATTCAGTGAAACCGATATAACATCTCAACATTCACAAATATACATTTCTGACATTCAAAAACAAATCAGTGACCAATATAGCCACCTTTCTTTGCAAGGACACTCAAAAGCCTGCCATCCATGGATTCTGTCAGTGTTTTGATCTGTTCACCATCAACATTGCGTGCAGCAGCAACCACAGCCTCCCAGACACTGTTCAGAGAGGTGTACTGTTTTCCCTCCTTGTAAATCTCACATTTGATGATGGACCACAGGTTCTCAATGGGGTTCAGATCAGGTGAACAAGGAGGCCATGTCATTAGATTTTCTTCTTTTATACCCTTTCTTGCCAGCCACGCTGTGGAGTACTTGGACGCGTGTGATGGAGCATTGTCCTGCATGAAAATCATGTTTTTCTTGAAGGATGCAGACTTCTTCCAGTACCACTGCTTGAAGAAGGTGTCTTCCAGGAACTGGCAGTAGGACTGGGAGTTGAGCTTGACTCCATCCTCAACCCGAAAAGGCCCCACAAGCTCATCTTTGATGATACCAGCCCAAACCAGTACTCCACCTCCACCTTGCTGGCGTCTGAGTCGGACTGGAGCTCTCTGCCCTTTACCAATCCAGCCACGGGCCCATCCATCTGGCCCATCAAGACTCACTCTCATTTCATCAGTCCATAAAACCTTAGAAAAATCAGTCTTGAGATATTTATTGGCCCAGTCTTGACGTTTCAGCTTGTGTGTCTTGTTCAGTGGTGGTCGTCTTTCAGCCTTTCTTACCTTGGCCATGTCTCTGAGTATTGCACACCTTGTGCTTTTGGGCACTCCAGTGATGTTGCAGCTCTGAAATATGGCCAAACTGGTGGCAAGTGGCATCGTGGCAGCTGCACGCTTGACTTTTCTCAGTTCATGGGCAGTTATTTTGCGCCTTGGTTTTTCCACACGCTTCTTGCGACCCTGTTGACTATTTTGAATGAAACACTTGATTGTTCGATGATCACGCTTCAGAAGCTTTGCAATTTTAAGAGTGCTGCATCCCTCTGCAAGATATCTCACAATTTTTGACTTTTCTGAGCCTGTCAAGTCCTTCTTTTGACCCATTTTGCCAAAGGAAAGGAAGTTGCCTAATAATTATGCACACCTGATATAGGGTGTTGATGTCATTAGACCACACCCCTTCTCATTACAGAGATGCACATCACCTAATATGCTTAATTGGTAGTAGGCTTTCGAGCCTATACAGCTTGGAGTAAGACAACATGCATAAAGAGGATGATGTGGTCAAAATACTCATTTGCCTAATAATTCTGCACTCCCTGTATATATATTTATATAGATAGATAGATATCAAATCTTCCTAAATACTGTCTGCAAAGCAGTGCGCTCAAGCTGCTGGTGCCAGCTGATGAAAGGGTCAGTCCTCCTTAGAATATTATTCTACTGAGAAGTCCGCGGAACTCGTGATGATCTTGATTATCTGTTTATTCAGCATCAAATAACGGTAACAAAACCTCAGCTAGCGCTTTTTTACCACTCAGTTTGTTCACGGCTGGTGGTGCTTTCTTGATTTCAACTTTTATACCCATCCTGCTCATAATGGAGCATTCTGGGCATTGTAGTTGTCACAAAAATTACTTATATTAAAATATGAAAGCAACACACATTCAACCAAAGCGTAATGCCTGATCAATGAGTCACGAGGTTATATAGTCTCCTTGTAGCAAGTACGTGTCATTCTGCAATTTGCTCCATTTTTCTATTGTTGCTAGACTCGTATCTTCACATTAATTACCACAGTGCACCGAGTTAGGTCCCAATCTTTTTACTGTTATTCACTTCTGAGCGAGGTAATGTCATTCAACAATTTACTTGTTTTTTATATATCACTGGCTGACTGGTACTTTATGATTCTTGGCCACAGCACAGAGTTGATCGCCACTCTTCTCACAATTATCACGTCTGAGTGGGGCGTTTTGTTCTGTTATTAATGGCAGGCTGGTGACCTCATCAATTTCGGCTAGTCTGAGCAGTCTCAGAAGGTTAGAAACTGGCGACAAAAAAACAGACAATTGACGTGATAAAAAACGCAACTTTATTTGAAAGATGTACCCGAAGGTTCCAACATGTGTAAAAAAAAAAATTTTTTTTTAAAATGTTAAAAAACAAAACAAAAAAAAACAGGGTTTTTATGAAAATCACATTTTTTTGTAAAACAAAAAAATTTAATGAAAAAATATGTACAAAAAAAACCCTCAACTGTGCAGAGTCAAAGGAAGTGTACAGAGTGGTTAGGTTGCGCACACAGACCTGATCCAGGCCGGGGGCATATCCTTGCTAAACATGGCCTTCAACTGTCTTGAAACAGGGATTTGCCTCCAATGGGTGGGTTAGGAGCAAAGCATGGGCCGCAGGCCATAACCCTTAAGGCAAAAGGTGCAGTAAAGGACATTAAAATTCACAATCAGATGCAACACAAACTTCCCCCACTATAACTGAACTTCTAATATCTACAACAATGGTGATCATGGAAAGAGTTATTTTTAAGGGCACAGTTTTAAGCGGAGGAAAAATACCAGGCCTTCTGAATAACCCACCAGGACAGCCAACTGGCATTGCAGTGTATCAACTGCAATTCTAATACAGTCTTTGAAAGTATATCTTCAGTGCTGTGACTTCTGGAAGTTGGAAAGTGGTACTGCAATCTCAACATTTCCATTTCTAATACTGCCTTTCAACCATTTTTTTTTTCTCGGAGGGATATCTGAATGTCAAATGTAGCTATTTTTTTTTTAAAAACGACATTGCTTTTAAGGACTACAACTCTGGCACTGCTCTACAGAAACATCTGTATTTTATAAGTGATACTGAGGCTACATCTCCTTAATAACACTATATTTCTCTGACTTTACAAACACTAAACTGGAAGAAAATGGATGAGATCATTAGAAATGTGTTGCATAACATAACAGACTATTTTCAGGGGCTTTTTACTTTTTGCAATGTAGTCATAATGTGCCCGAACACAGGTTCCCAATAACATCGATGACGCTGCCCATCAGCATATACCGCAATCCAAGGCAGGTCAAACTCACCCTGAATGTAAACGTCTGACACAAAATTCAAGAACTGTTGAATACTGACACAAGTCAGAATACCATTTACAAAAAATAATCCAGAAAAAAAAAGACAAATTCTACTTCTATGTGGTGTGGACTGGTTTATATGGGGTTATTAGTGACTTGCAAAAGTCCCTTTCCTCTGGGGGAACCAAACTAAAGGCAGATACATTAACTCACAAAGAATACTTCATGGTTTGTAACTGAAAAGTTCCCAAGTAGAATCAGGCAATCCCAAAATATCAAAGACTGAGCAGTTCTACGTATTCTTTTTAAAATGTAATAAAAACGACTGTATAGATTTATAGTAAGGCACAAAGTATTTCGAGTTAGACCAAGCACTATCCTCCTGCAACGTTTGGAGTAAATCAGTTCAGTAGTTTTAGATGCATACTAGTAAAAACCCCACTGGAAGCACAAATATTGCCCCAGCCTAACCTGTAGCTTTTCCTTGACCAGACTGTAGAAACATCTGAATCAGGCCTATAATTTATTTGCAAAAGTTCATACTTATGGGACAAACCTATTGCATTACAAAACTCCATTGTGTATGAGCTAATTAATTGAACCATAATTACAGAGGTGATATTGTTCCTGTTTAATGTTTTTTTTATTGTTAGACATTTGATACTTGGGAAATGCACAAATGTAAAATAAATTCCTTCTGGGCACTGCAGCATCGATACCATGAAGTCACATACAGAAACAAAATGGCGAGTGTGCAGTGGCATATCGAAGGAACTAGGGTCCCAATGCAAGCAGGGTAAAATGCAACCCCTGGCCTTGTCGTGAATGGTTGCAGCAGTCCTCTTGGGCCCCTGTGCAACTGCACCTACTGTACCAGTGATATCTAAGCCCCTGCGACTATGTTAAAATGTATTAGTTTTCAAGTTTTGCAGAAAATTAACATAGAATCCCATAACCCTCCTCACAGAGCAGAGTGCGTCTTTCTCCTGCTTGGTTGCACATTTATAGGGGGCGGGCTTTCTCAAACTGATCATTGATCTTTCCCATTTCCCCTTGGTGACCCACGGCTGACAGTGTTGTCACCTACCTCCCTCCATTTACAACATTATATTATTAAGACATACAAGTGATTCATCAGGGCCCACCACCCAACCCCATCAGAGCTTCTGCCAACCTAGCTCAGGTTCTACCCACGTGGCCTATTAAGTGCAGATGAAGATCGAATTGAAACCTACAAACCAATTTGGATCTATAGTTTTGTTTGCAAGATAAGCAGAAGCCAGGCAAGGCAGACACATTAACATTAAACACAGAACCTTAAATATGAATGGGTGAACACCAGTGGCCAGGAATGGATAGGTTTTCAGGAATTCCACCACACAGCTATAATTTCTAAGCTATGAATATTGTGGTCTAATACACTCAGAGTTATCTAAAGCTATCTAATTTGGCAGCGCAGAGAGGCCTGTACAGATGGAACTAACATTGTTTACCTTTGAATTAACCAGAGTTCTCAGCGCTTCGCATAAACATAGGAACATGCAGCAAAAACATTTAATCGGCGCATTCGTCGTAGATTTGTCTTAAATCAACATCCTGCAAAATTCTTACAGCATGTTTAGCGGGAAACAGTGTTACAAAAAAAGGGAGAGGAGAATCAAACACAGCATCATGTTCTGAGGTTGTACTCTCTGGTATTCGCTTGTTGTTGTAGCCTCTCTGTGCAGTACTTCTCTTGTGGTCGTTCCCTATCTTTCACTCTCTGGGGCCTCGCACCTACTCTGGCACTTTTATTCTGTAGGGCTTGCCGGTGCCCTTCCCGTTTCTCTCACAATCTACCGCAGTAGTCGTTGTCCCCCCCTCATGCTTCATTGGCACTCTCTCGCTCTTTACTATTTTCACTCATTCTAACTGGGAATATAACGTTGAAATATCTTCCTCTGATTGCATCACACACACTTTGGGCCTAACATAGCTCGAAAGAGAAGCTCGCTCTCTCATTCTACCTTGAGTATTTGTTTAGCCTGAACCTAGCCACAAAGCCAGCTGGTTACTATACGGGATCAAAGGCAAGGATGCTGTCAACCAGTGATAGCAGAGGTGGCTGCTTATTGATTTATACCGTATTCTCTGTAGTACTTCATCATGCTATCGTACCAGTCTACGAGGTGTCCACAGACAGGGCTCAACTGCAGCCCGTGCTCATTTTTTCATAGTGGGTATCTTCCTATGTTATGTGAATGCGTCGTCGTCAATGAGTTGTGCAGGAATGTTCTTGGTAATTAACTGACGGGAGAGGCTGGAGGGATGTACCAAATCGCTCAGCAGTGTATTCTCTAGTGCTGCGTGTCATGGCCTCTTTGGTTCTCCCTTCTTGTTAAGAGTTCAACATTACCTCTCTACGTACTCGAGTCGACTCTCGGACTTTATTGTGGTGTCTAAGCACTTCTCGAGTGTTATGCGCCAAACGCTACTTTCTGTGGTCAGAGGTCATGTTTGTTAGGAAGCTCATTTTCGCTCTCTGACATTGCCCGTCCCCGGCTCGCACTCGTGCTTTGGCAATGCCTTTGTTGTTTATTTTGTGAACTCGTACAGTACACTGCTACATTAAAGTGCGTGCGAACGCTGTGGCTATCGTGTTCTCGGAGTCTCTCTACTCTCTGGTATTCTCAGCTGAGCCCATCCACCAGGGACGCCTCTATACACTGGCGGTGTTTCCAGGAGATATGTCTCGCTCTCACTGTTCTCCCTCCTTTCTCTTCCTTGTCCGTCTGTTCCTTTTCTTTCTCGACTATCTCACCTGTCGCTACCCCATCCCTTCCCCGCTTGCTTCATTCCCATGCAGCTGCGCCCCTTTGATGTTACTCTATCCTTTGGGTCGTTGCTCTCTGCCACATCCCTACTACTGTTTTACACCTTCCCGCTGCCGACCACAGGCTCTCTCTCCCTACCGCCAACACCTGCTAGCGACCCCAGACTTCTACCCCCCGGGAGAGCTCACCCCTCTTCTCTCACCCCACACGCTTCGCACTCTAGTTTGAGTCGCTCCTCACTGGTTTATCCATTCCAGGCTGTGGCGCTGAGAGGGGACCTCCAGCACCCCCGGACCCGGCCCACCTGTAGCACCTCTTCCTCTGGGCCGGGAGACACTACCCCCCGTCAGCTTCCCTTGTCACTCTCCTCCATCCACCCCACCATCTCTTCCCCGGAGTGCACGTTCTTCTTCCCGGCTGGAGATCGGAGCTGCGAGGGGACCGTTAGACGGGCCACAGTCATCAGCCCGCGGAGGACGTGTCCTGTCACACCCGGTGCCGCCCAGGAGCTCCACAGCCTCCGGCACCTGACCCTCCCTCCCGGACCCCCTCCTCACCTCAGGAGCTGTCAGTGCCTGCGCGGCCCCTGCACTCTTCCGCCGCCATCTTGGCTGTCAGTGGGCGGGAGGGGCGGAGAGCTGCGCGTGACGGAGGAAGGGGCCGCGGCCCCGGACTTCGCAACAAACCCGACAGTGACACCTCCTGCACCCATGTGGGTGGGAGCACAACGGGGAGCGTTGCGTTATGCATTGCGCACTTCACTCCGGGAGTCGGCGTCCCCCCATAACAGTCCTATGTTTTAACCTCAGGACTCGTTGCATCCTGGGATATGTAGTTTACTAGGGGCTCTAACGAAAACCCCCAACATGATGTTGGCCAAAAAGCTGGTCTGGTTGATGGTTGCACACATGGCATGCGGTCAGTTAGCAGAAAAGACCCAAATCTGAAGTGAGTTCCACCACACGCGCTATCCACATGTAATAAGTGCATGTTATTTAAGTGCTTGTGTACCAGGAAAAACGCTTTAATCTGTTGAGGCGCGAAGTCGGGTGAAGTAGGTGAAGTCAGATTTTTGCCCCACATGCTCCCTTTGAAGTCAAAGGAGATGAACTTATTTTATAGAGGCAGGTGGTGGCATACTGGGTGACACCACTAAAATTAACATGGACCATTTGACACGCTATCATGTATCAATGTGCTCATACACGCATTATCCGTGCGCCAACACAGGAAAGGTATCATAGGTCCAAAATGATCAGCACTATTTTACTGAGCTGCACAGGGTACCATTATGCACTCTCACTCTAGCATGTACCTGGGATGCCCTACCAGATCCAACAGTACAACGTTCATTGAATATCACACGCGAAGATAAAAAGAGTACAGCATAGAACATACTACGATATTCTACACAACCCAGAGCAACAACAACCCTACAACACAAGTCACACCCTACCCTACAGGATCAAAATATTTGCTTATTTATGGACAATTTCTTAAACACTATGAGTTTCTTGCAGGCATGGTTAGACAGACTGACAGCCTGGCACAACTGTGAACTTTGGAGTGAGCAAGCTATAGCAGGCACATTTTTTCAAAAACTTCGGCGATATAGCTCTAGGTTTTACCGGCAGTTTTATACAGGAACTAATGAAGAGGTTAGATAGACACATCAGGGTGTGTCACTCTATCTAGGAGCGGTATTAATTAAAAGAAGCAAATCTGACATGCACATGTGACATAACTGTACACTAGATTTAGTACTGGGGGCACAGCAGAGAAAAACATTTGTGTCAGAGAAGAAGCACCTTACACATTGTGCCCCACTGGCAAGAATCTCTCTCTCTCTCTCTCTCTCTCTCTCTCTCTCTCTCTCTCTCTCTCTATATATATATATATATATATATATATATATATATATATATATCCAAAACAAAGCGCTCCTTCTGGGTGTCATGATAACCTGAGCATCCACTGACAATAGTTTTCTAGTTTCTAAGTTTGTACCATTTCTTAAGTTTCAATTTTCTAATGAATTTAAATAATTCAATACGTGTCTCTACATAATTGAAACGTTTAATGGGACAAAATGATAAGCGTAGGCACATTGTCTTGACATCTAACATGAGTAAATCCTCTATTGATTTCTTAGATACAAAGATTAAGATCAATAACAATGTGATAAATACAGAATTATTTCGGAAAGCCACTGCAGGGAATAGTTCACTTTATGCATTTGAGTGCTCACCCAGATAATTTGAAATGGAGCATCCCTTATGGTGAGCTGTTGAGGGCCAAACGTAATTGCAATACTGAGGAAGCATTTGACAAAGAACAAAATAATATGATTACTAGGTTTAAACAAAGGGGTTACCCTAATTGGGTTATCAAGAAGGCTATTATCAAGTTAAAGGGGTAGAGAGAACACAGACCCGTTTTGACAACAAATCAACAAAGAAAGAAGTTGATAGGAATGAGAGTAGAATTATTATGACATACAATGAAGATGCAGCACACATCAAGAAGATTATTTTTTTTAAAATGGGACATTCTGAGAAGTGATCCCATTATTGGCTCTACAATTCAAAAGAGACCTCAAATTACTTACAAAAGGGGGCATAGTCTATGTGACAGCTTGAGATCAAATGACATCACCACTGTTCCTCAAATCAGAGATCATAACCTGCAGGGTTTCTTCCCATGTGGACATTATAAAGCCTGCTGCAATAGTACTATGTGGAAGGAATTTCCCACATGCAAATCAGGTGAATTGAGACACATCAGGCAATTTCTTACATGCGGTATTCCATTCGCAATTTATTTGTTAGAATGTCCGTCTCACTGGTGGTATGTGGGAAGTACCAAACAAATGTTCAAGAAACAAATTCTCGAACATATGTGACCAATTACATCAAATTATTCCCATTACCCAGTAGCTAGACACTTTCAGGAAAAACATAATTCTGACAACTCCTTGCTCTCTTATTTTAGTATAGAACATGTGCCATCTAATCATAGGGGTGATCACAGAGATCTATTATTAAGAAAAAAGGAATCCAAGTACATACTGGATTTAGAAACAAAAATACTGAAGGGGTTGAATACGGATGAGGAATTGAATATTCACCTCCACGAAGGTTGATTCCTTGATAGCTTTTGCAATTGAATGATCTGCTATATTAATTAATGTGATTTTAGAGTTTTTGATGAATTTTAGGCATGATGTTTATTCTTGAAGTGAATTTTTTGTATGTACTGTATTTTTCCTGCTTTTTCTTTTGATTATATTATGATGTATTTTGATATGATGTATTATTTAATATGTATTTTGTATTTTTACAGGAAGAAGGGGGGGTTAATGGATAAAGATTTGGATTTTCTTTGCCATTCCTCATTCTTTCCTGCATATAATGACATGTTTTGCACAGGTGTAATGATTCACAGATAAGGATTTTTTGCACTTATCTTCCATTGCATGTTTACTAACACTATAATTTCAGCACGTGTTAGTGCCCACTGCGCATTTATTATTATTATCTCTATATCCATGATACATAAAACAGGCTGTGATTATTATGAGATTTATACATTTCTAATGTTATTTTGCAATATTAGGAAATGATCGTAGGAAATGATCGTGTGCTGATTTGACATAATTTATTAGGAGATTAGGGAAATAATGAATATTTAATACTACATAGGCCTGGTAAAATAATTTCATTATGCCAGTCCAGTTCTATATTTGTTTCTACATTTATATTGTTGTTTTTTCCCTACTATCTTAATTTTCATGAAAAATATTAAGGTGAAGATCTCACCTATTTTTAATTATTCAGACATGGTCAGCTACATTTGTATTATTGACACTGTTATGTTCTGTTTGAACTGAATTACGATAATTGTTTCCTCTGTTTGTCCTGTTTCTATGAGACTGAACAGTGTTGTATTTATGATATGCGGATTGGTTGCGAAGTGCACGTGATCAAGGCTGCCGGGTAAGCCGAAACGCATTGTGTCTTGGATTGAAGTCGCCACTTGTACTCACTATTCTTGACGTCCTGAGTGTGCGTTTCATTTGGTTTTTATATTTGGATATATATATTCACTGAACAAAAACAATGGTTACAGGGACGTCGTTATAGTTAGGAGTTAGGTTCAGATCGTACACACACAAAACCATAGAAAATCATTAAATATAGTTATACTTATCTCCAGAAACTATAACTCGTGCCCTAAGGTAAATATAACTCGCACACCGCCATATACTTCCTAACTATAAAGTCCCTGTAACCTTTGTTTTTTTAAATGTAAAGTAATATTATATTACCATACGTTTTTCCAGCTGCCACTCTGCCCCCAGCATCCGGCAAGCTGCCAACCTGAGAGGATGGCACGTAGCCATCCTCCTTGGGCCAATTTTGTTCCAAGGATCCCATTTCCCAGGCCCGCCATATTTATTTAGTGGAGGGAACATGTGACTCCCCCTCCCTGGGCCATATTAGGCCCAGGGACCCCATCTCTCGGGGCCCGGCCATATTGAAAATGTGGAGGGGGGCATGCGGTCCCCCTCCCCAGGCCAATTTCTCATCCCAGGAACCCGTCTCCCAAGGCCTGGCCATATTATCAGGGGAGAGGGGGCATGCAGAGCCCCCCCCCTCCTCAGGCCAATATTGGCTTGTGGAGCCCATCCCCCAGAGCCTGTTAAATTAATAAGGGGGGAGCACATGCCCCCCTCCATGAGATAATTTTGACCCAGGGGACTCCATCCCCAGGGCCCAGCCAATAAAGGGTGGGTGACCTGGAGCCGACCCAGGGTACCCATTGCAGCTCGCAGCCTCCAGAGGCAGCCCAGATTGCTCCCGTTTGCAGGGAGCAGCTAAAATGCTGCTGCCACACTTCATTGTGGGCAGGGAAACAGATGAAAAATCTACTCCCAGTGGGCAGGAGCATTTTTTGATGCTCCTGCCCACTGGGAGCGGACTTATTGTTTGCTCTCGCATGGCGGGAGCTTTGAAATTGCTCCCACCAAAGGAGAGCAAACACAGGTGTCCCTGCCCTCACCAGTGTGGTCAGGGAAACTGGTAAGTCACAGGGGTGGGCACTCCAGGATATAGCTAGAGCCAGACCTGGGGGACAGGGTCCCCAGGGCCTTTAATGGCTCAGGGAGGAGGGCCGCACGGCCCCCACTTCCTAATTTTATGCATGGCTGGGCCCCGGGGGTTGCCTCCTCCCACTTTCTATTAAGGCCAGGCCCCAGGGATGGGATCTCCGAGGCCGAAATTGGTCTGGGGAGGGAGGCCATGTGCCCCCTTTGTCATTCCAAATATCGGCCAGACCCTGGGGGATGGGGTCCCCGGGGCCAAATCAGCCCAAAAGGGGGGCCAAGCCCTCCTGTCTTTCTTCTTGAATTCGGTCGGACCCCAGGTGGTGGATATGTGCCTGCAGAAAGGGGGCACGCATGTGGGCAATTAAAAAAACATTTTTTTGGCCCCTAGTGGCGTCCCTGTGGGACCCCATCACCAGGTATAGGGGGTCAGGGTATTCCTACCCCGCCCCCTTGTCTTTTTTTCAATGTTTTTTCTTGGGACTCAGATGGGTCCAAGTCGCAAGATGGCTTCTACCACTTCCTGTTTGAAGTGATGGCAGCTAATAAGATCTCAACATGAGATCTGTCAGAACCACGAAGGATTCTTGTCCCTCGATATACATACATTTTTTTTCTTTAATAACACCAAAACTACTGAACAGATTGTGGTGTATAGACATTCCTAATGATAATGAGTTGGTTGCAGCTATTTGACAAAAAAATTGTGTTGGGAAACGGAAAATTATTAAGAGTGTAAACACATGTTATCACTGTGAGTCTAAAAATCATATTGGTAATAATCCTACATGTCCAGCGATTAGCAAGAAATGTAACAAATGTAGTAAAATTGGACATTTTTATACAGTTTGCAGAAATAGCAGAATTCAATTTAAGGTCAACAGCACTGAATTAGATACTGAACAATATATCAATGATTTGTCTAAGGTAGTATTGGCAATATTTTCTGAAACAAATGTGCAAAAAGTTAAAGGTCCATTGTGCGAAGCTAAAATTGGCCAACATTGTTTAATGATGATGGTTGATTCAGGGTCTCCAATAAGCATCATTTCAGACCATTTATACAAACAGATTTGGAGCAATACTTCCTTAATGATATCTGATGTTAGTCCCAAAGCATTTGGAGAGTATGATATTCACATATTAGAATATTTTTTTAACTCTCTTACTTGTTTAGGAAGATCTATTAATACAAAAATATATGTTGCAGAGAAAGGAAGGGATATTATTGGATGGAAGGACCAAGCAAGTCTTGGTATAATACTGGTTCCTGGTTAAGATAATCCAATTGTAATTTCTGAGTCCAAAGTGTTATCTATTGAAGATCAAGATGATTTGTCAGTAGATAATGTTATTCCACTTTCCCTAAAAATGTTTCTGACAATATTGGTAATATCACTTAGTTTGAACATTGTATAAAATTGAAAAGCAATGCTATTCCCATAGTACACAAAGTAAGACCAGTTCCTTTAAGTTTCAGAAAATATTTGAAGAAGTTGTTAGAAAAACTTTGCTCAGAAGAAGTAATAAGGACCACTGATTCCTAAGAATGGATTAGTCCAGTGGTTATAGTAAAAAAAAACATTTGTTTGCCCATCTTGAACAAGAATATAAAAGTTGACTGCTATCCTTTACCTAAAGTACAGGATATACTAGCTAATTTGGAAGGGTTCAAAGTCTTCGTCTTACTAGACCTCACATTGGCATATCATCAGATTCCACTTGCCACAGAGAGTCAAGACCTAACCACTTTTATTACTCCATTTGGAGCCTACAAGTTTCTAAGAATGCCATTTGGCTTGGCCTCTGCAGGAAGTGTATTTCTAAAATTTATGGATACCGTTCTTGCAGACATTCCTAGAGTACAAGCGTTTCAGGATGATGTACTCATTTATGCAGAATCAGTCAGGAAACATAATTGGATTCTGCAACAGATATTGCCGAAATTTGAAAGTGTTGGCATTACTTTCAGAAAATAAATGTAAATTTACGTTCAATCAATTGGATTATTTGGGACATAATATGTCTGAGGAAGGCATCAAACCTAAGTTATTTCTAGTTCAGGCAATACAAGATGCTACACTACCAAGTAAGAAAGATACTCCGGTCATTTTTGGGACTTTGTGAATATTGTTCACGTTTTATTGATGGGTATGCAATTATTCTACAGCCATTAAGAATGATTTTTTTAAAAAGGACATAAGTTTTTATGGTCTGAAGAAGCACAAAAAGCATTTGTAGAAATAATATCATTGATATCTACGACACCTATTTTATCACCTTTTACTTATGGAGAGTCATGTTCTTTGTGCATTGATGCCTGTCTCTTGGGGTTAGGTGCTGTACTTTCTCAGATGGTCAGTCATAAAGGACGTACCATTGCTTTTGCTTCACGATCTCTTAGTGCCACAGGAGCTAATTATAGTACGACAGAGTGGGAAACATTAGCATGTGTGTGGGCAGTAGAGAAGTATAAAACATACTGTGGTGGGTTCGGCTTAGCACTTGGCTAGGGCGATTTATAAAGGATCCAGTAAACAAGGTATCATGCGTAAGTGTTTCTTTATTATTCTTCTGAACGTGATTTTAATACTTTTTCTGCCTATTTATGTCCTTCGGGGACATCCCAAGGTCTTCTTCTCGCTGGTTCCCAGAATAATACTTGGTTCTCCTTTTCTTCATACAGGTTCGTCTCACCCAGGTGTCGGGACCAAGGGTTGGGCTGTAGCCGAGATGAAGCTGGATGTCTCCGTTCCCGTCATTGGTGGTCGTCCCCAAGGAAAACGGAAAAATAGGTAAGTGTGGGATAGCTCAAACGATAGGGTTAGTAGGCGGGGAAGTGAGATCAAATGGGGTTGGTTTGAACCATGCAGGGGTGAGAGGTGAGCGGGTCAGAGCAGGCAAGTGCACCACAATCTCTACAAGTGTTCTTAGTGTACTTATAAAATTAGGTATAGTCCTCTAGTTCTGTCACTAGGTTGTTTTATCTCACAATTGTTCCCCGTGGGTTGTTAATATTTACATGCACTCTCGTCAGTTTCCCCTGAGACCTCTTCCTCCCGGTCACTCCCCTGCAAAACCCCTCTCACTCCCGCTCCGGGCCCACAGTGGGAAACAGTTAACACGGAGGCACGATCGTACCCGGGATAGCCACGCTCCTCCAGGGATGTGGCGGGTCCGGCTGTGTATCTCATCGAGTTTGGTCGGCGTCTCCGTATTCAGGTATTTCTGCAGTTGCGTCTCAGAATCGTCTTCTTCATCCTCCAGCTTCGCGTCTCTCCTCTCCTCCAGCTCCCTGGAGTTGCGCACCTCCCCTCTCCCTGGTGGCCCTTTATCTCCCTGTTCCGACACTGTTTCACCCCGGATATCCGGGTTCGGAATTACTTCCGGGTTGTTGTCATCCTGACGCATAACCCCGGGGCACCACTCGGACGGTTTGGGGGCTTGAATTGTAGCCGTGGCTGTGACGGCCCGGTTACACATACCTATGGGGTACACATTTTGATATTTTTACTGACCACAAACCTTTAATATATATGCTCTGCGGAAATGGCACAGGTAAAGCATCTGCGAGATTGGTGAGAATTTTGTTAAAACTACATGAATATAATTTTTGTATCAAGCATCTTCCAGGAGGAAAAAAATCAAGAGCAGACTGTTTATCGAGAATGCCTTCAAAGCATAGACAGTAGTAGTCTTTCTGTTGATGTGGAATGTGTAGTAGCACTTGTTGGTGATGGTTGCGAGGAACATCAAGTTGGAATAACTAGAAGACAGTGGTTGGAGATATTGGAAAGAAATGTTTTATTAAAAGAAGTTGTCAAATTTGTGAGGAAAGGTTGGCCACATGATAGGAATTTGGATTTACAATTGAAGAAATATGCTCAAGTGGCCAATGAATTATCCATAATTGATGGATTTTTAACCAGACATGATTTGTTGGTACCACCGGTGGAACTTAGAAAATATCTTGTCAAGTTTTCCCGTGAAGGGCACATAGGTATTTCAGCCACTATACATAACATTAGGCAATTTTATTGGTGGCCTGGATTAGATGCTCAAGTTTAGAAATGTGTTAATGAGTGTGAAATGTGTCTAGTATCAGATAAGCATTGGAAACCTGTTGTGTCTGCATGCTGTACCTTTGCCTTATGGTTCTTGGGAAAAGACTTCTTTGGATTTTTTAGGACCATTTGAACTTTTACCTAACTGCATGAGATACATGATTGTGTTAGTTGATTATTTTTCAAAGTGGTATTATTATGATTTTGTTTCTTCAACTGACACCAAAACTGTTATTGCTTTCCCCACCAAGATTTGTGAAATAAAGAGAACCCCTAAGGATATTGTTACAGATAATGGGACACACTTCAAATCTGTTCAAATGAAATCTTTTATTGGTAGTTTTAAAATTAAACATCTACAAGTAATTATGTATTCTCATTCATCTAATGGTCACGTTGAGTGTATTAACACATTTTTAAAAGAAGGTATTCAGACAGCACTTTCTTCTGGGTCAATGTAACAGAGTGTCTAAAAAAGAAAACTTGGAACTATTTAGTAACACCTCATAGTACTACAGGAATATCACAGTTTAATTTATCACGCAAACGCATTCCAAGATGTACATTATATCCTGACTGGATTAAAGAGATTGTAACACTAAAAGACACAAAAAATATAAGGGAGATTGTTATATAGAAACAAAAAAATGGAGGATGATTTTAACAGAAAGCACAAGGTCAAGTATGTGGATTTTGAAGTTGGAGACTGGGCAATTGTCAAAAAACCTAATAGAGCTAAGAAAGGCGAATCTAAATTTACTTATCCATCTAGGATTGTGAAGGTGTCTAGGCGAGCTAATCAGTTAAAAAATAAAGGGTGGTGGAGTAGAAGGAGTCTTGTGAAAGTGTCTAATGAACAAGCTCAAAAAATGTTAATGACTAAAGAAAAAGATATTGAGAAAAATTGTAATGAAAGTGACTTGTCATGCTGGTTTGATATTGATACTGGAAAAGAAACAATTTTGATAGAGTCAGGTACAAGTTCACTGGCAGAAACATTTGATTGTAGAAATGAATATATATCTGTTGAAAATTAAAACATACTCAATGAATGTTGTATTTCGGATCGAAATGACACAGGTAATGACTTGAATAGAACTTATACTACTAATCACAATATTTCTGGGCACTTGTATGGCCGACATCATAGAAATGTTTCTGTACCTCCTAGGTTTAAAGATTATTATTTGCAGTAATATATATTGTTTTTGGAAGGGGAAATATGTTGTTATGTTATGGTATTAGTATTTTATTGTATTGAGTATTGTATTTAATTTAGGATGTATTGTGTTGGCTCCTGCTGCAGGTTCTCTGCGTGCATGGGTATGTACATGAGACATATTTGTTTCAGTTATCATTTAATTGTAGGCCAGGGTTCCAGGTTGGGAATTC
The DNA here is from genome assembly GCF_031143425.1 of Pleurodeles waltl. NCBI lineage: Eukaryota > Metazoa > Chordata > Amphibia > Caudata > Salamandridae > Pleurodeles > Pleurodeles waltl. The sequence continues at coordinate 549,179,586 of NC_090440.1, read as the reverse complement.
CAATCACCGAGGGACAGCTTCGGACCTGGATGGAATTGCTGACCTGGCCATGGGCTTTTTATACTTATGCTTAATAAAACAAGCTTATACTTCAACGACTATACTTCATTTGAATGACTGCTCTTTACACAGATTCACACCAAATTGAAAAAAGAGATCTTTCTGGACAAAGATCTAGCTTTCTGCCAAATTTGTTATAATTTCATTCAGTGGTTCAGGCTGTAGTCATATTCAAAATACCTATGGGAAATTGCATGGTGAAAACAAATTTTGGAATGCTCTGTTTTTCATGGCCCCCACTTGATGAATCACCCCAAAACATTCTAGACAGCAATCAAAGTGGCAAACTAGTTTTGAAAAAAGTTTGTGAAGATTTGTCAAATGGCGCCAAAGTTATTGGCAAAACAAAAACGCTTTTGCTATGAATACTAGGTCCTAACTATAACTATCCACTGGTGACTGCCAGTGTCTACATATATTATGAAATAAGAATTTATATTTCATGTACTTTAATAGACTGTCCTGAGGTGTATTTATAGGGTTCTTATGGCCGACCAGTAGACTGACCTGCACACACTGCAGTATCATTTCTAGGGCATCCTCAAAGCTCTCATGATGCTTCTCTATTTTGGCAAGCACTATTCACTGATATCAGAGTATTAGAAAATTTTACAAGTTCTCATTGGGATATATATTTTCTGACATTCAACACGCACATGCGTGTTTTATCTCTGAAACTTCTACAGAGCTCTCACAGTGCCCCAGTGCAGCTTAGATGTGATGATATGTAAATGCCACCTTAAACCACATCTGTTGAGGACATGTCCTACTTTCTACAAGAGGTGCGGTCGGGAACACCCCCTGAGAACATTTTGGAAAAATATTGACACATGATGAATTGATTGGCTTACATTTTATATCAATTGCTTGACAAATGAAAGGATCGAGAGGGACACCCATGAAATAATTCAATACCCTCATGGTTTATTATGCAGGTCAGTCCCTCAATAAGAGTGAAACGGGAGGGGGTCACCCATCCACAAGAAACCTTTGAAAAATAATGTGGTCAACAGTGCATTTTCTGCACATTTTCAAAAAAACGTAAATTGAAACTAGAGGGCTAGGTCTGATATTATAAACCGTTCTTGTTCACACTGCCTCTTGCACATACTTTCTTAGTCAGATGTTATGACTAAGATTCCACATCAAAGGCCAGGGTGGAAAACTTCGTTACACAGATATCACAATTAAAGGCAGCAGGAAGCAAAGCTGGAATGATCTTGTAGACTCGCAGAGCACTGCTACCTGCAGCGTACTTAGACTTTACAGGCTCAGACTTCAGAGAGCAGTTGTGAGTAAATCATAACACGCTGTATCAAATGCAAATAATGAAACGGTTCCACCGAAGGCATAAAAACAATAATTAGCAGAAGGTGTATTCAGGGGAAAAACAGCATTCACAATATTACTTGCAACTCAGTATGAATTATTGCGCAAAAATGAAATACTTGTGTCTCTAATCATTAACTTGTGAGTTTCTCTACAAGCTCACATTTTGCAATAAAATTCAAGTTCTGCGTTTGGCTAAATAAACTCAATTTTCTTTAACAAGAGTTTGTTGTGTTTGTTGACAAAATTATATTTTTGTCCTGAGATACCAGCGTTTTCCATTTTGGGGAGTGCACAATTGGTTTCCCAGCATCATCTTCTCAATTTCAGCAATTAAACTCAAGTACTGTAGCCACACAGACACACACTGACTTCCATGCCTATGTATCACAATAATAAAAGAGGGATCCCCAAGATTTAGCCAGGAATGGCCCAGAGAATGTCTACAATAATCCACGGAAGGCACCATTATGCAATATCCCCGAGCATGCCAAGGAGAGAGTCCATAACATCAGGTATGGTCACAGTACGTCAAGGATGGCCACCATTATGCCAGGTGAAGGCACCATCCTATGAAAGATACTTAGAATATTTCAAAAATACCCACCATTTTTCCAGTACCACTTTTACCATGGATGAGCTCCACCATGCCAGGGATAAACATAGTATGCAACATATTACTGTCAATGTGCAAGATGGATCCGTTTTTTTCTGTATCAGGACTGACAGATGCCACATGGGGTCCTAAGATGCCAGAGGGAAGATGACGCTTCCATGCTAGAGGTGCACAAGACAAGTACCATGCTCACTCTGCCTCAAACAGACTCACACATAGACACAGACACATGTGTACACACATGTAGGCGCACCACAAATCTGCATGTCAACAAAAGCCATTTTTTACTCACTGTTTCCATCGCTGCTTCTGGTTCCTTCAGGAGAGCCATGCTGACTCTGGTTCTAGGCACTTGCACTACATCTGCGTCTTGCATTATTCAGTGGAGCAGTGGAGAGATCCTACATCTCATTCAGTTTGATAGACACCAGGTAACTAATGCACGCTGACTGGCCATGTGTAGGTTTTGGCTATAATTTGCACTCAGAATGTGAGTGCAGGTCCCTGCAAATGACTTGTTGCCATTGGGGTGTCGATTTGTAAGTGGCAATACTCCAATGTATGGGCCTACCTTTTCAAAACAAGTTCTCTAACACAGCCTTTATGCATCCATTCCCCACAGAGAAGGAACTGCATGCATGTGAGGCAGTTCAGCTCATCACACCAGGTTGATGCTAGTTTGCTCTCCCATTACCCAGCTCTCAGAGATCTATTATCATGTCCTCATTGGCCCCCGTCTGACTATGAGAACTCAACCCGGCTCTTTGCTAACTTTAATCAAGTCCAAGCTACTCTCAGCTTTCCTCAGATATCCTCTATCAGTCCTCATACTCCCTCTGCTAGTCCTCAGACATTATTTTCCAGCTCTCAGAGTCCATAGTGTGGTCATCAATGATTCTCAACTGGCCTGCACTCTTCTCCAAATGGCCCTCTGACCAACCCTGCCAGTAGTCATAAATATTCTGCCAATGCAAAGAACCTGTCATACCCCTCTAAACAAGGCCCCACGTTCCCTAAGCCTTTTCCCAGCCCACTATAAGCCAACATCAGCTCATTCTCATAACCCTCTGCTAGGGTTTCACAGCCTGAGAGAACTCTAGCCAAATCTCGGTAGTCGTTGTTCTCACACTTCCTTTGCTAGCTAATTGCAGACCATTATCATCAACCTGCAGGACCTCCAGACCCTCAATTCTACAGTATTCGATCTTACAGCTTTCCTGATGGTCCTCAAGTGCTTTATCAGAGCTCAGACACTGCTGCCGGTTGACAATGTAATTTGGACCTCTTAAATTGTTTCTCTCAGTACCTCAAGTGACCTTCAGAAATCATACAAATTGTTCTACTTGTTCTCTGAACCCATAACCCTGTTTCCAGAAGTTTTCACGTGGTTCTCAGAGGTGCCAAGGGCCCTATTTAGGTTTGGCAGTATTTACTATGTCAGGATGGCAGAGGGCATTATGTTTGCCACCCTCAAGGACAGAGGACTGCCATATTTTAAGATCACAACCATCCCAATGGTGATCTCTGTACCTTTAGAGAAACAGCAGTCATGGCAATACCTCTAAAGCTGCCAAAAGTTTAGCGAACCGCCGCTGTCGGGTTTGACAGTCATTCATCAAACTTTTTGGGTTTCAAAATTAAACTCAGAAAGTGCGAGTTTGTTTTTGGAAAGCAAATGACTAATGGCCCTCTCACCCAAGGAGATTATTTTTCTCTGGGTGTGGGGGTCACTATTTAAACTTTTCTGTTCATCACCTTCAGGTTTTCCATAGTGATGAGGGACAGAAAACAAAGCACCTCAGACCATTTGCCCTCAATAGGATAGATGGGACGATGCCCTTACTCTGACAGCCAGCACTCCGTCAGGCCATCAGAGTAAGCTTTCCATTGATGGAGCCAACTGAAAGCTGTGGGTCTGCCCAGCTTAAAGGGTGGCCTGGCCAAATGTTTAGCAGACAGAGGGGGCCATTCTGACCTCGGCGGTAAAAGGCGCTTACCGCCGGTCAGAAGACCGCCATAACACCGCCGCGGCCGCGGTAAACCGCCACGGTCATTCTGACCTGCAACTTGAAAACCGCCAAAAACCTGACATCCTCAAAAGTCCGCCACACCGGAGGTCAGCGAAAAAATGGCGATGACCAAACCTCCACCGTCACGCCAACAGAAATACGCCCACACTATCACGACACACGAATCCACGCGGCGGTCTTTCAACCGCGGTATTCCATTGGCGGTACACACCGCCGCGCTCAAAATACACACACACATAGAAAACACAGCCACATTGGTCATTTTGAAACACACACACCTGATACACATACTAACACCACTCCCACACACCCAACACAATATAAAACACACACCCACATCACCCAAAAACCCCTACGACCCAAAATTATTGACGAAGGCTAAAGAGAGAGTGCACAGAATAGACAATCCCACAACACAGAGGCACACAACACCATCACCCACACAAAATCCACGCACCAAACACCACACACCACCACACGCACCACACTCATCACCACAAACGCCACCCCACACCTCATCCACACCACCCCATGTCACCCCAAAGACACCCCAGGTTCACTGACGCAGAACTCAGGGTCATGGTGGAGGAAATAGTCCGTGTAGAGCCCCAGCTCTTCGGGGCACAGGTGCAGCACACCACAATTGCCAGGAAGATGGAGCTATGGCAAAGGATAGTGGACAGGGTCAACGCGGTGGGACAGCATCCACGCAATCGGGATGACATAAGGAAGCGCTGGAACGACCTACGGGGGAAGGTGCGTTCCATGGTATCAAGGCACAACATTGCGGTGCAGAAGACTGGCGGCGGACCCCCACCTACTCCCCCAGAATTTACAGCATGGGAGGAGGAAGTCTTGCACATCCTGCATCCTGAGGCCCTCGCAGGAGTAGGCGGAGGAATGGACTCTGGTAAGTCAAATCTTCACTACTGCTTCCCACCCCCACCCCACCTGCATCCCAAATCATACCCCCACCCTCACCCCCACCCCCATCACACCAACTCCTTGCAAATGGCTCACCATCACAACCCACCCATCCCAACACCAAGCCCTGCATGGGACCACAAAGCATGGACACCCATCACCAAAGCATGCCCACTGCACACACACATCACCCCCACAAGCCACCCTCACAAAAGCCCCCACAAGGGAATGCCTGCACTTGGGTACACGGCCACCCACCCATCACACAAAATGCCACACACAGAAGAAATAACCATACCCTTATACCCCTGCAGGACCCGAACGCCACCACACCGCCACAGAGGGTACAGAGATGTCCATCCCACCCCCAGAAGAGGCCCCCAGCGATGACAGCAGCTCTGTCTCCCTGGACCCAGATGACCAGGCCGGCCCATCGGGGACCTCTGGACAGTCGGTTCCCCACAGACAGCCACAGGCTACACCAGACCCAACCCCCTCTGGGAACACCAGCACAGCTCCCACCCAGCGGGCCCATGCCTCTGTCTCCAGGACACGTCAATCAGCGGTGTGTCCACCACTACAGGGCACCCAGGTTGACCCACCACCCCAACAACAACAGGGACCTGGGGGCAGTGGTAGTGGGCACACCGTCCAGGGGACAGAGGCCCAGGAACACAGGGGAACTGGGAGGGCTGCTGTGCGACGGGGGGGGGACAGGCCTAGGGAACCCACTCTCCAAGAGGCCCTCTCCTCCATCATGGGAGCCTACCACCACTCCCAGGAGACGATGGCGACGGTACTGGCCAGGTTCCAGGAGATCCAGGCACTGCAGGAGGAACGGTACAGTGGGTTCAGAGAGGAACTGAGGAACATCGGTTCCGCAATGGGGGCCATCGTCGTGGCCCTTAACCAGATAGTCACCACATTGCGGGACCATGTGGCACCCCAAAGGGCCCCTGTCACTAGCCCAGGCCAGGAACAGCCTACCACCTCCGCCGGCGCTAGTGGACAGGAGGCCCCCACACAACAACAGGCCACCAGAACCCCACCTCCTGCAGAAGAAGAACCACCCCGCAAGCGGAACCTGAGATCTCACAAGAAGACAGAGTAGGATTGCAAGACCCCCGCCAGCATAAGATACCCCCTGATGTCATCCCACTGTCCCACATTGTCACCCTGTCCAACCTTTAACTGCCCCTCCTCCATCCTTCCACAGGCATATGGACAATGCACCTGTGAAACTGAGAACTGGACTCTGCCATGGACATTACTCCACCCCCACCCATCACCGTTTTACAATCATGTACCTATATGTAGCACTTAAAATAAATCACTTATTGCACTTCAAATAACAGGAGTCTGCTTGTATTCTTAACAAATGTATTACACATAACGGTGCAAGAATGTCCAGTTACTTTGTGATGACAACATACCAATTTCAATAAGCTTTAGTCCATGGGCAAACAAAGCATAAGTCACGCAGTGGGTCATACAGCTCTGAAAAGGGAAGGAAAAGTCACAAATCAGTTAACAGGAACTGGGGGGAAACACAGACAGTAGAGACGCATGAGGCCTTAAATAAATGTAAAATGGCGTGGGTGATTCTTACCTGTGTGCTACTGAAAATATTGTTGTATGACTGTATCCCTGTTGTCCGTGTCGTCCCTGTCGTCTTCCTCCTCTTCACTCTCCACAGGCTCCACAGCTGCTACAACACCACCATCTGGACCATCCTCCTGCAGAAAAGGCACCTGGCGTCGCAAAGCAAGATTGTGAAGCATACAGCAGGCCACGATGATATGGCACACCTTCTTTGGTGAGTACATTAGGGATCCCCCTGTCATATGCAGGCACCTAAACCTGGCCTTCAGGACCCCGAAGGTCCTTTCTATGATCCTCCTAGTTCGCCCATGGGCCTTATTGTACCGTTCCTCTGCCCTGGTCCGGGGATTCCTCACTGGGGTCAGTAGCCACGACAGGTTGGGATAACCAGAGTCACCTATTAGCCACACATGGTGTCTCTGTAGCTGTTTCATCACATAAGGGATGCTGCTATTTCGCATGACATACGGGTCATGCACTGACCCAGGGAACTTGGCATTTACATGGGAGATGTACTGGTCAGCCAAACAGACCACCTGGACATTCATCGAATGATAACTTTTTCTGATCCTGTACACCTGCTCACTATCTTTGGGGGGAACCAAAGCCACATGGGTCCCATCAAGGGCACCAATGATGTTGGGGATATGTCCAAGGGCATAGAAATCACCCTTCACTGTAGCCAAATCGCCCACCTCAGGGAAAATAATGTAGCTCCGCATGTATTTCATCAGGGCAGACAACACTCTGGACAAAACCTTTGAAAACATAGGCTGAGACATCCCAGATGACATGGCCACTGTTGTCTGAAAAGACCCACTTGCCAAAAAATGGAGTACTGACAGAACCTGCACCAGAGGGGGAATCCCTGTGGGTTGGCGGATGGGGGACATCAGGTCTGGCTCCAGCTGGGCACATAGTTCATGTATAGTGGCTCTGTCAAGCCGATATCTAAGTATGATATGTCGTTCTTCCATTGTCGACAGGTCCACCAGCGGTCGGTACACGGGAGGATTCATCCTTCTCCTCGCAAGTCCCAGCGGACGGTGCCTAGGAAGGATAACATGGAGCACAGAGTCAAGCAACCCACAGGTTCGTTCACACAGCTTGCACAGTACACGAATCGCTATGCATTGAAAGGCTTGTATGAGTGGCAATGCAAGGCCTAGGCCTGTGTGACGCAGTAGAAATTATGCCATGTGGGCCCTTGAAATGGCGGCTGCCTGACCTGTGAAGTGTGACAGTGGGATGTGAGGTCAATGCGCTGGCGTGGCACACCGTGGCGGTAGGCGGTCGAAGACCGCGGTGCTAAGCCGCCTTGGTTAACATTGCACCCTATGGGTTTCAGTAGCCAATGAGGATGTGCGCCGGCGGTCGCCGTACGCACCGCGGCGGTACGCACCGCCGCGGGCGTGACCGCCATTTTCTATCTGATTAATCACTCGAGACCTGATCATCCACAGGAGAGGACCTATACTGCAAGTGCTGCTGTGACCTCGGTCTGGGAGATACAATGGCTGCTGCGACTGGGGAAAGGGCCCCTGCCTTCACTTCAGAAGAATTGGAGAAACTTGTTGATGGGGTCCTCCCCCAGTATGCGCTACTCTACGGTCCTCCAGACCAACAGGTTAGTACACAGGGTGCACGTTGAATGGGCTATGCCTGTGTTGAGTAGGGTGGATGTAAGATGGTGGGTTAGGGGAGCGAATGAGGAGTGCAACGCACGACAGATGAGAGCATGTGCCACATGGCAAGGTTGGGGAGGGGGGGGCCACTCACATTGACCAGGCAGAAAAGTGATGATATTTCCTTTCCCACCCTGTACATGTCACATAGGTCAGCGCCCATCAGAAGATCGAGATTTGGCGTGCCATCGCCAAGGACGTCCGGGCCCTGGGGGTCCACAACAGACGGGGCACCCACTGCCGAAAGAGGTGGGAGGACATCCGCCGCGGGACCAAAAAGACCGCCGAGTCTCTGCTGGGGATGGCCTCCCAACGTAGGAGGGGTGCCAGCCGCCAATTGACCCCCCTGATGTCCCGGATCCTGGCGGTGGCCTACCCCGATTTGGATGGGCGCGTGAGGACATCACAGCAGACACAAGGGGGTGAGTATCAGCACATTCTGCTATCTTTGCGCGCAGTGAAGGTGTCTGGGTGGGGGAGGAGGGCTGTGGCTATCTCTAGGCCAGGGCGCATTCTGTAGGCTAGGCCCCTCCGTTAGGCATGGCCCTGTGCCCCTGCCCCCCACCTCTGTAGGGTGCCAAGTACAGCTATCCACGGTCCAGCCTCACCCATGTGTGCATTTGTCGTCCATAGACCTGTAGGCCTAGTCACAATAACTGAGTAGTGTACCCCGATTGCGCGGCCTAGTGCAAGGGGCTTCTGTGTCTGTCCTCTCCGACAACAGTGTTGCCAATGCATGCACTCAACCTGTCTTCATTTCTACCCCCCCCATTTTCTTTGTCTTCCTGTTCATGTGTGCATTAGCATCATCAGGCGGAGGAGAAGTGGCATCGGCGCACGAGGGAGCTGCATCTCACATGGCCCCGGAGGGCCATGCAACAGACTCCGAGTACACCAGTGAGACGGAGGGCGAGGGGAGCTCCACAACGGGGACCCGTGGAGACGTCAGCGACACCGACACGTCCTCGGAAGGGAGCTCCCTTGCGGTGGCGGCAACATCCGTGCCCACCGCCACAACAGGTACAGCCGCCACCAAGCGCACCAGCCCCGCCCTCCCAGCAGCCCCTCAGCGTTCGCCCCGTGCCCGCTCGCCCAGGAAGGCGGGCATCTCGTTCGCCCCAGGCACCTCAGGCCCTGCCCCAGTTACCCCTGCTGCCCTCAGTGAGGAGGTCATTGACCTCCTGAGGACGCTCATTGTTGGGCAGTCTACCCTTTTGAATGCCATCCAGGGGGTAGAAAGGGAGGTGCATTGGAGCAATGCATACCTGGAGGGCATTCATTCGGGTCAGGCTGCCCATCAGCGATCGTTCAACGCTCTGGCCTCAGCACTGACGGCAGCCATTGTCCCTGTCTCCAGCCTCCCTCTTCTAACTCCCTGCACCCAGTCCCAGTCTCCTGTTCCTCTGCCTATCCCATCCACACCATCAGACCAGCCTGCACACACCTCTACACCCAAGGGCAGCTCATCCAGACATAAGCACCACAGATCCCACAAGCATTCACCCAAGCAACATCCAGATGCAGACATGCCAACAGTCACTACCACCTCTGTGTCCCCCACATCCTCGTCTCCCTCCTCCCTCCCTGTGACGTCTCCACTCACACCTGCATGCACACCACCATCAGCCAGTACTTCCATCACCAGCACACCCTCCATTACAGTCCGCACACGTGCAGTCACCACCCCCACTGCCATTTACACGTCCCCTGTGTCCTCTCCCAGTGTGTCTGTCACCCCCTCTTCCAAACCACACAAACGCAGGCAGCCACCCACCCAACAGCCATCCACCTCACGACAGCCTCCGTTACAAGCACCTGCACCCAAAGACAGCACACTTGACTCTCCTACAACCATATCCTCTTCCTCCACTCCCATACCCACTACACCTACCAGTCCCTGTCTTTCCAAAGTGCTTTTCCTTTCCAACCTTGACATCGTTCCAACCACTGACCCACCCCCTCCATCTGGAAAGAGTCCAAAAAGCACCTCAGCCACCACCAGCCCTGCATCTACTCGGACCATAGTGCAGGGCTATTGGAGTCCACCAGCTCCTAGGGCAGGAACATCGGCCAGCAGCAAGGGGACAGCCAGCCCACCCCCTGGGAAGAGGACAAAATAAAATAAGGGCCGGCGCGACAAGCCTGAGACGGCTGCCACCAAGGACAGTAGCCTTGCCCCGTCACCTGCCACATCATCAAAGGGAGGCAAGTGCCACAGAGCTTCAGCGATGGAGGGCAAGGGCAGCAGGGCGGAGAAGTCAGGCAGCAGGCGAGCTGCCCAGGAGGGCCCCACCAGCCCCATTCCGGTTGGGACGGACGACACCCACGGGCCCAGGACTCCATCACAGGAGGGCCCCGCGACCGCAAGGTCGGATGGCGACTGAGCGGGAAGTCTTGGCCAGGTCTGGCTCCCTAGAAACACAGGACAAGCACCGCTGAACAGGGCCCCGCCGTGACAAGAACCGCTGAACAGGGCCCCGCCGTGACAAGAACCGCTGAACAGGGCCCCGCCGTGAGAAGCACCGCTGAACAGGGCCCCGCCGTGACAAGAACCACTGAACTGGGCCCTGCCGTGACAAGAACCGCTGAACAGGGCCCCGCCGTGAGAAGCACCGCTGAACAGGGCCCCGCCGTGACAAGAACCGCTGAACAGGGCCCCGCCGTGAGAAGCACCGCTGCACAGGGCCCCGCCGTGAGAAGAACCGCTCCGCTGGGCCCATCCTGTCAAGCCCCTCTCCGCTGGGCCCTTCCTGTCAAGCACCGCTCCGCTAGGCACCGCTGTCTCAAGCACCGCTCCGCTGGGCACCGCCGTCTCAAGCACCGCTCCGCTGGGCCCTTCCTGTCAAGCCCCGCTCCGCTGGGCCCTTCCTGTCAAGCACCGCTCCGCTGGGCACCGCCGTCTCACGCACCGCTCCGCTGGGCCCTTCCTATCAAGCACCACTCCGCTGGGCCCTTCCTGTCAAGCACCGCTCCGCTGGGCACCGCCGTCTCAAGTACCACTCCGCTGGGCCCTTCCTGTCAAGCACCGCTCCACTGGGCCCTTCCTGTCAAGCACCGCTCCGCTGGGCCCTTCCTGTCAAGCACCGCTCCGCTGGGGCCTTCCTGTCAAGCACCGCTCCGCTGGGCACCGCCGTCTCAAGCACCGCTCCGCTGGGCCCTTCCTGTCAAGCACCGCTCCGCTGGGCACCGCCGTCTCAAGTACCGCTCCGCTGGGCCCTTCCTGTCAAGCACCGCTCCGCTGGGCCCTTCCTGTCAAGCACCGCTCCACTGGGCCCTTCCTGTCAAGCACCGCTCCGCTGGGCACCGCCGTCTCAAGTACCGCTCCGCTGGGCCCTTCCTGTCAAGCACCGCTCCGCTGGGCCCTTCCTGTCAAGCACCGCTCCGCTGGGCCCTTCCTGTCAAGCACCGCTCCGCTGGGCACCGCCGTCTCAAGTACCGCTCCGCTGGGCCCTTCCTGTCAAGCACCGCTCCGCTGGGCCCTTCCTGTCAAGCACCGCTCCGTTGGGCCCTTCCTGTCAAGCACCGCTCTGCTGGGCACCGCCGTCTCAAGTACCGCTCCGCTGGGCCCTTCCTGTCAAGCACCGCTCCACTGGGCAACGCCGTCTCAAGCACCGCTGGCCCATTGACAGTGCCGGTTCTGTGTCGAGCAGGGCTTCACGAAGCACTCTGGGCACCATGCCTCCTCCATTAACAGTGGAGTCGGTAATCCATCTGATGGACTGTGGCTTTGCACTCCCCAGGATGTAACAGTGGGCAACCTACCCACTGTAGAGACTTGAGAGACTGTGGCTTTGCAGTCCCCAGGATGGCACAGTGGGCAACCCAACCACTGTAGAGACTTGAGAGACTGTGGCTTTGCACTCCCCAGGATGGCACAGTGGGCAACCCACCCACTGTTATCCACTTGAGAGACTGTGGCTTTGCACTCCCCAGGATGGCACAGTGGGCAACCCACCCACTGTAGAGGCTTGTGAGACTGTGGCTTTGCACTCCCCAGGATGGCACAGTGGGCATGGAGGCCCCTTGTGGATCTGGCGTCGTGGACTCATGTGGCTGAGGTGCCCCCCCTTCCCTTCCCCCTGAGGTGCCTGTAGTGTTATCATCTGATGCCCCAGCAGTGTTCTCTCCAATGGTATCTGGTCTCCTGTGTGGGCTTTGCCCATGTGTTTGTGCACATTGGCCCACGGACTATGGAACTTTGACAGAATGGGCAGGACTTATTGCCTATGTATATATTTTAAACTATGTTCATTCTTTAGTTTGTATCCTTCATATTGCATATTTCCCATAACTTCAAAAGAGCTATATTATACATAAATTTTAAAGATCATTTTAATTATGTCTTTGCATTATTCCGGGGGGTTTGGGGGGTGTCACTCTGACTTGTTGCTCTGCATTGGGGTGTAGGTATTTGGGGTGGGGGGGTGGGTGTATGGCGTATGTGTGTGCCCGTAAGCTTTCCTCCTCCCCCCTCCCCTGTGTCGTAGGTGCAGTACTCACCGTTGTCGTCTGCGCTGGCGTTCGTACTCCTGGTAGATGAGCAGGTAGACAATAGCTGGTAGGATGTTTAATTCGGGTTCCATGCTGTCCTCCTTCCTCGTGGAGTGTATAGAGGTGAGCGTTTTCCCGTTCGTAGTCTGTTTCCGCCGTGTTTTTATCGGCGGGGCTCCCGCCCCGGAAAAGGTGGCGGATTGGTGAGTTGTGATAGGGTGGGCGGTACATTGTCTGCCGCCTGCCTGTTGGCGGTGACCGCCGCGCTGTTTGTCTGTCCCGCCGTGGCGGTCGGAGTGTTAAAGTGGCGGTCTCTGTTGGCGGTTCCCGCCAGGGTCAGAATTCCATTTTTTTGACCACCTGCCTGTTGGCGGGTTGGCCGCCGCTTTATCACCGACCGCCAGGGTTGGAATGACCCCCAGACTGTCATGTTTGTTATGGAGTATCCTGTGCACCAAACTCTAAATCTGGCCCTAGGTCTCAACTGCTACTTTTTCTGAGATGAGTTGCCATCCACTCACCAAGCTCTATTGACTTGGATTATATTCTGAGATTTACTGAATACACACAGATCTCTAGGTAGATGTTTTACCTCCTTAGGCATCACGTGGATTCATCCAATGCAGGCATGAACACAGACTGGTGTTTTTGCATTGTTGCTGTAGGTCGTTCCTCTACTTGGAACTTCCCATTAGAGAAACAAACCATACTAACATCACACAAAACTGTATTGACACTTCCCTTAATAATTCGGAAGAGGCATTTTTCTAATGGAAAGTTCCCATTAAAGGAATAACCCTTGCCAATGAAGTACAGTTCTACGTACGGTGGCAGCTCGCTGTTAAATTATTCACTGGCTCAGTTTAAATAATTCAATAGCAGAATGCTTTAACACCCCCCCCCCCCCAAAGCCTAGCTGATGCTAGCTGTCAGACTACCAGTCTCAATGGGGTTCACCATCCTGCCCAATAAACCAGTCTGGCGATGTTTACAAGTAAAGAGGAAATTAAGATGTCTTTTATAAGCACTTTAACAGCTCCAAAATAATTGCATCTCACCAGTTCCTGTATTTCAGTGGTAGTGGAGGGGGAATTAACCTCAGACAGCTTGGGTGGAGGAGTGGTAACCGGCTGTTCTAGGGGCCACCCAGAGCATGTCTATGTTATTTTTAAGTGCCCCAGAGTATCTTTCTAATGGTTTAGTAGGTAGTATTCTTCTTAGTTACTAGTTAGGGAAGGCTTCGAAGGAAAAGAGTCCTCTTCAACTCACTCTGGAGCTTGTAGTGGTACTGCGGAAGTGTCATGGTCATCCTGCCAATGCAATAACGATTTATTTATCGCAAAAAGAAGTTTAGTATGCCTTTGTGATATATTCTCAATATGGCAGGCAATCTTAAAGGGGCTACATCACATTTATGACATGAGCCCCACAAAAGCTTCTGACACACGTGTATGCTACACCAGGGCAACATACAAAGCCACCGCATGCCAGGACAACGCACTGTATTCCTCATCCTCATCTTTACGCAATGAGAAAATTCCAAGCAGGCAGAAACAACCACTAGAGCAGGAAAACTAGAAAGAGGTGGAGACAAAGTACTGAACTTGGAATAGGGACGAAATCAGTGGTGTACAGACTCCACAACATTAGAACCAAAGAAGGCTAAACAAATGCCCCCCACTTATAGGCCATAGTGGGTCATCAAGGTATGAGGTGAAGCGTATATGTCTGCATTACAGGTGTCCTTCAGGGAAGCCCCCGTGAATTCTGCCAAAGATGTGGACAATCGTCTATTCAAGCACCAATAAAGAGGACCAGCAATAATCTACTCAAAACCTGGCAGCCCCAAAAGATAGCCAAGCAGATTTAGCAACTCGCAGTCACATTCAAAGGGTGCCACTCTTTCCTGCCAAACAAACCTTTCTGGCAGCAGCAGGCTGTGCTGGCTAAAGAAATGACCCAACTTTTCTGAGGAATGAGAAGGGTTGAAGGTTGGGGAGACCAGGTCCTGGGAGTGGTGAAAGGAAGACAGAACATTTGGAAGAAAAAAACAGGATGCTGAGTGGTAGTGGACCCCCTTTGTGGCTTACAATAATGGGTGGAGTACCTGCAGGCATAACACACAAGGTAGCTGGATTTATGGTGTAGAAAAATACATTTCACCTAGTTCCTAACTTTTTTTCTCAGATGGACAACAATGGTATTTTGGTTCTGTACTCTGAGAAACCACAAACCGATTTCTCAGTGCATGTGTTTCCTGAAACATGAACAGAAATTGTAAGACTCATTATATAATGACCTGTCAATGTAAAGATGTTGTATTCAGTTTTTCAGTCTCAGGTGCATAACCTGTCTGTTCTTTGCAGGAAAAAACTGCAAAAAGGCTGTTTCCTTACCAAGCTCACAGAGGGTCTATAGTTCTAAGGAGGAAGGAGTGTGAGACAACCACGCTCCTAGAAAGCCAGAGATAAGATAAGAGAAGAATGTGAATGGGTGTAACTAGCTCTCTCCTCTCTCAAAGCAAGGATGCTAGAATGGATAGATATGTGTTGTAATTCTGTTCTTTCATGAAACCATCAGATAAGAATTCACCAGACCATCCTTGGTATTGCATTTGAGAGAATCAGTGTAAAGGGGCTAAACAAGGACAACCCAGTTTTGAACGTTATCAGTGTAACCTTTTGAAAGCTTTGACCTGACACTCACTTGGCAGGATCTTTGTCATGAAGGAGAGACTGTTGTAGATTGTGGGTTTAGGGAATTAGAATAAAGGTGTTCCCTCAACAACTGCTAGGTGCTCTATCTGAGGGTGTTTCAGGGACAAATGTTGGATTTGAGAAAAGCTTACTTTTGCTGCCTGTCGCTTGCTTGCGAGGCTCAGACACAGCACCTCTGAAGTGGAACTAGGGTTGTGCGGGGCCTGTCAGACAATGAGCTCAGACTTGTGAGGTCTCAAGGGACAGCTGAGAAGGCAGACAGAATCACACAGTTTTGCATGGTGCAGAACCTAAAACTGGACAGAGACTGCTGAACTATCGGTGGGAGTGTGATCCATCCCAACTAAGCCTTTTGAGTTTTGTTATACAGAAGGTTCAGGGCTGGCCAAGATATCGATAGCTCATCTAGGTCATCCAAGAGCACCCAAGTACTCTTCTTGTGAAGCAGATCAATTGTAACTGTTCTGGTACTGGACTTGGAGAAGATTTATTTTTGGAACTGGAAAGTGAGTGGCAAAGATAACTTACACGTACTGTGAAGTGGTATCAGGGACAGGCACTGCCCAGAGCAAAGCAAGGACTTTAGAGATGATACCAAAGGCTGGGCTGTCCACTGAGGAGGAGATGAAGGGAGATCGTCGACTGCTTTAGGCACATTAGGAAAGACTAGAGAGACACTGTCTGCTGTGGAGATACATCTCAGTGCCACATTCCCAAAGGAACTCTGTGAATTTGGAATCTGTGAACTGTGCCTGCCTGCACAAGATGATTGACTCTTAACCAGTCCCTGGCCTAACTGAAGGCTAGAGGTAGCCTGGAGCTGGGAGTCATGCTGTGTGACTGGAGGGAGACACAGCCCCTAGGGGCTGCTGCAGGAGAGAACAAGCTGCTACCTTTGACATCACAATATTGATCTTATGTGACAATAAACAAAATATAATGTGTGAACTAATAGCAAAGTTAATATGAACTGGTGCACTCAAAGCCAACAATGAAGTGCATTCACTGTAATGTTAGAGAAAATATGTGTGTGGTATAACTATATTAATTGAAATGTAACCATTGATGTTGGTTTTATAATAAACCTTATGTTACTAGATAGAGTTTATCCTTAAAATGATAATGAATTTCATAATGTGTGCCTTAATATTGTTGCCTAATGTTGAAGAAATGTAGTTCCTCATCATATTTACTTACATGTATTTACAAGTTTGATTCATTTATATCAAAAATAAGATGGACCGAAATTATAGAAAGAGTTTAACATGTATATTAATTGTGAAATTAATGCTGTGCAACTTAATGTGGAGGTAAATGTGTTTTTATTTAATATTAGCGTTACTAGGCCTCAGTTTTCCTAAACGTGAGAAACTGTCTTTTTCATGCATGCTAGCGCATCATTTCATTCCAGGTGTTTTCACACAAAATGTTAATTTGGGAATAGATGTAACATATTCTTAATCATAGAGAGCATGAGAAAACAACCTTGGAGAAGATACATGGACAGACCAAGAATGTGAATATTGCCACTATTCATTTTGTTGCAAAGTCGAGGAGGAGACCAAGGACAGATACCTTCCCAGGATGGTCTTGGGAACACAGGAGAATGTTTCAAGTTTGTCGTATGTTATGAAGAGACCGGATCACATGATCACCTAATTTTTGGGCATTACCAATTGACTAATTTTGCAGTTTACCTAGGACTCACAGTGATAAATTTTGGAGGCAGAACTCGATTCCCTTGGAGATACAAAACTCTTTACCCCACCTCACCTTCCCCATGGCTTTGGCTTATACTTGATTCTTTAAGAAGACTTTTGACCAAGTGTAGGAAACACTCTTTCTGGCATGGTTAGCCCCCCACTTTTTGCCTGGTACCTGAGGTAAATTTGACTGTTAGTGCACTGGGTCCCTGCTAACCAGGTTCCCAGTGCCAGAGCTCTTTCTCAAAACTGCACAGTTGGTTTGCACAATTGGCACACTCATTAGCACCCGCTGTATGTCCCTAGTATATGGAACCCCTGGTACCTAGGGTCTGGGGTACTGGGGAAGGTGCCTGAGGGTTGCAGCCCCAGTTGTGCCACCCCTGTGGACTCCTCACCAAACCCACACAGTGCAGCCATTGCAGACCACGTGTGTTGGTGCAGGTCAAAATTGAAAACACTTCCTGTCACACACCATGTGTGCTAGGTCCACTACCACTGAATGAGCAAGATGTAAATCCCTTCTAAGGCAGGGTGCATCCTGACACAAGTGATGGCATATTGCCCTTGCTATGTCTCTATCGATTCTTAGGCAGGGTAAGTGAGCAGGGAAGCCATTTTAAATGCATGTGCTGGACACTGGTCACTAAGGGTTTCCCGCTACATGAAGGCTTCTCTGAACCTAGGGATGTCTGGTGTTAAACATCTCAGATTAATAAACCCTCACTGATTTCAGTGAGTGTTTTTATTAATAACTGCACCCAGAGGGCACCTCAGAGGTGCCCCTTGAAAACCTACCAGCTACTAGTGTGCTGACTGACCGGTTGTGACCAGTTTAGCCATCTTAGACATGTTTCTGGCCCCCCAAGGTGAGAGCCAGCTCTCTTGAGGGCCAGAGACAAAAGTCTGCGTAGGTGGGGTGTTAGCACCTCACCCAGGCAGGATGGACACTCCAAGATGGGAAGCTTCAAAGGCCTAGCCACCTTTGTAATGTGGCCCTGGTCTCCCCAGATGGTGGAGATGACCAACCCCCTGTCCTGACCCCACTTTTGGCGGCAGCACAGGTGGAAAAATTAGGCAGATTAGGAGGTGTGCCCACTTCTTGCCAGTCTCACCCCTAAGGAGGACAAGCTGAAGTGGACACCACTTTTCAAATTCCTCCATCTTGTTTAGAAGGAATTAGGCCACCAGGGTTAGGGTTATGCCTACATCCTAGCGGAAGTAGTCATAGAAGGGGTGTAGTCACCCTAAAGGTTGGCAGCCCATTTGCTACCACCTGGCGTTCCATGTAACAGCCCTAAATTGAGTATTAAGGTGGCACCCCTAAACCCTAGAACTCAGATCTGGAAGACCTAAGAAGTAAAGGACAAAGAAGAGTTGCACCTGCAGAAGAGGAAAAAAATAAGCAGCTAACCTGGTACCAACACTGCTGGCCTGCCTACTGACCTCGACGGCCCAAAAATATGACTTGTACTGCAGCTGAGCTTCCAGAAATCCATGAGGACTGCCTGCCTTCCATAAAGACCCAAGACTCCCATAAGCAGTGGATATGCTCTGCAACAAAGTCTCAAGAAAGGACTCCGCAGCCTCCAGAACAGCAAAGACCCGACACCTGAAGTGACCACTGCACCCGACATCCATGACCCGAAGTGAAGCCAACCAATGGTGCCTGCAAGATTCCTCAGCTGTCCGGTGTCCAAGTCCATCATGGTCACACCCATCTTGGACTCCCACAAGTCTCCTGCAGCCTCTGCACACAGGCCCCCTCTCCTGCGGCCTTGTGGTGAGAGAAAACCTGACACCTCCAGGCACCACTGCACCCGTCATCCACTACCCAATCTAACGTCGGTCACTGGTGCCAATGATGTCCCGAGCTCCTCTGAGCTCAATTCCACCCCTGCCAGACTCCCTGACAGCACCTGCACCCTCAACACGCAGGACCCCTTGACAGCGAGTGCTCCCGGACAGAGAAGCCGATGCCTAAGGACACCCCTACATCCGTCATCCCTGGGCCCTGGAGAAAAGGACCAAAGGTGCACCTACATTCCGATGCACCCCACATCTACAACCTATCTGTTTGTTGTCCCCGACTGGCTTCCTAGCCAGAGCCTGCAGCCTGTTTATCACGGGGACTAACTCCCATTGAAAACCATTGGGCACCCGACGGCATACTGCCCCCTTGCACCCAGCCACCCCACCGCTGCCTGAAGTGACCTGCTGGTGAGGTTCTGAACAGTGCCCAGTACTTACATTTACTGTCTGAGATTGGCCTTGTAAGTCATTGTTAACCATGTGTTTGCTGAACAACCTTTTCCTCCATAAGTTAACATTGAAGAACTCTGTGAATTGAACTGTGTTGATTTTTTAATCTAAAAAGTATTTATGCATGAAAATGTACTTACCTGATTACAAAGTTCATGGGTTTGAAACATATATTTTAAAAAAGTGTTATTTTTTTAATTTGGTCTGTGATTTATTCTTTGAGTGTGTCTCATTTATTGCCTCTGTGAGTACAACAAATGCTTAGCACTACCCTCTGATAATCCTCACTGCTCACCCACACTACTACAAAATAGAGCATTAGTCCTATCTACTTTTCCCTCTGCAAACCAATTGGGGATCCACTGGACTCTGACATCTTCCCTTTTCACTTATCTTTTTCCCTCATTAGTTAGTTTCTTTTTGCCCCGGGTGTCCTTTTTCCAGATTCATTTTGCCCTATATTTGTTTTTACTTTTTGTCCACATGTTCTGTGACCAGATTTTTAGAGAGATTCTGTGCTGCCCTTAGCTAATTTACTTAGATGGTTTTGATTTGCACTAATGTGTAAGAGAATTGACTAGCGCTTATTCTTCGAGCATCAGGTTCTTCTGTTGTTATTCTGTGTAGTGGTCATTAAATGTGTGTTTGCCTTATACTAGTCTGTCTTAATTTCTTTAACTTTCTGTCTTTACAGCTTATTTTTGAAAATTGTTTACAGAACGATTATTAATCTGTAATAAAACCCTTTAAACTCTATTCCGACTTAGTTTTTCAGTGTGTGGCCAAATTGGTCATACTGTAAATTAATTGTTGATTGATGTTTTGTTTAATTGGCTGATTAACTCCTGTTCGGCTGCCAAGATCTGTCGACCTAAAATAGAGCATAAGGAAAATGCTCCACCAAATCTGGTAGCAGAGTTATAGTTCCAATCACAGGGGCGCGGTGGGAGGGGAAATAGTGATAGGGAAATACTAATAAGGAATAAGGTTCTCCCACTATGAAATTGCCCCTATCTAGCCCAAATCCTAAGCCCATGGTTTGTTCAGAGGATTACTGGAGTTCCAGTGTCATTTCAATGCAGCGGATGGGTGAGCATTAATAAGGTTGTGCTTTGTATTGCTTATGCTAAAGATTGCGGTGAAGTAAGCTGATTGTGAAGTGTTTTGCGGAGATTTTGAAGTTGTTATGTGAATGTGGCACTTATTGCTAAGAAGTTGAGTTGGTTAACGGGTCCGTCGTGGCCTGAGATCCCGGGATACCATACAAGTGTAGAAGACACTTGGTTGTTGTTCTTTTTTGTCTGCTGTGTAAGCTGTGCTGTTCGGGAGACGTTGTCAACAGTACCATACGTACCATACGGAAGGACTTTCTCATGTATAATTTGAGAGGTTGGTATTAGTGAATCGCGAGAGCAAAGAGAGGAACTGTATCAATCCAAGTGAGATTCGCTGGTTGAGTTTCATTTGCAGTGTAATTGAGAAAGTAGGTTGGAAAATACAGCTCTGTATTGCTTTTCAAGTGATTAATTACCTTGAACCTTCAGAGGAGAAGACCGAAGTTGTTGTTGATATTTTGCTTGAATTATTTTTCAATTAGGTTTGCTTGAGAGAGTGCAAAAGAAATTGTAAAGGAGGGTGAGCCACTGCAAGGAGTGAGATTGGCATCACATTGTGCTGCGCTGGCATAGGCCGGTTAGTGTGAAGCTGCTCTGCTGTTGGTGGACTATGTCACAGAGTGTCACGTTGGTATTGGTTGTGAACACTGAACATAAGATTGTGGGGAAAAAATTACTTCCTGATTGCGAATGAAAAATCAATTGTGAACTATTGTAATTTGATTGAAAATGAAGTTTTTTAAAGAGTTAAAAAGTCTTAAGAAATGCGATGCATTTCTTCCGGTTAGAGAGGGAGTGGAGACTCCACCCGAAGGTACACCAGCACATTAGGTAATGTCGAATGTAGGTCTTCATGCATGACTTTTGCTTGAACAATGGCCCACGACTAGTGAGAAAGAGGGTGCATTAGCATTTCCACGCTATGGAACACACAATTTAAGAATTATTGAGAAATTGAGGCAAATTTTATGTGAGGTGAAACCGCCTCCTAAACCTGCACAATTTGAAACACTTATTACTTGGAAGCACATAGCCCATCAGAAACAAAAAGAAAAATATGAGGGAAGAGTTAGGAAAGCGATGAAGACCTTTGCAGATGCCAGATGGGATAATCAACAGAAAGTCTGGAGAGCAGACATAATTGAAGGAACTAGTTTATAACCGGCATTAACTAGAGAAGAAGAGGGGAAGATTAATCCAAAAAGAAAGAAAAAGAAAGAGACAAAGGACAATGAGAATAGAGATGAGATTTATGAGAATGATGTGGATGATGAGTTTATAAATGAGTTACTGTTGGATCGTCCACCACCATACAGCACTGTCCCGACAGAAGAAGCAATTGAGGCACAGAGAAATTAGACTTTTGACATACCTAACACACCAGTAGAACAAAATTCCACTCAGACAGGAGAGATTGTAGAGGTGACAATTCCACAAAACCCGATTAATTTGACTACCCCAGATGCTTACTGTTCCTGTGACAATAGGTCCTATTGTTCCTTTCTATCAAGTCAGACGGGATTCACACCTAATGTGAGGTTCCCTCAGGGACTTCCATCATTTTCCGTGCCCAGATCAAACCCTACTCCGAATCCTGGCTATAGTACCCCAAATAGGAGACTACCCTTTAATACGTCAGAAGTAGAGATGTCTGTTGCATATACACTAGATCATGCAAATTCAAACTCTACTACAGGAGAAATAATACTTAATACACCAGCAGAAATACAAGGGTTTAGTGCTCAAGTATTAGATGATTGGCTTAAAATTCTGGAGTCCCAAAATGAAGCAAGAAGTTCAGGACACAGTGCAAGAACATTACAGATTTGAGAGAGATATAACACTACACATGTCCCAATGAAATTTGAATTAAATTAGATGATACACTTGACACAGCTCAATTAGGCCCTTACAGAGACAATGAACTACAGTTCATATGCAAGGACATTATAAGACGTGCAGGACAAGCCTATGAGAGATTAACTGATTTAGCCCAGAAATATGAGGTTGATTTGGAAAAGTCAAAAGCCTTGTAGAAAAGTTACCATTTGGATTTTAGTGATGCAGGTACCATGAACATGAGACATCAAGGAATGAAATTGCAAATTAGGGAATTGATTGGCTACCTTTGAAAATGGAGTGAATTAGACAGATAGGAAGGACAATGGGTAAAGAAGAAGGCTCAGAAGAAAGTAAGAATAGATCTGCCTCCGGCTGGAGCAGATGAGAGTGGAGGGAGCTATACAAATGCTTCCAATGAGAAAGGTGCCTGGTGGAGGTTATGTTCATGTACCCTGCAGTACAGGTGACATTACATCATTTACAAATGATTTCCCAGAATTGAGAGGGAAGCCTGTGGAGAAGTACAGACACATTGAACGATTCGTGAAGCTTTCCAAAGTTTTGTGGGTGAATGTGAACATTATTATTTTACATTGTTGTCCCAAGTGATTTGTGGATTGAATATAAATTGACTGTTGACTGGCCTGAGAAAGAGCCTCCAAGACATCCGTTGATCAATGCTCCATTTGAAATTTTAATGAAAAAGTACAAGCAAGTGATTTCATGCCTTAAAGAGAAGGTGTCCCCTAAACCTATTGATTGGCTTAGGATTAATAAAATGACCCAGGAGTCTAAGAAGTTGATACATTCCTATTATGAGGGATTGTTGCAAGCTTTCAAGCATTTTAGTGACACAGAGACAAGTGAGGCGAAAGACATCAGACATTTTGTGTTCAGATTTGTACAGGGAATGAAACCAGAAGTGAATAATATGTTTCAGCAGCATTTGATTTGTTGGCAAAACAAACTGATTATTGAGATTCTGTGATATGCAAAATATTGCAGTGACAAATCAGATTTTAAGCAGAAAAAGGTGAAAGAAAAATGATAGGCTGTACAAAGGAATCAAAATCAATAGTTTGTAGACAATGCTGGTGGAATGCGAGGAGTGTATAAGCAGGGAGCTCCAACGATGCAAGGAGGTAATGGTTTCCAGCAGCCGGGTAGGGGACGAGGTGTTCCAATTGATTCAGGTACAGGTGTGGATGTGGTGACTTTGAAGAAGACTAATCCATGTCACATCTGTGGCAAGTTGGCCCATTGGAAGAGGGAATGTCCTTTAAAAACAGAATAAATAACCAGATACAGAATGGTGGATTTGTGCAAATACAGTGACATAATCAGGTTAAGACAAAGCAAATGCAAAGTCCGTGAATACAAAATTCAAATGTTCCCCAGAGACAAGCAACGCAGGTTCCCCAAGCCCCGATGCCCCAACAACAATCAATGTTCCCCGACCCAATTTGAATCAGGCTCTAAATGCAAATGCTAATTCTTTTGTGAATCAGTACCGTATGATCTTGATGGATGATGAGTATTTTTCAGATCAGTCCCAATGACGGGGCCAGAGAGGGGAGGAAGAATGCATACTTGGCGCATCCTTAGAGGTAGGCCAGAGTGGTCCACACATTGATGGTAACGTCAATCTCCACCCTGTCATTTTTGGTTGACACTGGTGTTACCCGTTCTACTGTGAGAACAGCACAGGTTTCCAACCTATCCCTCTCAGGAAAGAAGATCCAAGTTGTAGGAGTTGCAAACCAACAATGGATAAGCCTGGTAACAGAAGCTGTACCTGTAAAAATAGGGACCTTGTGGTGTGTGATTTGGTCCTTTGAGTTTACTTGAGCGTGACTTGTTGTCCAAGTTACATTGCTCTATCTATTGCACTCCAAGAGGCATTGAAATACAAACCCATGATGAAGAGGTGCCATTTAAAATTGTGAATAAAATCTCAAGTGTCACATTTTACCCAATGCCGACATGCTAATTTACCTGCAGAGTTGAGAGATACTGTCTTACCTTAAGTCAGTGACTTTTCAGGAAAGGCAATACGCCTCATCAAAGGTATTGAGCCTGTCAAGGTAACTGTAAAGCCAAATTCAGTATACTTGAAAATCCTGCAATACAGTATGACATCTGAAAAAATTGCAGGGATTACTCCAGCGATTGACTCCATGATTGAGCAGGGAATTCTAAAAGAAGTAATGGAAAGTCCATGTAACTCTCCCAATATGACACTAGGGAAACCCAATGGAAAGTACTGCATAGTCCAGGATCCTACAAAAGGCAACAAAATTGTAGTTCCTTATTGTCCTGTGGTACCGAATCCAGCAGTGATTTTGTTTCAGATTCCATGTGATGCCGAGTGGTTCACTGTGATTGATCTTTGTCAAGAATTTTTCTTCATACTGTTTGTGAGAAAAGGCCTCTTTTGTCATGGCTAGCCCCCACCTTTTGCCTGGTATATGATGTAGCCTCAAAATTGTTAGTGACCAGGGCCCCTGCTAACCCTGTTTCCCTGTTGTGATGCGTTAGCACACTTGGCAACACCTGTAGCTGCCACTATAAGTCCCCTGTTCTGGGGCAATCCTAAAGGACAAACTCAATATGGCACACAGCCTGTGTGCCCTCTCCAATTCACACTGCATGCCCATTCATAAGTCTCCCCTCTGGCAGGCCTTCCAGTCCTAAGACAGGGTGCACTATATGGTATGTGAGGGCATAACTGCATGAACAATATGCCCCTACTGTGTCCTTGCCGAACCTGGGACATAGTAAGTGAACAGAGCAGAGCAACAAATGTTTTACTTTGTACTGCAGTGAGAGAGAGGGATGTGCTCCCTCAGTGCTGACTTAGTTACACGGAAACATACACAGACCTGCTGCTTATTTTTCAGCCACACTTGACCCAGTGTCTTTAGCTTTGCCCGGCTATCTAAAATCAGTTGCGACAGTTGGTATCATCATAGAACAGTATGAAAGCATTATTATGGGTCATTCTTTGAATGTTTTTGTTCTCTGCTCAGTAGAAATTGTGTTAACCCGCACAAAAACACAGCACTTGACAAGTAGTAGTTTGGTAAGGTATGAGCAGACCATCCTGGCTGCACCTAATGCTACTTTAAAACGCTGCATGACATTGAATCCTACTACAGCGCTTCCTTTACCGGCAAACAAGAATTATGTTGTTTTGAAAAAAAAACACTTTATTTTGGTTTTGCATTGTGATCAACAACAAACATTACGAACATGCGCGCCATCACAGTTGTCATATTGAAAAAAATATATCATTGTGACAATATCTGACATTACATTTCAACATTGCCGTACCTATTATGTAGTGAATAAAAGTAGACAGGACAGAAGAGGCAGGACATTTGCACATAACATAAATAGGAAGTGTGGCCCATCCATTAGAAAAATGTAGAATAGTTCATGTATTAGCTTCTGACCCCTCAGTATTACTGTCTGCAAGCGCACTGCCTAGTTGAGGGGTCTGGAAGGTTGCATGGTGATGGGTTGTAGCTGTGTCACTGGAATCCTCCATTTGTTAGGAGGGTAAGGTCGCTAAATAATTTCAAAGTAGCTGCTATATGTCCTTCGGTCTGGAAGTCAGCAGCTGCAAAGTCGCATAGGTGCCACTGGTGGTATCACAATATGACAGGTCCCGCAGCCATGCGGATGTGGTGGGGATGACATTACTACCCCATTGGAGTGCAATCTGTCTTTTCGCGAGAAGGAAGGCCAATGCGGCAAAGCACCAAGTTGACTGAGGCAATGGCTGAACATAGCCCAGCACAGCGAGCAATGCAGTAGGAGTGAGTGAATGTCCTATCATTTGTGCAAGAATTGTATGCACTGAGTCCCGGAAGGTGCGAATTTGGGGGCAGTTCCAGGTCAAGTGAGCAAAGTCAGCATTGGCAGCTGAACATTTCAGACATGTATGTGGTCGGGAGGGGTCAAGTTTGGCAAGCTGTAGTGGTGTCATGTAGATTAGGTGCAGCTACTGTTAATGTAATTGTTTGTGCCTCTGGTAATTGGAGATAAATTTAGGCTGTGCACAGCAATAGTACCACTGTTTATCTGATAAAGAATGACCCAAGTCCCGTTCCCATGCAGATCTAGAGTTCTGCACTCCTATGGATTTTAACTGCTGAGAAGCTCGATACAGTCGGGATATCAGATGTGTGTTGTCCTGGGCTGCTATAAGTAACAATAGTGGGGGGAATTTGGTAGGTTCAAGTGGGTAGGAAGGCCATGTAGTGCATAGTGTGCTGTGTAGTCGGTGTAGGATAAAAGTATCTAAGTATGTTGTACTGTGTCCTTCATTTAGCACTGTGACCGTTTTCAGCTTGGCCTCTTTAAAAAGGTCACCTATCGTGTGTAGATGGCAGGAGGACAACACCCTCTGAGTGAGACACTTCAATTTAAGTGGGAGCCATGGGTTCACCAAAATTGGAAGTTGCGGGGAGTACAGCATATCGTATCCCAGGTATCTGCACCGTTTGAGCCAAGCCCAACATGTAACCGAAATTGTCTGGATTTCCCCTGTGGTCCTAGGGAGGTCCAGCAGCAAGAGCACTGAAAGGGAGTGGGGTAGAGCCTGTGTATATTCAGGTTTAAGGAATTGCAGCCGTGCATCTGAGTAGTACCATAAGTAAGCAAAGTGTGCCTGGGTTACTAAATAGTAGAGTCGGAAATCAGGGACTGAAAAATCGCCTGATCATACAGGAGAGTCAGTGTATCCCAACGCACGCGGGGCGTTTGCGAGCCCACACAAGTTGCGCGAGTAAGCTGCAAAGCGTGTCAAAGAAACTGCTATATAGTGGAATTTAAATGTGCAAAAACAAGTATAAAAAGTGGGGAAGAACCACCATTTTGATAATAGCTATTCTGCCAGCCATTGAAAGAGGGAGTGTAATTGAGCGCTTTATTTGGGATGTGAGTTTATCTATCGCTGGGCCTTAATTCAGGCAAACCACCTCAGCACTGTTTCTATGTAGAAGAATACCCAGGTATCTAGGTGGATCTTCACACCAGCATAGCAGATATTCCATAGGACAGGATAGCGTTGCATCTGTTAACGGAAACAATTCCGATTTGCTCCAGTTTATAGTCAGCCCAGAAAAGGTGCCAAATGGAATCACCTCCCTTATAAGGGGGGAAGATTGATGGAGGGGTTTCGAACAAACAAAAGAATATCACCAGCATATAGGGAGGCCAGAAGAGGGCCATTATAGAACCTAAAGCCCCGATCCAAGTGGCACTCCTGAAAACAGCACACCAGTGGGTCCATAGCTAATATTAATTAGCAAAGGCAACAGCGAGCACCCCTGTTGTGTGCCTCGTGTAAGGAGAAATGGCTCAGAAAGAGTACCATTAATGCATAGCCTAGCTGTAGGGGTGGAGTACAGCAGCCAAATCAAGTCCCTGAATCCCCTTGGCATCCCTAGTTTTGACTAGCATGCAGGAAAGCCCATTGAAGTAAGTCGAATGCCTTCTTGGCATCCAAAAGTACCGCTGCCGCCGGCAGGTTTGGAGAAATCTGGTCGATGACTGCAAATAAGGTGCGCAAATTAATCGCTGTTGAGTGATGAGGAACCCATCCAGACTGCATAGGGGAGATGATTCGGTATATAAGGAGAGATAGACGAGTAGCTATGACCTTTGGCAATATCTTATTGATGCAATGACAGGAGCCTTATAAGAGGCACATACATCAGACCGCTTGCCAGGTTTCAATAATAATGTCACCGGGGCTTCTCGGAGGCTTGGGGGAGCACCCCCATCTCCAGTGACTCCACGTATCTCTCAAGGAGGTGCGGGGCTAGAATATCTTGATACATTTTATAGAAATCCCCGGTAAAACCATCTAGCCGCAGGGCATTCGTCCCACTCAAGGAATCTATGGGGTGGGCGATCTCTTCACAGGTAATAGGGGCTGCCAGAAACTGCCATTGACCCTCCTCCAGCCCCACCATGGCAATGTCTGACAAGTAGTCCACCAGATTTGCGGCAGTAGGGTCCATGCGCAAAGCATATAACTGATGATAGTACGTCGTAAACTCAGAGACAGTTGCCTCGTTGGTCGTGAGCTCGGTGCCATCTGCACATTGCAGGGAGGTGATATATGACGCCTGATACTGACAGCGTAGTATACAAGCAAGTGTCCGCCCAGGTCTCTCCCCTTCTCCAAACCGGCGGGCCTGTGCATATTTGCCGAGATGCATAGCCTCTCGTGCCGCCAGGTCATTAAAATACTGTAGTAATTTCGACCGCGCAATCACGTCCGAGGCTTCAGTCCAAAGGCGCGTCCGGGTATCTACGTCTATGAGATTCTCCTCCACTTTTGCTAGTTCCACCCTCAGGGTTCGGAGCACACCAGCATGCTTAGCAAAGCAGACACCCTTTTATGTACACTTTAAAGGCTTCCCATAGCGTGGAATATCACTGTACTGAGCCAATATTTAATGCAAAAAAATCAATGGTAGCTGCCCTCACTTCAGTGTGAAATAGTTAATGTGCAATGCGTTCACCGGGAATTGCCAGGTTCTATTGGTTGGCATGTTAGTAGGTGTGTTTAGGAAGGTCACAAAAGGCGAATGGTCTGACAGAGTGCGGGGGAGGTGAAAAATATCTGTCACCCGCAGTAGCACAGAGGGGGGAAGGTACCAGTGGCCTATGCGGGTCCATGTGCTGTGTGGTGAAGAGTAAAATGTGTAGTCCGAGATATGCGGGTGCCGGGCACGCCATGCATCAGGCAATTGAAATGTGCCCAGGAGGCCTGCCAGTACTTGAAGGGATTGTGGTTTGGTTACCCCAGCATGGCCAGTTGTGTCTAGCAGGGGGTCGCAGGCAATATTAAAATCTCCCCCCATAATACCATCATGTGGTCTAATCCGGTCTGAAGATTAAAAAATAATTCTGGGGTGTCAGTGTTAGGTCGTAGATATTGGCCAGCAGAACCGGCCTCCCAGTCAGATGCCCAAGCACCAGCAAATAGCATCCTTCCGGATCAGTATCCAAGGCTTGGCAACTGAATGGAATACTCCTATGTAAAAATATAGCCACCCCTGTGAGTATGAGCTAAAGCATGCAAAAAATCTATGGTGGCCCCGTTGTGCAGCGTAAGAGTGTGTTGAGCGAGGGGCCAGAAGCGTCTCATGGAGAAACGCCACCTTGATGCCATGCCGATGTAAATATGAAAGTACCTTCTTCCCCTTCTTAGGGTTGTTCGATCCCCGAATGTTCCAGGTTGCACATTTAACCAGCGTCACAAACATATGGGTAGTGTAAAAAAGTCTAGGGCGGCTGGTCAGGGTGGATCATTCAGATTTGTTAGACAGCCAGATAGTCCGCAAAATGTACATGGTAATAGTTCCTGTGATAGCGCAGAAACAGCCTAACTCAAATCCCCCCACTCACACTGGTGAACACATTTCCCAATGAATCCCTAACATCTAACACAACCAGAATAAGTAACTGTAGTGCTATACACCGTTGGGGTGTGGCAACGCTCCAAAGCAAGGGAGTGCCCAAATGCAGAGTATCAAAGACATTATGGGGGGTTATTACAACTTTGGAGGAGGTGTTAATCCGTCCCAAAAGTGACGGTAAAGTGACAGATATACCACCAGCCGTATTACGAGTCCATTATATCCTATGGAACTCGTAATACGGCTGGTGGTATAATCGTCACTTTACCTTCACTTTTGGGACGGATTAACACCTCCTCCAAAGTTGTAATAACCCCCTATATAACAGCGAACAGTATGTTAAACTGTGCATGGCACTGCCTAGGGTGGTGTCATGGGACCTGGCCAACTGGTTATACGTCATGGCATTGTGTCCGCACGAATGGTTCAGTTCTGGGGTCCGCTTTCCAAGGCCCCGGTTTCCTGCGATAGGTGGGGGACCTGGGGGACGAATCCACGAGGCCCGACTCTATACGTCTCTGCCTCCCCAAGTCATGCATTTTGCAGAAGGAAGCCACCTCGGCAGGTGTGGAGAAGATAGGATGTTTGCCCTTCAATTCAATGCGCAGTCGCTATATAGCATGGCATACAGATGTTGTTTTTCTGAAGTATGGCTTTTACCTAAGTATCTTTACAACGTGCATCCTGGACCAGCTGCGTAAAGTCAGGAAATATGGAGCTGGACATTCACCGATAGTATGGCTTTGGTGTTGTTCATGACTTCAAACAGTTGTGGTACCAGAAAGGTTTCATGACCTATTCTGGATCTTCCATAAGAAAAGGTAAGAGATTCTATACCCTGTTGAAAGCATTACAATTACATGCTCGGATTGCAGTTGTCAAATGTTCCGCACACTGCAAAGAATGAGACTATGTTACTTTGGGTAATAATTATGCTGACGAGGGGGCCAGATACTGTGTTTTGAATTCTTGTACATTTAATGGGGAGTATTAAAATGAAGCCACTGATGAGACAGATTACAATCTTTTGTTAACTGCTTCAGATACATGGGATGAAGTCAAAAGGTTACAGGAAGAAGTGTCAGAAGAAGAACAGTGCAGTGCTGGATCAAAGCAGGGTGTGTCAAAAGAGATGAGGAAGATGGTTGGGTTTCAAGTGATGGAAGAGTTGTGATGCCCAATAGTTTGTTCCACTAACAGCCAGTACAAAACCATATGTGACATTATGATTTTTTATTATTTTTGAGAAAAGCCATATTCAGGGCATAGGACGTTTCTTGTGTACTTCAAATGCCACAAAGTGGTCAAACAAAAAGTCAGAAAAAGTGCGCCCCAAGTGAAAAGAGACACCTCAACAGAAACACAGTAGAAGAATAACTGGTATTTTGCTAATCTTTGGTGGTGTGTAGGACAGCCTCTTGTTACACTTAAGATATATATTGTCAAAACAATAGTTTAACTTAATTCAAAGCAAAAGCGGTCTATATCATTTAGCTGTCTACGTTTTGACCCTATCGAAGGGTGCCAGGGTCCCTTCAGAACAAACAATGACCTGGGGTGCTGATAAGTAAGTATTATATATATACATACTTTTATATATATATATATATATATTGGAAAATGTGTATATATAGATGTAGATCGCCAGCCGACGCAAAGTTTGTGGAAAAGAGTGACCGTAGACATGCATTTGAACTTAAGAGCAGCTGGACCTTTATGTTGGCTGGACAAGATCCTGCTATACCTGGAGTGTATTTCAGTGGTGAGAATCATGCATACTTTGGGGTTCCTATAGGATGGTATGTGACATGTTATTTAGGAATAGTTTTCCCAAAGATTTGTCATGTGGAGCATTTCTATGATCCTGTATGGGAACAAAGGCAGACACCAGAACTAAGAGAGGGGAAAGTGTTTCAGAAGCTGTAGGAGACATTTTTGGTGCATTGATTCCATCTGTAGGAGTGATTCGGAATGATCTCAAGATACTAAAGTTGTCATCTATAGTAGATAAGTTGTCTACTGATACAGCAGGTGCCTTCTTGTTAGTGGATACTGAAGTGGCTGCTATAAGATCAATGCTTTTACAGAATTGTCTTGCTTTAGACATTCTTCTCACAAAGGAGGGCCGAATCTGCAAAATACTGAAGGTTCAACATATTGCACTTTCATCCCTGACACTAATCGGGAGCTGAAGAAACATATTAAGAACATCACTAATCTGAGAGAAGATCTGTAGGAGCTAGAAGCAACTGGTGCCTGGGAAGCAATAGGTAGTGTTTTTTAAGGTTTTAGAAAGTGTTTTGAAAATTTAGCAAGTGGAATTTTTGGAAACATCTTGAGACCTCTGTTGATACTGTGTGTCTTAGTCATATATGGACTTACCAAGGATACAAACAATTTCAAATGATGAGAGGAGAAAAGGGGAGAAGATATGAAGAAACAGAATTTGAGAACAGACAAAACATATATTACAGTGACACTAAGCAGTTAGAGGAGTCCAGAAGATCTTTCCTGGATCGACCTCTGGGATTTTGAGCTGCCTCACTGATAAGAGTGATTATAGATTGATGATTCGCCATTAGAAGAGGGACTGGTGCAACAGAGAATTGGCTGCTACCTTTGATGTCACAATGTTGACCTATATGTGACCATAAAAAAATGTCATGTGTGAACTAATAGCAAAGCTAATATGAAGTGGTGCCCTCAAAGTCAATAAAGAAGTGCATTCAATGTAGAGAAAATATGTGTGTGGTATAACCATATTAATTGAAATGTAATCATTGATTTTGGTCTTATAATAAAACGTGCGTTACTAGAGAGTGTTTACTACCCTTAAAATGATAATGAATTTCATAACGTGTGTAGTAAGGTTGTTGACTAATGTTGAAGAAATGTAGTTCCCTATCTTCCTTACATGTATTTACAAGTTTGATTAATTTATATCAAAAGCAACAATTATAGCAAGAGTTCAACATTTATATTAATTGTGAAATGAATGCTGTGAAACTTAATGTGATTGTAAATGTGCTTTTATTAAATGTTAGCATTGCTAGGCCTCAGTTTTCCTGAACATGAGAAACAGTTTTTTTCATTTCTGCTAATGTGTCATTTCATGACAGGTATTTTCCCATAAAATGTTAGTATGAGAATAGATGTTCTATTGTCTTATTCATGGAGAGCCTAAGAAAACAACCTTGGAGAAGGTACATGGAGAGACGAAGAATGTGAAGATTGCTGCTATTCATTTTGTTGCAAAGTCGTGCAGGAGACCAAGGACAACTTTCCTCCAAGGATGGGCATGGGAACACAGGAGAATGTTTCAAATTTGTTGTATGATATGAGGAGACTGCATCATATGGTCGCCTGATATTTGTGCATTACCAGTGGACTAATTTTGCAATTTGACTAGGTCTCACGCTGATCAGTTTTAGAGAGAGAAGCAGATTCTCTTAGATCTGGAGAGGTACAGACCTCTTTATCCCATCTCACCTTCCTCATGCTGTTTTGTGTTTGTGGCTCACACTTCATTCTTTAAGGATACTCCTGACCGAGCTTCTGAAATGCTGACACCTTCCCTTTTTACTTACTTTTTGTCCTCATTATTTAGTTTCTCTTTTCCCCAGATGCCCTTTTTTCCAGGTTCTTTTTGTCCTATATTTGCTTTTTACCTCTAGTCCACATGTTCTGTAATCAGATTTTTAGAGAATGTCTGTGCTGCCCTTAGCTAGTTTACTTAGATGATTTTCACTTGCAATAATGTGTGAGAGAATTGACCAGCACTTATTTTCAGAACATCAAATAATTCTATTGTTATTCTGCATAGCAGTAATTGAATGTTTAGTTTGCCTTATGCTAATCTGTCTTAATTCCTTTCTTCATTTTGATCACCCAATGGTGATTTTGTATCTTTAAACTTATGTTTGAGAATTGTTCACATTCATCTGAGTATTAATCTGTAATAAAACCCTTTAACTCTACTTCCAACTTGAGATTTCAATGTATGGCCAAATTGGTCATACTATAAATCAATTATTGATTGATGTTTTGTTTAATTGGATGGTTAACTCCTGCTCGGGTGCCAAGACCCTTCAACCTCAAATAGATCATATGGAAAATGCTCCACCATGGCCACCTGTGAGTACTCTGCAGACACGTTAATTGACTATCCATGCAGAACGCAGAAGTCATGTGGAATGGAACTGTCACTTTAAAAGCTATATATTTCCAGTGATTCAAATAATCCAGTTATCCTAATTTTGCCATGTCTGTTTTACTATAATTACAATCTTACCAAAATTGTCTGAGAACTTTACCAAGTGGTTTCTTAATCCACATGTTGGACTGCAACTGGTAACCATTAAAACACATTCTCTGAAGTCACCTTCCATTTCGGTCCTGTGCTACTAATGGGTAGACACTACTGTCTTAGAGAACAGCATTGGACTGCGTGGGAGCTAGCTTAGGTTGATGGTAGGAGAATTTGCTCCATTGGAAGACTCTGCTTCCTACATAGGTTTTTAAAACATTTTATGCAAGTGATGAGACAAACCTCATGATGTAAGGACAAGGATGCAGAAAACGTATGAAGAGGTAATATGTCATAGCTACACCAGTTCCTTACACCACATACCATGATTCACGTTGCAGTTTGTCAACAACTGGGATACTTGGTATTCAGAGCATTGGCTGAGGGCAGATCCCCTTTATGATTCACTGAAAGGTGTGGAGTCTAAAAATGTGTCTTACTAAAAGTAGCTGGATGCTGTTTTTTTTTATTTTTTAGGATAAGATAAGCAAATCATGTTCTCAACATGAGACACAACTCATCAGAATGAGCATGCCCCTTTTTACATGGGAGTGTGGCCCAATGAAAATTGGGTATGCCCCTTTTGATGCAGGAGTGAACATTTAGTGCCAGCGAAATCTATATTTCACAAAGGAGTTGTGTAATTCTCACACATTGTGGTATCACACACCAGGTTAATATATCCAGAATAACATTTCTTAACAGACCATACAGTTGCACACCATCATAAACCAAATGCCTTCACTCAGAAGGACAACATACTATGCTACTAAACTATAGAAGAGCATATTCTCTCATTGCACGCAACACCTTCATTCCATCAAACACACCAAGATTTTATTAAATGCCAAAGAACTTTAGTTTACCATGCTGTGACATAACACATGATAACACAACAAACCAACAGAAGAGACACAGGACAGCATACATTTTCCCAGAAGTTGGTCTGTGCATGGCTACAACAAAGTTGGCCCGTGTGGGGACACCATGACTGCAGAACACCTGCCCACCTGGATTCCTCCAATCCCTGCCCAGATGTCTGCTCCTGCTCGTGAGACCTCTGCTTGCCAGCCACAGCTTCACTGAAGATGAGGCTGAAGCTCCAGTGCCTACGAGGAGCCTCATTCGAGTTGCAGTTCACACACACTCTCAGACGTGAAAGAAGGATTGCTCATTGATGAAGTTGGGCAACTGCCAGACCACCTGAAGTATGATCACCTGGAGCACTACAGACCTGCCTCGCTCGGTGAGATCGCATGTTTTCAATGGATCATAATGTCATATAAAAAGGAGGCACTCTGAACCTGAGCCTGAATCACCCAATCATGTTTATCCCTGATGGGACTAGAAGGAGAAAATATTAGTTAGCTGCAAAGCTAGTCGTAGTGTCCAGGACACTAAATTGCAGCTTAGCTTCATTATGTGTGTAGTATGGTTCTACAGTGCATTAAACTTATTTTCTTCTAGAAAGCAAAGCACTAGGTTGAACAATCAATTATTGCACTGATATGTGATTGTTGAGTCCTGAGCTTGAGCACCCCACACTACTTCTACCAGAAGCCTGAGACTGCTCTTGCTACCACTAACAGTCAGGCGCTCAAGAGGATGTATCTAGCCCAGTTTGGAAAGCCATCGTAGTGCAGTCCCTGATACATCAGACGGAAATTACCCTAATTCCACAGTTAAGGCTCCATAGCGCCTGCTTGCCCATCAGCATTTCAAACAGTGTATAACAATCACAAATCTGTCTGTGTGTCTAAGGTCTATTATAGCAATTGTGCTGCTGCTTGGGATTTGGGATGCAGTGACTTTCTGGTCCCAGTTGCCAGCTATATGTCACTGTAGCACGGTGGGACATTGCAAATGATTCATTAAGGCCAGTACAGGCAGCCACACCAACTGCAGCAAATCCTCAACAGATGGCAGGGAACAACAGAGCACCCAAAAGTTAAAACAACATTTTGCCTGGTGCTCTGAAAAACCTTGCCCCAGGCCCTTCCACATATTTTTACCCCTGTCCCCATAAAAGACTGCAATTAACAGCATATATACTTAAATCTGCATGCAACAACAAATTCTGTGACCACAGTTACAGTGAGAGAGGTCAAGTACCTAGTTCTAAGATATTTACAAAAACATTTTAGCAAGCAGTAGGAATCTGTCCAAACAGGGAGTAAGGTGTGGCTGACACAGCACAAGGTTAGGGAAAATGATACAGGCCACGTTCCAATATACATTCAGGCCCCAACAATGCTTAGGCATGACCTAAGATGCTGGATGTTGTTCAGTAACACCCAAAAGTCAAAACAACATTTTGCCTGGTGTTCTGAAATATCTTGCATCAGGGCCCTACCACATATGTTTAACCCTGCCCCACCAAACATTTATGACAAGTGTCCCGAAGGAGCAGGTAAAGCTGGTAAGGCTGGTACATTGATGGGCCCATAAATATGGGATTAATAAACTCCATGCTAAGAGAAAAATGGCATGGTGGAACAGCTGCATACATGATCCCCTTGCTTACAGAGTGATTAATGTGCAGGAAGGACCTGATACCCAGACCTCAACTGATATAAAGCATATTTATTTATTTTATTTCTTAACGGTTTTTGTACAGTACTAACAAGGTCCGAGAGCATGACAGTACTGTACCCATATGTAATTTCTGTTCTGCATCAGGAAGTCCACGGTCAAGTAAGTCATAAAGTCACAATAAGTAGCTCAGTCGAAAGAGTTGAAAATATATAGGAGAGGATGAATAAGGAAGGGGGTAAGGGGCAGCGTAATTAAGATAAAGACTACAATTAACAGCATATACATTCTCATCTGCACACAACAAATTCTGTGTTCACAAAAACGATTTTATCAAGGAGTATGCAAACAGGGAGTAGGAGTAGCTCACACAGCAGAAGGTCAGGGAAACGTTCTAATAAATATCAAGACCTCAACAATTCTAAGGCAGGACCTAGGATGTTGGATGTTGTTGTTATGTTAAGTAGATTTGTAGAGTACGCGGTCATCC
Organism: Pleurodeles waltl; assembly: GCF_031143425.1. Lineage (NCBI taxonomy): Eukaryota > Metazoa > Chordata > Amphibia > Caudata > Salamandridae > Pleurodeles > Pleurodeles waltl. The sequence goes on along the minus strand of NC_090440.1, from coordinate 549,142,443 downwards.
GTGAGGGTATCCTAGTGCTTAGCAAGCACTGAAGCTGGCCAGCTTAGGGCTTAGCTGTCATATTCAAAGAAAAAGGTCTTCAGCTTTTTGGGGATTTCAAGAAGCGAGGTTGAGGCTCGGATGTATGGCTGCTCATTCCATGCTTTAGGAGCAATGAAGGAGAAAGATCGACTGCGAGATATGGTTTTTCTGCATGAAAGCAATGTGTGCAATATGTACGAGTAGGGCAGTCAGGTAGGAGCAGATTCAGCAGAACACAGACCTTTGGCTTCCGATACCATGCAGGTGCTGGATGAGCATGGCGTGTGTCAAAAGCAGCAGAGAAGTCCAGGAGAATGAGGGACGTTGAGTTTCCTCTGTCTAGGATCATTCTTATGTCATAAGTGGTGAGGATGAGCTTGGTCTCACTGATGTGGTTAGGTCTGAATCAGGATTGAGTGGTGTTGAGGAGTTGATGGTTGTTGAGGTATTCTGTAAGGTATTTGTTCATGATTTTCTCCAATACCTTGGCTGGGTAAGGAAGCAGTGAGATTGGTCTGCCAAAAACCTGGTGCCGGACAGCACCACGGCACCAGTGCCCCCTACCCCGAGTTGAAGTGGGCTAGTGGTGCCATCGTGGTCTCCAGCCTCTCCACAGACAAAGTCCATTGTGGATTTCTCCACTGTGACCTTCACAATGATGTCTGCAAACTCTTTGTGTAGGTCTCCCTCAACCGCAATCCCGTCTGATGATGGCAACCTGATGGTCCACTGCACCTCTACACCCTGGACAGAGGAGAAGAGGACCACTGGTGTCCCTGCATTCCCTAGGCTTGTGAGACTTGAGTCCACTTGTTGGTTCAGCCGGACTGGCCCCCCAGCCCACGCCTGCAGCCTGTTTCTGTGGGCCCCCTCCACCGCTACCCGCCACCGGTGATGGAAACCGGATGGTCCAACAACCCTCTGCATCCGGATGCCCCCGACCGGGGAGAAGAGGACCACTGGTGTCCCTACATTCCCTAAGCATTCAAGCAACTGAGTGCACTTGGTGGTTCACCCTGACTGGATCCTGAGTCCTAACTTGCATCCTCTTTTCAACTGGACCACTCCCCTTTGACTAACATTGGGCACCTGATGCTATACTACACCTGTGCACCCCGTTGCCCCAGTGCGCCCGGTGTGACCAGTTGGTGTGGCCTTGGACCTTGCACCATACCTACCGTTAGTCCAGGAGATTGGTCCCGTAAGTTACTGTATTCTACCTGTATGCAGTATTTGTTTTTCCTCCATAGGACAACATTGCAGCTTTCAAGAAGGCTTTGCTGACCTTTAAAGATTCCTCTTGCAAAACGTACTTACCTGATCATATTGATTCAGGTGCCAAAGCAAATATAAAGATACTTGTTATTTATGTAAATTGATCTGGATCTCCTTTAGTAAGTTGTGTGCCTCATTTGCTGACTATGTGTGTATTTGCAGATGTCTAACACTCCTCTCTGATAAGCCTAAGGCTCATCAACTACACTAACCCCCTAAAATAACAACTTGGGATTGCTAATACAAGTCCTTGTCCACTAGTAAGGGAACCCCTGTAGGAGGCTGGCCCTCTATGTAGTGTGCAAAATGTTCTACACTGTGCAGAAGGTCCAAGTAACCACACATTGGTTTACAGAGGTAAACACTAGACCACCTAATGCTCTCATTGTTATGGTGCCTTGGTCAAGCAGTTAGCCTAATCTTGGAGAAGTGCAAAGCATTTGTTGTACTCACAGTATCAATAAACGAGACCACACACTGGAAAGAATAACTTGAGACCAATTTACAAAAATACTTCAGATTTTTATAAATTGTTTAAGTTCGAGATCATCAAAATCAGGTAAGCACATTTTAAGTTATGCTTTTTTCAAAGTTTGGAAAATGTCTCAGTTCTATGCGTAATTACGCACCATAGGAATCAATGTAGAAATACTTTTAAAATGCATATAGAATCAGGCAGTGTGTTTACCAATGTCTCCTCTAGGTTGTAGATCAAGGTCGTTGATGGGCCATGTGGACCAGCTGGAGAAGTTAGGGAAACTCCTGGTTTCAGTGGGAACAGCTGCAGAAAGTCTTTGGAGCTGGTGCAAGGCCACTACGGGGGACCACTGGGAGAAGCACTGCACAGGTGGACTTCAAGGTGAGTCCGGTGGGTCCCCTTGGAGTGTTGAGGTTGCAAGGGGTGGGGAACCCTCTGAACACAGCTGGATCTTCGGTGCAGGACACAGGGCAGCCGGGTGCAGAGCAAATTGGTGAGCCAAGAGCTGTGCACAAAGGTGCCCTTGGAAGCAGGGGTAGGTTGCTTTGAGGGTTGCTTGCAGGTCAGCGGGGGCACTCAGGTAGTGTTTTCTAAAGTCCCTCGACTGGGACTTCTTCCTGGTTCTTTTTCAGTCCGGAGTGGACTGTCCTTCTTGTGTCCGACCTGAGGCTATTGCACGGTTCGGCCACTGGAGGTCACAGTGCCACCATACTTGGCACTCTGGTAGGGTTCATCCACATGGTCGATTGGGTGAAATTTGGTCCAGCTGGGATGTCTGGTTCCTTTGTCAGCAGCAAGTCAGTGAACAGTACTTCATTGGTCTTTTGGTCTTTTTTGCAGGAGAGTGATGCCTTCACTGTGAAGGGAGATCTTCTGTAATTTTTAGAAGAGTGGAGGTCCTCTGGGGGTTTGTAGAGTCCTTCTGATGTCTGAGCAAACCTTCAATGGCGATTGTCGAGTCCTGGGTGCAGCAGGCAGGGTTTGGAGCCTTCATCTTGGTGCAACAGGACTTCAGTTCTCAAGTCATTGGTCTTCTTTGTTGCTGGTCTTCTTCTGTACTTCAAATCTGAATCTCTGGTCTAGAGGTGCTCACTAAATACTGTATTTGGTGGCCGTTTAGGGGAGTACCTAGCATTGACCAATGGGTCATCTACCTTAGGATGGCCACACCCATTAGGGGGCCGCTTCCTGTGGACAGAGGTCACTTCCCTACACCTGATTGGCTATTTTCCTTTCATGCAGGATAGAGGAAAATGAAATGGAGGGGTCACCTTGCATGCAACACCTTACGGGTGGTACAAGGTGGGGCTGGCCACTCCTACTGTCCTTTGTGTGTTTTCCCTCTGTTGCTCCCACCAAAAGTGGGGGTTTGCAACACAGGCAGCCATCTGCTGCTAGCGGCAGACTTGGCGGTCAAGTTTCAAAGGTGGTAATGCATTTGAAGCTCGCTAGCAGGACAGTGCACTTTCCTGAGGAGGGAGGTGTGACACCACCACCCAGGAAGAGCTTTGTTCTTGGACCCAGTAAATAGGAGCTCTTACCCCAGGGTTCCAGAACCTTGTCTGGTTGTGACCAGCCATCATCCATGCCAGTGTTAACTTTGCAGGGGTCACCTCTAAGGTGACATCTGGGTACGTTTTGCAACAAATCCAATACTGGTACCAGATTGGATTTATCATTCTGAGTTGTTTGATACCAAACAACCCAGGGTTCAGAGTAGCCATCATATAGCTGTGAAACTCATACTGACCAGTGTCCAGCACATGCATTTAAAATGGCTGCTCCGTTCACTTTCTATGTCTCATGTTTGGCAAGGACACACTAGGGGCATATTGTTCATGCACCTAGGCCCACACATACAGTATAGTGCACCCTGCCTTAAGGTTGGAAGGCCTGCCAGAGGAGTGATTTACCTATATTGCATGCAGTGTGTAGTGGACAGGGCACACAGGCTGTGCCCCATGTCAAGGTTGCATTTTAGATGTGCAATGGTAGATATGGGTATATCTGGATGCATGGCCCATGAGGGTGGCACAATCTGTGCTGCTGCCTTCAGGGGCCTACTCTTAGTACCCCATTCCCTGGGTACCTAAGTACCATTTATTGGGAACTTATAGTGGCAGCTAAAGGTGTTGCTAATTGTGCCAATGTAGGAGGCTGACCCTCTAAGTAGTGTGCAAAACTAGGCACATTGTGCAGGGGGTCCAGGCAACACATGTTGGTTTACATATGTAAAAACTAGACCACCTAATGCTCTAATTTTTATGGTAGCTTGGTCGAGCAGTTAGGCTAATCTTGGAGAAATAAAAAGCATTTGTTGTACTCACAGTATCAATAAATCAAGCCACACATTCAAAAGAATAACTCATCAGCACTTTACATAAATACTTCAGATTTTTATAAACATTTTAAGACCAAGATCATCACATTTGGGTAAGTACTTTTTAAGTTACACATTTTTAAAGTTTTAATAAAGTTAGTCTTCTGCGTAATTACGCACCATAGGAATCAATGGAGAAATACTTTGAAATTTCACAGTAAATCAGGCAATGTGTTTACCAATGTCTCCTTTGCAGGTATGTCAAGGTCATTGATGGGTACCCTGGACCAGCTGGAGACATTCGGGTAACTCCTGGTTCCAGCGGGAGCAGCTGAGAAAGTCGATGGAGCTGGTGCCATGCCACTGCGAGGGACCATTTAGAAAAGCACTGCACAGGCAGACTTAAAGGTAAGTCCGGTGGGTCCCCTTGGGGTGTTGAGGTCGCAAGGGGTGGGGGACCCTTAAGGCATAGCTGGATCTTAGGTGCAGGGCACAGGTCGGCCGGTGCAGAGTGAATTGGTGAGACAGGAGCTGTGCGCAAAGGTGCCCTTGGAAGCAGAAAGAAGGTACCTTGGAGGGTTGTTTGCAGGTCAGCAGGAGCACTCTGGTGGGAGAACCGGGTGGTTTCTGATGTCCCTCAATTGGGGCTTCCCCCTGGTCCTTTTTCAGTCCAGAATGGGTGTCCAACGTCAGGTGGCCAGTACCTAGGGCTATTGTACGGTCTGGCCACTGGAGGGGGCAGTGCCACCAAATTTAGCACATCAGCAGGATTTCTTCTCACGGTCCGAAGGATGAAGTTTGGTCCAGCTGCAGCATCCAGTTCCTGGTCATAAGCCGGTCAGTGAAATGGCCATCACTGGGTCTTTGGTTCCTTGATGTTGTGGAGTGATGCCTTCCCCTGGAGGGGAATCTTTGACAATGTTTGAAGAGAGGAGGTCCTCTGGGGGTTTGTAGAGTCCATTTGACATCCAAGCAAACCCTCAGCCGTGACTGCAGAGTCTTGGGTACAGTAGGCAGGGTTTGGTGCCTTTTCTTGGTGCAGCAGGGCTTCAGTTCTTGAGCCTTGGGTCTTCTGTGTTGCTGGTCTTCTTTTGTCCTTAGAATCTCATTTTTGGGTCTAGGGATGCCCACTAAATACTGTATCTAGTGGGCATTTTAGGGGGTACGTGGTAGTGACCAATGGGACATCTACCTTAGGGTGGCAGCACCCACTAAGTGACCACTTCCTATGGGCAAATGTCACTTTTCTACACCTGACTGGCTATTTTTTTTTTATCCAAGATGGAGGAACATGAAATGGAGAGATCACCTCGCATGCAACACCGCGAAGGTGGTGCAATCTGAGGATGACCACTCCTCCTACTATTTGTCTGTTTTCCCACTGTTGCTCCCGTCAAAAGTGGGTATTTACAACAGGGACGCCCCTCTGCTACTAGCAGCAGGCCTGGGGGTCGAGTTTCAAGAGTGGTGTGCCATTTGAAGCATACCAGCAGGGCAGTGCACATTCCTGAGGGAGGGGGTGTTAGCACCTCCACCCAGGAAGATCTTTGTTCTGAATCCCAGAGAGCAGGATCTCTCACCCCAGGGATTCAGAATCTTGTCTGGTGGTGGCAGGCTGGTTGTGACAAGCCAGCAACCATGCCAGGGTAGTTAGCTTTTTCAGGGGGCACCTCTAAGGAGATCACTGGGTATATGTTGTAATAACTTCAATACTGGTGCCAGTTGGGATTTATCATTCTGAGTTGTTTGATACCAAACAACCCAAGGTTCAGGGTAGCCATCATATAGCTGTGGAACTCGTACTGACCAGTGTCCAGTGCATTCATTAAAATGGCTGCCCTGTTCACTTACTATGTCCCAGGTTTGGCAAGGGCACAGTGGGGGCATACTGCTCATGTATCTATGCCCACACTGTAGGAGGCTGGACTGGCTTGTAGTGAGTACCAAGGGGTACTTGCACCTTGCACCAGGCCCAGTTATCCCTTATTAGTGTATAGGGTGTCTAGCAGCTTAGGCTGATAGATAATGGTAACTTAGCAGAGCAGCTTAGGCTGAACTAGGAGACGTGTGAAGCTACTACAGTACCACTTAGTGTCATATGCACAATATCATAAGAAAACACAATACACAGTTATACTAAAAATAAAGGTACTTTATTTTTATGACAATATGCCAAAGTATCTCAGAGTGTACCCTCAGTGAGAGGATAGGAAATATACACAAGATATATACACACAATACCAAAAATATGCAGTATAGTCTTAGAAAACAGTGCAAACAATGTATAGTTACAATAGGATGCAATGGGGACACATAGGGATAGGGGCAACACAAACCATATACTCCAAAAGTGGAATGCGAACCACGAATGGGCCCCAAACCTATGTGACCTTGTAGAGGGTCGCTGGGACTATTAGAAAATAGTGAGAGTTAGAAAAATAACCCTCCCCAAGACCCTGAAAATTGAGTGCAAAGTGCACTAAAGTTCCCCTAAGGACAAAGAAGTCGTGTTAGAGGAATAATGCAGGAAACACACAAACCAACAATGCAACAACGATGGATTTCCAATCTAGGGTACCTGTGGAACAAGGGGACCAAGTCCAAAAGTCACAAGCAAGTCGGAGATGGGCATATGCCCAGGAAATGCCAGCTGTGGGTGCAAAGAAGCTTCTACTGGACAGAAGAAGCTGAGGTTTCTGCAGGAACAAAAAGGGCTAGAGACTTCCCCTTTGGTGGACGGATCTCTCTCGCCGTGGAGAGTTGTGCAGAAGTGTTTTCCTGCCGAAAGAATGCCAACAAGCCTTGCTAGCTGCAAATCGTGCAGTTAGCGTTTTTGGACGCTGCTGTGGCCCAGGAAGGACCAGGATGTCGCAAATTGCGTCAGGAGAGAGAGGGGACATCGAGCAAGACAAAGAGCCCTCTCAGCAGCAGGTAGCACCCAGAGAAGTGCCAGAAACAGGCACTACGAGGATGTGTGAAACGGTGCTCACCTGAAGTCGCACAAAGAAGTCCCACGTCGCCGGAGAACAACTTAGGAGGTTGTGCAATGCAGGTTAGAGTGCCGTGGACCCAGGTTGGACTGTGCATAAAGAATTTCTGCTGGAAGTGCACGGAGGCCGGAGTAGCTGCAAAAGTCGCGGTTCCCAGCAATGCAGTCTAGCGAGGTGAGGCAAGGACTTACCTCCACCAAACTTGGACTGAAGAGTCACTGGACTGTGGGGGTCACTTGGACAGAGTTGCTGGATTCGAGGGACCTCGCTCGTCGTGCTGAGAGGAGACCCAAGGGACCGGTAATGCAGCTTTTTGGTGCCTGCGGTTGCAGGGGGAAGATTCCGTCGACCCACGGGAGATTTCTTCGGAGCTTCTAGTGCAGATAGGAGGCAGACTACCCCCACAGCATGCACCACCAGGAAAACAGTCGAGAAGGCGGCAGGATCAGCGTTACAGAGTTGCAGTAGTCGTCTTTGCTACTATGTTGCAGGTTTGCAGGCTTCCAGCGCGGTCAGCAGTCGATTCCTTGGCAGAAGGTGAAGAGAGAGATGCAGAGGAACTCGGATGAGCTCTTGCATTCGTTATCTAAAGTTTCCCCAGAGACAGAGACCCTAAATAGCCAGAAAAGAGGGTTTGGCTACCTAGGAGAGAGGATAGGCTAGCAACACCTGAAGGAGCCTATCAGAAGGAGTCTCTGACGTCACCTGGTGGCACTGGCCACTCAGAGCAGTCCAGTGTGCCAGCAGCACCTCTGTTTCCAAGATGGCAGAGGTCTGGAGCACACTGGAGGAGCTCTGGACACCTCCCAGGGGAGGTGCAGGTCAGGGGAGTGGTCACTCCCCTTTCCTTTGTCCAGTTTCGCGCCAGAGCAGGGCTAAGGGGTCCCCTGAACCGGTGTAGACTGGCTTATGCAGAATTGGGCACATCTGTGCCCAAGAAAGCATTTCCAGAGGCTGGGGGAGGCTACTCCTCCCCTGCCTTCACACCATTTTCCAAAGGGAGAGGGTGTAACACCCTCTCTCAGAGGAAGTCCTTTGTTCTGCCATCCTGGGCCAGGCCTGGCTGGACCCCAGGAGGGAAGATGCCTGTCTGAGGGGTTGGCAGCAGCAGCAGCTGCAGTGAAACCCCAGGAAAGACAGTTTGGCAGTACCAGGGTCTGTGCTACAGACCACTGGGATCATGGGATTGTGCAAACTATGCCAGGATGGTATAGAGGGGGCAATTCCATGATCATAGACATGTTACATGGCCATATTCGGAGTTACCATTGTGAAGCTACATATAGGTAGCGACCTATATGTAGTGCACGCTTGTAATGGTGTCCCTGCACTCACAAAGTCCGGGTAATTGGCCCTGAACAATGTGGGGGCACCTTGGCTAGTGCCAGGGTGCCCTCACACTAAGTAACTTTGCACCTAACCTTTACCAGGTAAAGGTTAGACGTATAGGTGACTTATAAGTTACTTAAGTGCAGTGTAAAATGGCTGTGAAATAACGTGGACGTTATTTCACTCAGGCTGCAGTGGCAGGCCTGTGTAAGATTTGTCAGAGCTCCCTATGGGTGGCAAAAGAAATGCTGCAGCCCATAGGGATCTCCTGGAACCCCAATACCCTGGGTACCTCAGTACCATATACTAGGGAATTATAAGGGTGTTCCAGTAAGCCAATGTAAATTGGTAAAATTGGTCACTAGCCTGTTAGTGACAATTTGGAAAGAAATGAGGGAGCATAACCACTGCGGTTCTGATTAGCAGAGCCTCAGTGAGACAGTTAGTCACTACACAGGTAACACATTCAGGCACACTTATGAGCACTGGGGCCCTGGTGAACAGGGTCCCAGTGACACATACAACTAAAACAACATATATACAGTGAAAAATAGGGGTAACATGCCAGGCAAGATGGTACTTTCCTACACACACATACCGTATAGTGCACCCTGCCATAGGGCTGGAAGGCCTGCCAGAAGGGTGATTAACCTAAAGTGCATGCAGTGTAATGGACAAGACACACAGGCTGTGGGCCATATTGAGTTTGTCTGTTAGGATTGCATAAGAACACTCAGCCTGCAATGGCAGTGCTGGGTGCCTCTGGATTCATGGCCCTGGAGGGTCGCCCAATCTGTGCTGCTGCCTTGAGAGGCCTATCTACAACTCCATGCCCTGGGTACCTAAGTACAATTTACTAGGGGCTTATAGTGGCACCTAAAGGTGTTGCAATTGTGCCAATGCATCACAACAGTTTTAGGGAAAGAGATCTGGCCCAGGGAACCTTGTTAGCAGGGGCCCTGGGCACTTACAACTTTGAGGCTACATCACATACAATGCAAAAATTGGGTACTAACCATGACAAAAGAGACCTTTTCTCACACTACCCTCCCCAAACAAAAGAGGATGAGATTCCCCTTTCCCTAGTGAGTTTTCGTCATCTAATTGAAAGACCCTGGAAAGGCCATCTGCATTGGCATGGTTAGTCCCAGGTCTGTGTTCCACTTGAAAGTTCATCCCCTGTAGGGAAATGGACCACCTAAGCATTTGGGGTTTTCGCCCTCCATTTATTGTAGCCATCTCAGAGGCCTGTGGTCAGCCTGAACTATGAAATGAGAGCCAAACAGGTATGGTCTCTGCTTCTTCAGCGCCCAGGGCCTCCCTCTCTATGGCACTCCATTTTTGTCCCGTAGGGAGCAGTGTTCCGCTTATAAAAGCAACAGGCTAGTCATGTCCATTATAATTTTTCTAGGCTAGGACCGCCCCTACCCCCAGTTCAGAGGCATCTATTTGAATAATAGACTGCCTGGAGGTAATCTGGAGCTTGTAGGAGTGGAGCAGAGCACATAGCATTCTTCAGAGAGTCAAGGGCCTTTTGACAACTCACTGTCCAGTTAACCTTTTTGGGCATTCCCTTGTTGGTTAGTTTTGTAAGGGGGGCAACTATGGTGCCATAATCCTTCACAAATCTCCTGTAGTATCCAGTGAAGCCAAGGAATGCCCTGACCTGAGTCTGGGTTGTGGGAGCTTCCCAAGCCAGAATGGTATGATTCTTGGATTGGAGAGGTTGAACTTGGCCTCCACCAGCCAGGTGGCCCAAGTAAAGACCTGTGTCCTGCCCTATCTAGCACTTACTGGCCTTAATAGTGAGATCTGCCTTCTGCAGAGCCCCAAGGGCCTTCCTTAGGTGGATCAGGTGATCCTGCCAGTAGGAACTATAGACAGCTATATGAAGGTAAGCTGCATTAAAGGATTCCCGTCAGTGGCGGATGGTGATATTTGAAAGTAGTGGGGTGTAAAAGTTCTGTATGAGTGCCTATAGGCGAGCGAGTGTAGTGAGCGAGTCCGATCATCATAAAAGGGGTTCGGGGGATGGCTATTCCGCCTGAAACTTTTTTTTTAAAAAGTGGGCAAATGGTGCATTTTCAAGTAAATTTGAGAAAGCAGGAAAGTTGATAAAGCAATCGAGAAAGTCTAGTTATGACAGCATTAAAGTGATTTATATGATGACGTAGGTAGCTGCTTATGCTTACGTAATAAGCAGGGATTAGCATTAAAAAAACAACGTAATTAATGAGAAAGTAAGCTAGCTGTCTTGGTTTTAAACAATCTTTCAGGTGGTGCTATTCCACACACATGCGTGACAGCTTCAATGTATGTTTGTGTGTCTGCGACACACAATAAACACATCACTTAGGATACAATGGGCGTTTATGGTACCCAGCACCTGCACTCCCCTGAGGAGGGAAGCTGCCCAGTGGATGATAGTCGGGGAAAATTCCCATACGGTACCAAAGAAGTTTTATTAATATGCGAGTTGCTGGGCTATTGCTAACTTTTAACTGGCGGGTAGGGTTTGAGCTGCAGGTTCAAAGGGATCCTTTAGGTGAGGCCAAGCATTTGTCTACCATATTCACACTTTAGAGCAGAGCCCTCACATCTCTTTCAGCCTCTGTTGTGATGCTCAATGCTGGAGACACTTCTGCTGTGAGGGGCGCAACTACACAAAGGCTGTGTCTGGAGCACAGCCTGGAAGACGTTTGAAGTGAGAACGTATTGGAATTGACCTTTCCTTATCAGGAAAGGTAGCTGCCACGGTGCTCGTGTTTATGCAGATCTGGGTAATTGTAAAGCGCCATTCTTTGTTTAAAAAACGTGGGCACCTTTAATTCCAGCCATGTCCACTTTGTGTTATTCCATTAAAACGCGCATATTTTGCTTTCAGGGTGCCTGCGTGTGGAAGGAATGGCTGCTTCTTTCCAGCTCGTACAAGGTGAAATTCCACTAGTGAGGACATCTTTTCGCTGGACCCAGTGTGATAAGAACATTCTGCCTTGGCTTATATCACCTCACGGAGTGGGAGACAGTTCCTGCAAGAGGAGCCCATCAGACTCTTGTTGAGAAAAGCGCATTCAAATGTTTGCCTTTCTTTTGGAGTGCTGCCCCCCTTGCACCAAAGTTGCCCCCCACCACCTTTCTCAGTTGCTCGGCGCCTTCACAGGGACCTTGTCGGAGTCTTTTTTTTCAGGTCTCGTTCGTTTTTGTGTGTTGAGAATGAAGCATGGGGCGGGGTGTGTGGTTGGGGGTGCTGTGTAGTGATCGAAAATGACCGACATGAACCATCACATCAGAAGGGGGTCTCAAGAACATTCCCACCGAAATTGGTGAGACCGGCGAAAGGGAGCAAGTTGGAAATAGAGGAGTGAAGGAGGGCAGAGGTGGAGAGGGAGGGCAATTTGGAGGTAGGGTGGGAGGAGGAACAAAAGTAAGAGGAAAGGAATTAAAAATGGAGTCACGATAAGGAAGAACAAGACATAAGAAGGCGGTAAGTAATGGGAGACATCACGCAGATACGGTGGAGGGAGGTATACAAGGAGAGAGAGAGGAACATATATGTAGAGATGGTGGACGAGTGGGAGAAGGTAGGAGATAAAATCATGTGTGAACTGAGAGATGATGATGAGAGACGGAGCGAGGAAAATGGAGAGAGCTCGGGAGAAAAATGAGCAAGAGGGAAGACAAGCAGCGATGGGGAGAGAGGAATCGGGGGGAGAGGGAAAGCGTGTGAGAGAAGTAAATTAAAGAGAGGTCGGCGGGATACCTAGACAGGCAGAAGGAATGGGATTCGAGAGAAGATGCGAGGGAGAATAGAAAAAAAGAAAATAGGGGAGTGGTGTGTGTGGTGCACAGGGTAGTGTGAGAAACACTGTATAGTCAGTATTATACATAAATAACGAAGATGCCTTTCTTCTGCTCTGCTGTAAGAACATAGGATGGAGCAGGGAGGAGCAGCTGACAGAGGAACCGGGAGACCTGATTTCTGATCCACTCTTTCGCACATTGGACTAAAAAATGTGTGACTCTGGGCACATTACTTATTCGATCCCTTCCTGGGTTATTGTATTCAGGTTGGGACATTAAAACTTGTGCTGAACACTGGCATTAAAAATTATATAGAAACGAGCACGGGAGTCTAGTTCCAGCTACTTTGCAAGGTTTATTTGAGGAAATACACAATGCTTTCACCTTTGGCCTGTTAACGGGTTTAGCGTTAATCAGAAAAGTTAAAATGCACCCCCGAATACCGAATCAGGCTGGAACACAAAACTATAATACACAGTACGGAGCTGCTAGGCTGTCAGCGCACATGCTAACAGGTGTCATGTTACCCACTTTAGTTGGATTGTAGCTTTATTAACCACATTTTATCACAGGTCCTATGAAAGTGCATCATATAAATAATACCTTTCACAACATAAAGCGTGGAAAACTTTCCAATGCTTTCAAATCTCCGCCGGGCCGGTCCTTCCCTTGTAGCATGGCCTTTGGTCGTCCTCGGAGACGGGCAGCGGGGAGTTGGATGAAACCAACGAATGTCTCAGTCTCGAATCACACGAAAATGGGAGAGAGACTAGAAAGACAGCCTCCTCCCACCCCTGCGTTGCCTCACGTGCACACACTGCACGGAGGTCCGTAGTAACCACTGCGTCTCACTTTCTGAGCCAATCCTGGTGCTGCTCCTGCTGTTACAGCAGTGCCAGGAGTGGCTCAGGCAGGTGGTCTCACCGCTCATTACTGAGACTGGGGGATGCGGCTTTAAGTCACCACAGGCTCACTAATGCGTAGGTGGAGGTGTCTCTAGTGCGCATGTCGGGCTGGCTGCATAAAGGCTGCAGTCCAAACTGACATGCGTACTTGTGCCAAAGTGCGCACTGGCTAACTTCACCAGTACATACTATGAGTGTCTGTTAATATAAGCCCCACCCCCCTCATGCCGCTTCTACATGCTGCCGCGGTTGAAGACATTTACACAATGTAATTGTTTTTTCCATTCTTTTCTGTTAGTGAAATACTAGATACTTACACGTAATTGGGGGGCCATGAGGCCAAAATAAGAGTGGGACAACACCCCAATGCCCTAAGGGAGGCACCATCACTGATTCCAGTCCAGGAAGGACCTGGTTCACCAACATCTGGAAGGTGGCAGGTCCAAAGGGCATAAGAGTGAACTGACAATGCCCACTAGGAGTAGAGAATGCTGACTTATCTTTTGCTCCTGCAGTCAGGCCAGTCTGCCAGCACCCTGATGTCAAATCAAAGTACGCAGATATGTGGCTGCCCCAAGCCTGTTAATGAGCTCATCAGCTCTTGGGATTAAGCGTGCATCAGTTTTTGTTACAGAAATGAGACCCCATGTAATTAGCACAAACCCCATCTCCTTTTTCTCTCCTTTCGAGTGAGGGTTTGGTACTAAAACTACTGGGCTGGCCCAGGGGCTCTCTGAGGGTCCAATGACACCGAAATCCAGGATCTTTTTGACTTCCGCTTGTATGTTCTCCCTGACATGGTCTGACTGTCTGTAAATCTTGTTTTGACAGGCAAGCTGTCACCAGTGTCCACATCATGGGTACACCAGTCAGTCCTTCCAGGGGTCAGGGAGAATAACCCAGTATACTGGTTGAGGACCTGCCTGCAATCAGCTTGCTGTTGCTCTGTGAGAGTGTCTGATAAGACCACTCCATCCACTGAGCCATCTTGTGGGCTCCTGGAGAGGAGATCAGGGAGAGGCTCACTCCCTTCTTCCTGTCCCTCATCTGTAACCATGAGCATGGTTACATCAGCTCTATCATAACAGGGTTTTAGGTGGTTGACATGGTAATTCTCTCTGGGTTTTTGCAAATGCCTAAGTCAACCAAGTAGTTGACTTTCCCTTTCTTCTGAGGAAGGGGATATGGCCCAGACCATTTGTCCTGGTGGGCCCTTGCAGCAACAGGCTCCAACACCCAAATGTTCTGTCCTGGTTTGAACTCACCCATAGCAGCTTTTTGGTCATACCAGAGCTTTTGCAGTTCTTGGCGGGCCTGAAGATTTTGGCTTGCTTTCTCCATGTACTCGGCCAAGTACATAGTCCACAGTGTCCTGCTTGGGTTCTTTGAGAGGCTTCTCCCAGCCTTCCCTTACAAGACTTAGTGGCGCCCTGACAGGATACCTGAACAAAAGTTCAAATAGAGAGAATCCTAATCCCTTTTGTGGCACTTCCCTGTAGACAAAAAGCAGACATGGAAGTAAGAATCCTATCTCATTCTGAGTTTTTCAGAGAGTCCTCCAATCATGCCTTTCAGGGTCTGGTTAATATCTCAATCAACTCATGTGTTTGAGGATGGTATGGGGTATAAGTCACACCACATTGCTTCCACATGTGTTTTAATTATGCAGACATGAAGTTTGAACCTCTGTCACATACTACCTCCTTAGGGAACCCTACTCTGGTACAATACCCAGGAGGGCCTTTGCAACTGCAGGAGCAGTAATGGCAATGGTCCTAAAGGGTATAGCCTCAGGATATCTAGTGGCATGATCCACTGCCACTAGTATATATCTGTGTCATAATGCTGTTTGAGGGTCAAGGGGGCAAACAATGTCCACCCCTACCCTCTCAAAGTGAACCCCAACCACAGGTTGTGGTATTAAGGGGGCCTTCAAGTGTCCTCCTTCCTTGCCACTGGCTTGGCAGGTAGTGCAGGACTGACAAAAGTCTTTTACTTTTTGTGACATTCCTGGCCAGTAGTAGTGGTTAACCAACCTACTCCAATTTTTATTTTGGCCTGAATGCCCAGCTAGGAGAATATCATGGGCTAGAGCTAGGAGAAACTCTCTTTACTGCTGAGGTACTACCACCCTCCTGGTTGCACCAGGCTTGAGGTCTCTGGCCTCAGTGTATAGGAGACCATCCTCCCAATAAACTGTGTGGGTGCCTCTGACATTTCCTTGCTCTTCTTGTGCACTTTGCTGCCTCAGGCCTTCAAGAGTGGAACAGCTTCTCTGCCCTTGGCACAGATCTTCCCTGAAGGGCCCACCTGGGCCCAAGAGCTCTGAGTGATAAGGCCCAAGCTCTGCAGGATTAGTTCCCTCCAGGATGGGTGAGTCCTCTTCCTGGGAAGACGGGTCTGATTTTGGATATGATTTGAAGCTGGTTCACCAGTCTTCTTGCCCTTTCTCCTAGGAGGCTGGTCCACTATTTCAGGATCCAGATTTCCCTTTCTGTCTGACGTTTTCTCTGTGCCCTGGTCTTGACACGGCCCCATTCTGGGATCCCAAGCATAGCTGCATGGGTTGTTAGTTCTACATCAGCCTGGGAGAATGCTCAAGGCCATTTCTAAGCAGGCAATCTACTGGGATGGATGAGGACACAACCACTTCTTTTTGCCCTATTATCCCCACCCCCATCAAAGGTTACCATTGCCATGGGATGGAACACTGTGTCATTGTCAGCATTGGTGACAGGGTAATACTTCCTACCAAGCACTGATCTGAGTGCACCAGGTGCTGAGCTACCATGGTAACACTAGCTCCTGTGTCCATCAGTACTTCCACTTTCTCCCCATTAATCAAATGGTGCTGCCTGTATTTTTTTACACTACTTGGCCAGGCAGCACAGGATAACTCTACCCACCCTCAATAACTAATGTTGCCTCTGTGGGATCACTGACATGGTGAGGCCACACCTCTGATCCCATCTGGATATTAGCAACTGCATTTACTGCAGGAGCACTAGAGACATTCTTTTTGTTTTTACAGCTAGGATCTCCAGTTTGGTGCCCTCTGTTTTTGCATAGCACCAAGCCTTTTTGGGATCAAAGTTCCTTCCTTTGTACCCACCCCTAGACTGCGATGAGTCTCTGGGCCAACTCTCCTGTGCAGGTTTGTTGGGACCTTGAGAAGACTTTGTTTTTGTTTTGGCTCCCATTTTTCCTTTGGGGGGTCTTTTTGGCCTCTTTCTTTTGGTCTCCCCCACCAGTGGTAGTTTTGGTCACCCTTGTTTTGACCCAGTGGTCTGCCTTCCTTCCCAACTCTTGAGGGGGAAAGTGTACCTTGGTCTACCAGGTATTGATGTAGCCTCTCATTGTATCTATTACTCAGCAGATGCTGTTTCATGAATAGGTTGTACAGCCCATCATTATCTTGTACCTTGTTACCAGCTAACCAATCACCCAGCATTTTCACTGAATAGTCCAGAAACTCTACCCAAGTTTGGCTCTGTTTTTTTTTAGCCTGCCGGAACATTATGTGGTACTGTTCAGTTGTAAATCCAAAGCCCTTAATCAGGGCAACCTTCATGAGATCGTAGGATTTAGAATCTGCCGCATTCAGTGTCAGGAGCCTATCCCTGCACTTTTCTGAGAATAACTCCGACAACAGTGTACCCCAGTGTTTTTTTCTCAATTTCCCACCCAATGCAGGATCTTTCAAATTCAGAAAACCATTCACTATATCACCCCTTCTGTGAAAGGAGGGACAACTCCTTTTGGGAGTTTATAATTGAAATAATTTTCTTTCAATATTTGAATGCTGCCACCAGGGATGGGTCCTTGGTACAACTCTTTTCTTTGTTTTTCAATCTCCAAAAGCTGACTCTCTAAGGCCAGTCTTTTGGTCAGCCTGGCTAAGGCCAGGTCTTCTTCTGTGGGTGCACCAGTGCTTTGGGTGAAGGAGCTGCCATTATACCCATTTCCCACAGGGTCTTCTTCTCCTCCAGAAGTTTCATCATTTATTCTATCTGTGGGGTGATACTTCTCATGCTGGGCCACCAGAAGCCTAAGATTGTCTGTGTTGGCATGTTTCCCACACTGAATTTTGTACAGCTTGCAGAGTTTCTTTAACTGGTCATGCCTATATGGCTGGTAAGGGGCCAGGTTGAGCTCCTGGCTCTGGGTCTCTGCATCTGACATTTTTAATTTACTAAAGCTGTGACCTTTCTATAAATATGGACCCCCTTTTTTGGATAAGGCCAACTAAAGTAAGGACTTTTAAACTGTTGCTATTGTTGTAGGGACCTAATCAGGGCCCTAACAATTATTTTAAAATCTTGTAAAAAAAGAAATTCTAGCCAATTGAAAAACAAAAACAAATAGGATAAAAAGACACTTTAGAGAGTTGCTCATGTGCTCACAAAATTGACAAAGTAGTATAAGCAAATGCCAAATCTTTATCCCACCGCTGATACACCAAATCTAGGAGGCTGGTCCTCTATGTAGTCTGCAAAACTAGGCACATTGTGCAGGGGGTTGAGGCAATCACCTAATGCTCTCATTTTTATGGTAGCATGGTCGAGCAGTTAGGCTAATCTTGGAGAAGTGAAAAACATTTGTTGTACTCACAGTATCAATAAATCAAGACGCACACTCAAAAGAATAACTCAAGACCAATTTACAAAAATCCTTCGGATTTTTATACAATTTTTAAGACTAAGATCATCAAAAGTGGGTAAGTATTTTTAAAGTTATTAATTTTTTAAGTTTTAATAAAATTAGTCTTTTTGTGCGTAATTACGCACCATAGGAATCAATGGAGAAATACTTTGAAAATTCACAGTAAATCAGGCAATGCGCTTACCAATGTCTCCTTTTGCAGGTATGTTGAGGTTGTCAATGGGTCCTCTGGACCAGCTGGAGTTCAGGTTAGTCCCAGTTCTGGCGGGAGTAGCTGCAGAAATTTGACAGAGCTGGTGCCAGGCCACTGCGGGGGAACATTTGGAAAAGCACTGGAAAGGCAGACTTAAACGTAAGTCCTTGGAAGCAGAAGGTAGGTACCTTGGAGGGTCATTTGCAGGTCAGCAGGGGCACTCTGATGGGAGGTCTGGATGGTTCCTGAAGTCCCTTAACTCGGGCTTCCTCCTGGTCCTTTTTCAGTCCAGAATGGACTGTCCTGGGTGTCCAATGTGAGGTGAACAGTACCTAGGACTATTGCACGGTCTGGCCACTGGAGAGCGCAGGGCCACCAAACTTGACACACTAGCAGGATTTCTCCTCATGGTCCGAGAGGCAAAGTTTGGTCTGGCTGTGGCTTCGGTTACTATGTCAGCAGATGGTCAGTGAAGTGGCCTTCACTGGGTCTTTGGTTCCTTGATGGTGTGGAGTGATGTCTTCACTCTGGAAGGAGATCTTTTATGATTTTTGAAGAGTGGAGGCCATCTGGGAATTTATAGAGTCCGTCTGACATCCAAGCAACCTCTCATCGGCGATTGTTGAGTTCTGGGTGCAAAAGGCAGGGTTTGGTGCCTTTTCCTGGTGCAGCAGGACTTCAGTTCTCGAGCCTTGGGTCTTCTTTGTTGCTGGGCTTCTTTTCTCATTAGAATCTCATTTCTTGGTCTAGAGATGCCCACTAAATATTGTGTTTAGTGGGCGTTTTAGGGGGTACCTGGTAGCGACCATTGGGTCATCACCTTAGGGTGGCTACACCCACTAAGTGAACACTTCCTGTGGTCAGAGGTCACTTTCCTACACCTGATTGGTGTAGGGGGTGATCAGGATCGCTCACCCCAGGGATTCAGAATCTTGTCTAGTGGTGGCAGGCTGGTTGTGACCAGCCAGCAACCATGCCAGGGTAGTTAGCTTTGCAGGGGGCACCTCTAAGGTGTCCCCTGTGTACATTTTGTAGTAAATCTTATACTGGTATCAGTTTGGGCTTATCATTCTGAGTTGCTTGACACCAAACAACCCACGGTTCAGAGTAGCCATCATGTAGCTGTGAAACTTGTACTGACCAGTGTCCAGCACATTCACTAAAATGGCTTCCCTGTTCACTTACTATGTCGCAGGTTTGTCAAGGGCACAGTAAGGGCCTTTTGCTCATGCATCTATGCCCACACATACCATATAGTGCACCCTGCCATAGGGCTGGAAGGCCTGCCAGAGGGGTGACCTACCTATGGTGTATGCAGTGTATTTTGGACCGGGCATTCAGGCTGTGTGCCATGTCGAGTTTGTCTTTTAGGATTGCATCTGAACACTCTTTGAACGCATGGCCCTAGAGGGTGGCCCAATCTGTGCTGCTGCCCTCATGGACCTACACTTAGTACCCCATGCCCTGTGTACCTGAGTACCATTTACTAGGGACTTATAGTGGCAGCTAAGGGTGTTGCCAAATGTGCCAATGCATTACAATAGATTTAGGGAAAGAGATCTGACCCAGGGAACCTGTTTACCAGGGGACCTGGGCACTAACAACTTTGATGCTATATCACATACCAGGGAAAAAGGGGGGGCTAATCAAGTCGAAAGAGGCCTTTTCTCACAGCCAAAGCATCACAACAGTTTTGGGAAAGAGATCTAGCCCAGGGAACCTAGTTAGCAGGGGCCCTGGAAACTAACAACTTTGAGTCCAACATCAAATACCAGGCAAAAGGTGGGGGCTAACCATGACAAAAGAAGCCTTTTCTCACACCCTCTGGACTCTTTGCATGATATATCTCATTTTGAAATATCATATAAAGAGATTGCTTCCTAGAGTTATCAGCTGAGTTCTGCAATTTATCATTGTAATGAACACTTGTAAACATATTTGTACTAGGTACAGCCTGAGTACCTATCACTAAAATATATACTGTAAAAGCAAGTGTTTT
The DNA here is from genome assembly GCF_031143425.1 of Pleurodeles waltl. Taxonomy (NCBI): domain Eukaryota; kingdom Metazoa; phylum Chordata; class Amphibia; order Caudata; family Salamandridae; genus Pleurodeles; species Pleurodeles waltl. The sequence goes on along the minus strand of NC_090440.1, from coordinate 549,122,470 downwards.
AATTTAAACACTAAATCATTGCATGATAGCCTTTCTTATACTGTGTCTAATACAGTTTAAAAGTAAGGACTTACATATACATAGTTCTAAATTTCTGTCTGGGGGATAATAGAGCATAAGGCCCTGTGCACTCCACCCAATAAGCCAGTTTCCTCTCTGGCTTGCAATTTGCTAATATACAATATTTGAGGCGTGGGGAGTATCAATATATTCAACAGCCATGCAATTGAAACCACTGTGAAATTTATTGATCAATAATTAAGAAAATATATATGTGATAAGATAATTAAATACAAGTTCATGTATTAATTTATCCTTCGTTCATTTTGTTAGAAATGGGGTCTTTGGTTGACAGTCAGGTTACCCCCCTGTTAAAGCAAGGACCCTCACTCTAGTCAGGGTAAAAGAGAATCACCCTCAGCTAACCCCTGCTTACCCCCTTCGTAGCTTGGCAGAGCAGTAGGCATAACTTCAGAGTGCTAGGTGTAAAGTATTTGTGCCAACACACACAGTAACTTAATAAAAACACTACAAAATGACACAACACCAGTTTAGAAAAATAAAAAATATTTATCTAAACAAAACAAGACCAAAACGACAAAAATCCACAATACACAAGTCAAGTTATCAATTAAAAATCAAAAAGAGTCTTTAAGTAGTTTTAAACACACACTAACGCTGTCAGCGTGAAAGAGTCCCTGGGGCGCATCAAAAATAACCCGCACGGGCGAGTGCGTGTCAAAAAGGGCTTGCGAGGCGTTGATTCCACTCACGAGCGGGACCGTGCGTCGCTTCTCCTTTCGCCAAGTCGGGGCGTGTCGTTTCTTTTCTCCGCAGGAGAGTGATGCGTCGATCCGGTCAGCACTCTCGGGTCCAGGCAGGCCTTGCGTTGTTTTTCTACGCACAGCAGCGGTACTTGAGTCAGAAATCCAGCCGCATGATGATCCGAAAACCCCGCATCACGGGGTGTGATCTCCCAGCCTCCGTCAGCGATGCCGCTCGTCGTTTCTCCTGCTCCGTGCATCGATTCTTCGGTTGCGTTCCCTGTGAGCGTCGTTTCTCAGCTGCGGAGCTGGCGGTGCGTCGTTTCTTCAGCCGCAGATCAGAGTTGCGTCGATCTTTTCCCCGCACAGCACTCTGTGCGTGGATTTCCTTATCTTTAGGCTGCCAGCTTCTCCTTTCAGGGTCCCAGGAACTGGATGGGCACCACAGGGCAGAGTAGGAGTCCCTCCAAAGACTCCGGGTGCTGGCAGAGAGAAGTCTTTGCTGTCCCTGAAACTTCAAACAACAGGAGGCAAGCTCTAAATTAAGAGCTTGGAGATTTCTTCTCAAGATTGAAGGCACACAAAGTCCAGTTTTTACCCTCTTACTCTGGCAGAAGCAGCAACTGCAGGATAGCTCCACAAAGCACAGTCACAGGCAGGGCAGCTCTTCTTCCTCAGCTTTTCAGCTCTTCTCCAGGCAGACGTTCCTCTTGTTTCCAGAAGGGGTTCTAAAGTCTGTGGTTTTGGCTGCCCTTCTTATACCCAATTTCTCCTTTGAAGTAAGCCTACTTCAAAGTAAAGTCTCTTTTGAATGTGAAATCCTGCCTTGCACAGGCCAGGCCCCAGACACTCACCAGGGGGTTGGAGACTGAATTGTGTCAGGGCAGGCACAGCCCTTTCAGGTGTGAGTTACCAATCCTCCCCTCTCTCCTAGCACAGATGGCTCATCAGGATATGCAGGCTACACCCCAGCTCCCTTTGTGTCACTGTCTAGTGTGAGGTGCAACCAGCCCAACTGTCAAACTGACCCAGACAGGGAATCCACAAACAGGCAGAGTCACAGAAATGGTACAAGCAAAACGTGGCATTTTCAAACACACAATCTCAAAATCAACTTTACTAAAAGATGTATTTTTAAATTGTGAGCTCAGAGACCCCAAACTCCACATGTCCATCCACTCCCAAAGGGAATCTACACTTTAATCAGATTTAAAGGTCGCCCCCATGTTAATCTATGAGAGGGACAGGCCTTGCAACAGTGAAAAACAAATTTAGCAATATTTCACTGTCAGGACATATAAAACACATTACTATATGTCCTACCTTAACTATACACTGCACTCTGCCCTTGGGACTACCTAGGGCCTACCTTAGGGGTGTCTGACATGTAAGAAAAGGGAAGGTTTAGGCCTGGCAAGTGGGTACACTTGCCAAGTCGAAATTTCAGTTAGAACTGCACACACAGACACTGCAATGGCAGGTCTGAGACATGATTACAGAGCTGTGGGTGGTACAATCAGTGCTGCAGGCCCACTAGTAGCATTTGATTTACAGGCCCTGGGCACCTCTACTGCACTGTACTAGGGACTTACTAATAAATCAAATATGCCAATCATGGATAAGCCAATTACATACACAATTTGTAAAGGAGCACTTGCACTTTAGCACTGGTTAGCAGTGGTAAAAGTGCCCAGAGTAACAAAAACAGTAAAATCAGCACACATCAACAACCTGGGTAACAGAGACAAAAAGTTAAGGGAGACCACGCCAAGGATGAAAGGTCTAACACATTACATCACCAGTAATAATTGTCATAATTGTCCTGTTACAAAAAAGGAAGAGAATGTTTTGACTCCAAAGTTCATCAGTCACAATTATTGGAACTCATGGTTTCATTTCTTAGACATGCAGTTTACTTACTCTTCAAGAATTATGATATATTGTCCATTCAGTCACAATTCTTCCAATTCATGGTTTTATTTCTTAGTTGGATGCAGCTTGCTCTTTAATTTTTATTTCTATATACAGTAGTCCATTATCCAGGTAAAGACAGCCAAATACAAGAAACATGTGTTTTGGGGTTACATCACCGCTTCTTCAGGGCTGCGTCTCTCTCTCTCTCGTTTGTCTCTCATTAACCAATCCCTTCTCTCCTAGTTAACCATTATGAAGTATTGGCCTGTTTTTTAGGAGAAGCCGACATTTCCTTACATTGTGAGAAAATGTATGTCTGATGTGATGGTGAGAGAGATCTAAGGAAGCTTCTGGCTGTTCTGTGGTCCCCTAAGCACAGACACAGCCACTATCCATATGGCATGTGTCTTCCTGTAGTGTGGCTCATTAGGTGCTTTCTCAAAGTTGCAGTAGATAAAAAAACTTCAGCTATACGCCTCACAGATAGGCATGAAAGAGAAACTAGACCTTATGGATGTACTAACTTTGGAAATACAGTATAGAGAATATATGCAGATAAGTAAGACTTTACCAAATTATTGATATTAGAAAAGAGTAAAAACATGGAGGACAAAGAGGGGGACCTCAGTTGTCAGCAAAGGGCAGAGATTTTAAGAACAGATGCACTAAATAGAAGATGGCAAATTATGATATTGCTTTGGTTTCATTAGGCAACGTGGCCTTAATGTAAACTACAACTTTTATTTGCATGATTTGAACCAATTTCACTAGCTCATCTGAACACAATCATTTGTAACTCAAAAGCCCAAGGACTAGAAACATAATGTCCTGCTGGCATGTTGCTAACTCAAATACCTAACTCCAGTAAAGGGCTGAAGTTACATAGAACATAGAAAAGAAATCCAACAATATCAGTGTAGTGATATTAGAGCGGGAAAAAAGGACAAAGACTCCATGAATGGGCTAACAGTACAAAGGAAACTTGGAGTAGACAATAGAAAAATAAAACAGACTTCAGTGAGAGGCTGACATTAAAAAAGGGGATACAAAACTGAAGATAGAGAAAGGGACAGACTTCAGGAAGAGGTTAACTTTTCAGAAGGAATCCAATGCAGATTATAGGTTGAATCAAACTAAAACACAGCCCTGCAAAGTGCCACGCATCTCGCCTGAAAATATCCCATTTCCGGTAATTTCCCGCATTACCACAATGCCTAAGATTGTCACACAAGCCCTTAAGTATGGGAAAACCTTCTTGTTCCAGTTCTCACTTTGATAGGTAAGCTCTGAGTTGTGTTTATCAAAGGCCTCAAGGTGGCGCTGGTGTACAATGGGAGGTGTAGGATTCTCAATATATCACGATATTTATATGGTTCCCTCATCTTCATTGCTTGATTTTGCTTGCGAGAAAGTGTCACTCTTAGTTGTTGAAATGTCACTCATAATTACACTGAAACTATGAAAATGTCACACATAGCAATTTGAAACCTTGGCACCTATGAAAACAATGGTCAGAAGCTTGAAATGGAAAGCACAATGGGCAATACATATAAAAAAAGAAGACGAAGCAGAAGCAGGCAGACATTAGAACATTACGCTTATGAAGGATTGATTCTGAAGAAAGACTTAGGAAAGGGAATATAAAATGAAAGAAAAGGTCGGCAGAATGCATAGAAAGGCCACACATTTCAGATGAAGAGCAAAACAGCGGGCACAGAGAGAGATGGAAATCTCCGGAAGCACCATAAGATGGAACATGAATTAGAAAATGCACGTTAGGAACATGGAAGCCAGTAATTATCAAACAAGGAAAGAGACTCATCTTCTCATCACACAGAATAACTGTATATTGTTATCTACCTCTAAAAAAAAAAGTTAAATCAGACGGGTGTCTGATGGAGCAAATATTACTATTAGTGTAAAAAATGGAGTATAATTAGCTGGAATATGAAGCTCCCTGGCAGCAGTGGTAAATAAAAAATGCTTTTAAATGCATGTTGTGTACATGCTTGCAGGTTAGAGATTGTTTATGTGAGAGCGAGTGTGTCTACAGTATATGTGATTGTGTGTGTAAGTGAAACCCTGTGTGTTAGTGAACGTAAAGGTCGAATGGGGTGTAATTTTCACTTCCTCTGTCCCTGGCCCTTTGGTGAGCTGCCTTTTGTGTTGGAGGGCTAGGTGCAAAGTCATCCTCTTGGCTTGGTGCTTGACACCTGATATCAGGCCCGTTTGGTAAGTACGTCCAGTGGTTAATTTATAAATAAAAACATGCCAGTGCCCAAAGCTCTCCTCTGAAACACGCAGCTGCTACAATTAAATGTTCAAGCACAAAATACTAAGGCAGCGTGATCCTAAAGCCATCTCGGACCTCTTTAATCCATTTACAGCCACTCCCTGCCCCTTCAGCTCACTCTTGCAGCTTTCTGCTTTCCCCCTTTATGACGCTTTTCTGTCTTTCTTTCCTCCGTCTTTCCCATATGTGTCTTTTGCTCACAGTAATTGCCTGAGACCCTCAAAAATAAGTGCTGGTGCCCCGCACCAGAAACCACCAGCTCAAATTAAGCACTAAGTACTTCTCTCCCAAAAGCAGATTGCAAACACATCAACAATAACTATGTAACCAAACTGTGGCCAACGATACATAGTTCCTTTCAGCTGTAGACATCTAGTGATATTCAAAGTCAAGGAACTATTAAGAAGGATGTAGGTTACGAGAGACCATTTAGTGACCTACATCGCACTGGTACTGGGAACCTGACGACTGTCCCTAGCTGGAGATTATTTCCTGAGCAGGCCTTTGCTCCAGAAAAATCTGACTTCTAATGAATGTGTCAGCCATGTTCCACTCTGACAGCCTGCTTTACTGATTGATAGTGATGGTCTCCGGGGGAAGCGTGGGATGGGCTAAGTGTCTAATGTTGCACGCAATACTGTCTTCTTGATACGACTTCGTATTTGGCCGTGGCAGAGCCAGTATGCCAGAATGCTGTGCAAAGAGCAGGTGTCCAAAAGAATATTAACAGTTGTAGAATAAAAAGTCAGAATCATAAAACAACTCCAACAGAAGGTGCAGGCAAGATCTACTGAGTCAGGAGACTTAAGAATATCCAGTTGAAAATAACTCCAGAGAAACAGGCACCAACGATCACTGAAGAACCAGGGAATAGAGGAACCAGAAACCAGAAGCTAAACTTCAATAAAGGACAAAAATAACGGCGATTAATCCACTAAAAGAATCCTAAAGCTGTGTTGTGACACAGCTTCTGAGAAAACGACTCAGCTTTTTACAGGGGGAACACAGGAAACAGGATGTGGAAAACTAGTGACATGACAGTCTCCAATATGCAATAGGAAGTAACAGTATAAAAATAACTAGTAATTGCCATCTTGAATTGAGCTGGCCTTGTAACAAACTTTTGCACAGGACCTGGATGTAAAGGTTGCCTTCTTCTATTTCTGTAAGAACCCCAAGGCATAAAGGGAGAGCCTGTTCCCGTTCCCCACCCCGGCCACCCCTGCCGCACCAAGACACAGTGCCCTCAGAGGAAAACTTGTACCGGTGCACTGAGGCATCTAGACCAATGGGAAGGAGACACCTGAGCTGCTGGAAAATCAAGGGGAGTGAAGCCAGGCAAAGTGGTCTTTCCAGTCACCACCATGGGCTCCACACACACTAAGCCTCCTTGACCCTGTGTCCTTCTCCGTGAGACTACCGATCCCCAGAGATGTTGGCTGTGGGTGAACACGGACGTATTATTAAACCCTTCCTCTCAAGCCTATATTTTCCAAGAAAAGGCTTAAAAAAGATGATGGATAAAATCTGGAAAATCTGGAATTCATGGGACATGCAGGAATAAGGGAATGTTTTCTGGTAGGACAACCTTTCCAATGCACTTGTTAGGTACATCAACACAGTATGCATTACTTGTGGTCAGAGAAGTAGATGATTTGTCAAGGGGAAAATCAAGGTATATAGACAAAGATACATTTATGGTTTCCTACATCTAGTCATTCAAAATATTTGTATCTCAAAACCAGATTTCAAGTACTTAGCATTGGATACAGATTTAGGTAATATTTATACTTATAAGATCAAATTCAAAATTGTGAGTGTCTGATGCATCATTCACAAACTAGGAGAGCTTCCACATAGTGAAGGTCACAATCCAAACAGGGACAAACTTAAACTGAAATGTGACAGTCATCTTTGAACTCTAAAACATCAAGGCACTTGTCCAGGAGAATCTTGCTTCCCAATTGCTGCTTTCTATCTGCTTGGATCTCTTTGAGTTTGAAGACTCAATTGTGCTACAGTCACCTATGGTAAATACTCTTTGTGGTATCTGCTGAGTTTATTTCTTGAACTGATTGTCATTAAAGTGCTACCATCTGCGTCTGCATTGACTTGGACATTGTCTGTGGAGTGGAAATCTCACTTTCTTTCTAAAGGTTGAACTACATAATAGGTTTGGCTTTTATATACTGCATTCAATATTATTCAAGGTTCTTGAGGGATTAGGTTCTGCATGCATATACATCACATCACAGAAGGGTTAGACTTCAGACAAATATTATATTTTATGTCGCAAGTGAAGTTTTTGTATTTGCAAGCATATTACGCTACCCAGCACTAAAAGGTACATCATACACAGTGTAACGCAGACCCGAGTTCTGACAGTGGGAATTCCAATATGGCTGCTGATACTGGACCTGTAAACCTGCCATTAGTGCGGACATGAAGATAGTACTCATAAATGCCCTTTGTGACTTCCCAAATTTGTAAGCTTAAACTGTTGTTCCAAGTTTAGAACAAAAGTCTTAATTGACTTTTGGGAATCAGGCCCTTAATCTGCAAAGATAGACAATTAGTCCCCAGCCACCGAAGCTCTTTTGATGAACTAAAGATCCTGTTTTGATTTGTCCAGATTTCTCTTAACCGTTGATTTTAGAAACATACGCTTCTTTAAGAGCTTCGGGGCAGTTCTGTCCCAGAGGTGGATACCCATGATCACTTACATCCTTTTGTGATCATAAGTAGGAAGCTCCTTCAGGAGAACTCCACTATGCCAGTATTGAGAGAGAGTGTTCGGCAATAAAGTGGGCCATGGATGCACTTCAGTACTATTTTGTTGGGATACCAATTTCTCTTGTACACTGATCATGCCTCTTTGGTTTGGTTTGCCAGGCATAAAGACTCCAACCCTAGAGTATTGCAGTGTTTTTTTTAGCTCTACAACCTTTTTCATTTCAGGTGCAACACCAAGCGGGGCAGTTGCTACCCCATGTAGATTTTTTTCCCCAGGGCACAGCTTCCTGGAAAGGGGTTACTGTAACCTAGATCCGAGTTCTGACAGTGGGAATTCCAGCACGGCCACGGTTCACGGGCCTGTAAAGGCCGAGGGCAACAGGATAGTCATTCGACATAACTTGCCTCTGGAAAGAGATGCAGCAGGACTCAAGGGGTGGGTGTTGCTCAAGAAGAGGATGCTGGAAGCTGCCAGCAATGGGGAATTAATGAAAAGCTTGGGCAAGGAAGCACCCTTCAGCAAACTGTTTCTGATGTCAGAACAACACTACAGCCAAGCTGCGAGCACCACAAGAAAGGGAGATGGGCGCTGAGGTCCTGTTAGCCGTGGCTCATTCTCACAGACGTGGCTATAGGCAAGTACTATCTCCATCTGCTTTTGCCTGGTTACGGGGCAGGAAGTGGGTCTTGTTAGCCGATAGACTGGAGTTTCCACCTAGAAGACACCATGGGCACTCTTTCCATTTAGCTGTTTTTTTGCATTGGGTCATGCTCAGGTGAAACCACCGTAAGAAAGCACAAGTCACTGAGGAAATGGGCTTGTTTGATCGCACACTGGTGATGGGACAGCTTTAGGATATGTTAAGGACATGACTCTCACGATACCAAGAGTCTGAAAAGGATAAGAAGACCCAGGCCAGTTTGTGGGACTACCCGTTTCAAAGAAGAAAGAACAGACTTTCTCTGCCAGTCCTTTGTATCGATGTCCTGATACTTATCTGGGGACTACTACCTACCTACCTTTCTGATATTCCCTAACCAATAAATAGGGTTTGTGCCTCACCAAGACAACAGTCGTGTCTGACATTGTTTTTACACACAGCATTTTACAGCAAAAGATTATGTAGTAAATATTATTTTGTTATTCTCTTCAGGACTCGAACACATGAGACAAATCAATACCAGGTCCAACAGAAAGTACTATGCAGTGATGTGTGTCATTCCCAATTGCCTGCATATGTTGCGTAGTAGTTTCTTAGCCTCCTCAGAGTACAAGGTGGGCAAGGTGGAGTAGCACTGAAGTTCAGACATCCCACAGTGGAACCATGAACCTGGCAGATTGCCATGAACCTTGGCAGCTACTCTCTGCCCGGATGGATCAAATGCTTATTCCTTCAATCAAATAGAGTTAGCTGTTAATGCCAAACAAAAGGATTTGGTTGAGGCTCGAACAGAAAACAACATTTTACGTCAGCAGTAATCAGTTCCATTGTTTAGACCGATTATAAGCAGTTAAAGATCCTCTACCAGAGGACAGAAAGTTAATTTGCCCGATTTATCTATGTCACAGTCTGTATCAGTGCAAACTAATGCTTTTCAACGTTTGCATAGGACTGCAGTTACATCAGCAGTCTTGTAACTAACCCAAGTACATTAGCAGCTCCTAAATGCTTTCTGGGGAACTTAAAAATATTAGAACAATTTATAACACAATATAGCTTCTTTTTTTGTACCGATCAAAAGTGCCCCAAATGAACAAAAAGAATGTTAAGGTTAACCTCAATAAGGCAACTTCTCAAAATGCGTGCGATATTCAGTGCTTCTTAGAATTTGCTAATATCCACCGTCAATTTATCTCTATTTTTGTCATTGTAATCACTCCCATCACCAGATAGCTAAAGAAAGGGCTTACATTCCACTGTTCTGAAAAAGCAAATGAAGCATTTTAAACCCATAAGAAGCATTTCATCACAGTACCCATATTGCATCATCTAGGTTCCTTACACCTATACTTTGTAAAAATTGACTCTTCAGATGCCAACCTTGGAGCAATTCTGTGTTGACAGCATCACGAGATAGTTCAGTTACATCCCACAGCCTATTATTCCTGAAAACAAATACCACCCATAATAAACTATACAATGTCAGATAAAGACATAATTTTTCAAATCAGACTGTGAGAAATGTGGGGATTATCTCTTAGGGGAATCATCTCTAGTCACAGTGTACACCAATCATTAAAATCTTACTTTTATCAAATCTGCTAAATAACTAACTGCTCAAAAATTGACAAGGTGTTTATTCTTCACCGAGTAAGATTTTGTCATCATCTTTAGACCAGGATGTCAAAATGTGAAAGCAGGTGCTCAAATCAAACTACTTATTCATCCATATAGGTGGAATATTCTGTGCCAGTGATTTCAAAGCCAAACATAATTGGAGCAAATTCTAAAGATCGAGATCCAAGCTTTAGAAAATTAAAGGAAACATTGACTTCTGAATTCATTGCTTAATGGGTGGTAACATATGAACAAAGAAAATTCAGAGATCATTTATACAAAGGGAGCATTTATTTACGTACTGTGGAACTTTGATAGCACACGTTCTTCATGAAACCCATAATTGGCCTTTTTCCTGGTCATTTTGGTGGTCTGGTGAACTAATTAAAAGACATGTCTGAAAGGCAATCCAACAGCAGCAGAAATAAGTCTGTTGGTTCTACAAAATACAGTGCACCTCCTTAGAATACCCTAATAATTTCAGATCAAGGATCCCAGTTTATCTCAAATTTGTGGGAGGCATTTTGCAATACTGTAGGATCAGAAAGTCGATTCTCTTCTGAATGCCATCCACAATCTGCTGGCCAAATTGAATAAGGAAATCAACATCTGGAAACTTATCTAAGTGTCACGGTTTTCAATGGTCTTACCGTCGAAGCTGAGAGGCGTAGGGGAACGATCCTTGTTCCGGTAGGTTCTGCTCTGGCCGAGGTAGGGGGCGACCCCTTCCAGTAGCCACGGTGCTGTTTGGTATGAGCAAACCACTACAGTCCGTGCCCTCCAGAAGGAGTCCCAGAGGAAAAACCCCAGTAGGGTAAAAAACCTCCACAGGAACTCCCTGAAATGAAAGGAGGATACCAGGGCGTTAGGACCGAGGATCAGGAAGACTGGAAAACAAGGCAGGACAGGAACAGACAGGATTCGCAGGAGGAGATCAATCAGAGCGTGACTACCACCAAGGAGTGATGTAACGCAATGGACAAGCAGTTGGAATCCCCTTATATACCCCTGGATAGGAAGTAGGAAACAGGAAGTAGAACACCACCATCTTGGATTGGGGAGAAGACAACAATAGTGAATGAGGTATGTGTGTTTAACAATGCATGCTGGGCAGACAGGAAGTGGTCAGCATGCTGGGAAGAAGAGAGACAAGTATAAAGTACCCCAAGTGTAAGGGTTTGGTTTGATCCAGGAACATCGGTAAGTGATTGGCAGGTAAAGGACATGCAAGGAAAATAAATGTTAAGCGCAAACTGCGCTGATACGGCCATGCCTGAACCCCCTCGGGGTCTCAGGCTCTGCCGCTTCTGCCCTTACGGCAGAACTTGAAATAGGGCAAGCGGCGAGTGCCGCGACCCCTAGACCGGCTGCCTGGAGCCTCCATGGCTCCCGCCCGGGCCGCGGCAACCCCCGCGACCTGAGCGTCGGCCGCGGCGCTCTCCGCGACCCGGGCGCCGGCCACGCAGAATAAACGTGCCGCGCCGCGGTAACCGGAGCATAACACTAAGATGCTATAAGCAAGAACAGACATATTGGTTAAACATCTATGGCTGCGGAATTATGTAATACAAATTCAGTTCATACTTCATATTATCATATTCCATTTTTTGTCAAGAAGGTTATCCTTTTGAAGGGGCGTGGCCAGCTGCACAAAATGGCAGTCGGATCTAAGAGCCACTCCGACCACCGACCCAAGATGCTGCCCCAGTCCGAGCCACATGAGTGGGCTCGATCGGAGGACCTGACAGAGGACCAGGGGGTGAGCAGCAGCCGATGCCCCCGGGACAGGAGGGCGCTCTCCATGTGCGCCAGCCGATGTGGGCGACTTTAATTGCATATTTGATACACAATTGGACCGCTCATACCCCCAACTCAGGAGCTCCCCGGTTGTGTCAACAGCTGTGTTATTTTCCCAGTGGCTTCAACACTGGCCGCTCTTAGACTGCTGGTGGTCCCTGTATCCGAATAGGATTGATTATTCATACTACTCGGCTGTGCATAACCTGCATGTCAGATTAGACAGAATCCTAAGTGACCCGGCTACTAGTAACGGGGGCAGAATATCTAGGTAAGACCTTCTCTGAGCACAATCCAATGTAATTGCCATTGGAATGGAGAGCAGCCTCATATGGAGGTTAAAACCAGCCCAGTTAGAAGATGAGGGACTCAAGATTAAACGAATGACACACTAAGACATTACTTTGAGGACAACTGGGGTACATCCAGTTCTAAACTAACGGATTGGGAAGCAATGAAGGTAGTGTTATGCGGACATTTTATTTGGACAGTGGTTGGAGTGAGGGTAACAGTACACAGGGACCTGACATAGACTGAGACATCCTTGAAAGCCTTGGGAAATAGAGCCAGAGGTGACCCTGTAGCACAAACTGATTTAGATGCAGCATTGTCCAAGCACACACACTTAGTGTTACAGCTATGTGGCGTTGACTTTCGATTATACCAAGCTAAAATGCATCCTGAAGGTGACAAAGCCGGTCGCCTCCTGGTCTGGTTGCTCCGTAGCGCAGATCCACACATGCCCGTAGTGCGGATCTGCACCTCTTCAACAACGTTTGCCCTTCAACAGACACAGATTCATGAGGCATTCACAACATATTATAGCGCACTACATGACCCTCCTCGAATTGCCAGGCAGGACAACATATGCAGATTTTTGGAGGCGGTCGATCTCCCCAGCGTAACCCTATTGAAGAATGAGGACCTCAACATCCCTATTACATTGCAGGAGATTATAGGTTCGATCCGGGGAGCAGCCACCAACAAAACCGCTCTGACAAGATTTGGGATCACAGGGAGCTCCGAGCATTGATTTAACTGCTATAGACAGACCGTATGGCAAGAGTCCAAATAGGGCAATGCATCTCTCCCCGTTGCAGATTAAACATGGGACACGACAATGTTGCCCACTGTCCCCACTACCCCACTGGCCATGAAGCCCCTAGCACAGAAAATACACCAGTTAGGAGGGGAGTGGGGTATTCCACTATCTGGGGAAATTCATACACTCTCATTATATGCAAACAATGTTTTGATTTATATCTGAGACTTTTGAACAGCTTTGCCCTAATCCTGACCCTGCTGTTGGATTTCTACATGGCTTCTGGGTTGAGAGTGCATTGGGCAAAGTCTTGTCTGTTCCCTTTGCATCCGCACTGCCCTCCACAGGACTTTCAAACTGAGGGACACCCACTACAATGGGAACCCCACACATTCAGATATTTGGGCATTAATATCTACCATGACAAACAAGATTAACTAGATGGTAATTTTACGAAAGCAGTGGCAGCAATGAGACCTCAGATGGCCTTTCGGAGCACAATGCCCCTTACTATTCAGGGTAGGGTGTCTTTGGTGAAAATGGTGATGTTACCCTGGCTGTTATATTTCTTTCAGAACCTACCACTCAATATACCCCGATCCACCTTTCACGCTTTGCATTCCACATTAGAGTCCTTTCTTTGGAACAAGAGCAGACGCTGAGTAGCGCTTTGAAAACTACAGCTTCCCATAACAAAAGGCGGCTTAAGCGCCCCGAATTTTTAGCTTTATTACCTGGTGGCGCAGTTACAATTGCCCACTTATTGGTTGGCTGGGCGATACACAGAGGAGGTAGGCCCCCTCACCCCTGTACAGGTGCAAGAAGAGATGCAATGTCTCTTTATGCCTCAGGCGTGCCTCCCGCCAATGGCGAATAGCTTACTGAAGATCTCGTTCAATAGCTTTCACTATAGCCTGAAACTTATACTAAAGATACTGCTTTTTTCACCAGACATACCACTGCGGTCAATATCTACCTTTTATGAGATGCTGAGAGAACTGGGGCTGACCACATGGGAGGAGGCAGGTGTGGATGCAATGAGTGCACACTCTTAACATATGAGCAGCTGCGAGAGGAGCCTGGGTTGCCTGCAGGAAACTTCCTGGCACATGCATTTCTGCTAGTGGAGGCATTCCATCTATGGGGCATCACTGACACTGAATCAGACGCCCACCCACTAGTGCAATTGTTGTTTATGATGGATGAAGGGCGCATATTAATTACATGGCTGGCCTGAGTGTTTGCACATGCTGCAAAGGAGCTCCTAGCTGCAACTCGCAGTGAGTGGGAGAGGGACCTGGGTGAAGAATTCACTATTAAGGAATGGGAGACAGCTCTAGAATACCCCAGGTGAGTGTTGTGAAATGCAGAATTTCAATATATCCAGCATAACATTCTGCACAGAGCGTACCTCACACCTGCGTCCCTCTACCGCATGTTTGGCACCTCGTCAGCATGTCTACGATGTCAGCTACCTGGGCTGGCATGAAACATATGTTCTGGGACTGTTCAGAAGTAGTATGTTACTGGGTGCAAATACACACCGCAATAGAAAGGGTTACGTGGTGCTCTGACTTGTGCTCGCTGGAGGGGTCACTGCTTGGCCTCTTCCAAAAATCACCAGTCACCAAGCCCAATAATAGATTTATTGATCTGGGCCTACTAGTGGCCCGTAGTCTTATAACTATGCATTGGAAATCCCAAATGCCACCTAGTACAGCAAAGTGGCGCACAGCGACACTTGAGTAGGGCCGAGCGGAAACAGTATCCTTGAGATGAGAAGAAAATAGAGGCCTCTGTAAATATCCAACAGCTGCAGACTGGGAAACATTGTTACTTGAACTTCATACTCACCCGTTGACACTTAATGCAACTCCGGATGACACCTAAAGATCCACCTTTTAATAAGTAAGGCCACCTACAGTCCCTGATGACGGGAGTCACCTCACCCTACACTCCACCACAGATTGGAGCAAACATGAGATATTGGTCTAGTCCGAGTTTCGGTTGAGGAGGTTGTGTAATTAGGACTCTGCAACGAAAGGTAAAAATCTCATCAAATGCTGGTTCACTTGTTATACTGTTTACGTCAAATAAGAAATGAACCGTTTACTCCTGCAGTTCCTCCCACACATCCTGTTTTGTTCATGATGGGATTTACACATGTCACAATTACTAATGCTTCAGTAATGTGTTGCAGTACTGTAATATCAATAAAAAATGTTTTTTTTTAAAAAGCAAGGTTATTCTTTTTCGTTTCTCTTAGATATAGATGAAATAGTAGTAGTATAAACGTTATTAATTTTTTATAATAAAAAACATACAAGTATACTTGTCAATAACATATCACCAGCAACAATACAAAGATATAATATTTATATATATATATATATATATATTTATATATCTATAGATATATATCTATATATATCAATATATATAGATATATATCTAGATAGATAGATAGATAGATAGATAGATAGATAGATAGATAGATAGATAGATAGATAGATTCACTAAAAATTCATTGACAAGAAATTTTAACTATTGGAGAGACAGAACACATGAGCAGCTTTAGCAGAATGTCAGACCGAGCAGTGAATGAAAATAAAACCTGAAATCACAGTTCTAATGGCTTGCACTAATAGCACCGGCCAAAAATCATGAAAGAAAAAAACACAGTTTAGGTATAGCTAAAAGTTGCAAATATAAATATGCAGGTCTGAGCAGTCTAAAATCCATAGATAACAAGAAGGGTCCAATATATTTGTGACGAAGGGTAGGAAATCTTGGACAAATGAGTACTAAATGCATGGTGTCACAGGCTGAGGTACTATCACAACTACAAGGAGGCAGGTCAGATGGTTTATGTCAGACCCCTTTAGGGAGCAGTAACTGCTAAAATATATCCAGTCTGAAATATGTCAAAAGACATCAGTGATGATTGGACATATCCAAAAGGAGGTAACGCGCTATCCCGCTGACAGATTTTACCATTGTATACTTACACATTGACTACTCAGATAAGGCAGACCACCCGTTCGGCTGCCACACTCGGGGAGAAAGTCAGCTTGACCCAAGCAAGGTCTTTTTTGCAGATACCCTCGGGACTGGAAAAATGACCTGGTCGCCCTAAATCTTAAGGGCTGACATTATATATTGAAGCTACTGGATACGAACATCATTAACCAGGGACAAACAGTCCCGGAGTATTAACTTGTTCAATTTTAGTGCCTCTTTGTATCACGCTGAACTCCAAGGTAAAAGCGGTCAATAAATAATAAATAATAAAATGAATTCCCAATTCCTCATGTATAATTTCAGCTGGGGTACCCTGTCTGACAGATATAGATGAAGTAGTAATGTCCGTGCCATTTGTGGAGGAACATTTACATTTAACCTCTTATCCACTTGAGGAGATTAAAACAGCATTATTGAAAGCTCTAGATCAGTAGAATTATGCGCATAAACATCATCATAAATCTCCAATTTATCAGCTTGGGGATTCAATCTGGCTTTCTACTAAGCATTTGCAATTGCATAGGGCCCTGTTTTATTAGTTCATTTTCAATCACAGAAGTAATAAATGATGCAGCTCTGAAGCAGGCCTTGCCACCAACTATGAAGATTCAGCCAGTCTTTCATGTGGATCGCTTAAAACCAGTGAAAGACAATACTCATCTGGTTCAGTCTCCTCCATCTTTTGTAGAATAAATTAGGGATTTTGTGTGAATATTTCAAGCATTCTATCCATCACTTTTTTGTATACTTTAGTATGTCGCCCTTAGTGAAATGGGTAAGCCCAGACATAGGTCGGTCCACACTTTGTCAGAGGAACTAAGCTATATCTGGCTAATAAGCCCTAACCATGGCAAGGCCGGTCCAAGGTTGCTTCTGTTCTGCTTCAGGGAGGACCTAGCCTGGCAGTTTGGGGTGGATTGTTCCCATTGGAGCAGAGTCAAGACTCATCTGCATATGACTGGGTCCAAACTGAGGTGGCATGATGTGCAAAATAATGATGGACGGGGGTGCAATATCGAGTAATTCCCAGTGATGAGATTAATTCAACCATTCCAGCCAACACTTTTTTGTATACTATATAGCATGGATAACCCCGTTCAGGGCATGTTTTTGACAAAAATGTTGTTTCCCTCACCAATGTGCCCAGCTTCATCATTGTGGGTCGATTATACAACTGACAATCTTGAATTTGAGTGTCTCCTCGGATTCTGCTTTAACAGATACTTTGAACAGGGCAGAGTTAGTTTTTGTTGTATGTGCGTTTGACATTTCGTGTGACCATACTAGCATGATGATGGCTTCTAGCCTCATTTCCGGTTCTCACAGGAAGAGCTGTATAAGTACTGATGATTGACAGACTTGATTGATCTTCACCTTACGGTTTTAGTCTGATCCTCGTCATTGCAACTGCTTGTAAATTTGTAATCATATCAAACAGAATATCAGTTCAATTCATTTTATGATTGGATGCACATTTAGGATAATCAAACCTACATGGATTCCACAGTTTATTATGCAAATCAAATGCATAGTGTAGGCAGAGATACACAGTAAAACAAACAATTAAAGAACTGCATTTGTAAAACACAAGCTTTATGAAAGCATAGTTTGTCAGGTCACAAGCAAGATGATACAAGGGTAAAATAATGTGACAGTGCAATGCTTGTGTGATTTAGGCATACAGAATGTGTCAGAAAAACAGCAGCACATGGAGGAAACAATGGCTTCCAATATAATATAGAGAGCTGGAGACCAGAGAAAGTCTACTTATCACCTCCTACGAATCCTTTTGAGGAAAGTGAGAAGACAGTTCAAAGCAATATTAATGTCGACATTCCAACCCCAGTGTCAGTTATTTGTTCGGGGTCATCATCAGAACAACGTCAGAGACATTAAACATATTGCATCACTTCTTATGGGTTGAAGGTAAGAGAGCAACCAATGCAAATCCTCCAATTGTAACTCTATAGAGGGAGATTAAAACAAATGCCTGGGATGAACTAGAACGTGCAGCTACCCTGAAAAATAACAGGGCATTTTGGGAACTTGTTAATGGACCCTTTTGTAACCGAAAGGACCCCTTCAGGGATAGATTGTCATATAATGGATCAGAAGGGGGTTTCTCGTTTCTCATTTCTTTAAAACAAATTACTACAGTACGCCCTGGACCTGTGGCACCCCCCAATACGCTCTGATACCTTAATGGCGCTTAGAGAGTTTAGTAATTTCAGTTGGGAAGGTTTGACATGCCATTTTACGCTCTACAATAGGAAAGGCGTCAGTACCAGATGGGATCCTGTGTGAAGCTTCTAAACAAAACTTGATTTGTGGGCCTCTCTGTTAACTAATGTTTTTAGGTCCCTGATAGTTGAGGGGAACCTGGAAACTTGGAAGCAGTCAGTCACTGCCCCTGTTTATAAAAAGGGAGATAGAAATGTGACCTCAAACTACCGCCCGTTTCCCTGCTTGATTCCTCCATTAAGATCTTTGGTAGGGTTATTTTGGGGAAATTGAAAACTTGCGTGGAAGATTATTTGTTTTTTACAGATGTGCAATATTGGTTTTGCCCAGGCAGGGGTACAACAGAATAAGCATTAAATCTCTCCCTGATCCTAGGTTATATGTAAAAGACAGGGGAGGTGCCATTCATATGGCTTTCATGAACCTCTCCTGTGCCTTTGATGTAGCGGACAGAGGAAAACTTTGGGACATTATGACTTTAGCTGGCATTGATCTTCCTCTACTGGCCGATTTGAGAAACCTGCATCAAGATAAATACATGAGAGTGTGGTATTCCCAGTTGGGTGACCTTATGCTCCCTATGCCAGGCACCCGTGGGGTGAGGCAGGGTTGCATTTTGGCCACTTTTTCATTCTTATTTTGTATTAATGCTTTGGATTCTTTTCTAAGTACTTGTACCGTGGATGTGCCTAAAGTTGGCTCAAGATCAATCACCGTTCTGTTGTGTACAGACAAGGCGGTCCTCTCAGCCCATACAGCTAACGGTCTCCAAGTACTTTTAAATGGGTTTTTTAGTTTTATGCAAAGTCTGAACATCAAAGTCAATAAGGATAAATCTTATATTTTAACATGTGGCCCAAAACATACTCGCTTAAAAAATGTCTATATGGATGGTGTACCGATTAAAATATTAAGCATTTTACTTACTTGGGCATTCTATTTAATGCAAACCCGTCCTGAGACTGCCCGCTGTTGCAGAGGGGACAATAGGTAGAGTGTGAAACGTTATTCAGGTCAAGAACTTAGGCCATAAACCCCCTAAAGAACTAGTTCAATTGTATTAAAGCAAATTTCTTTCTGTGGGTATACATCAGCAAAATCACTCCAGGTAACAGAAAACGAGTTCTTGAACAGACTACTAGGGCTCCCCAGATCGACTTCGAGTTTTATTTCTCATTGTGAAGTGGACCTGGGGATCCTGGAAGATTGGGTGGGCCTGGCATCCATTTTGTTATGCATTAAGGTCTGGTCCTCTCTGGAGCTGATTTTCTCCCGTAAAATCTTGGAGGACTGCCTTAAACAAAGTAAGAATCTGGCTATCCCGTGGATCTCTTATATAAAGAACACAATGCAGTATCTAAGCCTGAATCATTTATTTGAGACCCCTGAGAACATTAGCTCGAGCACCAAGGCCCAAGTTATGGAGCTGTATCTTGCCCACAGAGATAGACTGAGAGCAGCAAAAGTGGCTGATATGTCTTCAGTGCAATTGTATATACCGATCTCAGCATGCCCTGGCATGGAGCACTATTTGACGTGGATAAGGAGGACAGAACGCAGATTTTACTTAACTCGGTTTAGAGCTAATACAACTCACTTTTTGGGTGCTTTGCCAGTTGTGGGGTCATGGCTCCCTTCATTACCCTCATGCCCATGTGATGCTGTCTCTAGACAGTCATCTATGCACTTTATACTGTTTTGCACATTGTATTCTGTTTTTAGAAAACGGTTTTTATGTCCTATTCTTAGAGGGAAGCTCCTCATAACATGTCATGAGGATTTTATGTTCATTCAGTGTTTAGAGTCTCTAAAAATATGTTTTGCTGTCTTGAATTTTATAGTCCAGGTCTTGAGAATGAGGAGTAAATATGCTTCATGATTTATTATGGGGGCTGGTGAACCTAATGTTACGCCTATTACTAAACGTTTTTATTACCGTGATGCAATGTTTTTTATTTGTTTAAATGTTGTGTTTTACTGTGGAAAAAATATGTTCCATGATCTATCAGGAGGTTTGGTGAATTTAAAGCTGCATTTACTATTTAATGTTTTGTGACCCCGATGTATTGCTTTTATTTGTCTTAAATGTTGTGCATTTATGGTCAAGCATAAGACTGAATAAAAGTTATTTGACTTGAACTGTAATTGAGATTGCATATATATAGTGCTTACTACCCCTAACAAGGTACTGAAATTCTTTACGGTGAGAAGCACGGTACTCCGAAATCCCAAATTAGCAGTTAATCAATTGGTTTTTGGTTATTGTTAATAACAGGGAACCTTCTTGTTCTCTCATGATAATCCTTCTATGTATTTGGTCCAATTTCTTTATGGAAGATTAAATATGATCATTAGTGTGGCTATGTGAGTTCTTGCTAATGGTGGCTTTGATTAATAGGTAGGCTAGAGGGGATTAGGTATTGTTAGGTTGTAGGGATATTTCTTCTGAGATAGAGAGCTTGTGATCTATGAAATGAGGTGTGGGCAATTTGCCGAAATATAATAATAGCAGCTAGATGAACAGGCACGTGACAGAGTAGAATATACCCAGAAAGACGAGTTATGCAGAGGATGAAAGGTAAGGATAAGGTCATTCAAAGGAAAAACAACGGGGGGGAACAATCAACAAGTTTTACGGCAGGGTCAATTAATTCTTCATGCAAGGTTATAGGACAATAGAGCCAGGAGGCTTTTTCAGATAACACACAATATGATGATGTAAACTCTAGAACAAAACAACATTATTTGCATGTGGAATAGTGCTATACTACGTATTTACTGATAGGCCATTGAATCATTGAACCACCTGACCCTACAAGAAAAGGTGTTTGAATACACAACCAAACCGGTAGGCAGACTTTGCCAAAAGGGTGACCAGATTTTTTCAAATAAAAAATAAGGACACGTCAAAGAAATATAACTACAATTGAGCAGTTAGCATGGACACAAAAGAAAGTCTAGGACAACAGCATCTTTGCAACCCTCCTAAAAGTATAGGACACCGTTTGCACAAGTCCAAACCTCCTCAGAAAACGTGACACCCCAAGGCCTTTCAGATATCCATGTTTTTGCGCAGTTGAACGAATATTTGTATACCAAAATTGAAAGTGTGTGTACAAGATAAAACTGAATGTATTTTCAGAGCTCATATGCTGACATTTGAGGAAAAATGCTTGAATTTCCAAAATACATTTAAAGCTGATATTTGAGTGCATAAATCATGTAAGGTTGGGGAGACTTATTACTAACATAATTACCTTGGTGCAAGGTGCATTGCAACTATGGCTGTTATGTATTACCAAAGTTGAGACATTCGAAATTGACAAAGACTTTTTTACATTAGGGCTGGCAACCCCGCCTGGTCCACCTGGGTGATCACTGCTAGCAATCCTGCATACAGTGGCAACTGATGTAATCTTGTGTGACATAGTCACTATTACAACATTAATGATATTAGGTTGGAATGATTTCACTGAACATAAGTAGCTCTAATTACAAAAAAGGTTAGAAACTCCTGCTCTGCACAGTGTCATTCTAAGAACTTTTAGGACATGAGGCAAAACATAATGCAGCTGCGTTTGTGTGACTCTATTTGTGAAAGTTTTAGTAATTCAATATGTTTTGGTATCATCAGGCTTGAATTAGAAGAAATCGTGTTATAAAATAGAAAGTTGTTCTGAATAGAGGGCCCTGAAATAAGTCTTATCTAGGACCCCAAGAATCATTAGGATGACACTGAGTTGGCCACCTTTGGAGGGTTGGCTGCATGACTCGGCTCATGGCCAAATCCTGTGGACAACCCTCCTTTGTGCACTGTTAAGGCCCTTTGCAATGTGGCTTGGTTGCTCACAGAGGGTTTGGTACTAGGCTACGGATGGTCAAAGCAGAGTATTGCTACCTCTGTCATCAGTGACGTAACTGAAATATCATCAGTGATGTCATCATTGATGTTATTTAACCATTACTTAATTTGTAAATAAAAATATGCTGTTGCCCAAAGCCCGCCTCTTAAACACACGGCTGCTGCAATTAAATGTGCGAACACGGAATACTGAGGCGGCATAACTCTGAAGCCATCTCGGGCCTCTTTAATCCATTCAAAGCCACTCCTTGCCCCTTCAGCTACTCTTGCAGCTTTTTGCTTTCGCCCTTTGTGACGCTTTTTAGTTTTTCTCTTCCTCCGTCTTTCTCTTACGTGTCTTTTGCTCGCAGTAAATGCTTGAGGCAGAAAAATAAGTGCCGGCCCTCAAAAATAAGTGGCGGTGCTCTGCACCGGAAACAGCAAGCACAAATTAAGCACTGTATTTAACATGTCATGAGTGATCTTATGTAAAGTCATAAACAACATAGGATAAGGGTGCGAGTTACAGTCAGTTTGCCTGCCCATAACTAACTACATTTCAGTGATTTCTTGGTTTTGTTTTGCGACCATAACTGCACTTAAACTGCTTTGTGGAGTAAATTTCTAAGTTTTTGTAAATGCACATTAATGTTTATCCTGAGTTGACAACTTAAGCTTAATATACACATATTATTTCGGTGCCTCTTGCTCGCTACAAATGTAGAGGTTTGAATGTTTGAATTTTTTGGCAAAATATATAGTTTTCCATACTCATAAAAAATATATGAGTATTGAACAAAATGTTTTATTTTATAACTAATAGACCTCAGAGATATTTTGTATTTGTACAAGTTTGATTGGCTTAGCCTCCTTAGTTTTAAAATAGGTGCAGCACCCGTTCCTGTTTACTAGTGAGGTAATGTTCAGCACAGTAGAGGGGCCAGTGGTGTCTTATGAGCTTCCAGTAATGATAGGTTCAAAGTATTTTACCGGTAAATCGTATCAGGAGACATCTAGTACCTGGCACCTTGTCTAGCAATCACCACAAAGCCTTTCTGCAGAGAGGTCATTTTTTACAGCAAAATGTGGTATCAGTACAAAATTCCAGTGTGTGGCTCTTGAGAGGACAACTGCGGGGTTTAGAAGAGAATTCTAAGTATTTTTAATAATTTATAAGAAAATACATTAATAAACATCTCAGCCACCAACAACTAAATTCTGGTGTTACCTCAAGTCACCATGCACATGATTCTGAGGTCTCTTTACAAGACAGCAAAACTTGTGACTTCTCATTCAATTTGGTGCCACGAAAAACAACATACTAGGGAAACATATGCTGGCTGGGAATTTTTACTAAAATATTTTATAATACATAATAGAAATAAGGCAAAACCGAAAAACGAGAGGGTACTTTATTTTTTAATGTTGAATCAGGAGCGGTCCCTTTGAACAAGGATGTTGAGAACGTATTAGTTCATTTTTAGTGGGGCAGTGAGAAAAAAGCCAAACCTGAGTGATGGACATGTAGCTCGTAGTAAATTCTCTTTTGTTTGTGAACTACCCATGCTCCTCAACCGTAATATCAGGATACATATATCAGCAATACTTCACTCTGTAGACTGACTGACTGAGCTAAACGCATCACGTTGAAAGCTATATGCATTGTCCGTCATGCCATTAAGATCCCTCCTTTATTCAGCAAAAATGCCACAACTACCCCAATCCAGAGTCCCTCAATGTAAGCTGGCTCAACACTTATTTGTGTTTTTTTTTCAATAAATCTCGCCCTGGGTCCAAATTGTCAAGATAGAGAACTCATTTTTAAGGCGGGTGCAAATAGTAATTTGCAACCACCTTGAATTCTGGTGAGCACTACCAACTTGCCTCTATCCAAGTCTATAACTGCTATGTTATAATTAAGCCTGAAATGAATAGGTATGTGATTGTGATAATGCGTAGGCTGTCACACTGAGCTACAACATCTCACACTTCAATGCAGCAACGCCACTGCACCATGTTTAGAGCTTGTCTCCAAACCACATGCACCTCACCCAAAAATCTTTGAAATAGGTCATTCCGTCATAAAACCAGCACACTGCCCAACTCTGCACTCTGAACAGGGTATCCAGTATCCTGATACAGATTTAAGCGCTTTCTTACCCCTCCAAGGGTATAAAGCTCTATATAAATGCTATAATGTGATACAACGCCCCAAAGTGATCATTTTACCACTACGTGCAACAAGCTTCAACGATCTAATAACACTTTGCAACAATGCCTACCAGCACCCCTTCAATTCCAATTTTATTTCTGAAGAAGTTGAAAGTGCCTAAAATAAAATGTTGAGTCTGCTACTATTTTTTTCAGCTAAAGAGTAGCCCCATTAAGTGGCAGGCAAAGCTGCTTGAAATCCTCTCGCACTGAGTGACAGGAGAAATGTTATTCTGATGACTTAGGTTAGGAGTAACTGAAGTTCATTTGATTTTCCTCAAACCTTTTCTGGGAGTCCCAGTGCAGACAGTGGTTACTAACTTCAATCTTGACATTAGAGGTTTCTACAATGCAGTACCAGTGCCACAAAAATGTTGAACCAAACTGAAGGACCAAGTATTCTCTTTCAGCACCTGACACTCTCAAAATCATGGGGCAAGTAGTCCAAGAGATACCCCAGGAGCAATATAGGTATAAACACTAAGAATACAGTTAACCTAGAAAACCAGTTAATAATTATACAATTTGGTGCATGTATGATAATAATAATGGTTGACTTTAATGAAAATTTCCTTTATCCATCCATGGAAAATTCATCATCTGGGGATTCACCTGATATTGTCTGAAATTTCCACCTCTGACCCCTGATAATATAAACAAAAATGTAACAAGCACCAAACATATGCAAACTGATTTCACAAATAAGGCTATTGCTCACTGAGCTGTAGGTTCCCCCAAGATCAACCTGCTAGACCAACATTTGTCACAACTAAATTCAAATTCAAAAGTATCATAGGTTTAACTTTATTCATTATTCAAGATTCCACTACCATAAAGGTTTTGAGATTCTTTTGAGGAAGGAGAGTGCTCATAATCCCTGTGAAACAAATGTATGGCTTATTCACAAGCAATATCAGATAACAAAAAACCTTACCAATATTAATGTAATCTAAATTAATTCCACAAGAATTAGATGGGACTCAGCTGTTTATAGTAAATTGGCAATCTTGATCAATCAAGAATTTACAGTATCAAGATTGGCCACACCTAATCACCTTACGTTCAAGTCACCTGACTCGATTGGCGAATGGGAGTCTGTTTAATTTAGCGCCTTGATTTATTTCTACCAATTGGGTTAATGGACATTATGTCATAATTTCTTCTGTGAATTGATCAATCACATTTGTAAAAAGACAGCACAAAAATGAATGTATGATATCCTGAAAAATTCACGTTCCTAACATAGAGATGTCTTCATAAAATACAAAAAGGCACGCTATAGGTGGTCTAAAAAGGGAAATCAGGTAGGACATCAAGAAGTAGCTTGGGAAAAATTAATCAAAGCCATCAATTCAAAAAATACTAAAGAATTCTGGTCTTTAGTGGTGCAGGAACTGAGTTGTAAAAAACTATTAGTGACTATTTTATTTCAAACGATACTTGGCAGGAACATATTAGAAATCCCTATTCAAATAATAAGCACACAACCTTAATTTTGAATTACTCAAATACAATTTTAGGTGTTCCACAGCAGGATGTTGAGGCCTTGAATAAAAATTGCCGATCTTCACAAGCTGCGTGCCCAAATGGCATACCCATCGATGTTCTTAATACAAACCCATCTCTGTGGAAATGTTACTAAAGTATTTGCTCACAAATTATCGGCTAGCAAGATACTATCATCATGGCAGGAAGTAATTAACTATCTGATTCTTAAAAAATGACTAAAAGATGATCCCAAAAACTGTCATCTAAGAGCCTTTCTTAACTGCGATGGAAACATTTTCGGTAAATATCTGTTGAATAAACTGAAGGCTTAGACAACTGATAACAATCTGATGCAATATGATACAATCAGGAAGCTCTTTGCTTTAGATTTATGAACTAATAAAGTAATAAAAATAACCTCTTGCTCCGCATCTGCTACATTGTTTATAGCAAAGTGTTTAACAAAGTAAGCGGTGGATGACTTTTTTTTAATTCTTTTTTATTGATTTTCCAAAAAGACAACACCATGTAAAATACATCTATTGTCTAATATAATCATAGAAATCCCTGGATCTATATATTCCAATATCCATAGATTGTCATACAGAAATAGCACAATAACAGAGCTAAATAACTATAACTGGAGAACACCCAATCCCTCCCACCTTCCCAACGTGTGCATCTGTGTTGCCTGGCATGTATGTGAATAACCGTATGACAGAATGGTGTGTTTCAGGGGGCACGGGATGAGTGAATGGCTAAACGATGCTTTGCTAATGTGAAGCAGAGCAGGATAAACTTCCTGCTGAGCTTTTTTTTGCCAGAACAGGTATAAGGCCTAATATAACCTGTTGTATGGCTAACTGAAGGTGCCAACCTGAGGCCGTGGATGACTTTGGCATAAATTATTAAAATTGGGCATTGATCTAACACTGTTGCATTTTGTTACCACCTTATATGATGAAACCTAGAGAATGATCAAATTATCTTATAATAAATTGCTTTCACCAGTAACGTTTGCATGCAACGGTTTAAAACAGGCACCCATTTTTTTTATATCTATCTGACTTACCATTGTGTCCTGAGGCAGAAGCAGTTATTCCACCAAAACATAGTACCCAACCAGTCACCCATTTAGCGTATGCAGACGATTTAGTTATTTTCCTTTAACCGCATCAGGTCTCCAAACTCTTTCATGCTACTGGATAATTAAAACACTGAAAATTATTTATTAATAAACATTGGTAAAACAAATGTGATGTAGCCTAGAAAAACGTCTAAACCGCTACCCTGGTCAATGGCAGGAAAATGTATACCTAGCATTGACAAGTATGGATACCCAAGTCTTACCTTAGATAATAAAGCTTTACGGTGTGACCATATTTCATCTAAGAAAATGAAAGCTGGCATTATAACCAAATCTATAAAGTGATTCTCGAAGATCTACAACAAACGTGCCATTGGTCGGTCATTTACTGATATGAACGCAAAGCTCAATCTTTCTTCTATTTACTTCACCAGCATTTAATTTAAAAAAAAATTAAGGAGCTGGGCAACATTAAGTGAAAGAAGTCAGATCTTTGCTGCTGCTCCCCACTGTAAAATATATATGGAACTGTCCTTAATGTAACTGACATCATTACATAAAATTGCAATATTTAAGTGCCACTGCAATAATGCAAAATGCAACTCATTAAAAGTTTTCATTCTGAATGAACTACGAAAAAATACAAGTACCTCCATGGACTTGAACATTTCAAATATCAAAAAAGCAATCTTTGAAAACAACCTGCCTTTGCTAACAATAAATGTCGTCGATTCGAACGGAAAGACCTAATTAGGAAAACCCTGCGGCATAACAACCATATTCATGGCCTTTCATTGCTATAAGCATTCAGATAGAACGTCGACTCTTCTGCATCCGTTTGTCAGGATTATCTGCATTCTAGCTTAGAAGTCGCAACTAATATATTTTTTTTAGATTTGGGCTACTCTATAGTGCATTAAGCCAATTTGAAGGATTCTAGAACGCGAAATGGCGAGTTAAATCAAGCTGTCGTCTCTGTGGCTTCAAAAAACAGAAACCATTGATCATCTCATCTATCTATGCCCAAAACTACTCAATTAAAGGAGAAAATACCTGCGAGGTCTATTTAAGTCATTCAGCATCAGGTCTATTAATGAGGCGATTGCGATTATCTTCTGCTTCTGCACGGAGGTCTGCAGTTTTATTGGGAAACGATTTATGTTTTTAGACTGTGCATATGCTCTTTTAAAGGACACTGTTGTTTTTAACACGCGTGATATTTTTGGCTAAGATTTAATTGTTTACATATGGTCTGACATATATGAATTATTGAGCTTATTTTAACTGGTTTTTAACGTCCAGTTGCGCTCTTTTAACGATTGTTATAGATATACATCATGTACAATAAACGTAATTTCATACTTACATACAAGAATGCCACTTGTCAGATCTTTGATTTGTAGAAGAAATGTAGTAGTCATAAAATATAATATATGAAATTATACTGGGCATTAAGCAGGTGCATAGGCCCACTGCACTTACCTGCGCCGTCAATGCCCTCCCTCTTGCTCTCTCGCTCGCTTTCTCTCTGTGACTTTTGTGCCACTTCTTGAGCTCTTTCTGCCTTTTCTATCACTCTTGCTGCAACTTTTTGTGCCTTTTTTATTTGCTCCTTGTGCTTTCTCCCTCACTTTTTGTTCCTTTTTTATTTGCTCCTTGTGCCTTCTCCCTCACTTTTTGTGCCTTTTTTATTTGCTCCTTGTGCCTTCTCCCTCACTTTTTGTGCCTTTTCTCTTAGTGCCTTTTTCTCTCTTTGCTTTTTCCTCTCACTTTTACTGTGACTTTTCTGTGCCGTTTCGCTCTTGTTCCTACTTTGTACCATTTCTCTCAGTCTTTTCTCGCTCTGTGTGTGACTTTTCTGTGCTGTTTCTGTCTCTCTCGGTGCCTTTGTGCCACCTCTCTCACACCTTTTCACTTTCTGTGAATTATTTGTTCCATTTCTCTTGCTCTTTTTGCCTCTTTGTGCCATTTCTTGCAGTTCTTTTTTAGCCTTTGCCATCTCTCCGGATTCTCTGCATGCCTTTCCCGCCCTCCCTGTGCCCCGCCCCCACCCTCTCCCCTTCCTTACCGGCTCCATCACGCCTCCCTACTTTACCGCTTTCACACTCCTTCTCAAACCCACCCACTGCCCCTGCGCTCCTCCACCCTCTAGAACCTACTTAATGGTGTCCGCAGTGTGGATGCACACCAAAGGCAACAAGTGGAAGCCCTGTCTTTTTGTATAAGCCCTCAGGTGCTACAGAGAGCTTAGATACCCTCATGGATGATTAGTGCGCTATACAAACACCGATAACATAACATAACAACATAGGCAAGGAAAGCCAAAAGTCTGTTGCACCTTCCAAACTAGAGCTGCAACCCCAAGCATTACTATAGCCTGTGGCATATGCTACTGAATGGACAGTGTTCACACATACCTCTAGCTACTCTGTGGTGCACCAGAGCCAAAACTAATGATGCTTGCAAAATGATCGCATATCAAAACAGTAGCCCCAAATCACTCTTGCGAAGATACACTTCAAGAGGTAAGCTTCTTCTTCTTACACGTGAAAGGGAAACGTGGTCATTGTGTTTGACTTACAGTGATTTGGTGTCAGTGAATGCTGGTGAAATGTTTATGAGGTTTAAGTGCATGTGCTACATAACCTGTGCAAATCCTCAGAACTGCCCATGGACCCATGCCTGAAGTTGGGGCAACGTAGTCAATCGGTGTCTGAGGTCAGAAGAGCCAGATACAGTACAGAAAGTAGGGTGTGCACCTGGTACCTTTCTCACAGTTGGCTTGGAATCTGAACAACCTCCTCTAATTACACAGGTTGGCAAGTCAGGTTGAGGTAATCCTAAAGATCTTTGGGGGCAACTAGTAAAAGTCCACTGACTCCCTGCTGTATAGTCGTCCGGGACAAAGTGGGGTCATTCTCACAACAGGTGTCAGCTGTCCCCTGAGCCCCGGTTGGGAAATCCACTGGTTGCTGGCACCTGAGCAATTCGTTTGGGGTGACCTCACATTCCTGGTGCAGGTGTAATCCGACAGCTGTCTCCAAAAGGGCTTCTAAATCAGATGGGTTCTATACTTAACTAGCAGTTGATCATTTGTCCTGAGAAGATGCAGTCCATCTTCTTTCCCCAGGTCGACAGGTCTTCCTCCTCGCACAGTCAGCTTCAGCAATGGCTTCTTCAGACCTCTGCTCAGTACAGAAGGTCCTATCCCTAGTTCACAAGTTCTTCTCAGCTACACCTGTGCGCAGATTCCTCCTAGATATGGAAAACGTGTGAAACACCATACCGGCCAACTGCAGATTAGATCACAGGAACCCTTTAAACCTTTGGGGTACTTCTAACACAGGGGGGAGAAGACCAATCTGTGATCGCCTCAAGCAGGGATTATTGGCGAGATGCACTAAGGTTGGATTTGCTCAAATCCGAAGGCCAAAAGCTGAATTAAATGGCAAAAAGAGCCACGGGTTCATACATTTTGCAGCTGCATCCTGGTACAAGCGAATCAGTTAGGGTAAACAGATTACAGTATCCACACTAAGGCATTGGACAACCATCACCATCCTATAAGGTGAAATCATTGTACTTTGCGAGTTTGTATAGTCAGACACAGAGGTTGTTCAGAGATTCACCTTCATGGTGCTGAGCTTTTCAGCTCTTGAATGTCCCATAGCAGGGATGTACTTGGGGATTAAAAAAATCTACTTCAAGTACAGGCAAGTGTGGTCCCCAAGGCATAAGGTCCAGCGCCTCGTTGCCAGTGCATTGTTCCGGGCTGGAGACTGCAGGGTCAGGTATGGGATTCTCTCTACTTCAGAGTCGGGGGCAATAACGGAGGTCCATGCAGTACAGGGGTCGCCATTCGATCTATGGTCTATCCATTTCTATGAGGTATGGAAGATTCAGGGGCCCGTCATCCCATTCTGTGGAAGGGCATATATTGACATCACTGTTCAGAATGGGGCTCACTTCCTGTTTACTGACTGCCACTGTCGCGTCCACCCAGCAAAGGCAATGGAAGTAGGGGAGTGGGAATGCTGAAGCCCCCACAGAAATAATCATAAGTACGGAAGGTGAATAAGTAATAAAGATGCCTCGACATTTTGCCTTTATTTTCTACATGTTGTTGTGCTTTGAAAGCCTTAGGTTAAATGTCAGGCCATGTTTTCTAACAAATTGCTGCTTATTCGTCTAAATTGGAGACTGGCGATTACTTTTCGTTCTCTGTGAGCGGATTTTGTTAAGTGAACGAGGTGACAATTTGCTGGAGTGTGGGAAAAGAGGCAGGAGGATGTCAATTATTTCCTAACACAATAAAATGTAAATAATTGCAAATGTTTTATGTCGATATTTCAACATATGCCAGCAAAAGAAAGCAAAAAGGCATCGCTGTTTTTATAACTCTGGAGTGTGATGGAGGCTAAGATTTTCAAGAGGATCAAAACAGATCAAGAAACTTTTCTTAATGATGTGGAAATGGTAGTCACTCAAACCCGATTTCCATACTTTGTAGTTTGTGCGTTATAACATTCTAGCAGTAAAACTGCCGGACTGAAAACCGAGTGAGCATTTCAATGGAAAATGTGCTGTCTGTAAGCGACAGCGCGCAGCCATGCATGTCATGCTACATTAATATATTTGCGACAGTGTGGTCCAAAATACACCAACGCCACCATTACCATCCTCCTGATGAGGGGGCGTGGCTCATTTACTCCACTTGTTCTTTGCGTAACTTGGGTTTTCCTCAATCGCTATAACTTCGATGATGTAAAACTAGTGGCAGCACCCTCACTCTGAAAAGTACTCAAGTACCGCTGCGTTGGGGGCAGAGTAGTGGCCCGGCGGCAGACGTGAGAACGGCCGGATGCAGTACCGCAAGTGTGCATTATTTTTCTTACAGCCGGCTATGCCACGGTTGAACAACCCTTGCCTCCAAGAGCCGATGAAGTTGACTGTGCTCTGATCGGAATGAACAATCCACGTCAGAGGAGGATCTGCTGCTGTTACAACAAGGCACAGTACAGTACTTCTGCTTCGGGACTTGCCTGATTCCAGTAATGGCTCTCTGCAGGATTCACACTCACGAGGCTAGCGGTGAGGGGGCTCTGATTCATCGACATAACGTTTCGTGCTGGAACTCTCCCTCCTTGTTTCCATTTCTGAGTCTCTGACAGAGTTTCCTCTTGGGTTGCTCACTCCACCGCCCCCACACAAGAGACAACGGAATATTGCCACATTCGAGAGAAATTATGGAGCTCTTTCTTGTAGTCACAGGCTGAGCCTACAATGAGCCAATTGCTGGCCTTGGAAATGAAGTTCACCGAAGAAGTGAGCCGACTATGGATAGCCAGAGATGGGCCAAGAAGAATGAGCTTCATAGTAACCTATTTTACTGGCTCACGCTGTCCTGGTTTGTGAGATAAGGCACATTACACGAGTCGATAGCGCTGAGCTGTACAGGACCACAGCCAGGAGCGTGGGCTTTGTGGGGCCTGCCCCCCAGTGATGGAAACAACATAAAGTAGCAAATAAAGTATTCATGAGCTATGATGATCCAGGTCGAGGGGTCGGGGTCTTTCACATGCAGGGCTCCATTCAGCAGCGAGCTAGACATGCGCTACATGCGGAGACTCCTAGCTGCCTGTGGTGAACCTTGTCATTCTCAGGAATTCACATCCCTGAGTGTGTGCGGCAAATGCATGGGTGTGAGTTAGGCCAGGCTCTAGAATTTTTTGTTTTGGAGGGCTGTAAAGAAGCATGGATGGGCTATGAAGATTAATGGGTACTGGCCAAAAAGCAACAAAGTATTTCATGATCTGATATTTTAAGTATTGGCATCTGTCCGCTTTTGACATTTTTAACACAATAATCAGCACTCAAGGAGCTACACACTTCGTTTTGTTTGATGTGCTCTGGCTTTGGGAAGGAGGAGGGAAGGAGCTTGCCAGATCTTTAAGATGCAGAACTTTGACTGCAGCATGGTTTCCTGGTCATGTGCAGCAGCAGAAATGTTTCTGCTGCCATACAGGACCAGATTACAGCTTTTAATGTTTTTAAAAAAACCTTGCAAAGCACTGAAATATAGAAAAACGATGCAATAAGAATCTTAATTGAGTTTTCAGTATAACTGTGCTGGTGATCTGTGCATCATAGTAGCAGGTACTAAACTCTGCTTACTTCACACCTCTCCCCAGGCCTGAAAGTGTCCTACGTCAATGATGCTTATCATTAAAATAAACGATAAGGGAGAGCCCATGGAGATGCACATCCATTTGAAACATTAAGGAGAAAAACCTTTATTTTTCAGTTATGAAAGGCCTTGGGTGGGCCATGGTAATCCTGGCCCACCCTCTACAACTGGGCCTAGTATAAGTGAATGTGCATGTGTGTATATTCATCAAAGATACATGTAATGCAATGTAAAGACTAAGTTAAATTCAGGCAGTTTAAGGGTTTTCTCTATTCTGTGCTTGTCTTATGCATTGTGTGATTCTGGGAGGATTACTTATTCTTACTGGGAGTTAAACTGTAAATACATCAACTAGATAGTGTAAGATGTGAAATTAAAGTTGCACATGATATGGTAAAAGTTACAATATCCTGCTTACTCTCCCTTCACAATCTTCTGTTCTCTTTAGTCTGATCTCCTCTTGACCCCAAACACAACACTTTTCTATGTACAGAACCATATTTTTGAGATGTGTCTGCTACAACACACCACATTTGCTGCAAAACTCTCTACTCTTCCATGCAGCTACGTCTGTGATGTAGAAATACTTAACATGATAATGTATTTTACTATCTCCCGATTAACTTGTTTCAACTAAATTGAAGGTAACCTTACACCTGGGATTTCCAAAATGGTATCTAATTTGCTAAGTATTTGGTCAATGGTCAGCCGCATCATTCAAAGGTCTCTGTGTGCATAGAGGTGATAGCTTTACTGTCACTAGAAGGGTCAGATTTGTGTAGTATGCAGGAAGACATCTAGTACATGAACAGTAAACATGCTGCAGATATATTCAAGTATGTGCAGACTCTGACATATACACAGTACACAGTTTTCTAATATACATGCATTATATGCAGAAGGCCTTATTAGCAAAGCAAGCACAATATTTAATCCTGGCAAGGCTAAGTCACACTTCCATCCTAACAAAGTGAACACTTTGCATTGAGGTACAATTGAGGGTTGGGGTTCTCTGCACTATAATAGGGCCTTGGGGTATTCTATATTGTAATATAAACAATCTTGAAGTACTCTGAATTAAGATGAGGTATTATGTCTTTGAGCATGCATTTCATAATCTTGTGATTGTTCACTTGATTGTAATGAATAAATTAGATGATTGTTATTAGAAATTTGTGAGCGTGGTAGGCGACAGCTCCGCCCACCCATCAGGTAAGGATGGCCCATTATACTAACAACCAACCCCCCCTCCTTGTAACACTGTCTGGGAGGAATACACAAACTACACCTAGTCATGTGACCCAGGACACATGCTACAGGCACCAAATGGTTAGGACAAGAAAATGCAAACTGGTTAAAAATAAAATTTGCAGAATTGTGACTTAAAACTTGTCTTTACCATTAAAGAGGGATTTTAATTACAATATTACATTTCATTTGAGACCAAGCTTGACTTTCCTATCTGCACACAATCAAACGTTCTCACTTATTAAATATAATAAGGTAGATCAATGTTTTCCTATGGGGCCGGTAGGCCTTGCAATAGAGAAAAACAATGTAAAAACTTTCACTAACAGGACATGCAAAACATAAAATTACATGTCTAACTTTTTAAATATACTGCAACCTGACTTATGGGCTGTTTAGGGTCTGCCTTTGGTGTGACATATGTGCATTAAAAGTTTAGGCCTGGCAAAAGGTTTATTTTGCCAGGTCGAAATGTCAGTTTTAAACTTCACATAGGCTGGCATGGCATGTCTGAGACACGTTTTAAAGGGCTACTTCAGAAAGGGGCACAATAAGCACTGCAGGCCCCGTTGTAGCACTTAATTTACAGGCCTTTGGTTCATCTAGTGCCACTTTACTAGCAGGGGTTTGGAATTCCTATAGCCCAACACCCAGAACATATTGTTTAGGGTCAACAAAACAACTTTTCATGTGAATCTTGTCCTTTGGACAAGTAGAGCCAACCCCTCCCAGCAAAAATCCTTTAGCTGCCTGTTTAAAGGGGAGGGAACTGTCTGTAGTTGAGGTGATATTTGTGCCTGGATATTAATGCTGTTCAAAATTGTATTTATGGTTCATTAATGCAAAGCCTTTATTATTAGGGTGAGTGCTCCAAATAAATGTTGTAAGCTCACACTGCATTACTGAAAGTGGTTCCAGTAAGCAAATTGTGTACACATGTTAAAAAAGTTTAACAATATAAGGCTACGTATAATACTATCAGGATGCTCTCTGATTAGATGCTACATTTTGCAGACGTTTGTAAGCAAGATTAATGATTCTTTGCTTTCAAAATAAAATGTTCAGAAAAAAAATGCAAGTAGGAAAAAAACGTTATGCTAAATTACTGTGAAATTTTAGGTACTATTTCTTTGAAGCACCGTTTAATAAAATGTGTTGATGCATGGCAGTATTTCTAAAAAATATTCATAATGGAAAATCAGCGTAACCTGTTTCAACAAAATTATAGGAATCATGAAAATAAACAAGCATTGGCAAAGCAGATCAATCTGACATTGGTGGTCAGTCTTTTGGATTTGTCAATGTGTGTATTGTTTTGACATGGCTTCTGTAAAATTGTATTGTTGCGGGAGCTGTCAGGCCCTCACTATTGTAATAAGCATTGGGAAAACAAAATGGATCTCCAAAAAGCATACATTGCCACAGTAGTGTGGCTGAATAAACCTGCTTTGTGTGCCAATATGCTCCTTGTGGAAGAGTAGAGTGCTATCACTCACAGTAAAGCCAGCCAATACATGTAAAGAGAGAGAAATATAATTTTAATAAATACAAAAGGTCTTGGTTTGCAGTTTATGAACTCATGCTGGCCTGACCCAGACATATGTTGCAATCACATTTGGCATGGTGAAGGATAAAACAGGGGTACGGGTCAATAAACTAGCATCAGCCCAGTGCCTGATCATGCAGTTGTGCTGCTGCTAATCTGGATGCAAACTAGGCATAACCAGCAGTGTAAAGAATGAAACTAAAAGCATGCGAGGATGCTCCCACCAGCCATAGGGTCACTACCCAACTCTGCTGCCATTGCATGCTACTGACTACCAGCTAACTGAAGGGGTGGCGCTGGACAAGATAAGAAGCTTCTGTGTCAGATTATTTTAGAATGCTGCTGTTTGGCCAGCCCTTGCCTAATAACAAAGGAAAACAAATAAAAAAGAGATCTAATTCAAAATATGCAAAACTCACGTTTCACTAAACAGCTCGGATGTAGGGGGGTTGGACTGAAATATGGGCTATCTCCACTATCACTAAGAGAGAGGTAGGAGAACAACCCTTAGGACCCCCACTCACTCCCAATCTATAGCATAAACACACTAACGTGGGGGGGGATTCTGTTGCACTTCCGACACTACTCAATCATATGCTATATATTGACTACCTCTCAGAAGACATCTCCTTTTTATGGATGGAAAGGCCTCACCCACCTATTTGTGGCATGCTTCATCATAGGCCGGTCCATCCCACAGGGTTAAGATAGTACAAACCATGTGGTCTCAACCATAACCCAAAGGGAAAACTAGTTCCCTTTGTGGACAGGGAGAACAGAATAAGGTATCTTCTGGCCTGGCCCCTGTTGGCACCCCCTGTGGCTATGGCTCTGGAGTCGTATGTATCCTTGAGACGGAGGCGGCCTGCCTCACAACTAAATAAGTAGCCAAGGTGGTATCTCAGAAAGACTAGTCGGGCTGGGACAGTCAGTCGCATGTCAGGCTGACTACTAGAAGTATAGCACAACTGGAGAAGAGTCACTTAAAAGTCTTGCTCATTCTAAAAGTGTAGCAGGACTTGAACAGATGCAATTACAAGTCAGAGTTTCCTTTGGAAGATCTGTAGGGCTGGAGCAGTGTCCTGCACGTCAGACTCACCTCTGCAAAGCCTGTGTCATATATAAGGGTAGTCACTGAAACCCATTGGAGCATGTCAGGCGAGCCTACGAAAACCTGGCAGATTTGTCCACCTAATGTAGAGTAAGTGGCATACTATTACCACCCCTGGAAAGGTCGCACGGGCACAAGGGCGGGGGCATGTGGCAAGAGTGTGTGTGTGGATGTGGGGGCAGGTTGTTGGGGGGATGGAGCCAGGCATTTAGCAGGTCTGTTTTTTTCTAAATTCTCTTCAATTTGGCAGAGTCTGTGTCACATCCCACACTTAATTATAGAAAGCAGGCCGGTTTAGGGAAAGCATTAGCCACATGTCAGTCTGGCCCGACATGATCCTAACACTGTCCCAGGACTACTAGCATTTAAAAAACATCAGCCTGCCAGGAACCTTTTTAATTTCCCAAAAGGACATTCCACCTCTACTTAGAAAACTATGGGGAAACCAGAGGATTATAACAAGTGT
Organism: Pleurodeles waltl; assembly: GCF_031143425.1. Taxonomy (NCBI): domain Eukaryota; kingdom Metazoa; phylum Chordata; class Amphibia; order Caudata; family Salamandridae; genus Pleurodeles; species Pleurodeles waltl. The sequence goes on along the minus strand of NC_090440.1, from coordinate 549,085,201 downwards.
CAAGATTATTAAATAACTCTGAGAAATACATTAAGTTGCACAACATTACCCTCACCTAATTATACTAAACACATGCTCAATTTCCTTCCGTCTATTTGCAAAGTGCTTTTTTAGATGATAACTTACAACAAAACCGCAAATTACGTGAAAACATTTAAAAAAGAGCACACATGCTGTGAATGTAGTTTTCCTAAGGCACTCAAGTTTAGAGAATGATCGAAATTGTCATCTTATTATTGTAGGTTGCCCAGCTGGAATTCCTTTAAAACTCCTGCAGCAGGAAATGAGGAAGCACTGAGGGCAGGCCTTTCAGCACCTTTTTTAGGTTGAGCTTGGCAGCGCGCAACGCTGTCTGCAAGACATGTTGTATTCAATATGAGCTTTTAACCATGCCCACTCTTGCCATTTGTTCTTTGTTGTGCTTGTCGTAAATGCTTCCTTTTTATTCATCCATTTTTTCAAATGTCCCTCCCTCTTGTGCTTAGTTCCCTTCCAGGGGATTTCACTAAGAGAACATTTTTTAGCCATCACAATACGGCAGGCTTCTTCCTGTTCCTCCTCTTACAGCATGTGATAGTCCCTCCCTGCTCCTCCCGTCTAGTTTCAGTTTTGCTTTTAATGTCAGCCCGATCCTTTCTCCTCGTTTAATCTTTACAGACCCTTGTTTCCCCCTTAAAATATCTGTGTCCGCCATCTCTCTCCCCAACCCGGCCCCAAACATGGACACATACTAAGAACTTCAAAGATTGCGCTAAAAGGTTTATCCCTATCGCAGATGTCGGTAACCCTTCAGGGCGCGATTACATGTCGGTCCGCACCTAGGTTTTTGGAAACATTGCCAAGTTCTTGTTTGATTGCTTTTTGATTTAAAATCGGTATTACATTTATCCAACTATCACAGCTTTATTAATGTAGCTGGCGTTTATTTTATCCCAGCCTCACCTCAAACTGCCCATTCGTGCAGGAACTTCTACTAAACACCACCAATCAACAGAGAGGAGGGCCATGTTTTATTAAGTCATAATCCCCAAAGCATTAAGAGCCTATTGAAATTCAAAGATTGGTGCTGCCAAAGGCGCACAAAGACCGTGCCCTTGTGTCCTGCCTCCAGCGAGCAGGTGGGTAAACTGGACCCTTATCTGGAAAACCTAATCCCCTTGAAGCTTTTCCATGCACAGGGACAACAGAACTGCTCTAATGACTAGGTATGTGGGGGATCGCTCAGATAAACTCCCATTCATATTTAAGACCTGGCTTAGTACTGGAAGACCAGACACACAAAGTCTTGTGAAAAAAATGTATTTTGAGAAAGCTAAACTGGAAAGCGATGTCCCTAAAATGTTACAAATCATTTTGCACGCTTACTCCTCATCCCCCTACCTATTGAAGGTATTTCCTTTAAATATGTAACCAAATGTTCGACAGCACATACCGCAGTCCCTTTGAGTCATTCTCTTGCACACATTACTCATGCTACCTTTGTGCACATTATCTGAGCCATGTTTGCCCTTGTTCAGCATCAATTATCATTGCATACCTCCGGTAACTTCTGTGAAACCCATATATTAATGGCCTCTTTCAAAACTAAGCTTGTCGTGTGACGTACAATAAGGAAACATAATGAATAGCAGAAAAATCTTTAACTAAGATGAACTTCACCAAGTACCGGACAGTAAGAAATAACATTTCAGTCAGTCAGTCAGTGAGTCAAAAAAACAAAATCCCATTATGGTCTATGTGGTGGTATCCAGTGCTTAATTTGTGCTTGTTGTTTCCGGTGCTCAGCACCAGCACGTATTTTTGAGGGGCGGGGATTATTCTTCGGCCTCAAGCATTTGCTGCGAGCGAAAGACACATATGGGAAAGACGGAGGAAGGTAAAAACAAAAAAGCGTCACAAAGGGAGAAAGTAGAAAGCTGCAGGAGTGAGCTGAAGGGGAAGGGGGTGGCTTTATATGTATTGATGAGGCCCGAGATGGCTTCAGGATTACTCTGCCTCAATATTCCATGTTCACACATTTAATTGCAGCAGCCGCGTGTTTAAGAGGAGGGCTTTGGGCACTCGCACCTTTTTATTGACAAATTAAGCCCTGGTGGTATCTATTCATTACTTGTGTTATTGAATGATCATTTATTCATGTATGCGTTTTTGAATGCCAGTGTGTCATCTTGCGTCTGTTCTTCAGTTAGAATCTTTCACCATTAGATAAAGGGACTTCCAGTGGCTAGCCAGGGAAAAAGGTTGTTCAATCGCCTTTGCCAGTGGAGGGTTTATAGCTGGGAGTAGTTTGTGTTTTAAGGGCCTTGTTTGAAATAATATTCCAGTAGGTCTGCTAGCCCTTTAGTTATATGCAGGGCCACTGGAATTATGTGGCAAGAAAAGTCCAGTTATGTACTTACCACACCAATAGCTCTAACTCAAGCAAATGCGAGACCATTTGCATTGTAAATGCTTGTTTTAGATATTGCTTATTAATGGATTACAAGATAGATATATCATAGGGAAATAACACAGAGTGTGAATGGAAGACGTGCTGCGAATTACAATGGGAAGCACATTATTGAAAAGTGCTGACCAATGAAAACATTGCCTCATTGTGTTCTGATTCTGAACACTGGAAAAACAACTAATAAAACTGCACCAGCGTTATTGATCATGAATTCCACCCAAAGAAGCAACTTGAACCCAATGAAAGTCAGTGGTCACATTAATGATTTTCATTGCTGGTCGACATTAAATATTAGTATCAGTTGTGCTCAATGTCAGCATTTTATTACATTGAACAATAATGCCACAATTCTTCATGGGAAGACCTAGTGCTAGGACTGAAGAATATTACAAATCACGTAAGTGTTTGTCTTCAAAATGATGTGTACATTTATGGCAATGAAATTCTATTTTTTATAAAGCAAGACCAACCTCACCTTACCTTCTCTTTTTGATGCAAAAGGTGTTCCAAATGCAGACAGGAAGATGCAAATTAGAAAATAAATAGGGGTTTGAGAAGTTTTAACTTTGCCCACAAAGGGGGGAAAGTTATGAAACCTCGCCTTTAGCAAAGATGAACAAAGATTCCCGATTTCAAGCTGCTTCGATGAGGCAAAGTTTAACCTTGTTTCCAAGCACCCAAATTCCTGTCTGAGAAGTGTGCAACTTCAGCGCTGGGAACTGGCTTCCGCATTTTCCCAGTCCCACATGGGACTTCCCTAAGCCTTAAGTGGCAGTACAGAAACAATATTGCACCATTCATTCAATGCCCACCAGAAGTCCTACCCGCAGGAATGGGAGTCCTCGATAAGCGCAAAATGTTGCCAGCCAACCACACAGTAGGAAAAACGAGCATTGGCACAGTTGATAGTTCTTGCCTTTTTGACCAAGAAACAACCTTTATCATGCAGATTTTGCCACGTACTGCAATTACCTTGCAGTCTTTACCACGCATATGACTTTACAACACATGCCTTTACCACTGTAGTGATATGTGTGTTTTGACCACTGACTTCGTGTTGCACCACTTTGCACCTGGCTTAGCTGTCTACCGTCACATTAGTGGTCACCAGTTACAGACTCCATTTTGTAATCAGCTTAGCCTTAGCTTCATTATCACGTTAAAAGCTGCAAGTGATCTTCCACGTAGTAAAATGTGCATTCTGTCTTGTTTTCGTACTTTTTCCCCCCAAAGGCTTTGGTTGATAAGAATATACTCAGATGGCAGGGAACGGCCTTGTTTTGGGTTGCCACCTTGGGATTGTGGCCACATCCCGATGTGTTATTTTCAAAACTAGCCGAAAGCAATAAGCATTTTTTGAATAACTAAACTTCTGCAGGGAGAGAGAAATCTGGAATTTTCCTTTCTTGGTTGTTTAAAGTATAAGAGGCCGAGACCAGATGGACCGGGGACAGAGCAGATCTCAGGTGCATCCAGGACGCTGGAGTGTGTCATCCTTCCCGTGAGGATAATTGATCTCTCTCTCCTCGATCGATTCTGGGATCTGGCGATTTGATGCTGATAGGAGGGAGATGAAGGAGTTTTGCCCTTGCCTCATGGTGATGCACACTTTTAAATTCATTATTTGCTTTGCATTATAACATAGATACATATATTTGCTGTGTATATTGCAGTGGAGAATAATTTGTGTATGTTTTCATTTCATTGCTGTGACCATTTTTAACCGTGTGCTTTAAACATGCTAATCTCCTTTTAGGGTCCTTGCGTAGTGAAATAATAAATGTCTTCTTTGGACTAAGAAGTGCATTCCAGAGATTTTTGTCAGTGCATGAGTGTTTCCGCTCGGTCATTAGTGAAGCAAAACAACCACACATCTGTCTTTACCACAAATTCCTTTACCACACCACTTTAACACGCATGCCTTTACCACAAACTTTGTTAAGTGTATTGGTAAATATATGTAAATATGGATAAGTGTTTTTTTTTAAATGTAATGTCCGGTAATATTTAAATATTATAAATACATAATATATATATATTATGTTTTTATGATATTTTATGCAAATTAAGTGTACGGATCAGGATGCAAAGGATGTAAGGGTAATGGGTGGGGAAGAATATTAATACACGGGTGTCAACTGTGATAACTGAGTATTAAATATCTATTTCTTTGAAATACATTTAATATTTTTTTAATTATTTATGTAAATTAATTTAAAATACCATAATAGTTTTAGAATCAGGATGTAAGGGATATACAGGTAGAAGGTGGGGAAGTGTATTAATACCCAGGTAGCAAATGAGATACCTGAGTATTAAATATGTAATTTATTTAATAGTATATTTAATATTTTTTAAATAATTATTACAAGTTAATTGAAAAATATCAAAATATTGTTTTAGGAGCAGGATGCAAGGGATAGGGGTAATGAGTGAGGATGTGTATTAACACTCAGGTATCAACTGTGATACCTGAGTATTAAATATATAATCAATGTATTAATAAATTTACCATTTTAATATAATTTATGCCAATTAATTAAAAAATATCCTAATAAAGTTTTAGGTGCGGGATGTAAGGGATAAAGGGTTAATGGATGGGGAACTGTATTAATAGGTATCAACAGTGATATTTATATCACTGTTGATACCTATTAATACACTTCCCCACCCATTAACTATATATATATATGGTAGGAGGCTGGCCCTCTATGTAGTGTGCAAAATGTTGTACACTGTGAAGAGGGTCAGGGCAACCACATGGTGGTTTACAGAGCTAAAAACTAGACCACCTAATGCTCTAATTTTTATGGCAGCTTGGTCGAGCAGTTAGGCTAATCTTGGAGAAGTGCAAAGCACTAATGGTATCAATAAAGCAGAACACACACTCAAAAGAATAACTCAAGACCAACTTACAAAAATACTTCAGATTTTTATAAACTTCTAAAGACCAAGATTATCAAAATTTGGTAAGTAGTTTTTAAGTTATGAATTTACAAAGTTTAGAAAATGTCTCAGTTCTGTGCATAATTATGCACCATAGGAATCAATGGAGAAATCATTTTAAAATGCAGATATATTCAGGCAATGTGTTTACCAATGTCTTCTCTCAGTTGTAGGTCGAGTTCTTGGGTGGGCCCTGTGGACCAGTTGGAGAAGTTTGGGTGGTACCGGTTTCAGCGGGAGCAACTTCAGAAAAGTCTTTGAAACTGGTGTAAGGCCACTGCGGGGGACCACTTGGAAAAGCACTGCACAGGTGGACTTCAAGGTGAGTTTGGCGGGTCACCTTGGAATATTGAGGTCACAAGGGGTGGGGGACCTTAGACCCCAGCTGGATCTTTGGTACGGGGCACAAAGGTGGCCTGGTGCAGAGCGAATCGGTGAGCCAAGAGTTGTGTGCAAAGGTGCCCTTGGAAGCAGGAGGCAGGTCGATTTGAGAGTTACTTGCAGGTCAGCAGGGGCACTCTTGTGGACGATCCTAGTGTTTTCTGAAGTCTCTCGACTAGGGCTTCCTCCTGGTTCTTTTAAGTCTGGAATACACTGTCTGGGTATCTGACATTGAGTGACCCGTACCTGGCGCTATTGCATGGTTTAGCCACTGGAGGCTCCACGCCAACAAACTTGGCACACTTGCAGGTTTTGTCCTCAAGGTCCATCAGGTGAAATTTAGTCTAGTTGCGGTGTTCGGTTCTTTGGTCAGTAGCTGTTCAGTGAACTGGACTTCACTGGCCTTTTGGTCTTTGTTGCAGGAGAGTGACCCCTTCACTCTGAAGGAAGGTCTTCATAAATGTTTGGAAGAGTGGAGGTCCTCTGAGTGTTTGTAGAGTCCACCCGATGTCCAAGCAACCCCTCAGTTGTGATTGTCATGTCATAGGTGCAACAGACAGGGTCTGGCACTGCCTTCTTGGTGCAGCAAGACTTAAGTTCTCGAGCCTTGGGTCTTCTTTGTTGCTGGTCGTCTTGGGTCCTGTCAGATACCTGGAGTTGATTTCCTCAGGAGCAGAAGATTGGTCCTCTATCCCAACCCAGACTACTTGCAACAAAACTAATCTACAGGCTGCATTGAGCACCCTGGAAGGGGAAAGCGGAATGTGATTTAAAGAGACTGCCTCGCAGATGATGCTTCATCAAGGCGCGGACTGCCATTTCACGGTTGGTTTAGTTGGTGAACAGCACCTGAAAGATTATAATCGCAATTAATAAGAACAAACTATTATATACTAATTAACTTAACAACTAATCGTTTCAACCCAGCAATACTATAATCACTCACCCTGAGCTCTCTGGGAATTTTGCCTGTCTCTCTGTTTGTCTTACTGTTGTTATTGAAATGGAAATAATTTTCTCAGATAATAAACTCTCTCAGTTTAATAGAAGAATTGTCTGTTTCTTAACTGAGAAATTTTTTGAGTCTTTTTTCCTCTGCGTACTTTTCTTTTCCTTTGCTAAAAATTTTGATATATATATATATATATATATATATATATATATATAGTCATTTATTATTATCTTCAATTCAGGCGAAGAGGAATTACCTTTTAGTTAACTGTTTCTTATTAGCTTCCTCATAAGGTAAATAAGTATAAATATTGTCTGTATAGCTTTTCTTAAGTTTAGTTGGTTATGTCAAGCATGCTATATTATTTGAGTCGTTAATATATTTATATTCTCAAAATGCTCTTTGAATTATCGTATATTTTCTTACCACAGAATTTTCATAAACCTTGAATAAAGTTCATTTTCAGAATTTGCTTTCTGCTTCCTGGGTTTTCGTTCGCTGTGACGCTTGTGTTTTCTTTCATTATCAAGATACTTGCAAAGACAAATTTTCCTCACAGAATGTTTCTTGACAGACGTGCTCTCTCTCCGAACACCTGACTCCTGTCAAAGCGCAGCTGAAGTGCAAAGCTCTCAGGTTTCGCACGCGTATCCTAGCAACTGGACTAATGCAACACTAGAGCAGCAACTTCACTGACGGCGAAACGGCGTACATCTTGGATTCCTGTTCTCTACCTCCTTTCTGTAAAAAGTGCAACACGACTTGGCAGATCTTCCTCCAGCCTAAATGACGCTGTCTCCACTGAGGATACTTCTTCATCTGCATTCTGATTACTTCTCTGGCACCTTTCGTAGTTATGGCATGACAGGTTTGAATGTTCTTGACAGGTCCTTGGAATCTGAATCTCTGGTCTAGGGGTGCCCACTAAATACTGTATTTAGTGGGCATTTAGGGGGAGTACCTAATAGTGACTAATGGGTCATCTACCTTAGGGTGGCTACACCCATTAAGGGACCACTTACTGTGGGCAGAGGTCACTTCCTTATCCATGATAAGCTACTTTCCTACTATGCAAGGTGGAGGAAAATAAAATGGTGTGGTCACCTCGCATACAACACCTTCGGAGTGGTGCACGCTGGTGGTGGCCACTCCTCCTGTCCTGTGTGTGTTTTGCCACCATTGCTTCTGCCAAAAGTGGGGGTTTGCAATGGAGGTGGCCATGTGTTGCTGGCAGCAGAACTGGGGGTTAAGTTTCAAAGGCGGTAAGCCCTTTGAAGTTTGCTAGCAGGGCAGTGCACAGTCCTGAGGAGGGAGTTGTGACATCTGCACTCAGGGAGGGCTTTGTTCTGGGACCCAGAAAGCAGGAGTTCTCCCCCCAGGGTTCCTCAATCTTGTCTGGTGGTGGCAGGCTGGTTGTGACAGGCCGGCAACCATGCCCGTGTTAGTTAGCTTTGCAGGGGTCACCTCTAAGGTGGCCCCAGGTACATTTAGCAATACATCCAATACTGATATGATACCAGATTGGATTTATCATTCTGAGTTGTTTGATACCAAACAGCCCAGGGTTCAGAGTAGCCATCATGTAACTGTGAAACTCGTACTGACAGTGTCCAGCACATGCATTTAAAATAGCTGCTCTGTTGATTACTATGTCCCAGGTTTTGCATGGACACAGTAGGGGCATATTGCTCATGCATATATGCCCACACATACAGTATAGTGCACCCTGCCTTAGGGCTGGAAGGCCTGCCAGAGGGGTGACTTACCTATATTGCATGCAGTTTGTAGTGGACAGGGCACACAGGGTGTGTGCCATGTTGAGTTTGCATTTTAGGATTGCACCAGGACACTCAGCCTGCAATTGATGCATGGCCCAGGAGGGTAGCACAATCTGTGCTGCTGCCCTCAGGGGCCCACCCTTAGTACCCCAATGCCCTGGGTACCAAGTACCATTTAGCTAAAGGTGTTACCAATTGTGCCAATGCATCACAACAGTTTCGGGAAAGAGTTCTGGCCCAGGAAACCTGGTCAGCAGGTGCCCTGGGCATAACAACTTTGAGACCACATCAAATACCAGGCAAAAAGTGGGGGCTAACAATGACAAAAGAGGCCTTTTCTCACATATATATCTATACATATATAGAACCTACTGGCGATTGCCAGTAAGTAGTTATAGTTAAGACCATTTTTTTCAATAGACAGAGCGTTTTTGGTTTTGCCAATAACTTTGGTGCCCTTTGACGATTCTTCACGAAATGTTCTAAAAATGATGTCCTACTTTGCCTAGTTCTGCTTGGAAAGTTTCAGGGTGATTCATCAAGTTGGGGGGGGGTCGAGGAAAGCAGAGGGGATAAAATGCTTTTTCCCCATTCTGTGTTTATGGGGGTTTTGTATTCTTTAGACAAGGCTACAGCCCGAACCGCTAAAGTGAATCACACCAAATTATACAGGTTGATAGATCTTGGTCCGCATATCATGCTTTCTGTGATTCAGTGTAAATCCATTCAGTTGATTCAGAGTTATTTAAGGTTAAAGAAATATAGATTTATAAGTACGCGGATCCACCTGCAGTAAATCCGGGGGAAAAGCAAGTCCCTGATTGGCTGGCCGCAACCTGACAAAAGAGTTGTGGCCACCATTTTGTTAGTCGCATCAGCTGGTGGGGTGGGATAAATAGTCCAAAAACACATCAGCGAGGCCCCCTGTGTAAATCCGCAGTGGATATGTGGATTCAACGAAAAATTGGGAGAAAAAAAACCATCCGCTGCATGCAGCTTGGCTTTGGGTCCAAAGATCATGTGGGTCGCTGGTTATATTAACATGTGTATTAAAAAAAACATAGAAATTCACTGAAAAAAACAAAGGTTACAGGGACAATATAGTTAAGCCCGAAAGTAACTTTAGGCAACAAACAATATTTGTTTAACATAACGATAACTTTAAGTATAACAATAACTGCTGAATTTCTATGGCTTTGTATGGGTAAAACTTCAACTATAATGTCCTTGTAACCTTTGTTTTTTCAAAGAATATATATATGTATATGTATATATATATACGTAGATAATATATATATGCAGTCACTTAAAAAAACAAAGGTTACAGTGGTGACATTATAGTTAGGTTTTGAATTTACTCACACGAAACAACACAAAATTCAGCAGTTATTACAGAGTTATTTCAAGTAGCTATAACTCGGGGCCAAAGGTAACTATTACTCATGCCTCCACCATGCACAGTTTTTTCTTCAATAAGTTGACTGTTAATGTTTCATTTATATTTTTATTGACGTTAGAAGAGTTGTCATGAGTGCTGTAATATCTGGGGTAATTAGCAGTGCATGGCAAGGGCACGAGCTATAGTTACCCTAGGCAGCCAGTTAAAGTTACTTGAAATAACACTAACTATAACTGCTGAATTTTGTATTGTTTCATGTGAGTAAATCCAAACCAAAACACAGGTCAGTGGGTGCTCCGACAGGGGGGTGTGTGTCTGGGGGGATGTGTGAATGTTTGTGCGTGCGTGTATGCGGGTGTGTGTTCCGTGTCAAATGTGTGTGCATGTATGTATGTGTGAGTGCGTGTCTGTTATGTTTTATGAATGCATGTCTGCGTGTATGTATGAAGGTGTGTGCGGATGTGTGTGTGAATGGTTGTGTGCATGCGTGGATGAATGTGGGTATGGGTTTGTGTATGCGTGTGTGCATGTGTGAAGGGAGGGGTGTGAATTAAGGTGGGGTTTGGAAAGGAAGGGTCGGTGAGGGGAATCAGGGGAGGGGGAGGGGAAGACCTCTATCAGTGACAGGGAAGGGATTCCCTGTCACTGATAGTGCCTACGCCATAGTTTTCATGGCGGTAAGGAAGCCACGAAACAAAAACCATGGTGGTAGGCGGGGACATAATCCCGCAGGTGGTACAGTGACGGCTGGGCTGGAGATTGATATCTCCAGCCCGGCGGCTGTTACCGCCGTGGCGGTCGGTGTGGTACATTGGCGGTTTGGCTTCATCCAAACCGCCAATGTCATAATATGGTGGAAAGTACCGCCAGCCTGTTGGCAGTACTTTTCACCATATTACCGCTGACCGCCAGGGTCATAATGAGGGCCTATATCTTTAGTAATTCGAATATTTGTTTGGTGTATACTTTTTGTGTATTTTTGAGGAATTACTGTTTTAATGTTTGAAATTTAAATTGTACAAATATCTTGGGGTTGCCGGGCTTCCAGTAATGATTCAGTGGGGTCCTCAGGAGTCAATAGGTTGGACACCACTGCCCTACACTCACCCAATCCTAAAAATACAATTACCACTCAACTACCCTTACCCACCCTAAACCCTAAAAATACCCTTACCACCCAAATACTCTTACCCACCCTAAACCCTAAAAACACCATTACCACTCACATAAGCTTCTCCACCCTAAACTGTAAAAACACCCTTACCACCCAAATTCTCTTACCCACCCTAAACCCTAAAACACCCTTACCAGCCAACTATCTGTACCCACCCCCTAAACCCTAAAAGCACTTATACCATGCAAATACCCTTACCCATCCTAAACCCTAAAAATATCCTTACCACCCAAATACCCTTGCCCATCCTAAACCCTAAAAACACCCCGACCTCCCAAAATCCCCTACCCAACTTATATCCTAAAAATACACTTACCACCCAAATGCCCTTACCCACTAAAAACCCTAAAAATCTTCTTACCACCCAAATACCCTTACCCACTTTAAACCCTAGACACACCCTTACTAATCAAGGAAAGAAAGAAGACAACCACAGATAGGGAATCCAATATTTTTTTTATTTAAAAAAATATTTAACAAACTGCTAATTTAATTTGTTTATACTGTCAAAATATGTGAGAAATATTATAGGGTATTAGTTGGTGTTAGTAGTGTAGGAGGTGTGCAATATTGTCTAGATAGTCTGAAACTTCCATAAATGGAAAATGATGGATATTTTCTAAACGTCTTTCTGAATATTTAAAGATTCAGCCTACCTAACAATGATTGTTCCATTCTCATTTCATGAAAACTGTTCTTTTTTCAGAATTTCCAGGAAATGATACAGGTTGAGATGAGTTTTTTCTAAAGAACTGTTAAAAGAATTATGCCAGTCCTCTATGACATTATTGGATTTTGCAATTCCTTCTAAGCAGGTCAAGTAACAGTTCCACCATTCAATTGGAAATCTTGGTTTCCACCTGTGACCCAAATTGCTTAGAAGGCCAGTTCACGTAACTTCTGAATGATTTAAAAGTGAAGTAAATTTTTCCTTGTTTTGTAAAAAATATTCTGATTGTATAATTGAAGTGTAGAAGTCAACCACAAACTCAAGAGACAAAAAACACAATGTTGTTAGTGTTTTTCATTCATATTGTAGTTTACTATTTGCGATAGAAGGCCTCATTATGAGGCTGGCGGTCACAAGACCTCTAGCCTCGCAGTGGCGGTCAGACCGCCGCTGTTGTGGCGGTCCGACAGCCACAATATGAGTTTGGCGGTCGGACCGCCATCCAACCGCTGTCACCTGCTGATCACAACCTTGTTCCCCGCCAGCCTTTTCATCGCGGTTTCACCATCATGAAAAGGCTGGCAGAGAGCAAGTGCAGGGGCCTCCCTGCCTGGCACCCTTGATATGAGGTAAGTACTTGCCAGGGATAGAATAGTACATTTTCCCCAAACACTGTCTTGCCCCTTCCCTGAGGTAAGTGCTTGGTGGAGTTAGAATAGTAAATCCGCCCTCAGCCACTTTCAAGCACATTCCCTAAGTAGATTACAATTTGTTAGTATTTTTCTCTTTTTAAAAAAAAAATAATGAACATTATTAGTGTTGAGGAAAGAATATCATGAAATCATTTAAAAAAATGTTGCATTTTTACTTACCCTAATGTGTAATTTGAACATTTTCACAATCTGTGCTTGTTCACAAGTTTCTCAATCTCTGAAAAATGAAGTAGATTTTTTTTTAAATGACAGTTCCTTGATATAACTAGCAATGTCTATGCATATTAAATGTCTAAGCTAGCTCTGTTTTTTACTGTCACTGATCACTTCTCCTGTTCACTGTGGTGTGTGTGGTCACATCAGAAGGCAGTGTACCACTGACTACAAAATGGTGGACAGGTGTTTTTTATGTTTTTATTGGTATAACTTAATGTATAATAAAATAACTTTTGAAAAGGAAGTTTTTTTAACATAAATCATGACTACATTTATAATTATGTTTGTTGTAAAATGGAATGTGTTTTTGACCTCAGAATTTGTCAGCTATTTTTGTTAGGGACAGGGTTTCTGCTTTCATAGAAATAAAAGAGTGTTGGATTTCTTAGATGTAAAAATTGTGCAACTTATTTACTAAACATTTGTGTCATCATGTGATGCTTTAAATTAAAAAAAAAATATTTCTTAAGTGTTGTGATCATTTGCGTTAATTTATAGTGATGTTTAAAAAATGACATACTTTTACTTGCGATATGCTGCCTTGTGTCGACTTTAGTTGCGTGGAGATACGTATTTAATGCCTAAAAATATATCTAATATAATTAATACCTTCTGTGTGTATGTACTATTGTTCAATCCACATTTATTACAATTGTTTTATAATAAAAAAGGTGCGTTGTAAAGGTTTGAGTGGTGAAGGTCTGCATGGTAGCGATATGATTGCTAATGGTTCATTTAATACATTTCTATGTATGTTTGTTGTAAAGACATGCATGGTAATGGTATATGCGTGGTAAAGGTATGTGTTGTAATGCCATACGGCCTTTTTGTAATATTGGCTTTGCCAAAGTTTTTTGCTGGTACTGTGCAGCATCAGAAAAAGAAAACAAGAGCAAAGAAAAGAAAATAGGCACAATGACCAGCTGTTTCTGGCAGCCATGCCATTCTGCTGGCAATTGGATGCATGGTGACGTATGTGCGTGCATGAGCTACCATTTGTGTGCGCCAGCATTATACTGCAGGTGGCATTTTCTTATTTCTTAATAATTACTGATCTAAGACGGTGGATGATACTTGGAAGTAATTTAAAAAAAATCACACAAAAGCACTTTTTTGGCATACAGCCCATCCCAGTCGCAGAATGGCAGTTTCCAGGCCTGCCAAACAAAAAATTAAATTAAATAAAAACATTAATGTTATGACCTGCAAGCGTGTAGAAGCAATTGAAGATGGATTGGGGCAGGTGAGGGAAGCAATAGGGAGTGGGTTGGGGCGAGGGAGAAACAGAGGCATGCAAAAGCACTTTAGCATTGCAAGATGGCCCAGCAGCAAATAGCAGCTGCCAGATCCTAAAAAAATCAAATAAAAGCATTTGCTTTGATTGTGAAGGGTAGGATAGCAATGGAGGAGCGGGTGGGGGTCAGGAGAAGGGGAAGCAACAGCAGGGTGGGTATTTGGTGGTTCTGAATCCACAAGTGTTAGTCACTTCTTGTATACTCCCAGTGGGACATGTTTCTGACATCATCAGTAGTTTGACTGGAGTCGGAAGGTGCTAATCATTTTTGCCCAGTAGTGTTTTTGCAGTTTTACAATTTGTCTAATGTACCTCCTTGGTTTCCTATATTTTGTTTAGTTTTTTAGCTTTTCTTGCTTTTCAGTTACCCCTGAAGAAGGGACATCTTGTTCCCGAAATGCACTGGGTTTTTCTTAAACCACTGAAGTGAATGTAACTCAAGAATTTTTGTATCTATTACATTGGTTGTACGTAATACCCTGTTATGTATATCATAAATATGTCATCATTTGCCTAGAGGGCAAATTCAATATTGATTTAGTGTAAACTGTGTGGTAAATAATTTAAATTGAGGTGATTTGCTATTAACTTGTGTGAATGTTCACCTTTGGCAGTGCACACTGGTTCCAAACCACTTAGGTGGTTTGGCTTTTGACTAGTAGAGAAGGCTGCTACTCTGGACCAATAGGGATGCTGTTTCTCATGGGTCTTTGATAAAGGAGATCAGCTGGGGCTGTGCGGGGTCTGTCTGTAGGCTTTCAGGAACTGATGCAGACAGCACTCAGCATCTTCACCCTCATCAATGCCTATCCTTAGGGCATGGTTCAAGCTTCTCATGAATCTTTTGACCTCCCTGTTTGCTTGAGGCCACGGGGGTTTCACTTTCCAGTGACGGATAACAAGAGATGACAGATAATCCTGGAGCTCCTTTCCCTGAAATGGAGAATGGTTGTCTGACTTTATTTCCTCGAGCATGCAAATCAAGGTGAATACTTTCTCCAAAACGGGCTTCACTTTTCAAATTGCAGTCACCTCTACCAGTTCCACTATGGGGACTTTTGAGCCAGATTTACAAGGCCCTTGCACCTCCTTGCGCCACACTACTGCCGTTTATTTTTACGCTAATGTGGCATTAAGGAGGCCATTTCCCCATGCCATATTTACAAAGTGGCGCAAAGCTAGCACTGTGCACTTTCTAACCCCTTGCGCCACATTATACCTGTGCCAGGTATATTGTATGCAAGGGAGGCATTCCCACGCAGGTAGGCCACAAAAAATGGCACAATGATATCTATAAGATTTCACTGCAACATTTTTTCCATAATTTTTAATGCCTGCCCGTGGATAGTAATCTATGGGCCTTCCTAATGCTTTGCTGCACTAGCACCATAATTTAAGGCGCTAATCCAGCAGAGCGCCACTATAGCATAATAAATTATGACGCTATTGTGGAAACGAGTGCCATGGTGCTCCGTATTGTTAATATGGCGGAACAATGGTGTCATTAGGTGGGGTAGAGGCAGCACAAGAAAAGTGGCACATTAAGACTGATGCACCACTTTCTTGTAGATCTGGCCCATGGTGTGGTATCTATGAGAACTACTGTGAGATTGCTTCTGGGAAACTCCCAAAATCCATGCTTATTTTTTACCAGGTTTTTAGGCTAGCCTCTTGAAGCTCTTGGATGGTGAGGGCTTTGGGACATGCTTCATGTTCGATCATTCACACAAAGTCCTCTGTTCCTTCATTGTCTTCCATCTGCTGTTTTCGTTCAGGAGGTGGAGGGCGTCATGACAGGTAGTCTGTCGGGTCATTGGTCCTTTAACGGTAGACAGCTTCTAGCTGTAACTGAACGGCCCACCTCTCAATCCTCGAGGGTGCCAGTCGGGCTGATCCTGTGAAAAGTGGGATCAGCGGCTTGTGGTCTGTGACCACCTGGAACTGCCAACCATAAAGGTGCAGGTGGAAGTGATGGCATGCCCATCAGATGGCCAATGCCTGTCGCCCTAACTAAGCGCATCTGGTCTCTGTGTTGGAGAGCACCTAGCTGGTGTATTTGATGGGGACCCATAATCCGTCCGCTTTCACTTGCAGGAGCACTGCTCCTAGCCCTACCAGGCTGGCATCAACCAATAGATCCATTCTTCTCTGCGGGTTGAAATACGCCATAGTGGCCTCATCAAGGAGGGCATCCTTTACCTCATGGAATGCTTTCTCAGCCTCTAGTCCCCACTCCCAATGAGCATTCGTCTTTGTCAATGTCCTTAGCAGCTCTGACAGGGTGGGCAGATTTGGGATGAATCTCCCACAATATGTCTCCATACCTAGGAAGCTCCTTACTTCTGTTGTATTCTGGGGTATGGATGCATTCCGGATGGCATCTGCTTTCCTTGGGTCCACCCTTATATCGTCTTATGAGAATATGTAGCTGAAGAACTCTATGGAGTCTTGATAAAAGGAGCATTTTTGTCAATGCAGTCAGGCCACAATCAGCCAGTCATTGCAGGGTGGCTTTCAGTCTGATGTGGTGTTCTTCGAGGTTGTTTGAAAAAAGATCAAAATGCTGTGACTTATGTTGATGACCCCAATCAGTCCAGAGAGGGTCAGAGCTTACAGGATGCTGAAGTGCCGACGTTTGACCTTCGCTATTGCCTAAGGCACACATTTATGGAAAATGTAGTGATGTATCGGGTGGCAGGTTTAAGTGCTAGCTCATGGTATGCAGCGTTTAAATCTAGTATAATAAAACAGTTTGCGCTATTCAGGTCCACCACGATGTCATCCATAGTAGGCTTGATGTGCTCCTCCCTCTGAGTGGTGTGGGGCTGGTCACCTTCTCTAGTTTCTTTCTGTCCTAGGTCCCTTAGTTCCTGCTCCACCTGCAGAAAGGGGACCTTCTGATGCCCAAGTGACATTGACCTTATGGAGTTGCTGCTGTGTTATTGAATTTGCTTCCCTTTCAATTTTCCGAGTCAGGTGAACAACTTTGGCATGTGACTCATGCACTTGCTTAGTAGATCTTCTGCCATGTAGCACCCCAGCAGTGGGCCTGTGCATCCTTTGGTGATATGGATCTTCGCCCAGGCCAAATGGCCTTCACTCACAACATCGACTTCTATGGTTCCTTTAAGGGATAGTGGCTCGTGCCTCCATACGTATATATATGTGCTTTGCTGGGTGATAATACATGGCACGAAGTTGATTAAACTGCACCAAGTCCATCACTTGGGCAGATGCACCAGTGCATTGATTGTGCTGCCTTCAACCTCAACTGTGCACATGGGAGGCTGTCTTTTCCTGTTGCCTTTCATCCCAGCAAATTATATTATAAAAATGTAATCTTCCTGATGGCGGCCTGCCCCGCAGCTGCTTGGAGCTCCTTCATCTGCCTGCTTGTCGAGGGATAGCTGTTGTAGGGCTGCTACTGTCTTCATTGGGTACCCTGCGTTGTATTCTTGTTTCTCACTCCTGCACACCTGTGCAAGGTGGTTTGCCTTCTCACATTTTGAGCAGGTTCACCCTCTGGCAGGGCAGATATTTGGAATCGTGTTCTAGTCCGCACTTGCCACATCCCCCACCTGATTGTCTTGGGGCCCCCGGTGAACGAGAGGGGGCTGATCGTTTCTGTCTTGCTTCGACTTGTTCTTCCTTGATGTTCACTCTCTTCTGGGGCCAACTCACGGCTGTGCCTTTGCTCAGAGCTGCTTGCATATCTGCAGTTCTGCTGTTCGATAGTTCGTGGGACCGGGCTAAGACTAGTACTTTGTCCAAGGAGATGTCTGGCTGCCGTAGGATTGGGCATCAGAGTACTGCTGATTTGCATCCTTGTATTATCTGAGCATTGGTCTCCTCCAGTTTGTTGATATTCACACACATGCTTGCCAGTTTTCTCGAGCGTGCATAGAACTGATTCTGCCTCTGTTTACTTGGTGTTAGAAATTGGGTCTGTTGCTGGCAGAGGTATACACCGTTGGCCAAGTAGGGACCACAATCCTAGTGAGGGTAGTCACTACACAACCTAAATTATCCTGTGCTTACCCTCTGGTAGCTTGGCACAGAGCAGGCAGGCTTAACTTAGAAGGCAAAGTATAAAGTATTTGTGCAATAAATCATACCGTAACACAGTGAAAACACCACAAAACATACTCCACACCACGTTAGAAAGATAGATAATATTTATCTAAATGAAATAAGACCAAAACAACAAAAATTCAATATGCACAAGTCAATATATTACTTTTTAAAGGTATAAATGAGTCTCAATCCTTAGGCATCAGTGGTTGTAGCCTTGTAACATACAATACCTGGGATGCATCAAAAATAACGACGAATGGGGGCCTCAAAGGAGGAGATGCCTTAAACAATGAGGCGCTGCGTCAGATTTTCTGGTGCGGCGCAGACAATGTGTTGTTTCTTTCCATGCTGCACGGTGATGTGTCGATTTCCATGTCCGCAGCCTTGGTTCCTCCCTGCAATGCAGCGATATTTTGACACACAGGGTTGATGCATTGAAAATCCTTGACGCTGGCAAGAAGGAGCAGGTGCTCTGTCTATCCAGTAGGCGATGCAGTGATTTTGCAGCCGCCAGGCAGGCACCACGTCAATTACTGCAGACATTGTGCCGATTTTCCAACTCACAGGGATTTTCTTCTCTGTGGTGAAGCCTTTGTGGCCCTCAGACTTCAGAACAGGAGGCAAGCTCAATCCAAGCCCTTGGAGAGCACTTGTGGGGAAGGCAGAGTTCTTCCAGCACAGTAAAGGGCCAGCAGGCAGCAGGGCAGTAAGAAGGGCAGTAGTCCTTCCAGCAAAGCAGTCCGAATGAGTCCTTTGGGTAGCCAGGCAGTCCCTCTGATAGAGTCCAGTTGTAGATCAATGATTGTCTGATTTGGTGGGGTCGGATACCCAGTACATATACCCAAAAGTGCCTTTGAAGTGAGGGAAACTTCAAAGAGTGGTTTTGAAGTGCACAAGTTCCCCTTTCATCCCATCCTTGTCTGCCAGGAGCCCTGTGGGGGTTTATCAGTCCTTTGTGTGAGAGAAGGCTGCTGGCCTTTGAAGTGTGAATGAGAGCCCCTCCACCCTTCCTGCTCAGGGAAACCCATCTGTATGCAGATGAATGGAGATGCAGCTAAGTGTCCTGTGTTTATGGCTGTCTGGGTGGAATGCACAAGCTGTTAACCAGCTCAGACCAGACGTGGATTGGAGACAGGCTGTAAGGCACAGATGACAGTAAGTGCAGGGAAATGCTTACGTTTTAAAAGTGACATTTCTGAAATAGTAATGTAAAATCCAACTTCACCAGTAAATAGGATTTCTTACTACCATTCCAACCATACCAAATATGACAAGCCTACTCCACTCAGATCAGAATTTACCACTTAAAAGTATATAAGGGAATTTCTAATGCTGGCCTATGAGAGGAGCAAACTACACAGTAGTGAAAAAAAACTTTGGCGGTTTTTCACTACCAGGACATGTAAAAATTATAAGTACATGTCCTGCCTTTTACCTGCATAGCATCCTGTCCTATGGGTTACCTAGGGCCTACCTTAGGAGTGACTTACATGTAAGAAAAGGGGAATTTAAGGCTTGGCGAGTACTTTTAAATGCCAAGTTGAAGTGGCAGTAAAACTGCACACACAGACCTTGCAATGGCATGCCTTAGACATGGGTAAGGGGCTATTTATGTGGTGCCACAATCAGTGCTACAGGCCCACTATTAGCATTCAATTTACAGACCATAGGCACATATAGTGCGCTTTACTAGGGCATTATAAGTAAATTAAATATGCCAATTGGGTATGAACCAACATTACCATTTTTAGGGGAAGCACTTTAGCACTAGTCAGCAGTGGTAAAGTGTGCAGAGTCCTAAAACCAACAAAAATGAGATCAGGAAAATGGAGGGAGGCAGGCAAAAAGGTGGGGGAAGACCACCCTAAAGTTGTCAGGTCTAACACATGTCCCCACAGCTGAAAGTGGGGAGAGCTACGCAACCCCTTGGGAGCTCTTTTCACTAAGGCGAAAGAATCTGGAGAGGCCATCAGCATTGGCATGGTCAGTCCTCGGGCAATGCTCCATAATAAAGTCCATTCCCTGTAGGGAGATGGACCACCTCAAGAGTTTAGGATTTTCACCCTTCATCTGCATGAGCCACCTGAGGGGTCGGGGTCTGTCTGAACCCGGGAATTGAGTCCTAAACTGGTATGGTCTAAGCTTCTCAAGTGCCCAGACCACAGCAAATGCATTTCTTTCAATGGCACTCCACCACTGTTCCTGTGGAAGTAGCCTCCTGCTAATGAAGGCTACTAGTTGATCCAGGCCGTTCTCATTCAGCTATGATAAGACTGCCCCTATGCTATGCTCTGAAGCATCCATCTGCACAATGTAATTTCTAGAGTAATCAGGGGCTCTGAGCACAGGTGCTGAGGACATGGCTTCCTTGAGAGAGTTAAAGGCTTTTTGACAAGCCTCTGTCCAGTTCCCCCAACCTGGGCTGCTTCTTAGAAGTCAGCTCAGTTAAGGGGGAACAATGGTGCCTTATCTCCTAACATATCTATTTTAATAGCCAGTGAGGCCTAGGAAGGCCCTCACTTCTGTTTGGGGTTTAGGAGGTTGCCAGACCATGATGGGTTCAATCTTGGCCTGGAGGGGCTGCACCTAGCCACCACCTACCAGGTGCTTCAAATACACCATGAAACCCTACCCAATCTGGCACTTGTTGGCCTTGATTTTCAGGCCTTTTCTGTTGCAGGGCCTGAAGCACTTCTTGGAAGTTTTGCAGGTGTTCCTCCCAGCTGGCACAGTAAACATCTAAGTAGGTGGCACAGAAAGCCTCCTTGCCAACCAGGATCCTGTTAACCAACCATTGGAAGGTAGCAGGGGAATTCTTCAAGCCAAAGGGCATGGCCCTCAGCGGTTGAGAATGCTGACCTCTCTTTTGCTCCCTTAGTCAAGGCGATCTGCCAGTACCCTGATGTTAAATCAAACGTACTGAGGAATTTGGCAGCACATAGGGGGTCATTCTGACTTTGGCGGGCGGCGGAGGCCGCCCGCCAAAGTCCCGCCGTCAGAATACCGCTGCGCGGTCAAAAGACCGCCGCGGTAATTCTGAGTTTCCCGCTGGGCTGGCGGGAGACCGCCAGAAGGCCGCCCGCCAGCCCAGCGGGAAACCCCCTTCCATAAGGATGCCGGCTCCGAATGGAGCCGGCGGAGTGGAAGGGGTGCGACGGGTGCAGTTGCACCCGTCGCGATTTTCAGTGTCTGCTTGGCAGACACTGAAAATCTTGGTGGTGCCCTGTTAGGGGGCCCCTGCAGTGCCCATGCCATTGGCATGGGCACTGCAGGGGCCCCCAGGGGCCCCACGACACCCGTTACCGCCAGCCAGGTTCTGGCGGTCAAAACCGCCAGAACCAGGCTGGCGGTAAGGGGGTCGGAATCCCCATGGCGGCGCTGCCTGTAGTGCCGCCATGGAGGATTCCCTAGGGCAGCGGGAAACCGGCTGGACACCGCCGGTTTCCCGTTTCTGACCGCGGCCAGCCTGTTGGCGGTGCATCCGCGGTCCCCGGCCCTGGCGGTAGTCAACCGCCAGGGTCGGAATGACCCCCATAGTCTGTCAATGAACTAATCAGCTCTGAGAATGGGATGGGCATTAGTCTTGGTGACGGAATTGAGTCTTCTGTAGTGCACACAGAAACAAAGTTCTGGTTTAGCGCCCGGCGGGGGAACCTTTGGTACCAACACCACAGGGCTGGACCAGGAACTAGTGGAGTTTTCAATCACCCTTAAAATTAGCATCTTGGAGACTTCCTCCCTGATACTGGCTCTCAGCCTATCTGACAACCTGTCAATTTTGTTCTTTACAGGGGGACTGTCTCCCGTGTCAATATTATGGACGCACAGGTGTGTGAGTCCAGGGGTGAGGGAGAACAATGAGGCAAACTGTCCCAGTAACTGGTAACAGTCCCCTTGATGCTCTGGGGTCAGGGTGGTAGAGAGGTTGACACCCTGCACTGACCTATCGTGTCTTTGTGCAGAGAGGAGGTCAGGGAGAGGCTTGCTCTCCTCCTCCACACCCTCATCTGTCCCAAGAAGCATGCCCATTTCGGACCTCTCAAAGTGAGGCTTTAGTCTGTTTATGTGGAGCACCCTTAGGAGGTTCCCAGGGGTCCGGAGGTCCACTAGGTAAGTGCCCCCCCTTACGCTCCTTGATCTTGTATGCGCCAGTCCAGTACTCCAGAGAGCTCTGGGTTCTACTGGCTCCATGACCCATACTTTGTCCCCAGGTTGAAACTCCACCAGAGTGGCCTTCTGGTCATATTGGTGTTTCATTACCTTTTGACTGGCCTCAAGGTTGCTCTTAGTCTTTTTTGAGAAGTGCTGCATCTGGTTTCGGAGGGACAACATGTAGCTGACTATATCCTGACGGGGTTTCCTGGGAGCTTTCTCCAACCCCTCCTTGACAATTCGTAGAGGTCCCCTAACAGGGTAACCATAGTTCAAAGGGACTGAACCCTATTCCTTTCCATGGCACCTCTCTGTAGGCAAAGAGAAGGCATGGCAAGAGGACATCCCACTTACACCACATGGCCTCCACTAGGCCTGCAATCATGCCCTTCAAGGTCTTGCTGAGCCTCTCAACTAGACCATTGGATTGAGGGTGATAGGGTGTGGTGAACTTGCAAATTACACCACACGTATCCCACATGGAATTCATGTATGCAGACATAAAGTTAGTGTCTCTGTCAGACACTATCTTTTTGGGGCACCCCACACGGGTAAAGATCCCCATCAAAGTTCTCGTCACCATAGGTGCAGTCACCATCCTCAGAGGGATTGCCTCTGGGTAGCATGTGGCATGGTCCACCAAGACCAGGATGAACGTGCTACCTAGGGCTGTGTTGGGGTCCAGTGGCCCAATGACGTTGATGCCCACCTTTTCAAAGGGGGTGCCAATAAAGGGAAGTGGGATCAGGGGAGCCTTCCGCTTTTTCCCTGACTTCCCACTGGCGTGGAAGGAAGGACAGGACCTGCAGAATGTGTCTGAGGCTGTCTTCATTCAGGGCCAACAGAAGTGGGCGGCAAGCCTGGTGAAGGTCTTGTCTTGCCCTAAATGTCTTGCCAGGGGTATGTCATGAGCCAAACCAAGTAGGAAAGCCTGGTAACACTGGTGGACCACCTGCACATGTGCTGCCCCAGTACCTGGAGCCTTAGGCTCACTTTATAGGAGATCATTCTCCCAGTAAATCAGGTGATCCCCAAAGGCTTCACTTTCTGCATGGGCTGAGGCTTGTTGCCTCATGCCCTCAAGAGTGGGACACTCTTTCTGCACTTTGCAGAATTCCTCCCTGGTGGGCCCCCCTAACTTGCCAGCCAGCAAGCTCAGGTAGGCAATGTCCTCCCCGGTTGGCTCAGAGGCCTCCTCCTCGGGGATCCCGTCAACCTCTACAGCAGGAACTTCTGGGACCGGTTTACCACGCCCCTTGCCCCCCACCTTGGCAGCTGTCTGGGCCATTCTTCCAGGCTCCAGATGCCCTTGACTCCCCTCCCGGGCAGCCATGGACTGTGTAGTCATACAGACCCACTCAGGCAATTCCACCATCTCCAAGTGAGACCTGAGCTCTACCTCCCTTCAGGTAGTGACCTTTAGTTCATTGCCTAACTGACAATCTACCAGCATGGCAGTATTCACAGCTACTTTCAGAGTACCAGAGACACCCCCCCCCCCACTCAAAGGGAACCAGAGCCACTGGTAGATGGCTCTCACGATTGTCAGTGACTATGACTTGGTGGAATGTGTTTGGTAAGACCTGCTCTGCTGTCACCAGCTGACACTTGACAATTGTCATGCTGGCTCCTGTGTCACGCAGAGCCTCCACCCATTGCCCATTAATGGTGACCCACTGCCTATACTTGGAAGTACTGGCAGGCATGTGGGCTTTTACCACCATGTCTGCATCCCCCCAGGACACTAAGATTACCTCTGTCTGCTCCCCAAAACTACCTGGGACTATCTCTTCCCTGAGCACTAACCTAGCCAACCCAGGTGTCTGCCCACCAGTGGGGGGATGTGTCCTCTTAGGACATTTGTCATCGCCCTTATAGTGACCATACTTGGAGCACTCTGTACATTGGGGTACAAACCTCCGTCTTATGATCATAGAACCCTTTCTTCTTAGAATCAGACTGGGACTTGTTACCATTTATCCCTAGGGAATTATTTTGGGGCCTTTAGAGAACTCCTTACTTTTAAGCTTTTCTTTACCCTCTTTCTTCTGTTGGAAACCCTGACCTTCTTTGTGGGTGCCACCTCCCAACCCCCACCCAGATATCCTTTTGGACACTCTAGAGCTAGCCCAGAAGTCTGCCTCCTCAGAAAACTTCCTGGGATTAGTCAGCTTACTTTCAACTAGGTGCTGGCGCAACTCTGTAAAACAAATACTGAGCATGTGCACTCTCAGGATTAAATTATACAACCCAGCATAATTACTGACTTTGCTGCCCTGAACCCAGCCATTCAGTGCCTTTACTGGAGAAATCAAAGAAATCTACCTAGGATTGGATGGGGAGCTTATTACTGTCCCTGAATCTTTGGCGATACTTCTCAGGAGTCAGTCCAAAATTGCCAATCAAAATGGGTTTAATGGGAGTGTACTTGGTCTGGTCCCCAACCTCTAATGTCAGAAGTGTATCTCCCAAGTGTTGGCATGTGTCTTCACAATCCCCCTCCCCAGTGCTCTTCAGGAACCCCATGTGCCCTTAGTTCAACTTCATAACCAAAAAAGCACTTGAAAATATCATCTCCCACCACATAACTGGCAACCAAATACTTGGGTATACGAAACTTCTTGTTTCCATCAGGTACTGTACGTATGGTGCCACCATCACTGCTGGACTCAGACTGCCTGGCCTTGAGGTCCAGCTCTTTTAGACACAGTTCATGAGCCAGAAGTAATTTTGTTTCTGCTAAGGCTCTCTCGGCCTTCCTCTCCTCTGCCTCCATTTTTAATTTTGCCAACTGAAGCTGGAATTCACTCTTCTCTCTCCTTTCCTCTGCAGTCAGGCTGTGGCTAGAGACACTACTTCCTGGTCTCGCAAGAAGCACAAATCCAGGGTTGTCCCCCCTCAAGTGCTGCAGGTAGCTCCTCAGAAGAGCCATTCACATGTTCCCCCAAATCATTATTCTCTTGGGTGTCGACCTCTGCCCAGGCCCTCAATACTTTTTGAAACTCCACCTTCTTGGTGGCTCATTGGGCAGGTAAACCCATCCCTCTGCAGAAGCTTTTCAACTTGTTCACTATATACTCCTCCAGCTTAGCCAGCTTAAACTCCATACTCCAAACCAGTTTAGAAAAATAGATAATACTTATCTGAATAAAATAAGACCAAAACAACAAAAACCCAATGTGTACAAGTCAAGATATTACTTTTTAAAGGTTTAAATGAGTCTCAATACTTAAGAATCAGTGGTTGTATCCTAGTAGCCCACAGTACCGGGGATGCGTCAAAATAACGATGCACGGGGCCGCAGAGGAAGAGATGCTTTGAAAAATAAGGCGCTGCTCGGATTTTCCAGTGCGGCAGACAATGCATTGTTTCTTTCCACGCTGTAAGGTGATGTTTCGATTTCCAGGAGCACAGCCTTGGTTCCTCAAAGCAATGTGGGGATATTTTGACGTGAAGCACAAAGAGAGAGGTCAGAGGGATAAGCTTCTCCACACGTCCTCCCAAATGTAACCAATACACACTAAAGGAGGTAACAGCCACTGGCATGGGAAGGGGACGAAGTCCCTTGCAGTCACAAATTCATCAAAAGGAACCTCGTGCAATAGCACCTACTGGCCGCCTATCCCAGCCGCTTGTACAGTTAAGCTCGCTCTCTGTGTTTGCTCACTCTGTGCAGTATGAGGACTAATCTGACAACATTTGCCAGGCCAGCCAAGATTTCATAGGCCTTATTTCAAATTAGACGTTCCCAGCATCACACTTTGTGAAGCTCCTAAACGTTTAGAAAAAGGGCGCAAGGCATTGAGAAATGTAACCTCATTCGCCCCTAGAAACAAAATACAATTATATACAACCTGTCACAACCTGTTTTAAACTGTTGAATACACAATAATACGTTTTATTGTCATGACATGGGTTTACAAGTGTTGGCAATGCTTTATGGGTTCATAGGTTTTGCAACAGTTTCACATAAGGAGTTTTATTTCTCTGATGGTGCTGCAAGGTGATAAGTACTCTGCTGACTTTTCTACCAGCTCTCCCTCTGCATCATTGTTTTTACTCAACTTCTAACCTTTTGAGTTCAGTGATCCTGCAGGAAAATTCCTCAGAGGAGAAATTCTGTGTTGCTTCATACATAGGACAGTGCATGAGGAATTAATTTCGTTTTAGCAAGGCCCAAGTGAAGATGTTAATTCTCTCACTATGCTATACAACTGAAGTGGAGTTTATACTTAACATTACATGGCTCTTTATTTAGGTTTGAGTCCATACCTCTGTTTCCCACCGAGTTGTACAGTTTTATTCAGATTCTATTTTTTTTCATAGGAAGCTTGTGAAACGTGGAGGTACTTTTCAGCTACCAGAAGGTTTGCATAATTAGATACTGAGATGTAAGGCTTATAAGTGAAAACTGTTGGCTTTCTAGAGGTAGTCCAATTGCTGTGTACTGGCTGTCACTTACTTCCGCTCAACAGATGCTGTGGGCATTCCTGTGGCTCTTTATTACTTGACTATGAAATGGAAGATGTATTCTTTCGGCTGGGCTAGTATCAAACTGTGTAGGCAAGATGGCGCAGTGAATTATCTCTCGCTGCTGACATCTGGTATTATTTCAGGTCACAGCTTTGAATCCTGAAGACGACGGTACAAGAGTCCATCCTTCTGAGATTGACAAATTTGAGCACTGTTAAAGTGGATAATAGCAAAGTATGTTATTTAAAGTACATATAAGTGTCTGAAGTGTGATATGAAGTAGTATATACAATAAGTTATAGGCATAGCCCCAGATCGTCCAGTCGTATTGAAGAATTGGATTGACACCTCCAGTTAACATTGAACAGTTCTATCAAG
The DNA here is from genome assembly GCF_031143425.1 of Pleurodeles waltl. Classification (NCBI taxonomy): domain Eukaryota; kingdom Metazoa; phylum Chordata; class Amphibia; order Caudata; family Salamandridae; genus Pleurodeles; species Pleurodeles waltl. Next base: position 549,058,152 of record NC_090440.1, on the reverse strand, counting down.
AGTTTCACTCTGATTCAGATATTTTGTTTGCCTTTACAGCACAGAAAATTGGCATGGCTTCATCTTTGAGGCATGTGGTCAGAACCTGGTTCAGGGGACCACGGGACAAGCAAGAGTTACTTGGAACAACCATGGTGGTTTTAGACTTTTTACTCGTGTCTTGAGGTCTGGCCTACTATGGGCTCTGAGCAACTGGACCAACTACCCCTTCCCGATTTTACTCTAACTGGAAGCATAAGTGGTGCACCCAAAGGCTTCTTGGGGAGGAGGTCAGTTTAGGGTGAACACAGGCTCACAGCTCAATGTACGTTCAACAAACACAATGATAGAATGTCCAAATAATTGCTTCTATAAAAAGTAGTATTTATTCACACACAGAGCGAAATAAGGTACACACTAAAAAGTAACACACTCTTCGTAAAATCTGTATTCTCGCACGATCCCTGCAAGCACCAGTGTACAGCTCTTCAACCTGCAGATTGGGTTATTCCCCATTCACTTGAGGCAACATAAAGGGTAGATCCCGCTAGGGGAATATGAGTCTTAGCAGTCCCATACTGGCTAGTTAGTGTAAAAGTGTCCTGAATACTCGGAGCTAAAGTCAGAGCAGATGCCCTCACCCATAGACTCTGAGATAATATAGAGGGCCCAAAGTGGTCTGGGGTCGAAGGTGACAATGCCAGGTGCCGGTGAGCAGCAGCATTCTCTTCACAGCCGGCACTGGGTCCAGACCTCCAGCACGCTCCTTCATTGTTGCAGTGATTACCTTCAGGTTCTCTTGCCACATTCAGGGTGCTCCTGATGTTCTGATGATAATGTGGCAGCTCTGAGTTCACTGTCTCGTCTGGGTTTCTGACACATGGCCCACACCATCTTCCTTGACCCCCAGCTGGCATACACAGGTCACTTCCTGCGCTCTCAATGTACCGTCCCTCTGTGGGTCACAACACTGTCCAGGGTGATAGCCCTCTTGGTACCACAGTGATGCATCAAGGCAAGGACCCTCAGAATTCACAGTGGAACCGATCTGCCATAGGAGGGTTACCAACTTCAGGTTACAACGCCGCACATGGTAACAGCCCTCTTTACCAAAATGCTGCTCCGGAGCAAGCGCCCTTAAAATTCACTGCGGCCCGCACCTGTCATACATAGGTCATAAACACAACTAAGGCTTTGTCCTTCTTTGAGTCACAAAGCTGCACAAGGCGACAACACTCTTCACCACAAAGCTGGACCAGGGCAATGGCCCTTAACATTCACCACAGTCCCCACCTGGCAGACAGCCTGATCGGTGTGGCAATGCTGATGTGGACCGAAATCTCACATTCTGCTCCCAGGATCCCCATTGAGCTTCCTTCCCTCCAGGCAATCTCCCACTTCTCACAGGGTTCTCTGGTCTTGAGTCAGGCAGAAGCTGGTGTTCCAGTCTCTAGGGCGGGTGGTCTTGATTCTCCTGGGTGATGTCCCCTCGCCTCACCGAGCTGGAGTGACTCTTAGTCTCCAGTCCTGGTCTAAGCAGGCAGAACTCTTGCTGAGCTTCTCCATGCTGATGTACAGTTTCAGTTTGACAATTTGGGAGTTTGAAACACCCCATTTTATAATCCATTTCTGGACACAAATATGATTTAATGCCTATGTTTTTGAAGTCCATATTTTGGAGGTTGCCCACTTTGAAGTGCTCATTCCCCTGTTGTGCTCTTTCCCCAGACTGCAGTCTGTTACAGCAGGAGGGTCTCCCAACTCTGTGAGCCCCAAACAGAGGCCATGGGAGTGACTCACGGTTCACACCCGGATGTCTGCCTCAGTGATATGTGTATCAAAAGGTTACCGAAGATCCCCAGCCCTACTCTTTATGATTCCATTATCAGCCCATCTTGTTCCTGAGATGTGTCCAGGCCTCTTTGACCAGTGACCTCTCTTAGAATCAAAGAGCCTTTTTGAAGTGCATGAAGAGCCTGGCGCTTTCTTCCTCCAGTCTGTGTTCCACAGAGCTCTCAGGAATTCAGCAATCCACAAGTTCCTTCAGCAAGCCCTTGGCACCCCCAAAATAGAATCCAGAGGCTTCTATGTATTATACCCTTCACACGCACACACACTTTCCTGCTCACACACCAAATACACCTATGCAGAGTGTCATTAAAAGTATACTTCACAGGCACACATACATTCCATCACACACACACACTGCTGCCCACTGTTCTGCCCTGCATACATACTGCCCAATCTAGGATGTAGTGTCTTGTGTGTATAAATGACGGAACCCTTTTGGCTCCTGAAGACCTCTGTAGAGCTGTGATGTAGGTGTTAGAACTTGGTGAAGTGAATTCAGGTTTAAAATGTTGAGTTTGCGGTTACACGCAGACAAAGACGTGTAATACATAGCTCCATGAGTGGCATATTCATTTGGTGGGTACCCAGGCTGGGGAGGATGCTAGAATTGTTGACAAGATAGAGGGGATAAGTAACCCAAAGATTGGCAGTGCTCTCCCAGAGAGTTTGCCGTGTCCGAAGCAAACTGCTTGTGCATGTGTGTGCCTCAGTCAAAGTGTAGAATCAACGTTTGGCATATTTAGAGTTAAAGCACAACTCCAGCCAGTGTGAAGCATTTGAAGATAAAGAAAGTTTCACTGATACGTCTGTGCATCATTGGTCAAGAACCTACTGGCAAGGCCATTCAGAGAGGTGCCACACTACTATGCAATATAATGCTATAGAGTGAACGGAGTGATAACCCTAAAGGTGGTCACAACAGAAAAGAGCGTTAGCTGTCAGAACAATTGATAACAAAGCATACTGTTGTTACAGTTACCAGAGCCTCATGCAAAAGAGCTCTATGGCCTCAGCAGCAGGCAAGCAGACCCAAGAAGAAGCAGAAGGGGTGTGCTTACTGAGCTGTCCAATACCTGAAGCAGCACACCACCAAAGCTGCAGGGTGTCAGCTCAGCACAACACCAGAAGTCTCCAGAAAGTGAAGGACTTCAATGAAGACCAAGAACGTGGTCACAGTTCCACAGACTGTCCAAGATGACCCAGAGGCCAACATGTCACAAGGCCTCAGAAATGGAGTGCATGAACAAAATAATCAAGACCGCCAAGTAGAGTTGAAAAGAACTGCAGTATCAGCGTCAGCCAATCCAGTGAATAGTTACAATGCTGTTGTTTTTCTAAAACCACCACCACTATTCAAATAGCAAAATATTGGTGATAGCTGGACTGCTTGGAAAGAGACATTTGATGATTTCATTGATGCACTAGAAGAAACAGATAAAATAAGATTATCAAGTACATGAGTAATCTTCTTGGTGATGGTGTAAAATAACTTATAAAGAAAATATTGAGAGCTGATGAAGCTACGTACTGTCAAATTAAAGAAGCTTTGAATCTCAAGTTCAATCCAATGTCGAATGTAGATTATGAAAGGTACATTTCAGTCAAGAACGACAGAAAGTATTGTTGAAACCATAGATAAGTTTGTTGAGAGACTGGATACTCTCATCAAACACTGTAGGTTCAATTAATTTAGTGATGAAGAAGCAATATGTCTCAGAGCTATTGACAGATGCCTGTCAGATTCATTCAGATGACCAGTGCTGAAAGAAAGTTAGCCTGGAGCCAGTTTTTCTGGCTGCCAGAGCTGAAAAGCGTTCTGATTGGCAAGCTGGTGACATGGAGGCTGAAGGTGCCCTAAGTGAGTCAGTCATGAACATAAAAAGCAAGCAGGAACACAAAGCTGAAGGGCACAAGATGATGTCTCCAAAGAAAAAGAAGTCATGTTTCAGGTGCGAATTATTGTATCAAAACAAAGGTAAATGTCCTGCCATTGGATAGATATGAAAAGACTGTGTTGTATTTTGTAATGGTTAGCAAGGCAGGGGAAAAAGTAGGTGAATCATGTTGAGATAACTAAAGGGCCAACCAAACATTCCATAAGTGACGTTCAACGCACACCCACAAGGCCAAGAAACAATATTAAAGACAAAGCAAAAGCAATTGGGAAGACAATCATAGGAAACAGCGCTCACAGTTAGTCATCACATCAAGAGTGAACACAAAATTCTAGCACGGTGCTCCTGGCAAGAGGATCTTCCTCTCTCCTCTAGTGTTTACGACGGAAACCAAACAGTGCAAAACAGATGTCAGGGCACTCATGAATCAAAACTCAATCTTTCATATATGTTTAAAGTCCAAGCTTATCGTTTAGTGCAAATAGTATCAAATTTTCAGTCGGACCGGGATTCGTGAGAAAAATCACTCAATTTAAACTTGAGATAAGAAGTCCATCAGAGCTAAAATAGCCGTCCTTGGAACCAAAATCTTTATTACAACAATAGCCAACACGTGTTTCGTCCTGTGAGATAATCACTCTCAAAGACTTCATCAGGGCTGTAAGAAATATAAACAATGACTACAATTAAAATATGCACTCATCCCACTGTAAGATTCATCCACTGTCACCGTGATATTTGTGATGGCATGGCTATTAAAATTTGTGAGTTTAGGTGACATGAAAATAACTCATAGAAAGCACACAGAAGGCAGGTATTACAAAAATATTGATCCATAACATGCATCAAAATGTCTCCAAGATAACTTGAAACCTAATTACATAAAGGGGGGTGACACGTGATCAAACGAGTGTCATGACATAAATGCGCATGTCCTCCAAATCTGTAAACGTTAAAACGTCCCAAGTGATCAAAAAAGAACTGAAAAGTGAAAAGTGAAAAGCACATTCAGTGCCTTCATACTTTGACTCTAGTTATAGGAATATGTATGCCTTGATGTCCCACATTTTATAATTGATTTTATTTTTTCTTTACTGTATTTGAAATTTTTGTCTTTGCACACTACACTGAATCTGAGATTTACGTGTATGCAGTTATGATATGTGCATGGCGTAAATGTAGCATGTCCTCTTTCTATTTACAATTTATGAGAAATTGTTTGTTTGCTTTTTGTTGATATCTTATTTCGGTTTCATTGTTTTTCTATTAGTCTTAGCTGGGTTTACATTTTTGAGCACATGATTGGTAGTTATGACTTTTTGTCTAGCTCGTGAATTAGGCATATGTTTATATTTGGTCTTTTTAAGTTGTGCTTGATAATTCAAAGATGGCGCCCGCTTTGGTTAGAAGTTCGTTCTCATTTGAGGTTTTTAATTCTAAGATGGCGCCCGCGCGTGTTTGTGTAGGTCCGTCTTCACTGTTTATTGAGGAGCGTCCGAGTGGACACCTTAAATAGAGTTCCCCCCGGGCTGCCGGTTTCGATTTAATTAACGGGATACAGAGGTGCCGCGTTATGATATGAATGCGGCCCTCTGATTATGTGATTTATTCATTGATAGGTGAGTGTTTGTTTTTAGTATTTTGATTATTGTTATTAGCCTTAAACAAGCGAGATGCTTTGTACTACGGAGCTGAGCGTTTCAGCTTGCAGCTTATTACTTTTTTAACGTTACTTTATTTACTTTATTCTAGTTGCTTTACACACTACGGTGTTTCAGTATTCAACATACTTCTGTTATGGAGTAATAAGGGTATGTTGGGCCTTAGGGCTTTCGAATTTTTTCTAATCTTAATCAGTACTTATTGATTCTCATATTTGGTTTTGACAATTAATTAGGTTTTATAGTGGGTCATTATTATCTATTTTAGATACCCAGATTAATTTTGATGAGTTGTATCTACTAGCTTTTTTGGAAACTCTATGAAAGGTATGTAGTGTTATTACTTCAGGTCATTTTTAAGGCACTGTATTGCTTATGCACTCTGGGTATTTTTGGCACTACTGGATGTGCTTTTCACTTTTCAGTTCTTTTTTGATCACTTGGGACATTTTAACGTTTACAGATTTGGAGGACATGAGCATTTATGTCATGACACTCGTTTGATCACGTGTCACCCCCCTTTGTGTAATTAGGTTTCAAGTTATCTTGGAGACATTTTGATGCATGTTATGGATTAATATTTTTGTAATACCGGCCTTCTGTGTGCTTTCTATGAGTTATTTTCATGTCACCTAAAGTCACAAATTTTAATAGCCATGCCATCACAAATATCACAGTGACAGGGGATGAATCTTACAGTGGGATGAGTGCATATTTTAATTGTAGTCATGGTTTATATTTCTTACAGCCCTGATGAAGTCTTTGAGAGTGATAATCTCATAGGACGAAACACGTGTTGGCTGTTGTTGTAATAAAGATTTTGGTTCCAAGGACGGCTATTTTAGCTCTGATGGACTTCTTATCTCAAGTTTAAGTTGAGTGATTTTTCTCACGAATCCCGGTCTGACTGGAAATTTGATACTATTTGCACTAAACGATAAGCTTGGACTTTAAACATATATGAAAGATTGAGTTTTGATTCATGAGTGCCCTGACATCTGTTTTTCACAAGAAACAATATTAGTTGGGAGAAATTGACACCAAACGAAGTCAATTGTCATCTAAATAATCGTCAAAAAGTTAGTCCATATCAATGTCCAGTGAAAGTGAAGAAGATGATTGTGCAATGTTGATGTTATCCTCAGAAAAATGAGCACATGTTGGACTTGTTGCATGTGAAGAAAAATACCAGTCAAAGAAAATTCGACATGAAAAAGCAATAAAGTAATTCAAACATTGTCCGAAGATCATACTGAAAATAAACGGTTGTTCCATAGCTTTCATTATCAACAGGGGTGCACTGATAACTATTATGACGGAGGAAAAATATAATGAACGATCTCCATTGCCACGACTGATGTCATTGAAAACTAAAGTGTGCACATGGTCTGCCTCTAAACCCTTGGAAAGTAAAAGTTTATTCATAGCGACTATGAAACACAAGAAAACAAAAGTGCAAGCGCGCATCGACATGCTTCAAGTTACAGTGTCAAGTGATTGTTTACTCAGTTTCAGCAAAGCGGCTTATATGGGTCTGATCGCAGTGAACTACAACATGAATGCTTATCACAAAATAGTAAGTCAACTCCTTTCATTGTTTCATGGGTTAGGAAAACTTAAGACTATGAAAGTCCAATTGCATATTAATGATGATGTCCGTCCTGTTGCCCAAAAATACAGACGAATTGCATCTCATTTACAGGAAGCTGTTGAAAAGGAACTTGAACCATTACTTAAGCATGATTTCATTGCGCATTCTACTGGTCCAATGCCATGTTTTTTTTCCATCGTGGTGGTGCCCAAAAAGGACAATGGAGGAGCTGTGTGCTTCTGAGAGGATATGAGTCAAGCGAACAAGGCACTTGAAAGAGAATGACACCTAGGTCTGCACATTGCTGACATGGTAGCGCAATTGACTGGGGCAAAAGACTTCTCTCGCTGTGATCTAAATAAAGGATGTCGGCAGTTGGAACTCGAGGAGAATTGCAGGTACATTGCAACCTTTTCTACAAATATTGGTCAGTTTCGATACAAAAGACTCAGTTTCGGGGTGTCATCAACTGCAGAGATTTTTGAAGATGTTATTAGACCATCATACAACCTGTCATGACTGCTTTGAATTACAGCTATGACATATTCGTTTTCAGAGCTACACAGAAGGAACACAATAAAGCTCTCAAGCAAGAGTTTTTTTTACTTGTTGATGCAAGTTTAACGCTGAATGCTGAGAAATGTGAATTCAAGAAGACAAAGCTAAAATTCCTTGCCCTTATCTTTTCTGATGGGGGCATGACAGCAGTTCCAGCTAAAGTGCAAGACGCAATCCTTGCAGAGCACAATGAACACCCAAATGCTCAAAGACGTATTGTGGCATATGCAAGCAAGAGTTTGTCTCAAACTGAATGTGCTTATTCATAAACTGAAAAAGAGAGTTTAGCAGTAGTATGGGCATGTGAACATTTCCACATGCTCCTATACAGAAAAGCTTTTATGCTTGCAACAGATCATCAAGCATCGCTAACCATCTTTGGCAATCCAAAGGCAAAGATGCCTCCCCGCATTGAACATTGGGGTCTATGATTCCAGTACAACTACACAATTATACATCATCCTGGGAAAGATCAAAACCTTGCCGACTACTTCTCCGGAGTACCTATACAGTATAAAGGTAACCTTTCTAAGGCAGCTGAAACCCACATTAATTTCATTGTGAAATCAAACATGCCTGCTGCCATTTTGCTGGAATCAAATTGTCACTGCCATTTTGTTGGAACCAAATTGTCACTGCCATGAGTCAAGCTAGTGACAAGTTAAAACTGAAAGACATTTTACCCATCAGTCATGGAAACAATATACCCGACCTATTACCAGTGACAGTGAATACCAGAAGTTTAAAAATGTCAAAGATGAACTGTCCGTGACACAAGAATGCATTATACTGAGGGATTCCAGAGCTGTCATTCCAGAGACTCTGCAACAACAGATAATTTGGTTCCCTAATCTCAATGAAAGAGTTGAAAGAGAATAAAAGCCCTGTCCTCTGTGCAACTACCTGTCATCAAAAAACACTCAACACCCATTAAGCAAGTCAGAATCGCCAAAGCATGCATGGGAAAGAATTGCTGTTGACTTTTTTGATTCACTTGACAATGGCCATCACCTTATGGTGATTGTGTATGAATACTCCTGTTTTCCATTAATAGAATTCCATTTGATCTATCACTCAGGAAAGAGTCATTGAAAGATTAGATGGCATTTTGCGATGTGGAGTATTCCTGCAATTTTAAAATCTGACAATGGCCTACCTTTTAATAGTCGAGAATTCAGGGTCTTCCTCAATCTGCTTAATGCAAAGCATCAGAAGAGCGCACCTCTTTGGCCTTGTTGAACGTTTCATGAGTACATTAAAGAAAGCTGTTCAGCGTGCTGCATTAGAAAAGCTCGACCTCAAGACTGTCTTGAATGCTACCCTATGAGCTTACTGTTTGACACTTTAGTCGACCACAGTTGAAAGCTCTGCAACGTTGATGTTTGAGAGAGCAATGATGACCAAGTAACCTCAAAGGACCAACACAAGATTAAAAACTGAAGAAGAAATCTGTACAAAAGACTTGGATTGCAAAAAGAAAAGCAAGGTCTATGCAGACACGTGGCGAAATGCAAAAGACATTGGTGGTCATTCCAACCCTGGCGGTCCATGACCGCCGGGTTGGAGGACCGCGGGAGCACCGCCGACAGGCCGGCGGTGCTCCAATGGGCATTCCGACCGCGGCGGTAAAGCCGCGGTCGGACCGGCAACACTGGCGGTCTCCCGCCAGTGTACCGCCGCCCATTGGAATCCTCCAAGGCGGCGCAGCTAGCTGCGCCGCCGAGGGGATTCCGACCCCCCCTACCGCCATCCAGTTCCCGGCGGTCCGCCCGCCGGGAACCGGATGGCGGTAGGGGGGGTCGTGGGGCCCCTGGGGGCCCCTGCAGTGCCCATGCCACTGGCATGGGCACTGCAGGGGCCCCCGTAAGAGGGCCCCTAAATGTATTTCACTGTCTGCTGTGCAGACAGTGAAATACGCGACGGGTGCAACTGCACCCGTCGCACAGCTTCCACTCCGCCGGCTCGATTCCGAGCCGGCTTCATCGTGGAAGCCTCTTTCCCGCTGGGCTGGCGGGCGGCCTGAAGGCGGCCGCCCGCCAGCCCAGCGGGAATGTCAGAATTACCGCTGCGGTCTTTCGACCGCGGAACGGTAACCTGACGGCGGGACTTTGGCGGGCGGCCTCCGCCGCCCGCCAAGGTCAGAATGAGGGCCATTGTCTTCACAAGAGGAGATCGAGAGCTCATCCATCAGCCGAGAATACATAAGTCTGATCCTATATTTGATGCCAAGACATTCTATGTTGTACCCAGCAAAGGAAACATGGTGACTACCCAACATCCTGGGAAATCCATTACGCAAGATTCCTCACATTTCAGTTTGTGGCTCATCACTTGTCAGATACTAATGTCAACATAGAGACTGGTTCAGAAAGGGCAGTTGGGAAATTGGAAAAGTCCAGAATGCTGTTGCTCCTACATCGCCAACGCAGATCCTGGGCCCTCCTATTCCTGATTCCCAGTTTCAGTAGTCACAACCTGGACGAATAATGAAAGTTCCAAGAAGGCTTATCAATGAGCTATGATTGCATAGATGTTTGTAAAAAATGTCATTTTTATTTAACAGAGGTGTAGATCTAGTGTTGTGTGAGTATGAATGACGGAGACTTTTTGGTCTGATGAAGGACTCCATAGAGCTGTGACATAAGTGTTGGAAGACAGTGAAGTGAATGCAGGTTTAGAATGTTGAGTTCGCGGTTACACGCAGACCAATAAAGGCGTGTAATACGTAGCTCTGTGTTTGGCATGTTAATTTTGTGGGTACCCCAGCTGGGGAGAACACTACACAGGCCTAGGGTGAGATGAGCACATAGCAGTGGAACATTACCAGAGTGGGCCGGGGATTCTGTCCCAATACACAGCTAAAAAAGCCTGTTCATTCTGCTGATCACTAAAACTTATAGCACAGTATGCTGGCACCACTGCGCTTGTGCCGGTAGTTATTTGGGCCCCCTTCCCAGACTTTGCAAGACTGGAATGTATGAGACAAGCCTAGGTCACGATGCACACGCATGTGAGCAAAAATTGTTACCAAGGATCCAGATAGAACCACATTTGGGGCACTCAGGGCAGAGGTACATCCTCATTACCATGTGGGGGACTTTTTCGTGACACAACGAATGTTATGACTTTGTTGAATTTTCCAGGTGAACTAGAGGTTATTTTCCAAAAGCTTGCCTTTGTTTCGGGAAATGTTGAATTTACCTTTTATTTTGTCAGTCATCAGGCTTCCCAATGTGCAGCAGTTCTGCTGTGCATTCTGGTTTGTAACATATGTAGAACAGATTTGGACAGAGGTAGTATCCTCGTCCTGGCTCTTGTGTTATGGTGTCTGTCTTCTTTTCCCCCATAGTTTTCACACTGCTTTCCGCCTAAGCCACGTACATTGATTTGATTAAATGTTGTTCCGTCCCTGGTATCATACTTTCGTATATATATTTAGAATGAGGCTTTTCTTTCACATTGAGTCGAAGATGTTTTAGAACGCAACAAGTCATGGACGTATTTCCCTGGTTCTGTGTTCATTTTATGGCACACTTATGTGAGGTTGGTGGTCCTGTGATTTATGAGATGTCCTATTTGAAACCTTGTAGAATTTTCTCATCATTGACGTAAGTTGGATTCTTTTGATTACATTGGCAGAGAATATACTTAACAGATTTGTACTCACAAAAATACCTTTGAGATTGTGGGGATTCCTGCAGTTACCATTTTGTTTACAGAAGTGCTAAGCCCTACGACAATACTTTGGCTAATCGGCAATGCTTTTTGCTAATTGACCTGCATTAAATGCCAGATTTAATAACTTTACCATTGCTGGTAGCATTGTTAGGTGCAGTATTTGACCTTTTGTTTTTACATTTTATGTATGTTCCATGTACCTTGTCGGGTTTTAAGTTTCTCCTTTCCACTGCAGCTCTGTAATTGCCATTGCCGTGTCCACAGAAAAATTGTTAATTGTACCTATTGTCCACTCTATTTGTGTCAGCTTTTGTATGTGATTAACTCCAAATTGCCATTGTTGTGTCCATAGAAAATAGGAGGTATCCACTCTTTTTGTGTCTTTCTTCTTTATGTGAGAACTTCATTTTCCTAGCTTTATTTAGGTTTCAGAAAAGCTGGTTCTGCTCATTACTAGCTGAGAGGTTTTGCCCCCGCTTCTTTTGTTTGTGATATTTTTAGCCCAGAAGGCAATTTGGAGTTCACAAACTTTGTGGAGTGTTGTTATGTTTTGAAGAAACTTTTCTTCTCTCCTAAGTGCCTTGAATCTTTTTAATGTGCCACAGGGCCTGATTTAGAGTTTGGCAGTATTACAATTTCCATAGGCTATAATGAAATTGTAATATGGTGGACTAGATATCCGTCACGTTTGTGAGGGAGTAACCCCATCTGTCAAACTTTAAATCAGGCCCTTCGTTTTTAGCCCGTAAGCCAGTGTTGATTAAGGATTTGGGGGGCCAAGGCAAAAGAGATTTTGGGGGCTCCTGTACAAAACAATTTGGAATTGTATTACACATTTTCTGCTGATTCAAGTCTGCATGATGCCAAACAATGCTAAATTATGTTAATCTTTAACAGGGTCACGCAAAAACAGGGGAAATATTTATTTCCTGGGACCCCAAAAATCCTTAAGATGACACAACATAGACAGAGAGTTAGAGGTAGACAGAGAGGCAGACAGAAAAATAGAAAAGACAGAGATCAAATAGAGAGAAGGTTCACTGTCCTACGGGGCCCCTTTGAAGGAGTGGCTCTGGGCAATTGTCCACTTTGCCCATGCATTAAATGTCTCTGCCCTAAGCATAATTGTTTATTAATCACTGCTTATGGTTATACGTTTGTAGTATTTCAGTATGAGAACCTGGTAGCCTAAGTCAATCCAGGTGTTGAGTGGATTATGGTGTTTCTCTCTGTGCGGTTATGCTATTGTTAGTACAAAAGTGGTAGAGTTAGAATGCTTGTGACAGCCATAAAGGCATGTTGTACCTTATTTAACCTATGGCTGTGTTTGTGAAGTAGAAATAGTTTGATTTACCATTCTATCTCATCACTGTTATGAGTTTGCTCTCATTCATCTCTGATGTGCTTCTTCAATGTATTTATACTTGTGTTGGTTACTGTGCAGACTTCAACTAGATTGGATCTGTTGTATTTATTGCAGATTTGTCTAAGTAGAAGATGATTTGCTTGAAGTGGCAGAGCCATGTCTTTAGGCTGATAGTGAAAGCCCTGATATTTCTGTGTGTAGTTTACGGAGTTGTTAATAATCAATCAGTCACTGGAATTTGTACATTGCTCAGATGCTTCAGAAGAAGCATCCCGGCGCTTAAAGCAGAAACTGAGTACAAGACAGGACAGTCAAATCTAGTTTTGATCAAAAAGCCAGGTTTTTACTTCTATCCTGAATTGGTGCTTGGACTCGGCCAAGTAGAGGTTGGTAGGTAGGGTGTTCCAAATTTCTCATTCAATACTGCAAAGGATTTATTACTCTGTTGGACTTTAAAAAACCTGGGAATGCGTATAGGTCATAGGTGGTTCGATTTCAGCGATCTCTCACGTTGGTACCCACCGAATATCTCTCAGGTATCGAGGGCCCTTTTCAGCAAGGGCTCTGAACACCATGGTCAGAGCCTTGGACTTGATCCTTTTTGCTACAGCAAGCCTATGAAGCTGCCTCAGATGCTGGAAGGTATTATGGCAGAAAGGGACCTGCTGGATCAGCCTAGCAGCCTCATTCTGTATGATCTGCAGCCTATGGATCAGATGAGCAGGTAGACCCCAAAAAAGGCTGTTCGTATAATCTAAATGAGATGTCACAAGAGGGTGGATTACTTTTTTTTCAGGTCTCAGCAGGTGTATCAGCTTTCTGCCTGATCTGAGCTTCAGGAATCAGATCGAAGAGATCTGCCTGATTTGGGGGCAAAGGAAAGGTCAGCATCTAACAGGAACCCTAGGTTTCTGGCGGAAAAAGCCAGTACTTTGGGTGTATTTGGTACTGAATCAGTATAATACTGAATAAGGGGGTGGAATCAGAATAATCCTGCTGCCAGTTGGGTAGTATGTGTGAATTTCCCTTATAAGTGCCCATTTTCTGCCATTTGGGAATCTAAGTCTCCAGTGTTGGCATAGATGTAGTAATTTCTTTCCCATAGTTGTTTGTTTGGTGTCCAGTCTGTTTGTTGGCCGGTGGTACTATGGTTGGCAGTATTATTTTACTGGAGGTAATGCAGCTCACTTTTGAAACTTTTTTTTTACAGTTTGTGGTACCATACAGATATATGCCTGCGCTGCTTCAAGAATTCCGCAATAAGTAAATTAGACAGAAAATTATAAATGTTTCTTAGGTAACGTTTGCTACTTAGCTATCACAGTCAAACCTCACTGTAATAACTGATACCAGTAGAGATGTTACACGTGAGCAGAGGTGCCCTAAGTAGGCTGTCATTTGGGTACACATTTTGCCAGGCTTTGCACATATTGTTTTCTAAATTCACAATCAAATCAAGTGCAGCAAATTATGTTCCTAACACGTTATCAGTGGTTGTTGTTCGGAAAGAGGATACCGACAATCCACCTCTTTGATTTTTCATTACATATTTTAAGTGATATACTGTACACCCGAAATGAGACTCGCCTACTTCCCCAGTCTGCAAGACTGACTGTCTTCTCTGAAATTGTTTCATGGTTGGTGGTCTGCATGAACCTGTGATTTAGTGGATATGCCCCGATTCTGAATCTGTGCGAAATTTGGCATTTTCTGATACATGCTGAATTTAGTGGAGAAAGCGCCAATTCCGCAAGTAATTCCTGAACTTTCCACCTGAAATAGGAGGTGTTTACCAGACCCAGTAAATACTGGTTTTCAGGTCCTACAGTGACTAGTTGACATGCCTTTCTGCAGTCTTTCCCCGAAGCAAAATCTAATCTGAGACTCAATGAATGTACCCAAAACATCATGATCTCTAGTGCTTCCTGATTGACCAAGTTATGGTACGAAGGTATTAATGTGTGTTTTTAATCTTTTGCTGGAGGTCAGGTTGTTTCCCAAGGTGCAGAAGAAGTTCATGGGGGAAATATTTCATTGACTGGGATCGTAACGCATGCAGCTTCTAAGGGAGGTGTGGAGAATCGAGTACAAGAGAAAAAAACTTGTCTTCCAAATGCTTCTTATATTTGAACACATTTGAACAATTGAACAGGAGATATCCACTGAGGATTAGGAACTCTTATATTTGCACTTACATGAGAGGTGTGAAAACGATCCTCATCTCTCCTAAAAAAACACAAATAGTATTGAGGTGTTGTAGGAAAGTATCATCTTGCCTGGCATGTTACCCCCATATTTCACTGTATATATGTTGTTTTAGTGTATGTGACACTGGGACCCTGCCAGCCAGGGCCCCGGTGCTCATAAGTGTGCCCTGTATGTGTTCCCTGTGTGATGACTAACTGTCTCACTGAGGCTCTGCTAATCAGAACCTCAGTGGTTATGCTCTCTCTTTGCTTTCCAAATTGTCACTAACAGGCTAGTGACCAATTTCACCAATTCACATTGGAATACTGGAACACCCTTATAATTCCCTAGTATATGGTACTGAGGTACCCAGGGTATTGGGGTTCCAGGAGATCCCTATGGGCTGCAGCATTTCTTTTGCCACCCATTGGGAGCTCTGACAATTCTTACACAGGCCTGCCACTGCAGCCTGAGTGAAATAACGTCCACGTTATTTCACAGCCATTTACCACTGCTCTTAAGTAACTTATAAGTCACCTATATATCTAACCTTTACCTGGAAAAGGTTGGGTGCTAATTTCCTTAGTGTGTGGGCACCCTGGCACTAGCCAACGTGCCCCCACATCGTTCAGGGCGAAATCCCCGGACTTTGTGAGTGCGGGGACACCATTACACGTGTGAACTGTACATAGGTCACTACCTATGTACAGCGTCACAATGGTAACTCTGAACATGGCCATGTAACATGTCTAAGATCATGGAATTGTCACCCCAATGCCATCCTGGCATTGGGGAGACAATTCCATGATCCCCCGAGTCTCTAGCACAGACCCGGGTACTGCCAAACTGCCTTTCCCGAGGTTTCACTGCAGCTGCTGCTGCTGCCAACCCCTCAGACACGTTTCTGCCCTCCTGGGGTCCAGCCAGGCTTGGCCCAGGAAGGCGGAACAAAGGACTTCCTCAGAGAGAGGGTGTTCCACCCTCTCCTTTTGGAAAAAGGAGTCAGGGCTGGGGAGGAGTAGCCTCCCCCAGCCTCTGGAAATGCTTTGATGGGCACAGATGGTGCCCATCTCTGCATAAGCCAGTCTACACCGGTTCAGGGATCCCCCAGCCCTGCTCTGGTGAGAAACTGGACAAAGGAAAGGGGAGTGACCACTCCCCTGACCTGCACCTCACAGGGGAGGTGCCCAGAGCTCCTCCAGTGTGCTCCAGACCTCTGCCATCTTGGAAACAGAGGTGCTGCTGGCACACTGGACTGCTCTGAGTGGCCAGTGCCAGCAGGTGACGTCAGAGACTCCTCCTGATAGGCTCTTACCTGTGTTGCTAGCCTATCCTCCTTCCTAGGTAGCCAAACCTCCTTTTCTGGCTATTGAGGGTCTCTGCTTTGGGGAATTCTTTAGATAACAAATGCAAGAGCTCATCAGAGTTCCTCTGCATCTCTCTCTTCACCTTCTGCCAAAGGATTGACCGCTGACTGCTCAGGGCGCCTGCAAAACCGCAACAAAGTAGCAAAGACGACTACTGCAACCTTGTATCGGTGATCCTGCCGCCTTCTCAACTGTTTTCCTGGTGGTGCATGCTGTGGGGGTAGTCTGCCTCCTCTCTACACTAGAAGCTCCGAAGAAATCTCCCGTGGGACGACGGAATCCTCCCCCTGCAACCGCAGGCACCAAAAGAACTGCATCACCGGTCCTCTGGGTCCCCTCTCAGCACGACGAGCGTGGTCCCTGGAACTCAGCAACTCTGTCCAAGTGACTCCCACAGTCCAGTGACTCTTCAGTCCAAGTTTGTTGGAGGTAAGTCCTCGCCTCCCCACGCTAGACTGCATTGCTGGGTACCGCGTGATTTGCAGCTGCTCCGGCTCCTGTGCACTCTTCCAGGATTTCCTTTGTGCACAGCCAAACCTGGGTCCCCGACACTCTAACCTGCAGTGCACAACCTTCTGAGTTGTCCTCCGGTGTCGTGGGACTCCCTTTTCTGTCTTCGGGTGAGCTCCGGTTCACTCCTCTTCCAAGTGCCTGTTCCGGTACTTCTGCGGGTGCTGCCTGCTTCTGTGAGGGCTCCCTGACTTGCTGGGCACCCCCTCTGTATCCTCATCCAAGTGGCGACATCCTGGTCCCTCCTGGGCCACAGCAGCATCCAAAATCCCTAACCGCAACCCTTGCAGCTAGCAAGGCCTGTTTGCGGTCTTTCTGCGTGGGAACACCTCTGCAAGCTTCTACATGACGTGGGACATCCATCCTCCAAAGAGAAAGTTTCTAGCCCTCTTCGTTCTTGCAGAATCCACAGCTTCTACCATCCGGTGGCAGCTCCTTTGCACCCTCAGCTGGCATTTCCTAGGCATCTGCCCACTCTCGACTATGTCGCGACTCTTGGACTTGGTCCCCTTGTTCCACAGGTACTCTCATCCGGAAATCCACTTTGGTTGCTTTGCTGGTGTTGGTCTTCCTTGCAGAAATTCCCCTATCACGACTTCTGTGCTCTCTGGGGAATATAGGTGCACTTTACACCTACTTTTCAGGGTCTTGGGGTGGGCTATTTTTCTAACCCTCACTGTTTTCTTACAGTCCCAGCGACCCTCTACAAGCTCACATAGGTTTGGGGTCCATTCGTGATTCGCATTCCACTTTTGGAGTATATGGTTTGTGTTGCCCCTATACCTATGTGCTCCTATTGCAATTTACTGTAACTTTACATTGCTTGCATTACTTCCTTTTGCTATTACTGCATATTTTTGGTATTGTGTACATATATCTTGTGTATATTTGGCATCCTCATACTGAGGGTACTCACTGAGATACTTTTGGCATATTGTCATAAAAATAAAGTACCTTTATTTTTAGTATATCTGTGTATTGCGTTTTCTTATGATATTGTGCATATGACACCAGTGGTATAGTAGGAGCTTTACATGTCTCCTAGTTCAGCCTAAGCTGCTCTGCTATAGCTACCTTCTATCAGCCTAAGCTGCTAGAAACACCTCTTCTACACTAATAAGGGATACTGGACCTGGCACAGACTGTAAGTACCCCATGGTACCCACTACAAGCCAGGCCAGCCTCCTACAGGTGTCGACTCACATGGGAAGTTATTGCCTCTTGTTTGGTATAATTGATGTGCATTTTTTTGTTGTAGTTGATGTACCCGTTGCACTGGAAGTAATTTAGACCTCAAAACTTATTTTTATAACACTGAAGGAAGTTTTCTATAATAGGAAACACATAATAGCTCAAAATAATCTTTGTATATTTTACAAGGCTTTAAATTGTGTTTCAGCTTTATTAAGACTGAGTTTTACCAGACCATCAAGAACTGGTGAAGAGAGCTGGTCAAAAGGTAAATTATGCATGGCTTCCATAGGAAGAATTTATCTTTTACACTATATTCTAAAACTGGTAACTCACTGCTGAGACCTAGCAACAGTTGATAACAAAACAGCAACAGTTGTTAACAAAACCTGTTATGCACTATTGCTACATCATAAAGGCCTTCCAGGCCAGGATGATAGGGATCCCTGAGAGGCTGTCAGTGCAGGGCTGCTTGTCTGCTTTGACAGAAAGCACAAAGCACACCTCCCTAAGTCTCACTTGGATTCATTCTTACTTTCACTCATTTGAACTCACTACACTTGCTTATTCTCCCATTTTCCGGCTCACTAGTACTGATGCTTAATATCACTCACTTATTAATTCTCACTCACTCTCACTCGCTTGTACTCACTCTAACTTTCACTCGTTCATTCTCACTCACTCTGAATTGCACTCACTCTTACTCAGTATCACCAACTCTCACTCACTCATGCTCACTCTTTCTCACTTTCACTCACATACTCAAGCTCACACACGGAGCCACAAACATGTTCACACATACATATGCTCTCTCACCCATATGCTCACCCACATTTTAAAAGATTTTTTACTTACATCTTACTGCACAGATCCTGTTTGAGGTTCTAGTGGCCGACGTACCCACAGTGGAGTCACACAACTCCCTCCCACCTCAAGTAGTACTGCAGCATGGGATTGAAATCTCAAACCTGTGCAGTTGTAGCTCCCAGGTTTTAGCCTCCTGCTTTTTCGCTGTACCCTTTCTCAATCCTGTGGGTGAACTCCAGATATTGCAGGACTTAAGCCTATAGCACCTTAAGCTACTTTCACCTGTGATGCTTCAGCACATCACAGATGGGGAACCACTGAGATGTACCAAGTTTCCGAGGCCAGGACTGGGGCTTCACCAGCCCTGTACAATCTATCTGATGGCTTGTGCAGGTGCCAATGTGTGCCTGTCCCAGTCATCAGACAGATGTCACTGTCTCAGAATGCTGCTGGGCCTAAAGGTCAGTATTTTCTTATCATACCAAGAATGAATTAAATATATAATTAATTGTTGCTATAACAAAAATGGGCCAGAAAACAAGACAGGCACTGTCGTGACACCCATAAAGGCGAGCTACAACATGGGCGATAGCTAAAAGTAATAGGTCATGTGAAATTGAGTGACCAGTTTTTTTAATTGCCTGTCTTCTTTGTGGCTTTTTATGCACTTTTTGTTGAACGTGTGCTAACATGCATCATTTCCCACTTTTTTCAAAGGTTTCTTATATGTAATTACCAAAAACCCATGGGGGGTGCATGGTTTTGTTTGCACGCTGAGAACATTTTTGAATGCCTGTTTGGAACCTACTCAAGTATATAAAAAGGTGAAAGATGGAATACCTTAATTAACCTCACTCACTGGTAAATATTCAGAACACATCGTTATTTTGCACACAATGCCACCTCAGTTTGGACCCAGCCATATGCAAATCAGTTTTGAGCCTGCCTCAATAGGAACAGTCTAGCCCAAACTGCCAGGCCAGGACCTCCCTAAACTGGGATACAGGCAACCATTGACCTGTTTCGCCCTGATTGGGGCTCATCAGTTGGGTCATCTTTTTGTGGTTAATCTTTGGACCCTATAGCATTTTAGTCAATTTATGAGGAAATTGTGCTAAAAAATGGATAATCATCATTTTTCTAGGGGCGCCGCTTGAATGACTCCAGAGGAAGTCTCTGACTCGGTCACTCTGCTTACTCAGAGCATTTCCAGGTGGGACTTTTATGACACACTACTTTAAGGCTCCTCAGCTGCCTCTTGCCATAATTTGTCACACTGAGAATTTACAACAAATAAACATTTACTTGCATACAGATGGAGACTAATTAGCAGCATGGCGTCCTGTGCTCTCCATGTCGCTACCTACTGCCACTGAAATTGTATTTGCTCTTACATTTATTGACTTTATGGGTGCAAGGACGCCAATTCATTGTAAGAACATCATGCTGATGTAGCAGTAATTTATCTGCCCTTCAAGTCTTCCTAAATTCATTTCAGTGTGGTGACGCATACTTTTGGTTGTACCATCATGCATTACACAAGTGGCATAATGATGAAATCGACAATACATGTATTGTGTGTCTTAAAGTTACTAATGTACAGTGGATCATCTAAATTGTAATACTGAAGGTACATTCACAGTAGAAAATTGGTAGTTCATGTATATGTGTGTTCTAATGTTTAATTTTAACATGCTGAAGTGTAGTACTCACGCATATTTATAGTCAAGTGTTCTGATTTTGGCATCATGGTGAAACTGCATATAATCATGCTGCACTTATAATTCCTGTTTTCCTTTATAATTCCAAGATACACTTATAATTAGGCATTTCAAATGTGCATTGCATGTTTTATTAAGTTAGCGTAACCATAAGCCTGAAACATTTGGTCTCTTGTGTTTAACCTTCAACTTGGTGTTTTGCTCACGTTGCAATGTTCTTTCTTTGGAGGGGCGTTTGTGCAAGTCTACAGTTAATTAAAGGAATATTGTGTAATAGAGATAATGGGATCCAGGAGCATATTTTGGCAAGGACAAGGAGTGCTAACAGACTGAGTAGAAAAGACTCCTGTACCAGACATTGGGAAATATCCAAGGTCGTCCTGATGTTCAATTCATGGGATGAGTACTTGAGGGAAGTCACTAATTTCAACTGTGCAAGGAAGATGGAAAACTATTGGCGTGGATCACGTGATTTTATCGAAGGTCCTTTAGGTTTAATTGGTGTTCACCTAATTAGACAAAAGCAACACCTCTCAACCAGAACTTTTACTGAGGTTTCTGTTATGCTCACACTTTCCTATATTTGCTGAGACTTAATTAGACATTCCCTTTAGTTTAGGATATTTAGATTAATTTAGTTTCTCCAACGATTAGGCAAGAAGACACAGATTTGTTTACTGATCACCAGATTCTATTTTTCATGTTTTGTATTGTCTCAACTGAAATTCTTGTATGCCTTATGCTTATACAATTTAACTCCATTTGACGCTTCACCTCGCCTTTGGTAATTCTGTTCTTATGTAGCATACTTTTGAGATTGATTTACAGCAGTTTGGCCCTTAATTTGTAATAAACTTACTTTATCCTCCATCTCCTGGATTTAATGTGTGACCAAATAGGTTACACTGTTAACTGAATTGAAAGGTGGATTTTACCTCTCCCTTACCTCTCAAGCATCATAAAAAGGTCCATCGGAAGAAAAGAAGTAACAGCAAGGGCTCAGAGCTTAATCAAGTGGCTGCATATGCTTGGCATGGGCTTCTGTCTGGCTTTTGAGCCTTGCTTAAAGAACGCAGTGTTGAAACACTTGGCTGAAAAGTGGTGAGTTGGAGGCTGAAACAGGAAGTAGGATAACAAGTTCTGGGTCACAGTAAGAGCTCTTGGCAGGTGCAGGTGATGCATCTCTGCTGTGCACACGTCCTGTACGTCACTGCTGAATGCCTGATGTACATAACGATGGAGAGCAGCTGCTGGAATCCGTAGTTTTTTAAACAGTCGGGTTATACGTTCGCCCTGCAAATAGCTAAACTGTGTGTAAATAAACATCACAGTACTGCACTTAACTAGACAATATGTTCCGACTGAGAAATTAGTAATGTCCTTGTTCAGAATCTTTAGCTTGACATTTCAAGGTATTCCTAACGGGCTACAACAGAATTAACTTTAAAGCAGTTCCAAATAAATCCAGCTGAGAATGTTCTGGGATAGAAAAATGAGAAGTATTATGCGGTCATTTTCCCGTTTCTGACAATACACATTCTAAACAGCTAGGCAACATAAAGCATAAGCATTCCCATGCAGGCACAGATGGGTAGCTACTCTTTTGAAGGCTACATTCTGACACAAAACTGTGAAAAGAGAAAAGATGATGTCAACCTCTTCCTTCCTAAGAACCAACTGTAAACAAAAAAGTCAAGATGTAAGTATTAATGATTCTTGCCCACACTACAGCATGAACAATTGAACAAACCCTGCAAGACCCTGAATGGCATTACAATTCCAATGAATACAGTCTAACGGGGTTGAGATACGTATTATGGTTATCCACGTCTGAAAAAAAAGTGAAACTAGATGTTGGTGTTACCTTGTTCAGAATAGCTAAAAGTGCTTGGAAAAATCGGAATAGTCGGAAATATCATATTTCTTTTACATTCTTCCAACTGTAGTTAAGACAGAACTGAAGAACAATACCGGGCAGAAGAAAAAACTGAAAACGACCCTGCTATTAAAATCTAAATATCCAAAAACAGCATGTCTAATATAAAAACAAAATCTTCAAATTTGTGTTAAAGCAGGCAACGGCAATATATTTTTTATCCATAAAACATTTAGGGGCACATGTATGTACCATTTTTCCTGTCGCAAGCTTGGTATGTACAGAGCCTATTTTGAGATTTGGTAATATATTTACCGAATTGCAAAATATGTTTGCGAGTCGCAATTAGGAAGGGGTGTTCCCGTCCTAATTGCGAGTTAATGCGCGATGTAGCATTGTTTTGTGACCGTGAATGCGGTCACAATACAATCGCAGTTAGCACCAGATGGACCCATGGACCACTGCCTGCTCTGAAAAATTGAAAAGAAAACTTTTCATTTTTGTTTTTGAAATGCATCTCGTTTTCCTTTAAGGAAAACAGGCTGCATTTAAAAAAAGAAAAAGACTGCTTTATTTAAAAGCAGTCACAGACATGGTGGCCAGCTGTGTCCAGCAGGCCACCATACCTGTGAGGGCGGCCATTCCCAATGGGGTCGCAAATTGCGACCTACATCATGAATATTCATGAGGTAGGTCATTTGCGACCCCATTGGGAATCGCATACAGTGTAAAATACACTGGTGTACATCCGGTTTTGTGACTCGCACTTTGCAAGTCGCAAAACCGTATCTTTGTACATGTGGCCCCCTTGCGATTCGCAGATGGTGTCAGGGACACCATCCTGCATATGGGGTTGCGACTCGCAAATTGCATGTCGCTCAGACTTGCAATTTGTGAGTCGCAAACCCATTTCTTGGTACATCTAGCCCTAAATGTGATTACAAAGGAACCTTCTTCTAGTTGAGTATGTTTTCGTCCAAATACAATTTAAACAAGAGAAGAGTAAAACTGAAAGGTGTGGGAGTCTAATTAAATAACATGTTCTGAAGTTTCGGTAATTTCACTAATATTGCGGTTTCTGGCTCTTGCCTATGTAATGGGGAGTTCTAGGTTCTAACATTCTAGGTTCTGAGAGTGGTCCGAGGGAGAGAGCAGAGAAGGACAGTTGGTTGGAGACTGGAGTCCTTTTATTGAAATAAAGATCTTGTGCATTTCCTTACCTCTTCTTCTCGTGTACCTTATGTGAAGATCATCACAAATATGTTTTGGACAGTTTGTGCTTTTATGTAGGTGACTGTATAAGAATTAGCTGTCCAGTGGCATGTGTTTCATAGTTTGCCCAAAGATAATGAAAACAAAAATTTGTCACATATGATCCAATCTATGCTGAAGTACGAATTAAAGTCTGAAATTTCATCCCATAGATTTGCTCCCATAATAAGAGTACATTTCTGACTTTTATATAATTCCCAATTAATTCCAGGAGCACTCCTAGAATACAGTGATAGTCATAGTTTCTCTGGAGACCTAGCAGAAAGGTATTCTCTAGACCATGCATGAGAATACATGGCTGCACTCTACCTGAAAGATGCCTTTCTACATGGCCCAGCCCTGCCCAAGCATAAGTAGTATTGGCTGTTATTAGAACACAGTACTGGGATTGTCCCCCATGTGCAAGTGTCTCACACAGTGGCTTTACTTCGCAACACACAAGGGTATCCTCTTATTTATGTATGCCATGGGGTCAAGAAGCATTAATGAATACACAGGGGAAACTCATACTTGTTGTTTTTTAGACCTTCGACCACTCGATTTGTGGTATGCTTCATCATCAGAGATCAGTCTAGTCCCTTTAAACCAGGATAGGCTCAATCATATTCCAGGGAGCACTTCTAATATTAATCTGACTGAGTTTTAGGAATACATCCCAGATTTTCTTTAATGATGGGTACTCTTGGTATGGTTGAAAATTGGTGTGTGTCCGGGTGCCTGTGGGATATAGGGGGTTATTCTAACTTTGGAGGAGTGTTAATCCGTCCCAAAAGTGACGGTAAAGTGACGGATATACCACCAGCCGTATTACGAGTTCCATAGGATATAATGGACTCGTAATACGGCTGGTGGTAAATCCGTCACTTTTCCGTCACTTTTGGGACGGATTAACACCTCCTCCAAAGTTAGAATAACCCCCATAGTGTCTCTACACCCTCTATGGAGTCAACATGCTCCAGCCTTATCTAAGTGGCCTCTTAGGGTCCAATGCTTTCTTCATGACTGTATGCACCGGGTTGAAGAGTAATTCTTAGTTGTTTGTCTAGCCCTACAACGTACACCATGCATGTAGGCTTTCTTGCCCATTTCGACTAAGCATATAATGATGCTTAAAAGAGATGTAATCATTTTTTTATCACTGGGTCATAATTATATCAGCACATACAATTCAGCACAGAATATGTGAGGATACCTATAGCACTCCACACAGGCATACAATCAATGCAATGCCATATTCCACCAGTGGGGGGGTCATACATGCATTTCAGGGATACAGCCATAGACAAATATATATATAGGTCGTGAAACACAATGTGTGATACACTGCACACGTCACAGAAAAGTGATCGATATAGAAATCTGAGTATAGGTATTGATTTGTCAACTTAGTATTTCACCCTAATCCGGTTTACTGTAATACTTTATAAAAGAAGGCAGGGGACATGCCCATGTAGTCACACTCTGTCATTTGTAAGTAGTTGTGGGGAAAAGTGAAGATAGTAGAGCATAACTAGGACAAACATTACCTCCATCACAGTACCTCATCATCATGGTCGCACTGTGGTTGCATACTCACATCCTCAAGAATGCCATGTCACTATTTGCATCTATTTTACAGCTTGTTCACTTCTTGACTGCAAATTGATGGGTGATATTGCTTTCCATTTATGCTCCCTTCCAAGCGCGCTCATTCCCCGGTGCAGCCTGGTGGTGCGCAAAGCGTCATCACACTGAGTGACGCAGAATGTGAACTGAGGATCTTGGGTGATGCAGTCCCGGGGAGTTGGTTTATCTATATACATGTGTCTGAATCGAAAGGGGAAAATGACCTTGCTGTTTCGGTTCATTGTTTGGACAAAACACTCAAATTCCATATTTCAGGAACCTCTTTCTGCCTATTCCTGGAAATATCAGTGCCCATATTAGTTTCATTTTGTGTGTTTGTTCCAATTAGTTTATTATTGCTACAACTTCCATGATTTTGATCTATTT
This sequence comes from Pleurodeles waltl, assembly GCF_031143425.1. Lineage (NCBI taxonomy): Eukaryota > Metazoa > Chordata > Amphibia > Caudata > Salamandridae > Pleurodeles > Pleurodeles waltl. The sequence continues at coordinate 549,032,650 of NC_090440.1, read as the reverse complement.
AATCCAGTGCCATACAGTTGTACGTTGATGGTGAAATTGTTATGCCATGTTATGTGATATTATGTTCCGAATATTTTTATAGCGCACTATCGCCTGTGAGGGTATCCTGGCACTTCACAGGTGTATGAATCAGCCCTGTGTGGACTTACTCGAGGAGCCAAGTCTTCAGCTTCTTGTGGAATTCAAGAGGAGGAGGAGATGGCTCTAATGTGTTGTGGGAGGCAGTTTCATGCTTTCGGATCAATGTATGAGAAGGCTCTTACAAGGTACTGTGATTCAATCTGAACTGTAAACGTGTACCACAACGTTGCGGAGATGATAGGGACCCACCTTCTAGTGCCCTACCTGTGGTTCAGGACTTATGATTTACTCTGGAGTGGTTACACACATTTATATCTTTGCAACAAGAAGTTGCTGTTGCTGCTTGATGCTTTTATTCTTTGTTACCTTATCTTCTTGTAGGTGCTTAAAACGTTGTTTTGTTTTTGTTTCTTTTACAGGTGTCGAGATTTCGGAGGAGCAACCGCTAAAGTTTTCAGGAGGCTTGGGGCTTCTTGGAAGCTCATGCAGAGCACCAATCGACAGCAGAAGAGGGTAGGTATTGTCAGGGTTGGAGACTCGAAGCAAAGCGTTTCTTATTGGTTGGGCGCGGTTTAAATAAGCTGCGCCCAATACCGCACCCAAAGATGGCCAATGTGTTTTGAGTTCCCGCAAAAGATTCGGCCTGCTAAGCAAACACTAGACAGTCTTTGCCAAATACTCCATGTATGAGGCTAGAGGGGTCTTTACGTAGTTTCAAGTGCCTGTTTCAAGTGCCAGGGACCTAAGATAAATATAAAACATAAGTCCTGTGATAGGCTGACACTTACTGCTGTGCCAGAAAGTTAAAAGAAAAAACAAAAACTGACATCAGTATTGCTAAAACAGCATCACAGTCAAACAAGTGCATCATGTAATGTTCGCTACAATATATAGTATGTTTTCCAACATGCTGTATCATGGTTCAGACACGTGATTCTTGACAGGCTCAACCTCCTGGTTTGATTTTGCTTATGCGTGGAACTTGCGCCAGTAGCAATCTGGCTGAGCAGAGGTGCCTGTGGGGTTAGTAGAAATGTATTCAGCTGTTCAGGTAGGCTGGCCTTGTGTTTTGCAGTGCTTTGTATGTGTGGGTGAGGAGCTTGAACTGTACGCACTTGTGTATCGGGAAACCCTATAGTTCCATTAGATAATATGTGATGTGGTACTGGTGTGGGAGATAGAGCACAAGTCAGGCTACTGAGTTCTGTGTTTTCTGTAGTCTTTTTGTGAGTTGCTTGGAAATGCTTGCGTGATAATGCTTAATGAAAGTATGATGCACCTGCAAGGTGGCAGCCCTACAGATTTCCTGGATAGAGACTCCTGGAGGCTCAGCCCAGGGAGTGGAAATAGATCTGGTAGAATGACCCTGAGCCTGGGCCAGAGAATCAAACCCCAAGCATTTATAAGACATACAAATTGCCTTTTGCATCCTTCTACGGAGTGTATAAGTGACCACCTTTTTTCCCTTAGTAAGACCACCAAAAGACACATACAGAGCAGGAGAAAGGCGAAAATCTTGAGTGTGCTCCAAAGAATCCTTCTAACAACAAAGTGGAGGGACCTGACCATCACCCTCACCAGGAAAGTCAGGAAGAATAACCTCCAGTTGCAAATGGGACAGCAAAGAAACTTTAGGGAAAAAGGCCGGATCCAACCTCAGAACCACTCTATCCGGTAGAATCGGCAAATAGGGATGGGACATCAGCAAAGCCCCCAAATCGTCGAGCCAAAGTAATGGCCAACAAAAAATACATTTTAGTAGACAACTACATCAAGTCAGCCTCAAGCAAAAGGCTCAAAAGGAGACAATTGAGACCCTGAAGAACAGTGGGTATGTCCCAAGGAGGTACAATTACTGGAGACACTGGGCGAGGGAGCAGAAAACTCGGTAACAACCATACCACCAAAGGAGCAATACTAGCCAGAGCAGCGCCTGACCCCTGCATGCTCTGAAAGCTGGCCACTGAGCAGTCAGAGTAGAGGGGAGCAATTTCTATTTATGAAATATCACGCGAAAACTCAAGAATCTGGAGCAGATGCCCTGCCCTTGGATCCACCCTATGAGCCGTACACCACTTCAAAAAGGAATCTCAGTTTTTATTATAAGACTTAAGCGTAGAATCCTTATGGGACTCTGAATTTCCATTGTCTCCAACGTTAAGCGTTCAAGAGCCAAGCCAATAATTACAGTTGACAGAGATGAGGTAAGCACAGGACTGGAAACAGAAGTGTGGATAGGATCACTGCTAAACAGAAATAATTGCCCTGGGACTACTGAAGCAACAGGGGGAGGGCAAAGGTGACAAGGCCAAAAAGGGGCAATTAGGATCACCTACACCCTCTCCACCTGAATCTTCTGAAGCACCCTCAGGAGGACGGGATTTGGAGGGAATGCATACAGAAGACCAGAGGACCAAGGAATTGAAAGGGCATCCACACCCAAGCCTAAGGGCAAACCACCTCTGAACAAAACCTCAGAAGAAGGGCATTGTGGGGAGAGGAAAGGAGGTCGATCCATGGATCCCCAAACTGGAGACAAATGTCCCTAAAATGGAGTACAGATAAATGGTAAAAGACAGAGGAAGGCTGATTATCTCTGAAGCTGTAGGCATGTTAATTGAGCTGACCCTCAATGTAAACAGCCCTCATTGCTATGAGATGAGCCTCCCTCCCATGAACAAATCATTACGGCCAGATGACTCAGAGGTGCGCTCCACATACCTCCCTGGTGATTCAAATAACAATGGGCAACCTGATTGTCGATACGAATCAGCAGATTCACTCCCAGCAACTGGGTGTGAAACATGTGAATTGCTTCCCATATTGCAGCCAACTGGAGGAACGAACCCTGTCCCTCTGAGACCCCTACCCCTTTGCCTCCAAAGTCCCCAGAGTGGCCCCAAACTCACAGCCAGGCATCTGCTGTTAGCAGTAATGTAGGAGGGAGTTTAAAACTGACTCCTTATTCCAAGTTGAGAGTGTGTGGCCACCCTCCAGTTCCTGAACCACAGTAGGTGAAAGGCAGGTGAACAGGGGAGTTGCAATTTGCAAGGGAGGGATCCCAGTGGGACTACAGATGACTGGTGAGAGGCTTCAGGTATAGACAAGCCCAGGAAACTACCGCAGTGGTGGACGCATCAAACCCTGGACCCTCATCCAACTCCCGGCTGGAGTCGACTGCTGAGACAAGAGAATCAACAGGAGTCTTTACAGAGTCTCTCTCCGAGCAGAAGGCAGAAAAATGTCCTCTATCTGAGGGTCAAATACTGTTCCTATAAACTCTGACTGTTGACCATGGACTTGATGTCATTTGACAAGGTTCGCTCTGAATCCCAACTGCTGAAGCACATCAATCATTGCTGCCACTGCCATCAGAGCCTTTGGAGGAGAGGAAGCACAGATCAAACAATCATCCAGGTAAGGAAACACAGAGAACACCTGAAGCTGCAAAACACCCACAGCTGGAGCCAACACCTTGGTAAATGTTCTAGGATCAGTTGACAGATCGAATGGCAACACCTGGAACTGGGAATGGACCGTGTTCACTGCAGATCTCAGAAATATCTGGCTGCCTGGATGGACAGGGATGTGAAAATATGTACCCTCTAAATCAAAGGTCACCAAAAAAAATAGCTGTGCTGGATCAGAGGAAAGATGGACTTCAAAGTGTTCTTTTGAAACGGTTCCACCTTCACCATCCTGTTGAGAGCCTTCAAATCCAAGACTGGCCAGAGAGAACCATCTGGTTTGCTGACTAAGAACTAAATGGCTAATGAGCCGAGACCCTCCTCTGCTGGCGGCACTCTGATGATTGCCGTTTTTGTGAGCAGCTTCTCCACTCCTGGTAACATAGCATCTTGCTTCTGGAGGTCTTTTGCTAGTGGGTATCCCAAAACTGCCCCATCATCGGAGGACCGACAAAGAGAATCCGATAACCATGGTTGATGATCGATAAAATCCACTGGTCAGAAATCAACTGGAACCATTGATCCTGTAAAACCAGGAGTCTGGCCCAATGCCGGAATAGACATTTCTGTCTAGCTCCCTGGGACTGTTGATTCTGGGGTCAGGATTTATTGGTGAACACGGCTCCCCGATGACAAGCCCTACCATGATAGCGCTGAGAAGAGGACAATCCCACCTGAAAATTGTTTGTAAAAGAAAGATTTCTTTCTTCTGAAAAGACTATACTCTTTTCTTTTCCTCAGGGGACCTCTGCACCATAGCTTTCGGACCCTCAAAAGGCAATTTATGGACCAACGCCTTTTGTGCAGCCGGCAGTTGCCATGGTTTTGTCCACAGGGACCTGCGCCCTGCCACCGCAGTCCCAGCTGAGGAGGAAAAGGCCCACAAAGTAACAAAAGTGACATCACAGAGGAAGTGAGCAAACACCATATGAGCCAGGATAGGTGATAGATCCCCTTGGTCCTGAAGGTAATCAAACAGTCTTTCAAAGTCCTTAATGAGGACCTGAGATGCATAGGCAAAGTATGTATTGGCCCCTATCCCAAAACTAGAAGCCGCGTAAACAAGCTTCAGAGCAGCCCTCCCATCACAACTGGATATGAAAGGGTCACCTCCTCAGATGACAACGAGCAAGAAGAGGTCATAGAGGACAAAATGCAGTTAACTTTTGGGACCTGCAGGAACTGTTCGTCAGATTGATCCAGGAGATATTGTTTGCTCAAGAAATGGGGAACACCTTGCTTTTCAACATCCTTCCATTCCTTAGCAAGGATTTCCTGGATAATGTCATGCAGGGGCAAATCATCCACCATTGAGGAACTGTATTGTGAATAAAACAAATAGTTCACAAGAGTTTTGGGTTCAAATCCGAGCACTTCACAAATGTGTGAAAATATATCAGAAAAAACTTTCCCCTGCAGTTGTCCATATCCTCATCACCATCGCTCTACTGCTTTTTGGCTTGAGGCTCATTCAAGTCAGCCTGGACTACATTATTAATCAGATCCTGAAAATCAGAGTGTGAGATATACAGTAAATCATCGTCCTCTAACTCCTGCAAATGATTCCTTTTGAAAGCAGCTTTTCCAGGCGTAGAGTCAGAAACATCAGCAGGCTCCATTGCAACACACAAGGGAGCTGGTGAGCCAAGCAGGAAGCGAGCAATGCTAAAAGCATAACCTCTTTATTTATACCTGCCTCCCAGAACCCAAGTCTTATGCAACAAGACTTTGCAAAATTAAAGACAGATTGGCACCTCCCATGCAGCCACGTACTCAGAGGACACAGCCACGTAGTCAGAGGACACAGCCACGGGGGCCAAGTGGTGCCAGGACACCCAACACTTGTTCCATTCACCTGCAGACCACAGGTAATGCTCCCTGGAGCAGCCAAGCACATGCGCGGCCAGTGCTAAGAAGGCATACAAGACTCACCGCACAATGGTAAGGAAAGGCTCACCTGATTAAAGAAATGGTAACAAAACATAATCCTACAACATAAGAACAGTATAAACATTTTGACAAATAACCTAGCATGTCCTTTTACCTGTTGTTAGACAGGAAAAAAATCTGGTATGGTGGCAGGTGGGGGGGGGCTTTTATTACAATAAAAATAGAAAACATACTAGTGTGTCAGGGGCCTGTTGAGAGGCGGCACCATCTCATACAGTAATGACTGGAAGGAGGAGGTCCTATGAAGGAGTAATAACAGTGTGGGTTAACTCAGGTCAGGGCTGACGCAGTGGACTTCTTGTGTTTCAGGTACCTGAGGTTTCCTAGTTCCCGCACATCAGTGTGCTGCTTTAAAGAAATTAAATTATCATTGTCTAATATATTCTAGCAGTTTTGTTAATTTGGAGGTTTATTTCTGAAACGTAAATGAGAAAGAAGAGAGGCCCAAAACTCATAGATTCTCATTTAGCTTTCAAGTGTGATAAAAATGCATCCTTCATCATTGATGCTGCTACACGGCGTTTGGTGGTTACTTGGCTCTCCCCGCCTTTGCTACCCGTGGGTGGTCCCTCTGGCCTCCTGGGTTGCAAATGCCATGGCCACCTGCTGCTGACCCCTTGTGGTCCCTTTGCCTGCTATCTCCTGTCCCTGCAGAGAGGCATCCCATGGACCTTGCCTGCTCCCCATAGTCCCTGCTGTACGGCATCTTAATGACCAGGTTGGGGCACGCATCATTTAGGCTTTTGTGCTTCAGACGAAACTGAGTTTATCTCTGCCATGATCCCAGTGGGTTCCTGACCGGCGGTAGCTCCCCCTTTTTGGGCTAGTTAAAACCATGTAGCTGCAGGGCTTCTACAACGCTTAACAGAAACATATCCATGCCCACAGCAGACAAGTGCACTCCATCCAGTCTGTAGTAGCCAGTTGTTTTGAGATTAATGAAAACATGCCTCACTAGAACCCATGCATTCGCCCTGCTAACTTTTGGTCATGTGCCCTCCACAACTGTGGCCTTGCTATTACTTCTCACTACAACATATCCGCTGGGTGCAGCAGCTGCAAAATTGCTGTCAATCCTGCTACCAGGGGTGCTGAGAGGTCCTTCTGACAGAGGTCAACCAGTTCATTGCCTCCCAGGTGAACCACAGCCGCATCCGGCCCTCCTACATGTTGCAGGGCCCATTCCACATCCTGGATAAGCTGACTGCATCTCATGCCTGGCCTACCTAGCCAGATCACATTCATGTTCTTGAACCAGATTCCATCAAAGTCCTTCCATGCAGCCACCCACTGGTATGCCCGCATGATGTACGAGTGCCCAACAAGCCAGACCCTGTGCTTCCCTTTGGCCGAGCCTGTTAGAATGAACGACACAACTTTTAAGGGCATGTGGGCCTTATGTAGCATTTGCAGGCGGCTGATTACCATCGCCCTATCATTTTTATGTGATTCATCCTTAGCTCTCCCACTGCTGCCATTGTGGTGGCGCAAATACGAAACAAGTGGGATCCAAATTTGTCTGGAGGAAGCTCCACCTTGGCAAAGGCCATCTTTCGGACAGATAAAAATTGTAACCGGCTGAGAAATAACCCATCCTCCTGGCAGAACAGGGGCGACGCTTTGGGCAGCCTTGCTATTGCATATGCCCGCATTCAGCACACTGGGCAGCACTCTGTCTCTGCTATGCAATCCAATCTGGAGTATGTCTCTTTCCCCACTTGGTCTGTCTTGGACCGTCGCAAATGGTTTACCATGTGTGTTGTCTAGATACACATCAGTCCCCTGCAGGTACCTTATCCCAGGCTTAGTTTTGGAGGGGGCGACAATCTCCCTTGCAAAATGCCAGTGAAAAGGCTGCTTTGAACAGGATGAGTTTGTAGTGAGAGGTGCAAATTGTTGCCAATGCCAGCATCACTTTTCTCTGTGCCACAAAATTCAGGGGCCTGCGCTGGTCTCGCTGTCCTGGCTTTAATCTACCCCAATCCTTTGTGGCTGCCCTGCAGTAAAATGGTTTGGTGGGGTCCATTCCTGTTGCCAATTTTGTGTATTATGTTACTGCAAAGAGGTGTGCCTGAGCCCACTTATGTATTCTGCCGCCTTTAAATGCCCACTCAATGAAATTCTGTATGTCCGTCTCCATGATAACTTCCCTACCCGCAGCGCCGATAACCCTCTGAAAGGTTCGCAAACTCTTACGATAGCGCTCTGCTGTTTTGCTGGCTAGGGCATTGTCCACCAATTCGATCAAGTCAGATTGGCCTGCTCCCACAGTGATTTGGGTATCGGGGTCCCAACAGGGTCTGCATGCGGTGCCAATTTCCTTGAAACGCCACCAATGAAAATGATGCAGAGCATCAGCCACAGCGTTCTCGCATCCCAGTATATGCCTTGCCCTCACCACCATATTACCAGAGTTGATACCCCACCAGGTAACGCTGGGCATCACGTCGTGCCTGGTTCACCACCTGCGCGACCCCATAGTTGTCCGACCAGAGTGTAATCTGTTTGTTGTTTAGTCTGTCTCCCCATATGGAGAAGGCCACTATAATAGGAAATAGCTCTAGGAGAGTGAAGTTAGTTGTGTAGCCATTCTGCGTCCAGGGCACTGGCCAGCAGACTGCAGCCCATTCCCTGCCCCAAATCAGCCTGAAGCCTTCACCTCCTGCTGGATGGGTAAATAGCTCCAATGGCTCTGCTGTTGCCCATGGGTCACGCCAAATAACAGTTCCATTGAAGTTGGTGAGGAAGTTGTGCCACTGTTTTAGGTCCTCCTTTACTCCTTGCATAATCTTCACTCTGTGATGCTTCTCTGTGAAGCCCCTGCACAATCAAGCTAACCTCCTAGCAAAAGGTCTGCCCACAGGTATGACCCTGCCTGCAAAGCTGAGCTGCCCGATGAGTTGTTGTAGCTCACCCAGTGTCACTTTTTTCTTCAAGGACAGCCCTTCTATTGCTTTCTTCAGCTCATGCACCATAGCTTGCAGCAATCTGCAAACCCTGTACATGGTGTACAACTCTATCCCTAGGAATGACAGGCGTATTGTAGGATGCTCCATGTGTTTTGTGGCCAGTGGCACACCCAGGTGTCCAGCTAGGTCCTGAAAACATGTGAGAAGTTCCTGGCAGTCTGCTGAACCTTGTGCTCAAATAAACAAGAAATTGTCTAGGTAGTGCGTGACCTACCCTTCGTGCAATTCATGCTCACTGCCTATTCCAAGACTGTACTGAATGCCTCAAAATAAGCACAAGAGATTGTGCATTCCATTAGCATGCATTTGTCGTAATAGAATACCCTGTCCATCTCAAAGCGCAGCAGGTGGTAGCTGTCTGGATATACCAGTAATATGCAGAAAGCAGATTCTATGTCAGTTTTAGCTAACAAGGCCCCTTTCCCCGCTGCTCTGATGCGATCTAGTGAGTCATCCGCTGTGGCATAAGGCACCGAGCAGTTATCCTGGCCCAGGCCGTCATTCACTGGCTCGCCTGGTCGGTATGATAAGTAATGTATTAGCCTGAATTTGCCTTCCTCCTTTTTGGGGACCACCCCTAGTGGTGATACTATGAATGTTGCCATTGGGGGTTGAGAATATGGGACTGCCACTCTGCCTTGCACAAGCTCCTATGCTATCTTTTGCCTGGCGACAGTTGGATTTCTTTCACGGACTTTCAATTTATGAACAGGTGGAATTCCTGGGGACCTTCGTGGGGGATGGGGAAGCCGTAACTGAAACCTTCACTCAATATGCGCTTTTCTTCATTTTTTGGATATGAACTCAACATTTTTATTAGCCAACCGACTTGTATGGGTGTTGGCAGAGGGTTGCCGGCATTTTGGGCCCCCCTTTGTCCCCTGTGTTCCTTACTTCCTGTTAATGTGGTCCTTCCCCTCATGGTTACCTTTTGCTTTGTTGCATTTAATTTCTTGGTGGGCCCCCACCCCCCACAATTACTACAGTTGTGTTTGAATTTGCAAGCTTGACCCCACTTGCAGTCATCCTTGTTGTATTTCCAGTATGTAGGGGTCTTGGGTTTGCCTTGCCTACCCCCAGATTGCACCTTACTCTTGTTGTGATGTTGAAACCTCTCTGTTCTACCTTTCCCCCAGGATTTGCGAAAGCTATGCTCCTGATCTCCTAACCCTTCTGTGGCTGCCACCATATAATTGGTGAACCCTTCCACATCTTGCTGGTCCCACTCGATGACTGGCCTGATCTTCATTTTCTCTCAACCTTCATCATACCGCAGCCAGGCATCACCCTAGCATTTTTGCTGGGCAGTGTGTACCCCCTCTTAATGAAGGAACAAAGTTGCTGCACTATCTGGGAATTCTTCAGCAAATATGCTGGCTAACGTGTGGATGGCCTTGAGCCAGTTTTCTATGGACCTCCCCACCCTCGGCCTGCTCCTGTCCTTTTTTTTCTTCCTCTTTTTTATCCTGTGCTGTCAAATCTAAGCCTGCCTGCCTCACCTCCAGCAAGAAAAAAATGCCAGTAAATTCCTTGTGCTAAATTTGTTCTTTAACTGCCAGCAGAATCATGCTGGTGAGGCCTGTCTCTCTTGCCATTACTGGGGGGTCACCGGGTGATAGTCTAATGTACTTGCTCACCGGCCTTCCCCCTCCGCTCTTTTTTATCCCACTGCCTGTCCATGCCTTTGTGGGGTCTGACCCACCTTCTGATGTAACCCCTGCCATCTGCTGTAGGGCCCCCGGTTCCTGTGGTCCCTACCAAGGGGGTGTTCTTTACCAACTCACTTAACGTGCTGGTGTCTACCTGCCGCGCCTTCTCGCAGTCGCCTTTGGCCGTCTCCCCTGTTTGCACTTTAGGTGTCATGTCTCCCTGAGATATTGTAGTTTGTCCTACTGCTGTTGCAGGCCATGGGAAAACTTGATAACCCAGCGTGCCTGATGGCCTGGTCCTGCCCACGGCCACCATGGGGTGGCTCCCAGTGGGTGCAGTGATGCGTGATGCGCCCATGCCCTTAACCACCCGTACCAGGGTGGCCCTTTCTGGTGCTGCACTGGGAAGGTGGGAGTTACCCTGAGTGTTACGTTGTGCTGTGTCATATTTACCACCCCAACTTGGGTCCCAAGCTTTGTGATGGTGCCTGCATGTGTCCCCTTGCTTTGCACCCCGACCCACTGCACTATGGCTGTGCCTCACCCTCATGAATTGCTTTTCTACTGTGGATCCTTGTGGTGGCCGCGATGTTGGCTCAAGGCCCCTTATCACATTCCACTCCACTGTCCACCTCTGTGCTGTCCGGCCTAGCCTCGTCCCTGGGTGTGGCTGTGCTACCCAAGCCCCTTGGCTCCGTGCCATTAGGAGCTTTGCTGTACCTTTTGGGTGCAGTTGCTTTGTCCTTTTTGAGTTTTGCTGCCGATTCTCAGTGACCCTGATGGGTGCTGCCATTCTAGCTACAAGCGTCCCTTTTTCTGGACCTTTGGGCAAGGGGCCCGACCTGGTCTTGTTGGCTTTAACTCCAGCCTGCACTGCCCCATCCATGGTTAAACCTTGGCAAGGCTTGTTCCTTTGCCCCCTCTTTTGTTGTGCAAGTAATTCTCCCACCTTATCCAAAAGGGCCTCCAGGTCAGCATCCAACTCAGGCCCATTATTCCTGGCATTTGCCCCCTGCTTCCTTGGGGCTGAAGTGGCTGCCATGTCCTGATCTCTAAATCGGGCCGGGCACTTCCTCTCTCTGTCCATGCTACGGTACTTAGGGCCAGATGTAGCAAAGGTTTTTCCCCATTCTGTGTCAATGGGAAAAAGTGTTTGTACATATGGCCCTTATTTCCTTCTATCCTTCTATGGTTCTGAGCCCTTGTCCCAGCGAGCGCTCCCTTAATGGAGACTGTGCTGCATAAGAACCCACTATGTACAGTGCGTTCCAGTTAAAGTAGGCATTTGTTCACAGGCACAGTTCAGTGCAAGGCTGGCAGTTTTTGACCTCTATGCCCCAGGTGGCTTCAGAGGCATTTCACCCATTGTCTAGCAATCCCTACTTGCCAAGCAGACCGTAATTTAATTTGCTGCTGAATCACCCGGAGAGCAGTCTTTCTTTCCCCCGCAATTGAACACAACCTCGTGTATAAACAGTTCGGGACATACATACAGTGACACTCCTTGTTGGTGTAAAAGGTCATTTATTTTAGGACAGTGTTTAAACACAACATCAATTAACATTTAACTGTATATCCTCCTTTTAACCAGACCATAACTTTTACGATTCCTTTGCCTTCATTCTCTCCTCAAATAGCTCCCTTCAATTCTCCTACCGTAGACGCTCCCCTATTCCTCCCATGCCTTCCTAGCTTGTAACCTACCCCCCCGCTCTGATCCTTCGCCTCCTTGTTTTTCCCCCTGGAAGGGTGGACAAGCCTGCATCTGGCTCTCCACCCTCCCCCATCTCCTGCCATCCAGCGAAACCCATGCGGCGTTTCGCTGCCCCACCCCAAGGAAAAACAAAACATTTTCCCCTTCTGTCTTTGCTCCTGTATAACCCCCCCTTTTTTTTTTTTTATCGATAAATTCACCCCCCATAAACTTTCTAACATCAACCTTAACTCCGTAATGTAGTACGCATTCCCTATCTGCGACAAATGGACCCCGTCATCCCGAAACAAGGCCACCTCCTGCTCTTTTATGTCCTCGTGCTTTAAGACCTTGATCCCTTGAGCCCAGCAAAAAACTCTCATAGCTCTATTCAACTTTTTCCGAGCCCGCTCAATGGCTCCGTGAATAAGTGCCCCTCTCCATACCCTTCTCGGCACAAATTCCGTCCATACCAAACATGTCCCGCATAGTTTCTGCTTCAAGAGTTCCAAATCTCTCTGCATAAGCTGTATCAAAGGGAGCCACGATAGCTTCAATAGATCATTTTCCCCAAGATGAATCAATAAGAGGTCTGGACATCCCCACTGTGGCAAGTTACCCATGATGAATCGGAGCAGGCTCCCCCACCTCATACCACTCTTGCCCCACCAACGAACTTCATGGTGTCTGCTGGGCAGTCCCAATGATCTGCCGTAAATTTGAATCTCCGCAAATTTCGCCGCCCAATGAACAAACGAATGGCCGACCAACCATGTCGTCATCTTGTCTTTCTGCGGCCCAGACACACAACCTGTAAAGAAAGAACACTGTAAAAGCTGTAGGGGTCGGCCAAACCCCCCCCCCCCCACCCCACCTGCTCTGTTCTCCTCAAGGCCTGACATACCGCTCACAACACCTAGATTTCCATCTCCCTATGGCCTTGATCTTAGCCCAATCCCAGCCTAAATGGGCTGCCGCTGTGCCAATCCTGAATGAATGCGTCCCATAAACCCCCGCATGCCGCACTATCCGACCATAACTCATAACAGCTGATAACTAGTCAGTTTTTTCCCTGATGCATGTACAAAAACCCCTAAATCGCCTGCCCTAAGCCACCTTGATTTGAACATGATCCATTCTACTACCGGGCATGCCGTCTCAACGCCCCCTTTTTCCAGCCACACCCACTTGCCTTTGCCCAGCTGGTCCGTCTTCGATCGCCTAAGCCATATCCCCAGCCTGTCCTTGTGCATGCACACTTCTTTCCTTCTCACCCCAATTCCTTTCCCCACCCCCAACAATTCAGACACTCGAAAAGCACCAAAGAACATCCACACCATGCATAGACGAAAAAAGCCCACCTCGTACTCATCCGTACAACACACTGGTAACACATGCAACAGTTCCAGCAATATTTCAAAAGTAATGGGTGCTCTTGCTGGTTTATCCCCACTGGCCCTGACCCTGCCCCAGCCCTTCAGCATCTTACCCAACAAATCATTTCTCGCAGGGTCAAAACCAAAAAAGAGTTTCCCATAAAAAGAAACACCTGCCAGTTTTCCCCCAATTGTAGCTGGAGATAAACCCTCCCCGATCAGAAAAAGCACAAAACGTATGGCCCGTGCTTCGAGAGTCCGCAGGCCTTGCGCCCAAAAATTACCCCCAAATGGCTCAAAAGATTGAAACTCCAACCATGCAAGCCTGTAATTTTGCAGCGTAGATACCGCTAATGACATCTCCACCAGCCCCGTGATCATCATGCCCCCCACTCCCAAATGTCTGCCAGGACCATGGTCTTGCTCCGTTCCGCTCCAGGTGCCAATTCGCGAAAACGCCGCCACTGTGAACGAGATAGGGAGTCTGCAATCTCGTTGTGAACCCCAGGTATATGTGCAGCTTTAAAAATAACATTCAAAGATAAACATTGAAGCATAAATTGACGCAACAAGCGCAAAACTCTGAGGTCCTTCGCTCACTACCTGTTGACCAACTCTACCACCGCCATGTTGTCTACTTGAAAGATCACCGTCCTGTTGGCTAGCTCCCGTCCCCACACCGCCAGTGCCACTAGTAGGGGAAAAAACTCAAGAAAAGTGATGCTTCTCCCCTGCTGCAACCAAATTGCCGGCCATGTCTCTGCGCACCACCTCCCATCCCAGTATAAGCCAAACCCCGACGCTCCCGCCTCATCCGAAAAAATTTGAACCTGCCACACCGTGTCCCACTCCCCAAAAGACATCGGTACCCCATTGAAATTATTCAAAAAGATCTCCCAGATTCTGATGTCTTCTCGTAATGCCAGGGAAACTCGTATTCTATGGTGTGGAAGCACTGCACCTGACATGGACAGCCCCAAACGTCTACAAAAAGTCCTACCTCCCCTTACTACCCTACACGCAAAATTGAGGTAACCTAAAAGCCTTTGAGCCGTCCGTAGATCCATTTTACGTAAAGTACGCACCTCTGCTAAGAAATCCAGTATTTCCCTCACTTTTGACGCTGGCAATCTGGCAACCAACTATCGCACAGCCCATGGGCAGAACCCTGTCCACATATATGGCGCCGTCTAGCTGCATGCCCAAGAGGTCAAAATCTGCTGGGTGAATAGGAAGCAGACTAAAAGCTGATTGAATGTCACATTTTGCCATTTCAGCATTCCGCCCGCACTTCAGGACTAACTTCACTGCATCATCAACTGACGCGTAGATAACCTTTGAATCCTCTTGCGCAATAAAATCATTAACTGACGCGCCTTTGGGCCATGACAGGTGGTGACTCAAACGAAACTCTCCCTGCGCCTTTTTGGGTACCACTCCTAAAGGAGATATCATCAGAGAGTCACTTGGCCATTCGGAAAACGGGCCGGCTATTCTACCCAGGCCCACCTCTTTTGCCAATTTGTCGCGCACTATCTGAGGCCGTTCTTTGGCAGACCGCAAGTTGTCTGCCCACCTCCTCTCACGGGGACCTTGATAACCTATTCTAAAACCTTCCCTAAAACCCCATTCTAGTAGTTGCGCCTTATCCGCTTCGGGATAGATGCGCAACCAAGGCAGCAAGACTTCCAGTCTAACTGGTGTAGGACCCCTTTGGTGCAGGAGCGCCATGTGATCCCCTCCCTCTTGAAGCTCTCCACTGCTCAGCGGGGCTGAAGAGGGAGAAGCATTGAATGACTGGATGACGGCCCCCGCACTTGGAGTAGTCATGTTTAAACCTGCACTGTGCTCTGGAACAAAAGCCTTTGTTAAAGTTCCAGCAGGCCCCGGAAGTTGCCCCTGTAGCTTTTGTGGCTGTGTCCGCCCCTCCTGCTTATATAACACTGGTAGACCACTTGCCGTTTGCGTGGAAGCTGCTGCCTGTGCCGATGCCATCCATTGCATCCATAACTCTGGATCTACGTCTCCCCAAGGCTTTTCGGGATTTACACTCACCCGAGCTCTGAACTCCTCATCATAACTGAGCCATGCAAAACCCCCGAAATGCATTTGTGGCTTTCTAATGATGTCCATGTATTTAAAAAGTGCAATTGCCCTATCTGGATATTTTTCGCAATATATACTTGCAAATATCAGAAAAGCGGACGTCCAATTGTCCTTTGTGATAGGAACCCTGGGCCTGCCCGCTAATTCCCATTCCTCCTCCTTGGAACCCTCCTTGGCCTGTATGTCCCTGTGTAGTAGCTTAAAAACATCCACGTATTCGTGTTTCCATATCTTGGCTTTTGTTTTCTCAGTTATGTGAGACCCGAGTGGCATGGCCAAACCCATTTATGGAAGACGTTTCTTGTGGCCTCCCCCTTCTTTTTCCTCTGTTGTCGTATCTGCCCCTGCCGCTTTACTGCCTGTAGTTGTGTCTAGTGTGGCGGCGCCTTCTTTATCCTTGTTCTCAACCGTTCCTTGTACGGAAACAGGGGCTGGTGTTTCTAACACTGATCCATCCCCCACACCAATAGATCTACTCGTGCTTGCCTCCCTTGGAGTCACTCCCCTTTCGCCCCACACTGACCACCATCTCTTACCTCCTATTCTCTCCAATGCTCCTTGGCACTCTCTTCAGATTTCTACTGCGCGGCGCGGCTTGCCGTCCTCCTGTGGCCCTTCCGTTACAATCGTATTCTGAAAAACAGAAACCGAAGAAGAGGTTGCGCCGCTCTTGCGCCCTCGCCCCCCCCCTCTCTGGACAGCGCTCACCTCCGTATCCCGAATCTCGCCATCTTCCCATTCCTCCCCCTCGTCCTCATAGTCCAGCTCCAAATCCTCCTCTCCTCCCCACTGGCCCATGTGCTGGACATAACCTCTTGCTTTGGTTGATGCCGTCTCTGACTCCTCCGTACCCACATGGCGTACACCATCTTTGCGGTACCCGCGCTCCCCCGGGGCGGAGAAGGCCACCGCAGACCCCTCCAGTGCTTCGTACCAACGCGCTTGGGCCGTATTGCGTCCAGTTGGCGTAGCCCTTGTCCTGCCAACCTCAGCCGTTGGCATTGTTTTCCTACTACCCCCGTGACCGTATGCGTCACCGAGGTTCCCCGTCCGAGTCCTGTGACTCGCATGCCGCAATTGCCGCCGCGACCCGACTGGATGCAGCCCTTGTCGGGCGTGACATCCCCACCCAAGCCTGTTCTAGCACTCCCGGTCTGAGTAGGTCAGCCCGGCCTGCCTCGCCCAAAACGCGGAGCGTGGCCCTCACAGCCTCTGCATCGTGACTGTTTGCCATGGCGACCCCTTTTTCTTTTTTTTATTTATTTTTTTATACTTGATCCCTGATATAGGGAAGAAAAAAGCCCCCTAGCTGCGAGGGCCTGGCCCCCTGCTGATCCCCCCGGGATTCGCTGCCCTGTAGCCTGTCCCTCCTCGGCCCTGCCTGGGGTATGTTTAAAAGTAATCTAATGTTTTTTTTTTTTTTTTGGGAAAACCTCGGGCCCCACGGGCCTAAATTTCTATATATTATGTTTTTTTTTTATTATTTTTTTTATTTTTTATTTAAGGGCCCCCGCCCTGTTCAACTGAAAGCGCATGGTCCCCACGCTCCCCAACTCCTTTTGCAGGGGTGGGAAAAGGGCCCGGTCCGTGCCGAGTCAGTCGCGCGGCCCAGCGAGCCTGCCACACACGTGGCAGCTTGTAACTAAATGCAGCCTCTCCCCCGCCGGCCTCCTCGAGCTGCCTCCAGCACCCTGGCGGGCGCCGGCCTGCCGGTACTGACCCTTGTCTGGCTCAAGTGGGACTGCTTGCCGCGCGCCCTGCCGCTCCTATAAATCAGCTGCCTACCTGTCCACGGGGCCCTCCCTACGCGCGCACTGCCGCACGAAAAGCCTGCTCCTCAAGCCTCAAGCGCTGACCCTGGATGCTCCCAGTCGGCACGGAACAGAGGCCGACCCCACCCCTCCACCCCCCTTTTAAACCCTGCTTCAACTCCCTCCCCCACTTACCTGACAACCAATAGGGCGCCTCCGCGCCACTTCCTGTGCCCCGAACGTGCCCGCGGAGAGACTAGACAGGGTCTCTCTCTCCACGGGCCCCTCCATTGTGCTGCCGGCAGCAATCCCTTTGGATCGAGACGCGACTCAGCGCTTGCCAGTGCACAGGCTTTTGCCGACAGGCCACTTCCGGGCCGCTCACCAGCTCCACTTGCCTGCCTTAGATGTCCTGGTCAGCCGCAGATACTCCCACTGACCCTTCCTCTTCGTCCTCTTTCGAGGGTGATGTCCCGCAGCCAATCCACTGACTGCAGTGAGACCACCGACAATGCGTTCTCTCCCTGGTAGCGGCAGTCTCCACGTTGCAATGACGGTGTTCCAGAGCGACACCAACTATTCAGGTACTGCCATGGTTTGTGTGGGGCCTTCTACGGACCCCTTTTTTAACCATTCATGGTGTGTCCGGATTGGCCGGTTCAAAGGTCACCCGCTAATCCGGGCGCACCATTTTCGCGGGCTTTCTTCGCCTGTCCAGAGCTCCCTTCTGCCCAAGGGAGGCATTGCGAGCGGGCCCCTAACTGGTCCACTTTGCGAACCGGCCTACCCCATAAATATGAATAAAGTAAAAAGTGAGCAAAAGAAAAGTTGAGTTCTGGGTTAAACAAAGAGTATCCTATGAATCCTTCTGCTTAATCACGAGACATTCAGATGTATGTACATTGGTGTTAAGTGCCATCTAGTGCCTTCTAAAGATATCAGATTCTAATGGGTAGGAGACTTCTAAGTTCCAGCATGGACGTGATACGTTAAATACAACACATATATTTGTTTCCTAAAAAGGGATACAAATAGTTTAAAAAGAACATGTTTAAGGAGCACTGGAAAACGTTGGTTAAAGTCAAGGCCACTTGAATTATGTGTCAGGAGCGGACCAAATTAGGCGGCAGGATTGACTGAATTATATTGCAAGAAAATGCAAATTATGCAGCAAAAGTGCGGCACATTTTGTGATAGTATTACTTCATTATTTTGTCATTTTTACACATAATAACACTATCAGGACAAACATTTCACCTTATTAGTTTAACAGCCAAATAAAGCAATATAGAATAAGAAAATGACCAGTCGACCTTTGCAAAGGGCCTTTCCACTGCACGATAAAACGTTGTCACGTTTTTAGTACCTTTTGATCCATTTGAGCACGAAACAACACATTATGTTAAAATCTGCAGTTTATGCAGCAGCAGATTGATTATTTGACAAATGCAGCAAATTCATACTTATACGGAAAACGCTGCAGTGCTCCAAATGGCTTTCTAATCCCAGTGTGGGATTTCCAGCAGCACAAAAGGGGATGGGTGCAGTAGTGTACTGTACTACTTTCTCATCTTCTTAAGGCTTAAAATATGTAACTCATGGCACCAGTGTAATTTCTGAAAATGATGGAAAATTATTTATAGCTATCATGTTGTTCCTATGAAACATAGGTGTTTAAACTACTGTTGCAAAAACATTTTAATTATGATCCACTACAGCGAAGGACCCCTGAGACGAACCTCTTTTATTTAAACTTTTCAAGCTTTGTAAAGTTTCAAAAACTATGTGAATCAGCAATCTCACCACTAAGCATACTTGTACCTGTGTCGCCCAAAGGGATCAATGGATTTCTACAAACCCCCCGACTTTAGGCAATTCTTGCTGAGACACACAAGAGGATATAGGGATTCCCATAAGTCCCACGACTTCATGCACTGCTAGTCTATTAAGGCATGGGCAAAGAGGGCACTGGTCAAGCGCCACAGCCTTTCAGGAAGCTCCCTGACATGAACGTCAATTCACCGAAATGCCAGGGGTAGCAGAAGTGCTATCACATGCCATTTGATCTTTACTTTTACCAGTAGCAGCTCACGGGCACCGAAAGGGGTTGGGCGGGGAGGTGCGGGAGGGGGGGAAGAGGGAGGGAATAAACGTTAAATTTAATTAAAAAAAGAAACACCTCCTCCGATGCTTCTTGTCCCTCGATGCTCCTCTGCCTCTGCAGGCACAGGCTCCCAGCCTGCCCTGCGCCAATCCAGACGCTGCTCAGAGCAGCATCAGGATTGGCTGGGAGCGCCCAGCCAGGGCACTCCCAGGCAGACTGGGAGCCTGTGCAGGCTCTCTCCAGTCCAACAACGCAGCTCCAGCCCAGCAACTGGGTTGCTGGGCTGGAGAGAGCCTACAGCGCATTTGTGTTTGGCTGGCCAAACACACATGCGCTGTGAAGGGGGAGTGCTGAGCACTCCCCCTTAGTGCACTTCACCCCTGTGGCCCGCCCCTTTCAAAGTAAACAATAATAAACATTGTTTTCTTTAAAAGGTTTTGCAGTTGCTGCTGCAGGCGGGGGGCAACTCTCCTCCGCCCACACGGAGTAGCTGCCACTGACTTTTACTCACACACACACGCTTACATATACTCACACATTCACACATATACACACACTGTCGCTCACATAAACACACACTCACCTGCAAGCACGCAGATAACATACATTTAAAAATATTTTTTACTCACCTCAGCTGCCAGGGATGGTCATATTCCAGCTAATTGTACTCAATTCTTAGCACCAGCTGCCATTGTGTTCCTAGCACTGATTTTGTCACTTCTGAGGCCAGGGGTCGCAAAGACAGTGCAAGGGGTTGCAAGGGACAAGTCAGCTACGACCCCTAAATCACATCCATGCTGCATGATGGAAAAAGCTCTGTTCTGCAGAAAACCTTGCCCCATGACCTTGAATAACTCTCAGATTGTTTTAAATACAGTTTTCCTTTATTTTAAATGTGGGTAATGTATGGGAGTGTATTGCAGACTTCGCAGAGAAATGTCTGTTCTTCAAAACCATGCAACATCTATTAAAAAATCTGTTTAGATCAAAACGAGAAATGGGAAGAGGGGTTTCACAAAGATTATTTGCAATAATAGTGTGTTGCTGCTGTATAATAACATTGAAAACAAACGTCACTCTCCCTGAATATTAGATGTAAACTCATTTAGTAGTTGGGCCGGTGAGTCTGCGCACTGTCAGTGACCTGGCCAAAGAAAGAGCTGTTCCGAACAGGGCCCACCAAAATACGTTTTGCCCTAGACCCCTGAAATCCTTAGGATGCCCCAGGGTCTTTATATCCCAAGAAGTTATATGAACTTCTACGTGGCACTCCAGGAAGTTGTAAGGCCTGCGTGATGCTCGCTTGACCTCTGCTCTATCTGTGGTATGGCTCTTTTGGTGACCATCATGAAACATCTTAAACCCTGGACTTCGTCAACCCTGGACAACTCAACTTCACAGGGGCAGAGACAACTAAATGTAAGGGCCAGGATTCTGTTTTAGAAAGCTTGCGCTCCCCTGCCCTTAGACTAAAGCGGCATACATATTCAACAGCACACAATAGTGCAACAGCTAGTCAACGTGTGTTTTTAAAGGTAATTAAATTGACATCTCCAAAGCTCTTCAACCAATAGTATGAGCACTCCGAGGACTTCTAGTTAATAATATTGGCGTGTTGCTGCACTCTAGTGGATACCTTTAATAAAACAGTATTTCTACTGTTAAATTGTTTCGGAAGTGGTCATGGTATTTTTAACACAAAGAGGCTGTTTTTTTATTATTTTTCCTGTTACATTACATTTATATTATATTTTAACCCATTTGCAGCAACATCGTTAAGCTATTATCCACCCAAGGAAGATTTTGTTGTACATCTTTTCGTTTCCCCACATCATCTTTCATTTCAACGCTACGTTCTTTAAACTTTTAACACTTCCTAATAGTCAACGTTCAACCCTGTCCCACTTTAGAATAAGCATTGGCAAAGCCAGTAGGTCTCGCCTATGTGAGAGACATTCATCCTTCCTTGTCAATGTCTTTTAGCCTGGCTGTACAGCAGAGCGGCCCTTGTGCAAAATGGCAGAAAGTTAAAAAAAAAAGAGCTATGACATGGCCAGTGCTGGTTGCATCATAATGAACACAACTGCACTTTATGCCACTGCACTCCATGCCACTGCACTCTACCCTGCACAGCAGAACCCTATCCCATTGCTCTCAACGTCATTACTCCACCCTACACCACTGCACTCTGACACTTTACTCGGCAACACTGCATTCTCTGCCACTGAACTCTACACCACTGTGCTCTGTACTACTGCATTCAATTTTTTTAAAATTCTTTTTATTGTGAACAGGGTTCACATTGTCAAATCAAGCAATGCATAGAGGGTACATACATGAGTTACTTAGCATCATGGCTCATTATCAAAGACATATCATCCAGTCTCTCGTGGCCCTTCATCAGACCACTCGCTATCTAGACGAAGGACTGATTCCCCACCTCATTGTCCACCCTTGCTGCCCTCTCACATGCCTCGGTCTCTGCCTGAGCCCCAAACAGTTGTTCAGGTCCCCCCATATGTTTTCCTATTTCCTGGGGCAGCCTCTGCCCTCACATATGACCTTCTCAATCCCCTGGCACCAGTCCAGCTCACGTTGCCAATCTGATATTTGGGGGACAAGCGCGCTCCCCCAGGCCCTTGCAATGTTACGTTTTGCCACTCCGGCTACCAGTCTCAGCCATATTTCTGTATATCTAGGCCAGGTGTATTCCTCTGATATTCCTAGACATTTTTTTTTTAGATTCTAACAGAATTTCCATTGCAGTGATGCGTGAAATCTCTCCAACCACTCCTGCCCAATATTCCTTTATGTGAGGACATTCCCATAATGTATGCATGAATGTGCCATCTTCGCCACTGTGCCTCAGACAGCGTGGATTCTCCGCCCTGCCAATCTAAAATAACAGAGTATGAGGGTAGTATACTCTTGAAGGATTTTTAATTGTACCAGTCTGAATCTAGCCCTGATGGCTATGTCCTTAGCGCTGCCAGTGCCCCCCCCCCACTCCTCTTCCTCTAATGGTCCCAAGTCTGTTTCCCATTTCTCCTTCAAGTTGCGCAACGGGTCGGGGAGTTGTCAATTTGTTTTTTATACATTCCAGAAGTGCCTCGCTTATGAATTGGCTCCAATAGGATTCGATCTTCCAGCGGGGAAGTGTCCGGTAGGCTCTCCTCCTCCCTAATGTGTCTCCTCAACGCATGTCCAAGCTGCATGTATCAAAAGTTTTCACTGGGTGCCAGTGCATACTCCTCTCTACGTGTCTCGAAACTAACGAATGCCCGGCCCCTCCACACGTCACCAAGGCATTCGATGCCATCCGTCTCCCATCTCTGGAATCCCGATAAGCCTCGTACCTCTGATAACTCGTCACTGTACCACAGCGGGGTAAGGTGTGAGCTTCCCCAACCACCCCAGGTGTTTAGCCGCCTCTTTCCAGGCCTGGGTCACTGCCCTCATGTGAAGCGGGAGTGCCCGCTCCTATCAGGTGTCATGTAGCAGGGCCTCGGGAGCCCCCGTCCCATCAGATGTCTTTCTAACCTGTATACCAGGTCCTGTTGGTCCCCAAACATCCAGTCATTGACCACCAAAAGGTGCCATGCCCAGTAGTATTTCTAAATATCTTGTATTGCCAATCCCCCCTCTGTAGCTTGGTTAGGGCAGTCCTCGGTGTC
This sequence comes from Pleurodeles waltl, assembly GCF_031143425.1. NCBI lineage: Eukaryota > Metazoa > Chordata > Amphibia > Caudata > Salamandridae > Pleurodeles > Pleurodeles waltl. The sequence goes on along the minus strand of NC_090440.1, from coordinate 549,009,830 downwards.
CACTGCCCCCACAGCAATCTCCGCACCTTTGAGGTGATTATACCAAATACCTCACGTAGAATGCTATATGGGGTGTTTTGCAGAACATAGAGTAGGCGCAGCAGACTCATCATCTTGTAAAGTGCAGCTTTTCCCATCAAGGTCAGAGGGAGGTCGTGCCAGTGTGTCACATTTCTCTTAAGTCAGGTTTTTCCTCAGGAAGTCTCCGGGATCTCTGGTTACCTGTATTCCTAAGTAGCGAAAGCCCTCCGTCACCACCGGGGCCCCACGTCTCCCGGGAGGATGGATTCCCTTCTGCCAGGGGATGTACCACATACTTGGACCAATTTATCGTGTATCCAGACTGGTCGCCAACATTTCTAAATATTTCTAAATATTTGCATGAGCCTGCCTATTGTCAGTGAGGGCTGTGAGACATAAAGCAGGATGTCATCCACATATAAGGATATACGTTCCTCCCAGCCACCCGAAATTTGGGTTCCCTTCACCAAAGGATCCTGATAGATCCATGCTGCCAGTGACTCCAGTGCTAGAGCAAAGAGCAGGGAGGACAGCGGACAACCCTGCCTGGTACCCCTCCCCAACTCAAATTCTCGTGACACTACTCCATTGACCTTTATTCACACCATGTGGCGGTGTACAGCAGCCTGGTCTACTTAGAGAACTGTGGCCCGAACCCCATTCTCTCCAGGACCGCAAACATATAGGGGGTTTATTATGACCCCTGCAGTCAGAGCTAATGTGGCGGTAGTACCGCCGACAGGCTGGCGGTACTTACCGCCACATTATGACATTGGCGGGTTGGCTGAATCCAATCTGCCAATGTACCACCCCGACCACAATGGCGGTAGCAGCCGCCGGGCTGGAGGTAATAATCTCCTGCCCGGAGGCCGCCATTGTGCCACCGGCGGTATCATGACCCTGCCTACCACCATGGTTTCTGTGGCGTTCGTAACACGATGAAAACCATGGCAGTAGGTCCTGTCAGTGACAAGGAATTCTTTTCCTGTCACTGATAGGAGGCTCCCCCTCCCAACTTCCCCACACACCTACATCCATGCTCCCCCATAGACACACACGCAGACACACACTCATCCACATATACATACACGCATGCATACACGCATGTATTCATTCATTCACGCACACATCCACACATACATCCAAACTTACATGCAGACACGCATTCAGATTACCATTCATACACGCACTCATACACATGCATACACGCACTCACACACATGCATACACGCAGTCACACACATTCATACAACACTAAACACACACTCGCATTCACGCACACACTCACACATACATGCACACACCACACACACACACAAAACACCCCCTCCCCTGTCGGAAACCCGACTTACATGGATCCAGGGGGTCTTCCGCCAGGGGACGGGGCTTGTGGTAGCAGCGCCCGCCAGCATAACACCGCCAGGCTGTATTATTAGTCATAATATGGCTGGCGGCGGTCTACTGGCGTGGCACTGCTGGTGGTAGCAGCGCCACCTTACCACCATCCGCCAGTATGGCCACAGCTGGATTTCCACCCTTCTTGTGGCGGAAATCCAGCTGTGGTCATAATTCGGTGAACAGATGGTAGCCGCGGCGATGGTCTTTTGGCGGCTGTCTTCGCAGCGGTAGACATTTTTACCCCCATTGTCATAATGGGGACCATAGTTCCACTCTAGTGAGTCAAATGTCATTTTGGCATCCAGCAACATCAGGGCCGCCTGATCTGCCCCTGCTTCCGCGTCAGGTGCAGCACACCAAAAAGTGCCAAAGATTGAGGCTCGTACTTCTGTCCGGCATAAAGCCTGACTGATCCGGATGCACTAGGGATCCTATCCATCCCTGCAACCTATTGGCTAATGCTTTGGCTACTACCTTGGCTTCCATACGAAGAAGGGATATCGGTTTATATGAGCTACACATCTCCGGAGGCCTCCGTTCCTAATGGCTCACCACAACTGTCACTGCCCTTTGGTCTGCTGGAAGGCAGCCCTTGTCCCTGGCCTCCTTAAACATTTCCAGTAGAGGCCAAAGGAGAAGGAACGGGTGCTGGCTCGGGCCCGCGACGGTGCATTGAAGCAACGGGGTGAAGGCTAACTGGGCCTTGCAGACCGGAGGGCCTCAGGTAGAGGAGCTGGTCCCAGGTCGGGCCCGCGGCGGTGACGTGTGGCATCAGGGCTGCGGCTGATCCCTCCGCCCTCCGGACATCGGCGGGGAGGTGGCCTGCTGTGTCCGGAGAGGTTGTTGGTGCCCCGGCTGCAGACGAAAAGGTGCGCAGACCAACGTGCACACCCTGACCGAGGGCTCTACGGAGATGGGGCGGCCCAGTGAGTGAACAGGCCCTACCGGACAACATATTGGGTGATTAAATAAACACTTATCCTGACCCGGGGTAGCGTGCCGGTGACTGCCCTGAGCATTGGCCTGGAGCAACAGCCTGGGGGACGTGGGCCTCCGGCTGGCCTGGACATGTGGTTGTGGGATTGGCTGGCGCCCTGCCGGACTGTGACTGGAGCTGCCTTGTAATGTGACGACAGTGGAGGAAAGCATGGGACCACCGACCGGGGGCCTCGCCTGTACACAATGGGGAAATCCAACCCAAAACAGGCAAAACTGGCCTTTGAGGGCACAATGAAGAGTAGTCAAACTGGGCGTGTTATGGAAGTGCAACCGCCGGAGGAAGACCTTCAACTGCCCTCCGTTAAAGCCATGTTCTTGGGCCTAAAAAACAGCCTGGCGACTGTAGATACCAAGCAGGACCACTTGACCGAGCGCTTGGACCGCATGAGAGACAGGGTGGATGATCATGATGCTCGCTTGGACCAGGCAGAGGCTAGAGTGTCGGATCTGGAGGATGGTCGCCTCCAAGAGAGTGAACGGTTACTTCAAATGGAAAAGGTGTTGGAAATGATCCGTTCTAAAAACGAGGACCTCAAAGCCAGATCTAGGCGTAACAACATCCCATCCTAGGTCTTCCTGAATCGACATCCATTGGACGCATGAAATACTATGCTGAGGAGATGCTCAAATCAATCTTTCCGGGTGAACTCTCCCCTGTGCTGGTGGTGGAACGTGCACATAGATCGCTGGGGCCAAGGCCGCCGCCGGGAGTCCTGGCGAGACCCATCATCGCTCGTCTACTCAATTACAGAAAGAGAGACACGGTCCTACGTCTGGCTGAGGACCGCCGCCCGCTCATCTATGACAACAATGAACTTAGCCTCTTCCCAGACTACACCCCTGGGGTGCATGCGGCTCACCAAGCTTTTCTTCCGATTAAACGCACCTTGAGCCACACAGAGGCCAAATTTTCACTTATCTACCCAGCGAAGCTGCGTTTACAGCACAATGGGAAATTACACTTTTTCTCAGACCCAAAACTTGCTAAAGTTATTCCCAAAAAGCCAACCCCTGTGCTATCACAGGAACTAGAAGAAGACAACAATCACGCAAGAGACAATGACTGAAATGAGATCTACAGGGGGAACTGTTGTAAATTCTGAGATCTGTGTGAGCTAGGATGAATGGCGCTCTGGTGATGCCTGAACCGCCGAGTAGAAGCCTTCTAGACGGCTCTCGCCCACCCTCACACTCTGGGTGGAAAAACTGTTGGCCAAGCCAGCACCCTGCTGGATGAGTCCTTATTATTCTAATGTTGTTTTTGCGATGGGATCTGGTTATGGGTGGGGGGAGGTCAGGCCCATTTTGGGGGCCTGACTGGGTGGGGGTGTTATATGTACTGATTGTTCAATGGTTTGATGTTTTGCCCTTCTCTCTCTTCCCTCCTGTCATCCCCTTGATGCAGCTGCTTTCTTTAAGCGAGGTGGGTGGGAGTTTGATGCTTCAGCGTAGCTTAGAGTAATGGTTCAGAAAACTGCGACTCCAGTTAAGTGTCTGACATGGAATGTTCGGGGGCTGAATGATGGGCATAAGATGAGACTGCTTTCCGCTTGCATGCAGCGCTATGCGATCGTCATTTTTATGCTACAGGAGACGCACTTGACTAAGGCCACGATATCTAGGGTATGAGCTGGCTGGATCGGTGAGAGTCATGTGACGGTGTATTCGAATTGCTCCCGGGGGTAGCAATTCTGCTTAGAAAGGGCTTAAAATGGAGCACAGGAAAAGTGCTCACAGACACAAAGGGCCACTATGTTATGATATGGGGAACCCTACAGGATAAACCCTTTCTCCTAGTGTCTGTGTACGGCTCCAATGTTGATGACCCCAAATTCTTTGGGGAAGTATGGCGCATGATTGACTCGTTAGGGCCTGGGTCACTGCTGTGGGGAGGAGACTTCAATGTTGTGTTGGACTTTGAGGCAGATCGAGGGAGCCAAGCCAGACGGCAACATGTGGAGGCTGCGAGAGCTCTGTCCCTCGTCATGGCTGAGGGTGCACTGGTGGACCTGTGGAGAGCTAAACATGGAGTGCAGAGGGAAGGTACATGCGTTAATTCTGTATATAAACGCTGGTCCCGCATAAATAGATGGCTTGGCACCAGAGATGTCGAGCTCTGGACGGAGTCAATTAAACATATGCCCCGGACTTCTTCAAACCACTCGTCGGTTATGCTAGTACTGCAGGTCCCAGGTGGCCCCCAACGCACATTCTCATGGAGGTTGCCACACAGGGCATTAAGAGATCGGGTCTTTCGGGAGGAGATCCGTGCTGCTATAATGGAATACTTCTCGGTGAACCAGGGCTTGGTTTCCTCGATGGGCAACTTGTGGTAGGCCTTTAAGGTAGTGATACGTGGGATCTGTCTTGCCAAACAACATGGTGTGCTGAAGGCGTTAAGGCATGACTTAATGAACCTAGAGTCACAACTGGCTGATCTGGAGAGCCGGCTGACTACAGACGGTTCCAGCGGTCTCCTGGCCGAAATAGGAGAAACGTTATCTCAGTATGAGGAGACAGCACTTTGGGAGGTCTGTTTCTTATGAAAAGAGGCTAGAGCGAGAAGATATGGCGAGGGAGAGAGAGCTGGTAGAATACTGGTTGCAATGCTTCGCAGGCCGTGGGCTGGGAATTATATTGTATAGCTGACTGATCCGGCTGGCATACACCATACCGGAACTGAAGAAGTCAAGTGTACTGTAACTGATTTTTATTCAAATTTGTATGCAGGGGAGTCGAGATCGCCTGCCGAGTCTTACACTGATTATTTTAAAGAAATCAGCCTACTTTGGCTTGAGAACTCGCATCGGCAAGTCCTAGACGCCCCCTTTTCAGTCGACGATGTAATTCAGGCTATACGTAACTTGCCAGGAGAAAAGGCTCCAGGATTGGATAGCCTATCACCGGCTTTCTATAAATAATACGCTGACATTTTGGTGCCACACCTCCTTGAGGTATATGCTGAGGCGCTTGAGAGTGGCATTCTTCCAGCCTCTCTATGGGAAGCCCTTATTGTTACCATTTTAAAGACTGGGAAGGACCCTTGTAGCTATGACTCGTATCGACCACTCTCACTAATAAACATTGATAATAAGATCCTGGCAAAATTAATAGCGTCCCAGCTGCAGCCCCTGCTCCCATCTCTGGCACTACCGGATCCATCTGGTTTTATACAGACTCGCTCTATCTTACATAACCTTCGCACTTTTTTTTGTGATCACTCGATTGGTCGAACCCGGCAAATGAGCGGCCGCGGTGTTTCTGGATTCCACCAAGGCTTTTGATTCTCTAGCATGGTCGTACATTTTCGACTTACTTGTCAGAGTCCAAGATTTATAAAACTGATCTGCCTGTTGTACAGGGAACCGACAGCCACATTATGGGCTGCCTGTCAGACCCTTTTTCGATAGCAAGAGGTACGCGGCAGGGATGCCTTTTCTTGCCGCTGCTTTTCGGAGTGGCGATGGAGCTACTTGCAGCACATTTGAGACAACACCATAGTCATAAGGGCTTAGCGTTCAGGCAGCGTCCAATACTGGTATCTATGTATGTAGACGATGTTGCTCTCGACGTCCGTGACCCACAACTACATCTTGATACGTTAATAGATGGAATAGCCCGCTTTGGCCGGATATCAGTGATCACGATAAACAGGACTAAGTCAGTGGTGCTCCCTTTGACGGCTGCTACGATGCAACATGACTCCAGATATCCCATTAGTTGGGCGGAGGGACCAGTATGATATCTGGAAATTTGGCTCCGTAGAGAAGTAGATGAGCTGTGGTCAACCAATTATGGCATGGCTATTATGTGGCTGGAAAATAAGGTGACAATGTGGCGCTCGCTGCCACTTTCACTGACTGGTTGTATAGCCATTGCGAAGATGGTGATCTTGCCCAAATTTCTATATCTATTTGTTAATATACCACTAGCTGGTTGTATAGCCATTGCGAAGATGGTGATCTTGCCCAAATTTCTATATCTATTTGTTAATATACCACTAGTCCTTACGACCAGCTTCTTGAAAAGACTCAGGTCCTTGCTTGTGACCCTTGCCTGGGCAGGTAGACAGCCCAGAATCGCATGGGAAACTTTGACCCTCTCGTTCGAGCAGTGGGGACTGGCGGCCCCGGATCTAGAACTGTACCATAATTGCGCACAGGCCCATTTTGCTCATTTTTGGCTACACCCGATACGATATCTGCTGCATCTAGCTCCTGAGTGTGGTTTGGTCTGGCCTGACAGATTAGCAGGAGTGATAAGTGCACACCCCAGGCCTCGTCCGCGGGGTGTGGCTGCAGCGACATGCACGGCACAGACCTGGAGAGTGCTGCTGTGGCGCGTGAGGACGCCAGAGCCTTTTGTGCCCTCAATGCCATTGCAAGATTTTGCGGGCTTGCCGTTGTCGGATAACGGTCAGTTCTGCGAGAGCCTGCGTGAGATAAATATGGTCACCCTGGGATCTTGGTTTCCGAAGGGGTCGTTTGTTTCCTTTGAGGCTGCGCTGGATGACGCGCACAACACCGCATTGTAACAACTCTTTTATCCCAGGGTGCGGGCTATGTTGCAGGCGCGATACTCCTCCTTTCCTGCAGTGCCTCCGGTGTGCCAAACGCTGGAGCTTATGTAGAAAGCACAGTCTCCTCGTAGGCTTATTACACATCTTTATGTCAGCATGCAGACGCCTGTGGCCTCCATCGAGTCCAAGGCTAGGATCTCTTGGGAGACGGACATCGGGGAGTCTCTTTTGAACGGAATGTAGTGATATTGTTGCATGCAACTTCAAGAACTCTCCCCCAACTAAAGATTACGCCTTATACATTTTAAGTTTTTGCACCGCTTATACTATACACTAAGTTGATTAATGAGAATGGGTGTCAGAGCTGACGATTGCTGTGAGAGATGTCGTGCTCCTGAGGTGACTTTCTTGCATTTGGCGTGGCGATGTGGGGCATTGCAGTGCTATTGGACAGAGGTGCTGCATGCGATTGGTTAGATGGTTGGAATTGTGTTGCCCCACTCCCCTAAACTTGCCCTCCTGGGTTATGTAAAGGAGATCTCCCCAGAATGCCGGAAATTACTGGGGATGCTGTTGCTGCTGGCTAAACGTAGGGTAGTGATGTGCTGGGGGAGGCAACGTGCTCCCAGCTGTGGAGAATGGCTGATGGATGCTGCATACTGTCAGGAACAACTAGAGACATTCTGGGAGTTAATGCCTGAAAATTATTGACTGTGTGATATATAGGCCCCCTATGGTTCTTTCTAGAGTCCTGATCATAAGATGGCACAATGTTGCTCTATGTTTCCTACTAGGTTCCAATACCAGACTCACCCCCTCCGAGAGGATACGTGGTAGCTCCTTTTGTATTGAGAACTGTTGGCTGCTTTACCCCTCCCCCCTCCTTTCTTCCCCAGCTTTCCTTCCCTCTTTCCTTGTTTGGATGTCATTATCAGGTTATTAATCATCCTTGATGGAATAATACATAATTGCGCTGATTTTCCCTTTCTGATCGATATGCTGCTCTAATGACCCCCACCGTTCTGTGGTGGGAACCATCAATATTGTATGTTTTTTGATGTAGTGTATTGTTTTGTTGGTCTTATTCGTATGACTGTATTTACTGATAAAGTCATAAATAAAAAAAATTAAAAAGTTTTCATAGTAGTCTGCAAAGGTCTCTGCTATGGCTGCCCAAGTCGTTTGTGTGACCCGCTCTGAGTTCTCCACCCTCAGTACCCATGTACATTCTCTGTCCCTCTGCTTGAGCCATGCTAACAACTTGCCCACCTTATTGCCCACATCGTAAATCCTGTGCTGGACCGCTATGGCGTATTGCCTGGCTTGGTTCTCTGCCAGAGCTCTTAGCTCCGATTGTCACAGTCACAATTGCTCATGATCTTCTGGATCGTTGGAGGCCAGGGCTGTTGCTTCCAGGCTTACTCTGTTTTTCTCTATGGTAGCGCATGCTAATTGCGTCTCCTTCTTTGCTACCCCCAGGACTACCTGCGATTGTCCCCTCAGAACTGTCTTGAAGGCTTCCCATTACATCCCCGCCGACGATACTAAACCCCGATTCTCTGAGGAGTAAAGGGTTGCCCCCTCCCGCAGGTTCTCTCTGACCCCGGTTCCCTCAGTCCCCAGACATCCAGTCTACCTGGCAGCGTATAATCCTGTTGTGGGCCCAGCAGTTTAACCCCAACCATGGAATGATCAGAGATAACCCTTGCATTAATAGTCACATCACGGAAGTGGTGAGTTGCGCACAGAGTGAAAATGTAGTCCAACCAGGAGAAACTCCAGTGGGTTGCTGAAAAGTATGTGTATTGCCTCGTATGTGGGTTGCCTTCCCTCCAGAGGTCAGTCAGACCCAGCGCCCTGGCAAACTGGGAAAGTGTCCCTGAGCCTCCTTCCACCTCCTGAAGTCCCGGATTTATCTAACTCCGAGGTCATGATCCGATTCAGGTCGCCACCCAAAATAAGGATCTTGAGGGTAGGTGTAGCAGCAGATCCCCCATCTCTGCAAGGGTCGCTGCCTGTAATCGAGGGGGAAGGTATATAAAGCACAGATTGAGCGTAATGCCCTCCCAGGTATCCGAGAGAGCCACATAGTGGCCCATGTGGTCATGCCACAGCTGGTGGATGATAAGGGGTATCTTTTTGTCACCAGAATGCCCACTTCCCTAGCATCTGTAGTGTACCCTGCGTGTGCTTTGAGGGTATAGCCAAATCTGTCCAGTGCCTTATAGTGGTTGCCTCTTAGGTTTGTTTCCTTGAAGTAGGTCCATGTCTGGGTAGTGGTGCTTTATATGCTGTAATACTAAAGGGCGCTTTTATGCCCATTTATGTTCCAGGACCATATGGTCAAGTTTTGTATCGGACCCCCATCTCACCCCGCTGATTCTGTAGAGAGTCTGACCCTGCCGTATCATGATGCATCCTACTCCCTGCTAGGGAGATCCCTCCCTTTAAACTGCATTGTGTGAACACCAGATGCCCACAATGTGTGGCTCTAAGAACATAACCATACATAAGTCCTTACATCCCCAGCTCTCCCTCCCTGCTACACTGCACTGTGATCTCTGAACTGCCCATCCACCCAACTTGCAGAGTGCCTGTCACCCTAAAAAACTAAGATTCAACAGGGGTGTGCTGCCGCCTATGAGGTGTCGCTCAACGTATCTTATGGGGGCACACGCCCAATGTCTCCCCCTTTTACGCTGGCTGTTTACCATGTCCCTGGTCGCTATATATCGAGACAAACTCCAACCTTCCTTATCAACTCCTTCTGCACAAAGGAATTTAGTCACTTCAGTATCCTGTTGATCCGGTTGTTCTCAGTCCCCTTCTTGAGTTGGGCGCTTTCCATTCTTCCTGTCTGGTCCGGGTTTCCCCATTCCCATTGTGCCATCAGAGCGAGCTCTCCTTCCATCCCCCCAGCTTGTGTCCTGGTCTACAGCCCTACAGTCAATCCCAAGCCTCTTCAGGGGAGCCAAAGTACCAAGTCTTTCCCTCAGCTTTCACTCTCAGTTTAGCCAGGAATAGCATCATATATCTCAGTTCCTTGACCCTCGGTGCTCTTTTTACTTCTTCAAGGTTTTTCCATTGGCTCTGTACCTGCAGGGTAAAGTCCAGAAAGAAACGGATGACAGCGTTGTCTTGTCGCAGGTACCAAAGGCTTTAGCTGCCTGTAATATGGCCTCTCTGTCTCTATAGTTAAGGATCCTGGTGACTTTTGTTCGTGGTGGCGTTCCTGGTTGTGGCGGGGGACCAGGTACCCTGTGTGCCCTTTCTACCGAAAAGAATTTAGAAAGGCGTTTAGGTTTGAGCTTCTTTAGAACTAAGTCCTCCACGAATTGATCCATGCTCAGGCCTTCCATGCCCTCTAGCACTCCCACCACCCTCACGTTGTTCCTGCGGGATTGTCCCTCCTGCTCTTCCAGCCTGGTTTCCTTTATTTCGCTCTTTTTGGTGAGTGACCCAACCTGCTCCTCCAGTCGTTTTGTTGCAGCCTGTAGGCCATCTATGTGGGTTTCTGCAGTGCCTACTTTTGTGGAGATCTTGCCTATATCTGCCCTGAGGAGGTTAACATCAATCTGGACTGTGTCTAGTTCGGTTGCAGGGGGGCAGTGGAGCCCTGGAGGTCCTGTAAGGCTGCCATGATTGATCTCAGCGAGGGCTCCATCCCCGGACTCAGGTCTTATTTGGGGGTTCCGCCGTCTCCCCAGGGGAGGAGCCCCGCCACCTCCATTCGTACTGCGTACCTATCTAGGCTGTTTGAGAGTGCAGCCTTTGACCATGGTCTCCGTCTTCTGTCTCTCACTCTTATGGGCACATGCCAAGGCTGCGTGCCTACCTGCTGTCCCCTTTGAAATGCCTCGCTGATCAGGCGCGCACTGTGCCGTTTCCGCTAGCTTCCGCATTCCACTAGCTCCCCCATTCTCCACTATGTATGTGCCCGGGTCTGTCTCAGGCTCACCGCGTGTGCATCTTCAGTTGTGCCCCCTGGAGCCTTCACTATTGTGCTTCGTTTGTCCGGAGGCTTCTAGTGTCCTGTTCCCTCTCGCTGTTTGACCCCACTGCAGTCTGATGGTTCTCCCAGCTTCTGATTCTCTGGGGGTATTCGCAGGAATCAGCCCATGAGAAGCATCTCTCCAGACGCTGCCGTCTGGCCTACATCAGCTCTCACTTCCACTGTAGTATCCCTTCTCTCAGCTGTGTTGACGTCATGATTTGTGTCCCTGGGGCCTTACTGTGTAACTGCCTCTGATTGGTGGCCCCTGGTATCCTGCCCCATCCCCCCCGCCCCACTTTGGAGGCTCCAGTGGCAATCCGACTAGCGCCCCCCCTCTCGCTCTCAGGGGGGTGTCCAAAGTATTAAGGCCGCACCAGAGGGGGTGTTACTCCTTGTACCGCAGCCCGGCCTGCACCAGCTCGCGCCCTCCTTTATTTATGCCCTTCTTCTCTGCTGTCTGGGCTTCTTCATGCGAGTCCCGGGCCCTTTGTGATACCTCTGTTGTCTGGGGGGGCTCCCAGTGGCCCACCTCTCTGTTCCACTGGTCCCGGCCACCTTCTAGTTGGTCCCCCCTCACTCTCTGGTGGGGCCACATGGTTCAGGCCGCAGGGGTGGCACTCACCGTCTCACCCCGTGGCCCATGCCGTTTTCCGCTGGTTATCCAAATCTCCACCCCCGGCCGTCTTATAAATGCCGGGACAGTCCTACCGCCCCACAAGAGTGGATGGCGAGGCAGGCGACAGCAGAGAGGGCCCTCTTGCACCTCGCTGTGATCAGGGCTGGTGTCCCTCTCTGACAACGTTGCAGTGTCGCTTCGCTCCGTCCGCCATTTTGTGTGAAGGCAGTCGGAGCTACTTCACCACCCGCAGCCCTCAGCCAGCCTCGTCAATGGCTGGACTGGTGATTCCAGGGTCACGGGGCTCCAGGCATGCCCTGGGCGCTGCTGTTAGCAGAATAGTGTTGGATTTAGGGGGTTATATACCCCGGCAGCGATGGAGCTCGTTCAGAGCATGGCCATCTTCGTTGGCGGCAAGCTCCGCCCCCTGCACTGCTGCATTCTATGCCAATGCACTATAGGCCACTGCGTGCCACTCTACTCTGCCACACTTCTCTCTAGGCCACTGCACTTTCCAGCACTGCACTCTACACCACTGCATTCTACGCCACTGCACTCTACAGCACTATACTCTACTCTGCACCTCTCTATGCTCCTGTACTCTGCAGCACTCTATGCCATTCAACTCTACACTGCAATCTACTGCACTGCACTCTACACCACAGCACTCTATGCCACACAACTCCACTCTATACGCTGCAGTCTGCACCACTGCATCACTGCACTCTATGCCACTGCCCTCGATGTCACTGCACTGTGCACTGATCCACTCTAGTAGCACCATCCCCTCTACTATGCACCACTTTAATCTACACCACTGCATTCTACAAAGCTGCATTGTACACTGGTGAATTTGATTCCGCTTCACTTTTTGCCACTGCACTCTACACCACTATACTCTAAAACACTCTACACTAATGCATTCTATACCAATCCACTCTACGCCACTCCAATACACAGCACTCTGTCACTCCAGTCTACAACACTCTACTCCACTCTTCGCCATTCCACTCAACAACACTCCATGCCACTCTCGTCTATGCCACTAACTTTTAACCATGCTGGAAAGCAGCTACGCTAGCGCACAATATGGCTATATTACATTGGGAAAGCCAAAAGCTCTTGCATTGGTGAGACCTATTGGCTTTGCTAATGCTTGTTTTTCCTGGTGGTACGGGAGGCAACCAACAACATGGGAGGGGGACGAAGAAAGCATCAACGTGGGAGAGGGGTGGGGGCACAGGGAAAGCACTAATGCGGGATTGGGCAGGGTGATAAAGGTATCCAACAACAGAGGGGCAGGCAATAACGCAGGTGGTGGATGTGAGGTACCAGGCAAAAAACAGCCATGGTGCCAGCAATGACAGAGTAAGCAATAGCAAGGCAAGCAAGAACGTGGTAAAGGGGAGTGGGACAGGGTGAGAGGGGCATGACATGCACCAACATGGGTGGGATAGGGCAAGCAACAATGAGACAAGAAACAATGCAGGAGGGGTTTAGAGGGGTGAGACAAGCGATAAAACGGAGGGAGCTAGAGAAACGGGATAAGCAATAACATGGGAGAGAAGGCAGGCAACAATACAGGAGGGTTGGGTGACGTGGCAAGCAATGTGAGGTAAGACTAACTGGGCAAGCAACAATGTAGGAGGGGGCAGGAGGGACAAGATAAGCAATAACGCAGGAGTGAGCTGGGGGGACACGGTAGGCAATGACAGGGCAAGCAATAACAGTGGGACAAGCAAGAACATGGGAGGGAAGGGGCAAGCAACAACACAAGAGGGAGGGGGGAGGGGAAGAGTAAGCAACAATGTGGGAAGGGGGTGAGATTGACAGGCCAAGAACCAAAGCAAGTGAGGCACAGGAGGGACAGGGCAAGTAACAACAATGTGGCATGCAATGATGCAGGCAAGTGCAAGCAACAACACAAAAGGGGGAAAGCAACAATGTGGAGCAGGAAGAGGGGCAAGATAGCCTGCAAAGACATGCACTCTTATGGAGCCAGAGCACTGGAAGGACACTGGGCAAGGAAGCAGTAATTGTGCCATACTTCAGGGAAGTGACAAACACACAAAGTGAAGTGAAGCCAGTATGTGCTGACCAAAGCATCACAATTTGTGGATGCAAGTGGGGTACGGCTTAGGATCTTGCACGTACTGGTCTGGTCAAGATAAGGGCGACCCCTTCCGGTAGCCACAGTGCTGCTTGCAAAAGGGAAGCCCAAGCAGTCCGTGCCCTCCAGAAGGAGCTCCAGAGGAAACATCACCAGAGAAAAAGCCTTCTGCGGTGAGCTCCAAAAGATCAGAAAGGCACAGTAGAATTCAGGACTCCAAGAACTGGAACATCAGGACTCTACAAGAAAAATCAGACAGGAACAATCTCTACATTTTTATTGCGTTAGCTTAACTTTCAGCGTTGAGCACTGCAGGCAATTAATTGCGAACAAAGGGAGAGGCAGGAATACACAGAGAACCATGCTTGGTGTCAGCAAACATGTATTCTAGATCACATTGTGGTATTTGCTGGATCTTTGGTTTAGGGCACTGGGCAACCGGGTGCAGAGTGAATCGGTGAGCCAGGAGCTGTGCGCAAAGGTGCCTTTGGAAGCAGGAGAAAGGTCACTTGCGGGTCAGCATGGACACCCTACTGGGAGGACCTGGTGTTTGACTGGGGCCTCCTCCTGGTCCTTTCTCAGTCCGGAATAGACTGTCCTTGTGGGTGTCCGATGTGGGGTGCCCAGTACCTGAAACTATTGCATGGTTCGGCCACTGGATGCTGAACCTGGCACACTTGTAAGTTTTGTCCTCGTGGTCAGGCGGATGAAATGTGGTCCAGTTGCAGTGTCCGTATCCTTGGTCAGCAGCCAGTCAGTGAACTGGTCTCCAATGATCTTTTGGTCTTTGTTGCAGGAGAGTTATGTCTTCACACTGGAGGGAGATCTTCGGCAATTTTCAGAAGTATGGAGGTCATCCTGGGGTTTTTAGAGGCCGTTGGATATCAGAGCAACCCCTTAGCAGTAACTGTTGAGTCCTTGGTGCACCAGGCAGGTTTTGGCGCCTTTCTCTTGGTGCAGCAGGGCTTCAGTTCTCAAGCCTTGGGTCTTCTTTGTTGCTGGTCTTCTTGGGTCCTAGGAATCTGAATCTCTGGTCTAGGGGTTCCTACTAAATACTGTATTAGTGGGCGTTTAGGGGGAGTACCTAGTAGTGACCAGTGGGTCAGCTACCTTAGGGTGGCTACACTCACTAAGGGACCACTTCCTGTGGGCAGAGGCCACTTCCCTACACCTGACTGGATATTTTCCTTCCATGCAAGATAGAGGAAAATGAAATGGAGGGGTCACCTCGCATGCAACACCTTCGGAGTGGTGCAAGCTGGGACTGACCACTCCTCAGTCCTTTGTATGTTTTCCACTCCGTTGCTCCCACCAAAAGTAGGGGTTTGCAATGGGGGTGGCCATCTGCTGCTACCAGCAAGCTTGGGGATAAATTTTTAAAGGCGGGAAGCCCTTTGAAGCTCTCTAGGAGGGTAGTGCACATTCCTGAGGTGAGAGGTGTGACACCACCACAGAGGAAAGGTTTTGTTCTGGAACCCAGAGAGCAAGAACTCTCATGCCAGGGTTCCAGAATCTTGTCTGGTGGTGGCAGGCTGGTTGTGACTTGCCAGCAACCATGCCAGTGTTAGTTGGCTTTGCAGGGTTCACCTCTAAGGAGGCCCATGGGTACATTTTGCAATAAATCCAATACTAGTACCAGTTTGGATATGCATTCTGAGTTGTTTGAAACCAAACAACCCAGGGTTTAGAATAGCCATCATGTAGCTGTGAAACTCATACTAACCAGTGTCCAGCACATGCATTTAAAATGGCTGTTCTGTTCACTTACTATGTCCTAGGGTTGGCAAGGACACAGGAGGGGCATATTGTTCATGCCTCTATGCCCACAGACACGGTATAGAGCACCCTGTCTTTGGACTGGAAAGACTGTCAGAGGGGTGACTTATCTATATTGCATGCAGTGTATAGTGGATAGGGCACATAGACTGTGTGCCATGTCAAGTTTGCATTTTAGGATTGCACCAGGACACTCAGGGGGGTCATTCCAACCCTGGCGGGCGGTGTTAAAGCGGCGGCTAACCCGCCAACAGGCTGGCGGTAAAAAAAATGGAATTCCGACCCTGGCGGAAACCGCCAACAGAGACCGCCACTTCAACACACCACCCGCCACAGCGGGACAAACAAACAGCGCGGCGGTCACCGCCAACAGACAGGCGGGAGACAATGTACCACCCACCCTATCACAACCCACCAATCCGCCACCTTTTCCGGGGCGGTAGCCCCGCCGATAAAAACACGGCGGAAACAGCCATTTCGAACGGAAAACGCTCACCTCCATACACCCCACGAGGAATCTTGACAGCATGGAACCCGAACTCCACATCCTCCCAGCGATTGTCTTCCTGCTCCTCTACCAGGAGCACGAACGCCAGCGCAGAAGACAACGGTGAGTACTGCACCTACGACACAGGGGAGGGGGGAGGCAAAAAATTACGGGGACACACATACGCGACACACCCACCCCCACCCTCACCCACTGCAACACACACATCAATGCATAGCAACAACTCAGAGTGACACCCCCAAACCCCCCGGAAGAATGCAAATACAAAAGGAAATTATTCGAAACATTGGAATATATTGTATCACTGGCTTAAAAATATATCACACATCTAAAACCTTTATATACATTAATTTTTAAGTCCGATAATTGTAGCAGGCATTGTCCGTGGACCACGGGGCCCAAATCACATGGGCAAAGCCCACACAGGATACCTGACTCCAACGGAGAGGACACAGCAGGGGCATCAGATAGGAAAACTACAGGCACCTCAGGGGGAAGGGGGGGCACCTCAGCCAGAGGAGTCCACGACGCCAGATCCACGAGGGGCCTCCCTGGCCACTGTGCCATCCTGGGGAGTGCAAAGCCACAGTCTCTCAAGTCTCTACAGTGGGTGGGTTGCCCACTGTACCATCCTGGTGAGTGCAAAGCCACAGTCTCTCAAGTCTCTACAGTGGGTGGGTTGCCCACTGTACCATCCTGGGGAGTGCAAAGCCACAGTCTCTCAAGTCTCTACAGTGGGTGGCTTGCCCACTGGACCATCCTGGGGAGTGCAAAACCACAGTCTCTCAAGTGGATAACTGGTTCTGGAGGAAGACTGGTGCCCAGAGTGCTTCGTGCAGCCCTGCCCGACACAGATGCGGGCCTGCCCCTTCTGCCAATGGGCCAGCGGTGCTTGAGACGGCGGTGCCCTGTTCAGCGGTGCTTGAGATGAAGGGCCCAGTGCAGCGGTGCTTGAGAGGAAGGGCCCAGTGCAGCGGTGCTTGAGACGGCGGTGCCCTGTTCAGCGGTGCTTGAGATGAAGGGCCCAGTGCAGCGGTGCTTGAGATGAAGGGCCCAGTGCAGCGGTGCTTGAGACGGCGGTGCCCTGTTCAGCGGTGCTTGAGATGAAGGGCCCAGTGCAGCTGTGCTTGAGACGGCGGTGCCCTGTTCAGCGGTGCTTGAGACGGCGGTGCCCTGTTCAGCGGTGCTTGAGAGGAAGGGCCCAGTGCAGCGGTGCTTGAGATGAAGGGCCCAGTGCAGCGGTGCTTGAGAGGAAGGGCCCAGTGCAGCAGTGATTCAGATGAAGGGCCCTGTTCAGCGGTGCATCGGATGAGTGTCCAGGTCAGCGGATCCGGCCATGGCATGGAGGTCATTCGCCACCTGACCTGTGGCTGTGGGTGTCCTCCTGCCCACCTGGGATGGGGCTGGCGGGGCCCTCCTGGGCTGCAGTACCGGGCCTGTGGGTGTCCTCCTGCCCACCTGGGATGGGGCTGGCGGGGCCCTCCTGGCCAGCTGGCCTGTGGCGGACTTGTCAGGCGTGCTGCCCTTCCCACCCTTCCCTGTTCGCCTGTGACCCTTCCCCACCTATGGCGGTGTGCCAGGTGGCACCAGACTTCCTGCCGGAGCCATGGTAGGAATTTTGGTCCCTGGTGTCTTGGGCCTCTCGCGCCGGGCACTGGCAATCTTCAGATGCTTTACCGGGGTGGGCTGGCCGTGCCTTGGCTCCTTACTGAACTGGCTCCCCTTGAGGGTAGGGGACTCCACAGTCCATGGCAAACTGTCTTTACAGGTCCCGCTTTTGTGGTGGCTGAGGTGCTGACTGGAGTCCTATGAGATGGACGGGGTGGGGGAGTTGTTGGAAAGAGGTCAAGTTTGGAAAGGAAAAGCAATTTAGGAAGAGAGGGACGGGTAGGTGTAGTGGGTATGGGAGTGGAGGAAGAGGTTGTGGTTGTAGGAGTTTTCAGTCTGGTGTCTTTGGGTGCAGGTGCTTGGGCTGGATGCTGTCGTGAGGTGGATGCCTGTTGGGTGGGTGGCTGCCTGCGTTTGTGTAGCTTGGAAGAGGGGGGTCACAGACACAGTGGGAGAGGACACAGGGGACGTGTAAATGGTAGTGGGGGTGGTGACTGCACGTGTGCGGGGTGTTCTGGTGTTCTGGTGGGTGTGGTGGTGATGGACGTAGTGGCTGAAGATGTTGTGCATGCAGGTGTGAGTGGAGACGTCACAGGGAGGGAGGAGGGAGACGAGGAGGAGGGGGACACAGTGGAGGCAGTGGGTGTTGGTATGTCTTCATATGGATGTTGCTTGTGTGAATGCTTGTGTGATGTGTGGTGCTTATTTCTGGATGAGCTTCCCTTGGGTGTTGAGGTGTGAGCAGGCTGGTCTGATGGTGTGTCTGGGATAGGCAGAGGTACAGGGGATTGGGTATGGGTGGAGGAAGTTGGAGGGGGGAGGGTAGAGACAGGGACAATTGCTGCCATCAGTGCTGAGGCCAGAGTGTTGAACGATTGCTGATGGGCAGCCTGACCAGAATGAATGCCCTCCAGGTATGCATCACTCTGGTGCACCTCCCTTTCTACACCCTGGATGGCATTCAAAAGGGTAGACTGCCCAACAATGATCATCCTCAGGAGGTCAATGACCTCCTCACTGAGGGCAGCAGGGGTGACTGGGGCAGGGCCTGAGGTGCCTGGGGCGAAGGAGATGCCCACCTTCCTGGGTGAGCGGGCACGGGGCAAACGCTGAGGGGCTGCTGGGAGGGCGGTGCTGGTGCGCTGGGTGGCGGCTGTACCTGTTGTTGCGGGGGGCACGGATGTTGCCGCCACCACAAGGGAGCTACCTTCAGAGGACGAGTCCGTGTCACTAATGTCTGCACGAGTCCCCGCTGTGGAGCTCCCCTCGCCCTCCGTCCCACTGGTGTACTCGGACTCCGTTGCATGGCCCTCCAGGGCCATGTGGGATGCAGCTCCCTCGTGCTCCGATGCCACTTCTCCTCCGCCTGATGATGCTAATGCACACATGAACAGGAAGACCACAAAAAAGGGGGGGGAGAAATAAAGACATGTTGAGTGCATGCATTGGCGACACCGTTGGCGGAGAGGACAGACACAGAAGCCCACTGCACTACGCCGCGCACTTGGGTTCGACTACGCAATCCGTGGGACATGGCCTACAAGCCTATGGACGACAACTGCACACATAGATGACACAGGGCCATGGATACCTGTACTTGGCACCCTACAGAGGTGGGGGGCGGGGGCACAGGGCCATGCCTTACGGAGGGGCCTAGCCTACAGAAATCGCCCTGGCCTAGGGATACCCACAGCCCTCCTCCCCCACCCAGACACCTCCACTGCACGCAAAGTCACCAGGATTGGAGTGTACTCACCCCCTTGTGTCTGCTGTGATGTCCTCACGTGCCCATCCAAATCGGGGTAGGCCACCGCCAGGATCCGGGACATCAGGGGGGTCAAAGTACGACTGGCACCCCTCCCACGTTGGGAGGCCATCCCCAGCTGAGCCTCCACCGTCTTCCTGCTCCAGTGTCGGATGTCCTCCCATCTCTTCCGGCAGTGGGTGCCCCGTCTGTTGTGGACCCCCAGGGTCCGGACGTCATTGGCGATGGCTCGCCAAATATCGATTTTCTGGTGGGCGCTGACCTATGTGACATGTACAGGGAGAGAAGTATAATCATCACCTTCTGCATGCTCCATGTGAGTGGCCCCCCATCCCCACCCTTGCCATGTGGCACATGCTCTCATCTGTCGTTTGATGCATGCCTCAAACGCTCCCCTCCCCACCATCTTTCATCCACCCCACTCAACACAGGCATTGCCCACAAAGCATGGTCCCAGTGTACTTACCTGTTGGTCTGGAGGACCGTAGAGTAGCGCATACTGGGGGAGGAACCCATCCACAAGTTCCTCCAACTCCTCCGCAGTGAAGGCAGGGGCCCTTTCCCCAGTCGCATGAGCCATTGGCTCTTCCAGACCGAGGTCACAGCAGCACTTGCAGTGTAGGTCCTCTCCTGTGGAAGATCAGGTATCGAGTGATTAAGCAGATAGAAAATGGCGGTCACGCCCGCGGCGGTGCGTACCGCGGCGGTGCGTACCGCGACCGCTGGTGCACATCGTCATTGGCTCCTGAAACCCATAGGGTTCAATGTTAACCAATGCTGCTTTGCGCCGCGGTCTTCGACCGCCTACCGCCACGGTGTGCCACGCCAGCGCATTGACCTCACATCCCATTGTCTCACTTCACAGGTCAGGCAGCCGCCATTTCAAGGGCCCACATGGCTTAATTTCTACTGCGTCACACATTCCTAGGCCTTGCATCGACACTCATACAAGCCATACAATGCATTGGGAATCGTGTTATGTGCAAGCTGTGGGAACGTACCTGTGGGTTGATTGACTCTGTGCTCGTTGTTGTCCTTCATTGGGCACCGTCCGCTGGGACATGCGAGGAGATGGAGGAATCTTCCTGTGTACAGACCGCTGGTGGACCTGTCGACAATGGAGGAAAGACATGTCATACTGACATACAGGCTTGACCGAGCCACTATACAGGAACTGTGTGCCCAGCTGGAGGCAGACCTGATGTCATCCATCCGCCAACCCACAGGGATCCCCCCTCTAGTGCAGGTTCTGTCAGTACTCCATTTCTTTGCAAGTGGGTCTTTTCAAACAACAGTGGCCATATCATCAGGGATGTCCCAGCCCATGTTTTCCAAGGTGTTGTCCAGAGTGTTGTCTGCCCTGCTCAAACACATGCGGAGCTACATCGTGTTCCCTGAGGTGGGGGATTTGCCTACAGTGAAGGGTGATTTGTATGCCCTTGGACATATTCCCAACATCATTGGTGCCACTGATGGGACACATGTTGCTTTGGTCCCCCCCAGCAGGAGTGAACAGGTGTACAGGAACAGGAAGAGTTATCATTCCATGAATGTCCAGATGGTCTGTTTGGCTGACCAGTACATCTCCCATGTTAATGCCAAGTTCCCGGGGTCAGTGCATGACGCGTACATCATGCGGAATAGCAGCATCCCTTGCGTGATGGGTCAACTCCAGAGGAACTGTGTGTGCCTAATTGGTGACTCTGGTTACCCCAACCTGTCCTGCCTACTGACCCCAGTGAGGAATCCCAGGACAAGGGCAGAGGAACGGTACAATGAGGCACATGGCCGTACTAGGAGGGTGATCGAGCGGACCTTCGGCCTCCTGAAGGCCAGGTTCAGGTGCCTCCATATGACAGGTGGATCCCTAATGTACTCACCAAAGAAGGTGTGCCAGATCATCGTGGCCTGCTGTATGCTTCACAACCTGGCTTTGCGACGCCAGGTGCCTTTTCTGCAGGAGGATGGTCCAGATAGTGGTGTTGTAGCAGCTGTGGAGCCTGTGGAGAGTGAAGAGGAGGAAGGCGAAGAGGACGACATAGAGAACAGGAACACAGTAATACAGCAGTATTTCCAATGACACACAGGTAAGAATCCACACCGGCATATTACATTTACTTAAAGACTGCTACCTCTCTACTGTCTGACCTTTTCCCCCAGTGTATGGTAACTGTGTTGTGACTTTCCCTTCCGATTTCAGAGATGTGGGCCCCACTGCGTGATATCTGCTTTGTTTCCCCATGGACTACAGCTGTGTGACAGTGGTATGTTGGCATCACAATGTAAATAAACATTTTGGCACGGTCATGTCTAATACATTTGTTCAAAATCACAGCCAGACTCCAGATTGTTTTGTGCAATAAGTGTGTTTATTACAGTGCTCTAAATTGGTGGGTGGTTGCAAATCGGTGAGGGGTGATGGTGGCGGATTGTCCATGGCAGAGTCCAGACTATCAGTATCACAGGTGCATTGTCCAAATGCATGTGGAAAGTGGCGCACGGGCAGTTTAAGGTTGGACAGGGTGTCAATGTGGGACAGTGGGATGACAATCAGGGAGTTATCCTTTCCTGGCGGGGGTCTTGGCATCTTACTCTGTCTTCTTCCTGGATCTCAGGACCCGCTTGCGGGGTGGTTCTCCTTCTGCAGGGGGTGGGGTTCTGGTGGCCTGTTGGTCTTGTGTCGGGGCCTCCTGTCCACTAGCGCCGGCGGAGGTGGTAGGCAGTTCTTGGTCCATGCTAGTGACAGGGGCCCTTTGTGGTGCCACAGTGTCCCGCAATGTGGTGACTACCTGATTCAGAGCCACTACGATGGTGCCCATGGCGGAACTGATGTTTCTTAGTTCCTCCCTGAACCCCATATACTGTTCCTCCTGCAGAAGCTGGATCTCCTGAAACCTGGCCAGGACCGTCGCCATCGTCTCCTGGGAGTGGTGGTAGGCTCCCATGATGGAGGTGAGGGCCTCGTGGAGAGTGGGTTCCCTGGGCCTGTCCCCCCCCCTGTGGCACAGCAGCCCTCCCAGTTCCCCTGTTTCCCTGGGCCTCTGTCCCCTGGACCGTGTGCCCACTACCACTGCCCCCAGGTCCCTGTTGTTGTTGGGGTGGTGGGTTAGCCTGGGTGCCCTGTAGTGGTGGACACACCGCTGATTGACGTGTCCTGGGGACAGAGGTATGGGCCCGCTGGGTGGGTGCTGTGCTGGTGTTCCCAGAGGGGGAAGGTCTGCTGTGGCCTGTGGCTGTCTGAGGGGAACCGACTGTCCCGAGGTCCCCGATGGGCCGGGCTGGTCATCTAGATCCAGGTCGACAGAGGTGCTGTCATCACTGTGGGCCTCTTCTGGGGGTGGAGTGGACATTTGTGGACCCTCCTGCGCGGTGACCTGGCGTTCGGGTCCTGCAGGGGTATGAAAGTATGGTTATTGCTTCTGTGTGTGCCATAGCGTGCAATGGGTGGGTGCCCGTGTACCCCAGTGCTGGCATTCCCTTGTGGGGGCTGTTGTGACGGTGGTTTGGGGGGGATGGGTATGTGCAGTGGGCAGGCTTTGGTGATGGGTGTCCATGCTTTGTGGACGCATGCAGGGCTTGGTGTTGGGATGGGTGGGTTGTGAGGGTGAGACATTTGCAAGGAGTAGGTGTGATGGGGGTGGGGGTGAGGGTGGGGGTATGAGTTGGCATGCTGGTGGGGTGGGGGGGATGAAGTAGTGAAGATGAGACTTACCAGAGTCCATTCCTCCAGATACTCCTGCGAGGCCCTCAGGATGCAGGATCGCCAAGACCTGCTCCTCCCATGTTGTAAATTCTGAGGGAGGAGGTGGGGGTCCGCCGCCAGTCCGCTGCACCGTGATATTGTGCCTGGATACCATGGAACGCACCTTCTCCCGTAGGTCGTTCCACCGCTTCCTGATGTCGTCCCGATTTCTTGGGTGCTGTCCCACAGCGTTGACCCTGTCCACTATTCTGCTCCATAGCTCCATCTTCCTGGCAATGGTGGTGTGCTGCACCTGTGTCCCGAAGAGCTGTGGCTCTACCCGTACAATTTCCTCCACCATGACCCTGAGTTCAGCCTCCGAAAACCTGGGGTGTCTTTGCGGTGCCATGGGGTGGTGTGGGTGATGTGTGGGGTGGATTGTGTGGTGCTAAGTGTGGTGATGTGTATTGTTGTGTTGTGTGAAGTGCGTGCTAATATTGCTGGGTGACAGTGAATTGGGCGTCTGGGTGCTCGAATCTCTTTTCTCTGTGCGTGTTCACGAATCTCTAGGAGTGGGGGTTTGTGGGTGATGTGGGTGTGTGTTTTATATTGTATTGGGTGTGTGGGAGTGTTGTTTGTATGTGTATCAGGTGTGTGTATTTTGAATTGTCCAATGTGGCTGTGTTTTGGAGGTGTGTGTGTATTTTGAGCGCGGCGGTGTGTACCGCCAATGGAATACCGCGGTTGAAAGACCGCCGCGTGGATTCGTGGGTCGTGATGGCATGGGCGTATTTCTGTTGGCGTGACGGTGGAGGTTTGGTCATCGCCAGTTTCTCGCTGACCTTTTGTGTGGCGGACTTTTGTGGATGTCTGTATTTTGGCGGTTTGCCTGTTGTGGGTCAGAATGACCGTGGCGGTTTACCGCAACCGCGGCAGTGTTATGGCGGTCTTCTGCACGGCGGTAAGCGCCTTTTACCGCCGAGGTTGGAATGACCCCCTCAGTCTGCAATGGCAGTGATGGGTGCATCTGGATGCATAGCCCTAGATGGTGGCACAATCTGTGCTGCTACCTCCAGGGACCTACCCTTAGTATCCCATGCCCTGGGTACCTAAGTACCATTTACTACAGGCTCATTGTGGCATCTAAAGATATTGCCAATTGTGCCAATGCATCACAACAGTTTTGGGAAAGAGATCTGGCCCAGGGAACCTGGTTAGCAGGGTCCCTGAGCACTAACAACTTTGAGACCACATCAAATACCAGGCAAAAAATGGGGGCTAACCATGTCAAAAGAGGTCTTTTCTCACACTACCCTCCCCCCAAACGAAAGAGGGTGAGACTACCCTTTCCCTAGTGAGTCCTCATCATCTAAGTGGAAGAACCTGGAAAGGCCATCTACTTTGGCATGGGCAGTCCGAGGTCTGTGTTCTACTTGAAAGTCCATTCCCTGTAGGGAAATAGACCACCCAAACAGTTTGGGATTTTCACTTTTCATCTGTTGTAACCCTCTGAGAGGCCTGTGGTCAGTCTGAACTATGAAGTGAGAGCCAAACAGCTTCTCAGGGATCAACCCACAGCAAAGGCTTCCCTCTCTATGGCACTGCATTTTTGCGCCTTAGAGAGTAGTCTTCTGCTTATAAAAGCAACAGGCTGGCCATGTCCTTCATCTTATTTTTGGGGATAGGACCACTCACACCCCTGCTTCTGAGGCATCTGTTTGGACAATAAACTGTCTGGAGTAAACTGTAGCTTGTAGGACTGGAGCAGAGGACATAGCATTCTTCAGAGAGTCAAAGGCCTTTTGACAACTCACTGTCCAGTTAACCTTTTTGGTCATTTTCGTGGAGGTTAACTCTATGAGGGGCACAACTATGGTACCATAATCCTTTACAAATCTCCTATAATACACAGTCAAGCCAAGGAATGCCCTGACCTGTGTCTGTGTTTTGAGAGCTTCCGAAGCCAGAATGGTCTGAATCTTGGGTTGGAGGCTTTGAACTTGGCCTCCAAAAACCAGGTGGCCCAAGTAAACAAATTTACCCTGCCCTATCTGGCACTTACTGGCCTTGATAGTGAGGTCTGCCTTCTGTAGAGCCTTCAGAACCTTCCGTAGGTGGATCATGTGATCCTGTCAAGTGGATCTTTAGACAACTATGTCATCCAGGTAAGCTGCACTAAGGGATTCCAGCCCAGCAAGGACATGGTTCACAAACCTTTGGAAGGTGGCTGGTGCATTCTTTAGTCCAAATGGCATAACGGTGAACTGATAATGCCCACCAGCAGTGGAGAATGATGACCTCTCTTTTGCTCAGGGGGTCAGGCCAATCTGGCAGTACCCTGGTGTTAAATCAAAAGTACTCTGATATTTGGCTGCCACTCGTCTGTCTATGAGCTCACCAGCTCTTGGGAGTGGGTGTGCATCAGTTTTGCTTACAGAATTTAGGACCTTGTAATCCCCACAAAGCTTCATCTCCCTTTTCTCTCCTTTGGAGTGAGGTTTGGTGATTAAAACTACTGGGCTAGCCCAGGGACTCTCTGAGGGTTCAATGACACCCAAATACAACATTTGTTTGACTTCTGTTTGTATGCTTTCCCTGACATGGTCTGGCTGTCTATACATTTTGTTTTTGACAGGGAAGCTGTTGCCACTGTCCACAAATGAGTACACCAATCAGTCTTCCCAGGAGTCAGGGAGAATAACTCTGCATATGTCTGCAATCAGCCTGCTGTTGTTCTGAGAGGGTATCTGATAAGACCACTCCATCCTCAGAACCATCTTGTGGGTTGCTGGAGAGGAGATCAGGGAGAGGCTCACTCTCTTCTTCCTGTCCGTCATCTGTAACCATAAGCATGGTCACATCAGCCCTGTCATAATAGGGTTTTAGGCAGTTGACATGTATAATTCTTTTGAGATTTTTGCAACTGCATAAGTCCTCCAAGGACCTCCCCTCTCCTTTCAATAATGGGATAAGGCCCAGACCATTTGTCCTGGAGAGCTAGCTCTTGGAGCAACAGAGTCTAACACCCAAACTTTCTGCCCTGGTTGTAACTCCTTCATAGCAGCTTTTTCTGGTCATACCAGAGAGTTTGCTGCTCCTCGTTGGCCTGAAGATTTTGGCTGTCTTTTTCCATGTACTCTGTCATCCTAGAACGTAGGCCAAGTACATAGTCCACTATGTCTTGCTTTGGCTCTTTGAGAGGTCTCTTCCAGCCTTCCCTTACAAGACTTAGAGGGTCATTCTGACCCTGGCGGTAATTACCGCCATGGCGGAGGTCGGCGGTAGCACCGCCAACAGGCTGGCGGTGCACCGCCAGAAACGGAAAGTCGGCGGTGTCCCGCCGACTTTCCGCTGCCCTTGAGAATCCTCCATGGCGGCGGAGCGCGCTCCGCCGCCATGGGGATTCTGACACCCCCTACCGCCATCCAGTTCCTGGCGGTTCTCCCGCCGGGAACAGGATGGCGGTAGGGGGTGCCGCGGGGCCCCTGGGGGCCCCTGCAGTGCCCATGCCAATGGCATGGGCACTGCAGGGGCCCCCGTAAGAGGGCCCCAAAAAGAATTTCAGTGTCTGCCTAGCAGACACTGAAATTCGCGACGGGTGCAACTGCACCCGTCGCACCTTCCCACACCGCCGGCTCAATTCTGAGCCGGCGTCCTCGTGGGAAGGGTGTTTCCCGCTGGGCTGGCGGGCGGACTTTCGGCGGTCGCCCGCCAGCCCAGTGGGAAAGCCAGAATGACCGCCGCGGTCTTTCGGCGGGAACCGCGTGGCGGGCGGCGACCGCCGTCCGCCGCGGTCAGAATGACCCCCTTAATGGCCCTCTAACAGGATGGTCAGACAAAAGTTCAAACAGAGAGAATTCTGCTCCCTTTTGTGTCACTTCCCTGGAGGCAAAAAAGCAGACATGGAAGTAAGACATCTCATCTCCTTCTGTGTTTGTCAGGGTGTCCTCCAATCATGCCTTGTAGGGTCTGGTTGAATCTTTCAACCAACCCATTTGTTTGTGGGTGGTAAGGGGTTGTGAACTTATAAGTCACACCACATTCCTTCCACATGTGTTTTAGGTATGCAGACATGAAGTTAAAACCTCTGTCGGATACTACTTCCTTAGGGAAACCTGTTTAGGTAAAAATACACAGGAGGGTTTTTGCTACTGCAGGAGTAGTGATGGTCCTAAGGGATATAGCCTCAGGGTATCCAGTGACATGATCCTCTACCACTACCACCAGAATATATCTGTGCCCTGATGCTATTTGAGGGTCAAGGGTGCAACAATGCCAACCCCTACCCTTCAAAGGGAATCCCAACCAGAGGTAGCGGCATTAAGGGGGCCTTTAAGTGTCCACCTGCCTTGCCTTGCTTCACTTTCTGGGACATTCTAGGCCAGTAAAAGTGGTTTACCAACCTACTCCAAGTTCTATTTTGGCCCAAATGCCTAGCTAGAGGAATGTCATGGGCTAGCGTGTGGAGAAACTCTCTGAACTGCTGAGGTACTACCACCCTCCTGGTTGCACCAGGCTTGAGGTCTCTGGCTTCAGTGTACAGGAGCCCATCCTCCCAATTAACCCTGTGGGTACCACTGACACTACCCTTTTCTTCCTATGTAGCTTGCTGCCTCAGGCCTTCAAGAGTGGGACAGGTTCTCTACCCCTGGCATAGATCCTCCCTAGAGGGTCCCCCTAGGCCCAAGACCTCTGAGTAGCAAGGCCCAAGCTCTGCAGGCTCAGTTCCCTCTGGAAATGGCAAGTCCTCTTCCTGGGAAGAGGGGTTCTGCCTTTTGATATGATTTTAAGCTGGTTCCCTAGTATTCCTGCCTCTTCTCTTGGGAGGCTGGTCCACTATTATAGGATCCAACTCTCCTTTTTCTCTCTGATGTTTACTGTGTTCCCTAGTCTTGACACAGGCCCATTCTGGGATCCCGAGCATGGCTGCCTCGGTCTTCAGTTCTACTTCAGCCCAGGAGGAATGCTCCAAGTCATTTCCAAGCAGGCAATCTACTGGGATGGATGAGGACACAACCACTTCTTTCTGCCCTAATACTACTTCCCCCAATCGAATGTTACCATAGCCATGGGATGGAACTTGGTCTCATTGTCAAAATTGGTGACAGGATAAGACTTCCCTACCAGCAACCGATTTGAGAGAACCAAGTGCTGAGTTACCATGGTAACACTAGCTCCTGTGTCCCTCAAAGCTT
This sequence comes from Pleurodeles waltl, assembly GCF_031143425.1. Lineage (NCBI taxonomy): Eukaryota > Metazoa > Chordata > Amphibia > Caudata > Salamandridae > Pleurodeles > Pleurodeles waltl. Next base: position 548,981,639 of record NC_090440.1, on the reverse strand, counting down.
CACCTTTCTCCCTATTAATCAAAGGGTGCTGTCTGTATTTTTGCATATTACTTGGACAGGCAGCACAGGATAATTCTACCCCTCCCTCAGTGACTAATGTTGCCTCTGTGGGAATAGCTACATGCTCAGGCCACAGCTCTGATCACATCTGGAGATTAGCAACTGCATTTACTGCAGGTTGGCAAGAGGCATTCTTTTTGTTTTTACAGCTAGGGTCTCCAGTTTGGTGCTCTCTATTCTTGCAGGCATAGCACAAAGCCTTGTTGGGATCAAAGTTATTTCCTTTGTACCCACCCTTAGAATGTGAGGAGTCTCTGGGCCCACACTCCTGTGCAGATTTTTGGGGGCCTTGAGAAGACTGTTTTTTTTTGCTCCCATCTTTCCCTTGGAGGGGCTTTTTGGCCTCTTTCTTTTGGTGTTACCCACCAGTGGTAGTTTGGGTCACCCTTGTTTTGACCCAGTGGTCTGCCTTCCTACCCGACTCTTGAGGGGAAAGTGTACCTTTATCTACCAGGTATTGATGTAGCCTCTCATTGTAACAATTACTCAGCAGATGCTCTTTCATGAACAGGTTATACAGCCCATCATAATTGTGTACCTGTTACCAGCTAAACAACCCCCCAGCATTTTTTCTGAATAGTCCACAAACTCTACCCAAGTTTAGTCCTGAGTTTTTCGAGCCTCCTCGAGCTTTATAAAGTATGTTTCAGTTGTAAATCCAAAGACCTCATTCAGGGTACCCTTTATAAGGTGATATGATTTATAATCTGCCTCATTCAGTGTCAGGAGCCTAAGCCTGCACTTGAGAATAACGCCCACAACAGTGTGCTTCAGTGTTTCTTCTCAATTTCCACTCAATAAAGGCTCTTTCAAAGACAGAAAACCATTTAACTATATCATCCCCTTCTGTGAAGGGAGGGCCAGCTTCTTTTGGGAGTTTAAGATTGAAAGGTCTCTCAATGCTTGGTTGCTGCCACAAGAAATGGGTAATAGGCCCAAATCTTTTCTCTTTGTTTTATTTTCCAGACGCAGACTCTCTAATGCCAGTCATTTGGTCAGCCTGGCTAAAACCAGGTCTTCTATTGTGGGTGCACTTATGCTGGGGTAAGAGGAGCTACCCTCATCCCCATTCGCCACAGGATTTTCCTCTCCATCAGAGACTTCACCATCTACTTCCTCTGTCAAGTGGGCTTTCTCCTGCTGAGCTACCAGAAATCTAAGCTGGTCAACTTTAGCATGTTTTCCAGTAGGAATCTTGTACAGCTTGCAGAGCTTCCTTAACTGGGCATAGGTATAGGCCATGTAAGGGGCCAGGTCGAGCTCCTGGCTCTGGTTCTTTGAATTTGACATGTTTACTTTACTAAAGTTGGGACCTTTTCATAAATTTGGAAACCCTTTTTGGATAAGGCCAACTAAAGTAAGGACTTTTAAACTTGTAACTATTGCTGGGCCCTAGCTGTTATTAAAAAAAAAAAAATCAAAAATTCTAGCCGATTGAACAAAATGCAATTGAGCTAAAGATATTTTGAAAAGTTATTCATGTGCTCACAAATTGAATAAGTGGTATCAACAAATGCAAAGTCTTTATCCCACTGCTGAGACACCAAATGCAGGAGGGTGGCCCTCTATGTAGTGTGCAAAACATACACCGTGCAGAGTGTCCGGACAACCAAACATTGGTTTACAGAGGTAAAAACTAGGCCACCTAATGCTCTAATTTTTAGGGTAGCTTGCTTGAGAAGTTAGGCTAATCTTGGAGAAGTGCAAAGCACGAACAGTATCATTAAAGCAAGGCACACACTCAAAAGAATAACTTGAGACCAATTTACAAACATGCTCCACATTTTTATAAATTTTTTAAGACCAAGATTATCAGAATTAGGTAAGCACTTTTTAAGTTATTAATTTTTTAAATTGAGAAAATGTCTTAATTCTGTGCGTAATTAAGCTCCATAGCAATCAATAGAGAAATACTTTAGAAATCCATATAAAATCAGGCAATACATTTGCCACTTTCTCCTTTTGGGGACAGGTCGAGAAGTTTGGGTGGCTCCCGGTTTCAGGGTGAGCAGCTGCAGAAAGTCGCTGGAGCTTGTGCAAGCTCACTGCGGGGGGAAACTTGAAAAAGCACTGCAGTGGTGGACTTCAAGGTGAGTTCCCTTGGAGTGTCGAGGTCACAAGTGGTGGAGAACCTTTAGAACACAGCTGGATCTTTGGCGCAGGGCACAGGGCGGCCGGGTGGAGAGCCCATTGGTGAGCCAGGAGCTGTGCGCAAAGGTGTCCTTGGAGAAGGCGGTAGGTCGCTTTGAGGGTCACTTGCAGCTCAGCATTGGCACTCTGGTGGGAGGTCCTGGTGTTTTCTGAAGTCCCTCAGTGGGGCTTCCTCCTGGTCCTTTTTTAATCTGGAGTGGACCGTCCTTCTGGGTGTCCGATGCGGGGTCACCAGTACCTGGGGCTATTGCACCGTTCGGCTACAGGAGGTTGCGATGCCACCAAACTTGGCACAGTGCTAAGCGTTGTCCTTGCAGTCAGTTGGGTGAAACTTGGTCAGGCTATGGTGTCCAGTTCCTTGGTCAGCAGCCGGTCAGTGAACTGGATTTCACTGGTCTTTGTTGCAGGAGAGGGATGCCTTCACTCTGGAGGGAGATCTTTTCAGAAGTTTGGAGGTCCTCTGGGGTTTTTATAGTCCGTCCGATGTCTGAGCAACCCCTCAGTGGCGATTGTCGAGTCCTGGGTGCAGCAGGCAGGGTTGTTCTTGGTGCAGCAGGGCTTCAGTTCTTGAGCCTTGGGTCTTTCTTGTTGCTGGTCTTCTTGGGTCCTTTGAATCTGAATCTCTGGTCTAGGGTTGCCTTCCAAATACTGTATTAGTGGGCGTTTAGAGGAGTACCTAGTAGCAACCAATGGGACATTTACCTTAGGGTGGCTACACCCACTAAGTGACCACTTCCTTTGGGCAGAAGTCACTTTCCTACCTGATTGCCTATTTTCCTTCCATGCAAGATGGAGGAAAAAGAAATGGAGGGTCACCTCACATGCAACACCTTAGGAGGAGTGCAAGCTGGGGCTGACCACTCCTCATGTCCTTTGTGTGCTTTCCTGCTGTTGCTCCTGCCAAAAGTGGGGGCTTGCAATAGTGGCGGCCATCTGCTGCTATTAGTAGGCTTGGTGTCGAGTTTCAAAGGCAGTAAGCCCTTTTAAGCTCTTTAGCAGGGCAGTGCACATTCTTGAGGAGGTAGGTGTGACACCTCCACCCAGGAAGGGCTTTGTTCTGGGATCCAGAAAGCAGGTGCTCTCACCCCGGGTTCCAGAATCTTGTCTGGTGATGGCAGGCTGGTTGTGACCAGCTAGCAACCATGCCAGTGTTAGTTAGCTTTCTAAGGGTCTCCTCTAACGTGGCCCCTGGGCACAATTTGCAAGAAATCCAATACTGGTATCAGTTTGGATTTATAATTCTGAGTTGTTTGATACCAAATTGGGTGGAAGTTGATACTTTCTTATCAGTACTGGCAAAAGCAAATAAAAAAAAAACAGCACTATAATTCTCCAAATTTCTAATTTTATCTCAGTAAATTGTTAATGGTGTTTTAATATCTAAGATGAAAGAGAGCCACCTCATGTTAGATTCTGGAAAAACTAGAATAACAGTTTTCTGACACAAATGGAACTTTGTTTGGTCCTTTGACCTAAACTTGGGGTCTTAATAACGAAGATATTTCAGCATTTTCTAGGGGCTCAAACCATTAATAAGTCCCATCTTACAGAAGGGAAAAGAACAACCAGTTTCTTATTTCAGATTTTTTTTAATAATGGTGATACTAATATGATCTATCCTTCTGCTAGATGTTCACAACCCCTTACTGCTGCCCTTTGAACCGATAACATGGCTGAAGCTAACCATTCCGTAAATCAGTCTCTAAGAAATTTCTAAATCTGGAAGGGATCAAAATATGACACTCTCATATTTTTAAAACCACATCACTTTTCAAAGTTTCTTCAGTGCTTAGCATAGGAGGCTAATGATGAAGGTTTCCTAGAGGCTTGAATTGCGGAAGCTACCTCCATTGAACAGTCTAAATGCTGGAGAGTACGCCTTCCATGAGACATGCTGTCAGATTTAGATTCACTAACTGCTTCCTTGACAACTCCAGAAACGTGACAGGGGAAGGAATGTCTTGAAAATGAAAAGGTCTACAGCCAACATCTTTTTAAACAATCGAAGCAAGGGCTGGCGAGGCCAAAAAGGAGCAACCCAGATCACCACTATTATTTTCTCATGAATCTTCTGTTGCACATTCAGGTGGAAGAGAACAGGGGAAACCATACCAATAACAATGAATTGTCATGACATCAGCCGCCCACGCCTGGGAAGACTGTATTTGGGTACAAAAGTGTTGAAGAAGGACATTGGTCTAAGAGGCAAATAGATTCAACCAAGGTCTTCCGAACCCGGGCACTGTTTCCAAGAAAACCTACTCCCTCAGGTGATACTCTGGGGAAAGGAGAATTGAGAAACAAAAGACAGAGTTGCCTGCCATATCGTCATAAACTATTTCCAATGGGAAGACTGAATTTCTTTGGTTTGAGACCAATTCTGTTTTACATAAACACCCCCACCCCCAGCTTGCTCCCCATCCCTAAGCACTCATGTCTGTGGTAAGAACAACTGGGATGTATATTTGAATGGCACCCTTCTCTGCACATTTTGACGAGCCAACCCGCTGTAAATACTATTATATTTTGTCTCTGACTGGTATCATTTATACGTAATTTTTCAACCCTGAGGGCAACAGTCCAAGAGATATGTCACTAACAGCTTCAAATGATGGCAATACCATTGAACTACCACCATTGTGGATGCCACCAACCATCCCTGAACTGAACAAGGCGGGGGCTGAGGTCGGAGTAGTTTTTAGCGGGGCAGGGTTTTAGGCCTCAGGACGGGGGAGAGGAAGGGGTAGTTTTAAGGGCAGGGTGGGGTTGGTTTTAGGGCTCAGGGCAGAGGGGGTCAGGGTAGTTTTAAGTGCAGGGCGGGGTCAGTTTTAGGGCTCATGGCAGTGGGGCAGGGTAGTTTTAAGGGCTGGGGCCGGATTTTAGAGTCAGGGCAGGGGGAGAGGCAGTTTTCAGTGGTGGGGTCAGATTAGTGCTCAGGGCGGGGGGGCTGGGGTAGTTTTTCGCAGGGGGCAGGATTTTAGGCCTCAGGGCGGGGAGGGCAAGGGGTAGTTTTAAGGACTGGGGCCGGGTTTTAGGACTCAGGGCGGGGAGGTAAGGGCCAGTTTTAAGGGCTGGGGTGGAGTGGATTGCAGGGCTGGGGTATCAGGTGTGAGGTAGCAGGGCAGGGGGGCTGCAGTGAGCAATTTTCCATTATTCCTTTATCAATCATGCTTTTGCAATGAAATTCGTTGTAAAGGCATGCATGGTAAATGCATGCATGATAAAGACATGGTCGTGTTTAAGATCGTGGTGTTTAGGCATGTGTTGTAGTATCATACAGCCTAATTTAACAATCACAAGCCACACATTTTGTAAGTAAGTCTGCATTAATATATACATGTATTTGTTTGCAAGTTGAAGCATATGGTAAACAAGTGACACAATTAGCGGTGCATTAAATAAGAGTGACAACTTCAGAAGAACAGTGTGTCTATATATATGGCATTGCACACTCAAGATCCTGCAAACACATTAATCTACAAAAAATGAGCTGAATAGTGGTAAGTAGTCACTCGTATCTGGGTCGGGGGTATGTGGGGGTGGGGAGAGGGTGAGGAGAAAGGATCGCCCAACGACAGCAAAGGAAGGGCCAGTGTCAATATGGACATGGGTCTGATCGTCAACATCGCTGGAGGTTGTACCCAGGAGCATAGAGCAGCTTCAGTGGAGGAAGGGAATAAGCATGTGTTATGCAGCCCCAAGATTGAAGGAAGTGCAGTAATATTCAGGGTGGTCTTCCATCAAATTTAGCTTCTACTTTCTCCAAATATTTAAGGCATTCAGGAGGTCTGGTCGGTATCGAACGCCCTGGTCCGCCATTACGCAGAGCCTGTTGCTCTGCCAGTATACTACAGCAAAGGTCTGAAAGCCACAAATAGATGGGGGTGAGGGCAGGTTTCCAACACATGGCTATCCTATATATATCCTAATCTGCCCCACTCCAAAAAGGCATAGAGTTTGACAGGGGCCACTTGCCTTCTACCCTTGCCATATATTGCTGCGTTCAGGAGTGAGTGTAGCTGTGCAAAGAGGCTACTGGGCAACAGGACCAGGATGGCAGAAAAGAAATACAGTAACCTGGGGAGTATTAACATTTTGGAGATGGCAATCCTGTCTACAGGGGAGAGCGACCAGGTTGTCCAGAACAGAAGGGACAATCTCACCCCATTAAGGGCTCTGCCCACATTTCCATTTATCAAGTCCTTGTCAGAGTGATAATCCTGCATGCCTAGATATTTACACAAGACCAGGGGAGCGGAGTACATGGAAGCCATCTCTGCCGGGCTTCAGACAAGGCTGTCAAGGGAAACAAATGGGGCTTGTCCCAGTCTATCTTCAAACCGGATGCCTCTCCAAACTGACGTCAAAGCTCCATAAATTGAGAAAGCACCATAGCATCATCCCTGAGGTATACCAGAGCATCATCAGCATATAACAAAATCACATGCCTGTATCCCCCGGCTTGGATTCCCAATTCCAAAGCTCACTCCCGGCGTGCACATGCGAGGGGTTTCATAGCCAACAGGAAACTTATTGTGGATAAGGAGCAGCCATGGAGAGTGCCACGTTCAATAGTAAATGGATCAGGTATTACATGCCCAGTTTTCACCCTGGTGAGTGGCGTATTGTATAGTAGACTAATTCACTGAAGTAACCTGGGACCTATCCCAAGCCTCGCAAGGCTGGCATTCAGATATTCCTGACCCAGGATGCCAAAGACTTCTCTATGTCCAGCAGTGCAACCCAGGGATTCACACCAGACAACCATGCCCAATCCATCAGGATGCACAGGCGACACAGGTTCAAGAGTGTATTCCTGCCAGGTATAAACCCATTCTGATCTGGGTGCACTATATTTTGTGCTATGAGGAACAGCAGGTTTGCCAACACCTTACCTAGGATCTTGTAGTTTGTATTCAATAAGGAGAGGGGGCGATAAGACCCCAGCAATAGACTGTCCCTATCTGGCTTAGGTAGGATGACTAGTACCACTTCTCGGAGTGAGGTGGGGAGTATGCCCTTTGAGTAGGCTGAGTTAAACAGCTTCAGCAAGTGGGAGGTGAGTTTAGACTTAAAGGTAGAGCAAAATTAAAGAGGCCAGCCACCCGCTCCAGTAGTCTTGCCATGTGCCATTTGTTTGCTTCCAAATTTCAGTTTCAGATAGAGGAGTCTTGAGATCTGCACGCTGGGACGCCTGGAGTTGTGGCATATGTATGTTGTCCAGGAACAACCCAATTAAGGTTATATCTACTGGCCGCAGGGTTGTATATAGCTTGGCATAGGAGGAGCGTAAATCATCATTAATGGCCTCTTCATTGTTGAGAATTTGGCCCATCTCACTGTGGATAGAGGTAATTGGAACCCTGGGGGAATCAGAGCGGAGCAGCCAGGCCAAAAGCCTACTTGTCTTATCGCCCTCCATGAGTTTTCCCATCTGGTAAGCCTTGTAATCTACTTTGCCCAACTGCTATAGTGTTGTCTTGTTGGCAAGCCGTGCTTGCGCCAATGGAGCAGCTGCTGTCCAGTTGTCAGGCAACATCCGTTCATATCTGCGGATGTTCGTTTCCAAGTAGCGTAGTTACCTATGCAACACTAAGTTAGTGCTGTACACCATCTTAATTGCATGTCTGCGAAGGACCACTTTAAAGGCATCGCACAGTATGATGGAATCAGACATCATGCATTCCTTGTCTGCAAAGTATTAGGTGATATGGTCCGATAAGGTGTTGTGAAATGCCCCATCTTGCAGGGCACCTGCGGGGAAGCACCAGGTAGGTATAACAGGAGTGCCCATGGCCCCATGTCAGTTGTTGTTGTATTGGGCAGTGATCCAAGGAGATCCGACCCAGATGTTCAGCTTGGGTAACCCTTGTTAGTGCCTCTGGGATGAAGTAAAAAAGGTCGATCCTGGTGTGTAGGTCATGCAACCACGAATAGAAGGAATATTCCCTGGTCATGGGGTGTAAGCTGTACCAAGCGTCTAGCACCTGATTGTGAGAGACCCAGCATTTAAGGTGTTGGGTAAGAACAACGGATTGAGCCCCGGGCACTGGTGGGTGAGAGGGGTCATGGTCAGAATCTGGAGCGCAGTTAAAGTCCACACACTAATAGCAAGGTGCTAGTGCATTATGTACAAGGGCTGGGGTGTGGGATTGCAGAAAGAGGACCTGACTAGTGTTGGGAGCATATAAAGAAATAAATGACACAGGGAGACCATCTAAAATCCCTTTGAATACTGCATATCTCCCACTCCAGATCTACTCTAGGATGTGAAACCTCCAATACTACCCCTGGTGCCACCCATACAAGTGTGCCTCTAGCATATCAAGAGTATGTGGTCCCCAACAGGGTGCCTCACCAGTGCCTGCGCATGCCTTCAAAGTCTGGAGCAGTCAGATGGGTCTCCTGGAGGAGTGCAACATGTATCTTACGCTTGCACAAATATTGATGCACTCTGTATCGCTTCACGTAACTAGCTAGCCCACTAACATTCAAGGTCAGAAGTAGGTACTGTGCCCCAGACCTATTACCAGGAGCAGCCAAGGAATATCAGACATGTGGGAGAACATCCCTACCATCAGCATAGTTCACCCCATCTCCCAGACCCAGCCAACCCCCCAAACCAGGAGACCACAAATCATTTTAAAAGCATTCAACACAAAAGCAACACTAGACAAGAAAATCAGGTATAAAGTAATCATCAAACTCCTCTTTCCAGGCTAACACACCAACGGATGTCTGGCCAGCAGCACTGTAATGCAACAAAGAGCGACATTATGAACCACTCAGTTTCAGTGTCACTGTCTATATATTGGGCAGTGGTAGTATACTAGTAATAACATCCAGGCACGGAGCATACGCAGCCTCCGGCCACCACACCATTATGATGCCCCCTCCCCATGCAGTACCACATGCTACTCACAGAGACATAGTTAAGGTTGTTCCAAACCAGGCGTGCATATGCACCTGTATCACATCTTCTGCAGATTGAGGAGTTACCACTGCCCCTCCCCCCCAATCGACCAATGTGTCTGTTTGGGCAATAACCAATGCCTCACTGTCAAGTCTATGTGTCAATGATCCCATAGGGGATGGGGTAGTCTCTCTCTGTTCCTCCTCCACAACTGTCTGTGATCTTTCTTTGGCTGCGTGTTATCTCAAGGGGCCCACGGGGTGCTTCTTGTGAGGTCTGCGGTGTCCACACAGTAACGGTGTCCGTTGTCTCTGGGGATAAGTAGCAATGCCCTTGCTTTTTAACTAAGTCCGAGCCTCCTCCGGGGTTGCGCAGTAGGTGGCACTATCTCTCGACATGATCCTTCACGAACAGAAAGGAAGACCTCCGACCTTGAACCTCTATGGTATAATCAGCAAAAATGTTGACTTGGGAGTTCTCTACTGTTGACAGGCCTTTTGCATGAGTAACTTATAGGGTCTGATCACTGTCTCTATAGTTGAAGAGGCGGGTGACCATTGGGCGCTGGGGGGGGGCCCAGGGGGTAGCCGCCAACCCAGGACCCTGTGGGCACGCCCCATGGAAAGGAAGGTCGAGTGCTTGTCCTGCAGGATTGTAGTCGAAAACCATTCCTCGAGGTAGAATTCCATGCTGGGGCCTTCATCTTGCTCTTGTGAGCCCACGATATAGACGCTGTTGTGTCGGGACATGCCTTCTTGATCATCAGCACATTTTCTGAGATAATCTACCTCATCTTCCAGGGCCTTAATGTGTGCACTAGTGTCAGAGACCATCGGTCTGAAGGAGGCCAGAGTGGAATCTGTGCTCTCGATGCATTCCTTTAACTTTTTGTGGTCTTCCCTCAGTAGAACCATATCAATCCTTAGTGTGTCAATCTTCGGCTCTAGAGAGATTTTAATGTCTAGCACACCCAACAGGATCTCGTCAAATCTGCATGAATGAGTGGCCAACATGTTCTCAAGAGACCGTCCTGCAGGGCGCATAGTATCTCCCACCTCACTGCTGCTCAGGGTGCCAGGCACTACGTCCAGTGAACTGTCTTGTTTTGTGCAAACCATGAGGGCAGAACACAGTGCCAAGGGGAATAATGCAAGGAAATCCCAAGAGTTCTCTAGTTGCCGATCGTGATAGGCTTTCGTTTGCATAGGGTGCATGATATGGTTAGGCGTTAAATTCAGTGGAGGTATGGGAATGAACAGAGATTAGACACGGACCAGTTCCCGGGCACTAAGGGTTCGTTCACAGCGATGGCACCCTCCTCTCAGCCCCACAGCAGTGCCTTAGGCCCATATTTATACTTTTTTTTGCGCTGCATTTGCATTATTTGTTGACGCAAGAGTGGAGCAAACTTCCAAAATGCAATTATACTTTGTAAATTTGTGCCGCTTTTGCATCAAAAAATGATGCAAATGCGGCACAAAAAAAGTATAAATATGGGCCTTAGTCTTTCAAGCAGGTGAGCGTTTTGTGTGGAGTGAGGGGCAACACTGGAAGAACTGTATATGGGTTACTATGAGTCTGAGTCCCCAGCACAAGGTACTGACTCTAGCAGACGGTGAGCGAATAGGTAAGGGGGCCCTTCAACATTACCTTTTGCTATGTGTAATGTTGCACGAGAGGGATCTGGACATCGGCACACACCACTGTGGTCAACTAACCAGGGTGGTAAGCTGCACTTCAAAGGCTCTGGACAGAGGAGGGAGATCCACTGCATATAGCTATGTCCTTAGGTCCTTCTCAGTCTCTTTAAAGAGGTCTCATTGCTGGCTTATGGTGCCCCCAGACAGTACTCTCATCAGGGTTGCGACAGGGAGGGGGGAGCGCATTGACCCACCTGTATGTCATGTCCTCGTGATGTTGAGGAATAATGTAGGCCACAGTCGCACTCATTGCTGTGCTTTTACTGCTTCGCAACCGCACCCAATGAGTGAGGCCGGTGCAGCTAAATGCACCTTGTCTTGTCTTGTTCCTCCAGGGAGGACGAGTCACTGCGGTGCAAGGAGTCCCCCTCCTCCAGCCTCCCAAAATGGAAAAAAAATCTTTGGGTGCATTTCCAATGCCCCAAATAGGCCGCACTCCACAGGCAGAGGCAGTCTTGCTGAAAACCGTCAGCCATGCCTGCAGGCAGACGCTTCTCTGCAGGGTCCAGGGCCTCAGCGGGGAAGATGAGGCGCTCCTGTGATGCACACTCAGGTGTCGGGGCTGCCGCCAGCTCTACATGCAGCGGGGAGCCTCTGTCTTGGATCAGGATGCTGTGCTTTCGGCCGAGGGACGCAGAGCTCCGCACAGTGCAGCTTACACAGTCGCCATCTTGGCCACACCCCAACCCTCCCTTAACTCTTAACCAAGTCCGGGCAGTTGCCTGACGTGACAACAATAGCTTTTACAATTGAAGTTTCAGCTTCAGCTGCCTTTGTCATGTCAAGAAAACCTGACCGGTCTGTGAATTTAATAGGACCGTCTTCCTGGTGCTCGTTACTTTGTTACAGAAGCAAACTTGATTTCTCGAGAATGATGATAAGCTCCATTCCCGAAGACATTCGCAGGTTGTGATGAAACTCCTTAACTAAATGACGCAATACATTGGTAAATACCAAGGTGAAGTGGACAAGCAGACTGACAGGGCTTTGAACTAGTAGTGTTTATCACCTCATCTGAAGTATTTTTTTGGCTGTTTTGAAAGTATGCTTCTTGAAAGTCCAGTGTTACTAAGAAATCTTCTAGAGCAATCAACAGGATTATTGTTTGACCGTCCTAAAGGTTCTGTCCGACTTTGGAACTAAGATGATTCTGGAATAAAAACAAATGCCCTCATTATAACCCTGGCGGTCGGTGATACAGTGGCGGTGATACCACCAACAGGCTGGTGGTAATTACCGTCAAATTATGACCATGGCGGTGATAACTCAGATAGACAGCCACTTTGCTACACCGACCGCTGGGGCGGAAACAACAGGTACCACAGTGGTAGCCGCCTGCAGCCAGGCGGAAGTCAATGTTCCGCCCACTGTATTAAGACCCTGCAAACCGCCATCTCATCCGGGGCGGTACCAACGACATCAAAAGTCTGGCAGAAACACTGCACAGAAGTGAAAGGACTCACTGTGCCCTGTGCTCTTGATCCTTGGGAGGGTGGGGTTGGTAGGTGTCTTACCCACTGGTTCTGGAGGGGGCATCGTGCCCTGTGCTCTTGATCCTGGGGAGTGCAAGGTCACAGTGTCTCAGGTGGGTGTCATACCCTCTGGATTTGCAGGGGGCAGGCTGCACAGCAGCCATTGGACGCAGGACTACACACTGTCCGCCGGCGGTGACAGCTGCTCACTGGTGGTAGTGGTGCTGCTGCTGGTGGTGGGGGGAAGCTCCAGCCCATCCCTTGCAGCCTCGGATGGCTGCCCACTGGTGGTGGTGGTGCTGCTGCTAGTGGAGGGAAGCTCCAGCCCATCTCCTGCAGCCTTGGACGGCTGCACAACCATGGTTGGTGGTGGGGGCTCCGTCTGAGTCCCTGTCCCTGGCTCCTTGTCCTTCCTGGCAGCAGCTGGGGCTGGCTCCTTGCCCTTCCTGGCAGCAGTTGGGGCAGGCTCCATGGTCTTCCTGTCAGCAGCTGGGGCTGGCTCCTTGCCCTTCTGGGGCTGGCTCCTTGCCCTTCCTGGCAGCAGCTGGGGCAGGCATCTTTTCCTTGAGGCTGCCTGGTGCAGGCTCCTTCACCCTCTGCACAAGTGCCCTGGATCCTTTCCCACCACAAGTGCGTGTGGAGACTACAGGGCCTGTGGACCGGGTGGCTGAGGTGCTTTCCTGGGTTTTTGCCACCCTGGCCAGACATGAAGGACGGGAGGGGGGAGGGGTAGGGAAGAGGTCATTGGTGGAGAGGAAAAGCTTCTTATGGACATTGGGGCAGGAAGAGGGAGAAGGTTTGGGAGTGGAGGAAGAAGGAGTGGTTGTAGGAGGTGTCTGTCTGCTGATTTTAGGTGCAGGTGCATAGGCTGGATGCTGTTGCGAGGTGGATGGCTGTTGGGTGTCTGAGTGCTTGTGTTTGTGTACTTTAGGAGGGGGGACAGACACAGTGGGAGAGGACACAGGGGACGTGTGCATTGCTGTTGTGGAGGTGTCTGCCAGTGAGGTGTGTGCTCTGCTAGGTGTGGTGGTGATGCTGGTAGTGGATGATGGTGTAGTGCATGCAGTTGTGAGTGAAGGACCTGGGAGGGAGGTGGAGGAGGAGTGGGAGACAGTGGAAATTGTGGATGTTGGTATGTCTGCATCTGGATGGTGTTTGTGTGAGTGCCTTTGGGATGAAGTGTGGTGCTTGTGTTTGCCTGTGCCACTGTTGTGTGTTGTCTTGTGTGCATGCTCGTCTGCTTGTGTGCTTGGGATAGGTAGGGGTTGAGGGGAATAGGATTGGGATTGGGAAGAGAAAGTTGGAGGGGGGAGGGTGGAAACAGGGACAATCATCAGAGAGGAGGCCAGAGCCTGGATCGATCTCTGTTGGACCGCCAAGCCAGGTGAATGCCCTCCAAAAATGCATTAGTTTGTTGCATTTGGGCTGCCGGTCCCTGAATGGCACTCACAATGGTTGACTGCCAAGAAAGATGGATCTCAGGGGGTCAATAGCCTCCTCACTGAGGGCAGCAGGGCTAACTGGGGCAGGGCCTGAGGTGCCTGGGGCGAAGGAGATACCCACCCTCCTGGGTGAGCGGGCATGGGCAACTTGCTGAGGGGCTGCTGGGAGGGCAGTGCTGGTACGTGAGGTGGCGGATGTACGTGTAGCTGGGGTGGTCACCGAGGTGTCCGCCACCACCAGAGAGCTTCCATCGGAGGAGGTATCAGAGTCTGAACTGTCCCCTCCAGTCTCCGCCGTGGTGCTCTCCTTGCCCTCCGTCCCACTGGTGCCCTCAGCATCGGTGGACTCTGCCTCCTGGGTCCTGTGGGATGAAGCTCCCTCGTCACTGGTGCCTATGCTCCTCTGCCAGATGATGCTAATGCACATAAGGACAGGGGTGACAAAACTAAAAGGGGGGGAGACAAAGGATACACCTGGTCAATGCCTGCACCAACACCACCGTTGGCATACACACCACTCTCACACACAGGGAACAGCCCTACGCACTATGCATTGCACTACCAGTTATTTTGCTAGCCACCAAGGCCTGGGGAGGGGCGCACACCGCCAAATGCAGCACACCTGGGACCCACGCAGCCCTGCCCAGTTGTGGATGCCTACGAGCTTGTCGCACCGCGCGGTGCGGCGCGAGCCGAGAGCTCGACTTCGGCCGGGCGTTCGGCTCGGGCCGCGCACCGCGTTATTAAGACGCGGCGCGCCCCCAGCCTCTCCTGCGCGTTTCGAGGCCCCAGATTTGCTTGGGGCCTCGTTCTTCCTTCTGCCTTTCACTGTCCCAGGGGTCTCTGAACCCTCTTACCTGTTTTTCTTCGTTTCTTTGTCCTTTCTTCTGTTTGCAGTCTGTTGTGTGCCTTTCTTTATGTCTTTTCCTCCTTCCCAGATTCCTGTGCTTTCCCAGCATTCCTTGTTCCCTATTCTCTATGGTTCCTCTACTATTCTGTTCTATATATTGTTTCCCTATCTAAGATGGTGTCCTTTTACTTCCTGTGGGTCACTTCCTGTTTGTTGGTATATAAGGGCTGTGTTTTTCCTCTTTCCTTGCGCTGCAACACTTTCTGCTCAGTTGGTGTCTTCGCTCCTGATTTCCTTGCCTTTTGGTTTTGGACTCAGCATTCTGTATTTTCTGATTTTTGCTCCTTTTGGATTCCTGTTTGTTGTTCTTGTTTTTCTCCAGGACTTTTCCTGTTTGGATGTTTTTCCCCTTTGGAAGGGGTTTTTCCCTCTGGCGCTACTTTCTGAAGGGCACGGTCTGTTCTTGGTGTCTCCATTGCCTACAGCACCGTGGCTACCAGAAAGAGTCGCCCCTTTTTGGGCCAAAGCCGAACATTGAAGATTCACGCCACCAGATCTGCAAAATCCAGGCGCAAGCAGCACGTGAGTCGTGACAGATTGCAGCGCCTAACCATTCCGACGTCCTCAAACACCATGGATAATACAGTGGCGGCTGCTGCAGATCCGGAGCAATCTCTGTTAACCACGATTCAGCAACAAGCCCAGGAGTTGCAACAACTACGTAATGAAAATGCTGCGTTACGACAGGCTTTGGCCCTCCGCACCAGTGATGTTCCGACAATCTCCGCTTCTACCCCTTGTTTCTCTGGTGAACCAACCAAGCTTCGCGAGTTCTTGGATGCTTTAACGGTGTATTTCGCCTTCCGACCTACTCAATTCTCCCACGACAGGACCAAGGTGGGTTATCTTATCAGTGCCTTATCCGGCCCAGCCTTGGCCTGGGCAACCCCGATGGTGTCCTCCGACGACCCTGTATTGTCAGACTATTCCGCCTTTGTGAGTCGCTTCAAACAAATGTTTAGCCGTCCTGGATTGGAAGCCTCCGCTTAAGAAGCCTTGTGCGACATCCAACAAGGCTCCCAAGACGTCCTGCAATATATAACCCGTTTTCGTCAGCTGGCGGCAGAGACCACTTGGGTGGAACGTACTCTGGTAACATTATTTCGTAGAGGACTCAAAGAAGAAATAAAGGATGAACTAGTGCATTCTACCAGAGCGGAAGATCTTCGTGGCCTGATGGATCAAGCACTGTCCATCGAATATCGTCTTCAGGAACGGAGATCGGAAAAGAAAAGGAGTAGAGGGTTTACCCAACCAAGTAGCTCCCGTGCATACCTGCAGCGTTCCGAGGAACCTCGCACTCCTGCTAGAGACATCGAAGGGGAACCCATGCAGGTGGATACTACCCGAGGTCCGCTCTCTGCTAGTGAACGAGAAGACAGACGCAAGAGAGGGTTGTGCCTGTATTGTGGTTCTGCTGGTCACATACTCCGTACCTGTCCAGTACGTCCGTCCAGACCTTCGGGAAACGCCACCTCCCATCCTCTGTAAGAAGGGAGGGGACGGGATCTACAGCTATACCTTCCATCAGCTCCTTTAATGACAATACAACTGCCTTGTTCATCTTTCCTGTCCTGTTACAACTTCCTGACGGTCGTCAAGAAAAGACTATGGCATTACTAGACTGTGGTGCTAGTGGTATATACATGGACAAGACATGGGCTGCTGCTAACCTAGTTCCTACTCAAGCAAAAGAAGTACCCGAACAGGTACACACTGTGGATGGATCTTTGATATCCTCTGGTCCTGTAGACACCACTACCCTGATGTTAAGTCTACAGGTGGGAAACCATCAAGAACACATCTCCTTCGATCTTATTACGTCCCCTAACCATACCATCATTCTTGGAATTCCGTGGCTCATTAGACATAACCCATATATAAATTGGGTTACCCGGACAGTCTCTTTGTCTTCGCAATTTTGTCACGAGAACTGTTTTACTTCCGACAAGTATTGGTCTCCGAAAAGATCCTTAGCTACTGAAGGTGCCACTGGTATGTCCATTAATACGGTCCAAGGGGTCCCAGACCACTATTTGGAGTTTCAGGATATTTTCCAAAAACCGTCAAAACCTGTGCTACCTCCACATCGAGAATATGATTGTGCAATTCCATTAGAACCCGGCACAATTGTTCCTTTTGGGAGGATGTACTCCCTCACGGAACCCGAAAGGGAAGTTCTAAAGGAGTATCTGGACGAAAATATACAGAGTGGTCTTATTGTTCCATCGTCGTCTCCGGCTGGGGCCCCTCTCTTTTTTGTGCCCAAGAAGACTAAGGATCTTCGTCCGTGCCTGGATTTTCGAGGTCTGAATAAAATCACCATTAAAGATCGTTATCCTTTGCCTCTCATCAGGGACATACTGGAAGCAATCAGAGGGGCCCAACGTTTTACTAAATTGGATTTACGAGGAGCCTACCACCTTTTACGCATAAGAGAAGGCGACGAATGGAAGACAGCATTCAGGACCCCATTTGGCCATTTTGAATATAGGGTTATGCCGTTTGGTCTTACAAACGCCCCGGCAATCTTCCAGAGATTTATGGACTCAGTGTTTTCAGACCTACTTAATCAGACAGTCGTGATCTACCTAGATGACATTCTTATTTATTCTAGAAATCCTGAACTCCATACTTCCCATGTGAAACAAGTTCTTCAAAGACTTCGTGATCATCAACTATTTTGCAAACCAGAGAAATGTGAGTTCGACATAACGGAAGTCAAATATCTGGGCTATCATTTAAGTCCCACCGGCATAGCTATGGACCAAGAAAAGGTACAAGCTATCCTAGAGTGGCCTTCTCCTTCTACCATAAAAGAAACACAATGTTTCCTAGGTTTAGCAAACTTCTATCGACAATTCATTCTAGACTTTGCCAGACAGACTAGCCACATAACTCACACCTTAAAGAAGGACAATTTAAAGAAGGGGTTTGTCTGGACTGAGGCTGCTGAAGCAGCCTTTCAAAGCTTAAAGAGAGCCTTCACCCAAGCCCCCATCTTAAGACATCCAGATACCACCAAGCAATTTATAGTAGTAACTGATGCTTCTGAGAGAGCCATCGGAGCTGTCTTACTCCAACGACAAGAGGATGATGGCCTTGAACATCCTGTTTTCTATTTGTCTCATATCCTTTCCACAGCTGAACAACATTATTCCGTACTTGAAAGGGAATTATTGGCTCTGAAAACAGCCTGCCTTGAGTGGAGGCAGTTTCTGATGGGTTCCAAGGAACCATTTGAGGTGAGGACAGACCACCGTAATTTACAATGTTTAAGAAATTTTGTATACCAGAATAGTCGTCAGGCCCGCTGGGCCTTTTTCTTCAGTCAGTACGATTTTTATATTACATATATTCCAGGATCCCAAAACATTCTGGCTGATGCTCTGTCTCGCCGATATCCAGAGTGTTCTCCTTCCTCATCCCAGTATCTTCTAGAACCCAGTAAGATCATTGGAGTGGCTCAGTCTTTCCTGGAA
This sequence comes from Pleurodeles waltl, assembly GCF_031143425.1. Taxonomy (NCBI): domain Eukaryota; kingdom Metazoa; phylum Chordata; class Amphibia; order Caudata; family Salamandridae; genus Pleurodeles; species Pleurodeles waltl. The sequence continues at coordinate 548,963,509 of NC_090440.1, read as the reverse complement.
GAAGTACAACAAGAATACGCCAACCTATCGGACCATGACATAGAAGAACTAAGACCATTATTGTACAAGAAACAAGGATATTTTTATTACCAAGACCTGATATTCCTCCCTACAAACAAGGTGCAAAAGAAAGCATTACAAATGTGCCATGATTCCCCTGTAGCTGGTCACAGAGGCATCAAAGCCACACAAGAATTACTTTCACGATTTTTTTGGTGGCCTACCTGGAAACTGGATGTGGAAAGATACGTTCAGGCCTGTCCCATATGTGCCCAAGTCAAAATACCTCACACCAGACCGGCAGGATTACTACAACCTTTGCCTGTTCCATCGGCCCCATGGCATACTATCTCTACTGATTTTATGTGTTCGCTCCCACCATCAGCAGGAAACCGGGTTATCATGGTCACAGTGGATTCTTTCACAAAGATGGCTCATTTCACTGGCCTAAAAAAGCTGCCTACTTCCCAAGAACTAGGTCAAATATTCATAGATCATGTCTTCCGTCTCCATGGACTTCCACATACCATAATCTCTGATAGAGGACCTCAGTACATCTCCCGATTTTGGAAGCATTTTTGTAAAACACTGAATATGAATAGAGCCCTGTCTTCAGGGTTCCATCCTCAGACCAACGGACAGACTGAGCGTCTGAACCAAGGACTAGAGCAATATCTTCGATGCTTTTGCAATTCTACCCAAAGTAACTGGAGCACTTACCTCTCTTTAGCTGAATTTTCCTACAATAACTCAGTCCATAGTGCCTCCAAGGTCACTCCCTTTTTCTGTTCCTATGGTTTTCATCCTACCTCTTTCCCTACTTCTCCACAATCCAACTCTCCTCTACCTGCTATTAACTATTTCTCCAAACGCCTTCTCCAACTCCATAAACTAATTCGATCTAATTTGTTACATACCAAGAGGTATATGAAGAAGGCTGCAGACAAGAGACGTACAACCAATCCAAATTATCATCTGCAAGATAAAGTCTGGCTCTCCTCCAAATTCTTGCCCTCACGTCTCTCTCAAAACAAGTTCACACCTCGTTACTATGGGCCTTTCCGTATTCTCCAGTTGGTCAATCCTGTCACTGTCCGTCTTCACTTACCCCATACATGGAAGATCCATCCGGTTTTTCATGTTTCTCAGCTTAAACCTTATGTGCCTGATCCTTACTCACGTCAGTTTCCTTGTCCACCTCCTGTCCTTGTGAATGATGCTCCTGAATATGAAGTGCAGGAAATCTGTGACTCTCGTCTTTTTCATAAACGACTTCAGTATCTGATTCATTGGAAGGGTTATCCTCTCAGTGAATGTTCATGGGAAGATGCCTCTTCCGTTCACGCTCCTCTCCTGACTCAACGCTTTCACTGTTTATTCCCTCTTAAACCTGGGCCTTCGGGAGGGGGACCTACTGTCGCGCCGCGCGGTGCGGCGCGAGCCGAGAGCTCGACTTCGGCCGGGCGTTCGGCTCGGGCCGCGCACCGCGTTATTAAGACGCGGCGCGCCCCCAGCCTCTCCTGCGCGTTTCGAGGCCCCAGATTTGCTTGGGGCCTCGTTCTTCCTTCTGCCTTTCACTGTCCCAGGGGTCTCTGAACCCTCTTACCTGTTTTTCTTCGTTTCTTTGCCCTTTCTTCTGTTTGCAGTCTGTTGTGTGCCTTTCTTTATGTCTTTTCCTCCTTCCCAGATTCCTGTGCTTTCCCAGCATTCCTTGTTCCCTATTCTCTATGGTTCCTCTACTATTCTGTTCTATATATTGTTTCCCTATCTAAGATGGTGTCCTTTTACTTCCTGTGGGTCAATTCCTGTTTGTTGGTATATAAGGGCTGTGTTTTTCCTCTTTCCTTGCGCTGCAACACTTTCTGCTCAGTTGGTGTCTTCGCTCCTGATTTCCTTGCCTTTTGGTTTTGGACTCAGCATTCTGTATTTTCTGATTTTTGCTCCTTTTGGATTCCTGTTTGTTGTTCTTGTTTTTCTCCAGGACTTTTCCTGTTTGGAGGTTTTTCCCCTTTGGAAGGGGTTTTTCCCTCTGGCGCTACTTTCTGAAGGGCACGGTCTGTTCTTGGTGTCTCCATTGCCTACAGCACCGTGGCTACCAGAAAGAGTCGCCCCTTTTTGGGCCAAAGCCGAACATTGAAGATTCACGCCACCAGATCTGCAAAATCCAGGCGCAAGCAGCACGTGAGTCGTGACAGAGCTAGGTAGCATGATTATCCCTTCAGGACCCTTGCCACCAGGGGACCTACTCTGCAATGTCAGGCCTGGCTAGGGGCACCCACTGACACACATCCCCCACCCGGATAACACCCTACCATGCGTAAGTTGTAATGATGGGCACTGTACTCACCCCCACCGCCAGTATGCAGGCCATCAGTGAGGTCAGGGTTCGATGGGCGCCCCTTCCTCATTGGGAGGCCATCCCCAGCTGGGCCTCCGCCGTCTTCCATGCCAAGCATCTTAGGTCCTCTCACTGTTTCTGACAGTGGGTGCTCCGCCTGCCGTAGACCCCCAGGGTCCGCACGTCCTTGGCGATGGCATGCCATATACACTTCTTTTGATGGGCACTGAACTGCAGAGGTAATACACACAGGAAAATAGTATCAGTCAAGCAGTCCTGCCTGTTACACTTATGGCCCACCATACCCCTTCACATCACCATTTGCACACACATGGCCCAGCACACAACCAATACGCCGCCCAGAGGACATCCACCCACCCCCCTTACACAAGGCCTTCACACACACCACTCCATGCATTCATGCCACATGCATTGTGCTCACAGTGTACTCACCTGTTGGTTTGGAGGCCAACACAGCAGTCAGTACTGGGGTAGGACCCCATCCACCAGTTGCTCCAACTCCGCCGAGGTGAAGGCAGGGGCCCTTTGCCCAGTCACACGGGCCATGGTAGGTTCCAGACACAGTTCACAGCAGCACATGCAATGTAGGTCGTCTCCTGTGGAAGATCAGGTAGCAAGTGAGGAATCAGATAGAAAACGCCGGTCATGGCCATGCCGGTGCATACCGTCACTGCTGGCGTACATCACCATTGGCCACTGTACCCCATCGGGCCCAATGTTAAAGAATGAGGAGTTGCACAGCGTAACGGCGCACAACGTCAGCGGAATTACCTCACTTCCATCTGTCCCTCCATACAGGACAGGCATTTCAGGGGAATGGCAGGCCCTGGATAATAACTGCTTCACAGTTAAAATTTGGACATACAGGACAAATCCCACTTACCTTATACAAATTGACATCATGCATTGTACTGTTGTGGCTCCAATGTTCAGTTTATGACCGGCTCCTCACTCTTTTACCTCATAGATTGCTACCCCTGCAGATGAATAGGAGATGGAGACATACCCCTGTGTACAGACCCCTGGTGGACTTGGCAACACTGGAGGACAGGCACATCATCCTCACTTATAGACTTGACAGGCCCACAATCATAGAGCTGTGTGCCCAATTGGAGCCTGATCTGATGTCTGCTATCCGTCACCCCACTGGGATCCCCCCTCTTGTGCAAGTTCTATCAGTGCTCCATTTCCTGGCAACTGGTTCTTTCCAAGTGACAGTGGGCTTGGCAGCAGGAATGTCACAGCCAATGTTCTCAATAGTGCTGACCAGAGTGTTGTCTGTTCTGATCCCCATCACAATGAACAGGTGTACCGAAATCATAAGAGTTTTCACTCCATGAATGTACAGATGGTGTGCTTGGCGGACCAGTACATTTCCCATGTCAATGCTAAGTATCCTGGGTTGTGCATGATGCCTTTATCCTGAGGAGTAACAGCATCCCAAATGTGATGGCCAAACTACAGAGGCACAAGGTGTGCCTAATAGGTGAGCTCTGGTTCCCACCCAGAAGGTGTTGGTGTATGGGTATGGTGTTGACCATATGGGATAGTGTGTGGCTAAATGTTGTCCCTCGATATTTGCAGTTGACTCTGGTTACCCCAACCTATCGTGGCTGCTGACCCTTGTGAGGAATGCCAGGACAAGGGCAGAAGAACGTTACAATGAGGCACATGGGCGAACAAGACGGATAATCGAAAGAACCTTTGGCCTCCTGAAGGACAGGTTCCGGTGCCTCCATCTAACAGGTGGATCGCTGTGCTACTACCCCAAGAAGGTCTGCCAGATAATCGTGGCATGCTAAATGTTGCACAACCTTGCCTTGAGATGCTATGGGCCTTTTCTGCAGGAGGAGGAGGCTGGAGATGGCCGTGTGGCAGCAGTGAACCCTGTGGACAGTGATGATGAGGAGGCAGAGGATGAGGATGAGGGCAACAGAATAGCAGTGATACGACAATACTTCCAATGACACACAGGTAAGACAGTGTTGCTTCACATTTCATTGTCAATTATTTGTAAATCTTTGGCACTGGTATGCTGTTATTTTCCACTTCTATGCCCACTTACTGTACTCTTTGGCAATTCATTTTACAGATGTTGATGCCCCACCATCGCTCCTGGTGTGAACACTGCAGCGAAATACAGGTCTTTCCTATGTGCACAATTACTGTACAGTTGAATTTCAATGTTTGAACCTGGTTAAGCGAATATTTACTTATAAAATGTAACATACGCCATACTTGTTTTTTTTTCCAAGGGTGTTTATTGAAGTGCTAAGAAGAGGAGGGGAAAGTGCAAGGGGATGTGGTGATGATGGAGGAAAGTCCAGGGTATTGTTCCAGTCTATTTGTAGCACAGGTGCATTGTCTATGGGGACATAGGACGGGGAGCAATGGCAGTTCAAAGTGGACATGGTGACAGAGTGGAACACAAGGGTGACAATCAGGAGAGTCTCATTTCCTGGCGGGGCTCTTGGCAATAGTCTCTGGCTTCTGCCTGGATTGCAGGGAACGTTTGTGGGGTGGTTCTTCTTCTGCATGGAGAGGGGTGGTGGTGGCCTGTTGGTCCTGTGGCGGGGCCTCCTGTCCACTAGCAGCAGCTGAGGTGGAAGGCAGTTCAGATGTCTGGCTAGTAGCAGGGGCCCGCTGTTGTAAGACTGCCTCCCTCATTATGTTGGGTGGTGTTGATGGCCTGCAAGTCCTCCCCGATCCCCTGGTACTGTCCCTCCTGCAGCCGCCTGTTCTCCTGCACATTGTCCAGGATCTGGCCCATCATGTCCTGGGAATGTTGGGATGCTCCGAGGATCTCAGTGAGTGCATTCCGGAGAGTCGGTTCCCTGGGCCTGTTATCCTCCTGGTGCACAGCACTCTTCCCAGTTTCCCTGTTGTCTTGTGCCTCTGTCTCCTAAACCGTGTGCCCACTGCCACTGACCCCAAGTCCCTGATTGTCTGGGTATGAGGTGTGGCCTGGGGTCCCTGTAGAGGTGGACATACTGCTGATTGACATGTCCTGGGGACAGAGGTGTGGGTACGCTGGGTGGGTGCTGTGGTGGTGTTTCCAGATGGGGGAGGCCCTGTGGTGGTGTGACTGTGCCTGGGTAACCGACTGTCCAAAGGTCCCTGATTGGCCAGGCGACCAGAGTTGCTATCATCACTGTGGGCCTCTTCAGTTGGGGGAGTGGATAGTGCTGGCACCTCTTCTCTGGTAACATTGGCCGGGATACCTGTGGGGATGTAAATTAAGTGTTGTTTCTGTGTGTGACATATTGTACATCGGTGGGTTGCCCTCTTTGGTTGTATTTGCCCTGGCAGATTTCACTTGAATCAGCTATCCCACCAAGTTGGTATGTGGTGGGATAGCTGATTCTCTCTTGTGTGCATGCTTTAGTGATAGGTGTCCATGCAGGGCTGTGAGTGGTGCCCATGCATTGGTATGGCATGCATGGCTTGACATTGGGATGAGTGAGATGTGATGGTGGGGTGTGTGGTAAGTGGTGGAGTGATGGGAGTGAGGGTGAGGGTGGGGGTATGTGATGGCATGCAGGTGGGGGGGTAGTAGTAGTATGGAGTTGACTTACCCGAATCCAGTCCTCCTTCTACTCCGGCCAGGCCCTCAGGATGCATGATTGCCAAGACTTGCTCCTCCCATGTTGTTAGTTGTGGGGGAGGAGGTGGGGGTCCACCACCAGTCCTCTGTACAGCGAGTTGGTGTCTTGCTGCAATGGAATGTACCTTCCCCCGTAGGTTGTTCACCTCTTCCTGATGTCATCCCTGGTTCTTGGGTGCTGTCCCACGGCGTTGACCCTGTCCACTATTTTCCGCCATAGCTCTATCTTCCTAGCTATAGATATCTGCTGCACCTGTGCTCCAAATAGCTGAGGCTCTACCCGGATGATTACTTCCACCATGACCCTTAGCTCCTCCTCTGAGAATCGGGGATGTCCTTGTGGTGCTATGGTTGTTGTGTAAGCTGTGTAGGTGAGGGTGTGTAGGGTAATGTTTTGGGGTGTGTGATGTGGGGTGCGTGTGTGGTGTATAGGTGTGAGTGGTATGTGGCTCTGGTTGTGTGAGTGCTCTTGTTGTCTCTCTCTGGTGGCAATTATTTGTAGTCGTAAAGGGGTGTGGGTAGTGTGGGTGTGTGTTTTATAGTGGTGTGGGTGAGTGGGTGTAGTGTGTGTATAGGTGTCAATCAATCAATCAATCAAAACAATGTGTAGAGCGCGCTACTCACCCGTGAGGGTCTCAAGGTGCGGGGGAGAGGGACCGGGGGGGGAGCAGGGAGGGGCACTGGTCGAACAGCCATGTCTTGAGGTTCTTTCTGAAGACCAGTAGGTCTTTGGTTTTGCGAAGGTCAGTGGGGAGGGAGTTCCAGGTTTTGGGGGCGAGGTAGGAGAAAGACCTGCCTCCTGTGGACGTGCGCTGGATGCAGGGGACTGTGGCTAGGGCGAGGTCGGCTGATCGGAGGTTGTGTGTGGGAGTGTGGAAGTTAACTATTTCATTGAGGTAGGTTGGGCCGGTGTTGAGGAGGGATTTGTGTGCCTGGATGAGAATCTTGAATGTGATTCTCTTGTCTATGGGGAGCCAGTGAAGGGATTTGAGGTGTGGTGAGATTCGTTTGTGGCAAAGGAGGCCAAGGACGAGGCGCGCGGCTGTGTTCTGGATTCTTTGGAGTTTGCGTTTGAGTTTGAGTGTGGTGCCGGCGCAGAGCGCGTTACCGTAGTCCAGTCTGCTGCTGATGAGTGTGTGGGTGACTGTCTTTCTGGTTTCTGTGGGGATCCATTTGAAGGATTTTTTTAGAGTGCGGAGTGTGTGGAAGCAGGAGGAGGTTAGAGCATTGATTTGCTGTGTCATGGAGAGGGAGGGGTCGAGGATGATGCCGAGGTTGCGTGCGTGGGTTGCGGGGGTGGGTGCGGGGCCTAGGGCGGTGGGCCACCAGGAGTCATCCCATGTGGTTTTGGTGGGGCCGAAGATGATAATCTCGGTTTTGTTTGAGTTGAGCTTGAGGTGGTTAGTGGTCATCCAGTTGGCGGTGTCTAGGAGAGCGGCATGTAGGTTAGTTTTGGCGGTGGTGGGGTTGCGGGTGAGGGAGAGGATGAGTTGGGTGTCATCTGCGTAGGAGAGGATAGTGATTCCGTGTGCTCGGAGGATGTTGGCTAGGGGGTGTCAGGTGTGTGTTATTTAAATTGTCCAATGTAGTGTTGTTTTGTATGTGTGTGTGTATTTTGAGCGTGGTGGTATGTACCCCCAATGGTTTACCGCAGTTGCCGTGGTGATTAATGGGTCAAAATGTGATGAACATTGTTCTGTTGGCGTAACGGTGTGGGTTTTGATACCGCCAGTTTATCACTGAGCTTTGGTGTGGCGGACTTGTGTCTGTGGCTGAATAGTGACGGATTGGTGTGTGTGTGTCATAATATGGTGAACGGATATCCGCTGCCGCGGTGGCATGTTGGCGGCAGTCAGCATTGCGGTAAGTGGAATTTACCCCCAATGTCATTATGAGGGTCAAAGTCCTTTCTGTGATGCCGGAACTGGAATAATCACCCCTTAGTAAAAAATGATTTTGAACTCTGATTCTTATAAACTGGAGGCGGGGACAAAATTTCTATTTTGTAGGAATTCTTTACAGAATAAAAATATTATGTGGACAAAATATTGTGGCAGCAATGTTGACGACATAAATATCATGAAGGTAAATTTCTATGGGTAAGCCGAGTTTACCACACAGATGTACCTTGAGGGGGGTGTGGCCAAGATGGCGGCCGGAGCGGACGCTTGAGCTCGGAGTTCCCCTCACGGTCCGCCTTCTTTTATCATTATCCTGGCCCTTGAAGTGCCATAAGCAACTGGGGCTCCCCCACTACTCCTGGGGTAAGCCCTGTACACTAAACTGCCGACCGGGCCACTTCGGCGGTGGCCCAGGACCGGAACGAGGAGCGGGGCGTGACTGCGGCCTCGGCTCCGCTGAGCGAGAGCCTTAACCTGTGGGGGAGCCAATCTAAAACTGCGACCCCACACCAGTCGACGCCGGAGTCCTGGCGCTCTGCAGTGGCCTGTGGAGTTGGGGGCCGCTCGACCGAGCGCGGCTGGGGCGTTCTCCGCCCCAAGGTTTGACTGCATCCTACCCGCGCGGCCGAGGACCTGAACGCGTTCGGCGGGCGGGGCCAAGACCCGGACGACGAACGGCGGCCCTCTAAGAAACTGGTCCGGAAGGCTGGGCTGCTCGGTTGAGCCCAGATCACTGCGAGCGGGCGCCTAGTTCAGGTGCCCCTCGCATATTGCCGGTGCTGCCGGAGCGGCCTGAGACCCCGGTGTTCCACCCCTAGGCCGCGACGGCGTGAGGATCGGAGCGCGACGCAGCCTAGAGCAAAGACCGCGATCCCCTGTTGGTGCCCGCCCACCCCCCCCTCCGAATATGGAAACCCGGCGGCCCGGACCTCGGCCTGCAGTGGTCCCAAAACAACGTTTGGTGAGGAGATAGCGCGTGAGACGTAGGGATCACAAAAAAAATAAAAAATACAGGAACAAAACAACCAATCGATATATAGAGGAGTGGGGGGTAGCCGCAACCCCCACTCGGGAGGGGCTCTACAACACAGCCTGCTAATGGCACATCTCTCTCTCTGGACTCGGAATCTGTAACCCCAGAGACAATACCATTAGAAGCAACATAGACACCTCCGCCACAGACGCAAGTCCGGGCCCTGCCACAAAATCATGCTACACACTGCCATTACGTGCAGCCAGCATATCAGCAATTGCCAGTACAGACGAGGCAACTGGCTTGCCCCTCTAGGATCTCCCGAGGAAGTTGACTCACTATACCCGCTTCTGCAGCAAAGATCGCGCCATGGTTAAACCTAAACATCCCAAATTGGGGGCCCCCTCAGAAGGGGACCCCCCCTCGTCTCAGGGCACTCAGTCACACAAGATGCAACGCTGCTCCAGTTGAGCGAGACACTTCAAAAGCACTCCCACCAATTCGACAAAATCATGCAAGCAATAATGGAGACGAAAACATCGCTGGAAAGTAAAATAGATGGCGCTGCACTAGAAGTTTCACAGCTGCGCGCGGACCACTGTAAATTAAAAGACAGAGTGCAATCCACAGAACTCTGATTTGAACAGATTCAACCAGAAGTAACAAGTATGAAAAGCAAAATCCAACATCTGGAAATAGAACTAGCACATTTGCAACGCAGGACCGAAGAAGCGGAGGGTCGATCGAGGCGCAACAACATAAGATTTATCGGCATCCCGGAGCGCAAGGAACTACCTACTGCCGAGGACTTCATAGAGAAATGGCTAAAGGAAATAATGAACATACAAAGCACCACAAATGCGCTAATAATAGAAAGAGCACAAAGAATCCTGAGCAGACCTCCACGACCTGGTGCACCATCACGCCCTCTGATAGCCCGCTTCCTGAACTACAGAGAGAGAGATTCAGTCCTCCAGCACTTCTGAAAATCGAACCTCATTTGCTTGGAAAACAGCACCGTTTCCGCCTCCCCAGATTACACGATGGAAGTACAACGTAAACAAGCCACATATATCAAAATAAAGCAACTTTTCCTGGAACACAGTATCACTTACTCACTAGTGTTCCCCGCCCGGCTCCGAGTAGTCATCGACGAAAAAACACTCATGTTCTCTACCCCAGAAGATGCCTGGACCTGGATCAATGCAAAAGGACTGGCCGGCTCCCCTAAAAGTAAAGAAGCAACCGAAGAATGGATCACCCCCGCTCACAATAGGAAAAAGAAAACTAAGACAATATCTCGTCCGTCAAGATCGCAAATAGAAGCGAATCAGGCGCAAACCTTAAGGGAAACCAGCACATTCACAGGATCCCAAGCTGACAATAGAGGTGAGGCGTACATCTCCGACAGCAGCTTTCCCGGGGGTGAATCTGGCTCTCCCCACTCCCAGCTCCTGGTCGGCCCGACCTCACCCGCGCTCTGCCGACGAACTTTAGTGGTGCCCTACACGCCTCTGCCGCGCTCTCCCCGAGCGCCGAACTGGAACACTGAGACCCCTGAGAGCTGGGGTCGCAGCGGTCATGCTGACTACTCACTGAAACGGTATCTGTGGGCACGACCACAACACAAGGCACAAAGGGACAGAACTATCCTGGTGGTGGACTACGTGATGTCCAACCTCTACCAACTCACGCTCCCTCTCATCCGAAAAATCCCTGTATGGAACTTTACCGTTTGGACTGCTGTTTAGGCACCGGTTGTGCCAAATTCTTTCAAATCGGGCATTCCCCGATATATCCTTTATCGTGGTATATTGTTGTTTCTCTTTCTCTAATTTTCTCTATCTGTTATTTAGCTCTATTTCTACGGGCCAGGGGGGGGCCGTCAAGTGCGGGCGTGGCGATCGGGCTACACACGCAGGGTACACGCAGGGAGGATGGCAACTCAAGATGGTCTCTGGAGGTGGGATCCCGGGCCCATAACTTCAACGCGCCAAACCCTACCCCAATATAATGAATAAGTCACCTACATACAACATAATGACCTGGAACGTGAAGGGCATGGCGAGTACAAAAAAAACGCAGTAGAAAACATGCACACTTAAAAAGACACTGCATTCATATCGCTATCCTTCAAGAAACACTTCCCTCAGAGGAGATCCCTCGGCTATTGAAGTGTTGGGCGGGACAGGCATATGGCTCGGGTAATTCATCCTTCGCTAGAGGGGTCCTCGTTTGGATAGCACCTGGGGTTCCCTACACAGTACAACGCAGCGTTACTGACAGAGACGGCAGGTATATACATCTAACAGGCCAATTCGACGGTGAGATGTTGGTGATTAACGGATTATACACCCCAAACGTAGGGCAAGGAGACTTCCTACATAACACCATTTCCCACATATCTAATGAATCACTCACAGCATGCATCTGGGGCGGTGACATGAACTGCGTACCGCAAATAGACATTGATAGGTCACATCCCCCTATAACCGCTACCCCAGCCACCAAAAACTCGCAATCGATACGCAAATGGATATCAGATCTCCGCCTAATAGATACCTGGAGGCACCTACATCCACAAGACCGGGAATTCTCCTATTATTCCCCGGTACACCTTCTCCATACCCGCACAGACCTTATTCTTACAACTCTGGATCTGATACATAAAATCACGAGCGCTGAATATACTGCCAGGGTAATCTCAGACCAATCCCCACTAATCGCCCACATTAGATGGGGTAGGCCACGCGCCTGTATCCCAACATGGCGGCTGCAAACCCAGTTACTACAGGACCCGCCATTTAGAACTGATTTATCCGAACATCTTTCCTCCTACTTCACTCAAAATGATGGGACATCGAATTCCAGAGCAAACGAGTGGGACGCCCACAAAGCTGTAATAAGGGGAGCTTGCATATCAAAGACAGTAGGTGTAAGGCAAACATTAGCACGCGAGCTTTGCGAACTAGATGCGGAAGTCCACCTCTCCGAAAATAAATTCGCTAGCGGCTCAATCAGCCAGACTGAGCTCTCCAGAGTGAGAGCAAAGTGGTACGAAACAGACAAACGTCTAAGTCTTTTCGACTATCGACATCACATGGCCCGCACGCACTCGGAGGGTGATAGACCAGGGAAACTTCTATCATGGCTCACAAGATCCAATCCCCGGAACTCTCCTATAGGCGCCATCCGCCTAAGCACAGGATTAATAGTGAATACCCAAGCAAACATTAATAGCGCCTTCAGAGACTACTATTGCACACTTTACAAAGCTCACCCTCTTTCCCCCACAACTAATATAGACGAGTTCTTCAATGACATTACCATAACCCACCTGACCGCGGTACAAACAGCTGATTTGGACAGACCTATAGACACAAAAGAAATACAACAGGCACTGCAACAACTGGCGCAAAATAAGGCACCCGGCAGCGATGGTCTTCCCCCGGAGTATTATACCACGTTCTCATCGCAAATTATAACACCATACCTCACGATGTTATCCGAAGCTAGAGAACGAGGCCAATTACCCGACACTAGTCAGGAAGCTCTAATAGCGGTACTCCCCAAACCAGGCCGCGACCATCTAGATGTACGCTCATACAGACCACTATCGCTATTGAACACAGACTGTAAACTACTAGGTAAATTATTGGCCAATCGACTGCTCCCATACATGTCGGACTTGATCCATCTGGATCAGTCCAGTTTCATCCCTGGCCGAAGCACCTATAGCAACATCAGAAATTTACTGCGATTAATGGCGAACTCCCCAGCGGGCGACTACTCCCGAGTTGCAGTGTCCTTAGACATAGAAAAATAATTCGACGCGCTTGGGTGGCCCTTCCTGATGGAAACCCTCCATCGCATGGGTTTCGGACGGGCATACATTGCATGGGTGAGGGTGCTTTACACCAACCCTACCGCACGGGTCAAAACAGGTGACACGATCTCCCAATCATTTAGGATTGAAAGGGGAACTAGGCAAGGATGCCCATTGTCTCCTCTCTTGTTCGCCCTAGCCATCGAACCCCTAGCGGCCCGGCTACGGTTAGTAGCCCCTTTATGGGGCATCCAAGATGACCACAAGCATCGCATAGTATCTCTTTATGCAGATGACGCCCTTATCTTTCTCCATAATTACAATGACTCCCTGCCTGCCTTATTGAAACTATTGCGCGAATTCGGCTCACTTGCCGGGTTGGAGGTGAACTGGACAAAATCGTGTATATTCCCCATGCAGCCGGTTCCTGAGGCTCACAGGGCACTCCCCACCCCAGGCAATTTGAAATGGTGCTTCACAACTTTCAAATACCTCGGCATAAACATATATCACGACACACAAGATCTCAGGGACGGTAACCTAGGGCAGGCGATCAGATCCATAAGAGGCTCCTTGCCCTTCTGGAGCTCACTCCCGCTCTCACCTATGGGAAGAGTGGCCATAGCCAAAATGATAATCCTTCCCCAACTCCTCTATTTTTTTATGGCTCTACCGTTGATACTACCAGCCTCATTCTTTAAATCACTGAATAGCCTCCTAACAGCATTAATCTGGGGCAATGGAAGGCGACGGGTAGCATTAACTAAAATACAACAATCATTGGCCATGGGTGGCATGGGAGCACCCAGATTTGAACTATACTACGCAGCCGCCCAGTTACAATGGACGTCCACCTGGCTAGGAAGCCCTGAAGGAGCGGAATCACAACAGATCCTCTCCTCCCTGGCTAACACGGGAGTACTTCAATACCTTATGAACCGTGAGCACCCCAACCACCCACATAATATATTACTGAAAATAGCACACCGGATATGGGGCCGCTACGTACTATCAGATGCTCAATCACCGCCGTACTCCCCTAGGATCCCACTGCTAGCAAACTTAAAACTCGCCAATATATCTTCCAAAGTGGGTCTAGGTGGTTGGGTCGATAAAGGCATAAGCACAATTGGGGATCTATATAGTGAAGGCCACCTCCTAACATTCAACGATCTCTCCACTAAATACAACTTGGGGCATGGCAGCTTCATAACATTCGGTGCAGTGCGACAAGTGCTTCGTGCCTGCTGGAACTCCGGCAACCTCGAGCCTAGCATCTCCGCTACGCTTCACGACATACTCAGCAGCATACCCGCCCCACTAAACGTATCCAGAATACACACGATCCTCGCCTCTCACTTAGAACATAGTCAAGACCAAGCAAAAAATAGATGGGACGGTGTGCTATCTGATCCATTGACACAGCGCGCTTGGTCCCAGGCCCTGAACATGGTAAAAGAAGTGTCACGCAACCCACGATTTCGTTATACCCAGTTTAATTACGTACACCAAACTTACCTATCACCCCACCGCATTACACGTATGTTCCCCCAATCGCCCCAGGTCTGTCCTAGATACGCAACACCCGATGTCAATTTCTTCCATATGACGTGGGAATGCCTCCCAGTCCGTACGGCTTGGAATGATATCATAACCCAGTTGTCGGAGTTGACGGCTATCAAGCTCCCTCTCACTCCGGAACTTTGCTTGCTCGGTATTGGTCCCCACCCCAAAAACCAGAAACACTCACTAAGATGCATAGCCCTGGCATTGGTGATGTACAGAAGCCTCATAGCTATGCATTGGAAGGCCCCGCGGCCCCTGGGATTGATCTGTGGCGCTCAGAGCTGCTGAGTTGGGCCAGAGCCGAGGCTCGAACGTTGCAGATACTGTTGACCAAGGGGATCCCGATCAAGGGACTGAATACATGGAATTCCTTTGTCACAAAAATCGAAAACAATAGATGATGAACGCCCTCCATGAACACCCCAATAAAGGATAACTCCCTAGTACTAAAATCGCTTAACCCGTTAACATTATCGAACACCCCCTGACACTCCATAATGACCCCCCACAATTGAACCAGTCCACTTCATCACAAATGATGAATTGGGCATAGTCTGGGTGGGGGGAGGAGGCGCAGATTCGCGTACAGCTGGCACGGCGCTCCTCTGGGCAATTCCCCCCCCCCGCCTGGGGACCACGATCAATGAGCTCCTGCTGGCTCCCCCTTCCTTTTGCCCTCCCACCCCCCCTCCCCCATCTGTAGTTCTATTTTTCAATTTTTTATCTTACTCATTATAGCTCCCCTAATAATGTTTCCCCCGACCTTGCTCCACCGATTGCGCGCACGCCAATGCCTGTTTTAACACCCTGGGCCTCCAGCGGGCACCGCTACTTTTGGTTAAACAAATGTAGTTATAAGGACCTAGGGAAATGTACCAATAGCCGCATTGTATTACTCCGATATGTATACTTTCATTATGTTCATTTGCTGTGTTAAAACAAAATAAAAACATATTAAAAAAATAAAATAAAAAATAGATGTACCTTGACAATATATATAAATCTTCAAGGTATGTAGATGTAGAGCTAAGAATAGTAAATCTATACTCACCTATTTGCATTTACCTTCTCAAAATTTTAGTTCTGTTATATTTTTGACACAACATTCTGTCCATATTATATTTTGTTATCAATATTTTGTCAGGCAACCATTTGTCTGTGAGGAGAGCCTTCAACTGAGGAAAGACATTTGTAGTTGTCCTACCCACTTTGTCCACCATACAGTCATTATTTTGGTGGTTGCTTAGGGAAATTGGGTGAGGTCAGGATTTGTCTGCTAAAGCAGCTCCCTCTAGGCCCAGCCCCTAAAGGGACGCTGAATTTCCTGTAATGCTTATGAAGTACTCTTCCGAATGGAAGATCTTTTTCCAAGGCCCAGGTGAAGCCCTGAAAGGTTGGAGTATTTTCTTCTCTGCAGTTGAATTTTGCACTAACTCTTTGAGCTCTGATGCAAACAGCTTAGGACTTTGAAAGTACAAATATTAAAGTGCTCTGCCAGGAATTACTTAAAGCAATGTGTCTGTTAATGGGTCAATCTTAACATATAAGAACATAAGGAATTATGGTAAGTGGAAAAAATCAAAGTATCAGTATAAATGAAGATAGTTGATTTGTAGTTAAATAACCAAACACAAGATAATAAACTGATCCCTAAAATGTATACAAACGTAAGTGCTCAAAGTGACAGCGCAGCGCAAGTGCAGTACAGTGAGCCACACAACTCAACAAAAAAGGGTAAAGAATGAGTATTTACATAATGTACACTGGGTCATTACCCATAGGATACACTGTTACATCAATAGCAAACCCAGTGATGTAGGCATTTGAATTTGAAAGTCCTTCAATTAAAGATATGGGTAGACCCACTGAAAGTCGATGTTCTAACCCCTTTCAAGAAGAATCACCTGGGGTCTTCATCAGAACAAAGAACTCCTAGCAACCTCACCAGATCAGTCTGGATCAAAATATCTCAGTAATTGTGTGTATCAATTTCTTTCATCAAATAGTAAGAGGAATCAAAGCTCATTGAAAAAGATGCTGGCCTCCAAACCCAAAAACGTGTGGCTCCCTAGGACCTTGAAAGGGCATATGATTTATGCGCCCTCGCTGGGAGGATTCTAATTTCCAGATCTTTAGCCAAACCTGCCTTCTACCTCCAAACAAGGCACCTGCCACTGTAGCTGATGACTACAAAGAATCAAATGTGGTATAATATATAAACATTTACCTAAACGTTCTGTCTTACAGAGGATCATATTCAGATCGGCCCCTTCCTGTAAACAGTCAAACATTGCTTGATAATCCTTAAGAAGAGCCTAAGAGGCATAAGCTGCATATGTCCCAGCACAATTAGAAAAATTCAATAAGCCCTTTTAAATGCTGACTCAATTTTCCTATAAACAGCAGCAGGAAGGGACTCTTCTTCTGAGACAAGAGATAATGATGAGGCCATTCTTGCTAAAATTGAGTTTACTGTAGGAATCCATAGGAAAGTTTCATCTAAATTTTCCAGAGGATACATTTTCCTTACAAATTGTGGAAATTGTGCCCTGTCCACATCTTTCCATTCCTTTTATAACAGATTCCTAATTACATAATAGAAAGATAAGTTCTCTGACCTTGTGTATTGCGCAAAAAACTTGTCAGTTGAGGTTTATCCTCGACATCGAGGACCTCTCTAATGTGTTTAAGCAGTTTTACTAGCTGTTGCTTGTGAACATATTTCCCCTTAGGACCCTCTTCCTGGTCCTTGTTAGCAACAGCAGAATTCTTTGTCTTTTCTCCTGGGGTTCCAAGAGAACAGCATTAACTGCATCCTTTATCAGGGAATCTAACATTTCTTTGAACAGGGAGATCCTATTCTCACCTTCAGAGTCTGGTGTGGTGCCTCTTCTCAGAGCACATCATCTGCTCCATTACCGCAGGGTAAAACATGCTAACCACAGCGCTGTGTATGGTGATTACCTTAAGAAAAGAACTGTCATTTTGCCAGACAACAGCAAGATTTAGGCAGGTAGTGTTGGTTTAACAGCATCTATGCTTTCTCCTAGATGCTCAAAATGCTACTAGGACTTTGCTTTAGCATCCACAAGGCACAACCCAAAGTCATTTCTTGCTCTCCACCCCAGCTCTGCACATGAGCAGAGACCAATCCACAGAGCACTGCACTCCACACAAATCAAAAGGCAAGTTAAACAACAATGATAAAAGATCAGCTAATAATGGACTAGTCCGCTGGTCCTGTACTAGAGATCCCAAAGCCAGACTCCATTCTGATCATGTTAAATTAGGCTGTCTGCCTTTGGCCAATATGCTTCATAGCATTATCTTTTGTGGAAGTTGTGAAAGTGTCAAATCATCCAGAAAATGAGTTTGCTAACACCTAAGGTGACACATGTCTGCTACAAGTTCCCTAATATCTACATTTGAGGGTGTGACAGTGAATGTGCAAAATAAATATGCAGTCCACTGACATATTTTCATAATGCTGGTTCATACCAGTTATGTCTTGGACTTAGTCAATAGACTTGCACTAAAAGGAAGCAAGTTTGGGCACCTGTGGACGGAAAAGACAAACCTTGTAGAACTAGGCCAGAGTCCTAGTTTACACAACATGGTGTCTGATGTCGGCATTCTGATTTTTCAGACCTTTGAGTACTTTTTGAATACACACACTCAAGAGAACCATCATTACAAATACATTGAGTCATCCATAGTAATAGTCATTACCTCCTACAGGGAATAAGGACGCATGTATCACTGCCGGTTTAATGAGGCTTGATACTTAAAAGGTTAAGCCACATCTGTGGTTTTCTATGTCTTTGTGTCTTATGTTTTATTGAAACTGTTCAATTAAAATGGTGGCTCCAGTTGCCATCGGAGTACATTACCAAGAGACAGCTACACAACATCTCAAGAATAGAGGTATTCCCTATCCAGGAGGAAGGAGGTTAAGGGTAGTTTCATTTGGGATGGCTGCAAATGCAAAGTATGCATTTGAAATATTTAACACATGGGTTGAGTCTATAGATGCTGCCTCAGGGCTCAGGGCAGTTTCAGGTCTCTAAAGCAGCAGCACTGCCTGTACAGTACAGAGCATACCAGTATCTGGAAATCCCTTTAACATTACAAGAGCACCACAGTTGGTTTGCTGGTGAGTTACGCACACATATAGGAAGGTTTGATTGTATACCCTGAGTAATGAAGCAGAAACATTACAAGTACTAACTAGATATACACCCTTTCTACTTCCTAATACCAAATGCCTTGCTGACGTAGGGATCTTCAATATATCAGGATGCATTTACTCTAACATACATGGTACACCTTTGCAGCTCTCCCTGAAGTACTAAAACAAGTACAAAATCAGCATGGGGCTGCACTGGCTCTGGGCCTATGTATAGAATTAATGGGACACTCCTCTACAGTTTTCTCAGTCATACTCAGCAACATCAATGGACAAGTGTTGGCTCTACTTGCACCGCAGAGGTTTGCAGCAATATCAGTTCAAGATCATAAATAGGAATTATAGAGAACATTTTCAGAAGTTTATACCTCTGTGGGCCATGATACCATGAGTATGAAAGCCCTTCAACCACATCTAAAACCTAAAAGTGACATTGAGGGTTCTGTGAAGGACAAATCTGTGACAGAAGGTAGGAAGAAATAGAAGGGCAGAGAGAAGAGATAAACTGGATCTCCAATAACTTGAGAATTAAGGGACCATGATAAAATTAAAAAGCCAGAATGGTATCAGTATTCTGATAACCACTCTTCCCCTTCTTTTCAGGACTCTGGCTGTAAATGAACAGAGAAAGAGGGTTGGACCGAGTATCGAAGAAAAGAAGAATAGAGGAAGCAAAAAGGTGAAACAGGATGAGAAATTGGAATCAGAGTAAACAGGGAAGTGAAAGGTCTGGACTCTAAAACTTAATTTAAAAAGGGGAAGGTAGCTGGACTTTCTAAGAAGCATGTCGTACCAGCTATGGATACTTCAGTGGAACAGGATTTGGATGAGAGCACTTCTAGACAGAGCAACAGAAGTAGCAATAGTGTGTCAGACACGCCAGAGGTTTCTGGTGCCATGTCCAAGTGATGATTGTATACAGACCAAGACTCCTGATAGGGTCCTGATAGGTTTTATAATTTAGATATACAAATTTATGGGGAATATACCATGCACAATTAAAGCAGGCTTCACATTTAGTAAACGATTATGATATAATTCCAGCGGAAGGTGACTGGCCTTCAGTCTTCATTAGAGAAGCACCCCGAGGACAGGAGGTAATTCGAGTAGTCTCTTCCTCCATAGTGCCTCTAGGACATCAGGGAAATTTACACCAGTGAGTGGGTGTTAAACAAACCCCACCAAATACAGAAACCAAGCGGGGTGGGATAAATACTCTATTCTACGTCATTCCCTTATGCAGTGAGCCCCAAGCACAGGCTCAATATCCCTTGAAGACCGAGGCAAAGCTCAACATAAAAGCAATATAAAATCAATTGTTATATCAGGGAACTAACAAACACTCCTCTTTTTCCTGTCTTTTTCCTGTCTCAAACCCAGAAGAATCCTATAGAATAGTTTTAGATTATAGAAATCTAAACAAACATATTCAGTTCAAAACGTACACAGCACAGGTTTAATGACAATCTTAGTGCAGAAAATATTAAACAACCCTGAACATCTCCAATGGGTTCTTCAGTCAGAACATAGGCCCTCATTCTGACCTTGGCGGTCGGCGGAGAGGCGGCGGTCGGACCGCGAACAGACCGGCGGTCAAAAAAATGGCATTCTGACCGCGGCGGTCACCGCCGCGATCGACCGCCACTTCCCCACTCCGACAGCCACGGCGGTCATGACCGACGGGCTGGAGTCTGCGCACTCCGGTCCGGCGGTCGACCCAAGACCGCCAACGGTATCATGACCCTGCTTACCGCCGCGGTTTCTGGCGGTCGGGAACCGCCATGCGAACCATGGCGGTAGGCACTATCGGGGCCAGGGAATTCCTTCCCTGGCACTGATAGGGGTCTCCCCCACCCCCCACTGCCCCTCCGAGTCCTCCCCCCACACCCTCCACCCCCCTGCCACCCCCAAGAGGTGGTACGAACTCCCTCCCCACCCCCACCCCGACATGCACATACACGCACCCCGACATGCACACACCCCCAACATGCACATATACACACCCCCTACACACACACATACACAACGGGGACACATACCCGCACACATACATGCCGACATGCGCACCCGCCGAACTACACACATTGCCCATAGGCACAGCAGCACTCCCCGCCCGCACGCACTCACACACCCCCTCTACACACTCACACGCACACCCCCATGCACGCACACATCACACAACACCCCCCCACCCCCTCCCCTCACGGACGATCAACTTACCTTGTGCGTTGGTCCTCCGGGAGGCGACAGGAGCCATGGGGAGGTGACCGCCAACAGAAGACCGCCAACAGAAGACCGCCACACAGAAATGTGGGTCGTAATTCTGTGGGCGGTGTTCTGCTGGCGTGGCGGTTGAGGTTGACCAGTCTCCACTTTCCCGCCGACCGCCAGTGTGGCTGCTGGCGGTTTTCCGGCGGAACGCTCCCAGCGGTCGGAATGCGCACAGCCGCATACCGCCGCGGTCGGCGGTCTTCACCGCTGCGGTAACTCGGCGGTCTTGCGAAAAGACCGCCAAGGTCAGAATGACCCCCATAGTGTCTTAAAGTGATTATCTAACCGTCCTCAATTTCGATGAAGCACAGCACACATTCAAACAACTGCCTATAGGGTATAAAAACAGGCCTAGCCTATTCTCAGCATGCATAATGGGGATCTTACAACCAGATCCTGAGGCGCTATCACACATTGATGACATCTTCCTCAAAGATGATCACTTAGATGCACACCTAATTTGGGTGGACTGGATAATGACAATACTAACATCACACAGTCACAAAATTAACTTCATAAAGTCTAACATTGCCTACTTGATGTTAACTTTTCCTGAAAATGAATTAGTCAGTGAGACGAGGAGGTGGCACCTGATTTCTTTCAGAAATGTGTTATCTTGTGGCCTCCCAACACACTGAAGAAGTTACAATCCCTGCTGGGGTTTCTTCAATTTGGATGGATTGACTTGCCACACTCCGCTGGGCAAGTGAAGCCCTTGTATGATTTAATTTCTCTTAGGTTTGTTGCAAAACAATGGATGAGTAAACACATTGATATCTTGCATGGGCTACAAGCAGACAAGCTAAAGCCAAACTAGTTGCATACTAGGGATAACAAGAAAAAACTAGTATTAAGAGGTGTACCAAGCTATTCTGGTTACACATATTTAATCTACAATGACTGACAATTCTCATAGCATACAAATCATACATTCTATTCTCCAGCCGAAACAAGTTTTGCTTCCAATGAGAAAATCCCCGAAGTGGTACAGACAGCTATTTTGAAGCAGTGTCTGATGGTGCAGAAAAAGCTAGAAATTGTGGTTTCTCTCATACTAACACTAGAGGCAGCCACTAAAGCAAGAATTCTTAATGCCCCAGGTGGGTGTAATGGGCCTCTTCATTAAGTGGAGTGGATGTCAATTTTCAGTATGATCCCACTCTTCAGACTCAATCTTTTGTCCAATATGAACAGAATATCACCCTGACTCAAAAGATCATACCCAGTGAGTCATATCAGAGTGTGTTTATACCAACAGCTCTGCACAACCTGCGGTAGGAACTAAACAAGAGTAATCCACAGCTTGTGCAGCAGTGCAGGGTGTATTTATAGATGGTGAGTTCCGGCTTGTACAACTTAGAATTCTCCTTAAATCCTACTATTGAAGAATGCAACTACAGAAAATAAGAAGAACTGAGTCCGCACAATGACGGGGGGTCACAACAATAATGTCATGGGTTCTGCCCCTGGAGATCCCCATGGATGTTAGGCAGCTCCTCCTGATGATTACAGGGAAAGCAACATGGCCCAGGTACCAAAAGCTATGGCTGGCATTGGTGACGTGTGGCCAAATGTAATATAGCTCCGGCTTGGGGCAGAGAAGCTGCACCTTCCTTAGAAAATTGGGAAGCCTACCTTGATGGGCGTTGGAGGGTGTAGTTGGTAGTTTATCAGTGTAGGGGATGCCCAAAAAAATGGGAAAATATCTGGGTGCCATGTTGCACCTTTCGGGGCTAGTGAAGGGAGGAGGGATGGCAGGGGAGAGGGAGACCCCATGGCTTTTACCTACTGTATCAACACTGTCCTCTTTTAGTTGTTTGGTTTTTGGCCGTAAACGTGCCTGCTCTTTGCAGTGTGGAACTTTACCCGTGACCAGGTAATCCCCGATCTATGTAAGAGATGCAATTCCATCCTCACTCTTTGTTCATGCTGTGTGATGAGTACTTTCAACAAAAAAGGTTTAAAAAAAAAAAGAATCAACAGCTCTGGGGAAAGGTAGCTGTCTTACAAGATAAGCTTCCATTGGTCCGTGTGACGCACACTTTGTGCCATAAGCATGGCTGGGTTCAGACTGTTAAATGAGTGGTCTTAATCAGATCTCAACCAAGATTGACACAGATATACTAACAGTGATACAGGCAACAATGAGTAGAGAAATGCCTTAAGCTGGCTTTCCTCTCAAATACTCCTACACCCTGAATTCAGATAGCACTCCTTTGGTTACTATACCTAGAGTGGTAGACAGGATGATCCCTAATAAGCAGTCCAGATTAGACTTAATCAAGGCAGCCCATGAGGGGTTGATGTCTGCTCATGCCAGGATAAATACAACTGTAGCAATGCTACAGATACGAAAACCAAGATAATGTACCTCGGTCTTGTTGAACTTTTCAGGCTTATAATATAGATTGTTCTGCCGGAGCCTTTTCAAAACCTGATGCGCATGTTTAGTATGATGTTCAGGACAATGAGAATATATCATAATAGAATACAGCAATGCTACTGGTAGCCATGTCTATATACCCAGAATATAATTATGTTTAGCAATGTGATGCTTGTGAACAGATCAAAACTTCTACTGTTAGAAGATTCGAGCAGTCTCAAATATACCGTTTAGGATTTTCTTTTTGGAACATATTGGGCCAATAAATTCTGTTAACCAATATATAAGTACAAATTGGTGGTAATTGATTCATGTTCTCGAATCCTATGGTCGTGGCCTCAGAGAAATGCAGGTGATCGGGCATTCGTAAATGACTTGCAGTGTCTGGTAGCTATGGGAGCAGTCCATATCTTTTATTCGGGCAATTCTCCTACATTCGCCTCCAGGGCTTACAGGGATGCTATGTCTGCTCTGTCAGTATTTCTGCAATTTACCAATTCATTTTGAGCGGAGAGTAACTGGTTAACTGGGCTCATGAAAAGAACAGGAGAAATCCAAAATCACAGGGTGCAGGAGCGAGGAGCACAATAACGAAGGAAGTGTTTGCAACGCAAGAAACAGAAAACCAGCTTGTGCTTATATACTGAAAAACAGGAAGTGACATACAGGAAATATTGAAGACACCATCTTGGATTGGGAAAGACCACATTCAGGTGAATGGAAAAATAGCCATATACTGAAAAACAGGAAGTTGCATACAGGAAATATTGAAGCCACCATCTTGGATTGGAAAAGACCACATTCAGGTGAATGGAAAAATAGCCATAGTATAGAAAGGTAGAGAGCAAGGCATGCAGGGAAAGGAACACCGACTCTTGGGAAGAAACAACATTGCTAAGGCAAGGAAAAAAAAATAAGAAAAGAGTACAACAGCAAGAAAAGGTGAGCAACTAAAGAGGGCAAGAGAGAGGGCAGCGTAAACAGTGCCCAAAGGATTGTTTAGCCAAAAAGTGGACCGCAGCAGAAACGGCCCCCGATCTGACCGCGGCCCGTAAGTGAGGCATCACAGTAGGTCCCCTCCCCAAAGCCCCTGCTTTTTCTGAAAATGTTGAAAAAATGAGTGGACCAAACGAGGAGCATGGACTGAAGAGGCATCTTTCCATGAACAATCACTGATGGGATATCCTTTCCAGCGAATCAAGAACTGGAGACAATTCCGAAAAATGAGAGAATTGCATATCTCTTGTACCTCATACTCGGGATGACCATCAGTTAGAAGAAGAGGAGGGCAATGGGCATGTCTCTTGTAAGGATCAGGAACAAAAGGTTTGAGTTGGGAAACATGAAAAAAAGGATGAACCTTCCAAGTCACTGGTAAACAAAGTCGGACAGAGACTGGATTGATGACATGCTGAACTCTAAAAGGACCATAGAAACGGGGTTTGATCTTATTTTGGGAGAGGCGAAAAGGCAAAAATCTAGAAGAGAGCCAGACCTTATTTCCAGGCTGGTAAGATGGTGCAGGACTACGCTGAGTATCAGCTACCTTCTTCATGTAACATTTTGTAACCAAGAGATTGGTACGCAGCAGGTCTTGAACCATACGGACATTTTGGACAAATGAGGTAACTGCTGGAACAGGAGTGTCTTTATAAGTGATGGCAGGAAAAGAAGTAGGATGAAAACCACAAGTACTAAAAAAGGTAATGGACTTTGTTGCACTATGGATGCATTGTTATAGGAAAACTCAGCTAATGGTAGATATGATGACAATTACTTTGAGTTCCATTACAGAAACAATGTAGAAATTGTTGTAGTCCTTGATTTAAACATTCGGTTTGACCATTGGTCTGGGGATGAAAACCAGATGATAGAGCCGCCTCTGTATGTAAATAACTTTAAAAAAGTTCTCCAAAAAAGAGACACATATTGAGGACCTCAATCAGAAATTATTACTTGCAGAAGGCCATGTAATCGGAAAGTATCTCGTAGAAAGACTTGACTCAATTTCTTAGCGTTGGGTAACTTCTTTAGGGCTGAAAAATTAGCCATCTTAGTGAAAGAATCTACTGTAACCATTATGACCTGATTTCCTGCAGATGATGGTAATGAACATATAAAACCTGTGGTCACCGTTTGCCATGGAACGGAAGGTACAGGCAAGGTCATCAATAAACCTGCTGGCTTAGTTCGAGGTGTCTTAGTCTGAGCACATATCGGGCAAGATCTTACATATGTTTCAACATCAGATTTTAATGTGGGCCACCAAAAGGTTCCTGTGTAATATGTATTCCACGATGTCCAGAAATAGGAGAGTCGTGACACATTTGCAGGGCTTCTGTTTGCACCTTCTTAGTAGGTAAAAATAAGGTGTTCTTATGATAGTAATACTCCTGGTATTTCTGTACATGGGAACTTAAGGCGTTCCATTCTTCCATAGGTTCAGTCTGATACTTGGTCTTCACTTGGTCAAGAAAGGATTGAACGACCCCCACTATTCGACATGGTTCTATTATGTGCGGAAAGGTGGTAATTGTGCTTTCTGGATATCGGCTGGATAAAGCATCAGCCACAATATCTTGGGATCCAGGTATATAGGTTACCACAAAGTCATATTGGCTAAAGAAGAAAGCCCACCTGGCTTGCCAACTATTCCTGCATTGAAAACTGCAGAGACATTGTAGATTGCGATGATCTGTCCTGACTTCAAAGGTTTCCTGTGAACCCAGTAGAAATTGCCTCCACTCCTTGCAGGCAGTTTTCAGTGTTAGTAATTCTTTTTCCAACACGGAGTAGTTTCGTTCTGCATCTGATAACACATGGGACAGATAAAAGACAGGGTATTCTAGGTCATCTTGTTTTTGCAATAACACAGCTCCAATGGCTCTATCTGATGCATCAGTGACCACTATAAATTTCTTCATAGTGTCAGGATGACTTAGTATCAGAGCTTCTGTAAAGGTGCGTTTTAGATTCTGAAAAGCTCTTTCAGCTTCTTCTGCCCAAGTAAAACCTTTCTTTAGGTTTTCTTTCTTGACGGTCTGGGTTATCTGATTTGTTGTAGTGCGAGGTCCTTTATAAATTGTCTATAGAAATTGGATGACCCTAAAAAGCACTGTGTCTCCTTGACAGAAGTGGGAGATGGCCAATCTAGAATGGCTTGTACTTTTTCTGGATCCATAGAAATGCCAACTTGATTGATACGAAAACCAAGATAATGTACCTCGGTCTTGTTGAACTTTTCAGGCTTACAATATAGATTTTTCTGCCGGAGTCTTTTCAAAACCTGATGCGCATGTTTAGTATGATGTTCAGGATAATGAGAATATATCAAAATGTCATCCAGATAGGCTACAACACTTTGATTCAAAAGATCCGAGAAAATTGAATCCATAAATCTTTGGCATATTGAAGGTGCATTAGTCAGACCAAAAGGCATGACACGATATTTAAAATGACCTAACAGGGTACGAAAAGCGGTCTTCCATTCATCTCCTTCCTTGATTCTTAACAGATGATAGGCACCCCGCAAATCTAACTTGGTAAAAATCGTGGCTCCTTGGACGGCCTCCAAAACATCCTTAATGAGAGGTAGGGAATACCTATTCTTGATGGTAATCTTATTTAACCCTAGAAAGTCAATACAGAGACGGAGCGCTTTAGTCTTCTTTGGTACAAAGAAAACAGGAGCCCCAGCAGGTGATTTAGAGGGAACAATCAAGCCACTTTGCATATTTTCTTCTATGTATTCCTTAAGAACCTTCATTTCTTGCTCTGATAAGGAATACATTCTTCCAAATGGAACCACCTCCCCAGGTATCACAGGAATAGTGCAGTCATACTCCTGATGAGGAGACAGAATGGGTCTTTGAGGTTTCTGGAACACGTCGGAGTAATCCTGGTAACATGTGGGTACTCCTTGAATCAGATTAATAGTATTGCTTGTATCAGTGGAAGAAAAAATGTACCCTCTTTGAGACCAATAGGAATCTGTTGGATAGCAATGTACTTGACAAAAGTGGGATGAAAGTGATATGGTCCTTGTTTCCCAATTGATATCTGGATTATGTCATGTTAGCCAAGGAATACCCAGAATAATTGTATGGTTCGGAGAAGACATTAAGTCAAAAGCAACATTTTCCTTATTTTTTCCGAATTGCAGGCAAAGATTTGGAGTGGTATCCACCATTGTTCCGGATGTTAAGGGAGAACCATCAACTGTTTGAACATGCTCAGGAACCTCTTTAGGAACCCGGGGTATTCCTTTTTCCTTAGCCCAATTCTCATCTAGGGCCATTCCCCTGGCTCCACAATCCAATAATGCGAATATTTGTTCTTCCTGCTTAGGACACTGTAGAATTACTGAGAATATAAAGAGAGCTGTGATACTTTCTCTGGAGGAGCAGATATAAGGTATCTCAATGCCTCCTGTCCCCTTCCTTCTCATAGGGGATGGGAGTTGGTGTTTTCCCTAAGGTCTAATGAGACGGACTGGACACATTCTAATTAAATGCCCCGCACTGCCACAATAAAGACACAAGCCTTTGCGTCGTCTGTTTTCTCGCTCTGCTTCAGATAACGGTCCACGAGCAACATCTATTTGCATAGGTTCTTCATCTGTAGAAACAGTTTTTTCTGATCGATCCTCTTCAGGACGATGTGCAGAGGGGCGCATACACACAGACTTGGACGGAAACCTGGACCTTCGTTTCTCCAATCTATGCTCACGTAAAAGGTACTCAATGTTAATTGGCAGATCCTCCAGTTCCTTCAATGATGATGCCTGGATGGAATGCACCAGTTCATCTTATATTTTGTCTCGTAACACTCGACGAAAAAGTGTCACCAAAGTACATTCAACCCATGTGGTTTCAGCTGCTAGTTGTTTGAAACTAGCTATGTAA
The DNA here is from genome assembly GCF_031143425.1 of Pleurodeles waltl. NCBI lineage: Eukaryota > Metazoa > Chordata > Amphibia > Caudata > Salamandridae > Pleurodeles > Pleurodeles waltl. The sequence continues at coordinate 548,935,536 of NC_090440.1, read as the reverse complement.
GTCAGGACATCCTTATTCTCTTGCTGTAACTCGCATAACGCCGCTTAATCAGCAGCTTCCAGTCTAGGTCGTTCGAACATTTGTTTAAAGGCTTGAAGAAAATCTGAATAGTTAGATAATAAGGAGTAATTGGAGGCTACCAAGGGGGTTGCCCAGGCTAGGGCTGGACCAGACAGGGAGCTTATCAAATAACCAACCTTGGTCTTATCCTGGGTAAACTGAGAGGGTCGAAAAGCAAAATATGCTGTTAAGGAATCCAGAAATTCTTTTAACTTGGTTGGGTCTTCAGAATAACGTGGTGTTGAGGCTGATATAGTAGGTACATCAATGGATTGAGTTACCAGGGACTATTTTAGAACAGTATTTTCGGTACGTACTTGTTGTAATTCTTGTGCCTGTTGCTGTACGGTATGAAGCATCGACTGTGAAGTTTCCACAAAATCTTCTGGTGGATATTCCATGGCTCTAGAGAATCACAGAAATTTTGGGCGTTGCAATCTGTCACAACTTGAGAGCTTCTACCTGCTATAATCAGGCAGTCTCTGTGCTCCACTTGGTTTCTTGCTTGTTCTGGATTGACCAAGGTAGGGGCGACCCTTTCCAGTAGCCTTGGTTCTGCTGATAATAAAACACCAAGCAGGCCGTAACTTCCAGAAGGACTCCAGAGGAAAAAAAAAAACGTGGGAAAAACCTCAGAATCAAGGACTCCTGGAAAAAGATGAACAAAAGCACAAAAAAGAACTGGAACAAACTGCAGGCAGAAAGGAGAAATCCCAAATCACAGGATACAGGAGCGAAAAGCACAACCACGAAGGAAGTGTTTGCAACGGTAGGAACAGAAAACCAATTTGTGCTTATATACTGAAAAACAGGAAGTGACATACAGGAACTATTGAAGACACCATCTTGGATTGGGAAAGGCCATATTCAGGTGAATGGAAAAATAGCCATGTACTGAAAAACAGGAAGTGACATACAGGAAATATTGAAGACACCATCTTGGGTTGGAAAAGACCACATTCAGGTGAATGGAAAAATAGCCATAGTATAGAAAGGTAGAGAGCAAGGCATGCAGGGAGTGGAACACAGACCCTTGGGAAGAAGAAACAAGGCTAAGGCCAGGAAAAGAAAAAAGGAAGAAAAAAGAAGAAAAGAGGAAAAAAGCAAGAACAGGTAAGCAACTAAAGAGGGCAAGAGCGTGGGCAACGCAAACAGTGCCCAAAGGGAAAGATTAGCAAAAAGCGGACCGCAGCAGAAACGGCCATCCGAAATGCGGACCGCCAATCTGGCCGCAGCCCGTAAGTGAGGCGCCCCCACTATTCACAGCGTCACAGTTCTGGCTGTAAAGGGAAAACAAACTGTAATCCTGCCTCCTTTGTTTGGTTCAAAGAAAAAACAGTGGGTGTTGACCACATTATGAAGCATAGGTGGCCAATTCTGTACAGCATACCCTTCGGGATGACGAGATGATTTCAGAAGTGAGCGTCTCAACTCTCCCTACTCTGAATAAAATACCTGTAAAAGAGCGCAGTGACATTACTAGCTTGAGTACTTAGCAGGGAATATTTGAGCCTACTCTGTCTTCAGCTTTAAATCACACAGTGGATTACATGAAAGAATCTGAAGCTGCAATTGCTACAGTTGCAAAGGTTCCAAGCAATGCTGTAGTTCATTTGAACCCCTGCGTGGGTCAACATCAAATGGGATAATGCATTCTGAAAAAACAACACTTATTGAGAATTGTGGAAAACTGACACCCTGTTGCAGTACCTCCCCCCCCCCAACACACATACTTTTTGCCTGATTTTTGGATGCAACTTGGACTGGATTGCACTGGGATCCTGCTAACCAGGTCGCCAGAGCCAGTGTTCTTTCCCTAATATTAAATTGCAAAGGCATTGAGATAATTGGCAACACCTTCAGCTGCCACCATAAGTCCCTAGTAAATGATACTTAGGTACCCAGGGAATGGGTTAGTAAGAGTAGGCTCCTGAGGGCAGCATCACAGATTGTGCCACACTCATGGGCCATGCATCCAGATGTTCCCAGCACTGCCATTGCTGGCTGAGTGTCCTGGTGCAATCCTAAAATGCAAACTCAACATGGCACACAGTCTGTGTGGCCTGTCCACTACGCACTTCATGCAATATAGGTAAGTCACCCCTTTGGTAGGACTTCCATACGGTATGTGTGGGCAAAGATGCATGAGCAGTATGCCCCTACTGTGTCCTTGCCAAACCTGGGACATTGTAAGTGAATAAAGCAGCCATTTTACATGCATGTGCTGGATACTGGTCAGTACGGGTTTCAAAGCTACATGATGGCTACTCTGAACCCTGGGTTGTTCAGTATCAAACAACTCAGAATGATAAATCTAATCTGGTACCAGTACTGGATTTATTGCGATATGTACCTAGAAGCCACCTTAGAGGTGACCCCTGCAAAGCTAACTAACACTGGCATGGTTGCTGGCCAGTCACTACCAGCCTGCCACTACCATACAAGATTCTGGAACCCTGGGGTGAGACCTCCTGCTCTCTGGGTCCCAGAACAAAGCCCTTCCTACGTGGAGGTGTCACACCTCCCTCCTCGGGAATGTGCACTGCTCTGCTAGCAAGCCTCAAAGAGCTTCATTTTATTCCATCTTGCATGGTAGGAAAATAGCCTATCAGGGATAGGGAAGTGACCGCTATCCACAGGAAGTGGTCACATAGTGGGTGTATCCACCCTAAGGTAGATGACCCATTGGTCACTACTAGGTTCTCCCCTAAACGCCTACTAAATACAGTATTTTGTGGGAATACCCAGACCAGAGATTCAGATTCCAAGGACACAAGAAGACCAGCAACAAAGAAGACCTAAGGCTTGAGAACTGAAGTCCTGATGCATCAAGAAAAGGTGTCAGTTCCTGCCTGCTGCACCCAGTACTTGACAATCGCTACTGAGAGGTTGCTCAGGCATCAGATGGACTCTAAAAATCCCGAGAGGACGTCCACTCTTCTAAAGCTTGCCAAAGATCTCCCTCCAGAGTGAAGGCATCACTCTTCTGCAACCAAGACCAAAAGACTAGTCAAGTCCAGTTCACTGTCCCACTGCTGACCAAGGAACCGAATACCACAGCTGGACCCAATTTCACTTGACGGACCATGAGGAGAGAATCTGCAAGTGTGCCAAGTTTGGTGTACTGCAACATCCACTGGATGAATCGTGCAATAGATCCAGGTACTGGTCACTCAACATCGGACACCAGGAAGGAAAGTCCACTCTGGACTCCAAAAGGAACAGGAGTAAGCCCCAGTCAAAAGACTTCAGAAACCACCAGAACCTGGCCTCCTTGGGCCCTGCACTGGAGAACCAGCTGTGCTCTAGTGGGCCCCCACCCCTTGCGACCTCTATACTCCAAGGGGACCCACCAGACTTGCCTCAAATTCCGCCTGTGCATGGCTTTTCCAAGTGTTTCCCCGCAGTGGTCCTGCACCAGCTCCAAGGACTTTTCAGCAATTTTTCCTGTCAAAACCGGGCACCAGTCCACCAGTTGGCCCACAGGACTCCTCGACGGCCTTGACCTAAGGACAAAAGGAGACATTGGTAAATGCATTCCATTAATTTATATGCATTTTTTTTTTCTCCCATTGATTCCTAGCGTGTGTAATGACACACAAAAGATTATTTTTGCTAAAATGGGAAAAATCATAACTTAAAAAGTACTTACCAGATTTTAATAATCTTGGTTGTAAACATTTTATAAAAATCTGAAGTATGTTTGTAAATTGGTCTTGAGTTATTCCTTTGAGTGTGTGTCTTCATTTCTTGAAACTGTGAGTACAACACTTGCTTTGCACTTCTCCAAGATTAGCCTATCTGCATTATGTGGTCTAGTTTTACCTTAGTAAACCAATGTGTGGTTGCTTTGGCCCTCTGCACAGTTCACAATGTTTTGCACACTACATAGAGGGCCAGCCTTTTACATTTGGTGCCTCAAAGGTGGGATAAAGACTTTGCATTTGCTGATACCACTTTGTCAATTTGTGAGCACACATATAATTCTCTAAACTGTCTTTAGCTTAATTGCATTTTTGTCAATTGGCTAAAATGTTTGCACATTTTTAAAATAACTGCTAGGGCCCCTCGTTAGGTACCTACAACAATAGTTAGAACTTAAAAGTCCTTACTTTAGTTGGCCTTATCCAAAAAGGATTTATATAAAGGTCTCAACCTTAGTAAAGTAAACATGACATGACAGATTCAGAGATCCAGAGCCAGGAGCTTGACCTGGCCCGTTAGCAGACATATAGCTATGACCAGTTGAGGGAACTCTGCAAATTGTACTAGATTTGTACTAGGAACATTTTCAACACAGACAAGCTTAGGCTTCTGGTGGCCCAGTATGAAAAAGACCACTCCACAGAAGAGGTAGATGGTGAAGCTTCTGGTGGATAGGACAATGCTGTGGACAATGGGGGAGAAGGTAGCTTCTCTGCCCCAAGTCCAAGAGCCCCATCAGAGGAGGATGTGGCTCTAGACAAGTTATCCCTAAGGTTGGCCTTAGAGGCATAACTTTTGTAAATAGAAATAAAAAGAAGAGTGCTGGGCCTATCACCCATCTATGGTGGCAGCATACTAATAAATAGGAAGGGAGAAAGACCTTTCAACCTATGACTCACAAAAGGAGTAGAATTTGTGGACTTCTCAGTAAAGATGCTAGCTGGTTGGTTGGAGGGCAACACTGTACATGATTATGAAGGGCTGTATAATTTGATGATGAAAGTACCCCTCTTAAGTAAATGTGCCCTTAAAAAGTCATATCAGTACCAAGTAGACTTCTTGGGGCCAGTCTCCCCCCAAGAGTGTGGGAGGAAGGCTGATCATTGGGTGAGAAATAGGGTGTCTAAAACCAGAAGTGGAGGGAGTGACCAAAAGAAAAAGTCAGGGAAGCCCCCGTTCCCCAGAGAAAAAGATGGATCGCCCTAGAAATAAAGAAAGAGAGTCCTTAAGCCCCCAAAAATCTGCCCAGGAGGGTGGGCCCAAAGGCACCTCACAAAACAAAGGTGAGTACCAGGGTAAGAACTGGGAAGTCACTAAGGTATGGTGCCATAATTGTCAACAGACTGGACATCACACCAAGGACACTTCTTTTCCTAAAAATAAACCCACTAGTACACCCCTAGGTGTAGCCAGGGTAGCAAATTGAGGATGACTCCTCAGATGAGGAGGTCCTTATAGCTTTTAACTGGAATGTGGGTCCCGCAGGTGAGTTGGAGATTCTAGAGGGGAGTAGATACTTTCACCACTTACTGGTAAATGGAATCCCAGCCACTGTCCTGAGAGACACCTGTGCCAGTCACACAGTTGTGCATGACAGGCTGGTGTTCCCAAACCAGAATATCACAGGAGAGACTGCCAGGGTAAGGGTTGTCCCAGGGAAAGTCACTGACAGGCCAGTAGCTGTAGTGCCTATAGAGATAGCCGGGTCCTTTAGCTCGACAAGGATGATAGTCAGTATAGGTCTCTCTCTTCACTATCTCCTTGGTAATGACCACCCAGAGGTTGGTCAGAGCCCAAGAGAGGGACTAGTCCAGTGCCAGACCTCTTTCAAGGATTCTGGAGGTGCTGCTCCTGCAGTGAGTACAGGTTGGCCGCAGAAGAAAAAGAAAAAGTGAAAGAAAAGAAAATGTGAGCAACTTTTCACTAAGGCACCAGAGAGCCAATGCCTTTCTGCTCCATTAAGGAAGAACTCCCCTGTTGGAACTGGTGAAGCCCAGCTTGACACCCAAGAGGTCCTGATTAGTCAGGCACCTGTTCAGCCTGAGTTGGTGGATCCTCAGCTGGCAGAAAAAAGGGTAGAAGAAGGGTGTTCTATGCTGGGTGTAGGGACCCCCACTCCCTTACGACAGACAGGCACCCTGAACCCAAAGAAGTCTGTAATTTAGTTCTGTCCCCTATTGGTGTGGAGCTAAAGGTGTGGTTCTGGGCACTGACAGCTGTCAGTGGCCTCTGATGGGTGTTAGCTTTTATGGCTGCACTGTCCTTGGCATGGTGGTCTGACCCCATACCAAATAGTAAGTTAGGTACCCTGGCCCTGTTGGTCATGGTGGGGTGACTTAAGTTATGGGTGACCTCTTTGGATAAGCCTTGGCTAGGATAGGGATGCAGATATTGGTGGTCTAGGTGTAAGACATTTCAGATTGGGTTCTGTAGCTGTTGAGGTAGGTCAGTTCCCCATAGGGAATGACATGGACAGTGGGATGTGAGGCAAAATAGGCCCTGCAACTAACCAGCCTATTTCCCTTTGCTTCCTCGCCTAACAGACTAGGGAGCCTCTCTCATTATTGACTGAGTCTCCTAGCATGTGGGCTAGGGGAGAGTTGTTTGGGAAACTGGAACACTATTGCAGTACCCTCGCCCCTACCCACAAACCTTTTCCCTGGTTTCTGGATGCAACTTGGACTGGACGGCCTTGACCTAAGAACAAAAGGAGACATTGGTAAACGCATTGACTGATTTTATATGCATTTTTTAAGTTTTCTCCCATTGATTCCAATGGTGCATAATTACGCACAAAAAGACTGTTTTTGCTAAACTTTGAAAAATCATAACTTAAAAAGTAGTTACCTGATTTTGATGATCTTGGTCTTAAAAACTGAATAAAAATCTGAAGCATTTTTGTAAATTGGCCGTGAGTTATTCCTTTGAGAGTGTGTCTTCATTTCTAGATACTGTGAGTACAACAAATGCTTTGTACTTTTCCAAGATTATCCAGACTGCTCGACCAAGCTAACATAAGAATTAGAGCATTAGGTGGTCTAGTTTTTACCTCTGTGAACCAACATGATGTTGTCTGGACTCTCTGCACAGTGTACAACGTTTTGAACACTACACAGAGGGCCAACCTCCTACAAGAATGAATCTGAGATCTGCACAGATGACTTTCATCACATTTTATGCCATCAATTTCCTCTTGCTTATCAGTGGTTTTGTGACAGGTACCTGATACCACTGTGGTACTATGTATGGATCACTACAGTAGTCTTTCTTTTCATCATGTGGCTGACAATGCTGACTGTCATTCTCCTGTTACAGAGTGGACTGTTCATCCCTGAGCGAACTGTTCCACAACCCATGGTTCAGGAACTTCAACCGCATCCCTCGTTCCAGAGAGCTTGATAAGACCTATATGCTGTGACCATCACAGTGTATGCTGTGCCCAAGGGCATAAGTTGGGAGATGGTTCCCTTTTAGGTTATGGGACACACTGAGACATTCCAATGGCAATATGTATTGAAGGTTTCAATGAATGATGTAATTATTCCTGTTTCTATTTCAGATGACTGGGACACAGAAACTAAAAAAACAAATTATGGCTGATTTACAGGTTAGACAGCCCTAAGCAATGAAGATCCTTATTTGAATGCATTAGTTTACAAAGAAATGTATTGTTTCCATCATTATGCACACTGTAACCTACATCTAACCTGTCATCCTAATTACCTACAGTGGGAGCATTGTGAAGCTCCATCCCTTAATAGTCATCCAAATTTCTTGAAGAAATTCCCCTATTTCCAGAGTGAGGACAGATTCTAGTTCTCAGTTTTCAAATTTTCACAGAGTTCACAATGCCTGAAAACCCTAATTACAATTAACAAGTTGATTTACTCAGAAGAGTTCAATAAGATCTTGGCTATACAGGAATATGAATATCAGAAAGAAAATACTGATGAAAAAAGTATTTTGGGGAACCAAATGTTAGCAAGTTCAAAGTAAAGAAGCTGTATTTTGAGCATGCAGTATGCCCAAAGAAATTATTTTCCTGAATGAAACCTTGCAGCAGACTACCTGTCTAGGATTTGGAATTATGAATGACCTTATCTCTATACAGAAGGTTGATTCAACATTATTCACAAATTGGCACCCACAAATAAGCATTTCCAAATCTGAGATAAATGCTATGATTCAGGATGCAACTCACAGTTCCTCACAATTTCCTCCTGAAGGTTTAGCTTTATGGCCCCATCATTCCAATACAAGCATGCATCATTTCCCTCCCAATACCGCTGGTCCTAAAGTTAATAACCCTGATCCACGATATAGTAGCTGCACACCTGTAGCCGTTACCATGTATAGTGTGGGTAAGCTAATGTTGGTTCCAGTCTTCCAGCTGTAAAAGAACATTTGTACATAATTAGAAGAAATACATACTTTTTTTTTATTTCATTGTGGGACCACACCCTGCTAGAAACACACAATTTGTAACAACAATGTTCTACTCCTTAAATAGCATTATGTCTTCAGCATTAGATCTCCTTAAAGGAGGGTTAGGTCTTTTACAACACGGCAAGGCTCACTTATGAGCTATAATACAATTACACTGGAAATTTCAGATTCTTCAATCAGGTTACGTGCTCTGGCAACATCTAAATGAAACAGACATTTTTTAGCCTTACAATTTGATGACAGTATAGAAAACAATGGCTAAAAATGAACCCATCTACAATCTGTTAAGCATTGAGCAAATTAGTGGAACCCTATTTTCTGTTGTGAAAATCCACTTGTCACATGGTTGATACGCAGAGTTTTTTCACTGCCAATTACAAGCTTCCACTTTTAAGATTGCCAGAAATATACATCAATAGGCTGGTATGAGAAAATGCACAATTCTCATCTTTTGTGGAGATTTCCTTTCTTCTACATGTGTTTAAAAGAAGATGACCCTGTGTTTATCAGTGTTTCCACCTCCAGAAATTTACTCCTGTGCAATTCAATTTCTTTGCATGGAATGTGTAACGCTTTGCTGCCTAGATTGCATTGTGTCTTATCAGTAACTCCTATTTCGTCCAGTCCCATGCTCCACAAACTTTTAAATAAAGGTTTTTATTTAGTGTTTACCAATGTAAGCTGCTGCAGGTTGGAACCCGACCAGCTTTATGAGATTACAATTTCTAAAATAATACATTATTGTGGAAGAACTTTGCACCCACCAGCTCATTGGCCTAGAATTGATATGAAAGACACATGTTTTGGCAAAATGAGTAAACTTGCCGCAGTTTTACTACAAAACAAAGTCACCTTAACTTCTGCAGAAGAAACATACGATCTGCAGGCAGTCAGAGTTGCTTCAGAAATACAGTGGTTCTTACAAACACAATTCCCAACTAATTTTGATGAAATTGTACGCATAGTTTTGAATGCCTACAGTATAACAAGTATTGTGCACTTTTTCTAGAACATTGGATCTTGTCTGGTGACTGGATTATTCAGACTGATTCCATTTCTTTTGCACTCTATGTTCTTAAGCCTTTTTAGGGGATTCTCCATTATCCATCTACTCATCTGCTATGGTACTGTCATTATCTTCCTGATTCAGCAAGGAAATCAACAATATGAAATACATGTATCCAACTAAGCAAACGTGCAGAGAAACTCTAGTGCACTATCTGGCACATAAGTGGTATTCTGAACTCAGTGAAACCTGGATTTTGTCTTTTTGCAAAATTGATGTGCTACATGTAAATCCTGTCTTTGGGTGCATAAACTGTACAACTGAAAGTATCCTGGAACTCCATCTGGAGCAGCCTCCAGGGGCTTCCCTAGATGTGGAAGTGCTCCTGCAACTATTGCCATCACACCAGAAGCAATTTCGAGCAAAGCATGTGCCCATGCTGTGAAATGCTCGCTATGATGGACCAGCATTGCCCTTTGAAGAGCTTCCTGGGGGTTGGCTGCACCACTGTTGTCCTTTGAGCCATTGATTTAAGCACTCTCACCATCTGAGTGCTTGGAAACCACAACATCTGTTCCAGTTCTCTGGTCCATCCACCTCACGAGCTGCCAGTAACATGCCTGCACTAAGAATCCATCTCATCGATCACTCATATGCTGCCTGCAATCCTGCTATCCTGGAAGTATCTTCATCTGACAACTAGGAGTAGTTGTCTCCTGATCCAACCAAGTAACAGAGACTGTGCCATGAAAACTTTAAACTGACAATAAAAAAAAAAAACTATCTCAATTTTTCTCCAAGCCGCATAATCTTTTCAATTTAGCATACTCAATATCATGCCTAGTCCTACTTTATTATCAAAACGCATTTCTTCTAATAGATGAAATGATATGATAATGTCTTTTATATGATATAACATTTTATCTTACTTTTTTTAAAGAAGTACTCTTGCAGACCTTACTGGATCATTTTGGCTATTTTACATGTATTTATTTTATGCTGGTTTTATGCTGATTTTGTTAGTACCTTTTAGATATGAAGTTTTATGTCTCCATTCCGAGAGCATGGATTTTATTTAGTGTTCCTGTAAAATAGAGTCCCTAAAATAATGTCATACATATACATTTGATGTAATTACATCATACTCAGACGTACAAGCTGAGGATGTCGTAAAAATCCTAAAGCGAGACTCCATTTGAGTATGCTAAGTTAGCCTGTCTGCCTTTAGCCCATATGCTGCATGTCATTATCTTTTGTAGAATTTACGAAAGTATCAAAATATCCAAACCATGACTTTGCTAACATCTAAAGTGACACAGGTCTGCTACATGGTCCCTGATATCACTAAGTGGAAAGTTCGTCAATATAGGGCAAAACATCAGTGGTCAACCTTGTAGAAAACCCCATGAAGTGACCACCGAATCAGAGTGGTATTTTCCCAAGGTTATCGCAAGAGGTCCTCAGAGGAACCACTAGATTAAGCCCCCACCCCAATTATTAGTAGGCTTGTAGACAATTCAAATAATCTTTGAAGTGTTTGTGTCAGACATTTCTCCAGTTCTGTGTTATGGGCATACAATGCTACCAGACTGAAGCGTTGTCATACCCAGAGCGCCTTTATTAAGCGCTGCTGCTTGACATTGCTTTGGGAAGTGTTTGGGCAGGTGCTCTCCTGCAGGATGCAAACATTTGCCTGTATGAGTTTTAGCTCTCCAAGGATGTTTATCCTCTTTAAAGAGTTATTTAGGCCCCTCTGGTTGTAGATGTTACCTTCCCTTTCATTAATTCAGGTGCCGTCTCTGTGTATTTGGATAGTACTGTCACAAATGGGCCTGTGGGAGATCGTTTGACAAATGAGATGCTGGTATGGGGAGGTGTATAGCTATCCTTCCTTATATCCTCTTATGTGTACCCAACTTCCAAAGTGAACCAAAGAGTATCTCCCCCTTGACGGCTTGTATAACCCAACTTGTGTATCTAAACCAAATAACAGTCTCAAGCGGGAGCCCTTGCATTTCCCTAACTGTCTATTGGTTATGCTTAGGGAACCATCTCTGCATTGCTCCCTTGCTGCCCAAGCATTATTACCATTTTGTTTTTTCAGGAACTTGTTCATTTCTCACAGAGGAGCTGCTTTGCTACTCTCAGTTCAGGATTGGTCAGTAGTCTTTCATAAACACTGAATCCCATTCTCCAGAGAACTCAAAGGATTATGCACTGCTCAGATACCCAAGAGATGTGTATCTTATGGCAGCAGACCTCAGAAGTAGTACCACTTGTATTCCGAGGTAAGAGCAAATGTATCACAGGAAGCAGAAACATAGCCTACTCACTAGTGCTCCATGCATCAACACTCACTAACTGCGGACCCAAAAGGTATGCATACCACCAGTGCAAAGACACCTGCACAAGAAGCAGTCATAGATGTGCTGCAAGCAAGCCCGGCTTTGGTTCTTGCTTTCTATTTCTTAACCTTCATAAGAGCAATTTTCTGACCTTCGGCAAACAGTTCCACACAATGTTTTTTCTTCTCCTTCCTGCCACATACTGTTCATCAACCGTTCTGCTCTAATTACTATATCTTCAAATCAATTTTCTTTCCAGTACCAACTTTTTTCTTCATGCCACAGACAGTGTGCTGCTTCCTGGATCTCCTTTTGATACAATGGAAAGAATGTGGTGTGTTTCTTCTGCTTCGTTCCTTCTACCTTTCTGAACATTCTTATAACTTAGGGTAGTTCTTTCTGTACGCTATAAATAAAAGAATGAAAAAGGTACTTGCAAGGCGCACTGTCATTCAAGCAGAAAATCCTGGCGCTAACTCAAATGCCAATCCTCAGTCAGCAGTAGCAAAATAAACCAATCAAAAAGCACCTGGAATAAAACAATAAAAACACCCCTGAGCAGGAAAAAGTTAAATTTTATGTCAAGAACGGAGGCTCCTATTATTTTAAATAGCAGCAGTCAAGAAACTACAACTCCCATGGGGTTTAAAAAATAGAAAAGCCAATGGGAGAACAACAGAAGGAACAGATGCACCAATCACAATACACGGCTATACGTGACCACTAAGCTTGACTGCAACCAGCCCTCTTTCTTGCTGCTCGCAGTCAAGATAAGTGGTGTTTTTATACCTCTCTCATATTATTCCATTGTTTTATTGTGACGCGTCTATTTATTTATTTACAGGTTATCGTTTGCTCGATATTATATTTAAGCGCATGATTGTTTCGCTTTCCTTCCGTTTAAACTCGTCGCAGCGTTCCTTCCAGCCCGTAGGCTTCGGAAGCTGTGCTCGCGCGCATTCTCCCTGAGGCATTTTTCCTCACACGCGTCTCACAGCGTTGTGGAGCCCCGACTGCTCTTGTTTAACGGTGTCGCTCCTCTGCCTACGCAAGTACTTCCTCCTCAGGCAATCTCTTTCTCGGTCAGACACGCCTTAGGGGCGTGTACTTATTTTTAACTTAGTATTTCCTGGTTTGACTTAACCCTTTCAGTAAGGGCTTTTTTTTTTTTCCTGACACAATTGTATCTGTTTCTTTACCTTTAACCATTCTTTAACCATACTTTTTAATATTATGGATCCTCAGGATTCTTCATCATCCAATATAATTGATTTTGGAACCCTCATTAATGAGGCTGTGGCTAAAGCTCTTTCAGCTTCCATGTCAAAAATATCTAAGAATTTTTAGAACACTGTTCAAAACATGGTCTACAAATCCTTCCTGGCCCATTCTGCGGGGGATAGCAGAAAAAGAAAATCAAAGGATTTGTACATTCAAAAACCATCCAATGGCGCTTTTTTGGCTGGTGAAGTTTCTTCACCCAGGGATGAGGACGAGTTTCCTCCCAGGACTCCCTCTCAGGAGGGGAATAGTAATGTTTTTAGTAAATGTAAATCTAAGTCAAAGCATTCTGTTATAGCGCCAAAACAAATTGTGATCTCCCACATTTCAGATACCGATGAGGATGTCGGTGATGCAGATGAGGCGGATTACGCCTCAGATATATGGGGTTCACAGTCTCAGGCTTCCCCTGCTAAAAAGCCTAAACTAAATGTTTCGGACCCGTTCTTTGCCAAAACTGTTTTAGATGCGGATGGTAATCCCATGTTCGATCCCTCACTCCTTCACCACCCTAACTCCACAGAGTGGTCTCCGTCATCCCACGTGGGCAAATACATTGCTTCCAAGTTAAGAGTTCCTCTTGATAAGCAGACAAGGGCCAAACTGAAATCTGAGTGCCCCAGACCATCACTTTTTTCTCATATTACAGCGACTCCTTCTATTGATGAATCAATCCTGACCTTTTTCCCCAAGTTCGGAAAGGACCCCCGTAAGGGGGTAGACAAGGCCTGGTCAAACTGCCAGGACAAACTTCTGGATGTAGTGGGACCCCTGGCTCGTATTTTAGACCTGGCTGAATCAGCAAAAATGGACGAAGCAGACAGTGATCCTGCTGAGCTATCTTTATGGACTCAGAGAGCCTTTTGTCTTCTTGGCAACGCTAATGCCTCCATGATTCACGAAAGAAGGAAAGGATTACTCCTAAAGTTGGACCCCAAATTGTCAAACCTAGCCAACATGGACCCCGGCATTAAAGCCGATGGTCGTCTTTTTGGCGATACTTTCATTAAAGACTTGGGAATACTCGTTTCTACTTTTTCCTCTATTGACAAGGCTCAACAAAACATCAAAAAGGTTTACAATCAACGTGTTTTTGCCAGGGCCGGTACAGGCAGGAGCCGCTCTACCGGCCAGTCCTTCCAGGGAAACAGAGGCTCCTCTTCCTCCTCTCATTCCACCTACACATCTCAAGCCTACAAGCCCCAGTTCAACCCACAACATGGCAGAGGCTACAGGGGTCGTGGTCAACGTGGATTCCGATCCAACAATAACCAAGGTAAGCCCTGTTTCTGGCCTTCCTCCAATCGGGGTCCGACTTCGTTATTTTACCCAAAAATGGCACACACTGACTTCAGATCCTTGGGTTCTCAATACAATTATAGGTTACCAAATCGAGTTCTATGCCACTCCCTTCCAAAGTTACTTTCCCCCGCCCCCTCGTTTTTCCACAGAGATGTCCACCCTCATTTCAGAAGAAATAGCATCTCTTCTGTCAAAGCGAGCCATCCAAAAAGCTCCTCTAGATCCCTCCGGTTTCCTCAGTTCTCTCTTTTTGGTGCAAAAGAAGAACAAGAAGTTCAGACCTGTGATAAATCTCAGAGATTTCAACCAGTTTGTCGTTTATCGACATTTCAAAATGGAGACCATTATACATCTCAGGGACATTCTCCTTCCCTTCGATTTCATGGTCCGTCTAGACCTTCAGGATGCTTATCTTTCATTTCCCATTCATCCGAGTCACAGAAAATATCTTCAATTTCAATGGCTAGGTCAGTCGTATCAGTTTTCCTCCCTCCCATTCGGCCTATCTTCCGCACCTTGGTGCTTCACCAAGTTAATGAAGCCGGTCACGGCTCATATCAGATCGTTAGGCATCAGACTTTTAATTTATCTCAATGACATTCTCATGCTACATCAAGATCGTTCCACTCTCTTATCTCAGTTGCAAATAACTTGCTCCCTTCTCTCCCAACTCGGTTTTCTTCTCAACGAAGCAAAGTCAAATACTCTCCCATCTCAAAGAATAGACTTCTTAGGGTTCGAGATAGACTCATCTTCCTCTACTCTCCATCTCCCGTCACAAAAAGTACATACCATAAAGACAGAAATTCTGAAAACACTCAGCAGATCTCAAATTTCTCTCAGAACTCTGGCCAGGATTGTGGGTCTTCTGTCTGCTTCAATTCAGGCCATATTTCCCGGCCCTCTCCATTACCGGGCTCTTCAGAGGCTCAAAATCCGTCATCTCAGAAGAGGTCTTGCCTATTCAGAGATGGTAGCTCTCGATCACGAGTCTCGTTTAGAACTCCAATGGTGGATAGACCATATAGACGCCTGGAACGGCAGGGCTATTTTTCCATCAGCCCCCGATCTTGTGTTAGAGTCCGATGCAAGCCTGATGGGTTGGGGCGCCCGCTGTGGCTCAATCTCGACTGGGGGTACATGGTCACTCGAGGAGTCCAGATTGCACATCAATTATTTAGAGATGCTTGCGGGGTCCTTTGCAATCAAAAGTCTAGCAAAGGACAGAGTGCAGTGTACCATCCTCCTCCGCATGGACAATGTTTCGTCTGTCTGTTACATAAACCATCTCGGAGGAACCAGACTGAAGCCCCTCGCAGACCTCACAAAAAGTCTTTGGGAGTATTGCCTCCTCAACGAAATTTCCCTCTCAGCAGAATATCTCCCAGCCTCCCTCAACCAAACGGCGGACTGGCACTCACGCTTCCTCAAAGACTACAGCGATTGGAAACTTCATCCCTCAGTTTTCCGTTCTATACTTCACAAATGGGGCCCTTTTGCCATAGACCTTTTCGTTTCCCGTCTCAACTATCAGTTACCCCTCTTTTTCAGTTGCCGTCCAGACCCTTCCGCTTTGGCCTCGAAAGCTTTTCTACAAGACTGGTCCCAAACGACCAATTATGCGTTTCCTCCTTTCTTAATGATCACCAGGGTATTGGCCCAGATCAGGCGCCAGAAGGCCACATCAGTGCTGGTAGTCCCTTTCTGGCAGTCGCAAATGTGGTTTCCCCCTCTCTTGGAATTGACAATCGACTCCCCCCTCCTTCTCCCTTTGTTCCCTTCTCTTCTTCTGGACCCATGTGGGAATCCTCATCCCCTTGTCATCAACAACACTCTTCAGCTTTCGGCATGGAAGGTGTCGGGACTTCCCGACCTTCCATCCCAATTTCGGATGAAGCTGCAGACCTCATCAGCAAGGCCTGGGCCCCAGGTACCAGAAAGGCATATAGCTCCGCCTGGTCGCTTTGGTCTAGCTGGTGTGTGGGAAGGGACCTCGATCCAGTTTCAGCAGATATAAATTATGTAATTAATTTTTTGGCTGCACACAAACGCACCAAATCTAATTTGCATACAGTTTTTTACCCATATTTTCCCAATCAACCCAAGTTATGTGTTGGACAATGTCTTAAATGTTACGAAGAACGCACGGCTAATCACAGAACGTCTTCCTTTTCCCAGTTGCTCATTTCTTTTCGCAAACCCCACAAACCTGTTTCCTCTGCAACTCTTGCCAGATGGGCTCGCTGGGTAATGTCTCTGGCGGGTATAGATACCTCTGTTTTTGGGGCTCATTCCACTAGAGGTGCTATGGCCTCCACAGCCTTTTGGGTTGGTTCTAGCTTGGAAGACATTCTGAGATCAGCCGATTGGTCTAATGATAATGTTTTCAGAACATTCTATTGTAAACCTGTACATACTGCAACTTCTGCAGTGATTAATATGCTTTAAAAAAAGCATAATAGGAGCCTCGGTTCTTGACATAAAATGTAGATTTTCCTAGTAATTTATGACAGAAAGTCTTAATTTTATTAAAGACACGGAGGTGAGTATTATCCCGCCTCAAGTAGGACAATTTCCTGATTTTGTCTTCTTTTCCCTCCCTCACAGCAACATCCTCGACATCTCAACCAGCTACCTGATCGGACCCTGGTTATACCGAGCTCGTACGCTCCTTCTGAAGCCCCGACTTCGTTCCAGTGGAGTCTCCCGAACATTTCCCGGCTTTCTCCTCGTCTCTTCTTTTGCTTGAACTTTGTTCAGGAACTTTGTTCTTTGATCTTGCCAGTTGCAATTATTTTCACTATTTTTCCGTTGTTTTCACACATGGACTAACCTCTTGCATCAAGAAAGAGGGCTGGTCGCAGTCAAGCTTAGTGGTCTCAGATAGCCGTGTATTGTGATTGGTGCATCTGTTCCTACTGTTGTTCTCCCATTGGCTTTTCTATGTTTTTAACCTCAATGGGAGTTGTAGTTTCTTGACTGCTGCTATTTATAATAAAGCAAGTTAGAGAAGCATAATACTCGCCTCCGTGTCTTTAATAAAATTAAGACTTTCCGTCATAAATTACTAGGAAAATCTACATTAGGCAACAATACAGTTCGTCAGGGACCAAGAACAACCACGTTTTTAAACTCTTCTTAAAAGTGGTTTCATTATTCATATATCGAAGAAAATCAAGAAGATGATTCCAGGCCTTGGATCCAAAAGCGGCAAAAGATGTGCCTCCTATGGATTTCAGCCTGAAGAAGGCAGTTTTAATAGATTAGAATTAGAAAATCTAAGGGTCCTTTGCGTCCTATAATTAAAGGAGAAATTAGATAGATATTTGGGGCCTGTAGCATGGAAAGACCTGAAAACCGGAACCAGAGATTTAGAAAGGACTCTCTTGTGAATAGGCAACCAATGCAATTCTCTAAGCCTCTGAGAGGCGGAGCTTTTCCTAGGAAGTTTGAGCACAAGCCTTGTGGTCGATTTTAGAACCAGTAGGAGCCTATGGAGAAGTTGCCTAGACATGCCTAAATAGAGGCTGTTATAATAATCCAACCTAGAGGAAAAAGGCTTTTTTCCTTGTGCCCAAAGGGAAAAAATAAAAAAATATATGTTAGTGATTTAATCATGGAAAAGCAAGTACCCGCAACTGACATGACTTGCAATCAAAAGGAAACAACATTATCAAATTTTACCTAGATTTCTGGCAACCTCTCCTGGAGAAGGGGACACAAAGTCAGGCCACTAATCATTAGGGGAGAACACATTTTGTGTCCCAAACAAAACAACATTTCTGTTTTGTCTACATTGCATTTCAGATGATTACTTTCCATCCACCGTATTATACCACTGAAACAATTCTTGAAATTTTGTTCTGACCCAAAATAATTTTTGTCCAAGGACATCAATTGAGTATCACCTGCATAGGAAGTGGTTGAAATATCAAAGGAGCTAATAGGACCGGATAAACATTATATAGGAAGGGGCTGAGTGACGAGCCCTTTCGACACCATGGGGGTCATTCTGACCCGCACCGCCAACAGGCTGGCAGTGCTTCACAACCCATTCTGACCGCGGCGGTAAAGCCTCAGTCAGAAAACCGGGGCCGGCGGTTTACCGCCATTTCGGCCCCGGCTGGGAGAATCTGCCAGGGCAGCGCTGCAAGCAGCGCTGCCATGGGGATTCTGACCTCCTTCCCGCCAGCCTGTTTCTGGCGGTTTTCACAGCCAGAAAGAGGCTGGCGGGAACGGGTGTCCTGGGGCTCCTGGGGGCCCCTGCACTGCCCATGCCACTGGCATGGGCAGTGCAGTGGCCCCCTAACAGGGCCCCAGCCTGCTTTTCACTGTCTGCATAGCAGACAGTGAAAAGCGTGACGGGTGCAACTGCACCCGTCGCACACCTGCAACACCGCCAGCTCCATTCGGAGCCGGCTTCAGTGTTGCAGGCCTCTTTCCCGCTGGGCCGGCGGGCGCTACCTTGGGTAGCGCCCGCCGGCCCAGCGGGAAAGTAGGAATGGCACCAGCGGTCTTTTGACCGCGGTGCGGCCAAATGGCGGTTCCCGCCAGGCGGGGGTCATAATGACCTCCCATATGTTACTGATTTCTCATCTGATCAATACTGCCCAATTTACACCAGTTGTCTCCTATCTGCAAGGAAACACTTGAACGAGGATCTATCACCGCTTGTAAAGTTCCAAGAACCATAATCCATGGCATTTAGATTTCACCTAGATCAATAAGCATTTCTGTAAGTTGTTTAAAAGCATATGTGCACGTTTTTCCACATTTGAACTATATAGGTGCATTAATATTCGTTGTTCTACATTTGGATTCAAACATGTGTATTAATATATAGCTATCACAATTTAAACAAAATTATTATGATGTGCTTAAATGCATTTTCCTGGTTTAGGCAAACTACATTGTCAATGCTGTATCATGATGTTCATTCTGTGTTTATATTTCTCACTCACTTGGCACTTCATACAGCAATGTGCATTGTTTATTTTGTATGACATATTGTTCTACTGATCTCGAAGAACTTGCTGGAGGAAGCCTTTTGCTATCTTTGAAGGTTCTTCCTGGTAGCACAATATATTGCGTTAATTCTAATTGTTTTCTATTGTTAATTAAACTAGTTTGTTCTGACACCACCAAATGACATTTGTGGGTGCGTCTGACCTTATTTGGTCTTTTATAATTTATTCATAAGGGGACGCGTTAGAGGTTCGATAGATCTTTTGACTGCTCTTAGAGGAATCTCTCCATTGTTACTCTCAACTCTCTTCTCAACCAAATCTAGTGACTACAACATATACAACAAACCTATTTATTAAAACCATAAGTCACTAAACTTCACCCATCATGACCTATATGGCCATGAATAACCACGCCTTTTAGTAAAAGTTAGAAAGTTTAGTTCCCTATATTAACAATGCTAACATCACGTATATTAGTCTCAAAACCAAATGATAAACATATATGAACAACACTGGCTGGCCAAATCTTTTAAAGAATCTCAATTTAACCAAAGCATTTACAATTAAGCATTCCAAAGTCACAGTACAAATCAACAGCAACAATAACTGTGCAATAGAAATGGCATACATCTAAATTCGATCTGGTGAACAAAATCAATTCTCAGTTAATAGCGTTTGTCTACATTGGGATTACTAACTAACACTCAAATTAGCATAGCATGTTTGGACTTCATGCAAAAGTAATTTAGTCAAAAGTTAATTTGGAAAACATCTAAATAGGGCTCTCTCAAAATAGCAGTTAGTACCTAAAAAGCAAAGAACAAAATCTACAACAAGACAGTAACATTTTGTTATACCTCTCCTCAATGGATCGGTAAGCTGCGATTCTCTTCGTTAGTTGGACATCTGTCTGGTCAGCTTCAGCAACGGGACAGTGAAAGGGAATGGTTCAGACATGGTGGGCTCTAAGCTATGTGAACCATTTAAGAAGCGATTTCTAAGGGATCAGCATCCACCATAAGCATTTGAAGCAATCAAGTAAAAGTTAGAAAATAAAGTCATCAGGAACTGTTCAGCTCCTCAAACAGAATAAGACAGTGCACAAAGAGGAATGGGAGAATGGCGCGGAACTCTCCCTGCATTCAGGCTCAGTTAGAATTTCCTAAAGAATCTTCCCACATCGTCATTGGTCAGGAAATCATATGTTTACAGTTGGTCCAAAAAAAATTAAACCCAAATCTAAGAAAAAACTAAACTGTCTTTCACACGTCGATGATTGGCTCGTCGGGTAACTCTTTTGTTGCAATCCATACTCCAGTCAGTGCATCCATTGTTGGTTCCTGGGAACATTTCAGTCCCAAGCATTAAGTTAACTTACTGTCAATCTTTTAGTACAACATGGTCCTACAATCAGTTGTCATGAGAAAGTTAAAGACATCTGCAAATCGCTTAGTCAGCACAGTGTGAACAATGAAAGCATTAATTCTCTAGTCTTACAACACATTTTCCACCATTTATTAAACATTGCAGCTTGACATGAGGTTATGTAAACTAGGCCCAAACCTTGCCAACTTATGGCCTAAAGTTGATCAAGTGGGCACATTTTCCAAGTTGCACATTATTTTCTGTTAGCGTAATTCCATGCAAATTCTTAACCCATTATAAATGCAAGTCATTAGTAATTAATTCAGCTTTCACACATTAGATCAGAAGGGGTGATTCAGTATTCATGTAGTGAATTAGTGCTAACATAGTAGGGTTATGTAATTTTTTAAAATATGAATGGTGATTTGCTGTAATAATGCTCACACCATGCTGACTTTGCAGTTTCTGTAATTTCCTAGGCTGAAAATGGCTATATAAACTTTTGAATTTGGGGATGAGCAGATCTTTTTGGGTCTCTACTAGGAATACTGCCAATTGTCTATTGATTTGCTGCATATTTGAGATGTGGGCCTGCTTCATATTTCAGAGGAAAGGATACTCCGTCACAAACGTGCTGGATAGCCCATCCATTTTATTATAAGTGCTATAGAATATAATATACTTGTGTGAGGATTTGGGGTGTACTATGTGGTATGGCTAGGTAGCACTACCATCCAGTATGCTAACAAATATAATCTTGGGTCCAGTCAGGTATGTTTACTCAACCTTAAGCTCAGCAGTGGGTAGCTGTGGCTACAAGCAGTAAGATTTAGCAAAGGAACAATGTGTAAAGCATTTAACAACACCAAACACAAGATGCCAGGTTCGAAAAATAGATTACATTTTTAAGTATCTTTAGAGATCTTGACCATCAAACTCCACTAGAGCGTTCCAGAGATATAGATTTTTAAAAGAATAAATAACTTTAGCATCAACTGTAAACAAGCATTGGTCAACAAAAACTTTAGAAACTTTTGAAAAGTTTGTAAAAGTTAGTTTGGCAACTTTGACCCAAATTTGGCACCAGGTCTGGCAGGACAGAGGTCCAGGGGACTAGAGAAGATACTCTGGACAGTTACCTAGAAACCAGAACATTTTAGAGCGAGATCCAAACTTTACAGAATGACTACCATAGACAATAATATAGCAGTCCCCATGCTGACGGATGCAGGCTAAAAGATGCTCAAGGATGCTCCTGATGCTGTGCAGTTCATGGGGATGAAATCTGGTTGAGTCCTCGGTCCACAGGTCAGTAGGGGGTGACTGTCAGTGGATCTCAGGGTCCCCTGAAGTCCTCTTTGCAGGTTTCCAAGAACTGCTCATGCAGACCTTGAGCTTTTGGGACACATAAGTCACAGTGCAAATCTTTGGTGGAGGCTGATGACCCTCTTGTGTGATGAATCCGGTCACAACCAACACTCCTGGGTCTAGCAGAAACAAGTGCACCTTTTGGCTATCTCCGAATTGTCCCTAGGGGTGCCCAGCATCCGGTAGTGGCAAAATGTCTGTAGGGCTACCAGAGATGTGACTTGAGTTCCATCAGCTTTAAAAACCCCAGGGCCAGCCAACCAACACTTGGAATCTCTGCTTGGGTCTGGGGCTGGGGATTAGCAGTTCCCAAACTAGAAAAACAGAACAGGGTCCACTAGCCATCCTGCTCAGCAGTGTTGAGCCTGGCAGCCCCTCATAGGTGGCTTCCGCTTTTAAAGCACACCTCTGGGCTAATCCCCTGAGTGGCCATCCTGGCAGAGTAGGTGACACCTCGTTACTCCGGCACTGCCTTTGTCCTTGAGCCTGGGAGTAGTTCACACATCTCCCCAGGTGGGCAGAAAGCAGTCTGCATGTGTGTGCCTTTGTGAGGCTGCTGGATGCGCAGATCACTGACTGGTCACTTTTCTCAAAGTGGCCAACTATCAATACTGTCATTAATTTCGACATGAATATCAGATCACATTTTCTCTTTTCTTACAGGAGCAGTTCAAGGCGTTTGAAACATCAGAACAGTAATCACAACTATTGGAAAAGCCATAAGTAGAGCAAAGAAGTTCTTAATATAGTCCATACAAAACGAAAATATGGATGTTGAGGATTAAAGTCATTAGAACAATCGAAAGCTTCTTTCTTGCAGGAAGAACAGTTAAATGTTGCAACATGGTGAGGTCCAAATATATGTCAGAGTTGAAATTACTTTTTAAGACATCAGGTTAGTGGTTGAAACTAGTACTATAGAAAAATAAAAGGGAAGGATAGAATGTAAATGTGGAGTGATAATACTCACCTCCATGTCTTTAATAAAACCAAGACATTCTTTCACTAAAGCTAAGAACATCTCCATTTTATTGCAAGTCAGGAGGCTTCTATTATGCTAGTTTAAAGCATAATAATTATTGTCTGTTGATGAGAAACAGTCTTACAATAGAAAGTTCTGAAAATGGAAACATTTGACCAGTCAGCAGATTTGAGAATGCCATCCAGGCCCGCTCCAGCCCACAAGGCTTTTGGTGCCATAGCACCTCTGGTAGAGCAGGCTCCAAAAACTGAGGTGTCAATGCCTGCCAAACTCATAAATCATTAAACCCTATGAGCCAAGGTAGGAGAAGACACAGCATGGTGGGGAGACCTAAAGGAAATTAGAAGCTGAGGTGAAGATACTTTTCTCAAATCCTTTGTATTTGCAATATATTCTCTTAAACAAGTTCCTACACATAGTTGAGGTCGAAGAGGAAAATGATGGATAGAACACAGACATGAAGTTTGTTTTAGTTTTTCTACTAACTTGGAAATATTAACCTAATGGAGTATATTGAACAGAGGAAACATCTAGTTCTTGAACATCAAAAGGATGGTTTGTAGAAACTAGACATAGAAGAAGAGAAGAAGAGTTAATTTTGCAGATAGAAAATTAAGAGACAAAGAATTGCCAGTTTGATTGAGGAAAATTCTAGGATCACATTAACATCTCACATTTGAGTTATATTTTGGTAGAGGAGGTTTTGAAAATTTTACTCCCTTTAATAGACATATCAAAGGGTGTTCACTCACCGGTCTGCCATCTGCATGTATATGTTTAGCCATTATCGCCGTGTATTTATGGCTCTATGAGCTCTTCCCTGGGAGTCTAAGGAAGCTAACAATTATTTATTAACGTTATATCTGCTGAAACAGGATCTGCATCCCTACCCATGCACCAGCTATTCCAAACCATCCAGGATGATTTATAAGCTTTAGTTATTCCTGGGGCCCAAATTTGTTGGATGAGTTGAGCAGGTTCTGACAAAATACCTGGGGTTCTCCAGGCTGACCCGAAACCATCCATGTCACCAATGTGAAAAATTGGTTGACGATCAGTTTATAAAGTAATCCTTGAGAATTCTGAAGTAACGTTGGGAAGGATGGGAATATAACAAATGAGTCTACAGATAACTCTCATGCCATGGGGAACCAGGGTTGGTCTTGCCAGAATGGAGTGACAGACAGTACTGTAACTGTTTGATGTGAATTTGTGCGAGGACTCGAGATATCATTATAAAGGGGGAAAAACATAATTCACCTGAATGCACCAGTCTTGAAGAGAGGCATCTGTTGCCAATGCTTGTGGGTCTGATCTCCAACTGTAATAGGAAGGAAGTTAGGTATTCAAACGAGAAGTAAAGAGGTTTATTGCCAAGAATCCGAATTTGGAAAAAAGCTTTTTGAATACTGAAGGATGAAGACACCAGTTGCTTGAATCCCAAAGGTTTCTGGAGCACAAATCTGTACTGGTATTTAGGTTTCCTGGAAGACATTTGGCTTGAACTGAGATTTTTCTCTGAAGGCAAAACTCCCAAAAATTCTTGGCTAGTTCGGCTAAAGGTCTTGATCTTGTACCTCCAAGACAATTGTTAGACCCCAGTAGAGATATTGCTCTTTCGAAGGAGAATAGAATAACTTATCTTCTTTTTGGAAAAAGTCTGAATCACAATAGAACCTGCAAGCATCTCTAAACAACTGATGTACAACAATGACTCTTTTTGCGACCTAGCGCCACCAGTCGAGAACTGACCACATCTTGCGCTCCAACTAGTCCGACTTGCATCAGATTCTAAAACAAGATCTGATACTGTAGAGAAAATTGCTTTTCCGTTCCATGCTCCTAGATTGTCTAATTACCACTGTAGTTTGGAACGAGACTATAGATCTAAAAAGATGATATCTCCATAACCAAAACCTTTTTGAAGATGGTGCATTTTCAACCTTTGTAAAGCTCGGTAATGAAGGAGACCTGGAAATATGGCTTGGTTCGAGGAGGCCAGAAGGCCTGTGATCCAAGATGAAAATGTGGATGTGAGGTAAAGTGGATTGATTCAATACTTTACTTATTTCCTTTTTTATAAGAGAGACTTTCTCTTTTGGTAGTTGAAGAAGTGATTTGCCTGAATCTATTATGAAACCTAAAAACTCCATCTGTTGAGTAGCTTGTAAGCCAGATTTGTCCTTGTTGATGAGGAAACATATATTTTGGAGAAGAGACATGAAGTCTCTAACAGTAAGTCTTTTTCTTAATCTAAGAGAAGAAAATCGTCTAGGTAGGTGAGCAATCTGACACCTTGGTACCGTACCAACACACAGACACACATACATACACGCCAATACCCATAACTTCCACACATACATGTGAAAGGAAAGCCAGGACAAGGTAGGTACCACTGCCACCAACTGTGATGTGGCGCAGATATATTAGAAAATTAAAACTATTTACACAAAGGCCCAAGGGCCAGTCCAAAAGTCCACAGTGCCCGAGCACACTGGGCACAAGCTGACTCCCCAACTTGACTCCTGACTGCAAAGTGCAGGCCTCCACAGGGCAGGGGCATCAAGGGGGAATGAGGCACCTCAGGGGTGAGGGGGAGTTGGGGTGGGGGCAGGGGGGCTTGTACCTGGATGGGGGTCCTATGGTCTGGGCTTGGAGGGTAGGTTCTTAGGGGTGGACTTTGATGGGGGCCTTGGGCTTGCCCTTGGAGGGAGAGAGGTTTAGCCGGGGGGGTTGGGCTTGGCCTTGGAAGTGGAGGGAGTGGGCTTGGCCTTGGAAGTGGAGGGGGTGGGCTTGGCCTTGGAAGTTGAGGGAGTGGGCTTGGGCTTGGCACGAGGAGCAGTGGACGTGACTGGGGCAGAAGTGGCAGGTGGTGGAGGGGCATGGCCAGGGGCAGTGGAGGGCTGGGAGGTGGAAGGCAGGGGCATTGGAAGGGTAGCAGGGCACCTGGGGGAACAGGGACTGGGTCAGGGGTAGGGAAAAGGGAAATCTCTGGTAGGGAACGTTTCTTGGGGACACAAGGAAGGTCAAGAGAAGGGAGTGGAGGGAGTGGGTATGGTTGTGTACGTGGAGGTACCTTGGGTGCAGGTGTGTGGGTGGATGATTTGTGTATGCTGGGGGACTGTTGGGTGGGTGAGTGCGGGCTTTTAGACGTACTGGGAGGAGGTGGGAAGGAGATGCATGGAGATGGCAGGGGGACGTGTGAGTGTATATTGGGGTGGTGTCTGCAGGTAGGGTCGAAGTGCTGCATATGGGTGTGCTGACAGCTGTCATGTCCGCATCAGTGGTGTATGGGGTGCATGAATGTGGGTCAGAGAATATGGTGACAGTGGCAGTGAAGGCACATGTGGCAGGATCAGTGACTGATGTGGTGCTGACTACAGGAGTGAGTGGTGTGCTGATTGTGATGGGGGAGGTGGTGGGGGAGTGAGTGCAGGGTGTGGATGCTGTCATGTCTGCATGTGTCTGCTGAGTGTGTGCATGGTGGTGGTGGCATCTGCAGTGCTTATGTCGGTCCTTATGTACCATGTCTGTTGATGTGGATGCATGTGGGTCAGTAGGTGTGCTTTGGATGGGTCAGGGGAGTGGGATGTGGGTATGGGAACAGGTAGCTGGAGGGGGGACGGAAGTAGAGCGCACACTGGCTGCCATCACGGATTAGGCCAGAGCCTGAAACTATCTCTGTAGGCCAGACAAGGCACCGTGAATGCCTTCCATGAACGCATTGGTTTGTTGCATCTGGGTTGCCAGTCCCTGGATGGTATTCACGATAGTTGTCTGCCACACAGAGATGGACCTCAGGAAGTCAATAGCCTCCTCATTGAGGGCAGCAGGGCTGATTAGGGCAGGGGCAGAGGTGCCTGTGGTGAAGGAGATGCCCACCCTCTTGGGTGAGCGGGCAACTGGGTGGGGAGCTACAGGGAGGGCGGTGCTGGTAAGGGGAGTGGCGGAGAAGGATGGTGCTTGGATGGTTCCAGATGGGTCCCCCACCGCCAAGGAGTGTCCATTGGAGGAGGAATCAGAAGATGTGGTCGTCAATCTGGTCTCCCCTGTGGCACTCCCCTCGCCCTTCTTCCCACTGGTCCCCTTTGCTCCGCTAGTGTCAGCCTCCTGGGTCCTGTGGGCTGCAGCTTCCCCACTCGCCACTGCCCCTTCTCCATCACCAGATGATGCTGATGCACATAAAGACAGAGGAGGACAGGGAGGGAGAGAGATAGAGAGAGAGAGAGAGAGAGAGAGAGAGAGAGAGAGAGAGAGAGAGAGAGAGAGAGAGACAGGGTGCAATCGATCAATGCCAGCACAACAGTGACACAGGGTAGAACATCAGCATTTGATGCCATGCCATGATACATACACTATGCCCACCTCTGAACATCCTAAAATTTGGGAATACCATGGGGGAAACCACAACAATGCACATGTCAACCGCTGATGGTCTGACTAATGCAAACATGTACATGAGGAGTGTCATACCCGCCAAACCTGTCCAGTACCTGCCCACTACCCATGGCCGTTGAGACACGCATTTAAAGGACAGCACGCCCAACAGGATTCTGCATGGCTAGTTGGCAAGCCCACTTGTCTATTGTCAAGTAGCATTGTCACCACTTGGTGCACCCACCTCACTACACATGCAGTGCCTGCCAGCTGATTGAGGTCCTGGATCCATCTCTGGCACAGTGGTTGGCCACAACCAATCACAAGGCCCTGACACCCCAGGTCTAATCATCCTGTTGCCATGAGCTGGCAAGCACATCTAGCTAGTAGGTGGCCACACAGTTTCAACATTTGAGGAGTCTGCCCCGCTACCACTGACTGCATGGCATTACCTACACCTGTGATGCCAATCCTGCCCAGATGGACACAACCCATAGTGGACATCATTGTACCTAGCATCCACGCTACAGCTACCCAATGGTGCCCATCCAGAGCCACGATGCCTACACATATTGCAAGTGAGAGTGAGTACTTACCCCTATGTGGCTGCTGTGCTGCCCTCAAGCATCCATCCACCTCAGTGTAGGCCCCCACCAATATGCAGCCCATCAGGGGGGCCAGGATTCGACAGGCACCTCACCCTCGTTGGGAGGATGTCCTCAGCTGGGCCTCCATGGTCTTCTGGGCCCAGCGCCTCAGGTCCCTTCACCGGTTTCTGCAGTGGGTGCTCCACCGGGCAAGGACCCCCAGACTCCGCACTTACTTGGGGATGGCACACCAAATCCCCTTCTTCTGATGGGTGCTGACCTGTATCGATGATTCAGACAGAAGGATACAGTCATGTAGAGTGGCATTCCTGGGACAGTATTGGACTGCACATGTCACACTTCCACACCCACACATCGTCACCCAACATTGCCTTAGGCCCCTCACCCATGTCCATGCTCAATACACACTGCCACCTACACACTGCCACCTACCAAGGTCCCCATCCGGATGCGCACCAATCACATACAGGACAATGAAATTGGGCTCACGTGCTGCTCTGGTGCCCCATACAACTGTCCATACAGGGACAGGACCCCATCCACGAGCCGCTCCAACTCATCCTGGGTGAAGGCTGGGGCCCTGTCTCCTGCAGGACGTGGCATCTTGGCTACCAGAGTCAGAACACAGCAGCACACGCTGTGGAGGTCTTCAGTGCATGAGGTTCAGGAGTCAAGTGAGCATGAGCACATGAAATGGCGGTAACGGCTGCCGTGGACATCACTGTCACTGCGTGTGGCGATCACCATTGGCTCCTGCCTCCCTTAGGTAACAGTGTTAACCAATGGTGAGTAGCACGGCAGTCGTGACTGCCTACCGCTATGACGTGTTATGCCGGCTGGATGATCTCACTTCAACCTGTCCATGCATGCAAACAGGCGACTGCCATTTTACATGTCCAATGTTAATGTGTGTGAAAGTTAATGCGTCATGGGTGACATCTGCTGGCCTGCGGCCACATCAGCATTCTCAACACAGTCTATGGTGCACAACATAATACCAACTCTCTCCTCTTTCCAAGTATGATGGATGGTTGAGGATGATGAATGCACCAGTGTACCGTCCCCTACTCGACCTTGCCAACCTGGAGGAGCGTCACGTCATCCAGACCTATCGCCTGAACCGTGTGACCATCATGGAACTAGTGACCCAGTTGGAGCCGTATCTGTAGCCTGCCATTCGCCATCCCAATTCCATCCATCCCACGGTGCAGGTGTTGTCAGTACTCCACTACCTTGCCTCAGGCTTCTTCCAGCTCACAGTGGGCCAGCCCATGTTCAGCAATGTCCTGAGGGATGTACTATGTGACGTGCTAAAAATCTGTGCAGCTACATCCGGTTCCGCCAACGTGCCAAATTGCCCATTGCCAAGGCTGCGTTATGAAATGTGGCACAAGTCCACGTCATTGGGGCCATTGACGGCACTCCACATTGCCCTGGGGTCACCCAGCAGGAGTGAACAGGTCTATAGGAACTGCAAAAACTTTCATTCAGTGAATGTGCAGGTGGTGTGTCTCGCGGACCAGTACATCTCCCAGGTGACGGACAGATACCCAGGCTCTGTGCATGATTCCTTCATCCTGCGGAACAGCAGCGTCCCACACATAATGACACCACTCCAGAGGGACCTCTGGCTCATCAGTATGTACCCCTGCATATGTGTGCCCCCTCAGCACTCTGCAGCCTTGTGTCCCTGCCCTATCACCCTCCTGGTCTTGACATGCCTCATTCCTTTATGCACACATGTGACTCTGGCTATCTCAACCTGCCCTGGCTCCTGAAACCCATGAGGCATCCAACTTCAGCTGCAGAGGACCGTTACAGTGAGGCCCATGGTCATACCAGATGGGTAATTGAGAGGTGCTTCAGCATGCTGAAGGCCAGGTTCCGGTGTCTGCATGTCTCCGGGGATTCCCTGCTCTACAAGCCACAGAAGGTGTGCCAGATCACTGTGGCCTGCTGCATGTTGCACAATCTGGCCCTGAGGTGACAGATGCCTTTGCTGGATGCAGAGGAGGGGGTAGCTGTACCAGTGGGGGCATGGGGAGTTATGAAGAGGATGACTTTAGGGCGGAGATGATTCGACATTACTTCGGCTAAGATGCAGGTATGTGTAAACTGTGTGGTATGTGTCTTCTACAACTGTCTGCCTTGTCCCTGATGCCACCTGTTATCAGTGATCACTGGCGCTATTGGTTGCAGCTCTGACTCTGGGTGGGTTTTGGTGGGGATCATATGTGCCCATGACTTAGGTAGTCAAAGTGTACAGGTCAGGCCTATAGTCAAGCAGCTGTTGTGATGGTGCACTAGTGCCATCAACGTATATGTAGAATGTTACCTGAGCTGCCAGTTCAAGTGCTATGTGTGTGCCACACAGGGTTGTTGCATCTGTGTAGCATCTATCCTGGGAGTCAACACTGGGTGGCAGTGCTACATTGTTGTTGGTGGCAGTGGGTATGGGGTCAGGTCTGGCGCTGGGTGCTGTGAGGGTGGGACCATTGGGTTGGTATGTGTTGTTTTTGTGTGTTGGTACTGGCCATATGGTTGTGGACTTGACTGCCATATCTGCCTTGGATACCTGTTCCTACAGTGCATTTGTGTGGAGTTGGCATCTGTGACTCCTACAGTGAGTGTTGTCCCTGTCTTGCTCTACTTTCTAGATAATGTAGTGGTTTACTGTGGTCCCTGCCAGACCTGTTGTCTCCCTTAACACATATCTCCAGCTACTGGCTGCTCCACGAATGACCTCCTGGCATTTTGCACCCCCCCGCCCCCTCACCCTCCCATGCATGTGCTGGGTGATGGGTTGCCAGTTGTACATGTATTGGCAGTTCCATGCGTACTCATAGCAAAAAAAAATTGAAGGCATGAACTGTGCTCAATTGTCATTTATTTGGGATGGACTTGTGTAAGGAGTGATGAGTAGGGTCATGGCGGCGGATATCATCAGAGTGGTGAGGCCAGCTGTAGGTAGTCCAGGTCCAGTCTGCTGGCCATGGGTAGAAGGAGATATGGAAGTGGACAGCCGACAGGGTGTCACAATCACACACAAGGGAAAATGTTCAGGAGAGGGTCACTTCCTGGCAGTGGTCGTGGTCTGGGCATCATGTCTGTATGGATGTCTACTTGGATGTCCTCGCTTGTGTGGGGGTTCCTCAGCTACAGGGGTAGGGGTGCTGATGTCCTGCGAGTCCTGTGGTGGGGCCTCCATGCCACTAGCTACCGCTGACGTGGAGGACTGTGATGGGCCAGTGGTGAGGGCCTGCTGGTGGGTGGTGGACTCACGCATGAAAGTGGTCAGGTACTTCAGCACCCCTACTATGGAGTCCATGGTGTTATTGTGGGCCTGCCACTGTTGCATGGCTCCCTGATGGTATTGCCCCTGCAGCTGCTGTGTCTCCTGCACAGTAGCGAGGCTCTGGGCCACTGTGTCCTGGGTGTGCTGGTATACACCCAGGACTTGGTTGAGGGCCTCCTGGGCAGTCACTTGGTGTGGCTGTCCCAAGCCTTGGACCACGGTTCCCTTCCCACTACCTCTGGCCCCCTGTGCCTGTGCCCCTGGCACAGTGGGCCCACTTCCAGTAGCCGCAGGGCCTTAAATGTCTGAGGTGGGTGCCCTGGACTCTGGCCCCTGTGCTATGAGGCACACTTCTGACTGAGAGGTCCCTGGGGCACAAGTCTGGCGTTCAGGGTCTGCCTGTGGTGTGTTGCCACATCGGTAGGTGCGTCCGGTGTGTCCAGGGTGGGTGTGCCGTTGGTGAACTGTCCAGTGGCCCAGGCAAGTTGTCCTCATCCAGACATCCAGTGGTGCCTTCATCCCGGGGAGAGATGTCTGAGCCTGGCATCCTCTGCAGGGTGTCAGTGGCAGGGGTAGATGTTGGTTGTGTGACAGTAGTTGTTATGTCCCTGTTGTGATGCAGGCAGTGCCTCGACTTGCTTCCCAGTGATGGCAATGACAGCTGCTGCACTGCAGACATTGATTTGGATTGGTTGTTCACATTGTGGTTGTCATCCATGCATTAGGAGTGTGTAAGTAGGGATGGTGGGAGTGGAGTGGAGTGGTGTAGCATGCAGAGGAGGGGCGTGGGGTGTTTGGGATGGGGCAGTGGGGTGGGTTGTGGTGGTTTAGAGAGTGGTAGGGAGGAAGGCTGGGCAAGGGGTGGTTGGTGATTCAGGGTATTGATGACTTACCAGAGTCAAGCCCTCTGCTGATGCCAGTCAGGCCCTCGGGTTGCATGATGTCTAGAACCTTCTCCTCCCAGGATGTCAACTGAAGGGGAGGATGTGGGGGCCCTCCGCTGGTCTTGTTGCTGGCTATCCTCTGCCTGGATTCCATGGAAAGGACCTTCCCCCTGAGGTCATTCCACCTCTTCCTGATGTCCTCCCTTGTCCTTTGGTTTGTGCCAACTGCGTTGACCCTGTCGACAATCCTCTGCCTTAACTCCGTTTTCCTGCATATCAGTTTGCTGTACCTAGACTCCCATGAGCTGTGGCTCTACTCTGATGATCTCGTCCACCATGACCCGCAACTCATTGTCGGTGAACCGTGGGTGCTTCTGGCGTGACATGTTGTGGGGTGGGTATTTGGTGTCTGTGTCGGGTGCAGTGCAGGATGTGTGGTAATGTGGGGGTGTTTGGCTGTGTGTGCTGGTGGGCTGTGGTGTTGATTTGTGCAATGTGTGCTGTGTGATATTTGTTTGCTGTGTTTGGGGTGTGCTTCATCTCGAGTGTGGCTGTGGCTGCTCGTATTTGTCGCAAGGGATTGTGGGTGTGTGTGGGAGGGTGTTATATAGTGGTGTGTGCAGGTGTGCGTGGTGTGGTGTGGTATGGTTATCGGGTGTGGGATATTCGAACTTGCCAAAGTGGTGTTGGCTACTTTCTGCTGTGCCTTTTTGTTCCGCCATGGTGCATACTGCCAACTGTTTACACCGTGCATGTTCCGCTGTGCTCGAGGTTGCCTCTTAATATGGTGGTTGGAATGGTCTCGGCGTGGCAGGGAAGGGGATTGGTCAGTCACTCTTTCGCTCTGGCTTGGCCTGTCATTGTTGGTTTTGTTTCTGTATTTGGGCAGTTTGTGTTTTGTGACTCGTATTCCCGTAGTCGCTATACTGCCACCACTGGCGGTATGGTGGTGCCACTTTGCATGGCAGTCTTGCCTGTAAACCTCAAAACTCGTAATGAGGGCCAGAGTCTGTTATGAGACATTTTGTTCAAAGATTACCTCAATTTGATTGAGACATATTGAGATACATATTCAAAAGGAGACCATTCTGTTGAATTTGGGTGACGGATAAGCGAAGGATCAGACATCAGTAGACCTGAAAAAACTAGGAGTATATTGGAATTCGAATTAGAATTTTATGCCGCTCCAAATTGGTTTAGAGAAGTTTTTTGCTTCTTATCTGGAGGTCCAGATCATTATGTGTGGATAATCCTTACCCACATCATGATCATCTGTGCCACCCGTATCCTCATCAGTGTCACATAGTTGTACAACATGACTAGGCAATTTAATCTTTTTTGAGACATTACCCCCCTCAGACAGAGGTTGTAATAAAGGAGAGTCTTTGGACTTATCGATTATTATCTGAAAGATGTTTTTTGGCCTTTTTTTAATTCATGTCTTTTGAATTTGAATCACTTGCTAATATTTTTTGAATTGCGGCTTCAAGTCTCTTTGAAATGCTTGATATGGAGACAGATACAGCTTTTTGCACAGAGCCTCTGATAAAAGAATTTACATTTGTAAATAAAAACGTGCCGGTGCTCAAAGCCCTCCTCTTAAACACACGGCTGCTGCAATTAAATGTGGGAGCACGGAATTTTGAGGCAGCGTAATCCTGAAGCCATCTCGGCCTTCTCAATCCATTTACAGCCACTCCCGGCCCCTCCAGCTCACTCTTGCAGCTGTCTTCTTTCTCCCACTGTGACACTTTTTCGTTTTTCTCTTCCTCCGTCTTTCCCATATGTGCCTTTTGCTAGCAACAAGTGCGGGGGGCAGAAGAATAAGCGCCGGCCCTCAAAAATAAGTACTGGTGCTCAGCACTGGAAACATCAAGCACAAATTAGGCACTGGTCCCACATGACAATTGTGTTGTCTTAGTATTGATAATTACCCCCGTCCTGTGGACGTATTGGGTAGTCCTTGTGGTATATACTAAGTGGGTGAAGTGACAGAGACATAATACCAAATTGATAATTTTAAATTTGTTGAAAGATACTTATCTTGGCCGTGAGCAGCATAAAAAAGAGGACTTATTGCTCCCAGTCAAGAAATTTATAGAGTTGCCTTTATGCGACTGTTTTGTAACTCTTTATGGCAGCATTCTGTGGTTCTATGTCTTGCCATGCTGTAAGAAGTCGATTGTCTTGGCAGCTGTTAAAATGAGTGCCAGAAAAAAAAGCATTGCAGGAGCCTCCAGTCTTGTAATTAAATCAACATTAAACACTAGACTACTCTTTAACCTTGGGTTCCGAAATAGCGTGGTGCTCGTAATTAAGCTCTTCAAAGCCTCATAATGGATAGTTAGCGCTGTATAAATACAATGACAAGTGCTCAGAAATGAAGAGGGAACATTTTATAGAATTAAAAGCTATGTGGAAGGGCTTCAAAAGTGAATTTCAATTGTTATGAAAATATAAACAGCTTGAGTTTATTGAATGGTGTGCAAAGCATAGCAAAGGTAGACCTGAATTATATTGAAGTCAACTAGACTCAAATCGAGTATTTATGAAAATTAATAAAGAAAATAAAAAACGCTAGGTTCCACCGAGATTTGAACTCGGATCGCTGGATTCAGAGTCCAGAGTGCTAACCATTACACCATGGAACCACATACAAACATCGTCAGGGAACTATCAATATGACATGTGTTACTGCGCCGTCATGACGTACAAAATACGTGAAATATCCTAAACCCACTGTATTACCACACACGCTGGTTTATGAGAAATAACCCTTTCCGACTCCGCCATGTTTGTGTGAAAGAATCATAACGGACGCACTTGCATTGCACCACTTCATGTTTAAAAGAAAACAATATAAAATGTTGCAAACAACCGAAATTAGGATTGTTACATTATAAATCATTTGCTATACTCCATCCTCCCCAGAGCAAATAGACTGCACTTTTTCTCCAGATATTAGATGTGTCATAATTATAAAACAATAAAATGCCCCTTTCTCACACTTTGCGGTAAAAAAGTAACCGGTCTTGTTCACTTTCATTTCTGTGTATAAGGAAGGGAAACTATTACGATTACAGTCCAATGTGGCAACTGGCTTCATCTCATAAACGGCGGCTTTCCGACACGGGGGAGCACTCGGTTACCGTTCGTAAGAGCGGGTTCACCTTTATTGACGTTTAATTCTATCTAGAGCGCTAACCAAGCACATAGAATGTGCGAGCCGTGGTCGCCATGCTACGTGGAGAAAAAATTATGCTTCAGTTTAATCACCTGCGTGACGTTCTGTGAATAGTACTTGAATAGTGTGCGACTCAAATTCTTTCCTCATCCTTTTATGGACCAATCACAAGCGTTGCATTATTTTAAGTTTTCAGTTTTATACTTTGCAGAATCCAGTTGTAATTTACAGCTGCTACGTCGTGCTTGTTTACACTAACGTGGCTTTGCTGCGTTAAGTACGATCAGTGAGAGAATGTGTTTTTTAAGACCATGATGATTGTCTGTCTTAAAACAACTGCGAACGTTTCATATACTTGTAACTCTGGAATCCGGCCACTCTTACAGTCTCCACTTTTCTTGGTGAGCAGCCTCCTTTGCCAGTTTTAATCCCCTTTTCCTTGCGGATATTGCAAACTCACACAATCGTCACATGACGTACCAGAAATGAGATCCGACAGGAGAAAGGGCAATGTGATGGCCCCCAACAAAAGTAAGATGGAGGCAACGATAGGAGAAACAGCACCAAATAGAAGGGCTCAACTTCAGAGACCCTACTATCGGACAGTAGTGATCTGACCATGGAAAGGGACACAGTCAGCAGGGAGTTTGCAAGATGATTGCATAGT
Source organism: Pleurodeles waltl (assembly GCF_031143425.1). Classification (NCBI taxonomy): domain Eukaryota; kingdom Metazoa; phylum Chordata; class Amphibia; order Caudata; family Salamandridae; genus Pleurodeles; species Pleurodeles waltl. The sequence goes on along the minus strand of NC_090440.1, from coordinate 548,899,694 downwards.
GGAAAACTGCCAAAGTTCGGAACGGATTAAAGGATGGACTGCCCCATAAACGCTAAATTCTGACTTTTTTCAGTGTAAGTGACAAAGGCTTTAGGGCCTTGGTGAAGGGAAGCGAGAGCCATCTCAAGGGGACAGTTGGAAATCCCACCCACAGCCCCAGCCTGTCTACTCAAGAGGCCCCCGACCTCCCAGGCAAGGGGAGTAATGCAGTTGTTGCAGAAGCATTTTCTCAGGTACCGGTGTCACCAATGATAATGATCTTAAAAGACCGTCATTCTCATAGCTGGCACACGGAGAGTGACCTGCCAGGGGTAAGGCAAAGTAATAGAGAGACCGCAAGGGCTCAATGTTTACCCATGATATCCTCAATACGAGGCCAAAAGATCGCCCTCGTTAATTTTGTTACCAAAAAGAGTCCCCAGTTTGTGTTTCACCCTTTCTCAACATTTAAAGGCAGTAGTGCAGAGGAGCCTGACTTGCCGGAGGAAAGCAACATCAATGGTGCAGGTACCCCCCACCACACGCAGACACAGGAGGGTAACTGGGCATACCCCACAGGATGGCACCCAAGTCAAATAGCGGAGGAATACGCGTTTAAAGGGGACACATAGACCACAACTTATACCAGAAATATGTGGGTGGCATTCTTGAACTCAATGCAGGCGGCAGTCATGGCCCTCGAACACCATGCAAAGAAAATTGATATCCATCTTATTCAACACCATGGCAGTATTCATCTCTGCAATCAATGATAAACTTGAAAAGTTAAAAGGCCTGATCACTAGGGCCTAAATGAACCACCGTAATGACTTCACCATATGTTCTTTTAAGGAGGTGGTAGACAAGATGGTGCAGCTCTCAGTGATTATGGAAGGTATTTTGAGGGAAGTAAAAACTAGCCTCTCTTTAGGGGGGTGCTTGCCTAAAGCCACTATTATTAGTTGAATACACTGTTAGTAGTCAACCTGCAAATCGGGGTGAGTGAGGTGGAAGAATCGACCCCCCTGCATCTCCGGTAGACTCTGTGGATGCATGAGTAGGACAGAGAGAAGCTGCTATTGTCCATAGAGAAGAGCCAAATGTGTATCAGGATGTGGCATGCATGTTGAGCTTGCATCAGAATGTAATTTCTGTCTCAGCTCAAATGTCAAAAAGGGAGCAGAAGCACTCAAGGAAGGGCAGGAACAAAGTCTGCCTAGGCCTGTTGGCCTTTCATCAGTAAACCTAACTCAGATACGCAAGAGAGAAGAGGTCGAGGCAGAGACGTCCTCCAAAGGGTGGCTCCTGGCTGGCAAACAGACACGCTGGACCAAGAGGGCAGGAGTAAGCTCTCTGCAGCTTCCCATAGTCCACGCGAGTCAAAGGGAGCACCCATCGGCAAGTTAAGGTCGACTGCCTCCAGTTGCATGTCAATGGTTTGTAATGACTTAGGCTGTCAGCTCCTGTGGATGCCAGAATTTAAATCCAGGGGCCCACAGGGTACACTAAACAGTACAAACATTCTAAAACTAATAAAGGTGCTACGAGGGTTAGATCATGTGGTGTCAGAGGCTATTCGTGCCATTAGGTTTTTACCTGCCAGAGAAAGACAGTCCTCGAACCCCACGCTTGTCACATTTTCTACCCCAAACCTCCCTGCCCAGGTCTTGGGAAGGAAAAGGTTGCTGAAGTCCTGGGGCATTGAGGTGATAATCTTTCAGGGGGATTGTTGCCCCACCTGCTAATAGAGTAGCGACATCCCGTCAAGACCACAGATACTACTGTATCCGTATTGAAAGGCACGACAGGGGGCCATCCTCCCATGGAACACTTTCCAGGTGCATTAAGGCACTCTGACGTAATAACCAGTGGTGACAGGCAGCAAAAAATTACAACACAGCATGAACCAGACAACGGCTGGAGTTGGCTACTGGCTGCACTATCTAAGACAGCAACCAGTGCAGATTGACTCGTGGCACAGCCGGTAGTCTCCGAATGGGATGGCCTAACTATCTGCTCCTGGAACATGAGGGGGTCTGTAATACAAAATTGAAGACCCTGCTGTTGTAGATTTTCTGAGTACATTTGATATAATAATGGTACAGGAAACCTGGGCCCAAGTCTGTCACTCACTTAAAGGACTCATAGAACATAGCAAGCTGGCACAGAAGAGCAGCCCCTTCAGCAGGGCAAAGGGCGGCCTGTCAAGCTACGAAAACTCCAATTTGTCGGCAAGGATCACAGAGCTCAAGGTAGACGAACCTTTGCTCCTGGCCTTGCGTATTGATAGTTGGGCTAAGCATTTACACAAGCCCCTGAAAATAGCAAACATGTACATTAATCCCAAGGGGAAATCTGCAACCGCAGACAAGTTTGGCACACATGCTCCAGCTGAAAAACATGTCCTATCCATCATACTGGCTAGTTTCAGGGGACTTTAACCTTAATTTGTTCCAACACCCGAGTCAGGAGCATGCAGAGGTAATTGGGCCCCTCCCAGATCAGAGCATGCTGCCCTATAACCAATAGGACAAGATTGGAGAAAAACTAGCCAAAGCATGCATCCCAGATCAGAGCATGCTGCCCTATAACCAACAGGACAAGATTGGGGAAAAACTAGCCAAAGCATGCAAGTTAGTTGTCTTATTTCTCTGAATGGCCGTAAGCCAGGTGACTTTCCGCCAATATGGACCAGGGCATCTGGCAAGTCAGTCTCATACCTGGATTACATGCTGGTGCACTTTCCACTATATCATCAGGTAAGGGAACTTAGAATAACTCACAGCGAAGAGAGTGATCATCATCCAAGGGTAATCCTGGTTGGGTCCTCTTGGTGCAAACATGAGGCAGCAACAGCTCTGCTGGGAGATGATGGGAATGACAATTTAAAACGTCTGAAGTGGAGCTCTAGTTTGGTTAAGGACCAGGCAGAGGAAGCGGTGGACACCCTTGAGTTTATGGCTCTAGCGAATTTCAACCAGACATCGGTCTGTGATGCCTACACAGAAATCCTGACAAATAGATACCCTGTCAGAGGTGTGAAACAAGGGTAGCCCTGTTTGGACGCCGTACGTCCATAGTGCTGCCAAGGCCCATCCTCCTGAGAAGAGCCAAAGTAGGCAGAATGCTCAGGCAACTAATACGATCCCCCAAGGATGGAGATTTATTAGGGGCTCTGCAGAAGGAGAAGAGACTCCTGAAAATAGAAATATGGGCTTTTAAAGGATCCAAGCAAGAAGCTCTGTGGGCCCAATTGTTGCATGCCTCAAAGTCAAATGACTCAAAGAAATTCTGTAATTTGATCAATAACATCAAGAAAGGCCCAAGGGCAGCTCACAATGCAAACATAAGCAAGGATACTTGGATTGAGCACCTGAAGGCTCACTTCAAGGGAAGCATTCATGACCCACTCCCCATAGAGCGGCTAGAGAAGGAAGACTGAACCACTTAGCATATACTTTCGCAGAGATAACTAATTTCAGCTTGGGCTGATTTTGCCCCTGGTCCATATGCTATCCCGTAAGCACTCTTTATGCACTTCACCCAGCGGTTGGCTAGTTCCACGCCAGGATGTTTATTACCATCCTGGCAGAAGAAGTTATCCCCCCAAAGCTGGACACCACTTCTCATTCATAATGGACAATGTCACACAATGTAAGCCCAACTCAGATACAAGAAAATGTTACTTTCAACCTTCCAGAAACTGCTTTGAACCATTATCTTAGCACAGCGCATGATTGGGCACACTAAAAAACAAAATAGTGCATAACACAAGTGTTCCTATCCTTCATATTGAGGGCTCACACTGAACTTCACACACCTGACATCCTTTATATTGCCACATTAAAGCAGAAAGTAAACCACTATATAGTCCTCCCTTGTATTTGTTAGACGTCCCTCACCTATGTCCATGACCTCGCTGAAGGACTGTGCTTCATAGTCCTCCTACTTCTATCATGACAATATTTACGTAGTGCAGCAGCCCCTCATTACATTTAATGACCAGTAGTTGGTGTTTCACACAATACCAAGTCTCCACTATGTCTGCCAGTAACTCCGCAATAGGTGCCTTTAAAAGTGCATCTTCTGTAGGCAAAGACCGATTAGCCCTTTACAGTCACTGAGAACCATGTAATTGGGGCACCCGGTATCTGCACTCCAGCTCCTTAGGTGATCTGTTAGGATTTCATAGGACATCGTTGATTGTGTACTTACCACAATAAATTTCATGCAATCAGAACCGGACGTTACACATTTTATGTGACCGTGTGCTGACACACAAAAACTGGTGAGGCCCCCTGTGTCCCCAGGAGCCTTGGTGATGTTCCATGTGTGAGAGTGTACATTTTCTAATATGTTTATTAATGATTTTCATATTAAAATGTGTAATGAACTAACGTGCAGAAAAATAAAATTTTGAAATGTCTGTTTTTCTGTTCTTGGCTAAACAAAATTATATTCAAACGCTGTGGTTATTTTCCATTATTCAAAGCTTTCATAATAAGTGTTTTCAATGCTTGTGTAGACGTATCCACAGCTACCCTTAGCGGGTTGCAGTGTTATGTCTTAGAAGGTCGTGTATTAACTGAGCATAAGTTGAAATGTTCTATTGTTTGAGAATGTTACTAATAGCTGTTTTTTCCTCGAGGATGGAAGTAGAAGGTTACAGTAAAAGTTTCTTCCTGAGAACAAGATACTCAAGAGGCGATGAGACAATGGAGTTACAGACGAGACGGAAGAAGTAAAGATACATTGAAAGAAAATGTTATAGTTAGCGTAGATTTGTTAAGTTTAGTTCATCAATTTAGTTGTCGATTGGCTGAAATGAAACCACCCATAGCCTGACCAATCAGGAGTTGATTAGATTTTAGTATAACAACCAGTGTAGAATGATTAGGAGTGAGTTAATTAGTTTGTGAGTTTTCCAGTTCATTGGAGAATAGACGAGGTTTGAGACTAGCTGTCGTTAGGCCCAAATCTTCTGACGAGATAGCTGATGGTGTCCTCAAGCTGAAGCTGATCATTTGCTGTTGCTACTATTGTGGTAATGTATATTATTAAATGTGAATTGTGCCTATCTTGCTTTCCAGGTTACAGCTGCAACTAATTATTCCATTACGGCACAATAATCATTTTTATATATCAAAATCAAGTTAAGAGTTTTCTAAATTAATATTATTAAATTCTTTTCACATGAAGCCAAACATGTAATGCTAATTTGTAGTTAGTTAGGAATTAATTTTGATATGCTGATGGTTTGTTCTGAGATCATTTGATGCTGAACTAATGTATACTTTGCCATTATTAACAGTTTTTGTATTATTAATAAGTGATTCTTTTGGAGATAAGTTGTTTAATTGTATTAATTAGATTGAGATGTATACACTGTTTTAATCAGCCGCTATTGATCTTACATGATTATCATTTGTGTTTTAGAGTTATTTTGGTGACATTAGCATTGTTAATATAGGGAAAGAAATCTATGAATTCTTATTACTAAACTGGTGTAGTTATTGTCTGAAACTTTATAATATTGATTGTTGTTGTTATTGATGGTCCTCACACCTCTCATTGCTGACATCCCCTCAAACCTATGTTGCTTCGATCCATCGTCCTCTAGCGCAGGATCCACTATTCAGTATTGATAATAGCTAGGATCTCGTGGCGCATTAGCAGTTTTTGGTAGCAGATTACGGTTACGCCATTATTTAGATCATGGGTACTCGCAAACATTTTCCCAGGGACCAAAAAGTTTGGTCTGTGATGTGCCCGGGGGCCGCATTGATGCCAGTGCAGTGGCGGTTGGCTGGGGTGCCTGGGGGCATTGGTGGCAAGGTAGGTGTAGGAGAAGCAAAAGATATATATATATATATATACATATATATGTATATATGCATATATACATATATATATATATATATATATATATATATATCTTGTGGCTGAAATGAACAATGAGAAACCAGAAAACCTGGAATTAATCCCGGCTTCCCCACTTTTCCAAATTGTGTGATTCTAGGCAATTGTTTAACTTCACTTCCCCTTCTTTTTCTGCATCATCGCATATAAGACCTCAAAATATATGATTTCATGGTGTGTGCATGCTTCTATGTTTGATTTAATAAACTATAATGTTGTTCATGTAGGAACCCAGGCCACCCATAAAGTGCACATAACAAGTAACATCCCTCTTTAAATTTACTATTGGTGGTATTCTCAGGATAAGGGGAAGAATTAATGTTTGAAAACTATCACCTTTACATGAATACATCTCAATGTACTGATATAACAAATTGTACTAGGGTGAAAAGGTTCTGTATGTTAACTAAATACACTTTTTAAATTTTGAAGTGACTGACATAGTTTTACAATTATGCTGCAAGATGTCTTGAAAAATGAAGGCGTTTCTAAAGTTAAGTGCAGGAGTCCCCAGTCACTTCCTTTCTTTAACATCAATTAAGTTTAAATAAATGAGTGTGTGTCTATTTAATATTTTTATTGTAAGTGCTGAGTCGAACAAACAGCTGTCCAGTGCTCCTCTTGCTCAGGGGGCCGCATGTTAAGGTCAGAGGGGCCGCATGAGGCCCGCGGGCCGTACTTTGAGTATCCATGGTATAGATAATGTCATAATGGGTTTGTGAGGTTCAGCTGGTCATAGTGGTTCATTTGTTCTTTCTTTCTTTTTTCAAAATTGTTCAAAGGATTTAACATGATGAGTGGCTAGTTTGCCTTATGTGACTTTCCCCGGTTCTTGGAGACCCCCTAGGTTGATGGGTATGTTCTTGGCGGTGTTTGATTGTATTTGAATGAGGAGAATAAAGTGTTTGCGCTTGCACAGCTTTAGCTAATTTGCAGATGATTGTGTCGACCATGAGTTTAGAGGAGTATAGATACTTAAATTAGTGATTAGATGGAGTGGGCCTACTCCTATAGGTATGAGTGTAGGGAAGCAGCGTTCTTCATTTGTGTGTGGCGTCTGATGCAGGAAAAATTATCCACGTGGTTGATGATGACAGACCTAGAGAGAGAGGTCTGGGACTCCGGAGTATAAGGACAAATGTAGAGAGACACTTGGTATATGTTGTAATTTGTTCATTTAGTAGACCGATCTGTTGAAATAGGTAAATCGAGTTTGTGAGAAATTGGTATGAATGAGATATACTGAAGACTTGGTGAGTACTAAGTGCACTAGACAATAGTCCAAGGAACAGTGGAGTAGTAAAGTTCGCTGGTCGAAGTTTACTCACGATTGTGGGAACTGTGAAACAGGAGTAGACGAAAGCTGAAAGGTTTCTTTGGAAGGTTCTGAAGCGTTTGTGTTACCCTACCTGTAGTAAATGAGTGAATTTGTTTTCTTATTTCTAAAATAGCACGCAAATTAATATTGCATTGTTTTGTGTGTGAGTTGTGAAAGGCTAGTACGATAGACTTTGTCAGCATCTCAACGAAGGAGCTGAGGGGAGTGAATGTGTTGAATGTGACATAGTAGTGCCGTGCTGGGATTGGTTGATCAACAGAAAGGAGTTGCGCACAGATTCGTCAATCAGTCCGATAATAGAGTAGCGTGATTGGAAGGCAGGGGGGGTCGAAGAGAATTGTGGGATTGTAGTCACTTTACATGATTGGTTATTCTTTATTTAACTTTGTTTATTGCTTGTTGAGTTGTCTTTGTTCAAATGAGTTTGAAATAACTTTTTTTTGGTGGATACAGAGTTTGAATAAATTAAGTAAAAATGAAATTTTTCAAAGCTTTGAAATGTGCATTGAGGGGTGATGAATACATTCCAGCATTGGAAGGAGAGATTTGTTCGCCTGAAAATACTCCAGCATATATTGTGTTTGAGGAGAGAGGTGCAGCGGCATGTCTTTGGCCTAAACATTGGGTCAAAATCACAAAGTAAGAAGGTTGTTTAGCTTTTTCAGAACATGCTACGTTTAATTTTAGAGTTCTGAATAACCTGAGAACAAAGATGTACAGTCTTAAACCTCCACCGAGGCCAGCACCGTATGAGGCATTAGCTGTATGGGAGCTGGTAGCAAAGGAGCATTAGGATTTAAAATATGAAAAGAAAATGAGAAGGGTAGAGAAAACACTGTCTGAAACGATGTGGGATGAGGAACAGAAAAGATGGAGAGAAGATACGTTACACGGGGTAAGGTTATTTCCAGCAAGAACAAATGAAGACGAGGTTAAGACAAAAGATGGAAAGAAAAAGAAGAAGGGTTCATCAGAACAGAATGCAAAAGAGTTGAAAAGGGTCATGTTTAACAATGATGACACGGAGGAAGATGAGGTGATTAACCATGTTGTAGAAACATGTCTTCCACCAGATGTGAGACAGCAGAATATAAACGGATTAAATGTGAGCGATATGAGTAACATAATTCCTACTGCACCATTTACTTCAGAAGCAGCGAGGGGTGACCTGAGTCATGAGAGAGTTCAGATGCAGAGTAGTTTTAATGACTCGTTGAGCAATAGACAACAGTTTGAAATTAACATTCCTGAGGTACAGCCAGAGATCCAGACAGAGAGAACAACAGCAAACATAATACTGTCACAGGGTCATGAAGGGACAAGGATAAGAGAACCTGTTCATATACAGTTTCCACAAATCCAGAGAATGAGATCAGGACAAACCACGGGAGCTGGGACACTGATGAATCCAGATGCTATTACTGTACCTATTACGATGGGTACAGTGACTCCATTATATGTTCAAGTAGACAATAGTGGAGAGAATTCATTGTTAAATGTGCAGAAGAGACAGGGACCACGTTTAAATGAGACGTATTCTGTGATAGATTTGTCACCTGTTGAGACATCAGGAACAACAACTTGCCAGGGCAAGGAGCAGGTGCAGAAGCTAGTGGAGTATCACTGAAAAGCTTGTCTGCACGAGAAATAACAGAATGGTTGGAGGACTTAAATAGTTTAAAACAACAGGCGAGAAAGGAAAAAGAGGAAGAAATGATAAACAGAGTAAGATTAAATATGGAAGGGAGTGAGCTTTTAGAAGAAACAATGGGAGTGAACAGACTTGACCCGTATACCGAAGGGCAATTGAGATACCTATGTACAGTCATTACAAAAGGAGCAAACAGAGTTTATCAGCAGTTACAAGATGTAGCAGATGATTATGACATTGATTTGACAAAGATGAAAACATTGAGAAGGAGTTATAGGCTGAGTTTGGAGGAAGAAGACTTTGTTCACATGACATCTGCAGGGATGAGAACGCATCTCAAAGAGTTACTTGAAAACGTGCAGGTTTGGAGGGCATTGGATAAATGGGAGAGTAAATGTACAGGAAAAGAGAGAAACCTAAGAAAGATGAGGTGACACAGGCAGGAGATGCAGTAAAAATATTACTAATGAGAGAAACGTCAGGAGGAAAGTTTATTCATGTACCTTGGAATAGAAGTGAAATCATAAGCTTTACAAAGGATTATCCAAGACTGAGAGCGAAGTCAATGGAGTGGTATCAACAGACAGACAAGTTTGTGAAACTTTCAAAATGTTTTTTGGAAGATCTGAATACACTTTTTGACATTGTGGTACCAGCAGATTTGTGGGTTGAATATAAAAGAAGTGTTGATTGGCTGACGAGTGAACCACAAAGAGATTTGAAAACAGGTGCACCATCTCCTGACGTAATGAAATGTTACTATAAAGTCATTGAATTTCTGAAAACGAGAGGTTCACTGAAAAGCGTTGATTGGCAGCGCATTGATAGAACAACACAAGAAGGGAAGGAGTCAATTAATGCGTATTATGAGAGGTTTTTGAAGGCATTCAAACAATTTAGTGGTGCAGAATCTATTGAAAAGGAAAACATGAATCATTTGGTGTTCAGATTTGTCGAGCAGAAAAAAAACAGAAGTGAGTCAAATTATTAAGAATCATTTGATATGTTGGCAGGCAAAGCCGATTGATGAGGTTCTGCAGTATGCTAAATATTGTAGTGATGAAATTGAGTTGAAACAAAAGAAGCTGAAAGAAAAAGCGATGGTGATGCAGATTAAGGCAGCACAGACAGGAATGCATTGAAATTTATAACAGTTGCCACAGGAAATGGTTTGTTTCCGAATCAAGGTCATGGTAGAGGACGAGGAATGGCGATTCCAGTAGTTAATAGAACTGTGGATTTGAGTTCCGTGGTAATGCAGGATGAGCAGCAGAGGTGAAAAGTATTATCTTGCCACATTTGTGAATTAATGGGACATTGAAAAAGACAGTGTCCAATGTTGAATAAGGGAGAAGGAAGAGTTTAGAAAACAAAGGGTGTCAATTCATTTCAAGGCATGAGAGGACCTAGAATCGAAATTTTAAGAATAATGTGAATAACATGCAATGTTTTCAGCCTTTACATCCAGTGCAACAAATGCAGAATGTGCAACCCCAGGTACAACAACTACAAATGCCACAAATGCAACAAATGCAGCCACCGGTTCAGATGGTGCCTGTACAGGAAATGCAAATACCGAGACAGGTTCAATTAATACAAAGTCCAATGGAACAGCAACAGGTTATGCTTTCGCAGGTGTTCACGAATCAGAGTAAAAACAAATGTGTAAACACAGTTGAGCAATTTCCCTTACAAAGTGAGAGTAAAATAAACGCTGAATGGCCGTTGAGTAGTTCAGATGAGGAGGAGTTCATGATGGGTGTATCATTAAATGTGGATCAGAGAGGTCCTTATGTGCAGGGTGAAGTACATGGCCAAAAGGTTAATATTTTGGTTGACACAGGAGCAACGCGCTCGACAATAAGGACAGTGGAAGTACCAGACATACCTGTTTCTGAGAGGACAGTGCAGATAGTAGGCGTTGCAAATAAACATTTGGTTAGCGCTCTTACAGAAACAGTCTGTGACAGGTTCCGATAAATAATGGAGGCTTTCAGGCGTATTGTATGGGTTTATCATGCTTTCTTTTTATTGCTTTCTTTCCACACTTTGTTTTCCCTTTTGTTAATATTGTCAGTCTATGATCTATTGTCTGGAACTCTTCCTGGGTCTTTTCTGGTTCTTGACTTTATTTCTTCTTTCTTCCTTTTCAGGTGGGCATCTCAGAGTTCAACCGTGGAGGTTACATGGGAGAAGAAGAAAAGAAGAAGCCGTTTAAAAGGTACGTTTATGCTCTTTCTCTTTCCTCCTCCTTTCCTGTACTCTTTTCTTTTTCTGTATTTCTCTCTGCTGTCTGTTTTCAGAATTCTTTTCCTTATTCTTCCTTCTTGCCCTGGGCTATGATTTGATATAGCCCTTTCTTTCTCTGCAATATCGATTTCTTGCCTTTCTTTTTAATGAAGAAAATATCCTCGTCTCTTCTCCCTCTTTCCCCCTGCCTTTCTTACTTTCTGTGATTTTCGCTTTATCTTTTCATATTAACGTGTCCTGTGCTTAAAATGTGTTTTACAAACATTCATGCTTCACTTTTTCCTCACCCCCCTTTCTTATCTCCCCATAACCCTCCTCCCCGTGTCCCCGAACTTCGTACCTGAACTGGCCACGTTCTTCCCCAAAACGTGGCCGGCCTCTGTGCGTCTTCTCCCTTCTTAGTCGGATGTAACCTCCGGGCCGCCGTCCTCCTCCGAAGCGTCTTCTCCGCGAGCCCCGAGGGTTTCGTCCTCGTCTGGTGCTGGTGTTCCTCCACACGCCGCCGTCCCTCGGTTTTGGTCCTCTCCTGACGCACACCGGGTGCCATTACTGACAGAGTTTAAATCCCCCACCATTTCTGGGTTTTCCTGGCGTCTCCCGCCCCACTGTGGTTCTGCCTCTTCCGACACAGCATCCCTGCTTTGCAAAGTGTCCCCAGGGTACTTCCACTCCAGCGCCGATCTCGGCGCACTATCACATTCACTCCCCCTAGAGAGTGGCTGTTGGAGTCACTTATCGGATGGATAACGAGACAAATTGTTGGCTTTGGAAAGGAGGGATCCAGGGGAGTGTTGTATCTGGAATGAGAAAGATTGCAGCGATAAGAACCATCGAAGTATATAAGCATTCGTGTCCTTGTGTTTCGATAGCCAGGTTAAGGGAGCATGATCTGTAAGAAGAGTAAAGGATCGTCCTGACAGATAGTATCTAAGAGATTCAATGGCCCACTTTATTGCGAGGCATTCCTTTTCCACTGTGGGATAATGCCTCTCTCGGGGCAAGTGTTTTCTGCTAATATACACAATGAGATGATACTGTCCGTCGTCCCCTACTTGGGACAAAACAGCTCCTACCCCTAATCAGAAGCATCGGTTTGGACTTGGAAGGGTCTGTGGAAATCCAGGCAACGTAAAATGGGTTCAGTAGTCAGTAGGTGTTTTAACAGTAGGATCCGTTCTTACTCTATGTCAGTAAGTTGGGGTATTTAGTTAGGTTGGTTCTTCTTGAGTAGGGCAGTAAGAGGGGCCATGATGTCGGGAAAATGGGGACTAAACCGCCTATAATAACCCACTATCACCAGGAAGGCTCTGATATCTTTTTTTCTCTTTGGAACTGGGATTTGTGTAATAGCGTTCACCTTCTCCACTTGTGGTTTTAGGGTTCTGTGTCCTATCACATACCCTAAATAATTGATGGTATCCTGCCCTAGTTTGCACTTCTCTGGGTTGGCTATTAATCTTGCCTGTTGAAGCACTTTTAATATGTTGGACAGGTGTGATATATGATCCTCCCACGTTTCACTGTATATGACGATGTCGTCTAAATATGCGGCCACATAATCTTGAAAGGGGCGTAACACCATGCCAATTAATCACTGGAAAGTGGCAGGTTCCCTATGTAAGCCAAAAGGCAGTACCATGAACTGATATAAACCTGAGAGTGTTGCAAACACTGTTTTCTCTTTATCACTCTCCTCTAGTGGAATCTGCCAATATCCCTTTGTTAAGTCCAAAGTAGTCATGTAGTTCGCCTTCCCTAATAGTTCTAGGAGATCATCTATCCTAGGCATGGGATATGTATCGAAATGGGAAAGGGCATTTACTTGTCTAAAATCGATGCAAAACCAGATGGAGCCATCTGGTTTGGGGACTAAGACTATAAGGGAACACCAGGGGCTAGATGAAGGTTCAATGATCCCCGCTTTTAACATCTCCATAACTTCCTTTTCGACCAACTGTTTTCTGGATTCTGGTATATGGTAGGGTCTTTGCCGGGACATACGCCCATCTAGAGTACGGATATGATGTTTTATTAGATGGGTCCTACCAGGTATTTTTGAAAAAACTTCAGGATTAGTATGCACTATGCATTTCAGTTGAGAACATTGAGCAGGAGTGAGGTTATTACCAAAATGAGGCTTATTCTTTTGTGCGAGTGTCGCTATAGTAGGGAACATGGGTATTTCTGCCTCGGAACAGGTAGTATGTACAAATTACTATTCTGTGCTTCTTTTTCATGCCATACCTTCAAAAGATTAATATGATAAATCTGGCTTTTACCCGACCCTGCTGGTGTCTCTACTCTGTATGTTGCAGGAGTTATTTTTTCCATTACTGTATAGGGTCCCTGTCTACGGGCCAATAATTTATTCTCAGTAGTTGGTAAAAGAATCAACACTGGTTGCCCTACTGTCAACTCACGCGTTTTACTTTTCGCATTATAATACGTTTTCTGTCTCAGCTGAGCTTCTTTTAAATATTTATGGACCTCCTCCCATATGGTATGTATACTATCTTTTAGATCACTAGTGTATGTAAGGACATCCTTTATTTCCTCCCATTGTTCAGCTAGCCTCTCCAACATGGTGTGTGGTTATCTTCCAAACAGGAGTTCAAACAGACTATGTCCCGTGGAAGACTGTATGTGGTTTTTAGGGCATATAATACCAACAGTAATTTCTTCTCCCAATTCTTACCAGACTCGTTAATGACTTTACGTAAGAGATTTTTGATGGTTTTATTATACCGTTCTACCAGACCATCTGTCTGGGGATGATAAACCGATGTCCGTATTTGTTGGACTCCTAGAGTCTGACAAACCTCAGACATTAACCGGGACATAAAGGGGGTTCCCTGATCTGTTAGTTCTTTTGGGAATCCAACTCAAGAAAAGAACTCAATCATGGCTTGAGCCACAGTTTTAGTAGTCAGGCCGCCAGCGGAATAGCTTCTGGGTATCTAGATGCATAATCTACAAGCACTAAGAGTTATTGATGACCTTTGGCTGATGGTATCAGGGGTCTCACCAGATCCATACCCACCCGAGTGAAGGGAGTCTCTATGATCGGTAAGGGAAGGAGGGGAGCCTTGAGATCCTTGGAGGGATTAACCAGCTTACATTTCAGACATTGTTGACAATGTCTCTGTATATCACTATAGACCCCGGGCCAGTAAAATCTTCTTGTTACGGATTCCTCTGTCTTATCTCTTCCTAGATGACCTTCTCCGGTGTCACCATGTTCTAGGTTCCGTACTTGTTTTCTATACTCTTGGGGAACTACTAACTGGGGTTTACTATTACTTGATGAAGGACATACTCAATATAACAAATCCTTACTGAAATCATTACATTATTGAAAATATGGACCTACCATCTGGGAATCATGGGTCAGGGCAGAATGGCCTTGGTCTACTGAAATTCTCTTCAGTTTCTTATAATAACTGCTCCTCGTTTTCTCCATTTCAATCTCTTCCCTCCTGTGTTTAATCTTAGCTCTTTGTACTTTCTAAAATCTGTATACCTTGTAAAATCTAAGTGGGACTATAGCACACAATGTCACAATCATCAAAGGTCCCAGGATCATTCTCACAATTCCCTTTCCCAAATCTCCAAACCATGATCCAACATCAGCAAATTCTTTACCTATTGTCTCCCAGATATGTGTCTCCTTCAGATCTTTCAGGTCATTTTTCAAGTTTTTCATGTTTGATCTAAATCTCCCTATCTCCTTACTATTGTCTGGAATGAACGTGCAACAATATTGCACCTTTAAAACTTTGCAGACACTGCCTTCTGTAGGGTTATGTTCATAAGAATGAAATGGAATGGAATGTGGGATGGACAAGATTCTAGGTGGGTGTTTGGAGTGGAGTGGACACTGGAGGTTTGGTCTGGGAGGAAGCTGGGAGTTATGTAATTTGTTCATGATACCTATCGGAAATAAAGAAAATCTTACTAATATTCACCTTCATGATTACTACATGAATTGGCGACGAGGATGACTCTGCGCAGGGGGCAGAGACATGTATAACTCCCAACCCCTGATTGAAAGAATCTGGATGACAGTTCTGCGAGTTCAAGACCAAGTTTGAGGTAAGTTACAGAACCTTCTAGGAACTTTAAAGGGTTTTTTCATTTTGAGAAAAGCGGACTAGTGACTTAATTTCTACAAATAATTGCTGAAGTGAGCCCTGATTCGTGGAAGAAGATGTTGGAAACTCTTATGTAATGTACGGTCTCAACAAGTCTAGGTGTGGCAACATAGCGCGGCACAAGTATTGTTACAAGGTATTTTATTGAAGGAAGAAACAGCGCATCTATCGAAACGGAGCATATCTAAGCGCAACGGCCGCTGCGCGCGAAGTCGTCTTTTGAAAATATCACACGAGCCACACACGCTCCCTGGCATGCGGCACGGTTATATAGTAAAGGCACGTGACAAAGTGAATATTCAATGTTATAAAACAAGAATGTGTACTCACAGATTCTTCGAAATCAATCCGATATCGGGGTCGGCACAAGTGATAGTCGGATTAGTAAATCCAGTCTTCATCAGCATTGGAATCGGAGCAGGAGAAATTTGAGCTGTGGAAAGGGAAAAAGGACTATGCAAAACTACAAAGTATAATAAGAATAGAAAGAGGACTGCTGCATCTAAGAGGAATTGGAGTCTAAAGAGGAGAACCCCTTGGATAACTTATTCATTTGTTATTTTGAATTATCATTTTAAATTCTTGTTTTAGATCGTTATGTTGGTTTATTCATTTGGATTGTTATTTTAGTACATTTTGGTAGTTTGTTGTTTTGTGTTTTTGCTTTGCAGGATGGCTGAGCAAAATATTTCTGCACCACCGTGCTTTCTACCTGTGCCAGGTGAACCACCAATAATGTGGAGAAGATGGAAAACATATTTACAAGATACTTATTGGCTATAGCAGGAGATAAATACAGTCCTATGAGAAAGCAAGCGATTCTATTACATCTTCTGGGAGCAGAAGGAAGAAGGATATATGATGACTTACCTGAAATACCCTTGGGTACCGGAGAAGGACAACCGATGAATATTTTTGAGATGTCCCTGCAGATGTTAGAAAAACATTTCACTTTTAAATTAAGTATAGTGTTTGAACGTCATAAGTTCTTTTCCCGAGTTCAAGCGCGTGATGAGGATGTAATGTTGTATGTGGCTGCTTTGAGAGGTTTGGCTGTCACGTGTGATTTCCGTGACTTATGTGACTCTCTAATACGTGACCAAATAGTGCATTGTACAAGCAATAGTAAAGTGAAGGAGAAATTATTGTCCATGGATCCGACATTAGAATAACATTCAAATAGCAAGAAGTATGGAACATACTGCTGCTTGGATGAAAAAAATTGAAGCAACCAGAACCTATATGAAAGAATTAGGGAACGAGACCACTGTGGAGGTAAAGGAAGTTAAATCCAGGAAACAAATGTGGATGCCATAGAATGTTGAAATGAAGATGGGAAAAAAGAAAAAGACAAATATTTTGTGTTTCAGTTGCGGATGTCCATGGCATATAGCTTCCAGCCCTAGTTGCACAGCACGAACTTTAACATGTAGATCATGCGGAAGAAGAGGTCATATAGCCAAAGTATGCAGATCTAAAGGAAAAGTGTTAACGGGTAGTGTTAAATCAGTGGATGATGAACATCATGAAATTGTGCTGTCTGTTGATGAAGTCGAAGAGTCTGGTGAACTGGTTGCAGAATTAACGAGTAGCGGGAAGTGGAAGACAGAAAGCTTGTGTATGTTACAGAAACCACATTCCAATGTAATGATGGATTCTGCAATTGTTAAGATGTTGGTGGATTCTGGAAGTCTGTTCACATTCATATCGAGAGAAACATATGAGAAGACCTTGGGAAAGAAATTTGCAGACCTGTTGAAGACTGATATAAAGACAGTTGGATATGGTGGGAAGAGAATAGAAATATTGGGGATGCAATGGACAGACATTTCATTCAAAGATAATGAAGTTCATGGGAAGGTGTACGTCACTGGTGAGGGATCGAACCTCCTAGGATGGCGGCATCAGAAGGACTTGAACATTATAGTTGATCCAAATGCAGAGGAACCAGTTATTGCAGTAGAGCGGATGGCTGATGTGGAATATTTAAAATCTAACGAGCAATGGTGTGAAGAAAGAATGGCCAAGTTTCCATAAGTCTTTACTGAGAAATTGGACAAATTGAAGGGATTCACACACCGTATAATTTTGAAAAATAATGCGGTTCCAGTTGTACACAAATTGAAGCCTGTACCGTTCTTGATGAGGGAACAACTGCGACAAGACCTGGACAAGTTGCTTGAACAAAAGATAATAGATCCCATACAGCCATCTGAATGGTTGGCACCAATAGTCGTGGCACCTAAGGAAGGAATTAAGATTCGGTTATGCACTGACTTGAGAAATCTGAATAAGTATATTTGGGTAGATAGGCAACCTTTACCAAACATTATGGAGATGTTAAGTGGATGGGAGGAGGTAAGGTATTTAGCGTTGTGGACATGTCTGCAGCGTATCATCAGGTCAACTTGCATCCCGAATCTCGACCTCTAACCTCCTTCGTGACACCGTTGGGAGCATATCGGTATTGTAGGATGCCTTTCGGTCTAGCATCAGCATCGCCTGTATTCCAGAGGATAATGCAGAACATCTTTAAAGATCTGAACAATGTACTGTTGTAGGAAGTTGGCTCTGTATGTACTAATTCAAAGTAAGAAATAGCATGCAGAGTCCAAGGGTTCCCCTTAGAGGTAAGATAGTGGCAAAAAGAGATAATTCTAATGCTCTATTTTGTGGTAGTGTGGTCGAGCAGTAGGCTTATCAGAGGGTAGTGTTAAGCATTTGTTGTACACACACAGGCAATAAATGAGGAACACACACTCAAAGACAATTCCAGGCCAATAGGTTTTTATATAGAAAAATATATTTTCTTAGTTTATTTTAAGAACCACAGGTTCAAGATTTACAATCAATACTTCAAATGAAAGGTACTTCACTTAGGTATCACAGGAACTTTGAATCAGCAAAATAGCATGTACAGTTTTGGCAAAAATGGCAATAAGCTATTTTAAAACTAGACAGTGCAAATTTCAACAGTTCCTGGGGGAGGTAAGTATTTGTTAGTTTTGCAGGTAAGTAAACCACCTACAGGGTTCAAAGTTGGGTCCAAGGTAGCCCACCGTGGGGGGTTCAGGGCAACCCCAAAGTTACCACACCAGCAGCTCAGGGCCAGTCAGGTGCAGAGGTCAAAGTGGTGCCCAATACGCATAGGCTTCAATGGAGAAGGGGGTGCCCCGGTTCCAGTCTGCCAGCAGGTAAGTACCCGTGACTTCGGAGGCCAGACCAGGGGGGTTTTGTAGGGCACCGGGGGACACACAAGTCAGCACAAAAAGTACACCCTCAGGGGCACGGGGGCGGCCGGGTGCAGAGTGCAAACAGGCGTCGGGTTTGCAATAGAGTTCAATGGGAGGCCCAGGGGTCTCTTCAGCGAAGCAGGCAGGCATGGGGGGGGGCTCCTCGGGGTAGCCACCACCTGGGCAAGGGAGAGGGCCACCTGGGGGTCGCTTCTGCACTGGAGGTCGGATCCCTCAGGTCCTGGGGGCTGCGGGTGCAGTGTCTTTACCAGGCGTCTGGTTCTTAGAAGCAGGCAGTCACGGTCGGGGGGCCTCTGGATTCCCTCTGCAGGCGTCGCTGGGGGAGGTCAGGGGGGTCAACTCTGGCTACTCACAGGGTCGCAGTCGCCGGGGAGTCCTCCCTGTAGTGTTGTTTCTCCGCAGGTCGAGCCGGGGGCGTCGGGTGCAGAGTGGAAAGTCTCACGCTTCCGGCGGGAAACATGCAGTCCTTCAAAGTTTGTTTCTTTGTTGCAAAGTTGTTTCTTCTTTGGAGCAGAGCCCCTGTCCTCGGGAATTCTTGGTCCTTTTAGATGCAGGGTAGTCCTCTGAGGCTTCAGAGGTCGCTGGGCCCTGGGGAACGCGTCGCTGTTGCAGTTTTCCTTGAAGTGGGGAGACAGGCCGGTAGGGCTGGGGCCAAAGCAGTTGGTGTCTCCGTCTTCTCTGCAGGGCTTAAGGTCAGCAGTCCTTCTTCATCTTCAGGTTGCAGGAATCTATCTTGCTTGGTTCTGGGGGGCCCTAAATACTCAATTTAGGGGGGTGTTTAGGTCTGGGGGGTTAGTAGCCAATGGCTACTAGCCCTGAGGGAGGCTACACCCTCTTTGTGCCTCCTCCCTGAGGGGAGGGGGGCACATCCCTAATCCTATTGGGGGAATCCTCCATCTGCAAGATGGAGGATTTCTAAAAGTCAGAGTCACCTCAGCTCAGGACACCTTAGGGGTTGTCCTGACTGGCCAGTGACTCCTCCTTGTTTTTCTCATTATCTCCTCCGGCCTTGCCGCCAAAAGTGGGGCTGTGGCCGGAGAGGGCGGGCATCTCCACTAGCTGGAATGCCCTGTGGCGCTGTAACAAAGGGGGTGAGCCTTTGAGGCTCACCACAAGGTGTTACAGTTCCTGCAGGGGAGGTGAGAAGCATTTCCACCCAGTACAGGCTTTGTTACTAGCCACAGAGTGACAAAGGCACTCTCCCCATGTGGCCAGCAACATGTCTGGTGTGTGGCAGGCTGGCAAAACTAGTCAGCCCACACTGGAAGTCGGGTATGTTATCAGGGGGCATCTCTAAGATGCCCTCTGGGGTGTATTTCACAATAAAATGTACACTGGCATCAGTGTGCATTTATTGTGCTGAGAAGTTTGATACCAAACTTCCCAGTTTTCAGTGTAGCCATTATGGTGCTGTGGAGTGTGTGTATGACAGACTCCCAGACCATATACTCTTATGGCTACCCTGCACTTACAATGTCTAAGGTTTTGCTTAGATACTGTAGGGGCATAGTGCCCATGCACCTATACCCTCACCTATAGTATAGTGCACCCTGCCTTAGGGCTGTAAGGCCTGCTAGAGGGGTGACTTACCTATGCCATAGGCAGTGTAAGGTTGGCATGGCACCCTGAGGGGAGTGCCATGTCGACTTAGTCATTTTCTCCCCACGAGAACACACAAGCTGGGTGCAGTATTGATCCAAATAGTGGACGGAGAGGAAAGGATCATTGGATTTGATTCACGGCGTTTACAAGGGGCTGAAAGGTCTTATTCTGCTATAGAGAAGGAGGCGTTAGCCTGTTGCTGGGGCATAAACCACTTTAGGTACTACCTATGGAGTTTACCTTTTATTCTCTTCACTGACCATAAGCCTCTATTGCAAATTTTCAAAAGTGGACGTGGACTGGAGGTGAGTTTAACACCTTGAATCTCTAGATGGCTAATAAGCGTGATTGATTTCAATTTTGTAGTGGAATTCATGAAGGGAAGGAAAAATGTGATGGCAGATTGTTTATCTCTGTTGCCTATTGATGGAAGTGTTGATGAGGCATGTGATATGCAGTTGGAGGCATTTTCTGTTGATGGAGAATTAGCACTAGGTGAAGATGAATGAGAGGAGGCAGTAAGAAACGATGTTGAGTATGATGAATTGAGAAGATTTATAATGGGTGAACGTTCTGATGAGGTGCAGAGTAATTTGAAGCTGTACTTGATGGTGAGTGATGAACTGAGCGTGCAAGGTGAACATGTGTTGAGGCGGGACAGAATTGTGCCTCCCATAAAGTTGAGGGCAAGGTTGGTAAAGATTGTTCATGAAGGGCATTTGGGGAGGAATTTGACTAAGACAAGGAAGTGACAGTTTTACTGGTGGCCTGGAATGGATAGGGATGTGGAGAAAATGGTCGGGAAATGTCAAGCTTGTAGGAATAGTGACAAATCGAAAGTGGTCAGGGAACCGCCTTTGAATTGTATACAATTTCCTGAAGCACCATGGGAGAAATTAGCTTTTGACCTGTTGGGGCCTGTGGACAAATTGGGAAGAAGGAATAGTTTTATAATGGTCTTAGTAGACTATTATAGTAAGTGGTTTGTAGTCAAAACTATTGAGCAAGTTACTACCAACAATGTTATGGAATTCCTTAGGGAAACGTTTTTGGAGGAAAGTATTCCTAAGGTCTTAGTGACAGATAATGGACTACAATTGGTTTCAGCAGCTATGACAGAGTTTTGTAATGGGTTGAGGGTGAAACATGAAAAGGTGGCATTGTTCCGACCACAGGCTAATGGATTAGTGGAAAGGGTGAACAGGATTGTAATGGAGAACATACAGTTATCGTTGGCGAATGGGTTGAATTGGAGAGAGGCATTGAGCAAGAGTGACGCCTCACTCGTGACAGGGGTGTCACCTTTCGTTGCCCTTAAGGGGAAGGAACCAGGAACTAAAGAATCTCCTTGGTGGATGAATGTGAAAAAACAGGTGAGGGTTGATCAGGAAGACCTAAGGGCTAGAGTTGTGTATTTTCAAAGAAAGAATAAAATGAATTATGATAAAAGGAAAGATGTGAGGAATGCCAATGTGGAGTCTGGAGATCTAGTTGCAGTGAGGAAAGTTAGAATTATAAAGAAAGGTGAAAGTAAATTTTATGAACCACAGAAGTAGTATCAGTGAAGAATTCTGTAGTTAAGTTGGAGGATGGCAGAGAATGGAGCGTAGGAAATCTGTGTAAGTTGAAGAATGTGTAAAGACTTTGCTAATGGACAGAATGGTAAAGGATGTTGTGTGCACATATTATTTTATCTGTATATATCTGGGTTTGGGGGTACGGTATGTATATAGTTCGAAGTAGGTTGAGCAATTAGTAACTATATTATTTAGATTATTTAAGGGGGAAGATGTGTAGGGTTATGTTCATAAGAATGAAATGGAATTGAATGTGGGATGGACAGGATTCTAGGTGGGGGTTTGGAATGGAGTGAACACTGGAGGTTTGGTCTGGGAGGAAGCTGGGAGTTATGTTAGCTGTTCATGATACCTATTGGAAATAAAGAAAATCTTACTAATATTCACCTTTGTGATTACTACACCTTCCTTCGCCAATACGATGTCTAACGCAAGATGATTTTGCAAAAACCTTTGATCTCATAGCAACAATTTCTGTATCCATGAACAACATTGTTCCAGCATAATCAGTAGGCATCTTGTCCACAATTGTTGACAATGTTTAAATCTTGATATCATTCAAGATCAGACCCACTGACAGAATAATTGGTACCAAATATATCACCTGTAATCTCTGCTGCATTAGCTCCTCTTCTTGTTCTGGATTTAGGTCTCTGTTCCCAAACTGGATTGTCAAAAGTGTCCGCATTGTAGAGTTTTGGAAAAACTACCCTTAAATAACATGTACCATACCGGCCTTTCGGCAGATTGTATAGGCATTTTTCCTGCAAATGAAATAAACACCTGGCATGGCAGGGTCTTGTCCATTTAGCATAAAGTTCCAAACACTTCTAAATAAAAACACATATCTACATTTACTAGTTCCTACAAATATTATTTAAGTCTTTGACTGCAACCTGTATATACATAGCTTTACTACATGTTGTCAATCTAAAACCAAGTTTCTGTGTGTATCACCAGCTGCAATATGTGTTGCATCTTTTTGCCAATCCTGTAAAACTATTCCCTTTTATATTTTGGTTTTCATTGGTTTTCTTCTGCCATTTACTTGATTAATGAAATCCTTCTCTACTTGTGTGAGAATGCAAGTTATATTATTCTTATGTGCATAAGCAGTTCCACAGGTTAGTGTTGGTTCAAAGAAACCTCCCACTAGGTCAATATTTTTAGTTTAGCAATATTACTCAAATGCTAGTTAATAGGCCAAAGGAAAACATGAGGTCCATATTGAGCTAAAAATACTGTACATACTCCTGATTATATAGACGAGTTAATAGAAGACTTCAACTAATACCATAGGTCAAAGGCAGACTGTGGTATGTGATTCCTTCCTGCACAGATGAAGGAATCTGTCTACACACATAACAATCATGCACATTCATGGTTTCAATGTGTTCATACAGTAACCTGTAGTATGCATTTGAAGACAAATCTCCCTTTGAGTCATCAAGATGACGCAATCTCTCATCTTCATACAATTGATCTTGTTTAGTGTGTGACTCCTCGTGCACTGGTGTAACTGTGGGCTCAACTTTGTCTTTCACACACACACTCAAACCAGCAATCAACAAAATGCTCACAATCACAAACTATATTGCTAAACCTATACCCACATACTTACATTTACTCTGTTTACCTTGAGCCAGATTAAATACCAAATTCAAAAAGCAAAAAAGCAAAAACAAAATAAAAAATGTGAACCAGGTTTTACATTTTTTTCTTAACATGAGCAAAGCAAAAACAAAATCAAAAATACTTCAGTCTTTTTGCACTTATTTACAACGTTCTTGATCTTTCAGAAAGTTAATTAAGTTGTTCTTTTCTTGCAAATGTTCAAAGTCTACATCAAAAATTCAAATATCTCTAGTAATACACCATCTGGTAATCACGGTTTAGCAGTTCCAGTATGTAATGTCTCTTGTCATCAGGTGGCAATGAAATGTCAAAGTTCAGTTCACGTGTAATTTCAAGTTCCAGAATATTCAGCTGAATCCGAATTGTCAAGACGAAAAGCAACAAACTCCTTCTCCCATTCATTAACAGCAAAGTATGTCCATTCGGGTGCAGAGTACCTGTGACTTGGCACTCTTTTTCTTTTTGATCTCCTTGCTGCACAGTTTTCACTTTACTTTGATCCGACTATTCAGCTATGGTTGGAAGCACATCTGCTATTGGGTATGGACTTTTGGGGGCCACTGATCTCCCCTTACAGTTCTCATTTCAGGCACAACTGGATTTTCAACGTTCACTGAGCTAGCAGGAGTTGACTGACTCTGACTTGACCCTCCTGCGCCTTTAATTGCTTTTGACACACTCAAACTTTCACAAGCCTGTGCAGACTCTGCAACAGCCACTTGTCTAGTCCTCACAGTTTGGCTAACCTGGAGCACTTCACTCACTAATTCCGACCCTAGAGGAATAGGCACTGCATCTTCAAGAGGACTTGGAACCTTGCGTGTATGGTTTGCATGAACCCAGTTCCGAAGACCCAGCACACTTCACAGCTGTTGTAATCATTAAGATAGCCTGGAATGGCCCTTTCCAACGCGGCTCTAAGCATGACTTTTGTACCTATTTCTTCGACGGAACACAATTACCTAGACACAAGTCGTGACACTGCTCTTGTGCAGGCTGAATAGCTGCTTCTTCAACCTGGTGATACAAAGAGTATACCACATCAGCTAGTCCTTTACAGTAATTCAGCACTAAGAGCCTGATTATGATTTTGACGGATGGGTTACTCTGTCACAGACGTGATGGCTATCCCGTCTGCTGTATTATCATCCCATTATTTCCTATTGAGGACGTAATACCTGCCATGTTTGTGACAGAGTATTCCATCCACCAAGATCGTAATCAGGACCTAGGTCATCTGAAATGTTCACAGGTGCATTTGCAGGCACGGCTGGCAAACTCATAGCATGGCCTATGAGTATCTAGTGAGGGGACAGTCTTGTCTCCTGTTGGGTGTGCATTGCATGCTCATCAGAACAAGTGGCAGTGCTTCCGGCCATTTAAATGTTGAAGATGCAAACACTTTAGCCAGTTGAGACAGCACACAGCAATTTTATGATCTCATTGTTAAAATGAGATCCTCAGTCTGATTCCAAAGAGGCCAGGACCCCAAACGTTGTGATCAACTCCTTTAAGAGCAGCTTTGCAGTGGTGAGGCTATCATTTCTGCAGGTGGGGTAAGCTTCCACCCAGTGTGAAAAGACACACACCACCATCAACACGTATCTCAATCCATTGCACACAAGTATCTCAATGAAATCAAGTTGCATTCAGTTGAAAGGAGCTCCCTGTCTACCTATGTGGCTCAGGTTAACCACAGTGCATTTCTCTATGTTCACCTGTTGACATGTAAAATATCTATGACACACAGCTTCTGCAACCAAACTGAATCAGTGATTGTACCATGTCTGTCTAAAAGAGTCCTAATCATGGCATCTCTGCCAATGTGTGCCTGCCCAGAGTAATACCTTGCCATTGATGATAACAAACTATTTGGCAACACTGCTTTCCCTTCGCTGGAAACCCAGACATCATCTTCATCTCTCTGAACACAGCCTACTCTACTCCAACCTCTGTGTTCCTCTTCAGTCACTTCTTCCTCCAATCTCCTAACCTTTTCCTAGTTATCAACTGCTGTCATCAAGAAACTTTTGTTTGTCTCACTGGTGCTGCTTCCATTGCTCCATTCCTCATTAAAGGATGTGCCATGGAGTGCACAATATATGGCCACTTGATCAGCATAGGCATGGCCTAACAAGATGTAGTCACTTGACTTTGGATATGCTGCACGTTTCACAACTGCAGTTTTCATCTGTAACTGTATTGCTTTCAACAACTGATAGACCTTATCACCATTTCAGATAGGTAATCCAGAAGAGGTCATAAAACCTCGCTGAGACCATAACTGTCTAAAATCATGAACAACATCAAACCTGTACAGACTAACTGAAAATAGTCACTTTAAGCTGTTCAGAACACAGCATGTCCTTGTAAGAGTCACCAATTTGGCTACTTGGGCAGAAAAGACTCCTTGAAGCCATGAATCTTCTATCACTCCGCAAACTGCATAACCAGCACTCAGGTTTCCATCATTATTTCTTAAAAAGGAGCCATCAACGCACATGCCATAGTCATTTTTGTCTAAGGGAGTATCTTGAATGTCGGGTCTTGGTTTGGTGCACAGTTCAGTCACATTGAGACAGTAATGCTCCACTTCATCTTGATCATTAACATTTCAACATTACTGGGCATAAGCTTTGCAGGGTTCAACACCGTACAACATTTAATGTTCACATTTGCTGAACCAAGAATCAACTGCTCATAATGGGTCAAACAGGCATTAGTCATATGCTGGGTTTTAGTTTGAGTCAAAAGGACCTCTAAGGAGTGGGGCACAAAGAATTTCAGGGGGTGGCCCATAACAATACTTTTGCGCTGGGCAATACTGACACCAACCGGAAGCACGGCTTTTAAACAGCAGTTAGTGGATTCGGTGTAGCAGAAAAATAAGCCACTGGTCTTTTGACTTCTCCATGTAACTGCGTCAAAACAGAAAGTGCACAACTATCACGTTCACAACAAAACAAGAAATTTATTTTATTGTAATCAAGGATTCCCAAAGCTGGGGCTCAGCACAGGCTTTCTCTCAGCTCGGAGAAGGCTTTCATGCATGTGTCATCAAATGGTACCGGATGAGACACCTTCTTGTGAGTCAATTTCAACAATGGCTTGGACAACAATGAAAAATTTGAGATCCACTGGTGGCAGTTGCTGATCATTCCTTTCCCAAAAACATTCTGACTTCTCTTTGTGCATCGGGGGACTCATTTCCATGATTGCTGAATTCTCTCTTGGGACACCTTTCTTGTGTCTTTCTCTATGTGATATTCTAAGTACTTCCCCTCTCTCTGACAATACTGTAATTTTGTGGAAGACACTTTGGCCCTCATTATGATCCTGGCGGTCTGGGCCGCCATGCCGGCGGTGGTGGTAAATACCGCCATCCGGCATGGCGGCCCAGACCACCATATTATGATCCTCCCTAAACCCCAGGGTGGAGCACACCGCCACCGCCAGCAGAAACGCTGGTGGTGGCGGTGTATTCCAATCCGACAGGGCAGTGCTGCAAGCAGCGCTGCCCTCCGGATAATGATACCCATTCAGCCAGCCTTTTCCCAGCGGTTCACACCGTCAGGGAAAGGCTGGCGGCATGGGTATCTGGGGCGATTTGGGGGCCCTCTGGAGGCCCCTGCACTGCCCATGCACTTGGCATGGGCAGTGCGGGGCCCCTGTGCAGTGCCCCATCGTGCAGGTTACTGCCCGATTTACGGGCAGTGATCTGCGCGACAGGTGCAGCTGCACCTGCCGCACACCAACATTGGCGGCGGCTCCATTTGGAGCCACTGTCAATGTTACGGCCCTGTTCCCCGCTGGGCCGACAGACGGAATCACTGTTTCCGCCCACCGGCCCAGCGGGGAAAACATTATACGGCCGGCGGGGGGTAGTCGCGCTAGTGGTCATCTATTGACCGCCAGTGCGGTTCTCAGCGGATCATAATGAGGGCCTTTATGTCCATTTTCACCCAAATGATTCAACAGGGCAATGGGTTTCTCCTACAGGGATCACGTGTGTTTGATGCTAAGATTAAATCATCACTGTACTACACTAGGACTGAATGAACTGGCATGTTCAGGGACTCTAGATTATTTTTCAAGATGTGTTTAAAAATGGTTGGTGACTCTGTATACCCCTGTGGAGTGCGACACCAGGAATATACATGGCTGTCTATTTTAAATACAAACTGATACTGGCTGTCTTCATGGAGCAGGATGGAAAACAATGCCTAACACAGGTCAATGACAGAGAACCATTCAGCTTCATAAGGAATCTCTAACGAAATCACTGCAGGATTTGGTATCACTGCACAACAGGGAACAGCAATCTTGTTCACCTTTCTCAAATCCTGGACTATGCGATATTTTCCATTGGGCTTCCGCAGACCCAAAATATGGGAATTGTATGGGCTTCCCATGACCTCCTTCAGAACGCCTTGCTAAATAAAATTCTCAATTACGGGTGTAATTCAAGCAATTACTTCTGGAGCTATATTATAGCGCAGTATCCTTGGACACACTGCATTCGGCTTTATTGTTATTTTGACTGGCTCAGCTCCTCCGATGATTCCAATATCTTTCCCTGAAAAATCTCCTAACACTCACCTTAACTGTTTCTTGTAATTTTTCACGCAAATCCTTACCTGTCATCATTAGGAACAACGAATTGAGAGGGTACATTTCCTCAATTGTGCTGGACATTTCATCATCCCTATTGGTTTGAGTTGCTATTTCCTTGTCGCTACAGCTAATAGAACAATTTAGTTTACACAGCAGATCACATCCTTACAAGCTCACAGGACTTGAATCGCAAACCACAAATTGATGAAAATCCTCAAATGACCGTATTTTAATTGGAATATGTTCTGTAATCTGGTTGGTTAACTGCTGATTTTCTGCTCCTACCACCTGAACTCGCCATCCTGACAGGGGCACATTTGGCAGTTCTGCATTTCTGACAGTGGAACACGTTGCTCCAGTGTCGGCCAAAAATGAATCATCGTGTCCCATAACATTGACATAAGAATAAAGGCAGTATACATTCTTCCTCATCTCAACTGTCACTGTTTTATGTTTTGGGGACTTCATCATCACTGAAATCAATTAATGGGTATTGAGTGATTAACTGATTCATATTTGCGTTTGCTTTCTGATTCATGTTTTGCTGAGGAACCTTCACTTGTTGCTGTTGTACTGGGGCTTGAGGAACCTACATTTGCTGACAAACTTGAATCTGTTGGGGGACCTGCATCTGTTGTAATCCAGTAGGAACGGTCACATTTTGAATTTGCAGCCTTTAGACTCTCTGCATTTGAACTTGACTATTGTCCACAGTCTGAGCAACACCACCATTTTGCACCAAATTATTTACATTACTATATGGAACCTCCTGCTTCCAATGTCCAAAACTACTGCACGCATGACATGGGTTCAGCTTCTTCATTAACTGAACATCAAACACATTACCACTTTGGTCTCTTTGAACACTGCTCTCTCTGCCTCTAAACAGAGGCACATTTTTGCCCTGCTGTTGCGCATCTTGCATCCCACTAGTGTTCACCTGCGGACTCTGTTCCTGCTTGGGCAGACTTAATTTGCATCACCATCGCTTTCTCCTTCAACTTTTTCTGCTCAAATTCAATTTCTTCACTACAGTATTTAACATACTGCAGTACTTCATCAATCGGTTTATTCTGCCAGCAAATGAAATGATTCTGAATCATGCTACCAATTTCAGGTTTCAATCCTTGCACAAATCTAAACACAAAGTGACTCATGTCTTTCAGCTCAATAACCTCAGACCAACTATGCTGTTCGAATGCCTGCAGCAATCTCTCATAAGAATCAACTCCTTTTTTTCCTGCGCTGTCAGGTCAATCCTTTTCCAATCATAATTTTTTGGGGAAACTTGATTCTTCAGAAACTCAGTCACTTTGTAAAACCCTTTCATCAGCTCTTCAGATGGCGCACCTGTTACTGGATCCCTCTGTGGTTCACAAGCTGGCCAATCAACACTCCTTTTGTCAGGATTTGTCTGACTGTGGAATTATCCATGCACTTTAACCTGTCAATACTGTACTGAAAGTCTGTCCTGATTGATTCAGGGCATTATTTGGGGTTGGTGGTACTGGAGAATACATGTGCATTGTCTGTCTCTGATTAAAAGTTTGCACAGGTGTTGTCACTTAGGCGTTGATTCCAGTGGAATCATTTTTGTACTAGGCATTTCCTGATTTATGACTCAGCTTGTAATGTGCTGTGCTGTACTAGCAACAGGAACTGCTGGATAAATTGTGGGTACCTGCATCACTGAGCTGACAGATATACTCGGGACTACTTGAATCAGACTCTGTGAAACTGGAGTTGGGGACTACATTCTCAACTACTCTTTCAACTGTATAATATGGCAGGGTATGATTCAGTAAAAGCTGATTTAAAAACTCATCTTCTGAGTCACTGTCCTGGGCAGCTGTCCTTTTATTCTCATCTACTGTCTGCTCTGTCTTTTCTGTCTGATTCTTTTTCGTCTTTGGTTTTGTGCTACCATCCCCTTCTTCTGCAAAGGCTGGAAACATTCTCACCCCATCTAATGTTTCTTTTCTCCACATTTCCTGTTCCTCATCCCATCTAGCTTCTGTTAATGTCTTCTCTGCTCTCATCCTGATCTGCCATTTTTCTGTTTCTTTTTGTCTCGCAACAAGTTCCCAAAGAACTAGAGCTTCAACGTGTGCAGGTCTTGGAGGAGGCTTTAATTTGTACAATACCGTCCTCAAATCTTCATAAAATTCTCAAATTAAAGGTTCTGTGACATGGAGAAGCCAATGAACCCTACTTCTCTGTGATCTTACACCACTGTTTAACCCAAATGCATGCTGAAAATCCTATTGCCTCTGCCACTTCATATGATGGTGTTCCTTCAGGTGCTGTCTGCTCACCCTCCCTAAATGGAATAAACACATCTCCTCTCAGTATACTTCTTAAAGCTTTGAAAAACTTCATTTTCACTCTAAATTCAATCAATAATACGAATTTCAACAAAACCAGGAAGTAAATTCAGTCCCACAATTCTTTTCGTGAGCTGTTTTCAACCAGTGGCAATGCAGTACTGTCCACCAATACGTGCACAGCTTTATCACTAACTGACCAACCTCAGCGCGGCACAATTGACATGACACTCACTTCGCTCTGCAGCTGCAAGTCATTTTGCAACTGTCTCTGACAGAATTCACAGATACACTAAATGCAAAATATTGTGAGCATTAGAAAAAATAAACCTGTCTGCTTACTGGGGGTAGGGCTCCAATAAATACCTCTCTGCAGACACTAAATCAACCAAGAGTTTCCATACACTTGTGCTTTACCCGGAGTCCTAGGCCACAGCGGACCTGTACACAACAACAACTGCTGACATTTTTGCGCAAAAGTTCCACAATCTCTGTGAGTATGATGACTCGACAAACACCTCACAACATTATACTTCACTGCAATTCATAGCAATAAGCACCAGAAGTGCGAATTCCTACTTACACATCCACTGTACACTTGTAACACAACGCCTAAATTTCATCAACCTCTCAAACCAACCTCAGAACAACTCCACTACAAAATTGGTCACCCTTAACAATCATCAGATAGACAGTTCCCCTCCTCATGTGACAGTTCCCCTCCTCTGCTACCAGCTCTCCTGATGCGTTTTCCCCTCACCCTTCAGAGGGTTTGAAAAACGCTTCCTCTTTCCCTCAGGTTGATGGATCTTTTTGCTCAGTGAAGAGTGTGGTAACCATCAATAATCAATCTAAACCCAAACAACAATTTAGGTTTATATCTTTTTATTGAGTTTGAAGATAGATATGAAACAGTACAAAACCTCTCACCTACAACCACTGGCCATTGAGGAAAAATAAAAGGAAAGGATAAGTAAGAATAGAGAGAGATGAGAGTGGAGGATAAGTACAGACAGAGCTAAAAAGGCGGCCGGAGTAATGAAAATGAGGTGCTGTGCATGATGTTGATCAAAGCAAGATGACTCAACAGTACTGTATGAAGTTAAGCTGGGACTGTGTCTGTGAGTGTGAGGTGAAGAATCTGGAAATAAGCAGGGCATGTGAGTTCCAAAATATTTTCTGAGAGATATTTCAAGCATGGCCACCATATTTTATCATATCATTTTGTTTGACTGTGGCTGTCAGTTCCTCCATGCCAGGTAAATCCCAGAGTTTGTACAGCCAATCCAAGTGAGTGGGTATGGTGTCAGTGCCCCATTGTGTTAGCAAGATCTGTTTGGCAGCACGTAGGGCCAATATAATTGCCCGCAGAGATTTCAAGGGATAGTTTAAAACATGTTGGAGGCCTAAAAGGATACAGCTCGGAAACCTAGGAATCGCTGTGTCGTACAATTTGTCAATGGTGCCCAGGACTTCAGACCAATAGTGCTGAAGCTTCGGGCATCACCAGAGAAGGTGCATCTGGGTTCCCGCCTGACTACAGCCCCGCCAGCAGTGGACATTCCCATCCCTCTTCCATCGGGCAATAAGTGCTGGTGTGTAACACCAATAGTGGACCGCTTTAAGAAGGGTGTCTTTACTCAAGGTGCAATGTGCTGACGAGTGAGGCTGTTTCAGGATATCCGACCACTCCTTAGGTGTGAAAGAACACTCGCATTCCTTTTCCCAGTGCTGCTGTGCTGAGGATATAAGAGGCCAGTTCTTCAGATTTCCTCCAGCAGCTTGCAGCGGGACCCCCTTAATTCTTATATTAGCTCTCCTGAACCTATTTTTAAGGTCTTCCACCTGATACCATAACTCTGCATTTTTGTCTCGCAAGTCCAATATTTCATGGCGATGGGCGTCCAATTTTTCTCCATGCATGTCACTGGTTTGTTCAAGGCCAGACACCTGATCCCCAAACTCGTTCATTTCTTTTGTACGGCCTTGAATGTCCGCTGTAATGTCCTGTTTAAGTGTTGCGATGTCTGCGCGCAGGGCTCCAAAGAGGGTCTCCAGAAAGGCACACGTGACATGCTCGCCACTGTCAGCCACTAATGTGATGTTGCCAACTGCAGCTGGGGGCACCAGGGGGGGTGGCCTCCTCTAATGGAGGTGTCATATCAATAAATTAACCACTTGTGAACCAGGAACACGTTTTAGTTCAGTATTTAAAACATTAGTCCACTCAAATGCACAAATCGAAATTACCGGAATTGGGACATAGGATCTCCCTACTTGGAGCAGGCTAACACAGGCAGGCAAAAGTAAAAAAAAGAAAAGACAAAAATAATTTGGAAAAGCATCTATTTCGGGCTAAGTTAGACTAACTAAAACAAACAGGCAGGTATCAGTATGCTAACTCTCCTCAGGAAAGCAGGTCAGGGGAAAATAACATTTGCATTAAAATATACATCTCCTGGGTTCAGCATTCAATTTAGCTTTGTCAGCAAAGCATTGAATCATCAGCAAAGTTTGTTAGAAATAGCATAAGGGGAAAGTGCAGAACAAGGACTGCACATGAGAATCAGGACACAGTAGCAGTACATGAATCGAGTGGGAACTGAGTAAAACGTAGAATGTCCCTCATTCTAAAATATGCGAAGCAGTTCGAAGGGTCAGTTTGATGAGTCCACATTACTCAAAGAGGACAATATCCAATAGAAACCATAACACAAGTTGAATTTGAACACACATCTGAATATTTTCTCATGGTAGGTGTGAAGTCATCTCCTTTCCGTGAGACTCCGGCAATAACTGGCAACTCTTTACATTACTTGATACATTCCATCATCTTCCCATGGTACATAACAAATTTCTCCTTCACATGGGAATAAGCAATTAAACAATGGTACTGCTTTACTTTCCAGTCCTCATGTTCTAATGTTGCAAAATACAAGGTCTCTGTGAATGAAACACAGAAAATAGAATAGGACTCTTTACTCATCATGTGAAACAACCTAATGGAAAAATTAATGTTAGAGAAAAAGAAGTCACTTGACATTTTACTACTGCTGCAAATGTGAAGACTTCAGGCCTTTTAATGCTGACGCAAAAAATACAATGCATTAATATCGCCAGAATATGAAAACGTATGAATTCAGCATTAATAATATCTCACCAAAATATGTAAAAGCAGTTCATGAATGATTGCAAACTTAATTAAAACATCACATTAATATCACAGAAACGTGCATTTATTTTTTTTGCACACATGTAACTTTAAACTAATTAATCATAAATCATTGTAAATCATGTAATATCTACTATTAATATTTCATTCTAATGATTAAAATATACTTCAACAATATTTAAATCATGTTAGCACTTAGTCAGTTCTGGTAGGTACAATATCTGCAATGGTAGGCACAATGACCACCACCAATATAAACATGTCCACCTTTAAAATACGTGTCAGTGCAGCTTAGCTTTGTTAGGCTTTTAAGTGTGAATATAAATGATAGCAAATGCTGATGTCTGGTGCACTAAAAGCATTACTAAAATTTGCGCTCTAACACTTCCTCACCAACATAAAATTTAACATCAAGGAGATTGAAGGCAACATATACATTGCAGCGAAAGTGTCACAGATCCTGGGTTGAATATATCAGTATTATTTACATATTGTTATCAACCAGCAGGCTCCTAATCAAGTGACAGTGATAGATGAAATAATTGAAGACAATATAATTTATGGTGCTAAGAATGTGTTCAGAGAAAAACTAGGTCAGTTGCAAGGTTATGGCCATAATATTGTTGTTAGGCACAGAACTGTCCCTGTTAGATGCAATACAAGAGTTCCTAGGGTAGTAAGGAGTGAGGTACTGAGAATGCTTGGTGGTGGCGGCTGGTGGAATTTAAAAGTGGTGTTGCACCTCTTTTGCATGTTTTTAATATGCATACGTGTTTCATTTTCATACATCAGTTTATATCAGTATATTGAGAGGCATTTATTAACAGTTTCAATAAATGCCTCTCAATATACTGATGTAAACTGATGTACTGAAGTGAAAAACTCCCGCATGTGAAAAGCATACAAGAGAGCACTTTTAAATATGTCCATTTTGGATGTGAATGAAAGTGAAACAAGTTGCTATCATTAATATATTTTTTGCATGAGAAAGTCAATTTACACTTACCAAGCAACTCATGAACCACAAAATGCGTGTTTGTTGTGCAATGGTGAAGGTAGGCCTCGGCTTGGCTACCATGGTAATGATGACCCCTGGCCTTTTGGCAGCTGCAGTGAGTGGGGCTGAGGGATTCAAAGTTTTGCTGTTTAAGCAGTCAGCAGCACGAGTAAGAGGAGCAGTTTCACTTCAACAGACCAATGCATGTGTTCTTCATTTTTCAACTATATAAACACTATTTACAACAGGTCTGTGTCTCTGGGTCTCGACTGCTGGCCACACCAAGCTGCCAGACTCCTCCCCAAAACGACTCCTGAGCACCGCCTACTCCTACATTGTCACCATAGGCCAGCCATGCCCCCAGTCATTTATTTGCATGGCGATCCGCTGACTGCCCTGGGCCACAGGAATCATGCCCTAATGTCCACTAATGCAGAGCTTCTGAAACAGGCCATGCCCACCGCTTCTGATGCCGCTGCAGTAGCTTGGGCCTCAAGGGTGAGTTAACCCTCGCCCAGCACATGAACAATAGTGCCCACTTCATCTTCCTTGATCCATCCTGCTAAAAAAAGGCAATTTTGACTGGTTAACTGCAAACACTCTGCCGTGTTAAGCTCCTTAACTTCAGCCGTCCCTTATGCTAGAAGAGATGGTGAGAGAGGTATTATTGAGATAGTTTAAGTCTTGTGTTGGGTGTCGTCTGGTGTTATGACTGAAACGCAGATGGCCACTTGAGATTTTGTATGGACCTAAGAAGTCTAAATCAGAATACTGTCACTATCAATTTGCCCTTGCCTAATATCAACAAACTGGTACTTTGGTTGAGTAGGGGGAAATTATTTTCAAAACTGTATTTGATTAATGCATATCATCAGATAGGCTTGAATGAAGACTCTAAGAATGTGACAGTATCACCATGGAAGTAACATTTCAGTTCATAGGGATGCCTTCATGCATATCATCGGCGGCAAGCGTCTTTCAGTGGATGTTGGCTGAGGTGTT
This sequence comes from Pleurodeles waltl, assembly GCF_031143425.1. Lineage (NCBI taxonomy): Eukaryota > Metazoa > Chordata > Amphibia > Caudata > Salamandridae > Pleurodeles > Pleurodeles waltl. The sequence goes on along the minus strand of NC_090440.1, from coordinate 548,864,228 downwards.
TAAAGGATTAACCAACTTTATTTATTTTAAGGATGACATACTCATCTTTGATGAAACAGCAGAGGAATACAATCATGCATTGAAACAGGCACTGGATAGATTATCAGATGCTGTCCTCACCTTAAGAAAAGTTAAGTGTAAGTTTTTACTCAAGTTAATTGAATACCTGGGTCACACTATCTCCGCTGAAACACTGAGGCCAAAAGTGCATTCATGTGACAAGAAGCAACAAAAATGTCTCAAGAAAATTAAGAAGGAGATTTGCAGTGTCTGGATTCTCGTACATTTTAACACATCTTTAAGACCTATCTTGACAGTAGATGCCAGACACACCACTATCCAGTAGGCATCATCTTATCCTAGTTGCACAAAGAGGTTGAAAAGAATGTGACTTCTGCTTTACGCCCCTAAGCGGATGCTTATTCTATCATAGAGTGTGAGGCATTGGCTGCAGCCTAGAGTACTGATTATTTCAGGACATACTTGTGGGGATTGAACTTTAACATCTGCATCAACCACAAGCCATTAATCAAAGTACTAACTCTAGGAGGGACCGGCATTGGATCAGCTAGACTAGCGAGCCTGATATCTTGCGTATAGGAATATTGCTATGATATCTAATACATTCCTGGTAGGCGGAATGTCCAAGCGGATTGTCTTTTCCTCTTTCCTGTGAATTGATGTACAGTAAAGAAGCAGTGTTGGCAAGATAAGGAGAAAGTGTGGTGGCATAGATAGATAACATTGAGCAGTGTAGAGGTGGCGCCTTCATGTTAGATGAGTGGAATAGAGAAATTGATAGAAATGCCATGTTGAAAGAAGTTATATACTTGATGGTTGATGGTGGACAGAGAGAAAGTGCAGTTGCCCCATCAATAAGACCTTTTATTAAGATTTTTTGAGATTTAACAATATGTGAGAAATGATAACTTTGTCCCTCTCAAAATTCTGAGAGAGGGGATCATGCAACGGGCTCACAAAAAGCATCTTGGTCAAACTTTGACCAAAAAGAGGATAACCGATCATCTTTGGTGGTTGTGAAGTGGATCGATAATCAAACCACAGGATGGATTGAAAGTTGCAGAGAATGTAAGGTGAGCGAGGAAAGACTCAGTATTCGTGCTCAATCTAAGTGGGCCATATTAACGACCATGGGAAGGAATGGGGTAGTGTTTGGATGGACTTCATAGGTTTGTTAGCTGGAATGAGGAGAGAGTTAAGATTTGCTCTTGTTCTAGTGGCTGCCCTTTCGAAATAGTTGAGAGGGTCATGAGGGAGGGGACCCTTGTTTTTGAGTGGAAAGTTTCCCACATTTTTCATTAAATGTTTTATTACATTTTTTTCATATTACAAATAGTGTGATTCTACAACATGACGCATACAGAAATATCAGTATAGGGTATGTTTCGTATACATTCGGGTGGTGGCGAGCAAGGGGATCAGCTCAGGACCCCGGAGCTCCTTATGTAAACACAGTGAGTCCTTTCCAGGAACGTATTTTAGTTTCAACCTTCCCTGTGGTGTCCCTGCAGTTCTGATCAGGCAGTAACCCTAGCCAGCATTTAGGTTCTGTTTCATAGTCTCCACATGTGGGGCAAGGTTTCCCACATTTGATCATCATGGATAAGAGTACACAATTTATCTTTCAGGACATGAAATTGTTTTTAGATGGGTGTGGAATGAAATACCATTGCACAGCTTTGTACAGCCCCAAAGCAAACAGTCTTATATAAATATCCATTTGACTTGTCAAAGGTTCATTTCATATGGTATTACAAAATAATAAAGATATGGTCAGGGTGGTCAACAAAATGGTATGGGCCCATCACACCACTGACAACAGCATGTCCAAGGTTTCTCCTTCTGAAGTCATGAGAATGAGAAGACCTGACACCAAGTTAGTGCCACCTTGGTTACAACAACATGGGTGCCAGATATCCCTCAGGAGTGAGCATGGAGCCATTGATGTTGGCGATTAGGTGAAAGTCAAACATAGATGCATGGGAGGAGGTCTGGTTAAGTTTGGTGGACCATTCAAAGTGAGGAGGTACACGAGTGGTACATTGTTCCGGAAAATTACAACAAATAGTATCAACAAAGGCTGCCTTTATACCAGAAGGGAGGAGTATGTGAGGCTAGAGCAAGGGAAGATGAGTGTAGTGGTTTCATGTTGATGGGAGTCGAAGAGTTGAGGCAGGCTAAAAGAGAGAGGAGTGGAAATGAGAGACTTGATGTAGGTGGTGTTCATTCCTGTTCTCATGGAGTCTGGATAGGGCTTAAGGAGCCAACAGGGAGACAGGACGTGAGAATGGGCCATATACAAAGATATCATAGGCCATACGTGAATTTAGAGGATTATATCCATTTTTAACACTTGCAGCTTTTCCTCCAGCTTCCTTGTCTCCCAATTCTTACGTTTTAACAGATCTTACCTTAATTTGTTCTTTATTTGCATTGCATCATTATTGTTATTTTATTTGTTTTGTTTCATGTTTTGTGTTGAAAGAATGATGATATATTAAGCCAAGTTTCAACTCAGGTCAGTTTGTACCTGGCTGGCAAGAGGGGATCACGCTCATGCAGGCTGCTGCAAATAAACTTGCAGTCTAACGTTTTTTTCCTCCTGAGTCTACTGTTTTTCTCTAACACTTAGAGCTCATGTGCCTGGCTGAGCTTGTGAATGTACAGAACTTGATTCAATATGGTGATTACTACCCATATAACTGAGAGGGCATGAACACAAAGAGTGTGTTCACTGCTCTCCACGTGACACACTTGCTGCTTCTTCTTATTGTCTTAAGCTTTGGGCTCTTCCATGAGAGACATCACCATAGTTTACACCCATTCAGCTCCACATTCCATGCATCGTTACATTTTCATGGCATCACAGCAGCCACACTCTATAGCACACCTACTCAGTCATTGCATACACAGACACACCATGTCACTACAAGAGCACTCCCCTATTTGCTATCTCAGATCAAGGAACAATCTTGAGTTTTCTTTAAAAACGTTTAAATTCAACAAATGAGAAGGTAAATCCTTCCACATTCAGGGAACTCTACTTTGGGATCCTCTTCTCCACCAGATAACAGTCAAATCTAACCTGATCAAGATTTGTTAACAACTCAAAATATGGCTCTTTAAGCTCTAAGCAGAGATACTCCTCTTCTTATCCTGCTATGAATGATATTTTTTTGCAAATACCTATAGCATTAGGAGACGGTATGTATGAGTGGCAGAGCCCTTTAGAAAAACCCAAAATACATATTAAAATGAACAATTCAACCAAGGTTCAGTCAGTCTAGATTCCATGAGACTTTGCCCCGCCCCTGACAATTGACAGACACAATTGTGTGACTGTTTTGAAAGATTTGTGTGTATTTATATTTTTGTATGTTATTAACAAAATGCATAAAGAGGATTTCTCTCAATTTCACAAGTATACACTGATATATTGCTAGTGCATTTGAAAGAATTTTCCTATTACATGTAGAAGTGTGTTTTCCTGACTCATGTTAACTAGGTCTGAATTTAGGACCACCTGTCATCTTTTTCCCCCTGTTCGTTATCTCTGCAGCACACTGTCAAGCAGAGTCATGTTTGTTTAGTTACACTGATGTTGTTCTTGCTGTTCTTGATGAAACCTTCCTAGTGTGGTCCTAATATTGTATCTTTCTTCAAGGACCTTCTGGTAACTCACTGTACCCTATTTATTGAAAATAGGTTGCTGTTTTTTATGTATCTCATTTGTGCTGCCTTTTCCAGACTACATTAGCATAGAGCGGGCAGAATTAATCTTCATGTAATGGGATAGTGCTTATGTGGCAAGGCAATATGATGAGTCATAGAACTGTGTTCTGATTTGCTAAAATTATGGTACCTTTGCTTACACCATGATGAATCTGCACTTTCTATTCTGTTCTATAAGAAGCCAAAAGACTTTCCACTAGGGATGCTGCCCGTTTTTCTATTGATTTTTCTTTTCTTGTCATCTGGACTTAGAACTATTTGATTAAGCACTTTATTCTATATCCACTATTATGTAAGAGCCTTTATGGTAATAACGTTATGCTGGTTCTGTAATGCATCTTTAGAATTTTTGTAACACATCTTTTAAAAGTATTCATCTGATCTAGTACTCAGTTATTGAGTTAAGTAACTATACTTTTGATGTGTTGGGAGGTGCCTTACCTTGGGGACACATTGCCTCATGAAACTGAAGTTTAACACTGTCTGTGATTCATCAACCTGTGGGTGTTCTGTAGAGGTAAGGTTTTGGGGTTTTACATTTTGGGGGTTCCCCACACACAATCATGAGGTGGGAGTTGTAGATGGGCTCAAATTATTTGCTTGTTCTGCTGATTGGACTTAGTGGCAGCTTATGTGCTTCGAGCATGTATTGCTACACTGCTTGCCATCTCTGATTTAGACAGCTTTAGTGGCATGCGTCAAGGTTTGATGTGGCACACAAAGATGTCTTAACACTTTGAAGGACATGATTTCCATTTGCATTCTAAGCTAGATTTAAATACAGCTTCTTTCATGCTGGTTAACCATGGGCTATTTGGCCTTCAGGAAGCACTTTTTATAGTAATCAGAGGTTGCTATCCTGTGACACCTTCTTTCAGTGTTTGCTGTTTATGCACCAGCACTTTAGAACTACACGTCCTGGAATGCAGTATGGTGAGGGTTAAATGCAGAACTGATTCAAAGTGTAATATATAATATGGACTCACATGATAGCTTTTCTGGGCAGCAATTTGCCTGCCTCACTATAACAATACTGCTGGGCTGGTAGCCAAATTCATAGAGGTTGAACTGCATAAAGTTGAAGGGAATGCATCCACTTCCTAACTGACAGACTGGGGTCCTTGGATCATGTGACGAAGAGAAAATAAATTTGACAGGACTAATACTTTGGTATGAGTAAAGACAACACATTTTACCAATATTTTAAACTATTTGGACCACCTTTCAATCCCTGATTACAATGCAAAGCAAATACTAGCCCCATTAGTCTGTGGGTATTGAGGTGAGCGAGACAGTTGGTAAGCCCAGGCTATAGCTACTAAATAGCCCCATGGTTTGTGTGACCAATACTGCAAGCCTCCAGTTTTTGTTTTCAGCTAAGAGCATTGTAGTGCTAATAAAAACTGGACTTTGAAGTCCCAGAACGAAAAGAGTGATTCATAAAAATGTAGGATTGGACAAAGGTGTCACACGTTATCAGTCTACTTAGTAACTATGTTGTACAGTGCACACTATCCAAACTGGTGCCAGTCACGGCTCACGGGAGTTACAGGGGGAGGATGGGCTTAAGGAGATTAATAAATTGAAAAAATTCGATAAAAAACTTACCTCTGCGCCGTGCCACTGATCCTCCATCGTCTCCTCAGGAGGCCGGCACAGACTCCCAGCCTGCGGCCAATCTTGACGCTGCTCAAGGCAGCAATAGGATTGGCTGGGAACTCCCAGCCAGGGCGCTCCCAGGCTAACTGGGAGCCTGTACCTGCTCTCCAGCCCGGCAACACAGTGCCGGGCTGGAGAGAGCACACTGCGCATGTGTGTTTGGCCGGCCCGAGGCGACCGGCCAAACACACATGTGTTCTGAGGGGAGTGCACAGTGCAAAAATGGGGAGAATGTATTTCGCCCGTTGACTTCTACTGGGCCTGAATCGGTTGCTGGTATGTATGGAATTTGCTTGTCTGCTGCTGCAGGATCGGATATTAGATACGCAAATGTGCGTTTTGTTCCTTACCTGTTAGGAGCATGGAGAAGGCGCCATGGTAGGCAGAGAGAGCAATACAAGTGCTGTTAACTGGCCTGCAGGAGCAGGTTACTGACAGTGCATGCTCTGAGTTGCGTAAGAGCAGGCCCTGTCAGCTGAAGCTCACAGAGGAATTCAGTGTTTACATACAGGACTCAGGAAGCAGGAGATTAGCCTTAAAATCTGTAGTCTTCCTCCTGAATCGGGAGGGTTGGCACTATGATATCATTCTTTAAATATCGAGTTACAGGAAGAATAATAACCTAAGGTGCACAACATAAATGTCAAATTGGAGGATTATTTTTAACCACAGTTGAGGACCATTTCCTTTGAAGGTTTGAAGACATCTAGGCATTGTTATCCTTGATGAAAGGTTCCCGACCCTTCAAAACACAGAAAGGACTATATCCTGACACGTAAAGTGTAATCCTGTAGGTCCAAGCCAATCTACTCAATTATTTCTTCCAATCCTTACGCACATTAATAGCCTAAACACTTCCCATATTCACCCTGCTGCCTCATGCAACAGTCCAGTTACCACCAGGATGATACATACAACAATGTTCCTAGCTTTGATTCCATTCCTGGAAAGAAAATATTTAACATTTTCTGCAGTAAATTGCAGACTATTATAACTGAACAAGGTTTTAGGAATCCCTTCCCTCAAAAAATGTCTGCCACATTCACATTTAGATGAACATCAACTTCAGACCACTTAGCATACAGTAGCACTCTCTTACTGTCCAAATGTGGACCCAAAATATCCACAGCTAATGCTTCCCAAGAGTTCTCCAGAATCTCCCTAAATTCCAAAGGAGGTCTAAACACTTTCTGAGACTTATCCACATTCATCCATTTTCCCTACAACGTTACCAATTTTTCCATGTCCAAATTCACTCCAGGCCCCCAATATGAAACCTTCACTCTTTCCTTGAACTTAACAATACCTAAATGTCCTTTGTGCATAATCTCCAAAATGTTTTTCCTCAAAAGACAGGTGGTACAGCCCTATCCCCTCTTAATAAAAACACCCAAACTGAAAATAGACAATTCCTCCTTGAGTTTCCAGAGCTTCTTACTCTCTCTATCCAATTTATTCTTACTGGGCCACCCCTGCAAAATAGATCTCTTAATTCTACCAAGCACTACAACTTCCTTATAACCAGATACCCAGTCTTCTTTCGAAATGACTTGAGTCTCACAGCCTACCATTGGAATGCTATACTCATCCGAGTCATTGAAAACTCTTTTCTTGTAATTTCAATGGGGACCTGCTCAAATAATCTGCCACTTTATTTCTATATCCCGGTAAATACTCAACATCATCTGTATAATGCAAAAATCTAAGAGACATGTTAGCAATGCAAGGAGTAGCTTTCTTTGAACCATCAGTGATCAACACCTTAACTAGTGGCTTGTAATCTGTGCGTAGTGTGAACATTGAACCCCACAAGTACTTTCTAAATTTCTTTGTGACCCAGAGACAAGCCACCATGTGTTTCTCAATAACTGAATATTTCTCTTCAACAGGCGTTAAAGAATGGAAAGAGATAGACACAGTGTTGTCTACACCATCATCTGAGACTTGTGTCAAAACAGCTCCCAATCCCTTAGAATTAGCATTTGTGGTTAGAATAGTGTAAGCAGTTTGATCAAACCCCTTTAAAGGAACTGCAACACAAATATCATTCTGTATGCTCTGAAATTCATGTTGCAAACTCTCATTCCATTTGAACTCATTGTGTTCATTTAATAATTGCTTCGGATTGATTGTTTTCTCTAAAAAATCTCTTACAAAATTAGAATAGCATTCTGACAAACCAATAAAAATGACTGCAAATCCTCCATACAAGTAGGGGAAGGTGCATCTCTGATAGACTTAATATTTTCTTTCTTAGGAGAGATTCCAGCTTTACTCACTTCATGGCTAAGGTAAGTAACTGATTTCCTTTCAAATTTGCATTTCTGCAACTCCAGTGTCAGATCATTTTCCTTCCGTATTTCCAGGACCATCTGTAACCTACTACAGTATTGTGTTTTCACAATTCCCCTTCACCAAGATGTCATCCTGGAAATAAATTGATCCTTTTAATCCTTTAAATAACCTAGGTATCAACCTGTGAAATACAGCTGCCACAGAAGCTAATCCAAACAGTATGCAAACAAATCAAAGGTAATAAATGCTGTGAGACTTTTACTGGCTGGGTTAGGAAGTATCTGGTGATACGCCAATGGCAAATCAATGTTGGAAAACCACTGAACCCCCATAGTTTTAGCCAATAACTCATTAATCTTAGGAAGAGGGAATTTCTCTACCACAATATTCTTATTGAGGTTGCACAAATCAATACATGTAGTCTGATTTAGATCTTGGTGGTAGAGGTCCCGCCGTCAATTTTTTGACTGAAAACCCGTCACCGCTGCAACGGTCCAACAGCTGTATTTAGATGTTGGCAGTCCCATTGATGAAAGCCTGCATTCGACCCCCATTCTCCACCAAGAAAGACCACCTATAGGGAGGTGGCACAACAGGGAAAAGTGTCTGACGGCAGAATCCCACACACCTTCCCGTCTTGCAGATTTGGATGTGCCTTACCGCCACAAAAAAGTAGTAGTCTGACCTCCATGTTTGAGTTGGCGGATTGGGGGATAAAGGGATGAAAACTCACCTTTTTTCCACATCCCACCCCTTTCGTCAACTGAACACAGGCCTGGCAACACCTGCATCACTGCTACCACCACCGGCCCACAGAGAAAACACAACCCCCCGTTGCCGAACTCGAATGTAGGGACACCACATTCCCATTGTACGTTGGGTGGGCACTGCACTGGAGGTCGGGACCACTGCAGGCATATACATGTCACAGTGATTTCTTTTAATCACCGTGACATGCATATGTTGGGGATACGAGTGGGTCAGACACAGATGGGAACACACTACTACACAACACATATCGCACATATACACCACTATCATTATGGTGCCAATATTTATTGGCAAATAAATGCTGGTAACACAATGATGGTACATTCACACCTGTCAACTGTGTCCATGTGTGCAAATTGCAAAGGGACCTCTACCTGTCATGTTGTGCTGCAAGTTGTGTGCGTTAGTCAGTACGTGTTTGTGCATATGTGATGTGATTGGCTGCTTGATGTGGAAGTAGTTGGAGTGGGTGATGTGTGTGGTTGTGCCTGTAGATGTGTCACTTGCATGTGAGAACGATGTTGTTGTGTAAGTTGTGGTGCCCTGTGACACATTCAGGTGAGTGTGGTTCTTGTTTGGCGGACTTAGTCGTGTATTGTGTAGTTCTGAATGTTGTGTAGCTGAGGGTGTAGTTGTGTTGGTTGTTGTGGTTGTGTCATGTGTGGGTGCAGTGTCAATCGTGTGTATGTTGTGTCATGCACGTATGTCAATGTGTGTTTTCAGCATGTATGGTGTACGGGTTGTATTATGTTGCAATAGCAATGGACTATTTTGTATATGTGGTGTGTTGTGCAGTGTGTAGTGCAGGGGTACACATATGGCTGAGGAACAGAGTGTGGGTGTCACTTACCTTTCTTCCATAGCCCCTTCGATTGTACAAAGTCCATTAGGATCTGCCTCAGTCTCCCTCCATCAGCAATCCATCACCATTTAATCCGCTTGCAGAACTGCAACATCTGAATACGGAAGGTGGAACACAGTTGGCTTGACAGTCTTTTTGGGTCCGTTGACGGAGCGTGGCAGTGCGACGCCCAAAATCTAAATCTGGCTGATAGTCTTATTGCCCCACTGGACTTCCTAGCCACCACTGAAGGTGAAAGCCACTTTGCACATTCAATAGGTTCTATAGTTTCCTTTCTAATTGATCTATTTCCTTGGCAACCTCTTAATTTACACTTCAAGCAATACTCCTCACTTTATGACAAACTGGTGTGGATTTTTCCTGGAGTACAACCTTGTGTACAAATACTTTAAGCTTTCCTACTGCACCAGAAAAAAACTCTTTCTTCAACTTTTCAGCCACACCGAATTCCAGGAATGACTCAGGGAGCAGGTCTGGGACTGTGGGGCCCTGCAGCAGGAGGATAGTAAACCTCAGACAGATGGGTCTGGAGAAGGATGCCCAAAAGGTGGTTGGAGCATTGGCATCCTCTGGAGAGTGACTATACACATGACTATACACATGTCCCATATAGATAATAAAATTATTCTGCCTGCGAATGAGGGCAAAAGGGCATGTGGCCTTCAATGTTTTTCCAGACTCCTTCATATTGGAAATATTGAAAAGCAGAGCAAATGCCCATAGACTGCTTACCAGGGACCCTCTCCTATAAAACTGGGCATCGTCACCATGCTCCAGTGATGCATGGAGTCAGTAAGATACTGCACCGAGGGCAGACATGCTTGGAAACCTACCTGCAAGCATGTGGGTGACTGTGTGTTCATGCACACCATCGCACTAATGCAGCATACTAGTGCTGTTAGGCACCTGGTGGTTTGAGATTGTCTGTTTTGTGGAGTAATACTGTTTTTAAGGGCTGTATAATTACTATGTAAGTGGTTGTTTGTCCAGTGCCCTAAAATTGCACTATGGCCTTTTGTAAACACAAATGAACTGCAAATAATTTTGTTTATGCGCAGTTTGTTGTGATGGCATGGTTGATTTGCGGATACACAAATTCTCTGCCTATACACAGCCATTGTGTAAAGCATGCTTCTCAAAGCAGGGATCACTGGGGCTTGCTCCAAGTAAAAGTGCTCACAACAGAAGCACACCTTTTCACCTTAATGTTCCTGACACAGCAGACAGAGACAAAGAATAGGCCTCACCAAGAAATGTCATACCTTAAACAACAGAAACTAAGGCCCCACTCTCCTCCATCATCTACCAAAGGGCAGTACTGAGGAGGAACTAATCTGCACCCTCTTGCTAACAAAGTGCACATACATTACTAAATGAAGTCCTGTCTCCTCCCCTTTCACTTCATTGTCTGGTTCACCACCTTCCACCCACAGGAATGTAGGCAATACACATCTAATTTCTGGAAGGTCTCTTCTCTCCCTCATCCTATGTCATGCTAAACCAGGGGCATCCACATGTATCCTCCTTAATACGTTGTGCCTAACTTTAAATGTGAACATCAAGAGACATCTGCTTCAGAATGTGCAGAATCTCCTTTCAATGTTTGCATTATGTACTCCTTTCTTTTCTCACGCTGTTACAATCATTACGTTACTGGTTATTTCAAGTGCTACCCAAATCTCTTTATATTTTCCCCCAATATACGCATCCAGTCATTAGGTTACACTTCCAAACTCTGAGCTGATTAGTTGTTGTTGCTGAAGTGGTGTTCTCGTGGTATTTGAGCAGTGAACATACTATTCATCTGAATCTAGTGCCTAACAGAAGTACCTCGTAGAGCACTAAATCCAGTACTTAACTTGAGCAGTTGGTTTCCAGTGCTCGGTACTGGGACTTAATTGTCAACACCTGCACTTATGACAGTCTGACAGATAGTGGTGCTGTTTCTGTAATGTACACATGAGCACAACAGTTGCTTATTAATACAATATACATTCAAAATTACTACTGCCTGCGTCCCATGCACTTACTATTTCTTTAGAGGCCTGGGATATTCTAAATTGTCACACTTCTAGGAGTGTGATGGTCAGTACTTGTATTGGTACTGTCAATGGCAGCCGTCAAGGGCAATGGGTGGTGCAAGCTGCAGCAGCCTCCTGATAAGGGCCCTGGCACTTATTGTTTTTACAAATTAAGCACTAACTATACCAATTACAAACACTTTTGTTTCTTTCTACAGTGTTGCAATGTCAGATTACATGCTATCTCAAGAAGCCTTCTCTATATTCCTAAAAATTGTATGAAAACTTAATCGTCTAAAATTTCTGCTAGTCTCATCTTCTTTTCCCTTCAATTACACTTTTGTAGATTCTACCTCTCACACCTTCTTTCTCGGAAAACAGGATACTCTGTCATATGTGTTTGCCTTAATTTCTATTGCGTTTCTGCCAATTGCCAACTCTTCCTTCCAAAGGTCATAACAACCACCTTTGTAATTAATACCTATGCTTCCCTCTTAGCTCATTTATCAATCCGACCAGCCATCTGCTCGAAGTCACATACCTCTACTAATGATAAGACCTAAGTTCTATTAATTGGTTCTACAACAAATAAACTTTTTTAGACCTCATTTTTATTAAAAGAACTTTGCTCATCGTGTGACAAAGGTACAACCATACAGGGCATATCAAGGTAAGTGGAGAGGAACAGTTCAAAAGAATGAATGTCCTAGCAGGAAGGCGCGATTAAAGTCCACATCAAAACACACTGCACATCGTTCCCTGCAATACAACAGGGATATGCCCCCAGCCCAACTTGTCCCACCGTTCCTAGCGCAGACCCTCGAAAGTTACTCCATGCACTCCACACCTTTTCCCACTTCCTGGGGCAGCCACTACTCTGGTAGGCTGTTTTTTGTGCTCTTTGACACAAGTCTAAATCGTTTTCTTAATCCTCAATTCGTGGGGAAGCTATTTTCCCCCAGGCTCGTGCAATGTTTTGTTTAGCTCTCCCCACCACCATTCCTTCTGAGGGCATGCCGGACCTGCAGATACCTGTATCATTATGACTCTGACAATTCGTATTGCTGATGTAATGTGTCACACTGCATCAAGTCTTGCTCCCTGTAGCAGGTCGCTGTCCCACAGGGGGTTCTGTTGATAAGTTTATTCTTCCAACGCAAGTAGCTAGTGACGTCCCTCCAAACCTTCACTACCATCTGAGTATGGGTCGGTAATCCTCTTTCTCTATGCCTATGGTATAGGACTGCCTCATAACCCCTAAGTCCCATCGATTCTCTGTCCACTAGGTATGCCGGTTCTCCCTGGTCCACAAAGACCTAGTCATTTACCACCAGGGTCAAGGCCTAGTAGTATTTTAAGGATATCTGGGACTGCTATGCCACCCCAATCTACCCCCGCTGAAGTTTTCATTAAGCTGTCACCATTCCACAGCAGATGTCGGAGCTCATGCTCCATCTTCCTAAAGAACTCTGTGTGGATCTTGAAGGGGATATTCTGCAGAATGTACAGGAGGCATGTGAGAGTCATCATTTTGTACAGTGCCGCCTGGCCCATTAGAGATAATGGTAACGTCCTCCGGTGAGCGACATCGGCGCAAAGTCGCTCCAGTTGTGAAAACAGGTTCCTCCATAGGAATTCTTGTGGGTCCCGGATGACATATATACCCAATTAGCGAAAGCCTTCCAGGGCTAATGGAGCTGTACATCGAGGGTGTTGTCTAGGGGCAGCACTGGAGAGTAGAAACACCATGTACTTCGTGCAATTGATCTGATAACTCAAATGATCCCCAGAGATGGTGAATATCCGTAGAACAGAGAGGGAAGCCCGTGAGATATAGTACCACGTCATTGTGGTATAGGGAAATATGTTCCTCCCAGTCTCCGCCAAAATTCACCCCATGATTCAAAGGGTCCTGTTGGACCCAGGTCGCTAGCTGCTCCAATGCAAGCGCAAAAATTATAGGGGAGAAGGGGCAGCCCTGTTTCATACCCTTCTGCAAGGCAAGAAAACGACACAACGCACCGTCTTTTACCCTCGCTAGCAGGCCCTGGTATGAAAGCTTTATCCACCTACAGAATTTAGGCCCGAAGCCCATTCTAGTCAGAACGGCAAACATAAAATTATATTCAGTACTGTCAAATGCCATCTTGGCCTCTAACGCCATCAGGACTGTTTTTTTTCTTCAGATAAGGCGGTTGAGTCATATGAGGAGCCCCGTTTAGATGGTGTAGATTGAGGCGGGTGTTCCTGTGTGGCATAAAGCGCGATTGGTCAGGATGTGGAACTAATAAACAAACCTGTGCAATCTAATTGTCAAAGCCTTTGCCTGTACCTTCGTTTTGAAAATGTAACAAGAATGTAGGTCTGTATAAGCCACAGTCTTTTGAGGGCTTACCTTTTTTGTGTATGGCCACTATCATAGCAAAAAGTTGATCTCTGGGAAGGGTGCCCTCTTCACGTGCCGCCTGGAACATGGCTGACATGTGTGCAGCAACTTTATCCGTCATTGCCTTGTGTAACCACGGGCAGGCTGTTAGGCCCTACCGCCTTCCCTGATTGGAGGTCCTGTAGTGCCAGCACAGGTTTGGCCACCGTAAGGTCTGCCTCTAGGGTCTCTCGCGCCTCGCTAGTGATAGCGCGTCCAGTCCTTATAAATTATTTATGCTTGGACACGCCGGAGGTCGGTGAACCTTTTGACCGGGTTGAGCTCTCCTCATCCAAAGAGTTTTCGGATCCCTCAAATCAATAATCAATAATCATTTATAATCTATAACCAATACTCGATTAGTAATCAATCAACAAATTAGTTAAACAGAAAATCAGTAATTAGACACGCCATGACCTTTCAGTCATGAATAACCACACCCATTTATTAAAAGTTAATGAGTTTATTTCCCTATAGTAACAAAGCTAACACACTATAAGTAAGTCTCAAAATCAAATGATACATATACGAACATTACTGGCTGTCCATAGCGACGGAAGAAAAGCAATCTACGCAAAACTTGGATTATAATGCACTCGGCTATAGCAATGCAAATCACTAATAAAAGTAACTGAATTTGACTAATTGCATACATTGGTCAGCATAACAAGATTTCAATTCAGCATGGTGCATCAAATGAATACCTCAACTAACCTCTGATTAGCATTGGCATGTGGGGCTTCATGCAAAAATGAATTTAATCAACATAAATTTAGACAACTTCTAGCTTGGGCTCTGTCAAAATAAGCAGTTGGTACCTAAGAAGGAAAATACAATGAATAATACATTTATCCTTTCATAATTACCAAATACAATCAGCATTCAAGATAAGTCTTCGTCTTTCAGGTAGCAGTTCGATCAGCATGGGGCTTCTCCAAAGAAGGGCAAAGTTAAAGGCAAGTTTTCCTTGCAGCGGCAAGGAAAAGGGGCAAAAGTTATTGTATGGGCAAAACGGGGTAAAGTTAAAGTCTCTAGGGTGAGAATTCTTTGGAGTCTCTCTCTCTCTGGGATAGAGAAAAAGGCATCAAGGTGTCATTAAGGTAAAAGTGGCAAATGGCATCAAAATGGCGTCCCAAAAGGTGGCGTGAATAAAATGGCGTATCTTCTCTTTGTCCGGTGGGTTTAAGTAAGAAAAGTTCAAAATTCTTCAGGTTCTTCCATTGGAGGGTCCTTGGGGTGATTTCTTCTTTGACCAATGAATAGTGTCTTTTCTCTTAATACTCATCTACGTGTAAGGTGTCCTTGGAGTTTTGGAACACAAGTAGCAACAAAGTTGCCAATTAATTTTGCATCAGTGTCTTTATTGTCTGCACCTGCAGAAACTGACCTTGCTTTAAAGGGGATGAAAGTTGCCTAGCACGCAACCTTGAGATAAGGGTATTAGTCATTCTACTGGAAAAATACAGCTTTTAAAGGTTTAAAACACGTCTTTGTTAATACAACTGAAAACTACACAGTTAAAATTGAGACCAGGCAACTAGGCCAAAGCCTCTGCTAAATTTAAGCTAAGCATACAACAGTTTAACAAGAAAATCATAAAATATAGCTGCAATTATGACATATTCATGCATTTGTCGATTTTCATGATTAATTAAGCTTGTTTATACTAAATGGCGACCTACTTCGTGGGCACATTTTCTACATACATTATTTTTCTTTGCTAAAACACACATTGCATATACAATTTTGTTACATGATATATAAATGTTTGTTTGTCTTTCTTTTTCTGCTTCATCAATCCCTCCTCTGATGACTAATTATGTCATCACATAAAATCTTCAATCACAAATTTTATTTCATTAAAATTCTGTTTCAGAATTTTGCATTTCAATCATTTTCCTTTTCCTTTTTACTCCCTTTGATTTTTCCCTGTATAATTTTACCATTTCCTTTTGTTCTTTCTTTTAAATTCTTCTCTTGTTTCTTGATTTCAATATTTTAATAGCTTTCCATATTCCCCAAATACCTATTAAGCAAATTAGTATTATTAATATTCCTTTTACTATTTTCAGTAATATTCCGTTCCAAATGTTGCTGAGCCAATTTCCCACGGAAGCAAATCTTTTTTCAACTTTTTCCCATATTCCTGGTTCTTTCAATTCTTTCAAATCTGTACTATCGTTAGTTAAATTTGTAAGCATATTTCTAATTTGTTTACTGTTGTCAGGTATATATGAGCAACAGTGACGTGCACTAAGCATTTTGCAAATGTCGCCATTCTTTGCTAAAAGAATGTCTAAAGCAAGCCGGTTTTGAAGAGTCATAGCTCTTTCTGCAGCAAGTTCAGTATCCATCAGGATCATTGCTCCTGAAAAATTTGTCAGTATGTTATCCACAATAGTAGATAACTTTCGTATTTTAATTGAATTCAATATAACTCCTACTGAAGGAATTATTGCTCCAAATATGTCTCCTACCACACCAGAAGCTGTCTCCCTTTTCTGAATACGATGTAATTCAGACAGCTTTGGAAATTTCTTTAAGTCTTCTAGTTGATAAATCTTTGGAAATACTATTTCTCAAATAACATCTCCCATAGCATCCCTTTGGAAGACGATAATAGGCATTAAGTCCACAAATATAGTATACTCCTGGAGAAGCTGGATCTAGGCTATTTAACATGAACGTCCATTTACTCTGGAATAAAAACACGTGTTTCCATTCACTCGTTCCCACAAAGATTGTGTCATAGTATGATTTAGGTCTATATACACAAAGTTTCCCTATGTGTAATGCATCTAAAGCTAGTTTCCCTTGTGTCTTTATTGCGGCAAAAGCATAGTTAACTACAGATGTCCTTTCATGTAATTCTTTTTCTAATTTCTCCTTTACCATTTTCCTTCTATCTTCAGTGTAATCTAAAAAGCTTTTCTCTACGGGTGAAAGTGAGCATGTAAGGTTTTCTTTATGAGCGTGAACTGTGGAAAAAGGTGATAATGGTTCAAAGAAACCCCTAACTAATGTTATATAATAATCTCTTGCTAATATACTTAAGTACTCAATTATGGGGACATATGAAAATACGACATCATGATTGGAATAGAAGTATTGAATTTACTCCTGGCCATAAAATCTGGTTATTAACAAACTGCATGTTATTCCATATGTAAGGGGCATGCTATGATATGTCACCCCCTCTATTACTGAGGTAGGAATTTGTGTACATATATAACAATCTTTCGCGTCCATTGTCTCAACATACTCATTCAGCAAGTGATAGAAAACATTAGACGAAAGTTCCTTCTTCGTGTTAGTATCATCATATAAATATTTTTCGTCTTGTTCGAGTTTCTCCAAAGGGGTTAATTCAGTAGTGGTTTTAAAAGTAGGAGCATTAATTGCGTCTCTTTCATTCCCTCCATGCATTCCAAGAATCATTGCCATAATTATTAGTACACATGCAATTGTTAGACCTATACACATATATTTACAATATTTCATTTTATGTCCTTGTGTGGTATTGTCTGTCATGATCTATAGAGAATCAGAAAGTTGAAGATAGTTTGTCAAATCAAAATTTTGCAGAGATATATAAAGGATCAACGAGGTCAAAGTTCACACGGTTTTCTTAGCAGCTTAGGGGGTTATTCTAACTTTGGAGGAGGTGTTAATCCGTCCCAAAAGTGACGGAAAAGTGACGGATTTACCACCAGCCGTATTACGAGTCCATTATATCCTATGGAACTCGTAATACGGCTGGTGGTATATGCGTCACTTTACCGTCACTTTTGGGACGGATTAACACTCCTCCAAAGTTAGAATAACCCCCTTAGTCTCTTATCAGTTTAGCAGCTTTGGGGGTGATTCTGATATTGGCGGGCGGCGGGAGCCGCCCGCTAAGCGGGAACCGCCAGAAGACCGTACCGCGGTCGAAAGACCGCGGCGGTCATTCTGGGTTTCCCACTGGGCTGGCGGGCGACCGCCAAAAGGCCGCCCGCCAGCCCAGTGGGAAACAGCCTTCCCACGAGGACGCCGGCTCAGAATTGAGCCGGCGGAGTGGGAAGGTGCGACGGGTGCAGTGGCACCCGTCGCGTATTGCAGTGTCTGCATAGCAGACACTGAAATACTTTGTGGGGCCCTCTTGTGCCCCGCGGCACCCCCTACCGCCATCCTGTTCCTGGCGGGAGACCCACCAGGAACAGGATGGCGGTCGGGGGTGTCAGAATCCCCATGGCGGCGGAGCGCGCTCCGCCGCCATGGAGGATTCTCAAGGGCAGCGGAAAGTCGGCGGTACACCGCCGACTTTCCGTTTCTGGCCGCGGCTGAACCGCCGCGGTCAGAATGCCCAGCGGTGCACCGCCAGCCTGTTGGCGGTGCTACCGCCAACCTCCGCCATGGCGGTAATTACCGCCAGGGTCAGAATGACCCCCTTTGTCTCAAAATCGGTTTCAAAAGTCAATCAGGTTATCAATGTCTTATTCGGTAATGTTCATGAAAATTTACTTTTCAAGTACCAAAGTGTTGTTCTGCTTCTTCATTTTCAAGACTAAGAGATAGGAATTCGTCTGACCAATCATTAGTGGCTGTTTATGCCCATTCTGGACCAGAATATCTTCTGCTCGCAATTCTTTTCCTTTTCAATTTTGCATCACCTTTCAATTCCCTTTCGCTTTTGTCTTGTTCTTTGGCTGTGTCTTTTTCTTCATTCGATGTGGTTATGATAGACACTTCTTTTCTTTTCTCTTTCAATTTTGGCCATTTGTTTTCGTTTAATATTTCTTTAGTCTTTGATTTCACTGGTGATATGCTTTGTCTCCGTTTCGCGTTGTTTTCACCTGATGGACCTGCAACCGGTTCTGGAAGAATTGGAACAATTTCACTTTGCTCTGTCTTGTTTCCTTCACCTGGGAGGTCAGTCAGGTTTTCTCCTTCTTTTCCTGTACCGTTTGCTTCTGGGAAAGCCCTCCTCTTATTAGGCTCTCCTGCTTCTTCACCTGAGATAGGATCTTTGTCACCTCCTGAGGCTTCTTCTCTGTTGTCCTCAAAAGGATCGACTTCGTCTTCTTCAGAGAATATTTCTTCTGTCTCAATTTCTTCTTTTTCGCTTTCAGGCTCCCTTCGTTCTGCCTGGTACTTTCCTGTTAGTTGGCGGTAATTTCAATGCTTCAATTTCCTCTTCTGTGGGACACATCACCCTTTTTGTGTGACTGGCGTGAACCCAATTGGGAACTCCTGCACACTTCACAGCGGTAGTAATTGTCAGAATCACTTGAAAAGGTCCTTTCCAATGGGGTTCCAAACACAACTTTCTCACATGCTTCTTTACCACAACCCAGTCACCTGCTTTCAGGGCGTGTCCTGGACCTTGGATCTGTGACAAGGTGGTTGCCTCTACCTGGTGAGAAAAAGAGCGGACCACATCAGCCAGACCTTTGCAGTAGTCCAATACCATATCATCTGTAATATTTACAAGGGCATTAACAGGAACTGCTGGAAGTCTCATGGCTCTGCCCATGAGAATTTCATGTGGTGATAGTCCAATTTTTCTATCAGGTGTGTTTCTCATTGACATTAACACCAAAGGCAACGCGTCAGGCCATTTCAAGTTTGTGGATGCGCATATTTTTGCCATTCTTGATTTCAGCGTGCCATTCATTTGCTCCACTAGTCCTGATGCTTCAGGGCGGTAGTTACACTGCAATTTTTGTTCAATGTTCAATGCTGCACATAATAATTTGATTACTTCGTTATTGAAGTGACTTCCCCTATCTGATCCTAAAGAGATCGGAAATCCGAAACGTGGTATTAGTTCTCTCAAGAGTAGTTTTGCAACTGTGAGACTGTCATTTCTGCGTGTAGGGTATGCTTCAATCCAGTGACTAAAAATACACACAATCACCAACACATATTTCAAGCCTGCATGCATAGGCATCTCAATGAAATCCATTTGCATCCTGCTGAATGGCCCACCTGCTCTTCCAATGTGGCTCAAATTTACTACGGTTCCCTTCCCTGCGTTCATTTGTTGACAAATGACGCAACAATGGCAAACTGCTTCAGAAACTTGGCGAAAATTGGGATTAAACCAATCAATTTTGAATAATCTAATCATGGCATCTCTTCCAATGTGTGCTTGTCAAGGATATAGCCTAGCTATTTGTGTCAAAAGACTGTCTGGCAAAACCAATCTCCCTTCACTTGAAACCCATAAATCATCTGTTTTTTTTACACATTGTAATTTACTCCATGAGAGTTTTTCATCCTTACTAACATTATTTTGTAGGAATTTCAATTCTTCTATTGTGTCTACAACTTTTAGAGCAAAGGCTTCATTTGTTTCAAGTTCTGGCTCACTAATCAAATTCCATTCGTCTCTGAGCAATATACAGTTCAATGCGCAAAACCTTGCGACTTGATCTGCATATCCATTTCCCAAAGAAACAAAGGGGGTCATTACAACCCTGGCGGACGGTGTTAAAGCTGCGGTAATACCGCAAACAGGCTGGCGGACAAAAAAAGGGAATTACGACCCTGGCGGAAACCGCCAACTAAGACAGCCACTTTAACACACCGCCCGCCACGGCGGTACAGACAAGCAGCGCGGCGGACACCGCCAACAGACAGGCGGAAGACAATGTACCGCCCACACTATCACAACACACCAATCCGCCACCTTTTCCGGGGCGGATTCACCGTGGATAAAAACACGGCGGAAACAGCTTTTGCTATGGGAAAACGCTCACCTCAACACATCCCACGAGGAACGAGGACACATGGAGCCGGAACTCCAAATACTCCCAGCCCTTGCATTCCTGCTCATCTACGACCAACAGCGACGTAGGCGCAGAACATACCGGTGAGTACTGCACCTACGACACGGGGAGGGGAGAGGCAAAAGTTAGGGGGACACCCACCAAACACCCCCACCCCCACTCTCGCATATCACAACATACACACCAATGCAGTCACAAAAATCACAGTAACAACCCACAATCCCTCCGGAAGAATGAAAACACAAAGCGAATTGCGGTCAAACTTTGTATTGTGCCAATATACTACTCATAAAAAATATACTGATATATATCACAAAATCTGTCAATAATAAATGTACAATACAAGAAGTAGTGCAGATATGTACACAACAATCAGTCCAAAAATGCATGGGCGAGGCCCACAATAGATACCTGACCAAAATCCGAGAGGACACTGCTGGGGCATCAGATTGAAACACTACAGGCACCTCAGGGGGAAGGGAAGGGGGCGGCACCTCAGCCACATGAATGCGAAGCCAGATCCACGACGGGGCTCCATGCCCATTGGTGTATCCTGGGGAGTGCAAAGCCACAGTCTCTCAAGTCTTAACAGTGGGTGGGTTGCCCACTGGGCTATCCTGGGGCGTGCAAAGCCACAGTCTCTCAAGTCTCTACAGTGGGTGGGTTGCCCACTGGGCCATCCTGGGAGTGCAAAGCCACAGTCTCTCAAGTCTCTACAGTGGGTGGTTTGGCCACTGTACCATCCTGGGGAGTGGAAAGCCACAGTCTCTCAAGTCTCTCAAGTGGGTGGTTTGCCCACGGTACCATCCTGGGGAGTGCAAAGCCACATCTTCGCAAGTAGATGCAGTTCTCTAGTGGTACTGGGTGGGACTGGTGCCCAGACTGGATGAGTCTCCCCGTGAAAGTACATGTCCTGTCACAGTCCCAGCTGCACATGGGAGAACGATGCCTGATGTGCCGGACTATTCATACCCACACGGTCTTTGGCCTGTTCAGCGGTGCTTTGCCATGGCGGTCTTTGCCCTGTTCAGCGGTGCTTTGCCATGGCGGTCTTGGCCTTGTTCAGCGGTCTTCACCATGGCAGTCTTTTGCCTGTTCAGCGGTGCTTTGCCATGGCGGTCTTGGCCTTGTTCAGCGGTCTTCACCATGGCAGTCTTTGGCCTGTTCAGTGGTGCTTTGCCATGGTGGTCTTTGCCCTGTTCAGCAGTGCTTTGCCATGGCGGTCTTGACCTTGTTCAGCGGTCTTCACCATGGCAGTCTTTGGCCTGTTCAGCGGTGCTTTGCCATGGCGGTCTGTGCCCTGTTCAGCGGTGCTTTGCCATGGCGGTCTTTGCCCTGTTCAGCACTGCTTTGCCATGGCGGTCTTGGCCTTGTTCAGCGGTCTTCACCATGGCAGTCTTTGCCCTGTTCAGCGGTCTTCACCATGGCGGTCTTGGCCTTGTTCAGCGGTCTTCACCATGGCAGTCTTTGGCCTGTTCAGCTGTGCTTTGCCATGGCGGTCTTTGCCCTGTTCAGCGGTGCTTTGCCATGGCGGTCTTTGGCCTGTTCAACGGTGTTTTGACATGGCGGTTCTGGTACGGATATTGGTGTGTGGCATGACGAACTCCACACTGGATGTTGGTGTGTGGCATGACGATATCCACACTGGACATTGGTGTGTGGCATGACAAACTCCATACTGGACATTGGTGTGTGGCATGACGAACTCCATACTGGACATTGGTGTGTGGCATGACGAACTCCACACTGGACATTGGTGTGTGGCATGACGAACTCCATACTGGACATTGGTGTGTGGCATGACGAACTCCACACTGGACATTGGTGTGTGGCATGACAAACTCCACACTGGACATTGGTGTGTGGCATGACGAACTCCACACTGGACATTGGTGTGTGGCATGACGAACTCCATACTGGACCTTGGTGTGTGGCTTGACGTTTCATCATTGCCCAGCGGGTCTGTGGGATTCTGGACCCTCCTGGACACTGACTCCGGCGGTGGTCTCCTGACCAGTGACGATACTTTGGCCCTCCTGGGCTATGACTCTGGCGGTGGTTTCTGGACCAGTAACGATACTTGGGCCCTCCTGGGCTGTGACTCTGGCGGTGGTTTCTGGACCAGTAACAATACTTGTGCCCTCCTGGGCTATGACTCTGGCGGTGGTTTCTGGACCAGTAACGATACTTGAGCCCTCCTGGGCTGTGACTCTGGCGGTGGTTTCTGGACCAGTAACGATACTTGGGCCCTCCTGGGCTATGACTCTGGCGGTGGTTTCTGGACCAGTAACGATACTTGGGCCCTCCTGGGCTGTGACTCTGGCGGTGGCGGTGGTCTCCTGACCAGTAACGATACTTGTGCCCTCCTGGGCTATGACTCTGGCGGTGGTTCCTGGACCAGTAACGATACTTGGGCCCTCCTGGGCTGTGACTCTGGCTGTGGCGGTGGCCTCCTGACCAGTAACGATACTTGGGCCCTCCTGGGCTGTGACTCCGGTAGTGGCGGTGGTCTCCTGACCAGTAACGATACTTTGGCCCTCCTGGCCTATGACTCTGGCGGTGGTTTCTGGACCAGTAACGACGGTGCTGGCGGTTGTGTTTGGACCGGCAAAAATGATGGCGCACTTCTCCGCCGTGACACTCACAACAGGTTGGGGAGACTTCCTCGGGACCTTCCCCACCTTCTTTGGAGTTACAGATGACTCACCAATCGCCTTCAATCCCATTTCACTTTTTGTCCCACCAGGAGTCTTGACACGGTCCCGTCGTCCACTCTCCAATTTCAGAGCCTTTACAGGGGGTGGGCTGACAGCGCCTTGGCTCGGGGTCCTACTGCCTGCCCTGGTGGACGGGCACTCCAAAAACCTGGTACACGCACCACTGGTACTGGAGGCTTTTTGGCTGAGGCGCTATGACGGGACTGATGAACTGGAGGGGGGGTGGTGGGGGCAAAAAGGTCAATTTCACAGAGGGCCAGTTTCTGATGGACACTGGGATGGGTAGCTGGAGGGGGTCTGGGAGTGGAGGAAGAGGAGGTGGTTGTAGGAGGTGTCACTTTAGGTGTTTTGGGTGCAGGTGCAGGTACTGGAGGCTGTCATGAGGTGGACGGATGTTGGGTGGGTGATTGCCAGCGTTTGGGTACTTTGGGAGGGGGCGTCATAGACACAATGGGAGAGGACACAGGGGACGTGTATATGGCAGTGGAGGTGGTGAGTGCAGGTGAGCGGCTTGTGGTGCTGGGTGTCCTGGTGCGAGTCCTAGTGCCTGTAGATGTGGTGCATGCAGGTGTGTGTGTGTAGACGACACTGGGAGGGAGGAGGGAGAAGAGGAGGAGGGGGACACAGTGGAGACAGTGGATGTTGCTGTGTCTGTATGGGTGTGATGCTTGTGTGAGTGCCTGTGGTGTGTGTGGTGCCTATGTTTGCTTGAGCTACTTGTGTGTGTTGATTTGTGTGCATGCTGGTCTGTAGGTGTGCTTAGGATGGGCTGGGGTACAGGGGATTGGGTCTGGGTGGAGGAAGTTGGAGGGGGGAGGCTAGACACAGGGACAATGGCTGCCATCAGTGCTGAGGCCAGAGATTGCAGGGTTCGCTGAAGGACAGCCTGACCAGAATGAATGCCTTCCTGGAATTCATTACCGTGTTGCAACTCTCGTTCTACACCCTGGATGGCATTCACAATGGTAGACTGCCCAACAGTGAGTGACCTGAGGAGGTCAATGGCCTCCCCACTGAGGGCAGTAGGGGTGACACGGACAGGGCCTGAGGTGCCTGGGGCGAAGGTGATGCCCACCCTCCTGGGTGAGCGGGCACGGGGCGAACGCTGAGGGGCTGCTGGGAGGGCGGTGCTGATAGGGGAGGTGGCGGCTGTACCTGTAGAAGTGGGGCGCACAGATGATGCCGCCACCACAGGGGAGCTCCCATCGGCGGACGAGTCCGTGTCGCTGTTTGGTGATCCTGTGGCCGACGTGAAGCTCCCCTCGCCCTCCGTCCCACTGTTGAATTCCAAGTCTGTGGTGTGGCCCTCCATGGCCATGTGGGATGCAGCTCCCTCGTGCTCCCGTGCCACTGTACCTCCGCCTGTTGCTGCTGATGTACAGAAGGACAGGGAGAGCAGGAAAAGGGGGGAGACAGAAGAAAGAGAGTTTTAGTGCATGGCATACTGCTACCGTTGGCGGACAAGACAAACGCAGCAGCCCCCTGCATTACGCCGTGCTCCTGCCCTCTGCACATGCAATTTCTGGGATATGGCCTACATGGCAATGGTAGAAATCTGCCCACATGGATGGCAAAGGGGCAACTATACATCAATTTGGCTTATTTGGCTGGTGTAGAGTGCCACATGGCCTACATAACGTAGGGGCCTTGCCTACCTAACTCGCCCTGGCCTAGGGACACCCACAGCCCACCACCCCCACCCAGACAGCTCCACTGCACGCAAAGTCCATAGGCTGAGGTTGTACTCACCCCCTTGTGTCTGCTGTGATGTCCTTAAGCGCCCATCCAACTCCGGGTAGGCCACTGCCAGGATTCTGAACATCAGGGGGGTCATGGTGCGACGGGCACCCCTCCCACGTTGGGAGGCCATCCCCAGCTGAGCCTCCGCCATCTTCTTGCTGCAGCGGCGAATGTCCTCCCATCTCTTACGGCAGTGGGTGCCCCGTCTCTGGTGGGCCCCCAGGGTCCGGACTTCCTTGGCGATGGCACGCCAAATGTCCCTCTTCTAGTGGGCGCTGACCTACATGACATGCACAAGGAAAGAGGAACAGTCATTACCTACTGCACCATCGTTGTAATTGGCCCACTCCCAAATCTATCCCTGTGGCCATTCATCCCCATGCATGACTGTTCTGCCCCCTTCCCTCATCCACCCAGCCCTCTCCACCCAGGTCTAGCCCATCCAACGTGCTCCCTGTGTACTAACCTGTTGATCTGGAGGACCGTAGAGTAGCGTGTACTGGGGGAGGACCCCATCCACAAGTTTCTCCAACTCCTGTGCAGTGAAGGCAGGGGCCCTTTCCCCAGACGCAGCAGCCATCGTTGCTTCCAGACCGATGTCAGAGCAGCACTAGCAGTGTAGATCCTCTCCTGTCGAAGGTCAGGTATCTAGTGATTGAAGAAATAGAAAATGGTGGTGACGTCCGCGGCGGTGCGCATCATCACCGCCAGCGCACCTGTTCATTGGCTCCTGGGACCCATAGGGTCCACTGTTAACCAATGCAGCATTGCGCCACGCTCTACGACCGCCTACCGGGACGGTGTCCAACGCCAGCGCAGTTACCCCACAATTCCATTGTCCCAGTTTAGAGGTCAGGCAGCCGCCATTTCAGGGGCCCACATGGCTTCAATTACTACTGCGTCACACATACCGAGGCCTACACTCAAAACCTTTCCCGGGTGGGTTAATTGTCTGTTGTAGTCTTGTATGTACAAAAACAAGGTATACACAGTTCCACAACGTAAGTATAATCAGGAAAACCACATTGGGTCCTGATCTAAGGAAAAGATCGTAAAAAAGAGAGAAGAAAGAAGAAAGAAAGCCAGGTCCCTGGAAAATTAATTATTTTGGAACAAGAGCCCTCACTCACCAAAGGTGACATGCTTCATCCTCGGGCTTTGCTCCACGTCAGGCCGGCGCTGCAATGCCTGACGGGCCCCTCAAGGGGGGCTCTTTGCCGGAGATCTTTTGAGATATATGCCCGGTTTAGAAAGAATAGGGTATAGGATTGGAAAAATTCTATTTAAAAATAACTAGAGGTTAGGCAAATTTTATTAAATAATCCAACCACTGTCATGATTAAAACCAAAGAGCGGGGAGAGAAAAGAACAAGGTCTACGCTCCCCAAAATATTATTCACTTCCTCACTCAATTTGAGGTTAGGAATTGTACGCACAGGATCCCCTGTACGATTCACCAGAAGGTCAACATGTTTCTCGCTATTGATGTCCTATGGATCTAACGCGATTCTTCAGGACCTAAACTACCTAATCCTATGTGTAAATATAACCTATAATAAGGAATATTAGTACAATGCAGGGACCTGAAATGAGAAGAATAACAAACAAAAAGAACAACACATTATTCACATGCACAATATCAACAGCAATGTGCTCTGTGCAAATCCACACATAGGTGAAGTATGCCCACTGTGGATCAACGTGTAAATCAATGTGAAAATAATGATGAAATAAATGCTTACCCTCCTCATACTAGTGGATGGGCCGCATCAGGTAAAGCACCAAGTAACGGAGGTCCTACTGAGCTAAATGCGTGAGTTCAATTATCAGATTGTATTTAGGGAGAAAGACAAAAACAGTAATACCGGGAAGTTGAGGGATATAGCGTTTGCCAAACATTCATGTGTCCCATAATCAAATGTAGCAGGATGGTACACATATTCTGACTGATCAGGTTTTTAAAGTTCACTTAGCTGAGAAAACATCAAATAAACGTAAAATACGTGGTGTGCTGATTGCAGATGTTGACAGCATATATAAGGAATGTCATAGACACATATATGTATAAGTATATATAACGTGCTCAAAAAAATGCTGTAGCCAAGTATGCAGCGGCAGTGTCTACACACGAGTGTTCGTGGTGGGAAATGCGTGTAAACAACAAAGGACCAAATCAAAGGGTATATAACTGCCTTTTCCCAAAGTAACGTGAAATGATCCTAAGGATTCCCATCTAAACACCCAACAGTATTACCATCCACTTACTTGGGACCTGTCCGAAGTTTGCGGCATCACCTGCCCCGTCTCGGTGTTCCTGGAATAGGAAAGAGCACCCGGTAGGCTGGGCTATATATCTTCAAGCCTCAGCATAGAAAGAGGACAGAAATGGCGGCCATCTTGTGTTAGGTCCAGCAGTGGGATAGAAATTAAAGAGGGACTCCATCATGTAAGCCCCAAAAAAAAGGAAGAAAGGGGTCGGCCATCTTAGTGTTACAGAAAACCAATTTAAAAGACACAGAACTAAGGCTCAAATATATGTATCGGAAAAAAGAATGGGATTAAGAGGCAAATTGCTCAGACTTAAATAAGTATAAAATCTATGGAAAGAGATGGAATAGCCACAACCAGTAGTGAGTGTACTTAAACCTGGTCAAGAGATTCCTTAATCATGATCGATGCACAAAGTCTGTCCATGGTATGTCATCATTAAGTCCTATAATATGTGTCTTAAGTCGATAGACCCAACGTTGCTCTTTTTCAAAAAGGCGGTTTGTGGATTCTCTTTGGTCTCTGATGGTCTCAAGTATAACCCACCTGAGATCATTAGGGGTGTGATGTAAATCAATGTAATGTTTCGTCAATTTTGTGGAGGACCTCTGACATCTAATAGTACTGCGATGTTCATTTATCCGAATCTTGATCATCCTAGTGGTCATCCCTATGTATCGTAGTTTACACGGGCAAGTGATCATGTAGATACAATTCTTAGTACGGCAATTGGTATGTATCCTTAACTGCCAGGTATAGGGTTCTCCCAAATCTAATTCTTGGGTGGTAGTGGTAAGTGAACAAACATTACACCCACCACAAGGATGATGTCCCCTGACCCCCAGCCAACGTGTCTTTATCAATTCTCTAGGTTTTGGCACAACAGGTCTGGTATGGACTAGTAAATCTCTAATGTTTTGAGTTCTTTTGAAAGCAAAAAGAGGACGTTCTAGGGATTCTCCCGAACTGTTCAGGATACTCCAGTGTCTCAAAATGACCTTCTTGACACGGTTACTCAGAGGAGTAAAGGTAGTGACACATGTCAGTCTGGTTAGTGGTTCTCGGACATTGGTGGCTAGCAATGTATCCCTTGGGATATTCTTAGTTCTCTTCTTAGCCTGTTTTATAACAGAGTTGGGATAGTTCCGCTCTTTAAGTTTTTGACTCAAAATATCTGCCTGTGTATGAAAATCAGCCAAATCAGAACAGTTACGTCTTGTCCTTAAGAATTGGCCGAATGGAAGATTGTTCCTTAAGGATTTAGGGTGGTGACTGTCGTAGAGCAGGAGACTATTCCTGTCAGTGGGTTTGTGAAAGATGGATGAATGTAGTACTCCATCTGTAAGTATGATCCGTAGATCTAAAAAGGAAACTTCTTTGTCAGAATATTCAGCACTGAAGCGAAGATGCACATCAAGAGTATTAATCCACTGGATGAAGGCTTTAACTTGATCCACATCTCCTTTCCAAACCACTAGTATGTCGTCAATATAACGACGCCACAGTCTGATGTTGGAAAAGAAGGGTTGAGTAGGAACCAGTATGTTGTTTTGTTCGAAGGTGTACATATACAGACAAGCCAGACTCGGTGCAAAAGTGCTGCCCATAGATGTACCTTGTACCTGGTGATATAAGTTATCTTCAAATTGGAAGAAATTTTCTTTAAGGGCCAGGCTCGCACATTGCATTATAAAACTGATGGGGGTATTGCGAGTCCAGGGAGTGGACATCAATGTGTCTTGTACTGCTGTAAGTGTAGCTTCCTGGGGTATGTTAGTATATAGGGCTTCAACGTCAAGACAAATTAACATATCCGTTAAGCCTGTAGTGTTAATGTGATCTAAAAGGACGAGAGTATCCTTAGTGTCTTTTAGGAAAGTGGAAGTTTGTTGTACAATAGGTTTAAAGAAGAAATCGCAAAATTTAGAGAGAGGTTCCAACAGGGATCCTATCCCTGATACAATCGGTCGGCCTGGAGGGGGGGTGCCCTTATGAATTTTGGGGAGACAGTAGAAGTATGGCACCCTAGGTTCTTTGGTGTCAAGGAATTTGGCTTCCTGTTGTGTGATCCAACCTGCTAATTCTGCTTCGCTAATCATTCCACGAATGATGTGTTGAAGGCGGGCTGTAGGATCAACATTAATAGGTTCGTAGTATGTATCATCACTTAGGAGTCTCAGGCATTCTTGTCTATAGAAGGTGGTATCGAGTATCACAATAGCACCTCCTTTATCCGCAGGTTTGATGGTAATGTCAGGATTCGAAGATAAAGAACTAATGGCTGTTCTTTCTAATCTAGACATATTCTGAAAAGGACGAGTAGGTAAAAGATGCTGTAATTCATGCCGTATCGCCTTCTCAAAGGTTAGAACTTCTGTTGGAACAGAAGTGGACGGAGGCATGAAGGATGACGGATTCCTTAAATTCGTATCACCCAGGGGTATCGAGGGGATACGATCCTTAAAGAAGAAGTGTAAACGTACCTTCCTAAACATTGCTGAAATTTCGCAATTTAGCCGGAACTGGTCTTCTTTTGGGGTAGGTACAAAACCTAAGCCCTTTTCCAAAACTGACAGTTCAGAGGGAGATAGTATGGTGCCAGACAGGTTAACCACTAAGGATTGTTTGTTGGTGTCGCACTGCGGCTCCTGGTCACCATTTGTGGTTCTTCCTGGGCCCAGTGCACGTTCCTGCCTCTTCTTTTGTTTCTGCCTCTGCCTCTGCCCCGGCCTCTCCCTAAAAAAGGATTGAAACCAAACTGGGGTTGCGGTTGGAAAAATGGGTATGGCGGTTGTTGCCACATAGGAAATTGATGGTATGGGAAAGTCGGTGTCATATTCATTAATGGGACCTGACGATTCTGATAAGATTTTCGGCCTTCATCACTGCTCCATTCATCCGAACTGGAGCTGGGATGTGAGCCCCGAGGTCTATGTAGTGAACTGTCCGAGTCATCGGAAGTATCAGAGGTTCCTACCGATTGAAAATCTTGTTTTGTGTAAGGATAGACTTTCTCCCTACTAAATCGCTTGATATCTTTTTGTAATTTGGATATCTTCTGTCGTGTTAGTTGTTCTTTAATCTCATTCAAATCTGAGTTCATCTCTGCCAAACGAGTTTTAAACTGGGACAGTTGTATTGTAGTCTTTATGGAGGTTTCAATCATAGAGATCTGAATGGTGATCGAATCAGCCAAACGTTTTGAAGTGTTAATGATTAGAATCAACCAATCACGGGTACACTTCCAAGAAATTTGTGCCCAATCAGTACGGAATTGTAAATCTTGTAAAAAGATCCTGGGAACATTGGTAACAATCAAACCATGAGGTGAGATGTTAGCCCTAAGATATTCGGTCATAATTGTCCCATGAAGTACTGTTTTTATAAACTCTTTCTTCAGGGCTGATAATTTGACCCAGTCTTCCTTAGACACGCCCGAAGGACCGCTATTATCATTCCCCAAAATAGAAGGAGTTTGGAGAATGGCTTGTACCATATCATCATCAAAGCTGAGACCCTGTAGTTCAGCCATGATCACCTCAAATAGATTTCTACTGGGTGATATATATAGAGTACCCCACAGCTCAACAGCTGTACTAAATCATCAAAAACCAACTAAAAGAGGGGTTTGGAAAAAGGGAGATTTGGATAGAAAAATCCTGGTCCTGTGTATAGAGCTCCCAATACATGTACAAAAACAAGGTATACACAGTTCCACAACGTAAGTATAATCAGGAAAACCACATTGGGTCCTGATCTAAGGAAAAGATCGTAAAAAAGAGAGAAGAAAGAAGAAAGAAAGCCAGGTCCCTGGAAAATTAATTATTTTGGAACAAGAGCCCTCACTCACCAAAGGTGACATGCTTCATCCTCGGGCTTTGCTCCACGTCAGGCCGGCGCTGCAATGCCTGACGGGCCCCTCAAGGGGGGCTCTTTGCCGGAGATCTTTTGAGATATATGCCCGGTTTAGAAAGAATAGGGTATAGGATTGGAAAAATTCTATTTAAAAATAACTAGAGGTTAGGCAAATTTTATTAAATAATCCAACCACTGTCATGATTAAAACCAAAGAGCGGGGAGAGAAAAGAACAAGGTCTACGCTCCCCAAAATATTATTCACTTCCTCACTCAATTTGAGGTTAGGAATTGTACGCACAGGATCCCCTGTACGATTCACCAGAAGGTCAACATGTTTCTCGCTATTGATGTCCTATGGATCTAACGCGATTCTTCAGGACCTAAACTACCTAATCCTATGTGTAAATATAACCTATAATAAGGAATATTAGTACAATGCAGGGACCTGAAATGAGAAGAATAACAAACAAAAAGAACAACACATTATTCACATGCACAATATCAACAGCAATGTGCTCTGTGCAAATCCACACATAGGTGAAGTATGCCCACTGTGGATCAACGTGTAAATCAATGTGAAAATAATGATGAAATAAATGCTTACCCTCCTCATACTAGTGGATGGGCCGCATCAGGTAAAGCACCAAGTAACGGAGGTCCTACTGAGCTAAATGCGTGAGTTCAATTATCAGATTGTATTTAGGGAGAAAGACAAAAACAGTAATACCGGGAAGTTGAGGGATATAGCGTTTGCCAAACATTCATGTGTCCCATAATCAAATGTAGCAGGATGGTACACATATTCTGACTGATCAGGTTTTTAAAGTTCACTTAGCTGAGAAAACATCAAATAAACGTAAAATACGTGGTGTGCTGATTGCAGATGTTGACAGCATATATAAGGAATGTCATAGACACATATATGTATAAGTATATATAACGTGCTCAAAAAAATGCTGTAGCCAAGTATGCAGCGGCAGTGTCTACACACGAGTGTTCGTGGTGGGAAATGCGTGTAAACAACAAAGGACCAAATCAAAGGGTATATAACTGCCTTTTCCCAAAGTAACGTGAAATGATCCTAAGGATTCCCATCTAAACACCCAACAGTATTACCATCCACTTACTTGGGACCTGTCCGAAGTTTGCGGCATCACCTGCCCCGTCTCGGTGTTCCTGGAATAGGAAAGAGCACCCGGTAGGCTGGGCTATATATCTTCAAGCCTCAGCATAGAAAGAGGACAGAAATGGCGGCCATCTTGTGTTAGGTCCAGCAGTGGGATAGAAATTAAAGAGGGACTCCATCATGTAAGCCCCAAAAAAAAGGAAGAAAGGGGTCGGCCATCTTAGTGTTACAGAAAACCAATTTAAAAGACACAGAACTAAGGCTCAAATATATGTATCGGAAAAAAGAATGGGATTAAGAGGCAAATTGCTCAGACTTAAATAAGTATAAAATCTATGGAAAGAGATGGAATAGCCACAACCAGTAGTGAGTGTACTTAAACCTGGTCAAGAGATTCCTTAATCATGATCGATGCACAAAGTCTGTCCATGGTATGTCATCATTAAGTCCTATAATATGTGTCTTAAGTCGATAGACCCAACGTTGCTCTTTTTCAAAAAGGCGGTTTGTGGATTCTCTTTGGTCTCTGATGGTCTCAAGTATAACCCACCTGAGATCATTAGGGGTGTGATGTAAATCAATGTAATGTTTCGTCAATTTTGTGGAGGACCTCTGACATCTAATAGTACTGCGATGTTCATTTATCCGAATCTTGATCATCCTAGTGGTCATCCCTATGTATCGTAGTTTACACGGGCAAGTGATCATGTAGATACAATTCTTAGTACGGCAATTGGTATGTATCCTTAACTGCCAGGTATAGGGTTCTCCCAAATCTAATTCTTGGGTGGTAGTGGTAAGTGAACAAACATTACACCCACCACAAGGATGATGTCCCCTGACCCCCAGCCAACGTGTCTTTATCAATTCTCTAGGTTTTGGCACAACAGGTCTGGTATGGACTAGTAAATCTCTAATGTTTTGAGTTCTTTTGAAAGCAAAAAGAGGACGTTCTAGGGATTCTCCCGAACTGTTCAGGATACTCCAGTGTCTCAAAATGACCTTCTTGACACGGTTACTCAGAGGAGTAAAGGTAGTGACACATGTCAGTCTGGTTAGTGGTTCTCGGACATTGGTGGCTAGCAATGTATCCCTTGGGATATTCTTAGTTCTCTTCTTAGCCTGTTTTATAACAGAGTTGGGATAGTTCCGCTCTTTAAGTTTTTGACTCAAAATATCTGCCTGTGTATGAAAATCAGCCAAATCAGAACAGTTACGTCTTGTCCTTAAGAATTGGCCGAATGGAAGATTGTTCCTTAAGGATTTAGGGTGGTGACTGTCGTAGAGCAGGAGACTATTCCTGTCAGTGGGTTTGTGAAAGATGGATGAATGTAGTACTCCATCTGTAAGTATGATCCGTAGATCTAAAAAGGAAACTTCTTTGTCAGAATATTCAGCACTGAAGCGAAGATGCACATCAAGAGTATTAATCCACTGGATGAAGGCTTTAACTTGATCCACATCTCCTTTCCAAACCACTAGTATGTCGTCAATATAACGACGCCACAGTCTGATGTTGGAAAAGAAGGGTTGAGTAGGAACCAGTATGTTGTTTTGTTCGAAGGTGTACATATACAGACAAGCCAGACTCGGTGCAAAAGTGCTGCCCATAGATGTACCTTGTACCTGGTGATATAAGTTATCTTCAAATTGGAAGAAATTTTCTTTAAGGGCCAGGCTCGCACATTGCATTATAAAACTGATGGGGGTATTGCGAGTCCAGGGAGTGGACATCAATGTGTCTTGTACTGCTGTAAGTGTAGCTTCCTGGGGTATGTTAGTATATAGGGCTTCAACGTCAAGACAAATTAACATATCCGTTAAGCCTGTAGTG
Source organism: Pleurodeles waltl (assembly GCF_031143425.1). NCBI lineage: Eukaryota > Metazoa > Chordata > Amphibia > Caudata > Salamandridae > Pleurodeles > Pleurodeles waltl. The sequence continues at coordinate 548,830,126 of NC_090440.1, read as the reverse complement.
TTAATGTGATCTAAAAGGACGAGAGTATCCTTAGTGTCTTTTAGGAAAGTGGAAGTTTGTTGTACAATAGGTTTAAAGAAGAAATCGCAAAATTTAGAGAGAGGTTCCAACAGGGATCCTATCCCTGATACAATCGGTCGGCCTGGAGGGGGGGTGCCCTTATGAATTTTGGGGAGACAGTAGAAGTATGGCACCCTAGGTTCTTTGGTGTCAAGGAATTTGGCTTCCTGTTGTGTGATCCAACCTGCTAATTCTGCTTCGCTAATCATTCCACGAATGATGTGTTGAAGGCGGGCTGTAGGATCAACATTAATAGGTTCGTAGTATGTATCATCACTTAGGAGTCTCAGGCATTCTTGTCTATAGAAGGTGGTATCGAGTATCACAATAGCACCTCCTTTATCCGCAGGTTTGATGGTAATGTCAGGATTCGAAGATAAAGAACTAATGGCTGTTCTTTCTAATCTAGACATATTCTGAAAAGGACGAGTAGGTAAAAGATGCTGTAATTCATGCCGTATCGCCTTCTCAAAGGTTAGAACTTCTGTTGGAACAGAAGTGGACGGAGGCATGAAGGATGACGGATTCCTTAAATTCGTATCACCCAGGGGTATCGAGGGGATACGATCCTTAAAGAAGAAGTGTAAACGTACCTTCCTAAACATTGCTGAAATTTCGCAATTTAGCCGGAACTGGTCTTCTTTTGGGGTAGGTACAAAACCTAAGCCCTTTTCCAAAACTGACAGTTCAGAGGGAGATAGTATGGTGCCAGACAGGTTAACCACTAAGGATTGTTTGTTGGTGTCGCACTGCGGCTCCTGGTCACCATTTGTGGTTCTTCCTGGGCCCAGTGCACGTTCCTGCCTCTTCTTTTGTTTCTGCCTCTGCCTCTGCCCCGGCCTCTCCCTAAAAAAGGATTGAAACCAAACTGGGGTTGCGGTTGGAAAAATGGGTATGGCGGTTGTTGCCACATAGGAAATTGATGGTATGGGAAAGTCGGTGTCATATTCATTAATGGGACCTGACGATTCTGATAAGATTTTCGGCCTTCATCACTGCTCCATTCATCCGAACTGGAGCTGGGATGTGAGCCCCGAGGTCTATGTAGTGAACTGTCCGAGTCATCGGAAGTATCAGAGGTTCCTACCGATTGAAAATCTTGTTTTGTGTAAGGATAGACTTTCTCCCTACTAAATCGCTTGATATCTTTTTGTAATTTGGATATCTTCTGTCGTGTTAGTTGTTCTTTAATCTCATTCAAATCTGAGTTCATCTCTGCCAAACGAGTTTTAAACTGGGACAGTTGTATTGTAGTCTTTATGGAGGTTTCAATCATAGAGATCTGAATGGTGATCGAATCAGCCAAACGTTTTGAAGTGTTAATGATTAGAATCAACCAATCACGGGTACACTTCCAAGAAATTTGTGCCCAATCAGTACGGAATTGTAAATCTTGTAAAAAGATCCTGGGAACATTGGTAACAATCAAACCATGAGGTGAGATGTTAGCCCTAAGATATTCGGTCATAATTGTCCCATGAAGTACTGTTTTTATAAACTCTTTCTTCAGGGCTGATAATTTGACCCAGTCTTCCTTAGACACGCCCGAAGGACCGCTATTATCATTCCCCAAAATAGAAGGAGTTTGGAGAATGGCTTGTACCATATCATCATCAAAGCTGAGACCCTGTAGTTCAGCCATGATCACCTCAAATAGATTTCTACTGGGTGATATATATAGAGTACCCCACAGCTCAACAGCTGTACTAAATCATCAAAAACCAACTAAAAGAGGGGTTTGGAAAAAGGGAGATTTGGATAGAAAAATCCTGGTCCTGTGTATAGAGCTCCCAATACATGTACAAAAACAAGGTATACACAGTTCCACAACGTAAGTATAATCAGGAAAACCACATTGGGTCCTGATCTAAGGAAAAGATCGTAAAAAAGAGAGAAGAAAGAAGAAAGAAAGCCAGGTCCCTGGAAAATTAATTATTTTGGAACAAGAGCCCTCACTCACCAAAGGTGACATGCTTCATCCTCGGGCTTTGCTCCACGTCAGGCCGGCGCTGCAATGCCTGACGGGCCCCTCAAGGGGGGCTCTTTGCCGGAGATCTTTTGAGATATATGCCCGGTTTAGAAAGAATAGGGTATAGGATTGGAAAAATTCTATTTAAAAATAACTAGAGGTTAGGCAAATTTTATTAAATAATCCAACCACTGTCATGATTAAAACCAAAGAGCGGGGAGAGAAAAGAACAAGGTCTACGCTCCCCAAAATATTATTCACTTCCTCACTCAATTTGAGGTTAGGAATTGTACGCACAGGATCCCCTGTACGATTCACCAGAAGGTCAACATGTTTCTCGCTATTGATGTCCTATGGATCTAACGCGATTCTTCAGGACCTAAACTACCTAATCCTATGTGTAAATATAACCTATAATAAGGAATATTAGTACAATGCAGGGACCTGAAATGAGAAGAATAACAAACAAAAAGAACAACACATTATTCACATGCACAATATCAACAGCAATGTGCTCTGTGCAAATCCACACATAGGTGAAGTATGCCCACTGTGGATCAACGTGTAAATCAATGTGAAAATAATGATGAAATAAATGCTTACCCTCCTCATACTAGTGGATGGGCCGCATCAGGTAAAGCACCAAGTAACGGAGGTCCTACTGAGCTAAATGCGTGAGTTCAATTATCAGATTGTATTTAGGGAGAAAGACAAAAACAGTAATACCGGGAAGTTGAGGGATATAGCGTTTGCCAAACATTCATGTGTCCCATAATCAAATGTAGCAGGATGGTACACATATTCTGACTGATCAGGTTTTTAAAGTTCACTTAGCTGAGAAAACATCAAATAAACGTAAAATACGTGGTGTGCTGATTGCAGATGTTGACAGCATATATAAGGAATGTCATAGACACATATATGTATAAGTATATATAACGTGCTCAAAAAAATGCTGTAGCCAAGTATGCAGCGGCAGTGTCTACACACGAGTGTTCGTGGTGGGAAATGCGTGTAAACAACAAAGGACCAAATCAAAGGGTATATAACTGCCTTTTCCCAAAGTAACGTGAAATGATCCTAAGGATTCCCATCTAAACACCCAACAGTATTACCATCCACTTACTTGGGACCTGTCCGAAGTTTGCGGCATCACCTGCCCCGTCTCGGTGTTCCTGGAATAGGAAAGAGCACCCGGTAGGCTGGGCTATATATCTTCAAGCCTCAGCATAGAAAGAGGACAGAAATGGCGGCCATCTTGTGTTAGGTCCAGCAGTGGGATAGAAATTAAAGAGGGACTCCATCATGTAAGCCCCAAAAAAAAGGAAGAAAGGGGTCGGCCATCTTAGTGTTACAGAAAACCAATTTAAAAGACACAGAACTAAGGCTCAAATATATGTATCGGAAAAAAGAATGGGATTAAGAGGCAAATTGCTCAGACTTAAATAAGTATAAAATCTATGGAAAGAGATGGAATAGCCACAACCAGTAGTGAGTGTACTTAAACCTGGTCAAGAGATTCCTTAATCATGATCGATGCACAAAGTCTGTCCATGGTATGTCATCATTAAGTCCTATAATATGTGTCTTAAGTCGATAGACCCAACGTTGCTCTTTTTCAAAAAGGCGGTTTGTGGATTCTCTTTGGTCTCTGATGGTCTCAAGTATAACCCACCTGAGATCATTAGGGGTGTGATGTAAATCAATGTAATGTTTCGTCAATTTTGTGGAGGACCTCTGACATCTAATAGTACTGCGATGTTCATTTATCCGAATCTTGATCATCCTAGTGGACATTGTAACTGTGGGTACAAACCTGGAGGAATGCTGACAGTTTCTTCGCTGTTGTCCTTCTTAGGCACCGTCAGTTGGGACATATTAGAAGATGGCAGAATCCTCCGGTGTACCGACCACTGGTGGACCTGTTGACAATGGAAGAGCGACATGTCATCGTGACCTACCGGTTTGACCGTGCCACTATCCAGGAACTATGTACCCAGTTGGAGCCAGACCTGATGTCACCAATCCGCCATCCGACTGGAATCCCCCCTCTAGTGCAGGTGCTGTCAGTACTCTATTTCCTTGCAAGTGGGTCATTTCAGACAACAGTGGCCATGGCATCAGGGATGTCCCAGCCTATGTTTTCCAACGTCTTGTCCAGAGTGTTGTCTGCCCTGCTGAAACACGTAAGGAGATCCATCGTTTTCCCTCAGGTGGAGGATTTGCCTACAGTTAAAGGTGACTTCTATGCCCTTGGACATATCCCCAACGTCATAGGTGCCATTGATGGGACCCATGTAGCTCTGGTCCCCCCCGCAGGAATGAACAGGTGTACAGGAACAGGAAGAATTATCATTCGATGAATGTCCAGATGGTCTGTTTGGCAGACCAGTACATCTCGCAGGTAAATGCTATGTTCCCTGGCTCAGTGCATGACGCCTACATCCTGCGGAATAGCAGCATCCCTGATATGATGGGTGAACTCCAGAGGCACCGTGTATGGCTATTGGGGGACTCTGGTTACCCCAACCTGTCCTGGCTACTGACCCCAGTGAGGAATCCCAGGACCAGGGCAGAGGAACGGTACAATGAGGCCCATGGGCGGACTAGGAGGGTGATCGAGCGGACCTTCGGCCTCCTTAAGGCCAGGTTCAGGTGCCTCCATATGACAGGTGGATCCCTATTCTACTCACCGAAGAAGGTATGCGACATCATCATCGCCTGCTCCATGCTCCATAACTTGGCATTGCGACGCCAGGTGCCTTTTCTGCAGGAGGATGATCCAGATGACGGTGTTGTAGCAGCTGTGGAGCCTGTGGACAGTGATGAGGATGAAGCTGATGAAGAGGAAAACGACAACAGGGAGTCAGTCATACAGCAATATTTTCAGTGAGACACAGGTGAGTATAATTTCATGTATCACATAATATTAAATTTCACACATCTACCTCTATCCTGTACCTACATTTCACTCCCTATTTGTTAACTGAGTTGTCCCCTTCCATTTCAGTTTCAGTAATGTGGTAACCTACGTGTCAACATCTTGCACCCTTGAAAGGCTTGTGATGTGTGACATTGGTATGTTGGCCTTCCAATGGGTAACCTTTTTTAACACTGTAATTGACAATACAAAGTTCACAATCATTGACTGACTCCAATCTTATTGAGGTTTCAAGGGTGTTTATTGAAGTGCATAAAAATTTAGGGGGGTTGTGAAATGGGGATAGGTCATGATGGAAGAATGTCCATGGCAGAGTCCAGTCTATTAGTCTCACTGGTACATTGCACATCTGGCCATTGAAAGTGGAGCTGGGGCAGTTCCAATGTGGACAGGGTAACAAAGTGGGACAGTGGGGGGACAATCAGGGTAGTCTTATTTCCTGGCGGGGGTCTTGCCATCTTGCTCTGTCCTGTTCCTGGATCTCAGGGACCGCTTTCGTGGTGGTTCTCCATCTGCAGGGGGTGGGGTGCTGGTGTGTTGGTCCTGTGGCGGGCGTCCTGTCCACTATCGCCGGCGGAGGTGGTGGGCAGTTCATCGTCCATGCTAGTGTCAGGGGCCCCTTGGAGTGCCACGGTGTCCCTCAAGGTCTTTTGAATGTCCGTCAGCACCCCTACGATGGTGCCCAGGGCGGAGCCGATGGTCCTGAGCTCCTCCCTGAACCCCAAATACTGCTCCTCCTGCAGACGCAGGGTCTCCTGCAACTTGGCCAGTACCGTTGCCATCGTCTCCTGGGAGTGGTGGTATGCTCCCATGATGGAGGAGAGGGCCTCGTTGAGAGTAGGTTCCCTTGGCCTGTCCTCCCTCTGTCGCACAGCAGCCCTCCCAGTTCCCCTGTGTTCTTGTGCCTCCGTCCCCTGGACCGTGTGCCCACCACCACTGCCCCCAGGTCCCTGTTGTTGTTGGGGTGTTGGGTTAGCCTGGGTGCCCTGTAGTGGTGGACACACCGCTGATTGACCTGTCCTGGGTAGGGAGGTATGGGCCCGCTGGGTGGGTGCTGTGCTGGTGTTCCCAGAGGGTGGCAGCTCGGTGTTGGGCTGTGGCTGGGTAAGGGGAACCGACTGTCCTGAGGCCCACGATGGTCCGGGCTGGTCATCAGGATCCAGTAGGGCAGAGCTGCTGTCGTCACTGTGAGCCTCTTCTGGGGGTGGAGTGGTTTTGTCTGGACCCTCTGGTGTGGTGTCGTTCCTTCGGGTTCCTGCAGGGTATAAGTACATGATTATTGCATGTGTGTGTTTCATGGTGTGCAATGTTTGGGTGTGAGTGTACCCCAGTGCAAGCATTCCTGCGTGGGAGCTTGTGTGGTGATGGTTGGGGGGTGTTGTGGGTCTGTGCAGTGGGCATGCTTTAGTGATGGGTATCCATGCTTAGTTAGGTCATGCAGGTTTTGGGGTTGGGATGGGTGGTTGGTGTCATGGGTAGATAGGTGAGGATTTGGAGTGATAGGGGAGAGTATGAGGGTGGGGTTGTGTGATAGCATGCAGGTAGGGTGGGGGATATGATAGTTGAAATTTGACTTACCAGTGTCCGTTCCTCCAATGACTCCTGCGAGGCCCTCAGGATGCAAGATAGACAAGACTTGCTCCTCCCATGTTGTTAGTTGTGGGGGAGGAGGTGAGGGTCCGCCGCCAGTCCGCTGCACCGCGATGTGGTGCCTGGATACAGTGGAACGCACCTTCCCCCGTAGGTCGTTCCACCTCTTCCTGATGTCCTCCCTATTTCTTGGGTGCTGTCCCACTGCGTTGACCCTGTCCACTATTCTTTGCCATAGCTCCATCTTCCTAGCTATTGATGTGTACTGTACCTGTGAGCCAAATAGCTGTGGCTCTACCCTGATAATTTCCTCGACCATGACCCTGAGCTCCTCCTCAGAGAAGCGGGGGTGTCTTTGGCGTGACATGGGGTGTTGTGTGTGATGTGTGGGGTGGTGTATGTGTTGATGAGTGTGGTGAGTGTAGTGGTATGTGGTGTTTTGTGCGTGGATGTTGTGTGGGTGATGGTGTAGTGTGCCTCTGTGTGATGGGGTTCTCTATTCTGTGCTGTCTCTCTCTGGCCTTCTCTCAGAAATTGTGGTCGTAGGGGTTTGTGGGTGATGTGGGTGTGTGTTTTATATTGTATTGTGTGTGTGGGAGTGGTGTGTGTATGTGTATTAAGTGTGTGTATTTGGAATTGTCCAATGTGGCGGTGTTTTGGAGGTGTGTGTGTATTTTGAGCGTGGCGGTGTGTACCGCCAATGGAATACCGCGGTTGAAAGACCGCTGCGTGGATTCGTGGGTCGTAATACCATGGGCGTGTTTCTGTTGGCGTGGATGATTTGTTTCCGCATGTTTATCGCTGACCTTTGGTGTGGCGGGATTGTGTGGGTGTCTGAATTTCGGCGGATTCCGTGATGTGTGTCATAATAGCTGTGGCGGTCTCCCGCCGCGGCGGCGGTGTATTAGCAGTCTTCTGCACGGCGGTAAGCGGCTTTTACCGCCAATGTTGTAATGACCCCCAAAGTCTTGTGATTTCGAGTGTGCACTGCATTTTACCACTGCTACTTCTCCTGGTAACTGGATAGCATGTAACAATTCTCTTATTCTTTCACCATTTTTCACTGGTGATCCTGAGGAGGTCATAAAGCCTCTTCGTGACCACAATTGTCCAAAATCATGCACTATTCAAAATCCGTACTTACTGTCAGTGTAAATGGTGACTTTCATTAATGCCGAAAGTTGGCAAGCTCTAGTAAGGGCTAGTAGTTCTGCTACTTGTGCAGAGTAAATTCCTTGAAGACAAGATGCTTCTAGAACACCAGTTATTGTACATACAGCATATCCTGCTTTCAATATTCCTAGTCCATCTCTCAAACATGAACCATCAACAAAAATAATCTGATCATTTTCTTCCAATCGAGTATCTTTTATATCAGGTCTTGGTTTAGTACAAAATTCAGTCACTTGAAGACAGTCATGTTCGATGTCTTCGGCATTTTCAATTTCAACATTTTCACTGGGAAACAAAGTTGCTGGATTCAATGTTGTGCACCTTTTTAATTGCACATTAGGTGATCCCAAAATTATTGTCTCGTACCTTGTAAGCCTAGCACCAGTCATGTGCTGCGTTCGGGAACGTGTCAAAAGTATTTCGACTGAGTGAGGGACCATAACTGTTAAAGGATGTCCCATCACTATTCCTTCACTCTGATTCAGGCTCATACCAACTGCTGCTACAGCACGCAAGCATCCTGGTAAGGCTGCTGCGACTGGATCCAAAGTAGCTGAAAAATATGCTACTGGTCTATTTAGGCCACCATGGGCTTGAGTCAAGACAAGGAACATGCATCACGTTCATGACAAAACAATGTGAAAGGCTTTGTGTAATCAGGCATACCTAAAGCTGGAGCTCTGCACATGCATTCCTTTAATTCAATAAAGGCATCCATTTCCTCTCTTTTCAACATTATTTCATCCTGCGCATCTTTCTTGGTCAGTTTCAGTAAAGGTTTGGTTAGAGTTGAGAAATTGGGAATCCATTGGCGACAGTAGCCCACCATTCCCAAAAACTTTCTCACCTCTTTTCTTGTTTTGGGTGGACTCATTTGAAGTACACTTGTTATTCTTTCTTTCATGATTTTCCTCGACCCTTTTTCTATTTGGTGACCAAAATATTTCACTTTCTTTTGGCAGTATTGCAATTTTGAATGAGACACTTTGGGCATGATTACAACTTTGGAGGAGGTGTTAATCCGTACCAAATGTGACGGATATACCACCAGCCGTATTACGAGTTCCATAGGATATAATGGACTCGTAATATGGCTGGTGGTATATCCATCACTTTACCGTAACTTTTGGGACGGATTAACACCTCCTCCAAAGTTGTAATCAGGCCCTTTGTGTCCATTCCTTCCCAAATCGTTCAGTAAGGCAATAGTGTCAACTGTACAGTCATTTTCTGTTTTGGATGCAATCAGCAAATCGTCAATATACTGTACTAAGGTTGATTCAAAAGGTAATTCCAATGATTCCAGATTTTTCTTTAGAATCTGATTGAAAGTTGATGGTGACTCCGAAAACCCTTGAGGAATTCGACACCAACTGTAGACTCTGTCCAGGAATTTGAAACAAAAGAGAAGTTGGCTGTCCTCATGAAAAGGCACAGAAAAGAATGCTTGTGACAAATCGATGACTGTGAACCACTCTGCATCACAAGGAATTTGAAACATTATTACAGCTGGATTTGGTACTACGGGACAACATTTGACTATTATGTCATTTATTTTTCTCAAATCTTGAACAATTCGGACTTTTCCACTTGGTTTTATTAGTCCCATGATTGGTGAATTACATGGACTACTTAGTACTTCTTTCAGTACTCCCTGTTTCACAAATTCGTCAATGAGTTGGGTGACTGTCATGAGAGTATCTTGTGGCATATGGTATTGTGGAGTCTGGGGAAAATTTACATTAGGTTTTACAGTCACTTTCACTGGTTCTGCTCCTTTGATCAATCCTACTTCTTTCCCTGTCATATCCCACACTTCCTTTCCAACAGTTTCTTGTAAATCGGCTGGAATATCTGCTTCAGTGAGCATAGGATAAAGAGTAATCAGGGGATACTCTTCATCAACAGTTTCCATTTCTTCTTCTTCTAAACTGTCCTCTTCTTCCTCATCACTGTTTGTCTGAATTTTTATTCCATTATGTGAGCACATAATCAAGCATCTTAGTTTGCATAATAAATCTCTTCCTAATAGGGATATTGGACTTGAGTCACACACCACAAAGTTATGTAACCCTTGAAAGTTACCAATTTTGACTTGCACTGGATCTGTAATTGGGTTTGTCGGATACCGAGTTGCTACTCCCACTACTTGAACCGTTCTCCCTGAAAGTGGCAAATTTGGTACTTCGATACTTCTAACTGTAGAGCATGTAGCTCCTGTGTCAACCAAAAATAAAACGCTGTGACCCATAACTCTTCCTTCCACATATGGTCCCTTTTGATCAACTTCCAAAGATGCTGCAAGCATACAATTTCCCTCCTCATCTAAACTTTCACTCTCCCATGCATTGTTTATTTCATTCTCACTGTGTAACGGGAATTGGTGTACTGTGTTACTTTGATTCATTTTAGGACCTGTTACCTGTTGAGGAAGCATTACTTGTTGCTGATTCATTGGTGCTAAGGGTACTTGCATTTGCTGATTAGGTACCATAGGAAACTGCTGTTGCATTGGCTGTGATTGTACCATTTGTACACAGGGCATTTGCACCTGCTGTTGTTGCATGGGTTGTAGACCCTGCATCTGATTTACATTATTTTGGAAACTTGGGTTTGGACCTCTCAATTTTGGTCCTCTCACATTCTGAAATGTATTGACATCATTGTTTTGCTGACCTACACCTTCCTGCACTAACATTGGGCACTCCAGTTTCCAATGTCCGACGATTCCGCACGTGTGACATGGCATCACTTTCTTCATTGCCTGTATACCATTTGGAATCACGACAGTATTTAAATCAGGACCATTATTCACAAAACGTCCTCGGCCTCTGCCTCTCATCTGTGGCTGAAACATAGCATTTCCCTGCTGTTGCTGCTGCGGCAACTGTTGTTGGAAACCTTGCAAACCTGTCTGAGCTGCTCTAATCTGCATAACCATCACTTTTTCTTTCAACCTTTTCTGTTTTGTCTCAATCTCATCACTGCAGTATTTTGCATAGTTCAACACTTCATCGATCGATTTTGACTGCCAACAAATCAAATGCATTTTAATCATCTGGCTAATTTCTGGTCTCAATCCTTCCACAAATCTAAATACAAAATGGAGCATGTCCTTTGCCTCAATCGTTTCCGTGCCACTATATTTTTTTTAATGCTTTCAACAACCTCTCATAGTATGCATGTATTGACTCTTTAACTTCCTGTGCTGTTCTGTCAATTTTCTGCCAATATACATTTTTCAACGCACCTTTTGTTTTCAAATACTCAATCACTTTATGGTATATGCTCATTACCCTAGGCGATGGTGCACCTGTGTCCTTATCTCTTTCCGATTCACTTGTTGGCCAAATCTACAGCCCTTTTACAATCTTCCCACAAATCTGCTGGAACTACAATTTCGAACAAAGTATTCAGGTCTTCCCAAAGACACTTTACGAGTTTCACAAATCTATCTGTTTGTTGATACCATTCGATTGGTTTCTCTCTTAATTTAGGGTAATCATCCGTAAAAGATTGAATGTCACACCTGTGCCATGGTACATGGATAAGCTTTCCTCCTGCTGTTTCTCTCATTGGTAACATGGTTATAAGATCATCATTCTGTTGTGTTTTAACATTTTGATCTGGGGTACTTTCTTTCTTCTTACCCTTTTTCTTAACCCACCTACTCTCCCACTTGTCTAAACATCTCCAAACCTGTGCGCTTTGCAATATTTCTTTAAGGTGTGTTTTCATTCCTGCAGACCTCATGTGTTCAAAATCTTTTGCCTCAAAGTCTAACCTGTAACTTCTACTCAAGTGCTTGGTTTTATTTATATCTATTTTGTGTCTGTCTGCAATTTCTTGTAACCTCTTATGTATGCTGCTTACTTCTCTTGTAACTCTAGGGCAAATGTATCTCAGCTCTTCTTCTGTGCATGATTCTAACCTGTTCAGACCCATTGTTCCATCTACGAGTTCACCTGCTTCCATGCCCAATCTTATTTGATTCAAATATTCTTCTCCTTTCACCTTGGGTGTACTCTGTGGGGTATTCAGACTGTTCAACCATTGTGTTAACTGTTGTGCGTTTAGTCCCATTAATGTAGCATCTACGTCTACTGCTACTGATGGTTTCTGTAATATTTCTGTTTTTGAGGTTTGCTGTATTATTAGTGGTGGATTTGACCTTACCACTGTTGCCGGAATACAAATTGGAATCGGACTAAATTCCAACAAAGATTCAGATCTATTTGACAGTGTTCCTACGGGAGTCATTTCTTTAGTATTTTCTATATATCTCCTTCCTGTCTCATTCTGTGTCATTACACCTTGATCGCATACACTTGGCTTTGCTTGTATATATAATGGTACTGGCGGACCTACAGTGATAGGCAAATATATTGCATCCGGATTCTGTCTGTTACCCAAATTCTGTGGCATGTTAATTCCCACATTGTGGTTCATTATTGCTGACATGTCTAACTGTGTTTCTGCTGTTTGAATGTACTTTGGCATTTCTTGTGTCTGCCTTTGAGGCATCACTAAATTAGAATTTATTTCCAATTTATGCTCATCATAATATATCTGATCTACAAAACTTTTGAGCACTATCCTATCTTGCTACACTTCCATGCTTTTCTGTTAATTTACACCATTGCTTTAACCAAGGACATGGTGCGACACCCTTTTCTTTCATTACGATGTAAGCTGGTGTACCATCGGGCGGTGTTTCTTCTCCTACATTTGCTTTAATATATACATCTCCCCTCAAGGCACTCTTAAATGCTTTGAAAAATTTCATCTTTCCGTCTTTTATTTTATCAAAATGTAATCAATAAGTGACTTTAATTCCCGGAATACTCTTCGCTTGCCTTTCCCCACCAATTGCGCTTTACAGACTGCGTCTAATCCATGCGCGACCCTTCTCACCAACCAACCTATCCCAGCGCGACTCCTAGTGACGTCACACTCACACACTGCGGCTGACAAAGTCTTGCGGCTAGTCCTCCTTCATTCAGCTTCACTCAAAACTAATTTCTGCAATATATCGCGAGCACTAATCAAAAATAAGAAAACAAATCTGTCGGTTTACTACAGGAAAGGTAATACAATCGCTTCAGAAACCTTAGGGATTTTTCACTAGCCTCAGCAGTTATTCCATCTTTCTCGTTTTCCACTTTCGCAAGCAAAATTTGATCTGCAAACTTTACTCTCAACTGATCAATGAACTATTCTAGTGCATCTTAGAATTCGTCAAATCTCAAAGTCGAAAATGTTCTTTTATTCCTCAACATTCGTACTGACTTGTTGACCACGCCCGATCAACCTATTAAATCGAACAAATTACAACGTCAATCAAGTGTCTCATACACTTTTCAACATACTCTGGAGTCTCTTGACCTCGCAGGGCCCGTCTCAACATTAACAACCACGTGGACAATTTTTCTTGCACAAAGCGCTACACACATAAGAAGTTTGACGACTTCCCTACTTTCACACTTTGGAGTACCACTTCTCTAAAATTTTAATTGGAGTTCGTAACTCCCTAAAATCCTCACAAACTTCACAATTAATCTGTGGCATAAGCTTTGCAAGCGTGAAACCCTAACTTCACTCATACCGTCACTAAAAACACCGAAAACATTCTCACACCTCCATTTCCTCCATTCGCAAGCTCCGAGATTCCAGGAAAGTCATTGGGGAGTTAGGGCATCATCATCTCTCCAACTTGTTTTAATAAAGAAAACTTTAACTTGAATCCATCTATTGTTCGGATGGGGTCCCAAAGGGCCAAACCATCCTCTGCTACCATCTACTGATAGCGCGTCCAGTTCTTATAAATTACTTATGCTTGGACACGCCGGAGGTTGGTGAACCTTGTGACCGGGTTGAGCTCTCCTCATCCAAAGAATTTTGGGATCCCTCAAATCAATAATCAATAATCATTTATAATCAATAACCAATACTCGATTAGTAATCAATCAACAAATTAGTTAAACAGAAAATCAGTAATTAGACACGCCATTACCTTTCAGTCATGAATGACCACACCCATTTATTAAAAGTTAATGAGTTTATTTCCCTATATGAACAAAGCTAACACAATATAAGTAAGTCTCAAAATCAAATGATACATATACGAACATTACTGGCTGTCCATAGCGACGGAAGAAACGCAATCTACGCAAAACTTGGATTATGATGCACTCAGCTATAGCAATGCAAATCACTAATAAAAGTAACTGAATTTGACCAATTGCATACATTGGTCCGCATAACAAGATTTCAATTAAGCATGGTGCATCAAATGAATACCTCAACTAACCTCTGATTAGCATTGGCATGTCGGGCTTCATGCAAAAATGAATTTAATCAACATAAATTTAGAAAACATCTAGCTTGGGCTCTGTCAAAATAAGCAGTTGGTACCTAAGAAGGAAAATACAATGAATAATACATTTATCCTTTCATAATTACCAAATACAATCAGCATTCAAGATACGTCTTCGTCCTTCAGGTACCAGTTCGATCAGCATGGGGCTTCTCCAAAGGAGGGCAAAGTTAAAGGCAAGTTTTCCTTGAGCGGAAAAGGGGGCAAAAGGTATCGTATGGGCAAAACGGGGTAAAGTTAAAGATAAAGAGGGTTATTACAACTTTGGAGGAAGTGTTAATCCATCCCAAAAGTGACGGTAAAGTGACGGATATACCACCAGCCGTATTACGATTCCATTATATCCTATGGAACTCGTAATACGGCTGGTGGTATATCCGTCACTTTACCGTCACTTTTGGGACGGATTAACACCTCCTCCAAAGTTGTAATAACCCCCAAAGTCTCTAGGGTGAGAATTCTTTGGAGTCTCTCTCTCTCTCTGGGATAGAGAAAAAGGCATCAAAGTGTCATTAAGGTAAAAGTGGCAAATGGCATCAAAATGGCGTCTCAAAAGGTGGCGTGAATAAAATGGCGTGTCTTCTCTTTGTCCGGTGGGTTTAAGTAAGAAAAGTTCCAAATTCTTCAGGTTCTTCCATTGGATGGGTCCTTGGGGTGATTTCTTCTTTGACCAATGAATAGTGTCTTTTCTCTTAATACTCATCTACGTGTAAGGTGTCCTTGTAGTTTTGGAACACAAGTAGCAACAAAGTTGCCAATTAATTTTGCATCAGTGTCTTTATTGTCTGCACCTGCAGTAACTGACCTTGCTTCAAAGGGGATGAAAGTTGCCTAGCACCTAACCTTGAGATAAGGGTATTAGTCATTCTACTTTAAAAATACAGCTTTTTAAAGGTTTAAAACACGTCTTTGTTAATACAAGTGAAAACTACGCCGTTAAAATTGAGACCAGGCAACTAGGCCAAAGCCTCTGCTAAATTTAAGCTAAGCATACAACAGTTTAACAAGAAAATCATAAAATATAGCTGCAATTATGACATATTCATGCATTTGTCGATTTTCATGATTAATTAAGCTTGTTTATACTAAATGGCAACCTACTTCGTGGGCACATTTTCTACATACATTATTTTTCTTTGCTTAAACACACATTGCATATACGATTTTGTTACATGATATATAAATGTTTGTTAGTCTTTCTTTTTCTGCTTCATCACTAGTTAATGTCTGGATGTTTATGTCCTTTAGGAAATCAGCGCAGTCCACCTCTGTTATTTTGATGTTGGAGGAGTAATGTGCTAAATAGTATGTTGCAAAAGTGTCCGATATGCTGTCGCTAGGAGTTTGGAGGTCACCATCCTTGTTGGCTACTTGTAGTACCCAAGGTCGTTCCCTGTCTTGTTTGTGAAGCCATGCCAGTAGTTTATTGGCTTTGTCACCTACGTCATAAAGCCTACACTGTGTTGGCAGGGCTAGGCTCTGCACCATCTCCTCCACCAAGGCACATAAGTCATGCTGCTGAAGGCCTAGCAGATGACAAGCACTTCCTGTACAATCGAGCAGTGCCCTGGCCTCCAGCTTCCCAATGTTACTTTCTTTGTCTGCACACTGAAGCCTGGTTTCCTTCCTCAGTCCCCCTATTAGTGACCACTTATAGCTGTCTTGAATGCCTCTCAGAGCATATTGGCAGAGCCAACAGTGTCCATGTCTTCCTTAAAATAGTTGTCCGCCCCTTCTGTCAGCTTGTCCTTAATGTGCCTGTCTTGGAGATTCCACAGGTCTATCCTGGGAGCCAGAACAGAATTTCGAGGTGGCCCTCTTAATTGGACTCCCACTAGGGAATGATGGAAACTCCTCTAGGATGGTGCAAATGGATATGTTGGGCGAAGATATAATAAAGACGGGAGAAACTACTGTGTGTCACAGAGAGGTGGGTATCGTTGCTGCAGATTGCGCACACACCAGAGATCCATCAGGCCTATGGCTTCCATGAAGGACCGCATCGGGCCCATCTCCTCCTACTCTGGGCCTTACCACCCATCCTGTCCAGTTCCGGGTCTATCACTGTATTCATGTCTCCACCCAGTATAAGGATCCCCACTGGCATTTCCAGGAGAAGTTCATTGATAACGGGAAGTGTCTGCCCATACAGTCTAGGCGATATATACAGGGAGCATATGTTAAGGAGTGCACCCTCCTACGTTGCCGACATCTCCACATATCGGCCCAGGGAATCCTGCCAAGTGTGGTGTGGGATTAATGGTAATGACTTTTTGATTAGGATACCCACCCCCTTAAGTCGGTAGTATAGCCAACATGAGCTACGACAGTGTAGTCAAACCTGTTCAGGGCCTTTAGTTATTGCCACACAGATGCATCTCTTGGATAAGGACTATGGCGGTCATTCTGACTCTGGCGGGCGGCGGTTGCCGCCCGCCAGGCGGGAACCGCCATTTGGCTGCTACGCGGTCAAAAGACCGCTGCCGGCATTCCAACCTTCCCGCTGGGCCGGTGGGCGCTAACCATGTTAGCGCCCGCCAGCCCAGCGGGAAGGAGGCCTGCAACACAGAAGCCGGCTCCGAATGGAGCCGGCGGTGTTGCGGGCGTGCGACAGGTGCAGTTGCTAAGCAGACAGTGAAAAGCTTCATGGGGCCCTGTTAGGGGGCCCCTGCACTGCCCATGCCAGTGGCATGGGCAGTGCAGGAGCCCCCAGGGGCCCCAGGACACCCGTTCCCGCCAGCCTCTTCCTGGCGGTGAAAACCGCCAGAAACAGGCTGGCGGGAAGGGGGTCAGAATCCCCAGGGCAGCGCTGCTTGCAGCGCTGCCCTAGCGGATTCGCCCAGCCGGGGGAAAAACCGCGGGAAACCGCCGGCCCCGGTTTTCTGACCGCGGCTTTACCGCCGCGGTCAGAATGGGCTTGGAAGCATCGCCAGCCTGTTGGCGGTGCTTCCGTCATTCGCGAGGGTCATAATGACCCCCTATGTCTGGGGCATGGTGGCATAGGTATTAAAGAACTATGGTGTGTTTCACTTTGTTACCCAGGCCGTTCACCTTCCAGGTCCATACGGTCAGGTGACGCTGCGCATGTTGTGTCATACAGTCAATAGGTATGTGCACTTGTGGTCTAAGGCCCACAGGGCACCCTATCTGTGTTGTGTGCACCTTCTATAGCCCCTACCCCTTGTTCCCTGTCCTCCTGGCCCCTTTGCTGACGAGCATTCAAAAAAACAACTTAACACAACAAAAAAACACCTTAAGTGTCCCCAAACTGTGGATCTCCCCCCCTCCCTGAGACCCTGCATGGTGAGTTTAGAACTGCCCATCCCCCAAACGGAAACATCAAATAGTGTGGGTAGGCCGAGGCTGCCTAACCAAGTCCATCCAGGATTCTGTGGTGAATTCTGACATCCCCAAAAATGATAGCATATGGCCTGTGGCCCAGTCAGCACATTATGCTTTCCCCACCCCCCAGTCTGGACTTTGCCATGGTGAAGTGAAATGCCTGAGTTCAAAGGCAACAATCTGCTTTCATTGCCAACACCCCACCCCTCTATGACATCGCTCATGTGACCCTAGAGAAGACATGCTGCTTCTTGTTTTCTGGGGAGGGTGGACTACACTGCCCGTCCACCCTGTTGCCGCCATCCATCAAGCTAATACTACACCTCTTCTGTAGTGGCAAAGTGCCGGAATTTGCTCTCTGCCACCACTCGCAGTCTTGCAGCATACTGCATCATCTATTTCAGTTTTTTGACTGTGAGGGTTTTTTAACTTCCTCAAAGCTGCACCTCTGCCACAGCACCTGTAGAGTAAAGTCAGGAAAAAAGAGAATGGCAGTATTTTAGAATTAGAGGTTGCCATGGGAACGAGCTGCCTGCAATATAGCATCTCGGTCTCGGTTGTTGAAAATGCTGGCTATGATTGTAGGTGTGGGACGCCCGGGCAAGACGGAAGCCCCGGAGCCCTGTGCGCCCTCTCCACCAAGAAGAATTTGGACAGTCATTTTGGGTGCACGGTGTTTAGGATAAAGTCTTCCAAGAACAGATCGACACTAGGTCCCTCTGCACCCTCTGGCACCCCCACCACGTAAATGTTATTGCACCTGGCGATTCCCTGTTGGTTTTCCAGCTTGGCTGCAATTGCCGCGTGTTGTTTGGTTAGAGATTAGACTTGCTCCTCTAATCTCTTGGTTGTAGATTGTAGCCCAGAGACTGGCAATTCTGCTGTGTTGATCGTCTCTGCTATTTTCCAGGTGTCTGCTCTCAGAAGGTTAACATCAACTACAACACATCTAATTTAGCTTTAATGCTGCCCGCATGTCCTGGATGGCTGCCATGATTTCCCGTAGGGAGGGTTCACTCTCTGGGTGCACCTCCATTGCTTTGACACCTTCTTCCGTGCCCCCTCAGAGTGGCTATAGTCACAGTATATTTGTCAAGATTATTCATTTGCATGGGCATGAGGCGCTGATTAAGGACCATATGCGCTGGCACTCCAGGTCATGACCACTGTTTCTGGCCGGTACAGGCCCACCAACCATTGCAGCACAGACACCCGTAAGGGCCTGGATATGTGATGTTTCCCAAGATGAACGGTCCCAGTCAAGTAGGGCGTCCCGTGCTCACAGTCAACAATAAAAGGGGAGCCAGAAGGACAAGGCCTAGCGTGGCACGTGCAGTTGGTTAATGTCAAGCACGCCTCAGCACCAGCGATCATAAAAGCAAAGAGCTATTTGCCATCATCAAAGAGTTCACGAACCCTCGGGTAGACACCTCATCCATCCCTCCCTCCCAAGACCTCTGCAACAACCTCACCACCTTCTTTCACTGAAAGATCCAGGACATCTACAAAGGTTTCAGGAACTGAAGCCCGCCAGCACCACTCGCCGCCACGGACCTAGCACCACACCAGATAGTGAACTCCTGGACCCCCATTATCATAAAGGACACCCAAAGACTGATGCACTCCATCCTTGCCCTCATCACATCCTCAACCTGGCCAGTGCCACCATAGCACCAGAGCTCTGCCGATCCATGAACCTATCCTTTGAGACTGCCACATTCCCCTTAGACTGGAAACATGCCGAAACCAGCCTGCTACTCAAGAAACCCACCGCCGACCCTATGGAACTGAAGAACCACAGACCCATCTCTCTGCTCCCTTTCCCAGCCAAGGTAACAGAGAAAGCTGTCAACCAGCAACTCACCGAATTCCTCAAGACACATTGGCCCTCATTCTGACCCTGGCAATTTGAAACCGCCAGGGCAGAGGGCCGCGGAAGCACCGCCAACAGGCTGGCGGTGCTTCATGGGCAATTCTGACCGCGGCGGTAAAGCCGCGGTCAGAAAAGGGCAACCGGCGGTTTCCCGCCGGTTTACCCCTGGCCCAAGGAATCCTCCATGGCGGCGCTGCTTGCAGCACCGCCATGGGGATTCCGACCCCCTTCCCGCCATCCTGGTCCTGGTGGTAAAAACCGCCAGGAACAGGATGGCGGAAACGGGTGTCGTGGGGCCCCTGGGGGCCCCTGCACTGCCCATGCCACAGGCATGGGCAGTGCAGGGGCCCCCTCACAGGGCCCCATAATGATTTTCAGTGTCTGCAAAGCAGACACTGAAAATCGCGACGGGTGCCACTGCACCCGTCGCACCCCAGCAACTCCGCTGGCTCCATTCGGAGCCGGCTTCATCGTTGCTGGGTCTTTCCCGCTGGGACGGCGGGCGGCCTTTTGGCGGTCACCCGCCGGCCCAGCGGGAAAGCCAGAATGGCCGCCACGGTCATTCGGCGGTAACCGCATGGCGGGCGGCTACCACCGCCCGCCGCGGTTGGAATGACCGCCATTGTATCCTAGACCCATTCCAGTCCGTATTCAGAAGCAACCACAGCACCAAAACTGCACTTTTAGGAGCCACCGACAACATATGCATCATACTGGACCACAAGGCACTGCTGCACTCATCTTCTTCGACCTCTCTGCCACATTTTACACTGCCTCCCACTCCACCCTGTGCGAATGACTGCACAATGCCAGGCATTTGAGACAAAGCACTGAACTGGATTAGGTCCTCCCTCACCGGAAGAACACAGAGGGTCAGACTACCACGTTTCACATCCGAACCTAAGGAGAAGATCTCACCACGAAGCTCTCATTTCTGCTGAAAGATGGCTGGCAACTTCTTGAAAGAAAGCAATAGTCTGGTTGCACTCACTATTGAATTACCGCTAGTGCACCCTATGAATTCACCAAGCTAAGGCACTGTCTTCATTGTCCTGAGGAGGCCGTAGTTGATAAGGCCGAAACGCGTCGACTATACCGTACTAAGGAGTGACTGTTGGAATTCCTGAAACATTTGGATTGAATAATTTGTGGACTGGATCGGACATTTATTTCAGTGATTGACTCTCCTCACTGTAGCAGGATACTTTCCTTCCACAACTGTCACTACCTGGAATGGTGACTGCTTGCCACTTGATGGTTAAGCAGCCTATATTTTATGTATCACGGTGCTCGTTTGGAACGTTAGGGTTGTTTTGGATTTGTATATAATTAGATTTTGTGTACTAGTCTTTTAGGTGTACAGGCGATTTGTTGACACTATGATTGAATTGATTTATTTGTAATAAAGAAATTACCTCTCAGTAAAAAATTGAGTTTTTTGCTTAGATACTTAGTATAGATTCATCCCTTTGGGATATTTTGATTTTTGCATTGTTATTGTCCCTAATCCAGTGGGGTAACAGGGACTTCCCCTTTCTCTGTTGGCATGCGCGCAACCTGGGCATCACCCTGGATATCGATGACCCGCCAAGTTAATGCCGTCTCCTCATCAAGCTTCCACACCCTCCGTGTCTTGTGGAGGACTTTCAAATGGACTCCCCCGACAAGAGGAAGACAGTGACCTACACATACATCACCAGCAAACTGGAATACAGCAACATACTCTATGCCAGCATCATCAAGAAACTTAAATCAAGACTACAGCGAGTCCAGAATGCAGCAGCCAGACCAGACCAGATCCTGGACATCCCCGACACAGCCGAATCTCCTCCTACCTCAGAGACCTACACTGGCTCCCAGTCAACTTGCGCATCACATACAAGCTCCTGATCCACACCTTCAAAGCACTGTACAACATAGGACCGGTATACTTCAACCAACACCTCACCTTCTACATACCTAACAGACGTCTCTGTTCCTCCCAGCTCGCCCTTGTAGCCGTCCCATGAGATGGAAAAGTACAGCAGGAGGAAGATCCTTCTCCTACCTAGCAGCCCGGACATAGAACACTCTTTCCCTCAAGCTAAGGCAAATCGCATCAGGAAGGACCTCCAGACCTGGCTCTTTGACTGAGCAGCACGCCTACATTCAGTGCTTTGAGACCCTATGGGTGATTAGCCGTGTTTTGCAAATCCATGATTGATTGATTGAATTTGGATATGTAGGAGGGGGGGAATAAGGGCTCTCAGTCCCTCCCACTACGGTCAAGTACTGTTCAGGGCGTGTAACACCTCTGGAGTGGACCCTGGGTAAGTCAGGCATTCTGGCTCCTCAGGGTCCCCTATAGCAGTCTCACCAAATCTGTCCTCCCTGAAATCTCCCAGAGGCAGCCATGGGCAGGGTGAGGGGAAGAAGGGGGGACCCTCCTGCTGTATTTCACTCCCCATCACAGTATCCATCTCAGAAGGTAATGATCCCCGAGCCTCACCTGCCATCCCTAATTTTATGGTGCTGATCCCTCTCGCCGATCAGGGGCCTCCGCCTTCTGCACTGCCGCTTTACAAATATTCAGTGTCTCATGAGAGCCCCCACCAAGCGCCACTCCACAAATACTGCAAATGTCTAATTTTCCCTCTGGCCCCTACAGTGGTATTCAAGCCAGGCGCCGCCACAGTCACCATCGCCACAAGGTCGCAGGTTCCCACTCCAAAGGTTAACAAATGTGAGGAAGGGGCCCGGGGCACAGACTTCCCGTGCAAAGTGTCTCGGGCCAGGGGTCTCCCTGTCAAAGCCTTATCTCAGGGCCTCAGGACAACCTGCAATAATGCCGCACACTGACCGTGGGTCGCCACTCTCCCATGCGGCGCACAGTCCAGGCCCCCACTCACTGCTCATCGCTACTAGGCCATGTGCTGCTTCTCAATGTATGGGCAGGCGCACCAGGGGCCGCCATGCACCTCCTCACATTATCTGGCCCCCAGCACATCCCAGGTTAATAGGCCCGGCCTCAAAGGGCAAGAAGGAATGGCATCTGGATCACAGACTCAGCCCACGCCTACCACTCCACCGTCTACCATCTTAGGCCCACAGCTCCACCATGGAGACTGCCAGACCTCAGCTTCTACAATCCAGAAGACTGCCCTGAGTATCAGTCAAAGTGTGCAGCTGCACGGGGGCTGCTCTGGGGCATCAAGTTAAATGGGTCTCTAGCCGATCAGTGAACGGATGGTGGGGGATGTAACACTGGTGGCCAGAGAGCCTCTCTAGTGTGCGGACATCTTCGTTTATGGCTTGCCATGCCCGCACTACAAATAAATGTAAGTAAATGTGTTTAATGCTTCCATTAAGAGCACACAATTAATTTCACCAGTAAAGACTAGACTAATCACTAATGTTGGGTTTCTCGAGCAGCATGCTGCCCAGCGTAAAGTGCATCAAGAGTAATAAGCGGTATATAAATACAATTACAGTTACAATAATAATGGTTCTGGCGTATGTTGTTCAGCTCCACTATATCCACATATGTTCTTGGAGTGAGTGTGACCTGCATCTGTTGTAGACAGACTTTTAGGGTGTTTCCCTATGACGGCATCAAGTGTTTCCTCTTTCCTGATTTTCTCTTTGCATAGCTCTTCCCTGACCACCATTTTTGTTAGTGTGATGTACTTTTTCACATCCCTTTCATTGGACAGTTTATGATCTTACCTAAGAGGGAAAATGTAATTGAAACTTATTCTCCATCCTCTAAGGATCAGTCTGTGCAGCAACAATGATCGGCAACCCTATACTATCTGAGCACAGATGTTCTGCATCTGGTCAACATGTATGAGTATATATGTGGTATTCATATAGTACAAACTGAGTTGAAAGGCAATGGAGCACTGTTGTCACAGTCCACCAACTTTGTACACAGGATCCTAGAGGAGAGATGCCCACTTTCACACCATACTACATCAACCACAAGCCCTACACAGTAGGAATATGTGGGTGTAAGTAAGTTGCTCTTTTGACTTGGTTAGCCTCCCCCCACTTTTTGCCTGGTATTTGATGTAGTTTCAAAGATGTAAGTGCCCTTGGCTCATGCTAAACAGGTTCCCAGGGCCAGATCTCTTTCCCCAGACTGTTGTGATGCATTGGCACAACTGGCAACACCTTTAGCTGCCACTATAAGTCCCTAGTAAACGGTACTTAGTTATCCAAGGTATGGGGTACCAAGGGTAGGCCCCTGGGGGCAGCAGCAGAGATTTTACCACAATCAGAGAACCTGCACCCACGTGCAGGTTCTGCACTGCCATTGCAGGCTGAGTATCCTGGTGCAATCCTAAAATGCAAACCTGACATCGCACACAGCCTGTGTGACCTGTCCACTACACACTGCATACAATATAGGTAAGCCACCCCTCTGGCAGGCCATACAGCCCTAAGGCGGGGTGCACTATAAAGCTTTGGGGAGCATAGATACATGAGCAGTATGCACCTACTGTGTCCTTGCCAAACCTGGGATATATTACGTGAACAGAGCAGCCAATTTAAATGCAGTGCAGGACACTGGGCAGTACGAGTTTCACAGCTAGATGATGGTCACTCTGTACCCTGGGTTGTTTGGTATCACGCAACTCAGAACAATAAATCCAAACTGGTACCAGTATTGGATTTTTGCAAAATGTACCCTGGGGCCACCTTAGAGGTGCCCCCTGCAAAAGCTAATTAGCCCTGGCATGGTTGCTGGCCAGTCCCAAACAGCCTGCCACCACCAGACAAGATTCTGGAACCCTGGGGTCACAGCCTTTGCTCTCTGGGTTCAGGAAACAAAGTCCTTCCTGGGCAGAGGTGTTACACCTCCTCCCCCGGGAATGTGCACTGCCCACCAGCGAACCTCAAATAACTTGTCAACTTTCATACTTGACACTCAGGCCTGCTGCTAGCAGTGTATGGCTGCCCCAGTGCAAACCCCTACCTTTGGTGGAAGCAACGCCAGGAAAATGCTCAAAGGACAGGAGGAGTGGCCACCCTCAGCCTGCACCACCCATAAGGTGTTGCATGTGAGGTGACCCCTCCATTTAATTTTCCTCCATCTTGCATGGAAGAAAAATAGCCAGTCAGGGATAGGGAAGTGACCTCTGCCCACAGGAAGAGGTCACACAGTAGGTGCAGCCACCCTAAGGTAGACTAACCATTGGTCACTACTAGGAACTCCCCTAAATGCCCACTAAATGCAGTATTTAATGGGCACCCCTAGACCTGCAGATCAGATTCCAAGAACACAAGAAGACCAGCAACAAAGAAGACCCAAGGCTTGAGAACTGCAATCCTGCTGCACAAAGAAAAAGGACCAAACCCTGCCTGCTGCACCCAGGACTCGACAATTGCCTCTGAGGTGTTGCATGGACATTGGACGTAC
Source organism: Pleurodeles waltl (assembly GCF_031143425.1). Classification (NCBI taxonomy): domain Eukaryota; kingdom Metazoa; phylum Chordata; class Amphibia; order Caudata; family Salamandridae; genus Pleurodeles; species Pleurodeles waltl. Next base: position 548,805,401 of record NC_090440.1, on the reverse strand, counting down.
TCTACAAAACCCCAGAGACCTCCATCCTTCTAATAATCAAAGATCTCCTGCCAGAGTGAAGACAGCACTACCTGTCACACCAGTGAAGTCCAGTTCACTGAGTGGCCACTGACCAAGGACCCAGACATACCACCCGAAGGACCTGGAGGACAAGTCCTGCCTGTGGCTGAACCATGCAATAGCCTGTGGTACTGGACCCCCAACATCGGATACACAGACGAAAAGTCTACTCCGGACTCTCCAAGGACCAGAAGGAAGCTCCAGTCGAGGAACTTCAGGACACATAAGAACCACCCCCCAGATTGGCCCTGCTGACCTGCAATTCACCCTCAAAGTGACTTACCTTAGGTTTCAAAGGCACCTTTGCACACAGATCCTGGCTCACCTATCTGCTCTGCACCCAGCCTCCCTAGGCCCTGCACCAGAGAACCAGCTTTGCTCTAAGGGTCCCCTACCTTTTGTGACCTCTACACTCCAAGGGGTGTGACCAAGCTCACCTTGATATCCACTTGTACATTAATTTTCCAAGTGGTCCCCCGCAGTGGTCCTGTACCAGCTCCAAGGACTTTTCAGCAGCTGCTCCAGCCGAAACCGGGAGCCATCCGAACTTCCCCAACTGGTCCACAGGACATCTCGATGGCCACGACCTAAAAACAGAAGGAGACACTGGTAAACATATTGCCTGATTTTTACATGCATTTTTAAAGCTTTCTCCCACTAAGTCCTATAGTGTGTAATTATGCACAAAAAGACTATTTTTGCTGAACTTTAAAAAATCATAACTTAAAAAGTACTTACCCGATTTTGATGTTCTGGGTCTTAAACATTTTATAACATTCAGAGGTATTTATTTTAATTGGTCTTGCGTTATTCTTTTAAGGGTGTGTCCACATTTGTCTTTTTTTGCAATTTTTTAGTTACAATTTTATGCAATATACAAAAACACCATGCGACAATCATCACATCAAATCGTTCCTTGACCCAAAGTACACGAAGTGTGGCAATACATTCCTGTGGATTGATCTAGTAATGAGTATGGTGGAAAGCAACTTGGCGACTCTGCACTTCCAAGGTGTCAGGAGTACTGGTGCGTGGTCTGAGTAAAGCCCACTGCCAATAACTGACCCTGAAGTATACGTGTGGTAAGGATAGTCCTGTCTGGGGACAGATGTGCTTCTTGTAAAATTGCCAAATCTCTACAGTGACGTCTTAAGTAGGGAATCACCTTCTGTACCTTCCTATTATCATTTAGGCCTCTGACATTCCATGTTAATAGCTTCAAATGAGCGGAGCTCCTGTGACCAACAGACGCTACATGATGGTCTAGACAAACAGGTTATTATCCATTGTTGCTTAAAATTTATAAAAATAATAACAATACCCAACATACCCACTATTACCCTCTCCCCACCCATGACAGGCTGACCCCCAACCTGTCTGTCTTCATATACAAAATCCCACCCGCTTACACCCATCCTTTTAATGAGGAAACCATTCCTAACACACATTAGGGCAGATGTTACCAGGCCGCCTCCCCTTAGTGCTCCCGGCAGGCCACTTACTTTAGGCTATTGAGCCCCTACTATGTACTAAGGTGACGATTCCGTATTGACTGATGATGTATGCCACAACTAAGTAGGCCCTCCTATCAGCCCATAGTGGTGTAAATAGAGAGAGCATGGAAATCACCCAATAACACCCTCCAAGTATTGTAGTAAATGTTCTAGAGTGTGTGTCCACATTTATTGATGCTGTGAGTACAACAAATGCTTAGCACTTCTCCAAGATTGGCATAACTGCTCGACCAAGCTACCATACAAATTTGAGCATTATGTGGTGTAGTTGTTACCTCTGTAAACCAAGGTGGGGTTGCTTGGAGACTCTGCATAGTGCACATGATTTTTCTACACTATGTAGAGAGCCAGCTTCCTACAGCTGGCCACAAAAGAAGGAAGCTCACCTCCAGGGACACAGAGGATTCAGCGGCCGCCATGGAACCTGAACTGCAAGTCTTCCCGATGCTGTACCACGCCATCGCCGTCCTGGAGCCCCAACGCCGACGAAGACGACGACAGTGAGTACAGCCACCTAGCACACAAAGGCCGGAGGGAGGAAGGGGAGAGTGACACACATGCACAACACACACCATACACACACACCACACACCCAGAACCAGCTGCAGAGTAAATCGACAAACAGGACCCAGGAGCAAAGAAAGCCAGGACACATACCTCTATTCCGACCACTGTAATCCCGTTGGATGAAGAGCCCAAATTCAAAAAATACAGAACTGCATATTTATATACAGGCCCAATGGCCAGTTCAAAGTCTGTAATGCCCACAGAGCAAAGTCCAAGCCCCAACTTGACTCCTGACAACATTGGGACTCCACTGTTCAGGGGCATCATGTTGGAAATGGGTAGGCACCTCAAGGGGAAAGGGGGTAGGTGGGTGGCGCCTCTCACTAGGGGGGCTCTTTGGCCTCTGGTTCAGGAGGGGTCTCCTTGGCCTTTGTTTTGGGAGAGGTCTCCTTGGCCTTAGTTTTGGGAGGGCTCTCCTTGGCCTTAGTTTGGCAGAGGTCTACTTGGCCTTTGTTTTGGGATGAGTCTCCTTGGCCTTTGGTTTTGGAGGTGGCTCCTTGATTTTGGCTTTTTGTTTGGGAGGGACGGCACTTTAGCCCTCCATTTTGGGGGGCAAAGTAGTATCATTATTTGGAGGGTGTAGTATTGGTGGCATAACGGTATGGGTGGTAGTACTGACAGTTTATCACGTTCAGTGGGTCTGGCGGATTTGTGGTTGTAGCTGTTTTCTGTTGATTTTGTATGTATGTGTCATAATATGGCGGACAGATGTCCACCTCCGCAGCTGACAGGAGTATTCGGTATTTACTGCCAAGTTCATAATGAAGGCCTAAGTGTTTATCTTGCGGTCCCGTATGGGAAACACTGCCTCCAGCTCATTTGATTTATGTGCAATCGAAAAAGGAATTTCTTCACGTTTAGTGGGAACTTTATCCATAATTGCACTAATAGCTAGGGCATTTATACCAGGTGTTACCAATTGTTGGTTAGCTGGAACAGCCCTCTCTGGAGCGGTATTCAAGGTTCGCATTATGAATTGTGTTACGTGTCTCTATATTCTAACTAAATTAGTATATAGTGGGCACAGATCTATTGCCTGTCCATCCTGTATATTTGGAAATGGTGTGTAAGCAGCTAGAACTGGCCATGAGGCCCCATCATTACTGAGGGGTCCTAATCTAAGGTGTTCAATAACGTGTGGAAGGGCGCCTTGAAAACAATTTTGGTGGTTTTGATATGTGAGTGGTAATTCTAAATATGCATAAGCTCTTTCATCAGCAGGTGGATATGCTACAGTATATATATGAAAAGATACCCAGGAATAGAAAGTCTGTGTTCTGTACGCATTGTGTGCCTCTACCACAAACATAACATCTCCAACCCATTAGGAACTCCATTGGCAAATAAAAACGGTGTGACTGCTTGTCTACAGTTTACTGGAATTATGACTGGCTGTGGTTGTGCCATCTCAGTAAGACATCGTTCAGAGACAGAAATACCAAATAGAGACTCCTTTTAAGGTTCAAGCTTGAACAAACCACAGACTAATATAGGACCCACCTAAATAGCTGAGGAGGACTTTTCCCTAACACCACGGATGTCTCTGTATAAAAGATGCTAAGGGTACCTTTGGCATGCGTAAGAAAGATACCCAGGAGATCAGTTAAATATGTACCTGATTCTCTCATAATAGCAATAAGACTGCATTTGTTAGGGTGGCAGGACCACAGAGAGTGGGAGACTGAGTCAACCCCATACCATCTGGAAGCTGTTGACCTGACTTCTGTCTAACCAGCAGTACCTCACCAACCCCAATTAGGGAAGTAGTGATTTATTGCAACCTAAACTTGACACTCTGAGTCCTTGGGGAAATTGTGGTGGAAAGATCACACCTTTTCGCTCGGTTACTCAAAGAGTCACACATGCCAAGGCAAGACGAGAAATGCAACTGAATTTCAATATATTTACTGAAGCAATTGAATCTAGTAAAAAAGCATGAGCTGTGATAATAAGGCAGATGAAACAGGATACAATGATCGTTATTACAATGAGCATGAAAAGGATAAACAACCCCACCATTTTGTATGGTTCTAGAAAGTATAGTGATTCCTGCCAAATCTTGATGTATGAGAACATAGCAGTAGTAATCCATATGCAGGTCCCTATCTAAGGGAGTAACCTCAGCCACACCTAAATTGGATATCAGGGGTCTGCCTGTGGTCTGGATGGCAATCCTCTTGGGAGCTGAATGGTCAGCATTGTGATCAGCAAAGCTGGTTGTAGTATGATATACGCATCAGGACATCATGACTGGAATGTCCTCTGCCCTCCTTAGGCCTATGTGTTGTATATATAATAAACCCTACACATTTCTTGGAAGCAGGCATATCGTCATCATGCTTCTAGAGTAGAGGAACTGTCTCCTGAGATGACAATCCAAGCTGGCATGTCAGGTACCGAACGTAACAGCTTTGGAGATTGCACAGAATGTGTGCAGTGCTAGAGGCTGATAGAAATGTGCAGTACATACTCTGCCTTCCTAGAAGGAGACAGCTGATCAAAAATATAAAGCAATGCACTAAAACCAGGCTCTGCTAACTAAATGTCAATGAATAAAATATATGCGTGTGTTTAAAGGCACAGGCTGTGAAACTAACTAAAACCTAGGGTCCAACCCAGCACTAAAGGGCCACTACAACAAAGGCAAAGACTTTTATCTTCATCACAGCTCACACCTGGCAACAGGCGTTGTGACAGCACACATAAGTCAGTGGGCCCTTTGGATCACAGCACAACACAGGTGATGGCCTGCTTCGTCACCACAGCACTGTACTAGAGCGATGGCCCTTATTTCCCCAAGCCCCCCTCCTGGCAATGGGGGTCATGAACAATAGCACTTTAGCGTATGGCCCAGTTGGTGCAATGGTGCTCAGAATCTCACACTCTGCTTCAGGGATCCACTCATCAGAATCCCAACTGAATGTTGCCTCCTTTAGACACTGTACGCCTCCTTCCTGGTCTTGGCATGCAGCCAGATGCTGGTGTTCCAAAATACAAGGGGAATGGTCTTGATTCTCCTGGACAATGTCGCCTCACCCAGCTGAAAGACTGGCAGACCTTGGTCCCCAATTCTGGTCACAACAGGCAGATGTTGCACTTAGCTTCTCCACGCTGATGTACAGCGGCAGTTTTGGGAAGCTCAAGCTCACCTTTGTGATGTGATTTAGGGCCTCATTCTCACCATGGCGGTAATTACCGCCAGGGCGGAGGTCGGCGGTAGCACCGCCAACAGGCTGGCGGTGCTCCGCCGGGCATTCTGACCGCGGCGGTACAGCCGCGGCCAGAAGCGGAAAGCCGGCGGGCTACCGCCGACTTTCCGCTGCCCGTCTGAATCCTCCATGGCGGCGGAGCGCGCTCCGCCGCCATGGGGATTCAGACACCCCCTACCGCCATCCTGTTCATGGCGGCTCTCCCGCCATGAACAGGATGGCGGTAGGGGGTGCCGCGGGGCCCCTGGGGGCCCCTGCCGTGCCCATGCCAACGGCATGGGCACGGCAGGGGCCCCCGTAAGAGGGCCCCAAAAAGTATTTCAGTGTCTGCCCAGCAGACACTGACATACGCGACGGGTGCAACTGCACCCGTCGCACCTTCCCACTCCGCCGGCTCAATTCTGAGCCGGCATCCTAGTGGGAAGGTTGATTTGCCCTGGGCTGGCGGGCGGACTTTTGGCGGCCGCCCGCCAGCCCAGGGCAAATGTCAGAATCACCGCCGCGGTCTTTCGACCGCGGTGCGGTGTTCTGACGGCGGTACCTTGGCGGACGGCCTCCGCCGTCCGCCAAGGTCAGAATGACCGCCTTAGTGTCTGAGTCTTTAAACTTTGAAGTTCAAGATGTGAGTGTTCCCTTTGAAGTGCCCACTCATTTGTGTGCTGTCCTTTGTCCAGGAAGTATTCTGTCACAGAAGGGAAGCTCCAAAGGTGATAGCCCCATACATAGGCCATGGCAGTGACTACCGGAGCACACCGAGATGTCAGCCTCACTGATATATGCCTATCAAAAGGTTGCCAAGGCTCCCAGCCCTATTTGTTATGATTCCTTTACCAGCCCTATCTCCTTCCTGAGTTGTACCCAGGTCACACCAACCACTGAACTTTAAAGAATTAAAGAACCCTTTTCAAGTGCACAAGAGAGTTTGAGTCTCCCTTCCTTCAGTGTGTGCCACTGAAGGATTACATCTCAGGAATACAGGCAATCTGGGATGGCTCCTCAACATGCCTTCCTACGACTCTGGGATTCCAATATGTAAAAACCACAGTGCTCCATGTACTGTACCACACTCAAGCACACATAAATTACAAGATGAGCAGGCACTCACAAACATGGTGCGCAGCACTACATACTAACTTGATGTAGATGAAGGGCTAGTTAGGTACACAACAACAGGCAAAAAGACCTCTTCAATGATAATTTGTCACAAAAAAAGCTACACTGCCCCCACCACACTCATGCTATTTCATTCTGGGCAAGGGCAGAAGCCCTTTATGTTTACCGGGGTAACACTTTGTGAACTCCTTCCAGTCTGACAAGGCCGCAATCTGTAAGAAGACCTAGGTCATGGGTCACTTGCATGTTCTGTGTTCACCCATGATGAAAAATCATTACCAAGGATCGAGATACTGCTGCAGCCAGGACGCTCAGAGCATGAGTGTGCATCCATTTACATGCAGGTTACGGGCACTGGCATCATTCAGATGCAAGAGAATGAGGATTTGAAAGCAGTTCTGTACCTACTTTCTGGGAAGAATAGTGTCACTTTTAGTAGAGAAAGCTGGTACTAGGCCATCTTGGTTTTCTTGATGATTTGTTCCCTCAGAGTGTGTAGGGAGCTGGCTCTTTATATAGTAGACGAAAAGGAGGCACACTGTGCAAAGAGTCCAGGCAACCCCCAAAGGTATCACAGAGGCACAAATTACATACTAAATGGTCACATTTGTGGTAGAGTGGGTGAGCAGTCAGGCATATCAAAGGGTGGTGCTAAGCATGTAAGGCACCACATAGGCAGTAAGTGAGACACACACTCAATGAAAAACATCTAGCACAAATTTATAAAAATAACATATCCTTTTATATAAATTTAGATACCAAGAACACCAGAATCAGGTGAGTATTTTACGAGTTGTACATTTTTTTAGAGTTTGCGAAAGGTGACAGTGCATTTTTCTTATGCAGCAATGTTGTGGAGGAAGAGCAAGCACTGCATACAGGTATAGTACAGCGACTTATGAGACCAATCTCCTGGACTTAAGATAAGTATGGGGCAAGGCCCAAGGCCACAGCAACAGGTCACCTCGGGTGGCACTGGGGCGGATGGGTGCAGTGTGTGGTCACAAAATTGCTGCAGGGGAGGACTGAGAGTCCGGTCTGAGCAAACCACTAAGAGGGTTCAAGCCTTGAGATGCTCGGGACGTAGGGATACAGTGGTCCTGTTCTCCTCGTTCTGGAGTATCCGGGTGTAGAGGTGGTTTGGACCATTGTTTTTTCCGTCACCGGGGGCAATCGCAGTAGAGGGGGGGGCCATAGAATCAGGCTGCCAGCATGGACTGGCGGTCCAGTCTGACCAAACCAACGAGTGGGCTCAGGTCTCACGAGTGGTCCTCTTCTCCTCCGTCAGGGCATTCAGATGCAGAGCTGCTTTGGACCGTCGGGTCTCATTCACCGGAGGCGGTAGTAGTGTTGGAGGGGCTGCAGACACAGGCTGCAGATGCCATCAGGAAGTCCACAGTGGGTGAACTCAAGTTGGGCTTTGTCTCTGGAGGGCCTGGGAACCACGCTGGCACTGTTGGCCCACTTCATCTTCGACTAGGAGACTCCGGTGCAGTGGTGCTGTCAGGCATCAGGTTTTTGGCAGTCTCGGTCCTCACAGTTCTTTCTTGGGTTGCCCCCAGATGCAGGGAAGCAGCTCCACTGCTCCAAAAGAGTTTTTCTTGGCGATTTCGCGACACTGGCATCTTTCCGGTTTCTTGGAGGCTGCAGTGGCAGAACAGATCAGTTGCTCCTCAAGGGTCGGGTCCAGCAGGCAGACTAGCAGGGTTGGCTCCAAGTCTGTTATGCTCCTATGTTCTCAGGTTCAGCAGGTTTCTTGTCCACTTCTTCTTTTGTGTACAGCGAAGATCTGTTTTCCTGGTATCATAGGTCCCCTAAATAATAATTTTAGGGGGTGTTAGGGGTAGTAAAGGGTAGCAGCCAATGAACTACATACCCTTGGGGTCACAAAGCTCCACCTAGTTGAGCACTTCATTTGAGATGGTGCAATTCCTAAGGCTGGGTTCATTTCAGGCTGGTCATCCTAGAGGTGTATCCAGCCTATAAATGCAACATGCCTTCTGTATAGCTAATTTACCTGCCTCTCCAGGTACTAAATGGGCAGGGGGTCAGCATCTCCCTTCGGAGGAAGCCCAGATCTGCATACCAAAGATGGTGGGCATCTTTGAAGCTTCCTACCTTTAAATGCAGATTTGCAGGTCATCATGTTGGGAGGGGTGTGCAACACCCCTGCAACAGCAGGCTTTGTTCCTGACCTTCCGAGACCAAAGGCTCTCTCCCTTGGGGATCAGAAACCTGTCTGTTGGTGGCTGTCAGGCTAAAACTAGTCAGTCAGCACACCAGTAGTTGGTAGGTTTTCAGGGGGCACCTCTAAAGTGCCCTCTCAGTGCATGTATTAATAAATCCATCACTGGCATCAGTGAGAGTTTAATAATATGAGATGTTTGATACCAAACATCCCTAGTTTCAATGAAGCCATCCTGTAGCTGGGGAACTCATACTCACCAGTGTCCAGCACATGTACATAAAATGATCTCCCTGTTCACTTACTATGTCTAATAACCAACAAAGCAATAGCAGGGTGATATCTGCTCTTGCAGATATGTTCACACATGTAATATAATGCACCCTGCCTTAGGGCTGAAAGGACTGCTGTAAGGGTGACTTACAAATATTATATGCAGTGTTTAGGGTACATGGCACACAGGCTGTGGGCCATGTCATGTTTTTACTTTTGGAGACCAAGATGCATCAAAAACAAGTCATAAAGTGTGTGGGGGGGCACCAAATTGGGGGAGACTGTACTGAAACCAGAACCCAGCTTCCTACAGGGTGCAATTGGTGTCTCTTGTAAAGCCAAGAGACATTACATTGGGTGAAAGTTGGAGTTCAAATCTGCCCAGTTTCATGCTGTTAGCCAGGTTTGGTAGCTTTAGACTAGTAGTTGCCTATTCTTGACAAGCAGCAGGAATTCTGTTTTGGTGGGTTTAAGCTTCTTGCAGGTCATTTAGGTCTAGATGAGCTACATGCAGTGCTGGAGGCACTACATGTTGGAGCAGAGGAGACATTCAAATATAGTTGTGTGTCATTTGTGTTTTGGTGATTTTTTTTCTTTTTTTTCTGTGAATAACACTTCAAGGGGTTTAATTTAGAGGTTGAAAGTGGCAGGAAGAAGACAAGATGGAACCCTGGGGAATGTTGCAGGTGATCAGGATCTTCTGGAACTTGCAGATGCCCATGTTAACGAATGACTGTTGATTGTATCGGTAGGAGGAGAACCAGTGAGAGACTTTTCCTGTGAATACAATTTGAGAATTCAGAATTTGGATGACGGTGAAGTGCTCAACAGTATAGAAAGAAGTTTGTGGGAAGGCCGCCTTTTTCTGCATGGTCACTGTTAGACCTGGCATCCTTTGCGTGGTTTCTCCTGCCTCTGCTTCCTGTGTTTTGACTGTCTGCTGGACTTTGCTTTTGCTGGTTTTTGGTACTCTGGGCACTCTACCATTGCTGACCAGTGCTAAAGTGCAAATGCACTCTGTGTAAGCTGTATGTGTAATTAGTTTTTCCATGATTGGCATATCTGATGTACTAGTAAGTCCTTAGTAAAGTGCATTAGAGGTCCCCATGGGTTGTAAATCAAATGCTACTAGTGGGCCTGAAGCACTGATTTATGGCTCAGAGCTGCTATTGCAATGTATGTGTGTGCAGTTTTAAACTGCCAATTCGACCTGGCAAGTTTACCCACGTGCCAGGCCCAAACCTTCCCTTTTTGTACATGTAAGGCACACTTAAGGTAGGCCCTATGTAGCCCAGGGGCAGGGTGCAGTGTATGTTAAAAGTAGTACATGCACTGATTTGTTTTGCATGTCCTGACAGTGAAATACTGCCAAATGTGGGTTTCACTGTTGCAAGGCCTATCTCTCTCATTGGTTAACAAGGGGGCTGCCTTTACATATCTCTTAAGTGCAGTTTCCCGTTGGGATCAAATTAGATATTGAGTTTGGAGTCTCTGAACTCACAATGTAAAAATATTCCTCTCGGTAAAGTTGTTTTTTAGATTGTCAGTTTAAAAATGCCACTTTTAGAACGTGGCCATTTGCTTGCTTAGCCATTCTGTGCACTGCCTTCTTGTGGATTCTATGTCTGGGACGAACTGACAGTTAGGCTATTTGTGAATTCCCTCTAGACAGTGGCACAAAGGAAGCTTGGTTGTAGCCTGCATATCATAATGAGTCTCCTGGACTAGAGTGGGGAGGGATGAGCTGACACTTACTCCTCAAAAGAGCTGTGTCTGGCCTCACACAATGCAGTCTCCAACCCCCTGGTGTGTCTCTGGGGCAAGGTCTGGATACTGTGAACAACAGTGACTTTCCCTTTGACGTTTGCCTACTATAGGACTATAAGTAGTGGACCCAAAACCCCAGATTTTTTTATTACTTCTGGATCAAGAATAACCTCTGCCAAGGAGAGGAGTTGAAGAGCTGGAGGAGGAGTACTGCCCCTTTGCCTGTGAGTGTGCTTTGCTTCCTTGGCCTGCAGCTGCGCTTCTGCCTGAGAGAGGACAAAGACTGGCCTTTGCTGTGTTTTCCTGCTTTTCCTGCTTGCGAAGTGTCTCCAAGAGCTTGGATTGAGCTTGCCTCAGGGCCATCAAAGACTTCCTCTGCCAGCACCTAGACTCTCTTGCTCAGACGCCTACCCTGCCAAGTGGTGCCTAATCCAGTCCTTTGGCCCTTGAAAGGAGAAGCTGGTGGAACCAAGACTGAAATACACACACAGAAGCTGTGCAGGAAAAAAAGCGGCGCAGCACCTGCTTTGCGGCTAAAACATCAATGCACCACCTGCATTGACGGCTGGAAAATTGATGCAACACCTCCTGGAAAATTGACGCAACACCTGCTTGGGGCTCCCTAAATCAACGCATCAGCCATGCAGTGCGGCTCTTCACCACCATGTGCCGGAACTTTGCATGCATCGTCGCACACTCTAGGTTGCCTGTGCGGAAATCGACACATCACTGTTATGCAGAAGAGAAAGATGACGCATTGCCTACCCGACCGGAGAAGAAACAGCGCACCGCCTAACTTGCTAGTAAGGAATAGACACATTGCTGACTTTTCCAATGCACGCTCGCCCTTGCTGCTTCATTTTTTACGCAAACCAGGTACTTTGAGTAAAAACAATGCATCAATTGATTTATATGGATTAAGACTCTTTTTAATTTAAAACGTCAAAATTTGCTTGTGTATGTTGGATTTTTATCGTTTTGGTCCTGTTTGATTTAGATAAATATTGGCTATTTTTCTAAACTGGTGTTGTGTCACTTTTGTGGTGTTTTCACTGTATTACTGTACGTGTTGGTACAAATACTTTACACATTGCCTCTGAGATAAGCCTGACTGCGTTTGCTAAGCTACCAAGGGAGTGAGCAGGGGTTATCCTAGGTGACTAGAGTGACGGTCCTTGTTTGGACAGAGTGCAAACTGACTGCCAACCAGGGACCCCAATTTTAATAGTCACCCTGTAATTTTCACCTTTTGCTGGCCCCTATATTTTTGCTTACATTAGAACTATGTGTACTTTAACCCTGCTAACCAGTGTAAAGTACCTGTGCCCTCCATTTTAAATTTATCGTATTGCCATATTCCTAATTGGTATATTTAACTTGCATATACGTCCCTAGGATATGGTACAAAATGTACACTTGGCCTGTAAGTTAAATGTCACTAGTGGACTGAAGCCCTATTGCGCCAACCACTATGGTAACAATGCAAAACATTGATTCAGGCCTACCATTATATCTTGACTGTGGTAGTTTTAACACTGCAATTCAGCTTCTCAAAATAAACCCATTTGACCAGTCAAAACCTTTTAAATATTATTAAGGCACAACTAAGTAGGCCTTGTTGCCCACAAGGCAGGGAACATAGGTGATCATTACAACCCTGGTGGTCGGTGTTAAAGCAGCGGTAATACCGCCAACAGGCCGGCGGTAAAATATTTGCAATTACGACCCTGGCGGAAACCCCCAACAAAGACAGCCACTTTAACAATCCGACCACCACGGCGGTACAAGCAAACAGCTTGGCGGTCACTGCCAACAGACAGGCAGGAGACAATGTACCGCCCACACTATTATGACAGGCCAATCCGCCACCTTTTCCTGGGCGGATTCACCGCAGATAAAAACACGGCGGAAACAGGAATCCCGAAGGAAAAACGCTCACCTCTACACACCCCATGAGGAACGAGGACGCCATGGACCCGGAACTCCAAATTCTACCTGCAATAGTCTTCCTGCTCCTCTACCAGGAGCACGAACGCCGGCGACGAAGACCACGGTGAGTACTGCACCTACGACACAGGGGAGGGGGGAGGGAAAAAACAGGGACACACACACGCAACACCCCCACCCCCACCCTCACCCACTACAACACACACACTAATGCATATCAATACATCACAGTTACACCCCCCCAACCCCCCGGAAGAATGCAAAGACAATAGAAAATGAGTGTAACCATTGTAATATATTAAAAGCAAGTAGGCAGAAATATATATATACACCATGTACAAAATATATACCAAGCATAGTAGTCCAGGTAGTGCTCTAAGAAAGTCAGTGGAACACTGGAACCACACGGTATGGGCGAGGCCCACACAAGATCCCCAACCATGCCGGAGAGAACACTGCAGGGGCATCAGAGAGCATCTAAACAGGCACCTCAGGTGAAGGGAAAGGGGGGGGCACCTCAGCCGCTTGAGTGCACGCCGCCAAATCCACGAGGGGGCCACATGCCCACTGTTCCATCCTGGGGAGTGCAAAGCCACAGTCTCTCAAGTCTCTACAGTGGGTGGGTTGCCCACTGTTAAATCCTGGGGAGTGCAAAGCCACAGTCTCACATGTCTCTACAGTGGGTGGGTTGCCCACTGTTTAATCCTGGGGAGTGCAAAGCCACAGTCTCACAAGTGGATGACAGTCTCCACTGGTTCTGGAGGGGGCATGGTGCCCATAGTGCTTCATCCTGCTAAGGACAGAGGTAGTGGATGGATCTCTCCACTGGTTCTGGAGGGGGCATGGTGCCCAGAGTGCTTCATCCTGCTAAGGACAGAGTTAGTGGATGACAGTCTCCACTGGTTCTGGAGGGGGCATGGTGCCCAGAGTGCGTCATTCACCCCGTGACGGACTCAGTTGCGTCAGTGCCCCTGCCGCTCATGGGCTAGTGGTGCTTGAGACAGCGGTGCCCTGTTCAGCGGTGCTTGAGATGGCGGTGCCCTGTTCAGCGGTGCTTGAGATGGAGGTGCCCTGTGCAGCGGTGCTTGAGACGGCGGTGCCCTGTTCAGCGGTGCTTGAGATGGCGGTGCCCTGTTCAGCGGTGCTTGAGGCGGCAGTGCCCTGTTCAGCGGTGTTTGAGGCGGCGGTGCCTTGTTCAGTGGTGCTTGAGGCTGCGGTGCCCTGTTCAGCAGTGCTTGAGGCGGTGCCCTGTTCAGCGGTGCTTGAGGCGGCGGTGCCCTGTTCAGCGGTGCTTGAGATGGCGGTGCCCTGTTCAGCAGTGCTTGAGATGGTGGTGCCATGTTCAGCGGTGCTTGAGATGGCGGGGTGGGGGAGGTGTGGGAAAGAGGTCAAGGTTGGACAGGAAAAGTTTTTGGGACACACTGGGACAGGTAGCTGGAGGGGGTTTGGGAGTGGAGGAAGGGGTGGTGGTTGTAGGAGGTGTACATTTGGTGACTTTGGGTGAAGGTGCATGCGCTGGAGGCTGTCGTGAGGTGGATGACTGTTGGGTGGGTGTGTGCATGCGTTTGTGTATCTTGGGAGGGGGCGTCACAGACACAGTGGGAGAGGACACAGGGGACGTGTGAATGGTAGTGGGGGTGGTGACTGCACGTGAGCGGGGTGTGGTGGTGGGTGTGCTGGAGAGGGACGTAGTGGCTGTAGAGGTAGTGCATGCAGGTGTGACTGTAGACGAGGCTGGGAGGGAGGAGGGAGACGAGGAGGAGGGAGACACAGTGGAGGCAGTGGATGTTGGTGTGTCTGCATGTGTGTGATGCTTGCGTGAGTGCCTGTGGGATGTGTGGTGCTTATGTTTGCCTGAGCTTCCCTTGGGTGTTGAGGTGTGTGCATGTTGGTCTGTAGGTGTGCTTGGGATAGGCTGAGGTACAGGGGATTGGGTTGGGGTGGAGGAAGTTGGAGGGGGGAGGCTAGAGACGGGGACAATGGCTGCCATCAGTGCTGAGGCCAGAGTCTGAAAAGCTCGCTGAAGGGCCGCCTGACCAGAATGAATGCCCTCCAGGACTGCATTGGTTTGTTGCAACTGCCTCTCCACACCCTGGATGGCATTCAAAATGGTAGACTGCCCAACAGTGAGGGACCTGAGGAGGTCAATGGCCTCCTTACTGAGGGCAGCAGGGGTGACTGGGGCAGGGCCTAAGGTGCCTGGGGCAAAGGTGATGCCCACCCTCCTGGGAGACGGGCACAGGGCAAAGGCTGAGGGGCTGCAGGGAGGGCGTTGCCTGTAGGGGGGGTGGAGGCTGTACCTGTAGATGCGGGGGGCACAGATGTTGCCGCCACCACAAGGGAGCTCCCATCAGAGGACGAGTCCGTGTCGCTGGTGTCAGCTCCTGTCCCCGCCATGGAGCTCCCTTCGCCCTCCGTCCCACTGGTGAATTCAGACTCCGGTGCCACTGCTCCTCTGCCTGATGATGCTAATGCACACAAGAACAGGGAGACCACAAAAAGGGGGGGAGGACAGAAGAAAGACATGTTGAGTGCATGTATTACTGCTACCGTTGGCGGACACGACAGACACAGAAGCCCCCTGCACTACGCCGCGCTCTTGTGCTCCACTGTTCACTTCCTGGGAAATGGCCTACAAGGCTATGGACGACATCTGCACACATAGATGACACAGGGGCATGACTAGGTGTACTTGGCACTCTACAGAGGTGGGCTGGGGTGCCACAGGCCTGCCTTTCGGAGGGGCCTTGCCTGCAGAACTAACCCTGGCCTAGGGAAACACACAGCCCACCTCCCCCACCCAGACACCTCCACTGCGCGCAAGGTCAGCAGAATGAGAGTGTACTCACCCCCTTGCGGCTGCTGTGATGCCCTCAAATGCCCATCCAACTCCGGGTAGGCCACCGCCAGGATCCTGAACATCAGGGGGGTCATGGTGCGACGGGCAACCCTCCCACATTGGGAGGCCATCCCCAGCTGAGCATCCGCCGTCTTCTTGCTCCAGCGGCGAATGTCCTCCCATCTATTCCGGCAGTGGGTGCTCCTTCTGTGGTAGATCCCCAGGGTCCGGACGTCCTTGGCGATGGCATGCCAAAATCTTTTTTCTGGTGGGCGCTGACCTACATGAAATGTACAGGGGAAAAAGAAACTAATTGGCCCCCATCCCTACCCTTGCCATGTGGCACATGCATTCACCGTCTTTCATGCACGCAGCACCCACCTTCCTTCTTACATCCAGCCCTCTCCACACAGGCATAGCTTTACAACATGCTCCCTGTGTACTTACCTGTTTGTCTGGAGGACCGTAGAGTAGCGTGTACTGGGGGAGGACCCCATCGACGAGCTTCTCCAACTCCTCCCATGTGAAGGCAGGGGCCCTTTCCCCAGACACTCGAGCCATTGTCTCTTCCAGACCGAGGTCACAGCAGCACTTGCAGTGTAGGTCCTCTCCTGTCGAAGATCAGGTATCGAGTGATTGAACAGATAGAAAATGGCGGTCACGTCCGCGGCGGTGCATACCGTCACCGCCGGCGTACATCGTCATTGGCTCCTGGGACCCATAGGGTCCAATGTTAACCAATGCAGCATTGCGCTGCGGTCTTTGACCGCCTACCGCGACGGTGTACGCCAGCACAGTTACTCATATCTCATTGTCCCACTTTAGAGGTCAGGCAGCCACCATTTCAGGGGCCCACATGGCTTCATTTCCAACTGCATCACACATACCTAGGCCTAGACTCAACACACATACAGGCCACCTTTTGTGTATGATTGGTGTTCTGGGTAAACTGTGGGTACGTACCTCCGAGTTGTTTGACTTTGTGTTCGCTGTTGTCCTTCATAGGCACCGTCATGTGAGGAGATGGCGGCATCCTCCGGTGTACCGACCGTTGGTGGACCTGTCGACAATGGAGGAGCGACATTTGATTATCACCTACAGGCTTGACCGTGCCACAATCCAGGAACTGTGTACCCAGTTGGAGCCAGACCTGATGTCAGCAATCTGCCATCCCACAGGAATCCCCCCTCAAGTGCAGGTGCTGTCAGTGCTCCATTTCCTTGCAAGTGGGTCTTTTCAAACAACAGTGGCCATAGTATCAGGGATGTCCCAGCCTATGTTTCCAACGTGTTGTCCAGAGTGTTGTCTGCCCTTCTGAAACACATGCGGAGCTACATCGTTTTCCCTCAGGTGGAGGATTTGCCTACAGTGAAAGGGGATTTCTATGCCCTGGGACACATCCCCAACATCATAGGTGCCATTGATGGGACCCATGTGGCTTTGGTTCCCCCCCCCCCACAGGAGTGAACAGGTGTACAGAAACCGGAAGAGTTATCATTCTATGAATGTACAGATGGTATGTTTGGCAGACCAGCACATCTCCCATGTGAATGCCAAGTTCCCTGGCTCAGTGCATGATCCCTACATCCTGCGGAATAGCAGCATCCCTTATGTGATGGGTCAACTCCAGAGGCACCGTGTGTGGCTATTAGGTGAGCACCTGGGGGCAAGTCAGTGGGAATGGTTGTCTGGGTCTGGGGATATCCCTACAGGTTAGTGCGTGTCTAACATTTGCCCCTCACCATTTGCAGGTGACTCTGGTTACCCCAACCTGTCATGGCTACTGACCCCAGTGAGGAACCCCAGGACAAGGGCAGAGGAACGCTACAATGAGGCCCATGGACGAACTAGGAGGGTTATCGAACGGACCTTCGGCCTCCTGAAGGCCAGGTTCAGGTGCCTCCATATGACAGGTGGATCCCTATTCTACTCACCAAAGAAGGTGTGCCAGATCATCGTGGCCTGCTGTATGCTTCATAACTTGGCTTTACGACGACAGGTGCCTTTTCTGCAGGAGGATGGTCCAGATGGCGGTGTTGTTGCAGCTGTGGAGCCTGTGGACAGTGAAGATGAGGAAGCAAAGGAAGAAGACATGAACAACAGGGACTCAGTGATCCAGCAATATTTCCAGCGAGACACAGGTAAGAGTACAGACCTGCCTACTACATGTACTTTAACACTACTACCTCTCTACTGTGTGTCGTTTTCACCCAGTGTATGGTCACTGAGTTGTCACTTTCCCTTACGATTTCGCAGATGTGGGTCCCACTGTGTGACATCTGCTTAGATTCCTCATGGACTAGAGCTGTGTGACATAGGTATGTTGACATTACAATTGAAAGAGCATTTTGTCACTGTAATTGCTAATACACTATTTTGAAATCACAGACAGCCTTCCAGATTGTTTTGTGCTTTAAGTGTGTTTATTTAAGTGCTCAATATTGGAGGGGGTAGTGAAATGGTGAGGGGTGATGGCGGAGGAATGTCCATGGCAGAGTCCAGTCTATTAGTCCCACAGGTGCATTGCCCAAATGGGCATAGGAAGTGGAGCTGGGGCAGTTAAAGTATGGACAGGGTGACAAAGTGGGACAGTAGGATGACAATCAGGGTGGTCTCATTTCTTGGCGGGGTCTTGGCATCGTGCTCTGTCTTTGCCCTGGATCTCAGGGACCGTTTGCAGGGTGGTTCTCCGTCTGCAGGGGGTGGGGTGCTGGTGTGGTGGTCCTGTGGCAGGGCGTCCTGTCCACTAGCACCGGCAGAGATGGTGGGCAGTTCATCGTCCATGCTAGTGTCAGGGGCCCCTTGTAGTGCCACAGTGTCCCTCCTGGTGTTGAGTACTTCCTTCAGCACCCCTACGATGGTGCCCAGGGTGGAGCTGATGGTTCTGAGTTCCTCCCTGAAACCCATATACTGTTCCTCCTGCAGCCGCTGGGTCTCCTGAAACTTGGCCAGTACCGATGCCATTGTCTCCTGGGAGTGGTGGTATGCTCCCATGATGGAGGAGAGGGCCTCGTGGAGAGTGGGTTCCCTTGGCCTGTCCGCCCCCTGTCGCACAGCAGCCCTCCCAGTTCCCCTGTGTTCCTGAGCCTCCGTCCCCTGGACCGTGTGCCCACTACCACTGCCCCCAGGTCCCTGTTGTTGTTGGGGTGGTGGGTTATCCTGGGTTCCCTGTAGTTGTGGACACACTGCTGATTGACGTGTCCTGGGGACAGAGGTATGGGCCCGCTGGGTGGGTGCTGTGCTGGTGTTCCCAGAGGGGGGAAGGTCTGTGGTGGCCTGTGACTGGGTGAGGGGAACCGACTTTCCCGAGGTCCCCGATGGGCCGGGCTGTTCATCTAGATCCAGTTGGACAGAGGTGCTGTCATCACTGTGGGTCTCTTCTGTTGGTGGTGTGGACATGACTGGACCCTCCTGTCCGGTGACGTTGGGTAGGGGTCCTGCAGGGGTATAAAAGGATGGTTATTACATCTGTGTGTGTCATGGTGTGCAATGGGTGGGTGACCGTGTACCCCAGTACTTGCATTCCTGTGTGGGACCTTGTGTGAGGATGGTTTAGGGGGTTGTATGGGTATGTGCAGTGGGCATGCTTTAGTGATAGGTGTCCATGGGTTGTTGCTGCATGCAGGGCTTGGTGTTGGGATGGGTGGTTTGTGATGTTGGGACATATGTGAGGAGTTGGGGTGCTGGGGGTGAGGGTGAGGGTGGGGGTATGTGATGGCATGCAGTTAGGGTGGGGGATGTAATAATTATGATTTGTCTTGCCAGAGTCCATTCCTCCACCTACTCCTGCGAGGCCCTCAGGATGCAGAATCGCCAAGACCTGCTCCTCCCATGTTGTTAATTGTGGGTGAGGAGGTGGGGGTCCGCCGCCAGTCCGCTGAACCGCCTGGTGGTGTCTTGAGACCACGGAACGCACCTTCCCCCATAGGTCGTTCCACCTTTTCCTGATGTCCTCCCGATTTCTTGGGTGCTGTCCCACTGTGTTGACCCTGTCCACTGTTCTTCGCCATAGCTCCATCTTCCCTTGCAATTGAGGTGTGCTGCACCTGTGCTCCGAATAGCTGTGGCTCTACCCGGACGATTTCCTCCACCATGACCCTGAGCTCCTCCTCCGAGAACCTGGGGTGTCTTTGGAGATTCCGACCCCCTTCCCGCCATCCTGTTTCTGGCGTTTTTTACCGCCAGGAACAGGATGGCGGGAACGGGTGTCGTGGGGCCCCTGCACTGCCCATGCCACTGGCATGGGCAGTGCAGGGGCCCCCTAACAGGGCCCCAGCATGATTTTCACTGTCTGCTTAGCAGACAGTGAAAATCGCGACGGGTGCAACTGCACCCGTCGCACCCCTGCAACCCCGCCGGCTCCATTCGGAGCCGGCTTCTGGGTTGCAGGGCCTTTCCCGCTGGACCGGCGGGC
Organism: Pleurodeles waltl; assembly: GCF_031143425.1. NCBI lineage: Eukaryota > Metazoa > Chordata > Amphibia > Caudata > Salamandridae > Pleurodeles > Pleurodeles waltl. Next base: position 548,785,513 of record NC_090440.1, on the reverse strand, counting down.
GCTCCCTTGGCGGGCACCCGCCGGCCCTGCGGGAAAGCCAGAATGGCCTCCGCGGTCTTTTGACCGCAGAGCGGTCAAGTGGCGGTTCCCGCTTGGCGGGCGTGCGGCAATGAGGGGCATAGTTATTTTTTACTGCCCGTCACTGCCGGGCAAACCCTGGTGGTAAGGGGAAGTAGGAAAACAAAAACTGTCCCCCTCGCCATCAGAGATGACTCTCATGGCGAGCATTGCATTGCTTTTTAAAAAAAATTCTAATGCAAAAACCCACTTTGGCCTTTTGTATTTGAAAAGACAAAAAGTTTGGAAACTTTGCCATACAGCTCTGTCATGTTTGACTGAGCCATAGGGCAAAGGTCCAATGGATTTACAGTAACTACCTTGATGCCCGTTCCTGTGAATGCTAGAAATGTCAATTTTCCAGAATATTTAAATCAGGCCCTAAGTCAGAAGGTGAAATCTTTGACCAGGATGAACCTTGTTGGTGTATCCAACACTTGCTCCACTCCGGTCATCATCAAATTGAGCCTAGGTCCCGTCTATGGCGTCCATTGGAACTTAATGCTCCTTGGTGCTATTCTTACCTAAAATGTTAAAAATCTATGGGGGTCATTCTCCCGCCGCCCGCCAAGCGGGAACCGCCAGAAGACCGTACCACGGTCAAAAGACCGCGCCGGTCATTCTGAGTTTCCCGCTGGGCTGGCGGGCGACCGCCAGAAGGCCGCCCGCCCGCCCAGCGGGAAACCCCCTTCCACGAGGATGCCGGCTCCGAATGGAGCCGGCGGAGTGGAAAGGGTGCGACGGGTGCAGTTGCACCCGTCGCGATTTTCAGTGTCTGCTATGCAGTCACTGAAAATCTTTGTGGGGCCCTGTTAGGGGGCCCCTGCAGTGCCCATGCCACTGGCATGGGCACTGCAGGGGCCCCCAGGGGCCCCACGACACCCGTTCCCGCCAGCCAGGTTCTGGTGGTCAAAACCGCCAGAACCAGGCTGGCGGGAAGGGGGTCGGAATCCCCATGGCGGCGCTGTCTGCAGCGCCGCCATGGACGATTCTTCAGGCCAGGGGAAAACCGGCGGGAAACCGCCGGTTTCCCTTTTCTGACCGCGGCTTTACCGCCGCGGTCAGAATTGGCCTGGATGCACCGCCAGCCTGTTGGCGGTGCATCCGCGGTCCCCGCCAGGGTCGGAATGACCCCCTATATCTCCACTTCCTCTAATTAGATTATTGTCATTTTGTTTATTAAATTTTACTCTGTTTTTCTAATTTGGTATGGGATTTTTATTGTTTGCATTTTGACTGTATTAACCTTTTGTTACTATATAAATATTTGTCCTATTGCTTCTAAATTAAGCCTGTCTTTCGTGTGCCATAGCAGCCAGGGGGTTGAGCTCAGGTTAATTTAGGGACTGTAAAGGTTCATCATGACAATGGTTGTGAATAATATTTGAGGTGGGTACTTACCCCCTTCAAGTAACTCTATTTTTTTCCAGAGCTGAAAGGCTCTAATAATATTAGGAGGCAGGGGACATCTTTACCTGTGATCAGGAGGGCATTATCTATGATTTGTATGACAGCTGTTTTCGTACTGTAGTGTGATCTGAAGCCACACTGATTGTCATACAGGAGATAGTTATGTTGATATGATCTTGAAATTGTGCATATGATCCTTTTTCAAAGATCTTGGTGATGAAGGGTAAACCAGTGATGGGTTTCCTCTGGCGTGGCATTATGTATCCTGTCTTGCAAGCTTCAGGAAAGATACCCTGTTTAAGGGAGGTGTTAACAATGGTGAGTAAAGATGTGAGAGCTTTTCCAGAGAGGGCTTCGATGAAGGATGGTCTTGAAAGATGGTGGCTTTGAAGCAGTTGAGGATGTCGGTGAAGTTTTTGAAAGCCAAGTTTGAAGGATGACTATTGTGTAATGCAGCAGGATGTGTGGTTGTTAGAAGAGAAGTAGGTTTGGTGTTGTCAATGTGCTGTTAAGTCTTCTTCATTCACACAGTCGGGATAGCATTGCAGTTGTCCATGGATTGTGGGAGAGAACGGACAGGCTTAGGGCGTCGGTACAGTGCCTGGTTGTTTCGAAGAGCTTTCTGCTCTTTTTTTTAAGAATCTCTTTATTAGGTTTAACACTGCCATGCACCATGCAGAAGAAGAAATTGATGGAACTTCTTGGGCCAGCTTTGTGCCTGATACACCAGTCTTTTAAGTCACATGCAGCAGTCCACATTAGATTTCCAGGCCTCTGCTCTGGGGTCTCACCTTACTCCCACAGTCTGATCATATTGCATTTCGCTGCCATCAGTGCAGTGTTACAGAAAGGAAGAGAGTGGTGGTACAGGGTCTGCTCATCCCAAATGGTATGCAGTAGCATGCCATTCTGCCTGCACCCCATCAAACACAGGTCTTTCTCAGCCCTCGTTTGTATTAAAAGATTCCTTCTTGACAAGTAGGAGTCAGGAAGTCAGTTCACCTAGGATAAATCCTATAGATTTATGTAAAAGGTTACAGGATAAGTTACAAGTTACCTAATAAGGAAACCCCACCAGGAGCTCATCCTCTCTGCTCAGCCCAGTCTCTCTATCTGTCACGCTCCTCCACTCACTCATCAACATTCCATGACATCACACACTAGCTGATCAGAGCATAGAAGAATGAAGGTGTGCACAGAATGTATCACAAGCATAGCAGATTACAACACATCTCCTTCCTTAGGAATATAATAAAATGCAAACAGGAAACATAAGATAGAAAATAATAAAATAGAAACATAAACAGTCTCTAGATTCAATAAGTCATATAAATTATTCAAATCCTATAAATTATTCACACAGTGATCACATCTGACCCCATTCACACAAAGCCAAAAGCATACCCATATGCAGGTCCCACTGAACCCATAACACACCACCTATTACTCAACCAGGCAGAAACAATCCAATAAACCACAAAACCACAAAATGGATATCCTTAAACCTTTATTCAACTCAGAACTGTGGGTATCTTAAAACCCTCCCTCAACCCAGAACAGGACATCTTGTGCATAATATAAGTGGCGTCTTTCAACTCTCACTATAGCAGTAGGCAAAGGGTGTCTTTCAACCCTCATTCCGGAAATTTACAGTGGGTATCTTTCAACCCTCATCCAAATTCTGGCAACTGAGAATCACAAGAATTTAGTATTGGGTCTCTTTAAACCTTTTCTCATCCCAAAACAACAGGACATCACTTAAATTTAGCAATGGGTCTCTTTCATTCCACACTGATTCCAAAACAACAGAGCATCCTGTGAATCTAGCAATGGCTCTCTTTTAAGACACACTCATCCCAAAACACCAGGACATCTTGTGAATTTAGCAGCAGGTCTCTTTCAAGCCACGCTCATTCCAAAACAACAGGGCACCTTGTGAATTTAGCAACGGGTCTCTTTCAGTGACACTCATCCCAAGGCAGGGCATCTTATGAATTTAGCAATGGGTCTCTTTCAACCCACACTCATCCCAAACAGCAGGGCATCTTGTGAATTTAGCAATGGACAATCAATACACATTCATGCTATATTGCCTACTCTTGCAGGCTTCGAAATACTCATCCTGTACTGCATATGCTCACAGGACTAGACACTTAAATGACACATTACATCTATCATACACATGCAAAACACGGACAACTTCTCCTGCACACTCTCGCAGGACCAAGGTCAGATTTCATACACTCACCCTCTACTGCATAACCATCCATAGAACCAGGGACACAAAGACAAACTCAACCTTAGTCACTTTCACTCACCAAAACTCCTGAACACTCTTACAGGAGCACAAAAGCAAAACTAAAAAAGGTTTTGGCAATTGACATAATTACTTCAGCGTATCATTGCAAAGAATTGTCACAACACGACTATACATAATATGTAACCATTGAGCATTACGTTGCATGCAACACATATTTAAAACATTCTACTGACAACTTAACTCAAAGTGGCTCAAATGAAAAGATATAGGCCATCATTTAGACCTCAGCGGTCTTTTTCAAAGACCGCCGTGCTGAAGACCACCAGTGCAGGTGGTTTTCTGCACGGCTTATTATGACTGCTGGCAGCCCACTGTCCTTTTTCGGATGGAGAGCCGCCAGCAGCCATACTGGTGGTCGGCGGGGAAGTGGAGGCTGCTCCACCTCCACCGCCCCGTCATCAGAACACCGCCCACCGAATCACGTTCCATGATTCAGTGTGGTGGTGTTCAGGTGACGGGGAGCTGGCAGCAGAGCAGCCCCCATGAATCCCGTCCCCTCCCGGAGGATCAATGGACAAGGTAAGTTGATCGTCCGTTAGGGGCGGGGGTGGGAGGTGTTGTGTGTTGCGTGCATGCATGGGGGTGTGCGTGTGATTATGTAGAGGAGGTGTGTGAGTGCGTGCATGCATGCGGGGGATGTGTTGTGTGTATGGGAAATGTGTGTGGGTCGGTCTGTGTGCATGTCTGTTTGTTTGTGTGCGGGTATGGGTTGTTGTGGTGTATGTGTGCGTGTAGGGGTGTGTGTCTGTGCATGTTGGGGGAAGGGGTGGGGAAGGGGTGTGTGTCTGTGCATGTTGGGGGTAGGGGTGGGGAGGGGGGTCCTGCCACTTTTGGGGGTGGCAGGGGCGTGGGGGGTGGGGGAGGACTCAGGGTGGGGGTAGGGGGTGGGGGAGACCCCTATCAGTGCCAGGTAAGAAATTCCCTGGCACTGATAGTGCGTACCGCCATGGATTTCGTGGCGGTTCCAAACCACTTGAAATCCATGGTGGTATGCAGGGTCCTGATACCGCCGGCGGTCTGGTGATGGCCGCTGGGCTGGAGGCCGAAGTCTCCAGCGGTCGTCACCGCCCTGGCGGTCGGGGTGGAGAAGTGGCGGATGACCATGGCGGTAACCGCCATGGTCATATTTCCATTTTATTTTCCCGCCAGCCTGTTGGCGGTTTCACCGCCACTTCTCTCCCGTCCGCCAGGGTCATAATGAGGGCCATACTGTAGCAGTAAACTCAACATGACATTTTTTTAGAAAAAGAAACAGCAAACCCAAAGTCCTCCACAATGGTGAGCAATATGTCACCCGAATATGCTACACAGAAACCATGACAGTGTATGTAGCAACAAAATCAGCATGACATAAAAAAACATAACATGGCAGGTGACACAATATGTCACCCGAATATGCTACACAGAAACCATGACAGTGTATGTAGCTACAAAATCAGCATGACATAAAAAACATAACATGGCAGGTAACACAAAGTTTTCCACGCTGGTGAGCAACATCACACCCGAACTTTACACAATACCCTGGGTGTAGATCCATACTTAAAGACACATTACAGTTCCATAGGTGCTCAGTTGAATGTCAAAAATATGTACTCATGGCAGGTAACACAAAGTTCTCCACACCAGTTAGCGTCATCTCTCCAGAATTACACACAGTACCCTAGACATAAATCCAATACTTAAGGACACATTACAGTTCCTTAGGTGCTCAGTTTAATGTCACTAATATGTACATGACCTATCCCTGAAAAACAAGTGAGGATCAGCAAAATTGCTTGTCCGACACCGGGGCTCACAGTAAAACAATTCTAAACACTCAGGCCCTCATTATAACATTGGCGGCAAATGCCGCCTACCGCCACAGCGACGGCCGTTAACATACCATCGCCGTGGCTACCGACCGTCCACCAAATTATGACTGTAACCGGAATTCCGCCAGAAGGCTGGTGGAATTCGGGCTACGGTCATGGCGGTCATGGTGATACGGCCTATCTGAGTTTTGCTGGCGGATGCAGTGCTGGCAGCACGCACGTCTCCTGCCGGAGGACCCCCTACAAACAGGTAAGTCGGGTTCTTCGACAGGAGAGGGGGTGGGGGATGTTGTGTGCATGTGTGGGTGTGTGTGTGACTGTGTTTGAATTTGTGCCTGTTTGTGTAATGCGTGTGTGCATGAATGAGTATCTGTGTACGTGCATTTTGTGTCGTGTGATTGTGTGTGTGCCTGGATGTATGTTAGTGAGTGTTGCTGTGAGGGTGTATGAATGCATGCATGCGTGTGTGAATGTGGGAGTGTGTGAATGTGGGAATGCGTGTGTGTATGGGTGTGCATGTATGTGGGTATATGTCGGGGGTTGGGGCAGAGGGGGAGGGGAGGACTCTCAGGAGGGTGGCGGAGGATACCCCTATCAGTGCCAGGGAAGGCATTCCCTGGCACTGATAGTGCCTACCGCCATGGTTTTCATGGCAGTACAGAAACCATGGCGGTGGGCGGGGTCAATATGCCATGGGCGGCCTAGTGACGGCCGCTGGGCTGTACTGGACTGTAGTCTCCAGCCCGGCGGTCGATACCGCCGTGGTGATCGGTGTAATAACTTGGCGGTTTGGCTTTGGCCAAACCGCCAACGTCATAATAGTGGCGGTATGTACCACCAGCCTGTTGGCGGTACTACCGACCGCTGGGGTCGTAATGACACGCTCAGTCTTAGCTCTAACATCAACATTCTGCACGAGTCAGCCTCCCAAATTAGGTGACATGCACTGCCCTCCTCTGTTATACTGTTATACTCACTGCCAGTTCTCTCACTACCAGAAATGCTGACTTCAAACTACTCAACAGATTAGATCAACTCTGTATTTTGTCCAACTGTGTGCCTGCGAAGTTCAACAGGCCACTTTTTGGGTATTCATAGTCCCTTTAATATAAAACCAATTAAATGCGCATCTGACTCCAATAATGGAGGTGTGCACAGAATGTATCACAAGTATAGCATATTACAACACACTCGCCATACGGAGCAATATTGCTACAATATAATAGGCCCTCTGAAGGAGTTTCAGGTGGATGAGTTGGAATCCAGCTTCCATAGCGCCTCTCAGGGGTACCTACAGGCCACCCCCCCATTCATCGTTTTCAAGTCTGCCAAGGTCTCACTTTAATTTTTCCTGATGGTACTCTAATGGGAGTAAGGTGTTAGGTAGGAGGGTAGAGTAGAGTTGGCCCATACCAGGGTCTCCATCATCAGTTTACCTTTCCAACCCATGGCTTTGGTGGCTTTATGCCAGATCTCGATCACCACTGCCATGGGTGCCGGCAATGGTCCAACCCCTTTCCCCATACAGTTACCGGATGTAGCCCTACAGATCCAGCGTTCGTCTATCAGAGGGTTCCTGCTATGATGAGAAGGCCTAGTCATTGACCATCTGTAGCCGGGTCACTGTAATGTCAAGAAGTTATCAGCAATTCTTTGCATGAGTGGAATGTGGAATGAGTGTTTGATGATGGGTGATGGAATGCATGATGCAGGGGTAGAACTTGCAATGTCAAGGGATGACGGTCGGGACAGACGCTGTGGGGATCTGTTGGAAGCTGTACTCGCTGTACCTGTCTGCTCCTTAATGCTAATAAATCAAAGTAAACTCGGAACCGTGTGATGAAACTTTGTCATAACAAAACTGGCAACAAGGGGAGGACATCATATTAACCAGCATATAGACTAAAAGGAGCAGCCAGAGAATAATAGAAGATGCAATATTTATATGAACGAATCACAGTGTGGAGAAGCTATTAAGTCACTTACTAAAATTATACGTCTGGCGCGGGGAAGGTCGGGTGTTTAATTCTGTGGAGAAAATTGTTGCGACGGGATCTACCATGTGATGGAGAGTTGAGCTCGCAAGCATTGTGTGCATGTGTGAATAAGCGTGCTTTTAGGTTTCCTGCCATGTGATGGCGAATTGAGCTGGGAAATCTTGACATATGCTAATGAGAGAGCTTGCCAAGCAAGTGCATATGAGAAACATGGAGAACGAACTAATGTATGACTTTGGGAGATCATATTAAGTCAGGCTACAAACAACGCCAAAACGTAACGTGATGTTGTCATCGGGAGGCCATCTTGCATGTAGATTTGCCTTCACAACACTGCAAAGCCTAAAAAAACAACGCAGTCACATTGTATCTTCACTACAATGTTTGATTTTTGAATCGTGTTTGTGAATCCAAGTGTATAGTCCCAGCTGCACATACTTTGAGTGAGGAAAAAAAAGAAAAAGAAAAGAAGCTTTATGTGGTGAAGAATGGACAGTGGTTCTTCTGAGATTGGAGTACACTGAACAATTCCACATAAACATTTTTATTGTTAACTTATTTGTGGAACTTTTTTACCTGTTAATGAGTCAACAGACAATTTTGTTGTGCCCAGTGGATTCAGACAAGAAGATGTTTCCAGAACAAAAGACACATACACTACTACATTTGTTAGGTCCGCAGGGACTAAAGACAAATAACCAGATAAATAAAATAGTTATAGGTGATGGAGATAGGAATGGTTGTAAGCATTGCATTAGCTAATTTAGATAAGCATTTTTCCCCAAAGGTTTGCATTGGCATAACAAGGTTTGAGTTTGTTCAGAGGAAACAACAAAAATCTGAGTCCATTGACAATTATGTCAGTGAACTATGTAAGCTATTAATAGATTGTGTGTTTGATGGATTGTTAGAGGATCTGATTAGGGATCAAGTGGTAATGCATGCCTCAAATCCAGCAATCTAAAAGAAATTATGGATGAATGGAGATGTATGTTTGGATGAAGCTGAAACATCTAGCAGATGTGCAAGTGCATCAAGGGCAGAACTAAAGAAACCATTTGAAACAGTAGCTAAGACAAAAGCAAAAGCAAAGCATAGGTATGCAGGAAACACTACTAAGATTGGAAAAGTATACAACACACAGCTTTATTTCGATCAATTGACCATAAAAGCACATAAAACCAGCTAGCGAATATACAAGAATAAATAATCATTTTGATAAGATACAACAACTACAAATCAATAAATTAATTTGAAGTCATTAAAACATTAAGGGGGTGATTCCAACCCTGGCGGTCGGTGATAAAGCGGCAGCCAACCCGCCAACAGGCAGGCGGTAAAAAAAATGGAATTCTGACCCTGGCGGGAACCGCCAACACAGCCCGCCACTTTAACACTCCGACCGCCACGGCAGGACAGACAAACAGCGCGGCGGTCACCGCCAACAGGCAGGCGGCAGACAATGTACCGCCCACCCCTATCACAACTCACCAATCCGCCACCTTTTCCGGGGCGGGAGCCCCGCCGATAAAAACACGGCGGAAACAGACTACGAACGGGAAAACGCCCACCTCTACACACTCCACGAGGAAGGAGGACAGCATGGAACCCGAATTAAACATCCTACCAGCTATTGTCTACCTGCTCATCTACCAGGAGTACGAACGCCGGCGCAGACGACAACGGTGAGTACTGCACCTACGACACAGGGCAGGGGGGAGGAGGAAAGCTTACGGGCACACACATACGCATTACACCCACCCCCCCACCCCAAATACCTACACCCCAATGCAGAGCAACAAGTCAGAGTGACACCCACCAAACCCCCCGGAATAATGCAAAGACATAAGTAAAATGATCTTTAAAATTTATGTATAATATAGTTCTATTGAAGTTATGGGAAAATGCAATATGAAAGATACAAAATAAAGAATGAACATAGTGAAAATATATACATAGGCAATAAGTCCTGCACATTTTGTCAAAGTTCCATAGTCCGTGGGCCAATGTGCACAAACACATGGGCAAAGCCCACACAGGAGACCACATACCTTTGGAGAGAACACTGCTGGGGCACCAGATGATAAAACTACAGGCACCTCAGGGGGAAGGGAAGGGGGGGCACCTCAGCCACATGAGTCCACGACGCCAGATCCACGAGGGGCCTCCATGGCCACTGTACCATCCTGGGGAGTGCAAAGCCACAGTCTCTCAAGTCTCTACAGTGGGAGGGTTGCCCACTGTGCCATCCTGGGGAGTGCAAAGCCACAGTCCATCAGATGGATTACCGACTCCACTGGCAATGGAGGAGGCATGGTGCCCAGAGTGCTTCGTGAAGCCCTGCTCGACACAGAACCGGCACTGTCAATGGGCCAGCGTTGCTTGAGACGGCGTTGCCCAGCGGAGCGGTGCTTGACAGGAAGGGCCCAGCGGAGCGGTGCTTGAGATCAAGGGCCCAGCGGAGCGGTGCTTGACAGGAAGGGCCCAGCGGAGCGGGGCTTGACAGGAAGGGCCCAGAGGAGCGGTGCTTGACAGGAAGGGCCCAGCGGAGCGGTGCTTGAGACGGCGGGGCCCAGCGGAGCGGTGCTTGACAGGAAGGGCCCAGCGGAGCGGTGCTTGAGACGGCGGGGCCCAGCGGAGCGGTGCTTGACAGGAAGGGCCCAGCAGAGCGGTGCTTGACAGGAAGGGCCCAGCGGAGCAGTGCTTGACAGGAAGGGCCCAGCGGAGCGGTGCTTGAGACAGCGGGCCCTGTTCAGCAGTGCTTGTCACGGCGGGGCCCTGTTCAGCGGTGCTTGTCACGCCGGGGCCCTGTTCAGCGGTGCTTGTCACGGTGGGGCCCTGTTCAGCGGTGCTTGTCCTGTGTTTCTAGGGACCCAGACCTGGCCAATACTTCCCGCTCAGTCGCCATCCGACGTTGCGGTCGCGGGGCCCTCCTGTGATGGAGTCCTGGGCCCCTGGGTGTCGTCCGTCACACTCGGAATGGGGCTGGTGGGGCCCTCCTGGTCAGCTCGCCTGCTGCCTGACTTCTCCGCCCTGCTGCCCTTGCCCTCCTTCGCAGAAGCTCTGTGGCCCTTGCCTCCCTTTGATGATGTGGCAGGTGACGGGGCAAGGCTAGTGTCCTTGGTGGCAGCCGTCTCAGGCTTGTCGCGCCGGCCCTTAGATTTTCTGGTCCTCTTCCCAGGGTGTGGGCTGGCTGTCCCCTTGCTGCTTGCCGATGTTCCTGCCCTAGGAGCTGGTGGACTCCAATAGCCCTGCACTATGGTCCTAGTAGATGCACAGCTGGTGGTGGCTGAGGTGCACTTTGGACTCTTACCAGATGGAGGGGGTGGATCAGGTGATGCAAAGAGGTTAATTTTGGAGAGGAAAAGTGTTATAATCTTGAAATCAGTAGAGACCGGCTGATTTAATAGTCAGTTTATTAGCAGACTCCTTGCATAGCACCTTCACTTCTCACTGCCTCTGACCAACAACCCTTTACTTCATCAACATTCTAAGGTGCACTCCTGGATGTACCATTATTCAACATTCCAAAGGACGGAATGGAGTGCACCATTTTACCATCAAGAACCATACAATAGGGGGTTATATGGAAATGGTAATAGGAAATGGTATATGAGAATAAAACAGTAGTAAATATAATTATGAGAACATACTATAATACTTATGGTTGAATTACTCCAACAATTTTAACAATTATATTATAACACTTCCCCTTCCCCACCAATGCAAAAATGGAGAAGGAACATGACACAATTACTTGTAACAGTAGGACATTTTCTTTATCACATATCCATGAAGTCCTCCACCTGCACGATGAACCAGCATCCCATTTGGATCATTGTCGCTCCTCTCCAGACCTTTGTTCTGACCCACTGGGGTCGTCTTGGGTGGCAGATAAACAGTCCATACTCCATACGCGACCATCTTCCAAGGTTACCACATTCTTATGTACCTTAGTAATTCTTAATGGCTTAGAGAACCGGCTTCCCTCCTTCCGAGTAGATCCTGGTAGCTTTATTCTGACCCATTGGCCCACCCTCCATTGTTTAATTTTGGTGCCCATTTTGATGTTATACCAATCCTGGTACCTCCTCTGGTTCTCTCTTACCTTCCTCAATACCTCTTTACGATGAACAATAACGGGCTCCCCTCCTCCCAACCAATTCGGGTTTAACTTAGTTCCTGGTTGTCTACCTTTAAGGGATATAAAAGGGGATACTCCTGTGACCAAATTGGGTGTGGTGTGATATGACCACAACATACTCTCAATTGCGCCTTCTCCTGAAACTCGAGACACACTGGCTAACTGCAAACACTCCTTGATCATCCTGTTGACTCTTTCTACCAGGCCGTTTGCCTTTGGGTTGTATAACGCTGTCCGGTAATGTTTGATCCCACTGACAGTCAAAAACTCAACCATGGCGCTTGAAGTGAACTGTACCCCATTGTCTGTCACAATAGTGCTTGGAATACCTTCACGGGTAAAGGTTTCTTTAAGGAATTGTATTACATCATGGGTGGTTACATTATGTACAGCCTTGGTCATCACCCAGTGTGTGTGATAATCAACTAACACAAAAATGAACCTGGCTCTCGATCCTGGGCACGTGAGAGGTCCTAAAATATCTAACCCAAGCTTGTCCCATGGTTTGGTGGGGACCTCAACTGGAGATAAGGGAGCCTTGCGCATGCTTCTGGTTTTATCACTCAATGAGCAATGGGTACAATCACGAACAGCATCCTCAACTAACCTGTCCATTGTGGGGAACCAGGAGGAGGCTCGCAGTCTGTTCTTAGTCAAGGTTCTTCCTAGGTGTTCCTCATGTGCCAATCCTATCAGTTTTTCCCAGAGAGCTTTGGGGGGAACAATTCTCTCACCTCTCATTACTAGGTCTTTGGTTAAGTGGAGTTCAGAACGTACCTCCCAATACCCCTTTACCTCCTCATCAAGTTGCTGACAACTATTAGGCCAACCCCTCAAAATCATATCTTTCAAAGTTTGTATAATCTTATCCAAGGTTGTAGCTGTGACCCATTCTTCTTTGGTAATACCTGACAGTTCTACATGAAACACTGGATCAAGGCTCTCAATAGATTCATCCTTTCCACCCTTCCTGGGTAGTCTCGAAAGACAGTCAGCCACCACATTTCTCTTGCCGGGGACATATTGCATGTCGAAATTAAAGCCTTCCAACCCCATAATCCACCTTGAAATACGAGGGGTAGCTTGGTCTTTGCCTTTAACAGTAAATAATGAAATGAGGGGTTTGTGGTCTGTTCTAACCACAAACGGCAATCCCCATAAGAAGTATTTGAAATGGTTGACGGCCCAAAAACAGGCTAAAGCCTCCCTCTCTATCGTGGAATAATTTAGTTCTGCCTCCTTTAATGATTTGGATGCAAACGCCACGATCCTTTCCTGCCCATTTACACATTGGGATAACGTGGCACCTAAACCTTTTCCACTCGCATCCGTGGTGAGCCACGTTTTCCTGGTGGTGTCAAAGTTCCCTAACGTGGGGCAATGGACAATGGCTTCCTTGATTTCTTCAAACGAACCCTGACTCTCTTCATTCCACACAAAGGGTATGTCTTTCTTTAATAATGCTCTCATGGGAGCAGTGACTGCTGCAAAATTGTGAACAAACTTGGACATATACTCCGCTAAACCCAAAAATGATCTCAATTCCTCTTTATTGGTAGGAGCTGGAGCTTCCTTTACAGCTACTACTAGATCACATTTGGGTTCAACCCCATCTTTACTTATTTTATGTCCTAAGTATTCCACAGATTTAACCCCTAGTTGACACTAATCCTTCCTAATGGTCATGCCGGCTTTATCTAAAGCCTGGAAGACTTCTCTTAAGGTTGCATTGTGCTCACCTTCCGTACTCCCATATACTAGTATGTCATCCTGGAAGCACATAACTTGCTTGATTTCCTGCAAAATCTTCTGCATGATTCTTTGGAATACTGCAGCGGCTGATGCGAGGCCAAATGGCATCCTGCGATATCTAAATGCCCCAAATGGAGTAATAAAGGACGTGAGCGAGCGTGAAGTAGGGTGTAACTCCACCTGGTGGTATGCGGAAGATAGATCAATCACACTAAAATGTTTAGCGGACCCCAACATGCTTACCATTTCATTTATTTTGGGTAAGGGAAATCTATCTACCCATATATTCGCGTTTAAATCCCTCAAGTCCACACACAGACGAATACCTCTTCCATTGGGTTTCTTTGTGACCACAATTGGCGCCAACCATAAAGAGCTCTCAATAGGTTCTATAACTCCTGATTTGACCAATTTGTCCAATTCTTCCTTCAACGGTTCCCTCATTAGATACGGGACAGATCTCACTTTATGTACCACAGGTGTCGCACCCTCCTTAAGTTTAATTTTGTGCTGGAAGTTTTTCAACAACCCTAATCTATCATCAAACAGTCTTGGACATTCCTCACAAACTCTTTCACAAAATCTCTGCAAATTTACTAGTAACACTTGTTCCTCGCCATTGGGATCCAGTTTGATTCCGAGCTCCCTCTGGTGCCTCCATCCCAGTAAATTAGATCCCTTCTCAGTAATGTACACCTCTCCTTTCGTGTGTCTGTCCTTGAACATAATGTCTAGTTCTAGCATTCCCTTAAGAGGTATTGGGTCGTTGTTGTACCCACCCGGTTTAATGTTGGCAGAGTGCAATTTATAACCTCGCATTTGGAACTTGTCAACAAAAGTTTGGTAGTTCAAGAATGTATAAGGCGAACAAGAATCAGCATAAACCTCCACCGCTATATCATCAAGCCTGATGTCACACATAGGATAAGCATTGTTGCAGGATTCTGTTCCCTGCTTCCCCTTGACTTGTAGAATAAACTTAGTACCTAAATCAGTAAATTCTTCTACTCTATTTAATTTTTTCCTTGTGTTCTTATCATTTTTGCACACCCTCGCATAGTGCCCTTTTGCACCACACTTCCTGCACATGCAACCACGTGCCGGGCACAAAGGACTATTGGCTAGATGTTTGGGGTTCCCACATCTGAAACATCTTCCTTTAGATATGTCTTCATTAAGATTCCTCCTTACAGTGGTGGCCAACACTACTGACTCTTCATTGTCCACCCCCTCATCCTTTGTGTTGCCACCTTTTATTTCTTTTACACTGTCTATCTCAGGTGTGCTTTTAATCTCTCTCATACATTCCACTGTATGCTCAATGCTCCTTGCCATATCCACAGCTTCTTTTAGAGTAGGGTTGTGAGTAAGAAGCTTCTCTTGCACCCTTGGGCTATTCGTACACCTAACTAACTGATCACGAATCAATGAGTCTTCTAGATCCCCGAAAGCACACGTTTGGGCGAGCCCTCGCAAGGAAGCTATGTAGGTTCCTACCTTTTCATCCTTGGCCTGTACTCTACTGAAAAATCTATGTCGTTCTAATACAATATTAACTTTGTGCCCGAAATGACCCTCCAACCTGTCCAACGTTTGTTGGAAAACATCAACATTTTCCCCATCCTCCTCTCCTTCTTCTTCATTGACTGTCAGACTCTCATATACTTTTCTACCATGTATTCCTATGTTGTGTAATAGTATATGTTGCTTCCTTAATGCTGTAAACTTTTCTCCACCTATAGCAATTAAGTAAGACTCAAACAATTTAGACCATTCCTTCCAAGGTAATAACGGTTCACCAATTTCATTTAAGAACGGGGAGGTTGGGACATCCCTGCAGCAGCCATTTCGTTGTCACTTATTTTGTAGTAAAATAGGTAAACCGTTACTAAATGGTATCGTATTGAGTGAATTCTGCTCCTTCCCAGTTTTTCTCCCAATACACTCTCTTGGCACACTGTTTACACTGATGTGCCCTTTGTATTAACACTCAACTTCACAACTGTAATACAGAATAAACTAGTATTAAGATTATACAACACATTCTATAATATATCAACTTGTAATGTATTCACAGTCTATTATAGTCTGCACTTGTGAGCAATATGAATTTCACAAAGTTACACTCTTATTTTGAAATAGCCTAAACTCAAAAGGGCTTTTATTTTGTAGAGCGTTCATTTACAGGAAAGCTTGCTTCCGTCTCGAGGATTACCTCACTTCACCAGTCCGATTCCCTCGAGGAATTCAGAGCTTTGCCGGTAAGCTCCCGATACTTGGAGATATGAAATGCTAGTGTTCCATTCGCGTTTCGCGTTTCATACGCGAGGGCTCTTAATAATGAAAGCCCTTCAACGCATAGACCAACGAAGACGTACCCGTTCTCTCCTTAGCGCAGTACTAGGACGGCCACACGCCGCGCTTCAGCGCCGCTCTGCTGACCCTGGGCTTACTCAGAGCGCTCCCGCCCCGTGCCTCAGAGCCGTTCTGAGACGCCGTGTCACTCGGAACGCTCACACACCACAGTTTAGTACCGCATGAGACGCCCCCTCATGCGCCGATGAATTACTTCAGGCCACGTCGTTCGAACACCGCCAGCGTGAGACAGTGAATTTCTCTCGCGGCAGCACACTTAGCAGGCAAAAATGGCTGTGTCAACTAAGGTTATCTTCAGCGCTACGCGTCAGCGCTACAACGCCATACTCTTCACCCCAATAGCGTTCGGCCAGGTTACATGTTAAATCCTCATAAAATTAACACTATGACACTCACGATCTAGCCGCTTAACTCTTTGCACGGCGTAATCCCTGATGACGTGCAGAATTGCTAGACATCCATCAACTGCCGTTGACACTTGAGATGGTTGCGTCCTCAGATGCTCTCTGCCCGCTAAAGACACACAGGCACCACTTGACTGTACCTTCTTGGTTCCAAAGCAGGAATCAGATAATTCACTGTGGTGCTGAACAAATCAGGGGCAAGGAGTCTTTACCACCCCTGCGCAGTATCCCACCCTCGTCGCCAAAAGTTCACTTTTACTTCATCAACATTCTAAGGTGCACTCCTGGATGTACCATTATTCAACATTCCAAAGGACGGAATGGAGTGCACCATTTTACCATCAAGAACCATACAATAGGGGGTTATATGGAAATGGTAATAGGAAATGGTATATGAGAATAAAACAGTAGTAAATATAATTATGAGCACATACTATAATACTTATGGTTGAATTACTCCAACAATTATAACAATTATATTATAACAAAAAGTTTTTTAGGAGCAATGGGAAGGGTAGGTGCAGTGGGTATGGGAGTGGAGGAAGAGGATGTGGTTGTAGGAGAGTCAAGTGTGCTGTCTTTGGGTGCAGGTGCTTGTGACGGAGGCTGTCGTGAGGTGGATGGCTGTTGGGTGGGTGGCTGCCTGCGTTTGTGTGGTTTGGAAGAGGGGGTGACAGACACACTGGGAGAGGACACAGGGGACGTGTAAATGGCAGTGGGGGTGGTGACTGCACGTGTGCGGACTGTACTGGAGGGTGTGCTGGTGATGGAAGTACTGGCTGATGGTGGTGTGCATGCAGGTGTGAGTGGAGACGTCACAGGGAGGGAGGAGGGAGACGAGGAGGTGGGCGACACAGAGGTGGTAGTGACTGTTGGCATGTCTGCATCTGGATGTTGCTTGGGTGAATGCTTGTGGGATCTGTGGTGCTTATGTCTGGATGAGCTGCCCTTGGGTGTTGAGGTGTGTGCAGGCTGGTCTGATGGTGTGGATGGGATAGGCAGAGGAACAGGAGACTGGGACTGGGTGGAGGGAGTTAGAAGAGGGAGGCTGGAGACAGGGACAACAGCTGCCGTCAGTGCTGAGGCCAGAGCGTTGAACGATCGCTGATGGGCAGCCTGACCCGAATGAATGCCCTCCAGGTATGCATTGCTCCGATGCACCTCCCTTTCTACCCCCTGGATGGCATTCAAAAGGGTAGACTGCCCAACAATGATGGTCCTCAGGAGGTCAATGACCTCCTCACTGAGGGTAGCAGGGGTAACTGGGGCAGGGCCTGAGGTGCCTGGGGCGAAGGAGATGGCCGGCTTCATGGCCGAGCGGGCACGGAGCGAAGGCTGAGGGGCTGCTGGGAGGGCGGGGCTGGTGCGCTGGGTGGCGGCTGTACCTGTTGTGGCGGTGTGCACGGATGTTGCCGCCACCGCAAGGGAGCTCCCTTCCGAGGACGTGTCGGTGTCGCTGACGTCTCCATGGGTCCCCGTTGTGGAGCTCCCCTCGCCCTCCGTCTCACTGGTGTACTCGGAGTCTGTTGCATGGCCCTCCGGGGCCATGTGAGATGCAGCTCCCTCGTGCGCCGATGCCACTTCTCCTCCGCCTGATGATGCTAATGCACACATGAACAGGTAGACAAAGAAAATGGGGGGGGAGAAATGAACACAGGTTGAGTGCATGCATTGGCAACACCGTTGTCGGAGAGGACAGACACAGAAGCCCCCAGCACTAGGCCGCGCAATCGGGGTACACTACTCAGTTATTGTGACTAGGCCTACAGGTCTATGGACGACAAATGCACACATGGGTGAGGCCGGACCATGGATAGCTGTACTTGGCACCCTACAGAGGTGGGTGGCGGGGGCACAGGGCCATGCCTAACGGAGGGGCCTAGCCTACAGAATGGGCCCTGGCCTAGATATAGCCACAGCCCTCCTCCCCCACCCAGACACCTCCACTGCGCGCAAAGATAGCAGAATGTGCTGATACTCACCCCCTTGTGTCTGCTGTGATGTCCTCAAGCGCCCATCCAAATCGGGGTAGGCCACCGCCAGGATCCGGGACATCAGGGGGGTCAATTGGCGGCTGGCACCCCTCCTACGTTGGGGTGCCATCCCCAGCAGAGACTCGGCGGTCTTTCTGGTCCCGCGGAGGATGTCCTCCCACCTCTTTCGGCAGTGGGTGCCCTGTCTGTTGTGGACCCCCAGGGCCCGGACGTCCTTGGCGATGGCACGCCAAATTTCGATCTTCTGATGGGCGCTGACCTATGTGACATGTACAGGGTGGGAAAGGAAATATCATCACTTTTCTGCCTGGTCAATGTGAGTGTCCCCCCCTCCCCAACCTTGCCATGTGGCACATGCTCTCATCTGTCGTGCCATGCACTCCTCATTCGCTCACCTCCCCTCCATCTTACATCCACCCCACTCAACACAGGCATAGCCCATTCAACGTGCACCCTGTGTACTAACCTGTTGGTCTGGAGGACCGTAGAGTAGCGCATACTGGGGGAGGACCCCATCAACAAGTTTCTCCAATTCTTCTGACGTGAAGGCAGGGGCCCTTTCCCCAGTCGCAGCAGCCATTGTATCTCCCAGACCGAGGTCACAGCAGCACTTGCAGTATAGGTCCTCTCCTGTGGATGATCAGGTCTCGAGTGATTAATCAGATAGAAAATGGCGGTCACGGCCACGGCGGTGCGTACCGCCGCGGTGCGTACCGCGACCGCCGGCGCACATCGTCATTGGCTACTGAAACCCATAGGGTGCAATGTTAACCAATGCGGCTTAGCACCGCGGTCTTCGACCGCCTACCGCCACTGTGTGCCACGCCAGCGCATTGACCTCACATCCCACTGTCACACTTCACAGGTCAGGCAGCCGCCATTTCAAGGGCCCACATGGCATAATTTCTACTGCGTCACACAGGCCTAGGCCTTGCATTGCCACTCATACAAGCCTTTCAATGCATAGCGATTCGTATACTGTGCAAGCTGTGTGAACGTACCTGTGGGTTGCTTGACTCTGTGCTCCATGTTGTCCTTCCTAGGCACCGTCCGCTGGGACTTGCGAGGAGAAGGATGAATCCTCCTGTGTACCGACCGCTGGTGGACCTGTCGACAATGGAAGAACGACATATCACACTTAGATACAGGCTTGACAGAGCCACTATACATGAACTGTGTGCCCAGCTGGAGCCAGACCTGATGTCCCCCATCCGCCAACCCACAGGGATTCCCCCTCTGGTGCAGGTTCTGTCAGTACTCCATTTTTTGGCAAGTGGCTCTTTTCAGACAACAGTGGCCATGTCATCTGGGATGTCTCAGCCTATGTTTTCTAAGGTTTTGTCCAGAGTGCTGTCTGCCCTGATGAAATACATGCGGAGCTACATTGTTTTCCCTGAGGTGGGCGATTTGGCTACAGTGAAGGGTGATTTCTATGCCCTTGGACATATCCCCAACGTTATTGGTGCCATTGATGGGACCCATGTGGCTTTGGTTCCCCCCAAAGAAAGTGAGCAGGTGTACAGAAACAGAAAAAGTTTTCATTCGATGAATGTCCAGGTGGTCTGTTTGGCTGACCAGTACATCTCCCATGTAAATGCCAAGTTCCCTGGGTCAGTGCATGACGCGTATGTCATGCGAAATAGCAGCATCCCTTATGTTATGGAACAGCTACAGAGACACCGTGTGTGGCTATTAGGTGACTCTGGTTACCCCAACCTGTCGTGGCTACTGACCCCAGTGAGGAATCCCCGGACCAGGGCAGAGGAACGGTACAATGAGGCCCATGGGCGAACTAGGAGGATCATAGAAAGGACCTTCGGGCTCCTGAAGGCCAGGTTTAGGTGCCTGCATATGACAGGTGGATCCCTAATGTACTCACCAAAGAAGGTGTGCCATATCATCGTGGCCTGCTGTATGCTTCACAATCTTGCTTTGCGACGCCAGGTGCCTTTTCTGCAGGAGGATGGTCCAGATGGTGGTGTTGTAGCAGCTGTGGAGCCTGTGGAGAGTGAAGAGGAGGAAGACGACGGGGACGACACGGACAACAGGGATACAGTCGTACAACAATATTTTCAGTAGCACGCAGGTAAGAATCACCCACGCCATTTTACATTTACTTAAGGCCTCATGCGTCTCTACTGTCTGTGTTTCCCCCCAGTTCCTGTTAACCGATTTGTGACTTTCCCTTCCCTTTTCAGAGCTGTATGACCCACTGCGTGACTTCTGCTTTGTTTGCCCATGGACTAAAGCTTATTGACATTGGTATGTTGGCATCACAATGTAACTGAACATTATTGCACCGTTATGTGTAATACATTTGTTAAGAATACAAGCAGACTCCTGTTTTTTTAAGTGTAATAAGTGATTTATTTCAAGTGCTACATATAGGTACATGATTGTAAAACGGTGATGGGTGGGGGTGGAGTAATGTCCATGGCAGAGTCCAGTTCTCAGTCTCACAGGTGCATTGTCCATATGCCTGTGGAAGGATGGAGCAGGGGCAGTTAAAGGTTGGACAGGGTGACAGTGTGGGACAGTGGGATGACATCAGGGGGTATCTTATGCTGGCGGGGGTCTTGGCATCCTACTCTGTCTTCTTGTGAGATCTCAGGTTCCGCTTGCGGGGTGGTTCTTCTTCAGCAGGAGGTGGGGTTCTGGTGGCCTGTTGTTGTGTGGTGGCCTCCTGTCCACTAGCGCCGGCGGAGGTGGTAGGCTGTTCCTGGTCTAGGCTAGTGACAGGGGCCCCTTGGGGTGCCACATGGTCCCGCAATGTGGTGACTATCTGGTTAAGGGCCACGACGATGGTCCCCATTGCGGAACCAATGTTCCTCAGTTCCTCTCTGAACCCCATGTACCATTCCTCCTCCTGTGCCTGGATCTCCTGGAACCTGGCCAGTACCGTCGCCATTGTCTCCTGGGAGTGGTGGTATGCTCCCATGATGGAGGAGAGGGCCTCTTGGAGAGTGGGTTCCCTGGGCCTGTCCCCCCCCTGTCGCACAGCAGCCCTCCCAGTTCCCCTGTGTTCCTGGGCCTCTGTCCCCTGGACGGTGTGCCCACTACCACTGCCCCCAGGTCCCTGTTGTTGTTGGGGTCGTGGGTCAACCTGGGTGCCCTGTAGTGGCGGACACACCGCTGATTGACGTGTCCTGGAGACAGAGGCATGGGCCCGCTGGGTGGGAGCTGTGCTGGTGTTCCCAGAGGGGGTTAGGTCTGCTGTAGTCTGTGGCTGTCTGTGGAGAACCGACTGTCCCGAGGTCCCCGATGGGCCGGGCTGGTCATCTGGGTCCAGGGAGACAGAGCTGCTGTCATCGCTGGAGGCCTCTTCTGGGGGTGGGATGGACATCTGTGTACCCTCCGTGGCGGAGTGGTGGCGTTCGGGTCCTGCAGGGGTATAAGGGTATGGTTATTGCTTCTGTGTGTGGCATTTCGTGTGATGGGTGGGTGGCCGTGTACCCAAGTGCAGGCATTCCCTTGTGGGGGCTTTAGTGAGGGTGGCTTGTGGGGGTGATGTGTGTGTGCAGTGGGCATGCTTTGGTGATGGGTGTCCATGCTTTGTGGTCGCATGCAGGGCTTGGTGTTGGGATGGGTGGGTTGTGATGGTGAGCCATTTGCAAGGAGTTGTTGTGATGGGGGTGGGGGTGGGGGTATGTGCTGGCATGCAGGTGGGGTGGGGGGGAGAAGTAGTTAAGAATTGACTTACCAGAGTACATTCCTCCGCCTACTCCTGCGAGGCCCTCAGGATGCAGGATGTGCAAGACTTCCTCCTCCCATGTTGTAAATTCTGGGGGAGTAGGTGGGGGTCCGCCGCCAGTCTTCTGCACCGCAATGCTGTGCCTTGATACCATGTAACGCACGTAGGTCGTTCCAGCGCTTCCTGATGTCATCCCGATTGCGTGGATGCTGTCCCACCGCGTTGACCCTGTTGACTATCCTTTGCCATAGCTCCATCTTCCTGGCAATTGTGGTGTGCTGCACCTGTGCCCCGAAGAGCTGGGGCTCTACACGAACTATTTCCTCCACCATGACCCTGAGTTCTGCGTCAGAGAACCTGGGGTGTCTTTGGGTTGCCATGGGGTGGTGTGGATGAGGTGAGGGATGTTGTATGTGTTGTAGAGTGTGATGTGTGTGGTGGTGTATGGTGTTTTGTGCGTGGTAATTGTGTGGGTGATGTTGTGATTGGCCTCTGTGTGATAGTTTACTCTAAGCAGTGCTGTCTCTCTCTGTCCTTAATTCGCAATTGTGGTCGTAGGGGTTTGTGGGTGATGTGGGTGTGTGTTTTATATTGTATTGGGTGTGTGGGAGTGTTGTGTGTATATGTATCAGGTGTGTGTATTTCAAATAGTCCAATGTTGTTGTTTTCTTGTAAGGGTGTGTGTATTTTGAGCGCGGCGTTGTGTACCGCCAATAGACTACCGCGGTTGAAAGACCGCCACGTGGATTCGTGGGTCGGAATGGCATGGGCGTATTTCTGTTGGCGTGACAGTGGAGGTTTGGTCATCGCCATTTTTTCGCTGACCTTTGGTGTGGCGGACTTTTGTGGATGTCGGGTTTTTGGAGGTTTTCGAGTGGCGGGTCAGAATGACCCTGGCGGTTTACCGCGGCCGCGGCGGTGTTATGGCTGTCTTCTGACCGGCGGTAAGCGCCTTTTACCGCCGAGGTCAGAATGACCCCCTAAAACAATAAAAGCTCAAATTACACATAAAAGCTCTAAGAAGAGATAATAACCTTAAGTTGCTTTTTGGAAGTGGCAATGCATGCGCCAGGCTGTTACTAAATACTTACTCACTGGGAAAATTACATCAGCTGAATTATAACTTTTTAACACCCGTAGAGCCAAGGAACAGGTCTTAAATCCCATAGCCCTACAAGTGTTGCGAATCCATTTTGATTGCAGGTTCACATAAGCTGGACAAAAGAACATAAAATGTTCAATGGTTTCGGAGGTACTGCCACAAGCAGGGCATATATCAGGGAGACCAATCGGCCCCCACCTGTGCATCAATGACATCAGGGGCAGGGATCCGAAACGAAACCTTGCATATACGCTTTTGCAGATCCGGTATAATGTCCAAATAGGCTTCAAACTTTGGAGTCCATTTAAGATCAGTAAAAAGGTTAGTTAAACGGCCATGAGATTTACAGGTTATGTTGTTATCCCTGACATAAGACCAATAAGTTAACTTTAAAACATTTTTGTGCCGTCTCTCTAATTTGTGGGGATTTTCCCAATAGTCACCCAAGCCCAACAAACGGAACCAATGGGACACATGACAAATCCAAGGGACAGTATTGGCATTTTGACATTTTAATAGATCAAGTAATGAGATCTTATATATATCTAGTTAGGGGGTAGTTCACAACCCGATCCAGTACAGGCGAGGTCTTAAAGTAGCTAAATCTGCTGCTCGACTTAACCCCAGATCCCAAAATATTGGGAGCAGGGGTGTGGAGCGTGGACACACTATCAAGGCCCTCGCAAAGTTGTTTTCTCCCACTGAGATCTTGTTACAGTTGGAGAAACCCCAAACCTCCGCTCCATACAGAGCTGCACCTTGTGCCTTGGCTATATAAATCTTCCATGCTGGAGAAACAGCTTTTGCAAAAGAGCCCTGGTAAAAGCGCATTATGGACAAAGCTCTATGTTGTAACAACCCTGCACTTTTTGTGATCTGCTCTTCCCATGATAGTTTACTAGTTAACCTGACTCCCAAATAGTCTATAGAGCTAACTTCCTTCAGGAAAACACCATTGATGTAGATGGAACATCTTTTACTAGGCCCTTTGGATAACACCATTAGTTTTGTTTTGTTTATGTTAACCTCCAACCCGTGATCGTGACAAAATGAGTAGAATCGATCAACAAGGATTTGTAACCCCATCGGTGTCTTGGAAATGAGGAGCGAATCATCTGCGAAAAGCAGGACAGGAATTTTTTGTGTGTTCAGGGAGGGTGCGGCATTCTGGCATATGGACACATCCTTCACTACTTCGTTAATGAATAAAGTAAATAATAAGGGGGCTAGCACACAACCTTGACGGACTCCCCTTCTGATTGGGATCTGTTCTGTCAATTCGCCTTGTTCGCCCCACCTCACTTGGGCATAAGTGTTTTCATGCAATCGTTTTAGCAGGAGTAGTAGGACCTCTGGAACTCACAGTCTGCCCAGCACTTCCCATAATTTAGCTCTTGGAACCAGATCAAAAGCAGATCGCAGGTCTATAAATACTACATATAGACATTGCTTGGCGATAAGGACATATTTCCAGTACAATATAGCCAGTCGAAAGACCTGGTCTACCGTGCTAGTTTTGGCACGGAACCCGGCCTGTAGTTGAGAAAGAATTTGACGCTCCTCAACCCAGCTAGTTAGCCTCTGCAGAATTTGTTTAGCAAAAATCTTTTGCACGTTATCTATAAGGCTAATTGGCCTGTAGTTGGCTGGAAGGTTAGCATTTCCTTTTTTGAAGATGGGTACAATTTCAGCCCCCTTCCATGTGCCCGGGATTTGTCCCCCTGCAGCTATGCTATTTGAAATGGCATTAATATACCAGGACCAGATATTTGGTTCAGATTTATACAGATCTCCAGGGAGTTTGTCCGGTTCGGGTGCTTTGCCAAGTTTCAGACTGTTTATAGCCTCAAGGGTTTCTTCTACTTTAAAGGTGAGATGACCCTTGGGGATACACTGGGCCCCCACTTGAACTGACGTGCTGGGGATCAAATCCAGTAGCATAGGTGAGGAGTTAACTACATTGCTGTCTGTTAAGCCCTCTGGTAGGGCATAAAGAGTGGAAAAATGTTCTTCCCAGCTTTCCGGTTGTATGTGGTTGCTGGGACAACTCCTACCTCCATTTTCTCTTTTAGACAGGAGTTCCCAAAAGCGCTTATTATCCTTCTCTCTGGAAGCATTTAATAATTCCTGCCACAGGGAATCCTCCCACCGCTTTTTTGCATTAGACACAGTTTCTTTATATAGAGTCCTAGCTTGTTTGATCTCCCCCTGGGAACCAGACATTACTACTGCTTTAAGCCCAGACTTACCCTTTGAACACCTCTCATCAAACCATCCCTTGCGTGCCCCTTTTCCTTCACATGGCTTTGTCCGCCTTGCTTGATAAAACAAAACCCCGTAGCTGAATAGCCATATTATCATGGATTTTTAGAATCGGAATGTTCCCTACAGTCTGCTCTTTGTACTCGGCCAAGTTATTTAAAAAGATTTGGTATATTGCTCTGATATGATATGGCTTAGACATCACTTTTGGCCAAGTAACCTTAGTGAATTTATTGTTCCAGCATAGTGGAGGGATTTTTGTAGCATGATTATTGTGTGTTCTCCTGAACATTTCTCCAGAAAGGGTTAGAAGCAGGGGAAAGTGGTCACTATCACTTCTCACTATTACTTCCATATCTTCCAAGCGGGGCCATAACCTAACATCAACTAAGAAGCAATCTATAGTACTTGTGGAATTGCCCCATTTGAACGTAGGTGCAATGTTCATATCAGATGGCATCCTGCCATTGCAGGCCCTAAGGCCATGTTTTAGACATAATGAAGCTAATTGTGTGGACACCCGAGATTTTTTGCAGGGCCGAGTAATAGAAAGCTGCGGGATCCCCCACAGCTCATCCTCTTCGTCAGTTAGGTCATTAATAAGGGTGGAGGGTTCAAAGGTACAATTAAAATCTCCAGCTACAATTAAAATAGTCGAGGGGTGAAGGCTTCCTACAAATTCGGACAAAATAGCCAAGGTATGAGACTCGGAGCTGCATGAGACCGATCGTATATAAACATTAACAATAACAATTGATAGAGTTTTTTTTTGCGTAATACACATGGCTTCTATATCTACAGAATCAATTTCCAAAAGCTTGTAATCACACTGCAGGTTCTTGTTAACAAGTAATAACAGCCCACCTTTCGCCCGGCCCAACCCCTTCTCTGAAGGTATAGCAGGAACACTAAATGAAGGAAATCCATCTATAATAGTAGCATCCTCTGCCCAAGTTTCCTGAAAGAGACAAACATCTATATCCTTGATAAAAAATGCCCATTCGCTATCATCTAGTTTCTTTGCCAACCCAGCAAGGTTCCAGGACATGAGTTCTAATGTGCATTTGCCTTTGTTTGGAGTCAGTCATACAGAAGCAGGCAGCGGCCCAAAATCGGTAGCTGCCTTCCATACAACACCTCCACAGGAACTAGTTAAGCCATCTGGTCCATCCGGTCCCCTATCTGGTCCGTGATTGTGTGGGTTTAACATAAGTCTTATCCCCCCCATGGTTGCTGCTCTGTTCAAGTGGGTGCGAGAGTCAAAATCCATTAGTTGAGTCACTATAGTCTCATCTTGAAAATGGATAGTATTTATGTCAAAATTGGTCCCTGAGATGCTGTTCCTCTCGGCCGATGTTATATCCGAACGAATGACAGAGAGGCAACTTCGTCGGGAGCGTATCCAGTGTATGACTTTATTAATCAAGGAGGCTTGGTTCTCAACTGACCCTGGCAATAGTTTTGGATCATTCGTCAAATAGATTTTATTTGTTCCATAGTTTGTGCACAAATCTTGTTCTTTATTAACTGTGTTCTCAATATTGTTACCGGGGAAATTGCTGTTGTAGAAAGTTTTGTATGGCCTGTTAGACGATTGTGTGGTATTGTCCCCTTGGTCAATTTCAGGGGGGTCGGATCCATTGATCCTACCTCTGACTCTACCACTAGTAGAATTAATCGCCCAGTTCCCTAAACAATCCCCATTTCTGGGTACATTTTCAGCCCTCCCTTTGGGCCTCAGGTTATCTTTGGTAGGGTTGCGGCGGTTAACTTCCCTCCCTTGTGGAATTGTCCCCCCTCTGACGAGGAGACAAGAATTAACCTTTAGCTCAGCCCCCTTGTTTGGGGCAGAGAAGGGGAATGTAAATGTATATAAAGAACCATATGAAGAACCACCCAAGTGCTATAGGAGCGGATGTGCTGAGCATTTGGCATTTGTGAAATATTGTCCTGCAAGAAAGTGAAATGTAGCTTGTGCGGAGTGATAGGGCATTATGCAAAAGTATGCAGGAAAATGATGAAAGCTGTTAAGTCTGTCAGGGAGAATAATGAATCTGATAGTGACACGTGTAGTGCGAAGAAAGTAGCTCGGAATGCTGTTCCGATTTGAGAACAAAAATGGTGCTAAATGTTAAAGCTGTGTGTTTGGTAGTGCACAATAAACCTGAGTGTTGGATGAAGATTAGGGGTGTTGGTTAAAAAAAATTTGCAGATTCAGGTTCACCCTACACCATTATTAATGAGGAAGTATGCAGGAAATACTTTTGACAAAGTGGGTTCAAAATTATTTCCTCCCAACATCAAACCAGAAGGTTATGGAGAAGGAAAAAAATGAGATGACAGGATGTCTTTGGTTCAACTTTAAAAATTGTTATGCATATGGAAAGTTGTATGTGTCCACGAAAGACCCATAGGTACTTGGATAGAAGGACTAAAGAGAGATACACATTATACTTAATCCAAATGGTAAAGAATAGCTATTAGTTATGAATAAAGGTGTGAAATTGGGGGACGAAATGTTAAAGAAATTTCCTTCAGTGTTTAAAAAGGAAATTGATGAACTCTGTGGATTTGAACACAAGATTAGACTCAAAGTTGATGCAATACCAAAAATCAAAAAGGTTAGAAATGTACCAATATCATTAAGAGAAGACATAACAGCAGAATTAGACAAATTGGTAGCTGTTGAGATAGTAGAACCAATGGAAGCTTTGGAATGGGTTTCACTGATAGTAGTGTCACGTAAAAGCAATGGGAAAATAAGATTATGGCCCTCATTATGACATTGGTGGTAAATTCTGTATACCGCTGCGGTGATAGCCGCCAACATAACTCCGCGGTGGCGAACATCTATCCGGCAGATTATGACACATACACACAACACTGACAGAAAACAGCGACAACCATAAATCCGCCAGACCCACTGAACATGATAAATGGTCGGTACTACCACCCATACCGTTACACCACCAAAACAATGCTCTCCAAAAAATAACCCACTAATCACCACAGCGACATTCAACGCCGGTAAACTATTGGTGGTGCACACTGCCATGGTGGATCTGGCCACCCAAAAACAAAACAAGACAGCATTGGCCAGAATCAAAAACCCACACCTGACACAAATACACACACCCCCACGCACACACCAACAGCACTATAAAACACCACCCCACATCACCCAAAATCCTTTGCAAACACAAGAAGACTGCTACCCTTAGCCACGCCAATCCCAGAGAGAACTGCACACACATATCACAACTACCCATTTATCCATCACGCACCACACACCATACACCCCACCACTTCACACATCACCCTCTGCACAACACATTCCACACAACACCCATGTCCACACAAAGGCACCCTCCGTTCACTGATGAGGAGTTGGAAATATCGTGAAGGAAATAGTCAAGGTAGAGCCACAGCTGTTTGGAGCACAGGTACAGCAGATCTCCATTGCCAGGAAGATGGAGCTATGGCAGAGGATCGTGGACAGGGTGAACGCCGTGAGACAACATCCACACACAAGGGACGACATAAGGCACCAGGACTGGCGGTGGATCCCCACCTCCTCCCCCACAGCTGACAGCATGGGAGGAGCAAGGCTTGGCAATACTACATCCTGAGAGCCTCACTGGAGTACCCGGAGGACTGGACACTGGTGAGTCACCGTTTACAACCTATAACCCCCCCTTACCTGCATGCCATCTTGACTCCTAACCCTGACTCCCATCACCCCACCCACTCCATCCCACACAGTGCACCACCCCAATTACCAAACCTAAATAGAAACTCCTGCATGCCATACCCACTGCATGCACATCCCTTTCAGCTCTGCATGCACACCTACCACCAATACATGCTCAGCATGGAGAACTAACAATTCCACAATCCATCACCACACACTACCATAGGTAGGAGGACAACTACTTAGTCATTGGGAAAGCTAGAAATGTGGAATGTGTCACAGACATGTACCATAATACATCACTTACATCCCCACAGGCGCCCCAGCCAATGCCAGCAGCAAGGAGGTGCCATGGCTACCCAGTCCCCCACCAGAATATGCCCCCAATGATGAGAGCAACCAAGGAGCTCTGGATCTAGATGAACACCCCGGCCCATCAGGCACCACTTGTCAGTCGGCTACCCCATCCCACAGCCAGTCCACCATAGAGCCCCCCCTCAGAATCTAACACCACAGCAGCCAGCCAACATCCCCAGAACTCTGTCCTCAGGACACGTCAATCAGTAGTATGCCCACTTGTACAGGGACCCGATTCCACACCACACAGGCAAGACAATGGGGGTCCTAGTGTCAGTGGGTGTGGGCACACCGTTCAGGGGACACAGGCACAGGGGACCAGGGACAGTCGGAGGACAGCTGTGTGCCGGGAGAGGATAGGCCCAGGGAACCCACTGCCCAGGAGGCACTCACAAATGTCCTAGAGGCATACCAACAATCCCAGGACAGGATGGATCACATGATCAATATCATGCAGGAGAACCAATGGCTGCAGGGGGTACACCACTAGGAGGTAATGCAGCAATTGCAGGGCCTAAATGCCACCATGGCCTCCATTGAAGGGGTGCTGGGTGACATGGTCAACACCATGCAGGAGAACAGAGCACACCAGGGGACACTTCCGCTAGCCACTCCACCCAGCAGCCATCAACATCTGCTGAAGCTAGTGGACAGGGGGCCCTGCCACAGGACCCACAGGCCATCAGCACCATTCCTCCTGCAGAAGGTGAACCACCCCGCAAACGTTCCCTGCGACACAGACAGACACCAGAGACAGCTGCCAAGACCAAGACCACCACCAGGAAATGAGCCCTTCCAGAATGTCCCCCTTGTGTTCCACTGTGTCACCATGTCCACTTTGAACTGCCATTGTTCCCCTTCCTATGGCCCC
Organism: Pleurodeles waltl; assembly: GCF_031143425.1. Classification (NCBI taxonomy): domain Eukaryota; kingdom Metazoa; phylum Chordata; class Amphibia; order Caudata; family Salamandridae; genus Pleurodeles; species Pleurodeles waltl. The sequence goes on along the minus strand of NC_090440.1, from coordinate 548,755,271 downwards.
TTGGACACTAGACCTGTGCAACAAACAGACTGGCCCACTACAATGGACTTTTCCCAACCAACCACACCACTCTATTGCACTTTCCATTGTTTTTCTGTATTTCAAATAAACACCCTTGAACACAACTTGAGTAATAGTGCTTTATCTGAAGGAAGTGTACAATGTATTGAACTGTATTGATCTGCATGATCCTGTGCAAATGTCCTGTAACATGTTGATCTATCCTACATATGTGTCTCAGTAGTCTGTACACACCACAGCATTACACTGTTGTAATCACACCAACATCTGCAGTAAGGGAAGGCATAGGTGACAGTCAGTTGCGTTGCAAAGGTAGTGAGTGGCATTATGCTACCGCCATACAGCACAACACTTAAATGGAAAAATGTTTAGTTAAACAGTCTTATCTGAGTGTCATTGGAAGTACTTCTCCTCCTCTTCCTCCTCGCTGTCCTCACTGTCCACTGCTGCCACAGGTGCATTGTCACCCCCCTCCTCCTGCAGATAGGGCACATGGCACCTGAGGACCAACTTGTGCAACATGCAGCTCACAATAACAATCTTGCCGACCTTCTCAGGGGAGTAACATAGGGATCCACCTGTCAGATGTAGGCATCTGAACCTGGCCTTCAGGAGACCGTAGGTCCTTTCAACAATCCTCCTGGTACGCCCATAAGCATCATTGTACCTATTCTCAGCCCCTGTTCTCTGATTTCTAACAGGGGTCAACAGCCAGGACAGGTTTAGGTATCCTGAGTCAAATGGAAGAAGTGAGGGACACAAATTAGCCTTGCACAATGGCATGGGGTATGACTCCTGAAGGCATACACTGACATATGTTGGGTGGGGAGTCAGGCTCACCTATAAGCCACACTCTGTGCCTCTGTAGTTGAGCCATCAGCTGTGGGATGCCACTATTCCTCAGGACAAAGGCATCATGCACTGAGCCAGGACACTTGGCAGTGATGTGGGAGATGTACTGGTCAGCAAGGCACAACATCTGGACATTGAGTGAGTAGAAACTCTTCCTATTCCTGTATACCTGTTCATTTGCCCTGGGGGGAGACTAAGGCAATATGGGTCCTGTCAATGGCCCCAATCACATGTGGTTGTGCCCCACTACAAAGAATCCAGCCTTTACAGTGAGCAAATCATCTACCTGGGGGAATGCGATGTAGCTGCACATGTGTTTGATCAAGACAGCCAAAACCCTTGCAAGCACAATAGAGAATATTGGCTGTGACATTCCTGCAGCCAGGCCCACTATCACCTGGAAAGAGCCTGTTACCAGGAAAAGGAGCACTGATAGTACTTGCACAAGAGGGGGTATTACTGTGGCGCAACGGATAGCAGGTAGCAGATCAGGCTCGAATTGTGCACACAGCTCTGTGATTCTGGCCCTGTCCAGATGATAGGTTTAGTATGATGTGCCGGTCCTCCAGTGTAGACAAGTCCACTAGGGGTCTGTACACGGGTGCTTGTCTCCTCCTCCTATTCCTCCGCAGTGGTTGGTACATAAGGAACCCAAAAGTAAGAAGAAAGTGACAACAGGAACTATGGACACACAACATCAGTGCACACATAGCATGTTTGAATGTTGGACACTGAAATTGTCTAGGTGTGTACAGTCAACACCAATGACACACATTTAAATCAGTACATGTGTACTAGCATTAGAAAATGGCAACCGCCTGTCCTGTATGCAGGGACAGGTGTAAGCAACCTCACTCCTCCAGCGTTAGGCGTCATATCGGGAGGCAGTCTGCACCGCTGTGCAATTCCTCATTGGCTAACATGGGGCTCTATGGAGTACAGGAACCAATGATGATCAACGCCGTGGACATGACTGCCATTTTCTCCCTACTACTTCACTTGATTTCTGACTTTCCACAGGACTACATCTCCACTGCGTGTGCTGCTCTGACCTGTGCCTGGTACCTGCCATGGCCTGTGATACAGGGGAAAGGGCCCCAGCCTTCAGGTCGGAGGAGTTGGAGACGCTTGTGGATGGGGTTCTACCCCTATATAGACAGTTGTATGGGCCTCAAGACCAACAGGTGAGTACATCATGGGTACGTTGCATGCAACATGACTGCATGTAGATGTGTGTGAGCTGGCAGTGTGTCATTTGGGGGGGTATGGCTGGTGGCAGTGTTCATGCAGAAGTTCAGGTCATGTGTGTACTTGATGAGGTGCAAATGCAGTATGTGGGCCATATGTGTGACAGGCTGGATTGTCTGATTCATGGTGTCCCTCTGTCTGTGTTTTTTCTGCATGTCAGCGCCCATCAGAAGAAGGGGTTGTGGCGTGCCATTGCCAAGGACGTGCGGACCCTGGGGCCCATAGCTGGCGGAGCACCCACTGCAGGAAACAGTGGGAGGACCTGAGATGCTGGGCCCGGAAGACCACGGAGGCCCAGCTGGGTACGGCCTCCCAACAAGGGTGGGTGCCCATCGGAACATGACCCCCCCCAATGGCCTGCATACTGGCAGTGGCTTACCCAGAGCTGGATGGTCACTTCAGGACATCACAGCAGCCACAAGGGTGTGAGTAGAGTGTGTGTGACAACCATCATTTGTTGCATGGCAGGGGATTTGGGTGCAGGGTTCTAGTCAGTGGATGCCCCAGTATGTCAGTTTAGACATTGCTGCATGGTCCAGCTAAGGTATTTTGGGTGTAATGCATATTTTTGATAGCTAGATTGCTGGCTTCCAATGGCAGACAGGGCTTAGTTGGTCCCAGTAGGTGTACAGATGGCAGTGTTTGGGTCCTACCTGCTGTAGTACCTATTCAATGGTATGCCAGTGTGGTCCATACTGCCCATTCTTAGTCCCAGTGGGTGATAGTGATGTGTATGCCATCTGTGCTGTTGGTGCTGTGATTCACCCTGTGCTCCCTTTCTTTCTCCCCTCCACCTCCTTTTGTCATCCTGTCCATGTGTGCATTAGCATCATTTGGGGAAGGAGCAGGGGCCCGGTGAGTGAGGGAGCTGCAGCCCACGGGACCAAGGCGGCAGAGTCCACTGATGCCGAGGGGACAGTGGGACAGAGGGCGAGGGGAGCACCATAGGGGGACAGGAGCTGATACAACTGACTTTGATTCCTCCTCCCATGGGAGCTCCCTGGTGGCGGTGGACCCTCTGGGATTACCACAGCTACAGGATCTTCTGCCACCCCCGTACCAGCACTGCCCTCCCAGTAGCCCTGCACTGAGTTGCCTGCGCCTGCTCACCCAGGAGGGTGGGCATCTCCTCCGCCACAGGCACCTCAGGCCCAGTCCTAGTCAGCCCTGCTGCCCTCAGTGAGGAGGCTATTGACCTCCTGAGATCCATCTCTGTAGGGCAGTCAACCATTGCGAATGCCACCCAGGGGCGGGCATCCCAGATGCAGCATTGCAATGCCATCCTGGAGGGCATTCACTGTGGCTCGGCAGCCCTACAGAGATCGTTTCAGGCTCTGGCCTCCTTTCTGATGGCAGCCATTGTCCCTAGTCCTTCCATCCCCCTCCAACTACCACTTCCCAGTCTCCTCTCCCCAAACCATCCCACGCACACATTCTGACAAGAATGCACCCAAAACAACAGACAAGACTTGCACAGACAAACAAAGGCAGCACACTTCAGTCCACAAGCACTCATGCAGCACACACATCATCCACTGCCTCCACTGTCTCCCCCTCCTCCTTCTCCCTCACAGTCACATCAGCACTCACACCAGCATGCACAACATTAACAGTCCCAGAACCTGCCACCTGCACAGCCTTGCCCAGTCACCACAATAGCAGACCCGCAGACATGCACCCCACACGCCACATGCACAATCACCATCACCACCACATGCAGCACACCCACCTCACTTGCAGACACCACCACAACATATATACATACGTCCTGTTTGCCCTCCCCGCCCTATCTGCCCGCCCTTCCAAAGACACACAAATGCTCACACTGAGACCCCCAACAGCCACCCACCTCACACACGCACAGTCAATGCACCTGCACCCAAGTCCAGCACACCTTCTCCTCCTACAACCACTCCCTCTACCTCAACTCCCAATCTGCCTCGCAGAACCCACCCTCTTGGTCCTAAGAACCTTTTCCTTTCCCGCCTTGACCTCTTCCCTCCCTCCCTCGCCACCCCCACAGTCCTGCCCGTAAGAGAAAAGTCCCAACCCCCCAGCCCAGTACCTCCAGCACCAAATCTAGCCCTGTTCCACCACCTAAGACTTCAGCTGCCACTAAGGGTCACATGAGTGACACTCTGCCCCCTTGCCCCAAGCCCACTCCTCAGCCCCCAAAAGAGAAGGGCAGAGTACCACCCCCTCCAAAACCCAAACCCAAGGACCCCCTCTCCCAAAAAGAAGCCCCTCCACCCCCCACTCCTCCCTGCCACCTGAGGTGCCTATTTCGAACATGATGCCCCTGCACAGTGGAATCCCGATGTTGTCAGTAGTCAAGTTGGGGCTTGGACTTTGCCCTGTGGGCATTTTCAGACTGTGGACTGGCCAATGGCCCTGCATGTAAATATGCATTTCTATATATTTTTGGATTTGTGCTCTTCATCCTACTGGATTACAGTGGTTGGAACAGAGGTATGTGTCCTGGCTTTCTTTGCTAGTGGGTCCTATTACTGTCGATTTACTCTGCAGATGGCTCTTCGTGTGTGTGTATGGTGTGTGTTGTGCATGTGTGTCACTCTCTCCTCCCTCAATTGTGCGCTAGGCGGCTGTACTCATCATCGTCGTCTTCATTAGCGTATGTGCTTCAGGATGGCCATGGCGTGGTACAGCATTGGGAAGACTTCCAGTTCTGGTTCCATGGCGGCCGCAGACTCCTCTCTGTCCCTTGAGGTGAGTGTCTCCTTTTATATGATGTATTTCCGTCAGGCTTTTGGTGGCGTTGCTAACACCTCAGAAATCCTGGCAGTTTGCTATGTCATAATATGGTGGGTGGATCCTTGTCTTCCACCTGCCTGTAGGTGTCTACCGCCATGTTCAGTGGTCGTACCGCCCTGGCGGTTGGGGTGGTACATTGACTGTCTATGGGAGGGATCACCACCAGGGTCATTATTTGGTGGTCATTAACGCCGGCCTGGTGGCGGTACTACCGCCTTCGCTGGTGTGGCGGTCATCTGACCGCCAATGTCATAATGACCACCTATGTATTGATTTGCACCATGTGAACAACAATATTGTGGTAGACCAGTTCCCGCTACCAAATATAAACGAGATGCTGTCATTGTTAAAAGAGGCCAAGTGGTTCTCGACAATTGATGTATCTGCAGCACATTACCAGATACCTTTGTCAAGTGACAGCAAAAAGTATACTGCATTCATCATGCCACAAGGGTGCTATCAATTTAGGAGGGTGCCATTTGGGTCGGCATCAGCAGCTGCTGTTTTTCAACAATTAATGCACCAATTATTTAGAAAAATCAAAGGTACTACATTTTTTCAAGACAACATAATAGTGTATGGGAAAAACTGAGAACAGCATGATAAAACTTTAAAGGAACTATTGAGACTTATGAGTTCACAGTATTTAATCATAGAATATTCGAAATGTACATTTGCAGAGAGCAGTGTCACATATTTGGTACATGTGATTAGCAGTGATAGCATAAAACCCAAACACACTCTTATCAATGCTATTCAGAAAGTAAAAGCTCCAACCTGCAAAGCCGAAATCAGATAATTTATTCATTTGGCAGAATTTTGTTCAAAATACATTCCAAACTTTGCTACAAGAACGTACAACATAAGACAGTTGTTAAAAAGCAAAAACAAGTTGGAGTGATCATCTGATTGCAAAGTAGATTTTCGTAATGTGAAAGAATGTATTGCAAATGTGGCTTCCTTGAAACGTTTTGACCAGGATGAACACCGTGCAATTACCATAGATGCAAGTAACAAGAGGTTAGGGGATGTCTTAACTCAAATGGAGAACTATCGAAAAGAAAATGTTTTTGCATGGGCATCTAGGTCTTTATCGCCTATGGAAGAAAAATATTCAGTAATAGAAAAAGAAAGTTTAGCTTGTGTTTGAACGACTAATCATTTCAGAGCATTTGTGTGGGGAAAAACTTTACATTGAGGTGTGATCACAAGCCATTAGTGAAAGTGCCAACAACTGAAGGTACAATAAATACGTCAGCTAGCGTAGCAGGATTAGCTGTCAGACTACAGGACTATAAATATAAAATAGAATATGTTCCAGGTAAAAAAATGATTGTGGATTTTGCAGATTTCTTTATCCAGAATTTCTGAACAGCTAGAAATATGTGAAGATGAAATGTGGAATTCAGACAAAATTGCATTTGTAAATGACCTAGGGAACACTTGCTTAACAAAGGAGGTCTGGGAAGCAGAGTACACTAATGATAATGTGGAAGTCAAAGTGAAAGAACATATTAACAAGGGATGGCTAAATAAAGCAGAAATAGGAAGATCAATGAACACTTTTTGAGAAGTAAGCTATGACCTGGGTGTACAGGTAAATTATGGAGAGGTGAAAAAGTAATCCCCTCCAAAGGCTTGAGAAATTCTGTAATGACATTATGTCATGAGGCACATTTTGTAATTGAACCAAGCAGGTTGTCAAATAATCATTTTGGTGGCCTGAGATGGACATGGAGCTAAAGAAACATGTTTGTGTGATGTCTGTAAAACTGCTGACAAGTCCTTGGTCACTTTAAACCCACCCATTGGGGTTAATAGGGTACCAAGTTCACCATGGAAGAGTGTAGCAATCAACATCATGGGACCAATAGGTAGGGACCATAAGTATATCATAGTACTCATAAATATGTGTTCAAGATGACCCATCTTTAAAGTTGTGGAAAAAGTGGATATTAATGAGGTTTTGTTGTTTTAAGATCAGGCATTTCAGTGGGAAGCTATACCAGTGAATTTATTAAGTGATAATGGTGTACAATTTACATCCAAATAGTGCAAAACAGTATTTTGAAAGACTTGGTGTTAAATACAGAACAACTGCATTGTACAATCCCACCAGTAATGGCATGATTGAACGCTTCAACCAGCTAGTAAAGAACACCATCCAGTGAGCTGTCCACAATCAAGATGGATGGGAGATTCAAGTGGAAAAATGGTTTGGGCATACAGAGTTAGTGTGTGCGAAGCAACAGGGTATTACCCTTTTGTTTTAATGAGAGGAAGAAATCCCAGGACCAAGTATGCACCAGGGTGGCTATTCAAATCTAGTATAATACAATGGTCAGAGGATTCTGTGAAAGTGAAGTTGGAATCTGTGAAATCCAAAGGAACAAATTGGCATGACAACAAACATGCAACCAAAGAATGTGACGTCATAGTGGGCAGTGGGTTAGAGTAAACAAAACCTTGTAAGGTACCCAAAGAAGAAAATACATTCTATGAATTTATAGTGGAGGTACTGAATAATGCTGTAAGGTTAACTGATGGAAAGGCATGTAACTTAAAAAGAGTAACTAAATATTCTGTTCCTCTTTCCACAAGGAATCAATTTCCGGGTAAAGATTTTGTAATGGGTGGCCTATTTGATGGAAACATAAATAGACAAAACAAAACAATGTGGAAAATACTGGACCTGAACATGAGGATACAGTTACAGAAAGATAAATAAATGACGATAATTCACAAGAATCAACTCCCTCCAATGAAGGGCAGGGAGTCAATGAATCTAAGATGGAAAAAAGACCACCGGTGTGGTTGAAGGATTATGGGGGTCATTACAACATTGGCGGTTAATGCCGCTTACCGCCGTGCAGAAGACCGCCAACACACCGCTGCGGCCGCGGAAATCCGCCACAGCTATTATGACCCACAGCTCGGAATCCGCCAAAATTCAGACACCCACAGAAGTCCGCCCCACCAAAGGTCAGTGATAAACTGGCGAAAACAAAACCTCCACCGCCACGCCAACAGAAATACGCCCACACTATCACGACACACAAATCCACCACATTGGCCAATTTGAAATACACACACCTGATACACATACACACACCACTCCCACACACCCATTACAATATAAAACACAAACCCACATCACCCACAAACCCCTATGACAAAATAACCAGGAGAAGGCCAGAGAGAGACACTACAAACTACTACCAAGCATCCACAGACACACAATACCATCACCCACATAACTTCCACGCACCGCACACAACACACCACTACATATCATCCCACTTAACACTACACAAACCACCACACACATCACTCACACCACCCCATGGCACGGCTAAGACACCCCAGGTTCTCTGAGGAGGAGCTCAGGGTCATGGTGGAGGAAATCGTCCGGGTAGAGCCACAGCTATTCGGATCACAGGTGCAGCACACCTCCACAGCTAGGAAGATGGAGCTATGGCGAAGAATCATGGACAGGGTCAACACGGTGGGACAGCACCCAAGAAATCGGGATGACATCAGGAAGAGGTGGAACGACCTACGGGGGAAGGTGCGTTCCGTGGTCTCAAGACACCACCTCGCGGTTCAGCGGGCTGGCGGCAGACCCCCACCTCCTCCCCCACAACTAACAACATGGAGGAGCAGGTCTTGGCGATTCTGCATCCTGAGGGCCTGGCAGGAGTAGATGGAGGAATGGACTCTGGTAAGTCAAATCTGTACTATTACTTTCCCCACCCTACCTGCATGCCATCACATACCCCCACCCTCACCCCCATCACTCCAACTCCTCACAAATGTCCCAACATCACAAACCACACATCCTAACACCAAGCCCTGCATGCCGCAACAAAGCATGGACACCCATCACCAAAGCATGGCCACTGCACATACCCATACACCCCCCTAAACCATCATCACACAAGGGCCCACAGAGGAATGCAAGCACTGGGGTACACGGTCACCCACCTATTGCACACCATGGCACACACAGATGTAATAAACATCCTTTTATACCCCTGCAGGACCCCTACCCAACGTCACCGGACAGGAAGGTCCACACATGTCCACACCACCAACAGAAGAGGCCCACAGTGATGACAGCAGCTCGGTCCAACTGGATCTAGATGACCTGCCTGGCCCATCGGGGACCTCAGGACAGTCGGTTCCCCTCACAGTGGCACAAGCCACCACAGAGCTACCGCCCTCTGGAAACACCAGCACAGCACCCACCCAGCGGGCCCATACCTCTGTCCCCAGGACACGTCAATCAGCAGTGTGTCCACCACTACAGGGAACCCTGGCTAGCCCACCACCCGAACAATAACAGGGACCTGGGAGCAGTGGTAGTGGGCACACAGTCCAGGGGACGGAGGCCCAGGAACACAGGGGAACTGGGAGGGCTGCTGTGCGACAGGGAGAGGACAGGCCAAGGGAACCCACTCTCCACGAGGCCCTCTCCAACATCATGGGAGCCTACCACCACTCCCAGGAGACGATGGCAACGGTACTGGCCAGGTTTCAGGAGACCCAGCGCCTGCAGAAGGAACAGTATTTGGGCTTCAGGGAGGAACTCAGTTCCATCAATTCCACCCCAGGCACCATCGTAGGGGTGCTGAAGAAAGTACTCAACACCAGGCGGGACACTGTGGCACAACAAGGGGCCCCTGACACTAGCCTGGACGATGAACTGCCCACCACCTCCGCCAGCACTAGTGGACAGGACGTCCCGCCACAGTACCACCACACCAGCACCCCACCATTTGCAGAGGGAGAACCACCCCGCAAACAGTCCCTGAGATCCAGGACAAAGACAGAGAACGATGCCAAGACCCCCGCCAAGAAATGAGACCACCCTGAATGTCATCCTTCTGTCCCACTTTGTCACCCTGTCCATCCTCAAACTGCCCCAGCTCCACTTCCTATGCCCCTCTGGACAATGCACCTGTGAGACTATTAGACTGGACTCTGCCATGGACGTTCCTCCACCATCATCCCTCACCTTTTTACAACCCCCTCCAATATTGAGCACTTAAATAAACACCCTTGAAGCCCAAAACAATCTGGAGTCAGTCTGTGATTTCGAAATTGTGTATTAGCAATTACAGGGTCAAAATGCTCTTTCAAATGTAATGTCAACACACCTATGTCACACAGCTCTAGTCCATGAGGAAACAAAGCAGATGTCACACAGTGGGACCCACATCTGTGAAATCGTAAGAGAAAGTGACAACTCAGTGACCATACACTGGGTGAAAAAGACAGACAGTAGAGAGATAGTAGTGTTAAAGTACATGTAATAGGCAGTTTTGTATTCTTACCTGTGTCTCACTGGAAATATTACCGAGTTCCTGTTGTAGATGTCCTCTTCTTCGGCTTCCTCGTCTTCACTGTCCACAGGCTCCACAGCTGCAACAACACCGCCATCTGGACCATCCTCCTGCAGAAAAGGCACCTGTCGTCGCAAAGTCAAGTTGTGAAGCATACAGCAGGCCACGATGATCTGGCACACCTTCTTTGGTGAGTAGAATAGGGATCCACCTGTCATATGGAGGCACCTGAACCTGGCCTTCAGGAGGCCAAAGGTCTGCTCTATCATCTGCCCAGTTCGCCCATGGGCCTCATTGTAGCGTTCCTCTGCTCTTGTCCTGGGATTCCTCACTGGGGTCAGTAGCCATGACAGGTTGGGGTAACCAGAGTCACCTGCAAATGGCGAGGGACAACTGTTAGACACACACTAACCTGTAGGGATATCCCCAGACCCAGACAACCATTCCCACTGACTTGCTTCCAGGTGCTCACCTAATAGCCACACACGGTGCCTCTAGAGTTGACCCATCACATAAGGGATGCTGCTGTTCCGCAGGATGTAAGCAACATGCACTGAGCCAGGGAATTTGGCATTAACATGGGAGATGTACTGGTCTGCCAAACACACCATCTGCACATTCATGGAATGATAACTGTTCCGGTTTCTATACACCTGTTCACTCCTGCGGGGGGTACCAAAGCCACATGTGTCCCATCAATGGCACCTATGATGTTGGGGATATGTCCCAGGGCATAGAAGTCACCTTTCACTGTAGGCAAATCCTCCACCTGAGGGAAAACGATGTAGCTCCGCATGTGTTTCAGCAGGGCAGACAACACACTGGACAACACGTTGGAAAACATAGGCTGGGACATCCCTGATGTTATGGCCACAGTTGTTTGAAATGACCCACTTGCAAGGAAATGGAGTACTGACAGCACCTGCACTTGAGGGGGATTCCTGTGGGATGGCGCATAGCTGACATCAGATCTGGCTCCAGCTGGGCACACAGTTCCAGGATTGTGGCACGATCACGCCTGTAGGTGATGATCACATGCCTTTCCTTCATTGTCGACAGGTCCACCAGCGGTCTGTACACCAGAGGATGCCGCCATCTCCTCACATGTCCCAGCGGACGGTGCCTATGAAGGACAACAGCGAGCACAGAGTCAACCAACCAGAGGTACGTACCCACAGGTTACACAGAACACGAATCCTAATCCGAAATTTGGCCTGTATGAGTGTTGAGGTTAGGCCTAGGTATGTGTGACGCAGTTAAAAATAAAGCCATGTGGGCCCCTGAAATGGCGGCTGCCTGACCTGTAAAGTGGGACAATGGGATGTGAGGCAACTGCGCTGGCGTTGTACACCGTCGCGGTAGGCGGTCGAAGACCGTGGCGCAATTCTGCATTGGTTAACATTGGACCCTATGGGTCCCAGGAGCCAATGACGATGTACGCCGGCGGTGACGGTATGCACCGCCGTGGACGTGACCGCCATTTTCTATCTGTTCAATCACTCGATACCTGATCTTTGACAGGAGAGGACCTACACTGCAAGTGCTGCTGTGACCTCAGTCTGGAAGAGACAATGGCTCGTGTGCCTGGGGAAAGGGCCCCTGCCTTCACATCAGGGGAGTTGGAGAAACTCGTGGATGGAGTCCTCCCCCAGTACACGCTACTCTACAGTCCTCCAGACAATCAGGTAAGTACACTGGGAGCATGCTGTATGGGCTGTGTCTGTGTGGAGTGGGGTGGATGAAAGATGTGGGGTGGGGAGATTGAGGCGTGCATGAAACGGCGGTGAGTGCATGTGCATCATGGCAAGGGTAGGGATGGGGGCCAATGACTGTGACGGTGCAGTTGGTAATAACTTTTCTTTCCCCCCTGTACAAATCATGTAGGTCAGCGCCCACCAGAAAAAATATATTTGGCGTGCCATCGCCAAGGGCGTCCGGACCCTGGGGGTCTACCACAGACGGAGCACCCACTGCCATAAGAGATGGGAGGACATTCGCTGCTGGAGCAAGAAGACGGCGGAGGCCCAGCTGGGGATGGCCTCCCAACGTGGGAGGGGTGCCCGTCGTACCATGACCCCCCTGATGTTCAGGATCCTGGCGGTGGCATACCCAGAGTTGGATGGGTGCTTGAGGGCATCACAGCAGCCACAAGGGGGTGAGTACAGACTCATTCTGCTGATTTTGCGCGCAGTGGAGGTGTCTGGGTGGGGGAGGTGGGATGTGGGTTTCCCTAGGCTATGGCGAGTATGCTAGTTAGGTCCCCTTGTTCTGGCAGACCCTGTGGCACCCCACCCCACCTGTGTACAGTGGCAAGTACCTAGTCAAGCTCCTGTGTCATCCATGTGTGCAGATGTCAGCCATAGCCTTGTAGGCCATGTCCCAGGGATTGAACAGTGGACCCCAGTGCGCAGCGTAGTGCAGGGGGCTTCTGTGTATGTCGTTCCTGCCAACGGTAGCGGTAATGCATGCACTCAACATGTCTTTCTTCTGTCGTCTCCCCCCCCCCCTTTTTGCGGTCTCCCTGTTCTTGTGTGCACTAGCATCATCAGGCGGAGGAGCAGTGGCACCGGAGCAGGAGGGAGCTGCATCCCACATGGCCCTGGAGGGCGAGACAACGGACTCGGAGTTCACCAGTGGGACGGAGGGCGAGGGAAGCTCCACGGCGGGGACAAGAGCTGACACCAGTGACACGGACTCGTACTCTGATGGGAGCTCCCTTGTGGTGGTGGCAACATCTGTGCTCCCCGCATCTACATGTACAGCCGCCACCCCCCCCTACCAGCACCGCCCTCCCAGCAGTCCCTCAGACTTTGCCCCGTGCCCGCTCGCCCAGGAGGGTGGGCATCATCTTTGCCCCAGGCACCTCAGCCCCTGCCCCAGTCACCCCTGCTGCCCTCAGTGAGGAGGCCATTGACCTCCTCAGGTCCCTTACTGTTGGGCAGTCTACCATTTTGAATGCCATCCAGGGTGTAGAAAGGCAGTTGCAACAAACTAATGCATTCCTGGAGGGCATTCATTCTGGTCAGGCGGCCCTTCAGCGAGCTTTTCAGACTCTGGCCTCAGCACTGATGGCAGCCATTGTCCCTGTCTCTAGCCTCCCCCCTCCAACTTCCTCCACCCAGACCCAATCCCTTGTACCTCAGTCTTTCCCAAGCACACCTTCAGACCAGCATGCACACACGTCAACACAGAAGGGAGGCTCTGCCAAACATAAGCACCACACATCCCACAGGCACTCACGCAAGCATCACACACATGCAGACACACCAACATCCACTGCCTCCACTGTGTCCCCCTCCTCCTCGTCTCCCTCCTCCCTCCCAGTCTCGTCTACACTCACACCTGCATGCACTACATCTACAGCCACTACTTCCATCACCAGCACACACACCACCACACCCCGCTCACGTGCAGTCACCACCCCCACTGCCATTCACAAGTCCTCTCCCAGTTTATCTGTGACGCCACCTCCCAAGATACACAAACGCAGGCACACACCCCCCCAACAGCCATCCACCTCACGACAGCCTCCAGCACATGCACCTTCACCCAAAGTCACCAAACGAACACCTCCTACAACCACAACCTCTTCCTCCACTCCCAAACCCCCTCCAACTACCCGTCCCAGTGTTCCCAAGAAACTTTTCCTGTCCAACCTTGACCTCTTTCCCTCACCTCCCCCACCCCGTCCGTCTCCTAGGGCCCGACTCTCCAGGTCCCAACCTAGCACCGCAGCCGCAACATCTCCGAGACCAGTGGTGCCTATAGTCACCGACCGGAATCTGGAGTGCACCGCCCACCAGGGCAGCCAGTGTGGCACGGAGCCACAGCACGGACAGTCCCCCACCTGTCAAGCATCAAAAGTTGGCCAGTGCCCGGCGGGAGAGGGGGAAGACTCCAGCCACCAAAGCCGCTCCCAGGGGTACAGGTGGGAGTGTGGAGTCTGCTGCGACACCTTCCAAGGTGGGGAAGGGCCACAAGAAAGTCAGCAAGTTGGAGAAGACCGCCATCATCCCCGCTGCCCAGGAGGCCACCGCCAGCACCAGCCCCACTGCCCAGGAGGCCACCGCCATCATCCCCGCTGCCCAGGAGGCCACCGCCATCATCCCCGCTGCCCAGGAGGCCACCGCCACCAGCCCTGCTGCCCAGGAGGCCAGCACCAGCCCTGCTGCCCAGGAGGCCACCGCCATCATCCCCGCTGCCCAGGAGGCCACTGCCAGCACCAGCCCCGCTGGGCCATGAAGGGCCACCAGCCCTGCTGGGCCAGACAGGACCGCCAGCACCAGCCCCGCTGGGCCAGACAGGACCGCCAGCAGCTGAGTCACTGCAAAGGACCCCGCCGCCACAAGCACCGCTGAACAGGGCACCGCCGCCACAAGCACTGCTGAACAGGGCACCGCTGCAACAAGCACCGCTGAACAGGGCACCTCCGCCACAAGCACCGCTGAACAGGGCACCGCCGCAACAAGCACCGCTGAACAGGGCACCGCCGCCACAAGCACCACTGAACAGGGCACCGCCGCCACAAGCACCGCTGAACAGGGCACCGCCGCAACAAGCACCGCTGGCCCATGAGCGCCAAGGGCACTGACGCTACTGAGTCCGTCATGAGCAGGATGAAGCACTCTGGGCACAAAGCCTCCCCCAAGGGGCAGTGGAGAAAGGCATCCACTACCTCAGTCCTTGGCAGGATGAAGCACTCTGGGCACAAAGCCCCCTCCAGAAGCAGTGGAGAAAGGCATCCACTACCTCAGTCCTTGGCAGGATGAAGCACTCTGGGCATCCACTACCTCAGTCCTTGGCAGGATGAAGTACTCTGGGCACAAAGCCCCCTCCAGAAGCAGTGGAGAAAGGCATCCACTACCTCTGTCCTTGGCAGGATGAAGCACTCTGGGCACAAAGCCCCCTCCAGAACCAGTAGAGACTGTTATCCACTTGAGAGACTGTGGCTTTGCACTCCCCAGGATGGAACAGTGGGCAAACCACCCACTGTAGAGACTTGAGAGACTGTGGCTTTGCACTCCCCAGGATGGAACAGTGGGCAAACCACCCACTGTAGAGACTTGAGAGACTGTGGCTTTGCACTCCCCAGGATGGAATAGTGGGCATGTGGCCCCCTCGTGGATTTGGCATCATGCACTCAACCAGCTGAGGTGCCCCCCCTTTCCCTTCCACCTGAGGTGCCTGTTTTATTGCTATCTGATGCCCCTGCAGTGTTCTCTCCGTCATCTTCGGGGATTGAGTGTGGGCCTCGCCTATACTGTGTGGGCCCAGTGTTCCACGGACTTCAATGGAGCACTACCTGGACTACTATTCTTGGTGTATATTTTGTTTATAGTGTATATATATATTTTTGCGTACTGGATGTTAATATATTACAATGGTTACACTCATTTCCTTTTGCCCTTGCATTCTTCCAGGGAGGGTTGGGGGGTGTAACTTGAATGTATCATGCTGTATTAGTGTGTGTGTTGTCGTGGGTGAGGGTGGGGGTGTTGCGTGTGTGTGTCCCTGTTTTTTCCCTCTCCCCTCCCCTGTGTCGTAGGTGCAGTACTCACTGTGGTCTTCGCCGCCGGCGTTTGTGCTCCTGGTAGAGGAGCAAGAAGATAAGGGCTGGCAGGATCTGGAGTTCGGGTTCCATGGCGTCCAGATTCCTCATGGGGTGTGTAGAGGTGAGCATTTTCCCTCCGAAGTCCTGTTTCCGCCGTGTTTTTGTCGCAGTGAGTCCGCCCCGGAAACGTTGGCGGATTGGTAGGTTGTGATACTGTGGGTGGTACATTGTCCTCCGCCTGTCTGTTGGCGGTGACCGTCAAGCTGTTTGTTTGTACAGCAGTGGCGGTCGGAGTGTTAAAGTGGCTGTCTTTGTTGGCGGTTTCCGCCACGGTCGTAATTTACATTTGTTTTTCGCCGGCCTGTTGGCGGTCTTACCGCCGCTTTAACACCGACCGCCAGGGTTGTAATGAGGGCCTATATGTCTGAACATTTTCCTTTATAATATTTTCAAGGCTTAAGAGTATGTATATAGTGATGTAACATGTTTAACAGTATTTACTTTTTGTTTTGTTTTGGATATAATACTGCTTATTATCTCTGTGTTCAAATGTGTATGGTTATTATTGGTAGTTATTGGGTATAGTTATTAGTTTGTATTTCTCTTCCCCTTGTCTAAAAAAAGGAGGGGGATGTGCTATGTCAAGAAGTTATCAGCAATCCTTTGTATGAGTGGAATGTGGAATGCGTCTGTGATGATGGATGATGGAACGAGTGATGCAAGGAACCACGTTTGGGACATACACTGTGTGGGATCGGGTGGAAGATGAACTCGCTGTTCCTGTCTGCTCCTTAATGCGAATAAATCAAAGTAAGCTCGGAACTGTGTGATGAAACATTGCTTATAACAGTTGCCCAACAGTACAAGCGTAGGTCAAGTATTTCCCTGTTCAGTGGTTTTCTAGTGAGGGACATCCAGGCAATCCTTGGTGTCCAACTCCCCCCTCCTCCACAATAGATCTCTCATCACTTCCGCCACCGCCCGAAAAAACCCTCAGGTACCTCAAAAGGGCAGTTCTGTAGCACATAAAGTAATCTGTGGAGGTATTTTCAATTCTATCATCAGAGATAGTGGCATCTGTTTCCACTGTTCGGCATCTATTTCATAGGAGGCCAGGAATTACACTAAGTTTTCGTCCAGAAACAGTTTTTGGTCCTTTGAAACAAATATCCCCCAGATACATAAACCTCCTTGAGCAACATGCTAGTGGGTGACGCCAGTCCCATTCCCTCTCCGCCTCCAACAGGGGTATGAGATGGACTTGTTCAATTTATTTTCAGCCTAGAATAGGAACCGAACACCTCCAGAGTCTCCAGCACCCTGAGTACTGACTGGTCAGGATCTGCTTAGTACAGCAAGATGCCACCCGCATATGTGAGATATGACATTTCCCAGCCTGGGTCCCATCTTATGCCACTGATCAGTGCATCCATTTGCAGCAAGCAGGCCAGGGGCTCGATCACCAGAGCAAACAAAAAAAGGGCTAGTGGGCATCCCTGTCAGGTGCCACTGCCAAGGGGGAACTCCCTATCGAATGCCCTATTCACTTTGACCCTCCCCACTGGGTCTGTATTTAACAAGCTCACTCAGGACATAAACCTGCAACTCCCTATTTTTTGCAGTATTGCCATTACGTAGGGACATTCCAGTAAACGAAAGCCTTTTTGGGTTCCAGGGCAAGGAGAAGAGCTGGCTTGGTGATCACAGCATGCCAGGCATCCAACCAACCTTTAAAGGCTATGTCTTGTCCCCCCCTAAGGCATGAAGCCCGATTGATCAGGGGCAACCAGCGTGTCGACCACTTCTAAAAGGACCTTTACCAGGATATTAGTCTTCACATTTAGGAGCAATATTGGCTCATAGGAGGCAAAGTGTTTCCTGAACTTTTCTTGTTTGTGAATCTTGACTAGCATAGCCCTTCAGAGATCCCACGGCAGGGCTCTCTCCTGCAGGGGCCCTGTTGAACATTGACCTAAGTAGGCCCACTAAATGGGCCTTTATATAGTTGAAAAGCTTGGGATAAGAACCATTAGGGCCTGGGGATTTCCTGCTTTTCATCTGGCATGTGGCATCAGGCAATTCCCAATCCGACAACTCTGTGTCAAGGGGTTTGCTCATATCTCCCTGAAGTCAGGGTGCCGAAGGCTTGAGATATGTCTATGGGGTTTCTGCTTTTCCCTCCGGCATTCCATCTTTGACCTTCCTCCCTTTTGGCAAGCCATGCTACCATTTTGCTAGCCTTGTTATCGACTTCATAGAGTTTACCTTGTTTTGCTATCACCCTTGACTCTTGGTGAATCAGGTGGCAGAGCTCTTCCAGCCTCCACTCTGTCCTACCTGCCATGTCTGGGGTGCGGTTAGTAGTATACCTGGCCTCCCATTGTGTCAGTTTGCTTTCAACGTCCCCGATCTCACTGCCCCTTTCCTTATGTTTACCTGAAATGTGAGCTATAAGTTGGCCACTCAGGACCATCTTGTATGCCTCTCAAACATGGATCTCTGAGTCCACCGTTCCTGTGTTTTCTTTAATATACTTCACCGTTGTTTCTGCCACCAGCTTCCTGGTGTCCCAAGCTGTCACGGCTCAGGGGTCCTACCTCCATTCCCCCTGTGAGCCCTGAACATCTGTCAAGAAGTGCGTAGTCAATGTAAAGAGGTCCAAGATGCCCTACGCTAGGATGGTGGTATGCCCAAAAGTATCCAACTGGTGTCTTCTGGTTAGGAAGTAGTCTAGCCTGGATTGTGAGCGTAACTGATTAGAATTATACATGTACTGTTGCGTACCTGGGTGTTCCTCCTGCCACAAATCTGCCAGTCCCATTGTGTCTCCAAAGGACGCCAAAGATGTGGGCCTCTCCCTCGTCTTTGTCATCCTATCCATGTCACCTGCCACATCACAATCTTGTGCTCTGTGTTCTGTGGGTATTATTCGCAGGCCTCATGTCATTCCATCTCTATGGCGCCTTTTCGTCTCTACTATTCTCTTGCTTGCACCTCCCCAAAGACCTGACCTATTGGCTCTTCAGTTTTGTTGCTATACTATGCTATGCATACGTTTATGCTAGTTAGCACCTGCAGTTATCACATCTATTTAGGATAGTCATTTCCACTGTGAACCATTGGATTGTACCATCATGCACTTGGGTTCCGTTGTACTTGTTGTTGCCAATTACCGTTTGCACCTGCTGCTTGCTAGGCCTCATGTTGTGTATCTAACATGCAATTTTCCCCAGGCGAGTTGGAAGTTTCCATGTGGCACACATGTCTTTTTGGAACACTTGTGGCTTCCTGTATAAATAACTCCTTGGAATCTGCATCAGGGCTTGGCCTCATTCCTGTTCAAGGGCCTATCCCAATTCTATGCAAACAGCGTCCCTGCACTCACCTCTTCCTGTCCAGCTCATGCTTTATTCCCGCACTCATCTTCCAAGTTACCCAGGCCTTCACTCCAGTTCTGCGCAACCGCGTCCCTGCTTCCATGTCCTGAGTCATCCGGAATCTTCCAATGCTCTAGTCTTCCAAGCCTTCCTGATGACTCCTAGATCCTGATTTTCGCAACGCTTCCAGTGTCTCCCTCCAGGAGCTACGATTCTGCCTCTTCTTGATCTTCTTTTACTGACCTGCCTGCTGCCTTCGAACTCCAGTTTAAGTACTAGTTCAGGCTTAGTACTTGCCTCCATGGTAGTGTGCACTAATCGTTAATAGTAGTTGCAGGCCTGTCTGCCATCTCCTTCAGGACTCTAGGCGTCAGTGCTCCTTACTTGTCCTGGCTCCGGAATCCCTCCCCAACTATGGCTCCTGAACTGTGTTGCTCATGGACTACAGACTGTTTTCTAAACAAGCCTTGTTTTCTAGCATATCTTGGGAGTACCTCTGACTCCAAACTATGTGCTGAGAGTAATCTTGTCTCTAGCATGCCCTGGTAGTGCCTGACTCCAAATCTTAGTACTAAGTGTAATCATGTTTACCAGCATATCTTGGGAGTCTCTCCAACTCCAACCAAGGTATTGAGCGCAACCTTGTTTCTAGCATTCCTTGGGAGTGACCCTGACTCCACAAGCACAGCCTTGAGAGAGTGTTAATAACTCCAACCTAGTGCAGAGAGTAGCCTTGTTGCGATTACAGCACTGTTCAGGATTCTAGCTATTGTATTCAGCACAACCTTGAGAGTGTCAGTAACTCCACCTTTGTACCAAGTATAGACTTGTTCAGATTATTATCCAGCTTCAAGTGTAGCCTATGTACACAGGGTAATCTATTTCAGGAGTAACCTAATCTCTAACATGCCTTGAGAGTTTTGTGTACATTCCAACCCATGTACCTAGAGCAACCTTGTTTGAAATTTTTTTGGTGAGTGTTCTCGATTCCCATCCATGTATCATATGTAACCTTGAGAGTGCCTTTCAAATCCAACTAAGTTTTGAGTTGACCCTTGAAGTGCCTTTGACTCCAACCTCAGGTTCTTCTTCGAGAGTTCCAGAAGATTTTTGTCTGAGTACCTGTTGTTCTGCTCTTATGTTTGATTACAAAGAAACCTGTAAGTGTGAATGACTGAAGCATTGTATTGTAACGTGTACAGAGGAAATGATGATTAGATGGTAATTACCTCTTTTTGTTGTCCCCAGTGTATTGTGCCTTCACAAAAAAACAGAAGTGTTGCTCCCGTAAACATTCACCTTCACATGACCAGAAGGTCCCAGGAGAATGATACTGTTAAGCAGAATAATATCACAGTCGAGCAGAACCAATACTGCAAGTGTTCTTTTATTATTTTGTCCCTTCCCCCTTTGAAAGTCACCTGGAATATAAGACCACTGTTCCTGGGCCCAGCTTCTTCCTGGGAGGGAGTGGGTTCCAGCATGGGCTCCAGTGTCCTCTTCGTGGTTAGAACCAGGTGAGTGTGTGACGAAGGCCAAGCCTTGCACTTTCCACCACTCAGACAACATGGATGATAAGGTGTATGTTCTGGATCTGGCCCAGACCACTTCTAAGGATATCTTGAAAGCCTTAGATCTTGTCAGGGCCCTAGTGGATGTGCGGTTTGTAGTCCATTTTGGCAAATTGTGAAACCAAGTAAATGCATCCACTAACAGAAGTGTTAATCCTGTCCCTGTCACAGTTATCTGGGTAAATCTACCTCCTAACCATACTGGCCCAGCTGGGCATGATCTTGGAAATCTAAAAAAGACAATGCCTTGTCTCCTGGATACGCATACCCTAGCTCAGACCACTGAAATTGAGTGGCTAAATCAACATCAGGACTGTAAGGACCCCCTTGCCTACTTTATGGTTTTTGGTAAACTAGTTACGTGATTTCAGTGGCCTGTTAAAATACAAATCTTTCTTTCTTTTTTAAAGAACTAAATAGCAAATTAAAGACTTCTTTGACACACCTTACAACCCTTCCGTTGGACAGTTCCCAGTTCATTGAATCAGTTGTCAGGTTTGACCATAAAAGACTGAAATTTGGAAAGAAAATTCAGAGGGTAAGTGCCTTGACTTCAGACAAGGTACCTAAAAGACTTGAGTCCCCATCTGACATACAAATTCATCAGTCAGACGTGACTCTTGACCCAAACCCCTCTCATATGACTGTTACCTCGCATAAGATGCCATAACCCATTATGATACGAGTAACCCTGATCATTTGCCCTCAACAGAAACTGAGATTAACTCTGCTCATTGAACCTGGGGCCACAGGGAGGTTCCTAGATTTAAATTTAGCGAGTTCTGTGCATGTTCAAATGGTTATTAAAAGAGAGACAGAACAGGGTAAAACAGTAGGTGGCTCTGAGCCCTCTTCTGGGTTGATTGTATATCAAACTACTCCATTGTCATTGATATGTGAGAAAGGGCACACAGAGACCTTGACTTTTGATCTCATTGATATACCTACCTGTGGCACCATATTAGGAATTCGTTGGCTCCAGTTGTACAATCCTGTCATTGACTGGTGTCTCCACCTTGTCACTTTTGAATCAGATTACTGTTGAACTCATTGTTATGATGACGTGTTGAGAGGTGTCTTTATTAGCACAAGATGCTCTTGCACTTGACTCCTTGATTTTAACCTCAGGAAGTAATGTGAACATTCAAGACCGTGGTGACGAACAATCACGGACACAGCTACTTCCCTATAAAGAATCTGGCTGCCGTACAGATTTTGCATCAAGCACAAAACCTTCCTACTGTCAAACTTCTGTCCCTTTAGGGCCTGAGTCAGAATGTTTTCGCTTTTGCTAAAATGGATGAAAGCACATTTCTCGAATTTCCAGAACCTACTGTGTTAGCTGAGGTTGTGGCCATGAATAAAAAAGAGTCTCAATATTTTAGACACTTAGACCTTGTGCAGTCTTATCTTGTAGAGGCTAATGCCTCACAGATATCTGTTGGCAGGGTGCCTACACTACACAGTAATACAACAGGGTACCTGCCTCCAGTTTCCTCAGAATTAAAGAGGACATTGGCAGATGAACAAAGTTAGTTCTGTCAGGTCATTCAGTGACCGATTTCCTCAGATACGGCCCACTCTGAACACCGTGAAAAAGACTCAGGGGCTAAAAATCCTGTTTGGACAGAGTGAGGCTGAAAAAGAGTAAGGACAAAATTGACTCTTGGGTAACTAAGAAAGATGACCTTGTACAACTGCAGTTCCCTTATCATAACATTATTCTATATACTCCTACGAAAGATTTAAAGCGATAAGTCTTGAAAACGTGTGTGTTAAGGGTGTCTGTTGCGCCTGCCGCTATCCGTATACTGGATGTAGTAGGGGTGCGGCACGGATAAAGCTGCTCTCGGCTGTCAGGAAACTGCTTTGCTTTCCAGTGTACGCGTCCAAAGTTTCCTGTCATCGGACTCACTCACCTTCCGCGTCACAACACGCCACGTTCTGCGTTTTGGTCGGTCTTCATATGTCTTCCTCCTGCTTCTAGGATCCTGGGATTCTATGTCAGGACCGGAGGCTCCGATTATGCTTCTCTTTCTATGCTTTATTTTTTCACAGCAGCCAATAAAAAACCTTTATTATAAAAAACTTAATTTCCCATGACCTGATGATCACATGACCAACCATAGAGTATGCACTATAAAACACCAAAGTCCTGAACTCTCGTCCTCTTTCTTTGCAACAAAATAAACAAAGTTAAGTCCTCTCTAATTTTACTTTGATTGAGTAAGCGTTTCAGCGCGCGTCTTGGTGTTTTGCTGTTGGACATCACAGCGCCACCACGTGTGTTATTTTCCCGGCTCTGTAACGCCAGTATTTGTATTTTTCCCTTTCAGGTATTGGGAGCGCTACAGCCTCCCTAGGACTCGAGTCTCCCGCGGTCCTTTCTCTCTGTGGAGCGGGAGTGGAGCCGGTCGCAGCCGCCATCTTGGATGGCCACGATCTTTACTGTCTAGTCTTTCAGACTAGGTAACTGCTGTGCGCATGCGCCGCTTTTTTCAATTTACCGCGGCGGGAGACTGGGGAGAGTGTTAGCGGTGCGCTTCACCGCTCGAGTGCCTCTTGTTCCCCAGTTTAACACTTGCTCCCTAGGCAGTTACTGTAGTGGCTCCTGACGCCCTGGTGCCTTCTTGTGGGTCAGGGTAGTAAAATTCTGAATAGGCTCTGCCTAGAGTGTTTGGCAGGCGTCTCCCTCCACTCTTTAACTATTACTTCGCCTGCAGGGGCCACACTCACCATTGACTTATAGCTTTGCTATACATATATATAGTTTCAAATATACAACTTATTCACATTGTGGGGTCCTTGCCTTCAGAAACAGGCACTATGGAGCAGTAGGATCCTTATGAGGCACAAGGTGAGACCCAGGACCTGGGTCCTTCTTTTGAAGACAGCCTCGTCGAGGCTCTGGATTCTAATGTCCAATATTCAGTCAATAAAGCCTTGGCGAAGACTTTAGGACCCTTGACTTCGCACCTGAAAGGTTTTGCGCGCCAGCAGGGCTGGCTCCCTTCCCTACCATTCTCAGAATCAACCTCTCAAAGTTCTAATCCTGGTGGCAAAGCTAAAGGGAAGTCCCAGGGCAAACGTTGGCACTCTGATGCCTTTGAACAGTTTTCGGCTTCCGTCCTGGCGGAGCATGGCTATAGTAATTCTTCACAAGCATCTACTTCCAATGATAATTCTAATTATCCAGACGCTTTGAGTTCGGATTCCTCATCCCAGGATTCATCCGACAGCGACCAGGTTGATCTTCCAGGTCCCAGTAAGAAAAGGCGACAGGACCGCGGATCCGATCCCGGCCCAAGTCCACCTAAAGTACTCACCTTTGATCCCACGGAGATCGTTCATCCCAGGTACTCCAACTGGGTGCCTCTTCCTGAGGTCGCCTCTTATGTCCAATGCCACCTTCGTCAGGGTTTTGACAAAGATGTCAGAGCGAGGCTACGCTCGGAATGCCCACGCCTAGATCTCGCTGGAAAGGTATCAGATACCCTAGAGGTGGATCCCACAATGGTCACATTTCTGAAGAAGTGGGCCAAGGACCCAAAAAAAGGTCTTGACAGAGCTTGGCGGTCTTGCCAAGACAAATTATTGGACATGTCTGGACCGCTTGCCAAGATTCTTGAACTCGGGTTTCAGGCGAAGGAATCTGGAGTTGCTGTCGACCCAGATGTCCTTATAGGTTGGGCGCAGCACGCAGTTTGTCTTTTAGGCAATACCAATGTGGCCATGTTGACGGAGAGAAGAAGGACCATCCTCATGCGTATTGACCCGAAACTCAACGAACTGGCATCCTCCAAGTCTGGTCCTGTGGCTTAAGGTCTCCTCTTCGGAGGTCCTTTTGTGAATGATTTAGCAAAGTTTGCAGCCACTTACAATACCTTAGACAAAGCCCAATTGTCTTTAAAAAAGTTTTTTCGCAATTCCCTTTTTGGGAGGGCCGGACGATTTAGGGCCCGTTCGTCAGGCCGAGGTTTCTATCAGGGCTCCCAGAGGGAAAATTTCAATCGTTCAAGGGGCAGCTGGCAGGACCAGTCATCTGACCAAACCTTCTACACCTCCCGTCCCCGTGGAGGTCGCCAGCGATTCCGCAGAGGTTATGGCAGAGGCCAGCAGCGAAACTCCAGGACTCAGGTTTCTCAGGTGAGCATTTTGCGTTACTCAGAAGTGATTTTGGGGGCACGGATTCAATACTTCGTCAATAACTGGATGCAGATCACCCAAGATCCCTGGGTTCTAGAATCCGTACGGGGGCTCAAACTGGAGTTTTACAAATCCCCAGTTCAGGATTTTCCTCCTCAAGATCTGTATTCTTCCCTTCCCGATCAAGAGCTCATATCTGAGGAGATTGCCGGCCTGCTCCTCAAGGATGCTATATGCTGCACCAGCCCTCATCTTAAGGGTTTTGTGAGTCCCATTTTCTTGGTCAGCAAGCGGGGAGGGGGCTCTCGCGTAGTACTCAATCTCAAGGAGTTCAACTCCTGGATAGTTTACAGACACTTCAAGATGGAGGGTATGCCTCTTCTCAGGGACTTGCTTCTAAAGGACAATTGGATGGTCCGTTTAGACCTAAAAACGCCTATCTTTCGGTTCCTGTTTTCGCTCCCCACAGGCGCTTCCTGCAGTTCTTTTGGCAGGGGCAATGCTACGAGTACAAGGTCCTCCCTTTTGGTCTCTCATCAGCTCCATGGTGTTTCACCAAACTGATGAGGCCGGTCGTGGAGGCCCTTCGTGCCATAGGGGTCCGGTTGATCGTTTACCTGGACGACCTCATCCTGATGGGCCACGATCTTCTTTCGGTTACTCAGCATCTGTCTTGGACAGTGCATCTACTGCAATCCCTAGGATTTGCAATCAATCAACCGAAGTCAAGTCTAATCCCTTCACAACGGATGGAATTCTTGGGGTTCCAGATAGATCTGATGAACAGGTGTCAGGGAACTCATGAAATAAAACTGCTTGAATTCCAAAATCATTGTTCCATGGAAATGGCATCAAGATATCAGTCAAACTGGGATTTGTGAGAAAATAACACAGTTTTAATCTTTAGATAGGAAGTCCATCAAAGCTAAAACAGTCGTCCTTGAACCAAAATCTTTATTGCAACAACAGCCAACACGTGTTTCATCCTATGAGATAATCACTCTCAAAGACTTCATCAGGGCTGACAAGAGCGGAACTGGTTGACCAGGAGTGTGCACTTTTGGGGGTCTTTCCTTCCATCTAAGCTGTCCAGCTCTGCAGCAACCTGATTTAGTTATTCATCGGCGTAGTAAAACTGGGCAAGAAGCTGTGGGTCCATCCGCTTAGGTCTGTACAGCCACTTTCTGAACCTGTTCATCATGCCCTGCTGTGTCCTGCTGCTGGCAGTGCTCTGATCCCGCTGAGCCCGGGCTCTCCCCTTCCGACGCCTCGATCCCGACCTAAATCAGCTGTTAAATATTTCCCTCCTGCCCGTGCCTCTGGTTTCTCCTGGGCTGCCAAGCTGGGACAGCGGGGGAGGGGGCGCAGCTGCAGTATTTTCTGCACTCCAGTGACAGCCACACTCCTGCCGCTGTCCAGATAGAGCTGGTTCTGTCCCAGTTGCTTCTTCCCTTCCACAAGATTCAGAATATCAAGAGGGAATTGAGATCTGCTTTGCAAGTCCAGACAATATCATTGAGATCAGTGGCTCGGATTGTAGGCCTTTTGGCCTCTTCTATCCAGGCGATTTTCCCAGATCCCCTTCATTACAGGGCTCTTCAACACCTGAAAATTCAACATCTGCAGAAGGGAGTAGCCTATGCAGACCAAATTCAACTTTCTCAGGAAGCCAGGCTGGAGATGAACTGGTGGTTGAACCACATGGAAGCCTGGAATGGCAGAGCGATCTTTGGCAGCGCCCCGGATGTGGTTCTGGAATCGGATTCCAGCAGGTGGGGATGGGGAGCCAGGTGCGGTTCCCACTCCACAGGGGTCGCTGGTCGGAGTCGGAATTACAACTCCACATCAACTGCCTGGAACTGATGGCAGGCTCGTTTGTGATCAGGAGTCTGTCTCCCCTCTAAAGCGATTGTTGCATTCTGTTGCGGATGGACAACGCCTCCGCGGTACGTTATGTCAACAGGCTGGGAGGGACGAGGTCTCGGATGCTTGCCGAGATTTACGAGGATCTTTGGCATTATTGTCTCCAACATCGGATATCGCTGATAGCAGAATATCTACCAGGGCCCACAAATGCGGTGGCAGACTGGTACTCCCGGCACCTTTGGGATTTCAGCGACTGGAGGTTACATCCTTGGATCTTTGCTCAGATCAATCGTTTGCGGGGCCCCTGTTCAGTGGATCTGTTTGCCTCTTGGCTCAATCGTCAGATCCCTGTGTTCTTCACTTGGCGTCCGGATCTGGAAGCGTGAGCGACGGATGCGTTTTTGCAGGATTGGTCATCCCTCAAGGGGTATGCGTTTCCTCCATTCAGCATGATCCCCAGGGTTCTTGCTCAGGTCAGACGTCAGTGCGTGGACCTGGTGCTAGTGACACCCTTGGAACAATTGCGCTTAGTGCCATGGAGAATTTCAGGGGCAGATGGCAAATGTCAGGCATTTCGTCAGCAGCTTTCGCGTTCATCAACCAGGCTTGGTCCGATAATACCCACAAACTATATGCTTCGGCATGGCAGAAGTGGGCTAATTGGTGTAGCGAAAGGGATTTGGATCCCTCTCAGGTGGTTATCCTCTTTAGCTGAGACTGGTGTAGCCTATAGATCGGTTAATAATTATAGATCGGCTATATCAGCAGGTCATGTTCCAGTTAATGGAAAACTGGTAGGGGAGGATCTCTTGGTGTGCAAGTTACTCAGAGGCATTCATTTTGCATCGCCTCCTCAACCAAAATATACGTCCCTTTGGGACGTTGATGTAGTGCTCAGGTTTCTCAGATCATTGCCTGATAACAAATTTTTGTCTCGTAAACAGTTGTCGGCCAAATTAACCATGTTAATATATCTGATTTCCTGTAAGCGGGTTTCATATGTGAGAGCTTTGGACCTCAAAGGCAGATCTTTTTCCCCGGAGGGAGTATCTTTTTCTGTGTCAAGAATAACAAAGACAAATACTAAATCAATTTCTTATCCGTGTTTTCCTCAGGATTCTAAACACTGTGTGGTGCAATGTCTTAAAGCATATGAAGCTGCCACCTGTGACGTTCGACTGGAACCACTCGGGCAATTTCTTATTGTTTTACAAAAAACATTTCAGCCAGTTTCTTCTGCCACTTTGGCAAGATGGATGCGATGGATGCTTTCTGAGGCAGGTACTGATGTTTCAGTTTTTAGAGCTCATTCAGCGAGAGGGGCTATGGCTTCAAAATCCTTTTTGTTAGGCTCCAGTTTGAATGAGATCATGAAGGCAGCGGATTGGTCTTCTGAGTCTACGTTTAAATCTTTTTATTATAAACCAATTGTGGATATAGCGTCAGTGGTGGTTGCTCAGCTTTGAACAAGCATAATCGGAGCCTCCGGTCCTGACATAGAATCAAACATTTTCTAGCTTTCACGTCAAGAATTTTCAATTCTATTAAGGACATGGAGGCGAGGATTATCCCACCCAAAGGAGATGTGTTCTGACATCGTAAGGTATAAGTACTACTGTTAAGGTTTTACAAAGTTAAAATGTTAATATTTTCCTGCCCATTGTGACATTTAGATTTGCTAGTTCTTTTGGGGAATAGTTTTTACATTTTTTTCTTTATTCCTAGGAAATGACCAGAAACAATCTTGAAGCTCGCTGGTCCGTCAGCTGTAAGTCATTTTCCTTTGAGATCTTCAGTTGGAGTTGTGGTTTCAGGATCTTCTTAGACACTGAATGGTCTGTTTGGACTTGTGTTCGGATGCTCATGCTAGGACTGTTTCCTTCAAGTTCCAGGTTGAGACTTTGTTTATTTTGTTGCAAAGAAAGAGGACGAGAGTTCAGGACTTTGGGGTTTTATAGTGCATACTCTATTGTTGGTCATGTGATCATTAGGTCATGGGAAAGGAAGTTTTTTATAATAAAGGTTTTTTATTGGCTGCTGTGAAAAAATAAAGCATAGAAGGGGAAGCATAATCCTCGCCACCGTGTCCTTAATAGAATTGAAAATTCTTTACTCGAAAGCTAGAACATTTTTGATTCTCAGTAAGGTCGCTCCCTCTTATCTTCTGAATTTAACCCTGCAAGGAAAAGAGGGGACAAAACAGACCTTTAAAGAATCGTACCTTCAAGTACAATGTGTTAACGCGTGCTGCGCTTCTATGATTATTAACTGCATATACTCTTCTGATATCTGCACCCTGCCTCAGGGGCCTTCTAATTTTGACGCTTGGAGAAGGTAATCCTATGAAAACAAAACAAGAATCATAAGAACTTGTTCTGGAATTTTTAAACAACATAAGTACTAAGGACTCTAAGAAAGGCTGCAAAGTTTTTGTATTTTTTTAGTTGTATTATTATCGCCCTGAACAGAAAGGTTTAAGGCATGCTTAACCCTCTCATGGGTATACAGGAATGTTGTGTTCCTTACGTCTGCAATCACATAACGCTTAAACTCTGTTATA
The DNA here is from genome assembly GCF_031143425.1 of Pleurodeles waltl. Lineage (NCBI taxonomy): Eukaryota > Metazoa > Chordata > Amphibia > Caudata > Salamandridae > Pleurodeles > Pleurodeles waltl. The sequence continues at coordinate 548,725,962 of NC_090440.1, read as the reverse complement.
TTTCTTTAGATTACACATACTACCTTATGCAAACATTTGTCTATCTAACAGAAGAGGGGTTTCAGCAGCTATTATCTATTAACTGCACATGCTGTATTGTTTCTATCTTCTAGGCAGATTTACTGATTCCCTCTATCTTTTCTATTTACTCAGGAAGGCATACATAACTCAACTGGGTTACACGTATATCTCTGCACTGACTCTGTGGGACCTGTGTTTCTTTCTCTTCCATCCCCTCTTCTACCATTTCACCTGGATTGGCTTTGACGTAGTTGGGCTGTCTCAATGGTGGGTGAATTTGTGAACTTACCTCAGGAAATTTCCTATTGCTCCTGCAGAAACTAAGGTAGGATCTCACAGAATGCCAAGCCCATGTCAAATTTCTGCCCAAGAGATATGGAAGTACATTATGTCACTTTAGCTGATCTAGCGAATATGAAAGGCAATTTCCAAAAAGATATACAAGCACTTACACTTAGAGTAGACAAAATGCAACATGGTAGCATCGCCTAACCCCGCTCCTTGGCCTAGTTGGGGGCTTCTGGGAATACCTTTTCTCTGCTCCCTCCTCATGGGTGAGCAACTCCAGTAATTCATGTCACAACTCCCTCATCAATTCTGTCGGCACTACCTGAAAGGTTCACAGGTGATCCCACAAAATGTGTATGAACCACTGCTGTCTGCCCTTTTTGTGTAAGGGCTCTTGTGTCCCTACTGAACAAGCAAAAGTAGCTTTTGTTTTGTCATACTTAGGGGGTACTGCAGCTTGATGGTCTATCCCTCTAATGGAATGGAATGATCTTTTGCTGTAAAATTGTACTGCCTTTAAGAATGAGTTAAGCAGACTTTTCAATAGGCATCCATTCATGCAGACAGGGGATAGTGAGTTAATGAATTTAAAGCAAGGTACTAAGTACTTAATGACATATATTTCAAACTTTAACAGACTAGTGGCAGAAGCAGGATAGCCAGAAGCCAAACACAGGTGGTCATTATGACATTGGCAGAGACTGTTAAAGTGGCGGTGATACTGCCAACAGGCTGGCAGTAATTTCTGCCAAATTATGACCATGGTGGTGATACCTCCCATAGACAGCCAATGTACCAAACCAACTGCCAGGGCATAAACACCACTGACCACGGCAGTGGCCATCAACAGCCAGGTGGAAGTCAAGGTACCGCCCACCATATATGCCCTCTGCTGGTAGGGGGGGTCCTTGGCTGCCACTGCTAGAGGGGAGGGCTCCATGGCTGGCTCTGCTGGTGGAGGGGGCTCCTTGGCTGCCTCAGCTGGAGGAGAGAGCTCCTTGCCCTCTGCTGGAGGAGAGGGCTCCTTGCCCTCTGCTGGTGGAGGGGGCTCCTTGGCTGCCTGTGCTGGAGGAGAGGGCCCCTTGCCTTTCTTTGGTGGTGGATGGGGAACCTTGGCTTTCTTTGGTGGTGGAGGGGGATCCTTGGCTTTCTTTGGTGGTGGAGGGGGATCCTTGGTTCTCTTTGGTGGTGGAGGGGAATCCATGTGTCCCCTCTTGTGACGGGCCGCCTTGGCCTTTGACATGTGACTTGTGTCCTTGCCTCCAGGACTAGGAGGTGCCTCCACTGTCCCCGTCCACTGTCCCTTGGGTTTCACCACCCTAGTCCTCCCTTTCTGAGGCGGAAGTGTGCTCTTACTAGGAGTGGCTGCCGTCACACTCAGGGACCCCTTTGTGCCAGGAGGGGGGCAGACAGTGTGGGAGAGGACAAAGAGGACGCGCGGATGGATGTTGTGGAGGTGCCTGCAAGTGAAGTGTGTGTGCTGCATGAAGTGGTGATGGTGGTGGTGGCTGTTGATGCAGTGCATGCAGGTGTAAGTGCAGATGTGACTGCGAGGGAGGAGGAGGAGGAGGAGAGGGAGACAGTGGAGGCAGTGGATGTTGTTGTGTGTGCAACTGTCTGTTGTTTGTGTGAGTGCTTGTGGCATGAAGTGTGCTGCCTGTGTTTGTCTGTGCCATTCTTGTGTGATGTTTTGTGTGCATGCTTGTCTGTATATCTGCATGGGATGAGTTTGGGTCGAGGAGACTGGGACTGGGAAGTGGTTGATGGAGGGGGGATGATAGGAACAGGGACAGTGGCTGCCATCAGATAGGAGGCTAGAGCCTGAAATTATCTCTGTAGGACCGCCAACCCACCGTGAATGCCCTCCAGGTAGGCATTGCATTGCTGCATCTGAGATGCCAGCCCCTGGATGGCATTCACAGTGGTGTACTGCCCTACAGAGAAGGATCTAAGGAGGTCAATAGACTCCTCACTGAGGGCAGCAGGGCTCGCTGGGGCCGGGCCTGAGGTGCCTAGGACGAAGGAGATGCCCACCCTCCTGGGTGAGCGGGCATGGGCAACTCAGTGGGGGGCTACTGGGAGGGCGGTGCTGGTATGGGAGTGGTGGCTATGCCTGTAGCTGGGGTGTTCCAGAGGTGTCCACCACCACCAGGGAGCTCCCATTGGAGGAGGAATCAGAGTCAGTGTTGTTACCTCCTGTCCCCACCGTGGTGCTCCCCTCACCCTCCGTACCACTGGTCCCCTTGGCGTCGGTGGACTCTGCCTCCTGGGTCCCTTGGGATGCAGCCCCCTCAATCGCCAGTGCCCCTTCTCCTCCACCAGATGATGCTAATTCACACATGGACAGGATGACAGAAGAAAATAGGGGGGAGAGCGAGAAAGGGAGTACTGGGCCAGTTACAGCACCAACACCACAGATGGCATACACATTACCATCAGACACAGGGATCAATATTGAGCACTATGGACCACACCGGCATTCCATTGGCTAGGTACTACAGCAAGATGAGAGCCAACCACAGCCATCTGCACCCCTCCTGGGACCTACTAAGCCTGTCTGTCTGGAATGCCACCTAGCTAGTTAACAAGATTTTGCCATACACCCATTTACCCTGAGCTGACCATGCAGCAATGTCTGAGCTGGCATTAAGGGGCACCAACTAACTGAAACCCACCACTAGGATCCTTTGCCAGGCAACAAAGATGGTTGTTACACACACTGTACTCACCCCCTTGTGGCTGCTGTGCTGCCCTCAAGCGCCCATCCAGCTCTGGGTAGGCCACCGCCAACATGCGGGCCATCAGAGGGGTCAGGTTTCGACAGGCACCCCTCCCCCGTTGGGAGGCCATCCCCAGCTGGGCCTCCATGGTCTTCTGGGCCCAGCGTCTCAGGTCCTCCCACCTTTTCCTGCAGTGGGTGCACCACCTGCTATAGACCCCCAGGCTCCGCACGTCCTTGATGATGGCTCGCCACAATTCCTTCTTCTGATGGGCGCTGACCTGCAGAGGAAATACAGACAGGAGGACACCATTAACCATATAATCCAGCCTGTCACACATATGGCCCACAAATACCATTTCCCACCAAATGGCACACACATCACCTGGAGCTCTGCATGTACCCTACCACCAGGCATATCTCCTACCCAAAATACACACTGCCAGCACACACATCTCCATGCAACCTTGTTGCATGCATGGTCCCCATGGTGTACTCACCTCTTGGTCTGGAGGCCCATACAGCTGTCCATACAGGGGTAGGACCCCATCCATCAGGCGCTCCAACTCCTCTGAAGTGAAGACAGGGGCCCTTTCCCCTGTCACACGGGCCATGGTAGGTTCCAGACTCAGGTCACAGCAGCACACGCAGTGGAGTTGTTGTCCTGTGGAAAGTCAGGAATCAAGTGAGGTTAAAGACAGAAAACGGAGGTCATGTCCACGGCGGTGACGGTGTACACCGTCACCGCCGCCGGTGATCCTCATTGGACACTAAACTCCATAGAGCCCCATGTAGGCCAATGAGGAATAGCACGCCGGTCCAAGACTGCCTTCCGCCATGACGTCCAACGCCGGCGGAGTTACATCACTTCCACCCATCCCTACATACAGGACAGGCGGTCGCCATTTTATGGTGATGGTCAACATTCTAAAATTGAAAACTGCGTCATTGCGGTTAATTATACATACATTGCCATTTATTATCCAATTACATTGAAGCTCAGTTTGTCACTCCCTTCTCACTCTTGTGTCCCATAGGTACCTACCACTGCAGAGGAATAGGAAGAGGAGGCAAGCCCCCGTGTACAGACCCCTGGTGGACTTGGCTAAATGAAACTTTGCACTTGTATAGCACACTACTCACCCGTTAGGGTCTCAAGGTGCTGTACGCATACCGCTGTGGAAACCCTCCTGGCTTTTCCCTGTGAGGCACCCACTCCTGGGCAACCCCCAGGGTGAAGCCAGGCATCCAAGCACTGTCAGGGCCGTTGTGGAGATTAAGCAAGCTATTGCCTACAGTTACAGAGTGGGACCCATGAATTAGATTAAGCACCGAGCCGAGAATTATCTGGTCCAAGGGAATTGAGCCCAAGACCCTCCGAGGCAGGAATTGAACCCTGATCCCGGGCCAGATCTCTGCATCAGTGTCTGCTGCTCTAACCATTGTGCCACACTTCTCCACTGGAAGACAGGCACATAATACTCACCTATAGACTGGACAGGGCCACAATCACAGAGCTGTGTGCTCAATTTGAGCCTGATCTCATATCAGCTATCCGTCAACCCACTGGGATCCCCCTCTTGTGCAAGTTCTATCTGTGCTCCATTTCCTTGAAACTGGCTCTTTCCAAGTGACTGCAGGCTTGGCTGCAGGAATGTCACAGCCAATGTTCTCAATAGTGCTGGCAAGGGTTTTGTCTGCCTTGTTCAAACACATCTGCAGCTACATTGCTTTCCCGCAAGTGGAAGATTTGGCCACTGTGAAGGCTGGATTCTATGCAATGGGACATATTCCAAATATTAATGGGGCCATTGACGGAACACATATTGCATTTGTATCCCCCCAGCACAATGAACAGGTGTTCAGAAATCAGAAGAGTTTCCACCCACTCAATGTACAAATGGTGTGCCTGGCTGACCAGTACATCTCCCCTGTCACTGCCAAGTATCCTGGATTTGTGCCTTTGTTTTGAGTAATAGGAGCATACCAAATGTAATGGCACAACTACAGAGGCACAGGGTGTAGCTAATAGGTGAGCCTGAGTCCCCACCCAATGCATGTCAGTGTATGCCTTCAGGAGTCATCCCCATACCATTGTGCAAGGCTGATGTTTGTTCCTCAATTCTTGCAGGTGACTCTGGCTACCCAAACCTGTTGTGGCTCTTGACCCCTGTAGAAATGCCAGGACAGGGGCTGAGAATAGGTATAATAATGCTCATGGGTGAGCCAGGGGGATAACTGAGTGGACCTTTGGCCTGCTGAAGGCCAGGTTCAGATGTCTCCATCTGACAGGTGGATCCCTATGCTAGTCCCCTGAGAAGGGCTGCCAGATACTTGTATGCTGCATGTTGCACAACCTGGCCATCAGACAACATGTTCCCTATATGCAGCAGAAGGAGGGTGAAAATGCTCCTGTGGCAGCAGTAGACCCTCAGGACAGTGAGGATGAGGAGGCAGAGGATGTGAACAACAGGACATCAGTCATACGGCAGTACTTCCAATACTACAAAGGTAAGACAGTGGAACTGACCATTCCTCTGATTATTTATCTTTTCAGTGTGGCTGTAGCATGATGGCAGTCACTGCCTTACCATCTCAGCTGATTGTAACCTATGCCTTCTCATTTTGCAGATGTTGGTGTGGTTACAACTGTGTACTGATGTGATGACTACAGACAGCTACAGGCCATTACTTGTATGGAATCACAAAGTTCAGGACAATTGCACAAGATGAAACTGTCAATATTATAGCACATTTTCCTCACATAAAGCACTATCACTCAAGTTGTGTTCAAGGGTGTTTATTGTAGTGAAAAATATAGAAGGAATAGTGCAATGGAATGGGGTGATGGTAGAGGTAAGTCCAGGGTATTGGTCCAGTCTTTTTGTAGCACAGGTCCAGTGTCCAAGGGGCCATAGCAAGGGGAGTAATGGCAGTTCAAAGTGGACAAGGTGAAAGAGTGGAGCACAAGAGGGACATTCAGGAGGGTCTCATTTACTGGCGGTGGTCTTAGTCTTGGCAAGTGTCTCTGGCATCTGTCTGGGTCGCAGGGAACATTTGCGGGGTGGTTCCCCTTCTGCAGGGGGAGGGGTGCTGGTGGCCAGTGGGTCCTGTGGCAGGGCCTCCTGTCCACTAGCTGCAGCACATGTGAAGGGCTGTTCAGTTGACTTGCTAAAACTTTTACCAAACTTGATTTATGAGGAGCATACTATTTTGTACGAGTACAAGAAGGGAACGAATGGAAAACTGCCTTTCATACCAAATTCTGGTTGTATGAGTACTTGGTTATGCCCTTCAGCTGTTGCAATGTGCCAACGGCCTGCCAGTATTTCATTAATGAAGTTTTGTGGGAATACCTCGATGTCTGTGCCATTGCTTGTATCAATGGCATCCTTATCTACTTCCTTTCTGTGAATGAACATAAAAAACATATCAGGCCTATCCTAAACAGGTTAAAGGACAATAAACTCTATGTGAAGCTAGAGAAATGCGAATTTCATGTACCTACTGTTTCCTTCTTAGGTTTTGTGTTAACCACAGAGGGGGTAAGCATGGATACACAGAAAGTATCTGTTACCACACAGTGGAGGGCTCCCCAATCAGTCAAAGAGATGCAAAGCTTCCTAGGTTTTGCTAACTTTTATAGACGGATTATTGACAGTTTTTATGCTTTGACTTCTACCATTTCTATGCTTTGGCATGAGGGAATGATGTTTTTTTGGACTCCAGAAGCAGAACAGGCTGTCTAACAACTTAAGGCAGTGTTTACTAGTGTACCCATACTGGGACATACAGACACTTACCAACCCTTCAATTGTAGAGGCTGATGCATTCCAGGTAGCGGGGGCTGGGTTGTCATAAAGAAATAAAGAGTCTAATTATCTACACCCTGTTGCTTTATTTTCCCACAAATTGAGCCTTGCTGAACAAAACTATTCAGTCGGCGATAGAGAGCTGCTAGTTATTAAGAAGGCTTTAGAGGAATGGTGACATTTCCTATTGGGAGCCCTGCTTACTGTTACAGTCCTTACTGAACATAGGAATCTGCAGTTCTTGAGGTTGGCTAATGGATTTTCTATGAGGCAATTAAACTGGACCCAATTCTTTAGCGACTTTGATTTTGTTATCCAGTTTCAGACAGGTAGGCAGCATGGGAAGATGGATGCTTTCTCAAGATTAGGGTATGACTCACTTGAGAACCCTACTGAACATTCACCCATATTATCCCAAGAGCGTATTTAGTGTACCTTGTATTCCAAAGAACAGTTGTGGGATCAGCAATCCAAAGAAGTTGAGGACATTGCACTAAAACATAACACGTACAAGGTACAAGATCTTCTATACATCCAGGGGTGTTTATTTATATCCACTGTACCATTACAGCAACTGGCTTTAAAGTAGTGTCACTCCCATTTGCTAGCGGGACATCGAGAGAAAAGAAAACCATGGATCTCCTTAGACGACATTTCTGGTGGCCTACTCTTTTCACAGACACCAAAAAATACAAACAAAAATGCCACACATATGCACAAAGCAAAGGTTCACATCAGGCACCTGCTGGGTCACTAACTCCTTTACCAACTCCTCGTGCCCTCTGGCATATGATTTGTATCGACTTTATCGTGGAACTGACAAAAACTGAACAGGGGTTTGCTACTATTTTACTGGTGGTAGATTTATTGACCAAAATGTTCCACTTCATACCTCTGAAAGGTCTGCCTGCTTCTAAAGATCTCTACTGTGTTTTCACAGCACATTGTACATCTACATGGTCTTCCATCTATTATTGTTTGTGTCGAGATTCTGAAGGGGGTTGGGTAACATATTGCAGATTGATACTCGTTTGTTCACTAGCCATCATCCCCAAACGGATGGCCAAATGGATGGGAGGGTAAACCAATGCCTTGAACAATATATATAGTGCCAATTGTTACATGTTATTTCTGATTAGGACACATATCTACGGTGTAAGGAAATGCCTCTTTGGCATGGTTATCCCCTAACTTTTTGCCTTTGCTGATGCTAAGTTATGATTTGTAAGTGTGCTGGGACCCTGCTAACCATGCCCCAGCACCAGTGTTCTTTCCCTAAACTGTACTTTTGTCTCCACAATTGGCACAACCCTGGCGCTCAGGTAAGTCCCTTGTAACTGGTACCCCTGGTACCAAGGGCCCTGATGCCACGGAAGGCCTCTAAGGGCTGCAGCATGTCTTATGCCACCATGTGGACCCCTCACACAGCACATGCACACTGCTTCACAGCTTGTGTGTGCTGGTGGGGAGAAAATGACTAAGTCGACATGGCACTCCCCTCAGAGTGCCATGCCAACCTCACACTGCCTGTGGCATAGGTAAGTCACCCCTCTAGCAGGCCTTACAGCCCTAAGGCAGGGTGCACTATACCACAGGTGAGGGCATATGTGCATGAGCACTGTGCCCCTACAGTGTCTAAGGAAAGCCATAGACATTGTAAGTGCAGGGTAGCCATAAGAGTATATAGTCTGGGAGTTTGACAAACACGAACTCCACAGTGCCATAATGGATACACTGAAAAATGGGAAGTTTGGTATCAAACTTCTCAGCACAATAAATGCACACTGATGCCAGTGTGCAATTTATTGTAAAATACACCCAGCGGGCATCTTAGAGATGCCCCCTGAAAACATACCCGACTTCTAGTGTAGGCTGACCAGTCCCTGCCAGCCTGCCACACACCAGACATGTTGATGGCCACATGGGGAGAGTGCCTTTGTCACTCTGTGGCCAGGAGCAAAGCCTGTACTGGGTGGAGGTGCTTCTCACCTCCCCCTGCAGGAACAGTAACACCTGGTGGTGAGCCGCAAAGGCTCACCCCTTTTGTTACAGCGCCCCAGGGCATCCCAGCTAGTGGAGATGCCCGCCCCTCTGGCCACTGCCCCCACTTTTGGCGGCAAGGCTGGAGGAGATAATGAGAAAAACAAGGAGGAGTCACCACCAGTCAGGACAGCCCCTAAGGTGTCCTGAGCTGAGGTGATCCCTGCCTTGAGAAATCCTCCATCTTGAGTTTGGATGATTCCCCCAATATGATTAGGGATGTGCCCCCCTCCCCACAGGGAGGAGGCACAAAGAGGGTGTAGCCACTCTCAGGGACAGTAGCCATTGGCTACTGCCCTCCCAGACCTAAACACACCCCTAAATTCAGTATTTAGGGGCACCCCAGAACCTAGGAAATCAGATTCCTGCAACCTGAAGAAAGAAAAAGGACTGCTGACCTACAAGCCTGCAGAGAAGGAGGAAGACGACAACTGATTTGGCCCCAGCCCTACCTGCCTGTCTCCAACTTCGAAAACCTGCTCCAGCGACGCATCCAAAAGGGACTAGTGACCTCTGAAGCCTCAGAGGACTGCCCTGACCCCCGGGACCAAGAATCTCCAGTGAGCAGTGGCTCTGCTCAACAATCTGCAACAAACTTGCAACTTTTCAACAACTTTAAAGACTTCACGTTTCCCGCTGGAAGCGTGAGACTTCACACTCTGCACCCGACACCCCCGGCTCGACCTGCAGAAAACCAACACCTCAGGGAGGACTCCCCAGTGACTGCAAGCCTGTGAGTAACCAGAGACGACCCCCTTGAGCCCCCACAGCGATGCCTGCAGAGAGAAACCAGAGGCTCCCCCTGACCGCGACTGCCTGTAACAAGGGACCTGACGCCTGGAACCAACACTGCACCCGCAGCCCCCAGGACCTGAAGGAACCGAACTCCAATGCAAGAGTGACCCCCAGGCAACCCCCTGCCTAGCCCAGGTGGTGGCTGCCCCAAGGACCCCCCCCTGTGCCTGCCTGCATCGTTGAAGTGACCCCCGGGTCTCTCCATTGTTTTCAATCTAAAACCCAACGCCTGTTTGCACACGGCACCCAGCCGCCCCTGTGCCGCTGAGGGTGTACTTTCTGTGCCTTCTTGTGTCCCCCCCGGTGCTCTACAAAACCCCCCTGGTCTGCCCCCCGAGGACGCAAGTACTTACCTGCTGGCAGACTGGAACCAGAGCACCCCTGTTCTCCATAGGCGTCTATGTGTTTTGGGCACCTCTTTGACCTCTGCACCTGACCGGCCCTGAGCTGCTGGTGTGTTAACTTTGGGGTTGCATTGAACCCCCAACGGTGGGCTGTCTATGCCCCGAACCTGAGACTTGTAAGTGTTTTACTTACCTTCAAAACTAACCTTTACTTACCTCCTCCAGGAACTGTTGATTTTTGCAGTGTCCACTTTGAAAATAGCTTATTGCTATTTTTACAAAGACTGTATGTGATATTGCTTTCAGTCAAAGTTCCTAAAGTAGCTAAGTGAAGTACCTTACATTTAAAGTATTAACTGTAAATCTTGAACCTGTGGCTCTTAAAATAAACTAAGAAAATATATTTTTCAATATAAAAAACCTATTGGCCTGGAGTAAGTCTTTGAGTGTGTGTTCCTCATTCATTGCCTGTGTGTGTACAACAAATGCTTAACACTACCCTCTGATAAGCCCACTGCTCGAACACACTACCACAAAATAGAGCATTAGAATTATCTACTTTTGCCACTATCTTACCTCTAAGGGGAACCATTGGACTCTGTGCACACTATTTCTCACTTTGAAATAGTATATACAGAGCCAACTTTCTACATTGGTGGATCAGCGGTGTGATCTAAGACTTTGCATTTGCTGGACTACTCAGCCCAATACCTGATCACACAACTAAATTCCAAAAATTGTCATTAGAAACTGATTTTTGAAATCTGAGCTATTTTTCAACATTTTTAAAAGTCCTGCTAGGGCCTTGTGTAAGTCCCTGTTAGCATTTCTTTTAGAGTTTAAAAGTTAGCAAAAGTTTGGATTTAAGTTCTAGAGATAGTTTTAGATTCTTAAAAAAAAGTATCCCAACTTTTAGAGAAATAGGCCCTCATTACAACCCTGGCAGTCGGTGTTAAAGCGGCGGTAAGACCGCCAACAGGCCGGCGGTAAAAAAAATGGAATCACGACCATGGTGGAAACCGCCAACATAGACAGCCACTTTAACACTCCGACCGCCACAGCGGTACAAACAAACAGCATGGCGGTCACCGCCAACAGACAGGCGGAAGACAATGTACCGCCCACACTATTATGAGAGGCCAATCCGCCACCTTTACCGGGGCGGAACCAACGCAAACAAAAACACGGTGGAAACAGGACTTGGAAGAGAAAACAATCACCTCTACACAACCTACGAGGATCCAGGACGCCATAGAGCCAGAACTCCAAATCCTCCCTGCAATAGTATTCCTGCTCCTCTACCAGGAGCACGAACGACGGCGGCGACGATCATGGTGAGTACTGCACCTACAACACAGGGGAGGGGGGAGGGAAAAGAGAGTGACACACACACGCAACACCCCCACCCACAACAACATACACACTAATACATGCTGCAACATTACATTTACACACCCCAACCCCCCCTGGAAGAACGCAATGACAAAAGGAAATGAGTTGAACGATTGTAATCAATAAAAATCCATTAGTCAAAACTTGAAATACAGTATAAACAATTATGTACACCAACTATACAAGTCCGGATAGTGCACCATTAATAGTCTGTGGACCACTGGACCCAAAATGCATGGGCGAGGCCCACACTCGATACCAGACTCCAAACGGAGAGAACACTGCTGGGGCATCAGATCTAAATGAAACAGGCACCTCAGGGGGAAGGGAAGGGGCGGCACCTCAGCTAGATGAGTGCACGAGGACAGCTCCACGAGGGGGCTCCATGCCCATTGATGTATCCTGGGGAGTGCAAAGCCACAGTCTCTCAAGTCTCTCCAGTGGGTGGGTTGCCCACTGCTGTATCCTAGGGAGTGCAAAGCCACAGTCTCTCAAGTCTCTCCAGTGGGTGGTTTGCCCACTGCTTTATCCTGGGGAGTGCAAAGCCACAGTCTCTCAAGTCTCTCCAGTGGGTGGTTTGCCCACTGCTGCATCCTGGGGAGTACAAAGCAACAGTCTCTCAAGTCTCTCCAGTGGGTGGGTTGCCCACTGCTGCATCCTGGGGAGTGCAAAGCCACAGTCTCTCAAGTCTCTCCAGTGGGTGGTTTGCCCACTGCTTTATCCTGGGGAGTGCAAAGCCACAGTCTCTCAAGTCTCTCCAGTGGGAGGTTTGCCCACTGCTTTATCCTGGGGAATGCAAAGCCACAGTCTCTCAAGTGAATAAGTCTCCACTGGTTCTGGAGGGGGCTTCGTGCCCAGAGTGCTTCATCCTGCCAAGGACTGAGGTAGTGGATGCCTTTCTCCACTGGTTTTGGAGGGGGCTTTGTGCCCAGAGTGCTTCATCCTGCCAAGGACTGAGGTAGTGGATGCCTTTCTCCACTGGTTCTGGAGGGGGCTTTGTGCCCAGAGTGCTTCATCCTGCCAAGGACTGAGGTAGTGGATGTGATTTTCCACTGGTTCTGGAGGGGGCTTTGTGCCCAGAGTGCTCCATCCTGCCAAGGACTGAGGTAGTGGATGTGATACTCCACTGGTTCTGGAGGGGGCTTTGTGCCCAGAGTGCTTCATCCTGCCAAGGACTGAGGTAGTGGATGTGACACTCCACTGACGGTGGTGCAACATGCAAGCTGCCCAGGCTCCTGGAACTGACCACCAGCCTCGGGCGACTGACCACTGGGGATGGCAGCCATGTCTGCGGTGGTGCCATTGGCTCAGGATGTCGCGGGGCCACTGGCGGTGCTGGCGGCGGTGTCAGTCGCGGCAGTGCTTGCGGCTGCCTCAGTGCCACCGGTGCTGGCGGCGGTGTCAGTAGCGACGGTACTTATGGCGGACTCTGTGGCATCGGTGCTGGCGGCGGGCTCTGAGGCATCGGTGCTGGCGGCGGCCTCTGTGGAATCTGTTCTGGCAGCGGCCTCTGTGGAATCAGTTCTGGCGGTGGTCTTTGTGGCGGCGGTGCTGGTGGCCGGCTCAGAGACTGCAGGGCTGGTGGCGGGCTCAGTGACTGCGGTGCTGGTGGCGGGCTCAGTGACTGCGGTGCTGGTGGCGGCCTCAGTATCTGCGGTGCTGGCGGCGGTCTCTGTGGCAGCGGTGCAGGTGGCGGTCTTGTCTGCCGTGCAGGTTGGCGTCGACGTGGACCTGCCCTTGATTTTCTGGATTCTCTGGATTTTCTTCCCCACCTTGGATGGTGGCGCAGCTGTTTTGCCACTTTCCACTTTTGTTTTGCCTGAGCCCTTGGTGGCAGGTGTTTTCGCTTTCTCCCTTCAGGATGTGGGCAACTTTTTTACTTTTGGAGCTGGCGGAATGTCCTTGCCCTCGCTTCGTGGGACACTGGCAGCCCTGCTGCTTGGCGCACTCCAAAATCCTGCTATTGCTGGCACCACTGTGCCAGGTGATGTGGTGGCTGAGGTGCTGGGTTGGGACCTGGAAAGGCGGGCCCTAGGGGACGGACGGGAGGGGGGGAGGTGTAGGGAAGATGTCAACATTTGATGGTAAAAGCTTTTTAGACACACTGGGACGGGTAGATGGAGGGGGTTTGGGAGTGGAGGAAGAGGTAGTGGATGTAGAAGGTGTACGTTTGCTGACTTTGGGGGAAGGTGCATGGGCTGGAGGCTGTTGTGAGGTGGATGGCTGTTGGGTGGGTGTGTGGCTGCGTTTGTATACTTTAGGAGGAGGGCTCACAGACACACTGGTAGAGGACACTGGGGATGTGGGAATGGTAGTGGGGATGGTGAGTGCACGTGAGCGGTGTGTGGTGATGGGCGTGCTGGTGATGGAGGTAGTGGCTGAAGATGTAGTGCATTCAGGTGCGAGTGGAGACGAGACAGTGAGAGAGGAGGGCGAAGTGGAGGAGGGGGACACAGTGGAGGCAGTGGATGTTGGTATGTGTGCATGGGTATGATGCTTGTGTGAGTGCCTGTGGGATGTGTGGTGCTTATGTTTGCCTGAGCCACCCTTGTGTGTTGATGTGTGTGCATGCTGGTCTGATGGTGTGCTTGGGATAGGCTGAGGAACAGGGGATTGGGTCTGGGTGGAGGAAGTTTGAGGAGGGAGGCTGGACACAGGTACAATGGCTGCCATCAGTGCAGAGGCCAGAGCCTCAAATGCTCGCTGTTGGGCTGCCTGGCCAGAATGAATGCCCTCCAGGTATGCATTTGATTGTTGCAAATGCCTCTCAACACCCTGGATGGCATTCAGAATGGTAGACTGCCCAACAGTGATGGATCTCAGGAGGTCAATAGCCTCCTCACTGAGGGCAGCAGGGCTGACTGGGGCAGGGCCTTAGGTGCCTGGGGCGAAGGAGATGCCCACCCTCCTGGGTGAGCGGCCACGGGACACACGCTGAGGGGCTGCTGGGAGGGCGGTGCTGGTAGGTGGGTTGGCGGCTGTACCTGTTGATGCGGAGGGCACAGAGGGACCCACCACCGCAAGGGAGCTCCCATCAGAGGAGGAGTCACTGTCGCAGATGTCACCTCCTGTCCCCCACGTGGGGCTCCTCTCGCCCTCCGTCCCACTGGTGGCTTCAGACTCCGTTGTCTCGCCCTCCAGGGCCACGTGGGATGCAGCTCCCTCCTGCTCCGGTGGCACTGCTCCTCCACCTGATGATGCTAATGCACACATCAACAGGGAGACCACAAAAAGTGGGGGGGGCGGGGAGGCAGAAGAAAGACATGTTCAGTGCATGCAATACCGCTACCGTTGGCAGACACTACAGACACAGCAGCCCTCTGCACTACGCCATGCAATTAGAGTTCCCTAATTAATCACAGGGACATGGGGTACAAGGCCTATGCCTGATTGCTGCACACATGGAAGTCACAGGAGCCTGACTAGGTGTAGATGGCTCTAACCACTGGTGGGGTTGGGGTGCCACATAGACTGCCTCACGAAGGGACCTTGCCTACAAAACTCGCCCTGGCCTAGGGGAACCCACAGCCCACCTCCCCCACCCAGACACCTCGTAATGCGTGCAGAGTCAGATGGATGTGAATGTACTCACCCCCTTGTGGCTGCTGTGATGCCCTCAAGCACCCATCCAACTCCGGATACGCCACCGCCAGGATCCGGAACATCAGGGGGGTCATGGTGCAACAGGCACCCCTCCCACGTTGGGAGGCCATCCCCAGCTGGGCCTCCACTGTCTTCTTGCTCCAGCGGCGAATGTCCTCCTATCTTTTCCAGCAGTGGGTGCTCCGTCTGTGGTGGACCCCCAGGGTCCAGACGTACTTGGCGATGGCACGCCAAATATCCTTTGTCTGGTAGGTGGTGACCTAGAGGAATAGTACAGGGGAAAAGGATAATCTTTAACCGTCCGGACCGTCATAGTCATTGACCCATGTACCCACCCTTGCCCTGACGCACATACACTCACTGTCCGCTCATGCAGGCCTCAGTCCCTCCCCCCTTTATCTTCCATCAACACCACTCCTAACAGGCATTGCCCATACAGCATGCTTACAGTGTACTCACCTGTTTGTCTGGAGGACCGTAGAGTAGCGTGTACTGGGGGAGGACCCCATCCACTAACTTCTCCAACTCCTCCAAAGTGAAGGCAGGGGCCCTTTCCCCAGACACATGAGCCATCGTCGCTTTCAGACTGAGGTCACAACAGCACTTGCGGTGTAGGTCCTCTCCTGTCGAAGGTCAGGTATCAAGTGAGTGAACAGACAGAAAATGACGGTCACGTCCGCGGCGGTGCGTACCGTCACCACCGGCGTACATCGTCATTGGCTCCTGGGACCCATAGGGTCCATGTTAACTAATGCAGGATTGCGCTGCGGTCTTCGACCACCTACCGCGACGGTGTACAACGCCAGCGCAGTTACCTCATATCCTCTTGTCCCACATTACAGGTCAGGCAGCCGCCATTTCAGGGGCCCACATGGCATTAATTTTAAATGCCTCACACCTATCTAGGCCTTGCATACACACAGTAACAGGCACATTGCGGATTGACAAATGTGTGCAATAAAATATTTTTTTAATACCTCAGTGTTGGCTGACTCTGTGCTCGCTGTTCTTGTCCATAGGGCACGTCCGCTGGGGCAGGTGAGGAGATGGCGGCATCCTCCGGTGTACAGACCGCTGGTGGACCTGTCGACAATGGAAGACAGACACATTATTATCACTTATAGACTTGATCGTGCCACAATCCAGGAACAGTGTGCCCAGTTGGAGCCAGACCTGATTTCAGCTATCCGCCATCCCACAGGAATCCCTCCTCTAGTGCAGGTCCTGTCAATACTCCATTTCCTGGCAAATGGGTCATTTCAAACAACAGTGGCCATTGCATCAGGGATGTCCTAGCCTATGTTCTCAAACGTGTTGTCCTTAGTGTTGTCTGCCCTGCTGAAACACATGCGCAGCTACTTGGTTTTCCCTCAGGTGGAGGATTTGCCCACAGTGAAAGGTGACTTCTATGCCCTGGGACATATCCCCAACATCATAGGTGCCATTGATGGGACACATGTGGCATTGGTACCCTCCCCCCGCAAGAGTGAACAGGTTTACAGAAACGGGAAGAGCTGCCATTCGATGAATGTGCAGATGGTGTGTTTGGCCGACCAGCACATCTCCCATGTGAATGGCAAGTTTCCATGCTCAGTGCTTGATGCTTACATTTTGAGGAATAGCAGCATCCCTTATGTGATTGGGCAACTCCAGAGGCACCGTGTGTGGCTAATAGGTGAGGACAAGGACCCTATACCGTGTGAATGATTGTCTGGGTCTGGGGTTGTCCCTAAGGGTTAGTGTGTGTTTAACAGTTGTCCCTCGACATTTGCAGGTGACTCTAGGTACCCAAACCTGTCATGGCTACTGACCCCAGTGAGAAATCCCAGGACAAGGGCAGAGGAACGCTACAATGAGGCACATGGGCGAACTAGGAGAGTGATCAAAAGGGCCTTCGGCCTCCTGAAGGCCAGATTCCGGTGCCTCCCTATGACAGGTGGTTCTCTCTACTACTCATGAAAGAAGGTATGCCAGATCATCGTGGCCTGCTGTATGCTGCACAACCTGGCTTTGCGACGACAGGTGCCTTTTCTGCAGGAGGATGGTCCAGAAGGAGATCTTGTGGCAGCTGTGGAGCCTGTGGACAGTGAAGAAGAGGAGGCAGAAGAAGAGGATATCGACAACAGAAACAATGTTATCCAGCAATACTTCCAGTGAGACACAGGTAAGAAGACATCACTGCCTCCTACATCTCACACAATTGTTCGACCTATCATATGTCTGTCACTTTCACCCAGTGTATGGACCCTGACTTGTCACTTTGCATTTCCATTTCAAAGATGTGGGTCCCACTGTGTGACCTCTGCTATATTACCTCATGGACTAGAGCTGTGTGACATAGGTATGTTGACAATACAATGGAGATTGCTAATTTCCTTAGTTATAGCAAATACACATTTGTGAAAGCACAGACTGACTCCAGATTGTTTTGTTATTCAAGGGTGTTTATTTAAGTGCAAAATAGTGGAGGGGGTTGAAAATGGTCAGGGGTGATGGTGGAGGAATGTCCATGGCAGGGTCCAGTTATTTGTCTCACAGGTGCATTGTCCAAAGGGGCATAGGAAGTGGAGCTAGGGCAGTTTAAGGATGGACAGGGTGACAAAGTGGGACAGAAGGATGACATTCAGGGTGGACTCATTTCTTGGCGGGGGTCTTGGCATTGTTCTCTGTCTTTCTCCTGGATCTCAGGGACCGTTTGCGGGGTGGTTCTCCCTCTGCAGGGGGTGGGGTTGTGGTCCTGTGGCGGTGCCTCCTGTCCTCTAGCGCCGTCGGAGGTGGTGGGCTGTTCATCATTGAGGCTAGTGTCAGGGGCCCCTTGTTGTGTGACAGTGTCCCTCCTGGTGTTCACAAGGTCCTTAAGCACCCCTACAAGGGTGACCAGGGTGGTGTTGATGGACTTGAGTTCCTCCCTGATCCCCAAATACTGTTCCTTCTGCAGCCGCTGGGTCTCCTGAAACTTGGCCAGTACCGTTGCCATCGTTTCCTGGGAATGATGGTATGCTCCCATGATGTTGGAGAGGGCCTTGTGGAGAGTGGGTTCCCTGGGCCTGTCCTCCCCCGTCGCACAGCAGTCATCCCAGTTCCCCGGTTTTCCTGTTCCTCTGTCCCCTGAACCGTGTGCCCACTGCCACTGCCCCCAGGTCCCTGATGTTCTTGGGTTGGAGGGTTTGCATGGATTCCCTGTAGTCCACACACACTGCTGCTTGACATGTCCTGGGGACAGAGACATGGGTCCGCTGGGTGGGTGCTGTGCTGGTGTTTCCTGAGGGGGAGGCTCTGTGGTGGCATGTGCCAGTGTGTGGAGAACCGACTGTCCCGAGGTCCCAGATGGGCCGGGCTGGTCATCTAGATCCAGTTGGACAGAGCTGCTGTCATCACTGTGGGCCTCTTCTCTGGGGGGTGTGGACATGTCTGCAACCTCCTGTCCGGTGACGTTGGGTAGGGGTCCTGCAGGGGTGTAAAGGCATGATTATTGCATCTGTGTGTGCCATTGTGTGCAATGGCTGGGTAACCCAGTGCTTACATTCTTGTCTAGGACCTTGGGTGATATTTGGTTTGGGGATCTGTGTGGGTATCTGTAGTGGACATTCTTTGGTGATGGGTGTCCATGCTTTGGTGTTGCATGCAGGGCTTGGTATTGGGATGTGTGGGTTGTGATAGTGGGACATATGTGAGGTGTTGGAGTGATGGGGGTAAGGGTGAGGGTGGGGTATGTGATAGCATGCAGGTAGGGTGGGGGATGTAATAGTTAGGATTTGACTTACCAGAGTCCATTCCTCCTGCTACTCCTGCGAGGCCCTCAGGATGCAGTATAGCCAAGACCTGCTCCTCCCATGTTGATAGTTGTGGGGGAGGAGGTGGGGGTCCGCTGCCAGTGCTCTGAACTGCAATCTGGTGTCTTGAGACCACGGAACACACCTTCCCCCGTAGGTCGTTCCACCTCTTCCTGATGTCATCCCTAGTTCTTGGATGCTGTCCCACTGCGTTGACCCTGTCTACGATTCTGCGCCATAGCTCCATCTTCCTAGCTATGGAGGTGTGCTGCACCTGTGATCTGAATAGCTGTGGCTCTACCCGGACAACTTCCTCCACCATGACTCTGAGCTCCTCCTCAGAGAACCTAGGGTGTCTTTGCGGTGTCATGGTGTGGTGTGGGTGATGTGTGAGGTGGTGTGTGTTGTGATGTGTGAGGGGATGTGTTTGTGTGTGTTGTGTGAGGTGCGTGGATGTTGTGTGAGTGATGGTGTTGTGTGCCTGTGGATGCTAGTTTGTTGATGGTGGTGTCTCTCTCTGTGCTTCGTTCTCAATTTTTGTCGTAGGGGTTTGTGGGTGATGTGGGTGTGTGTTTTATATTGTATTGGGTGTGTGGGAGTTGTGTGTGTATGTGTATCAGGTGTGTGTATTTCGAATTGTCCAATGTGGTTGTGTTTTGTATATGTGTGTGTATTTTGAGCGCAGCGGTGTGTACCACCAATGGAATACCGCGGTTGAAGGACCGCCGAGTGGATTCGTGGGTCTTGATAGTGTGGGCGTATTCCTGTTGGCGTGACGGTGTCGGTTTTGTTAGCGCAAGTTTATGACTGACCTTTGGTGTGGTGGACTTGTGTGGGTGTCTGGATTTTGGCGGATTCCGGCCTGTGGGTCGTAATAGCTGTAGCGGATTTCCACCGCCGCAGCGGTGTGTTGGCGGTCTTCTGAACGGCGGTAAGAGGGATTTACCGTCAATGTTGTAATGAGGGCCATAATGTCTAGCACAGAAGAGATGGTGGTGGAACTCAACCTCACCCCTTACCTGCATCTTAGGATGTCAGAGTTAAGAAAAACGTAAAATAAAAAATATAAAAAGTAGATCAAACCCTACCAAAGTACAGCTCCAGGAGCTTTTGACAGAGTTTGCTAGAGAACCCCCCTCAGAAGACAACCTTATAGAGGGGGAAACTAGTGACCTGGAGAATAACTCCCTCCCTCCTGTCCTAGTTAGGGAGACCAGGGTTCCTCAAACCCTGACTCCACAAGTGATAGTCAGAGATGCTGCTTCTCCCACAGGGGAGTCCAGCAACTCTGGAAGCATTGAGGGCAGCCTCAATGAAGATGACCTCCTGTTAGCCAGGATGACCAAAAGATTGGCTTTGGAGAGACAGCTCCTAGCCATAGAGAGGGGAAGACAAGAGATGAGTTTAGCTCCCATCAATGGTGGCAGCAACTTAAATAGGGTCAGAGAGAATACTGACATGCTAAAAATCCCCAAAGGGATTGTAACAAAATATGAAGATGGTGATGACATCACCAAATGGTTCACAGATTTTGAGCTGAGGTAGAACTCAAAACCCATGCAGCCATGCTGGGTATCCCTGAACTGGTGTGTGTCAAGACTAGGGCACAGTGCAGAGCTCAGGGTGAAAAAGAGGTGTTGGAGTCTGGAATAATTGCACAACCCTCCAAGAGAAAAGGAGGGAAGACTGGGGAACCAGCTTCAGCACAGAAAAAGAAACAGAACCTCTCTTCTCAGGAAGAAGTTCTATCCCCTGAGGGAACTGAGCCTATAGAGTTAGAACCTTATCAGGTTGAGCTCTTGGGTCCAGGGGGACCCTCAAGGGAACAGCTATGCAAGGGGCAAGAAACTTGTCCCTCTCTTGAAGGCCTAAGGCAGCAAGCTGCTGACCAAGAAAAAGGAAATGTCTGTGGAACACACAGGGCCTATTGGGAAGATGGACTCCTTTACACTGAGGCAAGAGATCCCAAACCTGGTGCCACTAGGAGAGTGGTAGTGCCTCAGGAGTTTAGGGAGTTCATTCTGACCTTAGCCCATGACATTCCCCTTGCTGGGCATTTTGGGACAAACCAAGACATGGGAGAGGTTAGTCAACCATTTCTATTGGCCCAATATGTCCCAGAAAGTGAAGGAGTTTTGTGCCTCCTGTGCCACCTGTCAAGCCAGTGGTAAGACAGGTGGCCATCCAAAGCCCCCCCCCCCATTCCACTTCCAGTGGTGGGGGTCCCCTTTGAAAGAGTGGGAGTGGATATAGTGGGTCCACTTGAACCTCCCACAGCCTAAGGGAATCAGTATATCCTAGTAGTAGTGGATCATGCTACTAGGTACCCTGAAGCAATTCCCCTTAGGTCCACTACTGCCCCTGCAGTAGCCAAAGCACTCATTGGTATTTTTACCAGAGTGGGATTTCCTAAGGAGGTGGTTTCTGACAGAGGTACTAACTTCATGTCAGCTTACCTGAAACATGTGTGGAATGAGTGTGGGGTGACTGACAAATTCACCACACCATCCCATCCACAAACCAATGGTCTTGTTGAGAGATTTAACAAGACATTGAAGGGCATGATCATGGGGCTCCCTGAAAAACTCAAAAGGAGATGGGATGCCCTCTTGCCATGCCTGCTTTTCATCTACAGAGAGGTGCGTCAGAAGGGAGTAGGGTTTTCCCCCTTTGAATTCTGTTTGGCCATCCTGTTAGGGGACCACTAGCACTTGTGAAGGAAGGCTGGGAGAGACCTCTCCATGAGCCTAAGCAAGATATAGTGGACTATGTACTAGGCCTACGTTCTAGGATGGCAGAGTACATGGAAAAGGCAAGTAAAAACCTTGATGCCAGCCAACAAATCCAGAAGATGTGGTATGACCAAAAGGCTGCTATGGTTGAGTTTCAGCCAGGGCAGAAAGTCTGGGTTCTGGAGCCTGTGGCTCCCAGGGCACTTCAGGACAAATGGGGTGGCCCTTACCCAGTGCTAGAGAAAAAGGGTGAGGTCACCTACCTGGTGGACCTAAGCACTAGCAGGACCCCCAAGAGGGTGATCCATGTTAACCGCCTAAAACTCTTCCATGACAGGGCAGATCTAAACATGTTGATGGTTACAGATGAGGACCAGGAAGCAGAGAGTGAACCTCTCCCTGATCTCCTCTCCACTGACCCTAAAGATGGCACAGTAGATGGAGGCAAGTCCTCCAGCAGTTTGCTGAGCTCTTTTCCCTAACCCCTAGTCAGACACACCTGTGTACCCATGATGTGGACACAGGAGACAGAATGCCGGTCAAAAACAAAATATTCAGACAGTCTGACCAAGTTAAGGAAAGCATCAAAGTGGAAGTCCACAAGATGCTGGAGTTGGGAGTGATTGAGCACTCTGACAGTCCCTGGGCTAGCCCAGTGGTCTTAGTCCCCAAACCTCACACAAAAGATGGCAAGAGAGAGATGAGGTTCTTTGTGGACTGCAGAGGGCTTAATTCTGTCACCAAGACAGATGTTCACCCCATTCCAAGGGCAGATTAGCTGATTGATAAATTGGGTGCTGCCAAATACCTGAGTACCTTTGACTTGACAGCAGGGTACTGGCAAATAAGAATGGCACCAGGAACAAAAGAGAAAACAGCATTTTCTACACCTGATGGGCACTACCAGTTTACTTTGATGCCCTTTGGCTTACAGAATGCCCCAGCCACCTTCCAAAGGTAGGTGCATCAAGTCCTTGCTGGCTTGGAGTCCTTTAGTGCAGCTTATCTTGATGATATTGCTGTCTTTCGCTCCAGCTGGCAGGATCACCTGGTCCACCTGAAGAAGGTTTTGCAGGACCTGCAAGCAGCAGGCCTCTCTATCAAGGCATCTAAATGTCAGATAGGGCATGGTACTGTGGTTTACTTGGGACACCTTGTAGGTGGAGGCCAAGTTCAGCTACTCCAACCCAAGATCCAGACTATTCTGGACTGGGTAGCTCCAAAACCCCAGACTCAAGTCAGGGCATTCCTTGGCTTGACTGGTTACTATAGGAGGTTTGTGAAGGATTATTGATCTATAGTGACTCCCCTCACAGAACGTACCTCCAAGTAAATGCCCAAGAAAGTTAACTGGACCTTGGACTGTCAAAAGACCTTTGACACCCTGAAGCAAGCAATGTGCACAGGACCAGTTTTGAAAGCTCCAGATTACTCTAAGCAGTTCATAGTGCAGACAGATGCCTCTGAACATGGGATAGGAGCAGTCCTGTCCAAAACAAATGATGATGGCCTTGACCAGCCTGTTGCTTTTATTAGCAGGAGGTTACTCCCCATGGAGCAGTGTTGGCGTGCCATTGAGAGGGAGTCATTTGCTGTGGTCTGGTCCCTGAAGAAGTTGAGACCATACCTTTTTGGTACTCACTTCATAGTTCAAACTGACCACAGACCTCTCAAATGGCTCATGCAAATGAAAGGAGAAAACCCTAAACTTTTGAGGTGGTCCATATCCCTACAGGGAATGGACTTTATAGTGGAACACAGACCTGGGACTGCCCATGCCAATGCAGATGGTCTTTCCAGGTTCTTCCACTTAGAAAATGAAGACTCTCTTGGAAAAGGTTAGTCTCATCCTCTATCGTTTGGGGGGGTTGTGTAAGGAAATGCCTCCTTGGCATGGTTACCCCCTAATTTTTTGCCTTTGCTGATTCTAAGTTATGATTTGAAAGTGTGCTGGGACCCAGCTAACCAGGCACCCAGCACCAGTGTTCTTTCCCTAAACTGTACTTTTGTCTCCACAATTGCCACAACCCTGGCACTCAGGTACGTCCCTTGTAACTGGTACCGCTGGCATCAAGGGCCCTGATGCCAGGGAAGGTCTCTAAGGGCTGCAGCATGTCTTATGCCACCCTAGGGACCCCTCACTCAGCACATGCACACTGCTTCACAGCTTGTGTGTGCTGGAGGGGAGAAAATGACTAAGTTGACACGGCACTCCCCTCAGAGTGCCATGCCAACCTCACACTGCCTGTGGCATAGGTAAGTCACCCCTCTAGCAGGCCTTACAGCCCTAAGGCAGGGTGCACAGGTGAGGGCATATGTGCATGAGCACTATGCCCCTACAGTGTCTAAGCAAAACCTTAGACATTGTAAGTGCAGGGTAGCCATAAGAGTATATGGTCTGGGAGTTCATCAAACACGAATTCCACAGTTCCAAAATGGCTACACTGAAAACTAGGACGTTTGGTATCAAACTTCTCAGCACAATAAATGCACACTGATGCCAGTGTGCAATTTATTATAAAATACACCCAGAGGGCATCTTAGAGACGCCCCCTGAAAACATACCCGACTTCTAGTGTAGGCTGATCAGTCCCTGCCAGCCTGCCACACACCAAACATGTTGCTGGCCACATGGGGAGAGTGCCTTTGTCACTCTGTGGCCAGGAGCAAAGCCTGTACTGGGTGGAGGTGCTTCTCACCTCCCCCTGCAGGAACAGTAACACCTGGTGGTGAGCCGCAAAGGCTCACCCCTTTTGTTACAGCGCCCCAGGGCATCCCAGCTAGTGGAGATGCCCGCCCCTCTGGCCACTGCCCCCACTTTTGGCGGCAAGGCTGGAGGAGATAATGAGAAAAACAAGGAGGAGTCACCCAGCAGTCAGGACAGCCCCTAAGGTGTCCTGAGCTGAGGTGACCCCTGCCTTGAGAAATCCTCCATCTTGAGTTTGGAGGATTCCCCCAATAGGATTAGGGATGTGCCCCCCTCCCCACAGGGAGGAGGCACAAAGAGGGGGTAGCCAACCTCAAGGACAGTAGCCATTGGCTACTGCCCTCCCAGACCTAAACACATCCCTAAATTCAGTATTTAGGGGCACCCCAGAACCTAGGAAATCAGATTCCTGCAACCGGAAGAAAGAAGAAGGACTGCTGACCTACAAGCCTGCAGAGAAGGAGGAAGACTGCAAATGATTTGGCCCCAGCCCTACCGGCCTGTCTCCAACTTCGAAAACCTGCTCCAGCGACGCATCCGACAGGGACAAGCGACCTCTGAAGCCTCAGATGACTGCCCTGCCCCCCAGGACCAAGAAACTCCTGTGAACAGTGGCTCTGCTCAACAATCTGCAACAAACTTGCAACTTTTCAACAACTTTAAAGACTTCATGTTTCCCGACGGAAGCGTGAGACTTCACACTCTGCACCCGACGCCCCCGGCTCGACCTGCAGAAAACCAACACCTCTGGGAGGACTCCCCGGCGACTGCGAGCCCGTGAGTAACCAGAGATGACCCTCCTGAGCCCCCACAGCGACGTCTGCAGAGAGAATCCAGGGGCTCCCCCTGACCGCGGCTGCCTGTAACAAGGGACCCGACGCCTGGAACCAACACTGCACCCGCAGCCCCCAGGATCTGAAGGAACCGAACTCCAGTGCAAGAGCGACCCCCAGGCGACCCTCTGCCTAGCCCAGGTGGTGGCTGCCCCAAGGACCCCCCCATGCCTGCCTGCATCGTTGAAGTGACCCCCGGGTCTCTCCATTGTTTTAAATCTAAAACCCGACGCCTGTTTGCACACTGTACCCGGCCGCCCCTGTGCCGCTGAGGGTGTACTTTCTGTGCCTTCTTGTGTCCCCCCCGGTGCTCTACAAAACCCCCCTGGTCTGCCCCCTGAGGACGCAAGTACTTACCTGCTGGCAGACTGGAACCGGAGCACCCCTGTTCTCCATAGGCGCCTATGTGTTTTGGGCACCTCTTTGACCTCTGCACCTGACTGGCCCTGAGCTGCTGGTGTGGTAACTTTGGGGTTGCTTTGAACCCCCAACGATGGGCTGCCTATGCCCCAAACTTGAAACTTGTAAGTGTTTTACTTACCTTCAAAACTAACCTTTACTTACCTCCCCCAGGAACTGTTGATTTTTGCACTGTGTCCACTTTGAAAATAGTTTATTGCCATTTTTACAAAGACTGTATCTGATATAGCTTTCATTCAAAGTTCCTAAAATAGCTAAGTGAAGTACCTTACATTTAAGGTATTAACTGTAAATCTTGAACCTGTGGTTCTTAAAATAAACCAATAAAATATATTTTTCAATATAAAAAACCTATTGGCCTGGAGTAAGTCTTTGAGTGTGTGTTCCTCATTTATTGCCTGTGAGTGTACAACAAATGCTTAACACTACCCTGATAAGCCTACTGCTCTACCACACTACCACAAACTAGAGCATTAGAATTATCTACTTTTGCCACTATCTTACCTCTAAGGGGAACCCTTGGACTATGTGCACACTATTTCTCACTTTGAAATAGTATATACAGAGCCAACTTCTTACATACGGGCTGCTGAATTTATGGCATGCACATGGCATTCTACTTCATTTTCCCCTTTCTATAGTACTTATGGCTTTCATCCTCATCTCTTGCTTTTACAATCTTCTCCCTCCTCACCTATTCCTGCTCCCCAGGATCTGGTAGATCACATATATGACATACGGAAAACCACTCAGGTCAACCTAGAGAAAGCGAAAGCAGTGTACAAAATAAATGTGGATCTCTATCATTGCCCCAGACCTGATTACTCTAGTGGGGATATGGTGTGGTTGTCCAGTCAAAACATTGCCTTGAAAGGCTCACGTTATTTCAAACCTTGTTTTATTGGTCCTTATAAAATCATCGAGAAGATTAATCATGCTGCTGTGAAACTGAAGCTACCTGCTACCTTATGAATACACCCTGTTTTTCCTATTTCTCAGCTGAAGCCTATTGCATCTGGTACTCAATGCCCCACTAAACCTTTGCCTGTGATGGTGAATGATGAGCTGGAGTTTGACGTGAAAGCAGTTGTGGATTCCAGAAGGGTGCAAAGAAGACTCCAGTATCTGGTCCACTGGAAAGGTTATGGTCCTGAAGACCATACATTGAACCCTCCTGGCCACCTCCATGGCCCCCGTTTACCACGAAACTTCCACAGGCAATTCCCTCACGAATCGAAACCTGTGGCCTGTGGCAGGTATTGTTGGGGAGCGTGTACTGTTGCACCTGCCGCGATCCGTATATCGGATGTGGCAGGGACGGGGCACAGCAGGAATAAAGCCGCTTTCGGCCGGCAGGAAACTGCTTCGAGTTCTAGTGTACGTGTCTGCAGTTTCCTCCCATCGGACTCACTTACCTCCCGCTTCTGGGTCACAACATGCCACATTCTGCGTTTTTGTCAGTTCTTCGTCAGCTTTCGTCCAGCTTCTGGGATCCTGGGATTCTCAATGAGGCCTCTTCTGCTTATCTCACAAATTTAACCTTGCAAGGAAAAGAAAGGACAAAACAGAACTTTAAAGCTTCATACCCTTCAAGTAACATTTTGGTAATGCCTGCTGCCCTTCTATGATTATTGACGGCATATACTTATCTGATATCTGCACCCTGCCTCTGGGGCCTTCTAATTTTGACGCTTGGAGAAGATAATCCAGTTAAAACAAAACAGGAGTCATAAGTGCTTGTTCTGCAATTTTTAAAAGACATAAGTACTAAGGACTCTAAGAAAGGCTGTATAGTTTTTCTGTATTTTTTTAATTATTTTATAATCGTCCTGAACAGAAAGGTATAAAGTATGCTTAACAGACTCATGGGTAAGCAGGGATGTTGTGTTCCTTACGTCTGTTATCACATAACGCTTATGCTCTGTTATATTTCTTTAGATCACACATACTACCTTATGCAACCATTTGTCTACCTTACGGAAGAGGGGTTTCACTCAGGTATTCTAACAGCAGTTATTATCTAGTAACTACACATGGTGTATTGTTTCTATCTTCTAGGCAGATTTACTGATTCTCTATGTCGTTCCTATTTACTCAGGAAGGCATACAGAACTCATCTGGGTAACACATACTTGTCTGCACTGACTCAGTGGGACCTGTGTTTCTTTCTCTTCCATCCCCTCTTCCCCATTTCACCTGGGTTGGCTTTGACATAGTTGCGCTGCCTCAGTGGTGGGTGAAGTTGGGAACTTACCTCAGAAAATTTCCTAACGCTCCTGCAGAAACTAAAGTGAGATCTGACAGTGTCCTGACATCCCAATAGCTGAGGTTCAAAAATAATAGATTATCAGCTATGGTTTGAGTGGTCCACTTTGTCTAGCGATGTGCATCATTATGTTCAGACTAACCCAACAAATTCTCAGCAGAAGACTTCCCACTTCACCCCTCTAAGTGTAAGTGCCTTGTCCATAACGCCTTACCCTTGGCATGCCATCAGCAAGGAGCTTATTAAAGACTAACCATTGTTTGGTGGTAATTGTCCTTTCCTCCAAGATGAAACACTTTATTGCCCTTAACCCCTTAGCTGCCAGGCCTTTTCCCCCTCAGGTGCCAGGCCTTTTTTTTAGCTATTTAGGGCAGTTCGCGCTTAGGCCCTCATAACTTTTTTTCCACATAAGCTACCCACGCCAATTTTGCATCCTTTTTTTTCCAACATCCGAGGGATTCTAGAGGTACCCAGAGTTTGTGGGTTCCCCTGAAGGAGACCAACAAATTAGCCAAAATACAGCGAAAAAGTAGTTTTTTTTTTAAAAAGGGAAAAAAGGGCTGCAGAAGAAGGCTTGTGGTTTTTTCCCTAA
Source organism: Pleurodeles waltl (assembly GCF_031143425.1). NCBI lineage: Eukaryota > Metazoa > Chordata > Amphibia > Caudata > Salamandridae > Pleurodeles > Pleurodeles waltl. The sequence goes on along the minus strand of NC_090440.1, from coordinate 548,697,625 downwards.
CAATGGCATCAAGAAGGGGTTTGCAGTGCTAAAAACACCAGCTTTCAGGAACAGGCAGACTTGAATCAGAAACCCCAATTTTTCAACAAAATGTTGGCATTTTACTGGGACATACCCAATTTTTACGATTTTTTGTGCTTTCAGCCTCCTTCCACTTAGTGACATTAATGGGTGTGAAACCAATGCTGGATCCCGGAAGGCTAAACATTTCTGAAAAGTAGACAAAATTCTGGATTCAGCAAGGGGTAATTTGTGTAGATCCTACAAGGCTTTCCTACAGAAAATAACAGCTGAAATGAAAAAATATGGAAAAGAGGGGAAAAAACAGCAATTTCTTTCCACGTTTTACTCTGTAACTTTTTCCTGCGATGTCAGATTTTTTAAAGCAATATACCATTACGTTTTCTGGACTCTTTTGGTTGCTGGGATATATAGGGCTTGTAGGTTCATCAAGAACCCTACGTACCCAGAGCCAATAAATGAGCTGAACCTTTCAATGGGTTTTCATTCTATACTGGATATACAGCAATTCATTTGCTGAAATATAAAGAGTGAAAAATAGGTATCAAGAAAACCTTTGTATGTCCAAAAATGGGCACAAGGGACCAGATGTATGAAAATGTTTTGCACTCGCAAACGGTGCGAGTCAGTAAATTCGGCCTTTGCGAGTGCAAAACAGTGGTCTGCAATGCATGAAAGGCATTCACAAACCACAAAGCAGAAATCGCTAAAATAGCGATTTTTTGCATTGCGACCTGGGTTTTGCGAATCACAATTTGCGATTTGCAAAATCCACATCGCAAGGCTATGCTGCAAATTGCGATTTTTCGCAGAATGGCATTTTGCACATGCAAAATACCATGGACTGCAAACAGGTGGTAAACTGGTGCAAGATTTTAAAATGCATTTAAAATGCATTTTTAAATTGAACAAGTAAAGCACACATGCCCTTTTGGCATGTGTGCACATTACATGTCCCCCAAAACATTTTTGGGGTACAGAAGAGGGGCCATAGGCCCCCAGCCCCCTGAGGATTTGCATTTCCAAAACAGCGATTTCTGGTTCAGAAATCGCAATTTTGGAAATGCAAAAAATTTGCAGCTATGGCCCAACAGGCCCATAGCTGCGAATGGGGCCGGTATCGCAATTTGCGATTCAGTAGTAGCATTTGTGATTTTTAAGAAATCGCTATTACCAAATCGCAAATGTGATACATGGCACTTTGCGAGTCGGTAATAGCGATTTCTTAAAATCGCTGTTACCGAATCGCAAAGGGCCGTGATGATACATCTGCCCCAAGATAGGGTGTTGAGAAGCAGTGGTTATTTGCACATCTCTGAATTCCGGGGTGCCCATACTAGCATGTGAATTACGGGCCATTTCTCAAATAGACGTCTTTTTTTACACACTGTCTTACATTTGGAAGGAAAAAATGTAGAGAAAGACAAAGGGCAATGACACTTGTTATTCTGTGTTCCCCAAGTCTCCTGATAAAAATGGTACCTCACTTGCGTGGGTAGGCCTAATGCTTGTGACAGGAAACGCAACATGGACACATCAAATTTTTACATTGAAATCTGTTTTTTGCAAAGTGCCTAGCTGTAGATTTTGGCCTCTAGCTCAGCCGGCACCTAGGGAAACCTACCAAACCTGAGCATTTTTTAAAACTAGACACCTAGGGGAATCCAAGATCGGGTGACTTATGATGCTCCCACCAGGTTCTGTTACCCAGAATCCTTTGCAAACCTCAAAATTTTGCCCAAAAAACACTTTTTCCTCATATTTCGGTGACAGTAAGTTCTAGAATCTGAGAGAAGCCACAAATTTATTTCCGCGCTTCGTTCCCCCAAGTCTCCCGATAAAAATGTTACCTCACTTGTGTGGGTAGGACCTAGCGCCTGCAACAGGTAATGCCCCAAAACACAACGTGGACACATCACATTTTCCCAAAGAAAAGAGAGCTGTTTTTTGCAAAGTGCCTAGCTGTGGATTTTGGCCTCTAGCTCAGTCAGCACCTAGGGAAATCTACCAAACCTACGCATTTTTGAAAGCTAGACACATAGGGGAATCCAAGATGGAGTGACTTGTGGGGTGCTTCACCAGGTTCTGTTACTCAGAACCTCACAATGTGGCATAAAAAAAACACTTTTTCTTCTCATTTTGGTGACAGAAAGTTCTGGAATCTGAGAGGAGCCACAAATTTCCTTCCACCCAGCGTTCCCCCAAGTCACCCGATAAAAATGGTACCTCACTTGTGTGGGTAGGTCTAGTGATCGCGACAAGAAATGCACCAAAACACTATTTGGACACATCAAAATTATCAAATACAAAACTACCTGTTTTTGTGGGGGACCTGTGTTTTCGGTCCTGGGGTCAGCAGCCATATACAGAAACCTAGCGAACCCAGACATTTCTGAAAACTAGACACCCGAGGGAGTCCAGGGAGGTGTGACTTGTGTGGATCCCTCAATGTTTTCTTACCCAGAATCCTCAGCAAACCTTAAATGTAGCTAAAAAATCTCATTTTTCCCACATGTTTGTGGGACTGGGACAAATTTCCTACCATCCAACGTTACCCTCAGTCTCCTGGTAAAAATTATACCTCACTTGTGTAGGTGGGCCAAGTGCCTGTGACAGGGAAGAGCCAAAAACATGTCAAAATTGAGGGGGAACCAAAGCGGGTCCAAAAGGGCAGTTTGGAAAAATACATTTTTAGGCTGACAAGTGCATCAGATTTTTTATCGATATAGACGAGACAATGTTGGGTGGTACGAATTTAGTGGATTCCTGCAGATTCCGGAAGGTTCCATCACAAAAATGTGGGAAACATTTATGATTTCCAGCAAAGTTGGAGGTTTGCAGGGCATTGTGGGTAAGAAAATGGTGCGGGGTGAATGTGAAGCAAACCACCCTCGAATCAACCAGATGTTTCGTTTTCAGATGTGTCTAGGTCTTGTGGATTTTTCTACATGGCAGCGTCCCAGAGTAAAAAAACTGCAGCCCTTACCATTCCAGGCAGGACGATTTTGAGAGTTACCAAGCTCTCATGGACCAAATGTAAAACCAAAACCTAAAATAATCAACTGTCCTCTTGCTTGCTGTGGGGTAAGATGTTTTAGTGTGCGGGGAGAGCTGAAAGACTGTTACCCCCTTCAGTTGGGGCGGGGGCATAACCAGGCCCATACTGGTTGGTAGCCACCACCCCATTATTATTTTTTTATTCCCTGGCATCTAGTAGACTTTCTTCCACCCCCCCCGGGTTTGGATTGGGGGTAATTGCCCAATCTGCCCACTGGTGGGCAGAACAACTTTGGCCCCATTTATTTGGGGTGGGGTATGGCCATACCCCCACCCTCTTATTTTGAAAAAAAATCCTCCCTGGTGGGCTTTCTGCCCCTGTTGGGGGCAGATGGGCCTTCCAAAAATAGGCCAACAGTAATGTGCCCCCATGGGGAGCGACCCTTGCCCAAGGGGCTGCCCCCCAAACAAAACACACACATACACACACACACCAATCCCTGGTGTCTAGTGGTTTCTGAACCTCTTGGGGGTAGATTAGCCTAACAAAAATAGGCCGATCTGCCCCAAGGGGGGTGCAGAAATGGCCTAAATACAATTTGCCCCCCAGGAGAGCGACCCTTACATAAAAACATAAAGTAAATAAAAAAATATATCCCTGGTGTCTAGAGGTTTCTGCCCCCCCCCCTCTGGGGGCAGATAAGGCCTAAAAATATTTAACCCCCCCCCGGGGAGCGGCCACTCCCCTTATGTGTAAGTATAAAAAAAAAGAAAAATCCCTGGTGTCGTGGTTTCTGCCCCCTGAGGGCAGAGCGGCCTAATTATATTAGGCCGATCGGCCCCGGGGGGCAGAAATGTCCTAAAAATAATTTGGCCCCCCAGGGAGCGACCCTTGCCTAAGGGGTTGCTCCACACATATAAAAAAATAAAAATAAACAACAAAAAAATATCCCTGGTGTCTAGGGGTTTCCGATCTGCCCCCAAGGGGGGCAGAAATAGCCTAAAAATAATTTGGCCCCCTGGGGAGTAGCCTTGCCCAAGGGGCCGCTCCCCTTATTGAAATGTACCAACAAAAAAAATCCCTGGTGTCTAGTGGGCAGAAATGCTGTGAGAGACATGAAAGGAAAGGAAAGGTTTTTCCTTTCCTTTCATGTTTCTCCCGCACCACCTCCCGGTCAGAAGAAAAATGCAAAAGCATTTCTCTTCCAGGATCACGCTGGAAGCATGCTTCCACCGCGGCCCGAGGTGACCATCAGATGTCACGAGGTAAGGATGTGAGGGGTCGAGGGGATGCGTTTCCCCTTCCATCCCTGACTGGGGGTGTGGGCCCATGGGGGGAGCGCTAGTGCTCCCTCCTTGAGCCGGGTGCAGGACGAGCTGGTCTCGTCCCAGGCACATGGCAGCCGTGTGCATGGACGAGGCCACCTCGCCTGCGGCACCCAGGGGGTTAAAGAAATACGTACTGTCAAGACTATTGCCAGGCTGTTTTTTCAATATGTTATGTAATTACACAGGTTAACTTTGGTCATAGTATGTAAAAGGAACCCGCAGTTCATTTCACGATTCTGGCTCTGTCTTTGCACATTGTTGGACATTGATATCTGACTCTTGTCTACGTTTCCCCCATAAGCTTATGAACATACAAAAGGGGTAAATCTGATATTAGAGCATGTACTACGATGTCTTGTGACCATTGCTCCTGATTGCTGGGAGTCCTTGTTGCCATTCACTGAGTTTGCATATAATAATACATGACAATTGGTTACTGGGGTTTCTCCTTCAGTGTGTAACTGACATACATTCATGTAAGATACCCGAAAATTTGTAATAAACCTTGAAAATGTATCTGTAGTATAAAACTTAATCAAACACCTCTCTTATTCCCCACAAGAGGTGTCACGACACAACAGTTTGAGGTGAACTTTGAGAAAAAGTTATTAATTCTGGAACAGTTCAGCTCCAACTACCAAATTAATTGCCAGTCACCCATTATTCCATGTCTCCCTCCTCAAACCATAACATGTCCAACCTCTGCACATTCCTCCTCAGGCACCTGTACCCGTGAAGGATCACTCAGAATTTGAGATCCATAGGATTTTAGATTCACAATGTTTTAAGGGTTGCTTGATTAATTTACGTACATGGAAAAGAACTGTCGCAAAGGGAAATTTGTGGGAACCATTGTGCAACATTCATGACCCCAGTCTGGTTCGCTAATGTCATGCATTCCACCCTGATAAACCAGGCCCGGGGGGTCGTTCTTTGCGGGGTAGAACTGTCATGACTCAATCTTGTGCTCTATGTTCTGTGGGTGTTACTCGCTGGCCTCCTGTCATTCCTTCCCTTATGGTGCCTTTCCGTCTTGAGTATTTCCTGGTTTGCCCCTCCCCTCAGAAATGCAGTATTGGCCCTTCTGTTCCGTTGCTATGCAGGTTTAGGCTAGTTAGCACCTGCAGCTATCCCATGTCTGTTTAGGATAGTCATTTCCACTGTGAGCCAAAGGATTGTACCATCATGCACTTGGGTTCTACTGTACTTGTTGTCAATTACCGTTTGCACCTGCTGCTTGTTAGGCCTCATGTCTTGTATTTAAAATGTGATTTTCCCCAGGCTCATTGGCAGATTACATGTGGGACATGTGCCTTTCTGGAACACTCCTTACTTTCTGTATAAATCACCTCTTGGACCCTTTGTCTCATTCCGGGTCATGGACCAGTCCCAATTCTGTGCAAACAGCGCCCCTGCACTCACCTCTTGTTTTGCCTGGATCTTCCTGCGTTTCTTCCCAGAGCACGCTTCAGCCCTGCATTCCTCTTCTGAGTTACCCCAGGCCCTCATCACTCCAGTCCTGAACAACCTTGTCCTTGTTTCCATCTGGAATCTTCCAACCCTCTGGTCTTCCAACCCTTCCTGATGACTCCAATATTCTGATTTCAGCAACGCTTCCAGTGTCTCCCTCCATGAGCTACGATTCCGCCTCTTCTTGATCTTCTTTCTCTGACCTCCCTGCCGTCTTCAAACTCCAGTTTCCGTACTAGTCCAGGCTAAGTACTTGCCTCCAGGCTAGTGTGCACTAATCTTTAGTGGCAGCTGCATGCCTGTCTGCCATCTCCTTCAAGAATCTAGCCTTCAGTGCTCCTTGCTTGTCCAGGCTCCACAACTCATCTCCATCTTTGGCTTGTGAAGTGTGCTGCTGATGGACTAGAGACTATTTTCTAAAGGAACCTTATTTTTTAGCATATCTTGGGAGTACCTCTGACTCCAACATATGTACAGACTAATCTTGTTTCTAGAATACTTCAGGAGTGCCCCCGACTTCAGTCTATGTACCAAGTGCAATCCTATTTACTAGCATATGTTGGGAATGCACCCAACTCTAACCAATGTATTGAGTGTAACCTTGTTTCGAATGTTCCTTGGAAGTTTCCCTGACTCCAATTCAAGTTTCGAGCACAGCCTTTAGAGTGTGTTAATAACTCCAACCTGGTGCCAGAGAAACCTTGTTTCTATTATAGCATTGTTCAGGTTTCTAGCTATTGTACTTAGCACAACTTTGAGAGTGTCAGTTAATCCAACCTTGCGCGAAGTATAGACTTGTTCAGTTCTGAGTGTATCATATGTAGAATCTATTTCTGAGGTAACCTGGTCTCTAACATACCTTGGGAATTTTGTATAAATGCCAATCTTTGTACCTAGAGCAACTTTGTTTCTAGTTTTCTTGGTGAGTGTTTCCGACTCCAATCCATTTATCGTTTGTAATCTTGAGGGTGCCTTTTAACTCCAACTAAGTTCTGAGTTGACCCTTGGAGTGCCTTTGACTGCAACCAGTATTTCAGATTCTTCTTTGAGAGTTCCAGAAGGTTTTAGTCCGAGTACCTGTGTCGTTCTGCTGTTATGTTTTGATTACAAAGAAAACTATAAGTGTGAATGACTGAAGCATTGTATTGTAACGTGTATAAAGGAATTGATGTATAGATGGTAATTGCCTATTTTTGTGGTTCCCAGTGTATTGTGGCTTCACGAAAAAACAGAAGTGCTACTCCCGTAAACACTCACCAAGACCAGGTCCCTTGAGTGATGATCCTGTTAAGCAGAATAATACCGCCGCTGAGCAGAACCAGCACCACAAGTGTTCTTTTATTATTTTGTCTCTTCCCCCTTCCACATTCCCCCCCTCCTGAGTTTACTGCCCATTAATATTCAATGATAGAACCCTACGAGTAGGGCCCGTGGGTGTTAGGTGAGCTGTAGCCATTGTTGTAGGTGTCCAACCTGATCTGATACAATATCTTATTGGTGGTGTCTTCGTAAACCTCTAACACTGCCCTGCATCCAACCTCCTCGCACTGCAGATCGTGAGCTACCACGCCCCTCCCAAAAGTCCCTGAGGTGTCTGTCGCCCCATCCCAAATAAAACAAGAACATTATAAACTAATTTTGCACTATTCTCTTGGTAAAAGTCACAGGGCGCTGGCCTGACCCTGTATATGGGTTTGCATTGAGATTTTGGATTACCCCAGTGGGCGGCTCAGCAGTTCACTGCCTCTCTCAAAAGATTGTATCCAACATCATCTGGTTGAATATTGGCCTGTTGGTGTCTTCTGATCCTGCTTCAGATCCTCTAGAGTGACTGGCACTCTCCTCTAAATCCTTTCCAAGAGCTTTCCATTTGTTGCCCAACTCCCAGGAACGGCATATCTGGATGTCCACCACCACTCTGTCTACATGTTGTAGGGGGCTGGCCTGGTTTGTATCCCTTATTAGTGAAATGTAGGCAGTGTCTAGTAGCCAGGCTCTCTGGGGGTAGCTGTAGCTGAGCAGCCAAGGCTTATCTAGGAGACATGCAAAGCTTATGCAATACCACTGTAGGCACACAGTACTCACACACATGAAAGAAAATACTCAGTGTTACAAAAATAAAGGTACTTTATTTTGGTGACACAAATGCCAAAAATACCATAGAGACTATACTCCCTTAGGATGTAGGTAATACACAAATTATATACACTAGTATGCAGAAATAGCTGTAAAAACAGTTAGAAAACAGAGCAAATTGTGAAAATCACAATAGTTAGAAATGGGCCTGAGGGAACACAAACATTACAGTAATAAAGTGGAATGTGAATGACGGTTTCCCACCTAGGTAAGTGCAGCGTGCAGAGGGGCACTGGGAGTGTTAGAAAACACCAAATGTAAGTAATAGAACCTACCCCAAAGCCCAGGAAAGCAGGAGTAAATCACAGTAACTTTCTGAGAACACACAAGAACACGGGAAAGAAGATATTGCAAGAACCAGAAGAGACTGCAAGTCACCAATGATGGATTCCTGGACCTGATTACCTGAGGAAGAAGGGGACCAAGTCCAAGAAGCACTGAAGAGTCCCGGGAGAACAGGAGCCCCTGCTAACCCAGATGAAGGTGCAAAAGAAGAACCACCTGTAAAGAACAACAGTCAGTACTGCACCCAAGAAGATTAATGGGGGTTCCTGGTTGGTGTAGAGGATGTCCCACGCCGGATGGAGGATTGCAATCTGGTTTGTGTTGCTGGATTCCGCCAACAAGCTTTGGCACACGCAAAGCTAGCAGTTAGCAGAAAATGGCGCTGCCCGGGACCAGGAGGGACCAGGTAGACTGTAGACAGGACGGGGAGTCAGAGGGGGTTCTCAGCAACTCAGAGAGCCCTCAGAAGACCAGGCAGTGCACACAGGAGTCCCACAGAACAGGGACAAAGAAGGTGCAAAAGGAGGCCAATGGAGCAGTACAGCAAAGGGTCCCATGGCGCCGAAGAACCACACAGGAAGCTGTGTGTCGCAGGAAGGAGTGCTGGGGGCCTGAGCTGCACGGTGCACAAAGAAGTTTGTGGAAGGATGGCAACAAGCCTTGGCAACTGCAAAACACATGGTGCACGGGGGTACTGTCCTGCGTGGGGAGGCAAGCTCCTACCTCCGCCAAAGTTGGATGTCAGGACCATCGGGACCACCTCAGTCCACCACCCGTGATGCAAGATCCACGCAGCTGGTCAGGAGAGGGGTCCCACATAACCGATCGTCATTGCAGAGAGGTGTCTGCTGAAGCAGGGAAGTGACTCCTTCACTCCAAGGGAGATTCCTTCGTTCTTCTGGTGCATGCTGAAGACTGGCTGTCCTCTGAGGATGCACGGCTGGGAAACAGTTGCATTTGCTGGCAGGAGCTGAAGATGCAATGTTGCAGAAGTCGTCTTTGCTTCTTTGTTGCAGTTGTAGAGTTCCTGCAGGGTCCAGATGCAGTTTCTTTGGTAAGAAGGTGAAGTAAAGGATGCAGAGGATTCCTGCTGGAGTCTTGCAATCCGAATCTGAAGAACCACCCAAGGGGGATTGGTCAGCTACACAGGTAAGCACCTATCAGGGGAGGGCTTTGACGTCACCTGCTGGCACTGGCCACTCAGAGGCTCCCAGAGTGCCCTGCCAACTTGGAATCCAAGATGGCAAAACCCAGGGACCCTCTGGAGGAGCTCTGAGCACCACCCCTGGGGTGGTGATGGACAGGGGAGTGGTCACTCCCCTTTCCTTTGCCCAGTTTCACACCAGAGCAGGGACTGGGGGTCCCTGAACCGGTGTAGACCGGATTATGCAAGGAGGGCACCATCTGTGCCTTTCAAAGCATTTCCAGAGTCCTGGGGAGGCTACCCCTCCCAAGCCTGTAACACCTATTTCCAAAGGGAGAGGCTGTAACAACCCTCTCCCAAAGGAAATCCTTTGTTCTGCCTTCCTGGGCTTGAGCTGCTCAAGCAACAGGAGGGCAGAAACCTGTCTGATAGGTAGCAGCAGCTGGGGTAGCCTAGGAAACCTCAGAAAGCTGTAATGGCAATACTGGGGGTTCTCTAAGGAGCCCCCATAGTGCATGGAATCATACAACCAATGCTTGTAAAAGTATTGGGGTATGATTCTGACATGTTTGATACCAAACATGCCTATGTTCGGAGTTACCATTATGTAGCTGGACATAGGTAGTGACCTATGTCCAGTATACACGTAAAAGTCTGAGAAAATGGTCCTGGAGGTCATGGGGGCACCTCTGCTAGTACAGGGATGCCCTCACACACAGGTATTCTGCACCCTGCCCTCAGGGCTGAAGGGCCTGCTATAGGTATGACGTCTAAGTGACCTGGTGCAGTGTAAATGGCAGTGAAAGGGTTCATGCACCTTTTCATGCAGGCTGCAATGGCAGTCCTGCAGAAGCCCTTGCATGGACTCCCTATGGGTGGTAAAAGAAATGCTGCAGCCCATAGGGATCCTCTGGAACCACAATGCCCTTGGTACCTAGGTACCATATACTAGGGACTTATAAGGGGGCACCAATATGCCAATTTTGGGTGAAATACTGGGTTACCAGTATGCAGTGACAAAATGTAGAGGAGAGAGAGCATAATCACTGGGGTCCTGGTTAGCAGGATTCCAGTGAACACAGTCAAACATACTGACATCAGGCAGAAAACGTGAGTAACTATGCCAAAAAGAGGGTACTTTTGTACACGTGTAGGTTCTAGTTGGAGCTACCGCCAGACCACGTCCCCCTCCTCAATTGCTGACACTGCCACCCTCATTCTTTGGGTGATTCGGAGCAGTCCGGGAGTGGGTGCCCCCTCGCCTCCAACCAGTCACATGCATCTGCAGCCTTGTGAAAGGAGTGTGCCTTGCCATTGTCACATATGTGCAACTTCACTGGAAAAACAAAGCATTTTAAATTCAGTGTCTGGGGGTGCCTTTTCACTTGCTGGAACGTTTCTCATTGTCTCTGAATGGCGGTGGTGTAGTCCGAGTATATATTCTCCAGGGCACCCAATATATGACAGGGGCCAAGCCACTTGTAGAATGAGGCTGCAGTTGCAGAATTTTAGCAGCCGTGCCACAACCAGGAAGGTCCCCCCAGTGCCAGGGGTTTACCTGGCACTCTGTGCGCCCTCTTGAATGTAAACATATTTGATGCCTTGCCCCCCCAGCTCCTCAGTGAGGAGCCAGTCCTTCAAAAAAAAAAATAATAGGGCCTTTTTCTGTCTCCGTGTTCCCCACCAGACAGAAGTAGTTATGCCTGGAGCGACCTCAGCATCCTCTCCCCAGTCCCTCAGGAAGGTAACAGTTTGCTGTACAACAGAACACAAACTGCTGCATTGCCCTCCGTGACCGTGGGTTCCAGGCAGGTCAGCGCATGGTCCATTTAGGCCACTCTCTCTGCCTGTTTCTTATGTTGGTCCGCAAGAGCCCCAGATCCAGGGCCACTGCATCGATTTTACTCTCCAGGGTGGTTTTGGTGTCCCTGATGGCCGCCAGAATCGCCACCATGTGCCTCTCCAGGCCTTGGTCTGTCTCCAGGGGGACCCAGCCTCTGGGTCGAGTGGCAGTCCTGCTGGGTCCAACCCTGGCCTCATCTTGCGTGTCTTGGGTTGTACAATCTCTTCACTATGACCCCAGGGCCGTGTCTGGCATCTCACCAAGGAGCATCCGGAAGCTCCTGCGGTATGACTAGCATACATATGGGGACTCAGGCCTCACCACCCAGCCCCCCAAACACCCTGGAGGCTGGCTACCCCACCTCCATCGACCCAGTCCGCAGGAGGGGCCCCAACCAGACAGCCACCCCACCACCCTGCAGGCACATGCACCATCTCCCCACCACTGGCCCTCTGGCCCATGGGTGCAATCCAACCTCAGCTGTAGCTTCTCCTCACCTGCAGCTCCTCAGGGGCTGAACCTGACCAACTGGTATTTTCCGTTGGATTGAGTGCAGTTACTGCCCTTTGACCCCCTGGGGCCACACCAAACATCCCAGGCTCCATTCCCTCTGGGCCATAGGAGTTCCTCTATCAGCATATGGATGGAGAGGTCTGTTCTCCCTTGTTCGCGCACCCCCCCAAAATCTATGAGAGGGCCCATGATGGTTGACGTTGGGGCTCCAGAGGCCTCACCTGCCTATTCCTTTGGACCTGCTAGCCTAAATCATGCTGCCCTCGGTGTCCGTCCCTCTGGCCCACGACAGCTTACGCCAGAGATCGAAAGACCTTGCCCATCTGCACCTTTAGGCCTGCTGGGCCGAATCCCATTGTCCCAACGTCTGCCCCTCTGGCCAGTTACTGTGCGCCTTGCTGGGCCGCACTGGCTGAGCCCAGTCATGATTCCTCTCTGGCCCTCAGTGACCCTTGTCACAGCATCGCTTCACACCTGTGGGACTCCCGGCTCTATACTTTCTTCATGGGTCTATTCAGTTTTTCAGAGCCACAACCACTGCTACAACAACTCCGGTCACAGTGCCATCCTAATTTTGCCATTCAACCTAGTGCCTTCATGCACCAAACCAACTGTCACCAGGTTCTGCAACAGTGCAGGTGTATTTCACTGTATTGATCAGCCTTAGTAACACTTTACCGAAATCATCCAGCCACCGCCCCTCTGAAATTAAGCTTGGACAGCGTTAGCAACCATTTAGAACTCAGCAGCAAGACTCACTCTCAACCTCCCATGGCACACTCACACCACACCTGAAGGAGCTTCACTGGCTCCCCATTCATAAACAAGTACAATTCAGGCTCCTCACCCACACTTTCAAGGCATTACATATCACTGGACCAGCATACCTCAACAATCGAATCTGCTTTCACAAAGCTTTCAGACATCTCTGCTTAACCTGACTCGCACTTGCACAAATCCCACACATGAGGAAAATCAGATCTGTTCTTTGAGCCTTCTCCTCCATCACTCCTAAAGTGAGGAACGACCTAATTCTACACATCAGGGCCTCCTCCTCACTTCTTGAACTTTGGAAGAAGCTGAAATCCTGGCTTTTCAAGTAGTCCCACTAGGTCCTAGGTGTGACTAGACTCATACTTCTTTAGCACCAGCATACCCTTCCAGGTGCTCTACAAATCTGCAATAACGTAACGTCAGTGCATCACCATGGTGGGCCTTACATTACAGCCACTGTCCGACAACAAATGAAGACAAGCTGGACCCGATGTAAAGGCAATGTGGAGATCCTGCAGGCCCAGGCTCTCACGCCCACACTTCCATTCTACTTTATGAGATATTAGGGGAAACAGCCTTCACAACATGTCTCGAACCACGCTGTACATTTGCAATGTGGTCCAGACCACGAATTAATCTTTACAACGCATTCCTTTACCACTCAAATTGTTACTACAACTTGCCTTAAGGAAAGTGCTGTTGGAATGATGGTGGAGTTTAAGTCCAACACTTTCCTTATTGTTGCGAGGACTGGAGTTGGTATAGGAAATTATGCTATTCCAAATCCAGCGCTTTCCCTAAGGCGGTCGTTGCAACGACTTGCGTGGTAAAGGAATGCATTGTAAAGACGCATTTGTGGTTCGGACCTCATTGTTAAGGCATGCGTGATAAATGCCTGCGTGTTTCTGACATACAACCGATATTAGATATACAGGATAGGAAAGGAGTGAAAAAGAGTACTGGTAAAGTACTACCAATGATAATAACTTTTAAAGTACATAGCACTTCAGAGAAGTATTGGTTGGGTAATGTAACCCTGCTGAAAAGTAGTTGAAGAAAGTACTGTAAGAGTTTGTCGAAGTGGAATCCTATAGCCCAATAATTAGAATTGTACCTCAATAATTGTATTTCACAATTTACCTCAGGAAGTTCCACTTCTGGTTGATCTTGCATAAAGAGGCACCTCAACCCAGGGCGGCCCCTCAGCTTAGCCATTGCCAGTCTGCTGATTCTAGAATGGGGCAGGGCCAGCATCCTGTGCGTCAGCAGGGGTAAGAGGAGTGGTAGGTGCAGTCTAAGTGCGCATGTTGGTTTGGCCAGCCATCTTAGACCGGCCAAACCGACAAGCACACTTAGAACTCTCTAACTGAGCTGTGTTTCACAGCTGGGTAGAGAACCAGCGCAGGCTACCAATTCCTAACTGAGCGGCATTTTAGCCGCCTCAGGCCAATCTCTGCACTTCTCTCATGCTGGGTAACAGCATGAGAGAGCATCTGAATTGGGTGGGGAGGGGGTCACGAAGAGAAGAACCCAGGCAGTGAGAGCAGAGTAACAAGGAGGGCCAGCAGCGGCAGGTAAGTCTTCATTTGTTTTTATTATACCCCTCCCTCTACTCCGCGTACTGCCCCTTTAAGGATTCCTGGCAGCAGCCACCACTGACTTCAACAAACATCAGTTTAGCACATTATTATCATAAATAAGTAATTACGACCACTCAATAATTGAGTTTTAAATCAGGGAAAAAGTTAAAAGGTTTCACTACAGAAATCTTAAAATCAAGTGGTACATAATAAAGGATGCTATGAAGGCTCAAATGCAGAGTTATCACAAGTAATCAAAATCAGAATTAATTCAAACTCCCAAGTAAGCAGCAAAATCAAGAAAAGGCTGGACAGCATCCCTAATATACAAGGAAATCTCTAAAATATAGCTCACCCCAGAATCAAGGGGTTCTTGTACATAATTCTTACATTGAAAATTAAATGAAAGCACAGATTCAGAATGGCATGATCGCATGTATAAATTCTTTGGTGAATTCACGTCAACAACATTATATGTTAGCACTATCCCATTTTCTAAGAAAGCATCCTGTTTTTCCACATCACTGTTACCCAGAGATGTTTCAAACAAAGTATGCAACATTAAACAAAAGCGATTCACAACCAAATAAGATTGAACTGGGCTACGGAAACACAGCAAAAGCACCTTAGGAAAACGTTATATTTAGGAATACCAGAAAGTTAATTCAGGGCACAATAGGAAAATTACAACAATTTGTCTTCGTTCTGCAGAGCGGGAGGGAGAGAAAATGCTCAGGAGACCCAGAGGGGAGCGGATGAATGCAGGACTGAAAACAGAGACAACAGCAGTATCCATTTTATCCAAAATGGAGTTTTTAACCAACATATGCCATAACTAAGGGCCTGATCTAGAGTTTGGTGGATGGGTTACTTCGTCACAGACATGACAGATATCCCGTCCACTGTATTATGATCTCCATAGGCTATTATGGGACAGTAATACAGCTGTTACAATGCTGCAGTCTATAGTGTAATGTTTATAAAGTACTGGGGTTCTGACGATAAATGCAGGATAGGTATTGTGGTCCTTCTGAGAACCTTTGTACGATAATTCATAAAAACTGCTGGCAGAGTACAGTGGCTCTGTAGGAAGTAAATGTAAAGAACTGCATCTGAGCTGTACAGCTGCTGAAGTAGCAATCGCTTGCTTACAAGTACTGGTAAAATATTGCAACTCTGCTGAGAACTGTGTCTGAGGTATTACAGTCTTGATGAAAAGTGCTTATAAAGTACTGCAGCCTGTCAGAGAGATACAGTACAGTTTAGAAGGGCTGCATAATGCAATACCCTATTCAAATCTGCTACAGATCAATAGTGAGTACAATAGACTCCAGCTGAATTTGTAAAGATTGTTACACTCTCAATTCCACGAGCTGTTTACTGACACTTGGTGAGATACTGAGCAATTTTCTCTGTTGATATATGGTACGTTTAATCAATTATGCAGTAGAAGGGGTGTTGCCTGAGAGATAGCTCTGCTATCTAAAACCTCAGATTGTCAAATTCATGCAACTTAAGACATATCTCTGTCAAGACTGAGCTTGTAATTAGTGAATCACGTGGCAGTGTGTAAGTTATGTGTTACTTGAGGGATTGTTGTGCTGTGAATGGCCTGAAAAAGTGTTTGTTCATTATCACCTTTAGAGATGGTTGTGCTTTATCTCTCCAAAGTTTGTGAGATCTTTGTTGTTCTTTGTGAGGATAGCTGTGACTTTTGAAGCCTGCACCCATAAATTGTTTGACGGCTGAGAGCTAAATTTGCTTTGTGAGGCTAGAGTCTGTGAGTTTGTTGTTTTCGTAGGGCTAGCACTGCTTTGTGAGGCTTGAGCCTGTGTGTTCTTTCTTACCAGATGGATAGTTTTAATTTGTTAGGCCTGAGCTTGTTGTGTGAGACAGTTCTGCTTTGTTGTGCTTGAGACTTTAGGTTCCTTGTCACCTGAGAGATAGCTCTGTTTTTATGGCCAAAGGCTGTATGTTCTTTGTCCTCTGAGAGATTGCTTGGATTTGTGAGGTTTGGCTCTGCCTGTTTTTGTCACCTCAAGCACTGAACAGTTTTGTGAGTCCTGAGCCGGTACGTTCTTTGCGCCCAGAGGGACATTTCTGCCAAGGACTTTACAACCAGCATTCTAAACCTTTCACCTGCTGAAGCAGAGATTGAGCTCTGTTGAACAGCATGAAGATCTCTTTAGTGATGGGGAAGACCATGTGCACCAATGTTCTCTGTTTGACTGAGGTGAATTACAAACAGGTGCTAAAATCCACTAACAATTATCATAAACACTTTTTTCGCCAACAAAGTGTAACTAATTTATTTTTCTTGGAGACATACGTATGTGTGAAAATACCATGACATTACACAGTGGTGATAACACTTTATGAATAGTTGCCTGGCTCTTTCCCCAAACCTTCTATCATCTGCCTTGCCAGTGTTTTAAAGGAAGTGGGTTTTTCATTGTAGTGTATGTTGGCAATGCTTAACATGAAACTGTCATCCTTGGTAGGAAACTGGCAAACTCAGCATACACTCACCACCCCTGCTCTCTGCCGGGCATCCTTGTCATGTATGCCCACTGAATTTTATGTATTCGATATCTCCAGGTCCTGGATTTAAAGGTTTTGGTATGTTATGCAGATTTGTAGAGCCCATTATCACCCAGGAGGATAACTTGGCATTAAACAAGTGTGGCACTAGCCACACTTTAAGCCTAGTGGGACTACTCAAAAACCCAACTTTTTAGCTTCTTGTGGAATAGAAGAAATGAGGAGGCGGCTCTTATTTGTAGTGGCAGGTTGTTCCATCATTTAGGAGTGATGTAGAAGAAAGCTTCTGGGTTGATGACGGGCATTGGTTCTTTGGATAAAATCTGGAGGAGTTTGGCGACGTCTGTCGGGTCGAGTTGCAGGTTGGAGTTGCTATAAATTGCTGCTAAAGAACTGAGAGGGATTGTTGCAGAGTTGCAGAGGTCCAGTAAGGGGGTGATCAACTTGGTGGTAGCCAATAGTGAGGTGAAATCTTTCACAATAGTGATGATTTATTTTGCTTCTTTTGGTGCTGGTATCAATGTGGTCTGCCAGAGTGGCACGTTTGGTTGCTGGACCAGTTGGTTATAGTGTCTTGGGGTGGCTTTGAATGTGCTCCTGTCTTCAATGTCCTGGCTCATTCTCTATGTGTGCTCCAGTCATGTGCAGTTGTGCTTCATCAGTCTGAGTTCCTTTGTGTACCAACTGGCCCTCAGTCTAGATCTTGTTGTATTGGTGTTTTGAGGGGGGCCAGGGAGTTGGCACAGAAGGGGATCAAATTGTTAAAATTCTTGATGGCTTTTGGGAGGTTGTTGATGTGTTAGAGTTGGTGGGTGTTGAGAGTAGTGTTCCAGACTTTGTCAGTGATGCTGTTCCAGTTTCGGCAGGCTGGTGTGGCAATGGTGCATGTGCACTCGACAAGGACAGGATGCTGAACTGGACGAGGGCTTGGTAAGTCCAGGGGACATGTGTGGGCTTGTCAACTTGTATGTTGTTGAAGTCGGTGAAAACAGGGTCCAGGAGGTGTTTGGCGATGTGGTTAGGACCTTTTACTTGTTGGGTGAGGCTCAGGTGTCCAAGGTCTTCAATAGGTTGGGCATAAAAGGAGGACATCATATTCAGTAGCTCTGACACAGGGTTAGACTCGGAGTCTAGGAGTTTGGCTACATAGCTGAATGCACGCGGTTTCCTCAGCATACCCGCTAGGGTTATACCTGGCCTATCCCCCTCCCCGTAACGTCTTGCCTGGGTGTCACGAAGCAAGAAGCTCCAACATCTTGTCATGAATATAGGCCAGGTTGGCAGTGACTTTGGAATGGAAATATTGCTATTCTTGAGTCTAGATATCTTGCATGAGCTTGGGTAAGGACCACCGAATAGCCTTTAAAACCCCTAATTGTTTTGTGATACAAGCACCTTGTATTACGACTTTGAAAGCCTCCCAGAGCACAGAAGATCATTCGACTGAGCCAAAATTGTGCACAAAATAGTCCATGATTTCTTTCCAGACCTCCTCTCGGAATACCACATCTCGCAGGGCACCTGCTAGTAAGCGCCACGTAAAGGTGCGGAGAATCCACTAGGAAGTCAGAAGCATTAGTAGGACCGGGGAATGGTCCGAGAGGGTGTGCGGTAGGTGGGATACCTTAGACATCCAGGTCTGGACATCTTTGGAGAAAAACCAATAGTCCAACCTAGACCAAGCATTGTGGAATGCCGAGATACGGGTGCCTTCACACGCGTGGGGGTGTGAGAGATGCCACACATCTTGGAGGCAGTTGTCATGTGCTACTGTGTTAAGCGTTGTCGTGCGAAGGGGGTGTAAGCATCAAGATGTGCTAGAACAGTCCTGTCAGTCATCCGCAATAGTGCTAAAGTCACCCCCCACCCCTAAAAGGATGGCATAGGCCTCAAGTCTGGAAATCTTTGCCTAAATACCTGAGACAAATTTGGGGTTCTCACTTTTGGGTCCATTCTTGGCAGCCAATGTCACCGGCTGCTGGTACAGGGAGCCCGCAAGTATGACATATTGTCCGTCTGGATACGGGAGTGTGACAACTGCCATGGGACTCCCATGCACAGCAGGATAGACGCACCCCTGGCATAATTGGAGTAGGCATCACCGCACCACTGGGCACGTACAGCAAGGGCTGCAGGATCTTGTATGTGGGTCTCTTGCAGAAAGCAAATGTCAATATTGTATCTGGTGAGGTAGGCATGAACTAGGAGTGCTTTCCTGCGATCATTGAGACCTCGAATGTTCCAGGCAATGCAAGTTAGGGTGACCATGTTATCTGCAGGGGGGCGGGTTTAAGCATGAAAGGCGTATGCAGTGTGATATATAGTGACCAGGTGTAGGCAAAGACATGGAGAGCCCGTGGCAATACCTGAAGGAAAAGAGATAAACAAGACAACAAAACCATAAACCATAACACAAATACTCAACACAAACCACCCCCTTCCCACTCCAACACCAAAACTAGATTGTGATACCCATCCCCACTGCCCTCCCAATAAACCTTTCCAAAAACACAGCAAACGCAGGAATCATCCCTGGGAATGGGGAACACTAGGTGTACAGCCCTACTATTGACAACAGCAGGTTGGCCGAACAAGGAGTCAAAAGGGTGATCAATACAGATGTAGGAGCATGATTGCTAGCACGGGGTATAAGGAAATGTACTTTGAAGGTAGTGAGTGAGAAATTCTCTGCATAATATGGGCAAATAATAACTATGAAACACCCCTCCCCAACACTTGATGGGTGTTGTAAAGGACAATGGTGGCTCAAGGAAGCTATAATTCAATCATTGTCACTGAGTTGGATCTTCTCAGTGACCAATACTTGCAATGTTGTAAAGGACGATGGTGGCTCAAGTGAGTCTTGCTCTCGAAGGAGACTCTCATCCTGGTCAGGTACAAGAGAGCTTAGGGCATGTCTGCATTTTAGAGACTTTTTTGGCAAGCAAGAAGTTGTGGTGAGCCGTTTGTGCCAACAATGTAAAATCTGGGTAAAAGGAAAGACTGTTGCCTTGGTATTGAATTACTCTGTGTTCCCTTGCCAGCTGCAGGACCACGTTGTGGTTGCGGTAGTTTAACTGGCGGGCAACTATGGGGCAAACAGGAGCGCCTGGAGGCTGTTGAGGGCCAAACAAGCGATGGGCATGCTCAACTATAAAGACTGGAAAGGCCTCCAACCCAAAAGGTCGCACAACAAGGTCTGGACAAAGTCTTCCATTTTGACGATTGCCGGAGAATTGGGAATCCTGGTGATCCGAAGGCTACTGCGTCATGATCTTACCTCTAAATTCTTATTTTTGGCTTCGATGAGGTCCTGAACCTTGTCTATGTGTAGCAGGTGTTCCTTGTAGTCTGCCTGAGGGTCGTCCGCATCAGAGATGTGGTTTTCCAGGTGGAGGTTCTAGTTTCCGAGTAGGATGTAGTTGCTAGCATTAAAGGAGCGTGGTCCTTCACATCCATGATGGTGTCTGTGAAGCTGGTGTGTGGCCCTGGTCGTCTGTAGATGGGAGTGTCACTTGGTATGAAGTTGGCTGTAGCGTGGAGCTTGAATGACAGGTGTTTCATGTTGGAGACTGGCATGTGTGTGGATGTGATGGAGCTGACCGCGTTCTTGGGGATGATGGCGATTCTACTGCTGGGCCTGAGAAGTCTGCTTTGCCTGGCAATCTTGCAGCCAGGGATATTGTTGTGGTAATGTCAGGTGCCAATGCAGGGTTCAGCCAGGTTTCCATGAAGAAAAGTAGATCAAGGGCATTGTTGTGCAACAGGTTCCAGATCTCCTATTGTATTTTGTGAGTGAGCGGGTACTGCGGAGTAGTCGTGCAAGTATGGAGTGTTAGGTGGGTGGTTCCAGGACTGTGCGTTAGAGAGTGTGGTGTTGGGTGCTGTCTGTACAGTGAGTGTTGGGTGAGGGTAATGGCCTGAAAACGTGCAGGAAGCGCAGGAAAACGATGTTGTGTGGTGCGGTGAGGAAGCCGTGGCTGGGGGTGATGGCATGAAGGGTCACAGCATGACAGCGGCGAGAGGGGGGAGACCAGGGTTCCTGGCGTTGGGCGAAGACCAGGTGTGGAGACTAGACACACTTGCCATTTTTGTGTAAACAGCAAGTCACTTCCTATTATGTCAAGAGAGAGATTAAAAAAGATCGTGATG
Source organism: Pleurodeles waltl (assembly GCF_031143425.1). Taxonomy (NCBI): domain Eukaryota; kingdom Metazoa; phylum Chordata; class Amphibia; order Caudata; family Salamandridae; genus Pleurodeles; species Pleurodeles waltl. The sequence continues at coordinate 548,676,840 of NC_090440.1, read as the reverse complement.
AGTGAAAATGTCCCCATCGAAAATACTTTTAAAATCCTATAGCACTTGTCTGCGATCACTTTCTGTGCCAACGGGTTGCTGGGTGGATGTAGACTGCGCGTATAAGAACGGTCATGATCATCGTAGCTTTTTTTGACGCCAAATAAGACTACTACAGTGTACAAAACGGGGTTATTTTCGAAATCTATCTACAAGAACACAGATGCCTTTACATGCTCGTGAAAAAAGGTTACACATTATACTTAAATGTTAAACAAACGGACTCTAAAAGCTATGAAATGTTATACATAGCCTAACCAGGAACTTGGCGTCTACTGAAAGGTATTTAAAGGGGTGAGTTTATGAAAGCATAAAGCGGTGGCTTTATGAAAGCATGAAATAAAAACAAAATTTGCGCGCGTTGTGCCTCAAATATAAGACCCAAACGATGTCTGTGCTAAATGTAAAGCCTCCCGTATCAGAATACCACGGCTCAGTAGAGCCAGTTTAAGGAAACTACAATATTTCCCCCTTTGACCTATTCCAATATGGCGATCCTAATTGATTTTCGTTCGACTTGTTCCGGGCTAGACCGGGATTTACGTCGGACGTAGCCTTCGGGGTATTTCCGGGTTGTGGGCGGGTCCGGAAGTGCAGTAGTGGATGCAGGGCGGGGCTGTTACCGTTTCACTTCTCCGTATACAGAGCTTAGAACAGAAGCTGCAGTCATGGGAACCCGAGACGACGAGTATGATTACCTTTTCAAAGGCAAGTGGGGAACGGGTGGGCAATCCCGGTCTTACGGGTATGTTATAGTTTTTAAAAAAAGTATGATTATAAGTGTAAATAGAGGTGAGGTTCCCGGGAAAGGGTATTGCCTCGGATTGTAACTGAGACTAGAATGCGGATGTTTGGTTGATGACTATAATAGCCTGTTCAGCGGGGTGGGTGGTATTGCAGGCTGTCACTGGGCACACGGAGCAACTACTGCATCAGTCGCTTCAGATGGCACAGCGGTGTTTGTTTTAATAACTGAAATATCGGTTTGGAGTCGGTGAAGTGAAACGGCACCTACTCGCGATAAGTGAACCAATTCAGCAACGAAGGAGGTAATGAGGTGCTGCAATAACATATACTATTGAGTGGGACTGGAGGTGTCTCGCTTTTACATGGCATAGAAGATATCTTCAGTGTCCGTTTGGTGCGGTGGGCGATGGCCTCCTGGCCACATCATAGAAGCTTAGCGTCTCTTGGAAGTACTCGGCTATTGAAAAGGATGTACTTTCTTGGTAAAAAGCTAACTTTATCTCCATATGGTAGTTCAGAATAGAGGGCGGGAACGTGGCGAGTTGAACTATGGAACGCCCCACTCTGTCTATACAACCCCCACCTGTCTCCTGCAAATTAGCAACCTCCCGTGTCCTGGTGAGGTATTTAATTGAGTCCCCTTGTGTTAGGCATTCACACCTGAGCTAGAAGCGTAGTCTATTAAAGACTTTCCAGCCCATCCTATGAGTGTGCCTCCTCATTGTGTGAAACCGCGTGAGTTGACAAGTTGCACGTACGTTGTTATACATGGCTAGCTGTGTGAAGGTGCTTGCTTTACAGTCAGGATAAGTGACAGCTCCCTCACTTAAAATATATTAGCCCTCTACGTTGAGCCGGCCCCTTTCAATGTTTCCAGATTCTGAGAACTATTTTAGCATCCCTCAGTTTGGAGGGGAGAGGTGTTGTAAAACAAAAAGTCCCGGTATGATGTCATAGGTGTATGACTCGTTTAGCTCCAAATTAGCGTGTGGGGAAACTTCAGTATATGTTTAGTTTGTTACTTAAGCATTTACAAGATTGCATGCTATGGCAATACATCATGAATTTTGGTACCCGACACTGCCAGAACCACAAAGTTTACTAACTGCTCTATGGCCCTGAAAATCTAGTGTCCTTCCTCCTTTTATAAATGTCTTCATACTAATATTTGTAAACACTTGAAAATAATAATGTTATGTGCAAAAAAAAAATCCGACTCTTTTACTCCCTTAACCTGTCTGGTGAAACGACAGACCTTGCTTCCTCGTTTTATGTTAGAGACCTATCGGTACCCACCCAAAAGTATATTTGGGGCCTACAGGTTTTGGGATACGGACCTGTCTATCGATGAGAAGACGCTTTACCTCTAGGTTGAAGGGAAGGGTCTTGTGAGCAGTTGGCCTGGTAATGGGACTGAACAAACACCCGCAACAGCAGAAGATAGTTCTGGGAAAGCTTACCTGACTCAGACAAGCTGGGCGAGCAGTGTGAGACAAATTGCAAATACCATAAAACTGTGGGTGGAAATTGGGCAATGCAGCGCGTCGTCTCCTCTCATTTCCTCGTATGGCACAGAAAATTAACATGGCTCACTGGTAGATAGAGGGCTGGGTCACACGTTACGTATCTGTCCTGTGTGAGGATATTAATGTGGGTGGGATCAGTATCACAGGCTGGTGCCTGTATCTGCCCACTCCAACCCACAAAGTGATGACGCACACAGTCATGATCGGGCTCCTGTCTGGGCAAGACTGCATGGATTGAGAGGCCAGAAGAGTGTTCATGGGAGGCGGTATGTACATCACTACCTTTATTTCACCCTAGTTCCTTTGGGTACCCCTCTCGAAATACCACAAAAACGAATGGGTCTATCAGTGCTGGAATTCCAAAACCAGTTATTCCGGGAACCCGTAAATTAAGGTTCAACTTGTGGCAACAAAACGCGGATGGATCAGGAGGGCGGAACTAAGAAAAGCAGAGTCTTGCTGCACTTTGTTTATTTATTTATATATATATCTGGCACAAATAAATTGACAGCAGTGGCACATTTTACATTAAATCTCTTCTGCTTTTTAAAATATCTCATAAGGTTAATGCACCTGTTAAAGAGATCTTTATGTGCACACCGATTTGCAGATGAATATAAAAATGCTGCGAAGCACATAATGTAACATGCAGATCACAGATCTATAATTTATGCAGGTGGGTAAGTTCACAGCTGTTTTTACCACAAGTCCTTTTGTAAATTGCGGTTCATAAGTTGCAATCCTTCTAATATGGTACAGTTAGCTATGAACTCCGCACCTAGAAGATGTATGCAAACTTCAAGGCATGTTTTCAGAACCTTGTGTTTTTTTCTCAATCTGTTGTTGTTCTAAGTTGCAAAAAAGGTTCTTTGGATAGTAAAAAAAAAAAAAAAAAAAAGTCTTATTCACACAGCACATCTTAACCACTAATTAAGTTTTGAATCTCACCTTTGCCACCCCCCACCTGACCATGGAGTGTTAACATAAAACCCTTATGGTCGTATGTAACTTCTACTGTACACTGGTTTACACACTTGTATAATTTATTGTGTGTATGATGTGTTTGTGTAAGGTAAAGCACTTTCATTCTACAATGGCGAGAACAGTGCAATAAAATAATTAAATAAAAATAAATCAGTAACTGTTATTAAAAGGGTTATTCGTGTAATTACTCAGAGGTGGCTACATCAGAGATTCTTACAGTGCATGCCTAACGCTTATATACAGGAATTGAACAAAGTCAAAAACCTTCCTCAAAATAATAGTTTCTCTTAAGTGCTTGTGAAGTGGTAACAAGCTGTGTGCCTATGTGTTTCTGCATTGCATTGGCCGCAATGTGTTTCAGATGGCTGTCAGCAAAGATACTCAAACAAAAGGAGAACTGATAGCCCCCTGAATGAAACAGTTGTCCCTAGGTAGAAAAAGTAACACAAAATGCTAAACAATATATACAAATCAAGTGTTATTAATATACAATAATCCATCCATAAATCCGATTAAAAAATCAAGTACTGCAGTGTGCTGTGAACAAAGTAACATGAATAGAGTGAGGGAAGTGTGTTCTAATTGCTGAGATACAGCCCACAAAATATACAGTATCGATCATTGGAAGCATGTGCTGCCTTTTGTAGTTTTGGTAGGGCCCCAATTGGGGAAGTGCGGTGTTCAGGGTCTTGTGCCACTGTGGCCCAGGCCATGTACGCTGGTCCTTCGCTGCTGGCCTAGGTACCTCCGCCCTGTCGCCTTGCGAGGCGGGGAGGGCAGAAGAGTAAAATTCCAGGGGTTGCGCAGGAGGCGTATCACTTCAGGCTAGCGCCACATCCCTGGGGAATATCTAAAGTTCCACCACGAGCAGGCCACAGCCTTTCTTGTGGATGTGGCGCAGACGACCTGAGACAGTGACTGTCTGTCGTTTTTGGGGATTTCAAGTCCTTGTAATGTTAAACCTTCAATCACATATACATGGAAAATGGTATTTGACCACAGTATCCCGGACAGTGAGTAACACAGTCTATTCAATTATGCCAGTGGCAAATGCAGCCCTCAGCACTTTGACGAGGTTCAAAATTGAAAAGGACTAACTGCACAAATGGGAGCATGAGAGTATCCACAACATGCCTCAACGTTAAGCTATATCTATTCTCGTTTACCCTTGTACAATGGAAAATGACTATCTGTTAAAAGGAAAATGTAAAGTAGGAGATAGCATTAATGCTTGAAGCATCACAGCATTCAAGAATACCTTTAAATCTTTTTTTTCCAGCCTAGTGCTTCAACATTTTAGGCAATCTAGTCAGTACCCTCTGATCATTTATATTGGACAGGTGAACCCTTATGCTAAGTAAATGCTGCCACCTACAACCAGTAGCATTTCTAGTGCCCCCCCGTAGTATTGATATTTGCATAATTGAAATTATATATGTTGTCTTTTTAATATCACGTCTAATTGCCCCCCTTGATGCTTCATGAAAATGCAGCGTTGGGGTGGGTGTGTGTGTGTGTGTATGTATGTATATGTGTGTGTGTGTATATATATATATATATATATATATATATATATATATATATATATATATATATATATATATATATATATATATACACACACACACACATATATATCTGGCCTTGAATGAATAGGGATATCTAATTGAGGATGAGCGTGGGTCGTATGTGTTCTGGTGGTGAATAAGGCTAACTTTAGAGCAGACTTTTTTTTTCTCCTTTCCATGTGTCCTGGGTAAAGTGTAGGGAGAGTTTGGGTGTGATGTCTTCTCCACTATCATGATAAAATCAGTCTCTTCATATATGAAGGTTTGCAAGAGGAGCCCTCTACAGGTAGTAGTCAAGCCAGGACTGTAGATTGCAAAGATGTGGGTGTGGAGCTATTTAAGCACTTGGGTAATAACCGTTGCTGTCTTCAAAGTAGAAGGTGAAGATATCTCTCTACATTGGCCTCCAGGATAGGCCAATAAACATTGCTTAGAGTATCTGTATTGAGAAGCACTCACAAAAATGAGTCTCTCTAGAGAAATTGGGAAGCACTGAAGTTAGACAGTCTAGCCATCTGCCACATGGTGAAGCAGGCCACCCAGGAGGGCATCTTTTAGGAGAATACTGAAGATATTTTAATTGAGAATTGGGCCACCTTCTGCACTATTTTAATTACATTTTTTTTCTTCCCTCAGCCAGCTCTACCCAGGCCATAGTCAGCTTATCAAAGTAAGGGCTACATCTGCAGGGAGAGGGGGCGAGCTGTGGATTGCAACATATATCCGTTTATCACTGTCCCCATAACAAGACCCGGGCTCTTACAGATCTCTCCAGGGACATCTGTAGAGAATATCGAATGGGACTTAACACAACAAGCTTATTCATCTGGGAACCCGTTCTGTGCTTTAGATCATCCAGAGGCACTAGAAGTAAAATGGGTTGGAGGGATGGGCCAACTGAATTTGTGGAAAATGCGGATAATCTAGTTCTTCACAAGGATATTCTGGAAAGGACAGAATGTGTTGTAGGGGCAAAGTTATCAAACAAAAATGGGGGGGCGGGGGAGAAAGAGGGTGTAAATAGTTAACAAGTCAAAAAGTCAGTGTCCTGGTCCACCAGAGTCCTTAAACCATGTTAATTCTGGTTTGATCTCTGGCATTAGCAGTAAGCCCTTAGAATCGGCATACAATATGTTTGACAAGATATGCAGAGGACGGACTGCTCATGTCACAAATATATTGGATGTATCAAAAAACGAGGACAGGAAGATTTATGGTCCAGTGTACAGCCTCCCGGGTGTAACCATCACAGAAATAAGGTACACTGTTGAATAAAGAAGACAAAGGGTAACCCTACTGTTAGAAGCAAGAGCCCTCACACATCCAGTCGGATGTCATGCTTCATCATAGGGCATGCTTCTCACAGACCGGCGATGCAGTGTCTGACGGGCTCCCCATTAAGGGGGCTGTTTGCAGGAGATCTTCTAACCAATGTCTCTGTGTCATGTATGTTAGAATACCTTGTGGTATGTGTACAATTTGTCCTCTTACTAGACCCCTAGAGACTCTTGATTTGGAAACAATAGGTGTTTGGTGTTTAGTCAAATACACTAATTGTAACACATCTAGATGTATTTATATGATTACCTGCCCTTGCGACCTACGTTACATTGGAATGACTTCCAGACCAGTGAAAACCAGGATTAATAAGCACCAGAGCAATATCCGGTGTGGCCGTGCTACCACGAAACCGAGTGTACATTTCTCAGAATCACGTCACAATCCTGATGATCTATGGTGGGTGGTGCTAGATTCCCCTAGATTGATAGGGAGTGACTCGAGGTCCCTCTTCAAGATTGAACCGCGTTGGGTGTTCACACTAGGGACGTATACCCATGGGTTAAATGATGATCTCCCATGGTTACAACTTGCACATTAATTTTCCCTGGATGTGTTTTTGACAATTATGTGTTGATTGTCCCCTGAGCTCTTTAAACCTTTCCATTGTTTGCCAGGTCTGTTATTTTGACTGTTTTCTTTATTGGTGTGCCTTAATTTAGTGAGCGTGTTGCATTTTCTGTGTAGGCGTTAAGCTTTGTCTGTGCTCGATGATCATGCTTTCACTAGGTAAGAGATAGTTTATTTACATGGTTGACGCTAGCTGAGCTAAGTCCTTCTTTTGTCTCTATGGCATTTTACAGGAGAGGTCTGACTCTCCGTGTCACCCTTTTGCTGTTTTTACAACTCCTGACCATGTGACAAGGAGAAACCTTTCGGCATCGTTTGAGTGGGCCCAACTCCCGGGTCATTTCTTTCTTTTTAAATGTCGCTGTCCACGTTCAGACTTACTTTCAGGAACGCTGCCCCGGAGTAGGTCCCCAGCGGTTGACGGCTGCATATCAAGTACGGACTCATGGTAGCGGGCCTCAGCGACCCCCCAGGTTTGTTTAGCAGCGCTAGGATGCGCTTTCTCTACAACAGAAAACGTACTGTTTTGTATGAATAAGTTGCCCCACGAAGCCTATACGGGGTTCTCTTTACTTCTATGCTGGGGCTCGCCAAAGTAGGGCGGTTAGTCTTCTCAGCCTTCATATTTTCTGTTAATTTGGGACTTAGACAGGCAGCTTGATAATAAAGAACGCTTTATGTTATCGCACCTCACTGCATCTCCTGTCTTTCTCAGCGGCTTGATGATGCACTTTTTCTTTATAATTAACTGACTATTTTGCATTAATTTCCCCGTGTAGCACATTTGGGCTTGTTGGTAGAGTGGGCAAGCGAGTGTGCACGTTTTTATCCCTTTTCTAAGGGATTCTGAGGTTCCTCTAAATATAACGCCTTTCTGACAATGTTCTTATCTCTTTTGCAAATGCACCTGTCTCCTGGCACATGTATTCCTAGGGAGCCGTTCATGTACTTTGGGACGGTAAGCTAATTCTTTGACGTTCCTCCACACTACCACGTAGTACTTCTTCACCTTTGTTTTCTCACCGAGTGCCACCCAACATTAGTGTGTGCATGGCATGATTGGGCTTACGTTGAAGTCCGGATGATTGTCATTGTTTATTATCATATGTTGACCCACCGCTAGATGGTGGAACGTAGTGTTCCTTCCTGCGTTGCCTTCTTCGATTGAGAGAGTACGAGCATTATATCTACTTGCACTCTTCCCATGTTTTTTAATCTTGGCCTAAATAAACCCTTTACTCATCTAATAAATTGATGATGATGTGCTAGGTTTTGAGGCAGTTTTATCCTTTCTTTTCTCTCCTATCCTTATTGTGCCTGTAGGGCGGCATTGTTTGTTATTCTTACATCCACGGTACAGAGACATTGGTTAGAAGATCTCCGGAAAAGAGCCCCCTTTATGGGGAGCCCGTCGGACATTGCAGCACCGGTCTGACGAGGAGCATGCCCTATGATGAAGCATGACATTCGACTGGATGTGTGAGGGCTCTTGCTTCTAATAGTAGGGTTACCCTGTGTCGTCTTTCTTCTTTCTGGAACAGTGTAATTTATTTCTGGAAAAATATATTTGAGCCAGTTCTGACCCGTCTTAAGAAACTGGAAGGGGTCTTGATGGACTTGAAAAGCGTAGTACTGCCATATAAAAACATACATGACAGATTGGGTTGTACTGCCCCCATTGTTGTTGCTAGCTCAAATCTATACTCTGCTCGGCTATCTAAGGTTGGGAATGGAAACCAGGGTACCACTCTGGTCACCCCAGGTGCTGCAAGTGTCTGTGTTGGACCCACTAATATGATCCTGGGACCCACCAAGTTGGCTTGCGGTAGAATGGTCAGAAATTATAACCTAGATATGTACTTTGCTATAGAATGTCAGTCTCCAATACCATCCGTAGGAGGGGTGTCACAAGGTACAAGTTAGCATGCTTACTTCCTACAGAGGGAGAGGCAAAAGAGAAATCCAAATAGCAACATGGTCAGCGACAAAAGAGAAATCCAAATAGCGATATGATCATTGATTTACCACCTGCTTGTTGCCCCTATTTGGCTATTATAACGAATGTCCCCCCTTTGCCATCAGGTGAGGCTGAGTCCACAGATCAGTTAAAGAATAAGATCTTACATTGGCTACTATCCATGTCTGTGTTCCCAATGTCATGTGCTGAGTTATTAATCATGATGAGAAGGATTAGTTGGATTGGACCACCTAGGAAGACCTTTAAAGGAGACTGTGTCGTCATAAATACCAAACATCCCAGGGTTGCTGAAGACATCCTAGCCAATTTCTCAGCGCAAAGCTCCAAGTCTAAGAGTATAACCGTCCTTCCCCTAGGATATTTTTTATCAACACCTGCCTCCGCTTCAGAGGGTACCAGTTACTTCTCCTTCTATTAATACCTTGGTGGAGGATTATCGATTTGGTATCCTTATATCAAATAGATTGCGTCTTTAAGCAAACTACCGGACGTTGATTGATAGGATGGAACTGGGCAACTATGTGGCAGGGACGAGGAAGAAGGTGATTCTCTGCATGACCCTTACTGTGTAAAAAAGGGGTTGATTGTTGGATCTGTAGGAACTTTTAGTGACATTAATATAGAATCATCGGTTATAGAAGCTGTGGCAATAGTCACACATAATGCTCCATCTTTGTTAGTATCAGTAAAGAAGGGGACGATTGCCACATTTGCTGGAACTTTCAGTGACAGTCATTGGTTATAGAACCTGTGGGAATAGTCCCTGATAATGCTGTTTAATCTCAGGTGTTAGTTGGAGGAGCAAAAAGGGGCTTATACTTTTGTATCCTGAAACATCTTTGGTTTTAAAAGCAAATTGGATGCCCCTGAGTGGGCCCAAATGATTGACATCACATATATGTTTGCAAGAAACATGGGAGGTACGGTAAGTTAGTGGGGACCCCAAATTAATAACCCCTCCCATCATTCAGTCCTTTTTGAAGCGCTCTTATATCTGGGACTTTTGTTTTACCGCTTGAAGTTCTTTGTATTGCTGCTTAGTATTGCTGTGGGCCTGGTAAGTCTAAAAATTTGTAAGGCACAACTCCCTTTAAGGGCTAAATATATGGTTGCATTACGTTACTTCGCGTCGTAACTATTTTTATTGTGGTGTTCTCTAGGGGCTGTTCTGAGCATTAGTCAATGTACTACAATATTTTCTGCACTCGATCATCCCATAATGCTTTGCAGGGCATTCTTTTAACAAACATTTTTGCTTATAACTCAACCTGTGGTGTTCCTAGGACAACATGACAACCTTCAAAACATTCACCACAACCTGCTCTTTCTGTCTAGATAGGTTAGTGGGGACCCCAAGATAATAACCTCTACCTCCATTCAGTGTCTTTTTGACTTCTCTCATGGCTGGAACGTGTGTTTAACAGCTGAAATTAGTTTGTGTTTTAATGGTCTTGTTTGTAATATCATTGCAGTAGGTCTTCTAGCCCCAAAATTGGTTATGCATTACACCCTCTAACGACTTAATAGGTGGTTACACTGCAAGACTTTCAATCATTTTTACGGTCGAGCCTGCGTTGCCCGCGCATGTGTATCGCAGCGAGACGCTTTAGTTATTAGAAAAGGGCTCGGAGCCCTGTCGACATCAAGTCAGTGTTGTTTATTGGTTCGTGGGCTTGCCTATTAAAATCTGCTTGCTTTCATTAGTCGGAGGCATGCACACGACATGCCTTTTCTGGTGGCTAGCCCTCCTCGAGCGCATCGACCAAGTACAGAAAACATGAGAGGCTTCGCTGTTTTCTGTCCGGCTCGTGGACTACTTTTTCTCTATTTTCCTAGCGCGATTTCGCTTGGCGGAAGTCGAGCGCTTTAAACAGGTAATTGCACTTTTTCGGTTACGTACATAAATACACTTTTGCCAAAAGGTAAAAAGTCGGGTTAGGAGTTTACAACGCCATCAGCTCTAACATGAGCAAACGCGAGACCCGTTGCATTGCAAATGCTTGTTATTTCATGTGTTTATGTCCTCTGGGTGTTAACTATAAGGTAGCATGAACATGTGTCCTCTAGGGGTTGTACTGAGTATTCTAGTCTAATGCGAAAGGTTTATTTCTGATAAAAGGTTTTTGTTAGGTTTATATGATAATTGTATGTTTTATTAATCTCTCCTTATTGCGGTCATGACCATGCTTCAGGCCAATTTAACATCCTTATTACACTAGAAATGTTTGAACACTCTTAATATGTTTGGGTGACCTGTTACTCCTCCGTAGCAATTTTGGGAATTGTGTTAGTCAGTCAGCAACTCTGATGGTGGGGTGGTGAAATTGGCATTTTATTGGAATTAGCATGGTAGATGCTAAATGGCAACATTTTCATTTTTGTCTGCAGATAGAGGAATAAGTTAAGTGGATGTGCTTTAGTTAAATGCAGGGCCTCTGAATTTGTCGAAGGAAAAGACCAAACTGTGTGTCAGTGTTGACTAATTTACGTGGCAAGATACGTTTGTTATGCATTTACACCGCCAGTAGCTCTAACTCGAGCAAATGTGAGACCTATTGCATTGCAAATGCTTGTTTGGGAGATGACACTGCCCCAATACATTCCTAAAGTGAGAGAACCCCTGGAGATAACACTGGAGGAAGTTCACTGTGCTATAGATAGTATTACCGGGGGTAAAGCACCCGGGCCAGATGGCGTTCTAGTTGATGCCTTTAAGGAGATAGGAGAATTGTGGAGCCCTCTTCTGACTCTGGTATTTAATGCAGCTGTGTAGCATACGACCCCCAATATTTGGGCTGATTCAATCATAGTCCCCATTTTTAAGATGGGGATGAATCAGATACTAAATGTTATTGTCCAATCTTTTTATTAGGCGCTTCGCCTACTTCTCAGGAGAGCCTGGAAAAAATATAATCCTATTTTTTTTGGAACAATGAAATGGAACTGCATTCTTTCTAAAACGTACAGCGGATATTAATTTCTTGTCGTTACTGGGTGAATGTGCCTATATAGAAGTTGTTAGTTTAGTTTTTACCTTTTTGTTGGAAAAATTTGTGTTTCATTTTCACATTTCTTTGTTGTGGCAACTAAAACAATGACCGAACATTCACTGGACAATGCAAATTGTATTCAATCCACAAATAGAGTTTCCAAAAGGAGTAAGATGAACAAAGCAGTATTGCCCAAGCCTTGTGACATAGGATCAACTAATATCTTTAGACTAGTCTTTTAAACACGAGGTTAGTGTCTGACTCCTTCAGGTATATTTTTTTAATGTCCCATTAAACCCTGAAGGGATGTTAAGATTCATCAGTTGGAAAGCACATAAGCATTTATCTTATTCAGCCTTTGTGTCAAAATGATAGGGTGGTGATGCTCCAGGAAGCTTTGAGAGTGCAAGGCCTTGATACAGCTTCTTATTTGTTTATTTTCATCCAAATGCATCTCTGGAAATAGGGGGGCTGTCATAAAATCTAGGTAGCTCAACATTATATTTAACGGATCCTTACTTGTATGCTAGAATAGTTTAACTACTTAGGTTGAGTTTAGCAAGTTCATGCGATAAACAAGTGTCCGATTATGTCCAGTTAATTTATATAATGTTGGTGAAAATGTGCACAGCCTCAGACTCAAGAGTCAGGTATTGTTCGCAACAGCTTAACAAAAATGTTGTTCTGTATATGGGCAAGCCTCCATGCCACCTGATATGTTGGCGAGTATAAACACGGGACTGCATCTCTGGTGTGGCTGTGGTTGCACTGTTGAGGAACTGTTTTGAAAACCAGTTGTAATACGACCTGTTAATTTCATAGATACCTGCTGTGTAATGTGACGGCCTAGTCACGAGGATGTATGACGTGAGAGTTCTGTTGAGGATAATGCACATTTGGTGGGCTCAATGACATTGGGTGAGCTGTGAAGAGCATTGCATATATGTTTGTGGGCAGTGATGATGCAGTTTACTTGTGAAGAATGTCCTGAACCTATGTGTATCGTGGTAAATAAGCTTGTTTCATGTAATGTATAACTTGCTTTCACAGAGTTTAGGAGCCTGTTGGATGTCATTGCAGATTGTTTAAAATAAGAATTTCATTAGAAGCTTATGCCTTTTTGCAGAAAATTGTACTTCACTGGAATCGGCACATCTTGTCTAATCAATACCAAGCTGCATTTGAAGTTTGCTGAAAGTATTTGTATATGGTGAGTGATGTGTATTGTTAGATCCTTAGTACTTGGGCAGTCCACCTCTAACACAAAGCAGACATTCCTCAATTAAGTGTACAAGCATTAACTACCTGGCTTCTCCATAGCTTAAATGTTTCAGCATGTCTTTGTTCATGTTTCTGTGGGTCATGGGGCCATTCCTACACTAAAGGGAACAGGTTTTAACCATTTATGCAGAAAAGGCATGGTTATGCCCAAACCTAAATCTTTGCATACTTAGAGAGTCTGTATTACTGCATCAGAGGGATCTGAAACTCCCTTGGGCCAACTTGAGACAACTGTCTGATTTCAGAAACTTTATTTCAGTCTTGTTGACCAGGAGTTTTGGCAAGGACTGCGCCATTGAATAGGTTGCTCAGCCAAGTGCACTGGGAGCATGTGGGTTCCATGTATGAAAAATATATGCTGGACTTGGAGCTCTGCAGATTAGTTGTTTACTTGCTTGTGCTGATCGATTTTATAAATGGGCCTTTGGGGTTCCATTTAAATCATGCTCCCTCAGCCTCTTGAATCGATTAGATTGAATTTAAGTTAATTAAAAGCCCTCAGAGACTGATAACTGTGATCGGGGGTGCATATGTTCAAGCAAATTCCTTGGTCACTACGGTGTCTTCTAAATCTGTGGTAGGTACACCAATTAGTCCTTAATCCAAACCTTTTGTCTTCTGCATACTGACAGGTGGTCTCCTTAGCACCAGGCTGGCACCTCAGGCCATATCAAATATTTGCTTTGCTTGCCCACTGGCCACTCTTGGCTGCTGCTACTTTACCTGGGCACTTGTTCTGTGTGTAAAATACACACATCAGTACTAGGCGCAGACTTAAAAGAATACTCCCTTTAGTGACTGTGGAATGTGGTTTATCCTGCTTTCTCAGAGACAAGGTACCCATTATCAGTCAGCACTGCACCTACAGGACAGAACAAGGGAAAACAAATGAAATACTTCTGCCTCGCCCCATAGGCTGTATTGCACCGGCTCCCTGGAAGATTATTGCTTTGGTGCTCTCTTAGCTTTTAGTACTAACCAAAATGGCAGCTATGTGAGCGTGAGCAGTAGGTACACAACAAGGTCATGTTGACTGTCCCAACCACGCATTGTAAAATGAGTCAGACTCTCTGGCATTTGAGAAATTAGAAATGCAGCCAGTTTGTTTACCAAGTAATTTTTCAGTTACTTCCTAATTGCAGGTGATGCATGGGCATAGAAGGCTAGACCCATTGCAAAACATAGGCACATTGGTTAATCCCCCCCCCCCCTGTTTTTTAATATATATTTTTTTTATACATCCTGGCTTCCCCATTTGACCACGTTGTGTGATTGCGAGAAAATATTGATCTACCTGGGCCCAAGAGCATTTGGGGGGGGTGGGGTGGCGCGATGGGGGTGCTGAACAAAGAAGGAGGGCATACGAGGCCCCCCTATTAGGACATATATTAGTTGTGGCGACCACCACCTCCCCGGGACGATGAGACTGAAATATGCAGGTGGCGCATTTCACGTAATTTGTAATGGAGGAGGCCCGTACAGCCTCCCCCACACCCCTGGGAGCCGCCACATCCCCAGGGCTAAATATGAATTTAATGGGCCAGGCCCTGCCCCCGCCACACACTGACAAAGCCACAGGTTTTGTCAGGATTCCCACTACCTGACTTTATTAGTTACTCATGAGTGGGCATTCCGTTTCAATCGAATGCCTTTTAAGTTAGCATCTGTCTTTTAGTGATCATTGGTTTCGCTTTTTAAAGGCGTTCAGGTGGGGATTTGTTGTTAAGACTATCTGTTGGTGTATGCAGTAGACAAGGCCAGTTACGATGGGAAGTTACCACATGTTTTATCTCTACTTCAGGAAAAAGGGGTTACCTTCGAGAAAGAAAAGTAAACATTTGTGGAGTTCAAAGTGTCAAATATCTAGGAAACAAACTATCTGCACAAGCTGTGAAGGCCAAGAAAAATTTGGTATGAGGTATTGTTGATGCACACGTGTCAGAAGGCAAAGATCAGTTAAGGTCTTTTATGGGGCTCATGAAATTTTATGCCCATTTTATTCTCACTTGTGCTAAAAAGATCCATAGTAAGCATAGTTTGTTGAAGAAGAATGAAAAATGTGTATGGAACGGTCAATGCATGCTAGAATGTAGTCAAATAACAAAGTATGGCTGCAACCATTACACTCAAAACGTTTCACACAAGGGATCCAAGTGTAGTGGTTACAAATGCCAGTCAACATGATGTAGGCACATTACTAATGCAAAGAAGGACTAGTATGAAATGGTTGCTTTCACCAGGCTTTATCTGAGTGGTGCTGAATCATATTCTGTTGTAGAGCAATAAGCTCTGGCCTTTTGACTAAAATATATATATCTCTCAAAACATGGCCGTTTGACTGTCAAGATTACTGATGGAAGAAGATATGCTGGATAAAGATGTGAAGAAACTAGTACAGATGATTGTTAATGAATGTGTCACTAAACGTGCAGTTGGAAAAGGTTGGCCCAATGCCAAGATACCAGATTTTTCAGTGGATGATTTTAGGCATATTTCATCCCACTTGTTAATCATTGATGTAACCTTTAGATGGTTGGAGGTATTTGTGATACTGGAACCTTTGATGGGATGAAGTTAGCACATGAAGGAAAAAACGGGCATAAAGAGGAGGATAAAGAGTTGGTTTGGTACCCGTTTTTGGATAAAGTATGTGAGCAGTTTGTAAGAGAATGCATGATAAGTGCCACCAGTGATGAGTGTCCGGCACAGGATTCACCTATTCCAGTGACACTTGTTCCTGTGCCAGATATGGCACTGTCTAAGTCAGCGACTGATATAATTTCCCTGATGAAGGTTCAGAGGGGTCAAGTGAATTACAGTGTAATATATTTCTGGTGGCTGGAGATTTGGTTTGTTAGTAATCTCACTATGTCTGAAGTGATAGTTTTTGGAGAATGTGTTTTTCAGCAAAGAAATACCTGACAAGGTTGTTTCCGGCAATGGACCACAGTTTATCTCCAGACAATTTAGAATTTTGGATCTGGAAATCAAGTACGTCAGTACTTCCTTTTACCAACTTAGGAACTATGATGTTGTGGAACAGGGTAGCAGAATATTTTTAAAGACTACATTCAGTTGTCCACAGTAAATTGGTTGGATTGCATGCAGGAGATAAGGAACCTATTATGTACAATCCACACCACCCTCAAATCTGATACCAAAGGCTCGCAGTTAGCCATTTGATCAGAAGACTGTCTGGATCCAAAATGAATATGTTGTAGATGAATAAAGAGAAGCTGCTTGAAGAGTTGCAACACTGTGTGTGTTGAGTCAAAAAGCAGAAGATAAGTATGAAGGGAAAAATAATCGTAAATTGTATGTGGACGTAGGAGACCTGTTAAGAGCCAAGTTATCTTCAGATTGGACGAGAAGAAATTATCAGTTTTTCTTGTTCAAACGGGTGACCAGCAATGAAGGATGCAATGAGATTGGAAGATGGACAGGGCTGGAATAAGGAGATGTCATTGGAACCAAATGTACAGAAGGTAGTGGTAAATAATTCAAAATGTCGGCATGCTAACATTTTTTAATCCTAATGTTAATCTGAATGTTTAAAGGAAATATTCAAGGTAATGTTTGCTTTCATTTAATGGTCTTGTATTGTAAATGAGAGACTTGGAGATGATTTTTTTTTTTATACTTTGTTCATGTGTGTTGTGTGCGTATGCTGATGTTTCGAGCATTCTGACAGGTATATGTGTATGTCTCCTGTGTGTGGTCTTTTGTTTTGTGTGTATATTGTATAAGGGAAGATGTGTTTGGGCTTGTAAGATTCATGTAGGTATGTAGTATTGAGGCTTCGTTATGTATCAGCCCAAAATGTATTCTGTCAAAGGGTGGAACAGTTGCTGCAGTCCTGCTGCCCAGACTGACTTTACTAGATGCTTGGAAATAAATTATTCATAATCTACCTGGAGTGGTGTATCTTTTCAGTACTCCATACATACTTTACTCATTACCTAAGTTAAGCCAGTCTGCTCTGTCCCATAGATACAAGAGGGTTGAGTGCTGGTAAATTTTGTGATTTTTACAGGTCATACGGGCAAGTTGATGTCATTGCTGCTTGAGGTGAGCAGCCACCCACTCCAAATAATAAACCACTTTCCTACAGCTTTCAATTTCCTTTACATGTAAAAGTCTGGGGTTGAGATTCCAATCTATGGTGTATAAAAAGTGTGAATATGGAAACTGTATCTTAAAGACTATTTGCAGTTAAATTGCAGTGGGAATCACAGGAAAACATATTCCCACCTCCTCCTTACCCCTTTTCTCAGTCCCCCACCCCCACTGCTGCCTGAGGCTTGCATCTCTTGCATTCCCCCCCCCCCCCCCCAAAAAAAAAAAACCACCCATCGGAGCACCCCTTCTACTCCTCCCCCACCTGTCTGAGGTTTGCACCTCCTCCCCGTCTGACAGAGGTTTCCCTGCCCAAACCCAAATATTCACCCCTCTCCCCTATACATCAACCCCTCTTCCCCATCAGTTGGAAGCTGAAGTGAGGAGGAATTCGTAGGTCAAGGTCCTCTTAGAACGTGGAGCCCAGAATCAGCCAAGCTGGACTGAGAGGGTATGTGGCCTTTTGCCAACGGCTGCCAACAATATTACATGGGTAACGAAGTTCAAATTATTGGCCTTGGCTCAGCATCCAGTGCCAAGAAAGAAAAGTATAATGTAGTCTGTATTATTGCAAAGCACTCCTATGTGCTTGGGCAAGGTTTGTGCTATGTAAAACTGCCCACAAAAATCAATTTTGCCTGTTTCATTCACCTAACATTAAGGGCAAAGCATTAATTTTGATGCCCATTTAATGGCTCACTTGCACAGTTGTGAAAATGGGAAATTTGGGATCAATTCCAGCTTACTTAATTGACCAAATTGTGTGATACTAGGTAAATACTCTATTTCAGAGATACTTTTTTTTTTCATCATCACACATGAGAGTACCTTCAAATATGCAAATTCAAGATTTGTGCTGTACAAAAATCTCCCTAGCTCTTTCTACAGTATGAATCTAGGCTTGTATAGTATGTAGATGACCCCCCAATTTACCTCTTTGTTCGCTAATAGCATTGACATCAGAACAGGGGCAGGAGTGTTTCTTACCTCGTGTTTAAAAACGCACTAAATATTTCTCAAACAATCTGTATTTCTTTAACATAGAAGAGTTTCAACCTTACTTTGTCACTTTTTTCAATTTTGAAGACACCTTATGTTCTTACCTAATCTTTGCTGCATGATTGGCAATATTAAATAATTTCAAGGTTTGGCTCGTGCACGGACTCATAATGCTAGAACTCTGGCTCAGCTCTCCCTGTTACTTTTTTTGGATCACCTCTACCTGTGATTATCTAATTTTTGACCTCTACAGAAAACCATAAATTGCGCTTTGACTAGTAGCCACTTATGGAAGCTGAAGCAAAACCGGAACATTCACATTCCAAGCCGGGCCCCATGTTAAGTGGACATTGCAGGAGAAGCTTAAAACATCCCTGAGCTTACTTGTTGCTCATAGTTTAGTGAGCAGTATATT
The DNA here is from genome assembly GCF_031143425.1 of Pleurodeles waltl. Classification (NCBI taxonomy): domain Eukaryota; kingdom Metazoa; phylum Chordata; class Amphibia; order Caudata; family Salamandridae; genus Pleurodeles; species Pleurodeles waltl. The sequence continues at coordinate 548,658,289 of NC_090440.1, read as the reverse complement.
TCTGAAAGCTGGTTCAAATGGTAACGTTCTAAATGCAACCAGGGCCCGTTAATAGCTGAGCATTGCAGAAGTGGCTTATTCATGAAAGCTAAACAGTCTAATCACGGTTAGGACTCGTTGTTCGTTTTAAATATCTCTGAGCAGTTTTAAATGTCTGTTTTTTTTTTTTTTTTTTTTTTTTTTTTAATTTAAAGAAAGTAAAGACTTTTTTTATCTGAAATCTTGTATTCTAAACCACTAAATTGCTCTTTATTTTACTACTGACACCCACTCAGTGTAGTGCAGTCTTTCACTTAAACGCTTCCCTGTTTTGAAAAAATAATTATTTTTTTAGTCTAATTATAACAAAGTAAACATGCATTATAATCTCAGAATTTCAGTATGTTATACTTTTTCAAGGCAAAGTTATTTTAATGACAAAAGGCTTCCCTGCACAGTTAGATATTGTTTCTTGGGGTGTCTTGAACGTTTTACTAAGAGAATTGTAAGCAGTAAAGCATTAACCTTTTCTACCTGGCAAACAACCATAGACATTGCAGCAAATTAATAGAGATTTCGTTTTTTACCAAAACCCTTCGTGCCGTTGCACAAAGACAATATACCCAAAAGGCTTATCATTCCCAGCACCATTCAATCTTAATGAAGATACAATTTTTCAGCCTTTTGATAATCTTATCATTGTATTAAGTTTTGAACACTTTTTAATTATGGATACAATGTTATCTTCTGACTTTAAGTCAAACTTTTTCTGTGCCTGCCCCTGGATCTCTAGGATCCTCATTTTAAAGTTTGGGCTTTCGCGTGCTCCTTGCACCCAGTTTCTTTGGCATTGTTGAAGGTAGTAAGGTTGAATATGCTTCTTTTTTGGACAAGATATTGCAAGTGTTTGAGGTTTCTTTACCTGATAGGCTTCACACCAGAGTCATGTCAGATGTTAAATCATAGCTTATAAAATTGAGGCTTCGGCTTTTGTTAGAACTGATGTTTTAGTTGGAGTAGAGTTCTAGTGGTTTATTGCCATTTCTAGGCAACACGCTTCTATAAAACCAATTAATATTTGCAGGTCAAACCTTTTTGGTTAAGTGTTTACTAGGATCTAACTTGCCAAGTCTCCAGAATCCAGTCCCTTTTTGGGAGGTTGCTGAAAAGATGCACTTCCTCTCTTGCAAAGTTTTTATTTTTATGTAAAAACCAACGCTGGCAAGCCCTTTGAGAAACTGCAGACCAAAGCTTTCTTCAAAACAAGGAAACTGTTCTACATTCTATATTCTATCCTTGCCATGACTTCTATATACAGCTGTTCATAACACAACATATCTCCCGCCCCAAGAACCCTTTATCACTTATTATTCTATATGCCTATAGCTTTTGTATTATTATTATTTTTCTTATAACTGTACAGTGTTGTCATTATGATAATACAATATTCAATCCTTACGGAGTAAAACATATTCCGTTTAAATGTTCAGGTACCTTCTTTGCTCGGCCACTTCTCAATTCTAATGATCCATTGTTTTTTTTTGTTTTTTTAACTTCTCTCCATGTGTCTGTTTTTAACAGTCACTCTCATTTGCATTCTTCATCCAATTTTCCACTTATACCTTCCCACACTTGACAACACTCCTTACGTTCCCATCTTCCAAGTCTACCCTATATCTTCTCACTTTCACTGTTCTTATGGGAACTGACCACTTGAACAACCCTTTTGGTGTGCCACCCAATGAAGGTTCACTTCCATTCCCTTTACACTTTCTAGTCTTAGTGTACTTCGTTTGTTTTTCTTGCACTCTTCTCAGCAGCTCCTTCTGATTGACCTTTCTCTTACCCATTCTTCCCATCCATCCAGGTATTGCCTTAGTACACAGCTTCCTCCCTTTCAGTAACACAAAAGGTGTTTCTGCTGCAGTGGAATGTGGAGTAATGCAATAACTCCACGACAATATTTTCACTTCTTCTTTCGACACTATTCCGCTTTGCACTGACAGTTACATATTTTCATTAAATACTTTATTAAATTTTCCACCAAGCCGTTTTCACACGGCTTGGTCCTCACATGCTTTATTCCACACTGTTTCAGGTACATCCCAAACTCTTCCAGTGTGAACTGGGGACCATTACCTGTAATTCTTCAGGATAACTGTCCCTTCGCTGCACCTCTTCAAAAAACTCGATTACTGTCTTGGACTTCAACCTTGCATTCTAAACTCACTCCTGGCCATTTAGAATAATAGTCCACCAGAGCGATGACAAACCTTTTACCATGTTTTCCAGTTCAAATGGACCACAGGTGTCCATGGCAGTCTTTTGCTATGCATTGCATTAAAAACTGATGGGCACTTCAGGAGTTTCTTTCCCCTCCTGGATACTGTGGGACGCGCTTGCATTCACTAATTTAATGACACTTTTATTGGCTGGTGCACTTTTAAACTGTTTCTCTTCAGCTTGCATTGATACTAACAAAGGCTGTGGCATTTGGATTGTGCCAGTAACTGATTGAAGGGGCATTTTATGAGCACTCCTTGTTTTTCTGATGATCTGTATGTGGCTAGGCTGAGAGGGTGTTTCTGGGAAGCAGGCTAGTCTGGACACAGTGTGGCACCATTTTCTATGGCTCTAGTGCTCCGTGAATCGCTCTTTATAAGAGGCTTGTCCACTATAAAAATATGGTTTGCAACCAGGGCGCGCCTTTGTCCCATACACAGCCTGCACCAGCCATTATGGAAGATTTGGGACTGAGGGAGCAGTTATATGGTCCTACTTGGCGGCTGACCCAGAAGGTATGTGGAGGAACAGGGGAGAGAGAAACTATGGGATGCTGCCCCCTTATCATAGATTGTGTGGGCCCCATCTCCTGTTATAAGTGCAGGGCTAGTTTCCACAACGTATGACAATCTGCAAGGAGGAGTACTGGCTTGAATGAGGGCGCTAAGGGCAATATTAGTGAACGTGCGCTCATTGCATAAACATGCTTTGAATATCTTCGACATACTAAAGAATGAGCGCATTGATTTGCTCTTTTTTTTTTTTTTGCATAAACCTGGCTGAATGAGTCTTCCTGCCCGGACATGCATGTTGCCTTACCAGAGGCATATACTTGTGCCCATTTAGACAGTCTTGAAAAAAGGGGCGGAGGGGTAGCCATTATTTACAAAAAGATTTTCAGGCGTAATACCTTTAAAATGGATGAGTTTCGGGGAGCAGAAGCTCTGAGTATCAATATGTCGATTAGTGGCCAGCTCTGCTTTTCAGGGGTGCTAGTTTATCGTCCCCTGAGCATCTAGGAGATTTCCTAGCCTCCCTTGATCACACATTGGCTCCTAAAAGTGTTTCTTATGTTAACTGTACCTTGCTTGGGGATTTTAATGTTGACGTAGACTTTTGAGGACCCCTCAGTGAATAGTCTGGTGGGAACCCTGGCCTTGTTTAATCTGGTCTGAGCTGTCACTGGTCCTACACACAGAGATTGTTGTGCCATTGATGTTATAATATCGAACGCCCTGTTGAAATGAGACCCCAGGTCCAGTGACATGGTCAGACCATTATGCAATGTCTTTTATGTGAGAGTTTTTGACCAAGCTAAGTACCCATGCCCACCTGTTTCTTTGAGTGAGGACAGGGCTTGGGGCAGGGTATCCTTTGTGGAGCTCAGGAGTACTATGATGGACTCTAAACCTGAAGTGCTAGGCTCTGCTACGAAAGTGATTTGGCCATTAAGTGATGGCTTAGGAGGGCAGCCGACTCAGTAGCACCTATTAGAAGAAGTGAAAAAGCCACTAAACCTCTCTGCTTGCTGGTTTTCCATGGAATTAGCTCAGGAAAGCGCAGCATGTAAAAAAATTGGAGAGAGCCTTGTGGGGGCACTATCTCGAACAAGATAAGGCCAATTATAAAAGAGGCTATCCTAACAATATCAAGAGTCCGTAGCATTCTTTTCCACACATAGCATTGAAGAAGCGGTGAATAATTGGCAGAACATTGATTTTCTCAATTTTCTCCATGTTTACTGATCCAAAAACGTTAGTTCCCCCGTTAGAGCCTATTTAGGCCCTTATGCCCGCCTCAGTGATTTTTTTTTTATTATTATTTTTTTTATCCTTAAAATTCAGGCCACCATAATTGGGACAACGAGTTTATCTAGAAAACCTCAATCTGTTATGGTAGTTGACCCTACCCCCCCCTTCCGCATGCTGAAAAAATGTCTTCATTTTCTTCCTCACTACACTCAGTTGACAATGGTGAGATCCTTGATTCTTTCTAGGTTGGACTATGCCAACATCCTCTATTTGGGTCTGCCAGACTACCTGTTTGAACGTCTACAGGTGATGCAACATATGGCAGTCTGCTTTCTATTCAAAATTCCCAGGTGCTCTGCTGTGACCCCATATCAGGAAAAACTTCACTGGCTGCCAGTTGCTTTGACAGTTGCTAACCAAGCTTTTCACTACATGGGGCCTAGCTATCTCAATGAGAAGATGAAGGAATACCACCCGGTGAGACAACTTCAGTAATGCTGGTCTAATTGAGGTCCCCCGCTTCAGAAGGCTGCATCGTGGAGGTTCCTCCTTCTCGGTCTTAGCTGCTAAGCTGTGGAATCAACTTCCAGCATGTATTAAGTCCATTACGGTGGAAGACAAATTTAAAAAGAGTTGAAAACACTCCTGTACAAGCAATAAGTGCCGGGACACACTTTTTGAGTAGCTGCGCACTATAGGATTATCCTTCATTCATTATCACTACCTGCACAACTCCTACACTTCCTTACAATTTTTTCCACGTATTGTCGTTCAATACCACTGTAAATAGCTTTGACTTTGGTGCCAACAGTATCCGCGATCATCCAGTTTTCCTTTTTCCCACTTGTTTCTCCTTGTACTGGTAACCTAGACAAGCTATCTGCATTCACTTTACATTATCCTGGGACAAATTTCACCACAAAGGCAAATTGTTATAATACATTAATTTTGCAATTCTTGGAGAGGCTTGTCCCGGACCTTTTGTGGTTAAAACAACCACCAGCGTTTTATGATCTGTAAGCAGTTCAAATTCCCACCCCCATACAAAATTTCAGAAGTGTTGAACGCCCCACCAACAAGAAAGTGCCTCTTTTTCTATAGTGGAGTAGCTTGCCTTTGCACTCTTCAGTGCTCTTGATGCAAACAATACTACCCTTTCCTTCACTGATTTGCAGAAGCAGATGCCCCAGCCGGTATATGCTTGCATTGCGTCAGTGGAGACAATGGTGTGGTCATACACATCAAATGGTTTTAGCTCCACAGCCTCCACAATGCTTTTCTTTATCTCGTCAAATGATAGATGACATTCATTCATCCACATGTGCTTCTACCATTTCTTCAATAATGCTTGAAGGGGTTGCGCCTTATCTGAAGCGTTTCTAACAAATTTGGTGTAACAAAGATCTCAATTGATCTATATAAAGTGGACGCTGAGCTTTCTCAGTGCCCTCCATTAATTTAGTTTTTGATCTTATCCCTTCATATGATATGGTCCAAATATTCACCTTCTCAGCATACTGATTTGCAGTTATCTGTTTCCAATGTGAGTCCTGCTTTCTCCATGATCCTGCATACTTTCCCCCACAACACATCGAGAGCCTGCTTGCTTACTGCCCACACCAAAACATCATCTTGGAAAAATCTTACATTCTCCAACTCGCTCAACAATTTAGCATGACTCACTGAAACACCACAGAAATAGATGCAAGCCCAAAGGACATGCACGCAAATCGGAATGTTTTTTCTGGCGTTATGAACAATGTTAAATGTCTTGTGTCCTGGTAGAACACTATTTGATAGTATGCTCTTGAGAGGTCGAGTGTGGAATAATACCGCCCCCATTTAACACCAGCCAAAAGCTAATTTCTGTTGTGTATAGGACGTCAGTCTACACGTATGTTATAATAAAATTTAGATCTCTCAGGTTCATGCACATCCTGATTTTCCCATTAGGCTTACGGGCAATCAAAATTGGACTCAACCACTCAGACAATTCTATTTGTTCTATTGCACCACTCTCAATTCTTCTTTTAATGCATCTTTCAGCACTACTGCCACATTTCGTACCTTGTGGGCTTTTGCTACTGCCTCATTTTTCAGAACTATTTTGTGTAACACCGGAAATTCTTTTTTCCACCTTTCAACATCTTCTCGCTCCAACATTAATACCCGCTCATTTACATTAAGATCCAGTTTGATTATTTCAGCCACCCGAGGGCATTTCTCTCATTTTCCACAACATATACCCAGCTCATTGTATTTTGTCCCTTAAAGCACAGACATGCTTGAAACCATCCTATTAGGGGCAATTTTGTTCCACAATACCCAACAAACTCTACACCAGTCTCTGGTAATTCTTTCTCACCCAGGTTGTACCATGTTTGTTGATTTATTAACATATATGGTGAACATGAATCTGCCCACAAGTCCACCTTTGTTTCATCTATTTATCACTGCACACTTTGGCAGACTGTGTGGCATGTTGGTTTACTTTTGCATGCCCTTGCAATATTTGGCTCTCTTGAAATATCACATAACATCAATACTTCTTACTTCCTCATCAGATTCACTTTCCCTTGATTCATTTTTACTCCTTTGTTGTTTCACAAAATGTACACTGCTTTTATATTTCATTCTTCCCTGGTTACACACTCTTGAGAAATGTCGTAGTCTGTTGTATTTTAAGCATATAGCTTTTAGAGCTGGAAAATTTCCTGACGTAGCTATGTGTTTTGTGCTACCACACCTGTAACATGTAAACCATCCATCATTTTACTTGAATATTTTCCAACTTTTTTATTTTTATCAACAACCACTTGCACTGTTCCTTTTTATTTATTTATTTTTTATACTTAATTCTTTCACATAGCGGGATGTATCTTCAATGTCTTGCCACCACTAAGACCTTCGCACAAACTATGTTTGAACATTGCTAACTTCCTTTTTGCTATAAAAATGTCTCCTCCCATGGCTTCCAAATGTGTTTCGCATCAGTCCCCTACGGCATAACGGAATCACCAGGAGTGGCTAGAAAAATTGGTGGAGAAGCTATGGACTATATTTTTCTGCTACAAACAAATAAACTTGCACAAATATAGGCACCGTTGTCTCAAACACCATAAACATATACTTTGTGTGATTACTTAACGCAACAGTTGCAGTACCCATGAGATTGCTTTCATTTTACCTTGAGCCTCATGGTGATGTTGCAGTGCTTGACTTTGTTCGCCAGTGGAAGCAGAGACCTTGGGGAGCCCTGCTCTTTATTCCATCACCAATCGTATGCACAAAATGGGCAGAGATTGGTCAAAAGCTATAAGATATAAGTAGATTTCCCTAGTGGCGCTGCAATAGGTATTCACACTTGTTATAATTCTGCACTGTAATTTTCGGTTGGTGAAACTTTTGAGCTTAAGGTGATAATGTGATGCATTTGTTGGAGGCAGGCAGTTCTGGGCTGTCTGTAAAAGTGTTTAGCTCTAATGTAACAGAGTTAACCTTTTTGCCTCCGTGTGTTTCAAATTCATTATCCTGCCCTCAGACTGTGAACACACTTTAATTAAACTTGTGGTCGTCCGACAAATCACATTTTCAGACCTTGATTTTAATGGCGCCAGCTATCGCAGTACTCGAGTAGTGTGTGTGTGTGTGTGTTTTTTTTTTTTTTTTGTCTTCTAGGTTTCCTTATGTGTTCTGCTATTAGTGGTTTAATTGGACAGTTTTTTCAGTGTTCTGCAGCTAGGTGAAAAAGTGAGGTACAGAGGAAATCGATTGAATCTTACTGACCTTGAAAGACCCAAGCTGCAGCTAAATGCATTGCATCCTTCTGAAAATGATCTAGTGTATTCCCAGCTCACTGTAAGTGCATTCTTTTGCATAGTTTTGAAATGTCTTTTCAGACCGCTGTCGCAGCCCTTTTCTTGCTTTTCCGCCCAGCAGTAATGTGTCCTGGCTCGCCACCACTCCTTCGGAAGCTGCCATTTACAGCCTTTGATGATTGGACCCTCCTTACTTGTTTTAGTCCACGGTCAGGATGTGTATTTGACTCCGTCATGGTCTGTATTTTTGCAAAACATTCTGGCACATTGCAGCACCTGGTGTTTTATATAGCTTGTCTGTGTTATCTGTTCTGTGTGATTGCTGCACAGTTTCCTCTCTGAATGTAGAGTGTAAGGTTCTTGCCTGCTGCACTTCACTCAGGGGTCGATGCCCATCTGCACTACTTAAGTGCACATGAGAACCATCCGCTTTCTTATCTGTACTGTGCAGCTATTCTCAGGTTACACTACAGCAGTTTGCATCCAGGTAACTATGCATACAAAATATTGACTTGAACTTGCCCCTGCTGTGTGTAGCCACATGTGGGCAGTCTTTTACTCCTTTGTTCATGGTTGGCCTGCTTCCATCCTTAGCCAGTGACCAGCTCTGCTGCCCCGTATGATGAGTTGATTTTTCTCCATGATGCATTGATTTTTCTCCATGATGGTTAGGTTGGGAAGTCTTGCATCCATAGTGACATACTTGCAAAAAGTATTGACATGTAGTTCTTTTTACGTTCTTGTATTTTTCCTTTCCCTGAGATAGGGTTGCTTGGGCACGGTTTACAGATGCTGAATAAATTTAAAGCAATAGTATATATATATTTTTTTTTCAAATATGTTTTTATTAACTGTTTGCTGTTTTACATATGTAGGTCTATTTGCATTAACATTTTTTTTCTTATTGTACATTTCTACTAACTGAGCCGCGTCCTTGTTATGCTTTGCTTGTAATGTGTTTCACAATCTCCTGTTCATTTTAATTACAATTTAATATTTATACATCATTGTTTCCAGCTCTTTAATCAATCCGTTTTTTGGGTGTCAGTTCTTTCAGTGTCCCTTGTTACTTTTTGTATTTTGTGACCTTATAACAGACTTAACTCAACTTCAAACTGTAAATAAACTTATTGGCTTAAGTGGGTGGATCTGTGTAACTTCTAAAGGGAGGGTTGCCGGGGTATTTCTTATTATGCAGAGGTGGCCAGCTGTCCGCTCCCCCCCCCCCCTCTATCTTTTTAGTTATTGTGTCCTATTCCCCCCCCCCCCCCCCCCTACTCCGCCCTTGCGTGTAGCCTGGTGGGGTGCCTGGCATTTCTCCCTTCCTGGTTTCAGGGACCTTCCCTAGCAGTCATATCTATTGGCCGTTTCAGCTAGTTCACCCCATCCCCTCGGGTGCTATCGGTCTCTTCGTTAAGTCGTCCCAGTTTGTCACCAGGTTCTCCCATTCCGAAGCGATGGGGGTCTGGCGAACTCCCCTGGCCTCCTCGGCTTTAAGGACCTGCAGCTCAGCCCTGGACCATCTTGTGACATCGCTTTTCCATTCAGACAGTGAGGGGTGGCCGGGTGACTTCCAGCCCTTCGTAATCTGTCTTTTATAGAGGGCTAGGGACAGGTCTAGGAAACGACCCCCAACCCTACTCCACTTGACGCCGGCCCTGAGGCCCAGTAAACACATGGCGGGGGTTGGCCGGAGCTCCGCCCCGAGCAGCTCTGTGAGGACCGCCATCATCGCACCCCAGCCCCTCTGGAGCATCGTGCATCCCCACATCATATGATCAAAGTCGGCCTCTCCGTCCCCACATCTGGGGCATGTCCTGGGCGTCCCCCCATATATGCGGTGCAGCCATTGAGGAGTGAGGTATGTTCTGTGTAGGTAGTTGTATTGGATGTATCTTCGCCTCGTGTTGCGTGAGATCACCCTGGGATAAGCTAGTGCTCTGGTCCACTCTGACTCAGACAGGTCCCGCCCAATTGTCCTCACCCATTTTTCTCTTAGGGAATGCAGGGGGTCCACCGCGGCCTCAATTTGGGCCCGGTAGATTTTAGCAATCAAGTGATCTTCCTCTCCTGCTGTCAGCAGGAGGTGCAGCACCCCGTGGACAGCGGGTTCCGCGTTAATCGTGTCCCAATGATCTTTCAGGGTGTGCACCAACTTCCTAAAGTGTAAAGATTGTCCTCGTGGCACTCCCCCCTCGGATACATCAGTGAAGCTCCTCAACACCCGTTCACCGTTTCCAGCATTTCATTGCCACATTGCACATTATGTTGTCCCTTATGGGGGCAACCTTCCTGCCCGCCATACATGCTACTATCCGAACTGTGTCTATTACACCGTGTGCGGTACTCAGGTCCAGTTGTCCCCTGCCCGCCAGCCAGCCAGCAACCCATTGTAACTGGGATGCCAAGTAATAAGCCTCGAAGTCAGGGGCACCCAGGCTCCCCAGATGTGTCTGTCTACAGATGGTCGAGAGCGCCGTTCTCCTGCGACCCTCATCCCATATCAGCTCTCTAAGCAGAGCGTTCAACTCGCGGAACCATGCAGAAGGGGACCTGTAGTGGTAAGTTAGCAAAGTAGTAGAGGAGGCGTGGAAGCATGATCATTTTTGAGAGCGCCACTCTGGCCATTATTGTTAGTTTCAATGAACGCCAGAACCCTACCGAGGAGCGCAGGGATCGGAGTGTCCTGCCAAGCTTACCGTCCCTGAGGTCGCTCAATTCGTGAAATATTTGTATGCCCAGGTATTTAAAAGTCCGCGGGGCCCAGTTTACATCCGCTGGGCATGCATCAGGGCGTGCGCTTCCTGACAGCACGGGGAACACAAATGTTTTCCTCCGATTAAAGCGAAGTCCGGATAAACCCCTGAAGTCTTCCAGGATCCCCAACGCCCACGTGAGTCCTCTTGTCCCGTCCCTCAGGTAGAGAAGTATGTCATCGGCATCCAGAGAGACAATATGCTCAGTCGGACCCCAAACTATTCCCTTGCCCATGCCTTCATACCGCAGCTGTGATGCTAGGGGCTCAATTGCCAGGGCAAATAGCAGTGGGGACAAAGGGCAACCCTGCCTGGTTCCCCGGTATACTGGGTATGCACTGGAAATCGTCTTTCCGGTCTTTACTCTTGCTAGCGGGGATGAGTACAGCAGGTCCACCCATTTCACCCACTCCTCCCCAGTCCATTTTTAGCATCACAGTCCTTAGATAGTCCCACCTGATAGAGTCAAAGGCCTTCTCGAAGTCTACCGCGAGCAAGACCCCCGTCGGCGGTTTCAGGTCCTTGGTCATGTGCAAAACAGTGAAAACCCGTCTCAGATTCAGGGAGGTACTGCGGCAAGGAACAAAGCCGTTCTGGTCAGCGTGCACTAGCTTGGTCATAAGGGGGAGCAGCCGACCGGCCATAATCTTGCTAAGAATCTTAGTCGCTGTTTAGCATTGATAAAGGCCTAAAGTCCGTCACCGATGCTTCCCTGACATTCGTCTTGGGAAGTGGCACCACCAATGCTTCCCGCAGCGTGCGTGGTAGCTCTCCATGGTACAGTGCCTCCGCATACATCTCTGTCAGTTGGGGAGCCAGCAGGGACTTGTATTTTTTGTAAAAATCCATGGGGAGACCGTCTGTTCCAGGGGTCTTCCCAGGTGCTAACTGCGCGATGGCCTCGCTTACTTCCTCCACTGACACTGGTCCCCCCCAGGCTATCTCTCTCCTCTGCGCTCAGTGTTGGCAGTGGAGTTTGCTGTAAGTACCTATCGAAGGTCTCCGTCCACAGGTCGCTGGGTTTCCCATACAAATGCGTATAGTATTCCCTAAGTGCGTCATTTATGGGGCCCGGTCTGAGCCTGCGAGATCCCTCCCCATCTAGCACACACGTAATAGGCTCACCATGCCCCCCTGGGCGCACCAGCCACGCCAACAGTCTCCCCGATCTGCCCTCCTCCGATTGTAGGGATGCTAAGTATTTTTGCATATTGTGGCACCTAAGCTGTTCTTCGATCCGGGAATGTTCCCTGCGGACAAGGTTATATTCTTCATTCTCCTGAGCTGCAGTCCCTTGTCCCAACTCTCCCTCATGCATATCCTTCTCTAGGGCATTCAGTTCCTTTTCAAGTGTGCGCTTCACCCCCACCGACTGTCCCAAGCAGTAGCCCCTCGTCACCACCTTGAGTGCTTCCCACTCCGAGGCCCTAGAGGGGGTGGACCCACTGTTCGTCTCAATATATTCTGCTAGATGGCAGTGTAGGGCCTCCCTATACGCCTGGTCTTCAAGTGCTGAGGGGGACAGTCTCCATGACGGTATGGGGGGTCTATCCTCCGACACCCTCATCGTTAATAGCAAAGGATTATGGTCAGACAGGGTGCGGGCTAGATATTCTGAGCGTATCATGTTGTTTATCAGGCCTGCTTTGCAGGACACACTGTCAATTCTAGTATGCACCCGGTGGAGACCCGAGTAATATGAGTAGTCTCTAGCAGTTGGGTGATGCTCTCGCCAGACATCCACTAAACCCCACGTGCCCAACCACTAGCCTAACCTTTTGGCTGTTTTAATTGTCGCTGCCCCTGTAAAGGCGGGGTAGACCTGTCCATGTTTATGTCTAGTACTGCGTTAAAACTCCCCCACTCCCCCCCCCCCCAATTAATAGCTCTCCGGTGCATTGACATGTGAGGTGTCTTGACAGGCCCGTCATGAAGGGTACCTGGTCTTGGTTGGGGGCATAAATGCAACTCAAGACTATCGGTATACCATGTAGCCTCCCCTCTAATATCACAAATCTTCCCTCCCGGTCTATGTTGGAAGAGATTATTGTGAAAGGGACCCCCGCTCTGATCCATACCAATACGCCTCTTGCATAGGCTGAGTATTCCGATGCAAATACCTGCCCCCTCCATCTGCATCTTAGCCTCTCTCCCTCCCCGGGTGCCAAATGTGTCTCCTGCAGTAATGCCACCTGTACACCCCTTCTCTTCAAATAGGAGAGTATTTTGTGTCTTTTAGCTCGTGTGCCCATCCCCCTAACGTTCCAAGTCAAGAGATTGTAGTCTGCCATCTCATAATATCAGTCTGGTGACAATGTCCCCGGCTCTCCCAGGCCTTGGATTTGTTCTTTCGCATGTTCATGTTTTTGCCTTAATCAGGTTCCACCACCCACTTTGCCATATTAACTTGTAACTGTGTATCCCAACTCCCGATCCCCAGGGCGCCTCTTAACCTGTAGGTTGCCCAGCAAACTGTGCAACTTGTTCAACCACTTATCAGCAGTACTCGCCAGTCTGTTAGATATGCGAGGTTCTGGTCCTGGGGGTGGCAAAGTCCGGAGGGGCCGTTAGTTCCCATGGCATGCCTTATCTCCGGGGCCTTCTGCAGGTCCAGGCTAGCCAAGTTCGTCAGCCGTTTGTGGGGTCACCTTCGGGGCACGGGCTGAACACTCCAGATCTCCAGCAGAGGACACCAGTGTGTCGTCTGACTCCTCCCCAGAACCTTCCTGGGGGGACGCCTCACCACCCATGCGTGCCGCTGCTTCCAGGGCTTCCTTCCTGCCTTTCTCCTTCTGTGTTTGCGTGGGCGCCAGTCGTCGGCGGTCTCTGGACCTCCGTCCCTTCGGAGCCCGGTGAGCTCTGCTCCCAGTCGGGCCCTCTCCTGTGGACCTCCCCGCCTGGGAGCTATGTGACTCTAGCCACTCCCACGCCTCCTCAGGGGACTGGAGGAACGTTGTCTTCCCTTCCATCATCACTCTTAATCTGGCTGGGTAGAGTACTGAGTACTGGATTCCTTCTTCTCTTAGGGCTGTCTTGACTGTCAGAAACGAAGCTCGCTTATTTTGTACCTCCAGAGTAAAGTCCGGGAATAGTGTCACCTCCCCATTTGCAACTTTAAATGGGCCCGATTCTCTGGCCCTCTGCTGGAGGGTGTCTCTATCTCTATAGTGTAACAGTTTAGCGATCACGGTCCGGGGGGGCCTACCAGGAGCAAGGGGTCTCGCCGGCACGCGGTGCACCCGCTCCAGTGTGTAGAAAGGAGTCAGGCGCCACTGTCGTACTGAACCACTTCTCCAGGAATTCAGCCATGTTCGTCCCCTCGGCCCCCTCCGGGAGGCCCACCACGCAATTTAAATCAATAGTAAAGCAGAAGACAGTGTTTGTTCTCAGTGTAAAGGCTACAGAAAATTTACATCAACTTTGTTGTGGAGTATATATGTTTAGATCTTCCCTACAGTCAACTTGTAGCTGTCTGATGCCATATTGTAGACCATATCAGAATTTAAATTTCGTCTTTGGGTCACGCTGTTGCTTAGCATTTAGTGGCTTTCTTGTCGATCTCATTTGTTTACTTTTTATTCACTAGCTTTCCTTACTCTTTTTTTATATTTGTCCTTCCTCTAGAACATGGATTCTTTACCATTCCTTTGAATTGATGACTTGTATCCTTCCACCACTCCATATCAGGAAACAACTGTTTCCTTTCTCTTTTAACACTACATTGAAAATGCATATTTTTTTGCTTTCCATTGTGTGCTACTTCCCTACTCAATTCCCTCCCCCATGATCGCCATGTTGTTCAGCCCCCCCCAGCTCTTTTTTGCTTCCACCATCCCCTCTCTGTCACGCTGTTTTTTTCTTCATTTTCAAATAAACCATCCACCCCACTCACCCAGCCTTCTCTCACTTTACTCTTTAGGATTAGCCCGACTGGCTGTGCTTGCGGTGCCTGTTGTGAGATTTGTTGTATGCACAAAGTGGCTTAGCACCTGCCCATTACTGATCGTTGATTGATTGGCTTCATTATCACCCTAATTTGCTTGCTTCTTATTTGTTAGCTTTTGTGGGCTTTACTTCCTCTTCTGTTTGTCCCTCCCCTCGAGCGTAGATGCATTATTTGTCCTTCCATTGCTCTTTTTTTCAGGCGCTAAGTTATTTTTTGCTTAGGCATTACAGAAGAGTGCATGTTTTACACCTGTCTCACTCATGTACTCCACCCTCTTGCCCCCCTTCTTCCACACTTGTGTTGCTGTTCCTGTGCCCGCGTTTTTCTCAATGCCCCCTCTGATGCATTTCTTCTAGTGCATCTCTCCACCAACCCACATTGCTTCCTCGTCTGTGCTTCTCTCCCAGCTTCATGTTTCACTCTTGTCTGTTTGATTTCTCGCTCCCTGCACCTTCTGTTGCCCCTTCCATCATTCATTTTGCGTCACCTTACCTCTTTGTGTTGCGTCTGTCTCCCCCCGCTCCTTTGGTGTTGCGTCTGTCTCCCCCCCGCTCCTTTGGTGTTGCGTCTGTCTCCCCCCCGCTCCTTTGGTGTTGCGTCTGTCTCCCCCCCGCTCCTTTGGTGTTGCGTCTGTCTCCCCCCCGCTCCTTTGGTGTTGCGTCTGTCTCCCCCCCGCTCCTTTGGTGTTGCGTCTCTCCCCCCCCCGCTCCTTTGGTGTTGCGTCTGTCTCCCCCCCCCCGCTCCTTTGGTGTTGCGTCTGTCTCCCCCCCCCCGCTCCTTTGGTGTTGCGTCTGTCTCCCCCCCCCCCGCTCCTTTGGTGTTGCGTCTGTCTCCCCCCCCCCGCTCCTTTGGTGTTGCCTCGGTCTCCCCCCCCCGCTCCTTTGGTGTTGCCTCGGTCTCCCCCCCCCCCCCGCTCCTTTGGTGTTGCCTCGGTCTCCCCCCCCCCCCGCTCCTTTGGTGTTGCCTCGGTCCCCCCCCCCCCCCGCTCCTTTGGTGTTGCCTCGGTCTCTCCCCCCCCGCTCCTTTGGTGTTGCCTCGGTCTCCCCCCCCCGCTCCTTTGGTGTTGCCTCGGTCTCCCCCCCCCCCCGCTCCTTTGGTGTTGCCTCGGTCTCCCCCCCCCCGCTCCTTTGGTGTTGCCTAGGTCTCCCCCCCCCCCCCGCTCCTTTGGTGTTGCCTCGGTCTCCCCCCCCCCCGCTCCTTTGGTGTTGCCTCGGTCTCCCCCCCCGCTCCTTTGGTGTTGCCTCGGTCTCCCCCCCCGCTCCTTTGGTGTTGCCTCGGTCTCCCCCCCCCGCTCCTTTGGTGTTGCCTCGGTCTCCCCCCCCCCCCGCTCCTTTGGTGTTGCCTCGGTCTCCCCCCCCCCCCCCGCTTTGGTGTTGCCTCGGTCTCCCCCCCCCCCCGCTCCTTTGGTGTTGCCTCGGTCTCCCCCCCCCGCTCCTTTGGTGTTGCCTCGGTCTCCCCCTCCCCCCCCCCCGCTCCTTTGGTGTTGCCTCGGTCTCCCCCCCCCCCCCGCTCCTTTGGTGTTGCCTCGGTCTCCCCCCCCCCCCGCTCCTTTGGTGTTGCCTCGGTCTCCCCCCCCCCCCCTTTGGTGTTGCCTCGGTCTCCCCCCCCCCCCGCTCCTTTGGTGTTGCCTCGGTCTCCCCCCCCCCCCCGCTCCTTTGGTGTTGCCTCGGTCTCCCCCCCCCCGCTCCTTTGGTGTTGCCTCGGTCTCCCCCCCCCCGCTCCTTTGGTGTTTCCTCGGTCTCCCCCCCCCGCTCCTTTGGTGTTGCCTCGGTCTCCCCCCCCCCGCTCCTTTGGTGTTGCCTCGGTCTCCCCCCCGCTCCTTTGGTGTTGCCTCGGTCTCCCCCCCCCCGCTCCTTTGGTGTTGCCTCGGTCTCCCCCCCCCCCGCTCCTTTGGTGTTGCCTCGGTCTCCCCCCCCCCCCCCCCCCCGCTCCTTTGGTGTTGCCTCGGTCTCCCCCCCCCCCCCCCGCTCCTTTGGTGTTGCCTCGGTCTCCCCCCCCCCGCTCCTTTGGTGTTGCCTCGGTCTCCCCCCCCCCCCCCGCTCCTTTGGTGTTGCCTCGGTCTCCCCCCCCCCCCCGCTCCTTTGGTGTTGCCTCGGTCTCCCCCCCCCCCCCGCTCCTTTGGTGTTGCCTCGGTCCCCCCCCCCGCTCCTTTGGTGTTGCCTCGGTCTCCCCCGCTCCTTTGGTGTTGCCTCGGTCTCCACCCCCCCCCCCCCCCGCTCCTTTGGTGTTGCCTCGGTCTCCCCCCCCCCCCCGCTCCTTTGGTGTTGCCTCGGTCTCCCCCCCCCCCCGCTCCTTTGGTGTTGCCTCGGTCTCCCCCCCCCCCCCCCCGCTCCTTTGGTGTTGCCTCGGTCTCCCCCCCCCCCCGCTCCTTTGGTGTTGCCTCGGTCTCCCCCCCCCCCCCCCCGCTCCTTTGGTGTTGCCTCGGTCTCCCCCCCCCCCCCCGCTCCTTTGGTGTTGCCTCGGTCTCCCCCCCCCCCCCCCCCGCTCCTTTGGTGTTGCCTCGGTCTCCCCCCCCCCCCCGCTCCTTTGGTGTTGCCTCGGTCTCCCCCCCCCCCCGCTCCTTTGGTGTTGCCTCGGTATCCCCCCCCCCGCTCCTTTGGTGTTGCCTCGGTATCCCCCCCCCCCGCTCCTTTGGTGTTGCCTCGGTCTCCCAATACCCCCCCCCCGCTCCTTTGGTGTTGCTTCGGTCTCGCCCCCCGCTCCTTTGGTGTTGCTTCGGTCTCGCACCCCGCTCCTTTGGTGTTGCTTCGGTCTCGCACCCCGCTCCTTTTCCCTCCGCCTGCGTCTTCGCCACCTTAAAATGAAATACCTGGTCTTGATGAGAGTGCTTACAAGAGAGCCCTTCAAGCTTGCAGATTCCCCTTCCTATCCGAGCACAGTTTGGAAGGCACACAGTTGTATCAACGAGTTATGTTTTCTTTAAAGAACTGATTATTCTTCGAGTAGTAAAACATTTTATCTTTTCTTTGCCAACAATTCAGCCTTTTATTTGTTGTAACTTCTAATGTTAATCCATTGTGGTCCCTTTCTTGGAAGAAGTGTCTAAAAATGCTGATATTTCCAGTTTTGCCAGTTTTCGCTTTTGATCACTTCTCCCCTTTTCTGTCTAATATTGAAAAATGTGGTCTGTCAGCAACTATCCAACTTATTTGAAATCGCCTGCACCTTCAATTTTCTGCAAGAATGCGTTAGCGTGACCACAGTACTGGTAGCAGCCCTGGATTATATACATGAAGCTTGGGGTTCTGACAGTATCATAAATTTGACCCGTCTAGACCCCAGCAGTGATATTGACACTATGAACATCAACAATTGGTTACTTGTCTCCACCAAATGCGGATCTGCACCATGAATCTTGTGCATGCAGTTTCATTAACACTTTTTATTTGCCAGCCATTTGGCATCTTAACACGCAGCCTTCTTTGGTGATCACCCCTTCAACACCTATGCAGCTGTCATCATTTGATACTTAGGCTTAATCTTTTGATTATGCTGGTAGTATCCCTGTTGTTGAAGGTTTGGATAATATTGTTCACCTTTGGATGTCTGAAAATTCTGTCAATCTTTGCTCTGCCAATACAGATTCCTTGGTTCTAGTATATCTGCCCTTTGTTTGTGACTTGTGGGTATAACTTTAGGCACTCCACCTCTGTGCACAATTCTTAAACATGGTGTTTTTTTTTTGTTTTTTTAGCAGAGACTTGCTTTAACACGTCTAGTAGCTTCCACAACTTTTCTTCTTGCTAAAAGTTGTAAAGATTATGCCTTATTTGCCTTTTTGAAGGTTCAAAAGCAGTAGTCCAAAAAGTGGTTTCTTCCTGCCGATCTTACACAATGTGCTACATATGGGCATGCCAAAATATCCCCTGTCTCATGTGCAAACTATACAAACGCCCGCTATATTCCTGACTTGAGCTGTCGCACATCTGTACCTGCTCACCTGTCAAGTGTGCACCAACGCCTAGTTGAGAATTGCATAATTTTCAAATCGCTGTTTTTAGTTCTTGCTTGTAGTATGTCAGGACTCTAGTGGCAGGCTGGCATCGTGATTTTCAACATGGCACATGGAGTAGAAGGCAACTAACATGATCAAAATGTATGGCTTAATAATACAGTGGGAGAGGCTTAAACAGTGGTCATAAAATGGTTTCAGACAATGTACGGTGTTGGAGAAATTGCTTTTGGGGGTCTGTCTAAACGCTGATGTTGATGTGCCTGTCTGATTTGTACCAGGAGAATAAATGTTCCTTATCTTAGGCACGTTTCCAGTGCGCGTTTAACACTGGACGTCTTTCTAAATCTGGGGCTTTTGGTTTGAGCAGAGTTGAGCTTCTAAGGCTTCTGTTTCTGCTGGAGTAATTGATTTTTTTTTTCTTAACAGATATTGGGTTTGTTTCGGTGGATCGCATGCTAAACGACATTCCAGAGGAAGCCAATTTAGGGATGCAAGAACAGGGAGTGTGTGCAGACTAGACAAGTTGTCACACAGGGTACAGCCTTATTTGACATAAGCGAGATATGAGCAGGCCCCTCTGGAGAGCATCATTACTATAAATATGTAAAAATGACTAATTTCTGAGCAGCTAACTTCAAGGCTTAAAGAAAGGCTTGAGACTATGGAGATGTTTTTACATGGATGGCATCTGGTTCTTGTGACCATCTCTTTTAACTGCACAAGCTTCATGGCAGGTGGTTCTCTGTTTCTCAATTTCTCATTTTTAGCCAGTTCCTACTTGATATTCTTTCTTGCATTGTATCAAGTTCCAGACATCTCTCTTAGCTTTTGTTCACTGTCTTACCACACTGCTGCTAAACTTCCAAACTCAGTTTGCCTCACCATCCATACTGATCTTTTATACCTAGTCCTCAGTACTACCAGCTATACCTTGATGTTTTGTACCCCTTCCAAAATGTTTTTTTCAGTCTAGTTTATACATCATTTCATGATAATGGTTGTCATTAGGCTAGAGACCAATAGTACGCTGTAGGTATCCTGTGGTCATCCTTTTATTCTACTGCATCTTTGAGAGAGACCTCACCCTACCAGCCCCTTATATAGAGGTTAGGAGGTGAACAGAGACGTATATTTCTTGTATCTTAAATATAGGGTGAGTATTCCTCTGGGCACAAAAAGCGTTGGGTTTCTGAAGATTTCGTTTTATGAACAATAGCCATTTACTAGGGCACATAAGAATACCCTCCTCTATCTCAAATACATGGTACCCAACGGACTGATGAGGAGATAGCAAAGCTTGCCTTTAAGCAGTTTCTGTCTTTAAACAAAAGCTGGGCCCCTTGGCTCTCTAGGGCAACTCTGCTGGCTTAATCACATTTAGCCTTGGTAAACACATTTAGTTCATAAGTATCAGAATAACATGAATGAGCCATCAAATTTTGTGGCTTGCATTTTATTTTAACCCAAACTGGGTATACAAATACTATAATTACAGAGAATTATTTTACCCAGCTTATTTGTTCTTATTTTATTGTCCTCTTGAAAATGAAAGCCTACGTTAACCCAGATTTGTGAGCTGGACAAATAAATGCCAGCATCAGTGGAATTATATAGTTCAGTCTCAGGATTTTCCAAATAATTATGAAATTACAGCACTTGCCACAGAATCTAATATCTGCTGCATCATTCATTTTTTTCCAGCAAAACATTGTAGCACAAGCAGATCGAAAGTCACTTAAAAAATAACAAGACTAAGAATAAAAAGATGTATTGCCGCCCAGAGTCATTCTGTGCCTATGTGACTTAGCAGCATTCATTAGAGAGTGTGTGGGTACGACCGGTTCTCTATGGCACACCTGTAACTAAAACAACCAAGCCACCCACTGTCTAATTCACTTCTTAAATGCCCACAGTGGGGGAAAAAGTGGCAAACAAGAAGTGCCCTGCTAGAGAGGCACCTCTATTAGAGGTTTATACAATACCTTTTGGCTCATTACCCAGAGATAAATAAGAGAGATAACCCTGTAAGGTGGAAGGGACAGGTTTAAGTAATGTCTTGTGGTGCGGGCTTATGAGGTGACCATCTAAGTTGTCTGTGATCAATGACAGAGGACTAAGAAAAGAGCATGTAGCTAGTGATGTTTTATTTTTGGGACAGTTTGAGATATGACTGAGCTGTGGGCAGCTGGGGATGTTTGAAGGCTGTCCCTCTGTTCAGAAGAGTTAAGTAAGGAATTGTGGTGGGTAAGTTGAGGCAAGGGGTGTAAGTTCCTGTGGTTTAGTACACAATTTGTTTGGAGTGTGGCTTTATGTAGGAATAGTCTTTGTTTTGAGTAGTTGTCACATAGACTTGTTGCATGCATCAAACGATTTGCATGTGTGCGTTTATCCTAAATGAGATGGTCTCTTTGGATGCAGAGATTGCCTGCAGTTTTGCATGGGGCATCTTGTGGATTGGTTTTGACGGCTTGTGGATAACCTGCATTTGACAGGACGGATGAATTCCAAGAATGTTGTCTCCGCAATGTTTAGATAAGGTATAGGGTGCACAGTTGGAAATGAAAGGTTTTTACAGCTGTCTCAGTGCCTGATGTCCTTGGATTTCACGT
The DNA here is from genome assembly GCF_031143425.1 of Pleurodeles waltl. Classification (NCBI taxonomy): domain Eukaryota; kingdom Metazoa; phylum Chordata; class Amphibia; order Caudata; family Salamandridae; genus Pleurodeles; species Pleurodeles waltl. Next base: position 548,637,192 of record NC_090440.1, on the reverse strand, counting down.
GCCATAACCTCTTTATTGCTTAGATGAAGTTGTTAAATGTACGACTGTTGCTTTACTTGTGAAATACTAGCACAGTAAACTGTCATAGTGCTGTTGTAGAGTGATTAGGAAATCTAGAGGAAAACGGGTACTGGTGTAGATAGAAGAGAGCAGCTAAATAACTACAAAAGAAATTATGCCAGGTTTCAAAATGAACAGCTGCCTTAAAGCAAGAATCTAATTGAATAAAAACGGAACTCCCATTGGTGGTGCTGTAGATAGCCCAGGAAGCTCCTTACATAACCCATGTGTGAAGGACAACAGAGCTTAAAGAACATAGGCTCTGAATAGCGCGGTGCTTGTATGTCTGTGTACTAATAACTTTTGATCATACCAGTGTGTGGGGAATATACAGCGTCAAGCAAACTAACACACCAGCCAGGAGCAGCAGTGTGGCTTTGTGTGCTGAACCTACTTTGCAGGGCTCTGTCTGCAGCTTGTGTGTGACTTTTGGTGTGCAGTATTGGGCTGGGGGGGGGGGGGGGTGTACAAACTGATTAGGGAGATGTGTGCATCATAATTAAGCATTGGTAAGGGTGTGTCCAACACTGATCATGGTGTTCAGAGGGTGTGAAGGGTGATTGACTTAGGCTGTTATAATTTTTACCCACTTCCTATCTCTCTCATGGCTCATTTTTCAGTAATTTAACATAGTAGGATCTCGAGTGCTAGTACAAGCTTCTAAGAATTCAAGTGCATAGAGCTAGCTGGTTTGTAAGCAAGAGAAACTTACTTTCTATTGTTGATCAAGTGTTATCAGCTAGTTGAATTTGAAACTCTTCAACATTGTCGTGACTATGATTGTAAGATTTATTCAAGCTTTGTGATGCCAAACCGTTTCTCACCCCTTTTCTGTGTCCCATCCTTTTCCCATCCATCTTCTTCCTTTTTGTCTCTTTTTCTGATATTCAGCCATTTTAGCACTCGAACTCTTTGTTTATTACTCACATTACCTCTTCCACATGAGTTAGTCACCCATATTCTTTGCTCTTGTATGTTTCTCTGCAGTTAAATCACAAGCATATGAGCACCATATTAAAGTGCAAAATGATCAACAGTCTCTGTTGATCAGATTGAATGAATGTGGTGCTGCTTGCTATATTTAATTATCCTTCTTCCAGATCATCAAATAGGTCCATGGTATGAAGTCCACATTTTGTTAGGTTGGAAGTTCTATTTAAAGCTAGTAGATGGCAGGGGAGTAACAATACCTCCTTTATTTCCTTCAGTTGTTCTCATTGGAGACTCCGGAGTGGGCAAAAGTAACCTTCTCTCACGGTTCACCCGGAACGAGTTCAACCTGGAGAGCAAAAGCACTATCGGGGTGGAGTTTGCCACACGGAGCATCCAGGTGGATGGAAAGACGATAAAAGCCCAGATCTGGGATACCGCAGGGCAGGAGCGGTATCGTGCTATAACATCTGCGTAAGTATAACTGGAGCTGATCTTGCAGCTCCTGCAATGATGCAGTGAACTCACATGAAATGTAAGATTTCAGTTTTTTTATAGTGCTATTAGTGCAGAATGGATTTTAGAGCACAAGCTGTGTAATGATAGGCCTTTTGTTAAGCTGTAAAATATTTTGCTTAAAAATTACTGAAATTTTGATAAATTGTCCTGCTTGGTAATAACGCACGGTTCTTCCTACAGAGATAAACATGTCTGCACAAGAGCTTCTTGTGTCATCTTTACATTGTAGGTCTTAGCATTAGGCAATCACACTTGAGAAAGCACACATTTAATTGAGTAACATCACATTTAGAGGACAACACATTTAGTAAACCAACAGCTTAAATGCCCACCCGAAGAATAGTTTGGCAAATATCTCATAAAAAAAATATTGCAAATGCTAATTATAGGATAAAGGGGTCAATAGTTGTAGACAAAACTAAATTACTCTACAAAAAGTGTGATCATTTGGAAAAGAAAAATAGCTCAACAAATCAGAAGCTCATTTGTCGTAATTGTTCACTGAAGCAGTGGTGCATTTAGTTTGTTAGCTAAAGGAGAAGCAAACAGCCACAGGGTTATTTTCAAGATGACTTTTTAAAACATTTCAAAAGTTTTGAAGTTGTAGAAATCTTCATTTACTTTAGACTGAGCTTCACAGTGCCACCCAGATCTTCCCTGTCCTTTCAAGCACCTCAGAGGTCATTAGGAAGTTATTATAAGATTGTATGATTCCTAAATGATGTAGTTGCTCTCTTGTAAGAAAGCAGTGTTATAGAATGTGATGATGGGTTGCAGTGGAACTCCCTCCTGGTCAGTTGGACTGCTAGTTGGCAGGGAGCCAGATTGCACTGTAATACACGGATCTTTCTGTAATTTGATAAGTGTTTCATTTTGTCATGGAACGCCACCTGCAATCGCCAAATCAGGAGGTGACAAAAGGCGCTCTGGAGCACTCGGTAGCTTTATAATGGTGAACCTACCAAACCTGGTTCTATATAGTAAAGACATGACGCGCTGATGTTGCTTTAATTTAACTAATAATAACTTTCGAGACATTTGTATGGTGTGGTATTTAACTACAACCGAACTTCAACTGGAGACGAGAACTCATGTGTCATCCAAGGCGACCACTGCCCTGCACACACACAAAAGATAACTCACCCGCATGCTGAGCGTGGGACACCACACAATCCATTGCCTACCCCAGCTTGCTACCTTGTATGGCGACAGGTGCTTGACCTTACACACAGGATTGTGAGAGGTCTCTCGGCGTAGTGAAGAAAGTCAGCCTCTTGGAGAAACCCACCTGCTTCTAATATGCAACACTAGTGTTCTTATCATCATCCTGCCTCATTGTGGACTTCTGATAAGCTGCTTTATAGGTTTCGCTTTCACTGAGAATAAGGAATTTAAATAAAGTAAAGGTTAACTTTTTGGTGAATAACTGGTGATCAAAGCTCATTTAAAATGTATTATTCTTGGGATGTGCCTGTGATGGAATAAACACAGGCCATCATGTACCCTTTCAGATTTTTGGCCCTATTTAGTCCACCTACAGCAGAAGGAGAAGAATGGATCAGTAGTTCTGAGAACTATAGTTTGTGATTAGATGGACAAAATGTTAGCCCTGAAAGAGAGAAGGCATTATTGAATGCACTGGGAAAGGAAGGCCAAAGGGTATTTAATTTTTTTTTACATATTGCTATGGATTTTAAAGGTTGGTGCATTGTGGATGTGGACAAGGAGACAAAACAAAGGCTGGATACTATTTTGAAGTCAGTAAATATCACAATGATTGGTCCTAAATTGTACACCTAACAACAAAGATCAAATAAGCCAGGGGAGGAGTGTGTGGGGTGAATAAGGTAAGTGGCAATTAAGTGCCAATGTGGTGAGATGACAGGCACTTTGATTAAAACCAGATTGTTGTTCAAAAATACAAATTTGAAGGAGGCTATCAAAATTGCAAAAATTGTTAAAGGATCTGCTGCATGCACAAAGGAAATGGAAAACAAACATGAAGGTGCTGCTGTAGCTGAAGGTCCTTCTAGTGACACAAATGTGGTTTAAAAAAAAAAAAAATTAAATGGCAGCCGAGCATTGGGGGGTGGGGGGTGGTTCCAGAAAGAGGTGAATGCTATAAAAGTTTTGCACAAGATGTGGAAGCAAACACCATCAACATCGGATTTCAACTTCTGTTTTAAAAAAGTGTTCTGCAATTCTATTCCTGCAATCTTCTATAGCGCATGGCTACCCAGAGGCCTCCCAGCACTGTTACAGACAGTGCAAAAGGGCTGATGGTAATAGTAGGGGAGGGGAATCAAGCACTATAAAGCCAGGTGTTCAGAGCCTTGCAAAAGGGGAGCTCATGCTCCAGAAGATGCAGCTCCAGCGGAAGAATATTCTGGGGCTTGGGAGCTAGAAAAGAAGTAGAGGTAGAGTTGCTACTGTTGTTCCCCAGCAGCATGACTTCAGTTTTTTTTCCTTCACTGAGTTTCAGCTTACTGCCCGCCATCCATCTGGCAACTTATTGAAGGCAGGAGGTCAAAACTATGTTGCTAGAGTTGTGGTGAGGAGTAATTGACAAAACCAGGTGCGGGTCATCTGCATATGAGAACAGCGACAGCCCATGTGGTTGAACAATGTCAGCCAGCAGGCGAAGATAAAGGTAAAATAAAGTAGGACTCTGGGAGGAATCCTGGTGTACTCCACAGCAAGACTTCCTGAGAGGAAAGAGGGATCCTTGACCTGAAAAGACTGGTTCTCAAAGACGGAAGAGAGACAGTCTAAGGCTTTGCCCCCAATACCAACATTAATAATACTCTGCAGGTGGATAGAATGGTGTGCAGTTTCAAAGGCAGCACTGAAATCTAGCAGCAAGGCTGCCCTGATCCAAGAGGCTCCTGAGTTCCTCCACCACTTCCAATAAAGCAGTTTCAGTACTAGGTAGAGAGCGAAATCCCATCTGGGTGGGGTGCAGTAGCGCATTCGATTCAAGAAAGCGATAAAGGTGCTTATTGACATAATTTTCCAGCAACTTAGAGAACTGTGCTAGCAGAGAAATGGGCCTATAATTGCTTAGAGTGGCAGGGTCCAGGTTGGGTTTGTTTAGGAGTGGCTTGACAATTGCATATTTCCATTAACTGGGTACATGCCCAGAGGATAAAGAAAGATTGAGTAGCTCTGTTAAGACAGGAGCAATAACTTCAGACCCTTAACGATCAGTAACCTTTGGCAATCAGTAAGGAATGCAGGTGATGCGGAAAGTAAGGTCAATTTCCAAGAGTTTGTAAAGGTGAATGTAAAAGATAAAATCTGAGTGTTGTGTAGGCGAAGAGTAATGGTTTCAAGGGATGAAGTCGAAGCCTGACACTGCATTTGATCAACATAACTTATCCTTGTCGTCGATTTTATGTTCCATGGCTGCGATTGTTCCTGATTATCTGTGGGAAAGAACTTGGGAAGTAGGTAAATTGGAACCTATAAATATCAACGCTACAAGGTTTCAAGGTAGTGCCGTTGAACGTTAAGGGTTTATGAGGGCTGAGACTTCCAGAGACCGGAAGACCCAAAGTAAATTCTGTGGCCAAAACAGGGCCTCCAGTATTAGGGTGGCTACACTAATATGACCTAAGCATTCTTTGTAATCTAAGGGTTAAGGATCATACAATGGCAGTTGAGTACACAGATATCGAAGGAGTTGTCTGTGAAGCCAAAAGTGTGCTTGAAGGGAAGTTGGGAACATTGAAGGATTATGTTCATACAACTGTTATATGAAGGGGCTCATTCGGTGAGACAAAGAGCAAGGACAATATCAATGCTTTTCAGATGGGAAGCGAAAGCTATGTTGCCAAAAATTGTTTGAGATGGATAGGCCCGTCGAGTTGGCTCCATGGACTTCACCAGTGGTCATCACAGAGAAAGCAGTGGCAGGTTGAGATTTTGTGTTGCCCCTTTTCTAGACATTAAATCAGAATATTGTAGTTGATAGTTTCCCTTATCTTTATATAACAGATGTGATATTGATACTAAAGGACACATTTCTTTTTTTTTTTCAAATTAGATCTTGTGTGTTCGATCAAATAAAACCGCAGCCTGGGTCTAAAGCACTTACTGCATTCATAAAATCAGAAGTTGTGTTTTCAGTTTAATTGCCTCCCCTTTAGCCTTGCCTGTGCCACCAGCATATTCCAACACATGATAACAGGCCTCTTCAAGGATCCAGGTTGGGTGGTGGTCTTTCAAGATGACATTCTGGTCTTTGGAAAGATAGTTAAAGAAGAAAATCTGACGCTAAATCAAGTATTGGATACGTTAAGTAAGTCTGGATTTGTGCTCACAAGGATAATTGTTATTTCTTTCCGGGGGGAGGGTATTTGGGTTATTCAATCTGTCCTCAAGGTGTGGGGGCAAACAAATGACTTGGTGAAAGCAATAAAAGATGCATCTGTACCATGGGACAAAAATGAGCACAGGTTGTTTAAGGGAATAGTAGAATACTGTGGGGAAAGTAGGTGAAAGGATTTACAGGCCAAACAGAACCGCTAAAAGTATTGTTAAGGAAGGTTAAAACATTTGTCTAGAAGCATTAACAAGAATGAGGACTTAAAATCATTAAGAAAGATATTATTATGAAAAGATTGACAAAGTTTGATCTTAAGAAAAGAACAAGTATCACTGTGGAAGTGTGTGTTGTAGGAAATGGGGCAGTGATAGCCCAGGCAGAAGGAGTAGAAAGGACAAAGCGTTGCTTCTTCATAGTTGATGGGATCAGAAAGAAATAAGCTCTGGCAGATGCATGGACTGTGGAGTACTTCAGGATATAGGAGTGGGGAGTGAATGTGACACTGCAGACTGTTCATAACCCCATTTCTTGAAATGTGTGGCAACCTAGTGGACATTAAATGTCTCAGTTAAACTAGCCAGATTGGCATCGACAATACAAACTTTCAAGTACAAATTATTATACCATGAGGAGATGAGATGATTGTTAAAAAGAGGAGGAGTGAGGGGTGTGTGTGCGCTGCAGCAAGTTCTTTCTGTAAGATTTTAAATGAAGTTATCTGTTGTGGGGGATGGAACACTTATGCATGGAGAAAATCTCATCCCACCATTTTCCTTGCAGAATAGAATATGTAATATTTAGGACGAGTATTAACTTTCAAACATATTAAAACTTCTGGTGGCTGAAAACAGAGAAAGATGCGGTGCATTTGTGTCTCTGATGGATACATCTGCCTGCGGATTCCTCACCTTTTTATAAACTCCTGTGCGTGCATTCCACTGAAGTGTTTTTTTTAATATTTTTTTTATATTTTTTTATTAAACTCCCACGTCAACAACAGCCATAAGAAGCCCTTATCGACATCACACAAGGTCTCGTGCTGATTTGTGAAGATTCCAAAGCTGTTGTCAATGTGAGAGAGCTTTTAAGAAAATTTCTGTGGAATGCTAGTGCATTGCTTTGATTTTATTAGATTGTCGAATTGCCCTCCATACAATTTGAAATTTGCTGTCATGGTGGATGTGCACATGAAAATGATCAGAAGTTGAATTTGTTATGGAAATAACTACAGCTGGAACTAGGTTCTCGGGAAAGTGTTTTTTTTTTTTTGTGTTTTGTATACAAACCAATTTAGTGACTGACAATGGTACTCAGTTGACCTCTGATGAAATAAAAGCTTTCCTGAAGTATATGGATTAAAACGTTATAAAACCTTTGTATATAATCCTTAGTCTAATGGCATGGTAGAAAGGGCTAATCAGTTGGTCAAAGGAGTTACTGAATTGGCTCTGAAGAGCAAGTTTAATGTGCAAAGATTTGTTTTGGAAGCAGTTGGGATGTATCATGCTTGTGTAAACAGTATAACTGATTATACACTGTTTTTTTATGCGTGGTCATGAAGGACAAACTAGATTGGTTCCTAGATGGATTAGGTTTGGTTGTGAATGCAAAAGAAAAATTAATAAGATGTGAATGAGGGTAAAGAGGCGAGATGGGTAGAGTGGGGTAGGAGGCCAGGTTAAAGGTAGACCAACACAGGTTGGACCTGGCTTCTGGCAATTCAGAGGTCCGTATTGAGTTGATGCTGTCAGATGAAACTGTGATATTGTTGGATGGACAAAGTAGAACAGAAGAAATGTTGCAGTGTATCAAAAGAATAGTTGTGTGTTGTGTGGTGTGTGTGTGTATTTGGTGTGTGTGTGTGTGGTGTGTTTTGAAGGAAGTGATGGGCAGTGAGGATCCGGGATTTAGTGGGGGGAGAGGAGAGTGAGGGGGGGATGTTAATGAGTGATGTGGAATGTTAAAGGGTTCTAGATGTAGAGGGGAGTCAAATGGAGCTGGTTATATGGGTGGTCCACATGGTAAGAGACGCTTGAGACCAAGGAGAGTTAAATCACCAAGGACAAGGTTGGATGCTTGTTTGTTGTTGTTAATTTCTATTTGCAGTCATCATGTAAGAAATACTTCTGAGTTTAAGTTGTACCGCAGTATTGATGTGAATATATCTTTTAACCTTATGAAACACACTGGTTAGGCTTAACTCCTCAAACCTAGTATGTATTATACCCAGAAAGGACATCTGTTGTACTTTCAGTCTTGTAAAAAAGCTCTGATACTGAATGTGATGATACCTTACGTTCCTCTATTGTCATGGATCTTACCTTCTGGTCAGTTGGACTGCTGGCTGGCAGGGAGACAGATTTTCATCTCCTGTGATCTGCACTACAATAAAGAGATCAGTCTACAATTTGATAATTCCTCCTCACTTCATTTCTACATTTGCAGGGCTGGTAAGATCCAAACTCACAACTGTGCATGAATGAATTTTCAGCAGGCAGTACACTTTGTTCAGATTTATCTGTGCGCAGCACCTGCTTTGGCTTTGGAGACCATTTTATCTACCCATCACACTTCTGTTTGACGTATGCTGCATCCAAAATGCAGGTTCCCCTCAGACCTGTGGACATGAAGAATTAACTGGCATCTCCAGTTGTGAAACGAGAAGTGAGTGCAGTTATGTTGATAAAATCAAGGTTGGAAAAGTATTTTTGTAAAAAAAAAATTATACTTGCTGGAAGAGAGTTGCAGACCTGTGGCTGTACAAAAAAGTCTTTGTTGTTGCTAGCTTGGGACTTTCTGAACTTAGAGCGGTTGAAAGTAAGGCATGTTTGGTACTAAAGGTCATTCTTCATTTGTCTGTCCGGTCTAATCAGTTACCCAATGTGGTGTGCAGTGATTTAAAGGAAATGCATCTTGCCACAGGCAAGTAGTGGAGAACGTCTGTTGGGTAGGTGATAACCTTTACTTGAACATTTATTATTCTTTATTTAGATTACTTGCTTGTAGGGTAATTTTCACCTAGAGGCAGACACCTTGGGGCTAGTTGAGTGCTTTTAGGATTTTATCTTGCTTCAGGCTATAGAAGATAGAACCCCAGGGTGCTTTCAGCAGCCAATTACTGATTGCTTCCTTCTGGGATCCTGGACACCAGGCTTGCTAGCATGTCTCAAACTGTTTTTCTGATAGACTTCTAGCTGCCGATTCCTCTCCTTTTGAATATTCCCATGCATCAGACTGGATCTATAAACTCTGCTACAGTTTACTGTGCTATTTTTTTCACAACAGCCTTTGCATGACAGCTTGGTCATGCAGGCTTCCATGAATCACTTGAATACTAACACCTTTCCTGCCACCCATTTCCCCCCCCCCCCCAACCCCCTCCCCTAGAGGGAACCTGTGCAGATGGAAACGTTAGGCAAACGTATGTTTTCTTCCTTTAGCCCAGCTCGCTGGCCCGTGTTCATTCCAGCTTCTTGTTAGGCCGTTACTCCCACACCCTTGGGGATTTGATGGCAGAAGACCTCCTTGGTGTTCCCAAAGATCTTCAGCCTGTTCTCACTCAGGTGATTCAAGATGACCAGGATGATACCAACTTCATGATTCGTTGTGAGATGGACACCACCTGCATTGGGCATGCCATCGACACTTCTGTTGCCATTCGCCATCATGATCTACTGTTTCCTTAGGCGATATCTAGTCCTCCCTGATGGACATGCCAATTCAGTGTTCAGAAAAAGGCTCTTTCTGCTTTAGAGTGTTTTAGGGAGCGTAGAGCTATTGCATGCTCTTTGGGCCTTTCCACCCTGTCCTCACCACCTGCAACAGTTCCACAGGTCCTTACATAGCTGTGGGCGCGGTGCTCCCAACTGTTATCCACTCCAGCCTCCACAGAGAACCCAGCAGTTTTGCTGTTGGGCTGTGGTGCCCAGCGAATCTGCTGCCAATGTCATCCAACTGCTTCTCCCTTCTCCCCAACCCTGACGCAGTCGCACCTGCCAGGCCTCTTTTGCATGCCCTTACAGGAGCACAACCTCCAGTTGGGAGGCAGAATCAAGTGATTCTACCCGGAGTGGCAAGCAATAACTTAGAAAAGGTGGTTTTGTAAATTGTTTGTGAGGGTTATGCCTCACCCTTACTTCCATGCTGCACCCTCAACCATTGCTCCAACAAATGACTGAGAACCGCCTCTCAACAATTTTGCGTCGGGGAGTGCAAGCCCTTTTAGACTTACCAAATCCACTGACCGGGAAGTGGAAACTATCGACAATTGGAGGAGAATGGAGGCAGGAAGGCAGTGGATGGAGGCTAGTGGCAGGGAGGTGGTGGAGAAGTGGGGGCCCTCTGCAATTTGGGTCTCTCGCTGGTCACATACAGGTTGGATTGTTATTCAGCCTGTTGCTCAGCCTGCAGTTTATATTCCTGCCTTCTTCCCGTCGTAATACGTCAGTTAGGCAGATTGTTACTCTACCCGTCACTTGACCAGCAGCACATGGCCTGCATCCCACAATTTATTTTTTTGCTCGAAGCCTAAAATTTGGTCAACTGTAACACTGCCATTAGCCTCAGCTTGCTGAAACTGTGGGCAAGAGGTAGGAGTGTTTTATCCTCCTGTAATTTGTTGTGTGCACTCTAGAGGCTTGAGCTTGCCTGAGACTGTAATATCTAGTTGCCACTGGACCAGATTTTAAGCAGGCATTTTATGGACATTTTATGGAAACCTTGTGACCAACAAATTGGCAGTTTGAAAGCCTGATAGCCTTCCTGACAATCCTCGTGAACGTTTCGTATAGTTTAGTCGAGCATCATACCGGAGGAGAGGAGGAGCCACTGTAATTTTACGGTGTTCGTTGAGTACTGCTTGTTGACCTTCGCAGAGGAGAACATTGTTACTCTTGTCACATAATTACTGTGGCTTCATTCCATTTGTTTATGGTTCCTGGTTCTGTGTCTCCCGTTTAACCGTTTTAACTGTTCCTTATTGAACTTGCTGTTTTAATATTGCCATAATTCTATCTAATTTCAGATCCAGAGTAGGGGTGGACAAGTGACTCTAGTTACTTATTGGAGCCTACTCCTGCGGGTACAGCTTGCAGATCCCGGATTTTTTTCTTCTGTCAATTATTTTTGGGGGCTCAATATCCTGTTCTTTGGTTGAATTATACCCTTGCAATTTGGCCTTGTATTATGACTGCAACAACACTCAGATCTGGTAGAATTCATTCTGCTAGATTGTGTCAAAAAGTAAAGCCAATCCACTAAGAAACAACGCCCGCACCTAGGAGTTTTTAAAGGGAGGGGAATAATATTGGCGTATTTCTAGAAATTACCTGAAGAGACCCCTACTTTTGGTCCTGAGCAGGCGACGTTGAGGATGGGTGGTAAGATACAAGCAGATAAGTATCAGGGGTCATCACCAATAGAGGAGTATTCACAAAAAATGTCTGAAGATACTCCTAGTGCTGTGCAGGCACAGTCAAAGACAGTTGCTAAGTTGCAAGTAGCGGAGGACCAGCAGCTGCTGCCAATAGTGACTGTGTGTGCGCCACAGGACTTTACTAAGTCAACTTGTAAGGGGTAAAATGTATCCCTGGTGGATTGCTTATCAGCCTGTTCTGTGACAGTAGAACCACAGGTCTCACAAGCCTCTATTGTATTTGATTATACCTTGATGGGTATTTCACCTTTGAAATGAAACAAGGGAGAAGTAAATACAGGTATGGATCGATTGTCAAACGCCTTGGAAAAGGTTTTTTTTTTTTTTTTTTTTTTTTTTTTAAAGTTCTCCAACTACCCCAGCTATCTCCTGATTTGATATTGACCCCGCTTAGTAATATACCATCGGACTGTGTGTTTATCTATCTGCCTGATAAATCATCAATTTTGTCTCAACTGGAGAAAACCACTGTCGGTTCTGAACATAGATTAGATATTCTGGCAGTGATACTTAAGGGATTACCTTAAAGTCAGAAGAGAATAGGAGCTTGATGGATTTAAAAAGTTATAGCGAGGTGGTGGGGTCCAAGCAGGAGGTCCCCCACATCAAATGGGGAAAAAAAAGGTTCATAATAGTGAAATGTTGGCTGACTTATTTCAGCTGGATTCCCTCTTTAAAACAGTATGGTTCAGGACAAGCCATCCCTGGTCAGGGGGAGGATCTGCTGGGTTGAGTACAGGACATTGAGAAGAATAAGGATGTTTTTCCAATTTTTAAAAAGATTAAAAAGGGCAAAAAGTTAGTTTACAAAGATGAGTCTGTAACTAAGTTGGGAATAAGTAAAAGAAAAAGAAGGATATGAAGATTGAAAAAAAAAAAAAGAGTGCAAGAAGGCTCAAAGTTTCTATGCTGACATCACAAGGAGAGACTGTGCAGTTGGTAGCAGGAAAAGGTACAGTGGATACCTTGAATGACGCAGTGTTTCTCTCATTGACCCCTAACTCGGATGAGGGGAAGGGAGTCTGAGGGTTTATGTAAGGCTCTGAAATAGCGTGGGACAGACTTTCCATCAGTAGTACCAAATTCTTATGCTTGGGTGGTGGCTGGCCCATGTCCGGACCTGGCACTCTTGAGTCAGGGCAAACTGGTGCCTCTTCATAGCAAGGTAGGGCCCCTCCAAATTGCAGAAGCACAGCCCTTTAGGCTTGAGATTGAGCAAAGATGGGGTAAGGGATCGGTAGTAAGCCCCTATGAGGAAGTTGAGTGGGTCACACAATTGGTAGATAACTTTGTGGTCACGGGTTGTGTCCTTAACAAGTCAGGTTTCTTATTTCTTATAGGGTCAGTCCCAAGGATTTTCAAAAATGTCCTTTAAAGAAATCTCTATAGTTGTTCTTCCAAAGGCCAGAGAATCTGCCACATCATGGGCAAATGCCTGGGTCTATTTTTACTCCAAGATGGTGGTGGACAAAGTTATGAATTCAGTGGATGAGCTCTGAAGGTCCGGTTTCGGCATCTATAGTGCATTCATAAATCGGCTTGCTGCCTGTGTGAGGGGTTGTCAACCTAGGTAAATGTACAGTGGGAGGTTGTGGGAACTCTAATCAGCCCAATGATGTTCCCTTGCTGAGGGGTTCAGGGAATCAAGAGCTTGTTGCTTTTGATATCTTTATTGTGAAATCAGAAAAAGGAAGGGAGATCTTCTTGAATTGTGAAAAATCATTAAAGTATGGGAATGGGTAGCAGAGGCACTAAATAATATAAAAAGTGGGTTTGTAGAGCCCTTGTTTTTAAAATCTTGATTAAATTTTTGTCATGGAATAGTGTCGGTCTGAAAAGAAATTCAGACTTTTTGGGGGATGTTACGAAAGAGAGAAATGTAATGATAGCTGTACAAGAGATCTGGGAAGTGAGCGATGTGGTGATTAGGGATTATATAATTCTTAGCAAGAGCGCAATGAAGGGGAAGTTTGGCCGGTCTGTGAGAGGTCTAGGGTATGCTGGATGTAATATATGAAATTGTCGGGCACATTTTAATTTATGAATTTACAAAAAAAAAAATTGTCAGTTGCAATGTTTGGTTTGTTGTCAGATAAGAGGTGAGAAGGGGGGTGCAAAAGACAGCCCATATCTAATATTAATTAACTCCCATTTTCCACTGAATAAAAGGATGGATAAACAGGTAAAAAAGTTGGCAGTTTTGATGAAAAGTTGAGCCTAAGGTTCCCAAAGGTATCAGTTTTGCTGACTGGTGACTTGAACGCCAAGATTCCCCATAATCCAGCGAAGGATGAGTTCCAAAGGGAGACAGAAGAGGCTCTGGGCATCCCAGGCCAGTTCCTGTGGGACCATCAGGGGGATGAGAGAGGGAGACAATTGAGTATGTTGCTTGATCGTTTGAACTTGATAATTATTAATGGTAGTTGTGTAGGGGGATCAACTGGCTCAGCATACCTTTGACAATGGTAGGGTGTCTACATTGATAGAGTATGTAATGATCTCCATAGAAAACGTTGGTATAGTTAAGGATTTAGTCGTGGGTGATCGACTAGGTAGTCATCATAAGCCTTCTAATACTGCGTAAGGACGCACATGTTAGAGATTTTTGGATAATTAGAGCACTAATTCACTGTTTGAAGGAGCGTAGGCTGGCATGGACTGGAAATTTGAAACACTACACTAAAAATAGGATGGAGGGATTACTGAAAGATCAGTCCACTTTGCCATCTCTATTTATTGTGCAGGAGTATGAGAATTTAATCACCTTGATAGACAATATGGCATCAGTAGGCTTAAAGCGGGGATGAGGTAGAAAGGCTGGCTCTGCTGCTAAGGCAGTATTAAATAAGAACATAAGGGAGGCTTTTGAGAGGGGTGGGGAGAGTAAAGATTATGTGAATAGGTGCCGGAGGAGAAGCTATAGAAAGAAGAATAGCTTGGGAGGAAAGGAAGTGTCTGTGGACAAAGGCATTTGGCTCCCTAAGATCGGGAAGTACTAAGGTTTTTGGAAGATAGTAAATGGTGTGTTGGTGGTGGACAAAGATATTGTCACGGTTCCGTCTCAGAGGAAAACTGGGCAACTTGTATATCAGAACTGTGTAGACTTAGAGGTGAATGTGGGTGGATTGGGGAGCCTGAGGGTTTGGCCCTTAGATTCAGGGGGTGTGGAGAGCCATTTGATCCCATCAGAGAGTATCAAATCCATTATAAAAGCACTAAAAAAAATCTAGGACTCGGGCCCTGATGGTATTTCCTCTGATATAATGAAACTTAATCAAAGCCTGTTAGCTCAAGGTCTGGCTCCAGCATTTGGTGCAGTAATCCGCGGGCAGGAGATACCAAGTGCCTGGAAAGGCATTATCAGGGTCCCATTATATTAAAAAAATGGAAGCAGGAACTTCCGTCAAGTTGCTGCATGATCACATTTCTGAGCATTCCCAGCAACGTATATGCAAAGCATCTTTGGGGGTGTTAAAAGATTGTGTAAGAAAATAGGTTTTCGTAAAGGCTATTTAGCAAAGGATGGTTGCAGAATATTACATTTTTTGGCCCAAAAAATCGCCTTTTAAAAAAACTACTTTGTGTCATATTGATTTGTCAACAGTGTTTGACAGTATAAATAGTCCTTCCATCTGGGAGAAGATGAGGAAATGGGGGCACCCTCCAGGTTTATTAAAGTTGATTATTCAATTACACGAAGGCTCGTGGACCAGGGTTAAATTTGGGGGAAATGGAGCATTGTCAAGAAAATGTAATACTCCCAATGGATTAAGGCGGGGTGGATGCTGCCTCCGTTCCTGTTCTCCATGTATATTACAGATGCAACGGTAGGACTCGTTCAGGTCCGATCTTTTCCACCTCAATTAGGCAATGAGGCCATCTCCATAATGTTTTATGCCGGGGATGCAGTTTTATTGGCTCTTACACCGGTTAGTCTTCAGAGGCAACTAGATGTTTTTGTGTAATATTGTCCAACGATTTGAAAATAAATATGGTGCAAACGAGAGTAATGGTTTTCTCAAAAAGGGTGGTCCAGAACAGGAGGCTTAAGTGGTGGTTATGTGAATACGTAGTAGACTTGGTGAAGGAGTACCATTTTCTTGGTCTCCTTTTTAGATCCAACCTTAATTTTGTGCGTCATATTGACCTCCAGGAGGCTAGTGCAAAGGTTATTGCAGGTGCTTTATATAAGGTGGACTTAGCATTGGATCACAAGTCCATTGATGTTCTTAGAGAGACCTATAATGCCAAAATTGTTAGCCTGTTACTGTATGGATGTGAGATTTTGCCAGTAAAATACTTGAGGAGGGTTCAGTCCATCGAAATTTATATTTGGAGAAAATGTCTTGGCCTTGCAAGTCTACTATTTAAATTCAAACAGCGGCTCCTTAAGTATGGACTGACTCTCCTTAAAACTGAAGAGGGCTCTTTGGGGTAAATAATACAATATTTTTTGCAGAAATAACAGGCTGGTCAATGGGCTGTTCATTTTCTTGAAATGAAGGAGTCTCTGGAGGTCCCAGTAGGGGGTAGAGCTTCAGAACATGTCTAGAGCAAAGCAGAAACAAACATTAAAAGTCTTAGTGAAAGAGTGTTCTAGATGGTGTGATCTAGAGCATGCGCGTAATAGAGACAATTTATTTCATCTACACGGGTCTAACTATGGGGTGGGAGGGGGCACATTCATTCTTACATGCATGACATAAAAAGTGGCTGTATTAGAAGGTGGGCCCTGAAGGTTAGGCTGGGGCAAGTCCCAGCGTTTTTGAGGTGAAATAGATCCAGACAGACAGGGGTTGAAAGATTAAAGTGCCTCTTTTGACAAAAAGCATAATTACCCTTTTTTGCACTTACTTATAATTTGTACATGTTTTGATGATGGTAGAAGAACATTGGACTTAAAGACAGAAATTTTAAAAGGAATAGTCCAATGCACGAAGATAATTGATATTTGTTGAAATGTGATTGATTTGTAGTTTAAAAAATATGTGCCGGTTAGGCAGCAGGCTAAAAGTATTATCTTTGAGTAGGAAAATATTGTTTTTATAGTTGGTGTGCAAAAGTATTCGTTATTAGAGTAATTGAAGTTGTATTTTAAGCAGTATGAAGTATGTTTTTATTTGTATGTATATGAAATGTTTGTATTGACTTATTGGCACAATATCAGATGACTAAATACATTTTAAATACTGATTTATTTACTTACAAGCTCTTTTGGTCAAAGGTGCTATTGAGAGGGTCCTGCACCAGAAGTATGTCATTGTTGCTATTTCAGCTACTTTATGCTGCCCAAAGAAGATGGAGACGTATCCTATTTCAGTCCTGCACCCTTACAATGCTTTCTTTCGGAAAGAGAAATTTAAAATGCTCAGATTGGCCCAGGTCTTGTCTGCCCTCGACCCTGGAGACTGGATGCTAGCATTGGACCTGCAGAACGCCTATTTCCATGTTCGTATCCTGAGTGCCTATCCTCATGCTCTGCAGTTCGTGGTGAGACAGGAGCATTTTCAGTTTACTGTCCTCCTTTTGCTCTCACCAGTGCCCCGCAGGTGTTTCAAAAAAAGTGATGGCCGTGGAGGCAGAACGTCTTCGGATGTCGGGGTGTACCAGTCTTCCCCTGAATTGATGACTGGCTGCGAAAGGCGGCCTGTTCCCAGGCAGTTATCAGCCACCTCCATACGATTATGAACATCCTATCGTCTTTAGGGTTTACTCTATGTGCCAAAATCTCATCTGACTCCTTCTCAGACCCCCACCTTCATCTGAGCCACCCTGAACCCAGTTCTGTTTCATGCCTTTCCCCCCGGCTAAGATACTGGGACATTCAGGCTATGAACCTGATCTTTCAGCCTCTGATCTGGAATTCAGTGAGGTGAGCTCTGCGGCTGCTGATTCTGATTAACTCTGCATCCTACTAGTCAAGCACGCCAGGTATATGTGGGTTTTGCAGTAGGATCTGAAATCTCAAAGGGCCTAACATCAAGGGAACCTCTGACCACGTTCAGATTTTGGAGGCGACTCCAAGGAATCTGCAGTGTGGTTGTTGGAACGTGAATGGTTCTGCGACAGTCCCCGCTCCCTTTCTCACTCTGAGCTAACTGTGGTGATGGAAGTATCTCCTTTGGGCTGGTGCAGCCACCTGGGAGATATGGAAATCAAGGGCCTTTAGTCTCTCGTGTACCGGATCCATATCAATATTCTGAACCTGAAGGCTAAACACTTGGAAATCCTTTCTTCCATCCGGGAAAGGGAGGCTGGTTCAGGTGCTCTGAGAACACAATTCATGGGGTACTGCAACAAAGAGGGTGCTTGGGGTTTTGTACTCCGTGCCAGGAGACCTTGCCCTTTTGGAAGTGGCTTGACCACCAAAGAAGTTTCCTGATGATGAACCACCTGGAAGGAACTTTGGATGCCAGGGTGGAAGCGCTCAGCTGCCGGTGCCTTGCATATCACGAGTGGCAGTTGCATCTGGAGTTGGTGAGGTCCCTTCCATGAATGGGGAAAAGTTTGGCTAGATCTGATCACCGTCTCTGAGAATGTTCAATGCCAGCATTGCTTGTTAGAATTTCCAAGGCATCTCTCACTGAGAGATGCATGCCACCTCACTTGAAACGCCGAACTTCTGATATGCCTTTCAGGTAGTACCTCTCCTGCCCGAGTTATCAGGAATAATCAGGTCCAAGTCATCCTGGTGGCTGTAGATTGGGCACAGAGAGTTTAGTAAGCAAAACTCCTGGTCTTGAGGGTTTGTCTTCCGATCAGAACCCTTCTGTCGCATTAACAGTTCAAGGTTTTGCACCCCAATCTTCTCTTTCTTGCTTGGAGATTGAGAGGCAGCAGTTGAATGCCTTTCACCTTCCTCTAGAGGTAGTGGTTGTAATCTTAGCAGCCATGTCCCTCATGAAAAACTGTATATGCCTGTTAGCTCAAGTTTGTTGTCTGGGGAGACACACCAGATTGATTCCTCCCCCCACACCACCCCAGGCCTAATTATCTAACTTTTTTGGTATGTTTGTCTCTTGCCCAGCAAAGGTTTGCTTTAGGCATGGTTAAAGGTCATCTTTCAGCCCGATCAACCCTTCTTCTTTAATTCACCAATTGTAATGTGATTTTTGAACGGGCTTCAACACATTTCCTCCTCCTTTTGTGATGCCCTAAGGGGACATTAACATGGTCCTCGCTTACTTGATGTGCATTTCAATCGAACAGCTTCACAGCTGCCCCTTATGGCTGCTTACTATCAAGACTGTTCCTCGCCCCCTTAGCATGGAGTGTCAGTGAGCTTTAGATTATTTGTGTTAATCCACCCTATAACCACCTTCTTACAAAATAGACTTGTTCTACAGACTTTGGCATCTTTTCTGCCAAATGTTTTGATGCTGATCCATGTCGGTCAGACCATCACCCCGCCAGCTTTCTACACTCCACCTCACCCCTCTAAGGAGGAGCAGGAGGAGAGCCTCCATTGTTTGGATCCCAAGAGCGCATTGAGCTTCTACATAGATCACACCAGAGAACACCATGTGGACAGTCAGCGCTTTGTGGGGTCGGCTGGTGCAAGAAAGGGGAAAGCGTGCATAAGGAAACCATCTCCTGCTGGATCGTGCTCTGCATTAGGATCTGCTACGCAGTGGCTGAAAAACAACTTCTGGAAGGACTTCATTTCTACCAGGCAAACGCTGATACCACTGTGCTAGCACATGGAGTACCAGCTCTAGGCATATGCCTCATAAATTTACAAAGCACTAGTGTCTGAACAGCCAGGTCTGTCAGGAGGGGCGTTTTGCCTGCTCAGTCCTGCAAGACTTTCTAGTTTGAGTCCAATCAGAGACCCGCATCCAAAAGGTACTGCTTTGGTAACTATTCAAAAGGTGAAGAATCTGCTGCTAGTAGTCTCTACCAGAAGAACAAGTTACTTACCTTGTGTAATGTGCTTTCTGGTAGAGACTATCTAGCAGAAGATTCCTCACAGACCCACATATCATCTTGTTCTGTGATTGGACTCACATTGATAATATCCCAAGTCTAGGAATCCGCACACTACTCATGACCAGTTCACTCTTCACTCTTTGGGCTTTACACCTGGGGTGTGGACAGCCTCAAAAGCAACTGACATCAGCAGGGAGGTGTGGCTCCTATATGGGCCCTCAACGTCATTTCTGTAGCAGAATGGCATCCGTGTAGAGCCATTCAGCACCATCTCGCTGAGGTACTAATGAAAAGTTTCTGAAACCAGTCTAACACCTAGGGAATATTCCAAAGATGAGAAAGCTAGCTAGTCTGTACCAGAAAAAACATTATCGAAGGTAGGTAACTTGTTCATCTGGTGCCTTTGAGCTAGTCAGACGTTGGTACATAATAATTTTGGGATGGGTAGGGTTAGAGCCGACATCCATAGTAAGAGAACAAAGTTGACTTTCTACAAACACTTTTATTTTCGTTGCAGGTATTATCGTGGTGCTGTTGGAGCACTGCTTGTGTATGACATTGCCAAGCACCTGACTTACGAAAATGTTGCACGGTGGTTGAAGGAACTTCGTGATCATGCAGACAGCAACATCGTCATTATGCTAGTGGGCAACAAAAGTGACCTGCGTCACTTGCGAGCAGTTCCTACTGATGAGGCCAGGGCCTTTGCAGGTGGGTGAAAGTGTTTCTAAAAATAAAAATAAAAAAAAACAAGGTGTAAATCCTCAATCTGAAACTGGTCTGGAAATAGTAAATGCACTCTTTTTTTGTGGCTTACACTCGACTTGCATTACAAGGGAATGATGGATTAACTACAGGGGCAAGACTCCTACCCAGCCCCATTTTATTGAAGCAATTAAATTGTCTAAATATGTTCTCCCCACTCACTTTGCAGCCAGCCTGCCACCTTCTCTCCCTCACCCTTCTTCACTAATGTAATCAGAAATGCTAATGGAACCCAGAGCAATTTGTTCATCCCTGGCCTAACTAGTAGCATTCTCTGTGCCTTCCTTGCGAGTATTTACCTGTTTTTATTTACCTGTTTTCATACTTTTTTTATTTGATACACTGATATAATTCTCACTCTGCACCTCGAGAAACAACACTTTCATCCTTTTCCTGGAGTCTCTACCGGTGTACCCATCAACCATTCATTTGCTGTTGGTGTCGTAGGACAGCAGCACATCTTTCTGATGGATCACATTTGCCCTTTCACTAGGGTTCAGTCAAGGAAGTGAGGTGTGCCAAAGATTATTAAATGGATGGGAATGTTTGGCATGCCCTGTTATATGTGCTGGTTGTAAACCAACCCTACCATCAACAATTGTTCAGGCCTTTGTAGGTGGGTGGATTATGGCAATGGAAATTGCTCAAGGGTTAGTCTGCCAAAAGCTAAATGTCTATTAAATTAAATATTCTCTTGTCCACAGAAAAGAATGGTCTGTCTTTCATCGAGACATCTGCACTGGATTCCACTAATGTAGAAGCTGCTTTCCAGACCATCCTCACAGGTGAGACACAGGAAAAAGTTGACATTTGTGGGATGCTTAGGATGTTTTGGAAAGCTAGCAGCGATTTGCAGTTTGCGTGTATTATAAGATGTCTCGGTAGCCTAACGTTTTATGTAATTAATACCATAATTTTTACCCAATAATTCCAGACTGGTTTCTTCATGTGGGAAATGTGACAATAACCGGAGTGGGCATATTGGCAGTTTGCCTTGGGGTACGGGGTGAGTGACGAGTGCAAGTTGCTTGGTTTTGCTGATTAACATGCATGTGATGAAAATGATTAACCTTCATGTTTAGTGGAATTGCCCTCCAAAAGTAGCTTTTTGTCTTCATAAATCTAAGTAGATCACTTGCGTTGAAAGCCATACAGTTTCAATGAGTAGCACAGAGTATTGATTGAAAAGGCCTGCAATAGGTGATGAGACAGTGCATTTCACAGATTAGGAACGGGGGGTGGGGGGTTGAGAGGGGGAGAGTCTGTGAGAGAACACCAAGCACAGTTGGGGGGGGTAGAGACACAATTTTAAGAGCACCTTTTAAGGAGGTGGAAATTCTCAGCTGTCTTGAAATCTGAGTGAATGAGTACTGCAGTTCCCTTTTTGGACTTCTAAAGTGTTGGTCCACCCAGAGGTAAACAGGGTAAACCAAATCCAGGATGGAAGGAGATAAAAGTTGCTGCCTAGAGAAACTTGTCAAATATCTCTGCTGCTTGAGCCTGCGGTTTATCGATTTATCAGGTGGCAATTCATAACCGATTTACCTGATTTTAACAGGATAAGATACATATGTTTGTAGCATATGTAGTTGGTGATACACATGCTATGCATGCTCTTGTCATCTAGTGTTGGATTCTGATGTTTGCAGCTTGTTTTAGTCACGAGGTATAGCTACTCCTCTCTTCGCTGGTGATGCACTTGAGCAGAGGCTCCATTGTTAGATTGTTTTATCCGCCTTCTGGTTTGGACTTGTACCTAGCAGACTCCACGTTAGGCATCTAAAAGCCTTTACTTCCGGACCCACTCAACTGCTCTCACATGCCACAGAAGAACCTTGCTGAATCTTCTGTCCTACTTGGTAGTTGTTGACAAACATTAGCAACTGGACTCTGCTCTCCGCCTGGGCCTTACCACCCATTGCCGCTGGTGCCCCATCAATAAGAATGCTAGGTCAGTGATGAAAAGGACTCCTTTTCAGTAAAGCCCCAGTGCCACTCCAGGTTCCCCTGAACTGACCATCATCAAGTCTGCAATTTCTGCCTCTCCCCTAAGCCTGATGAGACATTGTGCCAGACCTGCCTTTCTTTCTGTTCGAGGAAGACCCTTTGGTATCTTCTAAGGAAATGTAATTTACCTTTCTAAGTTGCTTTACCACGACTGCCTCCTTCAAAGCCTAGGGTGCATAAGGACAGGGGCACTACCCCCCTCACTTCTCAATGACCTCCTACCACTCCACTACTATTGCCACCATTTTGTCTACCTCCTCCAGCTTCGAGGCTGAGGTTGCCACATTTTTCCTCTGGGAAGGGTAGTCTACCTGGCAAAACCTTCCTCCCCTGATAATACTACCACATGTTACTTTTCATAAAGTAGAGTTGCACGTCGCCCAGGAATCCTTACCTCCTGTTAGGATCACTTTCAAAGACCCTGCATGCCCTTTAGCTCCTCACAATGGTGAAAGGGAAGCTTAGGACCACATCTGAGATATTCAAACTGCCAGTCAAGGCTCTGGGCCATCACACCTAGGGTCGACAAAGTACAAACCCTTACCTAATGACCCTCCCTACATGCATGTCTATGCTTCTCCAAAATCTGCCGCGCTCCACACTATGCAGAAATGTGACTACTTTCAGGGCACCCTACCTCCTGATAAGGAGAGTAAACTGATTTACGCAGCGGGCAAGAGGGTGGCAATACAATCTGACACACACTAGAGGATTGGCAACTCGTTTGGTTTGCTCTCCTGATACAACAGGGCACATTGGAAATAGATGGAGGACCTTCTCCAACACCTTCCACTGAGGAGTATTGGCAGCATGGGCAAGAGCTGGGTACAGTGGGCAAGACCATCTCAAAAGGTGCTATTTGCAGCACTCTAAACACAGCTGACGCTGCGGCTGGGGGAGGGGGAATGTGGAGGGAATTAATACCAGAATTTTGGTCACTCATCGTGCCTGGCTCAGTGTCTGGCTTTGAGCCAGAAGTACAGCTGCATCTGCTGAAGCTGTTGTTCGACGGTGCACGCCTCTTGGTACTGCAAGTAGACCAGATGTTT
This sequence comes from Pleurodeles waltl, assembly GCF_031143425.1. Classification (NCBI taxonomy): domain Eukaryota; kingdom Metazoa; phylum Chordata; class Amphibia; order Caudata; family Salamandridae; genus Pleurodeles; species Pleurodeles waltl. Next base: position 548,614,172 of record NC_090440.1, on the reverse strand, counting down.
TAAAAGCTCCAGAAAGACACAGACAGGAGATCATTGTTGGTACTGCCATTCTTTGAGGGCCCTTTCGAGGTTACAATACAGGGGAGGCTGTAAGATCACTTTCCCAGACATTTCCATCACCTACCAGGGGCATCAACAGCAATACCACCAGCAACCAATGCATATTCTAGAGTGGGCTATTGAAGTAGACACAGCAGCATCACAGCAAGGGGGACTGGTCTCAGAGGCCTCAGCTCTAACTAACTGAGCCCCCTCAACAGGTACATTCTCTGAACATTTCTACATGGTCACTCTGCAGAATGTTATCCCTCTGCTGTAGCAAGGTGACTTCATGACTGCACTTGATCTTAAGTTCTCCTTCTACTGCATACCCACCCACCCACCTCACTCATCGCCACTACCTAAATTTTGTGGTAAGTGATCACAATTATCCATTCACAATATTGCCATTCAGGGTCGCCACTGCCCCCAGAGTATTTACAAAACGCCTCACTGTGATAGAAGGAAGGAGCTGCATTCACGTTTTTCCTAGCCTAGTTGATTGGCTGATCAAGAGTGCAAATAAGTAACTGTGTTGTGCTCGCACACAAGCCACTATATCCCTCCTCCTCCTTTTGGACATCACTATAAATACCATCCTGTCTCACCTTCAGCTCCTTTATGTTGTACTCTATCCAGTCACCAAAATGTTTTACCCCATTTGGTCACTGGTGCAAGCATTCCAGCAGATACTGCCTTTTTCAGCCAAAAACAGTCATGCCCTTCTCGAAATGATGGCCTCATGCATAGCTATAGTTCCCTGTGCTAGAGTTCACATGTATCTGCTGCAGCAATGCCCTTTAGCTCATAGGTTACAAGCAAAGGGTCAGTGGGAGGATCTAGTGTTGATACAGGCCAACACCCATCACTCTGCAGTGGTATAATAGCATCAATCTGTTGCAGGGCTGGCCCTTTAGAGATCCAGTTCCACAGGTGGGGAGAACCTCTCCAGCAACTGACATTTTAGGGCACATGGTTGCCATAACAAAAGGCCACTACATCAATTGGGTCAGAAACCGCTAGGCACCAAGGATTTTTTGTTGTTGTGTTTTTTTTAAGGTCAGTTTCACACAAGGGGAGCAACGTCTTAGGCAAGAGTCGCTCCCTGTGGGTACATTTATTTTAGGCCATTTCTGCCCCCCTTGGAGGCAGATCGGTCTATTTCTATTACGCCGATCCACTTAAGCACCAGGGATTGGTGTGTACCTGTGTGTTCTGTTTGGGGGAGTAGCCCCTTGGGCAAGGGTCACTCCCTATGGGGGCACATTACTTTTGGCCATATCTGCCCTCCTTGGGGCAGATTGGCCTATTTGTGGAGGGTCCATCTGCCTCCAAGGAGGGCAGAAAGCCCACCAGAGAAGATGTTTTTTTTTTTTTTGTTTTTTTTTTTTATAGAGGGTGGAGGTATGGCCACCCACACACACACACACACACACACACACACACACACACAAAAAAATTGGGCCAGGTGGGGCAATTACCCCCGATTCACTGGGGGGGGAAGGGGGTTGCAGAAAACCTACTAGAGGCTAGAGGCCCGGGAATTAAAAAATAAATAAATAATAGTCTGGTGGTGGCTACCTACCAGTATGGGCGCATGGTTTTGCCACCCCAACTGACGGGGGTAACAGTCTTTCAGCTCTTCTCCCCCCGCACACTAAAACATCTTATCCCACAGCAAGCAAGAGGACATTTGATTATTTTGTGTTTTGGTTTAACATTTGGGCCATGAGAGCTTGGCTGACTCTCAAAATCATCCCACTTGGAATGGTGAGGGCAGCACTTTTTGGACTTTGTGACGCTGCCTTGAGGAAAAATCCACAAGACCTAAACACATCTGAAAACTAAACATCTGGGTGAGTCCAGGGTGGTGTACTTCATATGGACCCCGCACCATTTTCTTACCCACAATGCCCTGCAAACCTCCTACTTTGCTGGAAATCACATATTTTTCCCCACATTTTTGTGATGGAACCTTCCAGAATCTGAAGAAATCCACAAAATTCCTACCACCCAGCATTGTCTTATCTATACCAATGAAAATTCTGCCCCACTTGTCAGCCTAAAAATGTGTTTTTTTTTTTTTTCAAACTTCCTTTTTGGACCCCCTCAATTTCGACATGTTTTTGGCTCTTCCCTGTCGCAGGCACTTGGCCCACCTACGCAAGTGAGGTATCCTTTTTACTTGGAGGCTGAGGGGGAACGTTGGGTGGTAGGAAATTTGTCCCGGTGTAGTGATCCCACACAGAAATGTGGGGAAAAAAGTGATATTTTTTAAGCTAAATTTGAGATTTGCTGAGGATTCTGGGCAAGAAAACACTGTGGGATCAACGCAAGTCACACCTCCCTTAACTCCTTCAGGTGTCTAGTTTTCAGAAATATTTGGGTTTGGTAGCTTTCCTTATAAGGCTGCTGAGTCCAAGACCAAAAACGCAGGTGCCCTGCTCCTCCCCCTCAATTTGGCCTGGATAGTTTGTGGACAAAACGATATGAGGGCCTAAGCATGAACTTCCCCAAATAGCCCAGCAAAGGCCTGGCACCTGAGTAGGAAAAGGCCTGGCAACGAAGGGGTTAATCTCGAGCTGCTTGCTATTTAGGTAGCTCTCTAGGCTTTATTTCACCACAACTTGACCGCTATATATTATCCCCAAAACCAAGGCAGCACACACTCGCCTCAGCGGTGAGTGCTAGCACCTTTGAATACACCTCTGGGGAGGTGGGAGGGGGGATTGGGGGATGGGAGGGGAGAGGTACCTTCAGAGAGTGTACTTCTATTTTACAGACCTGCTCAGCAGGATGTGTCTGAAGTCCGTGAGTGGGAACTTAACCCACAATTTATTCTCCCATCATTGGGGAGGTTCCAGAGATTGACCTCTTCACCACCAACCAAAACACAAAATGCCAAAGCTTGGTCTGAGGTTTCCCACACCCATAGTACACAGGCAATGGTATAAAGATTAATTAGTCACAGATGTTTGCCTACTTTTTCCGCCTCTCCCACTCCTTTCGTATGTGGCCCAGAAGCTTCAGCAAACCTCCTTTGCTCTCGTCCTGGTGGCTAGCATGTGAGCTAGACAGTAAGGGGTTCTCGGCTCACATAGAGATGTCCAGTTGCTCCCCATGAGAAGCTAACAGGCTGGATCTATTCACTCATAACTAAGGTGCAATCAGACACCACAACCCCAGGGAACTCACTATAACCATGTGATTCCTGAGGTCCTAGAGTTTGGCTGTCTTAATTCTCTTCAGGAGTGCATGTTTATCCTCAAAGAAGCACACAGACCCACTATGCAGGCCTGTTATGTTGCCAGGTTGAAAAGCTTTGTCCATTACTTTATTTCTAAGCTCTTAAATCTGCTTAAGCCTACAGTTCAAGATATTGTCTGCTATCTCTTTCATTTACATCAATGGGGTCTATCTTACACTTCCATATGCCTCCAATTAGTCGCTGTGGCAGCTTGCATGCATAATAGGCAACACGCTTCCTTATTCAGAATCTGTCTACAAGGCTTTTATAGTAGGACTCAAATAAGTTATTCCACCCATGATACCCCTTAGTCCCTGTCTGGAGCCTTAACAATGTCCTTACCAGACACTTTGACCCTCTTTCGAACTGCTACAGTTTTGCCCTTTACTGCAAGGTTGGTTTCCTTGTCACTATTAACATCATTAAGGCATATTAGAGAATTGCAGGCCCTCACCCTTGAAGAGCCTTTCTTTCAAGTTCATGAGAACAGGACTGTACTTAGTACCAGTCCTAAATTTCTCCGTAAGTTGGTATCCTCCCATCTCACCCACAACCAGACTCAATCGCAAAGAGGGCCCTTCACATGCTTGATATTAATGGTACCCTCGGGTATCACATTGATAGGACCAAGCCCTTTAGCAAAACTCAGCAATTTTTTTTGTCTTTCGCCAAACCACACCAAGGACGCAAGATGAATTGTCAAATGTATCCAATCTTGCTACCTGAAGGCTAAAATAAATTTGTGTGCCCCTCCCAGGCCTCATCCTACTTGCAAAAAAAGGAGCCACTATGGCTTTTGTTGTAAATATACCGATACCTGATATTTGTAAAGCAGCAACTTTGTTGACCCCACACACCGTAGTATGGAGAGGCTCGTGGTGAAAATAACAAAGGCATTAACAAGTAGTTACAAAGTTAATGGGGCTCTCCTATGCAAGATCTGTTGGCTTTGTCAATGTCTTTTAGCCATGTTGTACAGCAGCATGGCTGCTGTGCAGCATAGCTAGAAGTTTAAAAACAAAAAAACCTCAGTAATTTGGCCACCGCTGGCCATGACGCAATTATTATTATTATTATTTTTTTTGGGGAGGGTGTAGAGGACGATGAGGCAAGCAACTCAAAGTGGGATGATGGTGTGACAAAGCGGCAGCAAGCAACAAGGACGCTGCACGCAGACATGTATACTCATACGGTGCTGTAAAATGCAACTAAAAGAATAACAAGCATTTACAATGCATCGGGTCTCGCGTTTGCTCATGTTAGCGCTGATCGCGTTGTAAACTCCTAACCCAACTTTTCACCTGTCGGGCAAAAGTGCATTTATGTACATAACCCGAAAAAGTGAAATCAAGTATGTAGAGCGCTCGACTTCTGCCAAGCGAGATCGGGTTCGTAAATTAAAGAAAAAAAAAAGTCCACAAGCCCGATGGAAAACAGCGAGCCTCGCATGTTTTCTGTACTTGGTCGCTGCGCTGGAGGAGGGCTAGCCACCGGAAAAGGCATGACATATGCGTGCCTTCGACTAATGAAAGCAAGCAGATTTTATTAGGGAAGCCCACCAACCAATAAAAAAACACTGACGTGAAGTTGACAGGGCTCCGAGCCCTTTTCTAAATACTAAAGAGTCTCACTGTGAAACGCATGCGTGACCCTAAAAAGTACCTCCAAATGCACGAGCAGTAGAACACACTGGGCTTAAAAGCAATAATTAGGCCATACTCCAGGGAAAGGAAAAACTCTTGAAAAGGAAGTTAAGCCTGTACGTGCTGGCCAAACGTGAGTCTGCAAATAAGTGGCAACGAAGCCAACCAATGATAGCAGTGGGCAGGCTTTAAGCCTCTTGTAAGTAAAGAAAATGTTTTGAAAGAAATAGTCCATGTACTGTCCTAGGTAAGATCTAATAAAAAAAAACTGTTCCTGACCAAGTAACTACTAAGTAATTTTAGGAAGGCGCACAGGATGTGTGCAGCCAGTGTGTGACCTAGGAGGAAACCAACGTCAAACACAGCTCTGTAATGTTTTTTTAAGGTTGGACGATTGATGGGCTCCATAATGCTTTTGAAGGTGGGGCGATTGATGGGAACGGTTAGCCTTTATGCCAGTCTCCTAGGGCTAATGAAGAAGAACTTTTTGTAGGAGAGTTTGGTAATCAGTCTGGTTGACAGTAAGGCACTAAGGGCCATATGTATGAACACATTTTCCCATTGACACAATGGGAAAACCCTTTGCTACATCTGGCCCTTAATCCCTGGCCAGGTCTACACTTTGGAACAATATGATAAACGTGTTATATCGCCAGTGAGTCTGCCCTCTTTCCCACCGAAAGTGCAGTGCGCTCACTCTGCTACAGGCTTTAACTGCACAAGTTCTCTTAGTTGAAGTGTGCCTTTGTCTGTCACCTCTACACCAGTCCGTCTTCTAATCCCAGTGGAGGAGTGCGTCTGCACAGCTGGAGGAGACTTGGTTTGATAACTGCTGCTCTGCTGTTCCCAAGTCACCTTGCTTATCTGTGCTTTCATTTAACTCGCGAGGATAGTGGCCTCCGTTCTCATAATGTGACTGTTTATCTTCATCCTCTTATTATCTTAAGTAAATTTACACGGACTGAATAGACGTGTGTGTAACCGTGACCTCTGAAAGCATGTGCTTGGTTCTCACCTGCTCTCAACCACAAACACACAGCATTAAATCTGCACCACGGGGACTGTAGTGATGTTTCTATTACTCACTTAGGAAGGGTTCCTGCATGTGGGCTATGTTGCTCTATTTGCAAGATAATTAAAAAAAACATTCTCCTGAAATAGCTTTATGGCCCAGATATACTACTGATTGTTGTTGCTGGTTCGAGGGCTCAGGGGGTCTGCTCAAGTATGGGAGCCTTCAATATGGATTGAGAAGACATTTCACTGAAAATAGGGTGGCACACATTTTATCTACGCCTGTACATATTTACATTTTTTCCTTCTGCACTAATTCCAATTCTGCCTCTATCTTTTCAATCCAGTAGTGTATTATCGTTAGATTCCTATTCTGAAGGTGTGTTTACCTCAGGCTGTGATTCTGATGGTGTGACAGCCGCTGGTGCTGTTCTGGTGTCTTCACCTTGAGCTGTTATTCCTGAGATTTGTCCATCTCAGTGTGCCATTTCATCTAAGTTTGGCTATGTGTCCATCTCTAGATATTGTTCCGATCCTGCTCCCACCAGGCTGTTTTTGTGGTGTTGCTGTTGTCCCATGGTACTTTTGCAGTCATCAGACATTCCAATGGTACTTGCACCGTGAGCCTTCATTATAGTGATGCTTGCAACTCAAATTTTCATTCCAGTGTACTTTCACCTCAAGCTTTCATTGTCGCTCACACCTCGGGCTCTCATTCTCTGTGAATTCTCCTGGGTGCACGTAGTCCTTCTTGGTATGTATTACCCGTGGGCTATCATTCTGGGTGCAGGGCAAACTTATTCTCGCATTCCACTGTTTATTCCATCTTGAGCCCTAACTCTGGGATTTGCTCCTCATGATAAAATTCTGGGCTTTTATTGTGATGGCGCTTGCACTTTAATTCCTGTTATTATCCGTTCATCTTATATTCTTATTCGGTTATTGCTAACATCGCAGTCTGTTACTCCCAGAATACCTCAGCAGTGTCCTCTTTCTTTTAAAATTTGGAATCTCGTTTTTCTGTAATTTTTGCACCTCAATCCTTTCTTTATTTGGATTAAATTTATGACTAACAAGTAATTCAAAGTTTCAGTAAGTGTGGCTCATTTCTAAACATGTATAAGCGCTGGTGCTCTACTCGAGCTAATCACAATGGTATCTGCATCATTAGAAAAAGGGAGGAAGCCTCAATTGAACATTAGCTTCGAAGTAAGGAGACAAAAGGGTGGTTTTATCTTAAAGACACTTCTTACTCTGAACAACAAAGACTGCAGTTCTTCCACCTCCCCAACATTCACCAGGTAGTGCTGCAGCAAGAATAATCAGCAACTTCTCTGAGCAAAAGGACCTAATCACATTTCTGTAGGAGCCTAGTCTACTTTGTCCTCATTCTTCTTACTTGGTCTCCTCCCTGCTGATACACTTGCGCTATTTAGGAAAACATCATCCCCTTCTTCTGCAGCGGATCAAGCCAGGGGCCTTCAAAATCGAACCTCTCACTGTACTTTGCTTATACATACAATACATGTACTACAATGGCCACATGCATAAACACGCACAACAAGCCGTCGGATGGGATTAGGAACAGGGTACAAATCTGACTGCACATTGGCAAGATATTGTCAGCCAGTGCCAAATAGCTAGTTTTGTGAGTGGGGAAAAAAAGAACCTTCTTTTTCTGGTGCTAACCCCCCTTGTACAGTGTACAGACTGTGTACTAAGGATAAGGATACTCCAGACCATATTTAAAAGTGCTGAATTAGGCTTCACAGATAGCAGGTTCAGACTCTTAATGTTAAATCTTGTGTACACTAAAGAATCGCATGTTTAAGCTGTCTATACACAGTGCTCCACATGTGGGACAATGTCGCTTCTTTTCTCAGCTGAAATCCTCTGATTGCTTGCTATCTCAGAAAGCCTTCTTCCACCTAAAACCCTGCATGAAGAATGGGCCTTGACCTACTTCCACTTGATTCCCCTCCTTTCTTTTTCCAAAGTGACCCTCTTTTTACCTTCCATCCTCTGCATACCGGAGTATAGCCCCATCTCAGTCTCTGCCTTAATCCTTCTTGTAAGTCTGCAGTTGACCATACCTCATTTCATAGATCTCTACCTCTCCTCTTTGAAAACCGACCCCTGTAATCTAACAGTACCTTCTCTCCACTAGCCTATTTTTCTCTCCAACCATTCACCTGAAACCACATAGCCACTATTAATGATCACTTCTATCTGACACTGGTTTCATCCTGAAGTACATGCATGCAGTGTTACTTCTTGAGAGCAAAGCTAATCGCAGTTACCGCTAGATTAACTGCTTGAGTTCTGAAGTAGCCTGCTACTCGCCATAAAACACTTTAGTGGCTCGTCAGAGGTGTAGTATGCGCTATATAAATACAATTAGAATTTCTGTATTTAATGTTGAGCTTGAAAGGATGTTCAGTTTCTGTAATTTTAATGTTCCTTTTCCCTAGTTATTGCCTCGTACAAGAGAACTTGAAAAAGTGCAGGCTGATGCCCTTTAGACAATACAGAGGGCAGTTTACTTGCCTTTGGAGTGATATTTTCTTTTTCTGCACTATAATATAACCTGATGAGTGTCAGTCAGCAGTACTCTTGCTAATTGGATTAATGGTGGTGGGCAAACGGCTGGAGACTGTTTTTACTGGTTATTGGGTCTGCTAGTTTACAAGTGTTTAAATGTTATTAGATCTTGCAGATATTTTTCCAGGTTTCCATTTAAATCTTCATTTGACATCCCCAATTCAAATCTAACATTATTTCTTCTTGCTTTCTTCTAATTCGGATGAAATATTAGGGAGAAGAAATTGCCCTCTAGCTGTGGTTTCTATTACAAGTGCAAGTAGGTTTCAATAAGGGTGAACTTTGCTTTCCTGATGTACTGTGGTCTGAAGGAAAATGTAAGCCTTGGTGAAAATGAATGTAGATGTAATGCTTAGTAAGCCAGCATTACAACATTATAGTAAGATCAAATGGTATTCAATGCCCACCACTAGCTTAAATAAAATATTACATTTTACAAAGCAAATTGAGACCACCAGCGAGGGAAAAGATAGGGTTGTAACAATATAAGTGAAGAAAAAAATTCTCTGGTTAAAAAAAATCACATTCAAAGTTAATGAAACCTTCAAATTAATTAAAAACTTCATCAGCAAAAATGAAGATTAAAAATGTAATTGAGTAGAAAATGTCAGCAATGAAAATTAATGGAAAGAAAGAAGTAACTTTAAGAAAGAAGTAAGCAGACAGAAATACTCTAAAAGAAAAATAGGACTCGTATCATTAAAATCGGTATGAAAACAAAATGTGGAAGTAGTAGAAATTGACACCAATGAAAATGGATGGTAAATGTTATTTTAAAAATCAATAACGTAGTCGGTAGTTGTAGGAAGTTGGCTCTGTATGTGCTATTTCAAAGTAAGGAATAGCATGCACAGAGTCCAAGGGTTCCCCTTAGAGGTAAAATAGTGGTAAAAAGAGATAATACTAATGCTCTATTTTGTGGTAGTGTGGTCGAGCAGTAGGCTTATCCAAGGAGTAGTGTTAAGCATTTGTTGTACATACACATAGACAATAAATGAGGTACACACACTCCGAGACAAATCCAGCCAATAGGTTTTGTTATAGAAAAATATATTTTCTTAGTTTATTTTAAGAACCACAGGTTCAAATTTAACATGTAATATCTTGTTTGAAAGGTATTGCAGGTAAGTACATTAGGAACTTTGAATCATTTCAATTGCATGTATACTTTTCAAGTTATTCACAAATAGCTATTTCAAAAGTGGACACTTAGTGCAATTTTCACAGTTCCTGGGGGAGGTAAGTTTTTGTTAGTTTTACCAGGTAAGTAAGACACTTACAGGGTTCAGTTCTTGGTCCCAGGTAGCCCACCGTTGGGGGTTCAGAGCAACCCCAAAGTCACCACACCAGCAGCTCAGGGCCGGTCAGGTGCAGAGTTCAAAGTGGTGCCCAGAACGCATAGGCTAGAATGGAGAGAAGGGGGTGCCCCGGTTCCGGTCTGCTTGCAGGTAAGTACCCGCGTCTTCGGAGGGCAGACCAGGGGGGTTTTGTAGGGCACCGGGGGGGACACAAGCCCACACAGAAATTTCACCCTCAGCAGCGCGGGGGCGGCCGGGTGCAGTGTAGAAACAAGCGTCGGGTTTGCAATGTTAGTCTATGAGGGATCAACGGATCTCTTCAGCGCTGCAGGCAGGCAAGGGGGGGCTTCCTCGGGGAAACCTCCACTTGGGCAAGGGAGAGGGACTCCTGGGGGTCACTTCTCCAGTGAAAGTCCGGTCCTTCAGGTCCTGGGGGCTGCGGGTGCAGGGTCTTTTCCAGGCGTCGGGACTTAGGTTTCAGAGAGTCGCGGTCAGGGGAAGCCTCGGGGTTCCCTCTGCAGGCGGCGCTGTGGGGGCTCAGGGGGGACAGGTTTTGGTACTCAGTCGGAGAGTAGTCCGGGGGTCCTCCCTGAGGTGTTGGTTCTCCACCAGCCGAGTCGGGGTCGCCGGGTGCAGTGTTGCAAGTCTCACGCTTCTTGCGGGGAGTTGCAGGGTTCTTTAAAGCTGCTTCTTGAAACAAAGTTGCAGTCTTTTTGGAGCAGGTCCGCTGTCCTCGGGAGTTTCTGGTCGTCGTCGAAGCAGGGCAGTCCTCAGAGGATTCAGAGGTCGCTGGTCCCTTTGGAAGGCGTCGCTGGAGCAGAGTTCTTTGGAAGGCAGGAGACAGGCCGGTGAGTTTCTGGAGCCAAGGCAGTTGTTGTCTTCTGGTCTTCCTCTGCAGGGGTTTTCAGCTGGGCAGTCCTTCTTCTTGTTGTCGCAGGAATCTAATTTTCTAGGGTTCAGGGTAGCCCTTAAATACTAAATTTAAGGGCGTGTTTAGGTCTGGGGGGTTAGTAGCCAATGGCTACTAGCCCTGAGGGTGGGTACACCCTCTTTGTGCCTCCTCCCAAGGGTAGGGGGTCACAATCCTAACCCTATTGGGGGAATCCTCCATCTGCAAGATGGAGGCTTTCTAAAAGTTAGAGTCACCTCAGCTCAGGACACCTTAGGGGCTGTCCTGACTGGCCAGTGACTCCTCCTTGTTGCTTTCTTTGTTCCCTCCAGCCTTGCCGCCAAAAGTGGGGGCCGTGGCCGGAGGGGGCGGGCAACTCCACTAAGCTGGAGTGCCCTGCTGGGCTGTGACAAAGGGGTGAGCCTTTGAGGCTCACCGCCAGGTGTCACAGCTCCTGCCTGGGGGAGGTGTTAGCATCTCCACCCAGTGCAGGCTTTGTTACTGGCCTCAGAGTGACAAAGGCACTCTCCCCATGGGGCCAGCAACATGTCTCTAGTGTGGCAGGCTGCTGGAACTAGTCAGCCTACACAGACAGTCGGTTAAGTTTCAGGGGGCACCTCTAAGGTGCCCTCTGGGGTGTATTTTGCAATAAAATGTACACTGGCATCAGTGTGCATTTATTGTGCTGAGAAGTTTGATACCAAACTTCCCAGTTTTCAGTGTAGCCATTATGGTGCTGTGGAGTTCGTGTTTGACAAACTCCCAGACCATATACTCTTATGGCTACCCTGCACTTACAATGTCTAAGGTTTTGTTTAGACACTGTAGGGGTACCATGCTCATGCACTGGTACCCTCACCTATGGTATAGTGCACCCTGCCTTAGGGCTGTAAGGCCTGCTAGAGGGGTGACTGACCTATACTTGCATAGGCAGTGAGAGGCTGGCATGGCACCCTGAGGGGAGTGCCATGTCGACTTACTCGTTTTGTTCTCACTAGCACACACAAGCTGGCAAGCAGTGTGTCTGTGCTGAGTGAGAGGTCTCCAGGGTGGCATAAGACATGCTGCAGCCCTTAGAGACCTTCCTTGGCATCAGGGCCCTTGGTACTAGAAGTACCAGTTACAAGGGACTTATCTGGATGCCAGGGTCTGCCAATTGTGGATACAAAAGTACAGGTTAGGGAAAGAACACTGGTGCTGGGGCCTGGTTAGCAGGCCTCAGCACACTTTCAATTGTAAACATAGCATCAGCAAAGGCAAAAAGTCAGGGGGCAACCATGCCAAGGAGGCATTTCCTTACACAACCCCCCCCCCAAACGAAAGAGGATGAGACTAACCTTTCCCAAGAGAGTCTTCATTTTCTAAGTGGAAGAACCTGGAAAGGCCATCTGCATTGGCATGGGCAGTCCCAGGTCTGTGTTCCACTATAAAGTCCATTCCCTGTAGGGAGATGGACCACCTCAACAGTTTAGGATTTTCACCTTTCATTTGCATCAGCCATTTGAGAGGTCTGTGGTCAGTTTGAACTAGGAAGTGAGTCCCAAAGAGGTATGGTCTCAGCTTCTTCAGGGACCAAACCACAGCAAAGGCCTCCCTCTCAATGGCACTCCAACGCTGCTCCCTGGGGAGTAACCTCCTGCTAATGAAAGCAACAGGCTGGTCAAGGCCATCATCATTTGTTTGGGACAAAACTGCCCCTATCCCATGTTCAGAGGCATCTGTCTGCACAATGAACTGCTTAGAATAATCTGGAGCTTTTAGAACTGGTGCTGAGCACATTGCTTGTTTCAGGGTGTCAAAGGCCTGTTGGCATTCCACAGTCCAGTTCACTTTCTTGGGCATTTTCTTGGAGGTGAGTTCAGTGAGGGCTGTCACAATGGATCCATATCCCTTCACAAACCCCCTGTAATACCCAGTCAAGCCAAGGAATGCCCTGACTTGAGTCTGGGTTTTTGGAGCTACCCAGTCCAGAATCGTCTGGATCTTGGGTTGGAGTGGCTGAACTTGGCCTCCACCTACAAGGTGGCCCAAGTAAACCACAGTTCCCTGCCCTATCTGGCATTTGGATGCATTGATAGAGAGGCCTGCAGATTGCAGGGCCTTCAAAACCTTCTTCAGGTGGACCAGGTGATCCTGCCAGGTGGAGCTAAAGACAGCAATATCATCAAGATAAGCTGTGCTAAAGGACTCCAAGCCAGCAAGGACTTGATTCACCAACCTTTGGAAGGTGGCAGGGGCATTCTTTAAACCAAAGGGCATAACAGTAAACTGATAATGCCCATCAGGTGTGGAGAATGCTGTTTTCTCTTTTGCTCCAGGTGGCATTTTTATTTGCCAGTACCCTGCTGTCAAGTCAAAGGTACTTAAGAATTTGGCAGCACCTAATTTATCTATGAGCTCATCAGCTCTAGGAATTGGATGAGCATCTGTCTTGGTGACAGAATTGAGCCCTCTGTAATCCACACAAAACCTCATTTCTTTCTTTCCATCTTTGGTGTGAGGTTTGGGGACTAAGACCACTGGGCTAGCCCAGGGGCTGTCAGAGCGCTCAATTACTCCCAATTCCAGCATCTTGTGGACTTCCACCTTAATGCTTTCCTTAACATGGTCAGACTGTCTAAAGATTTTGTTTTTGACAGGCATGCTGTCTCCTGTGTCCACATCATGGGTACACAGGTGTGTCTGACCAGGGGTTAAGGAGAAGAGTTCAGGAAACTGTTGTAGGACTCTCCTACAATCAGCTTGCTGTTGGTCAGAGAGGGTGTCTGAGTAGATCACTCCATCTACTGAGCCATCTTTTGGGTCTGATGACAGAAGATCAGGGAGAGGTTCACTCTCTGCCTCCTGATCCTCATCTGTTACCATCAACAGATTCACATCAGCCCTGTCATGGAAGAGCTTAAGGCGGTTCACATGGATCACCCTCTTGGGGCTCCTGCTTGTGCCCAGGTCCACCAGGTAGGTGACCTGACTCTTCCTTTCTAGCACTGGGTAAGGGCCACTCCATTTGTCCTGGAGTGCCCTGGGAGCCACAGGCTCTAGAACCCAGACTTTCTGCCCTGGTTGGAACTCAACCAGTGCAGCCTTTTGGTCATACCAAAACTTCTGGAGCTGTTGGCTGGCCTCAAGGTTTTTGGTTGCCTTTTCCATGTACTCTGCCATTCTAGAGCGAAGGCCAAGTACATAGTCCACTATGTCTTGTTTAGGCTCATGAAGAGGTCTCTCCCAGCCTTCTTTAACAAGAGCAAGTGGTCCCCTTACAGGGTGACCAAACAGAAGTTCAAAGGGTGAGAATCCTACTCCCTTCTGTGGCACCTCTCTGTAAGCAAAAAGCAGACATGGCAAGAGGACATCTCATCTCCTTTTGAGTTTTTCTGGGAGCCCCATGATCATGCCTTTTAATGTCTTGTTGAATCTCTCAACCAAGCCATTAGTTTGTGGATGGTATGGTGTAGTGAATTTGTAAGTCACTCCACACTCATTCCACGTGTTTTAGGTATGCTGACATGAAGTTGGTACCTCTGTCAGACACCACCTCCTTAGGGAAACCCACTCTGGTAAAGATACCAATGAGGGCCTTGGCTACTGCAGGGGCAGTAGTCGACCTAAGGGGAATAGCTTCAGGATACCTAGTAGCATGATCCACTACTACTAGGATGTACATATTTCCTGAGGCTGTGGGAGGTTCCAGTGGACCAACTATGTCCACACCCACTCTTTCAAAGGGGACCCCCACCACTGGAAGTGGAATGAGGGGGGCCTTTGGGTGCCCACCTGTCTTACCACTGGATTGACAGGTGGGGCAGGAGAGGCAAAACTCCTTAACCTTCTGGGACATATTGGGCCAGTAGAAGTGGTTGACTAACCTCTCCCACGTCTTGGTTTGTCCCAAATGCCCAGCAAGGGGAATATCATGGGCTAAGGTCAGAATAAACTCTCTGAACGACTGAGGCACTACCACTCTCCTAGTGGCACCAGGTTTGGGGTCTCTGGCCTCAGTGTACAGGAGTCCATCTTCCCAATAGACCCTATGTGTTCCATTTTTCTTGCCCTTGGACTCTTCAGCAGCTTGCTGCCTAAGGCCTTCAAGAGAGGGACAGGTTTCTTGTCCCTTACACAGCTCTTCCCTTGAGGGTCCACCTGGGCCTAAGAGCTCAACCTGATAAGGTTCAAGCTCCAAAGGCTCAGTTCCCTCAGAGGGCAGAACTTCTTCCTGAGAAGAGAGGTTCTCTTTTTCTGACTGTGTTGCAGTTGGTTTCCCAACTGACTTTCCTTTTCTCTTGGTAGGCTGGGCCATTTTTCCAGACTCCAGCTCTACTTTTTCACCCTGTGCCTTGCATTGTGCTCTTGTTTTTACACACACCAGTTCAGGGATACCCAGCATGGCTGCATGGGTTTTTAGCTCTACCTCAGCCCATGCTGAGGACTCCAGGTCATTTCCAAGCAGACAGTCTACTGGGATGTTTGAGGAGACCACCACCTGTTTCAGGCCATCGACCCCTCCCCATTCTAAAGTTACCATTGCCATGGGATGTGCTTTAGTTTGATTGTCAGCATTGGTGACTGTATAAGTTTTTCCAGTCAGGTATTGGCCAGGGGAAACCAGTTTCTCTGTCACCATGGTGACACTGGCACCTGTATCCCTCAGGCCCTCTACACTTGTCCCATTAATAAAGAGCTGCTGCCTGTATTTTTGCATGTTAGGAGGCCAGGCAGCTAGTGTGGCTAAATCCACCCCACCCTCAGAGACTAGAGTAGCTTCAGTGTGGACCCTGATTTGCTCTGGGCACACTGTTGATCCCACTTGGAGACTAGCCATTCCAGTGTTACCTGGATTGGAGTTTGGAGTGGAACTTTTCTTGGGACAGGCCTTGTCTCCAGTTTGGTGTCCAGACTGACTACAGTTTCGACACCAGGCCTTTTTGGGATCAAAGTTTTTACCCTTGTACCCAGGATTGTTTTGTGAAGAGGCTCTGGGCCCACCCTCCTGTGCAGGTTTTTGGGGGCCTGTAGAAGACTCTTTACTATTTTTATTTTTGGCTGTCTCACCACCTTTCCCCTGGGGAGGTTTTGTGACCCCTTTCTTTTGGTCACCCCCTGTGGAAGTTTTGGACACCCTTGTCTTGACCCAATGGTCCGCCTTCTTTCCCAATTCTTGGGGAGAAATTGTTCCTAGGTCTACCAGATGCTGATGCAGTTTATCATTGAAACAATTACTTAACAGGTGTTCTTTCACAAATAAATTGTACAGCCCATCATAATTACTTACACCACTGCCTTGAATCCAACCATCTAGTGTTTTTACTGAGTAGTCTACAAAGTCAACCCAGGTCTGGCTCGAGGATTTTTGAGCCCCCCTGAATCTAATCCTATACTCCTCAGTGGAGAATCCAAAGCCCTCAATCAGGGTACCCTTCATGAGGTCATAAGATTCTGCATCTTTTCCAGAGAGTGTGAGGAGTCTATCCCTACACTTTCCTGTGAACATTTCCCAAAGGAGAGCACCCCAGTGAGATCTGTTCACTTTTCTGGTTACACAAGCCCTCTCAAAAGCTGTGAACCATTTGGTGATGTCATCACCATCTTCATATTTAGTTACAATCCCTTTAGGGATTTTCAACATGTCAGGAGAATCTCTGACCCTATTTATGTTGCTGCCACCATTGATGGGTCCTAGGCCCATCTCTTGTCTTTCCCTCTCTATGGCTAGGATCTGTCTTTCCAAAGCCAATCTTTTGGCCATCCTGGCTAACTGGATGTCCTCTTCACTGGAGTTATCCTCAGTGATTTCAGAGGTGTTGGTCTCTCCTGTGAGGGAACCAGCATCTCTGACTATTATTTTTGGAGTCAGGGTTTGAGAGACCCTGTTCTCCCTAAATAGGACTGGTAGGGGGGAATTTTCCTCCAAGTCACTATCCTCTTCCTCTGAGTTGCCACCCTCAGAGGGGTTGGCCTTTTCAAACTCTGCCAAAAGCTCCTGGAGCTGTATTTTGGTAGGTTTGGGGCCCATTGTTATTTTCTTTATTTTACAGAGTGACCTTAGCTCCCTCATCTTAAGATGGAGGTAAGGTGTGGTGTCGAGTTCCACCACAGTCACATCTGTGCTAGACATTTTGCTTCTAAAAGTTGGAATACTTTTTAAGAATCTAAAACTGGTTCTAGAATCTAATTCAAACTTTTACCAAACTTTTAAACTCTAAAAGAAATGCTAAACAGGATCTAACACAAGGCCCTAGCAGGTCTTTTAAGAATTTAGAAAACTTTTCAAATTGCAAAAATCGATTTCTAATGACAATTTTGGAATTTGTCGTGTGATCAGGTATTGGCTGAGTAGTCCAGCAAATGCAAAGTCTTGTACCCCACCGCTGATCCACCAATGTAGGAAGTTGGCTCTGTATGTGCTATTTCAAAGTAAGGAATAGCATGCACAGAGTCCAAGGGTTCCCCTTAGAGGTAAAATAGTGGTAAAAAGAGATAATACTAATGCTCTATTTTGTGGTAGTGTGGTCGAGCAGTAGGCTTATCCAAGGAGTAGTGTTAAGCATTTGTTGTACATACACATAGACAATAAATGAGGTACACACACTCAGAGACAAATCCAGCCAATAGGTTTTGTTATAGAAAAATATATTTTCTTAGTTTATTTTAAGAACCACAGGTTCAAATTTAACATGTAATATCTTGTTTGAAAGGTATTGCAGGTAAGTACATTAGGAACTTTGAATCATTTCAATTGCATGTATACTTTTCAAGTTATTCACAAATAGCTATTTCAAAAGTGGACACAGTGCAATTTTCACAGTTCCTGGGGGAGGTAAGTTTTTGTTAGTTTTACCAGGTAAGTAAGACACTTACAGGGTTCAGTTCTTGGTCCCAGGTAGCCCACCGTTGGGGGTTCAGAGCAACCCCAAAGTCACCACACCAGCAGCTCAGGGCCGGTCAGGTGCAGAGTTCAAAGTGGTGCCCAGAACGCATAGGCTAGAATGGAGAGAAGGGGGTGCCCCGGTTCCGGTCTGCTTGCAGGTAAGTACCCGCGTCTTCGGAGGGCAGACCAGGGGGGTTTTGTAGGGCACCGGGGGGGACACAAGCCCACACAGAAATTTCACCCTCAGCAGCGCGGGGGCGGCCGGGTGCAGTGTAGAAACAAGCGTCGGGTTTGCAATGTTAGTCTATGAGGGATCAACGGATCTCTTCAGCGCTGCAGGCAGGCAAGGGGGGGCTTCCTCGGGGAAA
The DNA here is from genome assembly GCF_031143425.1 of Pleurodeles waltl. Taxonomy (NCBI): domain Eukaryota; kingdom Metazoa; phylum Chordata; class Amphibia; order Caudata; family Salamandridae; genus Pleurodeles; species Pleurodeles waltl. The sequence continues at coordinate 548,596,208 of NC_090440.1, read as the reverse complement.
CCTCCACTTGGGCAAGGGAGAGGGACTCCTGGGGGTCACTTCTCCAGTGAAAGTCCGGTCCTTCAGGTCCTGGGGGCTGCGGGTGCAGGGTCTTTTCCAGGCGTCGGGACTTAGGTTTCAGAGAGTCGCGGTCAGGGGAAGCCTCGGGGTTCCCTCTGCAGGCGGCGCTGTGGGGGCTCAGGGGGGACAGGTTTTGGTACTCACAGTCGGAGAGTAGTCCGGGGGGTCCTCCCTGAGGTGTTGGTTCTCCACCAGCCGAGTCGGGGTCGCCGGGTGCAGTGTTGCAAGTCTCACGCTTCTTGCGGGGAGTTGCAGGGTTCTTTAAAGCTGCTTCTTGAAACAAAGTTGCAGTCTTTTTGGAGCAGGTCCGCTGTCCTCTGGAGTTTCTGGTCGTCGTCGAAGCAGGGCAGTCCTCAGAGGATTCAGAGGTCGCTGGTCCCTTTGGAAGGCGTCGCTGGAGCAGAGTTCTTTGGAAGGCAGGAGACAGGCCGGTGAGTTTCTGGAGCCAAGGCAGTTGTTGTCTTCTGGTCTTCCTCTGCAGGGGTTTTCAGCTGGGCAGTCCTTCTTCTTGTTGTCGCAGGAATCTAATTTTCTAGGGTTCAGGGTAGCCCTTAAATACTAAATTTAAGGGCGTGTTTAGGTCTGGGGGGTTAGTAGCTAATGGCTACTAGCCCTGAGGGTGGGTACACCCTCTTTGTGCCTCCTCCCAAGGGGAGGGGGTCACAATCCTAACCCTATTGGGGGAATCCTCCATCTGCAAGATGGAGGATTTCTAAAAGTTAGTCACCTCAGCTCAGGACACCTTAGGGGCTGTCCTGACTGGCCAGTGACTCCTCCTTGTTGCTTTCTTTGTTCCCTCCAGCCTTGCCGCCAAAAGTGGGGGCCGTGGCCGGAGGGGACGGGCAACTCCACTAAGCTGGAGTGCCCTGCTGGGCTGTGACAAAGGGGTGAGCCTTTGAGGCTCACCGCCAGGTGTCACAGCTCCTGCCTGGGGGAGGTGTTAGCATCTCCACCCAGTGCAGGCTTTGTTACTGGCCTCAGAGTGACAAAGGCACTCTCCCCATGGGGCCAGCAACATGTCTCTAGTGTGGCAGGCTGCTGGAACTAGTCAGCCTACACAGACAGTCGGTTAAGTTTCAGGGGGCACCTCTGAGGTGCCCTCTGGGGTGTATTTTGCAATAAAATGTACACTGGCATCAGTGTGCATTTATTGTGCTGAGAAGTTTGATACCAAACTTCCCAGTTTTCAGTGTAGCCATTATGGTGCTGTGGAGTTCGTGTTTGACAAACTCCCAGACCATATACTCTTATGGCTACCCTGCACTTACAATGTCTAAGGTTTTGTTTAGACACTGTAGGGGTACCATGCTCATGCACTGGTACCCTCACCTATGGTATAGTGCACCCTGCCTTAGGGCTGTAAGGCCTGCTAGAGGGGTGACTGACCTATACTTGCATAGGCAGTGAGAGGCTGGCATGGCACCCTGAGGGGAGTGCCATGTCGACTTACTCGTTTTGTTCTCACTAGCACACACAAGCTGGCAAGCAGTGTGTCTGTGCTGAGTGAGAGGTCTCCAGGGTGGCATAAGACATGCTGCAGCCCTTAGAGACCTTCCTTGGCATCAGGGCCCTTGGTACTAGAAGTACCAGTTACAAGGGACTTATCTGGATGCCAGGGTCTGCCAATTGTGGATACAAAAGTACAGGTTAGGGAAAGAACACTGGTGCTGGGGCCTGGTTAGCAGGCCTCAGCACACTTTCAATTGTAAACATAGCATCAGCAAAGGCAAAAAGTCAGGGGGCAACCATGCCAAGGAGGCATTTCCTTACAGTAGTTAAAACCAACAATTTAAAATAACATATAACACACCAATGGACAAAAGCAAAAATGAGAAAATAGCTAAATGTAGTCATTTACGTCATCCCCCCCCCCCCCCCAACACACACACAGTCTGTCTCTTGCTCGGTCTCTCTCTCTTTCTCTGTGTCTCTCGCTCTGCCTCTCTCTCTCTCTCTCTCTCTCTTTCTCTCTCTCTCTCTTTCTCTCTCTCTCTGCCTCTCTCTCTCTCTCTCTCTCTTTCTGCCTCTCTCTCTCGGTCCCGTTCACCTCCTGCAGCTGGGGATCTACTATTTCGGCAATCTAGTCAACTGAACATCCAGCACAGAGCAGCAGTTTTCTGAACATACAGGGCATATCATGCAGACAAACTTTTCAAGTGAACGGAATTTCAGTGTTCTTGGGCATTGGTTCAGGAGATTGGCACAGTGCAATATTGGCGTAAGTATTTTCCAGTAGAAGAATTCAGGTACAAACTCAGAGCACCTCCTCAAATATCTGCTGCCACAAGGGAAAGGTAGTCTATTGCACCTGCTTTTTCAAAATCGGAGCACCAATCAAGTAGTGTGAAAGGATTTAAGTCCAAATAAGCCCTTTGGATCAGGGAAATAAATTAATTCCTTCATAAAACACTTAATATGCTACACTGCGAGGTTAGTAAAGCAAAGTGGGATTTGATTTTCAGCACTCAAGTTCCAAAGACCATTGCAAGTCTTAACTCTTTTTGAAAATCTCAGCAAACACCACGGTTTTATCTACTCAAAGATAACATTTACTGGGAAGACCATCTGTGGACGTGTGGAGCCAACAGGTGTTTCTAACTTCAAATTCTTCTTCAAAGCAATCTTCACACCATTTGCCAGAAGGGTATTTCTTCTTGATACAATAGCATAAACTGATGAGCCTCGTTTCTTACACAAGCAAACAAATGTATACCTCACTGGAAAAAATAGATATGAAAATAGCTGCTATTGTGCTCTTAATTCTACCAACCAAGTCTTCCCAGGGCTATTAGGTCAAGGGCACAATCACTTTGACCTGTTATAAGTAGTGTGGGCTTTTAACCACGTCCATGTCACACTCTTCACTTTCACTCCTTCGTGGGCTTGCCTTTCAAAAATCCTGTGATGTCATTGGTAAATGCTTTACATTTGTCACACTTTGGAGCGGTTTTGTTACTACTGCCTTAGAGAGTGACCCTGATACAGGAATTATTGCACGATTGCTGATATACTTTTTCTTTTGTCTCTCCCCTTCACGCTCATGGTGGCCATGGTGCTAAGAGCGCAAAAGGCGCGCTGGTCACATTGTTCACACTGTTACAAAATTAGAGTAATTTCTTTTGGCTCTCCCCTAAGTACATTCTCTGTCCAGAAAGAACATTAATCACCAGTTATTTTGACATTTTGATATTATATGCACTCTGGTCTACTTAGTACATGTTCTTTGCAGTAGGCACATTAACCCTCTGCGCTACCTTGTGACGATTTCAAGCTTCCACTAGACAAAATTACGTTCTCTCTCCAGAAAGAATCTAAATCACCATAAGTATTTTGATATGTTTACATTATGTTCACTTTGTGATTTGCCTAGCACATGTTCTTTGCAGTATTCACATTAACCCTCTGTACTACCTCATAATGACTCCAGGCTTCCACCAGACAAAAGTATGTTTTCTCTCCAGTAAGAACATTAATTGCCAGAGTTATTTTGATATTTTTGCATTATATGCACTATTTGTTGCTGAGTACACGTTCTTTGCAGCAGGCATATTAACCCTGTATGCTACCTTATGATAACTCCAAGCTTCCACTTGACAAAAGTATGTTCTCGCTCCAGAAAGAACATTGCTCACCAGAGTTATTTTTACATTTTTACATGATATGCATTTTTGATTTGCCAAGCATATGTTCTCTGCAGCATTCACATTAACCCTCTGCGCTACCTTATGATTCCAGGCTTCCACTAAACAAAAGTGTGTTCTCTCTCCAGAAATAACATTAATCACCAGAGTTATTAGAACATATTTACATTATATGCACTCTGTCATCTGCCTAGTACATGTTCTTTGCAGCAGGCATATTAACCTTCCTGTGTTACCTGTGAATCCAAACCTCCACTAGACAAAAGTGCGTTCTCTCTCCAGAAAGAATATTAACCTTCTGCATTACCATATAATGAGTCAGATCTTCCACTAGATACAACTACGTTCTCTGTCCAGAAACATTAATCACAAGTTATTTTTACAATTTTACATATATTCGCTCTGTAATCTGCCTAGTACACGTCGATTACAGTAGGTATTAAACCCTCTGCTCTACCTTGACTCCAAGCTTCCACGAGACAAAAGTATATTGTCTCTCCAGAAAATATTAATCACCAGTTACTTTGAAATTTTTACATTGGATGCACTCTAAACAGTAAACCATCACAAATGGGGGGGAAAAAAACAGCTGTAACAGTGCGCTGATGGGGCTGGGAGTGACTGGACATGGAGTATACAGGCCATGTATGGCTTTAAAATTATGTTGCCTCAGTATTTAGTACTTTAACATGTATATGCAATAGCTGTGTTACTGCATAATGCTTTAAAGCTGTTTTCTGTTTTGAAGACTTTTTTTTTTTTTTTGGCCTCCAGGAATAATGAGTTATTTGTTTGAGTGCAATATTACAACTTTACTGACCTTCTTAATAAATACCTTTGAAATTTGTGCACTGCATCCCCTGCTAAACCCTGTGCAGGCAGCCAACCCCAGCTCATGAGCCGTAGCTGCAATCCATGAGGAAAACAGTCAGATAAGGTGCTGAAATCCTGGCTTTGCGTTTTGTACTGTGATACACTACTATTCAGGAGGGCATTCCAATTGTAATATCGTAAAGTTGGAAGCCAGCCCTTGGAGTAGTATTCGTATAGTTGTACAACTCCCTAGCTCAAAATGTGATTCACGCGTTTTGTATCTGCTTTGCATTTTGGGATTGGTAGTTTTATTTTTAGAACGTGATAAAAGCTGCGAATACAAAGCAGAAACCTGACTAGGTTAACTATTCATGTTTGAGTCTGTGAAACTTGAGTTGTGTTGGTGTATTTATAAAACTAACCTCGAGTAGAGATTACAGTTGATTGTGCTGTACAGTGGTCAATATTTTATATTAAAATTTCAGTTCAATACTGACCGAGGATCATTTAAAAAAAAAAAACTTTAGTGTTCTCTTAATCCAGTCTTCCAAGAAGGAAGACTGGGTTAAGCCCTCCGCCCCCTTGGGGAAACCCACCACTCGGAGGTTGAACCTACGCGCTCTTCCTTCTGCATCCTCAACTCTCCATTCCAGTCTGCGCGTTTTAACCTCCAGAGCAGCCACCAAAGTCTTTAGGGTGTCAGTATCGATCCCCATAGAGGTCACTTGTTGTTCAGTCGCCAATGAACGTTCAGCCACCACTCTCAAATCCGCTGTCGGCAAGTTTACATCAACTGCTATGGCGGCAATTTGCAACTTTACAGCCTGACTGAGGCCTCAATGGCGGCCAGGATTTGCGTGCCAGTGGGTTTGCTTCCTTTGTTCAAGGGACTCGAAGATTCTTGCGGTAGAGGCCCACTCAGTCTGTGCTGTGTATTGGTCCATCCAGGTTTGCTGTGTTCCTTTCCCCGCTTTTTCCTTTCCCATGGTGCACTCCGCACGTTAGCACTCGCTTTCCCCACTCGTCTAGGCACCGAGGGTCTCTGTGAGTTGGCCCTGTGGCATGCACTGTTTCAGGTGCTCACCAACCGAAGACGCAACGTAGAGAAGGGCCCAGCACGATCCAGCTGGCTTGGGTCGATGTCCCACACAAGTCTCAGCCGCTCACCGTGCCCATACGCCAAAATCACACCACTGGAGCTTAGGTCGGCACTCAGGAGATTGACAATGTCTGGCACCGTATGGGCCCGGGGTTGGGGGTTGGAGGGGTGGGAGAATCGGGCCAATTGCCCCAGCATCCGCCCCACACGTCTCTAGTGCGGAGATAAAGCAAAGGAGGGGGTGGGCAGAATTTGTTCCCCAGTAGCACCGATCTGCTCAAACCATATCACTGCACCCGGTGCACCCCACTCAGTGAGCTCTCCAGATGGCACCACTCGACACCTCTGGCCCCGAATGTGAATGCTGACTAACACGGGGGGCGGCACGCTGAGAACAGGTCATCACGCAGGGGCGAACCAGCTGGGGGAGGCTAAACTCCTACAGTAGCCCCCTAACAAAATGATAGCACAAAGCATCTCCTCCCCCGCCTCCAAGGGGGCGGCCTGCGCTGCAGAGGTCCCTCACAACCAGGCAGCACACACCTCAGCAGGACCACCAGGCCCCGGGACAGCCACAGGCTCACCCTCTCCTCACTGGTACCGACCGCTGCTGGTCAAAGCACCACCATTGGGGCCCCCGCTGCGAACGCCAGGCGGTGCTCCGCAGGTCCCCTCGCGCCGGGCTACTGGCCGATAAACATGGCCGCCATGTTAAGGTTAGGCAATTGCACGGGGCTTGGTCATGCAGCTCTGCCTCAGCACGATTCTCCCCTCCCATGGCACATTGTCCTCCACAAGACTCCCTTGATGACATTGCGGGGTCTGTGGAGCCCAGGGGCGACACAATGGTTCAGTATTCCGGACATGGGGCTGTGAGCACTGCTTTAGTGCATCCGAGCGGCCATCTTGCCGGCCACGCCCCAAGAGGATCATTATTATCATGTGAGATGGCTATCCTCGAGCTTTAAGTTTGCGCTCTAGAAGCTAGATCCAGAATACAATTGTTTCGACAAACTGCCTGCGAATGTTTACAGTAGCCGCATATGTGACTGGGTCCTGACTGCGTCAACAAGAACCACATATTTCTACTAGAGTCAACTCCCTTTAGTTTTTGTATTATGTTAAGTTACTAAATCGACGTCACTGCAATTTTTCAGTATCTGCTCAGTTAATAGTAGTGGCTAGTTTGAAAAGGCATTTTTAACATGGGCTCCTCAACAAATATCTCTCGCCATTACCACTTTCTAGTAGCATTTGCTGCTTCTCTACAAGCAGTAGCACCACTGTGGGAATCGTTCACTTCTGCAGCAGACTTTGAGGCTGTGTGGTAACCAATGGCGGTCCATAATGTGGAAAAATGGTTTGGCAGACACGCACACATGCACTCTTCTACGAACAAATACTGCCATCTGCATACATGCTCATACCCATCCATTCACAAGTGTGCACCCATGCACCTTCCATTCAAAGGCTCATACTTATGCACACACCCTTTCTCAACACATGTTCCCAAATACACAAACATTCATACATGCACACATTCACACAACATTTATTGTAAAAAAAAAAAAAAGGATCTTGGTGAATGTGTGAAAAATCATGGGCGTTTTGTTCAACTCCCCAGACTGCAGTAAAGGGACAGTGATCCATTAAGCATGCATTCTTGGAGTACAATTATTTATTCATTGCCCCGTGGGCCATGTCATCTGTACCAACTGCCAAGTAAATATGTTTCACTCCTGGGAGTAGTTTGTGTTTTAAGAGCCTTTTTTTGAAAAAATATTCAAGTAGGCCTGTTAACCCTTTAGTTATATGCGGGACCAGTGGAATTATGTGGCAGAAAGGACCTAAGGTTTGCGGCAAGGTTGACCAATTATTGTAACAAAAAAATTCCAGTTACGCATTTACAATGCCAATAGCCCCAACTCAAGTAAATGCAAGACGAATTGCATTGCAAATGCTTGTTTACTTTTGATTCTTGTATGAGATGTGGATCCTTAAATTCATTAGGGCTTGGAACCAAGAGGTGCATAAAATCTAAATCATCACTTTAGTTTCCTGTAAGTTACTCTTCTATTTTAAGGCTTTTGTATCCTTTTTCAGTGTTTGTGCTCTCACCTGTCTGCAATGGATTTGCTTTAACGAGTGCAATTGAGCATTTGATAACAATTTGGCCCAAAAAAATATTCTCAGTTCCTTCTTGTAGTCTGCTAAATGATCCATATGCTTTCTTTGTGAAGATAAGTGCAGCTACTGCCTGCATTTTTTTTTAGCAGCCATCCCCCCGGATGAACTGATGTTTTCAACTGTTTGCCTTTGAAACCTAAGCAAACTGACCTTCTCATCTACCGAACTCGAACTCTGTTCTACCCTATTGTTGAAAACTGGTAATACACATGGGATTTGGCAGTTGTATTCCCACTCAAGAAAAGCCGTATATGTCTGTGGGGTTCGTTATTTATTTAAAGCTGACTTTGTTGACTTTGTGCTTTGAGTAGGTGCATAGCATATCAATACTGTCTGTAAAGGATTCTCATGGCTTTTGTTTTCTTTTAGTTGGTGATTTTGCAGCATCTCTGGGTCACTAATTTATGAGCTTTGAATAAGTCTTCCCTCTAGTAGCTAGATCCAGAATACAATTATTTTGACAAACTGCCTGCAGATATTTATAGAAGCAGCATATGGGACTGGGTCCTGATGACGTCTACAAGGAGTACATAATTCTACTATAGTCAACTCCTTTTAGTTTTTTTTTTAATTATGTTAAGTTACTAAATCAACACCACCTCACTTTTTCAGTATCTACCCAGTTACTAAGGTACACTTCTGTTGAGTTCTTGGTCGGTGTCAGCGGCATATTGTACATTCTGTATTTAGTCATTTTTTAAGTGCCCGACAAGTTAGAGCAATAGAAGTAGATGCCTTTCATGTCAGTGCTTTTAGAAATTAGCAATATAATTTTACTTTACTGTGTGCATTGTATTGTTAGTGTTCTGATCATGAGCGGCATAAATGTGAGGCTCTTTGCACCAACTTGCCAGTGCTGATGCTAGCCCACCGAACGCAAGTCCCTTCATTGCATGATTGATTGACAGCTGTGCCTTTCTGATAGCCTGTTCTTCCAGATGTTCTCTGTACTTTCAGCTCCTTGTTGACCGGAGGAAGGTCCTACAAAATAGCCTGAGTGATAGCAAAGCCTGATGAGAGGTGTGCAAAACCATCTTTTAATCAAGTAGGACAAGTCTTCAGTTCTCATCTCTTGTTCTCTTTTTTTGTTACCGTAGCAGTACATCCGCAGGATGCAGTAGAGAGCATCCCAGTCACTGAAGAGTAAAACATGAATCCCCTATGTGCTCTTCACCTTCCTTCCTTCCATCCAGCAAAAGCACAGCCCAGAGATATACCTCTCAGATGAACAGACTTACTGCAATTTTACAAATTAATGTCCATGCCCCTCCAGCATGACCTCCACCGTTTCTTCCCTCAATGCCTCTGACAAATTTCAGGGCTGCACTACTAGCCTGCAGCCCGTTTTCAGTGTTTGGTATTTCAAGCAGCAACGATGTGTGTTCCCAGTATTATCTGTGGTGTCACACATGTCCTTCTGGCGTTGGCCCAGCTAATCTGAGTTCTCAGGGAACTGTGCCTCATGGCTAGTTTGGAAAGGCATTTTTAACATGGGCTTCTCAACAAATTTCACAGGACTTCACTCACCATTATCACACTTGTAGCACTTGCTGCTTCTCCACAGGCAGTAGCACCACTGTGGAATCGTTCTCTTCTGCAGCAGACTTTGAGACTGTGTGGTAACCAGTGGCGGTCCATAATGTGGAAAGGTGGTGTGGCGGACGCACGTGTATGCACCCTTCTACACACTCTCACACATACTTCCATCCGCATACATGCTCATGCCCATCCATTTACAATGGTGCGCACACGCACCCTCCATTCAAAGGCTCATACATATTCAACCATCCTTTCACAACACATGTTCGCAGATACACAAACTTTTGTACGTGCACACATTCACACAACATTTATATAAAAAAAAAAAAGAAAGAAAGGGAAAAAAAAAAAGGATCTTGGTGACTGAAAGGAAGCCTTCTTCCTCCTCAGCCCAGCGCTTTGCCAGGCCTTTGGAGGTCATGCCAATAGGGTTGTGAAATATTCAGCCTGGCAAATTTTGGCTCAAGCAGCCAGTTGCCTGCTCGTTTAGCACGTGTACAGCACCTGGATGCCTGACCCGAACATGAAGAGTGTCTTTCAGGCTGATCTTTGCTCAGGCTGACTGACACTTTTTATACGTTGTAAAGAGGTTGAGGGGGTTGGACTTTTCTGCCCTTAATGAGGGGTCCGCCTGGTGATAACCCACCAATAGTTCGCAGCAGAGCTTCCATCATCAGTTTTTCGGCAAGGTTCAGCATCACGGGCAGTGGTCTCGAATGAGAGGTTTCATTTGTCCAGTTTATTTTAAAAATAAAAGCTCACTAACCTTTTATAGCCTCCCGACTCTCTCTGGTGAAAATGGGCAAATAAGTATTAGTATACAGGTAAAATGATATTAAAATGCACTTTTGGCAAACTGTTGTCTTGTATCTGCCTCAGCAGCGCCTCCACTGCTCAGATTTTAACATTTGGGAGAGTTTGTACTTCATCAAGGGTTCAAAAAAACAATAGTAGCCTCTGATCATAAAAACTTTCATTAACAGCCCACATGTGTTTCGTCACACAGAGTTTAAATTTATTACTAAGTGTATACTTACTCATAATGAGTTACCACCTGCTAAAATATGATTTATCAATGTAAAGGTACTACTAGTAACTTTTCACATTTGAGCAGACTTCTGCACCACCAGACCAGACCAGTAATCTGCCTATGGTCAAGCACAAAGACAAATAGCATTTATACATTATTTAAAAGAAGTATTAAAACATTTTATTATACAAGAACATGTAAATTAACTTAATTTTTTTTATTCTGATAATTGTTTTAACACAGTAAATGAAATGCTAATAAAAAAAATATATTTAATTTTTCATTATTCACAATCTTTTTTTAATCTCTCCCCGCTATCATTTTTATACCTAATGATTTAGTTAGTGCTTTTAAAACTAGCTTAATTTAAGTTTAGTATTAACGCTTTAAAGTTTTAAGTTATTTTTAAACAGATTCATATAGCTAATAAATGCAAATAACTTCTAACACTGAAAAAAAAATGTGTGTGTATATAACTTAAAATTAGAAATAATTTCTTTAACATACCTCTATTTTCTGTGGAACTTTGATGCTAGACTAGTGAGTGGTCATGTATGCTGCTGGACCTATTCCAAGGCTGATGTATATTTACAGCTCTTCTGGGTACTTTTTGGCTGTATTCACTTTTTGAACTGTAGTATGTGAATATCAGTTTGCTTTCTCTTTTGTGGGTGGGTGCTTGTCTTTTCATTTACCTTGATACACCTCTCCTTACCCCTCCCTAAGCCCATCATGGCCCTCCTACATTTACCAAAATGTATACCTACAAGTCTGAAAACCGTATGAACCAGGGCTGAGACCTCTGCTTAGAAAAGATAGAGGCAGAGGTCTACACACATAGTGAATAGCATTTTGTAGTGCTTACGTTAGTGCTATTTTAGTATTACTAAACGTGGTACAAACTGCTGTTTGTTAATAGGCAGAAATGCGTATAAATGAATTGTGCATGTTCTAAAAATCCTGCCCTCTTTGGTCTATGTTGGAGATCCTTCGAATTAGGGGTATTGAGTGTTGGTTCAAGGCAGTTGGAGGTGGTGCTCTGTGTTAACGTTAAAGGTCTTCAGAGGACGGTGTTTGATGCTGTGAACAACCTGAGGGGTTTGAGCCGAATACCCAGTGGGTTGGCCCATTTGGATCTTCAAAATGAGATAGACGTTACTTCAGAAAGATTGGGCTGAATTAAAAGTGACTTCTTGACAAACCATCTCAAACTTAAGTTGGGCTGAGGAAGAGTATGTTCCTCTTCACATCATCTGGGTCTTTTAGCAGACATTCAGTCATTAAGGTCCATGATTTGCTATTCAGTCTTTGATTATTCAGGCATAATCGTTAGAAAGCACCTAGACAAAAGCCATTTGCCTCTGTTACTGGTGGCAGGCTGCAAAACCATTGTTCCAGTTAAGTACTTTTTACTTACTGCGTAGCTTAAGTGGTTAATCTTGTGGTGTGGCTAAAATGACACACAGAAAGATCTAACATTGAATATCTAATTTCTAAAGATTTTATCTGCAAACTCATTTTATCTTTCAGTGAAGTGTCTTCTTTGATTTATGCTTTTGAAAATGGCAAGCTTTACTTCAGTGTTTCTGCATAAGATTCATTTTTAATATAGGTTTTACTTAATTGATAGTATTACTGGATCTCTGTACTTCTAGTATTCATGACACTAGAATAGCAGCAACGTTGTCTTTGACCAGTCAGGCCTGGCAAATGGACTGACTAAGGTGTGCGTGCTACATGTACTGTTGAAATAGTTGACTTCACATGAGAAATGTTTTGTTTTCATCTCTTCTGTTCTCTGTACCTTTGCAGAAATTTACCGCATTGTCTCTCAGAAGCAGATGTCTGATCGGCGAGAAAACGACATGTCTCCAAGCAACAACGTGGTCCCAATTCACGTGCCACCTACCACGGAAAACAAATCAAAGACGCAGTGCTGTCAAAATATCTAAGAAGCCCCAGCCACCTTCCTCAGAGGTGCTGCCTAGTCCTCCTTCAGACGATTTGGAATGCTCTTGCTCAGCCCGTTCCATCCGGGCTGGATGCCTTTTGTTTGTTCTCCCTGTCTTGGGTTTTTATATGTTTTAAATTGTTATGATTTTAAAAAAACAAAGTTTTCCACTGGCTTAGTGAGATTTCTTACCACCACTCTCAGGGGAGGAAAGTCTTTAATGTCTGTGGGGCTGATCCGTTATGGGTGAATTCACAATAGGCAGTACATCATTTCTTTCACTTAACTGCAATAAGTTTATGTAATGTTTGCTACACACTTGAAGCTATGCTGCTCTATGAGCACCGCCAGCACAGGAAACAAAATGCTGTTGCACTGCGATGACTTGATTGTAGTTTTATATGCCACTAATGACTGCCTTATGGTACTGGGAACTGAGAAAAAGAAAAAGTTAAATTGTGGGAAGATCAGATTGGAGAGACCATTACAAAAGAAAACTGACAGTCTAGATATTTGGGCCCTCGCTAAATGGCAGTTTTAAATTGTTCTTGAAAACAGGATGGCTCTTCATGCCCAAAGTCCTGGTTTCAGTAGAAACCCCCTTGAAGTAGCGTCTGTCTTTCACGCCAGTCTGGGTTTGGCCAGTGCACCAAACCACAAACAGCCCTTATTGTCAGGAGTTTGGAGGATAGTTATATATTGTTTCTGTTTGTGTTGCATGTAGACAATGCAAATACTTCAAACTCCCCAGGGTTTAGTTATAAGGTCAAGATTGACTGTGCAACTTTGCATGAGCTTCAGATGGTTTATCTTGAGACCATTGTAATACAACTTTAATAATTTGCTGATGAAACGGCTGTTCTACTTCAGTTGTCATCCTTGATGTGAATTAAGACTAAGGGATGCAAAACATTCTCATAGTTGATCTAAATTTGGTATAATGCAAGATTCAAATCCATGAGCCACTACTCTTTATTTTTAGTATTTCTTTCAAAGGTAAAGGAAAGAGTCTTTACTCTGCATGGTATATAGGTCTCAAAGGTTTGTGTGCAGAGATCTGGAAATTAGCCTGGCATGTGCTCATTAGTGATCTTGCCACTCTATTCAAGTTGTCATCTTATGCATGCTCATTTAAGAAGGTTGCAAAGCTAAACGCTGTGGAATGTTGCATGATATGTTGCAGGATATGATCACAAGCTGAGGGATTTAAGGCTGGCAAACATTTTACTAAGCCATTACTTATTCTATAAAAGTATGGTTAGTGCCCCTTTTGAATTCCTTTGGCTAAGTAGTCCGCTTAGTTCCCAGAGTAATATTCCTAGAACAATGCAGTTGGCATTTCACTTAAAGAAACGTTTACTTTCGAATTTCGCCTAATACCTTGTTCATAATACTAAACATTTAAGGATTCCAGCATGCAGTGCAAGGAATGTGATAAGTGGGCGAAGTTGGAGTGTTGGAAGACCTTCAAGACAACATTTATTTCTACAGCACAAGTGCAAAAATGATGTAGGCTGTCTACTTTGGCAAAGAAGAGACAATGTGTGGGCTCACCCAGAAATTCCTCTCTCCCCAAGTACAGGGCAAAGGTAGTACCACTCGAGGCATGTGGTATGGTATGGACTGCAGCTATGTGGATGACCCTTTAAAATATGTTTATTCATTATTTAAACCATTTTTTTATTACTTTAACACAAGACTCCAATCACGACCCTCCCTACACCCTTTTTCTACGTGGAAGCCACCTTTTCTTTGTAATGTCATGTCTCTTCTGTTGATGAAGCGTTATGCTCCCTGTCCGTGCTTACAATCATCATGTTTGAGGAAACTTGATGAGATTGTACTGCTGGCCTCTTGTCTTTTTTAATCGAAATATGTGAATAGAGCTGGGAGACGGTGATCTGAGATGGCAGAGGGAATCCTCATTTCACACTAACCAAACACATTCATTCTCTTCTCAATCTGTGGGGAGCAACATTTTTATTTTTACATTGTTTGAGAGCTCATGGGAATTCTGAGAATTTCTGTTTATTAGCCTTCCTATTTCCATGTGTCCATTCAGTTACTTCTTCATTCTCCTGATTTCTCTTCCTCATTGTGCTTCACGTGACCCTGGCTGCATTTGAACCTGAAGAGTTATTATTTTTTTTAATATGGCAGCGAATTCTTACCTTATGCTGCATATTTTTTGTTGTTTCTGCCAACTGATTTGAAAGAGTTTGTAAGTTTACAGACTATTTATGATGTTTTTGCTCTTTGTAGCCTCACAGGCTTTGTCAGATATTCTTAGATGGCCTCAATCTCCCTGCCCAAAAGGTGCTTTTCCAGAACACCTTAATTTTTGTTCTTGTTTGACAGTACCCATGTTTTCTGTTTTTGAACTGCTATCTGAATTTCTCTCCACCATTTGCCCCCGCCGTCATGCTAGGTCACCCAAGTATCTGTATTTTGCTTTCCCTAATATTTTATTGTTAGACTCTTCTGTGAATAGATGGAGAGAGGGTGTAACTTGAAAATGCTGCCAGAGAGGCCTACTATGTTTTGTTCTGTGGTTAGACATGACCCAAAAACCTTTGCGTAGAATGTTTGCTAATAATTGAATAGCAACATTCTTACATTTATCCATCATCAATTTTGATAATAGTTTGTATCCTTGATTCACCATGCTTGGAATTCTGGTGCCTATACCATGATGTACATGTGGACGGGTTGTTCTTTAGAGGTGTGCATCTTTGGTAATGGATGTAGGTACAGGTGCCTGGGTGTTGGTGTACATTATCCATAGACATGTATCTAATCCAGTTAGAAATGGGGAAGATAGTGGCAAGTGAACCAGTGGTGTATCAGTGGAAGGGTGAGAGAAGGTGCTTGTGTCTTTTGAGCCCAGTTATAAAGGGCTCCTTGAAATTGTTATAGTATTCCCCTATGTCCATTGAGATTAGTATGTGCTGTTTCTGAAATCCATTGGTATTTCATGATGAAGCTTACAGGATTTTTCCTCTTAGCACTTCAGAGTGTTCTATGGTGTCTGTAGGCGTTAAAGTGGGGAATTCAAAGAGACCCGTAGATAAGAGTTGGATTATTCCAGGATGCCTATGGATATCAGAATAAATTGTTCCTAGAGGTCTCCATAACACAGCATTTTGTTCCAAGATGTCTCTGCATATGTTGCATGAGATGTTTTTGAAGTTGACTCAACTGTGTTCTCAGATAAACATTAAGAATCCCATGAGTATCAATTGGTGTTACGTGCTTTTACATAAGTTAAAAATGTGGAAGGCTTTTTTTGGTTTTGCTTTGAGTGGATATTATTGGACCAACCCCTCTTCAACAAGTCCTTGTATAGTTGTACAGATGCCAATGTAGGTCTGCAAAAGTCATAGTTCTTTGGCAGATTAAAGTGATCATCCGTTGCTATAGTTGATCAATTGTAGGACTGATTTGCTAACTTTTGTGAAACATTCCTTTGTGTTTAGCAAAGTGTGGAAGATTCTACAGGATAGAAACTGTCCTTGTGTGTGCCGATTTGTTGGAGCACTTATGTCAGATGAGTAGGACGTCTCAGGCAGAACTGTATTAAATATTAGCTTGTTCAAGGAACGTAAGTTCATGATTGAGAGAAGTTGAATTAACAAACTTGGGCAGTAAACCAAGAAAAGCTGTAGGAAAAATTGATGTGGTAAGAGTACCATTATGCACATCCTGCAGTTCATCTGTCTTCTTTTACTTTTATTAGCTCTTTCATGCATTTAACTCCATGCACTGCCCATCGTACAATGCTCCTCTATGCATTTTCGGATGTTTCATTTGTCCAAATCCACTCCACACATAGCGCATACTGTGGCATTCCTCTCTGCCTTTCTGTCTACACTGCAAGGGATTTTGTGGTGCTGCTACTGCAGCGGGCCTGGAATGTATTCGTGTATGGCCTTATCCTCTGTCCCTTTACCTTCCTTACTGCCTGGCGGTGCTGATGAAGTGTTGAGGCACACAGAGGGCGTTGCGCTTGTCATTGACAATATATCTATTACCATTCCTTTTCTCCATGTTTGGTCTATTCCTAAGATGCTGTTTGATCTTTGTAAATGACTACTTTGTATTTTATGCATGTAATGTAATTTGATTTATGTTTTTAGATTGATTTTTGGTGCTTATGGTCACAGTAACTAATTAAAATGATTTCAGGGGCCTACCTTTGTTGTCCATTGAGTTCTTTTGGTGACTAGTTAGCTGTAGCTCTTAGATCTTCACTTTTTCCACAGCTTTGCAGTGGGTGTGGAATCAAAGGCACTCAAGATATTTTATAACCAAAATAGTGACAATATGAGGATTGTTTGCAAACTTTGAGAAGTGGTCACTGGCTGAAACTGATTAAATGTAGTAAAGAACAAAATACTTTATTTAGATTGGAAATACACATGGTAAGCATTACTCAGTGGGATTAACTGTTGGAGTTTATGGCACAAGAGAGGGATGTTTGGGATTATCATATCCAGTTACCTCAGAGTTTTCAGACATTATGAGAAGGTAGTGAACACAGACCGGATTCTTGTTGTGTCAAGAGTAATTGGCTGGGGGTGGAGGGTTGGGGGGGGCATATGGGGGAGGGTTACCACTGTGTAACTTAATGGTGAAGCCTCACCAAGTCTCTTGTGTCCATTTCTGAAAATCTCACCTACATATTCTCATGTTTTTCAGAGCCCATATGTTTACAATAATTGAAATTCATAGTTGAGAGAGAACCTTCTTTGATGGAGTCAGGTGGGTTTACAGACATTTAAATACCCATTATAATACATTAAGTAGACAGAGTGAAGATATCAAGAGTTTAAGTGCTTATTTATAGCAACTAGTAAGACAGTTAACCTTGTTTGGGTGATAGAAAAGGTTCAGGTGTAAAGGGAAGACCTTCATTTATGCAGAAAAGTTGCCACATGCAAAGAAATGACTTCAGGCAAAAGTGACGAGGGCACAATTCCACTAAATGGGCCTTGCAGTGTCCCTATGCCTTGAAAAAAATCTGCACCCTTGAATGATCACACAGTCAGTGTTATCTTTCCCTTCTCCACTAAGCCTTCTAGTGCGTGCTATAGGCTTGTTGTGCCCTAATAACATTTCAGCTTGCTAAATCTTATTTCATATTAGCTAGTCGCAGTCTCCGTTATGTGGTTATAGTTAGGATCAGATTTCTATGGTAAAAGCATTTTTTGGTTTGTAAACTTTGGTACCGTTTGACGAGCCATCATGAAAGTTTTCAAAAAAAGTTAATCCACCTCAGTCCCTTCCTGGAAAGGATTGGAGTATTCTGGCAAGTGGAGGGTTAGAAAAAAAGGGGTAAAGCCCAACATTCTTTTTCCCCATACACTATTCTAAAGAACAATTGAACAGCAATCCCCCAAAAATGACTGAATGTTTTTTCACCAAATGTGGCAGAACCTAGATTTTGGGCCAGAAATCATACTTTTTACGACTGTTCCCACCCCCACTCCGTGCATGGCACTGGACATCTTACTTTGGTAAAAAAACATAGCAACTAACTGAAAATAACAAAGGTTAAAGTGACATTAAAGTTAGGCGAAACTGTCAATTGAAACACACACAGTTTTATACTAACAAAACCACTGAGATTCTCCAGTTAAAATTATCTTAAATATCCCATTAACTTGTGCTCTAAAATATAGCTTTAACCCTCGCTCTGCACTGCTAATTACTTCACATATTACTGACTCACTAGGGCATCTTATGAAATGACACCATTGATGACAACACTATGCGTGGTGAGGAGCGAGTTATAGTTATTTGAAATAAGTATAATAAGTGAATTTCAGTGGTTTTATTTGTTTGAAACAGTATGTTTCAGCTGACATTTTTCACCTCACTATAACGTCTCTCTAATCTTTGGTTTATTTTCAATGTATGTATTTATATTTCTTGCTGCCATCACAATGGCTCCATAATTTTACCTAGGTATTCCTGTCTTTAGTTAAGATCTGCCTTTTGCAGTTCTTGTTTCTCAGATTGTAAGATAAAGACTTGTGTGTTTAAAATAAAATTAATTAAAAAAATGTAAAATAGACTTTCTCATCTGCTTCATAGTTCTACCTCATACTTCAGTATCTCGCATTCTTACCATGGAATTAGAATAACTTGACATTTCTAGGTTGTGGTATAGGGTTCCTTCGAATTAGGTAGGACTGTGTATCAGGTCAACATAATCTTCAGGTTATAGGGTCTTAGTCCATCCATACCATCAGGAAATGTTGGCACAGTTCCTCACTAGCTCGCATGCCCCAGCTGAACCCATAACCTTACCAGGATACCAGATGGTATCAGCAACTTCGAACATGACAACTCTTGATTCCCAAGGAAATTGTGGAAATGGATCTACACTTTTGTTGTTAATTTGCATGCCCAAGACAAGAAAAATATGAAAATGGCTTTGAAACAATTGTATTCTTGTATAGAGAGCATGAGCTGTGATTATTAGGCAGATGAAACAAAACTTGGTAACTGGTAAACAATGCAACATGTTAACAGTTCAACTATGATGATTTTACTACGTTGCGACACTCCTATCTGTCACTACATGCACTGTTGAGCATAGTGGGAGTACCCTCTGCCAGATCCATTGGGATAGCCTAAAACCCACTTTATACCTGGGTAAGATGTACCAGGAAGCCGGTCTGAAATAGTGCAGGCTATTATCTTTGCAGAATGGAGGTCAGTCAGCAGCTCAGTCACGGTGCACTGCAATCCAGGATAGTCCCAGCAGAAGTGCTCCTCTGTCAAAAGTAGCACAGGAACAGGTTATGTCAAAATACAAGCTCTATTCATATCCTATCAGAGGTGTAGAGCTGATGGGAGTGATTTGTCTGTAGCTTCAGAGTTGTCTCAAACTGACGATCCTGATACAAAAGCATCATGTTTTGTTTGCCCAGCCTTGGAAGGGGTGAACAGTATGCATGGCAGTGCTTCTGAGGAATAAGCTGCACATACAGTGTCTTCTCAGTACATTATCGCCCAAGTTTAAAATCATGTAAAAAGTCACCATCCGAGAAAGATGCCAAGCTAAAATATGCGATCTAAAATGGAGACTCTGCGCAGGCCTAACATGCTTCACCACAGCTGGACACTGATTTTCTTAAACTCTTGGAGATCCTTCTCTCCTCATTTAAAATAGATGTGAATTGGATGGTTTGTACCAGAGTTACATATGATGAGAGGATCATGTCTTGAGTAGAAGGAATTTTAATATAAAGAGTCCCAAAATTATATAATTCAGCAAACAACCTAGTAGCCAGCACTGCTGTTAACTGCAAGTCTGTGTATTGGCGGAGGGCCGAACTTATGCATGGAATGGTCACCTATAAGAGGTGGACTGATGGAATGTGATGGAGGGGCTGGTTGGACTCTTGCGGTCACTTCTTGGTGCCCTTCCTGCCTTTATCAGGTCACCTGCTGTTTGGTTATTTTTCAGATATTGTGTAGAAGCGATCTGGGAACCTTACTCTGCGAGTGGTCCGGTCTAGGGTGCCATTTTAACCTTTTAGTGATTTTTCAGCTCGTTTTTTGCTTTTGAGAATCCCTGTGTAGCAACTGTCTGTAATTTTACCTTTGTGGTGGTTATTGAAAATCCCCCAGTTTTTGCGAGAAGAAAAAACATGGAAACTTATCCAAACTCTGTGAAGCAGTCGCCGTTAAGAGGACACCTAGTACTGACACTTGAAGAAGCAGCGATGACGAATCTACAGTGATTGATGTCTGCCCTGCAGGTCGATTTAAGGCAGGAAAGGGTTACTATTGAAACCAAAAAGAGAGCTCGGTAGAGAACACACTAAGTGGGCTCAGCAATTGTGTGTTTAAAAGTGGAATAAAAACGAAATAAAGAAAGATAGCCGTAGAAAACACTAGGGTAAAAGAGTTGATCTCCTTAAACATTGTGACACTGCGTCTAAGATGAAGATGGATACAAAAATGTACTTATGACAATCTGAGAAAGGGTTTGTCGACGTGTGTTGCTTGTCACATCTAGAATCCTGTTGGCTATATGGAAGGGGCTAAGGAGAAACAGTGCCTACAAGATGGAGCTGACCATGATGTTGCCAAAAAGAGGAATAGTTTCCAGAGGAACAGCGATAGTAATAGTGCAGTCAGCAGAATGGAGAACGTAGGCTACTGTATGCAGCAACCCACAATCAGTCAGTGATGGCAATGCCATGGATAGGATAAAGGTCTGTCTGGCAGGAAATGCTTATGTGAGGGCCTTCAGCTTCGATGGGGTGCCTGAAATGGCTGAGTCAATTATCTGGGGGGATCTGTATTAGTGCAAATAGGCTAAGGCTTTTTGGGTGATTAATGTTTGAATTATTCTTCAGCTTTATATTCTTTTGATTGCTGTGTTGTACGTTTCAGGGAAATGGGTCAGTTATTTCTAAATGAGGCACCGCTGGCTGGGAGAGGGAAAAGGGGGAGTTGGTTGAGGTAGACCTCCTTTACACTGCGATTGCCTTCCTTTGTCCCTCTGCTGCCATTTCTTTTCCCATGGAAACAGTTGAGTAGCTGTGGTTATTGATGGCAGCGAAATATTTATATAAAATATTTGTCTTTACTGGGGATAGCTCTACACCAACCATGTTGTTTGTTCCTGGCCTATAAAACAAATTAAATTGCTCCCTTGTAATGCCTATTGTTAGCCATTTCTTGGAAATCGGTACATTCAATTTTTAGAACACCCTAGATGACTTTTTGATATAGATGCCTGACTCCGAGAAGACTGCACCAGGAATCCAGCAAGTTTCCCCTACAGGATACAGAAAAAACATTTATTTCCACATACAGCATCCCTCCCATCAGGGATGCAGAATACCTAGCTCTTACCATAAAGGTATTGGCCTGCACCGTGTTGAAATGCATTCCTATTTTCTAGATTCAAGCGTCTTTATACAATTTTACCACATCTTTACTAAAAGCAGTAGCCACATGCCTACTAAATATTGATTGCTTATTGGTCTTGGGTAACTTCAGTTTGCACATTGACGATGTGTATAATAAGGATGTGCACAATTTTATTAACTTCTGCCTACCCTGGATCTGCATCTTTTGACCACTGGACCAATTCACTTAGCAGGACATACGTTGGATTTAATTTTTGGCCACCCCTTGTTCCCTTTTTTTTTTTTTTTTTTTTTTTTTTATAAATAAATACCACTGTACTTCTGACCATATATTAATGTTATTTAATAGTTCTAAGTACACAGTCACAGTATGGGAGTATGGATATTCAATAGGGCATGGCGGAAATTCAAGATAGAATCCTACGATCCTTTTTTTTTTCTTCTGAATTCTAGCCCCACATCTGGCATTTTGGTTCTCGAGTTCACTGCCAAACGGCTGAATTAACAGACCTCTTCGTCATTGGACACTCATTTCTGCTAAACTCAAGGGGTCAAATGGCAAAAGGCCTTCTGCACCATGATACACTGAGACATTGAGTCTTAGCTAAGCAGGAGTTTCATAAAACAAGATTGTTACACTGTTGCACAATATAGGACGTTGGGTGAACAATTAACTTACTGGCCCATATGGTTATAAACGAGCTATCTTGTTCTTCTTTTGCACTGACATCAGCTGAACTGAGTAATAGTATTGTTTGAATTTCTCACATAAGCATTCCCTTTAAATGTATGTCAAATACACCATTTAAAGAAAGTAGGGAGTACTATGACCCTGGTACTGACGGACTCATTTGTCTCTTCCTGGATGAGGAAGCATCACAGCTTTGATATTGGTTATCGGCTGCAGTCAAGACCCATCCTATACAGAATATTGCTGGAACATTTGGCTGGGGCAGACATTGCGAACACTGTCTAGAAATGGTTTGAGTTATTTTTGCAAGATCACAAGCAAACTGTTTGTCTGGGCTACTACCGGTTCCCAGCCAAGGCTACCCCTTTAGGTGTACCTCATGAATTGTCCCTAAACCATACATTCAATTTATATGCAGCACCACTAGCCAGACTCATCGATTATTTTGGCCTAAAGATCTTTGCTTATGCATATGACACTTAACCTCTGTATCTCACCCTAGCCTTAGGATAAATTAACTCAACAATTCTTTTTCTTGGCCAATTGGATTTTAACAGCCCAACTGTAAATGGAGAGAAGGCAGAGGTGGTCAGGGCCTCTTCTGGCTCCATATCAACAAGCTAGAAATTTAGGAAGCATTTGTATTGTTAAACTCACCTTTTAGGAACACATTAAATCACTTATCAGCACCTGTCTGTCTGCTTATTGTGATTAGGAAGATCCTTTTGTTCCTTCAATACTGAAAGGAAAGCAATGGTTCAAGCTGTGATGACTTCTCGATTGGACTATTTTTAATCCTTATTGGTATGTCTTTTCAAATATTAAATGCACATTACTGGTATTACATAGACATGGCTGCTCGCATGGTTTTGGAACTAAAACTAAATTCGCCCATGTCTGTTGAGTTGCTCCGTAACTCTGTTTAAAGCATTGTTTGTCACAAAGTAGTGCATAGTATCAGACATGACAACTATGTCCTCTAAGTGCCTACGATACTCTTACAGTCATATCTTTTGCTCCAACTCTCAACATCGGAACTCAATCACTCGGTACAAAAAAACAGGAAGGGAGGCCGATCCTTGTCAGCGTTAGCAAATAAAGTGTTGAACGTTATGCCCCTGTTATTACGTTCTCAATCCAGTCATGACAGTTTCAGGAACCAACTAAAGACCAATTCGTTCAACACAAGAATCTGTTTTTTTTTTTTTTCCCTCCACCTTCGTGGTTTTTTTTTTTTTTCTCTTGATATGGAAATGTAAGGATGCTTATTTTTTTTAGGTACTCTGCCCTTTACAACTATTTTTCATTCAGTCATTTGAAGTGCTGTCCCCATTCAGTCAAAGCCTGCTTTGGCACTAATGTAGAGACTGCCCACTTTGCCAACTACGACACCTCCCTCGAGTGTCAGAGGAAAGTATCCTTGTGGCTAAAGAGAAAGTTAAGGCAACTTCAGTGCTGTACCTTTGGCAGAGCATTTTCCTGGGGCTCAGAGATTCATCTGGATGGAGGAGGAATTGAGATTTGCCTCAAAGGCCTAACAATATCTGATGAGGATTATGGCGGCATAGTGGATGATGTTTCAAAGGCTAATCTCCTTCCCACATTATAACTCTGCAGGCTTTTGTTTGGAAGTTCAATGTGTGTATGTCCTGGACACTTCAACAGAAGCGGATGCCCCTTACTCCTTCAGAAGGTTCCTCATATATAGCTGTGGTATGAAAAGCAACTGAAGTCCTGAAACTGATATTGCACTCTGTGGAGATGAAGTCTAACATTTTGTCTGTGAACCTGCTACCCTCCTCAGTGGCAGAACCATTACTTTCATTTAATGAGACACTCTTGATCCTGCTGTGGACGCATAGTGGAAGCCCTTCTGAGGCCTGGCGGTCCACAGGCTGATAATCATACATAGGCCACGTCCTGCTCTTTGCCCTTTGTCTACGAATGCAAGCTATTTATTCTAAACAAAACCCAAATACCTTTCTTACGGTACCTCCTGATAGAAAGCCAAGGACATTTGACACTATATGCTGGAAAGTTTGCTTCTGGTAGCCTCCCCCTATGCACTGTGAATGCAACTTGGCTCCCCGGTTGATATGTTCACACCCTCTGGGAACTGGCAATGCTTACAGTAGTTGCAGAAGTCATATATAGACACTACCCTGGCACGCTGACGTACGTTCTTTTCTTTCTGTGTCAGCCAACACACAGATCTGGAGAAGAACTGCAACACTTTTGTCGACTACTTTTGGGTGACTTTTGTATGCGTCGAGGGATGTCCCTGAAGAGCGGTTTTAAACACTCAGACTCTCGTCACAGAATGGTGTTGGTGACTGATCCACATCTCGTCTGCCTTTGGTGTCTGGAGCACGACCCAAAGTCGTGCTCCAAATGCCAGGCTTTGACTGAGCGGATCCGCCTGACGCCAGTCGTGCTAGCGCAACCTTCCCCGGCACTAGGACTGAAGTTGACGCTCCTGACGTCAGTTGGACCAGCAATCAATGTCGATCCTATACTTCTCCCCCACGCCCCTGAGCCGGATTGGCATTGCTCAATGCCAATTATGTTTTCCATGGGCTTTCTTGGGCACAGGGTGGATACAGACCCTTCTTTCTATGGGTATGGTTATGGGGATAGTGTAGAGGGGTTGCTGAAGCCTTTAGAATACCAGATTGGCCCCAACATGGACTGGTTTAAGGATTTGGTCAACGCTAATGGACTAGATAGTTCTCCTGACGCTGGCATGCTTTGTCCCCCTACCGTGGCTAGCAAGGTGGGCGTTTCATACTCCATGGTGGTAAGAAAGGCTGCTGAGGTTTTGGACCTCAAGCTTCCCTCTGTGGAGGTCAGGACTAACCTTTTGACCAAGGTGCTTCAGCCTGGGCCTTCCAGTTCGGAACTCCTCCTTCCCTTTAATGAAGCCCTTACGGACGTCCTACTGGGTACCTGGTTCAAACCCAGCACAGGGGCTCCTGTGTATAGGATGGTTGCCCACCACCATCAACCTGTGTCGACCAATCCAAAATTCCTGACCCAACATCCTACATCTAAGAGCCTTGTGATCCAGCCGCCTTCATCATCAGGCGCATTCCTTTCCACTCCCCCGGATAGGGAATCAAAAAGACTGGTTAGCTTCGGGAAGAAAATCTTTTCTTCTGCCAGTCTAGAGCTGCAGTCATGCAAGTGCTGCCTTGAGTCCTGGAAGAGGCCCGGGCGGTTCTCTTCCTAGCTATTATGGACGGAAGAGCTACTGCAAAGCTCATGATTTGTTGTGGACTGGATATGATGGACTCATTAGGTAGATCGGTTGCATCGACAGTGGCCTTGAGGGGCCACGCCTGGTTGGGGTTGTCCAGCAATCTTTAACGGACATGCCCTTTGACGGCACCCTTCTCTTCGGAGACAAAGCGGACTTGGTGCTCGAGCGCTTTAAGAACTCTCTTGCTATGGCTCGGTCCTTTGGCCTCATAGCTGCTCCTTGCCTCCTACAATCTGCTTTTTTGCCCCTTTCATGGCTACGGAAGGGGCACCCAGCCTTGTTAATTTCCATCCGACCCGTGCATACTTCACAGCCTCTGCACGGCAACAGGATCCTACATGCTTGTGGAACAAGGAGCCAGCGGTCCACCCAGTTCACCACCACCCCTTTCACTGCCTCCTAGCCTTCCTAGTCTTTTGGAACATCCTGGATCAGTTGGCGGCAGGATTCACCATCACCTGCCCCACTGAGAATCCATCACCACGGACAATTGGGTGTTGCAAATTGTCCAAAGGGGCTACTTTCTCCCCTTCGAGACTTCCCCTCTGACCATGTCACCATTATACGATCATCAATCGGAGGATCATTTGGCACTTCTCTTTGAGGAAGTCAAGGCTCTCTTGGCCAACGGCACCCTAGAAAGGGTCCCTACACTAGAAGTAGGTTGTGGTTGTTATTCCCGCTATGTTCTGGTGCCCAAAAAGAAGGGCCTTTGCCCTGTCCTATATCTCCGGTCCCTCAATCTCTTCCTCAAAAAGGAGAAGTTCAAAATGCTAACTCTAGCTCAGGTCCTGTCTGTCCTGGAGACTGGATGGTAGCGTTGGACTTGCATTCCCGTCCTGCTGGCCCACAGACGTTACTTGCAATTCGTGGTAGGTCACAAGCACTTTCAGTTCACCGTGCTCCCCTTCGGCCTTACCAGTGCCCCTTGGGTGTTCACAAAAGTGATGGTAGTGGTTGCAGCTCATCTGCGCTTGTTAGAGGTTTCAGACTTCCCCTATCTTGAGAACTGGCTGTTGAAAACAAACTCTCCTCAGGCTGTCATCTTCCACCTCCAGACTATGGCGAACCTCCTGCATTTACTGGGGTTCACTAAACACATGCCAAAGTCACACCTGACTCCCTCTCAAATGCTTCCTTTCAGCAGAGCTGTTCTGGACATAGTGCAGTTTCGGGCTTATCCTCCTGAAAGGAGAGTCCAGGATATTTGGGCTATAATCCCGATATTTTCAACCTCTATCCTAGATTTCGGTGAGAGTGACTGAGGCTGCTGGACCACATGGCCTACTGTATCCTGCTGGTCCAACATGCCAGTTTGCGTATGCGGGCTGTGCAGTGGGACCTGAAGTTCCAGTGGGTGCAGCATCACAGAATCTCTCCAACAAGGTCCAGATCTCGGAGGGGACTAGATCTGCAGTGGTGGCTATTGAATCCAGATTGGGTCAACAACAGACCTCTCTCCCTTCCCCCAACCAGATCTCACAGTAGTGACAGATGCGTCACTCCTGGGATGGGACAGCCACATGGGAGAGGTGAAGATCAGAGGCCTCTGGTTTCTGGCGGAGTCCGGGTTCCACATCAACCTTTTGGAGCTCAGAGCGATCCGATTTGTATTGAAAGAATTCCTTCCCTCTCTCAAAGGGAAAGTGGTGCAGGTGTTCACCAACAACACCACTGAGATGTGGTACTGCCACAAGCAGGGCGGAGTGGGGTCCTGGACCCTCTGTCAAGAGGCTCTTTGCCTCTGGACATGGCTGGAACGCCAGGGCATTTCACTGGTGGTTCAAAATCTGGCGGGCTCTCTTAACGCCAGAGCAGATAAACTTGGCTGTTGTTGCATAGTCTATCAAGAATGGCATCTCCATCCAGAGGTGCGCAAGGTCTTTTACAGCAGTGGGGAGAGCCTTGGTTAGGCTTTTTCGCCTCCACAGAAAACCCACAATGTCAGCTGTTTTGCGTGTTTGAGTTTCCAAGGCGACACTCGCTTCGTGACTTTTTTTGTTGTGAGTGGCGCTCAGGCCTCCTTTATGCCTTACTGCCAATACCACTTCTGTCCAGAGTTCTGAAGATCAGGCGCGCCTGGGCCCAAGTAATCCTGGTGGCTCTAGACTGGGCACGAAGAGTTTGGTATCCCGAGCTATTGAGCATGGCCATTGATACTCCAATCAGACGGCCCAACGGGAAGATATTCGGTAGCAGCAGGAGGTGACGGTCCTTCACCCAAACCTGTCCAGTGTCTGCCTCCTTGCATGGAGATTAAGCAGCAGCAGTTGACAGCTTTCGACCTTCTGTCTGAAGCCTGTGATGTTATCTTGGCAGCCAGACGTCCCTCCAGCAAAACTGTATACGCCTGACATTAGAACAATTTTTGTGGCATGGTGTATGAACAAGTCTGTTGATTTCCCTTTCTGCACCTCTCTCAGAGGTTCTCCTCTTCATTCTTTCTCTTGCCTAGCAGGGCTGTGCTCTAAGGAACCCTCAAGGGTTATTTTAAGGCTACAAGACCACCCTTCTCTGTTCAATCGAGCTGCTCCACTACTGTCCCCTGCAGCTTTTGACTCTTAAAAATGTTGTCTTGATTGCCATCACCTCTGCTTGTAGAGTGAGTGAGCTCCCGGCTCTCTTCAAAGCCACCATTTCTGGCTGTCCATCCTGACAAGGTGATGCTTTGTACTAGGGCTTCCTTCCCAAAGTGGTGATACATTTTCATGTAGGCTAATCAATCACCTTGCCTACTTCTCATGCACCTCTACATCCCACTCATGAGGAGGAGAGACTCCACCATCTAGATCCAAAATTAGTGTTGGTGTTCTACCTAAATCATACCAAAGATTTCCGGATGGATGATCAATTCTGTGGGTTAAAGTGGTGCGAAAAAAGCAAGAACGGTGCAGAATATGACCCTCTCGCGATGGGTAGTCCTTTGCATCAAAATGTTACAGTTTGGCAAAAAAGCAACCCCCTGAAGGTTTGCATGCTCAATCTACCTGAGCAGCTGCTGCTACCACAGTGTTAGCATGCGGAGTTCCAGTCCTGGATATCTGCCAGGTGGCGACATGGGCATCCCTGCACAAGTTCACTAAACATTACTGCCTGGATAGTCAGGTCTGCATAGACCGCTACTTTGGCCGTCTGGTCCTGCAGGACTTTTTGGTGTGATCTTAGTTTGCAGCCCACCACTGGGGATGGTATTGCTCTGGTATCTATTCTAAGGTAAGCAATCTGCAACTAGAAGACTGTCAGATGAGCAAGTTACTTACCTTCAGTATCGATATATCTGGTAGAGACAGATTCTAGTTGCAGATTCCTTACTGACCCGTCCATCCTCCCTGCTCTGCAAACTTACTTGTAGGGACTTCCCTTTAGGGGCCTTAGTTTTTAGCCGGGATGGTGTCAATATATGACCGTGACGTCATCACAGTGACTACAATGCCCGAGGAGTAGACTAACGCCACCTGATGGCACGCAGGGGTACTGCACAAAGAAAAATCTCAAATCCAGTCTGAAGCCTGGAGAAAATTCTAAGGCAAGGAATCTGCAACTAGGATATGTCCCTACCAGATATATCGTAACCAAAAGTAAGTAACTTCTTTGTTCAGACCTCGCTCACTGGCAAGCTCTAGGATTGCAAGCGACATCTGAAAACAAAGCAGACTCCTTCCTAAAGTGGTTCAGAAATGGTAGAGCTACGACTTGCTTGCTGGGCTTAGACTCCCCAGCGAGGCAATTAATTCCGCTGTCTAGAAAGGTTAGAGGCTATTTCAAGGCAGTCCCATCAGAGTAAACCTTCTCAGTTCTCATCAAGTCTGGATACCCCCACCCCCATCAACTGTGAGGCCTCCTTTTGGGCAAGGTTGGGTATAGAGTATGCCATCACCAGTATTAGAGGCAGTCCCCACCATCTGCCAGCATTGCTGCCTCCAAACCTCTGACTTCCTCCCTCCCCCACCCATCCAAGACCTTCATGCCATGCCACCATCTTCTGTTTGGAAGAAGTGACTATTTTTTCACCTGTTTGAAACACAACTGATTGTCGGGCTACCCAGCTAACTTGCAAGTGCTGTGCCCTATCCTTCTTTTCTCTTACTCCGGATTACCCTCCCTCCCTCCATCAAGATGTGTTCTTTGGCACGTGCCAATATTTTGTCGGTAAAGGAGTCAAAGAAGTGGTGCTCCTGGAAGAACAAAGCACATTGTTCTACTCCATTTATTTTTTAGGTCCCCAAGATGAATGGAGGTTTAAAATTTACCATGGATCTCCCCTAAATAACTTGTTCTGCCAAGACCAGTTGAGGATGTCTCCATGAGCTACATTCTGCTTTGAGGATCACCTTGAATGTCTAGTACACCTATTTTATTTTCCAATTCTCTCTGCCCATAGACATAAACTGAGGTTCTTCATGGGATCCCTGCAATATAAGTTTACAGTCTTTTTGTCTGGGCTGGCAACTGTGCCTCGTGTTTTGATGATAGTGCAGGCAGTTGTGGCACCTTCACTGCCAAGTTCAGGAGTTTGTGTATTTTCAAATAAAAGGCTACATAGTTAAAATGGATTTCCCATTGGAGGGAACACTTAAAAAGCATGATGGATCTCCTCCACATATTGAGATTCATAATCCGTATTCAAAAGTCTCACATCACTTCACCTCGGAAGTTACACGTCTTAGGAGCAGCGTTAGACCCAAATCACAGGAAAGCTCTTCTTCATTTTCAGGAGATCAGGGGTATTCAGTATAGGATTTTGATGTTTCTGACTGCGATAAGGATCCTCGTTCTTAAATATGCTAGGCCTCATACATCCTATGCCAGGTGATAGATGGGGGACCTTGTAATGGTGCTTGAGAAAGCAGTGGCTCTACCATGGTGATGGATGCCGCCTCCTGGGCTGAGGTGCCCACCTAAACACAATGAGGACCTTTGGTCTGTGTTAGAGCAGCACCTGCACATAAAGGTCCTGCCACTTTGGGGTGGTCTTCCTTGCCATATAGGCATTTCTCCTGTCAATCTTGGGGAGCAAAACTCCGATTCAGATCACTGACACTATCATTTGTTGTTATATCATTGCAATATTGTCAAAAGTCAGTGGTGTGATGTTGTCAAGGACCCTATGTTGGGAAGAGATTAATCTTTGGAAGTGAATGGAGTAATAAGGGAGTTTTTCCTGGTAATGGCTAATTTTGCAGGCTCTAGTATTGTGAGTGGAGACGCTGCTCTTGCTCGAGGAGTACTTTTAAGAAATAATGGGGGATGCCTGCAGATTCATCTTGTGTCTGTGCCTACTGTATGAGATTCCACTGTTTCTGCTGAAAGTCCAGCAGAAGGGTTGGGCATAACTGATCCTAATTACGACAGATTGCACACACATTAGGAGATGAGATCCACAGTGTCCAATCAGCATTTGGCCACCTTTTACTGTCCACGCACTGCAAACCTGTACTTACAGCTGCATGATCAAGTCCTCCACACCAATCACCAAAGGCTGTGGCTGCAGGTACAGAGATGGAGCAATGCTAGCTAGTCTTTTTTTTGGCTTCCTGATAAGTTCGCATCTTGGCGTCTATGAAAATTCCATCTAAGCAGGTCACAGGAGCATTTTTCTTTTCTTCAGTGATCGGGTCACATGAATTAAATCCTTTCTTCCCGATGTCCTATGATTTGCATTGTTCCTTTCTCAGCAGGGTCTGCCAGTGTCTGCATTTAAGGAATTTTTTACTGCCCTGCTTTCAAATCACTTCTTGACCAACCATCTCTGTTTAGATCATCACTAGTGGCACATTTTCAAAACAGTTTGCTTTTCTTGTTGTTCGCATTCCGTGTGTTTCTCAGTGGGATTTGAATCTTGTGTTAACTCTTCATAGCATCACCATCCGTAACAATGCATGGTTGCCCGATTTAGCATCTCACTTTGAAGACAATATTGCTTCTTGCATTTACTTTAACTTGTAAGTTCGGAAAATGTCAGGTACTCTCTATTGGTCCACCTTTCAGAGTTTTCTATGCAAATAATTTGGTTCTAGTCACCTTCCAGTCTTTCTGATTGTCAGTGATACCTGAATTGGATGTGGGCCAGTATTTTATCCTTTCCTTTTTCTTCTCTCTACATCCAACCAAGGATGAGGATCATTTGCATAGACTGGAATCCAGACTTGCAATGTTACATTTCCCTACTCAACTTAACAGTGTGGAGAATCCACTCTGCAGACTTAACTAGTGCCAAGAAGGGCATGAAGGTGACCATACACACCATTTCATGTGTGTTTATCCTTTGTGTTAAGATCTGCTATGAAAGATGCAAGAAAGATCCTCCGGAGTGCATTCACATGCATTCAACTATGCCCCTGGCTGTTTCTGCTACCTTCACTAGAAGTGGTCCAGTTGCTGACATCTACCAGGCAGCCATGTGGTCATCTTTGCATACCTTTGCCACCAACCTGAGCAATCGTCTCACTGTTCAAGTACTTAGTTGCTTCTACTTTGCCTGAGTTTTGTTGCATGATTTCCTTGGTAATTAGCACTACTTAACCGTCCTCCCAGAAGGTATTTCTTTGGGTCCCAGTCATAAGGGGAGGAGGATTACTTACTACTCTCCCATTCCCTGGGACTTAGTAGTTTGTTTAATCAGCTCCCATGGTACACATGCTGTTTTTAGTACTGTCATTGATAGTCCCTCGATTCTGTCTGCACACTAAAGCAACTTTGCTCTGTCTGGCGGCACAAGAGAGAGATTACTGGGGAGAATCTTTTCTGGACCAGTATAAAGCCAGGAAGGATAATTCATTAAGGTAGTTGGAAGATTATATATCTACCAAAAATAAAGTTTTTCTTCTGAAGGAATCGTTAAGAAAAAGATAACATCAAGACTGTGTAGCAGCAATTTATTGGGTTTCCTGCCTCAAACACTGCATAATACCTGTGTATTCACAATTTGCCCTCATGGACTGGAGACTTTCAGTGCCTATAGTACTGCAGACTTTGAGAATCGGAGACGTATATGTTGTATATAATCATTCCCAAATGGACAGTTTCTGTTTTTTCTTTCTGGGTGTTCAGATTTTTTATGGACAGAATGTCTTTTGTGTTCTGCCAGTAGTGGTACCGTCAGTGGCCATGGGTGTACCTGCCTCTCTGTGTGCAGGTTTTGCCTCCCTTGCTCCCTTGGACCACAATAATTCACTTTGTCAATCACCAAACATGAGATATGGGTGTTTTATAGCATGACCTTTTCAGAGCGTGAGACACAAACCAGGGTCTCAGCACTCATGAGAAATATTTAGACCATAAGTTGGCTGAAATGGTACTCGCATAACCGATTTCAAATTACAAACCTAACCTCTAGTCCCAGGGTGTAGACCTACCATTGTGGAATATTTCTAACAACAGACTCTGCCATTTGAATGTCCCCATGCACCAGACCAGATAATGACAACAGCAGTGATCCTGTGCTCGGACAGGTGACGTAGTGTGGCTCCACTTTGCCTCTGTCCCACCTCAGAAGTGATGGAGTAGAGCTGCATATGAGTCACCTTTTATGTCATGTATATTTGTAAAGCAAATCATCACCTGTGAGAATATCCTGGCGTTGAACAGATGTGTGTGTCTAGCTCTGCCGTTGGTGGGTTGGTTAGTTGAAAAGTCAGGACTTCAGCTTGTGGAATTCAAGAAGAGAGGAGGAAACTGATGTGAGTGGGAGGCCTATCGACAATTTAGGAGCGATATAAGAGGATGCCTATAATCCTGATCTGGTTCTTTGTGCATGGGATGTGTGCAAGTAGGAGTCTTGCAGAGGTTTGTGGTTGGTTGGTGTAAGTTGATGTGACTGTTAAGGTGTATGAGGTCTAAGTTGTATAGTGTTTGATTGTGCGCCTGAGGAGTTTGAAATGAGCATGTTCATGTATAGGAAGCCAGTGGAGCTCGCTGAGCTGAGCTGTGGTGTGGTGTGATTTCTGTATGGGAGGTTAAGGATGAGCCTGGCTGCCAAATTTCCAAATGGTTCGTAGTCTTCTAGTGAGTTGGTTGGTGATCCCGATGTATAGGGTGTTCCTGTAGTCTAACTTGCTGGTGACCAAAGCGTGAGTGACCGTTTTTTTCTAGTGTTGCTTGGGAGCCATTTTAAGATATTCCTCAATGTCTGCAGGGTATGGAAGCAGGATGCACTGAAGGTATTGACCTGTGCAGTCATGCCAAGTTGCTGTTGATTATTCAGAGGCTCCTGGCATGGGTGGGTCCAGTTTTGGCCAGCCACCAGTTTGAGTCCCACAGTGAGTTGTTCTTGCTGAAGATTACTACTTCTGTCATGTTGGTGTTGAGCTTGATGCAGTTGGCTTTCATCCAGTTTGTAACTTTGGCCATTCAGGCAGTGACTTATTTCTTGTGATTGGGGTATTTTTCTAGCAGGAAAGTATGACTTGCATGCCATCACGTAGGAGAGGATGTTGAGGTGTGTGTGTGTGTGTGTGTGTGTGTGTGTGTGTGTGTGTCTCTGTGTGTGTGTCTCTGTGTGTGTGTCTCTGTGTGTGTGTGTGTCTCTGTGTGTGTGTGTCTCTGTGTGTGTGTGTGTGTCTCGTTGGTCAGAGGGATCATGTATGCGATGAAGAGGCACACCACAGGTGAGTTTAAGGGCTTCTGAGGAGTACAATGCCAGCCTGGCAGTTTGTGTTCTATCAGTTAAGAAGAACCAGATCCAACAAAGAGGAGGTCCATTGATATTGATCTAGTGCAAGCACCTGCTGAGGATGGGGTGTGAGACTGTCAACGGCTGCAGAGAGGTCCAAGAAAATGAGGGCTGCTGTTTATTCTGTCAAGGATTACGCAAAGGTTGTATTTGGCAGTGAGGGGTGCTGTTTCTGTTCTGTGGCAGTGAGGGGTGCTGTTTCTGTTCTGTGGCAGTGAGGGGTGCTGTTTCTGTTCTTTGGTTGGGCCTGAATCTGGACTGCATGACTTCGAGGAGCATCTACTTGCTTATGTGGTCCGTGAGGCATCAGTTGAGTCGTTTCTCTGAGACCTTTCTCTGGTTTGGTAAGAGGGAGATGGGTCTGTAGTTGGAAAGAGTGACTTGTTCAGCGGCTGGTTTCTTGAGCAGGGGTGTGGCAGTGGCATGTTTCCAGGATTCTTGGAAATGTGGCTGTGTTGATGGACACATGATGAATGGGTATTAATGGTTCCCTGATCAGTAGGACTCCTTTGGTGATGTGGTGGGGGCCAGGGTGAAATTGGGAATCCAAGTCGATGGTCTTCATCATAGCAGTGATTTTGCCAGTGGGCCACGAAAGCAAGGTTGGTTCTTTAGCTGTGATGGAAAGTTGAGTTGCAAGTGTGATGTGGCCTGGAAGAGGGTCAAAGTTGACACACATGGAGGTGGTTTTGTTACATAAGAATTTTGAGAGCTTGTTGCAAAGCTCTTGTGAGGGACTGGTATTGCTGGTGTCGTCAGTATGCCCTGTGAAATCTTTGATGGCAAAGATTCTTTGCTGCTGTTAGAGCAGGCATTGATGTGCTCTGCAAGAGCTGTGCACTTGGTGTTCCTCTTTGCTGGTGGTAGGGTACTTGGGACTGATTTGAATACGTCTTCATTTGTGGTGTCTTGACTTGTTCTCCATTTGCACTCCAGTTGATTGCAGTGGCGCTTCGTGAGCCTGAGTTCCTCTGTGTCCAGGTCATAGTTGCTGACTGATGTTTCTGATTGAGAAAATCTGGCCCATAAGTGCCTGGCAACATGCTAGGATCAGCCAAGGTTTGTGAGGTTTTCTAGAAGGGCTGTAGAGTTTGGGTCAGTGTTGTCTTTTAGGTGAAAGTTAAGGGCTCCGAGGAGGATAGACAGCTGAGTTGCTAGATCTGCAGTTGCCTCCACTGTGAAACAAAAAAACAAATGTTCTGACAGAAATCCACCAATCAGTGCCAATGTCATGTGAGCCTTTACTACCATTTAATGATGCTGTTACTGATGGTTTGAGGGCTACATAGTCCAAGTCTTGTTATAACCTGCCGGTCAGCCGGAGTCCAATGACAGACTTAAGCCCAGTTTTCTGGACTTCCTAACCAAGCACACTAGAACCAAGAGCCTCATTGTCAAGGCTTCAAATAGCAAGAGCAAACTTAATTCCTTTCCAAGCAATTATCCAGATGAACAATCCAAAAGGATTGATTCATTTTGCAAAAGAATGTTTTCTTCTTGCAAGCTTGGCCCGTAGGTCCATAAATGTTGTTTGTTTGCTTGGTAGGAATGTCCATGCGATGTGAAACATGGTCAGCAAGATCTTGTTGCTGTTTCCATGGAACATCAGAGGTTCTTTGGCTCAGGTGATACATGATGGACAGGTTGCAGTGAAGTATGTAACCTGTGAAAGTCTGGATGCTACAGATTGATGGATGAGGTTGACTGTATATTCTGGTGAAGTGCAAGAATCTTTAATGAGATATTTCCTGCAATAGGCCTTGACTTTTTTTTTTGGGTGAGGGGTTGGACTAAGTACTAGAAAGAGTCAAACCATTGCACTCTCTTGGGGGAGTAATTTCCCCATCAATTAAAAAACAAATCTGCAACTAATCAAGGGAGATAGCTTCTAGTCCACGGCGGCCTTCCCAACCAGTGGAACAGCAGGCAGCCCACTCTTCTTGATCATGGGATACCAGGAAACACCACACAGGGCAGCAATACATCAGTGCTTCAAAAACTTCTTCCCTGTTGCAACAGCTGCCAAATCGCTTTGGTTTATCCTCAGCAACTCATGCCAGTCAGGTGGGAGGCAGGATTCGAAGTCTCCTGTTCGGCTGGAGATCCTTTACTTTGGACACCTGGATCTTGCTGATAATTCAAAGAGGTTATGCCCTAACTTTTGTTTCCTTTGATTCTATTCTCGATATTTTTGTCCTGAAAAAGGATGGTGTCCTCAGGCCTATCCTGGACCTTTGGCATTGAATGCCTTCTTGATGAATTAAAGATGCTCCTTTGACCTCAGATTCTTTTGTTTCTGGAAGTAGGAGACTGGTTGGTGTCCTTGGACTTGCAGGACACCTTGCCATAAAGTTGTCGAGCAGCTGACAGGCATTATAAGCAGGTCAATTTGGGCCAAGAATATTTTCAGTTACCTGTGATCCCCTTCGACCTTAGCATGGCTTCCTACAATGGCCACTTGTGTTGTCTTGAAAGTGATGCCAATGGTTGCTGCCCATCTTCAGAGCTTGGGAGTATGTTTCTGTACTTCAATAGCATGCTGGCTTGTTATCCGTTTGTACTGGAGAGAAGTAAACAAGATTATGTTGGATATCCATAAACTCAACTCTGATCACACTTGTGTCACTATTGAGCTGTACTGACCGTGACCCTCCAACAAACTGAAAACTTGCTTCGCTGCTGCTGGTAGGTGGTTTTGTTGGACTTTCAGGACATGCTCCCATATGCTCGTCTACCAGTCTTGCAGGTATTACCAGAGGCTCAAGTTGGGCTAAGAATAGTTTGTTAGCCATGACCTTACCATGGCCCCTTCCTGTGGTCACTTGCATGGTCATGAAAGTGTTGGCGGTGGTTGCTGCTCATCTTCAGAGGTTACAAGTACATGTACTTCTGTGCCTCAAGAGCAAGCTGGATTGCTATACTTGTGTACAAGATAATGTTGGATATCACTAACCACAATTACGGCACTGCTGAACTGTACTGAGAGTGACACTCCATCAGACAGAAAACTTGCTTCGCTGCTCTGGTATTGGGCGCATGAGACGTTGCAAAGACCAGCACCAACAAAAAAACACTGGCTATGAGATGTAGTATACTTCAAAGACATACTAGGAACTTATGCTACCAAAAAACATGCTTAAAACCCATTGGCACCTGTGCGACTATATTGCATGCAGGTAGATCATGAAAAAGTCAAACATGGAATAACTTTGAACGGGCAAGTGCTTAGGGACTGCCCAACAGAGCTATATGAAGGCCGGAAACAAACATAATGCAAAAATATTTTAGGTAGCCCCATCACCTGTTTGTGTAACAGATATAAATTGCACCTAAGGGGGGATTATTGTAAGCTGTTTAACTCCATACATAAATTAAAAGGCGTACTTGGTGCTCCCAAACCATTCATTCTGGCTCAGTGTGACCTCAACCGGGTTTTGTCATTCTTAATATGTACACGCTTCAAGCCCATACACTGTTGCTTTTTAAGGCTCTTGACATTGAATATAGTGTGACCATCACATCAGCACACAGTGTGAGCAAAATGCAGGCTTCGATGTTCAACTACCATGCAAGACCTTTCCTGACAAGTTGGTGTTACAGACTAGGGCAGCGTTCCTTCTAAAAGCATTAACACCCTTCACTACTGGTCATTCTATCACTTTGCCAGCATTATTTGCTCCGCCTCAACACTTGAAACATGAGTTATAGGCTCCACCTTCTTGATCTAAAAAAAGGCTTTAATATTGACTGCACAATAGACCATAGGGTATGCTGGCAGCTCTCATTGGGTTATAAGTTGCAAGGAAAGGTAATGCTGTGTAGAATAGGATCCCATCGAGGTGGAAAGTCCTCTGCTTCTAGTTCAGCTTGCACGGGCTTAAAAGCAGCCCCCTGAGGGCCCATTCCAGCAGAGCCTAGGCTGGTACCATGACATTGGCACAAGGCGTGGCTGTCCTCGAATTCTGCCAGGTTTTGACCTTGACAGCCATGTCCACTCAACAGGACACTTATCTCGCTTGCTTATACAGGATGTTTTGCTTGGAGTACACTGTGCAGACCCTTCACCTTGGGGAGGTAATGCTTTGGTATCTATTTTAATGTGATGAATCTGAGACTGGAAGTATCCAGCAGAAGAGCAATTTGCTAACCTTACATTCAGCAACACTTTTTCTGTCTAAGCACATATTCCTCACTGACCTCCCTGTTTTGGGGAGTGGCCTTTTAACAAGGGGCCACGTTAAGGTTTAGCACATTGTCACCAACTAGACTCCATGGCTGAGGGTGTGGAAAATGAGACAAGAAAATGTCAGCATGCAGGGTGGTGCTTATATGTGACTCCAATCCATCACACCACCTTGGTGGCATGCAAGAGCACTGCTATTTACATTTTTTAGTTTCAGTCTGGCGCCTGGGGATACTCAAAAGGTGAGGATTCTGTAATTAGAATACCCACTAGAAAGAGCTTTGCACAAGATAAGTAACTTTTGCTTGTTTAAGGAGATATTTTAAACGAATGAAACAACTCTCATTGAAGACTTTTAATAAAAGGTTTAAATTGGGCTCAGTAGAAATCAGCGTGCCAAAGCTCCAAATCTTTTAGTTTTAAGAGATTAGTGCAAGGAAAAAAGGTGGGAGAATTAGGAATGCTATGATTGTTGCTATTTGAAATGTGAGGCAATTGAGGTGTGGAATGGCTAAGGGGAAGAATTGGAAGGCACAGGAGGGGAAACAGTTGAGGTAGAAGTGTTTGCAGTCTGTGCGAAGTTGCAGTTAGACCTGGCTAAATTTAAATTACAGACATTTCACATCATTCTTGCAAATTTGTGTTATGCTTGTTACACAAAATTACGATCCGTCATGTAATTACACGATGTTTGTGGTAAAACTTTACCGTGAGCGTGCTGGCATAATGCAAATGACCAGAACATGAGGGGCTGTTGCTTGCTCCACTTGAGTTTTTCACCTATGTTTTTTTTACTCCGAACATTTCTCTTTGCTGCGAGAATACATTGCACACTAAAATATATCGCTAAATTACAGGGTTGTGTTTTGTGGATTTTTCCTAAAGGTTTGTATTACACAGAAGTACTCCAATAGATTAACCCCTTTGCTGCCAGACCTTTTCCCCCTCCTGTGCCAGGCCTTTTTTTTTGCCTATTTGGAATAGTTCTAGTTTATGCCCTCATAACTTTTTGTCCACATAAGCTACCCACGCCAAAGTTGCGTCCTTTTTTTCCCCCAACATCCTAGGGATTCTAGAGGTACCCAGACTTTGTGGGTTCCCCTGAAGGAGGCCAAGAAATTAGCCAAAATACAGTGACAAATTCGTTTTTTTTAAAAACAAATGGGGAAAAGGGGCTGCAGAAGAAGGCTTGTGGCTTTTTCCCTGAAAATGGCATCACCAAAGGGTTTCTGGAACAGACAGACTTGAATCAGAAAACCCAATTTTTCAACACAATGTTGGCATTTTACTGGGAAATACACGATTTTTTTGTGCTTTCAGCCTCCTTCCAGTCAGTGACAGAAATGGGCGTAAAACCAATGCTGGATCCCAGAAACCTAAACATTTCTGAAAAGTAGACAAAGTTCTGAATTCAGCAAGGGGTAATTTGTGTAGATCCTACAAGGGTTTCCTACAGAAAATAACAACTGAAAGAAAATAATATTGAAATTGAGAAGAAAAAAAACAGCAATTTTTCTCTACGTTTGACTCTAACTTTTTCCTGCAATGTCAGATATTTGAAAGCAATATACTGTCACGTCTGCTGGACTCTTCTGGTTGCGGGGATGTATAGGGCTTGTGGGTTTATCAAGAACCCTAGGTACCCAGAGCCAATAAATGAGCTGCACCCTGCAGTAGGGTTTCATTCTATACCGGGTATACAGCAATTCATTTGTTGAAATATAAAGAGTGAAAAATAACTATCAAGAAAACCTTTGTATTTCTAAAATGGGCACAAGATAAGGTGTTGAGGAGCAGTGGTTATTTGCACATCTCTGAATTCTGGGGTGCCCATACCAGCATGTGAATTACAGGGCATTTCTCAAATAGATGTCTTTTTTTACACACTCTTATATTTGGAAGGAAAAAATTTAGAGCAAGACAAAGGGCAGTAACATTTGTTTTGCTATTCTATGGTCTCCCGATAAAAATTATACCTCACTTGTGTGGGTAGGCCTAGCACCCGCGACAGGAAATGCCCCAAAACACAACGTGGACACATCACATTTTTTGACAGAAAACAGAGGTGTTTTTTGCAAAGTGCCTACCTGTAGATTTTGGCCTCTAGCTCAGCCGGCACCTAGGGAAATCTACCAAACCTGTGCATTTTTGAAAACTAGAGACCTAGGGGAATCCAAGATAGGGTGACTTAGGGGCTCTGACCAGGTTCTGTTACCCAGAATCCTTTGCAAACCTCAATTTACCTAAAAAAAAAAACACGTTTTTCTCACATTTCGGTGACAGAAAGTTCTGGAGTCTGAGAGGAGCCACAAATTTCCTTCCACCCAGCGTACCCTCAAGTCTCCCGATATAAATGATACCTCACTTGTCTGGGTAGGCCTAGCGCCTGCGATAGGAAATGCCCCAAAACACAACGTGGACACATCACAATTTTTGACAGAAAACAGAGGTGTTTTTTGCGAAGTGCCTACCTGTAGATTTTGGCCTCGATCTCAGCCGGCACTTAGGGAAACCTACCTAACCTGTGCATTTTTGAAAACTAGAGACCTAGGGGAATCCAAGATGGGGTGACTTGTGGGGCTCTCACCAGGCTCTGTTACCCAGAATCCTTTGCAAACCTCAAAATATGGCTAAAAAACACATTTTCCTCACATTTTGGTGACAGAAAGTTCTGGAATCTGAGAGGAGCCACAAATTTTCTTCCACCCAGCGTTCCCCCAAGTCTCCCGATATAAATGATACCTCACTTGTGTGGGTGGGCCAGGTGCCTGCCACAGAAAAAGGCCACAAACTTGTAGAGATTATGGGGATAGCACAGCGAGTTGATAAGCACATATTCTTCTTTTATACATCTTTAGGCTGACTCTGCCTTGGGGACCCACACAAGTGAGGTGTCATTTTACTTGGGAGACTGAGGGGAACGCTGGGGAGTAGGAATTTTGTGCTGGAGCGGTGATCGTACAAACGAAAGTCAGGAAAAGATGCTTTTTTAAGCAAATTTTGAGGTTTGCAGAGGAGTCTGGGTAAGAAAATGTTGGGGGATCCACGCAAGCCACACCTCCCTGGACTCCTTGGGGTGTCTAGTTTAAAAAAAATGTCTGGGTTTGGTAGGTTTCCCTAGATGAAGGCCGCACCCAGGACCAAAAACATAGGTGCCCCTCCCCCCCCCCCCCCCCCCCAAACACAGGTAGTTTTGTAATATATAATTTTGATGTGTCCACATACGTCTGTGATGTGCCAAACACTAAAATTGTGAAAAGAAATGCACTTAGGTTATGTGAAAAAGACCCCACACCCACCAACCAAGTTGGTGGCATGCTTCATCATCGGGGTCCCACCTGAGACACCTAGCGTGTTACAAGTGTGCTGCGACGCCTGATTACAGCGGAGCAGGTTTTTTAATTTTTACCACACATACTGGTTGGATTTGGCATGAGGGTGAGTGATAGTTCAGTAGATCAAATTTTATTAACAAGAGATTTCACAAAAGTGAAATGCACTGGTAATAACTGAAAGGCCAAAAAAACTGAACTAATGACTCTCAGCTCGTGAGCTGTAAAGCCACGGTAAGGCACCAACTGCTTTACAGTCTATTCACACACTTTTCATACATGACATGCACA
Organism: Pleurodeles waltl; assembly: GCF_031143425.1. Lineage (NCBI taxonomy): Eukaryota > Metazoa > Chordata > Amphibia > Caudata > Salamandridae > Pleurodeles > Pleurodeles waltl. Next base: position 548,554,567 of record NC_090440.1, on the reverse strand, counting down.
AGACCATTCACGCCGCCAGCCACAGGCCCAGCACATTACAACACTCGCATCGACAGACAGCGCCAGTCAAGGGCCCATCACTTTCATACACCCACATGCCTGATACAGCAATCACACCAGCTGATGAGTGTGTGGACTGGCGTTTGGCTGGCACCGCTAGCCAAGCACCACCCCAAGCACACCGCCAGCCAAGTGCCACCCCACGCACACCACCATCACTTTTTTTTGTTTATAAACAACAAAGAAACCACTAACTAATTATAAAATAAGTACAAAACAACAAACACAAAAGCACTAACTAAATACATGACAGTAATGCCAACCATGAAACTGAACATATGAAAATATAAAACAGACAGTTTACGCTCACGGAATTTCCCCCAAAATGTTCCTGGTGTGGTAACTTCTAAAACAGCTGGGCACACACAGCCCAGGCTTTGAAGGGCATTCGGGGCAGTACATCCGGCTCTCCCTCCGGATTGCTCTCCGGGCACATACTCTACATTTCTTTGTGGGCAAGTATTTTTTGGGAGTGGGAGGAATGTGAACGGAAAGTGGCGATCTTTCAGTCTAGCCGCTTCCTCCACCACTTCTACTCTAGGAACTCTTGCCCGTTCCACCACAATAAGGCTCTCTATCACTGACTCCTGAAATTTAACAAATGTCATCCTTGACTCAGGTGAACAATCCTTGAACACAATAAAAGCATTAAAAGTTGCCAAATGAAATAAATGTAGGGCCAACTTTTATACCACACGTAAGACTTACGAAGAGCAGTGTAAGGTTCCAACCTCTGATCTACTCTGTCAACACCACCCATGTGCCTATTGTAGTCCAAAATGCATGCAGGCTTGCGCACTTCCGCAACCTGACCCCAAACAGTCACAGGGGAAGTACTCTCATCATGGATGGTAGATAGAATGTACACATCCCTCCTATCTGAAAATTTCAGAGCTAGCAGCTCATTATTCTGCAAGGCACTGCACTGTCCCCTCTCAAGGTTTTTACAGACAAGCTCCCTTGGATAGCCTTTCCGGTTAGAACGGATTGTGCCACAAGCAACAGTGTCCACTCTAAACAACTCCTTGAACAACTGCACTCCAGTGTAGAAATTATCTATGTACAAATGGTGACCTTTGTTAAACAGTCGTCTACCAAGTTCCCACACAATTTTTTAGCTAACTCCAAAAGTGGCAGGACAACCAGGAGGGTCAATACGGGAATCCCTACCAGTGTAGACCCGGAAATTATACACATATCCTGTACTGCTTTTTGACAGCATATACAATTTAATCCCATACTGTGCCATCTTACTAGGAATGTACTGCTTAAAAACTAAACACCCCTTGAAAAGGACCAAAGACTCGTCCACAGTTCTCTTTGCCTGGAACATCGACCTCTGAAAACTGATCTACAAAATGATCAAGGACAGGCCTAATCTTAAAAAGATGGTAACAATCAGGGTGATCTCGTGGCAAGGCTAAAGCATGGTCTACAAAATGCAGCATACGAAGAAGAAGCAAATAGCGATTACGTGTTATAGTTGCAGGAAATATAGCCGTTGCCATCAAGGGACTAGTAGACCAATATGAAGCCAGGGACGGCTTCCTGATCAACCCCATCAAAAAAGTCAAACCTAAAAACTTTTTCATCTCTTCCAGATATTTGGGAACCCACTGAGTAGCTCTAGACTGAGGCCTAAGTCTGGCAGCGTTGTCCCTCAAATATTGCTCCGCATACAAATTAGTCTGCTCCACAATCTCTTCCAACTCTTGGCACATCAATGTCCTCCTCTACAATAGGCCCTTCATCTGCACTGAGAGTAGCTTCCTCATCAGAAGAATACTCTCAGACAGAAAACTCACTGCCAGAATCTCTCACTTCCTCCTCTGCCTCAGATGCAGAGTCAGTCTCGTAATCATGGTCTGAAGACGACTCAAAGAGCATGCCAACAACCTGCTCAGCGGTCACTCTGCGGCTAGCCATGATCCTCACTAACAACAAATGGATTGCCAGCAACAACTAGCACTAAAACAAGTAATAAACAAAGTGTAGCTTTATCACAAAGAGTTATGTACTAAAAAACTATACCACTCACTTGCCTGAAAAAGCTACTCACCAGCAACTACTCTGCACAGACACAGCAATCACCAATGATATCCAACTAAAAAGAAAAAAGCAAATTAGACATATGACAACACAAATATCATTGTGCTCAAATCTAAGGACAATTTCACACATGATGCTGCATTTAGTACACCACCTACAAACGTCATTCATGCATGTTAACAACACTCCTTTGGAGTAAATGGCTTTCACTTACCTAAAACATGCAACTATGCAATCCGCAGGACAACTACTGCCAAAAACGCAAGAATCCACAGCAAAGGAAGCAAAAGTTTTGAACTAGAACAAAAAGAAGAAATAAACTGTTATAATCACAAATACAAATACTTCACCAGTTGACTAACACCCCGCCACCAAGAACTTAGAAACTGTCCCTGGTGCCTAAGTGGCTTCTGCCCCACTAGGAGGCAGATGGGCCTAAAAAAAATAGGATGATCTGCCCCCAAGTGGGGCAGAAATGGCCAACAGCTCTGTACCCTGTTTTTTTGGGGGGGGTGGGGGGCGCTTGCCAAAGGGGGCGAATGGGGGTGCCCCCAGCACAAAAAAAATTCAAAGGGAACCAAAAAAAACTGACATCTTGGTGCCTTCGGGGGCAGATGGGCCTAAAAAAAATAGGCTGATCTGCCTCCAAGGTGGGCAGAAATGGCCATTACTAACGTGCCGCCTTTGGGGGGGGGGGGGGTCTTGCCAAAGGTGCCGCCCCCCCAAAACACACACACACACACACACACACTCTCTCTCTTTCTCTCTCTTTCTCTCTCTCTTTCTCTCTCTCACACCCCTTCCCCTTCCCCCCAGTGTCTCTTTCCCTCCCCTGTGTCTCTCTCCCATTCACCTGCGAGTCCTCTCTCGCCGATGCGCTGGAAGCAAATGGCTTCCAGAACATCCCTTGGCAATATTTGATGACGTCGGCGTGTTGTGAGCGTGCTGATGTCATCGGATTGCCGAGGGGGGGGGTCGGGAAGGGATTCCACTTCCATCCACGACTGGGGGGGCCAACGGGCGGAGCGCTAGCGCTCCCCGCGTGGGCCAGGTGCAGGACGAGGTGATCTCGTCCTAGGCACTGTACCGGTTAATATTTCCCCCATGTGAAGGTAGTGGAACTTAAATGTCTACTATTCTATAGTAATTGCTTGGTGGTGGAAAAATAAAAGCAGAAGTAGAGAAAATGGGTGCTAAATGCACACCTTTGTCTGTTAAGTCAACCCAGTAGCAAAAGGCTGCAAAACAAATAGTTAAAAACAACAAAGGTCAGTAGTTCTATGGTAGTCCATCCAGAAGGGAAGCATGCAATGGGGGAAAGACTCATCTTGGAATAGGAAAAGAGTGTCTTTTGGGGTCCACCTGAGAGAGAGAGTGCAGTCCAATGGAACAGGTGGAAACATAAGCAAGTTATATTATGTATCTGTATGTGGGATCTGACATTTACTTCATGTCTTCAACTATGTTCTGCTTCCTTTTTCAAATACAGACTAATTCCTAGCACTTGAATCAGCCAGTTTAAAAGAACATCCTCTGAAGTGTGGTGTACCATAACGATTACCAGTCCCACCTGCCATAAGATATAATTTGTTGGAACAAACTTTGAGACAACTTCCACAATCATAGATGGCTTGAATGAGGTAAATCCCTATAAATCTCAGACACAAGGGTGCCAGTAGCTAAATAAAGAGGTTTTACCATCAATAACAATTGAAACATTAAATCTCAAGCGGCACAAACTGCAAAAGAAAGCCCTTTTTCATCTCTCTGTATTGTGGCAAATAAAACCTGTTATTCATCATGAAATCTGTGTTATGGTCCAGACACCAGTGATATCTGATCTGGATGGAGGAAATGCCATACTGTGATGTCTATGCAAATCAATGAAGTCCGCTGTCAAAGAGATTCTACGATCAGTAGCTAGTCTAGTGGAAGAAGACAATACATGTCATCACATAACATCAATCCTGTTTAGATTTCACCCACTTCTCAGGAAAGTAAGACTAGTTTTCAATATCTTAGGTATTATGTGTGAGCCACTTTACCTGCCTCAGCCCACCTACCTGCCTGAAAAAACTACCATTGTAGTTGTAGCAGAAGCAAATCTCCTCTTTGTCCATGACCTGTATCATCACTAGAAAGATTTCAATACATTTAGCATTGAAACACTAAGTATTCTGGTGCTTCAGCTAAAATAGAACAATTGCATGGTATCCAAAATGGTCACAGGGGAAAGAAAGCGTTAGAACTAGGCCCTGGGGTAGAACTCCGCTCCACCGGTGGAGTTTTCAGAATTCGGGCACTTTACACTACACAGAGTAGTGCAGAGTTCCAAGGTCCACAATCCGGAGCGAATTCGTGCGCAATATTAGGTTTCGGCGCTCTCTCACAAGTGCCATAATACTCCCGGGCTGCTGGTGAGGGTGTGCAACACCTTGCGTTCGATCACACTCTTTCCAGCTGTGCACGAGACTTCAAATTTACATGCGCTGCTTCTGTCCGAAGTGGCAGCCAAAACAGTCCCACTCATGAGCGCGAATGCACCTTGAGTAGATGGTCTACTTCAGATACATCTCAATCTAGTCAAAAGTGTTTTTTCAGTGGATTTACTTCTCCAATGGACCCTTCAAGTTGTGTTTTAGCCTGAGAAGCCTTTGTTTCCTATAAACAGGAAGGAAGTGCCCCGTGGACTTAAACTTCCTGTTGCTATCCAGCAGGCTCCTCCTAGTGCTTTGTCTATCTTCTGGTCATTTTTCACTTGGATTTCTAGGTGGAAGGATCATTCTTTGTCTCATGGATATACCTTTGGATTTAAGGATTTTGTTTTTCTGAAATCACACAAGTTCCAAAGCTATTGAATATGAGTGCATGGGCATGCAGCAATATTTCTTTGTACTTTAATTTGATATTAAAAATGTATAGTGGTGGGTGGCCTGGAGTTTAAGTGTGGGCATAATTATTTATTTGACATTTCATTGATTTATTTATTTTTCTCATCTTTTGTAAAGGACAAATGTTGCACGGCTCAGTACCTGTCCTTTTTTACATGTTTGTAAGATTTGCAATATTATTTTATTATGTGGCTTAGATTTCCAAAGGGCCATCAAGCCAGTAGGCCTGTACTAGTAATCATCAGTGGTTGAAATAAATACTTCAGTGGTGTATGTTTTATAAACTTAATTTGGAGCAGGGATGGCTTTGGATTAAATTAAAAAATGTTTTTTGCAAAAAGTGTTTATGTTGTGTGATAATAATTGATGGTATAGAAGGATGTGTGTACTGTTGTGAAATTTTTATAACTCAGTTCATTTTCGTTTTATTCATTGCTGAAATAATGTTAATGTTTTCTTCAGTTTTACCACTAGGCCTCCTTATGGCTAGTGTGTGTCTTTTTTTTCTTTTTTTCTCTCCATGCCCTGTGGCCATTTTGTGTAGTCTGTCGATAGGTTTGCATGTGTTCTTGGTTCTCCATACCTCCTTGTTCGCAGTTGTTGTTTGACCATGTGGCTAGCGGCCATTTTCTGCATCCAGCTAGTGTCTTTGTCATAGGCTTTCATGTTTTCTTCTTTGTTCTCCTTGCTCCTTTTTTTGTTTTGTTTGAATATTTTTATTCAATTTTAAAATTTTAGACATTTACAGTCGGTACATATTAACTGCAATAGAGAAGGATCAGGGATGCAGCCCTGAATACATTCAATGCAACCTGAGCATGTACTACTGTAAGGTTTCATACAGCAGTTAACAACAAGATTGCTATACAAATCAAACGAAGCAACTTGCCGGCACCAAGTTTACAGGTGTCTCTAATCTTCTGGGTATGCAGTGGTGTAGAACGGTAGTCAGGCCAAAGCGGTCCCTTCGTGAGCAGCTGTCTTTATCTTTTACAACAAAGAAGGAAGGATTCCGCATTGTCATGATGTATACAAATTCAATAAACAAGGAAAACAACAACTGCAGCTGGAGCCCACTTCTAAAACCCCAAGATTTCACCTCTTCCCCTACGTCCTTGTCAGTCCCATCCAGCCAGACCCCACGCTGTGCAGCAACAAACCCAGACCAGGTAGGAATTAGCCAGACCGTGTCAGATAGGGAGGCCAGGTGGTAGGAGCACTGGGAGGATATGCAGTACACATCCAGACCACCATAATGCTCTAGTGTTTTTTACGAGTCTGTGATGTCTCCATCAGTCCTGTGCTCCAGCGCTCTGAGTTCAGACAGCATCTTGTCGAAGGCAGCAGGTATTTGCGCAGCCCCAGGTTATCCTCTCTCCTTAATGCCACTTCTTCTGCCTCCACCCACACCACAAAATAAGTCATCCATGCTCCAAGCGAAGGGGGTTCTGAGGATTTTCATCTTCTGGTGATAAGGTGCTTGGACGTCAAGAAGCCCAATTCCATGAATCTCATGGTAGCTTTTTACCTCTAGGGAACAAACCCAAGATACATCCTTTCCATGTGTGCAATGGCGGACGTGCCGTGCAAGAAGAAAGCTGAATCGACACACCTTGCCGATGGGAGAGCAGCCAAAGGCAGGACCACAACCTGAAGCAGATCAGCGGCTATCAGCGCACATCGAGGACAAGCTGAATCGGTGCAATGGAAGTCCCGGTTGATTTTGGCAGGGGTGAGATAGTCTCGGTGTATTATGTAGAACTGAATTAGGCGAAAATCTCATATTGCGTGGTATGTTAGTAGGGCCCTCCAAAATTGCAACCCACTCTGTCTGTGCAGGGTTGAGCTAAGTTGCCCTCCCAGCTGGCCCGTAGGGTGGCATGTGTCGGCAGTGTGAGTTCACAGCTAGCTGGTGACCCAGCGCATCAAGGAGCATATTTATACTCTGTTTGCGCCGGATTTGCATAGTTTTTTTTTTACGCAGATCCGACGCAAAGCGAACTCCAAATTTATACTTTGGCGTTAGAATGTAGGAGGCTGGACTGGCTTGTAGTGAGTACCAAGGGGTACTTGCACCTTGCACCAGGCCCAGTTATCCCTTATTAGTGTATAGGGTGTCTAGCAGCATAGGCTGATAGATAATGGTAGCTTAGCAGAGCAGCTTAGGCTGAACTAGGAGACGAGTGAAGATCCTACAGTACCACTTAGTGTCATATGCACAATATCATAAGAAAACACAATACACAGATATACTAAAAATAAAGGTACTTTATTTTTATGACCATATGCCAAAGTATCTCAGAGTGTACCCTCAGTATGAGGATAGCAAATATACACAAGATATATGTACACAATACCAAAAATATGCAGTGTAGTCTTAGAAAACAGTGCAAACAATGTATAGTTGCAATGGGGACACATAGGGATAGGGGCAACACAAACCATATTCTCCAAAAGTGGAATGCGAACCACAAATGGACCCCAAACCTATGTGACCTTGTAGAGGGTCGCTGGGACTATTAGAAAATAGTGAGGGTTAGAAAAATAGCCCACCCCAAGACCCTGAAAAGCTAGTGCAAAGTGCACTGAAGTTCCCCAAAGGTCAAAGAAGTCGTGATAGGGGAATACTGCAGGAAAGACACAAACCAGCAATGCAACAACAATGGATTTCCAGTCGAGGGTACCTGTGGAACCAGGGGACCAAGTCCAAAAGTCACAAGCAAGTCGGAGATGGGCAGATGCCCAGGAAATGCCAGCTGTGGGTGCAAAGAAGCTGCTACTGGACTGTAGAAGCTTAGGTTTCTGCAGGAACGACAAGGGCTAGAGACTTCCCCTTTGGAGGACGGATCCCTCACGCTGTGGAGAGTCGTGCAGAAGTGTTTTCCCGCCGAAAGACCGCCAACAAGCCTTGCTAGCTGCAAATCGTGCAGTAAGGGTTTTTGGACGCTGCTGTGGCCCAGGAGGGACCAGGATGTCGCAAATTGCGTCAGGAGACAGAGGGGACGTCGAGCAAGACAAGGAGCCCTCTCAGCAGCAGGTAGCACCCGGAGAAGTGCCAGAAACAGGCACTACGAGGATGCGTGAAACGGTGCTCACCCGAAGTTACACAAAGGAGTCCCACGTCGCCGGAGACCAACTTAGAAAGTCGTGCAATGCAGGTTAGAGTGCCGTGGACCCAGACTTGGCTGTGCACAAAGAATTTCCGCCGAAAGTGCACAGGGGCCGGAGTAGCTGCAAAAGTCGCGGTTCCCAGCAATGCAGTCTGGCGTGGGGAGGCAAGGACTTACCTCCACCAAACTTGGACTGAAGAGTCACTGGACTGTGGGGGTCACTTGGACATAGTTGCTGGATTCGAGGGACCTCGCTCGTCGTGCTGAGAGGAGACCCAAGGGACCGGTGATGCAGTTCTTTGGTGCCTGCGGTAGCAGGGGGAAGATTCCGTCGACCCACGGGAGATTTCTTCGGAGCATATAGTGCAGAGAGGAGGCAGACTACCCCCACAGCATGCACCACCAGGAAAACAGTCGAGAAGGCGGCAGGATCAGCGTTACAGAGTTGCAGTAGTCGTCTTAGCTACTTTGTTGCAGTTTTGCAGGCTTCCAGCGCGGTCAGCAGTCGATTCCTTGGCAGAAGGTGAAGAGAGAGATGCAGAGGAACTCGGATGAGCTCTTGCATTCGTTATCTAAAGTTTCCCCAGAGACAGAGACCCTAAATAGCCAGAAAAGAGGGTTTGGCTACCTAGGAGAGAGGATAGGCTAGCAACACCTGAAGGAGCCTATCAGAAGGAGTCTCTGACGTCACCTGGTGGCACTGGCCACTCAGAGCAGTCCAGTGTGCCAGCAGCACCTCTGTTTCCAAGATGGCAGAGGTCTGGAGCACACTGGAGGAGCTCTGGACACCTCCCAGGGGAGGTGCAGGTCAGGGGAGTGGTCACTCCCCTTTCCTTTGTCCAGTTTCGTGCCAGAGCAGGGCTAAGGGGTCCCTGAACCGGTGTAGTCTGGCTTATGCAGAAATGGGCACCAAAAGTACCCATGAAAGCATTTCCAGAGGCTGGGGGAGGCTACTCCTCCCCTGCCTTCACACCATTTTCCAAAGGGAGAGGGTGTAACACCCTCTCTCAGAGGAAGTCCTTTGTTCTGCCATCCTGGGACAAGCCTGGCTTTACCCCAGGAGGGCAGAAACCTGTCTGAGGGGTTGGCAGCAGCAGCAGCTGCAGTGAAACCCCAGGAAAGGCAGTTTGGCAGTACCAGGATCTGTGCTACAGACCACTGGGATCATGGGATTGTGCCAACTATGCCAGGATGGCATAGAGGGGGCAATTCCATGATCATAGACATGTTACATGGCCATATTCGGAGTTACCATTGTGAAGCCACATATAGGTAGTGACCTATATGTAGTGCACGCGTGTAATGGTGTCCCCGCACTCGCAAAGTCTGGGGAATTGGCCCTGAACAATGTGGGGGCACCTTGGCTAGTGCCAGGGTGCCCTCACACTAAGTAACTTTGCACCTAACCTTTACCAGGTAAAGGTTAGACATATAGGTGACTTATAAGTTACTTAAGTGCAGTGTAAAATGGCTGTGAAATAACGTGGACGTTATTTCACTCAGGCTGCAGTGGCAGGCCTGTGTAAGAATTGTCAGAGCTCCCTATGGGTGGCAAAAGAAATGCTGCAGCCCATATGGATCTCCTGGAACCCCAATACCCTGGGTACCTTAGTACCATATACTAGGGAATTATAAGGGTGTTCCAGTAAGCCAATGTAAATTGGTAAAATTGGTCACTAGCCTGTTAGTGACAATTTGAAAGAAATGAGAGAGCATAACTACTGAGGTTCTGGATAGCAGAGCCTCAGTGAGACAGTTAGTCACTACACAGGTAACACATACATATAGGCCACAAACTTATGAGCACTGGGGTCCTGGCTAGCAGGGTCCCAGTGACACATAACAAACATACTGAAAACATAGGGTTTTCACTATGAGCACTGGGCCCTGGCTGGCAGGATCCCAGTGAGACAGTGAAAACACCCTGACATACACTCACAAACAGGCCAAAAGTGGGGGTAACAAGGCTAGAAAGAGGCTACTTTCTCACAGACGCTTCTAGCGCCAAAGTTCTTGGAGTTTGCGTAATTTTTTTAGTGTGGACACCTACCTTGCGTTAATTATATGCACGGTAGGCGTTCCCGTCTAAAAAATGACTCCCAGGCCTGTGCGCCTTATTTAAACTCCCGTGCAAAAATGACGCATGGGAGTGGGCGGGTCAAAAAAAATGACGTCCAGCCGCGTTTGCGTCATTTTTTAACGCCTGCTCAGGGCAGGCGTTAAGGGACCTGTGGGCTCGGAAGGAGCCCAGAGGTGCCCTACCATGCCCCCATGGACACCCCCTGTCACCCTTGCCCACCCAAGGAGGACGCCCAAGGATGGAGGGACCCACCCCAGGGACATTAAGGTAAGTGCAGGTAAATATATATATATATATTTTTGTGGCATAGGGGGGCCTGATTTGTGCCCCCCTACATGCCACTATGCCAATGACCATGCCCAGGGGACATAGGTCCCCTGAGCATGGCCATTGGGCAAGGGGGCATGACTCCTGTCTTTGCTAAGACAGGAGTCATGTCAATGGAGGCTGGGAGTCAAAAAAAATGGCGCAAATCGGGTTGAGGCAGATTTTTTGCCTCAGACCGACTTGCCCCATTTTTTGACGCCCAAGCTCCATTTTCCCCTACGCCGGCGCTGCCTGGTGTAGGTCATTTTTTTTGACGCACACCAGTCAGCTCCGCTAGCTAACGTCATTCCATAAATAAGGCGCCCGCATGGCGCTTTGGAATGGCGTTAGCCGGCGTTAAAATTTTTGACGCACAACTGCGTTGGCGCAGTTGTGCGTCAAAAAGTATAAATATGGCCCTAAATGTCTACCTGGCCATGTAACCAGATATTGTACCACCAAGTGAGTCAGTGGTTCAGCAGAGAGGTCCCCCCAGTACGGGGACATTGTAGTTATTAAGGAGTTGTACAGAAGAAACTGTCCTAGCGGTAAGCCAGTGTCTTCTGCTAGCACAGCAAAGGAGATGAGTGTGTTGCTATTATACAGATCTCCCAGTGTGTGTATTTCAACAGCGTGCCTGATTGCCAGCTCTGTTGCGGTTGTAAGCAGAACATTTCTAGGTGTGCCCAATAAGTCTAGTGCTGGTGCATAAGGAACGGTCACACATGTGAGATGAAGATTCCTACGGGAGCAGCTGTGCGCCACACCCAGCAGCAGGGGGTCTGGCATCTCCATGTGTGTGATTGGGTGGAACAAATGAGACACTCTAACCAGCATCCAGGGCTGTTGGACCATGGCTGTGTCCGACAACTGCAAGCCGGAGAGCCATTTAGCCACCCATTGCAGTTGGGAGGCTAAAAAATATTGCTCCAAATTTGGCACTGCGAGGCCACCCTGTGATCAGGTGGCGAATACAATTTCGCCAGTGCCACTCTAGAGCGACCCTTGTTCATGATCTTGGGTTCCAATTCCCTAAAGAATTTGGCTGGGATGTACAGAGGTAAGCTGGGTACGTAATATAACATCTCTGGAAGGACCTCCATCTCCAGGAAGGCCACCCACCCCACCACCGATAGTGGCAGTGTTTGCCAGAAAGCCATATGAGCTCGGATGGATGTAACCACACGCTTGAGATTCCCATCATGTAATTCCTCCATTGAATGGTATATGCTGATACCCAGGTAAAAAAATGTCCTGGGTTGCCAAGGGATGGGTACAGCAGTGAACGCCAGACCTGGGTTCCGTAGTCTCAGGGTAAAAGGGAATAAGCACGACTGCCAAGTTCACGCGTAGTCTATACAAAGTGGCAAAATGCTGTAGTATGTCAGCAAATTTGTCAGGAATGTTGGAGATGTCTCTGGAATACAGAAGGAGATGGTCTGTATAAAGGGGCACAATATGCTGCTATTACCCAGCAGGATGCGCCAATAGACGGAACTCCGCTGCCAATTGCTAATGAAATATCAATGGGGAAAGGGCACAGCCCTGGCAGGTTCCTCTGCTAATTGAAATGGGCTTGTAGACTATCGAGCTGGAATTGACTTGGATCAGCGGCAGGGTATATAGCAGCTGCACCAGCCATAAGAAGCTGAAGCCGAGGCCATAACAGCGCAACGCCGCAAACGGGTAAGGCCATTCCAGAGAATCAAAGGCCTTTTTGAGATCTAGCACAAGACAGCCAGCCCCGGGCCAGTTTTGTGTTAATTACTTCATGGCATGAACGAACCGCTTGAGATTCAAGGAAGTGCTGTGTGCTGGCACACACCAGTTTTGGTCCGAGTGAACCTACTGAGGCATCAGAGGCGCCAGTCGGGTCGCCAGATTCTTGGCCAGGATCTTGTAATCTGTTTTGAGCATTGCTAATGGTCTGTCAGCTCTGGCAGTAAAGGCAACTCTCAGTGGAGAAGTCTCAGAAGCTGAATCTGCGGCTCTCACTGATGTGGTGCCGCAGACAGCAGACGACATAATCTGAGTTGAAAATTGTACTGAATTTCTATTTATACGCATATTATGCTACCTCTTGTTATCATAACATTTTTGATTCTACTGTCATGTCATCTGCCTGAAATTATCCAATGTCCTGAAAGGGGTATCGCACTTTTTCTCTCTTTCCCCTTCTCACCTCTCCTTTATCCCTTGTCCTCCCCACCCATTCTTCGCCTCCCTTCCCCCCCCCCTTTTTTTCTTTCCCGCCACTCATTTTTTCTGACTGTTATTTACAACGGCTCTTTATGTATTTCACTGAACTGTTATGAAGCTTGCTACACCAAAGATCCGGTTCCTGCCCGCATACATAATACACCTGGGGTTTCCGCTACTGGACACCCTCGACAACCCCCCTTTGTAGGTAGGTACTTGCTTCCTCTATTCTAGTTATGCCAGATTGACAGTTTTGGTAGTTTGGGCAGATACCAGTTGTCCCTCTGCTCTAATGGTAGTCTACTGTTTTGGTTTTAGGGCACATGTTTGTTTTTGCCGCACTTGTTTGTGGTTTGATGGAACCTGGTCTTCCTCTAACCCCCTACCCCCCCAATATCCTGGTTGCTATCTGTGGGGCATCTCTATGGCCACGCAGTGGTACTATATATTTTAGCACCCCCGCTGTCAATGACCCACACTAATATTCTCACGTGGAATGTGAGAGGTATACACAAGCCTGCACGCAAGTATTCCAATTATTCATACCTCAAACGGCTCTCCGTACATATTGCGCTCTTGCAGGAAATGCACCTCACGCTCCTGGGGACCACTAGGAAAAGGGGGCTTTTATATGGATCCAGCCAGGTACTCGTTTTGTTGCCAACAAACATATTGTCTCCAGGCTGAGGGCTGCTGTGTGATTGTGCGCGGATGCTTGAATGGCCGTGATGCTTGGATCAATTTATGCACCAAACACAGACCAAGATTCCTTCTTTTGTCAATTTTCTGGCACTCTTTCCCACTGGTGTGGCCTCCTGTGGCTTTTAGGGGGGGATTTCAATAGTGTCCTTGATCCAGAGCTTTATCGCACATTTCCACCATTGCCTACTGTACCCACAATATCTGCTGCATGCTCATTACGGGATTGGCTCCAGCATTGGCAACTGATCAGCGAAACACCTCGATAAGGGTTTACTCGTTCTTCTCCACCCCACATCTATTGCATGTCAACCTGATCCCCACAGTGCTACAAACAGACTAACTAGGTTGCACCCATTCTGACCACAACCTACAGAATTTGCAATTGGTGTGAGACCACTCCAATCCTGTTAACCCCACTTGGGGCGCTAGAGGACATTTTCTTACAGAGGTCTCTTGGCACTGATATAGCCGGATATTTTTATTGTAAGACGGCACAGCATCCTCAAGGCTTCTTGAATGGGATGTGTTCAAGGTTACCATGAGAGGACACTGTTTGGGCACACAGTGGAATATGCACAAATCTATTGAAAGTGCTTTAACCCGGGTAGAGGGAACCCTACTACAGTACGAGAATCGCGCTATCTGAGACCCTGCAGAGCGACACCAACTTACATACAGGTGCAGGAAATATGCATCCCTGTTGGAGAGATTGCGCTGCCTTAATTATACAGGTTACTCAGCTCGCATGCATGCTGCAGCTGATTGATCGGGACAGTTGTTAGCCTGGCAGATATGCCAGGAACAAACATGCGCTCCTCCGCTGGCGTTACGTTTGGCTACGGGCCACATGCTCCACACTCAAAATGAGATACATGATGAACTCGCAAGACATTATACATCCTTATATCAGTCGACTGTAACAGCAGGCCCCTCACAATTTGAAGCACTTTTCTCTCCGCTTTCCCTGCCTAACGACTGAGCAGCGAGTAGAGTTAGAAGAGCCTTTAAAGTTGCTTGAGATACAGCACAGCATAAGTACCCTGGCCTCTGGTAAAATCCTTGGTCCTGATGGCCTTCCGGCTGAATTTTATAAAACCTACTCCTTCCTGATAGCTCCTCAAGTACTACAGCTGTAGGAGAAGGCTTTATCAGCAGCAGCTGTGACTGCTTCGCAATGTGAGGCACTACTGATCTCTCTCCCTAAACCTGGTAAACCACCTCTCATAGACCCACGTCCACCAGTTCGGTGCCGTTCCAACCCTGGGTTAGTTCTCCAGTGAGAGAGTCGCCCTGGCAGCAGTGCGCAGCACAACTCCCATGTCCGCTGCAATCATTGCTCTGTCCTGTGAGGCAAGGAGTGAGGGCACAATGTTTTGTCTAGGAGCCACTTGCATGCCCAGTTTGTTCGCAGCAAGGGTCTCTGGTTAAGTGGGGGGGGGGGGGGGGGGCGGAAGACACCCTGGGTGAATCCAACAGACCCAGCCCTCATCCCCACCAGGTCAGTCTCGATGAGGGAGATGCAGGGTTCTACGTCTCCGACTGGTCAGAGCGGCAATGGGTCCAGTCTGCAGCAAAAGCTCAGATGTCTTCCTTTCCTTAGAGTCCCAGGAGGAGCGCAATGTCTGATCCAGCCCAAGGCCCAGAAGCACG
Organism: Pleurodeles waltl; assembly: GCF_031143425.1. Classification (NCBI taxonomy): domain Eukaryota; kingdom Metazoa; phylum Chordata; class Amphibia; order Caudata; family Salamandridae; genus Pleurodeles; species Pleurodeles waltl. The sequence continues at coordinate 548,539,520 of NC_090440.1, read as the reverse complement.
CTCGCCCAGGCCGTGGAGCACGGGCCTCCTAAAATCCTTCCTTTTATGCGGCTGCCCTCTGTCTTAGGTCCACACACCGCCTCTCTTCTCCTGGCCGGTCACCTTTCAGCACTTCAACCCCCCACGGGGCTCCCCATCCTCCGTTCAGAGTCAAGATAGGGAAAGCACTGTCGCTGCTCCTATCCAAATCACAGCTCGATGCAGCCACTGCCACCTTCTACATATGTTGGTGGCCTCAATCCGTGTGTGCTCCAGCAGCGCTGGCACCTCCCCAGCCTCAGTGCCCGATCCTTCTCTCACGCTACTAGCATCCACAGAGGCTTCTAGGTATGACTGCTGTAGTCGAGGCTTCATGACATAGCCTTGCTAAAACGTATCCGCCATTCTGGCTCTCCAAGCGATGCCCCTTGTTGTCTTTGCTGCTGTTGTTTGATCATGTGGCTGGTGGCCATTTTGTCCATTGAGCCAGTGTTCCTTTGTCATAGGCTTGCATGCGTTCTTTGTTTGCCATGCCTCCTTTCTGCTCCTTGTTGTTTGACCATGTGGCTAGCAGCCACTTTGTGCATGCAGCCAGTGTTCCTTTGCCATAGGATTGCATGTGTTCTTAGTTTTCTATGCCTTCTTGCTCCTTGTTGTATGACCATGTGGCTGGCAGCCATTTTGTGCATCCAGCCAGTGTGTCTTTTCCATAGACTTAAATACAAGCATTGTTCAAATAAACAAATGATCAATTATTAAGTTTCTATTTTATTTTCTTATTTTTATTTTCTATTTAAATATTTTATTTTAATTTTCCTTCTATTTTTTTAATTCAGTTGCTTATCTCATGTTTTTTTTATTTATTATTTTCTAGTTTAGGTTTTTATTTAAATTTGTATTCTATTTTTCAATTCAATTGTTTATTTTTTACTTTATTTTTTATTTAGGTTTATTTTAATTTTCGTTTTTTTGTTTTTTTGTAATTGTTTTTTTAAATTAATTTACATTTTTGATTCAAATATTGTTTTTAATTTTTGATTTTAATTGTATTTAATTCAGCATTTTTCCTCAATCCCTCCTTTCTTTGGGTTGTTGCTCCTTGCCCTTTTTGCAGGGTCATCCCCAATCTTTTTGCTCCTTCCTCCTAATGTTTCTGTCCAGTTTTGGTTGGCTTTAGGACTCTGTGCACTTTAACAGTGCTAAAGTGCATATGCTTTCTGTGTAAATTGTACTGTTGATTGGTTTATCCATAATTGGCATATTGATGTACTGGTAAGTCCCTGGTAAAGTGCACCAGAGGTGCCAATGGCCTGTAAATCAAATGCTACTAGTGGGCCTGCATCACTGGTTGTGCCACCTACATTAGTAGCCCTGTAACTATGGCTCAGACCTGCCACTGCAGTGTTTGTGTGTGCAGTTTTAAACTGCCAATTCGACTTGGCAAGTGTACCTACTTGCCAGGACTAAACCTTCCCTTTTACTACATGTCAGGGACCCCTAAGGTAGGCCCTAGGTAGCCTTAGGGGCAGGGTGCAGTGTATGTTTAAGGTAGGACATATACTAGTGTGTTTTATATATCCTAACAGTGAAATACTGCCAAATTTGGTTTTCGCTGTGCAAGGCCTATCTCTCTCATAGGTTAACATGGGGGCTGCCTTTAAATATCCTTAAAGCTCAGATTCCCTTTGAGAGCAGATACAAATATAGAGTTAGGGTCTCAAAACTCACAATTTAAAAATACATTTTCTAGTGAAGTTGGTGTTTAAATTGTCTATTTGAAAATGCCACTTTTAGAAAGTAGGCATTTTCTTACTTAAACCATTCTGTGACTTGTGGATTGTCTGTCTGGGTCAGTTTGACTGTTGGGCTGTTTTGCACCTCTCGAGACAGTGACACAAAAGGGGGTGAGGGTGTAGTTTGCATATACTGATGAGCCATCTGAGCTAGAGGGGATGGAGGAGAGGTCGTTCATACCTGAAAGGACTGTGCCTGCCCTCGCACAGTGCAGTTTCTGACCCCCTGGTGTGTGTCTGGGGCCCGGACTGGACAAGGAAGGATCTGGCAAACACTTCAGACTTTGCTTCGAAGTTTGCCAACTACAAAGTAAGAAAAGGGTATAAGAAGAAGACCCAAAATCCCAGACTTTTAGAATCTTTCTGGAATCAAGAGGAACCTCTGCCAAGGAGATGAGCTGGAGGAGGAGTACTGTCCCTTTGCTGTGTTGCTTTGCTGGACTGCCCTGCAGTTGCAGCTTCTGCCTGAAAGGAGTGCAAAGGGATAACTTTGCTGTGTGTCCTGCTTGAGAAAGTTCTTTAAGGGCTTGGAGTAGATCTTGCCTCCTGTTGGAAGTCTCAGGGACACCAAAGACTTCAGTTTCTTCGACCTGCAGCAGTGGGAACTGCATGTTATGTGCTGTTCAAGATGAAAAACCACTGCAACACCGGCAACAAAGCCGCTGGCCTGCATCGTGACCTGCCGATGCCGCACAGAGCCACACTGCCCCGCTTCGCACCCTAGTCTCACTGACGGTCACTAGACGACTTCACCGAGCCACTGCTCACACAGCGACCTGTGGACCCTGCACTCTGACATCACCTGCTCAAACCGCAGCCTGGGCCTCCCAGACAACACAGCTCCTGCTGACACCGGTGCCGCTGCCTGCATGGTGGCCTGTGGACACCTCGTGAGGGGCTCAAGCGCCGTCCCATCTCACACCGCAGCCCCGGTCCACCAGCGCAAGCACCATCTAATCCAGTGTCGTCACCAGGCATCCCTGCCTGCACTGTGGCCTCTGGACACCGCTTGTGAGGGTGACGAATCACCGTCCCGTACTGTACCGCACCACTGGATTGGGCCTATCGACGACAGCGCTTCCGTGGCGACGCTGCCTTCACTGTGACCCGTGGACACCGCATGTTGCAATGCCCCGCTTCACATCGCAGCCCTGGTCTCACGGATGCCGCTGGACGCCGTCACCGAGCCGCTGCCTGCACCGTGATCTGTGGGCACCGCATGTTCCATCGTCCCACTTCGCACTGCAGCCCCAACGCCATCAATGCCAGCGTTCCTGACTTCATCAGCTCAGAGTTCGATTTGCATTGTGTATGACTTTAAGGGCCCAACAACTCCTGCACCGACTCCGGAACCGACACTGCAACGTCAGCAACGCCACTCTCTGGAACTCACTGCGAGGATCACGACGCCCTACAAATCCAAGGTACTGTTTGCGTGCCTTCCCAACATCGTAGCTGGCCTGCAACGCCATAGCTGGCCTGAACTGTTGGTTTTGTTGATCACGACACCGTGATTGCCCCAGATGGAGTTATGGACTGCAAGGAACTGTATTTTTGAGTAAATCTTACAGAATTCATATTTTTATTACTGCATGTTGGATTTGTATCATATTTTGTCTTGTTTTAAATAGATTAATATTGGCTATTTTTCTAAAACTGGTGTGATGTCCTTTCGTAGTATTTTCACTGTTACTGTGTGTTATGTGCAAATGCTTTACACATTGCTTCTGAGATAAGCCTGACTGCCCAGTCCCATTGGTAGCTTGGCATATCTGAGCAGGTATCTCCCTTATCCTGACTAGAGTAAGGTTCCCTACTTGGACAGGGTTCAAACTGACTGCCAACTAGAGACCCCATTACTAGCCTGTGTATTATAGCTCCATTTCCTTCTGGACACCCTGCTGTGGAGAACAGCAGACAAATCAGCAGCACAATTCATTTTTTAAATTAATATCCTATTTTCCCTGGACCACCTTGCCGCATTAGTTTTTAAAATAATTATTCCATTTACCTGTGCACCTCTCAGACTACCCCAGATGTCCCCTTTAAAACAGATGGAGATAAATCAGAGCTATATCTGCATTTTGTGCTGCCTGATTTGAAATTACATTTATGGTGTAGTTGCCCCCAAGAAAGTGGCCAATGAGAAGATGCAGCTTTCCACCCGTGGCGTGCCAACCACAACCTCTTTCAGGAGACTTGTGCCTCCCACACCGGCCTCAGGGAAGGGACCTGGCATCAGCACTCCTGCATCAAAAGCACCACCCCAACCTAATCCCAAGACCATGTTTGTCAGTAAGCCAATCACAGCAATCATGGCAATGTTGTTTGAGCAGTGATATTGAATTGGATTCATCCCTTTTGCAAAGTAGTAGCCAATCATTCCAAGAAACATGGCAAAATGGGCAGCAGCCACAGCCAGCAATAGTTGATCTTTCTGACTTTGGAGCAGAATATGAGCTTGTGCTTCCTGTCAAGCAAGAACCTCCTCTGTTAGAATCAGTGGCTCCCAGATCTCCAGCAAGAAAAAGGAAGGGTACTAGTCAACGATCTTCTCCAAGCACCACTACTGATGCCGATGATGGGGACATGGAGTGGACCCTGGCAGTGTCCAGGAGAAGCCAGGAGCGGTAAGGGAAGAGAACAGTTGCAGAAAGCCTTATAATCATGGAAGGGGATGATGTTGACAAGCCAGTCATTGTAGATGTTGGCACAGAGGAGTCTGGCATTACTATCCAACCTGCTCTGAGGGGTGTGGCATAGGCAGCACCCCCTGCTCCCATATTTGAAAGGCCCCAGCAGAGACCTGCACCAACCCATACCTCAGTAGAAGTATGCACCTCAGAGGCAATCGAGACACCCACTTACCTCCAGTTCTTCTTCAGGCATTGGCACAATAAGAAAGTACTTCTCCCCAGTTTGGGACTTTTTTACAATTGGCAAACAGGAGGAGAACATTGTGATATGTGCCATTTGCCAGGCAAGTGTTCGTGGAGGTAAGCCTGGTTCACAATGTGGTACTGGAGGCCAGGCGACATATATGAAAAAACATCATGCAATCCGGTGGGAGGGGCACCTTAAAAGAATTGCTGAACGTGGTTACAGTGGTGAAGGTGAGGAGAGCTAGGAAACATCTGCTACAACTTGTCAAATACCAGTGGAAAGTGAGGAAGAAGAGGGTGACATTCTTGTCTCCAGCAGTGGGCCAGAATAGCCCGCCTCAGCTACCTCACAATGGTACAGGAAGAGTGAGTCAGATGGAGACACTATGGCATACGGTGACTGCACCAAGATGCACATTTTGTCTGCCACCAGCTAACTCTCAAAAGTCATCTGCGCCAGTGGCCTCAGAAAAGAAGAAAATCCAGTCTACAATTACAGGCGTGTTTAGGCAGGAGGGGCCCATTGACCGCAGCCACCCAGTGGCACATATGTACAATGGGAAGCTGGCAAAAATGGTAGTGCTGGACCTCCTCCCTTTTTCTTTTGTGAAAGGAGAGTGATTCTTATAGTTTGTGGCAGCCATCTGCCCGAAATGAAAGGTTCCTAGTCGGACCTACTTTGCCAGAGTTACTGTTCCAGTGCTGCATCACGATGTGCTGCAATCGGTTGGACAAGCTTGCAGCAAAGTGTTGTCCACACTATCCACTTGATGACAGACATGTGGACTAGTTGTCAGATGACGGATTACATGTGCATCACTGCACACTGGATCTTTTTTGAGAGGGTAAAGCAAAAGCTATCTGCAGGTCTTGGCCCTGAAGAAAGTTTTGAGAGCATTCAGTTGCATGCAACAGTAGCCATGGTCGCCATGGAGAAATCACACACAGCTACACACATTTTGGTGGAATTTAATAGCAAGGTATTTGAATGTCTCGAACCCAGAGGTCTCCGAATTGGATTTGTTGCCATGGACAATGGCAGTAACGTAGTCAAGGCCATGGCAGACAATGGCTATTTCAGGGTCCTGTGTTTGTCACAATGCATCAACCTGGTTGTGTTTGACTTTCTCAAAAAAGAAGACATAGTCAGCAACATACTGACCACCTGCAGATGAATCTGCACTCTTTTCAGCCGTTCTTTTATAGCCCGGAAACAGTTGCAGATTATTCAGTGTGGTAACAAAGTACCAGTTAAAACCCTTATACAGGAGGTGCCAGCACTTTGGAACTCAACCTTTTATATGTTGAAACATCTGTCTGAGCAGTACAGACAGCTCAATGACTGTCATTCTAAGAGGAGGAGATGTAATTGAGAAAGCTATGACCATGGATGTGGATAAAAGGGGCCTAGTCAAATGCCTGACACAGATACTGCTCCCTTTTGAGGTTTTCACACGGGAAGTTAGCAAGGAGGACAGTACGATAGGCCAAGCTATCCTCTTGTTTTATCTGCTACAGGACCAGCTAAAGATGATGTCTGAAAGGTTTGCACTCTGAGGTGTGAATGAAAACCCAGAAGCACATGCCTTGGTTGAGACTATAAGCTATCGCTTGACCTGTAATACAAGGCTGAAAAATGACATTATCAAGTCCAAAGAATACATATGTGCCACCCTACTTGATCAACGCTACATTCCTTTTTCTGAAGGGGATGTTTCAAAATACAAGAGGTGGATTGTTGAGCAGGTCGGAGAACTGGAAGAACAGCTGGAACTTAGTTTCCCTCTCTGCAGTTCTGAGATCCCACCTTCAGCTTCCTAAGAAGGCAGTCTTGTCTCACAGCAGCCAACACAGGCAACAACAGCATCAAAAGAATCCAACTCAACCTCTGCACTGGCTTGGTTTTAAGTGGCAGGTCTTAAGTCCAGTTCAGAGGCAAAGGCAAAAGAGGTTGAGCAAGTGGCAGCACCAATGACACTAAGAGGATGTTCAAGGAGTGTCTGGATGACCTAAAAGATGTATATGTGGATCAAAACCTATTGGTGTATTTGTATGGGAACATCAGCCAGTGGCCAGAGATCAGCAGGCTGGCAATAAAGTATCTGGCTTGTCCTGTAGCTATGTTGTCTGCTGAACATGTGTTCAGTGCGGCTGGGCAGTTGTTACATTGACAAGGACCACTCTCGCCTTAAAACATGGAGAGATTAACCATGATCAAAATGAACCAGCATTTTATACCACCTGATTACAATGTTCATGAAACACCACAGGAGGAGGAAGAGGATAATTGTTCATAATCAAGTGTTTGCACTGAGCAACCTCTGGGTGACCCCCTGAGTTTGAGTATGAACACTACTTCCTGGACTGAGTATGCCAGTACCACCATAGAACTTTTTAAATATTTCTCATTGAACCAACTTCCCCTTTTCTCTTGTCCCTTTTGTGGTAGATGGCAGAATGGAAGGGATTCTATGCCTGGGGCTGATGTCATACTTGACATCAGATTAGAGTGTTGAAGGGTGAAGTTCTGTGTTGTTGAGTCTGGTAGAGAGCGGTTAGACAGAGGGTGTCTTTCTGTGGTCGTGGATAAGATATTCCTAATAAAGGACCTACTCATCTCTATCCGGACTCCTACCTTCATTACACCTTTCCCCCTTTTCTCTTGTCCCTTTCCCCCTTTTCTCCTGTCCCTTCCCCCTTTTCTCTTGTCCCTTTTTCTCTTTTTCCTTTCCCCTTTTCCCTTTCATCTTTTCCTTGGATTTATGCTGCCCCACCATTTTTTTTGTTATATATTATTATATGGCCCGATTGGAGTTGGACCCGTGTGCACTGAAGAAGCGCCCACATTCCCTTCTGGGCATTGGAGACAGTGCCTGCCTTCCTCAAATGCCATTGCCCATCCTTTTAAAAAAAAAAATATTATTATTATTATTATTATTATTATTTTTACATCATGTAGCAGGGCTGCCCCAAAAGACGTTGATTAAAAGACTGACATTGCCAGTGTGTTGCTACTTGCTACTTATGGAGGTGATATTTTGTTCAACAACATGCTTGGATTGGAAGTGGTAGCTACTAACTATTTCACCAACGAGTGGTGATATATTGAGTTATTGCGAGTGATGATGATGATGATGATGATGGTGGCTGACAATGAGGGAGGGAGTTCAACAATTTGTAAACTTGATTCAGATGATTTGCAACGTTTACGAATTAATGGGTGATCTTTTTGTCCTAAAAGTGATTGGTCCTTCAAACTTAGCGAACTTTACTTGCAGGGTCCACTCATTTTTTCTGGTTCTTCAGACCAGTCACTTTAGTTACCAAACACAAATCTACACAAAATACTACAGTTCTGTTTCTCTATTTGTTCTTCAACAGCAGTGCACTTGACTATACAGGTCTACCTTGCTCAGTTTGGGACTGGGACAGAGTACCTTAGAATCAAGAGGCGGAGGATGGAAGGACTCAGGGCGGGATTAACTCAACAGCTTGAAGGAGAAAATTATCAACTTCAAAGAGAAACCATGATGATAGTGAAGACTTTGAGGCCTAGTACTCACTCATTTGTGGACTGGAGAGAGGTGCGTTGTTGGGAAATGCTGTTGAGTTTGTGTTTGCTTCACTGCTGGCTCAAAAGTCAAAATCCTCTTATGTTCTTGCTCTGCCTTTGAGTCTTATTGGTATACTCATGAGTCCTCATTACGCTTACCTTGCTTCCTTTTGCCCTCCTCCTTTACTCTGTGATACAATTACTGTTTTTTTTCCAATACGCAGGCCTTCTCCTAGACTTCTCCTGCACAAACAAAACTTTGTGAAAACTCAAGACTTCAGCTTACCTACTGTACAGACCCAGCCAGGCACCCAAGAATGATGGACATTCCAAGAAGAATGGAGATGTACCGCCTAATTTGGCAATACAGTAACATTTTCCTTTTAACAATCATACTTTTTAGAACTGGGTGGGTTAACTTCAGTCCTCCATAATATGTATTTTTCAAACCTAGGAGACACTATTTAGAGAGATACTATCTTGGGTCTATCGGGGGCAGAAGAAAGACTGTTTGCAATGCATTTAACTGAGCTATGACATACTAATCCCTACATTTCCTTACACAATATATAGATGGTGGTGTGCTGCTCACCGACCCGATGAATATTGTCATGGTTTGTTTTGTGTAGTGTTTTTGTCACATCTTTCCCCAAATCACCTTTCCCATCCATTTATCAAACCCCCTAACTCTCTCCCCCCAAGCTGTGTGAATTATTGAGGTGTGGCTTAATTTTACATCTTAAATGGATCACACACTTTCTGGGGCAGATTTAGTGACAGCAACACCAACTCACAGCATGAGCTTCTATTATCTGAGCAATATTTCACACCTGCCCCATCAACATCATCATTAAGGCCTGTTGTATTGCATAAATGCTTAACCTTGTCCAACCACTCTTGACTCTGAACCCACTTCTCCTGACTCTGTGTTTTCATTTCCTAAGTTCAGCTTTTAAATAGTAGCTCCCCACCATTTCTCAGAAGTTGATATTGCTAGTTTTTATTATCATATAAGGTCTTCTTTGTTGTGTGTCAAATACTGTCATTGCGGAAGTCTGATCTCAGTCTTAAAGTTATGATATAATATGACCCACTAACTTTGTTTTCTTTCAATCTAGTTGATCGTGATGGATAACCCTTTGAATAATCCTGCAGTTGGAGTTCGCCTAGTTGGGGGTGGTACCTTCTTTCTTCCCTGTCAGTGTGCTAGCCTGCTGCTACTACTTATACCTACCACCCCGTTAAGATGCCACCTTGGGAAAAACCCTGCAAAAAGAAGACTCACTCACTTGTTCTATTCAGGTAAGAGAAGGATTATGGTATGAAATTAACTTGTTTAGTTAATAATTAACTTCTACTGAAGAAGATGTCTGTCCGTGTGTATCTAGGTTTTTGTAGGCAAACTAGGCAATGGCAATTATCCCCTAGTAGTCAATATAGTTGCAGAAGTCAGCAGTGCAAGGCTATAAGTAAATGACATACACATTGTTTTTATCAGATTTAGAAAACAGGCTATATACTGAAGGACAGCAGTGCAAACTGAAACACCAAAATAAACTTTAGAGGCATAAATCAAGTAAAATAAGTTGTCCCCTTTTTATTTTTAACAAATAAAAACCCTCCTTTCCACCTACAACAGGCCCTCTACTCTCCGCAGACAAATAAGATCCCTCCCCGAAAGGTCCAACTGAATTCCAAAGTGAAGCCCTGTCCCAACTCCCTCCCCACCCTCTCCATCCACAACAAGTCCCACCCACCAAAGCAAAACTTTTTTAAAAAGGGCTTAAAAGAGGGGAATGTTCATACAGGTCTGAAGCTGGTCCAGGCTCTGCTCTATGCTCCCTAGCCAGCTTTCAATGTGGTCGAGCTGCTGCCCGACACAAACGTGGAATATCCTGTCAGAGGGGGTGGCAGCAGTGACAGTCAGAAACCTGACAGCTGGTGGCAGCGCTGGAGATGTGGCTGGGAGGCTGGTGCTGGTGTGCTGCTGGGCTGGGTCCTGGGTCTGAGGTAGCCATTTCATCCTCTTCCTCCTCCAGGACCACCAGCCACCTGTATTCGGCCTGGATGTTCTCCTGCCTCTGCAGACAGGCCACTATCTCCTGCCTGGTTAGTGGTCATCCAGCAGGAGTAGCTATATCGAGAAAAACAAAAATAAAAAAGACAAATTGTAAACAATGCTCTGAACAAACATTTCTTCAAAAGTAGGTAGTGGGTGGCACAGTAGCACTACATTGCTGCTGCCCTAGGGACATTGAAATTTGATGTGATTATGATTAGGAGAGTCACAGGGACAAATTTGTTTACGCACACATGCCTCACATAAAAAGCACTGTCTTTCTGGTAGAAAAGAATTAAGGCAGAACAACACCAGATTAAAAAAACAGTGATTTCATTTTTGCCAAATTCCTGGAGGCCAGCGCTTCGAGTACTGAAAATTACCTATCTTTAATTCCAATGGCCCTCCTCTTTCCCAAATGTCTTTCACTTAGTTTCTACCCTGACTCCGAGGCAGATGAATAAATAAAATGTCATGCAAAAATGCTGATATATTATATATCCTATCTGCCGTAAGTAGACGGTGGAAAAAACAACGCACTGCACTACAGGGAAAGGAATGGGCTACACAGGTTGTATCATCACAGAGTATCCTTTATGCAAAGCCTGAAATCAAATTGGGCACTTATTAGTCCCACTTTACTCACTAGCCTTGACCAACACCACAAATTCTTTCCAACAAATTCATTTGCTGGACAGTAATGAAAGGAAACTTGACTTACTCTACTGCAGAGTAAGATCGAGGAATTAGGTGGGTGGGTAGAGCTGTTGCTATTGAATAGAGGGGTGTCAACCATCATCAAATCATCATGTACCTAGGCTTTGGCTTATTCAGTCACTTTGTGGATGAAAGTGTTCAGGAAAAGAGTTGAACAGGTGTAAAATTAATCTGTTATGAGAAACCATGAAATATATTCTGTAAACACTTCACATAGCCATAAAAATGTGGTACATGGCAAGACTGGGTTTTTCAATTTGTTTGGTAGGATGAGAGGGAAGAACTTAGGAAATAATAAAAGAGTGAAGTACTAAGCGGTGACTGAGTGGGCAAAGGGAAAATAACACACCTTGTGTGTTTAGATTGCAATGCATTGAAATCTTTGTGAATGCCTCAGTAACTGAAGCAGACGCATATTGCACAGCCAACACTTCAGGCACGAACTGGACCATATTCCACTTCTTCGGTCATGGGTGGTGAAATGAATGATTTTGATGGGTGGAATAAATATCTGCCTCATTTAACAAAAACAGTGCGTCAAGTGATAGAAAAGAAATTAACCCTCACTTTGAATCAATGATTTGATAACTATAAAACATAAAGTAGGTGAAGTAGGTGGGCAACATGATGCCCCTCTACAGAAGAGCTCCCATGTTTATTCATCCAAGCAATTTTTCAATCGTCCTTTCATTCTTCCCACTATATTATTCACCCATAGTTACCATGATTTAAGCTTTACGTTCTCTCGTCCAATCTTACACCAAAATTCACAATCCATTATCCATCTATTCTGTGTCAACTTTCTTTCAATCGTCCTTTCACCCATCCACCCATTACCTAACTCACCCACACATCCTTTCCTTTAGCTTATTTCACCAATCCTTTTTTTTTTTATCTTGTGTTCCTGTTTCCATAAAGCCATCATTTTTAGTGCACATAATGTGTGTTTTTGCTGATTTGCAGGTAATATAGGCCATAAGTAATCCAACCATGGCTTTAGCTATAGAGTGGGGTTCATGATCATGACACCACCCTTGTAGCTAGTGAGTAATACTAATTGTCAATAAGCAAGCAATGTGACATACCACAGTACGTCCCTGCCGCTGCTTTTCCCCCTGTTCCATCTGGTCCTTAAGCAAAACTTGAGCTGGCCCCACTGGTGGTCAGTGTGGCTAGAAAAAAACATTATACCATTTTTGGATGCAAAGTACACCTCCCTTTAATAGTTTTTTAATCAAAAAAATGCAACAGCAATTCATTGTTGCAGTTTGGTTAGCACTGCAGTATCTTCAATCAAAAACAATTATATGAAATCCAGGTAGTCAAGCCAACCAAAAATTGTGCGTAATGGGGGCAGAGCTATAGCCTATGATGATGATGATGACTAGGAATCATTGAAGCCCAATGAAGGGGTGGAATAAAGATTTGTCAATGAAAGACTGAAAAAAGATAATTCAGGGATATCAGGAATTAAACAAAAATTGGATAGGGAAATTGGAAAAAAGGAGACGGTATTAAAAAAAGAAATCAAGGTAAAATTAAAAGTATTATAATAGTGGGCACAGGTAAAAGGTAGGGAAATCATTTAATTAAATAATAGAACTTAATCGGATGAACAGAGCATGCAGCATCACGCTGGTGGTCGGTGGCACCCCAGATCCTGGTGGATCCACCTCTGGGGTGCCCCTCTTCTTGCCCTTGGGTGCTGATGTAACAATTAAAGAAGATTAAAAAAAATGGATTTGTGGTACAGTTAATCTCCACAAAATTATTATAACAGGCAAACGAAGTAACATTGTACGTATCTAAATCAGATTGCCTATGGTACTAATATGATTGACTATATAGTTGAGTTAGCTATACTCATAAAATTCTTATTCCAGATTTCCTTAAAAACTAAATTTCGAACTAATGCATTCCAGTGAATGATCTTTCATTCTATTCTCATTTCTCAACACCCTTAATGGACCAACTCAGTCTCCCTTATTTGCAATGCATAGATGTATTCTAGTACTACACATCACTGTGAAATTGCTTGGGACAGTCTGAGCTAGATAAAGAAAGTCAAAGAGTACAGCAACTCACTGATATTACTAATTCACTATGGTGCCTGGTGAACAGAGGAGTATGCATTGCAATGGCTTCTTAAATAATTAGCCAAAGCGAGCACCAACAAGTACAATTAGGTAGCGTTGAGCACCTGCCTAGCTCAAACTGGATCATATAATATTCTTAATGTAAACTAAAAGTGATTTACCTCTAAGTGTGAGCAGCATGCCATGCAGAAAAAAAGTTAGCATTTTAGAACACAAACCAACAAATAATATGACTAATGCTCACTGAGCCTCGGAATCTCAATGCCTAGCAGGTCCTACTTGCGATCGATGATATCTGTGCACCAGTACGTCAGCTGCTGGGTGGTGCGCTGGAACTGGGTCGTGTGTCGGACTTACCAGTGCACCCTAACACAACACAGCCGATCCTCCTGCAGTGGGTAACTGCTAATAGGCCTGCCGTCTGTTGCCAGGTTGGAGGGGAGGTGGTGCTGCACATAAAAACAGTATTGCCACCATCTCCTCACTAAAGATGGGCTGAGGCTGCACTCCTTGGCTGTGCTGCCACCCACAAGTTAGGCGGTGGCTGCTGCTGGTTGCCCAGGGGGTGCTGCTGCTACCCTGTTCTCCAACGCTGCCCTACTCTGCCATGGTACTGGGGTGAAGAAGAAAAGAAACAGGAGAAGGAAAGAAGAAATAAGGGAAAATGACACAACAAGTCACAAAAAGCAGGGAAAAAACTTAAAAACTTAAAAATAGTCTAGCACGAAAAGACACTAATACTAGAAATAATAATGACCGGTAGATTAATTAGAAGGATGGAGAATTGAAAAGATTAATGAGAGAGGGGAAAAAACAGGCCCAGCACCATAAACACAGTGAAAAACAAGATGGCTGCACCCTTGTGAAGTGCGTGGTGCCGTTCGTGTGAAAGTTTGAATGCAGGAATATACTTCACATTGCATTGGATGTAAAACGTGAACTGGTGCAATGGGGAAATCCGCCCCACCGCAGAATTCCACATAGCGTGGCAGTGTTTTTGCTACTTTGCAGAGATCCGTGAAGCGCGCCTCCTCCCAATCCGCCCATCCCTAGTAAGGACCAACATGCCAAGTCAACTCCTAAAAAAGACTCAACCCTAAAAAGGCACATTACCTTCAAGGCTAGAAAAGCCCTTGGGTCCCATGTTAAAAAATTATCATTAGCTTCAAAAGAGAAATCTTTTGTGCAAGAAACACACACTCATCCTAAATGCTCCAGCAATGATTTAGACCCATTATACAATCATTATTCAACTCCATTCCAAGTGCGCCAAGCCGCTGAATATTGGTAAAAAAAACATGAGATTCATGTTGCACCCAGATCAAGATGTTTCCCTAACTGATGAGGGTGATGAATGAAAAATAGGACTGTATGGTACTCTTCAGCTGCAAAGTATGGCACATATCCTCTCTGCTCATTACTTTCAGGTGAGCTTGGAGGCTGTCAGACTAGAAGGGTTGAAAGATTCAGTTTTTCTCCTTGGAATTTCTCCTTGATTTTCAGGGGCCACTGCTTCCCAAGCTGCCACGTATGTTTCAAGAAAGCCAAGGCATCTTTTAAGATGTCAGCAGCAACTAAAGCTGTTGCATCAAGAACAGGACAATTTTGACCTGTATCAGAAGATCCAACCTAATTTTGCTTGCATGGTACTATTGCTACTGCAAGCAAGAGATCGTTTAAGCAGATACCTACTTCAGGCCCTCCATCGAATTAGGAAGACAAAGGCTATATATAATGGAAAATAAAATGGCATCCACAATGGCAACTTACTGATGTATTGCCATCTGTATAGGCTTATTAGGAAAGTAGGCACATTAACAATTGAAACTCATTAAATGTCTCAGTGATTATATGCCAGAGGTAATCACGAGTCCGAATGTTGCCACAGGTCCAGATGGATATGTTTAGTTAGGTATGAAGTCTTCTGTTTGAATATGTTTGAAGGCTTCTTCTAATCAAGTTGATCCTGCTATCAGGCTGCTAACTATAGGCATGCTTTGCTTCATCACTTATGGTGTGCACATTTGTTTCCTGCTCATTTGTTGGAAACCCCATCTTTGAAATGACCTTTGATGGATACCTATATTGCTTCATTGGAGTTAATAGAAAATGAACACCTAATACGACTATATTTTCGTAAATTATATTACGTCAGACAATAATCTTGTTTACAATTTTCTGACATAAAGCCAGTGTTAAAGATCAGCCATTGAACACTATTCCTTATGTGGCAAAAGCCAGTGAAGAGCGAAGGTCGCATCCTCTGCCAGTAATTAATAACACATTCACTGACACTGACCACGCCATTCCAGCTGGGGGATGACTGAGATTGATAAAACCATGTCAAGGAATATTTTCAAATCAATTGGTAGCGTATGTCGCTTTTTTTTTTTCCACACTCGGAAGTATCCATGCTAACGCATGCCCTATTTGTCAGTACTCTATGAAAATCATATTTGACTCCAATTGTATGAGGTAGAATCACCATCAAGGAGTGTCTTTGTACATAAAAGTTCAAAAGTCCAGAAAAATACACCATTTGTTTTTTAAATACTAGACAGTCATTTTCCTGTTCTAGTGACAATACATTTAAAGACTGCATATTTCAACATACTTATGCACACAGCACTGTAAATACCAGTGTTTTATCAAAGGCGACACAGGTTAACAATTCTTCTTACCTTTGAGAATAAAATCTGCACCAAGAATGTTCACAAAATATTTGTCCTTGGTGGCAGCCCATCAAATGCCTCAATCTGTCCTAGTGTATCCACAGTATGACTGGTTAATGAATGAGAATTCCATTTTACAAGACTACTCATTCTCTGACAATGAGAGCTGTAATGATGTTGGGCATTAGGATATTCTGCATTCACCTTCATAGGATGGTGTGTTAAGTGTTGTTCACAAGTAAATCATGCCCAGCACTTGTTGACTTGGAGGGCCTACCGGTTAAGCTGCAGATTGTACAAAACAGGCTGTAGTAGTGGATAATACAGAAAGGCAGGTAACCATTTTACTGATGCAGTTTCTACAGTATCATCACAAACAGGATTAAGGCCTTACACAAAAAGCTTGAGTCAAGAGGCCTTAGTCTGATGAAAGCTCAGCGATATATCACTCTCCAAAATGGTGGTCCAGAACTGAGGCTTTCAAACCTCACCTGTGGCAATAGTGCAAATCCTCACAGGTGATGCTGGAAAGTTATTAACATCGATAATCGGGTAGCAAGGAAGTACAAAACACTCCTGGTTGCCCCCACACTATTTGGCAGAATGCAATAAAAAATGAGTAAAGTTGATAGTACAAAAAATGCCAGAGGGGCAGCTTCAGATACCCATAAATGAAGTCTCCTGGCAAAGCAGCTTTCCCCCCTGTCAGACTGTCGTCGAGTGCATTCTTTTTGGTTCTTCTAGTTTCAATGTGAATGAAGCAGCTGTGGTTCTCAGCATAGGAAACAGCAGTCTGCCACACCTTCTCACAGTGGGCCAGGGATACGTCCAGCATCTATATCCAAGTATTTCGATTTTGTAGACTTGCTGCTGAAGTATTTGAGCTTAGATACTTAAATGTCCCACAAAGATGTATAAACATCTTAAGGAAGGCTGGCATACCATCAGCACAGATGTATTATGCAGCCAAATGGAATCTGTTTTATTCTTTCATATTTCCTTATTCCGGTGCTCTTAGTACTTGGATTCTCTTCCTTTCCACGTGCTTACATGATGCTCACCGTATATGGTTAGACAAAAAGGCCACTGACTTCTGGTTTAGAACCTTCTGACCACAAGGTACTATTATGAACCGTTTGGCAGTTGCAACTGTGATATTGGCCTGCCAGGTGAAGCCATGAAAGAAAGTTCTTTTTAGGCCTTCTGCACTGTTTTCCCTAATTCTAAAATAATTCTTGGTAATCACGTCAGGTAGGGCACCTTTCATTTTTTCCACAATCAACACCAAGCATTCTAATTTCCAAATTTGTTGGTTAGAGAGCAATGCATTTAAGGTACTCCTGTTTGGCTTTTCTGTGCTTGTTTATGGGGCAGAAATGGTATGTTCCTAGTCATGTATACACTTACACAGTCTCTTGTACAGTCAATTACAAACCTTTTTCTGCAAGACTGAGAACAAAATATTTAAATGGGTGCTAGCACTCAACGTATTGGTGTCTTATACTCATTAACGAGTCTACAAACATGTCTATGAGGATAAATTGATTGCATTAAATTAATCTAGTTTTCTAATTTCCTCCAAGTTGTCCACAGTCTGGTGGGGTGCGTAGTTTTCATTAGGTACCCTTCTTTCATTTGCCTAAACATTTGCACCTTTAATAGCCATTCTTCCAAAGTTCTGAGTGTCCTCTGACTACCATTTCTGTGGAATAATCGATAGTGCAACTAAAACCAAAAAATATAAAATTATCATTTCTAATATAGCCAGTATTATGCCACATCTGTCCGTACAAGATCAAATTTTGGATCTACCCTTGGTATAGTTTACAAAATTTCAAAGACTGACACTGACAATGACTGCAGTTAAGTGCACTCCCATATTACAGGATTCCAGTCACCTGAGGCATTATATCTAGTGCATTGACTGCTGTGCCGGGGAGATGTTACATATTCTCTCCGGGCATAATATAGGTAACATGAGCAGAAACAAAATAAATTTGTCTAAGATTTAAATTAATTGGGAGGCGATGCATGTCTTCATTCATCTCTTTCCAAACCCTGGGCATGATGTACTGTTGTGGAGCCATTTTAGTGATGCCTGTGGGCATGTTATTTTAGCAACTAGGCCTGCTGTTTGTGCCCTTTAGCCTAGTAGCGTTTTATTTCATTTCATTTTTATTTCTTTGGAATCGGCCACATTTGTGGTGATGTTTTATTTTCCTTTATCTTACTGGCCTTTCACCTAGAAAAGCATTTACAATTCTCAGCATGACATATTTTCCCTCTGTGCTTTATCCAAGGCTGCAGTGAGATAGGATTGTCCGCACTAGTGGTACACTGTGTCTCTAACATTCACAGAAACACATGTATTTTTATGTGTGGACACTTTCTCAGAACATCAGCTGTTTTATTATAAAAACATTTGTCTGCCCCATTCATGGTAGAGGGAGGTTCCAGCCAGATGATCACAACTGCATGCTGTCTGACTTTGTTACAGCTGCTTGTTGAGACCACTGGTTCGCTGGCCTCTATGGGGATGGTGTCTCTATAGATAACCGGCTTCTCCACTGCTGTCATACTCAGGTATGTCGTCTTCCCTGGAGGGGAGGAGTAGGGGGGGGGGGGAGATCCTGAAGGGCAGATTAGGGCTTAGCCTGCTGTGCTCTAACATAGCTTGGGTAGGAATCACATTGTGCCAGTATGATGGGACTTTTCTTGTTTCACTTTTCTTGTCACTATTGTGCTTCTAGTATATTGTATCATCCTAATTATTGCTTTTCATGTTATTTTACCAAAATGCAGCTGATTGAATAAATCTTACTGAACCATTCCTGCTTCTGTTTGTCTTTGGATGTGTGAGGCGAATGCAGCTGTGAGAAAAATATGAGATCTGATCCACGATTTCCATGAGAAGTCTCAATGTCATGCGCCCTGTTGACACAAATCATCCCTGCTCTTGTGCAGAGATGATGCGCTGCTAGTTGGCAGGAAACAGATTAGGCCGACAGTTGTCACATGGTGTGGGATTGGACTCCGTCTCCCACAATCCAGCTGCCTCATTGATACAATGAGAGCCAACGTGACATGGTGCCACCAATGTTTGATCATGCACTGATTTTCAGATGCTCTTAAGTATCTGTATCACTATGATTTGTTTGTAATCTCCCGTATGGAGACGAGGTAATTGAACCCCCTTTCTTGCCTCTTGTTCCAAGAGAGCTCAAGGAGGCTTGCACCATTGATTGGGCAAAGGTACAGGCCCCCACGTTATATCACAACCATGTAGGGTCGGTTAAAGATTCTCCCTACCATATTATACCAATTAGGTCACAACCACAATCCCAATAGCCAATAAAACATGAAGCTAAAGCTCCCGTGAGGGAAATCCTCACGCAGCTAAAGTACCAGGGCGTAACCGAACCCTGTGTCTCACCAATGAACAATCCATTGGTCCCCGTTGCTAAACTGGACCATTCATATGGAATAGTCTTAGAATACAGATACTTAGACTGTCAGACATGCACATTTGCCATTCAAAATGTGCATAGTACAGCACTTATAAACATATAGTGCGCAAAAAATACTAAACAACCTTGGATATTTCCAACTGTTTTTTTGTCAAAATATAGCACCTGAAAGTAGGGATTTAACAAGTTTTAGCACTTTAGCTCATAAACAAAATGCAGATTCCCACAGGGGTATAAAAACAGTCCAGGTTTGTATTTAGCTTGTGTTACTTCAATTTTACAGGACATTGACCCTAAGGCCTTGTCCTATGTAGATGATATTTACCTTACAGATGATGATCTTGTTCAACATATAAGACAGGTGAGCCTCATTATTGTGGGATTTGCCAAATTAGGCTACAAATTTAATTTTTAAATAAATAGCTTTCCTTAACGTCCTATTTTGGGGATACGAATTATCAGACGAAGGCAAGAGCCTAGTGCCCCAATTAAAAAAAAAGAATTCACATTTGAATCCACCAGACACTATCAAAAAGCTCCAGTCATTGTTGGGCTTTTTAAACTTTGTCAGAACTTACATTCCAGATTATGAACAAAGCATCAAACCATTATATGACTTAATACATTCTGTCTTTTCAAGCAAATATTGAAAAGTCAAACACACATGCATTCTCAAAGCACTGCAACGAAACATACTTACAGCTAAACACTTACACACAAGAGAACAAGACACATTTGGTCACCAGAGTAATTGCTGGTGCCATTGTTTTCACCTATGTAATGTTCACTGAGGGTGATACCGTCACTATTGCATACAAATCGCATCTTTATTCCACAGCTGAACAACGCTTTGGTCTCCCAGAAAAAAATCTTATTGTTGTTCAGATAGCTGTCATTAAAGAGAGACCTCTGGCCCAGACGCATCATTGTTGTATCTCCGATCCCAGCCCTCGAGTCTGTCACAAAAGCCAGCGTTCCTAGCACCAAGGCACTACATCCACATTGGATTCAATGAGGAATGTCTCTGAGGGCCACTGATGTTTATTATGTATTCAACTCTAAATTACAAACTCAAGAATTTCTCCAATATGAACTAGAATACCCACTTCCAGCAAATACTTTGCCTATTGAACAATATCAATTATGTACACTGATGGCTCAGCCCAACCAGCAATAGGCACCAAACATGAATACTCCTCCGCCTGTACTGTTGTGAGTGGCTACATGAAGAATGGTTAGTTCCATCTACAACATACCTACACGCAGACCTTAGGGGACTGAAGTTCACAAGCTCTGTTGATGGCACTGGAACACACAAATCTAGGACAGTTAGCACAAATAGTCTGTGATTTGTACTACTGTGTGCAGTCCTTCAATGAACACGTGTATTGCTTGCGCCAGAATGGGGATTCAAAAGGCAACACCCTAATACGCAGACTATTGTGGGGAAAGAAGCAGATCTGAAAAACGCTACCTATTTTCCATGTAGTTCATACATTGGGACATCAACACGTTGGAATACACGTTTCAGGCAATACCTTGGCTAATGAAGCAGCCAAATCAGCAGTAGCTACTGCTTCTGTTGCTGCAATAACTCGTTCACGGACTAGGTTGGATGTTGAAACATTAGCTGCTGCGAAAGCTTTGGCTGACAGTAAGCCCATGCCAAAGATATACCTGCCAAATATTTCTACCACATATCTAGCCTAAATACTGCTCTAGAAACAATACCAGGGGTGGTGATCATGTGATCCTCAAACAAGATCAGAGACCTGAGTTGATAAAAGCAGCACAAGGAAGTTGTTTCTGCCCATGCTGGTGTGGCGGCTACTATTTCTCCATTACAAGCATGTTACTGGTGGGCAGGTATATACAAACAGACCAAGCAGTAAAGCCCCATGCAGTGATATCTGTCAGAAAATGAAAGGGTCCACCATCAAATGCCTACCGCAGAAACCTCTCCTAATGTCCAGCAAACCTCTACAATGTGTGTACCTGGACCATTGTAGTCCCTTGACACCTGATGGTGCATACAAATATACTTATGCTTCAGATTTTTAAGGGTATGGCACATTGTTCACCTGACACTCCAAACTGTTATAAAGATTTGCAAGTCTTTATTGGCACATATGCAGTTACAGCTTTCCACTCAAAGCAGGCCCCGGCTTTCACCTCAAGGGCATTCAGGACACCAAGCCTTCATTAGGGGTCAAATTTATTATTTGTCTCTATATCATCCAGAGGGAAACAGTGTTGTGGAGCAAAGAAAACCGGAATTTAAAGCAATCCTTAACAGCAAGAGTATTACGCACGGGTCGTAGTTGGCTTAATCACCTGTATGGAGTCCAGAGAGTGTGAGAAAGTAGCCTCTTTCTAGCCTTGTTACCCCCACTTTTGGCCTGTTTATGAGTATATGTCAGGGTGTTTTCACTGTCTCACTGGGATCCTGCTAGCCAGGGCCCAGTGCTCATAGTGAAAACCCTATGTTGTCAGTGTGTTTGTTATGTGTCACTGGGATCCTGCTAGCCAGGACCCCAGTGCTCATAAGTTTGTGGCCTATATGTGTGTTCCCTGTGTGATGCCTAACTGTCTCACTGAGGCTCTGCTAACCAGAACCTCAGTGGTTATGCTCTCTCTGCTTTACAAATTTGTCACTAACAGGCTAGTGACTAAATTTACCAATTCACATTGGCATAGTGGTACACCCATATGATTCCCTAATATATGGTACTGAGGTACCCAGGGTATTGGGGTTGCAGGAGATCCCTATGGGCTGCAGCATTTCTTTTGCCACCCATAGGGAGCTCTGACAAATCTTACACATGCCTGCCACTGCAGCCTGGGTGAAATAACGTCCAAGTTATTTCACAGCCATTTATCACTGCACTTAAGTAACTTATAAGTCACCTATATATCTAATCTTCACCTGGTGAAGGTTGGGTGCAAAGTTACTTAGTGTGTGGGCACCCTGGCACTAGCCAAGGTGCCCCCACATCGTTCAAGGCACATTCCCCAGACTTTGTGAGTGCGGGGACACCATTACACGCGTGCACTGTACATAGGCCACTACCTATGTACAGCGTCACAATGGTAACTCCGAACATGGCCATGTAACATGTCTAAGATCATGGAATTGTCACCCCAATGCAATTTTGGCATTGGGGGGGGGACAATTCAATGATCCCCTGGGTCTCTAGCACAGAACCCGGGTACTGACAAACTGCCTTTCCGGGGTCTCCACTGCAGCTGCTGCCAACCCCTCAGACAGGTTTCTGCCCTCCTGGGGTCCAGGCAGCCCTGGCCCAGGAAGGCAGAACAAAGGACTTCCTCTGAGAGAGGGTGTAACACCCTCTCCCTTTGGAAATAGGTGTGAGTGCTGGGGAGGAGTTGCCTCCCCCAGCCTCTGGAAATGCTTTGATGGGCACAGATGGTGCCCATCTCTGCATAAGCCAGTCTACACCGGTTCAGGAATCCCCCAGCCCTGCTCTGGAGTGAAACTGGACAAAGGAAAGGGGAGTGACCACTTCCCTGACCTGCACCTCCCAGGGGAGGTGCCCAGAGCTCCTCCAGTGTGTCCCAAGCCTCTGCCATCTTGGAAACAGAGGTGTTTGTGGCACACTGGACTGCTCTGAGTGGCCAGTGCCAGCAGGTGACGTCAGAGGCTCCTTCTGATAGGCTCTTACCTCTCTTGGTAGCCAATCCTCCTTCCTGGGTAGCCAAACCTCCTTTTCTGGCTATTTTGGGTCTCTGCTTTGGGGATCTCACCAGATAACGAATGCAAGAGCTCATCAGAGTTCCTCTGCATCTCCCTCTTCACCTTCTGCCAAAGGATCGACCGCTGACTGCTCAGGACGCCTGCAAAACTGCAACAAAGTAGCAAGACGACTACTAGCAATCTTGTATCGCTTCATCCTGCCGGCTTTCTCAACTGTTTCCAGGTGGTGCATGTTCTGGGGGTAGCCTGCCTCCTCTCTGCACCAGGAGCTCTGATGAAATCTCCCGTGGGTCGACAGAATCTTCCCCCTGCAACCGCAGGCACCAAAAGACTGCATCACCGGTCCTCTGGGTCCCCTCTCAGCATGACGAGCGTGGTCCCTGGAACTCAGCAACTCTGTCCAAGTGACTCCCACAGTCCAGTGACTCTTCAGTCCAAGTTTGGGGGAGGTAAGTCCTTGCCTACCCATGCTAGACTGCATTGCTGGGTACCGCGTGATTTGCAGCTGATCCGGCTCCTGTGCACTCTTCCAGGATTTTCTTCGTGCACAGCCAAGCCTGGGTCCCCGACACTCCTTCCTGCAGTGCACAACCTCCTGAGTTGTCCTCCGGCGTCGTGGGACTCCCTTTTGTGACTTCGCGTGGACTCCGGTTCACTCTTCTTCCAGGTGCCTGTTCAGGTATTTCTGCGGGTGCTACCTGCTTCTGTGAGGGCTCCCTGAGTTGCTGGGCGCCCCCTCTGTCTCCTTCTCCAGGTAGCGACATCCTGGTCCCTCCTGGGCCACAGCGGCACCCAGGGACCTCTGCTGCGACCCTTGCAGCAAGCAAGGCTTGTTTGCGGTCTTTCTGCGTGGGAACACCTCTGCGGGCTTCATCGCGACGTGGGAAATCGGTCTTCCAAAGGAGAAGTCCCTGGCTCTCTTCTTTCTTGCAGAACACCAAGCTTCTTCCACCCGGTGGCTGCTTCCTTGCACCCTCAGCTGGCATTTCCTGGGCTCCTGCCCACCCTCGACACTGTCGCGACTATTGGACTTGGTCCCCTTGTCTTGCAGGTGCTCAGGTCCGGAAATCCGCTGTTGTTGCATTGCTGGTGTTTGTTCTTCCTGCGGATTCCTCCTATCGCGACTTCTGTGCTCTCTGGGGGTAGTGGGTGCACTTTACACCTGCCTTTCAGGGTGGGCTATTTTTCTAACCCTCACTGTTTTCTTGCAGTCCCAGTGACCCTCTACGGGCTCGCATAGGTTTGGGGTCCATTCGTGGTTCGCATTCCACTTTTGGAGTGTATGGTTTGTGTTGCCCCTATACCTATGTGCTCCTATTGCAATCTATTGCAACTTTACACTGCTTGCATTACTTTTCTTGCTATTACCTGCATAATTTTGGTTTGTGTACATATATCTTGTGTATATAACTTATCCTCATACTGAGGGTACTCACTAATATACTTTTGGCATATTGTCATAAAAATAAAGTACCTTTATTTTTAGTACTTCTGTGTATTGTGTTTTCTTATGATATTGTGCATATGACACCAGTGGTATAGTAGGAGCTTTACATGTCTCCTACTTCAGCCTAAGCTGCTTTGCCATAGCTACCTTCTATCAGCCTAAGCTGCTAGAAACACATCTTCTACACTAATAAGGGATAACTGGACCTGGCACAAGGTATAAGTACCTCTGGTACCCACTACAAGCCAGGCCAGCCTCCTACAGAGAGCACTTAATAATCTGCCCAGAAGGTCCCTGGGAGGGCGTACCCCATATGAAGTCCTGTTTGGGACACAAATGTATGTTCCAGATTTTGATGGTTCTGGTGTGGATGCCGCAGATACACCTTTTGACATAAATGCATGTGTCACTGTTTTGCAAGACTTACAACAGTTGTGTGACAATAACACTTCTGCCAGTGTCGCCTACTTGGGAATAAGGGATGCACCAATAACACCTACCAACTGGATTCCAAAAGTTGGAGCTTTATTGTGTGACACGATTGCTGTGAAAAAGGAATTCAGTCCTTCTTAGCGTGCATTGATTCAGGTCCTGGGAATACACTGTACCAGAACTGTTATTCTACCACCGCTACCTGGTTCTAAAGAAAATCACTTTGTCTCCATCGACAATCTCAAGCTACACCATATGGCCGATCCTGCACAGCAGACCTAGAGGACTCCTGGGTAGTACCTGACTCCCTCTCACTACAGACCAGGATGGTCCTCTACAGGTTTTAAGGAGCAACGCTGACACCACTCTGAGCTTGGGGAGGGTGGAAAATGATCTTTCATTAGTTCCACTAACTTCTTCTGCGACAAGCAATGTCAATAATAATGAACAACTGTTCTCAAATTCATCTTGGATGGATGGAATTGTCTTTTATGAACCACCAAGGGAGACTTCTGCCAGTTCTCTTCCAAACATGGCTCCAGTTTTTGTATGAACTGCTTCTGGATATTTTGACATCAATGACTCTTTCACCAGCTCAGTTGCCTCTTCTGCAACAAGACTGTCAAGAGCACGGAAGCTGATGAATTGGCTCAAAATTAACGGTTTCATTTGTCCATGGAACTATCTGTGGCTTTTATTAGCTGTTCTTGCCTTCCTTCTTTGATTTGGGTTTTTCATCGTTTTTTTCTTATTAATGCATGGTCATTGCCATCCTGAACGCTCTACAGTTGTACTGGTGGATGAGGTCTTAAAAATAAATTTTTCCTCCCATAAGGTATGTTGTGATTTGTCCCTAGTAAACATTTCAGCTCTGCCAATTCCTGGCGGGATTGTTTGGGATAAAGTATCTTTTGATACATATGGCAGTTATTCAAATTCCATATGTTTTTAAACTTTCAGTGAATCATGTAATAACACCTGGAGTTGTTACTGCTGATTGGGATGTAAATACAGTTGATTCTATGTCCTATGAACTAGAGTATTTTACTGTATTTGAAAGTGAAGATGTTTATCAATCAAAAGAAAATTATGGAGATACGTTCTGTTATTATTATAATGGACATAATTTCATTCATAGAGCAAGTACCCCAAAGGCTACTTTTTATTGCACACAATGGTAACATTGTCCAACTCTGCCAGTGGGGAATTATAAAACACACTCTGAAAAGTCTGCATATTTTTCTGGGCACAGTGTTAAAAATGCTGAGTCGTAATATTTTGCCTATGACGGAAATGTACAATATTTTATTGACTGCTACAAAATTGATTTATTCCGATTCCTTTGTTTCCCAGGTTGGTTACAGAAAGCTATAAATATTGGCTGAAGTCGATTGTCTTGGAGTGTATGGGGATCTAAAAATTTACAAATAAGAGCAAAGGAAGCTTTATTTAGAGCATGCCTGATACCTGTTCAAATGATATTTTTAAATGAAACTTACAGTAGACAAGTTTTCATAAGTGGCAAAAAAGACATTAGTGCAACTGAAGATCATCCCAATGGATGGATCCAAAATTGAATATTTAACACGTCACTTTCACGTCCAGGTGGGTGGTTATTGTGGCCAGTGGACACAAATCATTGTCATGCACATTTTGTAAAATTAACAGGTTTTTCTTTTTTAACAAACAGACCAGACCCTCACTGTGGGTAATCAGAACATTTAGGTATAGTAACAACATGCAGTGTACAGAAATTATGCCAGCAATGTTTACAAAGTTCCTCACTAAATGCTTTTAAAGAACACCTTGCTCTCCTGTCTAACTATACAGACTTGCAGGATTTCCTGTTAGGCTCTAGAAGATAACGCACAAAGTGCTATTTACTGTTTATAATGAAATCTGGAAACTTTCCCAACAAGAAGCCACTGCCCGATTAGGGAAAATATGTCAGGAAAACTTAAGAAAACAGCTGTTGTTGATAATGGGATTAACACCTTGTCTGACCGTACATACACATTAAACAACATTGTTTCATCTGTAGTAGACATTATGCAAAGTGATATGTCATATTTACAACATGGACAGAGCCAGCTCAGACCCATTATGCAGCTAGGTTGGACACTGCAACCATTAAAATCTGGTTGCATTCCCTGGTAACACATTCGTGAGAGGGGCATTTTTCCAGCATTCAATTTGATGCAACATCAACGAATAGTGGCTAAGAAGGAAGCGACTTATGTTATGTTAAACATCAAAAAGTTAGAAACATTGCCTTTTACTGTGCCTGAAATAGCATCTGCTGAAAGGTTAATACACAGGGTTATCAATCTCCCTATTTTAACACTGCAATTCACATCCTGCTTAAAACACATTCCAGTGGGCAGATATGAAAGGCTTGGAGATCGTTACATCCATGAGGTGTGGGAGGTACCCTGTTTGCACAAATGTCTCAAAGACATGAGAGGTTTTTCATAGAGGCAGTGAATGCGAGACGTCTGTGAGCCATTCAATGGTTTGTAAGCAGCTATCCTTGCACGGGGCATGCAAAGCTTTGGCAGCAAATTTAGCTTGCTATCTGAAAGGAGTTGACCAGCGTTCCAGGTGCTTTCTATTGGAAGACATGTGCTTTCTAATAGTGAGAACTGTTATGTAATGTGAGCCGGAATTGCTTATGTAGTTTCGGTCTCCCAAATTGTCACCTGTTGCCGTAATGTTCTCCCCCTTCCCCCCCACAACAGACTAAAATAGCAGATATTTGGCCTCATATTGCTACTTCAAATGTGAAATTTGATAAGTTAGGTAGACTAAAAGCTTTATTGTTTCAAAAACTTGTGGGCTGATATATGCACGCAAGACCTTTGCACTCCAAGTGGCGAGGTCATCTGCAGAAATACAGTCCATTTTAAATACAAACTTTCCAAGACACTTTGGTGAACTCATGGGACAGATTTGTAATGCGTCCAGTACTACAGGGATTGTACTTTTTTTTTCATTTTTTTTTTTCAAGGCTGTAGGTTCTGGTTTTGTTAGCTCCTTCTCTATTTGGCATTATACCTTCAGCCATACACTTGATATTTGCAGGGGATTTCCAATTACTTTGCCTATATTAGGTTGCATTTATTGTTGCTGTTTTTTTATTTGCAGCGGCTGTGCCATCGCAACAAGGAGGACTGATGGCGCTTCCACCAACACAGCTTTGTAGTAAACACATGATAAAGTATGTCGGAGCACCACTCCTGAAAAAACTGGAGTGTAACTGATCTGTGTCATTCAGACTGGTTTTGGATTGTGTGCAGCCGGTGTTTCGATGCCTCTGGTGCATTTTCAAATGTGCACTAGAAGTTTGTCTCTGTACGTGGTGCTTACTTTTATTGGACGCTGATCTGTTGATGTTCTTGCTGAGGGCTCAATACCAGACATGCGCAATGAGGGTGCGCTTGCTACTGGAAGCCGCCTATGAGCTGCCCTTCGTGGATCATGCAGCTCTTGTTTCAATATCGGGCACAACACGGAATATTGCTGCCTCAGCTGGAGCTCAGGCTTTGGAACATGAGTGCTCTTTGGTTTTGCTTGGCACTGATTTAGTCACATTATCACCTGCTGAAGTGGAACATTTCCTTACTTCAATTGTGGTGCCTATAATTGGGGATTTTCAAAATGACACTGACTTTCAAATTCGACTTCATTGGCACCACAACTATGATCTTCAATTGTCCAATTATTTTACCAATATTGTCACAATTGACATTTATGGAGACATGTTTTAAAGTATTGCATTTTAGTTGCTTTTAACTTGGGGACTAGGCTGCTTTACCACTATTGAACCAACAAGAGCAAGGTGTTGTGGAGCCATTTTAGTGATGCCTGTGTGCATGTTATTTTAGCCACTAGACCTGCTGCTTGTGCCCTTTTGCCTACTAACATTTTATTCTATTTCATTTTTATTCCCTTTGAATCGGCCACATTTGTGGTGCTATTTTATTTCCCTTTATCTTGCTGTCCTTTCACCTAGGAAAGGATTTACATTTCTTAGCATGATATTCTTTCACTCTGTGCTTTCTCCAAGGCTGCAACGAGATAGGAGTATCGGCACAAGTGGTACACTGTGTCTCTAACATTCAGAGAAGCACACATATTTTTATGTGGGGACACATTTCTCAGAACATCAGCTGTTTTAATGCAAAAACATTTATCAGCCCCATGCACTTTAGTGGGAGATTCCAGTCAGATGACAAAGATGGCATGCTGTCTGACTTCTTTACAGCTGCTCGCTGAGACCACTGGTTCCCTGGCCTATATGGGGATAGTGTCTCTATAGATAACAGGCTTCTCCATTACTGCCATACTTAGGTACCGGGAATGATGTCTTTCCGGGGTGGGAGGGGGATGCTGAAGGTCAGATTAGGGTTTATTGTGCTGTGCTCTAACAAAGCTTAGGTAGGAATTGCATTGTGCATAGTGACAGCATGGTGAGACTTTTC
Source organism: Pleurodeles waltl (assembly GCF_031143425.1). Taxonomy (NCBI): domain Eukaryota; kingdom Metazoa; phylum Chordata; class Amphibia; order Caudata; family Salamandridae; genus Pleurodeles; species Pleurodeles waltl. Next base: position 548,510,227 of record NC_090440.1, on the reverse strand, counting down.
TTGTGTTTCACTTTTTTTGTCACCATTTTGCTTTTAGTGTATTTAATTATCCTAATTATTTCATTTCATGTTATTTTATCGAAGAAGCAGCTAATTCAATAAATCTTATTGAACCATTTCCTGCTTCTGTTTCTTTGCATGTGTGAGGCAATTGCAACTGAAAGAAAAGGATGAGATCTGATCCACCACGATTTCCCTGAGAAATCACAATGTTATGCGCCGGTTGCCACAAATCATTCCTGCTCTTGGGCAGAGATGAGGCGCTGCTAGCTGGCCGGAAATGGATTAGGCCGACAGTTGTCACATAGTGTGGGATTGGACTCGGTTGCCCACAATTCCGCCCAAATGCAGCAGCCTCATTGGTACTCTGAGAGTCAATGCGACCGTATATAGCTAAATTCTTCAGCTACTGAATGCAGATCTTGGCGTCATTTGGAGTTATGTTTTTTAATAATGTACACTATACTACACGGATTGGGCACCTGTGTGGCTACTGTAGAAATATGCTGCATCAAACAGACTGGTAGAATTTTTATATCCTGATAAACTGCTTCAAATCAATAAATATTTAAGCGGCACCTCATCCCAAATGTTACTTGGATTTTTAAAAGGGCATTATACTATCTTTTTGGAACATCTGAGCAATTTCCCAAATGCTTCTCCTGCAAAGGTTTATGAATGTGAGTGAGTTCTTCTGGCAGAATGAGATTATGCCGCAGTGGTACATAACATCTCCCATTCTGAATTCTGATCATTTTCAACCTGTGGAGGGCCGTGCATGATGTTCCTACGGTTCTGAGGAATGTTGGGCTGTCAAATTTAGCAGCGAATCCTAGGTTTCCCTCTCACCCATAAAATGCAAAACATATATAACGTTTTTTCTTGTGAGTTAGGGATTTCTTTTTTTTTTTTTTTTTTTTTTTTTTTTAAAGATTGTCAGTGCTATAGGCATGGTAATGTAGTTCAAATTCTGGTAGTGTCCACCCTCCTTTATTTAGTGCAACATGGAGTCAGTACAAGGGTTTTTTCTCCCCATATGAATATGGTAATAATTTTATTAAATTTGAAGAAAAAAAAATTTTTAAACTGCAATTGAGGCTTTGAAGTAAAAAAGACATCTGGGAAGGGTAACCATTTTGTTAACATTCACGCCACCTACAAAGGAGACCAACTTACCCTTTCAATCCTCTTCCGGGACGTAGGCACCTCTTACTGAACATTTGCTTTGATTCAGAATGGAGACATCAGGATTCGGGAGCTCATTGGTTGCATGGAACGTGATTCCCTCGATGCACCTGACCGTAGCATCCGTGTGAACGCTGAATTTGTACTAATAAATATTCGTATACTTTGAATTATGAATCTGCATAGAATTTGACTAAACATAGAAAATAATGTGCGACTTGGAAAATGTGCCCACTTGAATGGCCGTCATTAATCACGAAGTGTCTTTACTAAAAGGCTTATTAACATTAATTGATTAATTGAACCTGCATTAAGAAAACGTAGTAGGGTGATATATGAATGGTTTTGCATTATGTATTTTTTTATCATTTGTAGGCCTTAAGTTAGCAAGGTTTTGGGCCTAGTCTGTACAGCCTCATGTTAAGCCATACTGTTCAAATACAATTTGTGGGAATAAGTCTAGAGAAATCAATTCATGTATTGTTTTACAATGAGTTGACCAAACGTTAGCGGATCTCTTTAACTTTCTCTTGAGAACTGCTTGCTAGAAGATCTTGTACTACTTTTTGATACATTGTATAGTTTGATGTGTGAGAGAGCAATGTTCCCAGGAGCTAACAATGGATGCACTGACTGGAGTACGGATTGATACAAAAAATGTTACCTGCCGGTGGAAACAGGAGAAGAGGAGCCTATCATGGACATTTGAAAGGCAGTTTAGTTATATCTTAGATTTAGAAATGAATCCTTATTGGACTAATTGTACACGTACAATTTTATGACCAATGGCAATGTGGGAAGGTCTTTAGACGGATTTAACTTAGCCCTACTGCAGAGAGAGAAGTATGCTCATTCCTATTTCTTCCAGAGAGGATTCTGTCTTTAACTTTATTGCTTAAACTTCTGATGCTGAATGCTGATCCCTTAGACATTGCTTTCCTAATGGTTCGGATAGCTTAGAGTGGCCGGTTCTGAACCATTCCCTTTCATGGCCTGTTGTTGATGCTGACCGAACTGTTGTCCAACTGACGAAGATAATCGTAGCTTGTTGATCCATATTGAGGAGAGGTATAACAAAATGCTATTGTTGTAAAACAAATGTGTTTCCAGGTACCAACCACTATTTTGATATAGCCATAGTTAGATGTTTTTCCAAATTCATATTGACTAAAATTGTTTTGCATGAAGCCCAAACATGCTATTCAGAAGGTTAGTAAGGGAAGCTCTGACAAGGTGACAGGTTGCTATTAGCTAATAATTGATGTTGCTGAGGTGCTGAACCTAGATGTATGCTATTTCTATTGTGCAGTACTTGCTATTGATTTGTATGGTGATTCTAGAATGTTTAGTAATCAATGCTCTAATTAAATTTAGATTCTTTAGAAGGTTTGGTCAACCAGTGTTGTTCTTCTATGTGTGCCAGTTGGTTTTGAAATTAATTTACGTGATATTAGCATTGTTAAAAATTGGGAAAAAACCTTTTAACTTTTACATAAAGGTGTGGTTATACATGACCTTATGGGTCATGGTGCGTAAAGATTACTGACTCCAAAGGTTATTAGTATAGTTGATTGATATTGTACATAATTAGTGTTGCATTTGGGGTGTATGGTGGAAGTTACTTTAAGCGCAGTCAAAAGGTCCATCAAACCTCTAACGCGTCCCCTCATAAATTAAAGATAAGAAACTAAATAAGGTCAGATGTGCTTACACCTGTGTTGGCATGTTTTTTCAGGTCTGTGGCCATGTCTGGCCCCAGCCCTCATTCAGCCGCTGTTTCCATTGCATTCACCATGTTGACAATATAGAGTGAACTCATGAACATAATTTGTGAGTCGCCAGGGGTTGCAGCTGAGACCCATGGCTTGCTTTCTGCTTTCCCATCACATTTGTTGTGACTCCTGGCCTCACAGAAAAGCAATAATCATGTGAAACAGTTATTTATTGTTTCAAGTAGACGCCAGTAAAAAGGTCTGTGTCTTTTGCTGCCCTCAAAGCATGTACAGAGAGCAAGAAAAGGGGGAGACAGTAGGGAAGGGGAAGGAGTAGAGGGGAAAGACGTTTAAAGAAAAGGAGGGAAAAAACAACACAAAAACCAGGATGAGGACACTACAAAGTGATGTGAAACTGAGCGGCAAAAGCAGAGGGGTGTGTGTGTGAGAGAGAGAGGGGTGAAAACATTGAGAGGTAAGAGATGTGACAGAGATACAGACAGGCGTGAAAGGGTTGAAGGTATAGATAGATATAGATAGAGCGGGGAAGACCAGTGAAGGGATGACCGCATGAGAAATATGATGTAAACAGATAGTAGATAGATTCTGGTGGAAATTGTAAGAAAAATACAGCTCAGAGATAGACAGATAAGACAAGTAATGAAGAGGCAGATAAGAAAGAGCAGGGATACAAATCAGAGACTTCTTATAAAGAGTCTATTCAGAGAGGAGGAGAGGTAGGGGTTGGGAGACAGTTAAGATCGGTAATAGAGAAAATGATAAGCGAGATAGCTCTGAGAGAAGGTAAGATGGGTGTAATAGGGTGGCGCGATAAAGACAGGTTAGAAGACATCTAAGAGAAGTAAGGAGGTGGGCAGGTGAGACTGAAAGCTAGAAGAAGGGAGGCAATTGAGGGTGTTGCTAAAGTGACAGAGGTAAATGGCAGACAGAGTGGTCATACAGTTTAGAAAGAGACACAGGATTTTTTTTTTTAGATTGAGGGAGAGGTTGATATTTAGACGGAGATCAGTGAGAAAGAGACAGGTAAAAGAGTAAGAGATGAGACACAAGTGAAAAGGTGAGAAACCCAGACGTGGGATATAAGGGGATCAGTGAGGAAAACACAGTAGACATCGAGGAGGAGACAGGAGGTGTGAGAAAGACAGGCGCATGAGGTAATAAAAAGGGCACAGTTGCGAATTAGCTGAGGGAAGTGTTGCAGCAGGTCAAAGGTCCTATGATATCACTTCCTGTCATTTGGGTTAAAAGGCATGTGATGATTCACCAAATTGCCAGTAACAACATCCATAAGTATACTCTGTGGATCTGATTGCCTCCAAGCTTACTCTGGACTCAGAGCCCTCTGCCACCCAACTCTGAAGCAGATTGTTTAATGAAGTGCTCATACCCTTTCTCATTCAGTGCGGGCACTGGAAGAAAGCTCCCAGAGAGTTCAAGTTGTCTTCTACGTCCTCTCAGAAAGACACATTCACAGCTGCTAGATGAGCTCCATAAGCCTGATGTTTCTTGCTGAGCCTACAAGTGGCCATCTTCTAGAATTACTCAATAGTCTACATTATTGGTATACCCCTAATTATTATACATACTAGTCATACATGCGTTTTAGTGGCTATAGAAAATGTTTACCCATTACCCACATGAAGATTAAAAATGGTGGAACATGTTTCATTGAACCTACTTTCTGAGTGTATGTAGCATCCAACAATCAAAATTACTTTTAGTCACCAATATTTCAAAACAAAGGTAAAACGAAGACCCTTCACTAATGGCACAGACATATCTACTTGTCTGTAGGCTTTAGGGCATTGCCTGGATACAATTATCCATTAAAAAGACTCATCAGATTATTGTCTCCCATTATTGCCAATCCCCGCATGGTGGAATTTGTTTTAACATTTGAGCCTTGCAAAGGCACCAGAACAATTGCTAGGAAGCCTTCTGGTATGGTTTTCTAATCTGAGTGGTCAGAGCCAGAGGGCTGCTTTTCGAGGAGATTTTCTACCCATAAAGCAGCAAAATCAACTCAAAATAGTTTTTTGGAGTAGGTATTCTACCCGAACTGACGAGTTGGGTAGTTTTTTAGCCTGAAACACATTTTTTATTTACTTTTTTTCCAACAGGAAGGAAGTGCCACAGAGACTCCAACTTATTCCTCCTGTCCAGCAGGCTCATCTCACTGCTTTGCCATCTCTTGGTCACTTTTCATTTGGATTTGGAAGGGAAAGGAGGATCACTCTCTTTGTCTGCAATCCCTTCTGCATATACCATTGTATTTTGATGATTGTCTGTGAGAAATCAAGTCAGTTAAAGAACTTTTAGATAACTTCATTGTTTGATTGAGGACATACACAAGTATTTATTTTACCTTGTTTGTTTTTTCTTACATTTTTAAATTAGATAGTGGGTGGCCTGGAGTTGCAATAGGGGCCTATTTTGCATTCACTGTGTTTGTTTTAAGGGAAACGTTTGGACATTTTGAGGGAGGGGGTCCTGATTTGAGAGCACTTTTACTCCATTTTCTTGTGTGTTTGTGAATTTTGCAGTATTTGACTCATTTTACTGTCTAGGGCCTAGCCTTCCTATGAGTCACAACTAGCAACTAGGGATTGGGTGTATATTAAAAATCTTTTTCTGTGCTGTATGGGTTTTTAAAAATATCTATGGGTTTATGGATGATCTTGAATTAAATACAAAATGTGTTTTGTTTGTGTTTTACATTTTTTTGCAAAGTGTTAAAGTGTATTTTGGTTGGGTCATTTTTGGTGCCTTAGGGTGTTTGTGGTTTGGTCATTTTTAACAGTTGACTTATTTGCAGTTTTTGGCATTGCTGAATTAACCCCTTGCAAGCCACAGAGATAGTTACGTCCAGTGGCACCAAACCCACCCACGGCAGGGATGGCAGTGGAAGTGATTCTGCTGCCACTCTCGACCCTCCCCCGTGACATTTGACATCATCAGAGGTCACCTCATCGCACTGGAAGCTATGGGAATGGGAAAGTCAGAGAGGCACCAAAGGAAAGGCTTTTCCTTTCCTTTCACGTCTCTCTGAGCATTCCTGCAGCACGATTGCATAGTGATCGTGCTGCAGGAATGCCCATTAGACACCAGGGAGTTTGTTTCTCTGACAATTTCACATAAGGGGAGTATCCCTTTAGGCAACTTCCCCAGGGGTAGGAGGGGGCATTATAATTTATACTATAATTTAGGCCATTCCTGCTCACTTTGGGGGCAAATCAGCCTATTTTATTTAAGCCCATCTGCTCCCGAGGGGGGCAGAAACCACTAGACACCTTAGCCAAGGGTCGATCCCCACAGGTGCATATTATTTTAGGCTATTTCTGATGACACCCCACCCCAGGGGCAGATCGGCCTATTTTTGTTAGGCCCATCTGCCCCCTAGGGGGACATAAACCACTGGGCACAAGGGATTGTTGTGGTGTGTTTTTTGTTTGGGGGGTGGCCCCTTGGGCAAGAGTCGCTCCCCAGGGGGGCACATTACTATTGGCCATTCCTGCCGCCTTTTAGGGCAGATCAGCCTATTTTTATTAGGCCCATACCCACTTAGGCACTAGGGATTGCTGTGTGTGTTTTGTTTGGGGGGGCGGCCACTTGGGCAAGGGTCGCTCCCCTTAGAGGGCACATTAATGTTGGCCATTTCTGCCCCCCTTAGGGGCAGATCAGCTTATTTTTTTTAGGCCATCTGCCCCCATCCGCCCCCATTGGAGGCAAAAACTACTAAGGCACTTGGGATTAGTGTGTGTGTGTTTTGGTAGGGGGTGTGGCCCCTTGGGCAAAGGCTGCTCCCCTTTGGGAGACATTCATTTTGGCCATTTCTGCCCTCCCCCCCGCGGGGCAGATTGGCCTATTTTTATAAGGCCCATCTGCCCCAGGGGGCAGAAAGCCCCCTAGACACCAGGGAAGAATTTGTTTTAAAAAGAGGGTGGGGGTATGGCCATACCCCTACCCCCAAATAAATGGGGACAAAGTTGTTCTGCCCACCGAGGGGCAGATAGGGTGATTACCCCCGATGCGCTCCAGGGGTTGAGGGGTTGCGGGGGAGGGGAAGCGATTAGAAAACCCACTAGCTGCCAGGATTATTATTATTATTATTTTTTTAAGTAGAGGGGTGGAGGCTCCTAAACACTATAGGCATAATTATGCCCCCAATCCAACTGAAGGGGGCAACAGTCTTCCAGTTCCCCCTGCAAACTAAAGCATCTCATCCCAACTGCAAGCAAGAGGACAATTGGCTTTTGGGTTTTGATTTTACATATGGGCCAAGAGAGCTTGGCTAACTCCCAATATCATCCCACTTGGAATGGTGAGCTGCTGCACTTTTTGAACTTTGGTACGCTTTCACCTAGAAAAAGCTACTAGACCTCGACACATCTGAAAATGAAACATCTGGGTGAATCCAGGGTGGTGTGCTTTACAAGCACCGCACACTATTTTCTTACCCACAATGCCCTGCAAACCTCCAACTTTGCCTGAAATCACGCATTTTCCCTACATTTTTGTGATGGAACTTTATGAAATATGTAGGAATCCTCAAAATTCCTACCACCCAGCATTGTTGCATCTATAAGATTAAAAAATCAGCCTCACTTGTCAGTCTAAAAACATTTAGGAAAAAACTGCCCTTTTGGACTTTCTTTGGTTCCCCCTCAATTTCTACATGTTTTTGGCTTTTCCCGGTCAGATGCACTTGTCCTACCTACACAAATGAGGTATAATGTTTTTACAGAAAACTGAGGGGAATGCTGGGTGGTAGGAAATTTGTGCTAGTGTGGTGATACCACACAAGAATGTGATGAAAAGGTGGTTTTAGCCAGATTTTGAGGTTTGCAAAGGATTCTGGGATACGGATCCCAGTGATAGCATCACAAGTCCCCCCACCCTGGATTCCTCTAGGTGTCTAGTTTCCAAAAATTGTATAGGTTTGCTAGGTTTCCCTAAGTGGCAGCTGAGCTAGAGGCCAAAATCCAGAGCTAGGCACTTTGCAAAAAAATGCGTCAGTTTTCATTGGGAAAATGTGATGTGTCGACATTGAATTTTTGGGCGTTTCCTGTCTCGGGCACTAGGCCTACCCACACAAGTGAGGTACCATTTTTATCGGGAGACTTAGGGGAATGCTGGGTGGAAGGAGATTTGCGGCTCCCCTCAGATTCAAGAACTTTGCAGCACTGAAATGGGAGGAAAGTGTTTTTTTAGCCAAATTTGGAGGTTTGCTAAGGATTCTGGGTGCCAGAACCTGGTGGGAGCCCAACAAGTCATCCCATTCTGGATTTCCCTAGGTGTCTAGTTTTCAGAAATGCACAGGTTTGGTAGGTTTCCCTAAGTGCCGGCTGAGCTACAGCCCAAAATCCATAACTAGGCACTTTACAAAAACATGTCAGTTTTCAATGGAAAAATGTGATGTATCCACATTTTGTTTTGGGGCATTTCCTGTCGCGGGCACTAGGCCTACCCACACAGGTGAGGTACCATTTTTATTGGGAGACTTGGGGGAACACAGAATAGAAGAACAAGTGTTATTGACAATTCTTTCTCTGTGTGTTTGCCTTCCAAATGTAAGACAGTGTGTAAGAAAGAAGTCATTTTGAGAAATGCCCTGTGATTCACATGCTAGTATGGGGACCCCCGAATTCAGAGATGCGCAAATAACCACTGCTTCTAAACTCCTTATCTTGTGCCCATTCCGTAAATACATAGGTTTTCTTGATACCTATTTTTCACTCTTTATATTTTACCAAATGAATTGCTGTATACCCAGCATACAATGAAAACCAATTGCAAGGTACAGCTGATTTATTGGCTCTTGGTACCTTGGGTTCTTGATGAACCTAGAAGTCCTATATATCTTCGCAACCAGAAGGGTCCAGCAGATGTAACTGTATATTGCTTTAAAAAAAATCTGCAATAGTTTGGAAAATGTTACAGAAGAAAACGTAGACAAAAATGGCAGTTTTTTTCCAACTCAATTTCAGTATTTTTATAGTTACTTTCTATGGGAAAACCTCAAAGAATCTACACGAATTACCCCTTGCTGAATTCAGAATTTTGTCTCCTTTTCAGGAATGTTTAGATGTCTGGGATCCACCATTGGTTACACACCCATTTCTGTCACTAACTGGAAGGAGGCTAAAAGCACAAAAATAGTAAACAAAAATGGGGTATGCCCCAGTAAAAAACCAAAACTGTGTTAAAAATGTGTTTTTCTGATTCAAAGCTGCCTGTTCCTGAACGCTGGAAAGATGGTGATTTTAGCACTGCAAACCCTTTGTTGATGCAGTTTGCTGGAAAAACAAACCACAATCTTTTTTTTTTTTGCGTCACTTTTTTCCCATTCACCTACTCCCCCCCCCCCCCCCAAAAAAAAAAACATGTTTTGGCTAATTTCTTGGTTTTCTCCTGGGGAGCACACAAACTCTACCTTTAGAATCCCCAGAGTGGTGGAAAAAAGGATGCAAATTTGGCGTGGATAGCTTATGTGGACAAAAAGTTATGAGGGCCTAAGCACGAACTATGCCGAATAGCCAAAAAAGGCTTGGAAAAGGCCTGACAGCGAAGGGGTTAATGGTAGTGTTTCCTTCGTTGTTTCCCATTCCTCCTTTCTTTGCTGGCCAAGTGGCCAGCTTTGCGTGACCTGCAAGTGTGTGTGTGTGTGTGTGTGTGTGTGTGTTTGCTGTAGGCCACCATTTTGTCTTTGTTCTAGGCCTACTTTGTTCTCAATGCTATGTGGCAGGGCCCCCACTTAGCTTGTTATTCAAAACATGTGGCCGGTCACCATTTTATGTAGCCATGTGTTTCTTTCACTTTTCAAAGCCATTTGGGACTTGATAGAGGAGGCCTATGACTTTTTTTTTTATCCAGTTTTTCTTTATTCCCTACTCTGAGCTTAATGGACTTGAGGATGATTGCAGTATAGTGTTTTATGCATTTTTCTTCAATTTTCCTCTGTACCTCCTTGCCTGTCATAGGATACTTCATTGTCCCCAACAAGACACCAGCAATTTATTTTTCAATTATTTGGTTTTTTTTCCTGCACCGTCTACCTGCCTTAGGTGTTTCATAGGCACACGGCAGCAATCATTTTATAAGAATTATTCCATTTTGTCTTGCACCACATGTCTGTCATAAGTGCACACCACAAATGATTTTTTTAAGGATTATTCCATTTTCCCCTGGACCTCCTGCCTGCCATAAGTATTTCATAGGTGCACACCAGCAATTCTTTTTAAAATAATTATTTCATTTTCCCCTGCACCCCTGGCCTGCTGAAGGCTTCTCAGCAGCCTTGGAGCACATAAAGTAACCTTTTCAATCTGCATGGTATTGAAATATGATGTTTATGCATGGTTTGGAATGGATACATTTATTAATTATTTATGAAGACCTCACTAAATTAGATTGTCTATAAATTTAGGTGCAAATGCCAAGTTTCACTGATTTGTTTTGTTTTCCCTGTTTGTGTGTTTTTAGATGCACACAAGACATCACATACTGTACTGCCAGACAGAGGGCCAGCAGCGATGCCACCTGAGTCTTACTCTGCTTCCACTTGTGCAGTTAAGTGACAAGTGCCAAAGCTAACAAAGAACTTGAATATGGCCCCAAATATAGTTGCGCCTGCCAAAAAAGTGGCCAGTGAAGAGAAGGAAATTGCCACTAACTACTTTCCACCCTTCACCTTTTTCAGGAAATGTGGTGTACCTGCTGCACCTTCCTATGGGCAGCAAAAGGCTGGGAGAAGCATTCCTGTGTCATTACAATCCCATCTATGTCCAAGCCCAGGTCTCTCAGCAATGCTGCCACTGCAGTCATGGTGACAAGCAGTAAGTATGAACTGGGTTCGTCTCAGCTGCAAAGTACCCAATTGTTGCAGGAAAGTCAGCAACAGTTCTTCCTGAAGAAGGTGCAGAACAGGCAGTTGAGCTTCCTGCTGAGCAAGATGTTGGTCTTCAACTATTGTCCTCACGATCTACAGCAAGAAAAAGAAAGGTTACTCCTCCATTGTCTCCAAGCCCCCTTATGATGATCTGGACATGAATTGGACTCTGGCCGAGTCCGAGACCCTCCCCAAGATATAAGGGAAAAAGGAAAGATCCTGAAAGCCTTAGGAGTACAAAAAGTGACAGTATTGTCAACAAGCCAGTGATTGTCAGCAAGGAGGGCCGCCCAGAGGACATTGAGATGACCCATCCTATTCAACCTGCTCAGAGCAATGTGGTTCCACTACCACTAATGCCGGCTTCCATATTTGTAAGACCCCCGCTGAGACCTGTATCTGCCAACATCACAGCCAAAATAAATATGTCCTTCAGAGAGGCAAAAGATACAGCCACTTACCTCCAGCTCTTTAGGGATTGGCGGTGGTACACTAAACAAGTTATTCTCCCCGGTGTGGGACTTCTTAATGATTAGCAAGCGGGAGGATAACATTACAATATACCCAGTTTGCCACACAAGTGTTTGTTGAGGTAAGCCAGGTTTGCACTACAGTACTGAAGGCCAAATGTCCCATCTGAAAAAACATCACACAATCCTGTTAGTGGAGTACCTTAAAAAGATAGCTGGTGGTGGTGGTGATGAGAGAGGAGGAGAAGAAGCTCATTTCACAGGGATATAAGAAGAAGGTTATGAGAAAGAGAATGACAGCATTACACAAATCGGCCCATCAGCTGTAGTGTGCCAGCATCATATGCATCAGCAGCCTCCAAATGGCACAAGACTTGGATGCAGAGACCGCAGCATACAGTGATTCCCGCAAGGTGCACATCGAGTCGATTACCCCTGGTTCTCTCTGGTATGTCAGTAGCACCACAAAAGCAAAAAAAATCCAAGCTACTTTTACGGGCATGTTTAGGCAGCAGGAGCCCTAAAAATGCAACCACCCAACAGTATGCTTGCAGAACGGGAAGCTGGCTATAATGTAAGCTGTGTGCTTCCTCCCTTTTTCTTTTGTAGAAGGAGTGTGATTTTAGAACTTGTGATGGCCATCTGAGCAAAATGGAAGGTTCCCATGAGGACCTATTTTTATTTTTTTTATTTTTACTGTTCCAGCGTTCCATCATGATGTCCTATGATGTCCTGCAGTTGCTAAGCCAAGCTAATCAGCATAGTGCTGTTCACACCAAAGATGTTTTAAGGCATGTGCAAAGTGGTCCCTGGTCCAGGAACACAGCCTTTCAGGGGGCTCTGTGATAGAGCCAGCTCTGTTCTGCAGAGAATCTTGTCTCGATGACCTTGACAAATTCTCAAACAGATTGTTTTAAATACAGTTTTCCTTTAATTTATTTTTAATGTGGGTGATGTATGGGAGTGTATTACAGGCTTTGCAGAGAAATGTCTGTTTTTCAAAACCGTACAACATCCATAAAGTTTCTTTTAGATCAAAACAGAGCCCCACATATGAGAAGTGGGAGAAAGGGGGGTCACAAAGATTATTTTCAATAATTGTGTGATACTGCTGCATAATAATATTGAAAACAAACGTCATTATCCCTGAATGTTAGATGTAAACACATTTAGAGTTTGGACTAGAGTGTCTGCAAACTGTCAATGATCTGGCCAATACTGCAAGAAAGAGCTGTTCTGCAAAGGCATCTGTAGTGAGTACTTCGTGCTTCATTGAAAAGATTTATTTAAACGAAATAAGACTGTCGGAGCTCTCTGAGGTGTCATGACTAATACAACTGTGTTCACCCTGTTGTTTATATTCAAAACTCCATTCTAAACACTCACTAGCAACCATTCCACTATTCTAACAGGAGATGCTCTACTACTACATTGAGTTTTTTCTTATTTCTTTTTACATTACCTTAACATTAACTTGCTACATACTATAACAACAACTACAGACCCATAACATCAACAAATCAGAAAAAGCAGAGAAAAAAAACACAATAAACATACCATTCTTATCTTTAGAAAAAATGCAAATTAAACTACTTTTTTAAAATCATTTTTCCTGTTGTTGACACACATATTTATTTCCTTTTATATATATATATATATATATATATATATACATATATATATATATATATATATATTTTTTTTTTTACACACAAAATTTCCAGGGTACCTTGCATACCCTATTACCTCTACGTAACCATGTTATATGTGGATCTAAGCCATCATGATGTGCCATACCGGGATTACATACATCTGATTTCTCACTGTTAACGCATACCACAGACTCCCCTCGTAACTTTTCCCTTTGGACTTGTTCCATGTGCCAATTCTACCCTCACAGGATCAGAAATTTTTTGACTACCTCTCTTAACAAATGTTGGGAGTTTTATAGATACCCAGTCACCTACTGATATAGAAGATTCTTTTGCGCCTTTTTTGTTTTGTCGAAGTAAGCTTTTTGTTTATTTTTTACATTGTGCCTAATCATTTCCGACCACTCCTCCAACTGCATGTTTTTGGAGAACCTGGACATCCATCCTGGACTCACTTGTGTATTTGGCTTTCTTTCTCTAAGAGCTTCAAATGGGGTAATCCCTGTGGTGGAATGCGGTGTGGTCCTGTTAAACAACAACATTTCCTGTAGCAATGCGTTCACATCACACCTGTTTTTTTTTTTTATCGCCCACCTAATGCATTCTCCGAAAACACAATTAAAACGTTCAACCAACCCATTTGTTTGGGGTTGATACAGGGAACACTAAGGCCCGTATTTATACTTTTTTTAGCTCCGCATTTGCGCTGCTTTTTGACGCAAAACAGCGCAAACCTACAAAATACAATGGTATTTTGCAAGTTTGCGCCGTTTTTGCGTCAAAAAACGACGCAAATGCGGCGCAAAAAAAGTATAAATACGGGCCTAAGTGTTTAATAGAACCTTCTTTAATGAAAAGTTTGAAATCTTCAGACACAAATTGCACACCATTGTCTGAAACTATTTCCTCTGGAAACCCCTCATTCATGAAATCTGCCTTAAAATATGTTATCAATGATTTCGAATTAGGGTCTGGAACAAATTGTACATAAGGCCATTTTGAATAATAATCCACCAACACATATGCATACCAGAGATTGAGGTTTTATTAAGGAAATGGATCCACTAAATCAACCCCCAATTTCCTCAATGGGCCCAAAGGAGAGACTATAAGGACAAGAGGAGGAGTCACCGTTTTAAGTTTTCACTATTGGAACAAATTTTTAACCAACTGATCAATTTCATTGTCCATACGGGGCCACCAAAACATTCACGTATCCTTCTTTTGGTCAGTGTTGCACCCAAATGACGATCATGAGCTTTTTCATGATGGCAAGCCTCACTTCTTCCGGTGGAATGAGTTTGTCATCCCTCATGAGTAAACTATCTTCAATAGTTAACTAATTAGAAACTTTCCAAAACGGTTGAATGTTAACTGCCATCGCTCTCTCATGAGGCCACCCCTTTTTGATAAACCTCATAATTTCACATAAATCTCTATCAGACTGACTTTTTCTTGCATTCACCTTCCGAACAAACACACACCTTTTCTACTTCAACAGCAGCAAACAACTTTCATCATCTACACTTTGATCACAAGTGCCACTACTTTCAATAGGGAATCTTGATAAATAGTCAGCTCTGACGTTTTTGCCGCCCTGAATATGCATGACTTCAAAGTCATATTGCATTAACCTAGCCGTGAATCTTGCAATTCTTAGAGTTACAGTCTTGTTGTTAGTGCCATTGAGAATTGAGACAAGTGGTTTATGGTCAGTTTTCAACCCAAAATGTCTGCCCCAAATATAATTTCTAAATTTTTCAACTGCCCACACACTAGCCAACAATTCCTTTTCAATGTCCGCATAGTAGGTTTCAGGCTTCCTTAACACTCTTGAGGCAAAACCAATAGTGTTTTCCACACCGTTTCTGGTTTGCGTTAATACTGCCCCCACACCTATGTTACTTGCATCCACCGTCAGACAGCACTGGAGATCCTGTTCATAAGGCTTTAACACCTTTGTCTTAGACAGTTGTTGTTTTATTTCCTCAAAGGCATTAGCACATTCTGAATCCCATTTGTAACCTGCTCTATGATTCTGTAGATTAGATATAGGTCTGACCTTTGTTGCAAAATCAGGAGTGAAGTGAGAATAACATTCACACATCCTCAAAAACGATTTGACTCCAGTTTTGCCACTGGGTGGTGGTGCTGCTTTGATGGCATCAATCAAACCTGGTTTCAGAAAAATACCATCTGCCCAGATCACATGACCTAGGTATTCTACAGATGACTTCATAAATTAGCACTTTTCTCTTTTGAGAACAACCCCATGAAACAAAAACTTTTCCAACACCTGTTTTAAAATCTTGTTGTTTTCTAGTTGGTTAGCCGCCTATATCAAAACATCATCTTAAAAAACTAGCACATTAGAAACCTCTTTAAGTAGTACACTCGTTATCATTTGGAAAACTGAAGCTCGCAGATGCCAGACCAAATGGCATGCAGCAGTATTGAAAAGTTACTAAAGGTGACACAAATGCTGTTAAATATCTGGATTCTGGATCCAACTCAACCTGATGGTACGCACTGGCCAAGTCAAGCTTTGTAAAAACCTTGGCATCTTTACTAGTAGACAACATTTCACTTATCCTAGGTAAAGGATGTGAGTCTACCCAAATCTCTTTATTAAGTGCTCTCCGGTCCCCACATACTTTCAGCTCACCATTCTTTTTCTTTGCTACCACCAAAGGAGAAATCCATAATGAGGATTCAATGGGTTCAATGATCCCCTTCTCACGTAAACCTTCTATTTCCTTCTCCAATTAGTTCCTGATACTAAATGGAACACTCCTTAGTTTATGCTGAACAGGTGTAGCATTCACTTTAACCTTGATTTTATGCCTAAACCCCTTTATTCTTCCCAATTCCCAGGAGAACACTTTAGGTAATTTGTTCAAAAGATCTTTAATCTCGTTGTAATCTCTAATCACTGTTACCTGATCACCAGTACCTGGCCGTAGCACAATACCAAAAAGACCCTGATGAAACCAACCTAGAATGTTTAGGCCTTTAACTGCAACATACATTTTTCCATATATCTACCTTCTTTTGAATTCCATAACTTCCTCAAAATAGCCTTGAAGACCGATTCCTCTTCCCTCATAAGAGACCGTAGCTCTGTCAGGTGGCAAAGGACATGGCCCTTCCAATTCTGATAGAACAGTTCTTGTGTAATTATTGTGATCCTGGCGTCCGAGTCCACTAACAAACCTAAATGTTTGTCATCCACTCTTATAAGTATGTAGGGATCAACACAATTTTCAGGGTCACCTCATTTCACCATACCTCCATCAACCACCAACACCGTGTCGAACTTCTCCCATCAAATTTTCTACCAAACCTTCATTATCCTCCACTACTGATGTCACCATACAGCTTGTACGACGCTCACTTTGGCACACCTTAGCAAAGTGACCAATTTTACCATAATTTCTACACTGGATGTTTAAAGTAGGACAAGACGTCATTCCTTTTCAATGCAAGACATGTCCACAGCTGAAACATGCATTTCTTTGTTAAAAAACACTAGAATTTCTGTTCTTACTGTTCTTAGAGCCCTGTGTAAAGCTTTGTAAACCAGACTTGTCTGTACTTCCTTTGTCATCTTTGCTTCTAACTCTCTCTCTACTTTTGGTTGACTTTTCTATCTCCTTTGTTGACTTTATAGAAGATTCAGGGGCATATTTATACTCTGTTTGCGCCGGATTTGCGTCAGTTTTTTTTACGCAAATCCGACGCAAAACTAACTCCATATTTATACATTGGCGTTAGACGCGTCGAGCGTCAAAGTTCATGGAGTTTGCATCATTTTTTAGCGTGGACACCTTCCTTGCGTTAATGATATGCAAGGGAGGCGTTCCCTACAAAAAAATGACTCCGAGGCATGTGCGTCGTATTTATACTCCCGGGAAAAAATGACGCCCGGGAGTGGGCGGGTCAAAAAAAATGACGTCTACCCTCGTTAGCGTCATTTTTTAACGCCTGCTCAGGGCAGGCGTTAAGGGACCTGTGGGCTCGGAAGGAGCCCAGAGGTGCCCTCCCATGCCCCCAGGGACACCCCCTGCCACCCTTGCCCACCCCGGGAGGACACCCAAGGATGGAGGGACCCATCCCAGGAAACTTAAGGTAAGTTCAGGTAGGTATTTTTTTTTTTTTTTTGGGTGGCATAGGGGGGGCCTGATTTGTGCCCCCCTACATGCCACTATGCCCAATGACCATGCCCAGGGGACAGAAGTCCCCTGGGCATGGTCATTGGGCAACGGGGCATGACTCCTGTCTTTGCTAAGACAGGAGTCATTTCAATGGGGGTTGGGAGTGAAAAATAATGACGCAAATCGGGTTGAGGCGAAAAATTTGCCTCAGCCTGACTTGCCCCATTTTTTGACGCCCAAACTCCATTTTCCCCTACGCCGGCGCTGCCTGGTGTAAGTCATTTTTTTTTACGCACACCACTCCGCAGCGCCGGCTAACGTCATTGAATAAATACGGCGCCCGCATGGCGCTTCAGAATGGCGTTAGCCGGCGTTAAATTTTTTGACGCACAACTGCGTTAGCGCAGTTGTGCGTCAAAAAGTATAAATATGGCCCTCAATGCTTTTCGCAGTCTTAATAGTCTATCAATGTTGGGGTATCCAAGGAAAGCAACTTTTGTTTGGTAGACCTGTCCAACCCTTGACAAATAAACTGATCTCTAATCAGTTGATCCCCCAACACTCCAAATTGACAATCAGCAGCCAACAACCTTAAAGCTGAAATGTAAGTATCCACATCCTCTCCAGTCCGTTGATCTCTTTAAAAAAAATTGTCTACACACTACTAAACTTGTAGGAGTACCAAGCCTATTCCTCATTTTCTTTACCGCTAACTCATATTCATCCATTTCATCTTCATCATAAAGAACATCTGGTAAATGTTTAAAAATAGCTCTTCCTTCAAACCCAATGGAATGTAGAAGACATTTCTTGCGTTCAGGTCTAAATCATTCAGCTTCAATAGCTCCCAAATATTTTTCGAAACCAATGTCTCCAAGCTATGTGTGGCTCTCCAGGACTTTCTAAAAAATTGTGGAGGTGGATTTACAGCCTGCATATTAGAATTTGGAATCCTTTACTGTTCTTGTCTTCAATTCTTTGACATATATATTTTCTTTTAATATATATCTTTTTTTTAGTATTTATATTTTTCTTTTTTTTTAACTGTATTACGACCAGAATAGCTGCCAAAAATCCTTTGTATGAACTATGTAACATTGTATCACTATAACCACTCAGTGTGTGTGCTTAAGCCTCTTCCATAGATGACATTTCTATTTCTTTGTGGAAATTATACCTCCAAGATGGCTGCCATTTGTTTCTATATTTTTACAGTAAAAGGGCACTCTTTCCACCATCGATGGAAGTTGAAGGAAACACCTTTGAAATGTCACTAGTTTCTTTCTTTTTCCACAGCGAGAGGGCACACTTTTCACATTCGATGAAAATCAAAGGAAACGCCTCCAAAATGGCTGACATTTCTCTTTCTTTCTACAGTGAGTGGAGCGTGATACTCACTGTGGCAACGCCCACCAGCGCTTCTTCTAAAGCATTCACCACATCAAGTCGGAGCCTCCATCCTTGCCCTCACCGCATATCTGCGCCGGTGAAAATACTGACAGCGCTCCCCAGAGTCAGAAAAGACGCCCTAAATCATCACCACCCGAGTAGTACCTGTCTGGGTTTGTTGCGTTGTTGCCGTGGGTTCACTCTTCTCTGAGGTGGCAGCTCGTCGCCAATTGCTGAGTTGAGTACTTCGACACTTCGTGCACCATTGAAAAGATTTATTTAAACGAAATAAGCTAGTCAAAATGCCTCAGAGAGCTCCGACAAATATAACCGGTCTCTCCCCATTGTTCATATTCAAAAATCCATTCTAAACACTCCCTAGCAACCATTCCACTATTCTAACATAGAACACTCCAAAATAACATTGTCTTAAATACTACAGCATTCCTAAAACACGTTTTTCCCAAGGCCCCTGAAATCTGTAAGATATCCCTTGTTCAGGATATCCACCTGAAGACAAACATGTGGACCAGTTGTCACACAACTGACTACATATGTATTACTGCATACTGGATCTCTTTTGTGGGGGTTAGGCAAAAGCTATTTATAGGTATCTTCACTGAAGAATGTTTTAATAGCATTCAGTGGCATGCAACAGTAGTGATGTTCATCATGGAGAAGTCCCATAAGGCTCCAAACATCTTGGAAGAGTTTAACAGCAAGGTCTTTAAATGGCTTCAACGTAGAAGCCTTAGAGATGGATTTGTTGCTAAGGGCAATGGCAGTAATTTAGTAAAGGCCATGGCAGATGGTAGATATTTCGGGACCTGTGTTTAATCCATTGCACTGATTGTATAGGACTTTCTAAAAAAAAAAAAAAAGAAGACATTGCAAAATACTGGCCACCTGACGAGAATCTGCACTGATTTCAGTCTTTGTTTTAAAGCCTAGAAGCAGTTTGAGAATAGAATACCAGTTAGAGCCCTCATACAGGAAATGCCAACACACTTGAACTCAACCTAGTACATGCTGCAATATCTGTTTGAGTAATACAGACCGATCAGACTATGTCCTTGAAAAAGGAGGAGATGCAACTGGGAAAAGCATGACCTTGGAGGGGACCAAATGGGGGCTAGTCAAGTGGCTGACACAAATGCTACTTCCTTTTAAGGTTTTCACATGCAAAGAGGACAGTATGGTGAGGCAAGCAATCCCATTCTGCTACAGAACCAATTGAAAAAGGTAGTGCAAAGATTCACCAGTGTGAATGAAGAAGCATGTGCTGGTTCAGCAATTAATCCTTTGCTTGGCTGTTCGATGGCTATAAAAAGAGAGTGTTTCCTCCAAGGCGTACGTATGTGCCACATTACTTGATCCACAGCATGAAAATTACTGGCCACTTTCATTCCTTTTACAGAAGGGATGTTTCACTTTACAAGACCTGGATTGTCGATTAAGCGCCAAACCTGGAAGAATGATGTCTGGAAGTTAGAGGTCTGGGCAGAACTTCTGGTGTGCATCCTTCAACCCGAGAGGGCAATGCTCTTGTCTCACAGCCTGCACTATTATAAACAGTAACATCAGCAACAGAAGAATCAAATCTAACCTCTGCAATGGCTTGGTCTGAAGTGGCAGGGCTTAAGTCAAGTGCAGAGGTGGAGGCAGCAGAGTTCAAGCAAGTGGCAGCACCAGTGACCAGTCAGATGATGGTCCAAGACTATCTGAATGGCCCAAAAGAAGTCTACCTGGATCAAAACCTATTGGTCTATTGATATGGGAAGATGTGACTATGACCAGAGCTCCGGAGGCTGGCAATAAAGTATTGGGATTGTGTGGTAAGAAGTTTGTATTCGGAGCATTTGTTCAGTGCACCTGGCGCAGTTGTCACAGTCAGAAGAACCATTTTCTCACCCAAAAATATGGTGAGATTGACCTTGATTAAAATAAACAAACACTTCATACCTGAAGATTACAGTCTTCCTGAAACAGCACAAGGAGAGGATGAGGGCAACTGGCCAGACTTGAGTGTGTTAGCTTACGAACTTCTTGGCAAACTCCCTGAGTTTGAGGACAAATTCTACTTCCCTGACTAAGTAACCCATAACAGAACTTTCATCGATATTGTAAACTACTTTGAGAAGAACATTTAAATAGTGGGTGTCTGTCTTATGCCTCCCCATTTAGTCGCATGTAAAGAGTGGACCAGTAAAGATAAGTGGGTTGCCAGGAAAGATCATCATTAATTATACAAGACTGCCCTTGTGTATCCCTTCATTGGGAAAAGAGATGCAATTGACAAATGAGCACCATGCTTGGAAATAGGTAAATAATGCAAGGGCTGCAATGATCTAGTATACAAGTATCACTGATAGGTAGCTGTGCTCCTCAAAACCTTATTAAGCAATAAAGTCAAACATATATTTTCTAACCAGACTCTGGTAGTGGGGTATACTGGACTGTAGGAAGATGTACGTAACCTACTGAAGAATAAATGCATGGCAAGGCACTTCTGGTAGGGACGTCTGGGGTGGGGGAGTGCATGTAGAGTATAATTGTGACACGTTTATCACTAAACCACAATGCTACACTAACTAGCAATGCAAAGACAGACACTAAAGATAAAGGCAGTGTGAGAAATTGGCCTGTTGGGTGACTGGGGTGTGAACGCTAGTCAAGAAGCAACCACAGTCCTTGCAAGGGTAAGGCACAAGCAAACTCAAGATTAATTTGTCTTCAACCCTCTGGTAGCTTGTCACAAAGCAGTCAGGAAATGTGTAAAATATTTGTTCAACACTTCAAACAGTAAAAATAGTGAAGACGCCACACAAAAAGTTCCCACACCATGTTAGAAACATAGAGATGGATTTACTAAATAAAACAAGATCAAAACAACAAAAAATCCGATCAGTAGAACCAAAGTTATGAACTTTTACAAAATAAAGTGTAAAATATGACCTAAATGCACAAAGCGCCAACCGCGACTATCTGGTTGCGCTGAACTAGGGCAAATTTTAAAGTTCAGTCCAATCACAAGGGGGCGCATGTTGGATATATTCCCAGGTTAGTCTTGCTGAAGGTTTACCTTCTCAAGTTTGTGCCAAGAGTTAATTTCACGTTGCAGAGGGTCGCAAGGAGCAGGGAGAGAGGAGACTGTTGGCGAAGCAGGAGGAGTTGGCTGGCATCGCAGGCAGGAGTTGGTGGAGCCTTGTGGTGACAGTCCCTGCTAGTGGTCGATGTTGCAGTGTGAAGAGGATGGTGTCAGAGCTTCACACTAATTTGTGGTGCGAGTGACGAAGTCTCGATGTTAACAGACCTGTTCAGAGTTACGAAGAGCCCAAAAGCTTCATTTCAGCACCCATGAGCCACACCAAGTGTCCAGGTCCTGAGAGGCACCACTTGGGGGCAGAAACATGCTGCAGCTGGGTCCAGAAGGTGGTTAGGATGTTGAGGAGCCTTTTATGTTCCCAAGGCTCATCTCAGAAAACCACTAGACTAGTCCTTGGAGTCACTTTGGGGTCCTGGGTTCAAGATGAAGTTGCAGGACCAGTTCTTCCCCAGGCAAGAGGGCAGCATTTCCTTTAGAGTAGCAGCCCATCAGAGTGGCATTTGGCAGTGCTTGTTGCAGCACTAAGTTCTGGTAGAGTATCCCCAGGTCCAGAAGTGTACTAAAGAGTTGGTGTTTGAGGTTCAATATTTATGTATAGTTGTGCCTCAGAAGTAGGTAGAAGCTTCTAGAGGCATGCCTTTGAAATGCACAGATGCCCTGCCTTCCTGACCCTGGCTCACGACTAAGTGGGGGTATGCAGTCCTTTGTGTGGAGACAGGGCACAGCCTATTTAAGTGAAAGTGGGGCTGGGTCCCCCTTCCCCACCCATCCTGCCAGTGATGCCCCATCCAGTCGCACCAAAGCCTCCCATTGTGTGTAGCTGTCAGCTAGACTCAGTCATGTGACCCAGAGACAGGCTGCATGCCCCAAATGGCTAAGGCAAGAAAATGCTAACTTTCTAAAAGTGGCATTATCAAAATGTAATTTAACATCTGGCTTCACCACAAGTCAGGATTTTAAATTCCAATTTAAAGATACCAAACATAAACTGCTTATCTATTCCCATGTGGAAATTTCACTTATGAAATGCAATAAGGAAGCTTCTATGTTATCCTATGGCACAGACAGGCCTCACAGTAGTGAAAAACGAATGTAAGAGTTTTTCACTAACAGGACATGTAAAACATAATAGTACATATGTCCTGCCTTTTATTTATATTGCACTCTGCCCTCTGGGCTGTCCAGGGCCGACCCTAGGGGTGAGTGACATATGTATCAGAAAGGAAAGTTTGGAACTTTTGCCAGTTTAAAACTACACAGACGGGCTCTGCAATGGCAAGCCTGAGATATGTTTAAAGTGCTACTTACGTGGGTGCCACAATCAGTTCTGCAAGTCCACTGGCAACATTTAATTCACAGGCCTCAGGCACATGTAGTGCTGATTCACTAGGGACCTACAAGTAAATTAATTATGCAATTGGATACAAGTCATTGTTACCTTGTTTCAGTGAAAGCGCACAAGCAGTATTGCACTGGCTTGTATTAGTAAAGTGTGTAGATTCCTAGAGTCAGCAAAAACAGATGTGTGTTGGGTTTGCCTGGTGCCCAGCTCAGATTTTGCATGTCGCTTGGGTGGAGGTCGTAACCTATAAAGCTATGTGCTGCATCACAGGAAGTTCCTTGCCCTTCTAGTGTTTTTTGGCCTGTAACTTCCTGTTTCATACTTGCCTTGATTTGGTTCCTGTTCTAGCTTCTTCCTCTGCGTCTTTCAGTCCTTGTAGTGTCCTCGTCTTCTCTGATGTCTGTCTTCGTGTTTTGTGGTCGCTACCAGGATACAGTGACGTAGCATTCTTCTCCCATTACTGGAGGATTCCTTGGCTGGCTACCTACAACAAGATTAATATAGGAATGTCCAAATAAGGCCATTGGCCAGTCTATGATAAATAGGCTGAAGGGCCCAAATGGGCCGCACTTGACTCCCACATGTGCACAGGGTACTCCACCGTAAACGGACATCAAAGGGGCAGCCAGGCACCTCAGGCGACAGGGGTAGGAGGTGGCAGGGGTGGGGACTTACGTCTGGGAGGGGGGGCGGGCTTGGGCTTACGTTTGGGGGGTGGAGGGGGTTTGGGTTTGCCCTTGGAAGGTGCGGGAGCAGGTTTGGACCGGGGGTTGGGGGCGGAAAGACCAGGGACACTGGCTGCCATCAATGAGGAGGCCAGAGCCTGAAAAGATCTTTGTATGGCAGACATGGCATCGTGAATGCCTTCCAGGTATGCATTGCATTGCTGCATCTGGGATGCTAGCCTCTGGATGGCATTCATGATAGTTGTCTGCCCTACAGTGATGGTCCTAAGGAGGTCAATAGCCTCTTCCGTGAGGGTAGCAGGGCTGACTGGGGCAGGGGTTGAGGTTCCTGGGGCGAAGGAGACGCCCACCCTCCTGGGTGAACAGGCACGGGCAACTCAACTGGGAGGGCAGTGATGGTATGGGGGGTGGCGGAAGATGACACAGAATGGGAGGGCCCACTAGGGTCCTCCACCACCAGGGAGCTCCCATCTGAGGCGGTATCAGAGTCACTACTGCCAGTGGTAGTTGCCTCCCTGTGGTACTCCTCTTGCCCTCCAACCCACTGGTCCCCTTTGTGTCGGTCGACTCTGCCTCCTTGGAACCGTGAGCCCCTGCATCCCCATTTACCAGTGCCACTGCTCCTTCCCAGATGATGCTGATGTACACAAAGAACATGAGAGCACACAGGGGCGGGGAGAAAAAACATGAGAGAAACTGTAAATACCAGAATGGAATGACATACTTGCTGCACACACACTCCCATCCAGCTTACACACCTACATGCAGCACCTACAACTATAGTCTTGACTATGGCCCTGACCAGTGGCCACTACCACAGCATAAAACTCATTTCCCACATGAAACACTGACCTGATGAACTGTGTGGACTACACACATGGGGGACCATGGCCAGCCAATGCACCCACAAGTCCATGTGCCCCCAAAGAACCCTACAGTATAGGAAGATCAATCCCCAAGGGCCTATTGTGACTGTTTAGACCTGCCCCTAACCATTTCTGTGCCCATGGGGGGCAGAACTGCTTGAAGACACCTGTCAGAGTGCCTGGCACTAGAGAGCATACATACCACAGCACCAAAACACATCCATCAAAGTGGTATGAAACAGTGTTGGTACTCACCCCCTTGTGGCTGCTGTGCTTCCTTCAAGCACCCATCCAAATCCGGATATGCCACCACCAGAATGCGGGAAATTAGGGGGGTCAGGGTCTGACAGGCACCCCTTCCTCGTTGGGAGGCCTTCCCCAGCTGGGCCTCGCAGGTCTTCCTGGCCCAGCGCTGCAGGTCCTCCCGTCGTTTCCTGCAGTAGGTGCTCCGCCGGTTGTAGACCCCCAAGGTCCGCACCTCCCTGGCGATGGCCTGCCAGAGTCCCCTCTTCTGACAGGCGCTGACCTGTATGGGACACACAGAGAAGAAAAACAGATGTCAGGATATGCCCATCTGATACAACTGACATGTCGTCCCCAATGGGACGTATACTTCACGGGATCATTTTACCACCTCAATAACAGTACTTGCCACACAATCTATGCCTGTGCAGTTACAAATCGACCACACATGCATACAAGCATCTGCCACCATCACACACATCCATGCAAGACAACGGCCAACTCACCTGCTCTTCTGGTCCCCCATATAACTTGGCATACAGGGGTAGGACCCTGTCCACCGCCTTCTCCAGCTCCTCCATGGTAAAGGCCAGGGCCCTTTCCCCTGTGACACATGCCATTGGAGTAAAAAAAATCAGAACACAGTAGCACACTCAGTGGAGTACCTGAATGCACGGGATTCGGGAGTCAAGTGAAATTGGGGTGAAGACATGGCGTACGCTACGCGGCGGTTGCACTGTCAGCCACGGCGGCGATCATGATAGATCCAGGTTCCCTATTGACAACCATGTAAACCAATGAATGGGTGCACGGCGGTGAACACCGCCTTCTGCCATGACAACTACTGCCAGCGCAATGATGTCACTTCCACTCCTTCATATCTAGATGGTAGGAGGCTGCCATTTTGCTAACACCACATACATGTTTCCTGGTTATGGGCCCCATTCAGGGCCTTCAGATCGCAGCCCTTAGTAGTCTGCCACATGAGTGTCTGTTCCTCACATCAGTCCAGAGGTATCACTGCATACATGTCCCTAAAGTTGTACATCATACATTGCTTGTGTGTGTAAGCTACGTATTGTACAGCAGTTATTCATACACAACATGTTTTGCATGTGTATGTGTGTCCCTCATATGTGTTCTTTCCTCCCCATAGGTACAGACCCATGTGGCGAGGGAGGGCCCCATCTGTGTACAGACCTTTTGTTGATTTGGATACCATGGTGGAACGTCACATCATTGTCACCTACAGACTCAATCTTATAACAATACAGGACCTATGTGCTTTACTGGATCCTCTACTGAGACCGGCTAATTGGAATCAGCATGCCATCCCTACTGAAGTGCAAGTGCTCTTTGTTCTCCATTTCTTGGCTATGGGCTCATTTCAGGGGACAGTGGGCATGGGTGCAGGGTTCTCACAGCCAATGTTTAGCCTCGTCCCGTCAAAATTCCTGGATGCATTTGTACAACAAATGCAGACATATGTCAAGTTTCCCCAAAGGATTGAACTCACTGCCATCAAGTCTGAATTTTTTGCCTTTGCTAACATTCCCCATGTGATAGGTGCCATTGATGGCACCCACATAGCTCTCATCCCCCAAGAGTGAATGAACAGGTGTACAGGAACAGAAAGAACTTCCACTCATTGAATTTACAATTGGTGTGTACTGCTGACCAGAACATATCACATGTAAATGCCAGGTTTCCAGGATCAGTTCATGATTCCTTTGTCCTGAGGAACAGCAGTGTGCCACACATGATGGAACAACTACAAGGAGACAGAGGATGGCTCATAAGTGAGTGTGTATGACACTGGATCAGTACATAGCTGACAGCCAGGCTGTATGCAAGCAATGGCAATTTATTACAGTCCTGTTTCAACCACTTTTGCAGGTGATTCTGGCTACCCCAACTTGCAATGGCTCCTGACACTTGTGAGAAATCCAAGGACAGATGCAGAGAGGAATTATGAGGCCCATGGACGTACTAGGAGGGTGATTGAGCGCATTATAGTTCTCCTGAAGGTTAGATTTTGTTACCTCCATCTCTCTGGGGGATCACTTTGCCATGACCCTGACAAGGTGTGTAGAATAGTGGTGGCTTGCTGTATGCTGCACAACGTGGCTGTGAGGAGAGCTATCCCTGTACTAGAGGAGGACGGTGCTGTACATCCAGACCTGCTACCTCTGAAGAGGGGATGAGAGTGATGGTGAGGATGAAGAGGGGGAAGATGTCCACTCCAGGAAACAGCTGATCCACCTATACTTCCAGTGACTATGAAGTACAGTTCACTGATGATGTTGTCTGCACTGCATAATGTTTATCTGACTCATTTGCTTGGGTATGTGGTGTCTGTAGTCATTGACACTGTTACCTGATGACTAAGGTGGCATGTGTCATGGAAACAAACATGGTGTACATTTTGGTTTACTACAGACGATGTTGTGTGTGGGGTGCCATTCCTGCAATTAAAGTATGAATATGGAATTGACTGGCAAATGCATTCACACTTGCAATTGAATATTCATAATGACAGGGGACATATGAATTGGTG
Source organism: Pleurodeles waltl (assembly GCF_031143425.1). Classification (NCBI taxonomy): domain Eukaryota; kingdom Metazoa; phylum Chordata; class Amphibia; order Caudata; family Salamandridae; genus Pleurodeles; species Pleurodeles waltl. Next base: position 548,482,956 of record NC_090440.1, on the reverse strand, counting down.
TAAATGTGTTTTATTACGTGTCACAATTGCATAGGTGCGCTGTACAGTGATAGGGAGTGGGCTCATGGTGGATGTCCATACCAGGTACATGGGCTCAGCGATTGGTGGCAGTAGGTATTGGTCCCTTGCAAGTTATTATGTTGCTATTGGTGGGTGAGGATGGTAGCACAGTGGCACACTTGGGAGACAGTTCAGGTCAAAGTCACTTCTTTGTGGGGGCCTTGGTCTTGGCAGGTGTTCCAGTGCCATATCTGGGTCTGAGGGCACATTTGAGTGTCTGGTGCTCGGCTGCACGGGTAGGGGTGCTGGTCTCTTGTGTATCCTCTGCCAGTGCCACTTGTCTAGTTGCTGCTGCAGATGTAGAGGGCAGGTCTGTGTCCTGGGCAGTGGTAGGGGCTTCCAGGTTTGTGGGGGTCTCAGGCTGGCTTGGGTAGTGGTGCTTCAGCACCCCTGCAATAGTGGCCATGGTGGTATTGAGTTGTTTCCACTGCTCCATGGTCTGTTGGTGTTGGGCTATCTGCAGCCTTTGACTCTGCTCCAGGGTGGCCAGGATCTGGCCCATCCTGTCTTGGGTATGGTGGTATGCTCCCAGGACCTCAGAGGTCACCTCCTGGGCTGCAGCATGCATCCTTTGGCCTCCCCCCTGGGCCCCTGATGGCCTCCCCCCTGTGCCTAGCCCCCTGTGCCTGTGTCCCCTGCACAGGTCTGGCAGTCCCACTTGCACTGGGGCCATCATCATCCTGCATGTTGGTTGGTGGTGACTCTGGCCTCTGTACATGTGGTCCACCAGTCTGTGGCCTGGAGACACTGGTGTGGGGTCATTTGGCCTGAGCTGATGGTGGTGGCTAGGTGGTAGGGATGTCAGTGGTATCCTGGGTGGGGCTGTTGGAGGGTGATAGGCCAGGACTGTGTGGTGGGCCAGGGTAATCCTCACTGTCCATTCATCCCTCTCCAGTCTCCTAAGTGGGGCCTCTGTCTCCATGTGGGGAGCTGGCACTCCTTGGCCCTTCAGTCAGGGGGTCATGGGTGGTGGTGCCTGTGGGGGGGGCAATGGACATGTGTGTTACATGTATTAATTTGAATAAGGATGCACAGCTCTGCCCTATTTTGTGCTGTTTATTATTCCCCTGTCTGGCCATGCAGGGACCTATTGTGGGGTTGTCCTTACATTTTGCATGTGATGTGGAGGTGCATTGTGGGTGCAGTAGTTCCATTGTGATTCCTTGCAGGGGTAGGTGGCTGTGCACAGGGGGAGGGATGTGGGCCTATTAGTGGGTTTGTGGGCATGCAGGGTGACTGAATGTAGTGATTGTGGCCAGGTTGGGGTAGTGGTCCTGGTGGTAGTTGGTGGGGTGGTACATGCATTACAGGTGTGGTGGATATGAAGTAATTGTAGTTGACTTACCTAAGTCCAGTCCTCCAATGAGTCCAGTGAGGCCCTCAGGGTTCAGGATAGCTAATACCTTCTCCTCCCAATGGGTGTAGGTGGGGGTCCTCCCCTAGTCGCCTGGACCGCAATGTTGTGCCTGGATGCCATAGACCTCACCTTCCCACGCAGGTCATTCCATCTCTTGCAGATGTTGGCCCTTGTGCATGGATGGTTTCCCACTGCATTGACCTTGTTCACAATCGTCTGCCATAACTCCATCTTCCTGGTGATGGGTGTGTGTTGGACCCGTGCCCTGAAGATTTGTGGCTCGGCTGTCAGTATTTCATCCACCATTGTCCTTAGCTCCCTATCTGTGAAGCGGGTGTGCTTAGGGTATGCCAGGGTGTGTGTTGTGGGTGGTGTGTTGTAGGATTATTGGGGAGGGTGCTGTTGTGTGGTTGGGTGTGTGACTTGTGTGATGCTGAGTTTAGTGTATGCTTTGTTGTATTGTCAATATCTGTCGTGCTATTGGTGTTGCAAAGGATTGTGGAGTGTGTATGTAAGTGTTTTATGGTTTGGATGTGTCAGGTGTGTGGGTCTCAAACTTGCCAATTTGTGCATTTCTTGCTGTTGGGTCCCATTGCTGGCCGTGGTGGTCCAAACCGCCAATGGTCGTTCGACATCCACTATCCGCCGCAGTGATTTGTGCATCATTATTTGGAGGGTGGAGGATTTGTCTGCTTGGCGGTGGTTGGGTGGGGTGTACAGCCTTTCCGCCATCAAGGGCCCTGGCGGTGGCTGGAGGTGGCAAATTTTTTGGAGGCTTCTGTTTTTGTCATCATTATATGGCGGTGTGCTGTTCACCGCCACTGGCGGTCTTCTGTTCACTGTCGCCACGGCTGTCGGCAGTGTTTCTCGCCATGTTCATAATGACCACCTATATGTGCAACATTCATGGAGCCATGGTAGTGGGTATGCCGCATGTACATGCAGCATGTTTTTGGGGCATCTGTAATGGATTGGTATTAACTTACTATCATTAATTTAAATGACCTTGGTCTTCTCCAACTCACTCTTCAATTTTCTCTGAGACCAGACTCCAAACTGAGGGGGTGTTCGAGTCTAGCAGATGAGATACTCCGTCACACACGTGGCGGATAACGGATATCCTGTCTGCCATATTACAGTAGACTGGTCATAGAATATAAATTATGCCCTGTAGTATAGCATACAGGATGTATTATTTTGTCACGTTTGTCACTGAGTAACCCATCTGTGAAACTCTATATCAGGCCTTTAGTCCCACATTACACCCATGGCCTCTACCACAAATTATTGAGCAAATACCTTCACTTGCCAGTGGAGAAGTGGTCCACAGGAAGGTAAGTTATGGGCTTGATGCAAGTTTAGCTATGGAATGGTTAGTTGTCACTTACTGATTTTGTACTACATTTTTACTTACTCACACTGGTTGATGGAAGGACTTAATTGGAACTATAAATCCATAATGGAAGACATTAGTCACATCAGCAGAAAAATGTGACACATGTTGAGATGGAATTTACATATTTCAGTAGGCTGGGACAGAAAGGTTGATGAAGTGAAGTACTAGTAAGTGGCTAAGTGGGCACTGAGAATCACACCTTGTCTTTGGTTTGTATGCATTGCAGATATTGTGCTGCACTGTTAACTGAAGCTGATGCAACTTTCACTGCCTACACTGCAGTGCCAAATTAAATTGCACTGTAGTTTTTGGTGGTGAAATGCTGTGGGCAGGGAGGCGGTGGGTGGGAAATCTGCCTTGCTTAACATTTACAGTGTTGTCAAAAAGAAAGCAAATTGTATTATCACTTTTCCCTGCCATCACTGGGACTGCTTCCCATTCCTCAACTTGCTGGCCTCCTCTGCCATCCTTGGCTAGCTGGCACTGGCAGCTGTACTGGTGGACTGCGCACCTAGAGAAAAATATAATGCACCCATCTTAGATATCAGAATAGCCACCAGAATAATTATTGTGAACAAGGTACAAAAGCAAAACCTTACTAAAGTTAGGTTACCTATCCGTATCTTCTATCAAAAGTATCACATTGGGAGGTTTGGGTGACAACATTTTAAAAACCAGGTAGTCAACCAAAAACTTTTTTTCTCCTAATGGAGGGATACATCGACAAACGGATAATAATGATACAATGTGAAGGGGTGGGAGGGAAGGCAAAGGACATATGGTACTGGTGGTAATGGTATCTCATTCCTGCCATGCTGCACTGTCATGGAAACTGCTAGTATAAGACAACATTGGGGGAGATGGGGGGAGATGGATGGGGGTCCATGACCACTCTATCTCTGTCCCTTTGCTTTTTGACTATTTGATCAAGAAAGCCTTCTCAACCAACATCTTTGTTGAATACTTCAGCCTGCGATCATCTTTACATTACCATAAATCTTAACAGTACTACACAAGACAAGTAAAAGAGGGTTTATGGAAAGCTTACCTAAAAAAGGAGCAGAAGAAAACTACAGACCAGGTAAAGTCAGCTGCGGAAACAGGAAATATAGAAAACACAGGGAAATGCATAGATAACAAACTTTAGGTAGAGGGGTTGAAAAGTAAATACAGAAAGCCATAATACATTACTAGTGGGAATAGTTAAAAGTAAGAAATAATAATAATAAACATGACTTAATAGGGCCAGCAGAATCATCTGCAGTGGTGCTGGTGGTGGTAGTAGCCCCTGTCAATGTGGCATGGGTGGTGTTAGCAGCCTGTTGACCCCTCGGATGCCATTTCCCCCTTGGATCCTTATGAAAGGAATACAAATAAAAAAGAACAATGATTAATGGTACTCTACAAAAAGCAGGCACAGTATTGTACTTTTTAAATCAGATAGCCCATTCCTAGTTTCCTTCCTAAATTACATTTGAACTATTTGTTGATTACAACAAATAATCTTGGTTATCTTCCCCCTCTAAGTGTTGATGAACCAAGTTGGTCTTCTTATTTTACACACTGTACATCAAGAAGATTGGAACTGTATGAGGTACATAAAGTCACAGAAAGCTAACACCCCTGGGATACTGGTATCATAAGTGATATCCCTTAAATCAGCCCAAATGAGCACTTGGCTCACATTGGAACAGAATCCTGGCAATATCATTCACTTGATAGTCACTTTACTCCTATAGTCCTACACCATCTACCTGTCAAGCTGGCACCATGCACCATCCCACTATTCTGGATACCATGGCTCAGATTTATCAAGACCTTGTATTGCTTGTGCCACACTGTGTGGTGCAACAGCAACACAAACCCTTAAGTGATGTTTACCAAGCCATGCAAAGCCATCCTAGGAGGCAATGCGTGGCTTGGTAACTAACTTCAAGAAAGATGTTAAATAAAAGGAAATAAAAGAAAAGAAGCAAAAAAGATGCCCTGCTCCACTTAACTTTCGAAACACATCACTTTAAGACATTTCGCAATAAATGTGTAAAAATTAAGGGGCTGATTCTGACTGTGGCGGGCGGCTCACAGTCCCGCCGACAAATGACCGCACCGCGGTCAAAAGACCGCGGCGGCCATTCTCACATTTCCGCTGGGCCGGCGGGCGCTCTCCAAAAGAGCGCCCGCCGGCCCAACGGAAATGCCCCTGCAACGAGGATGCCGGCTCCGAATGGAGCCGGCGGAGTTGCAGGGGTGCGACGGGTGCAGCTGCACCCGTCGCGTATTTCAGTGTCTGCTTTGCAGACACTGAAATACTATGCGGGGCCCTCTTACGGGGGCCCCTGCAGTGCCCATGCCATTGGCATGGGCACTGCAGGGGCCCCCAGGGGCCCCGCGGCACCCCCTACCGCCATCCTGTTCCTGGCGGGAGACCCGCCAGGAACAGGATGGCGGTAGGGGGTGTCAGAATCCCCATGGCGGCGGAGCGCGCTCCGCCGCCATGGAGGATTCCCCCGAGCAGCGGAAAGTTGGCGGGAGACCGCCGACTTTCCGCTTCTGACCGCGGCTGAACCGCCGCGGTCAGAATGCTCGAGGGAGCACCGCCAGCCTGTTGGCGGTGCTCCCGTGGTCGGTGACCCTGGTGGTCACCGGCCGCCAGGGTCAGAATGACCCCCTAAGTCTCTTCTCAAAATTCAACCAAGTTTGTTCATTAACATGCAGAAGCCTTTAACCTTAGTACACTGGAGTATAATAGTCTATTGAGAAGTATTTTAAAAGTGCTAAAAAATGAATGTTAAAACATCTGTGCTTCCTCCCACCCTGACAAAAATGCCAATAGTGAACTAAGTGCAAGTCAGTTGAACCCTCTAGGTGGCCTGGGTTCTCATAATACATGCACCTTATGGTCTATTAAATCAAACACAATAGAAGGTTTTGTACCATGAATATCGTGAACACTCATTTTTCACGGTGCTCTTACATGTGAAATTAAGAAAACGGAGACAAAGTGAAATAAAACAATTGCCTAGAATCACACAACTTCGTCAAGTGGGGAAGCTGGATTGATAGTAGGTTTTTTCAGTTTTACATTGTGAAATTCATTTTCATTCCAATTCCATAAAGAAGTTACTTCTTTTTTGACAGTTGACTCTGTTGAGTTATTGATAGCTAGTGGAGAAGGCTGGTAAAAGGATAGCGATTCAGATACTGCATAACTCAGTATTGTCAAACCTATGACTCTTCTAGAGACTAGGGTATTAAATTAGAGGGCAGTGTGGAATGAAACCCTCAAAATAACGCTGTGACTCACTGACTAGACCATGTACATGCTTCTATTCCCCAGCACCCATCTTGCCTCCCACCCTGACGCGCAAAGCACCCTTCCCATCCTGCTAGCATCAATGCAGCCCTAGGGCACACCACAGAACATAGTTTGTGGCCCCTGGGAAAATAATTTCGAGTACCCATGCTTTAAAGATTGTTTTTTGTGCATGAAGGTGACTCTTCCTGTGAAAAAACAATCCAGGCTGTAAAGTGACACCCTTGTACCATGGTGCAAGGGTACCTGCATTGGCGCTAGGCAGCACTCTGTGCACCAGCACAGGGAGAGAGCAGGAATGCAACATATCTTGGTAAATAAATATGCTGCATTCCTGCCCTCTCTCTTTGACGCAGCATGGTGTAGCAATTTGCGTGTTGCCCTGCATGAAAGTTTGATAAATCTTGGCCCAATGCACTCCGCAAAGTGTCTAGATAAACCCAGGTGAATTACATGCCCTCTCCTTTTGTAGTGATTAAAAGTGGACACAGCTACAAGCCCTCTCTGATGCAAAAAGTGCATTTATCTTTGTATGTAGCAACATTAAAAAATCTCTTGAGTGAACAAGGTACCACACTCATAAATACAATGTATTTTTGCACCAGAGGGCACATGTAGCCACAATCGTTGCATGAAATATATATATTTATTTATTTATGTATATATAGCTGTATCTATATATTTATATACATATATATGTCCATAACATGATCACAATGACTTAAATTCAGACATGTCATTTATATTTTATCATAAATGAACACATTCATATTGTATATAAAATATATTATATTATAAATATATATTGACATTGTGATGAATAATTAATCTGCTCTTTAGGCACTTATTCAATGAAAAATATATTTTTATAAACGCACAAAAATTAATATACATAATATATACAATACATACATGTCTATATATATATATATATATATAATCTTAAACTTAACTTACCTGTGATCATGCTTGAAAAAAGTAATAATATTAGATTTTGTCTTCAGAAAGAAAAAATATTGCTCAGAGTCCCTGAAACTCGATGTCAAGCAGGTCTTGTTCCCGTTTCTGAACCAGGATGTCCACCCAGTGGTGCATCAGCTGCTGCTGGATACAGAGGATGCCAGTGGTGCAGTGCATACAGCTTTACATTCACCCCAGAGGCCCTGTCGCTCATGCAGAGCATTACCCTTCCCAGGCCTGCTGCCAACATGCAGGGAGGTGGTGCTGCATCCAAAGATAAGTGTGGCCTCTTCCGCTTCACCAAAAATAGAGTGGGGTTGTCCCCCCTTCCTATAGGCATTGCCTACAGGGGGTGTGGGTGGTGCTGCCTGCTTCTGCCATCGGATTCGAGTCTCTGACGTAGGACTGGGATTGAAAGGGAAATATGAGTACGGGAAATGAAAACAAAAACAAAGTACAAAAAAGTTGCAAAACACATACAGAAATGTAAATACACACAGGAACAATCAGAAAACAATAAAATATAGAAAAGGTGGGGTTGAGAAAAGTGGTGATCAGATGGGGTGAATTGGGTAGGATTTGAAAAGCAGAAGAAAGTGGAAGAAGAAGGCTGTAACAACATGGCAGTGCGCTTGCAAATGGCTTGGTGCTGTTTACACTGATTATTCGGCACAGAGCGCACTACCGGTGATAAATTGTAGCACGAGCAGTGCAACCCTCATTTTCTGCCTGTTTGTGGAACTCCTGGAATCTTGCAGAGTTTTTATGCAACTCCGTGCAATTCCATAGAGTGAAATTCCACAAGTTCTGCCCAACCCTAATGTATGGGTCTTTGTTTGAAATATGTTTCTTATTGTGCATCTTTGGTTACGCTGTTGCTGTAGAAGCTGTGGTGTTTACCATCCTGGGAAATGGGTTTGTGTTATAATATTATGTGTGACAATCTAATTTCTAATTTGCTAAATATGTGATATCACTAGTTATGCCATGCTGAATTTGAATTTTTGCTTATTAACAATACATAAAATGTGCATAAACCTCTTGGTTTCAGCTGTGAGCCAGAGACTTTTCATTTTCCTCACAGGACTCTGTCCATTTTATCTAGAGATTTTCCATTTCCTGCTAGAGATGCTACTGGTGTCCTTTGTAATTTTGACAGCTATATCTTTTCCTTCTACAGATGCTGTCCATTCCTCTCATGATTTATGTTGCCTATTGGAACTTAGAATAATTCTGATTTCTGAATATGTACTCTGTATCTGAGCCTTCATGACACACCGACATACACATATAGCATATCTCTGTAATACTTATTTTGTGATTTTGTAATAAAACCCTCTATCTTTCCCTTGATCTAGAGCTCAGTTGTTGAGTGGTCCCAATTACTTATTACTCTGCTAATATTTGTTTGGCCTAATGTCAAGGTAGATGGAGATTCATCTCAAGATCACGGGTCCTGGAGCCTAACCTCTGAGGTAAAAATTTGGGGTGATCTAACGTATCGGGGTGCATTAGGATACTAGGGTTCTGATCCCACAAAATTGTGTTCAGAGGATGTTGCATAAGGGCACTTCCTGTTTCATTGGGAGTCCCTAGTCTAGTCCCAAAACATTTCTAAGATTTTTTCATCTTTAATGCCTAGTTTGAGAGAAAAACAAGATTTTGGAACTTTGTGAATAGTTCCAATGCAGATACTCCTGAGAAGGGATTTGCCGTGCATTCCTGGTTTGTTTGAAGTGTAAGTATGAATAGAGTGAACTTATTCATGTATGGTGTATGTATTTGTGGTGTATGTTGGGGTATAAGTTTGAGCAATGGATTTCTGTTGAATGTGTAAAAACGCAAAAGATAAATAAAAGGGAGAAGCAGACAGATGATTCTGAAGACAATGAAACATTTATAAATGAGCTTATGAATTCTAGACCTCCTGCATACACAGCAAGATCAGCAGGGACAAAGGGGACTAGTTCAGGACCTGATGCAGGCACTGGGGGAGATGGTGATATAGTGGTGCAGAGTTCTAGAACTACTGTAGTGGTACTGAGTATACCAACAGAGACTGTGATGACTGCTGTGCCTGACACCAGTGGAAATACAAAATTTGGAGTACAGATTCAATCTGCCACACCTGCCAGTATAATGGTAGTTGAAACGGTTCCTAAAGAAATTAAAATGTTATTTTATTAAATTGGTAAAATATTGCTGGGAAATGATGACCTGAATAGTTTTTTAACTCACAATGCAGATAAATAAGATATTTGATAAGAGGCAGCCAGATGTGCCAATGATGCACATTATACATTGGAAGAATTAGCTGATGAATTAGAGGTTGACATCAGCAAGATGAAACATTTGAAACAAAATTACAAAATGGGTTCAACACATAAAGAAACGGGCTTGATTACAATGAAAGCAATACTTAAGGAGTAATTGAAAAAAACAAGAGGTTGGAGTGATTTGAGAAAATATTGAAAAAGATGGAAGAAAGGGACCACAAATAAATAAGAGAATGGAAGGGAATGAAGATGGAGCGAGAGGTGTTGCAAGTGATTCAGAAGTTGGGACAAGAGCAGTTTTAGAGGTTTCCTTGAGAAAGCAGTTTTAGAATTTCCCTTGAGAGAAGTTCATGAAGGAATCTTGAGCATGTCCCATGGACTAGAGCTGATTTGTATTAATTTGCTAATAATTTTCTGAAATTGCAACAGGATCCAGCAAACTGGTATGATTAGGTACACATATCAATATATGTATCTCACATGTTGTGGATGGATTGTTTGAGATTGTGGTTCCTGGTGATTTGTGGTTGAAGTGCAAGGCTGTAGTTGAATGGCTGATACAAGAACCAGTGAGATGTGGTCCTAATAATGCAACAGCTTCTGAAACAATTATAATTTGGCAAAGGATTTTGAGAGCTTCAGTTGAGCTGAAAGAGTCAGTGCATTATTTTTATGAAAGGCTTATGCATATCTATAAGAAACACAGGAGAGTTGAAAAATCCAGAGAATGATGGGGTCAGTGGATTTGCAGCTGCTTTTGTGTCTGGTTTAGGGTTAGTAATCACATTCAACAGAGTGAACTGTGTAGGCAGACAAAGAGCATAGATGAGATTTTGATGCTGGAGAAAAATAGTAATAATCATTTTTGAGACAAATCAGAAGAACCTGATGATTGCTCAGACAAAGATATGAGAAAGGGTCTTGGAATCAAATGGGTTCAAATATGAATTTTGTTCAGTCTAGTATGAATGGAATGAATCAGATGCCAGACCGTGGTAGAGGTGATTGTATGATGAATATGAATGTTGATATGATGAAAAAGAATACAGCTTGTCACTTCTGTGTGAAGATCGGGCACTGGAAGAGGGAGCATCATCGAAATCTTAATAGGATTCATAGAAACTTAAAACAGCTTCCACAGATGTAGAGAAATATTGTGTTGATTCCAAATATGCAAGATTCTTGAACAGTGTACAGTGTCAGAAAACAGCTGGAATGTAAATGCCTTTATCCAACCTGATGCAGCAAAACATGAGAAACAAGATCCCCTATAATGCAAGGTATACACAGAATCCTTTTATATTGAATGATAAATTGGTAGGGATTTGTTTGCAATCACAGTACTTGGGGTAGGAGGATTGCTTACTTGGAGCAGTCTCAAAAGTAGACCAAAGTAGCCCACTTGTTGACATGGAAGTCAGTGGCCATCCCGTTTCATTTTTGATTGATATAGGGGCTACCTATTCTACAGTTTGTTCTGTGGAAGTCCCAGACTTACTCCTCTCGGAAGAGAAGTCCAAGTTGTAGGGATCCATTCAAATTGGTCCGATGACAAACAAGCATCAATTGTTTTGTGATTCAAGTCTTGTGAACGTTTCGGGAAGGGACTTATTCTGTAAAATGAATTGTTTGTTTTACTGCACACTGGATAGTGTTGTGATTGAAATGCAAGATGCGGTTTTTATGTGTAAAATAAATTCACCAGATTTGAGAGTTGTTATTTCAGGTTATAACCAAAGGCAACCTGCCTCTGGATTGTAGACATACAGTCAAAGTCAAACATGAGGTAGAGGATTTTACTGGAAAAGAGATTGGATTGATTAAAAAGGCAAAGTCAATGAAACTAAGGCCCATATTTATACTTTTTTAGCGCTGCATTTTGACGCACAAACGGCGCAAACTTACAAAATACAATTGTATTTTGTAAGTTTGCGCCTTTTTTGCGTCAAAAAGCGGCGCAAATGCGGCGCTAAAAAGGTATAAATATGGGCATAAGTCACTCCAGATGCAACATGTTCTAGAATTAGACAATACAGATTTACAGAAGAGGGACTGAAACCAGTGACTGAAAAGATGATAAAGCAATAACTCCTTCAGGAAATACTTGTTAGTGTTTGTAACTCACCTGTGATGGGAATTATGAAGCTAAATGGCAAGTGGAGAATTGTACTAGATCTCCGCAAGATTAACAAGATTGTTGTTCCGGTGGTACCGAAGTCATCAGTGATTTTGTTTCAGATTTCATCAGAAGCAGAATGGTATACAGTCATGTGCTTATGCAATGTGTTCTTCTCATTTCCTCTGCATAAGGGATCACAATTCCTTTTTGCATTCCAGTTTTTGAATAACGTTCTTGTGTAGTGTGGAATCCCACAAGATCGTACCGAAAGTTATTTGATATTTAGTCAAATCTTGAAGAACGATTGGGAGAGTTTGAGGTTGTCAGGCAATTCACCCATGTTGCAGTATATTGATGACCTACTGGTCACGTCTACTACAAAAGAGAACTATAAACGTGATATGGTTGCTTTGTTAAATCATCCAGCTAAGAATGGACATAAGGTTTACCTAGCTAAAGTACAATACTGTAAAAAAGAAATCCTCTTTCTTGGACACCATATTGAAAAAGGTATGTAGAAAGTCTCAAAAGTATGCTTTTCTGCAATTTTGAAGATGTCAGCTGACCACCCAGGGAGAGGTTAAAATGTTTCTTGGAATTGTTGGGCACTGTCATCAGTGGATTCCAAACTTTCCCTTAATTGCAAAACCTTTAGAAAGTTTGATATGTAGTGATGTTCAAAATCTGATACCATTTGATGATGAATGCTCTGGTGCATTTAAGAACCTGAAAGAGGGTTTGTGTCATGCACCCGCACTCAGGATGCCAGATTACAATTTACAATATTTTTGTTCTTTCAAGAGAGAAATGGATGTGCATTTTCGATTCTTACACAGAAACATGGAGGATTAATGTGCTTAGTGGCTTATCTTTCTGCTGTCTTAGAACTAGTAGCTTTAAGTCTTCCAGGTTGTTTTAAAATTGGTTGTAGCTGTTTGAATAGCTATTGAACAAAGTGAAGGAATTTTTATGGGCCTACATTCGGTCAAGATTCCTTTGACCAGAACAACAACGCAGTATTTAATTAACAACAGATTGACTTGCATAGATCATACTTGTAGCAGAAAATATCTCTATTGGGGGGGTGCAATGTTTTGAACACAGAAATACTGCTTCCTAATTGGAGTTGTGAATACAGGGAAAATGATAAGATTGATGACAAACTAGATCTGCATAGAAATTACTGAGTTCGGTACAAAATGAAGATTGACATAAAAGAGATACCTTTTGAAATGGCTGATCTGACATTGTTGATGGTTCTTGCTTGAGAGAACAGTAGTGGGCATTGAGAGCATTCTATGCAGTATGTTCCATTTCTGAGACTTTAGAAGGATTTTCTCAGCAAAACAAGAACTTCAGCACAAGTGGCGGAATCGGTTGCATTGACGAGTGCCTACTGCTTATCAGAGAATTTGGATGGTGCGATTTACACAGAGTCTGTGGGGTTTTGGGGTTTCCCATGACTATGATCAACTATTGTCACGAAGGGGTTTATGACATCCACAGGCACCCCTATAAAAATAGTGTTTAGTTATTGGATTTGTAGCCAATGGAAATTGCTGTAGTCAATGTATTGTCCATAAAAGTCAAAAGGACATGGTTGCGCTTCAAAATAAGTATGCGGACCAAGTGGCAAAATATTGTGCACTGGAAGATGAGACAGTTGTACAAGAGTGTGAAAGTTGAGCATTAATTCACTACAAAATGCAGATAAAGTGAATTCTTTCTTTATGTATTCAATGCAGACCTCCTAGAGTGAATCAAGGGATTTACAGAAGTATGTCCTAGAAGATGAGAAAAGAAAATGGGAGACATTTGGGCACAAAGAAAAAATATCAAGATTTGTATGTGAATGCTGAGCATAATTATACCCTGCCTGACTCAATATTACACCCCTTGTGAAAATATTTACACATCTGATAGAGATTTCTAGCTGCAGATTCTTTACCTTAGAATTACCCTAAGTGTCAGACGGGATAGACAAGTTTTTTCGTGAGCAGTACCCCTGCTCGCCGGATGGCGGCATCAATCGGCTTTGCGTGCATTGTCAGTGTCGTCCATGCCAGAAGTGATGTCTGCAAAACCTACATAGGCACACTGACATCAGTTCTTTTCTTTCTGTGCCAGCCAGCACTGATACGAGAGAAGAGCTACCCCTTCGTCACTTTCTGACTGAGTTGTCTGTGTCGATGTCAGTGACTAACCTTCACCTTGTTTACCTTTGGTGCTTGCAGTGTGACCACGATACGAAGTTGTGCTCTGGCTGCTGTGCCATGAATCTGAAGGCCTTGAGGGAGCAGTCCCTCAAGCTCATGGATTCCCGATGTACAATGCCGTGACGTTCGAGAGAAAGATCCTGGGAGTGGTTGTGGAGTCCGAGGTCATTGTACCATTCCAAGTCATTGGGGCACTCTGGTAAGTCCCAGCACAAGAAGTCAAGGAAAAAGTCAGATATCTTTGACTTTTCCCCCCTCTGTTGGCCGATAAGTCAAGGGAGCATCAGTATCCAAGGTCTGGCTCTGTGGTTCAGTCTGTGCCTGCGCTGACTCCATATCTCCCTGAGTTTCTGAGAGTCGTCAGGGAGGCCATCTGGTTCTGCATTGGTGGCTCCGGCCTTGGCTCTCATTGGGCCCCAAGGATTCCTTTCTGGATTCTAATCTGTGCCAGTCATACCATCTTTACCTTCCCTGGCGCAGGTCCCACAGCAGACACCCCTGACTGTGCCACACCCATTCTGATCCCCAACTTTGATACGGAGCTGGAGGGGCATCAATTGACGCCGTGTCTGGCACTGACTGGAACCATGTCTTCCAGGTCTGAGCCTGAGCCCCATTCCTATGGGCTAGGATTTGATGAGGAATGGCAAGGGTCACAGGGCCCTAAAGAATACCAGCCCTATGAAGATCCCAATATGGACTGGTGTGAGGAATTGGGTGAAGCCAGTGGACTGGATACTTCTCTAGAGACTGGTATGCTCTCCCCTCTACTGTGGCTACAGAGGAGGGAGCCTCTTTTGCGATGGTTGTACGGAGGGCAGCTGAGGTCCTTGACCTTCTACTGCCTTCTATGGCAGTCAAGACTAAAATCTTAGCAGAGGTGCTACAAACAGGAGTTTCCTCCTCAAAACTGCTACTCCTGTTCAATGAAGCCCTCACTGACATCCTTCTGGGGACATGGTCCAAACCCAGCAAGGGGGCTCCTGTGAATAGGATGATTGCCAGTCATCACTGCAGTGCATCGGGAGACCCAAACTTCATTCAACACCCTACCTTAGAGAGCTTGGTCGTCCAAGCCTCTACATCCCATGCAAATCCTAATGTGTTCCCTACCGCACCCCCGGACAGGCAATCCAAAAGGCTGGACACTTTGGGGAAGATGTTTTCTTCCACCAGCCTAGCTTTGCAGTCCGTGAACACTGCATGCCTTTTGGGCTGATATTCCCACGTTCTGTGTGATACGGTTGCGCAGGTGCTGCCTATTGCCCCAGAGGAGGACAGGGCCGTGCTTGCATGCTGTTGCCAATGGAAGAGATGCAGCTAAGTTCACCATCCATTGTGGACTTGACATGATTGACTCACTGGGCAAAGTGATTGTCGACTGTGCCCTTCAGGTGCCATGCCTAATTGAGGATGACTGGCTTTCTGGATGATGTCCAATCTTCCCTGGTGGACAAACCCTTAGATGGCCCCTGTCTCTGAAGAGACCAGGTGGATTAGGTGTTGGATAATTTTAAGGACAGTGGGGCTACAGGCAGGTCCTTGGACCTTTATATGGTGCCACATCACCCACAATCCACCTTTCACTCCTTTTGTGGCCTTGGAAAGGGCTTCCAGTCTGAGCCGATACCCTCCAAACCTCAATCCGTGCACACTCCAAAGCTCTGTGTGGCTGAAGGAGCGGTACCCACAGACCTCATGGGTCGAGCAGACAGTTTCGAGTGAATTTACCATTGCCCCAGCAGCCACAGCCTCTAAACCATCCTAATCTGCCCACAACCCATCATGAGTGTCCGGCTGGCAGAAGGATTATCCATCACCTGCCCCACTGGCAGTCCATAACATTGGACAGGTGGGTTTTGCAAATAGTCTGAATGGGCTACTCCCTCCCTCTACATGACCACCCATCCCACAATGCCACCATCTTTCATTTTGACAGGCTGGTGGAGGATCATCTTTCTCTTCTCTTCCAGGAAGTCATGGCTCTCTTGGCCAAGGGAGCCATAGAGAGGGTGCCAATGGCAAAAGTGGGTTGTGGTTGTTATTCCCTCTACTTTCTAGTGCCGAAAAAGGACAGAGGCCTTCATCCCTTCCTAGACCTACTGCCCCCAACTACTTCTTCAAGAAGAAGTTCAAAATGCTCATCTTAGCTCAGTCCTGTCTGCCTTGGACCCAGGATACTATACGGTAGTGTTGAAGCTGCAGGATGTATATTTCAACATTCCCATCCTGCCTGCTCTCAGGCACTACCTGCAGTTCATTGTAGGCAATGAGCAGTTTGTTTGCTGTGCCCCCTTTTGGCCTCATCAGTGCCCCTCGGGTGTTCACCTATGTGATGGAAGAGGTTGCAGCTCATCTGCAGAGATCAGGGGTGTCAGTCGTCCCTTATCCCGATGATTGGCTGTTGAAGGTGGTCTCACCCCAGGCTGTCATCTCCCACCTCCAGACTATCGCGGACCTACTGCATTTACTAGGGTTCACTATAAACATGCAAAGTCACACCTGAGTCCCTCGGAATCTCTCCATTTCATCAGAGCTGTTCTGGACACAGTGTAATTTCAGGCTTATCCTCCCAAATGGTGAGACAATAATATTCAGGCTATGATACTGATGTTTCAGCCTGTATCCTTGATTTCGATGAGACAGACTTTGAGGCGGCTGGGACTCATGGACTCCTGCATATACTATTGGTAACATGTGCAATGGCATATGCGGGCTCTGCAGTGGGACCTGAAGTTCGAGCAGGCGCAGCATCGGGGGAATCTGACATGATTCAGATCTTTAAGGGAACTGCAAAATCCTGCAGTGGTGGCTAACCAACCACAATTGGGTCAGTGGCAGACACCCTCTCTTCCTCAACCAGATCTCATGGTAGTGACAGATACGTCACTCGTGGCATAGGGCAGCCATCTGGGAGAAGTGGAGATCAGAGGACTTTGCTCTCTGGTGGAATTTGGGCTCAATATCAATATCTGGTGCTCCAAGTGATCTGGCTGGCATTGAAAGCCATCCTATCCTCCATCACGCATGTTGCAGGTGTTCAAAATCACAGCCATATGGTACTTCAAAAAATAGGGCAGGGTGGGGTCGTGGACCCTTTGTCAGGAAGCTTTACACCTCTGGAAATGGCTGGAACATCAGGGCATATCCCTGGTGGCTCTACACCTGGCAGGTTCTTTGAGTGCCAGGGTGGATGAACTCATCCAAAGATGCCTATTGGATCAAAAATGAAGACTCCATTTAGAGGGGGTGCAAGCTCTCTTTCAGCAGTTGGGAGAGCCTTTGTTAGATCTGTTCACCGCCGCCGAGAACACGCAATGTCAGCAGTTTTGCATACAGAAGTTTCCAAGGTAGCTCTTGCTTTTTGTTTTGAGTGGAGCTGAGGCCTCCTGTAGGCCTTTCCACCTATACTACTCCTACCCAGAGTTCTCATGAAGATCAAGAACAACTGGGCCCAAGTTATTCTTGTGGCTCTGGACTGGGCACAGAGAGTCTGTGGTATCCTGAGCTACTGAGCATGGTCATTGATCCTCCGAGCAGGCTAACCCTTCAGGGAGTTCTCCTGTAGAAGCAGGGGAGGGTCTCCACCCGAACCTATCCAGTCTCTGCCTTCTTGCTTGGAGATTGAATGGTGCCAGTTGACAGTTTTTGACATTCCTCCTGAAGTCTGTGATGACACCTTGGCAGCCAGGTGTTCCTCCATCAACACAGTATACACCTTCCAATAGAAAAAAGTTATAGAATGGTGTGCAGAAAAAAAGGTGATCCCCTTTCTGCCCCACTTGTCTCTAGTTACCTTTTTCATACTGTCGTACCCATAAGGGCTTTGCTCTGGGCACTCTCGTGAGGTACCTTTATACCATCTCTTCTTTTTTGCGGTTGCCTTGTGTAGCCATTTTAGTTATAGCTCCATGCATGTTATTTTAGCAAACTAGGCCTGCAGCTGTGCACTTCAACCCAGATATATTTTATTAAGTTTTGTTTATTATTTTAGCAATAGCCACATTTGCATTCTTGTTTTATTTTTCTTTATTTAGCTGTTCTTTGCCTAGGCCAGCACTATTTTAAAACAGGACGTTTCTTTCACGCTGTGCTTTTCTCAAGGCTGCAGTAAGATAGGTTACCGGTAAACATGGTAGCGCTTTGTCTCTGGTATTCATAGAAACATACACATCCTTACTTAGGGACATTTTCTCAGAACATTAGCTGTTTTTTTTAATGAAAACACTTCTCTGTTCCATACACGTTAGAGGGAGATTCCAGCCAGATGACCATGACTGTATGCAGAGTGCTTTGCCACAGTTGCTTCTGTAGGCTACAGGATTCTTGCTCAGGCATATGGGATGATGTTTTCCCAGGGGAACCTGAAGGGCAGAACCAGAGCTTAATATGCTGTGCTCTAATATAGCCCAGGTAGGAATTACTTTACTGATTCTAGTGACAACATGGTAGCGTTATTTTAATGCTTTACTCTCCTTGTCACAATTTTAATCCTGTCATGCTTCATCGTCCTGGTTATTGCAGTACCTGCTTCCTTATCTAAGATGCGCTTGCTTCATTAAAACCTCTGACTGTCTTTGCATATGTGAGACTAATGTAATAGAAACGGATGCCATCTGAGTGACCACGATTTTCTTGAGGAGTCAACTGTGCCATGCGCTCGGCTGCCCAATCATCCCTGCTCTAGTTAGCCGGAGCAAAACCCGGATTAGGCCGACCGGTGTCACCTGTAGTGGGTTAGACTGAGTCCCCCACACCGCAGGTGATTCTGCCGCTCAAATCCAGTAGTCTCATTAGAATAATGAGAGCCTACGCGACAGCCTGACCAGACACCCCTCTTCAAGTCCCCTATTACAAATAGATTTCTGAAGGGTCTTGTCCATCTCTTTTCCCATTCCTCATGCCTCAGTGGGACCTTAATCTTGTACTGACATATGAAGAGGCTCAAGAGGAGCACACATGAGGAATAATTGTCCCCTCAGGCTTCTTACAATCAAAATAGCCTTCCTTGTGGGGATTACATCTGCCCGAAGAGTAAGTGAGCTTCAGGCCTTGTCATCCAAGCCTGCTTATATCACAGCCTATCCTGACAAAAACTGGTGCTTCACACAAAAGCCTCCTTTCTTCTGAAAGTGGTCACTTCATTTCACGTTGGGTAATCCATCATTCTGCCTACTTTTTACACTTCTCCACATCCCTCTAAAGAAGAGGAGTGACTCCACTGTCTGGACCCAAAAAGAGCATTTTTCTTCTACCTTGATCAAACAAGAGTTGCAGGTGGACAGCCAACTCTTCGTAGAGTATGTTGGAGCGAAGAAAGGTTGGACTGTGCAGAAGTGGACCTTCTCCATATGGGTCATACTGTGCATTAAGATCTGCTACGCACTGGCCAAAAAGCAACGTCCTGAATACTTGAGAGTTCATTCCACCAGAGATAAAGCTGTGACCACTGCATTAGCATGAGGAGTTCCAGTCTTGGACATCTGCCGGGAAGTAATGTGGGCTGCTTTGCACACATTCACAAAGCACTACTGCCTGGACACTCAGGTCCATAGAGATAGGCACTTTGCCCATTCGGTCGAAGAGGACTTCCTTGTTTAAAATTAGTCTGTAGACCCACCTCCGTGGATGGTATTACTTGGGTATCTATTTTAAGGTAAGGAATATGCAGCTAGAAGTCTATCAGATGGAAAAGTTACTTAACTTCAGCAATGTCCTATCTGGTAAAGACTAGATCTAGCTGAAGATTCCTTAACAAACTACCTATCCTCCCTGCTCTGTGAACAGATTGCTAGGGACAGGGCTAAGTCCTTTCAGGTCCCTAGTTTTCCACTCCAGTGATCAGTATTATTCATGGGGTCTGCACTTCTGGCATAAAAAATAATAATAATGTTAGTGTGTCTGGGTGGGGTCTTTTTAGGTCCTGTGGACGTCACGTCTGGCATGACAATGCACATGGAGCTGAGCGACACACCTACTGGCACACATGTACTGCCCATGAAAGATCTTCTGGATCCAGCCTGATGCCTGGGGAAATTCTAAGGTAAGGAATCTGGAACTCAATATATTCTATATGAGAGAAGGCATAACTGAAGGTAAGTAACTTGTCCAACAAGTCATATTTGGTAGGGATAGTCTGATTAGATTACTTAAGAAGTACATGGAAAATAAAGGATTCCGAAACCTATGTGAAGATGTTTGCAGTTGATCTCTACTATGGCATTTGCATAATCAAGGCAAGAGAATAGTTACTGTTATGAACCACATTAGCAAATCAGAAGTCCCAAGTGTATTTTATTGAGGTGCTGAATTGCAACGGTTTAAAGTACATGTTGGTAGTTATCTACTTGTTTTCTCAATGGGTTGCAGCATATCACACAAGGAGATCAGATAGCGTTACAGTTGCCAAATTGCTGTTGAGGGAATTAATACCTAGATCTAGCCTCCAACTTAATTGAGATTGATCGTCAAACTCATTTTGAAAATTAGCTTTTGCCAAAATTTTCATTGTAGTTATCAACCACAATCTTCAGAAATTGTGGAGCTAGCCAATGGCACTCTCAAGAAGAAACTATCCAAAGATGTGCTTCAACTGGCTGAAAGTGGCCTGATGCCCTTTCTCTTGTTTCGATGAGCATGAAGAGTACCTCTTACAGAAAGATTGGTTTATCATTCCATAAGGTTATTATGGGACGAGGGAAAAGGCTTGCATATGTTCCTTCAGCTGCACTAGTTTTGATAACCGCTGACATCAGCCAGACCTTTGTAGTAATCTAGCACACTATGTTAAAATCTGTCTCATCAGGGGAATGTAGCAACAGAAGACATGAGAGAACATTGCCTGTTGTTATTTCAAGCTCTGGGGACTGGATCACAGTCCGCAAACATGTGAAGAAGAGCTGCCTAGGAGAAAGGTGGCCCTATCAAGTGATTTTGATGATGAACGCTGATGTAAGTTGTGCTAGTGTGACACTGTGGATCTCCACTCCTCAAACAAGAAAGTGAGAGTAGCTGGAGCTAGCTGTGGATGTATCACCTGGTCCAGAGTCAAGCATAGAGTCAAGTGAAAGTCAAGTTTGCAGCATGAATCCAGAAGGAGGGTGAACATTTTGATAAATTTGAAACTGGTGAAGACAACAATCAAAAGCAAAATGGAGTAGTGAAGTTTCAGGCTAGTGAAAGGTCTGATGAAGAATAAAAAATTCCTGAAGTCCAGTTTCAAGACAGAGATCAGACTGAAGAGCTGTTATGGTCCAAAAGACAAAGGCATGAGTGGCAGCCAGAGGAAGCAGTCTCTGAGAAGTTGAAGTTGATCAAAGTTACAAAGATCCACAAAGGAAAGAAGACGTTCACCATCACAAAGGTGATTAAAGTTTAAGTTCAAGTTTGAGCTCAAGTGAAAGTTCCTTGCAAAGTAAAGAGACTTTGATAAATATTGTTGCTGAATAGAAAATAAAGTTTATGGAAATGTTCCAAAGAAGAGACTTTGCAAAAGGAAGCCCTGTGAACCAGAAGAAAAGCGTCAGAGACTAATTGATTAAAAACTAGTGGAAGTGAATCACCAGTGACAATTATTATCAAGATAGTATCAAATCAAAAATGTGCCTTACCTAAATGGGTGTAGTTGGCTACAATCACAAAAGAAGATGATGATGATGAAGAAATTGTGTTAGGTGACTAGTCATTGATCAATTAAGTGTGAATCAGAAACTGAGTTTGAAACAGAAGAAGGACCACCATGAATTGAAAAAAGACTTTTGGGTAACATTTTTGAAATGCCTGTGAACAAAGAGAATTAAAAAACGAACGGAAATGTACTTTTAAAAAAGTTTTTTTTATTTTTTCAAACCGAAGATTTTAAATAAATAAAAAAATAATGTTTTAAGAAAATAAGAATACAAATACTACTGTTTTAAAAAAAATGTTTTATTTTTTTAATTTTTCCAATAAGAGTTTTTGTTTCAATAGAAGATGGAGTACATGCTGTAAAATTGTAGAGTTGGTGTTAATATATAGCGTTAATAATAACCATAGTAATTTTAGTGGTACAGTTATGCATACTCAATCCTGTGGGATACGCTTCAGATCGTGTTAATGATGCTAATGTTGAACTTACTACTAAAAGAAATAAATTAAAACATGATGTACGAGTGCAGAAAGAAAAAATTGTTAATGGGTTTAAGGATAATGTAAATGTGAAATGAATATAGAACTTCTGGATATAATAAAGGTTAGTGAGTTCTATGTTCTTAAGTCAGCTGGGGAGGGTTCTATGTATGTATAGCCGTGGGTGTAATTTGGCTCTCTGAGATCGGAGTTCCTCCAATGGGAAGAAATTGCCATGTTGCGCTGCTCATGCTGTGTTTTAGCCCCGGGAGTCCACTCCATGCTGAAAAATCAGCACAAATAGCACCACAGGATGCAGCTACTAGAGTTGATTTTGCTGCCGCTCGAGTGGCAGCCCTCTGACTGAACAGTTGTGACCACCAGCATTAGAAAAATCTCAGTGGTTGTCCTCCTAGCAACCAGACATTGCGATAGGTGATGCTAAATCTCGCTTGCCCAGTTACTGTTTTAGAACCTCATGTGAGAAGAAATTCTGCCACATGGTGATTGGCAGAATTTGGCTGGAACCCTGTGTTACAAGAATAATGCAGAGTCACCAAATTCTGTCAGTTCTTCTGGCGAAACCACCTATTGGCCCACCCCTAGAGTATAGCCCTCAATACTGGAAAAAATAAATGAAATATTAAAAATATATATATATATATATATATATATATATATATATATATATATATATATATATACACACACACACACACATATATATATATAAAATTTACCATAGACAAATCATTTTTTGTTTCGCAAAAAACTTTGGCACCGTTTGATGAATCTTGTTGAAAGTTTCAAAAGCAGTGTACAAGTTACTTTAGCTGCTGTCTGCAAATTGTCATGGTGATTCATCAAGGCGGGCAGAGAAAAAGGTGGGATCAAAAAATAATTTTTCCCCATGCAATGTCTATGGGTATTTTGCAAGTTTTAGACATGATCTTGGTCTGCAGATCGTGCTTTTTGTGATTTGGGTTAATAGGTTCAGAAGTTTCTGAGTTTTCAAGGTTGAAAAATTCTAGATATCTGGGGATGCAGATCCTTTGTGAAAAGGATGGTCCTGATTGACTGGCCGCAAGCTGAGAGAAAAGTTGCAGCCACCATTTTGTTTCTCGGCCGATTGGCGGGGGGAGCCAAGAAAGTGAAAAGTGACATAAGGGATCAAGATAGAGGTATCCTGTACCCAAAGGACATATGGAGGTGCCTTTAAGGGACCAGCACGGGCCCAGTGTAACTTCACAAAGGATAGCGGATCCAAGCACAATGAAAAAGAAAAGAAAAAATAAACACACTCACACACCCAACCCCCACCCCCACACAGCCACGCACGGTGTGCAGAGTGGGGTTGGGTGCATACAGGGGGCTTGGCCAACCCCCACTGCGTACAGCCTTCTATATATTATTTTATGTTAAAAAAACATACATAGAAATTCACTGAAAAAAACATAGGTCACAAGGTCATTATAGTTAGGTTCACGTTTTACCCACACACAACCATAAAAATTCAGCAGGTATTGTTATACTTATCTGAAGACACTATAACTTGTGCCATTAGGTAACTTTAAGCTATGAATTATAGTTTCTTAGCACAAGTATATCCGTAGGTATAACTTTAACTGAAAGTTTTGTGTGGGTAAAATGTAAACCTAACTATAAGACCATGTAACCGTTGGATTTTTCAATGAACTATATATATATATTTATATATATATATATATATATATATATATATATATATATATATAAAAAACATTACCTATTGGCAGTCTTCACTAGGTATAGTTTAGTTAAGACCTAGTTTCCATAGGAAAAGCTTTTTTTTTTGTTTTTTTTTTGCTTATAGCTTTCGGGGCATTTGATGATTCTTCATGAAATTTTCCAAACAAAGTGCCCTCCTGAGTCTTGTGCATGGAAAGGTTTGGCGTGATCCATCAAGTGGAGGATGAGAAAAAGGGGGGGGGGGCAAACAAAAAAAAATGCATTTCCAAAGTTAAGTCCCATCAAGATTTTAGACACAACTGCAGCCCGAACAGACTTACACCAAATTTGGCAAAATGCTAGATCTTGTTCCAGAAAGAAATCTTTATCCATTCAATAGTTTTTGAAATTTTAAAGGAAAAATAAATATTAAAATCTATGGACGAGGATCCTCCGCTCGTCTGACAGATACTATGCTGAGATCTGATTGGCTTGCAACATTTCAGCCAGGAAGTGCTAGCAGCCATTTTGGGACTCTGACTCAAACGAGGCCCAAAAAAGAGTTAAAAAAAACAAAAAGAAAAGAGAAGCAGGCTAGGAATACCCTGAACCATAAGGACCTGGTGGTGGGGTCCCAGAGACCCTGCCAGGGCCAAAAAGGATTTTTTTTTAAATTGTTGCCTCGAAATCGCAAAGGCTTTGCAAATCCCAGCAAAAATGTTTTTTAAAAAGTGCAGGAGACCGCACAAAACCCTAGAAATTCAACAGGTATAGTTATAAATGTCCTAAAACGCTATAACTTGGGCCCTAAGGTAAATGTAACTCACGACCTCATCATACAATGCTACTTACCCCACATATTACATCAGTAATAACATCTAGTATGACATCATTCATAATATAACTGCAACATTTGCAATAAAATTAGTGATGAGAAAACTGTGCATAACAGGGGTGCGAGTTATAGTTACCCTAGGTTATGAGTTATAGTTTCCTGAGATGAGTAGATCTATAACTATTGAATTTATATGATTTTGTGCATGTAAAATTGTAGCCTAACTATAACTTCCCTGTAACTTTTGTTTTTTTCAGAGGAAACAAAAATGTGTGTGTGTGTGTGTAAAACGACCCAATGGTCAAAGTAACGTTATAGTTTTTTTTTTTTTTTTAACTTTGCTTTATCAACTTTCGTAAACAACGCAACGGGCAAAGGATGCCTTCAAGCATATAAAAGGGATAATCCCCCACATCAGCATTACAGGACACTTCATCTGCAAACAAAAGCATATATGTGACTGTCGGATATCAGAAGCAGGTCTCATTAGAGACAGCATTTGACCTGAACCATGACTTCAATTGAAAAACAGTACAGGAGATCCAACAATTGCACACTTGGCCATCACATCTACTTCACATCATCGCATATTATGTATAAGCCAAACCCTGCCATCCGAGCAATGGACTGAGCTGGAGATCCCCTCACCATATAATTTATTGAAAAGGAGCTTCAAGTCATAATCACTTATTGACCTACCTACCTGCATCAATAGGTGTTCCAGGGTATCAACCCCTGGCATGCCCTCGAACAACCTCTTCCCCCAATTATCTGGGTCCACCAGCCATCACACTGCATGTTGCAGATGATTGCATATGAGGGCGAGCCAGGCCTCCAACCTCCTGGTATCGTTTGAGGGTTGATAGAGCCCCCCCTACTGCGAAGACCCGCCCAAACCAAAGAAGTGAACAAACTATCAATGACTTGCGTGCATTAACCCAGAGATTCTATATCGTGCCAAATCTGTCCAGTAACTCCATCAGGATCGGCACTGACCTGCTAGGGTAGTGGCCATAAACCAGTGCATCATTTGCATATAGGAATATGGGGCCAGATGTAGGTAGGTTCCAAATTGCGAGTTCCAATTTGCGAGTCCCAGCGACTCGCAAATTGCAACTCGCAATTTGGAATGCAGAAAGGTGTCTCAGACACCTTCTGCGAGTCGCTATGGGGTCTCAAAGACCCACCTCATTAATATTAATGAGGTGGGTCGCAATTTGCGACCCCATAGCGACTCAGGGCACTCACGGGGATGGAGGCCTGCTGGGAACAGCAGACCTCCATGTCCGTGACTGCTTTTAAATAAAGCAGTTTTTTTTTTCAAAGTGCAACCCGTTTTCCTTAAAGGAAAACGAGCTGCACTTTCAAAAATAAACCGAAACCTTTTGTTTCGGTATTTTTCAGGGCAGGTAGTGGTCCATTGGACCACTGCCTGCTCTGAAAAATTATTTTGGTCCAGTCACAAAGGGGAAGGGGTCCCATGGGGACCCCTTTCCGTTTGCGAGTGGGTTACAATCCACTTCAAGTGGATGGTAACTGCGAGTCCATTTGCGACCGCTTTCGCGGTCGCAAATGGAATTGCATACCATAGCGACTCGCAAATAGGAAGGGAACACCCCTTCCTATTTGCGACTTGAAAATGCATTTCTACATGGCAAAGGGCCTTAAGCGACTCGCAAACGGCGATTTTCACCGTTTGCGACTCGCTAAAGCTTTGCTACATCTGGCCCATGATGTGTAGTGCCTCCCACTCGTATCCCCCAAGGCTCCAATATGGTGTGTAACAATATAGCCAATGGTTCGTTTGCCTATGCTAAAAGAAGTGGGGAGAGACTTAATACCGGTCTCATCCCCCTCCCAGCCAACCATGCCTCAGAGAGATCACCCCCACTCTGACATGTACCAAGGGGTCAGTTTATAGTAGCTGCACGCACCCACCCACAAACGACGGGCCAAATCCCAGCCCTTTTACTACTGTCAAAGGCTTTTTCTAGATCTACGGAGACCAAAAGCATGTCATGTTTAGCACCCATAGCAGCATATTACCATCATTTTTTTGACACTAAGGCGCCACTAAAGTGGCTTTTTCCATGCGCCATATTTACAAAGTGGTGCAAAGCCTGCACCAGGCATAATGTTCCAGGGCTAGGAGGTCTGCAAAAATGACGCAGTGAAATTTAACATATTTCACTGCACCATTTTTGGCATCATTTTTAATGCCTGCTCAGAGCAGGTGTTAAATTGATGCTTCATAGAAACCTATGGGCCTCTTTGCACTTTGCTACACTAGCGTCAAACTTTTTGATGCTAATGTAGTAAAGCGCCACAATATCGTCAAAAATGTTGACGCTATTGTGCTAATGACCGCCATGGTGCACCGTGTTATAAATATGGTGCAACCATGGTATCCTAAGGTGGCGGTAGAGGAGCGCAGAAAGATTGGTGCATCACTTTTTCTTAAATATGGTTTCATGTAGTGCATGAGTGAGGCTTCACAGGTTGAATGTCAAGCTGCGGGCTGGCATAAAGCTGTATTGGTCCTCATGCACTAACCCAGATAACTCCTCCCAGTTTAGTTGCCAAAGGTTAGTATTAGTAGAGTATTTTAATATCTGTATTAGGCATAGTGAGGGGCTTACATACGGAGCGGCCCACGGGTCACCTCCAGGTTTCAGGATAAGACATATGATCGTCTCAGCGGAAGGACCTTTTTCGTTTGCACCTCGTGTAGCACTTCCAATAGCTTCTCCTTGAGTACAGTGGAATACGCTTGGTAAAACTCCACAGGGAAGCCATCCCCACCGGGAGCCTTGGATCTGTTAGGGCCACTAACAGCCTCACTCAGTTCCTCAAGGTTGATTTCGTCCTCCGTTTCTGACATACAGTCCCTCGTCGGGCTATACAGTCCAACTCCTGCCAGAAACTCCTCCCTCACTCCTGTGGGGTCCACCGAACCAGCGCAGTACACACTCATAAAAAGGTCCACAAAGGGAGATAAGATAGCCTGCCTGCTGGTTACCATTGTTCCATCAGGAGCGAGAATATGTAGAATGGGGTGTGCGATCGGGGGAGGGGGTTGAAGGAACATTATAGTTAGGTGAAAATTTCAGTGACAATGTAACATTTTAACTTAAAAAATGCTGAATGTTAACAGTTACAGCTATTTCAAGTAACTAACTTGTGCGCTATTCTATAGCCTCAGCTATGCACAGTCTTGTCATTAATTATGTCAGTTCAGTTGTAGTGGTTATCAATGATGTCGCTGAACACGTCATGAGTGATGTAATATGTGAGGTCATTAGCAGTACATGGCAAGGGTGTAAGATAAAGTTCCTTGAGATGACTATAACTATTGAATTTCAGTGTTTTTTTGTTGTTTAAAATGTGACACTGTCACTGAAATGTTCACCTAGCTATAACATTACTTTAACCTAAGTTTATTTCCCCCGTGAATTTCCTGGACTTTTGTAACGTAAAGCAGAGATTGGCAGAATTTGGCCTGAACTCCGCCTTAAAAGAATAACGCAGATTTGCCAAAATCCCACCAGTGGATTAGAACATTTCACCCACCCCTAAATATGTACAGCTTCCTATTTCTTACTAGGTCTTGTGTAATATATATTTAAATTTTTAACCATGATGAGTTTCTTTATCCTTATTTAACTGATTTTAATGTGCCTTCAGAAGACTTACCTATTAGAGATAACAATAAAGAAAATACATATAATACATTTTGAGAGTGATTGCACAAAAGTGCTATGATGCTAATACTAATCAAGGTTATGTGTGTCTTTTGAGTAGTAAGGAGCATAGTTTTATTTGAGAACATAATGAGAGAGGAGTAAATATTGTGAGAAACTGGGAAGAATAGAAGGTTGTATTATGAAAGGAATTTAAATTGTCTGGTTTACATCTTAGATTGAGAATGGAGCAAGAGAGGAGAGATGAGTTGTGTATGGTGGAGCACAATTCTTTAGAGGGAGGTAAGGTAAAATATGTAGTAGAGTGTGCGTGTGATCGAACTTATGCAATAGTGGAGACTATTTACAAGGTGGAGGACCTATTTTAAGGGTATTTTATAATGTCTGTTGGAAAACTGCTTATTTGAACTTGCTGAGAAATTGGGTCGATTTATGTTATCTTGCCTTGTGTTTCATAGAATTTCTCATATGAATGAATTAGATAATGAACATAATTTTGGACACATATTTCTAGATATACTAGGTGTTATAATTATTTCTGTAGGTGTAGCAATGAATGATGTGAAAATGAGGTGTTTGTCTACAGTTGTAGATAGGCTTACAGTAGATACAGCAGGGTTACTGAAGTAAGAAAATGTAGAAATGGTAAGTATTAGGGGTATGGTGAAGCGCAATGGGCTTGCATTAGATATTCTCTTGGTGAAAGAGGGTGGAGTCTATAAGGTAATAAAAGCAAAGAGGTGTTTTACATTTATTTCACATAGTAGTAAAATTAGATTCATTTGTCACTAATATACGTAGGCCCATATTTATACTTTTTAAGCGCTGCATTTGCGCCACTTTTTGACGCAAAAACGGCACAAACTTAGAAAATACAATTGTATTTTGTAAGTTTGCGCTGCTTTTGCATCATAAAATGACGCAAATGCAGCGCTAAAAAATATAAATATGGGCCGTAATCTTTTATATGAGATTACATTTTTTGTATGCCATGGTTTATGGGGAATTGTATATTCATGGTTTAGTGAGTTATGGAAGAGATTTGGGAAAGTTGGTAAATGGCTATGCAATTTAGGTGGATATGCTTTCGAACCAATCCTTACCCCTATAATAATCGTTTTGATTTGTTCAATTGTTCCATTTCTTTTGTGAAAATTTCCAGGATTAGTGAATATAGAAACAAAGGTGATAATAGGTTGAAGAAATGGAAAAAAGATTGATGGAGATGAAATTAAACAGTTTTAAGGATCATGACTACAACCAGATGAAAATGGTGGAGTACATTTCTCAAAAGCAACTGAAGATGATGTTGTCTGACTGTTAGAGGATAACGTTTTACTAATGTATTTTAGTAACTATTACAAAAATAATCAGGGGGTTTGTGGAAGCTTTTTCTAAATGTGCAATTTTGGATCACAAATTAATTTTGAATACTAATGATGTTTATGGTGATTTTAGACATAGCCAATGAATTAATAATATTGCACTTGAATCAATATTGATTAGGCATTAAAAAATGTGTTTATTAATGTAGTTTAATGGTGCCACATTTTTGCAGAGACTCTGTTTTATTAATATGGATGCTGTTTTGATGTTCTGTTCTCACTTCTGCTCCTTAGCCCTCCCAATCAATGTTCTCCTGCGTGTCTACTCTCCTCAGGATTCACTGCCATAACTGGTTATTTTCCTTGGAGAGCATATGTTCTGAATAAAAGTTTCTTTGTGCATTGGATGTAATGGATTCAAGGACACTACTGCTGAAAGTTCCAATGTAGGCCTCCTCAAATACATTGGTTTATGGGTCTTTGTATGAAAAATGTTAAATATTGTGTTGTGTATCACTGGGTAACGGTGCTGCTGTAGAAGCTGCTGGAATGTTTATTTCCTTAAAAATGGATCAGTGTTATGTGACTGTGTGAGGATCTAATTTCTGATTTGCTCATAATGTGCTATTATTAATCATGCTAATTTTGCAGTTTTTAAATATTACCTATTCATAAAGTGTGTATAAAACCCTTGGTTTTGGGTTTAAGCTGGCAACTTTTAGTTTTTTTCCACAGGACTCTGCCCAATTACTAGGGACTGTACCCATTTTATTTAGAGACTTTCCTTGTACTGCTAGAGATGCTCTTGGTTTCTTTTATGATTAGATTTTCCAATAATTTAGGTTTCTGACTGTGTACTCTGTTTCTGAATCTTCATGGTGTGTGTGTGTCTATATATATATATATGTGTATATATACACACACATATACATTTAGAAAAAACAAAGGTTATATGGACATTAGAGTTAGGCTCACCTTTTATATATACAAAACCATAGAAATTCACCAGTTATAAATAGACTTACCTCAAGTGACTATAACTCATGCCCTAAGGTAACTATAACACTCGCCCCCGCCATGCACAATATTTTCATCAAAAATGTTACTCCAAATATTACAGTGATATTTATCAATGATATCAAAGGTGTCATGAGTGCCATAATTTGTGCGGTAATTAACAGTGCACGGCGAGGGTGCAAGTATAGCTATTTTAGGGCACGAGCTATAAGTTACTTACGTCCCCCCATACTACTTTTCATTTCAGCCTCAGAGAGGTTGCAGTCCCTGGGGCAACAATAAGCCCAGGAGAGGGGCCCTGTCTGCCCCCTCATATCTTCAATGCCCCCGGAACCTGGCGCACTTGGGGGCTTATTAAAAACAAGTGCGGGAGACTGTGCTTTTTATTTTAAAGGGTTACTGTGAATTTGCGACAATGTTTTTTTAAGTGTTTTTTTGCTCTGGTGGGGGCCCCAGCACCTGAGATCAGGGAGACTCTACCTTGGCCCCTTATCCTTTTTTGTGATTTTTTTTGTAGGGACTTGGCTGAAGCAGAGTCCCAAGATTGCTGCCAACACTTCCTGGTTGAAGTGTTGGCAGCCAATTAGAGCTGTGCATTTTCCTGTACAAGCTTGCCATTTGTCATCATTAGTGAATTCATGGTGAAAGATCGGTGACCCTAGATAAACACATTTTCTTTCCCTTTAATATTTCCTAAACTACTGAAATGATTTACACCAAGTAGGCGAAAGCATAATCTGCATACTGCAAGCTAGCTTTGTGCCAAATTTTGTGTCAATCTCTTCAGCGGTTCGGCCTGTAGTCGTGTCTAAAGGTCCTATGGGACTCAACAGGGGAAACCCAACTTTTTTGACTCACTCCCCCCCACTTTTCTTGGCCCCCGATTGATGGATCACCCCAAAACTTTCCATGCGCAGCAATAATCACCGGGGCACTTGACACCAAGTGGTGTGTGAGGCCATCCAATAAAATGGGGCAGAAAGTTTTTTCGAGTTTTTTGGAGAGATTTTTGGCATGGGCTTTATAATCGTGGACCTTAGAGCAATTGCATGTGAGATGTAAATATTGTCCAAAGGGCAAATTTTCTCTGAGGGATCGCATGTGGAAACACTCAGACTGAAGAAGATTGTTTTGATCGGTTGGTTTACAGGACCCTTCTGTCTCAGACCAACATTTTCAGCAATAATCTTTAGGTCAAGGAAAGCCAGCTGCACTTTATCCATTGTGATAGAGAATCTTAACAAAGGGTCTAGTAAGTTGAGCCATTGTGAAAAGGTCGAAGCATCTTCTCCACGGCCTGCCAAAATAGTAGAATATTGTAAATATATTGTTTCCACAATCTTATGTGTCTCTCAAACCCTCTTCTGCTAAACCTTTTCCCCACCACTGTGCCAAGCTTTTTTGGACTATTTGGGATAGTTCGCACTTAGGCCCCCATAAGTTTTTGTCCACATAAACAATAAATGCTAAATTTCTTTCCTTTTTTTCCGGCATCAATTAAAGGTACCCAGGGTTTGTGGATTCCTCTGGTGGGGACAGAAAGATTAACTAAAATACAGCTGAAATTTGGGTTTTTGGAAAAATGTGCTGCAGAAGAAAGCATCTGGTGTTTTCCTTGCAAATGGCATCGACAAAGGGTTTGCGGTGCTAAAATCACCACCTTCCCATCTTTCAGGAATTGCAGACTAGAATCAGAAAATCAAATTCTTCAACTCAGTTTTGGCATTTTAATGGGACATACCCAATTTTTCCTAGTTTTGTGCTTTCAGCCTCCTTCTAGTTAGTGACAGAAATGGGTATGAAACCAATGATGGATCCTGGAAAGCAATACATATCTGGAAAGTAGACAAAATTCTGATTTCAGCAAGAAATCATTTATGATGATCCTTCAAGGTTTTCCTATAGAAATTAACAGTTGAAATATAAAAAAATTGAAATTGAGTTGGAAAAAACAGCCACTTCTTGTCTACATTTTCATCTGAAACTTTTTCTAGCTATGACAGATTTTCAAAAACAATATACCATTACATCTGCTGGACCCTTCTGGTTGCTGGGATGTGTAGGGCTTGTAGGTTCACCAAAAACCCAAGGTACCCAGGGCCAATAAATGAGCTGCAACTTGCAATGTGTTTTCATTGTGTATAGGGTATACAGTAATTGATTTGGTAAATTATAAACAGTGGCAATGAAAAATAGGCATCAATTAAACCTATGTAATTTTTAAATGGGCACAAGATATGGAGTTTAGAAGTAGTGGTTATTTGCACATATCTGAATTTGGAGGTACCCATTCCTAGCATGTGAATTACAGGGCATTTCTCAAAATTAGTTTTCTTACACACTGCCTTACATTTGGAAGGTGCAAATAAAGAGAAAGACAATTGACAATACACCTGGTTCTGCTATTCTGTGTTTCCCTCAAGTCGCCTGATAACAATAGTATCTCACTTGTTTGGGTAGGTTTTGTATAAGGATTAGTGGTAGGAAAAAGAATGCAGAAGGTTGAGGAGTGGAATGCGGGGATGGGAATGAACTGGCAGTTGCCGCTCTGTGCCCACCCTGTCAAGACGTGTATCTTCTGAATAAATCCTCTTCTGGCAAATCCTTTCCAGCGTGGCTACTTAATTCAATTGGCGATGAGTGGAGAACCCTCAAGCTGTCACAGGGTGGAGCACTTTTCCTCTTGGCGCGCCTCTTTTCAGAAGAACACTGCCTTGGGGTATGGATGTAGGAGTGGCATTGAGTAGCATAGAAACGTTTCCTGACACTGGATCCTAAAGGACTGAATTTGTTTTGGCAAGCTTCTTTAATCTTATTTTATTTCTGCTTAATTTAACTTTCAAAAGGGCGATCATCGCTCGAGACCCAGCGCAAGACACATTTCGGTTATACAGTCTTGTGCATGACGTGTGCTGACTTTACTGTGCACTGACTACAGCGTTCTACGCACAGTATCTGGCAACGGGTGACGCAGGGGTCATCAGGCTGTTGTGTTTATCCTGGGTTCCACTCCAGCAATGCTCACTGACAAACGTGTTCTATGCATGTTTCTCCTGGCAATGGGTGATGCCATGTTCATCACTACTTCACAGCATCACTACTTCACCGCTTCAGCAACGTGTGATGCAAGCTTGCCATTGCGAAGGGCCCGTTGCACTCCATTAAGATTCTTCTTGATTTATGTGGTGCATGCAAATATATCGCTGGGTTCCTTCGATTAAGCACTGTTGTCTGCGAATCGTTACTTGTCTTCAATGGTGATTCGCACACAAATCTCAACAAACTTCAGACGCATTTCTCTGCTTCAGCGGAGATTTCGTATTCCAGCATCATCTTGTGCATGTTTCTCTGCTACAACTGTGAACTTCTAGTTCAATTGTTTTGCCGACCATAAGACAAAATATGATAATATTTTCTCTTTGTGTTTGATTTCTGTGTTTGGAACAATGCATCAGTCAATCATGCCTCCAGTTCCATTTTTAGCTTCTCCTGGTTTATCTCACATTGAGTGGGAGCAATGGAAAGTAGGCTTTAAAGCATATTTAGATGCTGTTTAAGGGGAAGTATTTACACACATTAAGAAATGTGCATTATTGAGACATTCATTAGGCATGAAAGGAAGAAAGATATTAAAACACTTGCCTCAAGTTTTGGTTACTGGCAAGGGTGATGAGTTAGATAAATATTAGTCAGCTATGAAAGCTTTGGATGCACGTTTTAAGAAAACAAAATGTTATAATGGAGCACCATAAGTTTTATAAGAGACAACAAATGCCAGATGAGTCAATAGAAAGCTTTGTGGGTGATTTAAGGGTATTGGCTTCAACGTGTGATTTTAAGACGTTTGAAGATAAGATAATACGTGATCAAGTGGTTAAAAGTCTAACAATAAGAAAATTCAGGAAAAACTCTTGACAATAGATTATCTCACTTTGGAGAAGGTGATAGAAATTGCTAGCACCATTGAATCAATGACTAAATTCATGGAGCAGATGAGTGTTAAATCTGAGGTACATAGTGTTCAGATGCAAAACATTAGCAAACAGATATAGATCTTACAAATAACAAATCAGTGAATGCCATAGAGGGAGGTACTAGTGAACGCTTAAGTGACTCAGATGAAGACGGTGTAGTATTTGTAGTACAAGAAAAACAGGAAATAGTCTGTACTAAGGTAAATGAAAGTGTTGCTATGGTGATGGAAAAACCTGTCAAGAAACCCTTGTGTTCCATTGCGATCAATGGGATTATGTATGATATGAGGGCTGACTCTGGGTCTTTGTTTACATTAATCAGTGCTGATGAATGGAGCAAAATACAAAAAGGGGAATTAAAGAAATCTAAAGTGAAGCCGATAGCTTATGGGGGAGAATCTATAGATGTTATAGGTGCGTATGAGGAAACTTTGGATTTCAAAGGCAATCAAACAATGTCAACAGTGTATGCAGCACTCAATGGGGGAATTTTATTGGGGTGGTTGGATCAACGGAAGTTGGAGATCATTTTAGATCCCAATAGCTGGGAACAAGTGTTATTACGAAAGGACGTGGTTATTTCTGTGTCAGTGGATCACGGTCCTTGGGTTGAGAAATTTCCAGAGGTGTTTACTGACACTCTAGCCAAAATTAAGGGATTCTGTCATAGTATTCAGTTGAAAGCAGGAGTGGAATCTGTTGTTCACAAACCTAGACATGTTCCAATAGCAATTAGGGAAGAATTAGCTAACAAATTACATAGGTTGTGTGATCAAAATATCATCAAACCCATAGAGAGTTCTGAGTGGTTATCTCCTGTGCTTCTGGCTAGGAAATCTAATGGAAAGTTGAGGATATGCATAGACTTTAGGGATCTTGACGAGAGAATTTGGGTGGATTGGCATCCCTTGCCTAATATCACAGAGATGTTATCCACTTTAAAAGGAGCAAACGTTTTTACAACTCTTGACATGTCGTCAACGTATCATCAAGTGGTGCTGCACAAAGATTCACGTCATTTGACATCGTTCATCTCTTCTTATGGCGCATATAGGTTCAAACGCATGCCATTTGGTTTGGCGTCAGCCTCATCGGTATTTCCAAGGATAACGGAAGTGATGTTTAAAGGTATTGATAAAGTAAGGTGTTTTCAGGATGATACTTTAGTGAGGGGATCTTGTTGTAAAGAACATGGTGGGACCTTGCTTAAGGTATTGATGGTTTTGAAGGAAAAGGGAGTGACAGAGGCAGGTAACTGTCATTTTGAAGTGAAAAGGGTGGAATATTTGGGGCACAAATTATCAGAGAGGGAAGTAGAACCAAAAGAGAGTCTAGTTAAAGCTATAAAAGAGTTTCCTTCTCCTCAGAATAAAGATCAATTGAAGTCCTTTTTTGGTTTGTTGGAATTCTACGCACGTTTCATTCCAAAATGTGCTGAATGAACTAAGGAGATGCGATTGTTGTTGAAAAATTGTGTCAAGTTTGAACGGACAAAGGATTGTGAGAATGAGTTTAATATGATGAAGTGAGATGTTGCAGAAGCTGTTACCTTGAAACCATTTCATACAAAGGATCAGAGTATTGTGGGGACTGATGCTAGTCAGTTTGGCTTAGGAGCTGTATTGATGCAATCCAGGAATGGTAGAGAAGAAGTGGTTGCTTTTGCTTCTCGTGCATTGAGAGGGGCTGAGTCAACATATTAAGTCATTGAACAGGAAGCTTTGGCATGTTGGTGGGGTGTGAATTATTTCAGAAAATATTTATGGGGTACTGAATTTGTATTGCAAATGGATCACAAACCTTCATTTGATCTATTGTCAACCCAGGGAGCTTTTAAAGCAACTCCTAGGATTGCTACGTGGCATTATAAGTTGCAAGAATTTCAACTTAATATAGAATACATTCCAGGAGCTAAAAACATTTTTGCAGATTGTTTATCTCATCTTCCGATAAAATCGGACGTGGAAGAAGTGGATGATGACTTTTCTGTCGTGGCTTGTACAATGATAGATGAGGAGGAGTGTGTGATGGAGGAGAAATGGAAAGAGGCCGTACTAAAGGGTAAAGTTCTACAAGTGTTGAGTGGATGGTTGAATGCTTAATGGCCCAAAGCTAAGGTGGATGATGAAGTAAAGGTGTACAAGGAGATTTTTCAGGAATTGACATTGGTTGGGGGTGATCTGGGATGAGCAAATTTACTGGCTAGACCTGAAGTCATGAGTGGTAAAGTGATGAGATTGGCTCATGAGTGCTATGAAAAGAAGGATCAGGGAAACGTTTTGGTGGCTGGGCATGGACAGGGACATTGAGCATTGGGTTAGAGAATGTGTGCCTTATGCATTAAGTGATAAGTCACAAGTGACCATACCCCGTCCTGTTGAAACAGTTCCTGTACCAGATAAACCATGGCATAAATTAGGCTTGGAGATTATTGGACCAATGAATATGCTTAACAATAGTTTTAAGTTTGGTATCGTGCTAATGGATTATTATTCTCGTTGGCCTGAGGTAAAGTTTGTTAAAACAGCTTACACCAAAGCAGTAATAATATTCTTACATGATTTATTTATGAGAGAAGGGATTCCTTGTCAAATTGTCAATGACAACGGTGTGCAATTCACCTCTAGGGAATTCAAAGATTTCATGTGTAAATGGGGTATGGAGCATGTTGCCACCTCTCTATATCATCCTAGGAGTAATGGCCTGTTGGAAAGGTATAACCATGTGCTAAAAGATAATGTTCAGTTATCACTGGTGAATAGATTAGACTGGAAAAAAGAGGTGGGAGAATTGATTTGGGCTTTACACACCACTCCCAATGTTGTGACGGGAGTGTCTCTGTTTGCGTTGCTCAGAGGAAGGGAGGCAGTAAACAAACGGGTTCGACCTTGGATGAATGACTTGGTTGTGTCAGATGAGAAGAGAAGAAAGGTGGTGGAAAGACGAGAAACTGCTAAAAAAAAATCTGTCGGTGAAGGAAGGGAAATTCTTGAGAGTAAAGGAAGGTGATTGGGTTCGAGTCAGATTACCAGGAATTATAGTCAAAGGAAATTCTAAATTTTCATCTCCAAAAAAAGTGGTGCTTGTGAAAAAACGTGTGGTTAAATTGGATGATGGTAAGTGGTGGAATAAAGAAAGATTAGCTATACAACACAATTTGGCTGCCACTCGAGAAAATGACACTATGAATGAGGCTAAATGTACAATAAAAAGGGATGAGATAAATTACTCAAGTTGTAAAAAGTCTTAAAGGAAAAACAAATAAACCAGCATGGTTTCATGATTATGTAGAATAGGTCTAATGTAAATCTGATACTGTGTGTATAGCTAGAGCTGCATCTATTCGTATTCATTCATGTTATGTAATAATAATATTATTAAAAAAACAATGTTTAGGGCGCAGGAGTAATTTTGGCAGGATATCCGCTGTAATTTCAATGATTAATGTTTATTTTTTGTTGAAAAAGGGGAAGATGTGTTGTATAAGGATTAGTGGTAGGAAAAATAATGTCTAGAAAGAATGTAGAAGGTTGAGGAGTGGAATGCTGGGGGTGGGAATGAACTGGCAGTTGCCGCTCTGTGCCCACCCTGTCCAGATGTGTATGTTCTGAATAAATCCTCTTCTGGTAAATCCTTACCAGTGTGGCTACTTACTTCAGTAGGCCTAGTGTCAGCAACAGGAAATAATATTTTCCTACTGAAAATTGGTGTGTTTTTGCAAAGTGCCTAGCTGTGGATTTTGGGCTCTAGCTCAGCCAACAGCTAGGGAAATCTAGCAAACCTGTACATTTTTGAAGACTAGACACATAGGGGATTTCGGTATGGGGTGGCTTGTGGGGCTCTCACCAGGTTCTGTCACCCAGAATCCTTTGCACACCTCAAAATATGTCTAAAAAAACACATTTTCCTCACATTGTGGTGCTGCAAAGTACTGGAATTTGAAGGAAGCCACAAACATCCTTCCACCCACCATTTCCTGAAGTCTCGTCATAAAAATGATGGTACCTCACTTTTGTGGATAGGCCTAGTGCCTGCGACAGGAAACGGTCCAAAACATATTGTGGTGACATCAAAAAACAAAACAACCTGTTTTTTTAAGGGGGAAACCTGCGTTTTTGGTCCCGGGCTCGGTGGCCATTTAGGGAAACCTACCAAACACAGACATTCTTGAAAACTAGTCACTCGGGGGAGTCCAGGGAGGTCTGATTTAGATATGTCCTCCAACGCTTTCTTCCCCAGAATCCCCTGCAAGCCTCAAATTTAGCTAAAAAAAAAACATTTTCCTAACATTTCTGTGTCGATCACAGCACCGGCACAAATTTCCTACCACCCAGCATTCCCCTCAGTCTCTGGATAACGATTCCTCATATGTGTGGGTGGGCCAAGTGCCTGTGACAAGGAAGGGTCAAAAACGTGTAGGGATTGAGGGGGCATCAAAGAGCGTTGATATGCACAGTTTTTTTAATACGTTTTTAGGCTGACTCTGCTTTGATCAAAATCTCTTTACCACTGTCAGAACAAAAGTCTTTCAGTATATTTAAGACCTCCTTTGTGTCCTTCAGAAAGAAAGGAGGACATCCATTTAACCAGTGGTCTGAAAAATATGTCACAGAATTGAGATAGGGGCTCAAGAATAGAATCAATGCCGGATGCAATAGGTCTTCCCAGAGGAGTACATTTATTATTGTGAACTTTGGGGAATACATAAAAGTAAGTGACACAGGGTTCTTTTTAACTGAGGAATTACGCCTCATGTTTTATTATCTATCCATTGTCTAACCCTTTCTTGACCAAGAATGCAACTTCCGCCTGTATTTTGGGATCTGGATCCTTATAAAGAATCTTACAGTTATGAGACTCATTAAAGAGTCTCAGACTTTCATTGTTGTACATCAGTCTTGAAGGATAATGATTGCCCCGCCCTTGCCTGCAGGTTTTATTACTATAGTATCATCTATAGCTAACTAAGCTATGGCTCTCCTTTCTTCCTTAGTAATGTTCTTGAAAGTGGTCTCTTGGTCATGGGCAAGAGAATCAGTATCCCGATTTAGTCCCTTTTCAAAGGCCAGTACCTCTGGTAGCATTTCAAAGGATAGAGGATTAAATGTAGATTTTGGTTTCAGTCCAGTATGCTTGTCTATTGCTTCTCCCACAGGCTCTTTCCTGAAAAAAAAAACAGTCTAATCTTCTGTAGAAATTCCACTATCTCCCATTTCAGGTGGAAGATGTTATCTTTGGGAGTAGGTACAAAACCAAGGCCTTTGTTAAGTACACTATTTGAGCCTTGGTGAGAATTTTATCACTGTAAGTTGATGACGATATCACCATTGGATCCTATGTTTTGCTGGTTCCTGGGATAGCATCCTTCATTATGGAGGTCCCTTGTAAAGAGTCTATACTTTGCCATTTTATTCTCTGGTCTTTCCTTTTCCCCCTTTCGCTCCCCCTTCATTTCTCTAAAAAAAATAAAAAATAGATCTGTTTTGCTGGATCCATGGAAAGTTCTGCAGCGGTGGATAAACAGGTGAACTACTCCACCTCTTCCTTGTGGTGGAGGTAGTGAAATAGAGAGAGAGCGTACAGGTGTCAATAAGCCCCGAGAAAGGTAGGTGCTCATCTGTAGGAAATAAAAAATGGAAATAAATGTTGAGACTTTCATTTTGGAGCAACAAAGGGGCATATTTATACTCCATTTGTGCCGCATCTGTGTCTTTTTTTGTAACGCAAATTCAGCGCAAACCTAACTCCATATTTAGATTTTGACGTCAAAATATTGGAGTTTGCACAATTTTTTAGATGCGTGAACCTACCTTGCATCAGTAAGATGCAAGGTATGCATTCCCATCTAAAAAAAATGGTGCTTTCCCCACAGACCCTTATTTATTCCCCAGTGCTAAAACGATGCATGGGTGGGAGGAGGGCCAAATAATGCCGTAGAGCTAGCTCTGCACCATTATGTAACGCCTGGGTCAGACCAGGCGTTAGGGGACCTGTGGACCCAATTCCATGGTTAAACACCATGGAATGGGTCCACAGGGGCCCTCCCCAAGACCCAGGAACACCCCCACCCCCACCAGAGGATGCGGGATCCTATCTCAGGTAAGTAGGGTAAGAATTGGTAAGCATTTTTACTTTTTTCTAATAAAGTGTCATCAGGGCCCTACCTTGGGACCCCTGCATGGCACAGGGTGCAACGGCCATGCCCAGGTGACACTTGTCCCCTGTGCTGGTCATTGGGGTGGTGGGCATGACTCCTGTCTTTCCTAAGATAGGAGTCATGTTTTTGGTGTTTGTGTGCCAGGAAATGGCGCTAGTCTGGTTAGAGGCATTTTTTTGTTGATGCCTCATACCAGGCTAGCGCCATTTCCTGGCGTACAACCCCCTCCTATCCTACCTCCACCCAACCCGGGTAGCGTATTTATTGGAGATGTTAGCCTAAGTTTATTTCAAGCTTGCGCCATTCAATTAATACGGCTCCGGCTGGCACTGTGGAATGGCGCAAGCTGGAGTCATACTTTTTGCCGCAAAATTGCGTTTGCGCAGTTTTGCAGCAAAAAGTATAAATCTGGGCCAAAGTGCCTTTCTGAGAGTGTTGGCATACAAAATAGACCAGAAAAAAAGAGCATGGAGAAGGGATTATCTGTAAGAAATCAAGTCAGCATTTCAGACATTATGGCCCTCTTTACTGCCACACAGATGGCCATCAACCTACTGCCGCCATGGCGGCGGAAATCCACTCACCATATTATGACACACACGCACACACCAATCCGACAGAATACAGCCACACAAACAAATCCGCCAGCCCAAAGGCCAGTGATAAAGTGGCGGCATCAAACCCACACCGTTATGCCAACAGAACAACACCCACCACATTATGACCCACGAACCACCACAGCGGACATTCAACAGCAGTAAACCATTGGCGGTACATACCGCCGCGCTCACAATGGACACCCGCAAACAAAACAACACTACATTGGACAACTCTAATAACACACACCTGACACCCATACACACACCACACCCTTATAAAACATCCACCCACCCACCCACCCACAGTACCCACAACCCTTTACGACTACAAACCATTGCCACCAGAGAGACACCAAGACCACTGACACAACTAGAGCCACACACTACTCACACCTATACACCACTCACACACTCCACATCACACACCCCCAACACATTACCTAACACACCCTCACTGACACACCTCACAGAACACCCATGGCACCACAAAGACACCCCCGTTTCACACAGGAGGAGTTATGGGTCATGGTGGAGGAAATCGTCAGGGTAGAGCCACAGCTATTTGGAGAACAGGTGCAGCAGATATCAATAGCCAGGAAGCTGGAGATATGGTGGAGAATCGTGGACAGGTACAATGCCGCAGGAAGGTACGTTCCATAGCAGCAAAACACCAGCTTGCTATCCAGAGGACTGGCGGTAGACCCCCACCCCCAACCCCTCCCCCACAACTCACAGCATGGGAGGAGCAAGTCTTGGCAATACTGCATCCTGAGGGCCTGGCGGGAGTCTGAGGAGGACTGGACTCTGGTAAGTCAACCCTCTACTATTATTACCCCCCTACCTGCATGCCATCACATACCCTCACCCCGAGGTGCCTACCTATTTACCAACTGATGCCCCTGCAGCATTCTCTCCGTGTTGATGCAGGTGACAAGTGGGGCCTTGGACTTTGGCCTGTGGCCTTGTGGCCCATGCAAAATAAGGACTGGGCTGTCTCCCTTGTTCAGTACATTTGTATTTATCTGGTAAATTGCCTAAATTATTATTTATACTGTGTTGATCTTATTACATTCACTTTGGTAAATTATTTTTGTCCTTGCATTATTCAACCGATTTAGGGGGATTAACTTGTTTCCTTGTGCATCTGGTTGTGTGTATGGTGTGTATGTGTGTGTGTGGGGGGTGTGTATGGTGCGCGTGTGTGTCACTCTTGTTTTCCTCCCCCTCTCCCTTGTGTGCTAGGCAGCTGTACTTCCCGTCGTCGTCTTCGCCGGCGTTGTTCGTGGTGGAGCAGAACGTAGAATATCATCGGAAAAACATGCAATTCGGGTTCCATGGAGGCGTGGTTCCTCCCTGTGTTTTCAAAGGTGAGTCCTTTCACTACTGAGGTCTCGTTCCACCAGGCTTTTGATGTTGTTGGTACCGCCCCAGGAAAGGTAGCCGATTGTGTTGTAATATGTCGGCCAGACCTTTGACTTCCGCCTGGCTGTAGGTGGCTACCGCCGTGGTGCCTGTTTCCGCCCTGGCAGTCGGTGTGGTACATTGGCTGTCTATCGGAGATATCACCTCCATGGTCTAAATTTGGCGGTAGTTACTGCCAGCCTGTTGGCGGTATTACTGCCACTTTATCACCGACCAATAGGGTTGTAATGAGGGCCTATGTGCAGCACATCCTCCTATAATTCAGAAACAGCTATATTTCTTGGTAAATTAATGATGTGGCATAAGGACGTGTTAGATGTAGCTTTGTAAACTAGTCTAGTGTGAAACATGATCTTTAGATATACGTAAACTGCACCATTCTCAAGTCTGGCCTCAGAGAGAGTATTGGCTAGACCACGTAATGTTTCTCATTGCTTATCTTTAACCTCATGGTCAAAGCTTTGCTCCCGCACCGTACATTTGAACCCCCCGCCGCCCCACAAAACACACATTTAACAGTGAACGTTACAACTTGTGGTGCCTCCACATGTCCAATAAAAAAAACTAGCCAGGGATGTAAATGTAGTTCATATGCTATATTATTGCAAAATACCACTCAGATATCCAGTGGTCCTTTGAAGAAATCTCCAGTCTGCAGTTCCCCTCCAGTTGTATGTCTCTTCAGTATTCCACCTCATGTCTTGCTGAATGATTTTGTCTGTCTTTATCAAAAATAAAATTGGTTAACGAGGTATACCATATCATGAATCTGGGGGGAAGAGAGTTTATTTATTAATTCCTATTGCCATTTGCTCACATGCTGGCAAGTACTTGCTCAAGGCCTTTTGATTAATTTCAAGTGTCCCCAACACATCGGTATCTGAATTTTACTTGGGAGATAAGGGTTGTTTCTGTAGGAACCAGAACCCTGCATATTGTGCCTCTCCACCCAGTTATAAAGAATATTGTTAAATCCTGCAACACTCTAATTTACATGGTTTAGTCACTGGTTCCCATTTACCTTTTATGGCACATCCACTCATTCAACATTAATGTACGTATTTGGTCCGAAAAAGTAAAGGAAAGTGACTGGAGTATTTTTGTTACCTGCTAATAAAAAGAGAATAAGAGACAGTAATCAATT
This sequence comes from Pleurodeles waltl, assembly GCF_031143425.1. Classification (NCBI taxonomy): domain Eukaryota; kingdom Metazoa; phylum Chordata; class Amphibia; order Caudata; family Salamandridae; genus Pleurodeles; species Pleurodeles waltl. The sequence continues at coordinate 548,439,272 of NC_090440.1, read as the reverse complement.
CCTTTTCCAGCAGCTCAAGTACTGGGAGCAGATTTGGATCTCTACAATGACATGGAATCCCTTCCACTTTTGATTTGTAGTTAATTCATCTTACCACTATCTAAAGTTGAAGAGTCCTATAAAAACCTAACACTTATTCCAGATGGTGTTGTGCAAGTCTTCTATTTGTGCAATGTAACTTCTGCACAAGTAGTTAAATTGATCGCTGTGAGCAGAGCATGCTGAATTTCCAATATATTGAGTGTTACCATTTACGGCGACTGGTAATATGTTTTTGGCATGGTCCATGACTTTAGACAGCTGTGGTCACAGAGGGGTTTCCTAATCTTCTCTGGTACTCTCGGTAAAACAAAATGTAGGTTTGAAAATCAAAGAGGTTCCACTGCAGTTACAGGCCAGATGCTCCAGGCATAGTAGAATATATTAATGGTTCTCTATGTTCTTGAAAGGCCTGATACCCCTACCCCGCTCTGATGAGTTTTTGAAGCACTCCCAATCAAAAGACTGGACTTTCCCCACATAAGTGCTAATAGAGAGAGCAATGAGAATCCCATCTGTACCCGTCGCTACGCTTGTGAATGTAACGGAAGATATATTTCTTGAGAGCTGTAATGGATTGGTTGATGTGGTGGGTACTGTTTCTCATCAGGTTGATTTGGTGACTTCACCTGCAAGATAAGAGCTGCGCCATGACTTCAGTGAGGTGACTGTGTGTTGGTGAAGAAACATGTCAGAAAAATGTGTCTTGTGCCACGTTAGAAGGGACCGTTTTAAGGGATACTTGTGATGAACACTGCTGTTTAGTGTGGTGGGTTACCACAGAGGCTACATTGCTCCCATATTAAGAGAGTAAGACAAGACATTGAAGATTGTTATATTTGCATGTATCTTCCTATTTCAATTGCAGCAGGTGTTACCTACTATCATTTTTTGCTTACTTATTCTCTTTCTCATAGAATGATTACGAATTTGTTTTATCGTCAAGATCATTTTGAGTATTCATTTTTAAACTGTGATTTGCCTTAAGTTGATGTGCCTATGTTTAAGTCTTTTTAATTCACAAGAAGGAGAAAAGTCCATGGATCACATGCACCGTTAGGAGAGGCCCATCACATAAGTGAATGCACCTAACCCTACTAATTTTATGGCATCATGTAAGTTGAATAGGGCTGAGAAAGATTTTATAGAGGAATTGAATGAACGAAAATCGTAGGCTGAAGAAGGAGTAAGGAAAGGAGAACAAATTGGTTGGGAAAAGGAAGAAGAGTTAGTTAGGGAGTTCGGAACACATCTCAAATTTAGCCTGGAGTTTCAAAAGATGGAAATGTATGTGTGGTAAGAGACAAAAATCAGGTTCAAAGACCGGAGGTGCAGGGTTGGAGGGAGGAGTACAAGAGTTCAGAGCTTGGGATGCAGTTTTGTCAGGGGAAGAACCTATTGCTCGAGGTGTTTATTAAGTGTGTGGAAAAATTGCCTGTGAGCTTGCATTGAATTGGGTAGGGAGTTGCTATTCAGCTTTAGTGTTTCCTAAGGTGTATCCACGGCCACTGGAAATATGCAACAGAGAAGGACCAACTTATGCAACAGGGTTCACTAATTTATGCGGCAAGGAAAGGCAAATTATGCAGCACATTTTACAGTACTATTAATTCATTATTTTGTCATTTTCAAATCTCATAACAGTGGCTGGGAAAAGAGTTATCCTTATTAGAATACATTTAACACCCAAATACAGCAATTAACAACTGAAAGATGACCAGTCAATGTTTCCAAAAAGCTTTCTGGTGCGCAGGAACCAGAGTTGTAATAATCTTTGTAACTTTTTGTTTTTACGAGTCTGCTCATTATTTTCAACATAAAAGCAAGGCTGCCCAAGAAAAACCATAAAAGAAGTCATATATTGCCACACACTAATGATGATAGACAGAGACATCAGTCCTCTCCTTCGCAATCAGTTATACATTGCCCACTCCTCCACATCTGCCCACCACTCCCACATTTTCCAATATAGCTGGACGATCAGCAGTCAACAGTTCCATATCAGATTCAGTAAGCATTGTAACATGGGTTGCCCCTGCAGCCATTACACTTTCCAGATTCTCAAGAGCCTGCTCCCATTGGGCTCTCAGGTGGATCAGGGTATCTGGTGAATTATTTAATGCATGTAGGTGTCAAGCAGTCTGTCCTCTAGTGGGGAGGACTCTGAAAGGATCGTGCCTGCCAGCAACAATGTCTGTGAAGTATGGCTGATCTGTAAATAGCGATGTGTCTCGGTGTGTACAAGTTTATAATCATGTTGCAAATCTGTGGAAGGCTAACCCCTACCTCTACCCAGAGGTCTCCCAACCGTGACAGGCCAATGAGATCCCATTTATCAAAGCCAGGTTATGTCCCCAGCGTAGGTAAACCCGCTGCATTCCACCAGGGGGTAGCTTGGTTATTGTATCTTTCCATCCAAGAGCCCTGAGAGTTGTATGCCATATGCTTAGATTTACTTTGGGCCTTTAAACCTGTGTGTCTGGTTCTGCCATAGAGAGCACCCCTGTGCTCATTATCAATCTATCCATTTTATATGCCGGCTAGGTCGGCCGAAAATGCAGGTGGACCTGAGGTTTGATCGAAGGGATCAAAGAAATAAAAAACCAGGGAGACACTGAGTCAAACTGACACCACAGTAAAGAGTGCCATTGTTAACTGCACCGTCTAGTGAGAATTCATGAATGCGGCCGATCCTGCTTACAACTACGACACCCTTGCACCATGGTGCAAGGTTACCTGTGTTGGTGCTGGGCTGCCAAAACGGCACCAGCACAATGGGAAAGGACAGGAATGCGCTGTGTGCCATAGATACTGTGCTTTCATGCCCTTTCCCTTTGACAAAGAGCAGAGCAGCAGGGTGACTTGCTGCACTGCCCTGTGCCAAAAGCCCATAAATACGGGCCTAAATGTTTGCATTAACATATAGTCATGCTAAAGCTCTTTGTAGATAGAAATTGTTTGTTTAGATTTTATTACAGCTAATACAGGCCTGAATTTCAAAACGAGTTAACGTTGGTTGACATCTTTGTTTTGTGACATAAACATTTTATTTCTAGTGAAGTTGAAGATGAAATGCTGTTGACTGTGATGTTTATTTCCTTCTTTCCTGTGTGAACAAATGTTTTCTTTTCATTGCAATTATTCTGGAATGTTGTTTCAATGAATGGTGCCCTCAAAAGACACCTGCAGTGTGCAGACTAGTCCATGTTCTTATCTTGTTACTGATAGTGTGAGTTTGTGAGAAAATTTGAGAATCTACAGCGAATGTAACTGTATCATTCTGCCTCAACCTCACTGGACAGTCTTGGGAATTGTGGGTAATCGGATTAAATGTTAAAGTTCTTTGGTAAATAGGGGAGGTTGAGATTGGAAGCACATGTATACAAAGGTACACTTAGAAATAACAGAAACGTAGATTTAAAGACAGTTAGACAAGAAGAACAAATATTCTTTTGAGGCGACCCCATCCTGGATTGGCCTCTGAAATGTAAAACTTTGATTTAATTTGAATTGCATATTATTTGATGCATGCATATTCTGATTATCAATTGCAACAAATCTTTTTTTTGCCTTCTGTTAATAAAAGAAAAACAATGAACCTTCATGGTTTGAAACTAAAAATTCTCTGTTCTTTAAAGTGCTTCATAGAATATTAAATGCATTGATTTGTTGATCAGTTTCAGGTGTGGAGCACCAAAATCCTTCGGCGGTTACTCCTGCTCCATCCAATAGCATTTTAACATCTTTCAAATGATCAAACAGAAAAGCCCAAACACTGGCTAGTAATTCAGATAGAGACCACAGGGTAGCAGGTCAAAAGCGAAAGAATTCCGTGAAAAAACACAGTCATAGGGAGGTCATTTAAATAGGCCTATAGAAAATAATTAGTAAACATAATGGCGCCATTGGTGATTACAGTGACAATGTAATATGTGCTATCGTCATTAATGTCTGTGATTACATTCAATATGAAGAAAAAGTAGGTCAGCTCTTGTGATTTGATGTGGTGGAGGGTCCGCAGTCTGTACAACCATATTGTAGATCCTCCGTGGAAAGATAAGAGCAGAGTGTACTGCCAAGTACGTTGAAATCCAGAGAGAGACAGTGAAATATTACTACTAATCACGATCTGAACACATATCTGAAAACTGACATTTTGCATACTAAGAACATTACTTGTGGTTTTGGAATCTTAGCGGAAATTGTGGGACCCCTGCTCTTTCGGAGACTTCAAGACGATTATATGAGTATCAAAATGCTAAGGGATGTACTATTTACTTAATTTACAAGATTTAAAACTTGATCAGTTTGAGTTGCTTGAATTACAGACTTAAGCCTTAAAAAGGTAACTTTGTACGAAACACGCTTTGGTCATGTAATATATCTGTTTGTCACTACAAAGCAACTTGGGCTACTTCACACATTTAGAAGTGCAACTAGTGTTCTTGTAAAACATACCATTGCAAATAACATAACAAAGCAGGGAAAAGCAGAGCAAAACAAAATGTACAAGACATTTTTAGAAACAAGACGAGATTTGCTAGAAATTGTAAAAGGGGTAAACAAACACCAAAGGAGTCATTGAAGTGAAAACTCTAGGTAATTAAATGTTTATTATTTTTTTCAGAAATATTGCTGATGTTTAGGGCTTCACACTGTGCACAGCCACCTGATTTACAGCTGACGTACTCTATATATCAGATAATCTGGCAGAAAGGGAAAGAGCACCAGTGCTTCTCAGCTTCCCCCGCTCCCAGCATTTGTTGCATTGGATTTGTTGAATTTGAAATAGAGAAATATATTTTCACAAATTGCATTGATCCTCTCTAAAACGGTACACTCACTGGCCTGAATCAGACCTGTCTAGGAGGATGTTACAAAAAAGAAATGCATAAACTAAAAATGTTTTCCGGGGGGACTTGAACAGAGCTTGGGAACTGTGGATACTTTGCTCTCCTAAATTTAAAATTCTCAATTCTCTGTCGATGACTCTTTTGAGCATCTGTTGCACCAAAAACAGTCCTCACCTAATGCTGATTCATGCCTTACGTAAATCCACAAATCTGATCTGAAATATGTACATATCTATGTATATATATATTATTTCCATTTTCATTTCATGATTCTGTCTAAAAGCAGAACATTTACATTTTTAAACAACTGGTTTATGCTGCACTTGCATCAACCAAATAAATTAAGGATAAATAAATTACATTATTTACACTTAGTGCTACGAGTTTCCTGCTATGTCTCATGCATGCTCTAGTTCTAACTATGCAAACTGGCTAGGGTTCCAAAACTGGGGAGCTGGTGGTCAAGGCTTTTCAAGAGTCAAATTTAAACTGGCCATTCTGAACGTACGGTCAGTTTGTGACACAAGTTACACTAAAAGAAAATGCAATGAGTGATTAAAAATAAGCAGTTATGGAAGTCGGTTAACATGTTTGAAGCATGTGCTGTTAGTAATGTGAGTTTTCTCATTTGTCCCTTACTAGTTTTCAGTATGTTCTTTACCACTCCCTGCTTATTGTACACAAGCTATAGCCTGCCCTCTCTGGTCAGAGCAGAACCCAACCTACATACCATTATTCACACTCAAATTATGTCAATAAACTGTCAGCACTGTGCACACTAACTTGTACACCTCTGTACCTTACCAATATGTATTACAGAGATTTGTCCCAAAAGGCTAAGGTCGACAAGTAGAATTTAAAAGACTTCTCAGTAAATCCACCAGAATGCTAGAAAAGTCTGCAAATTTGAGAGAGTTCAAAAGAAACACACCATGAATCTGGGCAGTTCCATAAAACATAATACTAAATTTCTTCCACATGAGATTGTCCTAGATTTGAGAGACTTCTACAGAAGTTTTTCTTGAATCTAATAGAATCTACATGATCACAAGTTTGAGAGGAAAGGAGGTGAACTCAAATTTTAGCAGAATTGTACAAAAGGTGATTTTGAGTTTGAGGCGCTCCTACAGAAGATAATCCCAAGTTGAAAAGACTCGTACAGAAGTCTATCTACTCCTAAACATGGTATTAATTAATTTGAGGGACTCTGACAAAAGTTGATACACAATTAACAAAAGTATAATTAGTGAAAGTACTACATGAGATCATGGTAAATTTTAAAACATGCTGCAGAACTGAATGCATGTGCCTCACAAAGAAGTGAGAAAAATCTGCTTAAACCTAGCCTGTGGTAAGTTTCAACTTGCAGAGGGCCATTCTTTGCTCAGATATTGAATTACCTTACGTGCACAATAAAATGTACACTTATTTCCAAAACAATAATGCAGGCAATATTTTACCGCAAACTTTGAGTATGGTTTTTGTTTTTTTAATTCAATTGGTGATCTTGTAAGAATGTACTTAAGGCCATCCAGAAGGCAAGAGACTCCTATAGAAAGTGATCAGCAGCAGTCCAAGGAGCTAAAAAGATCAGAAAACATAAGGTTAACTATTCACAACTGTTTACTATACATTTGACAACCTTTTTTTTTTATATCTTACAGCTAATTTTAATTGACTCTTACAGTTTCTATATTTGATACTAAGAAGTCTTCCTTTGACTACAAATATCTGCAATTATGACTGTAGTCTTCTATGTCCCATTCATACGTCCAGAGAGACCCCCAACTCTTGTTTTAGATTCCCAACCCAGCTATCACCGTCACCTAAACTGTGGTTTCCTTGGTACCTTTTCAGAGTGGTATAAAACACTATGGGCCAGATTTACTAACCTTTCGTGCAATGCAACGCAGCAAAGTCATCTTAAGTATTTTGGAGGCCTCGTACAAGACACATTTGGAAGCTCCTGAACAGAAAAAATTGAATTTTATGACCCTTTTCCTGTTAATTCAAGCCTGCATGACTACAGAAACAAAAACAGTTAAAAAAAATATGTGGCTGAGGATCCGAGAAATCCTTAAGATGACACTGGCTAGAGAGGTAGGAGAAAGCAGATAGGAAGTGAGGTATAGGTAGAAAGATTTAATAGACAGATGTCAAATAGAGTGCAAGTTCACTTCTCAGGGGTTTCCTTAGAAAGTGGAGGCCCTAGGCAGTTGCCCACTTTACCTAAACGCCCCTTCAGTGCCGCAGGGCAATTCACAAGGCAACTTGCTGCTCTGCAGGAAAGATATGACACATTTCTGCTCTCTCATAGTGCTGGTGCACTTCAGGCAGTCTAGCGCAAAGGCAGGCACACTTGCACCATGGTGCAATGGTACCTGCGTTATAGGCAGAATTTTTTGTGCAGGAAGGGACACCATCCTACACAACAAAAATCCCTAAAGCCATATTCTTCTTTCTATGTGTACTACAGAGTGCAGCACACATAAAAAGAGGAAGTAACGATTTGAAATGAAGATATTTCCTTTGTTATACCACCATTTTGATGTAAACCCAGGCTTATTGCCTTTCATAAATCTGGGTTGCGGCACAATTCATGGGTGGATGCATGAGAACATCTATGCTCCACCCATAAAACGCCTCCCTGTGACAAAGTCACGCAACTCCAATTTAAACTTTGAGTGGCATAGTAATCCAGAAATACATTCTGCACTAGGCCTGTGTTAAAAAAATGTGACGCAAAATGTTAGTAAATCTGGGCCTGTATGTTTATGCATGCTAGTACCACTATCTCTTACTACAGAATGTTACTCACGTCATGAAGGATGAAGGATGGGTGTAGGGTGCAGAGCTACCAAGATTGTCCCCAGGAGGCCTCTGATTCCTGCTTATGTGAGGCATGCTTAACAATGAACAGCTAAGATCACAGTGAAGATTTTAGCAGGATACAGTACTCATTAGGAAATAAGGATCGGTTCTCAGCATGTGCAATGCCCCAAACACAGGACAACTATCATTTGAGTATCTTGAGTCCTCAACCACGACGGTGTGCCTGGATATAAAGGCGTTGTAGGATTACACTGATGAACTAATCCATGGAATTTATAGCATGTACATAATACATTAACCTGTCTCTAAATACTTACTCTAGGCAATGGGTACAGTTAGTGACAGGAGAATGAGTGCTTGTGGCTGGAGGGGTCGTATCAGGGCAATGACTGGAGAAGGTGTTGGAATCTGTTGCCCAGCACTTTAGTTCTTAGTGAACTGGAAGCATTTCAAGGATTTCCTGAAAGTAAGCAGGGTCGGCCTTTGCTCATATGTGGTTGGAAGACTGCTACAGAGTTCAGTGGCTTTTATTATAAATGATTTATATTTTTAACCAACGTGTCTAGACTGAAGGGAGATTGAGAGAAAGGAGGGTATCTGACCAAAGGTGTCATCTTGGCACATAGAAAACAATCTTACTGTGCATGTAGAAGGAAGCTCCTTCCTTGAGGCACTTAACAATTTACACACAAAAAATGATGTTGTGGCATGAGGATTTTGGTTCTGGAGCCTTTCAGCCTTTTTTGAACCTGCTCTTGTGCATGTGTTTTTAAGGACTTTTAAGTACTCCTCTTTCTTAATGAATCTTCCACATTTTGAGTTCTAAGGTCGATTTGTGTGGCATCCAAAAGAGTCCAGTGTCACTTTAAGTTGGTTCTGGGGGGTGGCCTTAAGGGATGCTGGTTGGTGTCAAAATAGATAGGTGACAGAGGGGAATCTCTAGAAACGTCACGTGAGCAGTACAATATCTGATCTGAAAAGGCTCAATCTGGTGTATTGGGTATGGGTGTTCGGAAATGGTTTGATACAGTCTAAGGTCTGACATATAGCACCAGTAGTCATATGTGGTATTTACATAAAAGGAGGCTAGAGAAGAGAGGGAGAACTTAGCCTTACGCCTCCCCAATGGAGTGTTTGGGTGATAGTCAAAGAAGGCAGGCAATGGGCAAAGAGAACTAGCACCCTTAAGCATATGATACATTATGATGCCTATTATATTTATTCATAAATATTTTTGTCAGTGCAAAGAACATATAAAGAGAGGATGGGTATGGAATTTGGAAAGTGAATTTGCTGAGCTTATTGACCAGGTATTTGAACTTTTCCATTAGGAAGGCCTCCTTGTAGAGAATACAGTCTTGCTGTAGGTTGCTCAAGTAGGGTCAGATTTTCACCAGAATCTTTCCAGATACCTAAATGCCATAGAAGAAGGGAGAAGTGTTTGCTGCTTTGAGTGGCTCTCTGTCGGGCAGGGGTAGGCGTTTACACAATAAAGGTAACGAGGATATAAATTGGAGGACAGTGTGGTCGGGGAGACTACTTTGGTTTCTAATGTATCTGGCTGCAATGGAACACAGTGTTTTTAGGGAGACAAGAAATAGGAGTAGAAACAAAGACAAAGAAGTGGTTTCCCAAGAGAACTACAATGTAGTACATCGGGCCGCGGAGAGGCTCTTCACAAAATGACACATAGTGGTACCTAAGAAACCACGAGAGTGGTGGATGTTGAGGAAGGTCATCCAGAAGAAAAAAGCCCCTATGTATCAGGATGACAACAATTCAAAGAAAGTCAAAGTCAGAGCAGTAGTCTCGTAAGGACTGTGACAAGAGTGAAAACCTGAGTAGAGGCAGAAGTAATGAGCATTATCACTCACCTTATTGTCTCAGTCCTCACTGATTTATAAGTATATACCTAAGCAGAATGCTGTATCTTTTACCAGATATTACAAGAATAGAAGAAACATAAAACAATCTCTACAACAGGTAGGCAAACCTGCATGGGATTCAACCAGAACTGAGGGAGAACAAAAAGTCCAGTACCTCAAAATGAACCGTTGATACAAGTGCAGAAAATATGGAAGGGGAGACAACAAAAAGCAAAAGACAATAGCACTGTGAACGACCATACCCCTAACTTAAAAGTCGTATTGTAAAAATCCTTCTAATTCAATTGTCAAGGGTCATACACTCCACATCACATACCAGAGAGCTAGAAGATACAAGGCCTTGGAGAGAGAGGACATTTTGGGTAAAAATAAAGTGTACAAGGATAGGAGGAGTGATAGCCTCTAATTGAGACAAGAAATGTACAGCTTGAGCAAATGTACAGCTTGAGCGTGAATCCATGAATTGAGCAGAGGACAAAACGTACACAAAATATCCTTAATAAAAGGGAATCACTCTATCAACTGAAGCTGTTGTCTTCAGAAAAATAAACCTGACAGATGTATTGTTCAAGTGAATTTTGAAAGGTGATACAAGGGAGGAACTTAAAGTGTCATGAAGGAAAACGCCTACAGCAGATCAGGCAGGTATCGCCCAAAAAGCTCTTCCGGAGACACCCAGAGCATTTGTCAGTGTTCACAGAGCATATTTTGGCTACAGCCATAGTACTAACAAATCCTTATGCTGTTGTTGCTTTTGTGCATAGACTACTCAGCTGCAGGTGGATCTGAGGTCTGAAGTGAGATCATTCATTCCAAAATAGATGTAGATGTTTAACAACATTTTGCTCCTAGGTATTTGACACAACCAAGACTTCCTACCTATGACAGCAAGTGCTGCTGGATTCCTAGCTTTTTCAGTTATGTGCATGGACTTTTATCTAATCTTTAAATAATGGGTGTTTGTTGCCTCCATCTGATTTACAAGTCATATTATTTGTTGGACACCTTTTGCATTATTGGACTTTACAGCTATTTCTGATCAAACAGTTTTTGCTCTGAATAAAGCGTCAATGTAAAATTGTTGGGATTCCAAAACAGCACTGAGCGGCACATATAACATCAATTTCTCAACAAGGCCAACCCCATCTGGGTAATTTGATGTATGCATCTTGATTGCTGTTGTCTTTGAGTTACGAGTATAGTGTGAACAAAAAATGTTTTTGTGGTTCTTTTTTACAGTCTATTTCGACTGTTCTTTTTTTATTTGGTTTAGTATGTTTATTGAATAAAAGTAATTATATTTATTTCTTGCTACATTTATGTGACTACACCAAATTTTAATCAATTCAGAATTTAAAAAATCTGTCATTTCAATGTGAAAACTGAAACTTTAATTCAGTAAGCTGAAACTAAGAAGAGGAGATAATGCAAATGTTCTTTGGATTATGCTTGGTGGTGAGTTATGATACTGAACTGTGCGTAAAGGAAGAGCTATGAAATGCACTCGTGGGCACTCCCAGTGTGTGTTTGATGAATAGTTTAAATCTCCTATATACAACCAGTCAAAAAGGTAGTTTAAATGAAATAGATGATGTGAACTCAAGAGATTCTCTAACACACAGGACAGTAGCCTGTTTGATATATCCCAGGACTGGTTCATCAAAGGTACAGGTTAGTAAGCTCTGATTTACATAGCAAAAAAGGACCCTTGATGTACGATCTTCCAACAACATAACAACCTCCTATTGTGGGCTCAGTGACAGATCACTCTCTCCCCCTGTCTAAAGATGTTCCACTCAGGCCACCTTCTACCCTGTGTCCAAGTAAATAAATACATGTCTTAGAAGTTTGCGCCAGCAAATAAAAGCAGGAACTGATCCCTAAGTCTAACAATAAGACAATATTAACCACTTGTGTGCCTTAAAACCAAGGGTCAGATGTATTAAGAACTGATGTACAAAAAGTGACCAGAAATTGCAAACTGAATTTTAGCAAATCAGTTCTGATTTTGCTAAATCACTTACATGCTAATAAGTCGGTTTGCAAAATTGCCACCTGGAGCTGATTGCAATTCAACATTCCTGCTCAATATTCATGAGGTAGGTTGCAAGTTGCAACTCACTCTAATAGGATGCCACCCCAGGGATAGTGTCCTACTGGAGTCAGCAGATTACAATGAATGTGACTGCATTTAATAAAGAACATTGTTTTTTACTTACAGACCATTTTCCTTAAAAGAAATGAATCTGCATTTAGCAAAAAAAAAAAAAAAAAAAAAATTGTTCACAGTGGTCCTCTTGACTTTTTTGTTTCTTTCTCAAAGGGTGCAGTTGGGGCCCCATCCCTTTTGCGAATGGGTTACCACCTGCTTTGAGGAGTCAGCAACATCGTTTACAACCAAAATTGCATTCACTAACAATTGATACACAGCATTCCGTATCACAAATAAGTGACGCCCTAAACACACCCTTTCAAAATTGTGGAGTTTGGAATGCATTTCTAAACCCATTTTGTGTTAAGTACATTTTTAAAATGTCATTTAGTGGTGGTCACAAATCCTGTGATTTAGCCTTCATAAATCTGGCCCTAAGTGTAGTAAAGTGTTACTAGTGTTAAAATATCCCATCTGTTCTCTTCCATTACACCTCACTTCACTCCCCACCCCCAATCAGCCCCATATAAATGTGCGAGAGGAGGGCACAAGGCTGATCTTCTAAGGAGGTTCCCCTGCCATTTATCTTATTAATGCATGTTGAGTAAACATACTATAAACACACGACTGCATATCCTTTCAGTATTTCAGGGAATTGAGATCTACTGACACCTGTACACCATCTTCAGTGGAGGGGTGGTGTTTTGAAGGTTGGGCTGAGGTCCCAGTGATATAGATGCTAAAATGTAAAAAAAAAAAATCTTCTGACAAAGTTGGCCCAGTTTCGTCTATCTCACCACCTGCATTACACTTGGCTTTCTATCACTTATTTTTAAAAGTATTTTACTGTGATCATATTATACGGCGGTATAAAAGGCTTCCAACATTTCATTTTAGGAAGGTCGATGATCTAGAGTAGTATGTCTCTACATGCAGCTGGTTGGAAGAAGTCTCAGTTGCTGTTCAATTAGTAGCACCTCAGTAGTCTCTTCAACAAAACAAGAGCTGGAGCCGAGCAGAGCTTTTGAGGTACCGTTTTAAATAATTTACTGTTCTGTTATTGCCCTGTTTGCAGGGTTATCCTTTTTTATTGACTTTTTCGCTCTGTGTTCACGTGTCTATATAATTATGCCTTTTTACACAGATGTCTAAAAAAAAAGTCTTGATGACATCATGCAGTAGAGAACGTGGCGGTCAACCAATCTCGGCAACCCCTTTAGTCCGGGTTGGTGTCGGTGCCATGGACGGCGGCGCAGAAGGACGGCCTTCTTCTCGATGGCAATGTTCCCGCCAGCGGGCCGAGGCAGAGCGCGAGCGCCCCGCCGTTAGCACTGCTTGTCATGAGGGTTGTCCCAGGAAGATCCGTGGCTGGGGCTGTGCCGCACTGGGAGCAGGTCGTAATGGCTGGGAATGTGGCTGTTCCTAGGGAGGTCGTACGGGTTCTGCGTGTAGATGGGAATGTGGCTGCGGGCGTCGTGTAACATGCTGACCGTAGGCTCTGAGAAAAGAAGCAAATGAGAGAGGGAACATGTAAATAGGAGCAATGAGCAACGAGGTACAGCTCCCAAATGGCTTCAAAGCCGAAAGACCTTCCTTTCAAACTGGGCCCTTTACCATGTAAACGTCAGTCTCAGGGACGGTTTCAGAGTTGAATTACTCCTACTTTATCATGATGTGTCTCTCTCTCTCTCTCTCACACATTCCATTGCTTTGGGCAACATGGATTTTAAGAGGTAACCTAGGAAAATGTATGAAGAGTGCCACCCTTAGCTATACAAACGATATGTTGCCCACTGTAAGTGGTTAGAGGACATTCCTTCACAGGCATTCATACTTTCACTGACATGTTCAACAAAATCATTCGATTTTCTCACGTACAAAAATAAGAGTCCTCTTTAATAAAGGAAAGCAGGCATAGCAACAACCTTCATACCGTCCATGGAGCTCGGGCAACTTGTGGAACAGGGAGAATGGAAGGTAGTGACTACTGTTGTGGAATTGGATTATTGCTCTGTGTCGGCATACACTACAACGTGCTTGTGTTTTAAAGCTGCCACGCCACTGTCAGGGGTTCGTAGGCCCATTTGTATCCTGATGATGTGGAAGAATGTGATTGTTTGGGCCCGCCCCAGGCTTCAGCCTAGCGTGACTGCTGAATCTGCCTTGTCACCTCCCTTTAATATTTCACTACTTCAGTGTAATGAACTAATTACTCAAAACGACAGACACAACACTAATAGTACTATCACACCCCTTTCCACCCACAACACATTTTTTAAACTTTCTAATCTTTTCAAACAAAAAGTTTACACTCCTTCAAGATGTTCTCCAGAAACTCTAAATGCCATAGCATTAACGCTGTAGTATGGCCTGTTTATCAAACAACACACCGTGGTGTTATGTGATGTTATATTATGTTATGGAGATTTCTAAAGCTCAACAAATGCCAAGAGGCCGCCCTGGCTCTAGGTGGTGGGCTGGCAGTGGGGTGAGGTGGAGTGGGGGGAGGGTTAGGGGGCTGAGCCAAACATCAGCAGCTGGAATCCGAGTAAAGAAAGAGAAAACTTTTAAGTTGTCTTTGGAAGGAAACATTATCATATATAGATTTTAGGGAACGTAGGTGTAATTCCAAAGCTTGGCAGCCAGATAGGATAGAGTGGCCACCCAGGCCAGATATGCTGATGGAAGATACTACTTGAAATTTGGTTGAGGGGTAACGAAGGCTGTGGATGGCGTGGTAGAGCTGAATTTGTTTTCCAGAAATAAAGTGGCTCCAAACTATAGAAATCCCTGTGAACCACACTGAGGGATTTTAATTTAGAGTGAGATACCATAGACAATCTTCATAGCATGACATGGGAACCTCCTTTATCAGCAGGTCAACAGCAAGATGTTGATCAAGGATAATACCAATATTTCAATTGAAAGGACTGGTACGAGAGGATCTCCTTTCATAGAAAGCCACCAGGAGGTGGACCGCACCACGGAAAGCTAACAAAGCCATATAACCTCAGTTTTATATCCATTCAACTTGAGGCAGCTATTCTGCACCCAGTGGGTGATGTCCGGTCAAGATGTTTGCTGATGGAGACAATGATCTATCTGGGTGTTGTCTGCATAGGATATGAGATTCATACCATATGATTGAATGAAGGGCAGCAGGAGCAGCATGTAGGCAATGAAAAGACTGGGGCTAAAAAAGGAGCCCTGAGGGACTGCACTGGTCAGATGGGAGACAAAAGACCTGAAAGGTGGGGGAGGAAGACGGGGGGAGCAACTGATTCCATGTGGTGAGGAAAGGACAACACGATTTGAGGGCCTGGTTTCTAATGCCCATCTTAAAGAGCCTGCCAATCAATATTGAGTGGGAGATAGTAGAAAAAGCCACCAACTGGTCAAGCCAGATGAGGGTGTCTACTATGGTAACGATCGAAACAGATTGAAAAGAATCCAGTAGATGGTTAACTTCTACAGAGGAGGAGAGCTGTTTGTATATTGCCTTCTTGAGGATTTTGGGTGGTTGGGGAAAAACGATATGGGGTAGTAATTGTTTTTGAGGATTTCCTGCAGAGGCTTTTTTGAGGTCACGGGATGAGGATTACAATTTTTTTTTTTTTTTTAGTTTATCAATAACGCCAAAAACATTTTGCTCTCTTTGGGCAACACACAGTTTGTCAAGGCACCTTATTTTGAGATAGTAGTCTTGAGTGTCACAAACCATGTGTTATGCAGCCACAGACAGGTCAAAGTGCTTCAAGTACATAGTAATGACATACTGTGCATTCAAATGCCATTAATATAACATATGCCTGTTTCACAAATACCTGTGTTACAAGTATGCAATTTTGTCTTCTCCAGAATGGTTTATTTTACAAAGATGCATCTTTGACAGAGATGGCAAAATACCACAGGGAGGCTTGGTGAGAAGAGTTCTTTCACTTGAAAACAGTTTTAGCACACATTTGTGCAAAATAGGGGGAGATTTACGTAGATGCTTTAAAAATATCACACTATTGTATACAAAAAAGTAAAGGGTGAAATATATGAATTAATCTCGGCCACTAGAAGTTACTGAGGCCCACATCCAAGCCCACACCCAAGCATTATTTTGCATGCCATCTCAGTTTGGACACAGCTATATGAGGCAAATCAGTCTTTTTTGGTAATTCTTTTTATTAACAAACTCAAACAAACAATTGTGGCATATTGCTGACAGTTCGCCACAATTTGGATAACGAGTCTCGGATTTTCCATAGAGGATGCAACCTCTTCATTAGACAAAAGCAAAACCCACATTTTGTGCTACATCATGATGGCAATATAGGGCCGAGGGAACCACTCAATCACATACAATCTTCAAACTGCTGTCTCCTCAGCCATTCTCCCATTCTTCCTCTCTATACTCACTCCAGCTGACCCATAGCTTGTCCTATATTTTAGGGCACCCCCTACTCAGGCACACCACCCTTTCTTCCCCACTGCACCAGTCCAGGTCAGATTTCCATGCCCCAACACTTGGGGGTTTTCCAGCTCCCCAGGTCCTCGCTATATTTTGTTTAGCTACCATTGCTGCCAGAGTCAGCAATATACATTTGTATTTCGACCAATTGTCTTCGCCCCTAGTATTCAAAAGGAAACATTTCGGGTCCAATGGAACTTCGCCCATGGTCACCCGGGTCACAACCCCACCACTCCCTGCCAGTATCGCTGGATTGCCGAGAGGACCAAAGATGTGGTAAAAGGACACCTCCTGTATGCTTTGTCTCAAACATAACAAATAATTCCCCCTGCTGATCCTGTGTAAGAGTGTCCTAGAGTAGTAGGCCCTATGAAGAATTTTCAGCTGTTCCAGTCCAAACCGGGCATTCATTTCCAACTTTCTATGGCTCTGGAGCGTCACTGCCTAATCATCACCCTCCAGTCCGCCCACATCCCCTTCCCAAGCCTCAAGCAAGGAAACCAATGGATCCGCAGAATTGTTCATCAGCTTCCTATAAATTAATGAGGTTGCTTTAGTTTACAATAGCTCTGTGATGCGGCGATCTTCTAAAAGGGTCGCGTTAGGCAGCTGTTCGCCCTTCATATGTGACAGCGCAGGGCATGCCCTGCCAATAGCCCTCCGATTCGACCATAATGTATTCTGACCTAAGCTCCTCAAAGGATATTTATGCCTGTTCCCTCCAGACATCAACAAGACATTCAATGCCTAGCAGTTCACACTTATTGAAGCCCTTCAGACCTTCCACCTCACTCAACATGTCACTATGCCACAAGGGTGCCATGGCCGAGATGGTGTGTTCCTGTCCCACATACCGGGAGGCCTCCCTCCAGATCTGTCACACTGTCTCGGTCTGTGGAGGCTACGCACAACCTCCGGACCCTTGTTCTACAAGACATACAGGATTCGTGGGAGCGACATTTTGTATATTGCCGCCCTCCCCATGAGAGTGGCAGGGCGCGCCAAGGCCCAAGTCTCTGTGCAACCTAGTTAGCTATGGGAGGAGGTTGGCCTTGTAGAACCACTTCGGGTCCCTAGTAATGTTTATACCTAAGTACATAAATCCATCTTGAACTACTGTGCCAGGCAGGATGGAGGCAATTACAGAGTGTCCCCAGCTAGGGGAAAGACAAGGGACTTCTTCCAGTTAATCTGATATCCAGAATGTTCCCCAAAAATACAGAAAACTTGCATAATCCTATCTATGGACCAACGCGGATTAGTAACATTGAGCAGTACCTCAAATGCATATAGGGAGATTCGCTCCTCCCCAGCCCCGTATGCCATGGTGCCCCATATCAGAGGATCCTGTCGCTCCCAGGCTGCCAACGGCTCAATTGCCAAGGCAAAGAAGGTGAGGGAGAGTGGGCATCCCTGCCTCTGTGCAGGACAAAGGGCTGTGAGAGGGTAGCATTGACCCGAACTCTAGCCACTGGTTCCCTGTCTAGGAGGATCCAGCTGCAAAAATGAGGGCCGAATCCTAGCCGCTGCAGCAGCGCAAACATGTACAGCCATTCAATACTATCAAAACTATTTTGACGTCTAACGATAAGAGGGCTGCCTGTTCCACCGTACACAAGTTGGTTGCAGGCAGAATTCCATAAAGGCGCCTCGAATTGAGGCGTGTACTCCTGTGTGGCATAAATCCAGATTGTATGTATTAACCTGCCAATGATATTCCGCAGTCTGACCGCCAAGGCCTTGGCTAGCGCCTTCATCTCTGTATTAAGCAAGGAGATAGGTCTGTGGAACCACACTCCTCCAGGGGCTTTCCCTTTTTAGGTAGTACTAGGATGGTCGCTGTTCTATGATCTAAAGGCAGGCTCCCCTTATCGTGTGCCTCCAAAAACATTACGAGAATGCACCTTGTCAGCTTTTTAGTAATGCACTTAAAGAACTGTAAGGACAACCCATTGGGACCAGCCGCCTTACCTGACTGCTAACTTTATATTGCCTGTCCTATCTCTACGGCAGTCATCTGTGTGTCCAGGGCTGCCCTGTCATTTTCCGACAGTTGTGGGAGGTCAATATCCTGGGTTTCCTGCATCCTGAGGCATATATCCACTCATAATATAGCGCAAAAACGTCAGATTTCAGCATATGTGACCCACCGCTCTCCCTCCTGGTCCCAGATTTCTCTAACCCTGGATCTTTTGCTGTCCCTCTTGTCCAGCAATGCTAATAGCTTGGAGGCTTTGTCCCCCACATCATAGAGGTGCCTCTGCCCTGCCAGCGCATAGGCCCGGGCTTGATGTTCCGCCACTTCAAACAATTCCTGATGTTTAAGACGAATTTGATGTTGATGGTTTGGGGCACTCCCACCCCCTGCTTCGGTATGCTCCGCTAGAGCCCATATATCTTGTTCCAGTGCCCCCATTGTTCCCGCTGTTCCTTCTTTTTCTCCCCTATTGAATCCTGTTCATGACCTCTCAAGACTGTCTTAAAAGCTTCCCATAAGACGCATGCTGAATCAACTGAACCGTTTTTTTCCTGGAAGTACTTTTCTGACCTTTCTCTCACAGTGTCCCTAAAATCCTTGTCCTTCAAATACCACAGACTTAGCCTAGGAGGCAGTACAAATCTCTGGACTGGGCCCTGCAACTGCACTGTCACTGAGGAGGGGTCCGAGATTCCTCTGGGTTTGTGCTGAGCACCCGTATAGTACCCCAAATGCATTTGAGGGGTGAGTAAATAATCCAGCCGCGAGTAGCTGCTGTGTGCCTCAGAGTAATAAGCATACTGTTTCGATTCCGGGTGATTTTCTCTCCATAGATCCACGAGCCCCATAGCATCCAAGGAGGCCTTAAGGGTGCCACCTTCCCCAAGTGTAGCTGCTCTTGTATCCCTGTCCCAAGCCGGGTCCACCACCATATTCAGATCTCCCCCAAGCACCAGCAGGCCCAGCGGAATGTCCAGCAGCAATGTCCCCACCTCAGCCAGAGTTTGTGTTTGCAACCTCGGAGACACAAACTGAGCAGAAGTTCAACATCTGACCTTCCCACACCCCTCATATCACCACATATCTACCCAATGGATCACTCGAGGTATGAGTCAGATTGAAGGGTAGAGATTTTTTGACTGAGTATCCCCACACCCCTGGGGTCGGTGGTGTATCCTGCATGTGCGACCAGGGAGTAGCCAAACCTATATAGTGCCCTGCATCTATTCCCCCTCAGGTGTGTCTCCTGCAGGAGAGCCACCTTTGGAGCATGTATATATGTACTGCAGGACCATGGTGTGCTTAATTCGGTTTACTAACCCATTCACATTCCATGTCAATACTTGTACAGAGCGAGCCATTTTGAATCTGTAGTGCTATCAGATGGACCCATGGAGGCAGTCACATTGTACTCTATTGGCCTCCTTCCCAGATCTGTGCTCCCCGATGCCTCCCCACCCACCCCTCCAACTGGTCAATTGCGGTGCATCCTTACAACAGGCAGCAGTCAAACACCACCATGCAACAACTAACAACACAAAACACCAGCTTCCCAACTCCCCCCTTCCTACCCTGCTACCCTGCTAGATAGTCTCCAAAGTGCCCACCCCCCCAACTTGCGGAGTGCCTGTTATCCCAAAATTAACTCAAATCATCTGGGTGGGCCAGCACCAGCATATAAGGCACAGCCGACATTTTTTAATCGTCTCTTGCTTGAGATTCACCTCTGTACCCACAAAATTGCTTACTTGGATTCGTTGAGTCATATACAGTTCTTACCCACCCCATCTGCCGCAGGCATCCTCCAAAACAAGTGCGCTTCACAGAAACAATAGGCTCCCCTCCCCGGTCCGGCTCATTCATCATCAGTCCGAGCCAAGGAGAACCACCCCGGCCCCAACCACAAGATCTGCGGCACTTGTAATAAGCCTGCATCAGCCGGTCAGGAGATTGTCCATTACCCCCTGCCCTTTGCTTATGCCGACGTCCTGGGGTGTGCCGCCCCTCCAACTATTCCCACTCTTCTACTGGGGCGGTGAAGTGCCAGGTCTTTCCCTCCACTATCACATGGAGCCGGGCAGGGTACAACATCATATATTTAAGGCCTCTGTCCCTCAATTCCTTTTTAACCTTCTGAAAGATCGCCGTTGTCTTTGCACTTGAAGTGTGAGATCAGGGAAAAATCAGATTAGTGTGTTTTCATATTGAAGATCATCTTTTGTTCAGGCCGTCTGTAAAATTGCATCCCTGTTGCGGAAGTTGAAAATCCTAGTGATTCTGGTCCTAGGGGGGCCCTGGGACATGGCAGGGGAACTGGGGCTCTATGCACTCTTTCAATAGTAAAAAAACAACAAAATGACAGCTGTTTGGGGCACAGTTTGGTAGTCATAAAATCTTACAAAAAGAGTTCTGCACTCCGCCCCTCTGCCCCTTCCAGCACCCCCACCACTCTGAAGTTATTTCTTCTGGCCCTTTACTTCTGGTCCTCCAGCCATGCTGCCATTTTCTCACACTCCGCGGTCAGGAACCATACTTGGTTCTCCAGGCATTTCGACGTTGATTGTAAGTGCGCAATGTCCGTTTTCGTGACTGAAACCTTGTCCACCACTTTTTTAAGGTCAGCGTGTAGGAAAGATACATCTATCGTCATGGCATCCAGTTTAGGTTCCAGCGTGCCCTTTAGGTCCTGAATAGCTGCCACGATTGCCCTCAGCGATAGCTCGGCCAATGCAGTTGGTCCCACCTCTCAACAGACCTTGGCGCTCCTGCCTGCCACTCCACCTGGCTCACTGTCCATGGGCAGCCTAGGGACTGCATAGTTGTCTATCTTGCTGACCTGAGCAGGGACCTGCCCCTTGTTTCTCTCCATTCTGGGGTGCCCACCAGCTGCCACTGGGCACACCCTGGCAAAACTGTCCAGGTCCTTTCTACCTCTACACAGTGCTTTCTCGTCCATATCAATGGTAGGAGGCAGAATAGGGCTCACTGCTGCGATGTCACTCCTCCACGCAGTCCGTCATCCTCCAACACCAAGCAACTGCTCCAGCCCACAAGGGCACCCCCACCTCCTCAGTGGCCCCACTTAAATCAGCGCGTTGCAGAGGGCGCAATCCTTTCCAAGCCCATGCGGCCTACAGTGCGGGCAGTCAATCACTGGGGCAGTACTCAATGTACTCAATGTCTGCTCCTCATCGGACGCCCAAGAGAGTGCTCCCAGCCATCCCCGGAGGCCTCGGGCTGTGTCTCCTTGCCCAAGCGCTGTGTCCCGTCAGTCGATGAAGGAACCGGGGGAAAGACGGGGACAGTCGCTGCACCACCAGCCAGCACGCCCAGCCTGGTGCCCGAGGCAGCGCCACATCACCTCTGGGTCTCCACTTCGCTCTGTCACAGAGGGGAGGAAGGATGTCACCACCCACGCCCCCAAGGCCGCAGCCTCGGATCTCCACACCACGCTGCACTCTCACTTGTACGGGCCCAGCGCCGTCCAAGGCTCGGGCCTCGCCTTTCATCCTCTGCTGTCAGAAGCGCTGACCCTCCAGGCTGCCCACGCTGCCTCCCAGCGGCTCCCCAGAGGGGGGTGGGTTGGGGATCACAGTCAGTCCAGATACTGTAGACGGATTAATGTACGGAGTTTTGCAGGGGATCTCGCCGCTAGCCGCGGAGCTCACTGACTATGTGGCCATCTCGGCTGACGCCTAGCTCCGTCCCCTAAGGGAAATCAGTCTTGACCCTATTTCAGTGGGAACAATCCATCCTGAACTGCCAGTCCCGGTCCTTCCGGAACTAGAACACAATCAACCCTACACTGAGTTCACCCTTATTAGGGCTTATTAAACGGGGAATAGCCTGGGTCCAGAGGACAGTGTGTATGGTGATACAGTTCTTGGCAGACCCATCCCATTTAGGGCATCACCTGAAGTATACAAAAAATTGATGATTTGAATGCTCAAATTCTTTTCAGCCACTAATAGTGTGGTAGTAGGAAACTGTTCCCACTATTGTTCAGGACTGCAAGAGGTGCCGTTCCTGCTCTGAGCATCCAACACCTTCGAACATCATGTACCTGAACCATTGTCAAGATATGGGAATTGGCCACCTTCAGTAGGAAGCAACTTCCTACTGCAGAATAGTTCCCTTCTAAGGGGGACATCCTGAGGCAGGAGATCATCACTACAACTGAGTTGATTGGGCTAAACGTTCTGCAGAGTCTGGAAACTTTGCCCAAAGGTTAATGTTCAAAGGCCAATGTTTTCAAACTTCGTCCTACTTTGTTAAAAAAAGTTTAAGCTTTGTCCACCCCTATATACTCTAGGAGAGCCGTGGAAGGAACAAGGTTGATTGGCAAACATCTCAAGGCATCCTGGGGGAACTGTTGCCATGCTGGTCTGGTGTTTGTCAGTAAGGTTATATGCTGGGACAGAATTTATACTATCAGTGTAATTAACTTTGCACTGTAAGTATAGGTATGTTGAAGGGTGGGTAGGAAATTGACCATGTCATGTGATGGTGAACTTCCACATTAATGAAAACCCCATCAACCATGTCAGGCTGTAAGGGCCCCTTAAAAGAATGCTATACCATAGGTAGTGGCTAGGAATCAGTAGAGTTCATGGTCCATCGCCCAATGTGAGAGAAAGCTTGTGAATAATTGACTCACTGACTGTGACATTTATCCCTGTAGTTGTATTTGTGTGCGCCCTTAAATACATTCATATCCCAATCAGAAATGTGGTAAGTAGAAATGCATGACTCAAAGAAGAGAGCTTTTTCTGCTTCAATGCAGATAGTTGGCACTAGAATTACTGTGCTGCAGCGGAGAAAATGTTATTCATAAATCCTGCGCGACAAACACAAACACTCAATGGAAATAACGAGCCAGTAAATAATTAAGTTCTTGTAAACTTTATAGTTACCACATCTTAAAATTGTGTGCCTGATAAAACTGCCATCTGAATTCCCAGTGAACAGTCAATGAGATCTACAGCACAGAATATGTCGGAGAAAACATATTGAAGTTCTTCTAGCCTGCCTTACTCTGCTATTGGCAGAGAACACACATGGTCATCAATCAAACATCTTCACTTAGCTTTGGATTTCCTTTGAAGCTGCCGTTGTATAATTTACTATTTTCGTTCTCACCACTTCTGAGGTTGTCCTATGAAAAAATATCCTCTATTCTGCTGTCCCACCAGACGACCCTCCTCCCAGTACTCCAATATAAGAATGGGGGATATTCGCACTGTGTTCCCAGAGCCAATAAGCTAGCTGGCGCCTCAAGATGAAACACTGAAGATGACTTCCACTGGGAACCCTTAAGTCATGGTTCTGCTTTCTGGGATTGCGAGAATGCATAACAATGTCACTGGAAGCCCACAGGATTGAATGGGGGGGTTGAGCTGACAGAAAGAATAGGCTTTGTTTTGTAGGAATCCTCTTTGACTATGTCTAATGATTATGCCAAGCAGCTCTACCAACTGTCCAATTGTTTCTTTGCCCCTTAACTTATAATGTTTTTCTCTTTTTGGGCTCAGTCTTAGGAATCTCCCAGCCTGAAAAAAAGTCTCCAATGTTGCAACTGTGTAACTCAATTTCAACAGACCAGATAACCTAGGATAAGGTAGATCCTAAACTAGTCCCCCTACAACATGATTCACCGTAATCACAATCTCTTTTTTTGATGAATTAGAATATTTTCAGGCATCTAAATTCCACTTGTAACAATGATTGTGAACATTGTGGTGAGTGGAGGCACAAGGCTGATACTGATCCCCTCCGGTGCACCTGGTTAGGGTTATCGTGAGATCACTGAAAACATTATAGTTGAATGCTAACCAAAGCGGGTTCAGCCCATCTTTACCTTTCATTTTCTCAGACTGACTCTTCTAGCCTCATAGCCTGTTAGAAAGGAATACAGATAGTTTTGGACATATATCTGCCAGGTGTTACATAGGTGCCATCTCTCGAAAAACATTCTGGGAAGAACAGTAGGTCACTGTGAAGTGAATACAGAGACCCTGATGCAGGGTTTGACAGACCGAGTTGTGGCTGTTAGGATTGCAGAGGACATTACTTCTACCTCCAGATGGTACTCCCTCTGCTAGATTTAGAGATAACCAGTGGTCATCTCCGTACATTAAAAGGAACTGCCGCCATGGTGGTTCCTTTCAATGCACTAAAATTCTGGTGGACCGATGCAGTTGGTTTTGACAGTCATCTACTAAATATTTAACATTTTTTGTTTTTTCAGAAACAAACACAGCTTTGGAATTACCTCCCAGGTTGGTGCGCTAATTATTTTGTTTCCTTTACCTCTCTGCAAAGTTTATCTTGGCGGTAACAGATAGGTGAAAAAAATAAATTACGCTAGCCACCTTAAATACAGCAGGTATACTGTATCGGGCCGTCAAGGGAAGTATTCTGTCCACGGAGCTAACAAGGTCAAAGAGCGCTCAGACAACAGATTAAGTTCTACCTGTCTCAAAATGAGGTAGGTGGTCACGTTTGCATTGGAGTACACTGTCCATCAAATTCTACATTGGGTTTGCAGCTCTAAACATCCTCTTTACACCTCACCAGAAATTGCAGCAGGATTGCCTAATAATTATCTACTAGTTATAGTGCCTGGTGAGCACATTTCCTCCCTGCACTGATGTTTTGTTGCCAACATTTATGGGATTCTTCTTGCCCCTTTCCTGATACCAACTAGCACCCATCTATTGTGGAGTGGAATACAGGATTTCTGTCACCAAAAGAAGTGCCCCAGATTCCAGGTCAGTGGTCCCCTGGTTTTGGCTGATTTGCATTCTAGCTGGGTCCCAGTGCGAATAGACCTGTGTGGTTCTCATGTGTCTTTAGTGGATGATGGCCCACACACCAATTTTCCTGCGATTCAGAATGCTGCCTGCTACTTTTCAGTACCAAGTTAGCCACTCTCCACACACATAAGGAGCATTTGAGACAGCAATGCTTGCACCTTATGGGTCGTGAGAACTATAAATGTAAATTCCAGCTATAACCTTCTACTGAGAGACAGCGCAGATTTCACAGGTGAATACATGTCTACAAACAATTCACGCACCATTGATAGTAAAGTGTAAGGGGCATATTTATACTCTGTTTGCGCCGGAATTGCGTCGTTTTTTTTGACGCAATTCCGACGCAAAACTAACTCCATATTTAGACTTTGGCGTTAGACGCGTCTAGCGCCAAAGTCCATGGAGTTTGCGTCATTTTTTAGCGTGGACACCTACTTTGCGTTAATGATATGCAAGGTAGGCGTTCCCGTCTAAAAAATTGACTCCGAGGCATGTGCGCCGTATTTACACTCCCGGGCAAAACTCACGCCCGGGAGTGGGCGGGTCAAAAAAAATGACGGCCAGCCGCTTTTGCGCCGTTTTTTAGCGCCTGGACAAGGCAGGCGTTAAGGGACCTGTGGGCTCGGAAGGAGCCCAGAGGTGCCCTCCCCTGTCCCCAGGGACACCCCCTGCCACCCTTGCCCACCCCAGGAGGACACCCAAGGATGGAGGGACCCATCCCAGGGACATTAAGGTAAGTTCAGGTAAGTATTTTTTATTTTTATTTTTGTGGCATAGGGGGGCCTGATTTGTGCCCCCCTACATGCCACTATGCCCAATGACCATGCCCAG
This sequence comes from Pleurodeles waltl, assembly GCF_031143425.1. NCBI lineage: Eukaryota > Metazoa > Chordata > Amphibia > Caudata > Salamandridae > Pleurodeles > Pleurodeles waltl. The sequence continues at coordinate 548,413,427 of NC_090440.1, read as the reverse complement.
GGGACAGAAGTCCCCTGGGCATGGCCATTGGGCAAGGGGGCATGACTCCTGTCTTTGCTAAGACAGGAGTCATTTCAATGGGGGTTGGGAGTCGGAAAAAATGGCGCAAATCGGGTTGAGGCGAAAAATTTGCCTCAGCCTGACTTGCCCCATTTTTTGGCGCCCAAGCTCCATATTCCCCTACGCCGGCGCTGCCTGGTGTACGTCATTTTTTTTCACGCACACCAGGCAGCGCCGGCGGCTAACGTCATTGAATAAATACGGCGCCCGCATGGCGCTTCAGAATGGTGTTAGCCGGCGCTAATGTTTTTGACGCAAAACTGCGTTAGCGCAGTTTTGCGTCAAAAAGTATAAATATGGCCCTAAGAATCTTGTTCTGTCTCCCATACATCATATTGTGTGTGTGTCTATATATATATATATATATATATATATATATATATATATATATATATATATATATATGCATTTGTTACCTAGTGGCAAATGCCACTAGGTAGTTATACTTAGGACAATGAAAAAGTCTTTTTTGTTTTGACTTGTCTATATCTTTGGTACCGTTTGAATCTTCACAAAATGTAAAAAAAAAAAAAAAAAGTGGCCCGGTGATTCTTGTTGCGCACAAAAAGTTTCAGGGTCATTCGCCAAGCGAGGGCTGAGAAAACAGGGGCGATTTTTGTTATATGTGCGGGGGGTGCCATTTATGTGTGTAGGAGGCCCAACGGTCTCCCCCAGAGCCCATGGTTCCATCACCTCCCTGGGGCTATACCTACAATATGTGCAGGAGGGTGGCCCCCCTGGGGACCACCACCTCCACGGGGCACAAATTACAATGAAGTGCAGATGGGGGCGCACGGACTACCCAAACCCTGGGGACCCCCACCTGCTACGTTCACTGAAGGGGGGCCACGCAGCCCTCTAGAGGAGCCACTGATGGCCCTGGGGACCGCCACCCACCAGGGCCAGCTCCTGCTATGTCCCGGGGTGCCCACCACTGGGACATGCTGTTTACTTGGTGGAAAGCAAAAGCAAACATAACTCCGCTTTCTGACAGCTGGATCTGTCAAACATGTTTCACTGTCAGAAAGGGGAGTTTTCATCTATCTTCCCTGCACACAGTTATGTGTGCAGGGTAGACAGATGAAAACATTGCTCTATTAAAAGCAGTTCCATGCTTGCTGCAGCAATGCCGGCTCACGCAGGAGGTGGGAGCCGGCTGGGACCATGGGGGAGGCCTTGAGGCCCCCCGTGGTCCCAGATAACCCATAAAGGGCACAAAAAATAAGAAATTAGCACCAGTGGCCTAATGGTTAAGGTCTCAGACCCTCATACTGAAAGTTGAGGGTTCTACTTCAGGTGTGTTTGTGATAAATTCCCTTATTGAATTTATTTTCAACTTCAAAAGTTTAAGGCTCTTACTGAAAGGTAATATCATTCTTTTTAATTGACAAATACATTTTTCTTTTCAATTTGTCCAGAAATATCTCATTCTAAGTATATAATCTTTCAAAGCCTAAAAATCTCTTTATCTCTCTCCTTCTTTCTCTCTCTCTCTCTCTTTCTCCCACTCACACACCCACTCAAAACCTTACGCACCCACTCACACACCCACTCAGACAATCACACACCCATGCACAGACCTACTCAGACACTCACACACCCACTGACATACCCTCTCACACACCCATTGACAGACCAACTGATACCCTCATGCACCCTCTCACACACCCATTGACAGACCCACTGATACCCTCATGCACCCACTCACACACCACACAGACACTGATGCACCCGCTAAGACACTGATGCACGCACTCCCACACCCAGGCAGACTCTCAAAGCTACTCTCACCCCCAGATACACCCTCTTACACCTATTCTCAGACCCAGAGAGACAGGCTGCGGCCAACTTCTTCCGGGAACGGCCAAAGGGCTGTGTGCAGAGTAGATTGGGTGGTTAGGGGGGTTGGTCGCAGAGTCTGGCTGCAGGGCAGGCCTTGCGGGTGAACCCTGGTGCGCATGGGCGAATGCCATGCACAGTGCAAGGTTGGATGCTTGTAGGGTGTTGGCCTCAGGGCATGGCCACAGGCCAACCACAGGCGTGCACAGCGGTGGTTGGCTTACCATATAGTAATGAAAATTAATATACATTAAAAAACACCTAGAAATTCACTAAAAAACACAAAGGTTATAGGGACATTATAGTTAGGAAGCAGAATTTTAAAAAACATAAAAATTCACTGAAAAAACACCCAAAGGTTACAGGGATGTTACAGTTAGGCAATATAGGTGTGTTTGAGGGTCATAATATGAGTTTAAAATGAAGAAGACTCATGCACCCACTCATAGATGCATGCACACACTCAGACTCAAACTCATGGACCCACTCATACACCCACTCAAAGACTCATTCACACACTCACGTTATAGTTAGGAAATAGAATTAAAACACCCATAGAAATTCACTTAAAAAAAGCCAAAGTTTACAGGGATGTTATAGTTAGGCTCATACTTCGAATGTACAAAACCAAAGAAATTCCCTGTAACCTTTTTTCAGTGGAAATATATATATTTTTTTTCCCACTTAAAAACCAAATGTTACTCTGACAGTATAGTTAAGCTAACATTGTAAACATACAAAACCATATAAATTCACCTGTTGTAGTTAGTTATTTCAAGTAACTATAACTCATGCTGTAAGGTAACTATAACTCACGCCTTTGCCATGCACTGCTAATTACCCCAGATATTACAGCACTTATGTCATGTTTGTATAATGTCATTGATAATATAATTGCAACATATGCGTACAATTATTGATGAGAAAACTGTGCCTGGTAGGGGCACAAGTTATAGTTACTTGAAATTACGAACTATACCAGCTGAATTTCTATGGTTTCGTACAGTTAAAACGTGAGCCTGACTACAACGTTCATGTGACCTCTGGTTTTTTTAAAGTAAATTTCTACGCTTTTTTAATTCTATTTCTGAACTATAACGCCCCTATAACTTTTGTTTGAATGAATATATATATAAGTTAAGCTTTTATTTTGGTTAAAAACCATTAAAGGCGACAATAACATTTACAATAAAAAAGAAATTGTAATTGATAAAAGTATAAATACATCCTTTATACACAAAACTCATTTCCTAGCGACTTTTGCTGATAACTTGGGCCCCCGATCATTACAATTTCAGGCCCTTCTTCATTCTTACAAATCCTATGGATAGCTAATATTTACTCACTGCAAAAACTATGTGCTGTGCAGTATAATTTTTTTAAATTCTTAAAGCATCTAAATATTTCCCAAACCCTAGATTTTTAGATACTGGCTGAATTCATTTCCATCTAGGAGCTTTATAAGCTGTGCAAAAAACAAAATGTGCAATATCTTCAACATGTTCTAAGGTACATAAAGTGCATATGGTACAATTTTCTTCTTCCCGTAACCTTCAATTAGCAGTGTAGGCTCTAATGTGGAGTATGCCATAACAGAATTTCATATATAAAGTCCTTGCCTAGTGTGGCTGAAATATATATTTATTTACTGTACCTAAAAACCATGATCTAGTAGTGAACAGATACAGTATACCCATACCTGGAGGTACCTTTTATGGTAGAGATTACACAGACTTCCCCTCAACGATTGCTTATGAATATTTAATATTGAGTGGATCATAGGTACTGAGTGTTTGTAAGTGAATGCCATTTGTGAATTGTTGTTGAGAACTGTGCAATTTCTTTTGTTTCGTTCCAGTTCTTAATGTACTTATATTTATAAGGCAATCTTAAATTGTTGCTCTTTGTTTGTCAAAAGTAACTCTATTGTAACTGTGATGTCTATCAGAATTAAGAGCATTGTATTAAGAATTCTGTGATTTAAATTATTTTTGCCCATTTTAAAATCTACGTAATTCTTCACATAATTATGTAACCCTTTGTAAAACCTATATATTTGTGACTTTTTGCAGAAACATCTGAGTCCTGTGGATTGTTTCATGAAAAATATGATTGTGTGAGTCAGGGGGTTCAAGTTAAACACATTTTGTAAAAACTTGCATGTAGGCTGGAGCCTCTCATTTGCACAGGGTCAATATCCGAGCTAGATGTGAAAAAATAATAATTTCCCTCCCTATTGGGAAGGATGGCTCTGTAGCCAGTCAACTGTGCCACTGGAGGTCAATAGATGGTGATCACAACTGTTATTGGCCGCAGGTGGGAACAGCTGCTGGGGAACTAGGGGAGTCAGTAACTATGAGCAGAGGGGGGATGTCACTGCTTGAGACATAAGAGTAGGGTATGGTGTAGTTGATGCGAACAGGAGGGGTAGAGCCATTTCAGAAACCAATTAAAATATCACTTACTTAGAAACTAAGGGAGGTAGGCAGACATTGAGGCCCGTATTTATACTCCGTTTGCGCCGAATTAGCGTCGTTTTTTTCGACGCAAATTCGGCGCAAAACGAACGCCATATTTATACTTTGGCGTTAGACGCGTCTAGCGCCAAAGTATGGGCAAATAGCGTCATTTTTTTGCGTGAACGCCTTCCTTGCGTTAATGAGATGCAAGGAAGGCGTTCCCGTCTAAAAAAATGACGGCGACGCAAATGCGTCGTATTTATACTCCCGGGCAAAAATCACGCCCGGAAGTGGTCGGGTCAAAAAAACCCGCTTTTGCGCCACTTTTTAACGCCTGGGTCAGGGTAGGCGTTAAGGGGCCTGTGGGCTCAAAATGAGCCCACAGGTGCCCTCCCCTGCCCCCAGGGACACCCCCTGCCACCCTTGCCCACCCCAGGAGGACACCCAAGGATGGAGGGACCCATCCCAGAGACATTCAGGTAAGTTGAGGTAAGTATAATTTTTTATATTTTTTAATTTTTTTGGGTGGCATAGGGGGGCCTTATTTGTGCCCCCCTACATGCCACTATGCCCAATGACCATGCCCAGGGGACATAGGTCCCCTGGGCATGGCCATTGGGCAAGGGGGCATGACTCCTGTCTTTACTAAGACAGGAGTCATTTAAATGGCGTCTGGGCGTCAAAAAAAATGGCGCAAATCGGGTTGAGGCGATTTTTTTGCCTCAACCTGACTTGCCCCATTTTAAGACGCCCTAACGCCATTTTCCCCCTACGCCGGCGCTGCCTGGTCTACGTGGTTTTTTTCCACGCACACCAGGCAGCGCCGGTCTGCTAGCGCCGGCTAACGCCATTCCATAAATACGGCGCCCGCATGGCGCTTCAGAATGGCTTTAGACGGCGCTAACTTTTTTGACGCTAAACTGCGTTAGCGCAGTTTAGCGTCAAAAAGTATAAATATGGGCCTAAGAGTTTCCATTTAGTTAGCGCTATTAACTTTTGCTCCAATTACATGATGTTACAAGATGTTGTCATGGGCTGGGATTTTGAACTAGGGGAGTGATGTAATTGTATAATATATCAAAGAAGAGTCATGGGTGGCTTTACTGGCTGTGCAACAGGTGATGCAGATGGTGTTATAACTCAAGACTGTGGGGGTAGGGACACATTATTGTTGTGGAATGGGGTACTGAGAGGAATTGTGGATATGGCACTTTAGGTTGTGAGTATTTTCTGTGACATTAAGTTAATGCCTTTAGCTGGAACACTAGACGCAGGTGGTGTTGTCACTGGCTGAGACATTGAGGTAGGGCACAGTGGCACTGGCTGCAGCTCTCGGACTGTGGGTAGTGTCACTGACTGCTACCGGAGTTTATGGGATGTGCTATTGACAGTGGTACCTGGGGCTAGGGCATGTTTCACAAGAGCGGCAGGGATGACAGTGTCTGGAGATATACGAATTACAAACTCTCATAACATCAGATCTTCTGGGTGAACTCAATCTGCACATAGCTCAGAAAACAAAGAGAACATGAGTCAAGTGAATAATGCAAGCCTAGGCAGACTTACTGACTGACACTCCAGTTTATTTATTGATTTTACAGCTTCACAAAGTATCTCGTTGAATATACAGCATAGAAAACCAGAAAGAGAGCAAGAGCTATATAACAAGAAACACATCTAATAGGCATTGCTGCTAGTTTGTTGAAATAAAATCACAATACACAACACAAGGTATGTTCATGGGTTTGGCACTGTTGCAACACTACTGTTTCAGATGACCTGTTGAAGTTAGACCGCAAGAGAAATTGGATGAAAAGCGAGAGACCATTTTACAAAACTGGGCATGGAACTGAAGGTATTTAATTTAATAAAAATGGTTATGAAAGAGCAATAAGTGAAACTAACGATATGGTTCATTAGATGGTTCAAAGCATGTAAATCCTGATGGATGATCTAGGGCTACTTGTGAGGAAAGACAGAGAATAGGAAAATGTAAGTGTTCCATTTCTAAGGTGATGACCTCTCATGTTCTTCCTTGTAAAGATTGTAAACAGTTTAAGGAAAGTCATTTGAGTGGCATTGACACCAATCCATCAGTTGATGTACGTCTTATCACACCTCTAGAAGATGATCAGTTTCGATAAAGCTCTGACTACGTCTTCATAGTATGTGTGAGTGTTTGATAATGAGAACAGAGGAAGCCCATAGCAAATGTTCAGGCTCCTTGGCCCCCAACACACCTGCTCTGACTCTGGGCTTTAAGAGTACTCTGTTGATTGATCCTCTCAGGATGACACCTACTGGTACAAGATGGGCTGCAATTCCCACCCTTTTTTCCTAGACCAACTCACATTCAGTACTGGTGAATGCACTTCTGCTAGGCGAAATGCTGCCAATCCCAGCCGCTTTGGTTGTATTCTGTCCCTGCAGGGAGCTTTAGTTCTGTCAGTAGGAGTATTGAAACAAGATGGACCAAGGCTGACCACTCTCAACCAACTTCCCTTTCACTTTTCTTTTGGCACAGGCAAGATAAGGATGACAGATGAAAGAGTCAGGCTCAATTACAGCAAGTCCACATTGACTTTTAGGGATCTCTATGTTTTGGACTAAGTCACTCAACTCAAAGGGGAAATTACATCTCCAACTGGAAAATGTGAAAGATGCTGAAGAGATACCAACATCCTTAAACTCAGCACTGATGAAACTTGATATACATTCTATAAAAAATATTAGTATTTTCTTTAAAATAAGATGATTATGTTATCATGCCTGAAGGCTGTGAGAATATTCCAGATACACGTCTTTAACCACCCATCAGGCATCCTTTGCTGAGAATGGAACATTCTCTTGGGATACATATCTCTGGGATTTGCCAGTAGGCTATAGAGGAGTGACTGTGGAACCAGAGCTGCTTCTTGCTCTAAAGACTAGCTGTTGATGCACTTGAATTTAATGTATGAATAATGAAGAAAGTTCTGTGCGAGATGTGGGTGATAACAGATTGGATATGGAGCTTTCTCAGAGTAGGGAAGGCCTAGTTTCCCCAAAACCATGCTTAGTAGTCCAATCTGATCTTCGGGGATTTCATATCTGAGACTTGGGAAGGGAGAGACATATAGAGTTGGTAGAATTAAATTAAGGAGCCAGTGATGGCACTCATAAGAGGCTAGAAGCATACTGGCTTATGGGCAAATTAAGGAATTTCCAATGAAAACATGATATCCTACAAACTCTATCCCCCTTTAGAGAGACAAGTATTCTTGGAAAGCTATTGATTTTCCTATGGTCTATTCTGCCTACAAGTCTCATACAGGGTGGCAGGGCAAAAGTCATAGTAGCAACAGATAAAGAGTCCACAAAAGCACATAATCATAACTGGGCACCTGCTGTCTTATTTACATATACCTCTTTTGAGCAATGTGTATACCAATTTGTTTGAATCTCTTAAACCCTTGATGCAGCCTCTCTGTAGTAACTATATGTAGCTATGTAGATGCTCCGTAGAAGACAGTGCTTGAGAGTGTGAAGTTATGAGTATGGGTGCTTACTTGTTGGTACACGCACCACTAGAAAGCCAAAAAAGATGGCAAACGAGGGATGAAGGGGAATGTGGCCAATGGGATGAAAAGACGAAAGACACGTGAGACTTACCAACTTCATACACATTCTTGTTTGCAGAGGAAGAGGAGGACACATGGCAGAATGGGGCTTCTCTATGGATGGGGGACTTCATCTCCACGTAGCTGCTCTCAGAGTGCTTGCATGCGAGCACTGGGGGGTCTTTAATGGTGGCGTAGGGGTTCTCACCGCTGTTCAGAGAGCAGGTGCTGGAGCTGCACACCGACTCTTTCATATAATCTGTAACAAGAAACAGAGAGCCTTTCCTCAGACGCGCCGACATGTCGACAGAGAGAAAAGAGTCCGTTCTTGATTAGAGGAGTTGCCCAGTGTCATCTGTGCTAGGGCTTTGGGCAGGTGAAAAAGGACAGAGGGGAGAACCCCAACCAAGGTCTTTTGCATTCTTGAAGAGATTATTTTTTTACTGTCATTTAGAAGCTATGAGCATGGAGCCCATGGGGTAGGGAAGGCCCAGGTTGTCTCTGTAGGTAACAGAGTAAATTAATAGATAGGCATTGAGATGGGACAACACTGGGATGACTGGCAAAGGAGTGTTGGAGAAAGGAGAGAAAGCCCATGAGTGTGGCTATAACTGAAGAGTAAGGTAAATGTATTAGTATGGGTCGGGGAGCAGAGAGCAAGGCTGGTGGTATATAGGAGATTAGGAGTTGCCTTAGGATACATAGTACAGGCTGAAGATGAGCAGGTTAAGGAAGATTTATAGGCTTATGCCTCATACTTGACATCATGAATAGAGGTGTTATGAAATTCCGTGGAGGACACACAGCCCAGGTCTGCAATGTGCAGTTCTGAACTAGCAATATGACTGGCAGACTTACACCGGAAATCTACTAAGCACTCCAATACCCATTATGGGTCTCTAGGAGGTGGGTGCGGGTACATAACATACTAGATGGACTCTGCATTTGAGGCCATGTGTGTGACAGGATGTTGGGAGAAATAAAGTTAGGGTCGCCAATTAAAGATCATAGGTGTGGATGCATGGCTGGCAGACATAAGTGTGGTTGAAAGTCAAGGCTACAGGTGTAGCATGAGGTTAAAGTATACATAAGCTGGCAATGTACACCAAATTAACTGCTGGCCAGTTCACCTAACATAAGGATTAGCGGGGTACGCTGTAGGAACTGGTGGGATTTCTAGAGTATTTGAGGGATTACTGGAGATGCCCAATGGGGCAACCTGTGGGGCAAAATGGCTGCATTAGTGGAGCTTCATAATTGAAGGGTTGAGGACTGCGTGGTATAGGGATGGGAGGCTCAACAGCCTTTAGACGGATGGGACTGCACACTAAAGGAATTTGTGGAGCAACTTGGAGAGACTGGCAACGTTGCACAATGGAGATGAGGGGATGCACAGTGGTCAGACGGACAAGGATAGTGGAGAGTTTGTGAATGCATATTCAGGAGAGTGGTGGCTGTTGGTGTAGGGTTTTTACACTGCACAGTTCATGGAAGTTACATAGTTTAGGGACATGTGTACTAGACCAGGGAGGGATTAGAATGGCACAGAAGAGAGATTAGGGGCTGTGTTGTTAAGGGAGTGAGGGCTGCAAAGTTGAGGGTCCGGTGGGATGTTATCATTATACTTGGAATGTGAAGAACCTACTTCTGGACTAGAAAGAAATGAAATTACCAAAACTACAGTGGCAATTTTGCATTTTTAGCTAATGAAACTCCAGTGTATGTATTGTTATTGTTAATTGGTATTTGTGTAGCGCACAGTCAAGGCCACTGATGCAGGGGATGGGGTAGACTGTTAACGTGAGAAAGGTGATAAATGAAATGAGGGATGCTGGACTGTATGAGACACGTGATGTGGGAGAATGGGTGAGACTGCACTGGGGTAAATGAAACAGGAAATTTCAGGAATGAGTAAGACTCCTTTTTACAACTATGACCCTGTGATATAAGTGAGAATCCAATCTTTTATTCACATATATGCCACTATATTTACATCATACATACAACTTTTTGTGACTGAAGCAAATTATTCTTTAATGCATTACTTCACACTTTCGTGACACCAACACTTCAATCATTGTAATTATTAAAGTTTTATCCTCACTTCCCTATCCCTCCTCTCTGGAGGACCCCATAGTTGGTAGTGTCAAAGTCAAAGAAGGTTGAGAGGGATATAGGTGAAGTCCACTTGTCTCTCATTGAGAAAAGTAGGTGCCCAACCCATTGTCCACTCCACTTATCCTTTTACTTTCTATCCGAGAACACAGACTAAGAGTGTCACATTATTTTTCACCGGTACAGTACCCTGCTTGGCTTAGCAGCTAGAGGAATACAATGGCAATGATGGTACCATTAAATAGGAAAAATATTTAAACTTTACCTTAAAAGAACAATATTTTGTTAAGAAGATCCACACACACAGCCCTAAACACCACTCACCAAGTTGTTTATAAAATCTAAATTAATTTCTGTTTCTAAGAGGATTTTGTTATTTGAAGTACAATTTGCTAACACTGAAAATTGAGTGGTGAATAAAAAACAAAGGAACCGGTTTATAAAATATCTAATGTAGTAACTTTACAGGTCTACAGCTATTAATTCTTACCCCACTGCACTTACTGTAAATCTTTTTTTTTAGAGGTAGTCATGAGACTTTAGTGTTATTGCAGCATCCATGAAACTATGGCCCTCATTCTGACCTTGGCGGGCGGCGGAGGCCGCCCGCCAAAGTCCCGCCGTCAGGTTACCGTTCCGCGGTCGAAAGACCGCGGCGGTAATTCTGACTTTCCCGCTGGGCTGGCGGGCGGTCGCCTTCAGACCGCCAGCCAGCCCAGCGGGAAAGAGGCTTCCACGAGGAAGCCGGCTCGGAATCGAGCCGGCGGAGTGGAAGCTGTGCGACGGGTGCAGTTGCACCCGTCGCGTATTTCACTGTCTGCGCAGCAGACAGTGAAATACTTGTAGGGGCCCTCTTACGGGGGCCCCTGCAATGCCCATGCCAGTGGCATGGGCACTGCAGGGGCCCCCAGGGGCCCCGCGACCCCCCCTACCGCCATCCGGATCTCGGCGGTCCGACCGCCGGGATCTGGATGGCGGTAGGGGGGGTCGGAATCCCCGCGGCGGTGCAGCAAGCTGCGCCGCCGCGGAGGATTCAATGGGGCCGCGGTACACTGGCGGGACCCCGCCAGTGGTGCCGGTCCGACCGCGGCTTTACCGCCGCGGTCGGAATCCCCATTGGAGCACCGCCGGCCTGTCGGCGGTGCTCCCGCGGTCCTCCGCCCTGGCGGTCAAAGACCGCCAGGGTCAGAATGACCACCTATGTCTTTAAATCAGAAATACATTATTTACAACTTCTTTTATGTTTTAGAATTCATAGTGGGTGCTAATGGGTCTTCTATAATTGCAAATGTTAAAAACTGTGATTCAAACATTATTTTGTTGTCATTTTCTAACGTGTATTAATAAGTGGTGAATTTTCAATTACAGCTTTGGGGCTGCGCTCCTCTGTAATTCATACACATTTACCTAAAAAATATTAAATAGATCGATTTGTTTGGAGATAAAATTGTATCTCTAAACAAATCGATGTATTTAAGTCTGGACTGGCCGTCCCAGGCTGCCTGCCCCGCCTTGCTCTGAAGCAGGAGATTGAAGCCAAGCAGTAAATCAACACCCCTACCAAGTACAGCGCATCGGGAGTTAGACTAACAAATTTTAGTGTGGTGATCTGCATCAGTAAACTAAAGTGCATTAGTCACACATTTTCAGCCCCTCCAATGAATGTGCGAAGAGGCGCTGCAGAATGATTAACAACAAAAAAAGAGCTTCAGGTAATTTACTTACCCACGCTTGTGGGTCACCCCTGTTACTATGAGGACCAAGTCTGGCTGTTATATGTTGTTTCCACAGAGGTGAAAAGAGTCATGTGCATATGATGCACTAAAGAAAGTGTCATAATCAAAAGAATACACCACTGGATCCATGTGGGCTGTGCCTTGCGCGCACGTGACATGTTTGGTTTTCCAGGCAACTGGGGTATGTGGGGCATGCTACACTTGACAGTTCAGGTGGCCTCTCAAGCCTGAACCATCGACTTCCTGACTCTGCATGTGATTCGTAATTGGTGAATAAAGTGAGGATGTGTGAACGGGTGCAGCACGGCACGATGTGTTTGCCACCAATGATGTCCATGGCACCAACCAGGATTCAATTCTGTGACTCTCTGGTTCAGTGCATTAACTAAGAGAGGTTTTATAATGTTCAATAGAACATTTCCCACTGATTTACATAGCTTGTATTTAATTTTCATTACAGCTATGCATTTTTATATATGTAGTTACCTCAAGGTAAAGGAACGAAAAAAGATACAGAATAATTTGCTTTTTTTAAGCCACACCTTTGACCATGCTGTCAGCCTCACTCACTCCGCCCATATAGTGTGCATCACAGCTCCCATGCTTTTTTCCTCATACTTTCTTTGTTGAGTTTTAAAGGGCAAATAGTGCATTATGAAAGTGTTACAGTTATTGAGGACCATTTGTACATTTATAGAGCTAATAACAGAGTCAGTTTCATAGTGAACAGGTCACAGTACGTTATAACTCAAGAAGCAGTTGCATAGCACTGAACTAAATGCAAAACCGTTGTTCAAATAAACTACATTCAAACACGTCAAAGTAACAATTAAGGCTATAGCTCTGAAATGTTTTGTTGTAAGGAAAAACAAAGAGTAACTAACTTGCGTGAGTGGAGTATCAATAGCACATTATGGTGGTCATCCGCCGAGGGACCGCCGTGCTGAAGACCGCCAGTGGTGGCGGTTTTCCACGCGGCGAATTATGACTGCTGGCAGCCCTCCGTCCTTTTCCGGATGGAGAGCCGCCAGCAGCCATACTAGCGGGCGGCGGGGAAGTGGAGGTTGCTCCACCTCCACTGCCCCGTCAACAGAACACCGCCCACCGAATCACGTTACGTGATTCGGCGTGGCGGTGTTCTGTTGACGGGGTACTGGCGGCGGAGCAGCCCCCATGGATCCCGTTCCCTCCCGGAGGATCAACGGACCAGGTAAGTTGATTGTCTGTTAGGGTAAGTGGGTGTTGTGTGTTGTGTGCGTGCATGGGGGTGTGCGGGGGTGTAGTGTGTTTGGAAATGTGTGCTTGGAAATGTGTGCGTGTCTGCCTGTATGTATGTCTGTATGGATGTGTGCATGTATGTCTGAATGTGGGTGTGCGTGTATGACTGTGTGTCTGTTGGCATGTTTGTTCGTGTGTATGCAGGTATGTGTGTTGGTGGTGTCTGCATGCGTGTCGGGTGTGTGTCTGTGTAGTGATGTCGGGGGTAGGGGTCGGGAGGGGGGGTCCTGCCACCTTTGGGAGGTGGCAGGGGGTTGGGGGTGTCTGGGAACGACTCGGGGGTGGGGGAGACCACTATCAGTGCCAGGGAAGGCATTCCCTGGCACTGATAGTGCTTACCGCTATTGATTTATTGGCGGTGCCCAACCCCATGAAATCCATGGCGGTCAGCCGGGTCATGATACCGCCGGCGGTCTTGTGATGGCCGCCAGGCTGGAGACCCAAGTCTCTAGCCCAGCGGTCGTCTCCGCCCTGGCGGTCGGTTCAGGGAAGTGGCGGATGACCATGGCGGTAACCGCCATGGTCATGATTCCATTTTTTTTACTGCCAGCCTGTTGGCGGTAAGACCGCCACTTCTCCGCCAACCGCCAGGGTCGTAATGAGGGCCATTGTCTGGAGGAAGCTGCCATCTAGGTGATCAGGTGGTGACATGGTGTGTCATAGGGGGTGTCACGTGATCCTGAGGTCAGGGGACCTCAGATTTGAAAGAGATTGTGTGATCTCATGCACGCAGGGCAGGAGAAGAGCGGAAGGCCCAAAGAGAGAAATCATACCAATGGTCTCCAAATGAAGTCAATACCCTACCTAGTGTCCGTGAGAATGTCAGAAATAGGCTTAATTGTGAGGGCTTGCCAAAGGCAGGCATCCCATTGTGACATCGAGGGAGCTGCAGGTTTCTTCCAAGCTGATGCTAGGGCCATTTTGGCTGCTCCTAGACAGAGCCTTAGGATAGATCAATCTCCCAGTGTTTGATGTTTAAGGGAGTCATCTAGTATGCGAAGATGAACAAATTCAGGGGTAGTGGGAATGGGGTAGCCCAGAATCTCTACCATCTGCGCAAGGATCTCATACCAATAGGGTTGTATCGTTGGACAATCCGCCATATGTGTTTAAAATCACCCAAAAGACCACATCCCTCCAACAGCAGTCAGATGTGTCTGGAAATATTTTCTGAAGCTTCTCTGGGTCTAGATACCAATCATAAAGTATTTATAGTGGGCTTCTTGCAGGCCAATTGAGTGGTTAAACCTGGGGATGTCTCTCCAGTGTGTATGCCTTTGTTTATCAGTGATTAATCACTCTAATGCTTGTTCCCAGAGTAATGGTTAAGGTGTGGTATGTGCATCTGCGGTTGAGGTTAAGAGTGAGCAAAGGGAAGAGATGCTCCCTCGGGTGGTCCCGGGCTTCCGTACAAATTCCTCGACAGGTAAGAGGTCTCTGCTGGCAGCTAATCACAGAGCTGGCTGTAATACCCAGTGTTTTAGTTGGGTGTAATGATATATCTCTGAGGCGGGCAAGTGAAAGTTGCAATGGCAATTTTGTCGAGGATGTCCCACCTGTGAAACAGATATGATGTGGCGGGAGGGGGGCTGCCTAACCATAAGTCGAAGGGACCTGAGACATAGGCTAGTTTAAAGGTGTCGTTATAGTGGATCGGGGTGTTGGGAGAGGCAAATATTGTGAGGCTGTGTGTCCGATTAACACTATCCCATACCTTTAAAGTGGTATTAGTCGGGGTGCTCAAGTAGGTGTTGTGGGGTCGATCATGTTTGGGTTTCCACAGAACGTCCCATATTGTTCGGCCCACCACTGCTGTATCCATGTGGAGCCAGTGTTTATCGGACTCCTTAAGTGACCATTCTGATACGACCCATAATTGTGAGGTTTCATAATAGAGGGTAAAGTTCGGGAGGGCTCATCCCTCCGCCATCTTGGGTAAAGTCAATAACTATTGCAATAATCAGGCTCTACCATTTTGCCAAATGAAGTTTGTAATTGCTGAATGGACGGAAGAAGAGAACAGCACTGTCATCTTTACCACGTTGATGCAGCCTAACTAGGACAAGTATAATGGGCCCATCTTTTAGGATCAGCTTTCAGTTTCCGAAGTAGGGGAGGGTAGTTTGCTTTATGAAGGTTAGTTACCTTAGGAGTAATTTTGTTCCCTAAATATGTAATTTCTTTTTCCCCTCAGTAAAAGGGAGAGGCTGCCACAATTTCCTCCATCTTTTGTATCTGGACCACCAAGGTACGCAGCAATGATTTCTGTAGGCTGACACTGGACCCAGCGACCGCCTCGTAGAGTCAGAGTTCAGTTTTTAGGGCCGGGAGGGAGGTCTGAGGGGAGGTGAGGGACAACAGAATGCCGTCAGCAAACAGGGAGAGCTTGTAATCCACTGAGACAAAAGATAGTCCTTGAATAGAAGTGGTTGTTCGTATCTTGGGAGCCAGGGGGTCAATACTGAGGGCAAATAATTAGGAAGAGAGAGGACAGCCCTGTCTCATACCATGTACCAGATGGAAGCAGTCACAAGCTGTCCTGTTCACCAACACTCTAGAGCATGGGTAGGTATAATTTGCCTGAGTCATGGAATTAAAACGGTCCCCAAATCCAAATCTACAGAGTGTATGAAAGAGGAAGATGGACCAGTGCACTAGGTCGAATGCTTTCTCAGAGTCTAGCACCAACAGGTGGATCACCTGTCTCAAGTTATCGTGGGTCTGTCTTCTCCCAATAAAACCAGACTGGTCTGGATGAATCAGCACAATGTCCTCCAATGTGTTGGCAAGTATTTTCGTATACAATTTGGCAAGTAGGTTAAGTAAAGCAATCAGTTGGTAGGACACGCAGAAGAAAGGATTTTTTCCTGGCTTTGGGATGACAGAAATCAAGGCTTTTTCCATGGAGGAAGTTACTGCCTGTGCCTCCACGACATGGTTGAAAAGGGCTATCAAGTGTGCGTTTAAATCGGAACTAAAAGTCTTGTAAAATTGGGCTGTGAACCCATCAGGGCCAGGTGATATACGTAACTTGAGGGAGTCGATAGCGGTCTAGACCTCTTCAGTCATTATGTGGCAGTCCAGGGACTCATGAAGGGTTGTGGGGGTTGTGGGGACTTGGGGTGGAGTAACCTCGTATAGGTAAGCTAACTGCTCATCATCAGAAAGTGGGTCTGAAGTATAAATGCATTTGCAGAATTATCAAAATTCTTGAGCTTTCCCTTCTTCAGTGTACTGCACCTCTCCTGAGTTCCCCTTTATCCAAGTAATATACTCTTTTTCCCTTTTGGCCCGGAGCTGCCTCGCAAGCAACACGCCTACTTTATTGCCCTGTTCGTATGTGGTTTTCTTGAGACGGAGTAGATTCATTTCCACTCTGTTAGCATAGATAGCTTTAATTTCCCCTTTAGTGCCATAACCTTCCTCTAAAGGGGCACGTTAGACAATACTTTGTGAGCTTGTTCAGCTAGTTGGAGTTCAGTTTCTAAAGCTTAATGTTCCCAAGAGTAGTCATCAGAGAGATACATTTTCCCCTGACACCCACCCTAAAGGCATCCCAAGTTATTGAGGGGTAGTATCTTAAAGTTTGTTCAGTTGGAAGTAGTCTCTAATTGATTTACGCAACTCATATCAGAAGAGATGGTCATATGTGAGTGTATTTAGAAAGAACCACCTTTGGAAAGTGGGCTTCAGACCATACCAGGTCAACACCCTGTAGTGAATCCTAGTTTGTTTTAATGGGATAACAGGAGTTAGCTTAGCCTCTGGCTTGCAGACTCGTGCCCCCGTCACCTAGTGACTTTTACCTACTTAGCTTGCTCTGTCTTAGCCCATTTAATTATTTAATTCTTCTAAGATGGCTGCCTTATTTATAGTTAGGCCACTTGTTATGATTTACATTATCAGTGTCACCGCGCTAAGGCGTCAAGTTCAAGCGGAAAAGACAAACAAACAGTAGGTGTTCACACTTAGGGACTTTCCCTTTCTATACTTTCGAGGGATAGTTTATATTAATTGCCGTCCCAAGCATGTCTGTTATCTATTGTTTGGGAACACACCTACGTCAGGGGTCCTTGTAGATATGTATAAATACATCGCACTTTAGACAGAATCAGAGGGATTCCGACCAGAGGGCATCGCCACCATCGCTGATATCGATGCTGCACGTCGTCTTGACGCTGACCCAGTCTTCGTGTCCCTGCGGAGTCTGAGATAGAGACCTCATTCCAAGGTAACGAGGGTTGGGGGCTCCTCTCATGGACATGGCATTGGCAGATTAGGTTTAGCAAACCCAGCTCTCCTTTAGGTAGGAGGTTAGGTCTCTCACATGAGGGTATTAGGGCATATTACATCTCGTATGTCTTTTCTATGCATTGCAAGATGGTGGGGGTCTTTGTAACAATGACTCTCGTCTTCACAATTCTGTTTCTTGCATTATTCATTATCCTAATCATTGCAGCCCATGCCACTTATCGCAATTTGCAGTCATGTTAAATAAAAACTATTGAAACCTTAATGCATCTGTGTTATTGCCTGTGTGTGTACGAGACATGATATATCTGTGAGAAAGGGGTAATCTCTGTTTAACCACGACACTCCCTGAGATGTCTTATTCTCGAGTCCATGCGTAAAGCCTGCCACAAATCACCTTTTACTATTGTGTTTCTGGTGAGGTGCTGCTAGTGAGCCGGTAAGGTTGGGACAACAGTTGCGATTTGTTGTAGGATAGGCATAGTCGCCTACAAACAAAAGTACTGTCATCCTTTAACCAGCAGTCTTGCCCAGAGCAAGGGTCCAAACTACGACAACCCATTCCACTGGGGCGTGTTCCAAAAGAAGGATAAGGTGGATTGTGGCTGCTGTAATGGCATGTTGTAGGGGTTGGTTAACGAAGATATGATCCAATCTAGAAGAGGTACGGTGTGAGTGTGAGAAAAAGGTGTAGTCTCGGGTAGTGTGACGCAAGTCCCTCCATGTGTCCACTAGACCTAATTGGCGTAGTGGTGATTTTATGGTTTTAGTGAATGTGCCAGTTTGTGTCCTGTGGGGTCAGTGCTGTCTAAGTTAGAGTCCCGGATGAGATTGAAGTCTCCCATTAGTATAATGTCCCCTTCAGCAAACCCACCTAGCAATGTAAGGGAGGAAAGTAGAAAGTCAGATTGACCCAAGTTGGGGGCATATATTGTGGCTAGGGTGCAGAGGCAGCCTTTCATAAAGGCTTTCACCATTAATAGTCTCCCTTCCTTGTCTGATTTTCAACCCGTGATTTGGAATTTCATGGAAGAGTGGAAGAGAAGAGCTACTCCATTATGTTTGTGGAGGCTGATGATTTATATATCAGAGGATATGACTTATGTTTTAGCCTGTGGTCTTTACTTCACTTAAGGTGTGTTTCTTGTAGGGCTACGATATCAAGACGCTGGTCGAGGATATATTTCCAAAGTTGGTGATGCTTATGTAGGGAATTTAAACCATTAACTTTCCATGATATGGCGTTAAGTATCATCCAAGGGTTGAGTAAGTAGAAAGTTTAGAAATCTCCTCGCGGGTGGGCTTAGATAAAAAAGTACCAATCGGTCTTCAGCGAGCCCTTCGCTTCCCTCCCCTCCTCCCATCATAGGGTCACCCCTTCGTATTGTGAAAACACAGTGCCACTCACGCAGTAAACTAAAAAACATTAAACAGTGTTACCTGGGGAGTAGAAACACCAAACAGAGTAGGGTTGCGTACAGCTGAAGTGGTTTGGATGTAGTGGACTCAAACCCACTGGTGTACTCTACAGATTGCTTTTAGGTAGTGTAGTTGTCTGTCTAATAAATATAACTCAATCAGGATGTGGTATGTAAAGCATGGGAAGAGATAGGCATACAGTAGACAAACCTTGCCTTGCAGTCTCAGGTATGAATGTATAGGCATGGACTGATATAGTGCCCCAAGGCCTCAATAGGGGATACCTAGGCTTTAAGGTAAGAGTAAATACATGCTTCCTCAGGTTTCTGTATATAGGAGCACCAAGGAGGTAGTATGTTTAACCTGAAAGTCATCTTTTGCCTACACGCTTCCCTTTCGTCTGCGACTGCCATGTGCCAGTAGGAAACCTCTCCATGATGTCTCCAGAGGTCTCACCGCCATGCTTGTCACGGTTCACGCGATGCCAAAGGGGTAAGACCAGCGGTATTTATTGTGGTCTCGGTGTAGGGCATTGGTTACAGATTTGAATTGGAGGCATCTTGCCACGGTGGCGGGAGCAATTGTTTAGAAAAGTGAGCATGTCGCTCCTTTGTAGGAGACAGTCTCTCCGTCAAACTGTTTGTAGAATCAATTCCTTAGTTTTGAAGGAGTGAAGCTTGACAAGACAGTCTCTCTGTCATTTCCCGCTTTCCGAAACCTGTGGGCCCACCTTGTGGACTCTTTCTATCCACATCTCTGGTCTTCCTCCCCTAGGATATCCAAGAACATGCCTACAACAAAGGCCTCTAGGTATGGTCCCTCAACCCTCCTCCAAACCTTGTATTTGAATATTGTCTCTTCTGGACTGATTCAAAGTCGTCGCTCTTCAGTAGGGCATTGTGTTGTGGGAATCAGACGTGTGCTGTGATGTGTTCTATCGGACTTAGTCACTGTTCCAAGTCTTGATGTTTTGTCTAAAGATCCAGTGTGCGTGCAACAACAGAGTCTATATCGGCTTGCAGAGAGGCCAGTCGAGTACGGACCTCTGTCTTGAAGGCCTCAAATGAGGTTGCCATGTCTGCTTTGAGCTACTCTCTAAGTTCTTTCTTGAAGTCTCTCAGGGAAGAACAAAGATCTTCCTTAGTCAGGGACATTGCTGCCCTGGAGCTAGTGTCAGTGTTCAGGTCTCTTGTTTTGTTGGGGGTAAAATAATTAGACAACCTGGAGGTCCAGTGGATCTCAGCCATATCACCTATAGAGGGGGAAGGAAAATCAGTGCTCCTATGTCGTGGCCAGGTTATCTTGAGGGGTTGCAGTGACAGGAGCTAAAGAAAAAACATTGTTGCACATATCTCTCACTGACTCGCTTTATAGGGGATCGCCAGGGTGCTCAACAGTAATACAGTTCTGTGTGCTCCTGGTGCTGGGGCTCAGTGGAGTGAAGGAGGTTGCTGGCGTCTCTTCAGAGGAGGTCCTTCATCGTCAGGTGAGTGCAGAAACAGGGGAGTACTGCAGGCTGCGGCAGACCAGGATATAGCTAGTCAGGCCTGTGTTGATGGCAGACACTGGTATTTGTTAGGTCGATCAGGTTCCAAAGACCAGGTGTGGCGGAGCAAAGGCAGATCTTTGAGAGCTCAAATGGGGAGAAGCACCGACCTCCACATGTCATGTGCATCATTACATCATCTGGCATTTGAGGCCTGGGCCATGTTGTGGTCATTAGACATCATTCCGGACCGGCTATCAGAGGTGAAGCGCAGTGGAGGCCCTGTTGTGACTAGAAATAGCAGCCTGTGCCTGCTCTCTGCATTTTAATGGAGGGCTTGTTCCAATGCTAGTGACCGCCATTTTGGTACAGGCAGTTGCGACCGGCTCAAGTGCCTGATGGCGGCTCCCCCTGCTGCACACTCAGCCCCACTCTTCTTAATGCTGGCCTGAGATCAGGTGTGGTCCATTATGCCTCTGGTAGCAGTGAGCCTGGTCTGGGTTTATGTGAACGGTGTAGATGCGGCTTCGCTTCAGTTGCTCCCCTGTCACATTAGGCCTTCGAGGCAGCAAACAGCGACGTTCTCCTGCACCCCGGGAGGACTGAGCCAGATGTTAGCCTTTATAGATAAGACCAGCCCGTCACCCCCAGTAACTTATAGGCCCACAGGTCCCCTAATGCCTGCCCTGACCCAGGCTTTAAAAAATGGGGCAAAGCAAGCTTTGCCCCATTGTTTGACCACTCCTCCCCCCCTTGCACCATTTTTGCATGGGAGTATAAATATGGAGTTAAGGCCATAGAGTCATTTTTTGCATGAGAACGCCTACCTTGCATCTCATTAAGGCAAGGTAGGTCTCCACTTCCAGAAAATGACTAACTCCATAAATTTGGCGCTAGACAAGTCTAGCACCAAAGAATAAATACGGAGTTAGTTTTGCACCGAATTAGAGTTTAAAAAAATGGCGCTAATTCGGTGCAAACAGAGTATAAATATGCCCCTAAGTGTCACACATTTGATCGTTGAATGTCACATGGAAATTTCACATATATGCAGTCTGAAAACTTCTGTACTATGACGCACGATGCAGGGCTTACCTTTCTAAAGCCCTTCATGGACACTGTAGCCTATTGTGGTATCCACTGTAGGCCAGAGCAACTGTCAGTGTCAGGGTTTCGGGCGGCAGAGTCTGCATCCCTACGAGAGGCATAGATCCCTCCCTTTCCTATTTGACACACTGTAGAAGAGGGTGAAAGCACGTATGATTTGGTGCCTTGTCCTCGGTAATGGTAAGTGTTCTAGTGCTAATATTGTGTTATGTATATTGTGCTGAGATCCATGGTCACGCTAAACTCCCTCACTGAGACACCCCAGGCCCTAGCTGCAGGTCTTGCAGGCTGCAGGTTTAGAAGTAGTGCTGTTGTATTTGTTTCCTCGCAAAATTGATCCAGAAGATGAGCAGGGTTGTTGTTCTCTTGAAAAGTTGATCCAAATATCCAAGTGAATCACAAAGGGGAAATATGTGCTTATAGTAAAGACAGTTATCTGCTGTATGGTGTTAAAACTAGTCCTATCTTCATGCCCCTAACATTAATGCCAAAAACATGGATTGATTTACGAACAATGAATGTTAAAAATATTAAGGTATTACATTTGAGAGATTTAGTACCTCTCTTATTTCACATGTTTTACTTAATCTTGCATTCCCCAAGACTGTTAACCTTGTTATCGTGTTGTTTCTGTATTTTTTTAATGCATTTTATTATTCTTGTGTAGTGCATATTTTGAGTTGTGCTAGTTGTTTATGAGGGGCTTTGATTGAGAGTGCTGGTGCTGAGAATGAGCAAAGCAAAGTGCCTATCAGCAAGCTGGCCTCTCTGCAGAGCACACAGAACAATGATCATGTATTCCAGTTGCAACTGAAATTCTGTGTAAATGTGTATGAAGTGGGTATACACAGATGTAAAAATATTTACAAGGCAAAAGCAAAAGGAAATAAAGTGCTTAAATGTGAGTGAGTGCAGTGTATTTTTGGGGCTGGTGAAGTGAAGGGAGATACGAGGAGATACATTCAGGGAACAGTGAAAAGATGGTGTTAAAGAGTAAAGAGAGGAGGTTAAAGATGTGAAAATGGACTAAATGTGCAGCGAAAAAGGACATACACATACATATCTAACAAAAAGCGCAGATAACTGAAGGCCTACGCTTCCTCTACAGGCCTCAATAGTATTTAATTTACAGTCTCACAATTTCAGAATTGAAACATTTCAAATATTAATTATTAATAACAAATCATTGTTGATGCTCATTTATTTTAAACAGCTAACAACCACTGACACAGACAATGGTACTGACAGGTTTTAGGTGTATGTCAGTTGTTGTGTTATATATCCGAATCCAGTAATATCTCAGAGAGAAACCCAAATACTGGTCGGGTGGCACACTATGAGCATCACAAAAATGTATTTCACATGTCCCCTCTTATAGAGCTTCCCCTCTTCTAACCCCACTTAAAGACCTGTCTGCACATATTCCTATATGACTAATTGCAGCTAGCAGCTATGGGGGCTTCCCAAAGTCTGGTTAGAGCATTTCCTTCTAAAGTGGATGACACATGAAGTGCAAGCCACTGGGCAGGCACACACTTTAAGGGACCTGCAGTTGACGCACTTTACAATTTACCCAACTGTTAAACATATTAATATAGTACGATATGGGGCAGTTTTTGATGTGTTTAACATTTCAAGAGTAAACATTTCCACTGCTTTATAAAGCTTGCTTTCTCACTAAATTCATTTGCATTAAAATGCACCATTTGACAATCCTTTTTTCAATTTGTTTCTCGGGCGGAGGACCCACCCATACATTGTTTGTCCATTAAGCTTGCTCGCTACATAAAAGTCATATCCAACTTTTACATCCCCCCACTTTAAATTTTCACCAGATGCCACTGATGTAGATTTCTATAGACCTACTGACCACAGTTATGTTTGTGTTATGTTAAGCAACATAATCATTGATGAGACTCCACCAGGCTGCTAGTCTGCCCTTTGATTCCTTTAAGGCTAGAGTAGAACTGATCTATTGCTAAATTCATAGATCCAATCCAAATGACTGAAATAGTTTGCGAAGGACCTTGTGAGGGCAACATCTGTTGCGTTGAGAAATGGATGTATCATGAGAGAGTTCTGCTACTCAAGGAAACCACTGTTTTTCCACCAACTCACAGAAATTCAGTTTCCTAGCTAAAACATGTGTTCTAAAACTGGGTCACTAAAGCTGAAGTTTCTTTTCAGTCCATGTGATGTTAACATTAATGGTCTGTCACCAAGGGTTTAGAAGGGGTCTAAATCCAGTCTGTACTAGGCTGGCACATCAGATGCATAGACAAAGATGATAAGAAAGTAACAGCTGATGTTTTTTTCAAAAGGCCTTATTTGTTTTTTTAAACTGCTCGCTTGGTAATTAGCCTCTAATGAACGTAAACAGCTGTTCTGTTCTGCAAACCAATCAGAGAAAAATTTAATGTTTGTTTTCATGTATGCACTACTGAAAAAAATATTAAATCTTGAAACTAAAGACTAATTTTCAATTGTGTTTATTGAATTGTTGACAAAAAAGGACACATTCAGACAGATACAACTACCGTCAAAGTACCCCCCAACTTCCCTTCCAGACCCTTCATGAATGTAAAGGAGATTTCATTATTCATGTATTCGCTGAGGCCATAGGAGATCCGAATGTACAAGATACTTACCTTCGGTAACAAACTATCTGGTAGAGACATATTCTAGTTGCAGATTCCTTACCTTAGAATTTTCCCCCAAGCGTCAGACTGGATCCGAAGATTTTACTTCAAGCAATACCCTTGCGCATCGGTAGGTGGCGTTGATCGACTCTGCAGGCGTTGTGGTCGCCGTGATGACGTCGGGAGTAGTACATAGATCCTGCCCTCGCGCAGTGATGCCAGTTTCTTTTAACGACTTTCCACGCCCGAGTGCAGAGCCGCTAAGAACACTGAGATTGGTGCGCCAGAGTTAAGGACCTGAAAGGGGGAATCCCTGTCCCTAGAAATCAGTTCGCAAGCGGGGAGCATGGGTGGGCGGTAAGGAATCTGCAACTAGAATATGTCTCTACCAGATATTTCACTACCGAAGGTAAGTAACGTGTACATCTGATAGAGACCTCTGGTTGCAGATTCCTTACCTTAGAATAGATACCCAAGCAATGGCATCCTCGGTGGTGGGCTGCGAACCAAGATCATACTAGAAAGTCCTGCAGGACCGTACGACCAAAGTAGCCGTCTCAATGGACTTGACTATCCAGGCAGTAATACTTAGCAAATGTGTGCAGGGATGTCCACGTAGCTGCCTGAAAGATATCCAGGACAGGAACTACGCGTGCTAATACAGTGGAAGCAGCAGTTGCTCTAGTGGAATGAGCACGCAAGCCTTCAGGAGGTTACTTCTTAGCCACAGCGTAGCACATTTTGATGCAAAGAAACACCCATCGAGAGATGGTATGTTTTTGCACCCCCTTTCCTTTTTTGCACCCACATAGCCAACGAAGAGTTGATGGTCCACCTGGAAATCTTTAGTATGATTCAGATAGAATGCCAACGCTCTTTTTGGGTCCAGATGTTGGAGTCTCTCCTCCTCATGGGAAGGATGTGGGTGTGTGTAGAAGGTAGGCAAAGTGATGGACTGGCCTACATGAAATGGTTTAACCACCTTAGGAAGGAAAAATCTCTAGTGCGTAGTACTACCTTGTCAGGATGTACAGACAAGTATGGATGTTTTGAGGAAAGGGCCTGAAGCTCACTCACCCTGCGAGCAGAGGTGATAGCAACCAGAAAGACAGTTTTGAAGGTGAGGAGCCGCAAGGGACAATTATGCATTGGCTCAAAGGGGGTACACATCAAATAAGTAAGTACAAGATCAAGGTCCCACTGAGGCATGATAAATGGAGTGGGAGGAAATAAATGGGTGAGCCCTTTTAGGACCCTACTCACAAGAGGTGATTTAAAGAGTGAGGGCTGATCAGGGAGCCTAAGAAAGGCGGAAATGGCAGTTAAATACCCTTTAAGGGTGCCCAAAGCAGAGCCCTGCTGGGCTAAAGAAAGAATGAACAGAAGAACCTCTGACAGAGGGGCAGAAATGGGATCAACAGATTTGTTGGTACACCATGCCACAAATTTATTCCAACAAGTGTATACAGTTTTAGTTGATGGATGCCTGGCTGCCAAGATAACATCTCAGACTTCGGGTGGAAGGGCGAAAGACGTCAACTGTTGCCGCTCAATCACCACGCATGAAGGCGGAGGTTGGATAGGTTCGGGTGCAGAACCGTCCCCTGTTGCTGCGACAGAAGATCCGCCTGAAGAGGCAGTCTGAGTGGAGGATCGATGGACATGCTTAATAGCTCTGGATACCACACTCTTCAAGCCCAGTCCGGACCCACCAAGATGACTTAGGCCCGGTCGTTCTGGATTTTCTTGAGAACTCTGGGAAGAAGAGGGATAGGCGAAAGACCTAAATGAGGCTGGAATTCCACTTGAGACGAAAAGCGTCTCCGAGCGAGTGCCACCTTGGAAACTCCAACACGCAAAACAGCTGATATTGCGTGTTCTCTGCATAGACAAACAGATCTAACCAAGGCTCTCCCCACTGCTGAAAAAGACCTTGTGCCACCTCAGGATGGAGACACCATTCGTGATCGACTGTGCGTCTACGGCTGAGTTTGTCTGCTCAGGCGTTGAGGGAGCCCGCCAGATGTTGAACCATCAGGGTAATGCCCTGATGTTCCAGCCATGTCCAGAGGCGTAGTGCATCCTGACAAAGCATTCCTTCCTGACAAAGGGTCCAGGACCCTACGCCGCCCTGTTTGCTGGAGTACCTCATGCAGTAGTATTGCCCATGAACACCTGCACCACTTTCTCTTTGAGAGAGGGAAGGAATGCTTTTAACGCAAGCCTGATCGCCCGGAGCTCCAGCAGATTTATATGGAGCCCCAATTCCACCAGAGGCCTCTGATCTCCGCCTCTCTCATGTGGCTGCCCCAACCCAGAAGTGACGCATCTGCCACTATGGAGAGATCTGGTTGGGGAGCCGGATCTGCTGTGGACCCAATTCGGATTCGAAAGCCACCACTGCAGGTCTTTCGCAGACCCCTCAAAGATCTGGACCATGTCGGAGAGATTCCCCTGATGCTGCGCCCACTGGAACTTCAGGTCCCACTGCAGAGCCCGCATATGCCATCTGGCATGTGTTACTAGCAGGATGCAGGAGGCCATGAGGCTCAGCAGCCTCAGTCAGTCTCACCGAAACCCAAGATTGAGGCTCAAAGATTGGAATCATATCCTGAATGTCTTGGACTCGCTTTTCTGGAGGATAAGCCTGAAAATGCACTGTGTCCAGAACTGCCCTGATGAAAGGGAGCGTCTGAGAGGGAGTCAGGTGTGACTTCGGCATGTTTATAGTGAACCCCAGCATGTTCAGGAGGTTCGCGGTAGTCTGAAGGTGGGAGACGACTGTCTGAGGCGAGTCCGCCTTCAACAGCCAGTCGTCGAGGTAGGGGAAGACTGAGACCCATAACCTGCGCAGATGAGCTGCAACCACTGCCATCACTTTTGTGAACACCCAAGGGGCGCTGGTAAGGCCGAAGGGGAGCACGGTGAACTGAAAGTGCTTGTGATCTACCACGAATCGTAGGTAACGTCTGTGGGCAGGCAGGATAGGGATGTGGAAATAAACGTCCTGCAAGTCCAACGCTACCATCCAGTCTCCTGTCTCTAAGGCAGATAGAACCTGAGCCAGGGTGAGCATTTTGAATTTCTCCTTCTTGAGGAAGTAATTCAGGTCCTGAAGGTCTAGGATAGGATGTAAGCCCTTGTCCTTCTTTGGTATCAGAAAGTAGCGGGAATAACAACCACAACCTACTTCTGGCACAGGGACCCTTTCTATAGCTCCCTTGGCCAAGAGAGCCGTGGCTTCCTGGCATAGAAGCGCCAAATGATCCTCCGGAAGGTGATGGAAGGATAGTGGCATGTGTGGTGGAGCAGATTCGAAAGACAGGGAGTAGCCTTTCCGAATGATCTGCAAAACCCACCCGTCCGTGGTGATATGTTCCCAGTGGGGCAGATGATGGCGGATCCTGCCACCAACTGGGCGGGAGTGAGGGGATGGACTAGGAGGGTTGGAGGCTGCAGCGGGGGCAGAGGTGGACTGGACAAACCTCTGGTTCCCTGTTCCACTGCCACATGGGATTCTGCGTCCTCGGCCACACATAGGCTGGCCAGCGTGCGTGGCACGGTGGCTGTGTGGAGGATGCAACAGTGTGCCCCTTCCGTGTCCACAAAAGGGAAGAAAAGCAGACTGTGGTGGGCGAGAGGCCGAGGAAAGACCAAGGGACCGAGCCGTATCCCGGGAATCCTTGAATCTCTCCAAGGCCAAGTCTGCTTTGTCTCCGAAGAGACGGGTGCCATCAAAGGGCATGTCCATGTTTGACTGTTGGACATCCCCCGAGAAACCAGAAGTGCGTAACCAGGCGTAGCGCCGTAAGGCCACTGTCGATGCAACCGATCTACCCAGAGAGTCGGTCGTATCCAGCCCACAACGGATTGTGAACTTTGCGGCATCTCTCCCATCGTTCACTGCTTGGGAGACGATAGCATGGGCCTCCTCCGGTATCTGCGGCAGGACTTGAGCAGCCGTATCCTACAGGGAGTGGGTATAACAGCCCAAAAGGCATGCGGTGTTCACAGACCGCAGCGCTAGACTGGAGGAAGAAAACAACTTCTTGCCAAACTGTTCCAGTCTTTTGGATTCCCTATCTGGGGGTGTGGAAGGGAAAGCGCCTGAAGAAGAGGAAGCCTGGATAACAAGACTCTCAGGCGTGGGGTGTTGGGACAGGAATTTTGAGTCGTTCGGAGCGGGGCGATGGCAGCGTGCGATAGTCCTGTTCACAGGAGCCCCTGTGTTGGGTTTGGACCATGTACCCAAAAGGACATCGGTGAGGGCCTCATTGAATGGTAAAAGGGGTTCTGAAGTAGAAGCCCCAGGCTGAAGCACCTCCGTCAGGAGATTAGACCTGACCTCTACAGTAGGCAGATCAAGGCCGAGGACCTCAGCTGCCCTCCTAACCACCATACCATAAGTTGCTCCCTCTGCCGTAGCCATGGTAGGAGGAGACAGCATGCCAGCATAAGGAGAAGTATCCAGACCATTGGCTTCGCCCAAATCCTGTGCCCAGTCCATAGCAGGGTCATAAGGGTCCAGGGACCCCTCCAATTCCTCCCCATATTCGTACCCAAAGGAAAAAGGGTCCGAATCCAACCTGGGGCGAATAGGCCCCACTAAAGGCCGAAGGTGGCGCCGCTCTGACTCCGAGTCGTCGGGGATAAGAATTGGGTCAACGTCGATAGTGGGCACCAACGAAGTTGGAAGCGTCGGTAATCGATCCAACGCCGGGGAAGGTCTCGAAGGTGCGACCGGCGCTGGTGCGGATCTACGTGTGGATCCGGAGGTGACCTCGGTGGCTGGGGCCGAAGCCGCCGGCGTGGAACCCGAATGGCCCTCAGCCAAACCCCGTGGGCCGTATCGGGGTCGGCCCACCCAAAAATGAGGTGCATGGCCTCATAAAACTCTTTAAGGTGGGCAGGGGTCGCTCTGGCTCTGGGAAACTAAGGGAAGCGCGGAGTCGACCCAGATGCAGGCTCCGAGGACGGAGGCCTAGTGCGTGGACGCTCTTCCCGCGTCGCGTCGGCTGAGCAGCGGGGCGAAGTCTGAGAGCGATGGGACTTCTTCTTACCTTGACCCAAGGATTTAGAGGAAGACGAGTGGTGATGACTCTGCGACGATCGAGACCTTCCTCTCAAGCGACACCGGGACCTATGCAGAGTCGAGTGTTGGGCCGCCATTATCTTTAGGGACCACTCCCTCAAAGCCTCCGGGTGCATGGCCCGACACTCGGAGCACGACTTCGGGTCGTGGTCGCGCTCGAGGCACCACAGACAAATGCCATGAGGATCCATCACCGACATCGTCCGATGGCAGTCCTCACAAGGCTTGAACCCGGTCTTCGGGGACATCCTCGACGCACCAAAGTTCATACACAAAAAACTTGACAAAACGGTTGAATTCGGCCAAAAAATAGCCGAGGGTAGCTCTTCTTCGGATCATCGGGTGGTGCGGAAAGAAACAAACTGACGTCACTGTGAGAGGGCGGCGTCTATGTGCTACTCCCGACGTCATCACGGCAACCACAAGGCCTACGACGCCTGCGGAGTAGACCAACACCACCTACCGACGCGCAAGAGTATTGCTTGAAGAAAAATTTCCGGATCCAGTCTGACTCCTGGGGGAAAATTCTAAGGTAAGGAATCTGCAACTAGAAGTCTCCATCAGATATAGGGAACAAATGACAGTCAACCAGGCACAGTGCTTGCAACGTTTGTGGGAATGACCTGTTTCTATAATCCTTGCTCAAGTACAAATGGACAGGATTCCACAATTTAGCTAAGAGGTAGTATTTGTCAACCAAGCCATATGCAGTTTTATCATGTCCTAACAAATGTAAGACTTTATGTAACCAAAGCTGATAAACTGATCTAATGGTGTTCCATTAGAGAGAGAGGATAGTATGTTTGGCTGCCAGAAGTAGATGGGAAATCCTCTTACCTGTAGTAGAGTATAGGTCTTCTGATGGGCTACTGGCAGGGCCACTTTGGGAAGCTTGTCATAATCTCGGCCATGGATCTGTGCTGCCTTGCAAAAGACTTTATCCTACAAATACCCGATTTATGATCATAACAACAGGAAGTGCGGTATGGAGCCTGCATTCCCACATTCTCGTCACCAACCATTGGTGGTGTATTAGTGTGGAATCTTGGTAGAGAAAGATGCTAAAGGAATAGTATTTTATACCAGATCTACCTACCTTGGGCGTGGCGGGCAAAATTGTTCATACGGAAGAGTATTTCTTGCCATTGTTTTATATTGAGCACGATACCAAGCTCTTTCTCCCTCTGTGACTGGAAAAGAAGCTTTCTCGTGCTCGCTGGGGAGTTAAATATGGTATAGATTTGAGAGTCTTAGGGCTTGGAAGACATGAGGCATTGGAGCAGTGCTTAATTTGTGCTTGTTGTTTCCGGTGCTGAGCACCAGCACTTATTAGGGCCGGGGCTTGCTCTTCTGCCTCAAGCATTTGCTGCAAGCAAAAGGCACATATGGGAAAGACGGAGGAAGGGAAAAACAAAAAAGCGTCACAAAGGGAGAAAACAGCTGCAAGAGTGAGCTGAAGGGGCAGGGACTGGCTTTATATGGATTGAAGAGGCCCGAGATGGCTTCAGGATTACGCTGCCTCAGTATTCTGTGTTCACACATTTAATTGCAGCAGCTGCATGTTTAAGAGGAGAGCTTTGGGCACCGACACGTCTTTTATTTACAAATTAAGCACTGTGTTGGAGGAACTTTTCAAAGGGGTGAATTCCCTAGCAGTGCTTTCTTTAATACAGCTGTGTGTGACCCAGTGCCAAACATGGAGTCAGTGGAAGTGCTCACTCTCCAGGATCCCATATACATAGATCCCATTTACATATTTGATCGCTTCGAATGACTTCAAATTGCCCACTGCGTAAAAGCTGTGGAGCCAGAAGCATTCCCTCAATCTCCAGACTCAGAAGTCATGGGCTGTCATGCATCGAGTGGAAGCTCTTCTCAATGGTGGCTGCGAGTGAAGGGGGAACAGAGGTAAGGACTCTCCTCCTCACAATGGACTCCAAGAGTTGCTTTGGTAACTGGTAAGATATAGAGAAGTTTGCTTCTCATGTTTGTAGGGACTCATGGCATCTCCACCTGCAGTCTAGGTGCCAGGTTCTGATCACTAATGCACCACTGTTTATCGGTCTTCCCCTTCAGTAAATCAATCCTACATCATGTCTTGGAGGTCTGATACTACTGCAGGGGGTGCAGGGACTCCCTGCAAATCTTAGCAGCAAGTCGTGATTGCTTCCCTTTCCATATATGATGCATGCAGGCTGTTTAGAGGTGTGAACTGTCTTCTCTCTTAAAGTGGAGGGGTAGGGCCTGTAAGATATATAAGATACATGGCAATAAAGTAATCTTAATTGCAGAAATACAGCCTAACCAAGAGAGGGAATGATATGTCCACACTGCAAATGTAGACTTAGCCTCCACTAAAGACTTACCTGAATGTTTCATGAATACAAACGTATTTGGATGCTGGTATTTTGTGCTCACGTTGTATTTTAAGTTTAAGTTAAACAATTTTGAATGATGTAACTTTTGTATTCTAACGTGTGAGGTGAATTTAACAATCTAACATATACCTGCAGTTAATGAGGGCTTCCTCTTCAGTACTCCTGGCACAACCATTGATACATCCGGCCTCAAAGTTCACAGACGCAGCGGCAGGAAGAACAACATTAATAAACTTAGGGGCATATTTATACTCCGTTTGCGCCGAATTTGCGTAGTTTTTTTCGACGCAAATTCGACGCAAAACTAACTCCATATTTATACTTTGGCGTTAGACGCGTCTAGCGCCAAAGTCCATGGAATTAGCGTCATTTTTTTGCGTGAACACCTTCCTTGCGTTAATGATATGCAAGGTAGGCGTTCCCGTCTTAAAAAATGACTGCGATGCTATTGCGTCGTATTTATACTCCCGGGCAAAAATGACGCCCGGGAGTGGGCGGGTCTAAAAAACCCGCATTTGCGCCGGATTTTAGCGCCTGGGTCAGGGCAGGCGTTAAGGGACCTGTGGGCTCAGAATGAGCCCAGAGGTGCCCTCCCCTGCCCCCAGGGACACCCCCTGCCACCGTTGCCCACCCCAGGAGGACACCCAAGGCTGGAGGGACCCACCCCAGGGACATTAAGGTAAGTCCAGGTAAGTATTTTTTTTTATTTTTTTTGTGGCATAGGGGGGCCTGATTTGTGCCCCCCTACATGCCACTATGCCCAATGACCATGCCCAGGGGACAGAAGTCCCCTGGGCATGGCCATTGGGCAAGGGGGCATGACTCCTGTCTTTGCTAAGACAGGAGTCATTTCTATGGGGGATGGGCGTCGTAAAAAAAATGGCGCAAATCGGGTTAAGACAATTTTTTTGCCTCAGCCTGACTTGCCCCATTTGTGGACGCCCAAACGCCATTTTTCCCTATGCCGGCGCTGCCTGGTGTACGTGGTTTTTTTTCACGCACACCAGGCAGCGCCGGTCGACTAACGCCGGCTAACGTCATTCAATAAATACGGCGCCCGCATGGCGCTTCAGAATGGCGTTAGCCGGCGCTAATTTTTTTGGCGCAAAACTGCGTTAGCGCAGTTTTGCGTCAAAAAGTATAAATATGGGCCTTAATAGTTTTTTAGCGCCGCATTTGCGCCGCTTTTTGACGCAAAAACGGCGCAAACTTGCAAAATCCAATTGTATTTTGCAAGTTTGCGCCGTTTTTGCGTCAAAAAGCGGCGCAAATACGGCGCTAAAAAAGTATAAATATGGGCCTTAGAGCTGTGTTTGCTTTCTATAGTACTTTTCTTTTCCATTCCCCTTCTATTCAGAACAAAGTAGTAGCCTGTTGAGGGGCTTGGGTATGAGTTAGATGGGAAAACCAGTAATGTAACTAATAGGTGTACTAGGCCACTTCCTCTATGTTTTGGTGAACTGAACTCCAAGGATGTTAGAACACAGTGGATGCAAAACAATGAATTTCAAATGGAGCTTCTCATGATGTGTAACTACTTTCTTCTTTATTGTCCACAAAGTTGTACTTGGTTTTCATGGATACCAGGGTGAATTATTAGCTGTCACCAACTAGAAGCAACATGTTTTTAGCACATGTCCTCATACAACGCACATCCACAAGCACTGCTTAAACAGCTTTCCTATGTCCGATCGTATGTCTAAGCATGTAATATTGCAGCCTCTGGGGACAAAGTGTTGGAATATGTCAACAAGAAGAGGCCACAGGAAGCCTGAAAGAGATAACCAGCATCTAAACATAATTTTCCACGCTCTGCCCTCCTACAAATGAATGTTTTAATCTCTGACCCAACCACACCCTCCATCTACTGGTCACTTCCACTGCCTCCTAATTTGATGCAATTCTCGGAGGTGCTCGCCAGCCTATGATTACTCCCTGCCAGTTGATATCTATGCCTTATCTATGCTCACCATATGCCCTCAGGCTGCGCTGCTTTCCAGAGACTGTAGGTTGGCACAGCTGAAGATTAGTGACTAAGCCCCCTAAGAGTGTGTCCTGGTTCCTGCCATCAGCAATTGCTTCCTTCCACAGAAACAATAGCATCAGCTCTGACTCCCCAAGATCTGCCTCCCTGGGCTCCGGGCTGTGAGATGTGTGCCTGCCACAGCAAGTGAAGCCACAACTACATGCACTCCAAATACTACCATGAATACCAGTCGCCATATATAAGGCAGTACTACTGCTATTTCTTGTCTTCTTCTCTGAATGTGAGGGAAGCTTGCGCGGCTGCTGCGCATGCCTAACTGTTCTGTATGTACGAGGATGTAAGCACTAATGATCACTGGGCTATGCTTGTTCTTTGTGTGAGGGGACCTTGTTGCCCCATCCTATTTCTATTCTTTGTACTAGAGGAACTAGATCTGTGGTTGCCATTGATGTACCTCTGATGCATGTTACTGAGGCTTGGTAAAACATTTGCACTATACAAAAGGAGAGACGATTGTGCCCATTTGGAAGTTCTGCCTACACTTGCAGACCGATTCAAAAATCGGTTTGGGAAATCATTTTGGTGCAAAGTACAAAGGGCAGCTTGCAAACCAGAATGTGCAACTTGCACGCTGATTGGTTTGTGAAACTGCCATGTATTTTGCAATGTAACTGAAGCACTAAACAGTCACATTTCAAAATGGATATTCACAGCCATGTCACAAAACCGAATGCCTCATGAAGATTACTGAGGCAATACGCAATTTGCAACCCCATGTGAGAGCTTGCAAATGCAGGAATGGGGATCTGTAGTGATGAAAGGACCCCTATCCTTGGGTTCGCTATTTTTAAGCAGCCACATTCTGTAAATGGACACAGGATGCTTTTAAGAATGTTCACATTGAAAAAAACGTGGTAGGCAATTGTTACATGGGCTCCTTTCTATTCACCCCGAGGCTCCTCAGCCAATATGATTCTCAAAGATGAATCCATTAACACCCCAGCTCGATGTTGGTTACTCATCAGTAGTTTGCGACCTCAATTACGGTCGTAAACCAGTGAGCAACCACTGCCACATGCAATTTGCTATGAGTAATGGGTCACAACAACAATTTTACGAGTCTATACGGCTTTTCTGGCTCATAAAATGGTGTAGGTACATTACACAAAGATATTTTGCAGTCGTAACCACCTGTGTTTTTTTTTATTTTTATCGCAGGCTTGTGGCCCTCTATGTACCTATTGAAATGTAGCCTCGTGGATAACTTTCAAGCTCTGTCAAATTTTTGCTATGGAGGTGCACGTTCTAAACTCTTTGATATAAAGGTACATGTTATGTAACAAGGTAAACGTTAAAAGATGCGGCCTCTAATATACGTTGCACAGTACATTTCCTAAATTCAAGGATTTTATTGTCAACAATTGAATTGAGTCTAAATCTCTTCCAGTTGTGGCCAAGTTATGGGGCTGTCACTATTACCACTTACAAAATATGATACATCCATAATGTAAAAGATGGCCTACCCACGTTCACTGTTCATGTGTGGGGCCGTGACCACCAGTTTTGGAACTAGAATGTAATACACCCGTTCACAATAGATTGTTAATAATTCTTGACATTAAACTCACCCCGCTAACACTTTGACTTTGGTATCAGGAATGAGAAACAGGCATAACCAGGCAGGCTCTTTATTTAAAATAGCTGAAAACTGTCTAAAAATACACAAACACAAAACCTATTTATCTACAGATACACTGATGGCACTGCTTTTGTAATGCCTAAAGCCACTCAGAGCTCTGCTCTAGATATTACTCAGGAGGAGCTCTACGCCTGATAACACCCAGCCTCAGGCACATCTATATTACAGATGCTATCTACGCTTGCCTAGAACTCTGCTCCTGATAATACCAATAAACAATGGGGATCTTCTGCAGACATTGCCAAGACTCAGGAAGAGGTCTGGTATGGATACCACCCAGACCTGCCTAGTGCTCTTTTGCGGACAATGCCCAGATCCAGGCATAATGTTCAGACTCAGGTTGCGCTATGCATTTATACCACTCCTCAAGCAGAGCTCTACTACTGATAATACTTTACTCAAGCAGAGCTATGCCACTGGTACTACTTAGACTGGCCTAATAATACCCACACTCTTAGAAGTAGAGCTGTGTTTCTGATAATGCCAAGATTCACACAGGGCTATACTTCCGACAGTACCTAGACTCATTCAGGGCTCTGCTCCTGCTAATACTTAGACTGGCCAAGACCTCTGCTACATAAGAGCCTCGGTGATCTCGGACTTGGTGCTGGCTTTTAAACATCCTCAATCATCACATCACATAGCTGTGTGCAGCAGGCTAATGCATTTTGTCATATGTGTGCTTTTGTTTTACTTTTTCTTTACGCGGGACCATGAAAACTAACACACATATTATAGAAGGAAATGCACCAAAGTTAAGGTTTGATGACCATTTTGTGATAAAGGTCTGTACTGTAAGACTTATGAAATAAGCATACTTTGTATGAAAGAAACTGACATGTCTTAAGCATAAACATAAACCACACTTAAACATGTCTTGCATTTATACATACTATTGAACCTCAGTGTAGTCATACTCCGCTCTAATCCACAGCATTATCTTTTCTGGACATTATGTATTTATACTCCTGACTCCTAGTTGTCAAAACCGCATTTTAGTGACTACCTCAAATTTATTTGATTACCTCGGATGTTCCAACCCCTGGGAAAAAAGCAGCGGTCAAACATCATGCACTGCAGTTGTGCCTCTCACACTGTCCTGAACCTTATCTGTAGATGTGCATCCTCCCTACGATGCAGTTTTTATCGGTTTCATTCCACAGTGGTCCACTGACTTTTAGGGGCACAGACCTTTCAGGAAATGTCCTGATTTCAAGAGGACGGGGAGTCAATAAGTGCAGTACCTAGAGGCCGGCAAAGAAACAAAGCACCAGCCTCTACACGCTCTTTCCTGTCACCTTGCTGATTGTAGTAGGTCACGCACTCCCAAAAGTACTGCAAAAGCACCTGGGGGCCGGCAGCGCAAAAAGCAGCAGACAGGAACCACAAAATGATGGAATTTTCAGAAAATACCAAGGCACCGGTACAAATATATGCTAACTAAATGGCAGTAATTTCTCTCAGCCATCTTTATTTACATAACTAGGGCCAAACTTTGGGGAAATATGCACTATGGTTGGCAATCCCATGCTTTCTAAAGTCCAGTAAAATTGTCACAAAGTTGGGAACTCTGGGCGCAGTTCAGAAAGGTAAATCTATGAGAGAAATATTTCCAAAACATAGATTTATGTCTAGGCCAAATTTGTGTTTAAACTCAATTCAGTAACTCCAGGCTAGGAAGTCTACTGATACATCTTAAGTGTAATTCGGCCCACGACACTTAAAATTACAAAGTGTAAAATGTTGAGTACCAAAAGTCACCTGAAGTAAATGTGCCACAGGGAGCATGTACCAAGAGCCCACACCCAGATCTCTGCCCTCTTTCTCTTGAGCTACGATGTTGTGAAGCCAAAAGTCAGCCACAACCCCCATGGTCAAGACTATCCCATTTAAAAAAAAAAGAGTAACTTCATTGAGAAGGAGACTGAAAGATGAACTATGTAGGGGACCATTACAGAAAACTCCATGGTTTACCTCCACATGGAGTCAATGGAGCAGGTATGTCATCATAATTAATGCTTTACAAGTGGAGATACTCTCTGTGGGGGACCTCAAAAAGAAATAGCTAGATGAACAAAAGAGTGTGAATGATACGTTTGCCACAACAGAGATGGCAAAGACTCTTCCTGGCTGCATTACCAGATACTGCCCCTGTTTCCTCTCTCTCAATTAGTGTACCCTCTCTAGCATCGACTGGATACGCTGCACGGCCATGGAATTGCAACGTCCCATCTATATGAGCAACTCACCTCTGTGCCTCAACTAGTTCCTGATTCTAGCCCATGTCATCAACTCATGTAGGCATGCCTGCAGACAGCGGACATCTACCCGTCACATATCTCACACAAAAGCCAGTGATGCACAGCCTGTCCCCTCACACATGCAGACTTAAAATAAAAAATACTGATGTCAGGGTCTTGTACCTCACTTTTCTAAGCCTTCATGTATAGTCCTTTGCAGGAAATAAGTGCTGTAGTACAATTTATGTGGCAGGGCTCCAACTAGGACCAGCATCACAACACTTCCCGGTCTTTTAGCCAGGTACATCTCCTGCTGTGACAAAACTTCAATATACAGTAAATTAGGCTATCTAATATAAAACAGTTGTTTTCAGTTATGAAGACTGATGCGTTCTAGGACAGTACAGCATTCTGTTTTGTTTAGGCATATTCTTTATTTCCATTTTCTGTTGTGCTACTCTTTACTCAATGGGATTGCAAGGTTCACCTGTCTTTTGCCCTGTACACAATATGTTATGGTTTTGCTATGGTGGTATCACGCATGTGCTGGTCTACCAGGGATTGTGTTAGAGACACAAAATTAACTTATACTGTGTATGATCCACTTTGTTTAAAACGTAAAATGTATATAACTAGGACGTGAATAGCAATACCGTCAGTCAAGAAGTGACTAGTCACAGTTTCGAGATACGTTGAGTGTTTTAGTAAAATATTAAAACTTAAAGGAAAGTTATCGCTTACTGTAATATTTATCAGTTATACCTGTCCTCTATAATGTCTGTGATTTGGTGAAGGGTCACATTCTTTCCTTATGTGGTCTGTTCTGTTTTACTTTGTCAGTAAATATTTAGATATGTAGTGCAGGACATAGGTTATGAGTATCAAGTGTTCGCGTCAAGATTATTTCTGTCAGGTGGTCAACATTTTGGAATGTATTGTGCATTATGCAACACTCAAGTGAAAACATGATGATGTGAACAGTCACTGGGAGCAGACATAAAGAGTTGTCTGCAATTGTTGTTTGTGGAGGTGGGGGCAACCCGGCCTATTTAAATGTAAACATTACAACCAAAGCACTCAGTTTGTTGGAACAGTAGAAAGTCATTGGGTTATATGAGTTTTGGACCAAACGGTCTTGTGTTTCAAAAGATTCTTTTATTGAAATATCTCACTCCAATTCATATTCCAATACAATTCTTCATTACAGTTGTTCGTACTCGACAATCAACACGTGTTTCGTCACAAAGTGAATTTATCAAGGCTTCAAGGTATAAAAAAACAAACATATGTACATGAACCTAGAGTACACAATATGCACCGGCCATATGTCATGTGACTACCCAGCAAAAAGGTGGCATGCCTACGCCAAGTGTGACATAAAAATGTATGCGTAAACAGATACTGCGATGTGTGCTCCAAATTAATGTGTAGATATCCACCTTATGGAATATAACTTGCATGGACACAAGTACGATAGATAAATGTCAGAATGGAAAACACCCATATTCTGCTTAAAAAAAGAAAAAAAGAAGAAAATCGTGATGTCCACCAATATTGCCTTAGTGCACCAAGTCCCCGTGACATACAGCAGGAAGAGGTAATAGTACAATATATATTACTAACCAGCAGGTCTTCAAACAACCAATTACTCATATGGTCATGTCCATAATCTAGTTCCACTGTATGTCAATATTGTAAGTGAGAGCAATATATTCCAATAAGTGGGTGGACTATTCTGTATTAATTATCATCAAAAATGACATCTTCAGAGTTATTTTCTGAAATTATTTTGCGCAGGCCATGATAATCCCAGTGATCTGTTGGTGAAGGAATATGAAATATAAGCCATAATGGAAGTGTTCTGACCTCACCAATAATCTGAGCCAACTATAGAAAGACCCTGTCGAGTCGACTGCAATAAGTCCAAGGTGGTGGCCACATTTACTGCACAGCGAACTCCTAATGTGCAAACCACATTTGGTTAAAATTGTGGGTCAGTGTGTGTCCGGCCTCCCTGTGATTGTCTATCCATGCCAATATACAGATGAACACAAAATTCCCTAGTAAAACGTCTGTAATCGGTAGTATATGCAGTTAATCTACAGCTGCCAAATATTAATATGTGAATACACACACAAGTCATGGAGTGTATTTATCTAAGCAATGCGCCCACCAAGATGCACAAACAAAACACACACAAAACATGTGTGTCAAACATTGGAAATATATTTGTAATGAGTGCCCACAGTAGCACGTGAAACCGCCAACATATCTGAACCTGAAGTTAAATCTATTAGGCAGTAATCTGCGTCTGTAGTAAAAAGACCACGTCAAAAACACTGCAATAGGTCTAGGGCAACAACCACAACTAATACACTGTGGTCTCAACTCGTTCAAAACGTGCAAGCATCGTCCATGTGAGTCCACATAGCCCGCCCTCCCGCAATGTATATTTATACTGACAAAGTAAAGAAATATGAAATCCCCTCAAAGTGCAAGTAGCTAGCCACAGACAAAGTCAAACAATCACCATCATCGTTAACTTGTAAGTAATACTCGTAATTATGGACTAATTGTATGTCGTCCATTTATGAAGTGCGCGTGGCTCGTAATACACACAGTTACTAGACTGCTAAAACAGTATTCCGTACAAACTGTGCACATATACCATGTTGTGTCTCACCACGTCTCCAGTTGTCCAGAGTTCTACCGCAAGTTGTCAGGAATCATTTGTGAACCAGTTCCCGGTGCATGTTTGAATAGAACCTACATCAAAGTAGAAGTAGGACAAACGGAACATGTCTGTAGTGGTGGGCATCTTAGAAAGGGGGATTAGTATATAAATGAAAGTAGGAACAGGATTGTAGAGTACCCCCATCCCAATATGGAAGACAGAATCACAAGCGTACTTGAATCGCAACAGAGCTATTAGAGGTGTGTAGCAAGTGATACATGGATACTGTGACGTACGTTAGTCGTGTAAAGGTTATGTACAGGTGAGGTCCCAAAAGTGTTAGGTGGTGTGTACATATCAATCCTAGAGATGTATTTACATGGGTATACCTTGGTTGTACCACAAGAAGGGGCGGGTTGGTGGGGGAGGGGTGAGGAGAGGCTGGGAGGGGGAGTAGGGTTACCATGGTTCAAAATATTAACACAATCAAAGAAAGAGATGGAATAGAACATGTTACATATAACTCTCGGGTCATATAAACATATCAACGTAGACTTGATCCACTTCATTAAGTGTGCATATATACTTGATATCAGTTTACAAAATTGTCAATACATGTATAGTGATCTAGTCTATTCAGGCAAAAGACATGATCAATTAGTTCAAGAATACATGTAGTTCCCTGTCCACATTTAGCCCATGTTCCACAGCCTGTAGTTTCGTAATCCATCTAGCTTCCTGGTTCCTAAGTTGCCATGGAATCTAATGTTAAGTACTTCTGAACTCTGATTTATCACGTTGTAGTAAACAGCTATGGGATAGTTAGAATTGTCATTACGAATAGCTTTTATATGCTCTTGAATCCGTTCCTTGAGTGGACAGAGTGTGCTACCCACGTATATTTTTCCACACAGACAGATGATACAATAGACTGTAAATCTGGTATTAAAATTAATGAATTCTTTTAGGTGATGAACCCCCTTGGTATTGTAAGAAAATAATACAGTTTTGTTCAGTGTGAACTGGCAAGAGATACGTCCCCCACATTTCTAGAAACCCTTAGGTTTTGTAGGTAACCATACATCCGGTTTCTCTTTTGTGGTTGGAGCAATATAGCTGGGACATAGTTTTTCACTCAGGGTGATACCCCTGCTACGTACCATTGAGGATCCCTTGTTAAGAACCTTGCCAAGGGTGGCGTCCATTTGTAACAGGTGCCAGAGTCCTTTGAGAATGTGGTATACCAATGTGTACCAATGGCTTAACTGTACCTGGTGATCATGGACAACTTAACATCTTTAGTCATAGTGCATTTTTTGTGGATCAGTAGTGTCCTCCGCTCTTTGGACATAATGCGCTTCCTGGCTCTAGAAAGCACACTGTTGGGGTATCCTCTGTTATGAAATCGTTGTTCCAATATGGTCCAACTCCTGGTGGAAAACCTCATTATCACTACAGTTATGTCTGGTTCTGGACATTTCTCCATACAGGATTGTATTAATTTGCGTACTGGGTGTCCACTTTGTGCGTGTAAAATGGAATTACATCCTGTGGGTTTCCAGTACATTTTTGACAGTATCTTATTCCCCACAACATACAGAGTCACATCCAGAAATTCAATTTTTTGCATACTCACATGATGTGTGAAAAGAAGGTTATAGGAATTCTTATTTAGATGATTTATCAAGACATCCAGATCTGAATCAGTACCATTCCAACTGACCAGTATGTCATCTATATATCTTCCCCAAGGATATGTTGTGAAATGGCTGACAGACAGTCAGTTTACAGACGTTGCCGCTCAAAGTGACCCATTTAGACGTTTGCTTAGGAGGGTGAGAATTTGGCCCCCATCGCCACACCTTGGGCTTGTCTGTACCAATTTTCCAGAACTAAACGTGTAAGATCAATCAACATAGTAATATGCTCATATAAGGTTGCGTCCCTATTGGACAGTGTGGTGGTTAGTGCCCTACAGACCTTTCTGTAAAGGAATTCATGTGTACAGTGAATTAACATCAAGACTCACAAATTTACATCCCTCTGTCCACTCGACATCTTCTAGTTGACATAACAAATCTCTAGTGTCCTGAATGTAGGATGGTAAGTTGCGTACCACAGGTTGTAAGAACGAATCAATATATTCAGAAATGTGCTCCACCGGGGAAACGATCCCAGATATAATGGGACCGCCCTGGGCAAATCTACCAGGTTTTGTACCTTAGGTTGTATATAAATAAATGGTGGTGCAGTATTGAGTATGAATTTATATTCAAGATCGGAAATGAGACAACAGTCCTTCCTGTATGTGAGTTTACTCTCCACTGTGCATGTAACATCTACTAGTGGATTACCCTTAAGGTGCACATATGCTTCCCCATCTCCAAGCTGTCTATCAATTTCTGTCATGTAATCTGATTTGTTCATCACAACAATAGTACCTCCTTTATCCGCTTCTCTAATCAGAATATCATTATTCTGGGTCAATGTATTTAATGCTAGTATTTCTCCTGGACTAAGATTGTCAGTGTATCCATTTCTTTGACCCTTATGTTTGTCCTCCAGGCGGTATAGATCTGTAAGAACTGCCTTATAGAAGACGTCTAGTGTTAGACCTGGCAGCTTTTTGGCGTGTCTCCCCTGTCTCTTTGCCTTCTGACCTCCTGGTTTTGGACTCTGTTTTTGCTGGATTATTGTCTCTGCGCACTTTACCACTGCTAATCAGTGCAAGTGTTCCCTATATAAATTGTTCTGTGGATTGGTTTATCCATAATTGGCATATTTGATTTACTAATAAATCCCTAGTTAACGTGCACTAGAGGTGCCCAGAGCCTGTGAATCAAATGTTACTAGTGGGCCTGCAGCACTGGGTGTGCCACCCACATTAGTAGCCCTGTAAAAATGACTAAGGCCTGCCATTAAGTGTCTATGTGAGCAGTTTTAAACGGCCAACTGCTCAACCTTTCCTTTTACTACAGGTCAGGCACCCCTAAGTTAGGCCCTAGGTAGCCCCAGGGGCAGAGTGCAGTGTATGTTTAAGGTAGGGCATATACTAGTGTGTTTTATATTTCCTAACAGTGAAATACTGCCAAATTCAGTTTTCACTGTGCAAGGCCTATCTCTCTCATAGGTTAACATGGGGGCTGCCTTTAAATATCCTTAAAGCTCAGATTCCCTTTGAGAGTAGATAAAAATTTGGAGTTTAGGGTCTCTGAACTCACAATTTAAAAATACATCTTTTAGTGAAGTTGGTTTTTAAATTGTCTGTTTGAAAATACCACTTTTAGAAAGTAGGCATTTTCTTGCTTATACCATTCTGTGACTCTGCCTGTTTGTGGATTGTCTGTCTGGGTCAGGTTGGCAGTTGGGCCGTTTTGCACCTCTCTAGACAGTGACACAAAAGGGGGCGGGGTGTAGCCTGCATATCCTGATGAGCTATCTGAGCTAGAGAGGAGGGAGGAGTGGTTGTTCACAACTGAAAGGACTGTGCCTGCCCACACACAATGCAGTCTCCGACCCCCTGGTGTGCGTCTGGGGCCTGGCCTGGACAAGGAAGGATCTTGCAAACACTTGAGACTTTGCTTTGAAGTTGGTCAACTTCAAAGGCAGAACTGGGTATAAGAAGAAGACTCCAAACCCCAGTGTTTTAGAATCTTTCTGGAATCAAGAGGAACCTCTGCCCAGGAGAAGAGCTGAAGGAGGAGTACTGTCCCTTTGCTGTGTTGCTTTGCTGGACTGGCCTGCAGTTGCTGCTTCTGCCTGAAAAGAGTGAAAAGGGTGAACGTTGCTGTGTGTCCTGCTTGAGGAAATTCTCCAGGGGCTTGGAGTAGAGCTTGCCTCCTGTTGGAAGTCTCAGGGACACCAAAGACTTTAGGTTCCTTGACCTGCAGCACTGGGAACTGTGTGTTTTGTGCTGTTCAAAAGGGGAAACCACTGCAACGCCACCAACGACGGCGCTGACCTGCACCGTGACCTGTCGATGCCACACAGAGTAACATTGCCCCTCTTTGCACCGCGACCCTGGTCTCACCAACGCCGTCATCCGATGACTTCACCGAGCCGTTGCTCGCACCACGACCTGGGGGCCCCACACTCCGGCATCGCCTGCTCACACCGCAGCCTGGGCATCACCGACGACGACGCTCCTGCTGACACCGGTGCCGCTGCCGGCACCATGGCCTGTGGATACAGCTCATGAAGTACACGAAGCACCGTCCCATCCCTCACCGCAGCCCCGGTCCACCACCTGTGTCATCACCAGGCATCCTGCCTGCACCGTGGCCTGTGGACACCGCTTGTGAGGGTCACAAAGCACCGTCCCGTCCTGCACCGCTGGCTTAGGCTTACCGACGACAGCGCTTCAGCAACAACGCCGACGCTGCCTGCACGTGACCTGTGGACACCGCACGTCGCGCCACCCCACTTCACACCGCAGCCCTGGTCTCACTGATGCTGCTGGATGCGTCACCGTGCCAATGCCTGCACCGTGACCTGTGAACACCGCACGCCGCATCGTCCCACTTCGCACCGCAGCCCCGACGCCATCCACGGTGGTGCACCTGACTTCATCAGCCTGTAGTTCGATCTGCAACATGTGTGCCCACAAGGGCCCGACGACTCCTGCACCAACTCCGGAACCGACACCGCAACGTCAGTGACGCCGCTCTCTGGAGCTCACCGCGAGGATCACGATGCCCTGCAAATCCAAGGTACT
This sequence comes from Pleurodeles waltl, assembly GCF_031143425.1. Taxonomy (NCBI): domain Eukaryota; kingdom Metazoa; phylum Chordata; class Amphibia; order Caudata; family Salamandridae; genus Pleurodeles; species Pleurodeles waltl. The sequence goes on along the minus strand of NC_090440.1, from coordinate 548,368,655 downwards.
GCTTGCGGGTCTTCCCGACACCGTAGCTGGCCCGCAACGCCGCGGCTGGGCTGAAATGTCAGTTATGTTGATCACAACGCCGTGATAGCCCCAGGTGGAGCTATCGACTTAAAGGAACTGTAGTTTTGAGTAAATCTTGCAGAATTCATATTTTACTTACTGTATGTTAGATTTGTATCGTATTTGGTCTTGTTTTGTATAGATAAATATTGGCTATTTTTCTAAAACTGGTGTGGTGTCCTTTTGTAGTGTTTTCAGTTATTACTGTGTGTTATGTGCAAATGCTTTACACATTGCTTCTGAGATAAGCCTGACTGCTTGTCCCAAGCTACCAAGGGGGTGAGCAGGGGTTATCTGAGTGGGTATCTCCTTTATCCTGACTAGAGTGAGGGTCCCTACTTGGACAGGGTGCAAACCGACTGCCAACCAGAGACCCCATTTCTAACAATGAGGTTTTCCACCAGGAGTTGGACCTTTTGGAACAGCAATTGCGTAACAGAGGTGCCCCAACAGTGTGCTTTCTAGAGCCAGGAAGCGCATTATGTCCAAAGAGCACAGGACACTACTGATCCACACAAAAAATGCACTATGACTAAAGATGTTAAGTTGTCCATGATCACCAGGTACAGTTCTGCCAGTACACTGGTATATCAGATTCTTAAATTATACTGGCACCTGTTACAAATGGACGCCATCCTTGGCAAGGTTCTTAACAAGGGACCCTCAATAGTACATTGCAGGGATGTCACTCTGAGGGAAAAACTATGTCCCAGGTTTTTGCTCCACCTACACAAGAGAAACCGGATGTATGATTACCTACAAAACCTAAGGGTTTCTACTAATGTGGGGGATGCATCTCTTGCCAGTTTGCATGGAACAAAACTGTAACATTTTCTTACAATATCAAGGAGGTTCATCACCTAAAATAATTCATTAATTGCAATACCAGATTTACAGGGAGTGCAGAATTATTAGGCAAGTTGTATTTTCGAGGATTAATTTTATTATTGAACAACAACCATGTTCTCAATGAACCCAAAAAACTCATTAATATCAAAGCTGAATATTTTTGGAAGTAGTTTTTAGTTTGTTTTCAGTTTTAGCTATGTTAGGGGGATATCTGTGTGTGCAGGTGACTATCACTGTGCATAATTATTAGGCAACTTAACAAAAAAAAATATATACCCATTTCAATTATTTATTATTACCAGTGAAACCAATATAACATCTCAACATTCACAAATATACATTTCTGACATTCAAAAACAAAACAAAAACAAATCAGTGACCAATATAGCCACCTTTCTTTGCAAGGACACTCAAAAGCCTGCCATCCATGGATTCTGTCAGTGTTTTGATCTGTTCACCATCAACATTGCGTGCAGCAGCAACCACAGCCTCCCAGACACTGTTCAGAGAGGTGTACTGTTTTCCCTCCTTGTAAATCTCACATTTGATGATGGACCACAGGTTCTCAATGGGGTTCAGATCAGGTGAACAAGGAGGCCATGTCATTAGATTTCCTTCTTTTATACCCTTTCTTGCCAGCCACGCTGTGGAGTACTTGGACGCGTGTGATGGAGCATTGTCCTGCATGAAAATCATGTTTTTCTTGAAGGATGCAGACTTTTTCCTGTACCACTGCTTGAAGAAGGTGTCTTCCAGGAACTGGCAGTAGGACTGGGAGTTGAGCTTGACTCCATCCTCAACCCGAAAAGGTCCCACAAGCTCATCTTTGATGATACCAGCCCAAACCAGTACTCCACCTCCACCTTGCTGGCGTCTGAGTCGGACTGGAGCTCTCTGCCCTTTACCAATCCAGCCACGGTCCCATCCATCTGGCCCATCAAGACTCACTCTCATTTCATCAGTCCATAAAACCTTAGAAAAATCAGTCTTGAGATATTTCTTGGCCCAGTCTTGACGTTTCAGCTTGTGTGTCTTGTTCAGTGGTGGTCGTCTTTCAGCCTTTCTTACCTTGGCCATGTCTCTGAGTATTGCACACCTTGTGCTTTTGGGCACTCCAGTGATGTTGCAGCTCTGAAATATGGCCAAACTGGTGGCAAGTGGCATCGTGTCAGCTGTACGCTTGACTTTTCTCAGTTCATGGGCAGTTATTTTGCGCCTTGGTTTTTCCACACGCTTCTTGCGACCCTGTTGACTATTTTGAATGAAACGCTTGATTGTTCGATGATCACGCTTCAGAAGCTTTGCAATTTTAAGAGTGCTGCATCCCTCTGCAAGATATCTCCCTATTTTTGACTTTTCTGAGCCTGTCAAGTCCTTCTTTTGACCCATTTTGCCAAAGGAAAGGAAGTTGCCTAATAATTATGCACACCTGATATAGGGTGTTGATGTCATTAGACCACACCCCTTCTCAATACAGAGATGCACATCACCTAATATGCTTAATTGGTAGTAGGCTTTCGAGCCTATACAGCTTGGAGTAAGACAACATGCATAAAGAGGATGATGTGGTCAAAATACTCATTTGCCTAATAATTCTGCACTCCCTGTATAGTCTATCGTATCATCTGTCTGTGTGGAAAAATATACGTGGGTAGCACTATCCGTCCACTATTCGTAACAACAATTCTAACTATCCCATAGCTGTTCCCTGACATGATACATCAGAGTTCAGAAGTCCTTAACATTAGATTCCATGGCATCACACATGTTAAAGGCCATTCAAGAGCTGGGGATCGAAATAAGGAGCTTAGGAAACAGGAAGCTAGATGGATTACTAAACTAGGGGCTGTGGAACATGAGCTAAATGTGGATAGAGAACATGTATTCTTGGACTAATTGACCACGTCTTTCGCCTGAATAGACTAGATCGGTATACATGCTTTGACAATTTTGTAAACTGATATCCAGTATGTATGCACACTTAATGAAGTGGATCAAGTCTACATTGATATGTTTACATGACCCAAGAGTTACATGTAACATGTTCTATTACATCTCTTTATTTGATTGTGTCAATATTTAGCACCATTGTAACCCTTTCTCCCTCCCAGCATGCCCCTCCCCAACCCAACCCGTCTTGAGGTACAACCAAGGTACAACCATGTAAATACATCTCTAGGATTGATATGTACACAACACCTAACACTTTTGGGGCCTCACTGGTACGTAACCTTTATGCAACTGACTAATGTCACAGTATGATTGTATCACTTGCTACACACCTCTTATGGCATCGTTGCGATTCAAGTATGCTTGTGATTCTGTCTTCCATATTAGGATGGGGATACTCTAAGACAGTGCTTAATTTGTAAATAAAAATATGCTGGTGCCCAAAGCCCTCCTCTTAAACATGCGGCTGCTGCATTTAAATGTGCGAGCACGGAATACTGATGAGGCATAATCCTGAAGCCATTTCTGGCCTCTTCAATCCATTTAAAGCCACTTCCTGCCCCTTTAGCTTACTCTTGCAGCTTTCTGCTTTCTTCCTTTGTGACGCTTTTTAGTTTTTCTCTTCCTCTGTCTTTCCCATATGTGCCTTTTGCTCGCAGCAAATGCTTGAGACAGAAGAATAAGCGACAGCCCTCAAAAATAAGTGCCAGTGCTCAGCACCGGAACCAACCAGCACAAATTAAGCACTGCTCTACGATCTTGTTCCTACTTAAAGTTGGATACTAATCCCCCATTCTAAGATGGCCGCCACTACAGACATGTTATGTTTGTCTTACTTCTACTTTGATGTAGGTTCTATGTAAACACGCACCGGGAACCAGTTCACAAATGATTCCTGACAACTTGTGGTAGAACTCTGGACGGCCAGAGACACGACGTGGTATATCTGCACAGTTTGTACGGAATACTGTTTTACCAGTCTAGTAACTGTGTGTACTGCGAGTCACGCTCACTTCATAAATAGACGACGTACCATTAGTCCATAATTATGAGTATTACTTACATGTTAACGTTGATTGTTTGACTTTGTGTGCAGCTAGCGACTTGCACGTTGTGAGGGGATTTCATATTTCTTTACTTTATGGGTATAAATATACATTGCAGGGAGGGCGGGCTATGTGGACTCACATGGACGATGCTTGTATGTTTTGAATGAGTTGAGACCCACGGTTTATTGGATGTGGCTGTTGCCCTAGACCTATTGCAGCGTTTCTGACGGGGTCTTTTTTACTACGGGCGCAGATAACTGCCTAATAGATGTAACTTCAGGTTCAGATATGTTGACGGTTTACACGCTACTTTGGGTACTCATTACAAATATACTTCCAATGTTTGACACACGTATTTAATTTGTATTTTATTTGTGCATCTTGGTGGATGCATTGCTTAGATAAATACACTCCATGACTCGTGTGTGTGCTCACAAACTGATATTTGGCAGCGGTAGATTACCTGCATATACTACCGGTTACGGGCGTTTTACAAGGGAATTTTGTGTTAATCTGTATATTGGCATGGATATACAATCACGGGGAGGTCGGACACATATGGACACAATTTTACCCATATGTTGTTTGCACATTAGGAGTTTTCTGACCAGTAAATGTGTCCACCACCTCTGACTTACTGCGGCTGAGTCGACAGGGTCTTCCTATTGTTGGCTCAGATTATTGGTAAGGTCAGAACACTTCCATTTTGGCTTATATTTCACATTTCTTCAACAGATCACCGGGCTTATCATGGCCCGCTCAAAACTATTTCTGAAAATAACTCTGAAGATGTTGCTTTTCGAGGATAATTAATACAGTATAATCTGTTGGAACCCACTTATTGGCATATATTGCTCTCATTTACAATAGTGACATACGGTGGAACTAGACTATGGACATGACCACATGACTAATTGGTTGTTTTTAAGACCTGCTGGTTAGTAATACATATTGGACTATTACCCCTTCCTGCTGTATACCACGGGGACTTGGTGCACTAAGGCAATATTGGTGGACATCACAATTTTTTTTTCTTTCTTTCCTTTTTTAAGCAGACACTATGGGTGTTTTCCATTCTGATATTTATCTAACCGTATTTGTGTCCATGCAAATTATATTCCATAAGGTCGATATTTACACATTCATTTGGTGCACAGATCTGTTTACGCATACGTTTTTATATCACACTTGCTGTAGGCATGCCGCCTTTTTGCTGGGTAGTCACATCACATATGGCCGGTGCATATCATGTACACTAGGTTCATGTCCATGTATTAATTTTTTATACCTTGCAGCCTTGATAAAGTCACTTTGTGACGAAACATGTGTTCGCTGTCGAGTAGGAACAACTGTAATGAAGAACTGTATTGGAATCTGAATTGGACTGAGATCTTACAATAAAAGAAGATTTTGAGACACAAGAATAATTGGTCCGAAACACATATGACCTTAGTTCCTTCAAACAGTAGAAAGTCATGAGTGCTTTGGTTGTAATGTTTAAATTTATCATGTATTAGTGAATGCATATTTCTACCTGTGGGTAGCAGGGTAGTCCACCACATAGCACCATTGGTGGACGTACTGAAACAAGTCCAATCTACCAGATATTGTTGGACACTTAGAGGAGGTGCATTCACTTTACCATGCTACCCTCTATTGTAAGGCCTATTATTAAGCAAGTCGCTTAAGATCCCTACTGTTGCATTGGGTAATGTGGCCACCATCTTGTGGTTGTCTAGTTTTTCTAATGACAACACTGTTATATCATATGCAGATATAAAGGGATCTAGTTGCTCTATGAATTGTTACATGAGAGGGTCTGCCCTTGTTCAGGGTGCCGGGGAAAGAAGGGACTACTGGAACTCAACTGTGGGTGTTGAGCTAATTTCCCTCTGTGCCTGGGTCTTTCCTAATGTGGCTCTGCAAACTAGGCCAAGTACAATCCCTTCAACACTAAACATTCTCTGGTAGCGATGGCATGTAGTCATAGACTTCTCAGGGAGGTAGTGTGAAGTACTCAGACTCAGAGATCAACAATCACATAAAACAATAAATTAATGTCCAACCAAATGTTTATCTTTTCAAGAAAGAGAAGTACTTTCATGCACACTAGAATGGACTACTAGATACTAAAATAAGAAGATGCAATTTAGTGTCATTGATGGTGTCAGTGTTGTACCTATATGTGCTATCCCCTCACCTTCTTCTTTGATCCAGGATCAGTTTTCCCCAGGGCTGAGTAGACCTCCTTTTATGTGGGAGTAGTGTGATTATGGCTCAGTGCACTGAGTTTTTAGTTCATTCCTGTCACACAGAGTGAATCACTCCCTATTTGATCTGTGCGGCCACCCAGCTCAGCAGTGCTCTCACCCCTCTCTCCTGAGGGGTAGCATGTCAGGCAGCACCATCATCCACGAGTCTAACTTAATCTGCTGGGACCACCCTCATGCAATGCAACTAGCAGAAGCAGGGGTGGCAGTCCTGAGTGGTTATGATACCTATCGACCCTCTGCTGAGTGTCGCAGCAGTTAGGATCTTTGGTGATGGCCTCAGGTGCAGCCTCTTCCGACTGAGACGTCAGAATATTTTGCCCTGCACAGGTCAGCAATTGCAGCCATGTACAAGCGGATCACTCTGGGCAGTCACTGTCATGCACAGACAAATCATTCTGGGCAATCGCGGCCACAAACAGGTTGATCACTCTGGGCAGTGACAACCATGCACAGATTAATCACTCTAGGCAGTTGCATACGCATGTTGCTCACTGCGATACATAATCGCGTCTCCGACCAGGCTTCAACAAGTCGGGTCACACTGTTCTGGGATCCTGCCAGGAACCAGGTTTGAGGGGCTGCAGGCCCATAGACAGTGGGATCCAAACAAGAATGCTCTCCTCAATCCTTTTGTACCTGGTACCCCCTCATACACTTGGAACACTCTACACCTTGATTTTCCTGGATTGATATTCCACCTGCAGGGTTGTCAGACTCCTTCCCTCTCTTCAGCAGGAAGGCTTCTAGGCACTTATGGACAGATACACATCTCTTCCAGCAGGAAATCCATTTTCTGGGGATGTCCCCTCACCTCTTGGAAGCCGCCTGTCAGGCAGACACCAGCTCTGGTTGCCCAGTAATCCTCTGAGTTCTCTGTGGAACACTGCCTTCTTTGGCCATAGAGGACTTGGAACTGGAACAACTGGTAGGGTAGTGAGCTCCCACTTTTATATACCAAACTCAGACAGGAGATATGTCTGCACTGTCTGCAACTGCAGAAATAGTTTAGGATAGCTTAACTTTCAAGTGTCCTTTGCAGGCTGTTCTGCAGACACAGCTTTTGTGTAGAGTGATGTTTCTCACAGCAGGGTAGTTTCCAGGCTGGAGTGCTCACAATGGAGAAAAATCAAGGTGTGAGGTTTCAGCACTTGGCTGCAAACAGCCTACTGAAGGATAATCAGGGAAGGACAACAGAGCAGGTCTCACCTAAGAGTTTCTTCACCTCTACACAACAGATCCTGCAGTCCCATCACTGTCTCGTACCATCTAGCAAATGGCAGTGTTCAGAAAGACGAATAAGCAGCGTCTTGCTATCAAAAGGCCTATTAAAATGTTCAAAGGAGGCCTGTCTCCTCTGACCCACTTTAGTGTCTAAGGTTTTTCCCTCTAGCTTCAGGAATTCAGCAATACACTTCGACTGTCTGGTGAAATAACCTTAAGTCTATCGTATATAAAGAGGCCAGGCCTATGGTACATCATGTGATGCGATTAGGATTTGTATAGCATGTTCATCGCCCGGGAGTATATTGAGGTGCCCTAGAAGGTGCAAATTGAGTTTTCTGAGAGAATAGTTTAAAAGCAAGGTTTTCAGCTTTTTTCGGAATTTAAGGCAGGCGCTGACTACCTTTATAGGGAGTGGGTGCTTATTCCAGGCACTGGTGGCAATGTGCGAGAAGAAGCTTTAGCCTGTCAAAATGAGGGGATGTGGGCGAGGACTAGGCAAGCCTACCTGAGGGGTCTTAAGGGATTTAGCAGCAGATGCAGCGTTGAGGTAAGCTTGGTCTAGGTTGCATTGTGCCTTGTATGCACAGGTGAGGAGTTTAAAGGTAGTGTGCTTTTCAATAGGAAGCCAGTGTAGGTCCTTAAGGCACTTGGAGTACGAGTCTGGTAGCCGTGTTTTGTACAACTTGGAGTCTTCTGATAAGCTTGGTAGATACCAATGTATAGTGCACTGTAGTAGCCTAGTCTGCGGGAGATGAGGGATTTGGTCACTGTTCTGCTGATGTCCAGTCAGAGCCAATTGAATATTACCCTGAGTAACTTGAGAGGCTGGAAGGACATCGCTGCTTCCATGTTGACTTGGCTGGCTATGGAGATCAAGCTGTTGGTTAAGCAGCATAGGTTTCTGGTTGAGTTGAGTTGGTGGGAGCTAGAGGAAGTCCAGGTTTGGTGGGTCACCTGGCTGGAGACCTGTTAGAAATGGGGTCTTTGGTTGGCAGTCAGGTTACCCCCTGTCCAAGCAAGGACCCTCACTCTAGTTAGGGTAAAAGAGAATTAGCCTCAGCTAACCCCTGCTCACCCCCTTACTGGCCTGGCACGAGCAGGCAGGCTTAACTTCAAAGTGCTAGGTGTAAAGTATTTGTACCAAAACACACACAGTAACTTAATGAAAACACTACAAAATGAAACAGAAAATATTTATCTAAACAAAACAAGACCAAAATGACATAAACCCACAGTACACAAGTCAAGTTATCAATTAAAAACCAAAAAGAGTCTTCATGTAGTTTTAAACACAACGTTAACGCTGTTAGCGTGAAAATGTAACTGGGTGCGTCAAAAAAAAAAAACAGCACGTGCTAGTGTGCGTCAAAAAGGGCTTGCGATGTGTCAATATCATTCACGAGCGGGACCTTACATCGTTTCTCATTTAGTCGGGTCGGCCTGCGTCATTTCTTCTCTCCGCAGGAGAGCGATGCGTTGTTCCGGTCAGCACACTCGGGTCCAGGCAGGCATTGTCATTTTTACACGCCCAGCGGCGTTTGCGTTGGAAATCCAGCCGCACGATAATCCGAAAACCACGCAGCGCGGGTTGCGATCTCACCAGCCTATGTCAGCAATGCTGCGCGTCATTTTTCCAGCCGTGTGCGTCAATCTTTCAGTCGCGCTGCACGCAATTGTTGATTTTCTGCTGCGAAGCCGGTGGTGTGTCGATTTTTCAGCAGCGGAGTGGAGTTGCGTCGATCTTTTCCCCGCATGGCTGTCGGTGCGTAGATTTCTCACTCTTGTCCTGTCAGCTTCTCCTTTCAGGGCCCCAGGAACTGGATGGGCACCACTTGGCAGAATAGGAGTCTCAGCAGAGACTCCAGGTGCTGGCAGAGAGAAGTCTTTGCTGTCCCTGAGACTTCAAATCACAGGAAGCAAACTCTAAATCAAGCCCTTGGAGAGTTCTTCACAAGATGGAAGGCACACAAAGTCCAGTCTTTGTCCTCTAGCACAGGCAGAAGTAGCAACAGCAGGATAGCTCCACAAAGCACAGTTACAGGCAGGGCAGCTCTTCTTCCTCAGCTCTTCTCCAGGCAGAGGTTCCTCTTGGTTTCCAGAAGTGTTCTAAAGTCTGTGGGTTTGGGTGCCCTTCTTATACCCATTTTACCCTTTGAAGTAGGCTTACTTCAAAGCAAAGTCTCTTGTTTGTAAAATCCTGCCTTGCCCAGGCCAGGCCCCAGACCCACACCAGGGGGTGGAAGACTGCATTGTGTAAGGGCAGGCATAGCCCTTTCAGGTGAGTGACCACTCCTCCCTGCCCTCCTAGCACAGATGGCTCATCAGGAAATGCAGACTACACCCCAGCTCCCATTGTGTCACTGTCTAGTGAGAGGTGCAACCAGCCCAACTGTCAAACTGACCCAGACAGGGAATCCACAAACAGGCAGAGTCACAGAAATGGTTTAAGCAAGAAAATGCTCACTTTCTAAAAGTAGCATTTTCAAATACACAATCTCAAAATCGACTTTACTAGAAGATGTATTTTTAAATTGTGAGTTCAGAGACCCCAAACTCCACATGTCTATCCCCTCCCAAAGGAAATCTTCACTTTAATCATATTTAAAGGCAGCCCCAATGTTAACCTATGAGAGGGACACGCCTTGCAACAGTGAAAAACGAATTTAGCAGTATTTCACTGTCAGGACATATATAAAACACATTACTATATGTCCTACCTTAACCATACACTGACCCCCGCCCCTGGAGCTACCTAGGGCCTAACTTAGGGGTGGCTTTTTTTTTTTTTATCTGTTTATTGATTTTATCACATATTTCACATTGCTTTAAACATAACATCGAGTTATTGCAACGGTCTATCTTGCGTCTAGGACAACTCTGTTGTCCGCTGTATAACTTAGCAGATCCTTCGATTAACAATAAAAAATAATAGAAAGGAAGAATGAGAGAAAGAAGAAAGTTAACATTGAAGCGCCATTTAAAAGTGTTATCATGTGCTATCGACCCAGTCCGTGTTCCACATTGTGTAGGAGGGAGGAGCTGTGGGGACCGGAGTCTATGAGGGGGAGGGGAGGGGGAGGAGGGGGAAGGGAGAATGTGAGCTACCCATTTCTAAAGGATTCCGAACTAGGCAAGAAGATGATTTGTGTAAATGTTTATAACTGAGGTGTGGTTAACTCATGGAGGTCGAGTGTCATCTTTTTGTTCCAGCTGCTCTGTCCCATATATCCGTCCCCTTGATTTCCATTCCGCTGTCGCGCATTTCGTGTATTATTTGCGCTTCTGCCCTGGCCCAGTGCAATAATTCTGATGTCCATAGGTGTATATCTGGTGTGCTGGGCGATTTCCATTGTATCGCTCTTAGTCGTTTGAGTAAAACGAACGCAAGGTCAGCAAACCAATGTTTTTGTCTGTCCTTTCCTCGCCGTGGGCGTATCCCCAATAGGCAGGACTCCGGAGTCGGGAGTAGGGGCAATCTCGACCAGCCAGCCGTCTGCGTCATTACCTCCTGCCATATGCGGATAACTGGTGGGCAACTCCATGTCATATGTAAAAAGTCAGCCTCCAAGGATCTGCACCTCGGGCAGTCTGGTGTTCACTGTGGGAACATGCGTTTTATCCTGGCCGGGGTGAGGTATGTCTGGTGTAGGTAAATGAATTGGGTGTATCGGAAATGGGCGTTTCTCAATACTTCCCGTGTAGTTGCGAGCGCTGTATTCCACTTTTGCGTGGGTAACGGTGTTAGCAGGGCCGCTTCCCATCTAGTTTTAGCCTGTGATTGTATCTCCTCAGGGTAATCCTGTAATATCTTGTGTATCCAAGATATATCCGATTGCTCACCCACGCCTAGTAGTAATTCGTGAAGTACCGTTGATGTGTGCGGTTCACTATTGCCATTTCCCCATGTATTGCGCACTGCCTGCTGCAGTGCCATGTGTGTGAGAAATTCGCCCCTTCCTAAGTCATATGTGTTTGTCAGTGTCTCAAACGATTGGAAGTGTCCCTCCTCGAATATTTCTCCGATAGTTTGTGCTCCCTTGTCGACCCAGGTGGACAATTTAAACTGTCTTTTTATTTTATTTGCGCCAGGAGTGGCAAGCAATGGGATCTTGGATGAGTATGGTGTTGTCTGCTCTTTTTTTTATCACATATCAGCGCCACACTCATTCCGCCACTCCCATCAAAATATTACTACAGGGCAGTGGGTTTTCTTGGCCTATGTGCCACCTGAACACGTCTGAGTGTCCTAGCTGTGCATATACCATTTGTCCCTCTGAGCCTTTTGGGTTGCACATCCAATCCATGATCCAGTGTATTTGTGCCGCCTCATAGTATAATTCGAGTTGTGGTACTCCCAGCCCCCCCTTTTCCAGTTCCATATAAGTCTTATCTAGCGCCACGCAACAGCATCCTCCATCCCATAACAAATCTGTCAGTAGACTGGACAGAGGCGCAAAGTAGTTTTTGGGGAGTTTTAGCGGTAAAGCCGACAGATAGTATAGGATCCTGGGTAATATGATCATTTTAGCTATTGCTACTCTTCCTATGGTGAGAGTGGGAGTGAACACCAAAAGGGTATCGAGCTTCTGATAGATCTGATCATCCTATCTAAATTTCCCTCTCTGAGGTCCAATTCGTCATGGTATATTTGCACTCCTAGATATCTGAAAGTGGTTTAACACCATTGTAAATTATGTGCGGGGGAGGTTTCTCTCTGGGGGGTTTGGAATCTGTTGCAATGGGAACAGGAATTACTTTGGCCAGTTTACCCGTAGGCCTGATATGTCTCCAAATATATCTAATAGTTGTAGTAGGTCCGGCAGCGATTCAGATCGGTTGCGCAGATATATTAATGCATCATCTGCGTATAGGGAGATGATTTTGTGTTCACCCCCAGCGGGGATACCCCATCATGGAGCTTCACAACGTAGTCGAGCCGCAAGCGGCTCGATTGCCAATGCAAACAGGAGTGGTGATAATGGGCAACCTTGTCTGGTGCCTCTGCTAATCGTGAATCTCTCTGATATAATCCCACCTGTCTTAACTCTTGCCTTCGGATCTGCATACAGCGTTGCTACCCATCTCGTAAATGTGTTTCCGAAACCCATACATTTAAGCGTTTCCAATAGGTATGCCCAGCCTAGTTTGTCGAATGCTTTTTCAACATCTAGTGAGACCGCCGTTCGTGAATGGTCTAATTCCGGGATCTCTGCTATTAATCTTAAGAGGCACCTGATGTTGATGTTAGTACTGCGGCTGGGTATGAAACTCGATTGATCTGGGTGGATTAGTGCCGGAATCATCGGGAGGAGACAATTTGCCAACACCTTCCCTAGCAATTTGCAGTCAGAATTCAGCAGAGATAAGGGTCGATAGGACCTGACATTCAGAGGGTCGTGTCCTTTTTTGTGGAGAACCACAATAATTGCCTCACATTGTGATTCTGGTAAGTGACCTTTTTGGTATGCTTCTGGCAGCATTTCTAATTATGGTTTTATCGTCTGCGCTGAGAAAATTGATAGTACTCTGCTGGGAGGCCGTCTCCGCCTGGGGCTTTATTATGGGCCATTTGCTTCAGGGCTTGTTGAATCTCTTCTGTTTCTATTGGTTTATCCAAATCTAATAATTGTGCTTCCATCAGGCGGGTCAGCCGGGATGCTTGTAGAAATTCTCCCAACTGTTCCTCCGACGGGGGGGGGCACTTTATACAAAGTGGCATAATATTGTTTAAAGGCCTCATTAATCTCCCTTTGTGTATTGACTATGTCGCCCGTATCTAACTGAATGGCGTTTATGGTGGAGTGTTGTTGCTCATTTTTTACCAGCCATGATAGCAATCTGCTGGATCTGTCCCCCTCTGCATGTAATCTTGCCGTGTAGTGCCGGTAGTCAAACTTCCTCAAGCGCACATCAGTCTCGGTCCATTGTGCCTTTAATTCAGTCACTTCTTTCATGTCTCCCCCGCCTCTTTCCACCCCCTTCTCTGCTTCCCGCAGTCTCCCCTCTACATCTTGTAGTTCCGCGATCAGCGTACGTCTGACTCCGCCTGACGCCGACATACATAAACCTCGCATTACTACCTTATGCCCATCCCATTCGACTGCTCTCGATGATGCCGATTTTGCGTTTATCTTAAAATATGATTCTATACCCTCTGCTAGCTCGGCGCGAAAGGGGGGATCCCATAATAGAGAGGGTTGCAGGCGCCAGGTAGGAATACGTGTCATTGTTCTACCCCATCGCATTGCGGTAACTAGGGGGATGTGGTCTGATATAGTTTTAGCTCGGTATGTTGCTTTGTCCATGAGTTGAGTGAGTTCGCTGGAGCATAATAACAAATCTATCCGGGTGTGGAGTTGGTGTACCGGTGAGAAGAAGGAGTATTCTCTGTCTGTGGGGTGTAGGACCCTCCAAACATCATGGAGTCTCCTTTTTGTCAGCCATGTTCGCAGCACCTGAGAGAGTCTTCTACTTTGAGCACCCTCAAGCCGAGGGTGAGACCTGTCTATATTTACATCCGGAACGCAATTGAAATCTCCCCCCCCAAATGCTGGGTATTGACGGGTCCAATGTTAGGGCTGCATAGGTGGATAATAAAAAATCTCCCTGTTTAATATTGGGTGCATATATTCCTGTTATGGTCAATTGTTTACGGTCCAATTCTCCCCCCAAGTGAACATATCTGCCTTCCTTGTCTATTTGTGTGCGTTTGATTGAGTAGGGTACCCCAGGAGCTACCCATACCAACACCCCTTTTGCGTATGTTGATGTCTGAGTGCCATATATTGTTCCCAGCCATTTACTGTCAACCCTGCCTAGTTCATCTTTTGTAAGGTGTGTCTCCTGAAGTATTGCAATATGTATTGCATGTCTCTTAAGGTAGTTATATATTCTGCTGCATTTGGAGGCAGTAGCCATCCCTCTCACATTCCAGGTGAGAATATTATATATAGTCATAATTTCAAGTTGACTGTACTTTGTAACCCCTCTCCGTCAGTCAGTATCCCCCCCCCAGTCCGAGGTCCCACCCCTCAACCATCCCCCCCACTCCGAGCGCAGAGCACATGGCACATGTAAGGAAAGGTGTAAACATGTATTATAACTTACAATAAACAAAACATCAATAAACTGTATAGCAAAACCGGTGCCAGCAAATACGTTAAATACGTTACTCCAATCTAGGTCCATTCGGTAGCCCATGTGGGTGCGAGGGCGTGGTTAGTGAGAATTCGAGTCAACGATAGCTTGTGGCCCACATAGATGATCGTGTCTTCCTGAGGGTCTCAGCCGCCCGGACACCCGTCCATATTCGACCGCGCTCGGCACCCCCGTGTAGCAATTAATCGGGTTCTCTTTTCTGGGTTCTGGTCTGGTACCCTCGCAGTCAGCGGAAACATAGCACATCCGAGTCCTTCTTCTCGAGCTTCCCTTCCCTGTGCCAATTTATTAAAACCATTTATGTCTCGTAGTGTTTGTTTGTGGCCTCATGAGCTCAGAATTTTGGTGCGTCCAGTCCATCTGTTTTATTTCATATGCCATCAGACGTGCATGGTGTCAGGTCGGGCCCAGTTGTTAGTGGCGATGAGGTAGGACTTAAATGTCCATGTGAGGAATTCAAGTCTGTGTCCCCGTTTTCATTCCTGGTTGGTGCTGGCGTGGTCGTGAACCTATTTGCTTCTTTCAGCGCTTGTGCCTGTGGGTCCGTTGCTTGTAGCTTCGATGGGCGTGCTTGAAACCCAGTGTTTCTTTTTTTCTTTCGCCGGGGACACTGCTCCAGCCATTCTCTGTTTCCAACCGGCTCCTCCACTGGCTCCGGTAGGCCCTTGGCATGCAGCCATGTCCATGCATCCTCCGCCGATGGGAAGAAGAGAGTTCTGTCCCCGTCTATTACTCTTAATCGGGCCGGAAACAAGAGGGAGTAGGTGATGTTTTTGCCTCGAAGCACCTTTTTTACTTTAGTGAAGGTGGCTCTACTTTGCTGAACTTCCATTGTGTAGTCCGGGTCTGCCGTTATTTCTGAGTTCTCCAGGTGGATAGGACCTTGAGTTCGAAAGCCTTGTATCACCTGATCTCTGTCCCTGTAGTTTAGGAACCTCGCAATCAGCGGTCTGGGAGGCATGCCTGGTCGGGCGGACTGCCCGGCACCTGGTGGGCTCGTTCCACCACCAGCATCAGTGACTCATTTCGGGTCTCATGTCTTTTAGCCATCGCTCCAGAAAGAGTTCTGCATTAGGAAGCTCGGTTCATTCCGGGATACCCAAGAACCTTACATTGTTCCTGCGTGACCAACCCTCAGTATCTTCAGATCTGCGTTGTAGTTGTGTCACTTCAGATTCCATTCGTCTGATTTGAGCTTTCATTTCAGATATTACAGGCTGCGTTGTTTCTAGCATCAGTTCAGCAGCACCGACCCTTTCCGTCAATTTACGTTGATCTGCGCGGAGGAGATTAACCTTTAGTACCACTGAGTCTATCTTCCCTTCCAGTGAGGTCTTAGTGTCTAATATCGCCTGTAGTACGTTGTCAAATTGTGCAGAGTGCGTGATCAGAGTCTCAGACATCCTATATAGGGGGTCAGCATTAGGTCTCGATTCCCCCTCTGCGACAGGGCTCTCTGGTTCTGTGTTGGCTTGTGTCCTCGGTAGCTTTGGTTTAACCATGGTCGTCCGTGGCGTGTCCGTGTCCTCGGCCGGGTTAATCGTCGTCCACCCGGGTCCCGTTGTATGCTGCGGTCTGCTCCGGCCGCCCGTTGAGAACCAGGGCATTCTCTTGGGCGTTCTCGTCTCTTTTATTCCTGCAATGCCTGTCCCCCAACTCTCTCCCCCCACGTCGGGTATCTACGCCTGTTAGTCCCTGGTATTATAGCCCCCTGGGGGATGGTGATGGTAATTGTTCCTGCTTCACTGGAAGGCAGCGGACAGGGGTAATGTTTTACTTGTTGTTGGGTCCTCTGTTCCTTGATGCTGAGATTTGACTGTGGTGCAGGTATAAAGCAGGAGTAAGGCTCAGATTTCTTTTGGTGGCCCCGTATTCAGAGAACTGTAATTCAAGCAAGTAAGGGGATGGGAGAAAAAAAAAAAGTCATGGTCCCCTCCTTGTCTCCATTGAGAGGATCCCCTTGGCCCACTTGAGGACGTCCTTATTTATTTTGCTGCTCCGTGGTATTTTAAAAAAATTATATTTGCAGGTAGTTCCCAGTGGCTGACTCAAATTCTCTTTTTTCCTTTTTTTCCCCTTTTCTCCCCCTTCTTCTATTTATTTCTCCTTCTTATTGCACTTTCCTTCTTCATCTGGTTCCTGCCAGCTCCGTGTATAATTTCTGTCCAGAGGGGCAGCAGCGGGATGCTCTTCTCAGTGAGGCCTCGCGGCCGCACCACTGTTTCCCAGCATGGCCGGGCGTTCCGATCACTTGCCTGCGCGCGTTCTGCCCAGTGCGTGGGGGCTCATTCCCAACCTCTCCAATCTCGAAGGGGGCCGGGTCCGCCCCGTCTGTCGCTCCGCCGTGTCCCTTCAGTCTCTTGGGCGCACAGCCTTCGGGAGTCCCGCTCTCCCTGCGTCACCGGGCCCGGTAGCCCTCAGCGAGGCCGAAGGCCCCTCCAATTCAGTCGACGCGCTAGCCACGGCGCGGGCTTTGCGTTTCTCCTACCTAACTCGCAGCGCCTCGCGTTCTGCACCAGTGATCGCCGGCCATGTTCAGGGGTCCCGCGGCACCGAGACGACCATCCGGGCGGCCTCAGGAACAGGCTGATATTTGGATATTTAGTGGGCCGCGAGCAGAGCTCAGATTAAGCGTCCACCTCGGCCGCCCTTTTTGGCCACGCCCCTAACTTAGGGGTGTCTTACATGTAAGAAAAAGGAAGGTTTAGGCCTGGCAAGTGGGTACACTTGCCAAGTCTAACTTACAGTTTAAATATGCACGCACAGACACTGCAGTGGCAGGTCTGATGCATGTTTACAGAGCTACTAATGTGGGTGGCACAACCGGTGCTGCAGGCCCATTACTAGCATTTGATTTACAGGCCCTGGGCACCTCTAGTGCATTGTTCTGGGGACTTAATAGTAAATCAAATATGCCAATCATGGATGAACCAATTACATACACATTTTGTATAGGAGCACTTGCACTTTAGCACTGGTTAGCATTGGTAAAGTGCCCAGAGTAGCAAAAACAGCAAAAACAGAGTCCAGCACACATCAACAACCTGGGAAACAGAGGCAAAAAGTTAAGGGAGACTACGCCAAGGATGAAAAGTCTAACAAGAACAAATAGAGGTTTGTTTGCCAAACAGTACCATTGAGCTTGAATGGGCTCCTGTTCATCCAGTCTGCTATTACCAGACATTCAAACTGGTATCCAATTTGGATTACACAAGTCTTCAATGCTCGGAACCACACACACCATGCATGTATCACACAGGCTACACACCCAAACACGCACAACATAAAGCCGGGATGTCAGCACTAGGAACCGGGAAAGCACATAAAAGCAGAATTTTATCTGAGAGAACCAATAGGCCTCCAATCTTGTGACACAAATAATAAGGTCTGGTCGTAACTATGAATTCCCAAAACACTGTACATTGCCACCATTGCTCTAGGTGCTAAGCCCTTGACTGGGACAGTAGTCTTCTATTGGTCTATGAAGGCACAAATAGTGCACCTTTCTAGGTCACGAAACAAGTCCAGGACCTTCTCATTACTGGGATCAGGCATAGACCTACGTGCATATGCTACATTAGTTGCGATGCCAGGGCCAGAGCCCCAAAACCAAGCTGTATTTATGTATTTTGTATTCCTTACACATATGCCTATATCTTAATCAGGAAACTGGGACAAGGAGCAACCTGGTATACCTGGGTATAATAGAACTAATATGAAATAGTGGTTGCCTCAGATGTGGTACAGAAGCAGGTACCAGAAATTAACCAACAGGATTAACAAGTAGGTCCACACTCAACTCTCAGGCCGTGTTGGGTGACGTGAGAGCACATAACTTAGCAGTCAAACACAATAACATATTGTTCAGCACAGTGCTCGTTAGCTAGAAGAAAGCTACTTTAATCTCACAGTAAAACAAAATACTTCACACTCAACAATGTATCAGCTACACGGTTGTGACCTCATCTTAAGATTCTAGTGAAGCACTACACCCTCTAAGCTGCACTCTCCCCCTCACTGGGAAGTCCCCAGCCTTTATGATAACCAAAGAAAAGAAACGAGTGCGGGCATTGATTAGGCACATGTGGACGTCACATTTGATTACCCCAATGAACAGTTCATAGATCAGTTCAAAAGACCTGATGGCCACATCGTTTGTATTGGCAAAGGGTAGCATTCTAGCAGCAGGTTTCACCTTTGTGTGAATTTAACAGTCGTCCAGTTCATGCGAGTTAAGCCCTGTGCTACTTGCTCAACAGAGGTGTGGATCAGTGGCAATGGTTGATGCTGTCAATGATCTCGTTCTTACTGTGTCATCAGTGGGGATAAGGGGCCGTGGATGGAAGTCTCACTGTTGAAAAGCATGACAAGCCTGCTCAGCTAGCGCACGTCTTCAGCAGTTACAGCCTTATAGGTGGTGCAGTTGGGCACTCACCTTCTGGAGTTGTAGCCTCCAGGCTGGTGCAGATGGATGTTTGTTTTCAGCAGTTACCGCCTCCGGCTTTGTGCACAAGGGTGCTCAACTTTGACAAATGCAGCCTCTGTGCAAGTGCAGATGAGTGCTCCTCTTCTGCAGTTGCAGTCTCCGGGCTGGTGGAGATGTTTGCTGATCTTCAGCTGTTGCAGCCTCTGGGTGAATGCAGGCGGCTCTTCACATATGAACATCACAGGCAAGAAGCAGTAACGCCAGTCCTTCAGGGCTTGAGGTTGTAGTGCCGAACAACACAGTGACATTCTGATGGTTAGCTTCTTCATACAGATCTCTAAAGGAACTGCATTGAGAGACTGGGGAACACCTCACAACTTGAGTGTGCACAATCTTTGCTATCTGAAGTCAGCTGCCTACTTCTGGATGCTCCACATGCTAGGAACACACTGGGCTTTTAGCCTTTCCGGTCCCTTCTCCTTCCGAGCCAGGCACTCCATGTCCCATTCTGAGAAGCCTGGCCAGCTTCTAGGAAGACCCTTAGCTCCTCTAGCAAGTTACAGACTTCAGATGATGTCTCTTCACTTCTGTGAGACTTGCTGTCATGCAGCCACCAATGCTGGTCACACAAAAGTCCTTTGAGTAACCTGCTGTGCACTCCTTTTCTTGGTCAACAAGTACTCAGAACTGGGACGAAGTGTAGTGGTTTGGGTCCCACTTTTATATTCATTTTCCCACCAGGGAATGTGGATCCAATATCTAGGTTTCTGTTACTGATTTGTAGTGGTTCCCTGTCAAATGTATTTTTGTGGCGGTTGCTCATACACAGCCTTTGTGCAAGGTGATGGCTATAACAGCAAGCAGAAATGATGCTTGCTCCGAACAGTATTCAAAGCAAGGGCACAATGAAGTGTGAGATCTCTGCACCAGGCTACCATCAGATTTTCTGAAGCAGTAATCAGAGACGTACTAGACCCTTACCTTTAACAACAGACGCCAGTGAACCCCTGGCATCTCTACTATCATAAATAGCAGTTTTCAGGAATAACTAATCAGCAACCTTTACTAACTTGTGGTGTCTGGGTCTCTATCATCTGGCTACAAGGATGCATTGAATATTTCTCCACTGCTTGGGGAAGATGTATCCCTCACCCTCCATCTTGTGCCATGCTAAAACAGGGACCATCCACAATGTATTCCACAGGTCCCAATACTTAGACTCTTACTGTATAGAGTTTTACTACCACGTGCTATACATCCAATGCACATACACACATTTGACACACCCACGGACTGTCAGTGCAAGAGACTATAGGGCACATTAAAGCAGAACTTTATATGACTGGGACCAGTAGACTTCACTCTCCTATGACACAGAAAAATATCAGGTCAAGACTTATAATTCATTAATATTAATTGGTACGTAGCTAATTCCACTTCATGTGATCAAAGCAGACCATGGACAGTAGACCCATGCTGCTTATGAGAGCTACTCTACCAGGTTATAGAACAGGTTCTGGACTTTGCGTTACCATGGGCCGACATTACGCTCTGTGCATATGCTAGACTAGTGTGGCTAAAGGGCCAACGAAAATGTCAGGCTAGCAGTTTCACATGCAGTCAGTGACTCAGCAGTTTTCATGTCCCCTATACCATGCAAGGCACAATCCTGTCCTTGCAGTATGCCTATATCTATGTATTGTTTTCTGATTTTTTTTAGATGAAACTGGCAAGGCAGAAAAAACTGTCTCTAAGCTAGACATAAAAATTAACTAATCTTTAAATAATATAATTGAAGGTTGTGGGCTTCATTCCAATACAATATTAATAACCATATAATGAACTCTAACCACCATGTAGACCAGTAAATTCCTCTCCACGAGTATCAAGCTGAGAGTATTTATGCTGTATGCGAAACAGATGCATGGTGCTCAGGCAGCTTAAAAATTGCTACATTGCAACAAAACAAAAGGACAACACACTCCCACAGGAAATAAAATTTAAATGCTACTCTTCGCCCTCCACACCCACTCTGCCATCTATCAAAGGAACTTTGAACCTTTATCTTAAGAATCAATGTTTCAAGGCTGGAAAAGCATCTATAGCAACAAAAATACATACCCACATTATTACCATCCTTCTTTAACTACTACTGAATTGTATGTGTTATCAATTGAAGCCAGCAGTAGTGCTGTACAGCCTGCCTCACAGTGCTGGTCCGAGTACAGACAGGTGGGGACACGTGAGGAACAAACATTTCATACATTATTTCCTACTACAAACTCTTGCATCATACATTATATATGTATCAAAGGATGAACAGTGAGATATGGTTTTTCTCCTCACTTGTGAGTAATTCCCTACCTAAAATCCACTAAGCAGCAGACAAATTACATATGCGTGTAATCAATTTGCACAGTTTTCAAGTGAGTTTTTAAAAATGCTTCATTAAGACTCTATGTAATCTATTGGGCATGAAAAATAGCAAATATGTTATTTTTAGCATTCATAGCCTAATAAAGGTATGGATTTGTTACTTTCAAAGCATGGATGATATGCATATTGACTAGTATTCACAATAAATGGGCATGTATAGTGAAATTCTCCAAGTCCCTCGCATGTTTCAGATTGTCTCTGGGTAATGGATGGTATGAAGCTGTGCTACTAAACGAAGCAATACAAGGCTTTTGGAATCTCTAGTTATTCTGTCCCCCGTTCTCCACCTAGGTCTCATGAAAAGGACTGTTCTGCCAGCGTGCCTGCTCAAGATATTATATGTGTTCAACCGGTCCCCGACTCTAAAGTCACTAAGCAGTCATATACTCTACCTTCGAAGCCTTTTTCCAAAATGTATGTGTTCTGACGTCTATCGAGCCCACAAGCACCTGCGTAGAATGATATACAATGGAAAAGCAGTGAATATTGTGGAAATACCAACATTTTATCCTTTAGCATCTACATGTCCCCTCTGTTGGGCTTCACGTATTCCTTCCTCCCCAACTCTGAACTTACACAAATCCTTTATGTGATGCAATTATCGCTCTCTAAAGACAACACAGTAAAAGACTATGAGGGAAAATCCTGGAATGATGGTAAATAGTCCTACGGTAGGGAGAGGAATAGGGAGGCTTGTCTTGCTGGCTCCTGGATGAGGCAAAATAGCAGTTAGGAGGGATACAGGAATTGTGTCCTCATGAAATTGGGTAACCTGGATGGGCCTCATGGTTTTTATCTGCAAAGAAGTAGGCAGGATGGACAAGGTAGTTCTCCTCAAGAAGATCATGCCCAGGTGTGATTGCCTTGGAAGACTTTTTCCTGATGTCAAACTCAAGCGCTTTGTCCAAAGTTTGGCTATATTCATAAGAAGAATACCACTAGATGCCCTGATAGGCAGAGAAGTGAGCATTCTGGGTGTACTTGGAGGTCCATGAATTCAGGGAACTAGGCAGGCTACATTGGCCAAACTGCTGTAATCCGCAGGGCCATGGGTTCAAGAAGCTTGGACGGCCAGTTATCATATGCAGGGAACTGGATGGACCTGACAGCACTTATGTGTGGGACCATGGATCAAACAAAAAGTAAGAAGTTGTAATCTTCATATGCATGGAAATGGGCATCCCAGAAGGGTCTGGCAGCCACCCTTATCTCTAGAACCATAGATACAAAAAAGGAGATATATGTGATGGAAAATAGGCAATCTGGGTGAGCTTGGTATGCTTTTCTACCATAAATCTGAAAACATTTGTCTAAATGGTGGCCTTGTACAGCATAAAACCAAAACCTCTGGTTTACAGTTTCAGTGGCTATTGATCTACTTTAGGACCCAACTGGTTGGAGACAAAGCAGCTCACAGTTAGGCATGATTGTAACATTGGATAAACAGTGACTTTTAAATGTTATATTTACTAACATAAATACAGCCATAAAAACCCAACTGATGGTTTTCTGAGTGAGTATCTTTCTAGACATTGTTCAGCAATAAAGCACTCAAATGCTATTTTGAATTTGTAACTTTCCGCTTTAATGGGATGGGGGGAAGCGATGTGGAGTGGATGAATAGGACTAGTGGAAACAAGGATTTGGCGAATGATTGTTACATGCACTTGTTTTACATTTTACGTAGCCCTATTAAAGACTATTGGTGTCAGCATTAAAGGTACACAGAATATAATCTCCATAATAGGCTGTGGTTTGCAGCTAAGCTTACGTTCAGGGGTACATTAAAGGATATGGGCCCTAAGCCTTTAATGTGCCCTAACACTCTCCCTCTTTGGCTACACAAGCTCCTCGCATGTGACCATATCTCCTCCATCCATCTGTCGATGAGTATCAGGCTCCTCACATGCAAACACAATGAGATATGACACTGATATACAAGGCAAAAGCCCTAAAAACAAGAAATGAGGAGGACTAACCAAGTTAGGTAGTAAGCACGTGACATCATGGCATGTAACATCACATGTGGCATGACAGGAAGTGACCTCCCAGGAAATGATGTCAAAAGAAATGGCATCACATCACACATTAAGACCTCACACACATTTAGGAGGCCTATCATGAGTACATTTGAGCACATTAAGAGAGTTAATAAATTGCATTTTGCATTAAAAAAGTGGCTCAACCTGATGCATAATCTGGGCCTTGGCTAATACATTTTGTGAACTCTGCCATAAAGAAATTGGCACCAAGACAAAACATGGGAGTATATCTGTTCTGCTTAAAAGGTTGCAAAGTCTTCATTTTAAAATATCTGAGGTGGCTTAAGGTACCTGCTGCAGATATCTGGGTGCCCAGTAAATATCAGTAAATAATAATGGTAAGATCGCTGGAGTCTAACACATTTTCTGGAGAGATCTGTGTTTTGTCTAGTCCCAGATATGAATCAGAAGTTAAAGTGTCTCCTGCAAAGATCGTCATGCATCATGCAGATGACATTTTTATTTTATATAGATAGGTAAGTGGGTTACTACTTTTAACACAGAGATCCTTTTGTTACTTGCAGTTCATAAATTGCAATCCTTCTACTATAGCACAGTGAGTTATGAAGGGCATGTGACTCCTACACCTTGTAACTCTCACTGTTATATATCATATATATATATATATGTTATATATGTGTCACTGTACACATCTTGTACATTGATTTACACTCTTACATGATTTATAGTCAATGTACATGTTATGTAAAGCGCTCTGACACCTGTGATGAGTAGCGCTACACAAGAAATAAAATAGTGGTATTTAAATTGTTATCTTTGAAAATACTGTAACAGAAAAACTAATCTGACATTGTTACAGTGCACGCATATCTCTTATATACAGGGACTAAACAAACTCAAAAGCATGCCCCTCTTAAGCACCTGTGAAGTGATAACAAGCTGTGTGCCTTTGTTTCTCCTCCCCTACTTTTTCATAAAAGTGTGAGTCTCCAGACCACGCCCAGTCAGAATCATATTGGAACAAAAGAAGGTCTGCTGGCTCCTTAACTTCAGGCTTTATCTTTGGACCAGCTGGAGTCAAAAATAAAAAAGTCTCCTCCCTGCCTGCATGTTGCTGCTGGAAATGGAAAGCAAACAAGGTGCAGGTGCTGCTGAAAGTGTGGCCAAATTCAGCACATTTCAGTGGGGCCCAACGTCTTGGCAGGGTGGACGGAGTCTACCCTTTGAAAATAGTGGGTGGATGCCATACACATGTGTGTACCCCTGTCCTGTGCCCTGCTTATATATGATGCAACAGAATTGTAACTTAAAAGAACATTAACATGGCCTCAATAAGCTAAATAAACCACTTGGACTGGAACCACTAACCTACCCTAGGATGGGGACTCCTACATGGGGAGTTCATTTGAACAGGGAGAAATCCTATTCCACTTTATGGGACTCTACATGCCCTCAACTCCGGAGGTTCTACCACCTGCCTTCGTGCCTTGCCCAAGGACACCCAAGGCCCATTCTCCTGCTGCAACTGCACCGTCGCCTGTCCTCACAACCTAAACTTCCCCTCTTCTGGACCTCCCGGACACCTCAGAGGTATACTATAGAACACTTGCCTCTCATCAAGCACGCTATTGAAGTATGGGACCTCATTGACTTCATTGTCCCCGATGACACCTTCTTCATGGAGACCTGGATCACCACCTCCTCAGATCCAGACATTGCCACTGCCATCCCCGAAGGCTACAAGATCATACATCGAGACGTGTCAACTGACCTGGACGAGGTGTTGCATCGTCCACAAAAAGTCACTCCGCCTCACGACCAGCGTTGATATCCATACCCGCGTCACCAAACACCTACACTTTCAAATCCAGACTAATCCTAACACCACCCTCTGGGGAATGCTCATCTACAGAACCCCCAGAACCCAGCCAACCCTTCAGCAAAGCACAGACTGACTTCATCGCCCCCCATGCTCTCACATCAACGGGCTACATACTCCTTGGAAACCTCAACTTTCACCTCGACAACCACAGTGACCCGAACACCTCTACCCTCATTGAGAACCTCACCACACTCAAGCAACTTGTCAACCTTCCCAAGCACTAAGCAGGACACACCCTCAACCCTGAATTTTCCGCCAGAAACCACATCTCCTTCTCACACACCTCAGAACTCCACTAGACTGACCACCACTGTGTCAACTTCTCCTTCACCAAGACGGTCAAACAGTACCAAGCCCACTTCTCCCCTGCGCAGAAACTGGACCAAGGTCACCGGAGCCCAGCTCACCACCTCGCTCCGCCAATGCCTCAGCCCACAACCTCCACCAATGGATCACCAGCTGCGTCAACACCCTAGCCCCCATAAGGAAACCCGCTGGCAATCATCACCACAGGAGACCCAGCTGGTTCTCCTCCAACCTCCAAGAATCCAAGAGCACATGCAGAAAACGTTCGAGAAAGTGGAGAAACAGGAAGAGTGCAACAGATCACAAAGCCTTCAAATACGCCGTCGCATCACAACGCAGGCACATCAGATCGACTAGGAAATCAGCCATTCAGGAGAGACTTAACACCAACGCGCACAACATCAAGGAACTTTTCACCATAGTCAAGGAATACACAAAACCTGACATGGACACCACAGACATCCCACCCTCCCAAGACCTCTGCGACAATCTTGCCACCTTATTCCACTGGAAAATTCAGGACATATACGAAGGATTTGCAAGCAAAGGACCCTTCCCTGCCCACCAGCACCACCACGGATGCTATCATCAACCGATTGTGGAACACTGGACCCTCCTCACCCTGGAAGACACCCTCAAGCTCATGAATACCACCTACTCTGGGGCACCCTCAGACCCATGCCTCCACCACATCTTTAGTCAAGCCAGCGCCATCATCACTCCCGAGCTATTCTGCACTGTTCCATAGAAACCGCCACTTTTCCAGACGCCTGGAAACACACAGAGATAAAACCCTTCCAGAAGAAACCTTCCGCAGACCCTACAAGTTGAAAAACTACAGACCTATCTTACTGTTCCCTTTTCCAGCCAAGTTAACCAAAAAAGCGAACAACGCACAGCTCACACAGTTCATCGAAGCCAACCACATCCTCAACCCCTCCCAATCCAGATTCAGGAGCAACCACAGCACTGAAATTGCACTCCTAGCGGCCACCGATGACATCCACACTCTACTGGATTACAGCGAGACAGCTGCCCTCATCCTCCTTGACCTCTGCCGCCTTCAACATTGTCTCCTACACCACCCTGTGCACCAGACTACACAATGCTGGCACCTGCGGCAAAGCCCTGGAATGGATCTGCTCCTTCCTCACTGACCAAACCCAGCGATGCAAGCTCCCACTTTTCAACTCAAAGTCAACGGAAACCAGATGTGGAGTTCCCAGGGCTCCTCCCTGAACCCCACCCTCTTCAACATCTACATGACTCCACTTGCCAAGATCAGACACCAGGGGCTCAACACCATCTCATACGCCAAAAACACATAGCTCATTCTCTCTCTCACCGATGAACCATCTACAGCCAAAACGAACATTCATGACAGAATGAAGGCAGTTGCCGACTGGATAAGAGACAGCTGCCTCAAACTGAACTCAGACAAGATGGAGATCCTCATCCTGGGTCCCGCCACTTCCACCTGGGATGACTCCTAACCCACCACACCCACAACCTCGGCATCATTCTTGACTCATCACTGTCCATGGCCCGCCAAGTCAACACATCTCCTCATCATACTTCCACACCCTTCACCTGCTCCAGAAGATTTTCACGTGGATCCCCATCAACACACAGAGAACAGTCACTCAGGCACTCGTCAGCAGCAAACTCGACTACAGCAACACACTCTATGCTGGAATCAAAAACTTCAAGCAAGACTCCAGAGAATACAGAACGTCGCGGCCAGACTGATCCTGGACGACCCTGTCCACCTGAGAGACCTACACTGGCTCCCGTCAACAAACGCCGCATCACCTTCAAACTCATGACCCACGTATACAAGGCCCTCCACAACATCAGACGTGCCTACCTCAACCACTGCCTTTCCTTCTACACCCTCTCCAGGCAACTCCGCTCAGCACAACTGGCCCTGGCTACCATCCCCAGGGTCTGGAAGAACATTGCTGGAGGAAAATCCTTCTCCTACCTCGCCGCACAGACCTGGAACACAATGCCGCTCCACCTCAGGCAGTCCCCATCGCTGGCTCTGTCCAGGAAGGACCTCAAGACCTGGCTCTTAGACTGACCATGTCCCCCAGCTAGCATCTTGAGACACCATGGGTGATAAGCCAAGCTTTATACGTGTTGATTCATAGATTGATTTATGTGAGGGTGCTAGGTTAGCTTGAAGAGCACATCCTGCTTTCACTGACTTGCCTTGAAGTGCTTGGAAAAGCAAGTGCGATGCAAAAGAAGGTCCAGAAAAGAGGCTAAAATGGACCATTTGGGGGGTAGCCCTGACATTAGCACAAGGTTCTCAGCAGCCTGAGTGAAAATAACAGGCCTTGAGCTATGGAAGATAGGTTGGGAGGGAACAAGGGGTAATATGAGAGAGGTAGAAATGGGTGGTGGTGGGAGCGAGGGTCGAGTGTAGAAAAAGCAGGTGAACAGCGTGCAAAGATCCAGCAATCACTTTGGTCACTAAAACCAGAAAGGTGAGGGCTCAAAAACCCCGGTTTGAAAATGAATACACAACCTCATACCGTCACGACTGAAAGCACAAAGGAGATTTTAATCCAGCACACGTTCGAGCCTTTCCTATCTACACATAGAAATGAAGTGGATAGGATTACCACAAGATGGGATAATTAAATCAGAAGTTAAAGAAAATTGCTAGTGAAATGTCAATTTGTATGGCTAAAATAAAAGAAAATATCACGGCCATTTGCAAAAAAAAACGGGTTGGCTTTTAAACCTGATGCCGGTGACATGTTCGCTTGCAAAAACAACAAAAGACGTCATGTTATCAAAAACAAAGATAACCCACGAGATGTTAGTGTTGTTTTTTTAACTGTAACACAATATGTGTTTATGCCACTGAAAGTCCCAGTACACGCTTATAAAAAGACAGCAACATCGGTGAATGTATTGGTCACACCTCTAATAATTTAGGGGCGCACACAATTTGGCTGTGAATTCTTGAATAGAAGGGCCAGGGATGTGAAGTTATTTGTTGGCCTCAATATGATAAAACATGCACCGTCGTAAGGCGCACAGCAAATCTGACTTTGTGGCTTGACTTCAAGACATCCCATGAACTTGGGAGATAGACTGCTGCTATTTCTAGCTAGAAAATATTGGATCATAGCTAGTACAGCTGAAAAACGATTCCATCCTCACAATCATAAATTTCTCTTTAAAATATTCTGCAGGGATATCTAAAAGAGAAGTTCCTGATAGTATAGATGAGTCTCTTTCAGTTGTACTATCTCCAATCCAAGCTTTGCTAGCTAAAACATAAGCTTGAGTATAATTTACAAAGGTCAAAAAATACATTAGGGAAACTTGTACTTTTATGTGAAGTTATTGTTATTAAAAGAAAATACATAAAGGGAGACATGTGAAAATAGATGGGCTAAAGGTATCAAAATAATATGTCACCTTTGCAATGATAGTGTGACCTTGAACATTACTAGAGATAAAATAAATTAAATTGGAGAGGTTTTGAACCATGTGGCAAATTAAATTATTAACGAATTACAAAGTGCTATCTATTTTATTTAGCAGAAAGTACAGTTTCTAAAACATGCAAGGAAGACAGTGAAAAGCACAACAGGGCTGTCTGGGGGCCTGTGCACTGCCTATGACAAGTGCATGGGCAGTGCAGGGGCCCCCCATGGCTCCCACTGCACCCAGTCTCCACCAGCTTTTACATGGCAGTGAGGGGGGTCGTAATCCCCAGGGCGGTCTTGCATGTATCGCTGTTCTGGTGAATTAGGACCGCCAGTCCCTCCAGTGGAGGGAAACTGGCGGTCCGACTGTGGCTGCTCCGCCAATTGTGTTCGCGGAGGTGGTAATTAGGGCGTATGTCTATCCATATGCTTCAGACTCCTCACACAATCCATTTTTGAGTCACAGGTGCCTCACAAGATAGGTACATGTGTCCCAGGATTTACATGCTACCAAGGTGACCATAGCGCATAATACTAACTGCCGCCCCACCTTCATGTGTCACAAGCTCCTCACACTATCTGCTCATGTCCCTCGAGCTTCTCACACTGTCTGTGTGCCACAAGATCCTTATTCTGTTCATGGACCCAATGGTCTGCAAGCCATTTGTCTGAATCTTCGGCTTATCATGTATCAGTGTAATACTAGTTCAGAAGTGTGTCAGTTACTGACCAGTTTTATCAGCACTAGAAACATTTCTGGCCACGAACCAGCTGTACTTTGCACTCCTTTTACATAGAAAGGTGTCATTGCTATTGTGTAAGATGAAAATCTCACCCCTAGGTTTCAGGGGGAATTATGTTACAGAGAGAGAAGATAAAAAAATATCTATATCTAGTGGTGTGGCCAGTGAGGGAATGGAGTGGGTGTAAAACTACGAGCTCTGCTCAGTCCTCACGGTATTTGAGTCTGTTAGCACCCTCAGTTCATAGCTAAAAACAATAGAGTGAGGCAACCCCCTGCAAATATGATGGCAGCAGAGGAGCACTGTGGACCCGGCAGGAATCGAGATGGTGGTGCTATCTATGGAGCGGGTTCTGGCCTGGCACAGCGGCCACAACCTTGTTTGGGCAATGGGTCCTGTTAAGGCTGAGAGCTGGCTGAGGAGGACCAAATGCTGTGGGGCCCTGGGGCGGCCGCGACACTAGCTAGGCCCTGGAAGGCGTTGGGTCTAGCGTAAGGGCCACCAGTGCAGGAACCTATGAGGCACAGCTGGGGACCTCCCACCGGGGCATCTCTGAAGTTGGAGGGCCTGCAGAAGGACTTGGCTGGTGAAACTTGGTGCGTTGAAGCTGAGAAGGAGAACCAGGTGTGTGAGAGGACAACATAACAGTGTACACCAGACTATAGTTGGTCCATTGTTAAACAGTAACACACCTTGGTGGGGTAACAGTTGGCGCATGAAGAGGCGTCACTTTTTTTAATCACAGGGAGAGCCTTGTGTGCAGTTGTGAGCAGCTGAGGTGTGCACGTGAAGAAGTTAAGCACAGCACCACCTAATGATGGTCTTGGAAGCTAGGAGTGTTGTTCAGTTTGAAGGGGGGCATTACACTATCCTTGCTCTCCCTGACGAAAGGTAGTGCAACAACCAGATACAACAATTGCATAGTGAGAAGACAGCTGGAAATCGTGGGTGGGGGGGAGGGTGAATGAGCTGTGTAGAAGAAGAGGTCAAGGTGTAACCTACACCATAGAAAGGAGCACCACACAGCTGGCAGGACATTTTTGCTTTACATCACCTGGTGAAGGTTGAATTGTACAGGACAATTGGATTTGCTTTGTGGCAACTCTGTGGCTCAGAGATTGCAAGTAAAATGCAAAAGTGAATTCACATTTCAGAGATGGCCGCCAATAGCGCTAGACAAGGAAATTCGATTAAGGAGCTGTTGACAATGAAAGGAGAAAATACAGGTAAGGGAAAGTGACCCCTGCCTAGGCCATCGCCAGAACGAGAGGAAGAGCTTCTTTCAAGGCTTCTTTCAAGACTTCTTACATTATTTGCTAAAATAAATAAAAGATAAGGTGACCATGATAAGGTGAGATTTAAAGGACTATCTTTAAGAAGTGCAGAGAGATGTTAGTGAATTAAGCACTGGTGTGGAAAAACTGGACACACCGTGGGTGAATGCTCTGAGGAGATCCATCTCATCAATAACAGACTGATAAGACTGGAGGAACAGTACAAGGAAATTGTGCTCAAACAACATGACCTAGAAAACCAGTCTAGATGCAACAACATACAAATCATAGGTCTTCCACCGTGAGCAAAAAGATCTGACCTATGTGCCACAGCTCCTCCATCACATTCAGAACAGACCAAATGACTTACCCATTAGAACTGACAGAGCTGATAGGGTGGCTCAGAGATTGCAAGTAAAATGCAAAAGTGAATTCACATTTCAGAGATGGCCGCCAATAGCGCTAGACAAGGAAATTCGATTAAGGAGCTGTTGACAATGAAAGGAGAAAATACAGGTAAGGGAAAGTGACCCCTGCCTAGGCCATCGCCAGAACGAGAGGAAGAGATTCTTTCAAGACTTCTTACATTATTTGCTAAAATAAATAAAAGATAAGGTGACCATGATAAGGTGAGATTTAAAGGACTATCTTTAAGAAGTGCAGAGAGATGTTAGTGAATTAAGCACTGGTGTGGAAAAACTGGACACACCGTGGGTGAATGCTCTGAGGAGATCCATCTCATCAATAACAGACTGATAAGACTGGAGGAACAGTACAAGGAAATTGTGCTCAAACAACATGACCTAGAAAACCAGTCTAGATGCAACAACATACAAATCATAGGTCTTCCACCGTGAGCAAAAAGATCTGACCTATGTGCCACAGCTCCTCCATCACATTCAGAACAGACCAAATGACTTACCCATTAGAACTGACAGAGCTGATAGGGTGCTGGCTACTGGGACCAGCTGACAGTCCAACTTGCACCCTCCAGATTAAATAGCACAAATTCACTTCTTTGATGAGAAGGAGAAAATCAAGGAGGTAGCACATAATGCTGACTCGATGAGCTTTCAAGGCTACAAAGTGCTGCTTTTCAGTGACTTAGCTGCTAGATTCCTTCAGAGGAGGAACGATTTCTGGGTGATCACCGACTTTTTGTGGCACCATGACACACTATGTCAATGGGGCCACCCTTTCAGACTGATATTTACATATAACTCCCAAAAACACATCCTCGGAACAGTCAAAGAGGCCCCCTCAATTCTTGGTATCCCTGATGAAGGAGCGACACATGAGACAATAGAAAGAAGCCTGAAGCCAGTTGGAGAGAACCAAAACTGGACAATGGTGAAGGGTTGCAGGAAAAGGCACTTGCTTTCCAAAACTGAGATTCAGCAAGGTAATTTAGCCTCGCCTCAGTGACTCAAGACCCTCACAGGTGATTTGCCGTGCTCTATAAATGTTTGATTGGTTGGTTGAGGCTTTAATCAGGGAAATGGGGACACTCAAAAATGCTCAAACATGGTTGAAACCTGAACTACTGACAAACCTAAAACTTCTGGAGAAATTAATGGACTTTAATACCTAAACTGGTCTTCATGCTAGTGGGGTGAGACGTGGACTCCAACAAAATAGGGTAAAGGAACGGGCCTTTGGCTTCTGAACTATTGAAAATGAGCAAATGGAGTGGGACTTTGTTATTGCTTATGTTTTGTTTAGTATAGAAGTCTTCAAGGGGAGGGTTGTTCTGAGAGCATGCTATCTTATTGTGCTCCACGACATGGAATATTTGTAAGAGACCTTCAAACCCTTCATGTTACATATTCTAGTATATAATGTTTGGACTGTTTGGCGTTAAGGACACTTCTGAGCTTTTAAAGGAGGGGGAGAGTTAGACAACCTACAAAGGGATAGGCCAAGACTAAGCACTAGTCGGCACAGGAGAAGCCTGTGAAGGTATGGACTGTAGGATTCTTAGTAGACCTACATTCATTCTCTAGTGCCATGAAGAGAGTAGACTATAGTTAAAACTGAACTGAAACATTAAGGGATTTAATTTTCCACATAAACCGTTGGCTATTTTACAAGTTCGGAGAACAACTTGGTGTGACATTTACCTTCTACAACAGATGCACCTTTTTAAAACTGATCAGGACAGGATGAAATCAAAGTACTTTCCAACACAATTTTTGTCTCTTCCGCAATGAAAACAACAGGGGTTGCAATTCTGTGCAGCAATACATTCCAGTATATCTTCCATTGTGTATTTAAAATACACATGGATAAGGCAGGTAAGCGGCTGGGTATGGGGACCTGGACTGGAAAAAAAATATAGGACCCAATGTAAAGCAGGAGGCATTTCTCAAAGATATTATTTCAGAGATCCTTGACTTAATGGATGGGGAAGTGCTTATTGGGGGAAATATGAATACTGCATTACATCCTGTGAAAGATCACACTCAGAACAGAAAATCTGGAGGGAGACCGGCCACATGCAGGTTTGAGAGTGGCTGAGTCAGGTTGGGCTTGGGATGGTTGTCGTTATATGCACACGAGGGAGGTAGACTCTACTTTTTATTCATTGTTTCACAAGACCTATGCAAGGCTAGATTACTCCCCCCTATAAACTAGGTTATGCACAGATATAGAAGGGTCAAACACAGACAATATTGCCATATCAGACCGTGCACCTGTTAGTATGCACTTTCTGGCAATCGGCGAGCTAACATCAACAAGGGATAGTGCTCAAATTAATCTCTTTTGTGTGCTCCAGCGCTTGTAGTGGATATTTTTCAGATAATTAAGGATAACATAACAGACCATAACTCAGATAATTAAGGATAACATAACAGACCATAACTCTGCGCATGTCTCCTCATGTAGCCTCTGGGACACATGAAAAGCGAGGTTGGCAGGAAAACTTTATCTGCAGCTACGCATAGTAATTGCGTTAAAGCACGAGTGAGGGAGAGCTGGGAGAATAAACTAGCAGACTTAGAAGGGAAACAAAACATTTGGCTCGAATAAGGTGTGGTGGCAGGTTCTGGCAATGCTGGTTATGACAAGGCAGAATACGCTTTGCTGCGAATTAAGCAGAAAAACTATGCCTCAGAAAAAAAGGTTGGAAAATCATCATTTCAATTAAAGGTAAAATCACAGCTGAGAGGGTCACAAACGTAGAGCTTAACAGGGGAGTTAGTAGCGGGCAATAGCCACACAGGAGACACTTTCAGGATGTTTCATACATCACTCTATATGAAAGCTCCACATCATAAGAAATTGATTTGTATTTGCAGAGGAAGTTCAAATACAAATCCTGTGGACTGCAGAAACCACTAAGATGCAACTATTGAGCTAGCTGAG
Organism: Pleurodeles waltl; assembly: GCF_031143425.1. Classification (NCBI taxonomy): domain Eukaryota; kingdom Metazoa; phylum Chordata; class Amphibia; order Caudata; family Salamandridae; genus Pleurodeles; species Pleurodeles waltl. The sequence goes on along the minus strand of NC_090440.1, from coordinate 548,334,207 downwards.
ATGATAGATGCATTAGTAAACTGAAACATTGAAAGGTTCCGGGCCCAGACGGGTATTCCGGCATCTTTTATAAAATGTCGTACGCCTCTCTAGTCCGGAATTATACAACTGATTTGGAGAGACAGGAGAAATAAACAAAATAATGAAGAAAGCGGTCACAGTACTTATCCCTAAATTCAGGAAGGAACTTCCCAGAGTTCTCTCTTGTTTTTTGCATATATATATATATATATATATATATATATATATATATTGGCGATTGCCAGTAGTTAGTTATATTTAGGATCAAGTTTCCATTGAAAAGGCGTTTTTGTCTTGCCTATATCTTTAGTACCGTTTAACGAATCATCCCAAAAATTTCTAAAGAAAGTGTGGCAGAGAATCTTGTTGTGCATGGGAAGTTGTGGTGATATCCATCAACCGAGGGCCGAGAAAAAGGAGGGGGTCAAAAAACAGTACAGTTCCCATGTTAACGAGCCATAGGAGCATTGAACATGATTACAGCCCAAAGCACTGGATGGGATTACAACAAATGTGGCAAAAAGGTACCTTTCAGTATGCAGATTACACGTTTTGTTATTTGGTGTAAATCCATTCAGTAGCTTAAGAGGAATTAAAGGAAAACCAAATTTGTATATCTATAGGCACGAAGGCTTAGCAAATCCTCCCGATCTCGTGCTGAGATCTGATTGGCTGACAACAGGAAGTGTTGGCAGCCATTTTGAAACTCGGTTTAAGCCAAGTCCAAAAACAAAAAATAAATGCAAGAAAAAAATGAAAAGGGGGCAGACTACTTTTACCCTACCCCACTAGCCTTGGTTTATGGGTTCCCCTAGGGTTAAGGCTTACTTTTTTTTTTTTTTTTGTCACAGCATAAATTGTGGCGGATCCACAAATTTTGCAGTGATTTTTTTTTTCTAAAAAGTTAGCACAGTCTCCTGCACCTGCTTTTAATATTGCCCTTGGGTGGGACAGGTCCAGGGGATATTGCTGAAAAATAGGAGTGGGGTGCATGGGGCCCTGGGGACCACCACCTCCTTGGGGCAAAAGATTATAAATTAATGTGGGGTGGCGCACCACGTCTCTGGGGTTTAAATAAAATAATGTAGAGTGTATGTTATGGACCCTCAACCCCAGGCACCGCCACCATTCTGGGGCAATTCATACAATTTATGGGGGAAGGGCATACTCGCGCCTTGGGGACCGCCACATTCCTGAGGCAAATCTACTTAAGTTAATGTAGGGGGGGTGCACCCCCGGGGACTGCCACAACTCCGGGGCAATCAATAAAATAAAAAGTGTCCCACGGCCCCTTGCGCCCCAGAGACCACCACCGCCTCGGGGCACAAGTAACTTAAAAGAGGGGGGTCCATCGCAGACATCCAGCCCAGTGACCACCTTCCCTCTGGGGCAAATTCAAACACTGGTGGGGGCTGTGCTGTCCCCCTCATGGAGCCACAGATGGCACTGGGGACTGCCACCCCTCCAGGGTCGGCTCCTGCTACCTCCTGAGGTTCCCACCCTCAGGAGGTAGCGATTTGCTTTTAATTGGTGGGAGGTGACAGCAAAAGCAAACACAGTTCATCAAGAAAGTGTCTGGGACTAATCGTGCACTCATTATTATAGCAGGAAAATCAAAAAAACTTAGTTGTGAATATTTGGTGCTCAAGGAGAAAGAAAGAGCCACATTATCTTCCTCAATTAGAGAAATCTCCACAGTTTTACGAAACCTCAGAGCACTCCAAAGCAAGTACACTCTGTGTGTTTGTTCATATTTTATTATCATCCAATCAAATCTCCATTGCCCATGCCAACACATGTTTCATCAGTGCTGCATTTGTGGCAGCCGACTTCTTCAGGACTAAAGGTCTTGATCTCTTGAATCCTGTATATATATATATATATATATATATATATATATATATATATATATATATATATATGTATGACTTTGCTTATATCGAGATGTAAATCTCCTACTCCGGAGAGTGGTTCTTAAGTAATGTATTCTTCTTTAGTTCATGTATTTTGTGCAGTACCTCAGAGAGTGCTTCCGTTTAGCACAGCGTCTTGCCAAGTAAATGTAGCATGGTACTCCAGCAAACATAACTCAACTTTCAGGAAGCAGGTGCTGTCCAACAGCTCCTGCTTCCTGAAAGTGGAGTTTTCATCTGTTTCTCTTCACACAAATATACATGCAGACAAACAGATAAAAACATTGCTCCCACAAGCAGGGAGCTGCTATTTAAATGCTGGGTTCCACAGGAGTCGGGAGCCTGCTGGAACCGCAGCGGCACTGAGACTCCGCTGTGGTCCCGCACATTAAAAAAAAATATATATATATATATATAAAATTTTCAAAGTTGAACAGTAGATTTGCAGTTCCACCTTGAAAATTATATGATGAAGACGCTGGAGGAACAATTACATTTGCAAAGTTACAGACACGCCAGGTCACTGGAGACATTTCCTTAATGTCATTTAAGCAGCTCTAGTGTAGGAGATGTACTATACATTTACCAAGTGAGGGAAACCTTACTAATTAGCCAGTAGAAGGTATTCCAGTTGCACAGACATTTTGCCTAAAACAGTGGTCTCCTCTTTGATAAATACACATGGCAGGATTATTTCTGTCAGAATGCTCATCTTATAAAAACTGATCCTCAGCGGCAAGCACTTGCAGATACAAAGCAGGTGCCCACGTCGAACCTCAACTTCTGTAAAGTATTAATCATCCTTACTTCGTGCGCATGGCCAAGGGAAAGCAAGTGTGTTTTTTCTGTATTTCCAACTTGAAAAGTTATCTGTAATTCTTGATGGATCCTTGCCTTTTTCAAGCATAATATCTCATGTAGTGACTACGACGAGTGGGTTCTTTCTTGTCAACAGCTGCTGAGATTGAATCCTGCCACGCACGGACAAAGGTCCTAAGGTAACTATAACTCGTGCCCTTGCCATGCACTGCTAATTATCCCAGAAATTACACCACTCATGACATTTTTGATAACATAATTGTTAATATCAATGTAATATTTGCAAGCAAATTTTTCATGAAAACAACGTGTATGGTGGGGTGCAACTTATAGTTACTTTAGGACACAGGTTACAGTTACTTGAGATAACTCTAACTCTGAAATTTCATGGTTTTTAATGTTTTATAATATGAGCCTAATTTTAATGTCCCTGTAACCTTTGTTTTTTAAGTGAATTTCTATGTTTCTTAAAAATTTTTTTTGTTTTTTTCAGTGAATTTTATATATATACGAATGTGATTGCCAGATCGCAAGAGATGAGCACCTGGACGTGAGGAATGGGCTTTCTACCAGTGCAGAAGAAAGGATTTGGATCAGAGTAAACGCCAATGGCTTTGGCCAAGACCCGACAACGATTGAGAGGAATCTATGCACAAGCAATGAAGAAACAGGGGGGACGTTGAAATTACTTTTTTGGAGAAGGGATTTTGAAAACAGGAACCTTGCCCGTTTTAAGCCTGTAGTGCATTCTGTCATGGGTACGTGGAAAATGGAGAGACGGCCATAGTCCGGAAGCCAGAACACGGTGAGAGAAAAATATAGATAAAATGAGGGCCGATTAATTATAGTACAGACCACAGCATATCGCAGTGTTTAAATAAGGAAATTAGGTACAGTGCTCTGTTTTGGAAATTAAAATTAAACATTGCATGAAAAGAGGCAAGCCACAGTGTTAAAGATAATAATGCGGACCACGGCAAATGTCAGCAACTAAAAGGAATGATTGTCGAGGGAAAGAGAAGCACAGATCATGGACTACAATTGTAGAACAGAAACAACGATGGATGTATTAATATTTGAAATGGAATGAGATAATTGTCCTGGCAAACACAACTTATTTTTTCAAACTGAGACTCAATCAGCAGTGAGACTATAGCATCATATGAATTGGGGGGGAAATTAAGATCACACTGCCATCTACAGTCAAGAGATGGAAAGGTTTATTTGAGCTTTCATTTGTAATTCAAGATACTAGAAATTAAACAGATATTAGAGCAACACTCAATTCCACCAATACATGTGATACAATGGCGGAAAAATGATAAAAACGTGAGGAACTTATTGGTTATATGTCGAAACAACGAGTGCTTCAACCACCCATGCCTGAACAAATGCCTTAACGATGATTTTTCGTTGTAAAGGCATTCCTGGTAAAGGCATTAGTGATCAGCATGCATGGTTCCAGCAATACATCCCACCTGACTCCCCACCCCTAAAAATTACTGCCAGCCCCCACCCCCAAAATTACCACAACCCCAACCCCCGTCCCCTAAAACCTAAAGCACCCCAACCCCCACACCACCCCTAAAACCTAAACCCTGACTCCCTCCTCCCCGTCCCTAAACCTTACTCACCCAAGCCACCCACCCCACCCCCAAAAACTAAAAATACCCTGACTCCCCACCCCGCCCCTAAAACCTAAAGCACCCCAACCCCCAGCCCTAAAACCGAAACTCTGACCCCCTCCCTCCCCGCCCCTAAACATTACTCACCCCGAGGCCCCACCCCCAAAAAAACAGCCCAAGTCCCAGCCCAACATACCTCCTCCTTGATCGCGTCGACTCCCTTCTTCTGTGCCTTAACCACACATGTATGTGATTCACACATGCATGGTTAAAGCCCTGAACAAGGAAGTCGTGTTTTGCTTTTGTTTTCCACTACTTCGTGGTTCACGACTCTTTGTTCAGGATGCTTCCCGAATAATTAGAGAAATGTTTGATACAAATGATAGCGAAGTCTCACAGAAAGTATGGATGCAAGGGAATGTAAAAGGAACTGACATCAAGATATTATTGAAAGAGTTGGAAAAAGTGAGCACTTTGATGGAAATAAATAAACGGTGGGAAAGTGTCACCTTGAAAAAATATATTGAATGCAATCGAATTCCAAGAGGATTGCGCATTTTTATTTTACCAACGTTAAATGATAAGGATCCAGACTTATTGAAACAGTGGCAAATGGATACAGTTGAGTGCTCAAATAAACTAATGAATACTTTAATCACACATGCTGAAAGGTGGCTTGAAAAAGCTATAGAAAAAATCAAGGAGCTGGAGAAAGCCTTGGAGAAATATAAGGGCACCGAGGAAGGGGCTAGAAGTCTTGAGGAACTTGAAAATAAATTGGACAAGCACGAAAAAGAAGTCCAACAGAAAAAAATAAATTAACAGAGATAAAATTGATTATTCAGCTGGCAGGGTATATACGTTTGCCAAACGATTTGACACAATCTACAGTAGACAGGTGACGGAGCAAGTCCAGGAAAAATCAGGAACACTTTCTAGTGTGGAAACCTCTGAAATGAGTTCAGGGGACGAAGGATCATCGGTGACCTAGACCACCAAACTGGACTTTACAGGGCATATGAGACTATTACAGATGTCGACTCGCAGAAGAGGTGGAGAAATGATGAGGTTAGGGAATCAGGCCAATCGGCAAGAACAAGACGGAAAAGGAAGCGGAAACACAAGCACAAGAAAATGAAACCAGGTTTAATTGATAATTTAGTGATCAATCTCCTCTCAAAGGTCCTATGTAGTGCAGGAATGGACCTGGCAACATCAAAGATTGACCTACATAAATTCTGCAGGAAACTGAAATTAAAGAAATATTTTGCAAATTAGCCCTCTACAGACACAAGCCCAGGAACGCTCCGACCTATGTCAAGTTTAACATAAGAGGATATAGAACCATTACAGGACTGATGGGACTTGGAACAAGAGTCTGATATGATAACAATTTTGAATGAAAGAGCAGCATCTGACTGGTAATTTTGTAAAGAAATGGGAGTATTAACTAACAAACCTGGAATGAGTGGCTGTAAATCAAAATACAGATTTTGTCCACAACTACCACTGGGTAACAAGGTGTGTGTGTTTCAAGAATTAATGGCTGATGATTTGAGATATATTTTTAAAAGGGAGAAACAAAAACTTTCAAGTTACGTTACAAATATGACCCACGATGATTGGTGGACATTGCAAGATTTACAAAATGATAAAAGTATTGTGATAAAAGCCTCAGACAAAGGAGGAAATATAGTGGTGATGGATCGTAGTATACACACTTAGGAGATTAACAGACAATTATCAATTCAAGATAAGTATGAGAAATTGAGAGAAGATGCCATGAAATAAATTATGAGAGACTTTCACACAAAATTAAACCGCTGGCATGAAAAAGGTTAGTTGGAAGATGCGGAATTGATGTATATTACAAATAGCAATCCCACAATACCAACATTATATGTGTTACCAAAGATACATAAAGGTATGAAAAATCCCCCAGGATGCCTGATAATTAGTTCTTGTAACTCATTACTGGAAAATGCATCAAGATTCCTAGACATCTTTTTATTCCTATATGTGACGGCTTTTTCTTCTTCCATCAGAGACTCCGTGGATTCCCTAAGTCGGATCACCGGCATACCTTGGAAACATGAATAAATAATGGCAACAGTAGATGTATCATTATATACCTCAATCAAACAAACATGAGGATGGTCTGAAAGCCGGTGCATATTTTTTACACAGTAGATCAATGAACCTATTAGAGCACACACAGATGCTGTTAGAAATTATGGGGTTTTGCCTCACTAATAATATCTTTATTTTAGTGGCAATCACTACATTCAGAAGAAAGGAACAACAATGGGAACATAATTTGCTCCCACTTATGCTAACCTCACGATGGGGCACTGGGAAGCAGAATATATATGGACAGAAGAGAAAACCGAGACTCTCAATAGGATGGTCCTATGGGTTTGGTGTATTGACGATTTATCTCTTATTTGGGAAGGAGAGCAGAATGAATTAGAGCTGTTTCTGAACTCATTGAAAAATAACCCATTGGGACTGTAATTCACATTTGAAATAAATCAAAAGAGAGTAACCTTCTTGGACACTGAAGTTTACATTAAACTTGAAAAGATCTGCAGAAAATGATATTAAAACCTACCAGATGTGATAGCATCTTATCTGCCAACAGTTCACATCTTAAAGTGCTTAACTGGACTGTACCCTATGGAGAATTTGTACGAGCTAGAAGAAACTGCTCTAAACTAAGTGATTTCAAAATACAGAGAGGTGAGATGTATCAGAGATTTATTAAGAGGGGGTATCCGATATCTGTGTTGGAAGATGCTATGAAAAGAGCTGTGGGAAAAGACAGAGATGATCTACTATTTCAAACCATCAAAAAAAAAAAGGATCAAACCATGGTCACTCAGGTCACATCCGGTTCTCTCACTTACAATTCAGTCTCATATATAAATGACAAACAGAAGCAGTATATGTTTCAATAATAAGTTTAATAAAACGACTGCATCTTAGCAAGGCGTGAGCTGCAATAACCAGGACAACACAACATGACAGTTTTAAAATTGTGATGAGAAGAGTGAAGCATAAAAACAATGTTATCATATTGTCACTATTTTCAATAGACTAACTCCTATCTAGGCTAGGATAGAGCACAGCATGTTAAGCTCTAAGTCTGCCCTTCAGGTTCCCCTGGGAAGACATCAACCCCCATACCTGAGCAAAGGCCTGCGGTCTGCGTTAGTATCTGTAGCGAACCATTCGGCAATTAGCATACAGTCATGGTTCCCTGGCTGGAATCTCCCTCTAACGTCTAAGGGACAAGGAAGTGTTTTTATAATAACACAGCTGATATTCTGAGAAACTGTTCCTACGTAAAGATGTGTATTTTCTACAAGTCTTGGAGACAAACTTTTACCACGTTCACCGGCAATGTACCGTGCTATAGCCTTGGAATAAGCACAGAGTGATCAAGATTGTCTTGTTTGAGAATAGAGTGCTGGCCTAGGCAAAAACAGTTAGATAGACGGAAATAAAACAAGACCGTAAAAATGGTTATTGTTACATTAATAAGACGAAGCTGAATAAAATATATCTAGGTTAAAGTGCACAGCGGCCTAGTGTGTTAAAACAATGTGCATGCAGCTATAACTAAAATGGCTACACAACAATATCATGGATTATATTAGATCATACAAAGAAATCAAAACAGCCCTCACAAAAAACTGGAGGATCATAAAGAAAGATGAGGAAATCAAAAAGTGGGTGAAGAAACAACTAAAGATCACTTACAAAAATAGTCCATCCTTAAATGATTTCTTGATTAGAAGCGTTCTAACCTTGCAGGGAAGTGGGACAAAAACTTGGCTCCAGATGGAAGGCTTCTTTAACCCCTTCGCTGCCAGGCCTATTCTCCCTCAGGTGCCAGGCCTTTTTTGGGCTATTTTGGGCGGTTCCCACTTAGGTCCTCAGAACGTTTTGTCCACATAAGCTACCCACGCCAAATTTGCTTCCTTTTTTACGAACATCCTAGGGATTATAGAGGTACCCAGAGTTTGAGGGTTACCCTGGAGGAGGCCAAGAAATAAGCCCAAATACAGCAAAAATTTTGTTTTTTAAATAAAATAGAAAAAAAGGGCTGCAGAAGGCGGCTTGTAGTTTTCCCCTGAAAATGGCATCAACCAAGCGTTTGCTGTGCTAAAATCACCATCTTCCCAGCTTTCAGAAGACTTGAATCAGAAACTACATTTTTCAACATAATTTTGGCATTTTACTGGGACATACCCCATTTTTACTATTTTTTGTGCTTTTAACATCCTTCCATTTAGTGATAGAAATGGATGTGAAACCGGTGCTGGATCCTGGAAAGCTAAACATTTCTGAGAAGTAGCCAAACTTCTGAACTCACCAAAGGGTCATTTTTGTTGACCCTACAAGGTTTTCCTACAGAAAATAACAGCTGAAATAAAAAAATATTGAAATTGAGGTGACAAAAAGCCATTTTTCTCCACATTTGACTCTGTAACTTTTTCCTGCGATGTCAGATTTTCAAAAGTAATATCCTGTTACGTCTGCTGGACTCTTTTGGTTTTGGGGATATATTGGGCTTGTAGGTTCATCAACCCTAGGTTCCCAGAGCCAATAAGGGAGCTGTACCTTGCAATTGGTTTTCTTTGTATACCTGGTATACAGCAATTCATTTGCTGAAATATAAAGAGTGAAAAATAGGTATCAAGGAAACCTTTTTATTTCCAAACTGGGCAGAAGATAAGGTGTTGAGAAGCAGTGGTTATTTACCCATCTCTGAATTCTGGGGTGCCCATACTAGCATGCAAATTACAGGGCATTTCTCAAGTAGATGCCTTTTTTACACACTGTCTTACATTTGGAAGGAAGAAAAGTAGAGAAAGACATGGGGCAATAACACTTGTTCTGCTATTCTGCGTTCCCCCAAGTCTCCCGATAAAAATGTGTGGGTAGGCCTAATGCCCGCGACAGGAAACGCAACATGGACACATCACATTTTTACATTGAAAACTGGTGTGTTTTTTTTTAGAAAATGCCTAGCTGTGGATTTTGATCTCTAGCTCAGCTGGCGCCTAGGGAAACCTACCAAACCTGTGCATTTTTTAAAACTAGGCACCTAGGGGAATCCAATGGGGTGACTTGTGGGGCTCTCACCAGGTTCAGTTACCCATAATCTTTTGCAAACCTCACAATTTGGCAAAAAAAAAAAACTTTTTCCTCATATTTGGGTGACAGAAAGTTCTGTAATCTGAGAGGAGCCACAAATTTCCTTCCACCCAGCGTTCCCCCAAATCTCCCAATAAAAATGGTCCCTCACTTGTGTGGCTAGGCCTAGTGCCCGTGACAGGAAATGCCCCAAAACACAACATGGACACATCACATTTTCCCAAAGAAACCAGAGCTGTTTTTTGCAAAGTGCCTACCTGTAGATTTTGGCCTCTAGCTCAGCCGGCACCTAGGGAAACCTAGCAAACCTGTGCTTTTTGAAAACTAGACGCCTATGGGGAATCCAAGATGGGTGACTCGTGGGGCTCTCACCAGGTTCCATTACCCAGAATCCTTTACAAAATTCAAAATTTGACGAAAAAAACACCTTTTCCACACATTTCAGTGACAGAAAGATCTGGAATCTGAAAGGAGCCACAAATTTTCTTCCACCCAGCATTCCCTTAAGTCTCCCGATAAAAATGGCACCTCACTTGTGTGGGTAGGCCTAGTGCCCGCTAAAGGAAATGCCCCAAAACACTATGTGGACATATCAAATCCAAAACTACCTGTTTTATTTCGGGGGGGGGCACATGAGTTTTTGGCCTGGGCACAGCAACCATATAGGAAATCTGCCAAACCCAAACATTTCTGAAAACTAAACACCAGAGGAAGTCCTGGGATGTGTGACTTCGGTGGATCCACCAGTGTTTTCTTACCCAGAATCCTCAGCAAACCTCAAATGTAGCTAAGAAATATATTTTTCCCACATTTCTGTATGGGATCACAGCACCGACACAAATTTCCTACCACCCAACGTTCCCCTCATTTTCCCCGTAAAAATGACACCTCACTTGTGTAGGTGGGCCAAGTACCTGTGACAGGGAAAAGACAAAAACATGTCGAAATTGAGGGGGAACCAAAGCGGGTCCAAAAGGGCAGTTTGAAAAAAAAAAAAAAATTGGGGGTGACAAGTGGAGCAGACTTTTTATCGGTATAGATGCGACAATGCTGGGAGGTAGGAATTTTGTGGATTCCTACAGATTACGGAAGGTTCCATCACAAAAATGTGGGAAAATGTATGATTTCCAGCAAAGTTGGAGGTTTGCAGGTCATTGTGGGTAAGAAAATGGTGCGGGTGCATGTGAAGCATACCACCCTGGATTCACCCAGATGTTTAGTTTTCAGATGTATCTAGGTATTGTGGATTTTTCTACATGGCAGCGTCCCAAAGTGCAAAAATTGCAGCCCTCACCATTCCAAGTGGGACGATTTTCAGAGTTAGCCAAGCTCTCATGGCCCAAATGTAAAACCAAAACCCAATATAATCAAATGTCCTCTTGCTTGCCATGGGATAAGATGTTTTAGTGTGGGGTGGGGGAGAGAGCTGAAAGACTGTTACCCCCTCAGTTGGGGTGGGGGCATAACCAGGCCCATACTGGTTGGTAGCCACCACCCCACTATTTTTATTTTGTTTAATTCTCTGGCATCTAGTACACTTTCTGCCCCCCCCCCCCAGGGTGTGGATTGGGGGGAATTGTCCCATCTGCCCACTGGTGGGCAGAACAACTTTGGCCCCATTTATTTGGGGTGGGGTATGGCCATACCCCCACCCTCTTATTTTGAAAATAAAATCTTCCCTGGTCTCTGGTGGGCTTTCTGCCCCCTTGGGGGCAGATGGGCCTTCCAAAAATAGGACGATCTGCCCTTAAGGGGGGCAGATATGGCCACCAGTAATATGTCCCCATGGGAAGCGACCCTTGCCCAAGGGGCTGCCACGCCAAACAAAACACACACACCATTACCTGGTGCAGGGGAGCAGAAATGGCCTAAAATAAAATAAATTTGCCCTCCCAGAAGAGCGACCCTTGCCTAAGGGGTCTACACGTCTAAAAAAATAAAACACACAAAAAAAAAAGATCCCTGGTGCCTAGAGGGTTCTGTCCCCCCTGGGGTCAGATCAGCCTAATTACAATACTATATATATGTTTATATATAGTATTGTATCATTCAGCCCAACCTCAATATGTAAGTGTACATATAAATGTTTGCAAATTCTTATATATAAAAGAACTTGATGGCATTCCCCCATGGTATATTGCCAATGTGTCTTTAATTTCAAAATGGGTGCCTCTACATCAGCAATGTGGACACATTTTGGCTTCTACAGCCTTAACTGGACCACTAGTCAAGTGATTATTTGACCTTAAAAAGCACTGTAAGGTAAGTCAAGTGTTTTTGCCATGTTGATTTAAAAGGAGAATAACGTACGTAGTCCATGCAAATTCAACTGAGATCTACATTTTCTTATCTCCATGTTTTGTTGGTTTGTAATCTTGTCACTTCATTCTAATGCATGCTCAACCTGTAATTTCATAGTTCATTTTTATGACAATTTATATTCATTATCTATTATCAATGCTTCCCTGTCAACGTGTTTTTTCGTAATCATTTTTTTATCTACATCTTTTTTATCTTCATACTTATTGAAAATGCAATGTATGTCAGGTAAATAATAATTTTCTTATCTATTATATTTCATTATACAAATTAGCTCACATTTTTCCTATTGCTTTGTCATTGCATTCACTGTAAGTGTAATTACAGCCAAACACACTATATGGAAGTAGATCTGAGATTACAATTTTATGAATGGTTAAGCAGTTTGGAAGGTGTATGATTACCACTGGATGTTGGGAGGATATGTATGGTTTTAATTTTAAGTTGGAAGTGTGATGTTTATTATATGTATGGTTTTAATTTTAAGTTGGAAGTGTGATGTTTATCATAAATGATTACCTTTGTAAGCAGATTACATTGTGGCTGAATTTTGTAAATGGAAATGAGATTGTACTGTATCTGTTACATGTTTTGTATAAGTGTTTGTATCATGTTTTAAAGATATTGGGCCTTAGAGTGTGGCGGTCTATAGAAAGCCACACTCATGGTAGCGGTCTGGACCGCCGCCAATGCGGTGGTCCGACCACCACATTACAACCCTGTTGGTCGGATTGCAATGCGGTGGATCGACCACCACATCACAACCCTGTCGGTCGGATTGATAGGGAGCCGCCAGCTTCGCCAAGATCTTGGATCCCGGCGGTTGACGGTGGCAGAGATCCTAATCCACCAGGACAGCACACTGCAAGCAGCGCTGCCCTGGGGATTACGACCTCGTTCCCCGCCAGCGGTTTCATGGCAGTAGCACCACCCTGAAAAGGGTGGTGGAGAAACGGTGCAGGGGGCCACATGGGGTCCCCTGCACTGCCCATGTCCTTGGCCTGGGCAGTGCAGTCCCTCCCCCCAGCCAGCGCCACTGTAATGTTCACTGTCTGTTCTGAAGACAGTGAACATTGTGAGGGAGCTGGTGCACCCTGCAGCAGACAGCATTACTGCTGACTCGATTACGAGCCTGAGAGAATGCTGTAGCCCGTTTCCTGCTAGGACACTGGGCGGAAACTTAGGTTTCCACCCACCGACGTAGCAAGAAACCCATAATAGTTTCGGTGGGGAGGTTGCCGTTTAAGCGGCAGCCACCCTGTCAGGGGTTTGGTGGACTGAGTTTTCTGTCTGCCAAACTCATTATTTGGAAAGAGATTGGGGGTGAGATATGTATATGTAAGTCCTGAAGAAGGTAATGTTTATATGTTGGTGCCACCAAAACGTGTCAACGGAATTTAACAAATATCTATCCAGTCCATTAATATTAACTAGAAACAAAAATGGGGCAAAGATATAACCTTGGTGTACACCCCAGTTACAGCTAATTGGTGGGGTGCACTCTCCCTTAGGGCCATATCGAATCCTGACTGTGGTGCTCTAATGTGAGTGCCTCAATAAAGTGACTAGTGCCTTTTCTATCCCAATATTTTCCAACATGGACCATAATTTAGAACAATTTATGGAATCAAATGTGTATGAATGGTCAATGAATGCTAAATGTAGGGTGTTTTTGTTTGCTTGGACATACCTGGCGTAAAACCGAGTTGGGTGTAACTCGTTGCCCACTCCTCCAGTCTAGAAAGGAGACCCAGGAATTTTTAATAGTAGAATCCAACAAAGACATTGGGCAATAACAATTTGGCTGATTTCTATCACCCTTCTTAAAAATAGGTACGATTGTTGCCTCTTGCCAAGAGAGAATTAGTGGGTCCACAATTGCTGTCCGAATCAGATTTGTGAGTAAAGGGGCCCAAAACTCGATTTTCTCTTTGGAAATGTACAGAGATTGGCCATCAGGGCCCAGGGCCATTACACATTATGGCCCATATTTATACTTTTTGATGCAAAACTGCGCCGGCGCAGTTTTGCGTCAAAAATATTACCGCTGGCTAACGCCATTTTGGTGCGCCGTGCGGGCGTCAGATTTATACTTTGACGCACGGCGGTGCAAACAACAGGTGGGAGTCATTATTTTTGACGCACACCGCGGCGTCAAGTCGTAAAGGAAAACAACGTTAACATGGCGGAAATGCCTGTGGGTCGATTTACGACACCGCAAACTGGATATGCGCCGTTTTTTTTGACGCAATAGCGTCAAAAAACACAGCAAACACAGCCATTTCACCAGAGGAGAGCCAAAATGGATCCCAGATGCCACTACAGACCCCAGGAAGATGACAGCAGACCAGGAACCAGCCAGGAGGACCCACACAAGAACCAGGACACTTTTAAGAAGAAAAGAAAGTGTCGCTTCAGTGCAGAGGAGCAGGAAATCCTGGTTAAAGAGGTGACGGAACACCAGCACCAACTGTTTGTCACATCAAAGTTGGCAATCAGTAGGAGAGAGGCTATATGGCAACAAATTGTCGACAAGATTAACAGTGTGGCTGAAGTACGCAGAACAGTCATCGAGTGCAAGAAACGCTTCCAGGAACAGGAAGGCAGCACTGCAGACTGGAGGTGGGAGTCCAGCACACCAGAAGGCCCTGGACCACATGGAGGAGATGGTCGCAGCCGTCATCCCTGAGGAAATCGTCACAGGGATTCAAGGACAGGACAGCGCAGACTACCAGGAAACAATGCACATGCAGGGTAAGTCGCATGGGGAATTAAAATGCACTAATGACAACTGCAACCGGGGGGGGGGGTGGGGGGGAATACATACTACACATTGCATGTAAGTGATCATATACATGGAGTGGCATGGGTAAAGGGGCACGGCAGGGGGGCATGGCCCGTTCTGAGAAGACCTGGGGCACACCACAACCCCAACAACAGTCCCATGGGGGCATGCTGTCATGCCAACGATGGAGCAAAGGGAAAGCCACGACAGGAGGGAAGGCCACCACGTCAAACTGACATCCTGGCAGTCGTCAGCCAACATACCTCCTACATTAACTAGGGCCCTATTAGCAATCCTCTAGCCAAACCGACAACTGCAATGTAACTGCGACAACAGTTGCCACTACCACCTCTGATCTGTGTGCAGCTCAAGTAGCCAACGGCAGTAACCTCCCCATGGAACATACATACCTAAATTAGGGGGTGAGGATGACATCTGCAACAATCTCCTGAAACAAGACAAAGGCCCCAGTACACTCAAATGTCAATGCCCATAGTTGTCACAAACATCAGCCAAAGTAAACAACAATAGGAACGACACAGCACTAAGGACACACCCATGCTGCATATGGCAGGGTCCATCCTGTGCCTGGGTAACAAGGCAACATCCCAAATGTCATACTGCTCAGACAACAGCATTGAGGAGGAGACACATGTAACTGGTCACTGAAATACACCTGCACAGTCAGAGGACGAAATAGGACACTGATACGACTATCAGGGCAATCCAATGTAACACACATTACCCAACATCAGCAGGACACATTAACAATGTCAACATCCATATCAGATCATAACATAGCCATGCATAGGATATGCAACATGTCAATTACATTTAAGTCGATGTGAACGATCAGGGATTGGGGCAGGTCCTGATAGTTAAGTGTGCTGCGAGGGCCATCAGAACACACACAGCCAGTGAAAGGTCTCACCATGAGAATGGATATACACGGAGGGTCGAGTAGGACAAGAAGGTGGCAATTCTCAATTTGGCATAAACCAACACCTAGAGGCGATGAGGCTGACAAGTCTGATAACTCAATAACATACATGTGACACACAGGTGGGCCATAGGCCTGAAACAATGCCCATTTGAAGGACTGCAGATATTAATACAAAACAAGATCACAAAGTGAATTCATCAAAAGGCAGGCACGTCACATCAAAATTGCCACAATACAGACACACTAATTGTACCCTGTTTCATTGCAGAGGAAGATGGATCTCCTGCCGATATGCCTGTCCCAGATTTCCCTGATGACATGGATGATGAGCCGATAAACATTCCCCAGGAGACTATCCAAAATGTCTTTGAAACCCTCCAGACCCCACCTTCTGTCACAAGGAGGAGCACAGAACAAGCAGCCATCGCAGCGGAACCACCCACCACCCCAATTGTAAGACCTGCCAGCTCCAATACAGCTGAGGACTCAGACGACACTGGCACCAGCTTTGAAAGAACTGTAGTTGGAGTACAGCAGGAGCTGGCCAAGGAGGTGCGGTGGGGATGCAAAATATGGCAGCCAGCCTTGAGGGGGTGCGTTCGTGCATGATGTCATCCGCAGATCAGGCAGCAGCTATACAAGCCCTAACATCTATCTTGCAGGAACTGCAGAAAACCCAGAAGGAAATCAGCACAGCTGTAATACAGTTGACCCAACACCTACAACAGCAATCCTGTCAACGTGTGCACGAATGCAACATTGAACCCCTCAGGGCCGACCTGGCTGCCTACCATCATGATGTGGCTGCTATTCTCAAGAACCAGCAGGCCCTCCTTGCAGCAGTACTGCCCTTAAGACCTTCACAGGGAGCAGCAACTGGGATGTCTGACTCCACGTCTTCTAACACTGAGGTGTGTGTTGCCCCTTCACAACCAACAACAACAAGGACAAAGCAGGCAACACACACATCAGAAGAAGAAGACATGGAACAGATCACATTCACAAGGAAAATGACCCGGAAGCACTAGTCCCTGCCACATAGTCAACTATTACCAAGGTCCTGCGCTTTGTAACTTGCCAGTCTTGCAACAACTGTACTCAAGCACTGTTCTGCAAACCACTGTATATCTTGTCACCCAGCCCAGTGATTGTCTCTCTCCTATTCATTGGCTAAGTCTGTCCCTCTGCACTGTCTGAAACAGCAACCCCAGCATGACAAAAGCATTTTGGTAAACCCTTGTGTTGGATCACAATGTAAGATGTCACTATAATGGACTCACAATCATGGACAATGTACAGATAGCACTACAGCACTTTTCAATAAATAGCACTTACACAACAAATCTGTCTCTGGGTAATGTGACATATCAACTGTGCAGTAGATAATTGAAATGTCCCTACTGTCAAATAACGTAGCTTGTCAATACAACTGTCCAGATATTATGTAGTTAGAGAAATCTGCACAGTGACCATGATTGCATCATACTCTGCCCATCCTGAGGGACATATCTGATGAAGTGAGAAACCATAGACCACCATGCTGTGTTGGACAGAAAAATGCTTCCTCAGGGGATAACTAAGTCATCAAATAGTGCCCGCTAAATGTTGTCAACGTGCAAAAATAACACAATAAACATGACACACTAATCTAAGTAAATACAAACAAAAACCTGCACAAATGAAGGTGTCTGAATTAACGTACAAATAGGTAATCAAGCCGAACTGTGTCACAAATGATGTATGAGGGTCATGAAGACAAGAATACAAGATTTCCAATGAGAACTCATCTTATAAGGGTGTGCATGATCATCACACTGCAGTCAGACCTAAAACTGTTTCCCCAATATCAAGTCTGGAAGCACTGTTAGTGACTTTGAAAACACACTTATCAACAGAAACACATTGTCATCCATATTAACTGTGATTGGTGGTTGCAACAAAGGGTAGACACTTTGCAAGGTAGCTCTGGGTTAGCTGCCAATCGTACAGCTCAGTTGGGATTTGTGTGTAGCATTGGACACAGATGTTATAGTACAAAAGAGATGTACACGGAATCCAAACCCACGATCAAGTACCATTCAACACATACTATTAAGGGGTAACCAAATATTTATTAAAAGCTAACCATAGATGAGGAAACTGAGGGAAAAATCTTACCTACCCTAATCTACCCTGACTACTCATTACCCACAACTGTCCCTAACTAACCTAAGCTACACTTACTTATCACATGTAACGAAACGTTCTAAATATCTACCCCCCCCCCCCCCCCCCCTTATGAGACGGGACACATTGAGGACAACACATACTATACTATCCTAAACAAATATATATTTTTTGGGTAAATAGTTCTTTATGTTATTTTGCTTTTTTTTTTTTTTACACACAAGAACCCCAACATAGCCCCCCACCCACCCACACATGTAATAAGTCAAAAAAGAAACAAGCAGGACCCCCTACCCCCCACCCACTAACACTGACTAAACTAACAGCCTATACTAACCTAACACTAAGCCCCCTAAGCCCACTAAGTATAAGAACAAGGAAAGAGGAGGGAGGGGAGGGTATCATGTCCATCTATTCAACTGTCTAGAGGTTGGCCCTCCGGAGGGTCCTCTTGATATCCTTGACCCGCCGTTTAATGTGCCGCACGTCCCGGCTCAGGTGGCTCACCTTGCGCAGCACTTTGTCCATCTTGTTTTCAAGTCTATTGAAGGCTGCAGGGTCAACAGCTGGAGCAGTGGCAGTCTGGGTACCGGTGGAGAAGGTCTGTGTGGGCTGTCCTGCACCGGTGGCAATGCTGGGGCCAGGAAGTCCAGCAGATGTAGATTGAACAGAGGCAGCTGTAGGTGGGGCCACCTGGCTCCCATTGGTGGTTGTTTCTGTGTTGGCTATGGTGGGCACAGTAGGCCCACCCTATGGGAAGGCTCGCCATGCCCCGGAGGCACGTTCATGGCGTAATCGCCGGGCCATCCTCCGGAACCCCGACTCCACCAGCAGGATGTGCTGGTACCGCATGGCCCGACGCTGAAATTCACAGACCTGGTCTGGAGTCATGTTAGCTGCTGTGAAGACAAATGCAGATATGCCTCATTAGTAACTGCATTGTGTGAAACAGCACAGCAAGTTAATCAGACAATACATCTACAGTACTTCTAACAGCTCATATCACGATACAGAGCATCGAATGTCCCTGAGGAAGTACGTGGCAGGCCAGACAACAAAGGTCGCATCACACAAAGCACATTCATTAACCACAAGATGGGTAACAACTGGCCTTGACTTGCAATCTGACTTCTGACAGTTAACATCTAAGAATCATGCTGCATATCCTCCACCAAGAGCTGGGCTACAAATGTCAGTGTACGGAAAGCAAAACTAAAGCAACATGGTCTGCAAGTTGTAACTGGACTTTCCAGTATGGTACCAAGTGCCAAACCTGAGTGTGTATACTAGGATGCAACCAAACCGTCACTTATTCACAGGTATGTGTAACATACTGGTAGCATCAATACTAGGTACCCCATTCACAAACCCATGGCCGTGTTTGAGGGGGGGCGGTGGATATACAACTATAATTTGCCAACAACATGTACACCGAGGAGTGTATAGGCTAATCCACACATGTTTTTCTTTACAGACACACCACAGGTAAGGTCTATCTACAATTAGGAGTCAGCAAAACCTAGAGCACTCATAGGGTCAGACATGTCAGGACTTAGTACACAACATATACTTCCAGTGAGGCCTGACTTACATCAGACACAGAGTTGCTAGAACACCCATGATCATGAATTGCATGCACACCTAGGCCATTACACTCAGGTTCCACAGACTTGATGCACTACATGTGGAAGTACATGATGCTAGGAGGTTCTACCTACTGTTTCAAAATTACGTAGGTAAATAGTGAAGCAGATGTCTATTGGGAAGCTATTAGCTCCACCAATCTTTGAGAATGTGGGTCTGACAGGCTGACTTAATAGGGGCTGACTTCCATTGCGACTCCTGGTGATAAAAGTGTCAGACACATGACTATCCCCTGTACTCACAGTGGGACCTACAGGGATGTCCTACAATCCCTACATGATACCATTGGATACACATTGGCAAACTCAAACCATGTGAAAACTGCATTCCCACTCATGGAACAAGTGAAAAACTTGCCCACAGCATCACACCTTGCTATGCGTCCAACTCACACGAGTCCATAACCAGCAAACACAACACATAACAGACATATCAACACTTACTGTAGTGGTCGGGGTCCTCAAATGTCTCCACCTCTCCCACAGTGTAGGGCGCCGGTCCACCTGTAAGGTATGGAAAGAAGAAATGTGCTCAAAATCTGTGCACAGTGCAACATTTTCAGTACCATTTACAATGTGTAGGCTGAATAAGTAAATGGCAGCCATTCAGACATGATGGTACTGCATCTGATATTTCACGGCCAACTTGTACATTGCATGGGTCTCCTGTGACAGTTACACACATATCTGCACACATACATTGTCCCTAACTATCATGTGGTTGCAAACTTGCCCCATAATTGGTGAGCACTAAAAAATATGGAGTGTAATCGTCTCATCATGTGCATCCAAGAGAAACATCCAACGCCTGGTTACTTGAGGACTGCATTACCAGTCACACATGCCTTGTGGCCATGACACATTTAGCGCACATAGGCCCAATGTACAGAGGGAGGGGCAGGGACTCCTGTAAGCCATCCTGTTGTTACAGTATAGTCAATTGATGTGGCCCAGCTATGGTGATTTGCACCAACCATGGAGATGTAAAGCCATGTGCATACACTTGGACTGCCATCCATATTTGGATTGTGGCTCAACCGATTCCAACAAACATATTACGATGTTAGCTGAGGGCACCTTACACCTTTACACGATGTATTCAATTCATGAACTGACATTTATCCTAAAAGATTAAGAAACACAATAATCCCATACATTCATAGTACTTCTGTGAACGCTTTCCTTCCACACTCACCAGACTCACATGAGAGCAATGTTTGAGCCACTTTGCTATTATAAATTGTCGTGAAGGCAGCACTCATTTTCAGCATCATGTAGTGATTCTAAAGTCAGTCTAGCAATTGTGTCAACATAGTTGGCCTAAATGTTGATACATCTGTACTTCTCTTTCAATAATACCCTATATAGACATGATTGGCTCCTATTTTGTTAGCTGTGCTGACAGAAAGGCCGCACCAATTTCCTTCATGGTAAAGTTACCTGTAAGTTTGCAGAGCACGTGCTACCTGACAGCTAGCAATTGTGATCCTTGCCATAGTGCATCATTGATCCCCTTATATGTCCCCAAAATTACACACAGTCATCAAGTTAGCTGGCAGACATTGCACTAATCCACTGATGTCACTACAGAGCATTAAATTGTGCACAATAACAATAGTCGTACTCACCAACAGTGCCACCAATCATGATTCCCAGGTGGTCCAAGAGATCCTGCTCCCTGGTGATGAGGTCAGCCCACCGGTGCTTCAGCTGGTGGTCACTCCTCTGGCTGGCATACACACGCTGCAGGTGATGCAGCACCTTTCCCCACCGGATTCTGCGCGCCTCTGTCGGGTACCCCTGTATGACCCTACCCCCTGCCTGGATCATGAGCGGCAAGAAATGTGTCACTAGCCAGATGAAGCCCCCCAACTCCTCTTCCCCCATCCTGCCAAGAGGTGGCCTACCAGACATACTTATAATTGAAGAGAAGGAATAGGGGTAAAAGAAATAGAAAGGGGAAATTGGTGAAAGTAGGGGTAAAAAGACAGAAAAAAAGTAAACCTAAACACTAAAAGAGCCCAACTATCCCCAAATTAACACTACCTACAACAGACTCCCACAAACAATAAATCAACAAGATAAATGGACAAATGTAGACAAAACACAGTACTACAGTATACACAAACAACATTTATTTCACAAAAGGACTTTACAGATAGCACACTGGACAAATACAGCACAAAATCTCTGGACAACACTCTCTACACAGCCACACAGTCTAGAAGGATCATAGACTGCAAACTGAAAGTGAAAGTACACCCACTGTACATGATCTGTAAACAGGATATCCTATTACATCACTTCCTGAATGAAAAGTCCAGCCTTTTTCGCGTTATGCGTAATTTTTTGTTGCACAAAACTGTATTTGCGTCATTTTTTTTGACGCACAGACGTGAATATTAACCTGCATCCACATAATGATACATGGACTGTACAAATATCTGGATGCGGGCAAAATTTCACTCCTGTGCGTCCAAAAAAATGACGCAAATACAGTTTTGTGCAACAAAAAATGACGCACACCGCTAGGGACGTCAAAATTACAGTGCATTAACTGGTTTGGGGCATTTTTACTTGTTTTTTGGTTATTGTACATTTGGAACACATCAGAGATTGGCTAATTGAAGACAGTATGGTGTTGATGGTGTATGTTCACATCTGTGACATCATACTGCAGCGGAACATCATCCACTACACCCTTCACAGTATGTTTACAGGTGGCTGACGTCATAGATGGTCATAAGTGTGGCCTACATATATGTGTGGCACAAATTGTGCATGTTTGCCATAAGGAGAGGATAGCAATGTGACGCACATATGTACAATACCTAATTGCCTTTGGCTCAAGGTGTGTGCTTTGACAACTAATTTGTTGGTTGACCAGGTGTGTGTGTACATCACATGAAGCATTATTGTACATTTGGTTGTATGAATGTGACGTCCATGTGTCCAACCCTAAGATGCAAGTAAAAATTGGAATGAGCAAGGGCATGTGTTAGTCATACATGTAACAACACCCGCAAAGTATACTTCCAAGTTTTAGGGTGACGTAGACACCACACGTGACATAGCATGCACCAGATGGATAGCAGACACATGTTCATGTCAAAGGTCCACAATTTCTACATCCTATGTCCTAGAGTATTGGTAAGAGCTTCCTAGGCACTAGTTGATGAATCCCACAGTGAGTCATACACATGTATTGAGGAAGTGGGTACCATGTTGTTTGCACAGACAGACAAGGGTCAATCTCATATGTATGATGACACCACAGTTGAGGCCATAGAAGTAAGCCCCAACTATCAAGTGGCTGTGGTGGACCAGCATACAAGACAGCACGTGTCCACATATTTCCAGTGATCATTTGCACATAGGTGTCTTGTTCATGTGTGTGGTCCAATGATGATCCTGTAGATTTTTTGGAATGTAATTTGTCACAGTTCGGACCAGGACTCATCATGAGTCAGTGGCACCTATTCCTGTAACTACTGAGTATCCTTTGTTGATCAATGTGAGTAAAGTAGATGTGGACATGTGAACCAACATGTGGATGGTCCCACCCTGTCACTAAAGACGTGTAATGAGACAGTCAACAGGGCAACCTTGGTGTGCTGAGTGAGATAATGTCTCAATTGACATGTTCCGGCAGGTGTCATTACAACATTTGTACACAGGTTGGCCTCTGCACTTCCCACTGCATCTGGGAACATCATAGCCTCTGTGCTGTTTATTCTCGCAGCTATTCACCACACACGGCCCATCACTATGTTGTGCGCACTGTGATGCTGTGTGTGAACTGTCATGGTTCTGACATTTGTGTATTATTCATGTACATTATCAGAGGTTGCTGGTTGTGCTGAAAGCCCCGTACCCAAGCCCTGCCTATGACCCTGGGACACTGTCACACTTTGTCATTCATGCATAAATGCAACCCAGAAAAGGGATGGGCCATGAATTTTGCATTTCCAAGAGGATTTAACTCAAATGGTACAGTTAAAAGGCAGATGATGCTATACAATGTATTTGTGTATGCATGGTAGAAGCCCATGCCCAATGCCCCCTGATGAATGGCAGGTTTGCTAACGCAAGTGTGGTACATATGTAGACACAGGGATACTTTAGTGTGACGCACAGACAGTTGCCAGTCAGGCTGACAGAATGCAAGATGATTCAGGAGCCAGCTACTGGACAAGTTACATAATCAGTGGTCTGACAGACTGTTTGGAGGACAAACTAGACAGTTGACATGTCAATCTGTGTATGTCCTGTGTTTTTGAAGTTGACAAATGAAGCCAAGGGCTCTGTTACACAGCTTAATTACTATCAATGGTTGACAGTGTATTTGACATAATGGCGACTCCTATGCTGTTCCAGGCATCATCAGGGGCAGTGCTTTTTGTAATGGGTGGTGTCCATGGAGGTGATCACAGGTGTGGGCTGCATCTGTTTCTCACCAGTCCTGTAGGTGAGACTTGCATTCTAAGGGCCAACAGACATTTTCACAAGTGGAAGCAATCTACATGTGCTAACAGGGCTTTGAAACTAGAAGACAGTGTATAAATTGATCTGACGTCCTTGCAGTCAGATGTTCTTTGACAATGGCATACCTTAGGAAAGGGTGTAGCACACTGGGTTGCTAATGTTGGTCTGTGTTTGTAGAGGAGGTATTATCAGGGTACACATCTTAGTATTCCAGGGACCTCTTCCGACATGTGGGTTGTGACCAGGTGTATGGGTGTGTCAGGAGTTAGGAAATGGCCTGACATGTTCATGGAATGTCATGTGCGCAATGCATGTCATATGTGTGGCACTTGTGCTGTCTATGTTCTGCTTCTATGGAACTCTAGTCACAGATATTCCTTGCAAATATTGGATGCAGTTGGACTAACTGCTGTCAAGGGTCTTGTCAGACATTCCTGTTAGTGATTCCAAAGCACATTGACTGCCTCATGTATGAGGCTTGTTTTCCCCTTATTGAGTGATGGTGTTATAGTTGTGTGCCATATGCTGCGTTGGACCTTGCTTTCAACATGTATGTGTGAAATAGTTGTGGTCCTCTGCTATAGGCCTTCAAAGGAGATATGTACATGATATATGTCATTAAGAGTGTGTGTGTATGTGACCATTGTATGTTAGGCATCACATAAGCTCTGGGATGTTCCGTGTCCTACTCAGTATCTCAGCAATGCTCCATTAGGCAACACTCTTATTCTGATAAGTAGAGATGAAGGTGTGTAAAAAGGAATAGCCAGACCATGGTATGGTGATTATAATAGGTGTTTATTTACATTAGTTAACTAAAGTGTTGAAGGTGATCATATTCAGAAGAAATTATTTACAATCTGTTGCCGCCTGCGTATACCAGCAGCTGTGTTCTGTAGTTCCCCCTCTTGTTGCAGGCCATCATCCTCCTCTTCCTCCTCTTCAGGCATGTGTGGCTCTGGTTCCAGGAGGGGAATGTTTCTTTTGATACAAATGTTGTGCAATATTGCACATGTGAGGATGATCCTACAGACCATCTCCGGGGAATATAGGAGGCTACCACCAGTGATGTCGAGGCAGCGGAACCTTGACTTGAGGATGCCGAAGGTCCTCTCGACAATGCTGCGTGTCCTCCTATGGGCCTCGTTGTATGCACGCTCTGCAGCTGTACTCGGGTTGCCAAATGGTGTCATAATACATGGCTGGATGCCATAGCCTTGATCAGCTGCAAGAGAAAATGAATGGGATCATGTTAATGTAGATGGCACTATTGAAAAGACCTTTAATGGCAGTAGTTGTCTTGTGTTGTCTGTGACTCTTTTGTGTACTAATGTGACATCCTATGCTTGTAGGCTATACCATCTGCATTGTGTTGTTTCCTTGGCTGAACAAGTGTTTGTCTGCTAACCGTTTGTCAGCAGTATGTTTTGGGATTTTCAGTACAGTGTGCCCTCCCGAGCATTGTTACTTGTGATACAGGTGTCCCTGTGTCTTCACTGGGGGTGAGATGATAGTTCCATGCACAGATAAAATTGAAAGTGTTGTTAACACGTTCATATGAAAGTACCCTGGACATCCCATACCTTTAGACTTATGCAATGTATTAATGTAAAGGTCATTGGGACACTTACAATTTGCAAGGTGACATTTAGGCAACCACACTCATTGACGTCTTCACATTAGGCTGTACAGTAAATTCCGATGTGTGATAGGTTCAATGGTGACTTAAGAAACATGGCTAGCGATGTCACGACCTCGGTGTGTTCCTGTTGACATGTTGCTGTTGTGGTGTATGTGTTGTGTGTCCTAGAGGGTTGCTGTGCAGTGTATATATATGTAGGTTTTTGTACTTACCAACAAGTAGTCCATTGCCATACCGTCCATCCTGGAAGTGTTGATTGATGGTGCAGTGACGGAAGATGTATGAGTCATGTACACTCCCAGGATGTTTAGCCACGATGTTGGTGATCAATCCTTGGAGATCGACTATGGCCTGCACGTTGATGGAATGTGTGTGCTTCCTGTTGCGGTAGAGGTGTTCAGTTGCAGCAGGTGGCACAAGGCGTACATGTGTGCAGTCGATTGCACCAAGGACGTGTGGGAAGCCACTAATGAGGTAGAACCCCTGTTTAGTTTCCTGCTGCTTCTGCAGTGTGTTAGGGAAGCAGATGTGGCGGGGTGTCAGTCGAATGATGGCGTCCAGTACTTTGGGCAAAAAGGCGGAGAATGATGGTTGTGATATTCCGCCAACCAGGGCACCAGTTGTTTGAAAAGAGCCACTTGCCAGCATATGAAGTACGGCAAGCAGCTTTGTTTCTGTTGAGATGGTGCGGGGTGTCACCAAAGTGGGGGCCAACAGCTGTTCAATGTTTTGCAGCAGCTGCTGAATGGCCTGCCAGTTCAACTGGTACCTCTGTATGATGTCGTGTTCCCTTAGGCCCTGAAGGGTTGTTCTTGGGCGGAATATCCTCTCCTGCCTTCTGCGCTGCCTTTGGGGTCCCTGCTGATGTTGTTGTAGCTGCTATTGTTGTTGCTTGGCTCTGCATCTGCGTGCATGCTGGATTAGAATCACCTCCATGTCTCCCTGTTGCTGCTCTGCTGCTTGTTCTGTGTGTTCTGATTAAATACAGGTGTGTTTGCCCTATTTTAACGCCTGCCCTGACCCAGGCGTTAATTTTTGACGCAAATCGGGCTGTGCATCATTTTCTGGCTCCGCCTCCCGGCCGTGCGTCATTTTTGCCCGAAAGCATAAATACGACGCACGGCCGTTTAAGCCATTTTTTGGACGGGAACGCCTACCTTGCATATAATTAATGCAAGGTGGGTTGCCGCATCCAAAAAATGACGCACACAGCGGAATTTTGTCGTCCGCGGGCTCGGGCGTCAAAGTTTAAATACGGGGCAACATTTGCGCTGATTGTGCGTTAAAAATTTTGACACACAATCGGCGCAGACGGAGTATAAATATGCCCCTACATTTTTTGATGGCTAAAGCAATTTCGTTAACATCAATTGAGCCACTTGACTCAGAGCCAGCCCCAGGTGTCGGATTTAAACACTTTAGTGAGAGCTCGATATCTGAGCTGGAGTTAGACATTCGACCATTGGGACAGAGTTGGCAATAAAGAAGGGACGATTCACAATCTCCGAAAAAGATCTACTTTTTCTTGCACTCCCTGCTGCTTCTAGGTCATCCCATGCTGATCTTCTAATTTCTTCTTTTCTGGCTTTCAAAACTGCCTTATAAAACCCATTGGCTAGCATAACACTCTCCCTATTTCAGCTGAAAGCTATCTTAAGTTGTTTGTGGGCAGAAGAACAGGCAGAGTTAAATCATCAATGGGGAGAGACTTGGTTAACCCTGGGTTTAGCTGGAAGGAATTTAAGAGATAGGTTAACACAACACTCCAAAACTATTTATTATAGTGCTTGCAGCAGCATCTATCAACAAGCGATCACCCAGTGCATACTTATTTTTTAAAATCAATGTTTCAGAAAACATGGTCAGGTCAGCAGTATCCCATTCCATTCTCTTGCCCTTATTAGTGGTAATAGCTTCCACCTCATTTGGTTTGCTCCAGCTTTCCAAAATTAATTTTATAAACAGGGAAAGGGAGTTATGATCACTGCCACAGTTTGTAATTACTCTAAAATCAGCTGTCAAAGGGAAAACCTCTTTATAGCAAACAAAATACCAATATTGCTAGAGTGGCCGGTGCCAATGTCAGCTGGTATTTCAGTGTCAGATGCTAAGGCAATATCACTTGCGAAGAGCATATCACTTTCAGCAATCATCCTGTATGGCGCATCCCAATATAGAGTATGTTTAAAATTAGTGAATTCAATGTCATCGGTATCCTCTAACCCGCAGACAGGCTGCGCTCTAAATTTACACAAGGAGATATTAAAGTCCCCTGTCTAGATTTTGAAGCATGAATGTGTAATTATTGTGCCATAATTTGTAATACATTCATCCAGCCAGTCAACTACCTCAGTACACTGCTGATCGAAAATGTTATAACAATTAATGATCATTACATCATAAGGCCCTATGAGAGATAACATTAATAGATGATACCAAGCAGTAGAGCTAAGAACATTAATCTTTATATGAAAGAGTTTGACAGAATTAAGTACTACAAGACCTCCCTTTGCTCTAGGAGCAGGACAAGAAAATGTCAGATTGTAGTAAGAATGAAAACCATCAACATAAAAATCACCCATCATCCAAGACTCTTGGAGGCAAATTATATCAAAATCTCTTAGAACCTTTAACCAATCCACCTCAGATTGCTTGGATTGAACACCTGTTGTGTTCTAAGATAAAAGACTGCGGCCTCCAACGAGCATTTTAATTGAGTGTTTATATCAATATGGGTGTCCTGAACACCAGGCGCTCTGCATTCTTCCCCAGCATCAAAATCAAAATCCACTGAAGTATGGAGGGTCTCAGGGGTATCGCGGAGATTAAGTCAATCAATGTCTTTAAATTCAGCAAGCAGGGTAAAATATTTCTTGTTTTGATGTTAGGGCTAAGATTTTCACCCAACTCTTTTCTTGGCCCAACTCCTGGTTGAAAGCCCCCTGCATGGTCATGCCCTTTTTATGGGGAGGCTGGTAAAAGCACCCCAAAGGCTGGGCATTGATCCTTCATGGTTCAAACAAGACAGTACATTTTCACCCACCATATGTCTTTTAAAGTTAATGGTAACACAGTCTGTTACGGAACATTTTAGTTAATGACCAGCCTGTGCCATCCTTCATACTGTAAGCATCTCTATGAACAAATCACCTACCAACCTTACTTTTCCTTTATCCAGTGGACCCCCTAGTACTTTAGGTTTAGCTAATTTCCCTCTTATTAACAGGTAGCATAGGGACTTCCTCCAAGACAGTGACAAAAGGGGTACAATCGGGGGCAACTGAAGGTTGATTTTGGCATTTAGATTGGAACCTCCCATGGTACCTTCAACTGTGAAACGGTCTGGCTGCATAGGAAATGTTACATTATTAGTATTCCTCCTTGGTGGAGTTTGATGTTTATTCTAACGGTCTGGGCCCATTGAGTGGGTTTTAGGTTTACAAGTTGTTTCTACAGGAAAATTGTCACTAGCTTGGTTTTCAAAAACCATACAAAAAAAGCGATGGATAGAATGCTTTAATTAATTTCTGGCCACTGGCAATTAGTCGACTGTTAGTTTGCACACCATGCCACCTGGGGTGGAGTCAGTCAAAAACTAAGGCTAGGACACTTTTAATTAGGTATTAGTGCAGTTACCCTCTCGGTGCAGGGCATTTGGGATGCAAAAAGCCACAAACCTTGCATGTGTCACAAAAACATGGGTCGAGCCAGTAACACCTTAGGTTGACAGAAAGATGTTTGCAGAGCTAGGAACAGGGAGAAATCTGTGCAGCCAAGGTGTATACAGCTAGAGACTGTGCACAGTTACACCTGCACCAGATCAATGCCTTTGTATTGCTGGAAGGTGAGGCATACAGTCTATTGCGTTTTATGTTGATTCATCTGAAAGGCTGAATGGACTTGAATGGAGTCAGGTAAATGTCTCTTGTTACCATACGGTCTAGGGGAAATTCATACACATTTCAAAAGAGTGCCTCAGAGAGGAATGTGAAATGTCAGACCAGAATGTTGCAGCCTCAAAATTTCTGAGAGCTGGGGGGGAAGAGTGTGAGTTTTTTCAGATTTATTTATGACTAAGGCTTCAAGTTTTCAGTTTTTATTGATTTTACACAGATAAATACAGACAGAAAACAATGTGTTTTCTGCCTGCATTTATTTTTAAAAACGGAAAAATACTGAATATAGTGCTTCTTATGTGAGACGGTACATGTGGTCTTTGATAAACTCAAGGCAAAAGCTGGGCAGATAGACAACATGGGGAGTTCAAAAACAGGATGAGATTTCCTTAAATACAGGCATATGTTAACATATATTTATAGCATAACGCTAATATGTACCTCTGGGTTTAGTGTTTTGTAATATGTGCATGCTCAATGTGCAAAAATGTGATGGGCATTCACACATGAGTGCAATTTATTCTCAGAAAACAAACTGAATATTTATACATACTAATAAGATGGCCAAAATGTAAATAAGATAAATACAGAAGGAAATGTTAAAAAACATAAATACCATAAAACTGGGCGCCCTAATGATGACCCTTGAAGCGCATGTATAGGTTCACCTTTCTGTCCTGAAGTTACCTCTGAGTACAGTAGTCATTAGAGTTTGCATGCTGTCCTTACCTGGTGTCTTGGGGATTCTGCTGAGATTTATATAGTGCTTTAAGGGTTTGGCTAACATTATAGTCCCTGTCTGTGCAGTCTAGACATACTATTAAGTAAACCACAGTATTAAAGAAACAGATGAATCTTCCATTTATTGTATAGTCCATCACAGTGTGCGACATCATCATTGTATCAGAGGTTTAGAAGCCACGCTAACTGAGGATATGAACGAGATACAACTCTTGTTTTTGCATGACATTGTTCCAGTCTCTATTCTTTTGACATGCACTTTGCTATTTACTGTGAGTCTTCCTTAGCTGAACGATTGCCAGTATGCAAGGAAGGGCATGTCTGGGAAGACATCTCGGAATAGTACAACCGTTCATCCTACTGCAGAATGGAGTTATAATTCCCTGGCGATCCTGCACAGGGTTGCTAATAAAAGATGACACTGGGGTGGCCCAGGACCTTATCTAAATAACGTAATATGAATATAAATGTACCTGCTGCGTAATTTTAAACAGACTTCAACAAATGGAACTATAGATCATGAAGCAAAAACAAATATAATCACTGCCCTGAAGATAGACATAACTAAACTTCATGTTAGCTGCTTTTATCCGGTTTGACTGTAAAAAAAAAAAAATACAACAATGGGTTGATTCATTATACAAAATACTTTCACTTTTGTATACCTTTGCCCTCTGAGTGGATTTCACTCAAATAGGCCAGGCCATTTGGCCTAAACTAAGCCCGTTCCGTCTCAGAGACTTTGGGGATGCTGAAGTATTAATCGCCCAAGAGGTACCCGGTAGCACCGCTGTAATGACTGGGAATAGAGCGCATACGCTCTCGGAGTCATCCAGTAAATAACCAAAGCAGTGTCCATCCAGAGACGCATGGCTGTATCTCCGGTAGTGCCAGGGACCAAGCCATACAATACCTCAGCTTAAGGTGCAAACCCTTACAGCTGACACTACCTTCAGAACTGAGGTACGGGCTGTAAGGCAATATTTGGGCGGGAGTTAGGCCGGAGACTGTCAGGTAAGCCAGTCATTAGTCAGCATAGACCTGAAAGTGGTACAAATACAGATGCTTGGAAGGCCACTGAGGTGGCCAGGAAATCTTTCTGTTTTTTTTCAATTACCGCTCATGCCGTTTCAACAATAAAAATCTACAACATTAAATAAGAAGGTTCTTTTTGCTAAAATACAGGTGCATCTGAGACAAACAAAGGCAGGAAACTTAAAATTCGGGGAGGAAAGCATGACAGCAGGGATCAGCATTGCTTTAGGGCTTCAGGAGAGATGGGGTGGTAACCGCAGGGATTAGAACTGCATGACACAGGGGCTTCAGGGAGATGTGGTGTATCTCGAGGGGGTAATGGGTTGGTCTACACGTGTGCCGTAGATAAGCTAAAGTCCCTCTGTTGTAGTCAATGAGGATTCTTCAAGTCATCATGGATTCCCACGCCAGGCACACATACCATCCACCAATGCTTCGAGGTGGCTGGCTGTACAGTGTGCTTTAAAAATGTTCACATGTACTACTGACATAAAATATAGCCCACCTGCCATCTCACTCCTCTGAATATCCTGCCTGACTACAACTTGGGTTCCTTTAACCCATATATGTCCACAGAGACCGACAGGAAGAGCCAGGCTTGAGGCTGAGACAGAACGAAGAAAGAGTTTAAGGTTACTGACCTACGTCACTCAGACAGCGGTAGGACTTCCGGTCAGCTGTGTCTCTAGACAGAGTTTTGTTACTGAGCTGTTCAAAAAGTACATGAGAATGGGTTAATGCTCGATAGAAAATAGAGGTAAGAGAAATAAAAAAAGAAAAGGGATAATGAAATCCAAACAAAACAAAAGGAAGAATAGATACAAACAGAAGGAAGACAAGGGGATTGTAAACCCGCGTCCCACATCGTTCTCTTTAGGACAGTAATCCTACCATGCACAATGACACAAAACGACAGGCAAGTGCCTCTGCGCTGAAGTGCAACCCTTGACCAGTGATCGCCAGATACCACATGTACTCTCACCACCAAACTACAGAGTAAAGTGAGCATCCATTGCTCACGCATCTCATCTTTATTTTTTTCATTTTGGTTTTATCTAAAGTGTAGGCCCAGGTCTAAGCAGAAGTCTGGAGGTTTTACATTGATAATGAGGGAGCGGCATGTCAAACATGAGGGGCAGTTCCTTAAACTTTGGGAGTTTCCCAGGGAACTGCTTACTCTGCAAAGAGAATGAATTAAGATTTAAATAGGGCACTGGAAGGATTGTGGAAAGACACTGACAAGACACTACTGGAAAATAGGCAGGGCTTGTGCATGCATAGTGAACCAACACAGCAAGAAACATACACACAGGCACATACGCTGTCGGCCTTCTTTCATAATTACCAAATATATCCTGCTCACTAAATAAATCAAATAACTGCATTGTAGTGTCATTGTAAATCCTTAGTGCAGACGCGGTTAAATAATAAACCACAGTAATGTGACAGCAATGTAAGTCAATCCAATAGATCAGGTTCAATAAATCACTCTCCTGAAATTAAGATGTACCACCACCAGCTTTGCTAAGCTTCTGACACTACCTTAATGCCTTTCTCTCGCCATTCCACCAAGCATGCCAAGAAAACCAATATACTTTTATCATGATCTACCGTCACCATAAATTTCCATTCTGTTAGCCAATCCATTGCTGGTATAGCGCAGTTCAATGGTACAGAACACAGCCACTAAATCACTCTAATGTGGGGACGATGTAATGCCACCAAATATATCCTGCTTAAGACATCACCGCAGTGGCAGTACAGTTTTATTACAGTGCATCAGATCTAATCTGTTCCCTAACAAGTCCTTGTGGCAGTGCTTGTATACTGCGATTCTACTTCTGTTTAATAAACTGCTCAAATACTGTTTGTCATGTTAACTTTCAACAAAAATGCCTTCTTCAACAATCTACTAATTTTACACTGCAGCCAAAGTGACTATATTAAATTTGAAAAATTAATGTTATGCTGAAAATCCAACTTCAAATACATTTCTATATTGAGAAATGCTTCTGCAAAAACTGCCACATCATACTTAGTTCTGACTATATGTATACCTTTGCCTGGCACCAGGAACATTCAACACGGACTGGGCACTCTATGCTGGAATCATATTAATATGGAGGAGCGAAAAACTGCATGAATTGCAAGGAGTTAAATTCCATTTGAGTACAAATATGCTAGTTGTTTCTTAAAGCTGGCCAATACAATGTTGAGGGCTAAAATCTGTGCCAGTTTTTACATGAATGACACCCTCGTATTTTCTAAATGTCTTTACGGTTCGGAAATTAGCAAAGAAAACAGAACCTGGGATTTGAATTAAAATCTGATCAATGAAAAGCGAATAACTGTAATTCTTAATGTTATTCATTATTGATACAATACACCTAGCACCATCTGATTGTGAAAGGAAGCGGTATATGACTAAAGGTTAACATTTGAGGGAGTTACTGAGTTTTTGAAAGTTAAAAAAAAAAATCACAAGCCAGAATGAGTGATGTTATAGAGCCAGAAAGGAAAGAGTTCTTTGTGTAGGAAAATGGCCAGGGATTACAATCTTGCTGGCTGTTTATAAATGTTCTATTTTTTCAGTCTTTTTTTCGGCTTTTGATTCAATAATATACTATAATAATAATGGGAATGTACCTCAAAATGTAAGCACTTGAGGGT
This sequence comes from Pleurodeles waltl, assembly GCF_031143425.1. NCBI lineage: Eukaryota > Metazoa > Chordata > Amphibia > Caudata > Salamandridae > Pleurodeles > Pleurodeles waltl. Next base: position 548,300,341 of record NC_090440.1, on the reverse strand, counting down.
AAGGATAAGTCAGCATCATTATAATTGCATGTCCCAAAATTCATCTTTATAGAATCATGAAGGAATGTGATGAGGTACCAGTAAAGTGAGACACTGTTTTTGTGGGAAAGTTATGAGTGGTTGCATTAGTGCATGCTGCTGGACACTTGGGTAGTTAGTCAGTGGTGGATTAGGCCCAGTTCAGATTACCTCAGTCTCCTTCTGGCTTAACTATTCTCTCTATTTCTACCTCACAATGCACTTTCATATTGACTGAATCAGTTATTTGGCAATGCTATGTACACTTTCCCAAACACAGTCATCAACGAACACCTTGTACTCGTGCCAATTTCTACATTAAATGTACAGTGAGTTCAGAAAAAGTAGTTGGGTTATGAAGAGTGCTCAACACTAAGATTGATTTTAGGGGTAAAAAGCATGCTGACATTAATGAGAAGGGTTGCAAACAACAGAGGAAAGCAGTCAGTGTATAGAGATAGAATTGAAAGCTGTGTAGTCTTTCCATTGCCGCAACAGTCTTCATAAAGTGCATCTGCTGCCAGTAAATATGTATGAGCTGATACTAGTTTGCCAGTGATGAAGTTATTCTGTGAACAGTATAACGGCAGCTTTCCAGGTCCTAGCAGTTGGCAGGTTTTTACCGAACTGATGAGAAAACTGATTTCCTCTATAGGCCTGTCTGTCTCTTAAGCCCTACTTTCAGTGCCATTGTTACCAGGCTGAGATGTGATCAGGAGTGACAAACAACCTATTTAAAATATGACTTTCCTAATCCTATCTTGTGATGCTTCCTCCGGACTCAGACAGGTGTGTTGTTGTTTTTTAATGCTGTGCTGTAAAGTTTTAACCCTTCTTGTATGGTTTTGGTACTATAAGACACCTTGGAATTCCTGTTCTTATATAATTCTTTAATCAAACATGTTTTACCATAAATCAGCAGAGAAAATGGGTAACATACAATTAAAACAAAATATTGATATCTCCCTATTGTAGATTTAAACTTTTACATTTAATTTAAACTCCTACATAGTTTAACACATGACCATTCATAGTTGTTCCTGCAAATGTCTTACTAAAATATTGTGGTTATTTCATTAGACATTTTTATGTATTATAATAGCAAGGAAGACAATGCTATTTACAAAAACAAACACTTTTTATTAGATGTTATACATCACCTTCAGCCAGTATTAAAAAATAGTATTAGTCATACTAACAGTTCAATATTTATACAGTAACATCTATTCCTGTTATCTTATCTCTTATCTATCACAGACGCTCATCGTTTAAACCTATTTTCAACATCTTTTTGTCTTTGCTAAGTATATCACACTAACAAACTTTGTGAATGCAATGCTGTTCAAAATCTTGGTAGGCATAACAGTATTGAAGTGCATCTCAATCCTATTTATATTCACATTAAAAGAAACATTGGCTTCAGTGTCAAAGATTTGGTTACAAAGTGATGCTTAGTTATAGCCTCAATCAGCATATTAATATCTCTGGCTTTAGAACCTTGTGTTACCATCTTTTCTTATGTATGTGCACAAACAGCTTTTCGATGTATCCTTACATTTTTCAATCTATTCAAGGTTAGTTGCCATCAAATATAAGCTGCACCACTTCAGCATTTATTTATCCAGGGATAGTCCATACTTTTTTATTCATTGAGGCTGTCTATCATGTTTAAATCATCCCACCAGTGATTATTTTCATTTTCCTTACAATTAGCCTACATAAATTTGTGATCTTTTTTTTTTATGCCCTTTTACTTTTTACTTTGCTCATACTGATGTGCTACCAATTGAAAACTCTCTATTTCATTCATGAGACTTGGGAAAGATCATGCAAGTCAACACTCTCTTCACCCTTGTTGATCAGTTTTGCCACATAAATATTAATTATTAATAAAATGTAAAAAAATCCTGTAAATATTATATCTTGATTCAGAAATATTAAGGGATGAAAAATAGGATCTACAGAACATTTTACAGCTGACACGTTGATACTGTACTCTACAGTTTTTTACAATGTAAACTGAACAGGACTGAGATACACTACAGTACTCTTAAGACTACACCAAAAAGATATTTTGCAGTATTAAATGCATGAAGTTATTTAGTGAAGTTTACAGCACACAGACAAAACGTTAGTGAGATTATGTGTGAATATAGATAAGAAATGGTGTAACAGTAATAAATGTTACTTGAAAGATACACAATCCCCTAGCATGGCGCTTAACAATGAGAAATAAATTGTGCACTGTTTTTGAAGTTTATATACACTTTCTAATTTTTTTGTAGACCAGGTTGCCTTTTGTGCTATTATTAAAAATATATATGTAAATATACAATTAACAATGTACTAAAAATAAACTTTTGGGAATAAATGTGAATGAATAATAATGAATGGTCAACAACATAAGCAGGAGTCTGAATCAAGTACAAAAAAGATTCAATATGAAATACGGATATATCAGTAATTTGTTTTTTTAATATACCAAACGTTCCCTCCCCTTTCCCATTTTAAATGATATCTTAATGCTTCCTCTTATAATATGCCACCATCTTGACACTTTCTGATGCCATGCTACATTCCAGATGACAATTCCTGATGTTATGTGTAGTTCAAGGCTCTTTTGTCATATGTTCCTTTACCTGATTACTCCTGCTACTATATGATACTTTCGGTAGCATGCCCATGTAGTACTTCCTCTAACATTCATTTCTATGTAATGCTGTCCATTGCAGATCCTTCTGCCTTACTTGACACGTTCTATGGTCACCTGATACTGATTATATCACTTCTTGCTTCATGGCAACTTCACAGAGGGGTATTTTCTGTGATACTTTCATTATCATAACTTACCCTGAGATATTCTGCTGTTTGATTGCTTCCTTGATATGTCCTAAAGTTACAATATGCATTTCCTAACACTTTATTGTTACGTGACCTATACTGAGGCTTCCTAGTGGTATATAATCTCGTTGCAGATGCCTATGTAATATGATACATTTCTGCTAATCCTGTTACATGCTACTTTTACAGGTACATCATGTTATTTAATGCTTTCCTTGATACGTACCACTGTTGACTGATATTTCCGTTGCCACGTTCTATTGTGAGAATTTTGGGTTACATGACTGGCTGCTAGGTCAATTGTGGGAAATTCTAGTTAATTCCCATTGCATAATGGCACTAGTTTCTAATGGCAATCTTTGTCTAAATGGTTTCAATTGACATGGTTAGTTTGCCTGCAGAATTCCTCTTGTTTGCTCTGCTAACCACCTGAGTGACCAAACCCCATATACCAACTGGATCCAGTAGAAACCATTTGATAGGTGGTGTGCTGAAATTTCCAACGGAAACTGCCTGTTGATTTAGAAAAACAGTGAACCCAACAGACTAAATGCTGTACAGCAGCACAATTTAACAAAACATCTAAATACACAAGGCACTCTAGACTTTTGAGGGTAAAGACAGAACAGGTCTCAGGTTGTGAAGAGGTACCTTGCTGGAGTCGTCTCCATCCACACTACAGGTAAAGCGCGAGTCACCACCAGCTGTCAGTGTGTGGTAGCTGGGATTAGGGAAACAATGTACACTGCCGCTACTGTAAGGTTCATCTAGGGAGAAAACAAGGCATCACAAAACACCTTTGGCAACAGTAAGACATATATAATGCACAGTTGCATGTCACAGGACAACGATGGTTGGATCAGCACCCACATACGAATACAGTAATAAGGAAAGATTTCTAAAAGTATGAATCGGGTAATTGCATCATCCACACTCACACCTAGTGGTTACAGCATTAACCATATCTCACACACTGATGCATCGATATGGCAAATAAACAACTGTGAGACCCAACCAGTCTGCATTTTCCTCCATCTGCCACACTCTAAACACTTTGGGTCAGCTGTACAACCATTTCATTTTGCGAGTCTCTAATTGCGATTCATTGTGAATCGCAATTAGAGACTTACAAAATGAAATGTACAAATGTGCCTCAGACACATTTAGCGATTTCCTATGGGGTCGCAAATGACCTACCTCATTAATATTTATGAGGTAGGTCGCAATTAGCGACCCCATTTGGTATGGCCACACTCAAAGGGATTGTGGCCTGCTGGAGACAGCAGACCGCCATGTCTGGGTTTGCTTTTTGAATAAAGCAGTTGTTTTTTTGTAATGCAGATGCATTACAAAAAAAAAAAAAAATGAAAAGGTTCCTTTAGTAACAGTAAGCAGTGGTTAGTGGGACCACTGCCTGCTCTGAAAAAAAATGTTAGTGCCTCCATTCGCAAAGGGCAAGGGTTCCCTTGAAACCTTTTCCCGTTTGCAAATGGGTTGCCAACAACTTGAAGTTGGTGGTAACTGCAATTGTTTTTCTGTTGGATTCACGGCCGCACAACAGTCATACATACCACTGTGACTCGCTATTAGGAATGGACGCTCGTTGGTATGCCCCTTCCAAATAGTGACTCACAGACCTATTTTGCGATTCGGTAAATAGATTACCGAATCACAAAATAGCATTGGTGCATACAAAATGTTATTTTCTAGTCGCAAATGGCCCGATTCTGCGAAATGGGCAGTTTGCGAGCAGAAAATAGCTACGTACATCTGGCCCTTTGTTTCTAGCTCTGCCTGCGGTGACCTAACCAGTACTGGAAGAGAAATTTTTTAAGTTCTTGATTGGTTTAATTCTGATTTTTAAAGGCAAATCCCTTTTTTTTTTTGGGGGGGGGGAAAAACATCCCCAGATAAAAAGATACAACATCAATCCAGAAAACAACTATGCATCTGAAGGCTTTTTGATTCCAAGTAGTGATGTAGTTCACATGACGTCTAATGGAAAGTGGGTAAATTACATTGTTTCCCCAAAAAATGGGGCATAACATGTGGATTTTGCTGCTTCCCCAAACAACACCCATATATCCTAATATTTTCTGGACCTTTTTCCCCCCAGTTGCATCTTGACATGTTTGGTGTGCCGAAATTTAAAGAGTTAAAATCCAGGGGGTGCAAATTTTATTGCTCCTCTTGAAATTGTGACTTCTGCTGGGGCGCTCGAAATCACGGCCTAGTCATTCACTGCCCTATCCCTCTTTTCATCTTCCTTTCTCTCTCTCACACACAGACACACACCACACACACACACACAATTAAGAAGGATGCGGTGTTTACTGTGGAGAGTGTTCTGCCTTCATATGCCGTACATGACAGACTGATATGTTCTAATACAGCCCAGGGTGTGCAAAAACACACGAATCTGTACGATTCTGTGGCTTTTGCAAATACAGAGTATATTTTAGTACTTGGTGCGTAACCTCCTGCCACAAAATATTTGTTACTCTATAAACTCAAATGTCGAAAATCAAACCCAGCATTTGACACACAAAAAATCTTTGTAGCTAAACAGAATCAAAAGTTGCAAAACAATGCACTCAACACAACATTTACAATAAAAGAATGACATCGAACAGGTCATGTACCTTCCAGTTCACAGTTTCATCTGTGTATTTGTTTTTAAAGGAGACCAACGTTAGCCCTAATTTCAACTGTGAAATGGTAGTGATGATCCAACTAAAACAAAAAGAACAAGGCTACAAGGAAGGGTAAAGAAGATAAAAACAGGGACCTGCAGAAGTCAGGACAATGGCAATAAATTAAAAACTCCTTAGAAGTGATTAGCCAACATCTGTTCAACTTTTTAGAGAGGTATTGATGAGATAAAATAACATTATAACACTTTACCAAATCCAGACTTTCCGGGAGAAATTATGTGTCAACAGTATGCCACATCATTTTTCTAACCCTGGTATAAAAATTGCCCTGTGTGTTGCATAGGTTTGGGTACCCAAGTAGATACAACTACTACAATTCAGATTATTGCCCACAGGAAGTACCAACTATGCTCGTGTTCAGACACGTGACTCTGTTCTATCCTCCACACAATCCCGATCTGTGTCTTACCAGTTATTTGCTTGGTGTCTTCAGATGCATTGGTACTTAAGAAGTGAAGTTCCTTTGCAACTTTAGTTATATAGTTAAGATCTTTAGGTAATATAATTGCACAATCAATATGACTACAAACTGTAGTTGGGAAAATGCAAAAGGTTAGTTTAGTTAATGTATTTTTATTGTACTATTTCAAGATAACGATTACAAAAAACACAGATTGCAAGATATCGACCTGCACAACATTATAAAGGTAAGCACACATAGGCGAGTGCAGATTTACTATTCTAACTTCCCAACTACTTATCTTGACGATATTGTGCAAGTCAATATCTTGCAGTCGATATCAAAAGTCAGTACTATGATACCATACCAGCTGTTAATTTCACTTCATGAAACGGAATAACTGACTGGCCTGTAGCTGTCCTTGTCCCTGCCTTAAGGTACTTAAACTGTCTGGGTAGGTAGTGGCCTTCTGTCGGTGGATGTCAGACCTAATGTGGTTCCGAGCCTGGATTTAAAAAAAAGTACTATAAAGATAATGCTACGAATATATTACTGCTTTCTAGAAGTTTCTACGAAATGACATATAAACTCTTAATGTAACACAAGAATGGGCAAATCTTCACAGACTAATTCTCCATCAGACAGAAAATCATGAAGGCACAGTGGTGGCCTGGTTTCCAATCAGGCATAAGAGCATGATGACACAGTGTTGGACTGAGTCCCCGTCAGGAATAAGGGCCTGAAGACACAATGATGGATTGATATCCTATTAGGCACAAGAGCACGAAGACACAATGGTAGACAGACATCCAATAAGCTGTAAGAGGATGAAGATACAATTATGAATTGATGCCTATTAGGCATAGGAGCCTGAGGATAAAATGGTGGATTGAGCTCCTATCGCCCATACGAGCATGAACACACAACGCATGTGTCTCTTATCAGGCTAAATGGATTGACGACCCATGAAGCTTAAGAGTCTGAAGACACAACAGTGGATTTATACCCTATAAGGCCATTGGAGCATGAAGACACAGTGATTCCTACTGGTGCTTGAGATCAGAATGGCAGATTGACAGAATCCCAACCTGAAAGATATAAAAGCGAACAGAACAATAAAATGTCATGCAGATAGAAATGCATGAGAACTGTGTGCTAGGTTGAGTCCTAATCAGGCTTTAACTATTGTGAGTACAATGATAGACGGCCACAATTAGATGGAGGAGTATGAGGGAAGAATGACAGATGCATAGTGACTAACAATGTATTCCTAATTTTTCAGAACCACACGAGTAGAACAACCAACTGAACCTGTATATGACAGATGTAAATGTGAACAGACACAGCTAATCATGGAGAAAATCATGAGGAAACAAACAGAAACATCTGAGAAAATAATAGATGATTTATACCGTTCAGACATATTTGAATGGAATGAATGCTTGATTATACTGGTCCCTTCAACCTCTGCCATCTGCATGGGCCTTCAAACATTTAGAATAGGCACACTCACTTTATGAGACACTGAAACACGACCAGAAGATGACACATTTGAAGTTTAAATTTGAAGTTTATTGTTCTTGCTATGGGGATCAGAATCTAACATGCAGGTTACAGGGTTGCTTCAAATTAACTCCAATTCGCAGTTCATCCTATTATGCTGATATTACGAGTGCCACTGAGTTGGGCAAGAATGCCACCTACAACAAGAAAGTAGCGGAAACTCAATGGATTGCACTTTGTCAAGGTCTCTTTTGCCTCTCCTCCAAAAGACACACTGATATTTGCTGTGGTTACCTCATAGGTAGACTACTGCACAGCTTGTACATACTCTGCAAAATGCAAAGTCCGAACCATGATCCTTGACTTATGCTGGAATGTAAAAGAATGACGTCATGCCTGCTCTCAGGTCACTCCACTAGCTCTGGGTCAAAGAGAGATCCCAATTCAAGAGCTTGTGACCTGTCAAAAATAAATTCCGAGCCCTTGCCCCACCATACCATATCAAATCTTCTTGCCCTACCTGCTAGCCAGCTAGTCCGAAGCTACTGATCAGACTCTTCAACAGGTTAAAGAGCTTTAAGTTAAAACTCTGAACTTCAGGCCTCAATCTTCTGGAAATCTCTTCCACTTCTTTTGAGACTTGAGTAAGGCTTCTTCGTGTTTCAGAGATGACCCAAAACATTATGGCCACTTAACAAATGGCTTTGTCATATCAGTCCGAATGTGGATATCTGAAACAATACTTTCTTGATAACATAAGCCCACCTGCCATGTCTTCCCAACCTCCAGCTGGAATCAAAACACAAGGGATTTGTTTCTAGTTTTTTTCATCTATCCGTGCAATCCAAGACTGAATTCAAGGATGCTAACAGGCACACCATTACCATGCATGACACACTAATGTCTGCAGACTTGCGCATTACCATGAGACTATGCGATGTTCATTGAATTTATCCTTAGATCTCTACTCTGATGGCACTCTGAGACAGCAGAAATGTAAGTATGTAGCACTTCACAATAAACCACATAAATAAAAAAACAAGTAATTAAGTATCACAGAGCAGTGAAGTCTGGCCTCAGCAGTGGCGAGAACGCTGGTCTCAGACAGACCACGTTAGGGGATTCGGTTGCTTGTTATGGACTTGCATTTCGGTTGCGTGTTGCATGGGCCAAGCTAAGCGCTCCCACAAGTGTCCGAAAACCGCTAATAAACAACTGGTGTGCAGGTGGTGGATGGGTTCTCACTCATAACGTAATGGGGTGGAGGTATTCCCAGGATAATTCTCATAGGGTCGGTTGCGCATAGGAGGTAAAAGCCCTTTCTTTTGCTGTAATGAAAGATGTGAACAATTCTAGGCCCTTAAGGTAGAGTTTTAAACATGATATATATATATTTTTTTAAGTTATCTATTAAGACTAGCTCGAGTCTTTGCCCTAGAGTGAATGACCAAATACTTGGGTACTGGGCCATTATATTTCCAGTTCTGGGCTTTAATGTGACATTCTCGTGTATTTAGGGAGTTCCAGTCATTGTTCACTTGAATTGAAAAAATAAAACAATGGAATATGTGGGTTTTAGTCATTGTTCAGTTCAATTGTGCTAACAGAATTAAGGAACTTGATTACAATCGTTTGAAAGTAGAAACAGGGGACTAGAATCATGCAGTGGCAGAAATCATGACAACTGTTTGCCAACTCTCGCCATCGAGGTGGTGGGCTTGCTTGCACTTCCAGCGAACAATTGTGAAGGCTTAGGGGATGCTATTTGAATTATTCAATGACGTCCCTTACAGCAGCACTGAAATCGAGATACTCCCACTGGCATCCAGGTCTAGGCTAGATACTTTAACTATTAAGACAGTAGACAGCATACATTTTCCAGGCCTTGCAGTGATGGCAATCATTATCTACAAAATAAATGATCATGTGTTTGTGCCACGTAAAACACATCTATACACCCTCGAAATGAAAAACATTGAGCTCACAAAAATCCAACATTTTCATTTCGATGTTTCATTTAGTGATTTAAAAACCTGGAGTACTTAGGCAGCCGAAATAAAAACCAACAGTGACCTGTATTCCAAACTGTGGAGGAAGGTGGGGGGAAAGTTACAACAGAAGTGCAAATAAAAAAGGCACGTGTGGAAGGATCAATAGCAGACGGCTGGGGTGAATAAAAACAAATGGAAGAAGTGGAAAGAGGAGTAGGGTGGAGGAATGTGAAGTACTGGGGGGATTAGGGAGTACACTGTACAAAAGATACCAGAAAAAACACCAATCAATCCCCCCAAGAAATATAATAAGCTTGTGCAAAACGGTGTAGCAAAAATGATAGTCTTTATCAGTCTGGTTTATTCCCCTGAAATGTCCCTAAGCCTACCTTAGACATGATGCCAAGATTTCCCTTCGTAGACACTCAAGTAGTACGTAAAAAGAGTTAAACACTCATGGTGTTCTTTTTAAATAAGTCTTATTGTACATATACTTAATACCTACCAGGGGAGTTTAGCCATGTGTTTTACTTTTCTTTCTGTCCATGGGACCACTGCCTGCTCTTAAAAAATGAAACCTCAAAAGTTTTTTTTTTTTTTTTTTTTATAAATGCATTCAATTTTCCTTTAAGGAAAAAGGGCTGTGTTTAAAAACAATAAAAGACTGCTTTATTTAAAAGCAATCACAGACATGGTGGTCTGCTGACTTCAGCAGGCCACCATCTGTGCTATAGCAGCAAATTGTAGTAGTTCACAAGCTGTGACCTACCTCATTAATTTTCATGTGATAGGTCTATTTGCAACCCACTGCAAATCACTAATGAAACTCGAGTTTCATACATTTGGAATAGCGATTTCCCAACTACGATTTGCAAAAAATCGCAATTAGGTCCTTGTTATTCCTATTTTCGTACATCTAACCCATACTTTTAAAATAATATTCTAAAGGTTTTAAGACAAACCCCCAAATAATATTTATTTTTAGTGAACACGCACTACTGATTCTTTAAAACTTCTGAATAAGGATTGTAATGTTCTAGAAATGATTCCAAAAGTTCCAGCTTCATGAATATTTTTGTACCTTTAAATTATCCATTTCATCATAAGTTAGTCTCCTAACTCAAATCATTTGTATACATTTCAATTTATATTTCAAACTCCTTGATATGAGACTTTAAAAAACGATCCTACCTTTTTAAAAACTAAAATAACCAGTGGTTAAGTTATCCTGCTGGGTGATGGTTGGCCCTAGAGGTACTGAATTTAGTGGACAGGACTCTTCTGAGCCTAAACAAAAGGTAGTTCTGTAAGCCCATTAATCTTGTGTAACCAGTGCAAGCCAGGTGTTGTCTGTCCTTTGTACACAACACTGATAGGCCGTAATTGCAGCCCGCGCAAGACAGCAATAGACAGAAAGCCTGCGCCTGCAGTATTTAAATAAATACCTTAAAACAGGCGCCTACTGGGTCCTACATTTCAAACCCATAACTTACAATCAAGCACAATTATTTCTTTCTCAGTAATGTGTGCAAGAACCCTTCGTGTACTCCAAGTAAATGATGCATTCAGTATCACATTAGCATGTTTCACTTCATTTTGCATGGCATGTGCTTCCTGTTTTATAAGAGTGTTTAATTTTCCCAGATACCGATTTTTGCAGTTTTGTTTTTCGTGCAACATACGAGTCTTGCATGGCGGATATTGCGAACTGTGTTGCCTCTCGGTCTCAGTCCAGGAAGTGGTTGGGTGTATTATATGGGGGCACAACTGAGTGCTCTGGAGTGGAGGCTGAGGGCAGTGCGAGTTTCTGACAGTGCTAGTCGGTGGATCATGGAGGAGCTCCTATTGCATGCTCATCAAGTCTTGGCCTCTTTGCACTGAGGAATGATCAAATATCTACTAAATATGCCAACTGGAATTATGATTCTATGGTAGAGTGTGAAAAGTAATTAAACAGCTTTCGAAATATGGAAAATGCCAAGGGAAAGGTTTTCTGTGAGAGGGGCACCTCCCAACAAACTCCCCTTATGGGAAGAGCTGGCAGTGAGCACCACACTCTTAACAACACTTTTGGGCAGGGATTTCTTTTTACTCATTAAGCATGGTAAATAACTATTTTCATTAGTGAACGACTAGTTCCGTTTAAAAAAGAACATTTCTAAAATTCAAATTTCTAACTGATTTTCACTCCTTTTCAGCTAGTCCATTTAGCAGTTAATTACGGTTTATAGCTTTAAGCCTGGTGGTTCCATATTTTTTGTAGGACTACTAAATAACTATAAACACAACTATAATAAATAACTCTAATATGTTGCACCACTTTATTGCTGACACACTTAACTTGATCAGCTCAAGCTATTTCAGAAATTAAAGGTGCCCTAAAACACGTTTTGGAACGGTTTCTAAGCAGGCAAAGATGTGTTGTCTTGGGTCAGTGTACAACTGCAAAAACGTGAATTAACCATATTCCTGAATAGTGGAATGCTGGGCTCCTATTCTGCATAACCAACCTCTCCTGAGTTCCTATCGTATATCCTTTACTGGTAGATTTTAGATCCTGCCACGCCCAGTACAATTTGCTCAGTCGCCACTATTTCAATCCACACAATGGGAATGTCCGTATTTTCTTGTATTTCATATTTTTTTCTCTCTACATGCAAGGTACATTTTTAATGACCACGTGATCAGTCCTACTCCAGGGTGAATTTTCTGCTGTAAAGTAACCATCTGGGTTTAACAAGTAGTTCCTAAAGCAAGACTTACCAGAAAGAGAGTAGTCTGTGTTGGTCATGCGCATGCCGGGGGTGTAGGATACGCTTGGCATGTCATGCCCTTTCTCCTGTTGTCTCCTCCGGTACCAGACGAAGACTGCCAGCATGGCAGTGATGATGAGGAGGAGGATGATGATCCCAATGATGGCGCCTACCGAGTGCCTCTCAGACACCAGGGCTGGGCTGATCTTGGTGTAGGGGTTCAGCTCTTCCATCATTAGGGCCGCTGTTCAAAGAACCCAGAACACACAATACATTCAACCGCAGAATGGGCAGTGACATGCAGCTAGACAAGCAAAGATGCAATGGAGACCCAACGGTAGGCAAGCCTACAGCGACCGGACTGTGAGGCCAGCATCTCACAGGACAGCAGAGGTAGGGTGGAGAGGCTTGAGAGGCAGTAGGTGAAAGTGGGGCTTGCTCTTGAGGATTAAAGCAAAACTTTCAAATCTGGACAAATCTGATGAATTCTTTATTTGTACACTTCTGGAACAAGTGACTTCAATGGATCTACTGTTTTCCGTAAATAACTGGCTAGATGCAATGCAGTTTCACTCTTCTCCCTAGCTCTGGCCTCATAGGTGAGGACAGAGTTAAGGATCTCTCTCACTGCCAAGTCACTGGAACAGAGCATCATCCATTCTCAAGTTTTGGCCTCACAACCCGCCTCACATGCATTAATGAAGTCTCGCTCATTCCAGGCAGGAATTGTTTTCTGCAAATTAAATATAGTCCTAGTCATTCCTCCATTTCTTGCCTTATATTCTTAAATGAGGTGCACCCGTTCCCCATCACTTGCATCATACACTTTAATGGACCTTCGCTCATGCTGCCTAAATGCCTCATTCACTTCACTGGAGTCCAACACATTCCCTATGTGACTGGTCTCCCACAATTAAGTCCATTTTCATTTATGCCCCATGTGCTGGACTCATTAGTTTGTTGCAGCCTCTTAATTCCATGAACACTTTCTTCGGGCCAGGTGACGCCCACTATAAAAAAGCGCTTGTTTCCCAGTAGCCTGTGAAGGAATAAAATAGCAAGGACAAGGGCCTCATCATGCATATTCAGGCATGGTCTGCAGGCGGCAGACAAAGTGGGAAGGCAGGGGAGGGAATAAAAGCAGACATTCTGAGGGGTGTAAGGTCTGTCCAGGCATGAAAAGCAAAGTTGCTAATTGCTGAGACTTGTCTGGGCTAGGTGTGAGTTTCAAACACCAGGTCAGGTGAAGCTGTTTAAGGCTTTGCAACACCTCTTAAAGGCATGATGAAGTGTGATGACAGAGAAGAGGTGGTCTGAGATAGGTTGATTCCTTACATGAGTTGTTTATCCCTGATAAGTACAGATATTATGAATTGGTGCCCGTGGAGTGCTGTGATTGGCAGTTTATTGGTTAGGCATGACGCAGCTTGTTATGGTACTGTCTGCCTCGTTAAGACAGATGGAACATGCGGAGGCTTCAGGCGAGGTCTTTTGAGGCCTATTAAGGTTTATTGATTCCTGGTGAGAACTAGGTATGACTGAGGCCTGGTGAGTTCTGGTTTTGCCTGCTGTTATTTTGGACCGATCAACCCGGGTTTTGCTAACATACCCAGAGTGAGGCATACTGAGGTTCAGACAGGTCCGGCAATGTCTGTTGAAAATATGTAAGGCCTGGCTATGCCTTCTGAAATTTGGAGGGTCTTCGTTAAGCCTGCTAAGCTGCAATTGTGATTATTTCGCACCTATTGTGCCTACTGAGGCCAGGTGTTCCCAGGTATCGCCCCCTGAGGCTTGTGAACAGCAATTGTGGCTACTGGTCCTTGGATATGCTCGCTGCAGTCAGGTGACCCCAGCTATGTGTGCTGGGTTATAGTGACACATGAATATGCCTGTGCAGACATGGTAACCCCCCCCCCCGACCTTGACTATTCCTTTTGAGGACTAACAACCCATGGTAATGTCTGTTTAAGCCTATGTCTGCTGATGCCTGAGCGCAACATGGCTGTCCCAAGTTGGTAACTGCTTGTTTTACCTGATGACCTACTTACCCTCGGTTGTGCTTGGTCAACCTGATTGTCTTCTATGAGTCTATTCGGTCCTAGTTATTTATGTCGATGTTGTATTTGTACTACTTATGCCTGCTAATGGTTTAGAAAGACCCTGCTATGTCTGCCAGTGTCTGTAAGCCTGACATTGGTTTTAGAAGCTGCAGTTATACATGTTAAAGTCTTGCGAATTCTGGTTACAAGCTCTCAAGTCCTGGGATTTCTATTATGCCTGCTAAGGCCTTGTGACTTCTGGTTATAACTGTTGTAAGTCATACCATGTCCTCTTAGGTTGATGATGACTGATGCGCCTCAGGCATATGTTGTAAGACCACCTGAGCCATGGAAATGCTGGCTAAGAGCAGGTCTGGAGAAATTCATTTCCTGCCACTGACGAGACCTCACAGTCTCCAGTTATGGCTGCTGACATCTCCTGAATCCCAATCATGTGTGAGGAGTCCTGGGGAGTGGAAGCTGAGGCTGGCGATATACTCTGAACCCTAGTTATGCCTGCTGGAGAATGCTGCATTCCAATTATTTCTGCTTATGGCTGGTAACTGTAGGGTGTCCTCCTGAAACATAGGTGAGCCCCAGTTATAGATGCTGATGCCTAATGTTTCCAGAGGGCCTGTTTGCAGTAGTGAAAAAAAGAAGCATACCTTGGTCACACCTGATGCCTTTGAAGCCTGTGCTGCAGTAACAGGTCCCAGTCACATGGTCGCAAGTGGCATTGTTCATACACTCGCAGAGCTGCTGACAGCCATATCCAAAGGCTCCTGGAGGGCACTCTATGAAGCAACAGAAAGCAGGATTAACATCAGCACTCAATCCATCCCTCCGCTAGTTCCTTGTGAAAAGGGCCAGATACAGCAAACCCAACCTCAAAGGGAGATTAATGACTAAAATACACTCTGAGGTGGCTAATAAGTACAAGTAAATTCCAAAGCTGCCCTTCTTCACCATTCCCCTTAGAAAATGTTTTAATTAAGGATGATGGCATTTCAACATGTTCAGAAACCCGAAATTCAAGTCAAACCAAAATGAAGAATTCCAAAATCAAATTCTGGTATTTGAGGCTCAGTGGCACACTGCCTCATTTCATAGTGACTATCGCAAAAACAAGAAGGTGGTAGAATGAATACTTGAATTACTCTCAGCCGCTGGCTATCACTCGGGCCACATTCCAGATCACTGTTTTTCCCCAAAGTGCCAGTCTAAAACAGACATATATCTTATGCAAATCATGCTTGGTCCTGCTGCAATGAGCGCCATCCAGCCCAAACTGCCCGGCCAGATCCCCTCCAAATGGGACAACGGATACCCCAAGATTGGTATGGTCAGTCAGGGATAGCTTAGTCCTATGGCACAGTGAGCACAGGACTGGGATGCAGTACTGAGTAATTGCCAGTGGCTGAGATTAATTCAAGCATTCCAGCTATCGCTATTTTGTTTACTTCAGTGTGACAGTTATGCCCAGATGTGGGTCCCTTGCTCACTGTACCACTGGAACCAAGGTGTACCCAGAGACGTTTGAAGGCACAGGTAAAGTGGCCTATGGCCCAGGGCCCCAGCCTTTCAGGGAGTCCCTTGATAGAGCCAGTTCTGTTCTGTAGAGCTCTGATGAACTTGAATATTTCTTAAACAGATTATTTTAAATACTGTTTTCATTTATTTTTAATGTGGGTGATGTGTGAGAGTCTATTACAGACATTTTGCAGAGAAATGTTGTGTTTATGTTTCATGCAACATTCATACAAAAAGTTTTTTTTTTAGATCAAAACAGGACCTCACATATGAGTAAGGTGAGGGTGTCACAGAGATTATTTGCAGTAACATTATTGAACTGCTGTGTTACAATATTGAAAGCACACATCACTATCCCTGAATATTAGACATAGATACATTCAGAATTTGGACAAGTGTGCCTGTGCAATGTCAGTGACCTGCCCAAAGAGGGCATGAAAGAGCTGAAACTGGATCACAAATTCAAAATACAGTTGGCCCAGGGTCCCCAAAATCCTCAAGACGTCCCTGGGTGCACCCATTTGAAGAGGCTCACATAGGTTGACACTGGTATGGGTTGGTTGTGTTCAGAGGAGACCTACCTTGGCGGTTTGGGCTGGACGGCTCCCATTGGCACAGGACCAGGGCTGATTTGCATATGGCTGGGCCTAAGGAGATGTGGCATGATGGGTAAAATAAAGATGAACTGGGATGTGGCAGAGTAATTACCAGTGGCTGCGATTAATTCAAGCATTTCGTGCATCACGTTTTTGTATTCTTCACCCCCAGAATGTGGCAATGAACGTAAGTGATGAAAGAGACAGAGTGCTCTGTCAAAGTCATGGGAGGTCGACTGGCCAAGTCATGACTTAACATCCCAATCGCCGAAATGCTGCTGTCCGCCTTCCTGGGCTGCAGTCTACGCTCCTGCTGTGTAAACAGTCTTTCTGGCCCTGCACAAAGTTCTGAACAAACAATTTCAGCTTGGTACTCTTTGTAAATAGATTTTAAAACGATTTGGATGAATAATTTATTCCCAGAAGCAAACACTGCGTTGTTCCCTTGCAGCAGCGACGTGCCGACCTTTAGAAGTTTGGAACGCAACTCGTTGAAGGTTATAGAAGCGGGATCGAATCACAGCCGCTTCTGACTTCATCAAAGACATAAATTCATAATGACGCTTTATTAATCCCAGGAGGACGCTGAGTATTGGCGGCATCCCGCATGGTAATGTTACTGCATACGTGGTGCACGAAAGCTGGACTATCTCTGACTTTGTGTTGCATGGAAGGAAATGTACAGGCCCGTGACAGGTGTGGACCAAGAATTTGCGGCCTATCCTTGCAATCTGTAGAGAGGGGACCTAAGGCCACCATTTTGAAACCAGGCACGGACCTCCCGATTTCCGCCTCAGCCTCATGGCAAGTTAACTTCTTACAGCCCTTTATGCAACCGGCAGGAGTGGGGCGGACATTCGGTTTCAAGAAATTGCGAAGAGGAGGGAGAAACTGAATTGCAGTAGCAGAGCCTAGAATCCCTTTCCTGCACAAGGATCTCAAGAGAAATGTTTGCCTTGGTATCACTGTAACCCAGAACAGCATTCCTAGCTTGTCACAGAAAACTTACTCTGCTCGCAGTGTTTCCCGGTGAATCCAGTGCGACACGTGCACTGGCCAGTGATGTGGTCGCAGTCCGCGCCGTTCTGGCAGTGGCAGATGTTGGCGCAGTCTTTTCCATAGAAGGCAGCTGGGCACCCTGCGAAGAGGACACTGTGAGGGACTCTTGAAGCAATGTGCGTAACAACTACCATAAAGCCATCAAAGCTTGCAAGGAGCAGAACAGTTGCAGCAACGATGCATGCAATAGGCAAAACAATGGCAGAGGTTGTAGAAACAAGTGAAACAAAGACAACTAAACCTCCCCTGGCAAAGTCTGCAACAAGGAAACAACTATGGTCAGTTTGTCTGCGCCCTTAATGCAAACACAACTGTGCCCCACCAGCAATACATGTCACGTCACTTGAGCCACTGACCACCACCTTTAGTGGATGAAGTTTTGTGTCTATAAACCCCCTATAAACTCAGGCTAACTCTCAATGGTAGAAAGACATTGGCATCTCAGACTTCTAGAATTAAACCCTTTCCTTCTCTTGCGAACCTCCCCCTCCCCCCCCCTTGTTCGCCTAACTCAACCAAAGCCATGCAAATCTATAACCTATACAGACGAATGCCATGTGATTTATATGGCTGCCAGGCAGCAGGAAAACCCTAAAGTAAGACAGCTACAGCTAACAAAGCAACTACAGACAAACTTGTAAGTATTACAACTAAAGCAATGCAGGCTTTGAAGACAAAAACACAAGTACAACTGTGTCTGACACTGATGCATCAAACATGTTTATTACAGTTTGGCCCACAATCTGTGCAAAAGGTCTCCCGCAGCTATGTCCACAAACCTTTCAGTTAGGTCAACAACTAGATCTAATCCAGCAATGTGTGAAAAGCATATGCAACTACATCTGTATTGGCAACTACAGTTGCACCAACAAGAGTGTGAAATGAGGACAAAAAATATAGATGTGTTGGCAGTGATCAACCAGAAGAACCAGCTGCTGCTGTATTGACAACATGCCACAGGAGCATCGGAAAATAACCAGATGAGGACAATGACAGCTTCGCTCACAGTGACAACGAGAGGCAGATTATTTTAAGGGGGAATTGGGAATTGGGATTTGGCCCATCCTAGTCAGCACCTCAGCAAGGTGGATAAGATTGAAGATGGGTCAAATTTAAGACTTTAGTTAGAAAATAAAGAAATCCCAAGTATTGCCTCAAATGTTTGACTTTATCCTTAAAGACTCTGTAAACCTTTTTTTTCCAAATTGTTCCTGGACAGATATTTTCCACCCACTTATGATATCTTACATGCATATCTTCCAGGACTATCAAAGCTCCCAACCCTAGGGCTTCCTCTGTTGCCCTAGACAAGAGCAGAGCCAGAGCTGTGTCAAAGATGCTCGTTTAAATTCCTCTTTTGACATTGTTGCCCATGGTGAGTTTG
The DNA here is from genome assembly GCF_031143425.1 of Pleurodeles waltl. NCBI lineage: Eukaryota > Metazoa > Chordata > Amphibia > Caudata > Salamandridae > Pleurodeles > Pleurodeles waltl. Next base: position 548,281,513 of record NC_090440.1, on the reverse strand, counting down.
CATTCTGGATGGGACCCCATTCAGGAGCATCTTTTTTCGGGGTAAGGTGAAAAAAGTTTGGGATGTTTCAACCAGAAGACAAAAATGTACCTGGGTCTCTCCAGTACATCTTCCCTGTTCAGTCTTACCCACCCAGCCAGGCAAAGCTCTTCTCAATCCCATTAAGTGTCAGGCTGTAAACAATAAGTAAGCTGCTCTTTTCTGGATGCTGTGGTGCGAGTCCACAGAAGCAGCAGAAACGGAGAGAGCATTTTTGTACACTCATGTCTGTGAAACAGCAACAGCTATATTAGCATAGCAAATGTGCTGTATGCTCTAATGCAAGCAAGCAACATTGCCATTCAACCCCTGGTTTGGTAGTAAAAAAAAAGTTATATTTGAGGTGTGGTGGGCTCCTCAGAACTCCAGGCCCCGGTGCCACTGTACCTGCTGCACTTCAGTAGCTATATCCCTGGAGATGAGCCAGGTTCTGACTCTACAGTCTGCAGAATGCAACACCAGGGGGCTCTACTGAGCTTCCACCAGACTGTACTAGGGCATGGAATAGCCTTACGGTGGCTGCTGCACCCATGTGCACACTGTAAAGCAGGTGGGCAGCTCCAGGAGTGGCAACTATCCAGGCATTCGATGAACGTAGGTTTTGCATTCCCATTGGGAGGTTAATTCCCCCTCTTATGATTCTCTTGCTCTTGGTTTTCTCTAAATAGACTGCACTTACATGTAGTAGCTTACTTTTAAGTTTAAAGTACAAAGTTTTGCATAGAGTCAGAATTAAGTTTAAAGCAGGTGGTTAGGAATTCAAAGTTGCCTGGCGATATTTCCCTATTCTTTTATTCTTGACTTTCTGGTTGATGAACCTGTCTGGGAGTCCTTTGTCTCTTTTTCACATTCAATAACCCTGTTGGGGATGGTAATAAACTTTATCGCAGGAACCTGAATGAGGAAATCCAGTGCTGCAGATAAAATTCTATTAACTTTTGGCTGTCATTGAGTACACACACATCCTTCGTCCTAATCGATAGCTTGACCCAGACCGACTGAAGGTTTGTGCTGGTGCTCACCTCGCATGATGCAAAGCGTCTCAAAGCTGCGCAAAAAAGCATTGACAGATCAACTTTCATGCACAAATGTTAATGTGTAGATTCAAAGGGGCCAAAGCCTGCAGTGTCTGCGCTACGGGGGGAGTGAGGGCACTTTCATACACACTACTTGGGAGTGCCCCCCTGCAGCGAGATACTGGGCCACAGTAGGCAGAGAGATAGGAGCAATCTTGGAGGTGGCAGCTCCTGTGGAACCACAATTCATCCTGCTGGTGTCCCAAGCGATGTTAGTCTCAGCCATGCACATCTCCTGTTCTGCAATCTGTTTTCATGCTAGCAAAAAGAGATACAGCTAAGATACGGGGTGGACAATGGGCGCCTTTTAAACAACAGTGGATCACAGTGATGGACCAACGTTTGGAGGCGGGGAGGGTTGTTGACACCAGAAGAGGTTGTCCTAAGATACTTGATAGAATATGAGGTAGATGGAGAGAGTACTGTGGTTTGCGGTTGGGTTCAGCCACACAAGCAGAGACGTAGGGAGCTTGATACTGAAAGGGGGAGGAGGCCCAATCGAGACGTAGGTCATCTAATGTAAGGGAGGGAGGAGGAGAAGGGTGGGCGAAGAAGGCAACCCCCGGTTACAACAGAGCCTGAGACAAGGCAGTATATGCTGACGAGAGAGATGTAGGAGGAAACTGGCAGCTTTGTATCATTGTAGATGTCACTTATTGAATGTTTTATAAATGCAATAAAAAATAGTGAGATTAAAAAAGTTAATGTGTGAGAAAGGTTTACCCTTATGCAGCACCCAAAATTTTATGTGCCAAGCCCCGGTTAATATATCCAAGATGGTGAGCCTGGGCAGACTAGCAAAAAAAATGGCTTTGCTGCAAACCACATCAGCTAAAGAAGCATGATCTGGCTCTGCCTCAAACCATCACATCTAGGGGTACAAGCAAGGAGCCAAGCGGTATATTGCTTGAAAAACCAAAGCGTCACATATTAGTGCTTGCCAATAGGTATCCATCTCACACATCTGACCCCGTGCGATGGTCCACAAATAGGAATTCGCACTGGAGGATGCCCCTCGAGTAGGTGTCCTTGACTATGCACCTTCGTGCCAAAGGGAGAGAATGGACGTTATGCTGCATATCCAGATTTGGCACGATTGCCACATATCGTGTTTTTGCTGAATCTGGTGCTTTGCTGTATTCTGTCTAATGAACAGTGCAACGCTGACATTTTTCCGGCAGCGCTCCAGTGCATGAACGACAGAAAATATGGCTCCTTTTGGCTTGAGCGCTGTGTGCTGTTTGGGTTCAAAGTGCTTTTCTCAGTGCCACACCTTGTGCACTGATCTACCAGCAGCCTGTCCAGCTTGTACGGAGAACGGCCTTGAGTTTTTTCCCGTGCTTGCTGCAGTAGTAAGCCAACTTTGAAAATGCCAACTAGATCTTTGGTTGCATTGATGAACCACAGCTGATGCCCTGTAAACTCCAGATTGCGGGTTAGACCCCGGCCACCCTGGGACGTGTTATAAAATATCCCAGTGTCCCAGTGCGTGGCTGCCAGCAGGGCCATCACAAGGGGTGCAGCCAGGGATAATTGGCTGAGCCCCGCTCTTTTTAGGGTCTCGCAAACCTGCTGCAAAAGATATTTATATGTCACGAAAAGAGGCCTTGTCTGCGTGGGCGATATATTCAGATAAGGCAGCAGTTAATGGCAGCAGCCAGTAGCGCCAGCATACTGGGGCTGCCTACAAGTACTTCCCTGTGCATCGATTCTGTTTTGAATGGTTGTGGGGCCCCGCATGGTTTGTGACCAGGCCCCACAAAGGCTTCTGACAAGCCTGGGTATCAGTTAAGCTTCATAGTACAAAACCTACTGATGGTCTTTACTCCAGTTCTGATTTCATGTGGATTACACTTACATGCAACTTTCTCTGCCCCAGCTCTGCCGGCTTTTCACAGTCAGCGGCCTACTTATTGATTTTCGTTTCCAGTGCTCCCCGTGCACAAGAGCCTTTGGGCCTGTTTCTTCAGTAGCCAGAGCCCCCTCCATCTGCAGATAAACCTAACCGCAGACAGCATGAATTCATCAGAAACAGTAGGTCACCTATGGTGGTGGTTGGTAAAGTAAAGATGGGGTTTTGTCTTTTATTCACAAAATGTGGATATTTAAGACAATCAGAAGCAAATGAAGACATAGTGGAATATGTCCTTTTTTGGTTCAATGTATAACAATAACATAGGCTGTATAATTGTTTTATTATTGTGTGTTCTGTGCCTTACAATTTTAAATGTATAATTATGGCTTTCACACTGTAATGTGACAAGTTGCTGGGCTGGTGCAGTTCCCTGTAGGGAGTTCAGGGATGGGAACTCCATGGTTGTATGCAGACTCCAGGTCCCAATAAATGAAAGAAAATATCGAACGCAATTAAGAAGGGGGTCAACAAGGGGCCAGGCAGGAAAGTGATTTTTTTTTCTTTTTACATTCAAGGCAGTATGGTTTTAGTTATTTCTTTATTCTCGGACTCACCTCACAAAACATTTGCACACTTCAAGCAGGTGTACGCAATGGAACAGTCCCCATGCTCTTCCTGATCTCAATTCACAAAAGACGGATTTTCACGAGTGGTTATGTTTTGAGAAATAGGAATAATTTGGTATCTGTGATCATAGGTGGTGCCTAACCAGTGTTCCCACAGTAGAGCAACTGGAGCGGTCCAAGCCAGTGAGGTGAACACCTACTTTGTGGCCGTTCACAGAAACATTTAAAGCCTTTTCCACATGTCTGCATTTCCAAACTGGTAAAACGAAAGCGTGATGGGGGGAATGCTAGAAATAATCTCGCCAACTGCTAATTATTTGAGCTATGATTGTTTGCCTGCCATAACAACTCAAACAAGAAGAACCATATGTAAATCAGCCTTGATCCTCCTCCAATAGAAACAGTCCAGCTCAAACTGCCAGACCAAGCCCCCTCTCAATGAGGACACAAGCAAACCCAGACCAGTTACAGCCTATTTAGGCTTGGACATTGAGGTAAAGTTTCAGCCCTAGTCCAAGACTAATTTGCATTTAGCAGATTTCCATCAAGAATGGTATAAAAATAAGTAGGATTGGGGCCCCGGGTGATTGCCATTGGCTAAGATTACTGAAACATTCCTTCCATCACCTAGTTGTTTATTGCATTTCTAAACTAACACCTAAAAAAGGCATAAGTTGTGCAACAAATACAGGAAAGTGCACGAGCACCCCTGCTTTTAAAGATGATGCTAAGGAAGGGAACACTTCATTCTCATGGACGTAGGTTCCCATATGAAGACAAAAAGCTTTTGGCGAAACTTCAAAAGTCCTGAAACGCCCGGGGGCTACTAAGTAAATGCAATAGTAGAGAAAAAAAGGCAATGCGGGAAAAGTGTGATACACAGTACTTGAAATGGAAATGCAGAAGTGCTGCCACTCACTATCCCAGAGTACCTGTGTGTTGATGATAAGTGCAGATACTCACCCATTAAGAGCATTGCACCTCTGCTGAGAAGTGCATATACTCTCTCAAATTAAAGAAGCGCAGGTACTGAGTAACTGGCAATATGTGGCCATCTAAAGCGCTCCCGTTATGTGTACATCTACATTCCATATGCATTAGAGTTTTGTGAATGAGGTGGAAAAACAGTCCCAGTATGATATGCACAGAAAGGTCTTAACGTACATATAAGAATGTCTAGGATTTTTTTCTAAAAGGGCCTGTGAGAAAGTAGCGTCTTTCTAGCCTTGTTACCCCCACTTTTGGCGTGTTTGTGAGTATATGTCAGGGTGTTTTCACTGTCTCACTGGGATCCTGCTAGCCAGGGCCCAGTGCTCATAGTGAAGACCCTATGTTGTCAGTATGTTTGTTATGTGTCACTGGGACCCTGCTAGCCAGGACCCCAGTGCTCATAAGTTTGTGGCCTATATGTGTTCCCTGTGTGATGCCTAACTGTCTCACTGAGGCTCTGCTAACCAGAACCTCAGTGGTTATGCTCTCTCTGCTTTCCAAATTTGTCACTAACAGGCTAGTGACTAAATTTACCAATTTACATTGGCATACTGGTACACCCATATAATTCCCTAGTTCTTTTTGCCACCCATAGGGAGCTCTGACAATTCTTACACAGGCCTGCCAGTGCAGCCTGAGTGAAACAACGTCCACGTTATTTCACAGCCATTTACCACTGCACTTAAGTAACTTATAAGTCACCTATATGTCTAACCTTCACCTGGTGAAGGTTGGGTGCAAAGTTACTTAGTGTGTGGGCACCCTGGCACTAGCCAAGGTGCCCCCACATCATTCAGGGCAAATTCCCCGGACTTTGTGAGTGCGGGGACACCATGACACGCGTGCACTGTACATAGGTCACTACCTATGTACAGCGTCACAATGGTAACTCCGAACATGGCCATGTAACATGTCTAAGATCATGGAATTGTCACCCCAATGCCATTCTGGCATTTGGGTGATAATTCCATGATCCCCCGGGTCTCTAGCACAGAACCCGGGTACTGGCAAACTGCCTTTCCTGGGGGCTCCACTGCAGCTGCTGCTGCTGCCAACCCCTCAGACAGGTTTCTGCCCTTCTGGGGTCCAGGTAGCCCTGGCCCAGGAAGGCAGAACAAAGGATTTCCTCTGAGAGAGGGTGTAACACCCTCTCCCTTTGGAAATAGGTGCGAAGGTTGGGGAGGAGTAGCCTCCCCCAGCCTCTGGAAATGCTTTGATGGGCACAGATGGTGCCCATCTCTGCAGAAGCCAGTCTACACCGGTTTAGGGATCCCCCAGCCCTGCTCTGGCGCGAAACTGGACAAAGGAAAGGGGAGTGACCACTCCCCTGACCTGCACCTCCCAGGGGAGGTGCTCAGAGCTCCTCCAGTGTGTCCCAGACCTCTGCCATCTTGGAAACAGAGGTGTTTGTGGCATCCTGGACTGCTCTGCCAGCAGGTGACTTCAGAGGCTTCTTCTGATAGGCTCTTACCTCTCTTGGTAGCCAATCCTCCTTCCTTGGTAGCCAAACCTCCTTTTCTGGCTATTTAGGGTCTCTGCTTTGGGGATCTCACCAGATAACGAATGCAAGAGCTCATCAGAGTTCCTCTGCATCTCCCTCTTCACCTTCTGCCAAAGGATCGACCGCTGACTGCTCAGGACGCCTGTAAAACCGCAACAAAGTAGCAAGACGACTACTAGCAACCTTGTATCGCTTCATCCTGCTGGCTTTCTCGACTGTTTCCAGGTGGTGCATGCTCTGGGGGTAGCCTGCCTCCTCTCTGCACCAGGAGCTCTGAAGAAATCTCTCGTGGGTCGACGGAATCTTCCCCCTGCAACCGCAGGCACCAAAAGACTGCATCACTGGTCCTCTGGGTCCCCTCTCAGCACGACGAGCATGGTCCCTGGAACTCAGCAACTCTGTCCAAGTGACTCCCACAGTCCAGTGACTCTTCAGTCCAAGTTTGGTGGAGTTAAGTCCTTGCCTCCCCACGCTAGACTGCATTGCTGGGTACCGAGCGATTTGCAGCTGCTCCGACTCCTGTGCACTCTTCCAGGATTTCCTTCGTGCACAGCCAAGCCTGGGTCCCGACACTCTAACCTGCAGTGCACAACCTTCTGAGTTGTCCTCTGGCGTTATGGGACTCCCTTTTGTGACTTCAGGTGGACTCCGGTTCACTTTTCTTCTAAGTGCCTGTTCATTTACTTCTGCGGGTGCTGCCTGCTTCTGTGAAGGCTCCCTGACTTGCTGGGAGCCCCCTCTGTCTCCTCATCCAAGTGGTGACATCCTGGTCCCTCCTGGGCCACAGCAGCATCCAAAAACCCTGACCGCAACCCTTGCAGCTAGCAAGGCTTGTTTACGGTCTTTCTGCGTGGAAACACCTCTGCAAGCTTCTTCACGACGTGGGACATCCATCCTCCAAAGGGGAAGTTCCTAGTCCTCTTCATTATTGCAGAACACCAAGCTTCTTCCACCCAGTGGCAGCTTCCTTGCACCCTCAGCTGGCATTTCCTGGGCTCCTGCCCACTCTCGCCACTGTCGCGACTCTTGGACTTGGTCCCCTTGTCTTACAGGTACTCAGGTCCGGAAATCCACTGTTGTTGCATTGCTGGTGTTTGTTCTCCTTGCAGAATCCCCCTATCACGACTTCTGTGCTCTTTGGGGGTTGTAGGTGCACTTTACACCTAATTTTCAGGGTCTTGGGGTGGGCAATTTTTCTAACCCTCACTGTTTTCTTACAGTCCCAGCGACCCTCTACAAGCTCACATAGGTTTGGGGTCCATTTGTGGTTCGCATTCCACTTTTGGAGTATATTATTTGTGTTGCCCCTATACCTATGTGCTCCTATTGCAATCTATTGTAACTTTACATTGCTTGCATTACTTTTCTTGCTATAACCTGCATAATTTTGGTTTGTGTACTTATATCTTGTGTATATAACTTATCCTCATACTGAGGGTGCTCACTGAGATACTTTTGGCATATTGTCATAAAAATAAAGTACCTTTATTTTTAGTATATCTGTGTATTGTGTTTTCTTAGGATATTGTGCATATGACACCAGTGGTATAGTAGGAGCTTTACATGTCTCCTAGTTCAGCCTAAGCTGCTTTGCCATAGCTACCTTCTATCAGCCTAAGCTGCTAGAAACACCTCTTATACACTAATAAGGAATAACTGGACCTAGCACAAGGTGTAAGTACCTCTGGTACCCACTACAAGCCAGGCCAGCCTCCTACAGGGCTCGTAATTAGCTAGCCAAGAGACAATCCTAGATGCTCTAAGCACCTGTTTTTCTGTGTGACAGGGGCAACCTATCTAAGGTAGATGATTTTATTTGCCCTTGGGTTGTTGGTACCACATAATTAAGACACTGTAAGTACCGTATGTTGTACAGGCTACTGAATCAACCACCAGAGACATAAGGGTGATTACTGCTTGGAGATCAGAGCATACATCTCTACTGTACATTTATGGAGGATCAATTCAAACCCTACCGTTTATGTTGTGAAACATAAACATAAAAGTAAATCATTTTGAAAACAATTGAAACTTATTTTCTCCTTAGAAAATAATTTCATTACTTAATACAATTGTTTTTAAAAGAAGCAATCATTTATTGCAAGAACACAATAGGCCAGATTCACAAATATTATGGCATAACTTACTCTTGTAGTGCTTCTGAATTCCAAGAGTAAGCCAAGCGTAGTCCTGACTTACTCCTTAAATCCACGAGCAAGCCAAGTTTACTAAAAGAGTAAATGAGAATAACCTTTCTTGTCAATTAACATATTTAACATTGATTTGAATACTAACGGATTTTGGATGTATTGGGTTGGTTTGTCTGTAATGTACTTCTGTTTTGCCTGATGTAGTGTTCCTTTCCAGCCTTGAAGCTAAGGAGATGCTATGATGGGACACTCTAAAACCAACATTATGCAAATATACATAATGCACCGCAACTAAAAACGAAAACACAGAACTCAACACAATATAGCATTATGAAACCTTTCATGCCACAACTAAACGCAACAAAGATTAGTGCGTGAATGTTGGAAATAGGGTCTCTGGATGGCAGTCAGTTTGCACTCTGTCCAAGCGGGGACCCTCACTCTAGTCAGGGTAAGAGAGATGCACAGTTCAGATAACCCCTGCTCACCCCTTGGTAGCCTGGCCCAAGCAGTCAGGCTTTTCCCAGAGGCAATGTCCAAACTATTTGTACAAACACTCACAGTAACACAGTGAAAACACTACAAAAGGACTCCACACCAGTTTAGACAAATAATCAATAGTTATCTAAATCAAACAATGTCAAAATGACAAAAATCCAACATACACAAGCAAAGATACACATTTTCAAAGATTAAATTTCAATATAGCACTTAGAAACACAATAGCTCCAACTTGGCCTATCACAACGTTGTTTACGGAGTTGTTCCCAACCATCCGACGCCACTCGAGAGGAAGGCGGTGGTCACGGAGTCGCAGAGACCCCCAGGTACAGTACCTTTGGTAAACGAGAAACAAGCCTGTGCACGGATTTGGAGAGGTTAGGCGTCACCGGATTCGTGTTGCAGGCAGCGGCGTGGTGCCAGTTCTGGAGTCGTCCAGAGTCAGTGTGCCTGGATCGTCTTGTTTCTCACCAGAATTCATTTCCAATGGCCCAGGAACTAGATTGGCACCACTTGGCAAGTTAGGGTCCTCAGCAGGAGTACCTTGGTGCTGGCAGGTAAAGTCTTTGATGTCCCTGAGACTTCTTAACAGGAGGCAAGCTCAGACCAAGCCCATGAAGAAACTTCACAAGCAGGATTTCAGAAAGCAAAGTCTAGTCCTTTCCCTCTTAAGGCAGAAACAGTAGCAGCAGGCCAGCACAGCAAAGCAGCAGGGAGAGCGGCAGGTTCTCCTCATGCATCAGCTCTTCTCAATGGCAGAGGTTTCTCTTGATTCAGAAGTAATCTAAAGTTGTGGGGTAAGCCATCCAATACTTATACTGATTTCTGCCTTTGAAGTAGGCAAACTTCAAAGGATTGTCTTTGTAGTGCACAAGACCCTGCCTCTTCCTTGCCCTGCCTCAGATACACACCAGGGGGTCGGAGTCTGTACTGTGTGAGGGCAAGCTCATCCCTTTAAAGTGCAGGTGTCAGTTCCTCCATCCCACTTTAGCCCAGGAAGACTCACCAGGATATGCAGGACACCTCAGCTCCCTCTGTGTCACTGTCTAGATTGAATTCACAAACAGCCCAACTGTCAGTCCTACCCAGATTTGTATTCAGCAGCCAAGCAGACGCATAAAATGGTTAAGCAAGAAAATGCCTACTTTCTAAAAGTGGCATTTTCAAACAGACAATCTAAAAACCAAATTTACTAAAAGTTGTATTTTTAAATTGTGAGCTCAGAGACCCCAAACTCCACATCTCTATCAGCTCCCAATGGGAAACTGCACTTAAAAGATATTTAAAGGCAATCCCCATGTTAACCTATGGGAGAGATAGGCCTTGCAATACTGAAAAATGAATTTGGCAGTATTTCACTATCAGGACATGTAAAACACAACAGTACATGTCTCACCTTTTAAATACACTGCTCTCTGTCCATGAGGCTACCTAGGGCCTACCCTAGGGGTGACTTACATGTAGTAAAAGGGAAGGTTTGGGCCTGGCAAGTGGGTATACTTGCCAGGTCGAATTGGGAGTGCAAGACTGCACACACAGACACTGAAGTGGCAGGTCTGAGACATGTTTGCAGGGCTACTCGTGTGGGTGGCACAATCAGTGCTGCAGGCCCACTGGTAGCATTTGATTTACAGGCCCTGTGCAAACATGGTGTACTATACCAGGGACTTACTAGTAAATCAAGTATGCCAATCATGGATAAACCAATCACCAATACAATTCAGACAGAGAGCATATGCACTTTAGCACTGGTTAGCAGTGGTAAGGTGTCCAGAGTCCCAAAGCCAACAAAAACAGGTCAGAAAAAGTAGGCAAAAATTCAGGGCCAGCTTCCCCGCTAAGGCGGAGGAGAGTTGCCCCGCTGGATTTACAATAAAGGAAAAATCAAATGATAATAACATACGCTACATTATTATAATTTTATTTTTCCTTGTAGTAAGGGGCGAGGCTGGGCTGGAGGAAGCAGGCAGGAGGAGGGCTATTCACCACAATGTGTGCATGTCTATTTGGCTGGCCATGTTGGGCCAGCCAAACAGACATGCACACTTTGCATTTTCTCTACCCAGCTGTATTGAACAGCTGAGTGGAGAACATGCCCAGGCTCCCACTCCCAGTCTGAGCGGCGAAGCAAGCCACTCAGACCAATCACGATGCTGCTGTCATGCTGGTGACAGCAGCATCATGATTGGCTGGGAGCCTGTATGCATCCGGGAACAGGAAAAGGATGGAGGGGAGACGAACCTGTCTCCTTTGAAGGTAAGTGGTTTAAAAAATGTATTTATTTATTTTTCTTTAAACTCCTCCCCCTGTCCCGTTGAGCCCCATCCCACCCCGCCACCCCTATTCAGTGGCAGCCGCCTCTTCAAAAAGTTTAAGGATGACCCTGCAAAAAGGGTCAGGTCCAACAATGAATAAGTGTGACTTACTCCTCTAGTCCCCCGGGCTTACTCATGAACTTCAGAAATAAGCAAGGAGTTTTCCTGGCTTACTTCTACAATTCAGGAGTAAGCCCTGCATATGTGACAGCAACATCTTGAGTGAGTCTTGTCTAACGTAAAAAGACAAAGTAAAATAACGTAATACCTAAAAAAAAAAGCAAAATAAGCTATAAAAGCAACACAAATTATAAATTCCAGTTTTTAAAATGGAACCTTGCATCTTAGCTATACTAAGTTATAGTAAACTATTGTAACAAATCTAAAAGCTCAACTAGAGTGAACGCAATGTGACACCATAGCAAAATGAAAGCAACCCTAACAATCCTTGATAAAAACGAAACGTATGATAAAATCAAACTATACATAAAAATAAACATTAAGGGACAAAACGACCTAAAATAAAACTAACGAAAAAGTACTCTAAAACAAAAGATAACGAAACTAAAGTAATTGAAACAAAGCTATTTTAGCTACACACAATTTACCACACCAAAACGACACAAACCAAACTTCTCCAAACACATTTTGACAAATGAAGACATCCTAACGCTATTCTCCAGCCAAGAGACGTCCTATAATACCAAGCTACAGTTCTGCTAAACGACGCTAGATGGCAGCCTTCCCTTGTTCTTGCCTCTGCTGCCGTAGTACAACACACAGGAGCTTACTTTGGGTGCAGTAGAGCCCGGCCCATCCCGGGGTGCACTTGCATTCTCCATCGTAGGCGCTGCAGACGGCTCCGTTGTGGCAGTTGCACGTGTGGATACAATCCGGACCCCAGAAACCCGAGGGACAAGCTTTAAAATAAATGCGAAAACAATGTTTAACTCACTAGAAAGACTTCCAACAAAGCAAGAAAGACATTTGAAAAGACCAGTGAAAATATCTAAACAGAAGATCAAAATAAACTCAACTATAGAACACGAGGTATTTATAGGGGTGGAAAATACATGAGCCTGCGAACAGTAAAGTAGTACACACATTCGTTATTGGTAACTTTGTCTTAGCCTTATTTGTAAAAAAAAAGAAAAATAGCCTTTAACATTTCAAGCTTTCCAAAAATACCCCCTCTTACAAACACATTGTTCTCTAAAATGTATTAAGTGTTAAAACAATAAGACGACAGTACCCATTAGAAGCTGTAATCGTGTTGAACACTAATGCCCTGCCTTTCATTCTGTGTAAAAGCTTTGTAGAAAAATACATTGTGAAAATCATTGTGATGGTAAAAAGTTACTCACGAAACCTCCCTTGCAGGAGAAAATGGAAATAATTTGTTGTGTTCATTTTCTTGGATTAATCCTGCACGCCACTAATCTAGAGCAGTGGTCACATTTCTTACCAGTATTTCAATGTCCTTCTTTTCTGTTCCATGTGCCTACTTTTGTGGTAGGCGCATCTCTGAGGGGTAAGGGCCGGGGGCCGGGAGAGGGCGCAGTTGGTACAATCAATCAATCAAAGAGATTTATAGAGCGCGCTACTCACCCGTTAGCGTCTCAAGGCGCTTGGGGGGGGTTAGGGGGGGATGTTAGATCACTGTTCGAAAAGCCAGGTTTTAAGGTTTTTTCTGAAGTGTAGGAGGTCCTGGGTTTTGCAGAGGTGGGTGGGGGGGGGGGAGTTCCAGGCTTTGGAGGCCAGATAGGAGAAGGATCTGCCCCGTGGTGGTCTGAGGCGAGGGAAAGGTCGGCGGAGCGGAGGTGGTGTGTGGGAGTGTGGAAGGTCACTCTCTCGTTGAGGTAGGTTGGGCCGGTGTTGTGGAGGGATTTGTGCGTGTGGATGAGGATCTTAAAGGTGATCCTTTTGTCTATGGGGAGCCAGTGAAGGGATTTGAGTTGTGGTGAGATGTGTGCATGTCGGGGCAGGTCGAGGATGAGTCGTGCTGCTGAGTTCTGGATTCGTTGTAGTTTGCGTTTGAGTTTTTGTGTGGTGCCGGCGTAAAGGGCGTTGCCGTAGTCAAGCCTGCTGCTGATGAGAGCGTGGGTGACTGTCTTTCTGGTCTCTGTGGGGATCCATTTGAAAGTTTTCTTCAGTGTGCGGAGTGTGTTGAAGCATGAGGAGGTGAGTGCGTTGATTTGATGGGTCATAGAGAGGGAGGGGTCCATGATGATGCCGAGGTTGCGTGCGTGGTTTGCGGGGGTGAGTGTGGGGCCTAGTGTGGTGGGCCACCAGGAGGGGTCCCAAGTGTTTTTGTGAGGACAAAAAATGATAATTTCGGTTTTGTTGGAGTTGAGTTTCAGGTGGTTGGCTGTCATCCAAGCAGCGGTGTCAAGGAGAGCAGCGTGTAGGTTGGTTTTGGCGGTGGAGGGGTTGCGGGTGAGGGAAAAGATGAGTTGTGTGTCATCCGCGTATGAGAGGATGGTGGTGCCGTGGGGTTTGAGGATGTTGGCTAGTGGGGCCATGTAGGTGTTAAAGAGGGTGGGGCTGAGGGAGGAGCCTTGTGGGACTCTGCATGTGATTTTGGTGGCAGAGGATTGGAAGGGTGGGAGGCAGACTTTTTGGGTTCCGTCGGTAAGAAAGGAGGTGAGCCAGTCCAGGTGGCGGATCCCGGCGTCGTGGAGTTGTGTAAGGAGTGTGTGGTGGCAGACAGTGTCGAAGGCTGCGGAGAGGTCGAGGAGTATGAGTGCTACGGTCTCGCCCATGTCGACTCTGGATCTGATTTCGTTGGTGCAAGCGATGAGAGCGGTTTCCGTGCTGTGGTTCTTGCGGAACCCAGATTGGGAGGGGTCAAGTGTGTAATTTGTCTCGAGGAAGTGGGATAGGCGGGAGTTGACTAGTTTTTCCGTGACCTTGGCTGGGAAAGGGAGGAGGAAGATGGGGCGGTAGTTGGAGAGGTTATCTGGGTTGGCTTTGGTTTTTTTTAGGAGCGCAGTGACTTCAGCGTGTTTCCAGAGGTCAGGGAAGGTGGCGTTTGCGAATGAGCTGTTGATTATGGCTCGGAGTATAGGGGCTATGGTGGGACTGGCCTTGTTGTATATTCGGTGGGGGCATGGGTCGGAGGGGGAGCCAGAGTGAATGAAGTTTATAGTCTTTTCAGTTTCTTCATCAGTGGTGGGGGCCCAGGTGGTGAGTAGGTTGTGGGGTGTGTGTATGTTGGGTTTGTGTTGGGTGGGTGGGGGTTGTGTGTGGAGGGTGTGTGTAGTATGAAGCTGTTGTGTATGTCTTGGATTTTGTGGTGAAAGTTGGTATGCACGGTTCTGGGCAGGCGCTCCATCTGCAGTATTCTGTACAGCTCTAAAGACTGGCCTGCAGTACTGCGTCAGTTCTAATGTTGAGGCCTCCTATTGAGCACAACTTACTTTCAGCAGCCTATCCTAGCACATTGTGTCGCCAGACTGAGACGTCATGGTTCTGTGGGTGCCATTTCCAATCCGTCAGGGAGACGTCACCAAGCTGAGCCTCTGCCAGTTACTTCTTAGCTCCTGGCGGGTTACTGACTGAGCGTAATCCTATCGGCAATTAACCTACATTCTGACATAACTGCTTTCATCTGTTAAACTGTCACTTCGTTAAATGTTACATGGGCGAGCTATTGGCTTTGGCAATTGTGTGAGGGTGGATAACAGGATGAATTTAAAAAGCACTATAAAGTGGCCCAACTGGTTTCTTCGTAGCGTTTTCTTAGGTCGAGATTGCAGACACGGGGGCAGATGGGAGCAGCAGCTCCTCTGCTATGGCGGAGTGGCGTCTCCCCCATTCTCCCTTTCCCTCTCCTGCCTCCTTGCCGTGAGGAGCAACGACTGCAAAACCTGAAAAAACCCCAATAATAAACCATGTTTATTATCGTTTTATTTTTTAAGTGGGTGGGATCATGGGGGATGGCAGGCAGGGAAGAAGAATGGTGTGCATTCCCCTCAGTACGTATATTTGTTTTGCCAGCCGTCTCAGGACGGTCAAACACACATACACACTGAGCTCTCTCCAACCCGAGTTGCGTTGCGAGGTTGGAGACAGCAGGCACAGGCTCCCAGCCTGTCTCGGAGGGCAAAGTGAGGGCGCTCAGGCCAATCCTAACACTGCAGCATGAGAGCAGTGTTAGGATTGGTCGCAGGGCAGTCTGGGAGCCTGTGCCTTGTGGAACCAGAAAAGTGGCGATGCAGACAGATTCAGGTAAGTTTATTTTTAATATTTTTTTGTTTGTTTTGTTCCTCTTCCCATTGTCCATATCCCCTCGCCCCGCCACTTTACCCCACCGCCAACGCAACTGGGTGGGAGGCTGAAGAAGAACAAGGGACAGGATGAGAAGAATCAGTGATGGGGTGGGGATAAGTTACAAAAAATAGATATGGGAGAAGAAACAAGAATGGGAAGTAGGCGAAAAGAAAGAGGGAGCCGTTAAGTTAAATATGTAAATAAAATTGCTATGATGCAGCCAGCTTAGACCACATCATAGCTCAAAAATAGTACCTGCATTCCAGCATGACTAGCAGACGGCCAGTGGAGGGACACTTACGGAAGCTAATTAATCTGTTCTTGATTCTTGTGCGCCAAGCAATAAAAAGAAGTGATGTAAAGGAAGCACCGTCCAATGAGAAGGCAGCAAAGAAGAGCAACAATAATGCTAAAGAAGGGTAAGCTATGGGTAGGTTCCAAGCCCAATATTGAACACGAGTCTGTCAAGCTCAACACAAAAAAGAGACATGGGGGAGGGAGCAGGGAGGGAAGGGAGAAGAAACAAAGAAGGTGGGGTGGAGATGAGCTATGGGTGGGTTTCAAGCCCATTATTGAACACAAGAATCTCGCAAATGAGAGTGCATCCTCTCGCAGGCTCAACCTAAAACAGGAAAACAAACTGTCATAAGAAGACAAGTATCGGGGGAGCAATAGGAAGGGGTGAAGGAAATGGCAGCCGCACCATTCAGTGCCATGTGCCACCAATCAGGCGGGGGCAGAGAAAGCACCTGTGTGGCACTGTTCTGAGAAATGGTACGAAAAGCAAAGTTGTGCCGCAACCATTAATAATATGTAGAAAGTGGAAGGCACTGGTGCCATATGATGACTCGGCAAGAGAAGCTGCCTGGACATTACCACTGCCCTGTCCCAAATCAGGTGTAAACTAGACCACTAGGAAGAGATGCCTAGTGTGCCGTGCGGGTCCGACCCTTTCTGAGCACTGTAGGCATTACCGGGCCAGGGCTTTAAGGGGGCCAGGTCCCTCTGGGTGTAAGAGCCAGCAGCAATTAAAAAACGGATATTGAAACAGGTTTCTATACGACTCTATGCTCATGTCCTTAACTTTTTTGCTGGCAAAAACAATGATCAATTTCTGAACACAGAATGTAAGAAATGTTAAGGTAATCCACTTTAGCCATTTAGTTGCCTTTATACTTTACATATTTTACTTAATTTTGCATTCCCTAAGAGTGTCAGCTATTTGAGGATGTTCTGGTTCTGCATGCTTTTACGTGCAGCATACCACTCTCTGATAGGGCATAATTTGAACTGAGCTGCCTCCAGATGTTTGTAACAGGTCACGATTGAGCGGTCGGGGTTTGAGGCTGAAGGCAGTGTGAGATTCTCAGAGTGTCTGCCAGTGGATCAGAAGGTGTTCAGATTACATAGACATTCAATTCTTGGCCTTTCTGCAGAGTGCACAGAACTACAGTGTCGTATTTCGGTTGCAATTATGATTCTGTGCAAAAGTATGCGTGTGAAATAGGTACACAGTCGCCAAAACATTGAAAAAGTAAAAGAAAAAGAAAATACAGTTCTCACAGGCGAGTGGGTGTGGGAGGGTGGTGAAATGAAAGAGATTCAAGGAAGTGTATTCGGGAGACAGTGAAAAGGAGGTGCCGAATAGGAAAGAGAGCTGGTTTCAGATAGTAAGTGGAGGAGACGTGGAGAGACAAAGGGTGTGCATGTTTAACACAGAGTGACCATAACTGGAGTGATTGAGACACTCTGAAGACCACTACCCCTCCCCCTCCACAGGCCTCAGCAATGTTTAATTCAAACTCAATGTTATTCACAGCAAAAGTATTGTTGTTGCTTATCTTAAACATCCAACATCTATGGACAAAACCAATAGATCTTGGTGGTTTTAGATGCATGTAAATTTTTATGTTATATTTATGGATGCAATTGGCAAGCTCAGATGAATGAAAATACCCATCGCCTGGCACACTATGGAAATCACAAAAAATGAGTTTATATTTTTACAGCCACGCCTTTAATTATATAGGCCTCCCCCCTTTTAGAGAACCCTACAACCACACACTTTTTTCATCCCTCATCTTACTAAGCCATTTTGAGCGATGTATCTTGTTTACATATATGGTTTCCTGGTTAAGGGATCGGCACAAGCATTACGTTTCTCTCAATACAGTGGTACACTTGCATGGAATGCGCAGTTACTGAGGAATCTTAGGTGGTTTGCTTAACACCTAAGGTTATGGCACGGCTGTGGGCATTGGTACCTCTCAATATTGTTGAGTTGCAGGATGGTGATTTTAGAGGCCAAGAGCTTTGCTTGCCCTTTGTGGCTGCTGGTACATGTCCTGTATGCTACAGCGTTATTATGTTACTTGGTATATCTTAAACTGGAATTAATGGTGCTGAGGGAAAGTCTGCTTGACTGATGGATAACCAAGAATGCTTTTGATGATTTTCTGAACCAATGTAGACAGATTTGCATCATCAAGTCATGGGGAGAGGTTAGCTTGTTTTAGGAGCAGGAATAGAAAAAGATCTGTCACCGAAGTTTGTTGATCTTGCTCTAAATAGAGAAAGAATGAATGGTCGAGTTGACTTCCACCATCTAGATG
Organism: Pleurodeles waltl; assembly: GCF_031143425.1. Lineage (NCBI taxonomy): Eukaryota > Metazoa > Chordata > Amphibia > Caudata > Salamandridae > Pleurodeles > Pleurodeles waltl. The sequence continues at coordinate 548,263,576 of NC_090440.1, read as the reverse complement.
CCTTATACCAGGTCAATTTAGAAGCCAAAGAATGATAAATAGCTCTATGGACGATGGTCTTGGCTTTAAAAATGGACCTGCCCTTATAATGTGCAATATGTGGTCGAATCTAGCCAGTACTTTGATGAGCCTGGCTGCCGCATTTTCAATAAATTGCAGTGATATGAACATTTTTCTTGTGACAGCCATATAGATAGCATTCCTTTACTCCAGGATTGGACCACAGCATGAATGACCAGGACATGGAAATGTCTGTCATTAAAGGGAAGCATGGACTGGAACGTCCTGAGTTGATAAAAACGAGAGCCAGAAACTTTTGGTAATTGCACGTTGCAGGTGGCCAAGTTGGAATAAAAGTGAATGCACAAATTACGCTCTGATGGAGTGGATGAGGGCCTCACGCCTCTGAAGTTCCTCCAGGACTTAGTGATTCCATGAGGTCAATAGCTTCCTTGTCTTTCGTGAATCTGACTGTGGGGAAGTGCCCTGTAGCTTCGCAGACCTGAGGTCCTTGGGTGTTGTTTGTGGGTTGATGGTTCATAGGCTGAAAGCTTTGCTGTCATTTTATTTTGGCTACAGGTTGGTGGCCTCCAGGCCAACTCGTTTGGCTGTTTTTGGGATAGGTTTATGTTTACCTGTTCCATAGACTGATAGCATTCACGATCATTGGATTTGTGGTTTTAGGAATGTGTGCCTTATGCAAGGGTCTTGGTGACAGGGCATGGGTTTTTTGTGTGTTCAGTGCACGTAGACCATACACTGGTCTGAGAAAGGAGTAAACCTGAGTTTTGTTTTGTAAATGGACCAGAGGATGTGTGAAAATGTTTTAGTTTGTAAGTCGATATGTGGGAGTTGGGTGAAAGATTTCTGGAGTTTTCGGTAGCATGTGTGACTGTGTTTATTTGATGATAACTGTTGTATTTTGTTGCTTAGCTGATAAGTTCAGTATGGTAACCTTTACTTTTTATATTAGTATGCCTTTCTTGCAAAAAGTCTCTGTTGTTTAGGACAGTGGAAATGTTGGCGCGTGGGACCTGGCGAGCCTGTGGTTCTGTATGTAGCAGTTCGACCTTGCGTAACATCATCTTACCTGTTGGTGGAGTTTTTTCACTGACACAAACTATCTTTATGTTCTTGCCAGTAACCCTACATTCAGCCAAATGAAGACTAGATCCGTCATCATCTATTAAGCTGTCACTTTACCATTAATTGCACTCCTGTTTCAAGAGGGATTCAAAGTCCTGCTGAGGTCCACTCCTCTTGAAGTGTGGTGGTACACAGGAGAGCTCAGTCGGTCCATTCTCAAGTATGTTTTAGATCCCATTCAGACCAGGTCTCGACGAGTCACGTTGCTTTAATAACCATGTAGTTCTGTGAGAGGCAAAGCTAGACGGAGGTGCCCTTATATTAAGGTAGACGTGAGATAAATGGTGTGTGTGTGTGTGTGCGTGCACTGGGTGAACAGAAGGAAAACAAATACAAGAATCACACATAACTTGTAATTAATTGTGGTCCTCATCCCTAACCTTTAGAAGTGATCATGATATCTGAGAGCCTAATAAATACAGAGTGGAAAAAGTCGCAAGACAAAAACGTATTACTCGGATATCAGCAATTGGTGCTTTTGTTAAGTGACGTCTTACAACATAAAATATTGAATTTCAGTATGGAAAATGCAGCTTGTCAGGCTGTAGTACACTGAAAGGCAAGGGGTGCGCACTAATGGCGCCAGACCTTCAAAACGTCATAAAATTATGCTCTGGAATCCCATAGCAAACCAGCACTGGCAAAGCCAACATGCCTCACTTTGTTTACCTAAAGGCTTTTTCAACGCTTTCTGCCGATGTTGTGTAGCATCAGAAAATAAAACTGTAAGAAGATGTAATAATGTGGCCACTGCTGCCGGTTGGGCCATTCTGTAGGAGCACGCATGCGTGATACTTTGTGTGTGAATGTGTCACCATGAATGGGCACGCATACTGAATGACTTAAACCTCTTTTTTCTTTTTTTAGGTTGAGCACAGCAGCGCACAAGCGCTGCTTTTCCGAGGTGTTGGTACGTATCTAGGCTTTTAACAACGCCCACCTCACGCCCATCACTACCACTCGCTCCTGGGCTTGCCCTTCAAAAATCCTTTGATGACATTGGTAAATGGTTTACATTTGTCCCTCCTTGCGGAGGTTTTGTTACCGCCTTGCGCCTTGGCCATTGCCCCTGTTACATGGCTAATTGCAATTTTGCAGATAAGTTTGACTGCAAGCGAACTTCTTTTGTGTGTCTCTTCACGCTGATGCTCATGGCTGCCGTGCCACTGTGAATTGGCTTGCTTATGTGAAACTGTTTTACTTGTAATTTTCAGTTTATGTGGCAATAAAAGTCTGGGTAGGAGTTAACAACGCTAACAGCTCTAACTCGAGCAGATGCAAGACCCATTGCATTGCAAATGCTTGTTTTACTTTAATGATCTAGGATGGCGGGCGGCACTTAGATTACTAAGAAAAAATTACATATTATTTGTGCATACAGCTATTTTCATAGAAGAGAGACCAGCAGCAAATAAGAAATAAGCAAATGACAAAAACGTCAACCATTGGAAAGCAAAGGGGGGCTCTGTGCCCACTACAAGCTTTTGGCATGGTCCATAAGAAGCCTTCACCTACGGACCGTTAAAAAGTTGTTCAGTAGGCAAGGACTAAAAAGGAATGACGAGTGCTGGATAGAGCCCTACTGGAAAGGAGAGAGACCAAACCTCATTATAAAAACATTTATTTTCTGCGTCCTCAAACTTTAGGTATAGCTGTATTCACATATTTAATTTATTCTATTTGATTTATAAATTTGTAACTCAGTAGATCATGGACAGATGTCCTGACATTAGATGAATAAAAAGTTTAGGTAAAACCTTTTTCAGGACTTGTAACCAATTGTAGACAGAGGAGACGGATACTAAATGGGTTTCATTGTCAAAAGAAAAGTTGTTAATGGGGCCCTGTCCTCTGTTAGGAGTGTAGGGAGGGACAGGTGGTCGTTATGGCATGTAGGATGATTGGAAAGCCTGTTTTGAGATGCTAAACTTTAACTACTTTTTAAATGATGACAGATTAGCTTTCTGAAAGAGCCTTTACCAACCATCTAGATCGCAGCGGTGAACGCCTGAGCACCTAAGGAGGCTTTTTACCAGATGAGGACACTCAGTATACAGTGTCAATTTTGCGATTCATTGAGATGTGGTTACTGGCATTGCCAAGACCCTTCATTATAGAAGTGCTGTGGTATTTTCTGTGCCTATGAACGTGGGGGCAGATTTACAAGCCCCTAATGCTTCTTAGCGCAGCCTTAGTGTCATTTTTTTTTTTATGCTAAGGCGGCGCTAATTAGGCCATTCCCCTGCGCCATATTTAAAAAGTGGTGCAATGTGTGCATTGCACCACTTTCCAACCCCTTGCGCCACATTATGCCTGCGCCATTTTTTCTGTAATTTTTAATGCCTGCCCAAGGCAGGTGTTAAAGTGTCACTCCTGTTTTGTCCTATGGGACTCCCTGTGCTTTGCTGCACTAGTGGCAACATTTTTGGTACTAGTGCAGTTAAGCATCACAATAGCATCAAAAATGTAGGCGCTGTTGTGGTAACGATCACCATAGTGCACCGTATTGTAAATATAGTGTAACCATGATGCCATTAGGGGGCGCAGAGGGGCGCAAGAAAAGTGGTGCATCAGGACTGATCTGCCACTTTCTTGTAAATATGCCCCATAGTCTTTATTTTATTGAATTCTCTATTCTATGCTCTGATTGGAAATGTTTGGCCTTGAAGACCAGGTTGTTCCTGGGAGCTGGTTGGAGGCTGACATCCTCATTTATTTGAATTAACATTGCTTGTTCTTTCATATTTCTTGGTTTCATGGATTTTCCTTTGTGACCATACAGGAATTTGGTGACGAGGATGGGATACAAACTCACATGTGCAGAGCCTTGCCCGAAGAAATATTTGCCTGACAAAGCTTAAAGAGGGTACGGTCCCCTTTTCTGACAAGGCAAAAACCATTCCTTAGAATGTTAGAAAGGCTGTCAAAAAGAGTAGAATAAGTTATGTTATGAAGGGATTATGAAGAAGTGGAGGCCACAAAGTGGTTGGCTTCAGTATTTGTGGCCCACAACCCTAACAATGAGATCAGACTTTGCATTGATTTGATGGAACGTAATAAAAGGGTGGTGGAGGATTAATTCCCTCCCCGCAATATTTCTGAGGTGGGTGGTAAAAGCTCTTTCAGGAGCAAATTTTCTCACTGCATTAAATCTTATCTTGGTCTCCCATCAGGTTAGACTCATGGAACAGTCTAAAGATCTTACCTATTTTATTATGCTGGTTGGTAAGTAAAGATTTAATCATATGCCCTTTGGTCTAAGTTCTGCTGCCTCTGTATTTCAAAGATTGATGACTAAGATGTTTGGAGATATGGCAGGAGTCTTGCATTTTCAGGATAACATCCTGATATTTGGAAGTGATGTAAAGCAGCACATGGAAAGAGTCAAAAAGGTTCTTTGTATTTTGAGTTGGAATGGGAGTCACACTACAAGCTAAGAAATATGAAATTGATAGTTGGGTCATGTGATCTCAGATAAGGGAGGTAAACCGAAGGAAAATTTGGTCAATATACATGTTTTGCTGAGACCTGGAAAGTCTGAAGATGTGCAAATATTTTTAGGAATGGCAGAGTTTTATTCTCTTTTTGTACTAAACTTTGCCTTCAGAACATGGGTATTATGTGAACTTTTGAAAAAATGGGTTAGTTTCATGTGGAGTGAACAAAGTGGAAAGGAGTTTTAGGCATCAAAGAAAGTCTGAGAAATGCCCAGAATTTGAGTACTTTGGTCCAGAGCCTGCCTTGTTCTGTCTCAACGTATGTGAGTCACAAAGGGTTAGGTGCAGTTTTGAAAACAAATTAAAGGAGATAAGGAGTGGACTAAAATGTTTGCTTCCTGAGCATTAAGAGCATCAGAGTGAAGCTCTTTCACAATTGAAAAGGAAGCTCTTGTGGTGTATTGGGCCATTAAAATATAAAACGCTTCTATGGGGAGAGAGATTTGACTTATTCCTGGATCACAAACCCTTACATGAGAGTTTTGAGAAAAAAGGATTGGATTTTGTATCTGGACTGTAACTGCAATTGCGGGTGGCTTGTGGAGTTGCAAGAATTTCAGTTCAATGTTAAGAACATCACAGGATTCTCAAATCAAGCTGTGGACTCTCTCAAGATTAGTGAAGGAAGGTTGTGGAATTGATATGGCTGAAGACTGGTGGATAGATGAAGAAATCAAGGTGTGCAAAGGTTGCTGGAGGGTGTATTTTAGAACCTGAGTGCTAGGAAGAGTTATATAAGAACATCACTTCCATTGGTGTTCGTGATAAACTCTCCAGAGGATGAGTTTGGAAACCCTCCAATGAAGCTGAGAAAGTATTCAGTAAAGTGTACAATGAACTCTCAGTGCAAAAAGGGCTGATCATGACCAGTTTGTGGTTAGTACCCCCAGTAGTTTTATGAGGGTGGTTGATAGATATGGCACACAGTGGACATTGCGTGTTAAGTAAGACCACGTACGGGCTAAGATGTGACAACTGGTGGTAGGGATGGACATTCAAGTTGAGCACGTGATCAGAGATTGCTTTGAATGTCAGAGTGAGATAAAGTAAGAACACCACCAATGGTGTGTAGAGAATTAGCAATGGAGCCATGGGACGAAGTGGCTTTGGATAGTTTGGGATCAAAAGTATAGGACCTACTACTTATCGCCTGGTGCTGATGGATATGTTCTCTCGGGGGCCGGAAGCAGCAGCAGTAAGAGAAATTACCACAGTCTCAGTGATCATATTTTTGGAAAGAGGTTTCAATAGGGAAAATAATTTGAGAACCATACTAAATAGTATAGGGGTTCACTTCATGCCTCCTGAAATAGAGAACTGTTAAAAGAAGGAGAGTGGTATTGGGCATAATAAGTGTTCACTCTATCATCCCCAGACCAATGGAATGATAGTAAAGTTCAACAGAACACCCAAAGAAGGTATGCAACTTTCGCAAGCCTGTGGTAGAGACTGGAAAGAAGAGATGTGGATAAGGATTGAAGCTTATATACTCCAAATACCACTAACAGACAAACTCCATTTTAATTATTTTGCAGGAGACTGCCCAATACTAAAGTGTGCCCATTTTGGATAAAAAAGATGAATGGTCAAAATTAGATTGGTTGGATGGAATGTAATCCGAAAATTGCTGATCACTGTTTTGCTAAAGAAAAAACAAACAAGTGCAATGAAAAACTAAACGTGCCAAACGTAAAGGTGTGGCTGATGTGAAAGTAGCTGTTGGTGGCATGGTTGTAGTAAAGTCTAGTGTCAAAGTAATTCAAAGTTCAGCAAACCTCTCAAAGTAATTGCATTGTTTTGGAGTGCTGTAAACCTTGAAGATGGGCGTATTTGTCATTTAAATCATATTTCTGTGACTGACAAATAATTTGGTTAGGGTTATCTTTTGAGCTTTTTTTGGACATTGTATTTTTTTAATGTTTACTTTATATGGGGGTTAGATGTGTTGTATTTTCTGTGGTCACGAGCATAGCCTTTATGTCATGGGGTTCTCTAGTCTTCGTTTGACTGGAATTATTTGGGCTTGAAGAGTGAGTCTCTCCTGGGAGCATCTTGGGGATTAGAATTCTTATTTTTTTGATAGAACATTGCTTGTTCCTTCATACTTCCTGGTTTCATGGATTTTCCTTTGTGGCCATACAAAAAGTGCAAAGCTAATACTTAACTCCTCTGTACCAAATGGTCTTTCTGGTCCCTTTCAGTGTCAGGAACAGAACCTCTGTGATGGCTCTGGGTCACTCAGTTAATCCATCCCCCACCGGTCTGCGTCCTTAGGAAACGAGTATTCACGTAGGTAGGTAGCAGAATCTAAAAATGTCCTGCTGAATGATTTATCTGGTCTTCAAAGTCATAGTTAGAAAAGGACTGCAAATCGGGCTGTATATGGCCGAGTTCGGGCACGGAGGGCATTATCCTTGAGTCTTGTAATGTGACATCATGACGCTGGAAGAAAGCACCGACGTGGAAGGAGTAGTTGGAGCATGCATCCCAAAATGTTATGAGTGCATACACGAAGAGGTACATGCATATATATAAATCCCTGTCCCACACCAATGAGCACTTATCATTTCCAGTGTTTGTGGGTGGATGTGGTAGTCATTTCTTTGTGTTCAGGAGTCCACATGTCTCTGTTCTTTGATGCAGATGTTTGAGTCCTTCCTTGGCTCTTAGAACCTCTTTGGTAGTTGACTGAAATAATTCATGCTATTTTCCCGACTCTGGGATTACCGTTACTGGAGGATAAAATGTAGGAATCAGAGTTTCTACGCTGATTCCTGCATGTTTCTCCCTGACGTTTATTCAGATAGATTTACGGTGCTTCCCCACATTGTATCTTGATGGGGCCTGTCACTTCGGTTCCCAGCTCCATCAGGACCACTGGGGCTCTCATAAAACCTTGGTAGTAGATAGCTCACAGGTCACTGTGCTACAAGATGTCCTGATTGGTTAAAGTATACTCCCGGGATAAATAATTCCCACACTGCTCCGTTCACTGCATCACGTCCTCTTAGTTGCAGTTCTTGGGCATAAGCAGCTGTCGAGGGATGTTCTGATGTATTTTGTTTCAGTCTATTAGTCGATGCTTTCCTTTTAATCTGGTTGCTGAGCAGAAAATACTCAGCAGGGCAATGAGATGGAGGTTTAAGACCTGGAGAAAGATTTTCAAAATGCGTTGAAAAGTTGCAGAATGTTGTGTCAGGCAGTGAGTGCAGCTCAAAATCCAGTCATCCTTGGAGCTTTCACAGTCCACCCGGTAGACCCACTGCAAAGCTACAGAATTGCAGAGGCATCCACAGAGCACTTACAATGTGGCTCTATAATGATCTGCCCCATGCAAAGCTTTCCTAGTACTGAGTAATTTACCAAACTCTATAAATGTACCTCTAGACTGGCTGGCATTATGAAAACCTGCCTGAGCACTAAGGGGCCGATTACGAGTCACAAGACCGCCAGACTCGAGGTGGCGGTCGGACCGCTGAAGCTGTGGGAGTCCATCCGCTACATTACAAGGTTGGCAGGCAGACCTGCCAACTTACCTCCGTCCCCGCCAGGATCTAAGATCCAGACGGGCTGATGGCAGTGCTGGTTGTAATCAGCCACGGCGGCGCTGAACTTAGTGCCACCCTGCTGATTACAACCTTGTTCTCTGCCAGCCTTTTCATGGTGGTTTCACCAACATGAAAAGGTTGGCGTAGAACAAGTGCAGGGGGCCAGGGGGGGGCCTGCACTGCCCATGTCTATGGCATGGGCAGTGCAGGGGTCCCACTGCCCAGGACCTTTGATATGTGCCCTCTCTGCTGGTGCACCCTGTGTGCGGCGGCATTGCTGCCGGCTCAATTATGAGCCAGGAACAATGCTGCTGCACCTTTCCCACTGGGCTGACCAGCTGAAGGTCGGCCCAGTGGGGAAGTTGTAATGTGGCCGGTGAGGAGACCGCCAGCACCGTGGCAGTCTCCTTGTCCGGAGTTTGGCGGACAGATGTTTCCATCGGCCAAATTCCTAATGATCCCTTAAGTCATCTACCGAGCTCTCTCAATGTCCCTCTAGGCTGACCTCAGCTATGCAAAACTGCCCTAATACTGAGGACCCTATGAAACGCTCACAATATACTTCTATATTGACCTGCACCATGCAAAGCTGTACTAGCCCTGAGGCATCCACTGTGCAGTACTCATGCACTATTATACCACAAAGAGGACAGCTGTACAGATCTCACAGACTACGTCTCTCTAGGCCTCTGAGTAATTAAATATATTCACTGAACTGTGGCGATGTCCTTTTAGCTTTTGTTGTGCATGTGTTGGTATCACTCTACTAAGACACTTAAGAACACTTAGAATTTATCACTGATTTGCATTATGCAGGAGTGGAGCAGAACTGAGACATCTGCAAGGCAGTTATAATGCATGTGTCTTGATTTGCAGCATTAGCTCTTGTTCTAGTGTTGAAATTCAGATGATCACAGAAATCAACACTAACCATGACTAAACCATACCTACTACACCATAATCCCAGTGCTCAGCTAGCCACAGAGCTCTTACAGTGCACCTCTACCTATCCCACACTAGGTTCTGTTATCACAGTAGAAAACAAATAATTTGGTTAGGGTTATCTTTTGAGCTTTTTTTGGACATTGTATTTTTTTAATGTTTACTTTATATGGGGGTTAGATGTGTTGTATTTTCTGTGGTCACGAGCATAGCCTTTATGTCATGGGGTTCTCTAGTCTTCGTTTGACTGGAATTATTTGGGCTTGAAGAGTGAGTCTCTCCTGGGAGCATCTTGGGGATTAGAATTCTTATTTTTTTGATAGAACATTGCTTGTTCCTTCATACTTCCTGGTTTCATGGATTTTCCTTTGTGGCCATACAAATAGTGCGAAGCTAATACTTAACTCCTCTGTACCAAATGGCCTTTCTGGTCCCTTTCAGTGTCAGGAACAGAACCTCTGTGATGGCTCTGGGTCACTCAGTTAATCCATCCCCCACCGGTCTGCGTCCTTAGGAAACGAGTATTCACGTAGGTAGGTAGCAGAATCTAAAAATGTCCTGCTGAATGATTTATCTGGTCTTCAAAGTCATAGTTAGAAAAGGACTGCAAATCGGGCTGTATATGGCCGAGTTCGGGCACGGAGGGCATTATCCTTGAGTCTTGTAATGTGAAATCATGACGCTGGAAGAAAGCACCGACGTGGAAGGAGTAGTTGGAGCATGCATCCCAAAATGTTATGAGTGCATACACGAAGAGGTACATGCATATATATAAATCCCTGTCCCACACCAATGAGCACTTATCATTTCCAGTGTTTGTGGGTGGATGTGGCAGTCATTTCTTTGGGTTCGGTAGTCCACATGTCTCTGTTCTTTGATGCAGATGTTTGAGTCATTCCTTGGCTCTTAGGACCTCTTTGGTAGTTGACTGAAATAATTCATGCTATTTTCCGGACTCTGGGATTACCGTTACTGGAGGATAAAATTTAGGAATCAGAGTTTCTACGCTGATTCCTGCATGTTTCTCCCTGACGTTTATTCAGATAGATTTAGGGTGCTTCCCCACATTGTATTTGATGGGGCCTGTCACTTCGGTTCCCAGCTCCATCAGGACCACTGGGGCTCTCATAAAACCTTGGTAGTAGATAGCTCACAGGTCACTGTGCTACAAGATGTCCTGATTGGTTAAAGTATACCCCCGGGATAAATAATTCCCACACTGCTCCGTTCACTGCATCACGCCCTCTTAGTTGCAGTTCTTGGGCATAAGCAGCTGTCGAGGGATGTTCTGATGTATTTTGTTTCAGTCTATTAGTCGATGCTTTCCTTTTAATCTGGTTGCTGAGCAGAAAATACTCAGCAGGGCAATGAGATGGAGGTTTAAGACCTGGAGAAAGATTTTCAAAATGCGTTGAAAAGTTGCAGATTGTTGTGTCAGGCAGTGAGTGCAGCTCAAAATCCAGTCATCCTTGGAGCTTTCACAGTCCACCCGGTAGACCCACTGCAAAGCTACAAAATTGCAGAGGCATCCACAGAGCACTTACAATGTGGCTCTATAATGATCTGCCCCATGCAAAGCTTTCCTAGTACTGAGTAATTTACCAAACTCTATAAATGTACCTCTAGACTGGCTGGCATTATGAAAACCTGCCTGAGCACTAAGGGGCCGATTACGAGTCACAAGACCGCCAGACTCGAGGTGGCGGTCGGACCGCTGAAGCTGTGGGAGTCCATCCGCTACATTACAAGGTTGGCAGGCAGACCTGCCAACTTACCTCCGTCTCCGCCAGGATCCAAGATCCAGACGGGCTGATGGCAGTGCTGGTTGTAATCAGCCACGGCGGCGCTGAACTTCGTGCCACCCTGCTGATTACAACCTTGTTCTCTGCCAGCCTTTTCATGGTGGTTTCACCAACATGAAAAGGTTGGCGTAGAACAAGTGCAGGGGGCCAGAGGGGGGGCCTGCACTGCCCATGTCTATGGCATGGGAAGTGCAGGGGTCCCACTGCCCAGGACCTTTGATATGTGCACCCTCTGCTGGTGCACCCTGTGTGCGGCGGCATTGCTGCCGGCTCAATTATGAGCCGGGAACAATGCTGCTGCACCTTTCCCACTGGGCTGACCAGCTGAAGGTCGGCCCAGTGGGGAAGTTGTAATGTGGCCGGTGAGGAGACCGCCAGCACCGTGGCAGTCTCCTTGTCCGGAGTTTGGCGGACAGATGTTTCCATCGGCCAAATTCCTAATGATCCCCTAAGTCATCTACCGAGCTCTCTCAATGTCCCTCTAGGCTGACCTCAGCTATGCAAAACTGCCCTAATACTGAGGACCCTATGAAACGCTCACAATATACTTCTATATTGACCTGCACCATGCAAAGCTGTACTAGCCCTGAGGCATCCACTGTGCAGTACTCATGCACTATTATACCACAAAGAGGACAGCTGTACAGATCTCACAGACTACGTCTCTCTAGGCCTCTGAGTAATTAAATATATTCACTGAACTGTGGGGATGTCCTTTTAGCTTTCGTTGTGCATGTTTTGGTATCACTCTACTAAGACACTTAAGAACACTTAGAATTTATCACTGATTTGCATTATGCAGGACTGGAGCAGAACTGAGACATCTGCAAGGCAGTTATAATGCACGTGTCTTGATTTGCAGCATGAGCTCTTGTTCTAGTGTTGAAATTCAGATGATCACAGAAATCAACACTAACCATGACTAAACCATACCTACTACACCATAATCCCAGTGCTCAGCTAGCCACAGAGCTCTTACAGTGCACCTCTACCTATCCCACACTAGGTTCTGTTATCACAGTAGAAAACATCCACCAAGCTCTTGTAATGTACCTCTATTCTGTACTGTAACTTGCATGGGTACCTCAACGATGAATCATCCACAGAGGTCTCAAATGTACATCTACCCTAATCTGCTCAATGTATCCTTAGAAAGAGAGATCTACAGACCTCTCACAATGTAACACTACATTTTCCTATAGCTGTTGTTAGAAATGGGGTTTCTGGTTGGCTAGGGTATGCACCTCAGCCAGGCAGAACTTACCCACTCTAGTCAGGGCAAGGGAATTACACGTCCAAGATAACCCCTGTCACCCCCTTGGTAGCTTGGCACGAGCTGTCAGGCTTAACCTGGAGGCAATGTGGAAAGCGTTTGCACAACACACACAACACATGTGACGCAATATCCCCACCACAACGGAAACACAACACCAGATTATATGAAAATATACTGTATTGTACACAAGGCAATTATCAGACCAAACATCACATATCAGTACTATCCTGCTACCTTAGCAGTTGTCAGAACGTTACACATTAGTTACTCTGCAACCTAGCAGTAGTCACATATAACACACAGGTTACTCAGTATTCTGCAACATAAGCAGTAGTCAGGAAAACACGTTATTACATCACAGCACTTGTCATAAGAATATCATAAAATGCCCATAGTAGGAACATTAGAAAACATATGGCAAGTTAGAAAAACATATTAGCAAGCATGTCCATAAAAGGAACATTTGCATACACGTATGTAAAAACATCAAACGCAGGTAGGTAATATATGAATCAAACAAAAGTCTGTAGAAAGAACTTTGGATTGCAACTATATTGAGCCTTTAAACAGTACCTGGTTGGATGAAGGCACCTCCAGTGCCTAGAAGGCGAACAATCTGCCCCCCGGCGCTCCTATGTGCAAAACGGGGGCCTCCCTTATACTCTGGGGTCAGAGGAGGGCGACATGCACCTCCTCTCTTTTATAGACAGGGCCCTCTGGGGACCGTGATTACTGGGGGCCCCCCAGGGCCTCAAACGGCCCTCACGAGGGGGGCCAAAGCCAGCAAAAACAACTTAGGGCAGGAGCGGGGCATCACGCACCCCCTCCGGTTTAATGACAGGCCCCTCCTGGGACCCGCGATCTCTGGGGGCCCCCCCGGGCCTCCACTGGCCCTTCCACCAAGGGGGGGCCCACAATAATGCACGTTTTACCTAACAGCAGAAAAGGAGCGTCCTGCTCCTAACGCAGAGGCCAGGGGGAAGGGGGCACTCCCCGCACCTTCCCCTGGTCCTGCCGTGAAGCCACAAGAAGATCGGACCCCTCCTGGGGCCCGAGCAGACACTCACCTGCACCCGATGCGGTGCGCGAGTGTTCTTCCAGCTTCCCGGGCCGCTGCGGTGATCTTATTTAAAGGGGCACAATGCAGCAAGGAGCCTATGAGCTCCCAAGGCTCCATAAGCGCGCTGCAATCAGCGCTATGGCACCCGCAACCACAGAGAAGCACCCCTCGTGAAGAAATGGATGCAGGGATCAGGGGCCAAAGCACCCTGCCCCAGGGGAGCAGAATCTTAAGACAAGGTTCTCAGGTGGAGGGCCCAGCTACAGGCCAGCACAAGGGAAAGGCAGCAAGTGGCAAGTCCTTCACAGTGACCAGGCAGGTCACAGGTCAGCACAGCAGCAGCAGTCCATGATGGTTCCTGGTGAGTCCTTTCAGCCTTTGGTGTCCAGTTCCAAGATGATTCCAAGAGTCTCCAAATTGTGGGGAAAATTCCCCTGTACTTATAGTCAGTTCTTACAGTGTTTTACAATGGTAGGGAGAGGAGTTTCCAGCCAGTTACAACTGGTTCTGGGCGTGCCCCCTCTCTCCTTTCAGCACAGGCTCCAAACATCAGTGGGGGGTTAACGACCCTATTGTGTGAGTCCAGGGCACAGTCTTTACAAATGCAGGTGTGCCCCGCCTCTCCCTTCTCTCAGCCCAGGAAGACTATTCAGTATGCAGATGCACCTCTGTGACACCTCCACCCTCCCTGTGTACAGGCTGTCTGAAAAGTATGCACAAAGCCCCAACTGTCACTCTGCCCAGACGTGGACTGGAGTCAAGCTGCAAAACACCAGAGTCATAAGCATAGATAAATGCGCACTTTCTAGAAGTGGCATTTCTGTGATAGTAATAAAAAATACACCCACACCAGTAAGCAGCATTTATTATCACCATCACAACCATACCAAACACGCCTACGCTACCCCTCATAAATCAGACAATACCCCTTACACATAAGGCAGGGCATTTCTAATGCAATCCTATGAGAAGGCAGCACTCACAGCAGTGAGACACCAGTTAGGCTGTTTGTCACTACCAGGACAGGCCACGCAACTTGGCACATGTCCTGCCTTTCTACATACATGGCACCCTGCCCATAGGGCTAGCTAGGGCGTACCTTAGGGGGGACTTACATGTAGTAAAAGGGGAGTTCTGGGCCTGGCAAGTAAGTTTAGATGCCAGGTCCCTGTGGCAGAAAACTGCGCACACAGGCGCTGCACTAGCAGGCCTGAGACAGGTTTGAAAGTCTACTTCAGTGGGTGGCGCAAGCAGCGCTGCAGGCCCACTAGTAGTATTTAATTTACAGGCCCTGGGTATAGAGATACCACTGTACAAGGGACTTATAGGTAAATTAAATATGCCAATTAGGTATAAGCCAATCATACCAACTTTAGATGGGAGAGCACCTGCACTTTAGCACTGGTCAGCAGTGATAAAGTGCTCAGAGTCCTAGAGCCAACAGCGAGAGGTCAGAAAAACCAGGAGGAAGGAGGCAAAAAGACTGGGTATGACCCTGCGTACGGCAAAAAGTCCAACACAACCCCTACCAGCCAAAAGCCAGGGGAGAACAATCAATACCTTGATGTACTTCCCTGATTGGGCGATAGAACAAGGACCCAGGCCTACAACAGCATGGGCATGTTCCAGTTCTACGCCTTCCTGACTCCACTTGGATCTCTCTGTCAATGCTTCCCAGGCAGCCTAGACCAACCCACGGGGGTTCTGTAGCTGCCAATGGCCAGAACCAGGCCCCAGGCCATCTAGGAGCCTCTGGTCTCTGAAACCATAACGAGTGGGGGGCGGTAGCCCCAGGTGCAAAGCAACCTGTCTCCACTCCATTTCCAATCAGTTCAGGGGCTCTACCCTGCCAATGATCCGCCAACCTAGGGCCAGCACCATTAGGTTCTACAGGGGCTAGAGGCTCGGCTCTCCTCCCTCTACCCCTCCGTCTAGGATCCCGCCCTCCTCTCCTAGGAGGGGTATCACCAGAATCCACACTTGCCAGGGTGCTGGGTACAGCAGCCCTGCACAACTCTATCGCCAGCCCAGGATCACTTCCTGGCAACTGACCACCCAACCTAGGGACGACACCCTTGGGTTGCACCGGGGTCCCGGGCGGGCTTCCCCCTCCCTGAACCCCACTTCCAGAGTCCTGCATCCCCCCACCTCTGGAGAAGCCACCAGAAGTTTCACACGGGGGGCTGAGCACACTAACCGCTCCCCCAACCAGGTCAGAGTTTACCCCCTGAACCTGTCTATCTAGTCCAGGGACGACACCCTTAGACTGGACCATTGCCCTGCGAACCAGGACTTACTCCCTGAATCTGCCAATCCAACCCAGAGTCACTACCCTGTGGTTGAACCACTGCCTGGCGCACCAGGACTTCCTTGGGAGCACACCTACTCCCCATCAGGTCAGAGTTTACCCCCTGAACCTGACCATCCAACCCAGAGTCACCACCCTGCGGTTGAATCATTGCCTGGCGCACCAGGACTTCCTGGGGGGCACACCTACCCCCCACCAGGGAAACACCTTCCCCAAGGGCCACACAAGAGTCTGGCTGGTGCAGGTCTCCTGAACTCTGCCCATCTGACAGAGTCTGGATTCCTCCCAGCCCAGAAATGGTCTCACCAAGGTCATTCCTGGGGGGCTCTGCTCTCAGAGCTGACCCCTGACCCTCCAGGTTCTCCACTGGGGCCCGCAGCCCCCTCTCAACCCTATGCCTGGATTTCCGTCTCCTCCACTGTAGAGCGAGACTACCAGACACCAGGACCGGCGGAACGCTATCACCAGCCACCTGCCTAAGTCCTACTGGCAAAATGGGATCCTTCTGAACAGCTGGCCCTACGGCACAGGCTAGGATCACCTCCTGGCGTTCACTCATGGAACCCTCCAGGACCCTGGACTGGAGCTCGGGTACCCTGGGCCTCAGCCCAACCCCATTCCCTCTCCTCTGAGACTGGACATGGGGTGCCTTACCCGCCCCAATACACTGGGACCTACCTGGGACACAAGCCTTTCCCACCACACCTGGTTGGGAAACACCTAGACCACTCTCATTAGGAACACCCCCTAATGCCACACCAGACCCTCTGGTACGCAACCAGAAGTCTGCCTCCTTTGCAAGCTCCCTGGGGTCAGAGAGCTCACACACTGACAAGTGTTGGCGTAACTCTGAAAAACAACAACGAAGCAGGTGCTCTCTGACAATCAGATTAAACAGCCCTTCAAAATTGTTTACTGTGCTACCCTTCACCCACCCATCTAGTGCAATGCAGCAATCCTCCACAAACTCCTCCCAAGACTGGTGGGACAGTTTCTTACCACCCCTAAACCTTTTTCTGTATTCCTCAGGGAAAAAACATACTTCACAATCAGTGCATTTTTTAAAGGGGAGTACCCCTCCCTGTTACTCTCTTCTAGAGTCAGTAGGGCATCCCTCCCCTCCTCAGGAATAAAGCTCCCTAGGCCAGTTCCCCAATCCTTCTCGGGGATCCTGCGCTCTACCACAGCCCTCTCATATTCCTTTAACCGCTGACGTATGTCTCCCCCCTCTTGGAACCTAGGTACCAGATCTATGGGTATGTGAGGAACATCTTTGCTACAGCACTGTACATTGCTGCCACCACTGGACTCCGCCTGCAGCGCTGGTGAGTCCAGAACCTTCAGACTGTGCTCTAGAGCGAGTCTTTCTCTGGCAAAGGCCCTCTCTGCCTCTGCCATTCTCTCCTGTACTAAAGGCCTTCTCTACCTCAGCCCTTCTCTCCTCAACAGGTAGGCGCGCTAACTGCAACTTCAGGTCCCTCTCTTCCCGCCTATCTCTAAGCTCATCAGGCTTCAAGGAATGAGAGGTAGCCCTGCTTCTTACAATGGACCCAGCAAGGGACTCCCTATCACTGGGGCATTCCCTGTCAACTGGTGTCCCCAACCGGTCATTCTCACCCTCCTGATCAGTCTCTCTATCACTCTCTAGGGATGAGGTCTGAGAGCCCTCCCATTGGGAACCCTCGCTACACTCAGGATCCTCTGGGTACCCCCTAAGCACACTCCCTCCCTGGGTATATGTCACAAACCTTTCAAAGAAATTCAGAGATCTCCTGAGGTCCCCTTCTACAGGCAGCCCTGTCTCTCTACAGAACCCCTCTAATTCCTCCTGCGTGTAAAATGGCAGGTCCTCTAAATCAAAGGTAAGACCCATCTTGAAAAGGTACAAATAACTCAAATGTGACAACCACAATACCCAAGCGTGAGAACTGAAAACAGGAAAAATGACCAAAGAGAGAAAGTTAAGAGAAGCCAAACATGTGATGGTCTAAACGCAATCCTTGTAGTGAAATAATAAGTCACAATGGTATTGTGCAAGCGCAAGTCCGATCCTCACCGCTGACAACCAATGTTAGAAATGGGGTTTCTGGTTGGCTAGGGTATGCACCTCAGCCAGGCAGAACTTACCCACTCTAGTCAGGGCAAGGGAGTTACACATCCAAGATAACCCCTGCTCACCCCCTTGGTAGCTTGGCACGAGCAGTCAGGCTTAACCTGGAGGCAATGTGGAAAGCGTTTGCACAACACACACAACACATGTGACGCAATATCCCCACCACAAAGGAAACACAACACCAGATTATATGAAAATATACTGTATTGTACACAAGGCAATTATCAGACCAAACATCACATATCAGTACTATCCTGCTACCTTAGCAGTTGTCAGAACGTTACACATTAGTTACTCTGCAACCTAGCAGTAGTCACATATAACACACAGGTTACTCAGTATTCTGCAACATAAGCAGTAGTCAGGAAAACACGTTATTACATCACAGCACTTGTCATAAGAATATCATAAAATGCCCATAGTAGGAACATTAGAAAACATATGGCAAGTTAGAAAAACATATTAGCAAGCATGTCCATAAAAGGAACATTTGCATACATGTATGTAAAAACATCAAACGCAGGTAGGTAATATATGAATCAAACAAAAGTCTGTAGAAAGAACTTTGGATTGCAACTATATTGGGCCTTTAAACAGTAACTGGTTGGATGAAGGCACCTCCAGTGCCAAGAAGGCGAACAATAGGTGCCCCGGCGCTCCTATGCGCAAAACGGGGGCCTCCCTTATACTCTGGGGTCAGAGGAGGGTGACATGCACCTCCTCTCTTTTATAGACAGGCCCCTCTGGGGACCGTGATTACTGGGGGCCCCCCAGGGCCTCAAACGGCCCTCACGAGGGGGCCAAAGCCAGCAAAAACAACTTAGGGCAGGAGGGGGTCACCACGCACCCCCTCCGGTTTAATGACAGGCTCCTCCCGGGACCCGCGATCTCTGGGGGCCCCCCTGGGCCTCCACTGGCCCTTCCACCAAGGGGGGGGACCACAATAATGCCCATTTTACCTAACAGCAGAGAAGGAGCGTCCTGCTCCTAACGCAGAGGCCAGGGGGAAGGGGGCACTCCCCACGCCTTCCCCTGGTCCTGCCGTGAAGCCACAAGAAGATCGGACCCCTCCTAGGGCCCGAGCAGACACTCACCTGCACCCGATGCGGTGCGCGAGTGTTCTTCCAGCTTCCCGGGCCGCTGCGGTGATCTTATTTAAAGGGGCACAATGCAGCAAGGAGCCTATGAGCTCCCAAGGCTCCATAAGCGCGCTGCAATCAGCGCTATGGCAGCCGCAACCACGGAGAAGCACCCCTCGTGAAGAAATGGATGCAGGGATCAGGGGCCAAAGCACCCTGCCCCGGGTAGCAGAATCTTAAGACAAGGTCCTCAGGTGGAGGGCCCAGCTACAGGCCAGCACAAGGGAAAGGCAGCAAGTGGCAAGTCCTTCACAGTGACCCGGCAGGTCACAGGTCAGCACAGCAGCAGCAGTCCATGGCGGTTCCTGGTGAGTCCTTTCAGCCTTTGGTGTCCAGTTCCAAGATGTTTCCAAGAGTCTCCAAATTGTGGGGAAAATTCCCCTGTACTTATAGTCAGTTCTTACAGTGTTTTACAATGGTAGGGAGAGGAGGCTCTAGCCAGTTACAACTGGTTCTGGGTGTGCCCCCTCTCTCCTTTCACCACAGTCTCCAAATATCAGTGGGGGGTTAACGACCCTATTGTGTGAGACCAGGGTACAGTCTTTACAAATGCAGGTGTGCCCCGCCTCTCCCTTCTCTCAGCCCAGGAAGACTATTCAGTATGCAGATGCACCTCTGTGACACCTCCACCCTCCCTGTGTACAGGCTGTCTGAAAAGTATGCACAAAGCCCCAACTGTCACTCTGCCCAGACGTGGACTGGAGTCAAGCTGCAAAACACCAGAGTCATAAGCACAGATAAATGCGCACTTTCTAGAAGTGGCATTTCTGTGATAGTAATAAAAAATACACCCACACCAGTAAGCAGCATTTATTATCACCATCACAACCATACCAAACACGCCTACGCTACCCCTCATAAATCAGACAATACCCCTTACACATAAGGCAGGGCATTTCTAATGCAATCCTATGAGAAGGCAGCACTCACAGCAGTGAGACACCAGTTAGGCTGTTTGTCACTACCAGGACAGGCCACGCAACTTGGCACATGTCCTGCCTTTCTACATACATGGCACCCTGCCCATAGGGCTAGCTAGGGCGTACCTTAGGGGTGACTTACATGTAGTAAAAGGGGAGTTCTGGGCCTGGCAAGTAAGTTTAGATGCCAGGTCCCTGTGGCAGAAAACTGCGCACACAGGCCCTGCACTAGCAGGCCTGAGACAGGTTTCAAAGTCTACTTCAGTGGGTGGCGCAAGCAGCGCTGCAGGCCCACTAGTAGTATTTAATTTACAGGCCCTGGGTATAGAGATACCACTGTACAAGGGACTTATAGGTAAATTAAATATGCCAATTAGGTATAAGCCAATCATACCAACTTTAGGTGGGAGAGCACCTGCACTTTAGCACTGGTCAGCAGTGATAAAGTGCTCAGAGTCCTAGAGCCAACAGCGAGAGGTCAGAAAAACCAGGAGAAAGGAGGCAAAAAGACTGGGGATGACCCTGCGTAAGGCAAAAAGTCCAACAGCTGTCATTTCAGTACTGAGGCATACACAGAGCTTTCACAATAAACCAGTGGCATCGCTGGTGTGTATGGGTGGGTGGGGGATGTGGGTAGTGGGGAGGGAGAGTATATAACACTTGTCCAGCTCGATTTGTTCTCTCCTACCCACCTTAAGGCTCCTCAATTGTATCTGCTAAATATGCCAAGACACAGCACATAAAAAGAAACACTGCATCTTGACACATACGTTTTCATAAATGTATTTTGTTGTTTTAAACAGTAAAAGAACATGTATATCTATCAATCTATATACAGACAAAGATACACACACACCCATAGAAAGTCAGTTTTCATCATTTTAAGTAAATATATATATATATATATATATAAATTCCCATAGGCAGTTGCCACTGGGTAGTTATAGTTAGCTCAGCTGTTTTATAGGAAACACATTTTTTGTGTTGCGGATAACTTTGACCCCATTTCATGAAACTCCACAAACTTTCCAAAAAAGTGCTAAGTTTTGACAAGTTTGTGCATGGAAAGTTTCGGAGTGATCCGTCAAGAGTGGGCTCAGAAAAAAAGGGGGCTCCCAGAATGGGATCACTGACACAATATCGGACTCAACAATATTATGTAACACAAATATATTGTTTCCCTATCCTTATAACACAATTATTAAAGATATATATTTACATTATATTACGTTTTTGTTTAATTATTAATTTAATTCTTTAAATTTACTACTATAAAAGTACATTATGTATGTATATATTTATGTATATGCATACACACACATATATTCTTTTTGCATAAAAAAATTTCTAATAACTTTCCACCTTATACCCTAGAAAGCCGGCAGCCTCAGCTAAAATATAACTCGTATATATATATATGAATGTTACGCAGTTCACATAATTAAGCAATTAAATAATTAATAAATAAATAATTGTTAATTTATTACCTAATTAACTTCCCTCCCTATGACCCTATACACATAGCAATACCTAAAATAGAACTGAACTATATAACACAATTCATATAATTAATAATCAATTAAATAATTGATAATAAATTAATAAATAATTGCTGGTTGTTACCTAATTAACTTCCCACTCTATTTCTCTACAAACCAAACAACCCGCTACACTACTATAAATCACTTTTAGCAATAAAAATACAAATTCTGAAACACTTAAAGTTACAAACTATATATTTTTTAATTGATTATATGAAAAATAGTAACTCATAGAATTAATGCGAACTAAAACACATTAAAATAATTGAAAAAATTATATTCTTTACAACTGTGTAATTGAGAACGATATTAACAATAATTATATTCTTAACAATTTTATCTCAAAAAACGATATCCTTGTCACTGATGTTTCTGCATCACGATATTTTCATATCAGAATAGTTTTTCCAGTATTTCTCCAGATATATACACCCGATATTTTGTCCAAATACCCACAAAACGCAAACTCCCCATGCATTTTCCATAGACATATTTAGGCAGAGCTACAGGAAAAACCGATGATCGGAATTACACCAAATCTGGCAGGAAGCTAAATCTTCATCTGCAGATTATGCTTTTTATGATTTGGTATAAATCTGTTTAGTAGTTTTTTAGGGTTAAAAAATATTAGTTTTTATGGACAATTGGATTCAAGGGACTCTTGTGAGAGTCCCTCAAACCTAATTAAAAACAAAATTAGAGTGCTCTGATCGGCCCAGGGAGTTTTTTTTCCCCGTTGGCCATCTTGCTCCCACAAGAGTTAGACTCTTGCGGGACCCATCATCCTGTTTGGCTGCCAGCAACATAAGAAAAATATTCCTGGCAGCCATTACAGGGTTCTGGGACTTAGGGCCTCATTACGAGTTTGGCAGTCCGTGGACCGCCATTTTGGTGGTGGCATTCCAACGCAACTCTGGCGGTCTGTTCGAAGGACCACCACCATGACGGTCTGATGGTCAGACCGCAAAACTCGTAATGAGGCCCTTAGTCCTCTGTCCTAAAGTTATATAAAAAAAATATAAGGGGGCAGGGTAGGGATACCTTGCCCCTCTACGCCCCATGGGGGAACCCAGAGGAACAACCCCCTCCATCCAAAAAATAGGAATATTTGCTGCGATCCAAATGAAAAAAAAAGTAGGTCCGAGGCTGCCTGCATTTTTTAAATTAATGACCTCCAGAAGATAACAGCAGAGGATGTTAGAAGATATTAATCTAATTCTCTGTTGAAAATAAATTCACTATCATCAGTTTAAACCTGGGTGTCACAAAACTCCATGAGCGAGATCAAGGATTTCCCATAATAGTTGAAAAGGTAAGGTAACCATGCAGAGCCCTGGGGAATGTCTACGTTGTGAATGGTTGAAGTGAAGGAATCTACACTCATTTTTTGAGTCCTGTTCCTCAAAATAGGGAAGAAAAGCAAGTTAACAATCTATTGCCCCGCTCTGGAAATATTTTATAAATTAAGAGCACTACTCAAGTCAGCAACTATGGGAAATCATCAATGACTGCTACTAGATCAGTTATTTGTGGAGGCCTAAGTAAAGGGATTTCTCATTATCTAAGTCTGAGGAATCTACCACTTGGACCACAACTGGATACCCCTCCTGGGTAGAAAAGGAACTGTCTTTTAAAAGTTAGTAGGGGGAGAAAAAAGACTGATCACTTTCTTCACCTGGGGAACAAAAGAAAGAAATTGACTGCATGTAACTCACAAAATGTGAACATTTGTGGTTGGGGTCACCATGCTACAGAAAACATTTGGCCACCACACCACAGTCCAGACAGAAAGAGGGTCAGCTAAGACTAAGATTTCTGTTTCAGTTCAGTTAAACTTTAAGATATTTTCTGACATAATGCAACATTTTTGCAGCTTCAGAACTCACCGACCATACCTGCTTTATTGCAGTCCTAGTGAATAAGAAACTGGATGTCCTCAGCTTAGACAAGAACATGAAACTAAAATACCCTATCAAAACCAACATTTGGTCACATTTGTGGAGCTCAAAGATGATCCATGTGGAACTCCACATTCTGAAAAGCAGAAGAAGGACCGAAATGAAATAATGCAACTGCTTGCATCTGGTCATTGATTTAAGTTTGAATACATGTGATTGTCTGAGCCCTTATGCCCAAGTTACGAATCCCAAGGACAAGCCAAGAATGACTGACATTACGTGTAGCCACAAGATTAAAAAAGATAAAGGATGCAAGAGGTAGCTGTATACTGTCCAGAGCCTCAGCCAACACCCCTTCAGTGCTGTCAGCGTGAATGATTCCTTTAACAAGAGGGTGTACATCAAAAGAGGATTCCAAGCATGTAAACAAATGTGGATTTACAGGGTTTTTAAAAAAAAACTATGGGCGAGAGAGATCACATGAAATTTTGCAAGACACTGTTGGTCTGGTCCAAAGAAGGTGCAGAAACCAGTGCTCTGTTGTTTCTGTCCCTTTCTAGTAATGCGAAAAAAATGTTTATTCCTTCTTCACATTTGATCCAAAGTCTCTATGTTCCTCTGCTGAATGCCCTAAAAATTCTCCAGATCAGAGAGTTTATTTAATGTTCACATGGGACCTCTATCACAAAGGTGCTGGAAGTAGGAGTACAGGGGTTGCTGCAGCGCCCCCAAAATATCCATGCTGGAGTTCAGATGGCGAACTGGCAGTAGAGATGCCTTAAAACCTTGCTCCATCTGCTGTGAGTTTAAAGACAGAGGTCAAATGTCAGGCTAGGTCTTGATGCTTTTAACAGGGCATTGGTGTTTACTTATCTTTCTCTAATGCAAAGTGAGACGATTTTTTAAAGTGAACTGTGCCACACCTGGCTGGGGTACAGGTAGTTTGAAAGAAAAAGCTGTGGGAAGTTATTTTTTTCAAATGCACAAAAGAGAAATACTTGCAAATGAACTGTACAAATATATCAGCAATTAAGAAAGCATAAATGTACATTTTTTCTTGTAATTCTGAAGCTTGATAGAAACAAACTTTAATAGGATTAAATCTAATCTAGACACTTGATGTGCAAGTGATAAATAGTAACTGAAAACCAGTTTCTTGCGCCAGAGTCCATCTGTAAGCCAGACAAGAGGGAGATTAAGGGGCTCATTCTGAGTCCGGCGGGCGGCGGGCGCTGCCCGCAGGGCGGAAACCGCCCAAATACCGCACCGCGGTCAAATGACCGAGGGGGTCATTTTGACTTTCCCGCTGGGCCGGCGGACGATCTCCATAAGATCGCCCGCCGGCCCAGCGGGAAAGCCCCTGCAACAAGGAAGCCGGCTCCGAATGGAGCCGGCCGAGTTGCAGGGGTGCGACGGGTGCAGTAGCACCCGTCGCGATTTTCACTGTCTGCACAGCAGACAGTGAAAATCATGGTGGGGCCCCCAGGGGCCCCACGACACCCGTTCCCGCCATCCTGAGGCTGGTGGGAAGGGGGTCGGAATCCCTATGGCGGCGCTGGAGGATTCCCTGGGCCAGGGGAAAACCGGCGGGAAACCGCCGGTTCCCCTTTTCTCACTGCGGCTTTACCGCCGCGGTCAGAATAGCCCAGGTAGCACCGCCAGCCTGTTGGCGGTGCTTCCGTTGCCCTCCACCCTGGCGGTTTCAAACCGCCAGGGTCGGAATGAGGGCTTAAGTCCAGTTTTGAAGAGTTGTCTCTCTCCCAAAGAATTGATGCTGCTCTACAACAGAATTATGTTAATGATTTTTAGTTACCCTAATGCATGAAGTACCCGCCCCCATATTTAAATTTGGAGCGTATACATTGGGAGACGTCACTCCTTTTCCACTTCAGGTCAAACACAGTATGACGCTTCCTGTGCTTCCCTATTGGGGGATGGGGGATAAGGTGTGGGATTCCAAGCTCAGTCTTTGCTGCATTTTACTTTCTTTTGTGAATTGTACAGTGCATATTTTTCTTTTATCTTAAGCACATTGTGAAACCATTGGTTTTCAAAAAGTATAGAGGGGCCTTGTTGTACTTACAGACACTAGGTAATCAGCAGAGTTGTGCTTGTGTCTTTTGCTTTTTCAAAACATCAATCTGTAGAATAAAGTCATTGGAGGGGTAGCTGTTATAAGTTTTAAGGGTTGTGTTCTTTTAACAATAATGTTTGAAAGTTGTACTGTGATTGTATGTTAGGCAAACTATGTATAGCATGATGATTTGTTTAGCCTTTTTATCTCAATTACATTTTTTTATCTTTTTTGTATCTTATTTTATGCTGTTTTTGTTGTACTGTTTTTATTCTGTTCTTTTATAGTCTTTCTTAAAGACCGAAAAAAGATTTATTGACTTTACTTGGTTTCTGCAATCATCCTCCATGAGCTTTTTTTTAAAAATATCTGTTTTATTGTTTTCAGAACTGGCATTCAACAGTGAACACAAGCAACAGAACATCAGGTTAGCAGCCGTTACATGATATCATAGTATGAAAATAACAAACTAGGTCTGGATCCGAATATTAGGCTTTCCATTCGTCAATAAACAACTGCACAAACAACTGCTGGTATTTCTGCAATCTTGTCTATGAGGTGGAGCCGTTAACCCCACTTTCCAACAACCGTGTACTGGTGGACTGTAGTGCAGTGACATGTATCATGCATCCCAGATATTTGTTTTCATGAAATGTGCGAGTTTTTGTCTTGTTGCCTATCATATCTGTTATTATGGTTACATAACCCTGTGTTATTTTCTGGTGACTGATACCTCTATCGCAACATTGTCATTCAGCCCATGATTTGATCTGTCTAGGGGGGGCATGGCCTGCAGCCGATGCAGCAACACGCCTAGTGTGGAGCTCCTGGGCCGCAAACTGGGCCAGAACATCATACTAGCAATAATTAGAACCCTATTTCTGCCGAAAATAACAGGGATAGCGATCAGAAGACCTGTAGCACATAGTGGACCCGCTGCCAGTCCGGAACACAGGAGAAATCGGAGAGATATGCCCTGCTCTCCCCGCGGCGGCTGAGGCGCAAGATGGCGGATGCGGCCGAGCGATACCCCAGCTGAGGAGCTGCAAAGGCAGGAAGGGACCGCGTGCGACACCGAGGAGGAGGAACACCCCTGACTCAAAGAGGTGTCCCCCTGCAGACATCGAACCGCTTACCTGCCACGCACAGTGGCAGTGATTGACGGTGAGAGAGCCGACCGAGTGGCGGCGGAGGGCGGGCAGAGAGCGGAGAGAATCCGGCATCAAGCCGCACTGGATAAAAGCGGCCTGACCTCTGGTGAGTGCCATGAGGTTCACCGAAGATCGCAGACGGGGGGAAAGGCCCACTCGGTGATGAGCGCGACTCCGGCAGTGCGAACGGAGCACATCAGGGAACCGACACTTAAACACCAGCGCTGAGCTAGGCCGCGACGAGAGGAGCGGTCGGGAAAATCTTGCCACCTCTAGTGGGAAGAGGGATTGCCCTACACAGGCCTGCTGGAGAGAGGCGCCCCCCTGCACATATCGAACCGCTTACCTGACACGCACAGTGATAGTGATTGGCGGAGAGAATACAAAGCGAGCGGCAGCGGAGGGCGGGCAGAGAGTGGAGAGAACCCGGCATCAAGCCGCACTGGATGAAAGCGGCCCGCCCTCTGGTGAGTACCATGAGAATCACCGAAGATCGCAGATGGGGGGAAGGCCCACTTGGTGAAGCGCATAGCTCCAACAGTGCGGACGGAGCTCATCAGGGAACCGGCACTTATACACCAGTGCTGGGCTGGGCCGCGGGGAGAGGAGCGGTCGGGAAAATCTTGGCACCCCTAGAGGGAAGAGGGATTGCCCTACACGGACAGGCCTGCTGGAGATAGGGGAGAGTTGATCTCCTGGGTGTTTGGACACTTTGGCGGTCATTCCTACTTTGGCGGGCAGCGGTCGCCGCCCGCCTGGCGGGAACCGCCAGAAGACCGTACCGTGGTCAAAAGACCGCGGCGGTCATTCTGACTTTCCCGCTGGGCTGGCGGGCGACCGCCAAAAGGCCGCCCGCCCGCCCAGCGGGAAAGCACCAGCAACGAGGAAGCCGGCTCCGAATGGAGCCGGCAGAGTTGCTGGTGTGCGACGGGTGCAGTTGCACCCGTCGCGATTTTCAGTGTCTGCCAAGCAGACACTGAAAATCAATGTGGGGCCCTGTTAGGGGGCCCCTGCAGTGCCCATGCCAGTGGCATGGGCACTGCAGGGGCCCCCAGGGGCCCCACGACACCCGTTCCCGCCAGCCTGGTTCTGGCAGTGAAAACCGCCAGAACCAGGCTGGCGGGAAGGGGGTCGGAATCCCCATGGCGGCGCTGCTTGCAGCGCCGCCGTGGAGGATTCACAGGGGCAGCGGGAAGCCGGCGGGAAGCCGGCGGGAAACCACCGGCTTCTCTTTTCTGACCGCGGCTTTACCGCTGCGGTCAGAATAGCCCCAGAAGCACCGTCAGCCTGTTGGCGGTGCTTCCTCCGTCCCCTACCCTGGCGGTCTCGGACCGCCAGGGTAGGAATGACCCCCTTTGTCCAAGAAGTGACCCCATTGAAATTGTATGAACAAACTTGTTCTGGAAAAACAGATCTCCCGGCTCTAACAATGGGAAAGCTTAAAAGGCGAGAAGAGCATAAACAAGTTGGAACTTCAACTACCAGACAGCATGGACAGTCACAGCACACGGGCCCACAAGAGAACCAGGAAGTGCAAGTGACAACCCTAGACACTGTACTCCTAGCCATTAAAGAGTCGCTGGAAGCGCTGGAACGCAAGATAGACAACTTAACAATAGACCTCTCACTGCTATGAGACGACCATAGGAAATTAGCAGAAAGAGTAGGGGCGAATGAAAAATCTATAGCCATCATGGCCACAATGCAAAAAAGCGCATCATCAGAGCTTATGGACCTCACATCAAGGGTTAAAACACTGGAAACCAGGGCTGAAGATGCCGAAAACCGAGCCCGCCGGAACAACCTCAGAATAATTGGCATTCCAGAAGGAGCGGAATCATCAGCAGTTAGCATGGAAGCTTTCCTAGAACAGTGGCTCAGAAATGAAGTAGCACCAGAGGGCCTCACGGCGTTCTTTGCAGTAGAGAGAGCCCACAGAATACCCAACAAACCACCTCCTGCCGGAGCCCGACCGAGGATAATAATGGCAAAACTTCTACATTATAAAGACAGAGACCATATTCTAGCCCGGTCCTGCCTACATGGCAAAGTCCTACATGAGAGCCAAAGAATCATGATCTTCCCTGACTTCACCAGGGGAATACAAGCACAAAGGGCTTCCTTCAACGGACCCAAGCGGGTCTTGCGAGAGAACAGTATAAAATACGAGATGCTCTTCCCGGCCAAGCTTAGAGTAGAATACGACAATACAACACACTTCTTTCTATCTCCACAATCAGTAGAGGACTGGCTAGAATCCCGGAACGTAACCAAACCGACAACTGACCCTCGATCCTCCCGTGTACATAAAGGAAAACGCAGCAGATCCAGGAGACGGATCACCGAGATAGTGCCTCCACGACACGCAGGAAATGAGAGAGGCCATAAACACAGCGGCGACACTGAGTGGGGGGGTCCCACCGCTATCTCCTACCTCTGGTAATGTTTCGGATATAGACTTGTGCAGCGGGGGTTTCTCGAGGTGCTCACAAGACACCCTTGTTAGTCTGCCTCCGGTGACGCCGAGAACAGCGGATGAGATTATCTGACCTCTCTCTTGAAAGGAAGAACCACTCTGTGAGTACCGACCTACCTTACAAAACACCAAGACAAGACCTAAGTAAAAAAAAGCACACGACGCAGACCCCAACGAAACTACTTAAGCAGACTGGACTGGGCAATGGGGATAACACGAAAGGGGCCGGGGAGCGGCCCAGGGCGACGGCTCTCGGCCATTCCCACGCCACCCACCTATAGGATGCTAATTAAGACAGTTAATATGGTTTGGACGGGAGGAGTTGTAAGTGCCGGTCCTGGGGGATGGGAGTTGGGAAACAAGTTAATTAAGTTAGTTCTAGGGGTACTAAAAACACAAGTAGGTAACGACCCGAGCAATTCACGATCCAAAACATTTAAACTATTATTATGGTTCCAAACACGGCGACAGGAACAAGGATTCTACCCATATTACCCCACTAAAATAGATCATGACTACACTATATAAAGTTCTAACCTCGAATGTTAGAGGCCTAAATAATATGTCTAAAAGATACAAAGTACACAATTACCTTAAACGGAGGGGTATCCAGATAGCTATCTTACAGGAGACACACTTAATAGAACAAGAAGTTAATGCCCTGAAAAAAAGGTGGAGAGGTCAAATCTTCGCAACTACGTGCTCAGCATTCGCGAGGGGAGTACTATTGTGGATCCGGCCAGGGGTGCCCTTCCAAGTATTACACAAGATCATAGACAACGAGGGGAGGTATGTGGTGATCACCGGGAGGCTGGAAGGGAAAGAGATAACCGTCAGTGGGATATATGCCCCAAACCAAGACCAAGGGAAATTCTTCGACAGGATATCATGTAACATAGGCCCACTCATGACAGGCCCAAAGGTAATCGGAGGTGATTTTTATTGCATAACCAACATTGACCTAGATAGATCACATCCACCCCTCCCACAGTCCCCGATATGTAAAATGGCCCAAATATTCAACAAATGGCAGCTACACTGGCACCTCACAGAGTGCTGGAGACACCTCCATGCACACATTAGGGATTATTCATATTATTCTGCAGCACAGGCCCTGCATGTAAGGCTTGACACCATACTGGTATCACCGGAAGTGTATAGTAGAGTGGTAACAGCTGAATATCTTAGCCGCACCATATCGGACCAGAACCCACTGATGATCTCCTTGGCTTGGACTGGAGAGAGACCCTCAATACCAACTTGGCGTTTCAGGGCAGACAACTTAGACGACGAATCATTTAGACAAGTCTTACACAAGAACATTAAAGATTTTTTTAAACAAAACACTGAGTAGTCACCAGGGGCCAATGTATTAGCGAAAATCTGGGTGTTAGGAAAGTACTAGAAGGGGAACTCCAGCGAATAGAGGATTCCCTCAGAGAACTCGAGCATAATTACCCTACACAACCTGACCCGTTCTCCCTAATACTCGAAACTAAAAATAAGATAGCTGAAGCGAATATTAAACTGTCCCGATTCGATTACAAACTCTATTTAAGCAGACAACACGCAGAGGGGTATAAGTCGGGAGCCCTACTGGCTTGGTTAGCCAGACCCCACTCGCAACAAATGATTATATTGGAAATTGAAGACACCCCAGGTCATAGAGTATTTGGACAGAAGGAGATAAACGCAAGCTTCGTTAACTATTACTCGGCATTATACGCACCCCCCTATAGATGAGATAACTGAGACCCAAATGAGGGAACTGGAGACCCTCAATCTCCCTCTGGCAGCTCCTATTTCGATCACAGAAGTCAAATCAGCAATCCAAAATATGGCAAGAGGTAAAGTACCAGGAGCAGACAGACTCCCAATGGAGTTCTATCTACGATTCCAAGATCTACGAGCACCACAACTTTGCATTCTATATACAGAAGCATGGAATAATAATAACTTACCCCAATCAACCTCCGAAGCCATAATGAAACCCGATAAGCGCCCAGCGGATGTCCGATCATACCGCTCACTATCCATGCTAAACCTTGATTATAAAATTCTCAGCAGAGTATTAGCAGATAGGCTATTACCGCACATGACCTCACTGATCCATCAAGCTCAGTCGGGCTTTATACCATCACGCAGCACGGCGCAAAACATTAGGCGCCTCCTATCGGTCCTTAATAACATACAACCAACTACACCACAGGCAGCGATCATATCGGTGGATATCGAGAAAGCCTTTGATAGCTTGAGATGGGACTACCTGGAGCAGGTCATGTTGCAGATGGGGCTTGGAGACGGCTTCGTCCGTTGGACTAAGCTATTGTACACCAACCCCACAGTAAGAGTACGAACGGGTCGAACGGTATCCGATTCCTTCCCCATAGGTAGAGGTACCAGACAGGGTTGCCCACTATCACCCCTCCTATTTGCAGTAGGGGTAGAACCGCTGGCCCAAATTGCCAGAACCCGAGGATACTATGAGGGTATCCTAGTAAATCGCTGGACACATCATATTGCTCTCTACGCAGATGACATGCTGCTCTTCCTTAAGAATCTAGAGGTGGATCTTCCAGGAGCAATGAACATGTTAGAGGCATACAGAGCAGCATCGGGCCTCCGCATCAACTGGAGGAAGTCCTCCATTTTCCCAGCAATTAAGGGCACTGCAGAACCTATTGACACCAAAGGTCTACCCTGGACCCCAAACACGTTTAAATATCTGGGGGTAAATATATACCATAACACAAATGACTTATTAGACGGGAACATACATAGCGTACTCTGGAAGATCAGAGCGAACATGCAGTTTTGGAGGACACTCCCTCTGACAGTCTCCGGTAGAGTCGCTCTACTCAAAATGATAGTGTTGCCCAGACTGCGCTACTACTTCTCCACCATTCCACTATTAATACCGAAATCGGTGTTTAAAAATATAGAATCTATGGTCACAAGTTTCATATGGGGCTCGAGCAGACACAGAATCGCGCTATATGCCCACTGCTGAAGGAGGCCTGGCGGTCCCAAACCTGGAAACTTACTACTGGGCAGGGCAACTACAATGGCTAGCAAAAATAATTGTTAAACCTTCAATACCCGGGGACTTACAGATCCCATTGAACTGCCCACCAGCACAAATCCTGGGGATATTACTGAATCCGAAAAAGCAGAAGAGGCCCCTTCCTACGGAATGGGAGCCATCCAGATATTGCTGGGAGCAACATTTAAAACGCACCCGCAACATGACACCATATACACCTGAAGCCCCCATAACGAGCCTGACATACATTACTGGAGATCATATGATAATAGGCATCGCTAAATTAATGACACATAGTATTACAAAATTGGGCGACATGTATCAAAATGGGAAACTTCGCACATATGCGGAACTTCAAGAACAATTTGCACTCCCACCTGGAATGTTCCTTATACATAATATCATCACCAGAGCCATTAATAAGAGATGGCGAACAGGTATACTTGAACCACCTACACATGAGAGCTGTAACCTATTCTGTTCAATGGGGGAACAAAACGGAGTGATCTCAGGAATATATAAATCCTTATCGAACAATGCATGCTTACCCCTAGACAAACTTAAAACCAAATGGCAGATGGAGTTAGGAACTACTATGGAGGATGAGCAATGGACCAGGATAACCTCACACATATACACTGTGTCGAGAAACGCAAGATTTAAGCTGATAAATTTATAGGGCATACTTAACCCCTCAAATGATATCGAAAATGTATGGTACAACCAATTCCAACTGCCCTAGATGTACTGAACCAGCAGCAGACCTGCTACATATGCTATGGGGATGTCCCTCAATCAGAAATTATTGGATGGAGATTTTTAAGAAAATTACCTCCTGTACTGGGAGGCATTTATCCCCCTCCCCAATCGTGGCAATGCTGGGGGACTTCACCCGACCACTGCTCATAAAATAACCAGCAAATTTATGGACCTCGCTTTGATTTTAGCCAGAAGAGAGATAACTTCACATTGGAAGGACTCAGTGGGCCCTCAAGTGACTAGATGGCAAAATGCAATGGAGAAATGGGCAGAAGCTGAGGGAACAGCGTTGTTAAAAGAAGCCGTACATGGGCAAAGACCCAGAGACGATATTTCACAATGGAATACGATCCTAGAAAACTTAAGAAATATAGACGCATCCAAGCGGAAGAAGAAAATAATACCTCAGAATCTGAAACTGAACAGTCTTCTATACCCATAACTTAAATGTCACATGCACTGGAATCAACTGTTTATACATGTGAATTGCTAATCAAAGATCCGTTATGAACAATCTTGTGTTAAAAAGGGGAAGGAGGGGTCAAGTTAAGTTGGGGATTTCAGTACAGTATATTATTACTAAGTGTATATCATTGCACTATTATAAAAAGCAATAAAAATTATTTTTTAAAAAAGTAAGATTTGATCTGTCTAAACATCGGTCTCCCTTTGTGTTCTTTCTGGGTATATTATGTGTGGTTGTCTCAATGCATTCTCGCATTGGTGACTGGGCCCTCCTCTCTTGTGGCCCCCTGTACAGTGTGTCGTTCAAAGGAGGGAGAGAGAAAATAGTGCAGAAGGTGGGGGCATGCAGCGCAACCGACATACCCCCTCCGCGACACGTGTGCTCCGCATTGTCAGATTATCGGCGGGCGCTCGTCATTTTTAACCTCTAGTCTATTAACAAATGCTTCACAGGAGTCATGTCCCGTGCGGGTCCGACCTCTGTCTCGCAACATGCGTAATACTTGAGTCTCCGTCCGTGCCCAATGTAGTGTCATGGCTCGCCACGTCTTAAGCTCTGGCGCCCTGGGGACCTTCCAGTTCATTGCAATCAGTCTTTTGTACATTATGAGCGCTAGATCTGCAAATCTATGAATGTATATGTGTTGTTTGTTTCTAGTTCTAATACCCAGTAAACAAGATCTAGGTTCTGGCAAGAACAAATGGTCCGTAATATCAGATATATCAGCTACCACCTCTTGCCAAGTCTCTCCCAGGGGACCGCACTCCCATACCATATGATAGAAGTGGGCCGACGGGGAACCACAGCGGGGACATAACGGATCGGACGCGGGGAACATGCACCTTAAACGGGACGGCGAAAGGTACGTCTGATGTATGAAATTAAATTGGGTGTAGTGAAACCTAGGATTCCGCAATACCTGCCAGGCCTGACCAAGAGCATGAGACCATTCCTCCGGAGATAACGGGTTCGGGAGAACAGCGTTCCACTGCACTCTCGCGTTCTCCAAACCATTTTCGGGAGTTCTATTCAAAGCTTTGTAGAGGTTTGTAATCACTTTAGTTTGACCGTCGTACGATAACTTATGGTGTAGTGCGGGAGAGATGGCCGGTTCTTGGTCACCTGACGTCCATGCCTTCTTTATTAAGTGGCATATAGAATAGTATGCTATAAATTGACCTGACCCCACCGACGTGAGATCTTTTACAGCCTCAAATGTCATCAAAGCACCATCCTCAAAGCAATCGCCTACAGTTAATAGTCCTACCTCCAACCATCCTCCATGAGCTTGATAGTTGTTTTTAGTAAAACTGTAGGTATCTGCAAATTTACTAGCCATTTCAATGGGAATTTGCTGTATGTAAATGACCGTGTGCTGCCACACCATGCCTCAGTAATATTTTTGAAACAGTGTGCTCCAAAATGCACCACAAGCTACGTACCACAATCTTTTCAAGCTCCTGCTGAATGGGTGTGGCTCATTTACCACACTGTGTGGCACCTGGATTTTCATAATCCCTATGACTTCAGTAATGTAACATTGATGGCAGCACCCCCACTCTGAAAATTGTTCCTGCACCACTACTATCTGCCATTATCAAATCAGTCAGCCAGGAATCTGTTTCGTACACTGACATTACTCAGACTTTCTCGATATTCAGTAGACGTTTATCTGAGCTCCAGTTGCCTCTCCAGTTGTCTTCTCTCTATCCACGACTGGATGAGTGTAAACTTGCTAAAGTTCAATGCTGGGAAAACTGTCGTAATAACTTTAGCTCACAACAAATTGTAGTCCCCTCTGCTCTGGCCTAATCAGATGGGGCCCATGCCTACCCCTATTTATAAAGCCAAACACGTAGGTTTCTTGGTGGATAAAGACTTGCACTGGAGGGAGCAGATAAACTCTGTAAGTTCCACTTGTGTCTTACATATGAGACTATTGGAAACCATCTTGCCATTCATCACATCATGAGTGCCAGCGGTCGAGTGAGCCATCTTGTTCAGACTGTACTAAACAAATGACTGTTATTTAGGCCTCTCCGCAAGAACAGCCAGGAAGCGGCAAACAATCCCAAATATGGCTGGTCAAATAGTTGTTGGCTTGCAAAACTTCAGACATCTCTCTGCAGTCCAGTGGAGCCTGCACTGGCTTCTGGTGGCCCTGCAAATTTAAGGTAAAGCCTTTTATGTTAATCAGTCTCTTCATGATCAGGAAGCCAACTGCCTACTTTCTGGTCCCCACCCATAAGATCCACTTCAAGCACTACGCCCAGAACCATATACATTTTAATCTTCCCCCAGTTTTCAAGCACTCAATAAGGTTGGAGAACATGCTCTATTTAGGTTTCTTAATTATGGAATCTGTGACCCCATATGTGTGCTCCAAGGATGTTACAATATTTTTTGATGTCTCTCATAACCCCTGCTTCTGCCAGCTCTATCACTGATGGAGGGGTTGATATAGCCCTAGAAACCTTTCAGTATGCTCAAAGTATTGTTTTAATTGATTATTTTATTCTTTATGATTGGAACCACAATTGTCAGCTAAAGCAGGGAGAACCAGAGCAGAGGGTAGGGATAAGTTCAGACTGTGGCTGAGCACCAGTGCCATCATGCCTGACTGCTAGTTGCATTGCACAGCTGTTTATGGGGAAAGAGTACAAAGAGCCCTTATATGCAATTGCACGCAAACTAGTAGTAACTTCTTTGAAAGAGAGAAGAAAAGCTATCAAGGTCAGCATCTGCCTGTCAATCAAACAACTCAATTGCTTTTGAGGGGAAGTCGTTTGGAAGGCACTGACATACCTATTAGTGTCCCTGTGCTGTCGCCTTTGGAACACTGAAACTCGATGCATTTGAAGGAGGAATTGATGCAGGTCAGTTTCTCTAGAGAGATTACTCAGAATCGTTATGCTGGTTTGAATCTGGAATAGGTGGACCTCCCCTGTGGTGGCCGATAAAGGGAGTTGGGTAACAATAGCACAGTATATTAACTCAAGGACATTTCATTTAAATTCTCCATGCAAAGTTTTTCTATTTCATCTGTATGTCAATGTGTGAATACAAATGCGTTGCATAAAACGGTTTAAGAAGAAGCCTTCCAGCACTGTGGAACGATGGAGTTATTTCCATACTGCACGAACAGAGATTAAACTATGCTTAATAGGCACCTCTTTGAGTGGGGCATATTCTGTGGCCATTTGTCTGATTCTTTTGGTCACATGTTCCAATTTCAATATCTTCGCTCTGTGGCACACAAATATGTTTTTGCATGCAGTCTATTCTCAGTTGGTTAATGCGCCGTCTGCAGAGATTGAAGTGTACCGTACAAGTCTCTCGGATAGCTGTCTTAGTGTGACAGCTCAGAAGGCACTTGGTACAAAAATTTGTTTGTAGCCTTCAGTTTTGAGGCATCGATTTCCATAACGTGGTCTAAAGTTATCTCACCTGCTGCAGATCTGTTCCTGTGGCCCGCAGGTCATATGTTTCAACCCCAAAAATATAACAAAGAACGTGGTCGCCACAGATGTTGCAATTATAGGAAAATATCTTACATGTTAAGCGTTCCAGCTGCTGAAATATGTATAGATCCTGTCGCTTATTTCCATTACAGCCTTCACGACCTTTTATCCTTCAATAGTTGACAACATAAATAACTTTGAATTGGGTAATAACAACAGTCTAGGCAAAGCAACATGGTTACCCTTAAGTTTCAGCTGAAGTGGTTCCAAGTAGCTATTTTAATATCTCAAATGGAGAAGGAGTAGCCTTACTGTATTTATTCTGCATACCTGTTCCGCTGCAACACTCTCCAAGAACTTCAGACCAGAGATAGTCTACTCTCAGGTCAGAGATAGTCGAAAAGACGGCAAGGCAGGAATGGTGGCTCGAATCCTGGCGAGTCCATTGAGCCTTTCATTGTTTGAAGCTCAATAAAATGAGTACAACTGGGTAACAATAAACACCTGTTTTTTTCAGTACTGGGATATCCTGTGAATAAAGGTGGGTTTTACAAATGCACAGTATGTAGGGCGATGAAGAAGTGGTTCCAATTCCCTACTGAAAACTCTTTTGATGAACACATTTGTTAAGTTACCCACAAAAAAAAATGTCTCGATTTTCCCTCCTACAGAGAGACACTTGAGAAGTACACACAGACACTCATATATGTAAACATATATAGAAAAGTACAGTCCAGAGTGCCAATAGCATCACAACGCCTTATGAATGCAAAGACACACCACAAGGGCCCATTAAATGGGCATCACTCTACATGCCCATACCGGGTACCCACATATGCCTCAACAAATGTTACTTTTCCTCCCCCAGGTTTCTGTGACTTTTCCCACTCTGTGACCTCCTTGTCAGACCAAGAGATCGACCATGTGTCAACTGATCGATGGCTTGTCGATCTCCATCTGTGGTCACATTCAAACTGATCTGGATATATATGTTCTCCCTGCAGTCGGGGTCAGAAGATTGAGGTTGACTCTGGTCTCTTCAATAACTGTACTGATTGACCTTCGGTCTTCAGTCTACCCTTGTGTTCATGGTACCTATCACTGCCCAGGGAGTTGGCTGTGCATCCACATCTGTTTGCGGCGGTAAAACGGATCCCATTCCAAAGCTGAGGGGCACCTGAATGGACCACTGGTGCCCCTCAGTTATGGAAACAATGCTAGTCTGAGATGGAAAGTAGACAGTGCTCATATTGGACAGAACTTTCAATGGTGTTTCATGCTCTTCATCAGCTTAGGAATCGTTGTATTCTGGTTCAGTCAGGCAATATGGTACCTGTACCCTAAATAAATGGGCTAGTAGGGACTCAATCCCTATATCTCAAACCTGGTAGTTCTTCTAATGGGATCTTGAGAAGATTGACGGGGGAAGGAAATCAAAATGTATTTGTTGTGGAATTTCACATAATCCAATGAACATTTCATGAAATTATATGTTATGCTTTTATAGGGAAATGTGGTCTGCCTGCATCTCGTGCAACGTTTTTTGTATTAAAAAGTACTGGAAGTCTTTTTTTTTACCATATGTATGTACTTGCTTAAAAAAGTTGTTCCAAACCGCATAACGTGAAAATTTGAGAAATTCCAAGAATTTCACAGAACACAAAATGTGTACATTACAATTTCACCCAGGCTTTATCAGAACAGGGCCTGCTGCACCCGAAAACCATCATGCATCAAGAGTTTTGATGGTGTACATGCAGATAAACTGGACAGGAATGCCCTCCTCCCAGCATCTTTTCCTCAGCTATTGTCAAGGCCATCTGCTGATTGTTTGAAGGCCTTTTGTGTCGCACTTTGCCTTCCCGGGCAATGCTCAACTCCCTAGGTTTTGTTCTGCCCTCCCAGTTCAGCTTCAAGGGCTTGGGGGGGAAATTATGATTCTTCAAGGCCATGTTACTCCCTGGGCCTTCTCCTGATTTTAGAACTGCTGCTGCATATTCAGGAGGATGCAGTGACATGAATCTGGTGGTACCCTTTTACTCTCAGAGCTCTAGTTTTGCTCATCTTTGACCCAAGGCTTTGTGCCCAGTTTGAAAACGTCTTCTTATGTCCTCTCTATTGCTTTAGATGTCTTCCAGAGAGCCATCATTGTCTCTCAGTTTGGAGGTTTATAAGGTCATGCTGCAGAAGAGGGGTCTTCTAAACACCTTCCCAAAGCTAATCAAAATTCTCATAGTATTTCCAATCTGAAGCGTTTTGCTCTCTCTTGGGGAGTTTTCCAAAAATGCACTTTCCATCTTCTGTGGAATGTGATT
The DNA here is from genome assembly GCF_031143425.1 of Pleurodeles waltl. NCBI lineage: Eukaryota > Metazoa > Chordata > Amphibia > Caudata > Salamandridae > Pleurodeles > Pleurodeles waltl. The sequence goes on along the minus strand of NC_090440.1, from coordinate 548,224,641 downwards.
TCCCTGTGTTGTGCAATTTCTGTGTGTGTGTGTGTGTGGGGGGCGGGGGTTAAAAGTTTCTACTATGTGTGCAGCAATTAAAGCTTTCCTGCTCATCTTCTTCAGGGTTTGGCTCAGTCCCATCCTATAATGTGTCATCTTGCTCCTCCCTGAAATTTACCTTTAGTCCTGCAAGATCCGAAGTCTTCTGTCTTTGAGTCCCTTGACTTTGCAGACCTTAAATGTTTCCCTTTAAGATTTATTTCCCGGTTGCTATAAATCTGCCCTTAGGGTAGGCCAGTTGAGGGCTCTTTTACTGACCTTTTCTAAGGCGTTTTGAGTAAGTCTCCGTCTTGATCCTGAGTTTCTGGCATAGCTAACCATGATGGCTCATATGACAATAAAAATAACTTACCCACCTTTGTTCCTTCACCTTCCTCCCTGGAGGAGGAAGTTTTGCATTCTTGTTTGTTAGGGTTAACTGTGCAGGGTCGCAAGGCTGCTTCTTAAATAAGGCACTGGATTTCAGTTCACCATTTCTCTTGCTTATTCGCTGGCAGGTGCTCACCTTCATGGAGGTATTCAAGAGAGCCACTAAGGTCTGGAAGCTTCATTGGCTGAGGTATAGAGTGTTCTCATGATGGCAATGTGTAGGGCTGTCACTTGGGACTCCACTCACAACTTAGTGCATCATTACTCTTATTAAAACTAATAAACCTTGTTACAGTCATCATAAAAACACCCACCCTCCATGACGACCAGCGCCCTCAGTGTTGGTCACCAATTCTACAAAAGCCCCAAGACAAGAATGAAAGCTTTGTAGAGGTGCTTTTCCTCGCTGAAGAGCAGCTTCAGTGAGAAAATTGGAAATGCGTTTTTAGGACGTTGCTGGCTAGGGGTAGGCTGTATTATGTTTTTTGTGTAAATTCAATGGTTTGTGCAAAAGATATTTGGCCGGTATCTTGAAAGAAAATTGCACCCGAGGACATACCATGCTTAAAAATGTCACGTGAAATGCTCTTAGGAACCTAGTTAATTTTTTGACTAATCCTGCCTTCTGTACGTAAATTTATGCGCAACATTTTACTGCAACAAACTGGCAACAAGATTCCTGCAACTCATGTAATGCGAAACCCCCACAGTCTGCGATATCTCACATGCACCGGGGCTTAAGCGGCGCACTCCACCTATGCCATACACGTAGCGTATTTAGATTCAAGCATGTGCAAGCGGCATAGCAGCTGCGATGCACACGCTAGCGAAACGCACTGCTCTTCAAACATGCAAGAGCTGTCCCAAGAGATGACTCGACGCTAAATTCGACAGGTTCGGGTACCCGTTTGTTTGATTGAAGCCACGGTGAGCGGTTTGACGTATTCCTGATAGTAAACAAAATGCAACAATGACATTGCAAGCCGAGGTCCTCCTAGCTGGGGCCATACCACGAGCTCGCCTCGATCTCGACATTCCTTTGCCCCGGGTCCTCTCCCTGCCACTCACTCAGTACGAGGAAAGAAAAACATAACAAGGTGAGCAGGAAAAGGCACAGCAATCTGCCAATTAAACGGATAACTATTAGGAAACCCCTGCGGCGCGTGCCACCGGTGACAGCTGTATTCAGATTGCGCACAGGATACACAGTAAAAGCTAAATTGCAAGTGTCTCTCGTGAACTGATTTGTACATTAATAGCCCACGGTGCCGCTGGGATTCCTTTACCCTGCGCCGGGGCGGCCGGGGCTGGCAAGGAACATTCTGGAACACGACGAGAGCGCAGGCCCACTGTGATCCTGTTTGCAGGTAAGGGAGGTGTTTTGCAAGCACCCATCTTTAACTCTATCAATTTGCAGAATCCAGAACCATTAGTAATTTAACAAATAAACACCGACAGGAGTTTTAAGGAAATAACTATGTTACTACCGGAACAATTGTCTCTAAGATGATAATTCACATATTAACGGGGTGCAGAGATAAAACAGACGCCCACACCGTTAAGATGTGAGCTCATGACTAAGGCCCCCTCCGCTGCGGGTTACCTGGAACTAAGTGCTTGGGCGCCAAGGAGCCGGAATCTGATTGTGCCATGTTCTTTGCCCCTATTTGCACACTTACGTCTAGTTAATAACGTGTATCTGGGACCTTGCATGTGTTTTTGCTGTTACAGGAAATATATGCTGAGCCAAAAGCTGCATCCATTTACCTCCTACCCCCAGACGGGCAATAATTCTCACTTACGGTCTGGCCTCCATTTTTTTCACCAACCTCCCTCCCTTCCATACAACACTATGGAGGCATTGTTGGCTACACACGGCCGCAGTAATTTATTTAACACAAATGGTTAATGATTAACAACACATGACATGATATGATGGTTTATCACACGCCCCATGCAAATTGTCCTTTTCACTATTATATTTCAGCCCCTCGGGGTCTCATCATGTGCTGGCAGCTACGCTTCCCTTGCTGCCAAGTCCTTGTGGGTGGTCCTGATTTGTACCTGGGCTGCAAGTGCAGTGCGTGTCTGCCGCTGCCCCTTTTTCTACCAAGACTTTTCTGCCCCTCGCAGCCCCTGCAGGCAGGCATCCCAGAGGCGCTGTGGGGTACTTTTCTCCACTTTAAAACACTTTGGCCCTTATTATAACATTGGTGGTAAAAACCGCCTACCTGCCGCGGCGACGGCCGCCAAAAGACTGTCACCGCGGCTACCAGCAATCCGCCAAATTATGACCACAGTCGGATTTCCACCAGAAGGATGGCAGAAATCCAGCTGTAGCCATGCTGGCGGATGGCGGTCCATGCCAGTAGACCACCGTCGGCCGTATTATGAGAATTAATATGGCCTGGTGGTGTTCTGCTGGCAGACGCTGCTGCTGGCAGCAGCGCCCCATCTCCTGTCGGAGGACCCCCTGGACACAGGAAAGTGGGTGCTCCGACAGGGCAGGAGGAGGACGAGGGGGTGTTTTGTGTGTGTGTGGGGGGTGTGTGTGTATGTCTGTGCGTGCATGTATGCGGGTGTGTGTTGCGAGTTGTATGTGTGTGCATGTTTGGGGGTGTGAGTGCGTGTATGTTGAATAGTGTGAATGCATGTCTGCGTGTATGTATGTAAGTGTGTGTGGATGTGTGTGTGAATGGATGTATGCATGCATGGATGAATGTGGGAATAGGTGTGTGTATGCATGTGTTAAGGGAGGGGCGTGTATGAAGGGGGGTCTGGAGAGGAAGGGGAGGTGAGGGGAACACCTATCAGTGACAGGGAAGGAATTCCCTGTCACTGATAGTGCCTACTACCATGGTTTTCGTGGCGGTAAGGAAGCCACGAAAACTATGGTGGTAGGCGGGGTCATAATCCTGCAGGCGGGCAAGTGACGGCCGCCAGGCTGAAGATTGATGTCTCCAGTCCGACGGCTATTACTGTCGTGGTGGTTGGTGTGGTACATTGGCGGTCTGGCTTCAGCCAAACCGCCAATTTCATATTATGGAGGAAAGTACCACCAGCCTGTTGGTAGTACTTTCCTCCATATTACCGCTGACCACTGGGGTCATAATGACCCCCTTTACCTCCCCCTGCTGACCGCACCCTTCCACCGTTCATTGGAGAGGCTGGGACGCCCGCTCTTAGGTGTAGGTAGGTGGGAATGAACTGGATCTTCTTGTGCATCGATCTGGGCTGGACCCCTTTTAACCCTTGGGTCCCAGCCAGCGACAGCTCTCCATTGGTGGGTTTGAAACCCACCACCAATCAACGTCAAGCCCTTTGCGGGCTTTTCGCGGACTTGCTGGCCTTGCCATCTGTTTTCTGCCACCGGGAGATGTTTCTCGCAGCCCTTTTACTGCCCGGCTTTGCCTCCCAGCCCGCTCTCTAACCCCTCCCAGACAGGCGATAAACCTTCACTTATGGCCCCCTTTTTTTTACCAACCTCCCTGTCTCCAAACATCACCATGGAGGCATTGTTGGCTACATGCGGCCGCAGTACATTATTTAACACAAAAGACTAATAATTAACAACACAACAAGACGGTTTATCACACGCCCTATGTAAATTGTCCTTTTCGCTATTATATGTTCAGCTCCTCAGGGTCTCAGCATGTGCCGGCGACTAGGCTTCCCTTGCTGCCAAGTCTGTGTGGGCGGGCCTGGGCCGCAAGTGCTGTGCCCGCCTGCTGCTGCCCCTCTTTTCTACCAAGACTTGTCTGCCCCTCACAGCCCCTGCCACCAGGCAACCCAGAGGCGCCATAGGGTACTTTTCTCCACTTTGAAACACTTTATCTCCCCCTGCTGACTGCACCCTTCCGCCACGCTGCCAGTGGTTTGCCGACTGTGGGCAGCTCCCCCCTTTCATGCTTAGGAGAACCCCAGACGCTCCAGTCCACCTACTATCTTAAGCAAGAACATGTCTATTTCTACAACTGACCGGTGTACCCAATCCGCAGCTCGATAGTCCGGTGACCGCAGATTGATCAGGCCTTGCCTCACAAACCCCCACGTGTTAGCCCTACACAGCTTGGACATGGTGATGATTAGTTTCCTCCTTGACCGCTCTACTGCCCTAGCATGCCGGGACCCTCGGCATGCCTCCCTGGCTATGGTATCTGATCATATTACCTAGCCCGGGCACATCATGTGTGCTACTTCTGTTAGCCCTGTCGTCACGTCCCCCAGTAGTCTGCTTCTACCCAAGTCCGCGGGGTCCTTTCCCCCCAGATGTATCACCACTGCATCTAGCCACTTTTCTGAGTCAAGTGCCTTGGTTAGAGCTGGTGGTAACTGCGCCCACCTCATGCCTGATTGACCTAACCATTTTACCTTTGTGTTATGCAACAATAAACCCCAATAAGTGTTCCACTTCTGCACTGTGGCCACAAATAAATGACACAAAATCCACGCTGTACAGGTCTCCCCTCCCGGGTCTGTAGAAAGAAAAGCAAGATTAGGAGCTGGCAGGCCTCACATGCATTTGATGCGCCTCTCATCTATCCTGTAGGCTGCCACTGTGGTCGCTGCACCTATTCTGAAGGAATGGAAGCCATAATTTCTGGGGTTGAGGCCGATCTTTTCCAGCGCCATCCTCATGACTGCCACAAATTGGAACCTGCTCAGATAGGTACCATCCTTGTGCCGAAACAGAGGCCTGTTTGGTGAGGGTCTTTTCCTACATAAGCCTTCAACAAGTATACGGCACAATGCCTGCTATGCTCAAGGTAATTTAATCTTGAATTTTTCCCTTTGCCCAGCTGATCAGTTTTTGAATGCCTCAGATGTATCACCATCCAGTCGTACCCGAATGTAACATCTTTTCCTGGCAGACACGCTGTCCCAGCTGCACCCCGTGCCGTTGCTACTACCTCCCCTACTCTAAATGCTCTGAAGAAGGCCAATCTGAAAGCCGCCTTGAATAGCTGCTGCTCATGCTCGCCTCCACACACTTCCTCTAATGCCTCCAACAACTGTTTCAAAATCTCTAACTCTATCAGGTGCCTCTTGTCCTGCTGTTTGGGTTGCAACCTGCTCCACCCTTTCATGGCTGCCCTGCACAAAAATGTATTAGTGGTATCTTCATTCCTTGCCAGCTTGGCGTAAAAGGCTACTGCTCTCAGATGAGACTGTGCCTGGCTCTTACTATTGCCCTTCGTGTATGCTTCGGCTATGAACCTTTTTACCTCTTGCGCTGCTGCCTCACTTGGCCTCTTAGCCCCTGTTACTTTGCTGAATGTCTGCCAGCATTTACAATATCTTGCGTTGGTTTCTGGGGCAAGCGCATGCACAACTAACATTGACAACTCGTGTCCACTAACTCCCACAGGTGGCCAGGTATCCTCGTCATTTCTTTGTCCGCCTCCGGGGCCAGGTTTCTGAATCTCTGCCTCAGACAAGGCATCAGCAGTTTTGTTTTCACAGCCCGGTATATGCCTTGCTCTGATGCCTATATTCCCATTCAACTGGCACCCTGCTAGGTGCCATAATAGGTGCATCACTGCTGGGTTCTGTGCAGTTCCCAAGTTGATAGTTTGCACTACTGCATGACGTGACTTGATTGTTGGCCAACCGCGAGCCCCATATTGTAAAGGCCACTACAATGGAGAACAGCTCCAGTAGCGTAATGTTCTGAGTCAAGTCCTCCCGCTCCCACCTGCCCGGCCACTGTGCCACAGTCCAGGCAGACCCAAGCATTGCACCAAAACCTTCTCCCCCAGCCGCGTCCGTGAATAACTCTAATTGGCTGCCTGGCACCCAAGGCTCTCTCCACAACAAGCTCCTGTTTAAGTTTGCAAGAAACTCTAGCCACTGTGCCAGATCCTCCTTTACCCCTTTGGTCAATTTGACCCTGCAATGTTTTTTTTCTACCCCCCTTGTCTGCCATTCTAAACGCCTGGAGAATGGCCTGCCTGCTGGGATCACTCTGGTGGCGAAGTTCAACATACTCAGCAGTTGTTGAATTTCCCCCAGTGATGCTTTTCTCTTCCTGCTGAGTAACTCAATCCAACCTTTCAGCTCCTCCACTTTCTCTTATGGGAGTCGGCAGACCCCCTCCTTTGTGTCCAACTCTATACCCAGGAACAATAATGATGCCACTGGGCCTTCAGTTTACTCGGTAGCTAAAGGCACGCCTAGTTCATCTGTCAACTCCCTGAACAACTAAAGCAAGACTTCACAGTCTGTTATTCCTCTTGCCCCTATGAACTCATCCAATAGTGTGTACACCCCCTCTGGGGTTGCGGGACCTCACCACTCATTCTAAGAAACTGCTGAATGCATCAAAGTATGCGCATGAAATGGCGCAATCCATGGGTAGGAATTTGTCCAAGTAAAATTGGACATTCAATTGAAGCCACAGCAAATGATAGTTCTCTGGATGTACTGGCAAAAGGTGGAATGCCGATTCAATGTCTGCGTTAGCTAAGAGAGTTCCTCTGCTGCTCTGATCAAGTCAACTGTGTCACCCACCGTTGCGTACACCGTGGAGCACTTGGCCTGCTCGAGGCCGCCATTCACTGAATCCCCCGGTGGATACGATAGATGGTGTATCAGCCTGAATTTTCCCTGCTCTTTTTTGGGAACTAGTCCCAGCAGGGAAACTATAAGGTTCTCTAGCAGAGGGGTCCTGAATGGGCATGCCATTCTCCCCAGTGCAACTTCCTTGTCTATCTTACTTTGGGCCCCTGCTCCGTTGTCCAGGACCGACTTCAAATTCTTATATATGCGCAATCCATGTGTGAATTGTCAAGGTATGACAAAGCCTATTCTAAAACCTTCTGCTAACAATTGCCTTTCTTTTGTTTTTGGATAACGTGCTAATAAATGCAACAGCCTGCTGACTGAAATTGGAGTGGGTAGCGTAGGGGTGGCTTCTGACCTCCTCATGCCTTCTTCATTACTCGGTGCTTGCTTGCTTCCTTGCCCCTTTTCGCTCACCTTGCTCTGTTTGTCTCCTAAATTCTGACAGCAGATGGCCTCCCCCACAACTGCTGCGGTGTAGGAGGCTGGCCTGGTTTGTAGTGAGTACCAAGCGGTACTTACACTCTGCACCAGGTCCAGGTATCCCTTATTAGTGTAGAAGAGGTGTCTAGCAGCTTTGGCTGATAGAAAAGGGTAGCTTAGCAGAGCAGCTTAGGCTGAACTAGGAGACATGCAAAGCTCCCACTATACCACTGGTGTCATATGCACAATATCATAAGAAAACACAATACACAGATATACTAAAAATAAAGGTACTTTATTTTTATGACAATATGCAAAAAGTATCTCAGTGAGTACCCTCAGTATGAAGATAGCAAATATACACAAGATATATGTACACAATACCAAAAATATGCAGTAATAGCAATAGAAAGCAATGCAAGCAATGTACAGTCACAATAGATTGCAATGAGAGCACATAGGTATAGGGGCAACACAAACCATATACTCCAAAAGTGGAATGCGAATAACGTATGGACCCCAAACCTATGTGAGCTTGTAGAGGGTCGCTGGGACTGTAAGAAAACAGTGAGGGTTAGAAAAATAGCCCACCCCAAGACCCTGAAAAGTAGGTGTAAAGTGCACCTAAGTTCCCCAGAGAGCACAGAAGTCGTGGTAGGGGAATTCTGCAAGGAAGACCAAAACCAGCAATGCAACAACAATGGATTTCTGGACGAGAGTACCTGTGGAACAAGGGGACCAAGTCCAAGAGTCGCGACAAAGTCGAGATTGGGCAGATGCCCAGGAAATGCCAGCTGAGGGTGCAAAGAAGCTGCCACCGGATGGTAGAAGCTGTGGATTCTGCAAGAACGAAGAGGACTAGGAACTTCCCCTTTAGAGGATGGATGTCCCACGTCGTGAAGAAGCTTGCAGAGGTGTTCACGCGCAGAAAGACCGCAAACAAGCCTTGCTAGCTGCAAGGGTCGCGGTTAGGGTTTTTGGATGCTGCTGTGGCCCAGGAGGGACCAGGATGTCGCCAATTGCGTGAGGAGACAGAGGGGGCGCCCAGCAAGATAAGGAGCCCTCTCAGAAGCAGGCAGCACCCGCAGAAGTGCCAGAACAGGCACTACAAAGAAGAGTGAACCGGAGCTCACCCGAAGTCACAAAAGAAGGTCCCACGACGCCGGAGGACAACTCAGGAGGTCGTGCACTGCAGGTTAGAGTGTCGGGGACCCAGGCTTGGCTGTGCACAAAGGAAATCCTGGAAGAGTGCACAGGAGCCGGAGCAGCTGCAAATCACGCGGTACCCAGCAATGCAGTCTAGCGTGGTGAGGCAAGGACTTACCTCCACCAAACTTGGACTGAAGAGTCACTGGACTGTGGGAGTCACTTGGACAGAGTTGCTGAGTTCCAGGGACCATGCTCGTCGTGCTGAGAGGGGACCCAGAGGACCGGTGATGCAGTCTTTTGGTGCCTGCGGTTGCAGGGGGAAGATTCCGTCGACCCACGGGAGATTTCTTCGGAGCTTCTAGTGCAGAGAGGAGGCAGACTACCCCCACAGCATGCACCACCAGGAAAACAGTCGAGAAGGCGGCCGGATCAGCGATACAAGGTTGCAGTAGTCGTCTTTGCTACTTTGTTGCGGTTTTGCAGGCGTCCAGAGCAGTCAGCGGTCGATTCCTTGGCTTAAGGTGAAGAGAGAGATGCAGAGGAACTCTGATCAGCTCTTGCATTCGTTATCTAAATAATTCCCCAAAGCAGAGACCCTAAATAGCCAGAAAAGGAGGTTTGGCTACTTAGGAAGGAGGATAGGCTAGCAACACAGGTAAGAGCCTATCAGAAGGAGTCTCTGACGTCACCTGCTGGCACTGGCCACTCAGAGCAGTCCAGTGTGCCAGCAGCACCTCTGTTTCCAAGATGGCAGAGGTCTGGAGCACACTGGAGGAGCTCTGGGCACCTCCCCGGGGAGGTGCAGGTCAGCGGAGTGGTCACTCCCCTTTCCTTTGTCCAGTTTCGCGCCAGAGCAGGGCTGGGGGATCCCTGAACCGGTGTAGACTGGTTTATGCAGAGGAAAATACGCCTCCACACGGGCAGACGGCACCTGACTGCCTCACGAGACTTACCAATGGACCTACCGTGGTCTTTCTGATGGGCAACTCCGCACGTATTTTGGACTCCCCATTTTACATATCGACGCTGATAATTACAGATAACTCAGTGCTTTTTGGACCTACTACTGGTTCTGAGACTTCTCAGACTTACCTTGTTGACACCATTACGTCAGTTTCGGCCTTGAAAAAGTCACTGGTGTGACGAAACACGTGTTGGCTGTGTTTGGAATGATGCTCTCTGTTTTATTGAACACTACTTCGTTCAGAATAAAGGAACTCACCTCTCGAGACAAGATCTGAATGCCGATGTGCTTGATTTCTTCATCCACCTCTACCTTAAATTACAAAATGCTATGACTTTTTTCTGTTCCACTGTCGTATATTGTGTGCTGTGATCTATTTTGCTCAGTAGACTGGCTTATGCATAGATGGGCACCATCTGTGCCCATCCAAGCATTTCCAGAGGCTGGGGTAGGCTACTCCTCCCCAGCCCTGACACCTTTTTCCAAAGGGAGAGGGTGTAACACCCTCTCTCTGAGGGAGTCCTTTGTTCTGCCTTCCTGGGCCAAGCCTGGCTGGACCCCAGGAGGGCAGAAACCTGTCTGAGGGGTTGGCAGCAGCAGCAGCTGCAGTGAAACCCCGGGAAAGGTAGTTTGGCAGTACCCGGGTCTGTGCTAGAGACTCGGGGGATCATGGAATTGTCTCCCCAATGCCAGAATGGCATTGGGGTGACAATTTCATGATCTTAGACATGTTACATGGCCATGTTCGGAGCTACCATTGTGACGCTATACATAGGTAGTGACCTATGTATAGTGCACGCGTGTAATGGTGTCCCCTCACTCACAAAGTCCGGGGAATTTGCCCTGAACAATGTGGGGGCACCTTGGCTAGTGCCAGGGTGCCCACACACTAAGTATCTTAGCACCCAACCTTTACCAGGTAAAGGTTAGACATATAGGTGACTTATAAGTTACTTAAGTGCAGTGGTAAATGGCGGTGAAATAACGTGGACGTTATTTCACTCAGGCTGCAGTGGCAGGCCTGTGTAAGAATTGTCAGAGCTCCCTATGGGTGGCAAAATAAATGCTGCAGCCCATAGGGATCTCCTGGAACCCCAATACCATGGGTACCTCAGTACCATATACTAGGGAATTATAAGGGTGTTCCAGTATGCCAATGTGAATTGGTGAAATTGGTCACTAGCCTGTTAGTGACAATTTGGAAAGCAAAGAGAGAGCATAACCACTGAGGTTCTGGTTAGCAGAGCCTCAGTGAGACAATTAGTCATCACACAGGGAATACATACAGGGCACACTTATGAGCACTGGGGCCCTGGCTGGCAGGGTCCCAGTGACACATACAACTAAAACAACATATATACAGTGAAATATGGGGGTAACATGCCAGGCAAGATGGTACTTTCCTACATGCGGCAATGCCTAAATTTACAGGCCTGTTCCCACTTACACTTGCCTTTGTCAAATTTCCAACAGTTCATTGGCCCACTCCGAAAACTTTTGTTGTGTGCTGCTGGTTTATCTCTTGGAGCTTTCTGAGCTTTAAATCTCCATCTCCTCCCTTCTGCATGAAAAGTAGAATCCTGGTGCGCTACTCCTTCCCTAGCAGCTACCATGTGATTTGTGTACCCCTCCACATCTTGCTGGTCCCATTCAATTGAGGGCCACACTTGCATCTTTTCCCTAAAGCCCTCGCCTTGAAACTGCGGTTGGGCTGCATGCATCCTCTGTTCATGGAAGAATAGCGCTGCTGCACTTTCTGGGAACTTCTCGACATAAACGCTCGCTAGCATCCTAAATGCCATATGACAATTTTCAATGTTTTTCTCCACCCTGGGCCTCTCTTTCTTCTCTTCCTCCTTTTTATCCTGCATTGTCAAATCTAGCCCTGCTTTGCGCACCTCCAGTAGAGAAAAGATATTGAAAAATTCCTTCCTCCAATTCCTCTTCTTGACGGCCAGCAGGATAAGGCTTGCAAGGCCTGTCTCTCTTGCCATTACTGGCAGATCCCCAGGCGAGGGCCTAACATATGCAGTCACCAGGTTTCCCCTTCTCCCCCGCCTGAGCAGGCTATTTTGCCCAAACCTTGGTGGGGTCATCCTTCTCCTTCTCTGCTTCTAAATCTTTTCTTTGCCACCATCTGTGCAGACCTCGCACTCTCTGCCTTGAGCCCCATGCCCTCTCTTGTGCCACTGTCTACCGACCTGCTATCCCCAGCAGTACCCTCCCCCACTGCAGTGGCCTCCCTGTGATCTCCTGTGAGCCCTTGAGGATGCCCTGGCCCTGCAGCCATGCTACTACACATGAATGGTTTAAAGCCCATGGGCAAATTGCCCCCTGCCATGCCCATCAAGAATGTGCAGTAGGTCCCTGGTTCCCTTCTGATGAATCAAAACAAGGGACCCACACCCCTGCCTAGGGACCCAGCTGGTGGTGTGGGTTCCGGTATTGCTCCTCGCTCTTGCTTTCAGGCCCATGTTGGATTGTATTTACTACACCCACTTGAGCCCCCAACTTTGTCATTGTGCCATTAGCCCCTCCAGCACTTGCTTGCCATTATTTTGCTGTGTGTTTGTCTCACCATGTCCCTCGCCTTGCCTGGTGCCTTGCGATGCTGACACCGCCGTGCTGGCTACAGGCAACGGTGGATGCTCTTCCTCGCTATAATCGCGGTGGCTCGCTCCAGGGCCTTTGTGGCCCACTGCCTCTACTTTGCCTCTTGTGAGACTCCTCGGTCTTTTCTGCAGAGGCTGCCATTTTGTTTGCAAGCCTTCTCTGCTCTGCTGCGTGACCAGGCTTAACGTTCCTATGTCCTGACTTCTGTCCTGGCTGTTTCGATCTCCCTTGGCCTTGATCATGGTCTTCTGACTGGGCAACTGTGCATCCACCCATGCTTTCCCTTTTTGCTCCACCAATTGCCTTGCTGCCATTAGCATTGCTTACAGGTTATCGTCTAGCTCTGGCAATGACGTCACCCTTGTGTTAACCTGCGATCTCCGTTTCGACAATGGCTCGTTGTCATAGTCTGCCAATCTCGCTGGGAATTTTCTCTCCCGCTTTGCCATTTTTGCTGTGCCTGATGCTATACCACCATTTCCTGTTCGCTTTTACTCTTTTTATTGTGCCCTGGAAATATCCTGGTCATGTTTCACAATGGCCCTTTCACTGCCTAGTTCGCACAGCCCTTTCTCCTGCAATAACCAGGGTATTACTGTACCATTATTGCTCAATTCAAATAAACTGCTTGTAGTTTCTCACTGCAGTAGCACACAGCCCCCTTGCTTGACCGGCCAGCCCTAATGTGGCCACAAATTCCTGGCCCGACCTTGCCCCATAATCACCCTGCTACTGTGAGGCTTCGTACCTCCGCCGCTCTCCATCCGTCGAGGCCCTGTCACCTCAGTGTGCTCTGCTGCACTGCGATCAGCTCTGCACATCCCCGTAGCCTCCCAGGAGCGGCAACGCTCTGCTCACCGCAACGCCACTGCACGCTTAACTCCCTGGCCGATTCAGGCCCCTCCCAGGCTCACTTCCTTCCTCCTCGCGTGCCGAAGCCGCCTGGTTCTTGCCACCTGGTGTCCTCGCTGTAGGCACCCGTGAGCGGGGCCCGCTTTGCACCTCTCTGCTGCGGTAGCGTCAGGTTTCTCCCTGGAGTGGGCAATGCACTCTTTGCATCCTCACAGCAGCGCTTCGCTGGAGGCACACGTGGGTGCCCGCTCCTCATCTTTCAGCAGCAACAGCAGTAGAAATGTTCTACTTCCCACGAAGGAGCTGCACGCCTACCTCCCAGGCTGCCTTCGCTCTTCTCCGCGTGTGTCCCGGCCACCTCGAATTCAGGCTGCCTGTCTCCTGCTCTGCACGCTGCCTGCCCTGCAATCTGTTTTGCTATTGCTAGGCGGGCCCACTGGTGGTCAGCTTCCACCGTCATTCGCCTTTCACACCTTGGACCACTGCGTCTTCCATTGCTGCCGGGCGTTTTTCTTCTTGCTTCCTACTTGCATGCGACCTTCTCCTGATGAACCAAATCTTCCTGTGCCTCGATCTGGGCTGGACCCCTTTTAACCCTTGGGGTCCCAGCCAGCGCTGCCTCTCCATTGGTGGATTTGAAACCCGCCACCAATCAACGCCAAGCCCTTTGCTGGCTTTTCACAGGCTTGCTGGCCTTGCCTTCTGGTTTCCACCACCAGGAGGCGTTTCTCACAGCCCTTTTACTGCTTGGCTTCGCCTCCTGGCCCGCTCTCTATTTTGAGGGCTGTGGTGTAGACTGCCGGGGGAGGAGAACGTCATGGGGGGCAGGGGAGTTTTTGTTAGCCTCCCCATTCTGCGCCCAGGGGCTAGGGGCAGCAGCTGCCTACAGCCCCCTCATCATGAGACCAAGTGCCAGATTAATGTGTCTGTGCTCTTAATTTTTTCATGCAATATTAGTACACCTGGAAGTTACGGGCCATGACAGCAAGTTGGAATGGCCCGGACAGACAAGTAGACAGTCTAGGCCAATCGTACTGAAGGCAACTTGTAATATATGCCTACTTTACTTGAGCATACTGAGTGACCCTAGGCGAAGCACTGTCAAGTCAGCTCTCAGTTCCTCTACTTGTAAAACCCGTAGTATTAACAACAAGCACTAGCAAAGCAGATAGGTTTCACATATGGGACCTACAGATTTTCCCAATTCGTTTTGGCAATGCTGTACAGAGCTGGGACGTTGTACAGCATTGGCAAAAACAAAAATGGTGCGTTAAAGCGACTGCCATCAGCAGTTGTGTCATTTCACTTTGTCACTCACACGTTATGACGCATGTGCACACATCCAAGTTTAGAGGTGCCATTTCGGTTGACAAAATACAAACATAAAGATTTTTTTTTAAGTGTGTAAGCACCTATTAGAAAAACAATGACTGTGGGTTTTGGGAGTAATCGAAAGGCAGGTGGGGAAGAAAGTGAAAGGTAGCGCAACAGGGAGACAGCAAGAAAGAGGGTGAGAAGGGTACGATGCAGTAAAAAACAAAGAGCACGAGGGGGGTCGAGAGAGAGAAACACCAGAAAGCAAAAGTGAGAAACATGGAGGAAGGGTGAGAAGCATGCAAGAGTGAGAGCAACACAAAGCAAGGGGTGTGGGGGAAGTATACGAGAGAAAGAGCAGTACATGTGTGAGAGAGCAAGATGGAGTGGGAAGGGGTGCATTTTGAGGGAGCAGACCGAGCAAGAGAGCTGGAAATACAAGTACACCTGTTTAACGGTTGTAATGTGACGGTCGGATCGCCACACTCGTAATGAGGGCCTGTGTCTGCTTTGAAAAGTCTTTAAAAATGTTGGTTATTTTACAGAATATTGTGTTTTAAGTGCCCCTTGCAATCTGCACTATACTCTTTTAAACTTCCCTTATACACTTCTTCTCTTACAATGTATTTTAACAGGATATGACATGGTTGTTGGACAACCTGAAGCTCACACCCCCTAGTACTACTGAACAAGCTACGCTCTTGTTAAACAGGCCCAGAAACAGCCAAAACAACTAGGCCCCCGCACGCTGACCTGTCAGACCAGCCTGCCGGGCACTGCCTGATGGCCCTATAGGTCAGTCCGACACTGTCTATAGACAACTTGACAACTGTGAACATGACACCCTACACAGCATGAACCCCCTCACTGAAGTCCAGAAATCCAAAGGACACCAGAAAAGTGAAAGGATGGCTTCTTAAGTGATTGTGAATACCAGTTCCTCAGTGCGAAGTCACCTTACACCCTAATCTTATATATTCTTCCAACGATTCACAAAGATCAACAGAACCCAGCAGGCAGACTTATAGTGACAGGCTGCAGCTCAGTACTTAAACCATTAGGCAAATATATACATATCTTTTTAAAGATTTTGTACCACTCTCTGACAGTTACATTCAAGACAGTGATGATCTTATTACAAGATTTAGGAAATGCACCAGCATGTCAAATCAACTTAACACTATGGAAGAATGCAATTCTAATATTTCTGTATAACACTCATTCCATGACTGGGCTGCTCTCAATCAACGTTTATTGGTTAATTAGTTGATTTTACATATGAATAATTCCTTTAGGCTCATTAGTCGTGTTCTCCTTGCCTCTGATGCAATTCTGTTAATTCACTGCTGAAGCAGTCACGTTGTTATGTTTGGTACTCTCATGTTAGTGTGGTATGTACCTTACCAAAACACCCTGTTCTCTATTTAGGACAACTTGTATATGGATTGACCTTTTATTCTAACAATAATATTTTTTACTGTTTTCATTGGTTTGTAAATCTGGACATTATTCACTCTACACATGTTTTGCTTGTTTGTAATTTTGTTTCGTTCATTAACCATTCAACATGACACTTTTAAGGCAGTATTTTCAATTTTCCAATACCTTTGGGATCCAGCGCTATTAGTACCTATTGTATATACGCCTCAATCAAGCATGTATGCAATTCTGCTTGCATGTTTTGCTTTGTTTGCCATCAATTTCTAATCATTTAAAAATATTTTTCTCTTTTGAGGTAGCATTTTCAATTCTCACCTAATACCTTTATACATTAGCAATAGCACTTTTGGTAATTACAAGTTATTTGTCCCTTCCAAGAATCGAAGTGCACGCTGATGGCTGTAGTACTGATCTTGCTCTTGGGAGTTCCACTCTCCCAAACAGACAGATAGAACTACCTCCTAATATTTTCAATCTCCCGCTGGCGATCCATTTAATTAGACGGAATGCCTACTCTCCACTCACTGTGTTTGACAGACGGGTATTGCCTCCATAGTATGAAAACCTTCACATGCGTTTCAATCAATGTATTAAGAACCTGATAACTCATTATATATAATTTCAACAAACATAGAGCCTAATTTAGATCTTGGCGGTGGGGTTGCTCCATCACAATGGTGACGGACATCCAGTCTGCCGAAATATAAATCCCAAAGGATATAATGGGATTTATACTTCGGCGGATGGGATATCCATCACCATTGTGATAGAGCAACCTGTCCGCCAAAATTTAAATCAGGCTCTTTGTCTTCTACTACATTTTGGAACCTCTATCAAAAAGGATTCTTTAGTTGTAAGCATATTTTACGTGCAGGTCCACACAGCCATTTTACTTTCATGTGAAGAACAACCTGAGTAGCAGTGCATCAACATATGGGTACAAATATTTAGCACCGCTTTTTTTTGCTGATAAATTTGTATGATGCTTTTTTTTTTACTAAGGTAGTAACTGTCAAAATTTTATTAGGTTATCAACTCCTCCCTCATTAACAGTAATAACAGTAAGGAATGTTTCTTTCTTCGATGATGGTCCTCTGGTTGTACCATTATTCAAATAATAATATTGATACTTCCGTTTCTTTTTTCCTTTTATAGATCATTCCAAACACAAGCAGATTAATGAGTATGCAGCGCCTACACTATTTTTGGACATGACTATTTAACTGTTTTAATAATCCTTCCTGATTTATCCCTTTTGTTACAGAAATACTGCTCTGCCCTCCAGTTATCATGTCCTGATGATGACCACTTAACTCATCATAGGTCGAAACTTTGTCAATGCTTTTGACAATCACACTCATTCATTATGTTTTCTGTATTATTATAAAGGATTCTTTTTGGATGCATAAACAGCAAAAAAACTATTTGTGTACTAATACATTCCCTGCATTATAGACATTGAGATAATTCTGACATGTTTCACTTATTGTTTGGTCACTTGAGCACTGAAAGCTTTTTACTGGTACTTATTTTTAATATATATGAAGATTGTTTATGGCTGGTGCCATTATGAATTCTGGAGTCATTCTTAGATTTAAGCAATGATTAGGCAGAGAATGTATTTCCCTAACCCACCAGGAATGATTGGCTGGTACCTGTCTAATGTCCCTGGTTTCAAGGTGGTTTTGGGGTTGCCTCTTGGTTATTCTAAACTTTAAAAAGGTTAGTTAAGCTATATATAGCAAATTGGACATTGCTATGGCACCGGGCCTTGTCTGGAAACAGAGGCCGCCGCTTACTGTGAATACATGAAGGGAGTATTTGTGTAATTGCTTATATTTTTATGTGAACCTTATTACATGTAAGGAAACAAGTCACCCATAATTTCCAACCAAATCATGCCATTTTAGAGTGGTATAGAGCAAGTTGTTTTGGGGGCCAAGTTACACAGTTTTGCTTGACCAGCGGGTGACCCAAAAGACCGATTCTAGCGAGCCTGGCCCTCCCAGGGAGAAAGAGGGACGTTTTTCCATCATTTCTTTACAAAAATTATGGATTTAAATGATCCTTTTTCAGCTCAATTTTCAGTACTTAATTAGGAAAAAAGTCACTTGTTTTATTTAGAGGCATTTTTAAAAGAACTAAACATTTCTAAAAGAACAATGCCAATGAGAAGACGTGCTTAGTGGGAGCTCAGTCGTGTGTCAGGCATGCGATACCAGTAAGTTACAGAAACTGGACGCAATATGAATTGCAGGAGAGGTTTCGCTTTCAGATAGCATAGCTGTGCGTGCCGGAGGGCAGCAAACAGATATATTATTAAAAACTGTGTGAATTAATTATTACTGGGATATAAGCAGGGCCGGATTGTACAACCAAAAACAGCACTGGCTAAAACGCTCACACTAAGTCTGCTGCCCCCACCTCTGCACACAATCCTCCTCTTTATATCTATCCACCCTCTTTCCTCCCTCCGTGATTGCTTTTTCCCTACCTTCCCTCATACTCTTTCTCCCTCTCTCTCTTGTAGCCTCCACTGTGGCTCCTGCGGTTAACCCTGGGAGCTGAGAAGTGACAAAGGCACCCGGAGCTATGCTAGGCTTTCAAACCCACCAGGGAAATGCCCGGCTGTCCGGGCCTGTCCGGCCCCGGGTATAAGAACATGTATTGTGCAACAAGAAAAAAAGGCCGCTGTTAATGCGGAGTGAAAATCTCATTCTAGTGGGATCCCAATGATTTTCTCATGAAAGGGATATCTGTGCACGGAGTTGATTAATGCACTTTGCTTTATATGTGTAATTTGCTGGTTAAAGGTTTGGGCAGTCAGGAAATATTTTAGAGGTTAATATGCCGGCTGCACAGCACTGTGTGTTACCTGCATGTCACGTGCTTGTAACCTGCTGCTAATACGTTCTTGTACTGGAAAATGGTTTTGTCGGTTATGTGCCTGCACGTGACCACCAATGCACATTCCATTACATATTATGGACTTTGGACACATCTATTACTTTTCTTGTCTGTATTCAAAAAGGACATAAAGGGGGTGATTCCAACTTTGGCGGGCGGCGGAGGCCGCCCGCCAAAGTTCCCCCAACAGAATACCGCTACGCGGTCAGAAGACCGCCGCGGTTATTCTGTGTTTCCCGCTGGGCTGGCGGGCGACCGCGAGAAGGCCGCCCGCCAGCCCAGCGGGAAACCCCTTCCCACGAGGAAGCCGGCTCCGAATGGAGCCGGCGGAGTGGGAAGGGTGCGACGGGTGCAGTAGCACCCGTCGCAATTTTCAGTGTCTGCATGGCAGACACTGAAAATCTTTTAGGGGCCCCCAGGGGCCCCACGACACCCCTCACCGCCATCCTGTTCCTGGCGGTCACAACCGCCAGGAACAGGATGGCGGTGAGGGGGTCGGAATCCCCATGGCGGCGCAGATTCCTCAGGGCAGCGGAAAACCGGCGGGGAGCCGCCGGTTTTCCGTTTCTGACCGCGGCCATACCGCCGCGGTCAGAATGCCCTTGGGAGCACCGACAGCCTGTTGGCGGTGCTCCCGCGGTCCCCAACCCTGGCGGTCTCGGACCGCCAGGGTTGGAATCACCCCCAAAGTATCTTGCAGCAAGCAGCCACCGCCATCTTCCCTTGTTCACCTGCTAACATCACACACACACTTTAGAAATCCTTTACAGTTTTGAAGCATGTAAATCCAGAAGCCTTGGTTATCGGTTTATCTCTTGGCAAACAAATGTAGATGGTGTACGGTTGTGCCACCTCCCCCAATCCACACAGCCATGGTGCGTGCGATTCTGCAGCTATGCTGCCTTCTCACACTTAGGGGGTCATTCTGACCCCGGCGGTCTAAGACCGCCGGGGCCAGGGTCGGCGGGAGCACCGCCGACAGGCCGGCGGTGCTCCCAAGGGCATTCCGACCGCGGCGGTAAAGCCGCGGTCGGACCGGCAACACTGGCGGTCTCCCGCCAGTGTACCGCCGCCCTTTGGAATCCTCCAAGGCGGCGCAGCTAGCTGCGCCGCCGAGGGGATTCCGACCCCCCCTACCGCCATCCAGTTCCCGGCGGTCCGCCCGCCGGGAACCGGATGGCGGTAGGGGGGGTCGCGGGGCCCCTGGGGGCCCCTGCAGTGCCCATGCCACTGGCATGGGCACTGCAGGGGCCCCCGTAAGAGGGCCCCTACAAGTATTTCACTGTCTGCTTGGCAGACAGTGAAATACGCGACGGGTGCAACAGCACCCGTCGCACCTTCCCACTCCGCCGGCTCGATTACGAGCCGGCATCCTCGTGGGAAGGGAGTTTTTCCCTGGGCTGGCGGGCGGTCTTTTGGCGACCGCCCGCCAGCCCAGGGAAAAACTTAGAATACCCTCGCGGTCTACTGACCGCGGTGCGGTATTTCGGAGGGGGGAACTCTGGCGGGCGGCCTCCGCCGCCCGCCAGAGTTAGAATGACCCCCTTAGTCCAGGAGCGACTCTCAACAAAGGGCTTCACCTACTCCCCGTCAAGTGATGCGGCTACAGTGACAGTTGTGGGCTTTTCTATGTAAACTTGCTCACAGAGTGGAGAAGTGTGGCTCAATGGTTAGAGCGGCAGACCCTGAAGCAGAGATCTGGCTCAAGACCAGGGTTCAAGTCCCGCTTCGGCAGGTCTTGGGCTCAATTCCCCTTGACCAGATAATTCTCGCCTCGGTGCCTAATCTAATTCATGGTTCCCACTCTGCAACTCTGGGCAATAGCTTGCTTAATCTCCACAACGGCCCCAACAGCGCTTGGATGCCTGGCTTCACCCTGGGGGTGCTCAGGAGTGGGCGCCTCACAGGGAAAAGCCAGGAGGGGTTCCATAGCGGTATGAGTACAGCGCCTTGAGACCCTAACGGGTGAGTAGTGCGCTATACAAGTGCTAATTTTTACATTTTACAGAGAACGATTAAAAGCTCTACAAGTCTAAACATGGGGCATCAGGTGCTTGGCTGACGGTCCAGACTTCAAGGTTTAGTGCACTGGGTGCCATTTAATAGGGACTCTTGCCATCCCCAAAAGCAAGATCAATTGAAGGAAGCAAGAGTACTAGAGATGGCTACTGGGTGCTAGATCCTCATAGGCGAGTGGATCTGTGCCCAGCTGAAGGGCACACAAGACGAGAAGGCTCTGCCGCTGTAAACATCCTGGGAGAAACATATGCCCGCCTGCCTGTTTGCGGCCAAAGCAAGGCATTCATCAGCAAGAGCTGCCAGTCAACTTACAGTCCTGCAAGAGGTATGGAGAAGCTCTAGCAGACCTTCCAACTCACACGGTGCCAACACGACATCAGATCTCTTCACATGGACTCCTGGTGAAGAGTCGTTGTCACAGTGGGAGAGAAGGAGAGATGGAAACCCCTTTATCCAGAGTGGGTTTCAAGTTCACGTGGAGGCTTCACACCGCTGACACCCATCAGGGAAATTTGAACTACCCTTGGACATGGTGGCAAGGTTAGAAGACTTTCAAATGTTATCGGAGGGAGTAGGGTAGTCTGCTGAGATAAGTGCTGGGCTCTAATCCCTGCTCCTTCTCCTTGGCCCAGCCTCTACATGGCTGGTAGGAGATTTACAGGTTCAAAATCCCACCACCTCCAAATCCAAATCTCTCATCCTCCTCTCGCCGGGTAGTTTTAAAGACTGGCAGTTCTGAGTCAGTCTGTGGTGCAACAATAGTGTCGAAGTTAGCTAGAGGCACAGCAGGCTGGTGGTGCCAAAAGGGTTGCCTAATTTTTGGGAGGAAAGAAATGGGGCCGCATACACCTCTTGGAAAGGTATTATGTTATATCATTGGTGTTTTTATAGCGTACTAATCACCCATGACGGCATCCAGGTGCTCTTTGGCTGGTGTGTGAAGCCAGCCCTGGGGGCTTACTTGAAAAGCCATGGCATCAGCTTCTTGCAAAAGTCAAGAAAATAAGAGGATGCTCTGATGTGTTGAGGGAGGGTTTAAGGGCCAGGTATGAGAAGGCACACCCCCTGTGTTGCTATTGTGTGTGCATGGGGTGTGTGCTAATGAGTGCAGATGTGTCTGGAAGGTTGGTGAAAGCGAATGCTGCTTTTCAAGTAGGCATGGCCTCTTGTGGAAACATTTGTAGGTGTGTTGAGGAGTTTAAAGAGTGAGTACTTGTGCATGAGGAGCCAATGCAGTTCTTTAAGGTGAGGTGGGATGTGGGTTTGGCATTGGAGGTAGAGGACTAGCCTTGCTACTGCGTTTTGGACAGTCTGTTGTCATCTTGTAAGCTGGTTGGTAATCCCTGCGTAAGGGTGTTTCCATAGTATAGTCTGCTGGTGATGAGCTCTTGGGTCATTGTTTTCCAGATGTTGTCCGGGAGCCACTTGAAGATTTCATCATCATTCTTTGTTTGTTCAAGCAGGAAAACACCTCTGCATTGACTTGGTGATTTTGGTTGATACCTCCCAGAGAATAATGCCTGCTTGAAAGGCTCAGCACCACTTACAGTGCTACTAGAAGCACAGCAGCAGGTGACCACTCACTCAAGAGAAGAACCACTACCTCCACGTAAACAACAAACAACTGCCCAGTGAATGTGCGTCTGCTTGCCGCAAACTGGCCTCTCAGCAACCATGTCATGAGAGAGGTACACCATGGCAACAGTGATGCCAAAGGGCAAGCAAACATAGCTTCAAGCTTGACAGATGAAGTAGTACACCAGTGGGGCCACAACAACAGTGTCTGCCCACTGCTGAACCAACAAAAACACAAGGCAATTCCAGAGATCTAGAGTGGCATGAGAACTCTTGAAAGACTAAAAGTTATTAGAAAGAGATGAAATCTAGAAGAATGAATATTTTCTAATGTTGGATTTAAAGCAATAAAAACCCATACCTATTCCACGAGCTGCAAATAATGCACCCAAGGGCCACATTGTGACTAATGGACCATTTGTTGGAAAAGCCTGGCACAGACTATAACATCCCTCTCTTGTCACCCTGGTCCCCACACAGATCGTTTAAGAATCCCACTGACTTCGAAGTCCCTTTCTAGATGCCAGTGGGTCTGGACCCTACTTCAGAACAGATTTGTCCTAAATATACTCAGCCACCCTTTGTAACATGTGGTAAAGATATTGGCCCTGATTACAACCCTGGCGGTAAATCCCGCTTACCGCCGTGCAGAAGACCGCCAACATACCGCTGCGGCCGCAGAATTACACTACAGGGATTACGACCCACAGCTCGGAATCTGCCACAATACAGACACCCTAACAAGTCCGCCACACCAAAAGTCAGTGATAAACTGGCGATAACAAAACCGACACAGTCACGCCAACAAGAATACGCCCACACTATCACGACCATGAATCAACGCGGCGGACTTTCAACGCGGTAAACCATTGGCGGTACACACCGCCACGCTCAAAATACACACATATATACAAACCACAACCACATTGGACCACATCTGATACACATACACACACGACACCCACACACCCAATCCAATATAAAACATACCCACATTACCCACAAACCCTTACTTCCAGAAATTTGAAAGCAGGCCAGAGAGACACACTACCTTAAACAACACCAGCATCCACAGACACACAACACCATCACTTACACAACATCTACGCACCTCAAACAACACACAACAACAATCCCCTCACACATCACAACACACACCATCTCACATATCACCCACACCACATCATGGCACCTCAACGACACCCCAGGGTCATGGTGGAGGAAATCATCCGGGTAGAGCCACAGCTATTCGGATCACAGGTGCAGCAGACATCCATTGCAAGGAAAATGGAGCTATGCTGCAGAATTGTCGACAGGGTCAACACAGTGGGACAGCATCCAAGAACTAGGGATGACATCCGAAAGAGATGGAACGACCTATGGGGGAAAGTGCGTTCCGTGGTCTCCAGACACCAGATTGCAGTACAGAGGACTGGCGGTGGACCCCCACCTCCTCCCCCACAACTAACAACATGGGAGGAGCAAGTCTTGGCAATACTGCATCCTGAGGGCCTCGCAGGAGTAGCAGGAGGACTGGCCTCTGATAAGGCAAATCCTTACTACTTTATCCCCCACCCTACCTGCATGCCATCACATACCCCACCCTTACCATCACACCCATCACCCCAACAACCCACAGATACCCCACCAACACAACCCACACATCCCAAAACCAAGCCCTGCATGTAACACCAATGCATGGACACCCATCACCAAAGCATGTCCACTACAGATACCCACACAGACCCCAAACCAACTATCACACAAGGACCAAGCCAAGAATGCAGGCACTGGAGTGGAGGGTCACTCATCCATTGTACACAATGGAACACACAGATGCAATAATCATGCTTTTACACCCCTACAGGACCCCTACCCAATGTCACCGGACAGGAGGTGCCAGACATATCCAGTCCCCCCACAGAAGAGACCCACAGTGATGACAGCAGCTCTGCACAACTGGATCAAGATGACCAGCCCAGCCCATCAGGGACCTCGGGACAGTCGGTTCCCCTGACACAGTCACAGGCCACCACAGAGCCTTCCCCCTCCCTCAGGAAACACCAGTGCAGCACCCACCCAGCGGGCCCATCCCTTTGTCCCCAGGACACGTCAATCAGCAGTGTGTCCACCACTACAAGGAACCCAGGCAACCCCACTAACACAGGACGATCAGGGACCTGGGGGCAGTGGGCACACGGTTCAGGGGACAGAGGCACAGGACAACAGGGAAGCTGGGAGGACTGCTGTGCGACAGGGGGAGGACAGGCCCAGGGAACCCACTCTCCATGAGGCACTCTCCAACATCATGGGAGTTTACCATCATTCCCAGGAGACGATGGCAACGGTACTGGCCAAGTTTCAGGAGACCCAGCGGCTGAAGGAGGAACACTACCTTGGGATCAGGGAGGCCTTGAAGTCCATTAACAACACCCTGGTCACCATTGCAGGGGTGCTGCAAGACCTTGTCAACACCAGGAGGGACACAGTGGCACAACAAGGGGCCCCTGACACTAGCCTGGATGATGAACAGCCCTCCACCTCCGCCAGCGCTAGTGGACAGGAGGCACCGCCACAGGAACATGACACCAGCACCCCACCCCCTGCAGATAGAGAACCACCCCGCAAACGGTCCCTGAGATCCAGGAACAAGACAGAGAACATTGCCAAGACCCCCGCCAGGAAATGAGACCCCCCCTAAATGTTACCCTTCTGTCCCACTTTGTCACCCTGTCCATCCTTAAACTGCCATTGCTCCACTTCCTATGCCCCTTTGGACAATGCACCTGTGAAACAAATAGACTGGACTCTGCCATGGACATTCCTCTATCATCCCCCCAGCCCATTTAACGACCCCCTCCACCAGCACAGAAATAAACACACTTCAATCACAAAACAATCTGGAGTCAGTCTGTGCTTTCACAAATGTGTAATTGCAATAACCATGGACTATAGCAATGTCAATTTACTTGTGCACATACCAAAGTAACACAGCTGTAGGCCAGGAGGAAATATAGCAGAGGGCACAAAGTGGGACCCACATCTGTGAAATGGAAAGGCAAAGTGACAAGTCAGGGTCCATACACTGAGTGAAAATGACAGACTTATGCTAGCTCCAGCAATTGTATCAGAGGTGGGAGGCAGTGACATCTTCTTACCTGTGTCTCACTGGAAGTATTGCATGATTATGTTGTTTCGGTTGTCGATATCCTCTTCTTCTGCTGCCTCTTCTTCACTGTCCACAGGCTCCACAGCTGCCACAAGACCACCAGCTGGCCCATCCTCCTGCAGAAAAGGCACCTGCCATCGCAAAGCCAGGTTGTGCAGAATACAGCAGGCCACGATGATCTGTCACACCTTTTTTGGTGTGTAGTAGAGGGAACCACCTGTCATATGGAGGCACCGGAATCTGGCCTTCAGGAGGCCGAAGGTGCGTTCGATCACCCTCCTAGTTCGCCCATGTGCCTCATTGTAGCGTTCCTCTGCCCTTGTCCTGGGATTCCTCACTGGGGTCAGTAGCCATGACACATGTGTCCCATCAATGGCACCAATGATGTTGGGGATATGTCCCAAGGCACAGAAGTCACCTTTCACTGTGGGCAAATCCTCCACCTGAGGGAACACGATGTAGCTGCACATGTGTTTCAGCAGGGCAGACAACACTCTGGACAACACGTTAGAGAACATTGGCTGGGACATCCCTGATGCAATGGCCACTGTTGTTTGACAGGAACCACTTGTTAGGAAATGGAGTACTGACAGGACCTGCACTAGAGGGGGTATCCCTGTGGGATGGCGGATGGCTGACATCAGGTCTGGCTCCATCTGGGCACACAGTTCCTGGATTGTTGCACGATCAAGTCTATATGTGACTATGATTGTCGACAGGTCCACCAGTGGTCTGTACACCGGAGGATGCCGCCATCTCATCACCTGCCCCAGCAGACGTGCCCTATGGAGGAGAACAGCGAGCAGAGAGTCAGCCAACACTGAGGTATCACAAAATGTAATTTGCAGAAATTTATTAATCCGCAATGTGCCTGTAACTGTGTGTATTCCAGGCCTAGATAGGTGTGACACAGTTATTAATAATGCCATGTGACCCCCTGAAATGGTGGCTGCCTGACCTGTAAGGTGGGACAAGAGGATATGAGGTAACTGCGCTAGCGTTGTACACTGTCGCGGTGGGCGGTCGAAGACCGCAGCGCAATTCAGCATTGGCTAACATTGGGCCCTATGGGTCCTAGGAGCCAATGACGATGTACGCCGGTGGTGACGGTATGCACTGCCGCGGACGTGACCGCCATTTTCTGTCTGTTCACTCACTTGATACCTGACCTTCAACAGGAGAGGACCTACACTGCAAGTGCTGCTGTGACCTGTGTCTGGAAGCGATGATGGCTCATGTGTCTGGGGAAAGGGCCCTTGCCTTCACTTCGTAGGAGTTGGAGAAACTAGTGGATGGGGTCCTCCCCAGTGCAACTGTACGGTCCTCCAGACAAACAGGTGAGTACACTGTAAGCATGCTAAATGGGCAATGCCTGCTTTGAGTGGTGTGGCTGGAAGATACATGGGGGGGGCCTGAGGCCTACATGTGAGTGTATGTGCGTCATGGCATGGGTTGGAACTGGTGGGCAATGAGTATGACGGTCCGGGCGGGTGAGTAATGTCCTTTCCCCCTGTACCATTCCTCTAGGACAGCGCCCACCAGAAGAAGGCTATTTGTCGTGCCATCGCCAAGGACGTCCGGACCCTGGGGGTCTACCACAGATGGAGCACCCACTGCCGTGAAAGATGGGAGGACCTGTGCCGCTGGAGCAAGAAGACGGCGGAGGCCCAGCTGTGGATGGCCTCCCAACGTGGGAGGGGTGCCCATCGCACCATGACCCCCCTGATGTTCCGGATCCTGGTGATGGCCTATCCGGAGTTGGATGGGCGTTTGAGGGCATCACAGCAGCCACAAGGGTGTGAGTACATTTTCATTCAGCTGACTCTGCGCGCATTACGAGGTGTCTGGGTGGGGGAGGTGGGCAGTGGTGTCCCCTAGGCCAGGGCGATCTTGGTAGGCAAGTTCCCTTGTGAGGCAGGCTATGTGGCACCCCAACCCCACTAGTGGTAAGAGCCATCTACACCTAGTCAGGCTCCTGTGGCTTCCAGGTGTGCAGCAATTGGGCTTAGGCCTCGTACCCCATGGGCCTGTGAATAATCTAGGAACTATAAGTGCATGGCGTATTGCAGAGGGCTGCTCACTGTCTGTTGTGTCCGCCAACGGTAGTGGTGTTGCATGCACTGAACATGTCTTTCTTCTGTCTCCCCCACCCCTTTTTGTTGTCTCCCTGTTCTTGTGTGCAATAGCATCATCAGGGGAGGAGCATTGGCACCAGAGCAGGAGGGAGCTGCATCCCACTTGGCCTTGGAGGGTGAAGCTACGGAGTCCAAAGCCACCAATGGGATGGAGGGCGAGGGGAGCTCCACAGCGGGGACAGGAGCAGAGACCAGCAACAGCGACTCCTCCTCTGATGGGAGCTCCCTTGCGGTGGCGGGCCCCTCTGTGCCCACCGCATCAACAGGTACAGCCGCCATCCCCCCCCCCCAACCCAGCACCGCCCTCCCAGCAGCCCCTCAGCATCTGTCCCGTGCCCGCTCACCCAGGAGGGTGGGCATCACCTTCGCCCCAGGCACCCCAGGCCCTGCTTTGTGAGGAGACTATTGACCTCCTGAGATCCCTCACTGTTGGGCAGTCTACCATTCTGAATGCCATCCAGGGTGTTGAGAGGCATTTGCAACAAACAAATGTATACCTGGAGGGCATTCATTCTGGCCGGGCAGCCCAACAGAGAGCATTTCAGGCTCTGGCCTCAGCACTGATGGAAGCCATTGTCCCTGTGTCCAGCGTCCCCCCTCCAACCTCCTCCACCCAGACCCAATCCCCTGTATATCAGCCTATCCCAAACACACCATCAGACCAGCATGCACACACATCAACACACAAGAGTGGCTCAGGCAAACATAAGCACCACACACCCCACAGGCACTCACACAAGCAACATACCCATGCACACATACCAACATCCACTTCTTCCACTGTGTCCCCCTCCTCCACATCTCCCTCCTCCCTCCTAGTCTCGTCTCCACTTACACCTGCATGCACTACATCCTCAGCCACTACCTCCATCACCAGCACGCCCATCACTACACACCGCTCAAGTGCAATCACCACCCCCACTACCATTCACACATCCCCAGTGTCCTCTCCCAGTGTGTCTGTGAGCCCTCCTCCCAAAGTACACAAACGCAGGCACACAACCACCCAACAGCCATCCACCACACAACAGCCTCCAGACCATGCACCTTTACCCAAATTCAGCAGACGTACACCTCTTACAACCACTACCTCTTCCTCCACTCCCAAACCCCCTCCATCTACCCGTCCCAGTGTGTCTAAAAAACTTTTCCTGGCTAATAATGACCTCTTCCCTACACCTCCCCCCCACGTCCTTCCCCTAGGGCCAGGCTTTCCAGGTCCCAGCCCAGCACCTCAGCCACTACATCCCCAGGCACAGTGGTGCCAGCAACTGCAGGGTCATGGAGTGCGCCAACCATCAGGGCTGCCAGTGTGCCACGTAGCGCCACCTGCCAAGGTGAAAAAGGTGCCCACATCCCAGAGGGAGAAGCCGAAACCACCAGCCACCAAGGGGTCAGCGAAAACAAAAGGGGGTGGTGGCAAGACAACTGTGCCACCATCAAAGGTGGGGAAGGGCCAAAAACAGAAGGGCAGGTCAGGAGAGGGCATAGTGGCACAGACTGAGGGACCAGTGTCACACCTTCTGTCCACGTCCACGCCAATCTGTATGGTGGCGAACACCGCCACCTGCACCGCCTCCGGCACGTCTACAGCCACTGCGACAGTCCCCAGCCTCTTCCCCGGTGGGCAGCCGTCCGAGGCTGCAGGAGACATCCTGCTTTCTCCCTCAGCAGGTGCTGACACATGCCCCGCCACCACAGACCCCGCCACCAGCACTGCCACCACAGACTCCGCCGCCAGCACCGCCACCACAGACCCCACCGCCAGCACCACCACCACAGACCCCACCGCTAGCACCGCCACCACAGACACCGCCGCCAGCACCGCCACCAGAGACACAGCCGCCAGCACCGCCAGCGGCCCCGCGACGTCCTCAGACAGTGGCACCACCGCTGACATGCCTACCATCCCCAGTGGTCAGTCGTCCGAGGCTGGTGGTGAGTTCCAGGAACCTGGGCAGCTTCCATGAAGCATTACTGTCATCACTGTTGGCACCTGCGAGTGGAATGTGAAGCCGCAGCAGTGTGGAGTATGTCGCTGCCTCCGTGGCGTATCATGCTACCTGTACCTCGCCAATGTCTTGCCACACACACCCAGGTGAGTGTATTGGACTGGCCACACTGCACGTGGAGCACTCTGGGCACCAGGCCCCCTCCAGAACCAGTGGAGAGATACATCCACTACCTCAGTCCTTGGCAGGATGAAGCACTCTGGGCACCAGGCCCCCTCCAGAACCAGTGGAGAATGACATCCACTACCGCAATCCTTGGCAGGATGAAGCACTCTGGGCACCAGGCCCCCTTCAGAACCAGTGGAGAGATACATCCACTACCTCAGTCCTTGGCAGGATGAAGCACTCTGGGCACCATACCCCCTCCAGAACCAGTGGAAAATGGCATCCGCTTGAGAGACTATGGCTTTGCACACCCCAGGATAAAGCAGTGGGCAAACCACCCACTTGAGAGACTGTGTCTTTGCACTCCCCAGGATAAAGCAGTGGGCAAACCACCCACTGGAGAGACTTGAGAGACTGTGGCTTTGCACTCCCCAGGATACAGCAATGGGTATGGAGCCCCCTCGTGCAGCAGTGGCGCCGTGTGTTCATCTGGCTGAGGTGCCCCCCCTCCCCATCCCCCTGAGGTGCCTGTTTCATTTTGATCTGATGCCCTTCCAGTGTTCTCACCGTTTCCAGTCAGGTATCTAGTGTGGGCTTCGCCCATGCATTTTGGGCCCAGTGGTCCACAGACAATGATTGGTGCACTATCCGGACTTGTGTAGTTGGTGTACATAATTGTATTTATTGGATTTTGAACTTTGATAATTAGATTTCACATGATTACATTCGTTCAAATCATTTCCTTTTGTCTTTGCGTTCTTCCAGGGAGTGGGGGAAGATGTATGTGTACTGTTGCTGCATGTATTTGTGTGCATGGTGTGTGGGTGAGGGTGGGGGTGGGGGTGCTGCGTGTTGCGTGTGTGTGTCACTCTCTTTTCCCTCCCCCCTCCCCTGTGTTGTAGGTGCAGTACTCACCGTGGTCGCCGCCGTCTTTGGTGCTCCTGATAGAAGAGAAGGAAGACCAGCATCGGCAGTATCTGCAATTCGGGCTCAATGGCGTCCTGGTTCATTGTTAGGTGAGGAGAGGGGAGTGTTTTCCCTTCTGCGTACTGTTTCCGGCGTGTTTTTGTTCGCGTTGGTTCCACCCCGGAAAAGGTGGCAGATAGGCATCTTGTGATAGGGCGGGCGGTACATTTTCTTCCGCCTATCTGTTGGTGGTTACCGCCGTGGTGTTTGTTTCTACCGCCGTGGCGGTCGGAGTGTTAAAGTGGCTGTCTATGTTGGTGGTTTCCGCCATGGTCATGATTCCATTTTTTTCCGCCGGCCTGTTTGCGGTATTACCACCGCTTTAACACCGACCGCCAGGGTTGTAATGAGGGCCATTGTGTTATTTTCCTTGGTTAATTGGCAGGGCAATTAGAATTATTTGACAATGAATTGCCTATTATGTAGCCCTGTTAGATGAATTATGTAGCAAGGAAAATATGAAATAAATCATGTGGATTATTCGCAGTCAAGTTAAGTACTACTTTGCATGCTTAGTTTCATATTTCATTAATTTTTATATTTATATGTGTTTATTTAATTTCCTCATTGCTTACAGGTTCCTGATGCTGCGCGCTACTTTGGCTTGAGGCTTGTCTAGTCGGCACGTTGCCGTACTGCCTGCAGCGCATTCCCCTCGCGCTTTTCAACATCACCGCAACGGTTTAAACCATTCCTCAGACAGAGGCCGGCATTTCTTGCCGCGTCTGAGGAACGTCAAGCACCTCCTACTTTCGTCTCGATGAAGTCAGGTTTTCTCAGTTTCCGCTTTAGTTTCTTCTAGGTTTGGTAACTCCATACCGACGGCAACTTCCTTCCTGATTATCGGGGCTCGCTGTCACGCCCTCGTCCACCTTTCGCTTTTCCTAATACACGCCCATAGGTGGGGCCTCTCAAAGAAACAATCCCCTGGGTTCCTTAACCCTTTTTTCACTGGTTTCACTGTAGTTTTTCATTCTACTCTTGGCAGAATGGAGATTGATAGCTCTTCTTTAATTCAGGAGACTACAGAGGAGAAACCAACATGAAAGAGGAGTTGAATAGTGTTTTTCAAGCCTATGTACAACAGGCAGTTTCTGCCTCATTCAACAAAATTACAAAGAACTTAGAAACTTCTGTTGTTAACATTATGTATAAGACGAGGGGCGTGGCCAAGATGGCGACCGAGACGGGTGCCTGAATCGCAGGCTCCGTCCTGGACCCAAGAAATCATCCTGCTCGGCGCCCTTGACAGACTCAAACAAACAAGGACGTAAAGCTGAGCCCCTCCGGATGCTCCTGAGAGCGCGGTGAGGGACCGCGATGGAGTGGACGTGCTTTGGCGGACAACTGCAGTGTTGGAGGCCTAACATCCGGCCAAGACCGGGACCTTGGTTGGTGGAAGAGCCGGGGACCGGCAGGAAGCCGCGCTCATCAGGGCGCCACAGAAATGAAGGGTGAGGCCGTGACGAGACAGACGCGTCCCCGCAGCCCTCGAGACTGAGAGAAGCGGGGCGGTCGGCTGTGACTGGGGCTCCGGATTGTACCGGGGTCCTGCGAGAAGCCGCAGCCCCCCGGACTGCGGAGTGCACGCGGCAGGGAGCCGTGAGTGAGCAGACGTGATCCGGTGGCCAGCAAACTGCAGAAGAGCCCTTCGGTGGTCCGCTACCAGGGCCTCGGGTGCTAGGGAGCACCGAGAACCATTACGAGGGGTCCCAGGCCTCGCTGGAACCGGGGCGATGGTACAGTGCGCTGTGACGTGGTAAGTGATTGACGGGGCAACCGGCGGGACCGCTACGGGCTATATAGCCTTTTACTCGCCTCGCGCCCCTCCTCCCCCTCCTCACCACTACTGGACTACACAACAGGGTGGCAGGGGATATTCAGAGAAGGCCCAGCGGACCCCCATCGGACTCCCAGGGGGCAGCGTAACAATCTTGAAGCACGGAGACAGGGGGGCAACGCCGCCTTCTGAACGCTGGGGCAGACATCAAGGGCAACCACAGTGGATTGAACGTACCAGGGCCCCCTCCTGCACCTCGCGGGCCCGGCGTCTGGCTGGGACTGAGAGACCGGGGAACGAAAAGAGACTGAGAATTGGAGCTGGGGGCCAGAGAAACAGGTGGATGGGACAACGCTGACCAACAACGGAGGAGAAAGAGCGATTGATTGAAACTGGCGGATGGGACTCCGTTGGATGGGTGGCTTCCCCCCCTCTCGCTCCCCTGGCGGCATTGCCCGGTGCCATGGCCAGAATAGGACTCACGGCGGGGCATCAGGGACACCCATCAAGATTCATGGGACAACAAAAACATGGCCGAAGCACGGTTCGAGGATGGGGGGAGTGGGGGAAAAAAGTTTACACACACCGAACTATTAAAATAGCCCCTACAGGAGTTAATGGTGAGTCAGAACCCGGCGAACTTTAGTGTCCGCTTGAGAGATACCCTCCCCTTCCCTCTGAACACACAGCGACCCCAATAAAGACGAACAAGGGAGCCCAGTCGAAGTGACTTCACACTGGTCTGCAGGAGCAACCTTACAGAGGGAGAAATTACTACTAACCGCATACACTGGTACATCGTCATACCAACAGGAGGGATTGAGGGGGCAGCAGACATGGCTGGCAAATCTAAATCAGCAAAGGCGCAAGAGCGACCAGCATCAGCGGAAGCATTAGGAGAACAGCAAATAATGCCTAGCTTACAATCCCTAGGACAAACCCTCCAAGCCCACTCAATACAATTTGAGAAAATTCTACAGGCGATTATGGACACCAAATCCTCTCTAGAAAATAGAATCGACACAGTATCCCAAGACCTCAATCTATTGAGGGTGGATCATCGTAATTTAGTGGAAAGTGTCAGGACTATAGAGAACACACTAACTGAGCTAAGCCCTACGGTAACAGAAAACCAAAAACAAATCCAACGTCTGGATGCTGAGGTGAAGGTCTTGAGGTGAAGGTCTTGTGGCGCCGTGCGGAGGAAGCAGAGGGCAGATCCCGACGCAACAACGTTTGCTTTTTGGGGTTTCCCGAAAGATCAGAGGGGCAAACCTCTGAACTATTCCTGGAGCGATGGTTGATCAAAGAGGTACTGTATGGCACCCCCACAAAGTTCTTTTTGGTGGAAAGGGCGCACAGAATTCCTGGAAAGCAGCCGGCCACGGGACAGAAGCCCAGACCGCTAATAGCAAGATTTTTAAACTATAGGGATAGGGACGCAATTCTGCAGCACTTTCGCAGTAAAGGCCCCATACAATATGAGGGCTCCTCCGTCACGGCATACCCGGACTTTACTCAGGAGGTACAAAGACAGCGTAACTCCTACATGAAAGTCAAACAACGGCTCCGAGAACATGACATTAAATATGCTCTGATGTTTCCTGCCAAGCTGAGAGTTATCTCGGAAGATCGAACACACGTCTTTGCGTCCCCGGAGGATGCATGGACGTGGCTACACGCCAAAGGATTAGCACAGCCACAGGAGGGTCCAAGAGAGGAAGAAACATG
Source organism: Pleurodeles waltl (assembly GCF_031143425.1). NCBI lineage: Eukaryota > Metazoa > Chordata > Amphibia > Caudata > Salamandridae > Pleurodeles > Pleurodeles waltl. The sequence goes on along the minus strand of NC_090440.1, from coordinate 548,190,515 downwards.
GCTCACACGTCGTCTAAGAGGAGACCCAGGAAGTGGTCGAAGGCCCAACCTACAGTAACACAAGCGGCTGCGGAGAGCGCTCAGGTGCTGAAGGAAGCATTACTTCACACACAGAACTCCTTTGGTGGACTACAGACTGTTGCAGATGATCGCACGAACACGGATTCTGCTAGCTCCAATTCGACGTTGTTGAAAGCCCTTAGGGGCCCGAAGTTCACCCCTAGGTCCGCAGATACACTATGATAGCCAACTGTCAAATCGAAGGAACTGCCTATTGCTCTAATCATTCCAAAATAAGATGATTATATCAGACTATATCCTTGGAATATACAATATCTGCACCAATAAGATGGAGGAGCCCGCAACATGAGGGCGCCAAAATAAGTAATATGTTTAAGTTAAGGGTGGGGGCCCATGGTAAGAGCCTCCACCAAGGACCACCATGTACCTCCAGAAGGCATCCATATGGATACAGGTTCTTATTGCTGAGAGTGTGTTGACAACTTGGTTGTCATGGTTGATGTCTAAAATAATGCAAGTACAGCATAGTTATTGGGATTTAGTTGGGGAAGGGGGGAGGTGGGAATGTTTTCATGTTAGTTTAAAGGGCCTTCACATAATGTACGATATTTTGCTACAGCTGTCGCACACTAATGAACGGCGGGGAAGGAAAGCGCCACCATGGGGCGAAACGACATTATGGGTCGCAGTGCATACCAGTCTCCCTCATAACAAATCATGGCGCACTCTATAACTCACGGTATGCATGAATACAATATAATCATGTGGAAGGTACGGGGGATGGCGGCACAGGGTAAGAAATATCATGTTCACGATCGCCTCAAACGATTGGGAATAGACATTGCCATCCTACAAGAAACACACCTACTGGAGTCCGACCTGAAAACACTTAGGGGGCAATGGGGCGGACAGATTATAGGCACATCATACTTGGCCTATGCTAGAGGGGTACTGGTGTGGATTGCGCAAGAAGTGCCATATGTCCAACATGCACACAAAATAGATCAAGGTAGCCGGTACGTGGTAATGGAGGGGAAACTAGATGGTAGACAGTTTACGATAATCGGGATATATGCCCAATTCTTGCGAACTTTAACGCCAGCTCTTCTGATTAATCCGGAAGTACCAGCTATCTGGGGAGGGGATTTCAATAATACACCGGATATGGAATTGGACAGATCAGTCCCACCACCAAGGGGGTTACCGCAGGGGAATACTACTAGCCAGTTATTGACATGGGCGGGAGTCATGAGGATACATGTTATCTGGCGTATGGGGCATCCAACAAAAAAAGAATACTCATTCTACTCCGTGCCACATAAGGTGCACACAAGGATAGATATCATATGGGGGACTCCTGACATATGCTCCCTAATAATAGACACTGAGTACCTGGCTAAAACGCTATCTGACCACTCCCTGCTGAAACTAATAATACGGTGGGGAAGGTGGCATTCTGTGATCCCCACCTGGCGCTTACAGGTGGAAGCTCTCCAGGATCAAGCATTTAAAGAAGAACTAAATACCTCAATAAGACAATACTGGGAGGTCAACAAGGATTCAGCGGGCACAAGAGCGATGGAGTGGGATGCCCACAAGGTCGTTGTCCGGGGGTACTGTATATCAGCCAGCTTGGGAGTGTGGCGTTCCCTCCATGTGGAGGTTATTCACCTAGAGAAGGAAGGAAGAAAACTAAAAGTGGCAGTGGCACAAAACAGAACAGCATACACAGAATTAAAAGATGCACGCGTTAAATATGATGAAGCAGATTTAAGACTTCGTAGACACGACCACAATTATCACTTGATGCGATCACAAACTGAAGGAGACAGATCGGGGAGATTGCTGGCATGGTTCCTTCGTGAGGACCGCCAGCGGTCCCCCATAGGCTCCATACGCCTGGCAGATGGAACCACAGCCACCAGCCAGGAAGCAATCAACAAAGCATTCGAGAACTACTACACCGGTTTATATAGGGGGCAGACAGAATGTACAGACCGGCAACTGGGCTCCTTTATGGGAGGGACGCCACTAGCAAAATTAACACAATTAGATAGGGAGATCTTAGAAGCCCCTATACAAATGGAAGAGGTGGAGGCAGCCATGGGGCAGATATCCAGAAACCAGGAATAGATGGCCTACCAATAGAGTACTATACCACTTACTCTAAGCACCTAAAACAGCATCTACTGGCGGTGTTTGAGGAAGTATGGTCCAATAAGATACTTCCACCCACACAAAGAGAAGCATTGATAGTGGTCCTACCCAAGCAGGGACGGGACCCTACAGACGTTAAATCATATAGACCACTCTCGCTTTTGAATCTGGACTGTAAAATTGTAGGCACGATATTAGCAAATAGGCTGGCCCCCATTATACATACCCTAATACATGAAGACCAGAATGGCTTTATCCCTAAACGCAACACATTTCTAAATATCCGCAGATTGTTGAGCATAATGGGGGATATCCCAACAGAGGAATATGACAGTGTAGCAATGTCATTAGACATAGAGAAAGCATTCGATACACTGCGGTGGGATTATCTGTTTACTACTGTGCAAGAAATGGGATTTGGACCCAGCTATATAAGACTCTATATGCGGAACCCTGGGCTAGAGTGAAAACAGGTGCCATCATATCTAATAGCTTCCTAATAGGCAGGGGCACCAGGCAGGGATGCCCGCTATCTCCTTTATTATTTGCCATAGCTATGGAACCAATAGCCACTAAATTACGGGTGATGGAGGAGAAATGGGGGGTACTTGGTGCAGGAACTCGCCACATTGTGTCATTATATGCAGATGATGCACTGATATACGTGCGAAAAGGTAGCGCAGTGATGCCCTTGGTGATATCCCTGTTAGAAGACTATGGGAGAATATCGGGCTTGGTAGTGAACTGGGATAAATCCTGTGTATTCCCATTAACAAATTGGCCCATGGAAATCAGGGAGAATGCACCGACGGGTCACCTGAAGTGGTGCTTTGACACATTTAAATACTTAGGGGTCCACATTTACCACAAGACGGAGGACCTCCGGGATGGCAACCTGGGACGGGCACTGAAATCCATGAAGGGATCCTTACACTTTTGGTGCTCGCTACCGCTATCTCCGTTGGGCAGAGTGGCGGTGGCGAACATGCTGTTGCTGCCCCATCTTCTCTATTTCTTCGCAGCATTACCGGTTGTGGTACCCAGGAGCTTTTTCGCGAATTAAACACGGTTTTACTGGGGCTCATATGGGGATCAGGCAGAACCCGAGTGGCGTTAGCCACCTTGCATCGCCCACTGAGAGAAGGTGGGCTTGGCACCCCGAATTTTGAATTATATTTTGCCTCTGCCCAACTACAATGGATATTAAACTGGATACATAGACCAGGGGCGGCAGAATCCAGGTGGAACAGAACACAGCTAAAGGGATTACCACTGATTACATGGTTAATATGGTGCCATAACAAAGGGATCCTCAGGTAATCCGCTAATGCTAGCCACGCATACCTGCTGGACACGATATATTCAAAAACCTTGCACGGGACCTCCGTACTCTCCCCTCGTCCCACTGGGACAGATCCAGGGATCGGGAGGGACACATGGTATGTACTCAACCACCATTTGGGCAGAAGCAGGGATATTAACAGTGGGAGATTGTTTCGAGGAAGGAGTGTTGATGTCATTCACAGCCATGAACGATCTCACGGCAGTGGGCTCTGGTCAATTTATGGCATATCACAATATACGTCGCTTAATTAAGAAGGCATGGGCGTCAATTGACCGGGAACCAACTATATCCCCCGCATTTCACCATATGTTGTCATATGACACCCAAGATAAAATTATAACAAATTTATATAAAACTTTAAACAGCCCTCCCAACATAAGGCTTGAGAGGACAAGAAATAGATGGAACACAGTATTACCGAACCAGTTAACACAAGAAGAGTGGTCACAAGCCCTGCAACATACACGAAGGGTTTCCAGAAACCCCAGATTTAGATATACCCAATTTAATTATTTCCACCAGACATACTTATCGACCGCTAGGTTAAAATAAATATTTCCAGACTCGGACCCAGTTTGCCCCCGCTGTGGTGCTGTATCCGCCCACTTCTATCACATGGTTTGGGAATGTGGCCCTCTCGCTGAAGTGTGGAGGAGAATAGTAACTGATGTCTCAGAGATAACAGATCATCTGTTTATCTTGGACCTGGGTTTTTGTCTATTGGGAGTAAGAATAAGGGGGAAAAACATAGATATGTACATAGGTTTGCAGACCTAGCATTCATAATGCACAAGAGACTGATAGCAATGAACTGGAAAGCCCCGAAGGCACCAGATGTGAAAACTTGGAGAGCTCTGACATTAAGATGGTCACAGACAGAGTATCTGGTGCTACGCAAATGATCAGACCAGGGCCAAACATACACTGGATGTGACGCATGGGAATCATTTAACATTAAAATGGAAGCTAAAAACGACAAGCGCCCGCCGTGAAAACTGACAGCATCTCAGAACCGGAGGGAGGGAAACCACATATACAGCCCACCCCTGTGAGGGAGGCGGTCATGCATAATACCTACAGCTAACACATACTAATCAGGAACTAATCAAGACATAAGGAAAATGTATCTAGGAGAGCAACGGGAAGAGCCGTCGAGACTCACACATGATATATGAACACACACCCAAAGCATCTTCATAATCCAGACTAGATAGGGGGAGGAACATAAGTAATTTGCAACGTTGCAGCAAGTAAAAAGGGAAACATTTGCACTAAATAGAAACAACTAAAAAGGGAAACATTTGCACTAAATAGGAACAACGCAGTTCACACCCTGTCAGACACAAATTGGGACAAATAGCGGACACAATTGCCCAACCTACCGTTCACATCATAATATTATTCATATCTTGATCTAAGTAAATACAAAGTTCGACTCAGCTATGCATAAAGACAATATTGTGTGATATAATAGTTGTTATTGTAAATGTAAGATATTAACACAGGAAAACTATATATATTGTCATGATTGTGATTACGTTTGATAATATCTGTGTAGAACCAATAATAATAATAAAAAAGATGTTTAAAAAAAATTTATAATAATAACATTATGTATAAGACAATGTTGGCCCATTCTGCGGGGGAAAGCAGAGAGCGCCCTGCAATAAATGCTCAATCTAAGAAACATAGGGTGGCGCTATTGTTTGGTGAGGTTTCCTCACGCAAGGCAGAGGACGTGACTCCTCACAGGCCTCCTTCTAAGGAGGATAATGTTCATGAAAAAACAGAAGATTTCAGCCAAATGCTCATAAAACACTAAACATATTTCTTCCCCTATTCTGGTCTCCTCCATTCCAGATACCAATGATGATTTGGTTAGTGTGGATTCAGATGATGATGCATCCGATAAGGACAATGGTGGACTTTTAGCTCCTCCAGTAAAGAAACCAAAAATCTCTCATCAGGATGATCCTAAACCTATTGTAATAATTGGCTCCGATGGGGTTCCTATGTTCGACCCTACTCACATTCATCATCCTAATTCTACGGAGTGGCTTCCCACTGGTCATGTTGGTGAATATGTTTCCTCCCGATTACGTGCTCCTCTGGACAAACAAATTAGATCTAAATTAAGATCTGAATGCCCCTGTCCTTGTCTGTCTCAAAAAATTACGCTCACTCCTTCTATTGATCCTGCACTGGTTACGTTCTTTTCCAAATTCTGCAAAGACCCTCGCAAGGGTGTAGACAAAGCTTGGTCCTCTTGTCAGGACAAACTTTTGGACGTAATTGGTCCTCTCACACATATTTTTGATTGGCGGAATCGGCTAGACTGGATAATTCTTCCATAGATCCTGAGGAACTGTCTCTTTGGGTCCAACGTTCGTTTTGTCTACTAAGCAATGCTAATTCTGCCATTACGCATGAACGTAGGAAAGGACTCCTCCTCAAATTGGATCACAAATTAGTCAACCTGGCCACTGAAGATCCTGACGTCAAAGTGGATGGGTTACTTTTTTGAGATTCTTTTGTCAAAGAACTCAGTAAATACGTCTCTACTTTTGCCTCACTGGATAAGGCTCAGCAATCCCCCAAGAAAACATTTTCCCAATGGGTTTTTATCAGGGCTGGTAGAGAAAGGAACCACTTTTACGAGCGTGGCTACAACCAAGGTTCCAGAGGCTCTTACAATAGCTCCTACCAAGAATACAAGCGTCACTTCTATCCGCAAAGAGGCAGGAATACCCGTGGCAGAGGCTCCAGAGGTTCTCGGTACTCAAACCAGTCAGGTGGGTGTACATGCTGGCCTTCTTATTCCCACTGGGGGCCGTCTTCAGTTTTTTCTCCCGAAATGGTTGTCAATCACAGCAGACCCTTGGGTTTTAAATACAGTTCAAGGTTATGTTATTGAACTTTACTCAGAACCTTTTCAATCCTCCCTCCCTCTTTCCCCAAAGTTCTCAAAAGACATGTTCAACCTCATTTCGTCAGAAGTACAGTCTCTTCTTCAAAAACAGGCCATTGCTCATTGTCTTCTGGACTCCTCAGGTTTTACCAGCTCCATCTTTTTGGTTCAAAAGAAAAACAAAAAGATGCAACCAGTAATCAATCTCAGGTTGTTCAATCAGTTCGTAGTATATTGTCACTTCAAGATGGAAACGATTCTGCACCTCAGGGACTCCCTTCTTCAAAACGACTGGATGGTATGTTTGGATTTCCAAGATGCGTATCTATCCATACCTATTCATCCAAATTACAAACAATTTCTGCAGTTTCAATGGCTAGGTCAATTCTTTCATTTCACAGCCCTTCCTTTCGGTCTCTCTTCAGTTCCCTGGTGCTTTACCAAATTAATGAAGCCTGCTGTAGCTTTTCTCAGAGCTCAGGGTGTAAGACTTATTATTTATCTGGATGATATACTCTTAATGAACCAGAGTATTCAATCCCTTCAATCCCAGATTTCCCTTACCTGCTCCCTCTTAAACGATCTTGGCTTTGTCCTCAACAAAGAAAAATCTTTTCTTTCCCCAACTCAACACATAGAGTTTCTCGGCTTCGTAATAAAGTCGGTCTCTGCCACTCTTCACCTCCTTTCGAAAAAAGTAAAATCTATAAAATCAGAAATTCTTCAGGTCCTAAGCAAGTCCTCCCTTTCCATCAGGGCTCTTGCCCGCATAGTGGGTCTTCTTTCTTTATCTATCCAAGCCATGTTTCCAGGTCCTCTGCATTATCGTTCTCTCCAAAGGTTAAAAATTCAACATTTAAGACAGGGCCTTGCATACTCAGACTCGGTTTTATTTGATCAGGATTCTCGAGCAGAACTTCAGTGGCGCCTCTATTTAGATGCCTGGAACGGCAGGACAATTTTTGCATCAGCCCCAGATCTTGTGTTAGAATCAGATGCAAGCCTCTCAAGGTTTGGGAGCCCGCTGTGGTCCTATTTTGACTGGAGGTACATGGTCTTAAGAGGAGTCCAGATTGAATATAAACTGTTTAGAGAGGCTTGCAGGCTCCTTTGTGATCAGAAGCCTTGCAAAGAACAGAGTTTGCTGCGCTATTCTTCTCTGAATGGACAACATCTCAGCAGTTCGATATATAAACCACTTAGGGGGTACGAAATCCAAGCCCCCATTGGAAATGGCCAAAACCTTCTGGGAATATTGCCTTTCACACCATCTTCCATCTTTCGGTTTGTGCAGAATATCTTCTGGGTGACCTCAATTCAGTGGCAGATTGGCACTCTCGACACTTTTGGGATTCAAGCGACTGGAAACTCCATTCCCCGATCTTTCAGTCCATCCAGGACAAAAGGGGTCCTTTGTCAATAGATCTTTTCACCTTCCATCTCCACTCCCAGCTCCCTCAATTTTACAGTTGGCACCCGGATCCTTTAGCGCTTGCTTCAGGTGCTTTTTCTCAGGACTGGTCTGTTTCCCTGAATTACGCTTTTCCCCCTTTCTTATGATCAGCAGGTTAATTGCGCAGGTTCAATGCCAAAAAGCAACCTTAGTTTTCATAGCTCCCTTCTGGCAATCATAGGTTTGGTTCCCAACTCTTCTAGAGCTATCCATAGATTTTCCTTTTCTCCTTCCTTCCTTTCCCCATTTCCTTTTGGGCCCCCTCAACCGTTCTCACAATCTAATTCTAGACAATCTTCTCACTCTTTCTGCGTGGAAGAATTCCAGAATTCCCAATCTCTCCCTAGCATTTCGGCAGAAGCTTCTAAATAGATCACCCAGTCCTGGGCTCCAGGCACCACAACAGCCTATAAGTCAGCTTGGTCTTTATGGCATAGCTGGTGCTTGGGAAAACATACCAATCCCGTTTCAGAAGATGTGATCTTTATTATCAATGTTCTTGCATCGGAAGCCAGAAAAGGACTATAGGATCTATAGGTCAGCAATTTCTTCGAACCACTCTTATATCAATGGAAAACCAGTAGGAGAGCATCCTCTTGTTTGTCGTCTTTTGAAGGGAGTAACATTTTCAAATCCCCCTCTTCCAAAATACAGTAAGTTGTGGAATGTTAATGTCGTTTTGCACCTGTTTTTGTCATCGCCTGATAATTCTCTCCTTTCTCTGAAAATGCTTTTGGCAAAACTTTGTTGCTTTGTCTGGTTTCAATCAAAAGATTGTCTGATGTTAGAGCTTTAGACATTTCATTTCATCAATTTACTCCTATAGGTGTGTTATTTACCATATCCCGACGCACTAAAACAAATCTCTCCTCAGTGTTGTACCCCTGTTTTCCTGATCATCCCAAGCTGTGCGTTGGAAAATGTCTTAAAATTTACGAACAGAAAACTGCAGATCTAAGAACATCCTCTGTTTCTCAGCTTCATATTTCCTTTAGGAAACCTTACAACCCAGTGTCCTCCCCTACTCTTGCTCGTTGGGTCAAATGGGTCATGTCCCTTGATGGTATCGACACCTCCGCCTTTAGGGCTCATTCTGCCAGAGGAGCCATGGCTTCCAAAGCCTTCTAGGCTGGCTCCCGTTTAGAGGACATTCTTAGATCTGCAGATTGGTCCAATGATAATGTCTTTAAGGTTTTTTATTGCAAACCTATTGCTAATCCTTCTACGACTGTGATTAATACGTTTTAAAAAAGCATAATAGGAACCTCCGGTCTTGACATAAAATGTAGATTTTCCTAGTAATTTATGAAGGAAAGTCATAATTTTATTAAAGACACAGAGGCGAGTATTGTCCCTCCACAATGTTCTAACTTTGTTTTTCCATCCTAAAAGCGAATTCGACTCCATCGCAACCGACCTCCTAACAAGGACGATTTTCGGCTTGGGACTTCCTGTGGATCTTCTTCAGCTCCAAGCAACACAGAATACTGTTCATTCTCCTCGTCTCTCCAAATTTCCATTCCCAGGATTTATGAACTTTTGCCAAGAATTGTTTTCTCTTATTTTGGGACTTTTAATTGTGTTACCTATTTTGCCTTTATTTGTTCTTATTAACTTCTCTAGAAAGAAAAGAGGGCTGTTCGCAGTCAAAGGACATTATGATAGGTGTATGTGTTCATGATTGGTTGTATTTATTGAACTACCCTTTTCTTCCCATTGGCTCTCTTCTCTTGCGACTTGGGATTTGTAGTTTTTATTGTTGACTGCTGCTGTTCAATTAAACCAAGGAAAGATTAGTATAATACTCGCCTCTGTGTCTTCAATGAAATTAAGACTTTCCTTCATAAATTACTAGGAAAATCTACATTACACCCAAATGGCATGTTTGAATTGCTTGTAGTTCCTTAGTAAGGCGGTACTACATGTACCCAGGGCCTGTAAGTTAAATACTACTAGTGGGCCTGTAGCAATGATTGTGCAACACACTTAGATAGCCCTTTTAAACATATCCTAGGCCTGCCACTGCGGTCTATGTGGGCAGTTCAAACTGCCATTTTGACCTGGCAAAAAAACATTTTGCCAGGCCTGAACCTTTCCTTTCAATGCATACAAGCCACCCCAAGGTAGGATAGACCCTAAAAACCCGTAGGGCAGGGTTCGGTATATTGAAAAAGATGGACATGTAGTTTTAAGGTGTACATGTCCTAGTAGTGAAAGTGAAAACCACTTAAATTCATTTTTCACTACTGCAGGGCCTACCTCCCCATTAGGATAACATTGGGTTTCCTTAGTACATTTAATAAGTGAAAACATTCCCAGGGGAAGAGGTAGACAGAATGAGTATGGTGTCTAAAGAATTGTAATTAAAGGCCCTCTATAATGGTAAAGTCAGACTGTTAGTCATTATCCTGAAAACAACATTTTTAGAAAGTTGGCATTTCTTTGTCCTAGCCATGTGGTGCCAGCATCCTGTCCCTAGGTCTCATGATTAGGTGTTGCTGGTAGTTGGTCTTTGTGGATTGCTCTCAGACAGTGAGATTAAGGGAAGATAAATACTGGCAGGATGGGCCACTCTGACTTTATGAGGGGGGGAGCTGTTACCTACCATACTTGCACATCACAATGGCACTGCCTGAACACACTCAGAAAGGGTTTGTCACTAGTCTTTTGTGTCCACAGACAAGCTGGAGCCTGGGCAGGGAGGAAGAGGATGCCTGACACCACAAAGGGGGTGGAAACCTCGAGACCCTTCTCCTAGTTCAAAGTAGGCACCTAGTATAAATAATGGACCCTCAAACCCAAAAGTACTCATCTGGACCTGCGGAAGACTCAGAATAATGAATGCTGTGCTGCTTTGCTGCAAGCAGGATTGCCACTCTGCTGCCTTCCTGCCTCAGTGAGCAGGACTGGACCTGCATCTTGAACCCAGGATCACCAGAATGACTCCAAGGGATAGTTGGTTGGCCCCCTGACCAGAGCCTCAGGGACAGAAGGTTTCAACATCCTTGAACTGGACACCTTCACTGTGCAATCTCCTGCCCTCCCAAGTGGTACCACCGCTGTCTTGGACCCGAAGGTGCCCTCCCAGCCCAGCTGTAGCCCCAGCAGAACCGATGCAGCTCAACACATCACCTCCTAAACTCTGTAGCAGAACGGAAGCACAGCGCATCTCCTCCCAAGTCCCTGCATTGGAACCACTGTGCAACGCATCCTTGACACAGGGTTGCACATCACAGCATTGGAGCTCCCCGGAACCACCACTGAGTGACGCATCCTTGACACAGAAATCCCCTTCGCAAACAGGATTTAAGCTACTTTGTTCAGTGGTCTAACTGGGTCCCTGTAGCTGGCCCATTCTCCATTGTGGTCGGCCTGATAACCAAGGTTGGTGCATTGTGCTTTTTGGCGCTATTTTCACTGAAATCTTTACAATTGCATATCTCTGGTTCTACTGATTGGATTTTTGTCATTTGATTGTCAAATAATTTATTACATTGTACTCTATTTTCCTAAATTGATAAGGGAGTTTTTTCTTTGTGTTGTGTTTTTTTTTTTACTTTATTATTGTGTGAAGTGCTGCATACATACTTTACACATTGCCTCTAAATTAAGCCTGACTGTTTTGTGCCAAGCTACCAGAGGATTAAGCACATGTTAATATGGGGTTTGCTTGTGTTTCACCATGACAGAGACTGTAGTTGCTGATGGAGTAGGATTTCACCCCCTCAACCAGTAACCCCATTTCCAACAGCAGCACATTCTGTGGCATTGCTATTAAACCAATATCACATTTTAACACACACATGCATCGATACAAAATAACTGCTAATGATTTAAAAAATATAGAGCTTTCCTAAGCAGGATAACTATAGGCAGCTAGCACACATTATTCAAAATGTTACCTACCAACAATTAAGTCAAGCACCTGAGGTTTTATATATTCACAGATGGCCAATTTCATAATCTCTTCCACCCCATAGATGCATCTACCACATCTGCAAAGTCCACTGCTCACCAGACACCACATAGTAAATTAGCCACCTGTGCATAGTGAAAGTGGAAGAGGTTAACTGCCTATGAGTTGTTTTGCTAAAAACATATTTTTGCACTTGAGGCACTTAAGGTCTTCCGGCCCAAAGGCATAGGGGTTGCCATGGACATTGGCCAAGGAGACTGGCCAAGACAAAACTTTAGCAACAAAAAGAAACCAGCATTTGCAATGCAATAGGTCTGGCATTTGAGATAGTTAGAGCTATTGGTGTTGTAAATGACCATATCTTTCAATTATGTGTTTTGGTTTGGAGTGTAGGGAATGTATGTGGTGTGGAAAATTGTGGTTTGTATTTTAAATGTTAAGAATTGCACAGTGTGGAATTTTGAGGTACAGAGAGTATTTGAATAGTTGAATTATGTGGCATGGTTAATATATAAGGGTGAGAGCTGCATAGAATAGACAGAAAGGAAGATAGAGACAGATAGGTAGTTTATTTAGGAACTGGTGCAAGCTTCTCTCACTCAGAAGGTACAATGCAAGCTTCCCTCACACAGAAGGTACAATGCAAGCTTTCCTCACAAAGAATGTACAATGCAAGCTTCCCTCACATGGAAGGTGCAATGCAAGCTTCCCTCACAGGGAAGGTACAATGCAAGCGTCCCTCACACAGAAGGTACAATGCAAGCTTCCCTCACTGGGAAGGTACAATGCTAGCTTCCCTCACAACGAAGGTACAATGCAAGCTTCCCTCACACAGATGGTGCAATGCAAGCTTCCCTCACAGAGAAGGTACAACGCAAGCTTCCCTCACAGAGAGGGTACAATGTAAGCTTTACTCGCAGAAAAGGTACAATACAAGCTTGACTCACAGAGAAGGTACAATGCAAGCTTCCCACACAAAGAAGGTACATTGCAAGCTTCCCTCACAGAGAATGTACCATGCAAGCTTTCCTTACACACATCAGATACAGTACAGGCAGCAGCAGTGCATGCTTCCCTCACACACAGAAGATACAGCACAGGCAGCAGTGCATGCTCCCTCACAGAGAAGGTACAATGTAAGCTTCCCTCCCACGCAGCAGATACTGTACAGGCACTAGTGCAAGCTTCACTGACACACAGAGCAGATACAGCACAGGCAGCAGCAGTGCAATCTTCCATCACACATAGCAGATACAGCACAGCAGCAGTGATACAGCAAAGGCAGCACTGCAAGCTTCTCTCATAGAGAAGGTACAATGCAAACTTCCCTCACACACAGCAAAAACAGTACAGGCAGCAGTACAAGCTTCCCTCACACACACAACAGACACAGCACAGGCAGCAGCAGTACAAGCTTCCTAAAACAGAAGGCAAGAAATGGTCAATCCAGACATGGTGAATGAAAGTTGCAACCAGCACTTCTGGATTGGAGGTTACTTTCTGAAACATAAGCATTGAGTTGGCAATGTCCTCAAATGAGAGTGCTGACAGTTCAGGTGATACAAAGTGCCTGATGCCGTAGCTCAGCAAGATGTGGAAGTTGTGCTAGGTGTCTATTTAGTGCTGTCAGTAATAATCCATAGGCGACACCACAAGTAACAGTAAAGAGAGAGGGGGGAAATCAGGAAGTTCTGACATCACCACCCTGTCAACATGTGGCAAAAAAGCAGCTCAAGGCATGATCCTCTATTTCAAAGTTAGAAGACAGGAGCACACAATGGAGGGAAAGGCGGTGTTGAGGGATGCAAACAGGTTGGAAAACATCAGGTACCTTCCTCGCCATCAATGACTGAATAGAGTTCAAAAATAAAGAACAGGTACAAGCCTGAGTTGTGTGTATAATTTCAAAAGAACCTACAATATAGACTGGAGTTGTACCTTTGATTTACCTTGATAGTGGATATGGAATATAGGAGGCTGTTGTACTCGGTCCTAAAGTACATAGATGTCTATTCCAGAAATAGCATAACATAGCCACAATGGCAAAGTTGTACATTTACAGTGACAGATGCTGCGCCGTCCTAGGCAGAGCTCAGATGCCCTAGATCAGATTTTATTTACGCACAATAACATACAACACCTGATTTAAGTCTGCCAAATTGCTCGATTTAACTAGGCATCTTGGGATGGTTTTTACGTCTCCAAACTCAATACAGGACTGTACCCATGCTGAAAAGTACATATTTAACGCTAGGCTAACACCACGAACAAAAACAGCTGTAGTATGAGTGCTCAAAAGTAATTGTTTGATTTAAAAAAAAAAAGCAATGCTCTGCCAGCACTATGTGTATGCAGTAGTACAAGTAGTATTGGATTTTACTACACGTTGCAGCCTTTTTGGGCAGTTGGTTAATTTACAACGCAGAAAGATTACAAAGACAATAGACTTTACCAAAAGGCCAGTCGCATGCAAGTGTTTGCAAAGTCACACATGAGCGCTCCAGCTGAATGTCCACATTGAAGTGCTACTGATGGTTTTGTGCTCACACTCGAATCAGCATTCCTGTCCTACCGCAGCCTTCGCTGAAGAACAGGTTTGTCAGACAGTTATTTTCGGCCCGTCACTGCTGTTTCTTTCTTCCAAGTAACACATTTCTCCCACCCCAGTTTCTAAAAGTGCTCCCAAAGCTTCACGTGTGGATACACCACACACTGCAGTCAGCGCAGTTCTGTGAGCCATGCGCACATGATGGCGTGCCCAGCAAAACAGGAAGGGCTTGTTACACACGTCACGAGCTGGCTTCAGACCGAAATTGTAGAAACAAATACAGCTACGCAAGTCCTCACAAGTGGAACATAAAGAGTGTGTTGGTGAGGCATTTGTAAAGACTCTTAAGACATACTAAGGAAACAGACCTCAAGCAGCCAACTAAAAAGGCAACTACATTAGCAGGTGCATTACAGCAAGTTACGACACACAAGTTGAAAGTTTAAACAGCAACGCCACCATTGCCATTTAACAGTCAGCACTGCCCAAGTGGGAAAATTAACAGTCATGTGACGTGATATGATTCTCAGTATTATATTTTGGCTAGAGCAGGGAATGGGCAGATTTAAATCAAACACAAGCTCGTTCTAAAATGAAAACGAGCAGATAAACCTCAGGAAAAAAACAAGCAGCTGCGCAGGAAGGATGACAGCAATGACGGGAGGGA
Organism: Pleurodeles waltl; assembly: GCF_031143425.1. Classification (NCBI taxonomy): domain Eukaryota; kingdom Metazoa; phylum Chordata; class Amphibia; order Caudata; family Salamandridae; genus Pleurodeles; species Pleurodeles waltl. The sequence continues at coordinate 548,175,500 of NC_090440.1, read as the reverse complement.
GGGGAGTGCGAGCGAGGAGGCAACAGATGGCCAGAGATGGCCAACAAAAAGGATCAATCAGTGAAGTCAGCTGGGAGGAGGGTAGAGGGGCCATCACAAGCTGTTACAGGAGGAAGCGTGAATGTAGTGTGATGGCCAACAAAAATGTTCTCTTAGTGAAATCACCTGGGAGGAAACTAAGCACACAAAGGAGGGACATTCAGCAAAATGCACCAAAAAAAAGACGTATTTAAGACAAGCACAACAAAGAAAGAATGGCAAGAGTGGGCCGTGGGTAAAGCCCATAGACTGAATACAACATGTCTTGCAGACAGAGATGCACGCAGCCTAGGCTTGACCTGGAAATGAGCGTTGCACCACAACATACTTGTTCTTTGGTTTAACTCAATATCAGCCTTGTTTTCAGGTTCACAGCCATACTGGCTGTTAGCAGTATGTTTATGAAGGACAGTCAAAGCGAATTACTGCAAACTTCAACTCTAGCTTGTTTCTGTGGCGCAATGAAACCTTTTCAAGCAGGTAAAGAATTTGGATGGTTTTGTTGTGCTTTGTCTGGCATTTTAGAGGAGATTCTTTAAAAAAATTCCTTTAGTCTAACCCTTAACCAACCCTTCGTTCAGTGTGTAAGCCACAAAACCTACTGCACAAAATGTATTAATGGTCAAAGATTTAATGAGCATTTAGATAACAGCTCACGTCTGATCATTTGAGGTGATCCCTACAAAAGGAGGGCAAACAAGAAGGACAACGCAACCAATTATTGCATCGATCTGGCATTGCCCTTTGATACACATGCTGAAAGAGCATGGAGGATGAGCAACGCAATGCACGTCTCTGTGCGGACACCTGCTTAGCTTTGCTGAGTTACATCCAATTATCTTGAGCCGTTTTCCACTTGTGGGGTAGAGGAGGTGGAGGAGGTGCTGAATTTGTGATTTCTGACTGCAAAACAAAAACCAGCAATCATATCCTTAAATTTTTTTTGGGCTCAGGATGTTTCAGCAGCGAATTCCCACAAAGGGCTACTAAAGCTACATCCCGTAGTGATGCCCTGGCCCATTTGGCCTGCTCGCTGATGGTGTTTGTCTTCTGTTGCTGGAAGGCTCCTCTTTCTGGAACTTGGAGGACTCATCACTCTGTGGGCTGCCACTCTCAACCAAGCACTGACACATTTATTTAAATCTCTCAAATATATATCTTCAAAGAACAGCAAGTATACCTTCTGACAGAGCACAAATGGTTACAGTCCTCGGACCCAGACCGTAGACAGACCCCTGGGCCCTATTGACAGACAAAATAATTACAATAAAATGCAAAAACCTTTCCGGTACACATCTCTTTGGAGAAGCAAACCAATTTATCTTCAGAGTTTCATGTTTTGGTCTCTATAATGATCAACACCTATAGAAAGTCAACATTTAGAATCTTCAATAAATTGTAAACACACAGACTTACTCATTTATTCCCATACTCACACTTTCCACTTACCTTTAGAGCAGTCTCTCCCAATCCAGCCAGGGTAGCACTGACAGGCTCCATCAATGGGATTGCAGGTCCCATTGTTGGTACACAAGCAAATCTCTGCGCAGTTCTTTCCATATCTTCCGCTAGTGCACACTGTGGAGAGAGTGGGGCATAAATTGCAGGAGTAGCAAACTTGCATTGTGTTGGACAACACCAAAAAGACTATGCTACCAGATTGGTACTGTACTGTTGAAAAATATGGTTTGGATTTTCAGTCTGCCCATAACATGTTAGAACTTGAGTGGGGGAGTGGAGGGAATGGACAATAGGTATGTATTTATGTATGCATGTGGTGTTTCTATAGAGCAAACCTAGCCAAAAGACAGTGGAGCATGGCCCAAGACCGGCATAAACATAGTAAAAGAGAAATCTGGGTTGTGGACTTTTAATGCATTGGGATATAGCGTTCTTCAAAGGTAAGTCTTCAACTCTTTTCCTAAACTGGAGCCGCTTTGGGGCAGTCCAGATGGATACGGAGGATGTTGTTCACATCCTGGTTGTATATAGATGGAAAAGGCCAGCTCACTTGAGTTTTCTCTGCAGTCTGATGGTGTCCTGGCTGCGAGTGTGCCAAGGAGCACCAGAGATGGTGAAGATGATGAGCTTGTCTGTAAGGTAAGCGTAATTGCTGGTTATGATGCTTTGTAGGTGATGCAGATGGTTGTGGAAACATCGCTGGCGTGGCATGTTATCTGTGGCTGAGGAGACTTCTGAAGCATTAGGCAAGTTTTGCTCTTGGGGGCTTGGGATGAGTGACGGTTGTAGTGCATAAAAGATGTTACTAGAAAGAAGCTACATATTGCTCAGTCTTAGCTGTGTGCATTACTGGTCTGACTAATTGGGAGTGTGGAACTTTATTTGATATTATTTATTTTCTGCATCTTCAAAATTGGGTTGAGAAGTTTGTTGAGCACGTCCCTGAAGGTAAATATATAATTAAGTTGTGTTCTCAGAGATGGGCCAGGGGCTTCTCACAACCGAGTATCCTGTACTACTTTGGGCCGGAGGAGAGATGCTCACTTACCACTGCCTTAGAACATGGTGGCAGAGACCGCTAGAAGTATTGTATGATAGCATAGGTTCCAAAAGCGTGATTATCCATAAGATGTCCTACTCTGTAGGCATGGGTTGCCTACAGTGACTGTCCGGCTGGTATCAGCCTAATTCATCTGCAGCGGAAATGTGGGCACTTTAATATACTCATGCTGTGTAGACAAAGTCCCTAGGAGGCTGAGCGACATAATGACCACTCCACAACAGATGTAGATGGGAAGAGAATCAGATGGCAGCCTGGCCTCTGGTGTAGTGCGGTTTGCTCTAGGGCAGGAGACTCAGCGGAGACCTATCTCTGATACCTCTACCCCAACTGGTTCCTTTGTTGCTAAGTCCACTGCAGAATGAACAGGGATTTGTGAATCAAGAGGATTCTGGTTTCAGTGAACAAGAGACCCCTCGCCTGGACTATAATACTTTGCAGTCACAATCCACCTGTCAGCTGTCCTGCTACTATTCTCATTACAGGACGTGTCATCCTTGCTGTAATACACTCCTTTTCCAGTCTCTTTGATGGTGGTGACCTTGCTTGCATCAGCGCGTCAAACTCATGTAACTGAGTATAGTGGCATGAGGAGTACAGTCATGAGCCGCTGCAGAGGAGTGTTTTTTCTGTACATTGGTGGAACTTTCAAGTGGCAGCTGCTTCAAAAGTGTGGCAGTATTACAGTGAAAAAAAACAGTCATCAAGGAACGTACGGTTCACATGAGCTCAATGTGATGCTCAATGGGCCGGTCTGAGTGAAACATACAGCCCTGGTTTCGCGGTGCAAAGAGTAAATACAAAATGTAATCATTGTTCTTGTTTGCAGATGCATGGAAAAACTAGAAGTGTGTTATGCTCTTAATAGAAAAAAAAACAAAATACTTTGCCCCTAACGAGAACCGAAGATTATTTTTTGCCAAGTGCGAAAACTCATCTGTTTTGAAGCAACACACCCACGCAACAAACGGTCTCTTTCTCATATAGCCATCTTCTGTTACCTTATTAGTATTTACAAGGAGTGGCCATTAAGTTTTTTTCGTCGGAGAACCTTAAAAAACTGGGTTTAGCAAATTCTTCTTCGTGTCTGGTCATGCTATAATGAGAGTAAGTAATGCTGGGAATGGTGGCTCAGTGGACTAATGGATCCAGCCCAGGAATCAAAGTTTGACCTCATTGTCACAGGTTCGAATCCTGTGGGCTACTCCACGTTTCTTCCTTCTGAGTTCGATAAAATAAGTGCCACTGGACAGGTTAACAATAAACATCTGTTATTTCAGCACCAGTAAACCCATATGTAAGTGTGCGCTTTACAAACACACATTATGTTTTGTACTATGATATTAATAGCTAGAAAAGACACACTGCAATTTTCAAATAGCAATGTGAGCATTTTGGAGTGATGCACTTTAGAAATGCGCAAAGCTTTAAAGTTACAAAGTCCGTAGACTCACAAACTAGTAAATACATGTATGTGGTATTTCTATTAGATTAACCTAGTCAAAAGGCGGCAGAGCGCTGCACATTGTCAATGACATGCATAAAGTCAACAAGTGATAGGAGAGCTAGCTGATTTGTGGACAGAATGCATTGTGATGGAGTGTTCTTTAAAGAGGTGTGTCTTGAACTCTTTCCTAAATTGGAACAACATTGGGGTGGTCCTAACAGATATGGAGATGTTTTTACAGACCCTGGGTGCACTGATCGAAAGGCCTGCTGCCTTGTTTTCAAATGGTGTCCTGAATGTGGGTGTTCCGAGAACCACCAGAGATGGTAACTATAACTCATAAACCCGCCATTCACAGTTTATTCTTCAATAATTTGACTGCTACTGTTTCATTGATATTTTTATTGATGTTATAAAAGTTGTCATGAATGCTCTAATATCTGGGGTAATTAGCAGTGCATGGTGAAGGCACAAGTTATAGTTACCTTCAGCCCCGAGTTATGGTTACTTAAAATAACTAACTATAACTGGTAAATTTCTCTGGTTTTGTGCGAGAAAACTTGGCACCTAACTATAATATCCCTGTGACCTTTGTTTTTTTAAGTGAAATTCTATGGTTTTATTTAAGTCTATTTCATAACTTTAATGTCCTTGTAACCTTTGGTTTTATCAGTGAATTTATTAATTTTTTTAACATAAAGTAATTTTTGTTACTATATGTTAATCCAATCACCACTGCGTGCGGCGGGGGTCGGCCGCAGCGCTTGTGGCCAACCCCCTATAATCACCCAACCCTGTGTTTTCAGCAATGCGCAGCAAGGGTAGCCAACCCCCTAACCCTCAACCTCATGCTGTGCACGCCCTTTGGCTGTGTGCAGTGGGACCTGGCCACAGGGCCTGTCTTTTTGGGTATGAGAATAGGTGAGAGAGTCTATCTCTGGGTGTGAGAGTGGCTGTGAGAGTGGCTGTGAGAGTGTCTGTGAGTGTGGGAGGGGGTGTGACAGGGCTTATGTGGGTGTAAGAGTGTCCGATTGCGCTCCAATAGATGAAAGATGAATTCACCTCCACAGAGGATTCCAGATCATTTTTCAAAATGGAATCACAAAGTAAACACACTTGCTTTTCCTTTGCCACACCCAGGAGTTAGGATAATTTGTCCTTTCCAGAAGTGGAGCTTCAACTGGGGCACCCGTTACATTTACATTTGTAAGTGTTTCCTGTTGAGGTTTAACGTCTGTGAAATGAGCATCATGGCCAGAACAGAAGCGCACCTGCTCATTTATCCAACAATAGTCCACAGATTTGCACAAAATGTCTATCCAACTGTAGCACTTTCTACTGGTTAGTTAGTAAGTGCTACCTCGTTGGGTAAATGTCCAGTGTGTATTCTACACTACAGCTGTCTAATGGATCACAAGAAAATGTCTCCAAAGGCCACCCCTTTTAAATGGGGGAGGGGGCCACGCGGCTCCCTTCCCCTGGCCTATTTCGGGCCCAGGGCCCACCTCTATTAAATGGAGGAGGGAAGCTGCGCGCCCCCAACTCCCTGGGCCAATTTTGGCCCCGGGAACCCAAACTCCCAGGGTCTGTCACTCAGTGTGCACAATGGGAATCGCAGGAGAGTCTCTGCCGTCCCAGCTTGCTCCCTGCCTGCTGCGGGAACCGGTATTGCTGTCACAGACATTGAGCTGCTAAACATGCAGCTCCCTCTCTGTGACACCAATCGTTTCCTCTGGGAGTGGAGTTGGGTTTGCTCTGACTTGGCGGGAGCTGTCAAAGCTCCAGCCAAGTCAGAGCAAACAGTTATGTCCCGGGGATGGGCACTCCGTGTCATGGCAGGAGCCCGCCCTGGGAGGTGGCAGTCCCCAGGGCCATTACTGGCTCCACGAGAGGAGCTGTGCAGACCAAGCGATAACATATAAACAGCCCCAGGAAGGTGGTAGTTACCGTGGCTGCAGCGCCGCCCTCCCTTAGTTTGAAACAATTGCACTGGGGAGACTGCAGTCGCCAGGGCTGCGGGGCATATAATTGAATGGTGGCAGTGTCCAGGGCTCGAAGGGGTCCGCAGGACCTCCTTACTATAATTAAGCAATTTTGCCTTGGGGAGGTGGTGGTCACGGTTGCTGGGCTGGAGAGAGCCTGCACAGGCTCCCAGTCTGCCTAGGAGCACCCTGGCTGGGTGCCCCCAGCCAATCCTGAAGCTGCTCTGAGCAGCGTCAGGATTGGCGCAGGGCAGGCTGGGAGCCTGTGCCTGCAGTAAGAGGTGAGGAGCAGCGCAGTTCTTGTGGGGGCCCAGGTAAGTTTCTTTGAACATTTTTTTATTTTAAATTGAATTCCCCCCTCCCCTGTGCGCCACCCCGCTCCTTCACTGTCCCGCAAGCCCCGCGACTGATAAGCAGCCTTGAATTATTAGACAGAATCGTCTCAGCATGACAATTTCTGCTTACCATAGAAAACTGTGTGCACGAAGTACTAACATATGTACATGTGCTTGTTTTGCTTCCATAGATGGGCCATCTGTAAAGTCTTCACCACAGTATGAAGACTGCAGGTAGTATGGTCTCTACCACCTTCAGACCTTGGTTATTTTAAGTGAATTGTCACTGTTTGGAGAAGGTTTGCATAGAATGTACACTGTTCTAAGTAGACACTTTTTAATGCTCTGTAATTTGTTTCTTATGAGAGTTTCACTGTCTGCAAACAGTGTAAACTCTCTCAATAGAGTGAACAGCGTTAATAGTACCCACTCTTCTACTTATATTCACTTCATTTCTCAATGTAGGTTATGTAACTGTCAATGGCTTGATACAGGTAAGACTACCTGCAATATGGCTTTAGTTATGTAATAGGGCTTCGGTATCTGAAGGAACTTGGTTTTCCCTGAATAGTTGTGTACAGAGTGACCACTGTGTGCTGGATAAGTTACCCTTTCATCTGTGTTTCATAGTCAACATGAACTCGGCCATCCAGGAACTGTATGGTATAGGGTCAATATTGCACATAACACAAGCTTGCTTTACCTATGGAGGTTGTATGCATGATAGCAGTAACAATGCTTCATATTATTCTGAGCTATTTTGCACTTTCATAGCTCTAAAGCTATACCCATTTATACAGCAATGTGTATAAAACAAGCTTGGAGGAGGTCATCAGCAAAGTCATCATTGATGTCATCAATGATGTAATAGAACATGTCATGAGTGATGCAATATGTGAGGTCATAGGCAGTGCGTGGCGAGGGCAAAAGTTATAGTAAGCTCTGCTAACGCAAGCTATAACTGGTGAATTTCTGTTTGTTTTTTTGTTCAAAAAGTTAATGTTGTCACTGACATATTCCCCTAACTATAACATTCATTTAAGCTTTGTTTTTTTCAGTGAATTTCTATGTTATGTTTTTAAACGAAAACAGATCTTTTTATCCCACTTAACTATAAAGTTACTTTAACCTTCGTTTTTTTCAGTGAATTTGTACTTTTTTTTAAACGTAAAGTAATATTTTATTGCCATAGGTAAAGCCGACCCACATGCTGTGCACAGTCGAAGGCAGAGGTTTGGGCGCAGGGTCTAATGTTTTTTAAATGGTGGTGGGGCAAGCAGCCCCTCTTTCCTGAGCCTTATTAGGCCCTGCAGACACATCTCCTAGGACCTTTTTAAAGGGGAGGTAGACCCTCTCCTACAGCCTTATTAGGCTTCGGACCCCATCCTCCTAGACTTTTTTTTTTTTTTTTTTTAAGTGAGAGGGACTACATGGCCCCTCCTCACCAAGCCTTATTAGATCCTGGGGACACCATCCGCCAGGGCCTTTTTTATAAGAAAGGGTGGGGGAGGACATGGTACACCCTTCCTGAGCCTTATTAAGGCCTGGGGACTACATGCCTTACGTCCACTACTTAAAATAAAGGGGAGGGAAGCCATCCCCTAGGGCAGAGGTCTTCAAACTGGGGGGTGGGGCCCCCTTGGGGGTCCTCAAGTGATCCCAGGGGGGGGGGGCAAATTCTGGCCAAAAGAAATATTATACAAATAACATGCGTTTGTTTTAAGCAGAAGCATGTTATTGCAGTTTTAAAAAGGTAACAGTACTTAACTGCAATGTTTAAATAGGTTTAGACCTATTTAAACATTGCCATCTTTCTAAAATAATTGTGAAAAATTCTGAGGGGGGCCCAATGATTTTTTTTTTTTCAACTGGGGGGGCGGGGGGGTGTGGCGGCATTAAAAAGTTTGAAGACCACTGCCCTAGGGCCTTCTGCTGTTTTTAAGAGGAGAGGGACCAACTGACCTCGTTCCCCGACCACAACCCTGAGGCCAGTTTGTTTTCCTAAATTAAAGGGCAAGAGGTCCAAACTGAGACTTATTATGTCCTGGGTACCACATACACCAGGGCCTCTCTTTTTATGAAAAGGAGGGGGGCCTTATCGGGCACTGTGGAGCCCATCCAGCAAATCTGTTTTTTTTTATATTAAGGGGGAGAGGAGTCGTGTGGTTCCTCTCCCTGAGCCTTATTAGGCCCTGGGGACCCCATATCCCAGGGCCATTACTTGAAATAAAGGGGAATGGGGCTGCATGGCCCCCCTCCCCGAACCTTGCTAGGCCCTGGAGACTCCATCCACCAGGGCCACTACTAAAATTAAAGGGGAATGGGCCATGCGGCTCCCATCCCTGAGCCTTTTCAGGCCCTGGAACAAAGTACAATTTATGAAATGTTTTTGATAAATGAGATAATATTTTTGAACTAAACCCAGGTGTGTAAGTGTAGTAACATATTACTACTGAAAATCCTATCGCAACTAAAGGTACATAGGGAGTACCTGCTAATCGCAAGGTATTGCTTGAATTGAACTGCTTTTTGGTAATAGGATCAATTAAATAAATGTATAGGATAGTGTGTGTGCTACAACAGGAACAAAGACGCACGGCAAGTTGGGATTCTTCATTTATATGACAATGAAATATAGTTGTAAATACAGCGTGTGCCCCAGCGACCGGCAGATCCCCGGCTTGGCTCCAACTGCCGTCGAACCCCCCGGACACAGGCCCCACATTCCACTCGGAGTCCTCGTGCCGCAGCTAACCTCGCGGCTGCACGAGACTCCGAATGAGGGTATAGCACATCTTCCCCTTTAACAAGAACACAAAAACCCCAAAACAGTACAAATTAACTCAACATTTAATCTTCCAGATATTTGGGTTTCCTCACAACTCGGTTGGACTTCTGTCCATCTCCCTGAATACCCTCCCCAACACCCTCATCATCACCAACAATGATCTCCACACCCACAGCCCCACACGCACCAGACGTAGAGTCCTCCTCATCACATATGCGATCCATACCCAAACCTCCCATTTCCATAAACCCTTCTCCGGCGACACCATCAGCAACCACATCCTCCTTACCACTACCACGAGCATTCTCTTTCACATCTACCTTGACTACTTTTCTTTTGCTCCACCACTTCCTCCCTTCAACCATAACGGAGCGCTTGGAAACACGGACCACCTTGGTTGCCGGGAAGTACTTGCTACCTTTAACCTTGTAAGGTCTTCTTATCCTCACCCAGTCACCTATTGCAAAGTCAACCTCTCTCACTTTTCGAAGATCATTACATCTGGTTTTAACCTTTTCCTGTTATCCCTGCACCATATCCTTAATACCTTCAGTGCTGGGTATGTTGCTGTCATTATACGAGTGTCTACCCGTCAACAAAGCAAAAGGAGTAACTCCTGTTGTGGTGTGCGGGGTGTTTAAATAACACCATTTTCTCTCAGCAACAGCTTCCTGAATAGATTTTCCTGCCTCCATTGCCATTTGTATAGTCTCTTTGAACACACAATTAACCCTTTCTACCATTCCGTTACCTTGTGGACTATACAATGCTGTTGTCAGTTTTACCCCCATCTCGTCTAAAAACTTTCTCATGAAATCGGACACAAATTGCACACCATTATTTGTTACAATAAACGTTGGAACACCCTCCAAACGAAAAAGCTTCCTAAAAAATTTTATAACCTCTGTTGTATTAGGTTCTCTCAGAAACGTATGTGAAACCCACTTTGAATGGTAATCCACCACCACCAAAATGAAACGCTTCCCTTCGTTCCTGCCTCCTATAGGACCAATGAAATCCACACCAATCTTTTCCCAAGGCGACTCAGGGAAATTCACTGGACACAACGGAGTGTTCTGCACACACACCGATTTCTCAGACTGCACACACTTACTACAATTACTAACCACAACCTCCACACACACATCCATGCCAGGCCACCAATAGCACAGGCAAACTTTCTTCTTAGTACCTGTAACCCCCACATGGCCCTGGTGAGCCAACTCAAACAGTTTCTTTCTCAATACCATTGGTGGAATCAACTTTGTACCCCTCATAACTAAATGACCTTCCTCACTCAGCTCTTCTTTAACCTTAAAGAATGGTCTCACCTCTTCCGTTACCTGACTCTCTCTTGGCCACCCATTCATAATATGCTCAAAGCAATCATTTGCCACTTACTCTTCCCAACTCTCCTTCAAAATCACACCTTCAGACATCACCAACCCATCCACCAATCCAATTACTACTTCTTTATCATCCTCACTCCCCTCTGTGACATTACATTCATCGGTAACAGGACACCTCGATAAAAAGTCAGTTCTGCAATTCTGTCCTCCTTGGATATGTTTCATTGTGAAGTTAAAAGCATGCATTTTGGACAACAACCGAACCAATCGAGGACTTGCATTTCCCATCCCTTTCTCGTTCCACAAATACATCAACGGCTTATGGTCTGTGACCAACACAAACTCCCGTCCCCCTAAATACATAACAAAATGATGTACAGCCCATGCTTGTTCTTCTCCCCAAACATACTTTACATTTTTATGCAACAATTTCCGTAAGGGTTCGCATTGCAAGGCAAAATTCTGCACAAACCTTACATAATATTCGCACCCACCGAAAAAGGATCTTAATTGATCTTTATCCTTCAGTGGTGCACACTTGTCTATTGCCAATAAAACATCATCTTTAGGTTTAATGACAAGTTCAAAAATCTTGTGACCCAAATACTCTACTTCCTTCAGCATAAATTTGCATTTTTGTTTAGACACTGTCATCCCTTGAACCTCCAGAATATTGAGAATTTTGTCTAACTTGGCCAAATGAGATTGAACAGAACCTGAACTAATCAAAATATCATCCTGATACATCAAAACTCCCTTCTCTTAATAGATGATACATCAGTTTTTGGAAAGCGGAAGCTGCCGAAGCCAACCCAAACGGCATCCTCAGAAACCGGAAAGGCCCAAACCACATGTTGAAAGCAGTAAGACCTCTAGACTACTGACTGAGTTCCACCTGATGATATGCCGGTCTCAGATCAAGAATCGAGAAAATCTTAGCTCCACCCAACTGGGCCAACATGTCCTGTATACTGGGCAAAGGGAAACAGTCAACCTGAATGTTTTTATTCAAAGATCAGAGGTCCACACAAAGCCTCAGGTCCCTGGATGTTTTAATGGCTACCACAATGGGAGAAATCCATTGCGAGGACTCTATTGGTTCTATCACCCCATCCTTGCATATCTGAGTCAAATGATCTTTAAGTTTCTGCCTAATACATAACAGAACATTAGGAACTTTATGTGTGACTGGAACAGCATCAGGCTTAAGAATGATTTTGTGCTCAAAATATTTTACCATCCCTAAATTGTCTGCAAACACAGCACTATCTTTAGACAACACTTCCTCCAGTGTACCAAAGACCCCCTCCACACTGCCAACCAAAGAGATTGGATGAGCAGTTCCAGGTTTGAGGATCATCCCAAACTTATTCTGGTCCTTCCATCCTAGAATGTTATACCCTCTTTTTGCAACATATACCTTGGTATGAATGGACCTATCCTTGTACTGCAATTGTTCCATAAAATAGACACATTATTCAGTCTCTTGACCCCCAAAAGCTATGGTATGAATATCGGGGGCATGCAAAGCTACCCCTTGCCAACAGTTATCAAATAACTTGTCTGAAATTATGGTGATAGCTGACCCAGAATCAACTGTGACTTTCAAAAAATTGGTACCCATAATTACCATACAAACCAGCTCCCCAATTTTCCCATCCTCTTCCATACTAGTGTCAAGCATGTTTATTGAGAGAACTATCCTTTCACTATGTTCATCCCCCCGCATTCCTACTTTCACATCTTGCTCAGAGTGGTCGTCAAGCAACATTACCCTAGAGGAATTCCTGCACACACATGCAAAATGCCTAACCTTTTTGCATTTCGAGCAAGATTTACCTATAGCAGGGCAACAAGAATCATTAGCCAAATGATTTTTAGACCCACATCTAAAACAAACCCCACTCTTCACTTCCTTCTTCCCTTCTTCCCTTCTCCCTTGCACAACAAAGTAGACTTCATCTTGCAAGCAACAGCATTGACACTCTCACATGAAATCTTACTTTTGTTTAAAACTTTTGAGGCCATCTGTGATCTTTCAATTTCTCTTGCAATCTCAAGCATTTCAGTCAAAGTCGGGTTCCTACTGCACAAAAGCCTTTCCTGAACCTTGTGATTAAAACAGTTCACAACTAGCTGATCTCTCAGATGCTGTTCGATGGGTCCAACAAATTCACAGGAAGATGCTAATATTCTCAACTCAGCAATAAAGTCATCAATAGTCTTGTGTTCATACTGCTTACGTCTCTCGACAATTGTGCTGGGCTCCTTTTCAAAATGCTTCTCTAATCTCCTACTAGACTCAGTGTACTCATCTACATCTGCATCAAAAGATGAGCGCACCTCGGGTAAATGATCAAAAGTCATTTGACCCTCTCTACCCAAACAATTAAATAACAAGGCTTTTTTCCTGGCAACCGGAAATCCTTCCCCATCAATAGCAATCAAGTAACTTTTGAACGATCTAAACCAATGACTCCATCTGACTCGTGGTAGCCCTGGCTCATCCAAAAACACAGATGATAAATTAACCATTTGTAAATTTGCCATTCTCCCATGAAATTTTAAATGCTAAAATCTTTTCTATTACTTCCTTCTAATTGCCCCCAAACAACTGGTGACTTAGACAACCTCTTTGAAATGCTGCACAATATAATACAATACATTAATCACATATAGTGAAATCAAACAGAGTATCACTGTGGTGTGCATGTCACCGTTACAATTGTTCAACACGCATAAGATATACCAGTCTCCTGTAATGTCCCACAAAAATCCTGAGCACCAACCGCAGTTTCAAGTACCAATGTACACAGTTACGCGGCTTCCAACCAAGTACCAAAGAGCATGGTTACATGGCCAACCGACGATGTGTAATAAAAACACCTTTAAGATTCCTCAAACTGAGAAATCTTCCTCTTTCAGGCTCCGACGACGTCTCCAGCAAAATGCTCCTGTTTTAGCAGCATCTTAGAGAGCTCCAATAAGGTTAAAGGGAAAAAGCACCCTATGAACGGCACTTTTAAGCTCCAATAAGGTTGAAGGCAAGGAACACCTTCACACGAGGAATACTCCTCCACGAAGCTACTTGCTAAGAGGTGTTTTGCAAGGCTCCCTCTCTATGAAAAAACGGCTAATATGTTGTAATGTGAATCGGATTTAATGAAATGACACTAGTGATTACCAGTATGCATCCAAGCCGAGAAATGCAGACGCTCATGATTAACAGTATACACCCAAGCTGAGAAATGCAGGCACTCATGTTAACAGTATGCATGTAAGCTGAGAAATGCAGGCACTCGTGATTAAAATTATGCATCTCTGTTGAGAAATGCAGGCACTCATGATTAAAAGTAAGCGTCCCTTTTGGGAAATACAGACACCCATGTTTAAAAGTATGCATCCATGCTGAGAAATGCAGGCACTCGTGATTAAAGGTATGTGTCCATGCTGAGAAATGCAGACACTCATGATTAAAAGGATGCAGCCTTGCTGAGAAATGTAGATGCTGTTGATTAAGTATGCATCCCTGCTGAGAACCATAGCATTGTCACAATAAAAGCATAGCAGTCCTTTTGAGAAAATTAGAAACTTTATTCCAGATCTAGTGCTGGAACATTTTGAGGAAAGTTAAAAATTCCCCAAATATTGTAAACCATAATTAAAATGTTGTAATTTAGCTTCTCAGCACAATCACGTTGGCTGCTCTCCTCAGGGTCCTGCCAAGGGCAGAAAACTACTCATTATTATAATGCCTGGCTGCGAATAGGTGATATGTGCTCACTGAAAGTACAGCAGATCTGCTGAAAAAGTGCTGATAGCTTGTGCTTTGAGTAGCGCAGCATAAAGAGGCCTGTAGAGGAGGTAAAGGGTGGGCTCAGACTCCATGCAATTCAACCCTTAGCCAATGAGTGCCAGGCCCTTCTCCACGTACATAATTCTACAGGAATATATAAAAAATAATCTTCATACTCCGCGCATAAAATATTTGCATTATAAAAAAAACAAACTGGGTCTGTTGGCCTTGTCAAAGGCTATTTTACATTCCATAGAATTAAGATCGCTAAGGAATCTCAGAGTCTGCTACAAACGAACTATTTTGCCCACATTTTATCGCCAGAGAATGTACAGAGTGGGTAAATTGTCTGCGAGTATTTTGAGGCGGGGACTAATCTAAAATATTTCTGAATTCCCTTTGGTTGCTCATATCTGAGAGCCAGCAGAGCCGACAAACCCTTTCACAGCTCTATTAAAAATCTTACCCCCGCTTCTGCAGGGAGGGTCACTGTGACTGTTCATCTCGGCCCCCTGTGCTTCTAACCCCCTCTCCTCTGAGCTTATCAGCGAAGGCAGAGACGCTTAAAATAGTATTGTAAGCAGCAGAGGAGAGCCCGGGCGCCGCTCTCTCCAGGAACACAAACAGGCTTAAACCCTACCTGTGCCTTCCGATTGTCAGAAGAAGCTTTCAAGTCATTTCATTTATTTATTCACACAAGGTTGTTTTAGGAACAAGAAGCCTGCGAACAAATTCAAAACTTAAAAACAAAGACAAAACAAAACTTTTCCAACAGATAACATCGAGTTTATGAATTACCACACAATTACCATAAAACAGCGATAACATTAATATCCATTAGTTAATCGTATTCCGTTCTCCACTACAGAACCCCTGTCCAGTGAAGGCAAAGTAACCAGCTTACTATGACATACCTTGATCTACAACAGGGAGCACATGAATAGGGACAGAATGGCACAGATATTAAGCCAGGAAGGCTGGTACTAGGAAAGACAGTAGGACAAGGGACACAGACACAAGCATCCAGAGACAGACCAGGATACAGAAAGGCAACAGGTGACCCTAGCACTGGGAGCCACAGACAGTACTACGGTGAGTAGACACTGGGATGGGAGCCTGAGGACAGACTCAAACAGTGACTCTGGGGCAGACTGACATAGATAATAGAGAAGGAATGCGCTCAGCATCCACAAGCTCATAAATCACTTCCCACTGGTGAAAGGCAACCATCCCACAGAATACAGGTGTTGTACAGATGCACGGTCACTGATGCTAGACGTGGTTGCAAGTCCAAACCCCTCTATGAGGTTCTACAGCAGCGATCTACCCAGTGGCTGAGAATACAAGTCAATGAACGCACTTATCTCTCCACGTGGAAGAGCAGTAATATTGCAAAGAGGAAAGAGGTATGAAGGTGATAACGCACACCTCCCCTGGTTTAAAATAAATATTGCTACACAGCTATACAGCCTCTCACTACTGTAGATTTGAGTTAAAAACTCGAGCAAAAAAGTAAACTTACACCTGAACGCCGCGTTGCACCCTGCTCCTCTACTGGCTGCAGGCAGGCACAGGCTCCCAGCCAGCCCTGCGGCCAATCCTGATGCTGCTCAGAGCAGCGTCAGGATTGGCTGGGAGCACCCAGCCAGAGCGCTCGAAGGCAGACTGGGAGCCTGTGCAGGCTCTCTCCAGCCCAGCAACTGTGTTGCTAAACTGAAGAGAGCCCTGTGCGCATGTGTGTTTGGCTGGCCCAAGACAACCGGCCAAACACACATGCACTCTGAGGGGGAGTGCTGAGCACTTCCTCTCACACTCGTCACCCCCATAGCCCCGTACCTTTACAAGCAAACGATAATGAACACTGTTTATTATCGTTTCCTTGTAAAGTTTTTGCAGCTGCCACTGCAGGCAAGGGTGGGGCGACGCTACTCCGCCCTCATGGAGGAAACGCCCCTGGCACTGCCTAGATGTTTTTGGGTATTAGTCAAGATGACCAAATTAGACTTACACACAGAGGGCAAAGTTGATGTAGGATTCTGGATGACTTGTTCTGCACATGGCCGAAGGTAAATACTTTTTGGATGAATACTGTGGATAGATTTATTGCTGCCTGTGATTCAAGGACTGTCTTTAGCATTGAGGTAGTACCATGAGAATGGAACCTCTGGAAACACTTAGCACATGAGATGAAAGCATCAACTGTTAGGCGTTTTTCATAAAAAAAATAACCAATGCAGTGGAATTCAGCCACCAAGAACAAATAGTAGGTCAGGGCTGCCTTTCTAGTGCACTCAGTGTTTACATCAATAGGGTATATCTGTTTAAATATCCTTTCCTGGAAATATAGGTGGTAAAGGCATGCTCATTCCCTCTCATGGCTCTCTCTTTACCACTAGACTACACCAATGAATGCTTCTGTCAACATCTTTCCATTTTATAAAACTCTTCCCTCAGATCTCTTCATGGTTATTCTTTGCTCCCAAGGGGTGAACTTAATTACATGTAACTTGCGCCATTTTAGAAGGATACAAGAGGACTATTCAATATTATAGGAAGTGATAATCCAGTGAATACCTACTTTAGCACACAGTTTCATGAATTCTGCTCTTTTAATCAATGTGGCACTGCATATGAAAATGCTTTATATATTCTATCAACTCCACTACTGAATGTTATTTGCTTTGTCAAATGTTATTTTTAAGGTGGTAACTTTAAATATTGCTGAATTAAATTGCATTCCAAATGAATTAACCTAACATCATGTTCTCAATTGTTTTGTACTTCTTTCACATTCTTTTGGTGTCGCCCAACTTTTCTAATATGGTGTCACCAGCAGGTATCAAAGCAAGACTTTTCTTTGTTTTTTTAGTAATGTCACCACACTGGGCAACACAAGAGAGTAAACATATAAATCACAAATCCTACGCTGCACCCAGTGCCCAATGAACACTGAATCTTCTCTTCAGCTTAAGAGCTGGTGTGAGATCATAGATTGAGGGCATCAGAAGCTGAAGGCCTCCATGGTAGTGAACTTTCCCCACAGTTATTCAACAGGCTGTGGCTCAAGTAGCAAAAGTGTAGTGTATCTCTTATCTGATGTCATGGCCTGACAAGAAGGCCATCAGTGTTCTGTTGTAGAACCAACTGTGATACAATGAGGGATTGAACTGTTTTGATCCAGCTGACTGTTGTGGCTGATGAGGTGCAGTAAAGACAAACTCTTACAACATCATTTGTGGAAAACCCTTAACGTACTTTGAAAGAAGTATGTTACACTGAAGACTTTGTAACGCCCAATTCACCTCAACAAAACAAAGTTGTGAAACCACAAATTGTGTTTTGAATATGGGAGGAAAAGTCTGTGAATGCAGAACATTTCCTTATCACACCACATAAAAGGGATAAACCTTGCAAAAAAGCTCTTGCTTCCCCAGAGAGGGTTCCATTCCCTATCGCTTCGGCTAGAGGTTGATTGTTTCACTTCCAAGTCTCAAAAAAAGTGAATACAACTGTTGTGAGAAGGGTCTTTCATGAAGAAAGGCTTATTACTCCTTGGGTGAGCAGGTGTCTGTTCCCATACAGCATCATTGTGAGGGCGTTGTCCCGTCTCATTCAGAATGTCATGAAAAGGCACCATCTTGATGCCAGACAAATCATCGTCGAAGTGCACCAAAGGAAGATAGTGGACACAACAATGGTTGACCTGTTAGCTGGAGAACATCATACTTGCGTCGGGCAAGGCAGCATAGCTTTCATCAACAGGAAGTGATCAATCTGCTAGTGTATTTGGCTCTTAGTATTTGGAGATTATCACAGATAGGCACCATCTTGATATCAGGCAAAGTGAGGTGTAGGTGTGCAAAAGTAAAGGTGTGATACTTCATAACATACAGACCAGCACAACAATCAGCTCTGAGTTTAGTGATATACACTGGCAGAAATTTAAGATGCCATGAGAGTTTTCTCAGCAGAAGAGTGTATGGGCAAAAGTAAACTGAATTGCAGCAATAAATGATTTAAAGACATGTTTAGAGCATACTGTTTATTGCACATTAAACGTCATCTCATGAAGGGTAGAACAGTATTGCAACTAGAAGATTATCATTCAAACAGTATATCTGTGGATGCGTAAAGTATTAATTTACAATAAAAATGCAAACTGTTAATCCACTTCAACTTTTTCTTTGAAATCCAGGTGAACCTATTATTTGCTGGGTCAGGTGGAAAATGCTTTCACAAATTATGCATGGGTATGAAGCACAAATTTAAGCACAGAAAGAAAATAGTCATTGTTACTGCACTACTTGGGAGCTGAAAGTCAGAAGAATATAGAAAAGTTACCTGATCAAAAGTGCTGAAGTGGAAAGAGCACTGATTGAGTATGAGATGCGTGCCGAGAAATTACACCTCCACTATTTCCCTATGTAAGCACAATCCTTGATCATTTATCATTTTGGTTTAAGAGGTCAAGGCAAAGATGAAATGTTCGAGGTGTTTGTTACAAGTTTGAGGAAGCTCGCCTCAACATGCAAATTTGGGGTAACAGTAGATGGAATAAGAAATCAATTTCTTTTGAAATGTAATTGTGACAAAATAATAGAAGAACCGTGTTTAAACTATGAATCACCTTTTGAAGAAGTAATTGATGTTGCAAAGAGTGGAACATATGTTAAATTGATGACTGGGTTAAGTAATGATAGGAGTTTGAAGGAAGTAGTTGTAGAATGTAGTAAAGATTCAGTTTTTGTGGTAAAGGAATGAAAAAGGTAACAAAAGCAAAGGAAAGCATTTTGTGGACCATGTTATTATTGTATATAAGGCCGTATGGAAAATGAGAAAGAATGCCCAGCATTGAATGTGACATGCAAGAGGTGTGGGAAGAGAGGACACTTTTACAAATGTTTTAGAACAGTGGTTCTTAACCTCTGGTTCAAGGACACCTAAGGGTCCATGAGGCCCACTCAGGGGATCTGCGACTGTTACAAAATTAAATAATATTAAAATTAATATATTAAAATAAATAAATTATATACAAATAAACAAAACTGAAAATGCAACAATGCTTCTATACTTTATTTAGAATTAAAGAAAACATTTCAACACTTGAGCATCTGTTTGGTGTATGCTTGTTTTTGTGTACTGTTCTGAAGTTCAAATCATAGAAATTGCTTAGGCTGGGGTATCCCCAGCTTCCAATAATGACTCTGTGGTGGAACCCCGAATTCTAGTAATATTTCAGTGGAGATCCACAGAAGTCAAAAGGCTAAGAACCATTGCTGTAGAGTAAGAAACAAACGGGATTGAGATAAAGGTGTAAAAATGGTGAGTGAAGAACTAGTTTTACAGATAGAAACAAGGAGCAATGATCATCCCTGAGAAATGGTAAACGTTGATGGAGAGGAAATTAATTTGAGGTTTGATTCATGTTCTCCCCTTACGCTCAGTTCAAATGAATATTTGAGGAAACCAGGAGGGTATGGTGGTCAAACTATTAAAATTTAGGTTACTTCATGGCATTCCTTGACTGAGGTGAGTGGCATACTTATCATGGGCAGGGTGCATGTTCCACACAAAGGTAATGATATTATTGGATGGCCACATCAACAAAATCTAGGGGTTACTTTGAATCTGAATGGTTCACCTTAAGTATAGGTACAAGATATTTCTGAAAAAATAACTTTGCTCAAAACCGAATTCAAGGAATTGTGTAGAAATGACAGGTTGTTTGAAGGGCTAATAGGACTAAATCATATTAAGGAAACTATGGTTTCGAATGTTAGACATATTGGTTTGAACATACAAGATGAAGTACATAAAGAACTTGAGAAGTTGGTGGTTTCTAGAGTGATTGCTCCAATTGCAGAAGCAAGAAAGGCTGATGGAAGAGTTTGTCTATGTGTTGATTTAAGGCTGTAAAATGGAGAACTTTTTGTGGTCAAGTTTCCACTACCAAATATTGATGAATTAGTTATAGCTCTGAATGAAGTAACATATAAAGGTATTTTACCACTAAATCTTTCTTTGGCATATCATGAGATCATGATAAAAGAGGAGTCTCAAACGATGACTTCTTTTGTCACTCCTTTTAATTCTTTTAAGGTCAAATGCATGCCATTTGGACTCATTGCAGCCATCTCTGTATTTCAGTGGGCAAGGCTATGCTATTAAGTTAAAAAGGAATCAAAGTTGTGCGGTGCTATCGAGATGATGTTTTAATTATAGATAGCTTCAAAGATCAACACAACCTCATAATGAACGTGGTATTGAAGATGTTTTTTAAAGCTGATTTGGCTTCAAAGTATGAAAAGTGCATGTTTTGGGTGTTTGAAGTGAACTGTTTGGGATATAAAATTTCCAAGGAGGATATAAGTCGGCATAAGATTTGGTATACACAATCCAGAGTTTATGTAAACCCGCTAGCAAAGAGGAAATGTCATCTTTTCTTTAGTAACAGTAGTATATTATGGAATCTGTACTCAAAATTGTATGGCTAAACGAGCACAATCCAACAGGTATTGGCAGAAATAGTAGAATTTAACTGGAGTACTATTTGTAGCAAGGAGTTCTATTAGATAAAAATAGTTGATGTTCACACTGTGAATAAAAGTATTTGTTCTAGATCAAGGGACTATTATTCACACAGATGCCAAGTGTATGTGTTGTTCCTATTCAAAAAGAAAAATGTGTTGAATGGTTAATAATATGTGGCTCAGACTATAACTATTCTGTCATTTAGAGTTATTTGCTATTTTTACACATTAAATAAATTCAGAAAGTTAATTTGGGGAACTGATCATGATCTTTAATTAAGATATTTATGAAAAAACGTTTGGACTCTGTATCTTGTAGGATGCAAAGATAGATTGTTTCCTTAAAAGAATTCTGCTTTGCTGCTGAATGTAATCTAGGGCTCTTGCTAGATTGGTTTGTAATGATCAGGATAATGTTTAAAGGATTACGAAGATGAGGTATTGACAAATATGTATGTCATTACTATGGGTTCTATAAAAAAAGAACAGTGGATAGAAGAGCTGAGATAGGACAAACCTTTAGCTATCTTGATAAATTTGCTTTTGAGTTGAAAAGTATGTGACAATTCTGTTTGTGATATAGGAAAAGACTGATGTATGATGAGAAACAAGTTGTCAGTTGACAACGGAATATAACTTAGATGCACGAGAGTGATACCCCCAAAGGGTCTTTGAAAGCGCTTTTTACATTGACACATAAAGAGGACATTGAGGGGGTAGTGAAATTTGAGGAAAAACTAAGGGCTGGCTGATGGTGACCAGCACTGGACAGAGAGGTTGGACATATAATAGGAGAATTATAGAACTCAATTGTAGTGATAATGGATTGACATTAAGAAAGATGCATTTGGAGAGTAGGAAGTTACCCTGATATTTATGAAAGAAGGCTGCCATAAATTTAGTTGGGCCCATTCGAGGAGAACATTCCACTCCATATCTAATTAAAATGATGGATTAATATCCCACATGTGTTTAAGTATCCTGTCTCAAAATACTTTCTTAGCAGGGAGCATAAGCTCACTCTTAGATGAATGGTGCAATAGCGCGATTAACAAAAACACTGCAAGAGGGTATTCATTTCACAAGATCAGCCATTCTAGACTGGAAACAAGAACTACAGAGCACATAACTGTTCAATTGCTCTAAGTGTACTTCTCTATTTGAGCTATTTAAGAGATGCATACCTAGTACAAAAGTATGACCAGGATGGATCTTATGGATTAAAGGTGTACTCTACCATGGTTTGGGTCATGGTGCAACTAAAAAGAAAGGTAATTGGTTACACAAAAGAACAATTTTTAGCTGAAGAAAAGTGTGAAAATTACAAAAGTAAGTGGTGGTTGTGAGACCATTTGGAAATGTGTATAAAGAGAGAGTAGGGTCAGAGTTAACTTCTGGAGAATGTTCTTTTGGTTCTATGGGAGACAACATCTGGAGGAAAACCAGAAGGGTAATTAAGAAATCTACATATCTAGACAATTTTGTATTGTGTTACTTCATCAAGTATTCATTGTATGACATTCATGTTAAATATATGTATAGTGAAAACTTATCTTTGCATTAAAAATGTGGCTCACAAGTAAATTGTCATTGTGTTGTATCCCTTATCTGATATCATGGCCCATAAGACAGGTCACCAGTGTTCTGTTAGATAATTATCTGTGGTATAACTGCTGGAATGACATGAATAAATTAATAAATTTAACTGGCTGTTGAGAAGGATGAGGTACAATAAAGAGGTGTTACAACATCATTTGTGAAACGGTGACTTGTTGAGGTAGAATTACGTTACCCAAAGCACCTCATCATCTACTGCTTTGCATGCTCTTCATACTCTGTCCGTGTGCCCAGGCCTCATTACATTATGTCTGTGTCCCAATCTCAAAACACAGTCTGTCGTGTGCACCAAGCTCAACAGACAGTCTACCTATGTGGCCCAACCTCATCAGACCCCCTATCCATATATCCCATGCTCAACATACTGTATGTCCACGTGCGTGAAGCACCCCATATGATTTTGTAAATGTATACTAAGTTACTGAAACTGTCAGTCCATGTGTTGCAAGACTCTTGTAGTCTGTGCATGCGTCCCATGATCCCTGCAATCTGCCCTCTTACTCCAGGTTCATTGCTGCTATCCTGATGTCCATCCTCCTCACACACTGTCAATGTGCCCATGCTCCTCACTTTATTCATGTGCTCCAAAATCCTCCTTTATACTCCCAAGTTGCAGACTCTAGGAAATTGTGCGACCTAATTTTCAGGTGCATGTGTACCAATCTGATAGAGAAAAGCACAATCCTGCTGGCCTGAGAACTTCTGGCTCCAACAAGGGGTCTAATGGGGTGGGTGATGTGTGGCAAAGGTTAAGCCCCTGAACCTTGAGAAGACTCCTTCTGAGTCTACAGGATCCCTCCGCTCTATGATTCACACATACGTAAAACAGCAAATATCCTGTGCCATTATTCTCGCTTTAAAGTTATTTCCTGATACCCACCTCAGTATGTTCGTCCAGATAAGATTTATTGATACGTCTGTACTGCGCTGTAGCATCAAATGATTTACTAAATTTGAGGTAGACAAGGCAGCCAAATCCCTTTATCCAGCATGCCTGTCCTTTCCAAACAAAAATAAATTACATTTGTTTAGCATGATTTATTTTTCACAAACCCACGACGGCTCCTGTTCAATAATTCAACAAGGATCAATTTAATTGTTAGCTTCCATTCCACAAAATACTTCAGAGAGGAAAATGCACAATATTCAGATGAAGAGGCTCAGTGTGTCAAAACCGAGACACCACAAATGTCAAGGATAGGCGGATGGAAAAGCCATGCAGTTCTAAGGTGTGTGGAGAGCAGACACTCGTGAATAATAGTAACTCAATTAGCGAACCCAAAAGCGATCGCGAGTCATAAGAGGTAAATGTCATACTTGACGGCTTTGGCCTACTGCCTCTCACTCCATTTACCACTTCCGGCAAAGCACTGGCCTTATTGTGTGGCATTGCTGCCCAACTGTGATCCCAGGAGAGTCTCGGAGTTCACATTTGCACTGTCAGACATGTTGAGTGGACCACTTGGGCGCAATGAGCCTGGGTAATGTGGTGCACCTTTGAGTCCAGAGTAGCCCTTCCGTGTTAACACAGACCAGTGACGGCCCTATGTTAAGACCAATATTCATAGGCCACTTTTCCAAAGCAGCAGCTTCTCTGGAGCTCTCAGCCTTCATTTATGTCTTCTGCAAAGTAGAAAAGGGGTAACTGCGCCCTTTAGTGGTCACCATATCGTTTACTTTCTCAGAGGCTGATATGGTTGTGCTTCTAGGCTGCTTCTGAAACATTTGCTACTGTGAGACGTTTATGATCATCATATCACTAGTTTCTCATCTGTAATCAGGTCTCTTAGATCAATCACCATCTCAGGTACTTCTCTGCCCCCTTGCAGAAACAATGTAGGACACCCTGATGTTCATGTGTTTCTGAAGATACACCTTAAGTTGGCCCTGTCACCGAGGCATTGTAAAAAAAAGGTATTATTCTGTACAAGTGAATATAAAAATGATATCGATTGTTCTTGTCCTATGCTCTTCGACCTGTAATGTAATAGTGAGTACCAGAGCACCGACGCGGCCCTAAGAACGTGTGAGGGGCTGAATAAACAAAGTAAAAGCTCTGCCCTGAAACTGTTTTTCCATTTACTGGTGAAGTTCCCGGAACACAGTGCTTTATTTGTAAAATTATTAAGTGCCGGTGCTCAACGCTCTGTTCAGACAACCACGGGTGGAGCTATAAAATGCCAGAGCGCAAATAGCAAAGGTGCGCAGTGCCGAATTCACTTCCGGCCTCTTGAGTTCACTGGACACACTGCCTGTTCCCTTATCTCTCCCTTGACGACGCATTTTCTGTATTTCTCTTCCTCAGTTATTTCGTTTTGTTGTTTCAACCTACTCTGGTCTCGGAAAATGTATGATTTGGAGAAATAAGTGCCGGCCCCCAAAAATAAGTGTGGGTGCTGCCTACTGGCAGCCACCGGCTCAAATTAAGCACTGCTAGCACACAGACTGCTCCTGAACTTTCTTTTTCATTCATATCACAAATATTTTCCTTTGTCTTTCCTGCGTTCTGTTATTGCTTCTACATGAGGGCCACATAAATATTCATTGTTTAAAGGTTCTTTTATATGCCACCTAGTACCAAGGCGTCAAAGGCTGTACAACATCTTTAAAAAACAAGCTAAATTTCACAATAAAATACAATCAAAATGTAACACCAAGAAAGCGTACGTTCTACTCCCAAAAAAATATACACAGTACACAAGTGCAAAATGCGTGTTCTACCGCCAACAACAAAGTCCTTCTTTGTTCTCCTTGAAAGACTATCAAGGAAATCTCCTTCAAATATACAGCTAAAGAGTTCTACCCTTTAATAACCACGTCAGTAACAAAAATGTGCTTATTGTTCATAATTTATATCTAGGATGCTCAAGTATCTAGATGTATCTGCGCATTGTGCTAGAAGTCCCACAGAAATCTTCAATTTTTCAGCAAGAGCTCCCAGGAAAATGGCCTTAATTGTCAGCAACACAACTTTAAATTTCCATGTAGACTTTACTGAAAGTGTATTTAATCTCTATATGATGGGGGTGTTATTGCTGAAATGACCATAACTGGCAACGAGAGCAGCTGAAGTTTGAAGCATTGCCTTGAGAGGGCCAAGAGAAGGCTTTCAAAGACATGTCAGCATTGCACTGCGTGAGAAGGCTACTGGCTGAACCACAATCCTATCCTAGGTCTACATCTAGAAGAAAGTGGCACGCCTTCACCCCGTGAAACAAATTTAAATTAACAGACTTCACTCGGGACTTCACATGACCACCAGATTTCAACTCTGAATTTGAGGTAAAGGCTACTGATTTCAACAGAGTGGTCAGTGTCGGTGACATGTGCTCTCGACTGAGCACGAACAACATAAGGCCAAGATGGAACTATACAATACACCAAATAGGAGGGGAGCAGGGTCTCTGTCAGCCAGCCCTATCTCCACTGCTCAGCCAACCACTCCAATTAATGACACCCTCTCTCTCTCAAGGTATTATTAATGATCACATTAAAGTCCAGGTGGAGATCTACTATGCCATGAAATTCCATGGTGAGCTAATTCCTTCAACCCCTCACAGGCCATGGTCCCAGCACCTTTCCTGAAATTGCGCAGTCAGAAGGAAGGCACTGTTTAGTGTGACTTTTGCCAAAGATAGTCCAAATCCTGATTCCACCTGTAACAGTTTACATCATTTTGTTAATATTAACACACAGTGTTATTGTATATCTCGTGGTAGAAGTATGTAAAATAATCTCAGCCAAGCACCAGACATGACATCTTTTCCAAATCCCAAAATTGGTATGAACATATAATGCACATTTCAAATCAAGGGTTCAATATTTACAGTCACAGCAGCTCAAGCAGAGCCCAAAGGGGAGAAGGAGAATGCAGAGCGACAAGGTGCACACATGGGAGCCAGCCCCTTAATCTCTACAGCACCTTCCCAGAGGAGAAACAACATCAGAACTCCTGAACTGAACTAACACTTACCTCAATATCCAAACAGATAACTTTCATTCCCTTAAGGGAACCCTCAAACACAACAAATCACCCACACCCCCAAGTTAGCCAAAAAACCTAGACTTTCTCAACTTGGGAAAAGATATAGGGTCTGATTTAGACTTTGCTGGATGGATTTCATACCATCGCCATAGCAGAGCTTTTTGCTGCCAAATACAGACATGTTCGCTAGCCTAGTGGACACCGCTTGCATTCCCAGAAACAGCAGTCACAGTGGTTTCTGTAAATGCTTCGAAAGTTTGACAGGCAGCTCCATCAACAAGCTGGAGCTGTATGTTGAACTTTCCATTTTTTTTATTTTCAAAGGCAAAAATCCAAAGCGGGATTTTGTTTTTGAAAATAAATAAAGCAATGACCCCCTAGTATTAGGAGCTTTGTCCCCTGGCATGGGGGTCATTTTGCAGTTTTCACTGGTGACTAACCATGGAAACTTGCCATTTGTCCATTCACTCACAATAGGGAGGGAAGACAAATAGCAAAACCTCAGACTACCCTGACTCTGTTGGGCCACTGGAGGTGGAGATGAAGTAGCCACTTCTTTGATGTATTCAAGGTCTGCCTGACTCTAAATGAGGTGGATGGACCTTCAGTTTGGCCGAGAGGGGACTCTATTGCCGTTGAAGCAGAGTACACTCTCTGCCAAATTCTAAATAATTTTTGTTCTCCCATCACTAGCTCTTCAGCACCTGAATCTTGTTAGCTGACTCTGCTAATGCATGCTCCGGTCAGGTCTTTCATCCTTTCTTCAATGGCATTCATGCCTCGGTGTGGCCACTTTTCAAATCTTCACGAAGGGTAGAAATTGAACGCAACCATATTTGCTCTCCTTCTGTCTTTTCAGTCATGGAAGAGCTCCTCGGTCACCTCCTTGTGCCCCTGTGTTGGTTGTTGAAGTAGGGGGGTCACAAAAAAGTGCCAAGTTCTTCCACATGTCTGCCACAAAAGGTAAACACCAATGCACTAAATCACAGGTTTACAGATCTCTATCCAGCATACATAGGCAAGCAGCCTGCATATACAGACCGAGAACACTTGTGCTCAAGACCCCACAACATGTGATCTCTGTATGTATACATGCACAAAAGGCTACATTTAGGGGATGAGCAAAGGGTAAGTGCTCTAGTCTGGCCCAAGGAGACACCTTACCCAGATGGAAGGTGGGGAGAAAAATCAGCATATGACCAAGAGGTCACCGTCACCTCTGGTACACTCCTTCAACTGCGAGCGCATGCCTGTTCAGTATAATCATCTCCTCACATACCAGGGTCACCTGAAAGATTCACTTCTGGGAGAACTCGAGTCCACCCCTGTGATACACAAAGTCCTTCCCAGCACAACTCACTCCAGCCCCTCACACCGGCTGGCTTTCAGGTGGTCCCGGGACTTCTACCACCTGTACCATATAATCACAGACCTACTATGTCGGAGCTGGGATGGAGGAACTCCTTTGTGCTGCCCTATGAAGCATTCACCATGGGAATCAAGCAGCTCTATGTCTGCTAATCTAACTCCACCATTCACATCTATGCTCCAAAAGGTACAAGAAAGCCCGAAACTGCGCTAATGGAAAAGCAGTGTGGCCTTCAATGGGAATCCCATATGATTGCAGCCATCTTGGGCTCTGGCCAGCCACGCCTCTTGACACCACTAGTCTTGACTAGCTTTTAACAGACAATAACCAAACACGAAGAACATCTTCTAACTCTATCAAATGTAAAGTATAGATCCAGTCCTTAGTTTTATACTTTACCTCTATAGCCAACCACCAAGTTAGCTATAGAGGTGACATCTGTGTATGAAGCTTCACATTTTGTCAACCTGCCTTGTCACACTTCTATTTGCCACATTGTATTTGTGAAGCTTTCTACTGCCACATGTGGCTTCTTGGCATTAAATCATAACTTGTTCTCATAACTCACTCACCAACTTATCATTGGTGTAAAGAAAAAAGTTACACAGAGAAGATGAATTTTTAGGTACCACTTGAAAGTCAAGGGGTATCACAGAGCCATCCTACGTAGCAGCTTTAACTGAGTATGATTTGCCTACAATACTTACTCAATATTTTCAATGCAGGATTGTACAATAAAAGGTAAGAGGCAAATGCAAAGGAAATCGTTTTTATGGACCATGGAAAGTGTATTAAAGATCACTCGCTATCCAACAGTCAGCCAATGCAGATAGAACAAGATGGGGGGATATACTATCTATGGCCCATCTTCAGAATAATATTAGAATAAAAATAGCTGCACATTTGGTACTTCCTGAGGCAGTTGTCTTCCGTAGTTAGGCAGACCTGGGTAAAATGCTATTAGCACAGATAAGATGAGAAATCACAAATTTCAAAACTGCCTGAAACTTGTTAGTAAAAAGTGTACAATAGCAAAACTCTTAGATAAATATACAGAGGAAATGCTGCTTTTGAAATGTATGACAAATAAGAAATCAGAGAAGGAATCACATGCATGTAAACTTCTTCCTATCTTTTCTTCCTAACTCCCGCCACCTTTAACCCCCCTCCCCTATCTTTTCTCCCCTCTACCTGACCCCCCCACCCTCCGCTTTCCCGCCGCCACCTCCTGCTCGCCCCGCCCCCCCTGCTCCCATTCGTCAACCCACTCCCGCCCCCCGCCCCCAGCTGACCCCTCCTCCCTCTTATGGCGGCCGCTGCGCGACAGAGTTAGCGACCCTTGACCCGAGGGTAGGTCGCTCCCCCTGCCGCTGCAGCTCCACCAGCCCAGGCTCCTGAAACCTCCAAGCAAGTCCTGCGAAAATACAGTAAGTACCCCCCCCCACCCAGCCCCTCGCCCTGCCCCGCGCTACTCACCTCCTCTCCTGCTTCTTTCTTCATCTTTGATCTTCTTCTGTGCTCTTCATCTGTGTTCTTCTCTTCTTCCCTGCACCCCCGTCCTGCGTGTTCTTTCTTCTGTCTTCATCTGTGTTCTTCTTCTGTATACTTCATCTGTGTTTCTTCCTTCTCTTCTGCACCGCGACCTGCGTGTGCTTTTTTCTTCTTTGTCCTTCTTCTGTGTTCTTCATCTGTACTCTTCTTCTGTGTACTTCATCTGTGTTCTTCTTCTGTGTACTTTGTATCCTCTGCTTCTCAGGGCTCTCCTCTTCTGCCGGACTCCTCTTCCTTGACTCTTCTCTCCTCCTCTTCTTTACCCTTCCTCTTGGATCTTCTCTCCTCTGTTCTTCTGCTCTGGACTCCTCGCTCCTCTTCTTCTTTACCTTCTCCCTGGCTCTTCTCTCTTCTCTCTTCTGCTCCTCTTCTTCTTTACCTTCTTCTGGGCTCTTCTCTCTTCTGTTCTTCTGCTCCTCTTCTTCTTTACCTTCTTCTTGGCTCTTCTCTCTTCTGTTCTTCTGCTCCTCTTCTTCTTTACCCTCTTCTGGGCTCTTCTCTCTTCTCTCTTCTGCTCTTCTGCTCCTGACTCTTCTCTCTGACCTTCCTCACTCCCCTCCACCTCTGTAACCCCCCCTCCGCTATCTTCCTATCTTTTCTTCCTAACTCCCCGCCACCTTTAACCCCCCCTCCCCTATCTTTTCTCCCCTCTACCTGACCCCCCCACCCTCCGCTTTCCCGCCGCCACCTCCTGCTCCCCCCCACCCCCACTGCTCCCATTTATCGCCCCACTCCCGCCCCCCCACACCCCCAGCTGACCCCTCCTCCCTCTTATGGCGGCCGCTGCGCGACAGAGTTAGCGACCCTTGACCCGAGGGTAGGTCGCTCCCCCTGCCGCTGCAGCTCCACCAGCCCAGGCTCCTGAAACCTCCAAGCAAGTCCTGCGAAAATACAGTAAGTACCCCCCACACCCAGCCCCTCGCCCTGCCCCGCGCTACTCACCTCCTCTCCTGCTTCTTTCTTCATCTTTGATCTTCTTCTGTGCTCTTCATCTGTATTCTTCATCTGTGTTCTTCTCTTCTTCCCTGCACCCCCGTCCTGCGTGTTCTTTCTTCTGTCTTCATCTGTGTTCTTCTTCTGTATACTTCATCTGTGTTTCTTCCTTCTCTTCTGCACCGTGACCTGCGTGTGCTTTCTTCTTCTTTGTCCTTCTTCTGTGTTCTTCATCTGTACTCTTCTTCTGTGTACTTCATCTGTGTTCTTCTTCTGTGTACTTTGTATCCTCTGCTTCTCAGGGCTCTCCTCTTCTGCCAGACTCCTCTTCCTTGACTCTTCTCTCCTCCTCTTCTTTACCCTTCCTCTTGGATCTTGTCTCCTCTGTTCTTCTGCTCTGGACTCCTCGCTCCTCTTCTTCTTTACCTTCTCCCTGGCTCTTCTCTCTTCTCTCTTCTGCTCCTCTTCTTCTTTACCTTCTTCTGGGCTCTTCTCTCTTCTGTTCTTCTGCTCCTCTTCTTCTTTACCTTCTTCTTGGCTCTTCTCTCTTCTGTTCTTCTGCTCCTCGCTCCTCTTCTTCTTTACCCTCTTCTGGGCTCTTCTCTCTTCTGCTATTCTGCTCCTGACTCTTCTCTCTGACCTTCCTCACTCCCCTCCACCTCTGTAACCCCCCCTCCCCTATCTTCCTATCTTTTCTTCCTAACTCCCCGCCACCTTTAACCCCCCTCCCCTATCTTTTCTCCCCTCTACCTGACCCCCCCACCCTCCGCTTTCCCGCCGCCACCTCCTGCTCCCCCCCACCCCCCCTGCTCCCATTCATCGCACCACTCCCGCCTCCCCACTCCCAGCTGACCCCTCCTCCCTCTTACGGCGGCCGCTGCGCGACAGAGTTAGCGACCCTTGACCCGAGGGTAGGTCGCTCCCCCTGCCGCTGCAGCTCCACCAGCCCAGGCTCCTGAAACCTCCAAGCAAGTCCTGCGAAAATACAGTAAGTACCCCCCCCCCGCCCAGCCCCTCGCCCTGCCCCGCGCTACTCACCTCCTCTCCTGCTTCTTTCTTCATCTTTGATCTTCTTCTGTGCTCTTCATCTGTATTCTTCATCTGTGTTCTTCTCTTCTTCCCTGCACCCCGTCCTGCGTGTTCTTTCTTCTGTCTTCATCTGTGTTCTTCTTCTGTATACTTCATCTGTGTTTCTTCCTTCTCTTCTGCACTGTGACCTGCGTGTGCTTTCTTCTTCTTTGTCCTTCTTCTGTGTTCTTCATCTGTACTCTTCTTCTGTGTACTTCATCTGTGTTCTTCTTCTGTGTACTTTGTATCCTCTGCTTCTCAGGGCTCTCCTCTTCTGCCGGACTCCTCTTCCTTGACTCTTCTCTCCTCCTCTTCTTTACCCTTCCTCTTGGATCGTCTCTCCTCTGTTCTTCTGCTCTGGACTCCTCGCTCCTCTTCTTCTTTACCTTCTCCCTGGATCTTCTCTCTTCTCTCTTCTGCTCCTCTTCTTCTTTACCTTCTTCTGGGCTCTTCTCTCTTCTGTTCTTCTGCTCCTCTTCTTCTTTACCTTCTTCTTGGCTCTTCTCTCTTCTGTTCTTCTGCTCCTCGCTCCTCTTCTTCTTTACCCTCTTCTGGGCTCTTCTCTCTTCTCTCTTCTGCTCTTCTGCTCCTGACTCTTCTCTCTGACCTTCCTCACTCCCCTCCACCTCTGTAACCCCCCCTCCCCTATCTTCCTATCTTTTCTTCCTAAGTCCCCACCACCTTTAACCCCCCCTCCCCTATCTTTTCTCCCCTCTACCTGACCCCCCCACCCTCCACTTTCCCACCGCCACCTCCTGCTCGCCCCGCCCCCCCTGCTCCCATTCGTCGCCCCACTCCCGCCCCCCGCCACCAGCTGACCCCTCCTCCCCCCCTCCTCCCTCTTATGGCGGCCGCTGCGCGACAGAGTTAGCGACCCTTGACCCGAGGGTAGGTCGCTCCCCCTGCCGCTGCAGCTCCACCAGCCCAGGCTCCTGAAACCTCCAAGCAAGTCCTGCGAAAATACAGTAAGTACCCCCCCCCGCCCAGCCCCTCGCCCTGCCCCGCACTACTCACCTCCTCTCCTGCTTCTTTCTTCATCTTTGATCTTCTTCTGTGCTCTTCATCTGTATTCTTCATCTGTGTTCTTCTCTTCTTCCCTGCACCCCGTCCTGCGTGTTCTTTCTTCTGTCTTCATCTGTGTTCTTCTTCTGTATACTTCATCTGTGTTTCTTCCTTCTCTTCTGCACCGCGACCGGCGTGTGCTTCTTCTTCTTTGTCCTTCTTCTGTGTTCTTCATCTGTACTCTTCTTCTGTGTACTTCATCTGTGTTCTTCTTCTGTGTACTTTGTATCCTCTGCTTCTCAGGGCTCTCCATTTCTGCCGGACTCCTCTTCCTTGACTCTTCTCTCCTCCTCTTCTTTACCCTTCCTCTTGGATCTTCTCTCCTCTGTTCTTCTGCTCTGGACTCCTCGCTCCTCTTCTTCTTTACCTTCTCCCTGGCTCCTCTCTCTTCTGCTCCTCTTCTTCTTTACCTTCTTCTGGGCTCTTCTCTCTTCTGTTCTTCTGCTCCTCTTCTTCTTTACCTTCTTCTTGGCTCTTCTCTCTTCTGTTCTTCTGCTCCTCGCTCCTCTTCTTCTTTACCTCTTCTGGGCTCTTCTCTCTTCTGCTCCTGACTCTTCTCTCTGACCTTCCTCACTCCCCTCCACCTCTGTAACCCCCCTCCCCTATCTTCCTATCTTTTCTTCCTAAGTCCCCGCCACCTTTAGCCCCCCCTCCCCTATCTTTTCTCCCCTCTACCTGACCCCCCCACCCTCCGCTTTCCCGCCGCCACCTCCTGCTCGCCCCGCCCCCCTGCTCCCATTCGTCGCCCCACTCCTGCCCCCGCCCCCAGCTGACCCCTCCTCACCCCCCTCCCTCTCATGGCGGCCACTGTGCGGCCGCGCTGCTGGCGCGCCAAAGGCAAGCCCGTCTGCGCCCATCCGCGCCTGGACCACGCCCAGCGCCACGACCACTGGCCACCAGCACTCCCAAACCCTGCAGCACCGCTACGACCCCGCCACCCTCCACGCCCTCAACCCGGGGCGCTCCAGTACCTGCTTCCAAGCCAACCCGAAACGTACCCACGGACCCTTTGTATGTCACACCTGCAAACTCACCTTCCACCGCAAAAACACCACGCCCGTCAGCCCACGCGCTAACAACCACCTCAAATGCATCCTGATCAACGCACGCTCGGTCCACACTTTGGGACCTCCTGGACTCCACCGCACCGGACGTCGCCTTCATCACTGAGACCTGGATGAACGCCTCCTCGGCCCCGACATCGCCATAGCCATCCCCGAAGGCTACAAGATTTCCAGGAAAGACCGCACCAACGAAGTAGGAGGAGGAATCGCCATCGTCTTCAAGGACTCCATCAACGTCACCACCTCCACCGAAGACACCCCCCTCGCCGCCGAACACCTGCACTTCCAGATCCACACAGACCCCAGGACCACCCTCAGAGGAACTCTCATCTACCGACCCCCTGGACCCCGCGCCCTCTTCAGCGACTCTATCTCCGACTTCATCTCCCCGCACGCCCTTGCCTCGCCGGACTACATCCTCCTCGGGGACCTCAACTTCCACCTGGAACAGAACAACGACCCCAACACCACCGCCCTGCTCGACAACCTCGCCAACCTCGGCCTCAAGCAACTGGTGAACACCCCCACCCACATCGCCGGACACACGCTCGACCCCATCTTCTCCGCCAGCAACCACGTATCCTTCAGCCACTCCTCCGCTATACACTGGACCGACCACAGATGTGTCCACTTCAACTTCCGACGCGAGACTCGCCACCTCCGCACACAACCCATCCCACTTCGACAGTGGAACAAAATCCCCGAGGAACAGCTTCTCTCCACTCTCAACGACAACCAACCCACCTTCCCCTCCGACCCCAACGACACAGCCCTCAGCCTCACGAATTGGATCACCAACTGCGCAGACAACCTCGCTCCCCTCAGACGCCTCCCAAGACAGACCAACACCAAAAAACCTCTCTGGTTCACCGACACCCTTAAGGAATCAAAGAAAACCTGCCGCACCCTCGAGAAAGCCTGGCGCAAGGACCACACCGCAGAGAACATGACTGCCCTCAAGAACGCTACCCGCGAACATCACCAACTGATCCTCGCCGCCAAAAGAAATTTCTTCACAGACAGACTGGACAAAGACAGCCACAACAGCAGAGAACTCTTCAACGTCGTAAAAGAGCTCTCCAACCCTAACGCCAACGCCATCACGCCCTCACAAGACCTCTGCAACTCCCTCGCCACCTTCTTCCATCGTAAGATCACCGACCTACACAACAGCTTCGGACACCAGACCCAGCCAACCACCACAGAACCTACAACCCCAGCCATCACCCTCAACGCCTGGACTCACATCAACACGGAAGAGACCAAAGCCACCATGAACTCCATCCACTCCGGTGCCCTCGGACCCCTGCCCACACTTCATCTTCAACAAAGCCGACGACATCATCGCCCCGCACCTCCAGACCATCATCAACAGCTCGTTTTCGTCTGCTACCTTCCCAGAGAGCTGGAAACACGCTGAAGTCAACGCCCTACTGAACAAACCTACGGCGGACCCAAGCGACCTGAAGAACTTCCGCCCCATCTCGCTCCTCCCCTTCCCTGCCAAAGTCATAGAGAAGACCGTCAACAAGCAACTTACCAACTTCCTTGAAGACAACAGCCTACTCGACCCCTCTCAGTCCGGATTCCGAGCCAATCACAGCACAGAAACCGCCCTCATCTCAGTCACAGACGACATCAGAACCCTGATGGACAACGGAGAAACAGTCGCCCTCATCCTCCTCGACCTCTCGGCTGCCTTCGACACCGTCTGTCACCGCACCCTAATAACCCGCCTCCGCTCCACCGGGATCCAAGGACAGGCCCTGGACTGGATCACCTCCTTCCTCTCCAACCGCTCCCAAAGAGTCTACCTCCCACCTTTCCGCTCAGACCCCACCGAGATCATCTGCGGCGTCCCACAAGGCTCCTCGCTCAGCCCGACTCTCTTCAATGTCTACATGAACCCCCTCGCCGACAGCGTACGCAAACACAGCATCATCATCACCTCCTACGCCGACGACACTCAACTGATACTTTCCCTCACCAAGGACCCCACCAGCGCCAAGACCAACCTGCAAGATGGAATGAAAGACGTCGCAAATTGGATGAAACACAGCCGTCTGAAACTGAACTCAGACAAAACGGAAGTCCTCATCCTCGGAAACACCCCGACCGCCTGGGACGTCTCCTGGTGGCCCACGGCCCTTGGCACCGCACCGACCCCCTCAGACCACGCACGCAACCTCGGTTTCATCCTGGACCCACTTCTCACCATGACCAAACAAGTCAACGCCGTATCATCCTCCTGCTTCCTCACCCTCCGCATGCTCCGAAAGATCTTCCGTTGGATCCCCGCCGACACCAGAAAGACCGTGACCCACGCCCTCGTC
The DNA here is from genome assembly GCF_031143425.1 of Pleurodeles waltl. Classification (NCBI taxonomy): domain Eukaryota; kingdom Metazoa; phylum Chordata; class Amphibia; order Caudata; family Salamandridae; genus Pleurodeles; species Pleurodeles waltl. Next base: position 548,139,731 of record NC_090440.1, on the reverse strand, counting down.
ACGAGCCGCCTGGACTACGGCAACACCCTATACGCAGGAACCACCGCTAAACTCCAGAAACGTCTGCAACGAATTCAAAACGCCTCCGCCCGCCTCATCCTCAACATACCCCGCAACAGCCACATCTCCGGCCACCTGAGACAGCTGCACTGGCTTCCCGTCAACAAAAGGATCACCTTCCGACTCCTCACCCACGCACACAAAGCCCTCCACAACAAGGGACCCGAATACCTCAACCGCCGCCTCAGCTTCTACACACCCACCCGTCCTCTTCGCTCCGCCAACCTCGCTCTCGCCGACGTCCCTCGCATCCGCCGCACCACGGCGGGTGGGAGGTCCTTCTCCTACCTGGCGGCCCAGACATGGAACTCCCTCCCCACCATCCTCAGGACCACCCAGGACCACTCCGCTTTCCGGAGACTACTCAAGACCTGGCTCTTCGAGCAGCAGTAACCCCCTCCCCCTAGCGCCTTGAGACCCGCACAGGTGAGTAGCGCGCTTTATAAATGTTTATGATTTGATTTGATTTGATTTGAACTTCCAGGGGACAGACATACTATTTACTGGTCACAGAATATTGGTTGCATTTTGACTGCAGTATTTGTTTGACCAAGAAGTGATTTTAAGACTCGACCTATATACTAATTTGTCAGTTCTTAAACTTGAAATTACGAATCATAGTGGGTTGCAATCTAACCTACCTCAAGAATATTAATGAGGTAAGTCTCAAGTTATGAGCCACTATGACTGGAGGCCATCACAAGCTGGGGCTTTTAAATAAAGCAAACTTTTTTTTAAATGCAGACAGTTTCCCTTAAAGGAAACAGGGCATTGTTTAAAAAAAATGGTTTTTTTTGTTTTTTAAAAAGTTTAAGACCTTCCAGTTCCCTATGGGACCCCTTTCCTTTTGGAAAAGCATTACCACCTCCTTTGAGGTGTTGGTAAAATTCAAATGTTTTGCCAACGTGTTTCTATTGTAAAACAATTATATTTTGTAAGGGACACCCTTAATATGCCCCTTTCAGACACTAAATCGATATCCATGTGAAATGCCATTCAGTATCCAGACACATTTTTATTAGTTCTAAAATAGAAATAGTACATTGAAAGAAATATGTTAAAGTTCACACATGCTGAACTGGTATGTGTGCGACTGGTGAAATGCTTAGCACAAGTGGGCCAGAGTTCTTTACTGACTGCACAGAAGATGGGCAATCAAGTATAACCCTGGACGCACAAAAACAGTAGCCCCACTTCTAAGACATCCATTTTCACCACACCATGGGCCAGATGTAGCAACAAAGCAAATTGCGACTTGCAATTTGCGAGTCCGTGCGACTCGCAAATTGCAAGTCGCAATTTGCTATGCAGAAAGGTGTCTCAGACACCTTCTGCAACTTGCAATGGGGTCGCAAAGACCCACCTCATTAATATTAATGAGGTGGGTTGCAGTTTGCGACCCCATTGCGAGTATGGGCACTCACGGGGATGGTGGCCTGCTGGAGTCAGCAGACCACCATGTCCGTGACTGCTTTTTAATAAAGCAGTTTTTTTTTCCATCTGCAGCCCGTTTTCCTTAAAGGAAAACGAGCTGCACTTGGAAAAAAAAAACGAAACCTTTAGTTTCTGTGTTTTTCAGGGCAGGTAGTGGTCCAATGGACCACTGCCTGCTCTGAAATTTTTTTTTTTTTCCAGTCACAAAGGGGAAGGGGTCCCATGGGGACCCCTTCCCGTTTGCGACTGGGTTACCATCCACTTCCAGTGGATGGTAACTGCGATTTCATTTGCGACCGCGAATTGAATAGCATTGCGAGTCGCAAATAGGAAGGGAACACCCCTTCCTATTTGCGAGTCGGAAATGCATTTTGCGAGTCGGATCCGACTCGCAAAATGCATTTCTGCATAGCAGAGGGGCTTTTGCGCCTCGCAAATGGCGCTTTTCGCCGTTTGCGACTCGCAAACCCTTTGCTACACCTGGCCCCATATCCCAACAACTGCTCGATTGCTAGGAGGCAATTTGTTAAGTTTATTCTCCAGTTTGCGAATTAAGGCAACTGCTTACATAGGAATCCTGTAACATTTGTTTAGTTGAAAAGACAACAATGAAAGGATTAGATTGCTCTGTTTAATGGTGGATAATTAGGTGTTAAATAACTTTGCCAATATAGCGGACCCTGTGGAACCAAACACGTAGCAATAGAAAAAGTGGTTTATAAATGGTTTATTAACCACTTGCTTCATACGGTTTAAGAAGAACCTTATACAGTTCAAAGTACAGTATCCCCTAGTCAGTCTTCCTCCTCCCAGTGCTTTACTCCATCTATAGCCTTACTTTACGTCGCCAAGCGTTAACAATGCAAAATAACGAAAACGTCTTCCTCACTTCCGCTAGTATTTTCACCTACTAGAAAATGGAAAGTCACTATGACCACTTCCTACATTTAGGTTGAGCCTAGGCAGCGCACATGCGCTGTTTCTCATTATGCTGTAAACTACTTCTGTGGACTTTCACCACACCCATCACACACCCTTCCCTTTAATTTGTTCCTTGGCCTGCCTTTCAAAATTCCATTTGGTTTGTTGGGTGAATGCTTTAGGTTTGTCCTGCCTAGTGGCTGTTTTGTTAACGCCTTGGATACTGACCTTCTTACATGGATTATTGCACAAGCAGCCATATACCTTAGTGTCGGTGCACTACTTTTTTCTTTTGCCTCTCGACTTCTCACTCGTGGCGGTATGTTGTTTCTTTCTCTGCTATCTTGCTGTTTCTCTGCAGTATCTACATCCAACAAAGGGTGCAAGCCGGAAGGGAATTCTTTTGTATTTATTTATATTGCGAGAACGCGACCGGAAGATTAGAGTGCCTTATATGAGTACAGGTTAAACTTGCAGCCCCATTCCTAAATTCTTCTCAAGTTTAGCAGTTGAAAACTATACAAACTGGCACCTTTCAAATAGAAAAAATACAAAGGAAACCCTCCGCGGCTCTCCCTGGCACAGCGGGTAAGCCAATACTACAATATTCACTGCACTCGGAAAACTCGCCCCATAATGCTTTGAAGGACATTCCTTTTAGAAGACATTTTTGCACATAACTCAGCCTGTGGTGGTCCTAGGACAATGGGACCACCACCAAAATGTTTGGCACAACAAGCTCTTTTCGCCCAGCACTAGGTTGTTGGGGGGGGGGGGCAAAATCATAACCTCTCCCACCATTCAATGTGTTTTTAAACTCTCTCATGGCTGGAGCTTTTGCTTCACAGCTGGGAGCAGTTTGTGTTCAAAGGGCCTTGTGTATAATAATAATATAGCAGGCCTGCTGCGCCTGCAAATGTGTAGTGCACCATGCCCTCAAGGGGCTGAATATATGGTTACACTGCAATGCTTTCTGCCCTTCTCTTTTCATGTGGTTATGCCCTCTAGAGGCTGACTATATGGTTACATGACAACGTTTCTTCCAAATGCTATTTTTATTATGGTGCTCTCTAGGGGATCTTCTGACCATTACAGTCTAATACCAAGTGTTTAAATAAATGCACAAACACAGTTTATTTCTGATGAAGGTTTAATGTGCTGCATGGCTAAATACTTATAAGGTCCCAAAGGCGAAACCTTTTGGCTATGCAAATGCTTGTTGTTTCCTGTCTGCAAGTAAGGTATCCCCAGCCTCGACATAGAGAGATAAACGTATAATTTTCTTTATACTTATTTATTTTGCTAAAATTGAATACATCTGTTTAATGAGGGGGACTTGCTTTAGCTGTCTGCATTTTTCAGATTATGAGTTCTTTTCAATCCGAAGAGCACCCATCCACAGGCTCTCTAGCAGAGTCATTGGCATGATTTATTTTGTTAGGTCAGTCTTCAGGATCCACTTTAGCAATCTTAGCTGGGAGTCTTGCCAGATTCCCCCCGCCAAGACCATATTAGTGGGAAGACATTGTTATTTGCAGCTGCAAATATATATCAAGTACTATGATAGCATGCCACGCTGCTGACAGTTTCTTACTTGGTAGGGGTCGTGCGAGACTTTATTCCCATAGAGACAGACAAAGAAGGAAGCAAGCTATTCCTACAGACTTTAGATAAGGAGCTTTAGGTGGCGCTTGCTAATATAAAATGAGAACAAAAGTGCGCACAAAAGCAATATCACCCTCATGATCTGTCCTCATCCTCGTCTGTTCCAGAGGACAAAGACCGGGGAGTATGTCTGTGCAAATTCCTTCTATGCCAAGAATTCAAGAGATGATTGAAAAGGCTGTACCTGTTGCTATTCTCATCAAGGAGGAGCCTTGTGCTGCTAAAGTAATGAGGCCTGACCTAGTGCAAGATGATGAAACAGATGAGCATGGCGAGGAGAGGGCTAGAGGGCGCATTATCAAGGATCTAAACTCACTGAAGTATAGCAGGAGCTAAGAAGTAACATCTTTAATAGAGCCTTCTTCTCAGGCAGATGAGGATTTTTTCATCCACTCTGCATGGAGAAGTATGAAGGCTTTTGGCTCATGAGTGGAAAGAAGCTGACTGTCATTCTTTTCCTAGATTGCTTTCCATACACTATCCTTTACAAGACTTTGCAGATCAATTTCCTTCAACCATAATGGTGGATTCCTTGATAGCAGTACTTTCTTCCCAGGCATCCAAAGGACAAAAAAGTGGAGGTGGTTGTAAGGCTCTCAGGTTCGGCTTAAAACTTCTGCATAAATGCAAGCCACAATACACACTATACTATCCAGTCTAGACTTTCAGATTCTTGCAGAAGAGATTCATGAGGGGTGGACTTTAGAGGCACTCTTACCATTATGGAACAACAATTCAGTCTTCTCTATGATGTATCTTTCTATCCCTTATGCGTGGCTGTGACAGCTTCATGATCCTCAATTGCAGACAGGAAACAAGTGTTTGCAATCTTGCAAGACGGATGCTTCAATGAAGTAATCACTGATGCATCTTCCATTCACAGCATCAAAGATTTTTGTTTCTCAGATGGAAGAGCTAGTCTTACTGCAAAACTGATTGCTCCTCTATGACCATTTCAGGGAAGTTGTGCCTTTTGCTTTAGAAGGGCTTTTGGTCCTGCTCTGGCCCCCCAAAAAAACATTCATCACATGCTACTGTGGTGGCTGGCCCTAGCCAATGTGGACTTAGTCTTCAACTGATGTTCCCTGATGTTGTCTGTGAATTTCTAGTTTTTTTTCATTTCTAGGGTAAGATCGTATTATGATACAAAACTATAAAGTTACTTTAACCTATTTTTTTTTGTGAACAAACAAAAAAAAGTAGTTGTACCTAGGACCACATTTCCCTAGGGAAATAATTAATTTGTTTGCTTATAACTTTGGCTCTGTTTGATGAATCTGCATAAACCTTTCCAAAACAAGGTATCATTCACTTCAGCTCCTTCCTGGAAAGTTTTGGGGTGATCTGTCCAGTGAAGGTGGGGGGTTAGTCTGAGAAAAAAGGCGAGGTGGGAGTTCCAAAATCCCCAAATGCGTTTTCTGCTTAGGTTTTACCATAAGAAATTTAGACACAGTTACAAGCCAAAAAACTGAACGGATTTACACCATATTTGTCAAAAAGCAAGATCTTGGTCCAGGAAGCATGCTTTTTGTGATTTGGTGTAAATTTGTTGAGTAGTTTTTGACACATTAAGGCTCAAACACTTTGCATATTTCCACCACATCGTCCATGATGTAGCGGCAGCAGTCTTGGGACTCGGGACTCAGTCCCCTGTCCTGGAAAAAAAAAAGCAGACTGTTCTTTGGGGTGTTTGGTGTAAATCCGTTCAGTAAATTAGGAAAAATTAAAGGAAATCCAAATGCCAAACAGCTGTCCCTTTCAGAAAGCGGAGTTTTCATGTGTCTTCCCTGCATGCATATATACGTGCAGGGAAGACAGATGAAAATATTGCTCTCGCAAGAAGGGAGCTGCTATTAAAAGCAGCTCCCTGCTTGTGGGAGCAAAGCTGGTTTGCCCAGTACATGGAGAGCTGGCTAGGACCATGAACTGGCTCCCCCCACGGTCCTGTCACTCTCTCTCTTCCATCCCATAATGGGATGGAGAAGAGACAGAGTTCTCAGACCCTCAAAGGTTGAGGGTTCCAGTCTAGGAGTGGTAATTTCTCTGATTTAATTTCTTTTCAACTTCAAATATTTAAGGCACATTCTGAAAGGTCATCTCACCATTTTTTACTTGACAAACACATTTTTCTTTTCAAATTGTCAAGAAATATCTCATTCTAAGTATATCATTCATCAATGACTAAGAAACTCTCTCACTCCATTTCTCTCGCTCAATTTCTCTCTTTCAAACTTTTTCTCCCAGTCACACACCCACTCAGACCCTTGCACACCCACTTACAGATCCACTCAGACCCATGTGCACCCACACACAGACCCACTCATACAATGGTGCACCCACTCATAGACTCACTCAGGCACTGACACACTCACTCACTCACAGGTCCACTCAGACACTGACACACCCACTCACAGACCCACTCAGACACTGACACACCCACTAAGAGACCCACGCAGACCCTCATGGACCCACCCACAGACCCACTCAGACACTCATGCATCCACTCACATACCCACTCAGACCCTCACATACCCACTTATACACCCACTCAGGCACTCATGCACCCACTCACAGATTCACTCAGACCCTCCTGCACCCAGTCAAAGTCCCACTCAGACACTGCCACACCCACTCACAGGCCCACTCAGACTCTGACACACCCATTCACAGGCCCCAGATCATCACAAATCCACTCACAGACCCAGTCAGACCCTCCCACACCGAAACCCACTCAGACACTCATGCACCCACTCACAGATCCACTTAGAAACTCATGCACCCATTCACATACCCACTCAGAACCTCAAGTACCCCCTTACAGACCCATTCAGACACTCATGCACCCACTCAGACCCTCAAGCCCCCAGTCACAGACCCACTCAGACACTGATACACCCACTAACAGACCCATTGAGACCATCACACATCCACTCACAGACCCACTCAGACCCTCACACACCCATTCAGAGACCCACTCAGGCACCCACTTAGACACTCATGCACCCACTAACATACCCACTCAGACCCTCACGTATCCACTTACAGACCCACTGAGATATAGTTACTTTAGGGCCCGAGGTATATCTACTTGAAATAACTCTAGCTATAACTGCAGAATTTCAAAGGTATTGTATGACTAAATTCAGAACTTAACTATAACGTCCCTGTAACTGTTGTTTTTTTCAGTGAATATATATATATGTGTATATATATATATATATATATATATATATATACATACACATATATACCCTGCGCTCCAGGGCTTGTTGGGGAGGTACCCGAGGACAACCCCCAAGAAACCCATTTTGTAAAAATAAAATTGACAGCACATATGAGGTGCATCTGTGAATCCACAGGCTCCCACGCTTTAAAAATATCAATCCCTCCTGGCGGGTGGGCCAAGGGCCGAGGAAAGCACAGTGAATGCTAGAGGGGAGGAGGGCATGTAGGCCCATTTCCTGAGCCTCCCTGGGGCCCCGGTGACCCCATTCCCTTGGGACTGATGGTACTTAAATGGGAGGGGGGCACACAGTCCCCCTCACACAGCATCCAAAGACCCGGGGGGACACCATTCCCCAGGGCTTCTATTTTAAAAGGGTGAGGAGGGTGTGCATCCATCCTCTCTGAGCCTCAAAAGGCAACAGGGACCCCATCTCCTGGGTCCAGCTCTATTGTTGTGTCTCAGGAAGCCCACCCCCAGGACACTGTTTCCCTACCACTGAGAGGATGGGCACGGAAACATATGCCTGCTAAACTGCAAAAATGCTTCGCTGGATGGGATCACACATTTGATTTACTGACTGTGCTCTTGCGTGCAAGGGAGCTAAGATTGCTCTCACCTGGTTGAAGCACATAGAAAAAATTGCTCCCGTCAGGCGGGAGCAAAGACGGCTCCTGCTGCACCCAGGATGTGATGTTTTTGTTAGGCATGGTCATAATATCTTACTGTGTATTAGAAGAAAACGTAAAAATTTACTGAAAAAGACAAAGGCTAAAAGGACTTTACAGTTAAGTGAAAATGTCAGTTATAACATACCATTTTAAAACGAAACCACCGAAATTAACCAGGGTGAAAGAGTGGCTGAGGTTGTTTATTTATTGTGTATTTGCGGTATGGGATGTAGCTGTGCACAATAAGACCCGGGGCGATTGGATAAAACCTGCAGGGGTCCGTTGATGGTCAGCACAACACTCACTACTTGTGTGCCCTCTCATGTTGTAATGTGATATAATAATTAGAGAGGATCATTCCTCTGTTGTTCAGAGTGAAACCATTTTGCCATTCTTGTGGAGTCTTCTGATGAAGGTGTTGTGAAGACATGCTCAAAGGCCTTAAAGATGTCAAGCAGGATAAGGGCCGCTGTTTCTCCTTCATCCAGGATGATTCGAATGTAGTTGGTGGCCATAATGAGTGCTGTTTTGGTGCTGTGGTTCTTTCTGAATCTTGATTGAGTGTTGTATAGAAGATAATGAAGTGTGAGCTGGGTTGTGAGTTGCTTGTTGATGGCCTTCACAATCAGTTTGGCTGGATAGGGAAGCAGGAAGAATGGTCGGAAGTTGCTCAGTCAATTCGGGTCAGCTGTGGGCTTCATCGGGAGGTGAGGAGGATGTTGATTTCTTTTGTTTCCATTCATCCAGAAAAGTGGCAGATGTGATGGAAGTGCTGATGATGTTGGCTAGGGTAGCGTTGATTGGTGATGTTCCCAAGTTGTAGATGTGGTGGGGACATGGTTCCACTGGAGCTCCTGAGTGGATGGTCGTCATCACTGCTGCTGCGTTGTGTCCGGTGAGGGATGTTCATTCAGTAGGTCGCTGTCTTGGTTGGTGGCGAGTAGGTTTTCAATGAGTTATCTAGGGTTGGGTTGGTGTGCAAAGAGGCTGTAGATGTTTGCAAATTTGCTCTAGATGACGTTGGATAGGCTGTCACAGAGTTGTTTGGAGGCAGCAATGTTAACAGTGGGTGAGGGTGAGGTGAAATCCTTCACAATTGAGAAGATCTTCCTGCAGCTGTTGGAGCTTCCTTCGATACAGTCCACTAATGTGTTTTTCTTGGAGTCTCTTATTTGCTGGTGATAGTGTCTGAGTGTAGCCTTGTGGATAGATCTGTTGGTGGTGTCATGACTGGCTCTCTAGTTCCTTTCTAGCTGTTTACAGTGTAATTTGGTGTCTCATAAATCTTCAGTGTACCAGCTGACCTGCTTGTTTGATCTACTGTGCTTGTGGGTGCGAGAGTCTGTGCAGTTCTTGATCCAGTTGTGCAAGTTGTTGATGTCCTTGTCAAGGTTGGCTGTGGGGCTCGGTTGATCCATGCAGAGGGCACTGAGACAGTCTGCTTCTGTGATTTTGTCCCAGCTGTGGCTTGAAATGCTGAACCTGGTCGGGCCATTGACTTGAAGTGTGTTGATTTGGAAGTGGATGATGCAGTATTCAGTCCATGTGGGCGGTGTAGTACAGTTGTATTTGATGCTGCCACTTGTGGTGAAGATGGGGTCCGGTTTGTGTCCGGAGGTTGTGCTAGCTCTGAGACGAGCTGAATGGGTCCGATGTTGATCAAGCTTGGGATGTGCTTTCGAGGAGTGCTGTGAGCAGGGATTGTTTCATCTTCCAGATGAAAACTGAGGTAACTGAGGAGAATTTAGGCACTGGAGTTGCTGATGAGTGGAGCAACAAATTCAGTGATGAGGTTGATAAAGGGGGCTCCTGATCTTAGTGGTTGGTAGGTGGCGATTCCGTTCAGGGTGAGGTTTTTGGAGATTTGCAGCTTCAAGTGCAGGTGTTCCATGAATGGGTTGGCATTGTCTGTGGATGTTGTGCATTTCATGGATTCCTTAGAGCGGATAGCAAGTCCTCCTCCTGGGCATTTGAAGGCAGTCCTGTCGAATGACCTTGCCTGCTGGCATTGCTGTAGGGATGTCTGGAGCCAAAAAGGAGTTTGAGGCAGGTCTCTGTGATGAAGAGGATGTTGGGTGTGTTGCTGCTCAGCAGGTCTCATATTTCAGCTGTGTTTGCTGAGTGACTGTGTGTTGAGAAATAGGCATGCAAGTGGGTGTTAACATGTGGGTTTGCTGTGGTGTAGGGTGGGGGTGTAGATGTTGTTGGTGCTTGTGTGGCAAATGTGTTGAAAGGGAGTGTTGTGGGGGTTGTTAATATTTGTGTGGGGGTGTGGGAGGTTTGCTGCTGGAGAATCAGCAGTGGGTGCAGGTGAAAGCTCCTACCATGGTGTGAAGAGGGGTGTGGCAGCAGCTGGGGGAATGGGGCCCGGGGTCTAGTGACCTAAGGAGTGCTGTGGAATTTCACTCGGCGGTGATCAGACCAGGGTTCCTGCCACTGGGCGCGGCCCAGGCAAGGATGGGCACAGACGAGCTTACCTTTAATACGCCTTCTATGCATCTCCGTTACAGCTGCCATTAAATAGGTCCTGGGATGGGGGGAGGAATGCACAGTGGTGTGATGTAATTTCTTGTCCTGATGGGTGATGGGAAATGAAGGCCTCTTGCTTAACTTCTTCTTTTAAACAAGGTTGTGGCTGATGACAACTGGCATCAGTTGCATAGGCATGTTTCAAAAAGGTCGAGACTTAATTTCAAGCCCTGTTGCAAAAAGTGTGGAAGAAAAGTTAAAACTTCAGTTTACAACATTAACCATCTGCAGGTGACTGGAAAATGCCCATATTAAATAGTTCTCATACAGTGCTTTGAACAATTTGTTTAGTAAACTGGGGTTTTTGTTAGTTTAGATATTTATATCCAGAACTTCTCTGAATATTTTGTTACATTATACATTGTTGGAGAATGTATTATACATGAGTGACCACTTGCAGATGGTTTAGCTCACAGTTTAGTTGTAAGCATAGTTCTAAGGTTCCATGCAATTTTCAAGAATGTGTGTAGTGTATTTTATCAAATTACGGAGGGTGTTTATAGGGAATTACTGTACATGCCGTATCAGTGGCTAATGCATAAACATGAAGCTTTTGGCTTCCAGTTGTGGGTCAGATGAGGTGTTTAAGACTGATACCATTAAGGTAAATAGAGAGCAAACTTTTTTTGCAGGGTATTCAAGGCTTGATACGTTGCTGACCCCAGTAATGTCTACAGAACCATTTTGTTACTTATGCAGATGAATACCAGTAAAAGAAGGATCACATCTTCTGAATGTGGGTGAGTTGACAGATATGCTACGTGTGATCCACCTTTCGAAAGATTAGGTGTATTTTCATTTGAGTGGTGATAGAAAATTGTCTTCAGGTGTTGCCTGTTGAACTACTTCTAGTCCACAAAACTTATATCATACACATTCATTGGATGATGTAATTAGTGATGTCAACGACAAGTCCGTAAGGAAATGCCTCTTTTTGTATGATTACCCAAAACATTTTTGGACTGAAAATGCGGTTTATTTGCCTGAGAGTGCACTGAGGCCTGCTAACAAGACCTCAGTGACAGTGCTCTGACCCATAAAAATGTAATGTTAGAATGACTATACCCCACTGGCCTACTTAGAAGTACAATATATATATATATATGTATATATCACCTCTAGCAGGCTTATGGAGTCCTAAGACAGGGTACTGTTTGTTAAAAAAAAATACAGGAAATGTATCTGTATACGTTCTAACAGTAAAAACCCCAAATTGTTGTTTTCAGTGTGGAAAGGCTAGCAGACCCATTGGTGAGTTCAGGGTTACACGCTGACAACTCAGCTGTGCTAACTCCTGAAGTGGACTACTACAGTTGGTACTTCATGGTATCACATTAATCATCACATTAAACCTGGTACCTAAGTCAAATTTCATGTACCTTTTAAGCAAGGGCAACTTTTAGAAAGTCACCACTCTGTTGGCCATGTTTTCCAGGGTCACACATGGATGCTGGCCACCAGGCAGCATTCTGCCCCCCTGGGGAGATGTTTGAATGACTTCCAGGAATAGGAACAACAAAGGCCTGTTGTTGGAAGAAGTGTCACCTCTTCCTGGCATGAAGCCAGAAAGGATGTGAACCCGAAAGGTGAGCTTTAAAGGGGAAGGCACCTTTGAAGGGCCGTGTGGACATATATGACAGGAGTTTCTCTTTTGTTGAGGTAGACGGGTTGAGAAAGGGACAGAAAGGGGAGATCAAACAGTTTTTTTTCAGTGGGCTTGTAGCCACACCTGTAGGGTGGGCTACCACGCACCACTTGGGGTCCTCCCATCTTGGGAGTCGTCAGAATAGTGAACTCTGGTATAGCTAGATGCCACTACTCAGGAAATCATCATAAGTTGAGAAAGCCCCTACTAACTAGGGACTGCCACATCCTCGAGGGCATTTTCTGGGCATATAGATGGCACCCCTGACACCTAGACCTCAGATCACATCTGGACCAGGGAGAGGACCAGTCGTTTCCTGGACCTGGCAAGAGAGGCTGCACCAAATGCTGGACTGCACCTGCTCATCCTTGGGCTAGCAAAGAGAGGACTGTGCCTATTGTATCTGGCTCGTAGAAAAGAAAGTCCAGAGCGCCTGACAGACAAGGTGACCACCAAGAGTCAGTTGGCTGACATTTTGTTACAGTACCAGGACCACAAAAGCTTAAGTAGACCGTTTTGCCCAGTCTGTAGTCAGAATTGCTTAACCCCCCACTAAATGCCAATGTGTAGCCCGGACGACTGAGTCCAAATGCTCAAAAGCTGCACCCTAGTCTGCTGGGCCTGGGAGAGTAATTGAAATACAAATTGGTTGCTCAAGGCATAAACTAGCCAAAGGGAACCACTGGTTTCCAAGTGAACAGAGAAAAGACGTCCAGTGGCAACTGGACTTTTGCTGGACCAAAGAGGACTTCAAAGGACATTGACCCCTGTGGCCATAGTCCACCCACCTGGACTGTGGACTGGGATTAGCCCCAGGAAGACCCATGTCCACCCCACAGCATCCTCAGCCGCTTACAACATCTTCATCACCCTGCATCCCGTGCATCATGACCACTCCATTGAAGTCTACTGCAGTTCGTCCATAGTACCTTGAACTGGACTTGACTGTTTTGGTGCCAAGCTAACAGTCCAACTACTCCTTATTGCCCAATTCCACCTCTCCCCATTTCCCCCTTCTTGGATTTGGTCACCCAACAGCTGTAATTTATGTATTATTTAAAAATCTATATCTGTGGAACCCTCTAATTTTGTTAGTTTTGGAGTCTAAAAATTCATTAAAATGTCTATTTTTATGAGTTGGTGTTGGATTTCTTTAGTGTTGCATGACTTTGTTATTCTGTAGTTTTGATACTTCTAAATGCTTTACATTGTTCCTTTGTTTAAGTCACAGATACCAAAGGTTGAGCTAAGGTTTAACAAACGAGCCTGACTGGACCCAATTTGTTTTTGTGAGTATATTCCCAGGTGAGGTCACACTACCCCACTATATAACACACTACCATTCCTGCCATTTGATACGTTATCAGTGATGTCAGTTAACATGTCATGACTGATATAATGTATCCATGACAGGGGAGAATGTTACAATTAATTCACTTAACTATAACTGGTCAATTTCAGTGGTTTCCGTTTATATATATAAGTTCTGGTGTTATTTAAACACCTAACTACAACGTCATTTTAACCTTTGTTTTCTTCAATGAATTTGTGTGTTTTTTAACATATGTTCAAATTTGATTTTCACACCTAACTATAGAGACACTTTACCCTTTGTTTTTCCAGCGAATATTTGTTATTGTTGGATCATATTATAACTGTAGCATGTGTAACACCTTCAGCATGGCTGGCCTGGTTAGTACTTGGATAGGATATTACCTAGGAATAATCACTACAGACTCATCATCATTCCTCCCTAATTTATGTTTTTCATATTCATATAAATATTACATTATTATTTAAAGGTGAAACATGTCAGAATAGACCTGGGTCGATAACTCTCTAATGGCATATTGTCACTGCTCCTAGTGCCAAATCAACTGGTAACCCTAGGACGTCACTAGGCTCTTTGTTATAAACACACTTAGCTGCTGCTAATGCTGGGGCTTTTACGAATACTGACTGAGCCCCTGTGACTGTGCAAATGAATCAAGTGTAAAGTGTGTACAATGAAGGGGCTTTCCCTGGCTTTGGTTGTCTGTAGAAAGTGTATGAGGAACACGTAAGTGTGTGTAAAAGGGAGGACATTTGGAAAAGAGAATGTTGAATGGTGGTTCAAGCAGCAGGCTGTCACCCGGAGGCCAATGTCAGCATCAAAAGCCCAAAACAACAGTATTATAGTACTGCAGCCATGCTACCCTCAGTGTGCCCAATTTCACCTGATCCACTCGTAACCTAAGAAAGTCACCAGGCTCTCCGTTTTAAGCACAAAGCAGCAAAGTTGGCAGTCAGATTTTGCTGTGCTGCATTGCAGTTACTGAAACTGACGGCGCTGGGGCCTAAAAGAGAGCTGGCTGAACCCCTGTGGATATGCAGACCAAACAAGTGTAAAGCATGTGCAAGGAAGGGGCTGCCCTTGGTGGTGGCTGCCCATAACAAGTGTATAAGAGATGAGTGAGACACTGTAGACAGGAAGGCATTTGGTAAAGAGGAGTGTGAAAGGGTGGTGGAAGCAACGGGCTATAAGCCAGGCCCATGTTCAGTGCTTAATTTGTGTTGGTGGCTTCCGGTGCTGAGCACCGGCACTAATTTTTGAGGTCTGGCACTTATTTTTCTGCATCAATCATTGACTGCGAGCAAAAGACTAGTATGGGAAAGATGGAGGAAGAGAAAAACGAAAAAGTGTCACAAAGGGAGAAAGCAAAAAGCTGCAAGAGTGAGCTTAAGGGGCAGGGAGTGGCTGTAAATGGATTGAAGAGGCCTGAGATAGCTTTAGAATTAAGCTGCCTTAATATTTCTGTGCTCACACATCGAATTGCAGCAGCTGTGTGTTTCAGAGGAGAGCTTTGGGCACCAGCACATTTTTATTTACAAATTAAGTGCTGCCTATGTTGGCATAAGAGCACTGAAAAGATGGTCTTCCATGACTGCAGCCATACCACCATTAAAGCATCTGATGTCATCCGATCGCGAAAGCGGAGCAGGGCATTCCTGGTAAGTACTTTGATGGGTGACTGCCTGGGAATACTCAGTTCTGTAGGCATTTCGCCACCCTGCAGACTCATTGTCCTTCTTCACTAATTTATGTTTTTCATTATTATAATAGCATTATCTTTTAAGGTCAGACATCTCAGAATAGACCTGTGTTTTTGCTACAGGGAGGCCTCACTGGGTACCACTGTACCCGCAACAAAGATGTGAAGGAGAGTTGTATATATATATATATATATATATATATATATATAAGTGCATAATTTATTATCGCATAGAAAGCACATTTTGGTTCAACAGTTAAAAAGTGAAGCAAGATTTTCATTTTTCAGTATTGCTGTATTGCTTATTGTCACTGCTTGCAAATGAAATGGCTTACATTTTTATGCATAATAAGACTTCCTTATTTTCATCTTTCAATCTGCACATGTGTTAAAGTATTAATGATTCTTTTGCTCCATTTGCTATAATTGCCTCATTGTCCTTTTTTGATTAGATATTGCCCCCTCATTTCTTTCCTGAATCCATATCTATTTCTTCTTAGGTTCTACATTTTCTTTCACACTTGAGATAAAATTCACTTTAGCATCTGTGTACATACGTGGGTGCAGTCAAATTGATTGCTGGATTGTCAAAATCTGCTTTTACTTGTATATAGTATGTAATATACCTAGGGCTTTCAAAGCTCTTTACAATATCCAAAGGAAAGTTTATAGTGGTATCAAAGTCACTGGGAAAAAAACATTAAAATCTAGAGCAACTACAGGGAAACAAACCAGATCATTTTTACAAAGCAACAGAGGATAGGAGAAGTTAACTACATAGATATTTCTCTATCAGTATTTTTAAGTTCTTCTTGAAAGCATGGGATGAGGCGATTGTGTGCATCTCTGGAAGATCTGAATTCCTTGTTCAGCGTGCACTTCCAGAGAAGGACTTCAAGAGAGTTTCTATATGTAAGGATTCGCCACTATAAAGAGCATGGCTGCCCTCCGACAGTGTGATTTTTTGTGCCAGGTATGCCGTGGTGCCACAATCCATGGATTTGTGTATAATGCAGGCTACTTTTAACATGCAATAGCTTCAAACGAGAGAGTTGAGAGAGATGATCACTTGAGTGATGTTTTCGAATTTTTGCCTCCTGCTATCAGTTTTGCTGCTGCATTAAGAGTTGCATTCATTACAGTTAGGCACGTTTTAGGAATTCTAGTGAGTAGCTCATTGCCATAGTTGAGTCTAGGCATGACTTAATGCTGCAGATGAATTAAGGAGTATGGGTAAGCAAGAATCCCCTTTATCCAGGATGCCGAGAGCATCTTCCATGATCTGCAGAATGGCCGGTTCGGGCCTACAGATAGCTTTCACGATTCAGGAAGACTGCTAAAGTGCATAGCATCCTTTTGGTCAGTTTCACCTTTAACCAGTGAAAAGCCTTAGGCAGTGCTAACATGTACAAGCAAAATTGTCTAGGGAGTTTTAAAAGCTTTCTGCTGGTCTATTGCAGGAGTTTCCAAACATCGAGGCCGCCTAGTCGGCATTCTGCCTCATGCATCTTTCTTCTACCACATTAACCTCCAGTCGGTCACAGTTGCAAATTTGCTTTAATTTCTACTTTTACACTTTGCCACTGTTTTCCTATCTTTCTCTTCCTCCCTCTCTCTTGCTTTGGATGAAAGTTTGGTGTAGAAAAATAAGGCCTGGTTCCCAAAAATGAATGCTGGTACTATCCACTGCAACTGCATGCACAAATAAAGCAGTGCCCACAACTAGCTACTAACACTTTTGAAAATGTCTTTGTTTGACTGTCATTATAAGTTGGGTATTAAAGGGTGACACGTAAGGAACTATTAAATGGAGAGGGAAAAGGGGGAGATTGAACACTGCCCTAAAGAAGGGCCTCTCCCTTTTCAATGTCCTTCAACACTGGGCACACCTCAACAGAAAAAGTCGAAGGTGGTCAAGAACATATGAGCACATATTTCCACCTTTCCACGCTCCGAAAAAAAGTATTCTATTCCTCCAAACTGCCCATGAAAAAGCTAACAATACCCTACCCTGCAGCTTGACTATTGCAACATAATTTATAACAGCCTCCATAAAAGACCCACATAGACTTCAGCAAGGGCAAAACCAGGCATGTGAGACTTCTAAATGCATTTTTCGTGCTCCATGCAATGCATGACTTAGATGATTATCTTTTGTGCGTTTAAAAGTAATGTGTAGTTAGTGCAACTAATATGTGCTTGGATGTCCGTTTTTTTCTTAACTCACAGAGAAGGAAAATGTCCATTCTTTGATGAACGTTGTTCATAAGCAGCTAAAATATGGCTATAAGAGAGAAAAGCAGCAATGATCTACCCCTTGAATTTTGAAAAAGAAGCAATGTTAAACTATCCACTGTAATCATACAGGAGCCAAGCATGGGACAACCTCTCAACCCTCCATAGAACAACATCTTTCAGAAAATTATACAAGATACCAGTGAAAAGGGTGGGGTGGAACACAAGGGCTAACTGCTGAAAGAAATACTCAGTTATGGAATACTAACTTCACGCATGAAAGCACAAAAAGGGATGCATGGAGGCATTACATTAGTTAGCCTATATGGTAGAGCAGTGGTTCCCAACCTGTGGTCCGGGGACCCCAGGGGGTCCGCAAACCCTCCTCAGGGGGTCCGCGACTGCTTTGAAAATTAAATAATATTAACATAATTTGTCCACATCTATCAGTAATGACGCAGTGGGGGGTCCCCGGATTCCAATAATGATTTAGTGGGGGTCCCCGAGTTCCAGTAATGAAAAAGTGGGGGTCCACAGAAGGCGAAAGGTTGGGAACCACTGTGGTAGAGCTTGTATAATTATGCTGTTAGACAGCCAGTTATAACTTAGGTAGACTGACAGAATGAGGGTGTGTGATGAAATATGAGTGGGGCTTATTTAACCTTTGCCCTAAATTGTATTGTTGTAGCTGAGCTGTTTATAATATTTACGATCATCATTCTAATAACACATGACCTATATATAAATAGTGTATAATAAATAATCATATAGGGCCTGATTACGACCTTGGCGGACGGGATACTCCGTCACATACGTGACGGATATCCCGTCCACCGTATTACAAGTTCCATGGACTTGTAAAGCGGCGGGCGGGATAACCGTCACATTTGGGACGGAGTATCACGTCCGCCAAGGTCGTAATTAGGCCCATAGGGCCTGATTACGATTCCGGCGGGCGGCGGAGGCCGCCCGCCAGAATTCCGCCCTCCATAATACCGCTCCGCGGTCAGAAGACCGCGGAGGGTATTATGAGTTTTTCCCTGGGCTGGCGGGCGGTCTCCAAAAGACCGCCCGCCAGCCCAGGGAAAAACTCCCTTCCCACGAGGATGCCGGCTCGTAATAGAGCCGGCGGAGTGGGAAGGTGCGACGGGTGCTGTTGCACCCGTCGCGTATTTCACTGTCTGCAAGGCAGACATTGAAATACATTTTGGGGCCCTCTTACGGGGGCCCCTGCAGTGCCCATGCTGTTAGCATGGGCACTGCAGGGGCCCCCAGGGGCCCCGCGACTCCCCCTCCCGCCATCCGGTTCCCGGCGGGAGAACGCCAGGAACTG
This sequence comes from Pleurodeles waltl, assembly GCF_031143425.1. Classification (NCBI taxonomy): domain Eukaryota; kingdom Metazoa; phylum Chordata; class Amphibia; order Caudata; family Salamandridae; genus Pleurodeles; species Pleurodeles waltl. The sequence continues at coordinate 548,120,983 of NC_090440.1, read as the reverse complement.
GATGGCGGGAGGGGGAGTCGGAATCCCCAAGCCGGCGCAGCAAGCTGCGCCGGCTTGGAGGATTCCTTGGGGGCAGCGGGAAACCGGCGGGAGACCGCCGGTTTCCCTTCTCTGACCGCGGCTAAGCCGCCGCGGTCAGAATGCCCCGCGGGGCACCGCCGGCCTGTCGGCGGTGCCACCGCGGCCCTGGCGGAAGTAATCCGCCAGGGTCTTAAGGACCACCATAGTGTTCAACACCAGCTATTGTGTGTATGGCCCTGCATACATCACCAGAAGAAGAGAGGGTTTCTGATAAGTTTGTTTGACTTCTGCCAGCTCTCCTTTTCTCGGCTCGAGAAAGGTTGCATTTACATTTTGAGACTCATGGGATCTACGCAACACGTGAATAAACAGAAAGTCCTTCATTGGCTCCCTGTGGAGTCTATGGTTAAATGCACAACATTATGCACCGTGCACAATGATCACAGAAGCAGAGACCTAAGACTCATCAAAAGCTGGCAAATCATTACCTTCTAAAACCCTGTCGTCATAATCCATTCCTCAAGCAAAAAACACAACCTGCAGAAACATGCACTGACCAATATTATAGAATGTTGTAAATAAAACACTGACATTTGATTACACTAACAGTCAATTCCAGAAAATGTACAGAGTACAGCTTTATGATATTTGGTGACCCTGGAAAAGGTTCCCAGTAACAGACACTGTAGCAATTGTAACACACAGCTGATCATTGAACTCCAACATGAAGATCTGGCACTAGCAATATTCATTTCTGTAAATTCTCAACTCTCAGTAAAGACCAGGTGAATCATGATAGAAAAAACTGATCAGGATATTTGCCTCTTTCCCTGAAAGGTGTACACACAGACATGTGCAGCTATATGTTCGACTAGATGCAGCATGCAGGAAACAAGGGCCCACCTTAGACTCTACCTGCCCGTGTAATTCAGAATGAAACTTTTGCTTTCTGCTTTGCCCCCCCCCCCCCAGTAATAACGAGCCATCTATGCCCCCCTTGTCCACTAGAGCCACACCAATAACAGGAGGGATTGGGTACTGACCGAGTGGAGGACTCGAACACTTGCTTCCATGACATACATGCAGTAACCCACTGCATTACTTGATGCTGATACCACCAGCAACCAACCAATATAAAATGGCTGAAGGTGACATGTCAGCGCTTCTCAAACTTCCATCAATACATAATATGAAGTTTTGTTATTGTTATTTCTATAGTGTAGAGTCAGCAATAAGCATGGGCTTGTGGCTCTGTCCATTATTTGGGCTACTGTACATTACACTCCTAAAGTATACAAAAAGTGATCACTGGAGTAGTTGAATTAATCTCAACCACTAGTAATTACTTGGGCTGCATCCCAGTCTATCATTGGCAGTTTGGGCTTGACTGTTCTCATTGGAGCAGGGTCAAGACTGATTAGCATATGGCTTAGTCCAAACTAAGGTGGCATGGTGTGCAAAATAACAATGGATTGGGATACAGCCCGAGTAATTATAGGTGGTTGAGATTAATTCACGCATTCAATACATCCCTCTTTGTATACTGGAGTATGCCTTACACTCCAACATTTCCACAGCATACCAATCTCTAACATTAAGTTACTTTATATGACATAACACTGTGTAATATATAATAACACAAAACGCAAGATAAAATAAAACATGAGAAAAAACTATATTCAATGTTTATTGTTTCTCTCTGGGCTGCTGACTGCCTGAAAGAGCCACGGAATTATGTCTGTTGGTTCAATTTAGAAGGATCTGATGTTCTGCAGGAAAAAAATGCTTCTGATAGATTCAGTAAAAATAATGGCCCTAAGGATGAACTATCAATGTCTGAATTCAAGATGGAACAAGTATTTTCAATACAATGGGTCTCGCATATAGCTGTTAAGGTATATTCCTAATTGGAATTTTCTTGCCACTTAAATTGAAAATGAAAAGTAAAACAGTTGACATAAGCAAGCGTTTGCTCGAGTTAGAGCTGTTAACATTGTAAATTCCTAACTGGACTTTTCTTGCTACTTAAATTGAAAATGAAAAGTAAAATAGTTGACATAAGCAAACCAATTTAAAGCGCCACAGTTGCCATGAGCATGAGCATGAGCGTGTAGAGACACAAAAGGAACAAGAAGTTTGCTCGCAGTCAAACGTATCACCAAAAGTTCAATAATCCATGTAACAGGGTCGATGTCCAAGGCGGTAACCAAACCGCCAAAAGAAGGGACAAATGTAAAGCATTTACCAATGATAAGAAAGGATTTTTGTGAAAGGCAAGCCCACGAATGAGTGATAGTGATGAGAGTGCGCCGGGCGTGGTTAAAAACCCACAGATAGATTACAACAGGCAGAGCACTTGCACGCTTGACCTAAAAATACTTGTACTGACTATTCTTTATTCTGAGAACTTATTTTGGGTTATTCTGTCATGACACCTGGCATAATTCCCACAGAGCTTTCACATATCTCTGCCCATACTTCTCAGCACTGTAGTTTTAGCCAAAAGTTACCAACACAGGCATATTCACATATGACTCTTGAAAAGAGAGTCACTTGTCGTCAGTTTTGTGCTCTGCTGAGATGCAGAAAAAGAGGGTAACACCGGACCATAGCCATGGTGCAAGAGAGGAAGAAGGCAAATATCCTTTCCATCTCTTGGGTACCCATGGAGCCTACTTTAAATCCAGACTTCCTACAATATGTCTCTATGTTGACAGGTGGTGTACACAGTACTCAACCATGAAGCTGACAGGTGGTAGAGGAAGTGGTGCTAAAACTACTTAGGCTGCACTCATGTTTGTTTATCTTCTAATAAGAAGAGTAAAGAAGCAAGGGCAGGCCCTTTCTTACCATTGCTGGTACATCTGCCCTTACTTTCAGGTCTCACCGATGCTGGGGAAAAAGACTGTTGCTAGTTTTGCCAGTTTTCTAATATGTTCTTATTTGAAGGGGCATCTGAAGAGGATGCACACCACACTCAGGTCTGTTGCTTTGGATTGTTATTGATGTGCTCATTTAAAAGACATATTGCTACCAGAGAGACCAATCAAAATGGGTCTTAGTTTTCAGGATCCCTCTTTTGTATGGATGGTCTCTTGGGCTGTGCCCCTGGGAGGGCCACCCCCTTTTTAGGGAATAAGGATGTCCTGATGCTTTCGTGTAATGCTTTTCGTGCTGGAACAGGCAAAAAAAGAATATGACACTAAGAAGAAACAAGCATTGGAAAAGCCAATAGGCCTTGCCTTTGGGATCTTCTGGATTTGACAATGCTTTTTGGTGGTCCTGAACAGTACCTCCTTACCCCCCATTAATTTGATGCATCTATGCTTGTTGATATTCCTGAGATGAGTACCACAAAGAAATTGAGAGCTGTATTATAGGCTGTAATTTATGCGTGCACCTAGTCAGCATGCAGCCAAGCCAATGTTATTGCTTTTCACTTTAGTTCATTTATGGGGTAAAGACTTCTAAATCACTAGCATGCCACCTTTTGATCATTTCGGGGACTGGTGCTTTTTACGCTTATCAAGGGGGAAACTTTAGGCTCAGCTACGTGTCCTGCAACTACCTCTTCTGACTTTAAACCTGCAAGGAGTGATGTATTTGTGCAACACAACAACGTTCCTAGGCAATGTTAAACACAAAATGACATCAGTGACGTAACAAACGATATAACACCACTTACGCTGCTTTATCAAGTTATCTCTCTTTGAAAAGGATAAAGTGTTAATTAAACAAAATTATGAATTGTTGTTAAAATGCGGTTTAAAAGCAAGCCTGCTGAACAACCAGATAATTTAATCAACTGAACAGAATATCATTTATCAGCCATCATGTCACAGTGCAGAAGCTAGGCTTAAAGCCAACAAAATTACAAACTTCCCTTGGTGATTAACTGGCAGTAGAGTTTGCACGCAGGCTTCTTTCCTCCGTCTGCTGTGCAAAAAGATGCTTTACAACCAACACGTTTCTCTGCGGCGTGAACAAGCACACGCTTTGTCAGGAGAGTTCAAAACATTCCAGAAGATCTGACCTCCTAACAAAGGAACGGCCTCATCCAGGTGCAGAGGTCAACCATCGCCACGCAAAGTGAGCGAGTCACAAAGTCGGTAGCATACCTACAGAGATCTCAGCTTTGCTAATGTTTTTGTTTTGCCAATTGCATAGCCACAAGCTGCTATGCAACACTGCTAAAGGTTAGTGGACAAAGAGCTATGACTAGATGACGTCTCAGTGTTTTTTTCTATCGGGGGAGGGAGGGCCAAGCAACAACTGGGGTGGAAGGATGGGACAAACACCGTCAGAAGGAGGGGGGCCGGGGAAGGGGCAGGGACAACAGGCAAGGAATGATATGGGAGTGTGTGGGCAGGTGGGGTAGGCGGTAGGGTAAAGCAACTCTTATGGGGGAACAAGTAACAACGACAAGGGAAGCATTGATGAGGGAATCAATGCCAACGACGAGGGGAACCATGACAAGGGAAGCAAGGATGACAACTCACGACCATAATTTAAGTTACAAAACAAAAAAACAAGACAAAGAGAGCCACGGCGAGCTCACCCTAGAAACGCCCCCCTCTGCTGCTGTTTTATGTTTGCAGAGGGAGCTGGGGGGAATTGAGACCTGCTAGAGGACTTACCCGAGAAAGCGTGGCTGCTCAGAAACACACACCCACAGTGCAAGGCGACCAGTCAAAAACTGAAAAAAAGGTCCCCCAGGAAAGAGATGAACAGGACAAAGTGTAACTATACAGTAGCTGGTCCCTGCTCTGAAAGAGAAAAAGGAGGGACAGAGAGGCAGAACTGACCACTAGCGAGCAAGGATTTTTAAAAGACACTGCAACCAACAAATGAAATTGCTTTAAACCCACAGTAAAATTATACTTAAAAGTATACACGAGGTCGAATGCTTACACCGACCTAAAAAGTAATGTTGACTTGCTCTCCTGCACGTGGCTGGAAGCCTTCTGAATTAGGTCTTGTATCCTCTAGGATTTTTTAGAGCAGGAGCACAGCTGCAAATGGGAGTAGCAACTGCTTTGCCAAGTCTGCAGCCTCTTGCTCCAGTTAGAGGTGTAGAAGTGCAGTGGAGCCTCTGCTGAATCTGGCAATGCACACTCATTGATTAGAGTTCGCCCGCCCTCTCAGGGCTGCCACCTTTATTGCATCAGGATTCCTGCCTTTTTTAGGGCAGGCCTCCCAATGCACACTTTTCCTGCCTGGAGCAGCCATGTCAGGGATGGTGTACCCAAGCACGGAAAATCAACAAAGGCTCCGACAGAGAGAAAGAAAACACGCTGTTTGCCTGACCACTTATACTTGTTTTTCCAAAAAGAAAATCCTGCTTTGGGGGTTGGTTTCTGAAAAACAAAAGGAAATGCTTAGCCGGTTGCCTTGACTAGCAGCCCAGCCAGCATTAATTTGTGCTGTATCAGCAGAAGTACTTTAATGAGAAAAGCAGCGCAGAACAGGTGGCAATCCTACATGAGAGTGGGCAGTCTGCCAAAAGCTGCACCAAGGTACATACTCTACCGCATGACCGTTTCGGTGGACTACCTACAGGTACAAAAGTGACCCCTCTTGGAACAGTGGGATGGTTCATATAAGGCAGCTTCAAAATACGTTTGTTTTTGGATCATTGGGTCACGCAGCTAGCTGCTTTAAGTACGGGGTTTATCTGCCTTTATGGGGACTCAGACTGGGTTTAGGGTTGGATAGTCTATGGGGCAATCAGGCAGTGTCCCTAAAGGGCTGGTCTGACAGGTCAGTGTGTGGGCCGGTTTTCTGAGATTTGTGGGTCTGTTTCATGGTCTGGTGGGCCAGCTTTTATTGCTGATTTCCCTGATATCACCACACAGATTGCCTGTAGCAAGCACAATTGTATGCCACCTCCCATACCTTGTAAAACTCTCATACACTGTTGTTACAAAATAAGAGCTGCCTTATTTGCAAATGTGTTCCACTTTTGTAACTATCTGATTTGCTAATGGGGGTTACTTTTATGTTGATGCCTCTGTCCCAGTCCGACCCTATCTGAGTTTTGATAAGCACTGGTGGCTCCTATTTTTATTTTTTTACATAAAGATTGGTCGAATTAGGTCACCTCTTTTGTTGCATTCTTTGCTTTCAGATATAAAAAAAAAATTATTTTCACATTATTTACAGGCCATGTATTTAGTTGTTTTTCCGCTGAAAGCATCAAAGTAGTTGAAGACATCCATCATTGCAACAGCCTGTTTTTACCTTTTGTACTTTTTTCTGGTAGTGTCAGTTTCACACACTCTTTTTGTGTTGGTGGTCTAGACCACACTTCCACTGATCCATTTCCTGGTTATTTAATCCATTGACAAGAATCAAAAATGGATCATGGATAATGGATCAATGTGATTCCTCTTGCTTAACGTGTGAATGTGTATTGCCATTGAGTCTATTTCAATCTTTTAACCGACCCTCTACCATCTCCGCTGGGCCACTGAAAGCCAACTACAACTACATTCCACACATGGAACAGGTGGTCTTCAGGTGTAGGTCACTCTTACATTCCCAATTCCTTTGGCTTGTGTGTACAGATATCCATACTAAACACCGTTCCCTCACATTCTCCTTTCCAATAATGTGTGTCCACACGTTTATAACTATGTTTAATGGTAGACATAGCTACAAAGTCCAGTTTGTCCTTACAGTCATAAATATGTGTATTTTGGTGGTTACTAACATTAACACTGTGTCTGTATGTGATCATAGGTCAAACACATCAAATTAACACGTAGCGTAATGGCGGTCACCAAGGGTCGAAGTCAGTTGAACATTCGGGATTTGCACATAAATATCCACAAAGGAAATGTGCATGCAACTGATCCAAATGATAGTGTACTGCATATTATTTATAAAGGGGCCCATGCAGACTATCAAAAAGCAACTACTGTTATAATCTGCATGTCAGAAAAAGTAGAAATGTGCTGGAAAAAAGGTAAAAGGGGAGCAGCTTGGATGTGTTTTTTTGATCTGGGTTTTACAGCTATCCTATGATTCTTCCTCAGGAGCAAGGCGCGTAGAACACAAGGGAAAAGCGCCCTCTCCGAAGTGGGGGGCGCGGCCTGTTAGGGGTGGGGCCTCCGAGGCCCAAAGTTCACTTCCCCTTCCTGACTGCACTGGAGGTGGTGCTTGGCGCTGGCTGGACTTCCGCCCCTGGGTCTCGCGAGACGCTGAGGCGGAAGTTCAGCAGGGGGCTGGATGCAGGTCCATCGTTGGGCACCTGGCCGGATTCGGCCGCTGCATTCCGGTTGGGGATACTTAAGAGCCCCCCCCAAGAGGGCTAAGTCCTTCTTTACCTGCGCGGCGGCCGAGTTCAACAAGTTAAGTTTGTCAGTCTGTGTACTTATGGTGGGGGGAGTGTGGGCTGTCTGCAGGCCTCCGGACCCTAGCGTGCCAGAATAAAGGGCAACATGGAGATGTGATCCATGGGAGAAAGACAGATGTGGTTGGAAGACTCTCTGTTGCAACATCAAACAACATATGACATCACTATGTAGATGCAAGGGAAACCACAGGCAAGAAAGACTGCACTGGTAAAGAAGCAAGACAACCCCACGTGAAAACGCAAATTCCGAGCTGAACAATGTAAACACATCTATCATCTATTCAACTCTGTAAAATGCTTCAATCATTCCCCAACACATCCCTGCAAACCCCTCACAGAAAACATTTCACAGCACATCTCACATACATCCAACGCAATTATGATACGCCAAATAATTGTCTATCCCTGAACATATAAATGCATTATGCACATTTACTAAAACGGAGAAACATTCAGCATCCAAATTAGATGTGGAAGTATGTGAGATAATATTGAAGAAGTCTAGCGCCTACTTAAAATCACGGTGGAAGCAAACTGTCAAAATGTTATGAACAGGACTTAAATAATTCCGTAAATAAAAATCTCTCAGCTCCTTTTCGTCATAGAGCAATACCTGGTAAAATACAGTTTTGTTTAGTAGAAAATGTGTAAATGGATGAGAGGGAATTTTATACTAATTTTACACCAGGTGGGCTTTTAGTAGGCACGAACTCCTAGTATAGTCAGAAAATTGACATCTAGTACATTATGTGGCTGTCGACTGCAAGATATGATGTGTATATATTTTATATAAATTCTTTCATTGTTTAGAAGACGAAATATATCCACTTTAATTGATGCAATTACAATACAGCATAGGTTGACACTGGTAATACATATTTATAAACTATGCAATTTAAATAATTCACTCGTCCTGACACACACATTTATTTGTAATTAGGAAATGTATTTGTTGTAAGTTAATTCAATGTAGGTCCTATTCTTTTCTGTAGAAGTTAATATTTAATGAATAAATATAAGACGCGTCCCTGACACCATCACGCTCATAACACAGCACCAACATCTCAGACTTTGGCAAAGCCTAGTCGACAGCACACTCGTATACCCTCAATACCTACTTAATATATGCAGTCGGAACAAGTTATCTTTAACTTACCAAACTCACCTATGCACAATAATTGACCAACAATATCTCAATAAAACAGCCTTCTTATGCCAAGCAATGATCAGGCACCCAGTGAACTAAATCAATGACATAGCCCTTCAGCAAAGACAGGCATGCCCATAACGCACCACAAAGATCTCCATTATCCAATACGAACCATAACTAAACAATTCACTAGCCAGATAAAGTTGATCTAATCAAACACAGTAACAACAGACCACCTTAACAATGTTCAACATGAATCCTAGAACTGTAAAGGACTCTTAAATTGCTACTGGAACATACATATTACTGAAATGCACTACACCAAATAATGGTGGCCACTTAACATGACAGTCTCGGCATTTCTTCATCTCTTACAACATGGGCAAAGAAATGTAAAACACTGCTCATGATTTTCTCTCAGTCTTGTAGGTTGTGGTAAGTGCTGAATAGTTTCAGAGGTGATTCTGCATGTTTTGCTTGATAATCCAGGATCCTGGATACTAAAGGTACAACCTTTAAATAGAAATCTGTAGTAGACTCACAAGTGGTAGTTGTGTATGAGCATCCAAGGCTTGACTCATGGGACGTGGGATGTATGCTCATATTAGACACAATGTAAAACCAAGATATTCTGATGCATAATTGGTCACCATTTAGCCAGACATACTCCTTTTAGAATGATAATGTATTTGAAACATATTTGGATGGAACAATAAAAAAAGGTTTGGCTCTACAAGACTTTGGTCTATACGGCTGAAGAGTTATGAGCCACATAGGTTTGGCACAACAGGTAAAGTTGGTGTCTACTAAAATGAATAGTGCAATGTAATATGGTTCGTACTGGCCTCCCTATGCATCAGAGAACTTGGTCCAGTAGCCTCTGTGATGTTCAGCCTGAAGTCTTCTAGTGAATGAATGGGCCACTGTAACTTTCAGTGTTGCAATGCATTGATACTAATTTATTTTACAAGTAGCAAGAAGTGAAAGAGAGGTCCTTTAACTGTTGCAGAGGGGAAATAAAGGTCCTCTAAAGTACGGTATGCTGTAAGATCTATACAGGATCAGACTGGGAGAGAAAATAGGCCTGGGCATAAAAAAGCGGCCCTCATTTGTGATTTAGATAGCTAAAAGAGAGGTCGAATGTCTGCAAATTTGGGCAGTTTCGAACTTGTGAAGACATGCTGTACAAGTATTTTGGAAGGTATGAACGGCTGCATGGCTTTGTGCCTTGCTGCACGAAATGTTTATTTTATCATCGTGGACATCAACAGTAAAAACGGTCCCTTCATATCATAAAACAAGTCCACAAACAGCCCAAAAATGGCCTATACAGTGGCCTGACATGGCAGCCCATTAGGCATTGCCAGATTGCCCTACAGGCCAGTACGACCCTGGATCTTTCATGTTTGCATCTTTGCCCAGGGAAAAGACGAGTCCTCCCAGTAGCTATAGGACACATTAGGGTGCCTCATCTACACTTGCCATCTAGGAAGACACCCACCTAACCAGTCTTTATTGTAATTCTGCTGGTGGTCCTGGTCTCAAGGCAGCTCATGGGTTCAGTACATCTGGAAGGATAGCTTCTGTTAGTGGGGGTGCATGGTTTTGGTTCGTAGGTTGTAGGTTGTAGGGCATGTCACTTAAAGAGGCTGTCCAGAGTCCAAAAGACAACTTCATGCTGATTGGGCGCATTGGAACTATACTTGGCGTTAAGATGTCAATTGCCTCGTGAAGAGAGCCCTGAGTTAGGAAGGCAAAAAGTATCTTGATTGAACATAATGATCTAGGGAGAAGTAGCAAAGCAAGCCCTAAAACTCTGGCATCAAGGCAGAGAAATGAGCCAAGCAAGGACTTTCTGAAGAAAATGTGAAGAGAATTCTGGAAGTATAAAACTAACACTTGCATCAAAAATAGCAGCAAGTGGGCAATAAACACAATGAAAAAATAAGGAAATTAATATATTGCCACACATGCATCACTCCTCAATACTTCTTTTATATGTGATTCTTAAAGGGACAAAGCCTACAGGAAAAGACTCAATTGCTTGTTGAATTGGGAATCTCAAGCAGTATTATCTGGACAGACCACCATCTTGCATAGGGCCATTCATAAGGCTTGACCACTCCCCTTTCTTTGAACACCTGGCATTAACTAGGCACAGGAAGAAGAACTCGAAGTTTGATATTTTACACCTGTTGCAAGGCTCTGCTGCTGCTCTTTCCCACTGACAATCCATGCAACTTACAGAGCATCTCTCTGGGTGACCTAAGTTGCAGGAATGCTGGCGAAGTTTAACATGTGAAGATGCCAAGCCACACAATGAATGAGGAGATCAGGGATGCACTGTCTAATTGTGTAGTTAGTGCACCTTCTTTTCAACACTCACTGCCTCGCGTAAGCTCCAGATGTGTATGTAACAGTCCTTTTACATGATTTAGTGAATGGTTGAGACTTAAGGATGTTCTCTGCTGCAAATTGGGTCCACAAACATAACTTGGTTTGTGGTGCTGTATGTCAGTCCCAGTTCCTCATGGTCAAAACTTTCCCATAGAGCGTAGAGGTTAGAGATACTTGATTAAAAAAAAAAAAAATCTCTGAATCTAAACTTCACTATAGGTGTTTGTTAAAATCTCCTGGGATGCCCTAAGATTAAGCATGATGCAACCACAATGTCCCGGAGAAAGTGCTGACTGGGAAAGAATGTAGAGCACAAGCTTTCTTAGTAGTTTCTGGGGTAAAAGAGGTTAGCAGGATTCATTGGTGCAATGATTATCAGCCAGTCTGTGTCACATTAGTACCTCACCTATACTTGCTATCTACCAGAACACCCAGTTGGCCAGTCTTCACTGTAAATCTGCTGGTGCTGATCTCAGGGCAGCTCAATGGGTTCAGTATGACTGAAAGGCTGTCTCATATTGTTGGAGGTGCATGATTTTGGTTCATAGGTTTCGGGGAAATTCAGCAAAAGAGGCTGCCGAGAATCCAAAAGACAGCTTCATGCAGATTGGTCCCCACTAGAGACTGAATTACGGACGATAATGGTTTCAATTAGGTCGTCAGGGCTACTTGAGTACTAAATAAAGGAGACCATTTCATATACTGTTCTGGAAAATGTTGTTTGAGTTCAAATGTTTGTGTTTATAGGAATTTATAAAGCACAGATTGCCACTTCTGCCACTCAATCATTTACATCCGAAACAGAGCATATCATTTTAAAAACTAAAAAGATCCATATATGCACATTTGAGATTAAACAGGCCAGGCTTATCTGGGATAGAGACAAGTCTCCAAACCTTTCCTAAACCTGTTAAGGTTGGCTTCATTCCTAAAATGTTCCAGAACACGGTTCCATTTTTTGCTGCCCCAGTGGAAAAATCTTGACAACAGAGAGGAGCACACTAAGATCAGGTATCCACTGGTATCAACTGATCGCTGGATCTCAGTAGGCCCTTAAGGACCGTCTGCCTCTCAGAGTACCAAGCTCTATGCACCAGGCATAAAGATTTTAAAACAATATGTTTCCTTACTGTGAGACAGTGAAGGAAGGCAAGTGATTGTGAATATGACCCATCACTTTTAATCCAAGGGCCAGCCTTGCTGTGTTGTTTTCTAACAACTGAAATCTGTGATTTAGATAGTTCAGTAGGTCAAAAAATTGCATTACAGCTAGGCAGCTATGATATGTGTTAGGACTCTGCAACTTGAGGGACAAGGAAAACAGAGGCAACATCTTCTTCAATGTTCATATTTGGAATAGACAGAAGCTCACCACAATCTTGATCTGCTCACCCAGCTGAGAGTAGAATCTATTTTCGTGCCTAGATTTTACACGCAGTGTTGGAACTGGCTTTGGGCCCAAAGAAGTAGGCCAAAATGGAAGATTCCTGAAAGAGGTGAATTTCATAGGGCACAGGATCTCAGTTTTAGCACTGTTCGATTTCAAATGACGAACAGACATCCATTGTTCAACTTGAGATAAGCAATTAAAACAATTAAGTGTTGTGTCCTGTATGTCCTTTGAGATTTCCAGTCAAAAGCCCTGGACAGTTGTGAAGGAGCATCTCACCTGCAAACTGGAATGGGAAGCTTAGCTTAAATGTTTGTGGATTGCAACTTTCTACTACATGAATAACAAACGCAGTGTATGTGGCATCATCTGACACTGACTCAGTGGAGGATTGCCCCCTAGTAGTGAGCTAAATTAAATGTCAGCATACTTGCCTTCACTAGAGGAACATGCAGCTAAACAAGGAACAAGCCTTCTTGCCAGGGTCTGGTGCTTTAAAGAAATGTAAATGTGCACAATTGGTTATTCTGCAATTGTAAACGTTGCTTGGATGTCAGTATTGGCTTTAATTGATGGCGATCTCTTGGAGCTTATTGAGGACAAGGATGTATTATTATTGAGTGGTGTTGCAAGGGAGTTACCAACTGAGGTGTGGAATGCATGCTTTTTTGCAAGGGAGTTACCAAACTGAGCTGTAAAGTGCATGCTTTTTTGCAAGGGTGTTACCAACTGAGCTTTGGAGAGCAAGTTTTTAATAGACATTTATAAAAAAATGTTTACACTGGGTTCACTGTATTACTAAAATCTATATTTAGGAGGCATGTTTCCAAACTTATACCTTAATCTTTTTGCATATTTTGTGGCACCTTATCTTACACTGTTTGCAATGCAAGCTTCTCTCATGGGTTAGTTTAACTTGCATTTATTTTTCAATTATAGTGTACATTGTTTTATTTGCCGTCATCTGAAGATGAAAGACCAACAAAATAGTCAAAGAATATGCAATTATTAGCCACGCCTTTGTTCCTACCGCCATGCTCACTGACCCCGCCGTCTTGCGATCAGGATCACAGTTGCCATACATTTTTTATTACACTTCGACCTCTCTAACATTACATTAGAAAAGGAGCTAAAAATGCAGTGTGGGGCACCAGTAAAAACAATTCTGCAGTTGCATCTGTACAGCATCACAACTAGGTAAACTTAATATGCGTACTTTGGCAGAAGTAAAAGCAAACAATATTACTCAGGAAGTAAAATGTGTCCAATAATGATTATAAGTGGAAGGATTGCAGTAGCTCAAATTATGAAAAGCTTTCATTATATTGAAATAGATAAAAAGACAAGTTGGACCCCTATTTGAAATTTGAAGATTCGATTAATTAGAATCAAAAAGGAAATAAAAATAATGGAAAAAGATGTATAAACAATAAAACTAAAAGACCGAACAACAGAAAACATGCTATTAAAATACGATATAGGTAATATACCCATCGAACCACTTAATCACCACTTCCTCAAACAGCTGTCAATTTCTTGAGCATCATTCACTTTTACATCTTTATTTAATGTATTATTTAAAATGCAATATGCAGCGAGGGCAGTCTTCTGCTTAGGTTATGTGTGTTTTACGCATATTTACAATCCTCAGGGGTATTAATTTATTTTTCTAACCCTTCTTCAAAAGTTACCATCTCGTCTCCGAGTCCAAGGAGAGAAATCTCACCCAGTTCTCCTGTGACGCCAGTTTCAATTAGAAGTGTTCTTATTTTTAAGAGTAGATTATGAAAACCAGAATTTCCAGATGTGGCAGCTTCCTGCATCTTAGATTTTCGAACCCTGTGTACTCTCAGAAGGTATGTATCATGAGTATGAGGGTTTCTTGACCCACGTGTATCAATCCTGCTTGAGCAGGTCCTTAATGGCAGGGAATTTGGTGCTATCCTTTGATTTCGTAGCTAGAAAATGCACATCTTTCTTGTGAGCAAATTTGAGTCTTTGGCTTATTTTTGTGTGATTGTAAGGGATTTACAATAGATACTAGAGGCAGGATTGGACACCAACATCAGCACAGCTCCACACTACAGGATGCAGTGATTAGAATGGGCTCTAGGAGTCATCGGTGGGTCTTGGCAATCCATCCAGCTTTGAAAGCAGTCTCATCGGCTGGAGTGCACCTGGGAAATGCCAGAGTGGTAGAATGACCAGTCCAGCCATGTAGAAGCTTCACACAGAGAATGTTTGCTTCTAAGTCACAAGGACAAATTCTTCATCTGAATCCGTTTATTCTACCGCTCCCTGCCATAGATTGGTGAGAAAATAGTGAGATTTCCCAATAGACTGGTAATTCTAAAAGTATGTGGGTTGAATCATTTACACTTCGGGCCACCTTTCTATCTGAAACATCCCCGACCTCCCGGAGCGAGAGGCCATGTCGAACCTAGCTCAGACAGGGCCCCTTCCTATTCTCTATAGGCTTTAATAGATAGTGGCCAAACGGTGGCCTTTCCATAAAGCTATGAGGCCACGATGGCAGGCCTAAGACCTACACCGGATACCCACTTGTTGATTCCAATGAGGAAAACTTTTTAAAGTGCCACCCTCACACTCTTATGGGACTAGGTGGCTCGACAGGCTGTCCGAGCGTCTGGCCGTAGGTGGACATGTCCATGTTCATGGCATCTGACTCGGTGCTCTCTCCGGTGGGCGGTTGGAAGTTGTTCTGGGGCCTGCGATAGGTCTCACACTTTCACTTTTAAGGCGTTTTATTTTCGGCTCTACAACTCCCGGCGAAGGATGTGATCCATTATTTAGTCCATGAATATTCGATTGCCATCCCGCGGGGAAGGCCAGTGTTTCAAAGCCAAGCAGAATTACTCCAGTCCGGGTGGGGAAAAATATAGAGAGCGCGTATATCAAAAGAGAGCTTTCTTAACAAGGTAATTAGCAGCACTGCAGACTTTGAAATGTTACCGACGCTGTAGATTAAACGGGCAAACTTGTTGGGAAACAGGCGGGGCCACTGGGCGCGTGTTGGAGCGCGCGAGGGAGGGGGAGGCGCGTGTGACCGGCGCAGAAGCCATGCTTAATGATTTTGCACGTACACCGCCGCTAATTTGTACCTGGTCGGCAAGCACCCCATTAGCCGGTGTCACTCCGAGGCTTCCCGAGGTTCGCGGCTTAACCGTGGCGGCCGTCATTAATATGAAACTCTATTAAAAGCGTTACGTGACAGTTCGCGTGATCACGAGAAAATTAATCAGTGCCGGCGACTTCATCTTCTGATGCAGGGAAGGGTGCCAGTGCAAGGCCATCTGGTCACATGATTATATATATATATCCCTCTCTCCCGCCCCAGAAATAGCTCCGAGGTACAGCGCGAGATCTTTCATTCCTCCGTAGCCCTCTTTTCTTCAATGCTCCCTTCAGCCTTGATTTTATGTCTACTTCACGCCCGGTCTACTTTTAACAGAAGGTACATACCTTCCACATACTGGGGGTTATTCTAACTGTGGAGGAGTGTTAATCCGTCCCAAAAGTGACGGTAAAGTGACGGATATACCACCAGCCGTATTACGTGTTCCATAGGATATAATGGACTCGTAATACGGCTGGTGGTAAATCCGTCACTTTTCCGTCACTTTTGGGACGGATTAACACCTCCTCCAAACTTAGAATAACCCCCACTGTTTCCAATCAACTCTATGGGGGTTATTCCAACTTTGGAGGAGGTGGTAATCCGTCCCAAATGTGACGGATTTACCACCAGCCGTATTACGGGTTCCATAGGATATAATGGACTCGTAATACGGCTGGTGGTATATCCGTCACTTTACCGTCACTTTTGGGACGGATTACCACTTCCTCCAAAGTTGGAATAACCCCCTATATTCTTAATCAGTAGGAATTTCAATTTACACGGACAGACATACTGAAGGACCCACCACCCTCTTTTACATTTCTGCCAGATGCAGTGTCTCTACTATAGATTTGCTTCCATAGTTTTTATTCTGGTGCGTGCCAGTCGGATTTCCACCTGGCACGTCGCTTTCCATAGCGAAAATCTATTCGATGTGTGTCCTTGAATTGTCCTTTCAACAATTTCCCACTTTCTTCCATTTCCTTACTTCACTCACCCATGGATGTGGTGTCCAGTGTCTTCCACTCCAGTGGTCTCCCCAGGTATTTAATGCTCCTGTCCTTATACTTTACTGTTCCTTGAAGTTTTATCTTCCTTCATGTCTCCTCCTTGCAAAATGAGTTGATTTAGTGTGTTACTTCTCCATGAGTCTCACTGGTTTTCGTGATGTTCGCGTGTAAAGCCTGATCTGCGGAGTGTCTAGCACGGCCTACCTCTCGTCAGTACACTCATCTTCTGCATCACTTCCTATTGTAGTGTCGCGGTCATTCGCTACTGCCCGAGACACACCAGATCTGTAATGTTTCTTGAAGTGGGATATGTTGTGAGTGACTTGTCTCTCTCCAGTAATTGCTGTGATTACTTTTCCTTTTGGGGTGCTCACTCGCAGGAGCTTCTCTGCATATGATGGGTCAACTTTATTCTTCTGGCTTTGTCCTGGACCACGTCCCTTCCTTTATGCTAGTTTCTTGGACTCCCCAGTGAGTGTCTGCATATTGCGTAATTTTCTCATTCTGATGCCTGCCTCTCCAATGGCAGCTCTTCTTCTTTTCTTCCATTTTGTTGTTGATGTGATTTCTTCATTCAGCTGGGTCTCCTTGTGCGTACTTCACTGCCTAACATGAGTTGACAAGCACTGGACTGCTGTGCAGTGGGATCTGTTTATGTTGGCTTGTAGAACAGTGCTCAGTGCAATTGATATTAGCACTCACTCTTGTTGGATGGTTCTCTTTAGGAATTAAAAAAAACTGCTCCATCATTCCATAGGCTTGTGCCCATAATGAAGTGTTTTGCAGTGTCTAAAGTTGAGACTTATTACAAATGTGTAGAACTTGAGGCTGTTGAATGGTGGCCCGCTTGACAAATTCTGAAGATTTTCTCTACAGCGGGTATGACTATTTTAGTACTGTAGGAAGGTAGCCTCTTTCTAGCCTTGTTACCCCCACTTTTGGCCTGTTTGTGAGTATATGTCAGGGTGTTTTCACTGTCTCACTGGGATCCTGGTAGCCAGGGCCCAGTGCTCATAGTGAAAACCCTATGTTGTCAGTGTGTTTGTTATGTGTCACTGGGATCCTGCTAGCCAGGACCCCAGTGCTCATAAGTTTGTGGCCTATATGTGTTCCCTGTGTGGTGCCTAACTGTATCACTGAGGCTCTGCTAACCAGAACCTCAGTGTTTATGCTCTCTCTGCTTTCTAAATTTGTCACTGCAGGCTAGTGACTAAATTTACCAATTTTCATTGGCACACTGGTACACCCATATATATGGTACACCCTTGTATATGGTACGTAGGTACCCAGGGTATTGGGGTTCCAGGAGATCCCTATGGGCTGCAGCATTTCTTTTACCACCCATAGGGAGCTCAGACAATTCTTACACAGGCCTGCCACTGCAGCTTGAGTGAAATAACGTCCACGTTATTTCACAGCCATTTTTCACTGCACATAAGTAACTTATAAGTCACCTATATGTCCAACCCTCACTTAGTGAAGGTTGGGTGCCAAGTTACTTAGGGGGTCATTCTGATTCTGGCGGGCGGCGGAGGCCGCCCGCCAGAATTCCGCCCCCATTATACCGCTCCGCGGTCAGAAGACCGCGGAGGGTATAATGAGTTTTTCCCTGGGCTGGCGGGCGGTCTCCAAAAGACCGCCCGCCAGCCCAGGGAAAAACTCCCTTCCCACGAGGATGCCGGCTCGTAATCGAGCCGGCGGAGTGGGAAGGTGCGACGGGTGCAGTGGCACCCGTCGCGTATTTCAGTGTCTGCAAGGCAGACACTGAAATACTTTGCGGGGCCCTCTTACGGGGGCCCCTGCCGTGCCCATGCCATTGGCATGGGCACGGCAGGGGCCCCCAGGGGCCCCGCGGCACCCCCTACCGCCATCCTGTTCCTGGCGGGCGAACCGCCAGGAACAGGATGGCGGTAGGGGGTGTCAGAATCCCCCATGGCGGCGCAGCAAGCTGCGCCGCCATGGGGGATTCTAAGGGCAGCGGTAAACCGGCGGGAGACCGCCGGTTTACCCTTTCTGACCGCGGCCAAAGCGCCGCGGTCAGAATGCCCTGCGGGGCACCGCCGGCCTGTCGGCGGTGCTCCCGCCGACCCTCGCCCCGGCGGTCGAAGACCGCCGGGGTTAGAATCAGGGCCTTAGTGTGTGGGCACCCTGGCACTAGCCAAGGTGCCCCCACATCGTTCAGGGCAAATTCCCTGAACTTTGTGAGTGCGGGGACACCATTACAGACGTACACTATACATAGGTCACTACCTATGTATAGCGTCACAATGGTAACTCCGAATATGGCCATGTAACATGTCTAAGATCATGGAATTGTCACCCCAATACCATTCTGGTATTAGGGGGACAATTCCATGATCCCCTGGGTCTCTAGCACAGAACCCGGGTACTGCCAAACTGCCTTTCCGGGGTTTCCACTGCAGCTGCTGCCAACCCCTCAGACAAGATTCTGCCCTCCTGGGGTCTGGGCCTCCCCGGCCCAGGAAGGCAGAACAAAGGATTTCCTCTTAGAGAGGGTGTTACACCCTCTCCCTTTGGAAATAGGTGTGAAGGGCTGGGGAGGAGTAGCCTCCCCCAGCCTCTGGAAATGCTTTAATGGGCACAGATGGGGCCCATCTCTGCATAAGCCAGTCTACACCGGTTCAGGGATCCCCCAGCCCTGCTCTGGTGCGAAACTGGACAAAGGAAAGGGGAGTGACCACTCCCCTGATCAGTACCTCCCAGGGGAGGTGCCCAGAGCTCCTCCAGTGTGTCCCAGACCTCTGCCATCTTGGTTTCAGAGGTGTTGGGGGCACACTGGACTGCTCTGAGTGGCCAGTGCCAGCAGGTGATGCCAGAGACCCCCTCTGATAGGCTCTTACCTCTCTTTGTAGCCAAAACTCCTTTCTTGGTAGCCAAACCTCCTTTTCTGGCTATTTAGGGTCTCTCCTCTGGAGTATTCTTCAGATAACGAATGCAAGAGCTCACCAGAGTTCCTCTGCACTTCCCTCTTCGACTTCTGCCAAGGATCGACCGCTGACTGCTCCAGGACGCCTGCAAAACCGCAACAAAGTAGCAAGACGACTACCAGCAACATTGTAGCGCCTCATCCTGCCGGCTTTCTCAACTGTTTTCTGGTTGTGCATGCTCTGGGGGCTGTCTGCCTTCACCCTGCACTGGAAGCCAAGAAGAAATCTCCCATGGGTCGACGGAATCTTCCCCCTGCTAACACAGGCACCAAAAGACTGCATCACCGGTCCTCTGGATCCTCTCTCATCCTGACGAGCATGGTCCCTGGAACAGAGGAACTCTATCCAGGTGACTCCCACAGTCCAGTGATCTTTCAGTCCAAGTTTGGTGTAGGTAAGTCCTTGCCTCCCCACGCTAGACTGCAAACCTGTGTACTGCATGATTTGCAGCTGCTCCGGCTTCTGTGCACTTCTCCAAGGATTCCTTCGTGCACAGCCCAGCCTGGGTGCCCAGCACTCTATCCTGCAGTGCTCAACCCTCTGAGTTGGACTCTGACGTCGTGGGACCCTCCTTTGTGACTCTGAGCCAGCTCCGGTTCACTAATCTTCTAAGTGCCTGCTCTGGTACTTCTGCGGGTGCTGCCTGCTTCTGTGGGGGCTCTCTGAGTTGCTGAGCGCCCCCCTCCGTCTCCTCCCCCAAGGGGCGACATCCTGGTCCTTCCTGGTCCCCAGCAGCATCCAAAAAGCTTCTACTGCGACCCTTGCATCTAGCAAGGCTTGTTTGCGGTATTTCTGCGTGGGAACACTTCTGCAACCTTCAGCACGCCGTGGGACATCTTCCATCCAAAGGAGAAGTTCCTAGCTCTTTTCGTTGTCGCAGAATCCTAAGCTTCTTCCATCCGGAGGCAGCTTCCTTGCACCTTCATTCGGGGTTTCCTGGGCTCCTGTCCCCCCTGGACACTATCGCGACTCTTGGACTTGGTCCCCTTGCCTTGCAGGTCCTCAGGTCCAGGATTCCATCTTCAGTGCTTTGCTGGTGTTTGTGGTTCTTGCCGAATCCCCCTATCACGACTATTGTGTCCTATTGGGGCAGTAGGGGTACTTTACTCCTACTTTTCAGGGTCTTGGGGTGGGGTATCTTCGACACCCTGACTGTTTTCTTACAGTCCCAGCAACCCTCTGCAAGCTCCCATAGGTCTGGGGTCCATTCGTGATTCGCATTCCACTTTTGGAGTATATGGTTTGTGTTGCCCCTAGACCTATGTTCACCTATTGCATCCTATTGTAATCCTACACTGTTTGCATTACTTTTCTTACTATTACTTATCTGTTTTGGGTTTGTGTACATATGACTTGTGTATATTACTGACCTTCTAACTGAGGGTACTCACTGAGATACTTTTGGCATATTGTCATAAAAATAAAGTACCTTTATTTTTAGTAACTCTGAGTATTGTGTTTTCTTATGATATTGTGCAATATGATATAAGTGGTATAGTAGGAGCTTTGCATGTCTCCTAGTTCAGCCTAAGCTGCTTTGCCATAACTACCTTCTATCAGCCTAAGCTGCGAGAAACACCTCTATTCTACTAATAAGGGATAACTGGACCTGGCACAGGGTGTAAGTACCACAAGGTACCCACTATAAGCCAGGCCAGCCTCCTACAAGTGCATGTTGACGAAAGTTGCCTGGCTAGTGGGAACCTTAAATATTCATCCATTTAAACTAAAGCGTACTTTGCAGATCGAAGCACATTAAAAAGGTCAATAGCTATATTAAAAAATACACCGTTTGGCAGCAGAGACATTTGCTGTGGTGTTGGTTTGCTTTACTGGCTGAATATCTGGCACTTGTGACAATTTCTGAGGGTAATCCCAAAGAGTGAGCTGACATGGGGAAACCAGACTGGATTCTAGTAGCAATCTTTTTGTTGCCACAGCTCCCCAGTGTCTCTTAAGTAGGTTCACAATCCCTCTGCACATCTTTTAAGGGATGATTAGGGGTTACCCTCGTAGTAGCAGTCCACATGTTACCACTGATACTGTTAGTGTACATGTTTGAATGATAAGAAAAAAAAAATGTGGCAATAGAAGTATAAAGGATACCGGCACACAACTTCCAATCGTAACCAAAGTGGGTTATTCTAATACACAAAAAAACACTACCAAAACTCTACTGGGAGTGGGTTGCCTCAAAGAAACCTAATCCAATTTAGAATCCCTTAAGGTTTTTTTAAGAGACCTTCATTCACCGTGACACT
The DNA here is from genome assembly GCF_031143425.1 of Pleurodeles waltl. NCBI lineage: Eukaryota > Metazoa > Chordata > Amphibia > Caudata > Salamandridae > Pleurodeles > Pleurodeles waltl. The sequence continues at coordinate 548,099,310 of NC_090440.1, read as the reverse complement.
TCAGTGGCATGCTTCATCATCGGGTCTACACTCAGCCACCCAATGTGACTGAGTGGGCTCAACCTCATCATGGTGGGGGCACTTCTGAACTGAATTGCAAGTGGGATCTGTTAAATGTGTATTAAAATTACCTCCTATATCCCTACGCTGATTTTATTATGTAACTGGCAATAGGGGTAAGGTTAAAAAATGAAAAACATTTACTTGGGGGGTATAATCCCTGACATCAACTGTGAAAGTGTGATGTACATGTTTCCTGTCCGGCACCATGTCTTGGGCCAAAGGTCTCCGGTCTGGGAGCTATGGTTGGTGTCTCTCTTCCTGACTGCTCCCCCCATTAAGGCGAGATTGGTTCTTGTGGATTTTCTCAGGAACGAACTGTGACTGACCCCTGTGTATAAATGTATAACCAGACACTATCCTGTGTTATTAGATCAGAAGATTATTGTACATAAAATGTGAGTGTAAGTGTGCACAGTGAACCTCACAATTCATGTGAGTCATTGATTTACACCATTCCTAAGTCTACTGGCCCGTTACCAGTATGATGAAGAAAGTACAAATAACGTAGCATGATATAAACTTTTTCTTAGTCATAGTTCTCTCAAAATTGTCCAAAGTGCAATATGCCACGTGTGGCTACTGTGGCATGCTCTGAAACAACACATATGTACATCTGTGTTGGCTGACATACACAAAAAGGCATTCTCAACATGCATATATCTATGGAAATGTGTTAGCTGATGTACTCACAGAGACATAAACAACATGCATGAGATATATTCGTGACTGGCTTAGGTACACACCACGACAATACCAACATACATAAAGATATTTCCATGGTAGCCCCTCAGGCTATTCTAGACCGCATCTTTAGATGTAAGCATTCCTCGTGCCAGATTAAAGCCTAGCAAAATTAGCTGATTAATGATAGGTGCATTCAAATACCTTCTATAAAGGCCTTGGAGTGCCACAGGGCAGCTTAGCGGCTGGCGGACCCTGTGGTCACACACTGCAGGTAAAGAAGGGGAAGACTGTTATCAAAATTCCTCAAGGTAAAACACTCACCATTATAAAGAGAAAGAAAATACAGTCCTCAGCCCGTATGCCCCACTTACTTCGTCAAGGGTGAACAAGAGTTTGTGTTCCACTAACTATCCCTGTAATATCTCACAGAATTGATAGTTAACTAAAATGCATATCACTCAAGTAATGCTCCATGGGTTGTGGGGTGGTTACAGTCCACCTGTCTTTCTGTTTTAGGTTGGCACATTGACAACGTCTTTGGTGCTGGGGGTCTACTAATGAAGAAAATGAGCTTAGATGCGATTCCTTCTATCGGGATCGGTGACATCAGGATGTGGTACATGATGTGCATGATCTGGATGAGTTGGAAGACCAATTAGTCTTGTCTCTTACTGCTTTTGTGTGATGTGTTTTCTATTCTTTCCTTATCACAGGTGTTCCTTTGCTGAGTGACTTGTCCATCTTCTCATAATGGTTTCCTTGACCACATTGCCAGCATTCTTGTCCCATGCTGGACGGGTTTGCTTCATGTGGGTATGATTGGCCACTTCGATAACACCTATGTTTTTTGTCATGAGAGCTACCTTGGGCTGCCCTTTCTTTTCCCCCCATAGTCATAGTTCTTGTGATGTTTCTTGGTGGTTTGCGCATGTAATAGAAATGCTTTTTTTTTTAAACAAACTTTTTATTGCGTTTTCGGGAAAAAAACATACACAACATGTCTTTCATCAGTGTCTTAGGTTTTCATACATTTGTTTTAGATACTATTCACATTGAACAACATGCTAAGCTGGTTTTACCTTATCTATCCCTCAGTGATTGTGCCTTGATCAATCATCAGCCCATTCAAAATTACATCAGCCGTCATTTGAAACATGCCCTGGTAGTCCGCCCGACTTCGCTTTTAACAATCCCACCACATCACCTCCACCCCCATGGTGCATCCAGTCATTCTGTGGGGTATTTCTGCCCCATAGGCCCTGTCTCGTGTATATAGTGCTGCCCTAAAGTATTGCGCTCACTCCCTGTAAACTCTGCTCACCTAAAGTACCTTTGCATGGATGTTGTAGAGCTGCACCTTAGTGGATGGTCTCAGGCCTCTTCCTGCGGTTGTTCCTCTAAATCTCTTAGGGTGTCTACTAGTGTCCCCCAGGCCTGGCCGCATCAATCGATCCCTTCCCTCATTTCGCCTCCCAGAGCCTCCCCTCTGCTCCTAGATCTGTCCATTTCCTGTACTCTTGTTGCCATGCTTGTAAGCTTGGGCATCTTGGAGTTTTCCAGCATCTTGCGACCTCTCTCATAGAGAGGACCAGCACCAAATCCCGGAAGCGGCTAGTGACTTTCGTCTTTGCTGTGTGGGGAAACATCCCAATAGGCAGTGCTGGGCCTCTATGCTACCAGTTAGCGTTTCCGTAATTCCCTCCCAGAACCTAGCGAGTGCAGAGCAGCTCCAAAACATATGGTGAAATTCTGCCCCTCGTTCACCACAGCGTGGGCATGTATGTTCTGTCTGTGAGAAATACCTATTAAGTCTCCCGGGGGTAAGGTATGCCCTGTGTAATACATACAAAATAATTAGCTTAAATCTGGCCTTCCTGGTCACCTTGGCTGTGGTATATAGGATGATTTCCCAATCCCTCTCCTCTATCGCCAGTCCTAGATCCTCCTCCCATTTACCCCTCAGGTCCAGCATTGGGGTCTGGCGATCTCCCGCTATCCTTTGTAGAGGCAGGTGACTGCCCTATATGTGGCTGCGCCCCAGTATGAATCCTGCTTGGTCTCGATGTGCTAGATGTGGCATGTGGAGTAGCAGCTGCGTGGCTAAGATTCTGCTGAGGATTTTATAATCAGTATTTAACATGGAGAGCAGTCTCTAGGCTCTCTTGTCATGTGGCTACATCCCTGGTTTCAACCGAGGGATTATAATGGCCTCCAGAGTGGTCTGTAGGAAGCGTCCTTCCTGTCTGGCTGCATTATATGGATCCGCCAGTTTAGGGGCCAATAGCCCTGAGTGTGCACGTAAAACTCTATGGGCAGCCCGTCTGTCCCCGGGACCTTATTCCTAGCCAGCGTTTTATGGCCGCCTTAACCTCCTGAAGGGTGACTGCCTCTCCTAGTGCATTTACCTCTTCTCAAGTGAGAGATGACAAGCGTAGCGGTCCCAGAAATTCTGTCAGCTGTGTCCCAGATGGGTCCACCACCCTTCTGTACAGTTTGGCATAGTGATCGTGCAATTCCTTTTTTATGTCATCCTGCCTGTGCAACCATCTGCCATCAGTGGTCAGCTCCACAATGATCGATCCACATTTACCAGGGATTGCTAACCAAGCTAGGGGCGAACCAGTGCGATCTCGCATGATGTGAGCTTGCACCATGTAGTTGCAATAGTAAAAGCACCTCAGCTTTTCAACCATCGTTGCCACCTTTTCCTGTGCCTCTAGTAGCTCTGCTTGTATCTCTGAGTGCCCCGGGTGGCGCTTTTTTAGCAGCCTGAGGGATTTCTCCACTTCCAGTGTCTCCCTCAACAGCGTGCGCTGGATTCTGACCGTTTCGGAAATGCAGCTCCCCCTGAGTACCACCTTGAAGGCATCCCACTCTGATAAGGGTGACTCTATTGTTCATGCGTTCTCCTCAAATATTGCTGTATGCGTGTCCTAATTTGGTCTCTGAAGACATGATCATCTAAGGAGTGCGGAAGCAGCCTTCCCATGGGTATGGCCGGTCGGTTTCTTTCCCACTGTAATCCTAACAGCAGGGGATTATGATCAGAGATTGTGCGGGACAAGTACTCTGTGTTATTCACCAGCATATGCATGTCCGGGGTGCAAAGGAGGGCATCCAGGTGGACATGCAGGGCATGGAGACTCATGAAGAAGTAGTCACGCTCTGGTGGATGCTGCTGTCTCCAGGGGTCGAGCATGCCCCACTCTCGCTGCCATCGTGCAAATCCCTGAGATATGCGCACAGCTGGTACCTCCTTCATGGGGGGGAAGGAAGCGGTGCATTTCCAGATCGGTGAGACAGTTGTAATCACCTCTCAAGAGGACTGAACCAGTTAAAGATGGGGCTACTTTCTTCAACAGTTCCTAAAAAAACTCCGACATTAGGGCCATAAATGCTGCCTAGCACTATGTCGCGCCCATCCAGGCATCCCAACACTACGGCATATCGTCCACCAGGATCCACAATCTGTCCAGTGTGCTGATAGGGAAAGCCTGCCCTGATCCAGATTCATGCAAATGCTCAATAGGTCGTGTAAATGAGCCGCCCCCTCCACGTACGCTGTAATGCTAAGCCTTCTGTGGCGATCAGGTGTGTTTTCTGGAGGAGGGCAATGTGCACTCCTCTGCGTTGCAGTGTACCTTTTACCATTTGGTCATAGAGCACATCCCCCGGATATTCCAGGTGAGGATTTTATATGTTCCAGGTGCGGCCATCGTCTCATGATATGATAATGAGTCTCACCTGGGTGCATCCTGCGCCCACCGTGTTCGGCTATCTGCCCATCAACTCCTGTCTAGAACACTACATTTTATGAGTGCACCACACCAGATCTTCCCTGACAACAACTACTTAACACTCCTTAAACTCCCCCTCCCAGGACAAGTAGGTTTACTCCCCCCATCGAAACAAACAACTAATAAACAGGCAATTAAACAGCAGTTGGAGCGTTCATGCCATGCCCGGCCCGAGCAAGCCACCAATCCAATACGCTGGCCCCACTCAACCTCCCCGTGTCCATTACAAATGATATTCTCCATTTCTAGTGCCTTATTAAGAGGTTGGTCAATATTCCAGCCACCCTGGGTACTCTGCCAGTATCATCTCTGGTTACCCAGAAGCCCAGTGTCAATTTGAGCTTGTTCCCATCCCTCTCATGTCATATCTGTTATCTCAGAGAGGTGTAGTGTCATAGTCATCATACCTCATTTCATTTCACTGGGCGCCCTGCATTGACACCCCTGTGGTTTACCTGGTACCTTCGCTAGAAGAGGTAATCTGCTGCATGTGGTTTGATCTTGGGGAGATCATTGTCTGTGAGCCCAGGGGTGCTGTTCCCACTTGAGGTGCTGGTGTGCTGGGAGTCCTCTCCCATCAGAAGGGAGGGCAAGATCCTCCCACTCCCACGCACTGCTCTCTGTCTGACCCTCTGTGCTTCTTCACCTGATGGGGCGGGTCCACCTGAGGGGGGTATGCGCTTCTTTTCCCTCCTCAGCGATGGCCTCAATCATCCCGCAGGCTCTCAGCTAGGTCTGGCATGGGCATTAGCATCCAGTCAACTTCAGACCTCCTGAGGTGTGTGGCAGAACTGTACGCCCTCACGTGAGACGACTGGCAGGCGCGCCGGGAATATCACAGCTATTTAAATCTCAGCTGCCGCAGTCGACTCTTGGCTTCCATGAACAATGCGTGCTGTTTTGGATGGCCTTAGTGAAGTTCGGACAATCATGAACTTTTGGTTCGCTATTCGGATATCCCCCTTCCTTTCAGCACAGGCCAGGACATGGTCTTGGTCCTTGTAATGGAGCAGGCTTGCCACCATTGGTCTTGGTGGCACCCCAGATGGCGGAGGTCAGCCAGGAACCCTGTGCACCCGCTATAGGGCATTGAAGGGGGATAGTTTCTCCGGCACCCCCTCCTCACACAGCACAAAACTTTCTATTAAGGTTAAGGGATCCCTGCCTTCCGGCTGCTCCGGTATGGCCACCACTCCGATGTTAAACCTGCGCGATCTGTTCTCTCCATCTTCTGCACTGTTCTTGAGTGCTTTCTCCAGCGCTGCCATTTTAACCCGCATCTCCAACACGTCTGGGTACAGGTCCAATAGTGTCCTTTCTGTGGCACTCACTCGCCAAACGCCAATGGTCATCTCGCAGGAAGACTAGTCATGCGCATCAATTTTTGGTCTCCAAGACTTCCCTGGTGGTTGTAACAGTTTGGAATATGTCTTGCAGAGTGGGTTCAGTGTGAGCCTTCCTGTCCGGCGCCATGTTTTGGGCCAAAGGTCTCGGGGCTGGGAGCTATGGTTGGTGTCTCTCTTCCTAACTGCTCTCCCCATTAAGGCGAGAGGGTGAGTGCCTGCATTCAGGTTCGTGAGGGGTAGTCCGTTGTCACCGCGTTATGCAGCCTCCCTAGCATGATATGCTCCATCATACCCTCGTTAATGTCCTGGCCCACGGGTCCCAGATGTCCTCCGGGCATGCAGCAGTGTACCAGGGCTTAGCTCCGTCCGCAGGGCGCAGCGTCCTTCCCTGTCGAAAAATCCCCATCAACCCTGTGTTGGCCTCAATCAGGGGGGATGAAGGTCCACTGCAGTGCAGTGGCCCTTTGTCCACCTCACTATGCCCAGCAGTCTCTGGAGCACTAATTTGGTACTTTACTGTGTGCAGTGGACTTCTGTTGAGCTAATCATGCTGCGGGGCAGTTGCCGGGCCCTGTGGGTGGCAAGGGTTGGGGTTAGTCCAACAGGCTTTGGCCGTGACTGTTGTGGGGGAGGAGCGATCCTCCTGCCTCCCGCCCCTCACAGGAAGGGTCCCCCTCCTCCACCTTGTTCCGCTGGTAAGTCCTTCTTCTCCCCCTCGGGTCCCGTGGGCCTTGCAGCATGCAACCAGGCCTCCCTCTGCACAACGGCCTCTCTCCTTACTCGCACCACAGGCAGCCCCGAGGACATTCCCGGGGTGCTCCTTCCACACCGTCAGCCGGGCTCACCCTGAAGATCGTAGACAGGGAGGGTCTCTCAATATCTCAATGCCAGGCCTCTAGGTCTCCCTTTCCCAGGCCTGGGCATCTCTGGCAGGGTACTGTGGTCCCCTGAGTCACCACGCTCCTCGGTGTCCAGTGATTGCCATCTTAAGATTTCTTGCCATGATCCAGAGGCCTGCTCCCAACCCCAGCTTCTGGTCCACGAGCACTTATAAGGTGTGCCTCTCGCTGCAGTCTGCAGGCCTCTCAGTCCTTTATGCAGTGCTTAATTTGTAAATAAAAACGTGCTGTGCCCTGAGCTCACCATTTAAAACATGCGGCTTCTGCATTTAAAAGTGTGAGTACGGAATACTGAGGCAGCGTAACCCTGAAGCCATCTCGGGCCCCTTTAATCCATTTAAAGCCACGCACTGCCCCCTCAGTTCACCTTTGCAGCTATCTGCTATCTAACATTGTGACGCTTTTTTGTTTCTGTCGTCCTCCGTCCTTCCCATGTGTGTCTTTTGCTGTCAGTAAATGCTTGAAGCAGAAGAATAAGCGCCGGCCCTCAAAAATAAGTGCCGGTGCTCAGCATTGGAAACAACAAGCACAAATTAAGCACTGCCTTTATGTACATCTTTGGAATGTTGCACAGGTGGTTGTTGGGTCCAGGGGAGCTGGCCCCTCAGTGCCCCACCATCTTAACTCTCTCGTGGCCGCGCAACTCAGGGCTGCAAAATATCCTCTGGTGGCGGGGTCCCTATGAGGAGTCCCCCTATTTACGCTGCACTAGAGACCCAGGGCAACCAGGATAGGCAACGGATTGGAGTAGGCCTCTGGGATCATTATCTGAGGGACAGCACCGCTGCCCTGTCGGATAATGATTCCGTCTAACGCCAGGCTGCCTGACGGCGACGGCCTGGCGGTGGGTGAGCATAGGCGGCCCTCCATCGCTTCATTATATGGCGGTGTGGGCCGCCATGCCGGCTGGCGGATTTCCTGGCCACCGCCGGCATGGCAGCCCACACCGCCAACATCATAATGAGGGCCTTTGTTTGCTTTTAAAAGACTTAAGACACTTTATATCACTTTTCAGTGATATCGCAACATTTACTTATTACATTTTAATCATTTTGACCTGCATCTTATCAGATAAATATTATATATTTTTTAACACTGTGTGGTGTATTTTTGTGGTGCTATATGGTGTTAGTGTATGATTTATTGCACAAATACTTTACACATTGGCTTCTAAGTTAAGCCTGACTGCTCAGTGCCAAGCTACCAGAGGGTGGGCACAGGATAATTTGGATTGTGTGTGACTTACCCTGACTACAGTGAGCGTCCTTGCTTGGACAGTTGGTAACCTGACTGCCAACCAAAGACCCCATTTCTAACAGTAATGATTGGAGTAGCCTAAAACATGTGAACTAGAATCATTTGCTTGACAAAGCATGCCACGTGACCAGTGTTAGAGTGTCTCAATTTTCTGTTCTATTGTCTGCATCCAATTACATCACACAACAAACACATGCACCCAAAACAAACTGAGCTACTTGTATTTAACAATGCTTGTTATCACTACTTATTCTATAGCACATAAATAAGAAACAACTTCCATTCTTCACTTCACATTGCTTTTCTCTCTACTCTATATGTCTGAGTCAATCACTTATGTTCTTTTGTACCTTATATCAGACTTTCTGCAGTACCCTCCATTAACATTTCTCACTCTTCATCTTCTTCCTCTCCATCACCGGGTTTTCACTCTCTACTACCCAATCACACACAGAAACACATGCACTGTATTTTCTTTGTTTGGAGCCGTCATAGCTACAGCTGTGTTTATGACTTCTTCACACACTTTCCACAGAATGGTAATTACAATAGGTACATTAGTGACCATTGCACTGTACCTTCCTTCTATAGGGAGGCCATGAACTGGATGGCATGTAGGCTGAACACCATTATGACGCAGATACAGACAATGTGAGAACCTTACATTGCCTTCAGCCTCAACTTGCTGTATCATAATCTCATTCTTTGTGCTGCGGCAAAACAGAAAGGGTCTGTGTGTTTTATATATCAACTCAAAACGTCCCTGAGTTAGTGTTTGTGCTGCTGATAGCAGAGCTTGGAAACACGAGGCAAGTATTGCAGTGTTCCCATCTCTGCTTTCTGCAGCTCTTACACTATGTACTGGTGGCCAGGAATGGACCGCCATGTGGAATGATATGCCAATGTGTGCAAGATACGTCTGACCTCTGTTAAACAAAGGAAAAGTAAAGAGAAGCCATGATGTAGAATTCCCTTGGCAACCCATGGTGAAGCCATGATGTAGAATCCCTTGGCAATCCATGGGTGAAGCCATGATGTAGAATCCCTTGGCAAACCATGGGAGAAGCTGTTGTGGACTTAATGCTCCTTTCTCTTTATTGCCTTCAGATATGTGGTATCGAATTGTGATGTGTGATCTCTTTTTAAAATCGGTTTATTATAGGTTTGTGGAGGCAGCTACCATGGATGAGGTCTTAAATTTTCTTAATGATATTTTTATTGTGGCATGCGTTCTAAAGTTCTAGGTATCTGATAATGAAACCCATTTTGTTTCTGAGAAGATTTTTGAAGTGTCATTGTATCAGATCTTTGAAGACAGCGTTTTATAGTTTGTCTTCAAACGGAGTTGAATTAACACATTTTTAAAGGTGGAGTGAAGAATCCTGTGGTCAGTTGTTTAGATGTTGAAAACTATTTGAGTGGGAAAGTTATGGCTTCTGTTAACATGCTGCACAGCACAACTTGTGTTGCACCTTTTGTTAATGTTAAAGGACCTGTAAGAAATTGCGTTATTAGTTGCGAAGGATGCCAGTCCTTCACAAAAAATACGTTTGAAATTGACTTATTACTGGGAACTAAGCACCCCCATTGTAGCGCTTGATGCTCTCAGGGTAGCAAAGCAGAATAGTCCAAGGATTACTCAGGGGAGGTGGTCTGGGCTAGCAATCCCATTTCACTGGCACAAAACAACACTCAATTACCTATTTTTCAGTCAGTGTTTTTTTCTTTTAAAATGGAAAAATAATTTATTACACACATACTACTGAATACTAAGCATTAAATTACAAATATGTACCTCAAGTAGATGAAAATACTTTTGTGACACCCTAATATCATATTTTTCCCATTATGCGAGCTGAAACTCATAATCACAATGTCCCCACCAATATCAGATGTAACATCACTGTATAATGGAGTGTCATTATACATAAGGCAGGTCTATTGGGTTTATCAAGGTGGCACACTGTGTGTTCGTTTCAAAGTATCACCATAATAATGAAACAGTAATCACATGTTACGTTAAACTATTAAACCCAATGGAATCAATAACCATATTCAATTGCATTCATTATTAATGTAAGGATTGCAATATTCATCAATAATCATTGTCAATAAGCATTATAAATAAAGCATTTCATTTCAACCAAAAACATAAGTCTGCATCTTTCACTCAGCTCTAGCATAATGCAGTCCTAGGACCAAGCACTAGAGGTCACTGCATTCCCGAGCGTATGAGCCTAAAGCTCCTGCTCAGAGTGCTTTGATAAAAAAATAAACCCCTTTGAGGTGACATGAATACAATCTACTCCTACACTTATTGTAAGTTCTTTAAAAACAAATTGGGGGGAGCTGCTTCACTATTTGCAACCCCACATATTTGTTACTGAATGTTGGTGGTGCCCCTTCCCCTCCTGGGGCACCACAAACATAAAAAATGCTGCATTATGGGGTGCTCATTTGGGGACCAGTGAATATTCACTGAGCGGCCTGCTCTTTAGGCTTTGGTTATTTTCTTTTTCAAACCCCAGGGGCCCCTGCCTACCGGGCACCCCAGGTGCAGGTAGAGTGGTAGGAGAAGCACAGGGTGTCTACTCCTGGCTACCCCACCGGTTCCCTGCTCATGCGGGCACCTAAGGGTGGCACGTGGGAGCTGACATTTCTTTCGGGGGAACCATATGGTCTCCCGCTTGGAGCAGCAGCACATTTTGCCTGGCATGTCACCCACCCCAGACACGGGCACAGGGGGAGGGAGGGGGCATGGTACACACCCATGGGAGTGATCCCTGCCTGGAGAATGGGGTCCCGGGGCAGGTAATTACTTTTGTCTGGTCCTCTGCATTCTTTTGCTCTGGCTGATAGGGAGATTGGATCCCCAGGGGCAATCTGGATTCAGGGGAGTGGACGCCCACTCCCCCAGACATAAATAATTCTGCGATGACCCCCAACCCTCCCCTGGGAGATGCAAATCTTTAAAAAAGCAGAACTCTGGCACCGTTAAGTCAATTTGGGCGATCCTTGGCTCATTTTGCTCCTAACCACTAGGGACATCAAGCTTCCTCACCTCTATAAGTGCATACTTTGCTGTGAGCTTGATTTACTGACAGCTTTCTCTCTGCTTGGCTGATTCTAGTCCTGGGGGGTCAACTGGTGACAAAGCCCTTAGTTACACTTGCAGGGCATCAAGTAGCTCCTCATTCCAGCTGGCCGTTCTTCTGCTGTTGTTGCCATCCAGGTCCAGTGTTCTTCGCCTGTCTCTCCCTTGTGCAGGGATTTTTAAGTAGGGGTGGAAAATTCTAGATACTAAACCCCCCTAGCCATTCCTAGGATGCCACATTGACCACGTTCCACCCCTTCTGCAGAGCATTCTGGGACAATACAAAATGGCCCAGTCAAGTTTTCTCTGAAAAGAGCTCCTCTGAGGGTCTTAGCTCTGCCCCAGGATGATATCAATGCTAGATCCCTTCCTGCCAGAACCTCAAAGGCGTGCCCCTCCTTTGTTGGCTCCAGATGTCTGGGCTTCCTCTTTTGTTCACTAGGCCAAGGCTGTCTCAGTTCATTTGCAGTGTGACAAGTTAATTATTAGTTGCAAATATTCCTCCCCATCTCTCCTTTACCAAACACTGAGCCAATCACTGATAATTGCTCTTTTGTGTGGGGGAGGACTTTGGTGCCTCAAGGGGTAACCCTTCGCCCAGTAAGGGGACAGAGGCATGGAATCTGAATATGAGCTAAGTAAGAGAAATATGGCAATTCCTGAAGTCCCATAAGGTGTTAACGAATGTTGTTGGGAACTGCAATTTCAAACTTGACATGCATGTTTTATCCCAGTTTGGCAACTAGCTTGACCGTGTATGCCTATGTGTAGTGGAACTGCTCTGTAAGGCAGATTCCACTTGTATGTATAATAAAGTGAAAGCACTCCAGATTTTCCAGTAAACCCTATTGACCTATCTATGAATGCTCACTCATAATATAAGGCCTACCTTGGCCAGCCCCAATCCTTGCAAAGTCCCTTCTGCTCTAGGCTACCTTTGCACAATGGTAGTCTCAACCACGCAGTCACACGTGTGTATAACCCAAGACCAGTGACTCTTAACCTAGCTGCGCCGCAGTAGCCTTATCTTAAAAGGCTGACACTGACAGTAAATATACTCAGTCCAATTAGTGTGGAGTTACTGTAAGTGAGATTGAGGTAGAGAAACTCATCCACAGTAAAGGTCTAAAAACCAGGTAGTCAAAAGCGAAGAATCCTTGTGGACTACTTGGGTTGACTCGAATTGCTACAGGGTTGCAATGCCACGACAAAATTGACATCATCTATGTTAACATGTGATTTCCCTGTTTCTGATAAGGTGGTATCTATCTAGAATAGGGTTGCAGTATGCAGCTATTAAGCAAAAATAGGCTAAGGAATACCATGGCATGGTTAAGAGTACAAGGAGTGTTTGTTTTAAAGATGATGATTTTATTCTGATAAAAAAACCATGAGAAGTTGTGAAGAGGAATTTGGGAAATAATGGTTATGTGAGAGCTGCGAGAATTCTGAGATATTTTGGGCTGTTATAGGGGAAAGGCTAGTGGAATAAACCAAGTGTTGTGCTTGTGCAACCTAAACAGACCAATATTTATGTAGGTATGGTAATGATGCATGTGAGCCGTTTGATTGGTCTTTGTGTGTGCATTCGGTAGGAGGAAGAGGGCAATGTCTGTTACTGCTGATGGTCCTGTTGTGATGTCTGGTCATGAGTCTTCTTTTGTCGGTGCTGTTGAGGTGATGCAGAATAATGAGGATTATTGTTTTTCTATTTCAGACAGTAGGAGGCTGGTGAGATTACCAGCGAAGTTCAAAGACTTTGTTATGCATTATTTGAATGTTTCATAATTGTATGTGTTTTCTTTTGGAGAGGGGCGATTTGTTGTATGTGTTTTGATATTTCCCATGTACTTTTTACTCTAGTGCTTTATCTGTGTTATTTGTTTGTCTTGTTGAATTAGTGACAGCTGCTGGGATTGGTGTGGGGCATTAACAATATTTGTTTTTAACTTGTTCTTGCTTGCGCTTGCTTGGGATGCTCAGTATTGTAACTAAATGCTGTCAGTTGGTGCCTGGACCTTCCACGAGTGTGTTGTTTCTGTGAGCTCCTTAAGTTTATATCTACTTATAAATTAGATTTTTTCCTCTGCACGACATTTTGCCATTGTTCCTACTTGCTTCAGTCTGCTTAGTGTGCATGTGGTAGTTCGCTTGCAGTGACAGACACGTTCCCATGCTATCGGAAGCATAGAATGGCATGGACTGGAAGTGCTCCATCCAGGCGTCTCGGTATTCGTACTTTACTTGAGTTCAGCTGATTTGTGAATGAATGACTAATGCTGCAGTCATCAAATCAGAAAGCAGCTAGGCTTATGGTGAATAACTGTCCATGCCCTGATGCCACTGCGGCACCAGCTGCGCTACTGATACCTGGGCCCCTGTGCAGTGTCCTCCAGTCCTGCATCTTCCCCAGGGTCCTAATGTCCCTGACCTTGACCTCTACTGCTCCTCTACCTCATTACCCATCTGTATGAGTAGGTTGGTGCCATCGGTGGGCAGCATGAATGGCTTTGGTGCATGCCACAAAAGGTGCACCTGACCTCTTGAACTTTAGCAACAGAACAGCACCTCCTGGTTCCTCCTAAAAATATGCATAAACATTTGCTTTTCATTGATCTTTGACATATGGGATGGATTGTCTCAGCCTACTTCTGTCAGTAGACGATAGTCTCGTAATGTTGATGAATTTGCAGCCTCAGTAGTTGGTCATGTCTTCTTCAAAACATGGAAAGAGAAAGACATATCTCTTCACTTCCTCTTCTTTCATCTGGAGCATGGACCATGTACTGATTGCTTCATCTTGATTAGGGTCCTTCTGCTGCTGTGATTGAGGTACTATTTGTCTTTCTAGCTAGAGCAGCCCTACTGTTGTCCGTGTTGCTTCCTCTTTCGCACCCCCCACCTTTTATCCATGGTGCCTCTTTCCTCCAATCACCCACCCTCCTGCTTTCTGTGTTGCCTCTTCCCTTTCACAGCCCACCCTCCCGTTGTGTTTCCCCACCGCTAAAACCAAAAAAGGTGCTATAACTCCTCCAGTGGTGCCCACTTCATAGAGCTTATCTTTAGCTTCCTGTTCCCGTTTCATAGTGTTTTTTGTTATACCTTGTAGCTACACTGCTCTGCAACATGGCTACAAGACATTGGCAGAGCCAATAGCTCTCACATAGGCGAGGTTTATTGGCTTTGCCAATGTGTGTTCCTTATTGTGGGGGTTTTAGTGCACTTAAAGCCACGAATTTATTATTTATTTTGCTGATAATATTTTTCATTGCTTTTTGTTTTTCCATTTGTAGTGGGAGTACTGTTTGTCAACTGCGTGCTTACTGGTGATACTTTTACTTTTTATACACCTTTCAAATCCCCTTATCTATTTGTCTTCATTTCCCCTTTGTTTTTCTTATTGAATTTGATCTTTGTACATAACTGATTACGGGCATCAAAGTTCTGTATTTCTTACTGTATTGCTGGAACAGCAGCAGGTACCTTTTTTTTTAGGACATCCCACGTCACTCAGGCCCAGCTACCAATTACGAGACAAGGCTGCAGTCCCTAAATTCCGCTCCCCTCTGTAGTCCGACCAGGTTACATAAAGAGGACGAATGCGTCTTGCTTATAGGGATTCACAGCATCCAGAGGCTGGCACGAAATGTGTTTGAACTTCAGAGCTTGTGACCAACGCCGTTTGCCCAGTAAACATGGAAATCAACTGGTAGACAAAAAAGCCAAGACATCTGCTTGAAAGTTTCAGGACGAGCCCGTATTGCAGCTTGGCCAAATTTGCAGAAAATGAAGGAGGTTTTGAATACAGGTTCCAATCTACCGAGAGTGCAGTCCCTCATGCTCAACAAATGCAGTGCATGGCAGGCCCCAGGGGAGCAGCGTAGTCTCGAAGACATTCCCTAAGTGTAGTGCATTTATGGGTTAAAGGTGCACCGCACTAATAGCTGCTACTGGCTGACACAAAACTCAATTGACGAAGCCAGAAGAAACAGTATGTATTGGGATTACTGTCTCGGTCTTTCACCTTTAAAGATCGGAAACTAATGACGTTATCATATGTGGTCAATTTAACATAATTCGATATTCTCAATTCTTTTAGGGGAGGATGCATACAGGTAGAGGCGAGTGTACGCAACTCCCTGAATAAGTGGTGGTTGCAGATAACAATAGTGGTGGGACAGAGGATGAGACAATTAGTAGCTTAATAGATACGTGGTGACTAGAAATACATCTGTGATGGAGGGTGGGACTATGGATGGATCAGTGTGAGTTTTCCAGATGACATCCTAGATTGCGTCATAGATGTGCAGGTGGGGAGGATCATAGGTGGCAAGGTGGTTGTGATTAAAGAATGGGATTAATGGCAGAATGAAGGCTTGTTTATCTGGAAAAGTGGATTAGATTAGGGTGGGGTTCTATGGATCTGACGGTAGGTACAACTGCTGCTGGCCCACTTCTGGTCAGTGTTCCTAAAAAATCCTACCTTGGTTGCAGAGTGAACCGAAGAACCCTGGCAGGCAGTCGCAATGGCCGGTAATGTAGTGGCAGGGTCCATTACTGTGCACACACTGAGGGCAGCTTTGGCTGCATCGGTGGCCGTAAAACCCAGGCGAACAAACTGAAAATGATACAAAGAAGTGAATTTAGAATATTACAGTGCTGCAAACCCATCAACGTCAATTAACATAACTGCATCGAGCTTCAACATTATCAGGATTGATCACATAGAGACAGAGGGCATTTAAAGACAGCCAAATCCAATCAACTCTTCCCTTTCTCTGTCAGCCATAGCACCATATGCCATTTAGTCTCCGACTTGGGCTTTTTCGTGGCACCACTATTTCTCATTAATGTCTGTCAAAGGTTTTTGGGATTCTGTGTCTAATTGTGAAGACCACCACTGCTGCTGACAGGGGACTCAACACATTTACTATGAAAACCTTTCTAACAGTCCCTATCACCACTTCAATAGACCACCTTGCTCTATTGTGTTCAGATTTATCAGTATTGACAGTCTCTGTCATATCTTCCATGACCCTGCTATATGATGTAAGTCCTTGCATCCAATAGAGATGATTTTGAATTATTAAAAATTGTGTGCCTCACGTTAAGAACATGTTTACAATAAAAGGAAAACACTGCACTTTACAGATCTATACTTTCCTGTGCTTGACAAAACTAGGCCTAACCTCCATCCTCAATTCTAACACACACACACGATGTGTGTGTTTTCATTTCGCCGTTCATCGCACATTACAAAATGTGCATCTCTGTGTTGACATGCTAGTCTCAAAGATCTCCTGGGCGAATTATTTTTTTTTTATTGAACAAAATCGAGAACTTTCCTCCTAAACAGTGCTTAATTTGAGCCGGTGGTTTCCGGTGCTCAGCACTGGCACCTAATTGTCAGCACTGGCATCTACAACAGTCTGCCACATGGTGGCACTGTTAGTCTCATTTAGAGATAAGCACAACAACAACTGTTTATTAGTTCAATATACATTAGAAATGACTAATATCTGCCATCCAAGCCATTGTTGCAGCGCTGGGTGGACTGGAAGAGTCTGAACTGTCACAATTGCAGAAGTGTGGTAGCATTTGTGTTGGTACTGTCATTGGAGGCACTGACAGGGGCAATGGGTGGTAAAAGTCGAGTGGGCTCCTTCCTGACAAAGGGCTTGGCACTTCTTTTACTTTTTTTACAAATCAAGCACTGCTCCTCTTCCACTGTAGGCTTATTAGTAAAATGAGGGTATCATTGCTTTCAGTGTCACTAGATTTGTACTGACACGCCCAATGGCTGTTGGTCAAAAGGGGCTGCGTTAATAGTCGTTTAAGGATGGTGTTGGCATTGTATTGAACGATGCTGCATTATATTTTGTGTTCTATTTGTCAGTTCAATCACCTTATACTGACAGTGCAATTTGCGATGTGAATTTTGTTATGGAATGATTCCTTTTTGGAGGTGAACCATTATTGAGTCTGGTTTGTCTGACTTAGAGAGCATTTCATGTTACTCTGTCTCTTGTTGAGAATATTTTTGCTGACACCTAACTTCATGTCAGATTCTTTGCTTCTTTTGATTGAGATTTATGTTAAATAGCTATATTGATTTACCATGAATTTTTACTATTATCTTTGCCTTCTAAATTGTACTTTAAAATTATTTAATAAATCTTCATGGTTTTTAGGTTTATTGATCATGAGCCTTTTCGAGTCTTGTGGCTTATTTAATGCTATTTATCCTATCCGATTTTCCTAGTGATTTGTTTTTTGAAAAACGTTTTATTGAGTTTTGACCTTATAGCACACCCAGGCTTGGAACAGAGCCAGAAGTAAAATAAAACATTGCTATGTACTGAGCCTCACATATGCACCCCAACTTGAGGCTAAGCATGGAATATCAAACGTCGCCCCATAAAATCAATCTAAGATGGCCTCAAAGGATTGCATCTTGCCCTCTAAGGACCACCGTCGAAATTGACATGGCTCTAGGTGTATACCTCAGTGCCTGGTCCAAACTTTCCAAATCTGGTAGTGTTTTTCTGGGCACTCCCTGGACATTTGAAGCCCATGCAGTAATCCATACTGTTGGCTCACCCCTCCATGGCAGAGGCCGCGGCGTCCTTCCATGCCCTTGTGATATCTGGCTTGACTAGCGATATGCTGAGTCACAGCATCTGTCACCCCCTATGTGCTCTGTTATGTGCAGAAGGATTATTTTCAGGTTCCTAGGAATCTTCCAAATCAGTATCATCTCCAAAGTTCCCAGTACTCCCTCCCAAAAGTGTGATAAAGCTGGGCAGCACCAAAAGGTGTGTAACATGTCTCCTGTGGGATTCCTGCAGTGCAGGCAGCATCCTGAATTAACCAGCCCCATTCTGAACAGCCGCACTCTCATGGATTATGTATGATGTAACAATTTGAGCTGCATCAGCCGGAACTGAGAGGCAATCACAGCCTCCCTAGAGGCAGCCACCACCTCATTCCAGTCCTTGTCCTCCAGAGGCCCGAAGCCCTGTGCCCACGACGCCCTGGTCTTGAACATGGCGTCTGGATGGTTGTGCAGAAACATCTGATAGAGGACAGATATCTTGTGTTCCTTAATATCAGTGAGCAGGATTTTGGGCTTTAAGGCAGAGTATTCAGGAATGACTGAGTTGGTCAGTAGATATGGTGTGAGCTTGTGTCGGAGCTGGAGGTAATGGACAAACTGAGGGCCATGCATGAGATACTCTGTCTGCTGGCCTTGAAAGGACTTAGAAGACCCGTTGTGAATCAAATCTCCCATTGAAGATATAGCAATGGTGTCCCATATAGCGAAGTAGCAAAGAGTTGCAACCTGAGAAAGTCTGGTCCTACTCCACAGCGGAGTCTTCAACATGAGTCTGCCCCTCCATCCAATAGCCTTTGCTGTGTCTGGCCAAAACAGACAACACTACTCGAGTAGAAGCGGGCAGGGAGCGCAGGATGTTTCCACCATACAGTAAATGCAGAAGGTTATCTTGGCCCTCAACCCATCCCTCTACCGCATATGCCAAGCCCCAAAACCCACTGAACCACCACTCATTGAGCTGCCTTGTGCTATAACAGGAGATCGGGGTGCTATGCCGCCTTCAAAGGTAGATCTACAGTACTTCTCAAGAGCAATCCGGGGAACCCCCCAGCCTCACAAGAGATTCCGTATCAGAGTACTGGCCCTAGCATAGAAGCCTCACCCAAATGGGAAGGGGTGATGGTGGAGCTGGTATTTAAGTCACAGGAAAGAGACCATGTACGTTATAGCCTAAAGGCCAGGCAGGGATAGTGGAAGGGAGGACCAAAATTT
The DNA here is from genome assembly GCF_031143425.1 of Pleurodeles waltl. NCBI lineage: Eukaryota > Metazoa > Chordata > Amphibia > Caudata > Salamandridae > Pleurodeles > Pleurodeles waltl. Next base: position 548,080,342 of record NC_090440.1, on the reverse strand, counting down.
CACGTCTTTCGCCAGACCCACCGGTTCAGATTGAAGGTTGGCCTTGCAGGCCAGGGTCCTATCTTCAGTAACAACTATCTCCAGGTATTTAAACTCTGAGAAGAGAACCTGCAATTCCGGTACCCATGGCATGGCCATCTGGCACTGGGCAGTAGGGTAAATGGATTACATGGCAGTGTTCACGCAAAAACCATAGTAGGTCCCAAAAGTGTGGAGGATTTGAAGGATGCGGGGGCCTGTCACAGAGGGATCATCCAGAAATAATAAGACTTTGTCTCCATACAAAGATGTCCTATACCTGACCGTCAAGGGCCAAAGGAAGCCACAAAACAAGGTATTCACCTTTACCCAGGCCGCTAAGGGCACAATTGCCAAGGCAAAGAGCAAGGGGGAAAGTGGGCATCCCTTGCTGGTGCCCTTCTCTAGATTGAACCAATTTGACACAGACCTGCTGACGCGTACTCATGCCTAGAGGCTTGTGTACAGCAGTCGCAGGTAGCTGATGGATTTTGGCCCACAGTGAAGATGGGTCAATAAGGCAAACAGGTAACACAGTTCACCGAATCAAACACCTTCTGAAAATCCACCAGTAGTAGAGCTTGATGGCCAGGAATATTAGCCCTCATCTCAATGGCGTTGTTATACTTCCATATGTTGTGGCTAGTGGCCCGATGGGATATCAACCAGGACTGATCGGGATGAAGGAGGTATCTGATCACACCTGACAGTCTATTTGTTAACTGGATACACGTGGAGTATGCAGTTACTAAAAAAATCAGAAAAGGAAACAGAACAGGCAGTAGGTCGGGATGGGTCTGACCAAGCAGATCGGAGGGGATCTGATTGCTCAGAAGCAAGTGCCATCACACATCCAGATGGGTGCCATGCTTCATCATTGAGCAGCTCCTCGTTGGGCCGGTGTGGTAATGCCCAATGGGCCCCTCAAGGGTGCTCTTTGCCGGAGGTCTTTTAAAATAAGACGCCATGATAAAGTGTAAGTGGAGGTGCTGTATGTGTAGGTTGGTGTAAGTGTGGTATAAAAATAACTAAAAGAGTGTGCAACTCGAAGGAAAGTGAGAACGTTGGTCAACATATACACAAAACATGTTGACCGACTTTCTCACTTTCCTGTGAGCTGTGCGAGCCCTCGTTTGTCTCAATATGAGCTATAGGATCGCTGGTGGAATGAGGGGTGAGTAGCCAGTTCAGCATTTTGTTGCTTTGTCCCTCGCATGAGAACTGTGGCTACACGTATCCATCCATGCTTCATGGGCCTCCTGCATAAGCTCCTGACTTAATAGTGTTTGGGTATTTAGGGAGTCGCACAGGACTGATTCCTCCTCAGCAGCTATGTATTGCTGCTCAAGCTCAAGGACATGGGAATCCAGGTCCGCCACCATCTGCTGGGCTTGGCCCATAGCCCCTTGTTATGGCTGATACATTCACCAGGCAGAGTGACGTTAAGAGTCTCCCAGAGAACACTCAGGGAGTCCATTGACCCGCAATTTTCTTTCAACAATCGTCCACTCATGTGCCGATAGGCCTAATGGAACTCCTCATTCTGAAGAATCCAGCCACTCATGCGCCACTGTGGCTCATATCCATCAGGCCCCCAGGTAATGTCAAGCAGTATCTGCGAGTGATTCGACAATCCGCTCAATAAGATCTAGATGGTAAGTACATTGTGACTGTCCCGTTTAGGGAGGAGAAAATAATCAAGGCAGGATAAGCATCTATGCACACTCAAACAGAAGGTGTAACACTGCTCCACAGGTGTTGCACCCTCCACTTATCAGTAAGGGGCATATTCTGAAGGAAGGTAGAGAGAAGTGTTGTGCCAGCCCCCACCATGGTCGAATTAGAAGCGTGATCTAAGCCAGGGTCACTAACCCAATTGAGGTCCCCCTCAGGACCCACAGGGTGGCGGGGAGTTTCCACAAGGAGGCGGCTCAGTGTCCCCACAAATTCCGATGTGAGGGACAGAGAGCATAAACACAAACAAGGGAGATTGGGGACCCCTGAAGAGAGCCAGCCTCTGTCACGTAGGAACACTCTGGGCATCACTAGGAAAAGATGACAGATTAAGATGGCAACCCCCCTTGAGAGCTACTGGAACACCTGTGAATACCCCTACATGCCAGGAAGGGGCAAAAAGTGCCCATATGATGCATCTCCTGGAGAATTAAAATGTCAGGGTTGAATTTGTGGGCTACCTTCAAAAAGGTCCCTCTCTTAAGCTTTTCCAGTATGCAATTAACATTCTACGAGAGAATGCTAAGCCTCCCCAGGAGAGAGTGCTTTTGTGAGTCAGTCATTTACCCGATGTTATGGCGACACAAGTGACGGTGTTGGTATTCTGGATGTGTGCCATCCATGTGGCTGTAGAGAGAATGCATTAAGGTGTACCAGTGCCGGGTCAAAACAAGCCCACCTCATCCCCCCAACACCATACTTAAAACTAGAAGTACCTGTTGTGATGCCCTAGTCCCTGAGCCACACCATGCCTTATCAGAAACATATGTAGATGCCAGCCAAGTCAATGCAGGGCTAATCAAGCTGGGGGTCCTAACAGTGAGTTAGAGTCCATCAACTTCTGCAAGAGTCTCGTGTCCACCGTCCTGCCCGCCTGCCATACAGGAGGCCCCTCTGGCCCTAGAGAGTGAGCCCTGTGCTCCCGACTGAGGGTTCTGCACCAGGGAGCTGTGTGTCGTTCACCCAGAGGGCTTCCTTCTCCTCCCTTCAAAGGAATCAAACCACTACTGTGCATGTTAGGTCACACCTGTACCAAGCCCCATGCCACCTCTGGCAGATCAAAAACAAAGTCTTGTCTTGGAAGATGACATTCAAGTGGGCCAGAAAGAGGAACATATATTGGATGTTCACGACTGAGTTTTTTCTATACTTCTTGAAAGGATCTCCTCTGCTGCAGAACCTTTAGTGTGTAGTCCAGAAAGATCATTACTGAGGAGGATTGGAATATTAGAAACCCAGTTTTGCACTACCTGAAAGATGGCGTACTGATTGGTATACTTAAGAATGCAGGCAATAAAGGGGCGAGGCAGGAGATTTTGCAGTTAGGGCTCTTTGCACCCTCTCTACGATGCAACAAGCTGACGACTTCAAGGCTGGCACACAGCTCGTGAGCCAGTCAACAATGAATGATGCCCGTTCGGTACACTCCACCCCCACTGGGATGCCCACAATGTGCAAATTACTACACCGAGGTCATCCTCTCCACCTGGGCTCTCAGATGGCTGACCAAATGTAGGGACGCAAGGCAGGGTTCATGTGATTTAAAGGTGTCCTCCATTTCAGAGACTCTGCCCTTCACCTCCCAGACCTTTTCTACTGTATTCCGTAGGTCCTGTCAGATCAAAGATAGGTCCACTTTCAGGTCCACCATTTTGCCCTCCATGGTTTCTTTGAGGTCTTGGATCGCCTACAGGATTGAGGATGTTTGTAGCCCCTTCGAGCACGTCTTCGCCACCTGCTGTCCCAATATGATTAGCTAATGCAGCCTGCTTCTTGTTTTTGTCAATTTTCTGTTGAGCGGTAGAGCCGAAGGGATTGACTCATGCCATGATGAAGCAGGCATCAGGAAAAAGGGGGCAAAAGTCCAGGGCCGAGGGTTCAAGAGTGGCAGGCCACAACCTGTGAGGCTGGGTTAGCCCCATCTCCAGTGGGATCCACCAGAGTGCAATCCCGGAAGCGGCGGGTCACATCTTGCCACTGAGCTTCCCCACACATGTGCCCCCTCAAACTCCATCCACACAAGGCTTCCTCCTGCCATAACGACCACTTCTGGGGCAGCAGCGTCAATGCCAGCCACAGAACTCTTCTTCTTCCAAGTGTGGCCAATGGGAACCCATAGCTCCCTTAATCCCAGACAGGCATGCACCCGAAATTTGATCACAACAGGGGCCAGATAGTGAGCATCTTGCGGCTCAATGATGCTGCAAAATGTGGCAGTCTCTGCAGGGGAAATTCATCTCCAGAGGCATCACAGGGACAGGCAGCATCCACAGAGCAAGGGGACGCAGAGACTCAGAGCCACCGCCCAGCCCCAGGTCCAGTACGACGTCACTCAGGGTCTCAGTGAGTAGGGTGGGGAGAAAAAAAAAAGAAGAGTTACTCTCCGGTGTCCACATCCAGGGGTCCCTCCTTGCTTCCCCAACCCTACTTGCCTCCCTAACCTCACCGAAGATGGGCTTGCCACATGGTGGCAGATCTAGTGTCTTGCATCTCATCTTGAAGGGGGGATGTCTGAAAGTGCAGGCCGGCAGCAGTTCTTCATGCCCTGCCGCCTGTTCCTTGAAGTCGGTCATGTCACTGCTTTGGGGCATTAGCCAAGGACCAAGTTCAGCATGTGTGGAAGTGCACTTTAATATGGGTCATCTTTTTGGCCCTCAGCTGCCACGTGGGTGCCGTGGACCCGTGCACACTCTGCTGGGGCCTAAGCCGTGGTGGACAGAGCCTCAAACCCATCAGCATGGACTCAGGACTGGGCCCACCGCTCCAGTCGCAACCTTTTGAGGGGGACTCCATCGCCCCAAACTGAAATGCCAGTAGTGATTCTGCAATTATGCTGCTCGTCCCGCAGCCAACAGAGTAAGTCCCTATGCAGCCGCGGTGCATCTCACCCTGCTGCCGACCAGCATCCTTCATGGCCTCCGACCTCAGAGCATCGTCTCTGCGCCAGGTCCGTGAGCCTCAGGCAGGTGCCAGGTTATTGCTGCCCCCTAGAGTTAACCCAGGCGGGATCGCCCGAGGGTCGGCGGCTAATTCCGTATCGTTTGCGTTTTGCGGCAGAGCTCTCTTACAGAGCATCTGCCTTTGTTGCCTCCAAAGCCATGCCCCTTTCCTGATGTTTTTGATTTTGTTATGGGCACTTCACCTATTCTTGAAGATAATGTTGCCCCCGATCCTGCAAAGACACTATCTATTATCTATCTCATAATCAACAATAGCGTCAACACATCTCTCTTGACAGAATATCACTAGAGGTTTTGCAGTATCTTGGTCTGTCTACAATCCATCTGTATCTTTCTGAAAAGGGGCACTGCAGAAATGGAAACAAACTCCATATGTGTCCAGCATCAGATTTGGCCTGGAGACACAATATTCTAGAAGTGATCTTCAGAAATAGACACAATACTCCTGACGTGGCCTTCAGAAAATGACACCACATTCCTGGTATTGTCTGCAGAGCTGAATGCCATACTCCAGGTGTGGCCTGCAGACAGGGACACTCAGTAGTCATAGTAAGTCCTTTGCAATGATCCAAATTCAGAAAAAAGTTGCTTTTCTCCTCCAAAACCTCCTTCTCTCGAAGGCTCAAAACTATGAAAACTTTCTAAAGTTAAAAAAAAATAATTGGCAGAAAGAAGTCTGGCAAAGTTGCACACCCATATCAGGGGAGCACTCTCACATATCCCTAAGTGGACTGCAATCTTAAGTGACAATCCTCTAGAATTTGTTAAATCATCTCTATTTTTCTTGCCCCCTCTGTGGTTTCAGGACTGCTGCAGCACAATCTGGATATTCGCTCAGGGATTTGATCCCATCCCATCGAGTTTGGTTTCCTCTGAGCAGCTCTCAGTTGTTTACATCTGCACATTTTTAGGTTTTACCGACAGATAGCATTTAGCTATCTGTTGTCAAACCTATCGTGTAAGGTACCAATAACAATTAGAGTAGGCGGTGAGTCAGCCTACTGCTTATCATTTGTTGGCTTTCTCATCAATCTCAATTGCTTGCTTCTCATCTGATGACTTTTCTTCAGCGGTTGAGCTTGGCCCTCCCCTGGGACGTAGCTCCTTTATGTTCCTTTTGATTGACAGGAAGACTTTTACTCCTTCACAGCTCACATTAGGAAACTACTTTTTTTCTTTATCTTTAGGCACTGTCTGAGAGTGAATGTGTTTTCTTACTTTCTTTCCGTCTGCTGCTTCCTCCTCACCTACACTCTCTTTGTTGCTTCTCACCCCTTACGACTTGTCTGCAAAAGCACAGGAACTGTAAGGAATATATCCTTACCTTTGCACTGTGTGTGGGGACTGCAACAGTGCCCTGCTGTGCCTCCTCGATGAAGTGGCATTCTCGCCCAACCTCATGTTTTCCCAATGCATTTCGCGTGCACAGGGCATGATAGGGCAACTTCCTGCATGCTGGCTCCTCAAATATACTGCTTACAGGAAGCCAAAATGTATTAAGAAAATTGGGTAAATTCATCTACTAGTAATTTCTTTAGACAAAGTGACCCATTTATTGTTATTCATTGTTGTCAAGAATGTGAATTGTGTTCCCAATCCAAAATGGCTGACCTTTTTTTTGTAACTATGTAATTTCCTGTTCTTTCACTATAGAGAGAGCTCCATCGGAAGTCTGGGCTTCTCACAGTTGTTTCCTATCCATTGTTTGCTCCTGGTTTCTGTGTATTCCATAGTCTTCAGTCCTTCACCTTTATATGATTTTTCTATTCTGACCAGCCTGAAGGTTTTTCTCAGGAATCAAGTATTTTCCTTCTTGCAGGGTTATTTCCTGGAGCAGTTTCGGACTCTCGTTCCAGTCTGTCATCCGCTCCTGCCTCTGGAGATAGGCAGCCTTACAAGGAAGTCAACAGTGTTACCAAGACCAGCTATTGGCAGAAACAGGTGTATTTTTACCACGTTTAATTAAAAAACAGACTTAGTAATGCTGGTGTTCTTTTATCCTTTATCTCCTGCCTTGCACATGTTAAAAGGCCTGGGCATAGTATGCAGAGGCAGCATGTATGGTTCTCGGGGAGACAGAGGCTGCTGCACTCACTCAACCTGTGTTTGAAGCAGAAGACTGACTAGAAAGATGTCTTTTCTCCCAGAAGCCCATATATCAGCTCTCTGAGCTACTACAGAGCACCAAATAGCTGGAGCAATTGTTCCAGTTTCTAGGCATGTGGAAAATAAATAAGCATTTTCCTTTAAATTGTGACACTTTCTCAGATACAGGTTATGCTCTTTAAAGTGCCTTCACCTAATCATGGTGTTATTTTTAAGCTGGATAATAGTGCTATATGATTTCTAACTTCTGTTTAGAATTTTGTTCATAAGTTCAAAAAATAAAGCATGTTGTTAATAAAGATTTGCAATATTGGACTCAATGTTCAGTTTTGAGCTACCTTAATGTAAGTGTTTGCTTTGCCATCAGTATTTTGAGTGCTTTTGAAAAATGTTTTTATAACAGTGTTTTACAAACAAGCATTGTGAAAGACAAGAGCTTATCATTTCCATTATAAATGTAAGATCTATTGGGTTTGCTAAAGCTTGTTACATATTTGCCTTCAGTTCATTTTTGAAAGTTGTCAATGAACTGCGGGAGGTTTCCTGATAGGAACACGCCAATTTGACATTTACTCTATGCTTAAAGAAAATTACATTTCCTTTTTTAAATCAAGGTTTTTAGCATTTCCAAATAAAAATTAGCATTCGTTACATAATGTATTTTTCTTAGGCACAGGTTTGGACTCAGTACACACCGCCCCCGCCCCATCAGTATTCAAAGTATTTTTTTTTTAAATGCAAACATCCACACTGCTAAATAGAACCCGAAGTACAGACGAAGCGAGTAATCATGCCATTACACAATACCCCAAAGAGTGCAACAGCTGATGTTCCTCTTGCATATGTAATAAGAGAAAAAAACAGATAAGCTCTGGCACCCCACACATTAAATTATTCCCAGGCAAATAAACGAACGGAGTATGACTGGCAGAATGATTAGCTATAATAAGGAAGATTATACCTTCCCTGTGGCGAATCGTGCACCAAACAATCTCACTGCCTTAGAGGGCACAGACTGCAAAGCGACTTGGGTAGGCAAGTGAAGGAGTGATTTATTAGAAAGGCTGTGATCTTGCAATCAAGACATCCGGCATTTTTAACCGCTCCAAATGTGAATTTGAGTAGCTGAGGCATGGGGCAGGAAGAGACTGATCTTGTGGGCCATTTCAAAGTATGTGTCCTATGGCAGGATTCAGGGAAGACTAAAGAACCGGGGGCTCGCTCTTGTGCACCAGATCAAGGTAGGAGACGGACGGAGTGATCAAACATACAGCATTCCCTGTGTTAGCAGGAGACCATACACATTGCTTAGGGTTTGTGCGAGAATTGCCTACATTTTCAAAGTGATGGTAATGATAAAACATAAGCACAGCGTGTGATCGCCTTGAGGGCTTATTATAAAGACAATAAAACTTACTTCTTTGGCACATAGCACCCCTATATCCAGGCGCACACTCACAGGTCCCATCCTCTGGGGCACAGGAGCCCCCATTGTCGCAGTTACAGGTCATGGAGCAGTTTGGACCCCACCGCCCCTGGGTGCAGACATTGTCACAATGGATACCTGAAAGAAACCAAGCAAACTATTATGTGGCATCAAAGGTGCTAACCTTGTGTAAATAGCCACTCTGATCCAAAACAATGATGTGCAGCCGCCATTTATTACTAAGTTTTTGTATAATGCAGAACAACGTGGTTTTGCAAGGTAAATATACTCTGAATCTATGCACTTTCTGTATATTTTGTAGAAGTCTCATAGTTAAGTTGTCGAACTTTGCAGGCGCTGGTTACAATATTTGTGTAGAATGTTTTCCATTGTGTGTAAACTTTGCTTAAGGGAAAAAAGATATACAGTCTGAAATGTACTTACCTCTGGAGAATTCCAACAGGAGCAGTGTGGAGGGCAAAATAAGTAGCTAAGCTTCGACCTGCGTGGCGGTGGGAGGCCTCGGTTGGGTAAACAGGAGTGTGGGTCCACATATCAAAAGCGTTAATTGGGAGGCACGGCTAATTCTCAGATTGTATGGATTGCAATTTATGCCATTCCACTTAATATTATTTTAGCATCTGCATGCCTTTGATTGAACACAGGCTGACTTAACATTTAACTATAAGTCACGCTATATGGTCCTGGGATGGAATTATCACTGTCATTAATATTAATAGAATTTTGTCAGCATCTGTTTTGGGTGAAAAATGAGGAATGTTCATAGAAAATGTGATAATCTTTGCCCAAACCATTGAAAGTTTAGGCAGTTTCTTTGTTTTACTGAAAATTGTAGGCCAGGGGTCTCCAACGCAGAGCTTTGGAGCTCCTGGTAACTTAACAATACTCTGGCAGTAGCTCTCTGAACTGCAGCCCAGCACAGTACTTAATTCAGAGGGTCTACTCCAGCTATATTAAAGGTCACTTTGCATGAAAAATACAAAATTTTCGTTGAATGTGTTAATCCAAACTGGAAGTTGCACATTTGATAGAAAACCATGGCCCATATTTATACTTTTTTAGCGCCGCATTTGTGTCGTTTTTTGACGCAAAATCGGCGCAAACTTACAAAACACTGTGGCCCATATTTATACTTTTTAACACTGCATTTGCGCCGCTTTTTGACGCAAAAGCGGCGCAAACGTACAAATTACAATTGTATTTTGTAACTTTGCGCCGCTTTTGCGTCAAAAAGCGGCGCAAATGCAGCGCTAAAAAAGTATAAATACAGGCCAGTATTTTGTAAGTTTGCGCCGATTTTGCGTCAAAAAACGACGCAAATGCGGCACTAAAAAAGTATAAATATGGGCCCATGTATTTTGAGAAACCGATATGCTGAGGTTTGCAAACAAAAAGATTGAAAATCCAAAACTTATTTAAATTGGCATTTAAATAATACTTCAGACGGAGATGTTTAGATTTATAGCTTTTGGTATTTCCTTTGTGCCAGTGGGCACTTATGTCTGTGGCTGTTTCGTTGTTAGTCATGTGGAGGCATTTTATTATCATAAAGCTTTTTCTGACCCTGCTGCTACCAACCCTGTCTTATGTATCGGGTGGTTGGAGCTCAATTACAGTACTGAATTCTAAATATCGTTCAATCAACATTTTGTATGCAGCATATAGACTTCTACAATGTCATGAAAGTAAGTATATAAAGGTAGATATAGTTTTATTTACGTTCTTATCCACATCTACTTATCTTCAAGATGTATATGTTCAAGAAACGTAGATGAGTTTAGAATTGTAAATCTATACTTACCTATACATGTACATTTCTTATAGTGTATTAGTCAGTATCCTGGATATGATATTTTGGCATCACTCAATATTGTGACATTCACCGGGGAGCCACTAGTTGTAATTCGGTATGGTGAGGCCCTTATTGTGAATGTCTCTGATGTGGTCACTGCTGTAGCAATTATGAAAGGCATTACTAGGTCAGGACTATTTGCTTTGATCAGCAGTAGCTCTTGTTAGAGAAAAGTTTGGAGACCCCTGTTCTAGGCAAACATGCTTATTTTCAGATGAACATTTCTGAGCAAAGTTCTTGATTATTTACCCCATAAAAGACAAAAACACTGAGATAGGATTACATTGGACATGTTATTGGTGGCCAACTGATGTCTAAACTTCAGTGATAATACTGGAAAAATCCAGTGCTGGCCATGTTTTTTGATAACCAACTTTATTGATTTGTATACACAATAACATGCCACTTGTAGGGGAAGGCATATTTCAATGTCACAATCGAATATCAATTTACAGATTAATAGCCCCACTTGATAAATAGATAAAACAAAGTATTTTTGCTCAGGCAGAGCTCAACCGTGTAGCCCAGATCTTGGAGTATTTCTCCAGGCAACTCCTCGCCTGACATACGGGCCGTCCACTTGGGTGCACCAGACCATCCCTCTCCTCCATTGGTGCAGTGAGGGGGGGTCTTGGACACCCATCCCCGGCAACGTCTCTTTTCACTATAAGTAGGGCCTTGCCCAGAACTGTTCGGATTGCTCGAGATCCTCCGATGCCTACCATCACCCCCAGCAGGACCATCTTTGGAGAGGGCTCCAGGGCGAAATGCAACAGCGTGGAGAGATCGTTCAGGATTTGCACCCAGTACCTCTGGATATTGGGGCAGGACCAAGCGACACGGAAAAAGTCGGCTGGTGAGTAGGGACATCTGTTGCACTGAGGGTTCAGCTTTAGCCCGGCATAATAAAGCCTAACTGGGGTTAGGTAGGCACAGTGTAGATAGTACATTTGCACCAGTGTTAGTGTGGCAGAGATTGCGATAACAAGTGGCGCCATCAGCGCTTCTCACCAGTCTTTGTAATCTAGTGGACCGGTCCAGGCCTCCCTGCGAGACAGCAGGGGTTGGAGGGACAGGGAGACATTCAATATGAGGGAACGGTATATCTGTGCGATCATCCCTGCCCTAAGAGCCTGCATCATCGCCTTGGCCTCCATAGGGCGGAATTCAGGTATAGGGGTGTCTTTGCTAGTGCGTGTCTCAATTGCAAAAAGTTGTGGAATTGCGTTTGGGACGGTGTATATGTTTCTTGGAGTTTTAGAAAATACATCATGTGTGTGCCTTCCCAGACAACTCCCACCACCATGAGGCCTATAGCGTCCCATCTTGAGAAGCCCACAAGAGTTGCAACCTTCCGCATCCATGTTGGAGTATGTTGGGTGATCCTACCCCACCACCCTGTCAGTCTTAGAGCCGCGCGACAACTGTGTAGGACCTAACTGGGGATGGGACTTCCGTAAAGCGTGTCCATAAGATGTGAGAACCTCATCGTCGAGAGTTCTAGGCGGTAGGTTGGATCAGTAAGCCATTCATTGAGAGTGAGTACCTGGACAGCTAAATAATAAAAGTATAAATTGGTCATAGTTAGACCACTATCATATACACCACGCTGGCATGTATCCCAGGATAGGCGTTCTCTGCCATTACGCCATATGAAAGAGTAAGCCACTGAGTCTGCCTCCTGAAACCAGAGGCGGTGGAGCTGGAGGGGGAAATTTTGAAGGATATAGAGGAAGCGGGGCAGAATGAGCCTTTTATAGAGTGCTATACAGCCCATAACATTCAGCAACAGTGTCTGCCATTTCCCCAGATCTGCCTTCACCCTACAGGTAAGGGAGGTAAGGTTAAGGGCCCAAGTCATAGTCGGGTCTAGTGCCACTCTAATGCCAAGGTAGGTAAAGCTTAGACGCGGGATGGGAATATTTGATTGCCAGTCGACCAGATCATGTGAGTCTGAAAGCGGGACCAGGAGAGATTTCTTATGATTTACTCTGAGGCCAGGGGCCTCACCAAATATGAGCACAGTTGGAGACACCAGGGTCTACTCACCGCCGGTCGTGACAGGTAGAGCAGCACATCGTCAGCATAAAGTGCAATGCGATCCTTCTCTCGCCCCACCCATTGCCAACCCTCAAGGAAGGCATCTTAGTGGATTATTTGTGCGAATGGTTCTATGGCTAGGGCAAAGAGAAGAGGGGACAAAGGACAACCTTGTCTTGTACCCCTCCCGACCGGAAATGCCTCAGAGAGCATTCCATTCACTAGGACACAAGCTGTCGGTGTTTGTTAGAGTAGTTGGATCATGCGTCGAAAAAAGCATCCCAGGCCTACTTTCTGAAGGACAAGATCTAGGTACCCCCAATCCACTTTGTCGAATGCTTTTTCGAAATCGATTAATAGAAGGGCCACTGTGGAGGTGAGCATGTGCCTATACACCAGGGCGACATGTAGCCTTCGCAGGCAGTGTCTAGTGGTGAAGGTTGGCATAAAGCTGCACTGATCGTGATTAATCAGGTGGTGCAAAACTGTCTTTGGATGGGTGGCTAGTATATTGGCGTAGATTTTAATTTCGCTATTAATTATTGATATCAGCCGATAGTCTGTGCAGGTCCTAGAAGGGGGGCAGGACTTAAGAAGTACCACTATTGTGGCCTGATCTAGGTCGTGAGGAAGAGTGCCTCTCTCCAGAGCCTCTTTGAAGAGACCATGAAGCTGAGGTATCAGTATGTCCTGAAATTTAGAGTAGTATTCTGCCGGGTAGCCCTCCGGGCCAGGAGTTTTGCCCGACCTCAGGTTCGTATTAGCTTCCCCGATTTCTTCTATGGTTATAGGATCATCTAGACTTTTACTAATGGGAGCTGGGAGAGTAGGCATATATGTATTTCATTCAGTAGTGGTATCTGCTGTTCGATGGTTGGTCTAGGCGCCGCTGTGTATAGAGCAGCATAGTATTGAGCGAATATATATGCTGTATCCCGGGGGCGGTATAGACCGTTCCAGTTTCGTCTATTATCTCTGGGATCTGTTCGCCAGCCAGGTCTGTTCGGTAGCCAGTAAAGTAGTTTGCTATTCTTATCTTATAGGAAAGTACCATCTTGCCTGGCATGTTACCCCCATTTTTACATGTATGTCAGTTTGTTTTTGCCTTTCTCACTGGGATCCTGCTAGCCAGGACCCCAGTGCTCATAGTTTGTGGCCCGAATGTGTGTCCCTGTGTAGTGAGTAACTGTGTCACTGAGGCTCTGCTAATCAGAACCGCAGTACTTATGCTATCTCTGCCTTTAAAATTGTCACTATAGGCTAGTGACCATCTTCACCAATTCTAATTGGCACACTGGAACACCCTTATAATTCCCTAGTATATGGTACCTAGGTACCCAGGTTATTGGGGTTCCAGGAGATCCCTATGGGCTGCAGCATTTCTTTTGCCACCCATAGGGACCTCAGACAAATCTTACACAGGACTGCCACTGCAGCCTGAGTGAAATAATGTTCACGTTATTTCACAGCCATTTTACACCGCACTTAAGTAACTTATAAATCACCTAAATGTCTAGCCTTCACTTAGTGAAGGTTAGGTGCAAAGTTACTAAGTGTGAGGGCACTCTGGCACTAGCCAAGTAACCCCCACATGGTTCATGGCAATTTCCCCGGACTTTGTGAGTGCAGGGACACCATTACACGCGTGCACTACATATAGGTCAACACCTATATGTAGATTCACAATGGTAACTCCGAATATGGCCATGTAACATGTCTAAGATCATGGAATTGGCCCCCCATGCCAAATCTGGTATTGGGGTGCCAATCCCATGCATCCCGGGGGCTCCACCATGGACCCCGGGTACTGCCAAACCAGCTCTCTGGGTTTTTCTCTGCAGCTACCGCTGCTGCCAACCCACAGACAGGCTTCTGCCCTGCTGGGGTCTGGGCAGCCCAGTCCCAGGAAGTCAGAACAAAGAATTTCCTCTGAGAGAGGGTGTTACACCCTCTCCCTTTGGAAATAAGTGTCAAGGGCTGGGGAGGAGTAGTCCCCCAGCCTCTGGAAATGCTTTGAAGGGCACAGATGGTGCTCTCCTTGCATAAGCCAGTCTACACCGGTTCAGGGAACCCCCAGTTCCTGCTCTGGCGTGAAACTGGACAAAGGAAAGGAGATTGACCACTCCCCTGTCCATCACCACCCCAGGGGTAGTGCCCAGAGATCCTCCAGTGTGTCCCAGACCTCTGCCATCTTGAATCCAGAGGTGTGAGGGCACAGTGGAGGCCTCTGAGTGGCCAGGGCCAGCAGGTGACGTCAGAGACCCTTCCTGATAGGTGCTTACCTGACTAGGTGGCCAATCCTCCTCTGAGGGTAATTTAGGGTCTCTCCAGTGGGCTTTTCCTCAGATAACGATTTGCAAGAATTCACCAGAGTTCCTCTGCATCTCCCTCTTCGACTTCTGCCAAGGATCGACCGCTGACTGCTCCTGGACGCCTGCAAAACTGCAACAAAGTAGCAAGAAGACTACCAGCAGCATTGTAGCGCCTAATCCTGCCGGCTTTCTCGACTGTTTCCTGGTGGTGCATGCTCTGGGGGCTGTCTGCCTTCACCCTGCACTGGAAGCCAAGAAGAAATCTCCCATGGGTCAACGGAATCTTCCCCCTGCTCCAGCAGGCACCAAACTTCAGCATCACCGGTACTCTGGGACCCCTCTCATCCTGACGAGTGTGGCCCCTGGAACACAGGTGGTGGATTCAAGTGACCCAGACTGTCCAGTGGCCCAGCTGTCCAAATTTGGAGGAGGTAAGTCCTTGCCTCCCCTCTCCAGACAGTAATCCTGTGTCCTGCGTGAACTGCAGCTGCTAGGGCTTCTGTGCACTTTTGCAAGGAATCCTTCGTGCACAGCCTAGCCCAGGTCCCCAGCACTCCGTCCTGCATTGCTCAACTCGCTGAGTTGACCATGGCTTCGTGGGACCCTCTTTTGTAGTGTTGAGACGACCGCTGTGCTCAGTTTTCTTGAACCCATGTTCAAGTACTTCTGCGGGTGCTGCCTTCTTGTGCGTAGGCTCTCTGTGTTGCTGAGGGCCCCCTCTGTCACCTCTTGGTCCTTCCTGGGCCCAGGCAGCACCCTTTTTCTTCAACCACGACCTTTGCAGCTAGCAAGGCTTGTTTGCGGTCTTTCTCCAAAGAAACAACTCTGCATCCTCCAGCACTCCATGGGACATCTTCTGTGCAAAGGAGAAGTTCCTTGCCCCTTCCGTTGTTGCAGAATCTTCAGCTTGTTCCACCCAGAGGCAGCCATTTTGCACCTTCATCCGGGGTTAAGTGGGCTCCTGCCACCCCTGGACAAGTTCCGTGACTCTTGGACTTGGTCCCCTTCCTTTACAGGCCCTCAGGTCCAGGAATCTGTCTTCAGTGCTTTGCAGTCTGTTGTGGTCTTTGCAGAATCTCCTATCACGACTTTAGTGTGTTCTGGGGAAGTAGGGTCACTTTACTCCTACTTTTCAGGGGCTTAGGCTGGGGTATCTTGGACACCCTTAGTGTTTTCTGCCACTCCCAGCAACCCTCTACACACTACACTAGGCCAGGGGTCCCTAAGTGGTTCGCATTCCACTTTCGTAGTATATGGTTTGTGTTGCCCTTAGGCCTATTGCATCCTATTGTATTCCACAGTGTTTGCACTCCTTTTCTAACTGTTTACTTACCTGATTTTGGTTTGTGTGTATATTTTGTGTATTTTACTTACCTCCTAAGGGAGTATATCCCCTGAGATATTTTTGGCACATTGTCACTAAAATAAAGTACCTTTATTTTTAGTAACTCTGAGTATTGTGATTCCTATGATATAGTGCTATATTATATAAGTGGTATAGTAGGAGCTTTGCATGTCTCCTAGTTCAGCCTAAGCTGCTCTGCTATAGCTACCTCTATCAGCCTAAGCTGTTAGAACACTACTAATCTACTAATAAGGGATAACCGGACCTGCCACAAGGTGTAAGTACCATCAGGTACCCACTATAAGCCAGGCCAGCCTCCTACATATCTCCCCAGCCATATATCTGCGCCTGTGATGGCCGCCAGATTTGATTCTCTCTAGGGAGTGAGTTCTGATCTCCTGTCTCACCATCTCTAAGGCGTGTTTAATTGTCTCCCCTTCTGTCCCAACCAGTTTGCGCACTAACTGGAGTGCCCGGGCCTCAAGAGACATTGTGTGTGCATGTTTCTCGTGTTCTTGTCGTCGTAGGAGGGCCTTAGCATGGCCGCGGATTGTAGCCTTACCCGCCACCCAGAGCGTGTTGTTAGATTGAACTGTACCCTCATTGTCATGGAAGTAGTGTTCAATCTCTTTGCGGAGTTCAGAAGAGTAGGACTTGTCCTGCAAGAACCACGCATTAATACACCACATAGGCCTTTGGCCCTGGTCAGAGTGGCCAGTGGTCAGGAGGATTTTGGCATGATCAGAGAGGCCACAGGCAAGGATCTGTACTTAGGTAACCAGAGGAAAGTCAGTGGCAGGAATAAGGACGTAACTTTGCGGGCCTGAGTATGGTGAGTGGCAGAGTTGTTGGTGTATTGCCAGTGGCAAGGGTGCCATATTCGCCACACATCACAGAGGCCAATACCTGTCAACCATTTGTTGAAGAATGTAGAGCGTCTATCACGGGCCTCCGACAGGGGGCCGGTGATATCAAGCCTCGAATCTAGGACCATGTTCAGATCCCCACCCACAACTGTGAATCCCATGGGCATCTGGGCTAGCAGGGCTGTGAGTGCAGAGAAAAACTTGTCAAGTGCCGTAGGGGGTGGCATATACACTGAGTAGATTGATATTGTGTCTGTCCACTCAGACCGTCAGGGCAAAGAACCTCCCTTTCAGGTTTGACCATGTCTGCTGCACTGCTAAGGGGTAGTCACGGTGTAGGAATATTGCTACCCCTCTGGCTCCCCGTGCGTACCCTGCATGGTAGACACGGTCAGAGCCATAGCGGGCAAGGAACAGGCATGTGGACCCTATCGGGTGTGTTTCTTGGAGAAATAGGATAGAGGGGCCGAGTCGTTTAGTGTGGTGTAGTACCACCGCCCTTTTAATTTTAGCAAGGAGCCCGTAAACATTCCACAAGACTACAGTGGTGGGTGCCATAGGATACCAAGGAGAGGAATGCCTCCCAATGCGGATCGTGCAGGTTGGGCTGTTGTGTGGGGTAGAGCCAGCATGTGTGTAGGGGCATATGAATTTATCTATACGAGTTTGGGAGGAGGACGGCTTCGCTTGTTTGTCTTTCCCCATTGTGTAGATGACAGGTATATCTGATGCCACAACACACTGCTGAGGTCTCATTCACGTTCCCTAGGCTCCAATGAGTCACAAGTAAAGACGTGTGTCCCTGAGTGCCCCAGCACCTCCAGCTGGGAGGTCCCCCTCCAGGGGCCCAGAGCCGGTGTGGGATCAGTGTGTCAGTCAAGCCCCTCACGATCACGTACCCTTTGAGAGGCTCAGGCGGAGAGGTAAATCAGGACCAGTGATGGGTCGGCGGGTCCCCAGTGCAGCTTTGGGCCCAGCTGCCGCAGCAGACAGACGGTGGACCCCCGGGCCAGCTGTGAGTCCAGCAGCCAACGCGGTCCCTCCACCTGTACCGCAACAGTGCAGTGGGCCTCCTGACTCACTGAAGCAGTGGATCTCATCCTCAGGGCCCCAGTTGCTGTAGGAAGTTCAAAGAAGTTCAGGAGGGGGGGCCATCACAGGCAGAGGCCTCCACCACCACTCCTCCTCATTGCTGGTTCCCCGGGCGGCTCAGGCCCTGACATCCCGGACCCAGCCCCAGCAGCCGGCAGCTGGGGCGACAAGCTCAGGTAGGGAGCGGGCTGTCCTCACCACAGGCCAGTGGGCCGCAGGTGCTCCTCGGCCTCGGCCACCATCAGTGAATGTGCTGTGCCACTGTCAGTCCCCCAGGGCAAGCATCGCCACTGTAAGGCCGACGCCGGCAGGGTCCTTACAGGCAGGCAGTCTGCCCTGTAGCTCCACCTCACAGATGTAAAGCCGATGCGCCACCACAGCCTACCGGTCCACGTTGAGGTGGGCCCCCATCACAACGGAGGCCGGCCTAGAGTGCGGGGTACCAGGCGAGCACCAGGGCTGGATCAGAGGTCAGAAGTCTCCGGCATCCGGTCGCCAAGCACAGGAGTCCCCCAGGCAACACTGCCTATGTGGCCTGGAGAGGCCTAGTGGGCGCCCGCCATCTTTTCTCTCCACCGCCCAAGCCTCACCAGTGTAACGGGCCCCAGCATCAGAAGGGAGGCCCGTAACACCTCCCCCCTCAGTCCGTTGCTCCTCTGCAGCGAGATGAGGGCAGCAGCACAGGTCTGAGGGATCCCCAGGTGGCTTCGATGGTGGTGGATGACAGAGGGGTCCGGAGCACTCTGAGTGCGACCTTCATCTTGACACCCCAAGCCCAGTGCTGGCCATGTTAAAGTCATCAGACTATGAAGGACGGCAACAAACCTTAAATTGCTCAACAGTTTCCAGGGAAAAAACAGAAACAGCATCTGAACCCAGATGACCACAAACACTGGACCATAAAGGAATCCTGGCTGGAAGAGATGTTCCTTAGAAGCTTTTCCTGAGGAGCTAGAGGTTGCAAGAATGACCAGGAGGAGCTTTTCAACTTTTCCAACACTTTGAAAAAGTTGTGATTTAGTAGTTTTCCCCTTTCCAGAGGACCAGGACAAGATGTTTTGGCCTTCCTCAGGACGTCACAACCAATAATGGCAAGGAAACTAGGTTCTCTAACTGAGTTTTTTCCTCTGCTGAAACCTGGTTCAGTGAGTTCTCACAGCGAAGGTGTTTGACCTTGTGGAGCCCTTCGCAGCTAATCACCACTGGCGGATTTTCAGGTCCAACAAAGAGACTACATCAGAAGGTAAAACCTTGGACTGGGGCTTGGCTGAAACTCTGGCTGACCCTCAAAGACTTTAGTGGAAGCTGGACAACAATGTACCCAACTCTGAAGACACTCGCCGGCCACCACCTTGGACTTATTCCTCCTGGAAGTTTCTGAATTCAATTCCAGGAACTAAGTCTACAGCTAAAAACTTTAAATTGAAAGACCGGCTTGGTGTATCTGACCTCTGCGCTCCATCGTGGTTGGCCTGAAATGACATCTACATACCGGTCGACATGAACAGTGAGTTGTGATTGGCGCTTTAATTACTTTTTCTTGGCACTACTTTCCTTAAAATTTTACAATCCATATTTCAGTTTCTAGTTAACCTATTTTAATGATGTTGGTCTTCGTTATTCATTACATTTTTCTCAGTTTTACTAAATTAGGTTGGAATTTTATAGTGTGAGTTCTATACTTTGAAACCATAGTTACTGCCTGGATGTAACATGCAATTTTCTCAGGATTGCTTGCTGCTTGTGCCTCAGTTACCAAGGGTCGGGCAGATTTGCTCTCACAACTGTATTTTAACCTAACCAGAGTGGATTTATTCTGTTGGTAGAGGTACCCTCTACCAACTTAATAACCCCATTCCTCAAATTATACATAAAACACAATATTTGTACCATGATTAGTACATGCGCCATTAAACTTCAAACATAAAAAAGGCATTGGAACAGATTTTCCCTACCTTTAAAGAGCAGCTACGTGCATTACCAGGTACACCGAGGTGCTGTGCTATTCCTGGGGCAGAATGGTGTGGGTAATTCGGTTGAGACTGGTTTACACAATCGGATGTAGATAGACACATGAAATTAGAATAGTACTACAAGGAACATTGCGCAGTTATTTTTTTACATTGCAACATTACGCATATTTACAGGTGAAGCTTGCATGGTCCTGCTCTACATCTCCTGCAGGCGTACTGCAGTATCTCACGGGAGGGCTGCACTAGGTTCCTGGGGGAGTACAGTGGTGTGAAAAAACTGGCCCCTGGGGAGAGGCTATGGGGGCTTAGGTGTCCTTCTGGAACACCAAAACCACAATCCAATTTTGGGTACCGGCACCACTGTATCACTCGCCGTCCCCCATTCTGGCAACCACCAACTGGCAGATAACCTTCCAGATATATGCACCCCCAGAACCTTCAGTTTTTTTTGTTTTTTTTTGTTTTTTTAGGAAACGACTGGGACAAATGACAGAACATAAAGAAGAGGAATTCAACTACGTGTGCAATTGACAGAAGAGACCCCAATTGAAATGAGGAACACAACGAAGAATGTGCGTGTGTGTCAAAGTTTCTCTTGTAGGTACCAACGTGAAACACTGCGTACATTTTGTTTCTGTAGCATAAAAATACCATAAATCATAGAAGCCCAAATGGGCTTTCTCCCTTACACGTTTACATTCATACCCAAGTGAATTACCAGCAGTACAATTTTTATTGTCAGTATAATCTTTGAGCTTTCATCACTGTGAGTCGGGCTTGATCTCAGAAGGACCATGATATTATCAGCTGCATCCAGGCCACCAGTATAACCTCCAAGTGCCATGGGCACCATGGGGTTCAATTTACTTACAGGTCACATTTTTTCAAAGTAGGGTCGCATACAACCATGAATCAATGGCATGTTTGTAAGTTTACGGCATATCTGAGGAGGGGGGTAAAGACTCCTGGACAGGGCGCAGCAATGCAGACACCTCAGTACTCATTAAGAGTTGGCTGGATTTAGGTGCAGGGTACCAGGTTACCAAGATAACCTGGTTGTAGGAACACTGGGCAACTCCTAATTAGCAATAGGAATTCAGCAGTTATAGTTATACTTATAGTTATACTTATCTGAAGAACCTATAACTCGTGCCGTAAAGTAACTTTAGGCCACGAGGTATAATTTCTTAACATAAGCGTATCTATAAGTTTTACTATAACTGCTGAATTTCTATGGTTTTATACGGGTAAAACGTCAACCTAACTATAACATCCCTGTAACCTTTGTTTTTGCGGGGAATATATATATATGTGTGTGTGTGTTATAGTTGGGCCCTTCAGGGGTGTATTCATGGTTGCCCGCTTCCGTCACTGATGGGCAGTTTATCAGACAGGCGCACGCCTACTTGGCCTAATGGACAGGGAGAGCAATGTCCTCCTGCAGCCACAGAAGTGATTAAAGCCCCACAGAGGATAAAAGGACCACATGTCAGTCCTCCGCCCCCTTGTGCACCTGTCTCCAAAGTCTTAATCTGGGAACCACAGGTAATCAAGGATTAGAGAAGCAAACACCGCAATCTCCACCTCACCACACTCTCAGGATTATCACGTCAACAGAGAAATCATTAGAAATGCATTTACTGGGCAGTTTATGGTGGCTTGGTTTTTAAAATATAAATCTTCGAGGTGTAGGCAGCATGAAATATTGCAAATATCTGCTGGTTGGGACGGAGGGTGTCCTGGCAGAAAGGATTACATATTGCTTATTAAGACACGTCCAGCTGGACTGTTCGGCTGGATGGGTCTGTTTAAAATCTGCATTTGCGTAATTATTTTCATGCTATTTTGGAAGATATGATGAGTCAGGACCCAATAACTAGTTGGCATAAAGAATGAGAGAGAGAAAAGCGCCTGTGTGGCAAACTACAGCAACGTGACTGATTCAAAAATGCAGACCTAAAAATGGACAAAAATAGCATAAAACTGTTGCTTGCGCAATGGAGTTATCAGCCCCAAACTTTGTTTTGCTGTATAAAGGATGAGAAAGTGTGTGTTTTTAATGTTATCTTGCGCTGTCGATGTTGTGTACCGCTCTGAGAGGGAACACTGTTTCACTGTGATGCTGCGCAGGGGAACAATAGGTCTTCACCCTCTATGGCAGTGGTTTTCAAACTTGTTAATGACGCGCCCCCCCAGTAGGAAAAAATAAATAATCGACCCCCCTCCTAATTTTTCATAACTATTCTATTAAATTGGCAATGTTTAAACAAGTCTAAACTTGTTTAAACATTGCAGTTAAGTTCTGTAACCTTTTTACAAATGGAATAAACATGTTTCTGCTTTAAACAAAGCACTATTATCTGCATAATCTTTCTTTTGTCCAGAGCCTGGCACCCTCCCTGGGATCCCTTGAGGCCCCCCTAGTGGGGCTCGCCCCCCAGTTTGAAGACCCCTGCTCTATGGTGTCTTGGAGAGACAGGCTTCACATAGGCCAATGATCTCAGTTGTCTCCTTGCACAGAGTCATCTGAAGATGTATTTCTTTAACAACAGGGGTCTGACTTCTCTTGCCAAGAAGCGAATGCTTGTAGCAGAGCTACTTTAGGTTAAAGTACTGCAGCATTTTCTGTCTGACTCCCTAATCACTAGTCCTTTCTTACTATTGTACTTGATCTCGAATCATTCTCTTCTCCCTAAGCATCATTAAGACATGTCTCCTCGTTGCTATTTAAACTGATCTATTACTTCCCACCCTGGTTTGTGATGAAGAGAAACCAACACACACATACCCAAGGCCTTGAATAGAGACTGGTAGTGACAAGATAAGGGTAGGAGGTGGAATGAGGTCAGAGTAGATGGTGCAGGGTCTGCAGAATAAAACTAAGGGCCCGATTTAGAGTTTGGCAGATGGCGTTACTCCGTCACAAACATCACCGATATCCCTTCCGCAGTATTACGATCCCTTATAACCTACGGGAATCGTAATACGGTGGATGGGAAATCCGTCACGTTTGCTATGGAATAACCCCTCTGCCAAACTCTAAATTAGGCCCTAAGACTCCTGGTAGGGAGAGTTGAGATGTGACCATGAGACCAAATAAAAAGGCGTTGTTTAGATCGTGGAGGCCACGTGTGAGCAGGAAACCCCTAGAGATATGAAATTTGGAAGCAGACTAGGAAATCCAGGATTCTTATCACCTGCCTGTACTTGTCAACACAGGCCTTACAGTACCTGCACTGTGGCCTTACCCTTCCTCACACTGTGCTGTGCTCGTTTGTCTGTGACCTTTGGGAGCTGCATTAAGATGTAGTAGGTTTGTAGACATGTTGGCCAGATTTACTAAGGCTCTGAACCAGTGCAAAATGACACAAAGTAGAATGCAATATTTACTCTCCAGGAAAAGGGGCATTTTCTACTGGAAATGTGCCCTTTCTCATCACAAAACTAATTCTGCGCTACTTTCGTCAACGGGGTGTTACTTGCAAAAACACTCATTAGTTTTCATTCAAAGCCTGATTTTCTGAGGTAATCATACCAGGCTGTACTTCAAAAATAACACCTTCAGAGAAATGGTTTAATTTTGCAAAATACTCACACATTACATGTGTATGGAAGTAGACAGTACACATCCAATGTGTGGGACCTTCTATGTTTGTCTATGCATAGGAATTTGTACTGAAGGCTATGCTTCTAGTACTAATCATATGCTAAATAGTGCACACTGAACTCCACAAAGTTGAGCATCTTGCAAGGCAGTCTTTTAGAGCAACAACATGAGGGATGACAGCAGAAGATCAGTCTCATAGATATGTCTCAGCAATATTTTTCCCCTGGCACGACAAAGGGCAAGGCTGAAAAAAAGTGAAACGTTTTAAATCTGAGACTTTTATTGTATTACGATAGCTGGGCTGTGCAATACAATTTGATGACTGAATGAATGAATGTATTACCTCTTGGTCCCTGTCATTTCTGCAGGCAGGCTGTTCTTGCTTTCACCACCAACTATGAGAGCTCTCCACCCCCTCTGTACCCAACTATCTGGACCTTTAGTCCTGGTGAAGGCATTTGCATTACAGCAGGGGACTGAATTTAAATTTGGATAAGGTGTACTAGTACAATAGTACAGTAATGTTTCACCCGCCAGCGCAGGTGATAGTTGGACACACTATTCCATTAGTACAGTGTTTGTCCCTGCACCAAAGCAGGTGTAGGCTGGCAGCATGTTACTGACCATGCCCCAGCCGGACTTGGTCACTAAGAGTACTGGAAGCGATGAGACTCATGAGTCCTGGGAATCAAGAAATTGCTGCACCTCTAAAGCAGTCAGAAGTACATGTGCGTGAAGTGACAGGTGCAAACTGAGATCCTCAGCATCTACACCCGAAACGAGGCCATTAATGAAAGAGAATGAACTCAGCTCTATTTAAGAGCGCCTCCTGGATCTTGGGGGGTGCCCAAAGACGAAAAAAGTATGGAACTCCAAATTTGAATAGAAAAGCTGATTTTTCTCTTTTACCAGGATCCTGCTGCTCTGATATAATTAATGGCAGGACATCAATAGAGGTCTTTGATTATATTTCACTTGGTTTCTTTCCTCTGGAATTAGTCGCCTCTATCAGCAGGCACCACACTTAAAAAGCCGCCCGCCAAAGAGAGAATTTTTAAGTGTGGAATGACATTAAAATCTTATCAGTCTGCTCGAAATTAAGTCAATGAAAAATTAAACCTAATTCCTAATAGACTCCTGTTTCATTTAGAGGCGCGAAGGCACGCGCCGGAGCTCCAAGCGAAGTGAAAGAGTGCCCCATCTCTGACAGGTAAAAGGCGAGATCAAGGGGCATTGTGGGGGACGAGATTTAATAGGGATTCACAGCGCAGAGATCCCTGGATGAGGAGGGACTCGCAGAATACATGATTCACTGAGACGTGCTCAGAGAGCTGCCACACACACATGCCAGACTGAGGCCTGGAACAGGAGATAGGGTGACCACATTTTTGAACGCCAAAAAAACGGGACATTTCGTAACAAAAATAGGACTAATTCAACATGATCCAAGGGTCACAGAATGGCAGCACTCATCAATATAGAAACATAGACGAGGCACTAGAGGAATAAATAAAAAGTATGTTTTAATACCCAGAAGCATACGTGTTATTTAAATAGCTCTACTAACAACTGCTAACTAGAACTGCTTTGTAACACATTAAAACAAGCATTTGCAATGCAACGGGTCTCACATTTGCTCAAGTTAGACCTATTAGTGTTGTAAATTCCTAACTGGACTTTTCTTGCCACATATATTCAAAAAAACGAGCGCGATCGTGCTATGTAAAAGCCAGGGTGATCGCGCTGCGTGGAATATAAAAAGATAAAGTAGTACAGAAACCAGACTGAAAACATGGAGTCTTGTATGTTTCCAGTAGTTTACCAGTGCTGTGTAGGTGGGCTAAACACCAGAAAAAGGCATGACGTATGCATGCCTTTCACTAATGAAAGCAAGCAGATTCTAAAAGGCAAGCCCACGAACCAATGAAAGTGGCAGGCGTGACATGGGCGTGGTTAAAAGCCCAAAGAGAGATTACAACAGGGATGGAGCGCTCGACCCTACAAACGTGCCTTCACTGTTTGAAGCCGACCCTCGCTGAAAACAGGGACCTGGCCCAAAATTTCAAAAAAATGCCAGGGCAGCTGGTAAAAAAACGGTGCTGTCTCAGCAAACCCAGGACGCCTGTTCACTCTAACAGGACAGTGCACCATACAAAGAAAACAAGGGTTTGCCCATCCTCTAGACCAAGAACCTTGGGCAATAGTTCAAACCAATCAACCATGGTTCACTGGAGACCTATTTAAAAAAGAGCAGTTTGATTAATATTTGCCTGCAGCCACTCTCCGGGAAAGGTACTTTACTGAAAGTGCACACAGTTTTAACATTTACTGACATGACCATACAACTGTAACGAACCCTAAAAATGTGCACTTTATTCAATTTATTCACAAAATTATAGAGTAAAATCAGCAATTATTTATGTGAGATAAAGGGTTCAAATGTGAAAATGCGCCCATGTGTAAAAAATAGTGCGGGTGCATCAGAACAAAGAGAAGATGTATGACTCTTGACTCCTCAAAAGATTTACAGCAATGGGGTCATCAAAAAATTAGTAATGTGCCACGTGGATAGTGGCTTATTTTCATCAAACTGCTATTCTATAAATAAATCCACAGTGAACCATTGTTTAGTATATGGAACAGGAGTGTTGGCACTGCAGATTTGTCCCTTGCCCAGGAGCTTGGTACAAGCGCTATCCCTGCACCAGGGTGACCAGACTGTCGCACGTCACCTGGACATGCCACTGGCACGTGTAAGTCACTTATAAGGGGAAACGGTTCAATATCCACAGAATATGACTTGGCATTCCTAGTTTGTCTAATGAGCAACATAACCCCATGAGGAAGTAATGTATGCGAAGGAAATCCCTCTCCAAATATGCAGAGTGGGCATTCCAAGGGGGAGCTTCACTGGAAAGTTTGGTAACATCCCAAAAATCAAACGTTTGTGGGTATTTTCAAATCTCTCTCTGACACCGTCTCACTCCGGAAATGGTTTGAGTGTGTAGCACGAGTGCCCAAACCACAGGTCCTAAGATGTCGGGAAGGCAGCAAAGGAGAAATGCTGCTTGGCTCCTGGCCTTGGAGGGGCCTGTACACTCATTTACCACCACCTGGTCCCAGATGAGTGGTCAGACTCAGGAAGGGGTGCGGGGAGTACGGGGGGCAAGCGGGCAGTGATCTCTGGTGGCAGCGGTACCGTGGTGAAAAGAATGACGCTCGTCTCTGGTGCAGCAGGTCGCATCGGCGGTCGGCAGGGGCACAGCTCTCCAAGAAGCCGTGCGGGTGTTCTCTACCACACATGGCTTAAATGCCCCGACCTGCGCCCCTACCGGCCATCCAGGCAACACTTCTGACGTTAGGCAGCAAATGGGTCCTGAGCGCAATCCATGCAGACGCACGAAATTTAAGACTAAACACCAATGGCAAAAACGCAGTTGGCGCGCACCGCCCCCTGGACAGGTGTTGACCCCACCTGCGTCCGAGGGCCGCCATTAAGGCATGCCCCTTTCCTTCATCTCTCTGGCTCCTTCGCACTCTGGAAATGGCAGGAGAGTAACACGTGTAGGACTGAGGCTACTTTTAGGGATGGTGAAGGGAAATAACACCTCCATACTACATTATGGGGTGTAAGGAAACAATACCACTATTAGGGGGTGAGGGGTTTTGGGAGGGCGAAGAAAACAAAGGTGGAGAGTTAAGTTGCACCACTGTAAAACGGTGACTGTATGTCAACATGTGTAATTCTACAACACAGAATTACTCATGCAGAAATGTCTTCAAACTGTAGCAAATAGAACTGACAAAGTCTTGGAGAGGCACATGTGGCTCTAACTTTGTGAATTCCCCAAAGTCGTAAATCAGCATCTATACGAGGTGCCATTAGGTTTGATTTTCTTCATGAGTTGTGCCCGTCTCTCCACTCTTTGGTTTTCATGTACGAATTCAATAATTTTTCGGAGTTCCAGAATTGATTCACTTTAATTGAACCAAGTAGCATGTGGTAGCGGGTTTTAAAGTTAAAGCCAGGGCTTGAAATGCTGTGCCACCTGCTGTGGAGCCGCATCACTGCACATAGATAGATGTCGTGGAAATGATTGGACATTCAAGTGTCCTTGTGCTCAGGGGCGGAGGTAGGCAAAGTGCCGTTAAGAGATTTACTTTAAAAAAAATAATAATCGCTGCTTCTCAAAAGCTGGTAGCGCCTGGAAACATCCCGGTAAATTGTATTTTTACTAAATACATCAGTGCACTTTATAGTATACCCCGCAGTATGGTTGCTGTTCAATGAAAAGATTTGCAAAAGGCTTTGAAGGTCCATTTCAAGCCAAGATTATCGGTTGTAAGCTGGAACCGAAAGAGCAGTGGATTCCTTGGACAGAATGTCAAGGGACTTACAAAGAGCCTCAAGCTTAATGAAGACAACTACCAGAGTCAACAGTGGGATCGGGGTGCTGTGGTAGGGTTCTAATGTGCTTCATTCTACGCAGTGTTGTGAGCACACAGCCACCCCACAGCGAGGATTATAGGTCCTCGGTGGAACCCTTCTGTGACAGCATCACAAATCGGTTTCTCTGGCAGGAGGTGAGAAAAGGAACAACCAATTCAAGGAAGCTAGATACTAAAAGCAGGTTCTTAACCCCGTAGTTTAGGCAAGTGATAGTTCCCGGTTAGGTATGAAATTGATATTTTCAAGGTTATACTCAAAAGTTGGTCTACGGGTCAGGATGAAGCTTACTGATAGGCTTAGGTTCACGACTTAAGGTTACTTTTAGTCTTGAGGTCTGGGTACAAGTCTGGGTTTAGCTTCAGAGTTATCATTAGGCTTAATACACGGTTAAGGCTAAGATTTAGGCTTAGTTTTTAGTAAGGATTCATCGAATGTGTTTTTATGCATTTCAGGATTATATTTAGAGGTTTATAGTCATAAACATTTAGATCACGGTTTAATGATTTACATTTCGGTATCTGCTTTTTAGTATCATTGTGTTTTGAAGGGCACAGTAAAGTCCTAAATCCAATTTCTCAATCAGCTGGTGTGCCTCGGAGTCTGGTGCTGTATGAGTAGTAAATGTAGGACTGTGATATAATAGAGATGGTCCTTATAATAAATTGAAGGGGTAAGAGCATAGTTTTTTTTTTTTAAGGAAACCTTTCCCACAATCAGCAGGTGCATTATCCAACTGAACTAGCCACCCAAATGATAAGATAAAACAAGCATTGGCAAAATCAACATGCCTTGCCTTTTTTGACCTATTTGCTTGGCCACTGCATTTGGGCTTGGGTGTGCACTATGACAAAAAATTTTAAAAAATAAACAAGAAGAAAAAGGTGTGATAGTGTGATGTGCGCATACGTGTCATGACGCTGCCGGTCGCCGCATCATTCAGCAGGAGTGTGCATGCTTGATGACGTATCTGTACCTACTCAGTGACGTGGACATTTACCGAGATGGTGGGTGCCACTTGGAGTGGTAAAAATAAAATCAGTTGCATAAAAGTGCTTTTTTGAAACCAGAACAACAAAGAAGCATTTGGGAGATGCTGTGCCCTCCAAAAAACAAATTAAAAAATGTTAATGATCATGAGCGGAGGGGAGCAGCAGGGAGCAGGCGAGGAATCAGGTGGGAGAAAGCACCAAGGAGTGGGCTGGGGGACCTTTTGCCTGCGGGGGGAATAAACTAAATAATAAATAATAAAAGTCGGGGTGAGGGAAGGAATGTATGGGGTGGAGGCAGAAGAGCGCAACACATACTGTGTGTTGCTGGGGGTGGACTTTCGACGGAAAAGGCAGCACATGAAGGAGAGTACGGGGGAGTAGGGAAAAACTGTGTGCATGGTGGGGTGATTAAGGGTGGGAGCAACATACAAGGTAGAGAGCAAGTACATATATACTCTCAACTACTTAATAACAAATAATTCCCAGACTATGAGCACTGTAAGGACACAAGCCACTCAATCAAAAGAATGGTAAAGAGGTTATTGTAGGAGGCTGGACTGGCTTGTAGTGAGTACCAAGGGGTACCTACACGTTGCACCAGGCCCAGGTATCCCTTATTAGTGTATAGGGTGTCTAGCACCTTCGGCTGATAGATAATGGTAGCTTAGCAGAGCAGCTTAGGCTGAACTAGGAGACGAGTGAAGCTCCTACAGTACCACTAGTGTCATATGCACAATATCATAAGAAAACACAATACACAGATATACTAAAAATAAAGGTACTTTATTTTTATGACAATATGCCAAAAGTATCTCAGTGAGTACCCTCAGTATGAGGATAGCAAATATACACAAGATATATGTACACAATACCAAAAATATGCAGTATAGTATTAGAACACAGTGCAAACAATGTATAGTTACAATAGGATGCAATGGGGACACATAGGGATAGGGGCAACACAAACCATATACTCCAAAAGTGGAATGCGAACCACGAATGGACCTCAAACCTATGTGACCTTGTAGAGGGTCGCTGGGACTGTAAGAAAACAGTGAGGGTTAGAAAAATAGGCCACCCCAAGACCCTGAAAAGTGAGTGCAAAGTGCACTAAAGTTCCCCAAAGAGCACAGAAGTCGTGATAGGGGAATTCTGCAGGAAAGACCAAAACCAGCAATGCAACAACGATGGATTTCCAGACGAGGGTACCTGTGGAACAAGGGGACCAAGTCCAAAAGTCACGACCAAGTCGAGAGTGGGCAGATGCCAAGGAAATACCAGCTGTGGGTGCAAAGAAGCTGCTACTAGGCAGTAGAAGCTGAGGATTCTGCAGGAACGACAAGGGCTAGAAACTTCCCCTTTGGAGGATGGATGTCCCACGCCATGGCGAGTCGTGCAGAAGTGTTTTCCTGAAGAAAGAGAGCAAACAAGCCTTGCTAGCTGCAAGTCGTGCGGTTAGGGTTTTTGGATGCTGCTGTGGCCCAGGAGGGACCAGGATGTCGCAAATTGTGTCAGGGGACAGAGGGGGCGCCCAGCAAGACAAGAAGCCCTCTCAGAAGCAGGCAGCACCCGCAGAAGTGCTGGAACAGGCACTACGAAGTGGAGTGAAACGGTGCTCGCCCGAAGTTGCACAAAGGAGTCCCACGCCGCCGGAGGACAACTCAGGAGGTCGTGCAATGCAGGTTAGAGTGCTGTGGACCCAGGCTTGGCTGTGCACAAAGGATTCCCTCGGAAAGTGCACAGGAGCCGGAGTAGCTGCAAAAGACGCGGTTCCCAGCAATGCAGTCTGGCGTGGGGAGGCAAGGCCTTACCTCCACCAAACGTGGACTGAAGAGTCACTGGACTGTGGGAGTCACTTGGACAGAGTTGCTGGATTCAAGGGACCTCGCTCGTCGTGCTGAGAGGAGACCCAGAGGACCGGTGATGCAGTTCTTTGGTGCCTGCGGTTGCAGGGGGACGATTCCGTCGACCCACAGGAGATTTCTTCGGAGCTTCTAGCGCAGAGAGGAGGCAGACTACCCCCACAGCATGCACCACCAGGAAAGCAGTCGAGAAGGTGGCAGGATCAGCGTTACAGAGTTGCAGTAGTCGTCTTCGCTACTTTGTTGCAGTTTTGCAGGCTTCCAGCGCGGTCAGCAGTCGATTCCTTGGCAGAAGGTGAAGAGAGAGATGCAGAGGAACTCTGATGAGCTCTTGCATTCGTTATCTAAAGAATTCCCCAAAGCAGAGACCCTAAATAGCCAGAAAAGAGGGTTTGGCTACTTAGGAGAGAAGATAGGCTAGCAACACCTGAAGGAGCCTATCAGAAGGAGTCTCTGATGTCACCTGCTGGCCCTGGCCACTCAGAGCAGTCCAGTGTGCCAGCAGCACCTCTGTTTCCAAGATGGCAGAGGTCTGGAGCACACTGGAGGAGCTCTGGGCACCTCCCAGGGGAGGTGCAGGTCAGGGGAGTGGTCACTCCAATTTCCTTTGTCCAGTTTCGCGCCAGAGCAGGGCTGAGGGGTCCCTGAACCGGTGTAGACTGGCTTATGCAGAAATGGGCACCATGTGTGCCCATGAAAGCATTTCCAGAGGCTGGGGGAGGCTACTCCTCCCCTGCCTTCACACCATTTTCCAAAGGGAGAGGGTGTAACACCCTCTCTCTGAGGAAGTCCTTTGTTCTGCCTTCCTGGGCCAAGCCTGGCTGGACCCCAGGAGGGCAGAAACCTGTCTGAGGGGTTGGCAGCAGCTGCAGTGAAACCCCGGGAAAGGCAGTTTGGCAGTACCCGGGTCTGTGCTAGAGACCCGTGGGATCATGGGATTGTGCCAACAATGCCAGGATGGCATAGAGGGGGCAATTCCATGATCATAGACATGTTACATGGCCATATTTGGAGTTACCATTGTGAAGCTACACATAGGTAGTGACCTATATGTAGTGCACACGTGTAATGGTGTCCCCGCACTCACAAAGTCCGGGGAATTGGCCCTGAACAATGTGGGGGCACCTTAGCTAGTGCCAGGGTGCCCACACACTAAGTAACTTAGCACCCAACCTTTACCAGGTAAAGGTTAGACATATAGGTGACTTATAAGTTCCTTAAGTGCAGTGTAAAATGGCTGTGAAATAACGTGGACGTTATTTCACTCAGGCTGCAATGGCAGGCCTGTGTAAGAATTGTCAGAGCTCCCTATGGGTGGCAAAAGAAATGCTGCAGCCCATAGTGATCTCCTGGAACCCCAATACCCTGGGTACCTCAGTACCATATACTAGGGAATTATAAGGGTGTTCCAGTATGCCAATGTAAATTGGTAAAATTGGTCACTAGCCTGTTAGTGACAATTTGAAAGAAATGAGAGAGCATAACCACTGAGGTTCTGATTAGCAGAGCCTCAGTGAGACAGTTAGTCATAACACAGGTAACACATACAGGGCACACTTATGAGCACTGGGGCCCTGGCTGGCAGGGTCCCAGTGACACATACAACTAAAACAACATATATACAGTGAAATATGGGGGTAACATGCCAGGCAAGATGGTACTTTCCTACAGTTATGCACCAGGGAAGGAAGAAATCTAAGAAAGAGAAGAAATGAGGAAAGCCATAAATTGTGAAATTAGCAACTGAGTGACACGAAAGCTACCCAATGGTAGAAATGGACTGACTCAAGCGCACTGTAAGTTTTTGATTTTGTCCTCAAAAGGTCCTTCGCAAAGTTATAGCTAAACGCCTCCAGTAGGCGAGAACTAAACCGCTGTGTCAACTTTTCCTGCCAGATATCAGGTGCAAGACCCTCTTTGAATAAAAATGCATCTATCTAGTGCAATTTGTAGAGTTAGCTAGGCCACAAAGCAATATTGTACAACAAGGAGAGAAAGTGATATAAAATTGTTTATAATAATCGTGTCAGATGAGAGGGGAGCGTCAGATGCAACATAAATGTACTAGTTGGGGATGGAGAACAGAAAGATGACACTGGTTAAACATGAGATGTTGTTTTAAAATATATTGAACTGTTTATGCAAGAATAGTACAGGATGTGCAAGCTCATTGTGAGGAGTAGGTAATTCTGTAATCATCTTTTCATTTTCTTCATCAGAAGAATACATGATGTATGTAAGATATTGTACCATCACATAGTAGCTTGTTTTTGTAAGGCAAGTGTTGTCGCACCCTTTGTAATGCTATCAGTACCTAAAGTAATACAAAGGCGGGTGGTAACATGCCCGATAAAGGACGACAGTACTTAAGGATGCGCCTTCAGGTACAGGTGTCTCTCACCGTCCCAAAGTTCACTACACCCTTGGGCAGGCCGTAGAGACTTGGATGCATGTGCCGGGCTTTGTGAGAGGTGGCTTTCAGCCGACGCCCACACAAGTAGCATTTGAGAACCAGATAATAACAGATTATGATTGGATCAGGTGCATGTTTTACCCTGATACACAGGGGCTTAAAATCCTGTCTTTGACCCCCTCCAATCATGAGTTGGCAGACACATTGTGCCGAGATATTATCAGCTATCGCGCCATGTCTGTCTCACGGCCCGTGCATGTAATCCCAGTTCCCTGGCTTTTGTCCACCTTGTCACTGAATTTGATAGCGACAACTTGATCGTATCTTTTAATTTAACGTGTGATCTTTCCTGCCCCCAGGCGGCGTGTGCTCCATCGAGCATACAGAGCCAGCTACGCTCTTTGCAGATTCTTCACACTGGGCTCTTCTCACGGGGAATAAAATTGCAAAAAAGGATATCTGCCACCAGCAGGCACAGCCCATGCTAGCCGCATCCAAACCTCACATTACAAAGCAAAGAATTGACGCTCAGTTCGTAATTCATTCCAGTAATCACTTCTGCAGCTCCGACTGTACTCATGATTCGAACGCTGAGCACAATAACAACCATAATTGTCTTACATGTGCAAATTCACCATTTTAACCATTTTACATCTGTGGATTAAGAACTTCACCCAGGTGTCCATCGAACCATAAATCCATAAACCATTGTGGAACCCTCAAATCTACAAATGCAGGCAATCCCACTTCCTTCTTCTAAGTAACACCATTAAATGTAATTACCAGAGGCCTCCTCTTACAAAATATTGCTCAAAAAGACGAACTCTCAATGTTCCCAAGTATCCCTCAACCAACCCCCTCTACTGCCATAATGTCAAACATGTAAGAGCATATGTTCTTCAGGCTGGGACCCATCTAACTCTAATCCTTCGCCAGCATAACTTTTCTTGACTGGTCTACACCCTAAAAGATAATGACTCAAATGTAACTTCTTGCCCTTATATGCAGCCAATCAATTCTCAATAGATACATACTGCATCTTCTCAAAATAAAATTTTCAAGTTACCTCTGGTACCCAACCAGTGACTCTTGCATGTTATTACTAAGGACTGAGAGAGCGCTTGTATGGCGCTGCACAATCTTCTGCTGTGTCCACACACGTTTAGATTTATAAATAAATCAATGTGTGTCTCTTGATGCCTCATGAGCGTCAGTGCACAGCCTTTGTGAGTAATCACCCCTTGTTGTTAAATGTGTACACTCGCCTATTAGTCCAAGCTATCCAGCTACTACACCATAGATTGCCAAAGTTCGTAATCAAATGTCATCTTTCCAAAATTAAGGTGAGGGCTTATTCCATTTATGGTATGTCCCAGCTGTGTTTGGAAAGGAGCTGACCATAAATCATTTTGGTAGAAGTCGGCTACATAGAGCTTTTAGAACCACTTCACTTTATTTGGTTTACACACTCACTTTGTAAAGCCAGAGTTACAACATTATAAAAAATGTATCAAACATGAAAATCATATGTCACAATACACTTGAAAAGGTTAAAAAAAACTTTAATCTGACTGAAACCCGTTTTTAATTAGCTCACTGTCTTCACTATTCAATAGATACATGTGATTTA
This sequence comes from Pleurodeles waltl, assembly GCF_031143425.1. Lineage (NCBI taxonomy): Eukaryota > Metazoa > Chordata > Amphibia > Caudata > Salamandridae > Pleurodeles > Pleurodeles waltl. The sequence continues at coordinate 548,045,646 of NC_090440.1, read as the reverse complement.
ATGATTTTTCTAGATAGATACATACACACACACACACACACTAAAAAAACAAGGGTTACAGGGACCTTATAGTTCAGGTCAGATTTTACACACACAAGACCACAGAAATTCAACAGCTATAGTTATACTTATCTCAAGAAACTGTAACTGTACCCTAAGGTAAATAAAACTCACGCCCGTCATGCAGTTTTGTCATTCATAACTTTATTGCAAATGTTGCAGTGATATTATCAATGATGTCATAGAAGATGTCATGACTAATGTAATATGTGAGGTAATTATCAGTGGATGGCGAGGGCCGATTTCAGCTCTGGGGATCCCATCCCCCAGGGCCTGGCCTAAGTTAATAAGGGGTGGGGCATTGAGCCCATTTTCTGGGATGATTTCTGCCCCTGGGACCCCTTCCCCTGGGCAATTAATAAAGGGGGAGGAGGGCTGCGCAGCCCCACCTCCCAGGGTGATTTTGGCCCCGGGGATTCCGTCCACCGGGACCAGAGCCAATAAAGGGTGGGTGCCCTGGTACCCACCAAGGGCACTCACCAGGTCCGCGATGTGGGCCGCAGGGAGAGCTTCAATGCCCCTGAGGTCCCAGCTGACTCCCTGCATCCAGGGGGAGCCAGCATTCCTCCTGCCTGCAGGAAGCATTTAAAAATGCTGCTCCCTACGAGCGGGAACAATATTCAGATCTGTTTCCCTGCCCGCATTACTACAGGCAGGGAAACAGATCTGAAGTCTGCTTCCAGCTGGTGGGAGCATTTTTAAATCTCCCACCAGATGGGAGCGGACTTCGTGTTTGCTCTCGCTTGCCGGGAGCTTTGAAATTACTTCCACCAAGTGAGAGTAAACATAGTCTTTCCTGTGCACGCCAGTGTGGGCAGGGAAACCACTATGTCGCCTGGGTGTGGGCACCCCGAGACATAGCAGGAGCCGGCCCTGAAGGTTGAGGTACTCAGGGCCATTGATGGCTCTTGGAGGGGGGGATGTGTGGTCCCCCTTTCCTTTCTAATTGCATCCAGGCCCTGGGGGATGGGGTCCCCGGTCCCAAAATCAGCATGGGGAGGGGGCCGTGTACCCCCCACCCCCTTTTCACATGCTACTGGGCCCCGGGCGATGTGGTTCCCAGGGCTGAAATCAATGCAGAAGGGGAGCTGTGTGCCCCCTCCCACTTATTTATAAGGCCAGACCCCAGGAATGAGCTCCCCGGGGCTGAAATTGGCTGGTGTGGGGGGGAGGGGGGGGGAGAAACGCGGTCCTGCCTCCCTTAAAATCAATGTATTTCCACCCCTGGGACCTGGCCCACCTGGGGGATATGAAAAAAAACAAGAGTGGGAAACTGCTTAGTTTTTTTTTTTTATTGCAGGAGATCCACGCATCCTCTGCAGATCTGCAGCAAATAAAAAAAAAATGTTTTTGACCCCAGGCAGGTTCCCTGTGGAAGCCCACCACTAGGACTAAGGGGTCATGGTATTCCTACCCTGCCCCCTTATGTTTTTTTTTGCTGCATTTTTACTTGGGACTCCGGCGAATCCGAGTCCCAAGACGGCTGCTACAACTTCCTGGTTAAAGTGGTGGCACAAATCCAGTCTCAGTTTGAGATCTGTCGGATCCGCAGACCCTCTACATCTCTGGATATACATAAATCATTTTTCTTTAATACCTCCAAAACTACTGAACAGATTTACATCAAAACTAAAAAAAAATCACTTTCTGGACCAATATCTAGCTTTGTGCCAAATTTGGTGTAATTCTGTTCAGCAGTTTGGGCTGTAGTCGTGTCTAAAATCCCTAGTGGAAACTGCATAAGGAAAACGCATTTTGGGACCCCCCTGTTTCTCAGCCCTCACTTGACGAATCACCCCAAAACTTTCCAGACAGCAGATGAAGTGTCAAACTAGTTTCGGAAAATTTGTGAAGATCTGTTAAACAGCGCCAAAGTTACTAGTAAAATAAAAATTGCTTTTCCTATGGAAACTAGGTCCTAAGTATAACTACCTACTGGTGACTCCCAGTTATGGGTACACAGAAGAATGTTTTGCTAGGCAATGCTTGACAATGCAAGTCTTTTGTATACAATGCACACATCCTGCTATGTGATCAACTATGGATCCAAAATAAATTTGAATTATAGAACCCTCATTGCAAGTGGCTAATTTAAGTCCATTGGGCAGGCAACCACAGTTAGTACGAGGCCCAAGGGAACACCACAGATCTATTTATTTTCACCCGAGATTTTACCTGTTGAAACCACACAAAATCTTCAGGTAGAAGCAATGCTTAAAGGAGCCAGTGGTTGCTAGTGGGGAGCTCCGGCACTTATTTTTTAGGGCCAGCCCTCATTTTTCTGCATCAGGCAATTAATGCGAGCAAAAGTTACATATGGGAAAGACAGAGCAAAGAAAGACGGAAAAGCGTCACAAAAGGAGAAAGCAGAAAGCTGCAAGAGTGACCTGAATAAGGAGAGAGTGGCTGTAAATTGATTAAAGAGGCCCACGATGACTTAAGGATTACGCTTTCTCAGTATTCTGTACTTGCACACTTAAATGGAACAGCCACCTGTTTCAAAGGAGAGCTTTGGGCACGGGCACATTTTTATTTACAAATTAAACTCTGGGTGGAAGTCCAGGTTAAATGTGGCCGATTACCACCTTAACTTCTCATTTCTAATTGAACTCTCAGGGTCCATCTCCTAATGGATGGGATAGGGGAAATACTGGCCCATTTCGCTTAAATAAGACAATTTCATTTACACATAAGCACAGTGTTTTCCCATCCAGTGCTTTTTTGCATATATGAGCTTGCAAAAAAACACTTCCTTCCCAGAAATGAAAATTGGATTAAAACTGCTTTTCTGGTATGCCCCTTAAACTATGTGTCAGCTTTTAGGCTCCCTGTTATTCAACTAAAACAGAGTAAGAGACCACTCAATTGAAATGTAGTCTCCAAATTTTGAATTTGTCAGTTCTTCATCACATGAGCATGTCAGGAACCGAACACGAGCTAGAGCCAAGAGAAATTGCATCTATGGTTTTATTAATTTACACCATGCCTTTTTCAAGATACATCACTACGGGCATTACTTTTATCTTATTTGTTTTTCGCAGGGACTGGACTCCATCCCTCAATGGATAGTAACATTCATATTTTGTCTTGCATCATAATTCTGTACTGGAATATGACATACTCTAAATGAAAGGTCACCAAGTGACAAACTTTGCTTTATTTCAATAATACAGATTCCAAAGATGTGAGCCTAATGATTCTTGCTCCATTGTTTACCTTATTTAATTTAGAGGTATGTGTGGCCCGATACTCACCCTTCAACATTCTGTCCTTTTGGGATGGATCACAAAAAATGTTTAACTTAGGTTATTACATGTCCTTGGTGGTAAGTAAGGTAGTCCTGGTGCAAAACCCTTTCATTATATGAAACCAGATTTGTAGAGAAGGTAATGTCAGACAAAAATAATTGGTACATATTTATTTTTCTGCATTTCGTTGTGGTTGTGATATGTAGTATTTTTTGTGCAGCTGTGTTTTTGTTCCGCATTATTGCATTGTGTTGATATTTTGCACTGTGGTTGTGCTGCATTCTGTTTTGACCGTCCTTGTGCGTTGTGTTTTATAATGTTTTAGATGTGCTTTTATTTTGCTTTGCATTAAGTTATTTCTATTGTTTCTCTGATTTACTTTAGAGAAGTTAACAAATGCTGCTGCATTTCCAGGCAAATGCAGATTGTTCCTTTAAAGTTCCAGTGACAAATATTCACTTGCCGTTGTCCAAGGTGGTAAAATACTGCTGCTCTTCCACTGATAACAGTCAGCCCAAATCTGTTGCAAGCCCCGTGTCTTAAATTACACTTCCAGTGCTTACTTAATGTAATAAATACGACCCATTGCAGGAAAATCCATCTTCTGGTTATTTTCACATGACTTACTGACGATTCCGTTTTCTAATAGATTACATGGTAATTCTCTCCTTCTCAGTTGGGTTGGAATATAACTAAGATCATTAATCCTGTCAGAGAACTCTTGGTTGAATAACTCTAACATACACTATGGGATGTCACGGAATGAGGTTACAAAAATCAGGCTGAATCAACCTTCCCTGAGTCAGGCAATGTGGCTATCTCTGCCTTTTTCAATCAAGGTATCTGACATTGGAACACTACACGAAGGCCATAGGTTTCAGCTTTTAAGCGATGATAGCATCCCATCTCTCTTGTACCCAAATACACCGTCAACAAAACTGGGTGAGGGCCAGACTTCTTAGTTGAAATTCCATTATGCTACTTCTCTGAGATACAGAAATTGGTTCGGATTCAGATCCGCAACTGTAATCCGAAGCCTATTCTACAGAACTGTTTCCACAACACTGTCCAATTTCAAACTTCTTGCTATCACAATGTTGCTGTAATTATAATGGAATTTACTCAGAAGTTGACTATTGTAAATAAGGACATGTCCTTTTTCATCACTCCCAAGTCCCCAGCTTTAACTTTGCTCAGGGATTCATAATATGTAATGAAATAGACAAAGACCAATTTTTTGCATCATCGCACATACAGGCGTAGTGCAACTCGCCTGTGTATAAAGTTCTTGTGACGTATGGTTCAGAACGAAAAAATCGGATCGGCTAAACATGAGTGAGAAACTGTATATCTGCATTAGAACTGATCTGCCGAGTGTAGTGCGTACGAAAAGTATGCAAAGTAACGCCAGTGGCTGCCCTGTAAACAACTTTCATGGGCACACCTATTAAAGGTCTGAAATTGTGGACCCATTCCATTAGAGAGGATATGCGACCCAGAAGGAGTGGCATTCAAAAATAAAAACACATTCATTATTCTAACAACAACTTGCCAGTTTATCAGGCTTGTGTGTTCCAAAGGTGAGAAAGCATCAGGGCGAATTTCTGGGTTATGTGTGACCTTGCTGAAACAACGTCCTCAGGATACACGTTTTAGTGAACCGGTCTTCTGACGTTTTTCATAATGTTTTGCTATCACTGTCCTGGCGAACTTAAGTTGGTCTGGGTACCTTTTAGCTCAGAAATTATTTTGTCAAGTTGTTATTTGCATAGCGCTCTCATAGATACGTTTCAAACTATCTATTTGCTACTGCGGCTTGATTGACATGTTCAAATAAAAGGGTTTGCCCAAAAGGTGCCCTGACCCGTGACATTCGGGATGCTTCTTCACAAATGCCACGTCAGCTTCTCTTCTGAGAAATGTCACAAACATTTGGTCAAATTCAGGAGAAGAGAATTTGAAGCTCTGCTTCCCTCTCCTTCATCTGCTGTACTGGAAAGGTTCCTCGTGATCTGTGTGTGTTGATGGAGATCGCTTTGCCTTTGGTCTCCGACAATGTGGCTCCTGTTTGACAACTGATGAGGTGCTCAGCTAACTGAGAAACTTCACCTCAGCTAGGCAGAAACCGTAGAACTGTCTCCTTTGGTAATATGGGAGAAGGATTCATGTGCCAAGTTCCTGTGTGAAGGTGGGGCATCCAGGCAGTACCTGTAGATTCCAGGCATAAATTCTTCTTTCTCTGAGAAGGTGATGAGGTTCTCTGGCTTTTAGCCCCATACTTTCAATACCACAAGCTTGAAACTTCCAGAACAATCCATTGTTATTCTGATTGTATGAACTTGTATGATTTCCTGTATGGCCTTCTGCCCTTTTTGCAGGGTCATCCCCAATCTTTTTGTCCCCTTCCTCCTAATTTTTCTGACCAGTTTTTGTTGGCTTTAGGGCTCTGGGCACTTTACCACTGCTAATCAGTCCTACAGTGTATATGTTCTCTGTGTAAATTGTATTGTTGATGAGTTTATTCCTGATTGGCATATTTGATTTACTAGTAAGTCCCTTGTAAAATGCACTAGAGGTGCCTAGGGCCTGTAAATCAAATGCTACTAGTGGGCCTGCAGCACTGGTTGTGTCACCCACATTAGTAGCCCTGTAACATGGCTCACACCTGCCACTGCAGTGTCAGTGTGTGCAGTTTTAAACTGCCAATTCGACCTGGCAAGTGAACCCACTTGCCAGGCCCAAACCTTCCCTTTTGGTACATGTAGGGCACCCCTAACGTAGGCCCTAGGTAGCGTCATGAGTAGGGTGCAGTGTATTTAAAAGGTAGGACATATACTGGTGTGTTTTACATGTCCTAACAGTGAAATACTGCCAAATTCGTGTTTCACTGTTGCATGGCCTATATCCCTCATAGGTTTACATGGGGCTGCCTTTAAATACCTTTAAAGCACAGATACCCTTTGAGGGCAGATAGAAATTTGCAGTTTGGGGTCTCTGTACTCAAAATGAAAAAATACATCTTTTAGTGAAGTTGGCTTTTAAGATTGTGAGTTTGAAAGTGCCACTTTTAGAATGTAGGCATTTTCTTGCTTAAACTATTCTGTGACTCTGCCTATTTGTGGATTTCCTGTCTGGGTCAGTTTGACAGTTTGGCTGTGTGAGAGGACTGTTCAGATCCGCAGGTCTGCCCTGATTTTTCACTTTTTGACCACCTGGTTTATGACCTTTTACTGTGAGGGAGCTTTCTATGCGGGGACACACGCACAGTAAACTCATGGTAAAATGCACTGCGCATGTTTACCGCCAGTGCCGCCGTGCTAAGGAAAGGCTGTTGTGGCGCATCAAGAGCAGGAGGCCAAGGCGGGTTACATGTGATCATGTGTGCACACCCATGTGCTCCCATGTGAGGGCTGTGTGGGGAGGATTCTTGGGGTGCGCAGCCCAAGAACTGTGCTTAGGTAAGCCTGGCACAGAAGGAACTATGCAGAGTGGGTCGTGACCTGGAGTAGGTCTCATGAGAGGGGTGTACACATGTGAGGGAGAGTCAGTGTGCTTACTGTCTTTTCACTGTAGGAACACTCCGTTAAATACCAATGTCAGTGTGCTTAATGTATTTGCATTGTGGGGATACTCCATTAAATGTCAATGGGAAAGGATGGCCTAGGGTGCAACTCCAGTCCTCTGGGGTTCACTGAGACCAGAGTCACCCCAAGGTACACTGTAACCTGTAAAAAAAGAAGAATGCAGTAGGTTACAAGAGCATAGTTGTACAACTTATGGGTCATCAAGGGATGTCATCTTTTTCTGACTCAGCTCAGGATCAGGACCAATTACTGCTCTGTCCAGTTACTTGAGCAGGGCCTTACATCAATCAGCCAGCTGTCATTCCGTGCCAGGAGCAGGCTGGGGAGGCCCTCGGAGGAATGTCTGTGAGGAGGGGCTGAGACTTTCAGAGCACATGTGGCAACTAACTTCTGGATGATTCCATTTTAAGCTATCCAAGAAGCCTGTGCAGGAAGGAGGGGACAGGGCAAGGAACTGATGTGGCACATCTGGATAGGCCAGAGTTGCAGACATGCTGGACACTTTCGCCCCGCTTAAAAGATCCTGCACAGGGGAGAGCTCTCTCTCTTGGCTGTGCTTCACTGCTGGACACTGGGACTTCAGACAGGCGTCATGGGCAACTGGAGGGAAGAGCCCCCAGACAGCCCCCTGGCGCAGGGACTCTGCCCCTGAAGGACTCAGGCCAGCGAGGCACATGTCAGGGACAGGTAAGCTGGCCCCTTCACCCCCGAGGACTAGTTGGGAGACAGACCGGGCTAGCGCAAGGAGAGCGCGCTGCAAAGAAGGAATAGAGGGCAACCAGAGGAAGGACTGGCTCCCTATAATCTGAGACCCTTCTAGGACAGGGGGCCTAAGGAGAGTGCTCCTGGTGGCAAGGGCTTGTCAGCAGGAGCGAAACAACGCCAGAATTGTGAAAATTGGTCCTTGGGGGCCCGAGATATCAAGGGAAGAAGGATTGTGACCTTTGACCTTTCCAGAGGCAGCGACGAAGCACGTGGGGCTCTGCCGCTTCTCCAGACTGTGCCTCTGGAGTGGGCCAGGGGCTGCCCCAGGAGGAAGAGGAGCCGGGGGAGTGCAGTCACACTCTCCCTATGGAAGAAGAAGAGGCCCCGGACCCCATGAAGCCTGCCCAGTTCAACCTGATGGGGGGGTGCCGTCGCGCCGGATCCTTTCCTGGGGTCCCCTGCAGCCGAAGTAAAGTCAAGGAGCGCTATCGCGCTCCCCCCCGTGAACAGGATGGAGGAGGGGCCCCGGACCCCATCCCCGGGCCCTGTGAAGAAGGATGAGTGGGGGGGCGGTGTCGGGCACCCCTGCAAGATGACCGCCGGCTGTGGAAGGGGCCAGCGGCTGAAGAAGAAGCCGGGGAGCTCCGTCGCGCTCCCTGTGAAGATGGAACCTGGGGGCCCTGGACCCGATCCTGGGGCCCCACCAGAAGCCAAGTTGGGGGACGTTTTTGCACCCCTGTGAAAATCACCAGAGGGGCCATAGACTCCATCTCGGGGCCCCATGAAGAGGACGATGTCAGGGAGCGCTGCCACACTCCCCACGAAGGTGAGGAGGGGCCCCAGACCCCATCCCGGGGCCCCAAAGCTGCAGAGGAGGAGGAGTGCCGTTGTGCTCCCCCAGATGGCCCGTCCGGCTGCAACCCCTGCACGTGTCTGAGGCCGGCTCACGCAGCACACAGAGGTACTGGCCGTACGCGGAGCTGGCGGGGGCGGCTTCCTGTGCCCCTAACGAGGGAGCTCTTATCTAGTGTGGGACTGTCCAGGTGGGACCGGGCACCCCCAAGGCAGTACTCCAGCTCGGGCGGCAACACAGCACTCCCCAGCTCAGCGGGAGAGCCGCTCATCTAATATGCGGCCTGTCCAGCATGCCTACCGTGGCACTAGCTGGGGTGTACGCCCCTTAATCAGTGTGTGTTGGCCCCAGGAAGAGGGGACCACCACCAAACCAGTGCCAATGGACAGGGGGAGCTGCAGGAGCAGCGCAGACTCCCCCAACGCAAATTGTGTCCCCTCCCTAGGTAGGGTGGGACAAAAGAATGGTAACCCCCCCCAAGGATTCCAACGCCATGGAAAGCAAAAGCTGGTTTGGACTTTTGTTCTGGCTGGTAGGACTGTGACCACTAGGGTTGTATGATGGTATTACAGTAATCTGAATGTTAATCCAGTATAATTTAAAAGTAATCCAAATGTAATCTAAAAGTAATCCTAATATTTAAATAGTTTCAATATATTCCTACATGTTCTTTGTTGATGCTAATTTGAGTAATGAGACTGACAGCCACCTCTTGGCAAGATAGATGTACTTAATTGCAGATGTAGGTGTGCTCATTCCACATTACAGTCACATGTTGCATGGGGACACCAGGGATTGTTTTGCCAGGTGGGTTGTTGGATTATATTCCCCCTCTGGGGAGACATGAGAGATTACACAATGTCATCCCAGAGTAATTCCATCACTTGGTGTATATTTGTAAATTGTTGCATAGTATTGAGAAGTGTGTGTGTGGGTAATAAATGTACTTTTACTTTATCAAAAGAAAAAGCACAGACTGGACAATCATTTATAGCGGGTCATGCTTGTGTGCTTGTGAATGGGGATTACTAGCCCACACCACCTCCCTTGAGTAAACCTTGGACTGCTCTGCAACGCTACCCTATGAGAGTCAAGCGCTACAATGGGGTGTTTGGTTCCCAGTGGCAGTCGCGTGCAGACCACACAACAAATGACCCACCTTCCAAAAGGCTGTTTGCACCCCTCCTCTAGACAGTTACACAAAGGGAGCTGGGGTGTAGCCTGCATATTCTGATGAGCCATCTGAGCTAGAGTGGCGGGAGGAGTGGTCACTCACACCTGAAAGGGCTGTGTCTGCCCTCACACAATGCAGTCTCAAACGCCATGGTGTGTGTCTGGGGCCTGGCCTGGGCAAGGATCTTGTCAACAGCAGAGACTTTCCTTTGAAGTTGGGCAACTTCAAAGGCAGAAAGGGGTATAAGTAGTGGACTCAAAACCCCAGACTTTTAGAATCTTTCAGGAATCAAGAGGAACCTCTGCTCGGGAAAAGAGCTGAAGAGCTGGAGGAGGCGTACTGTCCCTTTGCTGTGTTGCTTTGCTGGACTGGCCTGCAGTTGCTGCTTCTGCCTGAAAAGAGTGCAAAGGGTGAACTTTGCTGTGTGTCTTGTTTGAAAAAGTTCTTCAAGAGCTTGGAGTACAGCTTGCCTCCTGATGGAAGTCTCAGGGACACCAAAGACTTCAGTTTCCTCGACCTTCAGCACTGGGAACTGTGTATTTTATGCTGTTCAAGAGGAGAAACCACTGCATCGCCGCCAACAACACCGCTGGTCAGCACCGTGACCTGCCGCCGTCTCACTGAGCCACACTGCCCTGTTTGAACTGCGACCCTGCTCTCACCGATGCAACATCAGACGACTTCACTGAGCCGCTGCTCGTACCGCGACCTGGGGGCCTCGCACTCCGGCATCACCTGCTAACACCGCAGCCTGGGCATCCCCGCCGTCGCCGCTCCTGCTGACACCGGCGAACCTGCCTGCACTGTGGCCAGTGGACACCGCTCATGAGGTACACAAAGCACCGTCCCATCCCGCACCGCAGCCCTGGTTCTCTGACGCCAGCAACATCGACTCCAGTGTCGTCACCAGGCATCCCTGCCTGCACCGTGGCCTGTGGACATGCTTGTGAAGGTCACAAAGCACTGTAGGCTTGGGCCTACCGACACAAGTGCTTCAGCAACGCCGCTGCGCTGCCTGCGCTGCCTGCACCGCGACCTGGTGACACCGCACGTTGCACCGCCCGCTTCACACCGCAGCCCTGGTCTCACCTACGTCGCTGGATGCTGTCACCAGGACGCTGCCTGCACCGTGACCTGTGGGCACCGCACGTCGCATTGTCCTGCTTCGCACCGCAGCCCTGACGCCATCCACACCAGCACTCCGGACTTCATGAGGCCGGAGTTTGATCTGCAACGCGTGTGACTTCAAGAGCCGACGACTCACGCTCTGACACCAGAACCAACACCGCGTCGCCGCTCTCTGGAGCTCACCTCGAGGATCACGATGCCCTGCAAATCCAAGGTACTGTTTGTGGGTCTTCCTGAAACCGTAACTGTCCCGAGACACCCCAGCCGGCCAGACATTTTGGTTTTGTTGATCATGACGTCATGATAGCCCCAGGTGGAGCTATCGACTTCAAGGAACTGTATTTTTGAGTGAATCTTGCAGGGTTTATATATGTATTACTGTATGGTGGATTTTTATTTTATTTGGTCTTGTTTTATATAGATAAAATTGGCTATTTTCTAAAACTGGTGTGGTGTCATTTTGTAGTGTTTTCACTTATTACTGTGTGTGATGTGCAAATGCTTTTCACATTGCTTCTGAGAGAAGCTGGACTGCTCGTGCCAAGCTACCAAGGGGGTGAGCAGGGGTTATCTGAGCAGGTATCTCCCGAATCCTGACTAGAGTGAGCGTCCCTACTTCGACTGGGTGTAAACCGACTGCCAACTAGAGACCCCATTTTTAAAATAGGTTGTCAGCGGTGAGGATAGGACTTGCTTTTGCACTTGACCTACATAGATTGGTGTACACTACTACCATATCGCAGACCATTACATGACCACATACGTTTTTTTCCTTTTTGTTCTCTGGTGTCCTCCTAGATATGTTGTTGATACTTGGACTCTGGTTATTGCACCTGTGAGGCCTTAGCGGAATGGAAATAAACTTCTGGCACCTAGTCATCTTTACAATGAGGGAGCGAAAAGTATTCTGCTAGGAAGGGGTACTGGCTGTAAAGAAGAGGTCAAGAATGGAGGATCTTGAGTCAGCCCTGTTTCGTTATGTGTTGAAATGCTGGCAGGCAACACTACGGGGCTAGGTGTGCTCCCCAGGAAGTCCTGGCCTGCCAGGCAATGGTCCAGCCTGAGGGTACCGACCATAGGCTGGAGGGTAGGTGCAGGGGGTAAACCCTGACCTGATTGGGGGGGCGGTTTGCCCAATCACCCTCCCTCGGTGTGACTTCTAGGGGTACTCTCCATGGTGGGGGGTGTAGAATCCTGGGAGCAGGGGCAAAGGTGGGAGAGACTCACCCCTGATCCCAGCTCAATTCAAGGGTACAGACCCTGGATTGAATGGCCAGGTTCAGGGTGTCCCCCCTGACCAGGTGGGAGGGGCTACTGCTAACAGTGTCCATACCATGTTGAATTCTGGGAGTGGGTCACTCCTAAAGGGGGGCGGGGGGGTGCAGGACCCCAGAAAGGAGGGCAGGGGAAGAGAAGCCTCAACTCTGAACCTGGTCCAACCTAAGGGTACAGACCCCAGGTTGGAAGACCAGTTGCAGGTTAACATCCCCGCACTGGTGGGAGAATTGTACAGGACTGCTTCCTTAAGCACTCTGACAATTCTGCATTCTGGGGTGGTCACTCCTAGTGGTGGGGTGCCGGACCCCAGAGGAAGGCCAGGGGGAGGGAAGCCTCACCCCTGGCCCTGATCCCCTGATTCAACCTGAAGGTGCAGACCCTGGGTTGGAAGACAAGTTGCAGGTTAACATCCCTGCACCGGTGTGAAGATTGTGCAGGACTGCTTCCACAAGCAGCCTGACATTTTCTGGACTCTAGGGGTGCCGCTTGTAGTGGAAGGGTACAGAGCCCCAGAGGGGAGAACCAGTGTCAGGCTGTCATCCCTGACCTGGCGAAGGGGAGAGTGGTAAAAGGGTGCCAGGCACCTGGGGCTACTGCCCCCACTCTCCACACTCACAGTGGTTGGAGAGCCTTGAAAGGCCTGAGGCCTGACTCTTATCCCTGACAGCTGTCAGTGGCCACTGTGGCTTGCTGTCCTGGTGGAGAGAGTTGCCCCTGGTGGGGGGACAGGAGTCACACCTCAGGGGTGGAGGGGCCACACCACTGTGTTGGCCCTATTGGTCTGCCCCCTGGGATACATCTGTGAGCAAAGTAAGGTTTGGTGATGCACAGATGGTATCCGCAGGTGTGGAGAAGGGTCCCCCATGGGTTAGCCTAGTGGCCCCTGAGAGTATGGACAGAGGGATCCAACTGGAGTCAAGATGGCATAGAACTGGAATACGCCCCTGCTGTTGTGGGTCAGAGTACCTGTTCTAATGCCCCAATCAGGGAAGTCCAACAAGGTATTGATTGGTCTCCCCTGGCTTTAGGCTGGTGGGTAGTTGTGTTGCACCTGACCCTTTTTGCAGGGTCATCCCCAATCTTTTTGCCTCCTTATTTTTCTGACCAATGTTTCTTGGGTTTAGGACTCTGGGTACTTTACCACTGCTAATCAGTGTTAAAGTGCATATGCCCTCTGTGTAAATTGTATTGATGATTGGTTTATTCCTGATTGGCACATTTGATTTACTAGTAAGTCCCTAGTAAAATGCACTAGAGGTGCCTAGGGCCTGTAAATCAACTGCTACTAGTGGGCCTGCAGCACTGGTTGTGCCACCCACATTAGTAGCCCTGTAACATGGCTAAGACTTGCCACTGCAGTGTCAGTGTGTGCAGTTTTAAACTTCTAATTCAACCTGGCAAGTGTACCCACTTGCCAAGCCCAAACCTTCCCTTTTGGTACATATAAGGCACCCCTAAGGTGGGCCTTAGGTAGCCCCATGGGCAGGGTGCAGTGTATTTAAAAGGTAGGATGTGTACTGGTGTGTTTTACATGTCCTAACAGTGAAATACTTCCAAATTTGGGTTTCACTGTTGCAAGGCCTATCGCCTTCATAGGTTAACATGGGGGCTGCCTTTAAATAACTTTAAAGCACAGATTCCCTTTAAGGGCAGATAGAAATTTGGAGTTTGGGGTCTCTGAACTCGCAATTTAAAAATACATCTTTTAGTGAAGTTGGTTTTTACGATTGTGAGTTTGAAAATGAAACTTTAAGAAAGTAGGCATTTTCTTGCTTAAACCATTCTGTGACTCTGCCTGTTTGTGGATTCCCCGTCTGGGTCAGTTTGACAGTTGGGTTGTTTACACCTCTCCTCTAGACTGTGACACAAAGGGAGCTGGGATGTAGCCTGCATAGCCTGATGAGCCATCTGAGCTAGAGTGGAGGGTGGAGTGGTCACTTACACCTGAAAGGGCTGTGTCTCCCCTCACAGAATGCAGTCTGCGACCCCCCGGTGTGTGTCTGGGGCCTGGCCTGGGCAAGGCAGGATCTTGTCAACAGCAGAGACTTTCCTTTGAAGCTGGTGACACCGCACGTTGTACCGCCCCGCTTCACACCGCAGCCCTGGTCTCACCTAGGCCACTGGATGCTGTCACCAGGACGCTGCCTGCAATGTGGCCTGTGGGTACCACACGTCGCATTGACCTGCTTCGCACCGCAGTCCTGACGCCATCCATGCCAGCGCTCCTGACTTCATCAGCCCAGAGTTCGATCTCCAACATGTGTGACTTCAAGGGCCCGACGACTCCCATACCGACTCCAGAACTGACACCGCAATGCCGCTCTCTGGAGCTCACCACGAGGATCACGATGTCCTGCAAATCCAAGGTACTGTTTGCGGGTCTTCCTGAACGTGTAGCTGCCCTGTGACGCCGCAGCCGGCCACGACTTTTGGTTTTGTTGATCACGACGCTGTGATAGCCCAGGTGGAGCTATTGACTTCAAGGAACTGTATTTTTTAGTGAATCTGGCAGAATTTATATATGTATTACTGTATCGTGAATTTTTATTGTATTTGGTCTTGTTTTATATAGATAAATATTGGCTATTTTCCTTAAACTGGTGTGGTGTCCTTTGTAGTGCTTTCGCTTTTTACTGTGTGTTATGTGCAAATGCTTTTCACATTGCTTCTGAGATAAGCCTGACTACTCGTGCCAAGCTACCAAGGGGTAAGCAGGGGTTATCTGAGCAGGTATCTCCCTTATCCTGAGTAGAGTGAGGGTCCCTACTTGGACAGGGTGCAAACCGACTGCCAACTAGAGACCCCATTTCTAACATAGGTTGTCAGCGGTGAGGATAGGACTTGCTTTTGCACTTGACCTACAGAGATTGGTGTACACTACTACCATATCGCAGACCATTACATGACCAAATACATTTTTTTCCTTTTTGTTCCCTGGTGTCCTCCTAGATATGTTGTTGATACTTGGACTCTGGTTAGGGGTTGCACCTGTGAGGCCTTAGCGGAATGGAACTCAACTTCTGGCACCTATTCATCTTTACAATGAGGGAGCTAAAAGTATTCTGCTAGGAAAGGGGATTGGCTGTAAAGAAGAGGTCCAGAAGGGAGGATCTTGAGTCAGCCCTGTTTTGTTATGTGTTGAAATGCTGGCAGGCAACACTACCAGATAATTTGCAGGAGGGGGACTACTCTGAGGAGGATGGCAGTGGCCCTGAAAGGGAACCAGAGAGAGAAGGATGGCTCCTAGCTCAGGGGCAGTGGATAAGAGAGCTGGGTGAACAGCGTGAGAGAGCTGAGGCTGAGAGAGCCAAGGCTGAGAGAGCCTTAGCCAAGGAAAAAGGATGTCTATAGCTTATAAACTGAACTGTGAAGAGTTGAAGTGGGAGGCCATGAGGACTGAGTCCAGTTCAGATGGTGGCAGCAAAGATCTTATGTCCAGTGCTGAAGAAGTGCACATGCCCAGATACTTGGTGCCCGACTTGAAGGAGGGGGCTAACACACACCAGGAGGTTTAGGGGTATGAGGTAGCAGCAGTAGTGCATAGGGTCCCTGAGGTGGATTTTGGAACTGGCATGGGAAGTCATATTCCTAGTGGTGGGAGTGACACTCTACTGGCTCTAGGTGAGAGTGACAGGGAGAGGGGTTCTCCCCAGGTATAGGTCCTGGTTGTGGAGTGTGGAGACACACCAGAGGAGTGTGGTTTGAGTGACAGGGACAGTCAGGTGCTGTCTCACCAGTCTCAGAAGGGTGATGTGGGGAACTTGTTCAAGGATGAATCACTGGATGGTTGGGTGAAGGGTAGTTTGGTTAACACATGTGAGGGGCTGTGTGATGTGATTGCTGGAGAACATATGTCCAGCACTTTTTTTCCAAAGCTATGCAAACATCAGGTGGAGTGTGAGTTCTCTGACCCCAGGGAACTTGCACTGGAGGCAGACCTCTGGGTGAGTACCAGAGGGTCTGAAGAGGCATTTGGGGGTGCTCCTGAAGAGAGTAGTCTAGGTATTTCCCAACCAGGTGAGGTGGGAAAGGATTGCAGTATCCCACATAGGGACCAGTGTAGTGGGGTGGGTGAGGGATCCCATGTCCAGTCTCAGAGGAGAAGGAATGGGGGTGGGCTGCATCACAGAGTGCCTGAGACCCATCCCCAGGTCCTGGAGGGTTCCATGAGTTAATGCCGGGAAGGGAGCCTAGCATGTACAGCAGGGACATCTGCTGAGGGAGACCCCATAGTGTCAGGAGAACTTGGGGGGCGGCTGTAGCCAGCGTCCCACCAGTTCTGGTGTCTGCCAGTACCAGTCCTTGTGAGGGGGTGCAGATGTCCAGACAGAGGGTTGGGAGGAGGTTGTGGGCCCCAGTGGAGAACCTGGAGGGCCAGGGGTCAGCTCTGAGGTCAGAGCCCCCCAGGAATGACCTTGGTGATACCATTTCTGGGATGGGGTGGATCCAGGCTCTGCCAGGTGGGCAGAGGTCAGGGGACCAGTGCCAACCAGAATATCAATGTGGCCCTTAGGGAAGGTGTTTCCCTTGTGGAGGGTAGGTGTGCTCCCCAGGAAGTCCTGGCTTGGCAGGCAGTGGTCCAGCCCGAGGGTGGTGACTCTGGGTTGGATGGTCAGGTTCAGAGGGTTGGCTCTGACCAGACGGGAGGTAGGTGTGCTCCCCAGGAAGTTCTGGCTTGCCAGGCAATGGTCCAGCCTGAGGGTACAGAACATAGGCTGGAGAGTAGGTGCAGGGGGTAAACCCTTACCTGATTGGGGGGGGGGGTGGTTTGCTTAATCCCAAAGGTGTGAGTTCTAGGGGTACTCTCCAAGGTGGGGGAGGCAGAACCCTGGGAGCAGGGGCAAAGGAGGGAGAGACTCACCCCTGACCCCAGGTCAATTCAAGGGTACAGACCCTGGATTGAATGGCCAGGTTCAGGGTGTCCCCCCTGACCTGGAGGGAGGAGCTACTGCGAACAGTGCCCATACCATGTTGAATTCTGGGCGGGGGTCACTTTTAGGGGAGGAGGTGCAATACCCCAGAAAGGAGGGCAGGGGAAGAGAAGCCTCAACTCTAAACCTGGTCCAACTTGAGGGTACAGACCCCAGGTTGGAAGACCAATTGCAGGTTAACATCCCCGCACTGGTAGGAGAATTGTACAGGACTGCTTCCTTAAGCACCCTGACTATTCTGGATTCTGGGGGGGTCACTTCTACTGGTGGGGTGCCGGACCCCAGAAGGAAGGCCAAAGGGAGTGAAGCCTTGCCCCTGGCCCTGATCCAACCTGAAGGTACAGACCCCGGGATGGAAGACAAGTTGCAGGTTAACACCCCTGCACTGGTGGGAGGATTGTGCAGGACTGCTTCCACAAGCAGCCTGACAATTCTGGACTGTAGGGGTGCTGCTTGTAGGGGGAGGGTACAAAGCCCCAGAGGGGAGAACAGTGTCAGGCTGCCATCCCTGACCTGGTGAAAGGGAGAGTGTTAAAAGGGTGCCAGGCACCTGGGGCTACTGCCCCCGCTCTCCACAGTCACAGTGGTTGTAGAGCCTTGAAAGGCCTGGGGCCTGGCTCTTATCCCTGACAGATGTCAGTGGCCACTATGGCTTGCAGTCCTGGTGGGCAGAGTTGCCCCTGGTGGGGGGAGGGGGCAGGAATCACACCGCGGGGGTGGAGAAACCACACCACTGTATTGGCCCTAGTGGTCAGCCCCCTGGGATTCATCTGTAAGCAAAGTAAGGTTTGGTGATGCACAGATGGTATCCGCAGGTGTGGAGAAGGGTTCCCCATGGGTTAGCCTAGTGGCCCCTGAGAGTATGGGCACAGGAATCCAACTGGGGTCAGGACGGCGTAGAACTGGAACACGCCCCTGCTGTTGTAGGCCAGGGTCCCTGTTCTATCGCTCCAATCAGGGAAGTCCATCAAGGTATTGATTGGTCTCCCCTGGCTTTAGGCTGGTGGGTAGTTGTATTGCACCTGACACTTTTTGCAGGGTCATCCCCAATCTTTTTGCCTCCTTCCTCCTAATTTTTCTGACCAATGTTTGTTGGTTTTAGGACTCTGGGTACTTTACAACTGCTAATCAGTGCTAAAGTGCATATGCTCTCTGGGTAAATTGTATTGTTGACTGGTTTATTCCTGGTTGGATAAATTTGATTTACTAGTAAGTCCCTAGTAAAATGCACTAGCTGTGCCTAGGGCCTGTAAAGTAACTGCCACTACTAGGCCTGCAGCACTGGTTGTGCCACCCACATTAGTGGCCCTGTAACATGGCTAACACCTGCCACTGTGTCAGTGTCAGTGTGTGCAGTTTTAAGTTGCCATTTCGACCTGGCCAGTGTACCCACTTGCCAGGTCCAAACCTTCCCTTTTGGTACATGTAAGGCACCAATAAGGCAGGCCCTAGGTAGCTCCATGGGCAGGGTGCAGTGTATTTAAAAGGTAGGATGTGTACTAGCGTGTTTTACATGTCCTAGCAGTGAAATACTGCCAAATTCGGGTTTCACTGTTGCAAGGCCTATCTCCTTCATAAGTTAACATGGGGGCTGCCTTTAAATAACTTTAAATCACAGATTCCCTTTGAGGGCAGATAGAAATTTGGAGTTTGGGGTCTCTGAACTCATTTTATTGCTTAAACCATTCTGTGACTCTGCCTGTTTGTGGATTCCCCGTCTGGGTCAGTTTGACATTTGGGGTGTTATTCTAACTTTGGAGGAGGTGTTAATCCGTCCCAAAAGTGACGGAAAAGTGACGGATTTACCACCAGCCGTATTACGAGTCCATTATATCCTATGGAACTCGTAATACTGCTGGTGGTATATCCGTCACTTTACCGTCACTTTTGGGACGGATTAACACTCCTCCAAAGTTAGAATAACCCCCTTGGGCTGTTAACACCTCTCCTCCAGACTGTGACACAAAGGGAGCTGGGATGTAGCCTGCATATCCTGATAAGCCATCTGAGCCAGAGTGGAGGGAGGAGTGGTCACTTACACCTGAAAGGGTTGTGTCTCCCCTCACAGAATGCAGTCTCCGACCCCCATGTGTGTCTGGGGCCTGGCCTGACCAAGGCAGGATCTTGTCAACAGCAGAGACTTTCCTTTGAAATTGGGCAACTTCAAAGTCAGAAAGGGGTATAAGTAGTGATCCCAAAATCCCAGACTTTTATAATCTTTCTGAAATCAAGAGGAATCTCTGCCCAGGAAAAGAGCTGAAGAGCTGGAGGAGGAGTAGTGTCCCTTTGCTGTGTTGCATTGCTGTACTGGCCTGCAGTTGCTGCCTCTGCCCGAAAAGAGTGCAAAGGGTGAACTTTGCTTTGTGACCTGCTTGAGAAAGTTCTCCAACGGCTTGGAGTAGAGTTTGCCTCCTGTTGGAAGTCCCAGGGACACCAAAGACTTCAGTTTCCTCAACCTGCAGCACTGGGAACTGTGTGTTTGGTGCTGTTCAAGAGGGGAAACCACTGCCGCCGCCGCACGGAGCCACACTACCCCGCTTTGCAATGAGACCCTGGTCTCACCGATGCCGTCATCAGACGACTTCAGTGAACTGCTGCTTGCACCGCGACCTGTGGACACCACTTGTGAGGTACACAAAGCACTGTTCCGTCCCGCACTGCAGTCCAGGTCCACTGACGCCAGCGCTATTGACTCCAGTATCATCACCAGGCATCCTGCCTGCATCGTGGCCTGTGGACACGGCTCGTGAGGGTCACGAAGCACCTTCCCGCTCCGCCGGCTTGGACCTAACGACGACAGTGCTTCAGCAACGCCGCCGCCGCTGCCTGCACCGTGGCCTGGTGACACTGCATGTCGCACCACCCCACTTCACACAGGAGCCCTGGTCTCACTGACGCCGCTGGATGCCCTAACCGAGCCGCTGCCTGCACCGTAATCTTTGGGCACCGCAAGTCGCATCGTCCCACTTCACACCGCAGCCCCGATGCCATACAAGCCAGCGCTCCTGATTTCATCAGCCTGGAGTCCGATCTGCAATGTGTGCGACTTCAAGGGCCCGACGACTCACGCACCGACTCCGGAACCGACACCCCGATGCCGCTCTCCGGAGCTCACCGCGAGGATCACAACATCCTGCAAATCCAGGGTACTTCCTGACACCGTAGCTGGCCCACGATGCCGCAGCTGGCCTTCACTGTTGGTTTGGTTGATTATGACGCCATGATAGGCCCAGGTGGAGATGTCAACTTTAAGGAACTGTATTCTTGAGTGAATCTTGCAGAATTCATATATTTATTACTGTATGGTAGATTTTTATTGTATTTGGTCTTGTTTTATAAAGATAAGTATTGGCTATTTTTTTTAAACTGGTGTGGTGTCCTTTTGTAGTGTTTTCGCTTATTACTGTGTGTTATGTGCAAATGCTTTACACATTGCTCCTGAGATATGCCTGAGTGCTTGTGCAAAGCTACCAAGGGGGTGAGCAGGGGTTATCTGAGCAGGTATCTCCCTTATCCTCATTAGAGTGAGGGTTCTTACTTGGACAGGGTGCAAACCGACTGCCAACTAGAGACCCCATTTCTAACAGGCCTCATAACTGGAGCCTCTACATAGAAGGGTGGCAAAATGAGACACTTCAAAGGGGAAAGAACCAGCTGTTAAGATTGTAGGTATTAAAGAAGTAAACAGTATCCATGGTTACAATGTTTATTTTTAATTTTTCCTTTTGTTTTCTTGAAGCGCAAAAAAATGTGTCTTCTTCTTTGAAGCAGGCAGTGCTGCCAAGGAAGGGCTGATAGGGGAGTGGAGCCAAGGTATGGGATATGGCCCTTTATAAACTACTGAAAGAGGAGCAAGGTTAATTGCAAAATGAAAAATTTGCCCCAGTCAGTCTCAATTCATTGAAGTAATGAAGAAACTAGACATAATTGTGGTGCTCATTGTTTTTAATGCTTATACAATAACTGTGTAAAATATTATTTTAGGAAATGCAACACAACCCTAAACATACATTGTCATCATGCTTTTCTACATTGCCCACAGCCATATAAAAAAATAAGGCCCTGAGGGATGGGGTTCCTAGACCTAACAAGGCTCAGAGAGAGGGGCCATGCAGTCCCCCTCCACTTTACACAAAAATGGCCCTGTGGGTTGGGGTTTCCAGGACCTAATGAGACTCGAGAGGGGCAGAGGGGGCACACAGCCCCCTCCTCTTTAAAAAGGAAATGTGACTCTTGGGAATGGAGTCCCCGGGGCGTAATGAGGCTTGGGGAGGGAGGCCACCCGGCCCCTTCCCTTTTTATTTGATGTCATTTGAGATGTCATCAGTGATGTCATAAATCATGTAATAGAATGTCATGAGTAATGTAATATGTGAGGTCATAAACAGTGCATGACAGGATGCAAGTTATAGTTAGCTCTGCTAACTATAACTGGTGAATTTCTGTGTTTATTTTAGTTCAAAATGTTAGTGTTGTCACTGACATATTCCCTTAACTATAAAGTTACTTTAACCTTTGTTTTTTCTGTGAATATATATATATATGTATGTATATATAAATATATATATTCTTGCCCAAATATTAATTTTTGTTAGTTAATTCGGGTTATACCTTTTTTCTTCACTTTCAACCATATATTCATAGTGAATATTGTGCCAATGAGGGCAGGCATTTGAGAACACCAATACACTTAGGAAGAGATCCTCTTCTTGCTGTGTTGATGAGATGCATTTCAACCTCTTATTAGGGACAACAGTGTGCAGATCTTCCTCAAGGCTGTAGGCATTTATATTAGGGTTTCCATTAGAAGTAGAAATATAATTAACTAAAAGACTTTTTTATTCATGCCAGGGAGTCAGTATTTTAAGTTTGGGCAACAAACCGGTTTGCCTAGTTGTAGTTCTATTTGAAATGGGGAAAATGAAAATTACTTAAATTGAAGTCATTCTATTAATGTATTATCTGTTAACAAAAATTAAATACACATCCCCTTGTCTTTGTACCAGTTGGTATCTCTTTTGCTTTAACACCTCAGATCTTGAGGCTTATCTTATACTTTTTCTTACAGTAAATGTGGCATGCTTCTTGGGGTTGATGCCATGTTTGTTTTATTTTTCAAACCTGGAAGACGCTTGATTCACCCTAGCAGTTTCTCCCTGCATCCTGTATCTGCTTCTCTCTCAGCAGTTGGTGTGTCTGCCATATATTCAGTCCTGCCCCTCTGCTTGGGGTCTGTTTTCTGTACATCAGTATGCGTGTCTAAATCACCAGTGGCGGCTTCTCCGCTGGGGCGGAGGAGTGTCACCCCCTCCCCCCGCCAGCAGCGACAGTAGCAAAATCTTTAACAAGGAAAGGATAATAAACTATGTTTATTATCCTTTCCTTGTTAAAGGGCAGGCAGGGCATGTGGGGTGACGAGTAGTGAGGGGAGCGCACTGTGCACTCCCCTCACTGCGAAGGTATGTTTGGTCGGCCGTCTCGGGCCGGCCAAACATACATGCGCAGTAGGCTCTCTCAAGCCCGGCAACTGTGTTGCCAGGCTTGAGGGTGCCTGGCCAGGTTCCCAGTCTGCTTGGGATTGCCCTGGCTGGACGCTCCCAGCCAATCCTGACGTTGCTCTGAGCAGCGCCAGGATTGGCCGCAGGACAGGCTGGGAGCCTGTGCCTGCAGCATGTGGACGACGGAGAGAAGAGGAGTGGGCCGCGGAGCAGAGGTAAGTTTAAAAAAATATATATTGGATTTGTATGTTTTGTGTAATGTCCCTCCGCCTCTCCCCCGCATGCCGGCCACGCTGGCCCCTGTGAACCCCACAAGCCGCGACTACAAATCACCCTCACATGCCTTCAGGCAACCAGGTAAAATGTGGTTTGTCTCTTTCGGGACGGTTGTTTGGATTCAGTGTCTTCAGCCATCAGAATGCTTGTGCGTCCTCGAATAGGAACCTACCTGGAATCCATTGCAATTGTGGATCAAACATGTTTTGGTATTAAGCCTTGAAAATCAGACATATGAATTACAGTAGTGTCAGCATGATGATGGCTACCATTAAGAAAAACTGGCTGTCGTCGAGAGGAGGACTATCCCTGAGGGAGGGCCTGCAATGCAGCTTTTTGTGTAGAAGAGCCATTGATATTAAGGTTCCCCATTCAGTACTGGGGGCTTCTTACGCATGCCTAAGAAGGCGACTGGTTTAATGATCATTAACTGAACAAAGAGGAGCCTGGGATGTTAAATCACTGTCAAGAAGAACCAGTCTGTGAAAAATGCATTACCAGATTACAAAGGGCTGAAAATGCATGCCAGAATGAATGTAAAAATCTGTGTGGCAGGAGTCCAGCTAGAGGCTACTCCTGGACACCAAGGGTAATTCTGGGCATAGGGTACATTGCCCCGATTTGTGCTGCGGCACACCTTTAACTATGTGTGCCGAGAGCAGACTTGGGCACATGGCCTCAAACTGCATCACAGCCCACCATTAAATCAGTGCACTGGGAGAACACCAGGACTACACATTTAATTACACCAAAAGCGGTGTTCCCAGAACCAGATGTGTACATGCACTGCAGCTGGGAAAAGCATTAATAAACTGGGGATCTGCTGTTTGAAGCAGATGGTCTTCCTTTCGCGGCAGGCATTGATACAAGCCTCCCTTTTAAGGGGAGGACTGGGATCTCCTCACAGCAAGCGCATTATGTGACTGCACCCGCCTGCGCAGGGATGGCTGCAGGGCGGGCCCCTCTTACCCATGCTCAAAGGGTTCCCTCCAGTGATACTCTGACTGTGCTCCACTTCATATATGGCGCTCAGTCAGTTCACCTCACGACTGGTTTCTTACCTCTGTGCCGCTGTCTGTAATATGGCTTGGGAGCAAAAATAAAGGTTTCCCTCATTTGCATGAGGGAACACCCATGCTATTGCACTGGTGCACTTTTTACACAGGTGTGATACAGATCACATAGGTATCTGCTGACCTTTCGTAATAAAATGGCCCTGGCGTGCAAAAAGCAGGAGCTCTGCGGCCTGAAAAGTAGCTGCATAGTATGAGTTTTGCAGGATGTAGTTAAGAAAACGCAACCCAACAACCTTTTTAAGCTTTCAAAAACGAGCACCCGTTACCTACCCCCGAGAGAAAATTGTGGACACAGACAGATCGTTACTTCATCTCGAAGAGTGGGAAAAAACAAGTAAGGTAGCACACCGAGGCCACAAAGCAGCGTGGTACAGTTCACATCCACATGTTGCCTTCCGTCACCTTACGTTTGGTAGTTGCTAGTATCATAAAACAGGTGGTCGTGCTCCCACTTACTGGGAATGAAGGGGGGGGTTACCATAAAAATAAAAACAATCTAAAAGGAGTTTAGCCTCTTTATGAAACACGTTTAACTAATAAAAGTAAGAAAAAGAACTAGGGCCCAGCCTTTTAACCTCAACATGCTGTCCGCTATCTTACCCGTCCATCCCGCCAGGCAGCGGCAGTGGCCGGTGGCCGCGTCACATCCGTCCGCGTGGCTACAGTCGCAGTGCTCGTGGCAGTACAAACCATAGGTCCCATCCTGGAAGGGGGGTGGGGAGGGGGGTGTGCAAAGAAAAAAGTTTAATTAGAATATCACTTTCTGCATCAAAGCGCATCCCACACCTCTATTATACTGAGTCTTGATTACGGAGGCCCCAACGCCTCACCCGAAAGTCTCAATTTCAAAATTAAGGGTAAATATACACAGCGATAACCTGCCGCATCCCATTTGCAACTTGTAAATCACCCAAAATAAACACAATAATGTGCGCGGTATGTAGATTACAGCATAATGGACGCGGCAACATTCAGTTCGAAAGGTAATTAGTCCCCGCTCGGCTGTTTACAACTTGGATCGCGTCAGTTATGTTAATTTTTGGCAATTACACACCCAGCCTAATTAAGGCTTTGAAGAAAATGCTAGGCATTTTATCAACATTAAGCTTGAAAATTGCACCGCATAATCATCAAATAATGTTATTCGCGCGGTGAAACGGCGTGGAAGTGTGAGGGCTGCAGACCCAGCGCTCCCACCGGTGAGCGAGGACCATCTCAGGCCAGAGCATGTCCGCCCTAATGAGGGCAACATTTCTTTTAGGCTTTTTCTACATCCAAAGGTTGGTCTATCAGACGCGCATCCGTTTAACATCAAGAAATTCAGAGCATTCTACCCCCTCACTGCCTTGTGTGGTACTGTACTTTTGAGATGTATCCAGGGCCGAGCCAGCTTCACATTTCCAGACACCGCACCGTGTACCTATGCATTATAACCAGGACCGGCCACTATTACGCTTCTAGACACCACACCATACATATGCGTTGGATCTGTCCTGAGAGTCTGTAGTGCTCTACATATAGAAACCAGGAGGGTCTCCAACCAAAGAGTATCCTGTAGATACCATTCCACACATAAAGGCCCCATCATGCTGTTCTTCTGAGACACTCTTGCATTCATATAGTCAGGACCCAGCTAGCCTTCATGCTCTCTATATGTTCTAATGCACCTATATAAACACACAGAAGACCATTCGGCCTGATTTATAGAGAACACACTCCAAGTGTGCATACAAATGAGCACCAGGAAAACCTCCCTTGTCTAGAAACCATTCTATACATATGCATAAAATCCACGATCTGAGCCACCTCCTCTTTCTAGACACAGAGCAATGATCTATATACTGACTGGACATATTTACATATGCATGGAATTCAGGCCCATCCAGTCTGCTATTTTTCACAATATATCATATATGTACCTGGAATCCAGGTCTACCGCAGTCTGCACTTCCTAGACACCCCTACCACGCATATACATTCACTGTTCAACTAGTGTGGATTTTGAATAAATCATTCACATATATAAACTGAATACATGGTCCAGTCAGCCTGCTCTTTTTAAACACATTATTATACATATACATGAAATCCAGTGCCAATGAAGCATGCACTTTCTAGATAAACAATCATACATATATAACAACACAATCTGGTTCCCTGCCAACTGGACCCATTAAGGTTGCTACCTTCAAACTGGATGCTGTCCAAAGACTAAACGACCTTTTTTGCTCAGAAAAGCTACGACCCAGAAGATAGGAGAAATCAGGAGCCCAAACAACCTGGCCCATACAGAAAAAGGGAGCTGTGCTACCAGGCTATGGCCAGCTTCAACATGCAGTAACGCACTTTATAAATGATCATCAGACAAGAAATGCTGTCCATAGCCAGATTATTCACTATATAGTTCAATGGGCAGTTTGGGTGTGTAATAAAGGGTGTGGTAACAGAATATTGTCTGACATACATATTATGTCCTAATTGTTAGCTACAACAAGATTGTCACATTTGATTCAATAATAAAAAATCTATACTCACCTGAACAATAGTTTTGTAAGAGATATTTAGGACTTAATATTTATGCCATACAATATTTCAGTATATGATACTCTGATATACAACCTAACAAAGACAATTGTAGGACTGGTGAGAAAAATACCTACAAGCTGTTGCATATATTTAATTATTGCAGATATGCTTTTTTACATTGAGACACAGTAGAAAGGATAGAAGGAATGGATACAGGATGAGGCTGGGAGAAGGATTAATCATTCTTACCTATTTATTTGAGATGGAACGTGCTTTATAGCATTATTTAAAGTGAAGAGAGGAGAACTGGAATGAAAGTCAGTGGAAAGTTTTATGACTAAAACTTTGAGGCTGTGCAAGGATGTTTTAGGACTCGGAGGCCGCCATAGGGCCCTTACCCCAACACCGGTCATACACCAACCGACAAGACAATTTTGTTTGATGGAAGAAGTATTTATTTTTATATATACTTTCATAAAAATTCATAAACACAATTTATGCAAGTCATCATATGCACATTACTCAACTAAAACATTTAACTGCAAACTTTAATATATATATACTGTTATAGACGCTACTTTGTAACCATAGATTATTTTGACAGGATCCCGTCCTGTCCTGAACCTCCTTTGGACCACACAGGGACTGGTCGTCACCTGTATCCTTAGGGGGGGCGGTATCCCTGCTTCCTCTGTTCCTTGCCCCCATGCTCAGGGTTCCGCCCCCTCTCCAAACACCAATCAACCAAGGGGTGTACCAGGGCAGCCCAGGGCATGAGCCCCGTGACCACCCCAGTGATCTGGGCTCCCTACCCCCAAACAGGTGTGTCCATCTGCAGGTTGGTCCAGGACTTCAGGATCCTATCTCTGTTGTTATACCGGGGCCCCACCCTTGGGGTCCCCTCTGTTGCTTCCGGTTACTTTATTCTCTCTTTCTGCACCACGAGGGCGACCAGGGCCCCAGGGTCCTACGCCCTCCCCACCAGAAAACAAACACTTAGCGAAAAACCACATGTCTTCCATGAATTGGTCAGTACCTGTATCGGATAAATGAACCAAATCCCTATGAAACATTTCAGGTCCTTTCAATTGTCTATGTGGGATGTTCCACAAACGGCCTGGACCAGGGCAAAGCTTTGACATCTCCGCGTTAAGCCGCCTAACTGACACATTGATTGTTCTTGGATTGATTCCTGGGCCCCATCTTTTCCGTGGCACCATGTGAGACCAGGCGATGGCTGCATTAGGAAATTGCTTAGCAAGCTTTGTTATTTCTAAGAATATTGCCTCTCTGAGGGCTTTACGACCTAGATGTACCAGGTCATTGTCCCCAAGGTGAATGATGATGAGGTCCGGGGATTGGAGCCCTGCACATCCGCGAGCCAAATCAACCAGCTGCTGTAGCTGTTTAATTCCTTTGCCGCCAACCCCGCACCACCTGAAGGCCACGTCTAAGCTTGTCGCCGGATTCGGTTTACGGAGCTGCTGCAACCGGTACGCCACCCGATGAACGAATGAATGCCCCAGTACCCAAACCACACGCGGAGCCATCTACTGCAATAAAGGGACAATTGTGTGAGGAATGATACAGAATGTTAAGATACACACAAACTCCAAATTAGACCAGCTCTGGCCTAACGTAACGCTTATAACAGTTAGACGACCATCTGCCAATGGCCTTAACTTCAGAGATGGGCAAGCCTGCCCCCGCAGCTAACGTAGCCGCGCCAATCCTGAACGAGTGAGGGGAGTAACCTAGAGGCTCTATGCCTGCTGCCTTTAATGATATTTTCATTACCTCTGTAAATTGGTAGCGCGACAGACAGTCCCCATTTGAGTGTATGAATAACGCCGTTGATTTATCTAAAGGGCGCACCTTTAGGTAAGCATCTAGGTTGGCAACCAGACAGATAAGAGACCCCTGAGCTGCCCGAAGAGCAATCCTCGCCCCTTTTCCTGACTGATCAGTCTTTGATTTGCGCAGCAGTATGGTGGCAGAGTTATTATTGATTTTTACATCTGGCCGCTGGAGACCCCCTGCATGGTCGTTCTTGGAAGTACTTAACATTTCCCCAATACGGAAGGCCCCATGGAAGGCCACAGAAAAAGCTGCTGTGAATAAGGTAGTCTCAAACGGGGAGGAAGAAACTACAACAACTGCACCCAGCAATTTCTCTAGTACCTGGGGGGTTATAGGCCACCTGGAGTCTACTTTGGGGCCCTCCGCTCTTGACCACCCCACCAGTGCCTGCTTAATAATAAAGGCATTGAGTTTAGAGTCTTGCCCTCTTAGCTTGGTGAAAAAACGGATGGCTGCCAAGTTGGCCTTGGCGCACGAGACAGGTTTACAATTGCTTTTTAAATGCTGCAAAAAGGCACAGATTGCTTCGGTTGAAAACCAATCTGAGGAGTTCACTGATTTAAAAAACAGTCTATAATGCAAGAAGGCCCTTTCGTATGCCCCCTTTGTTCGTGTCGCCAAAGAAGCCCCTACTAGGGCTGACAGCTCGGGACACCAATCTTCCACAGTGATGTTGGAAACTCTGTCATCCTCTCCGACGCCTGTGGGTGGAACCTCTGAAAATCCTGCATTAATGATCGAGACAAGGCATCAGCTGCATTGTTATTTACCCCAGGAACATGTTTCGCCCGGAATGTGATGTTGAGTTTCAAACATTGCAGCACCAGATACTTAAGTAATCTCAGCACCCATCTGCAGCTAGCTTTTTGTCTATTGATCGACTCCACGACTGCCATGTTGTCTGGCCAAAATACTACTGCCTTGTTTCTCAATGTGTCCTCCCAAACAGAAACCGCTACAATGATGGGAAATAATTCCAAGAATGCTATATTTTTGGTTAGCCCCAACTCCACCCAACCAGTTGGCCAATCCGCCCGGCACCATGCAGAACCAAGTATAGCCCCAAAGCCCACACTGCCTGCAGCGTCCGTAAATAGGCCAAGAGAAGGGCTGTCGGCAGGGGGATGAGGCCAGATCACCGCCCCGTTAAAGTCTTGTAGGAATGCTTCCCACACTCTCAAATCGTCCTTTACTTCAGCAGACAGCCTGATGTGATGGTGTTTCTCGGTCAACCCTGCCATAGACCTAGCTATGGATCTGGAAAAGGGACGGGCCATGGGAATGATCCTCAGGTCGAAATCCAATTGACCCACCAGGACTTGCAATTGGTGCAGGGTGACCTTGGTATGGGATAAGACAGTTCTGATGGACCCCTTAAAAACTTGAAGCTTGTCCAGAGGAAGGCGGCACTCCCCCGCTATGGTGTCAATTTCTATGCCCAGAAAAGTGATGCATGTGGAGGGGCCTTCTGTTTTTTCTTGGGCTATTGGTACCCCGAATTCCCTGAACATGTTTGTCAGAGACTGCAGGGCCCAAAGGCATTTTTTTTGACTCAGGAGGGCCCAACACTAGGAAATCATCCAAATAATGTATTACATTCGCATGACTTGTGCGCCTGGTGAAAATCCATTGCAAAGCAGAACTGAACTGTTCGAAATAACTGCAGGACACACTGCATCCCATGGGCATACATTTGTCATAAAAATACTCCCCATTAAATTGGAATCCCAAAAAATGGTAATCTTCAGGGTGAACTGGCAAAAGCCGGAAAGCTGCTTCGATATCTGTGCCGACAGGTCCGTCCGCCCAGGGCCGCCGCGGACAAAGTAAGAAGGCCGAGCCTTCTGGGGGGGGCGCTTTTATGCCCCCCCACCAGTGCACGGCAGCCCAAACCGGTCCGGCACTGCCCCCGTCCACCGACGTTCTCCCAGCGTCAGACTTCCGCCCGCGCGTCTCGCGAGACGCGCGAGCGGAAGCCCATGGCCAGCCTGCACACAACTAGTGCGAGGTTCAGGCCCCAGCGTCCCCGACCCCTAAGGGTCCGTGCTCCCCCCATGTTGGGGGGGCGCTCTCCCAGAGTGTGGATAGGAGATTTTGTTTTATTGAGAGAGGGGAGGGTTATGTAGTTGCCAAGCACTTTGGCTAAGTACTTGAGGGATTGTCTATTCATGATTTTGAAAACTAGGATTAGTAACTTGCACAGTGCTCTGTTTTTGGCCGAGAGGCATCTGACACGGTAGTGTGAGGCAGCGGTATGCCTGACGATGTTATACAAAACCATTGTGGCAAAGTTTAACACCTTGTCCAATGGAGCAAATGAGTTAGAGGGAAACCTACTAATAAGATATTGCAATAACCCAGATTGCTGAGAACTAGTGAGGAGCTACATGTTTTGGCAATATGAAAGGGAATGTTAGGTCAGACTTTACAGATAGTTAGTAATTGGTACCTGGCGGGGGTGGCATTAGTTGTTATGTGGGATTCCAAGCCCACAGTATGGTTGAATTACATGTCAAGGTTTATAGCCAATGGTGTGCGTAGAAGAATGTCTGGTGGAAAATGAATCAGGTGTGTGTGGGATGTAGGCGCAGTCTTAGTAAAGAAACAGATAATTTCCTCCTTAAATGAGTCACGCATGAAAGAACGGGAAGCCATCCGGTGCAGAATAGTGGTGAGACAATTAGAGACATGATTTGAATAGAGGAAGTGTAAATTAAATAAAGAGAGGTTGTTATAATCTGATTAGGAGTGATAAAAGAATCTGAAAGATGAAATAATGTCACCTAGAAATGTGGTATAGGGCGAAATGCATACAGCCTAGAATCAAACTCTATGGGATCAAACTGGTAAGGAATTTAAGGTGAGAGTGATAAGCACCACGAGACAGAGAAAGTTTTGTCGGAATAGTGGGAGTACCAGATGAGTGCATTGTCTGTGATACCAATAGTGAGAATGGAGGATAGCAAGGTGGAGTGATTGCTGGTATCAATCATAGCTGAGAGATCTATAACTCTGAGGATGGAAGATGGGAGAATATTTAGAAACAGTTCTTAAGTCACCTGCAGGTTTTATTTTGATGAGGCAATACTGCAGTCAACTTAAGGCCTGAGGGCATTAAACAAATCTAACAGTGTGGTTGAAAAGCGATGTTAAGCAAGACAGGACTCTGTATGAGAGGGCCAGTGCATTTTATCCACAGTATTCCGTTTCCTGCTCCCTATATTACCGACACACTCTGCTGTGTAAATGGCAGATTACTTAATCCTCCCATGCCTACTACCGAAGGCAACTGTGTAATGCTAAGTAGGCCAGCTCTAATGAAGAGGCCATAGTATGACGTGAGCGATAAACAGTAAATGTTGTCAGTTGGCTTCTATCACTATTAAACCATTAACCAGCAGTGAGTAGTGTCTTCTGGCTGACATAGAAACGTTAACTGGCAATATAGTCCCTTGCCTGGTAAAGTACCAAGATAGGATGGCACTATTGACAACGATCCCTTAAGTCCCTGAGTGGTGTAGTACCACTGATCACTAGTAGGTACCACCCCTTTTCTTGAACTTGGCTGGTATGGCAATGGCGACTGTTAGTAAGTTCCGGTCCTCGGCTGGTACGGTACAACTCATCAGAAAGTCCTGCAATGACTGGTTGAATTTTTACCATTGTTCGTCAGTCAGTGATGCCCCTTGACTCACCGGGCATGGTTGATCACAGTTCTCGCCTTGCCAGCCTGGTGAACAGGTGCAGAAACCATCCACAGGGCTGCAGGCGGCCCCATTGGCACAATGACAGCTCTGGTTGCAGTTCAGTCCCCAAGCTCCACTCGAGCAGGGAATGGAGCAGTCGAGACCTTGCCAACCTGCACGGGAACAGAGAGGTGCGGATATTAATGATAATACAATGAGACATACGTCATACAGATGCATAAGACACACACGACTCTCATGACACCGGCTCGCCCTACTTCTGACAGTACACTCATGAAACCGGCTCTCAGAAGAAACTGCAAGTCCAAGAATAACCACATTTCAAAGACTCTGGGACAGACCCAGGTGATCAGGGACACTGTTCTGTGCTGACAATCAACAAGAGCCAGACAATCAGAAAGGCTGAACAGGAAATGTACCCAGTGAGAAAGAGGGGACACAAGGAGCGTTTGGAGCTAAACCCACACAGTCTTAATGTCTGCTGCTGCCTCTCCTGCCCTGGCAGTGCCAAGGCTGACAGAAGGATACCCTGATGTGCAGTATTGGAGGGGTAAAGGGAGACGTCAGCACAAGCAAGCACAAGTGGAGGCGACGAAATCACCCAGAAATCATATTTTACAGATCCAAAGCGTGCTAAGGTCGTGGTCTCTTGGCATTGCGGACTGTCTGGGTTATGCTTGAGGCGTTTTGTGTCCCACGGTGGGGTTTGTGTTGCAAAAGCTCCAAGTCTGTCTCAGACCCAGATTCTGTGTCTCCCATCCATGTGTTCCGATCCCAATGCCCTTGGCTCTGCCTCCGTCTTGGTGTTCATGGACAAGTCTCCATGCCCCACTGCTCGTGCCTCCCTTCTTAGTGTTTGTATGTTTTTATCCCAGAGTCAGTGTCCTCACATCACTTATCACTTTCCTCATCTCTTTATCCAAAGATCATTGTTCACGCCTCTTGATCCAGTGCCAGTGTGTGTCCACCCATCCCAGTGTCCGTGCATCTCTTTTCCATGTGCCAGTGTCAGGGTCTCCGACTTGGAGCGTCTGTGCAACAGTCTCCCTCTCCAAGTCTTCTTCGATCACTCTTTCTTGCCTCACGTTCCCTGTGTCGGTATAAGTATCGCCCACTTCGAGTGTCTCCATGTCCATGCCTGTTTTTCTCAATCCAAATGTACTTCTATCTTTCTGGCAGGTTAATTCTCCCTATCGATATGCCAGTGTCTCTCAGCCTTAGTGGCAGTCTCTCCCTATCAGTGTACCAGTGTCTCTCTGACAATGTATCTTTGTGTCTGCCTCAGTGTGTGTGTGTGTGTGTGTGTGTTCGTGTCTTTCTTCCTCATTGTCAGCATGCAGGTCTCCCTGTCCCAGTTTCTATATCTCCCAGTCTAGGTGCTTGCATCCACCTGATCCAGTAGCAATGTTGTCTTCATCCAGTGTATGTGTCACTCAGCTTGTATGTCTATGTTTTAAAGCACCTGTGCCCATGTCTCCTAGTTTTCATGTAATAGTCTCCCTTTCCCAGTGTTCGTATCACCCAATCATATGTGCTTTGTCTCACTGCTAGTTTTGCTTCTTCCAGCACCAAATTCTGTCTCTCCCAATCCTAATGTTTGTCATCAGTTTGTCTGTCTCCCTTCGGCTCTCTGCAGCTTGTGTGTTCCTATCCTAGAGTCAACACTACCCTGCCAGTGTCATTGTCATCTTGAACTAGTGTCCATGTCATCTTGTCCCAGTAATGGAGTCGCCCTGTCCTTATGTCCCAGTGCATATCGCTCCCTGGTCCCTGTGGCCTGATCTTACATTCCAGTTCTTTCCCTGTCTCACTGGTCCATCAACCATGTCTCCTTTTCCCACCATCCATGCCTACTTATACTAGTCTCAGGTGTGCGCAAGGGCACGTATGTCCAGAGAGTGAAGAATACCCATGTGTGTTTTCACTGCATAGGACAGCTGTTCTGCCAACAGGTTAACATGGGACAAGTGAGTGTTAAAATTACACCTAGCTGCAACAGCAGATCAGCCTCATGTTGTTTACTGTCATTGGATTCATCTTGACAAAACCCTTTCTGCGGTGAAGGTGGTTTGTCAATTATCATGAAGAAATGTCACATCTAGAAAGTGGAAATTTCTCTGCCCTAAAATGCTATATCTGTGCATTCCCCAGCAATAGCTATGAAACTTGGGCACACAACTGGAATGATGACCTCTGCCATTTGTGGGTCTGGCTGGATAGATTTGAAGGAGAGGTTCTGACACTTGGCCTCTCTGAGCCAGATCATGGCCCCACTAAAGATTAAGATCTGCATTCCACAGCCCCATGGCAGAAAGGACTGACATTTAGGGGCGACATCTATGGGGGGGGGTCCTCTGACCGTTCCCCAAATTCAAAGGCACACTACAGTATCGCTACTGGTGCCACACTGCAGCAAACTATAGATATACTTGCAGGAAAGTGGTGCACACTGCCAGAAAAGATCTGTTGTGCACAAGGAGTAATTACTGCCCTAGGAAGGGACCACTCACCTTTCCTGCATCATGGCTAGCCTGGGAAAAATGGTTGCTGCTGTGTGGCACTCTGAAATGTGCTCTCCAGAAGCTTGTTGGCATGCCCCCTATTCTTGTATGTAGGTCTCAGAGACATCAAAGACCACCCGTGAGAGATCTACACCTTCTACTTGTGTCATCTGCAGAGCGGTGCCCTCTTAAGTGCCTGAATCATCTGCTGGACGTAAACTGGTAGCAGCGGTGCAGGTGTGGAACTAAGTATTGCACCTGGAGACTGGATTTGCCTGGTGCGGAGCCTTCAGAGTTCTGCACGCATTCAAGCAGAGTGGCCCTTCATCGTGTGGCTATTACATGTATAAGCGTCTGGTTGGTTGTGAGCAGGTTCACCGGTTGCGGGACCCCGAGCGGCCCAACTTTCTCAAGCGTGCTGCATTTCTTTCATGTGACAACCGATTTTATGCTCATTGTGTATGGAGTCCGATTTATTGGCTGTGACTTTGGAAGTGGGAGTGTATCTTGGGAAGTGTTACATTCTACCTCGTGCGGCATCACTGAACTGGTGTGTCTATGTGTGCGACCGGATTTGTCTGATGAGACTCTAGTCATCATGCACCAGAAGTTGTGCCTCATTCCAAGGAGGTGTGGATTGGGTAACTCTGTGTGCAACTGGGACAGCTGGGGTGACTCAAGTCATCATGCCCCAGACGTTGTGCCTCCTACCAGGGAGATTTGGTAACTATCTGTATATTGGAGTGCCTGGCTGGGCCCCACAGTGAACAGCGTGTGTCCCAGAGTGACCCTCCCCTGTGCTTGGCAGACTGGGGCCCGTGCCTGAAGGCACATTGCGGAGAGCCCTGAGTGAACTCCCCGAGTGGTGCCCAGATCTCCATTTGTCGACTATTGCCTGATCAGCCATTATCTTTTTGCTCCGCCCCACCTTTTCCCCGGGACCCTGGATAAGTATAACTCCGTGAGTATAATCATCGACCCCTGCCAGGAGTGGAAGGTGCCAGGGTCAGATTGGGATCATAATTAGGCCATGCAGTACCAAAAAAGTGGTCCACAATCCTGGATAGCGCCCTTTCATGAAATACTGTTTGCTTAGTCTCACTAGACTCATTTTTAGAGAAATGTGACAGAGTTGGGGGTCAAATGAAGCACTCAGCTGCTATTGCTCCAGTAAGAGAGAGGTGGAGGCCAGAGGCCACAAATCACCTCGCCCCGCGTAATCCCCTTCCAGCCTACCATAATCTCAGGGCGATCGCCTGGCAGGGGAGGAGGTTAAGAAAAACACAGTGCTGCTTCTCTGTGGGGCTTAGGTGAAATTACCCAATGGTCACAAAATCACCTCCCTGTCCTCTCTCCTCCAGAGAAACCCTGCATACAGCCATGCCCTGAATGTAATGGCCCAGTGGGGATGGAGGCCATAAAAAAGAGATTGCTTCTGGGCCTGGCCATCCCGTAGGGGGCCGAGATGAGAATGGCCTGAGGACAAGAGCAACACCTGACCCTAGCAAGACCATCTCAGCCTAACCCCCTCCCTCGCCCATCATATCCTGAAGAGTGATCATCGCCAGGCAAGGGAGGAATAAAGCAATTGGCATGCTGTGGGCCAGTTAACAGAGGCTCTATAAAAAATAGCCCACAGGTCACTCTTAGGCATCGGCCCATCGGCCAATGCCGATTGCCCGCCTTACCAATCTGACCCTGGTAGGTGCTGCCTGGCTAGGGCCTTGCCTCAGCCAACCAGAACGTGCTACCTCCAACAACTGTCCTTCCATGAGTGCCAATGCAGACCTGCATCAGTACCTGCATCTCCTACACTCTGCGTCTCCCCATTCCTACCCTCCCAGCCTCAGTGTCTGAGTCTTTAAGCCTCTGTGTTTGTGCCTTTCTGTTTCAGTGTCTGTGTTGTACTGGCATCCTGTCTTCGTCTTTCTGTCTCATGTCTGTGTTTTATAGCCCTAATGTCTGTGCCTCTCTTCCCTGGTACTCATGACTACTTGTCTCAACATTGTCTCCCTTGCTCAGTGTAGCTTCTTCTACTGTTAAGTTGCATATGTTCCTGCACTAGGATTCCATGTCGGTGCCTCTTTTGTGTATCCGTTTTGTATATCATTTGGACTGCAATTGTTGCGTTTTTCCTTGTATTCTGATAACCTTTCTGGGCCTTTTTGGTTTGTTTTTGTTCTTGCAGGCACCGTGTGATCACTTTACTCACAGAGCACTATTGATTTATACAGATATTTTATGATTGTAATGGTTCACTGTTGTCATAAATAACATGTGCAGCATACTTGGTCTCCTAGAAAATGTTGTGGGAAATGTTTGCTCTTTGATAGTACGTGACACTATCTCTTAAATCTCCCAATCTGTTGCTCTTTCAAATGGTACCTGTCAGGACATTTGTTGAGCTTACAAAGAGTTAATACCCAGTCCATATTGGTTTTAAGGGTAGCTCCTGTTGTTGATACGGATACCCCACCTG
Organism: Pleurodeles waltl; assembly: GCF_031143425.1. Taxonomy (NCBI): domain Eukaryota; kingdom Metazoa; phylum Chordata; class Amphibia; order Caudata; family Salamandridae; genus Pleurodeles; species Pleurodeles waltl. The sequence continues at coordinate 548,008,762 of NC_090440.1, read as the reverse complement.
CAGTGGGAGTAGCACTGTGGTTCTGGGAGTGCCAGCTCCCTCAAAACATGGGCCTGGGGGCAGCAACATGCCCAGCAGACAAGTCCAAAGCCCAGGTCTATTGGAACAAAGGAGGAGGGCCAGGCCTCTGGAGCCAAGCCAGGTGGGACTCACATTTGAAATTTTAGTGAGAAGAGATCAGGCAACTGTGGCAGCTAGGGTTGCAGCGGAGGCTGTTAGGATAACTCATTCCACAGACAACTTGAAGTTGCCATCTTGGAATTTCCCAGAATGCTGTGAAGGAGGGTTTGGACAGAGATGGAGTGATTATGTGGAAACCAAGATTGGCCTAGTACATCTTATCCCACTTAAAAGCCCCTGCACAACGACGGATGAGAAGATACTGAACCTGGGAGCAACAACAGCGAAAGAATGCCCAGGTCGAAGGAGAAGCCACCTGATGAACTGCAACAATGGACTTTGGTATTGTGATGGTATCTATGGCCATGAAGGTGTTACTTTAGATATCAGAGCAGTATTAGTTTGGTTGCTCGTGCAGTTTAAAAGTATGTGTGCTATATAGGTACCAAAATGGGTGACTAGAAATGCTGGAACTGATGCCAGTGGGGCGTTTGCTGCAGGTAGGAGCATGTGTAGGTGCCATGGCAGGTATAAGTCTATGTTTTAATGTGGGTGCTAGTGTACGGTTCAGTGCAGGTATCTCTGTGTGCTTATTTAAATGCACTTACAGCTTTGAATGTAGATGCAGGCACCTGTGCTGTGTGTACAATATTTCAGTACAGCTGCTAGTACAGGTGTACATGCTAGTGTGAGTGCTGATGTCAATTTACAAGGCAGTGCAGAGGTCTTAAAAATGCATGTGCCTGTTCCAGTGAAGTTGCGAGTACGAGTGCCCATGAAGGTGTCAGTGCTCTGTTGACATGGCAACCATTGCTAATTCAAGGAAATCTTCTCAATATGTATTGAGAAACATGGCACACATTCCGGGAAATGTCTGCAGAGCATTGGCTATTACCCACAGATGATGCTGCAGCTGGACCACTCTGCACAGGCCATCTTCTTTGTTCTTAACTGGCATCTATTTGTGAAAAGTGAAACGTGCATGTCCTCTGTGTTTTCTTCCCCAACAGGGAACCCCAAAGAACTAGTCACTGTCCCATGCACTCTCAAATCCCCATGGGACACCAGGATTCTCTTCTGAGGAACGAGAACCCCATGATGCACCAGCATGTGAATGACACCTGGCTCTTCCTGAAAAGGCCTCTGGAATTAATTTGGGATCTGATGGCTTTTCCATCACCCCGGAGAACCAGATTGCTAATCTCGACCTGGCACAGAAACCTCTGATGACGGCTTCCACCCAGAAACATTTCTCTCCGGACCGAAGACTCCAATTACCCTCTTGGCATCTCTCTGAGATTTGTCTCCTCCATAAAAAAATCACTGTTGTCGATTCCTCATGTCACTCCACACAGGTGTTAAATTAGCAGCGCAGAGAGACAAAATAATTCTACACTTAAACAGTCATAAACAAGGCCAGGCCCATAAATTGTTGATTTACAAAGATATCATAAAAATAGAAAAATAATAGTTTTATAATGATATAATTAAATCTAAGCATTGTCAGACAGGGTACCGTAATATAACATACACCTTTTAATTGTATTTGTGTTTAAGGATTCAACCCAGCCTTCCTGCATGGTTGAGTGAGAGTGAGTTTCATAAAGCATGTTTACAAAGTGTTTACGAAATCCTAAAATTGTGTAAAGACACAGGAAAGTGGATGAAGGCGGAATTCCCTATAGGAAATATGAAGAATTCTAGATTGCACAGGGCTTCCTAAAGACAAAGGAAAAATGCAGCTTTTCACTAGCCTTGGTGCATTTCACAGTCCAACTGACTTTAAATGATTGTGCTCATCACTATCACCCTTTCAGAGACAAAAGTGATATGTGACTGATTCATGAGTGACTGGTTAAAGCCTTTCAGAGGCACTGGCCTATAGAGAATTCTCTTATTTCACCCGTGCCTCTATTTTCTTAGTTCTTGCACTCACTGCGAGAGGATATGTTTACAATCTGTTTTTCAGAGATCATAAAGACCAAGTGCCCATAGGAGTAAAAAATTAGAATTTTGAAACAAAAGTAAATGTTGTGGCATAAAAACGACGGTTGCCAGGTTACTCCATAAAGTAAGAGGGCCCCTAGAAGGTGGCCAAAAGTGACATACGAGGCACTGCCTTCTCAGTACAAGCCACCAAGATCTCAAACTCGCTAGCAGCCAAGATCTTTGAAAGCTTTTAGAAGCATATACCCTCAGAAAGGCAGCTGATAACAAGGCTATTTCCAAGATAACTACACCATCCCACAACCCTGGGCTAGAATCTGGAATGATAATCGCACCTTCTAATGCAACCTACAGTTTACAACCCACATATACGGAGCAATCTAACCAGCACACTACTGCCCATATCCAAGTAAGCTAAGAAGGGCTGATCTATGGTGAGCCTGAGTGTTATACAGTAATGTCAATTCATATATAACCGCTTTGGCCCACACTAATACCAATACCATAACACTCAGTGGTTGGCAGCAAAACTGTAGCTTAATCCCTTGCACTCACCTAAACCATATCTGCCACGTACTGTAAGCACTGTACCAGCCTGTTAGGAATCGGGTCTCTATATGGCAGAGGTATGCACCCGGTCCAAGTAGGGACCACAATCCTAGTAAGGGTAAGTCAGATACACGCCCTGAATTAACCTGTGCTCACACTCTGGTAGCTTGGCACACAGAAGTCAGGCTTATCTGAAGAGATAATGTTTAAATTATTTGTGCAACACTTAAATTATAGTAGCATAGTGAAAATTTCACAAAAAAGGACTCCACATCAATTTAGAAAACTAGAAAATATGTATCCGAGTAAAACAAGACCAAAATGACAAAAATCCAATAAGCAGAACTCAAGATATGAATTTGTAAAGAATAAACTGCAATGTAGTGCTTGGAAGTGTATAGCGGTAACAGGTTTACTTGAGGTCATGCTAGAACTGGTGTAAATCCAAAGTTCAGGCCGACCACGATGGATGGCAGGCCAGCTACAAGACTCACACACAGCCCGCTGAAAAAGTACCTAGGATGGAGCAAGCATTGACGTTGAAGAAAAGAGCGTCTGTTCCGATCCACACAGTCTGGTAGATGCGTCATCGTCGAGCTACGCAGCGATGTCCTCGGATCAGCGCTGCATCATTGTCGAACCTTGCAATCAGGTCTCCTGTCATCAAATCAGCACTGCATCAGTGTTGAAAGGCACTGCAGCAGTTCAGAGTGGCGTCCCCTCTCAAGGCCCAGGACTGGACTGGCACTTCTTTGAAGGCCAGGGCTCGCAGTGGCAGAGTCCAGCAGCTGAAGCAAAGTTGCGGGAAGTCTTTGATGGCACTGAGACTTCCAGAACATGAGGCAAGCCAACAAGCCCTTTGAGTTACTTGATTGTGCAGAGGATGTAGAGACCATTGCCCGGTACGTCTCACTTCCAGGGAAGAGGCAGCAGGCCAACACAGAAATGCAGTTGAGCAGAGTGGCAGTCCCTCCTGGCAGCACAGCAGTCCTTCTCCCTGGCGAATGTCCTCAGATCCACACATGTACTGATTTGGTGGGGTTTGGGGACTGGCATGTCTACACAGTTGAGCTTTTTAAGTGAGGGAGACTTCAAACAGAGGCCTTTAAAGTGCACAATGTCCCTGCTCTAAACTCTCCACTGGGGTTATGCAGCTCTTTGTATTGAAAAAGGCACAGCCCTATTCAGGTGGAAGTGTCAGCTCCTCCTTCCTATCTAGCCCAGGAAGGCCCATCAGCCTGGTGATGGCCCACCAGGATGCAAATGTCACACCTCAGCTCCCTTTGTGTGTGACTGTCTACAGGGAATGCACAAAGCCCAGCTGTGGCCCACGTCAGATGTGTATTCAGACACAGGCAGAGGCACAGAATGGTCAAAGTAAGAAAATGTCAACATTCTAAAAGTGGCATTTTCAGATTTACAATACAAAAACCAGCTTCACCATAAGTTGAAATTTTAAATTGTGAGTCCTGAGACACCATACTCCACATTTCTATCTTCTTCCAATTGGAAGTTACACTTAAAAGGTGCTTCAAGGTAGCCTCAATGTTAACATATGTGAGAGCTAGACCTTGCAGGAGTGAAAAATAAATTTAGTAGTTTCTCACTACCAGGACATGTTAAACGTAATAGTACAAGTCCAATGATTTAACCACACTCGACCCTGCTGTTGGGGCTAACTAGGGACTACCTTAGGGGTGCCTTAAATGTAAAAAAAGGGAAGGTTTGGACCTGACATGTTGGAGCACTTTCAAGGTCAAAATGGCAGTTCAAAACTGCTGACACAGGCTCTGCAGTGGCAGGCCTGAGACATGTTTAAAGGGCTACAGTAGTGTGCTGCAGGCCCGCTAGTAGCACTTAATTTACAGACGCTGGGCACGTATAGTGCACATTACTAGGGACTTACAAGTAAATTATATATGCCAATTGTGGTTAAGCCAATGCCAACATGTTTTAGAGTACAGAGCACCTGCACGTTGGCACTGATTAGCAGTGTTAAAGTGCACAGAATCCTAAAGCCAGCAAAAAAATGAAGTCAGAAATACCAGGCGGTCAGAAGGCCTAAAGTTAGGGGAAACCATGCCAAGGATGCCATGTCTGACACAGCCAATAAACCAGCCATCATCAACTGAACAGGCATGAAATAACTGAAGAGGTTTGTCAATAACAATACCTGTCCCAGCGGATCTCCCCATCAGTTCTCCCTCCAACCATGCCTGCCCAGGGCCAAAAACATTAAACAGATTACCAGGTAGGACACTACACAGTAACCAGCTAACTACATTATGAGCATAAGAAATAGAATAAAGGGACCTAGAGAGTTGCTCAAAGCTGTCGGCTTACTGAAATCCATTACCTGCGTTCACTCACCACACTGCAAAGCACTTTGTCCTATAACAAATTGACTGCACGTTGGTCATTCTCATGCATGATTTGGAAACACTCCCCCATAGGAAAAAAAAGCAAAGACAACATCATTTCAACCACACAATCTACGTATCATAGCTTGCTTGCTGCCCAAGTAGGCAAGTGCTTCAGTGCCCCACAATAGGGGTAGTAAGTGTTGTATAAATGCTAAATACAAGCAATACAATACAATAAGCTCCAATGTTTGAGAGTTGCATCCAGTGGTGGATATCAAAGGAGGCATTACCTTCCTTGCACAGACAGGATCCATCCAACGGAGAGCAGGCTGCGCCATTCTGGCAGTTACAGACTGAGGAACAGTTGGTGCCATAGGTCCCAGCCGGACAAAAACTTGAGCAGTCATTCCCCTATGCAGGTAAAGAAAAAAATATGATGTACCTCTTAGTAAAGTGCACAGCAGATATACTTGAGCGAAACTATACATTTCTCTAGAAGAAGCAGTGCTGCTTGGAAAACACACCTGTAGATTTAGAGTAAAAATCAGGGAGAACATTTGGCTAGCATTGTAGCTCTCAGCAGGGGAAAACAATGCTATTTTTGGCATACTCTAGATAAAGTAAAGAAACAACTTTGAAGTTGTCAACCTAAACAAAGCACAGTAGCTACACGGGATCGACCCAGCAGTTGATAATGTAATGCATACAGTTTTGAGGGAGAGGTTTATACATCTCATTAAAAAAAATCCACCACATCTACACTAGAAAGAATGACCTAATGACTGCTGGAACACAGATCTGAGAAGGAGGCAGGTGTGATCATTGGCACAGGGTAATATGGGGTATGTTGTGGAGGTTTCTTATGAGTGAGAACTTGAGTGGCGTAGTAAATGAACACACTTTAATTGTTATAAAATCTGAGTGGCACAGCATACATAGCAGAGCCTGATTGTTGGCAAACCTTCTGAATGATTTGGTATTATCAATGACACACCTGTGGAGTGATGTGGGATATGCTGAGATGTGATTAGCACATTTGCTTGTGGCAGGCATCCTGTGTTAGCCATTCTAACAGCCTCCCCGCCTGACCTCCTTTCGAGTACCACGTAGCTACATATTCTTTGTATACAAACAGCGCTAGTTACTTCACAACCTCTGCATGTTTCCCTTGTATCTCAAGCAACTCTGTTGTACTGGTAGGGTCTGCCAATACACGGCCCTCCAGTGTGCTCTCTATCTGGGTAAATTCAGCGTCAAAAGCCTTACAGACTCACAGCTTGTTTACCCAAATAATGGTCTCTAACCTACACTTTGAATGCTTCCCATTTCGTGTGTACATGTCTATTGTGAAGAAAGTACTCCCTGACAGTGTCCGCTAGTGAGTCTTGGAAAAGAGAGATCCTGTAACATTTCAGGGTGGAGTCTACAGGTTGCGATTGTGGCCAGCCTTTTCCTCCAGCCCACTCACATCAGCAGTGGTTATGGTCCGAAAACATGCAGACTAAGTACCCCACTTGTGTGGCAATTGCCACTACCTGTTGGGAGACCAACAGCTTGTTTAAATGGACATGCAGGTCATATATCGGGGAGTAATACGAGAATTACCTCACTGCCTCATTCCTGTTTCTCCACAGATCTTGGAAAGTCTATATTCACCACACAATCCTGCAAAAGACATGCCACTCTGTGTGTCAGGGAGTCCAACAATTGGGGGCGGGGGGGTGGTCAAGGGAAACATTTGCTATATAATTAAAGTCCCCACCCAATATTCACGCCTCCAGGATAGTCACTTAAGGGTGTCAATAGAGAGTCCAGAAACTGTATTTGGCCTACCCAGAAACTGTGTTTGGCCTACATTGGGGACATATATGCTGCCGATAACCACTGGAGCTCCAGCCAGCATCCCACTTACTTTGGTGTATCCACCCTCTCTATCATCTGTGCACACGAAAGGGACCCCAGCCTGTACCGAAAGCATTGTTCCCTTAGCATCACATGTTGAGTAGTTTGTGGCAGATACCTGCACTTTTCGCTTTCTTTGTAATCCAGAACATTCACTCCCCACCAAGTGTGCTTCTTGAAAAAGTGCAAAATCCACCCCTCTTTGTTTTAGATACGTATATATCCAGTATATTTTAGTAGCAGATTTCATGGCCTGCATATTCTTTGTGAGAATGGTATAAATAGGTAATGTGATACCTTTGGTGGCCAAAAATATCTCCAGCAGTTGGGACCAGGGATACAAATGTGATGTGCACTATCCCCCATCCACTCACCAGCTGGTGCCCACAGTATCACAGCCTGCCTAAAGCTCCACACATTCAGAAATGACATGAATGTGCAATACCCAGTAAACTCATTAAAACTATCCACAAGTCCCTCTCCCCAGGACATCATGACATTGGTCAGATGTCCACAACTCAATCATAAATATGATACCAACATTGCTCATTGTCATCAATCCACTGAGGAGCATTAAAAGGAGGTGCTGGACTCAATCCACTGACATTGAACTCAGCTCCCATGCGGGCAACATCCCATAGTGTGCACAGCCCCAATCACTCCACCAACTGCAGCAGACGGCCACCGCAATAGGGCCCAAAGGTACCCTAAGCCCCCACATAACCCCAGGCTATAGACAAAGACAACACAAATGTTATTTATTCAAAGGTCTTGTGCATGGAATCAAGTCCAGAACCCGGCCAGAGCTCTCCGAGGCCAAGCCTGAATCTTTGCCACCACATGTTGGACCCGACATGTCCCTACTCCATTCCTGCTGATGTGATCTTTCCATTTGGCTCGCCACCTCTGTTGTAGCCACTCTGCCCTGATCCACCTGCTGTATGGAGGAGCTATCCCAATTGACCTGTCCCTGTGGCATAATATGCGCCTCTTTGGGTGGGGGAAATGGCACCTGACTACTCCATCTGTTCCATTTCCTTGTCTCTCTAACCAGTCCCATACATCAGCAGGATTGTCAAAGAAAAGCAAGCAGTCATCCATAATGAGTTTGTGCAGCACTGGGAACAAGAGCATGAATTGGAAGCCCAGGTCTCTGGGCACCCTCTCAACTTAACTAAATTAGGCCCTCCATTGGTGTACTGACAATGTATAATCAGGGAATATGGCTACTGGACTGTTTTCCACCTGCAAGTGTCCCAAAGAGTATGCTCTTCTCAGTATTACATTCCCTTTCCTTTAATTTAATAGGTGGGCCACCACAGGCCTGGCCACAGACCCCAGTGGTAAAGGCCTTGCTGGTACTCTATGCACTTTTTCCAGGACAAAAAACTGGGAGATTCCCTGGGGCGACACTGTGTCCAGAAACCATTTTTCGAGGTAAGCAATCTTGTCAGTACCCTTAACTCCCTCTGGAATCCCCACTACATGTACATTATTGCATCTATTGCAGCCCTCCGTGTCCGCTACTCTCTTAAACAGCTGATCAACCTTGTCTGAGAAGCCAGCTATCTGAGCCTTCATCTCATCCACCAGAGGGCTCACACAGGCAAGAGTGGTCTCATTAGTTTTAACTTTGACAGCTTGTGGTGGTCATCCCAGAGGATATTCAGATCAATGATCGTCCCTCGTGATGTTTATTGCCTCCAAAATGAGGTTGAGTTTGTAAGGTGAAGGCCCCTGCATCTCCCTACCGCCTGTGAGGCAGGTTGCTGTCAGGGACTGACTGATGGCTATTAACGTGGTCTTCATCAATCTGATGTGGCCCATCAGTATATCCCCCTGGAGAGCTGTGTGTGCCTGCTATCCATGCAGTATTCACCCCATGCTCCGTGAGATTTAATGGTTGTCCGAACCCCACTTGGATTTTGGCTGCCATATGGTTCTGGAAGCTACCCCTGCAGCTTATAATGATCAGGGCCAACCCCTGAGCTATGATCCCCTCTCTCAGATGCAGGGCCTGTGCAGCTCTCTTCGCAAGGTAAATATCAAATGGCAGGGGTCCCTTCAGTTTCTATTCAACTTACGCTCTGTCAGTCCCTCATGGAGGAGGCAGCTGCTAGCACCCTAGGAAGTCCCCTCTCACCCACAAGTTACCATGTCTTTCCATTTTCATTGCACTCAGTAGGGGCTCCAGGTAGCCTGCAGTCTACTCTCTCAGAGGTCTCGTGTCCAGGGCTGCTGCCTCACCTGCACCTACCAGATACCGGTGAAGCATAGGCCTCTAAGACAAGCCAGTTTCCTCAGGCCGTCTGTGCTCAGAGGAATCAGATACAGTATCAGTGCTGGTTGCCTCCCTCAAAGACCACAAACTCTGTCATGAGGTGCAGGAATGGTTATGCGCTCCTCAGTCCGGGCACTACCACACAACATGCCTTCCTTCACTCCGGGAGTCGCACACCACCATGCTGCAGGCCTCAGTCTCCAGGACGGTTAGGACATGGTCGACGACTCGTTTGCGGGTGGAGCAGGCACAAGTGTTCACCTGTAGTCACAAGTGGTCTAGTGGCTCTACAGAGCCCCAGGATCTTCTGCACTTCCTTGCAGTGGCGCTGCCCTCCTGGTACAGGCTGCATCTTGCAGTGTGGTTTTGCCATCTCCTTTACTTCATGTCTTGGTTGCCGTCTTTGATTGCCTGCAGATCAGCTGCACCACTGTCCACCACCAAGTTCCTCACAAGCTCCCTGCCCAGGAGACACGGACACTTGAATGTGAAAGCTCCTCTACAGCGAGCTCACATTGAGGGGCTCAAGTTGTCTGATGGGCCCCACTATGCAAGGGTTATACAAAATGCATCAAAGGCAGTGAGAGCTGGCTAAAGAGTGGCCATTTCCTGCGTGGCTTGGATACAGTCCCCCACTGGCCCAACTCTGTGACCAGTCAAAGGCAGTTCCTGACATTTTGTGCAGCCCAATTGGTAAAGCCATAGTTTTTGTCCTCTAGTGCCAGCAGGAAGGAGGTATGAGGCTACGAGTTAACTGTTTGGGAGACCCAAAACAAAGGGAAAAACGAGGGAGAGGATTCCTCACTATGTTACCTCTCAACACTTTAGCAATAACACTTCTGGGGAAGAATGAGGCATGAAGAGAGTAGGGACTGTCCCTACTCTCGATAGAGGCATCTACATCCTCCCTTCCTTTCACAGGAACCTGGTCATTTCAAAGGACCTCTGGAATGTTCTGCAATCCATATCCATGTCTGGTAGGCTAGCTCTATCCCAAACTTGTGCATCATTCACACACACACAGAATCCAAAATGGATTCCTGGCCATGTGCAGTTAAGCACAATGAACATACTAATCCTCACCACCATCCACACAGGCACTCAAGAGACATGTCCCCTCCAAACTATATAGAGCCCTTTACTCTAGTGGTATGCAGCTATTAGGGTAAAGGACTCTACATATAACAATACATAGAGCCCTAAAGGCAGGCACTACAGCTTGCAGCTCAACAGAGCCAACAGTGTGTGAAATTCTATTGAGGGACTCGCCACACAAGAGAGGCTCTAATAAATATTCCTATCGTGTAAGTAGCAGAGTTTGATTGTTGGGGCAGCTGCTAAGTGAGTGTCCGGTAAGTTGAGACGGTAGTTAGAACAACTGCTGAGTGGAGTTGGGCATGTGCAGGAGTTTGTTGGTACGGCTGCTGTGGGCCACGTCGATATGTGATTGTTAGCACAGCTTCCGAGTGGTGTGCGGAGTGTAGTCTAGTTTGAATGCAGGCACAACGAGTGGTGTGCACCATGTTGAGACGTCACATAGCTGGCACAGCTGCTGAGTACTGTGGCGTATCTGGTAGACTGATTGTTTTCATAGCTGCTGAGAGATTGTTGGCACACCTGTTAAGTGAAGTAGGATATGTTGACGTGTGATTAGTTCTACAGATTCCAGTAACGTGGGGTAAGTAGTAGACTGATTACCTGCATAGCTGCTGTGTTAATGTTAAAAGGGCTGCTACTTGATGCGGCATGTTTAGATGTGATTAGTAGGCAAGCTACGAATGGAGTGGACATTTTAATTCAACTTTGGTTATTCGCACAGCTGCTAAGTGAAATGGGCACTGTCGAGATGTTAAATAGTTGGAACAGCTGCTGAGTACTGTGGGGTGTGTAGCAGACTTCGATTGATATCATAGCTGTTGCGAGATTACAGCTGCTAAGTGAAGTGGGAATGTTTTGAGATGTGAATATTAGCACAGCTGCGAATAGCGCGGGGTGAGTAGAATAGTTTGATTGTCGGCATAGCTACTGCTGAGTTACTGTAAGTGCTTTTGAATATGTCGAGATGTGAGTACTAGGCAAGCTACGAGTGGCATTGAGTATGCAGTTCAGTTTGATTGCTGTCACAGGTGGTGGGTGATGTGGGCTAAGTCGAAATGATAGATAGCTGGCACAATTGTTGAGTGCTGTGGGTTGTGTAGCAGACTTTGATTGTTATCGTAGCTGCTACGAGATTGTGAGAACAGCTGCTCAGTAAACTGGGGTATGTTAGATATGATTGCTAACACATTAGGGAGTACAGTAAGAGATTGTGAGCATAGCTTCTCAGTAAACTGGGGTATGTTAAGATATGATTACTAACCTACCTGAGAGTACAGTGGGTGTCAGTAGCCGAGTTTGATTGTTGGAATTGCTGCTGAGTTGTTTGCACAGTTGCTAAGTAATGTGGCCTTTGCCGAGATGCGATCAGTAGGTAAGCTATGAGTGTTGTGCGGTATGTAGGCAGAGCTGCTGAGTAATGTGAGCTAAGTTGAGATGTGGCAGGTCGCCCAGCAGCTATGTGGCGCAGGGTATGTAGCAGAGTTTCAGTGTAGGCACAGATGCTGCGTGTTATGGTTATATGGGTGGGACTGAGTAATTGGGGAGTGCATGTCGTGGAATTATACAGGGTTCTTTGTTGTATCAATTCTTTAAATCTTGTATTCTATGGCATTAATAGTTAAATAACACTTTCCTCCCCATTGCACAGCCAAAAGTGTTCAGGATTGTTGAGTAAGTAGCTACTTGCTATATTCATAAATTATTCCATATTTGCTGTTGATATAAGATGATTAATAAAGATCAGGAAACACTGATGTCACGAAAACAACTGGCGTCCTTACACCACTGCTGCCAGCATCCCAGGAGGTTTAATAAATGGGCCAGGTAAGCAGTAAGACCCTTATTTGACAACTGACACAAGTCTAAAAAGTGTGTCAAATATATGCCAAGTGGATATCCATGCATGTTACACAATTGTTTAATCAAAAGATAAAACTGTCTGTTAGAAATGGGGTCTTTGGTTGGCAGTCAGGTTACCCCTGTCCAAGCAAGGACCCTCACACTAGTCAGGGTAAAAGAGAATAACCCTCAGCTAACACACCCGACTCACCCCCTTGGTAGCTTGGCACGAGCAGTAGGCTTAACTTCAGAGTGCTAGGTGTAAAGTATTTGTACCAACACACACAGTAACTCAATGAAAACACTACAAAATGACACAACACAGGTTTAGAAAAATAGAAAATATTGATCTAAACAAAACAAGACCAAAACAACAAAAATCCACAATCAACAAGTCAAGACATCGATTAAAAATCAAAAAGAGTCCATGTAATTTTAAACACAATGCTAACATTGTTAGCGTGGAAATGTACCTGGGTGCATCAAAAATAACCCTGCACGGGCAACTGTGCGTCAAAAAGGGCTTACGATGCATTGATATCACTCACGAGCAAGACTGTGCGTCGTTTCCCTTTAAGTCGAGTCGGCATGCGCCGTTTCTTCTCTATGCAGGAGAGCGATGCGGCGATTCGAACCGCACTCTCGGGTCCGGGCAGGTCTTGCGTTGTTTTTACACACCCAGCGATGTTTGCGTCCGAAATCATGCCGCACAATGATCTGAAAACCACACAGCGCGGGGTGTGATCTCACCAGCCTCCGTCAGCGATGCTGCACGTCGTTTCTCCAGCTGCATGCGTCGATCATTCAGTTGTGCTGCAGGCGGGCGTCGATTTTCAGCCACGAAGCCGGCAGCGCATTGATTTTTCAGCCGCAGATTGGAGTAGCATCAGTCTTTTCCCCCCACGCCAGTTGGTGCGTGGATTTCCCACTCTTGTCCTGCCAGATTCTCCCATCAGGGTCCCAGGAACTGGATGGGCATCACTTGCCGGGGTAGGAGTCTCAGCCGAGGCTCCAGGTGCTGGCAGAGAGAAGTCTTTGCTGTCCCTGAGACAACAGGAGGCAAGCTCTAATTCAAGCCCTTGGAGAGTTCTTTAAAAGAAGGAAGGCACAAAATGTCCAGTCTTTGTCATCTAGCACAGGCAGAAGCATCAACTGCAGGATAGCTCCACAAAGCACAGTTACAGGCAGGGCAGCTCTTCTTCCTCAGCTCTTCAGTTCTTCTCCAGGCAGAGGTTCCTCTTGGTTTCCAGAAGTGTTCTAAAGTCTGTGGTTTTGGGTGCCCTTCTTATTTGCATTTTGCCCTTTGAAGTAGGCTTACTTCAAAGGAAAGTCTCTCTTGTTTGTGAAATCCTGCCTTGCCCAGGCCAGGTCCCAGACACACAACAGGGAGTTGGAGGCTGCATTGTGTGAGGTCAGGCACAGCCCTTTCAGGTGTGAGTGACCGCTCCTCCCTTCCCTCCTAGCACAGATGGCCCATCAGGAAATGCAGACTACACCCCAGCTCCCTTTGTGTCACTGTCTAGTAGGAGGTGCAACCAGCCCAACTGTCAAACTGACCCAGACAGGGAATCCACAAACAGGCAGAGTCACAGAAATGGTTTAAGCAAGAAAATGCTCACTTTCTAAAAGTGGCACTTTTAAACACACAATCTCAAAACCACCTTTACTAAAAGATGTATTTTTTAAATTGTGAGCTCAGAGACCCCAAACTCCATGTCTATCTGCTCCCAAAGGGAATCTACACTTTAACCTATGAGAGGGACAGGCCTTGCAATAGTGAAAACTGAATTTAGCAGTATTTCACTGTCAGGACATATAAAACACATGACCATATGTCCTACCTTAATTATACACTGCACCCTGCGCTTGGGGCTACCTAAGGCCTACCTTAGGGGTGTCTTACATATAAGAAAAGGGAAGCTTTAGGCTTGGGAAGTGGGTACACTTGCCAAGTCGAATTTACAGTTTAAAACTGCAAACACAGACACTGCAGTGGCAGGCCTGAGACATGATTACAGGGCTACTAATGTGGGTGGCACAACCAGTGCTGCAGGCCCACTAGTAGTATTTGATTTACAGGCCCTGGGCACCTCTAGTGCACTGTACTAGGGACTTACCAGTAAATCAAATATGCCAATCATGGAGAGACCAATCAACAATACAATTTACACAGAGAGCATATGCACTTTAGCACTGGTTAGCAGTGGTAAAGTGCTCAGATTTCTAAAGCCAACAAAAACAGGTCAGAAACAATTAGGAGGAAGGAGGCAAAAAGATTGGGGATAACCCTGCGAAAAGGCAAATTCCAACACTATCCCTAAGGCTGTGATCAAGAGGTGAGCCAACTAGCCCTTGGAATCACTGGTGGTCCTCGGGTCAAGATGCAGGTCCTGTCCTTTTCACTCAAGCAGCAGGGCAACAGGGAAGCAGTCCTTCTTGTATAGCAGCACAGCAGTGCACACCTTCTGAGTTTTCCACAGGTCTGAAAAGTTGGGTCTGAGGGTGCATTATTTATATCTGGTGATCCCTTTGAAGTAGGAGAAGTTTCTAGAGGCTTCCTCTCCAAGAGTTCCTTGGAATTACCTGCCTCCCTGCCTTGGCCCAGCTTGTCTGGGGATACAAAAGATCAGTGATAAACCCTTTGTGAGTGTGCTCAGGCAGAGGTTTTGTGATGTGCAAGTGTGGATGGTGACAGCTCTGACCCCGTATCAAGCCAGATACCAGGCCCATTCTGCCAATGCCTATAATCCTTTTGTCTCGCTATTTGGGAGCAATACACAAAGACCAACTGCTAGCTACTCATATCACCCAGGAAACAGGCTGCAGGCCTCAAATATTTAGGACAAGAAAATGCCAACTTTCCAAAAGTGGCATTTTCACAATTGTGACTTAAAATCTGACTTTACCTTTAGATAGGGATTTTAATTATAATTCGTTAGGCACCAAACTCGACATTCCGCCCTGCTTCCAATTGAAAGTGAACACTTATTCATTGTAATAAGTTAACACAATGTTATCTTATGGGAGAGGTAGATCATGAACTTGTTAAAAATGTAACTTAAGAGTTTTTCAATACCGGGACATGTAAAAGTTAAAAGTACATGTCCAACATTTTGAATATACTGCACCCTGCCCTATGTGCTATCTAGTGCCTACCCTAGCGATGAAATGCATTAAAAAGGGCAGTTTCGGCCTGGCAAAAGGTTTATTTTGTCATGTCGAAATGACAGTTTCAAACTGCAAACACAGGCTGCAATGGCAGGCCTCAGACATGTTTAAAAGGGCTACTTGCGCGGATGGCACAATCAGTGCTGCAGGCCCACTAGCAGCATTTGATATACATCTAGTATCCCTTTGCTAGAGACTTACAAGTACATTAAATGTGGTAATTGGGTGTAAGCTGATTTCACGATGTTTACAAGATTGAGCAATTTAGCATTGTTTAGCAGTGGTAAAGGGCTTAGACTTCTATAAGCCGACAAAAATGGGTTCAGAAAACAGGAGGGTGAAGGAAGATGTTTGGGATTACCATGCAAAAAGAGCCAAGTCCAATATGTAGGTATTGCACAAGGTACTAGAGTTCTAGTATGTACAAAGGAATTTCTAAAGTACAGAACAACAGGATGTTAACATTCTTGATGCTCTTGTAGTTTTGCAGGCATCAAGTAAAAACTATAACTCTTCTTCCACAAGAGAGTGTATACTGACGGAACTTGAGGTAGTGAATCAAATCATAGGGAGAAGTGCTACCATACATTTTAGACTGTCGGGGATAGCATCAGTATAGTTATGGTTCGGTCAGAGTCTCCATAGGAAAAGCATGGTTTATATTTTCTTAATAACTTTCGTACCATTAGACATATCTGCACTTAACTTTCCAAAAATAAAGTTCACCCACTTCTATCATGGTAGGTTTTGAGCTAATCCACCGGGCAGGGGCACAGAAAAAGTGGGTGGGGGGTTCCCTAAAGTGTGATTTCGTTTTTGAGGTCCAATTCAGAACAAACAGCTGAAAAGAATTACACCAAACTTGGCACACAGTTACATTTTTCCTTGAGGACTGTGCTTTTGTTGGTTAATTGTAAATTCATTCAGTAGTTTGGGAAATTAGAATTTATAGGGAGCTTGGGTTAGGGATGAAGGGCTTAAATTTAAGAAAAAGGTATATATCTTGACAGTTTAATATTCATCAAATATCCTCGAGACCCAAAATTAAAAATAAATAAACAAAACCCATTAGGGAAGGGAGCTTTCTTCTACTGCCCATTTCTAAAAGAAATGCTATGAGTTTTGCAGCTTTAATTCCATCAAGATGAGATTCAGGAGTGCTACACTTTTGTCATGAATATAAAATGTTAGCACTCTAGCTATTCAGTAATTGCAGAAGAACACTGGGGAGACAACTGACAGGCTGGTGCTGCTGTTATAAGAACACGTTTTACTCAGAATATCAGACTTTTATCTTTTGTGGCTGAGGAAGATAACGTGAATGTATAGAAATGTCACTGCAGCTTCTGAAGCACCTTCCATAACCTCTATGAGAAATACATGACAGAAAACAGTATTATCTAAAACATGGTTCATGAAATCCCAGCAAAGGGTCAACATTTTTCACAGGGTAAAATCCTCTAAGAACTCCCTGGAGTTCCTAAAATGTGTATAACACCACCAAAAAATGACTTGAATTGTGACTAAAATCTATTTTTACCCTTTATATGTGCTCCTTTTTGTGCCCCTCAAAACCGGACATTCACAACAAGGCAGTTCAATGAGGACCATCTCCCTGTGTCCTGTAATGGCTGTCACAACATGTTTCACATATGCAGTTAGCAAAGCAGTAGAAGTGTTAACAATGATAAGAGGTAAAAACATAACCTCCTTCTGGAGATATTCTCACCAATAAAGTGGTGCATCCAGATTGAGTTTTTCAAACATCCAGAGGCCAGGTTAAACACATGCAGTGTTTGTAAATTCAAGCAGCTGAAGTGATGGGGCGCAGCATACCTTGTCAGCCTCCTTCGGCTGTGGGCTAAGGGGAACTGAGTGCTTGTTCTAAAAACAGTGGTGAGACTCTGCAGACCCACACCCACCCAAACTTGTGTTCTGGGTAATGTGATGGGGAGGTAATACTCAGATTGATTACTAGTAATTTTTACTCAGGTGCATCAACTACAAGCCAGAAGATTCTTGGGTATTTACAGGAAGTGCAAGGGGTGGAATCTAGTGCTGGAATTGGAAAAATGTAACTAAGGAAATCCATAAACTGGATCAAGATGTGGCAGAGGAAAGGGAGTGGAGTCATGAAGGGTGGAGAAATGAAAAGCAAACTCTGACAGTAATATTTTAAAAAATATGCCACCAAGAAATTGAGAAAAAGGACAAATGTGACAGTAAATTAGTTCTGGCTTACATATTTGGTTACAAAAAGGGTGCATTTTAAAATATCTTTCATGGTTAAGACACCAGCTGTAGAGATCTTTGTGTACCCAGCAATTTTTAAGAGATTATAATAAAAGTAAAATGACTGATAATTAATGGAGTTTTGGGAGAGTTGTGAAAAGCGGGGGGGCGCGGCCCCTTAGGAAATGGGGCCACTGTGGCCCAAACCCCCTTCGCACTAGTTGTGGGTGGGGCTGGCCTTTACTTCCGCCTCCACACCTCACGAGGTTTGGGGCGGAAGTAAAAAAGAATGGTAACGTTGCGGTTGCGTCGGCCACTGATCCAGTTCCAGCTGCCGTGCGGCAGTGGGGGGCTACATAAGCGCTCCCCCAGGAAGGCTCGGCCTTCTTGTGTCATGGCGGCTGGAGGATCGGACGGTGTGTCGTTGTCCCACCCACCCTCTCCTTAATTTAGATTGTGAAGAAGGTTTTAGCGGAAAGTGAGGTATTAAAGTAACCAGAAGCAACAGAGGGGTCCCCAAGGCTGGGCCCCCAGGATAGCACCAGAGATAGGATCCTAAGGTCCTGTGCCAACCTGCGGATGTACACACCAGATTAAGGGGTTGGGAGCCCAGATCGCTAGGGGGGCCATGGGGCTCCCGCTCCTGGCCGCCCCGTTACACCCCTTGGCAGATTGGTGTTTGGAGGTGGGGGCGGAACCCTGAGCGTGTGGGAAAGGAACGGTGAAGTCAGGGCAGCCGCCCCCCCTAGGGATACAGGTGAAGTACGGTTCACTTGTGTGGTCCAATGGTGGTTCAGGACAGGAAGGGATCCTGTCACAAGAAAATGATTTATGGTTACAGATGATATCTTATGAATGTGATTTATGTTTTTGTAATTATGACTGAAGCTTATTTTGAAGTGATTTATGGTTTAGAAATGTGTGATAAAATATCATGACAAAAATTTGTAAATAAAAAACTTTTTCCAACAAATGAAGTTTGTCGGTCTGCGCATAGCCGGTGTCGGGGGGGAGGGGTCTGCTGGTGGTCTCCGGGTTCTAATGTGTTTTATTCAGTCACAGTTCTGACTCATAAAGTAGAGGGTTAATATGCCTACTGTAAAGCACATTGTGTAACATGGAGATCACAGATTTGTATTTTATGTAGCTAGGTAAGTGGATAGATAACAATCTCCAACCCGGGGGCCACTACTGTACCGCCGGCGGCATTATGACCCTGCCTACCACCATGGTTTTTGTGGCATTCGTAACGTCACGAAAACCATGGCGGTAGGCCCTACCAGTGACAGGGAATTCCTTCCCTGTCACTGTTAGGGAGCCCAACCACCCCGCCAACACTCCCCCTCTATCATTCTCCCACCCTTCCAATCCCCCCATACACGCACACTCGCAGGCGCTCACCATGCATTCACATACTCACTCATACAGGCATACATGCATGCATCCATTCATTCATGCACACATCCGTACACACATTCACACAGACAAGCAGACACGCATTCACATTGCCATTCATACACTCATTCTCACACATGCACACACACACGCAAACAACACTACACACTCATTTGCATTCACATACAAACTCACACATTCATGCACACACCCCTACACACACATAACACCCCCCTCCCCTGTCGGAAACCCAACTTACCTGCATCCAGGGGGTCTTCCGGCAGGGGACGGGACGAGGCGCTGCTACCGCCAGCAGCGCCTGCCAGCAGAACACTGCCAGGCTGTATTGTTTGACATAATATGGCTGGCGGCAGTCTACTGGTGTGGTGCTGCTGATGGTAGCAGCGCCTCCTTAACACCGTCCGCCAGCATGGCCACATCCGGATTTCCGCCCTTCTTGTGGCGGAAATCCGGCTGTGGTCATATTATGGTGGACGGATGTTAGCCGCAGCGACAGTGTTTGGCAGCCGTCGTCGCGGCGGTAGGTGGCCTTTACCGCCACTGTCAAAATTAGGGCCATAATGTCTAAAAAAATGGAAGGTATGTGACTCCTACACCTTATAACTCTCACTGTCCTATACAACATTTCCTGCACATTGATTTACATGCTTTTATCTTTTATTGTATGTCTGTGTGAGACAAAGCACTCTGACACCCTACACTTGAATGAGTAGCGCAATAAAAGAATTAACAGTAAATTAGTAAGTGCTATTTAAATCATTATTTGTGTAATTACTCAGATACACAGACACATCTGGCATTCTTACAGTGCATGCACATCACTTAGAAATGGGGGGTTGAACAAAGTCATAAACCTGACTCCAAATGATAGTTTATCTTAAGTACTTGCGAAGTGATAAGGTGTGCACCTTTTTTTCCTTCCATTGCACTGGCATTTAGGTGTTAAGCTCCAGGTGGCTCTCAGGCAGCATCATATTCCAAATAAAGAAAAGCTGACGGCCCTTTATATCAGGCCTGTATTTTGGATCCAGCTGGAAGTGAAAATAATAAAGACCCTTCCCTGCCTGCAGGTTGCTGGCCCAAACAGAAAGTAGACAACCTGCAGGCGCTGCTGAATTGTGTTCTGGTGTCAGGAAATTACAGAATTGTGTCCCCAAGACCAATTCAGCATTTCACAGGGTAGGCCGAATCCAGATCCAGGTCAGAAATACCTGCCGGAACTGGAATCTGTCAGGATCCGCATTTCCTGCACTGGAGGCAAGCATGATCACAAACCTTGAGATAATTGTGGATTGCCCAACAAGTGCCTATCAGGGTAGAGGGCCTCCCCTCGGAGTACACAGTAACACGAGACAGGGGATCGGATTAATGGGGGTGGCCTTTAAGTAATGCAAGAATTAAGATATTCTCATCAGTCTTTATGTAGCTGGCCTCCAACCAGTCTCTAAAGGCTCCACATCCCGTCGCCGGGACCGAGTAGCTCTTTCCTCAAATGGTTTATAGGCCTAGCATAACAGAGGGGCTTTGAGTGGCAAGTGCCAAATACACTTAACATCTCAATTAGAGGGCAGGGAAAGGATGCGTGATCCCTCCCTCCCCAAGCAGTTCTAAATGCAGCCTTAATTAGAAATACAGAGACGGGTATTAACACCCTGACCTCCATTCCGGAGCACTGACACAGCAGCAAGGGGCCTTCCGCTCGGGGCCTCGCGGGAAATGCGTATCCTCTCTACCTACCCTAAATGCAAGAACGCGGATACACGACGGTGCGGGCTCAGTGCGCGAGGCAAGGGGTTTTATAACTTCATAATGAGAGCATTATGGGCGCTACCACCGCTCGCCGCGGAGGGGAGAGTACAATGGCTACAAGTGCTTTGTCCTTCGTGGAGTGGAGTATAATGTCTCATATCACTCTGTCGGGTAGTGAGCGGGGGGGGGGGGGGGGGGGGAACAAGGGCTGCAAAGTAATGTGTTTCTAACTACTCTGTTCTGGTGACGCATAGGGACAATGATTTCAGTACAGGCCCCTGGGTTAGGCATGGGGAAGCGGGGGTGGCGTTGAGCACTCTCGACTCGGTGGGTAGATGGGTGGCTTTTATAGGGGTTTTAAGTGCTGAAAGGGTAGATTGGCTTGGTGTACGTTCTCTTGGCCGGCAGGAGATGGAAGGCACGCACTTTTTTCCTGTCCTAAGTCCAGCACAGCTCAGATTTGGGTGAACATGTGCAGGATTTGAGGCACATGGTTGGGCAATAACAGAAACCTTTGACAGACTGGGTGAGGAGTCTAGAGCCCATTGGCAGACTGTGGGACAAGCTTGGGGCACATAGACAGTGTGAGGAGCCTAGAGCGCGGGCTTAGAATGTATGATTGGAGTTTGGGGCACATTTACAGTATGATTATCTTTTAGTCAGTGAACAGTATAAGGAGCCTAAGGCTCATGGCAGACTGTGTCCTCACACAGTTTGGGGGTGCAAGGACAGTGTGTGGAACCTAGTGCACATTAGCAGACTGTGTGAGGAACTTGAGGTTCATAGTGCATGAGGATGATAGAACCTTATGTCTGTTTGATGAACTTGGGGCATCTGGGCAGAGTTGTTTTGTATATGCTATGTTGTTTCCCCACTATTTGGTAATAGCACTATGTAGCATATAAAACAGGCATTACATTAAAAAGAAAAAGGTTGAGATAGGAATCCACTCCTCTTGTGCAATACATTACCATACGGTGGTTAGGACTTATGCAGCCGGTGAATGCTCCAACATCATGTGTGACACTATCGGCTTCTCCTGTTACACTTTACACAAGCAGGCATTTTTAAACCCATGCCTGTGAAAGTACTATTGCAAGTCCCAGAATGCAGAGTGCTACTGGATAAAAAGCCATGCCTGGCTGAAAGTGCCACTTGCCGGCTTTGAATGGGATAGCAGACCTTATTCACCCAATTATTAACTGGATACAAAGGCCAGTTCCTTAGGGCTGAAGCTGTCATTGCAGAGAAGCAATAAAAAAATCACCATTACAGGTGTTGGTCCTTCTCTAACACAGCAATGCCTTGGGTTCATGTACCTGCTGTAGAAATCAGCGTGGCAGTTGCCAATCGTGCTAGACCCACCCAAGCCTCCTATTATTTTTAGCTCAATTACCGGTATCACTGACATGGATGATAGCAACACCTGTTACCACACCAATACAATAGGAAGTCATTGTAGGGGCATCCAATGAATGATGCCACAATTTATCGGAACCCAGCTGACAGCATCAAACAAAGCAACATTCTAGAGGGTTTTTGATGGTGATTGTTAGAGGTACAGGACTGGGTGCAGTGCTTAATGTGTAAATGAAGCGTGCTGGTAGCCAAAGCTCTGCTCAGAAGCCAGCGGCTAGTAAAATTAAACATTGGTGCGCCACATACTAAGGCTAGTAGTCTTTAATACACTATCAGATACTTCCTCCCTCTTCTTCTTGTACTTGCAAGCTCCTGCTTTCTTCCTCTATGCCGGTTTTGCAGTCTTTCTATTCTCTTACTGTGTTTCTGTTTCATTTCCTGCATGTTTTTCACTCTGTTACAATTGGTAAATATCAGATGCAGAAAAATAAGTGCTGGTCCCGAAAAATCAGTGTTGGTGACCCCTACTAGAAACCACTGGATCAAATTAAGCACTGGAAGGATGAGGACAACTGAATTTTTCATCCACACCGGTTGTCCCTTTAAGAGGAGATCAGAGTACAAGTGTTAAAGGCACACAGTCAAGCTAACAGGATGCAATTTCAATTCCTCTCATAGGCAGTGCTTAACTTGAGCTGGTGGTTGCCGGTGGGGCCACCGGCACAAATTTTTGGGAAACGGTACTTAATTTTGCTGATCAGGCATTTTTTGAGAGTATGGAAGAGCGCCCCCCCAACATGGGGGGAGCGCGGCCCCTTAGGGATCGGGGACGCTGGGGCCGAACCTCGCACTAGTTGTGCGCAGGCTGGCCATGGGCTTCCGCTCGCGCGTCTCACGAGACGCGCGAGCGGAAGTTCGACGCTTGGAGAGCGTCGGTGGACGGGGCAGTGCTGGACCGGTTTGGGCCGCCGCGCACTGGTGGGGGGGCATAAAAGCGCCCCCCCCAGAAGGCTCGGCCTTCTTACTTCGTGCGCGGCGGCCCTGGGCAGGCAGACCTATCGGCGATTCCAGAGACCAGAGGATCAGGGAGTTGCAGCACGGCGGCGAGGTCAAGTGCCTTGGAGGCAGCAGGCTATCCTTGTTCGGGGGTTCGAATCCAGCCCATGCCGGGAGGCGCCTGAGGACGGACCTGTCGCCAATTAGAGCGTCTTGTGCGAGAAGGGAAGCAGCATTACCGGAATTCTTGTCGTAGACGAAGAATCAGAGGGTGCCTGAGGATCGGATAGCAGGGGAGCGACCTTGTAGAGTCGGGTGCAGCAAATCGGATGCGTAATTACAGGCGCAGGGGAGCGACCTCGTCAGTCATTCGTGTGGGCAAGTAAAGGAAAGTGAGGTGAGTGAGCGCACAGAGGCTAACTCCGTTGTTAGGAGGTTGTTCTGTGCGCGCTCTCACCTGCTAGGGGTTTCACCCCAGGTCAGTTAGTTAAAGGGTTTCTCCCTGCTTTTAATAGTTGAAAAAGTTTGGGTGCCACGTGGAAGAGGGCTGTGGCGCTGGGGCAAAAAAGTGTTTGTGGCAACAGATATTTGTTCTCCTCCCATTTCTCTTCAGCTTTGTGGTAAAGCGAAAAGGGGTCATATATTCAATTGTTGAAGGTGCTTATTTGCAGGTATAATTGTGATATTGGTAGGTTGGTAATTTTGTCATTAATTTGATTGTGTTTAATTGTGCATTGCGTGACAGTGTCCTAGGACTGTTATCCACTGTATTGTGCAAAAAGTGCTGTTGGCATTGTGCTAACAGATTATTCCTTTTAGGTTAATTAATTTAGAAAGTTGCCTTACCACTGCTTACAACTTGTTTACCTAATATTGGCATTATGGCAGCTAATAGGGTGAGAGGAGGTAAGAGGAAGGGCACAGATCCTGATCTTGCCCAACTATTAAAATTGGTCCTAGCTAAGTTAGGGGGCGGGGATTCAGAAGGGGAGGCTGCTCCTTCAGATGGAGATGACGGTGAGGTAGGCGCTTCCCGCCCGTGCCGCGCGAACGTAGCACCACCTGCAGCTTTTCCTCCAGTTAAGCGTAGGAATAAAAAACAGACTGGGGAGACCGTAGTCCAACAGCCTACGCCTCAGGCAGTTCTGGCCCCTCCCCCCCCTGTGATTGAGTTAGTCACAGTGGTGGCCCCCAGTAATGCAGCGGCTGCGCCTTCTGAAGAAATTGCCGGGCATCACGCAGGGGTAAGGTCATCTAGCACGGGTCCGGCGGGAGGTGTGGAAGCTATGCTGACGGATATACGGCGTTCTGTAGCAGCATTAGCAACACCAGCCAATGATGTACCCTCGCAAGCATTACCCATTGCGCAGGGAGTGGCACCAGGAGCTAGCGCAGTCACAGAGCAGGGGCAGGTGGCTAGGGCCCATCCAGGGGCATCCCAGGACCTGACAACTCAAACATTGGTGTCAGTATCACAGATGTTGGCCAACCTCACTGTGCCAGTGCCAACACCACCCCCCACGACCCCATGGGCTAGTGACCCATTGCAGAACTCGGTACTTGAACTTAAGCGCCAGGTGGAGGCATTGGTAGCAGCGCGTAATGTTCCTTCATTGCAGGTGGCGACCTCAGGCCCCAGTGTCAGCCAGGCACCGGGCCCACTGTCACAGACTCCTCCAGGTGGAAAAGAACATGGTAAGGTCATAGAACAGGGTGGTAACACCATAGTAACAC
Organism: Pleurodeles waltl; assembly: GCF_031143425.1. Classification (NCBI taxonomy): domain Eukaryota; kingdom Metazoa; phylum Chordata; class Amphibia; order Caudata; family Salamandridae; genus Pleurodeles; species Pleurodeles waltl. The sequence continues at coordinate 547,984,009 of NC_090440.1, read as the reverse complement.
CGGCTCCAGCTGAAGTCACGGGTGCAGACACATTGCTATCTAGGCCGGGGAAGTTAGCTGCACATGTGGCTTCTGAAATCAAGGAGAAAATTTGGAAAGGGGATTTTGTGGACATTTTTAGCCTGGTAAGGGCTAAGAGAAGGGAAATAGAATCAAAGGATAAAGATACTAAAGCTTCATCATATACAGATAAAAAACCAAAGATAGAAGAGAATATTACAAATCGGTTATTCGGTTTTAATGTGTTTATGTCACTTATGCTGGAAAAGAAGCCTGACATTGGTCTGTCAATGATATTTTATGCAAACAAAATTTTAAAAGCTCACCATATGTACGGTGGGAACGCTTGGCTGGAGTATGACCGTGATTTCAGGTGGGCAAAGGTAGAGGATCCAGCAATTGGTTGGGACCAGACTGAAGTAAATGTTTGGCTGGAGTGCGTGAACAACAAATTACCCAACAAGCAGCCCTTTCGAGCACAGTATACAAGCGACAAAAAAGGGTCTTGCTGGGCGTTTAACAAGAAAGTATGTTCAGACCCCCCTGGGATGTGCAAATTCAGGCACTCCTGTGCATTTTGTGGGCACCCCATTCACCCCAAATTTAAATGCCTTAAAAAAGCAAAGGACAGAGCTAAGGAAGGGAGTAAATCCAGTACCTAGTTCTTCCTTGCCTTCTCCCATTCACTTAGAGTTTTTGTTGCCTTGGCTGAAGGTTTACCCAGTCAAGGCTTCAGCTGAACTACTGATTAAAGGTTTTTCACAGGGTTTTAGAATTCCAGCATCCCAGGTCCCCCCCTTAGGTCACTGCAGAAATCTTATGTCTGCCGTGAAAAACCCCAGCGTGGTGGCTAGGAAAATTGCAAAAGAATGCGCTCTAGGGAGACTGGCTGGCCCCTTCACTTCCCCACCCACAGCTAATTTTGTCGGTTCCCCATTAGGAGTAGTACCCAAAAAAGAGCCGGGACAGTTCAGATTGATCCATAATCTATCAGCCCCACGCGGCGCCTCAGTGAATGAGGCAATAGACCCGACTTTATGTTCAGTGCGTTACGCTACCGTAGACCAGGCACTAGTGTTGCTGAGGGGTCTGGGGCGGAGTGCGCTCTTAGCAAAAACAGATATCGAAGCAGCTTTCCGGCTTTTGCCAGTTCACCCTGAAGATTACCATTTTTGGGGATTCCAATTTAATGGGGAGTATTTTTATGACAAATGTATGCCCATGGGATGCAGTGTGTCCTGCAGTTATTTCGAACAGTTCAGTTCTGCTTTGCAATGGATTTTCACCAGGCGTACAAGTCATGCGAATGTTATACATTATTTGGATGATTTCCTAGTGTTGGGCCCTCCTGAGTCAAACAAATGCCTTTGGGCCCTGCAGTCTCTGACAACCATGTTCAGAGAATTCGGGGTCCCAATAGCCCAGGGAAAAAAAGAAGGCCCCTCCACATGCATCACTTTCCTGGGCATAGAAATTGACACCATAGCGGGGGAGTGTCGCCTTCCTCTGGACAAGCTTCAAGTTTTTAAGGGGTCCATCAGAACTGTCTTATCCCATTCCAAGGTCACCCTGCACCAATTGCAAGTCCTGGTGGGTCAATTGAATTTCGCCCTGAGGATCATTCCCATGGCCCGCCCCTTTTCCAGATCCATAGCTAGGTCTATGGCAGGGTTGACCGAGAAACACCATCACACCAGGCTGTCTGCTGAAGTAAGGGATGATTTGAGAGTGTGGGAAGCATTCCTACAAGACTTTAACGGGGTGGTGATCTGGCCTCTTCCCCCTGCCGACAGCCCTTCTCTTGGCCTATTTACGGACGCTGCAGGCAGTGTGGGCTTTGGGGCTATACTTGGTTCTGCATGGTGCCGGGCAGATTGGCCAACTGGTTGGGTAGAGTTGGGGCTCACCAAAAATATAGCATTCTTGGAATTATTTCCCATCATTGTAGCGGTTTCTGTTTGGGAGGACACATTGAGAAACAAGACAGTAGTATTTTGGTCAGACAACATGGCAGTCGTGGAGTCAATCAATAGACAAAAAGCTAGCTGCAGATGGGTGCTGAGACTACTTAAGTATCTGGTGCTGCAATGTTTGAAACTCAACATCACATTCCGGGCGAAACATGTTCCTGGGGTAAATAACAATGCAGCTGATGCCTTGTCTCGATCATTAATGCAGGATTTTCAGAGGATCCACCCACAGGCATCGGAGAGGATGACAGAGTTTCCAACATCACTGTGGAAGATTGGTGTCCCGCGCTGTCAGCCCTAGTAGGGGCTTCTTTGGCGACACGAACAAAGGGGGCATACGAAAGGGCCTTCTTGCATTATAGACTGATTTTGAAATCAGTGAACTCCTCAGATTGGTTTTCATCCGAAGCAATCTGTGCCTTTTTGCAACATTTAAAAAACAATGGTAAACCTGTCTCGTGCGCCAAGGCCAACTTGGCAGCCATCCGTTTTTTCGCCAAGCTAAGAGAGCAAGACGCTAAACTCAATGCCTTTATTATTAAGCAGGCACTGGTGGGGTGGTCAAGAGCGGAGGGCCCCAAAGTAGACTCCAGGCGGCCTATAACCCCCCAGGTATTAGAGAAATTGCTGGGTGCAGTAGCTGTAGTTTCTTCCTCCCCTTTTGAGACTGCCTTATTCACATCAGCTTTTTCGGTGGCCTTCTATGGGGCCTTCCGTATTGGGGAAATGTTAGGTACTTCCAAGAACGACCATGCAGGGGGTCTCCAATGGCCAGATGTAATAATCAATAATAACTCCGCCACCATACTGCTGCGCAAATCAAAGACTGATCAGTTAGGAAAAGGGGCGAGGATTGCTCTTCGGGCAGCACAGGGGTCTCTTATCTGTCCGGTTGCCAACCTAGATGCTTACCTAAAGGTGCGCCCTTTAGAAAAATCAACAGCGTTATTCATACACGCAAATGGGGACTGTTTGTCGCGCTACCAATTTACAGAGGTAATGAAAATATCATTAAAGGCAGCAGGCATAGAGCCTCTAGGTTACTCTCCTCACTCGTTCAGGATTGGCGCGGCTACGTTAGCTGCGGGGGCAGGCTTGCCCATCTCTGAAGTCAAGGCCATTGGCAGATGGTCGTCTAACTGTTATAAGCGTTACGTTAGGCCAGAGCTGGTCTAATTTGGATTGTTTGTGTATCTTAACATTCTGTATCATTCTTCACACAATTTTCCCTTTATTGCAGTAGATGGCTCCGCGTGTGGTTTGGGTACTGGGGCATTCATTCGTTTGTCGGGCGGCGTACCGGTTGCAGCAGCTCCGTAAACCGAATCCGGCGACAAACTTAGACGTGGCCTTCAGGTGGTGCGGGGTTGGCGGCAAAGGAATTAAACAGCTACAGCAGCTGGTTGATTTGGCTCGCGGATGTGCAGGGCTCCAATCCCCGGACCTCATCATCATTCACCTTGGGGGCAATGACCTGGTACATCTGGGTCGAAAAGCCCTCAGAGAGGCAATATTCCTAGAAATAACAAAGCTTGCTAAGCAATTTCCTAATGCAGCCATCGCCTGGTCTCACATGGTGCCACGGAAAAGATGGGGCCCAGGAATCAAGCCAAGAACAATCAATGTGTCAGTTAGGCGGCTTAACGCGGAGATGTCAAAGCTTTGCCTTGGTCCAGGCCGTTTGTGGAACATCCCACATAGACAATTGAAAGGACCTGAAATGTTTCATAGGGATTTGGTTCATTTATCCGATGCAGGTACTGACCAATTCATGGCAGACATGTGGTTTTTCGCTAAGTGTTTATTTTCTGGTGAGGAGGGCGTAGGACCCTGGGGCCCTGGTCGCCCTCGTGGCGCAGAAAGAGAGAATAAAGTAACCGGAAGCAACAGAGGGGACCCCAAGGGTGGGGCCCCGGTATAACAACAGAGATAGGATCCTGAAGTACTTGACCAACCTGCGGATGGACACACCTGTTTGGGGGTAGGGAGCCCAGATCACTGGGGTGGTCACGGGGCTCATGCCCTGGGCCGCCCTGGTACACCCCTTGGTTGATTGGTGTTTGGAGAGGGGGCGGAACCCTGAACATGGGGGCAAGGAACAGAGGAAGCAGGGATACCGCCCCCCCTAAGGATACAGGTGACGATCAGTCCCTGTGTGGTCCAAAGGAGGTTCAGGACAGGAAGGGATCCTGTCAAAATAATCTATGGTTACAAAGTAGCGTCTATAACAGTTTATATATATTAAAGTTTGCAGTGAAATGTTTTAGTTGAGTAATGTGCATATGATGACTTGCATAAATTGTGTTTATGAATGTTTATGAAAGTATATTTGAAAATAAATACTTCTTCCATCAAACAAAACTGTCTTGTCGGTTGGTGTATGACCGGTGTTGGGGTGAGGCCCCTATGGCGGCCTCCGAGTCCTAAGATAGAGAAAAACAAGTAAAGCAGAAGGACTGTCAGTCACCAAGGAAGAAAGTAGGAACCTACAGCCGTGAGATAAAGGAACAGGGAGAGTCTGGCAGTGGATTAAAGAGTCCTCAGGTAGATTCAGGAGCACACACTCGGTGTTCAGCACACAGATATTTGATAGTGCCGGCAGCGGTCTTCTGAGCAGTGCTTTTTGCACGCCACTCATTTTTTTTATAAATTAAGTACTGCTCATAGGACAGTGAGCAGGGCCAGACTGTTTCTGGAGAACAAACGATGCAAAAATGTGCCTACCCACCCCTCACTGCCCATGAACCTGACTTTTTCCGAGTGAGATGGATGCGGAAGAGGGCTTTTCTGGAAGAACCTTTATGGAACAGCATCGCAATAATTGGGCATTTTAAAACACAATTTACAAACATGTTGCTTAAAGAGTCACATGATCTGAATACTATTCTGAAGGGTACAAAAATAAATATTCAAATATTTCAGACTGGCTTACGGTATCCAGGAGCATTATTTTTCTGTAGCATAAGAAATATTTATGTGCTTATTCAAAGACTGCTCCCAATCTACAAAACCTGAGTGAACAGCAGGTATAGTATGTACAACTTGTGCAGTCACTGTGCTGGTGTGAGCGAGATTTCACTGCGACTGGAAACCGACCTAATGGGGTATGCATGTTTTTGTCATAGGTGCATCAACCCAGTGATCTCTAGCACTAGGGTTGGAACCTACTATCTATAAGTTACACACAGCACGCTACAGTAGGTATGTTAACCCACCAAAATTTCTTTCTGACATTAGAACCTGTGACCTGTAGGTGATATATATTTTTTCTGTAGTATCTGCAGTTATCTACTGAGCTTTCTGACTGGGACTAGAGCATCTGAGTTGCTGACTGCATGAACGATCTAGATCCTGTGGCAAATTTGTTAAACCAACTATATCACTAAGATTATAATAACCTGAAGATAATGGTAGAGCAAACCCCCAAAATGGGGGGGGGGCGCGGCCCCTTAGATCACGGGGCCGCCGTGGCCTGAAGTCCGCACACCAGTCGTGTGTTGGGCTGGCCTTGGCCACTTCCGCTCTTTCACCTCGCGAGATGCCAGGGCTGAAGTGCTTCTGTGGGAGTCGCACGGGTGCGTCACTTCCAGGTCCGGCAGCCGGCACGCATCAGATGGGGGGGGCTATTTAAGTACCCACCCAGAAAGGGCTCGGCCTTTTCTGATGCGACGCTGGCAGTCGGTGCGTTATTTCCGAACAACAGAGCCTCGGTTATACTAGAATTCAGTTTAGGGAAAATTTATTTCATCCAACAACCTACCTACTTCTAGTAAACAGTCATGAAATCTACTGGCTACCTCTGTGTGGTCTCTTGAAATGGATATCAGAATCTGAGTGTCATCTGCGTACAATACGAGAGGGAACCCAAAAGAGCGGATTAATTTGGCTAGAGGTGTCACATAAATAATAAAAAGTGTGGGACTCAGTGAACAGCCCTGCGGTACTCCACAAGGGAGTGTGGATGATGTAATAAAAGACTGTGGGTGGCCCACACATATCCCATTGTCTAACCCAAGTCACTGATGTGTTATGTCATGTGTATTAGAAAAGCGCAGTGTCAACCGGAGTCTCCTGGTGCTGGTCTATGTTGCAGGTATTCCCCTAAGGTAGATAACCTAAAGGGGGATGAAGCTTGAACCCTTCCTCCCAACTTCAGTCCGCAATCAGCATGTCATTGTATTGTGGTTGTATAGTGGTCACCGAGAAAGTGAGAAAAACAATGTTAGAGAGCTTGTGTCTTGTGGGTACTTTTCCTGGAGGATGTTTTGGGTGATCCTTAGTGTGCTATGCAGGCATCCCTCCAGCAGTGAATGTGTGAATTAGCGTGTTTGTATGCTTAGGCGCTCCTCTTGATTTATTGTCTGAACTATGTGCAACCCTGGGGTAATGGCTATGAGTAGACCAATGGTGAATATTCCAAGTTGGTCAATCTTGTAGCTGTTATATCCATATCAAAGCTCTATGATTTTTATGAGTTCAGGCTTCAGGCAATATAGTCATACATTATGTTACAGGAACTTCTAAGATCTGGTTGTAGTCTGGAATATAGAGTAGGGAACAGTAAGATGCCAGAATATCATAGCCAATGTGTGTAATATTGTCAAGATATATCTGTGTGGAGTTAAGTATTGTAAACCTATACTTACCTACATACACTGACCTGTCGATATTTTGGTCCTTGATATTTTGGATAGAATGTTATGGTAACTCTATGTTCAGTACCTCCACAGATGATCTGAAGTGGCCATATTCCCCATATGAAAAGTATAGGTTTCTTTGTCATTTCCACTGTCCCAGATTTTCCCACATTTGTAAATGTTATAATGACCCCAATATGTGAAGCCCCATTGCCTTACAATATACACTTATTGTGTAATGCACCATTGACAAACCAGTTTCTACATTTACCCAAAGTATGCAAAGCACTACTGTCATCTTAGGAGCCACATTTAACTCTAGGACGAACACATCCTTGCAATACCAGGTTCCACATTTCTCTCCAATATGGAAACACTATTACCAGTCAGCACGTTTAAGAAATAGAGGATACTAAATAAGGAAGCTTGTAGAGATTGACAAAGTAACTCACACATCACCATAAAGAGTGCTGACAAGCAAGCTGAGTGGAAACACTTGGATGGTAAACAAAGAGCTGCCTTGTGGTATTGGGACTTGGTAAGTGGAGTCCAAATTCAGAAAAATACCACCTGCCCCACGTCACAAAAGCTTTATGAGTGTCACGTCACTGCTGTAGTCAGAAACCCACCTGCATCATGTCGCTCACAGTTCACCTCACCCCAGCATGCCCTTTTGCCATGCTGGGCCCCAGGAGTCCAGTACTGGAAAGATGGCCATCTCCAAGTAAAAAGGTTTGGGTGGCAGGCATGAGAGCTCAGACTGGAAATCATTTGGAAGAGTTAGCCTCAGCACAGGTTGCTGTGACAATTAATGGATTGGAGCACACTGTTCCAACACCTTAATAAGGAGCAGCAAGACTAGCCTGCTCAAACACTCTGGACTATGTCAGAGTTGGGCGAACAACAAATTAACAGGGAGAGCCGAGCAAAGTGTCTGGCTCAGATCTCAGAGCCTGTGCACGAGCCACGCCCTCAAAATGTTTGCTATGTAAGCCATAGACCAAACATTACATAAAATATGATAAATCTCTTCAAAACTCAAAAAAGTGCATTTCAATAGCACAACGAAGCTTTGACATTAATATGTCACATTACAGCATGGCACTGAGAAATACTTTATTAAAAGTGATAACTTTAAACGTGAATCTTTAAAGGACTAAGAGGCAAGACAATTATCATGTAAACCATGTACTGGCCCAGATTATTATACAGTACCATTTTATACGTTAAGGCTTTGGTTTTACCCTCTTTGTGCACTTTTTTAGCAGCTTTTACAAAACTCGACTCAAAGGTATGGGAGAGCTTTATTACCTGTTACATTACACGAGGTCACCATTCATTGTTTATGGGTCTGGGGAAATGAAGCCCAGAATCACAGTGTTGAGCTAACACCGAGATTCAAACCTTTTTCCACAGGTCCGTAGACTACACCTCTGGCCCTAATGCCACACCCAGGCTATGGAGCGGGAGGGATGCGGAAGCCATATGAAAGCTCGGCTCATTATGGGCTTGAGGTTCAGGCTCGAGCCTGGCTGCAGCTTTCAGTGGCTCACCCACCACTAACTATTGTGCTGTGCATGTTGGCCTCACAGGCTGCTTGCCAAATTCCTGGTGAATCTGCAGCCAGCATCGTAATCAAAACTAAAGGCGCTTGCAAGAGTCACCTTGTGTCTGGGGCCGACCGCGCTCTGCCCTCTGATTAAAATGTCTGTTATTAAGATCGTCTCGTAGAGTGAGTATTCGGATTCGTATTTTTTTCTTTAAGAAATCCAATCACAGTGTAGTAGTGCTAATAAGTCTGTGCCAAATCACGTGAAAGTTCAGCCTGCCATGGAGCAGTGCTTGCTAGACTTCAGCGTTGTGAAATAACGCGCCGTGGTGAGGCGCTATCAACTCTCTGATGTGGAAACTAGACGCCACACTGCGCATCCGGAAGTGTGTGCTGCACCGGAGGCCTGGAAGCTCTTCCGCTGAGAGTTGGATCCACGAGGAGCTATAAACAAGAAACAGTTTTACTCCATACCGATTTGAATGATGGATTTTTTTCAGTACACTGGACAGAAACACGTGGGCTGCTAATAAAAACACACCGTCTGACATACTTCAGCACCTTGGACAGCGCATAGCAGACACAAATTACTGTGTAGCACATGGGTACTCACAAACTTTTTCTCGGGGGCCAAAATTGCAGTATGGTTTGCGGCCGAGGGCCGCACTGAAGTGACAGCGGGGGGGGGGCGGGGCTTAGAGGGGGCGGGGCTTAGAGGGGGAACAACCACCCCACCCCCTTTTTCCAAACAATGCCCCTACCCCAGTAACACACACAGCGCGCACACATACAGCGCCATCTGCACTCACCCCTACCCCAGTAACACACACAGCGCCATCTGCACACAGCGCCATCTGCTCTCACCCCTACCCCAGTAACACACACTGCGCCATCTGCACACAGCGCCATCTGCTCCCACCCCTACCCCAGTAACACACACAGCGCCATCTGCACACAGCGCCATCTGCTCTCACCCCTACCCCAGTAACACACACAGCACCATCTGCTCTCACCCCTACCCCAGTAACACACACTGCGCCATCTGCACACAGCGCCATCTGCTCCCACCCCTACCCCAGTAACACACACAGCGCCATCTGCACACAGCGCCATCTGCTCTCACCCCTACCCCAGTAACACACACAGCGCCATCTGCTCTCACCCCTACCCCAGTAACACACACAGCGCGCACACATACAGCGCCATCTGCTCTCACCCCTACCCCAGTAACACACACAGCGCGCACACACACAGCGCCATCTGCTCTCACCCCTACCCCAGTAACACACACACACAGCGCACACACACAGCGCAATCTGCTCTCACGCCTACCCCAGTAAAACACACTACATTAAAAACAAATAAATAAATAACCAAAGAGCCTTACCTGACTCAAAGCACTGTAAAGATGCCACAAATGTGGAACAGCAGGCAGGCAGGCGGGCAGCAGACGTGGAGCCGGTGACAGGAAGCAGACGACCAAAGCCCCATAAAAGTTAGCTGCAAGCGCTGACTTTTATGGGGCTTTGGCTTCCAGGATCGTCAGGGCAACGCCATAAACAATGGCCGCCGTATGTAAACATAGAGGAGGGCCGCGGGAGCATGCTCCCGCGGCCCTCTTCTATGTTTACATACTGCTGCCATTATGATGTGGCGTTTGGTGTGCGTCTCGCGGGCCGCCAAGCTAGGTCTGTGGGGCTGCTGGCGGCCCGCGGGCCGTACTTTGAGTACCGTTGGTGTAGCACAACAGTGGCTCCCACTTTCGCACATTGCTGTTAATTCCTGTGTACATTTTTGGTGTCATTTCTTTAAGGGGTCGGCGAATTAAATTTAGCATTATTTTTACTGTGGGAAATTGATAAGGTACTTAAACACCAATTTCTATGTGCTGGACCTGACATCCTTGCTGTGGTTACCCCACCTTTTTGTCTTCCATCTTCTCATTTTTGCTGGACGTAGGACTCTGCACACTTTACCACTGCCTAAGTGCTTGTGCTGAAATTAGCTTAACCCAATTGCCACATTTAATTTACTAGTAGGTCCCTAGTAAAGTGGTACTACATGTACCCAGGGCCTGTAAATTAAATGCTACTAGTGGGCCCTGAAGCATTAATTGGATCACCCCCGTTGCAGCCTGTGTGTGCAGTTTAAACTTCTATTTTGACCTGGCAAAATAAAACTTTTGCCAGGTCTAAAACGTTCTTTTTAATACATGTTAAGTCACCCATATGGTTGCCCCTAAACAGCCCATTGGGCAGGATGCAGTGTATTTAAAAAGTTGGACATGTACTTTTAAGTTTTACATGTGCTGGTAGTGGAAAAACTCCTAAATTTGTTTTTCACTATTGCAAGACCTACCTCTCCACAGGATAACTTTGGGTTAACTTATTACATTTAATAAGGGATTATTTCAACTTGGCGTATGTAGGAATGCCAATTTTGTTATCTAAAGCCCTCTTTATCGTCAGATTTTAAGTCACAATTCTGAAAATGTAACTTTCAGAAAGTTGGTGTTTTCTTGTCCTTACCATCTTGTGCTTGCAGCCTGTTTATTGGACAAGTGGTCTTTCATATTGCTCCCAAACAGTGAAACATAGGGCCAAAGGTGATGGCAGGACGAACCATCTCTGACTTGATGAAGGGTCACCTACTACACTTGCACATCGCAAAGGATCCACCTAAGCACACTCACAAAGAGTTTGACACTAGTCTATTCTGACTCCAGACAATCAAGGACCAGAGCAGGGAGGCAGGAAATTCCAAGTACCTCTGGGGTGGAACACTCCACAACCTTCTCTTACTTCAAAATGAGCACCAGGTATAAATATTGAACCCTCAGACCCAACTCTTAAGTACACCTCTGAACCTGTGGAGGACTCATAAGAACTGCTATGCTGTTCTGCAAGAAGGACTATTAGTCTGTTGCCCTGCTGCTTGAGTGAAAGGACTGGACCTCCATCTTGAATTCAGGGCCACTACAGCAACTCAAAGGGCTGGCCTCCTGAACACAGCCCCAGGAACACAAGGCTCCTAACTCCTTGATCCTAGCAACTGGACTCTGTCAGGTGTGAGTCCTACTCTCCCAGGTGGGGCTACTCAGTCTTGGACCTTGAAAGTGGGCCTTAAGGTGCTCTTCGCCTCACACAACTCCACATCAGAACCACTGGATTAGCGATACAGGGTTCACATCACAGCCAACAGACTCAGCAGAACCACAGTTGCGCTATGCATCCTTGAACCAGGCCTTCACATCAAAAGCCCCCCATAGACAGCATCTTCTACGACAACGCAGGACTCCGCATCGCAGACCCAGCAACTACTTTGCAGGTGCGCGATGCATCGTTGACACAGGACTTTGCATCGCAAGCCCCTTGTCAATGGCATCCTCGATGATGACACAGGATCTCACATTGCAGTCTTGCAGCCTCTGGAACAAGGATCTTGCATCTCCCCTGCTATCCGATGGATTCTCATTGCGGGTCTCCGCATTGCTCCGCAACCAAGATTTGAGGTACTTTGTTAAGCAGGCCTGACTCAGACTCTGCATCCGCCCCAGGCTCCATCATGGTCGGCCTGAACTTGTGACATTGTCCTGGCCCAGCGCGACTAGATAACCACAGTTGGTGCTTTGTGTTTCTCAATACTGTATTCGCTTAAACCTTGGAAATTGCATATCTCCAGTTCTACTGATTAGATTTTTGTTGTATTGGTGTCAAATAATCTATTACATTTTACTCAATTTTTCTAAATTTGTGAGGGATTTTTCTTGTGTTGTGTTTTCACTTTATTACTGTTTGAAGATCTGAATACATTACACATTGCCTCTATGTTAAGCCTGAATGCTTTTTGTGCTAAGCTACCAGAGGGTTAAGCATAGGTTAATTTGGTCACTGCTTGTGTTTCACCCTGACAGAGCTTGTGGTTGCTGCTTGAGTAAAGTTTCATCCCCTCACCAAGTAACCCAATTTGCAACACACATGCTTCGACACATAAGCCCATGCCTGTTTGTTGGCTCTGTGTTGCATCTTTTGCAGGCACCACTAGCTGCCCTGCAGCAGAAAGGAACCATCTGTGCAGTCCACCTAGGCATGGCCTGCCAGATGGCATCATCACTGTACTGTGTTTGAATGTTTGAACCTATTTATTTATGTGCATGTGGCACTTAGAATTAACCTCTGCAGGTATCCTCAGATTCCCCATGTGGGTAGGGGTGTGTTGCAGGAATGGCCACCCTTCCCTCTTCCCCTCCGCAGGTCGCTCTGCTCATCCATGACATAAGGGTGGCAGTTCTAAGATTCCTCTAAACCACAGACACTGTGATGTACAGCTCTGAGCCTCTTCACTCGGCCCTGTACCAGGTAATGTATTCATGACCTCAGAAGCCCCCATCCTCAGATCTGCACACATAATGATGTCTTCTGGCAGGAAGCGCTCCCCCAGCGGGGGCCGCTAATTACCAGCTGCAGGTGCTATAATTGGCACAAATGAAGGGCAGGGGCAGGCTGAGAAGCTGGCATCGGGGCAGTTGCTTGAGAAAGACAGTCTGCCAGAAACGAGGTCCTGATGATAGAGATCGCAAATATTTCATGTGCCTGTGCAGTGGCTCTTCTGTGGCACTGCAAACCATGCGGGGTTTGGGGGTGTGGATTCACCATCCTTCGTGCAGCATGGAAAGAGCTCCACAGTTTATGGCTCACACACATATTTGGCATCTAGGCTGACATGCACTCACCACATTTGCTAACATATACTTAGTCTGTCTGACTGCAGCTCAAACCTTTAGTTTGTCCCCACGATTTACCCTCATGGGAGGGAGGCGGGTTCGCCTGTGGCACACCAAGCTCCCTTTCGACAGGCCCCTGACCACTAATGGCTAGTAGGGCCGGAACAGAGTGAGTAAGAGGTTGGTCAAGTGGAAGATGTGGCAGCTCCCAGGCATTAGGCAGCTGATAGACGTTCAATAAGGGCAGGCCAAAGTGATCATTCACTTAGGGACAGGAGTGCCCAGAGGAGGCACCTGGACGCTTTATTATGAGGATTTAAGGTGTGAATGAAGACATGGGTTAACTTCGAAGGACCCGAGGCCAGGATGCAGGAGGAGTTCAGTGAGGCAGGTGAGGACAGCAATATGGAATGAGTGAGACTCCACACATACGAGTGCAGGTGGAGGGTGAGTGAGGGATCAGAGGAGGCTGCGAGCCAGGGACATTGAATGAGCGGGAGTTTGGTAGACAGTGCTTCATTTGTAAATTAAAACGTGCCAGTGCCCAAAGCCCTCCTCTTAAACATGCGGCTGCTGCCATTTAATGTGGGAACACAGAATACTGAGGCAGTGTAATATTGAAGCCATCCTGGGCCTCTTTAATCCATTTAAAGCCACTCCCTGCCCCTTCAGCTCACTCTTGCAGCTTTCTGCTTTCTCCCATTGTGACGCTTTTTCATTTTTCTCTTCCTCCGTCTTTCCCGAATGTGTCTTTTGCTCGCAGTAAATGCTTGAGGCAGAAGAATAAGTGCCAGTGCTCTGCACCAGAAACAAGAAGCACAAATTAAGCACTGGAACCCACCTATTGACACCACCAACACTGATGCAGCTGCCCGCAACTTCAGGCAGTGGATCGACACCTGTGCCAATACTCTCGCCACGATCAAGAATCCCTACAATAGACGCAATAACAGAAGGGCCTTCTGGTTTACCGCCGACCTCCTCGAATCAACGCAGACCTGCCGTAGACTTGAAAGAAAGTGGTGCCAAGATCAGACTCTGGACAACTACACCACCAACTCATCCGAACCGCCGAGAGAACCGCCTTCAAAGACTGAATCAACAACAACGCACACAGCCACAAGGAGCTCTTCAACATCGTGAAGGAACTCTCCAACCCCAGCTCCAACGCCAACGACATCCCTCCATCTCAAGACCTCAGCGACTCCCTAGCCTCCTACTTCCACCGCAAGATTGCAGACATCCACAACAGCTTCAGCACCCAGGCCCCCCAGCAACTACCAACACCACAGATCCACCTCCGACCAACCTCCTGCTCTCCTGTAACCCCATCAACGACAACAGCACCATCAAAATCATGAACATCATCCACTCTGGCTCACCATCTAAACCCTGCCCTCACCACATCCTCAACAAAGCAAGCTCCGTTATCGCACCCCAACTACGGAAGATCATTAATACCTCCTTTGAGTGTGCCACCTACCCGGGGAGCTGGAAACACGCCGAGATCAATGCCCTCCTCAAAGAACCCAAGGCGGACCCAAAGAACCTCAAGAACTTCCAGCCTATCTCCCTGCTCCCCTTCCCGGCTAAAGTCATCGAGAAGGCTGTCAACAGACAACTAACCCACTTCCTCGAGGAGAACGGCACCCTGGACCCTTCCCAATCCAGGTTACTCAGCAACCACAGTACCAAAACTGCCCTCATCGCCGCCACTGACGACATCAGAACCATACAGGACAACAGCAAAACCACGGCCCTCATCCTCCTGGACCTCTCGGCTACATTCAACACCGTCTACCATCACACCCTATGCTCACACCTCAGCAATGCAGGAATCCGCGACAGAGCCCTGGACTGGGCCACCTCCTTTCTCACAGGCAGAACCCAGAGAATACGCCTCCCCCATTCTGCTCGGAGGCCACCAAAATCATCTGCGGCGTACCCCTGAGTTCAGCTCTCAGCCCGACCCTCTTCAATGTCTACATGGCCCGCTCGCTAGCACTGCCCGATCCCAGAACTTCAACATCATCTCATACGCTGACGACACCCAGCGATCCTCTCCTCACCAAGGACTCCGCCAAGACCAACCTCCACGAAGGAATGAAGGCCATCGCCAAATGGATGAAAACACCTGACTCAAACTCAGTTTTGAGAAGATGTAAGTCCTCATCTTTGGCTCCACTCCCTCCACATGGGATGACTCCTGGTGGCCTGCCTCTCTCGGAGCCGCTCCGACTCCCACTGACCATGCAGGCAACCGAAGGATTCATCGTGGATTCCTGACTATCCATGACCCAGCAAGTCAATGTGATCTCCTCCTCCTGCTTCAACACCCTCTGCATGCTCCGAAAGATTTACAAATGGATCCCCACCAAAACCAGAAGAACGGTCACAGAAGCCCTCATAAGCAGAAAACTGGACTACGGCAATGCCCTCTATGCAGAACCACGTCCAAACTCCAGAAGAGGCTGCATTGCATCCAGAACGCTTCCGCATGCCTCATCCTGGACATCCCCCACCACTGCCACATCACAGGCAATCTGAGAGACATGCACTGGTTCCCAGTCAACAAGAGAATCACCTTCAAAATCCTGACTCACGTTCACAAAGCATTGCACAACACCGGACCAGAGTACCTCAACAGACGGCTCTCCTTCTACACCCCAACCTGGCATCTCTGCTCTGCCAACCTCGCCCTCACAACCATCCCATTCCGTCCGTAGAACTACAACCGGTGGCAGATCATTCTCGCACCTCACTGCCAAGACGTGGAACACTCTTCCCACCCACCTGCATCAGACCAAAGACCTCCTTACCTTGAGGAAACTTCTCAAAACCTGGCTGTTCAAGCAGTAGCAGCACCTCCCCCCCATCCCACCTCGTCAGTGCCTTGAGACCCTCACGGGTGAGTAGTGCACTTTACACATTTCTGATTGATTGATTGTTGGTAGAGTGTACAAGGCCAACAGCAGACACAAAGAATCTGCTGAGTGGAGTGTATAAGACAAGCGACAGGAATGCATGGAAGCTCAGTGAAGCTGCAAGGACACTAACACAGATCCAAGGAGTCTCCTCTTGCCTGCATGAAGACAGTGGTGGGGAATGAGTGAGAGCTGAGCGGTGTGTGAGACCAGCCACGGAGTGAATGAGCCTTCACTGAACCAGGATCCATTCTTGTGGCCGGCAGGGGTAGCATGTCTGTTCTGTTTACAATGCCCCTGCAAACTATCAATGTCATTCGGTATGCACAAGATACAAACACTACAGAGCATATTTACAAGCCCCTCGCGCCTCCTTCAGCCACACTAGTGTCATTTTTTTTTAACGCTAATGTGTCGTTAAGGAGGCAATTTCCCCGTGCCATGTTTACAAGCCACTCTGTAAATCCTTGCACCACATTATGCCTGCGCCAGGCATAACGTATGCAAGGGTGGCGTTCCCACACAGAGAGGCACAAAAATATGTCACAGTAAAGTTTACTAGATTTCACTGCACCATTTTTGGTGTCATTTTTAACGCTTGCTCAGGGCAGGTGTTAAAATGGTGCACCCCTAATCTCCTATGGGCCTCCCTGTGCTTTGATGGACTAGCGTCGAAATTTTTGGCACTAGTGCAGCAAAGCGCCACAATAGCACCAATAATTTTTATGCTATTGTGGTATTGTGCACCATGCTGCGCTGTGTTCTAAATACGGCATACCCATGGTGCCATTAGGAGGGTGCAAGAAAAGTGGTGCATCAATGTTGATATGCCACTTTCTTGTAACTATGCCCCTACTTTTCTTTTAATAAACAGTTCTAAAGGAGGCTACAGCCAGAATCTGTACAAGATACAGAAGGACTACATTTCCCACAAAGCATTGGTCTACTGGGAGATGTGGAACGTCAACCTACACAAAATAAAACACTGCATCATCACAATGCACTGGGCAGGTCTGCTCAAGGGCCCACTTGTAAGCTTTCCTGATGTTGCAATTCTGGTTATTCTGCAGGGAGGTAACACATATCCTGAGATGCACTGCACAAAGCAACTGCAAACTACAGGAGTGGACTCTGCACTCCCAAAGACTTCCTCAGCCTGAAGCACTGTGGCTGAAGAGAGCTGCTGCCTCTTGGCTAAGGACACGGATTCTCACAAATGGCGTACTGCCAGCGAGACTGCTTAATAGCAATTGACAATAATTATTCTTTAGATTTTCCATCATCCTGCTTGAAGGCCGGTGCCTCCAGTTCTCTTCCTGCAGTCCATGGTATCCTTTGCCAGCTGCACTATGCGCGTGCTTCCTGATCAAATCTAATCTCGGACAGAGCGTGTTTATTCTTGCTTTCAATTAAAGTGTCTTCCTGTGTAGCTTGTGCTGGCTGCTACCTTCCAAGAACAATGAAGACCACGCTTGGACTCCTCTGCTCACTTGGTGCAAGTGAAAGGCCGAAAGCAGCACTTTGTGGTATACCACCAAGCAATGTTAAAATTCACAGTGTAGTAATTCAGTTGTCCTCCTCCCTAGTTTATTTAAGGCACACCTTGGTGCCCTGGTTATCGCACAGTAATTTATATTGGTTCCTTGTGAATTCCCACATGAGGATTGTGAGTCTTGATATTTCAAATTAGAGTGAATTGTGTTTGCATGCAGTTTGTGTTTCCTGTAGGCTTATGGAGAGTTTCGTTGGTTTATACCCAGCACGAAGACACATTCAGTTTTTGGCCTGATTTCTTTATAGTGTTTAGAATTTGTTTAGTGATAATAAGGAATGCCCCACCTAACTTGTTTTCCAGAGTATTCGTTTTTGTGGTCTCATGTTTGCATTTCCAAGTTACCTTCGTTTTTTTGTGCTGGTTTACAAAAACAAAAAATTTAATTAACACTGGAAAACACACTTTTCCCCCCTAATAACGTTTGCGCCTTTAATCCCTTGAAACTTCACAAGATTAATGTTATACTATTTAGTAAAACCATTTGACAGCTTCATACAGTTTCATTAAACAGTGTCAAAGTTATTAAAGATTCAAAATTTGGCAACCCTATAATTTTATGTATTCACACAAACACACATAAAAATATTTATAAACACAACCAACAATCTTTAGTTCACATTAACTATACTAAAACCTCAGGGGCTGGATCACGACAGGATGCAACTAAAATCCTTTTTCATGCCGCCTCCGTTTGTACTTCATGAACTTTCTTATACACTTCATGAATTTCTTATCTAGACCTTGAACACTTATAAGGTCTACCCCCTCTAGGCATCCTGGTGCAGCCACATTCATTCCATGCACTCTCCCCTTGGAATAAATAAACGTGATATCCTGGGGATATGGCGTGGGCGTGGTGCTAGATGCCCACAGTGGATACTGAAATGTTCTGCGCCACTGAAACCCAATAGTCAACAAAAGGCACCCAATTTCTTTACCAATGCAATTCTTTCACTCAAATAAGGCCTTAGCCTGCGGCTCGTACATTGTGTCTCATGGCAACCTTCTTCTAAAACCATACCTCAGATTAAAATAACACTAGCAACGCAACATAAAATTGTTTCATCCTTCAGGAACACTCCCGTCAGGAATCAATTATACTGCCTTCATCCTCAACTCAGCAACACCCTTGATTCACAACCCAAGTCGAATGAGAATCCACTGTTACCGATATGTAACTCTTACTACCCCCAAAGAACCAACCAGCCCTAAGAAATCTAGTGCAAGTTTCTTACTGACCTTCCAGAGCCTCTATTGATGCCAAAGATGGCTTCTTGACAGCACTCACGCTGTCTAGCGACGCACAAGTCATGCTTTCTTTCACCAGCTTCTCATCTTTGAATCCACCAACCAGTGTCCTGGCCAAATACTTAATTCATAAGACTTCATCCCACACAACCCACATACACCAATTTCAAAGACGTGTGAGGGTCAGATGATGTTGTTTCCACCCAATGAGTTTGATGATAAAATGTCAGTCCACCCACAATGAGTGATGATGTACATACCTCACGTTAATTCTCATTTCAAGTAGTTCTTCCACCACAAAGGCCCTAACTTTAGACAAAAGTACACCCCATTCTACCACCTCCTTCCACTCTCTTTCGGGGTACTGCCCTTGTGTGGCTGGTTTATATCCTCCACTCAGTCCAGACCCACTTAATTCTGCAAAATGATGCAAAACTTGTACTAGTACATGCCACACACTCAACACAAGGGCCATGGCAAAAACCTCGATTCTTACTGCATTTGCACACAGGACTTAGAGAGTCAGATCTGAAAATGGATAATAGTCAGCACAGGAAAAAGCAGAAAGCTCACTTGCCCAGATGCTCAGTACGACCCCACTAAAGAACACTACAATTACATGCTGCTTCGTTTAAGAATCTGAAAGTGACTGCTGCAATGAAATCATTATAGTTACTACCCAGTGTAAAAGTGCTCTCCACCTGGTCTTCTTAGTAGTTGCAGCAAGCACAGTTGTTTACCTACCATCTAATCTCAATAAACAGGGAGCCTCCAAATGACCATTTTCACACCTTCGAAATCTTTCCTGCAACTGTTAAAACACATTTTGCTCCACAGTTTGACACGCCAGTTGCTCTGTAGTGTCTGAAAATCCTTCAGTGACCTCGGTTGATCTGCCTCATAAGTGGCTTGGGTTTGTCCTTCCCCCGACATTACAGTTTTTGGGACAAATCCGATGTTACAAATAAATTACTTGACTGGCAATTCTCACTCGTAATCATTGTACATTGTTTCCATAATCTTCACATCACCATACAAAACACAACACCACGCATTTCCTCAGAAGCTCCTCTGATTATGTCATAATGAAAACAATACAAGTTACATAACCCTGAACAGAAAAACTGGGTTCAGCTTTGAATGACTGCTGACCAAGACGCTAACCCAGAAGGAATCCAGAAAAGACAGAGTGACTGCAGTGATGTGAAATAGAGACACTGTGTGCTTTTCTTGATCTTGGCCCCTCCCCTTCCAAGTCATCGCCCTGAGGCTATAGTGGGCTGAGGAGGAGGTAAGAGAAGTGGCTTCCTTGAGGGCAGCTGTGGTCAGCTCCGCCTCATTTTTCATCCCGCCTCCGTTTGCACTTTATGAGATTTCTTACAAACATCATGATTTTCTTTTTTCCACCTTGAACACTTATAAGCTCTGTTCCCTCTGTCCCCAGAGGGGGGAAAAATGGATGTAGCGTTCTGGTCAGAGTTGCCGACATTGGAACTATGTTCAAGTCCCAGCGTCAGCTCAACATCCTGTGATTCTGGGCAAATCAATTACTCTCCCCTAAATAAAAATAATCTCACCTAAAATAAACATCGGTTTGATCCTGTGTAATGTAAGTGGTGTTCACATACATTGCTCCAGTACCTTTGGGCTGAGTTCAAACTATATAAAACTAACAAAAAAGAAATAACTAGCCAAATTCCAGTGAGATTAACCAGATAGTGATCCATGAAAGGGACGGTCTGGGAATGTGGGCCAGTTTTTTGGGGAGTCACCTGGCTTAGTTGTGATCCAAATATGATCCTGTTGAATTGCCCACCAAAGTAAGCATTTCATAATTATTCAGTTCGGGATGCCTTTACTGTAATTCCGGTCACATATGTCACAGACAAATGCAGACCACAGTGATGTGCTCTGTACAAATGTAAACTCAATGTAAAAAGTTCACTCTTCTAAAGGCACACAATTCTGGTCGGGTTTACTGCAAAATGCACTCTCTGAAAGCAATGCAAAGGACTGTCCATGCAAGCAGACCACTTAGATGAGTCTAAGCTGCCTGGTCAGCATGTGGCAAAGGTCACACTAGTGTGTGGCAGATTCCAGATGCGAGCTGGGGCACTCTCTACCCAGGGTGACATAAGAGGCTCTTGATGCAAGCATGTGCACTTCCCACCCTGTCCTATACGTTCAAATACAGGATGAGAACGAATGTGCTACAATTGTGCAGCTCTCCAGTGACACACAGAAATGCTAGCCCTAAAATAAAGCAAAGTCAATGCTGACACCCAATCAGCGGCTCGCCTGTAAAGGCACCCTTCTTCGGTGGAAGCAGGTCCACTTAACGTGCCAGCACAGCAAGGTGGTGAATTGTGGTATGAACAGATGTTGCTCTAGCCCTACTCTCAACGTCTGCACACTATTATCCGGATCTCACAGGCCGTGTACTATCCCTCTGAAAAGATTCTGACAATGGCACAGAAAACGCAGGACTGGAAACAAGAGGGCTCACTTTGAGTCCTGGGGGTAGCCTGCCAAGTTGGCGAAGGCCTTCACCTCCACTCGCAGAATGGATGACCACTAGCCCGATTTAAAGATTGTTTTGTGAGAATGGTTTTGTTGGTGCAAAAGATGCACTTTCAATGAAAGTGAATGCTGAGTGTTCTTCTATTACTGCTGATGACTAGGAATTCTTTTTCACTTTTCAGAATTAAAACCCCAAAGAAAGGATTTGCTTTTGAAAAGCAAATACAACAATGGCCTATACATGGCGGAAGATTTATTCCTGTGTGTGGGGTCTGCTGTTTATTTACCCCCACAGGGTCTACCACTCCTGGCATGGCAAATGCTGGCAGGGAAAATGTACATTGAGAATTCCGCCCTACCCTAAACAGAACAGATCTCCCAGTGAAGTAAAGACGGCGGCCCTGTAGAGGATGATCACCTCTAATAACTACTGATGGAGGCTTCAATGGAAGTCAATTGAAAGTTCCCTCAACTCAATATGGGGAGGGTGTCCCACCTATCCGCAGCGGGGCTCCTGCTCCACAAACCCTAACCGAGGCCCACAGTGTTCTGGTGACCAGTAGACATCTGGTCATCAACCCACACAGAGGGGGCATCCATCGAAGAGCCGGTGGTCTGCAATGGGGAGTGAATGAGGTTCACCCAAGCTGCGAGGCGTCTGCCTGCTGGGAAGTGCATGTTCACGTTTCACAGCTGGATTGTACTGGGCACGAGGCGCTCACACTGGTGCTTTTCACGAACCTTGATAAAAGGAACAGCTGTGAACGAGGAACGTAATGTAATCCATTTAACGATGCAATGAACTGCTGAAAGGGGCTCCGATATTAACTTTTCTGGGAGCGGAGCAACTGCAGTGAAACCTGACAAGGGCCCTTACTGGGCGCTGTTTGACTAAGAGTGGCTTCTCCCAGAGACCCTGAAGGGAAATACATTCCTCGTCCTTGCACCTCAAAGGATAATAGGGTTCAGTGCGAAAATCCATAATAATTGGGGGGGCACGAGTTAGGAAAATCCGGAAGACGCCATAAAGCAAATTAACGTATCTTTCTCAGGGCAGGACATCAGCAAAGGAAGACGGAGCAGGTTATTTTAGGCGACAGAAGGGCAAGCCCTGCAGCCCTCCTCTAGATGCAGAAGAAAGATTATCCGTTATGAAATTATGATTGAATGAACAGGATTACCAGAGGCGAAGTGAGCTACAAAGACAGCTTTCAACCCTGAATCAAAGAGTGTCGCCGTTGCACCCAAAAAAGAAACCACCCCTAGGGTCGGGGGCCCAACATCCTTTGACAAAATCTCTTTTGAAAAGAGATGATCACATCCCTCTGTCCAAACTCAAAAGCTTCTCTTTAAAAAGTGCTCTTACCCAGAGTACCGCGCTCTGATGGCCTAACCTGAAGTATAATCTCCAGCTGCGGAGGATTCACATGGAATATCACACCCTCTGGAGACAGCACCGGCCGCATCACCTCGAATACTGAACTGTATCCATCTTCGAAGATCACTACGGCAAAAACACTGGTAACAGGCCAGAAACGGACACCCAGAACAGAGCCTGAATTAAAACGCAGCCCATTTTAGAAAAGAGAAGTAAATTGGCGCGCTCATGTTTGATTTGATACTTAATTCATTATATTCTTTCAAAGTATTCTAAACCGGTAACCTTTGCTCTACATACATTTATTATCCTAAAAATTATTTTCTTAAACTCATGGGAATTACCAGAGGAGCTTTCTGAGGCTTTTGTTTTATGTTTTTCTACAATTTGCTCTACTTTGACTGTCTCTTTGTTCCATTTGATTCATTCATCTATTTATTTACTCCATTTGTTTCCTTTTTTGAAACTGATTACTTTGGTGGCAAATTGTTAGTCTCTTTCTGTGTGGCCCTCCCTTACTATTTATCAAATGTATGGGTGTATCAGGTAGGATAGTCAATTGCTTTATTGTGGTCTTGATTTGTTTGGTCCACCTCAGTCCCCATTCTGTGTATACACCCAGCCAGACCTGGTCTGCGTGAGGTAGGTAGCTTCTGCACATCTTCAAGAGAGAAAACAATTTTATCTTTCAAACTAGTATCACGAGCCCCTCACACAGAACAATTTTCTCCATAGCAAAAGGTGTAGATAGCATAGCAGAAATGGGGGCAACAAACTATGTGAGAAATCTTGGTGCATAATGGGGGCTTCATGCAAAATAAGATTTAAGGCTCTACACATTTTAGTTAGGTTATCTGCCTTAGTAGAAATACAAAGGCACTCAGTGATTTGGGGCCTCCTAACAGACGGTGCCCCCCTGGATTACAACGGCATACACTGTAGGCAGCATATCTGTGAACTGCACCAGACTGTCAAATTGTTGTGGGTTTGGAAGACTATTTGTATGAGAGTTAAAGTTCACAAACACTCCCAGAATTTTTCAAAAATCATTTGCATATGGCACATTTCCATGCAATCGGAGCTTTCAGGTCAGCAAGGTTCCATTCTCCTCTGTAAGACACTTGCTGGAATGTGGAGTTCCACAGGGCTCTTCTTTGAGCCCCACACTCTTCAATCTTTTTGTTCGACCTCTTTCAGATATCATCTGCTCATTCAGTTTCTCTATGGTCTCTTATGCAGATGATACACAGATCATCATTTTGCTATCCCCAGATGCAGATTTCCCCTCTCCAAGACTGAGCAGCTGCCTTGAAAAGGTGTCCAGCTTGATGGAAGCTAGCTGCCTAAAACTAAATGGGGGTAAAACTGAGGTTTTGGTAGTTGGTAAGAATCCAATACTTTGAGAGTACATTAACTGGCCTCTGCCCCTTGGGGAGCACTCCCGAACCCTGGAAGTCAAGAGCCTATGGGTCATATTGGACCAGCAGCTTTCCATGTTATCACAGGCAAAGAAGGTAGAGGCAGGTTGTTTTGGCCTCCTGAGACCTCTAAGGAATGCATTAAAATGGCTTCCATTGGAGGCCAGTAGGACCGCGATTCAAGGGCTCATCTTATCCCATTTGGACTATGGCAACTCGCTTAATTTGGGCAAGCTAAAGGCTCTCATTAATAAACTTCAAATTATCCGGAATGCTGCAGCCCATACACTGGTGGGCATTCCAAAAACACAGTTCGCTCGTGTGCCACTCAAGACCTTGCATTGATTGCCAATTAGATCCAGAATACAGTTCAAGGGACTGTGCATGACACATCAAGCCAAACATAAGAAAGGCCCTAGCATCCTCCATCAGCTGATCACCTCGTATCAGCCCAATAGTGATCTCAGCTCAAATAGTTCATGTTTCCTGCTTATCCCCGGGGTCAAGAGAGCCAGAGGAGAAGGTTGCTTTTTCACACATCTTGCCCCCAAACTCTGGAACTCTTTACCACCTAGCATGAGATTAAACAACAATCTAACCAGTTTCAGGAAACACTTAAAAACTCATCCTTATCCCTAAACTCTTCTTATTCTTCTGTCTATCAAGGACTGCCAGCGCTGGGAAGCCAGCTCGGGTAGCCATGCGATTTACCAGCTCTGTGAACAGAATTGTAAAGCCAGGTCTGAAAATGTCCTGGTTTACTGTTAAACTGGAGGGTGCTGACCTCTATCCCACTTGAAGCTGTACCACATCATAAGCTGAGTAAAAATCAAAAACTACAGAATTTATAGTGATACAATTTTCTGATAAGCAATACACATTATCAATACACATTATCTTTTAATATTATTGAGACACGCCAGGGCCCCAGACGTTATATTAAGTGTGTCTAGAAGCACACTTGTAGAAATAACATGATGATATTTTAACTCAACTAACAGGAAAAGTCTTTGTTGACTTCTCCTCAGTATAAATATACTAGGGCATTATGTTGCTAATCAAAATTTGAAACAGCATGTGCCCTTGGATGTGGGGCATGGATGCTAGGTAAACCTCATTATTATATTAAACATTGCAACTTTCTGTTTCCATTGGGCCTAAATAAGTTGATTCGTCTAGTGAATCTGGGTTTCCACATTTGCAATTGGTTAATTTATCCTCACCAGTTCTTGCTGTATTTTATTTGTATATTTATTAATACTTTATTAGTATGAAGTCCTCCTGTAACGTATATCCATATCAACAATAAACCCCACTTTTCTTCTTTTCTCTCTCTCTATTTTTTTTATAAAATAACTTTAAACAAGGATAACTATGGAACTATGCATTTTATTAGAGGAGTGCTATGGCACTGTTCCTCGGTGGATACATAAACCACTTTCCTGGGATACAACTGCATTTTAATCTATTGTTTTCAGTGCAAGGATTTCAGGACATTTCCCTTTTCTTTTTTCTTCCCTTCTTACTCATATACAAAACACTGATCATTTGAGACATCATTCACACTTGTTACTTTTGGGAGATTCTCTGTGACTTTTAATTATAACAGGTGGATGTATTTGTAAAATGTAATTACTGATCTGCCATGTTAATGATTCTTAGGATAATCAGAAAACCTTTGTAAACTCTGTTAAATTATTTTGCATGGATATGTAAAACTAGAATATTTAATTTGTGTATATTTGGTTTACAGCTCTGAAGAAGTCCCATGTCTTCTAGGGACAAAAAGTCGCCTTACCAAATTTTAACCATGTGCTACATGTAAGTGACAATGACTATGAATTAAAAAAGAAACAGATGATCAATTAAAAGTTTGGTTCAAAACTTTCTTTGTGTAGTTCATGAGTGCTCAAGTAATAAATAAATAGCTGGTATCGAGAGAAGCTCAATCAATGTACGCAATTTCATGTGCTAATAACTGTATCAATCAGAAACCATTTATGACTGGCCATTTGTAGGCATGTCTAGCAGGGCTTGGTTGTTCACTTTTGAGGCAGTGTTTTTCAGCGTGTTCCTACTTAGATCAACATCTACGGCACAGTCAGGCTCAAGAAGACTTTCAAGTGGATTGAAGGCATACACTGTGATCCTGAGAGTTGTGGTTCCAAAACAATCACTCCTGTGCTTACAGGAACCTCATCTACACTATGAAACCACAAAATCAACAAGTGCCACTGTTCCTACACAAACCTAACATGCACTATGACATTACAGGACCAATGGTCACACCTATGACATCAAACATGCAATACACTGTGTCTAGCCTAAAGAAAACTTGTTGGCAATATGACACCAAAAAATTACCAACAGCAGCATCGATTGGAGGATCTACACCTGCACTGAGACATCACATATTCATCAACTGTTGTCGCTTTGTGATCCTCACATGCCTAGAGAATCCTCACATTCACTTTGAAATTACACAATTAATAAAAACTACTATGACCAGGGGATGTCAGCAAGCACTGTGACATGCCACTATCAACAAAAACATTTGGTATTATTAAAGAAGCAGCACAAAGAGCAACAGCTGCTGGTCCTAGTGGAGTCTCATGTCCACCGTGGCATCACGCAATCAACAGCTGCTCTGTGTAGATAAGCCTTACACGCAGTATAACACCCCAAAATGATCAACAACAGCACACAAAGAACACAGGTTGTGGTACACAGAGGAGCCGCATGTCCAACGTGACATCACACAATCAGAAGCTGCTGTGGAATATAGCCCTCACATTCACTGTGACATCACAAAACAATGGTGTTTGCATCTCGTGGAACCTAACCTCTCATGCACTATGACATCACACTATTAACATTATCTGTTCTGCCAAAACAATCCGCTCGCTCACTATGAAATCAAATAATTAGCAACAGCGGAGGAGTCGTGAGGAACATTGTGCCCTTCGGCAAAACACACAATCATGGGTGCCACATTCATGCAAAATTTTTAGGATAGCCATGTAGGTGAAAAATGCCTACAATTAATTGAAATGGGAATTACTGATGCAGTGAGCAGTCCCACAATCTGGCGTGAAGCTGACTCTTGAAGAACAACATTTTAGAGCCCCATGTTACGCCAGGCAGAAACACGATACAGGCTCTCATTTAGACTCCGGTGGACGGAAAAGCCCGTCCACTGAAGTTCCGACGGGGAGGTTGCCGTCACTGTGGCTGCCTCCCTGCCAAGGCCATTATGAGTTTCCTGCTGGAAACTCAGTTTTCGCCTGCTGGTCCAGCTGGAAATGGCCGCCAGCATTAGATAATAGACCCGGCATCAATGCTGTAATGCGTAGAGAGCACCAGCACCCGTCACAAAATTCACTCTCTGAAAAGCAGACAGTGAACTTTGTGATGGGGCTGGCCAAGGGGGCCCCTGCACTGCCCATTCTAAGTGCATGGGCAGTGCAGGGGGTCCCACCAGGCCACCCTACACCGTCTCCGCCAGCCGTTTTATGGTAGTGCTACCGCAATGAAATCACTGGCGGAGATGGGAGTCGGAATCCCCAGCAGCGCTGTCCTGGCAGATTAGGACCACCAGCACCGACACACCGTCCTGTGTAGAAAAAGTGGCGGTGCTGGTTATCCGAATGCGATGCAAACATCGCGGTCGTATTGTGGCGGTCCGACTGCCACAATGACCCTGGCGGTGTTAAGACCACCAGGGTCGTAATGAGGGCCACAGTGTCTTTGTTAGTGCAGTAAAGTGAATTTATGATATGTTGCACACATTCATTACAATGACGGTGGCTTCACCACCACCAGAATTGTAAATCCGATAACAAGATGAAAATATTTTAAAAGGATGCCATCAGATACTTAAGCAGGGTGCAAACACATGCCATTTAGCCTCAGAAGGGCGCAGAACAATGGAAAATAGCTCCAGCTGGTCGGAAATTGAGGGTTACTTCATGCTACGTTGTAGGTGTAACATGAGCACACTGGCGGCACAGGATAGCTCTCTCTCGCATGATTTTTTGTTTTACCCCCCCCCCTTTCAGCACCTCCTACAAAAATTCTAAGTTGGCAGTATCTTTATTCTGGTACGAAGACGCCCTTAAGTTTCTTTAGCTCTTCTTCCTCTTTTATGTTGCTTCTGAGACCTGATTTCTCCTGTCTTCAGATGCAACTGAACTGATCAAATAATCTCCCTCTGTAGTTCACTTTGTACATGAGAAATGTGATCCCCTATTGTTCTAGAATTGACAGGACTTCAAGGATGTTGTGAAAACCTTTTATGTCTAGGTCTAGCCAGACGTTGAGCCATGCCTCAAATTGCTGCTTGCTTATAATTCTTGTGTAGACAGGTAGGCTCCCCTCTGTATTTGTTTTTACTGTCCCTGTTGATTTGTCTCTAGTCTTCCTGTGGCCTGTCATGATCCTGTCATTGATGATGGAGAGTCGTAATGGAGGATATCAGCAGTAGGCTTTGTTATGTTTGTCGACATCCAGGGCTCATTCCTAGTTGATTTCTTGTTTAATTATTATTATTAGGTCACAGAATACCAGACAGCACAGCTGTCTGGTTTGCTAAAGACATCTTGGTGACATTCAGAAAATTGACCTTGGAATGCATTCTACCAGTTGCTTGCCATTGGCTTTGTGGTTTGTAAATCACATTTTCTTGCTGTCCCTTTGCTGGCTTTGTTTTAGGCTGTCCAGGTTGACCTTGGCCCTTCCCTTGCCAAGACCTTATTTATAATATCCTTCAGAGTGCTCTCTTTCTGTAAACAGGCCTGTAAATCTTTTTCTTACTTCCTCTCATTTTCTGCATTCAAAGACTGAGGTCAAATGTCAGCCGCTGTTTTCAGAGGGCACTTGTTTACTATACTTTCTCTGACTTCAAAGTGAGAGGATTTATGTGACAATCTTGCTGGATACCATTGGTAGGAAAGAGTTTATTTCTAGAACACAACATTTAAATGAACTGTGTACGTATTTCAGAGTATAACAGAATTAGGAACACAAATAAAGCACATGTTTTGTTATTTCTGAAGCGTGTTGGAAATAAATAAATATGATCAAAAGAAATCATTATTCTAGGTGATGCAATGTTCACACATTTACGTCCGTGCACTACATAGATTTATTAGTAAAACTGTATGGCTGTGCAAATGTAATGGAAATTTGAAATTGAAATGTGTTGTCTGTAATGCCAGTGTGCTACCACATCATGACTACTCCACTCTACTCCACTCCACACCACTGCACTGTACACTACACCATTCCGCTTTACACCACACCACTGCACTCTGCACCACTTTGCTCTACGCTACTGCACTCTACGCCACTTCACACTACACTACTCTGCTCTATCCTGTACCACTCTACTCTATGCCAATGCACTCTTCGCCACTCTTCTCTACAAACACTGCACTTTTTGCCAATGCACTCTACACCACTCCAGTCTAGGTCATGCCAGTCTACTCTACACAACTCCACTTTATGTGGCTGCACTCTACAACACTCTGAACCACTGCATTCTATGCCACTGCACTCTACGCCAATGCACTTTGCCCTGTAACACTCAACTCAATGCCCTTGCACTCCATGCCAATCCACTGTACACCACTCTAATCTGCTTTGCACCACTGCATTCTACACCATCTGACGCTTTGCCATTACACTCCATGCTACTCTACGCAATTGGACTCTACTCTGCACCACTCCACTCTGTCACTTCATTCTACTCTGAAACAATCCATTCTACGCCACTGCACTCTATGCCACTCTACTCCACTTTGCACCACTCTACTCTATGCCACTGCATTCTACGCCTCTCTACTCTTCGCCACTGCACTCTATGCCAATGCACTCTCCACAGCTACTCTTTATGTCACTGCACTCTATGCCACTGAACTATACTTTGCATCACTGTACTCTATGCCACTTTTCTCTCCGCCTCTCTACTCCACTCTTTTCCACTGCACTCTGACACTCTACTCTGCAACACTGCACTCTCCTCCACTGAACTCTGTGCCACTCTTCTCTTCACTACTTCACTCTATTCTACTCTATGCCACTGCACTGTACAGCACTGTACTCTACTCTGCACCACTCTATGCTACCCTGCTCTGCACCACTCGATGCTACTGCACTCTATGCCACTCTACTCTGCACTCTACTCCACTGCACTATATGCCACTCAACTCTACTCTGCCCACTGTCCTCTGTATCACTCAACTCTAAGCCACTCCACCCTGCACTACTCTATGCCACTCTACTCAATGCCACTGCACTCTGCACGACACTACGCCACTCTACTCTATGTCACTGCACTTTATGCCACCACACTCCATGCCACTCTAATCTGCACCACTCCACTCTGCGCCATTCCACTCTGCACCATTGGACTCCACAATGCACCACACTAATCTACACCACTGCATTCTACGACACTGCATTATATGCAGCTGAATTCAATGCCACTGCACTCTGCAACACTCTATGCCAATGCAGTCTACACCAATCCACTCTACTCTATGCCACTCCCAGTGTGTGCCATTCTATGCAACTCCACACTATGCCACTCCAATACACAAAACTCTCTGGCACTCCACTCTACAACGCTCTACTCCACTTTTCAGAAAGATAGCAGGGAGCTAGGTTTGGTGTCTAACAAGAGAGTTCTGTGGACTGTACGACGGCAGTCAGAAAGACCGGTGGCAAACTGGAGAATCGTATAAAACTGAAGGCAGAGATGGGCTTATGAGTTGCCTGAATATCTGAGTTAAAAGCAGTCTTGTCCCACGGGAGACTGGAAGGACTGAAGTTAACTGCGTCCTAATTTACAGGAGCAAAACGTGCGGATCCGGATATGATCCGGAACATGGAACTTTTTTCTCCAATGGCTGGAATAAGAATGTCGAGGCTAGTTATAAACTTTACTGAAAAACACAGGTTTCTGAATTTAAAGAAGTTATTTTCTAGCCTTAAGTGAGTTCCAAAGAGATGAAGCGAGGGTGTTAAGTGAACGTGGGTTGACAGTAAATTATGTTTAATGAATCGTAAACCTCTGGTGGGTCGGTAATGATTAAAATATCATATGCCCTTCCATGTAAGGCTTCAGTAATTTGATCTTTCCCTTACTGGCAGTCAGTGGAGCGCTTTTATGACAGGAGTGATGTGATTCCGGTGGTTCAAACCAAACAGAAGACAGGCTGCATGATTCAGAGTCCTTTGGAGTTTAGATACTACTTTGTTGGGCATATCGATGTACCGGCGCTTGCAGTAATCCAGACGGAGGATTACAACTGCAAGGAGCCAAGTTCAGGAGTGACAGGATGCCTCGTAGCACGAGAAGGTGATGGAAGGCAGGCTTGGTGATGGCATTAATCTGAGGAACGAAGGGGAGGATACTCTCACATATAACGACAAGGTTACGAATGGAGGACACAGGTTGTGGAGGAGAGCTAAGAGACTTATGGCAAGAGAAAGTTAGGTGGTAAGGTTTGGTCCTTTCTAAGAGAAGATTCTCAGTTTTTTCATCATTTAGGCAGTGATAATTTTTCTCCATCCATTTATAAAACTAGGCAGTGGGATGAGTTGGAGTGGTTGTCGAGTTGTCATCAGGCTTAGTATGAAGTTGAATGCCAGCAGTTTGTTATGACCAGCCTCATATGATTAAAGGTTCCTGGTGAGAGGGAACATGTGAATGCTGGAGACTGCTAGGGACAGTGCTGAGCTCGGAGGGACAAGTGATGGTGTAGTGAAGTGCCCCACACGCTAGTGAAACATTTTAGACTATCAAGTAGGATTCGATGATCATTGTTCTCGAATGCCACTGACAATCGTTAGGAGTATCAAGGCACAAGGAAAGCGATCGATTGGCCATACAATTGAGCATCTCTGCACTGTCGTTTTGTAGCATGCTTTCTGTCTGAAGCTAGACTGGAAGTTACTTAGAAGGTAGTTGGCTTGGACAAGGGAGCACAATTGCCAGGAGGGCATCTGTTTCCAGTACCATAGCAACATAAGGAAGGCCAGCAATGGGTTTATAGTTGACAAGGCTGTCAGAACCTGCAGATGGATTTTTGAGAAGTAGGGTGACAATAACATTTTTGAGGGATTGAGGACTAGTACCACTGGCAATTGCAGCATTATTTAGACTCGTGATGATTGGTAGTATAGATGAAAGGCCTAGAATGACCACTTTAGCATCACAGATGCTCGTTAGGATTTAATAAATTACTTTACCATTCAATGATATTACGCTTGTGCTACAGAAGTCGTAACTACGACACATACATTGATATTGCCTGTCAGGCATCTGGGACTGTTCTGCTATGAACTAACATCTGGACAGGTGTTCATACTGTTCAAGTAGTCCTCATATGGGATCTAAGTGTTTCCTCATCCATCACACATATTACTTGCATGTTTCCATGCAGTGCTTTCTGTGTTCCCATGCCCCACTGGAGCAGAAAGGCTCACTGGGTGTACTCTCTCTCTCTGTGACCCCATCTTTTGATCAGGCATCCTTCCACTAGATGATGGGGTGAAGACTAAGCCACAGCAGGCCCACCAGCAGTTATTTTTCTTCTCATTGCCTCCCCTTGTCTAAATGGCCAATGATGTAGTCCCGGGATTTGAACCTGGGAACTCTCTTGTGAGCATCTCTCTCACTAGCTGTTTTTTCAGGATTCCTATTATTCCCTAGCCTGAAGTAGGTCTCAGTATCGGAGGCGTTTTTCCCCAGATGACAGTGCATCTCTTTGCAAGTCGTCAATCCTTTACATGACAATGTTGGGCACATCTTTCAGCTGTTTTGTAGCTTGAACAGGTTTGTCTGGTGCCCTTTCTCAGGATAATGTATGTAATCGCTGCAGATGTTTGCTACCCTTTTCTCCAAGTAGAAAGAGGTTTTCAGCAAAAAAGAGGTCTGTGGGCTTTATTCCCCACACAATAAAACTGACATTTTCTTCTTAAATTAAATATTTTTTCAGCAGCCTTCATTAATGAGAAACTTAATACCTGCAAAAATACTAAATCATTTTTGTAGAAGAGAAATTGTTTTCCAAATCATTTCTCCTATTACTTTTTCCAAATTTGTTTCTACTTTAAATAGCATCCAACAGCCAAATATGACATAAATCATCATTTTCTCACAATTGTAAATCACCTGGCTACCTTTTTGATACACCTACCAAAATGATCCGAATATCTACATTTCAGCATAAAAGCTTTTTATTTATTGGGCCCCACTGCTTTCCTACGATTATCAATGCATTCGTCCGTTTCATTAGAGAAAAACAGAACTGGGAGAGGATGATAATTACCATCCCAGGTATACGCAACTTTTCAAAGAAATTGGTAGCACGTCTGCTTTCAAAAATGTTATATTACATGTGAGAGTCTCAAGATGATTCATATCACAGTTAATTTGGATGTATTTGAATACTTCTGGGCCAATCTCTCTTCCCAACAGCCCATTTTTGCCATTTGGACTTTGACCTTTGAAATTTATTCTGCCTTTTTTGACGGGGGTAGGGAGGTGGGGGCAGCATGGGCTATATTTGCCCCCACCCCCTCATTTCCGTGCTCTTATTACCAAATCCCATCACAGCTCTTTTCTTCCCCTTCACTTTCTTCCATTTACCTTCTACACTAACAAGACTCTTTCTTCTTACTAGATCCACCTAATCATTCATTTGTTATCACTGCCTCTCATTTTGTAACTTCCATCTTTATCACTCTATGGTGTCTATTTGTTTTCTCCACATCTTCTGCCACCTCATCCACTGATGCTCCTAGTTCTTCCCCACTACATACCATTAGCCTTCGTGGTTCTGTGGTCACGCAGATCTTAGTAGCACTCCCCCACCCTCTCTGTCGCTTTTGGAAAGAACTCACTAGCTCTTTTTAAAGGTGTTATTTTACCTTTCTCGGTTTCCTTATTTTTCTTTTTATAGTTCTTTCCATAACCTTCAATTCCTTTTTGTACATTCTGTATTTTAAACCTATTTTATTGACTATCAGGTTCATTCTTTTTGTTACTACCCTGTATTTTGTAAGTCTTTTTCTTTTAACATTTGTTTTTATTCTTATGTTAGTTAGCACACGCATATTCCAGTAAGTGAATTAATTTACCATCAAATATTATTCATGTCCAAAACAACAATAACCAATTATCAGGAGTCCATAAATAAAATGCATGATGATCATCCAATGGCTAATTAATAAGAGTTAACTTACGCTGCTATGAAAATTGACAAAGGTTCAGGTACCCACATAGAATGAATATGAATGATCATAAACATCATGCATATTATTCATATCAAATTCTTTACAAAAAAACATTCACAGAGTGTTATATTCCTCGGAAACCTTAACTTTCATCTAGAATACTGCACTGTCCCAAACTCTATGGCCCTTTTAGAAAACCTTGTAAAGCTTGGTCTCATCCAGCACATTACTGAACTCACCCACACCACCAGTAACTACTGATTCTGATTTTCTCCTCATTCAGCAACATCACAGTTAACAAGCCAGCAGCTATGATCTGGACAGACCAAGTCAGTTTCAGCAAACCCATCCCACACCACCATAGACCTACCACCAATGGAATTGCCCACAGTAGCTGGAAAAGCATCACAAATGAGGAATGGGCTTCCAGCTTTTCTGTGCACTGGCCCAAGCACACCCTCGACTTGCCTAAAGCCACCAGGAACCTCAAAAGCTGGATCAACACACATAGCTCCCCTCAAGCGCAACCCAAGGGGAAAAGCCCCATCACAGGCTAGTTGGTACATATATGAGCTCAGGCTGATGAAATGTCACTGCAGGCAACAGGATAGCAAATGGAGAACAAGTCAAGACACCACAGATAAAGACATCTTCAAATCAGCCCTAATATGCTACCACCAGCAGATAGCTTCAATGATGGCACTAACAGCAGCAAGGAAATCTTCATGATCATCAATGATTTCACTGCACCTCTTCCAGTAACAAATTTGCAATATGCTCTTGGAATTCTTCTGTAACAAAATCACCCACATATACAGCATCTTCGATCCTCAACCAGACCCGGTCACTGGCGCAACTAATCTTACCATCACAGCTGAAGAAATAACCCTGTCCTGGTGGCCCACAGCCGCCACAATGGAAATGACTGCTACCATGGACACCATTCATTCAGGGGCCCCATCTGACCCTTGCACTGACCACACCTTCACCAAAGAACTCCTACTGATCAGTGAAGCACTAACACCCATCCTCAACTCTTCCTCGACTCAGCCACATTCCTGGACACCTGTAAACATGCCACTGTCATGCCCCTGCTCAAGAAACCATCTGCTAAATCACATTTTCTTGCTGTCCCTTTGCTGGCTTTGTTTTAGGCTGTCCAGGTTGACCTTGGCCCTTCCCTTGCCAAGACCTTATTTACAATATCCTTCAGAGTGCTCTCTTTCTGTAAACAGGCCTGTAAATCTTTTTCTTACTTCCTCTCATTTTCTGCATTCAAAGACTGAGGTCAAATGTCAGCCGCTGTTTTCAGAGGGCACTTGTTTACTATACTTTCTCTGACTTCAAAGTGAGAGGATTTATGTGACAATCTTGCTGGATACCATTGGTAGGAAAGAGTTTATTTCTAGAACACAACATTTAAATGAACTGTGTACGTATTTCAGAGTATAACAGAATTAGGAACACAAATAAAGCACATGTTTTGTTATTTCTGAAGCGTGTTGGAAATAAATAAATATGATCAAAAGAAATCATTATTCTAGGTGATGCAATGTTCACACATTTACGTCCGTGCACTACATAGATTTATTAGTAAAACTGTATGGCTGTGCAAATGTAATGGAAATTTGAAATTGAAATGTGTTGTCTGTAATGCCAGTGTGCTACCACATCATGACTACTCCACTCTACTCCACTCCACACCACTGCACTGTACACTACACCATTCCGCTTTACACCACACCACTGCACTCTGCACCACTTCGCTCTACGCTACTGCACTCTACGCCACTTCACACTACACTACTCTGCTCTATCCTGTACCACTCTACTCTATGCCAATGCACTCTTCGCCACTCTTCTCTACAAACACTGCACTTTTTGCCAATGCACTCTACACCACTCCAGTCTAGGTCATGCCAGTCTACTCTACACAACTCCACTTTACGTGGCTGCACTCTACAACACTCTGAACCACTGCATTCTATGCCACTGCACTCTACGCCAATGCACTTTGCCCTGTAACACTCAACTCAATGCCCTTGCACTCCATGCCAATCCACTGTACACCACTCTAATCTGCTTTGCACCACTGCATTCTACACCATCTGACGCTTTGCCATTACACTCCATGCTACTCTACGCAATTGGACTCTACTCTGCACCACTCCACTGTGTCACTTCATTCTACTCTGAAACAATCCATTCTACGCCACTGCACTCTATGCCACTCTACTCCACTTTGCACCACTCTACTCTATGCCACTGCATTCTACGCCTCTCTACTCTTCGCCACTGCACTCTATGCCAATGCACTCTCCACAGCTACTCTTTATGTCACTGCACTCTATGCCACTGAACTATACTTTGCATCACTGTACTCTATGCAACTTTTCTCTCCGCCTCTCTACTCCACTCTTTTCCACTGCACTCTGACACTCTACTCTGCAACACTGCACTCTCCTCCACTGAACTCTGTGCCACTCTTCTCTTCACTACTTCACTCTATTCTACTCTATGCCACTGCACTGTACAGCACTGTACTCTACTCTGCACCACTCTATGCTACCCTGCTGTGCACCACTCGATGCTACTGCACTCTATGCCACTCTACTCTGCACTCTACTCCACTGCACTATATGCCACTCAACTCTACTCTGCCCACTGTCCTCTGTATCACTCAACTCTAAGCCACTCCACCCTGCACTACTCTATGCCACTCTACTCAATGCCACTGCACTCTGCACGACACTACGCCACTCTACTCTATGTCACTGCACTTTATGCCACCACACTCCATGCCACTCTAATCTGCACCACTCCACTCTGCGCCATTCCACTCTGCACCATTGGACTCCACAATGCACCACACTAATCTACACCACTGCATTCTACGATACTGCATTATATGCAGCTGAATTCAATGCCACTGCACTCTGCAACACTCTATGCCAATGCAGTCTACACCAATCCACTCTACTCTATGCCACTCCCAGTGTGTGCCATTCTATGCAACTCCACACTATGCCACTCCAATACACAAAACTCTCTGGCACTCCACTCTACAACGCTCTACTCCACTTTTCAGAAAGATAGCAGGGAGCTAGGTTTGGTGTCTAACAAGAGAGTTCTGTGGACTGTACGACGGCAGTCAGAAAGACCGGTGGCAAACTGGAGAATCGTATAAAACTGAAGGCAGAGATGGGCTTATGAGTTGCCTGAATATCTGAGTTAAAAGCAGTCTTGTCCCACGGGAGACTGGAAGGACTGAAGTTAACTGCGTCCTAATTTACAGGAGCAAAACGTGCGGATCCGGATATGATCCGGAACATGGAACTTTTTTCTCCAATGGCTGGAATAAGAATGTCGAGGCTAGTTATAAACTTTACTGAAAAACACAGGTTTCTGAATTTAAAGAAGTTATTTTCTAGCCTTAAGTGAGTTCCAAAGAGATGAAGCGAGGGTGTTAAGTGAACGTGGGTTGACAGTAAATTATGTTTAATGAATCGTAAACCTCTGGTGGGTCGGTAATGATTAAAATATCATATGCCCTTCCATGTAAGGCTTCAGTAATTTGATCTTTCCCTTACTGGCAGTCAGTGGAGCGCTTTTATGACAGGAGTGATGTGATTCCGGTGGTTCAAACCAAACAGAAGACAGGCTGCATGATTCAGAGTCCTTTGGAGTTTAGATACTACTTTGTTGGGCATATCGATGTACCGGCGCTTGCAGTAATCCAGACGGAGGATTACAACTGCAAGGAGCCAAGTTCAGGAGTGACAGGATGCCTCGTAGCACGAGAAGGTGATGGAAGGCAGGCTTGGTGATGGCATTAATCTGAGGAACGAAGGGGAGGATACTCTCACATATAACGACAAGGTTACGAATGGAGGACACAGGTTGTGGAGGAGAGCTAAGAGACTTATGGCAAGAGAAAGTTAGGTGGTAAGGTTTGGTCCTTTCTAAGAGAAGATTCTCAGTTTTTTCATCATTTAGGCAGTGATAATTTTTCTCCATCCATTTATAAAACTAGGCAGAGGGATGAGTTGGAGTGGTTGTCGAGTTGTCATCAGGCTTAGTATGAAGTTGAATGCCAGCAGTTTGTTATAACCAGCCTCATATGATTAAAGGTTCCTGGTGAGAGGGAACATGTGAATGCTGGAGACTGCTAGGGACAGTGCTGAGCTCGGAGGGACAAGTGATGGTGTAGTGAAGTGCCCCACACGCTAGTGAAACATTTTAGACTATCAAGTAGGATTCGATGATCATTGTTCTCGAATGCCACTGACAATCGTTAGGAGTATCAAGGCACAAGGAAAGCGATCGATTGGCCATACAATTGAGCATCTCTGCACTGTCGTTTTGTAGCATGCTTTCTGTCTGAAGCTAGACTGGAAGTTACTTAGAAGGTAGTTGGCTTGGACAAGGGAGCACAATTGCCAGGAGGGCATCTGTTTCCAGTACCATAGCAACATAAGGAAGGCCAGCAATGGGTTTATAGTTGACAAGGCTGTCAGAACCTGCAGATGGATTTTTGAGAAGTAGGGTGACAATAACATTTTTGAGGGATTGAGGACTAGTACCACTGGCAATTGCAGCATTATTTAGACTCGTGATGATTGGTAGTATAGATGAAAGGCCTAGAATGACCACTTTAGCATCACAGATGCTCGTTAGGATTTAATAAATTACTTTACCATTCAATGATATTACGCTTGTGCTACAGAAGTCGTAACTACGACACATACATTGATATTGCCTGTCAGGCATCTGGGACTGTTCTGCTATGAACTAACATCTGGACAGGTGTTCATACTGTTCAAGTAGTCCTCATATGGGTCTAAGTGTTTCCTCATCCATCACACATATTACTTGCATGTTTCCATGCAGTGCTTTCTGTGTTCCCATGCCCCACTGGAGCAGAAAGGCTCACTGGGTGTACTCTCTCTCTCTGTGACCCCATCTTTTGATCAGGCATCCTTCCACTAGATGATGGGGTGAAGACTAAGCCACAGCAGGCCCACCAGCAGTTATTTTTCTTCTCATTGCCTCCCCTTGTCTAAATGGCCAATGATGTAGTCCCGGGATTTGAACCTGGGAACTCTCTTGTGAGCATCTCTCTCACTAGCTGTTTTTTCAGGATTCCTATTATTCCCTAGCCTGAAGTAGGTCTCAGTATCGGAGGCGTTTTTCCCCAGATGACAGTGCATCTCTTTGCAAGTCGTCAATCCTTTACATGACAATGTTGGGCACATCTTTCAGCTGTTTTGTAGCTTGAACAGGTTTGTCTGGTGCCCTTTCTCAGGATAATGTATGTAATCGCTGCAGATGTTTGCTACCCTTTTCTCCAAGTAGAAAGAGGTTTTCAGCAAAAAAGAGGTCTGTGGGCTTTATTCCCCACACAATAAAACTGACATTTTCTTCTTAAATTAAATATTTTTTCAGCAGCCTTCATTAATGAGAAACTTAATACCTGCAAAAATACTAAATCATTTTTGTAGAAGAGAAATTGCTTTCCAAATTATTTCTCCTATTACTTTTTCCAAATTTGTTTCTACTTTAAATAGCATCCAACAGCCAAATATGACATAAATCATAATTTTCTCACAATTGTAAATCACCTGGCTACCTTTTTGATACACCTACCAAAATGATCCGAATATCTACATTTCAGCATAAAAGCTTTTTATTTATTGGGCCCCACTGCTTTCCTACGATTATCAATGCATTCGTCCGTTTCATTAGAGAAAAACAGAACTGGAAGAGGATGATAATTACCATCCCAGGTATACGCAACTTTTCAAAGAAATTGGTAGCACGTCTGCTTTCAAAAATTTTATATTACATGTGAGAGTCTCAAGATGATTCATATCACAGTTAATTTGGATGTATTTGAATACTTCTGGGCCAATCTCTCTTCCCAACAGCCCATTTTTGCCATTTGGACTTTGACCTTTGAAATTTATTCTGCCTTTTTTGATGGGGGTAGGGAGGTGGGGGCAGCATGGGCTATATTTGCCCCCACCCCCTCATTTCCGTGCTCTTATTACCAAATCCCATCACAGCTCTTTTCTTCCCCTTCACTTTCTTCCATTTACCTTCTACACTAACAAGACTCTTTCTTCTTACTAGATCCACCTAATCATTCATTTGTTATCACTGCCTCTCATTTTGTAACTTCCATCTTTATCACTCTATGGTGTCTATTTGTTTTCTCCACATCTTCTGCCACCTCATCCACTGATGCTCCTAGTTCTTCCCCACTACATACCATTAGCCTTCGTGGTTCTGTGGTCACGCAGATCTTAGTAGCACTCCCCCACCCTCTCTGTTGCTTTTGGAAAGAACTCACTAGCTCTTTTTAAAGGTGTTATTTTACCTTTCTCGGTATCCTTATTTTTCTTTTTATAGTTCTTTCCATAACCTTCAATTCCTTTTTGTACATTCTGTATTTTAAACCTATTTTATTGACTATCAGGTTCATTCTTTTTGTTACTACCCTGTATTTTGTAAGTCTTTTTCTTTTAACATTTGTTTTTATTCTTATGTTAGTTAGCACACGCATATTCCAGTAAGTGAATTAATTTACCATCAAATATTATTCATGTCCAAAACAACAATAACCAATTATCAGGAGTCCATAAATAAAATGCATGATGATCATCCAATGGCTAATTAATAAGAGTTAACTTACGCTGCTATGAAAATTGACAAAGGTTCAGGTACCCACATAGAATGAATATGAATGATCATAAACATCATGCATATTATTCATATCAAATTCTTTACAAAAAAACATTCACAGAGTGTTATATTCCTCGGAAACCTTAACTTTCATCTAGAATACTGCACTGTCCCAAACTCTATGGCCCTTTTAGAAAACCTTGTAAAGCTTGGTCTCATCCAGCACATTACTGAACTCACCCACACCACCAGTAACTACTGATTCTGATTTTCTCCTCATTCAGCAACATCACAGTTAACAAGCCAGCAGCTATGATCTGGACAGACCAAGTCAGTTTCAGCAAACCCATCCCACACCACCATAGACCTACCACCAATGGAATTGCCCACAGTAGCTGGAAAAGCATCACAAATGAGGAATGGGCTTCCAGCTTTTCTGTGCACTGGCCCAAGCACACCCTCGACTTGCCTAAAGCCACCAGGAACCTCAAAAGCTGGATCAACACACATAGCTCCCCTCAAGCGCAACCCAAGGGGAAAAGCCCCATCACAGGCTAGTTGGTACATATATGAGCTCAGGCTGATGAAATGTCACTGCAGGCAACAGGATAGCAAATGGAGAACAAGTCAAGACACCACAGATAAAGACATCTTCAAATCAGCCCTAATATGCTACCACCAGCAGATAGCTTCAATGATGGCACTAACAGCAGCAAGGAAATCTTCATGATCATCAATGATTTCACTGCACCTCTTCCAGTAACAAATTTGCAATATGCTCTTGGAATTCTTCTGTAACAAAATCACCCACATATACAGCATCTTCGATCCTCAACCAGACCCGGTCACTGGCGCAACTAATCTTACCATCACAGCTGAAGAAATAACCCTGTCCTGGTGGCCCACAGCCGCCACAATGGAAATGACTGCTACCATGGACACCATTCATTCAGGGGCCCCATCTGACCCTTGCACTGACCACACCTTCACCAAAGAACTCCTACTGATCAGTGAAGCACTAACACCCATCCTCAACTCTTCCTCGACTCAGCCACATTCCTGGACACCTGTAAACATGCCACTGTCATGCCCCTGCTCAAGAAACCATCTGCTAAATCAGCGACTTTCCAACAACAGATCCCTCTCCCTCCTACCATACTCAGTAAAGAAACTAATCAAACGACACCTCAACGACCACCTCAGCAACTACCAGCTCCTTTACAGCACGCAGTCTGGATTCAGGCCAACCACAGTACAGAAACAGCACTCATCGCCACCACAGATGACATTCGCATAGTCCTAGACAGAGGGTACATGGCAGCCCTTATTTTCCTGGACCTCTCTGCATTATTTGTCACTGTCACACACCCCCTCATCAGGCACCTGCACAAGATTGGCATTCAAAGACAAGCTCTCCATTGGATATCCTTCTTCTTAACAGACAGAACACAAGTTGTCAGGCTGCACTCTACTCCATGTATACATGATCCCTCTGGCCAACGTCAACCATGCACACAACGTCAACATCCTCTCCTACAGTACCGGCATGCAATTTATACTTTCTCCCTCAGGAAGTTCACCGCCTGCATGACCAAAGTCAGTAACTGGATGAAAGCCAACTGTGTCAAGCTCAACACCAACAAGACAGAAGCAGTGATCTTCTGCAAGAACACCTCACCATGGGACTGCAAGCAGTGGCTAGCCGAACCCAGACCCATACCAAGCAAGCCTGCCAGAAACCTTGGAATAATCATTGACAGCAAAGTGGACATGACCACACAAGTCAACACCATCACTACACATTCTGTTAGCACACAAAAGATGCCGAGGAAGATCTTCAAATCACTCCCAAGCAACACTAGGAAAATTGTCACTCATGCCCCAGTCACCAGCAAGTTGGACTACAGGAATACCCTCTACATGGGGATCTCTAAGAGGATCTCTAAGCACACAAACCATTTAGAACTTGGCGACATCCTCAACCTCCCACACAGAACTCACATCACACCATTCCTTAAGGAGCTTCATTGACTCCCGGTAGACAAACACACTCATTTCAAACTGCTCACACATGCATTCAAGGCACTACACAACTTAGGCCCCACCCACCTGATCAGTTACACCTCCTTCCACCAACCTCCAAGACACCTCCACAGGACTCCTACTTTAACACATCCAATCATACCCGGAACCAGATCAGGAGGATAGGCATTCCCTTACATTGCGCCTAAAGTGAGGAACAGTCTCCCACTCCACATCAGAGCCTCGTCTGTATTTCACAAGCAGCTAAAGACCTGGCTTTTCAATTAACCAACCAACCATAGTGAAGGCTAGACACACACTTGCTGAGCACCAGGAGACCCCTGCGGGTGATAGTGTGCTTTACAAACACAGACAACATATTCAAATAAACAGGCTCTTTTCAAAAGAACAATATCATCCAATACTCCATGTAAACTTTACAGGTTGTAGCATTACATACAATTACCATACCTCCAGCCAAACAAAATCACTTAACAAATTCTATTTTCCAATTTTTCCTCTTTTCTTTACAAATAAAATATCTAATAAAAATTGAAAAAATTACCTTAGGAACTCTTTTTTGCCAGAAATAGCTCCACACTGCCTGGGAAAACCATGTTGCCCATTCACTTTGAAGTATTAAAACACCCCACAACCAGATCAGTTTCCCTGTGTGTTTGGTAGAGAGATGCACATGGACAACAACATCTATATGATATAGGCAGAAACATCTTAAAAGTGCCTAATCATTCACTGAAGGGTATTTGAGATTGTAATGCCGGTACTTAAAAATACTGCTCTATACGTAAGTTTAAATGTCAACAATATTGGTGTAGACATACACTTTTACATACATCACTCTTAAAAGAGCCATTTAACATTATGGGGATTCTTTGTTGCATAGACCGAAGAGGGAGTTGAAAAAGAAAGCCCAGTATTAGTTCTATAAAATTACTGGATTTCAAGGTTTGATTCAATGATGACAGTGATTCTCAGATCAGATCAATTGTGCTGTACTTACAGTAAAACCTACTCACAACACAGGCACTAACTCAACAGCAGTGATGGAGCTCTAATATAGCCGTACAGCCTGCTGCTGAGTGCTATACAGGTTGTTAATGGCCCTGAACCTGAGTTTTAAGATATAGGGGGTCATTACAACCTCGGCGGTCTTTTAAAAAGACCGTCGAGGCTGCGGGAGTCAGAATACCGCCATTGACGGCGGTATTCCTGGCTCCCTATTATGACTTTTCCGCTGGGCCAGCGGAAAAGTCACATCAACATTGCTGCCGGCTCGTAATAGAGCCGGCGGCAATGCTGATGTGCAGCGGGTGCAGTAGCACCCGTCGCGCATTTCACTGCCCGAAATTCGGGCAGTGAAATGTGCGACGGGGCTATGCCTGGGGGCTCCTGCACTGCCCATGCCAAGTGCATGGGCAGTGCAGGGGCCCCCAGGGGCACCCCAAGTCCCCTTTCCGCCAGCCTTTCAATGGCGGTGGTTACCGCCACGGACAGGCTGGCGGTCGGGGACTCATAATCCCCAGGGCAGCGGTGCTTGCACCGCTGCCCTGTGGAGGGGCCGGCGGTATGGCCGTGGCTATTGTGCCACGGTCATAATAGCTGGCGCAACACCGCCAGCCTCTTGGCGGTGTTACCACCAACTTACCGCCAGCCGCCAGGGTTGTAATAACCCCCATAATATCTTGTTATATATTAGAATGCTTACACAAGGAATAATGAACTGTATCTTTTACCAAATGAAAG
Organism: Pleurodeles waltl; assembly: GCF_031143425.1. NCBI lineage: Eukaryota > Metazoa > Chordata > Amphibia > Caudata > Salamandridae > Pleurodeles > Pleurodeles waltl. The sequence goes on along the minus strand of NC_090440.1, from coordinate 547,939,375 downwards.
CATATTTTAAATGAGTTATATCAAGAGTTAACTCAAAAGAAGCACATAGAACTCACTGAGGTTATGGTCCTGATTTAGAGTTAGGTGGAGGAGTTACTCCGTCACAAACATGATGGATATCCCATCCGCTATACTAGAAGTACCAAAGGCTATAGTGGAATTGTAAAATAGTGGACGGGATATACCCCCTCCACCAAACTCTAAATCAGGCCCTAGGTCAATATGACACATTGTTTGGAAACTACAAATCAAGGATTTAATAATTTAACTGTCAAAACTGCACATTGTCTAGATTTTGAGTTATTGCCAAGACATCTTTTTTATGATTTAAACAAAAAGACAGAAATTAATAGTTTGAATACTAGTTAAATTGGCTGATGTTTGCTGGCTGACCAGACAGTTCTCATAACTTAAAAAAAAAAAGTTTGCTGACCAGTCATTTGACAAAAGCAGGGACTGTCATGTTGCCTGGTTACCTTTGTCACTGTCTCCTAACACGTTGGGCCTGATTTTGAGTGTGGCAGAGGGGGTTACCTCATCACAAACGTGACGGATATCCCGTCCCCTGTATTGCAATCCCATTATAGTCTATGGAACTTGTAATACAGCGGACGGGAAGGCTGTGGGGCAAAGGGCACTCCCCACATCATCTGCTACTGTGGTGTCCATTTGGCTCTCCCCCGGACATGCCACTTCTGCCTCCAGGTTAGGTAGCCGGAGTGTGAGGAGCAAGCAGAGACAAAGAGAGATGCAGTGAGGAACTGCATGCTGCCGCATTTAAATATGCTGCATGGATGTTGGCAGATAGTAGAGGAGGTGATACGCGGCAGCATGCAGGGTGGCATGATGGCTGAATATGCCATTTCCCCATGAATGGATGCTTTGGCTAGCAGTGGAGGAGTCTCGTGGCAGGAGGCACGCGGCATCAGCTGGCCTGCAATTACCAGTCTGTGTGGTAGCAACTCTCTTGTGACTCACAAGTAAGCAGGCAGTAAGTAGGGGCCCTGCCCATGGATATTTTTCTGGCAGCTAAAATAAGGAGTATACCACCAGGTTTCCACTCTGGGCAATCACTGATTAACCTGAGATTGAACTTGTTCACTTGTTGATATTTCCCCAGTGAGGGTCTTTGGTTTGTGTCCCTACCCTACTGCCACTTTATTGCTTCTACTTCTTCGGTTGACACAGGACTTATACCAGCTCACTAAGAAGCTTACTGCTGATCTTCATCTTTGTCAGTCATCTAGCTGCCCACTCTATAAGGTCATAAGGGGTAAAGAAAATCAAGGAAAAACAAAAATGAGAAAACATTTTAAGTCCGGGTGTACAGCGGGAAACTCGGATACCTCTGCTTTGGCACAAGAAACACCCACAGCAAATTGTTGCAAGAGAAAATTGCAGCCCACATCCACATAAGGAAACCAGAATGGCTTCTAATTCTTTGAGTTTAGAGGATACTCTCCAGATGTCAGGCCATGCGGATGTGAGGGAGGTCTCTGGAGTTCGAGCAAGGGGTGGGTCTCCTCGTGTGTTCCCCATGGGCTCACCACAGGTTTCTGCAGCTGCTGACATTTTTGACTCTTCTAACACTATTAAAGAGACTACTGGGTCATCCTCTGTGTCAGCCTCTGGGTCATCATCCTCTAGTGCGGTTGGCCTAGGCCTGGAAATAAAGCTTGGTAAGGCCAAGGAGTACCCTCTGTTCTCCAATGGTAAAATTGGTTCTGGTGCCCCGGAATCCTGGCAGTCAGCTACCCTCCAGGCAGCTTCACCCACATCAGCTTCTATATCCTTCTTAAGCCTTGATCCTCGGCAAGCGTCTTTCTCCGGCCCTCAGGTTATAACTTCTTAGGTATTAGTGCCTGCCGGTATGGCGAATGACCAACAGTTACTCTTGCAAACAGATGCCAAAATTATGCTCAATATGATACGTGATGAGATTAGAGAATTTAGGGCATCACAGGCGATTGAAGTAGCAGCTACGCACACAAGGCATTCCAAAATTGAGGAGATGATGAACCGGTTTCCAGAAAGGCCGAAGAGGCAGAGGCCAGAGTATTGCAACTGGAAGATCAAGTCTCTTCGATTCAAAAGCAAGTCATCCAGCTGAAGAAACACAATTCATCTCTTGAGGCCAAAACAGAGGAACTTGAAAATCATTATTGATGCACCAATATGTATAGTGTGTATCCTGGAAGGATGTGAAGGTCAGCAAGTTCTTCAATGGATGAAGTATTTTATTTAATCTCAGGTTCTTTTAGAATACTCAGGTGACTTATCGATAACAAGGGCTCATCGCGTTCCGGCCCAACGTACTCCCAGCTCGAAAATCCCACAAACCACTCTGGTAAACATTATGGACTACCAGATTAAAGAAAAAATGCTAGCAGAGGCTATCAAGGGAAAACAATTCTCCACACCAGAGGTTCCCCAGTGTTGCATTTTTTCCATTCACTGATCGATTCAGCTTCTCGTCGTCAAGACTTTCTGAAAATTACCCATTTATTCAAAACTCAGGGCTTACAAGCATTAGTTGTACAACAATCTAAATTGAAGGTTTTAGCCAGGGGACAATTCCATCTTTTTGCCAGCATTGCGGAGGCTCAGCAGCTTCTGCATGAGATTTCCAATTCGTCCAGTGCGTAACAAAAGGGGACAATTAAACGGCCTGGTACTCGTTAGTGTTTCGAGCCTCTACTGGCTGGTTATTTCAAGTTTTTTTTTTTTATCAATGTGTGCTTGGGAGCCATGCGTTGAGCTTGTTGTTTTGTCTGGTTCTTCAGCCCAGACAGCATGTGGATATTTGATATTTAATAGCTAATGTGACATGTGTGTGAGGGAAACAGAAGTAAAATAAGCAGATAAGAATATGGTTTTAAATTGGTGGGGGTCTGCGATACAAGGTTTTCCATAAAGAATTCTAAACTGCAAGATGGTGTCTGCAATGGGATGTGAAATTAGATTGTCACCCTGTAATGTAAACGACATGTCAAATAGACAGGAATATGGAGGATTGTTAAAATGGATGGGGGTCTTCTGTCCAGAAGTTATATTTTTACAAAAAACACATCTTAAGACAAATTGCCCAAAAATCCATATTCCCAAGAAGTACTCGCAAGCCTATTTCGGTTCTGCTGGTATTGCTGAGAGGGAGGGGTGGCGATCTTGTTAGGAAGGGGGCTGGATTGGCAGGTCAGCGATGTAATTAGGGACCCACAGGGCAGACGGCTCTGGTTGAAGGTTCAGTCAGTGGTGCTCCGTTAAACTTGGTCAACTATTATGCCCCATAGTTTGATGAAACAGTCTCATTGTTGCAGGTCTATAAATTGCTATGGATGCTGTTGGGCCTCGATTATGGGAGGGGACTTCAACTTTATTCAGGATTTAGCTCTGGATACGTCAAATAAATCGTAAAAATAACTTAAACCTATTAATAAAAAGGTTTTAGATATATTCAAGCATGATTTTGCTTTAGTGGATCCCTGGAGGTATGATAATCCAGACATCTCCCAATATACTTGCTTTTCACTGCGATATTATACCGCTTCTCGTATTGACTTTTTCTTAGTCTCACGTTTTATTAAGAGGCTTGATTCCGATATCTGGGCCAATTCCTTTTTCGATCATTCGTGGTTTCCATCACAATTGAGGTGGAGACATCAAGGGGGGGAGGCCTAGGTAGCAGCTGGACTGGTCACTGTTATCCGATCAGGTATGGCTCGTTGACATGAGCCAATTTTTTGATAAACAGGGGTATGGCTTCGATCTTTTCCGTCTTGGTGGCTTTCAAGGCATGGATCTCCATAATTGCCTACCAGGCATGGCAAGGGGCCCCATAATTGCCTAAAAGGCATGGCAACCTAAAAACCACAGAAAGCAAATAATTTTTCTCCAATCACAGTAGGTCAAGCCTTGCGGGCTAATAGTTGGTATCATGGTCCGACGCACCCTCTCACGAGCATAATCTTGAAAAAGCCAAGCAAAAGTGTTCCATCATACGAGGGCTGGTTGAAAAAAATTCCCAGAGCAAGGAGGTTCGAGGAGGCCTATGCCAAATGGGTGGGGGATTACAGAAATTCGATGATTCCTGGCACTATCTGGACTTAATCCAACATGAGGAGTTGGTGTCCTACTAGCTAATCAATTGCAGGAACGCCATGCTCCACTTGTAAATTGGGATTCAGGATCAGTTCCCTGGAATAGTCGAATATGTAGGGAAGAAATATATTATTAATATATAATTGAGGTAAATGGAGCTATCCCTTGCCTCTTTATTCTGTTTGCATCCTACCACATGTTCGATTTATCAGAGCAGTGATAGGTATTATTGGACAATTATTCAAACTTTACAACTTTGGCATTCAGATAGGGCTCCACCTCACGATGATTGGATGGATGTTGTCACCTATCGTCTCTTCTGGATCTTTTTAAAGCAAACTTGCACTGCTGTATCCACCAGGAGACTAGTTTTCCATGGAGAAGTGGAAGTCTTATAGTTCTTTTGTTTGGGTCTTACTCCCTTTGTTCTGTGATTTGCACTTTAGCACTTTTTCACTTTAACATGTCTCTGGTATTTTATGTCAAGGATCTTGTTTTGTCTTTTTGCAAATGTTGTACCAAAAACAAAAACAAAAAAGGTAATTCTACTGGAGGCACGCACCTTGATTTAAGTAGAGCAATTCTCCACAATTTGAGTTTATCGGGAGACTAGCTTTCTATGGAGACGGTGCTCCATCCTTGGCATTACCTCGGTTTTGTGTATGCACTTTGGCACATGTTCACTTTAGCACATGTTGACTTTATTAGACCTCTGGTATTCAGGGCCGGGGATCTCATTTTATTTGTTCATATCTGGCTTCCGTGGATGCTGCACAAAAGGAAATTTGATGTAAGGTATATAATCTGATTTTGCTATAGCAAATTTACACATTTTGACCTCACCAGAATATCAGTGTTGAATCAAGATGGGGAAGAATAATTATTTTATGTGGTTTTATGTGCTATGTTGCTCCTTTAGCAAAAGTATCTTTCTTACTTGTTATTGTAAATCGTATTAATTTCTGCTCAATAAAAATATAATTAAAAAATACAGCGGCCGGGATATCCATCACGTTTGTGACAGAGTAGCCCCTCTGCCAAACTCTAAATCAGGCCCTTAGTAACTTCTATCAACAACAAGGTTTGCCTCCTGTGGTGTATTAAATACAGTAAAATTAGTATGTCACATCATCACTATCACGGCATTAAAAAAAACAATATTCCAAACAAAAAAGTCAAATATAGAATAGGAATATGCACGTGTGCCAGAAATCTCCAAAACTATCTAACGTGGTAACTTTACAATTTTGTGAAAACAAAGCTTGTCACTGGACTCAGGGAACTGTTTAGGAGTGCTCCGCATCCTGTCTTGTGTTTTTACTTGGCTCTTTTTTTATATTTCTATTTTTAGAAACTTGTTAAATTGACAAATGTCCATCGTGTTCTTTTTATTTTTTTCTTCACCTGTATGTACTGACAATTGTTTATTTCAGGCACACAGCCAAAGATAGAAATATGAAAATGTTAAGGGATCTTGCCATTGAAGCTGAAAACTACAGTTTATCCTGAATTTATGTTTATACTCATTTTGGCTTACATCAAAAGCTGGAAAGGTCTGGACAGTTATAATGGGATTAGAATATATTAAAGTGCCTCCGGTTTCTGTCCTTGTTGACTTTAGGTCTAAATATTTGAAAACAGTGATACCACTCCCAAAGTTAGGCATACAGCTTCTGGTAGGGACAGTTAATCTATTGTCAATAACTCCTTGCATTGGCCAACCCACATAACAAGTAATAAAAACGTTGTGCTCTTCACCAACCTGTAGAAAAAGAACGATAACCTGGCAAGGAAACGCTAACAAATACTAGCCATAAAGAATCCATTCAGTGGCAGGCTGGGATATGGGAACTAGCAGTAGCCATCCGAGACTACTGTGCAAGCGCATGGTGTGATGTTATGATGAAAGACTTATGCAATGGCATGCAGCACCTGTGAACTGCCTTACTTTAAATAATGTTTTTGGCATGTCACCAACTAAAGCCTCTATTGTCAAGGCTGGGAGCATTTTCTTCTTTAAGGAACAATACATCACAATGCATTGACCGCCCCCACCCCAGCTTCCTCTCCTATTACTCATTGATATTATGCCTGTCTTTGACCATGTACAGAGCTCCACTTCCATTTGGCCAGGTGTGAGCTATAGAAATCCCATATACATCTTCGAGGTCCCTTTAGCCTTAGGCCGATACCATGACAATATCTGCTGCAGTGCAGGTCAGAAAGAAACATGCTCTCTTTTTCATGTTTAGGATACCTTGGTCACCATGGGGCACAGTGGATATGTATTGTCTCTCTTCTGCCAGACTGTCAACTCTATCCACCTAATTTATGGCAGATGGTTTTCTCCAGCAATGACTAGGCTGAAGTCTAGTAACCAACACAAATATACCCTCCTTCGCCTTTTCAGAAACAAATGACATATCCTGCAACGTGCTAGACTATCCTCTGTACTAGGGAACCCTCACATATGCCCATATGCTTGAAAAGGCAGGTTATACTTAGTAAAAGCTGCCAGGCCTACTCAAAGGAGAGTCTTTTCAGTGCTTTCTCATTATTCTTTTTGGTTTCTGGGACAGGGTGATGGGTATACCTCTGTGCCTGCTTGAAATTCGATAGCTTTCAGTCCACAGTGATTTGCATCCACCAACAATGTGGTGCCTTACTCAGGATCAAAGTTGGTCATGATGGTACCTCTTAACAGAGTGTTTTGGGGATATTGAAGTACTTGCTCTTACCAGACACCACATCCGCCCGTTCCTCTGCTTCAGGAGTTCACAGAGGGGCTCAGTTTGAGTGGCCAACTTCCACAGGTATGTAACCATCCAGAAAATAACATGAAGAATCCGGGCAGACTCTGTGGTGTCTTCATCATATTAGCACATTACACCTTCAGTAGATTAGTCATCACTTTGGCCGCTGACAAGTCCCACTCAAAGAATTCCAACCTAGAGCAGAGAAAATCAAATTTCTGTCACTGCACGGTCAGCCCGTTCTCTCTCAGGCAATGGGGTGTCACACAAATTGTGGAAGGACTTCTGTCTTGGTGTCAACTTAAATTGACACATTACCTTGATGGGTTACGGTTGTGTTTGAGATAAAAAGTCTTTAGTGTTATCTGCTGCCACTGGCTCACATGTCAATGAGGGCCACATCCCCTATACCATGTATACTCATTCAGTTCTTTAAATGGGTTTCACTATTGCGTTCTGCTGCACATTGTCAATTTGATATGCACCCTTCATCCATACTGGGGAGGAACATCCTCCATCTTTTGTGCCTTCTTTGCGGCTTCTCATTGTGCAGCGAACTACTTCGGCCTGGGTTTCTTGTCAGTAGAATGAATATCTTTGCCAGGTCATTTACCTTTTGGCACACAGAGCATTGGCATTACTTGCTTAAGGATACTTGTTTTGAGAGTTGTAGTTCCCTTTGCAGTGTCCCCAGGTGGCCATTTCGATGCTGCTCTTTATTTTTCGGATTTTTGTGGTGCATTCTAATTACTTATGTCTGGTTTACCTAGTACATCAAATATTTATTCGCCTTTCAAAGTCTTACTTCGTGTACATAACCATGGCTACCAGGCCAGGATGTTTTTCATGGCACCCACTTTAGCACCTGGATGACTTCTAGCATATTTGAAGATCAGTATGATAGCATTATTACAGCTCTTAATTCATTTGCATCCATCACTTTGCACATGACTGCCATGTTTAGCAGCAAGGCATGTAATTCATCGATTAATCCGCCCTCTTGTTGCTGGTTCTGTCTCAGCAGGAATCTCTTGTAGGCATGATATCCGTCAGTTGAAATGTGGATTTAGCACATGTACGGGCACTGAAAATGTGAAATATGACACAATGTTTGGATGCATCATGGCAATTTGTTTTCTCCTGCCTCTGTAATGAAGGAGCAGGGACATCTCTCTGGAGTCATTCACTACCTTCATCTTCATCAGATAACTCTGCCATGGTCTGCCCTAAGCCCAGCTATGAAAGGAGGAGGGTTATGCATGGGGCCAGTTATACCACCATGTAAAAAAATCCTAGCTGCAGAAATGTTGACCAAAAGACATCTTGGCCTTGGGGAGAGAGGAATCTCCTTCACGGAGAGCTATGCCAGCTTGTGGTGAAAGCCAGAGATCCCTGGAAGCCAAAAAGCCAACCCACCCGCTTTCAACCAAGACCATCGCCATGGTGCTAGGGAGCATAAGGATCATGTGCAATACATAGTCATCAGATAGTTGTTCAGCCTTGTGATATCTTCCTCTTAAGGCCATTAGTTGATGGTTGCATACAAGGTTGCAATAGTGGCAGTGTGCTGACAGTCACTGGAATCTGCTGCTCTGTGAACATAGTGCGCACAGAAACAGGAATTAGTCAGTGGTGGTCCTTCTTCTCCAACCATAGATCAGACTCAACAGAACACTTTTGTTACCAGTTGTTGGATACCCGGGTAAGAAGAATCAGCTACATTCAAGGCTGCTCAGAATACGGCAAACACAGCAGCAATAACTGATGAACACACCAAGACTCTCCATTCAGATCCTCCCACAGAGCCAGTGGCATAATGCAAAAAGATGATGCTCTTATAGAATGTAAGGAAGGTGCTCTGAGGTAATCGTGGCCTGATTGACCTGCTTGGGCCCTCCTGAAGAGTTGGTGGGTGTCCCTGCACCGCAGATGCAGCTGGTGCTTGTTTTGCACCCCTTACTCGAGCACAGCTTCCGGGGGCTGTGCCTGGCATCATGTTGCAAGCAAGTAAATTACAGGTGCTGCACAGTCTGTCTTAAAGGATCGTCCAGCTTGTGACATGTGCAAAATAGGTTTTTATAGCGCCATGGCTTCTAGGCCCCCCCACTGTTCACAGTGCCTAGTCCGGTTAAACGTCTTTGAATATCTGCATTGTGGCCACAGTCAGTGAATTTCTACTGGACACTGATCAAATATTGCAGGGAGGCCTACCATTTTGCATTACGACAGTGACGTTTGATTAAGCTAGAGCAATGCTCCTTGCATTTGTGGCTACTGCTAAAGGGTAAACAACTGAAAAGTGACCAAAAATTGTATTTTTATTTGACTTGTATCAGGCAGCAACGCACAGACATCTACCGAAAGCCTCCGTTTCCTTTGCCCTAGCAAGTAATGAACATGGCGTCCATTACTGCAAATGAAACGAATAATGTCAGAATCACTCATTAGGGTTTCGTAATAAAGTGCTGGTCTCGTATGCCAAGAACCACCGCTCGATGGAAGCTGACAGGCCGGCTCAAAGGAATGGCGACATAAATAGCAGAACTCCTTAAAGCATTGCAAGTCCTGTCACCATGTTGTAAAATATGATTATCTGTATACTTTTCCATCACACCAACTCCTACACACTGTGATCACTCGGCTTCCGAGCCAGAGCTCTTAAGTAGAAAGAACGTTCTAGAAATGAGAGAAGATCGCACCCCAACAGTCTCCTACAAAGACGAGCAAATACTACAATCGTTTGTTTTTATACCTGAGGCAGGATCATTGACAAATGAGACCTTAGGTGAGCCATAGGATCAGTGCAGAGTAAAATATCAAGCTGATGGCATAAAAATGTTGCACAAACTCTCCGCACTCAGACGTGACAAATCGCCAAAGCATCAGAAGACAGGTAATTCTGGAGGCGCATAAAAACGCATCACAGCTCTCTCTGTGGTTACAATCAACTAATTTGTAGGGCCACCACTGGCCTGAAGTGAAAATGCGAAGAAGGAGTCTACACATAAAAAGTTAAAGGATGAAAGAGTTCTACCTCGTGCGATATCTGAGGGAAAATGTAACATCAGTAAAAAGAAGCCAATCTAAAAAAACCGCAATATCATTAAAAAAAAAAAAAAATCGTAGCCACATGGCAGAGCAGTAAAAGAACAATCATTTGCAATGCAATGGGTCTCGCGTTTGCTCGTGTTAGAGCTATTAGCGTTGTAAGTTCCTAACTGGACTTTTCTTTGCACATAAATTGAAAATGAAAAGTAAAACAGTTGACATAAGCAAGCCAATTCAAAGCGCCACAGCTGCAATGAGCATCAGTGTGAAGGAGAGACACAAAAAGAAGTTCGCCCACAGTCAAACGTATCGGCAATCGTGCAATTATTCATGTAACAGGGTTGGTGGCCAAGGCAGTAACAAAACCGCCCCAAGGAGGGACAAACGTTAAGCATTTACCAATGATGATAAAGGATTTTTGAAAGGCAAGCCCACGAACGAGTGATAGTGACTGGGAAGCTGTGGGCGTGGTTAAAAGCCCATAGATAGATTGCACCACATCAGAGCACTTGCGCTCGATCTAAAAATGGCATGCTTTTATGATATTCAAATAATCACAGCACAGAAGGGCAAGGACGGGTATTTGCGAAAGAATATAGGTCCTTCTGGGTGTGAGGTTAGGAAACTACGACCCACAAGGAAAAGACATTAAGCTGGTCAAGGAGATAAGGCGTTTTAGACGCAGTTGCAATCTGCCTGGGAAGCAAGGGACTTTCCACATTTAACATGTATTGAGATTGGGACCCATATTTATCAAAGGCTTTGCGTCGCCCTTGCACATCACAAGTGAACGCAGGGTAACGCAAAACCTAGAAAGAGATTTACCAAGCCATGCAAGGCCACCTTGTTTGGCTCTGCGTGGCTTGGTAAATCTGCAGTAATGCAAGGTAGTGCAAGTTGCTGCCTTGCATTACTCTGCCCCATGGATAGTTCCAAGGGTGCGGCGTGGGTGTTCCCACACATCCACCTATGGATTCTGTCAGATTCCCAGATTTACCATGAGTGGTAGACCTGGGAATGTGTCCAAATGTTGCGCCTTTCCAGGGGAGGCATATCAAGGAGAAATATGATATATCTTTATTTCTCCCCATTTTTCCTCTTTCTACATGTGCTGCATCTTGCTGCATTGTTTATATTTCTGATGGTTCTGTTCAATAGGTTCCTTTGGGTGTCTGGATACAGCACACTCTTAATTAACCTTATGGGTCTGGCATCATAGTTCATACTTTTTCTTGCATGAAGGGCCTCAGGTTTTATAACAGAATGTTAGATACCAAGAGTCTGTTAAAATCCACTTTTTAGATCTACAGAGAAAGCAGACAAGAAGATGACTTAGGCAAAGCGGCTGGCAAAACTTGAGTCATTGATGACCCAGTGCTCAAGCCCAATCATACACTTTGAGAACTTATTTGGCCTGAGATCGGTGGAATAAGCAATAAAATACCTATATATTTAAAGCTATGGTCACTGGCTCCTATGGACCTGAGCTATAGGGGACTCAAAGACACACAACTTACAAAAGGTTGAGAACAAGTTACAGTGACATCTCTTGTGCCTTGGCCCAGTGACACCAGTGGAAGTGTTAAGACTGGAACTGCGAATATGTAGCATTGTGTTTTAAGTTTTCTTTAAGCCAATTTCGTATTGGGTTAGGCTGCGGTCAAGTAAATACCTAAAGACCTATTAAAAAGCACTGATATATATTTGCCATCAAAGGGTCAACATCTTGGGTTGCCTCAACTTTAAATGATATTGAATGCCCACCGATGTTGGGTCAACCAGGGCTCAATAATTAAAGACAGTAGGAAGTCTACCAAAGAGTGTTCCAGGGGAAACGTTTTGGCTTCTTGGCCAACAACTGTGGTTACCTAACAAATGTGTTTTTGGGGTTAAACCATCAATTTCTAATGAACCATACCTAAATTGCATTTTTCCAGGTGAGAAAAGGAGGCTTGCCGTTTTACCAGTATTGGCCTTTACAAAATGATGGTTTTATAACAACGTGAGCACAGATGTCTGCACCTGTAAATTGTGAGGACATCAGACTGGTACATTTCATGCTCTTTTCCAGCTATACAATGCAGTAAAGAAGATGATTACTCTGGCCCCTATTTTTAGACCATAACATAAGGAGATGTCGTGAAGCTATGATGTTCTGCATTTGGATTGACTCTGATGCTATTTTGCTGTCAGTTGCTAGGAACATCTTGCACGCTTGGAAATTAACCAGATCCTTTGAAAGATGACTTATTTCAATGACTGCATATGTTTGAGAGATGCTCATTTATTAACTGATTGCTATTTAGCCATCAATTATTCCTGATGCAGTAACACTGTTATTTTTATGGAAAACTGATTATTGTTTTTTTTATCTTGAAATAGATATGTTGTTTTGGGAATTTTTATATTTGTATGGCTAACTGGCTGAAACAAATAAAGCTTTGGAGATAACAGAATATAGTTAAAAAACTATGTTTTTTTATTAATTTATATATGGACATTGATTCACTTAAACCTCAGAAGTATCATAAGCTCAAACACTTCTCCTCAAAGGATTGAACCCTAATCCCACCCTTGGCATGTGAGCAGTCCTCTATTTGGTACTAAGGAAAGGACTGAAAGTAAACAAGGCCCTTGCAGCCCTTTCTATGTCTCACCTTCATCAGTGCATGAACTAGAGCATGTGTTCTCACATGCAAGAGGTTTGTATTCATCTAGGGGCTTGGAACAAGACCACTGCTTACCATTTATCATTGTCGTTCATTTGCTGCCTTCTAATTCGGCAGCACAAGCCAGCTTCACTTCCTCTTCTTTTGGCTGGAGCAAGCACCAAGCACTGATTGCTTCATCAAGATTAAGGTCTATCCACTGTGATTGAGGTACTTAAAAAAATAAATAAATCTTTGCTTTCTTCTTTCCATGCTGTACTTGTCTGTGTTGCTTCTTTCCCTTGCATCCCTGCCCATTTTGCTTCTTCCCCTCCCATCCGTGTTCCTTCTTCCACCTCGCACCCCCGTCCATTATTCCCCTCCAACTACACTCTGGGGGTCATTACGACCCTGGCGGATTTCCTCCGCCAGGGCCGTGGGACGCGGTGGCACCGCCGACAGGCCGGCGGTGCCCCGCGGGGCATTCTGACCGCGGCGGCTTAGCCGCGGTCAGTAAAGGGAAACCGGCGGTCTCCCGCCGGTTTCCCGCTGCCCCCAGGAATCCTCCAAGCCGGCGCAGCTTGCTGCGCCGGCTTGGGGATTCCGACTCCCCCTCCCGCCATCCAGTTCCTGGCGGTTCTCCCGCCGGGAACCGGATGGCGGGAGGGGGAGTCGCGGGGCCCCTGGGGGCCCCTGCAGTGCCCATGCCAATGGCATGGGCACTGCAGGGGCCCCCGTAAGAGGGCCCCTACAAGTATTTCACTGTCTGCTTGGCAGACAGTGAAATACGCGACGGGTGCAAATGCACCCGTCGCACCTTCCCACTCCGCCGGCTCGATTACGAGCCGGCATCCTCATGGGAAGGTCGTTTTCCCCTGGGCTGGCGGGCAGCCGCCCGCCAGCCCAGGGGAAAACTTGAAATACCCGCCGCGGTCTTTTGACCGCGGCGCGGTATTTTGGAGGGCGGAATTCTGGCGGGCGGCCTCCGCCGCCCGCCAGAATCAGAATCAGGCCCTCTGTGTTGCTTATTCTCCTTCCACCCTTATCCTTATTGCTTATTCCCTCCGCCAGTGTTGCTTGTTCCTCTCTTATCCCCCGTCAGTGTTGCTTATTCTCCTCCCATCTCTTGTCCCTCTAGCTCGTTCCTCCCTTCCCCCAAATTCCATAAGGAAAAAAAAGTACTATGACACCACCAGCGCAGCACTTTTTTTTACCATCCCTTTACCTCCTCCCACCCGCACTCCCGCTGTCCACCCCACCTGATCGGAAAAGCCAATAGATTACTCATAGGTGAGACATATTGGCTTTGCCAGTGCTTATTATCACATACTATTGCTGCCTTTGATTTCAAGAAATCTGAGAGCAGTGGTTGTAAGAGCTGTGCTAGGCATACCAAAGAGAAAGCCAAGTGAAGCAGCTGCTCCTGTCAGTCAGTGGTTTAGTAAAGGCGCCATGGGCCATAATGCAAGAAAGGAAATTGAGCCCCTATCCTCTGGCGTGATAATAAACTAAACACTAACTGGAATGCAGTGTGCCCCTTAGACCCATGAACTCTGGTGTCACACACCTGCTGACCTACTGATAACTTTGGCCCTGCTTTTCCCTATCCATAATCGACAATATTTTGTTTTTATTATTTAGTACTTTTGACCAAAAGCCCTATTGGTGAACCGAATAATAGAACTTTATTGTGAGATTATTTTAAAGCATTACAAAAGTTCAAAATCAAAACAATTTTAATATATTGAAAGCAACTATAGAAGTACACAAAATACTGAACTAAAAATCAAGTTAGACATGTAAAGCCACAAAGACAGCAGCAGAATTATTGAATCATGCCATTGTAACCGGCAGATGTTATTCAAAATGAGTTTGAGTTAAAAACCCATTACCTATAAGAGCAGGTGCAGGTCTGGTCCTTTTAACTGTATGTAGATAGATAGAAATTATCACAAGCCCCACACCTGCACAAAATAAGTCATAATACATTTTATAATATAAGATTAGATCAGACAGCCAACTAAGAGTTACTGAGGTTCAAAATACATAAAATAATTTTAATTTCAGCTGAGCTCAGGTATGTTTACTCAATACTGGGGACAACATCTAACAGTGTTACCAAGGACCTTCAGTTTTTCTCTCAAAGGAAGAGTATGGTATCCCAACAAGATTGTATATCAGCTGGCCTCTATAAAGGCAGTATCCAGCAATTGAGCTCTAGCCTCAAATCATGGGGACAGGAAAGACGAAGTGCTGCCTTGACTTCATCTTAAAATCACAAAACAACATTCCTTCCTACTTTCAGTCACATGGCTCCAGGGACCATTCCAGACAACCAGTGGCAGCCGAACCAATCCTGTTGGACTAGGCCCGCGCTGCAAGGTCACCTCAACCTTTTTGCCTTCACTCCGCCTACTTTTCTGAATTTGTTTTTGTTGGCCTTAGGACTCTGTGGCCTTTACCACTGCTAACCAGTGTTAAAGTGCTTGTGCTCACTCCCTAAAACATGGTAAAATTGGCTTACACCTAATTGGCACATTTATTTACTTGCAAGTCCCTAGTGAAGTGGTCCTACATGTACCCAGGAACTCTAAATGGACTGATGCTAATGGGCCTGCAGCACGTATTGTGCCACTCACTGATGTAACCTTTTCAAACATGTCTCAGGTCTGCCATTTCAGGCTGTATGCAATTTTAAACCGCCAACTCGACTTGTCAAAGTAAACCTTTTGCCCAGCCTTAATCTCCCTTTTTATTTCATATGTCACCCCACAAAGTAGGCCCTTCACAGCTCATTGGACATGGTGCATTGTAATTAAAAAGGTGGACATGCATGTTTAAGTTTTATCTGTCCTGGTAGTGAAAAACTCACAAGTTTGTTTTTCTACTACTGTATGGTCTACCTCTGCCAGGGGATAACATTGGGTTATCTTATTACATTTAACAAGTGCTTACTTTTTAGTGTGATTAGGTAGGAAAGTTGTGTTTGGTGTCTGAGGGATTGTAATTTTAAATCCCTTTTAATGGTAAAGTCAGATTTTAAGTCACAATTCTGAAATTGCCACTTTAAGAAAGTTGACATTTTCTTGTCCTGGTCGTTTGGTGCCTGCAGCCTGTGCCTGTGTCACATGACTGTGTGTAGTTGGCAGTTGCCATTTGTATATTCCACCCAGACGGCGACACAATAGGTGTGCCTGTGTGGGTCATCTCAGACAGGTTGGGGGGCGGCGGCTGGGCACAGCTCTACTTGCACTTTATATAGGATAGGCTGTGCCCTGCTCTCACACAAAAAACTTTACACTAGTCTAATGAGGGTGCAGACTGACAGGAACAATGGCAGGGAAATAGGAATTTCCACACACCCCTGGAAAGGGAAACTTCTTAGAAACTTTTCCTACTTCAAAAGAGGCACCTTGTACTAAAAAAGGACTCTCAGACACTCTTCAGTTCACTTTCTGGACCTGTAGAAGGACTCTCAGGGGTCTGCCTGCTGCTGTGGTCTGCTTTGTACTTCAGAAGACTGCTTTGCTGCACAAAGAAGGGCTGGTCGGCGGCCTGAAGCCTGCTTTGAGTCCCCAGAGGTCTGCCCTACTGCTTGAGCTCTGCTCTTCTACTTGAATTTGGGACTTCCAGAGTGACTCCAAGGGCTACTTGGCTGGTCTACTGATCAGATCTTCAGGGAAAGAAAAGGCTGCAACTATTTTGAACCCGCATCTGGACCCTGCCTGACTGAGTACTGACCCTCCAAGTGGTGCCTCTCCAGGCCTTGACCCTTAGAAGTGGTGCTAAATGTGCTTAGATAGCCCAAATCCAAAACCTGGGACTTAGAAATTTCCAACCAAAAAGAGCTTTGAGAACCGAGAGGAGGCGGGACCTACCTGCTTGTCAATCCACCCAAGGTGCATCGCTGGTTGGCCTGACTTCACGGCAGCTCCCACTACGTTTATCTCCCCAGCAGCAAATTCTTTTCAGCAGCTCCAAGCAGAAGGGGTATCTGGCCTCCTGGAGCCCTTGTTGGTTACAGCCTGCAGATTCGTCTTGCTGGGGATCTTTCAATTTAAAAAAAGAGACTAAGTCCGATTGAAGGGATCTTCACTGCGAATATGGCCAGCAGCTTCCAAATAATGGTGCCTCCTGCTCGGACACTGCCAGCTGCCTTGCCCGCTGAACATTACCTTCTCAGACATTTTCTTCCAAACTTTCTTCTAAGTTTGAAGGTAAGCGGAGACTGGGCCCAATCCACTTTATGGATCCAACCTGAGGTCCTATTGAGGTCGGCCATAACTTTTGACTTAACCCCAGTCTTGCGTGACTAGATTTCCACGGCTGGCACTTTGATCTTTTAGGCGCTATTTTACACTTAAAACTTTACAGAATCATAACTCTGGTTCTACTAATTGGATTTCTGTCATTTTGGTGCCAAATAATTTAGTAAATTGTTCTAAATTGGTCTGGGATTTTTCTTGGGTTGTGTTTTCACTTTATTACTGTTTGACTGCTACATAAATATTTAACATATTAGCTCTACGTTAAGCCTGAGTGCGTTTGTGCCAAGCTACAAGAGTTTTAGTCACAGGTTAATTTATTGATTGTTTGTGGTTGACATTGACAGGGATTGTGGCTGTTGCTTGAAAAAGACTCACACACCCCCAACCAACAACCCAATTTCTCACAAATCCTATCTGATGAAACTTGCATCTAAACTTGTTAGGCAGTGGCTAATACAAAGTAAACTTGCTGTGCCCCACAGACAAAAGTATAAATCATTTAATTAGTATGCTGCTTCTGCATCAGATGTTGCACATCTAACTCAAGCTTTTAAGAAGCAGTGTTGCAGGATTAAAGCACCAGTGCATTTAAGACTTAACTGCAGCCCAATCTAAAATCATTTCAAGATCATCCAATGCAGATCAGTCATTGCCATAAGTGAGCTGCCAAGCGCCTGCCATAGTATGCCTTTGTGCTGTCCAGAGGGATGGTCTTACTGCCAGAAGTAGTGTGTGTTTGGGGAAAATCCCTTTAGCCCTTGATCCTTAAGGAAGTGTAGCAGAGCAATCCAACCTTTACTCAGCAGAGGGGGCGGGATGGAGGCTCAGAGCAACGTAATAATGAGCAACAATCATGAATGTCCTGTCAGTGCTTCATCAGAGAAATTCGTTTAATCACAGAAAACTGCTAAGCACTAAACCTAGATACACATATAAAAATACAAGGAAAGAACCACCACACTAAAATAAGACTGGCCTGCTCATTAGTAGTGTAAACTACTTACTTCATTAGTACTTCAACCATTCTTGTATTTGTTTTTTAGGACAGCTGCCTGCGAGCAGCACACTACCACTAACAACTCACCCGAATACATGGGTATCACTCATCTGAATTGTCCAGGAAGCCCCCACCACTGGAGAAGCCTGAGCTGTGCATGTATGCATCCAGGGAGCAGAAAGCAAGGTGAACGGGTAGATGCGCCACATGACAGGGAAGTTGTAGTTGCATTGATTGAGCAAATGCAAACTTGAGGTTTCTCTGTAGATCTTGGTGGTTCTGCTACCTACACATTCAATCCTGTGCTTTGTGCTAAATTCAAAGCCTACCACCCAAGTCACTATTCCACAGAAGCATACCAAAAAAGGAGTCCTTGAAAGCAGCACTATGCTGGTTCCGGCGCACAGATTCCCAGAGACAAAGGACTTGGAAGATGCAGCACAAACAGGGATAACACGAGCCAGAATCACCACTTTAAGGAGTGAGGACAGTCGCAGAAACTGGTGGGTACGGTTAATCTGCACCTAAAGTTACAAGCATGGGTAGCAGCAATTGGGATAGGCTGCAAACATTTCTATGACTCAGGGGCTTAAATTACAATCAGCAGTGGCCACATACATTTAGGTGCATTCTGCAAAGGCAAGGTTCTTAGGATACGCTGGCAATTGCAGGATGACTCCTAATCTTGGCAGATAAGCCTAGGCAAGCTGAGGCTCTCAGTACCACTAAAGGGCAGACACTGGGGTCGAGTGATGGACGGACGTCACTATCAGTGGACGTCTAGCCAATTCTCACCCTGGGTTCTGCAGCATCATTTGTTTCTTAGGATGCCTCACACATCATGCTCTTTCCTGGGCAGCTTTTGCCTTCTGCAGGACACTTTTGTGCCCCTCATCAACAGATGCTGGACTTCTTCCCTTAATGACAGAGAATACAGAACGTGTAGCAAAGTTCTTGGATTCTCCAAGTCTGGCCCTGACTTGGCAAAGAGGATGGAGCTCGAAGATCACTCAAGAGTATCCTGGCAGAGTCACTGAGTTTCCATCCACTGTATGTACCTGACTGACAAACACGAATGTGCATCCCAACACTCTGCTCTGTTTTTGGTTGTGCCTAGATTGACGAATGTTGTACAGCTTCCCACAGGATGTTTGTTTTAAACTTTGAATGGCAGAGACGGAAGGAAGAGAGGGTGGAGCTTGTGTGCTCTGTCAAAGGGGTACAACAAAGGCCAGAAAAGGAATGCAGAGACGATGCAGGTACTTGTTACACAGAGCTGTCTCAGTGAGTGGACAACTTTGCCCATTCGATGGTGGTTTCCTCACATCTTCCACTTACAGAAATCTGGTGCAGATCAAAAGAGGAAGACTGCAGAATTTCTAATCTAACCCCAATACACAAAATATTCAAGCAGCTCTCTGTCGAAACTCCATTTTATAGCCTCTGCATACACAGGCGTTCCAAAATGGACTCCTGTTCCCATACAGTGAACAAACCCTATGGAGAGCAATTACACATCCTCCACCAGTATCCCCGACGTATGGGGCAAAGGACCAATTGAGGGAGACTATGTATCCCCTTTACCAAGAAAGGCAAGTAGGCAACTACACATGGGGGAGGACAACCAATAATTTTATGGACTAGAAGTGGATAATCAGGTTGTTATTCTCTGTTGTCAAGTTCCTCGTAATCTAAAAAATTAGCAAAATATCTTTGGCACGGATACGAAATTCACTCCCTGTTTTACCAGATGTCACATTTGGGGTTTGGGTACACGTTGAATGAATAGGGAGACACTTGTTACCCCTGTGAGGCACCACACACAGACAGTGTTTTGGGTCTATTAAGCATCTATAATACTTATGTGGCGTGAACCTACCTGCGAAGCAACTAAGCATTGACACTGAAAGGGGTTTGCAGAGGACAATGCGGAGGAAGGGTGAGAAGGAAGAGCTTACGATACAAGGACGCGCTTACGATAGAATAAGGTGGAAACTTAAAATGAGGTTAAGAGGGTTGGTCAGGGCGTTGAGGGCAGTTGTAGAGCCGGAGGGGGAGGTGGTAGCAGGAGGATCTTTGGGGATGCCTCAGCTGCTTAGCTTTTACCATTCTTGCAGCATACTTGTGAGGAAAAGCCGGACTGGGAAAACAGCAGCTGGAAACAAATGTTCCTACCATCCCAATGCTGCATCAAAGAAGCTAGGCCTTCTCTAGGGGGTTCGCACCACAAGAATGTGTAGCAAAAATGACTCAAATGGTGCATTTATCAGCACATTTTTCAAAATATATTGTATGAAAAACCACAGATTTCAGCAGCAGCTGTAATGGAGAACTAATGAAATAGTAATAATACTTTAGAGCCTACTCAGTCCCCAAAAGCAATATCTGTGCAGCAGTAAATTATTTATGGGCCGAAAGGAAATGTTTATGGCTGACACAAAAGAAACTGGATGCGCAACATACAAATAATTGTGCCAGAGTCTCTATCTCTTACAGTGTGCCCCACAAGGAACTGCCCCTTGAATGATCAATGCCACGAGAAAGAACTCTAGATTTAGTTTGAGCCAGGACATAATGCACATCACTTCTCCTGGACCAGTTAATAACCTGCTCATAATGCTTGTCCTTTGCAGAGAGCTTTTTTGGCTCACAAGTCCAAGGGCTTAGAAGTGGCTACACAGCAACAATTTAGCACTGTAAACATACCTAGACTACCTGCATGTGATAGATTATACAATTCTGTTCGAAATGTGCATTAATATGCCAGTGTGCTGCATTCTTATTACAAGGGACTTCGAGGGCCTATGTGAATGTTTCTCACATATTCCAGGGTGCTGCTAATGATGTTCATGAGTGCTGTTCAATCATGCCAGAGATCTGATTAATATATCAGCCTGATAGGGGCATGCAAACTGTTCAGGACCTTGTGCTTACTGTGTCATAGAACTGTCCCGGTGCCTGTGTTGTTGCTCAACGTGGCAGGACATCTGAGGGTTATTATTTTCAGGTTACTTCCATCCCCCACCTGCCAGCTCCCTGCTCTCTTCTTTGGATCTTGGCTTCTTTTAGCTGATTATCTGGGAATCTGTTCCAACCCAAATTCTGGGGATGGTCGTACCGCTGCTCTTCTAGCAGCAGTGCCACCCAAATGCTGCAGCATGCAGTACCTTGCCATACAGATCACAGCAAAGCAGGTGCTGCGTCTTTACCGCGCCCTGCACGTTTCTTCTACAGTGCATGTGTCACAGGCACATGAGCACTATAGGAAGCAGCACAGATAGCTCTTTTTGTAATAAGGAAGAAATTGTGCACCGAAGCAGCTTTGCGAATGGCGCTTACCCACATGTGGTCCCTCTTCCTCCCTTTATACCATTCAGCATATCCGGTGCTGGGACTGAGCATATGGATGGTGGCGGGTGCCTGACTGGACTACGGCACTGCCAGTGTTCCCTCAATAATGCTTTAAGTGATAGATGTTAGCCTATTCACCCCCAGCCTACAACAGGATCCCCCAGTGTCCCACGTGACCACCCCAGTGCTGGTGCAAGGTCTTTCCTTTAAGGATGCAGAGAATTACAGCATTGGTTTGTCAAAAACTCCAGAGTGTAGAAGGACCTCATGATCCACAATGCCAAATACCGCAGATGGACAGATTGGTCAAGGCATATGGAAAAATATAAAAATTAAAACATTGTAAAGGAAGGCCACTAACTGAATGCAAGGGGGTGATGCCTTGCTTTATGAGGAGAGGTCCTTCCAGTTTTCACCGATTATTTCTGTTGTGAAAAATGCTCCTACACAGGTACATTTCCCTATAAGGCAAGGAATGAATGTTACTGAATAAAGGCAGGGGTGCCTAGTCAATGAGACAGCACTACGGGCCATACATGCTTTCCAGTCATACCGCAAGGAAAGAGGTGAAATCGCTGCCTTGAAGAGAACGTGTAATACCATATAATAGCTTCCACTTTAGACACAGCCCGATAAGACTCAGTTAAGCAGTGCAAAAATAATTTAATGTGTCCTTAGATCTGCAACGGATCAGACAGGGCTGCAATCAGAAAGGTGAAGTCACAGTAAACTTCAATTTAAGGTGAGGGGCAGTGCACTGAAATACATTCAGTGGCAGCTGGAGAACTTTAAAAAATGGAGCAGGGTACATACCCACCTCACATCATACAGCTTAAGTGAGGAAAGCAAGTCTAACTTCCTCCATGGCTGTATGGGTGGATTGGGAGGCATGTGGTTTAAATTCCCTGAAAATGTTTTGAGAAAATATGGCCCAATGGGACATATTAGCACTCAAATCTCAAGTAAATTGGAGATAAAGGCAAAGGCCGCATCATGTCACTCATGACATATTCCAATACTTTCACGTGTGTCCCAAGCAAGCATGTCTCTCCTCAGGGGGGTTCAGTGTTTTACCACCCACTCTGTTCCCCAAGACACCATTAAAAATTGGTAACAAAATGTGACCGTTTTCCAACAGAATTTTCTTAAACAGCTATAGGCACTGGAGGCAGTTGACACAACATGGTTATTGAATTTCTCAGGGCCTGTCTTACTTGAAAATACATCTTTAATAGCTTCCTTCACTATGGCAGTTAGAGAACACTGGTATCAAGGAACCAAATCCAGATATGCACGTACTGAACTGAGATTATCACTCCTATAATACATGTTAACTGTTTGGGGTCCAGAAATTGCATCTTTTTATATTTATTTTTCTTTTCCAACATCAGCTTCACACATGGGCTGACTTCCTTAGATGCCCATGTACCACTGTTAAATACGAAGGATACCCATCATATGTCACATGGCTAAGGTTATGCATGGGGTGGGCACCATCATGTTAGGAAGGGCCGACATAATGTAAAGAATGGGCACCATTATGCAAGGATGTGACCTCATCAATCATTGGCGACCTTTGACCCTGTCACCAGGCAGGTCGCTCCCATCATCTGCCACGCAGCCCCCTGTGGGTTGAACCTCCGTTGCCGCTTTTGCCGCCTGACTACTCGCTCCCTTTTTTCTGTACCCCTGCGCTTGGCTTCTGTGCCACTTCGTTTTTTTCATTCTGTGCCCCTGTGTTTTGCTTTCTGTACCCCTGTGCTCTGTTGTCCCTCTCCCACCGTCTTTTCCCGCCGTTTTTTCCCTGGGTTTTCCCCTGGGTTTTTCCCTTGCTGCTGAGCCCCTGCTGCCCCGCCCCCTTCACTCCCATTGGCCGCCCCGCTCCCACCTCCCAGCTGCTCCTCCCTCCCTCTGCCCTCATATGGAGGCCGCGAGCGGTGGTAGAGAGCGACCTTTGACCCTGTCACCAGGCAGGTCGCTCCCCCCATCTGCCACGCAGCCCCCTGTGGGTTGAACCTCCGTTGCCGCTTTTGCCGCCTGAATACTCGCTCCCTTTTTTCTGTACCACTTCATTTTTTTCATTCTGTGCCCCTGTGTTTTGCTTTCTGTACCCCTGTGCTCTGTTGTCCCTCTCCTGCCGTCTTTTCCCGACGTTTTTTTCCTGGGTTTTCCCCTGGGTTTTTCCCCGGGTTTTTCCCTTGCTGCTGAGCCCCTGCTGCCCCGCCCCCTTCATTCCCATTGGCCGCCCCGCTCCCACCTCCCAGCTGCTCCTCCCTCCCTCTGCCCTCATATGGAGGCCGCAAAGCGGTGGTAGAGAGCGACCTTTGACCCTGTCACCAGGCAGGTCGCTCCCCCCATCTGCCACGCAGCCCCCTGTGGGTTGAACCTCCGTTGCCGCTTTTGCCGCCTGACTACTCGCTCCCTTTTTTCTGTACCCCTGCGCTTGGCTTCTGTGCCACTTCGTTTTTTTCATTCTGTACCCCTGTGTTTTGCTTTCTGTACCCCTGTGCTCTCTTGTCCCTCTCCCGCCATCTTTTCCCGCAGTTTTTTCCCCGGGTTTTCCCCTGGGTTTTTCCCTGGGTTTTTCCCTTGCTGCTGAGCCCCTCCTGCCCCGCCCCCTTCACTCCCATTGGCCGCCCAGCTCCCACCTCCCAGCTGCTCCTCCCTCCCTCTGACCTCATATGGAGGCCGCGAAGAGGTGGTAGAGAGCGACCTTTGACCCTGTCACCAGGCAGGTCGCTCCCCCCATCTGCCACGCAGCCCCCTGTGGGTTGAACCTCCGTTGCTGCTTTTGCCGCCTGACTACTCGCTCCCTTTTTTCTGTACCTCTTCATTTTTTTCATTCTGTGCCCCTGTGTTTTGCTTTCTGTACCCCTGTGCTCTGTTGTCCCTCTCCTGCCGTCTTTTCCCGCCGTTTTTTCCCCGGGTTTTCCCCTGGGTTTTTCCCTGGGTTTTTCCCTTGCTGCTGAGCCCCTGCTGCCCCGCCCCCTTCACTCCCATTGGCCGCCCCGCTCCCACCTCCCAGCTGCTCCTCCCTCCCTCTGCCCTCATATGGAGGCCACAAAGCGGTGGTAGAGAGCGACCTTTGACCCTGTCACCAGGCAGGTCGCTCCCCCCATCTGCCACGCAGCCCCCTGTGGGTTGAACCTCTGTTGCCGCTTTTGCTGCCTGACTACTCGCTCCCTTTTTTCTGTACCCCTGCGCTTGGCTTCTGTGCCACTTCGTTTTTTTCATTCTGTGCCCCTGTGTTTTGCTTTCTGTACCCCTGTGCTCTGTTGTCCCTCTCCCACTGTCTTTTCCCGCCGTTTTTTCCCTGGGTTTTCCCCTGGGTTTTTCCCCGGGTTTTTCCCTTGCTGCTGAGCCCCTGCTGCCCCGCCCCCTTCACTCCCATTGGCCGCCCCGCTCCCACCTCCCAGCTGCTCCTCCCTCCCTCTGCCCTCATATGGAGGCCGCGAGCGGTGGTAGAGAGCGACCTTTGACCCTGTCACCAGGCAGGTCGCTCCCCCATCTGCCACGCAGCCCCCTGTGGGTTGAACCTCCGTTGCCGCTTTTGCCGCCTGACTACTCGCTCCCTTTTTTCTGTACCACTTCATTTTTTTCATTCTGTGCCCCTGTGTTTTGCTTTCTGTACCCCTGTGCTCTGTTGTCCCTCTCCTGCCGTCTTTTCCTGCCGTTTTTTCCCTGGGTTTTCCCCTGGGTTTTTCCCCGGGTTTTTCCCTTGCTGCTGAGCCCCTGCTGCCCCGCCCCCTTCACTCCCATTGGCCGCCCCGCTCCCACCTCCCAGCTGCTCCTCCCTCCCTCTGCCCTCATATGGAGGCCGGGAAGCGGTGGTAGAGAGCGACCTTTGACCCTGTCACCAGGCAGGTCGCTCCCCCCATCTGCCACGCAGCCCCCTGTGGGTTGAACCTCCGTTGCCGATTTTGCCGCCTGACTACTCGCTCGCTTTTTTCTGTACCCCTGCGCTTGGCTTCTGTGCCACTTCGTTTTTTTCATTCTGTGCCCCTGTGTTTTGCTTTCTGTACCCCTGTGCTCTGTTGTCCCTCTCCCGCCGTCTTTTCCCGCCGTTTTTTCCCTGGGCTTTTCCCCGGGTTTTTCCCCTGCTGCTGAGCCCCTGCTGCCGCGCCCCCTTCACTCCCATTGGCCACCCCGCTCCCACCTCCCAGCTGCTCCTCCCTCCCTCTGCCCTCATATGGAGGCCGCGAAGCGGTGGTAGAGAGCGACCTTTGACCTTGTCACCAGGCAGGTCGCTCCCCCATCTGCCACGCAGCCCCCTGTGGGTTGAACCTCCGTTGCCGCTTTTGCCGCCTGACTACTCGCTCCCTTTTTTCTGTACCCCTGCGCTTGGCTTCTGTGCCACTTCGCTTTTTTCATTCTGTGCCCCTGTGTTTTGCTTTCTGTACCCCTGTGCTCTGTTGTCCCTCTCCCGCCGTTTTTTCCCTGGGTTTTCCCCTGGGTTTTTCCCTGGGTTTTTCCCTTGCTGCTGAGCCCCTGCAGCCCCGCCCCCTTCACTCCCATTGGCCGCCCCGCTCCCACCTCCCAGCTGCTCCTCCCTCCCTCTGCCCTCATATGGAGGCCGCGAAGCGGTGGTAGAGAGCGGCCTTTGACCCTGTCACCAGGCAGGTCGCTCCCCCCATCTGCCACGCAGCCCCCTGTGGGTTGAACCTCCGTTGCCGCTTTTGCTGCCTGACTACTCGCTCGCTTTTTTCTGTACCCCTGCGCTTGGCTTCTGTGACACTTCGTTTTTTTCATTCTGTGCCTCTGTGTTTTGCTTTCTGTACCCCTGTGCTCTGT
The DNA here is from genome assembly GCF_031143425.1 of Pleurodeles waltl. NCBI lineage: Eukaryota > Metazoa > Chordata > Amphibia > Caudata > Salamandridae > Pleurodeles > Pleurodeles waltl. Next base: position 547,913,421 of record NC_090440.1, on the reverse strand, counting down.
TGTCCCTCTCCCGCCGTCTTTTCCCGCCGTTTTTTTCCCCGGGTTTTCCCCTGGGTTTTTCCCCGGGTTTTTCCCTTGCTGCTGAGCCCCTGCTGCCCCGCCCGCTCCCACCTCCCAGCTGCTCCTCCCTCCCTCTGCCCTCATATGGAGGCCGCGAAGCGGGTGCGCTGCTGGCGCGCCGCTGGCGCACCGAAGGCGCGCATAAGGCAAGCCCGTCTGCCCCCGTCCGCGCCTGAACCGCACCCAGCACCAGAACCCCTGGAACCCACACCCCCGCAACGCCAGACTGCACTATGACGCAAGCACCCTCCACGCACTCAACACCAGACGAGACCACCCCTGCTACCGGGCCACCCAGAAACGCAACCAGGGGCCTTTCACCTGCCGGAACTGCAGATTCACCAGCATCCAACCCTCCACACCACCAGCCAGAGAATCCAACCACCTCCGCTGCATCCTCCTCAACACCCGCTCCGCTCGCAAGCACGCCATTGAACTTTGGGACCTCCTAGACTCCACTTTCCCCGACGTTGCCTTCCAGACGGAGACCTGGCTGAACGCCACCTCAGCACCAGACATCGCCATAGCCATCCCACAGGGCTACAAGATCTCCCGCAGAGACCGCACCAACGGAGTGGGAGGAGGAATCGCCATCATCCACAAAGACTCCATCAAAATCTCAACGAACACCGATGACACCCTCACCACCGCTGAGCACATGCACTTCCAGATCCACACTGACCCCAACACCACCCTCAGAGGAACTCTCATCTACAGACCTCCCGGACCCCGCCCACAGTTCAGTGACACCATCGCCGACCTCATCAGCACCCACGCCCTCGCTTCCACAGACTACATCCTCCTCGGGGACCTGAACTTCCACCTCGAGAACAACAACGACGCCAACTCCACCACCCTGATCGACAACCTTGCCAACCTCGGACTCAAACAGCTCGTAACGACACCCACTCACGCCGCTGGACACACGCTCGACCCCATCTTCTCTGCAAGCCCCCACGTCTCCTTCAACCACACCACGAACCACACTGGACCGACCACAGATGCATCCACTTCACCTTCAGAAAACCCACCACACACCACCGCACACAACAGCTACCACGCCGCTGCTGGGGCAAGGTCACCGAGGACCAACTGACTACCGCCCTCGCCCTGAGACCACCCACCGACCCAGACACTGCCGCGACAAACCTCACACAGTGGATCAACGACTGTGCCAACACCCTCGCCCCTCTCAAGACCTTTACAACCAACCACACCAACAAGAAAGCCGCCTGGTTCACCGAGGACCTCCGGATCTCCAAGCACACCTGTTGGAAGCTGGAAAAGAAATGGCTCCACGACCGAACACCAGACAACCACACAGCCCTCAAGAGCGCCACCCGCAGACATCACCAACTCATCAGGACCGCCAAGAAGACCGCCTTCAAGGACCGCCTAGACAACAACGCACACAACACCAAAGAGCTCTTCAGCATCGTGAAAGAACTCTCCAACCCCAGCTCCATCACCAACGACATCCCGCCATCTCAAGACCTGTGCGACTCCCTGGCCACCTTCTTCCACCGCAAGATCACCGACATCCACGACAGCTTCAACCCCGACCCCCCCCGCACCCACCACCGAGTCCACCACCCCTGCGACTACCACTCGCACCAGTCGCCTGACCGCCTGGTCCAGCGTCAGCAACGAAGACACCATCAAAACCATGAACTCCATCCACTCCGGATCCCCATCGGACCCCTGCCCTCACCACGTCTTCAACAAAGCCAGCGCAGCCATCGCGCCCCACCTCCGGAAAACAATCAACTGTTCCTTCGAGACAGCAACCTTCCCAGAAAGCTGGAAGCACGCCGAGATCAACGCCCTTCTGAAGAAGCCCAAGGCGGACCCCAAGGACCTCAAGAACTTCCGTCCCATCTCCCTGCTCCCTTTCCCGGCAAAAGTGACCGAGAAGATCGTCAACAAACAGCTGACCCGCTACCTCGAAGTCAACAACATCCTGGACCCGTCCCAATCTGGTTTTCGCAGTAACCACAGCACCGAGACCGCCCTCATCGCCGCCACTGACGACATCCGGACCCTGATGGACAAAGGAGAAACAGCCGCCCTCATCCTCCTGGACCTATCAGCAGCCTTTGACACGGTCTGCCACCGCACCCTATCAGCACGCCTCCATGACACCGGTATCCAAGAGAAGGCCCTGGCCTGGACCACATCCTTCCTCTCCGGCAGAACCCAGAGCGTCCGCCTCCCACCCTTCCGCTCCAAAACCACCGAGATCATCTGCGGCGTCCCACAGGGATCCTCCCTCAGCCCGACACTGTTCAATATCTACATGGCCCCCCTCGCCCACGTCGCACGACAACACAACCTCAACATCATCTCCTACGCCGACGATACCCAGCTGATCATATCCCTCACTGAAGATCCCCATACCGTCAAAGCTAACCTCCACCGAGGAATGAAGGCCGTAGCCGACTGGATGAAGGACAGCAGACTGAAGCTGAACTCAGACAAGACGGAGGCCCTCATTCTCGGACCCACCCCATCTGCCTGGGACGACTCTTGGTGGCCCACGTCACTAGGCACAGCCCCGGAACCCACGGACCACGCACGCAACCTGGGGGTCATCCTCGACTCCACTCTCTCCATGACCAGGCAAGTCAACGCCGTCTCCGCGTCCTGCTTCAACACCCTCCGTATGCTCCGCAGGATCTTCAAATGGATCCCCCTCGACACGAGAAAAACCATTACCCAGGCCCTCATCACCAACAGACTCGACTACGGAAACGCCCTCTACTCAGGAACTACAAACAAGCTCCTGAGACGACTCCAACGCATCCAGAACGCCTCGGCCCGACTCATCCTCGATGTCCCCTGCCGCAGCCACATCACACTCCACCTGAGAGGCTTGCACTGGCTCCCCATCAACAAAAGGATCACCTTCAAGCTCCTAATCCACACACACAAAGCACTGCACAACACCGGACCCACCTACCTCAACAACCGACTCAGCTTCCACACCCCCACCCGAAGCCTCAGCTCAGCCAACCTCGCGCTCGCCACAGTCCCCCGCATCCGAAAAACCACCGCCGGTGGCAGATCCTTCTCCTACCTCACCGCCAAAACCTGGAACACTCTCCCCACCATCCTATGACAGACCCAGGACCTGCTGGCCTTCAGAAGACTCCTCAAGACCTGGCTCTTCGACCAGTAGCACTCCCCCCTCCCCAGCGCCTTGAGACCCTCACGGGTATGTAGCGCGCTTTACAAATGCAGTGATTGATTAATTGATTCATAGATTGATCAATCAAGGAATGCCACAACAGACAACTGGTTTGGCTACTTCTAATACGCCCAACGCCCACCATGATGTGAATGTTGAATGATCTCCATCAAACAAAGAACCTTAGTCTCTGTTTATTTCTCTTTTTGCACAATTTGTGTTTCACTCGAGGCTTCTGAGGGGTTCGGTTTTATATAGTAAATCAGTTTTCTAAGACCGATCCATTTGGAGATATCACTGAACTATCTGCAGTTTTTGGGAACTAGAGTGGCAAAGTTTTGCCCGCCCCTCGACACCCCGACCACACACACATACAACATCCTGCTTCCTGGTCACCACTCTTAATCGCCCAGATACTAGCATTTACAGGAGAGTGGAACTGGATGGACCGCGCACGGTCTTATTTAAACTGGAGTTCTACAGCCGCCATAACGGTCTTTCATAGCTCGAGGCCGTCTCACACCAGATGCTGAGCTCAGCAAACAAACCGCAAAGTTCAGAGACATAAATCCAGCGGCTGAGATTTATCACGGAGGGGAATGCGGTGTGTTCTTCTGTCAGTGCCTGGCAGGGAGGCCTGTGGCACTGCTCGCAGGCCACGTGTGCCCAGGGCCCTGTTGGGTTAATGGATGTACTGAGTGGATCAGCGAGCCTTGGAAAGCCCGAGGTTTGAATGGCAGCGGGGAAAGTTGGTAGTTCTTTTTTCATGCCTCTGCCCTGCTAGCTGGTTTGTGGAAAACTGGCAACCTCCACAACCCCCGAGAAAAAATATAAAGCAGCTGCCAAATCAACAACAATAATTCGTTTACTGGTAAGTTTTACAAAGCAGGTAACCTTTTCCCTTGCTCTTATGTTTTTTTAATATGAATGATAACTTGTGACAGTGCCACACAAATAAATATTAATCACCCAGCAGGACCAAATAAAACAAACATAGTAGGTCTGGCGCCTGACCCAGGCTTTGCCAATGCTATTTTGTTTGTGAACCTTTTTTGTATGAAGACACACTAAACAAGAGCAGACCGGTAACAGTGATGGTGGAGCTGCCAGTTCCTCCTCTAAGTAAAACAATCATTGTCTAAAAGCCAAAAGTGATATATTTTTCGCGATGTAAAATCATACACCGCACCAGTAGTCCCTGCCAGTGTCAGGAGCTCCCTAGAGTGAAGCTGTACACATTGTGAAAGAGCAGAAAATGACACTGACAGCCAGGTAAGCCAATGACCAAAGTGGGCCCGGCCTTGTGCCCCATGCTGCATGCTGTCCGGGACTACAGCAGAGCAATGGAGGAGGAGAGCTAGTTGAATGCCACTATAACTATAGGTAGGATCTACATTTTTATTAAAAGCAAAAGGCCTTGGCTAACGCTAGACCTCAAAAAATGAAACAGGACTAAAATGTCCACACCGTGGTCCAATATAAAGTCTGACACCTGCCGACTGAACGCGTACACGTCTTTCAGGCTTGTTACTTGGTGAGGTCCAAAAAACCTCTGTGGCACAGCACTACCGAATTCAAAAGGCACGAAAAGGGGCTAATATTAAACCATCAAAATGGAGTGAAAAGACTTTCTTCTTATAGTTCAATGCTCATGACCCTCACTGCTCTGAATATAAAATATTAATGACTCTAGAGCAGTGGATAAATACACTATTAATACACTGTGATCCTCCATGAATGCAATTGGCACAGCTGCGTGGCAAATTATAATTAAACTAACCTTTCATTGCATAACTTGTGGTAGCCATCATTGTTAGTCTGATGTTTGAAGCTGTAGCCTCGCTGCTAGACAGAGTTGTTTTAAAATGACATTTGAAGTGAGAATTTTGAAAATGACGGTGTTTGTTTGATTCCAGTGTAAACGTTGTTAAACAACACTTGCTCGGTTTCTATGTTTCCCATTATGCAATATAGGATTATGCCCATTATAATCCCAGCCCCCTGATATACCTCTGTAAAAAACTAAACTGTTGTCCAGAGATTTTCATTATTAATTTGTGTTTTTGGATCATTAGAGAAGTAGACATACATAGAAAAGAAACAAATAATAATGGTTTTTAATCCTTTTATGTATACACCAAACAATGTTTATGATCTGAATATGAAAAAAGATAATGTTTATCACTCCTGTATTAGACACATTTTCATAGTTCACTTTATTTGTTTAGGCAATTGCATGCAATACATTTGCAGAATGTTGAACATTTAGAAGAGCGTATTGACAACAACATCTTTTCGTAGCACTTGTTTTGCAAGTACATGTACGTGTAAATTTTGCGGGTAGAGGCTTTATACATTTTGTAGGTTTTAGCACCCCATCAATATCTTACCAACCAAATTCACACAGATCTTTCTCTACATATGCATGATCTAAAACATTTACACATCTTCTGATCAAGTAGAACACCCTTTTAATGTTCCCACGCACAGAATATGATGTCGCTGGAAGGTCACTTAGCAGGAATTATCTCTTGAACTCACTATACCGAAGATCGCCAAATGTGTGACAGTAAGAAATCTTTTTCCACACACACACAAGCTATTTTTCTACATCTTTAAAGTCACATTCTTCTTCTGTTTCAGCAAATTCTTTTATAAACCTCACAGGTTCAGCAGCTAAAGCTCCAAGCTTTGCTCCAATTTTGCTCATAGTGTCATCACCTATAATAAAATGTGCCTTGATAAGGAAACTGGGCATCTCTGGGTCACGTTTCCTGTACAGAATATGAAGCGGGTTTAAGTGTCTTGTCTCACCTGTTCCATAACGTATCCATAACTCTCACAATCCTTGACTTCTGAATATTGCAGCAAATCTAAGTAGCACAATAATAACATCTATGTCATTTGACAGTACAATGACCCAATAGGAACCATTTTGAACAGCCCAGCCAACATGTGGCACAACACGATGGTCACCTTCCTCCAATTTGCTGCTGAGTTCTTGAACAATATGCCCCTACTTTTTTAATACATCTCTGCAGGCACCAACTCCTTGTTGACAATCATTCCACTTGCAATAATTGAAAATTCAGTGTTCACTGAAGCATCAGCAGTCTTTTGGTGAGTTAACATCTCCAAGTTTTTGTTCGATGTTGATGACCAGAATTTATCAAGTTGCACAGGTATAGGTGTCAAATTTGTGATGCAGGCAAGGTCAATTGTTCCACTTGTAGGCATTTGTCTGATTCTCTCACATTCTTTGACAGATAGTTCAAGATAACTGTTTAAGACAATGTGCAATTCTTGCAAGGTCCACACTGACTTTGATATTTGTAGAACAGTCTGAACGACCTCTCTGAAGTTTTGCATGGATGAATTCTTGACCATTTGCAATTCGTGGCATATAGTCCACAACAACAGCAGTTCTCAATGAGGACAGATTTTCAAATTGAACTTTTTCAGGTGAAAGTTTTTTTTCGGGCTCTTGTACGAGTTTGTGCTTCACTGCTTTGGGTGCAGGATCTCCATCAAATAATGCGTTTGTTGGAAGATGATGCAACAGAATGTCCTTGACAAATTCACCCCTTTCTTTTGCTACATCTATCTCTCCATGTGCTTGCAAAAGTAGTTTTTTTGTAACCTGTTTTGTAGTGGCTGGTTGGACGAAACTCTTACTATGGCAATTAAAGCGTGGAAGTTTAGCTTTATTTATTATGTCAAACAGCGTTTTCTCTTTCAATACAAATCTCTCCTGCTTCAGTTCTGCGTGTAATTTCAATCCATGTTCCAGGACATCTAGTAGACCGGGTCCCTTCCTGCACAAAAACAATCATCCCCGCAATGGTGCAAGGATGCCTGCATTGGGGCATGGCAGCAATTTGTGTGCAGGGGACAAGGACAGGAATGAGCCATATCTTGTAGATATGGCACATTCCTCCCATTTTCTTTTTTCACAGGGTAGCACAGCAAGAAGGCTTGCGGTGCTGCCCTGTGCCAAAACCTTGTAAATGAGGCATTTGGTTTTCAGGTTTTCTGAACTGAGAGTATTGAACATTGCCTGGCTTTGCATTATGTCTTTTGAATGACGTGCACCCTGGGCCTTGGTCACTTCTGAGATAAGATATTTAAAACCTAATCTGTCATTCTTGTTCCAGAAAGCATTACAACGCAATTTTTCTATAGCCTCAGATATAATGAGCAATACCTTGTAACAAACAAATATGAGTTCCGCTCTGTTGCTTCCAATGATTTCACTCTCAATAAGTGCATCCTCTATGCCACATCCACTGAGACAACTTCCTGCACACCGCAATGTAACTTTTGTCATGTGGAAAATGCCCATCATTGGATTAAGATCATCAAATTCAACTGGATTGCTCATAAAAATGTCAGATACAATACGAAAAACACATTAATCGCAGAAAATTGGCAGGATAGGCTGGTCTTCAAGCTGAGCACACACATTTTTCGAAATTTTTTGGAACTGTGTGTACTGTTGCGTAATTTGTGACTGGAGATTATATCACTGGTAAAAACCAAACCTTCTTCAGTGGGACGGTGTTCTGGGAGATCAGAGCATGAATTCCAGTCCACGGAAGAAGTGACTTTTCTTCATCCTTCAGTCAGCACCAAATAAGCCATCTGATAAATTCAGTTAAATCAGCTTTGCAGACAGCAGCATCGGGTAGAAGAAGACCATGTCCTCAGCCACTTTGAAACTTTCTGGTAGACTGGGATTTGTTGATGGCTTGTAGTGATTCAGCACGGCAGTCGGGTTCTAAGTTGGCAGGTTGGTTGTTTGTTTATGCCCACAGCTGACACAGCTTGTTTTCCAGCAACTACTTCATTGGTACAGTCTTGAAAAAGCACCACAGCAGTATCATGTGTGCTGGATGTGCCAGACAAAATCAAAATTATCAAGAGCAGCAATTGTAAATCCTTTCCTGGTAAAGTGACTTGGAAGTGGTGTGCTGTTGGATTCACAAAATTTTACATCAAGATCTAATAACAAGTTCCTGCTTAATACTATGTCATTGTAACTTGTTGATACATCAATTCTATTAATTAAAGTGATTAGCTCTCTACATTTGCACTTGTCATAGATTGCATGTGCAGCCACCATGTGTAGCAGAGTTTTCTTTTTGCCATGATGCAATTTATAAAACATTATTTGAACAAGACAGTACAGTTGCACAGCACAAGCCTGTCGGTTCATAGGATTGTCTTCCACTTATTTGCTTATATCTTCAAAGCCATCATCAATGTTGTTGGCTTCTGTTCTGAACTCAAGAACTTTAGATTGTAACAGTTTTGCTTTACTGATATTGACCGAATATGTAAAAAATGTTAAGGCAACAGCAGGCATTCTTGTTGGCTCCCATGATATGTTGAGTTTTGGGGCACCACAAAATTTGTCATTAAGTTCAAAATCAATATCTTCGGGATGTTTCTTTAAATGGTTTATGCTGATTTTAATGCATCCTGTGATCTTATTTTGGCAGCAAGAACTTCAGAAATCAAATCAGTTGAGAACACTTTAAGTGTCTCATTCTTTTTGTTAGCCTGACAAAAACACAATTCTGTCATTGTACATTCTCACCAGAAAAATCTTAATTTCATTATTATGGATCAGTACAGTTTCATCAATGTTGACCATTATTTCTCTGATATCACCGAGTGTGAACCCGTAGCCAGCACTCAAGAGTAGTCGATGCTCGCTGCACTCTGTAGGGGTGGGGTGGGTGCGGCGCAATGGTAACATTGAATAAAAAACAAAACAAAAACAACTCACCTGCTCCGTTGCCATCGCGCCACTCGGCTCCTCTTTCCCTCATGACTGCAGGCAAACACAGGCACTCAGCCTGCCCTGCGGCCAATCCTGACGCTACTCTGAGCAGCATTAGGATTGGCTGGGAGCCTGTGCCTACTCTCTCCAGCCTGGCAACACAGTGCCGAGCTGGAGAGAGCACAGTGCGCATGTGTGTTTGGCCGGACAGAGATTGCCAGCCAAATATACATGTGCACTGAGGGGAGTGCACAGTGCACTCGTCTCGTCTCCTTCATCCCCCATGGCCCTGCCTCTTTCACATAACATAGTGTATTATCATTTTGTTGTGAAAGCTTTGCAGCTTCTACTGCTGGCCGGGGACGATGCTCCTCTGCCATAGTGGAGTAGCCGCTGCTGATTAAGAGTGGTTTTAAAACTTAATTCCCTTTTTCAAAGCGTGCAAACTTAACTCAAGTCTGGTGGTTAAGTTGCTGCTGGGAGCTCATTGTACATTCAGATTTTCGAATGTATGCATGCATGCAGCTCAGATAGACATACAAATCCTCAGCAAATATATTCACCTCGTTGTTTAGATCAGCTACTCAGCTGAAAACTTGATCTTGGAAGAAACTAGCTGCAGATAAAAACATGTTTTCTCATTGAGACTCACATACTATCTACTTTGTTCTTTCGTCAATCCCTTTGGCCCTTGTTCTGGCTAAACCACAGATAACACATTGAAGAGCCTCTACTGTCTGATCAGTTGATGGAGGTGGACGAGGGGTAACCATCAATCTTCTAAGTGGATGGGCATTGGGTTTGGTTGTCGTCACTTACTAAGAAGACTCAGATTCTTGTTGTGGTTCACTGGTTTCTGCTATTTTTTGACAAATGTTTTTTAGGCTTTTTTCCATTGTATATGACTTGTAACAATTGTTACAATTAACATATTTGATCCAGTTCACCTATCAGTTTCAATCTTTTATGAACTTCGTCTTGCCATATTTCTTAAGCATTTCAAAATCTCTTTTGGATTAGTTTGTCATATGATACATTTTTTCTTTGTTGGAGTCCTCAGATTTTGTAGTTAGCAGCACTTTGTCAGAAGGTAAATATCCTCTGCTACCACCTGCTTCGCTCATGTTTACGAACTTGAATCAACGGAAAACCTCAAACAAAAACAATATTAAAATAAATTACCAATATGATGGCTAAAACACATCATTCTAGAGCCACACTTTTAGAAGAAAAAATGGTGCAAGGGTTGTTCTGAGGAGTTATTTTCTGTCTCTATTAGACTACTTGACCCCCAAAACCTAGGTTTTGCCACCAAAATGAAGTATATAGGCCTCATGGTTCCTGAAATATTACAACATCACTGCAACACATCTGCTATTTTTAAAAATGTCATTCCGAAAAAATCGGCCTGGATTAGCAATGTCTACCCAAGTCAAATTACTTCTCTAATGATACAAAAACCACAAATGAAAAATGAAAATCTCTGGACAACATTTTTTTATGGAGGTATATCAAGGGGCCAGGACTATTAGAATAAACTGAAAGGCTAATCTGACATTACTCTGGGAAATATTCAAGTTGAGTATAAACATGAGTGATGTTCTTGCCTCAGGAAGCTACTCTTCTGGGCAACTGCAGGGATAATTATGTATGATTATGCTGTGATCACAATTAAAAATAAAAAAACAAAAAATTTCCAGCTCATGCAAATGATGAGTACTGAAGTTTTCTTCGACATGTTGACGAGCTTGCCTTTCTATAGTCTTCTAGATCTACCTCCCTCCCAGACACCGCAGTTCAGCAAACCTTGTGTGTCAACTGTTCCTCCAGGATTTAAATATTTGACATTCGATATACAGGGATCAGTTCTTTAAAACACAACCCACTTCGTTTGAGACTTGAGAAGGACTTTCTAAAGGATAGGACAGGTCTAAAGACGCACCTCTTCCATTTGGCCACAGTCCGGGTCATCTGGGCAGATGCTGAAACCTAAACCTTAATCTCTAACGTATTATATACATGCCTTCAATTCTTACTCTACCTATACTGAAATTCATAATCAGACTTCATCAGATTCCTTCACCATGTCCTCACCATCTAAGGTCTATCCATCTATGCTTCCAACTCCATGGTTTGAATGAAAGGAGTCTGACTCACACATCTGCCCTGGCACTAAGGACTGCAGTTCTATGCATCACTTTAAGAATATTCAATGCTCGTTTCCTTATTACTTTCACCCCTTTCCAGGAGCTATGCAATGGCAGAATTGTGCTCTGTAGGTCTCCATAAAACACAAAACATATAAATGACGACAGGGCAAGAAAGAAGTTCTTATTACATAGTAGGAAGAGATTTCTAAGGGACATAACTTTAGAAGAAAATCATCTAGTGTAAACAGGACAAAAGAATCAAAGTCACTCATGCTTTAAACGTTAAGGAGTGACTAAGACTGGGCTGCAAATCACTCACTCTTGAAACATTAATAAGTGACTATGACCGGGCTGCAATGAAAAATTAATGGGGTATTTAACACCACATAACTAACAAGCAGACTATGGACAGCAAAGCAATCGGTACCCAATCCAGTGTAAAATTGATGCAACAACATAGGGGATTCTGCTCCTAGTCCATAGTGGTCTTCTTCCTCCATTTCTAAGTGGGACATTTCTTTACACATAGGTATTTGTCTCTTTATGACATTAGATGTCCTTGTCCATCCCATGCCCAACACTTGCAGACTTCACAAGACATCAGTCCTTTGCTATACATTCACACTAAAGATGTTCAGTGAAAGGGAGCAGCTTAGATTGTGTATCATCTGGAGGAAGGAGGGCTATGACAAGACGTAAAGGCCTGCAGGCTTTAGAGCTGAGTACCACTTTCCTAGTAACCCATTCCTTAGAAACAACCCAATATTCACAGACCAAAGTCTGCACTCTGAAAAAGCTAAGAGTATGTACTTGGGCAAGCCTGTCTTAGGCAAACATGTGAAACATAACATCCTTATGAGGGGGAACACCTAAACTGTATGTTTAAAGCAGTTCACTTTTGGCATGGTTGAAGGACCGCTATTTGTTCTATTGATCTTACTGTGTACTTTAGAAAAATTATATTGTGGATGGACAGTACTGACACTCGCCAGTTTCCACTGCCTGTGTAATTTAAGAACTTTGCTATGAGTATCCTGGGTTATGTGTACTGTAAGCCTTTCTCCTCATCTGTGGACCTCATCCGTGCAGCACCAAACCTTAACTTGCTGAAAGATGTATCCCAGTGGGCAGACAGTACCACCTTGGCCAACAAAGTGATGTGGTCCATTCCACCCCTTGGGTGAGACTTCTGCCCTGAACCCAAGGAAAACTCTGCCCCCCATAATGACAGCAACCAACAGAGGCCACTGCCAGCTGCCAGTGTCAAGAGCCAGGCCCCAGTCCTTCCTGGGGTCACTGACCTTTGAGGTTTCTCAGAGTGGAGGGAGGGGGTGCAACAGCCCAGTAATAGGTAACCTCTTTCCACTCTCCTTCCTAACAGTCCAGGGGTGGCAGTCTCAGACTGATCACTTAGCCCAGGATCTGTATCCTGAGGCTGAACAGGAGTCAGGGGGGAGTCCTTCTCCCTACTCCTCTAACTAGGCCTCTGTACCCTCAGTTTGAGAGTGGTACACCCACATGTCTGACCTTCCAGGATGCCCTGGGTGGCCGCCCTTCCTAGCCCCATCACCAGTGGTAACTCATTCCCCAGAATACAGTCAATGGTACCTGGGGACTAACTATGACCCTTCTCTGGGTCACCTCCCCACCCCACTACAGGGGTACCAGGGCGATGGGGTGGAGGAGTTCCAGCCCCGTGGCCTGGGTTACCCCACACACCTGACAGATGTACTGTTCTGGTGAAAACAGCATTTCCACTACCACGGTCTGGCTCGCCCCATTGTTCCTCAGAGCAGTGAAGGGACACCATTTACCTTGACCCAGTGGAAGTGAACCCTCTTACCCTCAGTAATCTCCAGTCTATCATATGAGTTCACTCCCTAACCAAGGGAGACTAAGGCATGATCTACTTCTTGCCCTTGGGGACTACTCCCCCGTAGGACAACATGGGCCTCTCCTGTAGAGTTCCCACCAGTAAGTGGTAGCTTTAGACAGACAGAGTCCCAATGCTCATGTCCTAGTTGAGAACAATAAAAGCAGCAGGGTGAGCCACTGCCCACCAGAACCTCCCTCCTTCTCAGAGGGGACATGGGAACCCTTTCCTTGCCCCTTAACCTGAGACTTGTATGTGTCTCCCTTGACCTCCCCCTCACGCTCCTGGGGAGAACTCAAACCACCCTTCTTGGAGTCACTCCTTGGTACCTTTTTGGACACAGTGGTCTTGCTAGCATAGTCTACAAAGCCCCCCAAAATGAGTTTGGGAGTTTGTGGCTGTCACTGAACCTTTGCCTGTATTTCCCAGGGATCAACCAAGTTTAGAAAGAAGGATGGCCTTCATGCAGGCATCCTTGATCTAGTCCTCTACCTATAGTGTCAGGAGTGTGTCCCTCCCCACTGTGAGCATGTACCTCCATACGCTACCGTCACCCTCCTTTCCTCGTACTTCTCTGGGACCTTGTGTACCCTCAGAGCTACCTCATAGGCTGAGAACCATTTATCTATATCGTCTCCCACCACATAACTGGCACCAAGTCTTTGGGTATGCAGACTCTCACCTCTCCAATAGACACGCTGATTAACTGCCACCATTACTACTGGACTGTACTTGCTTGGCCTTTATGTTCAGCTCCTTCAGAAACAGTTAATGAGCCTGCATGATCTTTTTCTCCCCCATCCTTAGCCTGGTCAGCCCAGTTTGAGGTCCAGTTCGAGCTTTCTCTTCTCCCTCCTGTCCTGCAGTTTGTCTGGGATCAGGCCACTGGCAGACACATTGCTCCCTGCTCCAACTTGGGCATCTGGTTGATCGAGGTCATTCCTGGGGGTGTGTTGGGCCCCCTGGTAGCTCAGGATACTGGACTGGGCCCTCTCTCTCCCCTCCTTCTCCTCTGCTGATGCTCCCTATTCCTCATTGTCCCCCATCTCATCCTCCTCTGAGGTGGTCTGCCATCTCTGCACCTCCTCAAAGGCCCTGAGGACTAACTGGTGATTCAGCTTGGTAGCCTTCCTGTCTGCTTCCAGTACCTTCTGTTTGCAGAGTTACTGAGGCTGTCAAAGTTGCAAGAATGCACCTTCATGTGAAAAAAAGGACGTTATGACACTTAAATTTAAAAAAAGGGGAAAATAGCCAATTGAAAAACTAAGGAAGTAATACTTTTTGGTTAACGCAAACCACTGTATGGTACTGGACAAACACAAGCCCTGTGCCACTGAACACCAATATGAGGAATTTAGTTGTTGGTTGACTGGGGTGTGAGCCTTGGTCATGGAACAGCCACAGTCACTGACAGGCAAACCACAAAAAGTCACTAAATTTATCTGTGCTTAACTTTGGGTAGCGTGGCAAAAAATGAAGTCAAGCTTAACTTAGAGGTAATGTGTGAAGTATTTATACAGCACACAAACAGGAATAAAGTGAAAGCTCAACAGAGGACAAATTCCAAACCAATTGAGAAAAATTGAGTAAATGTTAATAAATTATATGACACCAAAACAACAAAAATCCAATCAGTAGAACTGGACTTATGAATTTTTGAAGTCCAAGGTTCCAAATAGCACCTAAAAGATAACAGCACCAACTGCGGACATGTGGTCACCTTTAGCATCACACACTAGAGCCCAGAAGTGAATGGGGATCTTTTGGGGGTTCAGGACTCATTCAGGCTAAGTCCAGGTGCAGGTTCATGATGGAGGGAGCCTGTTATGTCCCTGCGGCTCTGAACAGGATCCCAGCAAACTAGCCCTTGGAGTCACTTCCAGTAGTCCTGCGTACATGTTTAGGTGCAGGGCTCACAGCAGGACTGGGCTCTGAGGGTTCAAAGCGGGCTGCAGGAAGCAAATCAGTCCTTCTGGGTACATCAGCAGTCTGGCAGAGTGCACAGCAGGTCACAGCAGCAGGCAGACCTCTAAGAGTCCTTCTTCGGGTTCAGTAGTGAACTGAAGAGTGGGCCTGAAGGTCCAATTTTTATACCTTGGTGCCCTGCTTCTAGAAGGTAGGAGAAGTTTCTGAAAAGTTATCTTGAAAGTTCTTGGGGTTTTCCTGACTCCCCTGCCCTGGCTACAAGCTGACTGTGGTGACAATACTGGGTCACTAAGCATAATTTAAGGAGACCGGGCACAGCCTATTCAGACGCAAGTGGGGCTGCACTGAACCTGCTAGTAGATGGCCCATTGAGGCTCAGCTAAGCCCACTATTTGTGACTATCTGGAAAGAATTCCCAAAGTCTAACTGTCAGCAACACCCAGTCGTGTGACCCAAGGCAGACTTCAGGCACGAGGGCAGGAAAATTCCAACTTTCTAAATGTGGCACTTTCAAAATTGTAATGAAAAAGCCAACTTTGCTAATAAATTTATCATTACAATTCCATAGGTACCGAACATGACCTGACTACCTCCTCTCATTTAGGAATTACAGCTTTTTAAGTGTCACAAGGAATCTCCAAAGTTATCTTATGGGAGGAGTAGGCCTCACAGTAGTGAAAAACACATTTCTTTTCCACTACTAGAACTTGTAAAACTTAAAACCTCATGTCCTGCCTTTTAATTATACAACACCTTACCCTATGGGCTACCTAGGGCCTAACCTAGGGGTGACATATGTAATAAAAGTGGAGTTTAAGGCTTGGAAAGGGAGTTTAAGTATCAAGTCCACATGTCGGTGTGATACTGCATTCAGGCTGCAATGGTAGGCCTGGGACAAGTTTTACAGTGCTACTTAGATGGGTGGCACAATGAGTAATGAGGACCGCGGAAGCATGTAATTTAAAGGCCCTAGGTATATGATCTACCACTCAAGGAACCTACCAGTAAACTAAGTACGGCAATTAGCCATAAACCAATTTAACCATGTTTCGTGGAGAGAGCCAAAGCACTTTTGCACAAGTTAGCAGTGTTAAGATGCACAGCGTCCTGGGGCAAGCAAAAATGAATTCAACAAAAAGTGGAGGGGAAAAGGCAAATGCTTGGGGTGACACTGTAGAGAAGGCCCTTTCCAACATCTATGAATTGGGCTTTTTATTTTATTCAACATTCAGACCTCCCTCTCCCCACCAGCTTCTCTGACTTTGCCCACTACATTTCTCATCTTGTCCAGAAATGATACGATGACCCCAATTTCCAATCTTGCTAGCCAGTAAAGCCTGTGTTTTTAATCACTATGAAGGATACATCAGTTGACATCTTCCTGTTCCTTTCTGTTTTTCTTCCAGGAATCTAAGCCCCTGGCACAGAAAAGGCTTATAGCACATCCGCTTTTTGTAAGTTATCCAGCTTTCTCTGTTGGAGGCTTTTAGGTATTTATCTCATCCCAGTACCTGGGGTGACAGAAGGATATGTCCAGGCTATTCCTGGACCATTCCTTGGGTCTAAGAAACCTCCTTATTTGTCACTCACCTGTATTAGTGTCTGGGATTATCAATCCTTTCGGGCACCCTTAAACTGTAAGTGCATCAGTCACCCAAGGTGTTCCACATTTGCTTAAATTGATACATCTTTCTGTCGACTGGTCAGTTTTGATGGGCAGAAATTACAAGGTATATCTCAGTTTGGGCTTCGCAATTCTCACCGGAGCTTCACGGTTCTTGGCCCAGTTTGCCTTCCCCAACCTAGTTCTTACCTTCTAGTTCTAGGTTGCTAGGTCTGAGTCAGCTGGAAGGTGACACCTGGAAATTCAGACGGACCTATGAATGGCGCAATCTGCGATACGCTGATTGTGACACGCAAAACCATGTCGCAATGGGATGCATCGAAAAGTCGCAAAATGCGAAAATTCGCAGAATGGCCTTTTGCACATGCAATTTACCACAAATTGAAATCAGGTGGTAACCAGGTGCAACCTACATAAAGAGGCCCAGAATGCCTCAGCCTCTCTTCCACAATGGCTGCACTCTACGTGATGGCGAGGAGGATCTTGGCAGGTTTGAGGAGCACATTTTCACACCTCTTTTTGACCAAACAGAGGAGGAAATCTATGAGAAGTACAGGTTAAGCTCAGCCATGATACTTGTCCTGATAGCTGATCTACAACCCATACTGCAGCGCACCACACACAGGACCAATAGCATACCCACCCATGTGCATGTATTATGCTCTCTGCACCTATTAGCCTCAGGGAGCTATCAAGGATTCATAGCAGCAGCAGGAGTGGTCTCACAGAGTGTTCTCTCACGATTCTTCCAAGCATTTCTAAATGCCAAATACAGCAAAATACAGGAGCACATAAGATTCCCCAACACCCCACAGGAATTACAACAAACGAAAATCTATTTTTATCAGATTGCACAATTCCCTCATGTCATAGGTGCCATCGATGGGACACATGTAGCAATCTGTCCACCATCGGCCACTGAATATGTTTATCGGAACCGTAAAAACCATCATTCCATGAACATACAGGTGATTAGCAATGCCTCTAACATCATCACCGATCTTGTGGCCAGATATTCAGGTAGCACACATGACTCCTACATCTTTCACCACAGTGGGATTCATACAAGACTGCTAGCTGGGGAGTTTGGCGAAGGATACCTACTGGGTGAAGTAATAGATGACTATGTAGCATTGAAGTAATAGTGACGTCAGATTCCAACAGTACTCATTTTACCCTCTGTTCATTCCAGGAGACAGTGCCTACGCAGTGCGCACCTACATACTGACGCCCTACCTGAACCCTGCAACACTTGCAGAGAGGAGGTACAATGCTGCACACAGGGCAACCCACAGTGTGGTGGAGTGGCCTTTTGGTCTCCTAAAGAGCCGCTTCAGGTGCACTCATAAGAGTGGAAGGGCACTATAGTACAGCCCAGAGACGACATGTAAAATAGTGGCCGCATGTGCAATGTTGCACAACATAGCAACAAGAAGGGGCATGCCGGTTGAACCAATGGAGCCGGACTCAGATGAAGATGGTGATCCCTTACCACCCCATCACCCAGTAGACAGGACCAGTGCAGCAGAGGGCAGGCAAAGACGTGCTGACATCACACACAACCATTTCTAATGTAAGCAATGACAACACTATTGCAATTGTATGTCTTTCTGCAGTTAGCAACTTTATTAACTTGACTTGAGGTAACGTATGTGTCAATAGGACATAGCCATGAACCATAGGCTACCATGTGCAAATAACAGTGTCACACTATTAGCATCATAGTATAACTGTACATGTTACAGTAGTCCCATGTAGGCCTTACATTACTTCCTACGTCCACGCACTCCACTTGAGTGCTCAGTGGCCCCACTGGCACCTCTTCTTGCGGTTCACTGGCAGTATTGTGTCTGGTACTGTGACGCCTACGGTCCATCACAGGGGCTGTAAGACTGCTGAGGCTAGAGAACTCCTCACCATCTCCACCACCCAGTTCGCTATTTGTAGCACTGCGTGCTGTCAGTATTGCATCCAGGACATTGGTTATTTGCACCAAGCCCTGTGCAACGTCCCGACTGCAGTGTGCCATCTCCACTTGTATGCCCACAGCACGTCGTGACACCATGGCAGTTGAGCTGGCAAGCCGATTGACCGATCTGCAGAACCCATCAAACCTTCTCATGAATTGGTGATGGCACCTACGGTGGCTGACACGCTCCTGCTGAATCTCAGTGCAGAGGTCCCTAATGGCATTTGTCAAGTCATTTGTGTTTTCAGCTGCTGTTTGCTGTCCCTTGTGCAGTGACTCCAAATGCTTGTTCATTGTGCCCATGTTCTGATTGAATGACACCAACTGCCTGTGCACTGACCTCATGTGTTTGCATTGCAGGTGCTGCACTTTCAGCATCGAAGCTTCAAGTCCGCCAAAGATTGATGGGCCCTCTCTTTCCTCTGTGCACTGTCTGCCTGCATCGTGACGCCTCCTGAGGGGAGTTGACTGACGCTGGGGTAGGGACTGCTGTGTTCCTGTGGATCTATCCTCTGAGGGTGGTGTGGGGAGTTCATCTGGCATCTCATCTGAGTCCAGGTTGTATTCTGGGAGAGGTAACACCCTTGCCCTGCGTCTGGTTGGTGCAATACTGAGAGACTCACTTGTGTTGGAGTCGGACTGTGGCTGTGTTTTAACATCCCCCACATTTCCACTTTCTGCTGCAGCAGGGCCCGGGACATCTGCAACAACAATGTGCAGCATGTCATTAATGTATATATCACAAAAAGTAGCACAATAGTAACATTTCTACTCTGACATCGTATCACTGTGACTTGTGTGTGTTGTTTCTCTATGTGGGTTAACACTAAGTTGTTTTGAATGTGGTTTATTGACTTTCGGATTGTGGCCTATCACTCCCATAAGGCATTGTTGTGTTGTATGTGAGATGTGGCATGGACTACTTATCATGCTGCATCAGGCTAATAGCTATTTCTAGGGGGCATTTGTACATGCACACATGGGGATACGCATCATTACTGCCTTTACCTTTGTTGGGTGTCCCTGAGGTGTCAATGTCAGTGACACCACTGACGGCTTCCGGAAGCAGTGTAGACTCCACCATGTCTTGCATTGGTGTGGACGTGTGTCTGGAAGGGTGGTCCTCCTCTGGTGCTCCTTGCTCCTTTAGCCTGGTGACTACCCTTTCTTTGGCATGGGAACGCAGGTCATGCCATCTCTTGCGAATTTCCTCCACAGAGCACTGCGCAACACCCACTGCACAGATTTGTGTCTGGATTTCCAACCAGAGTTTCCTTTTCTCACTTTCAGGGACCTGTAGTGAGTTCTTCCCAAAGAGATTGCCATGGTTCCTGACAACCTCCTCAGTGAGCATGTCCAATTCCTGCTCACTGAATTTGAGCTTGCACTTCCTGTTTCCCTTGTCCTTCACCTTCCCATCAGTGGCCATGTTGCAATTTGTTCCTGGCTGGATAACAAGGCTGGCTCCCTGGTGTTGGGCTGTGTCTCCCTGTCTTCTCCTGTGGGTGTGGCTCCTGGAAACAGCATGGGCTGACTCACTTCCTGGTTGTGATGTCATCAGGCTGTTCCGGTTTTCAGTTTTCGCATTTTGCGATTTTCAGATACCGAATCGCAAATAATTTGCGATTCGGTATTTGCTAATCGCAAATTGCATTCGCGAATTTTAAGAAATCGCAAATACTGACTCACAATTTTGATACATCCCATTTTGCATTTCTAAAATAGCGATTTTTTAAAATTCGCTATTTAAGAAATGCAAACCGGGAGCTTGATACATTTGGCCCTTAGTCACCAAGTTGGCTAAGGTCAAAATTCAAACATTTGTATCCAGAGCAGAAAGGCTTGTCACACAGGACCTACTGCCATCGAGCTACTGCACTTAGCAAAGGATGCAGGACTCTGTCGCCAAAGGACTATGGTTTGGACAAACTTTGTACCTATACATCACTGTTTACTGGCTTTCTCCTGCAGTGAACTCATGCACAGTATCGGCCTCAAATTCTCCCTATCAACTAGATTCGAGGAAGTTACTTCCCACATCGAAATGTTTCGTTTTCGGCAAAACTCACCAATATCTGAAACTCCAGTGAGACTGTGCTATTAAACTACTGTTAACCATTGCAGCATAGGTGTTCGAGTGGGTTTCTTATCCTGGACCACTGACCCTTTCCAGAGCCAGTAATAGGATTTATTTCCTATATGAAAAAAGAAAAATGCTATTTTTCCAGGAGCCGTTGCTCTGTACCCTTTACCCCTTCATTGTTAAAAGACCAATCATCAGGCTGCTATCATCAGGGAGCTAGCTCTAGGCCTTTGTGGCTGTGACATAATTTAAAAGGCATTTATCAGTGCTGAAAAAAGCTGGGGAAAAACCAATGTAGTAGGGATTGATAAGAGGTGGTTCTTTTATAAGCTGAATAGTGATGGTTCTCCAACAATGGTACCACATTTGTGTGTTAGAAAGTACATTTGATGTGCTCATTACCCCTATTAACTGAAAGGTTGTAACAGATGTTATTTTGTACTGCACAGAAGTAAGGAAAGAGCAGGTTTATAATTGTGCTGATAAGCGAGGTAGGATGGCGACTGTCACACTCTATTCCATTTTACCTGGTTTTAGAAACAGTGTTGTTTCTGCAAGATTTCACATCTTTAAAACATTGTTTGTTTTTTAATTAGGTTTAGGCACAAACAGATGCAGACATAGGAGACCACAGACGTCGGTGCACTTTTGAAGGTGGCCTACAACACCAAGATTTTCTCATTTTCAATCTGTGCATCTGTAATTGTTTTTCTTAACGCGATTTTCAAGAAATACTATATAATGATTGTAACTTCTAATCAGATTTCAGGAACTATTTGGATTCCTGCACAGTTAGTGTTTCTTCCCAATTGCTTAAGGCTTTATGAAATGTAAAAAAGGGTTTCCGTCAATTAACAAGATTTCGCAATTGCCCAGTTTTATGGCCTGTTATATTATTAATAGAATTTCTTGCTGTATCAATTTAAATTGGCTAGACTATGATTAAATCATGTCTCCCACCATCTTGGAACCATTTTACTTTTAACTCCAGAAGTGCGATGTCTAGCCTTTGATCTAGTGCATGATTTATGCATGCTCTACAGAAAGGTTGTGTTGGATGCATCCATAATATGGTTGTTGATGCAGTGTTTCTGCTGGAAAGACTCTTTTTTTGTATGTTTTAAAAACTCTTATTACAAATTCCTACTATCTAATGGTAGTTGGAGGTCAGTCTGATTTTTTCTGTCAGGTTCACTGAACCTCTGTGCAACTGGTCAACAAGCTCATTTCCTCCTATTTGTTATGTTTGCTAATGCTATTCTCTTATACATGGCAATGTTGATCGTGCCTGGCTGAGGAAAATGTATATTGTTTTCTTGTATTTTTCCTGCACTTCCAAATGTCAGTCATGTTAAAGCGACTCAACTTGCTGAGGCTGAGCTTCAACAATTTAAGATGGCTTATCAATTCTGTTGTTCAGTGGAATCTTATAACGTCCTATCCATCTCAAAGTAACCTCTTATACTCCATATAGTCGGGAATGTCAACAATGAGTATCACCAACTTTCTCAATACTGTGACTGGAAGTTCATGGTGATTCTTAAGCCTTCTATACAGTGAAAATATTTTGCCTTTTTTGGTCGAGAATTTCTTTTTACACCTATCAACCAATTTTCAGTTTCTGCTCCTTCTTCAAAATTATCAGTCATTAGTCTCCTTGCAACTTTACACAACACGATTTTTCACAGTTCTCTTCACTGCCTTTATCGGCTGCCTCATCGTTTGTCTTTCTTTCCTTTGTTATTCTAAGTGTTTTGTACAGTCACAGTTAACTGTTTCTATGATCTCTCTCTGCTGTTGGTTGTCCCAAGAAGGGGATCTGGCCATTCGTCTTTTCACCGAACTGGTATATGTGTGTGTCTGTGTGTGTCTGTGTGTGTGTGTTTGTGTGTGTGTGTGTATGTGTCTGGGTGTGCGTCATGCCTGTGTGTCCCTGCCCTTCATGTTAATGCTGTTCCCAATCTGACCTGGGGCCATATTGTGGAAAGAGTCCCGAGGGCGCAAAGGGCACTTGCGCCCATTTTGCACGCCTCTGGGGCTCTCTGGTATTACAGAAATGGCTGCAGATGCATGTGCGGCCCTTTCTCTACTACAGATAGCACTGGCACACATACAGCACTAGCACTGTCACCAGAGGGTGTTCTCTCATTTGCATGGGGGAGTGGTGCAGTGCAAATGAGGGAATCCTTATAGGCGCAGGTGCAGAGGCAAAGAAGCTGTCAGGAGGCGCACTGACAGTGCACAACCTGAAAAGTGGAGCACTGTCAGTGCGCCCTCTGATGGCAGCCCTCTGGAGGGGCAGTCACTCACTGCACCCATCTGCAAGGGGATCTCTAATCCCACCTTAAAAGTGCAGGTGAGTTGCCGCCTGCACAGTGAAACACGCAGCGGCTTTAAAGCAGGAGCACGGTTTTTCACTTGAATGCGTTAGCTCGCCGCTGTCCTGGGGCAGCGCATTCAAACTAATATGGCACATTTTTTTAAAAGGTGCGCCCAGGGCAAACAAGGAGAATGCACCGCATTATATAATATGGCCTCTGGTCTGTATGCTTTTGGCTACATGGCTCTTGGCTGCTAGTCTTGGGTTATCCGAATGAATGTCCCAGGTGCTGGAGTTCAAATTTTAGCCCTCATCAGAAAGGAGATTAGTGTTGCAAGGCCAGCAATCTTCTTTATTTCTATGGACAATGTCGTGTCTGAGATCATTTAAACCAGCTTGATAAGAAAAGAAAACACTCTGAGGCTCTCATTATGAATTATCCTGAGGAGATGCAACTCCATGCAACTACAAATCTACCAGTATCTCAGTGTCCAGAATTATGGGTATGCAAAGTCTGGACCGAATAATTCTGGGCCCAGAGACACCAGAATCTTGTACAGAGCTGCAGGGATTGCACGATTGGCAGTGCCCATCTGTCACTTGCACATATACAGCAGCATGAGAAAGCAGGAAAAGCTGACATTACAGGAGCTATGTCTTTCTGACACTCCCTGGTGCCTGACTGTTTTTTCCCCTGCAAGGTGAAAAACAAATGGAATAGGAACAATAGTATGTGGGACGCCTGGTCTTATCGTACAATATCTGCCAGTATGCATTATGAATGTTATCCTGGATTGGTTCCTGCCTCAGTGAAATCTGGTACTTCTGGCCGTTAGAGATGGAAAAAAAAACTAGGGAAGACATGTTCATAATTTTGAAGGTGGTATAGCCATTGCGGCATAGCAACCATTCTGAATAGGGCCCCTTGGCTCATCAGCATTTGTGGGAGCTTGTTCATGTTTTGAGCTGGGTGCGCAAGCAGCTAAGTCCCTGAGTTATGTTCAGCTCCCAGCTCTTTGCTGGGTCCAGGGAAATGTACACTTCCAGATTTTTAAAGTGGGAGATTTGGCAGCTGGTAGTGTAGGTTCGGAAACCGTGAAGCCACCCACTGGAAGGAGTACTGATTTTTCCCAGTGGACTGTAAGGTTGGAGTCCTCCCTGTAGACGTCCCAAGATCAGCATAAGTTGTAATATGGTCCAGTCTAGGTGTCCACAGAGAACAGGGCATCATCAGCACAAAAGGTGTTCCTCATGGTCCTTGTAGGCACTAGTGCCTCAATTCTGCGCATCTATCCCGATCCATGCCGCCAGTGGCTCCACTGCAAGCACGAATAAGAGTGGGGAGAGGGGGCAGCCCTGTGTCATGCCTTGCTGCATCGGAAAAGGTGAGGACAGTGCTCCATTCACTCTAACCCTGACCCAGGGTAGGTTATAGAGGAGTTTCACATAAGCCCAAACCTGGGACCACAATTTAGTCTCTCAAGAACTGCGTATAGGACGGACTGTGCAACTGAGTTAAAAGCTTTCTCGGAGTCGATCGCCTACAGCTCCGCTGAGCTAGGTCATAGACCACTTGTATGTGACACAGATAGTGCCTGGTTCCTATTTGTGGCATGAATCGGTTCAGGTCCCAGTGGACCAGGATATGAATCATTTTCCCTAAATTATTGGGTATTACCTTGCCCAGTATTTTGGCTTCAGAATTGATTAGGGAAATTGGTCTATGTGACGCACAGCCTGTAAGTGGGTTGCCATGCTTGTGAATAACTACTACAGGAGCCCCCCTCAGGTCATGTGGTAAGATTGGAAGAGGAGGTGCAGCTGTGGGGTTAGAATTGTTGCATATCTTTTGAAAATTTCCACTAGAAAGCCATTGGGGCATGTGGTTTTTCCCGAGGGCATACCACCAATTGCTTCCTTTATTTCCTTCTCTGAGCCTGGGAGGTATAATATTTTCTTTCTGGAAACAGTCATGGAACCCATGAGTAGACATCACAGATACACAGGTGTCTGCGGACCACAGGTTAAGAACAGGTGGGGCAGAGCATTGACTTGTTGCATCTGCCACACTAGGATTCAGGTGTTTGATTATTTGATGTACATATCTGCTCACACCACACATCCTAGAGGTAGATTAAGTAGTTTACGGTGGTATGGAGTAGGTAGGACCATCACCCTGATGAATGCCAATGATGGCTGTAGAGGCAGAAGCATGTTTTGATTCAGATATGAAGGGTCTTAATATATCTCTGGGTTTTAAACTTTGTGAACAGGAGGTACTAAATTTGTAGATCGTCTACCTATCCCTGTACAGTTTTATCACTCAGTTCCTGTAACACCATCCTTGCATTAGTAGACACGCAATCCAAGAACTACTCTGACAGCTCAAATATAAAATTTGCCTTAAACAGTAAGCCTGAAAAAGCATTACATCAGTAAAGACCTGTGGCCGTGTATTTTTGTTCAATGAACTATAGTGTTCCACATTGCTGGTACAGAGAGTGTCTTCTTTGCAATAGCATTAGCTTTTCTGTTTCGACAGCTGATGGGAGATGTATCTCAAAGTCAAGGTCTTTGCCTATTCTATGGTCCACAGTGATTTTTACTGCAGTCCATAAAGTAGATATGAACAAAGTCATCCTATCTGTGTACTCAAAAAGAATCAATAAGTAGGTTCAACGCTTTCTACATTTCTGACTCTCACTCCAATAGTCAAAGGTCTCAGATTCAAAGTGACCTTTGAGGCAAAAGCCACAGCAATATAAGAATCGGTGGTTTTATGCACCTCAGGCTAATATTTGAAACACACATTTATTTGATGAACCATTAAACTCAAATTATGTACTAAATATTTAGGGGCTAAAATAAGTAAGTACATATTTTATGGAGTACTGAATGAGGAGTTTTTGAAATAAAAACACATGGAAGTTGTTCTCAATCTGATGCAATTTGTTGGCTAGACAGGGCTTCAAGTAACACAAGGAAGTAAAGACTTTGCTGAAAAGAAAACTGTAAATTCTAACATATACTAAATTGGAAATGTATAAATTGTATATTTTCTCCTTACTGCTCTTACCACTGGGAAGCAGAAAAAGCAACATTGGCTGATTTTGTCCATCCGTTTTCAAGGGTTTCTGGGAATTATTCCACTTGAAATTGGAAGCAGGCGGGCAATATACTCTAGACAATCCCTTGCAAAAGAGAGACACTTGCTGCTGTACAAAGTGGTAACAGAGCTTGTAATGTATTTATTACTTATGATACATAAATATTTTGGTCTTTTCTGATTTCATCTATTCTTTGTCGAGTAAGACTCTTTACAAATTTACAAAGCATGGAATTTTCGTTCAATCTTCAGCTAAGCCCTTCATTACACACCACACTTCTTGTGAAAAAAAATTAGTTACTTCTGTTTGGCTTCGTTCCTTTTAGAGTCCTGCAACTTTTGTCATCCCACTTAAAGCCATACTCTAGAAGCAAGCTGTCCCCAAGCCTTTCAAATTTCTCCGCTCATTAAGTCCCAGTTTTTTCCATTTGCATTGTGGGAGCCCTAGTCCTGATTTCATAAATCTACCTACAGGACTACAGGACTACAACTCCCAGAGAGCAAAAGAGAAAACCAGGACTGAATGAGCTGGTCACTTATGAAACCGGGAAACATAAGAGCTTTGCCTTCCTTGAACTCATCCAGGCTCAGTCACTGCAAAATCCTTACATGTGCTTCAAAGTCTGCTGTGTCAGTTATATCTGGATTTATTAGGAGTTCCTCTTTTTTGTTTTCCCATGACCTGACTTGTAAAGCATTAACATTTTTGTGGCAGAAGATATAATATTATATGTTACCAATGTCTCCATGGCCTACCTCAGCACAGACTCTGCATATCTTAGACTCAAGGAAGGTGCCTCTTGGTGCTTACGTCTGAGTCCTCAGGGCTTCTCGGACACAACCACCATTGTAACTCAGAAACAGTCCTATGTATTCCAAGCACAGTCACCTGGATGGCTTTGTCTGGAAGTGGGACATTGAGAGGATAACTCACTCCCAACCAGGCACTCACTCTCAGCCTGCCTAACTCTTAGGCACTATGAGGGTCATTATGACTTTGATGGATGGAAAAGCCTGTCCGCCGAAGTCCCGATGGGCAGGTTGCCTCCAGTGCGTCCACCTTCCCGCAGGCCCCAATACGAGTATCCCGCTGGCCCAGCGCAAAACAGCATACAGCATTGTCTCTGGCTCATAATAGAGGCGGCGGCAATGCTGTAGTGCATAGGGTGCACCAGCACACGTCTCGATGTTCACTGTTTGCAAAGCACACAGTGAACATTGCAACGGGGCTGGCCAGGGGGGCCCCTGCACTGCCCATGCCAAGTGCCTGTGCAGTGCAGGGGCACTCTCTGGGGCTCCATGCACCCCGTCTACCCAAGCCATTTCATGGTGGTACTACCACCATAAAACTGCTGGTGGAGAAGGGAGTCGTAATCCCCAGGGCAGCGCCTGGCAGATTAGGACCCCCAGCACTGTCACATCGTCCTGTGGCGGTAGAGTGGCAGTGCTGGCAGTCAGAATGTGGCGGTTGATCCACCAGCGCAACCCTGGCAGTCTTAATGAAGTACTATATGTCTTGGACATGGTTTTTGTCCCAATCAGAGTACTCGGGTATCCCAGGCAAGCTACCAGTTTGTCATTAAACAGTACTTGGTGTCCCAAGCACAGTCACCTGTAGGCAATGTTCTACGGATATCTCTCTCAAACAAAGCCCTCAGGGTGTGTCAGACTCAGAGACTCTTTCTATGGGTGCCTCAGGCTCAGTAACAGAATGCCTCAGGCTCAATCGCCAGGGTCTCTTGGAAACTTTCTGGATACCTCTGGTGTGGTCATCCTCCAGAAGTATCCATCGTAGGCACAGTCCTCCAAGTATTCATTTTCACTTACAGTCCTTTGGTGTCTTAGTTTGATTCCTTGGGGTATCTCAGACACAATTACCATTCAGGTACCATCTCTATCGTTGTCCATTCTGGGTATTCAGGGAGTCTCAGACCCAGGCACCAGCGTATCTTGGAAGCAGCCCTTGGTGTCTGGATGTCTCAATCCCAGGCACTGTCCTCCAGGTGCCTTGCTTGCACCTGTTCTGGGTGGGTCTTACATGAAACTTTGGAGTGTCTCGGACATGATTACAAGGATGACTTGGAATCAGTCCTGGGTTCTTCAAGCACAGTCATGCCTGGGTATCCCACTCTTAGGTACTATACTCTGGGTCAGTCTGTCATGTTTTGCTTGGTCTATCATGGCAAGGGAGAGAGCTGTGGATTCTGTATAAAATGTACTCAGTATCTCTTGTAACTTATTTCATTCCCTTTAAACCCCTTAGAGGGTAGCTGTGCTTAATCGATTAGGCAAACTTAAGAGTTGGGCTTATGTCTGACAAACTTCAAAGTTCACCTGTCGCCTGCAAAGTTCACTGTAACTATTGAAAAACACTGTATGTAGGAATCAAAGGACAAGAATAAACCTGGGTCTAAGTGGGCATGGCACAACACAAGCCCTACTTAAGACAACTGTGTGTAGCTGAGGTCCATGTTTGTCACCATTCTGGTGTCTGATATTCTTCCTGCAAGCAAAACCCAAACATCACTAGCTTTTAGCCAAATACAGCTGCAGAGGAAAACGTACTTTAAAATATTAACATATGGAGCATTAAGACATAATAATAACTATACTTATTTTGGATGACAGTAAACGAGATATGCATTAAATCTGCTAAAACTATGAAAATCCTAAGTTGTTAATGGAAATTGACAGCTGAGATAAATGTGTACATAATGACTATGATACCAGGTTCTCCATGGCCCCTCGTCTAGAACATGCATAGAAATAATGCTCTTAAAAGATAGGAATGCGGCATCTTTGTGATCCTTTTTACAATGACTTTAAAGCGAAGGCTAATGCTCCTGACTGGGACCACATGTAACAAGCATTGGTAAAACTAATAGATCTCACCTTTTAGACCTATTAGCGTTGCCAGTGTTGTGTAGTATGCTGCACAGAGACGGAACAAAGAAAGACAAATCTGCATAATAACTCGACCTCTGTTGCCCTTCTGTAGGAGCACAAGCATCATCACGCATGCACACCCTACAGAATGACGCACATGCGATTTACTTTTTTTAATTTATCGATCCAATATGGATTTTCAGTACAAACGTGGAGGAGAAACGGGGGAGAACAGCAGCACATGAGGAGAGCAGAGGAAGAAACACTCACTAAAGAGAACAGCACAGCGGACAGGGGAAAAGTACAAGCCAGAGCTAAGAACAAGCGAGAGTGCAACACTTGGAATGGGAGAGGAGTGACTGAGGGAGAGAGTAACAGGGAGCAGGAGGAGATTGGGAGGGTGAAGCTCACTATAGAGAGAGCAAGCAGTACGTGAGGGAGAGCAAAACGAAGAGAGGGGAGGAGGGGGTATTTGGCGGGGAGGAAGCATCGCTCTCGTTGAGTGATGAACCAAAAGAAAAAAAGTAGTTCCATAAAGTGAGTAGTGGAAGGATGTCAGCCAGCCAATCAAAAGACTAATAAAATTAGGCTGCACTTCAGTGATTGGGTAGGACGCAACACAAGAAAAGGTAGGCAAGTAATTGAATGAGAAGCAATCAACGAGAATGACAATACAGTCAACCAATGGCGCAATGCAAAATGATGAGTCTCTACTGCAGAATGTGATTAGGACCCTTGAGTCTCCCAGATCACACAGATACTCATTGGTCTTGGGCTGAATGGCGCCCCTTTGAAGGACTGGGCGTCCATTGGAGGGTTGCGGGATACCTATGCACTGCAGGGGCCTGTGTTATACCCCGCAAGACACCCAAAGGTATCTCACGGAAGGTCTGTAAATGCAGAGCAAGTTCACAATAGGCTTGTGCTACTTGGTCGGCGCGACTTAAAAAGGCAGCCAGAAAAAGACCATGAAGGGTTGGCACTGGAGGAAGCAGTGACCGTAGCAAAATGCTCAATTTGTGATCCACCTGGCAATCAGAACCAGAGAGGGTTTCAGTTATGACGAAGCACTTATCCGTGTACTCGAGAGACATTAGCAGCCTCTTCTTGAAGCAGGCCCCGAGAGAGACAGTCTGCAGAGCGTCGCTTACATGGCCCGAGCTGGATCGATGTTGAATATGTCGCCAGACACCCTCAGCGCGACCTTACCTATGTTTGTGACAGCCGCCCTTCTTTGAAGCAACTAAGGAGGTGATTTCCACAGCACGCATTTCAGAAACTGAAGCCACATGCTAGATATGAATTCATAAGGCTGGCTAACACGTCCTCAACACACAGGCAGCTAAACATTAGTGGCTTATTTTTTCCAGAAAGTTCACAAAAGAAAAATACGTTTCGACTTATTTTTTTTAAATCAGGATTTGCAAATAAAAAAAAGTGCTCGACATGCTGGATAAATCGCTTTGCATGTTAACTCTTGCTGTTTTTATATTTGAATGTGTAGTTGTGACGAACTGTGAAGACATATGCATGCAATTAAAAGGTAATACTAGCATTAAGCTATGCAGTGCCATTAAAGACGCTTATCCCTCCAACGGGACTTCTTCTGCAGCACACTTACCGCATACCCCGGGGCGCAGAAGCACTGGCCGGACACACCATCACAGTCGGCGCCGTTCTGGCAGGAGCAGATCCGGTGGCACCCTTCACCGTAGTATCCGGGGGAGCAGGTCTCATCGCAGTACAGGCCGGACCAGCCAGCCCGACAGGTGCATTCCCCCGACAAGGGGTGGCAGCTACAGCAGAAGAGAGAGAGACGTAAAATGTACCGTGGGCTAGAAGGAACAAAAATACAAGACTGTACCCACCCCCTCTGTAAGGGGTTGATTTCTCAAACTTCCCAGGCGCATCACCATTAATGTGTGTGAAGATTATCCTTTGCAATCTAGTGATTGTTTACCCCAAAACTTCACAAAACCGTGATCCCCTCTGAAGTTTGTCAGGTTTATAAGTAGGTCAGAAGGAGTAAAACTCACCTGTAAAAAACGTTTTTTTTTGTTTTGCAAAAACGTCCTGCAAATGAATATAAGCAAAGGTGGCAAACGTAATCCCCACTCCGCCCAGAGGGTGTTTCACTTTGGTGTGTCCACAGACGAGACGATGGTCAAAACAAACAAACTGTATACATGATGGTCAATGAATTTGAGCACAGGTGACAAACAAACTTTTTTGCTAGGTAAGGTGTTTAGCAGCTTTGGCCACAGTCAAGGGCGAAGTTTGAGACTTTGCTCACCCATCCGTCTGATCTGAAAGAGGTCAGAGGTCCTGTGCTCAGAAGCTTCTTGAGGAATCCCTTGCTGCTTGCACGCTGGGCCACAGTAAGGACGTCCAAGGAAATTCAATCAAGAACGAAGACTAGGCGAAGGCGCCGCTGACACTCCCCTCACAATGCTGCCAAAGGAAGCCACTTCTCTCTGTGGTTATCCCATACCACGCGATGGGCTGCCATTTAATTTATGTCTGCCACGGTGATCAATGTCAGCTTGAATCCCTACCATAGCCCACATCCACAGCGTGAGCAGACTAATTAAAAGTACACGTCTGTGCACACGCCGGTGCTCTCTCGGTGCTCCTGGTTCAATTACTGCCACGTCCTGACTTAACTCAAAGTCACAGCTCCCTGGTTTGAACACTGGAGAGGGGTTTTGGCACACTCGTCTCCCTACGCATCTGTGCCCTCGGGCTGACTTTCGGTGCCAGGTTTTCACAATATTCGTTGTGGCCCAGCAGGGCTACATTATTAACCAGGAATTAAAAGCTGCCGAGGGAACACAGGAGGGGACGGTCACCGTGGCCTTTGTGATGCAGATTTTTTACTCACAACATTTTGGGAATTTTTTTCCCCAGCAGGGTTGATAAAAAAACAAATTCATTATCCTATATTATATTCTCTGTCTACAGATATTCTGCTTTCCCTTTCGTAAAAGTTGCTGGTTTCTTCTGATTTGCTGAACATCTGCTCCGTTTTTATGTTAAAAACCAGCATCTTAGACCAGACATGGCGCCTATTTTTAGTTGCAGTTCAGACCTCGACCCTCAGACAGTCCAGTCGGTTTATCGGATTGATTCATAAAACCGACTAAAGCAGGTCTTGACAGGCGAGCTCAGTATACGAATGCACCACGCACCACAGAGATGAAAAGGTTGTATATTGGGGGATTCACTCAGCCTCTCCCCCCCCCCTTGATAAACACGTTCCCTCAATATCGGCATCGATATGTTCTATAAGTGCACTTAAAGTTTATTCATATGTTCCACCGCTGTGCAAAATGCGCCGCTGGAGTCCACTGCGCTACACGCTGTGACCTGACTGTCAGAACACAACACAACCTCGAGTATAATCATCACAGTCAGCGTAGCAGATTGCTACATACGCTGCCTGTGATGATATGACAGCCATAGCCGACCTTTTCTCTACTACATAAACTGTCTACGACAACTCATTCGTCTGGATAAATGTACATACTAGTGCAGAATAATTCCACAAGTTTAGTAATCTCAAGCCACCTTAGGGCGTGTGGGTTGTAATATTCATTGTTGTAAAATATTATTTCGTCCCTTGCCTTTGACCCCTGTTCCCCGTTTTCCCTTTGTCCTCCCCCAAACCCTCTTCTCCTGTGCATTGGTACGTTCCCCGGTAGAACGTTGGTGTGGAGGTCAGTGGAAGTAAATGGCAATTGAGGGCGATGTTCATACCTCACAGGTTTCACGTGATGACACTTCAGAAATTGGCAGTGAGGAACAGGATGTGGTTCTTCTCCTTCATAACCATTTTACAGTGGTGAGGCAGCTTGCGATGCAGCCATCAAGAGTGGAGTGCTGTGGCACACACACCGTCTGAGGCGAAACGTGATCTAGAGCTGGGAACGAATCAGACCGCCTTTTTCCTCAATGTAGGTGAGTCACACCAACGCTTTACACGCTTCAGACTTGTAATTCCCACTCCGCTTTGAGAGTGTTTTCCTTTGGTGTGTCTACAGACGAGATGCTGGTCAATACAAACAAACTACATACAGTTGATGGTCAATATAAAAAAAACTAGTCAAGAAAGACTATGTCACTCATTATGACTTCGAAGGTGTTTTCTCAAGACCGCCGAAGCCACGGGAGGCAGAAGACCGCCACCATATTACGAGTACTGAAGGATTTCTGCCACAATTTGGGAAGATAATCCTCCAGTAGTCATGCTGGCAGTCTGAGGCACAGGGAGCGGTTCTAATCACCAGCCCGCCCCGCCAAAAGGACTCCGCCAGCTGTATTATGACCTGTAATAAGGCCTGGTGGTGTCCTGATGGCGGGGCGCTGCTGGTGGTGGAAGCGTCTATTCCCATTCTCTGTTGGACGGCCTCCTCGCCGGACAAGATAAGTCGATCGTCCAACAGGGGAGGGGGGTGGGAGGATGGGAGGTGTTGGGTATGTGTGTGTGAATGTGTGCTGTCTGCATGTGTGAATGTAAGTGTGTATGCATGTGTGAATGGATGTGTGAATGGATGTCTGAATGCGTGTATATATGCTTGTGAGTGAATGCATGTATGTAAGTGTTGGTGAATGAGTGTATGCGAGGTGCGTGTGTGTGTAATTGGAGAGAGAGGGTGGGGAGAGGGGGGCTGGTAAGGAAGGGGTAGGGGGTGCTGGTATGGAAGGGGGGTGGAGCGGTATTGAAATTGCAGGGAGGTTTGGAGGATTTGTCTGCCGGTGACAGGAAATACATTTCCTGTCACTGGTAGTCTTTCCGCCAGGGTTTTCATGGCAGTGCTACTGCTGCGGAAACCCTAGTGGAAAGATGACTCATGATCAGTGGACCAACGGGTCAGAGATGCTGATCTCTGGCCCGGCTATCTAACCACACTGGAGGTACAAGTGGGGGTGTGGTGGTTTGGCAGAGGCCAAACGGCTACACTCATAATGTGGCAGTCTTCACCGCCGGCCCCTCGGCGGTGAGACCGCCACCGCGGCCCTGGCGGTCTTCAGACCGGCAGAGTCATATTGAGGGCCTATGAGTCTTTGGTGACCCTACACTTGAGGAAGTGATTAAGTCCACTAAGGCATTTGAGCAGTCAGCCACATGGGTGTAAGAAGTAAATGACAATCAATCTTCAGCTAAGACCAATGAAGTCTGAAGTCTGTTGGGCGAGCATAACAAACAAGAGCCAGTCAAGCAACAGAAGGGTGAAACAAAACCTTCTTATTTTAGGTGTGGAAGTTTATTTCACCCCTTCCTTCCTACTAGTATTGTCCAGCGCTGAATGAAGAATACAACATATCTGAGTCCCAGAACATTTCAGCTGAGTTCACAAGAAATGACTACCAGCAAAACCTAGATCACCATACACTATCATCACTTCAGATGTGTATGAAATGCAGTCCACCTCATTGATTGAGACACTAAAGGACCCTGACATCAGAGCAGTAGCATTTGACAGACGGAAGAAATTTCCTGGGCTACCTTTGTACTAAGGTAGAGTTCAAGGAGTGGCATGAAGTCATAAAAATATATGTGGCCACCAAAGGAGTTTGTTCTGTGATGGAAGGACCAAAGGCTGTTACTAATGGTGTTGAATCCCAGAACTTCTAAACCTGTTCTATCAATTCAAGGGCAGGATTTGAATACCCGGATCACCAGTGAATTCCCCAAATCATTCTCTGAAGGTTTGGAAAAACTTGTTGGATTCTCTCATGGTATAAATTTGAGACCCTGATCCACACCTATCAAACAAAAGATGAGAGGTGTGCCACTGACCATGAGAAAAGAACTACACAAGCTTTTACAGGAGCTCCTGCACAAAGGAATAAATGAGGAACGGAGTCCTCAGAAAGGGTGCCCCCCCATTGGTTTAATGAAGAAAAAGTGATGGTAATTTACACCTGTGTGTGGATCTCAGAGTCCTCAATGCTAATATTGTGATTGACCAACTTACTTTACGTAAGGTCAATTAATTGATTTCCATATTGGAAGGGGCAGCTGTTTTTCCACACTTGATCTTCACCAGGCGTACCACCAAATTGAACTAGCTGAGGACTCAAAACAGCTGAATCTCTTTATCACACCTTATGGGCTATTTTAATAGCAGAGGATGCCATTTGAGTTAGCATTTGCAGCCTCAGTGTTCCAGTGAGCAATGTACCACATATGCAAAGATATGGAAAGTGACATAAGGTGCTTCCAAGATGACATTTTGGTATTCTCTAAAAAACAAAACAACACCACTGGGAAGTATTGCAGAAAGTTTGCTCCAGACTTGAAAGCGATGGCCTCATCCTATCCCTGCAAATTGTTGAAGGAAGAAGTTGAATATCTTGAACATAGGTTGATGGCTGAAGGTGTAGTCCCAAAGGAATCCTTAGTTACAGCTCAAACACCCAACAACAAGGAAGATGTGTTTTCCTTTTGTGAACTGTGTGAATACTACTCTTGGTTCATTAAGACCTTTGCAACTGCTATGGAACAACTCAGGGTTCTACTCTGCAACAGCCAAGATTTCCTTTGGAGAAAGGATCACGAAGACACAGTTAACCGTATTAAGTCAAGCATAACCAACACACCTGTGTTAAGGCCATTCACCATTGGCTAAGAATGCACCATCACAGTGGATGCCAGTGCCTATGGATTGGGTGTAATTCTCTCTCAGAGAACTAACCAAGAGGAGTGAGTTATGCCTCCCATACTTTAAATGACATGGAAAGATGCTATTCCGTAACTGAGTGGGAGTAGTTAGCTTGGGCGTGGTGGGTGAATCACTTAAGACATTTTGTTTGGGGAAATAGGTTAAATTTAGAAACTGATCATAAGCCACTGGTTCACATTTTGTCCCCTGGGGAGGCCTCAAGTCTACTGCACGCATAACTAGATATGCTCCAAATTGCAGGAATACTGTTTCAAAGTTGTTTATGCTCCAGGTAGTAGGAACATGTGTGCTGACTTTTTTTTATCACAATCATCTGTGGTTAATGCAGATGATGAAACATGGGAAGTAAATGATATTGATGTTGTTACTAGTGTGAGTGAAATTTGTGCAAGTCAGAAGACACCATTGACAAAAAAGAAGTGGATTGAGGAAGATGGCAAGGACATCCTGAGTACAGTGAAAGAGTACATCCAGGTGGGATGTCCTCCTCTCAAGCAACTGTGTGGTGAAGTGGTGAACTACTTTCACTAGCACAAGTAACTGGTGAATTGAGCGTGGTGAACGATGCATGGTACAGGAATGACAAATGCGTACCACCTGAGAAGGTGAGGGGAATCATCATGACATCTAGTCATCAGGGACACATGGGAATGTCAGCTCTTAAAAATGCGTTGAAAACATATTTTTTGTGGTCCAATTTGGACTGGAAGGCGGACCATTTTGTAAGAAACTAAGGAATGCTCGAATTGTGACAAATTTCAGGTGTGTCACACCTCCAATGCAACCTGTGCAGTGGCCCCATTCCCTTGGCAAAAACTGTTTTCTGATAGTGTCGGTTGTTTCAAAGTGTTACCCCTCCACATGCAGTACACCACTGGGATGATCTATTATTTCACAAAATGGTCTGAACTAACTTTGCAGAAAAGGTGACAACAGAAGAGGTTTTGAAGTCCATGAGAGAGATTCTGTAGAGAAGGTTATCCTGAATCTATTGTCACTGGTAAATGTGTACTGTTTGTGTCTCATGAGATGAGATAATTCCTTAAATCCCATGCCATCACACTCATAAGGACAGCCCTGTATGATCCCTAGGCCAATGGTCTGGTGGAATGGTTTGACCATTATCTTAAAGATACTATTCACATGGCTGTAAAAAAACACACATTCCTGTGAGGCAAATGGTGAGGGAAAGGTTATCGGCTTACTGCATGAATTCCCATTCCACCACTGGGGTCAGCCCTTTCAGGTTGTTGAGGGGAAGGGTTCCTTCGTCTGAGTTGCGCCCATTGTAACTGCTAAATAAACGACCCCAGGCCAACCCCTTGAGGAGAGGTTAGATTTGAGTCAAGTGAGAAAGAGGGTGAAGAGTAAACAGTTGAAGGCCAAACAGAGATATGACCTCAGTCACAAGACTAAATTACCCAAGTTGGGGCTGGGAGATATGGTTTGTATCAGACTGCCAGCAAGGGTGGAAAAGGGTAGAACCAAGTTTTAAAGGCCCCTCAAAATGGTTACATTGAACAGAGGGAGTGTCATTACACAGGATGGGAGGATTTGGAGTGTCAGAAGAGTGGCCAAGTTATAGATGTCGAAGGAAGTTCGGAGGGGTGAGAACACTCTTGCTTTGATGATGGTTTTTTTTGTAACAAATTGTGATTTCTTTCCTCTCCAAGGTGCCTTGTTCTTCCTCTCATAAATCCTGTGTTTGGGCACAAACATTATTGTTTCATGTTTTGATACATTTTCTCGTTACCCTTTGTCATATTTCTTTCATATACGGTATCAGCAGTATGACGTCTGAAGATTCTAGCTAAAGTAGAAGCAAAAAGCCTTTTTAGCCTGTTGCTTTCAAGGGAGCGATGCCTAGGGAAACAGCCATTACAACGTGGTCATTACCACTCATGACCGTTACCACAGAGGAATAAACACGCATATGCCTTTACCACGCATGCCTTTACAACAAATTTCGTTGTAAAGGCATGAATGGTAAAGGTATATGCTTGGTAAATATTTTAAAGGTAAGCACAGGCAAGTATTAGGTGTTTTAAGTGTTTATATATATATACATTGGGTGGTAAGGGCATTTTCAGCTTTTAGGGTGGGTATAGGCTTTTGGGTGGCAGAGGGGAGTTTATGATGGGTATGGGTTTTTGGGTGTTAAGGGTATTTTTAGGTTTTATGGTTATGGGTTTTTGGTTGGTAAGGCTTTTTTAGGTTTTAGGTTGGCTATGGGTTTTAGGGTGGCAAAGGCATGTTTAGGCTTTAGGGTGCGTATGGGCTTTTCGGTGGTGAGGGCATTTTTAGGTTTTAGGGTGGGTATGGGCTATTGGGTGGTAAGGGCATTTTTAGGTTTTAGAGTGGGTATGAGTGTTTTGGTGGTAAGGGCATTTATAGATTTTATGGTGGGTATGGGTTTTTGGATGGTAAGGGCATTTTTAGGTTTCAGGGTAGGTATGGGTTTTTGGATGGTCAGGAAATCTTTAGGTTTTAGGGTCGGTATGGGTTTTTGGATTGTAAGGGCATTTTTAGGATTTAGGGTAGGTATGGGTTTTGGGGACCTGGTAAGGGTTTTTTGGATGGGTATGGGTTTTTGGGTGGTGAGGGGTGTTTAGGGTGGGTATGCGTTTTTGGTGTTAAGGGTTTATTTAGGTTATATGGTGGTTATGGGTGTTTGGGTGGTAAGGGTTTTTTAGGTTTTAGGGTGGCTATGGGTTTTAGGTGGTAAGGGCATGTTTAGGTTTTAGTGTGGGTATGGGCTTTTGGGTGGTAAGGGCATTTTTAGGTTTTAGGGTGGGTATGGGTTTTTGGATGGTAAGGGCATGTTTAGGTATTAGGATAGGTATGGGTTTTTGGGTGGTAAGGGGTGTTTAGGGTGGATATGGATTTTATGGTGGCAAGGGGCTTTTAGGGTTTAGGGTAAGTATGAGTTTTAGGGTGGCAAGGGTATGTTCAGGTTGTATGGTAGGTAGCGTTTTTGGGTGGCAAAGTGACTATATATATATATATATATTTAAATAAATATATACACACATATACGTTTGTGTGTGTATATATATATATATATATATAAACACACACACACATATATATATATATATATATATATATATATATATATGCATATATACACACACATATATATATATATGTATGTATATATATATATATATATATATATATATACAAATATATATATATATATATATCTATAGGATATATATGGGATATACTTAGCACTTTACTTTTTACCATGCATATGCCTTTACCAACCATGCCTTTACAACAAAATTTTCATATTAAAGGCATGTGTGGTAAAGGCATATGCGTGGAAAAAAACTTTCATTATAAATTAATGATGGGTAATGAACAGGCGTTGTACTGTCCGCACTGTAAAGGCATGTGTGGTACCGTCATACATCTGATGCCTATTGACCTCTCCTGTTCAACTATCTTCCTACAACCCTGTCCTTCACTCCATCTGTGTGGGACACGGAAGGAGAAAGCACATTAAACAAGCATGAATGAGGTAGGGTGAGCTAGGAGTGTGGGGTCATGGTAAATCAAGCAATGTCCAGTCCAGTCGGCATAAAAAAGTTCTTAGTTTTTAGGGCAATGATTCAGTCCTAAGCGCTTCTGTGACCCACGTTAGCCACACAACTTTCCCAGTTTACAGGCCTCAGAACTGTCAGATTCCTCCCCTTCCTGCTTAGTTACCCCCAGTGCCACAAAGCAATTGGACCCAGTCCAATGATGTAACTGGAATTCCAGTGCATTATTTTGGTCTAGTAATAAGTAGAATACCATGATCTACCATGTCATGTGTTGTAGGCGGATTCAGAAAAGACACTTGACTAAAAGCTCTACCCTTTAAACATAACTTGTTTTTTAGACAATAAGAAACGTGTCCATGTTTGTAGAAAGTTATGCTGGTCAGTGATCCGACAGGAGCCTGGAACACGAGGCCTGCCCTTCCACCCTCCTGCAGCAGTAACAATCCCCATAGTTCAAGCCCCTGTCTGTGTCTGCAATTGAGTATGGAAAAGCGCCCCCCAACATGGGGGGAGCGTGGCCCCCTTAGGGATCAGGGACGCCGGGGGGCGGACCCTCCGCACTAGTTGTGTGAGGGCTGGCCAGTTACTTCCGCCTGCACGCCTCACGAGACGTGTAGATGGAAGTAACACGCGAGTAGGAACGTTGGTCCAACGTTGTGGCCGTTCCGGTTTGGGCCGCCGTGCGCCAGTGGGGGGCTTATAAGCACCCCCCCAGAAGGCTCGGCCTTCTTCTTTGCAGCGCAGCGGTGGCCCAGACGGACGGAGACATTTTGTCCCACCCACCCTCTCCCTATTATTAGGCAGAAGAAGTACTAAAGTGACCTGAAGCAACAGAGGGGTCCCCAAGGGTGGGGCCCGGTATAACACCAGAGATAGGATCCTGAAGTCCTGGACCAACCTGCAGATGTACACACCAGATTGGGGGTAGGGAGCCCAGATCACTGGGGTGGTCACAGGGCTCATGCCCTGGGCTGCCCCGTTACACCCGTTGACTGATTGGTGTTTGGAGAGGGGGCGGAAGCCTGAGCATGTGGGCAAGGAACAGAGGAAGCAGGGATACCGCCCCCCCCTAGGGATACAGGTGACGTCCAGTCCCTGTGTGGTCCAAAGGAGGTTCAGGACAGGAAGGGATCCTGTCAAAATGATTTATGGTTACAGATGTAAATTGTAAATAATTCCTTTGATATTAATTTTGGTTTTGCAGTGAAAGTTTACTGAAGTGATTTATATGATAAATTAATAATGTTTTGATAGACAAAGTAAATAAAATAAATACTTCTTCCAACGAAACAAGGTGTCGGTCTGTGTATGACCGGTGTTGGTGCAAGGGCCTGCTGGCGGCCTCTGAGTCCTATAGTGGAATAGTGAGCAGCTGATTCTCAATATGTTCATGAATGCCCCTGCTTATGAAAGTGAATGCTGCCTTAGAGACCAAATGTGCATTATAGTCTAGATCCTGTGAGTAGGAAGATGAGCAGATGGCTGGAAGTTATATCAGAAGCATTCTGGCAATCTTGCATGCATTAACATGGAGTTCTACGTATTAAGAAATTTATTTTTCTGACATGACATTTGTGATTTTATATTAGTGGAGAACATATAGATTCTGGCATCACAGTGCTATACAAACCAGGTCTGGGGTTGGTTCTGTTCCCTCTTGGAGGGGGGCATGGCCAGAAGTTTGGTTTGGACTGATTCTAATCCAGCAGGACAGAGGTTGATATGACCATGGTTGGTTTTCGTTTGAGGTGGCATGGTAGTAAAAAACAATGGATTGTAAGGCGGCCCTGAGTAAGTTCCAGTGGCTAAGATTAGTTTAAGCAGTATACCAATCACTTTTTATTTTTCTCAGTGAAACAAAAACTATGCTCATTTTGAACTGCAATGGTGCTTCACATACTACAGACATGTGGATTCCGCATGAAAGTGGAGAACGACTTATGGAGAAATATGGGTACCTTTCATATGGGATAATATGAGGTCTGGCATGATATTGGTTTTTACATAGGGTTGTGTGAAGTTGCAAAGCGTGTAGCTATTTGTAGTTAACAATGAAGGGCCAGATGTATGAAAACTGGGGTCTGCGAATCGCAAAATGCGATTATTAAGAAATCGCTATTTCCGAGTCGCAATTCGCCATGTAACAAAATTTGCGATTCGGTAAAAAATCGCAAAATGAGAGAAAGTTCGAGAATGCACACCTGGAGGAGCCTGATGACATCACCAGCAGGAAATTAGTCATCCCATGCAGTTTCAGGTGCCACACCCAAACCAGCATCCTGAGTGAGAGCAGCCCAGCCACATTGAGCAGCACTCTGAAGGAGCAGCATCACCTGAGCCACAATGGAGCCCCAAGGTACATCACAGGAGAAGCAGGAGAGGAAGCGCAAACTCAAGTTCAGTGAACAGGAGCTGGAGGTACTAACAGAAGAGGTTGTGAGGAGCCATGACCGCCTGTTTGGTAAATCATGACTCCAGGTTCCTGAGAGCGAGAAGAGAAGGCTATGGCTTGAGATCCAGGGTAAAATCTGCGCCATTGG
Organism: Pleurodeles waltl; assembly: GCF_031143425.1. NCBI lineage: Eukaryota > Metazoa > Chordata > Amphibia > Caudata > Salamandridae > Pleurodeles > Pleurodeles waltl. The sequence continues at coordinate 547,871,675 of NC_090440.1, read as the reverse complement.
AGTGGCACAGCGCTCCATTGATGAGATTAAGAAACGCTGGTACGACCTGCGGTCCCGGGCAAAGGAGAGGGTGGCAAGGAGACTTGTAGAGGCCAGGGGCACAGGTGGAGGACCACCAACCGAGCCACCTGCCACACCACTGGAGGACCTGGTGGAATCGACACTCCTCCCGGAATCAGTGACAGGGGTCACAGATATAGACACCTCCGCTCAACCGAGTACCAGCCAAGGTAAGTGCAATGTTGTTGTGTGGACCCAATATGTGCATGCATAAAAGCCCCTTAGGAATTAGCATGTAATGTGAAGTAGTGTGTGAAGTAGTCCAGTCCAAATCTTAGAAGCATCACAACAATGCATTATGGGAGTTTGGTCCACAAACTAGTACAGACAGTAGCATGACAATGTAAGCAAGCATAGTGACACCCAAGGTAACACAACACACACTACACCATGTAGAGCATTACCTGTAGCTTTATTGCCATTTTTGGACAGAGAATGTAACATACAGAACTGACATGCTGCATATTGTCGTTGCAGGTAGGCCTGGCCCAGCAGCCACAGAAATTCTGTGTGTAGGGGAGACGGACACACAGCAGCCCTCTGACACCAACACCAGTGGGTCCGTCAACATCTCCACTGTGCGCCGCAGGCCCAGGCCATTGCCACTGCCAGACCTCAGTGGCGACTCCGATGTGCAGCAGGAGGGGGCAAGCACACCGTCTGCGCCAGATAGGCGCAGCCAGATACGGGGGGACAGCGGTCATGCAGCACACTGCAGAAGTGCCACAGTGTCCCAGCAGCAACCGCAGGAGGCAGGTGAGGGTCCATCCTTGTTCGGGGGACTTGAGGCTGCTATGTTGCAGCAACAGCGCCTGCAAAATAGGAGAATATTGAGTCTGGACAGGAACCTGAGAGTCCACAATAGACATATGATGGGCCTGCATCGGCGACTTGACACCCTGAACAGCAATATCACCCAGCTGCGTGAGGGACAGGTGCAGGCCTCTCAGGACACTAAGGAGCTTACCAGTGCAGTGCGTGACCTGTGTGAGGAGCTGCGCCACGAAAGGGTGAGCAGACGCAGACATGAACACCGCTTCAGAACCATGTTTGCAAACTACTGCAGGTCCTCAAACAGGATGGCAAACTCCACAGCACTCATCGCCCGTCGCGCTGTGGCGGCCCAAGTGGAGGCTGCACACACCAGCAGGGATGTGGTCCAGAGCCTTGTCCAAATCACTAATGTGATTGAACTAGTCATGGGACAGAGATCGGCCACTCCCAGTGAGGTAGCCTTGGGGGACACTGAGGACAGTTCGAGCCTTAGTGTGGCCGTACCAGCAGCAGACACCAGACGGCGCAGTGCCAGGTGCAGCACTGCCACTGAGGGTGACATTCAGGGTGCCAGTGAGTCAACTGGGCACCCCAGTGGTGTGCGTGGGAGGAGGAAGTGACTCTTGCCGCAGTGACAATGGTGTTCCCACTATGATGTAATAGTGTGGGACACAGTACTTTTGTTATTTTTAGTATTTGAATTTACTTGTTTACTTCAATTTTCACCATTCATTACCTGACGTAAGGTAATACATTTCTATCACTACAGGTACAGTTGTCAGTGGAGTTTTGTCATTCATACTCACGTCTGGAATGGTTGTTTGTGATGTCAGCACGCCTTTGCCTTCGCTCTGCTGCACTGGTCCTGTCTGCTGGCTGTAGAGGTGGTATGGGATCGTCATCCTCATCTGATTCAGTGTCACTGATTTCTATAGGTATGCCCCTGGTTGTTGCCATATTGTGCAAGATTGCACAAGTAGCCTCTATTCTACATGTCGTCTCTGGACTGTACTGTAGTGCCCCTCCACTCTTGTGGAGGCAACGGAAGCGACTCTTCAGGAGGCCAAATGTGCGCTCCACCACGTTGCGGGTTGCCCTGTGTGCTGCATTGTATCTCAGTTCTGCTGGTGTTGTGGGATTGAGGTAGGGCGTCATCATGTAGGTGCGCACTGCATAGGCTCTGTCTCCTGGAAGGGACAGAAGGAGTCATGAGTACCTCAGCCATCTGACATGGGTTTGTCATCTATGCGCCAGTGTAAAGAGTGACATTACCTAGTAGCTATCCTTCACCAAACTCCCCAGCTAGCAGTCTTGTGTGAATGCCGCTGTGACGAAAGATGTATGAATCATGTGTGCTCCCTGGGTACCTGGCCACGAGATCAGTTATGATATAGGAGGCATTGCATATCACCTGTATATTCATGGAATGTTGGTATTTACGGTTGCGGTACACATACTCTGTGACTGATGGTGGACATATTGCCACATGTGTGCCATCTATGGCACCTAGGACGTGGGGGAACTGTGCTATCTGATAAAACTCTATTTTTGTCTGCTGTATTTCCTGTGGGGTGTGGGGGAATCTGATGTACTGTTGGAGTTTTCTTAGCATGGCGTTGATAAATGCATTGAAAAATCTGGAGAGGCTGCTATGACCCCTTGATAGCTCCCTGAGGCTAGTAGGTGTAAGGAGCATAATACCTGCACATGGGTGGGTATGCTGTGACTCCTTGGTGTTCTGAGCTGCAGTATGGGTTGTAGCTCAGCTATCAGATCAAGAATCATGGCTGAGTTCAACCTATACCTATCATATATTTCCTCCTCTGTCAGGTCAAAAAGTGTAATGCGCACTCTGAAAATGCGCTCCTGTCTCCTCCTCCCTCTCCTCAAACCTGCCAGGATCCTCATCCTCCTCGCCATGACGTAGAGTGCAGCCATTGTGGGACAGAGTGTGAGGCATTCTGGGCCTCTTTATAGGTTGCACCTGGTTACCACCTGCTTTCACTTAGTGGTATTTTGCATGTGCAAAATGCCATTCTGCGGATAATCGCTAATTGCGATTTTTTGATGCATCTATTTGAGAATGGGATTTTGCAATGCACATTTTGCACCTCGCAATTTCCTACTGGAAATACTGATTCGCAAAATGCGACTCGCAAAACAAGGTTGCAATGCAAAAATTCGCAATTTTTGCGATTTCTTATTTTTGGTCTGCGATTGCCTTTCATGCATCGCTGACCACGTTTTTGCACTCGCAAACGGACGAATTTACCGATTTGCACCGTTTGCGAGTGCAAAAATATTTCATACATCTGGCCCCTAATGAGAAAGCTGCTCATTGCAATGGGAGGACAGATACCACTTGACCAACCACCAACCCCATCACTTGATTTGAGCTCCCTGCTGGCCCACACCAAGATTCCTGCCCACAAACACCCAAAAATTCCAACCAAGCTACCGGCCTAGTCATAGTGTGATTGCTCAATCCATCAACGGCAGTCTGCATTGAACCATGCCTGGCCACGGCATACTCTTTCATTGGACTGCCACCCTAGACTGGTACCCCCTGGATTATTTGGGCTACGCTACCTGGCATCTTTTGCATTCGATTGTATTGTTCCAGCTTCCCACACTTTACTTAGCTGCTCCAGTATGTGCCTTGTTGGACATTAATCACCATAAGCAGAAAACGGTGAACTCAAGCTGCACCCTCAGACCCAATAACTGTAGGTCACTGCATGTGATAGGGCAAACTGCTGAGACAGTTACTCATTCTGCTGCTAGAGGAAAGCCAGCATTCAGTCACTTATTGCCCACAGGCTGTAATGTCCTAATTGTCTTTAACTCTGCAAGCGTAGTTAACAATTATCACCTCAACCGTTTTGTATACATTCATGGCGTGATTTCTGACATATGTGCGGCGTAGAAAATGACACAAATGTGCTTTTCCAAGTGCGTCAGTGTGAACACTGGCACAATCGAGGGCGGGATGGGAGACAGTTTTACAATCCACTGCAAAGTCTGGCGAATGTAAAAACAGCTTTGGCGAAGTTTTCTGATTCCACACGATTTTACTGATGCAAACTCTCCCCGAAGGCAGCCACACCAAGGTGGACCCATTGCCAGGGGCAAACTTTTCCCCTCAGAGTGGGTGCACTGAAGACAGCCATTCATTGAAAAGTTAAATGGATAGTATGGCAGAGGAACCCGACTGTAGCCGTAGTTTGGGGACCATGGGTGTGGTGGGGCAAGGGGCTGGGCCATGGGACCAGTGCTTAATTTGTAAATAAAAAGGTGATGGTGCTCAAAGCTCTCCTCTTAAACACGCGGCAGCTGCAATTAAAATTGCGGCCACATACTACTGAGGCAGCATAATCCTGAATCCATCTCGGGCCTCTTCAGTCCATTTATAGCCACTCCCTGCCCCTTCAGCTCACTCTGTCAGCTTCCTGCTTTTCCCTTTTCTAACGCTTTTTAGTTTTTCTCTTCCTCCGTCTTTCCCAAGTGTCTTTTGCTCGCAGTGAATGCTTGAGACAGAAAACTAAGCGCCGCCGGCCCTCAGAAATAAGTGCCGGTGCTCCGCACCGGAAACAACAAGCATAAATCAAGCACTGCATGGGACATTATCAAGAAGAGGGGGTGTAGTGTGGCTTGGGTCATGTGAGAGCTGGGCCAGGGCGAAGAAATGCCAAGGGTGGAGCGTGTGTCCAGAGACTGGGGCAAAGTTACGGCAGTTCTTCTACGGCCCCAAGCAGGAGTTGTTTACACTAACACAAAGGACTGCTAAAACCGCTCCGAACTCCAAAGTTTTTGAGCTACGCACTTCACAACGCTTACAAAGATTTTATAAACATTCTCCACTTCGCCCGCTTCTTGGCAGTACCAGAAACCCGTTCCCGTAATTTGGCCTCCTCTAATAAACAAAGTACGTCGCTTCAAGCACCTTGAAAAGTAGCCCTCGTACCCTAGCAACAGCTCACTGACCAGGTGAAATCTTACCTGTACTGTGGAATGCTCAGATATATTTTAACGGGTCATCATACTCTTTGCAGCACAAGTTTTTTATTGCCGCGCTAGAACAAAGGCGGCCATTACAGCCCGGGAAAGAATTAAGCTATTCTTGGTGATTTATGAGATATACTCTATCAAAAAGGTGGTGCATCTTCTATAGCATATATAGTTGCCTGTTTAGCATTCCGATTTATAATCTGGCACACAGTATCTCCACAAGCTCACACATGATTTTCTGCTTTGGAGAAATAATGTTCCTGGATAATGTGGCACACATGAAAGCACTGAAATATTTAATTACTTCTTCAGAAATGCATGTTTTTTAAATGTCTTTTTATTAGGTGATATAGCAGTTTATATACGTCAGGTCGTGTTTTCAGGCGTGAATTCCAACATAAACCATCAAAGGAATTAAATCGACCTGTACCTCTACCAATCCCCCAACAACTTCTCCAACTAAACTCAATTTACAACACTACCCCCCCACACCAACTCCCCTAAGCTTCCAAGGAAGGCACAGTGTACTATGTTCACCAGCATTTGTCATCATTGTTTCTTTCTGGTCTCAGTAGGCCATAATTTCTAAGTTCCAGATCGTAAAGAGAAACCATCCTCCCCACCGTTGGATATCACTCGTTCTCCCTGCCCTGTAATGGGGTACCTTCTCTCTGTGTACATTTATTTTCCAGTAGTGTCTGCATTATCTCTGCCCATGCTACCAAAACGTCCTGTGCTTTTTCATCTTTCCTAGTCCTCCTTATATGAACTTCTTCAACTTCAGCCCACTCCACCAAGTCTGACTCCCATGCCTCCCTAGTTGGGGTCCGAGGGCTCAATCAGTGGATTGCAGTGTGTAGCTTTGCTACAGTTGGGCCTAAAATGGTAGAATGCCCGCTGAGCCTCTTTTTTGGGTTCTTGGGGAGGAGTCCTAGTAGGCATTTCCCAATAGTTTGTGGGAACTCCCAGCTCGTGGACCTCCTCAGTTGGACAAGGACTTCTGTCAAATAATTCTGTACCAAAGGACAGTGCCATATCATGTGAATAAAATCAGCGAACTCCGCGTGCTACCTCTGGCAACTCTGGTCTCTAGAGGGGTATATGGCATGTAGCCGCTTAGGGGATAGGTAGGCCATATGTAAGAAATTGTGCTTGTTTGAATCTGGCACACACTGACGCTCCCTTCACACCTGCATGTATCTTTATCTAATCCCGTGGAGACAGAGGGTCCACTGGGAGTTGTTGCCATGTGCTCTCTATAGGCAGTGGTTGTACTCTCTTGTCAGAGTGCAGTGCTCGGTATGAATGTGTTATAAGCTTGTGTCCCCTCCGCTATGGCTAGCAGGGTAACTAAGGTTTGAGTCAGCTCTAGAGCATCTGGAAATGTAGGTCATAGTTGTCTAGCTGTTGCTACCACCTTAGCATTTCGTAGAAAGTGCCCTGTACCCAGGTTAAACGACTCCTGTACCTCTTGCAAAGTAATTAATCTACCTGGGTAAAGCTCAGATGGCATTATACAACCACATTCCTGCCATCTGGCCACCGTCTTTGTGTGTGCCATCTGCCTAAAGGGGGACAGAATCCAAATATCCACGTCGGGGCGTGAGACACCATTTTAAGCACCTGTCTGACTGCTCTCTACCATATTCTGCCCATAAGTCTGATTACATGTGGGGTATTCCATTGCCTTGCATCAACAGTTCTCCCATTGTGGGAACCCCATCGTATCCTTCCAAGAATGTCCTTTTCCAATTCTGCTCCCCATCCTACCAGTGCACTGCAAACCGCAGTTGTGTGGCTATGTAGTACATTTCCAAATACGGTACCTCTAAACACCCTTTTCTCATTCCCATCTGAGGGTGGATAAGCTCACTCTACACCTTTTGCCCTGCCTTAAGAGTTCACTATTAATTTGTCTAGCTCACTGAAGACATCTTTAGGGATTTCATAGAAGGCGCCTTGCATCACATATAAACATCATGGTAGTACCATTATTTTTAAAAGCGATATCTTTCCCATTAATGATAGATGGGGGGTGTTCCAAAAAAGTATGGAGAGTTTTAGTCACGTCACTACTCTCCCCATGTTTAGGTCATAGAATTAGTTCTTGTGATAGGCAATGTAGAGGCCCAAAAATAACTACATCCATCTTCCAGGGCAGGCCCAAAGCCGGCATATTCTCCGGCGGGTGACCAGTCAGTCAACCTAATGGGTATAAAACTGATTTAGACACATTCACCCTGAGTCCTGAGAACTCCCAGTATTCTTGCATGACATTAAGGAGGATCTGACCGATATATCCGGTTGTCCCAGGTATATCATGGCATCATCCACGTATAATGAGACTATATGTTCTGTAGCGCCTTCTGTTATTCCCCTTCCTCGTAGGGTCTGTCAGAGTTTACATGCCAGCAGCTCCATTGCTACGGCAAAAATTAAGGGAGACAGAGGACATTCCTGCCTGGTGCTGTGCTGTAAACCAATTTCCCCCTTTATACTCTTACCCATGGATGTGTATATAGCAGCCTGATCCACTTTATATAGGGGGAGCCAAGTCACACTCTCTCCAGTACCCTCCACACATACTCCCAGTTAAGGGAGTCAAAAGCCTGTTCAATATCTAAAAAGGCTAGAGCATAGCATCCCTCCTGCACATGCCGTGCATGTATCACATGGGCCAGATGCCATAGGTTGACAAGGTGTTCCTACTGGGAATAAATCTCGACTGATCCTCATGGATCAGACGTGGAAGACAGGGTAGGAGGCTGGTTGCCAAAACATGACTGAGGAGCTTTAGGTCCACATTCAGCATCGATATAGGGCAGTATGACCCTGTCTCTAGATGGTCCCTGCTTGTCTTCAGTATCAATAAAACTAGGGCCTTACTCTTTGAATGAGGGAGTTCCTGCCGTTTGTATGCTTCTGCGTACACCGTAACCATTTTATCTAGCAATATAGATGGGAAAGACTTGTAAAATTCTGATGGCAGGTGCCCCCACACCTCCAGTGCCTTTGACGGTATCAGAGACTTCAGCGCTTCCAAAAGTTCCTGCTTACTGATCTGGGCTCCCAGTATCTTTCGGGTTCAGTGGTACAGGGGTGGCAACGGGAGCTGACTCAAATAATCTGATACATCCTCCACTGTCCGGTAACTGTGGCTGCGCATATACTTCATGCATATGTTCAGCAAATACCTCAATTATGGCTTGTTGTGTGTGCAGCTTGTGACCTCTGCAATCTCTTATAGACAGAATGGGCTGTGGTGCTGACTCCAATCTAATCAGCTTTGCCAGTAGTCTGCCCGCTTTGTCTCCTTCAATGTACCAGCGTTGTCTAGCCCTTTTCTGGTGTATTTTTCTAATTGGGCCTATAAATCGCAGTTTTTTTTTTTGTCTATTCCAAACCGTTTTTAGGGGTGTATTTACGAAGAGCTTCCTTTCTAATTTCTCTAGATCTGCTTCATGTTTGAATAAATCTAGTTCTAGAGTGCGTCTCACTCCAACTGAGGTGGCCATACATATTCCCTGAATAACCACTTTCATAGTATTCCATTCTATGGCTCTGTTCCTCACTGTTTCCCAGTTGTCCTCGAAATAATGATTCAATGAAGTGGCTATCGTGTCTCTAAATACTGTATTGGACAGGGATTCAACATTCAATCACCACAACAGGATTTTGGTTGGGTGCCTCTGTAAGGAGTATGTTAATAAAAGTGATGAGTGGTCGGAGATGCAGTGCGTCAAGAATTGGACATCACGGACTCAGTGTGCCGCTATCAACCTGTGGAAAAAAAATAATCAAGACAACTGTGGTGGCTGTGGCCAGGGTATGGCATGAATATGTGCATGTGTGAGGGTGCCACTGGTGCCAAACATCATTCAATTCCAGGCTTTGTAGGGTTTGTTCTAGCACTGCTGTAGTGCAGGGCTTTACTCCCATCCGAATGGGGTATGTATCTGCGTTCTTGTCTAAAGCACAATTAAAGTCTACCGCCAGGATGGTTGAGGATACTTGTGCAGCCCAGATTACTGATCTCAGGAAGTTCCCATAATCTGTGTTGGGTGCCTAAATATTGATAAGGTAGAGGGCATGGGCATTCAAACCCTCCAGGATCGTGTATCACCCTCCCGTATCTGTAACTACCCTAGCGTATTGAAAGGGAGTCCCCAGGGCTATCCAGATTAAAGTTCCCCTTGCACAACCAAAGTACGATGTGGCAAGTACCTTGCCATGCTCTCATTTCTGCAGAGCTTTAAGACAGTCTCCCCATAAGTGAGTCTCCTGAAGGAGTGTTATTGCTACTCCGTAGCACTGAAGGTATGCCATTACATTTCAATGGGTTATTTAGAACTACTTTGATTTCAAGCTCATCCTAGACACATGGTGCAATTATGCCCCCTCCCCCTGACCCTTGGCGCAGGTCTAAGTGTCCTACTGCTGTATACTTCAACATGAAAGCTCCTCCACAAACACAAAAAATTTAGATAACTGCACATGTGAATAATCATTGAATAGAAAACCAAGGAACATATCTGCCTCTGACAACAACCGTAACAGCAAACATTGAGTAATAATCACCCAACTCCCCCCTCCCTCGGGCAGTAGCAACAGAACTGCCCCCTCCCCTTGCTCAACCATCGTTCAAGAGGGTCGTAAACCCTACCCCAAATTCCCTTACAAAAAGAAGTCTTGATTTAGATTAATATTGTTCACTTGGTGTAAAAACTGTCCGGGACCCCTGGTCCCCACTTGTTGCGGGCCCTCAATAAGAGTTCAGCAATCTATGGAGGCCTCAGCCGCGGACTCCTTCAACTCTGACTATATTCAGAACCCTGTTAAGTTTCTCTTATTGTCTTAAGTGTTCTCCATTGGCAGCCTGTAATAGGGTTTGTAATAACTCTTTTCCTTCACCTTCTAGCCCTCTGTACCCCTGTGTTACCTGTTAACCTGACCCCCTGTCCAGTCAGATGGCCCCCAGGGGCCCGCAACTCATCGAGGGTTCTACTTCCAAGGATTCTGGCAGTTGGCTCAGCAGGGTAAAAGGGTTTTGTGTTTCTATTATTTATTCTGACCGCAGTGTCTCATCTTCTGAGACAAGGATTGGTTCCACACTTTGTTTCCTGGGTGTACTTTGTTGCTGTGAGGATGCCTTTCTATTCTTGGACTTGCCATCCCCTACTCCGACCCAGGGAGTCCATCCAGTCAGCTGCCTCCTGAGGGGTCTCGATGAAGTGAACACTTCCGTCATATTGGACTCACAGTCGTGCTGGAAAAATCAGGTTAGATTTGATATTTTGTTGTCGCATTCTCAGCTTGATCGACAGAAAACTCTTGCAGAGGTCCTGGAACTTCCTGGTATAGTCTGGAAAAATCTGTATTGCGACACGCTCATACTGTGGGGGGCCATACTTTCGAACATACTGAAGGACGATGTCCTGGTCATGATGGTTACAACCGTGCTATGATTGTCCTTGGTGTGGCACCAGGCTGCGGTTTTGGACCTAAAGTTCTGTGGGCCCACTCTATTGTGAAAAACTTGTAAAGATGGATAGAGTGCATTGCAGTCCAGATCCAGTCTTCCAGGAACAGTTCTACTGAGGGGCCCTCTGCACATTCAGGAAATCCTAGGAATTGTAGGTTGTTTAGTCAAGAACGGCCTTTTACATCCTTAGCTATTTGGGTTGCGCTGCATTTCAGGCCTGTCACCGTTGCCTGTAATTCCAGTACCATGGTCTGGAGAGTGGCCACCTCTTCTTCTGTAGTCGTAACTCTTTCTACCACTTTTTGAAGACCCAGTCGCAGGAGGTTAACATCCATGGCCATAGTATCCATTTTTTTTTTGAGTGCCTCTCAAGATCCTCTGATGGTTTCCAATATTCAGCTGTGCCTTGCATTGGTTCCCTCCTTTCTATTGGGGGAGAGGCATCTTGACTTGTGTCCTGCAGTCTGTGACCTAGCACTATATAATGCACACTTTTGTTTGTTTGGGCCCCCCTATCTGGTTTATCTTTCCCCATTGTGAGTTATAATCTCTGTTGTGGTCTCTGGTGGCAAAGCCCCACCCCAGAGGCTGGAGAATATCACAGGTTATCAAGCTGTCTGGTTCCTTCTGTCCGATTGTTTCCCTGAGAATATGAATCCTCTCAGGAGCATTTCTCCCCAGGGTGGGATCCGTTGATCAGCTTGGCCTCAAAGGTGTATCCTTGTGAAATTCAGACACTATGCCCAGGGACTCACTGCATCCCCAAGCCAGTGCTTAATTTGTGCTTGTTGTTTCCGGTGCTGAGCACCGGCACTTATTTGTTAGGCACAGGGCTTATTCTTCTGCCTCAAGCATTTGCTGTGAGCAAAAGACACATATAGGAAAGACGGAGGAAGGGAAACACGAAAAAGCGTCACTAAGGGAGAAAGCAAAAAGCTGCTAGAGTGAGCTGAAGGGGTAGGGAGTGGCTTTAAATGGATTGAGGAGGCCCGAGATGGCTGCAGGATTACACCGCCTCAGTATTCCGTGTACGCACATTTAATTGCAGCAGCTGCGTGTTTAAGGGGAGGGCTTTGGGCACCGGCACGTGTTTATTTACAAATTAAGCACTGCCCCAAGCACTCAAGATCTGGGAGCATGACTAGTGCTTCCTTCCCTCGGGTGACTCAAGCACAGGTGGCCCACCTCTTCCCATGGCTGTCTTGTGGAAACTTGCCTGCAGGCTCCAGTAGGTCCTACACTTCTCCCCACTATGCAGCATGCTTGTAGATCGCAGGGACCCCTGAGATATTGTGCAAGGTGTTCCTCGTAAATTCAAGTGCTTCCAGACAGGCCTACAGGGAAGGGGCCCTCCCTGTGGTGTAGATATTTCGCTGCTGCATTCCCGCCCATGATCTGCCTCCCCCACGGTCCGCTGTCATATCTGCAGGCCATGGAAGTCACTAGCCTGGTGTGCTCACCTTGAGTGGGGGACCCTCCACCAGTCAACAATGCTGTCTGCAATCGGGGGGATGCAGAGGGTTTTTAATATCTCTCAGGTGGGGCTCTATGATAGGGGCTGCTTCTCTCCGCATGGTAGATTACAGGCGTTCTGACCCGCCCGTGTCTGCCTGGCCACACCCATGCACCACAGCCATTTTTCTGGCAGTACGACAGCTGGCAGCGACCGCATTCGGGGGTAGGCACCGCCTGGCTCCGAATTACTCCACTTGCCGGGCTCCCATTCAGGGCCTTTGTTCTCTGATCGCTTTTGCCTGTGCCCCGCCTCTACCATCAGCTCCTGCCCTTACTGCCATTCCTGTTGCTCGGGGTGCCGGCGACCCTGACGGGCCACACAAGAGGCACTCTGGTGGTTTTCTCACGCTGGTGCCCCCAGTGCCCAGGCCGGCCCTCCGTCACTACCACAAGGCCAGGTCACAATCCTCCTTCTATTCCGACCTTATTGCTTGTTTGTCAGCCCTCTGCACTGCTCCAGGCTCCAGGAGATAGCCTGCACAATTGGTCAACTTTATTACAGGGGCTGCCAGGATTATTCAGGATTGTGCCATGCGGGTTAGGAGCCGCGGCAAGGCACGTCTATAAAGCCATCTTGCTCTGCCACTCCTCCTTCAGAAATGCATGTTATTTGGGCACGCGGGGACGATGCACGGTCTAGTCGCTTGACACTCACTCTGACTAGGACATGTCCCCTTTCTCAGCACTTTGGACTCCCACAAAAAAGTAACGGTCAAGGTTGCGTCCACCAAAAAAGTACTCTCTGTACCTCTGTCAAAAGTAAATTAACTCACCCTAAATCAAAAGGAGATGACTGCTCTAGGGCAGAAGATGGGCTCCGAAAAATGTGCTCCTCTTCCCTATCTGCTAGCACTGAACTCTCCGAGACTTCCCAGATTATATTAGGCTCAAATATCAGTAACCACAAAGATTACTGGGGCCAGCCAGGGAAAACAGCTTTTGTATGATACAGAAATACTTCAGTGGCTTGCCCTTTGAACCAGTCCTGAGATAGCATTCCCGCAATAGCTGCGTTGGGGAATAACTAAGGGAGTGAAGAATGTGCAAGTATGAAGTAAACCCTGGACAATGGTTGTAGAATGGATTCCAAGGTCCGATCAAATATGACAAGCCCCATCCATAAAGAAATTGGTATGGCGAATGGATGTTAAAGGGAGAAGGATACTATTTCCCCATTGGTAACAACCTCGAACACCATCCTTTTGCAACAAATTCAACCAATTCTACCAGTGGCAGGGGCAGGGGCAAAACAGGTCTTTCCAGTCTTTAATAAAGGAGGAAAAACTGCCACAAATTCCAGGCCCGTCAGTATTTTTTAGAGAAAACAGTGTGGCAGAAAAGGGTGACAGCCCAGATGGTGGGGCATAATCAGTACCCCAGTTAAGGGATCAAGATGTGGGGCAAATGCCTTCAACTATGGAACGTGTAAAAATCCGATCCAAATTAGAAACGGGGTAAATATGGTGGTCGAGGGTAATGTCACTTTGAAATAATTTTCCATGGCATCTCAAATAGTCAGAGAGTACTGCTCGGCAGATGCAAAGATTGAATGCTTACTTCTGATTATTTTGTCTGAAATTAGGGAGATTATCGCTTGCTGAAACTCTTTAGCTCATTATGTGGGTAGCAGGATGGCACAAATTAAAAAGAAAATTAAATCTTTTGAGGCACAGTTTAAAGTAATGGCAACTAGGATATCAGATCTTGAGGACAGCCAGAGTGAGCTATCAAAAAAGAACTACATCCTTAAAAAGGGACTTGCCTCTGTGAGACAACAATTGTAGCACCAAGAAAACTGCTCAATGAGGTCTAACCTTAGAGTTGTTGGTATACCTGAAAGAGAGGGGAAAGCAGAGACGATTATTGATTATATGGATGATCTGATCCGTACTCATCTCCTGACTGGTATAACAGAACATATGACTTGGTCGTACACATCAAAGATCATTTCTAGAGTACCCGGATAGATCCCATCCTCATACGATGCTGGTGAACTGTGGAGATGACACGATGTGTAAGAAGCTGAACTGGGTCATAAAACAAAGAGGCAATATAATCTGAGATGGGTTTGTAGTACAGATTTTCCCTGCTATGTCATACGAGACCTACAAGCTATGAAGGGAATTTTGGCAAATGCTACCCTTATTTCAAGCAGCTGGTGGGCAAGCAAGGATTTTGCAACCTGCCAAATTGAGAACTTTGTTTAATGGGGAATTAAATTGTTTAATGATGTTCTGACAGCACAAATTACCTTCATTAAATTCAGTCTAACAAATAACGATGGGCTTTGAACTTTTTCTGTTAAAAGTATGAGATTATCTGGTTTATGTTCTAAAATCTGTATGTATAATTTGTATGTCAGAATTTAATTTTGGGATGGGCCTGGTCTTTGTAGGTCAACGTGGGGGTGGGTCTAAGCAAGCTGGATGCCAAGTGGGGTGCAAGCATCGCACCACATGAGGTTAGGGGAGATGCCATGGTAGGGCAACGTGGCCACGATGGAGGTGAGTAGTGTGTGGGTGCTGGGTTGGGTGAGGCGGGGGCTGGGCATATGGGTTAATGGAAGGGAAATGTTTTTTGCGGTGGGGCCGGGGATGGGGCTGTCGGGTGGCTCGGTCAGTCCCTATGCGGGGCCGTATGATGCATTTCTGGGAGAAAAACAGTTTTGTACAGTCGTGGGCTAAGGCAAATCAGGTGGTTAGAACAGATGGTGGTGGATTGCTGAAGGGTTTGCTTTTAGAATGTGATTATGGCAAGTGGGGATCCTGACCTGAACTTTCGAGTTGCTGCAATAAATGTAAACTGGGCAAATAACCCATGGAAGCGTTGGGTAGTTATTGATTGGTTGGTAGAGCAGAAGGTGACTATTGTCTTGCTCCAGGAGGCACATATTAAAAAATCCAAAATATTATCGGTTAATTGGTCACCTTGTCAACTAATATGCCATTTGTCTTCATCTGCCTCTCTTAGAGGTGTTGCAGGAGCATAATTTGTTGGATTCTTGGCAGGCAGTCAACCCGAGGCACGGGAGGTATTCTTTCTTTTCCTCTCATCATTGCTCTGCTTGCGGAATAGATTGCTTTCTTACATCTATGGATAGCCCGATCACCACCTCCTTAATTGTTTCAAACTCTATCAGATCATGCTGCAGTAAGCATAGACATGCTCCTCTCAGATAAACCGTCTCCATTAAAACGCTGTTCTTTAAACAGAGCTTTATCCGCTGAAGTATCCTTTATTGAACAGATGAGGGCAGGACTACATTGTAATTTGAGGAAAACAGTCAATCGTCTTCCATGGATAATATTTAGGAAGCATTTAAATTAACTATGGGGGGCGGACTGTTGCTTATCAACCCAATTTTAATAAGCTGAAAAATATGAAACTGAAGGAGTTATCTGAAGCTCTCTCTCGGGTAGAGCTGAAATGTGCCCAAGGAAGTAACCCTCAATATTTTAACGTAAGGGAGACAGCAAAGCCTAAGTTGCAGCTTTTTCTGATGGAGAAACAACTTATAAATAATAGAGCCTTTGGGCAACAACTGTAGGAGGAATGAGAAGTAAGTCAGATGTTGTTTGCTTGGAGGCTTAAAACATGAGTAGCTCAAAATACCATACATAAAATTCCAGCTCCTTTAACAGGGGTTATGCTAGGCAAGGACCAAATAAGTATTCCATTGTGATTTTGCAATTATTTACAGCAGATTAAAGTCCAAGTAAGAAGGATATTTAGGGTTTCTTTGGCAAAATTTCCTTCCTTGAGCTGCAAAAAATCTTATTCGTCCTGTAAGAATAGAGGAGATTGAGTGTGCTATCAAAGCTTTACCCAGAGGGAAGGCTGCAGGAGAAGATGGGTTTCCATCAGAGTGGTATCAGTTCCTTCTTTCAGAAGTAAAATGATCTATGCTGGCCTTGTTTAATAAAATACTGCAGGGGGGCCTGCTCCTACCTCTTTTCGCAAGGGTCTTCTCATTTATTTTCCTAAAAAAGATAAAAACTCAGAAGACAAACTAATTTCACCCAATAACCTTGCTTAACACAGACAATAAGATTTTTATAAAAATATTAGCTGTAACGATAGCAGAGGTTACGTCATTTTTAATTGGGAAAGATCAGACTGGGCTTATTCTTGGGTGCCAACTGTATCATGATGCAAACTATGTTACAGAAAAGATTGATTATTTTAATCAAAGTAAGCCCCCTGCTGCAGTCTTGTTTATAAGGTGCCAAGAAAGCTTTTGACCTTGCCACGTTGTAAGCTGGGAATACTTGCTTAAGGTCATGGAGGTAATGGCCTATCTAATACAGCTCACAAGGTCAACAGCTGCAATATATGGGGGATCATCTGCGGTAATATCTTTAAATGGCAAGATTCTGGACCCTCTTTAGATCTCAAGGGGGTACAAGGCAGGGGTGACCCTGTTCACCATCTCTTTTTGTTTTGTTTATTGAGCCCTTTGCTTGTCCCCTACTTCAACAGTGAAAGGTTAAAGTGGTAGTCCCAAAACATCAAAAATTAAACTTTATGTGGATGATTTAGTGTTAT
Source organism: Pleurodeles waltl (assembly GCF_031143425.1). Lineage (NCBI taxonomy): Eukaryota > Metazoa > Chordata > Amphibia > Caudata > Salamandridae > Pleurodeles > Pleurodeles waltl. The sequence continues at coordinate 547,855,291 of NC_090440.1, read as the reverse complement.
ATTTAGCATATGATAAGAGGATTTTTTTTCAAGCCCCGTTTGATAGCTTTAATACATCTGCAATACTCTCCAGTTACAGAGTAAATAATTGTAAAAAGAGATTCTTCTCTTCAACACGGATGTGACTATTCTACCTCAAGCCCTGCAGATTATATATCAGCAAAAGCCAGTAAGTATTTAGGAATTTGAGATTTGAAGATCTATATAAATCAAATTACCATGTATTGAAAGTTAAGATTCAGAACTTGATGATTCGGCGGGGCAAGGTGCTGATCTACAAAACTGGGAGAGTGTATTTGGTTAAATGCAAATTCTGCCTATGCTATATATTTTTTTTTAACTTCTATCCCTGTGGTATTATATAGTAAGTTTTTAAATCACTTGAATTCATGGATTAGTGCTTTTATTTGGAGTAAGTGCAATCCAAAAGAGTTGATGTTGCCTATTCAACAAGGGGGGCTATCTCTCCCTGACTGGAGAGTGTATTTTTTAGCTGACCATCAACTAAATTGAGTTAGGTAGGGTGCATTTGCCAATTTTAGGACTTTTGATGCTTATGTGTGAAGGTGCTCCTTTTCACTTAAACCCAATTCTTGTCCAAGTAAACAATCAAAAAAAGATAAGGTACCATATTCTTTTGCCTTTTCAAACTAAAGGAGCAACTAATTTGATGTCTACGCATCCCCAATATTCATGCCGAATCCCATAATAAATGTCTTTGTTCGGATGAACTGGTAAATACGGCCATTAAACTGGAGGACTGCAATCTGGGAAACGTTGGTGATTGGTTGATAAAAGAAGCTTTGATCCCATGGGAAGTAGTGCAATCCTCCCGCCCCTCTCCCTGGGTGCAAAATAAGTTGGTATATTTACAAATGACATACATTTTGAAAAAATACCAACCATTGCAAATTGAGTCAAATAGGGAAATAGGTTGAGTACTATTTCAATCTACAGGCGGGGATAGTAAACAGAAACAACATGGTGAATTTAACTCGTGAACAGTGGCTAGAAGCTTCTTTTTTTTAGCTCAAAGACTTTGTGTGGGACTCGTTTTCGGAAGATGATACTTTACCCACAATGAAAGTGTTTTATACCTCTTTATTATTACATAAATGAAATGTAAACGTGCCAGGGCAGTGTCCTAGGTGCTCGGACTCCTGCAGTTGGATACGTACTATATGGGAATACAATAGGGTGAGAGTATTTTGGGATGGGGGGTTGAGATGTATGTCGGCCTCCCAGAGGTGATGTCCTTGGCAGATTTAAATGTGATCCTACTGGGCTCCTCTAAGCATTTGGGTATTAGATTAACTCAGGCACGAATTGCAATGTTATTGGCACAATCTACAATTACAGCACTTTGGAAGTCCGCAGAACCACCTACTCCAGGCATGAGTTGAGGAACTTTTGTGTACATTAAAGAGTTCCTGTATGCGAAACGAGTAGGGAAGGGAAGAAGTTTTTTTAAAGTGTGGAAATATTCTGATCCAATTAGGGAAGAACTGTTCATCAGAATTCTCTAATATAACACACATTACCTTGGGTAAAATACACTATACGCACCTTAGAATGTATTGCTTTAGAACTTTTTCTTGGAATTAATCTAAAACATTGCAATTCTTGGTAGTATAGCTAACGTTCTTCGATTTGAATTTGGAAAGCATATGCTCACTAATGGTTGCAAAAAATATCTACTGCCAAATTATTATTCTGCATTTTAATGAGCTTTTTTATTCAAATAAGTAGAGAAGGGAAGGGTTTAACAAAAGAATGGAAACATTTTGTTTTACTCACTTAGCGTTGCAAAGTCGGCGTGATGAAGTAAAAAATCCTAAAGGTTTGGAAAGAATTGAGAGTACTAGATTTTCCTTTCCATTTTTTCCATCAGTGCACTTTCCTTTGAGTAACCTATACTACATGCATTTTAGAATATACTGTTATGAAATATTTGCAGAAATGATTTAGTAAGATGAAACTCTTCGAAATTGATTTAAAATATTGTGAAATTAATTTGGTAAGCAAAAGGTGTATTTCTGTTTATTTAGAAATATTTATATTGTTTTATTAGCAATAGGTTGAAGTACTATTTGTTTTCTGATTGTTGAAGAGCACACTGTGCTTTCATATTATTCAGATAGCATTTTATTTAGGAACTGCAGGGTGGAATAAGATACTTGACTTTCCAATTCTTATGTATGTTACTGATGTACTTTATTCATACTAAAAGGAACCAAAATAAAATAAAGATTAAAAAAGGAAAAAAAGAAATTCTGTTATTTGTGTACTTTTTAGTCATTTTTTAAATGAGCTTTAATATGCACGGTTTGGATCTATTTTTTTCCTTAAAATAAATTGGGGGAGTAGATGGTTGACAATGTAATATGTCATAATGTCACCTGACTACAAAATAAAAATTAGTTCCTGACTTTCTTCTTTTTTCTTGTAGGTAATCAAAGATTAAAAAGCCTAGTGGGTGACATGTCACAGGCAGCCTTTCAAAAGCAGAATCTCAACACTAATGGGCTAACATTAACTCTCCTTCGACAAGATTTGGCCATGCCTCTAGGTCGTACTTATTATGAAACTTCCTTCTCGGTGACTAGTGTCAGTCACTTTTGCAGTCATGCATCTGTTTATCCTCTCACTAACTCATTCTTCCATTCACCGAAGTAACCATCCACAATAAAGCACACACATTGACACCACAAGCATTTGCAAGATAAATGACAAGCATATACTTGAAAAAAACATGCCATCTAAACAAGAATTGCAATAAAAATTAAATATATCTGGCAACGGTACTGAACATAGGGCCATATGTACGAACACTTTTTCCCATAGGCACAGAATAGGTAAAAACCTTTGATACATCTGGCCCATAGTTCTCAAGTTGCAGTATAGCTGCCAATAATAAAAGGAATGTGTTGATCAACTTGGAGCAACAAAACAATACACTATGCATGCTATCAATCCTATTTTGGAATAGTATTGTACATAGTCTATCATTGTAGTATAGGTCCAAGACGGATGACATATTGCTTCTAAACATGGTAGCTATCTTTCAGGATAAAATAAGGAAATACTGTGGCAATAAATTCCAAGTTGACCACCCGTTTAGAAGTAGTGGTCATAAATGATGTGATGCACTGCAGCTGAAGTTGCAAGATAGTACTCCGGTAGCACTGTCTGTGGAGCTACAGGACACTCTACAAAAAAAAAACACAAAGTAAAAAGAGAAGGAAAGAAATGAAAAGGAACCCATAAAAGGAGAAATGGGAAACTGAAGGATAAGCCCACCATCTTTGGCACTGAAGCACATTCATTTTCAAGAGGATGTGTTTATGATCAGGCAAAATGTTATCACTCACAGCAGCAGTGACAGGGATGGTGTGACTCATTTCCCAATACTGTATTCCATATTGGGTCGAAGCAGAAGGGGAATGATACTTGAACAGACCACCTGCAGAAGGGGGCCTACCCAAAGCTCCTGCATGGATCTATATACAGTTATATGTATATATTTTCATGATTTGTTGATAACAGAGCTCAGCAAACAGCTAACCTTGTTGTGTAGCCATTTTAGTTATAGCTCCAAGCATGTTATTTTAACATACTAGGCTTGCTGCTTTGCACTTTAACCTAGATATATTTTATTCTGCTTCGCTTTATTATTGTTACAGTAGCCACTTTTACAGACTTGTTTTAGTTCTCTCTATCTAACTGTTTTTGCCTAGGCCAGCAGCACTCTGTCCTCAAACAAGACATTCTTGCTCACTCTGTGCTTCTTCCACGGCTGCAGTAAGATAGGTTGCTGGTGAACGTGGTATAAAGTTTTTTCTCTGACATTCATACATCCCATACGCAGGGACATTTTCTCAGAACATCAACTGTTTTATTTTAAAAACCCTTCCCTGTCCCTTACACGTTAGAGGGTGACTCCAGACAGAGAACCACAACTGTATGCTGATTGCTTCGTTACAGCTGCTTATGCAGACTTCAGGCCTTTGCTCAGGTATCAAGGATGATGTCTTCCCAGGGTAACCTGAAGGGCAGAACTAGAGCTTAACATGCTGTTCTCTAATATAGCCTAGGTAGGAATTAGTCTATTTACTCTAGTGACAATATGGTAGCACTATTTCTATGCTTTACTCTCCTCATCACAATTTTAATCTTGTCATGTTGTGGTTATTGCAGCCCATGCTTTGCTATCTAAGATGCAGTTGCTTCATTGAAACCTTATTGAAACATATACTGCCTCTGTTGGTCATTGTTTATGTGAGACTAATGTAACTGAGAGAAACGGATGAGACCTGAGTGACCAAGATTTCCCTGAGAAATTAATTATGTCATGCGCTCAGCTGCCCAATTATCCCTGCCCTTGTGTGGAGGTGAGGCACTGCTAGTTAGCCGGAGCAAACCACGGATTGGAGCAACAAGCGTCACTTGTAGTGGGTCAGACTCAGTCTCTCACACCGCAGGTGATTCTGCCGCTCATAATATTCGGGTCCTACGGATAGCTCTATCTCACTATACACAAAGACACCTCAGTACTATATACGGAGACTTCCGTGGTATAGAGGGTTTCCTCCTCAGCTAAACAGGGAGCACCTATCTGATGCTGGAGTTGTTCAAGCTTGAACTCTAAAAGGAAAATCCCCATTTGATGTACTTATCTGAACAAATCTACCATCTAATATGGTGAATCAGCAACAGGTAGCAATTGCAGTCAATATGAGACAACCCCTGACTGCACATTTATTGGCAAATGGCCTAAGGGCCCAGTGGGGTCCAGTCACATTTGTGGTGGGCACACATAGAACAGAACTATTTTATTCTTGGGTCACATTTCCAGCAGATGGTGGGAACACAAACAAATTTCATCATCATACACTTGCAAATGTACCTGGACAATACAGAGCATATGCATATTTAGAAATACCTTTATCTTATCGAGAACATAATAATTGGCTTGATGGCGCCTTACCCCACACAATCTTACCAGTCAGTTAGGTTAGGTCCTCTAAGCAATGATGGTCCTACCTGGACTTTATTGGCCACTTATACACCTCACCCTGCAGTAGCAAACATAGCAGTAGCTGACGTCCGTCACTTATATACTGAGCTGACTGCAATATATAGACGATTAGTGCAGTTTGTAATGCAAACATTGAATACTAACCCAGCACGTGCTGCTCCAGCACAACCACATGCAGTGACAACAGGTATTAATCCTGCAACTGTACATTTGATTATGGGTAAGGTACCAGCCAAATGAGAAGAAATTCCATTTTGGCTAGCTCAAAAAATAAATGCACTGGAAGCAGTATTTCCCCATATGGGACCTCAGGATAAACGTAGAATTCTAACGACGGGCTTGCCATTTGGGATGGTTCCCACAGTATATAACTGTAATACAAGGGCACAGTATTTGCCGTGATCTATACTACCGCACACAGTACACTGACACTTGCCAACTTACCGGAAGTGTTGAAACAAATTCAAGATGAATACGGGGCTGCCCCGGCCCTAGACTCGGGATGCAATTAATGGACAACTTTGCCACAGTATCCTCAATTATTTTGAGTAACCTTAAAGGGGAAGCAGTCACACAAATATCAGTGCACATGCGGCTCCGGGATGTTCCTCCACATGATCAAGAACGCAAGCTGCCAAAGTTTATCGCAGAGATCTATTCTAGTATTGGTTGAGATAGTCTAGGGGCCAGACCAACTAAACCACAATTTCAGGGCAAATCTAATAAAGATTTTTCCAAGCAAGCTCCTGAGGGTAACAAAAAAATGCTGAGGTAAAAAACAAAAAACTCCTTAAAAAGAAAGGGGAAGTCTCAGCGTACGGAGACCCCACAGAATAGATATAATCTCTGAAATAGAGTTAGTATAAAAAAGCCTGATAGGTATCAATATACTGGTACACGCCAATCTCATTCCTTTCAGGACTCATTGGAAAAATGCAGTGAGAGAGGTGGGCGGGCAGAGCAAAGAACAGAGTACGTGAAACCAAGACAGGAATCAAAACGCTCAACAGAGGTTTCTGTTAAAAAAAGAAGAGAAACCTCCCCAACAAAAACCCCAATTTAAAAAGAAAAAGGTGGAAGCAGTTGCAGTTCAACATGCCACTCAAGAAGAGGGTCCTCTTGAAGAACAGGAAGTGGGCACTAGCGCTACTAGACAGCGCGGCAGAGGTCACAATAGTTTGCCGGAGTCTTCTAGAGCATCTGGAGGTGAAAGCAACTGATGACTTTCTACAAGTAAAAACTGCGGACATGCGTGTCTCCACGCCTGATAGGGTTATAAAGTAACACTACAGTTAGAAGGAGACATTGAACGCACAATGGATGCAATCTTTTGGGATCGCGTGGTAAATATATATGATGTTTTGTTGGCCGAACAAGATTGGCCACCTGAATTTGTCTGTACCTGCCCATATGGGGAAGATGTGATTAAACCTTCTTTCTCGCCCCTTGTTATGGAGGAACTCACTGAATCCTATGCCATCGATTGGGCATTGGCGCAGTCACCACGTAGGATGGGACAAAGAATCCCCCTACCATGTAATTCCTATTAAAAATCAACCCCAACCTTAACCTCAATATCCAATAAAATATGATGCTTAAAGCACCTGTGAGAGAAATTCTCGCACAATTGGAGTACCAGGGCGTAATCGAACCGTATCTCACCAATGAACAATCCGTTGTTCCCAGTAGCTAACTCTGACCATTCATACCGAATAGTCTTAGACTACAGACATTTAAACAGTCATACATGCACATACGCTATACAGAACTCACATAGCATAGCACTCATGAACAACATAGTGACCAAAAAATACAAAACAACACTGGACATTTCCAATAGTTTCTTCTGCCAGAATATAGCCCCTGAGAGTAGAGGCTTAACAAGTTTCAGCGCACTAGGCTCTCAGAAAATATTCTGTTGTTTACCCCAGGGGTACAAAAACAGTTCAGGACTGTTCGCAGCTCTTGTGACTGCAATTTTGCACGACATGGACCATGAAGCATTGTCCCATGTAGGTGATATCTATCTCATAAATGATGATGAATTGCTACAACATTTAAGACGGGTATCCCACATTGTTGTGGGATTTGCTGAATTTGGCTACAAATTCAAATTAAAAAAAACAAAAATAGCCTCCCTCAGACTCCAGTTTCTGGGATATGAGCTATCGAGTAAAGGAAAGAGCCTAGCGCCAACATTCTTAGAAAAATGCGCACAATTCCAACCTCCAAACACGATTAAAAAACTCCAATCTCTATTGGGTTTCCTAAATTTGGCAGAACTTACATTCTTGATTATGCAACACGCATAGAACCTTTATATGACTTAAGTCCTGACTTTTCCAGTAAATTGTGAGCAGTCGAACACGCACGCATTCTCAGAGACCTGCAAACAGAAATGCTTGCAGCCCAACATTCACACACAAGGGACAACAAAACACGTTTGGTCATCAGAGTAATTGCTGGTGCCATTGGTTTTACCTACGTAACCTTTAATGAGGTTGAGACCGTCCCGATTGCATATAAATCACATATTCTACTCAGCAACAGAACAATGCTTTGGTCCCACTGAGAAAATTCTCACTGTTGTTCAGATGGCTGTCATTAAAGAAAGACCTCTAGCCCAGGGCAAATGCATCATTGTCGTTTCTCCCATTCCAGCCCTTGAGGCTATCACAAAAGCCAGCGTTCCTAACGCTAAAGCATTACATCCACGTTTGATACAATGGGTCACGTCTTTGACAGCCACTGATGTAGACTACATTTTTTTTGCAGTATGAACTTGAATACCCAGTTCCAGCAAACACACTGCCTATTGAAGAATATCAAAGAGTCATGTACACCGATGGCTTTGCACAACCTGCAATTGGCACAAAGCATCAATACTCCTTTGCTTGTGCAGTCGTAAGTGGCTATATGGAGGATAACAAATTTTGTCCCCAACATGCATACACGCAAACCTTAGGGGATTGAACAGCACAACTAGCAGAGCTAAAAGCTCTGGTGATGGCATTGGAACTTATGGATCCTGCGCAGCTCAAGCTGATTGTTTGCGATTTGTACTACTGTGTCCAGTCCTTGAATACCTGCATTACTGGCGCCAGAACAAGTTCAGAGATTCTAAAAGTAACATCATTAAACACAGACTTCTGTGGGGGAAATAGCGTATCTTAAGGAAACGCTACCAAACGTCCATTTTGTACATACACTTAGACACCAGCGGGTTGGAATACACGTCGCTGGGAATACACTGGCTGATGAAGCCCCAAAGTCAGCAGTCGCTACGACCACTGTGGCTGCAGTAACCCGCTTAAGTGCAAAACCGGACAAAGACATATGGGCTGCCCGTGAAAGCTACGGCTGATGGTACACCTTATCAAAAAGCATTTCTTGCTAAATATTCCTACCGAATGGGAGGATGCCTAAACACTGAGGTTAAGATACCAGGCATAGGGGTTCGAGAAATTCCCAACAAAGATATAAGACCAGAGTTTATTAAAGCAGCGCATGAGGGGGCAGCATCTGCCCATGCTGGTGAGGCAGCTACAATATCATTGCTACAAGCCCATTTTTGGTGGCCAGGCCCATACAAAGAGGCGAAGCAGTAGGTCCTTTGTTGTGACATCTGCCAACAAATTAAAGTTTCCACTACTAAACGCCTACCGCAGACACCCCTCCTAATTTCCAGCAAACCTTTACAGTGTGTGTACTTGGACCAATGCGGTCCCCTAACACCAGTCAGTGCATACAAATACATCTTAGTCGCTGTTGACTCCTGCTCAAGATTTCTATGGGTGTGGCCACAACGCTTGTCTGACACTCAAAGTGTTATTAAAGATTTGTGAGTCTTTATCGGTACATATGCAGTTGTGGCTTTCCACACGGACCAGGGCCCTGCTTTCACCTTAAGGGCATTCAGGGAAGCCATGGCTTCGCTGGGGGTCCAACTCAGTACTCGTTTCCATTTCATCCTGAGGGAAAAAGTTTGTGGAGCAATTAAACTGTGATTTAAAGCAGTCCTTAACAGCCAGAGTCCTAGGTACGGGCCGTAGTTGGCTTAACCACCTGTATAGAGTCCAGAGAGCATTTAATAATCTGCCTAGAAGGTCCCTGGAGGGTTGTACTTCATATGAGTGCCTGTTCGGAACTCAAATGTATGTTCCAGATCTTGATGGTCCTGGCGTGGAGGCGGCAGAAACACCTTTTGACATAAATGTGTCACTGTCTTACAGGATTTGCAACAGTTCTGTGACGACAACGTTTCTGCCAGTGCTGCCTTCACAGGAATTAAGGATGTACCTGTAACAACTACAGGCTGGATTTCTAAAGTCGGGAATCTAGTAGGTGAAAAGGTTGCTGTGAAAAATGAATCTGGCCCTTCTTATCGTGCACCAGTCCCAGTCTTGGGAATACATGGTACCAGAACTGTCAATCTACCAGGTGCCAAAGAAAATCGCTTTGTCTCTATTGACAATGTCACACTACACCATGTGGCCGATCCTACAGAGGCGACCAAAAGGAACAGCCAGTAGTTCCCGAATCCCCCTCCTCCTGGTCAAGAAGTTCCTCTACAAGTTGTAAGCAGCAACACTGACACCTCTCCGAGCTTGGGGAGGGTGGAATATGATCTTGCCTTGGTTCCACTAACATCAAATAGTACAGAAATAACTGATAGATTTGACACAACTTCAACACAGGTGGATGGTGCTATTTACTCTGTGCCATCGCGGGAAACACCAATACTACCTGTTAACACGGCTCCAGTTTTTGCACATCAAACACTGAAGGCAGGTTGCGTTCCCTGGTAACATGTCAGCGCAAGGGAAATATTTTCTACCTTTAATCTAACGCGACAACAACAACTAATGGCTAAGAAAGAAGCGACTTTTGTCATGCTAAACATCGAAAAGTTAGAAAAGTTGCCTTTTACTGTGGCTGAAATACCATCTGCTGAGTGGTTAATACACGTGGTCATTATTCTGCCTATTTCCACACTTCAGTTCACCTCCTGTTTAAAACACATTCCGGTAGGCAGATATGAAAGGCTGGGAGATAGTTACATCCATGAGGTGTGCGAGCTTCCCTTCTCTTATAAATGTCTCAATGGCATGAAAGATGTCTTTCTTAGCGGTAGTGAATGCGAGACTTCTGTCAGCCATTTGATGGTTTGTAAACAGCTGTCCTGGCATGGGGCATATAACGCGTCTGCAGCAAACTTGGCTTGTTATCTGAAGGGAGTTCCAGTTCACTTGATTAGACCCACATTCCAGGTGCTTTCAAACGGCATCTATGTCCTCCTCAATGGAGAAGACTGTTGTGGGATGCGAGCCGGAATAGTTTATGTTGTTTCGGTCTCTAAGATTGTTACATGCTGCGGGAACGTACTTTTTCCTCCTACTAAAATAAAAGAGGTAGCGGACATTTAGCCTCACATTGCTACTTCTAATGTGAATTTTGACAAGTTGAGCAGACTCAAGGCCTTGTTGTTTCAAAAACGTGTGGCTTTCACATCTGCACGCGAGACCTACGCACTTCAGGTGGAAAGGTCGTCAGCAGACATACAGTCCCTTTTAAGTACCAACTTTCTGAGACACTTTGGTGAACTCGTGGAACGGATATTTAATGCGTTGAGTACTACTGGAACCGCAACTTTTTTTAAGGCTGTTGGTTCTGGTTTCATGCACACCTTCTCCATATTCGATTTAATACCATCAGCCATCCACTCAATTTTGTCCAGTATTTTGGGGGGATTTCCAATATCTTTTGCTATAATAGTTGCCATTTTACTGTTGCTAGTTTTTATGCACAATGGCTGTCCCGCCGCAACAAGGAGGAATGAAAGTGCTCCCCCCAGCGCAGCGGTGTCGTGAACGCTTGGTGCAGTATTTTGGAGCAACATTCCTGGATCAATTGAAGTGTGACCGGTCTCTGTCATTCAGACCGGTTTTACATTGTGTGCAGCCTGTGTTTCAGTGCCGCTGGTGCTTTTTCGAACACGCACTGGAAGTTTGTCTTTCTAAGCAGCGCTTGCTTTCACTGGACGCTGATCTGTTGATGTTCTCGCTGAGGGCTCATTACCAGACATGCGCTTTGAGGGTTCGCTTGCTACGGGAAGCTGCTTATGAGTTGCCTCTTGGTGGATGCAGCTCTTAACTCATTATTGGGCACACCACGGAATGCCGCCTTAGCTGACGCTCAGGCTATGGAATACGAGTGCTCCTTGGTCCTTCTCGGTGATGCCTTTCCAACTTTAACACCTGCCGAAGTGGAAGATTTCCTGTCCTCCATTGTCCCGGAACGGATTGGAAATTCTAAAAATAACTCTGACTCTTGAAATTCAGTCTTTTTGTGCCACATGTTAACAGTTTTAAATTGTCCTTTATGTGCTCATGGGATCTTTTAACTTGTCACTATTGACATCTTTTACATATATATATTAGGTTGAGTTTTAGTAGCTTTTATGTATATTTAGGCTTTGAACCACCTTCAACCGACAAGGGGAGGGTGTTGTGTAGCCATTTTAGTTATAGCTCCATGCACGTCATTTTAACATACTAGGCCTGCCGCTGTGCACTTTAACCTAAATATATTTTATTCGGCTTTGCATTTTTATTGTTACAGTAGCCACTTTTACTTCTAACTGTTTTTGCCTAGGCCAGCACTCTGTTCTCAAATAAGACATTCTTGCTCACTCTGTGCTTCTTCCAAGGATGCAGTAAGATAGGTTGCCAGTAAACGTGCTATAAAGTTTTGTCTCTGACATTCATAGAAAACATACATCCTTACGTAGGGACATTTTCTCAGAACATCAGCTGTTTTATTATAAAAACACTTCCCTGTCCCTTACACGTTAGAGGGAGATTCCAGCCAGAGAACCACGACAGTATGCTGATTCCTGAATGCTTCGTTACAGCTGCTTATGCAGACTTCAGGCCTTTGCTCAGGTATCAAGGATGATTGCTTCCCAGGGGAACCTGAAGGGCAGAACTAGAGCTTAACATGCTGTGCTCTAATATAGCCTAGGTAGGAATTGGTCTATTGACTCTAGTGACAATATGGTAGCATTATCTCTATGCTTTACTCTCCTCGTCACAATTTTAATCTTGTCATGCTGTATCGTCCTTGTTATTGCAGCTCATGCTTTGCTAAGATGCAGTTGCTTCATTAAAACCTTATTGAATCATATACTGCCTCTGTTTGTCATTGTTTATGTGAGACTAATATAACTGAGAGAAATGGATGAGACCTGAGTGACTACGATTTCCCTGAGAAAATTAATTATGTCATGCACTCGGTTGCCCAATCATCCCTGCCCTTGTGTGGAGGTGAGGCACTGCTAGTTAGCCGGAGCAAAACCTGGATTGGAGCGACAAGCGTCACCTGCAGTGGGTCAGACTCAGTCTCACACCGCAGGCGATTCTGCCGCTCAAAAGACAGTAGTCTCATTAGAATAATGAGAGCCTATGCAACAACCTGTCCTTTCTCTGATGTGAGCTTAGCAATGATTTTCCCAGTGCAAATTATATACCTTAATGGTATTTCACTGGAGGTAACGAACACCAAATCCCTTGAATAAGAAGATAATTTGGAAGATTCCCTGTAACAAAATACTTGTCTACAGGTTTTAACAAAGTGCAATGACAATACAGCTCTAAAGGCCTAATGGTCTTAACATATGCTTTTTTTTAAGTAAGTTAGGCCTAATGTCCTTGGTGTAACTTTTCATCATAAGCAGATCAAACCTATGGAATCTGACATATCTTTCCCCAATTAACCAATCAGGCATCTAGCCTTTTTTATTGACTTGCCATAATAGTCAACTGAGAACTACTAGATTATACTTAAGCTTTCCCACAAAACAAAAGTGGTTAACAAGGATGTCAAAATGTAAATCTACTCCCAAATTGTGTCTGCTGCAGATGTTTTTGTCCTTAACATCAAGTTGGACCGCCTCTGCCAATACATGGGCATGCACCAGGAAGTGCCCTGCAGGCAGCTGATATTCTTCTCAAAGCTGCTCGTATGTCAGCAACAAGCCCTTGTGAAATCCCTACCTCATTTATATTAATGAGGTAGGTCTACTGTGACCCCATTAGGAATCACTTTTACTAACTTGTACATTTTTGTACATTAGGAATTGCAATTTCCTAACTGTGATTTGCAAAGAATCACAATTAGGAACTTGCAATCCCTAAATTTTGTACACACGGCCCTTAGTGTCCAAACTATACACTGTGCTCAGAACTCAATCGCATCGCTCCAACAAAGCCTTCCAGTGAGGCTGGGAGAAAGAGCTAGTTGTCACACTAGACTTAAACCACTGGGAGGTGATATGCGTGAGTTTGACTGACTTTTTGCACGGTCTAGTATCTTGGTATAAAATTGCATTCAGAAGGCACTTCACCCCAGAGCGCCTCTCTGTGACCAACAAAAGCTGCTCATGAGACTCCTGGAGATACTGTAGTGGCCCTAGATCTCTCCTCCAAATTCTCAGGTCGTGCCCCAAAGTAGAGAACGTTTGGAATGCAGTCTTATCCACACTGACACACATTAAGGATAAGGAGATGGTTGAAGACCCAATGGGTATCATACTGGGAACACTAGTAGATGATGCGTACCCACTCCATTCAACCAGGGACAGGAGGCTCTCCTATTCATTGCTAGCGGTCATGCAGACTATACTGAGCCGCTGGGTAAAAGAAACAACCCCCACAATACAATTATGGCGTCAATAGTTATGATAGTTGTTGGCAAACAGAACAATAGCTTATAAACCCATAGATTCACCACATAATGGGACCCAGCTTGACATTTCTTAATAAGGACAATCAAGGAATCATCTTCCCCAATAGGCTGTGTGTTCTTGGGCCCAACAATACCTCCATCACCAGACGGAGTAAGAGCACCCTAAAGAGAGAAGACCATTTTGATATAGGTCCTCAAACTCTAGAAAATGCAGAACCATACAGTGAAGGCTACAGGAGAGTGGGGGGAAGGGAGAAGTTCTGAACTGTTACAAATATTTTGTTGTATTCAGTTGAGGACGATGATGGCCGTTTGCTCTGTTTTTATGCGTGCACCAAAAGCAATAAAGATGAATGAATTATAAAGTTATTTTTCTTTTGATCATGGGAATGACAACTGCTTTGCTGTTAAGCCAAGCATGAAAAACAAACAAAAACACTCAGAACATTACGACCAGCGGTGGCTGAACATGTCTGAAGAGACACTGAGAATGTAAAACAAAATGCTGCTGTCCCTCTTCTTGAGCCACCCTCTGCCTAAAGGTTGGTGTGAATTTGCTGGAGCACCAGCAACACCGCTGTGATGTGCTCGATCTTGGACAGCGGCAGCACGCAGTGCAGGTGAGTCCCTGTGAGGGCCCTCAGTGTTTCCAGTCCAGCTTTTCATCCACAGTTATCTAAACTTTGCAGCAAGTTGAAAAGACAGACCTTACGCCACATGGGGCAGCCCTGTTCAGAGAAGCAAGGAGTGGCCCAAACATTGAGGTTATATTACTGAGAAGGGGAGGTGCAGTTGGAGAAGAAAGTAGAGTATTTGCAAAATGGTGCCCCGAGGACACTTTTCCGGAAGTGGCTCTTTGTATTGTCAGTTTTTAGGAGCTGTACAGTGAGGGGGATCAATGGGTCACCCTTGAATGGGACCATAGAACTCACAGAACTCTAGGCAATGGTTAGGTCTACCCCTGTGCTATCCTCGGGCTTTCCAGCTTGAATCACTCCTGTCCTGCTTGGCTTTACCTTTTGTGTAACCCTTTATGGACCACCCTCTGTGGTATTCTTGGCCAGTGTAACACACCTCCTATGGGCGCTCTCAAACTAGTCCTTCTGTCTAATGGCCACTGACCCCAGTGCTACCAGCACCATCATGTTACCCTTTAGACTTGCTCCAACCCAGACAAACGTGTCTCAGAATATTGTAGACATCTCTTGCTGCCTGCTAAGGCGCAAGAAGGGGGTCCCAGAAGGAAGGCCAGCTTTACGTCCTCTCTTGGACTATTAATAGAGTGCACGTATGGCAGTGACGATCAGGAACAGGAGCACTGTACAGCAGGAACCCTAGAGGGGTCTAAAGCTATGTAGGCTGGCTATTGGAAGACAAGCGTGGCACCTGCGCAGCACATATTCCCGGGTCCCGTTAGCACCATTGGGTCACCAGGAAAGAACAGGGTACACTTTCCTATGCAGTTTTTATTTCAAAAGCCACTTTTTGAGCACAGGGACCAGCCTTCAACATGGCAAAGACTGCAAGCAGTTGAATTAGTACTGGAGGGTAAGAAGCTGGTGAAAAAGAAATGAACACGGGCTGGACTGCAAGAAAGGTTGTAACAACAGGGGTTTCAGGCCAGCCTGGCTTGGAGACCCAAGCCTTGCACCAGCAACCAGGATGCCAATGACTTAGACCACTTTTGTACCTAAGCAAAGGCTGAGTTTTTTTCCCAATATGAATGTATTACATTTTATCTCAAACGAAGCACTTCAATGTGCAAGGGGAATACACTAATACTTTAAAGATGGTCGTGGTTAGCCAGCAGCAGAAAAGAACATCAAGATGCAATTGTAAAGTGTAATAGCACTACTGGAAATGAACTCTGCAGAGGCGATTTCAGGACAACGGTGGAAATAAGCAACGTGTTCACTAATCCCCATAAAAAATTCAATGTTATCAGGCAGACTAGGAAGACCCAGGTTTGCAGGCAGGCAGTGGGACTCTGTAACAAACAGTGGCAAAACCAATAGGTCTCACCTTCAAGACCTAGTGGTTTTGACAATGTCTTTTGGGGATGCTCTAGAGAGGCGAGCTTTTTCCTGACGAGGTGCAACATCATCAACAATAAATAAACAAAAGGAGCGACAATGCGACTGTTGCTGGTGGTCGTGATATTCCACTAGCAAATTCAAGCAACCTCAAGCATCAGAACACATGCACACATCACCGGAATGACACAACAAATAAAGGACTGTGGTGGTGGGTTTGGGTAACTGAGGAGCAAATAGAGGGAGTGGTGGAATGGGTGCAGGAAAGCAAAACACATTAAATAAGACAGGGAGAAACACGGTGAACTGGGGGAGAAGCACACATGAACAGAAGAAAATAGAGCACATGGGGACAGTGGAAAGTAGAATGCAAGAGGGCAAGAGGTTTGTGAAAGCAGCAGCAACACAGGGATTGGAAAAGAAGCAAATGAGGGTGAGAACAACCCAGAGCGTGAGGGGGCAGGGAGAAGTACTGTGATGCTATTAATTGTGTTTGACCAATGACTTTGTGTTTCACCACTGCGCATATTAGTTGCTCAATGTTCACCAGTGTTTTGTTCAGTTTAGCCGCCTATTGGCTTTGACATGGCATTAGCCATTACATTTTGTATTCAGCTCAGCTGCCTACTGGCTTTGACATGGCATTAGCCATTACATTCTGTATTCAGTTCAGCTGCCTATTGGCTTTGACATGGAATTAGCCATTACATTTTGTATTCAGCTCAGCTGCCTATTGGCTTTGACACGGCATTAGCCATTACATTCTGTATTCAGTTTAGCTGCCTATTGGCTTTGACATAACATTAGACATTACATTTGATATTTAGGTTAGCTGCCTATTGGCTTTAACGTGGAGTTAGACATTGCAGTTGAGACATTACAGAGGAGCTGTGTTTTTCCAAGCTGTTAAGAGCACGTAGATTTTGTGTTTACCTCGCAATCCAGTCTGGGTGCGAATTTGCTCAGGAGAACTGGACCCTCTCAAAGGTTATTCGGCTCTCACACTGAGTTTGCTTTTAAGGACGACTCTGGGCTACAGTGAGTTAGATTTGAATCTGCTTGACTTCAGGCTGGAGCTAGACGTCAGTTGTCAGTCTCCTGTTTGGGCAGAGAATCTCTTTCTCGCAGTTGACCAGAGTCATCAACTTGCAGACCCCAGAAAGATGAAGCTGAGTTTAGGCCCTACCGCCTTGCCCATACGGTGATGAATTTGACTTTTATGCTGTGCTTTGCAGTTATGTTATATATTTGCTGTGTACATTGCAGCTGAGAAGTACTGTGATATATTTTGCTTTCATTGCTGCAACTACTTTTGAATGTGTGCTTCCAATCTACTAATTTAGTCTCTCAGGAACTTGTGGGTGGGGAATTAATAACAATAAATGTCTTCTTTGAACTCAGAAGTGCATTCCAGAGAGGTTCTGTAAGCTCCGATAGGAGATAAGTGGGAAAGCAGAACAAGTACACAAGAGAGAAACATGGATTTGGGAGAGACAAGAAAGCTGGAAAACACATGCATTCTCATGGACTCCTTAACTATGTAGAAAAAAAAGTTCTCTAAAAGTGAGCAGTGGAAAGACAGAAACCAGCCAGTCAAAGAAATGGAAAAGAGCTTGTGTTGCAGAGGAGAGACAAACACAATATGGACACACTGGGACAAGGAAAGCCATCATATAAGAACCAAGTACATCAGAGTGACATTATATCCAACCAATGGTAAGCAATGGGCAGGCTGAGAGCCCCTGTAAGGTCTAGGTAAGACAACAATGGGTCTTTTGCAACCAGACACCTTGCTCTTTCTGGTAGGCTCGACCTAAAATGTATTGTAACAAACGGAGTGAGGTATTCAAACGTACAGTGTTTTAAGTAACGCCCCTTCTGGCAACAGTGCAGTATCAGGTTACCCTCACAGATGCCCACCTCCACCTGTCTAAATAGAAAGACCTTGTCTCAGTTGCTCTTGAGTTGCGAGGTTATATAACTCTTGGCATGAACTACCACAGTCTTCCCTCAGTCACTGGGCTGATGCCTCAAAAACAGGAGTTGCTGGGTCAAAGGTGTACCCCCCTGTGGCTGGATGGGCACTGCAACACCTCATCCTATTGAGCTGCTAGTGCTGCATGGATCCCCTTCTTAATACTACTTTCAGAAACGTCACAATCGCACCTCGTAAATCACTGCCATGGCAGGCGCCTGACGACCAGTCAGGCGAATACTGGCAATACTGGTAGTCCGACGGTTATTGTGTAACTTCTCCAATCCATCTTCCAACCAAGGCAGAGCTCAAAGTGAAACCACGAAAACAGTCCTCATGAGCATTGTTTTCCTGAAGATGGGTTGTGAAGCTGTCCATTTTGTTACTTCTCGATTTATGGGTTAGGATCACTAATTTGGCCCCTGCAACCCTCCCAACTAAATTACAATGACTGCCTTCCTCTGCAGTAGAACTGTTTTCATTCTTATCAATCATCGAAGTGCTTACACACCTGGACAGTCCCATCTCCAGGACGCTCCTTTATTTGCTCATTCTTGAAGTATTAGGTGAGGTATGAAATAAGTCTCCAGTGGGGAGGGATAGCCTCACCTCCTCATGGACGTCGCCATGGATTTGAGGGACAATTGTTATGGGATTAACACAGTCAACCTCTCTACTGGCAAGAAGCCAGGATTAGCAATAACTTCTTCACAACGAGCTGTATCATCCCTTGTTGTAGCCTGTGTGGCGACCAGCAGGTTCCCTACAAGTACTGCAGGCCCAGGCTGTAGGTCATCTGCCTGTTATCATAGCATGAGGGAGGGGCCAGATAACCCCTCACATTCCTGAAAGCATCCTAACAGTCCAGGTCTGACTTGTCTTCCATTAGTGGCTGCTGCTTCAGTCTCATTACATCAAACTACAGATCCATCATCTTCACTTGGTAAGGCCAAGCTCTGAAAAGGACAGTGAGTCCAGCAATCGGGGAACGGGAAAGACTTGTGGCTCATGCTGTCTCAGCAAGGAGCCAAGCAAGATGCATCCACTTTCTAGGAGGCGTAGCCATGCCCTCGGCACAGGGTGAGTTTGGATGAAAGTTTACGTAGGAGAAAAACCCAGTCCATGTAGGGTTTGTTCTAAAGCTCGCTTAGATCAGCTTGGATGCTAAAGGGATTATGTACCCCTTGCAAATGTAAGGGTGTGTATGCTATTTTGGCTTCATGGAGCCTCATGGGGGTACTTAACATCCAAAAGGGGAGCTTCCATCCCTCTGTCAACACCTATCACTTGCTGCCATCTTTTGAACAGCTCATTTGGTTCAAAATACGACTCCGGACAGCCTGCATTTAACATTCAGAGAGTGGCAAGAGGTGGGGTTTCGTACTGGGAAAGGTTATCCATGGAGTATTGTGGTCAGTGGCGACTGGTGTACTTTGAAAGCGGGGGGGTGTAAATAAATGCCCAGAACTGCACTGAGTGAGCAAAGCAAGCTAGTCGGAGATTCACCCAGGGAATGCAGGCGTCGTAGGGCATTCCTTGAGGACATTTTTAAGAAATGGGCAAACATAGTGCATTACACCATAGTTTTCACATAAATTAGTTGAACATCCAAATCTGTTCCAAGCACTCAAAAAAATAGCTCAAACCTTTCAAGGAATGCCAAGGAAGCTGAACTCTCACCGGAGATTAGTAGTTCACCCTTCCCAAAAAAACCTTTGAAAAAATGATGGCAGACAGTATATTTCTCAAAACAACAATCCTAAGACCTGGCTCTAAAGTAAAGGCATTAGAGGCAGTCAAACATCTAGATGAGGCCTATCCTTTCCCAAAATATCTAGAGTCTCTTTGTCACAAATCAAACATGTTAAACTAATTTACAGGCGCTGGCCTCAGACAACAGGGGTGATTTGTTATAAAAGCTCCACCAATATAGATGATGAAACGCCTCCACATGAGTCATTAAATAACAGACAGCAGCCGTAGCAGCAACGACCTTTTGGTACCAAGGAAACCTCAGCAGCAAGTCTCACGATCTCAGCATAAGTCATCACTCAAATGGCTTTAAATATATTGTAAACTGCAATAATTTTGTCCCCCATACAGCAGCTGGTTGGATTTATACATTTTGGTATCAAATACAAACTTTTCATCTTGAAAAAATAAATTCAAATCAAGTCTTCCATACAAAATCCTAACAATTTCAATACACAAAATACTCTCTGTCCCTACTAAAGTTGGCACTCGTGAGGAGGGCGGCGGCACACACTGCCCAGCACCACCTACACTGGATATCATGGTCTGTGAAGAGCATGATCATCCACTAAGGCAGGTGACATCTGCTGCTGAGCTACACAGGCCAGATTCGGCCATGGCTGCAGTGTGCTGCCATAACAGTCATGTAATGGCTGCCGTTTGTTTTGCTGAATGCACGCTCATGGTGGTAATGTTGTAATGTGGATTACGCTCACCACCAAAGAAAACATAGGCAAACAGAGGTGGGCTAGCCACTAAAAGCTCGAGCCAGATGGTGGGCTCTGAGTCAGCTCGTGGTCCTCTTGGAACCTTGAGCCCAGAACGAGCTGTGCTTGCATGCAGCTTCTGCCTCCCACCCTTTTGCACAACGATTCAAAAACAAAGCACTAGCATTTGAGTTAAGGAAAGACAAATAAACACAAACTTAGTGGCTGATTCATATGAAGTGAAACCAGAAAGCTTGGAATTATTCCTGTTAGGCAATTATTTTACTTCACCAATCCCCTCTTCATTATCGCTTATGAAAGCATCTTCAAATACATTGCAAGAAATTTGTTTACTGGATGAGTGGGGTAAAACCCTTCTCAAGCCGCAACCACAATTTTTCTCAGGGTGAAGTCACAAGTATACCCCAAATTAACCTGTGCTCAACCCCTGGTAGCTTGGCACAGAGCAGACAGGCGTAACTTAGAGGGAATGTATAAAGTATTTGTGCAACACTTCAAACAGTAACACAGTGAAAACATACCACAAAAGGAGCTCACAACAGTATTAGAATAAATAAAGTGATTTTTAATAATAAGGACTAGACCAAAAGGGCAAAAATCCAATTAGGAGAGACAGAGATATTGAATTTTAACATTTTCAGTAAAAATAGCACCAAAAAGACAGAAAGCGCCAACTGTAGATATCTGGTCGCGCCAGACCAGGACAAAGTCACACGTTCAGGCCGATCGTCAGAGTGTGGGCCAGCTACAGGAACCCAGTTAGGCCTGATGAACAGAGTACCTTAAATCCTGGTTTGCTGTGATGTGTTGATTCCAAGATGTGGGGAGGCTGCGGTGCGATGTCCTGTTGCGTTAACGTTGAGGATCCCTTCAATGTGAAGTCCAGAGCTGGGGATGCGTTGTGCAGTCAGGTCGATGTGTTGGTTCTGAGGACCTGTGAAACTGCGATATGGAGTAAGGCATCATCGTTGTGGCTGCCATCGACCAGAGATGCAAGGGCCTGTGCCAGGGATGCATTGCGCAGGGGCACTTTCAAAGGGTGCAGTGCCAATGCAAGTCTTTTTGACAGATCCAATCCACACATTAGTGGAGATGCGTCAGTAGTGCTCAAGGTTGCGCCACGCAGCAGAGAAGATGTGTCAGTTCCACTGGATCCACAGAGGCTGTGAAAGCACCTTAAACTCATGTCCAAGGGTCCAGGACTGGGGAGGCGCCACTTGGCAGTGTAGACTCACAGATGCCACAGTCCAGGTGGAGATGCAAGTTTGTTGGATGCCTGTTATGTCCCTGTGGCTTCAGATTAGGAGGCCAGCCAATTAGCCCTAAGAGTCACTATAGGTTCTGGGTTCAAGAAAAGCAGGTTCAGTTCTTCCCACCCAGGCAGGAAGGCAGCAGCTCAGCAAAGCAAAGTAGGAGTCCAGCAGAGTGCAGTCCTGCAGAGTGGCACTCCTTCAGCAGAACAGCAATCCTTCTTCCTGGCAGAGTATCCACAGGTCCAGATGTGTACTGAAGAATTAATGTCTGAGGTTCAGTATTTATACACAGTTGTGCCTTTCAAGTGGGGGAGAAGCTTCCAGAAGCATGCCTTTGAAGTGGACAGATGCCCTGCCTTTCTGGCTTTAGCTCCAGACTAACTATAGAGGGTATGAAGCCCTTTCTGTGGAGATAGGACACAGCCTATTCAGGTGTAAGTGAAGCTTGGCCCAGCTCCTCCCTCCCACCTGGCCAGCGAAGGTCCACCCAGTCACACCTACGCTCCCATTGTGTGTGGCGGTCTAGGAGGAATACACAAAGCCCAACTGCCAACTACACCCAGTACGGTGACCAGAGACAGGGTGCAGGCACCAAATGGCTAAGACAAGAAAATACCAACTTTCTAAAAGTTGCATTTTCAGAGCATTTTCAGATTTGCAATTTAAAATCTGACTTGACCATAAGCTGAAATTTTAAATTGTGATTCCAGAGACACCAAACATGAACTAGTCATCTATTCCCATTTGGATATTACACTTATAAAATGTAATAAGGCAAGTCCTATGTTTTCTTAAGGGAGAGATAGGCCTTACAATAGTGAAAAACACATTTTGGAGTTTTTCACTACCAGGACACGTAAAACTTAAAAGTTCATGCCCTACTTTTTAAATATATTGCACTCTGCCTTCTGGCCTGTCCAGGGAATCCCGTAGGGGGGGACTTATATGCTTTTAAAAGGAAGGTTTTGGCCTGGCAAAAGCTTTATTTTGCCAGGTCGAAATCACAGTTTTAAACTGCACACACAGGTTCTGCAATGGTAGGCCTGAGACATGTTCAAAGGGATACTTAAGTGTGTGGCTCAATCAGTGCTGCAGACCCTCTAGTAGCATTTAATTTATAGGCCCTGGGTACATGTAGTATCCCTTTACTAGGGACTTATAAGTAAATTAAATATGCCAAATTTCAATAAGCCTATATTGCCATGTTTTAAGGAGTGAGAACATGCACTTTAGCACTGCTTAGCAGTGGCAAACTGTGTAGAATCCTCATGCCAACAAAAACGAGATCAGAAAAAATGGAGAGGGAAATGCAAAAGGTTGAGTGGAAGACCACCCTAAAACTGACAGGCCTAACATACGTGCGTTCAGAATACGATCTGTATAAACATATTGTGTTTGCTTTACTAGACTATAATGTTGATCTATCTATAAGACTGTAGGCCACATATAGGATCCACATGACAACTGACTTTCCTCTTAGTTCACCAATGGCATTGTCGCCATTTTGTCGGGGTGAGCATAATTCTAAGCTCATGTTTAAATACTGTCCCTTGTAGGAAGTATCCATATATATAATAATGTGACTTATTAATGCTAAAGCTTGTTCAAGAAGTGTTTTTTTATTTTAAAGAGACTTGTTTTACGTGATGTCTGTTGCATGATTTACAGGCTAAACATTTCCAGGGCACGGCTTATGCATGTGCTGTTAGAGCGGAGCTTGACCATAGGCTTGGCTCTGCTCTCTGTGGTAATTTGTTGGCTCGCACACCTCTATATGCACATGCTAAAGGATAAAATATTAATCTCAGTATAATTTGTCCCTCAGGCACCTTAAAAGGGGTAAAGGAGGCACTGTTAGTTCTTGACCATCATGCCTGTGAACTGTTTTCGACCTTCTTTCAGTGCTCCTTTCGCTACTTCTAATCAGTTGTGGCCCAAGAAGCTAAGTCCAATGACTCGCAGCTTTGCAATTTTTCATAAAATCATTGAGAGCAGCTCATATTGTTAATTCCACAAAGATATTTTTCAAATAGGGACAGTTTCAGCTATTTAAAATTGATACGGCTGCAGCAAAGGACTGAACATGGTAGTTAAAGGATTGCCGCCTGTATTCCCTGTATTTGGTCTGCACTATACATTGACATGAACTGCCCTGTCAGCCAGGACCGCAGCTCTTTTGGACCCAAGCATTTCTACAAGAGCTCCAACCTTCCACCCAGACCCAAAGAGTTCTTTGGAGTCTACCATCCCATCTCTTGACCCAAGCAGTCTACCCACAGTCTTCACACATGACGAGCCCATGTCGGCTCCCTGACCTGATTCTTGTGTGCTTGACTCCAGCTCTGCACCTCTTTCCGCCAGAGGCGGGCACTGCAGGTGGCTCTGAGTTTCCAAATTGCTATCGCCTGACCTGGAGCAGGAAGTTCCTCCCACACAAGATAGCTAAAACTAAAGGTGATTCTGGAATACTTTAAAAAATTTCACCCACTCACAACCGCTCAAGCAGTATTCTAATACATCTTTTATTTTGGACCACAGTGCGACTCCAGACTTAAGTGACCCACTCGCCGGTAACCATTGCAGGTACTGTCTCCACTGCTGAACTTTCATGTAATAGTCGAATGCATTCCGGGTATTAAAGTACTGTTTTGCTTTCCTTGAACAATTAAGAATAAGACACCTGAACAGAACTTGTAAATGAGAGGCTCAGGACCGTAGACACATGGACCTCATTTAAAGGTCGCTAGGGGTCGCAGCTGTGACCCCAGGCTTGCCCCTGCGACCCTGGCACTGCCTTTGGGACCCCTGACCTCAGAGGTAGCAAAATCAGTGCCTGGAACACAGGGGTAGCTCGCCCTAATGGATGTCATTTGGGAATCCCCTTTCCTGGTTTTCAGATTTTTTTTTAAATCACACAAATAGTGAATAATATTATTCGCTGGAATATGATCATCTGGCAGCTAAGGTAAGTAAAAATGTTTTCAAATGTATGCGGTATGCATGCTTGCAGGTGAAGGTGGTTTTGTGAGCGAAAATGCGTGAGTGTGTGTATGCGTAAGCATGTGTGTGTGAGCCACAGTAAACAGTAAAGATCAAGAGGCATTTGATGTCACTTCCGCTATCCCAGGCATTTTGGTGAACTGACGCCCATGTGAAGACAGTGTCTCTAATAACCTCAAGCGAGGGGTAGATCCTCAACTTCTGGCAGGGAGCTACCACATGAAAAGCTAGCCTGCTCTGGGTTGCTTGCTCAGTTGACAGTAGATGACTGGGAAAGGACGATGTACAGAAAGCATTTCAATGCAACTGAATAATGCCTTCGGGCGATGGAAGGAGGAGGGAATATTGTGTCAGCATCACTGTTTTTTAGGATGAAAGGTGATCATCCCCAGAGAATTGAATTTTGAACGCTCACTATACATTACACATATCTGTAAAGTGCCTAGATGGAAAATTAAATTAAGTTCAAACTGTGGGTAAAAGCATTTGCGAGACATAAATGTCTTGTTGGACTGGTTATTTAAAACATACAATATAAACAAAATCATCTTGCCTGATGATTTTTCAGGCCATTTGTAGCAGAAAGGAGATATAAAGATTGATAGATATTCTAACGAGTTCTCCTAATTAGTTTGAGTCTATAAGAAAACACAAAATATGTATCTGACTCCATTTTAGACTTCTGGACCTCAGAGTGAGTATGATAGCTAGCGCCTTCAGTACTTCTTACGAATTTCTATTGGATGAGCAGCATTTCGGCAAACCAAATGCTACTACATTTTGAGTGCTTAATTTGAACCAGAGGGGAGCACGGCACTTATTGTTCTGCATCAGAAATTTACAGAGCGCAAGAGAGGGAAAAACACAAAGCGGAAACATGAGGAAAAGAAAGACGGAAAACCTGTCAGTAAGGGAGAAAGTAGAAATCTCTGAGAGTGAGATAAAGGGCAGGGGAGTATCTGGACGTGGATTAAAGAGGCATTAGGTGGATTCAAGACTATGCAGTCTTGGTATTAGGTGGGCCAACATTTAATTGCAACAGCCGCAATTTTCAGAGCAGACGTTTGGGCACCAGCACTCATTCCATTACACACGAAGCACTGGTAGGATCTGTGGTACAATGAGGAAGGGTTTGTTTAGAAGTGTCATGTATTAAGATTGGAAAACAATGCAGGGGTCTGATTGTTTTCTTTATGCAGTCATTCTCTGTGACACTGTAGGCGATTAAATTAATCTTTAGGTTATCAGGGGTGTTTTTTAATGAAGGAGGACATTCAGATGTGGATCACTGAAGAAGGGACGTATTCTTGATGGAGCAAGCGGGCTGGAGAATGAAATTGAGACTATGGGCCTGATTCTAACTTTGGAGGACGGTGTTAAACCGTCCCAAAAGTGGCGGATATACCACCTACCGTATTACGAGTCCATTATATCCTATGGAACTCGTAATACGGTAGGTGGTATATCCGCCACTTTTGGGACGGTTTAACACCGTCCTCCAAAGTTAGAATCAGGCCCTATGCCATGTAATGAGAATGGTAGAATCCAAATCACTATGGGGTCACATACTCCTGCAGTTGTCATTATCTACATCATAAGATCGAAGAGGAGGAGAGACTGTGAAGATGGAGGTTACATTCATCAACATCTAAGACAACAGGGCTGCTGATGATGGGCAGATATTAATTTATTTACTTGATTTGTAAAGGGTTGGCTTGGTAAACCCTCATGTTAGAAGTACTTAACAAGACGTGTTTGCCTTTTCACTGAGAAGGTTTCATATGAGTGAAGGCTTAATATGGAATAGGAGACCTGCAAATGAAAAGGTTCGTATCAACACACACCAGCAATGAGTGCATGATGTAGGCCTGGGGCTGGATTTGGAGTTGGGCGGTAAGGGGAAAATTCTTTATCAGATAGAGGACCCACTGATGCAGTTTCCTCTACCAAAAGGATGTAATATCCTGCTAGTTGTTTTTTTTTTTTTTAAATAGAACTGCCGACAAAAACAGGTGCCCGAATGCTTTACAAGTAATAGTAATAAATATCCAACGGCGTGGTGAAGGTTTTTCTTTTTACAAGTAACATTTGACTGGGAAGAGAAGCCATGGATGGAGTAACAAACTGTGAAGATCAGCTATTAAAGATCTTGAAAGAGAAGAGTTATGGATTTGTTAAACAAGGCCAGTAGAGTGCACAAGTGCGATAGTTTTCAATGGTAACTGTAAAGGATCATAGTTGAAGAATGTTTGGTTCTGGGAGTTTCCAGTCATAAGGAAGTTCCTCTTCTGGTACCTCTGGAGCCTCTGGACATGGAAAGCAGTACGTCAAGGTTTAATGGACATTGTGGAGTTTAGAGACTTGTGGTTAGTCAGGCTAGTCTGAAATTATTTCTTGCCTTCAAGGGGAAATTTGTAGTTCCACAAGGATTGGCCGTGTTGGCAGACCTTTAGAACCTGTTGTGAGTCAGGCAGCAGACTGGATCCTGCTCCTAGTGGAGCCAGAGTGCATCTGGGAATGCCTATCAGCAGAGCATTTCAATTCATGGTATGGCCATAACTGCACGGAAGGCGTTTGGCAGCCGCTGTGTTGGCATTCTTTTCAATAATGAATTCCGTTGTTCATGAGTCTTATATGCGCATCTACAGTGAGAAGGCAGCCTATTGTGAATGCTACAGATTTCACCTCACTGCTGACGTTAGGAGAGAAGTTTTCAGCTTATTTCTCCAATACTGGTGACAAACCTTGTTTGGCAGGATGTGCATAAGGATCAGTGACATCCAGGTTTGGCTCTTTTCCACACAAAATTGTGAGTAATAATGAATACCAATGATGAAATGACTAATTCGAGTTGTTTTTGAGAGGAGAGTTATTTTAAGAGTGGGCAAAGGGTGAACCCAGGGCCTGCTTGTGGCAAGGGGAAACATTTCCATAAAACCACCCTTCCAATTCAAAGCACTACTCATTAATTAAAGAATTGTAAACAATGAGGTTGATATGAAGATGTTGATGCAGGTGGGATAATTTTGTCCTTTCCAAATACTGGCAGAGAACCGTGATGTATCAATGACTCTTTCTCTTCTGCCCACAGTTGTTTCAGGATCTGTGTTCACAATGGGCCACACAATCTTTGAGTACTAGTTTTCAGCGAAGGAACAGGTCAAATTTCCTACCACACCTTAACCTTGGTTCTAGATTAATTGGGAAAACCGGCCAGAGGTCCATTCTCCGATCATGCAGATGCTTTTAAAGATGGTAGGGAGGAGAGGGAGCACATGGTTGAACGGTAGACACCAAGGTATTTCACTCCGGGACTCTGCACGGCCATAGAGAAGAAAACATGGGGCTCAGGGGAGGGAAGGCAAAATGTCTCTCAACATAATAAGACAAAATTCAAACACTTGTGCAAAATAAGTCAAAATTCTAATCAAGGAATAAAACATGGTTCCCCATCTAAAATATGAAGATGAAGGACAAAAACAGTGTGACCAAAATATCCAGGTTCAGAAAGGAAATGCTTTTTGGCCAGTGCCGGAGGTGCACTCTGGATGTGTGGTACAGACTGGGACCGCAAAATGCCCTTGTGTTTAGTTGGTCACAACGCAATCTGAATTGAACAGTCAATGAGGACTCTAACATGGCGGAAGCAGGCTTGTTCAGAGGTAGGACTACACAGGCCAGGATCTTCAGTACAAAAACGTGGAAACCACTCTGACCGGAGAACACCAGTCACTGAGTGCAAGATTTCTTCTCACGATTGCGCCTGACTACCTCCAGTCCTGTGCCTTGGGTCTTCACTTCGCATGAGTTAGGAAATAATTCTCAGGCTAAGTTTAGTCAACGTGCAATAGTGGTTTGCCAACTGTTGCACGAGGAATCCTTGTTGTGTTTGCACCCCATCTAAATATAGAGCAGAAATAAACACAGTAGCATAACACAGAACCCTTTCAGACCTGTCCAGAGCAATGCAAGCAAGGAAGAGCAGCAGGGGTGGTGGTGGGGGCTCTTAAGAAATTAGCCAGAGAAAGGCGTCACGAAGCAAGGGAGGCTTGGGAGGTGGTTTCCCGTCTGGTGTGCTAGAAAGAGCAGCAGGAGATGCCCTCTCTGCAGAGGGAATACATCCAGAAGCAGAGAGACCCGTCGTGGGAGGGTGGTGCAGCCAGGAGAGAGGCCTCAGGGGAAAGTGACATTGTTAGACTAGAGGTCCCGGTCGCTGTGTGATGAAAGGTCGCCTCCCAGGACAGAATAAACATCTGAATAAGTGGTAAACTTGAAATGCTGCATACCAACCACCTCGAGCAGTGAAGGGCAAAGGCAGCCTCTTAGCACCGCAGACAGACAGAATAGAGCAGTCTGCAGATGAAAAACACTTTCTATTTTAAATCACTTTCTTCTCTGCAGCGAGCGCTGCACAGGATAACTGCAAAAACCATCTGCAGCTGGAGAGCAGCCAAGGGCCTGTCAATATCTCAGGATGAGCCGGGCAGCTACGGAGGCTGAGACAAGCACTTGAGAAAGGGATGTGAGGCAGCACACCATGCAACCAAAGAACCTCTGTCCTGACTGCCTACAACTCCTACACAGGTTTGCCACGACACCTCAATCCCCACCTGAGACCTAGCTACGCGCTGCCGAGTCACTAATATTAGGGGGGTTGTGAGTCTGCGATTTCCCAACAAGCAACGTGAGGTGCCCAACTAAAAGGGACAGAGGGAAGGTTGCGCCAGCAGAGGTGGGAGTAATTGCTTGGGGGATAGGCAGTATATGTGTCAAATGTATTGTTTCAAGTTAATTAAAACCATCACAATATTACCAGGTACATCACACCTTCAATAGATAAAATCTTAAAAGTATGAGAACTTGTTACTGGTCCTTACATAGATTGGGTATACCACGTTGTCCTGATCCTACTACATAGGGGGTGGAAATCATCAACAGCAGTCATCATCAACAGCTGCCAAAACAATTGCAAGTTTACTCTATCCATTTAGGCTGAAGTCGTTGTTTGTCATAAGATTAATACTGCTTCGACTCTTAGCAAAATAATTGCCTATAAAAAGCCATAGAAGTAAAAAAAAAAACTTGTAATCATCTAAACTAAACATGTAGAATTGTTGTAAAACTCTAAATTGAAAAGTAGCAAAATATAATTTCAATATTTTTTCAGATAAAACCAGAAATTTCATTAATTTACAATTAATCTGTGGGTCAGAAGGATTGAGGCCTTTTATTATGGCCAGTCTGCAGTTTCTAATGTCCCTGTCCTTAAAAACGTTCTTTAATAAGAGTGTGCAGGCAGTCAATAAAAGTGGACATATGCAGACCACGTGGATATGTTCCTTTACGGCACCACATAACCTACATGTCTTTGGGCCTGTATATTTCCATGACGGTTGATCCGCCAAGGATGGCAAAGAGTCAAACTGAATATCCACCAGCTCTCTGTTTAAATAGACTGAATAACTCATGTTTAGATAGGCTGCCGGCTTGGGATTGCAGTATGACGGAATTGCCATCCAAGTGCGTGTGGTCAGTCTGTGTTTATCGTTTATGAATGAATGCAGCTTTGCAACCTTATTTATCGTGTCGTAGAAAGCAGTATAGGATAAATTTAAGTCCCGGAGGCCCATTGTATTTGTTTCATTCAGTGCAGACCAAAAGAATTTCCGATATAGAGAGCAAGAGTCCTTTCCCATTGACTGCCATGAAGCATTATAGAGAGGGATATATTGATTTAAGCATATTTTATACCATGTTTTAATAGTGGCGTAGCATCTCCCAATGATTTGTTGCATTAAGACTTGCGCAGGTGAAGCATTATATGTCAGGCAAAAAACTCGCTTATATGTGGTCCTTTTCAATTAGTCCAAAGGAGAGATGGGTCAAGGTTAATGAACTTAGACGAGGTGGGTGAGAGTTGACTTGATCAAGCCTTGGGGAAAGGTACGCCATAAACGGATTGAACAAATGGGGGCTAAGACACACCCTTGTTTCAGGCCCACTTTTGTTGGCATTCTCTTTGAGAGTCTTGATCCATCTTCCAGTCTGACTTGAATACTGGTGTGCGTGTATACCTGCTCAATGGTGCACACTATTCTATATCGGAGCCCCCACTGCCTTAGTTCTCCCCACAGGAGGCCTCGGTCCAGCAGATCGAATACTGCTTTGAAATCTATGAAACACAGATGGAGTGTTTTTTCTTTGAGCGCTTACATTTATCAGCAATAGACGTCACAGCCAAGATCTTTTTGGTGGTTCTGAATCCTTTCCGGTATCCTGTCTTATTGACAGGAGTTAGTTTTTTGATGTTTGACCACTGAACTAGGTCCTCCAGGATTAATGTTGCATAATATTTACTTCTGAATCGATAAGAGCGATCAGTCTATATCCAAACCACCATGTGCAAACATAAAAAGAAGAAAGATACCTTCTAACCACCTATTCATGCCACATTAATCACCATGAACCTTAATCATGCCACTGTTATTTGTAACAGGATCCAAGTGCAAGCACCATAGCACAGAAAGCCCCTAAGGCACACCAGATGATACCAGAAAGTGGTGATGAAACAAAAATGCTCTTATGTGCATTATTAATCATGCAGTATGGGTGATATCTCCAAGCACAGATCATACACTCATCAACTCTCTCACCCTCCAGGGTCAGTTAATCCACAAACTCAGCAACTCTTGTGGTTGACGGTCAAATGTAGAAAAAGCTCTGGATAACAATGACAGCCCCTAAAAGGGTAGTCACTCTAGAATAAAGGAATAATGAATTACAAAAATATAGTTTTTGTTTTAACCTTCTACCCCCCAGAAATGATTAAACCCACTATACAGTAAATATGGGAAGTAGAAATCCCATCCACATCTCACACCCCTAGCCAGATAGATTATGAGTGGGTGGGGGGTGGAGGGGTGACATACAAAGAGGAACGAACACAGGGATAACTAGTACCCAAAAATAATATGGAACAATTAAGAATAAACGGCATTGGTGAAAGCCTCACACTGACCTGGTCATGCCTGTACGCAGACCGTTTGGGGAAGAATATTAACTGAGCAGCGATATCAAAACAGTAAACCAAAAAGCTTTGTTCAGTAGAAGCCCCATACTCACCTGGATCGATGCAACGTACTAAGGCTTTAAACATAACCGATTGACAAATGATACACAATCTCCAAGGCTCTGGATCATCAAGATGGATGAAAACAAGATTCAGCAAATTGAACTCTTAAAAGTAAAAATACAGATAAAGAATTTAAGGAGCCGCAGTAGATAACCCGCCGCCTAAATCCTGCTCTAATTTCCAACATATAAAAGGACATATTTCTTACCAAATGCCCGTACTTTGGTGAGCATCTGCGTCTTTAGCGAGCGTGCCCACTCTTCAGAAAACACCAGTATAAGCCATATGCGTGGAACGGAATTAAACCGCTACATTGACTTCAATTGACCTCAGCTACCTAAGTAGGGTGATATCATGTGACCCCCTCAGTGAGCATAGACAGCGTCCACATAGCGCTCGACTCGTGGGCAACAAATCTACTAACTGATAGTAAAAATGGCAGCCATGTTAACAAGAGCGAAATCCCAAACAGAAAAATATTGATTGCAAAACTGTAAACAGAAACCCAAGACAGAAAAACGCCTTATCGGAAATGTAGAGTGTAGCCTATGAAACAAACTGCTCCAGGGATATATGCTCCATATTGTAACAAACAGATGTACAAACTACAGAAATCAAAGGGGACCCAAAAGATGATGCATAAAAGACTGAGATGGAATATCTAATTACAGTGATTCCTATTGGAGAGAATTAAGATGAACAGCTTGCTCCAAAGGTATATCATTATTAAGTCCCTGTACATGTGTGTTCAAACTAAAAATCCAAAATACTTCCCTCTTTCTACGTACCGCATCTCTGTTTATACCGGGTTTCATAATAATTTTTTCCAGGATCAACCATCTAATGTCATCAGGAATATGGCTATATTCCAAAACAAATGCTTAACCATAGGTGCAGCTAATTTTTGCGTACGTATGGCTGATCAGTGTTCTGTCAATCTGGTAGCAAAGGAACGTGCTGTATCTCCCACGTACCCCAACTCACAAGGGTAAATGAACAGATAAACAATATTTTTGATTTTACATTTGGTGAAAGTTTTTAAAGTTATGAAGTAATTATTGAACTTATATTGTTTTGTCTTAATAGCTGAATTGTATGATTTGCAATGTGTGCATTTGTAATTACCTATTACAAGAACATTCCCATCAATTGTCTTCTGCACCAAATTATTACTAGGCTGTAAGTGAGACCTCACTAATATGTCCTTTAAATTTTTCTTGCCCCTAACTGCAAACTGCAAACATGGGACGAGGAATGTGTGACAATCTGGCAAATGCCCTGTGATGCATACCAATTTCGTGTCTTTGGGCCGCTGTTGATTTTGTAATAGACAGTCTCTGTCATATAGCACTCCCTTTTGTATGCATCACACACCAATCAGTGGGAATAACCTCTTGCCACAAACTTTGTCTTGATCTCCACTGCTCTGTTATCATAGTCCTCAAAGTTAGTACAGTTTCTGAGAACTAGAAGGAACTGACGAAAGGGAATACTTTGTTTCTGAATTCTCAGACGGTAACCCCTGAAATGTAACAAGGTATTCCTCGCTGTGGGTTTAACACACAGGTCTACTTCCAAGCAATGGTATTTTTCTCCTGTCAAAATGTCTGAAAATTCCAACTGTTGCTTACTGATGTGTGACATCAACCTCATATTTGGGTCACAAAGGTTAATCCAAATCAGAAATTCTTGCGATTGTACGGTATCACCAGCCCAAATAAAAAAGATGTCATCAATATAACGAGCCCAGTGAGTAACTAACTCAAACAAGGTGCCACTTCATTATGGACAAATCTCTGCTCGAATTTGGCTATGTAGATATTCCCTATGGTTGGTGCACAAGATGCCCCCATACTGATCCCTTTAACTTGTTTATATAAGGAGCCATTTAACTCAAAAGTGTTTTCTTGTAGTACAGTATGAAGGCATTGCAAAATGAAAGCTTTAGGCCCTTCTATGGAATATTCATCCATAAATCAATCTACGCTTCTATGTCCTCTTTTTGAGGGATAATACTGAATAGTACGTCTATATCCAGTGTGACCAGTGTCTCTTCGATGGAATTAAAGGACAATCCTTCAACTAAATTGATCATATCTGATGGATCCTCTATGTACAAAGGAATCTTAGATACATGTGTACGCAAGATGGAATCAACATATTTTGATAAGGGTTCCCTAATGGACCCTATGGTGGTGACTATGGGAAGATATGGTGGATCCACACTATTCTTATGTATTTTAGGCACACCATAAATACTAGTCATTTTCGGATACTGGATATTGCGATACTCATATTCTTTCTTGCAGATGTCTCCGTATTCCCATGCCCTACTTGGAAGGCACTTGATGTTTTGCTGACACGAAAAATGGGGTCAATAGACACAGGACTGTAATGGTATTGTCCAACAGGTCATTCATCTTTTTAATAGAGGCTTTGGGTTCCAAAATCACAATTCCACTACCTTTATCACAGTTTTTAATAATCACCTCCCGATTGTCTTTCAAGTTTTTCAAAGCTGTTAATTGCTCTGTATCAAGATTAGGACTCAAACGAGGTATTTAGCGGGTTGCTGCTTTGAGGCGCTGGTAAACCACATTTTCAAGAATACCAACTTCGGGACCTACCTGGTCTAAGGTAGGAGTAAAGCTGAAAGTTAAAGATAATCCTAACTGATTGATCACACTAGAATTCTGAGGAACTGCCTCAGTAAAAAACTTTTGCAAACATATTTTGTGAAAAAATGCCATTATATCCTGAAACAATTCAGAAACATTGACTCTTGTATGTGGAACAAAGGACAGCCCCTTAGCCGAATTAATAGAAGGTTCAATCTCACTATTACTTAGATTGAAGATGGGTATCTGTTTTGTTGTTGCCAATATTGTGCAGCTGTTGTCCCTAGAAACTGGCTTTGGTTCTGTTGAAAATTTCCTTGATACCTGGGTTGGTATCTTCGTCTTCAAGGACCACACCGCATTCCCTGTGTGCCTAAAAAAGGCTGACACAATGTATTGGGCTAAAGGTGGTAATCTTCCACCCGTGGAGTCAAATTGGTGCAAACTTCCTTCATTCTCAGAGTCAAAGGTATCTTAAAAAGTTACAACCTTCTGATTGAAAGTATACTGAGCAGCTTGGTCTCGCTCATGGTACCCCACCCCCAATTAGAGTAATTGTCTGACAGCTACGGATATGTTTTCTCTTTTGTAGTATATCTAACATCTTTTTTGAATGTATCCATTTTTCTTTTAGTTAAGTAATCTGTATACGATGTAACTTCTCTATTTCTTCTAACTTCTTTTAAGACTCATCTAAAGCACTGAATTGCCTAAGTGTATCTTCAAGTGCCTGCATCTCTTTCAATAATGTTTGAGCAACGTCCTTTGCTGTCTCAACTATAAGCATCATTAAATCATGGGAACAACGATTGGCAACCACAGACCATCTTTCAAAGAATGTTTTCAAATGCATGCAAAGTCCCGGTATATTGCAGAATTGCAGTCCTTTTGGGATGACTCCGGTGATCTACCCAGGCATTCTCCAGCATTTTTGATCCATTTATTAACCTTACAGCTCTACTGATTCTATCCACTGTTTCCCAGAAATCTCCGGTGTTGGATTTTTTTGCGTCAGAGTAGTTTTGTCCAAAACTCATCAGTGATTCTTTTCCAATCTTCCCACAATTGTTTTTTGTATGGCCTCCTTGCATCTTTTATTCTCTCCCAGCCACAATTTAGGGAATTGGATTTTCTAGCACTTCTAACTGTCCGTCTTAACTCGTTTCTCAGGAATACGGACTTCCCAGTAAGATGATGAGCACACTTGACTGTTGTAGTGAAATGTGTGTTCTGACCACTGACTTTGTGTTGCACCACTTTGCACTTGGCTTAGCTGCCCACCGTCACATTAGTGTTCACCAGTTACAGACCCAGTTTAGCCTTAGATTCATTCTGCCTATTGACTTTATCGTAGCATTAGACACTGCCATGTTAAAGGCTGCCAGTGATTTTCCACGTTGGCCATCTGTTTTCATGCTTTTTCTCACCAAGGGCTTTGGTTGATAAGGATGTACTCAGATGGCAGGGAACGGCCTTGCTTTGACTTGACATCTTGGGATTGTGGCCAAACCCCAACGTGTTATTTTCAAAGCATACCTAAACTAGCCAGCATGTTTGAATACTTCTCAATGGGAAGGGTTTTCCAGAAAGCTCCTTCTCTGGTTCTTTAAAATATAAAAGATGACCCTGGTCGACAGTGGCAGAATCAGAGACCTCAGTCAGGATTCAGACGTTGAATGCCTGATATAGATTTCCCGTGAGGGCGGAGATCTCTCTTTCTCGCAGTTGAACGGGGTCATTGGCTTGCTTGCATGAGAAAGATGAAGCACCTGACAGGCCGTACCGTGATGCATTTTTATTAATTATTTGCTTTGCATTATAATATAGATACATATATTTGCTGTGTATATTGCAGCGGGGAATCATTTTGGTATGTTTTCATTTCATTGCTGTGACCATTTTTAAACGTGTGCTTTCAACATGCTAATCTCCTTGCGTAGTGAAATAATAAATGTCTTCTTTGGACTAAGAAGTGCATTTCCGAGATTTTTTTGTCAGTGTATGAGTATCTGAGCTCGATCATTAGTGAAAAGCAAAACTACTGTTTGCCCGTAACATTGTTTGAAGCAGGACCAAGTAGTAACAGTCTTGTTGAAAAGGATAACCAAGCTTCCTGTAGAGTATTAATGGATGCACAGCAAGCCTCCAATATCTTCTTTACTTTTTTAGCATGCTTTGGTGAAGAATGATGCGTCCATCTTAGATGCTTCAGATTGGATGTGTTAAGGTTTCCTATATCCACTAACACTGACTCATTTCTTAAGGGGTCCAGATTCAACACCAAGAGCTGATATGCGCGGTCACTTCGCGTTGTGTACTTAACTACGTGCTTCCTTAGGTACCTTAATTGCAGACTTTTCTTGTGTGCTGGGATGCGCATAAACATTAAATAGTACTAACATAAATGTAAGCTCTTTATCTGCATGGTAAACTTAATTATTTGTAGGTTGGGAGCCGTATTAGGTAGCAGTTCTGTGGTGGCTTTTAGTGCTAATGCCACATATACAGCAAGGCCTCTTCTTAATGTCCTGAATCAATGCAGTTTCCTGGCCCCAAGTTAGTGGAGGACATAACCAGCCATCTGGACTGGATTAATCAGCCAAGTCTCTTGAAGTGTGATAATCTCATATCTCCTCCAGTTTGCCACAGGTACACCATCAAGGAGTTCACACTTAGCTCCTGCAATGTTCCTGGAAAGAATATGTAGTGTATTCTCCTTGGATTTTCTTTTTGCTTGCATTGGGGCACTCTCCTGGGGCTTATTTGTTACATTAAAAAAAAGTCACTAATTTCTTATTGATGCAAGCCAGTGCCATTGAACCTGGTTCCCATCCAATACCTGTTTAGTTTTTGATTGTGTACTTATTCCTCTTGGACCATGAGCACTTTGCAGAACAGAATATACAGGGGAAGGTCTCAGTTCAATACTCAGTTTTTGAACCGACATTCTTAAAGTTGAAGGATAACGTGGATTTGTGGGTTTCGAAAGACCTATACCCCAAGCTTCAAAGTGTTCAGCTGTGCTACTTATTAACTGCACTATGTCCTTTGTTCTCTATGTGGTTAAAGTTTGTTCCAGATGACTGTGATCTTCACTGCTTAAAAATTTGACTGATAGCAAGTCTGATGATTTAATATACTTCAAAGTGGGTATAGCAACAAACAGCCTCAGGATGTTACCTCTATTCAGAATGTCCTCCTGGCCTCATGAGGCATCAGAACTACTTGCTGACTATCACTCTCCACTTCCTAGGAGGGCGAGGCTGGGTGGGGAAGATGTTGTGCCATTCACAAGTCGCTGATTTGGGGGGTGGATGATGTGAGTTCCCTCTGTTCTTTGGGTTTTGATTTTTACTACAATTGTGTCACTTGAAACAAAGTTCTTTGAGCGATATCCCTAGATGTTCTTTGGTGAGATACTGGAACATGTGACCATGAGGCCTGTGGGGATTAGGCCTTCGGTACATTTATTTCTATTGACAGAACCTTGGCTTATTGTGAGGGGATCGGTTTCAATTGCCGGGTTCGACTCGTGCTGGGATTTCCATGTTGGAGGAAGAGCCACAGTGCTATCCTGTCTTGAAATTTGCGTACATTTTGGAGAAGGTCAATTCATCATCCCATCCTGCTGTTCTGCGCGAAGTTGATTTGGAATGACCACATGGACCTTCTCTCTGTGTCTGTCGCGGGTTGCTGGCTGAAGGGCCTGTCAATACGAATGTGGCTGGTTTGCCTCCTACAAGCGGTGTTCCAGGCCAGTTTGTTTTGAGGTGGATTCACATGCCTTGTGCAGACTGACAGTCCTCTAATCTGATTCTTATGATGAATCTAGGGTGCCTGTAAATGTCTGCATCTAATCTGGTTCCTCGTATTACTCAAGTTCTTCACCTTTGGACAAAATTGTTATAGCATTTGCTATTACAGAATCTTGATGTGTCTGATTAAGTTCAAAAATAGGATATAGTTTATTGTTATATGCATCGTTATTTGCCAGTTGATGAGGATTTCTTCTAGCCTTCCTGGCAGTAGTTCTGAGGTATTTGGAAAAAGGCATTCTGGGCATCTTTAATATACAGTTAGGGATATGAGACAACACACGTTAATGCAGCAACTACCTGAATTAGAGTCATATCATACGCTTGATTGTGACTGCAGCTGAGTGTAAGATGTACTGTTGGTGTAGGGTAATTTATGAGTTTAGCTTGATTTGGATGTGTCTTTGAGATGGGAACTGCTTAGCTTGCTGGATGATTTGGGTAGTTTTGTGTACAAAGTGGTGCCAGGAATTATGTTTAAAGTTAACTTTTGGTGCAGTGTAGGTGTTCTGCCTAAGAAGATCTACATAATGTTCGGCTGACCTGTTGAGAGAAGCATAAGGGAAGAAAATGCAGTCTCCATGGTCTTAAATTCATAGACTCCACATCAGTCATCTGGTTACAATAAGTCATTGATGAAATAAATAACCTGAAATTGGTTAACCCACTTTTGATTGGTTTTCAAGGAAAAGAAAGCCGATATGCAGCACCAACCTGGCAGGTAAGGGTGCCCAAGACCTTTGCTCTTTATAAGCAGAGCTGCTTCGTATATCCTTATCCCTCCAATGTTCAGAACTGTGCTGGTAATCTTACAGGGAAACTGGGCAGTACAAAAAAGCAGCATGTTCGGGGTGTAGAGATTTTGGATTTGGGATTGGGACTGCCACATCCCCTGAGCTTTGATGAAATATTATGCGCCCTGGGGACCGCCACCTCCATGGGACTATAATCAAATAAAATGCTGGGGAGCCGCCAAGCAACCAGCAGCCATGAGGACTGCCATATCCCCGAGGCTTTGACAAAATATAATGCTGGGGCCACACGTCCCTCTTGCTACCTCAGGGACCTCCAACTCCCTGGGGCTGTAGTCGAATATAATACTGGGGACTGTGCACCCCCCTCCCCCCCAGCAGCCCCGGGAACCAGCCCCTCCCTGGGGCTATAATCAAATAAAATGCAGGGGAGCCGCCCAGCACCCCCGCAGACCGCCACCTCCCCGAGGCAATAATTTCATTGTAAGCGGGGAGCCACGCACCCCCACCCCCCCACTGCCCAGGGGACAGGCCTTCTCCCTGGGGCTATTTACATGAAGCCCCCCTCGTGGAGCCAATGATAGCTGTGGGGACCGCCACTCACCAGGGCCGGCTCCTGCTAAGTCCCGGGGTGTGCACCTCTGGGAAATAGCTGTTTGCTCTGACTTGGCTATTTTAAGCATCTCCCTGCTTGCAGGAACAACACAGGCTCCCAGAGAATGCAGGGAGCCGGTTAGGACCATGAGGGCCTTGAGACATCCCCCGTGGTCCTGTCACTCTCTCTTTATCTATCTTCCATCCCATAAAGGGGTGAAAGAAAGAAAGAAAGAAAGAAAGGGGATTGTTATTGCAATTGTCTCTCCATGTAATGACTTCACATAGTCAGACTAACAAGATGTTTGGTATGAATGTTATAGTTACGTTTGGATGCAAAGCAGAACAAAGTCACTTCTGGCCTAATGGTCAAGGTCTTGTGCTGTCACTCAGTAGGCTAAAGGTTCAAATTCTAGTATCACTTGGCAGTGTGTTTGTTTATTCACTAGTGTTTTGACTGTTAAACCTTCCTAGTGATGGAACATTCATGTTTCTTTACTATCACATGTGTGTGTTGGATGTCATAGGTATGTGGTGTAAAGGTCACAGACCCTCACACTGAAATTGATGGTTCTCCTCCAGTTGCGTATGTGGTCTTTTCCCTTCTTTAATTTATTTTGAACTTCAAAAGTTGAAGGATCATACTAAAAGGTGATCTCATTAGTTTAAGTGACAAATACACTTTCCTTTTTAATTTGTTCTACAATATCTCTCTTAATTCCTCTCCCTTTCTCTCAATCTCTCAGTTTCATCTCTCTCTCTTCCATCCCATAACAGGAAGGAAGAGAGGAGCGAGAGATTGTTATTGCAATGGTCTCTCCATACAATGACTTCAAAGAGTCAGACTAGAATATGTTTGGTACGAATGTTATAGTTACGTTTGGATGCAGAGCAGAACAGAGTCACTTCTTTTCTAATGGTCAAGGTCTGGTGCTGTCACTCAGTAGGCTGAAGGTTCAAATTCTAGTTTCTCTTGGCAGTGTGTCTGTTTATTTTCTAGTGTTTTCACTGTTACACATTCCTAGTGATGGAACAGTGAAGTATTTTTGCTCTCAAAATCTGTGGGTTGAATGTCATAGCTAAGTCTGGATACTGTACAGTAAGGAGTTACCTCTGGCCTAGTGGTTAAGATCTCAGATACACACACTAAAGGTTAAGGGTTCAAGGCTAGGTGAGTCTGTGGTCATTTATTGCTTCAGTTTCTTTTCAACTCTAAATATTTAAATTGCTTACCAAAAGGTCATCTCAGTCTTTTTAATTGGCCAAAACATTTTTCTTTTTCTATGTGTCTGGAAATTTCTCATTCTAAGTATATCATTCATCAAAGCCTAAGTCACTCTCTCTCAGTCTCTCACTTTCCCCCTCTCTCTCTCAGGGTTGAGTGGTTCTAGGGGTCTGGCGCAGGTCACCGTGCACATCCAAAGGCTGTGTGTGCTGGTGGTTGGATTAATGTATAGTAATGAAAATTTATTTACGCCAAAATAAAACATAGACATTCACCGAAAAAACAAAGGTTACAGGGACATTATAGTTAGAAAATAGAATTTAAAAAAAACATAAAAAATCACTTAAAAAACGAAAGGTTACAGGGACGTTATAGTTAGGTTCTGAATTCATTCATACAAAACATTATAAGTTCACCAGTTATAGTTATTTCAAGTAACTATAACTCGCGCCCTAAGGTAACTATAACTCACACCCTTGCCATGCACTGCTAATTACCCCAGATATTACAGCACTCATGACATCTTTTATAACATCATTCATAATATAACATTAATATAACATATAACTGTAACATTTGTTGTAAAATGTAATCATAAATAAATTGTGCATGGCGGGGTGCGAGTTTTAGTTACCTTAGGGCACGAGTTATAGTTACTTGAAATAGCTATAACTGGTGAATTTCTAAGGTTTTGTCCGAGTAAATTCAGAACCTAACTATAACGTCCTTGTAGCCTTTGGTTTTTAAGTGAATAAATATGCACTAGGTTTGTAAATCATGTAAATATGTGCATATACACACACACATTTACAAGTGGATTTAAACACATAAATACACATTTACAAAACTACATTTTTGCAATGTCAGGACTTCCACCCTTCGCCCCTCTGCCCACTCCTCTCCACTTTGTCTCTCTCCTGGGAGCAGGCTCCTCCTGTGCTGCCTGGCAGAAACAGACACTTACATTATTTCAGACTTTAGCACACTTGTGGAAAGGAAAGCATACCTTTAATTTCTCCTTAGGAGGATGACCTCACCTTTCTCCCAAAAACGGAGACATTTATTTAAAATTAATAAAGGCGTTGGGACACCGGGACAGCTCACGATTGTCTGGGGAAATCTGGGATGTCTGACCACCCTAGCAATTCTGTCCTGGGCCACGCAGGCATGTGTAGCACTGCCAGGAATAGGGGAAGGCCCTTCCAAACAAGCAAATCTCACTCTTTCAGCCCTTGATGAGCTGTGAAAGAGATGCTTGTTAGTGTCTCAGAGAGGATGCTGCTGCACAGGAGGGGTCCTGCGCCATGCAGGTTCGGGATCACCTTCAACTATTGGAATGAAAATAGGGTTACTACTTTTCCAAGAAAAAAAAAACCTAAACCATTTGTTGCTCCTTTAGGAGTCTGCAAGGCTGAGACACAATACTAAATAGGACGTTAATCAAAAGTGTATGTATTAATTTGTAACAAGACGTTTCTGTCTTTGTTTACTTTAATTATTACTCAGTAATCGAACGTAGCTCTCTGATATATTTAAATGTGTTTTCTGTTTATATTTGCAGGTTTTGTTATGTACAGATAAGGGCTAAACATAGTGACTCTAGGTGCAAACAGCCTTGAATGAGAAATGAAACCAGATTTTTGCAGTTTGTATAATGCAAACCTGAAGGTGTTGGAGTGCTTTACATGTGAACTGGTTACATTACACAAGGACGCATTATTTTTTTAGGCGCAGGGAGATTAAGTGATTTCCCCAGAATCAAAGGATCCTGAGCTGGCGCCAAGACTAGAACCTGGTTCCCCAGTTTCAAGGTCAGCAGCTCTATCTGTACTGCCACATCCTGGTTAGCTGGAGGGTGGTAGGCAGAAATCACACGAAAGCTCAGATCTTTATCGACTTGTGGTTCAAACTGGACCTCGAGCTGAGGAGTCATAGCCAGAGAGTATGGCTTTGGTGTCTATTTAAGCCTGTTTCAAACTGCTCCTGAATTGTCAGATCAGTGGGGGAGGAACAGGGAGAATATTATTTGTCAAGGATCAAACAGTTTATTTAAATTAGTAGATCCAGGACTGCAGTACACTGCTACTTGCTACAAAAGGCTATACACGCTTTGCACTGTACTGCTT
Source organism: Pleurodeles waltl (assembly GCF_031143425.1). Lineage (NCBI taxonomy): Eukaryota > Metazoa > Chordata > Amphibia > Caudata > Salamandridae > Pleurodeles > Pleurodeles waltl. Next base: position 547,812,505 of record NC_090440.1, on the reverse strand, counting down.
TTAGGTGACTGGCACCTCCCTCTTCTCAGGAAACATAAAGTACATTTTTATAAAATCTGAGTTACTAGCAGTTTTAACATTGAATCAAAATACTCCCAATCTCGCCAAAAAAGGAGCAGTAGAGCAATAAATAGGTCCACTGGAATTGTGTGGCAGGGGGGCATCAAACTATATGGCAGGGATGAGTAAATTATATACCTAGAAAAGGCAAATTATGCCGCGTAATTCAGCACATTTTATGATAGCATTGCTTCACTATATTGTCATTTTTGCACTGGTAAACACTGCTTGGGCATTGGTTGCACCTCATTAGTACCAGTTCAACATCCATATGTAGCAATAAGCATCAAAAAGGTAACCAGCCTAGCTTTGCAAAGGGTCTTCAACAGTTGTGTCTCGTGGGGCGCAGGTGGGGCGGCGTGAGGAGGGGCGGGAGAAGTGAAATAAACATATATATATATTTTTTTAAACCCCACTTACCTGCATGCCGCCACACTGCTCCACTCCTCTGTCTCCTCTACTTAGTCACTGCAGGTACAAGCTCCCAGCCTGCCCTCCAGCCAATCCTGACGCTGCTGGCTGGGAGTGCCCAGCCAGGGCACTCCCAGGCAGACTGGGAGCCTGTGCATGCTCTCTCCAGCCTGGCAACTGTGTTGCTGGGATGGAGAGAGCCTACTGTCATTGTGTGTTTGGCCGGTCCAAGATGGCCGGCCAAACACACATGCGCTCTAAGGGGGAGTGCTGTGCACTCCCCCTCACTGCTCATCACCCGGTGGCTCCAACCCATTACAGTTTATTATTATCATTTTCTTGTAAAGGTTTTGCAGCTGCCACTGCTGGAGAGGAGGTAACGCTCCTTCGCCCTAATGGAGGAGCTGCCCCTGGTCTTCCACTGCATGGCAACACATGTTGCTGTCTTACGAAGAATGTTTGAACCATTTGTGCTCGAAGCAAAGATTGTTTCTGCTAAAACCTGCAGATTATGCAGCAGATAATGGATTAAGTGGTAAATCTGTAATTGTGTGAAAAATGCAGCAATTACACAATCTAATAATTCCAGTGGCCCTGGCAATAAATTCAGAAAAGTGATCACCCAAGAACAATTTGGTCAAATGGGAGGACAGGACTAAAAACAAATCTCCTGGTTCCATATTCCCAAATAGTCCATTAGATCGCAACTGGGGTGTCAGTGATTCTGGTAGCAAGACGAAGGGGGCTGCCCATCCCAGGGAATCGCCACTCTGACCTTGCTCAGCTTTAGAACACTGGGATTATTGCCGTCACAAACCTGGGATTAGATGTTAAATATCCCAGTTTCATGGTTAAAACGTACCAGTTGGACCAGGTCTTGTGGCAGTGGGAACTTACTGGACAGTATATGTGGTAGATACTGATATTTACCATTGGAGTTTCAAGGCTGAAGACTGTTTCATTCTATTTGAATATCAGAGTTCATTTTCGTAACTGTTTGCTCAAAATTTGTAATTGTGAGCAGTCAAGGTTTACTCCATGAAGTGGTAAAGGGATTACAACTCAAAAATAGTATGAAGAGTAATCACGCTCAATAAACTCAATATCTACCTGAGTTATCTTTTAACATGACTTTTTTTATAGGGTGGATTTACAATGAAACCCCAAAAATCTGCCATGCAACTCTTAGTTCCCCTGCTCCCCAATAAACATCTTGTTACGTCTCTGCAAACAAAATGTATCTCCACACGTGCAGTGTTTCGCCAAAGGCACAAATTATCCTGTGAAGTAAAAATGGAAAATTGGCTACCATATGTCGCTCTTGCAGCGATGGCTGGGACCATGGCTGTGAGGCCCAGGGAAAGGGCCTCTCCTTCCCTGGGTCTTGCAGCACCAGACTACTGATGTGAAGCCCAAGGCAGCGGGCCACATACAACGGGCCTTGCAGCACTACATCATAGCTGTGCGGCCAGAGGATGGTGGGACAACACTCCCATGGGCCTCACAGCTGTGGATCATGGTGGGGTGGTCCATAGAAGTGAACAACCCCTCCTGGGCTTCCAGTGCTACACCATGGTAATGAAGCCACTGGTAGAGGGCTCCCCTATCCTGGGTCCCCTCACCTCTAGGGCCACGTAGCACTGGACTATGGTTGCGAAGTCTAGGGGATTTGAGGCCTATGCCCTATGGCTTATAGCCATAGTGTAGCATTGCCAGGCCATGGGGAGGGCCCCTCTTCCCTGGGCCTTGAAGCCATGCTTATGTGCTGCATGGATTAGTGAGCTCCCTCCCCTTATTTTCTCAGTGCTTCACCATGTCTGGGAGGCGCAAGAGGTGGGGCGCCACATGTGGGTCCCTTCTCTGGGCCCCATTGAAACTGTCTCACACCTTCGATGTCAAGGTCCCTGTCCTGTGATGTAATGTTCTGTGATTTCATGTTGTATGCAAATTAGAGGGGCCTAACATGTTCCGTTGCTGCCCCGACATAGCCATCGGTCGGGGGCATAGTCATCCATAGTGCAGCAGGTGCAGTGGCACTGGACCCAGGATTATTATGTGCCCAATGTTCTGACATCGTGGATTTATCTTATTGTGCAGCCACTGGGCAAGAGTGAGGGAGATCATTTACTTTACACCAGCACCCGTGGCACTATTGCTGTGCTACTTGCCTCTCTTCCATAGGCATTGCAGCCATGTTCCAGAGCTGTGAGGCCTGGCTGAGACCCTCAATCCCCTGGGCGTTGCAGCCAGCCATGGTTGGACACTCAGGGGAGGAGGCACACGTCCATGAGCTCATCTGAGCAGGAGTAGGCCTGTGAGGCTCATTGGGGGCTTCTCTCAGTGGTGTAGCTATCACTAGTGCAGCAGGTACAATGGCACCAGGGGTCATGCATGTTCTGAACCCAATGCACGAAGATTATCTCTGTGTGTTACTGTCAAACATAATTTTCTTGCATCAGGGCCCATGGATATTTTACTATGCCACTGGTACCTTCTTTCAGGCACCAGACAGCCATGATCCAGAGCTGTGAAGGTCAGGAAAGGTCCATCCTCCTCTAAGCCTAGCAGCCATGGTCCAGTGCTGAGAGGCCCAAGGGAGGAAGCCTGCTGTTCTGGGCCTTGCAGCACTAGTCCATAAATACAAGGCCCATGGCAAGAGGCCCCTCTGAAGGGTGTAGCTATCACTCGTGCAGCAAATTCACTGGACCCTGGCCTCGTGGTGTTATGGGTCCAATGCGACCAAATTATTGCTGTATTTTAATGTCCAGGAAAAAAGCATACAAAACTTGATGGATGGACTTCTTGAATTAGTCTGAGCAACCATTAATTACCTGGGGTTGCATTCCACTCCATCATTATTTTACAAACCATGCCACCTCAGTTTCGACCCAGCAATATGCAAATCAGTCTTGACCCTGCTCCAATGGGAACAGTCCAGATCAAACTACCAGACCAGGTCCACCCTGAACCAGATCACAGGACTGGTTTCACCATTGTTATGGGCTCTTCAGCCAGGTATAGCTTGGTTCTAGTGGCACAGTGTTCCCGGGATCCCCATCTGGGCATACCCGGCACACTTAGAGCATCAAAAGCAAAAACAATAAGGTGATAGATGGAATGCTTGAATTAATCTCAGCCACTGGCAATTGCTCGGGCAGCATCTCACTTTATCGTTGTTCACTCACCATGCCACCTCAGCTTGGACCCAACCATATCCAAATCAGTCTTGACCCTATCCCTCATGGTAACAGTCTAGTTCGAACTGCCATGCCAGGTCCTCCCTGATCCGGAATACAAGCAACCCTAAGTCGCCCTAAGTGGAATGAGTATGCCCAGAGTTGGGTCCTGCACATACTGCAACTGGAATCACGCTGTACCAGGCTGATGAGCCCATAACTATGGGACCTGGGTTTCTTGTGTTCCAGTTCAGGGAGGACCTGGCTTGGCAGTTCGGCCTGGACTGTTCTGATTCTAACAGGGTAAAGGGTGATTTGCATTTAGCTGGGTCCAAACTTAGGTGACATGGTGTGCAAAATAACGATGGATTGGGATGCAAAGAAGTGAAGGATGGAATGCTTGAATTAATCTTAGCCACTGCTGTGGCTAATGACCCTGTGATCAGTTGAGGTCCACAGGGAGCCTTGCCCCAATTTGAAGACCTTTGCTTATGCCATTTGTGTTTACATTTAGTGCACTTCCAGTTTGAGAACTTTTACTCAGCTGATGAGGTGCAAATATTTTGTTATATTGCTATATTGTTATATTCCTAGAAGTACTTCTGGGTTGTTTTGCTTTTTTGCTCTCTTTTAGACATGGAAATACTATCCATGACTGTAAAATACTGACCAGGCACAACCCTCGAGGTCTCTGTGTATACACATATACATATCTAATGCACTAATCTGGAAAAAATTGTTAACATTTGATTGAAATTATAAGTTTTGGAGAGACCTCGGCCAAACCTTTCCATGCAGTTTGACTTATATAATGTATTCCCAGCTAATTTAAATTTTAAATATATGTGCTTATTGCATTAGTCTTAATATTATATTTTTGTTTTACTCATAACCGCGCTGAACAACAGCCAATTAATGGCACTTCCTATGATGTAATTGTCTGTGATTTCGCACTGTATGTAAACTTGGGGAGGGCCTCACACATTCCCTCTCTGTCCGGAGTGCCAAAAGTCCGAGGACCGGCTCTGCCCAACGTCAAATCAAAACCCTAAATTCAGCCAATCTCCCATACGAAGTTTAGAACTGAAAATCTAGGGTCAGATGTATCAAGCGTTTTTGCATTCGCAAACGGTGCGAATAGCCATTTGCAAATGCAAAAATCGCAATGGAATTTTAAGGAATCGCTAAAATAGCGATTCCTTAAATTTGCCACCCCATTTAGAGACTTGCAAATTGTGATTCTCTAAATAAGAAATCGCAAATAAGGAATCCTTATTTGCGATTTCTTAAGCACATGTATCACTCATTTCCTTAATGCGAATTGGGCATTAAAGAATCGCAATTATCACCAAATACAACTTGGTGGTAACCATGTGCAAATTTTTAAAATGCATTTTTAAAATTGACATGTAACGCACACATGCCCCTTTGGCATGTGTGCGCCTTTCATGTCCTTAAATAATTTTTTGGGGTGCAGCAGAGGGGGGCCTTAGGCCCTCAGCACCCTGGGGCTTTGCATTTCCAAAATTGCGAATTCCAGTTAGGAATTCGCAATTTGGGAAATGCAAAAATTCGCAAATATGGGCCTACAGGCCCATAGGCGGGAATGGGCTCAGAATTGCTATTTGCGATTCGGTAATAGCATTTGCGATTTTTAAGAAATCGCTATTACCGAATCGCAAATATGATACATACCATTTTGCGACTCTGAAATAGCAATTTCTTAAAAATCGCTATTATAGAATCGCAAAGTGGATTCTTGATACATCTGGCTCCAAATTTTCAAGAAGCAGAAGGCAAGGACGAAGCTGAGTGAGCTATGCACACCCGACAAGCGACAGCCTAAGATCTGCTCAGTAATTCACACTTCACAGGGAAAACCTCTCCAAAACATCTGGACTAAATAGCTTGTAAATAGCTAAGAGAGACAAATAGGATTTTCGTTCACTTAAGGGCAGTGCCCAAACAACACAAGGGTCGCAATGAATTTCCTAAGAGGTTCTCTCTTACGAATCTTTCGATGACAGAAATTGAATACCTACATGCTTTTCATTCATTCATGTTTACAGATATTGTAATTGCCTGTACATTTGCTTTCAGACCCAGCCTAGTTTTACAGTGCAGAATGGTTTAAAAATGTGTTATCTTTCTTAACCGGGTCTTAAACGTGTTTACTTGTAAAGTCTGTATTCCCTTTGCAAAGGTTTGGCGCCCCCATACATTATGTCAGTACATGTGTGAGGTTAACTCCCCTAAGTGTAACACTCATCTTCTATTATGGTTATCCTCAGAACAGCAGTTCCTGAGTACAGGGCATGTTGCTTCAGGTGGGAGATTCTCCTGGAAGCAATGTCCATTTCTTCCTAACTACTGGGAGCTCAAGTCAAGTACCATCTACAGGCATTCTAAACCCCTTAAGAGAGGTAAGAGGAGTTCTCCTGTTTGCAACAACCACTATAGCAAAAATAAGCAGTGGAAAAGCCAGCTGAACTGGTGTTGGCACGCTGGTTATATTAAAAAATGTTTGCAAGCATACACCACAAAAAAAACAAGAGGAAAAAAGATTACCTGACGCCTGCACATGGGTATCACACTTGAAATTACAAAACAAATCAAAATAAAGGTAACCATCACTTATAATTTTATTAGATATTTTATTAGATCAATACAAATACTTTCTAGCAGGCAAGTGTATTTAGAAAAGTTAAAGAACTCCTTTTTCAGTTTTAAAGCATAGAGAAAATGTACTATTTGCTTTTAATTGCTATACTCTGAAGGCGTAGTTTAAATACAAAAGAAATCATGTAAATATCATCATTCAAGAGCAAGAGAGCCAGAGGATGGAGTGGGCTGACCCATTGCCACGTGCTATATGCTGTGGTGATCATTGGCCTTAACAATTCACTAAGAGTTTGTTATAATTAAAATACATTACCAATGTTCAATTGATAAGTTCATTGTCAGCAAGTCATTATTTGTATTTGTCCCTACTATCTACCTTTTACCTCATCTTGAATATGCCGTGGTGGTGGCAGAAGCAAAATGTGAATGACATCTGAGCAGACCAACAGATGAAGAGGGCCGACCCAAAGCCGCTGTATGTATGTATCTGAATATAATTTTTAATTAATAATTCTTTTGTTTACATGAGCCTGGCAAGAAAGCTAAAGCTAAGTACATGTCCTATAATGTTACAGATAACATAGCTAGGTAAAGTAAAGGAACTTGCAAACAGATCATGTTTTGCGGTATGTAAGGATTGGCCTTTTCTGAAGGTACCCTAAAAGGGGTATGTTTAATTAGCAAATAATTTGAGGGATTTAAGCCTTTATTGCTATTGTAGAATGTAGTGAGAGACCCAACCTCCACCAACCCACAACTTCAGAGGCTATGGTACAAAGAAGGCCAAGCTCTAGACAGGAGCAGCAGAAGGTGAGTTTTTAACCCCTTCGTCGCCATGGACGTAATGGTTACGTCCATGGCAGCGCCCGTGTGGCGCCATGGACGTAACCATTACGTCCTGCGCCCAGCCCTCGGGGAAAGCGCTAGCGCTCCCCCCGAGGGCCACCCCCCCACCCCCCAGGCCAGGGCTGAAAGGGGAATCCCTTCCCCTTCCACCCCGACACCCCCCCACCCCCGTGACGTCAGCGCGCTGACAATCACAGAGCCTCACCCATCTTCCAGCGCGATCGGAAGAGAAATGCTTTGCATTTCTCTTCCGATCACGTGTGGGAGGCCGGAGAGAGGCTTCAAAGGGAAGGACAGTTATTTCCTTCCCTTTGAAGTCTCTCTCTGCTGTCAAAACACCCACTAGACACCAGGGATTTTTTTTTTTTTAGGAAACTGACATAAGGGAGCGACCCCTTGGGCAAGGGTCGCTCCCGGGCGGGCTTTTTTTTTTAAGGCCTTTTTTCTGCCCCCCCCCCCCCCGGGGCAGAAACCTCTAGGCACCAGGGATATATTTTTGTTTTTTGTTTTGTTTTTGTTTACTTTTTTGTTTTAGAGGTGGGGAGCGGCCCCTTGGGCAAGGGTCGCTCCCAGGGGGGGCATTTTTTTAAAGGCCTTTTCTGCCCCCCCTGGGGGCAGAACGGCCTATTATTGGGGCAGATACCTCTAGGCACCAGGGATAATTTGTTTTGTTGTTTTGTTTTTGTTTGTTTTTTTGTTTTAGAGGTGGGGAGCGACCCCTTACGCAAGGGTCGCTCCCATAGGGGGCAAATTATATTTAGGCCATTTCTGCCCCCCTTGGGGGCAGAGTGGCCTATTTTTATGAGGCCAATCTGCCCCCAAGGGGGACAGAAACCACTAGACACCAGGGAGTTTTTTTTTTTGTTCGTGAATTTCACGTAAGGGGAGCGACCCCTTAGGCAAGGGTCGCTCCCCTGGGGGGCAAATTTATTTTAGGCCATTTCTGCCCCCCAGGGGGGCAGATCAGCCTATTTTAATTAGGCCGATCAGAAACCACTAGGCACCAGGGATCTTTTTTTTTGCGCCGTCACGCAAGGGGAGCGACCCCGTAGGCAAGGGTCTCTCCCCAGGGGTGTTGGGGGGGCACATTTATTTTAGGCCATTTCTGCCCCCCCTGGGGGCAGAAACCTCTAGGCGCCAGGGCTAATTTTTTGTGTGTTTTTTTTTGTTGTTTGTTTGTCTTTTTAGAGATGGGGAGCGACCCCTTAGGCAAGGGTCGCTCCCCTGGAGGGGCAAATTGTATTTAGGCCATTTATGCCCGCTTTGGGGGCAGATCCGCCGATTTTAGGTCAATCTGCCCCCAAGGGGGGCAGAAACCACTAGGCACCAGGGATCTTTTTTTTTGCGCCGTCACGCAAGAGGAGCGACCTTGTAGGCAAGGGTCGCTCCCCGGTGGGGGGAGGAGGGGCAAATTTATTTTAGGCCATTTCTAACCCCCCTGGGTGCAGATCGGCCTATTGTTATTAGGCGATCTGCCCCCGGGGGGGCAGAAACCTCTAGGCGCCAGGGCAAATTTTTTTTGTAGTGTTTTTTTGTTTTTTTAGAGATGGGGAGTGACCCCTTAGGCAGGGGTCGCTCCCCTGGAGGGGCAAATTGTATTTAGATCATTTCTGCCACCCTTGGGGGCAAATCGGCCAGGGATCTTTTTTTTGCGCCAATGTCACACAAGGGGAGCGACCTTGTAGGCAAGGGTCGCTCCCCGGGGAGGTGGGGGGCAAATTTATTTTAGGCCATTTCTGCCCCCCCGGGGGGGCAGAAACCTCTAGGCGCCAGGGCAAATTTTTTTTGTAGTGTTTTTTTGTTTTTTTTAGAGATGGGGAGCGACCCCTTAGGCAAGGGTCGCTCCCCTGGATGGGCTAATTGTATTTAGGCCATTTCTGCCCGTTTCAGGGGGCAGATCGGCCGATTTTAGGTCAATCTGCCCCCAACGGGGGTAGAAACCACTAGGCTCCAGGGATCTTTTTTTTTGCGCCGTCACGCAAGGGGAGCGTCCTTGTAGGCAAGGGTCGCTCCCGGGGGGGGGAGTGGGAGGGGGGGGCACATTTATTTTAGGCCATTTCTGCCCCCCCTGGGGGCAGATCGGCCTATTGTTATTAGGCGATCTGCCCCCGGGGGGCAGAAACCTCTAGGCGCCAGAGCAAATTTTTTTTTTTTTTTTGGGTTTGTTTGTTTTTTTAGAGATGGGGAGCGACCCCTTAGGCAAGGGTCGCTCCCCTGGAGGGGCAAATTGTATTTAGACCATTTCTGCCCCCCTTGGGGGCAAATCGGTCGATTTTAGGTGAATCTGCTACTGCCACTAGGCACCGGGAATCTTTTTTTTTTGCACCGTCACGCAAGGGGTGCGACCTTGTAGGCAAGGGTCGCTCCCTGGGGGGGAGGGGGGGGGGGGAATTTATTTTAGGCCATTTCTGCCCCCCCTGGGGTCGGCTGAGCTAGAGGCCAAAATCCACAGGTAGGCACTTTGCAAAAAACACCTCTGTTTTCTGTGAAAAAATGTGATGTGTCCACGTTGTACCACACAAGTGAGGTACCATTGTTATCGGGAGACTTGGGGGAATGCTGGGTGGAAGGACATTTGTGGCTCCTCTCAGATTCCAGAACTTTCTGTCACCGAAATGAGAGGAAAAAGTGTTTTTTTGGCCATATTTGAGGTTTGCAAAGGATTCTGGGTAACAGAACCTGATCAAAGCCCCACAAGTCACCCCATCTTAGATTCCCCTAGGTGTCTAGTTTTCATAAATGTGCTGGTTTGCTAGGTTTCCCTAGGTACCGGCTGAGCTAGAGGCCAAAATCCACAGGTAGGCACTGTTTTCTGTGAAAAAATGTGATGTGTCCATGTTGTGTTTTGGGCCATTTCCTTTCGTGGGCGCTAGGCCTACCCACACAAGTGAGGTACCATTTTTATCGGGAGACTTGGGGGAACGCTGGGTGGAAGGAAATTTGTGGCTCCTCTCAGATTCCAGAACTTTCTGTCACCGAAATGTGAGGAAAATGTGTTTTTTTAACCAAATTTTGAGGTTTGCAAAGGATTCTGGGTAACAGAACCTGGTCAGAGCCCCACAAGTCACCCCATCTTGGATTCCCCTAGGTCTCTAGTTTTCAGAAATGCACAGGTTTGGTAGGTAGGTTTCCCTAGGTGCCGGCTGAGCAAGGGGCCAAAATCTACAGGTAGGCACTTTGCAAAAAACACCTCTGTTTTCTGTAAAAAAAAAATGGGATGTGTCCACGTTGTGTTTTGGGCCATTTCCTTTCGTGGGCGCTAGGCCTACCCACACAAGTGAGGTACCATTTTCATCGGGAGACTTGGGGGAACGCTGGGTGGAAGGAAATTTGTGGCTCCTCTCAGATTCCAGAACTTTCTGTCACCGAAATGTGAGGAAAATGTGTTTTTTTAGCCAAATATTGAGGTTTGCAAAGGATTCTGGGTAACAGAACCTGGTCAGAGCCCCACAGGTCACCCCATCTTGGATTCCCCTAGGTCTCTAGTTTTCAAAAATGCACAGGCTTGGTAGGTTTTGCTAGGTGCCGGCTGAGCTAGGGGCCAAAATCTACAGGTAGGCACTTTGCAAAAAACACCTCTGTTTTCTGTAAAAAAAAAGTGGGATGTGTCCATGTTGTGTTTTGGGCCATTTCCTTTCGTGGGCGCTAGGCCTACCCACACAAGTGAGGTACCATTTTTATCGGGAGATTTGGGGGAACGCTGGGTGGAAGGAAATTTGTGGCTCCTCTCAGATTCCAGAACTTTCTGTCACTGAAATGTGAGGAAAATGTGTTTTTAGCCAAATTTTGAGGTTTGCAAAGGATTCTGGGTAACAGAACCTGGTCAGAGCCCCACAAGTCACCCCATCTTGGATTCCCCTAGGTCTCTAGTTTTAAAAAATGCACAGGTTTGGTAGGTAGGTTTCCCTAGGTGCCGGCTGAGCAAGGGGCCAAAATTTACAGGTAGGCACTTTGCAAAAAACACCTCTATTTTCTGTAAAAAAAATGGGATGTGTCCATGTTGTGTTTTGGGCCATTTCCTTTCGTGGGCACTAGGCCTACCCACACAAGTGAGGTACCATTTTCATCGGGAGACTTGGGGGAACGCTGGGTGGAAGGAAATTTGTGGCTCCTCTCAGATTCCAGAACTTTCTGTCACCGAAATATGAGGAAAATGTGTTTTTTTGGGCAAATTTTGAGGTTTGCAAAGGATTCTGAGTAACAGAACCTGGTCAGAGCCCCACAAGTCACCCCATCTTGGATTCCCCTAGGTCTCTAGTTTTTTAAAAATGCACAGGTTTGGTAGGTTTCGCTAGGTGCCGGCTGAGCAAGGGGCCAAAATCTACAGGTAGGCACTTTGCAAAAAACACCTCTGTTTTCTGTAAAAAAAAATGGGATGTGTCCACGTTATGTTTTGGGCCATTTCCTTTCGTGGGCGCTAGGCCTACCCACACAAGTGAGTTACCATTTTTATCGGGAGACTTGGGGGAACGCTGGGTGGAAGGAAATTTGTGGCTCCTCTCAGATTCCAGAACTTTCTGTCACCGAAATGTGAGGAAAATTTGTTTTTTTAGCCAAATTTTGAGGTTTGCAAAGGATTCTGGGTAACAGAACCTGGTCAGAGCCTCACAAGTCACCCCTTCTTGGATTCCCCTAGGTCTCTAGTTTTCAAAAATGAACAGGTTTGGTAGGTTTTCTAGGTGCCGGCTGAGCTAGAGGCCAAAATCCACAGCTAGGCACTTTGCAAAAAACACCTCTGTTTTCTGTTAAAAAATGGGATGTGTCCACGTTGTGTTTTGGGGCATTTCCTGTAGCGGGCGCTAGGCCTACCCACACAAGTGAGGTATCATTTTTATCGGGAGACTTGGGGGAACATAGAATAGCAAAACAAGTGCTATTGCCCCTTGTCTTTCTCTACATTTTTTCCTTCCAAATATAAGAGAGTGTGTAAAAAAGACGTCTATTTGAGAAATGCCCTGTAATTCACATACTAGTATGGGCACCCCGGAATTCAGAGATGTGCAAATAACCACTGCTCCTCAACACCTTATCTTGTGCCCATTTTGGAAATACAAAGGTTTTCTTGATAGCTATTTTTTACTCTTTATATTTCAGCAAATGAATTGCTGTATACCTGGTATAGAATGAAAACTCACTGCAGGGTGCAGGTCATTTATTGGCTCTGGGTACCTAGAGTTCTTGATGAACCTACAAGCCCTATATATCCTTGCAACCAGAAGAGTCCTACAGACGTAACAGTATATTGCTTTCAAAAATCTGACATTGCAGGAAAAAGTTACAGAGTAAAACGTAGAGAAAAATTGCAGATTTTTTCACCTCAATTTCAATAGTTTTTGTTTTCAGTTGTTATTTTCTGTAGGAAACCCTTGTAGGATCTACACAAATTACCCCTTGCTGAATTCAGAATTTTGTCTACTTTTCAGAAATGTTTCGGTTTCTGGGATCCAGCATTGGTTTCACACCCATTTCTGTCACTGACTGGAAGGAGGCTGAAAGCACAAAAAATCCTAAAAATGGGGTATGTCCCAGTAAAATGTCAAAATATTGTTTATAAATTGGGTTTTCTGATTCAAGTCTGCCTGTTCCTGAAAGCTGGGAAGCTGGTGATTTTAGCACTACAAAGCCTTTGTTGATGCCATTTTCAGGGAAAAAACCACAAGCCTTCTTCTGCAGCCCCTTTTTCCAATTTGTTTGAAAAAAACGAAATTTTCACTGTATTTTGGCTAATTTCTTGGCCTCCTGCTGGGGAACCTACAAAGTCTGGGTACCTCTAGAATCCCTAGGATGTTGGAAAAAAGGACGCAAATTTGGTGTGGTTAGCTTATGTGGACAAAAAGTTATGAGGGCCTAAGCGCAAACTGCCCCAAATAGCCAAAAAAAGGCTTGGCACCTGAGGGGTCAAAGGCCTGGCAGCGAAGGGGTTAATAAAGACACATCGTGTCTCAGATCAAGGCTTTTCAGGCACGGGAGAGAAAACTGAAGTGCACCTTTCATGCATGTTATCTTCAATATACATACCGCACCATGATATCCCTTTGATTCTATGTTGAACTTCAACACAATTCCAGCATTTCAGTAAAACTACACAGCACTCCTCTCTGTAATGTCTTGATCCTTAATCCTTCTCCTACCCTGCTTGGAGACAGAGGCTAGACCAACAGCATGAATCACTGCTGCTTCAATGACTGCCTGCCTGCCACTGCCTCCACTAGCCATAGATTTCTGCTGTGCTCTAACAGCCATGTGGCCCTAGTTTATCTGTGACACATCCAGGAAGTCCCGCTCCTTAGTCAAAAGTCCATAACAAGACTTAGATATTGGCCTACAAAAACCCACATGGACATTCATCCAGCCAGGAGGTTGCTTCTAAAGAATTCATAAACTTGTTGACATAATCCAGATGAAGGAAAAATCCCTCTGGTTTTGCAACGACATTGTTCAGGGTCTGTTTTCAAGCAGTCACCAATACCCAGTGAAATGTTGGTGCCTGGATCGCTGGAGGGGGCTGAGCAGGGACCCTTACTGGATCTGAAGGACCCTTGCTTTCGCTCTTGATTCTCAATGAGTAATGTGATGGAGCAGCCAATGCCCTTCTAGAAGAGTGATATGGGGTTACGAAATGACAATAACACAACACAGGATAATAATAATCAATGTTCATTCAGCGATTTTAGTGCACGACCTTCAATGAAGCAGGGAAATGTGTACAGAAACAAGGCTGACTATAACTGGTGTATGCAAATAATCACAGCCGCTTTCTTGTTGAGAGAATATAAGTGAGATGCTCACAATCTTCAGAGCAGGACTGACAGTGATAAACGGCAATACCATGGGGCACTATGGCCAGTGCGGGTCATTGACCAGGGTTTGCGGATTTCTGCAGATTCTGAGGCTCAAGTTCAGTCTCTCACTCAGTCCTAAATGAATGACAATGTAATGCCAGAGAGATGCATCCGTCACAGGGATGGTTTTGCGGCTGGTCTCTATGATCTTGGAGACTCATGGAGTGATTCATACTAGGTTGGGGTAATAATTCAGTTCGATGAAGTAAGGGCACAAACTCGTCTTTGGGGCATGACTGTGGAGTCAATGAGGGGAACAGCTCAGCAGCCAAGGCTCATAGAGGCACGCCTGGCATCGTACAGTCCCACCCACAAAGCACACAGTTTCACAGAGAGGGCAAGAAGGGAGGAGAGGAGATTTTGACCTCTCCTGCTGACAAGTTATGAATCTACACACTAATGATCGAGCTGGTTCGAACTGGTAAATACATATTTCTGGGGTCCTAAAGCCACAGTAGGGGACGTGATTTGGGTTCATATAGCCTATCTCCTGTATTCAGGACACTGGGGATAGTTACACAGATGTTGCAGGCCAGGGGAGGTTCTGAGACCAGCATTAACTCTTAGATTCCTTTTGGGGATACAAACTCTACCCAATATACAAAGACGCCCTCTCTACCAGGTTCCACTAGGTAGCAGACACTGCATATGTTTGTTAAAAGAAGGAGAGATGCTAGCACTGGTTAACATAATGGATTTTAAACAGACAGATAACAGATTTCCTCACACTGAAGTCGGAAAGATATGCGCACCCCTGTCAATACCTGTGCCACCAGTCACAGGTTAACAGTACTGGTATTGGGTACAGAAACCTACCCACCTCTTCCTTTAACCACTGCAAGGCCTAGTACCCTGTCAGTGAGCAGCAATCATCAAACATGATGGAGCTCCATCCAGCAGGCCCTGATACTGGCTGCTGGCAGGGAAAACAAAACGCAGGGCACCATGTAGTTTCCAGATGATGGCGTTCATCAAATCCACAAACATGCAAGGAAGCATCTAAGAGGACAGAGCACAGGGTAAGTCATGTTCTCTTAAAAGACCTTACAGAGTTCTGTTCACCGATGCCCCCAAAGTAGAGCACACTGGTGAGTGTCTATCCTTTCTGGTATTCTGGCTGTAGACATGGTTCCTCTGTCACTTTACTCTGGGGATATGCTTGCCCACTCACGAATAACCCAGCCTGAGGCGTCCAGTATCTGTGCATATTTTTGTAATGAGATTCAAGCCAGGGACTCTCACATGCTTAGAAGAATTATGCAATGTGCTGAATTTTGGAATTAAAACATCTTGTTAACACGTTTTCTTGCTCAGTGACATTCACGACCTGAACATTGGTGAAAGTGGATGCCCATGACGCGATGCTGAGCCAGCACTTACCATTGGGCAGGAGTGGCAGGTTAATAGTTGCATGGGTTGAATGATGCAAGTGCCCTTTTATCAATTATTTTCTTCTGGTACCCTGTCATAAGCAACTCTATGCCACATTTGTCACATACCTAAGCGTGTTACTGGGGTCGCAGGGGCACACTTTGTCACATTTCTGGCCGTAGTAGCCAGGGGCACAGATCCGCTCCTGGCACAGGATGCCTTTGAATCCAGGGTCGCACAGGCAGGCACCATTGATGTGGTAGCACTTGGCCCCGTTCTGACAGTCACACTTCTCCAAACACTGGAAGCCATAGGTGCCAATGGGGCACTCCTCCTGGCACCTGCAAAGGAGTGGGTACAAGTGATGAGCATCCACGTAACATTCTGTAACAGGGCATCAGAAAAAATGGAGCATAATTACATCTATTACTTTCTCCTGGGAGTCGCAAAGGTACACACTGATCTGCGGGAAACACAATGCACCCTGATGTCTTTACCACTATTTCTATTTTTAATGGATTTCTAAAACACAGTATTTATAAGGTGCAAGTTACAAATGTATACATTTTGCCATTAA
Organism: Pleurodeles waltl; assembly: GCF_031143425.1. NCBI lineage: Eukaryota > Metazoa > Chordata > Amphibia > Caudata > Salamandridae > Pleurodeles > Pleurodeles waltl. Next base: position 547,796,600 of record NC_090440.1, on the reverse strand, counting down.
TTAAACATTGGTGTAGAAGTAGCTTTTACCAATCTGCTATATAATGCAAACAACCAGGGCTGAATAGCTTTTCGTTTTTTCCAATTTATTGACCAACAATACAGGGCACACCACATATCATAAAACTAAATGGAATAAACAGTTTTAGAACAAACCTTCATTATATTGACAGAAAGACATGAACATCCTTAAATCTGCCTTACGTATGTTAATGGCCAGATTCAAGAAAACGGGGCCACATTTTTAAAACTGGAAAAATGGCTCTTGCATATGTGGGACTGCTTTTCAGAACTTGCAGGTCATGATTAATGATATTCCAAACTGAAATCTCTAAACATTTTCTTAGATTCGCCATATAACTCAAACGGTTATAATACTATAAAGTAACTTCATCTCAAAGCATCTAGTAATCTCAGTATATGATCAGCCTTCATTCATGAATTAAAATGATCAACCTTTCACACACCATTCGTACAATGATACAGAGTTAGCCTATAATTCCCTTAGTCGTTTAATTTAAAAAAAAGTAACCATCATTTATAGTTTTAATAGACCAACACAAGTGCTTGCTTTCTTGCTATGCTGCGTGCCCTAAACCCCCTTTTGTGGTTTTGTCGTACAGCGTTTCAATGTTCTGCCATCCAGGTTAAGGGAAATTCATAGAATATGTGCTAGAATTAGGGTATCACTTAAGACCTTAATGCTGCTTCAGATCTGAAAACCAGTGGCATCTTAGAGTGGTGGAGTATACACTGTTCCTTTATGAAACATAAATCTTACACATTGGACTATGTGACCCCCTGAGATGTCTGTCAAGTAGACCCACTCCTCCCTAATTTACCCATAATTGAAGGTGTTGGTTAATGAGTTTCATTAATTTCTCCTGAACAGAAATATTTGGGGTTCAATACTGTATTCCCTCATGTAACATTCCAGACAGCCTTTTTTCCATACTGGCAACCAACTAACAGCAATTTAAAATTGTTGCACTTAATTATGCTGTTGAATCTTGCCCAGCTTCCAAAATCCAACTCTGAGTCCCAGATCATCAGCTTTCACATGTTGTATTCTTTTCAAGTAAGATCAAGTTGATTTCTATTCTTTTAATTCATCATTTTTTACAAATTCAGGTAATAACCCTAAATGGGACAATGGTAGGTTAAGGTTTGACTGACAATATTTAACCATTACTGACCACAATGTATTCTAGTATCTTCCTCCTCTTGAAACAAGGTGTTATTTACAGAGTAAATCAGTTTCTTTCCTTTAGGTTCCAATGCTTTGACATAATCACTATGTTTGATAACTGTGCGGATTTTTGTTAGCACAAATTGAAAAGGTTACCTCCTTAAACTAACTGTAGTTTGAGCACAATATTTGGAAATGTGTGCGTTTGTAAGCAGTTGTAACATATGACATCCAATTAACCAAAGTTTGAAAGATCTAATAACATGCATATAATTATAAAGCTTTTTGCCAAAACAATATATTTTATATTTCCACCTTTGTGAGGATGGCTAATCTGTGTTGTATTCCCTATACACCTCAAACATTCTTAAACGGCCATTGTTGGACATGGCCCTTTTTAGGGGATTTCCCAGAAACATTTTGCATTTGCCTCCCTTTTTTTGCTGATTCTCTTTGTGTGGCTTGAGCACACTGGGCACGTTCCCAGTGGACTGCAGTGGGAAAGTGCATGCACCCTTCCTACACATGCCAGAAAGGGACGTTTACATGATTGATTCAGTTGCTGTACTCAGAGGTGCCATGCAAATAGGTACACGACATACCCAGGGTGAGTATGGCCCTTGCCACTAGTGGGATGTTGCACTGAGTGTGCAACCCATCAGAAAAGCCTGTCAAGCATGTATCCAGCATGACAATTCAGGCCTGTAGGGGAGTAGGTGCGCTTTTGCTTAGTTTGGCACTTCTAACTCCATAGCCTAGAGCCCTCCCTGAAGGGCAAAGCAGGTGGTAGACAAAAGGCTGGGCAGGTACACAAGGGCATCCCATGTCCTAGTAGTGAAGAAATCCCATGAGGGTTTTCCCTATCCAGGAGATCGACTATTCCCATAGGTTTTGCTGATTTTTTAATCCAATGACCTTAGGGCCCTGGGCACTTAACCACTGTAAGTACAGTGTGAAAGTGCACGAGCCCTTCCTACCTGTGTTAGGAAGTGGCACTGGCCAGTGTGTGTGCGCCTGCCCACTGGTGTTTCAAATATATGCTGAGCCTGCCATTGAAGGCCTATGTGTGCACACTTGCACCTATGGTGTTCTTAAACACGAGTCCAGCCTGCCATAGCAGGCCTATGTGTGTGCACCTGCACCTACGGTGTTCTTAAACATGTGTCCAGCCTGTCATAGCAGGCCTGTGTGTGCGCACTTGCACCCATGGTATTCTTAAACCTGAGTTCAGCCTATCATAGCAGGCCTGTGTGTGCACACTTGCAGCTATGGTGCTCTAAAATATATGTCCAGCCTGTCATAGCAGGCCTGGGTGTGTGCACTTGCACCTATGGTGTTTCTAAACATGTGTCCGGCCTGTCCAAGCAGGCCTGTGTGTCCGCATTTGCACCTATAGTGTTCTTAAACCTGTGTCCAGCCTGCCATTGCTGGCTTGTATGTGTGCAAGGCCATGTATGCCCAGGGAGTGAAGAATACCCACATGTGTTTTCACTACCTATGAGGGTTGCTCTGCCCATAGGTTAACATAGGGAAAGCTACCATTAGTCCTAGCTGCAACAGTAGATTGCAGTGGTGCAGCTTCATAATGTTTCCTATCATTGGATTTGTCCTGACAAACCCGTCTTGTGGTAAAGGTGGTTTTTTTAATAATAATTTAGAAATACCACTTTTAGAAAGTGTGCATTTTTATGCTCTGAAACGCTTTGTGTGCCTGTCCACCAACCTCCAGTGTGGACTCTGTCCACACTGGAGGTTGGGGGAGCACATCTGTGCATTCCCCAGTGACAGCTATAAACCCTAGGTATGCATCTGGAAACACCAGACCTCTGCCATTTGAGGGCCTGGCTGGAAAGATTGGAGGGATAAGCTTTGACACTTGGCATCTGGAAGCCAGATCATGGCCCCACTAAAGATTAAGATCTGCAATCTATGGCCCCATGGCAGACAGAACTGAAATTTATGGAAGACATCTGTGGTTCAAAGGGGAACCCTTTGAACCATCCCCAACTTCTGAGGCACACTACAGTTTAACTACTGGTGCCACACTGCAGCAAAGTAGAGATACACTAGTGGGGACACAGGACCAGCGATACTGGACTACGTGGTGCACATTGCCAGAGAAATCTGTTGTGCACAAGGAGTAATTACTGTCCTTGAAAGAGACCTCATGCCCTTCTGAATCATGGCTGGCCTAGGCTGAGTGCCTGCTGCTGTGTGGCACCCCTAAGTGTGCTCTTCAAGGACCTCCCGCATGGGACCCACATCTTCTACCTGTGACACCTAGAGAGCTGCGCCTACTTAAGTGCCCACATCATCTGCTGGATCCCACCTGGCAGCAGGGGTGTGAGCGTGCAACCAAATATTGTGCCTGGAGACCAGATTGCCTGGTGCGGAGCCCCAAAGGAATGGCCTGCATTGATGGAGTGTGGCCCTGCATCATGGGGCCTCAACACGCATAAGCGTCTTGTTGGTGGTGAGCACATTCACCATTTGCTCAACCCCGCATGGCCCGCTTCACCGATCGTGCAGCATTTCTCTCAAGGGATATGCCGACTGCATGCTCATTGTGTGTGGTGTCCAGGTTGCAACCATCTGAGGTGGGGGTGTACCCATAGCAGTCCAGCATTCTACCTTATGTGGCACTGATGAACTTGTGCCTGTGTGTGTGAATGGAATGGTATGGTGTGACTCAAGCCACTGTGCACCAGACGTTGTGCCTCATTTCCAGGGAGGTACGGAATTGGTCACTTTTGAATTGTGTGACGGAGTTGTGTGGTGTGACTCAAATCACCACGCACCAGATGTTGTGCCTCATTTCCCAGGAGGTGCTGAATTTGCTGCTCTGCTCTGTGAGTGATCAGAACTGTCTGTTACGACTCCTACCATCGCGCACCCGACACTGTGTCTCATTTCCAGGGAGCCGTGGAAGAGTGCCCAAATTGACAGGGTGCGACTTTATTTAATGTGTGTCCTCTCATTGATTGCTCCTTTTGATACCCTCAGTGTGGCAGACCAACCGCCATCTCTTCACCCGGCCCGACAATTCCTTGTTACCAGGTCACATTGACTGAATGCCCCCTGGGTGGTGAGAGTAAGTGAATGGGCTACAGAACGCTTCTGAGAGCAATCGGAAGCAGGTCCCAAGATGTGGTAATCCCCTTTGTGCCCCGCAGAACTAGACAAGTGCCTGAAGGCACGGTGGAGCAATGGGGGGAGGACAGTAAGGTTTCCTTCAACTCCAATCCTTGAAGGGTGGGTAGTCAGGTTTGGCTCTAGTGTGCAGGAGGGTTTTGGGCGACAGGGTCTGTGAGTACAATATCTACTGACCTGACGGATATCAGTGCACCGATTTAGGGTGCTGTGTGTGCATATGTGTGAGTGCATGCCATACGAACCTGCCTGATATCTGTAGCACCGGGTATCGGTGCTGAGTGAGTGCATGGGAGTGACTGCCTCTGATTAACAACACTGCATGTGGGTGTTGTCCTACATGTTGATTCTTGCCAAGAGTGTATTACGTTTCACAATGGTTTTACTCGTGGGGCCCCCGACCCACAAGGCTATTTAAAAGTGTCATAATTACCTATGTGTATACATTACCATTATCATTGTGAACTGGGGTGTAACCTATAACTTTGTGGGATTGAATTTGAATAATTGCTCATGTGGGTCTTGTGCTGACAACGTTTTGCACCACATGAGTATGCTGGGGATAAAGCAGGATCATTCTCAAACTGTACATATTACTGATGTCATTTTAACTTGGTTCGACCTAGTACTGCTAATGGTATTTCCAAATGTGAATTATGCCCAGAGATACATGATTTTCATGTTGTGCTAACTAATGTGCATTGAATGCAAACTTTATTTACATATACCTCATGTGAAGTCTCTTTTGTGATGCTCAGTGTATTTGTGGTGTGAGAGTGCTGTGCCAATGCTTTACACATTGCCCCTGTGATACGCCTGAGTAATCAGTGCCAAGCGACCCAAGGGTGAGCGCAGTTTATATACTGAGTGGAATCTCCCACCCCTGACGGGAGTGGTAGCTTCTGCCTCGCTAGGGCCTTGCCTCAGCCAACCAAAGCATGCCGCCTCCAACAGCCATTAAGCTCTCTATTAAAAACTGCAATGTTTTTATTTTTAACAAAGTAGGCAGTGATTAGGATCATGTATCCAACCAAAGAAACCACTCTAATAGTCATGCATGATTTCAGCGACTTTTAGTGTGTAGCTGATGGATAGTCTTACTAGTCGAGGATGTCTTTATGTATTTGTAAAGCGCATAGCTACCCTAAGGCATACCAGCGCTAGGTAGGGGAGAGCAGGTTATACAGCGGTGCAAACTGAAATGATGATTCCCAGGTTATTGTGGGAATAGCCTGGCTTTGACCATTTTCCTGAACCTTGGTTCTTTGTCCAAATGTCAAAGCTCCGGAGGCAGTGAGTTCCAGAGTTTGGGAACCAGATACACAAAATATTTTCCTCCCCATCTGCCCCTCCAAATCTTTGGAAGGGTCAGTATATGGCCCTGAGTGGATCGAAGCAATCTGGTTGGACGACATGGGGAGATGAGATCTCTGATCTTCGGATGGCCCTTATTCTTCATTGCTCTATGAGCCAAACATACTGATTTAAATTTGATTCTGGCATCTATTGGTAGCCAGGGTAACATTCTCATGGCTTCTTTCACTGATTTCCCTCTGCGAATATTGAGGAGGATTCTGGTGGCTGCCTTTTGGGCTATCTGTAGGGGTTTTTGTCACATATTAAGGTAACCAGAGATAGAGGGAATTGCTATAGTCCAAGTGGGATAACACCAGGGATTGGATCACAATTCTTCTGAAAACCTCTGGAATGAGATCCAGGATCTTATGAATGGTCCTGTATAGTCCAAAACAAGTGGCAACAGGTTGTTTTCCTTGAACATCTATGACTAGAGCCTTGTCTACCCATATTCCCAGATTCTTGACAAGAGAGTTGGGGATCGGAGGAGTCCCCAAGCAGTCTGGCCAACCAACCCCTGGAGACAGAACTGAATAGTTCCCTAAGATCATTAGCTCTGTTTTGTCACCATTCAGTTTTAGGCGGCAGCTGGCCATCCAACAGGCCACTTTTTCAAGGCTTGGGGCAAGTTGATGAATATCTGACTCCCGGTAATCAGTGAGAGAGACCAAAAGTTGTGTGTCATCAGCATAAGATAAAATGACAGCCCAAACTCCTGGACAATATCTGCCAGAGGGAGTAGGTAGATATTAAAAAGTATGGGACTGAGAGCCGAGCTTTGTGGTACCCCGCATATAGCGGGCAAAGTATCTGAAAGACAAGAATCTTCCATTATTTGGAAGGTTCTATTCTTTATGAAAGAGTTCAGCCAGTCCAGTACCTTATCTTGCATTCCCATCTCTTTCAGTCTATCAATTAGTATTGAATGATCTACGGTGTCAAAGGCAGCACTGAAATCTAATTATAGAAGTGCACCTGCACCTGCCTGATCAAGAATATGTTTTAGCTCCTCTGTGACCATTAGAAGAGCTGACTCCAAACTATGTTGTGCTCGGAACCCCATTTGAGTGGGGTGTAGGTAATGGTTGTCTACAAGAAGGCTCAACAGTGTTTGATTCACATGTTTCTCAAGAAGCTTCGCCATAGCGGGCAGCAAGAGATTGGTTGAAAATTGGTCAGGATGGATGGATCTAAATGTGGTTTCTTCAACGGGGGCCTGATCACTGCATTCTTCAACTTATTAGGGACTACCCCTGAATCAAGAGAGATATTTAATACCTCGATAATGGTTGGCAGCACCACTTCCACTCCTTTAGCCAGAATATGTGGTGGGGCTGGATCTAAGGGTGAACCTGATTTAACCTTATTGAGGCAAGCAGATAGCTTCTCTTCATTGACCCTTGGAAAGGATGTCAACAAAGCTGAGGCCGCAGCCCTTGGGAGGTTGGGATTTAGTGAAGAGAATAAGGCTGGATTGTCTGAGATGGAATCATAGATGGCCGTAACGTTTTGCTTGAAAAAAGCTGCTATTTGATCGCAACATGTCTCAGAAGACTGGGAAAGAGGGCCACCTAGGTCAGAGTTAATAAGGGATTTTACAATCTTAAATAATTCCTTTGGGGAATTCAAAGCTAGTCTGATTTTCTCCTCATAGTAAGTAGCTTGGGCCTTTTTAATTTCACTATGATAATGCCTAAAGGCAGGTCTATACCCATTTTCCAATTGTGGGTCATAGGTTTTCCTCCACACCCTCTCAAGGTGCTTACAGCTTTCCCTCAGAGAAGCAAGATGGTCGTTCAACCATGGAGCAGATTTAGAATTTGTTTTGCCTGTTCTCTCAGAAAAAAGGGATATGTTCATCTAGACCATGGATACTCAAAGTACGGCCCGCGGGCCTCATGTGGCCCCTCTGACCTTTACATGCGGCACTTCGAGCAACAGGAACACTGGGCAGCTGTTTGCTCAACTCTGCACCAACAATAAAAATATGAAATACACGCACAATCATTTATTTAAAGCTCAATTGGTCTGAAAGAAAGGAAGTAACTAGAGACTCCTGCACTTCAATTTAGAAAAGCGTTCATTTTTAAAGACATCTTGCAACACAAGTGTAAAGCTAAGACAGCCTCTTCAAAATTAAAAAAGTGTATTTAGTTAACATACAGAACCTTTTCGCCTTGATACAATTTATTTTATCAGTGCATTGAGATGTATCCATTTAAAATTGATAGTTTTCAAACATAAATTTGGAAACATAAATTTGGAATCATTAATTATTTCCCTAACCCTGAGAACATCACCAATAGTAAATTAAAGAGACAAGTCACTTGGTATGTGCGCTTTATGGGTGGCCTGGGTTCCTATCATTACAACATTACACTTTAATAAATCAAACATAGAAGCAGGTTTTGTGCAGCACACCATGAATCATGTATTTCGAGGTGATCTTAAATGTGATAATGCAGAAAAAGGAGGGAAAGTGAGACTAAACAATTGTTTAGGATCACACAATTTGGAAAAGTGGGTAAGCCGGGATTAGTTCCAGGTTTTCTGATTTCCCATTGTTTATTTCAGCCACTAGATGTATATAATTTGCTTCTCCTACACCTACCTTGCCGCCAATCCCCCCAGCCACCCCACCCGACCGCCACTGCCCTGGCATCAATGCGGCCTCCAGGCACGTCACAGACCAAACTTTTTGGCCCCTGGGAAAATGTTTGCGAGTACCCATGATCTAGAGCCTGTGCTATCCACTTTTCCCAGCAATCATAGACAACATCTGTGTTATCTCCAAAATTAGGGAGTGAGTTTTGGAGGGTAACCATCCAATCAGAGAGTGAGAGCATGGCCCATCTACGCACTAAATTCGAAGAAAATTAGCTGCATTTTTAACCTCCTGACTCTTCACTTTACTGTTTCCCTGGTCATTCCAAACCTGAGCATGATTTACATCCAAGAGTAACTAATTTATCTTTACACAAAACACCTTCACCATAGTGCTCATCGGCAAGCAAAATGCTATCTGCATATTCCAAAGCCTACATTAGATCTGTACTAACAAGTCTCAATAAAGATTGATGAAATGATAGTGAAGTTGCACCTCAAGTTACATGTTTAATTACCTAAAGAAAAGAAGGTGACAATAAGAAATATAAGAAATAATCAAACTTAAAAGGCTATTTGGTGCCCCTGGAAAGAATAAAGAAGGTGTATCTCCTTGTGATACAGACCCCAGAAGATCAATCCGATCTAGTTCATTTAATGCTCTTAAAACCCTATCAATTCAAATTCATAACAAACCGAGAACCTGATTAACAGAAGGTTAAAAATCTACATGTCTGTAGACTTATGACTTTAGGGAATTCACAGGTAGCCCGATTCACGAAGCCAGGTCAAAGCCATTTGTGCATGTATGTTTTGGCTGACACCTGTAAATTGCTGTTATACATTTACTAGTGTGAGATATTGACAAATATCAGTAAATCAAATTACTCATGCACAATATTAACCAACAATGGTGTCAAGTTCGGTGTGAGCAACCTCCATACCAGGGAGGGGATGCCCTGGTACAAACTTATAAGCATGTGGGTATTCAGAAAATGTTTTTTCAAGGGCAGGAGTTAATCTATTTCAGGGATGAGAAAAGAAAGGGGACAACACACCAAAACGTGGCAAGATAAAGGCGGGAGTGGTCTCTGTGCAAGGAAAAATATTTTCCCAGAGGATAAAAAACAGGAAAACATGCCCTGGTATAAATGTGATGGCATTTTTCCTGCATAGTCGCAAATGCTAATTCACAAATGTTTTCCACAAGTGCGCATAGAAACCTGCAAATGATTCCGTTTTCCGGGCTTGCTCTGGAATCCTTTGTGTGAAAATGTACAGCTTTTTTAATGATTCAGACCAAAGCGTTTCAGGCATTGAACTTACATGCACGAATACCTGTGAATTGGGAACAGAATGTTAAAAGCCTATTTCTTTGAATAAAAGCTATCATTGCCCGATGAAGAAACAATGAAGTATTATCTCTATTTAGAGCACTGCTGGAGTACGGGGACAGGCATCTGCCTGATCACACAGATTTATACTTGCAGGCAGCCACTTTGAAAGAGACCAACATTAAACTTCTTTAAACACCTCCGTGCCACGAATTGGTGTGTTGTATTCCCACAGAACAGCGAGGCACAAGTCATTTATTGAACTATTTGAGAAGCTGCTCACGTTCAAGCGCTGCCTGACTTTCATTGCTCCTGCTAAAATTTAGCCCAGCTGGATTTTCATTCCTGTATCCATAAATAAACTTGCAAAACACCTCTCATAGTAATTACTGTAAGTGTCCCAGAGAAATTATTGTGGTGCCTCTGCAGCCAGTTCTGCTTCCTGTGATTCAGTCAAGGATGGTGCGTGCAGCTTGACTGGAGCTAAAGACCGGGTACAGATCAGAGGGAATACAGATTTGTTGATGTGCACACAAAGTTAAGGTGGTCCAATGGTGCACGGAAGTTAAGAATATTGCTTGAAGGCTCCTTGTAGGAAAAAGGATCAAGTGTCATTTTGAGTGGTGGGCGAGTCTGTTCCTTTCCTGATCCGTTACTAGGCAGTGGGCTTTAAAATATTGTGCAGTTATTTCTTCCGGGTTTCCCCTATTCCTGCTCTGTTCTCCTGCAGGCCTCCCTTTGGCCATGAGCCATGTTCCCTCCCCCGGTCTCTCTTCATCCAGGAAACATTTAAAGAGTCTGTAAGGAAATGTTGCCCATATGTCATGTGACCAGCAATCCTGGTACGCCCCGCACCTGGGTCTCCTGCCCGTTGCATCACCAAAGGACTATTTACACCTGATTCGGATAGAGAGAAAATAGAGTGGAGTTTCCTGACTGATCCTGCGGCTACTGCTATGAGAGTTCCCCAAACATTTAGTAAACGTTTGGATCAACTTTCTCTTCACCTTACCCCTCCCAAGTGAGGTAGAGTTTTTACAGGCACAGGGCTCCACTTGAGGAGGTTGTGTATTTGGGTTTAGATTTGGTCTCCATTAGCACTTCCAGACAGTGACTCATAGGGCTCCCGTTGAACCATGGCCACCAGATTGTTACAGTTAGGGTTCCAATTGAACCCGAGTCACCTGACTGTTTGGGTTTGGGCTCCCATTGGACCCAGGTCACCTGACCTCTAGGGATTTCTCTCCTACTTAAACAGAACCTTTATTGCAATCAGCAAAAAGGCTGATTTGATGGGACGAGATGTTCAGGGCATTTCGTGTTAGGGCTTAGAAAGAGCCTAGGGCCTGAAACTCAGTTTCTCCTACAGACCTCCATATAAGCAACCACTCACCACTGCAGGGAACAGGAGTAGGCAACTAGGACTCTTACATGCAAACCTCATACAAATTCAAAGGGTGAGGAAAGGTATTACTGGATCGGGGAATTATTATACCAGGTGCAGCCCACTGATTGGCTTAAAAAGATTATTACTCTTGACTGCAGCCCATCTACTGGGCTCTAGAGGGTTATAACTCAAGATGCAGCTCGCCAATAGATCAACTAGGTTGACAGCCACCCACAAGAGTTCAACCAACCTCCAATCCCATAAGGAGAAAACTGTCACCCAAAGACTCCATCTTGCTATCCATACAGCATCAACACCAAGTTAACCCACCCATACCTCCACAGAATGTTGGTAGTCCCCTCTCAATATTATAACCACTGTCTTACATCGACCTGAAGTCCTCAGACCAGAAATGAGGCCACCAATCAAGCTACAACCGCAACAAACTCAACCACATTCAGTACATCCACTCAACATATCTAAGCACAACCCATCCACAAGAATTGCTCCATCGGAATAGTTCACATCAAAAATGTCGAAGTTCAGGATTCGGGGAAGGCACAAGTACATGATCACTAGATTACCAGGTTGCACCTTCCACCCAGTCCCTCCTCACACCTTTCAACCCACGGTGTAGCTCTACTACTGCTCCATGGCCACTTCTCACACACAGCTGCTATAACTATACCCATCTCTCTAACTCCGGAGTCCCCTAATCAACAAACCTGCTCTCCAGTTCTATGTCAGGCCACCGCCAGTGAAACCCCTATTGACCCCTACCCATAACTCCATACCTTGCTTCCTTCCGTTTAGAACTACTCCATAAGACCGCCCTCCAATCTCACCTCCACATCTTAAAAGCTATCCTTCACATACCTGTGCAGGGAAAGTACACAAAAAAAGTGTTTGGAATAGGATTCTTCCCACTGAGCTAAAAAACACTTACATTAGACCACCTCCCAGGAAGATGATGGGTCCACCCCAGCAGACCACAGGCCAATTTCCAATGTCCTATGTAAACTATTTGAAAGAACAGTTTTTACTCAACTCTAAGTTTGCTGAGGAAAATAACTCTGTTTAGGATCAACAATCGATACTGAGACCAGGTAGAGGCACAGAGCCAGCCCCTGTTTCCAAATTACCAATGGACAAGAAAGGTGTGACTGCTTTATTGCTAGACATATCATCAGCATTTGACACTGTTTACCATCAGATGTTACTACACTGACTTCATAATCTCAGAAAGTGCAAAAATGCCCTAATATGAAAGGCATTATACATCAAAGACAGAGCCAGGTTTTCCTAAGACCTTTCATTTCCACCACTCACATCCAACATTGTGCAGTTTCTCAAGGGTCAAGCATATTCCTCTCCTATTCAACATCTACCTAACACCTTGTTGGACCTAATCAGATCATCAATCCTAATTTGTTACAATGATGCAGATGACATGCATACGTAGACCTCTAAAAGTCGAGTATGCTAATTAACCACCTAAAACTCAGAAATCATGACTTGAGGAACAATGGCACAAACACCAACATATGGCCATATGGCCCAAGGAACTTGATGCCCCACTAGCTACACAAAGAGAAGCAAGGAACTCCAGAGTAGCCATGGAGTGAGATCTATCCTTGATACTACTGAGGTCCCAAGGAGCACATTCTACAGAATGAAAAGATTGCAGCTCATCTTCCCATACCTTGGACATCAATGTAATCTACAAGCTATGCTCACTCTCCTGATTTCCAAGCTCAACTATGCCAATAGCCTATAGCTTAGCGCCCTCTATTTTTCTTACATAAAATTCATCAAATGCTGCAAACATTCCACTGGCTATGTGTAGCTAGATGAACAGTGTTTAAAGCACTTGCATTGTCCAAAAAGCCTCCTAAAGAAAAGCACCACTATACCTACAAAGTACATGAAAATAATAACAACACAATAGGACACTGCACTCAAGGCTAGCACAAGGGATCATCATACCACATTGTAACAAGAAAGCCATAGGTAGCTCTGCTTTCACGTTACAATCTGTAAATCACTGGAACTCATTGCCAGCCTAGATTTAAAGCATCCAGGAGCATTTAAAGTTCAGAAGAGAGGTGAAAGCATAGGTGTTCCCAAGATAATTACATTAACTATTGGCCCTTGGAAAGAACCTAGGGTCAGTGGTTAATGTAAAATCCTTATCCTGCTGCCAGTACAAGCTTGGCCAAGAGCAATGGAATAAACCAAATCAACAACCACACCATGCAGAAAAGACCCAACACAAACTGGGAAGCTCCATTCAACATAACTTCATAATGAACTCAACATATGGATGAAATATAATAAGTACACCATATCAAACATAAGATCTGCCTTTCTAAACAATACTAGAGGTACTCGCTGTCATTCTTCACCTGAAGACTCATAACCTGCCTAAATTACATGTAGGACTCTAAATCACAGCCCGCCACACTGCACAGGCATAGTAAACCATGTCTATCCTACCAGTCTTCCCAGCCTCAGTTTTATATAACTAGGCCTAGAAATATCTACTCGTCCACTCTCTATGGCATGACAGATTTTATTAGGTTGAGCTATTTTTAGCACCCACTCATGTGTTCTGGCAAGTAAACTTAAGCTGGAAGGAGCAGGTGTTTTGTTTATTCAGAAAGTGAATGAGTATTCAAATGGCCTTTAAATCGTGTTTTTATCTTGACACATTTGCTGTCTGTTCAATGGAAAATGAAATGGTATTTACATTTATTTCTCTTATTACAGTTAGAGGAGAGGTTTTTTCAAGTGACCTGTCTGACAATCCTCGTGAAACGAAAAGACTGTACAATGTCAGGTTTTTTTCCTAACACAACATTTAAACAGCTTGTAAATTGTCATTCAGAAGTGTGATGCACACAAGATTTAAATTGGAGCAAAACAAATCAGAATACTTCACTTGGTGATGTGCAAAGGATACGTATGTGCAAAAACTCAATTTCCAAACATTGTACCCTATATAGCTTTATCAGTAAAACCACATCAGTGGGAAATGTTGTGGCCATTTCAAAGGAAAATCTACTGTATGCAAATAGGTGTGCTACCACTTCATGCCTCAGGTATGTATTTAAGGTATGTATTTATTAAAAATGGTAGATTTTGAACATGATTTGAGAAACATTCCTGCCCTTATGACAATGCAGTTAATGAACTAAGAGGTAAGTCGGCAGTCATGTGTATCCTACATGTGGCTAGATTTGTATTATATATGGAGGAAATTTTCAGTCTATTAAATTGAGCAAAAGTTTTTTTTGTACAGCAGACATGCTGTACTCACATATTTGAAGGTGCTCTCAAATGTGATAAAGAAGAAAATGGCAGCTCAGTGAATACATTTATTTGCCTAGAATCACATAATTTGAAACCAGTTGATGGGTGAAGAGCATTATCATTAGGCTGAGTAGATTATGTTTAAGTCACGAGACCTGCAAGTCTAGTATTATTTTTATGATTTTTTGAGGCCTGATAATCCTTGTCACCATATGACATCATAAACCAACTCCCTACAAGATCCTTCATCGTCAATGGGACATGTATATAATGTATGGATGCACCTGTTGAACCTAGCTGGCAACTGAATGACACAGATACAACGTATACAACTCACTTAACCAGCCACTCAATACTAACTCGAAAGACCTGTCAAGACTAAAGAAATCTCCCACAAAATGACTGGGCAATGGAGGGCTTTAACATAGTCCATACTGCTGGTCCCAAATAGTCTGAGCACAAATATCTCCTAATGACAAAAAGGATGATGATGACGTGGTGCATTGTGAGAGAGGACTGTAAAGCAGTCTATTCCATGGACGTCATTTAGGGGTTGCCAGGGGTTGCAGGTGCAACCCCTGGCTTGCACCTTGCGACCCCTGCCACTAACTTTGCAACCCCTGGCCTCAGAGGTGGCAAAATCAGTGCCTGCAACACAGGGGTAGCTCGTCCTAATGGACGTCGGTTGGGGCTCCACTTTCCCGGTTTTCTGACAATTTTTTAATTATTGTTCATTACAAAAACAGTGAATATTATTATTCACTATTTGTGTAATAAAAATGGAGGACAGTTCGATGGAGTATGACCCTATCTGGCACCTGAGATAGGTAAAAAATGCTTTCACATGTATGTGATATGCATGCTTGCGGGTAAGAGTGTGTTCATGTGAGCGAGAGTGTGTGTGTATGTGTAAGCCTGTGTGTGTGTGAGTCACAGTACAGGTCAAGTGGCATGTGATGTCACTTTCGCTACCCCTAGCATTTTGATGAGTTGACGCCCATGGTCTATTCAGGCAGATCTTTGATCATTATTTTACCTGCACCTCTCCTGGATCCATATGAACACGGAGTGGACGAACTGCACAGCTAGCAGAGGAAATGGGATTGAGAACATTAAAGAAACTACCAAGACAAAATAAGGGGACCTGCAAAGTATAAAAAAGTATTCTAAAAAATGTGTGTCTTACTCTCAAAACGTCCTAATCCATCACACCACTAAGCAATGAATCCCATAACGTGATAACTACATCTTAGCAGTTGTCACACAACATGGGAACACTTCCTACGTAAGTTCAAGACAAAGACTACACACTTCCAACTACACCGTTACATGAAATAGCATGTTACCCATCTAAATGAGCACTTCTGCACACCGCACATGGGTAGTAAGAGCTATACACAGTACCTGCTAGGGAAGAAAGCTATGGACTTCAAAAAAGAAAGAAACAAAAATTTGTATCAAGTCTCTATACTCATGTTTGGAGCATGGTCGTGTGTTAAGTGAGTACTAAAATTTGTTTTGAGTTTTTATTTAACTTGAGAAGTCTTCCATACAAGGCAAGTGTCTCGTGGGACTGGGTAACAGAGCCCTCTACATGGAGTTTGAAAAATAAATAGAGTTACACACCGTTGTCCAAACCATGGCCGTTCACCACCAAGTGATACAAAAATGTAGACATAAGCAAAATAAAACCAACACAATAAATGAATACATAAAAACGTAGCTGCACAATTATAATGCACTAAACTAACACTGAGAACCTGAAGAGGGACTTGCTTCGGGTTAGGGAAGGACTTTGAATGCAAAAGCCCCACTAGGTATTTGCATAGGAGGCAGGTTGAGAAAGAAGCATATGAATGGAGAGAGGCAGAAAGGGCAAGAGAGCACAGAAGAGACTGGCACAGAGGGATAGATAGACTATGCTTAACACATAAATCAATACACTGCCAACCCAGCT
The DNA here is from genome assembly GCF_031143425.1 of Pleurodeles waltl. NCBI lineage: Eukaryota > Metazoa > Chordata > Amphibia > Caudata > Salamandridae > Pleurodeles > Pleurodeles waltl. Next base: position 547,780,312 of record NC_090440.1, on the reverse strand, counting down.
CCAGTGCTACTGATCAAGGACAAGAGAGATACAATGTCTGATGCATGCAGATAATGCATTTATTCTTTCCAACACTGTGAACAACCTCCAACAGAACTTGCACCTGATAGAAGCCTACTGCAGAAAGGGATCTAGGGAGGTCAACCTGGAAGAGACAAAACACACAGTGCTCTAAAATAGAGCAAAAACAAATAAAGATAAGATAAAAATGTTAATTTCATAATAAGTACACTTTATGCTACACACCACAACCTCACCCTAAATTCTTCTCCAGGTTTTCATCCAATGACCACATCATCGCAGGACAAAGAACTATGGGACAAATGTATCAAGATGATGTGCACTTGCAACGTTACGCAGTCACACAAAGCGGTGCAAAGTTTCGAAAGCGTATTTGCTTTCCAGTGCAAAATTATTTTATTGTACTCTTTTCAGCGCATATAGCTGTGGAGTTACACCCCAGCATCCTGTGTTTTGATGCCAAGCGCTATCAGCCAAAATTGTCATCTCTGGCTTTGCATCAATAACAATACCTCCTTGACGCAGATGTAAATCTCGAGAAATGTATATTTTTCTCCGAACAGTTTACATATTGCATGTGGGCAACAATCAACATTGCAGATATGTGAAATATTTTAAAAATTGTCAAGGCATTTGATTTTGAACTGGTAGAGTATACGTCCAGTACAAAATCTATGCTACATAGCATGCATGCACCTCTGCACCATGGCGCAAAGGTGTGTGCGTGACAAGAGGTAGCTTTTGTGCCAGCACAAGGGAAAAAGAGCAGCAGTAGGCCATATTTAGCTCTGCGCTACTCTCTCCATTTATGTAACTCAGCTCAGCCTGCTTCTTTGTGTGTTCTACGCCTCGATGAAACCCCTGGACAAATTCCACCCAAGAGCAAAAATACTACAAGGACTACTTCATGGAGTAACCCTGTTAATTCTACAACCCAGGAAGGTTATTTGTGGACTAACAGGGGCCTAATGTATCTCTTAGAATCCTTTCATCCGTAGTTCTGTGAAAATATACTGAACCAAAAATTACCTATTGTGTTGGAAATTGCCCTTTGTTGCAGGGTTGTCCACAAACCTTAAGCTTCTGATGTCCTGAATTTTGATCCTGTGCGAAACTTTGTTTCGGCTGGCTTTAGGGCTCGGGGCACTTTACCACTGCTGACCAGTGTTAAGGTGCAAGTGCTCTCTGTATAAATTGAATTGGTAATTGTTTTTTCCATAATTGGCATAACTGATTTACTAGTTAAGTCCCTAGTAAAGTGCACTAGAGGTGCCCAAGGCCTGTAAATCAAATGCCAATAGTGGGCCTGCAGCACTGATTGTGCCACCCACATGAGTAGCCCTGTAAACATGTCTCAGACCTTCCACTGCAGTGTCTGTATGGCAGTTTGGAACTGCCAGTTGTTCGACCCGGCAAGTGTACCCACTTGCCAGGCCCAAACCTTCCCATTTACAACATGTAATTCACCCCTAAGGTATGCCCTAGGCAGCCCCATGGGCAGGGTGCAGTGTATTTAAAAGGTAGGACATGTACTGGTGTGTTTTACATGTCCTGACAGTGAGAAACTGCTAAATTTGGTTTTCACTATGGCAAGGCCTATCTCTCCCATAGGCTAACATGGGGATTGCCTTGAAATATCATAATAAGTATAATTTCCCATCTGGAGCATATAGAGATGTGGAGTTGAGGGTCTCTGAACTCATAATTTAAAAAAACATATTTCGGTGGAATTGCTTTTAAAACTGTAAGTTTGAAAATGCCACTTTTAGAAAGTGGGCATTTTCTTGCTTACCCATTCTGATCCCTCTGCCTAGCTGTGGATTACACTTCTGGGTCAGGATGACAGTTGGGCTGCTTGTGAATTCACACTAGACGGTCACACAAAGGAAGCTGAGGTGTGCCCTGCTTATCCTGATGGGTCTTCCTGAGCTAGACTGGGGGGAGGAGCTGACACTTGCACCTGAACAGGGCTGTGCCTGCCCTTACACAAAACAGTCTCCAACCCCCGGAGTGTGTCTGGGGCCAGGGCAGGAAAGGCAGGGCCTTGTGGACTACATAGAGTTGCCTTTGAAGTCTGCCTACTTCAAAGGCAGAAATGAGTATAAGTATTGGGCCTCTGAGACCACAACTTAAAAACACTTCTGGACTGAGGGCATTCTGCCAAGAAGAAGAGATAGATGCCGAAGGAGGGATTGCCACTCTGCCCATTGCTTTGCTGTGCTGACCTGCTGCTTCTGTCCTGAGAGTGAAAGATCTGGACTTTGCTTTCATCATCCTGCTATCCAAGGTTCTCTAAAGGCTTGAATTGAGCCTGCTTCCTGTTAGGAGTATCAGGGACATCAAAGACTTTAGCTGCCAGCACCTGGGCTTTCTTTCTCAGAGTCCTGACTTGCCAAGTGGTGCCCAATACAGTCCATTAGAAGTGAGTTCTGGTGAAACCAAGAAGAAACCAAGCGCATCGACTCCAGAGCAACTTCAGAACTGGCGCCACTGTCCGACTCCATGCTGCGGCATGCACCGGATCACTGGTCCCCATTGAGGGCTATGACCACGCCACTGCAGCGCCTCCAAAGTCCTGTTACAGAGTGAGCTCTGAGTGCTGTGTCCCTGATATCCGAGACATCTGATTCTGCCGCATCACCTGTGGCCCCGTAGTGTGATCATGACACCGCAAAGTCAACGCCGCACGTCTTAACCTCCTGGATCCATCAAACCTGCCGGATCGTAAGGAACAGACGCCTCATCACCTCCCCTGCAACCGTAGGGAACCAATGCCTCACCTTCCCTGCCTCGCAGAAAGGAACTGATGCCTCACCTCCCCGGTAGCATTAAGGAACCAACGCTGTGCCGGCTCCAGCAACGCCTTACTTCCCCGACTCCATGCAACATCTTTGTTTCATCATTTTCAAAGGTACTGCCCCTGGGGGTCCATGCGACTCCGTGACCGTCCCACACTTTCTTGTGAGTGGTGTCAGACTGTTGGGAACGACTCTGTCAAAGACAAGGTGATAGCCCCAGTTGGTGCTATGCACTTTACTGAGATTTTGGGTCTAGTTAAGAGCTTGGCGGATGGGAAAGCCTGTCCGCCAAACTCCCGACAGGGTGGTTGCTGCCTCCATGGTGACCACCTCACCGGAGTTATTAAGAGTTTCCAGCTATTTAAGCAAGCAGAAACCTAAGTTTCTGCCCTCCTGCCTAGTGGGAAACAGGCTACAGCATTGTCTCTTGCTCGATTTGCAGCAATGCTGTAGCCCCCAGGGTGCACCAGCACCCTCGCAAGGTTCACTGCATACAGTGAACATTGTGACGGTGGTGGGCAGGGGGACCCCTGTACTGCTCTTGCCAAGTGCAAGGGCAGTGCAGGTGCCCCCCTGCACCTGACCTCGCCAGCCTTTTCATGGTGGTGTTACTGCCATGAAATGGCTGGTGGAGAACAAGGTCCTAATCTGCCACTGCCAGGCCTCCGGGATCATGGATTGCAGTGCTGGCGGGTCCCTGAGCGGTTGACCACCAAGGTTTTAATGTGGCAGTCAGACCGCGGCAACAGCAACGGTCCTGACCGCCACCACAAGTGTGGTGGTCTGAAGACCGCCACACTCGTAATGAGGCCCTTAATCTTTACAAATGTGTATCTTTGCTTATATATGTTGGATTTCTGTAGTTTTGGTCTTGTTTTACTCAGATAAACATTGTTTATTTTTGTAAACAGGTGTGGAGTACGTTTATGGTGTTTTTACTGTGCTACTCTGTGTCTGTGTGTAAAAATTCCTTACACATTGCCTCTGAGATAAGCCTGACTGCTCGTGCCAAGCTTCCAAGGAGGTGAGCAGGGGTTATCTTATTTGTGTGACTCCCTTATCCTGATTCGAATCTGGGTCCCTACTTGGACATGGTGCAAACCACTGCCAACTAGAGACCCATTTTTACTAACAAAGCGGCAGCAGAGAAACAGGAGGAAGGGATCCCTTGTTAAGTGTTCATAAATGGATGCTAACATTGTGACTCAATCCGAGTAGCAAAACTGAGCTACTTAACCAGCATGTGCTGACTGGGCAGAATCGAACGAGGCAAAACAGTCTTAAGTCATACCTTGCAAAGCAGCCAAAATACGAGAACTTTGACATTTAGAACTACTCCAACTTAGGAGGCCATACTAAACAATCGCCTGATAACGAAGCAAGTAAGAGGTGAAATCTATTCAGGACTGCAACAGATTTCGGTGCAGGAACCTGCACCGCTGGTCAATTTAGCCAAGGTAACTAACTGCAAAAGAGGCCGACCCTGATTAAGGAATGGCCATGGACAGATCCTAGGCCTAGGGCCTTGAGAAGGTGGAAGAGCTAGAAATTCCGAAAGTTCTGCAAAATGATAAAGAAAACGAGACCAAGGAAGAAAGTAAAGCATCAGGAAGATCACAGAAATTGAGAAAATGTGCGGCTGCTTGGAGCAGTTTTTAAAGGGCTGCTAAATAAGCATCTCAACTTCAGACAGCTCAGGGTCATCTAAACTGGCCAAGGATTCTACTGAACTACAGTCAAGTAATGGGGGCCCTCCAGACATGCCTACAGATTCGAAAAAACACTTGGCGGAGCACACTCAATTACAGCCAGGACAATTTACCATCTGGTCATGGCCCACTAAAGGAGCCTGCATGCCGCTACTGCCATTACGTCATTCGGAAAATCGACAGGGCTCGCTGAGAAGCAGTACTAACCAAGTGGACCATACATTAGAACGCGATGCTGGTACCAAAGATATTAAGGAAATAGAGGAACGCAAGGGGCTACTTTGTGACATTTGCCAAGAGATTGATGGCTCTAACGAAGCACAGAAAACTGGACAGGTCACACAAGTGGTGCTCAAAGCAACTGTGACTGAAGCGTTAAGTTCACTTTGTAAAGAAGACAAAAGCAGATTTTATTTTCAATTTTAGGATTTGATCATTCCAGAAGAAAAAAAATCTGCTGAAGGAAACGTTTCTGGTGCTTTTATCTTTCCCATCGTGCTAGAAAAACTCAGAGAAAATGTCCTTATTCAAAATAAATCTCTGTTGGGGCTCTCGATTACACTTAGATCCATTAAACACAGGGAGTGCGTGCACTACTCTTACAAACGTGCTTTAAAATAAAGACACATGCTTTCCAGGATCAGAGACAGCGGCTACAAAATGGAGAGAGAAACAACAGAAGAGGAAATCCAGAGGGCTAGATTTTACACCCAACGATTGTAGAGGAACAGAAACTGGGAAATATTTACCCCTGCAGTGTCCAAGGTGCTGAGATGTGACCAAAATATTATTTCTGAATCTCTCTCGAGTTCTCATTCCGAGTGGCCCAAGGATGGTAAGAGCAGTTTCTGAACGAGTTGGGATTTACAAAAGACCAAGGAATACTGCTTTCCGGTGTTTCCTACCTCGACATTTCACCTTTAAAATCTATGGGTAGGGTACAGACTGAACATGGGAAATCCCAGAATTACTGATAAATGGATTACTGGTCATTCCATGTGCGTGAATACAAATGAGGTATGCAGCTAAAATGAGGATCTGAGAAGGAAAAACACTTACCAAGGAAAATTGGAATTGGACAAAAATAGCTGACAGGCACCGTGAGTTCCCGTCACCATGTTAGACATATACAGACAAGCAAGTCTACCCGCCCGTGTTTATGTTTATTCAACTCCCTCCGTGACAAAAGTAAGATTTTACACAGCTGCTGTTGAATTTCCAGTGGCTATGCCTCGTGACACTGATATCCCTCCTCTAACTTGCCACCCCAATAATGTTCATTTGCATTTGAGAGAGTCGGGGAAGAGGGGATAGAGCCACGAAAGCGGCAGGGGAAAGAATGGTGAGAGAAAGAGAGAAGGCGACCGAGAGAGCACTCTACAGGTGATGAGCAACAGTGGCTGCGTCCTTCTCATGTTCCAAGGTCAAAAAAGCTTAACAGCCTTTGCGCTTTCTGAATCATTTGATGTCACCGAAGCTCTAGTGGGGAAAAATGCCAGGGACTAGAATGACATACTATACTATCAGTCTCTGGAACATAAAAAGACTAAAATCAGCCTTTGCTGGAGAAAAACATCAGTAAAAAAGACTCCTAACCACGATATAATCATCCTCCCTAAAATATCACAAAGTACAGCACCATCAATTAGCTGCAAACATTGATACCAGGAAGGAAAGCGCCTCCACTAAAAACAGTAAACATGAACAAGTTAGGAGAGCTTTAAAAAATAAGGTACAAACTTGAATTCTTGTATCAGGGAAGAGGTGGGCCATTTTGGCCATTGGTTTAAGCCCAGGTTCAATCAGTAACAAATAAGATGGCCCACAAAGGCAGGCATGTTACTTCTGCGTGGGTGTTTGGCATGTGACACCACTTTGAAAATCATTCTTGATTTGGTAGTTGGGTCTGGTTCGTCTGTTTTGGTTTTTCTTGTCAATCGCATTTCACTAACAGGTTTTACCTTGTTCATTTTTTAATCAGGATCTTAAATATATATAGTGATCAGTTTACCCAAAAAAAAAGTACATCTGCACCCATAGAAGTACTCGTTGAACAGGTGCAAATTGTCTTCTCTTTTGGAATTCTCAAACATTGGCAGTAGTAGACAAGGAAAGCTGCACCAATCTCAAGTTTCCAGGAATTCTACCGACAATCAAACACCAAAAGGCGATTGGGTGAATGCTTGCAAACAGTCTAATCAGTAGCAACTGTTCAGGTAGCATTTCAACCCACCTTTGCCCACTGTGCCACTCTAGACGGAGGTCAACTTAATACAAATCAGTACTGATCCTATTAATCCTGGAAAATAGCTGCTTAATCATTGCAGTAAAACCACAATCCAACACCTCGTGTGCAAACATTCTATATGAACAAGGAGAAAATATAATGGTTGGATTGGGTATTTCAAAGACGATTTTTAGGAAGTCATTTTAGATTTCGTGATCACTACAAGACAACGAACTATCATCACAAAGTGTGCACTATCTATCCACAGATCTCATCCCATTGCCCCTCTCTGACCAAAACCAAGTTCTGTTATGTTGATTTGGATAGCACACTAATCACCCTAGAAGCTATCCAGGCACTTGGACAGGTGTGTGGTCCAGAATGTGCTTATACAAAGATCCAGATCTTCAGCTTCTTGTGGAACTCAAGAAGAGAGGTGGAGTATCGGATGTTTTAAGGGAGTTTGTTCTATGTCTTGGGTGCAATGTAGGAGAATGAGTAACCTCCAGTTTAGCTTTTGCAGATGCGGGGAATGTGTGCAAGTGAGAATGAGGCAGAAGGTAGGTATCTGATGGGATGGTGAAAGTGTATGCGGCTGTTCAGATATTCTGTTACTGTGTTGTGTAGGGCTCAGTATGTGTGCATGACAAGGGTGAATTGGCTGTGCTTGTAAATGAGAAGCCAGTGAAGCATTCTGAGGTTCGGTGTGATGTTGGTGCACCGTGGGAGGTCCAGTATCAGTCTTGGTGCGGTGTTCTGGATCATCTGGAATCTGTATAGGAGTAGTTTATTCCTGCAAAGAGAATGTTACCGTAGTCTAGCCTGCTGGTGATGAGTGCTTGTGTGACGGTCTGTCTGGTAATGTGAGGCAACCATTTGAAGATCTTTTGTAGCATGCATAGGATGCCAAAACAGATGCACACTGCGTTGACTTGAGCTGTCACATTGAACTTGTCGTCTGGGATTATCCGTGGTGGAAGACCAATACTTCTGTTTTGTTGGAGTCGAGCTTCAGGCCGTTGGTTCACATCCAGTCTGGTACCATGGTCATGCAGTTGGTGACGCTGGTTCTAGTGGTCGTCATCTTGTCCGATCTGGGAGAGGATGAGTTGGGTGTCATTGCCGTAGGAAATGACTGTGATGTCTTGTGATTGCATGATGTTGGTGAGCCGTGTCATATGTATGTTGCAAGGAGTGGTGCTGAGGGACGATCCCTGTGGAACTCCGCATATCAGTTTCTTGGTCTCTGATGTGAAAGGTGGCAGCCTCACCCTTTGGGTTCTTCCCATGAGGAAGGATCAGATCCATTTGAGAGTGGATCCTTGTATTCCAATCTTGTGGAGTACTCTGATGAGAGTGTTATGGAAAACAGTAGTGAAGGCCATGGAGAGGTCAAGCAGGATAAAAGCTGATGTTTCTCCTCGGTCCATAATTATTAGGATGTCGTTGATGGCCACCATGAGTGCTGTTTCAGTGCTGTGGTTCTTTCTGAATCCTGATTGAGAGTTGTCTAGAAGATGGTTAAGTTTGAGGTGGGTTGTGAGTTGCTTTTTGATGGCTTTCTCAGTCATTTTGGCTGGGTAAAGGAGCAGGAAAATGGGTCGAAGTTGTTTAGTTGGTTCGGGTTGGCTATGGGCTTCTTGAGAACGGCATTGATTTCTGCAAGTTTCCATTCATCCGGGAAAGTGGCAGGCGTGATGGAGATGTTGATGTGGGTATGGGTAGTGCTGATTTGTGATGTTCCCAGGTTGCAGATGTGGTGGTGGCACAGGCCTGTTTGGGCTACTGAGTGGACAGTCTGCATGATTGCTATTGCTTTTTTTCTGGAGTGGGTTGTCCATTCAGTCAGGTGGCTCTCTTGGTTGGTGGTGGGTACATTAGCAATGAGTTCTCTGGGGTTGGCTTCGTATGTGAAGTTACTGAAGATGTTTGTGATTTTGGTGTCGAAGAAGTTGCATAGGTTGTGGCAGAGTTTTTGAGAGGCAACGAAGATGCTGACAGTGGCTGAAGGTGAGGTGAAATCCTTAACGATTAAGAAGATCTCCTTGCAGCTGTTGGATCTTCCTTCAATGTGGTCCACTAGTGTTTTTTCTTGGTGCCTCTTATTTGCTGATCATAGCCTTCTGAGTGCAGCATTATAAGTAGTTATTTCGGTGGTGTTGTGGTTAGCTCTCCATTTCCTTTCTAGCTATTTACAATGTTGTTTGATGTCTCGGTGGTTCTCTGTGTAACAGCTGGCCTGCTTGTTTAATCTGTTATGCTAGTTGGGCTTGATGGGTGTAAGGGAGTCTGCACAGCTCTTGATCCGGTTGTTGAAGTTGATGTCCTTGTCAAGGTTGTCTGTTGGGGTAGGTTGGTAGATGCTGGGGGCACAGAGCCAGTCTGCTTCTGTGATTTTGCACCAGCTGCGGCTTAGGATGCTGGACCTGGTAGGGGTGCTGACTTGAGGTATGTTGATTTGGAAGTGGATGATGGAGTATTTGAGTTGTATTTGATGATGTTGCCTGTGGTGAAGATTGGGTCCAGTGGGTGCCCTGCAGTGTGCGTTGGTTGATACGAGCTGAGTGAGTTCAAAGTTGTTCAAGCTTTCGAGTGCTGTGGAGCACGGGTCATTTCAATCTTCCAGGTGAAAGTTGAGGACATCGAGTAGAATGTAAGCTCTAGGGTCAATTGTGAACAGGTCGACAAAGTCAGTGATGAGGATGGAAAAGATGGCTTGTGGTCCGGGCGGTCCATAGGTGATTGTTACACAAGTTTTCAGACATTTGCAGCTTGAAGTGCAGGTGTTCCATGAAAGGGGTGGCGTTCTCTGTGGATGTTGTGCATTTGATGGATTCCATGTAGATGATAGTGAGTACTCCTCCTGGCTTGTGAAGGTGGTCCTGTTGAGTGATCTTGTAGCCCACTGGGATTGCAATGTCAGAGCCGATGAAGTAGTGACCCAGGTCTCTGTGATGAAGAGGATGTCTGGTGTGCTGCTGCTCAGCAGATCCAATATTTCAGTCATGTGTTTGCTGAGTGATCATATGTTGAGAAGCATGCATGAGAATGGGTGCTGATGTGTGTGTTAGCTGTGGCATGTGGTGTAGGGCAGAGGTGTAGGTATTGTTGGTGCTTTTGTGGGGTGTGTGTTGGGAGGGAGTGTTGAGGGTTGTTAGTCTTTGCATGGGTAGGGTGTGGGGGGGGTAGCTTCTGGAGAACTGGTACTGGTCGCAGCTGAAAGCTCCTACCATGGAGAGCTGTGAAGTATTGCTTTGCAGTGACCGGCCCAGGGTTCCTTGCACTGGGCATGGTCCAGGCATGGATGGGCACAGATGGACTTGCATATGGCATTGATTGATGTCATTTTTGTGCTGATGGGTGATGGGAAATCAAGTCACCCTTTATATGGAGAAGATATTAGAAAAGAGAAGGGCTAATTTTTGATTTCAACAATAGTGTTTTGGGGAAATCATAGCCCTAGCTACACAACTGACCCTTTGCTAAATTACACCTACTTTACAGCCATCTACATGTTTCTGGAACCACCCATTAGATTCACAACCGATTGCACAACAAATTACAAATAGTTATGAAGCAGAAAGTTGTCTGTTCTCATTGACTAAGAAAAAAACCAAACAGCTTCTGCTTCCTTTCTGGGGCATAGACACACAGGGGGTCATTCTGAGCCTGGCGGGCGGCGGAGGCCGCCCGCCAGTCTTCCCCCCTCCAAAATACCGCTCCGCGGTCGAAAGACCGCTGAGGGCATTTTGGCTTTTGCACTGGGCTGGCGGGCGACCGCCAAAAGGCCGCCCGCCAGCCCAGTGCAAAAGAGCCTTCCCACGAGGACGCCGGCTCAGAATTGAGCCGGCGGAGTGGGAAGGTGCGACGGGTGCAGTGGCACCCGTCGCGTATTTCAGTGTCTGCAATGCAGACACTGAAATACAATGTGGGGCCCTCTTACGGGGGCCCCTGCAGTGCCCATGCCATTGGCATGGGCACTGCAGGGGCCCCAAGGAGCCCCACGACAACCCATACCGCCATCCTGTTCCTGGCGGGAGAACCGCCAGGAACAGGATGGCGGTATGGGCTGTCAGAATCCCCCATGGCAGCGCAGCAAGCTGCGCCGCCATGGGGGATTCCCAGGGCAGCAGAAACCGGCGGGAGACCACCGGTTTTCCACTTCTGACCGCGGCAAAACCGCCGGGGTCAGAATGCCCTGCGGGGCACCGCCAGCCTGTTGGCGGTGCTCCCGCCGACCCTGGCCCCGGCGGTAAGGAACCGCCGGGGTCAGAATCAGGCCCACAGTTCCTTCATCAGGCTTCGCATTGTGAGCGGAAGGTGCTGTGTATTTCTGCCCCAGCAAACAGCTAGAAGCTGTTTGGATTCTTTTCAGCTGTGTGTCTGCGTGCTAGCAAGAAGTAAGACGCTATTTGCATTTTATTTTAGTATAAGAAAAAAACCTAACAGGACATTGGCAGTGGTGAATTAGCAATGCCGAGCAAAGTGGTCACTGTAAAGTTTACCGACAATTGGTGGGGTACAGTGTTTGAAAGAATGCTAGTATGGTCCTCACATATACACTGGGCTGGTGTAGTGTGTATGTGTAGTGATACTGGCAGAATCATTTCTATGCCATAGATTCTGAATCAGAGGATGGACAAAATAAATAACAGCCATGTCTCTTGCTTTAAACGATTGGAACAATGCTTTTCTAAGGTGGTGGGTAGCCGTAGGTGTGTGCAAAGTTTAACTATCTATCATATGAAGCTTTTTGTTAAAAAACAGTGGGGTAGCTTCAGGTGACCGTTACAGCAGCAGAACCATTCCCGCCAGTGTGAATGGTTGCAGGTGGCCTGCCATCACTTGGCAGGAGCCTCCTGCCCGGGCCCAAACCACCTCAAATATCTTTTTTCGACCCCCCTATACCATTACATCACTCCAGTCTGCACTACCTCCTTGTCCTTTCCATCAAGGTCCCAGTGAGTCAGCAAGAACTGCATCTAGCTGGCGCATAGGCCCAAAGCGATAACCCCCTTCCCATCCCAACCTGGCTTAAGGCCCCGTTCCCTTCCCTGAATGGAAAAAAGCAAGTTGTATGTAGTCAAATTATAGGCAGTCAAAATATTACAATGCCTTGCTATGGGTTTAAAAAAGCAAATTTAAAAGGAGATGGAAATAAATGAATTAATCTTCATCTAACGGGGAACGTCAAGCGTAGGCAAAACAAATAGTGCTCTTTAAACCAGATTTATGACAAAAGAGAAAGGAACTATTTTTAGGAGGATACAAACAATGGGCAAGGCTTTGTGCAGTCATTCACAGTGCAGGAAAACAATGGGTAAAGTGTGCAGAGGCATTCCCCTACGCTGCGACAGTCGGGAGAAACATGAGAATGAAAATGTAACAGACCTTTGGGTGCAGCCCACTGACCAAAAGCCTCTCTATGTATGTATATTATATAAGAATATTTAGAAAACATCAGTTTGGCTGTAGCAAAAGTTGCCTCAAAGGCCTGATCCAAAGAGGGTAACAGATCATCCTTAATCCTTGGCATGACTTTCATTGAAAATCCCTAACGGGATGATCCACAGGGAAAATAATAAATATATGATTTGGGAACTGTTCTCCTATTTTCACAAAGTTACTCATTTCATGCTATTCACAAAACTCTCCGATTCACATGAGTAAACATAACACTAAACTAATAAGAAATCTGCTGGTTTATGTTTTTGATCAAGGAGAATATTAATCTTACCTATATTTTATTAGTTTTCTCCAGGTGAAAAAAACTCTTCTCACATACCTAAATAACATAAGGGTTTTTTGTGTGAATTTCACACTGAATTGTGGCCACTTATACTATCATTTGTGAACACTAACTTTAGGTTTTTGATGTACAGACTGGGTAAGAAACACCAGTGATGACATCTGTAAATTTCACCATAGTTAGTACTCTGTTGTGCTTATATGTCAGATGTCAGAATGTTGTGTGGAAAAATATAACGCTTTGTGGAAAAATATAACGCTTCAAACATATAGAGGACAAAATATTGGCTACTATAATACTGTGAAGGTAAGCTTGTAAAAGGAAGTCAACTATAAATTTACTATTTTTAACTCCGCATCTGTGTAACTTGATGATATATTAGCCACTCTGTTGTTATAGTTAGGGTTACCAGCAAAGGAATTCCTCAGATTTTTCACCATGAAACAGTGCAGACCTATTCTTCTTTCTACACTGGTGGATTAGGCGAAGTTTTGTGGTGACTGGTCCAGGGGGTGCAAAGATAAAAGGTAGGGTCCTAAAACACGTTTTCAAACAATGCCTGTTCCATAGACTTTTGTATGGGGCATAGTGTGAAAACAGTTGAACAGATTTACATACAATTTGGCAGGATTAGACATTATGGTGCACAGATGCTACTTTTGGGAAGTACAGGTAAGTAGGGTAAGTATTTTTTAAGTTTTAAAGCATTTAAACTCAGAGCTACGTGTTGTTGCTGTATTTTTGTCACATTTCACAGTATTTTCGCGAACCTTCGCTGTATTTTGCGGAAGAACTGCGGTACATAGTGATGACCGGTCATTATATGGTTGTCTAATGACTGCCTTTACAAAATTTAAAGGCAGCCATGTTGTTGTTAGGTACACTTTGCCTGTGTTCTGCTTTTTGCCCTTAGGTAAGTAATAGGTTTGCTATTTTTCCGCTACCTACTGCCATTTTAGTAAAGTGGTAATAGGTAATGAAAAATATGTATAGGTTTCTATATACTTAAAGAAAATGTACAGAGTACCCCAGTACTGCCTCATGATTACTGGGGTATCAAAATTAAATGTAAAAAAATAAATGTAAACATTTTTTAAAAACACTGTAGTACCCTATATTTTACAAATACAGGGCACTACAATATATTTTCTATTTTTAACATATTTAAATATTCAATAAAAAGTCTAGGGAGCACTGCAGTAGTAACAACAAATTACCATGCTACTTAAAAATACATTTAGAAAATGTGCAGTTCTCCCTAAATGGATGTAAATATATATAGTAAATTATCAATATATATTATTTTTACCTATTAACACTTTAATAAAGTGGTGATAGGTAGGGAACAACAATAAAACCTACTACTTACCTAGATGTAAGTCACTAACCCAGAATGCAGCAAAACGCAGAAAATATATGCTGAAAATGACATGGATGCCTTTTACGTTTGGTAAACAAAGCCATTTGCCTATCATATACTGCCTTATCATGCACATGTACAGCGGAACACCACAGCACAATATATAACTAACTATTGTAACAATGTTAACATTTACACTAAATAATCTATTTTCCTGCCACATTACATCTACATCAGTTTTACCACCAACTAACTATAACTCGCGCCATAAGGTAACTATAACTCGTGCCCTTGCCATGCACAGTTTTATTATCTGTGTACCGAATGCTAGCTTTCTGCCAAATTTGGTGTAATTCCATCCAGTGGTTTAGGCTGTAGTCGAGTCTAAAAATCCTATGGGCATTAAGATGGGAAATGCAACTTTTCTGAGCCACGTCCCTTTTTCTCGGCCCTCACTTGACGGATCACCCTGAAACTTTCCGTGCATAACAAAAATCACCAGCACACTTTTTTTTTTAAATTTCGTTGAGATCCATCAAACAGTGCCAAAGATATAGGCAAGTCAAAAAATGCTTTTTCTATGGAAACATGGTCCTAACTATAACTACCTACTTGTGACCGCCAGTAGGTTATATATATATATATATAAATATATATATACATATGAATATACAGCATTGTCGACCGTGTACACAAATATAACCATGTAGTCCAAACTACTGATACCTGAGTTCATTCTGATGTTCAGTGTGGGCTTCTTCGAAATGTCATGCAACAGGGTAGCTAGGATCCCTATTCCTAATTGCTCTTATGTGCTGGAGGAGGTGTAGATGAACTTTAAACACTGTACTCCCTACGTAGAGCTTGGGACATGGGTAACTAAGGACCTGGATGGCAAATTCCGTTTTGCAATGCAAATTCTTGTTGATCCGCATGGGATGGTTCAAAATTGACGAGAACACAGACATTGTATCAAAACCAAACTCACATCCTTGCTGGAGCTGCCCTCCACCTACACTTGGGAACCACCCAGAGTTCTCTCTTCTGTTTTGCATAATTGCATGAGTCACTCTAACCCTGAAAGGGTTTTGCTTTGATATATATGTATATATATATCTCTACATATGTAGATATATATATAAAACCTGATTTATTTTACTGGAAAAGCAGAGCTGTTCATCGAACACCACTCCTATGTTTCTTACTTTCTGCACTGGACATGGAAGAGGTCTGATGTTTTGGGGCCACCAGCATGTATTCCAAAAAGAGGTATTGTTACCTAATAAGATAACTTCAGTTTTTTCTGAGTTCAGTTTTAAACAGTTTTCTTGCATTCAACCGGCAATGTTGACTAGACATGTAAACATTTGGCCAGAGGGATACCATATGTGTTAAAAAGTGTTGGGGACGAAAACAAGCCTTGGGGCACCCCACATGGTAGATAGAAGAGATTTGAAACAGTCTCCGTAGACCACCCTTTGTTCTCTTTCCATTAGGAAATAGCTGAGGATGGTAAGAGCTGCACCCATTAACCCAATACACTCCAGCTGTCCGACCAGCAAGGTGTGATTCACTGTGTTGAAAGCGGCATAGAGATCGATGAGAATGAGCGCAGCCCAATCTCTGGAATCAACCTGCCTCCAGATCTCCCCTGTAGCCACTAACAAAGCAGATTCTGTACAATGTGATGACCTAAAGCCATGTTGAGAGGGGTCAAGGATATTGTGCATATATAAAAATGATATAATGTCCTCATTAAGCGCCTTCGCCAAGATTTCAGCTGGAAGATGCAATCCTGTGATCCGGTGGTAGCTTTTAGGGTCCATTCCACTGGGTATTGACCTGTAGTCAAAATCCTATTTAAGAGTATGGAGAGTTGCCTTACAACTGTTTTAGAAACCATATGAAATATGAAAGTTGGACGTAGGTCCTCTGGTAAGCCTGATTTAATTGATTCCAGGAGCCTAGTTGTTCTTTCTTCTGACAATAATGTAAATTTGTCAAAGACACTATGGGCCTGATTCTAACTTTGGAGGATGGTGTTAAACCGTCCCAAAAGTGGCGGATATACCACCTACCGTATTACGAGTCCATTATATCCTATGGAACTCGTAATACGGTAGGTGGTATATCCGCCACTTTTGGGACGGTTTAACACCGTCCTCCAGAGTTAGAATCAGGCCCTATCTGTCTATCTCCAACCTCCTTATGGGATTTCTGAGACATAGGCAAGGGATAAGAGATACAACCCATTCTAGCCTTAATGTCAGTTAATGAAAATAAAAGACCTTGTTTACCTTATCTTGGAAGAACTTGGCTAGTGTGACTGAAGATCTTTGTGTTATTACATTTAGCAAGAGAGGTGACTGTATTAAACAGCTCTTTAGGGGAGTCTTTTGTTGCACAGATTTTTTCAGTAAAGTACTGTGATTTCTCCAGGGTGATATGTGTTTTGTATTGTCAAGGAGTAGCTTATATTTACTTTTTTCCTTGACACTGTAAGCTATTCTCCACCTTATTTCTTGGACTCTACATTTCTGTTTCAATGGTTTTAATTCTCATGTATTCCAAGGAGTGGAGGGATTTTTTATGCAGTTTCTCAAACTTTTCTTGGGCGCCAGTTTCTTCGCTGTCTCATCTAGCCAGCCAGTAAAATTCGCTATAGACTGATTAATACTGGCGTCTAGTATTGGACTATTACTGTTCAGTGTTTCCTCTAGTTCGAAGCTGTCAATTTTGCACCATGGGCGCACTTTGATATCTTTGGACACTTTCATATCCTCATGGTCCTTTGGAGGGACTTTAACAATGAAGATGATTGCCTTATGGTCAGTCCAAATTAATGGAACAACTTTGTTAAATGTCAATGCAGGATTATTTGTGAAGATGCCATCTAATGTATGGTTGGCGCAATGAGTGGGTTGAGAAACTAACTGATGTAAATCAAAGTTACAAAGGCAGTCTGTGAGGGGAGCAGTTTCTGGATTCTGGGTTTCTTCCAGATAAAAGTTAGAATCGCCTAAAAGGGTGAAATTAGGCAATTCAATACTAGACTCCATAAATGTCTAAATGGTTGATCTGAAGCTCGCCTTGGGGCCCTGTGGCCGATAAAGTAAAACCGCATTGACAGTAGTAATATTGTTAAGCTTGAAACTGAACAGTATGCCTTCACTGTCCAGATTTGTGGCTTGGCTAAAGTTGCCTTGAAATGATTGCGATAGACCACCGCTACCGGTGCCTGATGAGGAATCTGTCCAGGTTTCTGTAAGGAAAGCCAAATCGGGACAGTATGGCCCCACAAACTCTGCGAAATCTATTTTATGCTTTACCAAAGATATCACATTAATTGGTGCACAGTTGAGAGGTTCCTTTACATGGTTCAAACTTATATATATATACACATACATATATATACACATACATATATAGATGTATATATATTACCTAGTGACAGTCACCACTAGGTAGTTATAGTTAGGACTCAGTATCAATAAAAAAGGCTGCTTTTGCTTGCCTATATCTTTGGCGCCGCTTGATGAATCTTCATGAAAGTTTCCAAAACATTCAACAGTCAAAAGAGCTGCAGTTTAGAAAGTTTTGGGGTGATCAGTGAAGTGGGGCTGAGATAAAGGGGGGGGTGAAACTCAGAGAATTTCCAATGTTAATTACCACAGGAAAAACTGAACAGTGATAGCGCCAAACCACTGGTTGGAATTACACTAAATTTGGCAGAAAGGTAGCTCTTGGTCCAGAATGAGCCCTTTTTGTTATTTAGTATAAATCCGTTCAGTAGCTTTTGAGAAATTAAAGGAAATAAATGTTTTGACTATCTAGGGATGCAAAGGATTTGCAGTCCCTTCCGATCTCGTGCTGAGATCTGATTGGCTACCAACATTTCAAACCAGGAAGTTATCTGAATTAACTATAACTCGTGCCCCAAGTTAACTATAACTTGTGCCCTCGCCATCTGCTACTAATTACCCCACAAATTACGGCACTCATGACATCTCTGATAACATAATTGATAATATCACTGTAATATTAGCAGTAAAATTTTGGATGAAAAAACTGCATGGTGAGGTTACCTTATGGCACGAGTTATAGTTAGTTCAAATAACTGTAAGTATAACTGGTGAATTTCTATCATTTTGTACGTTTAAAATGTGAGTCTAACTATAAAGTCCCTATAACCTTTGTTTTTTTAAGTGAATACATATATATATATTTCACCTAGTGGCAGTCGCCACTAGGTAGTTATAGTTAGGATCTAGTTTCTAAAGATTTTTTTTTTTTGTTTTGCTAATAACTTTGGTGCTGTATGATAAATCTTCACAAAATTTTCAGAAAAAATACGACACTCACTTCAGCGTCTGTCTGGAAAGTTTTGGGGTGATCCGTCAAGAGGGGGGCCGTGAATTAGGAGGAGTCCTAAAATGCTTTTTCCCCCTGCACGTTTCCATAGGGATTTTGAACAGGCATAGCACCTGATCAATCGAGGGAAGTATGCCAAATTTGCAGAAAGGTAGCTCTTGGTCCAGAAAGCAAACTTTTATTTGGTGTAAATCCATTCAGTAGTTTTTGAGAAATTAAAGAAAAAACTAATTTGTATATATAGGGACGCAAAGGCTCCACAAACCCTCCCTATCTCGTGCTGAGCTCTTACTGGCTGCCAACACTTCAACAAGGGAGAGTTGGCCGCCATGTTGGGACTCGGCTTCAGCCGAGTCCCAGAAAAAATGATTAAAAAAAGAAAAGGGCCAGGGTACAGACACCCTGACATCTCAGCTCTGGTGCACAGCAAAAAAAAGCATGTTTTTTTTATTTTTATTTCAGCTGGAATCGTGGCGGATCTGCCAAAAATGAACAAAAAAATCAAGTGCAGACTCCTGTGCTTGTTTAGATGTAGCCCCCAGGAGGGCCAGGTCCCAGAAGCACTGACATTTTGAATGCAAGTGGGGGCCCAATGCCCTACAGCCCCTGGAATCACCATCTCCCAGGTGCTAATGTCTTAATGAAACACAGTGGAGCTGCCTGCCCTCCCCTGCAGTCCCAGGGACTGCCACCTCTCGAGGCTAATATCTTATTGAAATGTCGGGGGGGGGCCCACATGGCCCTCCCGCAGCCCCAGGAACCACCACCTCCCTGGAGCTAATATCCTAATGAAATGTGGGGGTGAGGGGGGCACATGGCCCTCCCACAGCCCCTGGAACCGCCACCTCTCCAAGGGCTGTGTGCCTCCCCCTTGCAGCCTCAAGGGCTGCAACCTCCATGGGGCTAATGTCTTAATGAAACACTGGGGGCCTCCTGGCCTCCTGCAGCCCCGGGGACCGCCACCTCCCCAGGGCTAATGTATTAATGAAACACAGGAGGCTGCCCACCCCCGCTGCCCTAGGGATGCCACCTCCCAGGGGCTAATGTCTTAATGAAATGCAGTGAGGCTGCCCAACCCACCCCACAGCCCCAGGAACCGCCACCTCCTCAGGGCTAATATCTTAATAAAATGCGGGGGGTCGCCCTGCAGCCCCTGGACCACCTTGTCCCTGGGGCAAATATCTCAATGAAATAGCTCAATGAAATACCAGCCCCCCTCCGCAGTCCCAGGGGCCTTCACCTCCCTGTGCAGTCCCTTCATGAAGCGAATAATGGCCATGGGGACTGCCACCCGCAGAGCCAGCTCCTGCTATGTCCCGGGGTGCCCACCCCTAGGACATAGCTGTGACAGCTTTGACAGCTCCTGCCAAGTCAGAGCAAAACTCGGGTTCCAGCAAGTGAGAGCTGTCAAACAGCTCTCACTTGCTGGAAGAGGTTTCCTCTGATTCCCTGCCTGCAGAGATGCAGGCAGGGAAACAGAGGAAACTATTGCTCTCACAGACAGGGAGCTGCATGTTTAGCAGCTGTCTCTCTGTAACAGCAATGCCAACTCCCGCAGGAGGCAGGGAGCCAGCTGGGACAGCGGGGGCCTTCAGGCACCCCGTAGTCCCCAACAGTGGTGATTGGGTGCCCTGGGGTGGCAACCAAGGGTGGGGTCCCCGGGGCTGAAATTAGCCAGGGGAGGGGGCCATGTGGCCCCCCCTCCCCAGAAAAACACATTTTAGAAATCTAGGCCCTGGGAAGGGGTCCCAAGGGCTGAAATGGGCCGGGGGAGTAGGGCCACGTGGACCTGTGGCCAAACGCCATGCGCAACGTGGGGTTGGGTGGCTACGGGGGTTGGCCGCAGGCACTGGCCGCAGGCTAGGTCCTGTGACCAACTCCACCGCACGCGGCTGAAGGAAGTGCGCAGTGCAATGTTGGGTGGTTATAGGGGGTTGGCCGCAGGGGTGACAGTAGTTGGATTAACATATAGTAATGAAAATTATTTTAGATTTTTTTTAAAACATAGAAATTTGTTGAAAAACCAAAGATTACAGGGACGTTATAGTTGGGAAACAGAACTTAAAAAAACATAGAAATTCACTTAAAAAACAGGGATGTTATAGTTAGGCTCACATTTTAAACGTACGAAACCATAGAAATCCACCTGTTATAGTTATCTCAAGTAACTGTAACTCGTGCCCTAATGTAACTATAACTCGCGTCCTTGCCATGCACTGCTAATTACCCCACAAATTACGGCACTCATGACATCTCTGATAACATCACTGATAAGATCAATGTAATTTTTGAAGTAAAATTCTTGATGAAAAAAACTGTGCATGGCAGGGCACGAGTAAAGTCCCTGTAACCTTTGTTTTTTTTAAGTGAATATATATTACCTACTGGAGGTCATACTTTTTGTTATAGTAGAAACGTGGAATGCCATGCAGAGGAGAGAATGGTTTGGGGATAGTTGGGGTAGCTGACTTAATGAAGTGAATAAAGGAACCTCTTACCTGTTGCATCGTCAGAGGATGGGATCGGTGGATGTCACCTCAACATGGGCTTAGAAAGTTCTACAGTGATGTTTCCTGTGTTTGGCAGGAACCCGGCAGCTTTGGATCTAAATACAAGGGCTTATAGTCGATGACAGCGTTTCCATCATCCTGGAGGAACCCCCAAATCTTCTGTTGTGAATTCAGGAAGTCCAGCGAGGATTAAGGAGACGTTCCTTGGTGCCGTTCGACATTTTGAACTGGACTGGCGAGAGCTGTTGGTTTTTGGGACTACGGTGGTCCCGACGTGGAGGCAGGCAAGAAGCGTTCAGGCAATTTGGGCACAGCTTGTTGCCCCCCCAGTCTTGCGACACTGTGAAGATTGTTGGTCTGAGAGGCTAACTTTCTTTAAAATATATTTGTGGTGTTTTGGAGCCCGAGTAGGGTGGTGAGCATGAACGCTGATGTGCACGTGCAAGCAGTTGCTGTGTCGGGTGAGAGGAAGCGCAAGAGGTTTTCTGCTCATGTGACAATGTACATTTCCCTGCATTGGGAATTTGTTTTTCTTTCCTTTCACAACTGGAACGTGGATTAGGGTAGTATTTGGAGGAAACGTTAAGCAGCCATTTTGGGTGTCAAAGTTTATTTGAAAAGATTAAGGAAAGGAAATGGTGATAGCAGGGTTCAATTAAATTCTGTGACAGGCACACACGATTTGCTTGTCATCAGGAAAACTCTGTGACAGGCACACATACACCCAAAGTATAATCTGGTAAAAAAAAAAAAAACTATAACTTGTTCAAGACACAGCACAGCATTTCTCATAGTTTTTTAGAAATAAGGAAGTTCAACAAAAAAATATATATATCAGAAATATACTCAAGTGGCTTAAAACTTATTATGGAAACAATAGAGAATGCAAAACATCACTTGTCCTCCGTTTTTCCTGGTTAGTCCAGGATAACCTCCAGTGAAGTTGCAAAAGTGGAAAAAATGTTTGCTAACTATGCAAGAGTATGTGGAACAAATCTTGGTGCTGAGTGGAAAAATGTATTATTGCTTCATTGTCTAGGAGGGAAAAGTCAGGAGGTATTAGAAAGTTTGCCAGATCTAAGCAATGCTGAACAAAGAAAGCTGAATGAATATGAAATTAGTACTACAAAGTTAGATCAGCACTACTTACCTAGAGTGAGCACGATAATGGAAAGATACTATTTTGGCATAAGAAAACAAGGGAAAGATGAATCTGTGGAAGATTTTGTAACAACCTTAAGAAAGTTAGCGGCTAGTTGTAAATT
Organism: Pleurodeles waltl; assembly: GCF_031143425.1. NCBI lineage: Eukaryota > Metazoa > Chordata > Amphibia > Caudata > Salamandridae > Pleurodeles > Pleurodeles waltl. Next base: position 547,758,302 of record NC_090440.1, on the reverse strand, counting down.
TGTGGCTCTTACAGAGAAGATAATTAGACATCAATTTGTAATAAAATGTTTCAATGATAAGATAAGAGAGGTGTTTTGGCTGAAAGATGAAACACCTTTGGAGGAAGTTATAGCTATAGCCAAACGTGTTGAGCATATAAAGAAATGTGTGGGAGAACTGAGCAAAGGAAAATAAGTTGAAAAATTCTGAGGAGAAGGTGACTGAAGTGGTTTGCATGGTACAAAATAAACCTAGTACCACAGAAATGAAAGATAATACAGTTGAATCTAAGACGATGTTTGGTTTTAAAGGCACTTGTTTTTGATGTGGAAAGGCGGGACACAAGGCCAATGCAAAGGTGTGTCCAGCAATTCAGGTGGTGTGTAATCGGTGTGGTAAGAAAGGTCACTTTGCTAAATGTTATAAAGGAAGAGGTAGAAGGAACGGAGGCAAGAAGTAAAAGAAATCGTTTTCCAGGTGAATAATGCAACTAATGAACCTTCTTCAGGGTCGGTAAAAGTAACAAATTGTTAAATTAAAATTAAATTTGATTCTTGTTCACAATTGTCTATCATATCAAGAAAATAATTTGATAGCAATTTTACAAGTAAAGTACAGTTACACAAGCCTGACGTAAAATCAACAGGATATGGAGGCTTTCCTATAAATATGCTTGGTTATTTCTGTGGGTTGTTGGAGTACAATGGGAGGTTCACAGATGCTATAATATATGTAGCAGATAAAGGTGATCATTTATTGAGTTGGCCACATCAAGGGCGTTTAGGAGTCACGCTAAATCCCAATGCAGATCCACCGGTACAAGTACAGGAAGTTTTAGGTGTTGGGAACAAGTTGGTTGCCATGTACACAGATCTGTTTAAGGAAAAGCTAGGCTGTTTGCATGTTCACAAACATATTAAGTTGTGAGCAGATGTAAAGCCTGTGGTAGCCAAGGTGAGGAGAATACCCATTAACATGCAAGAACATGTTCAGGAGGAAATTATGAAACTCATAGAAAATGGCATTGTAGAATCTGTAGAGGCCACAGAATGGTTGGCTCCCATTGTAGTAGAAAAAAAAACAACAATGAAATTTGTTTATGTGTTGATCTGATAGCATTTAATTTGGAGTTTATTGCGGATAGATTTCCACTTCCTAACATTGATGAGATGGTATCAACTTTAGGAGGAGCTCAGTATTTCACAACATTAGACCTAGCCTCAGCTTACCATCAGTTTGCACTAGACAAGTCATCACAAGAGTCATCACAAGAGCTAACAGCTTTTATTGGGTTAGTATCTGCTGCCTCAGTATTTCAGAGAATAATGGCCAATATTTTGAAAGGTGTGATTGGAGTTCAGTGTTATCAGGATGATGTGTTGATCTTTGGTAGAACCATAGAAGAACATGATGTCAGAGTTAAGAGTGTGTTAGAGAGGTTACAGAATGCAGGTTTGACGTTAAAGAAGGACAAATGTACATTTTGTGTAACTGAGGTCAATTATTTGGGACATCAGATTTCGGGTCAAGGTATAAAACCAAAGAGGGAGTTGGCTGAAACCATCAGGAACCTTAAAAAACAGAATCTAAAGAAGAATTAACATCTTTTCTAGCAATGGCTGAATTTTATAATAAGTTTGTAAGAAGTTTTGCAGATAAGACTATTCACCTGGGGAAATTATTGGGGAAGAAGGAAGAATTTGAATGGAGTGATGTATGTGATGAAGAATTTATACAGGTAAAAAATGATCTTGCTAATGCCCCCAGTCTACAAGCATTTGCTCCAGGTGGAGATACTGTGGTAATAACTGATGCCAGCAACAAAGGTGTAGGCGCAGCACTAGTTAAAATTAGAGATGGGAAGGAAAGTCTTATAACATGTGCAACAAGATGTTTGAAAGGTGCTGAGACAAATTCTTCAGACATTGAGAAAGAAGCATTGGCCATATTTTGGGCTCTGAAGAAGTTTAAAAATTTGATCTGGGGTTCTACTTTTAGAGTAAGATCATATCATAAACCACTGAAGGAGGTATTTGAGAAAAAAGGGTTGGATTCCATATCTTCAAGATACAGAAGATGGGTGGTTGCTCTTCAAGAATTTGACTTTACTATGGATTATATTCCTGGTGTGAGAAATTTTACTGCGGACTGTTTATCACTCCTGGTTGAAAGTGTTCACTCCCAATATATACATGAGGAATGGGATGAAGTGAATGAGCAAGAAATTACAGTGTGTGAGATAACTTTGGGTGCTATACAAGAAGATGAGTGGAAAAGTGAAGTATCAAAGGATACTGAACTGCTCAAGGTCATGGAGTTGTTATGCCAAAGACAGCACACACCATTTCTGCCTGCGCTGTACCTGTTCTGTGTGTGAAAGAGACTTGTCTTGATTTGGACCAAGCTGTACCTGGCTAAAACTGGTCTGGGGTTGCTTATGTTCCTGCATTGAGAGAATCTGGCCTGGCAGTTTGGGCTGGACTGTTTCAATTGGAGCAAGACCAATAATGATTTGCATATGGATGGCCAGTGTCTAGAGTGGCACAGCATGCAAACAATTAAGGACTGGAATGCAGCTCAAGGGATCTCAAGCTGCTGAAATTAATTGAAATATTCCTTCCAGCACTGTTGTTGTTTGGTATAGTACCTGTTGTGTGTGAATGAAGCTTGAACCACAGCTGTGCTTTCTGAACCACACCCATGTGTGAGGGAGGTTTGCACTACTTCTGCCAGTGCTGCACACTTTGTGTATGTGAAGGAAACTTGCACTGCTGCTGCCTCAGTTATATTGTGCAGCAGCTAAACAAGCTTTCAATCCTGTTGCTTGTGCACTGCATGTTTAATGGGTAATTGAAGTGCACAAAACAGCTATCTGTACTGTACCCTCTGCCTTTCCCGGAGAACAAAAATGTGCACAGCTGTGCTTCATGCTGTAACCTTTCTATAAGAAAGAGAAGCTTGCACTCATGCTGCACATGTTCTACGTGTTTAGATAGGGAGAGAGTGTGTGTGTGTGTGTGTGTGTGTGTGTGTGTGTGTGTGTACGTGTGTGTGTGTAGTTTTCACTCGTACTAGTCACGATGAAAATGTTCTGTTCGGATTACCAGAGGAAACATGCTGCAGAAGGAAACATGCCTGCTGCTGTCTGTACAAATTACCTGCTGCTGCCTGAACAGTATATGTAGAGAGTGTGAGGGAAAATTGCACTACTGTTGCCCTTTTTCTCTGTGAACTGCTTCTGCCTGCTTGATGCACATCCGGTTTTGGAAAGAGATTTGCATTACTCCTGCCTATTCTTTATTTGTTCTGTGTGAGGAATGTTAACTCAGTTGCTGTTGTACCTTTTCTGTGAATCAGTGTATTACTTTATCGCCCTCACATTACAGTAAGCTTAAGCTGATTTTGTTTGTACTGTAACACTGCCCAACTAAACTGCACCTAAGTGGCAACACAAATATGGATACCTTGTGACTGTAGATGCATACATTGCAAACATGAAATAAGGCCTGTAGAGGATACTTAGACTGTGTCCATAGAGAAAATGTTAAGCAGCATTAGAATATAGGCCAGGCAGGTAGATTTGTAAGACGAAAAACAAATGGGGAGCTAGACACAGTCTAGAACATAGATCTTCAGCTTCAATCTGAGCTAGATCAGTGATTGGGTGAGGTGGATATGCCTGGGAAGACTGTTTCAAGAGAGGAATGCAGCCACAGAGGATCATTAGTCAGTTGTGTTCTGCATCTGATTTTGATGGTTAGTAGAAGGCGTTCTTTGGTTGAACATGGTTGCATGTATAGCACCTACAGAGGGACACACTTTGGGTGCATTTGCATATGAAGTAGAGAATCTAAAATGTGCGTCTTTAGCTGAGAGCAAGTCTAGTTTTTTTTTTTTAGATATGCTGCCATTCGTTTATTTTTCTTAATCCAAAATTTCACAGCTCCTGACACTTTTTGTTCCTTTTCACTCCCTCTGACTTGCAGTAATCTAGTCTTGAGTTGGCCATGGCCCCTACCGCAATGGAGTCATATTGGGTGGTGATGAGAGGAGAGTCTTAGGAGTTTTCTTTCAGGGTGTGAGGTTTTTATAACTTCTCCCTCTTGCTGAGGTGAACATCTCATATCACTGTCAGTCTCTGGATATCGCCATTGCCTGGTGACAAAGGTGGGCACTCTCTTCAACTCGCATTGATAACTAGAAAGAAGTCTTTAATCATTTACTGACTTTGCTGCTGCTCCTCATTTCTAATATTGTACATGGCCTACTGTGGAATAATCTTTGTATCTCCAACTCTCTGAGGTCGGGTGAAACAATGTGCCTTCCTTCAGCTGAAACAGAATTATTTTCTATGAAATAATTGAAGAATGTCCTTGGGCTATAATGCATTTCTCGTTCATAAACTGCAACATAATAACCATACATTAGCGTTACAGATTTCACCTGACTACACACAAGTACTTTGCCAACCAATGTCAATATGTTTACAACATGCAACTATCAAAAGAAAGGTTATCAAAGTCTGTGAAAAGACGAGGCTCCGTATTGTTACTCACAAAGAAATAACAAAATGTACTATATAGGAGTTCATAATCCTCCTATGATGACTCCTGAAAACTGTTTGGAAAATAAATGCTGAGTCATTAAACACAAGAAGTTTCCTTCAATGCTTCTCTTTTCACAGTTCAGTTTTTCAGAAATTTCAAGATTATCAACGGTCTGCAGTTTCAAAAATGTGGCAACAACATCCCAGCTTCAGCAACTATGCATCTCGATTGCTTAGCAAACACTCTCTGAACCACAAGGAAATTAGACTCCGTGACTTCAAAATGGCTGCCACCACTGGGAAGCCTCTTCAGAGTCCTGAGGCTTCATGAGACATGCACTTTCCATTTTTAAAATCACGCATCTTGGCATAGTGCATCTAGTGCAGACCTGACTGTCCAAGCGGCACCAATAGTCAGCACACACTGCCAGCCTCCCCTGCATCTGGAAGTGCTCCCTTTTGGTAAATGTGGATTACTGTGGATCCCGGCAAGTGTGGCTAGGAAGAGGTAAGTGCAGTACATGGATAATGACAAATACTATCAGGCTGTGTATTTTCATTCTGATGTGCCAGTGCTCTCCAAAGATGGCAAAGACTGTCCATATTTCTCTAGAAGTATTGTGGGTCTAGCAACAGGATTTTGGTCTTCCAGCTATTCAGTTTGAGGTTGTTATCTGCCTTCTATGCCTTGATGGAAGTGGGGCAGCTGTTCTTGATTTCAAACTGGTTTGGAAAGTGTAGTATGCAGATGTAAAATCCTGGTTGGGAGTTGGGAGTGTTTTCCTGAGGTGGATAGAGATCCTGTACGCAGACCCTGACGCCCGGGATAAAACAGGCAGATAATTTCGGATGAGTTTCCGATAGGCAGAGGCACAAGGCAAGGATGTCCATTGTCCCCACTCTTGTTTGCTCTAGCAATGGAACCACTTGCCACACAATTCAGAAGGAGGGCGCAGGAATGGGGCATACCGCACGGGGCGGCTATCAGATTATCTCACTATACTCAGATGATGTGCTGATATACTTGAGTGAGCACACAGCCTCGCTCACTGGTATGTTACAACTACTGAACCGATGCAGTGATATATCAGGCCTGTGGGTAAATTGGTCCAAATCCTGTTTGTTTCCGTTAGCGCCGACACTGGAGGAATTACGATCAAGTGCTCCAACATTGCCTACACTGCACGAACTGCCCTCCAGCCTGGGTGGGCATTGCAGTATATCCCAGATATATAAAGTTCAAATGGGTAACCCGAAGGTAGCTCAGCCCAAGTTGAAGGCAAGGTGGGACGGGGTTCTCTCCGCCCCGTTGGACCAACAAGAATGGGATACGGCACTCAGCTTGGTGCGATCCGTGTCTCACAAGCCTAGGTTTCGCTTTACCCAGTTCAACTACTTACACCAGACCTATCTATCCCCGCACCGGCTACAATGCATGTTCCCTCAGTCTCCCCAGGAGTGCCCACGATGTGGGGATGCAGATGCAACCTTTTTCCACATGACATGGGAATGCCCGCCGCTACTACGTGCCTGGCAAGACATAACTGCTCTGACTGCCGAGCTGGTTGGGTGTCCGCTGTCTCCCACACCTGCTTCTTGCTTATTGGGTATCCAACCACATCCGAAAGGAAAAAAACCATTACAAAGATGTATTGAGTTGGTGTTCATATTATTCAAGCGCCTAATAGCAATGCGATGGAAAGCGCCAGCCATACCAGACACTGGACACTGGATAAAAGATATGCTGAAGTGGGCGAGGGCAGAGGCTCAAGCGTTACACTCACTCCAGGATAGAGGAATACAGATCAAGGGGATAGATAAATGGGACACTTTGGTTGCATCACTCGAAGCTAAAGATGATTCCCGCCCGCCATGATCACATGGTTGACAGCGACCGACATGCCCACATCTGACATTGATTAAGATCTAACTGGACCCTGTGGTCCGGAGACATACGCCATGATCTCACCCTAAGTTACATGCCAACTACAGTGTACCACACAGTATGTATGGCATAAGTGGATACACCTGAGATGTCACACAGTGGGCGGGAGGGTTGAGGCTGAGGGAGACTCTGTCCAAGAAACACTGTTGGAAAATGGGACAGAAGCTGATTCTATGGTGGCCGTTGATCATAGGAGGCCTGCATTGGAGCTCTCCCCACATGCCTCTGGCTGACCACAGTGATAGGCGTTGTGGAAAAGCACACTACCTTTGCAAAGGAGGGTAACCTCTACCCCCTGTCCCACCGATCCTGGTCATGGGCGTTCCCCCCTTTTGCCCTTCCCTTCCTCCCCCCCCTTCCTCTCCTTCCTCCTCCAACACAGCCCCCCACCCAGTAGTTCATTAATCAAGCTCACTTCCACATGATATTAGTTATTTTAGGATTAGTCACCCTCACTTGGAACGCCTAATAGGTTATTTCACACCGCTGTACGCATAGTTCTGTCTTCTCTCCTTACTCTTCCTTTCCTTTTCTCACTCTCTGTTTATCACAAAATTGGATTACGTATTATAAACAATGATAAGAGCAGTGACTAATGCTCAGATGTATGTGATACTGTGTTTTCCACATTAATAAAGAGATTTTAAAAAAGTATGTATTGAAGAGGGAAGCATTATTTTTCTAATTTCACATGTGATCTTGCAAACAAGGGATTTGCCTCTGACTTTAGAACCATATTTCCAGGAAGGATTTAAGCCATCTACTAGTATTGCTAGAGGTGATGGGCACTGTTTGAAGGCTATGGAAAAGGGTGAGGTTGTCTAGCAGGTTGAAAGAAGCTGAGAGGTTAGATAGTATCCACGTGCTGAGTTAACCCTCCCCTGGAATTTCAAATATATCATATCTCACATTATCCAATGCTGTTTCAGTTCTGTGTTTTGACCTAACCCATATTAGAGTTTATTGAGAAGGTTCTTTGACTCAATGTCATTTGGAACTGCTTGGTAAAGTATTTTCAAACTGTGAAATGGCAGTAGTGATTGTGATTTGTGAGTTCTATGGTGGATTTGTTTTAAGAGAGGTGTGATGTAGGTGTGCCTTAGGGTGAGAGGGACTTTTGATTGTGTGACTGTCAGTGATAGAGAATCTGTGTGAGTAGCTGCAATATAAGAGGGGCATTTAATTTAATTCAGATCAAGTGTTTTCTAATAAACAAACTCCACTTTACAGATGTGATTCTGCATACCTTTTTAGGTACCAGTGGCACTTGTATCATTTTTGGGTTGTTTGGCTCTGTCTTAGACATGTTCACTTTCTGGGCATGGCCCATGAAAGAGAGAAGCAAGAACACTTTTGCAACACACAGGGTGCCACCAGAGGTGGATGAGCTGCTGAAGACTCGAGCCAGAAACCTGGCTCCGGCTCAAGGCAACGTTCTCCTGGACTATCAAGTCCACTAAGGACTGAGCCTTCCATGGTTGCTCTTCTTTCTCAAAGCTCATATTCTTCTCCCTCCATTTATCCACAATCTCCTCCCTCTATCTGTGAAGTTCACATTCTCCTCACTCTATCTGTGCATACGTATGTATAAGGCATTTCTATAGGGCAAAGATTGCTAAAAGGCTGCAGAACTCTGCATGGGGCCAAAAACAAGCATAAAGTCAAAAGGTGATAGGACAGGTAGCTGGGTCATGTATAGTAAATGCATTGCAAAGAAGTGTGCTTAAAAGAGGTGAGACTTCTTAAATTGGAAAACTGTTGGGCCAGTCCTGATAGTAACAGGGATGTTGTTCCAGATCCTGGGTGCACCAACAGAAAAGGTCTACTGTCTTCTTTTTTTCTTTTTTACACTTCTTAATTTGCAGTCTGATGGAGTCCCAGCTGCTGGTGTGTTGCCAACCACTGGAGGTGATCAGCTAGTCTGCAAGATAAGTAGAGGAGCTGGTCTTGAAGGTTTTGTAAATGATGGAGCTGGCTTTGTATGTGATGTGGGCCGTCAAGGAAAGCCAGATGAGTTCCATCATGATGGGAGTGATGTGATCATATGTCTTCTGGCCCTCGGTGAGTTATACTGTAGTGTGTAGGATGTCCTTATTGTAGAATCTGGGATCCAATGGAGCAGGGGGTAGTCACGTTTCAGATGAAAGTGTACGAGGGCTACCACAGCAGTTGCTTTCTGGAAGAAAGGATTTCACATTTTTTAGAAGAGAGCGCTGGTATCAGGTCATCTTTAGTTTTTTTGGTGATGTGTTCCTTAAGGGTAATGTGGGTTGGTGTCCAGAATTAATCTAAGTGACTCTGCATTCGGTGAAAGTTGAGATTCTAAGCCATCACGGTTCATGTCATAGATCCAGGTTAGTACTGTTTCTTGTTTGTTGTTTTTGAGAAATAAGAGGAATTCTGTCTTAGTTGGGTTGAGCTTCAGATAGGCGCCAGACTGCCAGGTCTCATACAGGCTTTTGTTTGAGGCATTTGATGTCTGATGCTGAAAGGATTTCAAGCAGAGTTGTGTATTATTGGCATACCAGTGAATCCTGATGGTGTTATCTGTGATTAGAGCACCTAGCGGCTTCAGAATGAAGATGACAGGGATGACAGGAGAGAATATGGAACCCTTAAGGACTCTCCAGGTGACATGGTCTGTTACAACCCGGAGGAGCCTGTGCGTACAAACTGGTGGTGGTTGGGAAGGTAGGAGAAGAATCGGTGAAGGGCATTGTTGATGAATCTCATTTGAGACTCCAGGGTGTGTATGAGGATGGGATGGATGGTCAACTGTATAACAGGCGGGCTGGGGTTGGGAGAAGCTTTGCATTGAGTGATCCTGGACTTGAACATAGACTGCTTTTTCAATTATGTTGCTAGTGAATGTTAGGTGAGGAATGAGTCGGTAGTTGGCAAGGTCATAAGGGTCTAGAGTAGTTTTCTTTAGCAGTGGGAGAATTTGACATATTTTGAAAGCTTTTGAGAAGATGCCTTAAGTGAGGGGCACATTGACAATGGTAAGCAGAGTTACGAGAGCTTTGACGAAGGATGAAGGTAAGGCATCATCAGAGGTGGTTTTGAGGGAGGTGAGTATGTCATCATGGGGTAGATTGGGGTAGGGCGGGGTAGACTTTAGTAGACGAGAGTGGGGTAGACTGAGAAGAGTGGCGTGAGGTAGGCTGGGGTGGGGTGGGATGGAGTACAGTGGGGCAGATTGGGGTGGGGTAAGTTGTGGTAGAATGGAGTAAAGTAGACTGAGGTAGAGTGGAGTAGAGTGGCATATAGAGTGGGGTAGATTGTAGTGGAGTGGGGTAGATTGTAGTGGAGTGGGGTAGATTGCTAAGTAGCAGCAGCTACCAGGTAATATGCAAATGGGCTGCATTCTTGGTGACAGTTTTAACTGCCTGAAATGCCCTGGTCACATGGATGCAACTAGTCCTACCAACAGGGTGCTTCCCAGCTACCCTGTTGTTTTTTAACCAGTGCAACAAAGTCTCCATGGCAGGATTTGTAATGGGAACAATGAACGTACACTGGCCGTGTGTTTAAAGCTGCTGACTGCAAAGAGTACTGTCTGAAGCCCACCCACAGTGGTACTTTGATGACTCCACAATTGCAACAATGGAGGACTTTGGCTGAAAAAACACAAGCAGCACCACCTCATCTTGTAATTTAGAGCAAATCACTTAATCTCCCTGAATTTGTGTAACACAACTGGTGCTCATGCAGAGCACCCAATACTTTCCGAAAGATGGAGTTCGCACTATAACATGAAAATAAAATTAGTACCTCACTTTACAGCAGGGATGGACACTAAATTAGATCAATCTGTACTTCGACCGTGCTCCACAAAAAAAACAAGGAGGTCGCACAGTGATGCCTTTCAAGTGCAGCCCAATCAGAAGGCAGCAAAGAAGAGTGATTAAGATGTCAATGAATAGTAAACAATGGATGGGCTCAAAGCCCCCTTTTTAGAATTGTTTTTCTTTCCATACAACAGGTTGTTGCCTAGCGGCAATGCATGTTCACTGCATGCAGGCTTGACCTAAAAATAACAGAAAACAGGAGAGTGGAGTCTCAGGTAACATCCATAAAGCTGCCACTGTGTTCCAAGCACTGATTTTGCCACATGTGAGGCAAGGGGTCGCGAGGTAAGGGGTCGCGAGGTAGTTGCTAAATGATGTCCATGGGGGTAAAGGACACAGATCAACATCAACGCCAGAGAAGTAAAACTGGAAAATCCAGCACTGAGCGCAATAGACTGGGAGTCGATAGCCGTCGTCATTCCCTACTAAGTGAGGGAAAGAGTAAGCCGTGCGCTGCACAGGAGGAAAGCATCTGGAAATGAAATATTGACGATCGGGACCATTTCCATAATTAGCCCTTTTCTCGGCTAACAATTGAACCAACTTATTTATTTAGAGATCAAGCAGCGGAGCTAATGAATTTCTCCACAAAAAAACCTTTAGTAACGACTCGTCAAGGAGCAGGCGGGCATTAGCAGGGTACTCAGCGGCGGTCCCGCCCTGAGCATCAATCTCAGGTGTCCAATAATGTCATTACCGAACAAATGCCTTCACCAATTAGATGGCGGAACGAGCTACCGAGGCGCAGCGACGTGCTTCTTGGCGTGACTGCTTGTTTTACTACCTGCAGAACGGGCACGCAGGCAAACTGCCTGTACTATGAGGGTCGGTGCTCTCGGGTGACGCCCCGCGCTTTGTGCAGGCGTCGCAGATGAAATGAACATATTAAGAAAAGAGTGCCCACCCGCTGTCGATACAAAACCCACTATGACATAAATGTAACTTGGCAGTGGAGGCAGATAAGAATGCCACGCTTACAATATTGGTGTACCAGATAAGGACTCTTTAGGAAAGGTGCTAATAACTTTGCTTTTTACATGGATGTGAGTCCATTGGCCAAATTGCAAAATTCAGAATTTTCACCGAGGAACGATCAGAAATTATCTGTGTTTTTAATTGGTTCTAAGTGCAAAATAAACTGCATAACTTCAATATCGGAGACGTTGAGAGCTGCTTTTGCTTTAGAAAATGTACATAAATTCCCCCGCTTGTCCACACTGATCTTGCATGAACTCCAGCAGGCCTTGTGGGATATTGATGTATGTGCGGTTTTCCAAATGAGCAGAGCATTGCTGACCTAAACTCTCTGGCTCCATTTTTGCGTAACGATTGTCAATCAACCGTGATTACTGAACCCTGCCTATAATTCGAACACAGTGCGAAATCCAAGTCTGTTTTTGTAGTAGCGCACAATTATTTTATTTCTCTGCTTCTGCGTGTTCAAGCAAGAATAAAAAAAAAAAAAACGTTTGAATTCTTGAGTTATTTGTTTTTGTGCCCTTTGTTTTAACTTTGCTCTGCATGCTCCCAGAGCCCTATGCTTGCGTGCTCAGTTCTTGTTGTTTAATTTTGTATGCTAGTCATGATCCTGCATTTCCACCTCCTACACATAAGTTTTGTTAAAGTATGCAATTCTGTCTCTCTTGTGTAAGGCTTATTGATTTCCAACGTGAAGCCTTCTAATCCCCTTTGTGTTTCTCCTCTTTAACTTACTGAGGCTTGTTTCCCACAAAGGTTTCTTTTTTTGGCACCAAACGATATGAAATTATCACTTCTTACATAAATATCCTATACTGTGCCCTTCAGCTGTTTTATAACGGTTCACCATTTCCTTTTGTGTACTTATATTGATTTATCATACCGGGGTCAAAAGATGTCCCGTCTGCATACCTGGTGTTTGGCTTGTCCAAGTCAGCGGTGGGCAAGGCACCAGGTTTTTGCCAGTGGTACCTCGGTGGGCTGTGCCAGCGGTAACCTTTGACTGACTGCCCATCATCCATAGGACCTTTAGTCAATGTACACCATGATGTCTATCCTACGTAGGCAGGAATTTGTGACGTACATTTGTCCTGTTCTAAACCACCAGGAAAAGCCCAGTGGCCCTGAATAAGAAAGAAATGACCCCAAGCAGTCAGGGCTATTTTTTCAACAATAAACTTACTTTGAGAGTTTGTTTCTGAAAAAAGGAAGCATTTCCCAAGCGGAAACATCAGAGCTAGAACCCACTTGGCAAAGCTAGGAGGGAGAGTTGGCAGCTTGCCGCTCTGGCAGAGACCTCTAATTATTGCGGGTGGTCTGAGACAGTAGAGACCATAGTGTCTCTTGACCTGGTTAGCTGGCAGTGATGCTGCAACAATTTCCAGGGTGGGAGTGGTGGTTATCGAGATAACCTGACTTGACTGTACTTTCCACGCTGGTGATATATATTGTGAAATATTTCACTTTAATTTGTAAATCAAGAACACGCACATATTTACAGATGTGCTAGAAATCCTCTGGAATACAGTGGCCTTCTCTTTTCAAGTGTCACTGATTCCAATTACAAAATACCCCAAACTTGCAGTCTGAGACAGGAACAGCTTTCCATGTTAAAAGAATTAACATCACTTTGTCACAAGAAGTTGCATGTCATAAGACAGTTTGCCCTTGAAGCTCAGTAAATGCTTCAAGATTATTGTTTATTTATTGTTTAATAATTTATTGTCTATTTATCACCTGATTGTTAATTTTTCATCTGAACTCCATCAAGGATATGTGGGGGTGCTGCAGCACTCTTCGCTCCCCTACTTTTAATGCCACTGCTGACTAGAGGGGCCACTTTCACTACTCTAAAAGTGAGCCCATGTGCCCAGCTTTTTAGTAGTCTGAATTAGAATAAGTTGCTCAAGTTGGTACATGATTTCCAGGATCTGTGGCTGTTGCCAGCAGGCGGCAGCAGCTTTAACTGATGTGAACCGTCCGGCTTCTGGGCTTGAACACAGATCATTCCCACGTATCTCATTGTGGTTGTAGGCCTCTACAAGGCCATGTTTCTAGTGGTGTACCGGACTGTAGCCAGCAGAACTCTTGCCTGAGATCTTCATAAAACAACTCTAGGAATCCAGCTAGTTATTCTCTAGAGCCTCAGGCTGCACTGCTATCTTGGGGCTGCGCCCTGTTTTTGCTGAAAGCCCGGAGTTCCCAGAGTTTCTTAGGTTCCACAAGGCATTATTGAAACAATGCACAATGCCCTTCCTACCTGGCTCAGCGTACATCTAAACTTTGAAGGTTGCACCCTATTTCACAACCAGGAGTGCTCTCTTTTTTGTGTGGCTTTACAGTACTGGAGGCTGCTTCAGTGATTTGCCTCTGGGATACTGTTAGATATGGCTTTGGCAATGTTCACTGACAGACTTTACCCAGACTCTTTAAAGTGTAGGCACCAGCTAACAGTATCAAATGTGAGACTGAAAATGTTGCCTATTGGTCTTGATGCTGGTTACTGGGTACGTGAGCGAACCATGGGAAACCAAAGCCTCTTGGTCAAGCAAAGAAGGCAGGGTAGATGGGAGGGATGGTGAAAGTTGACTAACGTCCAGGAGAAAAATAATTTTATGCACAGTTTATATCACTTTGCAGCCAGGATTATTACACCTTAATAAACTCTTTACACTAGAGTCCAATAGAAAGGTGTACAAATACTATTAGTTTCAATACACTAGGCTTGAAAGTTCTAGAAACATGTTATAATTTTAAGTAGGATTCACATTTTACATTTCGCAAACCACTTTATAGTTACTGTTCTGGGTAGTAGAAAGTTGGCTTATGTTATGCTATGTGAATGTAGCAACAACGATAGCTCTGGAGCTGCCTAAAGTTTTCAACATCATTAACACAGAAGTTTTTGAAGGTACCCTTCGTGTACTCTGGAGAGAAGACACAGATGTTATAGCTCATTTGTATAGTTGGGGGACTTATTGCTGAACCTCTCCAAGTTTTTTAATTTCTTCTTTTACTGTTTTATAAAATAATCCAAAGAAGTATTTGCAGTAAGTTATAACGTTCTCTAAAATCCATTTATCTCAGTAGCTAATGTGCCCAGTTCACTGGAAAGGGCATGGCCAATATCCCAGGCTCTACTAAAAATGGTCACAAAATGTCAATACCAGTGAGCATATATAGCGCCTGGTTACTCCGCTTTGGTAGGCAGCACATTCTACCCAAAATGAGACCTTAGGTGCTTCCCTGTTAAGGTTAGGGAGTACCCAGCTTCTGCAAGGAATATCTGAGGTCTGTTGATGCTGCCCATTTGATGAATGGTGTTGGTCATAAATAAGACCCTCTCAATGGTACATGAAATGAGGACTGGCACACACCCCAAATGAAAGGTAACACTCCTAATTCTGATGGACTAAAATTACTTTGGACCACTTCAGCTTAACCACTCCCCAGCTTGGCTGGGCAAAGGGGACCTATTAACAAGGAATGAGGATGAGAATAGGTTCCTGCTTACTTCAAACCAGCTTGGCACTGAGGTTTCTGGAAATGACGCAGTACAGTCCTCACAATCGCAATGTGGGCTCTCTGTGGTGCAGGATGCCATCTAGGATCCCGCAATTAGTATGAAAATTGGGTTCAGGTTGCTGGTGGTGCTAGATTGTACACAGTAGAGCCTCATCCCTGGAGTAAAGCCACACTGTACCTACAAAAACAATATTTGCTGTCAGCAGCCAGCAACCTTGCATCACGACAGTCGTGGAGGAATGCCCTCCAATGAACTCTTTGCTTAATTTTAATGACCTGGAGACTATAGAGTGACTCAGCGTGTCCTGCCAGGCCCCACTGTTAGAAAGCCTTGAACAAAGACACAAATGACATATTTTATTCTGCTCTAACCTTTACCCCACACTCTCCTTAGATGTTAACAAGGCCTCCGATTCTGTGTCTAATTGGATCACATCAGCAGCACTTGACTCTTTTGCCCTCCAAGAGGAGTCCTTCAGGGGCATGATTTAAAAGTGAACTTCATTTTCTCTGAATTAAATTCAAAGAGACCGAATGCCTAAGGAACATAGCCTACTGTGCTAATATTAAACAGCTTTACCTTCACTTCGATACATTAGATAAAAACATTATTTCAAACCCATTGTTAACAATCTAACACCTCCAATGAGGCCTTTAAAATTATTTCTCAAATGGGCAACCTGGACTCCCTTGATCCATATTTTCCCGTTTCTAATAATCTCTGAAGATCTGTGCGAACCTCTTTTGTCCAAAAAAAATACCTAATCCAAGCCACCTTTTCCAATACTGATTTGGATGCTCTATCACTTTTATCAAGCTCTTCCTAGTCATAATAGACATTCCTGCTGTGCCTGAATTTGTACTGACACTCCTATCTATCTAATCTCCAATCTCCCTGTCCTCCAAAATTCTTGAAACTATCTGCTGTTGGGAGTTAGGTGGTGTGGTGACCTTGTGGAGTTCTTCTAGAGCAGAGGATGATCCTTTCACTTTAAAGTCAAGTTGCCAAAAGCTTCGTTGTAATACCATGAAAAGAAGGAGTATGCGTGCGGTGGTCATGCTTCATTGGATTGTAAACCTTGTCTTTGCCTGCAACTGAGTGTTCCTGTTAACAATTATCCATAGAGAAATGAGGGTTTATAATGACCACGTGCACCTGGAGTGAGGACTGCAGAAGATGGGCCTCCTAATGCATCTCACATCTCCAAGCATCAGAAACCATTTCAGTGCCGGAAACTGGGAGATAACCAATTTTCCCCTGCATTGTGTGACATCCTCACCTATTAACCTTGGAACATCTCAGCAGAGGTCTGCTATCTACTGGACAAATAAGACTGTTCCGTGTTTCCCTCTGCTGCCAAGGACGGCCCATGATGGATCCTGCAAATAAGGACCATAGTCTAGCGAGAATGGACGACCACTTGAGTGAAACTCTCCTTCCAGTGATGCAGAGGTAGAAAACCTGCAAGATCTTTCCTCTTGTCTCTTTTCCAAGAAGACAGTGTCAGGAATCAGTCAGTGCATTTAAAAATGCACTACAGACACTCCTCTGCAGGAGCACATCCAGACATTATTCTGCTGGCACAGACATTTACTTCTGATGCAGCAGGGGCAGGCATAGTGAGTGATCTCACATTTCCTTTCACCAAGAGATACACTGTTCAGGAGCCCTCCTGGGGACATGATCCTGTCCGAAGACTTTCAGAAACATACTGCACATGAATTATGCATGTTTTTTACACACAGTACAGAAGACAGCCCTACACATGCATACGGTCTCCATTTGGTCATTCCTTATGCCTTATTCTATGGATCTTTCTTCACTTTCTGAGCCTAATGTTTTACCTTAACTTTGTCTGCTTTGTCCTTTTGCCCCAGTTAGTTTGTTTGGCCATAGGAACATTGTCGTTGGTAGCGAGGCACTTTCTGAGAGGAAAGACTATGGCCACCTGCTTAACGCTCATAATTATGGTTTGCTCTTCTGTTTCTGGTATGCGGACTCAAGAGCACGTGCTATATTTGATGAAAAAATGACATCTCCCCCAGCATATTCTCAGCGACAGCAGGGACATCCTATGCCCATAATCAATGAACATTACTTTGTAGGATAGACTCCAATCCAAAAGTGGTAGGTATCAGCATGCACTATTGCATTTTATCTCATACTTTTCTCTTATAACAATGGGTTATGGCAGCTACAGGCTTGTAGGGACAGTTTGTGCCAGCATGAAAACACTTCTCACACAGGCCATACAGCACTCACAGACCTTCTTTCCATCTATACAACTAGAATATAACGCTTAAGCCTTCTATCATTGCTTTTTGCTTCATATTTATGCATAGATACTGCAACAAAACACAGTCCAACTCTGGGGCACATGCATGACACCTAAACACTAGCCACATAGCCATTCTCTTTTGTCCCTAGCGCCCCACGGAGTAGCACGCTACCTGTCTGCAACTGTGATTCAGCGCCTCGTCATGGGTATGAAACCTTACAAATGTAATACAATGCAATTATCAGCATGTGGGGGTGTGCATAAACTACCCTTGTGCTGTGTCTTTCTCAAGGACTCGGAACACCTACCCCTCGCCGGGCACAAGCTATGCCCAGGCAGACAGCAGGGGACGTCCTCTTGTTTGCCACTGAGCTGACAAAAAAACAGCAGCTACCTTGCAGGCATTCCAGTACATCTATGATAATCAACACAGAAGTGCTACATGATGCATGTTTCATGGCAGAAGAAAGAAGTGGAGGGTCCATATTTAATCATCAGAGCTCCTATCAGCCTTATTTGATTGCGTCTGTTAGGGCTCAATGCAGATTTTGACTTCATCAATTTTGAGGCAAAGCTTGCTGCTTTCAAAAGATGTTAAACTTACTAGGTTCCTCTTAAAAAAAAATAAAAGCTGTGTTCCGGCATTCCTGAATTCATTCACTGTCTGTCTTGAGCATCAGCTTTTAGCGGTGGGAGATTTTCTGAGATCCAAACGGACAGTGTTCACCTGAGACTGCACCGCCTGCTCAACCATACCAACCTAGGTCTGCGTTAGCAACACTTTTGTCCTGTACAACGTGTCACCAGTGCTTCCCAGAACCCTGATGCCAAAGGGTAAACTGTCAAAGCAGAACAAAACTTTCTCATATGGGTTTGGTCATTTGATGGCACCATACTTATTGATAAAAACAAACTATGATTTTAATATGTGAATAGATAGATGAGATCAAGGGGCCGTGCCCTGGAGTTAATCTTTCACACGCGAGACTCAACTAAGGTGAAGTCCTCTGTCACAGGAGCCTGGCCTTGCCATTGTGTTAGTACTTCTATCCATTTGGCCTTAGGCTTCAGTGCTATCACAGCTCCCAAGTCATGATACAGCAACAGAGACATACATTTCTCTCTTTCTCTTGCAGTTCACAGGACACTGCCTTGCTAATTTAATAAAATTCATATTTCTGCATGTCCTATAAGGAGACTGTAGATTGCAATGGATTTGATACCCGGGTACAAACTGCACTTAACACAACAGCTATTATTAAAGACTTGAGAGATATCCATGCAAGGGAGATGAAAAAAAGTGCATCAAATCAACATAATCAGGAATATTAGTAGGTAAAACAAATGTTAAAATCTTTATACTAAAGAAATATGGAAGTACATTCCTCAAAACCAACTATTTTGACTTCCACAAGATTTTGAAAAATCAACCTTGCACAAATAACGTCACAACAGCAATAATTTATCATCCTACATTCTTGTAAAAATGTCTTCAGTCTGTCAGGTTATTCTCTAGAGGTTATTATCCATAATGGATGGGATCATCCCAGCTCTTTTCCTCAGCTCCAGGTTAGATGGCCAATCCTCTATTCACTGACGCGTTGCAACTCGGCTCACTACAAATTATTTCCTTATTTTGAAACTAGACTAGACTGACACATTTGTAGCTAGCGTATTGTCATGAACTGGAAATATAGCTTATCTCCCCATACTTGGCAGGCACACAGGCACCATACTTTAAATGCTGTCTCCTTAGCTCCAGTAAAAGGAAGGAAAGGCTGGAGTTGGACAGGGAATGTTGGCACTATTTGGCATAAGGCTATGCGTCTTTAGAGGAAGCTCTACACCAAAGCAGAAACTACATTGCCCAGACTAGAGTGTTTAGAATAATAACCAACTCTTATGCCATTTGGGAATAGGGGTAGCCGTCATTATTGTTGAGTATACGTTTCCTCCTGGTTCACAGCCTACCTTGCTAGGTAATTCAGATATATGCAGGGCTATTCACACAGGTGACTTACACTTGTTAACTTGTTAGCAATTTACATGCATAATTTACTTATAAACTTTTCAGTGATTATACTACTTTTGGCTATTCACAAAACCTGAATGCAAAGTTTCCCAAAATAGACCTATATATCTCCACCACCTGAAAAAAAGAGGTAGAGTAAAATTTATGACTGTGCGTTACTACTGCCAAGAAATAAATAATAGCAAGTACATCACCACACAAGACCAACCACTTGTACTGCAACACTCTCCCACTGAAAATAAAGGAGGTAGGGACTTAAAATGAAACCTGATAGGAAAGAAATATTAAATTAAATTAATTAAAACAGTAAAAATTATATGTAATATAATTTAACGCTCAAAAACTTAATATACTCCATATTTGTTTTTAATAAAATATGTTAATACCTATTTAGAATTAGAAAATTGATGCAACTCCTATTTTACTAAAATATATTTTAATTAGTTTTAATCAATTCATACAACATTTTAATAATTATTAAAATATAATGATTTTTTTTTTCAATTTAGGTGGGAATTTATTTTTTAATTTATACTTCAGAAAAATAGATTTAATTTATTTAAATTAAACACAGAGTAAATTCAAACCTTAATTGTGCTGTAACCTTTTTGTTTAACATTTAAGATACACACCTACAATTATTTCACTTTATTTAATATTTATTTTTACTAATCTATTATAATGGTTAATAAACTCTTATTTTTCCCAGCACATACCATAGTGAGAGCTCCAACTCGACGGTGGAGCCTCCCTGTGGTAGAGTAAATGGAAACAAAAGTTTCTCGAATTTAAATAAGTAAATTGTAAAAATATATTTATGTTAAATTTGAATGTGAATTCATTTCCTTTCTCAGCTTTATTTGATTATATTGAACTACCCATACACATACAATAACTATGACACATAAATTACAGCAAATATCATACCGAATCAACATACTGCCATGAAACAGATCTTGCAAAACAAATATTTTGATAAATTAAACATGATATTAAAAATATCACACAATCAGGTTACAGTTCCTGTTAATGCAGCATGTATCCATAAATTCATATCCTGATTAAATTCATATTGCTTTAGGTTTCAAACACATTACTTTATGCCTTGACCTGAATTAATCTTGGCAAGTTAAAAAATAATTAGCTTCTTAAACATACACTGCTACAACAGTGAGTCACAGCTTTAAGAAAGTTAGCCACACTGAAGCATATTTCATTAGAGGGTAATTTTTGGAGACAGGTTAATGCTGTTCAGCATCTCATAAAACCTAGTCTTCTCAGGATTGGGAGCATACATTTGTGTGTGAATATTCTATACAAATTACAAACAATTAGATATGCAACAAGGTCTGAGGTGACGACTCATCATAAGGGCATATGTAAGTAGAAGCAGTATCATATTGACCGAGAGTAACAGTCAATTCCCATCTGATTGAACCAAGTCTGAACCTAGAAAGTAGAATTTGTTCCCATGGAAGGATAACTAGATCCAAATAGGGTTCTAAGCCAAAAGTGGCTTGGATTGCAACATAATACTTTATAGAGGGTTTTAACAGTTCCCCTGAAACCCTCTCATTATGCCTAGTCTCCATCAATGCTGTGCCTAATCCATACCTTATCATTGCCAGTTATTTGTAAGGGCGATGAAAATATAGCAGGCCTTCCCAATTTAGCAGTGGTTACTTTTATGTACTGAAGCCAGGGGATTTTTGTCCAAAGTCGCGAGATAAGCAATCCTTAATAATATCTTTATTCAACGATGCATGCTCATTGCATGGAACTGAGGACCACAGCAATTATTATTATTGTTATTAAATATATTTCTAAAGCACACATTTGAATAAAAGGCATCCTGGCACTAAGCATCCTAATGCGGTCAGTCATGCTCTACCCCACCTTTATGTAGTAAAAAAAACAAATTTTAAGAGATTTTCTTAACTGGCTAATATCAGATGATTTTTGCAGGAACTCACATTTCGCAGGTTATTCCAAAAGCGAACTGCCTGACCTGAGAACGCTCTGCCTCCGACTCAAAAAAGTCTATAGTTTTCCTGAATCAAGAGACATGCATTGGCGGATCAGCGACCTAGTTAGTAGTTCCTGAGCTTATTTCTCAAGTAGACATAACCCATCATAGGTGCAGCCATGTAAACAATTACAAAGTGATTTAAAAGAATCTTCTTTCTCACTGGTAACCAATACAAATATTTAAGTATCATAGAAGCTGAGGATATTCTTGGGAGATCCAGGGCTGACCAAGCTGCTGCATTGTGGAAGTAGGCCAATCATTTAATTAGCATGTCAGGTGTACCCATGAGCAGTGTGTTACTATAGTCTAACTGGGTAAGAATGGTAGTTTGCACAATGAGAGCTCAGTGTTCTGCGGGAATAAATGGCAATATTTTCTTAACTTTTTTAAGAGTGGAAAACAGGTTGAAGATAGCCTATTGACAAGCGATGATAATGAGAGATCGTTGTCAAAAAAAACTCCCAAGATTTTGAACCTCCAAAGATGCAGACTGTGGAGAATTGGTTTGAGGTGGCCAAAAGTTAGCTGGTAGTAGCAGTGGTATCTGATTTGCTTAGCAATGCTGTACCTCAGTTTTGTCTTCACTGAATTTCAGGAAATTCGATGACAGCCAACTACTAACCTAACTTATACACTGGTGGAAATTGTGAATAAGGTGCCAATTAAATTTTATCTTCTAGATATTCCAGACCTAATTTTTCATGATGGCAAAGTGTGGGCTAGACACAAGGAGCCCCAAAAGGCTCAACACATACAGTTGTCCTCCACCTGTAAAACTTTTACATCAGTATATCCCCATATACGAGCCCCATATGTTAACACTAGGAGACACTTTCTATTATATATTTCTGGAACTGAGGCGATCGGTTTACTCCTATACTGGCTGCTAGATTAAATAAATAACTTACAAATTGTGTAAAGCTACTACTGGGTAAGCACAGGACCCATGTGCTAGCAGAGTCAAGTACAGTTGCGGCTCACGACCAGCAGAAGGGGTGGGGAGGCACGCAGGGGTATGGGGGGGAGTCGGGGATAAAATTAAATAAAAAATAATTTAAAAAAACATCTACCATCATTGCTGCAGCTGCTCCATCCGTTCCTCTGGAGGCACAGGCTCCCAGCCCTGCGCCAATCCTGACGCTGCTCAAAGCAACATAAGGGTTGGTTGGGAGCACCCAGCCAGGGCGCTCCCAGGCAGACTGGGAGCCTGTGCAGGTTCTCTCCAGCCCAGCAACTGTGTGGTGGTTTTCTGACATATCCACCATCAGGACATTTGGTCTATAAGGTTTCTGGCCAGATAAGATTGTCTACAATTCGCAATAATTCAATCCCCCAATAAACATTTAGCCAGTGGACTGATCCATGATAGTTGTTCTTTCATTATAACATCATTACATTTTAGATGTTGAACTTCATATTCCTAATTAACCAGTGTATTACTATTTTCCAACTGTTTAAAAGACTCACTATCGTCATATTGTAGGCAGGGGACATTAGACAAAAAGACCACATTAAGCATTAAGTGGGTGTTAAATTGATTGCTCCTAGGCCCTTGGAATTTTTCCATTTATACCCGCATCTAGCACCTTATGTCCCCCCAGTTAACCTCTCAATAACTAACCACTGCATTCTGAGTGACAGTAAACATCCTACATATTAAGACAATGTCATCCTGAATTAGGGGACAGTGGGCGCTGAGGTAGTAGCTCTGGCCACAGCCCTTGACGACTCCATCATGATCTTAAACAGCTGAACATCAATAATATCCAAACGCTCATACCGTGAGCGAAGACTTTGATCTAAAATCCTTTTAATGTTGCCACAAAAAACATCTTTAGTTTTATTCAAATCACTCACTGAAATAATTTCAGGGCCCTCTTGTACTGGAATACTAATCATCTTCTCTCCAGAGTCATACTTTTTTGATTGTCTCTTTTTACATTTAGCCGCAGGGCTCACATCAGAACTGACCACCATGCCTGTGACTGATTTTCAATAAAGCAATTTTTTTAAATGCAGCCCGTTTTCCTTGATGAAAACTGGATGTGTTTCAAAAGTAAAAATGAAAAGTTTTCTTTTCAATTTTTCAGAATACACAGTGGTCCTGCTAAAAAAAAAATGTTTTCACCAACATTCGCAAAAGGGTAGGAGTCCCTTGGAGACACCTTCCCATTTGCAAATGGGTTACCACCAACTCGGAGTTGGTGATAAAATCCTAATGTTTTGAAACTGCATTCTGGTCGCAAAATATTCACTTGTACCAGTGCAATTTGGTATTAGGAAGGGATGCCCTAAACATGCCCCTTCCTAATACTGAATCTCAAACCCTATTTGCAATTCGGTAATAGGTTATTAAAACACAATTAGGGCCTTTGTAAATTTTAAAATGCTTTTTTCTGGTTGTAAACAGCCCAATTTTGCTAATTGGACTGTTTGCAACCTAATAATAGCTTTGTACATCTGGCCTTTAGTTCTCCATACTGCCATCCAGTGGTTAAAGAGTGCTACTACATGGCACTTTACTATGGACTAAGCATTCCATGGCTACCCATGAATGATTCAGATATATCACTTAAGGATGAGCCTTTTGATCATGTTTGACCCTTTTACTGCAAGGAGGTACTGGAAAGGTCCCTGTGGTTCGGTAGTCACATGGCACCACAGCTTTTCCATTCTTCTATACAATGCCCTGCAAATTAACACAGGCACTGTAGATAAATGTATGGTATGGTTCTAAAGGCCTGTTAATTCATTTTGGGTGGGTGACCAATTATTAATTTCTGTAAGTACTGCTCGTGAGATTTGGAAATTGAAATCGAAACTGATGTAAGCATAATGGTTATAATGAAGGGTGTGCATAATTATAGTGAACCTGCATGAGATGTCACATTTATCGTTTTGCAAGTTTACAAAATTGTGAAAGTAAGCTTTATTCTTTTCAAAGCCTCTTGCAAAACAAAATTCTGCTATTTTGGGAAATATTCTGCAAATCGTCAGTTTGTAAGCTCTTTGTGTTAGTAAAGTAAGCGAAACAACTCCTACGACTCTTTCACTTCTTCTGCACAAACTAAATTTTGTTGTTTAACTTTCAAATGAAACCCCGATTTATACACATTTAATCACTGAATTAAACAATAATCTGTAGTTTCGTAATTTTACTCACTCCTACTAAAAGAAAAATGTTATGGCATTTCTGTCCTACTCCAACCAGCGACGCTGGCACAGTGTTCATAATGGGATACTACCACCAGTATTAAATCAATTAACTCATAGGGACTGTGAAAAGTCCAAGTGTTGCCCAAAGAGCAAGCGTAGTAAATAAGTCTCACCCCTTCGGAAAGACAGGGGTAAGGGTGTAGTATGTAGCTGTTGGTGAATTTTGGAGCACACTGTCCTATATTACTAAAGATCGCATGGTAGCTCATTGTCGTTTACAGACAGCATATTTTCCCTTGGAATGGGGATTAAATTTGCACAGACATAGTTTTACTGCTAAAACCATAAGCGCACAAACGATGTGTGGAAATGGTTTTTCAGTGAATATTTGATACTTGGCCATCACCAAGTAGTATGTGTATTCAATTGCTCTGATCGTATTACAACCTTGGCTTTCATTACACTTCAGGATTACCAAAAATTGATTAATTTGTGCTTTCCTTTGTGCAGACACATTTTAAAATATATTCGTATAACTCATTTATAGGTATCTACATTTTGTTCTGTTAAAAAAAAGGCAGGTTTCAACCTTTCCTTTCACACAACCAGGACTGCCACATTCTCCTCTTTACAAAAACTTTTCAGGTTGCAGTCAGAAAAAGAAAAGTAAACACAAGTCCCCAAGTTAAAAGAATAAGCAGCAATTTATCAGAGGCCATAGGATGACATTTGACCTTTGTCTCTGAACACCAGCAAATGTGACAAGATAAAATCAAAATTTAAAACCATCTTTATTGCTCATTGTCCTTTGGAATTCCAGCATGATTATTTTGAGGGTGCCGCAGCACCCCTCTGACCAGCCCCTATGGCTGCAGCCTGAAAACAGCAAATAAGCGACTTTTACCTTTCTCCAGTATACCCAGCTGCGCACTGACACCTTCCCGTCACATGGTCACACTGCCCTCCATGGTGGCAGGGACAATCCTGGCTGCAGTTTGTTCCGTATTTGCCACGAGAGCACGGCTGGGCACAGACAGCTCCCTGCAAAGAAAGAAGACCAGGGAACTGTGATATAATAACGGGATCAGAACTGTAATCGCATCACAGATAGCACATTTAAAACATTGATTTACAGTCACACTAAGCTGAATCAATTAAAACTAACCAATGCAGAGCTGTTTGATCATTGACAGAGCTACGTTTTCTAGTGTTCCTGAGAAAGTGTTAGAAGATAGGAGCTACTCAGGCAGACGCTGAGCATGTCGATTTAACTGTGGAGTAGGAAGCGGGGCCTAACACAAACACCTGCGGAGCTGGGGGCCTTCCAATCTTCAGGGGGTGTCAATTCCACCAAAGGCCAATAAATATTTGCGAGATGTGGGAAACTCTGGAGCTCCTCATCAGATTCCCTAAGGGGCCCTTCATTTTGCATTATACCACTGGTAGGAAGCATGCACAGGCAGGCTCTGAGAATGTGTTTACTGCTCGGTATAGCAGCATACTCGGACAGGCGCTGAGCATGTTGATTTTAGTGATATGTACAGAAGCCTTATGGCGTGTTTCTTCACTGTCTGCCTCTATCTTGGCGTCACACAATAGGAGAACCCATCCATACCTTTTCAGTTAGACTCACCCGAAGGTCCATTTATCCATTCTGGAACAGTTGCTTTTAACAGAAAGTATAGGATCTGTTATTGTAACATTTGAAAACATTGAGAATATCATTCCCAATACATCCTGCGCACTTCAACCACTGAGGTCATCCAAAAGCCATTTACAGGTAGGGGGTGCTGTGTTTGTTTCTTTCACTGCTACTTGTGCCTGATGGTGTACCGATCTCTCTCGAGCTAAGCAGCCCACTTGCAAGTTGCCCATAAAAGACATGTGCCCCCATGAGAACTGTGCAGAGCGGAATTCCATAGTGGAATTCTGTTTCACACAATTCTAAATGGTCCAGTGTTCCTGCTCCTGGAATTACTGGGTGCTGGAAGAGTGAACCTGATTTTACCAGCCAGAAAATCCAGCAGGTAGAATCACTGTGGGAAAAGGCTTCACTGTAGCACAAACCTCTTCCAAGACCCCTGCTCAAACTCAGACATGGCATGCAGCTAATCATTACAATCACCCCCTGACAGCTGCCGTTCTCCACTCCTTTCTTCACTCTCCTTGTCCCTTCCTCCACCCCCACATTACAACAGCCTCCTAAACACTTTAACCACAGCCCCTTTCACATTTGTACCACCTGCTCAAAGCAAGCGCTAAATATATGCTAAACTCCACGGAAAAGGGAATACCATGCAAAATATGGTCTGGTAAATCCGGGTCCGCACAGTAAGTCCCCATTTTGTGAGATTTCACTTATAATCGCACAATACTCGTGGGTTAGTAATGTACAGCGCTAGTAATTAGGTGTGCAGAGTGTGAACCCCACCAGTGATGTGAAACTTGTAATTGGGGCAATGGAGGACCTCTTAAAGTGCTTGGGCATAGCCCAACAGGGACGAAAAGGCCCAGTTATCACATCCCACCACATCAACAAACACTCAGCAGGCGTTACCACATTTTAACTTTAACAAAAGACAGAGAATGCAAGATTCAATCAGGATTCCATCAGGATGTAACAGGGAGAGGCAGTGATATATTGTATTGACATTTGTATAGCACTTCCCTAAACCCTCAAACATTGCTTTGTGCTATTTTCTTAATGCTTTGAAACCATTCATAACCATAAATAACATCAGGCCCAAATTTAACAGAAACTGAAGGAAAAAAAGATATATTATGGCATCAGTTTTAGCAATGATTCTAATTAATGTCCCAGCCCTCCAAAGCCTGTCTATTGTCCTTATCCTAGGTAACTGTTGCTGTACGTAAAGTGTATTTTGAGCACTGCAGGCTCTATTGTTCTGTGAAGGTCATACGCATTTTTACTTCTGCTTTGGCTGTTCTGGTTGATTGAATGCACTCGCAGGCCTCATAACTGCCTGAGTTTGTGACTTTGCAACACCAAAGGGTAGCACCCATCATGTCTGTGCACGTTCATGGCCACATATTCCATGTGGTTCTAACTGAATAGATGCAGACCACATAGATAGCAGACATTGGCTTGTGCGACCATGTCCATCTTAACACTTCTCTCTTACAACCATGTGTAAGTACAGCCACATGTCTGTTTACAACACAGTTTCAGTAGTTTCAGCCAAATCCACACACTGCACTGGAACACTTTAAACATAGCCCAGACTGAACTCACACAGTTCTGTCGATCAATTAGAACTGAATCTTTAAGAAACCGATCTTGCATTATATTTTTTTCTGCAAATTCACACAGCGCAAAAGTAACATAACTTATTAAGTGCCTAACTCTGGACCTGAAACAGGACATCAAAAAACTCCCCATATATGCCTCACGAAAAGCACACACTGTTCCGTTCTTGGCCCTCCAGGGAGTAATCTGCTACATCCCTACAAATTTGCTTTGGTGCCTCATTTAGAGTATGAAGCATATAAATAAATAAAAAATACAATACAACACATCTAAAACCTTACGTACTGTGAGGCCATAATAATGTCAGTACAGAACTAGGCAAATCTCCATTGATATAACCTATCCCTGCCCTCTATAAGTGTACAGGCTTTTCTTAGTGCCTGATTCAAATATCTGTTTTAAATTCTGATTCGTGCACAAATGAATGTTTGCACCAACATCAGAATTCTAATTTAATTACAAAACTCTTCAATGTTCTCCTAGAAGATTTCACCAGGAAAAGCCTGAGGAAATCTATTATGATAAAATGCTAAGACATAAAGGAAACATGCGGGAATCAGAGTGGTAAATACTGATTCCACATGTTAGGCTTCATTCTGAGGTGGGGAACTCAGGAGAAGTTAACTATGTTACCAATTCAGTACTCTCCTCCGTGGTAGCAGCAATTACTCCAGAATGCTATAAAACTGGTACCATGGCCTTGGCCTCCAAGTCTGTCTTTATGCTTCTATCATGACATGAAGTTTTCCATACAGGTACATAGCTAACTGTAAGAAATTGGATTATTATTTCGGTGGGTGACTATGCACCTCAATTAATAATCACAGCCCTTGTCACAATGAATCCTCAAAGTCACTAAATTAACCTGAGATCAATGCCCTGGTAGCTATGGCACTGAGCAGAAAGGCTTAATTTATAGCAATATGTAAAGTATTTATGCAGTGCCAAACAGTGATAAAGTCAAAATGGAAAACAACAAAAATCCCAAACTTAATTAGAAAATAGAGTATAATTTACTAAACAAAATGACAAACATCCAATAAGGGGAACCGGAGATATGATTTTTTTACGTTTTAGGTAGAAATATATTTGAAAAGCACAAAGCACCAATGATATTTAATGGTCAGGGTAGACCTGAACCTAGGCACAATTTGAGGCTCACCACAATGGAATCTGGGTTTGATACACTAAACAGGTGTGTCCTACTGAATGGAAGAAATGGGTTGTCAGGCTCCTTTTGAGGAAGTGAGACTTGGCCCACAGGACAGAAGCTAACTATAGGCTGACCTTTCTTTTGCCAGCAGTCTCTAAAATTGATGAGGAGTTCTGACTCACCGGCTTTCTAAACATCTTGAAGAGCACTATTTACTAGATGCTAGCATGATGAGTTTAAGACCTGGTTTTGGTAGGGAGACTGGCCTCTTGTCTGTACTGAACAAAAGAGGCCTTGGCGGGCTTTACTGGATGACACCAGACATCATTACAAAACTAGCATTTCATATAGAAGCTATGCAATGACCTATGAACATATTAAGCGCAGCATAGTATATATATATTTATATATATCCATTAGAAACATATACATTTGTTAAGCAGGCCTAAGGAGTGTGTATTTATTTTAATATTTTATGAAAAAAACATAGGGCCTCATTATGAGTTTGGGGGATGGGAAGACCTGCCTGCCGAACTTCCGATGGGGAGGTTGCCTCCATGCTGGCTACCTCCCCACAGGGTCCATTATGACTTTCCCTCTGGGCTGATGGGTAGAAACCAAGGTTTCCGCCCGTCAGCCCAGCAGGAAAGTGACAGCAGCATTGTCGCCGACTAGTAAAAGATCTAGCACCAATGCTGCGTCCGCAGGGAGCACCAGCACCTTTGCAATGCTCACAGTCTGCTGTGAGGTTATTGGGTGGGGGGGGGACCCCTGTACTGTCATTGCCAAGTGCATGGGCAGTGCAGGCCCCCTGCCTGGGCCATCTGCACCAGTTCTCTGCCAGCAGTGATACTTCCATGAAAAGGTTGGTGGAGAACCAGGTACAGCTGATTCCAACCTCCGCCACTGCCAGCCCATCGGGATCACCAATCCCAGCGGTGACGGCGGTACCCTGGTGGTCAGACCGCCAGGTCTTCTGAAGACAAGATAGTTATCCTTGGATCTTATATTTGGGGGTAGTAAATTCCATAGTTTGGCCACTTAAACAGAGAAAGATGTACCACCTATTTTTTTCTAGTATGGTAGGGTTTTGAGACGTGGTGCAAATCTTTAGTGGAGGTTCCTTTGTTGAATGCATTTGGTGATTTTTTCTTGATGAAAAGCTGCCCTGTTCCATGTATTGATACAAAGCAGCTGGGAGGGTGATCTTCTGGCAACCGCTAACCAATGTAAGGTCCTCAAGACAGGGGAGATGTGGACTTGTGGCTTTATATGTAGGAGTAGTCGGGCAGCAGAGTTCTGAAGCTGCTGTAGTCTTTTCATAGTAGATAGGGATTATCCCTCGTAGAGGCCATTGGCATAATTCAGTTTAGCACAAGAGAGATAGTAGCCTGGACCTTGTGTAGAAATCCCAGGTGGGGAGAAGATGCATCGCAGAGTTTTCATGGTGATGAAGCTTGATCTTGCTAATTTGTCTACTTGGGCATTCATTGTTAACCTGGAGTTCATGGTAATTCCAAGGTTTCTTACTTCCTTAGCTATCTTAGGAGGAGGTACCAGATCGTCAGGGAAGGCGCAGATTGGGTCATAATTTTTCCAATCACCACATGTGAGTATTTCTGCTTTAGACGCATTCAAGTTGAAATGGCTTCATGTGGTCCAGTGATCAAAGGCTCAGAGGCAACTGAAGATTTGTGAGTTTCCAATGTCTTTGGGGCATTTCAGTTTAAGGAGTATTTGTGTGTCATCTGCCCAATTGTAGCATGTGAGCTGAAATTCATTGATCATTGCCAGTAATGACTTATGTATAGGAGATATATATAGGTATTCAATAGATTTAGAGGGTGTCCTCAGGCACTAAACAGAGGGCCGGTGGCAATTATAGAAGAACCTGATCAGAAATGGTTGGTTGTGGATCTTGCCTTTGATAACAGAGCACTGACACCTGAGGGATAGCTAATCTATGGGAAGCCTGAACATATAATATGTCTAACCAGAGGTATACCTCTCCTGCCTAAAGCAAACGGCTCTATGATCAGTTTCTCAGATTGCATTTTAAGACATGTCAAATTTGCTTTAAGGTATGACCTGCAATTTTTCTCTGGGAATCTGTCTATGTGAAGGCAATACACCTGCTCTCCCCTTGTTATAGGCATTACGCCACTGTGTCCTTTCTCCTCAAACAAGTGTAGTTTGGCAGCAAAATGCTCATAAAACGTTACTTAGCTGTCAAACTAAGCTGGGGTCTCCTAAAATTAGCATAACTGATTTTGTGTATAATACAATACCAGTGCAAAAGGCTCTGAGTATGTTGATTTTTTAAACTAGTCCTTGTTCAAGGACATTTAAGTTAAGAAGTGTAGATAGAGTGATTTGACAATTCCTACCTTCAATGCAATTCTGTCTTGCTACCCAGTAGCTCTTCATTATGGAGGCTAACTATCTCAGTTTTGTATGGTTGTCTCACATTTGGGTGGTCTGTCCTGCTGTTTTCAGTCAGCTGGTGCACGACACTAAAAATCATTATTTTGCTGTGCACAGTTAGCAGCCTGATGGAGCATCTCATGTGAGGAAATGTCCTTAACAATGCATTGTTAACAAACGCGAACATTTAGCATGCAAGCCTTACCACCCTTGCCAGAACAACGCGTGGCTTTTTCTTTGCCTTAACCTACGCATATGCATGGTTAAGGCGCAGAAAAAGACACAGTGGATCGGTAGGGTTGGGGCAGGGGTAGATTAAGGGCTGGGAGTCGGTAGCGGGCGGGTCGGGGGCAAGCTATTTTTTTAAGGGTTGGTGTGGGGGGATTTTTTTTTAATTTGGGGCTTAGGGTAGGGTAGTTTTTTAAAGGGTGGAGGAAGCTTTAAGGAAGGGTGGGAGGAGAGAATAGGAGGAAGAATCAGGAGAAGATGCAGTGAGGTAAGTGGGGTTTGGCGCAGGGATGCTGGGTAGTTTTTAGCGGTGGGGCTGGATTTAGGGCTTACAGTGGGTCGGGGTAGTTTAGTTTTTAGGGGCGGGGCAGGAGGGTCAGGGTATTTTTATTTTAGGGCTCAGGGTGGGTGGGGGGTCATTTAGTTTTTAGGAGTGGAGGGGTCGGGATGTTTTTATTTTTAGGGCTTAGGGTGGGTGGAGGGTCAAGGTAGTTTACTTATTCGGGGAGGGTTTTGAGCTCAGGGTGGGTGGGGGTGTCAGTTTCGTTTTTGGGGGCAGGGGTGGAGGGGTTGGGTCGTTTTTGTTTTAGGACTCGGGGGGTGGGAGGGTCAGGGTAGTTTAGCTTTATGGGCGAGGGGTTGGGATAGTTTTTTTAAGGGGGTGTCGGGTAGTTTAGTTTTGTGGGGCAGGGGTGGGGGGTTGAGATAGTTTTTTCTTTAGGGATCAGAGCAGGTAGGGGGGGTCAGGATAGTTTGGATATTAGGGGTGGGGGCATGTGTTGTTCCCGCATGCATGGTTCTGTCATAAAACCTCTCATGTGGCCGCAGTAGCATGGCATATCTCTCTTTTATCTTTACCACCCAAACTCCTGGAAAAGGCTGTTAAGAAGTCTCCTACTATCTCAAATGTACCTGTCCTAGTTTAGATCAGACTCAGTGAGGATTTTGTCCTCCCTTCAGTCCTGAAGCAGCGCTAGTCACAGTCACAGAGGGCTCAAAACTAATAGTGGACAAAGGTCATTCTGTTGCCTTAAAGTTGCTCAACAAGTTGGCTGCATTCAACACAGTCGCTCATTCTACTCTTCTGCACTGCTTGCTTAGATTGTGGAATTTACTATCAAGCCTTGAAATAGTACGGTTCAATTTTATCTTCTAGAATTCAGTCTATTTCTACACCATTTTTCCATTCCAGGCAACGTACTTGATGCTTCTTTTCACATCTTGGAGCAAAGGATTAGAAGTCTTTGCCACCTTCTCTTCAGACAGTGTCTTGTCCAATCACTTTTACTGAAACTGTGGCGTTTTTCATAGATTTTTGACCAGTAGCTGTTTTCTCATCTGCACCAGGACACCATTTGGGCTATTTCTTGTGTTCTACAAATCACTCAACATAACATTGGATTGATACTGCATTGGAAGTATTTGGTGCTGGATTACTCATTTACAGAGATTTGGGTGCATTCCCGGAATTAGGAATTGCTCAGATGTTTTTTTTAAAATGAATGCTGCAAGTCAGGGTAGAGAAAGTGGTATTGGTCGATGGTATGGAGAGGCACATGATAGACGTTTGTGATCCCAATGACGAAAATGCCAAGGAGGAAGACAGCAGTGGTGATCTCTAGACAGATCAATTTTACAAGGAGTATGTTATATGAAACAGACTGGACAAAGGAAATTGACATGACGTTTTCACTAGCAAGAGAAGAACTTTGCGATCTATCTCATGAATCTGTCTTCATACATTTACCAAAACAAGACAATTTGATTCCAGTGTTAGACCACCAAGCACATTTCTACAGTAGCAAAACAAAGAACAGACTGAGACTCCTAGAGATACAACCAATAACTTGAGATGAAGGTGCTTTGAAACAGTATGAAATGTCCTGGTGCTTTTCCAGGTAGTGGTTGTTTGGGAGAGTGCCCTGCGTAGAGAAGAAGAATAGGGGGCAAATTCGGTAGCAAATAGGGCATTTGTAGACACTCCAAGTGAGTAACTCTGGCCAAAACCTCATTGGATTTCAAGTCTGTGGTCTTCTAATGAATGATTTTAAAATGAGTTTGCAAATGGTGTTACCACATGAAACTGATGATAATGCCGGTCAAACATGCATAGTATTTGAAGACTTATTTATGCTGAAAGGGCAGAGGTGAGGGGACAAAACTAGGGATGGGTGAAATTTGTGTAATTTACTTTGGTATAATTACCTGAAGTTTTGGAAAATTACATAAAATTACATGTAATTATGGTAAATATACATCTATCATTTATCTGGAAGAGAGAGCTAGGATTAAGAAGGAGGCTAAGACAAGTACTAAGACTAGAAAGAGTAATGGGAACACAGTTTTGCACAGTAGCAGCAAGCGGGCTCAGAATAGTACTAAGAAAAGCACAAGGAAGAGGCCCAGGACAGAGGCCCAGGACTAGAAAGAGGTTTAAGATTCGTAAAAGAACTAAGAAGAGGATTAGGACTGAGTTTATGTCAATAACTATGAAAAGACTAAGGGTGGGAAATGGAGTATGATGATGGCTCAGAATAGGAAGGTGACTACGCCTGGGCAGAGGACTGGGATTAGGTAGAGGACAAGGAAAAAGTTTGAGTTAAGAAGATGATTAGGAAGAGGAAAAGACTAAGAAGAGGATTAGGAAGAGTACTAGGTGAAGGACAGGGAACTAGGTCTATAGAGCAGACTATTAGGAATAGGACTTGAAAACAGGTATAGAAGGAGGACTACAACTTAGATAAGGACTAGCATGAGATCTAAGACTTGGACCATTACTAGGAAGAAACTAGGACTTTGATGAGGAACAGGAGGACAACTATGGCTAGAAAGAGGACAAGAAGTGGGCCGCAGATGTGGTCTAGGGTTAGGAAGAAGAATAAGATAAAGATAAGGTAAGGATTAGGACCAAGAAGAGGACTTGGA
Source organism: Pleurodeles waltl (assembly GCF_031143425.1). NCBI lineage: Eukaryota > Metazoa > Chordata > Amphibia > Caudata > Salamandridae > Pleurodeles > Pleurodeles waltl. The sequence goes on along the minus strand of NC_090440.1, from coordinate 547,723,983 downwards.
CTAGGAAGAGGACTGTGAATATACTAGGACTTGGACAAGGACTAGAAAGGGGATTTAGGGCCAGATGTAGCAAGTCGGCAATTTGCGACTTGCAAATTGCGAGTCCCTGCGACTCGCAATTTGCAAGTCGCAAATTGCTATGCAGTACGGTGTCTCAGACACCGACTGCGACTCGCAATGGGGTCGCAATGACCCACCTCATGAATATTCATGAGGTGGGTCGCAAATTGCGGCCCCATTGCGAGTATAGGCACTCGCTAACATGGAGGCCTGCTGACGTCAGCAGACCTCCATGTTCGCGACCTGCTTTTCAATAAAGCAGTTTTTTTTTTTTTAAAGTGTAGCCCGTTTTCCTAACAGGAAAACGAGCTGCACTTCAAAAAAACCAAAACCTTTAGTTTCGGTTTTTTTTCAGGGCAGGGAGTGGTCCCTTGGACCACTCCCTGCCCTGAAAAAATAATTTGGGGTCCAGTCACAAACTGGAAGGGGTCCCATGGGGACCCCTTCCAATTTGCGAGTGGGTTACCATCCACTTGAAGTGGATGGTAACTGCGACTCCATTTGCGACCGCGTACGCGGTCGCAAATGGAATTGCATCCCACTGCGAGTCGCAAATAGGAAGGGAACACCCCTTCCTATTTGCGAGTCGGAAATGCATTTTGCGAGTCGGAGCCGACTCGCAAAATGCATTTCTGAATGGCAAAGTGGCTTTTGCGCCTCGCAAATGGCGATTTTCGGCGTTTGCGAAGCGCAAACACTTTGCTAAATCTGGCCCTAGGTTCAGACAAAAGGACTAGCATGAAGAAGAAGGGTAGAAAGTGCACCGGGCTCAGAAGAAACTAAGGAACTGATGTCCTGTCCACTGTATGTAGTCTATACACTCTAAATGGGGGAGACAGAACATCATTCACTTTTTTGCAGATGTCCCACAAACACAAACCTGTAAATATACCCTAAATCTAGGAAAGAGACTAGCATTGCAACACGGAAACAAGGACCTGGGTTATAAATGGTATGTGTTATGTTATATAACATTTATTGCATCATTCACCCAGGGGTATCTTAACACAGAGTTTGTAGTTGCAGCATGAGAGTAAACAAATAAGCTATAGCTGTTAATCAAATGCCAGGTAAAAGAGCCACATCTTTAGTGCTTTCCTAAATGGGGTCAGCTCAGTGCTCAATCAGATTTTTCATGGGAGAGCATTCCATTCCTTTAGGGCAATTACTGAGAAACAACACCCTCCCACCCTGGTTTTCTTGAATCTTGGCACCACCAGGAGGTTTGTGGATACAGATCGAAGAGTCTGTTTAGGGGAACATCTTAATAACCGATCTTTTGAAAAGCCTGGGGCCAATCCTTTTAGAGGCTTGAAGACAAAGCAACAGACCTTAAATGTGATTTGCTGTTTAACTGGCAGCCAGTGACAGCTCTTCGGATAGGGACTGATTTGTGTTCTTCAGGGAATTCTGAAGATCAGTCTGGCCGCTGCTTTCTGAATCGGCTGCAATCTCTTTAGTTCACCTTTAGGGAGGCCAAGAAATGTACTGCTAGCATAATCCAATCTAGCACCAATAACAGCTGCCATAATGGTCTTCATAGCATCCATGGTCAGAAATTAGTGGATGTTCCTAATTCTTCTTAACATTAAGACACATTTAGAAGCACTCATACCGACCGATATGTGGTTTAAAAGAGAGATGTTGATCAACACACACACCAAGACGTTTTATCACTGATTTAGGGGCGGGAAGCGTGGCCATTTAGAAGACCAAAAAGAGTTAATCCATAAAGAAGCATTTTGATCTATCACTATAATTTCCGTTTTATCCGCATTCAATTTTAGATGATTTAGTCTCATCCAACAACTAATGAAACACATCATGCTCCTGATGTGATATTGTAAATGTTCTGAGGTATCAAGCTGAAGTAAGATCTGGCAGGAATACTACTAGGAAGATAGTAGGATCAGGAAGACGTCTAGGGCCCAGATGGGTTAATCCCATTCATCACTTTGGAATTTGCAGTTTGCATACCAACTGGGAATGCAATTTCGTTAAACTTTATTTCGGCAAATATTGCCATAAAAGTCAAGACAAGAGATAAATACAACATACATATATACATTTCACAATTAAATATAAGAAACAATACATACAGTTCGCAAGAAATATATGGATGTCTCCATGATTAAGCAGTACCGCATATAAAAATATAAATAACAATTTATAAATTAATTAAAAGCCAGAACTAAAAAATTAAATAACTTGGATCGAAGAAACAGTGCATCATATACCTTTACAAGGAAGGGAAAGAGCGGGCCACCTAACAAAATATTACAGTTTGTGACCAAGTCGTTTTCTGATAAGGTACACATTAAATAAAAATCTACTCGTGCCAAACACCACTAATTGTGAAGTATTAGACTGAAATATGCGCTCTGCTTCTTTGTAGGATCTAACCCCCACATATTTGCAAACGGGTTTGATCCAACAATCCCTTGGTTTCTTGTATACTGGGCAAAAGAAGAGTAGATGGACAACATCTTCTTTAGCCCCTAAAGTACAGAGAGTGCACAATTCACAACCTTTTACCCCTCCCCAATTGCATGTGTAAGCATTAATCTGTAGGACCCCATACCTAAACTGTAGATATAGTGTTTTTGCCAGTGGAGGACCGATCTCATCCAAAAATTGTTAGAATTTAGGTGTATCTTTTATGTTCCAAAAATTCAAAGACAGAATACCAATCGATGAACTATGCAATAGCTCTCCGTTGACATAAGACCAAAAGGTGTCCTTTACATATTTCCTGGTACATGTTGTCATATTCTGAGGAACTTCCCATAGGTGTGATAAACCTAATCTCTCATACCACTTAGATACATATTTTAACCAAGGGGTATTCATATGACCATCTATCTGAGTTAGTTCAGTCAATCCACTCTTGTAATCACTCAACTCCGGGGTTACCCATAACCTGACCCAATACAGCAGTGGTCTTAATAATGCTTGATAGTCTGCTCTTTTAAGGTTAATATCAAGGAAAACAGGGACTAGAGGAGTTCTTATCGGTATTTTAAGTAGCCTTCGTACAAAGTGGTTTTCCATTTTTCCAAAATTATTGTTACAATAGTAACCCCAGAGTTCAGCACCATAAAGGGCGGCCGATTGGGCCTTCGCTTTATATACTTCAAGTGCCTGTGAGATTGCTTTAGAATAACTAGCTCCGTGTACTTTTAAAATAGGCATTGAGTTTTGTTTAAGGGATAAGATGCTTTTATCCATCTGTCCTTTCCAGGACTGGTTACTATCCAGCATTAACCCCAAATAATTAAAACTCCCTACCTGTTCCAGTTTTTGATTCTCCAAGGACAGATTATTCCTGAGGGGTTTCTTGGGGTTTATGGACATATACTTAGTTTTGGTAGGATTTATTTCTAGCCCCTTCCCCACACAATACTTCTGGAAAGAATCCACCAAATTTTGCAAACCTCTCGGAGTTTGAGAAATAAGGATGGTATCATCAGCAAATAATAATGCCGTAACCGGCTCACCACCTAGCTTCGGGGAGTCATGTACACAATTCCTTAGATAGCTCGGAATATCATTAACATATAATGAGAAGAGTGTAGGTGCTAACACGCAACCTTGGCGCACACCACGGTCTACAGGTATGGCCCTTGAGGTTTCACCTTCTTTTCCCCATCTAATTTTTGCATAGTTCCCTGTGTGAAGCTTGATAAGTTCTTTAAGTAGTTCCCCAGGGACCGCCATGTTCCTTAATGTAATCCACAACAAATTGCGCGGAACAAGATCAAAGGCGGCCCTTAGATCCACGAATGCCACATAGAGACTACCCTTCCTTATGTTTATGTACTTCCAACAGATGCACATAAACCTAAACACCTGGTCAACCGTACTGATTTTTATTCTAAAACCAGCCTGATATTTGGTTAATATTTTAAACTCTTCAATCCAATCTAAAAGCCTATTTAAAATGTGTCTGGCATATATCTTTTGAAAAATGTCTATTAAACATATTGGGCGGTAATTACTTGGATCATAGCGATCACCTTTTTTAAAAATTGTTATAATTTCTGCCCCCTTCCATGAATCGGGGATCGGTGTGCCTGCCACAATGGAATTACTCAGGTAATTTATATAAGGCCCCCACACATCCACATCAAATTTTAGCAGATCGCCGGGAATTTTATCAGGGCCTGGGGCTTTGCCCATTTTCACAGCTAATAAAGCCTTATTAGTTTCTTCTAAACTAAAAGTTAATGGAGCAATACTCATTTCTAGGCTTGTCTCATATTCCCCGAAGGGTAAACTCTCCTTTTTATTAGCATAGAGCTTAGTGAAATGATCACACCAAGTATTTTCATCTAGGAAAATATCCTTTGTTGATCTACCCTGCTTATTTCCCTTAGCGATTAAATTCCAGAACATGCTCTTATCCCGTAACTTAGCTGCATTCAAGAGATCCTCCCAAAAACTTTCATCCCATACTTTTTTAGCTTGGGCCATAGTGTTTTTGTAGGCTAGTCTACCGCTTTTTACATCCAAACAGTTCCCGGATTTTACTGCCTGGATCAGTCTTAATTTTGCTATTCGACAATCTTTATTATACCATGGGTTCGCTGTCTCAAGATGGTTCCTTATCCTATTACCATCTTTTTTATAAATTTTACTCAATAGTGGAGTTAGTGCATCTACCAGCTTAAGATGTAAATCAAGAACACCTTGTGTTCCCAATAATGCTGGCTGTGAGTCTCCTACTGTTTCAGTAAATACATTGTAAATATTTATCAGCGTCTTTTCTTTTCCCAAGATATATGGCCATCTTAGAGCACGCCTGTTATTGGTTACCTCTAGCTCCGCGACCGTGGTATTTAATAGGGTCTCTTGTTCGGATCTAATAATAAATGATTGAGAGTCTAGCCATAGTTGGAGGGGGAAATGATCACTCTCCGTCCTATGGTCTATCTTGAAATCGGTTATTTGGTTCCATATATTCCGGGTAGCCATTACAAAATCTATATGTGACCTGGAATTTCCCTTAAAATAGGTTGGAGCTGCTGGTCTATCTGATCGAAATCGACCATTACAAGCCCTTAGATCATGTACCACAGTCAACTGTAGAATCTGTAAGGCGGCTTTTGTGCTTTTAGCTGAACTTGCAGATTCTAAGGGCAAGATATCATTAGCAGCATCTTGTTCATCAAATAGTTTTTCCAACCCCAAGACAGGCTCATATTTACAGTTAAAATCCCCACCAACTAACACCTTTACATTATCTCCTAATGAATCTAAAAAGGAATCCAAGGGTTCTACCACCTCTGATTCCTTGTTAGATGGGGACGGTCTGTTATATATATTTATTAAATGTATAGTTTCTTTCCCTCTTGTATCAATTTTAAGGCCTAGTAGGTCCGGAGAGGGGATGTATAACTGGGTGACATCTATTTCTAGGGTCACTTTAACCCAGATAACCAGCTCCCCAGAGGCTCTACCTCTAGTTGATGGAATAGCATAAGAACAGTATGTTTTATACCCCAACCTATGGGGGGTTTCTACCATCCAAGTTTCCTGTAGGAATATGATATCGTAATTCTCAATATAGGAACACCATACCACATCCTCAAGGTTCCTGTCTAAGCCAGCTACATTCCAAGATATCAGTCTAATATTTGTTTTCCCTTTTACACAGGGTAAATCTAATACTATAGGGAAGTTGTCTTTTTCTGTAACATCCTCTAGTTCAACTAAAGGATTTAACTCTTTGTCTTGATTATAGTCTTTACTAACGTCATTAACCTCCATAGTCACTGTGAGGCACTTATCAGGTACGCCCAAACTGATTACCTCACTCAAGCTAGAATAAGGAGATTTAACGCTGTTTACCAATTTAACTGTCCATGAATTTCTGGGGCTCGAAGGTACTATAAGTTTCGGTTCTAAATATTCTATACTCTGTTTTTGTTCCCACGTCTGGGTATATACTAACATTTCTGTGATAAATTCCCCTGCTCGTGGGAGTCAATCGTTTTCATCCAAAGTACTCAGTACCGAAAATCTATTTTCAATTGGAATATAGAAATTTGTGTTTCTTCTATTAGTCAGGAGTCTGTGTTTTTTAGAAAATTCTGATGTACTGGCTAGATGTCTATAAAAATAACCCAGAGGATGCACACCCACGTCAGACTCCTCTACATCCAACGAAGCTGCTCTAAGAAGAACAGTCGCAACATGTTGAGGGTGCCTAAAATTAACAATTACACAATCCCCTTTACATTTTTTCCTCGCGTTTCCGATCCATGGTACCCGTCTAGTAGACAGTATATGATCGGATAGATGTGGGGGGAAACCACAATTTTTGTTTAACCAAGCAACTGATTTCCGTTTGAGAGGATCATGTGATTCCTCACGGAAATTCATTGCTGTCGGGTCTAAGGGAGGAACATTCGAAAGGACTATGACATATGGTTCACAATCAGGTGGAAGATTAATATGATTTGGTCTGTTCACGGGAGTAGTGTACCTCACGGTATTAGATGCAGCTGCTTTCATATGAGGGGTACTATCCACCATACATGGTGGCTCCATAGATTCTGGTAGACATGACCTCTGTGCTACAACCAATTGTGCAGAGTTCCCGGATTGAACGGATTGAACGGGTAGCTCAGACTGTTTCATAGTCTGTTCCTTGTACATCTTGTCTAAAAGACCACCCAACCTAGATACCTCCATAGATAACAATTCAATTTTTTCCATAAGAGGTTTAGTCATATGGTCAAGTTTTTCCTCAAATAGCTTAGCGATGTGACCCAAAAGATCACAATTCACATCGTCCTTATTAATTAAAATCTCGTTATTAGCTACATTACTTCTATGACCATATTCTATCGTTGGTTTAAGATGTATGTTCCCCCGCTTAATTTGCGTTTTTCTGCATTTTCTAACAGCTCTCTTAGGAGGAGAGTGAGACAATGCAGACTCACTCGGGGGCTCCAATGGGTCTTGAATAGGTGGTTCTAAAGCTAAGGGTAAAATGGCTGAGTTTTCCAAAGGGAAAGCTTCAATATTAAGGGGATCCACCATAATAGAACCGCTACCATCAACAACAGAAGAAAAAATTTCTGAGGTGGACTCCTTCCCTAAGGATTTCCTTCTATCAATGTTTATCTTGCTCACCATTTTAACCAAGTAATTATCCAGGGTGGAGATATTTTTAGCCATTCTACACCACCCTCACGTATATAACAGCCACTACTAGTATTGATAAAATAAAATACTCGATGGACTGTCTAGTATTATAGCCCTGCCCTACTCAGAGCTTTTATATCGTAACGCAGAACAACAAGTGTATATGACCCAGGAGGCACAATAACTCAATTGAATGGAGCCCAAGTATAAAGCTTACTAAAGCGTTATCAGATTAAATAGAAGCAATTAATAGCTTAGCGATAGCTTAGCGAATTGGCCCAACCCGACCCCTTCCGGCCCCCTAACGACCACACAACGGCCCGCCCTTTGCCCGGGCTTAGCGTGGTCCCGCTCAACCAGGGGCAGGATCAGTTTAATAGCGCCTTCGGGCACGCAAAATGCGTTGGATCCGCTTCCAGGGTGCAAGGGGGGCCTGAGTAATGTGGTCACGTCCTGTCCCGTCAAACGCTCCCCCCCACACAGCGGTTGCGGTATCAGGCGACGGCGGGGGGGAGACGTAGAGGCCAGCAGAAGGAACAGCAGCCCCGAGAACCACAGGGGCACACAGGTATGCAGCACGATGCGGACGTTGGTAAATTCACTGTAATCTCTGACTTGGCCTCGTGACGTAAATGACCAACCAAGACGTTTCCAGTTCCGTTTCCACAAAAAGGAGAGGCGTGAAAGGAGACTTGGGGTTTTAGATAACCAAAAGTGTTGTTAAGTCTGTTATGCTTCTCTAGGCCCCAAATCAGTCCTTGCTCAGTCTCTCATTTTCACAAGTCTCATGTCCGCTCTTCTGCTTTAACTCTCAAGGTCTATTTGGTTTGCTTTACCTCAGTTTTCAGTTTGTCGTTCTCTTAAAGTCGTCAGCTCGTCTAACAAGAGTGCCACCACCCGAGTCTCTTTCTGTTGAGATCGTTCTCCGGCTCACTGCCCGGGATTTTTTTTGAGTTCGCTAAAAAGAGGCAAACTAGCTGGCGTTAAAGAAAATGCCACTTGAATCAGAGACTAAAGCGCTTTCCCAGTCACTTTTACTTAGGCGATTAATCCTATTAAATGCGCGGGATGAGTGGGGCGCTCGTTTGCAATGTCCGGCTATTGCCGCATGTGGAAGCGGGCGGAATGTAGCCCGGCCGCGTTTCCAAAAGATGTCCGCTTAAATTGAGCAAATGTTTATTGTAAGAGGCCACCGAGTGTGACCGCGTGCGACGGTTTTCAGGGGCGAGCTGTGCGGTGCGATGCGGCTTACCAGGGGCTGTGAAACGCTGTCTCGCCTGCCTGCCTGCGTGCCTGCGTGTTCCCGGCTCCCCGGGTTAGGCGGAGCGTCTGCTGCTGGCGTTGTTTGTCGAACCGGGCCGCGTCCGTTTTCCCCTCGCGGCCCGGAAACAGGTAAGATTGCTGATCCTGGAGCGGGGGGAGGTCTCCTTCTGGCTCTGTGCGCCGCTGCACGCCGAGCCCTCCGTCCACTGACGGGCTCTGAACCGTCCCGCTCAGGGCGCGCCCGGCCCGAGGCTGATGGAGACCTCTGCGATGCGAGTGGACCGGAACTGGCGAGCAGACTTCTAGTCACGTGGACAACGTTGTAATTTAATTTACAATGACACTTGTTGTTAGAAATTGGGTCTCTAGTTGGCAAAGGTATACACCCTGTCCAAGTAGGCACCACAATCCGAGTCAGGGTAAGTCAGATTCCAGGCCCTCTGAGATCTTTCTCAACAAACCCTCAACCACGTACCCTCAGCGGTGAATGCTACCATCATGGTGTGATTTTGTGGGTAGCATCATCACGGGGTCTCTATTCACTTCAGTTTTATTAGTGTCCATAAAAAGGATAAGGGTAAGATTAAAAACAGGTGATGTTGTGAGGATCAGCAATAAATCCTATACAACTAAAATATTAATTATTATTAATCTTTATTATTACCCTTATCCCCTGCCCTTGGGGGTAACTAGGGCCTACCTTAGGGGTGGCTTACATGTAATAAAAAGTAAGGTTTGGGGCAGGCAAGTGGGTACACTTGCCAGGTTGAAATGGCAGTGTAAAACTGCACACACAGGCTCTGCAGTGGCAGGCATGAGACATGTTTGAAAGGCTGCTGGCTGTAGTGAATGGCACAATCAGCACTGCAGGACCACTTGTCACATTTAATTTAAAGGCCCTGAGCACATATGTGCACTTTACTAGAGATTTACAAATAAATTAAATATGCCGTTGTGGACACACCAATGTTACCATGTTTTAAGCAGAGAGCACATGCACTGAGGCACTGGTTAGCAGTGGTAAAGTGCCCAGCGTCCTAAAGGCAACAAAATCAAGATCTGAAAATGGGAATGACTCAGCAGAAGGGGACATTTTCAACACCTATGTATTCATTTTCAAAAAATGAAATGCTTAAACTGTGGAAATAAAATCCTATCTTCCAAAATGACCATTACAGGCAAGCTTCAACCTGCACATTGCCTTGGGTGCACTTAGAAGCAAATCACTTACGAAAAACACGAACCTAAATATAAAAAGACACTAAACATAGATATGAAAAGACTAGGAGTATGTCCAGGCAAAGGAAAAGAACTAGGATGAAGAGAAGAGGGATAACAACTTTTCTTGTGGAAAAACTGTGCTATTCTTCAGTAAGCGCGAAGTTTCAGACGTTACCTGTAACGTAACGTGGTGTTCAGATATTTTAGGAAGTGGAGCTATTAGAGCGGAGCTGTAGGGGGAGAGATATAAGAGTCATTTCAGGATGCACATAGGCAATCAACAGGCAAATGGTGCTTTATTTGCTCTCCTTTGCTTTGAATTTCCGGACTACAGCACTAAATAATGGAGCTGCGGCTGGTGGCTGGGGGCGGAATCCATTCGTAGACTTCATTCAGTTAGTTCAGAATGCTGCAGCACACCTCATTTCTAGCCTCTCCAAATTTCGTCACCTAGCGTTCACTACTTCTGCTTCCTGTTTACAACAGATTTTTTGAAACATCGTGGTCACTCACAGAGCTTCCAAAACCCATAGTTTTCAGGCAACTGAGTTCAGATCTCATCAACGAGGAAGAGAGCTACTTGTCTAACTCCATGGACCCAGAATTTGTACTTCTAGTTTGGTGACCAAGTTTTTCCAGTAGGAGCCACACAAACATGGAAATCGTTCCCTCTAAATGTGCACCAAGAATGCAATCTATTGAGGTTTAAGAACCTGCTGACGACATGGCTAATCAACCGATCACTGCTTGGCATCTGCTGGACTCATCGCTGCCCAGCCAAATGGCCTGACCTCCCCTTTCTGCTATTTTTAATAATTCTCTATATATGAATGTTAATTATTAAGTTCTAGTCTGAATTTTTATAGCATCAAGAACCCAAGAGGTGTGAGCGCTTCATAATAAAAACAGAATATAGCAGTACATAATGGAATGGCATGTGCCTGAAAGCCTTCAAGCTGCAGGTGAAATATGCCAACTATCACAGCTTTAACAAGCTTTAAAAAACAGCTGGCTCAGGGAATCTCCCACTTTCCTTACGGAACAGTTCTCCGGAGGGACATGCAACTGTCAGACCACACCCAGATTACTTAAATAAGCCAGCAGTTGAAGAAGAAACAATGTCTATACCCACCTTCCACCCTGCCGGGCATGCACACTCGCCAGTCACATGGTGGCACGTTCCCCCGTTCTGGCACGGACACCGCTGCTCGCACTGGGCCCCGTGGCTGCCTGGTGGACAGAGCTCTTCACAGCTGCACGAGAAAGCAAAAGAACACGAGGTCAATGCATGATACATCAAGGATACCACCCTCAGCGAGGCCACAGCAGTACAACAGGAGAAAACCTAATCAATCACCTCTTGGTACGCAAGATAGTTCAGTGGATTGACAGCTCGATGCAAAGGTCTAGGTGTGTCTTCTAGGTCACAGCTGTGAATCACAATAAGGCAGCGTCAGAGCTTGTGGGGCCTCCTTAATAGATCTTTTTGTATGTTTGAGATAGGCCTGGCATTTTAGGAATCCCAGGACATCCAACAACCCACCTGTCCACCAAAGGCGCAGCCATATTTGCACAACCTGCATGTGCCTGTTGTCCGCTCTTTCTGTTCGAGCAGTTTACTTGTGTGTTAACCAAGAGTAACTGGCTACGGTAGTGCGTGGGGATAGATGTGAAGTCGGAAGAGATAAGATCTACTGCTAACATCTCCATCTACACACAGCAGTGGTGTGCCCTGCAGCACGCTCGCCACAAAAAAATAAAGAAAGAAAATGCAAGGACATATTAATAGGTCATTAAGAGACAGAGGCCATTTTACAGGAACAGTCTATCTGAGAATGACATTGACTTCCAAGGGAAAGTAAAATGAGTATACAAAATAGGAACAAATATTGCATTTGTGGCTCCTTTTATTTCCTCAGTGTTGTGATTATGCGCTGTCAATGACTGAATGAAAAGGTAGGAGCCTGGAGCCAGTGTGACTGTGACTGCATTTAGAATCCTTAATGTTGTTAAACCTTCTGTGCCTGCTCTAATAAGCACAGTGCATGTAGAAACCAGGGCAATGGCTTAGCAAACGCTTCTTCTAAAACCATTGGGCATGTCAGAGACACCAACGAATCAGATGGCTTGGGGGCATGGGTTGGTTTCTGACTGTTTTACAGTGGGAGCAGGCCAAAGAGGTGTGGAATCACTAACCACAGCCAAAAGGGCCAACCACTATCGTAAACTACGGGTTGAAATGCCGAGTGGTTAGTAAATGACACAAAAAATAAACAAGATTACATTAAGCATCTACTTTTATGTATTTTTATAGTACAAGTCTTTTTCAATACACTAAGAATTAACATTGTGATTTTCCTTCCTGTTTACAACAGATTTTTTAAAAACATCGTGGTCACTCACGGAGCTGTCTATTCCAAAACCCAGAGTTTTCAGGCAACTGAGTTCAGATCTCATCAACCAGGGAGAGAGCTACTTGTCTTACTCCATGGACCCAGAACTTGTACTTTTAGTTTTGGTGACCAAGTTTTTTCCAGTAGGAGCTACACAAACATGGAAATCGTTTCCTCTGAATGTGCACCAAGAATTCAATCAATTGGCGTAGCCAATAGCCAAACATGACAGACGCCCGAGGTTGGAGCTCCAACCGGGGGTCTGCATTCCTTCCCCCTTTGTCATGGTATCAGGCCCACTCTCTGCAGTGACCGGCCCGCATGAGCTGGTGACGTGGCCTGATGCCCTGGAACCCCTTAGCCTTATATCCGTCCTGATTGCCCGAGGGGAGGGGGAGGTGATGCAGCCGTGACCAGGGTGACAAGATAGGTCTCAGAGGTCGGAGTCAGGGACTCCCTGACCAGGAGGGGTCAGCGCCAGACAGCACTGCTAGTGCATTTGTGCCTCCCCAGCGCCTTCGGTGGTAAGGCAAGTGGGACCACTGCCTGGACGGAGATACACAAGAAAAGTGCCTGTTTTTAAAAAGAAAAGTGGAATATTTAGGGTCTACTGTGTCTGATCAGGGTGTTGAACCCCGTCCTGGTTTAGTTAATGCTATCACTGATGCCAAGGCACCTTCAGACAAACCAGGCCTGAAGTATTTTATTGGACTATGTGAGTTCTATTCTAGGTTTGTTCAGTACTATGCATCCAAAATCCAATCACTTACCAAAAATCAAAAAAGAAATGTTCCTTATGTATGGGATAAAACTTTTCAGGCTATTTTTGAATGGATCAAAGCTCAATTGGTTGGGTCCAATGTTCTGAAACCGTTTGACCCTAGTGCCAAGTGTACCATCACGGTTGATGCAAGTGGGTTTGGCCTGGGGGCAATTCTCACTCAAAACAATGATAATGACTAAAACACGTTGGGTTATACCTCTAGAGTTCTCAGGGGTCTGGAATTGAACTTCACTGTGATTGAGAAGGAACTTTTGGCATGTTGGTGGGTAATCAGGTAGTTTCATCCTTATGTTTGGGGTAGGCACTTTGAATTACGCACCGATCACAGCCCGTTAGTATCAATACTGTCAGGAGGCAAGATCAATTAACATAACCGAAGAATATCCAGGTTTTCAACAAAGCTATTGCTGTATCACTGTCAGTTATGTATCTGGCAGCATGAATGGGAGAGCTGATTTTCTGTCCAGATTTCCTGTTGCTGAAACGGAAGGGAGAAGTTTTGAGGAAGAGGAGCAGGAAAGTTGTTTTATTGCTTCGGTCAATATGGAAAGCATGTGTGCCATCAGTGAGAACGAGTGGAGAGCTGAAGTATCTAAGGATGAAGTGTTGCTAAAAGTGATACAATATGTGAAAGAGGGTTGGCCTGAATAGAAAAATGTTAACTATCAATTTCAGACGTATGTTAAAGTTTCTCTTGAATTATCGATTGAAGATGGCATCTCCATGCGTGGTGGGAAACTGATACCTCCTTAAGTTTAAGAATGAGACTGATGTATGGAGCGCATGAGGGACATTTAAAACTTTGACTAAGGGTAGGCTGCGAGAAGTGTTTTGGTGGCCTTACATGGACAAAGCAGTTGAGGAAGTAGCAGACGATTGTGTGGTGTGTTCCACTTCTGAGAAAGGGTTCAGAGTAAAAACTCCACCCATGCAGCCAATAGAATACCCAAAAGGACCTTGGGAGAAGATAGGCATTGACTTAGTGAGACCGTTCAATATCTTGCTGTTTTCTTCGAGATATGCTGTGGTAGTCATAGACTATTACTCAAAGTGGTCTGAAATTCGATGGATGAGTGAACCAACTTAAAAAAATATTGTAGATTTCTTGAAGGACATCTTTTTGAGAGAAGGTTTTCCTTCCTCCATTGTTTCAGATAACAATGTTCAGTTTGTCAGTTTGGAATTTCAAAATGTCTTGAAACAAGTGGGGATTACACACTCTAGAAGCTCACTGCACCATCCACAAACCAATGGATTAGTTGAATGAATTAATCATGTTTTAACAATTGTGTGCAATGGGCAATTGCGAGGAAGTGTGTGGTGCAAACTTCTGTGCGTTCAATGTTCTGGTTTTACCGTAGTACTCCACATTCTTCGACTAAAGTACCTCCTTTTGAACTGTTAAGGGGTAGGAATCTGTCGGCTAAAATTTGTCCGGGATGGATGTCTAAGTAGGTGAAAATGGATGTCATGGAGTAGATGATGTCGTCAGACGGAATGTTAAAAGATCACAAAAGCATCAAAAACAGTATTTTGATGCTAGGAAAAGAGTTTCTCAACAATTGAATGAAGTGGGTGACGATGTGTGCATAAAAGCAAAATATTATGAACCGAATGTGGTTGATAAAATATGTGAGAATGCCATCCGAGTTGGGAAAAAGAATTGGCGGAATAAGGCAAGGGTGTTCAAAGTAAAGAATACTGTCAGAAATGAGGAAAATGGAAGTAAGAGTAGCTCACTCAAGTTTCCTGATACAGAGTTGGTGGAAACACCACTATGACTTCATGGGAGCAAACGTCAGATTTCGATTCCACCGAGGTTTAGACTTTAGTGATCTGAGGGGATAATGTATACATCACTGTCTACAATAAGTATGTTTCTTTAGTCATATCTTTAATTTCCCTTTATGCTATTCTGGTTGATGATATGAATATGTTTTTGTTAATTTTAAGTTTCATTTATATCTTGGTTAGGTTTTCTTTGTAAACTATTTTTATTTTGTGTTAAATTGTTTTTGTACTTTTAGGAAAAAAAAATGCCTATTTTTTAACATTACGTTCTTTCATGAAGGTGTGCCGTTTTGTGATAGTTGTATTTGGTTCATTATCATTTATTAGTCGTACCTCATGTTTGCATTTATGAGAGGGAAAGGATAATGTAGTGGTCTATGCTGTATATGTATGCTGCCTTGCGAGGCATTGTGATTAAGTAATATTCCAATTTGGAATATGAATGTGCGTGTTTAACTGGGGTGGCAGTTGTTCACGTTTGGTGTACGCAGGTCTGCTGTGCGGCAACGGTTTATGAATACATCTTCATCTGAACTATCATGTTATTGGAGACGTTACTACACCACCATAGGACTTCTTGGGCACCGTAGTGTATACCCGTTCATCAGCTATCTTCCCCAGCTTTCTAGTGCTAGGTTGCTTAGAATCTTCCAGATGCCG
The DNA here is from genome assembly GCF_031143425.1 of Pleurodeles waltl. NCBI lineage: Eukaryota > Metazoa > Chordata > Amphibia > Caudata > Salamandridae > Pleurodeles > Pleurodeles waltl. The sequence continues at coordinate 547,708,659 of NC_090440.1, read as the reverse complement.
GTATGTCTCTGAGGTACACTTTGTAAGTATGTGCTCTTTTACCACCAAATTCTGGAGCCTCTCATAAGTACCTACCCTGCTACCTTTAATCCAGCCTTTCAGTGACTTCCCAGGTTTTGTAAAGAGTTTGTTCTGCTACCCCGGTCTAGTATGGTGACCAAATCTGAGTGGACAGAGCGCTGTGGGGCCCTTTGGGGGTAGATTTGGACAGTTATCTGGCCACCAGAGCATTTTCCAGTTCAGTTCCAAACTTTACCACACATTTATCATGGAATTTAATAGAGGGGCCCTGATGATGGGGATAAAGGATGGAAAGATGCTCAAAGATGCTCTGGTTGCTGTGCCATCAATGGAGGTGCCTTTGTGGTGATTCCTCTGTCCACAGTTTGTGTGTGGCAACTTTTGCCAAAGAGGTCAGGTTCCCACAAAGTCCTCTTCGAGACAGTAGAAGACCAGCTGCTAGGCTACTGATCTCTAAACACAGTGGTCAAAGCAAAATCCTTTAGTGGAGGCCAGTGTCCTCCTTGGGTAACTAATCTGGACTCTGATCACACTCTAAGGTCCGGCTGACTCGAGTGCAACTTTTGCAGATCGAGGATTGGTCTCTTGGGGCATCCAGCAGCAGTCGGTTGTGATTCTTCCAAAGAGGCTACTCCCTTGCCGGTTTGGAATACTTAAACTCTTTTGTCTCTGGAGCTGGTTCTAGGGAGTCTGCTAACTGACCTTTGGAGTCACTGCTTTGGTCTGGGGCATGACTTTTCCCCGAGCCAGGAGTCACAGGCACAGCCCTAATTTTGCTAGCACAAGGTGCAGCTGGTGCAGTCCAGCAGACAGTGCAGCCTCTTTTTGTGCATTCCAGGGAGCAGCAGAGTAGTCCTTGTTCTAGTTCCAAAGTGATCCGAGGTTCAGGATACCAGGGGTGCCATATAAATTCCATGAAAGTGCCCTGAAGGGTCAATGCAGCCACCACCCTTCCATGGCTGTTAGGAGCTTGGTAGCCCTTAGGGCACTGGTTTCCCCTCTCCGTAACCATCCCATCTACATAAACAAAGGGCAGCCTCTTAGGAGTGTAATCACCATTTGCCCATCAAAAGTGGCTCCCCTTTGGAGTTCGTCTTTTGGGCTAACACACTAAGGCCCTCATTCTGACCTTGGCGGGCGGCGGAGGCTGCCCGCCAAAGTCCCGCCGTCAGGTTACCGTTCCGCGGTCGAAAGACCGCGGCGGTAATTCTGACTTTCCCGCTGGGCTGGCGGGCGGTCGCCTTCAGACCGCCAGCCAGCCCAGCGGGAAAGAGGCTTCCACGATGAAGCCGGCTCGGAATCGAGCCGGCGGAGTGGAAGCTGTGCGACGGGTGCAGTTGCACCCGTCGCGTATTTCACTGTCTGCGCAGCAGACAGTGAAATACATGTAGGGGCCCTCTTACGGGGGCCCCTGCAATGCCCATGCCAGTGGCATGGGCACTGCAGGGGCCCCCAGGGGCCCCGCGACCCCCCCTACCGCCATCCGGATCTCGGCGGTCCGACCGCCGGGATCTGGATGGCGGTAGGGGGGGTCGGAATCCCCGCGGCGGTGCAGCAAGCTGCGCCGCCGCGGAGGATTCAATGGGGCCGCGGTACACTGGCGGGACCCCGCCAGTGGTGCCGGTCCGACCGCGGCTTTACCGCCGCGGTCGGAATCCCCATTGGAGCACCGCCGGCCTGTCGGCGGTGCTCCCGCGGTCCTCCGCCCTGGCGGTCAAAGACCGCCAGGGTCAGAATGACCACCTAAGTAGCTTCCTGCAAAGGTAACATAACACTTCACCCGGCAGCAGGCTGTTATTGTTCCTAAGCTTGGGAGTCATTCACACGATTCCCCAGGTGAGCAGAAACTGGTCTGTTGGCCAGTGCCTGTGTGAGTCCACTGGACCAGCTGGGTCACAGAGGGACAACTTTCTAAAAGTTGCATTCCTTTAATAGTGACATTAAAATTGACCTGGGCATCAGGTTAGGTAGTCCCATTCAGAAGTTAGCCATGCTTGGATGCCAGCTGGTAACCCTGTACTAGCCAATGTGGCTACTAACCTTCCCCAGCAAAACAACAATCTTGAGATGGTGCTGGTAATACACATATAAAAATACAAGTCCTACTCTAGGGGCCTTCCTTGTGGGAGACCTACATATATTGTTAAGGGAAGTGGTGGCTTTGCCATTAGTTTGAATAGCAAAGGCAAACTAGCAGTGTGACCAAAGATCTTCCAGTCTGCAGTGGCATGCTGGGAGCCATTCTGTACTTTGTCACATGCAGAGTGGCACAAACAGTGCTGGAGTCCTGAGTGGACACTTTCCCTTACATACCCTTGGTATTCCGGACACCATATACAAGGGTCTTATAAGTAAGTCAGTACATGCCAAATGGGGGCAGCCAATTTAGCATACACTTTGTAAGGGGTTAGAACACTGCCAATGAAGTCTGGTTAGCAGGCCTCAGTGCACTCTCAGAGTCGAAAAACCAGCATCAGTCCAAAAATGTGGGGGTGAACATGGAAAAAGAGGCATTTCCTTACATTGTGTTTTGTATTTCATGCAAGATATGAGTGTTGCTAGCATACACTGTTGAGTTGCCACTTGGTGTCAAGGTGAGTACAGAAAGTGGATGGGTATAAATGATGGCACATTAGAGTTCTGAGTTGAGGCTAAAGGCAATGCAATGTTGCTGACAGTGACAGTTAGTGTTTTAAGGGGTTCTTTCTACGTGCTCACCCACTCAGTGTCCTCTTTGCAGTGTATACAGTAATGGTCACAGATGAGCCACATATAATTAAAATTCTATGGCAAAGTGTCTGAAGAAATCATACAGCCTTTAAAAGCACAAAGGAAGAATTCCTTCAGAAGGAACAGACCCCTGCCTCCTTGTGTCAAAACGGTCTCTCTCACTTCGCTTGCTCACTGCAATCTAGATTTGGCATTCTCAATGCAGGCAGTGGCGGTGCCAGTGATGGTGGTGGATAGTATCAGTGGGAGAAACAGGGTGGCAGCCTCTTAAGAAAAGATGTGGGCATCTGCACTTATGTTTTTACAATTAAGCACTGGTTGAAAGGGTTAAAAAGTTAGCAGTATCTCAACCATTAGTTTCCAATTGGCTTGCATATCCAGCTCATGTGCAATCTAAGGACATTACAATTAGGTGGCCCCCTTCCGAGGCCTAGAAAGCTCACACACATCAGCCATTTTGGAAGTTGGGCTATCTTTCCCCCACCTCTCTGTGCACGTCCACGCGGGGATGCAACTCTCCTTTATCTCTATGTGGCCCATCAGTGCATGTTTTCAAATATCAGACAGTTTGGAGAAGCCGCCCTCTTCCTACAGGTATTAATTAATGGGGTTTTACAAAAGGTAATAGTGCATTGGCCAACCACACATCACAGAACAATACATAGCCTCAATGTAACAAGAAACAGAATTAACTTGATGACACAGTATGTTAGAAAAGGGTGTTGCAGATATTGCTACCTTCTAGTTACAAAGTGTGGAAGAAGTCACACTCAGTAGATACTGTAAAGAATCCAGTGCACACCTCCACAGAGAGGTCATAAGTTAAATATAACAGAATTGTAAGTATGTGACTAAAGAGCATTATTTAACAAAAAAAACACATAAAAAAACAAACGATTCAACAAAATGTGATCCAAAATAACACATAACAGCTTGAGACAGAGGCAGGTGGAAACTCATAATTTCATTGGTCAGAAGCTGGAAGTTATGAAGATATGTAGTATAGCACATCTTGTACGGTTGTAGACACAGCGACATGTTTATTCGAGGATGATTATTTAAAGGCTTAATTGAGTTCGCTTAAAAATTGTCAGGGTGTTTATGATGCATTTTTTTTATATTAGTTACTTGCTGATTAAATAATTTATTCACAAAAGGACTTCTCAAGATTGAGTAACAGCCAAGAATCTAAACCTTAAAAGTAAAAATCTTGAAAATTCTTAGACATTGTGGTCGAGCTGTAGGGACATAGGCCCTCATTACAACTTTGACGGGCGGCGGAGGCCGCCCGCCAAAGTTGCGCCGCAGGAATACCGCACCGCGGTCTGAAGACCGCGGCCGGCATTCTGAGTTTCCCGCTGGGCGGGCGGGCGGCCGCCTTAAGGCCGCCCGCCAGCCCAGCGGGAAACAACCTTCCCACGAGGACGCCGGCTCGGAATCGAGCCGGCGGAGTGGGAAGGTGCGACGGGTGCTACTGCACCCGTCGCGTATTTCACTGTCTGCTATGCAGACAGTGAAATACAAGCGGGGCCCTCTTACGGGGGCCCCTGCAGTGCCCATGCCATTGGCATGGGCACTGCAGGGGCCCCCAGGGGCCCCGCGACACCCCCTACCGCCATCCTGTTCCTGGCGGGCGAACCGCCAGGAACAGGATGGCGGTAGGGGGTGTCAGAATCCCCAAGGCGGCGCAGCATGCTGCGCCGCCTTGGAGGATTCTGACGGGCAGCGGAAAACCGGCGGGAGACCGCCGGTTTTCCTGCACTGACCGCGGCCAAAGCGCCGCGGTCAGAATGCCCTAAGGGGCACCGCCAGGCTGTCGGCGGTGCTCCCGCCAACCGCGAGCCTGGCGGTCACAGACCGCCAGGCTCGTAATGAGGGCCATAGTCTGTGGTGTGGAATGAAATGCCGTTGACTGCTGTTTTTCATTTTGTCTTGTGCGTGTGTTTGTGTGAAGGAAATACTCAATTTCTTTCTTCATGTATACGAAGTGATTCCGACAAACATTTCTTGTGTAATACCATATTTTGCCAGGTTTTAAGGACCACAGGGTTACCCCACAGTTAATAGCATCCTGATGGGTTAAAGAAAGGCTGCGGCCATAGCCCAGGCCCTCCAGCCTATCCCGGCCGTGCACAACCAAAGGCAGCGCATAGCGGGGAAGGCACTAATTTAAAAGAAGTTGGATGCGGAAGATCATCAAAAAAATCGGAAATCCCCTGAAAAAGTATAGTATAAATTATGCTATGGTTAGGATACATTTGTTTCTGTTAATAAAATGTCTGGAACAAAAAATATCTCAGTTAATGTTAAGTACTGACTGTAAAACAAAGCCTAAGAACAAAACTAACATTCACCAGGTATGGTGTGATGATCAATCCATAGCTCATGCAACAGGCCTTCAAACCATAACTTTCACATCAAATGCAATGCTTATTACCACACAATATTTATACCAATAAGGAACAACACCTAAAAGCATAATATGGCATCCACATCTGTCTCATTCATAGTGCTAATGGTAATGCATAATCTCATGTGTGAGATTGTTGACAGCCTTTGTAATTGTATCTGTCACGGTAATGGTGAGGTCGCGAGCATTGCATTTGGTGTGCGAGTCTGTGAGTGTTCACAAAATTCTCAGGGCATACCTGCAAATGGGTCACAATGCATGCAAGGGAAATGGGTCACATTCCCCCTGGGTGGACAGTACAAGACAGAGTTTATTAGGTTGCCGCGGGCCACCGAGACCCCTGTGCCCTTGTTACGCCTGCATCACTATTTGTAGACCGACTCTGTTACCATACAGAAATGCCCATTTTTTGCTACAAGCAGATTTAACCACAGGTAGAAATATGCATGAGTAAATATTTTTATGAGCGTGAATAAATATTTTGTGAAACCCAAACGTGAATTTACAAGTAGTTATTTGAACACCCAAGTTCAACCGAGAAGAAACAAATGCCTTTAAGAATCAGGAATACAGCGTTCAGTAGAAGAGTAGATATGTAAGCTTTTATCTTTGTCCTCTTAAACGAGATCAAAATTAGATAGATTTTTAAGGTTAATAAAGAGCAGATTGGACAGAACCCATGCCTCGTCACACTCCTCCTCCCCCGAGCTAAACATGAGCCTGGTGGCAGGTCTGGGCTGAAGGGCTGGCTCTGCCTGTCATCGCTCTAATGTTGTTATGGTATGCGCCATTGAGCTGGAGGATGATGACACTTAATATTTAGAGGCCAAGATATAATTCAGTTAGCGATGCTCGCTGTACAGTGCTTTACAATACTAAACATAACACTTCCAGGCCCGGGGGACCCATGAAAGCTGCTCGTATTGTTATTATGGCTTGCTAAAATTAATCAATTGTAGAAATCAAATCGTAAAGTTACAGAGAAAAAAAAAATAAGAAAAAAAACTGCCTGCAAAATATTGCTACACAGCGTTTAACAGTACAATAGGGGAATGTTGAGACAAGCACTTTCCTTAGATTTTATTTTTATTTTGGGTTTTGTCTTTGATGAAACAAATTGGCTGCACTAGTGTGGAAAAGCGATGCGATAAAATATCCAATTACGAGCTTGGAGGACTGCAGCAGAATAGTCTTGTTAACGGATGGCGGTGCTTTCAGACGGCGAATGATCATCCTTACCTCGGGCGCCTAGCGTATAAAGAGGACGTTCTCTTTTGTGTATATAGTACATGGGATTCTGCTATGGCCCTATAAAAATCTGTCTCTAATTTCTAATTATTTTATAATTGGCAAATTGGCACTTAAGGGCTCATTATGAGTTTGGCGGTCCCAAAGCGGGACTACCTAAATCGCAGGGAGGACACCAACGCCATGGCAGTGACGCCCCTCCCCCGCCCTATTACAAGGTTTCTGCTGACCTGACCTGACCTGGCTGACTGACGAAAACCTTTAAAACAGAGCGTTCCCGATGGAGCCGAGTGCTATCTTGTAGCGGAGAGGGGCCGTCCAACACCCTCCTAATGGAGCACTGCCCCCGGCACTGTGAAACCGCCATGAAAAGGTTGGCAGAGAACAAGGTTGTATGTAATCAGCAGGGCCACGCTGAGTTCAGCGCCGCCCTGGCTGACTGCAACCAAGACCGCCGTCACTCCGTCAGGATTTAGGATCCAGGCAGATAGGTGGTCGGTTGGTGGTCCAACAGCCAAACTCGTAATGTGGCGGTTTGACCACCACAGCTGTGGTGGTACAACGGCCACCACAATGCTGGTGGTTTTGTGACTGCCAGCCTGGTAACGAGGCCCTTAGTTTCCAAAATAATGTCAGAACTCAACAGTAATAACTTATTACAGTAGAGCTCTGACATCAAAATGCCTGCTGCCAGAGCAAGCTGAGGGGAAAGGCAGGTCAGGTCACATAAATGTTGCTTTCCTTGCTTATGCTCTATTTTTCTATACAGCAACAAACAGAAAGCGGATGTTTATGGCAACATGTTTATATTTGCGCTCCACGGGTAATTATAGAAAAGTTAGAATCTTTTCTATTGAGCCTTTTCTTTTTTATAAAAATCTAATTTGTATTAAACTGCCTTTATTCATTTCAAAATATTTTATTCATTTTTAGGGACTACAAAAAACAAAAAGGGAGGTGGTAAAGAGGGGGTAATGAACATTCATATTGAGGAGAATTATTGTAGCCTATGAACCCAGCCATGGATAGAGCAAAGTACAAATAAATGGATTTAGATCTGTATCACAAATGTGGGTTATGTCGTATAATGACTGTACACCCCGAATCGGAAGAAGGGTGAGAGTAAGAAGAAGCCTTATGGGTGCCCCAAAAGGAGAGAGGGATAGGAGGAAGAGAAAGAGAGGAATAGGAGAGCGCAGTGAGGGGAGTGATGTCAAGGATAGTGCAATGGCAATGTTGAGCTGGTAGGTGTTAATACCGTTTGTTGGAGAACGAGAAGTATAAAGAAGCTGATAAAGAGGTAGATATAAAGCTCGATTAACCCCAATGTTGGGAGTGGTTAGTTGTGTTCTCAGGGTGGCTTGATCTTTTGAATGTGTATGTCTAGTATATGTCACAGCTTTTGAGATGTCTGATAGTTGTAGTTGTTGTTAGAGAGTGTATTGTCTGCGTTTCTAGGAAAGCAGACCCACGCCCACCAGGTGTGGTGTGACAAGTTTTGGAGTGATTTCTATTCACAGAGGATGTTTTTCATTCCTATTGTTAGTAGGAGGTCCATTAGACACATCCCCATTTGGTTAATTTTCAAGGCAGGAGTATGTGATCAAGGACCAAGGTCACCATGCAGAAGTTCAGGGAAATCTCAATGTTGAAAATGATGTCTATTACTTTCTGGATCTCGTTCCAGAAATAGTGAAGCTTCCTGCAGTGGAATATCATGTGGTTGAGAGTGCCTGGTGAGATTTGGCAGTTCCAGCAAATATCTGAAACAAAGAGCCCCAGTCTGGAGTGTTTCTCAGGGGTCCAGTATGCTCTGTGTAATATCCAATATATGCATTGTGAGAGTGCGGGGGATAGTTTGTTTTTGAAGGCATATGTCCATATCTTTACCAATTGTCGTCATTAAGGTTGAGAGAGTGGAGTTGGGTGTGGATTCTATCCATTTAGTTTGGATTTTGGAGGCGATTCTCTTGTTGGTGGAGTTTAGAGTTTTGTATATTGTGGCTGCTACATGTGATAGGTTGGATAGTTTAAAGAGAAGGGGAATCAGATCGGATTTGTGAGGAGGTGGAGAAATCTTTTTCATCGTGACTCTTCACCTAAGGAAGTTGTAAAATTCGATCTTTCCTAGATTGTAGTTCTGTAGTTCTGAAAAATGTTTTGGGATAGGTTGATAGGCTGAGGTCTTTGAGAAATAAGATATTGTTTGATGACCATGATGAGCATGAAGGGGAGGTGCCTTCAATTTTAATTTGAGGGTTGTTCCACAGGCACACGTAGTCTGAATTTTGGATTCTGTATGGTAGAATTTTATCAAGAGTTCTAAGGGCCGAGACAGTGTCCTTAAGAATTGAGTTAGAGAGTTGCAATGGAAATGATTTCATAGTTCACATTGAGATTAAGGAGAATGGTTTAGCCAGGGATTCTTCAATATGTAACCAAAGTGGTGCATCCTGGGCCAGGGAATTGATCCACCAAGTGGTTTGTTTGATTAGGAAGACAAGTTGGTATTTATAAAAGTTAGAGATATTGAAGTCTCTGGATCTTTTTCTTAGTTTTAATTTTTTTAAGAGCAATTCTACATCTTTTTTCTTGTCAGAGGAACTCGGAAATTACGAAATTGGTAATATTGAAGAAGTTGGTGGATAGTTGTATGGGAAGCATGGAAGTGATAAAGTTTATTTGCAGAGCAATCATCATTTTGACACATTCTGCCCGACGGCCCCACCAGGTCATGTAGTTTGGCGACCATGCAGATGGAATCTTCCATTTTTTTAGAAGGTTTTAGTCGGTTATTTTCCTTGTGTCTTCTAGAATACTTTTAAAATATATACCTAAGTATTTGATTTGCAAGAATTGCCAGTGAAGTTTATTATTATTGCAATGAATGGTAAAAAGTTAAGTTATTCATAGGTAAGACTCCAGTTTTCTCTAGATTTAAGGAGTAGCCTTGAGACATGGGCGTAGGCGTTAATTTTGTTTAAGATTTCAGGAATGGCAGTCTTGGTCTCTTGCGAGAAAATAAGTACATCATCCGTGAGACAGCAACTTTGTATAAAGTGTTCCCAATAGAAATGCCTTTAATAGTTGTGTTGCATCTGATGGTAGCAAGAAGAGGTTTGATAACTAAGGAATAAAGTAGGGGGCAGAGGGAACAACCTTGTCTAGTTCCTTGCACTAAGTTTATTTTATTTGCGAGGAAGCCATTAACTTTAATATGTGCAGAGGGTTGGGAATATAGAGCAAAAACGTAGTGAATAAAGGTATCCCCTAGATTAAATTTGCACATAATAGCGTGTAGAAAAGGCCAGGAAACCTTATCAAATGCCTTTTCTGCTTCCAATGCCATGGCGATTGTGGGTGATGATGGAGGTCTAGCTTTTTCAATGATGTAATAGAAAAGTCTAATGTTGTAAGATCCATGTCTGCCTTTTACGCAATCGGTTTGCGATCAATGTATAAAGGCTGGAAGAATTGTTTCTAGTATGCTCGACAATAATTCTGAATAAATTATACAATCTAGCCTTATGAGGGAAATGGGTCTGTAGTTTTTGACCTCTAGGGGATCCTCCCCTTTTTTATGGATTACAGTAACGGTGGCTTTGGAGGTAGTGCCTGTGATTTTACCAGTCTTTCTGTAATGCTATAAGAGGGATTCTAGTTGGGGTGTTAGTTTGTTTTGGAAAGTTTTTATAAAAGATGGCTGCAAAGCCATCTGGCCTCAGGGCCTTGCCCAATTTTAGGAAGTGTATCACTTTTGTAATCTCAGAATTAGAGAAAGGTTGATTGAGGAATGTGTTGTCGTGTTGGATAATGCTGGGAGTTGAATTTTGTCCAAATATTCCTCAAAGGTGACTGCTGATGAAATTTTGTTGGGATTATTGAGATCATTATAGAATTCTCAAAAGATCTTTACTATTTCTAGTAGGTCCGTGGTAGTCATTCCCAATTTGCTTTTGATAAATGAGATGTAGTTATCGCTGTTTTTGAATTTGGAATAGTTTGCAAGTGTTTTACCTGCTTTGTTAGATTCTTTGACTTTTTTCCTTTTCTCGTGTTGCACACAGGTGTGGACCCTACTGCTCCATAACTTGCTATATTCATGTTTTAGTGCTTTACGTTGGTGTAAAAATTCTTGTTTTTTGTTTTCAGAGAATTTCCTTTCCTATTGTTTAACTGTCTGTTCTAAATCAGCTGAAGTTTTTGTTTGTGCATTTGTTTATATTAGACATGATATCAATGAGTTCTCCTCTAATGGTGGCCTTCAAGGCATCCTATAAGGTTTCTTGATAAATTTCATTAGTATCATTTTCATGGAAAATGTTATTAATTGAGCTTTTTATTTTGTCAATGAGCAACTCGTCTTTAAGGATTCATTAATTGAATATCCAGTGTTTCGACTTGGGTGGGGGGGTGGGTGTGTATGAGTCCAATTTGTAAGTCTACTGAAATGCATTTGTGGTCCGAGATTAGCATTGGTTCTATTGTTGGGGCAGAGGCCGTCAGGGTGACGACGTTATTTGTAAGTATGTAGTCAATTATTGACAGCGTATTATTTGGGTTGCTTTCTGTTGGATTGTGGAGGCACCTTATGTCATTCAAGCAATTTCTTTTGCATAGGTTCCTCATTTGTTTGTGTGATTTATTGTGTCTATATTTATATGTGGAGCTCCTATTGAGTATAGTATCCCAGGGAAGGTTAAAGTTTCCAGCCAGGAGAATCTTAAAGTCATTAGGTAGTTTGCGTGTTTATTCAGAGTAATCCAAAACTGGGGATTATCAGTTCTTGGGGCGTAGACATTGATTATATAAACTGAAGAGGAAATGTTTTTAACTTTAGTGATTAGCCACCTGTCGTCATTATCATGTGTGATGTCCACGATTTCTAAGTTAGCTGTTTTAGTTATAAGGGTGATGACACCATTTTTTTTGTTGGCAGGGGAGGCAGATATGCTACGTATCCCTTGGTAGCACATGGAACAACATTCCTTGAGTCCTAATTTAGTTTCTTGCAAAAGAATTATATGACCCTTAAGTTTGGTGCAGTAATCGAGGATTTTCCTGTGTTTTACCAGGTGACTGATATCTTTTGTGTTGAGAGAAATTACTTTAATTAGGTTATAATTCATGGGGCCTAGTTGGGGTTATCGGATCCGAGCTAGTACTGAGTGTATTAGTAAGTCAAAGGATGCACGGAGTGGTACCCTCTTTGTGTATGCATATAAATGAATTGAGGGGGTGACCATTTCTCATATCTTCGTTTACATTTAGATCTCAGCATGTGCTCTGAAGGAATCTTATCTGCTTCATTTCTTTGTTTACATTTAGATCTCAGCATGTGTTTTGAAGGAATGTATCTAGGTTTAGGGGTTGTTTTGAGTAGTGGATTGCTGAGGTGGCATTTGTGTAGTGTGTAAGCCCACCATGGTTGGATAGATATTTGTTGCTTAGGACTTTGACATCTGAAGTAAGAGACAATAGCTTATAAGTAAGGAGAGAGGACAGGGAAAACTTTAAAAAAAAAAGAAAAAAAATGAGAGAATAAGTTGTAAGGACAAACCCTTAACCCACCGATAACACACCCAATGAATACATTCTGGAAGGTAGGAGGAGGTGGTGGAAGTTCCAGGAAAACCAGGCCGCTTAGGGAGGAGGAGAGCAGGGAGTCCAGCAGACACCGTGGGGATAGAACAGATAATAATACTAACTTGTCCGTTATACATTTGTCTTTAACACCTTATCTGCTCATTAACGCATTAACACACCATTTAAAAACAACAGTATGTGGATTATAAGAAACAAAATATAACAGCGATATTACCTTTAGCTAGAGAACTTGTAGCTATAACAGTATTATGTACCAAAAATTACATTCATGTTGGCCATAAAGTGGTGCGCTTAGTGAACAGGTGTGGGGCTGTAGGGCATAAGCAGACTTACCGGTCAGCATATAGACCGGTTGGTTGAACGTGATAACTAGAATTGTAATGAGGTGTTAATGAAAGGGGACTGAGGCCTAGGCAGGCTCGTAGTGCATTCATCCTAGGAAGATGAGAACCGGGTACTTACAGGAACAATGTTGGTTCCATGTCACTGAACAGCAGTAACAGAGTCAAGTGTTAATCGTTTAGATATAGGTTACAGAGATCGCAGTCAATACAGATATTATTTAAAGACATGAGATGTTCATCATTGGTAGTCATAGCAATGAATACAGTGCCAAGCAGTATCAATGACAGATTTGTTTGCAAAGATAGCTTCCCATATAGCTTCAAATAGCTTCAAAATATAGCTTCCAACATCTGGTAGAGAATTTGTGTGAGTTGGAAAGTTAGTACTGCAGGAGATGAGGTTAGTTATTAAAGTGTTATATAATATAGTTTCCTATAGGATACAATTTTCCTGAGGAGTCTGTTGTTAGTCGTTAGAAAATCAGGAGGAATTGATCTTGTTACTCACGTATATTTTGTATAACTCTGGTGGAGTAAATTAGCATGTTAATCTAGATGTTAATCTATAAAGTAAAAGCTTGGTTGTTGGTCATGTGGTAACTGAGGTAGATCATGTTAGTTATTTGTCAGTTGCCAGACATGACAAAATTAAGGGAACAGATATGCTAGGTGTCCATTTTTTTATTAGTGTGGTCTTCTAAGAATGTCTCTAGCTTTTTCGGTTTGTCAAAATAGAAAGTTTTAACATTCTCATTTTTGCTGGTCCTGTGAAGGAACAAGTTCATTGCTTTCAATCTGTTTCCTTGAGCTAGGAATCCTTTACTGTGGTAGACTGTGTCTTTCTCATAGTCCTGGGATATACCAATTTTGAGAGCTTTCCATGTTAGTGTTTTTAGGGATCATATTTGATTTAGGATTTTTTCTATGTGTTCGTATCTTAGAGGTCTGAAGATCATAGGACGAGGTGTTTTTAGGCCTTGAGAAGATCTGGTTGGGACTCTGTGGGCTCTCTCGATCTCAAATTCCTTTATAAAGAACATTTTTAGAGCTTGCGGTATCCAGGATTCTACAAAGGTCACACAAGAGTCATAATCGTTCTCTGTTTGTTCAGGCAGTCCAAAGATCCTAAGGTTTTCTCTCTGGTTCCTAGCCTCCAAATTTGTGATTTCTTTTTTGAGAACTGATATCTTTTTTTCACTGGCTTGTAGTTTTTTCTATAGGATGCTAGACTGGACTTTGATTCTGCTGACTATAGTTTCAGCTTTATTCCCTCTTAGTGTTATGCTTTGGAGTTCTTTCCTGAGATCATGCATATCTGTTTGTAAATTGCCCATGAAGATCTTAACAAGTAGAGCTTCATAGCTCATGTAGCGCATTTAGTTTCTCCAGGATAATGTCCATACTTGCCCCAGAGTCAGATCTACCTTTAACTGGTGAGTCCATGGTTGGTGGATCAGACTTTGATCTTTTTTGTCCTGGCTTGTGACCTCCATTGTTTTTGGGGTCTCGGTCTTTGTTTCTGGAGTCTGACATGCTCAGAGGTATAATTGGTTCTGAGCCCGCCTATTTTTGGGGGGTTTTGGGGTTGAGACCAGTTTGTTCTCGCTGGGGGTATTGGGAACCCTGGTATGAAGGTAGGGAATTTCGCACACTGGCGTATCGTAGGCGATGCTTATGCTTGACTTATAGCTAGTAGCGCCTAGTAGTAATTGTGAATGTGGTGCCAGAGAGGTCCGTTTTGTGGTTGTGCTGGGCGCAGCAGCGATGGAAGATGGCTAACGCTTAGGAAGTTCTATTTCTTGTGTGGTAGCATGGTTGTGTGAACTGGCGAGGGGCCGCTCTTCGTTATGGTACTTCGCTAGGCCTGGTGATTGCTGCTAAATTGCTGGCTGATGCTTTAGGGGCCTAGCCTTGACGGGCCTTGGGGAAGTTTGAAGGGGCATGGTTTGGTTAGGCCTGGTGATTGCCTTAAATTGGTGACTATTGTGGGCGATCTCTTCTGGGGCTGAAAGAGCCGCTAGAGAAGAGTGTGTAGTCTCTTTGAATGGGCACAGGGAGGGATGTATGAGCACAACGAGGGATGAACTTTCTTGGAAATGTGCTCTAAATCCTGCAGTGCCATGCAAAGCCTTGTGAGTATTTGGTGCCTTGTGTGCTGTGCCAGCATACGTGTGTATGCTCAGGAGTGATATGGGGCTGATGGGCGATCAGTGATCAGCTGGTATGCAGTGAAACGGGCTGCAAGCAGCCACAGATCCCAGTGATCAAGCATTAGAAGCTATCAGGTTTCAGCAATCTGGATTGCAGGACTGCAGGAGTGCTGGAATGCAGCAAAGTGACAGGTGGGAAAGTGGAACCTGGGTGAGTCCTGTCACATATTATCATTATGGTGTATGTTTGGAGCGATTCACAAGGGGTGCTGTATGGAGGCAGTTATAGATGTTATACTGCTATCAGCGTCCTACCGCAATTCACCAGATTACTGCCTGACTTTACCAGGATAACAAGCCATGCGGTCTGTCAGCACTTGTTGTTCACAGCATTCACAACACTCCGGACTAGCAGAGCCTAGGGGGAGGCACCGTTTTGATTCCCCGTGTTGGCTGGAGGAGTCCTGCAATTTCAATTTCAGGACGGCCTTACATGTTCGAAAAGTTCCTGTGTTAGGTTTTTACCACATACTGGGATTGGGGCAGGGAAATCACACAGCAAGCTATTGTTTTCATGCCCTTTGCCGGTGGTCCTCACCTTGATGCAGCGGAACTGCTTGCTTGAGCGGTTAAGCCACGCCTCCCCATATTAAAATGCTTCTAATATATTTTTTAAACATATATCTAACAGCATTTTTGATGTGTTTAATTTTGCACTGCTATTATTCATGCTTGCAAACATGCTCTATCTTTCATATGAAAGTGCTATGCACCAAGGATGTAAGTGTTTTGTGGAAAAGGTGATGGTGTGACCATCTATTACAAGGAATATATTATAAGGAATACAGTACCCACTGCTGTACATGATAAAGAATATTGCAAGTCACCTCGGAGTTCCATGTCCTTATAAAGAAATTCCTCATTCTGCCTTGTTCATTTATATGGCCACAGAACTCTGAGGTGGCTTTCAATATCCTTATAATGTAAAGGGTACTTTATACAATATATAATACATGATGTGGAAATTATACAGCTAGCCAACAGCAGCATTTGCTTATGTACAGACCTCAGACATTTGAATGAAAAAATCTCAGGGGACCGATTTCAGCTACTTGGAATTGGAGAAATCCTGGCAATGATTAAAGATGCCAAATGGTTTTTGATTGCCTATCTATTATCTGCCTACCATCAGATACTGTTGCAATGTGAGAGTTAACTTTATGCCGCATTCATGACACCAGCTGGATGCTTTCAGTTTAAACACACGCCATTGGCTTACCATCTGCATCTGCAGTCTTTTAAAGTATGATGTTCCAGCTCTTGGAAAAATCTATTTAATTCATTTTTGCAAGATTATATTTTACTTTTGGTGAAGAACGAGGCTGAACTATTGACTTAAGTACTGGAGATATTGGAAAAAAGGACTTGAACGTTCAGTTCTTGAGAGGCAAATTTGCAGTAGAAAGTTTGACATATCTTGAGCATGAGATCAGCGGTGAGAGTGTGAAACCGTTAGCTATCTGATGGATGCTAGCAGCAATTAACTTGTGCCTAAAATTAAAGACAACGTGAGGTCATGGTTAGGCATGGCAGATTTTTATGCCAAATACATGCGAAAGTTCTCAAGTAACAAATATCATATTATTCAATTATTAAAAAGGTAAGTCAAATTTCAGTGGTTTGAAAAATGTCAGAAGGATTCTGATCAAATCAAAGAAGACAACACAATGGTTCTTGCTTTACAGGGTTTTGACCCCTGTGCCAACAAAATAATTACAACCAAAGCAAGTAAGAATGTATTGGGTGCTATGCTACCCCAAAAAGAGAATGAAGGGCCCAAATGGGTATTGCTTTGGTATCCGATTACCTAGCTCTCACCGCACAGATATTCCACAATTGAAGGAGAGGCTCTGGCCTTTGTGAGCTTTTAGAACTTGTTTGGGGAAATCCTGTGGAAATTCGTAGTGATCCCAAACCTCTGACTAACTTCTACAGAGGGTATGGTGAAGGCATCCGTTATGTTACCTAGAATGGCAATGTGATTATAGGATTTTGGGTATAAGGTGGTATATGTACCTAGTAAAAGACATGTTGTAGCAGATTTTTTGTCAAGATGCCCATGTAGATGCAAGAATATGACAAAGGTGAATGATTGGCAGGTCACTTTAATTAGTGATAGTGAGATATCTGCTATTAAAACTAAAGAAGGGGAAGAGGAGTGTGTATTAGATCACATGTTGTGTGGTGTAAAATAATGAATGAATGAGCGAGTTTCATAAACCATACAGGTGCTCCTAGGAGTTCTCCAGCGCTGATGACGAGTAGTAGAAATATGATTAAACCACAGTAAACAACCAGGTTTAAAACTTTTTCCTAAGAATTAACTCGGGCAATAGAGAGTGGAGACAAAGTGGAAGTTGATTCCAGGTCTTCGCAGCCAAATAAGAGAAAAAGTCTGAGCTGTTTGACACTCAGGACCATAGCAGAAAATGATTAAAAGGAGCGTGAAGCTCTAGCAGGGGAGTAGTGGTGCAGTCCTGTTGCCAAATACAGAGGAGGAACCATTAAAAGGGCCCTGTGAGCCAAATCTAGTGATATCCAAAGAATTATCCTCTTTACAGGTAGCCAGTGCAACAAGTGCGAATGAGGAGACATGGAAGTCTGACATGGAAGCATAAAAAGAGTCTAGTGCTTGCTTTCTGAACAACCTGTAGCCTAGCAATCATATAATCAGGAAGGCCCAGGTACAAAGCATTAGCATACTCCAACCTAGATGTAATAAGGGCATGGGCCACCGTCTTTCTTGAAGGCACTGTGCGGCCGGAAGGAGACCAAAGCAGGTTCCCACCACTGCAGAGACCTGTGGTCGGAAGATTAATAGGTTATCAAAACACACCTCTAGCTCTGTTGGGCCAACAATTTGGCACCCAGTCCTTATGAAAAGGCTCAACAGAAGAATTTCAGTCTAGTCCACATTACACATAAGTTGGTTAACACAAAGCCATTCAAAAAACGATGAGAGCCAGGCTTTAAGAAGGCAGCAACTCGCATCAGCACCCCTCTCAAAAGGGAGAAGGAGCTGAGTGTTATGAGCAATGCCATCACCTTAAAGCCAAAAGATTCCACCAGGCCAGCCAACTGGGCTAGATAAACATTAAAAAGAGTTTAATTGAAGTAAGAGTCATGAGGCACCCCAACCGAGTTGGGCTTTGGCCCTGAAGAGAATTGGGGCAGCCACACAAATTGACCTTCGTTCTCCAAGAACTATCTGGTTCAATCAAGAGCTAGACCACCAACCCCAAGAAGTTTAAGTCGTTGCAAGAGAAGCCCGCGCAACACCATGCTAAATGCTGTAGAAAGATCAAGTAAAATCAACGCCACTTTCCTGCCCTGATCAAAATGGTTAATGAATTTAGCCACTTCAAGTAGTGCTGTCCCAGTGCTGTATTTTGGACGAAAGTCAGATTGACTGGGATGAAGCAATATGCACACTTTATTGTACTTGATGATTTTGCCATTCAAACTGATTGTATTGCAGCTATGTTTGACAAAACGTCCTCTCTGAATCTCTTTCAACTAACTGCTGCTCCTAAGCATTAAGCTCGCCACATTATTGATCATGTAGTTTATAAATTTCCTATGTTTGTTGAGGGTCCATGTTCCCTGCAATGTTCGACTCATTTGCTTATTTAATTTCATTGGTTGGCTGGCATTAAATCTAATCGGTACTGCTCAGTTACTTCTCAGACACTTACCAAGAGTAGATTCAAATCAAGCCTACTGAACTTATGAATTTGTTTGTTCTTTCAGCGCCCACCCTGACAGGTGGTCCTGAGTCTGATGTTGAAGCAGGTAATAGTTGGTTTCTTTGAGCAGCTAATGCCTTAGCTCCTCCGATGCATCATAAGCCCAGAACTTGTAGCCCTTCGGCTCCCTCATTTACCCAGGGACTTGCTGTGGAAAAGAGTGCTTAGAAAAGGGCTGAGAGATTGTGGCAGAGCCATTATCATCTAGAAGACAAGGACATTTACAGAGCTGCCTTTAGGAAATACCCTATCGGCACTCAAGTCAGCTAAAGCATGATAAAAAATGGGCAACAGAGATTTTTTAAGTTAGGAAGAGGTTTTAATCACCTGTGTCCTGCAGAAGTGGAACTTCGCCTTCCCAGTAGTTGTGTGATAAACTATCAGTCTTCTTTGAGGATAAAATCTTCCCAGCAACTATCGCCCTATCAGTCTCTTGGATAATTTGGAAACAGGTGCTTGTGAAGTTATCAGAATAGATTGCAGACAAAAACTTTCTGACCCACTTGCAAGCAGTGTTTAGACCAAAAACAGGAATTGTGGGCCAGGAACTGTGGGCCAAGTCTTCTGATTCTCATCGATCAAGTGGAAGACTGTCGTTATCAGTGGTGGGAACATTTTTATTGGCTTAATTGACGTTCGTGCTGCATTTAGTTTGGCCCCTAGAGATAACCTCTAGGAAGCAATAGCTAGTATAGGTGTACCTACCAATCTCCTTGTTATTATATTGGGCTTTCATGAAGGTAATTATGCCCGCATTTGATGGGGAGACAGCGGCAAGCTCAATGAAAAAATTGACTCCAACTCTCTTTCTCTTGTTCTTTAACAGTTGCATAGACTTCCTTTTGGACTGTGCCAATGATTCTCCAGTTTTAGCAGGCAAAAGGGTGGTCATGCTATAACTTGTGGATGACACCCTTTTAATTTCCAAAAATCCAGATGGGTTGTAAACCCTTATGATAGATTCTCACTATTATTTGAGTTGCATGGTCTGGAAATCAATGCTGCGAAAACCAAATTTATGGTCTACAAGAAATGGAAGAACTTTATGGGGGGCATTACAATATTTTTATAGGTGAATATTTCTCACCAAAAACACTTCTCTATTAAGCTTTCTCATTTTTGTCTTTCCCAAAATGTCCCCTTAGCAAATGACTGTGGGCTAAATATATAACCTAATCTGAGAAGGATTCTGGAACTAGGAGCCGTATAGGCTGATTTTCTCCCCTTTCCTATATGAAAGTACATTTTTAAAGAACAGGGTACCTCCATGTCTCTATATCTTCTTCTTCTTTGGTTCTGGCATGTGCTTCTTAAAGAACTAGGGCTTCCTTCGGGCTGCCAATAAATTCCTATTTGTTTTCCATACCATGAAACCACTTTTCTGTGAGTATGTGTGTCCCAGTGATCCATAGTAATATATTTCAATGTATATCATGGGTCCTACTGATGATTCATGCTAGCTTTTTGGTATCAATTTTGTCCATGTCCAGACCTATGCATGGTAATGAAAATGTCACTTACCCAGTGTACATCTGTTCGTGGCATCAGTCGCAGTAGATTCGCATGTTCTGCAATAGCTCGCCATCTGGTGTTGGGCCGGAGTGTTACAAGTTGTTTTTCTTCGAAGAAGTCTTTCGAGTCACGGGACCGAGTGACTTCTCCTTTTGTCTCCATTGCGCATGGGCGTCGACTCCATCTTCGATTGTTTTTCCCCCGCAGAGGGTGAGGTAGGAGTTGAATTGTAGTAATAGTGCCCATGCAATGGAGTGACTAAGTATGCACCTATTTAAGGTTGAGATGATACATATATAAATAATTGAAGGTAACTTCCAAACTGCTACAGGCTCCCGGGGAGGCGGGTGGGCACATGCGAATCTACTGCGACTGATGCCACGAACAGATGTACACTGGGTAAGTGACATTTTCAGTTCGATGGCATCTGTCGCTGTAGATACGCATGTTCTGCATAGACTAGTAAGCAGTTATCTCCCCAAAAGCGGTGGATCAGCCTGTAGGAGTGGAAGTAGTTTGAAATAATGTTCTTAATACAGCTTGACCTACTGTGGCTTGTTGTGCGGATAACACGTCTACACAGTAGTGCTTGGTGAATGTGTGAGGCGTAGACCATGTGGCTGCCTTACATATTTCTTGCATTGGGATGTTTCCTAGAAAGGCCATGGTAGCACCTTTCTTTCTGGTTGAGTGTGCCCTTGGTGTAATGGGCAGCTGTCGTTTAGCTTTAAGGTAGCAGATTTGGATGCGTTTAACTATCCATCTGGCTATACCTTGTTTTGATATTGGGTTTCCTGCATGAGGTTTTTGAAATGCAATAAATAGTTGTTTAGTCTTTCTGATGTTTTTTGTTCTGTCAATGTAATACATCAATGCTCTTTTGACATCTAATGTATGTAGTGCCCTTTCAGCTACGGTATCTGGCTGTGGAAAGAACACTGGAAGTTCCACTGTTTGATTTAGATGGAACGGTGAAATAACCTTTGGCAAAAATTTAGGATTGGTCCTTAGGACGACCTTATTCTTGTGTAGTTGTATAAAAGGTTCCTGTATTGTAAACGCCTGAATCTCGCTTACTCTTCTTAGGGAAGTAATGGCGATGAGAAATGCCACCTTCCAGGTTAGGAACTGTATGTCGCAGGAGTGCATGGGTTCAAAAGGTGGACCCATAAGTCTAGTTAGGACAACATTTAGGTTCCATGAAGGAACAGGTGGTGTTCTTGGTGGTATAATTCTCCTAAGGCCCTCCATGAATGCTTTAATGACTGGTATCTTATATAGGGAAGTTGAATAGGTAGTCTGCAGGTATGCAGATATTGCTGCAAGGTGTATTTTAATGGAAGAGAAAGCCAGGTTAGATTTTTGTAAGTGAAGCAAGTAACCCACTACATGTTCTGGAGTTGTGTGTAATGGTTGTATTTGGTTAATATGGCAGTAGCAAACAAACCTCTTCCATTTACTTGCATAGCAGTGCCTGGTGGATGGCCTTCTGGCTTGTTTTATGACTTCCATACATTCTTGGGTAAGTTGTAAGTGCCCGAATTCTAGGATTTCAGGAGCCAGATTGCTAGATTCAGCGATGCTGGATCTGGGTGTCTGATCTTTTGGTTGTGCTGTGTTAACAGATCTGGCCTGTTGGGCAATTTGATGCAGGGTACTACTGATAGGTCTAGTAGCGTTGTGTACCAGGGTTGCCTTGCCCAAGTTGGTGCTATCAATATGAGTTTGAGTTTGCTTTGACTGAGTTTGTTTACCAGGTAAGGAAGGAGAGGGAGAGGAGGAAAAGCGTAAGCAAATATCCCTGACCAGTTCATCCATAGGGCATTGCCTTGGGATTGTTCGTGTGGGTATCTGGATGCGAAGTTTTGGCATTTTGCGTTCTCCCTTGTCGCAAACAAGTCTATCTGAGGTGTTCCCCAGAGTTTGAAATAAGTGTTCAGAATTTGGGGTGAATTTCCCAGTCGTGGACCTGTTGGTGATCTCGAGAGAGATTGTCTGCGAGTTGATTTTGGATCCCTGGTATAAATTGTGCTATTAGGCGAATTTGGTTGTGAATTGCCCAACGCCAAATCTTTTGTGCTAGCAGGCTTAACTGCGTGGAGTGCGTTCCCCCCTGCTTGTTTAGATAATACATTGTTGTCATGTTGTCTGTTTTGACGAGAATGTATTTGTGAACTATTATTGGTTGGAAAGCTTTTAGTGCTTGAAAAACTGCTAGAAGTTCTAGGTGATTTATATGCAGTTTTGTTTGATGTACGTTCCATTGTCCTTGTATGCTGTGTTGATCGAGGTGTGCTCCCCACCCTGTCATGGAAGCATCTGTTGTTATTACGTATTGTGGCACTGGGTCTTGGAAAGGCCGCCCTTTGTTTAAATTTATGTTGTTCCACCATAGAAGCGAGAGGTAAGTTTGGCGGTCTATTAACACCAGATCTAGAAGGTGACCCTGTGCTTGTGACCATTGTGATGCTAGGCACTGTTGTAAGGGCCTCATGTGCAGTCTTGCGTTTGGGACAATGGCTATGCATGAAGACATCATGCCTAGGAGTTGTAGTACCATCTTTGCGTGTATCCTTTGTGTTGGATACATGCGTTGTATGATGGTGTTGAAATTTCGAATTCTTTGTGGACTTGGAGTGGCTACTGCTTTTGATGTGTCTATTATGGCTCCCAGGTATTGTTGTACCTTGCGCGACAGAATTTTGGATTTTGTGAAATTGACGGTGAACCCTAGTTTGAAGAGGGTTTGTATGATATGGTTTGTGTGATTTGAGCACTGTATTAACGAATGGGCCTTGATTAGCCAGTCGTCTAGATATGGGAACACATGTATTTGCTGCCTTCTTATGTGTGCAGCGACTACCGCTAGGCATTTGGTAAAGACTCTTGGTGCGGTTGTTAATCCGAAAGGCAGTACCTTGAATTGGTAATGTATTCCTTTGAATACAAACCTTAGGTATTTCCTGTGCGATGGGTGTATTGGTATATGGAAATAAGCATCCTTGAGGTCTAAAGTTGCCATGTAGTCGTGTAGTTTTAGCAATGGCAATACTTCTTGTAGTGTGACCATGTGAAAGTGGTCTGATTTGATGAAAGTGTTCACTACTCTGAGGTCTAGGATTGGTCTCAGCGTTTTGTCCTTCTTTGGTATCAGAAAGTACAGTGAGTAAACTCCTGTGTTTATTTGTGTGTTTGGCACTAATTCGATTGCATTCTTTTGCAATAGTGCCTGCACTTCTATCTCCAGGAGATTGGAATGGTGTGTTGTCAAATTTTGTGCTTTTGGTGGTATGTTTGGAGGGAATTGTAGAAATTCTATGCAATAACCATGTTGGATAATTGCTAGAACCCAAGTGTCTGTAGTGATTTCCTCCCATGCTTTGTAATAATGACTTATTCTTCCCCCCACTGGTGTTGTGTGGAGGGGGTGAGTGACATGTGAGTCACTGTTTAGTAGTAGGGGTTTTGGGGCTCTGAAATCTTCCTCTATTTCTAGGGAATTGCCCTCCTCTATATTGTCCCCGAAAACCTCCTCTATACTGTCCCTGGTAACTGGACAGTGTTGCTTGTGAGGTGCTGGCTTGTGTGCTTTGACCCCGAAACCCCCCTCGAAAGGGCGTTTTACGGAATGTGCTGTAATTCCCTCTGCTCTGCGGGGAGTAGAGTGCGCCCATGGCTTTGGCAGTGTCCGTATCTTTTTTGAGTTTCTCAATCGCTGTGTCCACTTTTGGACCGAACAGTTCTTTTTCATTAAAAGGCATATTGAGAACTGCTTGTTGAATCTCTGGTTTAAATCCAGACGTTCGGAGCCATGCATGCCTTCTGATAGTTACAGATGTATTAATTGTCCGTGCAGCTGTATCTGCAGCGTCCATGGAGGAGCGGATCTGGTTGTTGGAAATGGTCTGTCCCTCCTCAACCACTTGTTTTGCCCTATTTTGTAAGTCCTTGGGCAGATGTTCAATGAGATGTTGCATCTCATCCCAGTGGGCTCTGTCATAGCGCGCAAGTAGTGCCTGGGAGTTCGCGATGCGCCACTGGTTTTCAGCTTGTGCTGCGACTCTTTTACCAGCTGCATCGAACTTGCGGCTTTCTTTATCTGGGGGTGGTGCATCTCCAGATGTGTGGGAATTGGCCCTTTTCCTAGCTGCTCCTACAACGACAGAGTCTGGTGGCAGCTGTGTAGTGATGAAAACCGGGTCTGTAGGAGGCGCCTTATACTTTTTTTCCACCCTTGGTGTGATTGCCCTACTTTTGACCGGCTCTTTAAAGATTTCTTTCGCGTGCCGGAGCATACCAGGGAGCATAGGCAGGCTTTGGTATGAGCTGTGGGTGGAGGAGAGTGTGTTGAATAAAAAATCATCCTCGACCTGTTCTGAGTGGAGGCTTACGTTGTGAAATTGTGCTGCTCTAGCCACCACTTGAGAATACGCGGTGCTGTCTTCTGGTGGAGATGGCTTCGTAGGGTATGCCTCCGGACTGTTATCTGACACTGGGGCGTCGTATAGGTCCCATGCGTCTTGATCTTGGTCACCCTGGCTCATGGTGGTGTGAGCTGGGGAATGTGAAGGAGTTTGTGCTGGTGAGACGTTAATCACAGTTGGAGGAGAGGGTGGTGGGGTAACTCTTTTCACCACTTTTGGTTGTGGTGTCTGTTCAGTCTGGAACTCCAACCTTCTCTTTCTCCTAATGGGGGGAAGGGTGCTTATTTTTCCTGTCCCCTGCTGTATGAAGATACGCTTTTGCGTATGGTCCACATCAGTTGCTTGTAGCTCTTCCTCAAACCTATGCTTTTGCATCTGGGAGGTTAGCGAGTGCTCTTCTGTATAAGAGCCTGAAGCTGGGTCGCTTGCAGTTTGTTTCGGCATCGAAACCCTGTCTGCGTGTTTTTTCGGCTCCGAGGTGACTTTTTTCTTTTTCAGGGCCGAAACCTCTCGGCGTCGATCATCTTCGGTGCCGCTGTCTCGGCGTCGAGCCGTGTCCACACCGGTATCTCGGTGTCGAGGCTTGTCTCCAGCACTTTCTCGGTCCCGAGAAGGCTGCGTGCCGGTGTCTCGACCGGAGTCGGACGACCTCGGCGCTGTTTGGGCCTTTTTCGGTGCCGACGGTCGGTCACCGAATTTATGGGTGGAGCCATGGCCGGATGGCAGTGGCGTCCCCTGGGCCTTGTAAATGTTTTTCTGTGTGGTTTTCGACGTCTTACTCACGGTTTGTGTATCGTCGAATCCTTCGGAGTCCGATTCTTGGATCGAGAAGGTACCTTCCTCTTCATGCTCCTCGAACTCTCGGTGGGCTGTCGGCGCGGACGCCATCTGAAGTCTTCTGGCTCGACGGTCTGGGAGTGTCTTTCGGGACCGGAACGCACGACAGGCCTCACAGATGTCTTCACTGTGCTCAGGTGACAGGCACAGGTTACAGACCAAGTGTTGGTCTGTATAGGGGTATTTATTGTGGCATTTGGGGCAGAAACGGAACGGGGTCCGTTCCATCGGCGTTCTTCAGCACGCGGTCGGGCCGACCAGGCCCCGACGGGGGATCGAAAAAACTACCCCGAAGGGCACCGGAGCTCTTCGATCTTCGATGCGGTGTGGAATCTAAGTACGCCGATCCCGAACGCAACAATACCGACGAAAATCTTCCGAAATTAGCTAATTTTCCGTTCCGAAACTCGGAGCGACAGGAACACGTCCGAACCCGATGGCGGAAAAAAAACAATCGAAGATGGAGTCGACGCCCATGCGCAATGGAGACAAAAGGAGGAGTCACTCGGTCCCGTGACTCGAAAGACTTCTTCGAAGAAAAACAACTTGTAACACTCCGGCCCAACACCAGATGGCGAGCTATTGCAGAACATGCGTATCTACAGCGACAGATGCCATCGAACTTAAAGATTTCAGTAGGATTGTGTTAGGATTTTTATATAAAGTATTCACGAGTGAAGCTGACTGATAATGGGTCAGAGTTCACTTTGTGGAGCGCTAGATCACTTTTGGAGAAAGCTGCTGTGACACACTTGACATCTCTGTATAATTCGGGTGGCAATGGTATGGTACAGAGGTTTAATGCCGTGCTGAAGGGAGTCATCCAATTAGCCATACAAAGCACATTTGACTGGGAGCTTGCAAACAACAGGTTATGAAAATGGCGTGGTCATTCATTATAACCGTATGTGAGGCTACTGGTGTCACATCTTTAGAAATCATGTGCTGAAGGTACACAAGAGCTAAGTCAGTGCCAGAGTACCAGCTTGTTTTTGAGAAGTGCCAGTACTCCCCAATGAAAACTGTACTCTCCCTCTCAGAATAAAAAAGTGCCGGTAATCGGTACCGGACAGTACCGGCCCATTTAAAGCACTGAGCTAAGTGTAGTCCGGGGCTCGGGGCAGGTGGTTAGTGTTGGTAGGAAACAAAAGTTCATTGAAGGAGGGAAGAGGAAGGATATGCAAATCCAGACAGGCTGTAAACTATATTTTTCCAACAAAAATAAGTATTGTGAGGTTGTTAGTTCAGTCGGACAGTGGATTGCAGTGAAAGAACAGACAAGGCTCCAAAAGAGGAGAGTAAATTTTACAGACCAAAGAATGAGTTAAGCCACCAGTAATTCAGTGCAGTTGGAACACAGTAAGACCTGGCATGCAAGATGACCGGCATTGTTCAGGAATGGGTTTAATGGTGATCATCTAATATGTGAAAGATGTGCCTAAAATGATGCATTAGCATTTGATGGTGAGGAAGATATGGAGGAAAATGTAGAAAGAACAAATCTTTCCACTGGGTGTCGTTTGGGAGGTATTTCAACCGAAAGAGCAGTACGGAAGGACATGTTTAGAGTGGTTCCTATGGAAACAATGGCAAAGGAGAACAAAGAAATCATGGTTTAAGTGAATGATGCGAGTGAGGAGAAAGTGGGTGTGGATAACCCAGACGTCTGTGCAGAGTCAAATGAGCAGGCTGGCAAACTGAATACAGATATCGACCAAGAGGCGGAGAATGGGAATCGGTTTAATGAAGGTGGAAGAAAAAGGGTATTCATCTATCAATGTTACAAAGAGGAAGTTCAAATGTGTCTAGAAGTTATCTGCCTTAAAGTACCTGCTAAACATGTATTATGGTTTCCCAGGTATACTATGTAATTTATTCAGTTTTCCAGTTTTCGGTTTTCATAGCTATTTAAGCACACGACATATGCTTACTAATGTAATTTTTATTCCAGTCTTATTTTTTGTGTGAAGAAGTGGTGTTGCATATACAACATGTGTGGGATCTTTACTTCACCATTCTGACTGTACTTTCTAGTGTTTTTTATTTTGCTAATAACTCTGGCGCCGTTTGAAGAAAATTCACAGAATTTTGCAAAACAAGTGCCCTACTTTGCCTAGTTCTGCACTGAACATTTCAGGATGATGCTTTTCCCCATGCAATGTCCAAGGTGGATTTTGCATTTTTATAACACAATTACTACCCGAACCGCTGAAAGGATTTACACCAAATTTGGCACAAGGGCAGATCTTGGCCTAGAAATAGCCCTTTTTGTAATTTTGTGTAAATCTGCCCAGTAGTTTGGAACTTGTTAAAGAAATAAAAACATAGATATCTAGGGATGCAGATTCTTCGATTATTCACTCGGGTGATTTGCGGATCCTGCGGAAAAGCAGGACTCTGATTGGCTGGCTGCAACCTGACAGGAAAGTTGCAGCTGTCATTTTCTTTCTTGCTTTGGCCAGTGAAAGCAAGAAAAAAAAAGGGGGAAAAACACATAAGGGGTCAGGAAACTGTATCTTTACCACATAGGAAACATGGAGGAGTCCCTTAAAGACCGCTATGAGTGAAATATTCCCCAATTTCTTTTTCTGGATGAACCGTGGATCAGGTGATTCACTGCTGGGCCCAGCGCGATCCCCCCCCCCAGTGTAAATCCGTGATGGATCCCTGGATCCAAAGCAAACTTAATAAAAAACAATTCACCTATTCACTTACGAAATCCCCGCCATACACGGCTGAAAGCCATGCCTGGCAGTGGTTGTATCAACGTACCATAATTATATATTACTTTATGTTAAATAAAATAGAAATTCACTGAGAAAATCAAAGGTTACAGGGATGTGATGACGCAGAAAAAGAAGGGCCAACATATATTCATATATCATATAACCAAAATCGTATAATGTAGTGTGATTTTAGTAAAGAAAATAATATACAAGGGAAATTGTGCCCTCGGAGTACAGTAGTTCGCCAATATTATAAACATGCTTTATTAATCATGAATAATTGAAGAACTGTAGTAATCCGTCATAATTGAAAATGTGTGCCATGATTTGTTATTGAAACTGTTTGTGCTTAGCTTAAATTTAGTGGAGGCTTTGGCCTAGTTGCCTGGTCTCAAATTCTAACTGTGTGGCTTTTCCTTGAACTAATAAAATGAATATTTTACTTTAAAGTTCTATTTTTCCAGTAGGGATGACTAACATACTTATCTCCAAGGTTTCGTGCTAGGCAAGTTTCATCCCCTTTGAAGCAAGGTCAGTCTCTGCAGGTGCGGACAATAAGAGCACTGATACCGAAAATAATTGGCAAACCATGTTGCAACTTGTGTTCCAAGGCTCCAAGGACAATGTATGCATAAATGAGTACTAGGAGAAAGACATTTTCTATTGGTCAAATTGAAGCCACCCTATGAACCCTCCTATGGAAGACCCTGCAGAATTTGGAATGTTTCTTACTTAAACCCACTGGACAAAGAGAAGTCAGCCATTTTTCCTTGATGCCATCTTTGAAGCCAAATGCCAGACGCCATCTTAGACAACATCTTGATGCCCTTTTCTCTATCACAGAGAAAGAGACTTTGAGTATTCTCACCCTAGAGACTTTAACTTTAAATTTCCCAGTCTTGCCCATGCAGTAACTTTGCCCTATTCTCCTTGCTGCTGCAAGGAAACTTACCCTTAACTTTGCCCCTTTGAAATTCTGCCCCATGCTGATCAAACCGGTACCTGAAGGACGAAGACTTTCTTGAATGCGGATTGTAATTGGTAATTATGAAAGGATAATTGTATTATGCATTGTGTTTTTCCTTTTAGGTACCAACTGCTATTTTATAGGGCCCAAGCTAGAAGTTTTCAAAATTTGTGTTGATTATATTCGTTTTGCATGAAGCCCCACATGCCAATGCTAATTAGAGGTTAGTCGAGGTATGCACTTGACGCACCATGTTAAATTGAAATCTTGTCATGCTGACCGATGTATGCAATTAGTCAAATTCAATTACTCATATTAGTGATTTGTATTGCCATAACTGAATGTATTATAATTCAGATTTTGCGTAGATTGCGTTTCTTCTGCCGCTATGGACAGCTAGTAATGTTCGTATATATATATCATTTGGTCTTGAGACTCATGTACATTGTGCTAGCTTTGTTAATATAGGGAAATAAATTCACTAACTTTTAATAAACTGGTGTGGTTATTCATGACTGAAAGGCCATGGTGCGCCGAAATACCAACTGTCATTGATTCCTAATGTGTTATTCTAATCTATTAATTGAGAATTGGCTATCGACTACAATAGTTATTGATTATTGGTTTAAGTGACCCGACTATTCAAGGATGAGGAGAGCCCAACTCGGCTAAAAGGTTCACCGACCTCCAGCGTGTCCAGGTACAGGTAATTTACAAGGGCTAGACGCGTTAACAGATGTTATAGTTATGTTTACGGTTTACCCACACAAAACCACATAAATTCAGCAGGCATAGTTATAGTTACACTTATCTGAAGAAAGTATATCTCATGCCTTAAAGTAACTTTAGGCCATGAGCTATAATTTCTTTCTGTTCACTATTGATGAGATAGCTGTGTATGGCGGGGTGCAAGTTATAGTTACCTCCGGGCATGGATTTGTGCATGTAAATGCAGAACCTAACTGTAATGTCCCTGTAACCTTTGGATTTTTCAGTGAATATAGTTAGGGTCACATTTTAAATGTACAAAACCATAGAAAATCCACGGCCAAATGGCCGTGCATGGTGGAAGTTGGCAACGGCCTCTCTGGGTGTCAGATTAGGTGTGAGGGTGTATCTGGGGATGACAGTGGCTGTGAGAGTGTCTGTCTGGGTGTGAGAGTGCATACATCAGTGTTTTAGTGGGTGCATAAGTGTGTGCGTGGGTCTGTGAGTGGGTGCATGAGGGTGTCAGTGGATCTGTGAGTGGATGTGTGAGAGTCTGAGTGGGTGTAGGAAAGTACCATCTTGCCTGGCATGTTACCCCCATATTTCACTGTATATATGTTGTTTTAGTCTATGTGTCACTGGGACCCTGCCAGGCAGGGCCCCAGTGCTCATAAGTGTGCCCTGTATGTGTTCCCTGTGTGATGACTAACTGTCTCACTGAGGCTCTGCTAACCAGAACCTCAGTGGTTATGGTCTCTCTGCTTTCCAAATTGTCACTAACAGGCTAGTGACCAATTTCACCAATTCACATTGGCATACTGGAACAACCTTATAATTCCCTAGTATATGGTACTGAGGTACCCAGGGTATTGGGGTTCCAGGAGATCCCTATGGGCTGCAGCATTTCTTTTGCCACCCATAGGGAGATCTGACTATTCTTACACAGTCCTGCCAGTGCAGCCTGAGTGAAATAACGTCCACGTTATATCACAGCCATTTACCACTGCACTTAAGTAACTTATAAGTCACCTATATGTCTAACCTTCACCTGGTGAAGGTTGGGTGCAAAGTTACTTAGTGTGTGGGCACCCTGGCACTAGCCAAGGTGCCCCTACATTGTTCAGGGCAAATTCCCCGGACTTTGTGAGTGCGGGATACCATTTCACGCGTGCACTATACATAGGTCACTACCTATGTATAGCGTCACAATGGTAACTCCGAACATTGCCATGTAACATGTCTAAGATCATGGAATTGTCACCCCAATGCCATTCTGGCATTGGGGAAACAATTCCATGAACCCCCGGGTCTCTAGCACAGAACCCGGGTACTGACAAACTGCCTTTCCGGGGTCTCCACTGCAGCTGCTGCTGCTGCCAAACCCTCAGACAGGTTTCTGCCCTCCTGGGGTCCAGGCAGCCCTGGCCCAGGAAGGCAGAACAAAGGATTTCCTCTGAGAGAGGGTGTGACACCCTCTCCCTTTGGAAATAGGTGTGATGGCTGGGGAGGAGTAGCTTCCCCCAGCCTCTGGAAATGCTTTGATGGGCACAGATGCTGCCCATCTCTGCATAAGCCAGTCTACACCGGTTTAGGGATTCCCCCAGCCCTGCTCTGGCGTGAAACTGGACAAAGGAAAGGGGAGTGACCACTCCCCTGACCTGCACCTCCCAGGGGAGGTGCCCAGAGCTCCTCCAGTGTGCCCCAGACCTCTGCCATCTTGGAAACAGAGGTGTTGCTGGCACACTGGACTGCTCTGAGTGGCCAGTGCCATCAGGTGACGTCAGAGACTCCTTCTGATAGGCTCTTACCTTTCTTACTAGCCTATCCTCCTTCCTTGGTAGCCAAACCTCCTTTTCTGGCTATTTAGGGTCTCTGCTTTGGGGAATTCTTCAGATACCGAATGCAAGAGCTCACCAGAGTTCCTCTGCATTTCCCTCTTCACCTTCTGCCAAAGGATCGACCGCTGACTGCTCAGGACGCCTGCAAAACCACAACAAAGTAGCAAAGACCACTACTGCAACCTTGTATCGCTTCATCCTGCCGGCTTTCTTGTCTGTTTCCTGGTGGTGCATGCTCTGGGGGTAGCCTGCCTCCTTCTTGCACCAGGAGCTCTGAAGAAATCTCCCGTGGGTCGACTGAATCTTCCCCCTGCAACCGCAGGCAACAAAAGACTACATCACTGGTCCTCTGGGTCCCCTCTCAGCACAACGAGCGTGGTCCCTGGAACTCGGCAGCTCTGTCCAAGTGACTCCCACAGTCCAGTGACTCTTCAGTGCAAGTTTGGTGGAGATAAGTCCTTGCCTCCCCACGCTAGACTGCATTGCTGGGTACCGCATGATTTGCAGCTGCTCCGGCTCCTGTGCACTCTTCCAGGTTTTCCTTCATGCACAGCCAAGCCTGGGTCCCCGACACTCTAACCTGCAGTGCACAACCTTCTGAGTTGTCCTCCGGCGTCGTGGGACTCCCTTTTGTCACTTCGCGTGGACTCCAGTTCACTCTTCTTCCAAGTGCCTGTTCAGGTACTTCTGTGGGTGCTGCCTGCTTCTGTGAGGGCTTCCTGACTTGCTGGGCGTCCCCACTGTCTCCTCATCCAAGTGGCGACATCCTGGTCCCTCCTGGGCCACAGCAGCATCCAGAAACCCCAACCGTGACCCTTGCAGCTAGCAAGGCTTGTTTGCGGTCGTTCTGTGTGGGAATACCTCTGCAAGCTTCTTCACGATGTGGGACATCCATCCTCCAAAGGGGAAGTTCCTAGTCCTCTTCGTTCTTGCAAAACACCAAGCTTCTTCCATCCGGTGGCAGCTTCCTTGCACCCTCAGCTGGCATTTCCTGGGCTCCTGCCCACTCTCGACACTGTTGTGACTCTTGGACTTGGTCCCCTTGTCTTACAGGTACTCAGGTCCAGAAATCCACTGTTGTTGCATTGCTGGTGTTGGTTTTCCTTGCAGAATCCCCCTATCACGACTTCTGTGCTCTCTGGGGGTTTTAGGTGCACTTTACACCTACCTTACAGGGTCTTGGGGTGGGCAATTTTTCTAACCCTCACTGTTTTCTTACAGTCCCAGCGACCCTCCACAAGCTCACATAGGTTTGGGGTCCATTCGTGGTTCGCATTCCACTTTTGGAGTATATGGTTTGTGTTGCCCCTATACCTATGTGCTCCTATTGCAATCTATTGTAACTTTACACTGCTTGCATTACTTCCTTTTGCTATTACTGCATATTTTTGGTATTGTGTACATATATCTTGTGTATGTTTGGCATCCTCATACTGAGGGTACTCACTGATATACTTTTGGCAAATTGTCATAAAAATAAAGTACCTTTATTTTGAGTATATCTGTGTATTGT
This sequence comes from Pleurodeles waltl, assembly GCF_031143425.1. Lineage (NCBI taxonomy): Eukaryota > Metazoa > Chordata > Amphibia > Caudata > Salamandridae > Pleurodeles > Pleurodeles waltl. Next base: position 547,675,818 of record NC_090440.1, on the reverse strand, counting down.
GTTTTCTTATGATATTGTGTATATGACACCAGTGGTATAGTAGGAGCTTTGCATGTCTCCTAGTTCAGCCTAAGCTGCTCTGCTATTGCTACCTTCTATCAGCCTAAGCTGCTAGAAACACCTCTTCTACACTAATAAGGGATAACTGGACCTGGCACAAGGTGTAAGTACCTCTGGTACCCACTACAAGCCAGGCCAGCCTCCTACAGTGGGTCTGTATGCGGGTGAGTAACTGAGTAGGTCTGTGAGTGGGTGTCTGAGTGACTGGAGCTGTGAGTGGGTGCACAAGGGTCTCAGTGGGTTTGTGAGTGGGTGCGTGAGTGTCTGAGTGGGGTTGTGGGTGGATGGGAAAGTGTCTGAGTGGGTGTGTGAGTTTGAGAAAGCTTGAGAGAGAAAGAGAGGGAGAGGGAGAGAGATTAAATTATTGCCTGCACAAGCAGGGAGCTGCTATTTAAAGTAGCTCCCTGCTTGTAGGAGTAATGCCGGCTCCCTCAGGATGTGGGGAACAGGCTAGGGCCACGGGGCCTTCAGCCTCCCCCTACAGACCTGTCGCTCTCTTGCTCTCTCTTCCATCCCATAATGGGAGGAAGAGAGAGAGAGAGAGAGAGAGATAGTCATTGCAATGGTCTCTCCATGCAATGACTTCAAAGAGTAAGACTAGCAAGATGTTTGGTACGAATATTATAGTTACAGTTGGATGCAGAGCAGAACATAGTCACTCCTGGTCTAATGTTCAAAGTCTTGTGCTGTCACTCAGCAGTCTGACAGGTCAAATCTTAGTATCGCTTAGCAGTGTGTTTGTTTATTTACTATTGTTTTGACTGTTAAACCTTCCTAGTAATGCAGCATTCACGTTTCCACATGCGTGGGTTGACTGTCACAGGTATGTCCAGAAGCGTCACAGTAAGGATGGCCTAAAGGTTGAGTTCACAGACACTGAAAGTTGATGGTTCTACTCCAGGTGTGTCGGTGTTCATTTTCTTTCTTTAATTACTTTTAAACTTCAAAAGTTTAAAGTTCAACCTGAAAAGTGATCTCACTATTTTTAACTGACAAATACATTTTTCTTTCCAATTTGTCCAGAAATATCTCATTCTAGGTATATCATTCATCAAAACCTAAAAAAACTCTCTCACTCTGTCTCTCTCTCAATTTCTCTTTTTCAATCTCTTTCTCCCACTCACAGACCCACCCAGAACCTTAGGTACCCCACTCAAAGACCCACTCAGACCCTCACGCACCCACTCACCGACCCACTCAGATCCTTGTGCACCCACTCACAGCCCCACTCAGACCCTCACACACCCGCAACTCCCACCGTGCAAAGCCAATGCAATATTTGCAGTATAATTTTTGACAATAAAACTGTGCATGGCCAGGGTGCAAGTTATAGTTACCGTAGGGCATGAGTTATAGTTACTTGAGATAACTCTTAACTATAACAGTTGAATTTCTGTGGTTTGGTACGTTTAAAATGTGAGCCTAACTATAACGTGCCTATAACCTTTGGTTTTTCAAGTAAATTAGGTTTTTCAAGTGAATATATATATATTTATATATATATATATTTATATATTCACTTAAAAAAACAAAGGTTACAGGGACGTTATAGTTGGTTACGGTCACTAGGTAATGTGTGTGTGTGTATATATATATATATATATATATATACACATATATATATATATACTCACTCTTTCTTCCTCAATTCAGAAGTATGGCACTCCACAAGCGAGGAAAATGTAAAAACTATTTTATTGACACAAAGGAACGCGTTTCGGCATTTCTGCCTTTATCACCCTGATGATCACCATGTTTTGTTTTCTTATATATCACATGATCGCTTTAGCAAAACAACACTCAATAAACATAAAGAAAAGACCAATTATTTCTCAAATATCTCATTCTGTTAAATTCTAAATTCCTTAAATTAATGTCTCTTGTTATTAACACTGATTTTCGATTGTTTTAACTAAGAACATAATAGAACATAATACATGAAAACACCCGAACAAAAAACATAACGATGTAGACAGTCACACAATTTCCCATATTATAAGCCTATGTAGTTTACATTGCGATAACTTCCACTTCAACAGACACATTAATACTCATTATACAATAACACCTTTTCTAAGATATAATGTGGAAATCATAATTATCATCCATCTACCTTTCAAATAAACTTAATTTGTAAAAATTAACACAAACATGATTCTACAATTTTAAATGTATTTGTAACATCTATAAATATATATCTTTCTGACTGTCAACGCATTTTATATAAGTTTGAAAGTGGTTTAAGTTTTTCATTCCATTTTATGCCATATGGCCTTTCCATAAATATAACATATATTTATCAGTTAGTGTAACCTACTGCTAAATTATTGGTATTGATTTCCTGAAAGCATGAAATAGGTGTTTACCAATTAAATGTGTCATTTCTGCTCTTTATTTATATACATACCTTCTTCTCACTACATCTAAAATTACTAAAACATGTTAATATCATTGTAAGTGTATATAAAGTTCTTCACTACTGTTCAGTCCATTTGGTTCTTTTGTATCAAGGGCTATTATATATCTTGACTCTAGCATCCTCAATTTGTTTTCTCTATCTCCTCCTCTGATATCTTTAGCTATCCCATCTATCACATTGTATCTTAACTTATCCACCTTGCCATCATGTATTTCGTGAATGTGACTGGATAGGTATCATCTTTGTTTTGGATAGCTCTTAAATGTTGTAAAATATGTTTGTGAACTTGTAACTTAGTACTTCCTACATAGATTGTGGAGCCACTACATCTTAAAGTATAGACCACAAAATTCACTCTTACATGTATATCGTCCCCTGATCTTATGGACTATTTTTTGTCCCATCGCCAATTACTTTATATTTTCTCAATTTGTACATGCTTTACATTTGGAACATTTATAAAATCCATTTTGGTGGTTTTACCAAGTATTGCTTATTTCTTGTTTTCTAATGTCACTTTTCACCAATACATCTCTCATAGATTTACCTTTTCAGTAAGTTAACTGTGGTCTTTGCATTATTTGTGCACCTATCACAGGATCACTTTTCAACATATGCAATTGTTTTTGCAGTATCCTTCTTACTTCTGTGTGCGCAGTATTATATGTTGTTATAAACCTATAACTTCCTTGTTCCTTCATCTGCTTTCTCCTTCTACTTTTTTTTTTACATTAAATAGAAAGGAATCTCTAGGACGTGAGTTTACTTTTCTACTGGCTGCCTCTAGCGTTGCATTAGAGTAACCTTGCATTTCTAATCTCACCATCATGTCTTGTTGTACTGTATTGAAATGTGATTCTGTACTGCAGATTCTCTTTGCTCTTAACAGGTCTCCTACAGGAATACTTTCTTTTAATGGCTCCTCATGATAAGGAGCCACTTTTGGCATAGTGGCTAAGTTCTCGGACCTGTACACAGAAGGTTGAGGGTTCAACTGTATGTGTGTCTGTAGTCATTTCCCTGTGTCCCAGGGTCTGAAATCAGCAGAAATAGGGGGCCACGTGCCCCCCAAAAACAAATTTGAAGGCTGGGCCTTAGTGTATGGGATTTCCGGGGCCAAAATCGTCCAGAGGAGGGGTACACACGGATCTGCGGCCAACTCCTGGTGTTTGATGGTAGGACGGGAACTGTCTGTGCGACCTGTATCAATGCGCACCACACGTTGTGCCTCATTTCCAGGGAGTTACTAAACTTGCATCTCTTCGATTGTATGTGATTAGAATTGTCTGGTGGGACTCGTATCAACGTGCACCAAACGTTGTGCCTCACTTCTCTGGAGGCACAGGATTGGCAAACTACCTGCCCGTTACTCACCTGGCCCTCAACGACAGTGTGTGCCAGGTAGCATTGCCCAGACCGGGCCTGGGTGGCTAGAGTAATTGATTGGGCTGGAGGAACACTTCCAAGAGATCAGAAGCAGGTCAAGAGACTACGCAACCCCATACACCACCTACCTGTGATTTGCAGAACTGGGCTGGTGTCGGAAGGCACTTTATGGAGTCCTTTAATTGAACAAACTATTACCCTCAACAGCTTCTGCTCCGCATCCTGTGGGTGAACTCACTGAGTGGTTGCCAACCCCCTTTTATCAACTACCTCCTAATCAGTCCTGCTACCTAACCCCACCTGGTTTCCCTGGGACCTCAACTAAGTGTGATTCTGTCCAAGAGCGGCTTAATCTCGATGGGGAGAGTGGTCTCTTTCTAATCCGTGGGTGTTGGGTAGTCGGGGTGAGATGGAGGGTGGAAGATGGTTTGGGCCACAAGATCTGCATTGTGGTACTAACTGACCTGCCGCATATCAGTTGCACTTCATTACAGTGCTGGGTGTGGGTGCAAGTGTGCTCCATATAGACCTGCCTGATATCAGCAGCAGAGCATAGCTGTGCTGAGAGAATGTGTGCATATGGGAGTGCCTGCATGAAGACCACCTGCCAGTGATTACATCGATCAATGGAGCTGCTTCACATGTTGTTTTCTTGCCAACTGGATACTACCTTTGACATTGGTTCTACCCATGAGGTCTTGGCCCATGGTCCTGCTAAAAGTGCTGTCATTATCTGGTGTACATATTCTTGATATTGTTGTGATCTGGGATGAATCCTATAAATGTGTCTGGTACTGTATTATATTAATTGCCAGGGTGGGACTAGTTCTGATGACGTTTCGCATTGCATAATGGTGCGGGGACGTAGGATTTCTCCCAAGTGTACATGATACTGATATCATTTTTAACACGGTTGGACCTAATACTGCTATAAATATTACCAAGTATGATTTATGTCTGGAATGTTCATGATTTTTATGTTGTCTTAATTATTGTGTGTACTGAATACAAACTGTGTTTACCTACCACAAGTGTGAAGTCTCTTTTGTGGCAGTGTATTTATTGCATGAGAGGACTGAGCCAGTGCTCTACACATTGCCTCTGTGGTAAGCCTGACTGGTCAGTGCCAAGCAGTCAGTGAATATATATATTTACTGAAAATAACAAAAAAGTTACAGGGAAGTTATAGTTAGGAAATACATTTTTTTAAAACATAGATATTAAATTAAAAAGAACAAATGTTACAGTGACGTTATATTTAGGCTCACATTTCATACATAGAAAACCACAGAAATTCAGTAGTTATAAATACCTGAGCTAACTATAACGTGCCCCCCTGTAATTTCACTGCTTATGATCCACATATTACATCACTCCTGACATACTAAAACATTTTTCCTGAATTTGTGACATCATAGCAAATTTGTGGGAAAAATGAAAAAATATATATTTTTTGCTTTTGGGGGCCCTTTGGCACCTTACACCAGAGCTAAGGGGTCAGGGTGATTCTGCCCTGTCTCCCCCCCCACCCCCCTTTTTAAATTAGTTTTTTTTTTTTTACTTTTTAGTGGAGCCAAGATGGCTGCCAACACTTCTTGCTTTGAAGTTTTGGCAGCCAATCTGAGGTGTGCATTTCCCTGCATGATCTCGTTAGTATTAGCGAAGTCGCCAGGGCCAGAGATATACAAATTTGGATTTCCTTTTATTTCTCCTAAATTACTGGACGGATATACACCAAATAACCAAAAGCACTATCTGTGTACCGAAAGCTAGCTTTCTGCCATACTTGGTGTAATTCCATCCAGTAGTTCGAGCTGTAGGTGTGTTCAAAGGTCCTATGAGAATAAGCACGGGAAATGCAGCTTTTTTGACCTCCCCTTTTTCTCAGCCTCTGCTTGACATATCACCCAAAAACTTTCTATGCACAACAGGAGTCAATGGCAAACTTTAAAATAAACATTTTGGTAAGATTTGTCAAATGGCACCAAAGATATAGGCAAGCCAAAAAATGCTTTTTCTATGGAAACATGGTCCTAACTACTTACTGGGGACAGCCGGTAGGTAATGTCCCACAAAGAAACTAATAAAATGCCAATTCTAGTGAACAGGTGCCTCATACCAACAAATTGTAAAACGAAAATAGGAGCAGTCCGCGGGTTGCATTAGCATCAAATTTATTCACGCCATCCGACAGACACGTTTCGGCAAGTGTTGTCTTTCTCAATGTTGATTGTGCACAAGGTAATACATTTCACATGGCCATTTTTTAAATCAGCCTGCACGTGTATCCTATACAGTTCTCGCATGTTAATGTGAGGCCACTATCAAGGACGGAGGCACCAGTTCGCTAGAGTTCGGCATTTTATTAGTGACTTGTGGGACATGTTTAAGTTAAAATGCCTGAACTACTGCTGCAGGAAAGCTACGCCCGCTGGCACAATGTCAAATCATTACTGTAATGGAAAGGCCCCAGCTGCGAAATTCGGCACCTTATGGATATTTAGTAACTGGTGAAAGGCAATTGCGGGAGCACGAGGGCGCATCACAAGTTTATTAATTGAAATGCGAGCACTACCTGAAAAAGTGATTATATGTGCTCATTATTCCTCATGAGAGTATTGCATAGGGATACGTGTGTGACCGGTGTCCATTATGGCAAATATTACATAGGTGGTCATTCCAACATTGGCGGTAAAAGCCGCTTACCGCTGTCAGAAGACCGCCAACATACCGCCGCGGCCGCGGTAAACCGCCACGGTCATTCTGACCCACAACAGGCAAACTGCCAAAATACAGACATCCACAAAAGTCCGCCACACCAAAGGCCAGCGAGAAACTGGCGAAGACCAAACCTCCACCGTCACGCCAACAGAAATACGCCCACACTATCACGACACACGAATCCACGCGGCGGTCTTTCAACCGCGGTATTCCATTGGCGGTACACACCGCCGCGCTCAAAATACACACACACATACAAAACACCGCCACATTGGACAATTCGAAATACACACACCTGATACACATACACACACCACTCCCACACACCCAATACAATATAAAACACACACCCACATCACCCACAAACACCCACTTCTACAGAATCGGGACCACGCACTGAGAAAAAGAGAACTGAGCACCCAGACGCGCATTTAACTTTCACCCAGCAATATTTCCACGCACTTCACACAACACACCAATACACATCACCACACAATCCACCCCACACATCACCCACACCACCCCATGGCACCGCAGAGACACCCCAGGTTCTCCGAGGATGAACTCAGGGTCATGGTGGAGGAAATTGTATGGGTAGAGCCACAGCTCTTCGGGACACAGGTGCAGCACACCACCATTGCCAGGAAGATGGAGCTATGGAGCAGAATAGTCGATAGGGTCTCCGCTGTGGGACAGCACCCAAGAAATAGGGACGACATCAGGAAGAGGTGGAACGACCCATACCTCAGTCCCCAGGGCACGTCAATCAGCGGTGTGTCCACCACTACAGGGCACCCAGGTTAACCCACCACCCCAACAACAACAGGGACCTGGGGGCAGTGGTAGTGGGCACACGGTCCAGGGGACAGAGGCACAGGGAAACAGGGGAACTGGGAGGGCTGCTGTGCGACAGGGGGGGACAGGCCAAGGGAACCCACTCTCCACGAGGCCCTCTCCAACATCATGGGAGCATACCACCACTCCCAGGAGACGATGGCTACGGTCCTGGCCAGGTTTCAGGAAATCCAGCTTCTGCAGGATGAACAGTATTTGGGGTTCAGGGAGGAACTACTAAACATCAGTTCCGCCCTGGCCACCATTGTAGGGGCTCTGAATCAGGTAGTCACCACATTGCGGGACACTGTGGCAGGACAAAGGGCCCCTGACACTAGTATGGACCAAGAACTGCCTACCACCTCCGCCGGCGCTAGTGGACAGGAGGCCCCGCCACAGGACCAACAGGCCACCAGCACCCCACCCCCTGCAGAAGGAGAACCACCCCGCAAGCGGGCCCTGAGATCCAGGAAGAAGACAGAGTAAAATGCCAAGACCCCGCCAGGAAAGGATACCTCCCTGATTGTCATCCCACTGTCCCACATTGACACCCTGTCCATTCTTATACTGCCCATGCTCCACTTTCTACAGGTATTTGGACATTGCACCTGTGAGACTAATAGTCTGGACTCTGCCATGGACAATCCTCCACTATCACCCCTCACTGATTTGCAATCACCCACCAATATAGAGCACTTAAATAAACACAGTTATTGCACAAAACAATCAGGAGTCTGGCTGTGATTTTGTACTAATGTATTAGACATTACCGTCCCAAAATGCATATTTACATTGTGATGCCAACATACCACTGTCACACAGCTGTAGTCCATGGGGAAACAAAGCAGATGTCACACACTGGGGGCCACATCTCTGAAATTGGAAGGGAAAGTCACAACTCAGTTACCATACACTGGGGGAAAAGGTCAGACAGTAGAGAGGTAGTAGGGGTTAAGTATATGTAAAATGACGGGTTGGACTCTTACCTGTGTGTCATTGAAAATACTGCTGTATTACTGTGTTCCTGTTGTCTATTTCGTCCTCTTCGGCTTCCTCTTCTTCACTCTCCACAGGCTCCACAGCTGCTACAACACCACCATCTGGACCATCCTCCTGCAGAAAAGGCACCTGGCGTCGCAAAGCCAGGTTGTGAAGCATACAGCAGGCCACGATGATCTGGCACACCTTCTTTGGTGAGTACAATAGGGATCCACCTGTCATATGGAGGCAGCGGAACCTGGCCTTCAGAATGCCGAAGGTCCGCTCGATCACCCTCCTAGTTCTCCCATGGGCCTCATTGTACCGTTCCTCTGCCCTTGTCCGGGGATTCCTCACTGGGGTCAGTAGCCAGGACAGGTTGGGGTAACCAGAGTCACCAATCAGCCACACACGGTGCCTCTGGAGTTGACCCATCACGTAAGGGATGCTGCTATTCCGCATGATGTACGCGTCATGCACTGAGCCAGGGAACTTGGCATTAACATGGGAGATGCACTGGTCTGCCAAACACACCATCTGTACATTCATCGAATGATAACTCTTTCTGTTTCTGTACACTTGTTCACTCCTGCTGGGGGGGTACTAAAGCCACATGGGTCCCATCAATGGCACCTATGATGTTGGGGATATGTCCAAGGGCATAGAAATCACCTTTCACTGTAGGCAAATCCTCCACCTCAGGGAAAACAATGTAGCTCCGCATGTATTTCAGAAGGGCAGACAACACTCTGGACAACACCTTGGAAAACATAGGCTGGGACATCCCTGATGATATGGCCACTGTTGTTTGAAATGACCCACTTGCAAAGAAATGGAGTACTGACAGCACCTGCACTAGAGGTGGGATCCCTGTGGGTTGGCGGATGGGTGACATCAGGTCTGGCTCCAGCTGGGCACACAGTTCCTGAATAGTGGCTCGGTCAAGCCTGTATGTCAGTATGACATGTCTTTCCTCCATTGTCGACAGGTCTACCAGCGGTCTGTACACAGGAAGATTCCTCCATCTCCTTGCATGTCCCACGGGCGGTGCCTATGTAGGACAACAGCGAGCACAGAGTCAATCAGCCCACAGGTACGTAACCACAGTTTCCAAAAAACACAATTCCCAATGCATTGAATGGTTTGTAGGAGTGTTGCTGCAAGGCCTAGGTATGTGTGACGCAGTTAAAAGTAAGCCATGTGGGCCCTTGAAATGGCGGCTGCCTGACCTGTGAAGTGTGACAATGGGATGTGAGGTCAATGCGCTGGCGTGGCACACCGTGGCGGTAGGCGGTCAAAGACCGCGGCGTAAAGCAGCATTGGTTAACATTGAACCCTATGGGTCTCAGGAGCCAATGACGATGTGCGCCGGCGGTCGCGGTACGCACGGCCGCGGTACGCACCACTGCGGGCGTGACCGCCATTTTCTATCTGCTTAATCACTCGATACCTGATCTTCGACAGGAGAGGACCTGCACTGCAAGTGCTGCTGTGACCTCGGTCTGGAAGAGACAATGTCTCATGCGACTGGTGAAAAGGGCCCCTGCCTTCACTGCTCAGGAATTGGAGAAACTCGTGGATGGGGTCCTCCCCCAGTATGCGCTACTCTACGGTCCTCCAGACCAACAGGTAAGTACACTGGGACCATGCTTTGGGGGCAATGCCTGTGTTGAGTCGGGTGGATGAAAGATGGTGGGGAGGGGAGAGAATGAGGCATGCATCAGACGACGGATGACAGGATGTGCCACATGGCAAGGGTAGGGATGGGGGGCCACTCACATTGAGGGTGCAGAAGGTGATGACTCTTTTTCTCCCCCTGTACATTTCACATAGGTCAGTGCCCACCAGAAGATAGCCATTTGGCGTGCCATCGCCAAGGACGTCCGGGCCCTGGGGTCCACCACAGACGGGGCACCCACTGCCGGAAGAGATGGGAGGACATCCGACGCTGGAGCAGGAAGACAGCGGAGGTTCAGCTGGGGATGGCCTCCCAACGTGGGAGGGGTGCCAGTCGTACTTTGACCCCCCTGATGTCCCGGATCCTGGCGGTGGCCTACCCCGATTTGGATGGGCGCGTGAGGACATCACAGCAGACACAAGGGGGTGAGTACAACCTCATTCTGCTGACTTTGCGCGCAGTGGAGGTGTCTGGGTGGGGGAGGAGGGCTGTGGGTATCCCTAGGCCAGGGCGACTTCTGTAGGCTAGGCCCCTCCGTAAGGCATGGCCCTGTGCCCCCGCCCCCCACCTCTGTAGGGTGCCAAGTACAGTTATCCATGGCCCTGTGCCCCCGCCCTCCACCTCTGTAGGGTGCCAAGTACAGTTACCATGGCCCTGTGTCATCTATGTGTGCAGTTGTCGTCCATAGGCTTGTAGGCCATGTCGCACGGATTGAGTAGTGGACCCCAAGTGCGCGGCGTAGTGCAGGGGGCTTCTGTGTCTGTCCTCTCCGCCAACGATGTCACCAATGCATGCACTCAACATGTCTTTATTCCCCCCCCCTTTTTTGTGGCCTTCCTGTTCATGTGTGCATTAGCATCATCAGGCGGAGGAGAAGTGGCATCGGAGCACGAGGGAGCTGCATCCCACATGGCCCTGGAGGGCCATGCAACGGATTCCGAGTACACCAGTGGGACGGAGGGCGAGGGGAGCTCCACAGCGGGGACTCGTGCAGACATTAGTGACACAGACTCGTCCTCTGAAGGGAGCTCCCTTGTGGTGGCGGCAACATCCGTGCCCCCCGCAACAACAGGTACAGCCGCCACCCAGCGCACCAGCACCGCCCTCCCAGCAGCCCCTCAGCGTTTGCCCCCTGCCCGCTCACCCAGGAAGGTGGGCATCTCCTTCGCCCCAGGCACCTCAGGCCCTGCCCCTGTCACCCCTGCTGCCCTCAGTGAGGAGGTCATTGACCTCCTGAGGACGCTCATTGTTGGGCAGTCTACCCTTTTGAATGCCATCCAGGGTGTAGAAAGGGAGGTGCACCAGAGTAATGCATACCTGGAGGGCATTCATTCGGGTCAGGCTGCCCATCAGCGATCGTTCAACACTCTGGCCTCAGCACTGATGGCAGCAATTGTCCCTGTCTCTAGCCTCCCCCCTCCAACTTCCTCCACCCATACCCTATCACCTGTACCTCTGCCTATCCCAGACACACCATCAGACCAGCCTGCACACACCTCAACACCCAAGGGAAGCTCATCCAGACATAAGCACCACACATCACACAAGCATTCACACAAGCAACATCCACATACAGACATACCAACACCCACTGCCTACACTGTGTCCCCCTCCTCCTCGTCTCCCTCCTCCCTCCCTGTCACGTCTCCACTCACACCTGCATGCAAAACATCTTCAGCCACTACGTCCATCACCAGCACACCCACCAGAACCCCCGCACACGTGCAGTCACCACCCCACTACCATTTACACGTCCCCTGTGTCCTCTCCCACTGTGTCTGTGACCCCCTCTTCCAAGCTACACAAACGCAGGCAGCCACCCACCCAACAGCCATCCACCTCACGACAGCATCCAGCCCAAGCACCTGCACCCACAGACACCAGACTGAAGACTCCTACAACCACAACCTCTTCCTCCACTCCCATACCCACTACACCTACCCGTCCGTCTGTTCCTAAATTGGTTTTCCTTTCCAAACTTGACCTCTTTCCTACAACTCCCCCACCCCGTCCATCTCATAGGACTCCAGTCAGCACCTCAGCCACCACAAAAGCGGGACCTGGAATGACAGTGTGCCATCGACTGTGGGGTCCCCCACCCTCAAGGGCAGCCAGTTCAGGAAGCAGCCAAGGCACGGCCAGCCCACCCCCGGTAAAACAGCCGAAGATTGTCAGTGGCCGGCGCGAGAGGCCGAAGACACCAGGGACCAAAATCCCGACCATGGTTCCGGCAGGAAGTGTGGTGCCACCTGGCACACCGCCAAAGGTGGGGAAGGGCCACAGGCGAACAGGGAAGGCTGGGAAGGGCAGCACGCCCGAAAAGTCCACCAGCAGCCCAGCTGGCCAGGAGGGCCCCGCCTGCCCCATCCCAGGTGGGCAGGAGGACACCCACAAGCCCAGTACTACAGCCCAGGAGGACCCCGCCAGCCACACGACAGATGGGCAGGAAGGCACTGCCAGCCAAAGGTCAGGTGGTGAATGACCTCCATGCCATGGCCGGATCCGCTGAGCTGGACACTCATCCGATGCACCGCTGAACAGGGCACCGCCGTCTCAAGCACCGCTACACTGTGCACCGCCGTCTCAAGCACCGCTGAACAGGGCCCTTCATCTCAAGCACCGCTGAACTGGGCCCTTCATCTCAAGCACCGCTGAACAGGGCCCTTCATCTCAAGCACCGCTACACTGGGCACCGCCGTCTCAAGCACAGCTACACTGTGCACCGCCTTCTCAAGCACCGCTGAACAGGGCCCTTCATCTCAAGCACCGCTGAACTGGGCACCGCCGTCTCAAGCACCGCTACACTGGAACCACCGTCTCAAGCACCGCTGAACAGGGCCCTTCATCTCAAGCACCGCTACACTGTGCACCGCCGTCTCAAGCACCGCTGAACAGGGCACCGCCGTCTCAAGCACCCCTACACTGGGCACCGCCGTCTCAAGCACCGCTGCACTGGGCACATCCGTCTCAAGCACCGCTGAACAGGGCCCTTCATCTCAAGCACCGCTACACTGGGCACCGCCGTCTCAAGCACCGCTACACTGTGCACCGCCGTCTCAAGCACTGCTGAAGAGGGCCCTTCATCTCAAGCACCGCTGAACTGGGCACTGCCGTCTCAAGCACCGCTACACTGGGCACCGCCGTCTCAAGCACCGCTGAACAGGGCCCATCATCTCAAGCACCGCTACACTGTGCACCGCCGTCTCAAGCACCGCTGAACAGGGAACCGCCGTCTCAAGCACCGCTACACTGGGCACCGCCGTCTCAAGCACAGCTACACTGTGCACCACCGTCTCAAGCACCGCTACACTGTGCACCGCCGTCTCAAGCACCGCTGAACAGGGCCCTTCATCTCAAGCACCGCTACACTGTGCACCGCCGTCTCAAGCACCGCTGAACAGGGCACCGCCGTCTCAAGCACCGCTGAACAGGGCCCTTCATCTCAAGCACCGCTACACGGGGCACCGCCGTCTCAAGCACCGCTACACTGTGCACCGCCGTCTCAAGCACTGCTGAACAGGGCCCTTCATCTCAAGCACCGCTGAACTGGGCACCGCCGTCTCAAGCACCGCTACACTGGGCACCGCCATCTCAAGCACCGCTGAGCAGGGCCCTTCATCTCAAGCACCGCTACACTGTGCACCGCCGTCTCAAGCACCGCTGAACAGGTCACCGCCGTCTCAAGCACCGCTACACTGGGCACCACCGTCTCAAGCACCGCTACACTGTACACCGCCGTCTCAAGCACCGCTGAACAGGGCCCTTCATCTCAAGCACCGCTACACTGTGCACCGCCGTCTCAAGCACCGCTGAACAGGGCAACGCCGTGTCAAGCACCGCTACACTGGGCACTGCCGTCTCAAGCACCGCTGAACAGGGCACCGCTGTCTCAAGCACCGCTGAACAGGGCCCTTCATCTCAAGCACCGCTGAACAGGGCCCTTCATCTCAAGCACCGCTACACTGGGCACCGCCGTCTCAAGCACAGCTACACTTTGCACCGCCTTCTCAAGCACCGCTGAACAGGGCCCTTCATCTCAAGCACCGTTGAACTGGGCACCGCCGTCTCAAGCACCGCTACACTGGAACCGCCGTCTCAAGCACCGCTGAACAGGGCCCTTCATCTCAAGCACCGCTACACTGTGCACCGCCGTCTCAAGCACCGCTGAACAGGGCACCGCCGTCTCAAGCACCGCTACACTGGGCACCGCCGTCTCAAGCACCGCTACACTGGGCACCGCCGTCACAAGCACCGCTGAACAGGGCCCTTCATCTCAAGCACCGCTACACTGGGCACCGCCGTCTCAAGCACCGCTACACTGTGCACCGCCGTCTCAAGCACTGCTGAAGAGGGCCCTTCATCTCAAGCACCGCTGAACTGGGCACCGCCGTCTCAAGCACCGCTACACTGGGCACCGCCGTCTCAAGCACCGCTGAACAGGGCCCATCATCTCAAGCACCGCTACACTGTGCACCGCCGTCTCAAGCACCGCTGAACAGGACACCGTCGTCTCAAGCACCGCTACACTGGGCACCGCCGTCTCAAGCACCGCTACACTGTGCACCACCGTCTCAAGCAACGCTACACTGTGCACCGCCATCTCAAGCACCGCTGAACAGGGCCCTTCATCTCAAGCACCGCTACACTGTGCACCGCCGTCTCAAGCACCGCTGAACAGGGCACCGCCGTCTCAAGCACCGCTACACTGGGCACCGCCGTCTCAAGCACCGCTGAACAGGGCCCTTCATCTCAAGCACCGCTACACTGGGCACCGCCGTCTCAAGCACCGCTACACTGTGCACCGCCGTCTCAAGTACCGCTGAACAGGGCACCGTCGTCTCAAGCACCGCTACACTGGGCACCGCCGTCTCAAGCACCGCTAAACTGTGCACCACCGTCTCAAGCAACGCTACACTGTGCACCGCCATCTCAAGCACCGCTGAACAGGGCCCTTCATCTCAAGCACCGCTACACTGTGCACCGCCGTCTCAAGCACCGCTGAACAGGGCACCACCGTCTCAAGCACCGCTACACTGGGCACCGCCGTCTCAAGCACCGCTGAACAGGGCCCTTCATCTCAAGCACCGCTACACTGTGCACCGCCATCTCAAGCACCGCTGAACAGGTCACCGCCGTCTCAAGCACCGCTACACTGGGCACCGCCGTCTCAAGCACCGCTACACTGTACACCGCCGTCTCAAGCACCGCTGAACAGGGCCCTTCATCTCAAGCACCGCTACACTGTGCACCGCCGTCTCAAGCACCGCTGAACAGGGCACCGCCGTGTCAAGCACCGCTACACTAGGCACTGCCGTCTCAAGCACCGCTGAACAGGGCCCTTCATCTCAAGCACCACTGAACAGGGCCCTTCATCTCAAGCACCGCTACACTGTGCGCCGCCGTCTCAAGCACCGCTGAACAGGGCACCGCCGTCTCAAGCACCGCTGAACAGGGCCCTGCATCTCAAGCACCGCTGAACAGGGCCCTTCATCTCAAGCACCGCTGAACTGGGCACCGGCGTCTCAAGCACCGCTACACTGTGCACCGCCGTCTCAAGCACCGCTGAACTGGGCCCTTCATCTCAAGCACCGCTGGCCCATTGGCGGAAAGGGCAGGCCCGCCTCTGTGTCGGGCAGGGCTGCACGAAGCACTCTGGGCACCAGTCCCCCTCCAGAACCAGTGGAGACTGTTATCCACTTGTGAGACTGTGGCTTTGCACTCCCCAGGATGGAACAGTGGGCAAACCCACCCACTGTAGAGACTTGAGAGACTGTGGCTTTGCACTCCCCAGGATGTAACAGTGGGCAAACCACCCACTGTAGAGACTTGAGAGACTGTGGCTTTGCACTCCCCAGGATGGAACAGTGGGCAACCCATCCACTGTAGAGACTTGAGAGACTGTGGCTTTGCACTCCCCAGGATTGAACAGTGGGCAAGCCACACACTGTAGAGACTTGAGAGACTGTGGCTTTTTACACTCCCCAGGATTGAACAGTGGGCAAACCCACCCACTGCAGAGACTTGAGAGACTGTGGCTTTGCACTCCCCAGGATTGCACAGTGGGCAACCCACCCACTGTAGAGACTTGAGAGACTGTGGCTTTGCACTCCCCAGGATGGTACAGTGGGCAAACCACCCACTGTAGAGACTTGAGAGACTGTGGCTTTGCACTCCCCAGGATGGAACAGTGGCCATGGAGGCCCATCGTGGATCTGGCGTCGTGGACTCATCTGGCTGAGTTGCCCCCCCTTTCCTTCCCCCTGAGGTGCCTGTAGTTTTGCTATCTGATGCCCCTGCAGTGCTCTCTCCGTTGGAGTCAGGTATCCTGTGTGGGCTTTGCCCATGTGATTTGGGCCCAGTGGTCCACGGACAATGCCTGCTACAATGATCGGACTTTAAAATGTATGTATATAAAGGTTTTAGATGTGTGATGTATTTTTAAGTCAGTGATACAATATATTCCAATGTTTAGAATCATTTCCTTTTGTCTTTGCATTCTTCCAGGGGTTTTGGGGGGGTAACTGTGATGTATTGCTATGCATTGATGTCTGTGTTGTAGTGCGTGAGGGTGGGGGTGGGTGTGTCGCGTATGTGTGTGCCCGTAATTTTTTGCCTCCCCCCTCCCCTGTGTCGTAGGTGCAGTACTCACCGTTGTCTTCTGCGCCGGCGTTCGTGCTCCTGGTAGAGGAGCAGGTAGACAATCGCTGGGAGGATGTGGAGTTCGGGTTCCATGCTGTCCAGATTCCTCGTGGGGTGTATGGAGGTGAGCGTTTTCCATTCGAAATGGCTGTTTCCTCCGTGTTTTTATCGGCGGGGCTACCGCCCCGGAAAAGGTGGCGGATTGGTAGGTTGTGATGGGGTGGGCGGTACATTCACTCTCGCCTGTCTGTTGGCGGTGACCGCCGCGCTGTTTGTTTGTCCCGCCGTGTCGGGCGGTGTGTTGAAGTGGCGGTCTCTGTTGGCGGTTTCCGCCAGGGTCGGAATTCAATTTTTTTTACCGCCAGACTGTTGGCGGTTTAGCTGCCGCTTTAACACCGACCGCCAAGGTTGGAATGACCCCCATAATGTCTACGTAATGATGGCGGCACTTTGATGTAAGAACTGAAAGTATAAAGAATAGTCCGTTGGTTGTGGCCATAGTTTATCTTTCAGTGGGGGGATGCAGACTGATTTAAAAACTGGCCATGTGAAATGTATCACCTTTTGTGTAATCAGCACTGGGAAAAGCAACATTTGCCGAAATACGTCTGTTGGATGGCGCAAATAAAGGTGATGCTAATGCAGACTGTTGAGTGCTCCTATTTTCGTTTTGCACTGTGTGTGTGCATGCGTGCGTGCGTGTGTGCTGCTACCAGGTAGTTACAAGTACTTCTCTTGCACCCCTGAAGTTCATAACGGAATGTGCGCACACTGCACAGCAGCAGGTGCTGCTGAGCTGTCTGCTCTAAGCATCTCACAAGCCTGAATTTGTCTGGCTGTCCCTGACGCGCTACCTCGAGATCGGCGGTGATGCCAACTGAGGCGAGACAGGCATTCAAGTGTGAAGGTAAGTAGTCTACTTGTATTGTTCAGGTGTGTGTGCTCTGTCCTAGTTTAGTGGCGCAGGTAGACTGGCAAGAGATCTGGTGTACATAAGGTAAATATACTTGTCTTTTACATTTTAACATGCACCAATCAAACTCTTCATCATGTAATTACCACCACATTTAACATGCACAGAGCTATTGTACACCAAGGACTGAGGCCCTCTTTACGAGTCTGGCGGTCCATGGACCAGGGGCGGTCAGATCGCCACATTATGGTAGAGCCGCCACAGTCCGACCGCCGGCACCGCCAGGTTGCTGATGGCCTGGCGGTGCCAGCGGTTTCAATCTGGCAGCGCTGCCCTCCATATTACGACCGCGTTTATGCCAGCCTTTGCATGGCAGTCGCACTGCCATGCAAAAGCTGGAGGAAAGGGGTTGCTGGGGGCCCCCTGCATTGCCCATGCACCTGGCCTGGGCAGTGGAGGGGCCCAAATGGACAGCCCTTTTGCGCTTTTCGCTGCCCGAGTTAAGGGCAGTGAAAAGCGCAACAGGCGCTCTCACACCCAATGCACCGCAACATTGCCCCCAGCTCTATTATGAGCTGGCGTCAATGTTGTGTTTCCCTCTGGGCTGGAGGGCACTGTTTACGCCCGCCCACCAAGCAGGAAACTCATTGTAGGTACTGCAGAGGGACGGCTGCATATGCGGTCATCCGGACGCGGGACTTTGGCGGTCGGTGCAATATATGGATATAATGCTAAGAAGATCCCAAATCCCTACTTGACTCGCCATAAACATGTCCCTCAAATATAAACAGTCAACCCTAACCCATCCGAATTGCTAGTGCTCTCAGGGTAAGTAAAACAGATCCACAGATTACAAAACACCAAGGCAAAGCTCAAACATACACAGTTGTCAGTGCATGGAAACTAAGCTATGCCAAACAAACAGAACACAGCCAAAGCAAATTTGTTTTGTGACACATCATTCAGAAAATTATAAAAGTGAAGCACATTTAAAGCCAGTCCTTTATCGCATAAACTGTCTCCCTACACACGCAGCACATTCAATACTTACAAAATCAACCTTTAATGAGCACTATATTAAAAATGTTGCAACTTATGTTATAACATTAACACCCCCAAAAACCTAGCTAACAATCCCATCAACTGTCAGCTAGTGGCACCTGTGCTTGAGCACTCAACATAGTCTAGATGGTGGTTAGGGGTTTGTGCCCAGAGAGAAAACACTGACTAATTGATCACACTCATCAGTTTCAAAGGCTTAGTGCTGCCTTACCACCCAGCAAGTCCTGTGACAAAGCAGACGTTGGCGCCAAGGCAGGACATGATTCTGGCCTAGAGGCTGCAACAGCCACAGGATGCAAAGCCCATGTGTGACCTTGCCCAGAGGCTGCAACTGCACAGTGAACACCCATCATATCTCCTCCTGGAAGTCACATCTACCCACACAGTCATGCACGGAACAGTTCAGCCATGCTGCTCACTCAACATGGCTCCAACCACAAGTGAAATCACTACCACTGTCCTATGTTAGTGGTGATGCTGCTGAGATTGCCAGCTAACAAACTCCTGCCAGTACCACCCTAACATGATGTGAGCAGGTAATGGGACCTAACACAAATGACTAAAGCAGGCATGCAGACTGTGTCCTGCAGTGGGAATAGTGACTGTTGTCAAAATGATCCCTTTAATTGGGGTACAATCTCTGGAACTACTGTAAAGTGCTCAGAGTTAGTGGAGACCTTGTGAACTGCACCTGTGCTTGATCTGTGCCTATGGCTAGAACAGCTAGACACTATGCCAGCTACTAGAGCAGGGAGAGGCTACCAAAGCAGTTAGGTTGCTTAAATAAGCAGCATAGTTGCAATTTGCAATTTCAATCTTCCATATGAGTCCAGATAAATAGTGTTGAAATGTTGCTGTGATAATAAAGTATTTTCTTGTTTACTAAGATACACACTAGGCTGGACAACATAGTTATTGTATTTGTTGGCAGACTGTTGACTTCTGATTACTTGCTTCCCCAATACACCTTACTATCATTCCATTTGCAACCCTGACAGGCAATGCAGAAAGGTTTGTACATGGGCTAGTTTTCAGAGTCATAGTCGGATGGGCCAGAGGACGCTAGGGGAAAATGAACTCAACCACTATGGCTAGGTCCAGCAACCGCTGTTTGCCCTGTGGTCCCTGGACAGATTCTGATAGTCACTTTCCAACTAATGATCACTAGTAGCTGAATTTTGTAGAAAACAGCTATACAAATACATAATATGGTGTGCAAAATTGGCATTATTTGCTTTTTGTGTAATTACACATTTATGTCAGAACCCTTTTTATAGTGCCACAGGACAATCAGGAGTAGTGGGCCCAACTGAAGGGGTTGAGGCCCTTCATCCCTGATGTCTTAAGTCCAACGTATTATGGATTCTGAATAACTGGGTCAAGTACCCCTTCTGCACTTGACTCTCAGGGTATGCATGGTCCAAAGAGTCTAAGGTTTCCTTGGCAGGAAGGTTTCAATACAGGATAGTGAACATGGACTCAAGACTCAAAATATACACAGCAGCAGCAGCAATAAATCAGTGTCCAGCCAAATACTCACTTTTGTTAAAAAAGACACGTTATTTTATTTTCTAAAGCAACCAACACAAAGGAGAAATATGACATTCACAAACAATTATAATCACACAATTCCCCACGAGGTTGGGGCTCTAGTATTTCTTTGGCGGTTCTCTGTCCCACCCCCTCCTTGCATTAGCAAAAGTGGTTATTTCCCATTCACTATTGGTAACACCCAGGGTATGCCCCACTAGCAGTCTGAGTTGGAAGAGTCCACGTTGACTCAAAGTTAATGTCAACATTGTTCCAGCACCACAGCACTACTAGCAGCAAGTTCCCTTGGGGCTGATAGACCCAAAACCAGTCATACCCGCACTAGAAGCCATGCAGTGTCTGGAGCTGCTAAGTGTGCCCACTCTGGTCACATTAGCTGCAGCTGAGTTCATGTGAGTTCGCCTTATGTGGCTACACTCAACATGTGCCGAGTTTCTAGCTCTCTGTCATGTTTCCAAAGCAACAAGAGGCTCTCTGTGACTCCTCCTCCAAGGTGTCTGGTTCCTCTCCTGGTGGCAGGGTGATTGCAAAAATCTGGTCTTGGGTCACTCCACTCGGTGATGGTGCAGAGAAACTCCCACTGTGTTCTCACTTCTCCAGTGGGAGATGGCAGATCTGGTCGCAGTACTTGAAGCTTCCAGTGACCCCCTCTGGCCAGATGAAATCCCTCAAAATGGCCACTCCTGGCATATAGGGTTGCTACCCACTTCTACTTAAGGCTTTGGACTATGGACTTAAGGCTCTTCTTCATGGTGGTCCTCCTGGCATACAGGGTTGCCGACCGACACTACTCAGGGCTCTGGACCAATCAGCACGAAATGGCACACAGTTAAATTCATAGCTGCCCTCTTCTGGCACCTTTGTTCTGTACATGGGCAATTAGTTGTCGGTGCAACATTCGTTTCCTCACACCTCTCACAGGAAGTCCACTCAAGAGGGCTCCCCACTGGACCTTCTTCCCTCCAACACTCTCCTCTTACTCACCAGGCACACAGGCTAGCAAAGCAGGCACATGTAGGTGCTACAGGCTCCAGGGCAGGTGGTCTTGGATTCCCTCACCCAGAAGTGAGACTAGCAGTCCTTGGCCTCTAATCCTGGTCACAGCAGTGGTCTTGCAGAACTTCCCCTCCTTAAACAGTCCATTTCCAGACACCATTTGTGATGTAGGCTCTGTCTCTTTGAAGTTTTATGTTGGGATTCTGCTTGTCTGGAAGTATGCATTCCTCTACTGCCTCTTTCTCTTGAAAAGCAGTCCGTCATAGCAGGTGTGTCTCTAAAGCTGATAGTCTCCCAACTCAGGTTAAGAGAGTGATTAGTGTTCACACCTGGATGTCAGCCACGACAATATGTGCATCAAAATGTTGACCCAGAGCCCCAGCCCACTCTTTATTATTACTTTCGGAGATGTGCCCAGGTTTCTTCATTGTGACCTCCCTAAATCAAAGAGCATCCTTTGAAGTGTTGTGGGGAAGCCTGGCTCCCTCCTCTCCAGTGGGGGTCCCAACCAGCTTAAATGAATGCAGTAATAAGCAAATCTGTCTGGGGGATCTCTATCCCTCCTTTCCATGTTTCACCATGCAGGCCTGGGTCTCCCAAAATGGAACCCAGGAACCTCCATCTATGGTACAATCCCCAGACACACAAACACTCAGACCCACACACACTGCAAAGAACTGTATCCTTCATGTACTGTACCAGTCATAGGCTCACATGCATTCACCAAGCACGCACTGCACAGCACAGTATCTTTCATGTATTTTATCAGTCCTGGGCACACCTACATCCGGCACATGCATTCACCATGCATGCACTGCCCAGTACTGCCCTACCCCTGTGTGGTCCCCTCCCCAGGCATACATACAGCCAGAGCAGATACACCACATCTGCACTGTGAAGCACTTCACAACAAAACAATGTAGGCCAAGGGTGGGTTAAGCACACAGAAGTGGAACTTTTAAAATTAGTAAGCCTGTAGACCTCACTCCAGTGACAGAGGTTAAAAGTAACCTGTTCTCTACTACTGATAACTACACAATATGCTGCCATCACCACGCTTGTGCTGCTTCATTCCTGGTGAAGGCAGTACCCTTTCAGCACTACTAAGGTAGCGCTTTGGGTGCCCGTCCTGGTCCCACAAGATGGCAATCCGTGAGACAGGCTTATGTCATGGTGCACACACATGATCCGTGTCTGCCTTTGAAAACAAAAATCAGCATTAAGGATACAGACATCTGTACATTAGGGCTCCCTGGGCAGGTTGCATGTCATTTACCATGCAGAAGACTTTTTTGTCATAACAATGCGTATCTGTAATTTGGCACAATATTTTAGCGTGCAATGCGTGCTCTCATCAATTTTGACATAAGGTTGAATTTCACGCTAAAAAAGCTAGTACGAAAAACACAACTGTTGCAAACAACAGCCATTCAAGTTCTGGATGCTCACCTTGTTCCCATGCCATAATTTTGCCAGGAATGGGCGTGTATTATTGCAATGTGTAATTATGACATAACTTAGGGATAATCCAAAATTCATGAAATTTACATGGTAATTTTACCAGGGTAATTTAAATTTTTACCGGACCTAATGTAGAGGTATCATTGTGATATGGTCCAATACTTTCATCGGAAGGTTCTGCTGACATTGTAAGCATTACTAGGACCCTGAGCTGGCAACGTAAGACCGTATTAAACATGTCACTTGTTAATTTTTTATATTACATGATTATTTAAGGGTAGTTAGCTTAAAACACAGTTTTTTTTCAAAGGGCAGCTAGCAACAGTATTGACTGTATTTAGAATGTTTAGGTTTTGTATTTACCATTCCCGAATAATGGGGGTCATTCTGACCCTGGCGGTAAATACCGCCAGGGCCGGGGTCGGCGGTAGCACCGCCAACAGGCTGGCGGTGCTCCGCCGGGCATTCTGACCGCGGCGGTACAGCCGCGGCCAGAAGCGGAAAGCCGGCGGTGTACCGCCGACTTTCCGCTGCCCATGGGAATCCGCCATGGCGGCGCAGCTTGCTGCGCCGCCATGGGGATTCTGACACCCCATACCGCCATCCTGTTCCTGGCGGTTCGCCCGCCAGGAACAGGATGGCGGTATGGGGTGTCGTGGGACCCCTGGGGGCCCCTGCAGTGCCCATGCCAATGGCATGGGCACTGCAGGGGCCCCCGTAAGAGGGCCCCACAAAGAATTTCAGTGTCTGCTTTGCAGACACTGAAATTCGCGACGGGTGCAACTGCACCCGTCGCACCTTCCCACTCCGCCGGCTCCATTCGGAGCCGGCTTCCTCGTGGGAAGGGTGTTTCCCACTGGGCTGGCGGGCGGACTTTTGGCGGTTGCCCGCCAGCCCAGTGGGAAACCCAGAATGACCGCCGCGGTCTTTTGACCGCGGGACGGTCTTTTGGCGGTTCCCGCTTGGCGGCCGGCTCCCGCCGCCCGCCAAGCTTAGAATCAGGCCCAATGTTTTGATAAAGCAATGGACAACGGTGAGGGCCAATGGATGTACGCAATTCTTACAATTCGGTAGTTGCAGGGTTTACTGCATAATTGTGGATTTAATTCATTTGCAGATTTCACAGAAGATGCTACTTCTAGCTTAAATAAATGAAAATAATACTGCCCTTGAGGCTTCAGATGCTGCATAGACGGGATTAGAATCGGAGTGTGCACTGTATAAGAACCCTTAAACTAAGTAAAATTGGTAGCAGGGGGTAAACTGGCACACACCAACACCTGTTTACACAAATTCAATGAATGTGTAAATATTTACGAAACAATTCATCTTATGGGTGCTAAGTGAAGAAGGAGACCGGCCACACTAATGGTTTTAAGATTATGACACAAAAGGTTCATGCTCTATTCAAACATGCTCATACAAAAATCCTATAAAAGAGTTTAGGTGTCATTAAGTTTGAATTGTACAGTATCACAGAAGATTCTTCAATCAATCAAACTTTAGTTTTGTTCATGGTGTAAAATGTTATGCCATTGATGAAACATCCAAACAAAGATTGTAGTTGTATTTCATTAAAATGCCACATGTACGCAGTTTGCTTAAATGTAATTTTAGTGACCCAAGCTAAAATCCAGAGGTCAGTGGACCATAACAGTTCAATAATGCATGCATGTACAGGGTGGCTTGAGGGGTTGTATTCCTCAAACCTCAATAGAAATTGATAATTTTAACTAGTTGGAGAGATTTATCGAGAATATCCACATAACCTGATGGGTAAAATTTAGGAACTCAAGCTATTTCATAAATATCTTAACCACAATGACTATAATAGGAGTATTATACTTAACCCTCACAAGGAGAGATTTAAATTTTTGGATCTTGATCTTCACTTTAAGTCTGGCAGAACAGAATGTAGAGTGTATCAAAAAGAAATAACTTAAAGGGTATATGAGGTTCAATTAATTGATTCTGCATTCTCAAAAATATTGAAGGTTGACAGAACCTCCGGCTTGGTCTATAAGAATCAGGGGACAGTTGTCTCTGGAAAATATGTGACTAGACTGATGACGTATAGAACTGGTACACATAGACTGAATCACTTTCTTAAACATTGGAAATTATTACCCAATGGCCACACAATTTCTAAATGAGTTACATCTCAGCAGAGCATGACATTACAGAGAGGAGCCACAACAAAGAACATTGTTAGTCCCAGTTTTACTGTGAGAAATCAAGCTAAGAATTGGTTAACATCACCGAAATGTGGTAATAGATCTATGTGTGAGTTTGTGCTGATAATTACCAGCAATTCCAATTCAATGCCAGGAAAAAGTATTTGGTAATAACACACTTAACATGTTCTATGAAATATATGATGTATGCATTGATCTGCAAATGTGGCAGGATTTACATCATCAATACTATCAGACCAAAAAAAAAAAAATTTAAATATCAGAGCAATAAGACAAAGTGATCAACATTACCCACTTGCTTTGTGGCATATAATGAGAGTACAAAAATCCAAATTAATATCAAGCTCCATGGTGTGCAACACTTTGCCTTTGGCCCAACAGGTGGTGATAGGAAATTGAAAGTCTATAAGAATGAAGCGCTGTTGATTCTTAAACTTAACACTGTTGAAAAATGAATTAATGTTGATCATGAATATTAGGAGGCTAATGTTCATATGTTTCCTTGGTTACATTTCCTGGAATTGTTGCTGTGCTACAGTAATATATTTCCAATTTTGCAGTGAGAAGCTGATTTTCTACTGGCACAATACAATTGTTAAAAAACACATAGAAATAATGTTAATATGTCATGTTCATAAGAGACACGCTTCAAGTAAAGCTTGCTCATTATCAGGCCAAGCCTACCATATGATTACTGGAAGCTTTTGTTGATTCTTCTAATGCTACTTTATCTTACTTTCAAAGTTATTTAGCAGTTTGTCAAACTTTCCCCTGTCCTTCACTTTTATGGTACTAGTCATTTATGCCCATTAGACACTCTTTAGGTTTTTCTATTTCTCTCTTAACCTATTAGTAGACACAATTGTTGATTGGTCTATTTCTAAGAAATTAATCAACAATTAAAAAACAGGGGGCGGAGCTTGTCCGGCTACAAGATGGCCGCGTTGTAGTAAAGCTCGGCCAGCCACTGTAAAATCCGTCCATAATCCTACATGTCACATTCGAATTATGCCACCAGGTGTGGTGCCAAGGACAGCTACGAGGAGGGGGCGCGTGCGGATGCCCTTTTTCCCCGGAAAAAAAGGACGAACGGGAGCCCTGTAGTGCGAGACGCGCTGGCAGCCAGCTGAGAGCTGGACGCATGGTGGGCTGCATGAGCGGACGGGTGCGGCCCCAGGGGAAGGACGGTCGGAGACAAGAGCCCGGAGCGGTAGGGAGAGGCGGAACAGCTCTCGTGCCCCGCGGCGGCGGGTGGCCCCAGCGGCGAACCTTGGACACCGAGTGACGGAGGGCGGTGAGGAGGGCCGGCGAGCGTTGCAAGAGTGCACCGGTGGCACGAGTGCGCTTGAGAAACACGGCGCGTGGATGCAGATGGGCACCCCCACCCCCCTCAAGTCAAAGAAGGCCTTTTGGGGAAAATTAGAAGCGGCGCATTAGGGGTGACGGAGAACGCTGGGGTAGACGGCGTAGCGTGGGGGCTGGCGGGCCCTGGAGGCCTCTAGTGCCGTGGGATGGCCCCACTGTTGGCGCACTTTGTTTTAACGCGACTGGAACATTAAAGAGACTTATCAACAAACGTAGCACTTTCAGCGCACAACCGAGTGAAACGAGGTGATTGCATCAAACATCAGTAATTATCAGCGCGCAGCACCATCCATCGTGGGGCGGAGTGCCCTGGTGGTGCGGACCTTTTGGAACCGCGAGGTGAATCTCCACGAAAACCCAAAACATGGGCAAGCCCGGCTGCAATTTGTGCGACGGAAGACGCAGGGCCCAGCAGGAGATGGAACAGTGACGGACTCAGGGAAAGGCCCGGAGGGCACTCCTGGGGAAGAACAGGACTTAAGGCAGCTCCTAGTTTCAATGCAGCACAGTCTTAATCAGATAGACGGGAAGATCGAGGCCCTCGCTTACCGAATGGACAGAATGTCTGAACGCATAGATAAGCACGCGGAGCGATTAGATCATGTGGAGAATAGGGTGTCTGCGAGTGAAGACGGGCAAACGGAACTAACAGGCGGCCAAATGAAACTCAGCAAAGAACTGGGAGCGCTCAAGCTAAAGGTGGAGGACATGGAAGCCCGGTCCAGAAGGAATAATCTACGAATAGTGGGCCTGGCAGAGTCCACTGCGATCACCAACATGGAAAGCTACATTGAACAATTACTGGTGCTACTACTGGGTCGTACTACCTTTTCTGACCTATTTGTAGTAGAGAGAGCGCACAGATCCTTAGAAGTTCGCCCGCCTCCGGGGGCCCCTCCGTGCCCCATCATCGCTAGGTTATTGAACTTTAGGGACCGCGATGCTGCCCTACGTCGCGCAAGAGAACTTAAACAATTGCAATATGAGGGAGCGACTTTGTCGATATACCCGAACTTTACAGTACAGGTGCAGGCAGCGAGGAGAAAATTAATTGTGGGGAAAAAACAGTTACGGTCCATGCACCTGGAGTACAGAATGCTCTACCCAGCAAAATTGAGAGTTGACGTGGGTGGAAGTCCGATTTTTTTCACAGACCCTAAAAAACTGGAACAATTTAAGAAGCGCAGGAAAGCGAACAACGGTGCTGAAGCTGCCGCTGACGAGGACATGTAGGTAGCAATAAGAGAGTGGTGTTTCCACTACCACTGTCATTTTCGATACACTATCAAACCTGCAGAAGATGGAGTTCTCGTGATACAATGGAACAGAGGGATCACATGTACTGTACGTTACTGAACAATCTGGGCGCATTATGGGTGCAAAAAGTGACATGATTACTTACTAGCATAGGTGGCTGGCACGCTAACACACAAAGACAAGGCAGGGTAACATCCGCCCTGATGTGTGCTCCACTTATACCCCAGAAAAAGGGAGGTGTCGTTTTGGGTGGGTGGAGGGGAGTGACGAAGTTGGTTAAGGGATGGGTAAGATGGGAAAGTTGGGGTATTGCCTACTGTGGGAGGTGGGCGGGATGGCAGTGGGTTGTTTGGGGCAGTTATTTGAGTACATACTATTACACAAAGATATAGCGTTGCAAATTTACAACACAGGTAGGATTAATACTGTACTGCACTATAATAGAGAAGACAAACCTCTACACACACACATCCCAACATAAATTAAGATCGCAAACAGCTTCGATTGATCACCTGGAACGTTCGGGGCCTCAATGACACGCGGAAGACTCGTAAGGTAATAGCGTATCTACGTAATCATAAGGTAGATATAGCCATTTTGCAGGAGACACACTTGGCCCGAAATAGCCATATGCTTACGTCTCGGAGATTGCAGGGACAATTTATTGCGGCAGGATACACCTCACCTTCCAGAGGTGTGCTGATCTGGGCATCAAAAGAAACGGATATTGGTCTTTCCTTGGTGGCAGCGGACCCAGGAGGGCGATATGTGTTGGCACGTTGTACTGTACGAACATTCACATTCTTACTGACAGGCATATACGGCCCCAATTATGATGACCCCCTATTTTATCGAGAATTGGCACTCAAGGCAGACTCCTGGGGAGGACAACCACAACTCTGGTGCGGTGACTTCAACTGTACATTAGACTCAGCACTGGACAGGTCGGGGGTGGCTCGTAGGCCGGCGGAGGCGGCACGCGAGATATCGCGTCTAGCTGCCGAACTGGGTATGGTAGACGTGTGGCGAGATAGACACCCTGAGAGAGGAGGCTATACACACTATTTAGCTGCGCACAATCTACATATGCGTATAGATTTTTGGCTAGTGGCCCGTCGGTTGCTGAGCAACCTGACCCCGGAGGCTTCTTGGCCTCGAACATATTCAGACCACTCCCCAGTACCAATACTGTTGACAACTGGAACGATAATGGCTCCTCCGTTTTCGTGGAGGTTTCCTCCCTTTTCGCTTTTAGATACTGTCTTTAAGGCCGAATTGGCCTCAGAGATTACAGAGTTTTTTCGGATTAATGAGGTATCCGTTCCTGAGGTAGGCATGGTATGGGAAACCTTTAAGGTGTACATTAGAGGGATTACCATAGCCAAACATGCGGGGTGCTTCGATCGATAAGGCAGCGGCTCCAACTACTAGAAAGCGACTTATCACAACTGGAGCGAGACCACAGTGACACTGCAGACGCCAACGTGTTGAGCCAAATTCACGCTAAGATACAAGAATACCAGGAGACAGCTCATACAGAAATACAACACCTGGGTAAATACACCACAGCCCGAGTATACGGGGAGGGAGAAAGACCGGGGGCAGTGCTGGCGGGTTTGGTACGTCCCCAGCGAGGCAAAAATACAATTGAAACCATACAGTCTGAGTTGGGAGAGGAAATAAGAGATCCTGAAAGTATAGCTGATAGATTCTGAGAATACTATCAATCATTATACACTTCCAGGGTAAACCCAAACTCGGAGGCAATAGCAGACTACCTCACACATATCACCATGCCAAGACTGACACAGGAGGATAGGGAGGCTCTCAGTGCACCTTTGACTCTAGGCGAGATTACGAAGGCGCTGGGAGGTATGGCTGAGGGAAAGGCTCCTGGTCCAGATGGGCTGACAGTGTACTTCTACAAAGCACATCAACACCTGTTACTCCCAAAGTTAAAAGACGTATATGATGAAATGGTAGAGAAAGGTAGCATGCCCCCATCAATGAGAGAAGCAATGATAATCACCCTGCTCAAACCGGGTAAACCCCGTGAAAACTGCTCCTCCTATAGGCCATTGTCACGTTTAAATGTAGATGTAAAAATTTTCACCCGGATTTTGGCTGATCGCTTGGCTGGAGTGTTGCCACATCTGATTCGGCCTGAGCGAGCTGGTTTTGTCCCCGGCCGCAATCTGTCCATGAATCTTCGCACATAATTTGGCACAATCCAAAATATTAACCCGGAATTGAGGCGACACCTTCCTTCGACTGATCTTTACATTGTATAGTGACCGCCGAGCCAGAGTTTGCGCCAACGGTACGGTGACGGAATCGTTTGGGGTTACGAGGGGTACCAGACAGGGTTGCCCGTTGTCTCCCGTTACATGCATTGGTGGCGGAGCCCCTGGCGTGCGCATTAAGAGAATACCATGGACACTGAGGTCTCAGATTTCAAAATTACACCCTTGTTTTGTCTACGTATGCAGATGATACTTTACTGTACATTAAAAATCCTGAGCGTAATGTCGCCCCAATACTTCGGGAAATCATAAAATTTGGCTCTCTGTCAGGGCTAGTAATGAATTGGAATAAGTCCATCGTGTTTCCCTTGACTCCAGTAACAA
The DNA here is from genome assembly GCF_031143425.1 of Pleurodeles waltl. Lineage (NCBI taxonomy): Eukaryota > Metazoa > Chordata > Amphibia > Caudata > Salamandridae > Pleurodeles > Pleurodeles waltl. The sequence goes on along the minus strand of NC_090440.1, from coordinate 547,645,676 downwards.
CGCAGGTCGATGTGGACTTCCCGCTAGGGTGGGAGACGAACACTGTCAGATATTTGGGATACAGGTACATACTGACCCTAAGAGAGTGATAGAGGATAATTTTGAAACTGCATTGAAAAAATTGTCTTTGGATGTGTAGAGGTGGATCCAACTACCGTTGTCATTACTTGGACGCATAGCGCTGATGAAAATGGTGGTTTTACCGCGTTTTTTATTCCTGTTTCAAAATATACCGATAGTCCTGCCAAAGACATATTTTGCCGCTTTGAAAACTTTATTAATTAAATTGGCATGGGCGAACAAGGTACCTCATGTGAATTGGCGAACTCTGACGCTCCCATATGAGATGGGGGGCCTGGGCGCCCCAGACCTTGAGATATATTAGTAGCACATGCAGCAGTGGCGCAGGAATGGATTCATGGGACGGGAGAGGCCCCGTGGCTAAGGACTGAGAGGGAGTTGGCTGCCCCAGAGCAGCTGAGTAGTAGGTTGTTCCATACCCCCCATAGACGAAATAAGGAATTTGTATCCATAAATTCGGTTACGCGTGCATGGCATGAACTCATTAGCAAGCAGGGACTGGTATTATTATATTCTCCGCATGTCCTGGTAGAGTGCTGTGCCTGGTTCCCTCCTGGGAGAGACCGTAATTTGGTGCAATCCATGCGTGAAATAAGCATTGACAAGATGGGGGACATCTTCGAAGATGGCATAGTGAAGACCTGGGACGTAATAGCGAGGGACACGAAGACCTCAACTTTCTTGCACTGATATCAGTATCACAGGGTGAGACACGCTCTGACGGAATTATTGGGAAACGGTATGCAAGAGCCCCAGGAGGTACATGCTCTCTCGGTGGTACTGTTGGGAAAACAACCTCACCGACTGATTTCTTGTCTCTATGCGCATGTTCAGGGGTCAAGGGAGCACGAGTTGTCGAGAGCTCGTCTGGAATGGCAGAGAGAGCTGGAGGTGCAGATCTCAGACGCACAGTGGCGATACTGCTGCTCCAGAACGCGTTCTATATCCTTGAACGGCCGACACCGTCTAATACATTTTAAATATCTGAATAGAGTCTATTATACCCCCCTGCGACTCTATCAATATGGTTTACGAGAGACAGCTAATTGTCCCAGATGTGGAGAGGAACGGGCTGGATTCTTACACATGTCTTGGGGGTGTGTGGGGGTGCAGCAATTTTGGAGGGCAGTGACACAGGAACTAAACAATATTGCTGGAGTGCAGATGACCTGTGAGCCGCTGACAGCACTTTTGGGCTGGGATAAACAATTAGCGGTGCATAGTCGCAGGCTAGTGGCGATGGGGTTCCTACTGGCCAAACGGCGGATAGCAATGCGATGGGATCGCGGCCCAGTCCCTACAGTAAAAGAGTGGCCTAGAGATATGGCATATTGTAACACACAGTCAGACAACTATAACGAGATGCTCCCCCTGCCACTAGTCCGAAGAAATACTGGGAGGCCTATAGCCGCTACCTTGTTGGAAAGGAAACAAGGGAACCAGAAACAGGAGAGAGATTCTGATGGGGCATAGTACAATTGAATCGCACAAACATATGTAGTAATTGTGGCTAGATTAACGACCTGATGTTTCAGGGTAAGGTGGAAATGTGTAGTACTGTTTAATGTATGCGACCTCTTAAAGTACATCAAGTGATTGATATGCTTGCAACAAGATGAATACATTGTTATGTTGTAAATGCCAACATTAAAATATAAATAAAGATTAAAAAAAAAAAAAAAAAAAACAATACCAATGGAGTCATGTCAAGTCCTATCTGTTGATTAATGCGTTTAGCACATAATGTTCATGAGCTCAGTAAACACTCGATATTTCAATTTCTTATACTAATAATACATTATTTTTATGTGCTTATACTCTAGTTTTGTCATTTCATGAGAGTATAACTACACACTGGGACTGTCTAAATATACATATTTTTGTAGCACAACTTGTGAGCCTTGGAGTTATTGGACATTTAGATTCCTTACAGCAATCCTTATAATATTTCATGTGCATATATACTGGTCATGGTCTGGCTTGACAGCACAGCTGTCACCAGACAATTATGTGAGCATCACTAGAGAGAGGCTTTGGCTCCACCCACATGTTGGGAACCAGGAGTGCATGTTTTGTTTGGGTAGATGTTGTGTGTGCCCACAAGAATAGAGCTTTCCATCCATGCAGATGAGATAATTTTAATATTTATCCAGCTGCCTAAGCTTGAAGTTTCTAGGCTACTCACATGACATTGGAATGCTATTAAAGTGTCTTAGATAACTAGATTAGTTATGTGTTTTTTCCTCTTGCGGAAGCACAGACGGGAAAAGGATAGTCATTAACATACGCGAATTTTGAATTCTGGCTTGATAGTGCAACTCTCACCTTATCTTTTAGCTTACACCACTACTACTCTACAGTTCTTTGTTTACACACAAATATATGTCTATTACCATGTTCTTTACTTGTAATGCTTCACATTCCTGTACACCATTCCTTTAAAGCCAGATCTATTGGCATTGCCAATGCTTGTTTATGCATGGAGCCCACTGTACACTGTGGCTGTTAAATTGCCACTTTCTGTCCTTTTGCTCTGTTTTGTACAAACATGAGTATTTTGGTACCAGGGTCACCATAATAAACGTGGCCGCCATTGGTGAATTTGAAAGCTGAAAAAAGTGGCCCATGTTTACAAATGGGAGCAGTTTGGAACTTTTAAAAACGTCCTATATAAGGGTTTTGGAAGATCTGCCCGGATTTGAGCTTGCTGCAGGAAATGTATGTTTTAATATCAGGGAAATCAAGAGTAAAAACCAGCCCAGAAGACCATAAAACAGGCCCACAAACAAACACACTGACTTGTTGGACCAGCCCAATGGGCACTGTCTGATTGTCCTATTGCCTAGTCCAGCTCTGGTTGGTATGTATACCCTAGGGGCAGAGTTACTCACAGGGATGCCATCCCAGTAATCCAAAGGACAGCCATTCATTTACTTTTATTGTCGGTATACCTACAATTTTAGTTATTAAATCTTATAAGTTATATCAGTGACTAGTCTTACTTATTTAACCCATCCAGTTAAAATTTCAAACATATAATCATTTGATTTGTAGAGTGCTTAACAACTGGAATTGTCACACTGAGCGTTATCGTTATCTATAGCGCACTTTCTTTCTTGGCAGAATTTGATTCAGAGGAATTACATTAAAATTTGGTGTGATTCCATGGAATTCCATGATGGGGTGGAGTGGTCATTTGGCACTATTTTCTTAGCACAAAATGCTCCAATGCAGCTAAAAATGGACCCAAGAATGCAGTTCGTGCCAACGAAATAGCACAGCCAAACACCACTTGGCACCATTAAATACTCTGCAGTAATCAATGCAGAGTATGTAAGGGCGCTGAAAGGTATGCACTGCTGTGCTGTGCAGTGAACCTTAAACAGGGCTGGAAGAGGTAGCAGTCTTGCTATGCTTAACAACCACTGCAGATTAAAGTTAAACATAGAAGGGCTGCTCCCTCTTCCAGCTCTGTTTAAAAATCACTGCAGTGCATAGCCATTGGAGCCCGTACATACTCTGAAGTGGCAACTGCAGAGTATGTAAGGGCATCGAGATGTAGGCACTGCAGTGGTTTCTAAACAGGGCCGCAAGACGGAAGAGTCTCTCTATGTTTAAAAAACAATGCAAATTCAACTTTAATCTGCAATGATTTTTAAGCATAGAGGGACTGCTTCCTCTACCATCCCTCTTTAGAAGGAAATTTACTGCAAATTATTTCCTCCAGCGGATTGGTAGAAGTTATAAGTAATTCCACTTTACAAGAGTAATGCGGAATTACCAAATTCCTCTGTTTCCACGAGCGGAATTAATAATGCAGCCCAAGCCTAGCCCTAAGCATATTTTAAGGGATTTAAATATTTTTTTTAAGAAGATGCTTTGGCACACAGCCTCAAACACTAGAGACTCGATACTCCCATCTTGATGTGAGGAGACCCTTCCTCTCTCATATACCTGACATTCCTCAGTAGCACCATTTACACCGGTCACCTTAATTGAGGTGACTTGGTTTTTATAAAATGCTTCTTTTCACGCTTGATTTTCAGCAAATAACTGAAGAGATCTTCCACATGCAACTGATAACTTTAATTTAGTCCACAATACAGGTCTAGCTCCATACTACGGCTGCTTCTTGGTCTCTCACAATGACAATCGCATAGGGGGCGATATTAACAAAGGCTATCCCAGCAGATCTCTTCACCATATCTCCTGTTCACCTATGCCTACTCAGGACCATAAAATCTAAACACAATAGCTTATAATGGACAATACAGTGCAGTAACCAGCTAAGTGGAATATGAACATATGAAATAGCAAAAAGAGATCTGTGGAGCTGCTCAAAGCCGGCAGCTTACTAAAATCGATAAAATGTGTGCCTGTCCCTCACACTTCTTCAACCACCACACTGCTAAGCTCTGCACCTCATAATATGATAACCGCACCTTGGTGGCCCTCATACATGACATGGAAACACTTCCCACACAGGGTCAAAGCAAGATGACACACTTTCAACCACAGACCTTACGCGGTGCAGCATACTACCCACGTATGGAAGTGCTTCAACACCCCACAAAGTGACAGTAAACACTAAATAAATCTTCCAATGGAATGCAATGCAACTAATCTCCAAGCAACCTGCTTGTTATCTTCAAGACTCGTGCTGCACTCAATTGTGAGGCATAGCAGCTGAACTTTTTTACAGCCTGATTTAGATCCTGACAGATGGGATACTCTGTCACAAACATGACACATATTCCATCTGCCATTTGACAAGTTCCATAGGATATAATGCATTTGTAATAGGGCGGACAATATAGCTGTCACATTTGTGATGGAGTATCTCAACCACTGAGATCTAAATCAGGCCCTTAATCTTTAATTCTGACTTAGCCTAAACCTATATTTGTAAGTATTAGTTACCATTATTTTATTTAACCTCACTCAGACATTCATCCATCAGTGGCCTATTATACCCCATTTACCATAGGATGTGCTCCCTGTTTCATAAGCCTAGGTGAGTTACGGTACTTCACTGGTCACATTATTGCCTTGTTAGAATCCCACCTTGTTGTATTATGGTAAAGACTTCAACTTCTTCCCTTGTGCTCACTATCATTAATTATACTTAGTCACTTTCCTACATCACATAGTTTGATTACACCCATTTGATACACTTTTTGGCACATTACTTTATGGAAGCAAACATTTATAACAATTCAAAATGTAAATATAGTTTCATTTTATTTAAAACTACCCTGCATAGCTATTTTTGGATCTAGCTGACTATAATGTTTTTAGGTCGAGCGCACAAGCACTTTGGCCTGTTGTAATCTATCTGTGGACTTTTAACCACGCTCACAGCACGCCCATCATTATAATACGCTTGTGGGCTTGCCTTTCAAAAATCCTTTGTTATCATTGGTAAGTGCTTTACGTTTGTCCCTACTTGGGGCGTTTTTTTTTACTTCCTTGGCCATCGACCCTGTTACATAGATAATTCCACACTGGCCGATACGTTTGACTGCCAGCAAACTTCTTTTTCCTTTTGTCTCTCTCCTTCGTGCTCATGCTCATGGTGGCCATGGTGCTTTGAATATGCTTGCTTATGTCAATTGTTTTACTTTTCATTTTCAATTTAGGTAGCAAGAAAAGTCCAATTAGGAATTTACAATGCTAATAGCTCTAACTTGAGCAAACGTGAGACCCACTGCATTGCAAATGCTTGCTTACTTTTTGTTGTTTTAGAGCATACAACTGTTTGTTTTTTGGATGTTTGAACTGTTATGGTTCGTAGACAAATATTTTTGCTCAGGTGACTGGACTAACATTTAAGCAAAATATGTGTTATAACTATATATATATACGGATGATCTTCATTTGAGAATTTTTGGTTTGGAGTGATTTTTTTCCTCTCAGCCTAATACGATCCCCGGGACATTGTGCAGCTGTGATTTTTTTATTTTTTTTTACTGGGTTTGAATTATATATATATATATATATATATATATATGCATATATATATATATATATATATATATATATATATATATATATATATATATATATATATATATATATATATATGTAACCTACTGGCAGTCGCCAGTTGGTAGCTATAGTTAAAACCATTTTTTCAATAGACAGTGTTTGATGACACACAAAAGCTTCTGAACTTATATTTGGTCAGTTCAACTGCTGTCTTGAAAGTTATGTGGTGGTCTGTCATGCACGGACCCTAAAAAAGGGGGGGGGGTGACATTTTCCCTATTCTACATGAAGATTTGTTTCAAATTTTTGCAAATGACTACATCCTGAACCGCTGAATGGAATTACACCAAATTTGGCACAAGTTATAGTTACCTTAGACTGTGAGTTAAAGTTACTTGAAATAACTATAACTGCTGAATTTCTCTGGTTTTGCACAAATAATTTCAGAACCTAACTATAACATCCCTGTAAACTTTGGTTTTCTAAGTGAATTTCTAAGGTTGTTTGGTTTTTCTAGTATATATATATATATACATATATATATATATATACATACATATATAACTGCTAGACCTGACAAACTGAGGTACTGTTTCCCCAAACATTTTTGCTTTTTTCCTGTGGCTTTTGCTGTTTCTCTTTTAGTGGCTTTGGGGCCTTGGTCACTTTCCCACTGTAAGTACAGTGTGAAAGTGCACACGCCCTTCCTACATATGTTAGAAACTGGAGCTAACCAGTGTATGCTGAGCCTGCCGTTGCAGGACAGTGTGTTCACACTTGTACAACAGTGTTTTAACAAGTGTCCAGCCTCCCGTTGCCGGCCTGTGGTTGTGCGCCTGCAAAAAGGTGTTTTAACATGTGTCCAGTATGCCATCACAAGCTAGACCATGCACACTCGCACCCAGGGTGTTTCTAAATGTAGTAAAGAATACCTATGTGTGTTCTCACTATCATAGAGGGCTGCTCTCCCCATATGCTAACATGGAGGGTGATTAAAATCACTCCCAACTTCAATACTGAATTGCAGTGGAGCAGCCTTGATGCTTCATATCATTGGACTTGCACTGATGAACCCCTTCAATAATATCTGAGAAATGCCACTTATGGAAAGTGGGAATTTCTCTGCTCTAAAATTTGTTGTGTGCCTTTCTACCTGGCTCCAACCAACAAGCCTTGGCACACGCAAAGCTTGTGGTTAGTGGAAAATGTCGCTGCTCGGGACCATGAGGGACCTGGTGGCCTCTACCCAAGTGAGGGAGAGAGAGGGGGCCCTCAGCAACTGAGAGAGCCCTCAGAAGACCAGTCAGCATGCACAGGACTCCCACAGCACGGGGACAAAGGAGGTGCAAATGGAAGCCCACGCAGCACAACTCAAAGGATCCCGTCGCTGCAGAGAGGTGCTTGCTGAAGCAGGGAAGTGACTGTCACTCCATGGGAGATTCCTTTGGTTCTTCTTGTGCGGACTGAAGACAGGCAGTCCTCATAGAATTCACGACTTGTAAGCTGTTGCAGTTGCTGGCAGGAGCTGAAGATACAATGTTGCAGAAATCGTCTTCTTTGTTGCAGTTTTGTACAGTTCTTGGAGCAGTCAGCAGTTGATCCGTCGGTAGAAGAAGAAGTAAAGGATGCAGAGGATTCCTGCTGGAGTCTTGCAATCCGAATCTGAAGAAACACCCAGAGGAGAGACCCTAAATGGGCTCGAGAGGGGGACTGATCACCTAACCAGGTAAGCACCTATCAGGAGGGATCTCTGACGTCACTTGCTGGCACTGGCTACTCAGATGCTCCCAGAGTGCCCCACCACCTTGCAGTGTGCTTGTCCAAAAACGTATGTGGGAAGTAACACCTAAGAACTATCAAGAATAAAGATCATAGTTATTCAGTAGCACGCCATTTTGAAGAGGGTCACAAAGGAGAAGTTGCCGACCTGCTGTACTTTGAAATTGATTCACTACCAAAAAACATTAGGGGAGTGACTAAGAGTGCGCCTGAGAACACTAGAATCAAGATATATTTTGAATCTGAATAGTATGATTCCTGTTGGGCTCAATATTGAAGATGAACTGAATGTCCATTTATAAGACAGCATTTTTAGCATCAAACACCCTCCCCTAACCTTTGAACAGTGCATATTAAAAAAGATCATAAAAGTGCAATGCTGTAAATGTTAGGTAAACACCCTTACGCACCATTAGAAATAAGGAGAATTTGATCTAATTTAAAGTATTGATAGAGTTAATTAAAGCTCAGGAGTATCCTCCCAGGTATGTTTTGGATTGTATTAATTTCATACAGCAATTATGCATAGTTACAGCAGACAGAGGATTAACAGTGGCAAAAGATCAACAATTTTCCAGTGAGTGTATAATTACAATTGGTATGACCCACTTGGGACAGATAAATTTAATGATGAATTAATGAATTCATTAACTGGAAATTAGTACCTATGTGCATGATGTCTAACATTGAATTCAAATTTGATGTATTCGTATTTCATGAGCTGCTCTGAATTATTTTTTAATTATATGGTTAAATATGATCATGTTATCCATGAATGGGGTTGTTTTAGACCTAGGGGTCTGGAGGGGGATATTATTCCATTTGAATATTGAAAGTATTTGTCTGCGTTGAATCAAGTGTCTTCGGGCAGTTATATCAATTTTGGTTACTGTTATTAAAGGAATTCTGTAAAAAATGCTTTTTAATAGTGCTGCACTTTCAGACATTCATGCCTTTACTGTAAAATGTGAAGTTAATGGAGGGAGCCGGCAGTGGCTCTTTTATGTTCATATTTGTGTCTGTCACGTGGTATTCACGTCATGTGATTTATTGTGGTTCTAACATGGCATTCACTTGCTTTAGAAAAAGGCCATTCCGCAGCTGAAACTCTTCACTGTGTGGCCTTCCAGCAAACTAAAATTTGGCGATTGGAATCCTTTGAGTGTCAGAACCTGTTTCATGGTTGTAAGCAGGCGTATTGTGGAAAAAAACAAAGGTTACAGGGACGTTATAGTAAGGAAATAGAATTAAAAGAAACAGAAATTCAATTTAAAAAACAGTAGTTACAGGGACGTTATAGTTAGGCTCACACAATTATAGTTACCTGAGCTAACTATAACTTTCGCCCCCTTAATGTACTGCTTATGACCTCATATATTACATCACTCATGACATGTCAGTGACATCACTGATGACATCTCAAATGACATCACTGATGGCATCATCCAGTGGGTGTAAGTGGTTGTATGGATGTGTGAGTGAGTCTATGGGTAAGTGAGTGTGAGTAATTTGCTGTATGGGAGAGTGAGTGGATGTGTAATTAGCTGTATGGGTGAGTAAGGGGCTGTGCGAGTGGCTGCACTGGTTGAGTGAGTGGATGTGTGAGTAGCTGTAAGGGTGACTAAGTGGGTGTGTGAGTGCTTGTGTAGGTGAGGGACTGAGTGTGTTAGTGACTGTATCAGTGAGGGAGTTGGTGAATCAGAGACTGTATGGGTGAATGAGCTGTATGGGTGAGTGAGTGAGTGGGTGTATGAGTGGCTGTAAGCATAAGTGAGTGACTCTGTCAGTCACTGTATAGGAGAGTGAGTGGATGTGTAAGTAGCTGTTTTGGTGAGTGAATAGGTGTGTGAGTGGCCGCATGGGTGTGTGAGTGCCTGCACAGATGAGTGAGTGAGTGTGTCAGTGGTTGTATGGGTGAGTGAATGGTTGTGTAAGTGACTGTATCAATGAGTGAGTGGCTGTGTCAGTGATTGTATGACTGAGTGTGTGTGTGTGGTTATATGTGTGCGCCCCCCGCATTCCATATGTATAGCATCCCGGGGAGGTGGTGATCCCCAGGGCTGCAGGGTGGCTAGACGCCACCCCACCCCCACCCCTGCATAGAAAATTGAAATGTCTCCAGGACCTGGCCCACCTGGGGGCATGTAAAAAAACAAGCACAGGAGCCCGTGATTGTTTTCTTTTTTAATTGTTCACAAATGAGTGACATAGTCGCAAATTCACGGGAAACATATTTAAAATATATACATTTTCTTTTTGCTCTGGGGGGCCATCTGGGACCCTACACCAGAGCTAACTCTGGTACAGGGTAACTCTTCTCTGGTCCCTTGTCTTTTGTTTTTGTTTTTTGTGCCTTTTTAGGGGACTCAGCTGAAGCCGAGTCCCAAGGTGGCTGCCATCACGTCCTGGTTTGAATAGTTGGCAGCCAATCAGAGCAGTGCATTTCCTTGCACGAGCTTGTTAGCATTTGTGAAGTCGTCAAGGCCAAAGATATACACGTTTGGATTTCCTTTATTTTCTCCTAAACTACCGGACAGATTCACACCAATTAACAAAAAACACAATCTGCAAACCAAAAGCTAGCCTTCTGCCAAATGTGGTGTAATGCCGTCCAGTGGTTTGGGTTATAGGCGTGTTCAAAGTTCCTATGGAAATTAACATGGTAAACGAAGCTTATTTGACCCCCCACCCCATTTATCTCAGCCCTCGCTTGAACGATCACCCTGAAATTTTCCATGCCCAACAAGAATCACTGGCATACTTTTTTTGGAAAATTTTGTGAAGAATCGTCGAATGGTGCCAAAGATATAGGCAAGTCAAAAAATGCTTTTTCTATGGAACCATGGTCCTAACTATAACTAGATAACTAGCCAATAGGCTAAATATATATATATATATATATACATACATACAATTTACTCCTGTATACTCACAATTTTTGGCTGGTAGTTCTGCAATGGATGGACGTTTTATGCAACGAAAACTATTAACGTTTGATTGACTGAAAAACCTTCTGTGGAGTTCAGAGGTAAAGAAACTTCATGTAAGGGTTGTTGTAGGTGCGCCTATTTGAGTACCTCTAATTCTGGCAATGGTTAGTACAGATTGCAAACGTTATTCGTAAACGTCTGGAGCACAGCCAGTGTCTCTTGGGCCCCAGTGCAAGGAAGGAAATAGAGTCCCCCCAAACCCCAAATCATCGCCATCCCGGGCCGCTGTCTGAACTCTGAAATTCAGCAATAATGAGGGTTCGGTGGGCCTCTGGGTCGGTGGCACTAAACCTGCTGAGCCAATGGAAGCTACGCCCCTGCTCGGAAGTACTTACAAGACGCCGGTATATCCTGGTGCGCAGTAGCAGGCCCCCGTTCTGTGGTCGCAGGTGGCTCCGTTCTGGCATTTGCTTTTGAGTTGGCACCCCTTGCCGTAAGTGCCCGGGTCGCAGAGCTCCTCGCAACGCCAGCCCTGGTAGCCGTCGGCGCAAACACAGGCTCCCGTGATGGGGTTACAGAGGGCACCATTCTGGCACTGGCAGCGGTTACTGCAGTGTGGCCCCCAGTGCTCGCTGTCACAACCTGCAAGACACAAGCATGCATGCCCGTCAGTGCCAGGGAAGCTTGCGCAGGGGGTGCAGGAACCTGCAAGGCCACGGAGGAAGAATGCGAACGAGGGAAGGTAGGGCCGGGGGGAAAGGGGTTGGCTGGGGGGTGGTAAGGAAGCAGACGGGCAGAACATAAAGCGAATAAGACATTTCGATACTCATATTGTTAAAACGAAGTTCAAAGTATTTGTAAATTGAGATGAAGGCAGGTGAATTATTGAGGGATTCGTCAGATTTAAATATTTAGAAACAAAGCACGTGCCGACCGATGGAGACTGCCAAGCCACCCACCTAGTCAAAGCTCATCATTGCCATGCTGTTGACATCATCTACTGAAGGTCTCTACATATTCTGCTGGCTGTTCTCGTGCGTACTAGCCACTCTTTGTGTTGTTGAGAAAATCATGTTTAACATATTTCCCTGAATACCTGCCCACAACCCTACTCTGTGGGCGCCTCACAGGGAAAAGCCAGGAGGGGTTCCATAGCGGTATGAGTACATCGCCTTGAGACCCTAACGGGTGAGTAGTGCGCTATACAAGTGCTAATTTACATTTACATTTTAGTAGCTGTAGGCCATCTTGTGCTGAGAGTCTCAATGCAGTGACTTGTGTGCATTCCTTTTTCGGAATGTTAATGTCCCAGTTATCTTTTGCATTCATCCTATACATGGGTGTATACATTCACAATATTAAACATGTCTGCAAAGAACAGATTTTAGGAAGCAGCCTCACAAGTATCATATTATCCAGAAAGTGACATAAAAGCGACTTGTTATACAGACTGTGACCTTCAACAATCCAATGTATTTCAGAAAGTTGCATTACATAATACCTAAAATGCACAAACACCACCAAAATTCATTGAAAAACAGATATCTACTTCAAAACTGTAACCTGTCCAAGGAGCATTAAACATGCTGCGAGTAAATATTAAATCATGTGAAAATTGTGTTGGAAAGTGGAGATCGCCTTGTTGTTTGATGACCTACTGGCCTTCTTCACAAAGAAGGTTGATGCCCTGATTCAAGCCTCCCAACAGGTAACCCAAGGGGTGACTCCATTCCTGGGTCCCCCACCTTCAAGAACTTCACTCCTCTTTTCACCAGATATGAAACATGTATGTTTGTTGGTGTTCACAAGCGTCTATGCATTCCACCACCAACGACAGAAGGAGATATTGTTCCTATGGAAACCTCAGCATGAGTAAATCCTTTAAAAATGAGTTCTGTGAATTGCAAAAGTAATTTTGAGTTCATAAAAGAAGCTACTTGTAGTCGCAAGTATTCCCTACTCGTGCAAGTAGCTCAGGGAATCGAGCGCACTGTTCCATACACCAGATGTCACATTGTGACAGACACTGCTTCATCAGGTATTGCACTCTACCAACCAACCAGACACCTAGGTCACCATCAACAAACTCCGCTCAGAATAGTGCAAAGGTTTGGATGGCAGGTCAGTCCACCCACAAGGCTCATCACTGTGGAGCCTCCTAAACCTACGACCCGAAGAAGACTGCATGTAAGCCGATCAGGGGCCAGAAACTCGTTTGTTTTCAACGGTCTGCTACATGCCTCCCCTCAAGAAGTACTTTGAGGAGACAAGTGAAAAAGGGAATGAAATAACAAAACAAAAAACAGCAGGCTGCCTCTCGTGTTAAAAATGGTTACTTAATTCAGAAAAAATGAATGCAAAATATCAGTGCTTGTGGACATAATATCATCCGTTGACAATAAGTGACATTTTTAGTAAGTTACAATTCTGTGATTTCTGATCTGCGGTACAAACCCCATTGGAGAATATGCCCTAGAACAGGCGGGCAATGGTTCCATTTATCGCCTCATATAAAGATATGAGGAGTTATTTCAAGTCACATTTGTTGCTTGCGTTGTGCTTAACCCATCCTTATGCCTCATGCTGGTTTGGAGAAAAGAAGAGGGAAATAGAAAGGCACGAAAATAGGGAAAGAAGGAAGCTGAAAATGGGGGATGCAACGAAGAGGGAAGAAGGAAATATGATGCTATATCCTGTATTGTGCTTATTTGTAGCTAAAGTAACTTCAAAGTGCTTTGTGAGAACAGAAGGGGAAACGAGGGATACCAGAATGAAAGAATGGGCCCTCCGGGCAAGTGAGTCGAGTGGCAAGTACAATGATGATGGTAAGGGTTTCTTTAGCAAAGATGACATTTAGAAACCCATATGAAATAGCAACATTTGTTTATTAAAGAGAAGACAGGTCCTCCAAAAACGAACTGTTAGCAAAGATGTCCAACAGCACAGAGTGACTGTTTCATGTCCCTCATGCCACACCGCTACAAAAATGTTTTAAAAAAAAAGTCTGCAAGAATATGTAGTGTCGCAATAGTGTGGGCGGGAGGGGGGGGGGGGAAGGGGGGTTTGGCAGAGGCAATTCACTATTTTCCTTTAGGGATGGGTTTCTGGGAGCAGTGGCCCTTGAGTGTTTAGTGGAAGCACTTCCCGGCGTGCTTCAGCGCAAGCCCAGCACTTCCCTTACCAAGACTGCTGGGACAAGTCAGCGGCAGAATGAGACCTCACTGGCCTCACCCAGGCAGGGACATCCCTAACTACAGGGCCGCATGCTGTATACGGGGACAAAGACCCGAATGATACAGCACAACGCGGCACAGTCTGTGGGGTTTCACTGTAGTTTCAGCACGCATTGATATTGTGTGGGCAAATGTTTTACCGCTTTACTACCAATTTAACTTCCGAATACAATGACTAGCAACTGAAAGGGTGACCAGTTGGCCAGTGCAAATAAGTCTGAGGGAAACAAAAGGATGTGGTGCGGAGTTTTTGGAGTCAAAGACTGCTCGAATCTGCTCAGTCTGGCTTCCGCGCTGCTCACAGTGCAGAGACTGCCACACTGGCGGTGAGTGACAATCTGAGGATGCGACTGGGTAAGGGTCACTCCTACACTGGTCCTTTTGGACTTGCCGGTTGTGTTTGGCACAGCCTCTCATACCTCTCTGGTAACAAGCCAATTTATCAAGGGCATCTGTAAAATAGCACCAAAATGGCTCTGCTCATTCCTAACAAGAACACAAATCATGTCTCTCCTTCCCTACCGCTCAGACACCTCTGCTGTTATATGTGAGGTTCCTCAGTGTTCATCCCTAATTCCCGCATTATTCTACATTTACATCAAATCTTTTATTGCTATTATCTACTTGTTCAGTATGACTTTTGTCGCCTATGCGATCATCAACCAACTATACGTTTCTATCTCTGAAGATCTAGCAGATATTACCTCTAGTTTTTCCCAATGTAGGCAGGCAGTTTCTGGCTGGGTAATGTTGAATTACCTTAAACTTGATGAGGGCAAAGCAGACATTTTTGGGGTAAAAAATCTATACGGTGCCACTCTCTCTGGTGGCCTCAAGAATCTGGCCCCATTTCTACTCCTGTTGAACCTTTTAAGGATCTTGGCCTTGTGGTGCATCGTCACCTAACGTTTGCTAAACAGATGGATCAGTTTTCTGCTCCCTGTTTCAACATGCTCAAAATGTTGATAAGAAAACTCCACCTTTCATCAGAAACTTCTAGAATTGTGGACATCTGTGTGCTGACCACCTCGGGGCTGGAATATGGTAATTCTCTATATTTGTGCATCACTATATACCTGATCCACAAGCTTCGAGTGGTGCAATATTTAGTTATGATATTCATGCCTAAGCTACCTCCTGCTGCCTTGGTTCCCTGTAACCCAAAGGATCTCCTCTAATTACCCATCAAAAAGATAATTGTTTTTAAATCTTTGTGCTTAGTCCACAAATATATCCACCTTATTTGTAAACCAACTTTCTGATTTGCATTCCTTGACATACTCTTCGGCCTGCTTCTCGAATTCTGCTGCCACCCCAGAGATCAAACTGAGACATCTTGGTGGCTACTCTTTCTTGCTTCTGGGCAGTAAACACTAGAACTCTTTGCCTAGCAACTGCTGAACCTCAGAGCCCTTCAGTATTCAGGAAAAATCTTAAAACTTTGTTTTGTATCCCATTCCGTAGTATCCTTCACCTTTTGTTGATCCCCAGCACCAGGATGCCCTTTTGGGGTGTCAATTGCATTGCAGAAATCCTGCATATAGGCATAGCCACTGGTAATTATTTGGGGCAGCATTCCAGTAAATAATTTACTTCGCCCACTATGCTGCAGAAGGCAGAAAATGAACATATGCAAATTAGCCTTGATCTTGCTCTAATAGAAACAAGGCAACCAAAACTGCCAGGGTAGATGTCCTCTTGATGGGAGCACAAGCAACCCAGACCGCACCACAACCAACACTGATTTGCATGTGGCTGGTCTCTGTCTAGAGTAGCATAGTGGTGGAAAAATTATGGAATGGGATGCAGCCCAAGTCTTCGCCACTGGTTGATTTTAATTTAAGCATTCCTTCCATCACTTATTTGTTGCAACAGCCACTCTGAATGCAATACTCCTTATGTCAAAGCACTCAAGCTACTCTTCACTGACAAGGACTTAGTATGCCAGAACCAGTCTAGGGTCGTTTGTGTTCCTGTCTAGAGGGGACCTGGCCAGGCAGCTTAGTCTGGACTGTTCCTATTGCCAGAGGACCAAGTCTGATTTGCATATGGCTGGTGTCTGTGAGCAAAAAACGATTATCCTCAGTGACTGAGATTAATTCAAACATCACTTTCATCACATTGTTAATTGTTGCAGTAGTTGCCTTTAAATGCAATGGCAGTAGTTGTCCTTAAATCCAATAGGTGTGCTCAGATGTGTGCCCCATGCTCACTGTGCCACATGACTCAAGCTATATCTCACTTATGAGGTGTAAATGGGCAGAAACTGGTCTGGGGTTGCCTGTGTTCTCAACTAGATGTGACCTGGATTGTCAGTTCAGTGTGGACTGTTCCCTTTGGAGCAGGATCTAGGCTGATTTGCAAATGGATGGTTCCTGTATAGAGTGGTTACATTAGAGACTCTGATAGAGATGGATCTTGAGCTTGAAGAATCATTTGGCCGTGGATAGCTTCCCATCTTTCTAACCATACGCAGAAGATAAATATGGGCAAGGCATTTTCAGAGGAATTTCCCATGAATTTTGGAGTACCACAGGACTCCTCCTTGAGCCCTATACTATACATATCACCATTGGCAAAGCTTACATGCACTTTCAGATTCCGGCTAATGATGTATATTGATGACCCCTAATTAGTAATCAAGCTAAAAGGAGATCAAAATCAAAACATGCTTGCAGGGAAAGGCTAAATGGATGGGAAGGAATAGCTCAAATTAAACTCTGATGAAAACAGAGGTGATGGTCTTAGGACCTAATAAACAGATTTGGTCCGATACATTTTGGCCATTGTAAAGTAATGCCTCTTTTTGCATGATCACCCTAAGGTTTTGGGCTGATGTTGCTATTTTTTTTACTCAGGGAGTTCACTGAGCCTAGCCAAACAGGCCTCAGTACCAGTGCTCTGACCTTTAAAAGGCATATGTATCAGATTTGCACACCCACAATTGGCATAAGTTAACTTACTTATAAGCCCTTAGCACATGCTACCTGTGAGATAAAGTGTCCATGGCGGACTTTAGTACTTATTGTACCTCCACGAGTGTGGCAAAGCAAAGCAAGACTTCCAGCCTGTCATTGCTGGCTGGCAAAGCCGTTTTTTAACTGGTTATTTGACTTTGCCATTTAAATGAATGACAAACAAATCAAGACCGTCCTTTTTGATATGTAGAAGTCATCCATAAGGTAGGCCTACGGTGTCGTAACACTGGGTGCTTTATATTTAAAAGTGGGACGTGTTTTTATATGTCCTGACAGCAAAAACCCAAAATTGTCATTTTTGCTGGAGAATGGCTAATAGCCTCATTTGTGAATACAGGGTTACACACTGACAACTCAGCTGTGCTAAGTTCTGAACGGGACTATTAAAGTTGGCACTTCAACTTACCAAAGAATTGTTACATTAAACAAACATGATGCCCAACTCAAATCTAATGTAACTTTTCAGTGAAGTTGCCACTCTGTTGCCCAAGTTTTCTAGTCACCATTTACAGTTGCTGGATACGAGACAGGGAGAGAGGTGTGAACAACCCTCAGGAAGGAACTCAAAGGGCCTGTCATTATAAGAGGTGTTCTCTTTCTGGCAGGAAGGCCAAATAATGTGTGATCCCAAAAGGCAAAGGGCAAATGGTGGACATACATTAGAAGGACTGTTCTTTTGCTCTGGTAGACCAGTTGGTGTCAGGGAGAGAGAGGGGGAAAAAGTTGCCAAACCAGTTTTCCCCATGGGCGTTTAGCCCTTAGGTAACAACACCTCTAAGGTCGGCTACTAAGCTCCACACCACGAGAGAGGGGTTCTACCATCTTGGAGTGGGAAGAATATTGCGTTCTGGGACAGCAAGATGTCCCACTTGACAGAAAGTTATCAGGTGGGAGGGGATTTGGTAGCCCATTGGATCGTAGCTGAAACCAGCAAAGAAAGGCTGCTCCAAAGACTGGATTCCATCTGCTGATCCTTGGGCAAGCAAAGAGAGGACTGTGCCTGTGGTTCCCTGCTCAAGGAAAAGTCACCCCTGAGCCCCGGACAGAAGAAGTGACTCCAAGAGTCAGTTGGCTGACCTCCTGTTGCAGTTACAGGACCACAAAAGCTGAAGAAGCTTTGGTGAGTTGGTAGCCAAGATTGATGCTCAAAAGTTGCACCCATATCTGCTGGGCCCGGAAGAGTTGTCAAATTGCAGTTTGGTTGGCCAAGACAGACACTAACCTCAGTTAAAGGGAACCACTGGTTTGGTTGTATCCCTAGACCAACAACAGTCCAGTGGCCAGAATCGCCCCATCATCTTTATGGACTGAGAGGTGGCCCCAGGAAGACCCCCGTAACTGGATCAGTATCCTCAGTATCTTTCAGCATCTGCAGCATCCTGTATCCCTTATGTGAGGACCACTACATTGATATGATGTCTGTGGAGGTTCGCCCATAGAGGCGGAACTAAGCTGGAGACTGTTTTGGTTGCAAGGTAACTATCCTGCTAAGCCTCATTGACCTCTGTGATTCACTCCCTGCCACAGCTGGTCACCAAAAATGGGGTGGAATAGTCAGACACAACTTGTTTCAGAAAAATGGCAAGCCATCTTTGGGCCTTCCCTGTAATGCTTATTCTATCCAGCCGATGGGCAAGTGTAGCATCCTAAACTGTGTTAAAGGCGGCACTTAAATCCAGGAGTATTTAAGTGCGGGCTTTAATACAGTTTCATACGCTACCCATTCCCCATCAGCTGCATAGAGTAGTCATTACAGGGAAGAGCCTTTGAAATTTTGAACTTTACAAACATTTTCAAACTTTTTCCAAGTAACCACTAACTGTGGTAGTTGCCAATGTTTGTGATTTCCATGAAAAGTAGTGATGTAATATTTGCCTAATAATTAATACCTCCACAACCCTCCGGTGGATTTTTGTACCTTCTCAGCTACCGTGAGTCAATCTGAAGATACCAATTTAATTTTAGCCTCCAATTTCAAATTGCTTGACATTTACATTGCGTAAAAACTCATAAAAATAAAAGCAATTTTTATACATTGTTTTGGGGTTTTCTTTGTGCCATGTTTCTTTCTTGTTCAACTATTTTGGTATTTAATAAATGCTTTGCACTTATTCCTTTGACAAAGCCTGACTGCTCAAAGCCACGGCTACACAGGCTTGAGCTAAGGTTTTGCAACAAGCTTGACTGGACCAAAGACAAGGTTGTAAGTTTATTACACAGTGAAGTTGCACAACCATACCACATAATAAACAGCTTTCTTCATAACCATCAAATTGGGTGTGACTCGAACTCCGAAGACAGTGATCAAGGACCTGGTTGTATACCTTAATGACAAACCCTCATTCCAAAGAACTAAAAATAACGTAAAATTGAAGTGCCTGTTCTAGTTCAAGTTGTTAAAGAAAATGTCCCTTTTCTCCCTCTAGCGGGTGGGCAGCTCACAGCACAGGCCTTGATTCTGCCCTGGTTAGACTAGTGAAGTAGTCCTTTCCAGGGGATAACACAGCAGAGACCAAACAACTGCACTCGATTCAAAACTTAGCAGCGAGCCTTATATGCAGGCTTGCTAAGCAGACCAGAAACTCTCCCCACAGGACAGCTCTTCTTGGGCTTCTGGTGGAGAAGGGAATTTATTTTAAGACTCTGTTTTTTCGGGCTTCGGAGGAAACTAGTCCAACATGGTTTCAGAGTTGCGTGAGGAAGCATTTTCCCACACCGTGCCTTCATTCACCTTCGGATAATACTTTGATAACTCCGTTTCAAAGTCAGGCTGGTCGCTCCTTCGGCTATTTGGCAGATTAGGCTTCGGATGCTCTTCCCTGATTGATGACGAGAATTAAGGCTTATTCAATCACAAGAACGGCTCTAAAACGACCGTGTTTCAGTGTTTTATCGGGAAATGAGTACCTAATTTTATTATGTCCAAATGTAATAGCCCCTGGAAGCGTTTTCTGAGCAACTAATAGCGCTCTATAAGACATTATAACATGCTGAAAATGCCTCAACTGGAGAATCGTATGAAAGCTGAAAAATGATTACTTTGAGTGTACAGTATAGCAGGGCCTTGCTGGCCATTTCTTTTGCTACAGTTTTTCCATTGACTCTAACCTGTCTGGCATAATATTTCGAAAACTGTTCGTTCTGTTCTGTCAGCATTCTTCGCTGTAATTATGGTTTTTACTAGTCACTGTTTTCATAGCGATTAAACAAGCTATTTATTTTTAAGTACATCTTCTGACTGTGCATTACTGATTTATCGATTACTGTATCGCTGCGCCTTACTGCATAGCAGTCAAACCAAGCTCCACCCAGCAGAGCTCGACCTTGTCATTTGACCTCAAACACCATGTGAACCAAGAAGTCACAAAAAGGGCCACTTTTCCCAACCATATCTGCAGATCCGGGCTGTGAAATCCTCCACTCTGCAGTGCAATGAGTAGATTGATCTTCTTTCCTGATCAATCTCTTCCCCTCCTTTCTACTTACTTGTAATGTCTTCCTAAATGCGCAGCAGCTATTACGTGGATTAGGCCTTGCGTGATTGCAACGGCTCTAATATATGGCGCAGTCAGGTTCTGAGTTTACAGGTTTTGGTCCTCGCTTCATTGAGCCACCTTTTGTGCTCTGGGGCTGCACAGAATACTTTTCTTACGCTGACGGCAACAGTTCACAATAGATTTGATTCATGGCCAACTTCAAACCGCAGAGCAAATGAATTTCTAATAAAATTGAGGAAACAACAGAGCACAAAGTCCATGGTTTATGTCGGGGGAAGGGGGAGGAGTCTCTTCAGCCAAGGCCCACCCTCAGTTAAAAATACATTACCTTTTGACCTCATTGTTTCATTTAAACAAAAACTCAGGATGGAGTGTGTACCCATTTATTAAGGCTGTAATGTAAGAGATGTCTCACTGTCCTAGAAAGGCTCTTGTAAGCAAACCACTGCAGTGTGTAAGGCCTTCCCTTCAAAGGTCATTGTTGGCGTGTTGGCCAATGTCTCAAAGCGGAACTAGAAGACAGGCATAGTACTGGAGGTTATTAGGACCTGATCTAGAGTTTGGTGGACAGGATACTCCACCACAAAGGTGGCGTTGGACCCTGTCCATCAAAATGTTGGTTCACCTGCTGTATTTAAAGTTGGGTGCGCAGTCTTGTTTCTCTTGGCCGTACCGTGCTGGCTCAACCGGAGGAAACCTTACACTGAGGGTCTGACCAACCTGGGGCCATCAATGAGAAAACATCAAACCACGTGCCATATTTAGGACAAACAATCTGTTGTCCTTTTTTCCTACTCATGACCGCCAGAAAAAGCCTAGTGGTCCCAAATAGAAAAATTAAATAATACCCACCCCCAATCCAATGCCCCACCCACTCAAGGCGAAAACTCCAAGGGTTTCTCAGCCATTGCTTCTTTTTTTTTAAAATTAAGTCTTGTTTTTTTTAGCTAGTTTTTGTAAAACAAGAAAGTTTGCTTACAAGTCACAGCAAACAAGGTGGCTGGTCAGGAAACCGAATGCCTGCAGGGCAGTCTCTGCTCCCTTGGTTGGCGGTGGGTCGCCGACTACCTCTATATGAGGGGTATGTTTGTGAAAGGCTTCCAGTTTAAGATTGATAATAGATTCTATTGATCATTATATTGCCGGAGAAAGCAAACATTTGCCTTCCTTGTTTGGAATACTATTGGCAATGTTTGCAACGAATATGGTTTCCACACTAAGAATTCACCAAGATATAGGGAGCTGGAAGAAAAATAAACTCGATATGTAACTTGTTTTCTAGTAAATATTTAAATATAATGAATAATCATGTCATCTATTTAACTCTTCTAAGTACTATTCCAATTACGGAAGTATCCTAGTTTAAACGTAACCATTTCAATAACTATACATTTCATTATTCTAAATACATAACAATACCAGCTATGTCAGTACAGTTACTAGAATAACTATAAACTAAGCAAGCATTTCATTATAGAACTACTCGTGATTTCTACACTGTGCACAATTGGCTAAACATGAAATCATAATGACAGTGTCATGATCCCACTTATTGAGCTAGTGAAGTATATAACAATACGTAATTTTCACACCAACTTTGTATGACTTGCATCTATGCAACTTTACTATTGAATTATACTGTCTATGCAAAATAAAAGATGGGGTGCGTGTGTATTCCCTCAGCGTTTTTGCTCCAGTTACATTTGAGCACATAGTCAATGTGTTTTGTGCAGCCATCAGTTTTGTCTTATCTCTGCAATTTAAAATGGCTAAAAGGACTTTTTAAGGTTTATTAGAGGTAGAAAACAAGTGGTTTGGGACTGGAGATTTTTTTGCGGAAATGACCTCTCCAGAAGCTTTAATCAGCTGTGAAAATCAATTCATTGTGATAAACATATTGGCTACGTCCTGAAGTGCAAAAATGAAACGAAAATTCGAATCAATAAGGTATTGAAGGGTTTCCCCAATTTTTAAAGATTGTAATGGTTATTTTTTCCAACTGACAGGCTAACAAGTGGTCGTTATTGGACAGCACAATCATTATTACTCCTAAACTACTTCTCACGACTGGCAATCATTGTAGAGCTTTGAGTGTCACTGTGCGTGGTTCCATCTCCTCAGGAATTGTAGCTTGGCTGTGAGGTGTTTAGGGAACTTGAGGTAGAGTACATTTGCATAATCAAGGAGTGATAATATTAGGGCTTTTGATGTCCAAAACCTGTGAGAAAGGCTTCAGTGCATGAAGAGGTTCTTGCATCCTTCGATGTCATTGTTGACAGTCCTAACTCTAAAGGCTAAGGTGATAGAAGGTCACAGTTCTGCCATATGCTGCAGATAGGTATTTTGGTTTTGCATAGGTTAAGTTTAAGATGGTTCTTTTGCATCGGATGGTCATTTGCCAGAAGGTGTTCACAGAGCCCAGAGTTTTAAGGTCCAAAGTTTTTTCAAGTTTTGAGGTGATCTGAGTATCACCAAGTAAGCTTGAAAAAGATAATACGGTCAGGAAGCAGGTACATATATACATTAAGGAGGAAAGTGGTGAGTGTTGACCTTTGGAGGACACATATGAGATGTAAACAGCAACAGACTGTAGGAAATGTGACAATATGGACTCTGTCAGTGAGGCAGGATTTTATCCAATTGAAAACCGTGCCCTGGATTTCGGTGCCCTTCAGTGTTTGGAAGTATGAGTAGGAATAGTACTCCTTCCATAACTGAACTAATTCTTCCTGTCCGGGAGGAGATTGCTGAATAAGTCAGGCATCTGTTTGAAGTACGCCTTTTCAATGAGTTTGCCTGGGAGTTGTCTTCTGGATATTAATCTGTAAATTTACTGGGTCAAACAAATATTTTTATCTTATATGTGGGAGGTGTGAACAAAGAGTTACGACTACTCTAGGCATTATTTTAGTCGCTTTCTTGTGTATTTCCCTATTATTCTCTCAAAACATGACTATTAGAATGATTGTAATCAGCCACAGAATACCTAAAAGTTGAAAGGCAGCAACACCAGCAGACACGGTGCAGATGCATAAGCTGACACAAAGATACAGACGAACTACTCTCAAGAGACGAAATACTTGTGCACTGTATGTTGTAAATAACTGTCTGGAACTAAACCTATGAAAAGAAACCCAGTAAACGGTTGGATACCTACTTATTCCCACACAGTCCACAATAAATGTGTTACGGGTGTCCTTTAGAATACAGGCATTTAGTCTGAAGTGGGGCTATTAGTGTATTGGCAGATTTTAATAAAGACGATTTTTTTCACACTGAGGGCCTCATTATGAGTTTGGCGGGCAGCGGAGGCCGTTCGCCAAACTCCCTGGGTCAGAAGACCGCCACTCCAGTCCTCCGTCCGCTGGCCTAGCGGGAAACTCACCACAACATTAACGCCGGCTCATAATCTGGCCGGTTGCAATGTTGTGGTGCGTCGGATGTGACAGCACTCGTCACACTTTTCACTGCCAGTAAATCAGGCAGTGAAAAGCGTGACTGGGATGTCTGTAGGGGCCCCTGCACTGCTGAGACATGGTGAACACAGGAGTCGTAATCCCCAGGGCAGAACTGCCCTGCCGGATTAAGACCCCCAGCACAACCAGGCCATCGGCTGGCCTAAAAGTGGCAGTGTCAGCAGTCCGACCGTGGCGCTTTTGCAACCGTCGTAATGTGGAGGTCGGACGGCCACTTTGGCGGCGGTCTGACTGCCACTGTGAGAGTGGCGGTCTTAAGGCCACCACACTCATAATGAGGGCCTGAGTTTGGATACATCTGAAGATCGTCTCTAAAGCCTGCAGACTGATAAATGCAAACCTAAGGATTCCACCATGTTGAGTCCATGTGTTGATATGTTCAGTGCTTAATTTGACACAGTGATTTCTGGTGCTTGGCACTGGCACTTAATTGCCAACACTGGCACTTACGACAGTCTCCCACATGGTGCAGCTGTTTGTCTTACTTAAGGAGGAGAACAACAACAGTTGTTTATTGATTCAATATACTTAAAAAATTACTAATACCTGCCACCAAGCCATTCTTTTAGATTTGAGGGCCTGGAATAATCTGAATTGTCACACTTGTAGGAGTGTGATGGTTAGTAGATGTGTTTGTGCTCAGTGGTGTAACAAAATGTGAGGGGAGTCACCTGCAAGATATGCTGAAGAGGCCCCCCACACTCACATCAGTAGGGGTGAGGGGGATCCTATCCAGTATGGGTAAGCCTGCCACCCGCACCATGGGGGCCTTGGTTACACCCCTGTTTGTACTACCATTGACAGCACTACCTGGGGCAATTGGCGGTGCAAGCTGCAGAGACCTCCTGACGAGAGCCCTGGCATTTATTGTTTTACAAATTAAACACTGGAAGAGTTGTATGTGAATAGGAGGCCATGTGCCGGCCTTGTAACTTTCACCTTGTTCTTCCCCTTTGATGTAGTTTAGCTTTGTAAGTGCATGTAACACAAAATGCCAAAAAGCTAAATGTGATGAGATGTTGGTGACAGAAGTCATATATTACCTTCATAACGTGTATAGTTTTTAAGAATCCCAGTGTGCCTTTGCTGTTGTATTGGTTCTAGGCACGTAATCAACATTGAACTGGGGTTGATATGAACAGGTGGAGCTATTCATATTTGAGTTGTAATTGAGACCAGACCTAGAAATACGTTTTCTTTTCATGATGGGCAATCCCCTTTATTGAGATTTTGTCACTTTATTAGAAATCCATAACAGCAGCATCTTGCATAAACTGCGGTTGTTCTTGAGGAAATAAACTCAGCTAAATCGCATTGCCCCTTGTAGGCCTTGGGGGTTTTCAAGGTTGCACACTGTTTTTATAAAGAAGAAAAGGGTCACAAATAACAGGGAACAACTGTTATTGTAATTTAAAAGTTGTAATGTTTCCCACTTTTAAAGCTCACCCCCTCACAGACACACTAAACCATGCTCAATGTGCATCTTTGCAAAACTTGACCAAGGATTGTGGTGCTACTGAGAGAACTATCCAGCGAGAACTGAGCATCTTAGTCAATCTGATGCATAATGCAGAGATTTATTATTAAGTTTCACTGAAAGAGGGGATAATGCAAAAATAATCTCTTGTGCTTAGTGGTAAGATCTTCAGATGGATCCCCACCGAAACCAGAAGGAGGGTCACCCACACCCTCGTCAGCAGCAGACTGGACTACGGCAATGCTCTCTATGCGGGAACCACGGCCAAGCTCCAGAAAAAACTGCAACACATACAGAACGCCTCTGCACGCCTCATCCTCGCCATCCTGTGCCGCAACCATATCTCAGCCCACCTAAGAGACCTACACTTGCTCCCCGTCAACAAGAGGATCACCTTTAAACTCCTCATCCACGCTCACAAAGCACTCCACAACACTGGCCCTGCCTACCTCAACGAGCGACTCACCTTCCACACTCCCAACCGTCAACTCTGCTCCGCCAACCTCGCTCTCGCCACAATCCCTCAAATCCACTGCACTACAGCCGGTGGCAGATCTTTTTCCTACCTCGTCGCCAAGACCTGGAACTCCCTCCCCGTCCACCTACAACAGACCCAAGACCTGCTGACTTTCAGGAAACGCCTCAAGAACTGGCTGTTCGAGCAGTAGCACCTTTCCCCCCACCTCCTTTCAGCGCTTTGAGACCCTAGAGGGTGAGTAGCGCACTCTGCAAATGACTGATTGATTGATTGATTGATTGACATATGTAACTTTTACTCATACTAGTGTTTTTATAATAAGCAAGGACTACATCTAGCTAGCATCTAACTAGCTAGCAGGAGGCCTTTGGAGAACATGACGCTTATATTATTTATATTTATTTAGTATAGTGCCTTTATTCAAGGTGCTCCACATACAAATAACATTAACCCGCACAATGCACAGTAACAATGAAGCCCTCAAATGGTATAACAGGATACCCGTGCAATGCCACAGTCACCAGGTGTTCTTTTAAAAGTGTCCCGAAAAGAGAAAGAGTATGAGTAGAGTGCAAAGAGATATGGAGATTGTTCTAGAGGCGAGGAGCAAGAATTCTAAAAGGATGAGGCAAAAGGAGGTCAGGACTCGGGAGGCAGATAGACATAATTGCAAACCCAAACAAAAAGAACAAGAAGATGTTAGGATATAAAGAGATCAATGAACAGCTATAAGGTGGACCAAGTGAGTGCACATATTTGAAGACCATACAGAGATAACACATTTGAGCAGATCAATGATCAGACGCCACCACAGCTGAGGCCAGTAACAAGAAAATGGAGTATGATAGTGAAAAGAAAAGAAACAACTGAAAATGAGTTTTGGATAGACTGCAGCAGTGTAATGAAACCTTTAGGTAACGAACATAAAGTGAAGAGACGCATATAATGTGAGTAAAAACAAGCACTTAAGAAGAGGTTTGTGAGAGGAAAATGAAGAAAGATGTTATGGATGTTAGATGAAAGCAAAAATTCTTGACCACAGATAACTGTTTGGAAAAACCCAATAATAAGCTTACAATGAGTCATAGATTTCTAAACAAAGGAGAGAGTTGGTTAGGACTCAAAGAAAAATTAATAGAAGGCAGGGTAGTTATAGCTGAGGAAGCAAAAAAGAAGAAAATCTCAGTTTTCTTGGGGTAAGGTTTAGGAAATGTGATGGTATCCAGTTTTTAATAGCAGAAAGATAGGTAAAGTTGGTGAAGGAAGAGAATGAGAACTAGATATGAGGATCATCAACACAAAAGTATGAGGACAAGTCAAATGAAGAGGTAATGGAAGGCGAAGGAATTGTATGGATGGGGGACAGATGTGCCCAAGCACCAATTCATGGGGCGCACCAGAGACACAGGATACGAAGATACGAAGAAAATAGCATCCTTTTAAGGAAACTGAGAAGAAGCGATTGATTAGATAAAATTGGAATCATTTACTAACAGTAGTAGAAAACCCATCCTCACAAAGTGAGTTAATAAGGCTAGAATGAGCCATCATGTCAAAAGTAGCAGAGAGATCAAGAAGAATAAGAATAGGAGATTGTGTATTGTGGTGAGCTGGGAGTATATTGTTAGAAGCAGAAAGAAGTGAAGTCTCAGTCGAATAGCCAGGGCTAGAACCAGATTAAGCAGAAGAAAGCAGATCATTGGCTTAATAGAAGGAATACAACTGTTCATGAGAATCTGTTCCAGTATTTTAGAAAGCAAAAGCAACAGAGAAACAGACCAAAAGGTCAAACAATCTTTCAGGTTAAGAGTAGTTGTTTTAGGTAATGGGAGAACATAGCAGATGTGAAAGAAGTATGGACAAACCCAAAAGGGATTGAAAACATTAGATTAGATATGACAATAGCAAAGAATACACAATTTTTACCAGGTGTTTGGTAAAGGACCAGAGAAAGATACAGTAGATTTTTTCTAGAACATTGAAACGAACATCCATTTCCACGATGGACGAGGCCTTTTGCCAAATAGAGCACAAGGAAAGTGAAGATGCATGTAGTGGAAAAGAGAAATGAAGAGAAAAAGAAGGGAAAGGAGGTTTAGCAGAAGAAAAAACAGTACAGAGGTTAACAGTTCTTAAGTACATAGTCAGCTGATCTGCAGTGTGAGAAGAACAGAAGTAGGGCCAAGGCAAGGGGCAGCCTGATGATTAAATACTCTAATCATCTGCTGAGGAGCATGAGAGTGTTCAGTGCTAGATGACTGAAAAAAGTGTTCCTTGGTAGATTTGAGTTGAAAGACAAAGTTGTGTTGAGCAATCAGGATACAAGATAGGAAATAAAGGGGGTCCTTTGTTTAAGCCTTAGACATTCATAGTGGCACGTGATTTTAAATGTTTAAAAGGGGCACGAATATTAATAACATTTTTGAGAGCTGAGAACAAGGAAAACGTAGCTTAGTCAAGCTTAGGGTGAGGAAGAGTTTAGGGCCACTGAAGGCAGATTATCATGGGAAAAGGATGCTGACAGTTTAGAAGAGAGATTGTGCAAATTAAGATGAAAGAAGATTGCAAATATAGTTGCGGCGGAAGCACTGGCCAGTCTGCCTAAATTCAGAGTAAATTTGTTAGAAGATGTAAAAGAACACCGACTAGGAAACAACGCAACGTCAACAGGACAAAAAACAACCATGGACTATATGTACTAACCAGGAAGATACACAAATTACAAGTAGTATTTCACATAAACCAGTAGGCCCACAAGCCATGTATGAAGAGGTGCAGTGCAGATGGACCTACAGCTTCTGAAATCCTGATAAAGAATGAAAAGTAACACTCATAGCAAACTACTGATCAAACAGAGGTACTTCAAATGGTGCAATAATAGAGACAATTAGGAGGAAACAGAGGACTGTCAGGAAGAAAATGATAAGTGAACAAAATAGTCAGAGAATGCTATAGGTTCTCTCAGAAGGTGGGACAAATATGGCATTCGAGAGATTCAATTAGCCTGTTGGGGTAGAGGTGATACAAAGAATAAGCAGTGGAGGCAACGAAGCACACACAGTATGTTTTTTCCACACACACAGAGCCATATTGTCATTACCCATTTTCGCCATATATGTGTTGGATATATTTTACACATGGTTGACATTCACATAGGAAGAGAAAGCACTGTGACATAAAAAGGCTTCCTGCAAGATGTAGTGAGTAGCCTAGACCTCTGGTTCTTATCCTTTTGACTTCAGTGGACCCACACTTAATCATTACTGGAATCCAGGGATCCCCACTGAATCATTATTGGAATCTGGGGACTTCACAATATCATTATTAGAATCAGGGTCCCCCAGGCAAAGATTTCCAATTATATGAACCGCAAAACAATACACAAAAATACAAAAACAAGCATTCATCAAGCAAATACACAAATGACAAAATATTATACAAAAAATAAAATCTTAATGGGAAGCCTGGCGGTTTTCTAAACTCAATTTAGGCTACGTATCATCCATGCTAAATTCTGTTAGATGCACATACACTGCTCCAACAAATCAATCTGAGGAGATACCTACTTAACTTTTAGCCTCCTAGTTCAAATTCCTCCACATTTGCAAAAAGATTAATTGTTACGTTTGTCTTCCTTATTTACATACACTTTATTATTCTGTTATCATTTAATTTCTAAGTAGTTGTGGACCCCCTGAGTGGATGTCATGGATCAGTGGGTTACAGATTCAGTGGGTTTAGGAAAATAATAAGGAATCACTATTTGAAAGTGGCATTTTTAGGGTGTCCCGTCCAAATAGTGATTCCTTATTGTATGTACTAATGATTTCTGACTGAAATGCATTTGAAAACACTAATATTTTACCAACACCTCAAAGGAGAAGGGAACCACGTCTCCTTTGTGAATAGTGACATAAATATTTTTTAGGAGTAAGCAGTGGTCCCTAGGATCATCTGCCTACACTTAATAAATAATTTTACAAACTCTTTTTGTTGGAAAAGCATCCCATTTTCATTCAAGGAAAAGTGCTGCATTAAAAAAATAGTTTTATTTAAAAGCCATCACAGACATGGTGGCCTTCTGACTCCAGCAGGACATCATTGCTATGATGACAGGGAATCATAATGGTTTGCAATTTATAACCTACGTCAATAATATTCATGATGTAGTGTAGGAAAATACCCTCTTTCTTCGCATGGTTACCCCCATTTTCTGCCTGTTGTCAGTATGTTTGGCGGTGTTCACTTGGATCTTGCAAATCAGGACCCCAGTGATTATGCACTGTCCCTGTGAATTTGGTTGGTTAAACAACACACACCCCACATTTGGCATACTGGTACCCCCTTGTAAGTCCCTAGTATATTGTACCCAGGTACCCAGGGCATTGCGGTGGCAGCATGGGCTGCAGCATGTATTATGCCACCCATAGGGAACCCATGTGAAATGTGACTGCAGGCCTACCATTGGAGCGTGCATGAGAAGGTGCATGCACCTTTTCACTACAGATCACTGCACCAGGTCACTGTAAGTCACCCGTATGGTAGGCCCTCCTAGCCCAGGCAGGGTGCAAGTACCTGTGTGTGAGGTCACTCCTGCACTAGCAAAGGTGTCCCCACACACTCCAGATCCATTTTCCTGGACTTTGTGAGTGCAGGGATGCCATTTTATGTGTGTACTGGACATAGGTCACTACCTATGTCTAGCTACATAATGGTGACTCCGAACCTGGGCATGTTTGGTATCAAACATGTCGGAATCATACCCCAAGACTGTTGCCAGTATTGGAAGTATGATTCCATGCACTCTGGGGGCTCCGTAGAGGACCCCCAGCATTGCTCCTACCAGCCTTCTGGGGTTTTCTGGGCAGCCCAAGCTGCTGCCACCCCTCAGACAGGTTTCTGCCCTCCTGCTGCTTGATCAGCTGAAGTCCAGGAAGGAAGAACAAAGGGTTTCCTTTGAGAGAGGGGGGGTAACACCCTCTCCCTTTGGAAAAAGGTGTTACATGGCTTGCGAGGGGTAGCCTCCCCAAGCCACTGGTATGCTTTGAAGGGCACATTTGGTGCCCTCGATGCATATACCAGTCTACACCAGTTCAGGGGCTCCCACTCCCTGCTCTAGCGTGAAACTGGACAATGGAGAGAGGAGTGACCACTCCCCTGTCCATCACCACCCCAGGGGTGGTGCCAAAGCTCCTCCAGAGGGTCCCTTGATTCTGCCATCTTGAATCCAAGGTTGGCAGAGGCCTCTGGGAGCATCTGAGTGGCCAGGTTAGGCAGGTGATGTCCGAGCCCCCTCCTGATAGGTGGTCAACTGGCTAGGTAACCAATCCCCCTTTCAGGGCTATTTAGAGTCTTCCTCTGGGGTGGGTCCTCAGATATGGCTTGCAAGATTCCAGCAGGATGCCTCTGCAACCTCTACGTCGACTTCTGGCCACTGGAACTGCGACTGGCCCCTCCAGGAACCAACAATCTGCATCCACGACGTAGACTCTGCTTGCAACATTGTTTTCAAGGCTTCTTCCAGTTTCTGCAACATTTCCCCAGCTGTGCATCATCTGAGGATGTCAAGTCTTCAGCATGCATGAGAAGGAAGAAGGAATCTCCCTTGGAGTGAAGGAGTCACTCCCCTGCATCCACAGGCACCAACTTCAATGACGACTATCTGCGTGGATCTCCTCTCATCCTGAACTGCGTGGATCCTGCATCACGGGTATTAGTCTGGAGTGGTCCCCTTGGTCCTCTTTGCCAGCTGTCCAACTTTGGTGGAGGTAAGCCCTGGCCTTCCCACACAGGACAGTACCGCTGTGCACTGTGTCCCTTGCAGCTACCAAGGCTTGTTGGCACCTCCTCCAAGGGATCTTCAGGCTCTGTGTAGTCCCAGCCCCCAGCACTCTTCCCTGCAATGCACAGCCCTCTGCATGCCTGTCCTGTGGCATGGGGCCCTTTTTCAGTTGTGCTGTGTGGGCTCCTCTGCAACTCCTGGGTCCTCTTCAGTGGGTCTCCTGTGGGGCTGCTTTTCTTCTGTGGACTTTCAGCCTTGTTGAGGGTTCCTCCAGTACTCCCCCTGTGAGTTGAGTCCTCCTGGACCTTGCTAGTCCCCAAGCAGCTCTACTTTTGCTTCACCGTGACTTCTCCCTTTGCCAAATCTTGTTGGCGGCCTTTCCACACCACTGACCAACTGCAATCCTCCATCTGGCATGGGACGTTGACTGCATCCTCCACTAACTCTTCTCCGGCTCCAGGACTGCATTGCTGACCGTCTTAGTCCTACAGTCGACCAACTCCTGCAACCACAGACCGGTGGGTAGTGGCTCCTGCCATCACCAGACACTCCTGCAACTTCTGGACTTAGTTACCTTCTTTCACAGGTCTTCCTCTTCAGGAATCCACTGCTAGTTTCTTGCAGTCTTGTCAGGGTGTTGCATTATCTTCTTTTTAGTCATTTTGGGTGGTTTGGGGAAAAATCCAGTAACCTACTCCTTTCTTCCTGGTCACTGGAGGGCACTGTGGTACTTACCTTTGGGGTTTCCTAGTTCCCTCAGCTCCCCTCTACATTAACTAGGTCGGGTCCTGCATCCGTATTCCATTTGTTTAGTATATGGTTTGGGCTCCCTCTGGGGTCACTACTGTCTATTGCTATTGCACTGTTTTCTACTGCTTTTTATGTCTATTTCTGATTACTAGTGTACATATCTAGTGTGTTACTTACCTCCTATTGGAGGGTTGCCACTCTAGTACTTTTTGGTAATTGTGTCACTAAAATAAAGTACCCTTATTTTTGTGACACTGAGTGTTTTCTTTGTGTAAATGCTGTGTGACTATAGTGGTATTGCGTGAGCTTTGCATGTCTCCTAGGTAAGCCTTCACTGCTCATCCACAGCTACCTCTAGAGAGCCTTGCTTCCTAGACACTGTCTACACTACACTAGTACATGATACCTGGTATAAGGTGTAAGTACCTTAGGTACACGCCACAAACCAGGCCATCTTCCTACATGTAGGTTGAATTGCGAAACACTGGGATTTTGTGCTGTGTGAACCTACCCATTAGTACAAAGGTTGGTTCGCATTATACTGTCGGATTCACTAAACGTTGGTGTGGAAATTGTGAGCACTTGTAATAATTTCAATGTACATACACCTGGCCCAAAGTACTCGCAAGCCACCTCGGAGTTCCATGACGTAATAAAGACCATCTCGGTGACTTTCAGTATCCTTACATTGTAGAGCAAGGAGTACTTTATCCCATACATATATTCCATGTTGGGCAGTGGCACGTGATGTTGAATGCAACAGATAACCATGTATGTGTTCTGTCTGTTAGACGAATGAGTGACATTGTCTAACTTTTCAGAAAGTTCCTCCTTTCGCTTGGGGTCTCTCCCTTGGCACATTGTTTCCCGTTAGAACGTTATGGCCACTAGAAAGACTCTCCCATGGGGCTATCGAGACCGAATCCAAGCACGTGAGATAATCCGGTGCACTGTGACAGTTGTAGAACTGTAGGTCACATTTTTGACTGGACAAACTCATTCTTGTATATTTTCTAGGTCGATAAAACGAGTACCAAGAAGCTGAGTTGACAATAACACCTGCTATTTATGTAAGTGTCAATATAGAATTCAATGTGTAGTTTTTGCTTTATACATGTTAGTGGCAAGAAATGATTTCATGTCAGCACTGCCACTGTCACGTGACAGTTGCACGCGCCCACAAGGAAACACTGTGCACCCCGGTGACCCCGCGCAGTGATAAATCACACTAATAGTAATGGCTTGTTCTGGCTGAACATAGAGGTTTGGTCCTCGCAGCAGATGATGTAGTGCCCGTGTGACCTCATTGACCGCACACACAACAAATCCCAGGCAATGAATATTAGGCTTGTCCTTTGCTGACTCGGAAGATTTGTGTGACAGACGGAACCCTAATTTGCATCTGGTAAACATTTCCAGGTATTGTAGCATTGATTTCGCTCGTTGGCCCCTCTCGAGTCACGAGGTCCACGCTGGGCCCTCGCTTCCTGCGGCCTGCCTTCCATCACTCCCTTCCACCGGACTGCCGCCATTTAATTAGCAGAAACATTGACCTCAGAAGCCCTGCTAATTAATGGGATAGTCTTCGAGATATTTAATGAGCTAATAAATAAAAAGTTCACTCTTTTTCAAGGGATGATCTCGGAGAAGTTTTAGTAGGAAACCGATTGCCGCATCTGGGGCCAGTGTGTGCTTCACCAGCCTCAGTGTACCACGAGCAGCGTGTACTAAAGGGAGGTCCTAGAGCTGGGGTCTCCACCTTTCTCTAGTGAGAGGTACTTATGATCAGTGAAAATCATCCCGAGCTACCTAAGCCAAACAACTCCTGCATTGTTACCAGAAACCCCCATGCGAAGCTTTATCGACTTTAAACTTGATGTCCATAGAGCCATATACTATGATCTGGACAAAATACTTTGACTAGGGGACTCAATAACAGGGCTTCATGGGTGTCAGTAAGTGTGGGGTGTCTGGGGATCTATGAACATGTGTGTGTCTGAAAGGGATATATGTGTACGGGTGACTGAGAACTTGCCATATGTACTTGAAGCACCTGACATATTTCACCATATATGGCATTGTTACATGTACAACACAAAGATGCTGCCATTTCCTTTTTAAAAGGGAGAGATTTAAAGCATAGAAAATTTTTCCAATATATAAAATGGGCATTTTTTGCTTAGAAAA
Organism: Pleurodeles waltl; assembly: GCF_031143425.1. Taxonomy (NCBI): domain Eukaryota; kingdom Metazoa; phylum Chordata; class Amphibia; order Caudata; family Salamandridae; genus Pleurodeles; species Pleurodeles waltl. The sequence goes on along the minus strand of NC_090440.1, from coordinate 547,611,040 downwards.
ATGTTCCACTATATAATATGGAACATGTTTCTGCCCTTTAAACTTCTCCCATTTAAAATAGCTATATTTTCAGGTATAAATTTGTCACCTTGTATGGTTTGAAATGGGAGAAAATTAAAATGAAGAGTTAAGTAAATCATTAAGTTAACTCTTCATTTACATTTTCTCCCATTTACAATCATTACTAAACATGTTGTTCTTTCTTACTGAGTTAACATCAAATTTTATATAAAATTAAATACATCAGTCCTTCAGTTCTCCCCCTCTGTTCCCCACCCTGAGTCCTTGGAGACACCTGTCTTAGAGTATTACAGAAGGTACACAGCAGCTGCAACGTTTCTTACACTCGGGTTTTAGAAGCAGTGTGTTCAATATAAGGCTTGCTGTATGTAGTGGCCCCCACAATAGATCAAGGACATAAATAGTAATGTGTAATGACCACAGAAGGATGCTAGTATGAGAGGTAGGATGTACTGTTACAGGATCGGTGTACGAGAAGCAATGCTGTGGATATGAAGTGTGTGTACTGCGTCGGATCTGGGGTAGACGGCGCTAGAGCCTGCACTAGAAGCACTGTCCACTAGTGCAGGGGTTTTTACTGAAGCAGTGTGGACTATCGCTGGTCCAGTGTGAGAAGATTGTATCTGGAAAATCATACCCAAAATATCGAGGGCCAAAATATCAAAAGGTAAGTGCATATAGGGAAATATAGACGTACTATTATTAACTCCGCTTCTATGTACCTTGAGGATATCGTCAAGGATCCTACATGAGGTGTTAGGTATAGACAGTCTATACAAATTTACCTGCTGATATTTAGTTCCTCAATATCTTGGCTCTTGATATTAGTGTCATACGATACTCTTTATTCGATATACAGAAGTCACACTTTAACTAAAGTAACTTCAGTTGCAAGAACAAATGTACTGAAACAGGCCCAGGGCATGAAAAGCAATACATACTACAGAAGAATCTGTGTACGAAAAGCCCCATTCATTACATCTGTGAATTAATAGTAGTGAGTATTATCCTAGTTCTTTGTACGAGAAGCAGAGGATATTATCGCAGATCTGTATTTGAAGCTGTGTGTGCTATAGCAAAAGCTCTGATTGGCTCTGGATGTGAATGCAGAGGAAAGATGTTGGAATGCATTACTGGAGACAAGAAGGTACTAACAGAAGTAGGAATTGAGATAACAGGAGTGTCACTGTAGTCAAGGCTCAGTAGCTGTGCACTAGGATGTACTACCTTCCCTTTCAATTTTAGCTGATGTACCCTGTCAGGACACCAACACTCTTCCTGTTGCATCTGTGTAATGAAGGCTGCAGCTGGACCAGCTGAACAGTATAAATGGAAAGTTGGAAACTGAAAGAAAACATCTTTTGTAGACCTGCTGTGAGCGACATCCCTGGCAGTGCTTGTTGTTTCCGGTGCTGAGCACCGGCACTTATTTTTGAGGGCCGGCGCTTAGTGTTCTGCCTCAAGCATTTGCTGCGAGCAAAGGACACGTTTGGGAAAGACGAAGGAAGAGAAAAACGAAACAGCGTCACAATGAGAGAAAGCAGAAAGCTGCAAGAGTGAGCTGAAGGGGCAGGGAGTGACTCTATATGGATTGAAAAGGCCCTAGATGGCTCCGGGATTACGCTGCCTCAGTATTCCGTGTTCGCACATTAAATTGCAGCAACCACATGTTTAAGAGGATGGCTTTGGGCACCGGTACCTTTTTATTTACAAATTAAGCACTGATCCCTGGCATGCCCCGCTCATGCTGAGTGCTGCTGGAGTTGGTTGCAGGCGTCTCAAAGTCTGAAGACCGCACAAGGTTGAATAATCTGCCTGAGAATATATACTGGGCACCTGCATTACTCCGTGTGCAAGGAAGTCTCATGACCTGCATTAGGAGACACATTTCAGTGTGCCTGGGAAATCTATCGAACTCCAGCGCCAAAAACTTTGATTGCCCGTTCCCTGCTCTTTGTGACTAAACCTGCATCAAATCCCTTGCAAGGAGAGCTGTAGGCAAAGTGGAGACACCAGAGGTGTTGCTGCCTTAGGAAAGGGTATTTCAGGGCTGCATCCCCCACATATGAGCCCACCTTGGAAGTCATCAACCCAGACACCTGAAAAGACTGGGAGCTGCGCAAGCAATTAAACGTTTGTGTCCTGCTGGAAGTCCTGCCTTGAAGGAACGAGGATCACCTTACTGTGAAACGGAGTATTGGGGGTTCCCCTGCAAAAGAAGGCTAGCTGCAGCAAGTGCTTCCTAGCCCAGCTGCCGAGGAACTGTGCAGGAAGGGCGAAGGAGCATCTAATAAAAAGACTGCGTGGCTGCATGTAGGTATGTGGTGAGCCCACACTGTCCCTGACCTCAGTATGCACTAGTAGCCCCAAAAAGAATTACAACGTTACTTGATCCTCCCTCGTAGCCTGGTGGTGATCAGTGGGGTTATTAGATATGGCCCTGCAAATCAATGCAGTGAAGTTTGACTTTGAGGTTCGACTTCTTATGAGCCCTCACGTGCCTCAACCGCATGCCCAGGTTCCCTGGGTTTGCTTCCAATGGGAATAAGTCAATAGCATTCAATGTTTTAGGTAAATAGGTCTTTGAAGTGCTGCAGCCAGAAAGAACATCGTAACTGAGATCAGTGGTTCAAAAGATGTTCCCGTTTTCCCTTTCTCACTACTGCTTCTCCAGAGATTCCACTGTGCAGGCACGGTAGACCAACTTTAGTCCCTTAACTTGGACTATGGCTTGCTCAACCTCACGCCCTTCCCCACACAGAAGATTTCCATTTAAGTGACCAGAGTGAGCCCTTTCATCCATTTGAATAGTGGGCTGTGCTGGGCTCAAGGAAGACCAAAAGGATCATATCTTGAAGCAGCATGGAGCTTGGTCAGGTAGGCCTAGCTTAGGTGTGCGGTACGATAATATAGCTGGAGAAAAGCATTATCAGGGAGCCTCCCAGTCCTTAACCACACACTCTCCTTCTAACTGCAAGGTCCACTCTGAGCACACCGCGCAAAAGAGCTGGGACCATGGGTAAGCCATGAATCGAGAGCTGCTTGCGAGCCAATGTCTGCGAAAGAAAAGATTAATCCTTGAATCCCTGTGAGTCCATCCCAGTGTAAAGGGGCTCAAGAAGTGCTCTGAGGCCTTATGAAACACTGTATCAAGGCCAGTAGGTTTGGGCTGCTGTGTGATGGTGACTGTGTTTTTAGCGCAACAGGTAAAGGCTAATGCATAGTAAAAACCCTTTGCTAAATAACACAGACAGGGGGTGTAGATTATGTAAACACTGTTTCATGTATAGTATGTAGCTGTGTTGAATAAATCACTGGCTACATTGGTAACATTTCCACAACCATAGTATTATTACTGTCTCTGATGAGTTTTGATATTTTATGTCAAGACAGGAGGCTGGCATTATGCATTAACTTTTATTTACTCCTTCTGAGCAGCAACCCCATGTAAAGTAACCAACAGAACTTTACCAGCATCATAATAGAAAAAAAGAGAATGTTCATTCCCATATAAGCTGTGTCCTCCATTTTCTGCCACTTTTGTTTGCTGTTTCAGAGCAGATAAGTATATGATTTTTTTGTAGTTGGGAATGTCTGAATGTTTTTACAAGATATTAATTGGCATGTTGTGAGCATTACCCAGTTTATAGGTAGGGCTGTGTGAGAGGTATAGTGTTTCAAGTATTTTTTGTATAACCACTTTAATCAACCTTAACTTTTTCAAAATTGCTGTGTGCTTAAATGTTATTTTGAGTTCAATTTAGGTGAGCGTGGAATCGATATTTTTATCAGTTAGTGGAGTTTACTGAGGAGCGCTCGGGTGTGAAAGGTTCTGGCACGCATGCTGTCATTGCGATGACGCTCATTGTCTCAACTTGCTCGTGAAGACGCTGGACGGGTGGCGTGCCCAGAGGCTAAGTACGACCAGTTGATAGTATGCTTTTCAGATTTCAAGGAGTGAACGTTGGCGTTCACTTCTTGAGTAGGGATAACATTAGGCCTGTTGTTTAAAAGAAATACCCCTTGTTCTGAGCAAAATGTCTTGTTTCAAGATAGGGTTGCTTTACGAGGGCATTTCCATATCAACGAGTCGCCATTTAAGTGGTTTGTTGTAGTGGATGAGGAAAACCAGCCAAAACTGAGAGATTTTGATTATTTTAGCATATTAAAACGCAGGTGTTTAATGTAAATAACGAAAATGTCTGAAATATATAGAAAAGAGGGAAATCCGGATGAAATTATCAGAAAAATTGTTTCTGAAGAATTTAAAGCTCTAGTGCAGGAGTCGGTGAAACAGGCTTTAGATAAAAGTAAAGGTAGTGATGACAAGGAGTTTTATTCTCTGTCAGAAGAAGAGGATCGTCATAGGGGTCCGGGAGGAAAGGGTTTTTCTAAAAGAATGCACCTGCAAGAGATGTCAGGTAGGGTTGGAGTCCAATGCAGTAGAAAAGAAAGACAGGTTGACGCTGAAAGAGAACATTACTCAGATGAAAGTGTTGAAATTGTAAAGTATGATTTTGATAATGACACTGATAACAATAATTAAGATGAATATATTCTGGACCTGGAATATAAAGATGGTCTTGATGGATGATAACATTAGAGGTAAGGTTAAAGAAAGTATAATGGATCAATTTGGAAAAAAGCTTTTTAATCTAAATGACATAAGACACCCGAGAGGAAAGGAATGGTGACCATTGGATCATTTTGCAACTTACATAAAGGCAAGGCTACGTAAGCTGTTAGAAAAAGATGAAAGGAATGTGATGAGGGCAGAGTGTTGTAGACCCGTCATCGATGATAAGGTGTCTATAACACCAAATTTATATGCAGAGATGATTACATACTTATTTAAACTGGGTAAAGATCTTAGAAAAGGACTAGAGAAGTCCTTAAAGCAATGTCAGGATAAAGTAGTTGACATACTTGGACCATTGGGCAGGATATTTGATACAGTAGAAGAGACCTATTTAAAGGGAAAAGTCATAGATATATATATTACATGGTTGGTGTCAGAGAGCCATTTGTTTTTTTAGGGAACTCAATTGTGGGACTTTTATCATTAAGAAGAAACATGTGTATTAGCCCCAAGTTGGCTAAGTTGGCAAATAATGAATCTTCAAAGGAGGCTCGTGGCCTACTTTTTGGGAAGGAAAGGTCAAATCTTTGACAAAATATGTATGTACATTTACGAGCCTAGATAAAGCGCCTTTTTCAATGCGTAGAGTGTTTTCAAATAGTAGTTTTTATGGACGGGCCAGTAGGAGGGGGTATCTTACTGGCCGGGCTTGTTTTAGAGCCCAAAACTAGAACCAAGGAGCTAGGTAAACCAAGGAGGATGTCAGTTTTATCCCCAACAAGGGAGAGGGCAAGGATGTAATGCAAGAACCTTGGACAAGCTCAGAATCCAGGTGAGTGTGAGGAATATTTCTACTTCTATCTTGACAAGTGTAGGAGGACGATTAAGGTATTTCAAAGAAAATTGGAAGATAGTCACTCAAGATGTTTGTGTGTTACAATCAATAGAGGGATATATAATAGAGTTTGATCAAGAATCTGTGCAAATAATAGAGCCAAGGGAATTACAATTTCAGGTTGGAAGAAATCGTTCAGCTAGAGATAGCTCAGATGTTGTTGAAGAATGTGATTGTGGAAATGAGGGAACAAGAAAAAGTTTTGTGAATACATTGTTTCTGGTGGAAAAGAAAGACAAAGGCTGGAGGCCAGTGATAAGCCTAAGGAAATTGAATCAATTTGTAACTTACCAGCATTTCAAAATGGAAGGTGTGCATCTTTTGCACGAGCGGGATTGGATGGTGAAGTTGGATCTCAAAGATGTCTACTTCATGATTTCAATAGCCAAGAGCAGTCAGACATATCTTCAGTTCAGATGGAAAAAACAATTATATCAGTTTCAGAGTTTAACTTTTGGTCTTGCATTGGCCCCTTGGTGTGTCACAAAAATGATGAAGCTGGTAGATGGGTTTGTCGGAGAGAGCAGTAAGAATTATAATGTATTTGTACGATATACTGATATTGAATAAGGATATTGAGGATTTAAAGGGACAGTTATTCCTTGTGAAGGATTTATTGGATAATTTAGGATTTATCATAAATCAGGAGAAATCTGTGTTGATTCAATTGAAGAGAATGGAGTTCTTGGGCTTCATAGTGGATACAGAGTTGTGTCAGTTAAAGCTTCCGGAGATGAAAATTAAGAAGATAAAACAGGAAGTTCAGTCATTGCTGAAGGAGCAGGTAAAACTGAGAGATTTAGGGCAAGTCATTCTTTGAGGCTATTTTTCTAGGGCTTTTGCGTTACAGGGCTTACAGCATTTAAAGACTTTGGGCCTCATTACAACCTTGGCGGTCTTTCCCAAAGACCGCCGAGGCTGCGGGCGTCAGTATACCGCCAACACGACGGTATCGCTGGCTCCCTATTATGACTTTTCATGCTATGCAGACAGTAAAAAGCGCGACGGGTGCAACTGCACCCGTTGCACGGCCACAACACCGCCGGCTCCATTTGGAGCCGGCTCCCATGTTGCGGCCCACATCCCCGCTGGACCGGCGGGCGGAAACTTGGTTTCCACCCGCCAGCGGAGATGTCCAAATGGGCACCGCGGGAGTGCGGCCGCATTGCCGCCGCCCGCCAAAGTTGTAATGACCTCCCTAGTGCCTGTGTCGCAATTTTGTTCAAAGACAGATTTCATATTAGAGACAGATGCAAGCAGTTTGGGTTGCAGTGTTTATTTTTTAGGTCAATAGACTAGAAGAATGTCATTTTTAGAGAAAGTAAAACACATAAATTGCTTAGAATTGCAAGCAGGAATTTCTGCATTAAAAAGCTTCAGGACAGTTCTGAGAGGCAAGTCTGTTCTGTCAAAAATGGTCAATGTGACGGCAGTAATATACATAAACAAGTTAGGAGGAGCCAGGTCTCAGGGCTTGGCGGAGTTGGAGAAAGAGATGTGGGGATTTTGTTTGGAACACAAAATAAGTTTGTGAGCAGAGATTTTGCCGGGGATTCAAAATATTGTGGCCAATTGGAATTCACATCAGATGAGGGATTACAGCGACTGGAAACTAAGAGATGATCTATTTGAGTAAATCTTGCAGAATATGCGAACTTTAGAGATAGATCTGTTCACTTCCAGACTAGCCTTTCAGTTACCAAAGTATGTCAGTTGGAGACTGGATCCAGGTGCTTATGCGGTGGATGTGTTTATGCAGGATTTGTAAGGGAATGAAAGTTTATGCATTCCGTTCTCTGATTCGGAGAGTGCTGGTACAGATGAAATGATGGAGATGTCAATTAGTTATGGTGACACCTTTTTGGTGGGATGGCGAGGAGCATCCTCTAGTGGAACTGGATTCTAAGGCGTTCCAGAGGACTCACAGAGCTTTTGGAGTCAGCTGCAGGATTACTGGATTAATCTTGGGCGGCGGGTACCAAGAAAAGGTATAGAGGTGCATGGAAAGTGTGGTCACATTGGTGCTTACAAAGGGGTTTGGATCCCATGGAGTCAGATGATGTTCAGATAGCACATTTTTGGGCTGAATTGTTTGATAAAAGGTATGTCTTATAGGACAGTGAATTGTTATAGATCTGAAGCTGCTCGTCATGCACTTCAGCAGGGTACATCAATTGGTAAGAGTGCTCTAGTTTGCAGGGTAATGAAAGGGATTTATTTGAAGCGGCCACCTAGTTCAAAATATCAGATTCTATGGAATGTGAATTTGGTACTTGGGCTATTTCAGACCTGGCCAGCCAATCTTATTTACAGGTAAGGAAACTTTCATGGAAGTTAGCAACTTTACTTTGTCTCATATCTTTCAGAAGAGTATCACATGTGAAAGCTTTGGAGGTGTCACATAGATTTTATCAACCGAAAGGTGCTATTCGAGGTGTGTAAACGTACAAAAAAATTTGTCTAGAACTATATTTTACCCATCCTTTATGAATTTCCAAAACTTTGTGTAGTTTGTTGTTTGAAAGAGTATGAGTCAGGATGCTGGAAAAGAGAGCAGCGGGGTTGACCAGGTTCTAACTTCTTATGTGAAACCTTTTAAAGCTGTAGCTAATGCTACCATTGCAAGATGGGTGAAGGCTGCTGTGAAAGAGGCTGGTGTCGACATGTCAGAGTTTATATCTCATTCTGTAAGAGGAGCCATAGCGATTAAGGTTCGTATGATGGGAGGAAGTTTGGGAGATGTTATGAAAGCTGCTGATTGGTCTTCAGCAGAAACATTTAGAACATTTTATTTCAAATCTATAGATCCTGTTTCCAAATGTGTTTTGAGTGACTTTAAACATTCATATTTGTAGCCTCCTGTCTTGACATGATATGGTGATTCTTATAGGTTTACTGCATGAAGATCAGGATTTTAGTAACCCCTTCGCTGCCAGGCCTTTTCTCCTCCTGTGCCAAGCCTTTTTTTGACTATTTGGGGCACTTCGCTCTTAGGCCCTTATAACTTTTTGATCACATAAGCTAGCCACGCCAAATTTGCGTCCTTTTTTTTTCCAACAACCTAGGGATTCTAGAGGTACCCAGACTTTGTGGGTTCCCCTGAAGGAGACCAAGAAATTCATCAAAATACAGCACAAATTTCGTTTTTTAAAAATAAAATGGGAAAAAAGGCCTGCAGAAGAAGGCTTGTGGTTTTGCCCCTGAAAATGGCATCAACAAAGGGTTTGCGGTGGTAAAATCACCATTTTCCCAGCTTTCTGGAACAGGCAGACTTGAATTAGAAAACCCAATTTTTCAACACAATTTTGACATTTTACTGGGACATACCCCATTTTTACTATTTTTTGTGATTTCAGCCTTCTTCCAGTTAGTGACAGAAATGGGTGAGAAACCAATGCTGGATCCCAGAAAGCTAAACGTTTCTGAAAAGTAGACGAAATTCTGAATTCAGCAAGGGGTCATTTGTGTAGATCCTACAAGTGTTTCCTACTAAAAATAACAGCTGAAATAAAACAATATTGAAATTGAGGTGAAAAGCCATTTTTCTCCACGTTTTCCTGCGATGTCAGATTTTTTAAAGCAATATACCGTTACGTCAGCTGGACTCTTCTGGTTGCGGGGAGATATAGGGTTTGTAGGTTCATTAAGAACCCTAGGTACCCAGAGCCAATAAATGAGCTGCACCTTCCAATGAGTTTTCATTCTATACCGGGTATACAGCAATTCATTTGCTGAAATGTAAAAAATGAAAAATAGGTATCAAGAAAACCTTTGTATTTCCAAGATGGCCAATGAGATAAGGTGTTGAGAAGCAGTGGTTATTTGCACATCTCGGAAATCCGGGGGTGCCCATACTAGCATGTGAATTACAGGGCATTTCTCAAATAGACGTCTTTTTTACACACTGTCTTACATTTGAAGGAAACATTTGTGAGAAAGACAAGGGGCAATAACACTTGTTTTGCTATTCTGTGTTCCCCCAAGTCTGCCGATAAAAATGGTACCTCACTTGCGTGGGTAGGCCTAGCACCCGAGACAGAAAAAGCCCCAAAACACAACGTGGACACATCACATTTTCACAAAGAAAACAGAGCTGTGTTTTGAAAAGCACCTAGCTGTGGATTTTGGCCACTAGCTCAGCCGGCACCTAGGGAAACCTAGCAAACCTGCGCAGTTTTGAAAACTAGACACCTAGAGGAATCCGAGATGGGGTGACTTGTGGGGCTCTAGCCAGGTTCTGTTACCCAGAATCCTTTGCAAACCTCAAAATTTGGCCGAAAAAACACTTTTACCTCTCATTTCAGTGACAGAAAGTTCTGGAATCAGAGAGGAGCCACGAATTTCCTTCCACCCAGCGTTCCTCCATGTCTCCCGATAACAATGATACCTCATTTGTGGGGGTAGGCCTAGCGCCCGCGACAGGAAAAGCCCCAAAACACAACGTGGACACATCACATTTTCACAAAGAAAACAGCTGTTTTTTGCAAAGCACCTAGCTGTGGATTTTGGCCTCTAGCTCAGCCAGCACCTAGGGAAACCTAGCAAAACCTGCGCAGTTTTGAAAACTAGACACCTAGGGGAATCCAAGATGGGTGACTTGTGGGGCTCTGACCAGGTTCTGTTACCCAGAATCCTTTGCAAACCTCAGAATTTGGCCAAAAAAACACCTTTTCCTCTCATTTCAGTGACAGAAAGTTCTGGAATCAGAGAGGAGCCACACATTTCCTTCCACCCAGCGTTCCCCCAAATCTCCCGATAAAAATGGTACCTCACTTTTGTGGATGGGCCTACTGCCCGCGAAAGGAAATGCCCCAAAACACTATCTGGACACATCAAAATTATCAAATACAAAATAACCTGTTTTTGCGGGGGTGGTGGGGGCACCTGCGTTTTTGGTCCTGGGCTCAGCAGCCTTCTAGGGAAACCTACCAAACCCAGACATTTCTGAAAATTAGACACCCGAGGGAGTCCAGTGAGGTGTGACTTACGTGGATCCCCCAATGTTTTCTTACCCAGAATCCTCTGCAAACCTCAAATTTAGCTGAAAAAATCAAATTTTTCCCACATTTCTGTGTGGGATCACCTCACTGGAACAAATTTCATACCACCCAATGTTCCCCTCAGTCTCCTGGTAAAAATGATACCTCATTTGTGTAGGTGGGCCAAGTGCTTGTGAAAGGGAAGAGCCAAAAACATGTTGATATTGAGGGGGAACCAAATGGGGCCCAAAAGGGCAGTTTGCAAAAAAACATTTTAAGGCTGACAGGTGCAGCATATTTTTTATCGGTATAGATGAGACAATGCTGGAAGGTAGGAATTTAGTGGATTCCTTCAGATTCCGGAAGGTTCCATCACAAAAACATGGGAAAATGTGTGATTTCCAGCAAAGTTGGAGGTTTGCAGGGGATTGTGGGTACAAAAATGGTGCGGGTGCATGTGAAACACACTACTCTGGAATCACCCAGATGTTTAGTATTCAGATGTGTCTAGGTCTTGTGGATTTTTCTACATGGCAGCATCTCAAAGTCCATAAAGTGCAGCCCTTACCATTCCAAGTGGAACGATTTTGAGAGTTAGCCAAGCTCTCATGGCCCAAATGTAAAACTAAAACCCAAAATAATCAAATGTCTTCTTGCTTGTTGTGGGATAAGATGTTTTAGAGTGTGGGGGAGAGCTGAAAGACTGTTACCCACTTCAGTTGGGGTGGGGTCGTAACCAGGCCCATACTGGTTGGTAACCACCACCCCAATATTTTCTAATTTTTTTTTAATTCCCTGGCATCCAGTAGACTTTCTGCCCCCCCCCCCAGTGTGTGGATAAGGGGTAATTGCCCCATGGGGAGGGACCCTTACCCAAGGGGCTGCCCCCAAAAGAAAACACACGCATACACACACACCAATCCCTGGTGCCTAAGTGGTTTCTGCCCCCCTTGAGGGCAGATTAGCCTAACAAAAATCGGCCGATCTGCCCCCAAGGGGGGCAGAAATGGTCTAAATACAATTTGCCCCTCAGGGGAGCGACCCATGACTAAGGGGTCGCTCCCCACCTCTAAAAAACAAAACAAAAAAAACAAAAAAAAAGAACAGTTTTTTTTATCCTGGGCGCCTAGAGGTTTCTGCCACACCTGGGGGCAGATCAGCCTAACAACAATAGGCCGATCTGCCCCCGGGGGGCAGAAATGCCCTAAAATAATTCCCCCCCAACCCCAGGGAGCGACCCTTGCCTAAGGGGTCGCTCCCCTTGCGTGACATTGGCGCAAAAAAAAAAAATCCCCTGGCCTATGGTGGGCTGTCTGCCCCCCCCTTGGGGGCAGATGGGCCTTCCAAAAATAGGCCTATCTGGCAGATATGGCCAACAGTAATGTGGCCCCATGGGGAGCGACCCTTACCCAAGGGGCTGCCCCACTAAAGAAAACACATACACACACACCAATCCCTGTTGCTTAAGTGGAAATTCCTTTCCTTCCCTTTGAAGCCTCTGAGGGCCCCATCACATGATCGGAAGAGAAATACTTTGCATTTCTCTTCCGATCGCACTGGAAACTGAGCTTCCAGCGCGATGGGGAAGTGGCCTCTGATGAGGTCAGCGACGTCACTGGGGGGGGTCAGGGAGGTCGGGGGTAGAAGGAGAAGGGCTTCCCCTTCCATCCCTGCCTTGGGGGGCGGGAGGGAAGCCCATAGAGGGAGCGCGAGCGCTAGCGCGAGCTCTGAGCTCCGTGCCCAGGACGTAATGGTTACGTCCTTGGCACATGAGCACTGGGCCGCGGGACGTAATCATTACGTCCGAGGCACAGAAGGGGTTAAAGACAAGGAGGCTAGCATTATTCCACCCACCCTTCCCCTGGAAGTGGTTGTGAATGTTAAATCTTCTATGATTTTAAATGTATAACAGTAGTATATATGTAAATAAAAAGATTAAAAAATGAAGAAATGGTTCATGTTTTAGGTTTTTGCTGGTTTAAGAAAGTTTACAAATGATATTTTATTTAGCAGAGTCTTAAAAAGTGATGATCTTGGTGTAGAATGAATATATGATGAGACAAGGAGATCAAAGAAAAGAGGCAGAAAATGGAGGGCACACAGTTTATATGGGACTGAACCTTCTTTTTTTCTATTATGATGCTGTTAAAGTTCTATTGGTTACTTTAAATGGGTTTGCTGTTCAGAAGGAGTAAATAAAAGTTAATGCTTGCCTCCTGGTCTTTAATAAAATCCCAATTCTTTATGCAGTAAACCTATAAGAATCGCCATTCTACCCCACACCATTTCTCTAAGCCTTGGATTACGCTGCCTCCATATTGTAAGGGTCAAGTGCTAAAGGGGTGCGCTTGTTTCTCAGTTTTGAGTCCACTGGTAAGTTGACAACAGGACATCAGATGTAATTGACTTCAGTTGACAAAGTTGGAGACCAGCATCCCCTCGTTACTTTGGACCACACAGTCTAGCCAACATTTGCCCATGTCACCCACAGTCTATATCACAGCCGTACTGCCATTCAGTCTCAAGCACAGACAATGTGAAATAGTGACAGTCAGTAATTAAACCCAAGGTCACAGTCGACAATGTGTTATGGGTGGAAAACAGGAAGCAGATCTTATTGTCACTGTCAATGGCTTGTAATCTGTCTCCAGCAAGAAATGTTTGCTACATATCAACTACAACACAACAGAACAAGGCATATTATAGACTGCACTGTCTGTGACGCCTTGTAAACACAGATCATGTGTGGCTTGATAGTTGTTAGTTACAAGACTGGAATGCAGTGCATTACAAGGTGTCTTAAAGTGCTATAATCATGATGCACACAAATCCATGGCCAAAAGGATGAGCACAAGCATGGTCTGTGACTGGTGTGGGGCTGGCCTGAAAGCTTGGGTGGATGGCTCATGACCTTAGGGAGCAAGGGTTCCAGAGACATAGACAATAGCAAAGAGTCAGGGTTACACAAGCAATTCATGGCTATAATGTAACAGTTATATTTCACTTTTGTGTTCCTCAGTAGCACACACTAGTATCATCGGTTTCTTTAGATGGGTGTGTCTTGAAACCTCCCTCTTTTGCAAAAGACTGTAGAGGCCCTTGCATGCTGAGGGCGTTTGTTTAGCTACCTACCTTCTGTGTTAATGGTCAGTTACCTGCAAAGGAGCAAGATAAAGTGGAACAATGTCCCAGTTAGGCCAATATCTGGAGGTACTGGACTGTGCACTATTGTAAATGGAATAGGCAGCTTCATGCAATTTATGCTGTCAGTTTGAAAATCCCAAGTTATAGTTATCATTATACGAGTACTGAGATTGAGTTAGTGTTCCTTCATTTTTTGTTATAAAAAGGAGTTATGAAATTTTTGAGAAAGCGATTGAGGGACATCAGGTGTGCCTACATGATAAGAAACTCAAGAAGATCAACAGGGATGAGATGGACCATAACGAGAGAAGGGTATATACCTTTGCCAAGAAATGCAACAATATTAAGGTACCAGGGGATGCTAAGAGAGTTCATGAGAAATCCTTGGATACTAGGTCTATCAGTAGCGGTTCATAAATTTCAATGGAAAGTATCCCTGCGTGAGATAGAGATCTGGGTGCTGGTTATTCCAGACCCCTGGGCCAGTCCACTTTTTTAGTGGAAATGGAATAGTTAAGATTGGGCAACAAACAAAAACAGATCAAAAACCCAAAGGAGGAAGGAATGGAGGAAAAAGAAGAGAACCTGTAGGGTCCCGGTCCAGACAAGTTCCGAGAAGAATTGAGAGGTAGAATGATGAATTGTGGTGGTCTTTAACAGGAGGGGGTTATTGAAAATGTACAAAGTGATTTGGAAATTGTCAATTTATTGAATTATATACTGAATTAATGTGAATGAAGGGTCTTGAGCAAGGGGGTTAAGTTTCTGCCATATACAAATTGGGGATTCTGTAGATGTATTTTTAGACTTGTCGAAATTCACACAGTTATTGAAATTAAAGAACTATTTTCACACATCTCCTACGCAATGTATTCCATTGATTGAGCAGCCCCTACCCTCGGAGCATACTGTGTCTGATCTCTGTGACCTACAATTGTTGTTTTCAATAACAGATGAGCTGATACCACTGGAAAGATTGGCGGATAGCCTAGATATTGTTGAAAATGTAAATATTGATAGTGGTCTTAAAGTAAAATCTAAGTTTGTCCCAAAGGGAACACTTCGAGACATTAACACCTTTAGGGAAAGAGTCACTAGAGATTTTCACAAATTGTATGATGGACTGGACAGGAGAAGAAATGGTCCTTACAATCTAACAGGTGGGGAGAGGGAAGCATTGTCTAGGTTACAGTAAAATGTCTCAAATTTTGGTAAGAGAGGCAGACAAGGGCAGCAATGTCGTCATTATGAACAAAACAGATTATTACAGGAGATTGCTAGACAACTATTTCATACGGAGTGCTCTGAATCAATCACTCACAACCCTATGAAGGAGGTGGCCTCTTATATCAAAATGAGACTTAGTGAGTGGGTGGAGAGTTGTCTCATTTCAGATGAGTAATATCAATATTTACAGGTTAAAAACCCCCAATTCCCATGTATTCACATCCTGCCAAAAATCCACAAGAGTGGGACTTTCCCTCCAGGAAGGCCCATATTCTCTTGGGTTGCCTCTCCAACAGAGCGTTTAAGGGACTACGTGGACAGATTTTAATACAACCCTTGGTGTACAATCTACCAGCCTATATTCAGGATAGTGAGGATATTCTAAATAAGTTTGATGATGTTGTCTGGTGAAAGGACATTTTGTTTGTGATATTTGATGTAACAACTCTTTATACTTGCATCAATAAGATGTTTGGGATTCAGGTAGTTAAATTCTTTTTGCATACGAAAACAGCTGATTGGCTGGAACACAACAAAATGATTCTGGAGATGATTGATATTATTCTCATGAAGATTTTTTTCTTACATAATGGATGCTGGTGCCACCAGAAGCAAGGAACAGTGATGGGTTCCAGGTTTGCTCCCTAGCACGCCAGCCTGTTTATGGGCTGGTGGGAGAGGGAGCATGCCTTAGGCCGAGGTGCCTCCCCCGGAATTGATTGCATTTTGTTCTGGGGGAGGTACAGCAATGATATTATTGTGCTCTAGAGGGGAATAGTTGAACAATTGACTGAATATGTTGGCTATCTAAATGACAATCCTTACAACATCAGATTTACAATGGCAGTGAGCAGTGATAAGATTGTATTCTTAGATCTTCAGTTTTATATCAAGCAGGGCCGGGTCCATAGTATCCTATATAGAAAAGCCACAGCCTGTAATAGTGTCCTCCACGCAACTAGTGCACACCCCAGGTCCACCATTACGAATATACCATATGGGGAGATGATGCACATTAAGTGCAACTGTACTGAAACAGAGAAATTTATGGAGAACATAAAATGGATTAAACAGAGCTTTAGGGATAGGGGCTATGAGGACAGGACTTTACAAAAAGCAGAGGCCAGGCTACAGCAGGTACCTAGGCTAAATACATTGAGTAGGAGCAAAAGGGACACAAAGAATTTACATCATAATCTAGAATTTACCACCAAGTATACTAAGATGAGTAGTGATATTTACAAAATACTGTGGAGACATTGGTACTTATTATTGAGCATACCTGGGATTAAGGATGACACTGCTACTAAACAAAATATCACATACCATAAGGGAAGGACAATCAGGCACTGGCTATGTGAGTAGGCTCTCATTATTCTAATGAGACTACTGGATTTCGAGTGGCAGTGGGTGCGGTGTGAGAGACTGAGTCCAATCCGGGTTCTGCTCTGGCTAACTAGCAGTGCCTCATCTCTACCAAAGGGCAGGGATGATTGGGCAGCAGAGCGCATGACATTACTGGTTTCTCAGGGAAGCTGTGGTCACTCAGGTCTTAACCCGTTTCTCTTAGTTACATTAGTCTCAAATACACAATGACAAACAGAGGCAGTATATATTTCAATAATGGTTTAATAAAGCAACTGCATATTAGATAGCGTGGACTGCAATAATCAGGACAATAAAGCATGACAAGATTAAAATTGTGACAAGGAGAGTAAAACATAAACATAATGCTACCATATTGTCACAAGAGTCAACAGACTAATTCCTATCTAGGCTATGATAGAGCACAGCCTGTTAAGCTCTCATTCTGCCCTTCAGGTTCACCTGGGAAGACATCATTCCCCATACCCGAGCAAAGGCCTGAAGTCTGTAAAGACAGCTGTGGTGAAGCATTCGGCAATCATCATACAGTTGTGGTTCTCTGGCTGGAATCTCCCTCTAACGTGTAAGGGACAGGGAAGTGTTTTTATAATGAAACAGCTGGTGTTCTAAGAAAATGTCCCTACGTAAGGATTTGTATTTTCTATGAATGTCAGAGACTAAACTTATACCACGTTCACCGGCAACCTATCTTACTGCAGCCTTGGAAGAAGCACAGATTGAGCAGGAATGTCTTGTTTGAGAAATAGAGTGCTGACCTAGGCAAAAACAGCCAGATAGAGAGAAAATAAAACAAGACCGTAAAAGTGGTTACTGTAACAATAATAAAGCAAAGCTGCATAAAATATATCTAGGTTAAAGTGCACAGCGGCAGGCCTAGTATGTTAAAATAACATGCATGAAGCTATAACTAAAATGGCTACACAACAGCTATGTCCAAGTTATGTGCAAATGTCCAGAGCAACAAACACATGGTTGTCTGAATCCAATAAAGGATTTTACACATGCAGTGAATGTAACGTGCAGTTTTGGCAAAAATAAGACTAAACAATGTTGTTGCAATACTGGTCATACCTATAATACATGTTATTATATCAATTGTAAAACTAAATTTGTAAATTATGTCATTGACTGTAAATGTAATTTAATATATATGTTGGAAGTACAATCAGACCACTTAAGTCATAGATACAGGAGCACATAAGGGCTATACGTAAATGACAGAAGGTGCCCCATGACTTCTCATGTGACTGGACAGCAGGAATGGTTGATGTCTGCTTTTACAGGGGGGTGATAGGGAATTAATGTTGAGACCGAATGAAGCAGGTTAGAGCAGCTGCCTCCTTAGTATTGAAATGGGGCATAATACGGATGAGGAGTTTGACTATTTTTTGTAACCTACAATGTTGGTTACGGTGATTGCCTCAGACATATTATTAAATCCTGCAAGGGGTGAGTCCAGTGTTGGGGTATACGTGACCTCGCCTGTTATGCCAATGTGGATATGTGATATGGCCTGTTGTATATAAGATATGTTAGGGATTCTGCAGGATGGACCAGTTGGGTTATATAATATATGAATACCAAGTTGGAGCTATTTGGTAAACGATGATGGTACCATTATTGAATATAGATAGATCTCATACTATACCCTTGAGGATAGTCTCCTCTAATACTCTTAAGGGGAGTTATACTTTTTCTGATTGCGTCATTATGACAGGCACTAGTGGATGCCTCGGTGACAATTTAGTGATATAACGCCCAATTTACTTAGTGGTTGTGACCCCCGTGTTACACTTGAGTCAAGATATTTTCATATGATACCTATAGGGATGCAGCAAATAGATTTTAATAGTCATTTGTTATAGTTGTGGTGAATGGAAGCACATATGTGGTTAAGTGGACTTGAATCTTTAAGCAATACTGTTTTGTTCCAATACGTGGAGCCATGTGATAATTAAGCAACTTGTGGACTAGCATAAATGCCAGTCGGTGCCTTGCATGCTTCAATTGAGCTGGGATATTTGCATCATTCACATGGTGATATTTACCATTGCACTTATGGGGATGCAGCAAACAAACCTCAACAGTTACTTGTTATAGCTGTGGACTATGGTAGCGCACTTATGGTTGAGAAGACTATAATCTATCTAGACGATACTGTTTTGTTCTGATATGCGGAGCCTTGTGATATTTAAACAACAAGTGGTTGATCATAATCAACAGTTAGTGCCATTCAATTTGCACCAGAGCCGAGATATTTAACATCATTGTGGTGATGTTAGAAATGGATATCAAATGGTTGTTCACAATGCTTTTGTTAACTTTTGTTAAGTGCACTGTAGTGGAGAGAATCAGGACCAATTGGTTTGGGAGTATTGAACTTTAACACGCAAAGAAAGTTAGTACGTTTGGGCCATGTAACTGCCTGGGAACATATAAGTAAGGAAGTGGATGTGGATGTGTTGCTATACTGCGGTGTTTGAGTCAAAATCGAAAGCAGGTCTTTCAAGGTGAGATGGCGCTGGAGGATGTTTAAGCCTGTAAGAGGCGCAACAGGAATCTCTGAGTGTGAATGACTGCTTAGGTAATATGCTATGTAGCATGGGAAAGGGGTATGTTTTGGATTTCCATTTTAGCCACTGGGCTGGGGCTTGTAAGTTGAGGTTTTGGTTCTGGTGGTTGACAAAGGGTGTGCAAGTTTGGTCGGGGACCATGGGTAATAATAATTATGGAGGCACCCCTCTAAGGGTTGGAGTCGTCTCCGTTTAGTGTTTGGAATAGAGGTGGATGAGACCACCGCAGGGATTTGTTACAATGTTGACACAATGTTATAGCGGTGGGTAAAACATGGTGGCTACAATATAATAAGTACATATAGAAGTGCCGCTATAAGAACAAAGTGGCATTTGAAATGTGGCGGATACAATGTAGTGAATGCGTACAAATATACATAGCCACTGTGAGAGGGTTAGGCGGGACACAGGACAGCCCGATTTTGAGGGATAATAATGCATGTGTTATTGCTTTTTGGTGCCAATGGAAATGACACACTTTTACGAACCTTATTGGAATTGATTAAGATTATGATGACTGTGCATATATGGAGAACTGGGAAGCCACTGGAATACTTACCAGAAGGATTTTGAGTTGTATGGAAGATACTTTAAGAACTGTTATGGCATTTGAAATGTGGTGGGTACAATGTAGCGAGTGTTATGAGTAGGTTTGAAAACGCCGCTTTAACAAGATTTAGTGGGACGTATGGAAGCCCAACTTCGTGAGTCATTAATGCGCGTGCTGTTGATTTCAGGTGCCAATTGAAAAGGCGCAACTGCTTTGAACTTATGTGAATATGGGAACCAACTAAGACTGTGATGACTATGCAAAGATGAAGAACTGAGAAGCCATTGTAATGCTTAGCAGCTAAGGATTTTAAGTGGTATGTAACACGACAAGATTTGAGTAATCAATGTTGTACATGAGGTGAAAATATATTTGGGAATGGTGCAAATATAATTATCATCCAAATGCATTTTATACCCTAGGTCTTTGTGTTTTTCTGACGGTTCCTGGTGCAAGGGTTGAATCTGGTGCACAATAGGATGAGGGGCAGGTATTGCCAGAGTGTGTGAGACTATGGGATAAGATGTATAAAGAATTTGTAGTACATATATTACCAGTGGACATGAATAATTGTATTATGATACAAGGAATATTATGGTGAAATGCCAAGAAAAGGTACTAAATGGATGAACCCAGAGGAGAAGTTTAGTGAATTACACATGTGCCCATGTAATGGGGTTGGGTTGGTTGCTTGTATTGTATTGGTTACATCATGGATATCTTTCCTATTCCTACATATGTAGGTTGTTAAGGATTTTTTAACTGCTTTATTCATTTTTAGGCATAGCTATGTAAGATGGTCCATTTATGAGTATAAATATAGTGGGTTATATGTGTAACATGTTGAGGTGTTTTCTTCTCTCCTTGTGTGTACACTTATGGTTGTTTTATTGTGTTTGTTTGACTTTGAAGAACATTTTGTTTATATTTATAAATGTATAAGAATTGGTGTGTATGTTTTGTCGAGGAGTGTATCTATATTTTTTATTAAATGTTTTCTTTACAGCCCTGAGAGTTCACATGTGGTGAACAAAACGCATTGGCTGTCTTATTTTTAAATTTTGAAGAGAATAAAGAATTAGTTGGATCATAACAATTTGGGAAACAAATTTATTTTATGACTCATCGGTGCACCACTATCTGTATTGATTAAACATCAGACCTTCAGGTTGCACCTTGGGAACAGCAGGTGCTTTGGCTGAGTGCACGATTCTAAAATTTATGGGACAAGGGGTGGTGCGGTTAAATGAATAGCTTGCTGCTCCAACTTGGTAAAGAATGACTCCACTCTACAACACTCTATGCCACTCCACTCTACTTCACTCTATGCCACTCCACTCTACAACACTGTACTCCACTCTACAACCCTCCACTCTACGATACTACTACTCCAGTCTACACCACTCTATGCCACCACACTCTACAACACTCTATGCCACTCCACTCTACTTCAATCTATGCCACTCCACTCTACAACACTGTACTCCACTCTACAACCCTCCACTCTACGATACTACTCCAGTCTACACCACTCTATGCCACCACACTCTACAACACTCTACTCCACTCTATGTCAGACCAAACTCTCCCTCTACACTTGATATCATTCCATTTTATGCCACTCTACATCACAATACTCCACAACACTCTATGCCACAATACTTCATTCCACTCTATGTCACTCCAGTCCATAACACTCCACTCTAAGCCACTCTACTCTACTCCACTCCACTTCATGCCACTCCACTACATGCCACTATCCACTATGCCACTCACCTTTGGACATGCCGAACAGCACCTATGCTGGTGTACAACATGGCCGAAACACACTGGAAAAGCCAAAAGCGTCTGCATAGGTGAGACCTATTGGCTTTGGCAATGTTTGTTTTGTAAAGTGCAACTTTTTCTAGTTCCTGATGTCTGTTGACTTCAAAGGGGAGGGGAGATGATCAGCCCGTGTAATATTCCATTAACAACAGCTTTTATTTTCATGCTTTCCTACCTGTCAACTCATCTGCATTTGGTGGGCGTCCCCATCTTTCACTCCTGTTCACATGCCTGACACACAAAATACCTTACTGCTCATAATAGGCAGCCAAGCAGTTAGGAGAGAAGGTGGAGACTTTTTATAGAGTAGGGAGAAAATGTAAAGAAGACAGAGAGCAGAAGAGTTTATGAAGAGGAAGAAGAAATGATTGAGGGTATTACCATTGTCACTAATAGTATTATTATCAGTAACACTAAAACAACAATAAATTATCAGTAGCAATAATAATGATAACGATAATCACTTGCATAACATGCTATCGACTGAATTGTCCTTAGGAAATTAAATGAACAGAGTTATCACCTAAGTAAATGGTACTCATTTTATTAACCCTAATACAATAAAAGGTTCATTTAGCCTTCTTGGAATTTGAAATTGCGGGCTAATGAGTACACATCCATCTCTACTGCAGCACCTCTACCTATAGACATATATTGGCAATTTGTGCTGGAATTAGATTGGAAATAAGTTTACAGCAACGTGCAAGAGTGTGTTTATGTGGTAATAAGTGCACCCAGGCCCTTCATGGAAAAAAGGATTTTAAGAATCTAGTTCTACAGAGGAGTTGGTAACTAAATATAATGGTCCAGATTCACAAAATTCTTTGCTCTGGGTAAATGGACTTTCGCCTGGCTTACTCCTGGAAGGCAATAGTGAGATTTCTGCAAGAGGAAGTCACAGCAAAATCTATGTGAGTCAGATTGCATGTGTTCACCCAGATGATAAACTCTTATTCAAATTGAGCTGCCCATTTAGGGAGATTTGGGGTTAGGAGTTGCCTATTAAGGGAGACTTTGGGTCTGGACCTGTAAAATATAAGTACTGTTCAGGGATACTTGGCTGTGCATGAACGGCAATCTAAATCCTCACATACAGGGCCGGTGCTAGGGGGGTTCGACCGGTGCCACCACACCGGGTGTTGACTTAAGGTAGGGGCGCCATGTTTGCAAGTATATGTTCTTTGCCACCAGCAAATTTCAGGCAACAATTAAAATGACAAGATAACTCTGGTGATTAATAGACCTGCTAGAGAGAGAGATCGACTTTTGTCTAGGGGAAGTTTGACTCATCATAAGGTAGTGCACCGTGTTAATATACCTGGTGCAGAGTACATGTACAGATCACAAAGTGCATTCAATTCAGAGTTTGTGCTTCTCTAGATCAAGCAGTCTTAAACTAGACTGCCTACTAGCATGGATGAGGTGACTCCTACACCTTGTAGTCCTCTGTCTTATGTAACATTTTCTATACACTGATTTTCACACATATGATTGATTTGCCTTTGTGTAATGTGTTTGTGATGTAAAGTGCTCTGACACACTACACTAGTATGAGTGGC
Organism: Pleurodeles waltl; assembly: GCF_031143425.1. NCBI lineage: Eukaryota > Metazoa > Chordata > Amphibia > Caudata > Salamandridae > Pleurodeles > Pleurodeles waltl. Next base: position 547,588,300 of record NC_090440.1, on the reverse strand, counting down.
CCCATAAAACGAATTAAAATAATCTAAAAGAGAGTTGTTATGGAGACTTGAAGACACTGTTAATTGGTGGTAATGAGGGAATCCGAGGAAAAGGTGGTCATTGAGGGGGTGCCAACAAACACTGTTGCACTGGGCGTTACCAGCGCTAAAGCCAGCCCTGCTCACAGACGTAGGTTCTAGGGGTTAAATTAGTGTGGAACCAAGAGACCAGAGTTATAATCCTTGCTTCCACCTTTGACTATGTCATCCTAAGCAGTTACTTGATCCCTCATGCCATTCCTTTATCCAACAAAACGAAGAGGCTTAAAGATGGGCCCGTCTCCTGGGTAAAGTGGTTTATAAACTAAATGGACATTTACATGCGGCCCAGTAGTGATGAGGAACAAGAGGTTGGCCTGAGGCTACTGCAACCCCTCCTCCCCAGGAGGCCCTGCGCCAGATAACTAATGCAACCTGTGAAGGGAAGTGCACCATCCTTCATCGACATGGAGCTCCATGGTATTTTCTTAGAAGTCCTTCTGGCTCAAGTAATTGCCCAGGGGGGCATTTAAAGCCATTTCAGACCCGGTTTGAAGGAACTCACTTTGTAGCAGAATCAGAAATATGTTTTCACGTTCAAATTTATCACTAGTGGGCCACCAACTACTTTCCTCTCCCTTTACATTAGAGGCACAAACCCCACACCCCCTTGCAACAACCAACCGCGCTGCTGGATATGTCAAATGGATAAAAGGTCCATGTTATTTAAAATACCCATTTTAGAATTTCTGAAATTGATGCGTTAAAGTCATGGCTATTAACAAAAAGCGAGACGAGCCTATACATTCTATAAATGTGTTCAATGTGAGCATAGTCCCACTGCAGTCTTCATGAGCGAGACTTCTCCAGAGATTAGGAATCTACAGCAGGTGCTCCTCTGTCAGGGTGGGCATATCATACCTTGTACAAAACAGGAGCGACTGACTAAACAATATGCAGTTAGAGAACTGATGCTACTGGGAAAAATTGAATGGTATTTTACATGCACGTATATATTTGGTAAAATGAGCCTGGAAGCCATAGCCACTACATGTCATGGGGCTGAGACATCAAGCCACTCTGTGATGAAATAATCTATGCAAATAGCTATACGTGCATTATTCCGACCAACGGCCTATTTTAATATATATAGACATACATGGTGCCTACAAACAGGATTAGAGGTTGTCACGCCATCAAAGGAAGACCTGAGCTGTAGCCGAGTAAGGTGTGCCAAGTCATTGAAAATAACATCATGGAAATCACACAATTATAACATGTAAGTATATGTGTGAAATATACAATTTTATTATTATTGATATTTGTATTTCAGTTTAGTTTAACATACTCTATTAAACTATACACAAATCATGGGCCAGATGGAAAAGCTGATCTAAATTTTGTGACCGCAAAAGAGGTTTTTGCTAAGTCAAAAAAAAAACATATTTTACGAGGGATTGCGACCCCATACTGATTTGGTATTTAGAAGAGGTGTGGTGTAGGTGTCCTTTTCAATAGCGAATCGGTATTAGATGTATCAATATTCTGCAATCAGACACAAAACATTGAAAAATTATCCACCCAGAGTTGGTGTTTTAAGTCCTTTTGCAAAAGCCTCTCCTACTTGGGCTCAGGCCATGTACAACGCATCAATGTGGACACCAATCTTCCCCTAATCCGGTGATGGATCCAAAACCTTATTTTCCCTTCAATAATTACATGTACACGAGATGCCAAAGGCTTTTGATTATCTCAAATGTCTGTATTTTGCCTGGTGTCTCACTAGGACTGTTCAGCTCGATTGAGGCTCCAGGTAAAGCTGTTTCTTAGCACTGTGAGACAACGTATAAAAAGCATACAAAAATGGCACAGTAAAACAGATTCAGACAGTCACATTAGAGTGAGGTCAAACACAGGGAGGTGACTGGGGACGCACAACACGTGTTACTCATCAACAGCCAATCACCAAGTCGTTTCAGGACCCTCAATGCTATAGTCCCACTGAGGGTTGTCTGATTTTTTTCCAGCTCCTTTTGGCTATAGGGGGCACTCAACAGATTCAAAGTTGGCACTGCTGGGTCTCCCTACAGGACGAGGACCCTGGTACTAGAACTGCAGGGATATCCCCTTGAAACTCTAGTGGTAGGTGAGAATGAGCAGTCAATACAAACCATACTCGTCATTGGTGGTGTGAAGATTGATACCAGACACAATAGCACACAAGTGTTATCCAAGATAATGAAGGTGTTAGTTTAGTCAGACACATCAACTTTCAAAAAGGAATCTCTTCTTGTCTAAACATTAGACTAATAGCACGGCTCAAATGAAAACTACTAAGCACTGTACAAGGGTCAACCCTAAACTATTCCAGAGATATAATAAAAAATGGTTGGCACAAAGATGTAAGGGTTGAGTAGGGGGTTGCCCTACATACAGCTTTAAACTCGTCCTTATAGGTTGCAAGGCCCCGAGCCTGGGCACCTCACGTCTACCAGCGTCTGGGAGTGGCTCTGACACTTAGGAAACAGGTTCCATTTTAGGCTGGGTGTGGGCTGCTCTGGAAATCGTCTGCATGATTCAACCATTCTCACATTCTATACCCGAGTTACAGAAGAAAAAAAACATGCAATAAAGCGTGTAGGTTGAAACACAAGTAAAAAGATAGTGGAAGGGGAGCAGCAAAAGCGAAGAACCGCTGCACGACTTTGAGGCCAAAAATAAGGAGTAAAACACACAAAAAACCTACGAAGGTTACTGAGCTCTCTTCAGGGCCCAACCGCCCTGAATTCTCCACAGAGCAGAACAGACTTTTCCAATGCTGTCTCCTGAGCAATATGTGGCGCTATGCAGCCCTTTTGAAGATTACGCTGTCACTGAGCTCTGAAGCCAGAGCCATTTCTAAAGTTCATGATCCTTCACTTCCAGATCCCTTTTAAAACTCCAGAGACTATTGTCCTTCCTCTTGAGATACAGAGCACTTACCAAGACCATGGGATGGCTTGTGCTCATTATAGAGATACAGACATTTTTCCAAACTGTATGGTAAATTGTGCTACATCTGGCGTTACAGAGCACTTCCATCCCTCAAGGTCCCCATGTGCTCCTACTGGAGTCTGAGCCTTTTACAAGACCCTACAAGCCCTCTAGCTCTCTTTTCGGTTGCAGAGTCCTTTCTAAGCTTCAAAGGCGGCTGCTCTCTTCCATTCCATCTATTTCCAAAGTCTTTATTCCATCACCTCTGACGCTATAGATTACATTTTTAGGATTGAGTTTGTTCAGTGGACACAGCACTCCCTCTAGAGGTACAGAATACTCTCTCAGGGGCTCAGGAGCCCTCACACCCACTTTGGATTTTCAAGGTTATTTTCAAGTCTCCAGGAGGGCTACACTCCCTCTGGAGCTTCTGATCTCTCTTTAACACTCCAGAACCCCTCATGCTCCCTCTGGAGTTACAGGGCTTGCTCCAAAACTCTTAGCCGTGCTCCCTCTGTAGTTACAGAGCCATCTTCAAGACTCCTTGACCTCTCAAACTCTCACTGGGGTACATGGTTCTTTCCAAGACTGTACGACGGTCGGGCTCTCTTTAGAGTCCTGTTCAAGAGAGATGACCCCTAACACACCCTCTGGTGCCATAGAGCTCTTTCCAAGTCTCTAGGAAGGTCACACTCTCTTTGAGTTACAGAGTCCTCTCCAAGAACCCGGGGCCCCTACAGACTCACTGGGGTTACAGAGTTCTTTCCCAGGCTGTACGGGGTCAGTCACCCTCTGGAGTTACTGAGCCGTCTCCTATAGAGGTACCATGACCCCCTTTGGTGTTACAGAGATCTTTCTAAGTCTCTAGAAGAAAAGTGCTTCCTCTCGAGTTACAGAGCCCCTTCTGAGACTTGATGACCCCTCACACTGCTGCTGGAGCTACTGGGTTTGCTCTAAAACTCGGAGTCGTGCTCCCTCTGAAGTTACAGAGCCATCTCCAAGGCTCCTTGACCCTCACGCTCTCACTGGAGGTACATGGGTCTTTCTAAGACTGTACCACGGTCAGGCCCTCTCTTTAGTTAGAGTCCTTCCAAGACAGAATACCCCCAAACACCTAACATACCCTCTGGCATTACAGAGCTCTTTCCAAATCTCTAGGAAGGGTGTGCTCCCTTTGAATTACAGAGCCTTCTCCAAGACTCCTGGACCCCCTACACTTTCACTGGAGTTACAGCGTTCTTTCCCAGACTGTACGGGGTTCAAGCACCCTCTGTAATTACAGAGCCATCACACAGAAAGAGGTCCCCTCACACACGCTATGGTGTTACAAAGCTTTTCCTAAGTCTCTAGAAGGACAGCGCTTCCTTCGGAGTTACAGAGCCCCCTCTGAGACTTCAGGACCCCTAACACTGACTCTGGAGTTACTGGCCACGAGTCTCTGGGAAAGGTTTGCACCATCAGGGGTTGCAGAGCTCACTCCAAGAAAGAGGATTCCCTCACACACTCTCAGGAACCAGAGGGCTCTTTCTAGTCTCTAGGAAGGTATGAAGCATTCCCTCTCGATTTACCGATCCAGCTCCAAGACTCAATGACTCTTCAATCACTCTCTGGAGTTACAGCCCTCGTTGCTAGACCCTAGGAGGCATGGCTTCCCTCTGGGGTCACAGAGCCCTCTCTGAGACGCCCAGACCCCGCAAACTCTCTCTGTATCACAGAGCTGATTCCAAGGCCACTGACCTCTGGGGTTACAGAAAGGACCTCTCCCTCATAGTTACACAAAACTTTGAGGCTTCAAAGCCCTCGAAGGGCCCCTAAATTACAAGATCTGTTCTACGTCTCAGTGACCCCGGGCCTACTCGTGCCAGGGCTGGTACTCCCTAATTGGTGTCTGATTACAGTGATGAGGCTCAGAGCAGGAGAGGCGCTTTGTCAGTCCGGCTGTCTTGGCCGTCCTCTTGCTTTCACTCGAGAGGTGCGCCTTATTTACCGGTTTCAAGGTCTGTGCCCTGGAAAGGCTGCCAAGCCCTAATGGGAACTATCTCTCTTGATGTCGGTATCTTGGAAGCAATTTTCCCGAGATGCTCGGCAGAGATTGCAGTCGCTTTATGTCCCCTGTTTTTGGGAAGATCGCCTCTGTTTATAGAGGACAGGGCAGAGTTTTAGCTGTGAGAAGCCCCTTGGAGCAGGAGGGGAGCCCGGGGCCCAGAGAGGCAGCGCGGTTAGTGATGAGTCTACTAGAAACGAGGTCTGTAGGTTGAACTTACGCAGGATTCTGTGGAGAAAGGGGCGTACTAAAGACGCGCTGCTGAAAAGAAGCAGCAGTGTTTTTTTTAATGTTGTTACGTTCTGAACGAGCCCATTGTAGAAGGCCAGGGTTTTTGTTTAGATGTGCTACCCTGCTGGCCTTTTGTCCTTTTCCCTTTATAGATGCATCTGTGTTTGACATTTTCATTCAATGGTTTCCGACCCAGTGGTAACGTACTACCAAGGAGAGTTAGGTAAGGTTCCCTGTTTCCAAATGACTCACCGGTGCTACAGTTTAGGTAGGGGTGCGGAAAGTGCTGCAGCATCCTGTGACAAGCTGGAGGAGCTTGGCAGGAGGGTGCACCGCAGACCGGGCCACTGGAGTTATGAGATTCTGCGGTCGCTCAGTTTTCCGCATAATTATGGATTTAGCGCATTTGCCACATAATCGGTACCAGATATTTTTTGTTTCTAGCATATATTAAGTTATATATATATATATATATATATATATATATATATATATATATATATATATACATGTATAAATATTCTCTGAAAAAACAAAGCTTACAGGGACATTACAGTTAGGTTCTGAATTTACTCGCAAATTAAAAATGTCATGAAGATTTGTCAAATTGGGCCAAAGAGGCAAGTCAAGAAATGCTTTTTCTATGGAGACAAGGCCCTAACTACCTATTGGCAACTATATGTGTGTGTGTGTATATATATATATATATATATATATATATATATATATATATGTGTGTGTACAGACTCAAGGATAAGTACCAAATAAAGAATTACATAAACCAATTTATATGCATTCACCATAACTCATAAAAAACAAACAATCTTCACCTAATATTACTAAAAATGCATTTAGGTAGGAAGAGCAGCCTTTTGAGATGTATGTCTGTGCTGTGTTACAATAGTCTTAATTTCTGCATATAGCATGGATGAGGACTTTATTCTGCTAATCACTGTGGGTCCAGATTCTTCAGCGGATTTAGGGCCAGATCTAGGAAAATTGCAAATTGCGACTTGCAATTTGCTTGTCCTTCCGACTCGCAAATTGCAAGTCGCAATTTGCAATGCAGAACGGTGTCTCAGGTCTGCGAGTCGGTATGAGTTCGCAGAGACCCACCTCATTAATATTAATGAGGTGGGTCGCAAATTGCGGCCCCATACCGACTATAGGCACTCGCAAACATGGAGGCCTGCTGCTGTAGTCAGCAGACCTCCATGTTCGTGACTGCTTTTAAATAAAGCATTTTTTTTTTTTTTAAGTGTAGCCCGTTTTCCTTAAAGGAAAACGAGCTGCACTTAAAAAAAAAACCGAAACCTTTAGTTTCGGTATTTTTTCAGGGCAGGTAGTGGTCCCTTGGACCACTACCTGCCCTGAAAAAATAGTTTTGGGTCCATTCACAAATGGGAAGGGGTCCCATGGGGACCCCTTCCAATTTGCGAGTGGGTTACCATCCACTTCAAGTGGATGGTAACTGCGACACCATTTGGTATTGCATACCACTCCGAATCGCAAATAGGAAGGGAACACCCCTTCCTATTTGCGATTCTGAAATGCATTTTGCGAGTCGGTCCCGACTCGCAATATGCATTTCTGAATAGGAAAATGCGATTTGCGAGTCGCAAACGGCAATTTTTGCCGTTTGTGGCTCGCAAATGCTTTCCTACATCTGGCCCTAAATCCGTGGGCATGGTCTGTTCTCAATATTGTGTGGCAAAGGACTGATTTGGGTGCTGTTTCTACTGCATAGATAGTGTTTTATAAAGAGTTTTTTATTTATTTTTATAAACGAACAAATATTCGCAAAAACACAATGCAAAATGTATTATAACAGTGAATGCAAACACCAATACCAATACTCTAACACCTTCTGAGATATATTGTCTGTCATTTCCCTCTTGCTCGTTCCTGTCTCGGCCACCGTAAACTTCTATGAAGACTAATATTGCAATTAGGATTTGAGTTTGAGTTTGGTCCCACCCTTACAGCCCGGGATTAGTAATTCCTATGTTCATGGTTTTAAAGGGAACCGGCTTACTCGTTGTCTCGTGTGGTGTAAGTGTGACCCTCAACCGTAGCAGAGTTGGGATTGTAGGTAGTAGTGCCCCTTGTCCCTCGGGTGCTTTTTGTTTCGGGGAATTGTTTGGGGAGTTCTGTTGTCCTAGGTTGGTCAAGGGGTTAGTAGACTCACCCATGGTCCCCACACTCTAGTGTATTTGTCAGGGCACCCTCTCGCATTGTATACTAGTTTTTCGCACTCTGCGCACCAATCTACTCCTCGTCTCCATTTGGTGAGGGACGGTGCTTTTGTAGCCTTCCATTCTGACATGATGTCTCTTTTTGCCACAAGGCAGGCCACTCCCAGGAATGTACGGCTCGCCCTGTTTAGCCCTATCTCGCCTAGGGCCCCTAGTAAGAGTGATGTCGGGGAGATCTCTACTGTTGATTGCAGTACCTCGGAGACTTCCTTTATAATTGATCTCCAATACGACACTATAGTTGGACAAGCCCAGACCATATGAAAAAAGTCAGCTCCTGGTTGGGAACACCGGGGGCATTTGTCTGTGGGTTGGAGATTGGTCCGATGGAGTCTCTTAGGGGTAAGATAGGCTGCGTGTAGGTAAAGGGTTTGCAACAACTGGAATCGTGTAGATATGGCTAGTGTTCGAGGGGCCATCAATGCTTCTCTCCATTCCAAGTCTTCCATTGGACCTATCCAGCCCTCCCATTTCTGGCGAAGCTCCTCGAGGGGGGGGATGTGTTAGTGAGGATAGAACGGTAGATCTGGGAGATTCCTCCTTTGTTTAGATATCCCATCATGACCCTTGCTTCTAATGGGCTATACTCTGGGATGTCGTCTCCAGGCCGTATGTGTACTAGTAAAGCGTGTCTGATCTGTAGGTATTTGTGAAATTGTGTGTTATTAAGAGAGTATGTTCTCTGAAGCTCCTCAAAAGATCGGATTTGTGAGTTGCCCCAGATGTCGCCAAGTGTGGATATCCCAATAATGTCCCATTTCCGGAAGCCCTCTAGCGCGGAGACCTCCCCCAACCACTTCCCCTGCCAAAGAGGCGTCTGTAGTGTTAGAAATGACCACCACCCCGTGGCCCTTTGTGCTGCCCGCCAACCCGTGAGAACCAGCCTGGTCACTTCGGGGAAGCTTTGCGGGAACCCGCCCCCGTATAGAGCATGAAAGTCCCCGTTGTAGCCCAGTGTTTGGAGTTCTAGTCTGTATGCGGGGCAGTCCACCCTCCTGATAGCCAGTCGTTAATCACTAGTAGTTGCATAGCCAAATAGTAAAAGTATAAGTTGGACATACCCAGTCCCCCTTCGTAAATGTCTCTCTGACATGTAACAAAGGAGAGTTTGGGGCGGGAACCTCGCCATATGAATTGGCGCGTCATTGTCTCGATCTCATTGAACCATTTCCGTGGGATTGGATATGGAAAGTTCTGTAGTAGGTATAGGAATCTGGGAAGTATCATCATTTTGTATAATGCTATTCTCCCCAGTGTGTTAAGTGGAAGGTTTTGCCAGCGTTGGAGATCTTTTTTGGACTTCTTAAGGAACGGTGTGACGTTAAGTTCCCATGTTAGTTCGGGGAGTAGAGTTATGTGAACCCCCAAGTATTTAAAACTGTTGCGGCGGATTGGGATGCTTTTTTGCGAGGTTATACAGTCTCTGGAGGGGTGTAGAGGGATCAGCATGGATTTTCCGGGGTTAAGTGTTAGTCCGGAGGCCTGCGAGAAAAGGTCCATGAGTTCTAAGACACGTGGGCCACTCTTTGCTGGGTTGGATAGATAAAGGAGGACATCGTCCGCGTACAGCGCTACCCGTTCTTCCGGGCCTGTGGGCCATGTCCAACCTGTTACCAGTGGGTCTTCTCTCAGCAGTTTGGCCAGAGGTTCAATCGCGAGGGCAAAGAGTAACAGTGATAGTGGGCATCCCTGACGGGTCCCACGACGGATGGGGAATGGGTCGGAGGCCACCCCGTTCACTTGGACACAAGCGGTTGGATTTGAGTAAAGCAGTTTAACAAGACCCCGAAATTTGGGTCCAAATCCGTTCTTTATTAGAACGTGTTCTAGATATGTCCAGTCCACTGTGTCAAGGCTTTTTCAAAGTCTATCAGAAGAAGGGCGAGGGGGGACCCGGCCAGTGTGTCGCGTTGGGCCAGGGCAACGTGTAGTCTCCTAATGCAGTGCCTGGTGCTGCGAGAAGGCATGAAACCACACTGGTCTGGGTGTATCAGTGAGGGGAGCACTACTTTTAATCTGGTAGCAAGTATTGTTGAGAGTACCTTAATCTCGGCGTTTAGCAGGGAGATAGGTCTGTAAGCCGAGCGGTCCCGTGATGGCGGTTGGGTCTTTGGGATCACCACTATTGTGGCTTGGTCTAATCCGGTGGGGAATCGGCCGACCCTCTCCGCTTCCACCAACATGTTGAGCAGGTGGGGGCTTAGAATGTCCCCGCATCTACTACAGAGCTCAGACGGGAAGCCGTCTGGTCCGGGTGTTTTTCCTAGTGCCAGTCCGGATATGGCTGATGTGACTTCGGCCAGAGTAATGACCTCATCCAGGATCTCTCTGGTTGCATGTGAGATAGCGGGGAGGGTCATGTCATCTAGTAGGGGAGACTCCCTTTCAGCTAGTGGGCGGGGGCGCGCCGCGTATAGGTGAGTGTAATACGAGGCAAAGCTCGCCGCGATATCACTTGGAGTCTTCGCGACCGAGCCCGCCTCGTCCGTGACCTCGGGGATAATTCTGTCGGCTAATGGGCGCGAGGCCAGCCAGTGCAGGAGTTTGCCATTCTTATCGCCCCATCCGTACACGCGGGCCGCCAACGCCCTCCAGGTGTGTTTTGCGGCCTCGAGCACCAACTGTTTTATCTCTTCCCTAATCATTGTTAGACGTCTTAGGTTGGATGCTGATGTGGCGGTAGTCTCAGACTGCTCCAGGGCTAAGGCTTTGGACTCAAGGGCTGTCACCTGCAGGTCTCGCGCTCGTTCGCGGGCACGTACGCAGTGTTTGGCATAGCCTCTAAGCGTGGCTTTACATGCCGCCCAGACTGTGCCCGGGGAGCGAACAGATCCCAGATTTTAATCGAAGTATTGAGTAAGGTGTTCCCTAATTTCGAGGGTATACTCCTCATTCTGCAGGTACCAGGCGTTTAGGCGCCACGTGGGATGCTGGGTCGGGGTTGCGTTCCCCAGACGTATCTGCACTGGGGAGTGATCTGAGACCCCTTGAGGTAGTATCTCTGCGCCTGTGACTTTAGAGATGTCTAGAGCAGGCATAAACACGAGGTCGATTGCGGAGAGTTAGTAGGAAGGTATCGAAGCCAGCTGGAGGGGCATATGCGCATACAAAATTGGCCGGTGACCCGTGTAGCGTGCCGGTCACTGTTACAAATCTACCATGTGGGTCTGAGTGTGTGGAGGTGAGCACCATGGGTAGCGAACGGTGGAGTAGGATAGCTACTCCTCTGGAGCCCCTCGAGAAGCCTGCGTGGAAAACTTTGTCAAACCCCCCTCGTGCTAGGATGGGGCACTTGGTTCCTAGCAAGTGTGTCTCTTGCAATAGAACCACCGAGGGGGCATATCTGCGTAGGGTGTTAAACACAGCGGATCTTTTAATTTTATCTAGGAGGCCGTTGACATTCCAGGAGAGGATTTGTGTCGGTGAGTGAACTGTTTGTGTCATGGTTGTGTGGTGGGTGGTCAGGGATCTGAGCAGGGACCCATAGATGGCCACATGGACTGAGAGCGATCTATGTGACAGGTGTAGGTATTGCAGTAATAACTTAATATAACTATTTCACTAGCCCCTAACGTGAGCTTTGAACCCCTTAACTTCCCCCCACCCCATACTTCAACCCTTGAAGCATCTGTCGCCCTAGTGCCCAACGGGGGCAACACAGCCGTGTAGACAGCCATCGAGTGGAATGGTGGACCCCTCCTGTACGCCGGATCAATTGCAATTAACTAGGGTGAAACCCACTGCCCTTAGTAAAGTCGTTAGAGTGCACAACGTGGTGTCGTCATGGGCATAGCCCGTTCCGCTTGCGTGGGGTGGCACCCGGTTCAGTTGGTGCGACCCAGCCGACTGGAGTTCAGTGTATGTAGGGCCGGTGTCAGCCAAGTTCAGGAGATTGGCTCAGGCGATCTTCTCTTTGGTCATCTCCTGAGGATTGGTCTCCAGGGTGATCCACTGGTCCCCCCCTGGGCGTTGGGGCCTGGACCGGGTGGGCATCTTCCTCAGTACGGGCGCTGGAGTTCTTCCGTCCCCCCCGTCTGGATCTGGTGCGTTTCCGACCTCTCCGTGTGCCTGATCGTGTGTTTGTTCGTGGCTCATGGAGACCCTCAGATGTACTAGGTGGGCCTTTCCGGATTCCGATGCCCTCCTCTGTCAACCAATCCCATGCCAATCCCATGCCTCTTCAGGTGTCTCGAAGAAGTGCGCCTTACCGGCAAGGATTACCTTTAGGCGTGCTGGGAAGAGGAGCATATAAGAAAGTTGCATCGCTCTCAGCTTCTGTTTCACCTGTTCGTACGATCGACGCTTAGTTTGGACTTCACGGGTGTAGTCTGGGAAGACCAGAATTTTTTGATTGTCCCAACGGAGGTCAGGGGAGCGCCTGGTTTCTCTTAGGATAGCGTCCCGGTACTTGAAATTGAAGAAGCGCGCTATCATAGGTGTACGAGGGCCGCCCGGCAGGGGCGTGGGGCCAGTGCCCTGTGTGCCCGTTCTATTGCAAACCACGGTGAGAGAGAGTTCTCTGGCATCCATGACTTAATCCACTTCTCCAGAAACTCGGTAGCTTTACCTTCCTCAGCGTCTTCCGGGATGTCCACGAAGCGCAAATTGTTGCGTCTGGAGCGGTTCTCGGCATCTTCCGCTCTGCGATGAAGTTCGCCAGCTCGGGTCTGCAGCTGGGCCACCTTGGTTCTAAGGTCGATCAGGTCTTCCTCTGTCCGCGAGACGCGGTTCTCCACCTCTGTAATTCGGCCCACGGCGTTTCTGAGGTCTTGTCTCACCAGGCACATCTCTTCTCTCACCTCCCCGATCTTGGTCTCCACCGCTCGCTGCGAGGTTTGGATTGCAAGGAGGATCGCGTTGACCCCGTCTGTGGCCTGGTCCTCAGGCGGAGGATGTCCGCTAGCTCGAGGGACCGTCGGTGTGGTAAATTGATCAATTCTCAGCTGGGATGGCTGCGTCTGTCTAGAGGCTCTGTCCTTGCCCATGGTGTCTGAGAGGGTGGGGAGGCGCAGCTACGTCCCCGCTGGGGCAAGGCCCGGCCTCCACCGGGGGTCCTATGTCTCCTGGCTCTTATTCTTTTGTTCTCCCTGGGTGGCTCCTGGCTATACCGTTCATTATTCACTTTTCGCTTCACTCCGGGAGAGGGGGATCAACCCGGGGGACGGCCTGGAGTTGGCCTCCTCCAGTCCCACTGGCCCCAAGAGTCAAATTTGTCACACCAAAATCCAGATGCCAGGGGGGGCGTTTAGTCGTCGCACCCCTCTGGGGTGGTCGCTCCTCCTCGGGCGGCCCTAGTGCCCCCTTTATACCGACATGAGGCGAATTTAGGCCGCCGTTCTCTCGTTGGTTGTGGCTTCGGGGGGCCCCCTAGATCTTCTCCTCTGTGTTCTTCACACTGCGGGGCCCTTTTGGTGCCCACTGATCGCCCGGTGCCCTGTCCAGCCGCCAGCTCCGGGGTCTTGGGGCGCGGATTCAATTGTTGTCATGGGCCCCTGCCACCTCCTCTCACCTCTTGGCTTCTTGTTTCTTTTTTCTCCTGTTCGTGGCCCCGCAGCCCAGGTGCGAAACGGATGGTCGGTCACCGGAGGGGGCCAGCCTCCGGTCCGCGGCCCGCTGTTGGTGAACTCCGGGGCCCCCGGAGCCGGGCCCGATCCCCGCCGGAAAGTGGCACGCTGCGTGGTCTCCTCAGTGCCCTGGGTGGGCGCGGGTCCTCGGGGACCATCTTCCCGGCCCTCCCCTTCCTCGGTTGGAGCCGCGCACAGGCTTGCGCGCGGCTCCCTGGTGCTCGGCCGCGGCCACCCCGGAAACACGCCAGCCCCGGGGTCAATTGTCTCCGGCCCGACAGCCCCCAGGCGTCCGCCCGTGCACTCACCCGGACGCGCATCCTCCGCGGCTCCAGCGGGTTCCAACTCGCCTTCACCGCTCGGAACTCAGAGCCAGGGCCTCTGGCACGGGACGTCCTCGTGCTCGACTCAGCTCCGTCCCAGGGGTGGCGCCGCCTCCCGATGGCACCCAGGCCCCTAGGAGCCCCGGACTTCGGTCTTTTGGGGTCCAGGGGCGCCGCGGCACCATTCAAGTCCCGGGTGGGACGGAAAAGGGGATCGGTGTGGCAGTGGATTAGGGCGGATGACAGAGGGGTCCGGAGCACTCTCAGAGTGCGACCGCCATCTTGACGCCCTTGGCCACGCCTCCGCATAGATAGTGTTTTAGGTGCCATTTGTCTCCCTGGTCAGTATACTGTCAGATTGGAACAGAAAATAGGCCTGGGCATCAAAATAAAAGTGGCCCCCATTAGTGAATCCAATAGGTATAAAAAGTGTTCGACATTTGCAAATTGGAGCAGTTTTAAACATCTAAAGACACGCTGTAAAGGGGATATAAAAGATATGGGGGACTGTATGCATTTGTAGCTGCTGTAGGCAATGTCTGTGGTGATATTAGAAAAATCAACAGTAAAAACTAGCACACCAGACCATAGAAAAGGCCCACAAACATCCAAAAACACAGCTCACAAACTAACCTGTCAGACTAGCCAACTGGGCAGTACCTGGTTGCCTTATAGGCCAGTCTGACCTTGAGTCAGTACTTTTCGGGGGTTTTGTCACCACAAATAGGTTTTTTGATACTTAGTTCTTCTAGAAAAAAATGTTTTTGATGCCCATTACATACATTGCAGTTACTGCTTCAGCCAGACATAATTCTACAGGTAAACCTTACTGTGCAATGCAACCAGGGCACTAAATGAGTGCGCCACATTTCGGATGGGCTTGAAGAGATTTTTGATATGCAGACGGCAGTTCCAGCTGTATACATTTAAAGTTGTGTTGTATTGATTGCAAACATACAGTCCCTAATCAGATCTGTTTTAAAACAGACAATCATAATTTGTGATACACAATTAAGACATATTTGCCCAATGATTGATTTGGTTGATTTGCACTCAGGAGATAATTCGATGAATGACATGCCCATTACAAATAACCAGACAAAATGTAACCACATGAATATCCTATTTTACCAACACCATGTTTTCAAAAATGTTTGGTGCGATTCCCAGTGTTCTACAGGGGAAGATCATAGCTCATTTAGTACTTCAGCTAGTTCATTTGCGTAGATTTTGTAAATAAAATTTAGCTCTCACCAATAGTCAGCACTCCCTGCTCTGCTATAGTATGCTACATGGACTTTTATAACACGTTATTCACTAGTGAGGGTATGAAGGCCCTCGCCAATGGGTAGGCAGCGTCTTGCCTGGAGTTAATCGAAAATCCAGCTCTTCAGTTTGTGGAATGCGAGGAGTGACACAGAGGACCTTATGTGGTGGGGGGGGGGTCATTCCAAGCTTTGGGGGCAATGTATGAGAAGACGCAACCTCCTGCTCTGATCTTGTGTATCGTGGGATGGTAATGAGTGAGAGACCAGAAGGACTAAGGTGCCTGGAGGGTTGGTAGAAGTGGATGCGTGTATTGAGGTAAGGGGGGTCTATGTTGTGCAAAGCATTGCAAGCGTGTGTAAAGAGTCTGGAGTGGGTGCGTTTGTGTATAGGGAGCAAGTGGAGTTTCTTGAGATGAGGGGAGGTGTGTTTGTGTCTCTGGAGCTTGTGGATGAGTCTTGCTGCATCGTTCTGGATGGTTTGGAGTCTGCTTAGGAGCCGTTTATTGATTCTGGCGTAGAGTGTGTCACCCTAGTCCAGGGTTCTGCAAAGTCGGTCCTGGAGAGCCGGGTCCATGGCAGATTTTTTGCATATCCACATTTAGAAACAAGATGTTTCAGAAATCTACAGTTTTCTAAATGTGGATATGCTAAAAACCTGGCATGGACCCGGCTCTCCAGGACCGGCTTTGCAGGACCCTGCGGCCTAGTCCGGTCTCTTTGTTATATGTGCTTGTGTGACAGCTTTCCTGGTGTTTTCAGATATCCACTTGCAGATTTTTCAGAGCATTTTCATAGGTGGAAGAAGGTGGAGGTAACTGCGTTGACCAGTGCTGTTATGTCAAATTTTTCTTTCAGGAAGAATCCCAGGGAGGTAGGGGTTGAGATGGGTGCGAGGTCTGCTGGCCACTAGGTGAAGTCCCACAGGGAGGTTCTGTTTCCAAAGATCACCTTCTTGGTATTGTCTGGCATAAGCCTGAGGAAGCTGGCCCTCATCCAAATGGCTACTGCGGTCATGCAGCTGTTGGAGATGGTCTTAGTAAATTAAGTCTTGTATGCAAGAGAGAGTACAAGTTGGGTGTCATCTGCATACAATGGGATGTTCATGTTATAGGATCTTGTGATACCAGCCAGTAGTGTCATGTAGATGTTGAACAGGGTTGGACTGAGAGATGAGTTTTCAGATACTCCACAGATGATCTTTCTGGCTTTCGACATGTAGGGTGTCATGTTGACTTTATGTGTTCTTTCTGTGATGAAGGAGCATATCCATTTGATGGCAGAGCCTTGGAAATCAGTCTCAAGGAGTCTTTTGATCATGGTGGAGTTGACAGACCGTATTGAAAGTGGCAGAGAGTTTGAGCAGGATGAGGTCTGCTGTTTGTCCTTGGTCGAGGAGCATCCTGATGTCATCTGTGGCTGCGATGATTGTGGTTTCTGTGCTGTTGTTTGGTTTGAATCCAGACTACAAGGTGTTCAGTCGTTGGTGTTGGTCTAGGTGGTTGGTGAGTTGTCTGTTTATGGCCTTCTCCCAGATGTTTGCAGGAAAGTGTAGCAAGGAGATCTGTCTTTAGTTAGCTAGTTGAGCAGGAGCTGCCAAAGATTTGTTGAGCAGGGTGTTTATTGTGATGTGTTTCCCGGTACCTGGAAAAGTGGTGTTGGAGATGGCAGTGTTTAGGACGTGGGTGAGTGTTTCACTGATCATGTGGGTAACCATGTTGTAGATGTGGTGTGGGCATGGGTTCGGAGGTGATCCGGAATGGAAGGTTCTCATGATGCTTGCTGTTTCTTTCGTAGTGAAGGTCTTCCAGGCGGACAGGGTCCTCTCAGTGTGGTGGGTTGGTAGGCTGGCGGCAAAGCTATGAGGGTCTGGTTGAGGGTCGAAGCTGTTGTAGATGGTACTTATTTTGTCACTGAAATAGTTAGATAGTCTGTCACACAGGTTCTGCGAGGGGATGAAGTTTGATGAGGCAGTGGGGTGAGCTGAAGTTTTTGACAAGTGCAAAGATCTCTTTGTTGGTGTTGGTGTTGGCGCTGTTCTGTATGTGTTTGGCTAGGGCCCTCTTTTTTGTTTCTCTGACCTGGTGGTGGTATCATCTTAGGGCTTCCGTGAAAGTGTCCTTGTTGGTCTCTTTTTGGCTTGTTCTCATTTTCTCTGTAATAGATTGCAGTGTTGATTGGTTCCTCTAGGTTCATCTGAATACCAGTTGGCCTATTTTGTAGCTCTTTTGTGGTGGCTGTGTTTGAGGGGCACCAAGATGCTGGTGTAGTTGGATGACCAATTGTTGAATTGGTCTGTGTCAGTGTTTATGTCTCTGGTGAGGGTAGGCATGGTCTTGGGTAGGGCGTTGTCCCAGCCTTCTTCTGTGCTGCTGCTTCATTTGTGTCTCGTTTGGCTGGTGTTGGCGGATGTCTGGAGGCCGGGGGTGGTTATCTGTAAGTAGACAATGCAGTGGTCAGTCAAAGTGAGTGATGTGGTACCAGAGAACTTGACTCTGTTGAATGTAGCGTAAATGGGTTCAAGGGTATGTCCAGCAGCGTGGGTGGCTTTGGTGATGTGGTGGGTGAGTTCGAAGATACTGAGTCTCTTGAGGAGTTCTAAGGAGCTGACGTCAGTCTGGCCTTCCAGATGGAAGTTGAGGTCTTCTTAGGAGGATGTAAGCTTTGAAGCCTAAGACTAGAGGGGCGACAAAGTACGTGATGTCTTGGGTGAAATTTGATCGTAGTCTGGGTGGATTGTAGGTGAAGGTTCAATTCAGGGTGAGGTTTACTGAAGTTTGGAGTTTGAAGTGAAGGTTCTGCATGGAGGGGATTGTTTTTTCAGTGGTTGTGATGCAGTTGAGAGATTCCTTGAAGATGATCGCAATTTCTACTCCTGGTTTGTGTTGTCGGTCCCCTCTTGCGATCTGGTGTCCTAAACCAGATTGCTGTGGTAATGTCTGGAGCCAATAAGGGGTCTTGCCAGGTTTCCGGCATGAATAGGCGGTCCGGAGCATTGTTGCTAAGCAGGTCCCAGATCTCGGTGGCATGTTTGCAGAGTGAGCGAGTGTTGAGTAGCATTAATGAGAGTGTTTCTGGGGTGCTAGTTTGCTGGTCAGATGGGTCAGCGTGCTGTGGGCCTTCTAAGTGGTTGTAGGTGGCGCTTGAGTTGTGGGACTGGTGTTGCATGTAGAGTGACCAGTTGGGCATGAGAAGGCACTTAAGTGGTGGGGCATGGCAGAAGTGTGAGGATGAGCAGCAGGGGTTGAGTGAGCAGTCAGACTAGGGGTCCTGGCACTGAGTGTGGACAAGGCACAGATGGTGGCAGACGGACTTGCCTTTGGCATACCCATTGTGCATCCACGCTGCGTCAACCATTAATTAGGCTCTGGGAAGGAGGCAAGGAATGAGCGCAGTGGGTGGTGCTTAGCTGGAGAACAGGCGAGTGGGAGAGGAGTTGCAGGAAAAGCAGATAAGGAGCAGGGTAAGGAGGGGGCGCGTTGGCGGGAGTAGAAATACAGCACACGAGGCCAAAAGGATGAAGGAGTGACAATATCCCAAAGAGCAAGCAAAAGAAGCATAAAGGGTAAAAGAGTGAGCAAAAAAGGGAAAAAGCACGCAATAAAAGCGCAAAGGATGAAAAGAGTGAGCAAAAGAGTCGAAAAAAGCAAGTAGAACAGGCACAAGATTGACGAGAGAGACTCAAGTGAGAGAGAGTGAGAAGAGAGCAAGAGGAGCATGGAAGAGGAGGCTGGAGCCTCGAACTGCAGCAGCGGGACCCGCAAGGGCCTTGACCGGTCGGAGGACTGGTCCAGATGAGGCAGGGCCTGGGCACCTGCTTCTCTCAAGATCGTTCCAGCTCCTTTGCAGCCAGTCAACTGCCTGGCACAGGAGAACGTTCAGAGATCAATGCTGCAAGGCTGATGTATGACAGTAGACTAGAACTATACAGCCCAATGAGACTACATTATTGACAGTAATGTGCTTTACACATGCAGATGCAAAAACTAACAGAGTAATATCTCTGTTGCGCATGAATGTCCTACCTGAAGTTGATAAAGATTGATATGCTTTGGGGGGGGGGGGGGAAATGTTAGAGGTTTGTCTTTTTCATGTATCCTTACAAAATTGATCTATCAGCCCCCTCTACCTGTTGTGGAAATCTGTTGTGACCACCCCTACTGGATTTTTTTCCTTGCTCTTTTTGTACCTCGGTGTGTGCATACAAAATGAAGTCCTTGGCTATAGAAATGTACATGAGACCATATATTCCCGCCTGCAGGGCTATCCCTCCTCCCACACAGCTCCCTGAATCCCAAATACCTACTTGACCCCTGGGCCTAGGTAATCAGAATGCTGGTGATCTCTTCTTCATCTGCAGTAGGTGAAATCTCTTGTTAGACTACAGTAGAGTTCAAATGCCTCAAGAAGACACCATTTAAAGCCTCACAGATTCGATACTAACCTCAAATCACAGAAGCCACATATCCAATACATTCTGATTGTATGTCACTACACTGATTTAACGCATAGGATTACATACTTTTCTCAATAACTACTGCATGTGAAAAAACACGTAATGAATCAACTGTATAGTCAAATTTACGGAGTGTAATATGCTGTTTATTGCTGTTTTTGAGAGTTGGTTGAGTATCGTGACCCACTTGAGCCTTCACCTCTCATGTGTCATGAGCTCTCCCCATACTCAGCAAACGTATGTAACTTCGAGTTGGGATGGCAACTGTGAACACAAGACAAGGTTTCCCGGTCCGAGGTCACCCATTGGGGCTCTCTGTGGCATAAGGCTAGTGTTCACTAGAGTTAGATGACCCCAAAACGAAAGAATGATAAATTTGTATCATGATTAAAAAAAATAATGAAGGATTTGTACTGAACGGCTATCAGGCTAGATCACTGTTATGTTTATAGGGGGTTACTGAACTTTATAATTATGTGGCTCTTGCCACATTGCAGCAAGTCAGAGGGGAGTTAACAAACCTGGTTTCAGGAGGTCCATCTATGTAATGAAAGTGGTGGACCTAACTCCATCCTCAAACAATGAAAATTGTAATGCAAGGCCATGATGATACGACGTCACCAATGGGGCACCCCATGGTCTGAGTCTAATAGCTCTAAATCCTGTGGAGCAGGGCTCATATGTCTTGACTTTAGTATAGTCCTGAAGGGTCAGAGGATAATCCTGGGGATCAAATAGAGTGTGGTGGAATTGTACATATGCCACAAGATGGCAGATGCACAGTTCCACCAAACTTGTGGTTCCTACATCCCTTTTTTTTTTTTGAGGCAGAGGAATCGCTGGTTTGCCAACAGCAGTGCCCCAAACACCTCCGCTGGCAGAACCCCTTTACACCCTTTGGTCAGTCCATTTCAAGAGTGAGAAATTGTGTCAATTTTTACTTCATGAAAAATATCAATACTTATGATAAATTACATAAAATTTTACTAGTGGTTCAAAATCTGGTTTGAAGCAATCTGTTGTGAAACGTTTGTGTAAACCTGGGCCCTGGATATGAAAGTCATGTAAGATACTGGCAGGACCCAGGTTCGAACAGAAACGTTTTTTTAGTTAGATTTTTTGTTGTTATTGCTGGAACAAATCTTCAACGAGCAAGAACACGAATTTTGTGAAGGTACTTAACATTTCACAGATGCCTACTGCCACTTCCATTCACGTTCCTCCTTGCTTGAGTGTGTTTGCTGCAGGAGAAGCGCCCCCCACAACTGATTGCCCGGCCTGTGATTCAGAGTGCCATAACCGAGATCTGTCTGGCCACTGCAAGCCAGGGAAATGTTTGTAAGGCATGCATGGAAGTCACTTACTCAAAGAGAACAAGATGAGTTGAAGCAGAATCATTTTATGGTGGCACTCAGTGTCTTCCTGAAGGCATCATGGACATGAATTTGATTTCCCTATCACAAAGTACATGTGTAACATGTCACACCCACAACACTCTAGACACACTTGGGAATGAAGCAAAGGACCATACCGGTGAAGGACTGGATGCGATTTACGGGGGAGAACCAGAAGGTCTTCTCTTCAGGGGAACAGGTAGAAAGGTGTGTCTCTGACCTGCCACCAGCACAAAAGAGTGCTTCAGGACACCACCCAGGCATATCACCAGATCTGCCTGCAGCGCTAAAGTCCGGTGATCATATCCCCAGAGACAGAAAATATCTGACCTAAACACCAAGTGTAGTGAGTCGACACGGGAACAGTTATTATGCATAGCAAGCACACAACCCTCCAATTAACCAAGTTATTTACAAACTGGGAAACTGGCCTTGCTGCCATTCCCAACCATTTATATCTTCTGACCGGCATCAGCTACAGGTCACACTACCAAATTGGGGCATGGTGTTGGAAGTGTGTCCAGGGCTACATATAGCCCCCCGACTGAAGACCTATGCAGAGATATGGAAACAGGTCTCACCCTGTACCCTAGAATCAGACCTTCTTGATGAAATTGTGAGGTCCAATTCTTCTTTCTAATATTTGATTACACTCTTCCATTGCCCACATCCTTAATAGTGTCTCTAGATACAGAGGGTTATTGGACCTGTGTGACTATCACATAATAGTCTATAGAAAGAGTAATACTTAGGCAGCTTCTAACTATAACAGAAGGACACTAGGTCCTTCTTGAACAGCTGCTTAAAATATACTTTTGCAGTCCCCAGCCCTGACCATAAGGCATGTTCATGACTCTGGTACTCTCGAGGTAATGGATTCTTTTTCACATGCCAACATGATTAACAGAGATATCACTGCCAGTATCCTTTGATGACATGTATCCTCAAATAGAAGGTGCCAGAAGACCTTATTTAATAGCAAACTATTTGTCTAGTGCTTATTTTACAAACTAATGCTAAAAAACGAAAATTCAAGCAAGGTTCAAAAGCATAAACCCCAGCGTCTCGAGTTCCTTCCTAAAGTGGAGGAGAGATGGTTCTAGTCAGACCCTAGTTGGAATACTATTTCAGATACTTTTAAGGTAGCAAGACAAGGCTGTTTTTCTAAACTTTTCCTTCTAGGACTTTTTGGATTCTAGGCTGACGATTCGCAAGGATGGGTGTTGTTACAGACATATGTGAATTTCTTTTTTTTCTGCCATATGTGCTAAATGTAACTGTCTTTAAGATGAGGCAGAAGAACTTGAAGGTGCTGTAGGCATCCAGTGGGGGCCTGTGGAGCTTGCTAAGTGTGGGAGTGATCAAGCCTTATTTTCTCATTCTCTTGATAAGTATGTCAGAAGCACGCTTGATGCTCTTCAGTAGTAGAGACACATAGGTATCTGGATTGCCAGCGAGCTGGATGTCCCTGCAGTTCCGTCGATTTCTGTGTTTCCAGGAAAAAAAAGTTTTGATTTGGGGGTAGAAGTGAAATCTGGGGCCAATCTGTCCCATTTTAGCAATGTGGATCTTTTATAAAAAATATTTCCTTACTAGAATTTTACATTGTATAGGATAATTAAGGCTGTGCGGTGTAGTCAAGAAGAAAACTTTTCAAGCATGGAGGATGTTCTAATATCAGCTCAGGTAGAAGATGCATGGGTGATATTTTGTTTAGAATAATTTACTTACTTAGTAGAGCAAGATATGTAAACACGTATCAAACAATGAGACCCATCTGCAGATTATAGCAACCCCATAAGCAATTACGAACATGTAGTTTTACAGCTTGTGTATTATATCTCTATACATTAGCAATCTCACAGAATTGCTCTATTTGGTTATTGACATGGTAGGTGACTTTTTCTTTTAATACCACCTTGAACACGTCTGATCTCCATTTAATCCAGTGCCTTAATCATGTGTTGTCTTCTATGTGGTAAAATACATAATTTGGCAACCGCTTCGGAGGTTGTCATGCATTTGTGTTCATGATTATTAAGTCCTACTATACAGTATTACCTAAATCGTGTTACATGCATAAGTATGCAGAGGGAAAGAATTGCAATGCTGCTGACAGCAGAGAATAAGCCCTAAATCAATGTCCTCCAACACAGGTACATTTTTATACTAGCCCAGAGCATATGGTAAAGATCAGATTCTGGCTCCCCACAACTCCCTCGTTAAAAAAAATGTTGCAGTCATACAGCCTTATGCAATTTCAAGGGAGCCCGGCACCAGTTACCTATCATTGTGAAGTGCAAAGTATTGAGTTGGTCCTCTCTAAGATACCCTTCATGAGACCCCACCAAGGGAACCTAGTCATCTTTGTCCTAATCCGCCTGTAACACAGTTTGCCAGCATTATTGGGTAAGGCTTAGGTGGAGAATACGAGATAAATAGGCAATCCATCGTTTCCTGACGAAACTCCTTTAAACAAGTCCCATGCTTTTAAGTATTGTTTTACGTGGAAATTCAGAATGAGGCCAGACCTAAAGCTCTGTGTGTTTTTTTTCCAGATTATTAGCACTACCCTCATCACAGGGTAAGTACACATGGGTAGTATTAAATGATACATAAATAAGAAAGATAAGTCCATTAGGCAATCCATTTTCTTCCTTTCCATTAAAGTCCACAGTGGTGGCTGATGTGTTAGATAAAAAATACAATAGTTGTGGAAGGTGCTGGTGGTCTCAGTACTAGGAATGAGTGGGCAGAAGCCCAAGACCCCCTGATTCAGGGTAAGCTTATTTTTTAACATGAAAGGTTTCAGTCCCCTTGCCTTCATCCTCTACTCAACACAGAAAGTGCTTGATATGTTTCTGGATTGAGGTAAAAATTGAATTGTACACCAGTAAGGGGAGCATAGCCAACATATAATGAAGTAACATAACAAAGGCCCCTTTGCGGTGTGGGAGGAGCTCTTCAGCACAGAACCCTAGCCTGAGAGCTCCTGAGTGAGTCTGGAGGGGGGCCCTCCTTGTACTTTGAAAGGAGGGACCCTCAAGTTTGATTATGCCACTGAAATAATACCTAGGAACACTGTCATTTTAATCACTTGAACCCTACCCCATTAAATGAAGTGTAATTGTGACAATTGTGCAGTGTCATAATGTGCTTCTGCATTCAAGGAGGTGATATTATCCTCTGCCATCTTTGCCAAACCTTTTTTAAGCCAATACCGAAATCCTTTCGGCACCCATGTCATAGCAAGTTTCCATACACATGCTTTAGTAGTGACACATGACCTAGGGAGAGCTTCACACTTTGTCCAGTAGTTCTCAGAGCTCGAAAATATTGGATACAAGTGGAATAGAGATATTATAGCAGGGACAGAGGCCTTTGGTTTGGTGATGGTGAATAAGATGTCATCAGCATATAGGAACACTTCCACAATACCACAGGTGCTAGCAATATGTGACACATCATGAAAGTCTAATTGCTGCAATTAGAAGATCCCGAGCCAGAAGAAAGAGGAGAGGTTGAAATGGACATCCCTTGTGAGTCGCTCACCATACTGGGAAAGGTCTGAACAGAAATCCCCCACAGAACATCTGGGCTACTATTGTATAGCCAACGGACGCTGGAGATGAAATCCTGATCCATTCCAGCTCTCACCACGGTTCAAAAAACAAAAACGTATGCGAGGTCAGCACGATCCAATGCTGTTTCCAGATTGAGAGAGAGTCATTTTAGCTAGATTATCTTTGGATAGCCATGGTACACGAGTAAATGTGAAAATGTGTTCATATGATTTCATAAAGATGTAACAGGTACAACCCATCTCTGAGCCTCGTGCATTAGGGAGGGGATGACCCTACTAAGTCTCTTGCCAGTATCTAAGCCAATATGCTAATGTTATTGGTCTGTAGTTTACATAATCCATATGCTCTTTGTCTTCCTTTGGTGGGGAGGGAAATGATTTACAAATTCAATTGAAACCTTCGAATTGTCAAGGACTCTCCTTCCGTGAAGGCCTTATTTTGCATTAATGCTAGAAGGTCTTTCTCGTTTTTTTTGTGGAATTAACCAGGGAATCTATCCAAATGTGGGAAGATCACAAATAGCATCTTTACATTTTTACAATATAATTTCCTGCTAAGGCAGCATCTACTCCGTGTGTAAGTGCCAGCAGGGAGAGAGGATGCACAAAGGTCGTTTTCACCTCCTTTGTTTCTATGTTTGAGAAATACAAATATTTATATAAGGAGGCAGGCGCTTCCCATATGTCTATCGGCGGGTTACCAGTCTGCTCTCTAAATCTCGTGTGGCTGGGATCACCATGTGTGCCTTTCTCTTGTTCATTTGGAGGGCTCGAAGTTTGCTGGCGTTTTCACCATCCTCATGATGGTCTGATTTCACCTTTTGCAAGGCATATTCAGCTTTGGAAGTGA
The DNA here is from genome assembly GCF_031143425.1 of Pleurodeles waltl. Classification (NCBI taxonomy): domain Eukaryota; kingdom Metazoa; phylum Chordata; class Amphibia; order Caudata; family Salamandridae; genus Pleurodeles; species Pleurodeles waltl. The sequence goes on along the minus strand of NC_090440.1, from coordinate 547,563,344 downwards.
AAAGGAGGCTAGGGGAGAAAGTCAGTGACTCAAGGCAGTGGCGAAGTTGAAACCTAGGTTGAGCATTGTACTGCCTCCTCGGTGTTTTAACTGCAAGCTCAAGACACAACTGATCCAATTTCTTTTTCCATTTTGCCAAAGCAGAATCACTCAGCAACATCCCTCCTCACGCTGTCTTCCTAACTGCCCGGTACATTTGTGAGGAGGTCACCTAGCCCTTATTGTTGCTGGTACATTGTGAAATGTAGGACTGCAACTGAGACTTTGCATTAGATAGCTTATATGTGTGCGTTCGAATTCTGCAAATAATTAATAGAGTAGTGGCCAAAGTCAAGGCCCAACTGTATCCGGAAGTAATCAGAAATTCCCCCTCCTAGATTTCACACCAGAAAACATAAAGAATAATTGGTCCGAGTCACAAAATAACCTATGTGTGAGTTAGTGCCATGGACACAGGAAAGAAGGCATGATGACCAATGATGTTCCTAAGTTAAGCTCTGTCATTTTCGCTGGTCTTGCCAAAAAATTCTGTTCCGTCCAACAGGGATTTGCAGTCAGAAAAGGTACTTTTTAGGTACAGCAAGCTCTGGGTATTACTAATAGATGGCTGCCACCCAGATAGACCCTTACAGCAGACAAATCCTGCCCCAGAAGTCACTGAAGGAGTGCAGGAGTGTGCATCAAACAATGTGGCTTGCCCTCCAATACCCAAACAGTCGTTGGGCCCAAGAACATTTCCCTGCTGAATTAAATTAAAAATCTGAAACGCCAACCATGAGGCACTCAGTTTTGCTCAAAAAGGATTGCACAAACAGGGTTCTGTGATACCAGCCCATACCGTCAACCAGGCAATCAACAAGGAGGAGCTGAGGCAGCCCCGCACCCAAGGCAAACTGCTCCCCGTGGAGTGCCATCCCCTGCACATTGAGGATGGGCATCACATCACATCCGGTAGGTGGGGCTGCCAACCCGCTATAACAGCTCAGTGAGCTCAGCGACCCAGCAACAGCTGCATCACACTGGTGCATTCAGGTGGTATCCCTTAACTATTTTAAGGCAAAGAAAGAAACAGGTGGTGAAGTAAATATGCCCCACACACACAAGGTGATGGGAGGGTACTAGCAATATGTCTAACCACTGGCAATCGCTCAAGGTAGCACTCCAACCCACTGTTCTTTTATCAACATGCCACTTCAGATTAGACCCAGGCATGTGCAAATCATTCTTGACCTTGCTCCAACAGGAACAGTTCAGCCTGTACAGCCAAGGCAGGCACTCTCCAAACTGGAACACAAGCAACCCAAGACTGGCTCTTAATTTGGGTGTAGCTTGGTTCCAGTGACACAGTGAGCTAGGCACCCACGTCTAGGCATACCCTTGGTCACTTGGGGCGTAACATCAAACACACGAAAGGTGATAGGAAGATGCTTACAATACGTCTAATCACTTGATTTACAAAAGGCGAGGACTGGAAACATGGAGTCAGTCCTACCTACGTGCACTAATTGGACAACTCTACCATCAAGGCTTCTGGCAGCAAATACGAAAAAGAATGTGCACAGTTACAATACATTTAAAATAGGTGATCCCAAACAATAGATGGATTCCAGACTGTTGTTTTGTGCGTGACTGTAGTCATGAGTCCCAGGAGAACAATCAGGCTCAGGCGGGACGGGCATTGGTGTAGCTTCGGGGAGTGTGAAGAGGGGTGGTATTTTTGGGGTCACACTCCAAATGCATTCTTGGCTTGTTAGTTGGGCCTGGCGGCCCTCACTCAGGTTTCTTTTTTATAAAGAAATGTTATTGATTTTATGAAAACAAGAAAATAAAAATACAAGTACAAATAACATAACACCAACTGGTGTTTGGGGACGGTCAATCCCTGGTCCAAATCAGGACTCCGTACAGCATATCTATACACAGAAATAATAGTTAGTAGCTTATACTTAAACTCCATGAGGGTACCACATCCTGAGTTGCGTTGCTCCCAGGCTAAAAGCATGCCGCATCCTCCCACTTCCCCCACACTTTGTTGTATTTGTTTGGGCACCCCCTGGCCTCGTACACCAGCCTCTCACGCTGTGCGCACCAATCCACTCCACGTCCCAATTTAATCAGTGCCGGTGCTGCCCCGGCCTTTCAGTCTACCATTATATCTCTCTTGGCCACTAAACATGCCATTCCCAAGAAAATCTTGTCTGCTCTCCTCAGACCCATCTCACCCATGACCCTCAATAAAAGCGGTAGTGGGGCCACCTCAATATCCTCCTGCAGGGCCTTAGAGACCTCTCCCATGACCGCCCTCCAGTAAATCTTTATAACTGGGCATGCCCAAACCATGTGGAAGAAGTCAGCATCTGGATCGGAGCATTGGGGACAGTCAGCTGTGGTTCGGAGGCCCGCTTTATGTAATCTGATAGGAGTGAGGTATGCCGTGTGCAGATAGAGGGTCTGAAGTAACCGGAATCGCGTAGCCATTGTTAGGGTCCAAGGGGCCGTCAACGCCTCCACCCACTCTTCCTCATCCATCGGTCCCACCCAATCCTACCATTTCCGGCAGAGCCCCTCAAGGGGACAGGTAGTGTTGGCCACCAAGGAACGGTATATCTGGGAGACTCCGCCCTTGCCCAGGTTTCCCATCAGCACTTTCGCCTCCATAGGACTGTATTCGGGAACGCCATCTCCCGCTCGTATGTGCACTGACAAAGCGTGGCGAAGCTGAAGGTATTTATGGAATTGTGTCTTGTTTAGCGAGAAGAGTTCCTGGAGCTCCTCGAAGGACCGCACATGTGACCCCCCCCCAAGATGCCCCCCAGCGTGGAGATCCTATGTTGTCTCAGCTCTGGAATCCCTCCAACCCCACAACATCCGCAAGTAGTTTTCCGTGCCAAAGCGGGGTCTGCTGGGTGAGGCGACCCCACCATCCCGACACCTTCTGGGCTGCACGCCACCCCATTATGACCATTTTAGTCACATCTGGCACATTCCGAGGGACCGGGCCACCATACATGGCATCAAAGACCCCATGGTAGCTCAGTGACTGAAACTCCAATCGGTATGTGGGGTCAGTCCAACCACCTCCTACCCAGTCATTGATTACGAGCAGATGCATTGCAAGGTAGTAATAGTGAATTTTGGACATTCCCAACCCTCTGTCATAGACGTCCCGTTGGCAGGTGGAAAGGGCCAATCTAGGACGGGTGCCGCTCCAAAGAAACTGGAGCGCCACCGAGTCCATTTCCTTGAACCATGTCTTTGGGACTGGGTATGGGAAGTTTTGTAACAAATAAAGGAGCCTGGGAAGAATCATTATTTTATAGAGAGCTATTCTCCCTAGCAGATTGAGGGGTAAGGACCGCCAACGTTGTAAATCATCCTTGATTCTTCCAGTAAGTGATGTGACATTAAGTTCCCATGCTAGTTCTGGAATAAGTGCAATGAACACTCCCAGGTATTTAAAACTGTTCCTACGGATGGGGGTGTTGTGTTGCCACTCAATACAGTCCCTGGAGGAGTTCAGAGGGACCAGCAGGGATTTGTGGGGGTTTAGAGTTAGGCCAGAGACCTCTGAGAAAAGGTCCATGATCTGTAAGATACGCGGACCGCTTTTGGCCGGGTTAGCGATATAGAGGAGAACATCGTCTGCATAGGGCGCCACGTGGGCCTCCGGTCCCGCGGGCCACGACCATCCCTCAATCAGGGGGTCTTCACGCAGCAACTTCGCCAAGGGCTCAATTACAGGTGCACAGAGCAGCGGGACAATGGGCATCCCTGACGTGTACCTCGGCTGATAGGGAATGGGTCGGAGACCACTCCGTTTACTTGCACCCTAGCGATCGGGTTAGAGTAGAGTAGCCCCACAAGGCCTCGGAATTTGGGCCCAGTCCATAGCCCTGCAACACGCGGTTGAGGTAAGACCAATCTACTGTATCAAAAGCTTTTTCAAAATCAAGTAAGAGCAGAGCCAGGGGGGATCAAGTCAGGGCTCCACGATGCGCCAGGGCCAGGTGCAGGCGTCTGATACAATGTCTAGTACTCCGAGAGGGCATGAAACCGCATTGGTCGGGGTGTACCAATGACGGAAACACTTTTTTCAGCCTGGCGGCAAGAATCGAGGACACCACCTTGATCTTGGTGTTCAGGAGGGAGATGGGCCGGTATGCCGAGCAGGGTTGTGACAGAGGATGGGTCTTAGGGATCACCACAATTGTGGATTGATCGACCCCGGAGGGGAAGCGGCCACTTCTTTCTGCCTCTTCGTACATGTCCAGTACATGGGGGTCTAGAATATCGCCACATCTACCGTAGAGTTCTGCTGGGAACCCACCTGGGCCCGGAGTCTTACCCGAAGATAAGTTAGCCACTGCCTCAGTGATTTCTACCAGGCTAATAGCCTCATCCAAGTTTTCTCTTACCACCTGGGAAATTTTAGGAAGGGTAATTTCATTTAAGAGGGGGGACCCTCTTTCCACCTGCGGCCGAGGGCACTCCGCATATAGCCGTGCATAATAAGAAGCAAAACTGTGTATGATTTCGCTGGGTGTTTTGGAATGGGATCCTGTTTCGTCTACTATCTCCGGGATAACCCTGTTGGTCAAAGGTCCTGTGGCTAGCCAGTGTAAGAGTTTTCCATTTTATCTCCCCAACCATACACTCTCCAAATGTGTTTTGCAGACTCCAACACCAGATGTTTAATCTTCTCTCGCACCCTAATAAGCTGCCTCAGACAGGAAGCTGAAGCAGAATTTGAGTGCGAGCGCTCAAGGTGCAGAGCACGGGCCTCTAGCTCTGACACTCGGAAATTGCATGAGCGCTCACGTATGCGAAGGAGATGTTTGGCATGCCCTCTGAGGGTAGCCTTACATGCCTCCCAAACTATACCTGGGGACCAGACCAAACCCACGTTCTGTTCAAAGTACTGTGTAAGGTGGTTTCTAACCGCTAGTGTGTAGTCGCCATCCTGAAGGTACCAAGCGTTCAGGCGCCACGTCGGACGCCGAGAAGGATCTGTACCGCCTATTCGGATTTGTACTGGTGCGTGGTCAGAGACCCCGTGGGGTGAGATGTCAGCCCCAGTGACATTGACAACATCTAGCACTGGCATGAACACGAGGCTGACTCGAGCGTGCGTCCCATAAGCTGCTGTGGTGTGTGTATATTGTCGCCTCCTAGGGTGCCAAGATCTCCAAACCTCGCACAGGCCAACACTCTCCGCCCATCCACTCAGGGTCGAGGCCCGACCAGACCTGGTGGTAGTAATGTCTCCGGATACATCCAGTCTGGGATCTAGGACGGCATTAAAGTCTCCTCCTATTAGTGTAGCTCCCTGAGGGAGCCCAGCCACCACCTGGCGGAGTGAGAGCAGAAAGGCGTCAAACCGGGTCGGAGGGGCGTATGCACATACACGACTGAGCAGCAGCCCATGGAGCGACCCAGACACCGCAACGTATCTACCCTGTATGTCGGACTGTGAGGCTGTGATCACCATGGGCAATGAGCGGTGGAGTAGAATGGCCACTCCCCTGGAGCCCCTGGAGAAACCTGAGTGGTAAACTTTATCGTACCCCCCCTTGCAAACATGGGGCATTTAGTCCTAAGGAGGTGTGTTTTCTGTAGTAATACCACTGGGGGGGTGTATCTACGAAGGGTGTTGTACACTGCGGACCTCTCGATCTTATCTAAGAGGCTGTTCACGTTCCATGAAAGGACCTGTGTCAGTGAGGACCACGCGTGAGGGGAGCAGAAGCATAAAGATGTTGAGTATCCGTCAATGGGCACCTGGACAACCGTCTTGAACAATAAAATAACATTCTAAAACAAGAAAGGAAACTTACAAACACATTACTTCTTAACTCAATAATGAACTTTTTGCCCCCCTTCTTCTTCCCCGGAAGCATCTGTCACCCAACTACCCAACAAAAACAATACAGCCAGCTAAACTGTCTTTGGAGTGGAGTGGTAACCCCTCCTTGCAAAACGGATCATCTACAATCGATGGACAGAAGTAAAATCCATGAAAAGTAAAGAGTTTGGCGGTGGATGGGCCACCCGGCTGCCAACAGGGCCTTGTTCCGAACTGTGCATGACAGTTCTGGGCGGATCCATCAAGATCTATCGGCCGTAGATGAGGTCATGTTTCTTGCGTCAGCCGAGTGTCGGGGACTGGCTCAGGCGGTCACCGTCCATCACCTGTGCCGGGTCTCAGGCCTCCAGGGACCCCATCAGCCCCGGATTCGGGTCCTCGACCCTCGCCTTCTCCTTTAAGGTCTCCGGGGCCCCTCAGCCCCCTGCATCTTGAACGGATACGTCTTCGGCCCCTCCATTGTCCCGTCCGTGCGGGCAGTCCACTCCCGGGGGAGCCCCCAGTCGGCCCAGTGGAACCCCTCCTCAGTCAGCAAGTCCCACGCCTCCTCCGGGATTAAAAAAAGTAGGTCTTTCCAGCCATAAGGACTTTTAAACGCGCTGGGAAAAGGAGCATGCAGGAAAGTTTCATGGCCCTGAGTTTTTGTTTAACGTGTTCATATGACCGACGCCGGGTCTGGACCTCACGGGTGTAGTCCGGGAATATTAGGATCTTGTTGTTGTCCCAGTGGAGGTCAACCAAGCTCCTGGCCTCCCTAAGGATATTGTCCCGGTCTTTAAAGTTTAGAAAACGTGCAATCATAGGTCTCTTGGGACCACCCGGGGTGGGTCGCGGGGCCAGGGCCCTGTGGGCATGTTCGATTGCGAACCAGGACGAGAGGGATTGGTCCGGCATCCAGGACCTAATCCAACGCTCTAAAAATTCGGATGCCTTATTATCCTCTGCTCCCTCTGGGAATCCTATAAAGTGAAGGTTGTTGCGCCTAGAGCACTTTTCGGCATCTTTGGCGCGATGATGTAGTTAGCCAGTTGCAACTGAGCCACCTTGGTTCTGAGGTCGGCCAATTCGTCCTCAGACTGTGAGACACGGCCCTCTACTTCAGTGATCCGGCCCACTGCATTCCTGAGATCTTGTCTGATGAGGCCCATATCCTCTCTTACCTCTCCTATCTTAGTCTCCACGGCTATTTGTGATGATTGGATCGCCTGCAGGATGGCGTTCACCCGTCCGGCGCTGGACCTCCGGAGATCGCGTCCCCGTCGCTCCGGGAGGCAGCCGGTGTGGTGAACTGGTCAATCTTCTGCTGGGAGGGCGGCGGTTGCCTGTTCGCTCGGTCCTTCCCCATGTTTATTCCAAGGTGTGACGCAGCCTCCCCGTGCCCTGTGAGATTCAGGATTGGTTTCCAGTCACTGTGCTACCTCTTGCGTCCCCAGGTCTCAACAGGACATCTCCCAGAGGAGGAGGTCCCCCAGGCCAGCCCGGACGTTCCAGGAGAGGCAATCAGTTCAGGTGGCCGCACAGCAGGCCATCGCTGGCAAGCCCACCTTCCAGCAAGCAGGCCCCACCAGGAGCGGAGCAGCATCGACCCGGCCGCACCCGGATGGAATCCAGGTGTTCCAGGTTGGCAGTAGCAGCAAAGGGGCTCCTCACGTCCCGAACTGAGCACCAATGTCCTTTCGGACGTAGCCCAGTACCAGTGAGTCCAGTACTCCTCTCACAGGCTCCACGACCGCGACAGTCCGATCCACCGGGCCCGCTCCAGCGGCGACCGCCCAGCCGAGCATGCTTAGGATCTGAGCCAAACCAGCCCCGGGGGGCCCCTGTCCTCGTCCGCTGGGCCCGATGCCAGTCCACCAGTTGGAGGCTGCGGCCCCCAGAACCAGGCCACTGCCCCTTATACTCCCGGCCACCCAAGGGGAAGGCTTTGTATTCCTTCTGTGAGCAGCGCCCCGGTGACCAGGCCGTTTATTTGACTCTGCTCCGGGTGCGAGGCCAGGCAGAGTGTCTCAGTGCCTCAGGCCGGTCCCGTCCCGGAGGCAGCCACCTCCTCATGCGCGGCCCGAGGCCAGATCTCGGGCCCTAGGCCGCCCCGTCCTTGAATAGGCTGCCGGCCTGGTCGGCCCTCCAGGGTCAGAGAGGGAGACGACCCACGGCCGCGAGGGGCTCCTCCTCACCTGCCGCCTCTGCCGCTCCTCAGCGTCTGCTTGGAAGCTCGTGTGTCGGGACTCGGCGCCGGCTCCTCTCGAAGTCTGCACTATTTCCGGCTCTCGGCGCGCTCAATCCGGGGATCAGCGATGCAATCCGGGGCACGGCGGGGAGCTCCGCTCCTCGTCGCCATCTTGGCCACGGGGACGAACAATTTTACGGGCTCCGATGTCACCGCTCCTTGCTCCGCGGCTCACCTTGGTCCAAAGCAATCAGGGAGCCTGTCGGGAGCGCCCGGTAAGTGCCTTAGGGCAGGAAGATAACAGCTTCTTCTGGCGGATGACAGAGGGGTCCAGAGCACTCTCAGAGTGCTACCGCCATCTTGACGCCCCCCTCACTCAGGTTTACTATGTCTGTGTCGTTGCTTTTTCTTGTTGTTCTCATTTCATTGAGAGCTATTAACTTGTTCACTTTTTGGAGTGGAAACTTAAATATACATAGTGACTGGTCTACGAAAATAAAAAGTAAATCTGTGCCTATCAAAGGACTCCTTCAGAGGATGCAAATGTGCTACTTTTTGGAATTCACAAACATTTGCATTAGTAGGCTTGGAAAGCTGTGCTAGTCTCAGGTTTACAGGAATACTACTGGCAATCAAACACCCAAAAGCTGATTGGCTGAATGCTTGCAAATCGTCTAACCAGTGGCAATCACTCAGGGTAGCATTCCAACCTATCGTTTTTATCTGACTGTGCCACTCTAGACAGAGGCTCACCTAATTCAAATCTCTATTCACCCTGTTACTCATGGAAACAGACTATGATGATCCTTGGTCATCTCACCACCCCAACCCTGCAGTCGACTGCTTTTTTAGTTGGGAAGCAGGAGAGTCACACACCCCTAATCTCACTAACTAAGCTACACCCCTGCCTATATTGATTTTCTGTTTTGTTTCTTGGAGCTTAAATGCTGGTGTACACATAGGCGGTCATTCCAACTTTGGCGGGCGGCGGGAACCGCCAATCGGCCGCCATGCGGCCAAAAGACCGCTGCTGGCATTCCAACATTCCAGCTGGGCCGGCGGGCGCTAACCAAGTTAGCGCCCGCCGGCCCAGCGGGAATGAGGCTGCAACACAGAAGCCGGCTCCGAATGGCTAGGCAGACAGTGAAAAGCTGGCCGGGGCCCTGTTAGTGGACCCCTGCACTGCCCATGCCAGTGGCATGGTCAGTGCAGGGGCCCCCAGGGGCCCCAGGACACCCCTTACCGCCAGCCTCTTCCTGGCGGTGAAAACCGCCAGAAACAGGCTGGCGGTAAGGGGGTCAGAATCCCCAGGGCAGTGCTGCTTGCAGCGCTGCCCTGGCGGATTCGCCCAGCCGGGGCAAAAACGGCGGGAAACCGCCGGCCCCGGTTTTCCGACCGCGGCTTTACCGCCGCGGTCAGAATGGGCTTTGAAGTACCGCCAGCCTGTTGGCGGTGCTTCCGTCATTCTGCGCCCTGGCGGTCCAAGACAGCCAGGGTCAGAATGACCCCCATAGTGTATAGTGTTTCGCTGAACCTGGTCCCTAATGGAACCACTAACAAAGTTTTTTTTCTGGCGCAGGTTTTACGCCAGTATAATAAATTATTTATACATGTGTAAAGTAATTTCCATATGGGTATAGCAAAATGGCTGTCCTAATTTGTTTATTAGAGAACCGACCCATTACATGACACGTATGTTTGATGAGCATCCATGAAGTAGGATAATTTGGGTATTTAATAAAGGTGCGCATGCACTTACTACACTTTTATACTGACCAAAGGGCAGGATGTAGGAATCCTTTTGCATGTCGCAAACTGCGAAAAACGCAGTTTGCGGCATGCAAAAGGCCTAACGCGCTGCACAACCTCAAATTGCGAGTCGGTACCGACTAGCAATTTGATGCTGCGACTCGCAAATAGGAAGGGGAGTTCCCTTCCTATTTGCGACCGCATCGCCATGCTGAGTTGCTTTGTGACCGCGAATGCGGTCGCAAACCAACTCGCAGTTACCACCCACTTGAAGTGGGTGGTAACTCATTCGCAAAAGGGAAGGTGTCCCCATGGGACCCCTTCTCCTTTGTGAATGCCAAAAAAAAATTATTTTCAGAGCAGGCAGTGGTCCTATGGACCACTGCCTGCTCTGAAAAAAACTAAACCAAATGGTATCGGAAGTTTTTCTTTTTGCAGCTCGTTTTCCTGTAAGGAAAACAGGCTGCAAAAAGAAAAAAAAAAAACTGCTTTATTAAAAAAGCAGTCACAGACATGGAGGTCTGCTGTCTCCAGCAGGCCACCATCCCTGTGAGTGCATGGACTCGCTATGGGGTCGCTAACTGCGACCCACCTCATTAATATTCATGAGGTGGGTCTTTGCAACCCCATAGCGAGTCGCAGAAGGTGTCTGAGACACCTTTCTGCATTTGGTTTTGCGAGTTGCAATTTGCGAGTTGGTATGACTCGCAAATTCCAAGTTGCAAAATTTAACTTACCTACATCTGGCCCTAAGTTACACCATAATGAGTCTGCTGTTTTTCTTTCTACTGAAGCCACGTAAGGTGATATGTGAAGTTTGTGCAGTATTTGTTTTTCTGATGGACATTTCGCGACCAGCATCTCACTGCCTAATTAAACAGCGCTACAGTTGGAGATGTAGAGATACCTGTTAGCGGGTTGAGGCAGCAGAAACGGTAAGGGGTGGGGAGGCACCACCCATTAAAAACAAAAAAACAAAACCTAAATCAAAAGTGTGTTGATAATTGCCCCACGGTGAAAAGGCTACAATTTGCTCCAGCCATGACAAGTGTTAGGGCTTTCATCTTTCTTAGTAAAAGCTATTGGCCACTTGTTTACATGTTTCTGTTCTGGAACAGCCAAGAGCTGACAGGTGAAAACGAATTTGTGTAAAATTGTCAGGGTTTTTTTTGTAACTTGGACTATATTGAATCAATCTCATCCCGTTGAGGAGTCCAGCCTGAACTGCAACATAAAACACGTAATTTATTTAAAACAAAACACTGGCTTAAATGGTCTTTTAGGCCTAGGCCATGAAGATCAGAAAACTCTGTGTGACCTGATTTTGGGCACGAGGGCTGCTGTAAATAGGTAGCCCTCCAGCCACCCACCCTGTCAAACCCACGGTTCCTCTGGTCTATTTTCAGTCGGGGGAATAATCATGTTTACACCGCTCCGCCCATGTAAACCTTCCGGTGACGTGTCTGCCAAAGGGTTCCAAGGTTACACTGACTGTCATCCCTCCTTTCTGAAAGTTGGGCGCCCATCACTCGCTTTCGCTACTGATGACGCAGAAATGAAGGTTTTACATTTATTAGCGCTTAAACGTAGTACTGCAATAATCAAGTGTGACTTTAACCAAACTAATAAAGATTGTACGGGGACAAATGTGCCCTCAGAGTAGTTCGCCAACATTTATAAGCGTGCTTTATATAACGTGATGTATTGGAATTGTACTAGTCTGACATAATCGTAAACGTGTGCCATGATTTGCTTGTAAGAAATGTTTTAGCTTAGCATAACTTTAGTGGAGGCTTTGGCCTAGTTGCCTTGTCTCACGGTTTAGATGCTCGTGTTTTTCCAACGTGCTAATAAAAGTGTATTCTTGCTTGAAGCTGTACTTTTCCAGTGAGATCGTTCACATGCTTATCTTTAAGGTTTCGTGCCAGCCTGGCATCTTCTTCTTTGCTCCAAGGTCAATCTGCAGGTGCAGACAATGGACGCTCTGAAAGTGAGTTAATTGGTAAAATATGTTGCAACTTACGTTCCCGACTCCAAGGATAATGTATGCCTAGGTAGAAGCTTGTGAACTGTAGTTTTTGATTGGACAATTTGAAGCCAACCTATGAACCCTCCAATGGAAGACCCTACTGGATTTGAACTGTTGTCTATTTAAACCAGGTGCACGAGAGGAAAGCAGCCATTAGCCATTATTGGACATGCGCCTTTGCCAGCCCATTACCCGTTATTGCCGACTTCGATGCCAATTGATGTTCGATGAGACTTTGATGCTTTCTCTAATCGAGAGAAAGAGACTTTAAGAAATTCTCGCCCTAGAGACTTTAACTTTGATTTGCCCCTTTGCATGAAGTAATAGTTTGTCCTTTTATCTTGCCGATGTGAGGCAATTGCCCCGTCCACCCTGCCCCTTTGTCCCGTCCCATGCTGATCGAAACGGTACCTGTGAGACGAAGACTTCCTTGAATGCTGATTGAATTTGGTAAATATGAAAGAAAATGTACAATTGCATTGTGTTTCTTTTAGGTAACCAACTGCTGATTTTGATAAGAGCCCTAGTTAGGAGTTTTCCAAATTAATGTTGTTAAATTGTTTTTGCATGAAGTCCCACATGCAGATGCTAATTTGAGGATAGATGAGGATTCATTTGTCGCACGATGCAATTTGAGACCTTGTTATGCTGACCAATGTATGCAATTAGCTCATTACAGATTATAGTTTTAGTGGTTTGCATTGCTATTATCGAATGCATTATTATTCAAATGCTGCATAGATTGCATCTGTTCCGCCGTTATGGACAGCTATTAATGTTCATCTACATATATCATTTGGTGTTGAGACACGTTTATATCGTGCTAGCTTTGTTAATATAGGGAAATAAATTCACTAACTTTGCAATAAACTGGTGTGGTTATTCATGACCGAAAGGTCATGGTTTTGTCGAAATGTATTCTGGATTAATTGTGAAGTGTTATGTTGATCAGGGCATTGCTTATGTTCGTTATTGATTATTGATTTGATTATATTGATTACTCTCGGGTGAGGAGAGCCCCACTTGGTCAAAAGATTCATCGACCTAAGAGCGTCCAGATGCAGGTAATTTATTAGGTCGGAACGCTCTATCAGTAGATGGTAGCAGAGGACGGTTTCGCCCTTTGGGACCCCTCACTCTTAAAGTATATGGTGTTGAATTAACGGTTTCGCCCTTTGGGACCCCTCACTCTTAAAGTATATGGTGTTGAATTAATGGTTTCGCCCTTTGGGACCCCACTCGAGAAGTTTGAATTAGATTTTTCTTGGGTAAAACAGATTGAGAGAATGATGATGGGCTAAGTCCCCCGCGACTTTCCCGGGATCTCGGAGCTTGCGAATGGAGAGAATGGAGGTGTGGAATCGGCGTTGGCGGTACTAGTGACGGTATGAGTGAAGTTAGGATTTTGCGCTTGCACAGCTTATTGCCGCAGATTGTGTGAAAAGGTTGCGAGGATTTTAGAGAATAGCGGAGGTGCGACTCCGAGTGTAGGAGTAGAGAAGTCGTCGAACTTCATAGAAAATAGCGGAGGTGCGACTCCGAGTGTGAGAGTTGGGAAGTCGTCGAACTTCATGTGCATGTGGCGCTTTGTGCAGAAAAAGGTCCACGTGGTTGTTGTTGTTGAGACGGGCCCTGCGAGGTCAAGAGACTCCGGAGTATGTTGAAAAGTGTATGAGACACTTGTTTTATGTTGTGGTCTGGTCGGTTTAATAGGTTGACCGGGCGTGGTCAACGAGTCGGTACGTGTGTTAAGGGAGTGAAAGAAAACTTCGACTTCGGGCTTTGACAAATTCTAAGTGCACTAGAATAGATCATTGACAAGTTGAGAGCAGAATCTGTGGGTCAGATTTGCTTGCGAAAGTGGGGACCGAGAAAGATGGAATAACTGCAGAGGCTAGTGAAAAATCCCTAAGGTCCTGAAGCGATTGTGTTACCCTTCCTGTAGTAAACCGACAGATCTGTTTTATTATTATTTGGTTGCTCGCGATACATGCTAGAAATTGTTACGAGAGGAGCTGAGTGAAGGAGGACTAGCCGCGAGGCTTTGTCAGCCGCAGTGTGTGTGAGTGTGACGTCACTAGGAGCCGCGCTGGGATAGGTTGGTTGCAGAGAAGGGTCGCGCACGGATTGGACGCAGTCCGTGGGGCTCGATTGGAAGGGGAAAGGCAAGCGAAGAGTATTCCGGGAATTAAAGTCACCTATTGATTACAAATTTTGTGAAATAAAAGACGAGAAAATGAAATTTTTTAAAGCATTAAAGAGTGCGATGAAGGGGGAGTCTTACATTAAAGCGAGCGTAGGAGAGGAGACGCCACCCGAAGGTACACCAGCTTACATTGTAATGGAAGAAAAGGGGGTAGCTCCGTGTCTTTGGCTAAAGCAATGGCACAAGCTGACAGAGAAACATGGGAGTGTAGCGTTCCCGATCCATGGGACATTCAATATAAGGATCCTAGAGAATTTGAGATTCGCGATGTACGACATGAAGGTACCCCCAAGGCCAGCACAGTTTGAGGCTCTAGCGATTTGGGAACTAATGGCTAGACAGCAACAGCAAAAGAAGTTCGAGACCAGGATAAGAAAGGTAGAAAAGACACTAGCGGACGCTAGGTGGGATAATGCACAGAAGGTGTGGAGGTCAGATATATTGCAGGGGATAAAATTGTTTCCCGCAATTGCAAAGGAAGAAGAGGCGACAGGTAAGAAAGCTACCTGTAAGACAAACAGGAGGTGTTCCAAAGATAGAGAGGAAGACGAGTTAGAGGATGAGGAGTTCATCATGCAATTACTGAATGACCGTCCACCACCTTATGCAGAGAGTGGACAAGGTCCAAGTACCAGTTCTGCCCTTCCGGCACCGGTACAGAATGATGAAACTCCGAATTCAGAAACGCCATCGGGATATAAGGACCCGAGTTTACTGTTCACCCCGCAGATACCGCAGGTTAGGAGAATATATCCAGATGTGCCTATATTGAAAACAGCAGAAAATTATCAGCCGCAGGTCCCAAGGTACTACAGCAGTGACAACAGTACGGGAATGATTCTAGACCCAACCGTAATGGGAGTACAGAATGGTCGCCACCCAACATTGGCACAAGCTGAATCAACCCAGTTTTTGATGCCTCAAAAGCAGATGCAGGGGGGAACCGCACATGCTCAAATGACGGGAAGTCAGATGGGCATGCCGGCAATGATGACCCATAGTGTGGGAATGAACATGTCTCAGAACCTGGGGAATGGACAGAACCCAGATGCGATATCCCTACCCATTACTGTAGGTCCACCGGTACCTTTGTACAGTCAGCCTAACTCAGGTACGAGCGGTCAAGGATTAGTGGTACAGAGTGGGATAGAAAGGAGGTGCATAGAAAACACTCCAGAGACAACTCCGATAGTGGCTCAGCCAACTGGATCTGGGTCCTTGATGGAGTTTAGTCCCATATGTGCTCAGTCAACAGTGGTGAGGTCGAGTCCCCCACTGATGATACCGCTATCATCGAACACTGAAAAGTTGCCGCAACCATCAATGGCAGTCGATGTGAATGCTACACTGATGGGGTTGAATGCGCAACAGCTAACACAGTGGTTCAACAGTCTGAATTCCACACAAAGCTCAGCCAGTGGGAAGGGAGAAGACTACCTGAATAGGGTAAGGTTGAACATGGAAGCAGAAGAATTGGTGGAAGGGACTATGGGTGTGAATAGGTTAGAGTCCTACTCAGAAGAAGAGCTGAGGTATCTATGTCCCAGGATTACGAGAGAAGTGAACAAGGTACACAGAAGGTTGCAAGAAATAGCTGACAAAAACGGGGTTGAGATAGACAAGACAAAACACTTGAGCAGGAGCTATAGATTGGATTTCGGGACCACAGACTTTGAACACATGAGGTCAGCAGGCATGAAAACGCACCTTAGAGAATTGCTGCAGAGTGCACAAGTATGGAGGTGCCTAGACAAATGGGAGAGCAGGTGGGCAAAGAAAAAGGAGAAGAAGAAAGACAGTGTCCCAGAGCACAACGAGAAAAGACCGCAGAGTAGTGATGCAATAGCCATGTTACCAATGAGGGAGACAGCAGGGGGAAAATTAATACATGTACCGTGGCACAGAAGCGACATTCAGTCTTTCACGGATGATTTTCCCAAACTAAGAGAGAAACCGATTGAATGGTATCAACAGACTGATAGGTTTGTGAAGCTTGCAAAATGTCTTTGGGAAGACCTGAACACCCTCTTTGAGATTGTGGTTCCGGCAGATTTATGGGAAGACTGCAAAAGGGCTGTAGGTTGGCCGACAAGTGAACCAGAGAGAGACAGGGATACGGGTGCACCATCACCTATGGTGATGAGCTTGTACTATAAGGTGATTGAGCATTTGAAGACGAAGGTTGCCGCGAAAAATGTGGATTGGCAGAAGATTGATCGGACTGCCCAAGAGGCTAAAGAGTCAATTCATGGTTACTATGAGAGGTTGTTGAAGGCGTTCAAGAACTACAGTGGCACGGAAACAATAGAGGCGAAGGACATGCTTCATTTTGTGTTTAGATTTGTGGAAGGGTTGAGACCAGAGATAAGTCAGATGATAAAGACGCATTTGATTTGTTGGCAGTCGAAACCTATTGATGAGGTGTTGAATTATGCGAAATACTGTAGCGACGAAATTGAAGTGAAACAGAAAAGGTTGAAAGAGAAAGTGATGGTGATGCAACTTAAAGCAGCTCAGACAGGGTTGCAAGGATTGCAAGGGTTCCAACAGCAGATACCGCAGCCGCAGCCGCAGGGAAACATGGTGTTTCAGCCACAGGCGAGAGGCAGAGGCAGAGGAGGTTTCGGGAGTAATGGTCCGGATTTCAACACAGTTACGATTCCGAATGGTGTGCAGGCAATGAAAAGGGTGATGCTGTGTCACGTGTGTGGAATTGTCGGTCATTGGAAACGCGAGTGCCCGATGATGGTGCAGGAAGGTACAGGTGTTGGTCAGCAAAACAATGATGTCAATGCATTCCAGACAATGAGGGGACCGAAAATGAGAGGTCCAAACCCAAATTTTCAGACCATAAATCAGCTGCAGGGATTACAGCCCATGCAGCCGCAGCAGATGCAGATGCCCCGTATGCAGATGACGCAAATGCAGCCAATGCAACAGCAGTTACCAATGGTACCTAATCAGCAAATGCAAATACCTTTGGCACCAATGGGTCAGCAGCAAGTGATGGTTCCTCCACAGGTCTCGAATCAGGTGATGAGTACAAATGGCACAGTGCAACAGTTCCCATTACACAGTGAGAATGGAATAAACGATGTATGGGAGAGTGAAAGTTCAGATGAGGAGGGAAATTGTGTGCTTGCAGCATCCTTGGAAGTTGATCAAAAGGGTCCGTATGTGGAGGGAAGAGTTATGGGTCATCGTGTTTCATTCTTGGTTGACACTGGAGCCACACGTTCGACTGTTAGGAGCATTGAAGTACCAAATTTACCCCTCTCAGGGAGAACAGTTCAGGTAGTGGGAGTAGCAAACAGATACCTGACAAACCCAATCACAGATCCAGTACCAGTCAGGATTGGTAACTATCAAGGGTTACATAATTTTGTGGTATGTGACTCAAGCCCGATAGCACTGTTAGGGAGAGACCTATTGTGCAAATTGGGATGTTCGATTATGTGTTCGTACGATGGAATTAGAATTCAGACGAGCAGTGATGGGGAAGAAGAGGACAGTGTAGAAGGGGACGAGATGGAAATTGTCGATGAAAAATATCCTCTGATTAACCTTCTTCCGATGATAACTGAAGAAGATATTCCAGCTGAATTACGGGAAACAGTCGGAAAAGAAGTGTGGGATATGACAGGAAAAGAGGTGGGATTGGTGAAAGGAGTGGAACCAGTGAAAGTGACAGTAAAACCCAATGTAACTTTTCCCCAGACCCCACAATATCACATGGCACAAGACACCCTCATGAAAGTCGCCCAACTGATTGACGAGTTTGTAAGGCAGGGAGTACTGAAAGAAGTGTTAAGCAGTCCATGTAATTCACCAATCATGGGACTAATAAAGCCGAGTGGAAAGGTCCGAATTGTACAGGACTTGAGGAAAATAAATGACATCATAGTCAAATGCTGCCCTGTAGTACCGAATCCAGCTGTGATAATGTTTCAAGTCCCTTGCGATGCCGAGTGGTTCTCAGTCATCGACTTGTCACAAGCATTCTTTTCGGTGCCTCTTCATGAGGACAGCCAATTTCTCTTTTGTTTCAAATTCTTAGACAGAGTTTACAGTTGGTGTCGAATTCCTCAAGGGTTTTCTGAGTCACCGTCAATTTTCAATCAGATTCTAAAGAAAGACTTGGAAGCGTTAGAACTGCCATTCGAGTCAATCCTAGTACAGTACATTGATGACTTACTGATTGCCTCTAAGACAGAAAATGGCTGCACAGCCGATACCATTGCTCTACTGAACCATTTGGGAAGTAATGGACACAAGGTGTCTCCTTCAAAGTTGCAGTTCTGTCAGAAGAAAGTGAAAAACTTGGGTCATCAAATAGAGAAGGGGTCACGGAGAATAATGAAGGAAAGAATAACAAGTGTACTTCAAATGAGTCCACCAAAGACGAGGAGGGAGGTGAGGAAGTTTTTGGGGATGGTGAGCTACTGTCGCCAGTGGATTCCCAACTTCTCAACTCTAGCAAAGCCTTTACTGAAACTGACCCAGAAGGATGCATTGGATGAAATTGAGCTGAAAGGAGATGAAATGGATGCTTTCATTGAGTTGAAAGAATGCATGTGCAGGGCTCCAGCTTTAGGTATGCCTGATTACACAAAGCCTTTCACATTGTTTTGTCATGAACGTGATGCATGTTCTTTGTCTGTCTTGACCCAAGCCCATGGTGGCGTAAACAGACCAGTAGCGTATTTTTCAGCTACTTTGGATCCGGTCGCAGCAGCACTTCCAGGGTGTTTGCGCGCCGTAGCAGCAGTTGGTATCAGCCTCACTCAGAGTGAAGGAATAGTGATGGGACACCCATTAACAGTCATGGTCCCTCACTCAGTTGAGATACTTTTGACCCGCACCCGAACGCAACACATGACTGGAGCAAGACTCACAAGGTATGAAACAATAATTCTGGGCTCACCGAATGTGCAGCTGAAAAGGTGCACTACGTTGAATCCAGCAACCTTGCTTCCCGGTGAAAATGCTGAAATTGAGAACGCTGAAGACGTCGAGCATGACTGCCTTCAGGTGACTGAATTTTGCACAAAACCCCGACCTGACATCAAGGATACTAAGCTTGATGAAAATGACCAAATTGTTTTTGTTGATGGCTCATGTTTAAGAGATGCATTGGGAATATTGAAAGCAGGATATGCTGTATGTACTGTAACAGGTGTCTTGGAAGCGTCCTGGCTTCAAGGAGTCTATTCTGCACAAGTAGTAGAGCTTGTAGCCCTTACAAGAGCATGTCAACTGTCTACATTGATGAAGGTTACCATTTACACTGACAGTCAGTACGGGTTTGGAATTGTGCACGACTTTGGGCAACTATGGTCACAAAGAGGTTTCCTGACTTCTTCAGGGTCCCCAGTGAAAAACGGGGAGAGAATAAGGGAATTGTTACACGCCATTCAAATGCCAGCCGAAATTGCAGTGGTAAAGTGTAGTGCTCATACAAAAGGACAGGACTATGTTTCCTTGGGAAATGCATATGCGGATCAAGTCGCAAGATTTTGTGCCTTGAACTGTATATTGCTTAGGGATGAATGGAATTCGATAAGTGAGCCAGAGCTCGAACCAGCTGAAGCATTTGCCTTGAAGGTCGTGGATACAATAGATGAACTAAAAGCATTTCAGAATAGCGTCAGGGAGGACGAAAGAGTTTCCTGGATTAAGGCACAATGCACAAAGAGACCAGATGAGTTATGGGTTTCAAATGAGGGAAAATTTGTCTTACCAGATTGTCTCTTATCGCAGCTAGCGCGGTTCTATCATGGGCAAGCTCACCTAGCGAGAGATGCCATGATAAGATTGTTCAAAACTGATTGGTTTAACCCCAGATTCCTTCAAGTTGCAGAAGCAGTTTGCCATCGATGTGTCATTTGTCAGCAGATGAACCCAGGAAAGGGAACGGTTGTGAACGTGAGCCACATCGGTAGGGCCGGCGGCCCGTTCAGCAGAATGCAGATGGACTTTATTGAGATGCCTGTGCATGGAGGTCTGAAGTATGTGTTGGTGATTGTGTGCATTTTTAGTCACTGGATTGAAGCATACCCCACACGTAGAAATGACAGCCTTACAGTTGCAAAACTATTGTTGAGGGAGTTGATACCACGTTTCGGATTCCCGATCTCTTTAGAATCAGATAGGGGAAGTCACTTCAATAACGAGGTGATAAAGTTACTTTGCGCAGCGCTGAACATTGAGCAAAAACTGCATTGTAGCTATCGCCCTGAAGCCTCAGGACTGGTGGAACAAATGAATGGTACACTGAAATCAAGAATGGCGAAAATATGTGCATCGACAAATTTGAAATGGCCTGACGCATTGCCTTTGGTGTTAATGTCAATGAGAAACACCCCTGACAGAAAGACTGGATTGTCCCCGCACGAAATTCTCATGGGCAGGGCCATGAGACTTCCTGCAGTTCCCGCAAACGCGCTTTTGAATATTACAGATGATATGGTGTTAGACTACTGCAAAGGTCTGGCTGACGTGGTTCGCTCTTTCTCTCACCAGGTGGAAGCAACCACCTTGCCACCGATCCAAGGTCCAGGACACACACTGAAAGCAGGTGACTGGGTCGTGGTAAAGAAGCACGTGAGGAAGTCGTGTCTGGAACCCCGTTGGAAAGGCCCTTTCCAAGTGATCCTGACGACGACTACCGCTGTGAAGTGTGCGGGAGTTCCCAACTGGATTCACGCCAGTCATACAAAGAAAGTGTTGTGTCCCACAGATGAGGAAGTTGAAGCGCTGAAACTGCCAGTTCCTGATAACAAAGTGACGAGCGCTGAGACAGAGCAAAACAGAACTAGAAGCGAACAGGCAGAAACAGAAGAGAGAGACATATTCTCTGAGGACGAAGCAACCGATTCACTTGGGGAAGACCAAGGAGAAACCTCAGACAGTGACGAAGCAGCTGGAGGCAACAAAGAGCCTGAAGCAGCTGAGGGGAACAAAGAGCCTGAAGCAGCTGAAGGTAACCAAGAGCCTGAAGCAGCTGAAAGTGACAAAGAGCCTGACGAAAGTAACGGTGACAAAGGGCTCGAAAGAGGTGAAAAGACAGGAGAGCCTGATCAGAGGAGGGCTTTCCCAGAAGCAGACGGTACAGAAAAAGAAAAGCAAAACCTGATTGACTCCCCAGAAGGAGGGGACAAGGCAAAACAGAACGAAACTGTTCAAACTTCTTCAGAAGAGATCGCAGGTCCATCAAGTGGACACAGTGCAAAGAAAATACCTAGTATATCACCAGTAAAAGTAAAGACTAGAGAAAAGTTGAACGACGGTGAAGGGCCAAAAGTGAAAGAGAAAAGAAAGGAAGTGTCTGTCGTGGTACCAACGTCAAGTGGAGGAAAAGACTTGGCCAAAGAGGAAAGTACCAGTGAGGCAGAATTAAAGAGAGAGGCGAAATTGAAAAGGAAAAGGATACCAAACAGGAGATATTCCGGTCCAGAATGGGCATATGTAGTCAATGACGATTGGACTGACGAATTTGTATCTCTTACCCTCGAGAACGAAGAAGAAGAGATACCAATAGAAAAGAAAAGTTTTATGGACACTGTTGATTGAAAAGCTGGTAAATGACATTGCTTGCTATGATATAACGTGATACAACCAGCTGAGACATTGCTAAACCGGATGAGACATTTGCTAACTTGATAAGACTTTGATAACCTGATTGACTCTTAAACCCGATTTGAGACGACGTTGCGAACTGAAAAAAAAAAAAAAAAAAAAAAAAGAGAGAGACTGAGTTATTGCCGAATTGAGACAAATGCTGCTAACCGATAACTGACTGGCCTCCTGAAGAAAACTGTGTGAACATTGCGCTCGTTCAGCTTTGTAACTGAATTGCTAAATCGTTTTTTTTTTATAAGTGCTTCTAGCTCTCTGATTCTATACAGATCATGACACAAAACAGTAGAATGAAATATTGTAAATATGCGTGTATAGGCTTGATAACTGCATGTGTACTAATAATAATGGCAATAGTGCTTGCAACGCGTGGTAAGGGTGAGAATGAGAAAATTGATGCTTCTACTTTTGCTCCTGTTACTGTCACTGAACTAACCGCATTGAAAAGACTAGAATTAGATGAGAGACACTTGCATGATAAGAAGGAACTTTCGTATAATGTTTTCTATCGCTTGCTAACAGAATATGTTGAGACTATGGATGCGAAAGATTGTTATGTGTGTACACAGATACCGACATCGGTAAAGGAAGGGGTGACTTATCACCACATGCCTCTTACATATGGGATTACATGTAGTTTAGTAACTTCTAGATTTTATGGTCAAACCAACATACAGTATTTTTACTCAAATTATGATGTTACTTTTACATATGTTCCTATAATCACGCAGCTAAGCCAGATTGCAAAAGATTGGGATGCTAAAATAATGAGGGAATTTTTCGAGCCAATGCAACCTTTTGAAACCGCTCACGCACATAGGGAAAATCTTACTTGCTCGCTCACTGCAGTAGAAATAAGCTTTTTAGATCGCACAGATGATAGAAGGGCACAAATGAATGCGAAATTAGAAAAGGAGCTACATAAGAGGACTTCAGTAGATAATTATGCTTTTGCTGCAATAAAAACACAAGGGAGAATAGCTTTAGATGCTTGGCATGTAGGGAAATTTTGTATATATCAAGGTGAATCTTATTATGATAACATTTTTGTAGGAGCAAGTGAATGCAAACATACGTTTATCTTTAAGGCCAAATGGACATTCATGCTGAACGGACTTGACCCTGTCATACCAGGTGTATATTACATTTGCGGGCATAATGCCTATTATCGTCTTCCAAAGGGATGGTGGGGGAGATGTTATTTGGGTATAGTGTTCCCAAAGGTTTATCAACTGGATGACCTATCAGTGATTCCAAAGACACCTGGATCTCATCGTATCCAGAAAAGAGAGACCGCAGCTGCTGTGGTAGGAGATATATTTGGAGCCATGATTCCTTCATTGGGAGTTGTGTTGAATTCCATCAAAATAAGAAAGTTGTCTACTATAGTGGATAACATGTTGACAAAGTTTTCAGGTGCTATAATCCTGAAAGATGCTGAACTTGCAGCAGAAAGAGCTATGACTCTTCAAAACAGGCTTGCCCTAGACATTCTTTTAGCAAAGGATGGCGGCGTTTGCAAAATGCTTGGTGCGCGTCACTGTTGTACGTATATTCCAGACAACAGTGTGAAAATTAAAACAATGCTTGCGAATTTAACGAAAGAGAGTGCAGACTTGAAGGAATTGAAAGAACCAGGAGTTTGGGAGAAGGTTGGAAAGGGAATTGCGTCAGTGGGAAATTGGCTTGGTGGCATTTGGAATGGAATATTATTAAAAATAATACAGGGAATATTAATAGTACTGATTTGCATACTTGGAATTTGGGGAATAAAAAGGGGAATATTAATGATCATGGCAAGAATTAAAAGAAGGAAGGAAGAGAAAATGATGAAAAGAATGGCAGAAGAATACAAAGCAAGAACAAGGGGAACTAAAAGGCAGAGAGAACTGACAGAATTTTAATAGAATAAAATTTGTGGGCATGGTTTTGTGTGATGACAAGTAGTCATCAGAGGAGGGATTGATGACGCAGAAATGAAGGTTTTACATTTATTAGCGCTTAAACGTAGTACTGCAATAATCAAGTGTGACTTTAACCGAACTAATAAAGATTGTACGGGGACAAATGTGCCCTCAGAGTAGTTCGCCAACATTTATAAGCGTGCTTTATATAACGTGATGTATTGGAATTGTACTAGTCTGACATAATCGTAAACGTGTGCCATGATTTGCTTGTTAGAAATGTTTTAGCTTAGCATAACTTTAGTGGAGGCTTTGGCCTAGTTGCCTTGTCTCACGGTTTAGATGCTCGTGTTTTTCCAACGTGCTAATAAAAGTGTATTCTTGCTTGAAGCTGTACTTTTCCAGTGAGATCGTTCACATGCTTATCTTTAAGGTTTCGTGCCAGCCTGGCATCTTCTTCTTTGCTCCAAGGTCAATCTGCAGGTGCAGACAATGGACGCTCTGAAAGTGAGTTAATTGGTAAAATATGTTGCAACTTACGTTCCCGACTCCAAGGATAATGTATGCCTAGGTAGAAGCTTGTGAACTGTAGTTTTTGATTGGACAATTTGAAGCCAACCTATGAACCCTCCAATGGAAGACCCTACTGGATTTGAACTGTTGTCTATTTAAACCAGGTGCACGAGAGGAAAGCAGCCATTAGCCATTATTGGACATGCGCCTTTGCCAGCCCATTACCCGTTATTGCCGACTTCGATGCCAATTGATGTTCGATGAGACTTTGATGCTTTCTCTAATCGAGAGAAAGAGACTTTAAGAAATTCTCGCCCTAGAGACTTTAACTTTGATTTGCCCCTTTGCATGAAGTAATAGTTTGTCCTTTTATCTTGCCGATGTGAGGCAATTGCCCCGTCCACCCTGCCCCTTTGTCCCGTCCCATGCTGATCGAAACGGTACCTGTGAGACGAAGACTTCCTTGAATGCTGATTGAATTTGGTAAATATGAAAGAAAATGTACAATTGCATTGTGTTTCTTTTAGGTAACCAACTGCTGATTTTGATAAGAGCCCTAGTTAGGAGTTTTCCAAATTAATGTTGTTAAATTGTTTTTGCATGAAGTCCCACATGCAGATGCTAATTTGAGGATAGATGAGGATTCATTTGTCGCACGATGCAATTTGAGACCTTGTTATGCTGACCAATGTATGCAATTAGCTCATTACGGATTATAGTTTTAGTGGTTTGCATTGCTATTATCGAATGCATTATTATTCAAATGCTGCATAGATTGCATCTGTTTCGCCGTTATGGACAGCTATTAATGTTCATCTACATATATCATTTGGTGTTGAGACACGTTTATATCGTGCTAGCTTTGTTAATATAGGGAAATAAATTCACTAACTTTGCAATAAACTGGTGTGGTTATTCATGACCGAAAGGTCATGGTTTCGTCGAAATGTATTCTGGATTAATTGTGAAGTGTTATGTTGATCAGGGCATTGCTTATGTTCGTTATTGATTATTGATTTGATTATATTGATTACTCTCGGGTGAGGAGAGCCCCACTTGGTCAAAAGATTCATCGACCTAAGAGCGTCCAGATGCAGGTAATTTATTAGGTCGGAACGCTCTATCACTACTCATGCCTCTAATGCGATGCAGGGAAAATAAAATATAGAATGGCGACCACGCACACCGATAAAACTCCCTATTGTCGGGCCAATATTTTTTGTGCGAAAACTCCAGCTTTAGGGGTTTATTTTCTCAATATAAAACAGATTTCCAAGCAATTAAACCTGGCACCCACTGGGCAAACATTGAATGCTGTAAAGGGAGCCACTGCAGAGATGGCTCCCTGCACAGCGCATAGGTAACCCTCCGGGCACACAAGGATCGCTCAATAGGATGGACAATCTTCCGCAAAGTAGGCAGAGGCGTGGCTTCAGGGGGGTTGTTTGGTTTGTTACACCCCCCTAATAAATGCACTTATGTTACATAGTTGGGTACAGGTGCTTTCAGTTAGGTTTTGTGAGATGTCAGTCGGATTTCATCAGAATGTTTACATACACACACACACACACACACACACACTATGTTGAAAGTCCTCAAAAATATTGGTTATTTTACAAAATATGTATTTTCTCTCCTGGTACTCCTACCAGTCCACATTCCTCTCCCTTTCCACTGCCCCATAGGCCCTCTCATGCACTCTGCTTGTCCTACAATAATTAATTTAAACATTATTGCCAGCCTGATTGTTGGAAAATCTGAAGCTCACACCTCTCCAATCTTACTGGCCAAGCTACGCCCCCCTGCAAGTAGGCCGTGAACTCCGCCACCAGTACGTGCTAGAGGGCCATCCACTAGCCCCCTTTATCTTTTCCAATACTTGCAGTGCAGCATATGGCGCATTTCCCAATTAAAGGATTTCGCCCCTTTTGTTTACATTTGTTTTTTTCGGTTTTTCGCACTTTGTGAATCACTTCGACTCACCCGCCACCCCTTTTTGAAACTCCTTTTTAGGGTGGAGCCTGCGTTCCATGCGCTCGCGTATGCGAATCGCAGCTAGACGCTTTAGTTATTAGAAAAGGGCTCGGAGCCCTGCCGACATCACGTCAGTGTTTTTCATTGGTTCGTGGGCTTTCTTATTAAAATCTGCTTGTTTTCATTAGTCGAAGGCATACACATGTCATGCCTTTTCCGGTGGCTAGCCCTCCTCGAGCGCATCGACCAAGTACAGAAAACATGAGAGGCTCGCTGTTTTCTGTCCGGCTCGTGGACTACTTTTTCTCTATTTTACCAGCGCGATTTCGCTTGGCAGAAGTCGAGCGCTTTACACAGTTAATTGCACTTTTTTGGGTTATGTACATAAATACATTTTTGCTGATAGGTGAAAAGTCGGGTTAGGAGTTTACAACGTTATCAGCTCTAACATGAGCAAACGTGAGACCCGTTGCATTGCAAATGCTTGTTGTTAATAGTAAAGGAGCGTTTCTTTTTTCCTTCAAAAAACTGGAATTTAAAGACGTGTGTGCGGCTACGCTTTGACTTTAATATCTATGGGCCATATGTACAAACACTTTTTCCCACAGACACAGATGGGGAAAAACCTTTGCTACATCTGGCCCTATGAAACGTGTTGCACACATGAAGATCACGGCCTTCACGTTGTCTCCTTACACTGCGCCGCTTGCTGTCCGGGGCCTCGTGTTTTTACAATCCAGGATGCAGTTTGTCTTTAGCAATCTCTGCATCATCACTAGAAGTTGGCATTGCCACTCGCACAGAGGACTGGATGCTCCTGGGCAGGGGAGAGCAACCAAAAAAATAAAACTCTCCATTTGCTGCTTAATTTGGACCAATTGATTTCCAATTTTTAATTAATAATTGTAATTATGATGCGGGAAATTTACCCACAGGCCGCCACTGGATTAATCAGGAAGCATCGACCGGGGCTGCAGAATTATCCCCAACGCTCCTGACATAATTGATTTCCTGTTGAGGGCGCGGTGGGACGAGGGAAGGGGCGCGAGGGAAGAGTCCCCTTGTCGCTCATCCAGGAGGGGTCACGGTCAGCCTCACCCAATCACAGCCGACCGAAGCGAGGCCTATTATAATAGATTGTCAAAGTTTGCCTTGTGAGTTGGCTTTTATGGACGCATACGTGTGCAGATACATGAGGTGACGTGCTATATATTATTATCTTTGTGTGTGGGGAGGGCCCATAGACACTTGGAGTGAGTCATAATACTCCTCCCCTCCCTCAACAATAGCAATAAATAGCACAGTACACTTGGCACATGGCATATATGGTTTATGCAAAGGCATTTTTTTTTTTAAATAAACTGTATGCAAAGGGTGAAATTTGTGGAGAAAGGAAAAATTACACTCAGCGGGCCTCCTGGCTATTTGTCGAGTTATTTACCTGTGTAATGTCACTGTGACATTCAATTGCCAAGGCGTTAAACAGCTTCTTTCCCCCATTGTAGCTCTGTTGTACATCAAATGTTGCTAGATCTTTACCAAGAAAGTTTATTTTTTATGATTTATTGAGTAGTCTTTGAGGAATTAAGGTAAATTCAAGCCTTCAGCTTGGCTGAAGGGGCGAATTTATTATTCACTGCACCTGTCAGGAGTGCCCCAAAAGCTTACATGGGCTAATTTGCGTATTTTTCAACTTGGTGGTGCTTCCAAACTTGGTATGTTACAAAAGTGTTATGAGGGGGCTGCAGGGAGGCTAGGACAGCAGCCCCTCAGAAATCATTTAGTAAAAATAACCATATGCTTCCTGGGAGGCATACAATGTGACCTCAGGAAAATGTGATGGTATTTTTTAATGTTCCTGTAAGTGAAGCATGCATATTGTTGACAAAGACAAAAAGCTTGTTTTCATATATTTTAGTGGCGACCCCTAGACAAAGCCAATATAAACTTGTTTTCAAATAATGATGCGGTGACTGACTGATAAAGCCAATAAGCTTAGCTTGCCAAGCTTAACTTGCCTTGTATACTGACGTGGCTGCCCTTTGACAAAGCCAATAGGCTTGTCTTTACATAATAATGTGGTGACCCTTTGAAAAAGTCAGTAGGCTTACCTTATGTATTGATGAGGTGACCTCTTGACAAAGCCAAAAGGTTTACCATCATATAATGATGTGGTGACCCCATGACAAAGCCCATAGGCAGGCTTGTCTTCACATAATGAAGTGGTCAACTCATGGCAAAGCAAATAGGCTTGCCGTGTGTGTCAATGTGTTCAACCCTTGACAAAGCCAAAAGATTTACCTTCATATAATGATCAGGTGAACCCTTGACAAAGCCAATGGGCTTGTCACATATTTTCATGTGGTCACCCTTTGATAAAGTCAATAGACTTGTCTTCTATAATGATGTGGTACCCCTTGACGAATCCAATAGGGTTCATTTCACATAACAATGTGGTGACCCCTTAACAAAGCCAAAAGACTTACCTTTTATACTGATGTGATGTGGTCACCCTTTGACAAAGCCAATAGGCTTCCTTGTATAATGATGTAGTCACTCCTTGACAAGCCAATAAGTTTGTTTTCATATAATGATGTGGTGACCTCTTGACAAGGCCAATAATCTTGCCTTTTATATTGATGTAGTCACCCTTTGACAAAGGTAATAGGTTTGCCTTTATATAATCATGTGACCCCTTGACAAAGCCAACAGACTTTCATTGTATGTGGTCGCTGCTTGACAAAACCAGTAGGTTTGCCTTAATTTAATGATTTGGTGACCCCTTAACAAAGCCAATAGGCTTGACTTGTATAATGATGTGGTCATATCTAGGCAAAGCCAATAGGCCTGTCTTTTATATATTAATGTGGTGACCTCTTACAAATGACATCCCTCTTTATTGTAATGATCGCCCTCATTGGCTGACTGTGCACAGGGGTGGGGAGTGCAGGGTTGGCTGACCCCAGTAGGGCTGGGTGCAGGGCTTATCTGCCACAGGCCAGATATGTTATAGTTTAGTTACGTTTGTCCCTCCTTATGGCGGTTTTGTTACCGCCTTGGCCATAGACCCTGTTACATGGATAGTTGCACTATTGCCAATAACTTTGACTGCGAGCAAACTTCTTTTTCCTTTCGTCTCTATCCTTCGCGCTCACGGTGGTGCTTTGAATCAGCTTGCTTATGTCAACTGTTTTACTTTTTATTTTCAGTGTGTGTGGCAAGAAAGTTCCAGTTAGAAATTTAGAACGCTAATAGCTCTAACTCGAGAAAACGCAAGACCCATTGCATTGCAAACGCTTGTTTTAAAATATATACACATGAAAAATACCATGACACAAACCACATGATGCACAGAGTAAAATATATTATTATTGTTGAGAAAGGGGAAGGGCATCAAGACTCTCTTGAGACTTCGATTCTTGTGAATCATGGACCACCTCCCACAATCAACAATGGTAATGAACACCATATTACAATCTGTGCATTTGCATATATATTGCCCAATAACACATATCATTTAGAGCAATTGTAATCAGTGGTGTAACATAATTGGAGGGGGCCCCCTGCAAAGAACATGGAGTGGGGGCCCTCTGCACTCACTCTCAAGCTCTCAGGCCAGGCTGCATTGCTAAGGGGGCACCCTGGAGCTTCCCCCCCTTTACCGCGGGGGCCTTTGTTACACCACTGATTGTAGTAATAAACACTCATTCGCAGAATTATAACCACAGTACACCAAAAGTGACAAAAGAAAAGCCCTTCTACTACCTCACAGATCTCATCTTACAGGGAGTGCAGAATTATTAGGCAAGTTGTATTTTTGAGGATTAATTTTATTATTGAACAACAACCATGTTCTCAATGAACCCAAAAAACTCATTAATATCAAAGCTGAATATTTTTGGAAGTAGTTTTTAGTTTGTTTTTAGTTTTAGCTATGTTAGGGGGATATCTGTGTGTGCAGGTGACTATTACTGTGCATAATTATTAGGCAACTCAACAAAAAAAAATATATACCCATTTCAATTATTTATTATTACCAGTGAAACCAATATAACATCTCAACATTCACAAATATACATTTCTGACATTCAAAAACAAAAACAAAAAAAAATCAGTGACCAATATAGCCACCTTTCTTTGCAAGGACACTCAAAAGCCTGCCATCCATGGATTCTGTCAGTGTTTTGATCTGTTCACCATCAACATTGCGTGCAGCAGCAACCACAGCCTCCCAGACACTGTTCAGAGAGGTGTACTGTTTTCCCTCCTTGTAAATCTCACATTTGATGATGGACCACAGGTTCTCAATGGGGTTCAGATCAGGTGAACAAGGAGGCCATGTCATTAGATTTCCTTCTTTTATACCCTTTCTTGCCAGCCACGCTGTGGAGTACTTGGACGCGTGTGATGGAGCATTGTCCTGCATGAAAATCATGTTTTTCTTGAAGGATGCAGACTTCTTCCTGTACCACTGCTTGAAGAAGGTGTCTTCCAGGAACTGGCAGTAGGACTGGGAGTTGAGCTTGACTCCATCCTCAACCCGAAAAGGCCCCACAAGCTCATCTTTGATGATACCAGCCCAAACCAGTACTCTACCTCCACCTTGCTGGCGTCTGAGTCGGACTGGAGCTCTCTGCCCTTTACCAATCCAGCCACGGGCCCATCCATCTGGCCCATCAAGACTCACTCTCATTTCATCAGTCCATAAAACCTTAGAAAAATCAGTCTTGAGATATTTCTTGGCCCAGTCTTGACGTTTCAGCTTGTGTGTCTTGTTCAGTGGTGGTCGTCTTTCAGCCTTTCTTACCTTGGTCATGTCTCTGAGTATTGCACACCTTGTGCTTTTGGGCACTCCAGTGATGTTGCAGCTCTGAAATATGGCCAAACTGGTGGCAAGTGGCATCGTGGCAGCTGCACGCTTGACTTTTCTCAGTTCATGGGCAGTTATTTTGCGCCTTGGTTTTTCCACACGCTTCTTGCGACCCTGTTGACTATTTTGAATGAAACGCTTGATTGTTCGATGATCACGCTTCAGAAGCTTTGCAATTTTAAGAGTGCTGCATCCCTCTGCAAGATATCTCACTATTTTTGACTTTTCTGAGCCTGTCAAGTCCTTCTTTTGACCCATTTTGCCAAAGGAAAGGAAGTTGCCTAATAATTATGCACACCTGATATAGGGTGTTGATGTCATTAGACCACACCCCTTCTCATTACAGAGATGCACATCACCTAATATGCTTAATTGGTAGTAGGCTTTCGAGCCTATACAGCTTGGAGTAAGACAACATGCATAAAGAGGATGATGTGGTCAAAATACTCATTTGCCTAATAATTCTGCACTCCCTGTATAATGAAGTTTACATGGGGCAACAACTCTTTAAAAAGCCATGAGGCATTTTTGGTGTAATTTTATCTTGCTGCACTAATTTAACCCCCAGACCCTGTTGATCAAATACATTTTAAGCACACCAGAAAACATATCATGGCATAAACCATATATGCAGAGTGCAATTTGCTAATTACTGCCATGGTTTAGAAAGGGGGATGGCATCATGACCCACTCAAGGATCTGCCTCTTATGAGTCATGGCTCCTCCCCACACTCACCAAAGGAAATAAATAGCATATTACACTTTGCACATCTACATGCATGCAATAGATAGATAGACAGATAGATAATATGGTCTAATATAGTCATTCAGGTGTTCTGGTGACATCTTGATACAGGAGGCCAATGATGAGTGGTCTGTAAATGTCAGAAGCCCGAGATGTCAAAATTGTCCCATATTAGATGTTGCTGTTTTTTAATTTTTATATAACATGTTTATTTGGGGATACTCGGCACACATAGGGAGTTTCTTTCAAACATGGGAATGCTTTTTGAAAGAGTAAGTGAAATAAAGGACTACACGGTTTGGGTGTCTGTAGTAAAAGGAAAAGAAAATGGCTAAGTATGTGTAAAGAATGTGGAATTATAGAAATTTAGGAAAAATCTCTTGATAAAAACATGTTATTTATGTAGAAGAGATGGATGGATTGTCGAGGTGGTTCTCTGTAAAGTCTAGCCAACAATGAGCAGTGATTGGGATTCGAATGTTCAGGTTTTGTTGACTTTTCCTAAACAAAATGTTGGTTAAACAACAAACGAGTATTATGGTGGGCAATTCGACCATAAATCGCCACACTGCACCACCCAAAACTTAAATTTTGCACTGTAACCATTTTGACCCTTCTACTGAGGTTTTTGGGGGTAATGGCAATGTTTTTCTAACAAACTTTGTTTCTCTAACATTTATTCTAACTGTAATATGCCTTTAACAAATTCTGGTCAGTGAATTGTGTTGGTTTTGTAATGATATACTTTGTCTACGGGTAAAAGCAAGAAACCACTGCGTGTGGCAGAAACCTGTGTGTAAGTGCCGAACCTCTATTCCCACCCAAAGCATTATTCACAACCTCTTGTGGTGTCCAACAGCCCCGGGCTGCACCCAGCCCTCGTAGTACCAGAGCACATTGCACCTGATCAGGCCACCATACAATTTTACCAGTTCCTGCGATTGTGCATGGAGGGTTCCTGGTCAATCCATGGTCTCTGGCCATGCCCTTCAGTAAGTCCCCCTGGCTTTGCTTAGTAGGTTTTGAGCACAGAATTTTGGCCGAGGCCTTGCTCTACTCCTGGCCCCCACCCTCCAGAACCCGCTGAGCTGGAAGGAGCATGAGAATTATCTACATTGGTCGCACAATCAGTGTCTTACAGTGCCCCGCACCAGTGGTGATGCTACAAAAGTACTTGCTCATGTTGTTCGCTCCCTGAATAATTTTCACCCCTCCTCACCCATTTGCGCCTATGTGGCGAGGGTGTGGGGTTAGGCCAGAGCTGCCACTGTGGAACTGGGGAACCAGGTTCGAGTTTTGGCGTCTGCCCTACATCCTGTGCTTCTGGGCAGGTCACAATCTGCTTGGGTCTGCAAATGAATGTGACCTCGTGCAATGTAACTGGTGCTCACGGAAAGCACTTCAATACGACTTCGCGCTATACAAAAACTGCAAACAAAATGAATGTGTTCTAATTCTTCCAGCTGCTTTTTCCACTCCCCAATGCGATTGTTTGCTCATGGGGTGCCGAAGCAATCAATCCCAATAGCTCAACTCAAAATTGACTTCATTTGTAAACACGGCAATATAGTGGACGCACCACAGAGCCCACTTGCATCAGAATCAAAACACAGGAACAAGCTGTTTGAAGCATTGTGTGAAGCCAGACCAGTGTCAGCTAGACAGGCCTCTCTCAAAGACGTACAGCAATCACAGCTGTGTTGTGTCCTCTCTAGAGCTATAGATATTGTGATGAAGTGGGCAAACTTTGTAAAGTAATCAACCTCAACAGGTACCTAATACTTACCAGCCTCATTCTTACAGCGAGTAAACAAATGCAAACAAATGAACAAACCAAATATCCGTCAATACCAAGAACTAATTTACAGTTAGTCAATGACGAAAACATCAGCCCTAACAAGGGTGTAGTTATCAAAAGTGCACGACGTGCAAATGGCACCGGGACCCAGGGTGTGAGGAGGGGCTTTGCATTCCAATTAATGCTGCATTTCACTACCCATCCTGGAGCATGAGGGGAATTTTCCTGGCTTGTGTTAGAGCCCATGGCACTTGTGCTATGCCACTGAGCCCTGGCTCGTGGCCCTCACCAACCGACAGGGAATTCACCAATATCCCCAAAAGCCCGCTACCTCTGCACGCACGAGGGGCTGGGGAAGAACGAGTCCCAAGTAACCTCAGGCAGCGCAGGGAGCGGTGACGGCCCACAGCAGGGCTGGATTTTCTCTGTCTGGCGCCAGATGCGACTGGCATGCCTCCTGCCACCATAGATCGCAGTGGTGCTCTTACCAAAGTCTTGGGTTAGGAAATTTCATTTCCTGATGAACCCAGGAAAGGGGTACTTTTCAAATTCTAGGAGTTATCAGCCTTTTAAAGAACAATTCATCACTTGGTTTCATGGACACAAAAAGGAGGCGGTGTTTGCTATTCCCCACTTTCTTAAATGTAGGACAAAGAACGACACGAGAAGCACATTCTGAGATACCTGGTTGATCAGCTGGGTTGAGAGTTTTTCCACCAAACGTTTTATAGAGCAATTAATTTAAACCCCTTGCGTGTGTCTGTCAGTACTGTGCCGAATGCACTTGGAACATCCTGTGTGGCCACTGATCTCATGCCCACATGTGCCTGAGGGATACTTGCTTCAAAGCAAAGGCAGTCCGTGACAACTGGTATTCCTCCCAACTCAACTTCTTCAAGGCACTTGAGAAAGGTTTGCCACACCCTTGTAGGTTCAATCCAAACACCAGGGTTGGATATTAGGAGTTATGAAGTCTTAAACTTTCCCAGGCATAGACCTATGTCAAACCCTAATCAAAATTCCTCACAGCTGTCCCAGATACTGTGATATCAAAGAATGTCAAATCAGGGCCAACGAGGATGCTTCTGACCCTAAGCAGACACACATTGTGAACTCCTGTGTGCAACAGGGCTGTTGAAGTTATACTTGGAACCTTAGGGTATATTACATTTTACTTCCACTGTAAGGAAGACTCAGAAGCTGCTGGCCGCAATCTGGTATTCATCATGTTGTTGGCGCTATCAAAGACACTTGCAAGATCATTGCTACTGCACCTGCCTGTATGAACCTGTAAATTCCTGAAATGAATGACTTACTTCATTTTACAGAGAATTTTCTTAAAGTGCCAATCCATTAAATAACCTCAAATACTTGCAAGTTACAAACACCTTCCTCAAAGTAAAGCTCATTTTCTTTAAGTGAAACAAAGTAATGAATTTAAAGGATCGCTATTTAATTAAATTAAAAAGAAAAATCAATCTTAGAGGGGTTATAGTCTAGCCATGCAATAAGGTGACTTGGATCTACCAAGCTCTGAGCAGTACCGAAACCAATCCAACCTAAAATAAAAGTTTCCATGTATATGTTGCTGACCGGACCTAGGGCCACGGTGGGTACCTAAGTTTTCTATGGTGACCACCTCCATCCAAGTCATTATAAATACTGTTTCCAGTCTCGTACGTTAGTGTGGCAGTGCAATGCATTCTTGATGTTGTTTTGTTTTGCTTCCATTGAAGTTGACCAACACACCTGAAAGCAATGGTTTGCAAGTGACAGGTTCAGCACATGAGACAGTGCCCATAATAATCTTGAGGGACATAAGCAACCCACCCTTTTGAAGAACAGAGAGGTCTTCAAGAACCTTCTGCTAGATAATTTGACAGTAGTAGTGTGGGGAGCCCCTCACACTTCTTTGGCTGATGTTTAAAAATGGTGCAGGTACCCTTGCACTCCTGAGCTTGTTGAGCCCATGCCAAGGAGTCACCAGTTGAGGAGCCTCTGTTGCAATGTGTTGCTTGGTTTAGTGTTACCCTGGGCACACAACAGAGTTGAAAATGTGCTAAGAAGGTCATGTTGAGCCTTTTGAAATTCATTGGAGATATCTGAATGTGGTCTCCTAAAGTAAGTATGTGTAGCACTGCGGCAAGTGGCATTTAGGGTTCCTGTATCACTTGATGGTGGTCTTCCATTGACAGTATGGATAATGAACTGGGGCTTGCACTGAAAATGGCTGCCATGTTGCACAGATGATGGGACTGAAAGCTACTATCGACAAAGGAAAGTCTTGGCCTGAAACCTTAAAAGTACAGTGAAGTGATGTCTCTACAGAGCAAACTGAACAGAGGAACGTTGCATGCCAACATGGTTGCAATAATATTAAATCTAATGAAGCAATGTCAACCTTTAAATGCAGTTGACAGATGAAAGATCCTTCCTGTCAGAATTTTGCTGCTGCCTGCACACTTTCCCCTGACCCACCTAGTAAGGAATGTCTCCCTAATCAAATAAACTAAACACGAGGAAGGGAAGAGTTTACCTTCCCATGAAGCTGTTCATAAAGAGAGGAGGTTTGTTCTCTCTGTATGCAGCTTCCACTTCTAAACTTACTCTTAACAAAGTGCTTCAAACACTGAAAAAATGACTTCCAGGATGAATGACAGGCAGGATAGGGTGCAGAGGCAGTCTGTAAGCTAGAGAAATGACAGATGAATTAAAAGGCACCTACCCAACAGATTGGCAAAATTCAATCTTCAGATTCAATGCAGTAATCTGGGAGGCTACGGGTGTGAATCATGCGTGGATGAAGCAGGGAGGCACTTGCACTGAGAATTCAAAACAAACAAAAGCTGCTAGTCTGCAGATGATAGGACTCCTGGTGGGGTCCGAAGCTGATCACATTACGACCTTCTTGAAACAATGACTGGAAGACCAGATTGACCTTGCTCAGAAGATTCCAGAATTAGAGGGTTTAGGGTGCAATGCAATATAACCCAGAAACATTTGGAGGGAGTATGACAATCGCAGCTTCCTTGATTGTTGAGGGAGTACCAGAGAAAGTATTTGACAGCAAGGAAGAAAGGCTAACTTTTCTTGCATCCTATAGTTTTCAGATGTCAATCAGGAAATAGACAAGAGTTAAAATGAACAGGATCCATCTAGGATGGCATTCTAAGACCTTGCCACACAGACCCAGATTCCGTCCACAGCCAAACTGAGGATCAAACATAGACGGAAGTATTTTATGTTTTTTTGGGATGTTTTGGAGAAATTACAGGAATGGCGAAATGGTCAAGTAGAAAACAACCAGTTAACAGGGTCAAAATGCAACAAATGAGGAGAGCACTGTAAACAGTATTAGGATAATAGATCAGGGGCAGCTCCTATATTAGGGCGGAGGGGCGTCCCCCCCTGCCAGCCACAGCAGCTGCAAAACTTTTACAATAAAACAATAATAAACCGTGTTTAATATCATTTTCTTGTAAAAGGGTGGGGCATTGGGGTGACGAGCACTGAGAGGAGTGCACAGAGCACTCCCCTCAGTGCGCATGTATGGTTGGCCGGCAGTCTCTGGCCGGCCAAACACACATGCGCAGTACGCTCTCTCCAGAGAGCCTGTACAGGCTCCCAGTCTGCCTGGCGGTGCCCTGGCTGGATGCTCCCATTGGCCGCAGGGAAGGCCTGTGCCTGCAGCCTGGTGCGACGAGGGACAGAGGAGCGGCGCAGTGGCTACAGAGGAGATACGTTTTTCTTTCTTATTTTTATTTATATTTTATTAAATGCCCCCATCCCACGCGCCGCACCCGCCCCGCCCCTTCAGAGGGCAGTGAGCCGCGATTGTAATAGACAGCCGCTGGGGCTTAGGAACCCTGCAGGTTATTTGAATGTTATTATTAACGTAGTTTACTCAAGTAAACGTGGTCCTGGTGTGCTCTACTAGGGGATGCACAATGTGAAACTTCTTTGCTTTACAAATTATCCAATAGAAGGATATGATGGGGTGACTTTAAAATAATCTCTGAGAGGGAGCAGTCCGTGATTGAAGGGAACTAGTGATAGTGATGGTGTTCAGTTACGTGGACCTCATTCTCAAAGATCTATAGACAGTCAACGTGCTTTCTAATTTATTTTAGATTTATATGGTGGGGGCAGCGTTCAACATATACACAATACTGGAAGAAATGTTTACTCACTGGTATATTGATTATATACTTTCCAACACAATATGAATCTTAATCATAGAGTAATTGTTGTAGTTTCCTCAAATTATGAAAAGGCTTATTCCGTCTTAACACCCGTGCACCACCTCGCCTTTCAGTCATGCATTTGGCAAAATATATTGAAGAACATTGAGAAGATTCAGAGAAAACAGAAGCAACGAGCACGGTTCAAACGAATAAGAGGTCAAAGAATGCCAATGTAGTTCTCAAAGTTACAAATGCACAGACGATATTGTTCCATGAGACATGAAGGTGCAGTGAGTGTTTCTGTGAACTCTAGCATGGTTTACTTAATGCCAGCTTAACGTCAGGGTCAGACTTGCCTAAGGGACAATCAGGCAGTGCCTGAAGTGCTGGTCAGACAGGTCAGCATGTGGGCCGGCTTTCTGGCTGTTTGTGGGCCTGTTTGATGGACTGCTTGACCCGTTTTAACTTCTCATTTCCCTAATAAATAAACACGGCCTGCAGCAAGCTCAAATTCATGCAATTCTCCATGCCTTGCCAAACACTTACACAGCATGTTTTTACAAGATAAAAACTGCCCTGGTTTGCAAACATGAAACACATTTTTAGCTTTCTAATTCACTAATAGGGTTCACTTTTATTTTGGTGCCCGGTCTATTTTCTGTCCCAGTCAGTCCCTGTTTAAGGTGATATAATGAGAACAGTCGCTCGTTCTTGCAAAGTGTGCACCTGAATTTAAAATTTCCTCCAATTTAATCCTGGCATTTACCACTAGTTTCTTAGCGCAAGATGTATTCTCTGTTTTGTGCTAAGAAAACAGCAATAGGTGTAATAGAAAAATAAACAGCAGTGGGATTATGCAAGCGGGTTTTAACCATGTTATTATCTGTAATTCAGTGTTAAAGAGCAATGCGGAGTTACTGAAATTACTCCAATTACTCTGGTGTAATTAAAATTACTCCAGGCCTGAAGGTAATCAGTACGGTGTATGCATTCAGGTTTTAAACAGAGGATTAAGTATTCTCCTTTCCGCTCGGCAGAAATGCAACTAATGGGCTAAGAAATTATCAATAGATCAGTGCTTAATTTGTGCTTGTTGTTTCCGGTGCTGAGCACCTGCACTCATTTGTGAGGGGCGGGGCTTATTCTTCTGCGTCAAGCATTTTCTGCGAGCAAAGGACACATATGGGAAAGACGGAAGAAGGAAAAACTAAAAAGCGTCATAAAGGGAGAAAGTAAAAAGTTGCAGGATGAGCTGAAGGGGCAGCGGTGGCCGTAAATGGATTGAAGAGGCCTGAGATGGCTTCAGGATCACGCTGCCACAGTATTCAGTGCTGGCAGATTTAATTACAGCAGCCTCGTGTTTAAGAGAAGGGCATGGAGAACCGGCACCTCTTTATTTACAAATTAAGCACTGCAATAGATGCAATTGGAAATAAACAGCAGTGTAATTACGTGTGTTTTACGTCAAAGAGGAACATGGAGTTACTGAAATTACACTGATTACTCTGGCATAATTAAAATTACTGTCAGGCCTACATGTAATCAGTGCAATGCACACATTCAGGTTTAAAACTAAAACATTATAATTATACATTTTTTGCACAACATTTGTGTCATTTTTGGCACAAACATACAAAATACAATTATATTTTGTAAGTTTGTGCCGCTTTTGCGTTAAAAAATGACACAAATGCGGTGTAAAAAAAGTATAAATATGGGCCGAAGTACTCTCCTTTCAACGTGGTAGAAGTGATAATACGAAAAAAATAATTACTTTTCACAAGTTGTTCTTTTACCATGTGCCTACTTTTGATATGTACTTGGAGAATTATTGCAGCAAAGTGTCATTCACTGGAAAGAGAGTGTCATTTGCGAGCAGTGGCAAAACCACCATTGCCTTTTGGTCGTGCTGTACAGCATCAGCAAAGCTCAGGCGATGTGTGGCATGAACAAAAGGAAATATTTTGTAGGCACACACATACGGTATGACACATACACGTGACATGGGTGCCATTTTGTTTTATTTACTGATCAATGATGGATCAGTTAAAAAAAAAAAATTGCATGAAAGAACTTTCATTTATAAAGTGTAAAGGCTGGCACCAATTTGCTGCCTTGCCCGCCTAAAAAAAGCTAAAATGAAGAAAAGGAAATAGGGTGATGGGAAAGGAGAAGAGGGCAACAGAGGAGCAGTTTAGATAGCACGTGGAGCAGCACAAGAGGGATGGAGCAACAAGGAGGGAAGAAGGAGTTGCACACGAGGGAGCAAACATGGGGGTAAAGGGAGAAGCATGCAGATGAGAGAGAGTGACATGGAACGTGAGGGGAGGGAAGCAAATGAGGGAGACAGCTGGAAATCACAAAAAAGTAGTTCTCTGAAATGAACAATGGAAAGACACAAATAAAAAGATAATGCTCCTGGGAGAAACACAAAGTAGCCAGTAGCCAATGCAAATCACTGAATGGGAAGCATGCAAACGAGATTGACTATAAAGCCAACCAATGGCAATCAGTGGGTGCACTTTAAGCCCACTGTAAGGTATCCATAAGCTGACCATAGGTCTTTTGCACCAAGGAAGCTTGTGCTGTCTGATAGGCTTGAACTAAAAAGAGGCTCATGTTGGAACTACAGCATGGTATGCTCCTAATTTACTAAATTCACAATTAAAATAAAATTAACCCAGTGCTATTTAGCTGCATTTCACCTTAACAAAAACGTATTTTGTGGTAACGTGGCTTTTTTATCCCTCAGAGTCAGAAGCTTGTTTGTGAGAGGATCTCCCAGAGTTAAAGAATGAATGCCAGATGTAGCAAGATATGCTTTTGCGAGTCTGAAATTGCGAGTCGGTGCGACTCGCAATTTCAGACTCGCAAAAGCATATGCAGAATGGTGTCTCAGACACCTTCTGCGACTCGCTATGGGGTCGCAAAGACCCACCTCATTAATATTAATGAGGTGGGTCGCTTTTTGCGACCCCATAGCGAGTCCCTGCGCTCACAGGGATGGTGGCCTGCTGAAGTCAGCAGACCTCCATGTCTGGGACTGCCTTTTAAATAAAGCAGTTTTTTTTTTCATTTTGCAGCCCGTTTTCCTTAAAGGAAAACGAGTTGCAAAATGAAAAAAATACCGAAACCATTTGGTTTCGTTTTTTGTTCTGAAAAAATATTTTTGTCGACATTCACAAAGGGGAAGGGGTCCCGTGGGGACCCCTTCCCTTTTGCGAATGAGTTACCACCAGTGTGACACTGGTGGTAACTGCAAGTTGCTTTGCGACCGCATTCGCGGTCATAAAGCAAGTCTGAATTGCGATGCGAGTCGCAAATAGGAAGGGGACACCCCTTCCTATTTGCGAGTCGCATTCCCAAATTGCGAGTCGGAACCGACTCGCAATTTGGGAATGAGCATCGCGGGAGCCCGTTTGCATGGCGCAAACTGTGTTTTTCGCAGTTTGCGACATGTAAACGCTTGCTACATCTGGCCCTAAAACCCTTCTGCCTTCCCTCCTCCACCAAATAATTTCCCTGAAAGCGGATACCTATCTTGGGAGGTGCAGAGGTATATTTAACCTCATCTGAATATCTTTCGTTCATTTAAGATAAATGACTGAGAGATCAGGGGCATTGATGATAGAATAGCAATGTGCTTAGCTTTCTGTCCACTTATTTGTGAAGA
The DNA here is from genome assembly GCF_031143425.1 of Pleurodeles waltl. NCBI lineage: Eukaryota > Metazoa > Chordata > Amphibia > Caudata > Salamandridae > Pleurodeles > Pleurodeles waltl. The sequence goes on along the minus strand of NC_090440.1, from coordinate 547,522,031 downwards.
CATCACTTTCTGAAGAACGCCTCCAGCAGTCTCTTTGGAAATAGTCTCAATGTATGATACCAAGGTCTGTCCCTGGTATATTCTATGTCATACCTTCTGAAAATCTTCTTTGTAGGAGTGTTCTCCAATTCATCTGTGCAAAATGTGTTGTTGATTGCACTGATCACCTGTTGACAAGCTATGTTCACGTGGTTTAGAATGCTCCTTCATGTCTCTATCAATATTCTATTGGCTGAAAAATGAGCAAGGAATATCTATAGGGTTTCACACAGTCACTTCTCAAAGGTTTTACGTTCACAAAGTCTACCATCTCAAGATAAGTTGCTTGAATTCATTCCACTCTTTTCCCAGTGGCGGGTTTGTAACACTATTGTCTATAAAACATTCTCTTCAATGTGGCCAACCTTGGTTTCTCACATAGTACTTCTGAATTTGCCATTAGGTCTAGATTCAGAAATCACCTGACAAATACATTTCTATATTTTAGAATACATTTGGCATTTGTAGCAATCAGTGGTCAAAGCAAGCAGTGGAAATGCCAATATGTATCACCTTTGTGACTTATTGGCCTTGCAAATGGGTTTTAGCCATGCTGTAACCATTGGCTCACTAGGAACTTCCAGAGCCTCAGCATGAGACATGCATGATTGACAGTCGTCAAATCTGCAGGGAAACTAATGACATGAAGACGTTAGTTCTGAGTGCCAAGTGAAAGACCAGAATCAGATTCTGAAATGTATGGACTATGTAGGACACAGGGAGCAGGTTCAAGTAACATATGAGATAAGAATCTACAACCTACACATCATTGGGTTCAGCTAAAGTAGGTGGACATGATCAGCCAAAATGAAAACCACAACAGGGGAGAACGTACTGTACGCAGGAAGGGACAATGACCCATAACATGAACAAGTAGCCACCATCCTGAGCAAGGGGAAAGAGGAATGTCTAATTGAGAGGAAGCCAGTCAACCGCAGACTAATGACAGCCAGGTTAAAAGGCAGACAAATCAACACCACCATTATCCAGTGCTATGCTCCGACAACTGACACAGAGAAATCAATCAATAACATACTCTACCAGCAGAGCTGAGCTTGAAGCCATGCTGAACCATGACTTGAAGATTGTGATGGGGGACTTTTTTCTAAAGCAGGAAATGACAAATCAACACCACCATTATCCAGTGCTATGCTCCGACAACTGACACAGAGAAATCAATCAATAACATACTCTACCAGCAGAGCTGAGCTTGAAGCCATGCTGAACCATGACTTGAAGATTGTGATGGGGGACTTTTTTCTAAAGCAGGAAATGACAACAAAAACCATGACAGAGAGATAGGAAAAGAAGGCTGTGGAACAATGGGTGACTATGGAGAAAGACTGTTCGAATTTTGTGCCACAAATGATGTGGTCATGAGAGTGACTCTCTTACCCCACATGATATATGATATTTACAAACTAACTTAGTGCACATGCAATAGGAGAGAAAGAAACCTGGAGACACTCATGGCAAGATGTCAGAATAAGGAGGGGAACAGATGTTGGCAGCGCTCACCATTTTGTGACCGCTTGTGTGAATCAGTAGCTAAAAAATGTACACAAAAAACGGATGACAGCAATACACTGTGGCAAAGTTACAGGGCCCCAAGACTAAGATGGCATTGGCCTTACAAAATCAAAAATAGGTTTCAGCTCCTGGCAGACGCAGAAGATCAGTTTGAGCCAGCTGCATGTGTAGCTAACAAGAAATGTGGGTCTCTTCATTAAGTGAAGGGCAGTGAAATATACCTGGGGACCAAGCCAAGGAGGAGATAAAAATGGATAAGGGAAGACACATGGCAAGCTTTTGATGACAGGTGGGGAAGCAAAAACGAAACTTGTGAAGGCCAAATCTGAGAGACTGCAGGAGAAGTACAAGCAACAGTGAGCACAAGCAAATAAAACTGTCAAAAGATTGACAAGAGCAGACAAGCGGAAGAACATGGATAATCTTGGCAAGCAAGCAGAGGAGGCAGCCAGTAGAAGAGAATGGGGGGGATATTCAAAATTACAAGGATAATCAGTGATAAATCTTGTGCAACATACATCACCCCTATCAGGGACAAACAAAGCAGACTATTCACAACAGAGAAAGAGCAGGAAGCACTCTGAGCCAAGCACTTCAAAGAAGTCTTGAACAGGCAATTTCCAACAAGTGAAGTGGGTACCCAACAAGCAGAGACAGAGATGAACGTGAACACCTCCCCAACACAGAAAGAAGAAATCTTCATTTCCATCCTATCTCTGAAGAACAGAGAAGCTCCTGGTCAAGACAACCTGAATACAGATATGTTCCAGGCAGACCCTGAAACATCAGCCAAGATTCTCCAACAGCTATTTACGTCAATTTGAAAGGGAAGGAAAGTACCAGACAACTGGAATTAAGGCATCATGGTCAAGATTCTAAAGAAGGGAGCTTTAACCAATTGTAAAACTAGTATGGAATCACACGTCTGTCAATCCCAAGTAAAATCCTGGTGAAAATCATTATACAGTGCAGTTCTGATGCCGTGGACAAGCAGTTAAGATAAGAACAAGCTGGCTCCCACAACAGTAGATGATGTGTTAATCAGAATTTTACTCTACACTGCATCATAGAGCAGTGCACAGAGTGGCAGAGACAACAATGCATCATTTTCATTGATTTTGAGAAAGCCTTTGAAAGTATCCTTCATGACAGCCTCGTCGTATACTTGGGGCCTGTGGCATAGCACAGCACATAGTTCTCCTCATCAAAAGCTTCTATAATAATTTAACCTGCCAAATAGGAGATAATGACTATAGCTTCATATTCTCAATCAGTGTGAGACAGGGATGCATGACTGCTCTTCAACCTAGTTATCGATTTGATGATGAGACGCACAACAGAAGACCTAGCCAGTGGCACTGGAGGCCCTTCACTTGAAGGATGACCAAGTTTTGCTCTGTCACACACATCAGCATATGCAGGAAAAGACATCTTGCCTCAAGATGTATTCACAGCAAATGGGAAAGAAAATCAACACTATGAAATCAGGAGTCGTCCCATCATTCAACATCCTAAACCCTTCACCAGTCAAGGGGGATGGAGTGGACCTAGGCATGACTGAAGAGATCACCTGCCCAGGCAGTACTATCAGCAAGGTGGGGAGAGCAACACAGATGGCATGGGTGGGAAGAAGCATCACAAAGGACGTGGCAGGAAGCATCTCAAAGGATGCGAGTGAGGGAATCAACACAGAGGGCACTGGTGGCGGGAAGGAATATGGAGGGCTCGAGTGGGTTGAAGTGACATGGAGGGCAGGTGAATGGAAGCAACACTGAGGGTGGAGGGGACAAGCAACAGGCAAGAAAAAGCAACATAGAGTGGCTGGGGAGAAGCAGATGGGGTAGAAAGCAGAGGGGGCAAAGAAGTACATGAGGGCGAGAGCAATATGGAGGAGGTGGGGAAAAAGCACATGGGTGATGGAGAGCAACAAGAAGTGTGGCCAGGATAAGAAGTACAGGGGGGAGGCCTCTATAAAACACATGCCATCTCATATATTGCTTAACAAACAAAAAAGTAGTGCTTGACAAACAATCAGTGGAAAGACACAAGTAATGCCTTTATGCTCCAGGGGAGGGACAAACACAAGAAGAGGAAGGAAAGTCCGCATTAGCTAAAAAAGGAAAAGCAAGCAAATGAGAGTGAAAGAGAGTAAAGCCAACCGATGGTAAGCAAAGGGTGGGCTCTATGCCCACTGTAATCTGAAAATATTTTTTGGGGCAAAAGACAGCTTATGCTGGCTGGTAGTGGACACCTAAAAATCCCCTGTCCCATCATAGGAAGCACAGGCAGGTCCTAAAAAAATTAAATATCACACAGCACAATTCTTATTTTATTTTTCAAACCTCACATTGTGTTGATTTTGTACCTATTTATCTCCTAGGATCCCTTATCATTTATTTCTTACAATCATTGTGTGTCTTCCCATACATATATTTTATCAAGTTTCTTTGACAAAGCAGGGCCTGTATGTTCTGCTTTAAACTGATGCAGACTTCTTTAGTTCCACTTTCCTTTGCACATGGCAAAAACGCAAATGTGCATTTAAGAATTATGATGCGGTTTGAACTTTGTTTTCTATAAAGCTTTGTCCTGTTTTAATGCCTTGGAGCACCAGAGAAGCCCACAAACCTGACTGCATTTCTACTTGTTTTGCTTAGGAGCAGCTTCCGACAGCATCACATATTCACTCATTTAACTGCTATGCTTCTATCTAACATGGATTTTTGTGCACAGTCAGCTACAATCTCCAATCTACTGCAATGAATGCTATCAGTAGCTGTACTGTCTGTATTCTCTGTCCATATTTCAGCAATTTTTATTATTTTCCAAGCACACTTGCACAGAATTACATACACATTCTTAAACAATTGATTTTTCATAAGTAATCTATCAAACTAACTCATATTAGGCACTCACTTTTAGGTCGAGTGAGCAAGCGCTTTGACCTGTTGTAAGTACAGGGAGTGCAGAATTATTAGGCAAATGAGTATTTTGACCACATCATCCTCTTTATGCATGTTGTCTTACTCCAAGCTGTATAGGCTCGAAAGCCTACTACCAATTAAGCATATTAGGTGATGTGCATCTCTGTAATGAGAAGGGGTGTGGTCTAATGACATCAACACCCTAAATCAGGTGTGCATAATTATTAGGCAACTTCCTTTCCTTTGGCAAAATGGGTCAAAAGAAGGACTTGACAGGCTCAGAAAAGTCAAAAATAGTGAGATATCTTGCAGAGGGATGCAGCACTCTTAAAATTGCAAAGCTTCTGAAGCGTGATCATCGAACAATCAAGAGTTTCATTCAAAATAGTCAACAGGGTCGCAAGAAGCGTGTGGAAAAACCAAGGCGCAAATTAACTGCCCATGAACTGAGAAAAGTCAAGCGTGCAGCTGCCACGATGCCACTTGCCACCAGTTTGGCCATATTTCAGAGCTGCAACATCACTGGAGTGCCCAAAAGCACAAGGTGTGCAATACTCAGAGACATGGCCAAGGTAAGAAAGGCTGAAAGACGACCACCACTGAACAAGACACACAAGCTGAAACGTCAAGACTGGGCCAAGAAATATCTCAAGACTGATTTTCCTAAGGTTTTATGGACTGATGAAATGAGAGTGAGTCTTGATGGGCCAGATGGATGGGCCCGTGGCTGGATTGGTAAAGGGCAGAGAGCTCCAGTCCGACTCAGACGCCAGCAAGGTGGAGGTGGAGTACTGGTTTGGGCTGGTATCATCAAAGATGAGCTTGTGGGGCCTTTTCGGGTTGAGGATGGAGTCAAGCTCAACTCCCAGTCCTACTGCCAGTTCCTGGAAGACACCTTCTTCAAGCAGTGGTACAGGAAGGAGTCTGCATCCTTCAAGAAAAACATGATTTTCATGCAGGACAATGCTCCATCACACGCGTCCAAGTACTCCACAGCGTGGCTGGCAAGAAAGGGTATAAAAGAAGGAAATCTAATGACATGGCCTCCTTGTTCACCTGATCTGAACCCCATTGAGAACCTGTGGTCCATCATCAAATGTGAGATTTACAAGGAGGGAAAACAGTACACCTCTCTGAACAGTGTCTGGGAGGCTGTGGTTGCTGCTGCACGCAATGTTGATGGTGAACAGATCAAAACACTGACAGAATCCATGGATGGCAGGCTTTTGAGTGTCCTTGCAAAGAAAGGTGGCTATATTGGTCACTGATTTGTTTTTGTTTTGTTTTTGAATGTCAGAAATGTATATTTGTGAATGTTGAGATGTTATATTGGTTTCACTGGTAATAATAAATAATTGAAATGGGTATATATTTTTTTTTGTTAAGTTGCCTAATAATTATGCACAGTAATAGTCACCTGCACACACAGATAACCCCCTAACATAGCTAAAACTAAAAACAAACTAAAAACTACTTCCAAAAATTTCAGCTTTGATATTAATGAGTTTTTTGGGTTCATTGAGAACATGGTTGTTGTTCAATAATAAAATTAATCCTCAAAAATACAACTTGCCTAATAATTCTGCACTCCCTGTATTGTGGACTTTTAACCATGCCCATCTCAAGCCCATCACTTTCATTCGTTCCTTGGCTTGCCTTTCAAAAATCACTTGATGTCATAGGTAAATGCTTTATGTTTGTCCCGCCTAGAGGCTGCTTTTGTCACGCCTTGCAGACTGCCCCATTGCATGGATTATTGCACGATTGCTGATATACTTGAGCGTGGAGAAACAATTTTTTTTCTTTCATCTCTCCCAATCATGCTGCATGGCGGCCATTGCGCTCACAGCGTGAACAGGCACAACAGCGTGAATTCAATCGGCGGTATTGGAGCGCTGGTCACATTGTTCACATTTACTTAATCAGAGTCATTTCTTGTGGCCCTCTCCTTAAAATACTTGAAATTGGTAAATGCTTTATGTAAAACAAAAATCCTCAAAGGGAAAGCGGATCCCCAGGCACAGCAGGAGAACCAATACTACAATATTCACTGCAATCCGGAAACTCGCCCCATAATGCTTTAAATGGCATTACTTTTACAAAACATTATTGCTCATAACTCAGCCTTTGGTGGTCCTAAAACAATGGGGTCACCACCAAAACACTCAGGACACACTCTTTCTGTCTAGGTCATCTCTGAGTCCCCACACTAGGTTAGTTGGGACCCCAAAATAATAACCCCTCTCATCATTCATTGGACTCCCATCACTACAGAGAACAACCAAAGACTCATGAACTCCATCCACTCGGATCCATGATCTCATCACATCTTCAACTTGGCCATTGCCACCGTAGCACCGGAGCACCGAACTATCAACCAATCCTCTGAAACCGCCACCTTCTCATCAGACTGGAAGCACGCTGAGATCTACCTGCTACTCAAAAAACTCACCACTGACCAAGGGAGCTGAAAAACTACAGACCCATTTCTCTGCTCCCTTCCCAGCCAAAGTAATGGAAAAGGCTGTCAACCTGCAACTCAGCGAATTCCTTGAGACACACCAAATCCTAGACCCATCCCAGTCTGGATTCAGGAGCAACCACAGCACTGAAACAGCACTTCTAGCAGCCTCCTGGACCTCTCTGCTGCATTTGACACCGTCTCCCACTCCCCCCCTCTGCGCCAGACTCCACAACACCAGCATTCGCAAGGAAGCACTGGAATGGATCAGGTCCTTCGTCACCGGCAGAATAGAGCTGTTCACTTCAGAACCCAAAGAAACATGCTGCGAAGTGCTCCAAGGATCATCACTCAGGCCAACGCTTTTCAACATCTAAAAATTGTCTCCTATGCCGACGATACTCAACTGATCCACTGCCTGTCTGCTAACCCAGTAAAGGCCAAGAGAAACCTCCACAATCGGATGGGATCAGTTGCTGCCTGGATGGAAGCCAACTGCCTCAAACTCAATTCGGACAGGACGCAGATCCTCGTAACTGGCTCCACCCTTTCTGCCAGGAACGACTCCCAGTGGCCTACTGCACTAAGAAACGCCCCAGCTCCCACAGACCACGCATGTAATCTGGGCATCATCCTGGACTCTTCCCTGTCCATGACCCACCAAGTCAATGCCGTCTCGTCATTATGTTTCCACACCCTCCGACTCCTTCGAAACATCTTCAAGTGGATCCCCTCCGACACAAGAAAGACAGTCACCCACTCACTCATCACTAGCAAGCTGGACTACGACAACGCACTCAATGCCAACATCAGCAAGAAACTGCAATCAAGACTACAAAGAATCCAGAATGCAGCAGCCATGCTCATCCTGGACATCCCCCAACACAGCCACTTCTCCTCCATCAGAGACATACACTGGCTCCCAGTCAGCAAGCGCATCCCATACAAACGTCTGACCTACACCTACAAGGCGCTACACAACATAGGACCAGCATACCTCAACCACGCCTCACCTTCTACATACCCAGCAGACAACTCCTAGCTCGCCCTCGCAGCCATTCCCAAGATCTGAAAAAGCACAGCAGGAGAAAGATCCTTCTCCTACTTCATAACCCGGACATGGAACACGCTACCTCTCAAACTCAGACAGACCGCAACACTGAAGCAGTTCAAAAAGTAACTCAGAACCTGGCTTTTCGATTGAGCAGTACACCAGCAACCACAGCCTTGAGGCCCTACGAGTGATTAGCCACGCTTTAGAATATTGATAGATTGTTTGTCTTTTTAAGTGCTCTCATGGGTGGAACTTTTGTTTTACAGCTGGGAATAGCCTGTGTTTGAAGGGCCATTCTTAAAGGCCTGCTACCCCTGAAATGTGTAATGCACTATGCCCTCTAGGGGATAAACATATGATTACACTGCATTATCTATTGCCATTTTATTTTGTGTGGTTATGCCCTCTAGGGGCTAACTATATAGTTACATGACCATGTTTCTTACAAATGCTATTTTGATTGTCTTGTTCTTTAGGGGCTGTTCTAAACATTACAGTCATATCCACATACTAAAATATTTGTGGCATAGAAACTTGCCCCATAATGCTTTGCGGGGCATTACTTTTACAAAACATTTTTGCTCTTAACTCAGCCTGTTGTGGTCCTCAGACAATGAGACCACCCTCCAAACATTCACCCCACTGTGTTCTTTCTGTCTACATAATCTCTGGGTCCCTAAACTATGTTGGTGGGGACTCCAAAATAATAACAATTACCACCAGTCATTTTCATTTTAAGCTCTTTCATTACTGCAACTTTTGTTTTACAGCTGAGAGAAGTTTTGTTTTATGGGCCTTGTTTTTAATATCTTTGCAATAGGCCTGCTAGCCTTAAAAAGTGTAATGCACTACACCCTTTAGGAGCTACATTTATGGTTACACTGCATTATTGTCTTCCATTCTTTTTTTATGTGGTTATGTTCTCTAAGGGCTGCTTATATGATTACATGACCATGTTTCTTCCAAAAGCTATTTTTATTGTGGTGTCCTCTGGGGGATGTTCTGGGCATTGCAGTCAACATACTTCAATATTCACAGCATGAAAATTTGCCCCATAATGCTTAGCAGGGCAATACTTTCACAAAACATTTTTGCTCATAACTCAGCCTGTGGTAGTCCTAGGACAACGAGCCCACCTTCAAAACGCTCTTTCTGTCTACATCATCTCTGTGTTCCTACACTAGGTTAGTGGGGCCCCTAAAATAATAATCCCTCCTACCATTCAGTGTCTTTTAAGCTTTCTCATAGCTAGAACTTTTGTTTTACAGCACGAAGAAGTTTTGTTTTAAAGGCCTTGTTTGCAATATCATTGCAGTAGGCCTACTAGTCCTAAAAACGCCCTCTAGGGACTAAGTATATGGTTACACTGTATTACTTTCTCCTGTTTCTTTCATGGGATTATGCCCTTTAGGGGCCAACAATAAGGTTACATGACCATGTTTCTTGCAAATGATACTTTTGTTGTGGGGCCCTCTAGGGGCTGTTGTGAGCATTACATTCTAACGCCAAAAGTTTATTTCTGATAAAGGTTTATATGATAATTGTATATGTTTTAATAATCTCTATTTATTACAACTATGACCATGATTCAGGCCAATTTAACATCCTTATTGCACTATGGCTGTTTGAACACTCTTGATATGTTTGGGTGACCCTTTTAGTTTATTTATCCTCTGTGGCTGTATTGTGTATTTTGGGGGGAATTGTGTTAGCCAGCCAGCAACTCTGATCGTGGGGTGGTAAAAGTGCTATTCTATTGGAATTAGCATGGCAGATTTAAATCAAAATGCTAAATGGCAACATTTTCATTTTTTGCTGCAGGTAGAGAAAGAAGGTAAACAGAAGTGCTTTAGTTATATGCAGGGCCACTGGAATTATATGACAGGAAAAGACGAAATTATGAGGCAGGATTGACCAATTTATGTGGCACAAAAAGTCAGTTATGAATTTACAATGCCAATAGCTCTAACTCAGGCAAATGTGAGACCTATTGCATTGCAAATGCTTGTTCTCCTAAGGCTCTGATGAATTAAATACCAATGTGGTTTACTATACTTGTGAAGTGTGAGTTAGATTTATTCACAAATGAATTATGTCTGTAGTATAAGATAAATGCGCTGATGAGAGTCATCACAATATACACTTGGAATTGTGGAAGAGAACAAAATAAAAATGTGCACTTCATATAGGCTTGCAATGATTTTGAGTTTTCTGTTTAAACAAGTTAACAGCATTATTTCAGAAGTTGCCAACAGCTGCACTCTTAAGTTTGAAAGAATCCTACTCGGCCACCTAGCCCCTTCCACAATGCCCCACCCAACAGCACCATCAAGCCACTAGATCACTGAGTCATGCCTTTACGCATAGTATTAACTTGTTATTCATAACGCTGAATTCTTGTTTCTATGCTACGCTTAATACTGCAAGCATGCCATTTTAACCCTTGTAAATGCCGAATTTACTGGTACCCAACTTACTGGACTAAGTAGGATGCACGACAATGCTTTTCCATTATTCGAACTTGTGATCTGCAGATAACCCTTTATTTCATCATGAAGCATTCAACAACCAGAGGTGTTCTGCTGGCTAACCTGCCAGCCACCCAATAAGAGTCAGTGGGGCTGAGCCAGCTGGACTGCCAAGCAGGCATGTGCTCCCAGGACTCCAATAAGGCTTGAATTCCCCGGGGTCCCAGGACACAGTACCAGTAAACATTTAGTGGGAGAAGATCCTGTGTTCGGATTTGTGTCTGCAGTGGGGAAGGCTTGCGATTTGTGGCTGATGAACCATGGACGCAGTGCACCCTAGCATTCCAGGCCTAGAGATGCAATGACGTGTTGACAGAGTGGACGTGATATAAGTCATTGGGATCCAGAGCAGAGGCTGCTAGTGTTCATCAGAGGTGGATTGTTGTGCCTGCTGACTGGGGCTGCAGCACAGGGATTTGAGGTAGATTTATCCACAGTGGAGCAGCGAGGGTTTGAGCGGCATGGGCTTGGATATGATCCTCTGCAAAATGATTGCTGTGATACAGTTGGAGTGGTGGTATTGATCGGGGAGCTTCAAACCAGTTGATGGTAGCTTAGCTGGTGAAATTGGACTGTGTACGCTGATTCTAAGAAGATGCCCAATAAAGACACTAGAGATGGCAATAAAAAATGAGAAAAAATATTTTTAACTCTGCAGCGATGGAAACATGCTGCAGATAAAAGATCAAGCAATCATGGTCGGCTCATGGACCACTTGAAGATTTCATCTGCTGGGGAGTCAAACAATCTGATGGTGTGCCAAGATTTAAAGCATACCAAAGAGGGCAAAGCAGAGAAAGGAGCCTTGGTCGATGCATCTCTTCTGAACATGGGCAGATGTCTTACTAAACCAGAGGGTGAGACACAGGATCTCACAAAAGAAGATGCGAAACTCAGAGGTAGAGTCCATGAGCTGGGCACTCTAATGGGGCAAGAGTACATTCTAAATGCTGCAGCTTTCTGCCATGATGCCCCGATTGGAAGGGAGAAGAGCTTGATTTTCCCCACCATGCTAGTTAGGAGACATCAACTGCAACACGTCAAACAAGCATTGGCTAAGTCAATAGGTCTCGTCTATGCAAGACCTATGGCTTTGGCAATGTGTTTTAACCATGCTGTAACCAGTGTGGCTGCTGTTCAGCATGGCTAAAGATTAGTGTCATGGAGTGTTGTAGAGTGGAGTAGGGGGAGTAGAGTGTCCTAGAGAGGAGTAGAGTTCAGTGGCAGAGAGTGTTGTAGAGTGGGGTGGCTTGGAGTGGGTTGGAGTGGATTGAAGTAGTGAGGTGGATTGGGCTGGAGTAGAGTAGGGGAGATTTGATTGGGTTTGAGTGGGGTGGACTTGAGTGCGGTAGAGTGAGGTAGATTGAGTGGAGCGGGCTGGTTTGGAATAGAGGGGTTGGCATTGATTGGAGTGGGGTGGATTGGAATGGGATGGATTGAAGTGGATTGGCATGGGATGGATTGGATTGAAGTGGATTTGGCGTGGGATGGACTGGAGTGGGGTGAACTGCAGTAGGGTGGATTGCAGTAAGCATGGGGTGGATTGGAGTGGGGTAGATTGGAGGGGACTGGATTGGAGTGGGTTGATTGGATTGGTGTGGGGTTGATTGGAGTGGCTGAACTGGAATGGAGTGGTTGAACTGGGGTGGTGTGGATTAGATTGAGGTTGTTTGGACTGAGTGTTGTGCAGTCAGTTGGATTGGACTGGAGTGGAGTGGACTTGAGTGGGGTGAGTTGGATTTGAGTGCACTAGATTGGGTGGAGTGAGGTGGTTTGGAGTGGGGGATGAGACTGTACTGAAGTGGGGTGGACTGAATTGAATTGGAGGGGGTGTGGTGGACTGTGTTGGAGTGGGATGGATTGAGCTGGGGTGGAGTTGATTGGATAGGGTGGGGTAAGGTAGGGTGGATTGGATTGGGGAGGGGTGGGGTGGATTGGATCGGAGTTGGTGGATTGGTTTGGGGTGCAGTGGATTGGACTGGAATGGTTTGGATTGGATTGTAATGGTGTGTGGTGGACTGGATTGGAGTGAGGTGGATCATGGTGGTTTGGATTGGACTGCAGTGAGGTGGATTGGATTGGAGAGGTGTGGCTTTGAGTGTACTGGATTGGACTGGAATGGAGTCGGGCGGATTGGACTGGAGTGGGTGGATTGGATTGAAAAGGTGTGGGATGGATTGGATTGAGTGAGGTGGACTGGATGGGGTGGACTGGAATGGGATGGGATTGGATGGACTGGATTGGATAGTGGTGGATTTGAGTAGACTGGAGTGGCGTGGACTGGAGTGGGAGTGGGGTGAATTGGATTGGAGTTGATTGGACTGGAGTGGGGTGGAATGTAGTAAAGAGGGGTGGGTTGTTATGGAGTCGGGTGGATTGGATTGAGTAGTGAGGTGGATCGGATGGGTTGGAATGGGTTGGATTGGAGTGATGTGGATTAGATTGGAGTGGGGTGGATTTGATTTTGATGGATTGAACTGAATGGGGTGGAGTGGAGTAGGGTGGACTGGATTGGTGTGAGATGGATTGTGGTAGACTTGGGAGGGCCGGAGTGGGGTGAATTGGACTGGAATGGGGTGGAATGCATTAGTGTAGAGTGGATTGGGGTGAATTTTCGTGGGGTGAATTTTGGATTGGTGTAGGGTGGATTGGAGTGGCGTGGACTGGATTTATTGTGGGGTGGATTGGAGTGGGGTAGATTGATTTGGCATGGGTGGAGTAGGGTTGATTGGATTGGATTGACGCAGTGGATTGGAATGACATGGGGTGGATTGTATTGTATTGGGGTGAGTGATTGGTGTGGATTGGAGTGGAATGGATTGGAGTTGGGTAGGTCGATTGGAGTGAAGTGGGGTGGATTAGTTTGCGGCAGACTGGGGTGGATTGAAAAGGGGTGGATTGAAGTGGGGTAGAATGTAATGGAGTGGAATGGATTGGAATGGGTGGATTGGAGTAGGGTGGATTGGACTGGAGTGGAGTAGGTTGGAATGAAGTGGGTTAGATTGCAATGGGGTGGATTGGATTTGTGTTTGTGGAATAGAGTGAGGTGGATGAGAAAGAAGTGGGCTGCATTGGATTGAAGTTAGGTGGATTGGAGTATGGTGGGGTGGGTAGGGTAGATTGGATTAGTGTGGAGTGAATTGGATTGGAGTGGGGTGGATTGTGGTGGATTAAATTGGAGTGAGGTGGACTGGATTTGAGTGGTGCAGATTGTGGTGGACGGGATTGGAGTAGGGTGGGTTGGGAGTGGGGTGTATTGGATTGGAGTGGGATGGATTGGATTTGTATGGGGTGAATTGGACTGGCGTGGTGAGTATTGCATTGGTGTGGGGTGGATTGGATTGGTGTGGGGTATTTTGAATTGAGTGCGTGGACTGGATTAGGGAAGAATGGAGTAGGGTGGAATGGGGTGAATTGGATTGGGTGGACTGGGAGGGCTGTAATTTGGTAGATTGGAGTGAGGTGAGCGGTTTGGATTGGATTGGAGTAGGTTGGACTGTAGTGGGGTTGATTGAGGGGTGGAACGGAGTGGGTTGAACTGGATTGGGGTGGATTGGACTGGTCTGGTTTGGATGGGGTAGACTGGATTTCATGGGGTGGATTGGATTGGGGTGGGTATTTTTTAACTGAATAGGGTGGGTTGGATTGGGGTGGTTTGAGGTGGGGTGGATTGTATTGGGTTTGATTGAGTGGGGCAGATTGGATAGGATTGGAGGGGGCAGATTGGATTGGGGTGGATTGGGAGGATTGGAGTGGGGTGGATTCGATTGGGGTGAGTGGTTTGGATTGGATCTGAGTGAGGTGGAGTGGGCTGGACAAGAGTGGATGGATTGGAGTGGGTGGATTGTTTGGTGGATTGGAGTGGGGTGAATTGGATTGGTCTGGGGTGGATTTGACTGGTCTGGTTTGGATTGAGGTGGATTGGATTGCCTGGGGTGGACTGGATTGGAATGGGGTAGATTTGGTTGGAGTGGGGTGGATTGATGTGATGAGGGGGTGAATTGGAGTGGGGCAGATTGGACTCTAGTGAGGTCGATTGGATTAGGGCGGATTGGTGTGGGGTGGATTGAGATGTATTGCACGATTATGGGGTACAGCATAATTTCGGAAAATTACACATAAAAAAGTAAGAGTGTTGCTTTGCAATATTTAGGACAAGATAATTGTCATCTTTTGAAAACAACACCCACAAGCACAAAAAAACAAAAGAAGACTTCGCAAAATAAAAGAAAGTTAAAAGAAAGTTAACTATAGAAAATAAACTTTGCAATTTTGTTTGCCCTGCTGGACACATTTTTTCCAGTCACACTCCTTCTTTGCATGGCACTGGAAGTTAAAAAACAAAAGCAAACAGTACCTCAGTGATGTTGAGAGCAGTGGATGGGTACTAATTAAGTTTAATCAAGCAGTGCTTGGTCCATGCTCTACATAAAGAAACGGAAATGATGACTTTCCTGCAGTGACCAATTATGAAGCTGTAAAGAAGAGTGCCATGCAAGCCAACAAATAGTAAGCAACAGGCAGGCTCCAAGACTTTCGTGTTAAGAATAATGTCTATCACATTGTATCACAGGCTCGACCATAAAAATAAGCCAATCACTTTGGGCACGGAGGCTGAATTGTAGCACCCTATAAAACCTAGAGCTCATTTGGAGGGGCAGAGGCACATTTTCCCCTAGTCAGACAATGTCAAGTCTTTATAGAGACATAACAATACAAGTTGAAGTTTGTTAAAGGAAGCTCCTCTGGACAATTGACTTGATCCAGTGGTCGAGATCTGCAGCCTCTGTTTACTCTTGCTAGTTGACACTAAAATAGATGCTTCCTTTACTGTATACCTTTATTGTATACAGTGATTTCATGAAGGGGATTTGAGAGATTTTAAAGGAAACTTGTGTCTGTATCGATGTTAACTACCCTGGTACTTCCCTTTCGACTGTCCCCTTTCAGCCCTGATACCTTGTTGATGCAAGAAGTAGAGGTTCTGGAAAAATATTTACTGCATCAATGCCCTCCCCTGTAATTATTAATTAAAAGTTTTATATAACGCTCAGCTATCCACTTGGGGTTTCCTGGTGCTCAAAAACAGCAGGTAGAGTCTATGCAGAGTCTTGCTAGTTGTCAAACAACCAGGGCTTTAGCCGTCTTCTACAGGTCATTAGCGAAGAACAACTTCTCAAAGGTTCTGGGAGGGAATTCCACAACTTGGCCCTAGATATGCAAAGGACCGACCTCCTATCCATGTGCGTTTAATTCTAGGAACACAGAGAAAGTTCCAGCGAGCAAAGCGGCCGATTCGGATGGTAAGGTCTAGCAAATTCATAGAACTATCAAAGACCAACCCCTGATCTCGCTCTATGTACATAGCACAAGATTTTAAAGTGGGGTATTCATGTCTATCGGAAGCCAATGAAGTTTCCTAAGGAGACCAGAGGCTGAAGCACTTTTTGGGAGTCTATACAGCAACCTTATTGCTGAATTCTGGACCACTTGCCAACCTCAGGTTCTTGACCTTGGGTGCTGGCTCAAGCAAAGGACCAGAATACCGGCCAATGCTGAGAGCCTTAGAGAGACAGGTTCTTACCCAGCACCAATAGTTTGGTCTTATCACCGTTACTTTTAAGAGAATTGTTGTTCATCCAGGCCGCGACCGAGCCCAAGCAAGGCTTCAGAATGATGGTTATGAGCCGATGACAAGAAGAAGTCACCAGCGTATGAGAATAGTGTTATGTTCTCATTATTTGTGGATTATTTCTGGATATGGATAATTAGTATTTTATCTGGAGTTGCAGTAAAAATATATTGAAGTTGTTATATTTTCAGTTTTTTGGGATGGAGCTTTCCCCGATGTTTTATTAGAATTTAACGTCAATAACAAGGTAAAGGTAAGAGTCCACTTTCTAATGGTAATATTAACATCGCAAATCCTGCTTTGATGTTTCCGTCTCTAGAAGGGAAGAAGTTACCCATGGAGCCGTCTCTGGCTGCTACAGGAATGGGCTATATCTTTACGGAGACAGAAGGCATCAGCTTATAAAGTACATTTTTGGGTTCGAGCTATGACCATTAGCAGGTGCTCCTAACACTGCTGTTCCTAATCCTCCTATCAAGGGCCAGGAACATAAAGTAAGAAGGGGTCTAACAGATTGCTTACTTTCTACAGTTGTCACTCCTTAACCCCCAGTTGCAAGTAGGACACTGTTGAAGGGATAAGGGCGAGACAAGGTATCAACCATGTGATGCCATGTATGATGTCATTTCCGTTACCTCTGGCATTGTGATGAATCTCAAGTTACAAAGAAATCTTCATGGAAAGATGGATGGAAAAGCAGTTTGCGTTACAATCAATCACATTTATAGAGTTGATGCACAAAATACAATTTCAGGCAAAGCTAAAACAATTTTAAAACAAAAAAAAAATCTTTTAAAAATAGCTGCCAGATGTTAGCACCGGAAGAGGAAAATAAATCAAGAGGACGAAAAAGGTGCAGAGACGCCAACTGGTGTTAGGAGCTGCAACATCAGGCTGACCCTTTTGCACTCATGCACTGCCTTTTCTGACCCTGGCGTCAGGGGTCATGAAGATAATGTCAGAAACTAGCTTGGCTAGCACTCTGACCAACTTTCTCCTTTCAACTTCTTCATGTAATCGGATTGGTCAAGGACACTGTAAAAACCCGGCGATGATAAACAAACACACAACCAAGGAAAATGTGTTTTCCTCTTAATCCTGAGACTGCTAAATACAGAGCATCTATGAAGGAACACCCTGGTCTGACTCCCTTCTTTGAAGATCTCTGACCTTGTTCAAGAAAGTCGCCAGTACTAAGTTTGCATTCAGTAAATGCTTTGGTCTCAGGACAGCAAGAGTGGGAGTACTAGCTACTTTCACTAGCCCGGTGTTGGGATGCACTCATCCAAGTCAGTTGCTATGTTCTAGGCTGATACTAAATACCAGTTCCGTTGCAATCACACATAGTCGGTGCAACTTCCAGTAAATACAGAGGGCCAACCTGCACATGGGAGAGAAGGCGAGGCCTCTGAGAAATGAAAACGGTATTTGGGAGATGAAACTGCCTCACTTACACCTGGGGGAGGCAAAGAGAGGGGTACAGTCCATTGGAGGACTATCTAGACATAAGGAATAACTTTGAAATTGAGGACATGAGCAAATCGTGTCACAGGTCCATGTACATACAGTCCCAAGATATGTCAAAAATCGTCTGAATTCTACTGAGTCAATACTCTACACTAAAAAAGGGGAATATTTTAGTTTTCCCATCGTGCCTAAACCGGAGCCCTCTACTGCTGTCTTTTCCCTCAAACTTTTGGCTAGCAATTTAAAAGAGAAACAAGGGAACGATCCAATGAGGTTCCAAGGCTGCTGCAACCTCTGAAGCTCTGCCCCTGCTCCAATCTCCAGGCTGCGGACAATCTGCTAGGGCTAGAGGTGCACACAGTGTGGCGGTGGAAAGCTGGTAGAGTGAGGCTGCTGGAGCCGCTAGAGTGGCCCTTTGGGTTGCGACACCACAACGGAAACCCATCAAACCTGAGCCAGGTTGCTCAAGGGGGTGGCACTAGGCAGCGAAGTCCATGAACTCTCAGCCTCATAAGGCAGAGCCATGGAGCATGTGATTCAGAGTAGTCTGGGATTGCTCTAAAGTCTCTCAGGGTAACTGAACCTCAGGCAATGCCCTGGAGTGATGGTAGTGTGGCCGGAAGGTGATCAGAAGAGGCAGTGTGGAGAGGTGGAGAAGAGATGTCTTGAGTGGGTGCAAGTCTTTCCTCCCCCCACCAAAGTGACAACAAGGACCTGCATCTGGAGACCTCTCTGCTGTGATACTGCAGACATTCAAATCACTATGGGCCTGATTACAACTTTGGAGGAGGTGTTAATCCGTCCCAAAAGTGACGGTAAAGTGACGGATATACCACCAGCCGTATTACGAGTCCATTATATCCTATGGAACTCGTAATACGGCTGGTGGTATATCCGTCACTTTACCGTCACTTTTGGGACGGATTAACACCTCCTCCAAAGTTGTAATCAGGCACTATGTACCTAAAGAGAGCAAGCAACTACCTGCAAAAACTAAAGAGGACTTTTTCTCCTCCTGAGACAAGCGATCAAAGGCCCACAGGAGGAATAAGTTAGTCTGATGGTCTGACTGGTGGAGTCGAGAACACCCTCTCCGATGGAGAATTCGTGATTATGATTGCATTGGATGATTTACAGACCATAACCGGCTGTATTGAGACAAGGATGGCTTCCCTTGAAGGCTCCATGAAGGACAAGAAACCGGTAATGTCTTCTGTAGAAAGAGATGTGAAATCCTTGCATCATTAAGTCATGGCGGTCAGAAAATGCAACAAACCAGCGATATCTCCAAAAACTGGGCATTCACATGTAAAGCAAACTTAAAGTCTACATTTGAATATCTAGAAAACCACACCAGTGGTAGTACAATTCAAATGCTGGGATTCATTAACATACAAGAGCAATGGCATTTTTAAATAGATGAGCAGTGTTTTTAAGGGAGATTGTGCTAAATGGAGATATGGTGACTAGTTTATCAATTTTGAGGGCTATCCGCCTGTCCGCCAAGGATTCAGAAGACAGCAGAGTTGGCAGTGGAACGCTGTGATTATAAGTGGACAGACCTGTGCTCACCAGAGGTAATAACTAAGCCCACACAATAGTTTAGAAACACAGCCAGCAGGTAGATTCATACATTAGGCAAATATGACACAAATCGACATGAACTTCATCTCTTTCTGGTGTCTTTTTTACCCTTTCCACAGCCCAATGTTACCTTGATTTCATTTGAGAAGGTAGTTGCTAAAAGGTGTCAGTGTTCACTCGTTTGAGGTGCTTCAAGTATGGCGATTCCAGAAGTAGAGGGTTGAATTACAAAATGCGTCTAAAACAATGCAGAGTACCAGCAGCCCTGCGGATGCTAGCTTTGCCCACCCTCGTCTCAGCTCTCCAGTAGACTCTGGTGGAATATGAGCAAGGAGCAAGGTAGTGCAGTGCCCCTTTTAGACTTCCTTCACTTCCCTACTCCACATCCTTATCTTAGCCCCTTACATCCACCTGCTTCTACAACTCCCCACAGCCAGGGTACTACTAGCACATATACCTGTAGCAGCAGTCCTTTAATATACGCCAGCTTTCACGAAAAAGGGGCTGCAAGTCGCTGTGCATGGATCTTGAACGTTGCCATGTCCTGTAATAAAATTGGGCACAACCCCAATTATAAAATCTTTGTATGATTAGCACCAATCACGAACTGGGAATGAAAAACAACTGTGGCATAAAAATGTTCAGACCAGCTCTCTCCCTTCCTCCTCTCATCTATCCTTCTCCCTTTTTGTCTATCAGCTCTCTCCCTTTCTTTTGTCTCTCCTAGGGCACCCACTGTGCCTGCTATAATAAATCTGGTGGTGCTGGAGAAGGCTGCATAGGTGCTAGCAGTGGACTTCTGCCCTTAACAGCTACCCTCTGGTAGATCCTGCCCACCGAGAAAATAGCCAACAGAAAAAATGGGCAGTCCAACCCTTGTACCAGGCCACACATTCTTTTGGATAGTGTTTGCAGAGATCAAATAGTTAGGAGGGGAAAACAGACTCATACCAAGCATCTTAAGGGCACTCAGAGATCCTAGACATATGGAGTTAGTGAATCAACTATTCATAGATGATTACTTAAAACTCAGTTTTGAGTTCTTGCTTACTAGACAGCACATAAGCTGTTGTGAGACATATTTTAGCTTACAACAGACTTAGGGTCCGCCCATTTCTAACCATTGGCGTGCATCATTGTCACTCTCATTTGCTTGCTTCTTATTTTTTTAGCTGGTGTGGGCTTTCCTTCCTCTTGAGTTTGTCTGGAGTCTGGAGTATGAGCACATTTGTTGCATCCTTCACCTGCTCATTTTGCAGGCTCTACTTTTCCTTTTTAAGCACTTCACAAAAATGCATGTGTTTTCCAACTGTCTACGTAGTGTGCTTCGGTTCCCTTCTCTGTGCTCCAGTTGTGCTGTTTACTGCTTTTATTCTGCTCCTGCACCCACTTTCTTTGCTCTCTGATCCCACCAGTTTACGTCCCCCGTTCTACGTTGCTCTCTCCCACAGTTAGTTTGCTTTTCTCTCTATTCCTTCAATATTGTTTCCCCCCACCTCCGCCCTTTATGTTGCTTCTGCCCTACTCTATGTTGCTTTCCTCATCTCTCCTGCTGTTTCCCGCAACCCTGTCCTCAATGACTCCAGCCTCCCTCCCTCGACGGTAGACATTGCTGCCTCTTGTCCGCGTTTCTCCCTTTGGGAGAAGCTGAGGATATTTGGATATGCTTTGTCAGGTAACAAATGACTTACGACTTTTGGTTTAACTTCTTTGGGAGAAAAAATCCTTCAGCTCCACTTCTAAGGGAGCGCGATGGCACCAAGAGCCCCAGGACCTACAGTCATGGTTCCTGCCCTCCCAAAGATGCTGCAGAGGGAGTCCCGCAGAGCAGCAAAGCGCTTGCTCTTTCTTTCTGCTCCCCAACTTTTAGACATGACTACAAGGACTCCACATTTTCAGAACCTCCCAAGATTTAGGTTGAGCCTATGAGAGAGCTGTTAGCTTGGATACAGGTGCTTTAAGTGAGATGTGAGTGGCCCAAATAATAAAGCGCGTGGTTTAAAACATGTGAAGCACATATCTTGTGCTTCACACAGCATCCCTTCTGACCACCATTTTGGCACCTCTTTGTGAGTTTTCATCTACTGCACCCAGACATATCACCCAACAAACATATACCTAACACAAGCCAGATGTATTGGCTTTGTGAGTGCTTGCTAGCACTTTGATATAAATTAGAAACAACAATGATTTGTTGTAAATAATTAGAATTGGTCATTAAAAACTGTAAATATGTGACCGTCTTTATGTAAGCACTGGGGAGAGGCCAAGGATTGGAGGAGCATGTAATATAACAATGTTATGGCCCACTGACACAGTGCCCTCAGCGTCAGTTCTGGAGCTCTCAATCATGCCCCATTATGAACATGGTCCAACAACCAGAGCTCATCTGGACACCTAAATATCCGCATGCTAGCTCAGCCTTTCACAGCAGGCTTCTTAGTGTGCCGATCCTTAGTAAAGTCAATTCTAATTGCAATACAAAATTGCACTAAAGCAAAGCGAGTTAACACATTCAATGTCTATACTTATGTAAAATATGCAAGGTATATATAGTAACATATTGCGAAATCCATTGGCAAAGCCTACAGGCCCCAAACAAGAGGTCTGTTGGCTTTGTCAATGCTTGATTGTGTTGGCTCGCCATGTGACCACCTTCAAGATGGCTCTCAAATTTCAAATAGGCCAGGATGGTAATCATGCCGGATGATCTGACTTCCGAGCTGTAGAGTTGGGTGACTGGATGTTCTTGGCAAAAATAGTCAAAATGTACAGCTGGGGCATGAAACCTCTTTTTGATAGTCCAACCTTGCTCTCTTAGACACCGGCAAGAACCACCAGGTTTATCGCAGTTTTTTTCAAATGGGTGTGGAATTTTAATGAAGGGTAATGTGAGGTAATGTGATAAATACTCTTACCATGAAAGTGTGATACAAGGGTGGAAGGGAATATCTGCAGTGCATTATCTTCCCAAGTACCTAAAGTGTTCTGATGTTAAACAGTTCCAAAATAATGTATCCAGTGGGGCCAAGAAATTATTTATGTATCTTCCCGCAGCCAAATGTAACGAGTAAGCAGAAAAAGGATGTGTAATATTTTCTTGAAAATTAAATAAGCTTCTCTCCGATCAATGCCCTAATTGCATTTTCCAAAGGGAGCGTCTGCATTGCGAAACTGTCCAAGAGCGGATATTGCAGCATCAGACTTCACAACTTGGCAGGGCGCTACACGTCATGAGCGCCAAGGGACCGACCTAACGCCGACAGATTCATATAGACCTATGGGTAAATCTGAATCATTTCTTGCAGATCAATGACTGGACGGCTGGTAGGGCCTGGGCAATAAGGCTGCATGAAATGTATGCGATAAGCACGCTAATATTTAAAGATATCAGTCATGGTAAATGCACTTCAGTGCCTCGCCCAGGGCATGAAGCACTATATAGATTCAATTACATTACAATACACTACAACTTATTTATTGTATGACTGCAATTTCTTTCATTCATCGCAGATGTCTTTATTCCTACGAGACTGGATGCCTAAGTCCCAGAGTTTGTGGAGACTGAATACACAGTAATGGTACACAATCAACTGAAATGATTGCCATGCTCATAATAGATGCTTAATGTAGGATTTTCACTGAGGATGCAGGTTTCAAAGTTGTTTAGTTGGATTATCATCCCTCTCACAACTAAATACAATTAATTATATGCACTTGTCTTTCTGGTGTCATTCTAGAATCTCCTAGCCATCACGTTTGAGGAAACAGTGTTATTAATGTTATTATAGAAATGTGTTTACATGTGCCTGATGAAGACTAGACAAGAATGTTATGCATACGTGAAACAATTGTCAACACAGTTTGTATATTTGTTAGTCTTACTGAGAAAGTACAATGTATTAATAACGTCATAACCATAGACTACGGCCGATCTCCTACTCAGAATACATATGACCTTACCATAATCGATGTGTGAATGAAGATCAAAAAGGACTCTTAAGACGCACATATAATTGGGTTGCCAGGTTCGATTAAACAGACTACTCTGTATTGTTGATAGATGGCCAACATGGAAAGAATGTTTGCCAATTATAACCTATTACATTTATTGTTGTGTAATACTTTGGAATAGCGTATTGTACCATAAAAATAACGAAGAGTGAGGATTTGCCATGCTCTTTATCTTACAAGACCGGACAAAAAAAAAAGTAGTTCCAAAGTTTTCATAAGAGTTATATATAATAAAAATAGCAAATGAAACCTACAGGAGTCAAGTAAGTATTTCCTGCCCTTAAACGAAATCCATGAACAAATAATGGTTGGCCCTGCATTTAAGAGAGATGCCCACCTTAGGACATGTAAGCGCTCCAAAAAATGAGCTATATTTTTATGAGTTTAGGCTTCAGACAATTACGTATTTTTCTGCCTAGCTTCTTGCACTTACACTTTTTACTGGACAATTGAAGGAGTGGATGATAAATTCCACTCCACCAGTGGAGTTGGCGGAATTTTGGCCACTTCACGTGATGCTTGTAATGCAGAGTTCTGGCCAAATTCCGCCAATTGTAGCATGGTGTAGTTCCTTCACACATGCGGCTCGCCAACAGTAATTTGGCGATCATGAACTGCTGGTCCCTAGTGTGATTTTTGGGTGCAAGGACAGCATCCAGCAAGATTCTCTCACTGCAAATGGTAGCGAGTAGTTGCGACCATTCGCGGTGAGAAACATGCCACTCGAATAGAAAATTTAATCAAGCTGCAGCAAAATGACCTTGAGCTGCAGCACCTTCTGATGCGCGAAGTGTGTCATTTGTTTTTTCAGCGCAGAACGAGCTCCTGGCACTAAAAATCAGCGTGAGCAGCACAATGTGCCAATTTCCACCTGCATGCAGAATTCCGTGGAATCTCATGGAGTTTTCAGGAAACGCCGCAAGTTCCTCCCACCCCTAGACAATTGTCCCCGGAATGTTAACAGTTATTTGTTTAAGAATGTTTTCAGAAAATGTACTGTTGCTTGCTATGCTGTAGAACCCTGCCTCCTCCCCAAACACATTTTATTTTCAAAAGTTGACACAGCAGCAAGAAGGAGCTGCTAAAGGCAGGGGGATCATAGCAAAAAAGGAAAGGCAATACAAATTGGGCGCAATGATGAAAGAAATGTAATGAATTTGGCTGCTATAATTGGAGGAGAGATGGGACAATAGTGGGCGAAGCGAAAGATCCTGGCATTTACACATAGGTCACTAAAGCATTGCATATCAACCACACTGATACACACACAAGCCCATGTGGCTAGAGCTCGCTTTGCTGTACCTGGTGTTAGGACTTATCCTCACATCTCTTCAGCAGACAAGGTCCTCTTAAACCTCAGTTTATTAATTTGCATTGTAATCCATGATGCCTTGAGGATACCGCCTCTCCCAGCATGTGTGGCTTTAACCCATACCCCACTTCGCCAACAGGTGAAACTGTACACAACACTGTGGCTGACTGTGACATTCTTTCTGCCTGCTATATCCTCTGTGGCATGAATAATATTCAGTTTTTTGTTCTGAGGCATGGCTGGGATTTCAGAATAATTCATGCTTGTCCCCAAAGATGGACTGCAAAGAAATCTCTGGTTTACAGGGGGAAAAGCAGAAGAAACATGTTCAACTTGATGTCATGTGTCTCTGTGTCTGTAGGGGGTGCCATCTGCACACCAGCTGGGGATTGGCAACAATGCCCGAATGTGATTCAGAACTTAAGAAGCCATCTGGGGCCACTACTTGGAAGTTCATGCATGCACATACAGCGCAGGAGGGATGAGAACCTACGTCTGTGACATAACACAGTGTTTCTCATGTGAAATATCCAGAGCAAATATTCATGAGAAAGAAAATCTAAGACAGGAATTGGCTATTGTAATACAAATTCATATGATGCAGATATTCAATAAACCATCAGATAGTGATTCTACATATTTGACAATGTGCCTTTTTAACGTCAGGATTAAGGATTACTCTACATCAAAACTCAAAAATGTCATTTTCTTATAGAAGTAGATTTTTTTAAACAAAGAGAAGTCAGGAACATGACCTGTCTATATTAGTAAACAACAGGTGAATTCTAATAATATTTCAGCAATTATGGACCAAACAGGAACCAATGCTAATAGCAAAGATGAAATTCTACAAATATTTCAATAATATTATACAAATCTATTTAATGTTGACAAGGACAACGACCAAATTCAAACTGAAAATTAATATGATTTTCTTCAAACATCTAATCTTTCCATTATATGTGACAATGGAAATCTCATTTAGGGGGCTAATTTTACAATAGGAGGGGAATAAACTAATGTTGCCAAAATTATAGCCCTCAAAATTAAAACAATTATTATTTGGTTAACCTCTGGAATGCAGCACAGTTAAACTTAGTCTTAAGCCTGATCGATCATGCATGGGCTCTACAAGAACCATCAGCTCTTATGCTGATAGACACAGAGAAAGTTAAGATCAAGCATTCAGGGTGTTGCTGTGGGAACTGTTGTGCACTATGGGCTTACACTCAAATATTAAATGGGTGCAGACCCTATACTGTACCTCACAAGTTACTTTTCAGATTAATTGCCATAATTTATAGCAAACGGGCACCAGGCAAGGCTACCCTCTCTCCCCAGCACTTTATGCATCATACACGGAAACTCCCGCCGGTAATAAACCTTAGCATTCTAATTTCTATTGCTGCCTAGGTCGATGATGTAGCGATATTCAGATGTAAACTCGGCTATTAGCATTGTTGAGTGGACAGCTAGAGACTTTGGCTTACTTTCAGGATACAAACTCAATACCACAAGGACTCAAATAATTCTTGGTGAGGATGCCCAATTAGATGATTTAAGGGTTACACATGCTACTCTATACCTTGGCATTACAATGATTTCTAATTTGGAACTTTGTTTTCAATATAAAACTAAGAAACAGCTATGGAGGGGTATGCCCATATCATTGATTTGCTACATTAATTTGATTGAAAAATAATTAAAATTGATTATTCTATCAATTTTCTTTTCTCTTTTTTGTACACTTCCACTATATAAAGCTACTGGATTTTTTAGGAAACTAGATTCATTACATTCACATTTTATTTGGAGCAACAAACCTGTCTGCCAACCACTTACATCAAAAGTCCCCCTTCTTTGAAGCAGGTGGGTATTGCATGATTGGAGATTTATTACCTGGCGAGTATGGGGATGCAATTAATGATTTTTTAATGACAAATGACAGACATGCAGCCTGTTGGATTAAGATCCTTGATTAAGGCCATATACATAATGCAATTTGTAAGTCTGGGGATCAAATTTAGGACAATGACCAGCTTGGATAAAATATGGAAAGAGTTTACAAAAGTTGTACAAATCCCTAAACTTCACTCAAGATTTTATGATAATATAGATATACATTCCATTTTTCGATATAAATATTGTCTAAAATAGCATGGGTTAGGGAATACAATATTTGTGAATCTCTTTCAGGGTCATGCATTGAAATCCTTCCGTCAGCTACAAAAGGGATTTGAATTATATAATCATACCTTTTATAAATTCTTACTGTTCAGAAAAGGAATGATGGATGTCTTACCATTAAAGCAACATATCAGAACTTTCTGTTTTCTCAAAAGAGCTATATCGGATGAGCTGGCAAAATGGGCTGATAAAGGGTCTACATAAACAGCTCAAACAATTGACTTGGACCAAATTGCTTCTATATTATTTAGGCTTGCAATATAATTACTGTTTCTCACTTAAAAGCCCATGTCTGCCATAACCATTAACTTCTATCTGACCCTACTAAAGTTATTAAGATTTTATGATAAAACCAGGCTCTGTCCACAATGCCAGAATGGGGAAGCTTGCATTCATATGTTTGCTACTTGTCCAAAATGAAATTACCCCTGAACTGCTGCATTTCAGAAATTAAGCTTTATACTTCTGACATTAATTAGCCCAGAACCAGGTATCATCTTACCGGGGTTGCACAACATTGATACTGTTTTTAATGCTATGAATATTGCACATGCTATTAGTGGGAAATTCGAAAAATAATAAAGCTTCAAGTTATTGTGAATGCTGGGAAGGTTTTATGTTAGCATACGAATTCAAAAATCAAATTGGTATTGCAAGAGACACTTGATAATGGAAAAACCTAATTATTTAAATGTGTAAGCAGTAAATCTGAAAACACTCTCCCTTTACATTTCCAACGTGTGTAATTCTCTATATTCTTTTTTTTAGCTTATTCATCTTTAATCT
Organism: Pleurodeles waltl; assembly: GCF_031143425.1. NCBI lineage: Eukaryota > Metazoa > Chordata > Amphibia > Caudata > Salamandridae > Pleurodeles > Pleurodeles waltl. The sequence goes on along the minus strand of NC_090440.1, from coordinate 547,494,513 downwards.
TCTGTAATGAATTATGAATGAAATCACTTCTGAAATGGCTATGGAAATCTTGGGGCCTCTTTACAAGAATTACCTTTTCCAAACCAAAGAAGCAAATGATCCTGAAATCCCAAACATCTGGTAGGTCTAACTACAATACCTAGATTTCCCCCAAAAGAGTAGGCTCTCTATGAGAAGGAAAACGTATGTGTGTGTCAAGGGCACTGCATAGTACAATCAAGTGACCGCACAACAGTCTGAAGATTTTTTAGTTAATGGGTTCCCAGCCTCTGCTATCAGTGAATCTTTCTTTGCTCTTTGATGAGCTGACTACCTTTTGCATTACAACAGTACTGGCCCTGTGCAGCTGCAGTAAAATCCATGTCATCCCTCCCATGAGATAGTATAAAGGGAGTAGGAGATCTGGGGTGAGTAATGCCACTGAAGATACTCATGCCACTAACGGGAGGCTCGCCGGGAGCACTTGCACACTTTTGTTCTGCATTAAAATAAGATGTTTGACCTATAAAGGGAGAGGATTTATTGTGATCATTTGGGTTGGACCTCACATAATAAATACAGCCACACGTGGGAGGTGACGATGGTGGGATATCAGTAGAATACATATAAAACCCAGGATCAGGTGTGGTCGCACTAAATGTGGTGGGATTAAGCAAGCACACACAGGCCCCTATCACATGTTGTGCCTGTACTGAACTTAACTGAACTAGGAACTCGCTGCATTAGAATTCTAAATCCGGAAAGCTGAAGACCCAACATCCACAACCCCCTTACTCATGAGCAGAGGCACATGAGGAGAGAGAAAAATGCAGGAACAGGAGAAAACGAAGGAGTCCTGGTTATATGGCAAGAGACAGCAAGCACACAGGAGACAGAGGAAACTGGTTGCTCACGTGGCTGATAAACGCACAACCAACAACAATCCAGAACAAGCAAGGCGAGACAGTGCAAACCTACCTGAAGATAAACAATGTATCTATGAAAAGGTCATTTTTATAAGAAAAATAAAGTTTAATGTAGATGCAATGTAGATGTGGTTCAGTTAGTATAACCAAGCCGCATTTCTGAAAGTGCAAGTTTAAATGTTTTGGGTGAGCATTTTTCTTTTGCTTTTCAGGAATCATAGAAATTCTGATGCAGCCATGGAGTCTTAGTCTCTGTATGTGCACAGGTATCATTTTTAGCCTACTTAGCCGAGGGGGTGTATCTAAAAAGGTTTAAAGGTTAATGTGCTATATCTCTGATGCTTTGCTCATGGTTATGAATGGTCAATTGTATTAAGATGCATTCCGCATGTTTCTGACCAATGAAAATCATTTGTAAGTAGGTGGTTTAGAAATTAACAGTTTGATTGGTTTCTGTGCAACTAATATTTTAGTTCCACTTCTCTGTGCAATGACATGTCATGAATATATGCGCTGACTTTGCCCGCAATAGGATAGATTTTTGATTTTTGCTTTAGATGTCTGATTTTTGACTTAGACAGTCAGACATTTTAGACTTTACATATTTTTACATTTTGCATTGTAGTTGTGCACATTAACATTCTATTCTGCTATATCCGTTCAGAACGAAGAGAACAGTTGTTTATTTTATGTAGAACTGGTTCGTCACGTCGTCCTTTTGTATTTAGGATTTATTATTATGATTCAATTTATCCTATTTGCTTGATTATGATTAACGTTTGTTTTCTGTAAAGATAACTTCGATATTTGAATAAATCTTGCAAAATTGAGAACTGAAGAAACCTAATTGTACACTTTTTTCTTTAATGGCTTTGGGTGAGTACCTGAGAACTTTATTCTCCCTTTCCAGTGAAATGACACTCCTTAATATTAATTGGGCAAAATACTTAAACTATCTTTGGGTTGAATCCCCCAATTATTACACCAGTTTGTATAAACAAAGAGATATGGTATATGAGGAAATTGTGACAGAATACCTTACTAATGTGCACTTTCAGACACTGGTGGAGGAGGAAAGGCAAACGTTATATACACAAATCAAAGAACAAGAAATAAAAGGGGCTATTACAAAAAAAGATGCTAAGGACTGACTGGTCACCACAGAAATTTTATTCTGCATTCTCGTGTATCTGCCAACTTCCCTCCCCAAGGTGTGTGATGAAGCCAATGCACAGAGCATGGTACCACAAACAATCTGGAAAATGATTAAAATCCCTCCCCCATCGTGGGCCAAATTAATATCGGATATAACCCACCCCGATAAAAACGGGTCCATACCTGCACGTGGTCCCTCCTATAGAACTCAAAGGCTATTTCAGGTATTTTGATACCTGCCAGTGGTCATATTTATAGACCTAAAGAAAGTGCTTGGCACGCTACAATGCAAATACTCTTTGGTTGCACTGAAAAGAATAGACCCGAGCATGATTGCCTGGATTACTTTATTTTACACCAACCCCACTGACAGTGGGTGCATCTACTGGGAAATTCCCAAAGCAGATTCCATTCAAAGAGGAACTTATCAGGGACGTCCACCAGTCCCACTGTTCGGGATAGCAATGGCTTTATATTTTGAGAAATTGTCAACAGACTAGAATTAACAGTATCAGGTAGAATACACACTGTATCACTAAATGCTGATAACATAATATATTAAAGGATGTAAATATATACATATATGCCCACAAACAGAAGTACTGCTATTGTTTGGCAGTGTAACTAGGCTGAAAGTGAAATGGAAAAAAATATGGATTGAGTTTCAAAGAATGCGGGCTGCCACGCAACAAAGGACTATGGAAATCGTACACCTTTCGCTATCTGGGAGTCCAAATGTGTCGGGAAGACATAAACATAGTGGTGGGGAACGTAAAAGTGACTGAGGCAATGCTGAAGAGCAACCAAGCCTTTTTGAAAGACCTGCTGCTGTTGGCAATGGACACATCTGTATTAATGAAATGGTATCCCTGATGAATTATTTCACAGCAACCCCTATGTCCCTGCTGGTCACTGTCTTTCAAGCATTAAACTCCACTTTTGTGAGACCAGGACGTTCCAGGGTCTTCCTGCATACTCTTGTATGGCCCATCAATGAAGGGGTCTAGAAAGTCCCAACTTTAAACTTTATTACCTGGCACCACCGTTACAATGGGTAGTGAGATGTTTGTTGACACAGTTCAAGTCAGAAGGGCAAACTCTCCAAAGGAGATTGGGAGGGAGTGAATTGGCATCACAGCTCTTGAAAGCAGTGGCGGCCACTGCACATCTCAAGGGGAGGGGCGGGCAGAGGGGAGTGACGAGGATGGGTCAGTAAAAAAATAATTTAAAAAACGTACCTCTTCCCATTGCCACCGCCTCCTGCTGCCTCGCTCCTCTTCTTCTGGTGTCCCAGCATTCACTGGGATACCATCACAGGCTCCCCAGCAATCCTGGCTCTGCTTTCATGCCAAACCGAGCATGAAAGCAGTGTTAGGATTGGTCTGAGTGGCTTGGACTGCCCTCAGACAGAGCCCTAGGGTCTGTGCAGTTTCTCCAGCCCGGCACTGGAGAGACCTAAGTGGGCATGTGTGTTTGGCCGGCCTAAGATGGCTGGCTAAAAATACATGCGCACTTAAGTGCACTCTCTTCTCCTACCCCTCACCCCTCCCATGGCACAGTCCGCCCCTCCATTCACATGCTGCTGGCTGAGCCACCAGCTGAAAGATAAAATGATAAAGAAATATAATTTAATCTTTCAGCTCCTGGCTCTGTCAGGGGGGCGACACTCCTTCGCCATGATGAAGGAGCCGCCCCTGCATACCTGTGTGAATAAAAATGGAAGCCATGGCTCGGGCTGCTGTCTTGAGAGAACAAATATGACTGTATTTTACACCTCTGATCTCAAAAGGAATATCCCAATATACAGTGTGGCAGCTGAATTAACAGGCGCAGAGGTATAATGGCTGACAACAGGAAGAGAGACAATGTGTAAAAGATACGCCAATTTAATACTGAAAAACATTTGCTGATGTAGCAGAAGATAATGTATCTCCACTTGACTATTCGCTATAGCGTGGATCATTTACATTCATAGAACCCATTTGGTGGCTTTATATACATGCCCTAGATGCTTGGAACCAGACGTGAGGTATTGTCATATGGTGTGGTCATGCCCAGTCATTTTTGAATACTGGAACATGGGAACTAGCAGCCTAAGCAAAACAGCTGGCCAGTCTGGGCTACTGCATCCTAAGTTGTGCCCTCTCGGGCTAATGAGCAGGACAAAGATAAATGAGCCTTGTTTCACGTTTTTATATCTGGCCTTTTTTTAAGCTACATGTTTAATTTACACACACAAAAAGTTGGGCTTGGCTCTCACTCTCACTCTCACTCGTTGGTTGGTAGAGATAATGAAGTGAGCACAAATAGAAAATGTCATGATGAAACACAGGAGAGCTAGGCGGCAGGATCCAGCGAGAGGCTACCAGACATGGGAGAATTGGCTGGAAGCTGTCAACTAAAAAAAATAACCTGAAAGTTGCCTCAGAGCATTAGTGGATCACCTGTGCATCACATGGAAATTAAATGGTAGCCCCTACACTCTAAGATGATGTTTGCTTGGAAAAAGTAGATTTCAAGTGTGCAGGAAATGGGTAAATGGCAGGTCATTGAGTAACTCTCTCTAGAACTTCTCCTTCCTGGAGCCTATCTTCAGCCTGCTACCTTGTAGCGGCTTTAGTTCCTTGTTCCAGCCGACCACAGTTTGCCTTGTCTCTAATCCCATGCTCCACCCTTCAATATCTTTAAACCACTGGCATCAGCCTATAACAGCCCACTTTGTTTTAACCCTAAATGTATTCACAATTCTTCTATTTCTTCACTTTAACTTTCAGTGGTGTCTGCTGGTTGTAGGGTCCCTACAGGCAGAGGAGGCTCCTCTGTTATGGTGGAGGATTGTCACCCCAGTGCTAGAGCCAGCAGATGCAATTGCAAACATGAAAAAATGATACAAAAACAATTTTATTATCATTTTATTTTTCATCACAAAGTTGGAGTTGAGCCTTAGAGGCTGGGCCCAGTGCTTAATTTGGGCTTGTTGTTTCCGGTGCTGAGCATCAGCACTTATTTTTGAGGGCCGGGGCTTATTCTTCTGCCTCAGGCATTTGCTGCGAGCAAAAGACACATATTGGACAGACGGAGGAAGGGAAAAACGAAAAAGCGTCACAAAGGGAGAAAGTAGAAATCTGCAAGAGTGAGCTGAAGGGGCAGGGATTGGCTTTATATGGATTGAAGAGGCCTGAGATGGCTTCAGGACAACGCCGTCTCAGTATTCCATGTTCACACGTTTAATTGCTGCAGTCGCGTGTTTAAGAGGGAGGCTATGGGCACCAGCAGCTTTTTACTTATAAATTAAGCACATCCTGATGACAGCAGCAAGCAAGGAGGAAGAGTGGTGGGCACTGCAAGTGCGCATGTCGATTAGGCCAGCTGTCAAAAGACGGTCAAACCAACATGTGCACTTAGATTTCTGCAAACTCTAACCTGACAGGCATAGGCTCCCACTCTCTGTGGGAGAGCAAAACCAGGCTGCCCAGACCAAATCTGGTGCTTCTCTCATGCTTGATAATAGTATTACCAGCATGAAAGCAGTATCTAGATTGGCGTAAGAGAGTTTGGGAGTGTGCACAGCAGCAGAGGAACAGCAGAGCACTGAGTTGGCGAGCAGCAAGTGTTATGTTTTTGGTTTTTTTGTTACTGTCCTCTGCGCTGCCCCACCATTTTTCGCTAACAGCAGCCGTTACTGCCTACAGGGAAAGCCTTCTGTGCTTTTGTAGCATGCAACTACCTTCAACACGCACAAAAGTGAAGTCCTATCGAGACGTAGGTGTGCTCCAAAGTTACTGCTTTGCTTTCGGCTCGCAGAGTAATCTCAGCTCATTGTGGGTCTTCCGCACACCTCCAGACCCTAGTAAGTGCAGCCTGTGAGACTTAGGCTCCGACCTCAAGCTCACTGTGTTGTTATTCACATCTCAGTTAGTAGCATGACATCTAATATATTAAAGATTTGCCTAAGAAAGGGAACCTGGTACGGGGCCCAGGTCTGGTGGGCACACAACACCTGTGTAAGTGAAGTTGGTGAGATGTATGTCCAAATGTAATGGGTTTCCCTATAGAGGAACCGTGCATTTGAATTCGCTTATTGTGGAGCTCCTGGCCTTCTTGACTTTCAAATTGACATCTGCTACTGAGTTCCCCTTCATCGTGCATCAACTAAAGCGACCTTGCACAACAGTTGTGTAAATTTTAAGTTTGTCATGTGCTCAATATGTGCGAGTTTGGTACGGTCAGGCCCTGGGGAGGAGTTGGTTAACTATACTATCACTTGTGTCAGTTCTGTCTTACCATCTAAGTGCATCGCCAGTAGATGCTTTGACACTGGGTCATTTGAAGAGTGGTGTGTCCACATATCAGTGTAGGAGTCTTTCTGCATCTAGGTCTCTTGATCCTAGGTTTGGTACCCCTATTTTGTGCCTCATCGTTGCTGAGTCTGCGCCCACTATCACTGTTTGTCCCCTGTTCCAGTGTCTATGTCTACTCTTATCTGTATCAGAGTATCTCTTCCCAGCATCCCTGCCGTATAATCCCAATCAAGCTATTTTCTGTTAGAATGTTGTTTAACTTTCATGTAGGTCTTCCTGTGGGTTCTGGGATGAGGGTGTTGTACATGTCAATTAGGGTTGCTGGATGTGCTGGTGCAGTCATAGTTTTTCAATATTTGGCACTTCACTTGCTCACCTTGAACAAACTATACATTTTGTGCTTCCAGCAATCTGAATTCCGTATCCGTGTAGAATACGCACTCTTTGAGCATGTTTATGAGCACAGCTAAGGTGAACAATATCTCCTTCTGAACGCTGCCCACGTTTTGAACTTTACCAATCCACGGAGTAGCAACCCTGCCAGCAAAGCAGGCCCCAGCTAAAGGGGGTCTGTCCCATGAGTCGTATACCTGATCTTTAATTGGTTGAGCGGGTCAACCATGTCACAGAAACGGACATCATCAACGTCAGTGGAAGGCTCCAAATGCAGGTGCTTTGTGGATACCTTTCTTCAGGTGATGTGCATGGTCTCTAGAGGTGGTTGGTGTGCTGTGCAGATTGGCTGTCCCACGCTGCTAGTTTGCACTACAAGATGAAGCTTTAATTTCACCACATAAATATGTGTGATTAGCATTATGATTATTACACTGGCTCTCGGGGTGGATGTGCGCTCGGCAGGGAACATGTGCTTTCTTACTGCATAGTACATGCTGAGCTCATATTCCCTCATTTGTACGCATAATTTGATTATTTCTACATCTGTGTTTCGCTTTTATTTAAATTGTTGTCATCACCAATTACCTGTAACCCAATGGGAAATAAGACAGCACAGCTATTAGGAAAGAAACATCACACTATGGAACTCTTGTAAAACAGTTGCAACCCTTCATATACCACTGCTATGTAAAGATTCATTTTCAGAGACACATTATCAGTCTCTCTTTTTCCAATTTCCTATTCCCTCTACCTCGCTTTTCTTCCTCTCTTCTTCCCTTTATCTATATATTTAATTTTCTGCCTCTTTCCCTATCCTTCGCTTTAGCTCATGCTCCTCCTCAATAACTCACTCGTCCTCTCTCAACATATTTCTGTATCACTCTCATAACTCTCTCTTTCTTTGTCCCTCTCTCTAGTTCTCCCCCTTTAAGACCTTAACTGTTCTCTATCTGAAGCGCCGTCCCTCTCCCCTGGACACCATTCGCTCTATAATCCTTCATCATATGCCGCAGGGGTTCAGTCCCTTCCAGGCTCGGTTGACAGTGTATGCCTTTGTCCTTTCTTTTCCTCTCCTGTACCCCATCCCTAACTCTATCTTTCTGTAATATTCTCTGCCTGTTTCTCTTTACTTTTTTCTAGGTACCCCTCTCTCTGAATACCAAGCTCTCCTTGACCATGTTTTTTGCCACCTGTGACTCAGTGTCTGCCATAGATATCACCGTCACCTCCATTTTATGAGGAACGGGGCAGTCCCAAGCAGAGCCGGTGGTTTCCGGTGCTGGGCACCGTCACTTATTTTTGAGGGCCGGCGGTTATTTTTCTGCCTCAAGCATTTACCGCGAGCAAAATGCACATATGGGAAAGATGTAGGGAGAGGAACACGAAAAAGCGTCACAAAGGGATAAAGCAGAAAACTTCAGGAGTGAGCTGAAGGGGCAGGGAGGGGCTTTAAATGGATTATAGGGGGCCGAACTGGCTTCAGGATTACGCGGCCTTGCTATTCTGTGCTCGCACATGTTGCTGCAGCTGCCGCGTGTTTCAGAGGAGGGCATTGGGCACGTTTTCATTTACAAATCAAGCACTGGTCCCAAGGCTGCCCATGGTGGTGGCCACATGCTCCACCTCCGGCTGCGCCATTGCTCACGGAGATAAGCCATCTTTGGTTACATTTCATGGTCACAAGCCTTGTTCAAAGCCTCAGAAATGACTTACAGGCAGTGCATGATGTGATCCGGTGGGGGCCACCAGCACTCATTTTTGGGGAACGGCACTTAAAACGCACAAAGGGGAAAGACAGAAGAAGAGAAAGACAAAAAAAGTCACAAAACGAGAAAGCAGGACCCTAAAGAGGCCAGGAGTGTCTGGTAGTGGCCCTCAGAAACATGAGGTGGTTTCACAACTACATAGCCTTGCTTATTCGTCGCTTGCAGAGCTTCTGGCACCGGCCCTCTTCCTTTACAAACGAAGCACCGCTTCCATGGCCATTCCTTTCAGTATAACATTGGAAAGGTCTGTTTTGTCTAGAAGAGTCAAAAGGTGCCCGTATGGAAACCTCGCTCTGCAATCTCATCACAAGACACAAAGCTAGCTCACGATTATGGTCCATAGGACGTTCAAAAACCCTTATGGAAAGGTCAAAGATGGTTGAGGTAAAGCCCAATCAACAGGCCTGTGTCAGCGGGATATTAGACCCTTGTATTCGAGAGCTGACCTCCTACTGACCGTGTCCACAATGATACCTGGTACAAGGTGGTTGCCTATCTCAGACATCTCTGTTCCTGCCTAGGTAGATGGTCCTTCAATCTGATGAATAAGACCGCTTTCCGTGTCCCACGGTCCGACCTCCTGGATGCTGCCATGTCCCGCTCAGGTGACTCCATTGCTCGTGACCGGCGTTTTCAAGAGTAAATGTCCAGCTGACCCTCAATTCACATTTCTGTACCTCTTCATTTGCGTGGGATTTAGTGCGCGCCTCTCTCGTTGCAAGCTCTCTCAGTGCACCTCGGCGCAGACGTGTTAGTCAAAGCGCCTCGGTCTGCTCGTTGCCGCTCTTTCTCACCACTAATGTATACACTTCACGTGAGATGCAGTTTGATGTGAGAATGCAATGTAGGGACCCGTGGAAAGCAGACGCAGTCTAGTCTCTCCACGGGGGCATTCGGGACAGGGGAAGTGACGCTTCAGGACAGGGATTGGCTGGGGACTAGGTTGGGGAGGGTCCAAGGGTGGGACTATATAGGGGGAAGGGATTAGGGGAACTGCCTCTTCCGAGACAGCCTGCCGCGCTGCTAAGAAGTTGGCCATGGGGGGCGGCTTTAATGTTGGAAGGTAGGGGGTGGGTTGCTGGTTTTGGGCAACTCGCAGGAGTGCGGGCCGTGCCTCGCAATGTCGGCGTGGTTGGGCAGGCAGATTTGCCCAGGTCCGTTGCGCGAGACCGAACCTCGGGGGGCAGGGTGCGCCAGATACATTTGTGCGGCGCAAGGCAAAGAGGCGGCTGCGGCCGCATGCAGGCTGCCACGAATGCGCGGTGAAAGGATGATTTTTGGGGGGGGGTTTGCAATGTCCACCCCCCAAACTGGTTTTTCACAAATACGGCCCCCGCAGAGGGCGGCACGCTGCATGTTCGTTTTTTGTTTTTCCCGGCCAAGCATGCTGGCCTGGGCAGGGTTTTTTTTCCACGGCTGGGATAGCACACACCGGCTGTGAGGGGCCCAGATGGTGGGAGCAGAGGAGGGGAGGGGAGAGCTGGGGGGGCTCTGCCCAGTTTCAAAATTTTTGCTGGTGGGGTGGGGGGGTGCGGAGGGGAGAGGTTACACGTTAGTATACAGGTTATAAGGGCATGGGGCAGGCAGGGAGGTGAGGCATGGTGGGGGTTGGGAGCCCCCAAAAGTGTAGCAAAACTATGGGGTTCAGGTGCACATCTGTGCAGGGCTTCCCTGGGCTGAGCATGTCAACGGCTGGGAAGAGAGCGCCGGTGGGGTGGACAGCAGCAACTGGGGTGCTTAGGCCCCATGCGGTGGGGCAAAAGCAATGATTGGCAGAGCTGTTAGGGGACATCGGAGACTGTAGGGAGGTGGGCCCCGATAGACGGGGGAAGCAGGGGGCAAGTGGTCAGGTCGGGAAACGGGGGCGAAGGTGCGTCCGGGTCAAGATGGCCTGAGTCTAGTCAGTAGTAGGTGGGGGTGCCGCAAGAGTATCTCGGGAAGGGGCAGGAGGCTGGAGCGGCCTAGGGGGCAGTCAGAGCACGGGGAGTGCATGGCGCACACGGCCAAGCAAATCGCGGAGAGTCGAAGTCAGCAGTGGAGGCTGGCAGAAAGGTAGTGAAACCAACGGGGCGCAATACGGCCCTTGGACGTTGGCCCGAAGCACTAGAGGGGTCTCCGGCGGCCTTCTCTACAACGTGGGAACGTGGTTACCACACATATGGCACACACCATGAGGGGTAAGGAGCTGAGAAGGGCGTGATGTGATGTTTTCTGAAGGTGCTAAGGACGCATGTGGGGGAAGACAATGATGGGGGCAATTTCAATTAGGAGGTGGTTTTGGATGTTGTGAGGAAAGGGAGAGCCACGAGCACGTGGTGATTTGGAAGCGGGAAGGGGCGCAGGTGCGGCGTGCCCCCCCCTTTTCATTTAAGGTGTTGCAGAATTTCAAGATGGAAACAGGGAATTTTCGCAAGAGAATCGCGGTCCCAAGTCCATGGTGGACGCAGGAGCATGCGCACAGTGGTGCCAGGTATTGGTGATCTAGTGGTCCAGTGTGATATTTTACTGGGTGGCTACGGTGCCATGGCATATTCTTGGGTTGGGGGATTACTCCATACATGGAGTGCCCGGTACAGGTGCAACACAGGCAGAGCGCAAGGAGGTGGGTAGTGCATCAAGAATCAAAAGGTCTGAGTGGGGAAAGACGACATAGATATGTGAGACCGAGGGTAAGGAGACAGAGAGGGGGTCACAGGTTGAAGCCGTGCGCATGGGTTGGACAAGGCTTTTTGGTTTTTCATGTGCGGAGTAAACTAAAAAGGATGTGGGGAAGCAGGAAGGCGTCGACGTTCAGGCTGCTTCCTGGGGGAGAGAAGGGGGAAAAAAAAAATAATATATATATATATATATATATATATATATATATATATATATATATATAAAATGATTACATTGCTACATGGGTATGGTCCCGGCGCACTAGCTCAGGAGGGGGTTATCAACATCAGTTCAGTGTGGGACAATAAGGGCCGCTGGGCTGACAATTTGCGGTCTGCACCAGAACTGGCAGGTTCGCATGACGGAGTGTACAAGGTAGTGTCAAGGGGCAAACTTCGGGATCATGCAAGGTGTGGCAGAGGGGTTGTGTTGATTCCCTCACGAAAAGTGGTATTTTACCTTTGAATGCACCCGTCATAGATGGGGAAGGCGGTGGTGAATGACAATCATGTGGGAGGAGACGCAAGTGATATATGCGTTAGCGGATGAGGCTAATTAGCTCATTCGGGGGGGGGGGCGGTGGGGGGTGGAAGAGACGTTGAAATGGCCAAAGGCGACAGTTGAAGCGACGGTCGATTTGATTATTTAGATGGAGATACTGTTGCAGTGCTGAGAATTGCTATCAGGAGGGCAGTATAGGTGGCAGGAGTGCCCACGGAGTGGCAATCCACTGTGCTTTCTCGGCAGCTTTCGGTACATGTCTGCTGTGGGTTTATCTCATGAAGAGAGTGGGCACCGGACGGTGCTGCACAGGTTAGATGATTTCTTTTGAGGACGACACGGTTTCAGGGTAGTGGGGTAGAGACTTGCAGGTTTTTTCGAGCAGCTCGCAAAGGGGGATTGGTTCTGTTGGCGCCGTTGCAGACGCAACAGTGGGTACTGATAATTAAGAATCGAGCTGGACACAGTAGCCTTCACGGCAAGACGGCCACGAGGCATAGGCGGGGATTTCTGGTCACTATGCGGTGGAAGGAATGACTGCGATCAGGTTATTGGCCCATGGGGGGACAGGGTACGTGGCAGCCGGATGGGATTTGTTGAGATACCGGGTGCATACTTCTCACTTCCCAGGGGGCCGGAAGATGGGTATACGGGTGTGGAACATGTTTCTAGCATGGTTTTACACAGGGTATCCAGGGTTTTTGGGGGAAAGTAGGTACTGTATGGCAGGTGCGGATATTGTCGGATGTGACAGGGGCCGCTGGGGGTTTTGGCCATTTTGGGGATGGACGGTACAGCGCGGCAAGTCGGCTGGAGCAAGTTTGTTAAGGCAGGAGTATTGTTTTATAGAGGTTTTTCCACGGATCATGGCTTGGACAGTGTGGGGAGAGAGGTTGGCCACTCGAACCATCAGTTTTCACATGTGTGCAATCTGAAGGTAAGGGGCTTTGTTGAACAGACAGAGGGCAAGGGATTTTAGGGCTGCATCTGCTGTAGGTTTTTTGCATGTTTCAGTGCTTAGCTCCGCAGAGATATTCAAGGCAGCACGCGTTCAGCTGCAGATGCCCCGGATCGTTGGCAGTGGCAGTATTTGTTGCAGCTTGGCTCAAGCAGGGACGAAGGCAGGTCAGGGGTTCTGGAGGAATTTTATTTTGGGAGTGGGGGCGTGATGGTCATTAAGCGGGCCGAGGGGTCATTAGCTGCACCCACGTAGATATTTTTTCCGCTTGACATGGTTGGTTTTCCAGATTTTGTGGGTTCGTGACAGGACAATTTTGGTTGCTGGTGAGCTGTATCTTGAAGATGGAAGTTTTATGTGGTTTTGTTTTGGGGATGGATGAGCTTTTCCCGCCCGTCACAATGGTGGACAAGTGTGCAGGTGAGTTTCCTAGCGGCAGATTGTTTAAAATGCTATCTCGTTAAGAATGATATTGTGGAAAGGTTGATGGGGTTGGGGGGGGGGGAGGGGACCTGGAGTAGGGCTCAGCAGTGAACAAGATTATTGTTTTTGTCCGCCGGCTTGAAAGCGCACGTGTTGCCAGTATGCAGGTTGGATGCACTTGAAGTGGCACGGTCAGCTTCTGCATGGTAGATAGGGCTGGGGCTATCTGGGCGTTTTAGGAGTTGACGTTTGGAGAGAAGTTTGTTAGCAGGTGAGGGGGGGTCAGTTACGTGGCGGTTATCGGGCCACTTGGTTTTTCGGTGTGTATGTGTGTGTGTATGGATGTATATATATGTATGTATATATATGTGTGTATATATGTGGGTATATATGTGTGTATATGTGTATATATATATCTATGTGTGGGTATATATGTATATATATATAGATTAAAAAAAAAAAAAAAACTATATAAATGGGGGACCAGGGAAGCGGGCATGATGGAGCACAGGGAGATTTTGCAGCAGTCTGTCCGGTATGTGAATGGGGGACAGTTTCGGGACACATAGGGTGACTGGAGGGAAGGAAGTAGTTTTGTCGGGCAAAAGGGAAATATCTTACGCATTTTCATTTGATGGCGGTCTCGAGGGTGACATTGTCTGGGGTAGGCGGTAGGCCAATGGCTTGCGTGTTTTCATTTATTTTGGGGCAGCCACGGTGGAAGATAGTTTAGGAGGATCGGGTTTCCTTTTGTGCGTTGGGGGTGGCGGTAAATGCAGTGACCGTCGGGTGAGGGCATGAGCTGAGAGAGAAGGGGCAAGAGGTATAAGGGCATGGTAGCTGAAACGGGGGGGGCGGTTTGTGATAGTCTGCCATTAAACCATTGTTTTCTTTGCAGGTTGCATAAGTGGCCCTGGGTAAGCGAACGTGGTCCCATTGTGTTTTGAGCATCATCAGTCATGCGCGAGAGGGGACATATGCAGAGGGGCAACTTTACAGATGTTTGCTGGACCCGACGGGGTGGCCATCACAAAAACGTTTGTCGGGGAAAAGCGCAGCATGGGGTGGGGTAACTTGCATTTCTTTTGATGCCTACAAGGCCAACATGGGGCTGCAAGGGCAATTGGTTTGACCTGGGGAGAATGGCCTGGTACGGCTCCCTGGGGCTCACCCTACGGCAACACATGCAACAGGATCATGGCATCTGTTGCCCAGAACAGGCATGGAAATTGTGTTGTGTGGTCTAATTGGTGCTCAAAAGAAGATGGTGAGGGGCAATGAAACATAGTCCTTGAAAGGGGCTTGGAGAAGGATCAATCGGGCTACAAAGGTTTTTCTTTGGTTGAGTTTTTTACATAAGTGATGAAATGTGAGGGCATTATGGAGGAAGAAGCGGTGCACTTCAAGGATGACGGAGTGCATTTTTTTTCTGAGATGGGTGATGCATATTACATTGCGGTACGGTTGGAGGAAAAGGGGATGAGCGGAATTTGCATAAGGTTGCAGTGTTGCTGTGGGTTCGCTGGTGGGGCAGCAAAACGCCCAAGAGGGGTTTGTGCTGGGTGGCAGTAGATGGGGGAGGGTGGAGAGCCAGATGCGGGCCTGGCCACCCTTCCAGGGGGAGAAGAAGAAACAGGTGAAGGATGACAGAGTGGGGGATGCCCGAGGCAGGCAGGGGACGGAAGGAAAAGAGGGATTTGAGGGGGAATGTATGTGGATGCTGGAACGGAGGCAAGATTGGAGGAATGAAGTAAAAGGAAGAATGGGGAGAGTTCAAAGGGGGAGGTTGAAAGGTCGATAAGTTGAAGTTACAGTGTATATCAATGTTGTGGTATGTTTGCAATCCTGTCCTAATAAATGGCCTTTTACACTAATAAGTGAGTGTCGACTATTATGTCCCGATGTAGGGACCCGTGGAGAGCAGACGCAGTCTAGACTCTCCACGGGGGCATTCGGGACAGGGGAAGTGACGCTTCAGGACACGGATTGGCTGGGGACTAGGTTGGGGAGGGTCTAAGGGTGGGACTATATAGGGGGAAGGGGTTAGGGGAACTGCCTCTTCCGAGACAGCCTGCCGCGCTGCTAAGAAGTTGGCCACCCACCCGCCCTACATAGGGAATAAGATAAAGGGAATTGGTTCTAGGGTAATGGGGCAAGAGCAAAGGGGGGAGGATGCCAGAGTTGGGGCAGGTTTGCACAGTAGTAGCAGTAGATGGGGGAGGGTGGAGAGCCAGATGCGGGCCTGGCCACCCTTCCAGGGGGAGAAGAAGAAACAGGTGAAGGATGACAGAGTGGGGGATGCCCGAGGCAGGCAGGGGACGGTAGGAAAAGAGGGATTTGTGGGGTAATGTATGTGGATGCTGGAACGGAGGCAAGATTGGAGGAATGAACTAAAAGGAAGAATGGGGAGAGTTCAAAGGGGGAGGATGAAAGGTCGATAAGTTGAAGTTACAGTGTATATCAATGTTATGTTATGTTTGCAATCCTGTCCTAATAAATGGCCTTTTACACTAATAAGTGAGTGTCGACTATTATGTCCCGACGTGACGGAAGCAGCGGAGCAGGGAGGTGCAGCCTGCTTACACAGGTCCTCCCAGCCCTCCTCATTTCTCATAAACTCTTGGCCCGTTGACCCCCGGCCCTCCGGTCCTCTGTGCTGGGGCACCGCACCGCTTGCCGCCTCGGCCCATTCAGCCTCAGAAACTGTGAGGCAGTGACACAGAGGTGAGGTAGCAACACGGCAACGCGCCCGCAGCGCCTACGGCCAATTCAACCTCCCAACGGACCTCCTGGCCTCCTTTAATCCCCCGGCCCCCTGTGGCTCCCTGTTGCTGTTGGGGGTGTCCAGAACATACGCTGGTCCGCAGCAAGGCGGTTCGGCTCAGGCTCACTGTTTCCCCAAGTCAGTGTAGCCTGAGCCTTGAGCCTGGAACCTGGAGCCTGCGTCCTGGGTGCAGAGGCTCAGCGGCCCAGAAGGGTGGAAGAGTGAAGCAGCGGCCTGCAGCGGCTTGCAGCAGAGGGGGGGGGGGCGCCAGCCTGTGAGCCTGCCTCCCTGCGAGTTGGTGAAGAGGTTGATGGTGCTTATGGTGACACTGCTGGAGTAATGAAGAAAGGGAGGCGGCGCCAGGTACCAGGCAGGTTGGAGAGCTTCTGGAACCCGTGGGGGGGCCCGTGGCGCAGCCCTGTGCAGAAGCAGCTATCCAGAGACTTCAGGGAGATCAGAGAAACCAGTGAGAGCCCAGTGAACCTTGTTAACCTAATGAACTAGTCTGGAGGGTTCTAGAAAACCACAGAGGACCTCTGAAGGAAACTAAGAGTGGGCCAGGAGCTAGACCAAGCAGCAAACTGGACATGAAACTGGAGTGGAGTACGAACGTGGCACCAAGGTACTGAAAGTGGAAAGAGCTCTGCCACGGTGACCGTTGTGGCCACCTGAATCAGCACCAAGAGCCGCATTAGACCTGCACTAAGATCACCATCAGAGCAGACGATTGTACAGCGCCTGACGCGTACTGCAGCAATTGGAGAATACTCCAGGTCAAAGACAAACACCATTGAAGAAGATCTAGAGAACAATCTTACCCACGGACTTCCTATATATCTGAAGGGCCTCCAAAGTGGATCACGTGCCTGCCTGGCAGACATACAATCAGATAGACTGATTAAACAGGGGAAGGAGTATGCGGTCAGGTAAAGCACAAAATATTGCCACTAATCAACCCTCGACCCAAACAAAGAGGAAAAGGAAAAGAGAGCAGGTGTTGGAAGAAGCAATGGTTAAAAGGAGAGCGAGTAGGGATCCAGATTGTCTTAGCCCACGCAAGGGGCAGGTCCAAATCAACAAAACCGTCAGGAGCCCGGCTGAGCATAGAACTAACATGGAAAAAAATAAGCTGGGGCGAACCGGAGAATTGGGAAACGGGGACCATCCTGGAGGAGGAAGCTAGCCATGCTGCCCCACCCAATCTTAGTAAGATAACTGACTACTTTTCTGTTGCAAACACCTATGGTGAAAGTAGGAGTACGTTGTGGGCAACAACCCAACAAAATGCAGGGGGCGACAAACCATTTATACAAATCCTGCAAACCAAAAGGAGCCCTGGAAAGGAGGCCAGGGAATAGCTACCACCCCCCAGTTCCCCTTTCACCAACAGCTGTCATCATGGACAGACAGCTTTAGACAGGAGAAGCAACGCTCACCGCCTCCATAGCCCCAGTAGCGCCAACTCCCACAATAGAAGTTCCCCATACTCCCATGCAAGCAAAAACCATGAGGAATACTGTTTTAGGCCTTACCAATCACTGCTGGACGTCTAGCCCAGCTAATCTATCCATTCCGGACTCAGAGATGGTAGCAACCGCGGAAACCCTAGAACAAGACTCTCAGCGAGGTGTTTTAATGTGTCTCAGCCCCAAGCTCTACTCATTCCCGGCATATGGACCTGAAGGAGAGGAGCAGGAGCACTGGAATAAAAAATCTGGCATCCCAAACAGGGTGGCAGAGGAAAAGAAAATGACAACTTCACAGAACAAAGCCCTCAAAGCAAATATAAATGAAGGAGCTTTAAGAAGGGATCAAAAGACCAATTTACAGTCACAATCCTCAGTGGTAATCAATGCGAACGAAATGTGGGCCTCAATCCTTAACTCAATGCAAGCAACAATTACGGCGTTACAGTTTCACTTGAATAAAATGGACATTCAGGTAGATCTGTCTCTGGAATAGACAGCAAATTGGAAGAATTATTTGCCCTGATAACAAGGGCTCAAACCAAGCAAACCAATGAGTTCACTATCTGTTCTTGTACAGAGGTAGTAGACAAAGTATCCCAACTTCTGTTAATCCTGGAAGGAATCTTAAAAGAAGTCTGCACTGCACGAAATGAGGAACGCACACAATTCAATCCTCTTGCTACCCTGTTAACATTATCGCCTCCTGTGCAGGAAGTAGAGGATAGGCCTATTTTCCCACAAGTAATATCATCTTCGTTCATAGCAGATAAAAGGGACTCAGCAGACAGTATCATCACAGTAAGCCCCAGTATGGAAACCACAGAGACGTCGGTTTTCTCCAAAGCTGCCAGCAGTGTCAGGACCACAGAGGACCCTAAAACTGAAATTACTCCTATAGAATCAAGCAAGGAGAGTATAACCTTATGTGGAAGGCAAAATAAGAACTCAGATACCTATGGAAATGCAAGTGTTGACTCAAACGCAGAAGTAAAGAAACCTCTCGACCTAACAACTGTCACTCGACCCATAGCAAGTGGTAATCACATGGATGAAAAGGTAAGCCCCCTAAGGGACCAGCAGAGTGCAATTTTAAGAAATAACACGCCAAGAGACCTTAGCCAACTACCACAGGCTGACGTAAGCAGCAAGAGAAATAAACAATGTACTAGACAGACTGAACCCAGCCACGTGAAACAGAATCGGCATTTGGAGCAAGATTGGGCCACTCAAACTCATATGAATAGCTATAAATTGAACTCTGAGCAGCTCTGGATTCCGGAATTCATTTCAAGATCCCCTACAGATGTCCTTAACCGCTCCACAGTTTTAAAACTTATAAAAGCACTTCCAGACCTTCAACATGTGTCTATGGCAGACATTGCCGTTATAAAATTTATCCAAGCAAGGGGCAACCAACTTTTTTATTTTTTATTTATTTATTTATTGTTATACAAGATGAGCATACAACAAATAACAACAAAAAACGAGCCCGCAGAACAAGAAAGCAAAAGCAATAAAGGATTAGGTCCCCGACCGAGTACCCAGGCCCAATACATGAATCAAAATCACCAGTAGTAATCCCAGCCAGTGCTCAACTTCGGAGTCATCCAACACCTCCAGAAGAGCTCCAACCGCAACTATGTGTACATTACAAAGCATAAATCCAGGGACGAAAGCATTGAAACTAAGCGTTCGTAGGGCTAGAAACCTAGTACAAAACCAACAAGATAAGAAAGGGAAAAAGAAAAGGCAGACAAAGAAGGGACGCAGGAGCACACAGCAGCCAACCAGCTACGCACTGTAGTCACAGCACAGGAGAGGAGCGATGGCAATCAGAGCTACTCTGTGCGTAGGCAGACATATGATGCATACACAGCCGCACTATAAAGACTCCAAAAAGGAGCATAGCGGAGCCCATATATCCCTTGGCCGGGACCCCTCAGGGGCTAACTCCCAGAAAATCATCAATTGCCCTTGGCAAAAGGAGGCGTTGCGCAGACAATCAGATCCACGAGGGGCCCGACCACGACCCCAGCACACTGCAACCCTGCGCTTAGCCAGCAAGAGATGTGAGCCCACCAATCTTCTATGGGTCGGCCGCACCTCATCAACACATCCGAGCAGCGCTAATCTAGGGGAAAGGGGCAGCTCCAAACCAGTCATCTCCTCAATCATATGTATTACCTCCGTCCAAAAGGCATGGACATCGGCACAATTCCACGCGAGATGTAGAAAGCCAGCATCGGGTGCGCGACACCGTTCACAGCACGCGTCTGCGCGCAGGCCCATAGAACATAGGCTGCGTGGGGTATAGTATAAACGATGCAGGAACTTAAAATTAATCAGACGCAGCCTATAATTAGGGGACAAAACTCTCATGTGCGCACAGCATCTCTGCCACACCTCCTCAGATATGGTCTCTCCAACATCCGCCTCCCAGCGAGTTCTAGCAGACATTCCGGTGTCACTCTGCTGATCCCGCATACAATTATACAATTTAGTAATGAGCGCGGCACAGCACCTCCAAAGTCTGACACACCAATGGAATCTCTGGGATGCCAGAGAAGCGAGCATGCAGCATAGCGCAGACACGCAGAACATACAACCGCTGCAGCACAGCACCTCCAAAGTCTGACACACCAATGGAATCTCTGGGATGCCAGAGAAGCGAGCATGCAGCATAGCGCAGACACGCAGAACATACAACCGCTGCAGCTCTGTAGCGCATATGTCACCGAGCACATCCCCGGATGAGATCAGCGGACCATCCACAAACCAGTCTCCCAATTCAGTTAGATTCGAGTCATGAAGGAACTCGCCCAACCTCACATCACGGAACATCCCAACTACCGCGACGGAGAGCACTGGCATTGAGGGGGCAAAAGGCGCACTCACTCCTGAGTGATGCATTAAAGCAGTCCAAGCTCGAGTGGTAAATGTCACGGTGTCAACTCTGCGCGTTCTAGGCCAGGATGGGTTCCCGAGGACACGGGGCAAGCCATCTGGCCATACCGCATCGCTCTCAGGTGCGAGATGTGGTAGGTAGCAGCCAATAATATGCAAAGTGAGCCTGAGCACAGTAATAATAAAGCTCAAGGTCGGGGGCGGCAAGGCCACCCAGCTCAAATGGTAACGTCAGCTTCTCCCAGGCAATTCTAGGCTGCCCACCCGCCCAAACCAACCGTATCAAAGCAGAGCGAAGACACCGCAGGAAGCTCACCGGAAGAATAAGAGGAAGGTTTACAAGCAGGTACAGGAATTTTGGCAATACCACCATTCTTGCAATAGCAATACGCCCGATAAATGGGAGCGGCAGCGAGCGCCACGCCTCGACTTTATCCTCCAACCATGATATAGCTTTACCATAGTTGGCCAGCCAGAGAGTCTCCACATCAAGGCTCAATCAAACCCCCAGGTATCGTACTGGGCCACTCGACCATCCGATTGGGTACCGGGAAGGGGAGCCCGCTGCACCCGCAGACAGAGGCATCACCACTGACTTGGACCAATTAATCTCAATCCCAGAAAAGGTGCCAGAGCGCACTATTTCATCCATCAGTACATCAAGATTCTTACGTGGCTCACGAACGTACAGCGCAATATCATCAGCGTACATGGATATTAATAAAGGCCGCTGCCGGAACGGCAGCCCCTTATCATTATGGTGTTGCCTCAGCCACGGCGCAAGGGGTTCCATCGCAACAGCGAAGAGTAACGGGGACAAGGGATATCCCTGGCGAGTCCCCCGAGCCACCGGGAAAGGGTCAGAGATATTCCCGTTTAAGTGCAGTCTGGCGATGGGGACCGAATACAACAAACGGATCAATTTCACAAAGCGCACACTCAGTCCCACTCTGGCAAGCAGCGCAAACATGTACTCCCAGGCCAATGAGTCAAAAGCCTTAGTAGCGTCCAGAAACACCGCCGCCACATCTCCCTCAGCCTCGATAGAACCAGCGACCGCAAAGAACGTGTGCAAATTATGAGATGTGGATCTGCCAGGCACAAACCCAGACTAGTCCGGTAACACCAACTTCGGGAGCAACGGCTGTAGCCGCGCCACAATCATCTTGGCCAAGATTTTGTTGTCAATGTTAATCATAGAGAGCGGGCGATACGAGTTACAGCAATATGGGTCCTTGCCAGGTTTGAGTATGGTAACAATCAAGGCCTCACGGAGGGAGGCAGAAAGGATCCCGGTCTCCATAGCCTCCGCATATACCTCCAAGAGATGGGGAGCAAGAATATCAGAGCATTCCTTGTAAAACGCAGGAGTCAAGCCATCCAGCCCGGGGGACTTGTCTCCAGGCAGACTTCGAATCACAGCTATAACCTCCTCTACCGAAAAGGAGGCATCCAAATAAGAACGGTGCGCGTCGTCAAACCAGAGTAGAGCAATATCCGAGAAGTAAGCCTGAGCCGCAGCTGCATCTAACCCGGAAGGCTCCACATACAAATTCGCAAAAAAATTGGTAAAAACCTGCATGACACCCTTCGTCCCAACCACACGCTCGCCCTCCGCACTATCTATTTCAGTAACATAATTACTGGCTCATGGCCTACGCAGCATGCTCACCAATGTACGTCCAGCCCTCTCCCCCTCTCCGAATCGCCTCACCCTGGCAAACTTCCCCAGAAAGAAAATCTCCCATAGACCTCCTCATACAAAGACACAGCACTCTGCAGAGCCGCAAGCACTGCGCACGACCAGTCCACCACCAAACGCCGCTCCAAATCCGCTATTTTTTCCTCCAGGTCAGCCAGTTCCCGGAATAACGTCTTCAATACACCATGTTGTTTCGAGAGGCAAACACCACGAATCACCACCTTAAAAGCCTACCATATAGTTCCAGCAGAGCCCACAGATCCACAGTTCTCAGCAAAAAAGTGGACTATGGCCTCGAGGACCTCCTCACGAAACGCCCGGTCCTGAAGCGCCCCATGCGGCAGCCGCCACATAAACGTGCGCCCCAACCCGCAGGGCACCGCCAGCACTAACTTAACCGGCGAGTGATCCGATAATGTGCGAGCCATGTGATCCACTGACAGTGTCCAGAGCTCCACGTCGCTTGAACCCAGCCAACGATCAATACATGACCAGCTGCTGTGGGCATAATTAACACACATACCCTCTCTTGCGGCTCCATGTTTTGCCCACCACAGATCCACCAAAGCACCCTCAGCCATCACCAACGACAGAGCCTTTGCCGCAGTAGTGTGCTGCACCCTGGCCAAACTTTCACGATTCGCCTCCGGGTCCAAAATCAGGTGAAAATCCCCACCCCAAATCACAGCACGCTACCCAGCGACTCCCCCAAGCGCCACACCTCGCGGAAGAACAAAGGGTCATCTGTGTTGGGACCATAAACTGAGACGAGCCTACAGGCTCTATCCAGCAACGTGCCGCTTAACAAGACATATCTGCCATTTCTGAGTGCGCCACTGCAACCCCTTACGCAGCAATATCGCCACCCCTGAGCATAGCACGAGTACACTGAACAGTGTTATTCATCAATCCAGCCGGCCTACAGCCTACCCTGCGAAGAAGCCACTAAATGAGTCTCCTGTAGCATGCATATATCGATTTCATGGCGTTTTACATAAGCAGACATGAGTCGCACCTTGTGTCCATCATTCAAGCCACGCACGTTCCAGGTAAGACAACGAACCGTTATCACATTTCTCGACTCCATCGCAACCTCCCAACAAGAATATAGCGCGTCCACAATGACCCAACATGCCGGCCAGAAGCAAACAAGCATGGAAAGAAAAAGAGGAAAAACAAAGGGGAAAGAAAAAAACTGAACATTAACAGCCTCAACCCCCACTCATGCAGACCCCACCAAACAGGTCAGAGCATAAGACCCACCCCCCAGAGCAACAAGAGCCCCATTTGTAAAAAATGAAGAAGAGCAGCTTCCCCCCATGCTGTACCTTTAATTTGGCAGGGTATATAAGAGAGAATCTAGCGACTGTCTGGCTCAGCGTGCGCTTAATCGGCAAAAAGGCACGACGTGCAGCCTGCACACTGGGGGTATAGTCCGGAAAAAAGTTACGTTCAGTGTTCTTGTATACCACCGGTCTCTGCTCCCTGGAGAGCCTGAGGACAGTATCCCTATCGTGATAATTCAGCAGGCGAGTAATTATGGGACGCGGAGGAGTACCAAGCGGGGGCCGATGACCCAGG
Source organism: Pleurodeles waltl (assembly GCF_031143425.1). Lineage (NCBI taxonomy): Eukaryota > Metazoa > Chordata > Amphibia > Caudata > Salamandridae > Pleurodeles > Pleurodeles waltl. Next base: position 547,471,030 of record NC_090440.1, on the reverse strand, counting down.
GACCTGTGAGCTCTCTGAACCACCAGCAGCCGGGAGAGTTCTCCGGGGAAGATGTCAGAGAGCATGCCCTCCACAAAATCCTCCATTCTGCCCATATCCGTAGACTCCGGCAGACCAATTATGCGGCTGTTGTTGCGGCGAGACCGCACCTCCAAATCTTTTATTATTATTGCGTATAACTTCCAATACTCGCTCCATTTGAAGTAATTGTTCTCTTTCACCATTGCGTTGGTCCTCCAGATGTCCGCGACTCCAAGTGATCAAGTCTGGAGTCGTGACCGTCCACCCTGGCCTTAATACGGTCCAGCTGCTCAGTCATGTGATCAAGCTTAGCGCCGATGCCTGCAAGGCTGCTCTTAAGATCCAGGAACACAGCCTTAACCAAGGCATCCAGGCTCCCCTCCTCAACATGTTCATCTCCGGGCAGAGAGCCAGAAGTGCCCCCTCTCTTCTTCCCACCATCGAAGGTGAGCTTAGACTGTCTTTGCTCAGCTTTGCCCATGCTCAGCAGCCGGCAGGGAGCCAATGGAATCTGCACTACCCTAGACCGGTCCAAGAGGTGGTCAGCTCGGGAAATCCTCACACTAAAGGGCCGCCCTGGGAGCTCCCAGGGACTGAGTGATACTGTCCCATCAAAGCAAGAACAGGCCTCTGGGTCGTAGCCCAGGTGCTCCGATCACGCCTGCAAGGCTGATCCAAGACCCAGCCAATAACTCACAGCTAGGGCATCCACAGAGAGCGAAAGATGGGGCACCCCCACGAACAACCCGGCGTCCAACACCCAGGGGCCCACCTCACACAGTCCACTCTCAGCTGAGCTGCACAGCCCGCCACGGGACCGGCAGCAAGCCGGAGAATCCAGAGACCAAAAAGGGTTCCGCTGTCCCAACAGCTCCGATGGATTCCTCCGGTCCGGCGATGGCCCCCCAACCGGCCGGGCCGGGTGCCGAGCCCACACAGCAGCAAGCCCGCGCGGCCATCAGCCCGCGGGAAGAACCCCGCTGGCCGTCACTCCCTTTCTCCAGCTGCTCGGGGGGACAGCTAGCCGGCAGATCTCGTTCTGCGCGGCCAGGCCCAGGACCGATCCAGAGATCCCCGGCCCGGTCCGCGCCGCAAGTAACTAGCTCCTGGCAGGCCAGCCCATGGCACTCTCCTCCAGCTGGCCCCGCCAGGCACGCCGGCCCAGATCCGCAAGTGCTCCGGCACCCCAACGACGGCGAGGCCGCGGTCTGATCCGACCGCCGATCAGGTCTCGGAGGGAGGGCTCAGACGCCCCCCTCCAACGTTCTCCAGCACTGTGAGCAGCGGTGCCGCCCCGCAGGGCCCGCCAGCAAGGGCCGCGAGGCCAAGAAGCGGCGCGACCACCAGCACCTCAGGCCGCACCCAGGTGGCAAGGCCCGTCTCCTCTGAGCCGGCAGAAATCACAGCAAGCGACCCACACAGGGGCCCGCCGCCGAGATTGAAGGTGCCACCCGGGGCTCCAAAGGGCCTCAAGCAAGTTTAATATGCAGTCGGCCTCTCCAGCAGGATAAATAGAAAAATTAGGCCCGAAGCCCGGCAGAGCCTCACAAGGTGACAGTCATCTTGCCGGAAGGCCTGGCCACGCCCCCAAGGGGCAACCAACTTACTGATCCAACTGATTATGGAGAGGAAGGGCTTGCTGAAAGCGTGGGGTATTGAGGTGGTCATCTAACCAGGTGAAAGATACCTGTCCCATCTATTAGAATTTCAATACATGGAAATGCCCAAGGGGGCGTATTCTCACTTTTGCATGGAGCACAGGATGTCATCCACCCCAGTATAGCTACTGAAGAGCCGATCAACGAAATAAAAAGAGCTTTTTCCCCCTTGAGAGTTCAAATATGGAAGGAAGAAGGGAGGAAGAGCCTGGTATCAAGTTGGAAATGTCAGCCTGATTGGAAATGGTTACCTCTGGCATTATCCACAGAAGCGGCTAGTAAACAGTGAACTGTTAAGGAAAAATCACCACAAGGGGCACTAAACATCTGCTTGAGGAATATAGGTGGCCTACTGGCAAAACTGGAAGATCGAGCAGTAATCCAATTCTTTAGTTAATTTGATATTATACTTCTACAGGAGTCCTGGTCTAGGGAATCAATACCATTAATTGGTTTTAGAGAATATTAGACCTGCCACGAAAACTAGCAGATCTAGCAGGACAAAGGGAGGCCTAACGATCTATGTCAGCACGAGCTTACTTGCAAAGATCACAGAGCTTAAGGAGGATGGTTTACCATTTCAATTAGTGAGGCTTGATGGATGGGGAAAAAATACTTAGGAACCTTTGATTTTAGTCAACTTATATGTTAATCCAAAAAAGAAAATAACTGAAGCTAACAATATTTTAAACCACCTGGTAAAAATTAAAAGCACAGCACCGTCAGCATATTGGCTAATCTCGGGTGATTTCAATCCTTTTCTATTTCATAATCCAGGCGAATACCATATTCAAACAGTAGCAACAGTAGCCGGTCAAACTCCCCCTGTTTAGTGTAGGAAAGATAACTTAGGGGAGAAGTTTATTCGCACCTTTGAATCTGCAGGCCTTTTTGCGTTAAATGGCCGGAAGCCGGCCGATATCCCACCTGCATGGACAAGATCGTCAGGGAAAATGGTCTCCTACTTAGATGACACATTGGCAAATACTGCATTGTATACATTAGTGACTGATTTTAGAATCTTGGACCATGTGGAAAGTGACCACTAGCCACAGATAATTAGGATCCGATCTTCACCACATAAACCAGAGAGAGTGGATCTTATGAAAGGGGTGATCGGCACGGAAAATTTAAAGCGACTGAAATGGTCATCCAATAACATAGAAAGGCAAGCAGAAGCGGCTCTATCGAAGCTAGAATCGATGACTACGGACCCGGCAAATTTGATAACAATCTGGGAAAATTTCACTGTTGACCTCTTAAACCAGGATTCCTCAGGAAATGCAAGAAAGGGACTACAACTGAAGTACCGTAGTCACCTACATATACCGCAGCCAGTTCGTAGGAGGAAAGCAGAAGTAGGCAGACTGCTAAGACAACTGCACACATTTCCACAAAATCAACCACTACTGTCTGCCCTATGAGAGCAAAGGAAAATGCTCAAAAGGGAATTGTGGTACTTTCAAAAACAACAGCAGGAGATGCTTTGGGCCAAGATACACTATGCGTCTAAAACATCTGATTCAAAAAGATTCTGGAAACTTATCAGCTCCGTTTATAAGGGTCCAAAGGCAGCTAACAAGGCCTATATAACACAGAAAGACTGGGTGTGCCACCTACAGTCACATTTAAAGGAGCTGAACGCTACAGAAGGGGTCCCCACTATTTGGAAACCCGATGTCCTGAACACTCTGAAAATTACGGCATCAGAATTAATAAAAATCATCAGGAAGTCGCAAACTGACTATGCACCTGGTCCAAATGGTTTACCACAAGCTTTGTTTAAACAAGCAACAGAAAGATGGGCTGACTTCTTGGCTGCAACGTTTAACTATGTGCTGTTAACAAGAATTATACCTGCAACCTGGAGAGGCTCAATAATCCACCCCATATATAAGGGAGGGAATGCTGCTTTGCCAAGTAATTATAGATGAATCGCCCTCTTAGATGTTGATCTTAAGTCCTTTTCGTCTTGCCTATTACAACATTTAGGGGGTGATTTTAACCTTGGCGGACGGCGGATGCCGTCCGCCAAGGTACCGCCGTGAAATGACCGCACCGCGGTCAAAAGACCGCGGCGGCCATTTAAACATTTCCTCTGGGCCGGCGGGCGCTCTCCGAAAGAGCGCCCGCCGGCCCAGAGGAAATGCCCCTGCAACGAGGACGCCGGCTCAGAATTGAGCCGGCGTAGTTGCAGGGGTGCGACGGGTGCAGTTGCACCCGTCGCGTATTTCAGTGTCTGCAAGGCAGACACTGAAATACTTTGCGGGGCCCTCTTACGGGGGCCCCTGCCGTGCCCATGCCATACCTACCAGCACTTAGTGAGGGCAGAAACATGTTGGTCATGTACAACCCCTTTTAGACTCCAAGAGACATTATCCTCTAACGAGCCTTTCCCCTTAGTTTTAGTCTTACCAACATGCACCACTATTAAAATTAATAAGAGCCACCGGTGACATGTTAGGTAATTTTATTATTCACCCCCTCTGGATCACTGTAATTATCCAGTCAATTTAATTTCAGCACTCCCTCTGGTTCTTTTAACCAGAGGTCGAGTCCGCCTGAGTAGTATCATCTTACTTAGGTGGGGCTAGGTGGTCATATGATGAAGCATGACACTACTATGTGTGTGAGACCACCTAGTCCGTAAAGGAAAATCCCCCGTCATTCCTGTAGGTCAACACAGCACCCCTTATCCAGCAACCTTAAATAACCAGACACTGGTTAAAAGACTAACCCAGTCTTACCCCCTGTTCCTACTACCCCACACCTTTTGTGATTATATAGTTTCTTTTGGGAAGTGGTGTGGGTCAGTCTTGCTTCCCTTGCTCTCTTTCTGTGTATTTGAATATAGCGCTAAGACGCCATCTCAAACCCATACCAGACACCTAAGTAGAGCTTCACAAGACCCCACCTCTCTGGCTAGATGACCTGAGTAGTGACTGTGCCTAGTTAGCACACTCACCTTGTACCATCACCTACCTCTTCAACTATGCGACTTTACACATCATGCCCCATTAAGGTACCCACTACCCTCTGCCAGTGTGGCATTGAATGCAGGCCAACCGTTGCCCTTAAGTGTCTGGATACTAGCAGAAGTGTCCTCAAGTCACAAATGGAGGCCTCTGGCCATGTCTGGTTGTGGGGAGCTCCAGCATCCAGTTGTCAATCCTGTTAATTTAGTCAAAAACTCGACAAAGGCCCTCTTTGCTCTTGCAGACTCACACCCTAACTTTTCCTTGGAGTCAAAGCGTTGTCTGCCCCCTACCTTTGCAAGATCAACCCCTCTAGATTCAGAACCACTGATCTGGGGACATATGCCCTTCCAGTTCTTTCTTTTTTTATTGTTTATGGCACTCTGACCAGCTCAGGGGTAAACTGGGAGACAAAGCAGGGTTTCTGGCCCAAAGCTCTTACAAAGAATATAGCATTAAAAAGTTAATGCCTGGTTAAATGTGTCCACAAGCATCTTTTATTACACTGTATTTCAGATCATAAAAGTATTAGGGATTGCAATTAGCTTATGATTGTGAACAGTGCAGTGGAGTGTTTGGTGTTAACTGATGATACATTCTGTTCATTGTATTATGTGATTTCTCACTGTTCACTTTTCACTCTGTATGTATTTTAATGTCGTATTGCAAATGTTCTTTGAATTGCGTAGCAGTTCTAGCTGGACATTCCTTCATTACCCTGATGGTGAAAAGTGTCTAAAACTGCATTGTGCTTCAAACTTCACACGACCTGCCATAGGCGTGGCCTTGAGTATTCGATTTAGCTTCCCTGGAGAGCTAAGAAGTATTAAAGACGTTTATGAGGCAGGCAGATACCCAGTATACTGGCCAGTAGGGAAAACATGACCATTATCATAATTTATAAAGTTAGGTGGTCCCTTTGAATTCAAAAATTTGGGAAAAGACCCAAAATACTCTTTATCAATCCCTCTGTGACCCTCGCTGTGTCACTCTGCCACACTCTGCATCGCATCCCGTCTTTCATTGTATATTTGCCTCTTTCCTTCCCTCTATTTTTAGGTCAAGCATAGCAGCGCGCAAGCATGCTTTTCCGACGTGTTGGTATGTATCTGGGCTTTTAAAAACGCCCACCTCACGCCCATCACCACTACTCGTTTGTGGTCTTGCCCTTCAAAAATCCTCTGATGACATTGGTAAATGGTTTACGTTTGTCCCTCCTTGGGGAGGTTTTGTTGCAGCCTTGGCATCGCCCCCGTTACATAGCTAATTGCACTTTTGCCGATAAGTTTGACTGCGAGCGAACTCCTTTTTCCTTTCGTGTGCCTCCTTCACGCTAATGCTCATGGCAGCCATGGCGCTGTGAATTGGCTTGCTTATGTGAAACTGTTTTACTTTTTATTTTCAATTTATGTGGCAAGAAAAGTCCAGTTAGGAGTTTACAACGCTAATAGCTCCAAATCGAGCAAATGCGAGACCCACTGCACTGCAAATGCTTGTTCTTTATTTCTATTATTCTCTGGTACTCTCTGTATCTCACTCTATCTTTATTGCTTTTGCTACGCTTTTTCTTTCACTCCATTTATTTCTCGTCCTGTGTGTAGCGCCACATTGCTGTGGTGCTCGAGTGGCGCGATATACGTTCCCATAGATACCTCAATGCATACATACAAGCATCTCTCCTTACAACACCTCTTGTCTTTCTTTGCCTCTCAGTCTGTCATTCAGGTTTTCTTTACTGATCTCACTTCCTCTTCCCTTTTATTTTTTTTCTATAATTCTCGCTCTCTCATTCTGTGCTCTCTGCATCTCTTTCATCCCATCTTTTATTTTTTAATTCGTTTTTTTTCTCTTTCATCTCGACCTTCATTCCTTCTGTTGTCTTTGTTTATTTCCTTAGCTAAAATCTTCTTCTCCATTTATTTCCGGAATTTAACCTTTTATGGATTCTCTTCTGGTCCTTCTCATTCTCCCTCTCACGCCATCTTCCGGTCGCGTTCTTCTAATCTTTCTTCCTGTCTCCTGTCCACCCCTCTCTTACGCTTTACCCCGGTCGAGTACTTAAGACGCCTCGCGGCCACAAGGCGCCATCAGAAGAGAAGAAGCGCCGCTTTCAATCCTGAGAAATATACACAAATGAAGTGCCGGTCCCGGGGCCTGCGGGAGCGGCTTTACCATTTAAAAGCTTCCCTCGAACAAAGACAGAGATGGGTTCCATATTCATGTCTGGGGAAGAAAGGCCAAGGCATTTTTAGAACTTAAAAGGTCTTTTGGGGAGGAAAGATGTGAAACAGGCTGCAGCCACGCGCAGGCCCTGCTGCCTGCAGCAATCTCCGCTCTCCGCATCTCCCGGCCGAATGAAAGGCGAGTGAAAGGGAAGATAGGTTTGAGTAAATTAAAAGTCCTGGGCTCAGGAGCATGAATAAGTGCCAATTAGAAAGAAAAAGTCCGGAATCCTCTGGGGTGGAGAGATAACCACCCCACTCTACCTCCGAACACACTCACCCTGGGCCCAGGGATAAAGCGCCATCTTGTATGGTCCTTTATTGACTCAGATGGGCACGCGCGAGCCGTGCCAGGGCCAGCGCATGCGTGGCGACCACTAATCCTGCTCTGCTGTTTTTATCCCTAAAATGCTACTATATACTTGGTTAAATTCTAATATTATTTTTTCCGTGTTTTGTTTTGTAAAGCGAGCGCTAGGAGTTAGAGGGCCGTATGTACATTATACTTTACCCAGGGAGTGTACCCGGGGTCAGGCAGCAGGAGAGGTGCCCATCAGTTTCACCCTCTTGGTACAGCTCAAATGCATGGATCTTCTGTTTTCTGCATACATACACTAGGTGCGGACCAATGCAGTGCACAACTGAAAGGAAATCCCACATATTTCACTTTTCTAGAAAACAAAAAAGATCATATCTGTGTGCGTATATTAATTTACGGGTGTGGGCGATGTGTCACAGTCATTGACCGCCAACAGAGAAGTCAATGATGTTGTCCATCCATGGTCAGAAAGATACGCTAGGCCTAGCAGTCCAGCCATCACTTGGCATAACTGTCAATACCGCTGCAGCCTGGACCACAAAGCAGAAAGCCAGAAAGAGAGAGAGTATATATTTTGATCAAGTTTAGCTGGACTGAAGTTTATTTCACATGCTTTCTTATATGGAGAAGTACATGTACTTTTGAGTCAAGTAGGAAACATTACAATTAGGCTTGGGTGAGTGCAGCACATATTATAACTCTGACTACAGTAATTGCAGCCATGACTGGGCTGCAGGTGCATAGAGCATGCAAAGAGATTACTTCATGGTTTGAGCTTTGGGAGGTGAGAGCACTCCATCTGCATCTTAAAGTCATCGAATAGCTCATAGAGAGGGCACTTTTAGCGTACTAGTGCACTGAGATGCTTAAGCTGTCAATTACATTTCCGTGAATGTTTATTATTTTCTTCATTTAAATGAAGTATCAGAAAGCACCACACTGCAGCTTGTGGCCACTGCAGAGCACTATGGAAAACAGAGGCATCAAAAGCCTGGAAATGGGGGTTTCCCGGAGGTCCAAAACTCGGCCTCCATGTTTCCGCTTGAAGGTCCAGTCAGGGGCATTGGTTTGGGTGTGTGTGTGGGGTGTTACAGCCCTCTAACAAATGATTCTTGGGATAAATATTTGGGTACAGGGGCTTTCAGTCAGGTATGGTGAGGTGTCATGTCGGATTTCACCAAGAATTTTACACACACAAACAAAAACGCACACCCACTCTCTCCCTCAATCTGTTTGGGAACACTTACAAAATGTTGGTTATTTCACAAAATAATGTGCTGTCTCCACTTAGTGCACCTACCAATCTGCATTCCTCTACCTTTCCGCTGCCCCTAAGCCCCTCTTGTGCTCCAGCTTGTTGTATAGTGTATTTCAACATAATGTGCCAGCGTGATTGTTGGGAAATCTGAAGCTCACCCCACCCCCCAATCTTACAGGCCAAGCTATGCTCCTGGGTCCACTGGTGGATAAGATGCATGTTTGATGATAGAGGGTTCCAGGCAGAGGTGTATTGGAGGGGTCAGATATTTAAAGTACAGTTTTTTTTGTTCTAATAAGCCATGTGGGTGAAGCAAAGGTGTTCAAATTGATATCTGACAGCACTGGGTGCCAGTTGCAAGTTCTAAAGCCGTGCTTTGCAAGGTCATGTGTCCGGAGATTCAGGCAAAGTTTTATAATCTTTGCTATCTATAAAATTTCTTGGGATGGGAGTCACACAAAAATGTGCTAGAGATGTCCACACATCCCTCCAGGATATCTCTTGTCATCTCCAACCAGTGGTCAGGCTGTATTAGCAAGAGTATAGATAGTTGTAGGTTTATAACTAACTGGAGCTTGGATTTGCAAAACAAACAAAATATTCAAGTAAAAAATGCCCCCATCATTTCTAGCTATGTGTGGTGTGTTTGGGAATGTTCCAAAGCCACTTACATATTTGTATTGCATTTATTTTTTATTTATGTATTTTTTTTTTATTCATTTATTAATTTATGTATTAGTTTATTTATTTGCTGGTGTTCTTATTTAGCACGCAGGAGGCCCTAAGTATCAGTGCACTTTATACATGGGGCTGTACAGGTATACAACATTCTGAACAACACTGGAAATATCTGATATTGAGGAATGATGAGGAAGATAGCATTAACAGCGGCAAAGTCAAATATCTAACAATCCATACCCACTAGTATACTATAGTTGGTGTTCCAGACTGATGTATACATGCATAACCACATGTGCCCAAGATCTAAAAAAAGAAGGAGCTCTTGGACTGAACGCGAATTACTAGAAGTCTATGAAATAAACACATTCAATAACCTAATAACTAAAATGAATTTCCAATACTTTGACAGTTTGACTACTGTCCTTTGGGGAGTAACACTTATTTACATCGACAATGATTCTAGTTGTAAAAGTCTGTCAAATAACTCCACCCTGGTGGGAAGAGGCATTGGGAGGTCAGGCGTGGTGGCAGGTAGCCAAAAGGGCATTCATTTAGCTCTCAGTCTAAGGCAGTTATACGTGTATGTATGTGTATGGCATTTGTATAGCCAGAACCTAGCCAATAGGCAGCGGAGCACTGTCCAGATCACCGGCAAGCAAACAGTGAGTGAGAGATGGGAGAGGCAGCTTGTTTGTGAACTGTTAATGCATCGTGTTAGGATGTCCTTGATCGGAAACATGTAGGTGTTTGCCCCTCCTGTTACCAGTATTTCTGTTTTCAATCCACTTAGGTAGAGGACATTTTCTTTCTTCCAGTGGGAGATGTGGTCTATACATCTTTCGATGTTTGCTTAGGTCCCTGATTAGTTGTTTATTCACAAATGGATTTAAGTGTGATTGGTAGAATTAAACCAGATGATATTCTAATTTGTGCCTACCATCAGGAGAATGTAGATGTTTGAAAATCACACGACACTGTCCATACTGCTTATTCTTCCAATGCAATGAGCATTTCCTGGCTATGGAGAAAGGAGCGGATCTATTTTAAGACTATGGTGGACAACTGCGTCCATTCATTCTATCTTTCTAGAACGATGTTGTGGTCCATGGAATCATAGGATGAGGAACAGATAAAATAATAATAGAGGAACTGCTACCCTTAATTCTAATGTATAATCTTTCTCCTCATGCCAGTATTTTTTTTTTTTTACAGTCTGTTGTTCCATCTTTATGCTTCTAACTTACAAATTCTTCATCTTTGCCTACAAAGTAGTATTTTTTTAAGTTATCTCTATTCAACTGATAGAAACTTGTTCCTGGTCCTTGTTGGATTTCTTCAATCTTTAATGCATTTTTCTTGCGAATCTGACATCTGAATCATAAATCATATTTATGGTTTGAATCATCCTTAACTCCGCAGTGTTGGTATCTCTGAAATCGCTCACTATACTGCAAGTTATCCACAGTGACATTTTTTAAAAGTTTTCCATCCATACTGGTGCTCCCTCATCCTGAGCTGGGTTCACTATCTGAGTGGTCAGCATCACCCCGAGTTTCATAACTCGATCCGTGCTCCCCCATTAGAAACAAAGTTGGAACTCATACTCATTTTAAGGGGTTGCCATAATTAGCATGTTTATTTCCTCTTGTTTTTCTGCCTCACTTTCTCCTCTTTTATTCTCCCCTTTTTAGTGAACCACTTCCTTCCTTAGGTCATAAACATATTTTTGTCTTGTTTATTGTTTCTTTATCGATTTGTTGATTAACTTTTTCGTTCTTATGTCAGGTAGCTTATTGGTCCCCCCTGAAGCATCACATACATGATCACTCTCTGAACGTCGGGGCACATCTCTCTCAAACATCCGGCGCTGGTAGCCCTCTGTTAGCTCTGCAGTTTGGAGATGAGATATATATGTTGGTTAGTCAGGTACCCTGAATGAGATAGAATGGCTCAAGGTCTAATCCAAGTTCTAATGCATCTTCTTCAGATATTCCTTCGTTATTCTTGATTTCTCTCCTCAACGGAATACTTCTCGTTTTATTTGCATTTCAACGCATGTCATTGCCCAGGAGGGGGTATGGTTAGCGCCTGTTTTGTGTTACTATGTGCGGGCAGGGAGACCTCCGAATTGTAGGTCGTCGTGTGCAAGTGATGCGTGCATGCACCAGCTTAGCACCTTTCCAAGAGTCCCTTGGATCCAAAACTAATATCTTAGCTGTTGGCAGTCTTGGATAAAAATACGCAAGCCACCAGTGAGTTCCAGTTAGAATGAATTTCCTGAATGCGGGGTAGGAGCTAGGACCCCTTCACTTGCAAACTGTGAAATCGGGAAACATTGTTTTTAATCCAAGCTTCACCATTCGAACAATTTGTGTACTTTTGGGCGATGACTTTTTGAACGTGTTTTACTCCCGTTTTTGTCCACGTTTGGAAGTACTTATAAGCAGGCAATGATCTCTTAGTATGTTTGTGGCAAAATAAAATAAAAAACTTCACTGGATATAATGTCGGGAAAGGTTGCGTAGACTGTCCCCACTTTCATGATCTACTCCTGCTGCCAAAGTAATATCTTTTGAGGCAGAGTGTGCGGCCCTGCAATCTAGGGTCTCCTTCCAACTTTACCCCTGTCGCTGCTGCATCCACCGTGGGGTGCACGCACTCTTGGTACAGTAGCATGCTGAGTGCGTCATGTCTTTTCCACCCACCTTCACATACTTCTTGTTTTACACAGAAAATCTTACCATGGCTCCCAGTGTCCCTGAGCATGAGGCCGCTGTTCATCTGCCCTGGCCGGGTCCGCCGTGCACCACAGGGCACCATCGGATGGGGATAACGAGGGATAAACACCGTGCGGCGCCATCACTCTAACCGGGTGGCCCAGGGAGAGACAGGCCGTCACGTGCCAGCGGAGAATCACTGCAGACCCCCCCACAACCTGGAGCAAAGGAACCACTTGGGAGGAGGACGAGGCATCGGCCGTTTTTTGCAGATGCCAAACATGCGCCAAACTCTAAACGAGGCTTTCTTTTATATCTGTTTCTTTAGTTGCTCTTTCGGGAACTGATTTCATAAGACTTAGCCCCAAACATCCCCAAGCGGAGCGCTGTCCGGTAGTAACTTACATCTAGTTGAAGTTGAGAGTTGAAAGCTAAGCAGCCTGGCAAGAGACGTACACACATCACGGTGACATGACAGCAGCCCATGGAGCCCTTGCAGCCATGAGCACGACATGGATCCTTCAACAGGACGCCGTGAGCTGAACGGTTAGTAGATTTCAAATGTCATGTCCATCAGCAAGGAAAAAGCAAGTGTGGGTGCTGCCTCTTCTGTTAAACTGCCGATGCCAGCACAACATGTGTGTTCTTGTTTCCAACAACACAGAACAGACTGACGGGACAGATTGACAGCCATTAGTGCCCGGATCTGGATTGGATGGGGCTACGCACCGTCCTGGTGTGTCCAGGATACCTTACCATCCCCCGTGAAAGAACTGATGATATTTCTCACGTTTTTAGAAGACAGAGCAGCATGTCAGTCACTGGGAGAAAAAAAAAACACTTGCAATACAATAGGTCTCACATCTGCTTGATTGAGAGCTATTGGCGTTGTAGATTCATAACTGGACTTTTCTTGCCACATAAGTTGGCCAATTCTGCCTCATAATTTTGTTTTTTTCCTGCCACATAATTCCAGTGTCCCTGCATATAACTAAAGCACTTCCATTTACCTTCTTACTCTATCTGCAGCCAAAAATGAAAATGTTGTCAGTTAGCATCCTAATTTAAATCTGCCGTGCTAATTCCAATAGAATACCACTTTCAGCATCCCACCATCAGAGTTGCTGGCTGGCTAACACAATTCCCTCCAAAAACGACACAAGACACTCTCGGGGGAGTAACAAGATAAATAAACTAGAAGGCTCACCCAAACATATTAAGAGTGTTCAAGCAGTAATAGTGTAATAAGGATGTTAAATTGGGCTGAATCATGGTCATAATTGCAATAAGGAGAGATTAATAAAACATATACAATTATTATGTAAACCCAATAAATACCTTTATCATAAATAAACCTTTGGCATTAGACTGTAATGTTCAGGATAGCCGCTAGAGGACGCCACAATGAAAATAGCATTTATGAGAAAAATGGTTATGTAACAATATAGTTAGCCCATAGAGAGCATAACTATATGAAAAGAAAATGTCAGAAAGTAATGCAGTGTAACCATATATTTAGCCCCTAGAGGGTACAGCACATTATACATTTTTGCAGCTAGCAGGCCTACTGCAATTAAATTACAAACAAGGCCTTTAAAACACATACTATTCCCAGCTGTAAAGCAAAAGTTACAACCATCAAAGCACTTAAAAATACACTGAATGGTGGGAGGGGTTATTCTTTTGGGGTCCTCACTAACCTACTGTGGGGATCCAGAGATGATGTAGACAGAAAGAGCAAGTCGGGGTGAATATTTTGAAGGTGTCCCATTGTCCTAGGACCACCATGAAAATAGCATTTGTAAGAAACATGGTCAAATAACCATATAGTAAGTCTCCAAAGGGCATAACCACTAGCCCCTAGAGGACACAGTACCTTACATATTTTCTGAACTAACAGGCCTACTGCAATGATATTACAAACAAGGGCCCAAAACACAAACTACTTCCAGTTGTAAAACAAAAGTTCTAGCCATGAAAATGCTTAATCAGACATTGAATAGTGGGAGGACTTATCATTTTGGGGTCCCCTAGTAACCTAGTGTGAGGACCCAGAGATGATGTAGACAGAAAGAGCACTTCATGGTGAATGTTTTGAAGCCGTTCCCATCGTCCTAGGACCACCATAGGCTACGTCATGAACAAAAATGTTTTGTAAAAGTAGTAAAGAAAAGCATCATAGGGTCAGTTTCCATGCCACAAATATTGTACTATGTTCATATGTTGACTGTAATGTTCAGAACAGCCCCCTAGAGGACACCAGGATGAAATTAGTATTAGTAAGAAACATGGTCATGAAACAATATAGTTAGCTCCTAGAGGGCATAACCACATGAAAAGAAAATGACAGAAAGTAATGTGGTGTAACCATATAATATTTAGCCGCTAAAGCGCATAGAAACTTGCACTTTTTCTGAACCAACAGGCCTACTTCAATGATATTACAAACAAGGCCCTTAAAACTCAAACTATATCCAGCTATAAAACTAAAGTTCTAACCATCAGAGAACTTAAAGAGACACTAAATGGTGGGAGGGGTTATTATTTTAGGATCCCCACTAACATAGTGTGGGGACCCAGAGATGATGAAGACAGAAAGAGTACACTGTCGTAAACGTTTTGGTGTGGTCCCATTGTCGTAGGACCAACACAGGCTGATTTATGAGCTAAGATGTTTTCTAAAAGTAATTGACTACAAAGCATTATGGGGCGAGTTTCCAGAGTGCAGTGATTATTGTAGTATTGGCTCTCTCGCTGTGTCGGGAAAACCACTTTGAAGATTTCTGTATTTTTTACATAAAGCATTTATCAACCTCAAGTGTTTTTGTGAAAGCTATGGAGCGTGAAGGGGAGAGCCAAAATAAATAACTCTGATTAGGTAACAGTGTGAACAATGTGACCAGCGCTTCAATGATGCCGATGGAGTTTGTGCTGTTTTGCCCTAGGAGCACCATGGCTGCCATAGAGCACGAAGGGGAGAGACAAAAGAAAAAAATTGTTTGCCCATGCTGAAGTATATCAGCAGTCATGCAATAATCCATGTAACAGGGTCAGTTTGCCGGGCGGTAACAAAACCGCCCCAAGGTCGGACAAACGTAAAGCATTTACCAATAACATCAAGGGATTTTTGAAAGGCAAGCCCACGAATGAGCGAAAGTGAGGGGCGTGAGATGGGTGTGGGCAATAGTCCGCAGAATACTTACAACCGGCTGAAAAGCGCTTGCACAATCAACCTAAAACTGAGGCATGCATCCTACACGCATCATGCATCTTTTCTCTGGTTCTTGAATATGAAGTCTATTATAGCTGCCCATTCAAATAGCAAAATATTGCCTTCAAACATAAGTTAAAAAGTGCAAAAATGGTACGTCTGCCTGATTCTTGAAGAGAACACTCGTCCAGCTAGTATCTAGAATTACACAACTTTTGATGGAGTTACTTCTGTCATAGTGTAAAATGTACTCTGTTGGGTGTACAATGCAGCATAGGCATGTGCCTTTCTGTCTCCTTGAGATTTCCTTATGAAAGTATTTGCCCCCTTTGCATTTTTATGCGTCTGTACTCTGAAGTAGGCAGCAGACGGTATAATTTTAGCGAAAGTGGCATCACAGGAAATGATCTCGGACCTTCTCATTGCAGTCCATTATTCACGTATTTATGGTAGTCACAAACAACCAGTGCCTAATTTGTCAATAAAAAGGTGCCGGTGCCCAAAGCCTCCTCTTAAACAGGCGGCTGCTGCAATTAAATGTGTGAACACGGAAAACTCTGAAGCCATCTCGAGCTTCTTCAGTCCATACAAAACCACTATCTACCCCTTCAGCTCACTATAGCAGCTTTCTACTTTCTCCTTTTGTGGCGCTTTTTCGTTTTTCCCTTCCTCCGTCTGTCCCATATGAGTCTTTTGTTTGCAGCAAATGCTTGAGGCAGAAGAATGAGCCCCGGCCCGCAAAAATAAGTGTGGTGCTCAGCATCGGAAACAACAAGCACAAATTAAGCACTGCAAACAACTATCTACAGGCACAAGGCCCCTCGTTAAAATCTTAGTTCCACTCTTAAGCAAGGTTATATATTTGGAACGACAGAGTAAGTCCACGTTTGCTATTTTTCATCTCGTGCTGAACAGCTGACTAAAGAATACATGTACAGACAGCCCAGTATTTTTGGGACATGTATTTCGAGCACATCCTGAGTACAGAACGGCCAGATCCCAATTAGCCATGCATTCGTCCCGGAATCAATCTGCGCTGATGGCAAACGAAACCCGAATCCGTGACTTTCTCTCATGATAAGTATCCATTCCGACGAGATCTGGGGTATTTGATCAGCTTCAGAGGCAGAGGCTCAGCACCAGGAAGCAGGGTCCGGAGGATCCATGCTGGTTTGCCTAATACTGCAGATCACGGTCCATGCTTGAACTGGAGCGGCCGCAGAGGCAGATTACCACACACCCAGTCTGCTAAATCACATACCGTGATGACTCTAACATTGTTTTCTTGTTCAATTCAAAATGTACTAACTCTGCAGCTACCTCCGGCGACCTCACCGTTACTGACGAAGGACTATGATGATCGATTTAGTATGGGGCAGGATGCTGAGTGAGAACTGGAAAACAGGCATTTCTAAAACTCCACAAACAGTTTGCCCCCCGTAAGTGGGTATTATTAAACACGGGAGTGGTACGCATTTTATCAGCCGCAGAAGGATGAAAGGCTGAGTAAACCCCGATGAGACTGAATTCCTAATATGTGATCTAGTGGTTCTTACTTTGGAACCAGTAAAGGTGAAAGTATGTATCCCCGAGAAAAAATGTAGTTTAAATTCCTGTGCTTAATATTCATTTTTAAAGCGAAATGTATAGTATGAATTTGGTGAATAATAGGGCTGGGCGGAACTTGCAAAGTTTCAAACGCTGAATTCTGCACAGTTACATGAAAACTCTATGAGATTCTGCGGAGTTCTGCCAACAGGCGGGAAATATGCAGCTCACGCACGAACAGTGTAAAAATCAGCGCAAAGGGCACCATGCATTGAGCAAGAGGCCATCCGGGTAGAAAATCTACTTGAGCAGCGGCCCTCTGAGTGCAACGGCCAGCAGCTGCCTGAGTTAAAAAAAATTGCGCTTGGGGATGCCAAATTTCACTCGCAAGCTCACATTTTCTGGAGCCCTGCAGGAGGAAAATTCTGCCACGCAGCAATTGGTGGAGTTTGGCCAGAACTCTGCGATAAAGACAGAATGACCAAAATTCCATAGGCAGAATGAAACATCCCTACCACCCCTAGTGAATACACAACTGATCCATTTACAAGACTATTTCAGATGAGAGATATACAATGAAATCAAACAATAAGATACTCCCTTCTCTCTATGTGTACAGACATCATGGAACAACCTATTATCCTTCTAAGGTCCCCAGTACTAGAATCTAAATGTTTCTCCACGTCTTAACGTAAATAGTTCCGGAGATCCTAAAATCATTAACAAAGGCCATTTTAGGTCGAATAAAGAACCTGAGTGACGATGGAGCCAAGTGCAGTGAGGTGGGCAAATTATTACAAAACTAAGGTGCTGTGCACGAGAATGCCTGTTTCACCAAATGAATGGTAAACCAAGTGACTGGCTTGTTCTGGTGACCTAGCATTTTGCAGGCAGATGACTGCGGGTTTGCAGTAACATTCAACTACAAGTTAAGCAGCTGACTTTCAAAAGAACGTGTGTTAACTGTGTTAGCCGCAGCCTCATTTCCCTGATCTGCCAAAACCAGAACGCTTTGAACATGGTGAATGCTGACATAAAAGGCTAGTGACAACAAACAAGCACAGGCAAAAGCATATGGAACTTTTGGGACCTCTTGGCTTTGTCAATGGTTTTTAGCTATTGTGGGCATCAGACTGAAGCACACAAAAAAGTGATAGATGGAATGCTTACATTCATCTCAGCCACTGGTACTTAGTCAGGTTGCCTCCAAGCCCATCATTATTTTGCACACCATGTAACCTCAGTTTGGACCCAGACATATATAAATCAGGTTTGACCCTGCTCCAATGGGAACAGTCCACCCAGAATTGGCGGCCTGGTCCTTACTGAACCAAGACTGGTTTTGCCCTTATTAGGACTCATTGGTTGGGTATAGCTTGCTTCAAGTGCACATTGTGCACAGGATCTGTGTCCCGTCCCAGCATCCCTGATGCTGCACAGCCTGACTAAATAACTAAAAAAACATTGTGCACCACACGTGTGCATGCCTACAAAATGATGCATATACTTTTTTTTGTCTTTTTTTTTGGCTGATCCTATATAGATCAGCAAATATAAAGGTACTAATGTATGAAAGTGTTTTTCAGAAAGCGGGTGGGGGAAGTATCACTCGCAGGGGTTGCGGAAGCAACATAGGGGGGAAAAGCCAGTGTGGAGAACAACAGCAGTCGGGGCACAGAAGCACAAAGTGGGGGGCTGAAGCAACATGAAGATCAGGAAGCAACAAGGAGTGTGTGAGTGGGGGGGACACAGAGGGCATGAGGGGGAAGTGAACAGGCGAAAGGGAGAGCAATGTGAAGTGCAGAAAGTGGGGGAGAAAAGAAAACAGGTGAGAGAGAGAAAGCATTTGGAGCTAAGAGGGGGCAGTAGCACATGGACAAGAAAGCAACACTGGAAGGGAAGAAACAAAGGCATGTGCATGACGGAAGGGTTTGGGGGAAAAGCACACAGGTGAAAGAGAGAAGGTGAAGAGGAGACAGCTGGAAGGGGTGGGATGAGCAAAAGGCCAGGAAGGTAAGCCCACACTCTAACAAATAAATAGCAAGCAAATGAGCATGACAGTAAAATCAACTAATCGTAAGCAATGAGCGGATTGTAAGCCCACTGTAAGCTAACAATACATCTTGCAACTACTGTCTATTAGGTGAGACCAAAAAAAAGACCATTCTGTTCAGCCTGAGAAGGTATGTGTCATCATTCCCTTTACTCAGAATCAGTGATCCTCTAAGCATGTTACCCAATGGAAAGCAGTAAAAAGCATTTAAGCCAAGGAGATACCCCGGTTTTTAATAAAGTGAAGAAGCCATGGACAAACTCAGGAGTACAGGCCAACTATCAACCAATCTCTAACCTTACACAGCCCAGCAACATTTCCCAACATGAGGTAAAGTTACAATTAATAAATATGGTGGAACAAACCCACTACCTTCACAACTAAGTGTGGGTGAAATTGCATATTTTCTTCATGTGAAGTTTCATAAAATGTGATAAAGCATTCATGGACCTACGCTTTTAGAGTGAAATGTGGCTTGCTTCTACCTTATTACTTTTTTATGCAAGTGCACACTTTCGGTTAAAAAAGGTTCATGAGATACACACAGGGAACTGGTTCAATCATAAAATATCCCTGGTGAGATATTTTCTGTGCAAATAAGTTTCTCATGTGCAGAAAATATGCAAAATATGTCATGAGAAACATCAAGTAATTTCTGAAATTTCACATAACACAACATTTGGGGACTATGCAAAGTTCCCTACTGTAATTAAAAATTCTCTGTTAAATCTCTTATTCTTAGGGAGGTCTTCCACTAAACTTTTTATCTTCATACCTCGTATTTTTCTGAATTAGTTTTTTTTGGGATGAGGACTCTGCATTTTTCCACTATTAACCAGTTCTAAAGATGCTTATACTCACTCCTTAAAAGATGGTAAAGTTGGCTTACACCTGATTGGCACGTAATTCACTTAGAAGTCCCTAGTAAAGTGGAATACCATTTACTTAGAGCAGGTAAATTACATGCTACTACTGGGCCTGCAGTACTTTTTGTGCCACCGACCTATGTAGTAGCGGGTCTCCCATTGCAGTCTCTTGGAAGATTTAAACTGAAAATTCGATGTGTCAAAATAACTCCCTTGCCAAACCTTAAATTCCCTTTTTATTACATTTAAGTCATCTCTAAAGTAAGCCCTAGACAGTCCATAGGACAGGGTGCATTATAATTAAGAAGTTGGACATGTACTTTTAGGTGTTACATGTCCTGGTGGTAGTGAAAAACTCAGATTCGTTTTTCACTACTGTGAGGCCTAACTCTCCTATAGGATAACACTTGGTAACCTTTTTACACGGCAACAAGAGAAAATCTGGTATGTGGATTCATCCCTATGATTCATGTCATAATCATGTAGAGTGACACAAGAGTCACGGCCCTCATCACTGCTCTTCAACAACTACATGCATACTACCACAACTCTCAGGGCAGGATTAAGCACACTTCGAAATGTGTATCAACAACATCCAAATTCACATTCTAATCATGCACAGTCAGTAGGCTGAGAAAAAGGAACACATTTCTACAGCAGACCTTAAGTTGGATTGTGTGAAGTATTTACTTTGTCCACAAGTTTAGAAAGTTTGCCCTTGGTGTTGTCAGATAAAGTTTTCTGACTTTGTTCAGGTTCACCCATGGCTAAGTAAATCTACCTGATAGCAGGGACAGTTTTCTCATCTGGTTGTCTTGGCAGGGAAGCATGAAACTGCAACTCAGAGAAAATATCCAAAGACTTCAGAAACAATAAGGCAAGCCATGCTTCAATCAAACAAAATGCAACAATGTAAAAACAGCTCTAAATAATTCTTACTGTTTCCCAGAGGAACCAATCATCGTGAAAAAAAACTCAGTAGCATCTACAACGGAGGAAAAGCCTACAGCACAAGCAGGCATTTTAACTGTACTAAATACCAACCAGGATCCTACACCAAATTACAGTGTACTGTCAAATGCCAAGAACACAGAAATGGGTCACTGGGAGTCATGCTAAACAGTGTTGATTTTCCTGTGCCCTAGTCTGAGAGTAAGTAGAGCATGGACCGGCTGTAGTTCAGAAACTCCTAAAAACAGAACTGTGGAGATTGGACTAGGAATAAGGCTGAGTCTACTAAAAGATGGTGATGGATGAGTATCCCATATGGGCCAAGAGTGATACCTTGCTGAAAACCAACCAGCCCACTACTCGCTGGATTCTACTGAAGCTCATTCCTAATGAACAAGCCAAACACACTGACATAGCTGGAAGGCACTGTGCAGCATTCTATAAAATTCCCAATAAGTAAATACATGCTAGAGGCTGCTTTCCTTAAGTTGGCTGCCCGACCTGTAACACATGCTTAATGTTATGGGTGCACCACCTACACTTAGCTGTAGTTTTCCAGATATTTATGAAGATGTTCGGAAAGCAGGATGAAAAAATAATGCTTGAACAACAACATCACAACAAACCCATCTCTTGAAAGGCAGGCCAGACTACGTCCAGAAGTTCAAATACTAGGGATTACATGAGAAGAAGACACAACATTTTAATGGGCATCATCTCTCAGCTCAAACAAACATACAAGGGTTGGAACGACAAAAGCAGAACGTGATGCAGGGAAATGGTAATTGTAAGACATTGGGGTACTAGTTGATGGGGTGAGGGCCGCCTAAAATAATAATTGCAATTCTTGTTAGAGTGAACCATCAAAGTCATCAAATAAACCTATGCTTAACCCTCGGGCAGCTTGGCACAAAGATGTCAGACTTACCTAGGAGGCAATGTGTAAACTATTATGCAATACTACAGCAGGATTTAAGTCAAAATGCAAAATAATAAAAACCCCAAAGCGAGTTAGAAAAATAGAGTCTAATTTAATAAACAAATTTGACACCAAACTGATGCCAAAAGGTACGGAGTGTGAACTGCAAGCATCTGGTCACACCAAAGTGGGTGTAAGTTCAGCACACTGGGAAAGTGTACCTTCTGTCCGTCGTGCGAGAGCTGCAGGGTTCTGCAATGCATCGATCTCAATCTGATCCTTTGAAGCCAGTGATCAGAAGCTGTGCATGTAAGGCTCTATGTTGGATCCACTGAATCCACCGATTAGGAGCTATGCAGTGTTGCAGCACGCAGCCCTGTGTCTCTCTGCACGACTCTGGTGAAACCTTCAGTTAGGCAGGGAAAAGTGCACTCTGACTCCAGCCAGTGGTCTAGGACCTGGAGGACAGCACTTGGAGGTCAGAACTCACTCCCCTAGAGGCCAGCAGAGGTGGACAAGTTAAGGTCTAGTTGGGTCTGGTCACCTTAAAAGCAAGAAAGGCCTCTAGAAGATTGTGGTGTGCCTGTTGCTAAAACAAGAGGTTAGTCAACTGACCACTGGAGTCACTTCTGGGTTCCTGGGTTAAAGGCAAACAGGTCCAGTCTTTCTTCTTCAGACAACATGACAGTCCTTCTTCTGAATCTACACAAGTCCAGGAGTGTACTGGTTTCAGGTTCTGAGAGTGCCACTTCTATACCCAGTGCTAGCCTATTGGTGGGGAATGAACCCTTTACCTACCGCCGAAAATAGTAATAGTTAGTTCTTCCCTATTTACTGGGCTTGTTCCAGCCTGGCTAGTGAAACAAAAGGCAGAGGCAGGATGGGTGTCAGGTTCCTTTGTGTGAGCTGGGGCATATCTTTTTGATGTGTGGCTTATAAATCAAAGCACCTCTTCAGTCATTGACGCGGGTAGCCACCAATTAAACCATCATACATGCACCCTGTCTCTAATCCTTGAGTCCACGACTCATTCTTGCATTCATCCACTTACATAACCACAATAAAGCACACACAAACTCTACAACAGATGCATGGTGGGCATGTGCTTTCAATAACAAATACAATAAAACACATCAGTGGATGGCCATTTTTCAATGCTATTGTGCAAAGTTTTTAAAGATCCTGCGTGGTCGGCATGTATAAAACTAAGATGTTGCCCATTCTTGGAATGGTAAAACAATAATACACTATGGGCAATACCAACATTTCCACTGTAGCATCCCAATTACGTTTTAGCATTGGAGGAGAGTCACAAGAGTTCTATCAGTATGAAAAATGTATAAAATTACAAATATTTTTATTTAAAATACAAAATTTAAAAGTTACAGTAATTTCCAATTCATTGCCACTCCAACAGTCATATTTTCTCCATTTTCAATAGGGTTAGTAATCTGTACACCAATCCAAGTATGATAGTTCTTATTTCTCACAGAGTTCGAATAATTGTTACTGCATAACAATCTATTCAGTAACAAACATCGAGAGTATGTTAAAATGTGGTTCAGGAATAAGTAGTTCTATTGATGAAAACGTAACAGGTTTAGTAGTAGATGGCTTACTAGAAGGGAATATAAAGCCCCACCAGGAAAAGGGACACCCCCCCTGCTCAGTCCAGCCAGACCTTTACCAGCTCTACCAACTGTCCTAAGCAATCACACCATGGCAAAAAACATTCCAGATGACACCCTCCCAACACAAGCATGGAGGCAGGGGCTGATCTAAGGCATCCACTTCCACAGTCAGAATAGCACAAGCACCGCACCTCTCCACCCTTTATCCAACAATGGAACAGTGCACTCTTCAACTTTCTGCAACACATCACAATACACCACCTTTCATCAACATACTTACCACATGTGGACACCACACCCTTCAACATCTTTCCACATAACTCTATAAGGATCATGAATGGCACCCACAACCATACCCCTGAGATTTGGCTTTGTAGTTGCCTCCTTGACATGCACACCACTAAAGTGCCTCGGAGTTTATGAGGTTCTCTCCCTGATAGGCACACATTTAAGTGCCTTTGATTTTTTTTTTCATGCAGTTCTCTCCCAGACACACATAACTCTATTGTGCCTCAGATTTTGTCACAATGTTCTTACCCCAACATGCATAACTTTAACATGCCTCTGATTATTTCACAAGGTTTGTTCCCTACCAGTTAAGGCATTAGTGAAGGTAAGTAACTTGTTCATCTGCTAGAAACTGCTAGTTGCCAATTCCTTCATTTTGTATAGATACCCAAGCAATACCATCCCCAGAGGAGGGTCTGTGAACTAAGATTATACTAGGAAGTCCTGCAGGACTGAACTGGCAAAGTGCCCGTACCTCTGCACCCGTCTGTCCAGGCAGTAGTGTCTGGTGAACATGTGCAGTGATGCCCACGTTGCTGTCTGAAAGATGTCCAGGACTGGAACTCCGCTTGCTAACTCAGTGGTTGATGCTGTCACTCTGGTGGAATTAGTGTGTAAACCCTGTGGGGGTTGCTTTTTAGCCAATGCGTAGCACATTTAATGCAGAGAACCACCCATCTAGAGATGGTTCTCTTCTGCACTGCCCTGCCTTTTTTCACATCCATACATCCAACAAAGAGATGATTGTCCACCCGGAACTGTTTGGTACGATCAAGGTAGAATGCCAACGCTCTTTTTGGGTCCAGGAGGTGGAGTCTCTCTTCAGCCTTAGATGAATAAGGTGGGTGCGTAAAAAGGCACAGTGATGGACTGGCCAACATGAAAGGGCATGACCGCTTTTGGTAAAGAAGAAACCCTGGTGCAAAGCACCACTTTGTCAGGATAGATGGAAAGTTAGGGCAGCATAGATGACAATGCCTGCAGTTGACTCACCCTACGGGCAGATGTAATCTCCACGAGAAAGGCTGTTTTTAAGATCAGAAGCCTGAGATGACAATTATGGAGCAGCTCAAAAGGAGCGTACATTAAGAAAGTAAGAACCAGATTAAAATCCCACTGGGGCATTATGAATGGTGATGGAGGAAACACATGGGTAAGACCCACAAGGAATCTACTGACAATAGGAGATTTAAACAAGGGTGGTTGGTCAGGTAATCTCAGAAAAGCAGAGATAGCAGACAAGTAACCTTTGAGGGTGCCCAAAGCAGAGCCCTGCTTGGCCAAAAAAGTATAAACAAAAGAATGCAAAAAGAGGAGCAGAAAGAGGGTCAACAGACTTGTCTGTGCACCATGCCACAAATTTGTTCCATCAACAAGTGTATACCGTATTGGTGGCGAGACACCTGGCTGGCAAGATAATGTTAAAGACTTAGGGTAGAAGGTCAAAGGCTGTCAAGTGACGGCGCTCAATCTCCATGCAAGAATGTGGACACAGGACAGGTTCAGGTTGAGAACCCTCCCCTGCTGCTGCAACAGAAGATCCTCCGAAGGGGCAATCTGAGTCAAGGTTCAATGGCCATGCTCAATTGGCCGGGATACCAGACTCTTCGTGCTTAGTTTGGGGCCTGGTCATTCTTGACCTTCTTGAGAACTCTGTGCAGAAGTGGTATGCATGGAAACGCATACAGGAGGCCTGAGCTGCACTCGTGATGAAAAGCATCATCAAGCGAGTGCTACCTTGGAAACTCCAATGTGAAAAACTGCTGACATTGCGTGTTCTCTGCAGAGGTGAACAGATCTAACCAAGGCTCTCCCCACTGCTGAAAGAGACCTTGCACCACCTCCGTAAGGAGATGCCAATCGTGATAGACCAGACACGGTTGGCTGAGTTCATCCGCTCTGGTGTTCAGACAGCCAGCCAGGTGATGAACCACCAGGGAAATGCCCTGATGGTCCAGCCATGTCCGAGGCGCACAGCCTCCTGACAAAGTCTACAACCCCACCCCTCCCCGCTTGTTGCAATACCACATGGTGGTAATGTTGTCCGTGAACACCTGTGCTGCTTACCCTTTGAGAGAGGGAAGAAATGTTTTCAGTGCCAGTCTGATCATCTTGAGCGCCAAAAGACTGATGTGCAGCCTGGACTCCACCGTAGACCAGGTGCCTCTGATCTCCATCTCTCCCACGTGACCACCCTATCCCATGAGTGAAGCATCCGTCACTACTGTCAGATCTGGTTGGGGAAAGGAGAGTTTTCTTCCTTTGACCCAATCGCGGTTCAAAAGCCACCATTGCAGATCTTGCTCAGTTCCCTCTGCAATCTGGACCATGTCGGAGAGGTTTCCTTGCACCCACTACAAAGCCCGCATATGCCATCAGACATGCGTCACCAACAGGATGCAGGAGGCCATGAGGCCCAGCAGCTTCAGAGTCATTCTCACCTATTATAGCCTGAATATTCTGGACTCGCCGCTTGGGAGGATAGGCCCGAAACTGTACCATGTTCAGAACTGCTCTGATGAACGGGAGCATCTAAGAGGGAGTCAGGTGTGACTTCGGTACGTTAATAGTGAATCCCTGCGAAGGCAGGAGGTCCGCCGTAGTCTGAAGGTGGGAGACAACAGACTGGGGCAAGCTCACCTTCAACAGCCAGTTGTCGAGGTAGGGGAAGACTGAAAACGTACCTGCGCAGATGAGCTGTTACCACTACCATCACCTTCGTTAACACCAGTGGGGTGCTGGTAAGACCAAAGGGGAGCACTGCAAACTGAAAAAGCTTGTGGCCTACTGTGACCACAAGTAACGTCTGTGGGCAGGCATGATGAGAATATAGAAATAAGCATCCTGCAAGTCCAGCGCTGCCATCCAATCTGTTGGGTCGAGGGCAGATAGTGAGCATTTTGAACTTCTCTTTCCTGAGGAAGAGATTGAGAAACCGGAGATCTACGATAGGGCAGAGGCCCTTGTTCTTTTTGGGCACTAAAAAGTAGGGGGAGTAACAACCACGACCTACTTCTGGCACAGGAACCATCTCTCTATGGCTCCCTTGGCCAAGAGAGCCATATCCTTCTCACGGAGAAGTGCCAAGTGATCCTCTATGATCCAATCATAGGATGGTGGCATGGATGGAGGAGTAGTCTCGAAGGAGAGGGAGAAGCCCCTTTGGACGATTTGCGAAACCCACCTGTCTGGCATGATGAACTGCCCGGCAGGGCGAGTGATGGCAAATCCTGCCTCCGACTGATCCCTGATGGGGAGTGTCAGACTAGGAAGGTGTGGAGGCTGCAGGGAGGAGGTGATGAACTGGCTAGACCGCTGGCTCCCTGACCTACGAGGATGTTGATTCCACGTCCCTGGCCACACAGAGGCTGTGCAGCATGCACAACACGGTGGATGGAGGGAAATGGACGTGGTGAGATGCCCCTTCGTAGACAAGAAAGGGACGAAAAGCAGACTGAGGGGGGCAGCTGTGTAGTCCAGGGACCTGCGTAGCCCAGGGCTCCTTAAAGCACTTGAGCACTGAGTCGGCTTTGTCTCCAAAGAGACGGGTGCCATTAAAGGACATGTCCATAAGAGTGGATTGGACATCCCCCGAAAAGCCAGACATCCTAAACCAAGCATGGTGCCTTAAGGCCACCGCAGATGCAACCGATCTACCTTGTGAGTCAGCCGTATCTTGGCCATATCATATTGTGAACTTAGTCGCGTCTCTCCCATCAGCAACAGCTTGGGAGAGAATGGCCCGGGGTTCCTCTGGAACCTGTGGCAGCACCTTCGCAACTGTGTCCCATAAAGTATGGGTGTAACGGCCCAAAAGATATGCAGTGTTCACTGACCATAATGCCAGGCTGGAGGAAAAAACATCTTCCTAAGCTGACTCAGCCTTTTGGATTCCCTATCCGAAGGTGCGGAAGGGAATGCGCCTGGGGATGTAGAGGCTTGATAACCAAGCTCCCAGGGATCAGGTGTTGTGTCAGGAACACAGGGTCATTTGGAGCTGGTCTATGGCGGCAGGTGATTGTCTTGTTCACAGGAGCCCCTATGCTGGGTTTGGACCAGGTCCCCAGCAGGACATCAGTGAGGGCTTCATTAAAGGGAAAATGGGTTTCAGAAGAGAAAGCGCCAAGCTGAAGCACCTCTGTCAGGAGGTTAGGCCTGACTTCCACTGAAGGCAGCTCGAGGACCAGGACCTCGGCTGCTCTCCGCAACACCATAGAGATGGACGTCCCCTCCTCCATAGCCACGGTAGGGGCAGAAATCCTGCCAGCATCAGAGGAAGTGGCCAGACCACTAGCCTCACCCAGGTCCGTCAGCCGGTACATGGGATCTTCAAGCTGGTATTCCAAAGGGTCCAGCAACCCTTCCCAAACCTCACTGTACTGCAACCCAAGAGAATAAAGGTGAGGATCCAACCTAAGGAGCAAGGTCCCTGTCGAAGTCGGAATCAGCGTTCCATGACACCAGTCCCGCTCCAGTCAGCAATGAGGCTGGGGTCGACGCCAACCACGAGTACAGGCAGAGTTAGAAGTATTGACATCAGAACCATCATTGGGGAAGGTCAAGTTGGTACGATCGACGCCGAGGGGGCCCCTGCCGACTTCACAGTGCCCAAAGGCTCTCCAGTGGAGTCAGACTGCCCAAATATGAGGTGCATGGTCTAATAGAACTCGCGGAGTGGGTAGGGTCGGGGAGGCACGGAGTCTACCCAGACACTGTCTCCGAGGACAAAGGCCTGGAACGATGACACTCCTTTTCCTGCATCGTGTTGGACGATGGATGGGGTGAAGTTGTTTGTTCTTCTTCGACTTCTTCTTGTGCCTCGACTTACCTGATCGTCCTAAGGACTACGAAGAATGGGGACTCCGTGACCATTCTCAGGGCCTTCCTCTCGATCGAGATCAGGAGCGATGCAGAGCCGAGCACCAGGCCGCAAGTAGCTTTACAGACAGCTCCCTCTTTCGGATTCACGGCTTTGCACTTGGAGAATGACTTCGGGTCGAGGTTGAGCTTGAAACACCACAAGCACACAAGGTGTGGTTCCGTCACGGACATCGTCCGATGACAGGATCTGCAGGGCTTGAACCTGGTCTTGCGTGATGACATCCCTGATTCACCCGTAGTGTAAACACTCATAAATCTTTTTTTTTTAACTTTGAAAAAGTTCAATCAAAAAGTGACTGTGGGGTAGCTCTTCTTCAGATCTGTGCTTGCCTGGTGTGGAAAGAAAATAATTGACAACAGCACACTGGTGTTTTGAAGAGGTTCTCTCCTCGACACACACCTCTAATGTGCTTTCGATTTTTTCATGAGGTTCTCTCCCCAACATGCACACCTAAATATACCTTCGATTTTTATGGTCAAGCCTGCAAGTGCATGCGCTAGCGCATTTGTCTCACTTAGGAGACTCTGTTGTGTACAGTAAAGGGCTTGGAGCCCACCCGTTGCTTACCATTTGTTGGCTTCAATGGCACTCTTCGTCACAGCAAAATTTGTCACTGAAGGGCAAGCATAATTTCAGCTCCTCTCTGTGGCGCAGGAACCAAGCACTGATTAATTCCACTTAATCAGTGCCTGTCCGCAGCTCCCAACGTGATTAAGGTACTATTTTATCCTCTATAACTTCTAGTGTCCTGCAAACAGAAGGTGTGTGACTGGTGAAAACATGCGCATCAGGGCAAACAAAATTGCAAAGTGCTCTTTTTTTTTGTCGTCATCTTTTCTCACTTTTCACTCATGTTTTCTTTTGTTCTTACTCGTGGGCGCTCTTCTCAAAAGATGAGGATTATCCTGCTTAAAATATTGCAAAGCGACATTGTTTCCTTTTCATGTGTAATTTCTGAAATTATGCTTTAACACATAACTGAGCAGCACACCCCAGTCCGTCCCACTCCAATCCGCCCGCTACAACCCACCCCACTTTACCACACACCAATCCACCCCACTCCAGCCCAAACTACTCACCCCAATCCAATCCAAGCCAACCCATCACACTCCAACCCTCCAACCCACTCCAATATAATCTGCCACACTCCAATTTGCCCCACTGTAATCCAATACAATCTGCCCCACTCCAATCCAATACAATCTGCCCCACTCCAATCCAAAACAATATGTCCCACTCCAATCCAAAATAATCTTCTCCCCTCAATCTGCCCCAACCAAAAGCATTGTGCCATACTGCAATCCACTGCAATCCAATCCAAAACACTCCAATCTGCCTCATTTTCAATCAAAACAATCTGTCCCACTCCAATGTAAAATAATATGACCCACTCTAATCCAAAACAATATGTCCCACTCAAATCCAAAACAATCTTACCCCCTCAATGTGCCCCAACCCAAAGCATTGTGCCATTCTGCAATCCGCTGCACTCCAATCCAAAACACTCCAATATGCCCCATTTTCAATCAAAACAGTCTGTCCCACTCTAATGTAAAATAATCTGGCCCACTCAGGTCCCCCTCCACTCCCATTAGCCCCACTCCAATCTAAAATAATTTGTCCTGCTCCAATCTGCCCCAATCCAATCTGCCCCACCCCAATCCACAACAATCTGCCCCTCACCAATCCAAACTACCTCACAACAATCAAATCCACCTCACACCATTCTAATTCACCCCACTCCACCCCAATTCACCACACTCCAATCAACCCTATTTAATTCCAGTCAACCCCACACCAACCCAATCCACCCCACATAACCCAATTCACCCCACTCCAGTCTGCCCCACTCCAATCCAAAACAATCCGTCCTACTCCAATCTGCCTCATTCCAATCCAAACAATCTGCCCCATTCTAATCTGCCCCAATCCAATCCAAAACTATCTACCCCCCTCCAATCTGCCCCAACCCAATCCAAAACAATACACATCACTCTAATCTACCCCGCTCCATTTCCAAAACACCCTGCCCACTGCAATCCCATACAACGCACTTCAATCCAAAACAATCTGCCCTACTCCAATCCTACCACCTAACCCCAATCCAGTCCATCCCACTCTGCCCCAATTCATCCCACTCCAATCCACCAAAATACAAGCCAGACCACCCCACACCAATACAATCTACCCCAGTCCAGCCCAGTCCAATCTACCCCATTCCAATCCAACACACCTCCCCCCCTCTAATCCACCCTGCCAAATCCACTCCAGTCCAATCCACCCCACTCCAGTCCAATCCCTGACTCTGGTCTGATCCACCCCACTCCAGTCCGACCCACCCCAATCTAATCCATCCCACTGTACTCCAACCCACCCTACTCCATTCCAACCCACCCCACTCCAATCCAACCCACCCCACTCCAATCAAGTCCACCGCTACCCAATCCACCTCACTCCAATCCAATCCACCCACACTACCCCAGTCCATCCCACTCCAATACAATCCACTTTAATCCACCCCAATCCAGTCCACATTGCTCCACCCTACTCCAGTCCAAACTACCCCATTCCAAAGCACCTTAATCTAGCCACTTCAATCCAGTTCACTCCTCGCCAATCAATCCACCACACACCAAAACAATCCACCCTACTCCAATCCAATTCAATTCACCCCACTCCAGTCCCTGAATCTTCTCCACTTCAAATACCCCACCCCAATCCACCTCACCCCACTCCAATCCAATCCACCACACTCAATCAAATCCACCTCACTGTAATACACCACACTCAATCCAATCCACCCCACCCAATCCAATCCACCCCACTCAATCCAATCAACCTCACTCCACTCCAATCTGATCTGATCCACCCCAGTCCGACCCACCCCAATCTAGTCCACCCCACTCCAGTCCACACCAATACATTCCACCTCACCTCAATACAATCTACCCCAGCCCAATCCACCCCAGTCTAATCCACCCCACCCAATCTAACCAACCCACCTCAATCCATTCCACCCAAATCCAATCACTCCAGTCTACCCCATTCCATTTCAATCCACTCCAATCATGGAGCTCCAATCCAGCCCACTCTACTCCAATCAACTCCTCTCTACGCCAATCCAATCCACCTCTCCCCATCTCAGTTCACTCCACTGCACTCCAATCCTATCTATCCAGCCTACCCCACACCAATCGACTCCACTCCAACCCAATCAACTACAATCTACCCCACCCTAATCCAATCCACCCCACCCCAATTCACTCCACCCCACTCTAATCCTTCCCCCACTGCATTTCAATCCACACCACCTCAATGCAATCAACCCCACTCCAATGCAACCCATCTCGCTCCAACATATGCCAGTTCAACCCACCCCACCAACACACCCCACCCCAATCCAATCCACCCCAATCCATCCCACTGCAGCGCACCACTCCCAATCCAATCGACCCCACCCAATTCCAGTCCACCCCACTCCACTCCAATCCACTCCACCCAAACCATCACTCCAATCTAAACCACCCACCCCAATCCAATCTAATCTACCCCTACTCAAATCCACCCCAATCACAACCACCTCACCTCATTTCAGTCCACCCCACTTCAATCCAATCCACCCCAATCCATCCCACTCCACTCAATCCACCCGACTCACGTCAAATCCAATCCACCCCACTACCGCAATCCACTCCAACCCACTCCACCCTATTCCACCCCACTCGATTCCACTCTACAACACTCTCTGCCACTAAACTCTACTGCCTTCTACTCAACTCTATGACAATCTACTTCTCCTATTCCACTCTATGACATTCCAACAAATCCACTCTTCAACACTCTACTCCCCCACTCCACTCTGATACTCCATGCCGCTAACCTTTAGCTATGCTGAAGAGCATCCATACTGGTGTACAACATAGCAACACGCATTGCCAAAGTCTATACCTCTTGTATAGGCTAGACCTATTGGCTTTGCCAAACAATGCTAGTTACATGAGGTTCTCTCCCTGACACGCACACCTCTAATGTACCTCTGATTTCTTCACAAGGTTCTCGCCCCAACCTGCATACATTCAATGTGCAATCACGGTTAAAGCAGTCTCGTCCAGTAATTACTTAAACTTCATTACTGCACAACGCACAAGCACTACTGCTCAAAATAGCAAAGCAAACACACACACGTAACACCGCCAGAATGATATGGACACGTTACACAGTGCTGAAGCACTAAACATTCTCAGTCCGTAAAGCAGCATGTATAAAGCTGTATGCATGAAAAGTATGTTCACTGTGCACGTTTAAAACGGTCTATGCGTAGAAACCAAACCTCTGCACGCCCCTTTGTCACCATTTATTACAAATTACAAGACAATGAATAAAAGGCAAGTACTCCGGTTAAAAATCTAAATGGCACCCATGTGGCAAAATTCATTATGAAGCATGAAGTCTGCGCACTTGGTAACACTAGATGGAAGGGATTATAATGAAATGCTAGCCCCCCACCTCATATTCTGAAGCTCCTACATCTGTGTCGTGGTGGTTCAGACCAGTCATTCATCATTCCAAGTTGATAAAATGAGTACCAGCGTTGAATGGGTCACTGACACCTTCTTTTATTTATGGCCTGGTGAGCACCTACAGAATTAAATTGGAAACAAACCCTTCCCCAGGGAAACTCATGAATTTTAATGAAGTCTCAAATCCTCTAATACAGATAACAGAAAAATGCATTTGTTGTATGCTTTTCTAAGCACAACACTGACCCTCAAGGGCACTCTGATCACTGCAATTACGTTCTCAGCATTCAAATACAAACAACGCCTCGAATCTTGATTACAAAAAATCAGAATTCATCATTTCCAGAGCCATATCACATCCAAAAATCTACCACAATTGCTGCCCATAATCCTACATCGCAGTCACACAGACTAGAATGCCGATGGCCAAAGAGGCAAGGCGACGAGCAATAGATGCGGCCTGGTTATGAGCTATGCATCCCTGAAACCTGAGTTTTTCTTCCTCAGGATATATTGTGTGATCCTGAGCAAACTTCTGATCCTTGAGGCTCGGTTTTCATGTCTTACAAAACTGGGGCATTTTAGAAATTAGGTAAATGCTGGTATGGTGCACTATATAATAAATGGAGGTGTCCTTAGTTGTCTAAACCGCAAGATCCAGCCCGACTAATTTAAACATCAGGTACACCTTATCAGATTTCCAATGCATGTCCCGACACACCTGATTTAAAGCAGAACCAGAGGATCTCGACACTTAGGCCCTCATTATAACACTGGCGGTAAAAAACACCTACCGCCACGGTGACGGCCGCCAAAATACCGTCACCGTGGCTACCAACTGTCCGCCAGATTATGAGCACTGCCGGACTTCCGCCACAAGAATGGCGGAAATCCAGCAGTGATCATACTGGCGGACGGTGGTAAGCTGGCGCTGCTTCCACCAGCACCGCCACGCCAGTTGAACCCTGCCAGCCGTATCATGACCTTGAGACCCTCACGGGTGAGTAGTGCGCTTTACAAATTCCTGACTGATTGATTGATGACCTGTGATACGGCCTGGCAGTGTTTTACTGGCAAGCGCTGCTGGAGGTAGGAGCGCCCCTTCCCGTTCCCTGTCAGAAGACCTCCTCGACAAAGGTAAGTCGGGCTTCCGTCTTGTGTGTGTGGGTCTAGTTGTGTGCATGAATGTGTGAGTGTGTGTGTGAATGCGTCTGTGTGAGTTGTGTTGTTTGCGTGGGTGAATGTGTGTAAGAATGGTGAAGTGAGTGTGTGTCTGCATATCAGTGTGATTGTGTGTAAGAATGTGCACAAGCATGTCTGGAAGTATGTGTGTATGAATGCGTGACTATACCAGTGTGTGTATGAATGTGTGTATGCCAGCCAGTGTGAGTGATTGGGTGTATGCGTGGTGCGTGTCTGCGGGTGTTTGTGTGTGTATGGGGGTGTGTGTGTGAGGATCGGAGGCGGGTGAGTTGAGTTTGGATGGAGGGGGTGTGGGGGGTGTCAGGATACTGTTGGAGGGGTGGGGGAGCTGCCTACGGTGACAGGGAAAGAATTCCCTGTCACCAGTAGGGCCTACTGCCATGTTTTTTGTGGTGTTGCTAACGTCACAAAAACCATGGGGGTAGGTAGGCTCATAATGCCGCCAGCGGTACTATGCCGGCCGCCAGGCTGGAGATTGATATCTCCATCCTGGCGGCTGATACCGCCATGGCGGTATGAGTGGAGAAGTGGCGGGTTGGCTGCTGCCAACCCGCTATTCTCATAATGTGGCAGTATGTACCGCCAGCCTGTTGGCAGTACTACTGCCACACTTGCACTCACCGCCAGGGTCATAATGACCCCCATAATATGTTAGGACTAGAGAGTACCAAACTTTCTGTAGCTATCCAGGCATTTTTAGGGCAATGCCTTTTAAGATCGAAGCCTACCAGACTGCTAACAACTTATTGGGGACATTTTGAAAGCTTCCCTGGGAATGCATTCCACTTCCCATTGGCTTTGTGGTTTGTTAACTCACAGTTGCATGCTTTCTGTTTGCTGGCCTTGTTTTAGGCTGCCCAGCTTGAGTTTGTCCATCCCATATATCATACCCTATGTACAGAATTCTCCTACAGTGCTCGCTTTCTGTAAACAGGACTTTAAGTCCTGTTCTTATCTTGTCACATTTTGCTTACATTTAAAGACAGAAGTCAAATGCCAGGCTCTGTCTTCTGAGGGAGCTTGGCTCCAAAGTAAGAGAATGTATGTGACAATCTTTTTGTTATTAAATTCCTTTTATTGAGTTTTGTACATGAGGTATACAACAAGTAACCCAATTTGTGAGGCAGTTATTACAATAAAAAACGTGTCCTACTGCAGTTCTATACAGCTGAGTGGCAAACAAAAAGGAACTCCCAAATTCTGCAGGTATCCCATGACTTTTCCCCATTATGACAGCAAGATCGCCATGTCCACTCTTCTCTCCAGGACCCACCCACTCGAGCCTACGATGAGGGACCGACATCTTCAGCAACTCTCCAGTGTCCCAATATATTCCTGAACTTTTGTGAGCAGACCCTTGCCTGGTATTCTAGGTCCTCAGCCCTCATGCACCAGTCCAAGTTTGTTTCCCAGAAATGTATCAAAGGGATTCTGTCTTGCTCCGTATTTTTTACTACATCTCGTTTTGCCACCATAAGATCAATGTCGCAAAAAAGAAGTGTCCAGTGATCCAATGTTTTTTCCCCTCATACACCCAGAGTGATCAACTGTGGGGTGAGTTTCAGTGTGGCCTCTAAAACTGCTGATAACTTGTGGCCTATTTTTGTCAAGTATTCATGTATCTTCGGACATCCTTAAATTGTGTGGACTAGGGTACCCTCATCGTTGCATCCCCTTAAGCAGAGGTCCAACTTGATTTGTCCCATGTGGACAATGTGGTCTTTGTTATGTGACAATCTTGCTGTGAAAGGAAATACTTTTTTCTAACTCACAACATAACTTAAATGTGTGTAAATGGTCTGTGCTGATATTTCAGAATTTATCTGAATTGGAAAGTACAAGTGAAGCACGTTTTTCTGTAATTCTGAAGTGTGGTAGAGACAAATATTTGAATAAATCAAACACATCAGGCTAGGTGATGACATTTCCACACACTGCTTGTGTGTAGTAAAACTGCTTGTGCAAATTTAATGGTCCTTTCATTTGAAATTCTGTTGTCTGTAATAGAAGTGTGCTGCCATACAATACATACTCCACACTATGCCACACCATTCCACTCTCCTTCCACTCTATGCCACACAACTTCATTGTACGCCACTCCACTCTATGACACTCCACTCCACCCAACCCCCCCACTCTGTCACTGAATGACACACCACTCTGTGATACGCCACTCCACTTCACTCTGACACGCCACTCCACCCCACATCCCTTCATCCAATGACCATCTCTCCTACACCTCTCCACACCACTTACCCCACTCGAATCTACAGCAGTCCACTCCACTCTACCCCAATCTACCCCAGTGTACGCCAATCTACCCAATCCACTCCACTCCAACCTATCCCAATCTATCCCACTCAACTCACTCCAATCTACCCCACTCCAATCTACCCCAAATCTACCTCACTCTAATCTTCCCCAATCTACCCCACTACACTTCATCCCAATCTACCCCACTCTAGTCTACTCCACTCCACTTGTCTACTCCACTCTACCCCATTACACTCCAATCTACCCCAGTCAACTCCACCCAATCTACCCCAGTGCACTCCAATCTACCCCAATCCACTCTGCTCCAACCTACCCCAATCTACCCCACTCACCTCACTCCAATCTACCCCACTACATTCCAATCTATCCCACTTCAATCTATCCCACTACACTACATTCCAGTCTACCCCACTCCACTCTAGTCCAATCTACTCCACTCCAATCCAATCTACCTCATTACACACCATTCTACCCCACTCCACTCCGGTTAACCCCACACCACCCTAATCTACCCCAATCCACCCGAATGTACCCCACTCAAACCTACCCCACTCCACTGTACGCCACTCTACGTCCCTCCATTCTACATGGTTACCCCACTCCACTCCTGTTGTGGATCCATTTTAGTTTGCTCGGGTACAGGAGTTTAGCTTATCCTCAGCTTGCAGGCATGTGACCTTTTTCACCTAGATAAACATGCCCTGTTTTATTATTCATCTTTTATTCATTTTAACAGTACTTGCAGTTCCTGCATTTTATAAGAAATGTTTTTATGTTATAATCAGTTGCCATTCCGTGAAAGCGTAATTATCAGTAATGTACGTATTACATTGTCATTATGTCCCTCTGCTTCACAAAATATGAACATGTCAGACATTTTTGTTATGGTATTGATGACCCAAGTTTGAGCACATAATCTAACGTTTAGGTACATACCCACGTCAGGATGTCTGCACGAACAATAACACAGGCCTTATATAAACACTCTGTGAGACCAAGGTCATTAGAGGGGGTTCCATCCAGGAGATTCCATCTATACTGCACAACTTATTGCAGCAGACCTCAGCCTTTGAATCTCTACATCTCCTGATTTGGGGGCTGAAGGTCAACCTTGTTCCCAGGTAACGGAGGCTGGGATGCTTCTCATGGACATGGGTTGGGCAGGTTAGGTTTACCATATCTTGCTCTGTTTGGGGTAGACAAACTCTAGGGAGGAGTTTGTGTAATCATATTTAGTGCAAAATGTTAGGATTGTTCATATTCACATCGCTTATTTTCAAAATCCTGATTTTGTCCCTTGTCATTATCCTAATCATTGCAGCTCATGTATTTTACAGTAGATTGCAGTCTTTTCAGCAAATATATTGAAAACTTTCCTGTATCTTCTTTCTTGCCTATGTGTGTAAAAGACTATTTTCTAACAAGACAAAAGGGTAAGACTTGTTGCACTGCGAATCCCTGAGAGGATTTCAGAGTCCATGCTCTAGGCTGCCAGAAATCATTTTTTACTGCTTATATTTTGGTGAGGTGCTGCTAGACAGCCGGGAGTTTGGGTCGACAGGTGCCTTAGTCTCCTACAATCAGAGGTGCTGTCTCTCCTAATCCAGCAGTCTTGTAGAGATACAAGGGTCCTTACGACATGGCACCACCAACGATGGTGTAGGCACGGATTGACGAGTCTCCTGAGTATCTCTGTCTCACACACGCTAAAGGTACCCTAAGCATCATTATAAGTAGATGTCTGTGATATAAGGTGTGATCTTCCTCAGCTGAATAGGGAGCACCTATCTAGGCTGTGGGCTGTTCAAGCTTGAATGTTAAAATGATTTTTCCCAGTTTGTGTTCCCTACTCTGATAACTCCTTAAGATGGCAAACCCCATAAACATTCCGGAGAACTGCAGACAAGCACTTACGCAGTTTCTTCAAGTCAATGGCTTAACAGATGTGGGCGCGAAAGTCACATTCGTTGTGGAAGCTCATGAATCATACCAAACAGAAACATTTTATTCTTGGGTCACCTTTCCTCAACTGAATAACAATTCACACACATTTCACACTAATAGAATAGCTAATGTACCACAGCAGTACAGAACTTATTAACACTTGGAAATACCACTTTGTTATCAAGAACATCAAAACTGGTTCAGTGGCGCCCTTCAACATGTGATACAACCTGTGAGATTAGGTGCTTTAAGCAATGATGGACGTGTGCCCTTTTTATTACCTAGATAAACATGCTCTGTTTTATTATTCATCTTTTATTCATTTGAAAGGTACTTGCAGTTCTTGCATTTTATAAGGATTTTTTTTCTGTTATAATCAGCTGCCATTTCGTGAAAGCGTCATTATCAGTAATGTACGTATTGCATTGTCACAGAAGGGTAGATAATACACTCTAGGGAGGAGTTTGTGTATTTGTACTTAGTGCAAAATGTTAGGGTTGTTCATATTCACATTGCTTATATTTACAATCCTGATTTTGTCCCTTGTCATTATCCTAATCATTGCAGCTTGTGTATTTTACATTAGACTGCAGTCTTTTCAATAAAAATATTTAAAACTTTTCTGCATCTTCTTTCTTGCCTGTGTATGTAAGGAACTAATTTCTAACGAGAGAAAAGGGTAAGACTTGTTGTACCGCAAATCTGCAGGAGGATTTCAGAGTCCATGCACTAGTCTGTCAAAAATCATTTTTACTGTTTATGTTTTGGTGAGGTGCTGCTAGAGAGCCGGGAGGGTTGGGCCAACAGCTTCCAACTGTTGTGGGAGTGCCTTAGTTGCCTACAATCAGAGGTGTTGCCACCCCTAATCCAGCAGTCTTTTACAGATACAAGGGTCCTTACGACACTCCAATCTACCCCACCCCACTCCACCCCAAACTACCCTGCTCGACTCCAATCTACTCCACTCCAATTTACCCCACTTCACGCCAATCTATCCCACTCCACTCCATACTACCTGACTTCAGTCTACCACAATCTACACCACTGCAGTCTACTCGAATTTACCCCACTCC
Source organism: Pleurodeles waltl (assembly GCF_031143425.1). Lineage (NCBI taxonomy): Eukaryota > Metazoa > Chordata > Amphibia > Caudata > Salamandridae > Pleurodeles > Pleurodeles waltl. Next base: position 547,431,816 of record NC_090440.1, on the reverse strand, counting down.
ACTCTATCCCTATCTACCCCACTCCACCCCAATGTACCCCACTCCAGTCTGAACTACCCCACACCACTCTACCCCAAACCCTCCCAATCCAATCTACCCCACTCCAATCGACCTCACTCTACCCCAATTTACCCCACTTCATACTACCCCAATCTGCCCTACTCTGTGCCCCAAACTACCCCACTCCACTCCAATCTACCCCATTCCAATCTACCGCACTCAATGTACCACAATCTACCCCATTCCACATTAATCTATCCTACTCCACACCAATCTACCCTGCTCTGCTCCATTTAACCCCACTCTGCTCTAATCAACCCCACTCCGATCCAAATTACCTAACTCCATCCCAATCTACCCTAATCCACCGCAATTGTCTGCCTCCACCTAAATCCAATCTCCCATATCCAATTCCAATCTACCCCACTCCAAATTATCACACTCTAATCTACCTCAATCTATTCCATTTCACTCCAACATACCACACTCCATTCCAATCTACCCCACTCCACTTCACCCTACCACACTCTACTCCAATCTATCCCACTCCACTCCAATCCACCCTAATCTACTCCTCTACACTCCAATCTACTCCTCTCCCATCAAATTTACCACAATCTACACCACTCCACACTATCCCAGTCTATCCCCCTCCAATCTTCCCAATCTACCCACTCCACCCCAATCTACCTACTCAATCTGCTACACTCACCCACTCCAATCTACCCCATTCCAATCTACCCACTCCAATCTACCCCACTCCAATCTACTCTAACTGCACTCCAATCTCCACCCCACCCAACTCTAATGTACCCCACTCAACTTCACTCCAATCTACCCCACTCTATCCGACTCCAATCTAGCCCACCCCAATTTACCTCACTCTACCCAAATCTCCACTACAATCTACCTAACTTCACTCTACCCCAATCTTCCTCACTAACCCCATCGACCCCCACCCCACTAACCTTTAGCTATGCTGAACAACAGCCATGCTGGTGTACAACATGGCTAAAACACATTGTTAAAGCCAAGAACTCTCGTATAGATGGGACTTATTGGCTTTGCCCATGCTTGTTTCTTTCCAGAGTTTTGGATAGCTCCGCCATGTTGGCTCACAGACACCTCAGAAAGTTCAATATCGTACTGGCTTCTCCAATCGGTTAATGTTATATTTAAGCAATATGTTAAACAAATATGTATATGTAAGTAAAATTCAGTGATTGTGTAATTCCTCTCAGGAAGGGTGTTCTCAGTGTCGCTTTAGAAGTAGAAATGACACTGGAGAATTTAGGCAGATTTCACAGAGGAATCCAACAACACTTGCAGGTAGGCTGGACAAGGCAGATTCGAGCCTGGCTTCGGCCAAGTGTGTGTCTCTGCCTCAGCCCTGTGGTCCAATTGAAGAATGAGCCATGCACAACCCAGGTAGTGTCCTCCTCCATTATACACCTCAGTAAAAGCAGGAAAGCGTTAGCATAGCCAATGTGTCTGCTGTTGGTTGCCAGACTTTTGGCTTTGCCAATGCTTGTTTAGTGTTGACATTTTTTTTTTTTAGCTAAAACTTGATTGTTGATGTAGTTGCCAGTCCCCCTTGATTAAAAAAAATGGCTAAAATCAAAAATATTATTTTTGCCTTGAAAAGCAAAAATTGCCATTGTGGTCCATGCACTGAAGGTAACTACTTTGTGTGCAGATGTGCTCCTTGTGAAAGGGAAGAATGCCGTCACTCACACAGAATATAGCTGTTTGAGTAAAATACACATGTGTGTTTTTTCTAGCAGACATAATGGCTCCTTCAAAGGCTCAGTTGCAGCAAAGGCAGATCTATGGCTCAGCTCTTCGCGGCTCTCCCTGTGAATGTGATGGATTCAGCACTCTAGTCAGAGCATGGAGAAGATACAGAGTTGGTCTGAGAAATTACAAAGGTTCCCAAGATCACACAGTGCAGGGGTAGAAATACTAGAATTTTGTAATGGCACATCAGCCGGGGGCCAGGACCAGTCGCTGCAGGCAGCCAAAAACTGCCCTGCCTTCGAACTTCCCTCATCCCCTTCTCCGCCCCTTTTCACCCACCCCCCTTTTCTCTCAACCATCACCTCGAGGGCCTGGACCAGAGTTTGTAACTAGGAATCTACATCGCCAGAAGATTGTTTTGTTTCTCCGCATTGGCTACACCAAGAAACAACCGGCCTGCAGCAAGGAGAAAACAGTGGGAGCCTTCAGGTCACTAGCGATAAATCCCTGAAATATCTTCATGAAGTGATCCTGTCTACAAAGTACACAGAAGTCAATATTTTGTGCTTTATTCACTTACTGTGCCCCAGAGATTGCTGTAAACTCCTCGGTAGCTGAGACATGGAGAAGAAGGAGACGCCAAGCACAGAGACACATATTTTGTTGCTTGGGAGGTTTGCTGCTTTAATGACGGTGGTGTGAGGAGGGGGGAATAGATTCACTGATTTATTGAAAGTCAATAGCACTTCTACCTGGAACTCCGTATGCAGCAACAAGGCTGAACAAGAGAACATGATCAGGTTGGATGGGTTCACTTAGAGGTAAAGGAGGAGGGAGTGAATGGAGAGCGATGGGTGAAGACTACGGCATGGACTACAGACACACTGTGCGCTATAGACATCATATGCCCTACTCTTCAAGAGTGAAGAAGAGAGGTGTGTGAAAAAGATAATCAGCCACCATGCTACTCTAGTTGCAAGAGGAGACCTGGGCAACGGGATGGCAGCGAGTATGCACAGGTCACTAGGGAGCGGGCTCCTGTCACAGGGTTCGGGGCAGGTAAGACCTGAGTCTAGATGCTGTGCAGGCAGGAGATATTACACATCCATACCATGGTTTACTTTTGTTGGTCTTTGAGTGGTTTTTATGGGCTGTGGAATGCGAACTAGGAATCAGTGATGCCTACAAATGACCTTTAGCACTTTTTTTCATAACATAGTGAGGAACAGAGGGATACGCCTACAAGGAGGACCTAAGATGACAGATTTGGCCAGTCCTTGTATCTTCCATTAGGGGGTGAAGACAATTTCCTGGATCTGTCAAAGTTGGCACTGGTTGCTTCAGTGATTAGGAGCTGGACAGGGCAATGAATAACAACAAAGATATTTCGCCCTGAAACCATAGTACAATGAGATGGAGAAAGGTTGGCAGTAGTCTCAAGTGCCTAGCCCTAACCCTTTAGGAGCTGTGAAAACTATATAATTACGTGATAGCCCTGCTCCACATTTCTCAAATCATTTTCGCTTCTGATCTACATTTCTGGACATGGGGGTTTTGTCAGTCTCCTCTTTTGGTTTATGGACTTTCATACTTTGCCGTTGTGTTGCTCATCTATGTTTGTGTTACCACACTGAGGTGATAGGACGAATTCGGGGGAGGGCTTCTTGAGGCTGATAATAATAATAATAATAATAATAATAACAATAATAATATTTATAAAGTGCATAGCTTCTTCTTACGAAGTGTCCCAGTGTTAGGATTCTGACTACCGAGGATACAATTGTCCAACATGCTGATCAGTTCTCAACTAGACCCAAAGAGACAACTTTTTTGTGTTTTCCTGAAAAGGGTTTCAGATGAAGCCTACCTAATTGCAACAGGAAGAGGGTTCCAGATTTTAGGTGTGAGGCAACTAAAAAAGCTGGGGGGTTGGGAAAGGTTCCGACTCCCAATAACACACTTGTAACCCCAGCTCTGTAGGCCCCTGTGCACATAAAGGACCTCACGTGTACCAGTCAGTGTTTTGGATACCAGGAGTTGTGCGTAGTATAATGCTGAGCGTTGGCAAAACTCAACAATGTCCAGGGACCAAAACAGCAGCCTCACAACTGTCTTCCACTACCCAAGCAAGTGGATACCTGGGTGGTGAAAAGGGGGATTCTATGGGAGGTGGAGCTTGTCAGGCACTCTCTGCATCTGGGTGTCAGCTCACATGCACTTGGTCTTCTTTGCTGCAGCGCTCTTCCAACTCTGGTGAGAAGTTTCTGGGCCTTCAATGTTCTCTGTGCATCGACTCTGATCTTCCTTGCCAAGTGTCACATTTTGGTCACCATTGTCATGAAACAACTATCAAACAGGAGAGGAACCACGTATAGCGCTTCAGGCTTGGCCTTGGCATATTAGTGCCTTAGGGGTTTCAGGCAGCACGTAGGTCAAATCCAGAGAGGACCAACAGCACAGCTGTACAGCTTAGTGAAGTTATTTAAACAGATGGAATGGAGCGCTAGTTTGGGTCCTAGCAGGTGGGAAATATTCACCTAATAATTAAGTTGTTTGCCGTGTCCAAAAGCTTGGTTGGCAATCAGTTAGAAAAAAACTTACACAGGCTTTCTACTGGTCATGGTGTGTAGGAGTTGGCTTTTGCTGTCCCAGATGTATATTTCAAATCCAAGCCTAAAACAAGAAAAGTGGCCTCTTATGAGGAGATTGCTTCAGGCCAATGGTGTGGGCTCCCGCTCAGCTGAGCTAATTTAGTGGGGAGGTAAGCATATTCCCAACTCGCCCCTCCCCCCGAACAGGGAAGCGGGAAGAAGGGGTGGTGAGGGTGCACGAAATAGTTACACAAATGATTCTTCCTAAGCCTGGAGTAGTCATGTCAAACTGGGACATAACAAAACCCAATGTTAAATGGCGTGCCCTGGCAGGGCAGAACTACGAGTAATTCTCATGTGCACACCCCAAACTGGTCACTCACACACCAACAACCGTGTGCATTGGGCCCTCTAGAACTGATACTCCCAGCCATTCACAGCGAGGGAGTAAATGTGACTGTTACCAAGGGGCGTTCACGTACGATGCTTAATAAACGTTGCTGCTTGGGTACAGCCATGCACCCCAACACGATCGACTCACTGCCATCGGCAGCAGTGTTACAGTTATAGGGCGAAAGAGGCTCCAACAAACGACCTTTTAAGGGGCCTCGTTTCACAGCTGCAGCTTAGGCCTCATTAAGGAGCATCAGAGTTGGTGTAAGGGCATCATTCACCTGGCGCAGAGGTACTGAGGCATGCCATAAAATATGTAGAGTAACTACAAAACAAGTCTAAAGGCTGGGGAAACGCAGATGATTGCAGAAAAGCATACACGCAATCGTGCAAACATGTAACAAAGTACACAAACGTGTAACCACATAACACAAACCTACGTAGAGATCGGTGTGTACACACAGTTGTGCACACACAGACGGAGGTTCACTGACAAACAAGACAGATCTAGGCAGACAAATGTATGTAGATATGTGTATGTACGAACACAGGTATGCACACTGACAATATGAACTTCTATAAACACACACAGACATACATATACCCAGACACAGATGCCGAGAGAGAGCAAGCCATAACAAATGCTGTCAGAATGTCTCATCAAATGAAGGGTCACAAATTATAGCAGATTTACAGGCGCTTGGCGGACATGTTTGTCTTTTCGTTGTTCTCATCTCCCCATAAGTGGAGGCATTAAAAGGCCCATAACTCCAGCCTTACTGACACCCGGCTGCTGGCAACTACACAAAAATAGATTTTAAGAATTTATATCATACATGAGTCCAGGGAAAGGCAACAGAGAAGTCGAGAAAAGATTTATTTGGGCGCACCCCGACATCGATCAGAATTTACCCAGGCTCCTCCCAGCCCCGCCGAGGCAGACAATTGAGGGGGCATCTCAGGTCTCTTGCGGTAGCTAAACTGAAACGTTACCCCAGGCCTACCACGGTCCGATCATCGGTGCCATATTGTGATAACAAACAGACAGGGTCATGACGGTGACACACTCCATCCAGTGCCACCACCTGCCAATCAGTGCACCATATCAGGGCACGATAAATGTACAGAGCGTGAATCTAAACGCCTTTACTAATATGAAAATCTTGATTACAACTGGCACATCTTGGACTTTGCTGAAGACCTATGGTTTATGTAACGCCAACTGCAAAACGCTGATAAAAGTCGTGAAATGTCAAAGCTATACGCCAAGCTAAAGAATTTTGATTTCCAAAGGGATCATTTACAGGCTACCTCAAAATATATATTTGTCAGCCAGAATTCACAGAAATCTAAATATTGACAAAAAAGTCTAAAAAACGATTGAAACCAATTGCTAGCAAAAAAGCTCAGATCTTACATTCCTGTGGTGAAACCAACATTTGTACGGCTAATATGTGTAACTGAACTTCAGAATAGAACAGATGCAAATCCCCCCATTTTAGAGAGTATCTGAGCCAAGAGCACAAATAGTGCTGCAATCCCTGGAGTGACCCTCAAACTCACAGGCCCTGGGTATCTGGGTACCATATACTAAGGACTTACAAGTAAGTTAGCTTATGACAACTGGGTATAAGTTGATCAAAAGATACACAGCTTAGGTTTAGGGCACAGGCACTGACGATTGGTTAGCAGGCCGCCGTGCACCTTCAGAGTTGAAAAAAACAGCAGCATCAGTCTAAAACTTTGAAGGTGACCATAAAAAAACAGCCATTCCCTTACAGTGACACTGTGTATTCATGGCCCGTTTGTGACAAGCAATAACATTAAGCAGCAACGTGGCACAGTGCACCAATTATCAGCCAATGAAGAGCAACAAAGAAAAGCAGCAGTGTGACACTCTGTCCTCATGATCATAGAAAGTTCGTGCTCCCAATAAGTGCAACTAATCCCAGAATGCACTACTCACGTGCCAACGAGCATACAATAAAGTAAACAAATAGTTTACCATTTAATCAAAATTCACCAATTCTTCAAATTTGTTTAAAACTGTTAATACATTTTTATGTTTTTGAAAAAAAATAATGACAATTGTAACAAATGGTGCATCACATTTGAGCTTGAACAAATACAGGATGTACTTCTGAAAACGTGCAAGCCAAAATTCCTCCAGTTCCTTAAAGCCATGTCAATACAGACTGAAGATGCAGAGTGTAATCCCGGGAAGGGAAAGGGTGGGTTTGTGTAGTGAATCCCAACGCCATAAAAGAAGCCGGCTCCTGCGTGAAAGACGTGTGCTACTAAAAACTATAGACAGACTCTGCACATGGAGTGTATCTCCCTCGATGTAACGTTACCGTAAATATGTGATTATGTGCCTCCTGTGTTTTGGCATTGATGAATCGATGATAATATATGATTAAAAAGAGCCATAAAATAACTAACTGAAAACATGATGTTGAAATAACTTAATGGACTGGGAAAAAACAGGTTAATTGACATGAAGAATATTACTGGTTATGCAGCAATAACAAAATTTCTTTCCAATTTTTGGAACGAGTGTGAGCGAAGTTGAGTTTGTTGGCAAAAAGATCCTTGAAATCCGGTTCTGCCTGAAGAAGTTCCCAGCGATGGCAGATGATGCGTTTAATAGTAGAAGATTTCATGGACAATCTAGACATGAACACCTCTTGTGGTGTTGTTTTTTGTTGCATCAAGGTTGAGCAGTCCATGGTGTTGACTCTCTGTCGCTCTTGACTGGGAACCAAATCTGGATAACCTGTTGTTTGAACAGAGCATGGCACGTCTCCAGTGTATGTTGACACACCTCATCATTCGAGGTGATTCTCCTGATACGCATGAACTGCAACAGTGATAAGCGTTGAATTAATGATGGTGGATGAAAACGTCTGAAAAGCAAAGAGTTATTCCAGTTTGTGGGTTTCCTGTACATGCTTGTGGATAGCCCTGTAGGGGATAAGCCCACCTGAACTTCGAAATATGCGATGCTGTGTTTGTCAATCATGTGTGGAAATGTGATCCTGGGATTACACTGATTGAGTACCAAAATGTGTTGTTCCAGCAGCTGCTTAGAGCCCTTCCATGTCAAAAAGATGTTGTCTATGTATCTGTAATACATGATTCGATGTTCCTGTCACATCTGGGAAGCAAAAATGAATTGGTCCTCAAATTTCAACATGAAAATGTTAGCATAACTGGGGACCCCCCGGAAAAAACATTGAGGTACCATTCTTTTGCAGGTAGAATGTATCCTTCCACTGCAAGTAGCTATGAAATAAACAGTTTCTCTGTACTTGTGGTCAGTCTGTGACGAGCAACAACAGAAAGCTGTAATGCAACACTGTGTGCTCACAGCATTTGACGAGGAATAACAGAAAGCAGCACTGAGGCACTGTGTACTCATGGTCAGCCTGTGACGAGCAACATGAGAAAGCAGTAGTGTGGCACTGTGTACTCATGGTCAGCCTGTGACAAGCAATAACCAAAAGCAGTAGTGTGGCACTGTGTAATGAAGATCAGCTTGTGACCAGCAATAACAGAAAGCAGCAGAGTGGCACTGTGTACTCATGGTCAGCGTGTAACTGGCAAGAACAGGAAGCAACAGTGTGGCACCGTGTACTCATGGTTAGCCTGTGACAAGCAACAACACAAAGTACCAGTATGGCACCACGTACCAATGGTGAGTCTGTGACCAACAATAACAGAAGGGAGCAGCATGGCACAGTGTGCACCTGGTCAGCTTGTAACGAAGCACAGCAGTGCAACATTGTGTACTCATGGTTCACTTGTTGTCTATGAGCACTTTTAGAAAGAAGTAGCTGGTATTGTGCCAACACGTCAGAAAAGCAGCGCTTGCGCGCTGCTATGCTCAACCTAAAAAGGAAGCTGCTGTCCACTGGAGTAAAGATATAGTAAGATAAAGCTGTGACACCACGCGCTCAGACGCGCATCACGGCACTCCATGTACACGTGAAATGCCTGATGCCATCCCTGCCCGGTGCCTCACGTGACAAGGCGCCTTCCAGCTCGGATCCATGATCTGGTTTGCAGGAGGTGGATATAAATCTCTGTTCTGTGCTTGTGCCACGCGCGGCCCAGTAAAGCATTAATGGGAATCATTTAGGAAGCAGAACCCGGTGACCTTTCTCCTGTAAGATGTTTTTTAATGCTCATTCGAGATTAATATAATGAGGGCCACGCTTCTGCATAAACACCATTAACTCGATGCAATAGAAAACTCCAACTGGCTGCTGACGGGCCCTGCTAGAGAGCAGAAGTTCACAGGTCTGGGCTGAGGCAGCGGGGGCAACCACGGGTCAAATGAGGTGGGGGTTGTACAGGGGTAAATGTTGTCCACATTGCAACTGGCCTCAAGCAACACCTTAAAGATTCCGCCTGTCCAGGGCCACTAACTGCATTTTCAAGTGTAACCCCAAAAAGGAGCTGCTTGCACGTCCCAGTGTGAAGAGGCCATGTTCGTTCAATGTAGAGAAATCGCTCCGATAGCCATATGCAGGGCATTACAATGTTGCAGCGCCGGCGGCCCCATGTAGGAAACGAAATGCTGGCGATAGAAAACATTTAGTGCAGACACCAGGAATTAGAGGCCAAGGTGTGACAGCATAAAGGTGTGGAGTCCATGGGCGTCCGCCGGGGGAGGGGGTGCTTGCAAGGCAGGACTTTAGAACCTTATTATTTCTTCTGAATCTTTCATTATTTGAAGATTGCTGAAAGGATTGCTTTGGATAGTAAGAAGATTCTATTTATAAAGACAACCTGAACCATTGCATTACATTTTCAATTATGGCTTTGTGTTTCTTCAGTCTGTGCACTCTTAGCATACAGTATCTACTGCTAGCGCAGGTGTTTTAATAACAATTATTAATGAGTGTTTATGTATTTTGAATAATACGTTTGTGTAGAAAATAAAATAATGTAGAAAAATAATGCACACATTTGAAAATGTGATTATGAAGAATGGCAACCAATGTTAACGAAATGTCCTAATCAATGATGACATTTTATGAAATGTTGAATATATTTTAGACTAATGCAGTAACATGTCACATTAAGAGTTATGCAGTGGGCTTTAGCTTTATTAATTGTAGGCCTTAACTTAGTGAGTGTCTTGGCCTACTTGCCAGGCCTCATGTAAAAGCTGTATTTTTTAGCGTTTAATAAAATAGCTGACCAAGAAAGTCAAACTGTGAATTTCTATTGTTTGTTTAAGTGTGCTCATAACGGAAGCTTCTCATGTGAACCAGCCGCTAGGAGATGATGATCTTGCTAATGCAACATTTTATGCGTAATGTGTGTGAGACTGACTTTCCCATGACAAGAACAATGAAGATACTGACTAGAGTAGAAGCTGCAACAATATTGTTACCTGACTAACCGGACAATGAGAACATTGCAAGACAAACCAATCAACGACGTGTGTACGGAATAATATTAGAATTCATAGATTTGGGATTTTAGTTTTATTGGACAGAGTGCGAACATACGATTATCTGACCAATAGGGATTTGGGGGGGATGGTTAGGTAACTTTGATTTAACAACACTGCACAGAGAGAAGACAGTCCATTGCCCATTTTCTTCCTGACCAAGAGATTACTACTTTCTTATTGCGTCTTAACAAGAGACGTGCTTAACTTTAATGCTAAAGACTTTGCCTTTCCTAAATTCTGATGCTGAAGCCTGATGCCTTGCTGATCGACCGATGTCCTGAGGAGGAAGACTGATTTTGCTTTGCAGATCCACCCTGAGGATATGTATATCCAGATTGTGATTATCATGCATATTTGCTTTTTCTTTCTAGGTACCAACTGCGCTGTTTTGATAGAGCCATAGTTGGATGTTTTTCCAAATTTGTGTTACTAAATTGTTTTGCAGGAAGCCCAACATGCTGATGCTAAGCTGATGTTAGTGAAGGATTCTCACTAATTGAATTATAACAGGGACTAATGCTTGATGAATTTCTCTGCTAAACTTCATGTACATCATAACATTGACGCAGCTGACTTTGCTATTGATTTGCACCATACATTTAGAATGTGTTGTACTTCAAGCTTTGATTAGACTATGTTTCTTCTGCCACTCTGGACAACCAGTATTGTTTCTATATGTATTTCACCTGATATTGAGATTGACCTTAGCCTTGTTAATAAAGGGAAATAATAATCTAAACTTTTACTAAAAGGTGTGGTTATTCATGACTGAAAGGTCATAGTGTGTGACAATTACTGACTCCAATGATTATTGATGGTATTGATTGCTAATGATTACTGATTACTGTGTATTGATTATTGATTATGTACTGGATCTATGGTAAGAACATCTTAATGGCGAGTCAAAAGGTTCATCAATCCATCTGCGTCCCCTTGTAAGTTTAATTATTAAGGTCAGACGCGCTAACACTACCAGCATGGATGATATGCAACTCCCTCACATTGTAACCCTTACTGTTTTATGTAACATTTTCTCTACATTGATTTACACATTTTTATGGCTTATTGTCTCTGTAAAATGTGCATTTGTGATGCAAAGCATTGTGGCATGCTTTATTAGGCCGAGTAGCCCAATGAACAAAATTAAATACAAAATAATTAGTGATACTCAAATCTGTATAAGTGTAAATACTCATAGAGAGATGAATATAGTTAAAATCCTGCCCCATGTCATAGATTATCCTAAGGACTTGTGAAGTGATGATAAACTGTGTGCCTTTGGTTCCCTCCATTGTACTGGTATCTAGGTGTCAGGCTCCAGATAGCTATAAGCCAGGATTTACATTCGAACACAAGGAATCTTGATGGGCCTTTAAATGAGTCCATTGTTTCTGGCCAAGCTGGAAATGAAAATAAGAAAGCCCCCCACTGCCTGCAGATTGCTGCTCCAAATTAAAAAGCATAGAATGTGCTGGTGATCCCGAATTTGTCCTGGTGTCGGCAAATTACACCTGAACAAATTCAGCATATTTCACTAGGGCCAGTCCGGATCCAAGATCCAGCACAACAATAGCTGCTGGATCCGGTATTCGCGTGGATCTCCCTCACTTCCCGCACAGAGTGCATGTGTTGTATAGGAATGAATGGAGATGTATAAAGCACTACCAGTAACCCCATGGGGTATCCAGTATGAAGATAGAAAAGAAACAGGACTGAAGCTTTATTGGAGATTGAAAATGTAAAATTACAAGATCCCGGCTGTTTACAGAAAGCATGGAGATTTGATTGACATCTGAGGGTGGTGGGCAAAGGGTTTACAAATATAGGTAGGGAAGAAGTCTTCGACCACTGCAGTAGACACAGCCTTCCAGAGTCTACCAACCGCAGACCAATGATGAGAGTTTGGCAGCTGGAAGGGTCCAATCCATCTAGAACTTGCTAGCAAATGCAAAGTCATTTGACCAGTATTGTTTTCACAAGTGGGAATGAGCGGATTTAACAAAATGGCTGGAAATGTGATGTTTGCGGCCTTAACCAAATATCAGGTGGGCACCACAGTTTGTATCAGCTGAAGTTGGAGCCCTGGTCCTCTGGGACACCTGAGGACACAGAACAGCCGGTCATGTAGTTCTCTGCTGCTGCATAAGTTCTTCAGGTGCTATCTAAAGGCAGCAGACACTGTCCAGACGCTGGAAATGGCTAATTTCCCATTCTCTGTCCTTTCATATCAAACCTGAAGAGAGTAATTTTCCTCTAAATAGTTCTGAAGGCTAATTCACCATACAACTCAAGTTCTAGCCTGTTTCGGAACGTTCACGTCTCGTCGAATAACGTAAATTAGTGTTTTCATTTTGCAAGTAGGCATTCCTATTCACTCCAAACGGCCATAGCCCTGAGTGATTTGTGGATGGGAAAAATAAGGAAAAGCTTCGAGCATGTCGTTTGCAGAGTACATATTTTATTCCACAAATGTCCCTGCTGATACAAGTCTCAGAAGCACTGCTATCCCAGGATAGAGATAAACAAAATATCTGATAATGCGCCTTTAAATGCCCTGTCAGGCACAGCCTTCCGGGCATGTGGAATCCACGCCGCCCTCAGATACCGCACTCGTGCACCTCTCTTCACTAGTGCAAAGTCCACTGTTGTACGCACCGCTGGTGTCCCAGAACTAGGACCCAGAGAGCCCTCACGATTCCTCCGCGGATCAACTCGCGGCTCATACTGAGCCATCCATCCAGCCTCCTCTCTTCGGACCCCGCACAGCTTCCGCACACCGAGGCACCCACGCAGCGCTCACCACACGACCACCATCCCTCGAGAGCAGCGCTGAGCGGGGTCCGCGGCCCTCAGCCGGAGCTCAGAGGCAGCCTCGGGGTGCACATACGGCGCCTCCTTCCTGGTTTACTGTATATATTTCTTCTATGCCAGGACTAGAGGGTCCACAGAGGCCCCGCAGTCCACCTCTTGCCTGATTGCCAGCACAGCCCGGTGACATCCGCAGGCCTCACATTATCCAGTGCTGGGAGCTCTTGAGTGACCGCTTTCCCGCGCTACAGTGTGCGCCGCTGTCCGACTGCTGACGAGCTCAGGGCTCCAGTGAAGCAGCTCTCTTCCGACCCGCAGCGCACCTTACTAAATAACCACCGAGGCACTCTTAAAATCACCAGGTGTACGACATTTAAGGGTGGTGTTGAAAGCAGTTAGCCTAGAGGGCCAGCGTGTCCGCGGCATAAATATATGCAATCAGCCACTGCCTTGAGTAATAACATATATTGCCACCCACTAGGGAACTCGGTTTAAGTGTGCTAATCAAACGCGTTCTGTTGTGCCCCTAAACATTTATAGGAAATTAACGTATACAAGGGAGTGGCGAGAAGCACTTTCGTCTCATTTAAGCATGATGGCCACTGTGTCCCGCACGCGAAAAGGGCTATCGGTGACGTGGCCATATAGCTCAGTGAGCTGAACGGGCCGCAGCGCTTTGCCTGCACCCTGGAGGTAAGAGACTGCAGCCCCGGCGACAGACCTCACTCAACGGGCGGAACGCCCAGGTCACAGTTCACAATCCCAACAAGACGTTGCGGTAGTTCACGCACCTGGCGCAGGCCCTGCAAGTCACAGTGTCCGAAGTCCTTAAGACAGCTGAGGACATTAACACGCCACCTGATTGTGTGTATAAAATATGGGTCGTAGATTCCAATATCCGGTAAATAACGTACGGGGTTACTGTGCCTCTTTCAGAGTTTTGTGAGTTATCTTTAGGTCAAACGCTCCTTTCCCAAGAACACAGCATGGGCGGTTAATCTGCCAGCAGCACAACTTTGTGTGTACTTCAAAGACGGCACGCTCACATCCGGGTACATGCCCCGGGGTTTACTGCACGTGCGGCCAGTACACGGCTCAGTGGCGACCACGCATGCTGCAGGGATCGGTGTGTTACCCTCAGATCACAGACCAGAATCCCAGCAGGGGACATGAGTACACCTGAAGTGGCCGACAGCAGACGCAGGTGCTAGCCTGCACAGAAACCCCAGGGTTTCAAGCTTTTTATGAAAACAATGTAACCTATTTATTAACATTACTGTTATTATTGGACCCACTAGCAGTATTTACTACCAAAAATGTGCTTCTCTTCAACTGTTTGTAATTTGCTGTTAATAGCCTGAATGCAAGTTTCTCCCTATCCTGCCCCTTTCCTCTCTTCGCCCACTGCACTGCAACAGGAAAAAACATATTTCCCACCTTAAAAGTGTTAAAAAAGAAGGCTATTTGGGTTAATAAAAAATGAACGGGTTAGTTTCAGCCTTAGAATAATAATAAATGTTTCAATTATTATTTTAAAAATAAGGACTGCGCACCCAAAAAAGAACAGATAAGAAATAGAAATACAAATATGCGGCCCTCTGGCCACACCTCCTTCTAGAAACCCATAAAACACAAGTTCACATATATTTAACTACCCATCCCCACAAAGTAGAAGAGTTGTGCATATTTCTTCACACTATTCAACCAAATAAAAGGAAACTAACTTCTGAAATGTACTCATATGCAACACTCTACCCTCCCCAACATAGCAAAAGTATTGTGGCCTTTTGCAGACGGCTTTCCAACTAGCATTTAGTAAAATAAGCAATTTTAGACAAATTCCACTAAGGAAAGGCGAGGGAGCTGCATTAGCACCGGAAAGAAGGGTGCTAGGGGTGCTGCAGTGCCCCCAGAAATAATCATGCTGGAGTTCAAAAGCTGAATGAGCAATAAAGATGCATTTAAATTTTGTGTTCATCTTGTCACATTTGCTGTTGTTCAAAGACAAAGGTCAAATGTCAGGTTATGTCTTCTGTCAAATTCCTGCTTATTGGGAAAATGGAGTGTACTTTTAATTCTCTGACTACAAAGTGGGAGGATGCTTTATATAGGTGGCAACCCTGCTTGGGTATACAAAACAAATGGAAAGGCTGGAGGATGTCAGTTTATTTCTCACACACAGCATTTAAATAATATTGGTAAATTAACAATACACATATTTCAAATTATATCAGCAAGTAAGAAAGCACAAATGCACTTTTTAAAAATTATGACGAGCTGGAAACCAAAATTTTAGTAGGATCAAAACAAATCAAGACACTTTACGTGGTGATGCGCAAATGACAAATATTTGTTGAAACACAATGTCCATCCATTATCAATTTTGTGCTATCCAGTTTTACTAGTAGACCTGCAAGTCTATGCCAATTTAGTGGCCATGCCAACAGAAAATGCCCTGTCTGTAAATGACAGTGCGCTACCTCACAAGTACTCCAAAACGCACCACGTCTACATACCACACCCTTACCACTCGCCTGCTGAATGGGCGTGGCTCCTTTATTACTTTTGTTTAACTTTGGTGTGATGCTTGGATTTTTCACAATCTCTTTGATTTCAGTGTGTTATAGCATTAATGGCAGCACTCCCATTCTGAACAATACTCCTGCACCACTAGGGCGCTGTTTTACAAAGGAAGGCTTCTCAGCCATAGTACTTAACTTATCAAACAAGAAACCACTAAATCATGTAACTTTTCTCTGGGTGTCAATATCATTGGGAAAACGAAGTGAACATTTCAAAGGTTCAAGGACACTCTCCCCTTAAACCAATGCACCAAACCCCACGTCCCGATTTAGAGCGATTGGTCTCGTGATTACTTTTTTAAACTATCAGTATGGTAACTGCTTTCTACACCAAGAGAAGGAGGAGGAGATTATTTTTGTAGGCATAGTTAGATGGAATAAACTTCTATATACACCATATTTTGGGACTACAACTTACATTGTTTTATTATTTTCTGTTAATCTAAAATAGATTTCGATAGCTCATCCTAAGTGAAATTGATTTACTATTGGTAAATGTTCATAGCTCTCCATTTGTCAGGTTGACTTTCCGCTCGGTTGAAAGGGAGTATATGCCAGAACAGACAGAGGTAGCGCATGGAAGTGCTGAGAGCTGTTCTGATCTGATCTAGCAGACTATCTTAGGTTGTTTGGTCAAAGGTAACTCAAAAACTTTGACTTTGTTGCTGGGTTGATGGGCTTAGGTTGATCGAGGCCACTTGGCTAATGAGAAGATTGAACCACGTGTACCATGACTGGCTTTGTGAAAAAAATCGCCATAATTTGTGCACCAACTTTTTGCAAATCAAATCTAATATTGCAAACCAACCTATGTACTGATAGGTCGGATTGCAGAATGAGGAATCATAGTGAGTCTCATACCGAGCTGCCTAACGAATATTAATTAGGCAACTTGCACTTCGCAACTTAGTATGATTGGTTACAATGAAAATGGATGGTGGCCTGCAAGCAGACCATCATCCTAGTGATTGCCTTTCAAAAGTAAAATCCTTTTATGTAAAGTAATCCAAATTGCTCAAAGGAAAAGGGGCTGCTTTAAAAAAAAAAAGTTTTCACATTTGAAAAGTTTAAGTGAGAGTTTGCACTGATCGTCTGGCTCACTGCCTACTCCCCAGAAGCAGCCACCCCAATTTGCAAGGGGAAGGGGGGTCCAAAAATAAGTTTAGTAAATAATAAAAATGATTTTGCATTTCCAAACCCGCAGAGTCTGCAGCTCCAAAATCCCTTAGTATCTCTTGCCCATTTTTGTGTATTTTTAATGGGGATCAGTAGTTCAACATTGAAGTTATTTAGTAGCGGGGAACTCTTTGCGAGCTGTGATTGAGGGCAGGAAGATTTAATAGGCAATTCTTTGCTCAAATGATGGAGACTGATCATCAGGTCATAAGAAGCAGATGAATGTCGATGGTGAAAACTACGGGCAATGTAGAGACACTTAAGCCCTCACATTAAGATACTGAGGAAGACATTATTGAGGAGACATAGGCTGAGTCACTGGGATTAGTTAGATATGAAGAATGCATACAAAAGAAGAACAGCTCGTGAATTTTACTGTTTTGGAAAGGCAGAGAAACTGGATCCCGTGGTCCGAAGTGTTTATGGTAGGCGGAGCTACAAGTACAAGGCATACGTTTTCCCTCATTAGCCACTGTATGAGCATCGTCTGAAGTTCTGAGTAGTGCTTTCTCAGTTTCACGCCTAGGTCGTTGGCAAACATTAGAAGACAGAAGATTTTGGGCTTCCAGGGGTTCACTTGGAGGTGTGACAGGGTCTTTTTTCAAGCAAAATAAGTTTGCCCCAAACAAAGATCCTCCATCTAAGGATGGGGGCTGCCTTTTAAAGGCAGACACATTACCAGAGGCCACAGCCCTCCTGAGAAGTTAATGTCTTCGATAAGGAGAGAACCATCAGTCTGCTTGTGGTGAGATGCTACTTTGCCAGGAGGGATGCATGACTTAGATGTCTCTAAGCCCCCAAGATAGTTTACTTAAGCACAGCAAACCCATTAGAAGTATAACATCCCTATTATTTTTAATGCATCAACGAATAATACCCTACTGATCACAGGTAGCTCTTTCATACTCATTTATTTGGCATACACTTTCCAGATAACACTGAGTGCTTTATTTAATATTGTTTGCTTACAAACTGCAGGCAAGAGGCTGAAGGGTGTGCCCGAGGGCCTCTACGTGTGTGCTTGGGGTCCTTAAGGTAAAACAAAAAAAACAACAGTCTCTGACTAGTTTCTCTGATCATTTTTGGGTACCTCAAGGTAGGCTCAGTCTATGGCATTTTCTAAGGACCATATAAGAGTGGTTGAAAGTGAGAGGAAGGCCAGCCACGCGTATGTGTTGATCAACTGGTTCTCTGAATACCAGCTCAGGGCTATCCTGAGGTACCGTAGGGTCAGTTGGGTCTTTCAACCTCTTTTGTGTTTCAAGAGCAGCGGAAAGAGGCCCATTACACGCGCAACAGCAGGATGATTTTCATGAGGCCTATCACTTAATGTCTAGATTCAGAAGGGCAGCAAGAGGTTAAAAAACATAAAACCTACCTTTTTGCCAGGCCTGGGCATTAAAGAAGAAACATTGCTTGAAATGTATGTTTGTGCTGAGCTCTGTTCAAGCTCAGGCTCTTTGACTTGCATTGTCACCCACAATACTATGCGCAAGCCTTGCTGTAGAAAGCTGACTCTGTACATACTATACCAAAATGAGTTATAGTGTGAACAGAGTCCAGGGGTTCACCAGAGGCTTAACAGAGGCTAAAGTAGATAATAATAATGCTCTCTTTTGTGGTAGTCTGGTCAAGCAGTTAGGCTTATCAGAGGGTAGTGCAAAGCATTTGTTGTACACACACAGTCAATAAATGAGGCACATACTCAATGACCAACTCCAAGCCAATTTGTCTGTATAGCAAAAAAAAATATTTTGTTATTTTATTACTAGAACCAAAAGGTCTTTGTTGCAGGTAAGTACAGTTGTAAGTAGGTATCAAGTATATATATCCAATGTACTTTATTTAGGTTTTGCAGATAAAGCAGTTTACAAGTAACACTTTTCAATTTTAAAAGTTGACAGTGCAATTTCTCATAGGAACCAATGCAGTCCTAGGGGAGAAAAAGTGTTAGCAAAGTTAACAGGTAAGTACTCAATTTACGATCCAGTCTTTGGGAGTTAGGATGTCCATAGGTTAAAGTTCAAGTTGATCTCAAAAGTGCACCACCAGCTACCCAGGGCCTGCCAGGTCCAGAGGTCAAAGTTGGTGTCAGGTTTTCAATGGAATCCTATGAGGACTGGGGGCCTCGTAAGAATACAGGTTGCAGGTAAGTACCCGCTGTTTCAGGACACAGACCTGGGGAGTTTAGGTCAGCACCGGTTTGGGGGAGCGGAAAGGGGGACACAGGTGAGCACCAAACATACACCCTCAGTGGTACATGGGCAGCTGGGTGCAAACAGAGCGTTGGGCGCCCAATGATTTTCAATGGGGAAACCCTAGGGGTCACAAAAGATGCTGCAGGCTTGGTCCAAGGAGTCAGTTCCGAAAAACCAAAGGTTGGAAAAGTAGGAAAGGCACCCACTGGTTGTTGCTAGACCATCGGTCGGATTCCTAAGGCCAGGGGGCTGCGGGTGCAGGGGGACCTTTGGCTGTCAGGAATCTTCATCGGACCCGGTCATAATCAGGGGGGTCCTCTGGATTCAGGCTGCATCATCGTGTTGGCCAGGAGGGGTCAACACAGTGTGGACTGAAGTTTAGAATCACCTAGAGACCTCCTCTGGACCGGTGGGCCATCTGGCCATGGGCATCAGGTCCACAGTAGACAGAGCTTACAGATCTGGGGTGGTTCTGGAGTCCTTTTGGAGGGTTTCTTCTGGACAGGGCCACTATCGTCAGGAGTTCTTGGTCCTCTGCTGGGCAAGCAGTCCTCCAGGGGTTTGTAGAGCTTGCTGGTGCTGCGGGATATGTCTCCTTTTTGTAGCAGGAGTCTTGAAGCTGAAGACAGGCTGGTAAGGCTGGGGCCAAGTCAGTTGCCGTCTGGAGTCTTCACTGCTGGGGGCGGCTCTTTGGTCCTTCTTCTTTCATGAGGTCCCAGAAATCTGAAAAGCAAGGTTCAGGGGTGCCCCTAAATACTAAATATAAGGGTGTTACAGGGGTCAGAGGGCAGTAGCCAATGGCTACTGTCCCTGAGGGTGGCTACACCTTTCCTGTGCCCACTCCTTTTGGGTCATTCTTCTCCAAAACAAGATGTAGGATTCTGCAAGGAGGGGGTAACTTCAGCTCTGGACATCTTAGAGGTGGCCCTAGCTGCAGTGGTCACTCCTATTTGTTTTTCCTAATTTTCCCGCCTTTGAGGCTCACCCCCAAGTGTTGCAGTTCCGGCAGGGGGAGGTGTGAAGCACCTTCTCCCAGAGCAGGCTTTGTTCCTGACCCTAGAGAGTACAAAGGCTCTCACCTCATGGGGTCAGAAATGTGTCTGTTAGTGGCAGGTTGTCACAGACCAGTCAATCCTAGACTACAGGGTTCGGTAAAATACAGGAGGCATCTCTAGGATGCCCTCTGTGTGCATTTTACAATACATCTAACGCTGGTATCACTGTGGGCTTATTGTGCTGAGGAGTTTGATACCAAATTTCCCAACCTTCAGTGGAGCCATCATGGAGCTGTGGAGTTCGTAATGACAAACTCCCAGCCCATGTACTTAATATGCCCACACTGCACTTACAATGTCTAAGAATGGACTTAGACACTGTAGGGCCATATTGCTCATGCAGCTATGCCCTCACCTGTGGTGTGGTGCACCCTGCCTTAGGGCTGTAAGGCCTGCTGGAGGGGTGACTTACCTATGCCACAGGCAGTGGTTTGCAGGCATGGCACCCTGGGAGGGATGCCATGTCGACTTTACCTTTTTCTCCCCACCAGCACACACAATCTGCAATGGTAGTGTGCATGTGTTTGGTGAGGGGTCCCTTAGGGTGGCACAATACATGCTACAGCCCTGAGGAACAATTCCCTGGCCACAGAGCACTTGGTAGCACTGCTACCTTTTACAAGGGACGTAGCTGTGTGCCAGGGGTGTGCCAATTGTGGAAACAATGGTATAGTTTAGGGAAACACCACTGGTGCTGGGGCCTGGTTAGCAGGATCCCAGCACACACTCAGTCAAGTTAACATCAACATCAGGCAAAAAGTGTGTGTGGGGAGGGTGGGTAACCATACAAAAAAGGGGCAATTTCCTATACTTGCTGCCTTGAAGCACCAGACCTACTCCTTCTCTCTAGTTTTCTGATTTTCCATCATTTACAGTTGCACAAGTTCTCTAAGTTTGTGTGAAAATATGTAATTTCACACCAAATACAAGCTGTTTCTGCCCATCTGTGGTTGGACCGCACTCAGAATCAGGGATCCTGGTTCTTTCCCTAACCCACCGCTACCCTCTTGCTCTCCCACCTCCAGCCATCACTCACCACACTGCAGCCACACTGCAGAATACAGAAGGTGCAATCACAATCACTTCATGCAAGTTCTCATCCACTCTCCAATAGCCTACACCCACCACTTCTGCACCAATAGCACCCAGCAACCCACTCACTCACACAAACCAGCCACCCACTCACACTCACAGAGACCCACACAACACACTACACTTGTCCGATGCTCCTCAACATCCACTCGCTCACAAAACATGCCACAGAGATATCAGAACTACTGCACTGTCATGCTATGGATCTGCACATCCTCAAGGAAACAAAACTAAACCCAACCTCTACACTAGACATCACTACACCCATTTCTGACAGCTACAACATCGCCAGGCAAGACCAGAGGTGGAGTCACCATCACACTATGGCCGCATCAGTGAATGCAAGCTATTAGTTAGGCTGTATCCAACAGTTCCTTTTTGAATCTTCAGAATTCAGTCAAAAGTGTCTGTCATGCAACAACACATCCCGGTTCTAGTCGTACCCACTCTAGTGGTGCTGCAGTGTTTGGCGATGCAGCAAGTGCCTTCTCAGGTGCTCCCAAGTCCAGATTCTGTAGCGAAGTCAGGCCACTCGAGATGGATGTGACAGCACCCAGTGTCCCTGGGTCTTCCTGCCGAGCAGGGCAGTCAATCGGTCTCCAGTGATCGGTGATGCTACCACCCAGCGTTGTCCCTAGCAAAGGGGGGGGTTGAGTTTTCTGGCCCTGGAATGGAGCTCTGGCGACTATGCACGCCCTCTGAGGCGTCCTGTGATCCCCCGGGAAACAGGTCATTGCAGTCATCCTTTCATTCGGGCTTAAGCCCAAACAGTTAGCCACATCGATACTGGCAGCCTCTTCTAGCATATAGGGGTGCCACATTGTTCACTATCAGGGGCAGACTCTTTGGTGCAACACCCTACACATGGCGAAAAAAAAGTCACACGCTCTGGCCCAAGTAAGTCACCGGTGGCCTCTTCTGGCATACGGGATCACCACAACAAGGACATGTGGGCTCAGCACCCTCCACGCAGCACTCAATACTCAGCACAGTTGGGTGGCCCTGGGTGATGTCCGGCAAGGAGATTAGCAGGCCTTGGCCTCCAATCCTGGTTACAGGCAGAAGTCTTGCTGGAGCTGCTCTTCCTTACACAGGGCATCTGGCTGCTTGGCAGATAAAACATTTGTATCCCCTTCTTATAGTCCCTTTCCAGACAACAAATGTGATTTAGGATCTGGGTTTTTGAAGTTTTATGTTGGGGTGCTACTTCTTTTGAAATGGCAATTCTCTTTTTCATCTTCCTTCATGAAAGAGGTCTGTCACAGCAGGCATGATTCTGATGGTGATTGTCCACAACACAATTTATGGGAGGGACCACAATTCACACCTAGATGGCAGCAACAGTGCTATGTACATCAAAAGGTTAATGCCAGATCGCCAGCCCTACACTTTATGATTCTACTATACCTGCATCTTTATTCCTGAGATTTGTCCAGGCCCCTTGTGGGTAATCTATCACTGAATCAAAGAGCAATCCTTTGAAATGTAAAGGAGGTCTCATCATTTTCCTTCCAGTGTGTCCCCACCCAGCTCACAGAAATGCAGCAATCCACAAATCTGTCTTTGGGGGGGATTCCTTTCCTCCTCATGTCTGCACCAGGCAGGCATGGGCTTCACCAAATTGAACCCAGGTACTCCGTACAATGTACCAATGAAGGCACATTTACTCACTAGACATTCTCAGCACACTTACTGTCAAGCACTAATATCTCTATGCCTTGTACATTTACCTGTGCACATGCATTTGGTATACACACTGAATCTGCGTGCACTGTTCCGTACTGAAGCTTTCCTATATTCAACCAGGGTGTGTTCATTTTACAACACAAGCACTGCCAGCACACATGCTCACTATGTGCGGTGCACAACTGTTCACTCTTCATGTACTGTACTTCACGCAAATACACATACACCCAGCACATCCAGTCTCTGCACATGCACTGCACAGCAAAACATCTCTCATGTAATGTATTGTAATATTATAGTATTTATATAGCGCTTACTACCCCTGACGAGGCGTCGAAATGTGTATTCCTTTCAGGCATACATACACCCATCACATGTACTAACCACACATGTACTGCACAGTACTCCACCATTCTTGTACAGTACCCTTTCTAGGCGCACATACAACCAATGCAGAGTCAATACTCCTGCACTACCTAACATCTACCTGATGCAGGCCAAAGGTGAGTCAAGCACACAGCAGCGGAACTCTTAAAAGGAGAGTGAGTCTGTAGAAGTGTCTTAGGCAACTAGATAACTTATATTGTTTCTCCATGGTAGCAGCACTACATGGATTTTTAGGTATTGCTTGACAGTACAACTGTTATCTGACCTTTTAACATGCACAAAAATTACAGTTATTTTCTTACATAGATAAATACATATTTATTCCCATGCTATTTACATGTAGTGCTTCACATTACCATGCAGCATTCCTTTAAAGCCAGACCTATTATCATTGCCAACACTTTTTTCTGCAGCTGTTGATCTGAATGCAATTATTTTTCTTGTTTGACAGAGTTGACAAATGTCTCCTTATTTGAAACCTGGGAAGGATGGGGTGAGTGGATGGCTTCTTCCACTGTTTCTGGAGGGGACATACGGCCAGCCATGCAAACGGCCTCACGTGATGCTCATTCGGTACCGACTCGCAATTTGGGAATGAGACTCGCAAATTCAGAGTTGCTTTGTGACCGCGAATGCACTTACCCATGGGACCCCTTCCCCTTTGTGAATGTCGAAAAAAATATTGTTTCAGAGCAGGCAGTGGTCCACTGCCTACTCTGAAAAAAACGAAACCAAAAGGTTTCGGTATTTTTTCCATTTTGCAACTCGTTTTCCTTTAAGGAAAACGGGCTGCAAAATGAAAAAAAAAACTGTTTTATTTAAAAAGCAGTCACAGCCATGGAGGTCTGCTGACTACAGCAGGCCACCATCCCTGTGAGTGCAGGGACTCGCTATGGGGTCGCAAAATGCGACCCACCTCATGAATATTGATGAGGTGGGTCTTTGCGACCCCATAGCGAGTCGCAGAAGGTGTCTGAGACACCATTCTGCATCCGATTTTGCGACTTGCAAATTGCGAGTCGCTCAACTCGCAATTTGTAAGTCGCAAAATCGGATTTTGCTACATCTGGCCCATAGTGCCCAGTGAGCTTCATTCTGGGAGGATGGGGTGATTGGATGGCTTCTTCCACTGGTTCTGGAGGGGGCATTGTGCCCAGTGAGCTTCATCCTGGGAAGGATGGGGTGAGTGGATGGCTTCTTCCACTTGTTCTGGAGGGGGCATAGTGCCCTGTGATGCAGACCTTGGGGAGTGCAAGGTGACAGTCTCTCACCTGGGTGTCAGATCACAAGATTTTCTGGGGCCAGGCCGCACTACAGCCCATGGATGCAGGATTACACACTGTCCGCCGGCGGTGACAGCTGCTCAGTGGTGGCGGTGCTGGCAGTGGTGGGGTTAGGCTCCAGCCCTTCTGTGCAGCCTCAGATGGCTGCCCACTGGGACTGCTGCTGCTGGCAGTGGTGCTGGTGGCGGTGCTGGCAGTGGTGGGGGGAGGCTCCAGCCCTTCCTCTGCAGCCTCAGACGGCTGCCCACTGGGGCTGCTGCTGGCAGTGGTGCTGGCGGCGGTGCCGGCAGTGGTGGGGGGAGGCTCCAGCCCATCCCCTGCAACCTCAGACAGCTGAACCACCATGGTTGGTGGTGGGGGCTCCGACTGAGTCCCAGCACCAGGCCCCTTGTCCTTTTTGCCTGCTGGTGCAGGCCCCTTGCCCTTCCTGAGGATGGCTCCTTGCTCCTTTTGGCAGCAGTTGGGGACTGCTCCTTGCCCTTCCCCTCAGCAGCCGGGGATTCCTCCCTGCCCTTCCTTTTACCAGCTGAGTGTGCCTCCTGTTGTATATTGGGGCACTGTACTCACCCCCTTGTGGCTTCTGTGATGCCCCCAAGCACCTATCCAGTTCCGAATAGGCCACCAACAGTACGCGGGCCATCAGGAGGGTCAGGGTTCGACAGACATCCCTTCCTCGTTGGGAGGCCATCCACAGCAGGGCCTCCACCGTCTTCCGTGCCCAGTGTCTCAGGTACTCCCACCGTTTGCAACAGTAGGTGCTCCGCCTGCCGTAGACCCCCAGAGTCTGCACGTCCTTGGCGACGGCACGCCATATACCCTTTTTCTGATGGGCGCTGACCTGCAGGGAAATGGAGACAGGGAAAGGTATTAGTCTGACCGTCCTGCCTGTTACACTCATGGCCCACCATGCCCCTTCCCATCCCCATTAGCACAGACATGGGCCACCATACATGCTGCACGTTGCCCAGGGCCCAACCACCACCTCCCCTACATGACGCCTTCACATACAGCACCCAATGCATTCACGCCCCATGCCTCGTACTCACGGTATACTCACCTGTTGGTCTGGAGGCCCATACGGCATTCAGTACTGGGGTAGGACCCCATCCACCAGTCTCTCCAACTCCGCCCAGAGTTGAAGACAGGGGCCCTTTCCCCAGTGACACGAGCCATGGTCAGTTCCAGAAACAGGTCACAGCAGCACATGCAGTGCAGGTCCTCTCCTGTTGAAGGTCAGGTAGCAAGTGAGTGAACAGATAGAAAATTACGGTGACGTCCACGGCGGTGCATACCGTCACTGCCGGCGTACATCACCATTGGCCATTGTACCCCATAGGGCCCAATGTTAAACAATGAGGAGTTGCACGGCGGTTTTCGAACACCTCCTGCAATGGCGCACAACGTCAGCGGAATTACCTCATTTCCACCTGTTCCTCTAAACAGGACAGGCGGACGCCATTTCAGGGGGAATGCAGGCCATGGCTCCTAACTGTGTCACAGTTCACATATGCACCATTTGGACATCTCCAACAAAATAGTGTTACAATCACAACATGCAATGAAGTGTAGTGTTTGGAAATAAGAGATACTGACCAGCTGCTTACCATTTTGCCCCATAGATTGCAACCGCTGCAGATGAATAAGAGATGGAGACATACACCGTGTACAGACCACTAGTGGACTTGGCAACAATGGAGGACAGGCACATTATCCTCACCTATAGACTGGACAGGGTCACAATCACAGAGATATGTGCCCAATTGGAGCCTGACCTAATCTCTGCTACCAGTCATCCCACTGGGTTCCCCCGTCTTGTGCAAGTGCTATTTGTGCTCGATTTCCTGGCAACTGGCTCCTTCCAAGTGACAGTGGGCTTGGCAGCTGAAATGTCTCAGCCAATGTTCTCAACAGTACTGACCAGAGTGTTGTCTGCCCTGATTAAACACATGCGTAGCTACATCATTTCCCCCCAGGTGGAGTATTTGGCCATAGTGAAAGCTGACTTCTATGCAATGGGACATATCCCCAACATTATTGGGGCAACTGATGGTACACATATTGCTTTTGTGTCCCCCCCGGAGGAATGAACAGGTGTTCAGAAATCGAAAGAGCTTTCACTCCATGAATATGCAGATGGTGTGCCTGGCGGACCAGTACGTCTCCCACGTCAATGAAAAATATCCTGGGACTATGCATGATGCCTTTATCCTGAGAAATAGCAGCATCCCATATGTGATGGCTCAATTCCAGTGGCACAGGGTGTGGCTAATAGGTGAGCCCTGGTTCCCACCCAGTGGATGTTGGTGTATGGGTATGTGTGGGCCCTAAAGGTTGGTATGTGGCTAACAGTTGTCCTTCTATATGTGCCGGTGACTCTGCTTACCCCAACCTCTCATGGCTACTGTGAGGAATCCAAGGACTAGGGCACAGGAACGTTACAATGAAGCACATGGGCGAACAAGAAGAATTATAGAGAGGACCTTTGGCCTCCTGAAGGCCAGGTTTTGTTGCCTCCATCTAACAGGTGGATCACTGTACTACTCACCCAAAAAGGTCTGCCAGATCATTGTACAATACTTCCAATGACACACAGGTAAGACAGTGTAACTTTACATGTAAATGACTGTTTTGTGTTTGACATTGTCACTGGCAGGCTGTTTTTCCCACTTCTATGGCCACTCACTGCACCCTTTAGCATCTCTATTCGCAGATATTTGTGCCCCACTACCGCTCCTGGCGTGTTGACTGCAGCCAACTACAGGTCATTCCTATGTATACATTACTGTACAGTTAATTTTCAATGTTTAAACCTTGTTAAAACAAATACATACTTAAATTATTTCATATACTCCATACTTGTATTTTATGAAAGGGTGTTTATTTAAGTGCGAAGAAGTAGAGGGGGATGTGCAATGGGCTGGGGTGATGATGGAGGAAAGTCCAGGTTAGAGTCCAGTCTATTTGTATCATTGGTGCATTGTCCAAGGGGGCATAGAAAGGGGAGCAATGGCAGTTCAAGGTGGACAGGGTGACAGAGTGGGACACAAGGGTGATAATCAGGAGAGTCTTATTTCCCAGCGGGGGTCTTGACAATAGTCTCTGGCTTCTGCCTGGATTGCAGGGAACATTTGTGGGGTGGTTCTCCTTCTGCAGGGGGAGGGGTGCTGGCGGCCTGTTGTTCCTGTGGCAGGGCCTCCTGTCCACTAGCGGCAGCGGGGGTGGAGGGCTGTTCATCGGTTTGGCTAGTGGCAGAGGCCCGGTGGTATGCCACTGTCTCCCTCATAGTGTTGGCCATGTCTGCCAGCACCCCTGCAATGGAGACCAGGGTGGTATTGATGTCCTTCAAGTCCTCCCTGTTCCCTAGGTACTGTCTCTCCTGCAGCCGCATGTTCTCCTGCAACTTGTCCAGTATCTGGCCCAGCGTATCCTGGGAATGTTGGTATGCTCCCAGGATCGCGGTGAGTGCCTCCTGGAGAGTCGGTTCCCTGGGCCTGTCCTTCCCTGTCACACAGCAGTCCTCCCAGCTTCCCTCTTGTCCTGTACCTCTGTTCCCTGACCCCAGGTCCCTGACCGTCCTATGTTTGTGGGGTGGCCTGGGGTCCCTGTAGTGGTGTCCACACTGCTGATTGACGTGTCCTGGAACAGAGGTATGGGCCAGCTGGGTGGGTGCTGTGCTGGTGTTTCCTGAGGGGAGGCTCTGTGGTGGTGTGTGACTGTGCCTGAGTAACTGACGGTCCGGAGATCCCTGATGAGCCAGGTTGGACATCCAGATCCAGGCAAGCAGAGCTGCTGTCATCACTGTGGGCCTCTTTTGTTTAGGCGGGGGGGGCTGGATGTTGCTGGCACCTCTTCTCCTGTGACATTGGCTGGGGGACCTGTGGGGATGTAAATGCAGTGTTATTGTTTATGCATGTGACATCATGTGCATGGGTGTGTTGCCCTATATGGTTGTTGTTGCTCTGGCAGATATTCCTTTGTGTGAGTTACAATTTGGTGGGCTAGGTGATTCTCTCCAGTGTGCATGCAGTGGTGATAGGTGTCCATGCAGGTCTGTGAGTGGTGTCCATGCATTGGTGTTGGTGGGGTATGTGGGAGGCGGTGAAGTGATGGGAGTGACGGTAAGGACTGGGGTTTGTGATGGCATGCAGGTGGGGGGAGTGACAGTAATAGAGATTTGACTTACCAGACTCCTGTCCTCCTCCTACTCCTGCCAGGTCCTCAGGATGCATGATTGCCAAGACTTGCTCCTCCCATGTTGTTAGTTGTGGGGGAGGATGGGGGGTCCACCGCCAGTCCTCTGTAAAGCTAGTTGGTGTCTTGCTGCTGTGGAACGTACCTTCCCCTATAGGTCGTTCCACCTCTTCCTGATGTCATCCCTTGTTCTGGGGTGGTGTCCCACGGCGTTGACCCTGTCCACGATTCTCCGCCATAGCTCCATCTTCCTAGCAATGGATTTCTGCCGCACCTGTGATCCAAATAGCTATGGCTCTACCTGGATGATTTCCTCCACCATGACCCTTAGCTCATGAATTGGTATGTGTGTCTCATATTATGCTTGGCGGCTATCCATCACGGCGGTGTTATGTTGGCGGCAGTCAGCATGGCGGTAAGCGGGATTTACCGCCAATATCATTATGAGAGCCTTAGTGTTACAATGGTGGAGGTACATCAATGTCTGTGCTATAATTTGTTTTATTTTTAGGACACTCCTATAAGGTGAATTAATATTTAAAGAATATGCTTCAGTATCTTAAAGGTTTTCTTTTTTGCTTTTTATGGTAGCATATCAGTTTTTTTAGTAGTACGATATCTATTCATGATTGGCCTTTAGGGGGGCATTAGAGAGCCCACAGCAAGAAGGCCGTTCCCTAGTGCAGCTCTGCCGGCTGGGACACCTAAACCTATCATAATCCTGTTAACTAACGCACATCCACCCCTGTAAAGAGGGAAACCAGGATCGAGACGACCATGGCGAGCTTATATGCCCTCAAAACTGTATACTTTGGTGAAAAATGAGCAGAAACTGTGTGGAGTCGGCCGGCACAACTACCAAAACACAAAATGGTGCATGGAGGAGCACGGCCTGATATCTGACCTGTAGACGAGGCACTGAAAGAACGCAGTGTGCACGGGCTGCAACGCTGCAGGCTGGTGAGGCGTGAGACTGTGAGATGGAGGAGACAGCCTGGGCGAGTGCAGCCCCTGCAAGTAGTGAACCACGGAGTGGGCCGAGGCAAGGTGGTGGTGGCCGCTTCGCTTACTTGGTTGACGGGCAGCAGGAGTGCTCGTGGTGACAGAAGGTGCACTGGAAGAGCCAACGGGGCCTCCCTCTCCATTGAAGGGAGAACACTGGAACAGGCTGGTGAGTGCTTAGCAGTCTGTGCGCGGGGACTGTCTGCTGGGAGTGGATGATTACAACGGCCCGGAGACCTACGACTTTCATGTTGAGAGTACTGCACTGTAAGCTTGCCGCTGCATATGCCATGATTCAGCAGCAGGCTTAGATAAAGCTAACAAGTACAATTTCGACATGGACACTTGTGCTTTAATGGATGCAGGGCTACATAGATGAACAATGACAGTGGCGATTTGGGACAGCACAGAAATGGCATAATGTGTTGCCTCAGAAAATCCTTGGTTTGCTGCCACCTTACTGAGCCACTGGGGAGCATAATCCCATGTATTGGGAGCTGTGGCGTATGGAGCAGTCCCCGGGCCTGTAATACACTATTGAATGTGGAAATGACCCACTCACGAGCTGATCGTGCCTGTGAGGACTACTGAGTCCCTCCAGCCTTGCATATAAGAAGTGCATGCTCCACCAAGAGGAATCTGTACTCGATATCGATGCACTAGCTTTAGTACCTTAGACTTCCTTGATCATGTTACTGGGAGATTGGTAGTTGTAGGAGTGTTGTGATAGGGCCCTGCAACTACTGGGATGAAAAATTGGCTAACCACAACAATATCTTGGGGACTGATTGTGCGGAGCAGTCAAGAGTTAGAAGGTCCCACTTCCCTCCTCTGTATACTACACGCTGGTGACCACAATGAGAAAGGCTAATAAATCACAGACCCGCTTCACCTTCGAAAATTGGATGTTTGCTAGATCACAACCTGATCCTATGATATCTCCAGACCAGGGCCCACAGCCAAAGGGCACCACGGCACTTGAAAATACACTGCAGGTTAAGCAGCAGTTTCTACGGTCTACTGATGGGAAAATAGATTCCCTAAACATTTGCATGGATCAACAGCATGAATAATGGGTGTAGAACAATGTATCTCATGCATTGAAGATGACCTAAAAACTGCCTCTATGAAAAGTTTACTTAATTTAAATATGGAAAAGGTCTTAGTAGTCATACAGGCCAAGAATTTGGAACTTGAGGCATGTTCCAATTGGAATAACCTCAGAATTACTGGAATTCCAGAATCCATCAATACTGGCAAAATGGAGCAGTTTGTGGAAACTATGCTCTGTGAACTATTTGGGGCAGAAAAACTATCAACTGATGCTGGTGGTGGAGTGAGCACACAGATCCTCGGGGGTTAGACCCCCTTCAGGAGCACCGCCACGCCCCAAAATAGCTAAACTGCTCAACTATCAGGACCGTGATATGGTGCTCTGCTTGGCACGCAAAAAGAGGGAGGCCTGGCTCCCACTCTTTGCCCCAGCACTTCCATTGAGATATCACCTAGAGATAGTTACTCGGGAAAGACTAACACTCAATCTGCTTGGTGAGCTGGGATTACAGACCATGGGGGACCTCTACCCTGAAGGAACATTTGTGGAACTGGCAGATCTACCAGGTGTGAGGGGGGTGGCTCCACTTTTACCATTTACATATCATCAACTGCGGGCTGCAGTGCGAGAGTTGTATCCCCAATTCCCTGCTGAACCCCGACTCTTGGGGCATTACAAATATTACTTGCCAGTGCTACGTGCAAGTGACTGATCACTAAACTATAAAGTGCATCCCAGCATGATAGACAGGGAACAACACATGTAGCTTTACAGAGGTGGAATGCAGTGTTAGACGCACCACTCAGCAGGGAGGACTGGAACTTTTGCTGTGCACTAATGGAAAGGCTTACCTCTAACTGTAACCTCAGAATTATCCATTTCAAATATCTGCATCAAATGTATTATACCCCTGTCCGACTGTTTAAATATGGATTGTCTATAGAAACACATTTTGTGTGCTGTGGAGCAGAAGGGGTGGATTTTCTGCACCTTGCTTGGAACTGCACTCTGATTAAATGATATTGGGAAAAAGTTACGTCTGCTTTAGCTGCTATGGGGCTGGAGGTGGGGTGCTCCCCTCAGCTGGGTTTACTTGGTCTGTTAAAGCCTCTCCAATCGGCGAACTTGAAGCTGGTGGCGGTGGCTCTCCTCCTGGCGAAACAAAGGGTTGCACCGCACCGGGGAAAGAAATATGTTCCCACACTGAATCAATGGTCCAAGACATGACATATTGCCAAACGCAACTCGAACTGTACGACGAAGAACTGCCAAAACCCTCCAGGCCGAAAGATATATGGAGCCCATTTACAGAAAATCTCCTGTCCAGATCTGAGGCAAACAGAAAGACAAGCAAGTGGGGATGCCTGATACGGTGATAATGTGATACGGTTTTCTGTTCATTAACCAATGTAATGATCTATGACAGTGGTTCCCAACTTGTGGTCAGGGGACCCCTGGGAGTCCCTGAAGCCTCCTCAGGGAGTCCGTGACTGCTGTGAAAATTAAATAATTTGAACAGATTAGGTCCCCAACTTTCAGAAATGATTCAGTGGGGGGTCCCCAGATTCCAATAATGATTCAGGGGAGGTCCCTGGGTTCCAGTATTGATAAAGTGGGGGTCCACAGACGTCAAAAGGTTGGGAACCACTGAACTATGAAATGCATTACATGGACATCAGTTATGTAACACGCAAGGGTGGTGTTATTGGCTAGCGATACAGATCTATCCAGCATCTCTAGCAGTGCTAGCGAAGATATGAGGGAACAATTACCACAACCTCCCTCTTGTTCCTCCCATAGGTCGCCTTTTTTATTAGAACTGGAGAGATACCGAAAGGGCCAAAAACAATTGCAGAGGAGGGAGGAGGTACCCGCAAGATCATCAGGTGGGGAAAACACAAATCCAAACACAAGCAAAAGATTGGAGGGAGTCACAACACGCTCGACAACTCGCAACTCACAACAGTGACAGGTGATTCTGCCCCTTTGACACATACCCTCAATTTAATCTCAATTGTTAACATCTCAACAGTCATTCTGAATCCCGAACAAATAAATATCCTTTTTAAGTTCATACGCAAATGTAAGCTGTACAAATATTTCCAAGACAGTAACACTCCACCTCAAGTTGCCACTGCTCTGTGCAACACCTCAAGCTCCATGTCCATCAAAGATGTTAAGGATGTTCAAACTCTGCTGTCTATTGAACATAATGAGGGTCCTCTCCCATCACTTTCAGAGATTCTTGCTGATCTGAAGTGGCAATTAAGAAATATAAAGAGAATAGATGGTATTAGATACATTCTTTATTTCAACCCAAAGATGGTTTGCTTGGGATAGGTGTGTTAGAAGCTTACCTCGGGGTTCCAAGCACCAGCTGAGGCACAACATATAACATGAAGAGACTTTAGGACCTGTGCATCAAAGCAATTGCATTGCTCAAAATCAGCTGTTTGGTGGAAAACTGAAAACGTGCACCAAGCCACGTATGACAAACAATGCAACAAAAGTGAAACCATTGAATTTGGATAGGCCAGGGAATTATCAGATGATTACTGCAGACCTAGAAACAAAACCGCCACAAGTGGATTGTTAAAGCAACCCATTGAGAGACCACTATTTCTTTCAAGCCACCATACCTTTTTATATGATGGGTTTGGGATATTGCCTTCTGTATATTTTTAGAATGGTTTCAGAGACTTAAGCCACCATGCTAAATGGTACAATTATACTACAAATCTAATGTAATTAAACATTAACAACCCTACGTGTATATTAGTCACCCATCTACAGTTGAACCAACTCCTCCTGGTTTCGCATGTCTGGCACCTGGACTTGCAAAGTGACCACACACACCAAGGCATTTTGTATAATCTTCCTGCCTCACCCTCACTCTGACACTGCCCAATCCCCTCCCCCCCCCCCCCCCCCACGCACACACACAGGCAATGCTGACTACACCCCTTGACACGATCCACCGTTTTGGGAACACGTGACTATCCCCTTCCCTTTTTCCATACACCAAACCCAACAGAAGCCTTAGTAGCAGTTGCTCCCTCAAAACGGCGGGCAGACCGTAATAACACTTACTGTCAAGGTGCCCAGGTTCTCCCATTTGACACTGTCAGGTGTGCCGGTTGATTGTCGCTGCTCCATTTAAACCTTTTTCTCCACGCCATCCCATGGGCCCTAAAGTAATCACTTGGATGTTTGTAAGCGGCCCACAGAGCTGCGCCAGGGCGAACCATGGCTGTACAGTGACTACTAATGCGTCACTTAACATTACCCAACTGCACCAAGGGCGCCAGCACAACAAAGTGGAGCATTCTGCACGTGACACACCCAACGGCAGCGTGTTACCTTCTTGACTGCATAACCAGGAGGGTAAACATCTCACATATTTGAGTTTCTCACCTGTTGTATCTCTTTTTTACATCTCTGACCTGTCTTCCACCTCCCCTTTACCTGTCTCTTTCTCGCCAGTTTGTCCAAATATCAACCAATCCCTCAGATGTTTTTTTTTAATCTTCCTCTATGTTACTTTCTAAACTGTCCACTGTCTCCCATTCCCTGTCGCTGTAGCAACACACGCCCATGTGTCTCCCTACCTTCCGCTGCCACTGTCTCACATGCTCACCTCCCTACTTCTTCGTTTTCTTTTAGCCTGTCTATCTAACGTCTCTCTATTACACCCATCTTCCCTTATCTCGCAGCTATTTCTCTCATCATTGTCTCTACTATGATCTCAACTGTCTGCCCACCCCCGCCTCTCCTTCTCTCGGAACAGACTCTTTATAAGTAGTCTCTCATTTGTATCCCCACTCTTTCTTAGCGGCCTCTATTACTTGCCTGACCTGTATTTCTGACCTGTATTTTTCTTACGTTTTACCAACATCCATTTACCTCTCAGTTGTCTATCACCCGTTACTTACTTATTACTTGTCTCACACTTGTCTCTCTTTCTCTGTCTTTCTTAGATATCGTGTTCTTATCTGTATCTACCAATCTCACAATTCTCATACTGGCACCCCCGTCTATCTATCTATCTCTCTATCTATCTCTCTATCTATCTATCTATCTATCTATCTATCTATCTATCTATCTATCTATCTATCTATAATTTTCCCTAGTCTCACTCGCTTTTGTACCTGTCTGTATCTGTCACAACTGTCACCTCTCTTTGATGTCTTTCTCACCCCACTCTCTCTCACACAGCCACAAACACACACACACGCACACAGCTGCTTTTGTCGCTCAGTCTCACGTCTCTTTTAGGGGCTTCATTCTGCTCCGTTTAGTTTTTCCTCTTCTTTCCCTTGAATGTCTTTCCCTTCTACCCCGACTCTCTTCCAGTCAGGTGACCCTGGCAATAAAAAGGGCCGGGCGCACGTGCCCGTGGCCAGTTCGAAACACTATGCTACTGTGTCTGCGTGAGTTATTTCAGTAGCATGAGGGCCTAGGGCGCCAACACTACAAATACCATCACAAGATGGCAGTGCAGCCTTTGTGCGCATGTCCAGAGTTTAGAAAGGAGAGAATCTGCCTGTTAAAGCCATTATTCTACAACTTGCAAATAAGAACGTGATGGCAGGCCATGATTATCAGTATGGAGTGCTCCAACATTCAACTCAGTTGCCAGTTTATTAAATTTTTCATGGCTGTAGCCATGTACGCTATTAGACTCTTAAATAATTTAACCAGGTTGCTGAGAACGGTTCGGAAAATAAGGAGATCAGTATAGAGTGAGAGGCCTCTGAAGTGGTCTTACTTCATCAAGTCTATCCAGGTTTTCAGTTTTTTTTTCCTCTTGTTAAGAATCTTCGAACTAACTGCACCAGCACCTTGCATCGTTTACTGTCTTCTCTGGCCTGTTGTCTATGCACCCTGGAGCCAAATGAAGCCACTTTAAGATATTTGCAGAGTACTGTACCCGCACTTTTTATTCAGCATTTTTACTATTTGCCCCCAACATTACGTTGACGTATTTAGAATCATGCTTATGAAGCAGTTGTTATGTTTGGACACACAAATATTGTGGTTTTTATTTATTGTAAGATTTTAACTAATCCAACAATAAAATACTTACTTGCCAATACTTTTGTGGTCGATACTTTGGCTAAGATATTTTTATTGCACAATAATGAAAAACGGAAGTCTGGTAGTTTACCCCATAACATTCCAAGTAATTATATTAGAGGTGTATGAAATGGAGGTCGGCGGGGTTGAGAAAGAGGGGGTGCAGTCCAGTTGGAACTGAAACGGGGGCAGTACTGTGGGAAGTGGTGAGAAGAAAAGGCAGGAGTACCCTAAAAGGCTAAGGGGATATAGGCATCTTCAGGCTTCGTTGTCAGGAATTCCAAAGGGCAGCTTCTCTTTCTGAAACCGTCCCGCCAATGAGGGGCCAATTTTTGAAGGGGGTGTGAGGTTTAGTTAAATATGAGTGGACTTGCCGGTGTGTCCTGGACACAAGCTCCTCCCACGTCCTTCTTTAGATACCCTTTTCCCCTTGGTTGCGACCAGCATTGCTTCGATTGTTTTTCTTTCACTGAGGCTTCGAGCAAAGGTGCTGCGTGGGGGTGTCTACTTTATTCGTATCTGTCTTCTCATCCTCCCAAGACCTGATCGCACGTCTTTCTGTTCTTTCCTGTGGCTGTGACAATGCTTTAAGGCTTTTTTAGACCCGCCTGCTTTTCGCCATTTTGCAATGGGGGGGCCCGCGGAGAGAGAGACTCGCTCTAGTCTCTCCGCGGGTCTTTTCGGGACGACAGGAAGTGGCGCGGGTGCGCCAGGATTGGCGGACAGGTAAGTGGGGGTGGGCGTTAGGGATGGGTTAAAAGGGGGTAGAGGGGTGGGGTCGGCCTCTTTCCAGGCCGACCATTACAGGGAGGAAGTTTTGGACCACCCACCCACCCTGCATAGAAGGTAGGCAGCAGGGGAGGGTTTGTCAAGGGAAAGGCGGGATTAGGTAGGTAGGGTTAGGTTTGACGTCAGTTAGGACAGGTGCGGTGCATAAGAGTTGGCAGGAAATGGGGGAGGGGGGAGAGCCAGATGCGGGCTTGTTCCCCCCTTCCAGGGGGAAAAATGAGGTGAAGGATCAGAATGGGGGGAGGTTTGTTTACAAACAAGGAGGGCATGGAAGGAAGAGGGGAGTGTCTAGGGGAGGGGATTGGAAGAAAGCTATTAGAAAAGAAGGAAGGGCATGAGGAAGCTTTTAAGTTGAAAGTTGGGCGAGAAGGGATTTCATACAGTTCAAAGTTGTTGTTGTTTATGTTAAATCCTGTCCTAAATAAATGACCTTTTGCACTAGAAATGAGTGTCAATGTATGTTTGTCCCGATTCGCAAAATAAACACGGAATTAACTCTTAAACCCGATCTCCGCGGTTTTCCTGTCATTTGCTACAATAAGAGCAGAGAAACATTGCACACTGTTGAAAACAGCGGCAATGGACAAGAAAGGGTGCTGTAAGACTATCAGCACATTGTCTGTTTTGTTTAATCGTATTGTTTTTGTTAACAAACAGACTGGAAAGAAATCATGAAACTGCACTTGTTACTTACATAAATAGGTTGACAACTGCAATGGTTTGTATTTTTTGTCCATTGCATCCTCCTGTGTGTAAAGATTTTAAAGTGTATGCTCTATCATAAAGATAACAAACACAAAATGTTGCAAAAATAATATTTTATTTCAACCCCACTACAATAACAATTAGTTTTTATTATAGAGCCTTATAACACACTTCAATTAAAATAAGTCATGCAATGAAAACTGTTTAGCACATTTTTATTATTGTTTAATATAAACCCATATTTGTTACAGCCTTCTCATGCTTACTGTGTAATTTCTATACTTTTTGTGTCAAAGAATTCTGGTAACACAGCACAGAAATACAAGTTGCATGAAAGGTAGAGAGCAGAACAGCACCATATCTAATAAACAATAGCACAATTTTTCTCTCTGCACTGGTGCTCTGTAGGATGCATTGCACTAATTTACACATCCTTGAACTATTGTGAAAAATCGTGAGAGATGTCAGACGTAGGTTTTGTGTTGGAACATGACCTCTCCAGTATGAAATAATGTGCTTTTACATATTTTATCACGTTTATGACTTTATATGTGTGCTGTACAGTATAGCATACAAGCACATTTTACAAAGTATTGACAAATAAAACGTTCCTGTAACTGTACGCCTGCCTCGAGGAGGTGTATATTTTTGTTGCAAACCTCTTGTCAATGTTAGTAGAAAGGGATTTTCATCACAAACCCATGAGTGGTTCAATGGGAATGTGCATGGACCACCCATTGTATGCCCCATTGATGCAAAGTAGTGCAAACTGCTACTTTGAGGTACTTTTAAGTTTCTTTCCAGTGCAAAACACGTTTTTTGCTTGAAAGTAAATTGCAAAGTCAATACTTACTTTGTGGTGGGCGTGCATCATAAAAGGGACGCAAACCCATGAAAGTATTTAGAAATTTCACCTGCAATTTTAGTTACCATCTCACCTTTGTCTTTTTTTGATTGGATGAAACAAGAATACTGCCTTTCTCGGGTGGGAATGATGGTGCAGCTTACAGCCATTCAGCTGTAGCAACTTCTCAGAGTAAAGAACTGGTTGTCATTCTGCATTGTGTATGCCTTTAATAGTGTATGTGGCAATTGGGTGTTTAGTGTGGGTAATGGTTATTGGTGGTAAAGGCATTTTTAGGTTTTAGGGCAGGTATGGGCTTTGGGGTGGTAAGGGCATTTTTAGGTTTTAGGAAGGGTATGGATTTTTGCGTGGTAAGGGCATTTTTAGATTTTAGGTTGGGTATGGGTTTTGGGGTGGTGAGGGCATTTTTAGATTTTAGGGCGTGTATAGGTTTTTGGATGGAATAGGCATATTTAGGTTTGAGGGCGGGTATGAGATTTGGGGTGGTAAGGACATGTTTAGGTTTTAGGGTGGGTATGGAATTTGGGGGGTAAGGGGTGTTAAGGTTTAAGGTGGGTATGGGTTTTGGGGTGGTAAGGGCATTTTTAGGTTTTGGGGTGGGTATGGGATTTGGGGTGGCAAGAGCATTTTTTAGGTTTAGGGTTAGCATGTGTTTTGCGGTGGTAAGGGGCGTTTAGCTTTTAGGGTGGGTATTGGTTTTGGGGTGGTAAGGTAATTTTTAGGGTAGGTAGAGTTTTTGGGTGGAAAGGTGTGTGCATGTGTATATATATATATATATATATATATATATATATAATGTATGTTATACTTCCTCTACTTTTTATCATGCATATGCCTTTACTACAAACTTTTTTGTGGTAAAGACATGTGTGTTAAGACATTTTGTGGTAAGTGCATGTTCAGTAATGACCATGCGTTGTACTTACTGCGTTGTAAAGCCATGAGTTGCTCTGTCATACATCAGTTTGTGAATAGTCATGGCAGGGGAGTACTCCAGTGGGAGCTTGATTCGTACACCACATGCAGGATCCTCAGTGTACAAAATCAAGGAGCCCAGACTTCAGTCTATTACCTTCACTATTATTGCCTTTGCATCACACATAGTGCATTATTGAGGATAATGCAGAGTGTTGCTTTGATTACCCCACCACCCTCATATACCTTTAACCAGATAAATTCCACCCAGCATTGGCTTGTTCTGAAAAGCTATGCCGCCCTGAGAGCGTGAGAAATCGGGTTATTGAGGGGATGTTAACCCTTCTCAAGCAACAACCACAATGCTTGTCAGTGTGACCCACAAAAGTCACTAAGTTAACCTGTGCTTAACCCTCTGGTAGCTCGGCACAAAACCAGTCGGGTTTAACTTAGAGACAATGGGCCTCATTAAGATTTTGGCAGGCGGAAAAGCCAGTCAGCTGAAATTCCGACGGGGAGGTTGCTGCCATTGTGGCTGCCTTCCCACGGGTCCCTTACAGGTTTCCCGCTGAGCAGGAAAGAGCCTACAGCATTGTCTCTGGCTTGTAGTAGAGCTCACGGAAATGCTGTAGTGCGTAGGGTGCTCCAGCACCCTTGCAATGCGAACCTTGCAAGGGTGCTGGCCAGGGAGGCCCCTGCACTGCCCAGGGCAAGGGCAGTGCAGGGGCCCTCCTGGGGCAACCTGCACCTGTTCTCCGCCAGCCTTTTCATGGCCGTGCTACCGGCAGGAAATTGCTGGCGGAGAACGAAGCCGTAATCCCCAGGGCAGCGCTGCCCTCGTGAATTACAATCGTCATAACCGCCAGACCATTGGGACGAATAATCCTGGTAGTGCTGGCGGTCCAACCACAGGCCGACAGGCACGGTCGTAATATGGTACTCGGACCGCTGCATTGGCAGTCTGACTGCCACCACAAACCTGGCGGTTATGAGGGCATGAGGGTTCGTAATGAGGGCTAATGTGTAAGTATACAGCCACACATGGTGAAGACATGCACACTAATTTATGGGGATTTGATGGATCTTTAAGTAGGCAATGTCAGTGTGCATACCCCACTGACAGATATAGAAACAAAGGCCTTTGAACCTCGACTGTGAAACCACTGCCAACGCTTCCAGTCACAGCATAGTCTAGGTTGAGAGGCAGTAGCAACTGGATGGGGGAGTACAGATAGGGTGATTCTGGCTGCTCAAGCACCATATGGAATTAAAACAGCAGCAAAAGCGATGCTGATCTTCCAATGGATATGCATGATTGTTAAGTTCACTAAAGAAAAACAAAAGACTTGCTAGGAAAACATACACACAGAAGGCAAGTACAGCTTTTCTAAACTGTGCCACAGATTTTCACCCAAACACCTTTATTTTGAAAATGTACATTATTTTTGGGGCAGGTGGAAAGGGAAGCAGTATGCCAAGTGTATGGGCATTTAGGGATGGCTTGTGGTTAGCAGGTTGCCTAGAATGTTCTTTTGGGAGAAGCCGCTCCCTGAGCTACCCCAAAAAGAACAAAAAGAAGAAATACAGTTACATTTTATTCTCCGTACTCGTCGCAAAAAATGCTGCAATAAATGCAGTTGTGTGCGACAAAATTTCCATTTTTATGCCGCAAAGTTTTTAAATCAATGCCACAAAATCCTAGGGGGTCTGCTTTTTGTTCTGTACAGCCTGCATATGATAGTCTGCTTTCACTCCGACATTATGAGGGAACATAATGTACTTAAGTCAAACGCTGTCCCTATGCCCCGGAATTATCAAATGTCCGAGTGCCGCAGAAATAGTTGCACAGAGGCAATATGTAGATTTCCTCTCACCAGTTTCCCTCTCAATTAAGTGAAGGCAGGCAATGTGTGTTGTCTCACAGAAGCAGGGCATAATGTTGTCATTAGAAGTTTGTACTAAAGTTTTTTTTTGACAAATAAAGGTAAGTATATATAGGCCAATGTGTCATTTTGTTCATGAATGACATTGTGACAGAGGAATACACCTGTAATAAGAAAGCAAATCATGCGGCACTACAGACAGGTTACAATCTCCTGAATATGATGAGTTAATGGCACCTTCCTAAGGTGGTACAGGTACTCTCTTGATCTTGACTGTGGTACATGACTTGAGATCTGTGTTTGGTGTTGCCACAAATGTTGTATGTGTGAGTTTAGTATCCTGCTGGAGGAGCCTGTAAAAGATTTGGATCCCAACATCATAAAACAGTTGTTGCATCTAATTCTGTGTCTCTCTGACTGTGACACCTAGAAGATGGTCTTATTACGGGGAATGGAAAAAGGTGTACTAGGGAGGAGGGCGAGATATCTGGGAACAGCAGAAAAGCACAGTCAAGGAACGTAAACCCAGTGAATTAAAAACATTAGACATGTAGAGAATGGTAGAATAAATACTGGTGGACTTTGACATGTTTTGGTCCGGGTAGTACTCCTTAATTGGCACATGATGGGGCTAAGTTAGGAAGACTGGGATATAAAACTGTGAAACAATTTACTCAGTCACTAAATAAAGGGAGAGGCACAAGAAAGGAGAGAGAGTGGCCAGGACATGCGCAACATGATTCTGGTGTTGTCTTTCAGTTGTGAGAGGATATCAGTTGTGGGATAAGGAATGCATCAAGGCGTTGATTGGGGAACGCCTATAAGAGATGGTTCTACTAATCATTGGGAATAGGATGGTGGATCCTAGCAAGTTGGATCAATCTTCACAATCAAGCTCACTTGCTACGCTAGAGATGGATTCTTCTTAGTTTGAATCTATGAGGATATATAATAGTCTGCCACATAGCACTCATACCTGATTTAAGGTCACATAGACAATGCATTGCTTTGTAAAACGTCATTCTCAATTTAACACACACCCAAGTCTACAGTAAGCTAAGATTTAGTCATTGTTGATTGAAGCTTCTTCACAAGCGGATAGGAAGCTGCAATGTAATCAGATACTGGCTCCACTTGCCTTGAATACATTTACCTTCTTACAATTCGCATTCCAAAATACACATGTACATTGATGTCGGCAGGGCAAAAGCAGTATTAGCCCAGCGTTAGGATGTTTTCTTTTTAGGTATAAACATTTGCAAAACTTAGTGTTGTGGACCTGAAGGATTTTATACTAACTTGCTCAAAACTGCTGTATCTAAGCACCACATTACTGTGACCCACTGCTGTAGAATCATCTCTTGCATTTGATGAAGACTTGCAGCCCGAATTATGGACTTTCCTCAGTAGTGCTTGCATTTCTTTTGCCTTGCTGTGCCCAGGAATATAAATTTATGGACATTAATGAGAGAGAAGGGGCGACAAATAATTCTGTAGACCCTATATTAAACCTATGATCTAAGAGAGCAGATTGAGAAAGGAGGAATTTTAGGAGCAAGAAGAAAGAGCAAGAAGAGTGAGTAAGTGAAAGAAAGGAAAGGATTTGTCGGTAGACAGGAACATCTAAAATAAGAAGGTGGCATGAAGGGACTAAAAAAGGAAGGAACGAATCTGATGTGGAAACCTCAGCAAAGTATAGGAGAGAGGATGGAAAGTGTCCTCTCCTTGTCACAGCAATAAAAGAATATCAAGCTTTGCTACATTAAGAAATCAAGAATATAGTTGCGCACAAGTTTTGCTTTTACTAGATTACTGAGCCAAATGTATAAAACTTTGTAGCGTCAAAAACCCTGTAATCTGAAGAAAAATATGGGTTTTGCAACTGCTAAAAAGTTTTTCTTTCTGTACCATACCCATTTAAGAAGTCTACAAAGACTCTTAAAATGGGTTTGGGATCGAAACCGGAATTCCTGGTACAAATCATGGAAAAGTTACAAACTTCCAACTTGGGGTTGTAATTTATCTGTAAAAGGAAAGGGGTCTTCTTTTGACCACAGCCAAATCTAATTGAAATGTTTAAGGAAAGAAAGCTCTTTTTTTAAGCAGACCTGTTTCCTTTATGGGAATAGGGCTACTTTCAGAATGTTTAACTTATTTAGAATCAATCACAGGCATAGTGTAGCGGTCTGCCGATGCTTCCAGGCCACCATCATTGTGATTGCTACCAACTGGAGAGAGTCCACAACTTGTGACCTACCTAATGAATATTAATTAGGTACTTCAGATTGCGACTCACTCTGATTCGGAATTTTAAAGATCAACCTGCCTATTACATAGGTCGGTTCTCAAATTTAGAAACTAGTTACAAAAAGACTAGTTACAATTTTCCACCACTTTTCTGACGAGTATCTTTGCGCGTCTGGCCTATATTGCTTAGTATTTTCAGCTTTTATGAACAACAAGTTCCATTTTAATGAATTTGCATTGATTTCTCAGTATTAACAATGTGAGTGTTTG
The DNA here is from genome assembly GCF_031143425.1 of Pleurodeles waltl. NCBI lineage: Eukaryota > Metazoa > Chordata > Amphibia > Caudata > Salamandridae > Pleurodeles > Pleurodeles waltl. The sequence goes on along the minus strand of NC_090440.1, from coordinate 547,388,364 downwards.
AGTGGTTTCCCGTCAAAGGCAGTTCTTTTAGCTATCCGGCAAATGCATCACCCTTAGGAATTATCAGTAATATGAACTCAAATCTAGTCAAGCCTTGTATCAACATAAAGCATAATCCAGCTTGGTTGGGCTATACAGATAAATAATAACATAACATTGACCCATCCCCCCTCAAGACCATGAAATCTAAGCTTGTCCTTAAGTGGGAATGGATTTATAATTTTGTGGCCAAGAATACAGAAGTATCTCCCGCTCACACTATGACAAACACTAGATTCCCTGATGTGACTCTCTATAACACGTTGTATACCCCAAAGGCATTGTACTAGCAGAATGAAGCAGGGATGCTTGTGCTGTCAGACAACATTTCCTCCCACTTGACTCAGGTTACAAAATACAAACCCTTCTGCTTATTTTCCACCACAGACATTAACCTAGGCCACCTTCTCTATTTCACATGGGCCTTGAACCACTCACACTTGCCCAGCAAATCTCAGACTTACTTGCATGCATAAGCAGCGATTTGGAAAGAAAATGTGTTGACATTTTGTTCCAGTGGTTCAATAAGAGATCTCCTCTCTTTCCGGGTCAATATATCAGGTAAAAAGGATCTGGAAATTGATAAACAAAATGCAAAGGGTGGCCTCTTCAGCTCCTAACCATTCTACCTGCAGTACACTTGGTTTAGTATGCGCAAAAATATCAATGTCACATGGGGGTTAATTTAGCTTAGTTGATGCTGTGTGCAAATGTGAAGACAAGCTGCATTTTCCCTGTGTGTCCTAAATGTGTCGCCTTTGCTAGCATAAATGCTGCCAAGGATTTTTAAATTAAGCTACATACGTCAGAATTTCCCTTTTCCTAGTTAGACAATCACGGTTGAGAATATTTCCTGGGGCAACGAGGGACCCTAAGATATTTAATCTTATACACATTGGTATGGACAGATGTATCCTCATTGAGTTTGGAACACAACTGTTTTCCAGGGACAAGGGGAGAAGATGAACATATCCTTCATATGGACAAATAAGCACAACATCGGAGTTTGGAGACAACCACAATGAATGCATCAAACCCCACCCACTGGGTCAATGCGAACGATTGCCAGCTTAGTTATAAAAGACTGTATCAGGAAGCCTGACTAACGTGCTTTCACTGAAGCAAATGCTCTAGAACTTTAGCTAGCCATAGCGAAACTCCACCATGGTGCATAAATCGCCATCCGAGCGGAGACCATACAGATCCCATGACATTTCATAGCTAATGCCATTTGGCTATGTAGCTATTCTTGACTGCTGAGGTGTGACTTCCTACTAAAAGTTCATCAGTGAGGTAAATCAGGAAAGATAAGATGCAACCAGAGAGAAAAAGAGGAGGACAGAGAGGAAGAGAGAGAAAGATAAACACAGGTAGAGCCAGAGAGAGAGAGTGAATTTTGGAATTTGGCCTATCATCAGCCCTGCCACACCCTCTTACCCCCGCCACAAACACAGAGAGAAGGGTTTGTATTGTGAAGTTGGGATACAGGAGAATATAAATGTGAATATCTAAATGTAACAAATGTGGCCCTCTGTTTAGATTTCGATGTGCTGTAGGCTACCACTTTCATGGGACCTGATTCTGACTTCCCTCAGTTTCAGCCACTGAGGTATTTCCTAGAGCTCCCAGGTACTGGAGTTCTTGTTGGCTGCATTACACTGACCTTGGCAGCATAAACAGTCATTCGATTTGTCTATAGACCTGACACCCCACAACACTTCTGACTACCTTCACTGATAATCAACACACCATCCATCCAAAAGAAACCACTTTGTTAACAACACACGAGGATCAAAATTACACTAGAGGTGGGATGCATGATATGGTGAAATGCTAATGGTGACTGAACTGGGATGACCACAGTAGCCTACTGCCCTAGAGTGCTACGGGATTACTCCTGGCGTGGTCAGACAGGAAGGTGACAGAGGACGTCTTTGTCAAATGAGTGATGGTTTGTATCCCTGCGTATAATTGCCTACCTTACCCAATTGTCATTAGTTACATCTTCCATCAACACCACTCCTACAGTTGGCGCTCACCCCATGGGGCCATGACGTTATTGGAATCCACCCAGTGACCAATGGGTTCCTTCTTTCAAATGATGCATACTTAAGCTTTCGAGGCACGGGGACCTAGCAGATTTCTCTGGCTTCTTAAGCTAGGTTCAGGCTGATTTGAACCCACCATACCCTACAGAGGGACTGGTAGCTAATCCCTCTTTAAACAAAATACTTTAAAGTTTTCTCACTGTACCTGCCTCAGAAGCAGACAAGGTCAATGCCAAGCAATTTTATGCTTGCTTGAAAAAAAGACCTTTATGTTCAACCTCTTGCTGAATGATGAAAGGCTGGCAATCAGCCTCATTCTACATCTATCAGTGGAGAGAAAGTCTGATAATTACCCTCGCCATACTGTTTTCTGATGGGTAATCGGATGAATAAAATAACATTGATGAGCCCCTGCTGACCCTCCACCTGAGAGATGAGAGGCTGACCTCTAGACTGCATTTTACTTCCTTCCTCTGGACCAGAGACTGAAAGAAGGCCAGCGTTACATCTCGTTCGGAAGGATGAAAGGTTGGCAACTGATTCTCATTGCAACCAAGGTGTGATAACCCTCTCATCCCCCCAGGGCCTGAACCCATGACTGCCAGGTCACAAAACCCCAGAGGTACACCCGAACATACCAGGCTTTCCTTTTGTGATGTTTCACGGACTCTAAGGATCAGCACTTACAGTGTGAAAACCAATCACATATTTCAACATTACGGCCGATGCACACAACGACATTTAAACATTTAATTTGTCATGAAATTATTTATTTCACTCCTTGGGTACTTTCGAAAAGGCCTGATTTACGCATTATTCCCCTCCCTGTATGTTGCTCCTGGATAATCAACCTCTGATGAATGGTGCGCAAAGTGTTTAAATAAACACCAATAAATTCCATGAGAAAACACGCAAAGCATAAAATTCAGACAGAAAGTGCAAGAAATAAGTGGCCACATTTGGGTAATGGCTGAAAACACTTAGACCCGGCTTCCATTAACCTTATATATGGCAGATGGGGAACTGCTGGATCAATGATAACGCGGAGGACATTACCAGCGTCTGCAGAGGCGCAGAATTAGTGAGGCCTCAAACACCATCACTTTTAGCAGCGGCCAGCTTCACGCAAAGTGCAGCCCTTCGCCGCTCACGCTTGACATGCACAACACCAGCAAGGGTGGGAGCCGCCGCACCCTGAAAGCATGAGAGACCGCGGCTTGGTGGTGGGGCACAGACTCCGACGTTGACCCTTTATTTCTGGTAGCTCAGCTACGCTCACTATAACCGACCTCTGAAGAATGACAGCCTGGGTCACTCCTGCCCTGTGGCTTGCAGGTTACACCACAGTTCTGCAGTTAATGCCTAAAAAACTGATCTATCCTACCAGCTGTGGAACAGGCACTATTAAGTCCCATCCAAGTCCTCAAGGTCACCTTGGGACCGGTGGGCCAAGCATCTTCAGTATCTACTGATTCGGTCAGACGCTCAGGAGAAGCGGGCTCTGCCTTGCACCTGGTGGACTGCTCCTCACTTCACGTAAAAGCACCACCTCATCTGGCACACATGGGTCCACTGCTGGGCGTTCTCGAAGAGGCAGAAGATTAATGGGCATCGCATCTGAACAAATGAGACAGTTCTCAGATAATATACTACAGAAGTATATTTGAACCAATGAGGCATTTGTCAGATAATGTACTACAGGAGTACATCTCAACCAATGAGAGATTTCTCAGATAATATACTACAGGAGTATATCTGAACCAATGAGACATTTCTCAGATAATATACTACAGGAGTATATTTGAACCAATGAGGCATTTGTCAGATAATGTACTACAGGAGTACATCTCAACCAATGAGAGATTTCTCAGATAATATACTACAGGAGTATATCTGAACCGATGAGACATTTTTCAGATAATATACTGTAGGAGTATATCTGAGTGAATAAGACATTACTCAGATAATGTACTATAGGAATATATCTGTACCAATGAGACATTCCTCAGTTAATAAACTCAGTTAATAAAATCGGATAATCGAGTTTTAAATATCATTCTACAAAAATACTATAGTGAGAATATAGACTCCAGCCATTTCATGAAGGTAAGTATATATGCAAATACAGATATAATAAAGTTAACTCCATATGATTATACCTTGATGGTGGGTGCACCCTAGAAGTGGAGTTATGGACAGTAAACTATACTGACCTATATATACTTACGTTCACAGTATTTTGGTTGTTGATTCTCTGGTTTCAACATTTTTGTAGAAGAATGTGTTTGTGCTTCATATTTCGACATACAACACTCAGAATTAGGTCCTCCAGAACGTGGTAGAGGTACATTTTATTTGTTTGAAATTTCTAATATGTCACATGAAGGGACTGTAAAAGGAGATATTTATGTATTGATTGAGGAGATTTTTAAAGAGCTATGTATTGACTTGTGTTTGGAAGAAGCTACAATCCAATCAGATAGGGGTTAGGTAACCATGTCTGATATTATTCAATTCTGACCCATATTGATTTACTGAGTTCAGTTCAAGGTAAGTCTGAATATCTCAGTTTCAAACGTTTCTTCAACTGTTTGAGGTTGGTTTCAGACCTACAAGATTGGACTGCTGTTGCTCCTGGGTTAGGCTTATTGACTATTTTACTGAAGGCTTTCCTCTCTGATGACATAACACTCATTCAGGCGTTGGACTTCTTGGGGTGAAGTTCTTGTGTATATCACTGCTAACATAACACCACCTCCAGGGTCAGGGGTTCGGCTTCTCTGCTTCTGAGTGAACTTCTTATATAGATTACTAGCAGCATAACACCACCTTCAGGATTTGGGGTTCCGATGTTTTTATTAGAACTCCTCACACTAAATTACCGGAGGTTAACAGTGCCTTCAAGGGTTTAGGCAATCTGTTACTTCTGGGTGAATTCCATATTTCATATTACTTGTGTCTTCACTTTGCCTCTAGGGCGCTGGACCTCTGTTGCTCCCGTGTTTATTCCATGTACTATATCTGTGATGGCTCAACCATGCCTATATTGGCAAGGCTTCTGTCACTCCTGAGCAGACTTCCATCAAGCAGACCCCTGTGGGAGTTCCCTCACTGTCCATACACAATAGCCTTGAAACACGCAACAATGGAGAACGATGATCATCTGCAGCAACCTTGACTCTGGAAAGCACTACAGACTTGCCTGCTCACATACATCGGCTCCCATCTGATTCCGACTAGAAGTCATTCAGGTTCTTGCTGCCTGTGAATGTATTCCTCATGCTCTCGTCACATTCTGCTCCATGCATACAACACCACAACATGCCAGCACATGTCCAGAACACACTCTTCATGTCTCATGCACTACACCAGATCACCCTACTCACAGGTGACACCTCTGCCAACACACTTCTGTGACCATGCACAAGAAACATAGGCCCTCATTACAACCCTGGCGGTCGGTGTTAAAGTGGCGTTAATACCGCCAACAGGCCGACGGTAAAAAAAAATGGGAATATGACCCTGGCGACCGCCACTTTAACACACCGACCACCAGGGTGGTAACGTCCGCTGGGCTTGAGACTTCGGTCTCCAGCCCGGCGGCTACCACAATCCCACCCTCGGGATCACGACCCGGCCGACCGCCATGGTTTTCATGCCAAACTTACCACCACAAAAACCATGCCGGTAGGCACAATCAGTGCCAGGAAATTCCTTCCCTGGCACTGATAGAGGTCTCCCCCACCCACCTCCCCCTCCCCAGAGTCCTCCTCCACCCTCCCGCACCCTCCCTCTCCCGACCCCCCCACACATGTACACACCCACACGCGCACCCATATACACACATGCATACACATACCCACCACCACCCACGCATGCACACATACATACCCATATACATACCCACACACTGCAACACACACCAACATACCTTGCCACACACATGCATTCACAACACACAACACTCACAATCACTCATTCACGCATGCATCAAACGTGACTCACACCCGCATGCACGCATACCAAAACATACACACACACCCCCCACATACACACAACACCCCCCACTCCTCTCTCCTGTCGGAGAACCCGACTTACCTGCTTGCAGGGGGTCCTCCGGTTGGAGACTGTGCGCGGCAGCCAGAAAAACACCCCCAGGCCATATCATTGGTCATGATACGGTCAGCTGTGTTTTACTGGCGTGGCGGTGATGCTGTCAGCAGCGCTGCCTTACTGCCGTCCACCGCCATGACTGTTGCCGGTGTTCCGCCAGCATTCTGGCAGTATACTGTCGCCGGTCATGATACGCATAGACGGCTGGCAGCCACGACGGCGGTATGTTGGCGGCCATCGCCGTGGCGGTAGGCAGTAGTTACCGCCAATGTTGTAATGAGGGCCATAGTATTTACTGAGACGGCCGACCAGAAAGCACTTTGGGACCTTGACATAAGAAAAGCACTATAGAAATTCTGAAACAGAATACAAGATGATTGTTACATATTCTTCGTTTATCCCGAATGAGCAAAATACTGACTTGTTTTGTGTTAAATTCGTGCAGAACGTTTTTGTAGCTATAACCAAAGTGAAAGGATTACTCCTTTATCATGGTATGTAGAAAAAGCAGCACTGATGCTTAAGACTTACACGTTCTTCTGAAACCTAAATGATAGTTATAAGCACCATTCCAATGAAAACAGAATCAACACATTTGTACAACCTAACTGTATGTTCAAACTTTATACGAACAACCAACATAATGCTTATTTGCTGGTTCTGCCATGCGCAAGAGGGAACGAGAGATGCGGGCCCCAACAGAATGAGAAAGTACATTTGCCATGTTGACGTGCCAAGGTCATGATGACCCCCGAGCCATCTACTTTCTCTAGTGACTGAATCATTTACTTCCTGTAGTGATAACTGGAAAACTTCTATTCAGTTGCTTGTGTCCCAAATAACATTTTGAGCTTATGGGTGGCTGCCCTCCACTCTGAAGGAGTTGGCAGTGATTTTCTTAGCAGGGGACAATGATTTCCCTCTGCTTGCAGGGAAATGATGAGAAGACAGCGCTGCAAATTCCACACTCACTTGCAGCGCACAAGAAAGGGTTTGTGAGTGGGTAAATTAAGCCATTGACTGATTGGATGATCTGTCAATTTGCAGTTTATCTCCCTAACCCAAGTAGTTTGGTCCAGGGCAGGAAGAATCTGGACACGTTCCTTTGAGAACTAGAAGCCTCCTCCAATTACGAAGCTCCTTTAATGAATGTGCCCGTCTCGATGACCATAGATTGAATTCATTGGAAGTCTCCACTTCACTATACAAACAGAAGTGTTAAGTTTGTTCTAGGGCAGATCAGATTCCCCGTAGGGCCTGCTAAATGGGCTACATCAATCAAAATGCCACACCAGAGCCCTGGACTCAGTCAGTCGACTGAATTTGATGGGAGCAATTACTTAGCGGTTGGTTAGGAGTCCAGTCTCTTTGCGTTGCGAGACTAGGTTAACGGCTGCAGAACTGGTCTTTTCAACGGTCTTTTCTGTACCTCAGTGAAGCCGGAAGCCAGCAGTTTTAAGGGTAAGGAAGTGAAGTTCAGCACCCATTGTGGCACCTCTTGCTTTTGCATGTTGCATCATCCAGGTTCAGCCCTTGGTTTTGCAGAACAGTCTGACATTCAGTATTGTTCTGGTACCCCTGTCTCCGAGTGCCAACATGGGAAATCAGTTTATGCTGAAGTCGTTGGAAGTCGAGGCACAGAACATCAAGAAAACTATTAATGGCAAACTGCTTCATAAAACAAGTCCAAACTTAAAAAGTTGCGAAAAATGTCACTACAAACATTTGAGTTTAAGGAATTGAATGTTCTTGTTCCGCAGCTGAGATGCAGACATTTCAGACAACACAGGCACCAGGCCTGGCTCACAAGATCCTTTCTGTCTCCAGCACTGTGATCAAGAATAGCTTCTGAGACGACCCTAGAACACCCTCTCCAGAAACCCAAAAAGAAAAAGTCGGATTGAAAGGACAATGCCACATGGAAAAAGAGAAGAATCTTTTGGACCAGCTTCTGCTGCACACACTTAAGTGCCCTTCAAGTCTAGCTCAGCTCTTCAGCATCGTCCAGCCCAACACGTACACATACACCTGTCCACTCCCAAAGGACTATATTTTAATCTTGATTTTTATTTGACTTGTTAAATATATTTGAGCGCAAAAGGAAATTACATTCGGTATCTCTTGAGCTAATCTGAAATGAATTATGCTGTTCTGGCATCCCAATCACCTTCTTCAGAATTTAAGATTTCCAACTCGGCTCCTGAGACAGAGAGAGAGACAGACAGAAAGAGAGAGGGAGATAGGGAGACAGAAAGAAGAGAGAAAAAGGGAAGAGAGAGAGGGGGGAGCAAAAGAGACGGAGGGAGACAGAAAGGAGAGAGAGAGAGAGCTCTATACAGCTCTGGCGCCTCAAGACCTTCAAAGGTGATTTGCAACGCTCTATAAATATCTGATTGAATGAGAGAGGGTGGTTACGTTTTGCTTGTGCTGTGGGTGAGTACGATGGGAGTGGGTGGGTGAATCTAAGGGGGCACTGAGGGAGTTCCCCTGGAGCTGCGGGGTGTTCCATTGCGGTTGTGTGACACTGGGGGGGCACAGCCGAATTTCCTCTCTCGAAATGTGATTTTACCTTGTGTGGAGAGGTGGAAACACCACCAAAGTAGAGAGCTGGGGCGCATGGGATCTGATTTGACATCATCAGCCTGGCAAGATTATTGCCTCTCGGCACTTAAAAAAAAATATATATAATTTCTCAACTCAATGGGACCAATGTTCTCGACCCTGGAGACGCCAATTCGAATCTACAGGCTATTCAACTGTGTGTGTGTTTCCACATATCTTATGAACAGCGCTGCATACCCGTGAAGCTGCATAGGGCCACCCAACCTGTTGTGGAACCAGGAGAGGGCCCTAGCTGTCTCTAAAGAAGCATTTGCAATGCAATGGGTCACGCATTTGCTTGAGTTAGAGCTAGTAGCATTGTAAATTCCTAACTGGACTTTTCTTGCCACTTAAATTGAAAATGAAAAGTAAAACAGTTGACATAAGCGAGCCAATGGAAAGTGCCATGACCGCCATGAGTGTAAAGGAGAGACACAAAAGGAAAAATAAGTTTTCTCAGAGTCAAACGTACAGGCAATCATGCAATTACCCCTATATCAGGGGCAGTCTGCAAGGCGGTAACAAAACTGCTCCAAGGCGGGACAAACTTAAAGCATTTACCAATGATACTGAAAGATTTTTGAAAGGCAAGCCCAGGAACGAGAGAAAGTGGTGGGCGTGCAGTGGGTGTGGTTAAAATCCCACAATACTTACAACAGGTCAAAGTGCTTGCGCGCTCGACCTAAAAGCTGCCAGGACCAAGTCAGGCGTGATTCGGCATGCCAGTGACTGTGCTCCAGCCCCAGCAGCTACGCAAAGACACTGCTCCACATGCGGCTGGCTGTACCAATCATACCCAGCACCCCATGTAGGCAACAGTCTGAACATGCTTCCCCACACAACCTCCTACATGGTATTCTGCCACCCGGAAACACTGCTGTCATTCATTCATTCATTCACTCACTCACCCCTAAGTGGACCCAGAATAGGCTCCATTGCCATACTAATCCTCTCAAAACAGACCCATCTTAAAACACAATGATTCACTAAATCATTAGTCCTGGTGCATACACTCACAGCATAAGGTAAGGTCTGACAGGCCTGCAAGCATTATTGTCATACCAGATTTCTCACAAGAGCTTCAAAGGCATTTATTCATTTACTCACCCATTCAGTGCTGATCTTTGACTAGCAGTGCTAGGTGCTGCAAACTCAGCACCCATAGGTTACCACCCCGTTAACCCCTAACAAGCAAAGAGCAAGACTGTATCACAGTTCATGCTCTGTGCAGTGACGTAACAAAACTTGAGCCCTAGTACATGGAGGGGGGGCGCCCCGATCTAGTGAGGAGCTGCCAAGCCAGGGGCCCAAACACTTTATACTGTGCTGAGGGCCCCCCTCCGCGCCACAGTGCTATTGTTACCCTGCTGGCTAAGTGAGTATCAGCCATTAACATGTGCCTCATAAGTGTGACTGCTGGGCAACCAGGAGTGTGAGGAGGAGCACCGAGCACGTGGTACAGGCCCAACAGCACGTGGCCTGCTTCAGCGCGGTAATTGTGTAGCACTCGCAGGGCTGGATCTGGGATCGGCATCCTGGGTTCAAAAGCTCTCGGGGAGCAGAGGTCGGTCCGTTTAAAATCCTGGATCCAAAGTTATTTAGATATTGATGCAACGCATTGAACTCAGCGTATTCGAGAGTCGCTACAGACTTGTCTCGGCGTTCCACCACGCAGACCTGACTGATGGGCATCTGAGAAATTAGGATCTTAGGGTGAGTACACGTCTCCAGGACTGCGGAAGAGGTGGAGGAAAATCCATAGCAGAACTTGTGGCCGAGGAACCCTCCCGAGCTACCATACAAACATCCAGGCACCCAACTGTAGAACAGTGTACTCAACTTGTATTTTTAAGCGCGGATGCCTACATATTGCTCCGCCGTGCCTATTGAGAGGTGGCCCTTCCTTTTTATTGCAATGTTAAACACATTTCTAATGCAGTGTCTACTGAAGGGTGGAAAAGTGCGTTTTGAGAGCAATATTCTTGTATGTATAACGTATCAATCAAGCAAGGTATAGACCGTTCTAAGCTATCTAGTGCAGTGCTTAGTTTGTAAATAAAAAAGTGCCAGTGCTCAAAGCCCTCCTCATAAACACGCAACTGCTACAATTAAATGTGGGAACAGGAATACTCAGGCAGGGTAATCATGAAGCCAGCTCGGGCCTCTTCAATCCATTTAAAACCACTCCCTGCCTCTTCAGCTCATTTTTGCAGCTTTCTGCTTTCTCCTATTGTGACGCTTTTTCGATTTTCTCTTCCTCCGTCTTTCCCATATGTGTCTTTTGCTCACAGCAAATGCTAGAGGCAGAAGAATAGCGCCAGCCCTCAAAAATAAGTGCTGGTGCTCCGCACCGGAAACAACAAGCACAAATTAAGCACTGATCTAGTGTTATAAATTATCTATTCCGCGTGAAACACCATTTAGGACCATGTGTCTTATGACTGCTATCAGCACAACACACAGTGCATTATTAAGGTATATCTGTATGCATTAATTTCCAGCAGAGAGACGCCAGTTATATTCAAAGATACTTCTATTATTACCTGCACACATAAAACCTCACTTCCACCCTGAGAGACACCACCAGCCATTTAGTTACTCATAATCATTGTCACTGAGATTATGCAGAAAGGGTGGGCCAAATTTTGTGGTAGCGTTTACTAAATTATGCGGTGTAATGCAGCACATTCTGTGATAGTATCAATTAATTATTTTGACATTCCTGCACATGTTAAAAACTGTCTGGACATAGGTTTCACCTCATTAGTACTAGTTTAACACCAACATACTGCAGTATGCAAATGAAGATGAACAGCCAACCTTGGCAAAGTGGCTTCCACTGCACAGCAACACACATCACCATATTTTTAGTAACTTGTGATCTGTTTGAGCTAGAAACAAAATGTTTTTTGTTAAAATCTGCAATTTGCGCAGCAGATGATGAATTAGGTGGCAAATGTGGCAAGTACATAACTAAGTGAAAAACGTAATGGCTGCAGACTCTCATATTTCCAGTGGCCCTGCATATAATCAAAGCCTCTTGAGTTCTATGGTTTTGAAGTAATCTCCTTTTTCACATAGTTATAATTTCTACAATTACCACATAATCCACTATCTTCTACATCATTTTCAGGTTTCAGCAAAGAAATGTTTCTAGCTGAAATTAATCAGAAACTATTAAGCACCGAATAGGACTGAAATGCAGCTCGCATAGGCTGCAAAAGATTAATGGGCATCTTTCTCTCGCTGACCGCTATTTTCAGCATTAAAGAGGGGAAAAGTCTTCAGAGATAATGTTCATATAATGACGAGGGCAAGGGTATTTAGCAACAAGGTCAGATGAAAATCATTAAAAATTAATTTAAACAATGTAAAAGGAATGATTCTTTTTTTATTTCACTATTCATGTTCTCAAAGAAGCAGCTATTTAAAGTGCAATGAAAGTTTAGCAGATTACCAAATATTTTCAAACTGTTTTTAAGGTCTGGGAGCTTTAATATGAAAGTGTCTTCCTATGAGAAGCATAGATGATAAATGTGTTCTCTACAGTAATGTTCAGCTATGCTAAAAAGTATTGTGCTTCTAGTAAAGTGCACATTGAGGTGGAGTGTTTCCCTTTTAAAAATGTTTCTCAGACTGCCCTAGAGAGACATGATTTGGGTATATTGATATTTCTCATAGCAGTAAGCACTGGGCTGACTCCAAGATGGAGCACTCACAACATCTGCACAGTGACGTGTGAGATATCCCTGAGCAGCAATTAGGGACAGACACTGATCATTCCTGGCCTAGAAACTTCACCTCCCTGGAAAAGAGAAACTGCAATCACACCCTTCACCCCTGCCATGACCAAGTGACAGTGCTCAGGAACACTAATCTGCTTCTCCTCCTAAACCCAAAAGACTCATGGCATTTCTAAAGGCAGCCCCAAGTGTCTCACTCCTTGCTTCAGTGTCTGGGTCTCCTAACCCCAGCTTCAGAAATACAGGCAATACACTTGCACTGTCTTCAGGTGGAGAAGTGGGGAAGGAAAGCTGTCCTCACCTCCGTCCCATGCCATGCTATATACTAGGGGCATCTAAATAGATCCCACTGTCATTTGTAATTAATACCACAAAGTAAAGTTTAGGGTAAGCACTAAAAGACGCTCATTTCAGCATGTGCAGAATCTTCATTTTGATGTTAGCATCTGTCCCTTCTTTATTCAAGTGCAAGCTAGACCTCTCAATATTTCCCAACTGTAAGAAATTTGATTACTATTTGGGGTGGGTGACTACGCGCCTCAAGGAACAATCCCAAACCTTTACTGGGTGAGCCCTTAAAGCCAGTAATGAAATGTGAGCTCACCCCTCTGGTAACTATGGCACTGAGCAGACAGACTTAACTTAGAGGCAATACATTATTTATGCAGCACAAAACATCAATAAAGTCAAAATGCAAAACAATAACAATCCCAAAATGAATGATAGAAAAATAAAATTTAACAAAATCACAACAAAATGACAAAAATCCAGTAAGGGGAACCAGAGATATGAACTTTTAAAGTTTAAAGTAGGAACAGAACCAAGAAGCATAAGGTGCAAATGATAGTTAATGGTTGTGATAGTTTGGGACTTAGGGACAGTTTGGCACAGACCGCAAGCGAGCGCAGATTGGGTAAACCAACCAGGTTCACTGTGGTCAAAGTTTTGATCTTCTGACTTTAGTTATTTATGTTCCAATCTACCACAGGAGTACACTTCTAAAGCCCCCCAGGACCTTAGGGGAGGCACATAGAGACTCACAGGGTGTCAGGCAAATGCTAAACAGCAGCCTCTAGTCTGGGTCCAGTTGCCACTGATCAGCCAGGCAGTTGCAGGAAAAGGTTCCTTGCAGCTTGTTGTGTCCCTACAGCTTTATCAGGAGGCCATTTTTTATCCAGAGTACAAGAGAGAGCAGGTTTGGTTGCCTTCAGGCTCTTCTCGTGTCACAGATAGCAGGCTTACGCCTTTTGTGATCTTCCTCAGATCCAGGAATGTTCTGAAGTGGGTACTTAGAGCTGCCACATTTATGCCTGGTACAAGCTAGTGGGTTTGAATGACTCCTGGGCATGCCTTAAACAATGGGGTAAAAGTTCCTGGGGTCAACTCTACCCTTTTTAGGGCATTATCAAGATTGCAGAAGTCTTCTGCCGCACTAAATGTGGGCAAAGAGGGCCAAGGGTGTGTTTGGGGAATATACTATGGTTATCCTACTGTCTGCCACATTCAACACTAAAATCCAGTTTGGAAAAGTCACTTTACCCTTAACACACCCAGAGACCTAAGTCTGGTAGAACATAGCAAGGTAGAAACTACAGCACGTCCAAAATGCCTCTGCCAGACTCATCCTGGACATTCCCCACCACGAACATATCTCCAATCCCCTAAGAGACCTCCACTGGCTTCCTATTGAGAAAATAATTAACTTCAAGCTCCTCGTCCATGCTTACAAGGCCCTCAATTACATAGGACCAGCCTACCTCAACCACTGCATCACCTTCTACTCCCCCACCAGACCTCTATGTTCAACAAGCATTAGCCACCGTACCCTGCATACGGAAGACCTTGGCTGGTGGAAGATCCTTCGCCTTCCTCGCGGGAAATAGATGGAACACACTGCCCCTGCTTCTCAGGCAGTCACCATCCCTACCTCAATTCAGGAAGGACCTTAAAACCTGGCTTTTCAACTGAAGCTCAGAGTACAAACCCCCTTAGCGCCTGGAGACGCTTACGGGTGAGTAGTTGCGCTTTATAATCCCTGATTTGATTTGATATTCCAGCAACCAGACAGTAGATACACAACAATTGATTTTAACCCTTTTCTTGCCCTTTGAAGTACGTCCCAAGTGTTATATCTAAAACACCAGCAGACCTGTCAAGCAGGATTTCACACTGTAATGTCAAAAAAAGATGCACACACCTCACCCTGCATATTCTGTCAGGTTCAGAAGGGTTATCTATTGTTTGCTAGGGAGTGTGCCAGCACCTCTTTTGATAAGGTTTACAGAGGACCATTTTAAATACCATGCACCCTGCTTTATGGGTAATAAGGCCTACATAGTCATGACTTACAAATATTTAAAAAAAAGGTTTTGACCTGTTAAATGGTATTATTTTGACAGATCAAGTTTGCAGTTTAAAACTGGAAGAGGCTACAAATGAGAAGCCTGCAGTCCTGTTTGCGTGTCGCTATAGTGGGAGGCACAATGGGTTCTGCAGTCCACTAGTGACATTTAACTTACAGACCCTGGGTACTCTTTGTACCATATACTAGGGTCTTGCAGGTAAGTTAAACATACCAATCAGGGGTATGCCAATTTACTATGTTGAAAGGGGAAGCACAGGCACTTTATAACTAGTTAGTAGGGGTAAAGTGCACAGAGCTCTAAAGCAAGCAAAAATATAGGTGGTCATTCTGGCTTTGGCAGTGTTTTCCTAAGACCGCCAAAGCCGCGGGTGCCAGAAGACCGCCATATTCCTAGTACTGCAGGATTTCCATCACAATTTGGGAAGAAGTCCTCCAGTAGTCATGCCGAAGGTCGGAGGCGCAGAGGCGGTTCCACCGCGGCCTGCCAGCCATATTACAACCTGTAATATGGCCTGGCGGTGTCCTGATGGTGGGGGGCTGCCGGTGGTGGGAGCGCCGGGTCCCATACCCTTGAGGAGGAGAACTTCGTCGGGCGAGGTAAGTGCCCTCCACAAGGGGAGGGGGTGGGGTGTGTGAACAGATGTGTGTGAGTGTGTGTATGCGTGTCATGAATGGGGGATAAGGGGGAGTGTTTCTGCGTGCGTGCATGTGTGTCTGCGTGTAACTGTGGTGATGCAATGCGTGTGTGGGTAAATTTGAATGCTGGGTCAGGGTGCGTGTGTGCATACATATAGAGAGGGGTTGTGTGTGTATGTATGTTGAGGAAAGGAGGGCGTGGGGATGGAGTATGTATGCATGTCAATGGGGGTGAATGTAGTGAGTGCGTGTGTGAGTGGGGGTGTTGTGTGTGTGTGCATGTATGGATTTGGGAGGGGATGTTGCATGTGTGTGTGCGCATGTGAGTGTAAGGGTGTTGTGAGTGTGTCAGGGTATGCATGTCTAAGTTCAAGTATGTACGTGGAGGGGTGGGGATAAGTACGGGGATCGGGTGGGGGTAGGTACGTGTATGCGGGGG
The DNA here is from genome assembly GCF_031143425.1 of Pleurodeles waltl. Taxonomy (NCBI): domain Eukaryota; kingdom Metazoa; phylum Chordata; class Amphibia; order Caudata; family Salamandridae; genus Pleurodeles; species Pleurodeles waltl. Next base: position 547,372,380 of record NC_090440.1, on the reverse strand, counting down.
TCACTACTGGAAGCGGGGGAGTTACCAGGGGGTTCGGGGAGGTGGGGGTGGCAACTTTGTAAGGGAAGGGGGGTTGGGGGCTCTTGGGTAGATGGGGTAGTGGGGGAGTTGTCTACCGGTGACAGGAATGAGAATTCCTGTCACCGGTAGCCTTTCCTCTAGGGATTTTGTGCCAGTGCTACCACCAAGAAATCCCTGGCGGAAAGGGGCCTCATGATAATGCCGGCGGTATTGGGTAGACCACTGGGTCGGAGATGCTTATCTCCGGATCACCGGTCAGACCCACTGGCGGTAAGCACGGGAAAGTGGCGGTTTGGCACAGGCCAAACGGCTACACTCGTAATGTGGTGGTCTTCACTGCCGGCCCGTCGACGATGAGATCGCCACCGCAGCCCTGGCTGTCTTCAGACCGCCAGGGTCAGAATGACCACTATAGTGTCCAGCAAAAGGCACATTTCCTACACGTATACATTTATCTAACCAATACTTTACACTTTTAACTACTGAGCTGATCATCTGTCCTTGCTGAAGGTGTAGTCTAGCAGAAGCCTAGCAGTGGGTACACTATTTACCCGACTCAAGATCCTATCAAAAAGTACCTAATGCGACTTAATCTCATATGCAAATAATGATGTTACTTTCTACCGTTTTTAAGCCTCCGAGAGCATTTTATTTCCAGAACTCACTCTGTTTGTAAAAAAAACTGCATGAAACATTTTGACTTGGACACTAAACTTCTAATTGTCACGTCTCTTGATTCCTTTGAGTGGCTTTGCAAATACTTTGCATGTTCTGCATGCCTCCTTTCTCTGAGTACAGCCTCCTTTAGGCCATATGCATTGTTGTGCTAATCTCTATTATTGTGCTTTGGCAAACTGCCAGTACCTCGTCTCAAAGATCATAACCTTTCCTTCTTTAACAAGCAATTGCAATGCAATGGGTTTGTCTTTCTGAGCGTTAGGGCTATTGGTATTGTAAATGACAATGTCTTTTACCTATTTGTTTGGAGTGTAGTGGATGTATGCTAGGAGCGACAGCAACCCTCCCAGACCTGTCACTGCAGGAGAGAGGGCACAACAAGGCCGTCATCTTTGGAGTGTTTTTGCCTCATCCCTACAGACTGGCTGTGATACCCGAGAGATGCAACGCATTCTAGTGTGTTTACCTAAACTTTTATAGCACCAAACAAGCCACAAAGAGGCACCTTTGAGGCATTTAACTCAGAGAATCAGGGGGTCAAAAGAGTTAGGAGCAAAGAAAAGAGGGCAGACCTATATTTTTGTGTGTTAAACTTTTATAGAAATTATTCTTCTACATTGGCAATACCAGCCTCACTTTTAAAAACATTGACTGTATACTAAGAGAATGACAGAAGAGGCAGCTTAACTGTTAATGAATTGTAGCTATTTTGTTAAGAATGGCACCTGCTTTCCAGTGCTATGAAATGGCAGAACATGTATTACCAAGAGTCCTATAAAAGAAATTGAGTTGTTCCCAGACTACCCCAATACGTACCAAACAAAGAACCCTAGAGAGAGGATGTGGTGTAAGGGCCAGAGCTGCTGACCTTGGAGCTGGGGAACACTGTTTGGTCTCAGGGCTGGCTCAACATCCTGTGATTCTGGGCAAATTACTTAATCTCTCCTTGCTACCAAAAATGTATGTGTTCTTGTGTAATGTAACCGATGCTCATCTAAAGCGCTGTAATACCTTTGTATCAAGTTCGCGCTATACAAAACTGCAACAAAAAATAAATAAATAAGGCGCTACAATATCTTGGTGTCTAGTTCGCACTACATAAAACTGCCCCAAAAAAAAACCACAGACATTGCAAAGAAACAGCAAGTTGCTGCAAACCAAGCAAGATGAAAAAACAACATATCGCCATGAGCACGAAGCAGCCACACCAGAGAAAAAAATAGTGCAGCCGACACAAAGTCATCTGGCTGATCGTGCAATAATCCATGTAACAGGGTCAGTCCCCAAGGCGGTAACAAAACAGCCTCAACGAAGGACAAACAAAAGAATTTAGCAACTAAATCTAGGGATTTTTGAAAGGCAGGCCCAGGAACGAATAAAAGTGATGGGCGTGGTTAAAGCCTACAGAATAGATTATAACATGTCGAGAAGAGCAGTCGTTGCGCGCTGCTATGCTCCACCTAATAACAAGTTATTCCCAGACTGCCCCAACACGCATAAGACAAAGAACCCTAGGGGAGAGGATAAGGCGTCAGAGTTGCTGACTTTGGAGCTGGGTAACACAGTTTGATTCTCGTGTGGGGTCAATATCCTGTGATTCTGAGCAAATCACTTAGGGGGTTATTCTAACTTTGGAGGAGGTGTTAATCCGTCCCAAAAGTGACGGAAAAGTGACGGATTTACCACCAGCCGTATTACGAGTCCATTATATCCTATGGAACTCGTAATACGGCTGGTGGTATATCCGTCACTTTACCGTCACTTTTGGGACGGATTAACACTCCTCCAAAGTTAGAATAACCCCCTTAATCTCCCTTTGCTACCAAAAATGAATGTGTTCTTGTGTAATGTATCCAGTGCTCATGTAAAGCAGTGTAATACTTTTGTATTGAGTTCGCACTAACTAAACTATTTGAAGAGGCCCAATTTACATCCTAAAGCTGGATGTTTTTTGCTATCAAGCTTGAGGTCTTGAAGTGCTTGGGTCTGTAGTCACGACTCCTTTTCCACCACTTTGGAGACAACACCTTTCACCATCTTCTTGCCTAGAACTAATCTACGTGCTTGGTTGGTGACCCTCCGGAGGTTATCAAGAGTATGTGCTATCACCTAGTGTTAAGCTCTACTCAAGTCAGTTAGTTAATGCACCCACTGCAGAGGTTTTGATAGAATGAGAATGTCACATATTACAATCCTGACATAGCTCTTTCATCTCCTCGTCTCTCCAAGGTCGATGCAAATGAATGATATTGAGTTTGTTAAGAATGGCACCTGATTTTCAGCACTATGAAATGGCAGAACCTATATTACCAAGAGCTATATAAAAAAAAGGATTTTGTTGTGGACTGCCCCAACACGCATCCAACAATGAACCCTAGGGGAGAGAATGTGGCAACAGGACCAGAGCTGCCAACTTTGGAGCTGGAGAACACAGTTCCAGGCTCAGGGCCGGCTCAAAATCCTGTGGTTGTGGACAAATCACTTAGTCTCCCCTTGCTACCAAAGATGAATGTGTTCTTGTGTAATGTAACCAGTGCTTATGTAAAGTGCTGTAATACCTTTGTATCGAATTCGCACTATATAAAACTGCAAAATAAAAAATAATAATCCTGACACATCTTTTTCATCTCTTCATCTCCGCAAGTTCGATGCAAATGAATTATAGCGATTTTATTAAGAATGGCACCTGCTTTGAAGCGCTATGAAATGGCAGAACCTGTATCACCAAGTTCTATATAAAAATGAGTTATTCCCAGACTGCCACAACCAGCATCAGAAAAAGAATCCTTGTGGAGAGGATGTGGTGTAGGGCCAGAACTGCCAACTTTGGAGTTGCAGAACATGGTTTGAGTCTCGACGCCGGCTCAACAACCTGTGACTCTGGGCAAATCACTTAATATCCCCTTGCTACCAAAAATCAATGTGTTCTTGTGTAATGTAACCAGTGCTCATGTAAAGCACTGAAATACCTTTTGTACTGAGTCTGCGCTATATAAAACTGCAAACAAAAAAAAAGCGCTCCAATACCTTTGTGTCAAGTTTGCGCTACATAAAACTGCAAAAAAACAAAAACATAAAAAAGCCCCCACAGACATCACAAAGAAACAGCAAGCTGCCTGAAACCAAGGGTCACGAAGAAACAACATACCGTCATGAGCGAAGCGGGAGGCAATAGAAAGAATAGTGCGCCACATTAAGGTACATGCCAGATTGTGCAATAATCCATGTAACAGGGTCAGTCTCCATGGTGGTAACAAAACTCATCAAGGGATTTATGAAAGGAAGGTCTAGGAATGAATGAAAGTGATGGGCGTGGTTAAATCCCACAGAATATACTACAACATGTCGAGAAGAGCACTGCTTGCACGCTGCTACGTTTGACCTAAAAACCATACCCTAACCTGAAACTGAACAATACCTAATTTCCTCTGTACGAATTGCACTAACCATCTCCATGAACTCACATACACTCACTAATGATCACACCTAACTCTACTAATTAAATCATCCACAAAGACACTGGAGTGAATGCATGGAACGGTCTCCTTCATAGCACACGACTAATCCCAATAAAAAAAATAACAAGCAATAACAACTGGATTCATTATTCATCTTGGCTTCAGGAGCAGTGTAAAGCTTTTCAACTTCGCCTCAGGAGACGTTTACTGTTGTCCATATCATATTTGTAAAGATTTCTCCATCTTTGTTAGTAAGTGCTCTAGTTCCGTGAAGCTGGAAGCTCTAGGTGAGTATAAAGGGCCATTCAGTGCATTCAGGAAGTAAAACTAGCAGAGAAGCGTGCCTGATCTAATAGCTCATTAGAAGAATCCAGAAACAGGCAGTTTTCAGTTTTATTTATTTGCTGTTTTGGCAAAGGTCTTCTGGATCAATGCCCCCTAATTCGAGGGGGTAGATGTTCCCACTTCCCTTTCGGGAGCTTTCCGTGCCCTTCGCACCGCCTTGTTATTCAGCGGTGCAGTGACAGCGAGGCAAGGCCCGAGGCCCGCACAGATGTCCCTCACATGCGGCGCGCGCAGGTATGGCGCGCGCAGCACTGGCTTCAGACCAGACGTTCCTTTGCTCCCATTCGTCCTCGGGCCCTGCATCAGAAGTGACTTTAACCTTGACATCGTGTCATGGGCGCCGTCAGCGCGGTTACGCTGCTGATTAAAGGCTGGTGCCATGTACCGTGCCGAGTTTCTCGATCAGAGGCTCTCGCGCCGCACGTCTGCATTGCCCCTTACCTGAAGGACCTTGACTTTTTACTATCCTAAAATGTACGACTTTACACTCCATACTGGACTAGCAATAAGAACATGTTTTTATAGAACATTTCATAATGCACTTCTGCTATTCCCAAGTACGATAAATGAAGGGAGTTACTATTACCAATTTACTGCTCTGTGAAGGATGTAAAGGTGAGGTGGCCTTGAGGGAATTCAAACAGACGACCTTTGGGTCATCACAAGAAGTGTCTTATTCAAGGAGCTTGCAATTCACACATGACCACCTCGTTTTACCGGTGTATAAAAGCAAGATGGCGGTACCAGAAGGGCTGGTCTGACAGGTCAGAATGTGGGCTGGTTTTGGCTGCTTATGGACCAGTTTTTAGGTCTGGTGGGCTTTTTATAGTGTTGAAGTCCCTGAGAATACCACAAACATTTCCTGCAGAAAGCATAAATGGCCTCTTTTAGGAGTGGAACGCCTCCCTCATGCTTCACAAAACGTGGTTTTAGAGTTGTAAAATTATGTACTTTTACATGCTTTTTAAGGTAACACTCCCAGGGAGTAGGGCACTCCAGGACGGAAATGGTCTGCAACATTTGGGAACACCCACAAACCTACTTGTTCTGAAGTATTTGCATACAGGTCCACAGGCCACTCACCCTGGAATGAAGGAAACCCATTTGCAGTTTGGGAATGGCAAGGGGCAATCACCACAATTGGTGGGACATACGAGAAAGGGATTATCTAAGAGAAAAAGCTTTCTCAATGAAGGCATAAATAATTACAGCTTGCTCTTGCACTCAGTCAAAACACGTGTTCATGCATACAAGTGCCCTATGTACATTTATGCATGTAGAAATTACTTTGCATTGTCATGGGTGGGATTCAAGAAAGGCTTTCAAGGAGTACTCCTAGATGCCTACATCAGTAAAAACTACCAGCTCCAAGAAACCTTTGCAAGTTCCAAAATCAATCAGGAATTTACTGGAAGTGTTGGGGAAACCTACAGAATAAAATTTCTGGATTTATGTGTGAACAGGATCAAATTTATAGATATTTTATGGTACATTTTTACACCACAAATCTGTGAATCCTCTGTATAGTCACCAAAACATATATTTAATTTTGCTCTATGTAGCATTTCTCATTTGCCCTTTAAAGCAATAGGGCTTAATCTCCACCCACCCATCTCATAGGTCGTGTTCAGTTTTTTAAAGAACAAGCATGTAAAACAATATGTAGCCTCATAGAGAAAGAGGGAGGGTGGTGCTGTAATCTATGAGATACCAGTCTTTAAGAACTGTTGTGACTTTTCTTCTCAAGAGCTAGTCCTATAATATAGGTGTAGAAAGAGCACTTGCAGGGCTGATTGCTGCACCTATACTTGACCACGACAATATTCTGCCAGTTGGGCGGAACTTTGATGAATTTATGAGGTATCTGCATTGCTCCCTGTCCTATTTTGTGTGTATTTGTGTCAGTACTTGGGAGGACGGACAAGGAGTGGTTCCTCTCTCCCCTTGTGGGTGTGTGGTATATATGGTTACAGGATCATGGTCCTTAGAAATGCTATTTTTATTAAAGTGTCCTCTAGGGGCTGTTCTGAGCATTAAGATCAAGATACTACAATATTGGCTGCACTCAAACTTGCCCCATAATGCTTCGTGGGGCATTCCTTTAACAAAACATTTTTGCCCATAACTTACTGCATAACATGCTCTTTCTGTCTAGGTCATTTCTGGGTCCCCACATTAGATTACGGGGGATCTAATAATCTAATAATAATAATATAAAACAATAAAATAAATAATGGGAATATTTTCATTTTTTGCTGCAGATAGAGAAAGAAGGTAAATGGAAGTGCTTTAGTTATAATGCGGGCCATTAGAATTTTGTGGCGGAGAGGATCAAATTATGCGGCAGTATTGACCAATATATACGGCAAGAAAAGTCTAGTTATGCATTTACAATGCCAATAGATCTAACTCAAGCAAATGCAAGACCTACTGCATTGCAAATGCCTGTTTACATTAGGAACCTCTTTAAAGAACCTCGTTGAAAACAGTGCACAGTGCAGTGACCTGAGCCAAGCACACAACATAGTTCTGAAGTGACACAATGCCAGCCTTGTGCGTATACATACTAGTCAATGCCATGTCAATGTGGAATTGAATTATACCTCTTTGCAAACAGTGAACTACGTCATACTCATGGCTTATTGTATTGTCTAGCATTTGTTCATTATTCAACTGGTCTCTGTAGCAAGTTACGGCTTAGAGTTGTGCAAAGTTGCTTGGCCAGTGGAAGGTTGTATCTATATATTCATGCTACCAATACTATTTCTTAATTTTTGCAGGTTCCAAACTATATTACTGTAACTCCACCCCTCATATAATGCCCAGTCTGCCACATCCGGGACGGCTCCTCCATTAGGGAGGTGGAGCATCACCCACCCGCCTATCAGCAGCTGCAAACCTTTTACCAAAAAACATTTCTTTAGGAAAAGGGACAGGGCCTCGGGGTGAAAAGCAGTGTGGGGGAGTGCACAGGCTTCCAGTCTGCTTGCCCGGGAGCACTCCCAGCCAATCCTGATGCTGCTCTAAGCAGCGTCAGGATTGGCGCAGGGCAGGTTGAGAGCCTTTGCCTGCAGAGGAGCGGGAGGAGCAGATGGAGCGGCGGCAGAGTAAGTGGTTTTGTTTTTTATTATTTTATTAGTTTAAATTTAATCCCCCCACGCCGCCAGCCCCTTTTGCATGCCACGAGCCAGGACTGCACTACATGTTCTTTTGAGTTCAGTATGCTCTTTTGTTTGTTGGGCTATTTCAGATTCACACCCCGTAAGTATTACTGAGCAAGGTACGCCTCTGCTCGCATGCACCCAAGATGCAAAAGAGGATTTAGCAGAATACGAACAGCAGCACTGAGGTGGCCTGCATTGCTAGCCCCTGCATTCAGACGCAGACCTTGATAAAATTTACATAGTAACAGTGATTTGTCTAGTGTCATTCGGTATTACACTTTTTATTTTTTTGCAAGTTATTCTCTAAGGTTTTGCACTGACTCAGACGTGGCTCAATGTGGCACAAAACACTAGGTTGAGTTACAATCATTTAAAAAAAAGCCTGCTGACTAGCCTGCTGACTAGAGGTGGGTGAGCCACTGAAAGTTCAAGCCCAGCATCTCACTCTGGGTCAGCTCGAGGTTCTATTGGATCCTCTAGCCCAAAACGAGCTAAGCCCTCATGTGGCTTCTGCCTGCCATCCATGCTGTAATCTCATGCACCAAGAATGAAACACTTGGCAGTGACCTTTTATGTAAAACGAGAAAGAGACAGAAATAGCCATTTAGAGGCTGAACTGCACAATGTGGAACCAGAAACCCTGGAATCAATACTGGCTTCCTCGTTTCAACATCTTGTGTGATTCCTGACAAATATGTTATTTATTTTTTTAGGGTCGAGCGTGCAAAACGCTCTGTTCCAGGTGTAATCTCTCTGTGGTCTTTTAACCACGTCCATGTCACGTCCATCAGTTTGGTTGGTTTGTGGGTTTGCCTTGTAAAATTATCTTGATTTCATTAGTAAAAGGCATGCACATGTTATGCCTTTTCCGATGGTTAACCCTCCTCGAGCGCACCGGTCAACTACTGAAATCATACGAGGCTCGATGTTTTCTGGGCTGCTTTTTCTTTTATTTTGCAGGCAGCGCGATCTTGCTGGGCAGTAAGCGAGCGCTTTGCATGACATCGACCCTGTTACATGGATAATTGCACTTTTGCCAGTTACATGGATAATTGCACTTTTGCCGGTAAGTTTCACTGCAAGCGAACTTCTGTTTCCTTTTGTGTGTCTGTGCTCATAGCGGCCACCAGCTCACTTATGTGAAACTGTTTTACTTTTCAGTTTATGTGGCAAGAAAAGTCCGGTTAGGAATTTAAAACACTATTCGCTCGAACTCAAACACAAGACCCATTGCATTGCAAATGCTTGTTTTTCATTACCATGCTTGAGAGCACCTACAAATGCATGGGTTCTGGATGTGCCATCTACAAAAACCTCTTGTGTATGACTCAATACACTAGAGAGTTGCTCCATGAAAAAAAGAATCTAGGCCAAGTACAGGGGGCAAATGATAAGTCACTTGCCTCTTAGTGCACCCGCGGCATTGTTGTCAGGGTGGGGGACATGAATATATCACACATATGTTACCCACCATCTCTTAACAAATGCTTCTCAACGTGGTGATGTAATCTGATGTCATTAGGGGAAACGTTTCCACGTGTTAATCAAATTTAGTTGTTTGAATTTTGAAGTGAGTAGATCATATTCAACATATTTGTTCCACAATTTAGATGTCAAAAATGTTCAAGGCTCGGCACGTGCATAGGCTATTAGGGCCAAGCCAGACTCTTGGCTCAGCTCTCCATGTTAATTACTTGGTTCGCCCACCCCCGCTGCCCACGCAGTGAAACACTGCCCAGCGTTGCACTTGTCTTCTCAACAATTATTAAATAAATCCCCCTTCTGTTGTATTCGTTTTTTTTAATGGAAATGTTCATTATTCATCGCTATGTTCTCGGCGCTGTGGACCTGGTAAAACGGGTGACAACTGAACTGAATGATTTATAAATGTACTAGCCAGTCTAAATAAAGAGAAAGTGGTGCAGACTACAGAGCTCAATGTGAAAAGGCTGCAAAAAAGTCACTAAGTGCTGTCCTGATCCTATTTGTTCCCTGACCACTGTTCGAAGAATACATAATTTAATAGCAATTGTTTCCCCAAAGTAAATCTGATTGCTTAAGATACTAAGGCCCTGTTACAAGAAGGGCAGAAGCACCGATTTCAGCCACAATTCCTGCTTGGTGAGGGCCATGAAATCAGGAGGGGGGATACTCTCTTGGTAGCGTTGGTTTAGACTTTGTAAGGATGTACCCCACCTTAAAAGGAACTCCCCACCCTTAACACCTCCTGGCCCAGTTTTTGATGCTGTTGCACTGTCATCTGGGCATATACTTGGCCACTAACGGCATTACATCAAACAGACAAAAAATGACGGGACAAATGCTTGCAAATAGTCCAAACCACTGGCAATTGTCCATGGTTGCTACTGCCAGAACCTTGAGCGTCCAGGTGCTAAAAGGAATAGGACTACCACAACCATCGTTAGGATAGTTATAATTTTACTTACAACTAAGTTTCAAGAATTGTTTTCCTGAAAATAGTTTCTGATTTCTCTGTTCTAATTTCTGGAAGTAGTACATTCCAGTGTTTAGCCACCACAAAAGAAAGGGACCTCACTCCAAGCATAGTTCTTGGGAAAAGCAAGTGCCTTCAGCAGGTGAGCATTCTATGACCTCAGAGTCTTGCCTGGAATGTATGGAGTGATCAACTGATGTAGATATGTAGGGTCTTTCTTGTGAAAGGCTCTAAAAACAAATAGAGGTACTTGAAAATCGTGCAGTGCAAATCCTAAAGGTGTTAGGTTGTTGGCTGTATGTTCGGAAGATTAAAATTGGTAGGGATTGCAACATTCTGACAATTCGGCAGGCTCTAGCTCAGATATTGAGTGAAACTGTCATGCAGTGAGCTGTCATATGCACAGGTGGCCAGGGAGAACATGTCTGAGTGTTTTGAATGTTGCCACACAGGTGGCTGCCACCAAAACAATTTGGGCCTGATTCTAACTTTGGAGGACGGTGTTAAACCGTCCCAAAAGTGGCGGATATACCACCTACCGTATTACGAGTCCATTATATCCTATGGAACTCGTAATACGGTAGGTGGTATATCCGCCACTTTTGGGACGGTTTAACACCGTCCTCCAAAGTTAGAATCAGGCCCTTTGTGTCTTGTTAAAAAGAGATTATCATTAAATCTGACATCAAGATTTCTTGTGGATGGCATTGGAGTGGGGGAGACTTGCATGTTCTGCCAGTCACCACAAATTAGTTCTGTCTTTTCTCAGTGAGGCTTTATGGTGCATCTGTGTGGCTAACCAAAGATGTGCAGGCTCTAAAGATATCCTGAGTAGAGATAATAGAAGACTAGAGATAGATATTATTAGCTGAGTATCATCAGCATAGGACAATAGGTTGAAACTAAAGATGGCAACCAATGTTGCCTAAGGGGCAAGATAAACATTGAATAGAATTGAGGATCATTGTGGCACACTGTGGGCAAAGGCTGTTTGGTCAGATAAGTAAGGTGTTGACACAGTGAACAGATTATATCTGATAAAAGGTGAGCTACTTTACAGAGCCCGACAATGAAAAGATGTTCCAAGAGAACGAGATGGGATAATGTGTTGAATGCTGCTGACAGATCCAAAAGGATCAACACAGTGGCACCTCATCTGTTGAAAAGTGAATTTACCTCTTCAGCAACTGCAGTATCGCTGTCTCCATGCTATGAGATGGTCTGACACCCACTTGAGTGTGGTCAGTTAGCTTGTTGTCTTCTAGATAGCGTGAAAGTTGAAGATTTGCAAAACATTCAGGAATGCTGGTGCGTAACAGGGGCAGATTGCTTGGGCCTAACATAATGGGACCAGATTGCTTAGGCCTAACATTGCTTAGGATGATCAGGTCTACTGAAAGTGTTTTTAGGAGTTGAGTCAGTGCTGCTTTTTCCTATCCTTTCATCAGCGTGCAGGTAGATAACAATAGATTGAACACATCTGTCAAAACATGGCTGAGAGCATCTGGCAGGAGTCTGAATGTTCATGGTGGGCAGGCAATATGAATTGAATCTGATTTACAAGCTTTGAGACCTTGTACGGTGCCTAAGACAGTGGTAGGGGCAAAGGCTGAGAAAAGGGTCCAAACTGGGGAAAGTATGCTTTGTCATTGATGCAGCAGGATATTTCAAATCTGATGGCAATGAGAACGATGAATAGATATTCTCTGTCTTGTTGTGAAAGAAGACCAGAAGATCATTGCATAGTACCTGAGATTGGGATGAGGTTTGAGTAGAGACTTGACAATCTGGAAAATTTGGGGAGAGAAGTTGTTGGAAAGGGTCAATTTTTGTCTGCATAGTAAGCGTTAGATTTGTTGTGAATCAATTTTTGGTAAATCCTGATAGCAGTTTTGTAAAGCTGTTTAGCTTTATCATCATTATTGGTTTTCCACTGAAACTCAAGCATCTCACAATAGCGTTATGAGATTAGTAGGTCCTGTGAGAACCGAAGGGCTCCAGGCATGCCTCAATACTTTTGCACAAGTTTCAGTGTGGTGATTGACTCAACTGTGATAAATAATCTTTTGAGTGCATTCATGACGATCTCAGCCATTTACGAGAACTTCAAACCCCAACCTCTGCCACCAACAGCATCAGTCTACTCACACTCACAAACACAAACCTCGAACACCTGCTAACCTATTGGGACCCTCTCACAACTCAAGCCACAATCTCCATCATGAATTCCGAATTCTCAGGAGCACCCATTGACCCATGTCCCCACCGCATATTCAACCTTGGTAGCAAGACAATTGGTGATAAGATCAAGAAAGTCATGAATGTCTCCATCACCATGGCCTCCTTCTCTGAGGACTGGAAACACAATGAAGTGAGGCCCCTCTCAAAGAAACCATTGCCTGACCCTGCAGATCCAAAGAACTACCGGCCCCTCACCTGCTCCTCTTTTCAAGGAAGGTTCTCAAAAAGTCAATCAACCACCAACTCATTAAACACTTGGAAAACTAAAACCTCCTGGACCCCTTCCAATCCAGATTCTGAGCCAACCATAGCGCTAAGACAGTTCTGATCACAGCCACCAATTACATTAGGGCCCTCCTAGACCACAGCAAAACAGCAGCCCTCATATTCCTGGACCTGTCAACCACCTTCAACACCATCTCCCACCACATCTTGATCAATATACTCCACCAAATCGGAATGCAGGGAGACACCTGTAACTGGATCACCTCATATCTCACCAAAAGAGCCCAGAGAATCCATCTCCCACCAATCACTTCAGAACCCAAGAAGATCATCTCAGCATCTCACAAGGATCGTCCCTCAGCCCTACCCTCTTGAATATGTAAACGACACTCCGGGCCAACACCTGCTGAACTTGTCCCTCCCCCAGCCAGCATCCCCGGCATCATCTTGGACAGCAAGTTATCTATGCAGAAACAGGTAAATGCAGTCTTGTCTGTCAGCTTTTACATCCTACGCATGCTACATAAGATTTTCAGGTGGCGTCCAATCAACACCAGAGTGACCGTCACGCAAGCCCTTGTCTCCAGCAGACTGGACTACGGTAACACTCTTTACGTAGGAATCACTGCGCGCCTCCTGAAGAGACTACAGACAATACAAAACTCAAAGGCAAGACTCATCCTTGACCTCCTCAGACAGACTCACATCACCTCACAACTCAAGAAGCTACACTGGCTTCCGATCAAGAAGAGAAGCCAGTTCAGGATGCTGACCCACTCACATAAAGCCTTGCATAATGAAGGACCAGCATACATCAACAAACACATGCCCTTCCACCAACTGATCAGACATCAGCAAACCGCCTCCCTCTTCCTCACAGACACCCCCCGAATCCACTGATCCAACAGCAGAGGACGCTCCTTCTCTCACCTGGCAGCCAAAGCCTGGAACAACCTTCCCCTGCATCTCAGGATTGCCGCATTGCTCTGGGAACTCAGAAAAGGACTCAAGACATGGATGTTTGAATGAATAGAGCACCTCGAAGCAGCTGGCAACTCTAGTGGCTTAAGACCCTCACAGGTGATTTGCCGCTCTTTATAACCCCTGATTGACTGATTGACCACTGTAGCCGGACTGTGGTGGTTTAAGCACTGCAATTCTACCTGTCAAAATAAATGCTTTGGACATGTTAAAACCTTCCTTTTAAAATTAAGAAGTCACCCCTATGAAGGTCTTATTGTCCAAGGCAGAGTGCAGGATATTTAAAAGTAGGGCATGTAGAAATGTAATGTTAACATGTCTTTACAGTGGCTAACACTCAAAAGGTAGATTTCACTGAGGCAGGCCTAGCTGTTCTGTGTAGCAAACCAGACTACAGATTAAAAATCCTAATACTGTATCTCAGGAATGGGACTAGCTACAAAATAATGAAACAATTATTTTTAATGGTTATTAGAACACTAGAATTTTGAGAGCTCCATTGAAGAGAATGGAAAGCTCCGGGCTTGTAATGGCTGGTAGAAGCCCGGAGCTCCAACAGTCCAATGTTTTTTATATAGCAACAGCTGTGAACAAAGGCCTCCCAGAGCCCAAGGGGATTTCAGTCCCCTTGGGCTCTGTGAGGCATTTGTTTTATTTTTTAGAACATTCTGCCCTCTAGTGGCAGAATGTTCTAATAGCCTTATAGCCCTTCGTAGCTGGGCTATACCGGCCATTAAAGTCCCACTCTCTTGTTGAAGGCCCTCACCTTCAGCTCAGGCTTTTACCACATGAGCAGGCCTTTAATGGTTTGTATAGCCCGCTAAGGCGAGCTATAAGGCAATATTAAAAAGGCAGTTCAATAGTGAAGTCAGGGTTTTCATAAATATTAAGAAAAGGATTGTTTAGAAACATTTATTTTGCTTTTTGTAAGAGTCTGGAGGCTACATCTGCTTTTGATCTTCCTCTTCTGCTAGCCTTTAATTAGCATTTTAATAGATGTGAAAAAGGTGTGAATGCCTCCAAAACATAAGCTTACCTGAATAGGCAGCGATGACTCCTCTGAACTTGACAAGGTATGCAGGGTAAGGGCTATGAGCATCCGTTTTGATATTACTGTGTCAAATCCTGCTTGAAAGGTCTGCTGGGATAACCTAACATTTTGCAGCTCACTTGAAAGGAAAATAAACAGGATGCCAAAACAGTATTTGTGTAGCCCCTGTCTGGTTGCTGAAAACCCTACTTTTGTTCTACCACATGTCTGTCTCTAGGTTTTACATGCAACACTGGAGGTGCACGTGAAAGGAAGAGAAACAGGAAGCCACAAAAAATCTTGTATATCCACTGTCTGTTTGCTAGAAAACCCTATTATTGGCACTTTGTGCTTATTGACACTTCTCTTTCTTAAAAAATTAAAAAATCATATCTCTGGTTCCTCATTGGATTTTTTGTCATTTGATGTAATTTTGCTTTTTTATTTTTAATCTATTTTCTCATTCGGTTTTGGATTTATATTGTTTAGCATTGATACTTCATTACTGTTTTGGTACTGCATAAATACTCACACTTTGCTTTTTAAGTTAACCCCTTGGGTGCCAAGGACGTAATGGTTACGTCCTCGGCTGAACCGCTCGTACTCTGATGAAGTCAGAGCGCGACCTCATCAGATGCCACCCCCCAGATGAGAAATGCTTGCATTTCTCGTCCGATCTGGGGCTGGGGGATGGCAGAGAGGCATCAAAGGAAAGGAAAGTCTTTTCCTTTCATTTGATGTCTTTCTGAGCATTCCTACAGCCCGATCACATAGCGATCGGGCTGCAGGAATACCCACTAGACACCAAGGAGTTTGTTGTTTTTTTGTTTACTTATCAGGGGAGCGGCCCCTTGAGCAAGGGCCACTCCCCAAGTGGGGCATTTTTTGATTAGGCCTTTTCTGCACCCACCCCTCCCCCCGGGCTGATCAGCCTATTTTAATTAGACCAATCTGCCTGGGGGTGGGGAGGCAGAAGCCACTAGACACCAGGGATTTCGTTTTTTTTTTTTTTAGATGTGGTGAGCGACCCCTTAAGAAAGGGTGGCTCCCCTGGGGGGGGCACATTTATTTTAGACCATTTCTGTCCCCCCTGGGGGGCTGATGGGTCTATTTTTCTTAGGCCAATCTGCCCCCAAAGACGGCACAAATCACTAGACACCATGGATTTTATTTTGGTGCCAATTTCACGCCCTTGGGGGCCGATCAGCCTATTTCTATTAGGCCGATCTTTCCCCTGGGGGGGGGGGGGGGGGGGAACAGAAATAACTTGGGCACCAGGGATAGGTGTGTGTGTGTTTTGTTTGGGGGAGCAGCCCCTTGGGCAGGGGTCACTCCCCATGGGGGCATATTACTGTTGACCATTCCCCCCCCCCTTCAGGGCAGATCGGCCTATTTTTGTAAGGCCCATCTGCCCCCAAGGGGGCAGAGAGCCCACCAGACACCAGGGAAGATTTTTTTATTTTTTTAAAAGAGGGCGGGGTATGGCCATAGCCCCACCCCAAATACATGGGGACAAAGTTGTTCTGCCACCGGTGGGCAGATGGGGCAATTACCCCCAATCCACTCCCCGGGGTGACAGAAAGCTGGCTGGATGCCAGGGAATTAAAAAAATTAATATATAGTGGTGTGGTGGCTATCAACCAGGATGGGCATGGTTATGCCCTCACCCCAACTGATGGGGGTATCAGTCTTTCAGCTCTCCCCCCGCACACTAAAAGATCTTATCCCAATAGCAAGCAAGAGGACATTTGATTATTTTAGGTATTGGTTTTACATGTGGGCCGTGAGAGCTTTTCTAACTCTCAAGATCGGCCCACTTGGAATGGTGAGGGCTGCGCTCTTTGGACTTTGGGACGCTGCCATGTAGAAAAATCTACGAGACCTAGATACATCTGAAAACGAAACATCTGGGTGAGTCCAGGGTGGTGTGCTTCAAATGCACCCGTACCATTTTCTTACCCACAATGCCCTGCAAACCGCCAACTATGCTTGAAATCACACATTTTTCCCACATTTTTGTGATGGAACCTTCCGGAATCTGCAGGAATCCACACAATACCTACCACCCAGCATTGTTGCATCTATACCGATAATAATTCTGCCCCACTTGTCAGCCCCACTTTGGGTCCCCCTCAATTTCAACATGTTTTTGGCTCTTCCCTGTCACAGGCACTTGGCCCACGTACACAAGTGGGGTATCATTTTTATTGGGAAACTGAGTGGAACGTTGGGTGGCAGAAAATCTGTGTTGATGCGGTGATCCCACACAAAAATGTGGGGAAGATTTGATTTTTTTAGCTAAATTTGAGGTTTGCTGAGGATTCTGGGTAAGAAAACACTGGGGATCCACGCAAGTCACACCTCCCTAAACTCCTTCGGGTGTCTAGTTTCCAGAAATGTCTGGGTTTGGAAGGTTTCCCTAGATGGCTGGTGAGCCCAGGACCAAAAATGCAGGTGCCCCGTCCCCGCAAAAACATGTAGTTTTATAATAGATCATTTTTAAGTGTCCACATAGTGTTTTGGGGCACTTCCTGTTGCAGGCACTAGGCCTACCCAGACAAGGGAGATACCATTTTTATCGGGAGATGTGGGGGAATGCTGGATAGAAGGAAGTTTGTGGCTCCCCTCAGATTACAGAACTTTGCAGCACCAAAATTTGAGAAAAAGGTGTTTTGTTTTTTTGCCAGATTTTGAGGTTTGCTAAGGATTCTGGGTAAACGAACCCAGTGAGAGTGCCACAAGTTACCCCAACCTTGGTTCCCCAGGTATCTAGTTTTAAGAAATGTCTAGGTTTGCTAAGTTTTCCTAGATGCCGGATAAGCTAGAGGCCAAAATCCACAGCTAGGCACTTTGCAAAAAACAGGTCAGTTTTCTTTAGGAAAATGTGATGTGTCCATGTTGTGTTTTGGGGCATTTCCTGTCGCGGGCACTAGACCTACCCACACAAGTGAGGTACCATTTTTATCGGGAGACTTGGGGAGAATGCTGGGTGGAAGGAAATTTGTGGCTCCTCACAGATTCCAGAACTTTGTATCCCTGAAATGTGAGTAAAAAGTGGGTTTTTTGCCAAATTTTGAGGTTTGCAAAAGATTCTGGGTAGCAGAACCTGGTGAGATCCCCACAAGTCACCCCTTCCTGGATTGCCCAAGGTGTCTAGTTTTGAAAAATGCACAAGTTTCGTAGGTTTCCCTAGGTGCCGGCTGAGCTAGAGGCCAAAATCCACAGCTAGGCACTTTCCAAGAAACACGTCAGATTTCAATGTAAAAATGTGGTTTGCCCATGTTGCGTTTCCTGTCGCCGGCATTAGGCCTACCCATACAAGTGAGGTACCATTTTTATCTGGAGACTTGGGGAAACACAGAATAGAAGAACTGGTGTTATTGCCCACTGTCTTTCTCTACATTTTTTTCCTTCCAAATGTAAGACACCGTGTAAAAAAAGACGTGTATTTGAGAAATGCCCTGTAATTCACATGCTAGTATGGGGACCCCAGAATTCAGAGATGTGCAAATAACCACTGCTTCTCTCTACACCTTATCTTGTGCCCATTTTGGAAATACAAAGGTTTCCTTGATACCTATTTTTCACTCTTTATATTTCACCAAATTATTTTCTGTATACCCAATATACAATGAAAACCCATTGCAAGGTGCAGTTCCTTTATTGGCTCTCGGAACCCGCAACCAGAAGAGTCGTAACAGTATATTGCTTAAATAAATTAGCCATAGCTGGAAAAAGTTATGAAGGAAAATGTGGACAGAAATGGCTCTTTTTTCACCTCAATTTCAATATTTTTTTTATTTTAGCTGTTACATTTTGTAGGAAAACCTTGAAGGATCTACACGAATGACCCCTTCCTGAATTCAGAATTTTGTCTTCTTTTCGGAAATGTTTAGATATCCGGGATCCACTATTGGTTTCACACCCATTTCTGTCACTAACTGGAAAGAGGCTAAAAGCACAAAAAATAGTAAAAATGGGGGATGTCCAAGTAAAATGCCAAAATTGTGTTGAAAAGTGTGGTTTTCTGATTCAAGTCTGCCTGTTCCTGAAAGCTGGGAAGATGGTGATTCTAGCACCGCAAACCCTATGTTGATGCCATTTTCAGGGAAAAAACACAAGCTTTCTTCTGCAGCCCTTCTTTTCCATTAAAAAAATGTAGCTGTATTTTGGCTAATTTCTTAGTTTTTTCCAGGGAGGCCCAAAAACTCCAGGTACCTCTAGAATCCCCAGGATGTTGGAAAAAAAGGACGCAAATTTGGCATGGGTAGCTTAGGTGGACAAAAAGTTATGAAGGCCTAAGCGGGAACTGCCCCAAATAGCCCAAAAAAGGCTCGGCACCTGAGGGGAAAAGGTCTGGCAGGGAAGTGGTTAAGCCTGTCTGCTCTGTGCTGCAGCTACCAGGGGGTTGAGCTAAGGTTAATTTAATGACTTTATGGATTCAGTCTGCCATAGGTTGTGCATATTCCTTGAGGTGGGAAGCCACCCACCCCAATTAAAGATCCAATTTTTTACAAGTGCCAAAGTGGGTGGATAATTAATGGGTTGAAACACAAACCAGAGCGATGCCAGTGCTTTAGACTATTTTCAAGCATTCCTCCATCACTTTTTGTGTATTTGATCATAGTACATTAGGGTCACTGGCAAAATACATCAGCAGGGTGGAACAGGCCGTAGGAAGCTCAGGGAAGAACACACCACCCCCTGAGCACCGATGAGGTGGGTGCTATTAGAGGAGGATAGAGGAAGAGATCATCATAGGCCTATCCTGGCACTGGTGCCTGGGGGAGCGCAGATTTTTGCAGGCAGTGCTTTACGTGCACTTCTTTAACTTGAAGGGAATAGTACCAGCAGTTCTCAGCGGGGGTGGAATACTTCTAACAGTGCCACTCCTCAGTGCCAACAGGAACTCTTGGTTAGCGAGTACCTGCACTTTTAGATGTTCATTTCCAGCACTGCTTGTAGACAGTATATACTTAGACCCCAAATCCTCCTACAGTTTATCAAATTCATGCAGTACACTTGTTTGATATAGCAGGGGACTGGCATGAACACATTTTCCAGGGAAGCTTTGATCTCCCAGAGCACCACTGGGCAAGTGGACCAAATGACCCATTCGCCTTAGGTGGAAGAAGTGGGAAGGATCGAGTCGTGTCCTCGCCCTTGAGCAAGACATTTCCAATCCTCCCTCTAGTATCTGTGCTCTAGGCAGGGAGAGAACCTCACAGACGCTCCCATAGAGGCGCATGTGAGTAATGGCTAGGGCCACAGGGCCGGGGAAGAGATAGCGGGAGAGGAAATTAAATGAATATGAAGAGAAATGGAGGAAAACGGCTGTGACGCAGGCGTGGTAGGGTGGGAGGGGGCGAGGTAGACGATCGTGGGGGGCAAAAGGGAAGCCTTTGGGTTCAGGACCAGAAAAGTGACCCCTTCCACTTGGTACAGTTTTTCTTTGCCGTTTATAGAAGTTGAACTGGTCATATTTAATTCAACGCTTGGCTCTCGTCCCGTTTTTTTTTTTTTTTTTTACGCGGGAACCTCATAAATGAAATGTGCTGGCGCAGTGCCCGGGCCGGAAATATGACTTGTGAATAATGTTTCACTCTCAATCCTTGTCAATGCTTTCATATTCCTAATTACTGCAAAAAGCAAGAAATCCAGGGTAAGACGGGGCATTTTTTTTGTGTTGCTTTTTTTGTCCTCTTTTGCAAAATGAGTGCAATTTAATCAGCGATGCCCCGGCTGCGAGCTGCAGGTGACACTCCACCGCGTGCTGTACTTTGGGCACAAAAGAAGGTTTTTATCTCTGCGCCTTAATGGACTTCACCACTTTATTTTTGCAAAGTTCATCCCCTTCTTCAGATTAAATTAATAAGGGCGCTAAAATGACATACTCGGAGGGTTGAGATGCACAGACAAGACTAATTTTCCCTCTTTCGCCAATTCTGTCTCGCCTCAATTGTGTAGCTCAGTGGGTTGAGAGGCTTCTCTAGTGGAACCTGCAGGGCACAGGCCAGGGCAGCAGTAAGGGCCATCTCAGTCTGTCATTGTTCTGAAGCGTGTGGGAGAACAATTACGAGTTTTACATTCCGACCTGCACATATCCCGGCGCCACAATTTCAACCCCCACTATATTATCAATGAAAGTAAACGTATACGTGGAGTTGCGTTATATTTACACTTCCCTGTGTATGCAGGCCTTAACAACACAGCGCTAGTCAATATTTTGGATTAAACGTATGCGCAAGTGCAATACTGATGTTATTTTGACATACAACCTTTTGAAGTGGATACACTGAGAATCTGTGTGTTGTATTATAATAATGCTATATATTCCAGCGCCACGAGGCAGTTCAGTTTGTGGTGTGTGCTATACACACCAAAGTCATAATAGCTGAGGTGGTTCGTGCATCTTCTACAGCGGCCTGTGTGCACTTATCCTGGAAATGCACCTTTGCATCCTTCTTCTGAGCTCAACGGAAGGGTCAAGGATGAGATGGTTAAAAAGTAGCAGAAGCATCTTCTGTAGAATCGGACCTGCAAAGGCTTCTTCACGGGAAAGTTGAACTCCCTAAGGGTGCCTTTGGTTGGTCAAACTTCCTCCTTAGATACACACTGCCAACGAATACTCCCTGCATCATCAAGTATTACAGATAGGTGTGCACAATAACATACGTGTCAACAGCTGCAATAGCAAATTCAACTATTAACCATAAAATAAAGTCAATTTGTTCTTGCAGAGCTTTCTATCGAGCCCTTGTGCACTCAACATAACAATGGGGATTATGGAACTGCAATTCTGTCCCCACAATACTCACTGTTCAAACTAATTTCTCTTTTTCCTTACAGTTAATAATGATTTCTTAACTATGTATATTTTACATATATTTGTATATGCATTCTATGTATATCTTTATATGTATTACGCTGGCGGGAAAAGCGCCAGAGTAGTATTGCTTATGGCAGAGTTACCACAGGAAATGCATTTCTTTATTTTCTTAATAGGTTTGGCACCCTTCAAAGCAGCTGCACAAAACTTTCCAAAAAAGTACATTCCTTTGGATTTTCAATTGATAAGTTTTGTACAGATCCATTAAGCGGTTGGAGAAGGAAATTAAGGGGGTCCCAAAAGAGCTCTTTGCCACTTTAATCCCCAGGGGATTCTTTGCTCCGCAATACCGAAGGAATTACAAAACAACTGGCACAAAGATTGGACTTTACTCAAGGAAGTGCATTTGCTTTGTTTGGTGTAAATCCATTTAATAGTTGAGAATGAAGGCCTGATTTATATCCTGGTGGTATGGATAATCTGTTGCAATGGAGACAGAGAATCTATACCGCCAAGACTATGGTCCGCCCTCCTGTTTTAAATGCGGACAGATCTTTGGTTTAATCATGTGGAGAATACTCCATCTCTACCATGATTAAACTGGGTGGTTGGAGGCTTACCTCTATTTCTGCCCACCTAATTTAGATTGGGGGAATTAGAGGTCAGTTTTTACTGCCCATCACTGCTAGGAAAACCCTGGTGGTGAGGGGCAGTGAAAACTCCTAAATGTTCCCCTCACCATGGGAGAGGGCTCCCACTGAGAGGGGAGCACACTCTTTTTTTAAAATAAAAAAAGAAAACAGTTTGGCGTACAGCTCCGTCATGATTGATTTAGCCGGGCGTGAAACTGCAAAAAGCGTTGACAGGAACTGTCATGACGGCTCCTGGTACTGCTTTAAGAAATGACTGACAGCTTGGCAGTCATTTAAGAATGTGGTGGGCAGTGGTGCAGTCAAGGCAATGGCGTAAATCACTTCTTCACCGCGACTACCAAACCCCCATCTGTGAAATTATAAATAGTTCCTCAAGTTTTAAAAGAGGTGCTCGGAGGCGAGTAGAAAAAAGGTTACATTTTAGAGCTATCTGGATTGTTAACTAACATATACTCCAGAGGTCTGTAAGTCCACGAGAGATTTGCAGATCAAAATAAAAGCAGATCATTTATCGAAGGAACTTTTTCTTCTGTCCTGCATTGCAAATTTGCTAATCCAGCATCAGATTTGCGAATCCGCAACATCCTGATTGGCTGAAAAATGTATGGAGCAGCCGCCATTGCTCAACATGGTGCACTGAGCACCACGTTTGGAAAAATCAAAAGAAAAAGAGCACATTGGAGCAGCATGTATACACCCTGACCCCCAGGTCAAATGTGGTGGGTGGGGGCCATAAAACAATAAAATACAAATATTTTTATTATGAGATTTGCAGATTTTGTGCTCGATTTGCAAATCCTGGACCCTTCCTGGATCCCACAGGTGATGGTCACATTAGTTGGTGGTGGTCTGTAAGACTAGTAGCTAGATAAAATCAAATGGTAATTTTTAAAATGCAATCATAGGCCACGGAGCAGACGGACAGATAGGCATAACTGTGGTAAAGCCTTAAAATAAAAGGTTAAAAAAACTCTTAACAAACTAAGTAACTTTTCTGAGCTTTATTAAACCTCAATAAAGTATCATTCAATCTGATAGAGCCCAAAAGAGAATTCCGCAACTGAGGGGCAAAAATGGAGAACCTCTCCACCCATGTCTACTCCTAAAAACTCTTGTTAAGAAGAATGGCATATTATTGGATCTAAGGGATTTCCTGCAAGGAAATTTAGGATAATACTTGAGGTCTCTGTTTGTGAAAGGCTTTATAGCAGTAACATGTTGCATTAAAATGGATCTTCTTTGGGGAACATGATCTAGTGGGCAATGGCAACGGACATACACGGCTGAGCTCCTCTCGCCCATCGCACCCAGGCACTGACAATCCTGACCCCGGCCCCAACTAACGCCCAAAACAGAGGCAATAACATGCAGATTGGCTGGTGCTAAGGGGCACACTCTGGGAGTAGAGGAGACAAACTTTCCCGTGTTCTCCCCCACACTACCTCCCCTTCTGCACCTGGCTCTCTGAAGACGGAACAGGGGACGAAAGACAGACAAACCACGGGCAGGACACAGGCGGCAAAAGGCAAAAGGTTGGAAGCGCCCTTAGAAAAAAATGGAGGGGACCCCCAGATCCCTGGGAAGGAGGAGGAGGACCCTCTAGGGATGCACACTGGGGTAATCTTGGCGGCAATCAAGGACAGCAAACAGATGTTGGAGGTGCAAACAGCGGCAGTGGTAAACGCGGTGGGCATAATCTGAACTGACCACAGGAAATTAATGAAGTTGCAAGAGGGGAAACCAAACTAGACACACTCAGCGGTACAGGACCTCAAGATGATGCACGCAGCTGGAGAAAGGTATGAATGTCCTCACACATGGCCTGGAAGATGCAGAGGAGAGATCCAGGAGACACAACATGTGTCTGATAGGGGTCCCTGAGAGGGCCGAAGGGCATGAGTACTGATCTGTTTGGAGAAGACTGGTTAGAGAAGACAGTGCTGCAAGGAAAGCTCTTCCATTTCTTTTCAGTGGAAAGGATGCACAGAATACTGGTGAGAGCGCCGGCCCCTAGGCATCTTCCCTGTCCTATCACAGCTCAACTAATGAACTATCACGACCATGATAATATTATAAACATTTTGTGTAAACAGGGTCCCTGGCTCATTAAGGGAGAGGAAGTAAACATCTATCCAGATTATACAAATCTGGTCCAGAAACAATAGGGCATCTTTATGCCCGTGGAAAAGATTCTATGCCAACTGGACCTTACATACACCATCATCTTTCCCGAGAAGTTGAGAGAGATCTACAATGATAAGGCACATTTCCTGTTCTCAGCTCAGGTGGCCTGGACAGGGCTGGAAAACCATGGACTATGGCAGGTCTGAAGAGCTCATTGAAGAAAGACGCAGTCTGGCAACAGTGCAAAACTAGGAAAAGGAAGGAGGATGGATGCAGATCCTCCCCAAAAAAAGCACAGATGAAGGCGGGCCAGGAACAAGTGGCAGAAGAGATCAAAAACTGCAGAGACATTTGGGACAATAATAAATGGATGGCCATAGCGCTGGAGGATGGGGGGAGTGGAGCAGGATTAGGGGGCTCTGACTCATACACGGAGGGAGAATGCTTACCAGTCATTACTGCGATGACATTAGAGCATGCCATCTGAACCCAGGGTTTCCGCAGCACATATGGATTGTAAGTACATTGGAGGTCCTGCATTGCCAGGGGCAAGCAGGCGGGCCTTGGGTTATTAGGTGAAGCACCATACAAACTGAGCTGTATGCACCTGGGACTTGAGGGTAAGAGATGGAGGGAGAAGGCACAGTATTGCATATCATGATCACAACAGCACCCACATGGCCCACTACCACATGATCTGATCCATGCACCAAGTTTTTTTGTTCTGTTGGTTATCACGAGGGCACACACATACTGCAAATTGGGGGGGGTCATGTTCTTGATCACAACACAGTAAGGTAGGTTGAGGGAAAGTTGGGGACTGTTCAACCTGACACAAACACACACACATGGAAATCTGGTGGGATAGGCCATGGTACATCGAACCCCCCTGACTAGGGTCCGGATGGCACAAATAAAATATACCAAACCACCATGACACAGATGGAGAAACTAACCCTAGTGTCCTGTAACATCAATGGCCTAGGGAATAATATGAAAAGGGGCCTAGTGACTAGAACTTTCAATTGATAAAACGCAGATGTGCTACACAGACAAGAAACACATTTGATGGACTCCCAGCACCAGTGCCTGGGAGGGGGCAAATACAGGGGGGCATCCTATGCAAACATAGATCAGGTTCTAGAGGGGTGGCACTTCTCATAAGGAAGTCCACAACAGTCCACGTCCTTCACACATGGTCAGATCCAGCGGGGTGTTATACGGCCCTAATGGGGGAAAGGAGGGTGAGGCAGTGGCACTTCTCAATGTGTACACCCCACCAGGCCTCCAACTGCCAACTCGACAAAAAATAGGTCAGTTCCTGGCTGAAAATGGGAGATTATACATAATTGAGAAATTCAACTGGAGACGGAGGAGATGATCAAGGGCAGTAAGAACATGGCATTTACGACCTACATGACAGATGTCTATCCACCCATAGTAAAATCCTTGGAGGAGACTACGAGGTTTGTCTCTGACAGCCCAGTCAAAACTCTGAGCCCAGAACAGAGGGAAATGCTGGAGGCCGACCTCACAGAAACAGAAATCACAACAGCACTGGCACAACTGCAGGTGGGGAAGGCCCCTGGACTAAATGGCCTCCCGGTGTTTTTTTTTCGCAAAATGTCCAGGAGAATATCTAAACCGCTGCTCTCTATGTACCAAGAGGCACTCCGAGAAGGTAAAATGCAAACGGACATGCCCGTGGCAACAATAGTCCTTATCCCCATGACCGGGAAACCTACACATATGTGTGCATCCTATAGGCCCATCTCCTTATTAAACGCTGACACCGAAATCCTTGCAAAAGCACTGGCCAACAGCGTGCGTACTGTGATGGCAGATCTGATACAAGCAGACCAGATTGGCTTCATACCTTACTGCTCGACAAGGCATAATCTGCCCCACCTCCACAATAACATTACACAATCAGACAGGAGGGGGCGAGCCCTGGGCCATTGTATCGTTGGACGCTAACAAGTTGTTCAACTTGGTGGAGTGGACTTTCCTATTTTTGCTCCTGGAAAGAATGGGATTCGGACCTAAGTATATTAGTTGGGTGAAGCTGCTCTATAGAGACCCGCTGGCCAGGATAAGGGTAAAGGCTGCCTTTCAGAAGAATTTTACATTGGGAGGGGCACGAGACAGGGCTGTCCCCTTTCTCCGATGCTCTTTACGCTGGCAGAGGAGTCATTGACAGAATTAATGAGAGTAGATGCTCAGACCTGGGGATGGACTGGAGACTCAGGGTGGGAAGAAAGGGTGTCTTTGTACGTTAATGACATTCTCCACTATTTGACGAACACTGAATGCTCACTGGCCCACGTTCGAGAACTGTTCCAAGTATATGGGGAATTTTCGGGCTTCACAATTAACTGGGAGAAGTCACTTCTTTTTCCAACGGGGGGATGGAGGGGACACATTGGGCTGCCCTGCCTCTCTGGGTAGAACCCCATAGATTAAAATATGTGGGTATATGGATTACGCCACTTCATTCGTACAGGAGAATCTTAACTTCCTGATTCAGAGGCTGGAAAAGGATGTGAAACACTGGGGGGGTTGCTGCTATTATTATCAGCCAAGGCAGCCATTTGAAAAATGATTGCCCTTCCCCCGCTGCTTAACGTGTTGCAAAAATAACCCCTATATCATCCCAGAGTCCTTTTTTCAATCGAGTAGAGATGCCCTGGTAAGGGCACTACTCTGTGTGGGGAAGGGCAGCGCCACATAGCATTGTGCACCTTGCAATGCTCTAAATATGGGGGTGGCATAGTGCTCCCCAATGTGACAAAATATTATGAGACAGCACAGGTCAGCTGGGTGAATGAATGGGTGTACGCTGACGGAGAGGACCCTGCAGTCTGGGTGGACAGATAGGGATGGAGCGACCAAATTCATATGCATGTGCTATACAGCGACAAAATACACATGCGGGCATGTTCGCTGATGGGCGCGGTCCTGGCAGTGTGAGAAAGCCTTCCTTGGAAGATGAACTGGGGATCAAGGCTCACTTCCTGCACACTGTTGTGGGAAGCAATGCAGCCAGTGCTGGGATGTAATAGGCATATCCACACTGGCCAACATATGGGATGCCAATGGGGTGGTCCCATTTGAGCACCTCTAGGCAGAGCACCAGATGCAACCACCCAGTGATTAAATATAGGCAGCTGAGACATGCACTCAACAGCAGCATAGACAGAGCAGAGAAAGGAGATTGCTTGGTGGGTGCGTTTGGCACAAAATTATCTCCCTGACATATGGCACGTTAATGAGGAATACTCAAGGGACACTTACTCATCTCAAGGCTAGTTGGGAACAGGATAAAGGGGAAATTGGTGATGAGAACTGGCAGGAGGCATTGAGATTCCCCTCGAAGGTGGCTATCAAGGCCAGTTTCTAATTATTCCAGGTAAAACTACACCTCAGGATATACTACATTAGAATATTACTCCATAAGATTGGGAGGGCGGGAGATGCGGGGTGTCTTCCGAAGGTGTGACTCCGAAGGCACATTCATACACACTTAGTGGCACTGCCCTGAGATACACCTTTTCTGGGAACATGTTAAGACGTCTATAGAGAGGGCGGCAAGAGCCCCCCTTGAACTGATGCCTCAGATGCTGGGACTATGGTGCCCTAAAACCTTACTAGATACCAGATGATCCTATTAAATATGGGATTCATGTTGGTGAAAAGGGACCTTGCCCGAAAGCGGGGATGTGGGGAGGCCCCGTCACCCAGGGAATGGGAAGCGGAGATGGAACAATGCAAACTGCTGGAGCGAGAGGTTTACAAAGGCAGGATCTGCGTAAAAAAGTTTGAGAAGATCTGAGGGGGCATAGGATCCCAATTAAGAGGTAAAACTGCTGAGGATGCAGAACACACCACGGGGCACCTGCAAATGTTTGGGGGGTTGGAAGTTCTAAAGAGGCAAGGCCACAAACGTGAAGAAGGATATGGCACGAGGGGCGTTGAGCAAAGTTCAGATTGAGGAAGGTATTGCGTGTAAAGAGTGGGACTTGAGGGGGGTGGAGATTTTGGAACAGGATGAAGATTTGTCTGTAAAGTCCACAGGGAGTAGTGGTGTGGTGTCACAAGATGTTTATGTACTATTGCTGTTTACTTTTAATGCACAACACACAAAAATATATATTTTTTCAAAAATGGGTCCTCTTTTCTTCGCGTAACCAGTTCAGTGCCCCCAGTGCGTCACAAACATGGTCACATTTCTGAAGATTAGAAATAAGCCTCACTGTCTGGTTTTAAATCATTTGGTGCTTTTGTAGGGATTGAGCTGGGAATCCAAGACACCAAGCACTGGGGTAATCTAATCTTGTGTTAATGGCAGAATTTAATATCATCGCTATATCATTATAGTGGTCAGGGATACATTTTATAAGCTTCCTCAATATTTTTAATTGACTTAAGATTTTAACCTTGGTTTAATTTGCAAGGTCAGTCTCACATCTCTGTCACATAGGAAGTCAAGATTTCTTACTCTTTCAGTCTATACAGTAGGAGACCAGATATTATCTTTATAAAGTAAAATGTCCTTTTTATCTCCATTCAGTTTGCGGAAGTTGCTGTTCATCCAATGCAATATGGTGATTTGACTGTCTAGACCAGTGGCGTAATGCAAATGGGGCGGGGGGGCTGCTACTGGCGGGTGGTTGGGGCCTGCAAATTACATAGAGTGCTCTCATGCCAGGGTACTGAGCTGGAGCTCGGGGTGACCCCGGCACTGTGGGGGTCTTTGTTACGCCACTAGTCTAGACTAAGAACAGGCTACATATCATCTGCATATGAAATGAGATGAACACCGCAGTTTTTAAATAAGATCAGCAAAAAACACATCTTATATCACTCTTTTGGGGCCTAAAGGATAATAATACCTTTGGAGTACAGTCAATGATGTTTAAAAATTATCTAAATCAATGGAACAGTTCCCTCTCTGCTCAAGTCGCCCCTTTGGCAAAAGCGGTGGATAGATCGAGCAGAATGAGGCAGGTCAGATTATATTTTAGTAAATCAATTATCATTACCAGTGCAGATTCCACAGCTAATTCAGATCTTAAGCCCAATTGGCTATCATCTAGGAGAATATGTTCCTCAAAATGACTAGCCAACTAATGAGCAAGTAATTCCTCTCCCATCGTGGTAACAAAAAAGAACAAAGAGATAGGTCTGTAGTTTGCAACTTCTTGTGTGTTTATATTAGTTTTTGTAAGCAGAATCCTTACTGCAGAAGGAAGAATTCAAAATATAAGCTCGAGTAGAAATTATAATTGTTGTCATCACTTTCAGATCTCTTACGGGCAAATATAATCTGGAAAAGCGGATTCACATAGCCTACAGCATTGACTTGGAGTAACGTATGGACTATGCAAAAAATTGGAAATTGTGACCCTCTTGGGTTTGGAGTCCACGAAGGTCCCCTGAGTGCGGATGTAATGTGTATATTCAGTCCTAAGCCAAACATGCTGCATTGACTAACTCAAGGTCTCTTTTAGTTTTTTTGGGTCTTACTGGGGAACACCTTCTATGAGCAGTTACTGTAGTCTATGTGTGATGTAACTATAGAAAGAATCAGGACAATATTTTAGGTGAGAAGTAGTAGAGGGTGGATACCTTATAGCAACTGCAAGTAGTGGAATACATATTTTTTCATAAACTTTTGAAGATTGGTCAGAGAGTAGTGCGATACATGTTTGTGAAATACTAGGATAATCAGTTGTCTGGGAATATTTTGGTTAGAGTTGGGTAGAGAGTAAAATAAAATAAAAAAATGTGTGAGGGTTTACAACCACAATATTGACTTTTAAATTTCAACATATTGTGACCAGAATATCTACAACCGGAATACTGTAGTGGAAGTATATACAGGTTTGCAATACTTACCTGCACTAATGTATGGGATATAACTTCAAGGTACAGAATTGGGGAGGAAGGAAAAGCAAATCTATAATTACCTGTAAGTGCTGACCTTAACAATACTCTTGTTCATATGTTGGCCATAATCTTTTTGCATGTCAACAATTTTGTACTTGATATTCTGACTTATACCACTGGTAAAAATAATGTGTGAGTGTGTGTGGGTGAGTGTGAGTATGAGTGTGTGTGAGAGAGAGAGAGAGAGAGGGTGTACATTTTACTCCTCTTTAGTTAATCCTAGTTAATCCTGGTTTGCGTATTTCAGTCTTTCCTAATGCCCATTCCCTTCCCTTAGGTCTCCCATTATGATTAGGCCTGGGTGGAGTTTGCGGAGTGCCGCTATGTGGAACTCAGCAAAGTGACCAAAAAACTCTGCGGTGCTATGTGGAGTTCTGCAAGTGGCAGAGTGCATTACGTCACGCCGTTCGCCCTGATTTTTAGGGCTGGGTGTTTGTCCTGCGCTTTAAAATCAGCGAGAATGGCACCACGCACAGAGGAAAAGGATGCTTCTTTTTTTCTGCTGCTGCAACTTCCTCAAGAGAACGGAAGTTTTCTCAATGCAAGAAGTAGCGACTGTCCGCATTGAGTAATTTCGTCGGGAGGTGGTCTTGAGTAAGATTTGCCTCGCTCACGGTCGCCAACTTAAGATTGGAGAGCGCAAACGAGGAAAAAAAACTCCACTACGCAGAGTTTTTTGTAACTCTGTGCTTTAAGCAAAGCACAGAGTGGGGAAAACTCTGTAAACTCCGCGAGCTGAGCGGAGTTTACCGCTCATCCCAAATTATGATATTTAGGAGAGATCTAATTCACATTTTGTGACAGGAACTTTAATTACTCACTTCTTATGATCTGTGTTAGGGATAGAAAGAATTCACAGCTATGCAAAATTAGCGCTGAATAAGGTAGATTAAACAAAATATAAATTGTATTGTGTTAGAAGCCATTTATTAAAACACAAAGTATACCTTTAAGAATTTGAAAGGCACAAAATAGCCTAGAATTGAATAAATTACAAATGAGTATAATAAACTGAATTACAGAAATCTTTTACATATAAAGTAGAAGAAATTTAAAATCAGAAACCCACCACATTTCAATTGAAGCCAGGATCAATGTGTTTACTTGGTCTGCGGTAGTCCTGTTTCTACCCTTCTCCTCCCTGTCTGATCGGATCAATTTATGTATAATTAGTAGAAGTTGTGCCACAAATTGTGACAAAAAAGGTCAATCCTGATTACTATAGGGAGTCGAGATGTAATTTCACTGTGTACTAGATTTTCTATAAAATAATTTAATAGAGCAACAATAGTTCAACAATATATCAAATGCCGTCACTGAATTAACAGATATGTTTCTGTTAATGCAACATGCCACTGTGTTCAGATACAAGTATTATTAAATATTGACAATGAATAAAATTATTCACTACAGAACAAGATTCAATTGGACTATGACGTTCCATAGGGGAGACACCCTCCTCATTAGCCCATTCCGTCACATTTTTAAGAAAAGTGACAGTTTTGGTTTATAAGTGTTATATATCGAGTTTCAGTTTCTGGCATTACTCACCACTGGAGCAGTCAGGTCCTCCCCAGCCAGGCTCACAGTGACACGTGTCAGGTGAAACGCATCTTCCATGCATGCATTCTTCTGTGCAGAGGGCTGTTCAGGGAAGCAGAACAATATTAAGAATTAGAGATATGCTTCAAGTGAGACCTGTGAGCACATACACCCCAGAAAACATCACAGCAGGCATCCTAAGTAAATATTATTTCAGAACTCACAAGCTGCTCTAACTCTAGTTGATAGTCATATCATACAGTGTGTTTTTAAAGAATTGTTGGACCTAGCCCTTTTTATAGAATCATCCCCAAACGTTTTGCCTTCCTCCTCCTTTTTTTCTGACCCCTTTTTGTTGATGTTAGGACTCTGAGCACTCTACCACTGCTGATCAGTGCTAACGTGCATGTGCTCTCCCTTATACCTGATTGGCACATTTAATTTACCTATAAGTCACTTGTACAGTGGTATCCCTTGCACAGGGCCTGTAAATTAAATGCTATTGATGGGCCTGCAGCGCAGCTTGTGGCACCCACAGAAGTAGCCTTTCAAACCTGTCTGAGGCCTGCAACCGCAGGGCTAGCGTGCACAGTTTACTGCCACAGGGACGGGCATCTAATTTACATGAAAGACCTAGAACTCTCCTTCTACTACATATAAGTCACACCTAAGGTAGGCCCTAGCTAGCCCTATGGGCATGGTGCTGAGTATGTACAAGGCAGAACATATGTCTTTCTGTACTACATGTCCTAGTAGTGACAAACAGCCCCTGTAGTTTCACACTACTGTGAGCAGTGATCCTCTCCTAGGACTGCATTGGAAATGCCCTAACATATGTCGAAGTGGTTCTGTCTGATCTATGAGGGGTGGTGTAGGATTGTTTGGTATGGTTGTAATGGTAGTGACAAATGCTGCTTACTGGTGTAGGTGGATTTTTTTTATTTACCATTATATAAATGGCTCTTTTTGAAAGTGGGCATTTCTCTGTGCTTATGACTCTGGTGTTTTGCAGCTTGACTCCAATCTGTGTCTGGGGCAGAGTGACAGCTGGGCTTTGTGCATACTTTTCAGACAGCCTGTACACAGGGAGGGTGGAGGTGTCACAAGAGTGCATCTGCATTTTGAAGGGCCTTCCTGGGCTGGGAGAGATAGAGGCGGGCACACCTGCATCTGTAAAGGCTATGCCCCGGCCTCATACAAAGGACTTGTTTGCTCCTTGTTTATGTCTGGAGCCAGGACTGGAAGAGAAAGGGGACATTCCTAGAACCGGTTAGTACTAGTTGAAATGCCTTCTCCCCCTTTTGTGGAAGCTGAGCAAAATGAGTATAAGTACAGGGGTCTGTCCCCCACATTGGCAGAACACATTTGGTATTGGGACTGATACTCTACCAGAGGAGCTACTGCACTGCACAAAGGACTCATCTGGCCTGCCCTTCTGTTTGTTGCCCTGCTGCCTGGTGTCTGCTGGGTGGACAAATGACTCAGCAGGATCATGTTTCTGCTTGTTGCCCTGCTGCCAGTGCTCCCTGACCTGGAGTTCCCTGGCACTGCTGGACTTCCAGGAGGAACCACCACTCCAGCTCCCCTTCCTTGTGTGTGCAGGCCTGCCTGCTACGGTTGTGTCCCTAAGTGCTCTTCTGGAATGGGCTGTAGACCCTCCATTCCAGACCAGCAGTACCCTTAACAGCGTATGAAGAGCACTCTGTGTTCTCCTATTTCAGCGCGAGGAGAACGCTTTTTGCCTGATATCTAGAGCACGTGATGCTTCATTTGTGGACTACGGCGGGTGCAGGGAGTGCCCCCGTGTCACTGTGATTGTGCCCCCCCTCCACGATGCCAGAAAAGTGGGAAGGAGCCAGCAGGCAGCCTCTCCTTGATTGCAAGTGGAGCGCTCCCCGGGTGGTGCCCCCAGGGCACAAGCAGGCACCTTCTTTGGTGCATTCACCGTCGCGGCCCAGGTGATTGACTGCCTGTCCGGGGTGGAGAGGGAAGAGCGCGGACTGAAGAAGGTGACTGTCAGAAAGACCCCCGGACTGCCTCACTGTGGAGCCTCCCTTAAAACTCCTGAGGGAAGCGCCCTCGCCATTCTTCCAGCCCAGGCCGTGTTCACACTGTCGCAGCCGTGGCTCCCTCAGAGCGGTGAGCTTACTACAGTGATTACCACCGGGGAGCTGGACAGCATTCTCCCCAGCAGAAGCGCCACCCCCCCTGGCCTGGGGGACCACTGGGCTGGTCCCCATCATTGTGACACAGTCAGCGCAGCCCCAGCCTGGGTCATGTATAGTGCGCTCGGGCTGACGGGATGGCGGACCGAAAGAGGCCTCCCCATGAGACTCCCGTGGACTGTGCCTTCTCTTCCTAAGTGTATCGTGGTGAAGCACTTTGGGGGGCATTTCTGGTAGTGGGGATTGTACTGAGGGATCCCGAGGTTTACAGGAGTTTGTCTGATGGGCTGCACTCTGATTTACCGTATTCTGCCTAACAAAAGTGCAAACCACTGATACCTTGTGCCTTAGGCGCAGCACACCTTCTTTCCAGTGTTGCCTTGGGACGCCCTGGAGAGCTTCTCCAGATTTCCCCAGCTTGGTAGGCATTTTTGGCTCGCTAGTCATAGCGGGACAGGACGGAACATCTACAGAGGTCCCCGATCCTGCCAGTATTATTGGGAACCGTACCCCCCTGATGTAATAGGAGCGTAGGAGCTCCTATACCTGACACAGTGGATGAGGTTTGGGTACCGTAGTTCTCCTAAAGGTAGCGCAGAGGTGCTGCAACCTTAGTGTGGAAGGGATTGTCGGTTATTGTTATAAACCCTACATTCCAACATGGTACTTCGGCCCTCTTTGTCTAGGCTGCATTTCTTTTCGTTATGACCTGACTTATGTGTATGTTCTGCTTTCCATGTTTTGGGGGACATCCATAATTTTAAGATCTCCCTGGTATACAGTGGGAGGGTAATGTTCTAGGGCACATGTAATAAGGAAATATTTTTTTGTCTTCATTCATGATGATGTCTTGGCATCCATTTTGATGTGTTTATTATGGCATGTGCCTTTTTGGCAATAATGAGGACCTGGCTACTGCTTATGTTGCAGAATCACAGAAACTATGTGTTTACCGGACTACTTCTCAGCCTTGCAGACTACTAGTAATCCTTGTGATGTTCTGACAGCTACTTGTGTAGCAGGGTATTAATGATACATGTTGTGTTTGGTCTAATGATGTTTTATGCAATACAGTTTATTTTTATATAACTTGTTGTAGGGTTTCCTTTGTGGTGTATTTATTGTGTCACATGTGTTGTGCAAACATTTTACACGTTGCCTCTGGGATAAGCCTGACTGCTTGTGCCAAGCTACCAACAGGGTGAGCAAGGGTTATCTTGGGTGTGTAACTCCCTAGTCCTGACTAGAGTGGTGGGTTCTGCCTGGCTGAGGTGCATACCCTAGCCAACCAGAAACCCCATTTCTAACAGGAATGATAAAGCTGCTTGCCAACAAATTTATATATAAGAGTTCTACTGTCCATGGGTGCACACAAAATGTTTGACAGAGTCACATGGCAAGTGGATATGCAAATTGAATATGCCTGTTCAGTTTATTTCATTCCATTATGTCTTTCTCACAAAATCCTATATTTCCTGTTCCTTCAGCTATTTAAGGGGATGAGTTTTGACTACTCTTGCGTCTCAACGATTCAACTAGTTATCGCAGTGTTTCCTCGTTTCTGGATTCCTGGCTTTCTTGTTTTGCCAGTTCTTCAGGCCTTATCCTGGTTCCTGAAATTCCTTGCGCATCCAGCTTTGTCTTCCAGGCTCTGTTTTCTGTTGGAAGCTCTCCACCTTGTGTGGTCCAGTCGTTGAGCCTTTCTTATGTGACTCCACCAGACAGTCGTACCATCTAGAGTTCCTGAGGTTTTTTGTCTCGTTGGCTTTTTCCTCCTTGGGGCTCCTTCCAGACGGCACATCCTGCTAGGTGCTTCCCTGTGTCAGTGGAACCGTGACTACTGGATACTTATCTCAGGCTAAGAACATTTGTTAAGACTGGTCCTTCCAGAACTATCAGTAAACTCCAAGGATCATCTAAACCTCACCACAGTGACACAACCAGGGAAAGTCAGTGGCCTACAATGTACACCATGCTGCAAGGGAGAATGTACCACAGGTAGGCCTTAATAGATGTAAATGGGAACCAGTATTGCTAAAGTACTTGGGAGTCAGTGTATTTAGCTCTGCATATTATCTCCTGGAAGGAAACTTTAGGCCAGCGATACAATCAATGTGGCGCTGGTTCAACTTCTGATGGACGTTACCATTATCTGTGATCAGGGGGATCGCACTAGTGAAGATGGTGGTAATACCGCATCTACTCTATCTGCTTGCCACCCTAATGATCAAAATTCCCAAGTAAGTATTTCAAGACAGACTCAACATTGCTGGACTTGGTGTGGGGTGAAACTGAAGCTGGAGAAAAGTGCTGCAGCGTACGGACGCCGAGGTGCGCTATGCTCTGGAAAGCACGCTGATGTGTGTGCTAACTCTTCCACATCAGGACCCATGAGAAGGAATTCAGAGCAGGCTAGATGAGGACTTGAAAACATTGGGGACGTACTTATGAATGAAGAATATGTAACCTTCGGAGAATTTCAAGATGTCTGTGATGTTCTCAAGGGGGGCCCTTTCTTCATGAATCTTTAATAGCGGGATTGTGTAAACTCTGGAGGGTGGGACACACCGATACTCAAACATCAGGGATTGAAGAGAAAATTCACACTTGATGGTACGGAGATCTATTACACTGTCATACTGTGCGTTTGATGAGCACATAAGGTGTCCTTTTGCCACTGTTTTTGGGGAGCAACGCTCCCTCCGCACACCACCATGTACTCACTCCACAGCCATGATCATATAACATTGCGGAGACATGAAACCAGATTATTCTATACTCCTGTTAATCTTCCAGGATACGGAATTCAACCTGACCACTAGTTACTTATGTTGTCAGGTTGATTGGTTTCACGCACCATTTCATTTTTAATAATGCTGCTGACAACATGACAAATATATATCCTGGGGATTTTATATACGATACAATATACAAGAAACAATGATATGATGTTACAAATTAAACCCTGCCTTTTGACAATGTGAAACGCCTGCTAGTGGGCCTCTTGGAAGCTGGTTTTACATACAATACAATATTTGCTTAAAAAAAGCATTAATGGGTGAGCATCCCCCGTGTGGCAAGAACTCCTTGCATTTCCCTCCTCTGATGCTAGGCTGACCAGACAGTGATTTTCGTATCCATAACTACTTCCGTTTCTGCGTGTTGACTCCCTTCTCCCTTCTTTAGTCCTTTGGAACCTTTCCTGCCTCAGTGGTCACCAAACTGTGGGGTGGTTGGGGGCAAGAAGAGTTTTGAAAGAGAGGACAAGGTTGCTTGCTACAAGAATAAGGGCTGTAGCTTTCTTGACCATTTCAAAAGTGTCTATGCAGACCAAGAGCATGTTGCCATGCGATTTGGGCTTGTGTTTTAAATAGAAAAACTGAACATCATTTCAATCTATGCCACGTAAAACATGTTTATGTGAGAAAGTAAAAGGTGACGATGCACCTTTCATTTTGTCAAGGACCTTGGACAATATATGCTCCCAGTCACTCAGAATTCCTTGGAGGGTTCTACTCCCTTGCTCACAATAAATATGTTTACACTTTCATATAGTGAAGTTACTGTGTTTTAGTACCTCTACCACCAGTTCTCACTTGGCATGATGGAGTTCCTTGAAAAACGTTACATCACATGCACATTTATTGTGAAAAGCTGAATACCTTCCCGAGTATTTCTCTACATTTCTTAGTGAAAATCTTCAAGCTGAGCGTAGAGTTCTTTGTATTGCCATTGCACATGTAAGCAGTCTTGTATTCATTGGTCTTTTTTGCGCATACTTTTATTTTAATTTACTGTACATAAATTGCTTTACATGAAAATATGTGGTGATTTCTGGATCACCGTGCACAATCATGACTAATGAGGCATGGAAGGAGATTCTTTGGGGAATACTAGAAGCATAACTAGAGCCATATTAAGCTACAGGATTTTTTAAAATTTAAAAATAGATGTGCAGAAGGAAAACTGTATATTGCAGAGAAGGTGCCATCTGTTTTGTGGTGGAAGACTAGGGGAACTATAGGCAGAATATGAGATCAAAAAAGTCCGGAGCAGGCTTTGTGTGCAGAGGAAGGTGAAGCAATGAGTCAGAGTATGCTTAAAGTGTTTCTAAAAGTGTTTCTGAGAAAATGGTTAACATCAAGGTTTTAACCACAAAATAGCCTAAATGCTATCTGAAGTGTCAAACATAGCAGGAATATTCCAACACTGGTAAGAGAATATGCGACACAGCAACTGAATAAGTTAATGGACACTAGGGTGATTGAACTCTCATGAGGACCTCTAGGACCTGGGTTGGTCATCCCTGTTTTGTTCATGTCTTAGTGTTAATATTGTATTCATTTCAGTAAGGCTGATCTTTACCTATTTTTCATCAGTAGGCTTTATTGCAGGAAACCAAGGAAGAAGCTGTTTGTTTAGTTAGCCTTTGTACAACATGTAATCAGTACTTTCTGTACAAGGCTAAAGAACTCTGCACATGATATGTTGTTTTGTGTTGCCCGTTCAGGAGACAGCTTCTGCCACCTAGACATAACATTGCATCAGAATTGTACTTCCAACACAGTATGGTTTATTATATAAACAAAACACTGACACAGAAGAGGTAGAGGGCAATCCGGCCATGACTATCCTGTGACGCATGCTGTGTGACATGCAGCTAGGCTGGTGATGGGATTGCCATCTACATCAGGGACTCACTCCAGATATTATTCGGGAGGAGGGTTGGATCTAATCCCTTAGATCAGGCCGGCAGAAGGGTATTTCCACTATGCTCTCAGTGTAGAGACACAGTGTGAGGTAGGAACCTCTAAAACATCTGGAACCACATACATCGTGGTTGGATTGTTTATCTTTTCTATCATGTCTGTAATGCTGCTTATCTTGCTTTGTTTAATTTGCCTAATTATTACTGCCCATTCTCTATATGCTAGATTGCGATTGTTTAAAAAAATATATTGAAAACCCATTGAGCATCTATTGGCATGCATAAGTAACAGTACAAAAGGGGTAAGATCTATTTTCACAGTTTCCTCGGGTGGTCAGAGTGTCATGTTCAAGTTGCCATAATCATCCTTCACCCTAGTGGGTTTGGGGCTCAGGGAAGGCACTGTGAGCTAGCAAGGAGTCAGGCCAACAGTCACTAATGGTGAGGATAGGACTCGGGCTCCCACACTCTGCCGTTCTGCCAACCTAAACACGCAGTCTTATTACCAAAGAAGGAACCTCACAACAGAACCAGCAGAATCATCTGAATGGGTGCCTCCACTGCTTATGGCCAGACATGTCAACAGAAATGTAAGACTACACGTTGCTCTCAGGGATAGCAACAAGAACATTGTAGTATACACATTTCCACTGCTAAGGATCAATGAGATGATGTACAAAAAGGTGAGTCGATTGGTTATCTACTATAGAGCCCTCTAGGGCATAACATCAGGTGCCTTACATCCAAAAAAGTAAGAAATTGACAGCATTCATAAATCCAGTTGGATGCTTCCAGTTCTTAAGAAAGCCATTTGGGCTAGCTTCAGCTGCAACTGTTTGTCAAACGATGAGGCACAAAATATTTAAGTGGTCACACGGTGTCATTCTGAGCCCAGGAGGGTTATCATGGTGAGAATGAAGACCAAACAATACACTGTCTTGGTACAGGACCTCAAAATACTGGAAGGCAAAGGCTTGACCACTGATACAGCAAGTGTAAATTTGCATACTTAACATGACATATTTAGGAAATGAACTACGCTGTGCCAGCAGCATCCTGAAAAGGAGATATTAGTAGGCCTGAGTGAAATTTTAACTACACCGGAGTAACTGGAGTAATATCAGTAATGCTGTGTTACTCTTCTGATGCAAAATTACTGAAAGTACGCCTGTCCATGTAATGCTGAGTAATCTAGGGAAAATAAGACTACTTCAAGAGCAAAGGAACAGAGTTGTGCAGCTGCTGGCTGCTGCTGTTCATGTTATATTGTATTTAGCACTGTCTTCTTACAGTTGGGTCAATTTAAGATGTGAGGGAGTATTTTGCAATAATAAAATAGCACTTGACGCTGGCTTGTGCTCCTCGCATAATCTTGCATAATTCTACTGCGATTTTAAGTAATTAGGCTACAGCACACTGTCATTCAGGGATGCACCCTCTCCTAAGAACAAATTTGGTGTGAGAACTTTTTTTTCGTTTTAGTCACGTTTTACTCAAAGTTAAAGCAATTTTGCTAAAAAATAAAAGGCACACACCTTGAGACAATTAATGAATAACCAAGTTACATTTATTTGGTCACCAGAGTGTTTGAGATATTTTTTGTAATGTAAAAAAATATATTTTACTTCTCCATCCTTACATGAGTTTGACCCTAATAGCAAAAGTACCACTGATGCTAGTAGCAGAAAGCTGGGGGTGGTGCGTAGTCAAACCAAAGAAAGTACTCTAATTGCACGTGGAAAAAGAAACCCTTGTGTGTATTGGGTTAGAGTACTTTCAGCAATTCATGTGGAGCACATCTGTTACTTTCCGCAGAGATCATAAAGACCTTAAGAAAGTTTTAACTAAAAGTGAGATGTACAATACATTCAACCAAAGAGGTCGATGGGTAATAAGGCTACAGGATTACAATCATGCAGTACACCATTTTCTTGGGGGTAAAGAATACAATTGGTGATTTTTAAAGTAGATTATCAACTCATTCCCCAGATGAATTCAAGGGAAGGATTCTGTTTGGATATGGAGATAGGGCGTACAGTGGTTAACCTTTGATAATTCACAGGTTACCATTAGACACCCAAAGGTCTCTTGAGTTGCTCAGCTATACCATGATATGCCATGCCACAAGGTAGGTTACGTCTAGACATCATGCAACCAGTATAAGAATATATTGGAGATTTAAGGTATATAGTTGTGTTGATTGATAACTTCTCTAAATGACCTAGCGGTCATAATGAAAGCTAAAGCAAAAGTTGTTGTGAGGTTTTTAGAATGGGGCTCATGAGGGAAGGTTTACTCAAGGGGAACATCCTCAACAATGGTCTGCAGTTCAAATTAGAACATATGGATGATTGCTTATGCAGAAACTGAATTGGTCATAAAACTACTTCTGTATATCATTTAGTGGGAATGGTAGTGTGGAAAGATTTAACCATGTGAGAAAAGGCATCATACAATTAGCTAAAAACAACTGGATAAAGTGTGAACTTGAAATTATTTAAATGGTTGGATAGACATAATTATGCCCAGGAAGGTAACTGGTGTGTCTTTTTGGCGATCATGAAAGATAACTTAATATGGATCACCAAATCAAGGATGGTGTACTGGTCTCCTACTGAAGTTAGGAAAATTATTAGGTAAGCACGGTTAGTGTGTAGGACTATTGATAGCAAACTTAGAGTGAGAACTATAGACCTTAGCGGAGGCAACGGGTGAGAGTCAAAAGAGAGTTGAGAACTGAGAATGGTAAGGGTAATGTGTAATTCATTCTTATTAAGTGATGAAAGAGTTTGACATCTGAGTCATTTGTCATTATGGAGAATCTGAAGGCTCTGAGTGTGGAGGAGAGTGTGAGGGATAAGACAGATATGTGGTGGTTGGATTGTGAGTGTAAAGAGGAGAGTGGTGCACACTCTGGTAGTGAGTGTGAAGATTTGATTGGTGCACATGGTGGAGGTGAGCCTCCTGTGGCAGCGAGTGAGGAATGCCATCCAAGAGTGGCCATTGATAGGAGCAATGCAAATGTTTCCTTTTTTGTTAAATATTATGGGGGTGTATGTATAGTTGGTTCTTAGCATGAGGTAAGTAAGTATTCTTGTATTCTGATTCCTGCCACAGGAATTGATCTGCTTGAAATTGGGGGAGAGTTGACAGAAGGTCAGATGGTGGAACAAGTTTAAAAAGCAGCATGATTGAACACATAGTAGGTAGCGCTACCAGAGCCTCTCTGGGCTCCAATAATATCCAATGATGAATCAATCCTCTCTCATCTCATTGCTGTTAGATCCCTGCTGGTTAGACCACAGTTTTCAAACGGATGTGTTTATTTATTTATGTTTTTAAAATTATATTTTCTTCCTCAAGAGTGTAACAGTTTTGAAAAAACGAGCTGAGTATCTATGCATCGCTTTAATTTGGCATTTGAGAGAATGCCGTTTCTATGATTTTTTTGCTACTAGTATTGCCGGGGGATATTTTAATATGCACTGTATTGATAATCATAGCACTTGTTCTAGACACTTACTTCCAGGAGCACCAGGTCCATTTATCTAATTTATCCATTTAAGAACTTGACAACGTCTAAAAAACTATTTGTGCCTCCACAGAATCTAGCAGAGCGCCTAGAGGAAAAACACAGTCTATGGAGCGGAAGCCAGCGGCGCTCTTCCATATCGCAGAAAAGGCTTGGCCACCACAAGCTAGCTGGGGATAAGAATGAGATCCTGCAAAGGTGCTTCCAAAGGGAGCACGCATTCCACTTTCAAGGGTCTTTGGTGACTGACTTTGCCCCAGAGGCTTTTAAAGGCACCCACCTGTGATAATGCTCAAATACAGAACTGCATATGTGCGTCACTGAATTAAAACTGCTCCAGTAGTAGAAAGGTGTGGTCTGCAGGGAAGTGGTTGACTGCAAGCTAACAACGTCCTCTGAAAGGCTGGTGAGCTGCAATCAGTGCTCAATTTCAGCCGGGA
The DNA here is from genome assembly GCF_031143425.1 of Pleurodeles waltl. NCBI lineage: Eukaryota > Metazoa > Chordata > Amphibia > Caudata > Salamandridae > Pleurodeles > Pleurodeles waltl. The sequence continues at coordinate 547,329,840 of NC_090440.1, read as the reverse complement.
GCCACCAGCACTCATTTCTGGGAGCCATCACTTTTTTGTTAAACAGATTATTTTGTTTTTTGCACAATAATAGATTGTGATCAAGGAATGATTAGTGAAGCTAATCTATATGTTTCCAGCAAACATCGCTATAGCATCTGCATTAACAAACAATTCTTCCCCCCACATCATTCACCCACCCTCCCCGCTCCTGCAGTAGCATCCATGTGTCCATACACTATTTAGTCCCAATTGGAAACGACCCTTCTCATTAAGTGGTGGGTGGTTTATAAACATATTTCGGAATCTCGCAGCAGCTCTGTACCTTACTAGCAGTAGTGCTCGAGCAACTCAGCATCTCATTCATTATAGACATAGGCTCTCTCCTGAGAATTATCTGGGGACATTGCCATTGACGAGGGATCCTGGTCTTTCATGCTGTCTACCAATACCTCCCAGGCCCTAGCCAAGACCTAAGAACTTCATCCCTGCCTAGCTTCTCGGAGCAGCACTGCGCTGTCATATCCAGTCCACCTCTCAAGCTCTCTACGGACCCAGGGGCTTTCCAATTTCTAGTGATTTCCCTTTTTCGCTAGGATAAAAGCCAAGTCCTGGAACCTACTTGCAGCTTTGTTCCTTGCAATATGCAGAAACCAGCTTAAGAGGCGGTGCCCCAGTGTGCCGACCTCCTTTGTTGTGATATCTGCTACAATATTTGCCATCCTCCCCCAATATTCTGTAAGCAACAGGCAACTCCACATCATATGAAGGAACTCTGCCCCTTCTTCCCTAGACTTTGGGCATGCTGCCCCCACTATCTGGAAGTGTCTGTTGAGATTCCGGAGTGTGAGGTGTTCCATATGTAATACATTGAAGTTAAATAACTTGAAACAAGCATTTCGGGAAACTTTGGGGGCTCTTTCCAATATAATTGTCGAATGGCCATCAGGAATGGGGATTCCTAAATGTTCCTCCCTTATGATACGCAGGGTGTTAAGAGGCTTATGTATGTCTCCCCGTATTGCCTTGTAGAAGCAGGTGACTGCCCTATACGAGCACAAGGCCATAGCTATGTACTAACAGCTCATATGGTTAGGGTGTTCAGTGAAGCCCGTCCACAGTGTCTACATACCAGGGTCGTTACTGCTCCATGTAGTTAAAAGTGACCCTGAGGTAAGTCCAAAGACAGTCTGAATTCCTCAAATGGGAAAAGCAAACTCTTGGCGAAGGTCCCCCACCCTGGTAACTCCAGCTTCTGTCCACTCTAAGACACCTCTCCAATCCCACTACCCCATGTGGCAACCCCTCCTGCATAATTAAAGGCATGTCAGGGGAGTATGGACTTCTTATAGAGGTCTCTGTAAACATCTACTCCAGCTGCTCTGTAATACTTGAAATTCAGTGGTATTAGTCCCATGGGGGTGACTCAGTCTCAGCAGTACTCTGCTCAGTTGGTGGAGATTAGGTGCATTGTTCGCCATCTTGCATCCCATCATTAGCCTGCCATCCACTGCATCAGGCATTGCGTCTGTGCAGCGAGGTAATAGAATTCAACATCGGGGACATCTAGATCCCACCTCTGCTATTGGTCTCTGTAACGTGGTTAAGGCTACCCCATCTGTGGACTGCCCCCCTCCCCAAAAAAAAGCAATAAGAAGGGAATCAAGTTCTTTAAATAATGCTCGAGGAATCCACACCAGCAGTGTCACAAAAAAATAGAACAATCTGGGGAGTGCTACCATTTTAATCAATGCCACCCATCCTGCCACTGAGAGAGGAAGTGTCTTCCAAAAGTCCACACTCGCCTAAGTGCTCTGATCGCCTTCCCCATATTCCCATCCAGCAAGTCTGCTGTTTACCCCCAGATATGGTAGTCATCTAGGTTCTCATTGTAGTACGTCTAGTCCTGCTGGAGGATCTCAATTAGTACTCATTGAGAACAATCACAACTTCTGTCAATTGACCTTGCATCCAGAGAAGGAACCAAGGGCCACATGTACAAAAAGATTTTACCCATTCTGTGTCTATGGGAAACTGTGTTCCTACATATGGCCCCACATTTCTCCAGTCATCTTGTGCCCTTCAGATCTGTTGTCATATTCTTTAGGACTATTAAGAGGTCATCCGCGCACAGGGCGATGTGATGGATTTGTCCCAAGACCTCTATCCGCTGGCAGCTATCTCCCACCCTGGCCAAGCTGGCCAGAGGCTCCAGTGCTAGGGCAAAGAGCAATGGGGGGAGGGGGATGCCTTGTCAGGTCGCCCGGCCCATCATGTAACTGTCTGAAATATATCAGCCAGTGCAGACTCTAGCTGTGGGGTCTCTGTACAGCAATCGAGTCCAGGCTATGAAACCCTGTTCCAGATGGAAGCACTCCATTACCAAAGAGAAAACCCCACTTTAGGCTGTCAAAGGCTTTCTCAATAAATACTATGAAGATCATAGCCTCAGCGCGATCATAAGTATGGGCCTCCAGGAGCATTAGGAACCTCAGATTAATGAGCGCAGTGTTACATTCAGGAGTGAACCTCGCCTGATCAAAGTGAATCAGTCTTGTCATGTGTGGGAGGAGTCTAGTCGCTAGAATGCATCTAAGAAATTTATAATTGATACTGAGCACAGATAATGGGCGATAAGGTTTCCTGTCATGTGCCGGCCAGCCCGTTTTCGACAGCAGCACTACCGCTCCTCTCTAGTGGAGTTTGGTAGGAGGCCGGTATCCTTAGCCACTTTGTATAGCTCTGCCAATCTAGGGGCCAACTCATCCACATATGCAGCATAGAGCTCAACTGGAAATCCATCGGTTCCCGGTGTTTTACCTCTTCCTAAGGCCTTGGAAGCCACTCAGACCTCTTGAAGTGTGATATCCCCTCCCAACTCTTCTGCCTCCTCAGGGGTAAGAAATGAAAAAAAAGGCAAGGGTGCTAGAAAGTCTCTGATATTGTGCTCTGTGTGTTCAGAGGCGCTCGTGTATAGGGTTGGGTAGTAAGCGCAGAATTGCTGGTTTATTTCAACCTACGTATACAACTGCGCGCCTCGGTCCATTTCTATTTCCACTATGACCGATGCCCTTGTTGCAGGGTTAGTGAGCCAGGCTAGTAAAGAGCCAGTGCGGTCACAATCTGCCTGACCCTAAGCATGTATGCCTTGTAGTCGAAGCAACGCAATTTCTCCACATGCTTTGCCACTTCCTCCTTGGCATCAAATAGGGATATTTGTAGTTCTGGATGGCACGGTCTTCACCTCTCTAGTGCTCTCAGCTCATCCTCTGCCATCATAATATCAGTCAATAGAATCAATCACAGTACCACCAACTCAGATAAGCATCTCCCCCTGAAAGGCACTTTAAACACATCCCATTCCACCATAGGGGAGGAATCAGTGTCAGTACTTTCCTCAAAGTACTGCCGAAAGTATGCCCCAATAGTATTGCAAAAGAGCGGGTCCTCTAAAGACTCAGAGTTTTGTCACCATATTGGCCTAAGTCATTCCCACCATAGGTGTAGTAAGACCAGATTATGGTCTGATATGGTTCAAGTTAGTTACTCAACATGATGCACCAGGCCATGTATATCTGGTGTGCAAAGAAAGGTGTCCAATCTCATGTGAAGCTCAGGGAGACCAGAGAAAAATGAGTAGTCTTTAATTAAAGGGTGTGTCAGATGCCCCATGTCAATCAGTCGCCATTGTTCCTGCCAGTCCAAAAACAACTGGACCAATCTAGTAGTCAGAGAGACCCTCAATGTGGGGTGGAGTTCTGGAGCTGGTAAGCAATTGTAGTCCCCTTCCATAATGACTGTTTGTACCAGGTAAGGGACTAAGGACCATGACAACTCTGCAAAGAAAGTTCCCTGGACTACGTTCAGGGTACATATGTTGATGAGTGCAATAACACCTCTCTCTAGGCAGCCCGTCACAACTACAAATCCACGTGCAGGGTCAATAAGATTTCCCATGTGTTGAAAGGGAACCCCTGCTTGTATCCATATTAATGTCCTCCTTGCATAGGCTGTGTAGGTAGTGTACTAGGCCTGCCCTCACCATCTCCTCTTAAATGTTTCTCCTTCTTTGGCCATCAGGTGTGTTTCTTGGAAGAGTGCTATTTGAATCCTCAGTCTATTAAGGTGTGAGTACACCTTGTACTTTTTAGTCACTATGTGCATCTCTCTGATATACCAGTAGAGGATTCAGTAAGTCATGGGGGCTGCCTTTTCTTTGGTCTGCAAGCATTCAGTATTGACCACTTCAGGGTTTAACCCCACAAAAGTCCCCATATTTCCAGGGACAGGACACAGCATAATTCACCCACAGAATGCGACTTTCAAATATTCCCACAACAAACAGCAGGCAACCCAAATCTCATTTCCTAGGACAAGTAGGTCAATCTATTCCCATACCATCGCCACACAGAGCCTAGCAGGAAATATCATGGCACAGGACAGACAAGTGACAGCGGTGCTTTTTTGCCTCTAAGAATGTAGAGCACTCCCATGCACATCCCTGGTAAAATCTGGGAAGATCATCACTTTGTTGTTTTCCACTCTAAATTCTCCTTGTTGCCGGACTTGTTCCAGGATGTATTTTGTAGTACAGCAATCTGGCGACAACTGTTCATGGAGGCACCCCCAGCTTCTGTGGTTTTGCCAGCACTCTGTGCTCACTCTCCATGGCATAAAATGGCAAGAGTCCCCCCAGCACCTCCTCCTCTTTCCACGAGCATTCAAGGTAGTCCCGCAACCTATTTTCTTCAACAAGCTCTAGTAGGCCAATGACTTCGATATTGTTTGAACTTGATCTGTTTTCTGCATCTTCTGCTCTGATTTCTAGCGTGCAAACCTTTCTCTCCAATTCAGCCAGTCTCTCTTTTATGGAAGCTAGATCGGTGGGGATCTCCGCTGTTCTCTTTCCGTTGTGGTGACTCACTCTCCCAGGTGACAATGGTTGTCTTACATTATTCCTTTATCTGCCACTAAGGTGCCTTTAGGTACTCTCTGTAAATGATTATGACTTGCAAAATGTCCTAGAGAGTAGGGTCCATCTGAAGGTCTGATTGTGGATCAGTGGTGCTCTCACCCTGTGCACAGTCCCCAATCTCTCCCACAGGCATGTTCCCTGTGGCACCTTCCCCGTGGTTACGTTATTGTGACACAGGTCGGCAAGTGTGGCTGATCGGAACAAGAGCAGGAAAGTTGTGCCGATCCAGATGGTCAGCTAGCTAAAGCCCTCATAGAGAAGCCTCTGTTGCAGCAGGTAGCTTCAGCGGTAGGAGACTTGCAGCGCCTTGTATGATAGGCAGAGGGTCCCAGTCGAATCCCACTGCCGCAAGGATGGGGCCGGTGGGGTGCAGCTACAAGCAGGAAGCCCTTGAATGTTTGTGGAGATTTCTCAATGGGGCAAAAAAGCACTGTGTGGGACTAGCCTTCAGATGGAGCACTCTTCGTAGCATCTGAGCTCGGGCTAAGGTCCTTAGCTGCGATGTGAAGCACCCCTGCTCAAGAAGTTGACAAAGTGCAGCGTGCCATGCATCCAAAGTGTGTGCTTCCCCGATTACTCTATACTCTATGGCGATTCAGTCATTGGTGGGGGGGTAATTTCCCTGCAAGTTAGCACACATATCTCCCTGCGGGCATGTTCTCCAAGCATGGGAGGCAATCACAACCTTGGAGCAAGGGGAGGGGAGCGGGAGGTCGAAGGGCCTTCACTTATCCGGCCCCAAGCTGCAAAATGAGGCCACAAGAGAACGTCAGCACCCAGGAGCTGTAGCAGAGCTGTCCTGGTCCCATCCCAGGCGGCAGAACCAGGGCATGGGCAGTCCAGTAAGATGAACAGCCGTGCACAAAGTCTAATAGCAGGTTACTCCTCTGCTGGAGTTCCAGTAGGCCCTGTAATTGATTTAGGGTCTGTGCAAACCAAGTCAGCAATGTCTCTGCACTCAAGTGCAATCAGGCCTCTGCTTATGCCCCAACCGGCTGCCTAGATGCTCTCTCTCCGACTTCGATGGGAAGGGAAGCCAATCATGATCGTCTCTGTAGGAGCACAGCCCCTAGGAGGCCGCATTCATCATGACAGCCCGGCCATTGAGAAGGGGCTAATCTCTCTCAACTCAGGCACCCAAGTGTCTTTGTAACCCACGCCACAGGCCCGGTCGCTTGTATCCACAAGCTCGGGGCTCCTTACGCCGGCTCCCCAGTTCAGCGAGGGTCCCAGCCGTACAGTGCCAGCTCTCAGGTACATCTTCCTTTTAGGCTACCAGGTCTCTCGAGACCTGCTCCGCAGTCAGGAGCAGCCCTCGCCCCCCATCTTGAGGCCGGTGCTTTCTACCAAGGTTGCCAGTTGTTCAGTGCCTCAATGGAGCACTCTTCGGCTCCCCTGGTTCGGTACACAGTGTGGGGGGACTAAGTGGGTGCACAAGTGTCCGTAGGTGCCCCTCAGGGATTCAGTATCCGCAGGACATTATTAGATAAGGGTTCTCCAATTGGAGCTCTCCCAGTATGCCTCCTACTCCATTGACGCTGTGCAATGTATGATGCATGCCCACCGGTCTGCATCAGACATTTCAGGAGAGCAAGTGAGGGAAAAAACACACAAAGTGGAAAGATGAAAGAAGAGTAAGATGGAAAAATGGGCACAAAGGGAGAAAGCAGGAACCTGCAAGGGTTTAGTAAAGGGGCAGGGTATACCTAGTAGTGGACTAAAGAGACGTGCAGGATTTAAAGCTACCCACCTTGGCATTCGGAGTGCCAACATTTACTTGCATCGGCCGCAGGCTTCTGAGCAGAGCTCTTGGCATCAGCACTCATTCATTTGTAAGTTAAGCACTGGCTGGAATAAATTTAGGGGCATGAATGATCGTGTAATCAGAGGTCACTTACTCAGGAAAAAACGTCTCCACGCGGACTTGTCAGAGGCACCGTGTCTACAATTATCCCTGTAGACAGCACTATAAAGAAAATAAGGAGCACTGTATGCTCAAGAGTCCCGACTGCTTATTTCAAAGGTTTGAAAAAGGTTTGATTTGCTACCTGTGTATAACACTCAGAAGCTTGGCTTCCAATTAACGCCCAGACAGGGATGTTTGATAAGAATCATGTATCTTCTTCTAGTCTATGCTGGCTTTCAGCTCAGGGCTAGGGTAATGACCCTTTAACTTTGGCTTCTGTGACACATATCTGCCTCTATTGGCTTTTCCATCACCAATGAATGGGCAGTCTTGATGGAAAAAGATGTTCCTCAAGACTACTTACAGATGAGGGTTGACCATCATGGGGCATTCACCCCTAACAAGACCCATTCAGGTGGGAGGACATGGCCACGGAAGTGGCAGTCAACTTGTTTCTGAGGTGAATGCAGCTGATGCACTCCTGGCTTCACATGGCACAGAGGGTCAGCCAGTGCACAAGCCAGAAGACATAGGTGAGCGGTCACACACATAACAGCAGCTCTGTTCCAAGGGCTCGGAGCTGAAGCTGCTCCACCGCAACAAGTTTGCAGCTCCACTAGGGCAGTTCCATAATTGGACACAAATAAACAGCTTCACTATGGACATCCTTAAACAGTCTTGCACATAGGCCATAGCTGATACCTTCATGTGGTCATGGGGCACATATTAATTTGAGTTAGGGCAGAATGTTAGCAGGCACTTGGTCATAGCTTCATTGGTACATCAGTGGCAGTTTTACCATTCTATAAAACGGAGAATCATTAAAGCATAGCCAATGCGTTTCTTGGGACACGACTGACCGGTCCCTTGAGGCCTGACTGACTGACTAAGTGAGTATGGCTGAATCTTGCACTGTGTATGGTAGCTGTTTCCACAGGGCATGACCGGCAGATCTATTTTGGCATGGGCCATTATCTACGACAGTTTCCACCACTGTGGAGTTTTGTACTTTTTTATGGACTCTTAGTCTAATAAATGCCAGTTACACGTGATCTTGATAGGTTTGCCCCTGTGCCTGTTAGGCTTTAGTGCGTTTGCTATTCACCCACAACTCCTTAAGATTAATGTCTGAAGTTGGATTGTGAAGGCCAAATAACAGAATTCTTAGGAACAGCTATATTTTAGAGATGGTTCAGAGATTGCTACATACCTGGTCTCAAATAAAAAAAAAATTATTTTCATCAAGGGGGTGATTAATGGCTGGTGGCATGACTTAGTGTAGGTCCTCTTTTAAAAGAGTGATTAATACACCTGGTCGAAGCTGTCAGTAGTGCCTAGGAGGATGCCTTGATAACAATGTCACTGTTTCTCAAACCATACGGTCCAACTAGCCACACGCAGCAAAAAATGAAACAATGTTCACAATTCTTTTAAATGGGCACAGAGTGGAGTTTGGCTACAACCAGGGGCTAAGTGCTCTCCCACCACATATTTGGTACACCATTCCTCCTCTGAAGCGCTTACAGTTCTATGCATGAGGGACTATTTTAAATTTCAGCAGTACACAAACTCATCACACTTCTAGCGCCTGATATGCAAAGCATATTGTGCTTGCAACCCTGTGATTCACAAAATCACAGTGTTGGTGACTGAGTTGGAAAATTCTTCCTAATTCCTAAAAAGGCTTTTGCGGGCGTTTCAGGTTTACAAATAGGAGTGGGCATGAAAGGGGCATCCAGCCCCTATTTGCAATTTGGAAACGAATGTATGAATAGTTTGTGACTGCGGTCGCAAACCATTGATGTGTTACTGACTCCCAAGAAGGAGAGTTAACTGATTCTCAAATGATAAGATGTCACATTATGACACCTTCCTCTTTGTGAATCATTCCAATGACCTCAGGGCCCAACTACCACTACCACTGCCTGCTCCAGCTTTGTATTTCCAAATGGGAACATTTTTTGGAAACTTTTTAAATTGCATCTCCTGTGCTTAGTGGATATGTGCTCCTTTAAAAAACAAGCATTTGCAATGCAATAGACCTGGAATTTGCTCGAGTTAAAGCTATTGTCTTTGCAAATCCAAAACTGGACTTTTCTTGCCACCTAAATTGGTCAACCCTGCCACATAATTTAGTCCTCACTGCTACATAATTCAATTGGCCTTGCATATAAATAAATTAGTTCCACTTCCCTTCTTCCTCTATCTGCATCACAAAATGACAATATTACCAATATTTATTATATTTTTTTATATTATTATTTTGGGGTTCCCCACAACCTAGTGTGGGGACCCAGAGATGACATACACAGAAAGAGCACGTCGTGCTGTTCAGCGACTATTGTAGTATCTTGACTGTAATGCTCAGAACAGCCTCTAGATTACACCATAATAAAAATAGCATTTGTAAGAAACATGGTCATGTAACTATACAGTCAGCTCCTAGAGGGCATAAGCACATGAAAACAGAATGGTAGAACGTAATTCAGTGTAACCATATACGTAGCCCCTAGAGGGAGTAGTGCCTTACACATCTTCTGGCATAGTAGGCCTGCTGCAATGCTATTCCAAACAAATCCCCTTTAAACACAAACTACTCCCAGCTGTAAGACTAAAGTCCCAGCCGGGAGGGAGCTTAAAAAGACATTGAATGGTGGGAGAGGTTACTATTTTAGAGTCCCCCCCAACCTAGTGTGGGGATGCAGAGATGGCCTAGACAGAAAGAGTGTGTCATGCTGAATGGTTTGGTGATGGTCCCTCTGTCGTAGAACCACTATATTTCGACTGTAATACTCAGAACAGCCCCTAGAGGACACCATAGTAAAAATAGCATTTGTAAGAAACATGGTCATGTAATCAGATAGATAGCCCCTAGAGAGCAAAACCACATGAAAACAGAATGGTAGAACCTAATGCAGTGTAGCCATAGATGTAGTCCCTAGAGGGCGTAGTGCCTTACATATTTTCTTGCCAAGCCTGTCTACTGCAATACTAGTACAAACAAGGTCCTTAAACACTAACTAGTCCCAGCTGAAAAACAAAAGTTCCAGCCATGAGAGAGCTTAAAAAGACATTGAATGGTGGCAGAAGTTACTTTTTTGGGGGGCCTCCCAACCTAGTGTGGGGACACAGATGACAGACGGAAAGAGCGCGTTGTGCTGGACCGTTTATGGTAGTCCTATTGTCATAGGACCACCACAGGCTGAGTTACAGGCAGAAATGTTTTAAAAAGAAAAGCTCCATAAAGCATTATGGGGCAAGTTTCCGAGTGCTGCGAATATTGTAGTATCTTGACTGTAATGCTCAGAACAGCCCCTAGAGGACACCACAATAAAAATAGCATTTGTAAGAAACATGGTCATGTAACCTTACAATCAGCCCCTGGAGGGCATAACAACATGAAAACAGTATGTCAGAAAGTAATGCAGTGTAACCTTGTAAGTAACCCATGGAGAGTGCAGTGCCTTACCCACTTTTAAAGTATGTAAAAGACATTTTACGGTGTTGAATTTTGAAATTATTATTCTTTTATTCTTTATAATTGTGTAATATTTTATGTGTTTTGCCTAAACAAAGGAATATGATTTACTTCTAAAAACAGGAAAAAAGATATATTTGCTGATTTTGAACAGTTCCATCCATGTGACTCCAGACGCACTAAGACACCAAAAAAATAAGAAGAACCGGGGGGGCCTATTTTGAGAGTACATGCACGACTACACTTCCTTCCCTTTAGTTCCTGCTCACCCCGTACATTACTTCCTGTCTTCAAATTTCCACCACGCCCGGGCTGTTATTCGTCGCTTCCAAAGCAAAAACATCATGGCGGCTCCTCCGTATGGGTGGAGGAGCGTCCTCCCCCTCCCCTTGCCAGCAGAGGCAGCTGCAAAACCTTTTAAACAAAACGATAATAAACTATGTTTATTATCGTTTTGTTTAAAAGGAGGCGGGGCCACGGGGAGACGTGCACTGGGGGTGTGCTGAGCACTCCCCTTCAGAGTGCCTGTGTGTTTGGCCCGCCGTCTCGAGCTGGCCAAACACACATGTGCTGTAAGCTGTCTCCAGTCTGGCAACTGTGCATCTCGCCAGCAAGTAAGAGTAGCGCAGCGCGAGACTGCACGGAACAGGTAAGTGTGTGTTTTTTTTTTTATTAAATTGCATTTTAGCAGCCCCACAGCTCCTTTTCCCCGCCCTGCCCCTTCCACGGCCCACTACTGAAAAACATTACTAGTATGAAACAAGGTGACCCAGAGGGCACGAACACACAGTGCACAGCGAGTGGTGGAAAAACGGAGTGGACCTGAAAATGCCCAAACCCTCTGGAGGCTGGAACCAAAGACTGGGTGACTCAGCGGCGTCAAGACTCTTCTCCTCACTTTAGCAGCTGCAGTGGGGTTTGCCACTGAAACACTAGTCAGTAATTTATTGCCCTCTTCTGTCTACACATATAACTAAATAATAATCAAACATAATGAGGGGTAACAACAAACAATTCTGCCACATGAGCTAAGTGCAGTAAAGGAGACACAGAGATAATGGAATTGGGGGGGGGGAGGATTTAAGAAAGAAAGACGAATAGAAAGACACTGAAAGATAAAGAAAAACAATAAAGGGTGAACAGGAAGAAACAGGGGTGGATGGAAGGTGGAAAGAAATAAGATTAAATGAATGAAGGGCAAAAAAGATGAAAAGAAGGACGAGGGTAGATGAAGGCGGAATGGATGGACAAATGGGAGAGTGCAAGTAAGGGTGACAGGATGAATAGAAGGATAACAGGATGGACAAGAGAGTTAAAGAGCCAATGGGTGAAAGGATGGCTGCTTCAAAGGATAAATGGAAGGGGGAAGGATGGATGAATTTAAGGGTGAAAACATTAATAAATGGATGGAAAGGCGATACATGGTTGGAAGGAAGGATAAAGTTTAGTCTTCATTTGTCATTGGAGGGGGGTTTTAAGGTGTTTTTTTACTGTTCTGGCTTCTCTCTTGCAGGTGACAATAAGAATGAAGAAATAGCTAAAACGTTTTGCGCGCTGACATCACAGTTTCACTGCCTGATCTTGCAGCTGAACTCTGAAACTCCTGTGGCAATTCCTCGACTGTGTTGCCTAAAGTATCTCTGCTGCCTGCATAGTGGGGAATGGAATGACAGTAGTGGATAACATCATCACGAGACCCGAGGGAGGGTCAGGGGTGGTATAAGTGAACAAGGGGAATGACAGTGCAAGGAAGGAAGATATGTGCATGAAACTCTGGGAAGCACAGCCACGCCTTTTTAGGTTTCCAGAGTCTGCTTTCACTGAGATCCCCACATTGTGTCTAGCAGTACATCTTGAGGAACTGGTCAGTGGTGGACAGTGAAGGGATTACCACTGGGCTCTAAGAGATAACCTTGCTGATCCGCACGCTCAGAGGCCTATCCTTCGCGGAGGTGGAAGGAGTCTGCAGAATCGCTGTTTTCTAGGGTGGAGCTCATCCCCTTCAAAGACAGCGAGCAGCACTTGCACAGCTCAGATTAATACATCCCCATTCAGTGAAATGGAGGCTTCAATGAATTCCATAGAGCGCAATGGAGGTACTTGTTGGAGAAAGGTAAGATACGAGATCGATGGAGCCATGTTGTGGTGACTTGTCCTTTTCTTGAAAGCTACAATCTAGTAGTTTCCTCTAATGGCGCTACAGGTCATAAGTGCAACAAATCAATGCATACACTAATTACAAGAGGTCAACATGATCTTACTCTGTAATGCCTTCTACAGCTACTCTGTTTATGTCAGCTTCTGGTAACATGAAAGGCAGAGATTTAGGGAACGAGGCAAAAGGTGTTTTCTCACTGACTTGCCTTGGGTTAAGTTAAGCTGCTTTCATCTGGAGCCATGTAAGGCTCGCTGCCAGCAATCACAGCATAGCACAGGGCCTGTGGGTAGCAGGAGAGGGCCGAGCTGTGAAAACCGTAACCTGAGCCCCGGCCACGGATCGGGAGTCTGGCCCTTAAAGGTAGGGGAAATGAAAGATACAGGGGGAGGAGGGCCAGGTATGCGCAATGGAAAAGCGAGGAGGGGACGAAGTCCTCTCCGGAAAATCTGATGCAGGGATTACCGAATTTTATGGTGACCTACTCGGGGTTCAGCTCGGCCGGGATTCGGTTGCTCCTCTGTTGAGCCTGTTCGTGCTGTGAGCGCCATGGCTGCCATGCAGCAGGAAGAGGGGAGACAAAAGAAAAAAAAAGTTCGCCCAAGCTGAAGTATATTGGCAATCGTGCAATAATCCATGTAACAGGAGCAGTCTGCAATACGTGACAAAAACAGCCTCAAGGCGGGACAAACCTATAGCATTTACCAATGACGTCAAGTGATTTTTGAAAGGCAAGCCCAGGAATGAATGAAAGTGATGGGCGTGGTTAAAAGCCCACAATTCTTACAAAAGATTAGAGCGCTTGCACTCTCGCCCTAATAACAAATCATCTTCCAAAAAGAAAATGCAGGGTCAGTGGTTTCTGTCCCTTGCAGGCCACTCTCACTGCACTGGCAGATACACACGGGGAGTTGTAGTTTGCGACCTGCCGAGTTGATATCAATGCGCACTTTGTTTTGTGGCCTGTTGCGAAAAAACAATTTGTGAAGTGACCTATTAGCATATAGGTCGTTTTGTAAATTACTTTCCCATTCACAAACCAGTGTTAACATTGCATATCCATGGTTTGTGAATAAGGCATTCGGCACTAAAGGCCACATGTACACAGGTAATCGTTTGTGGTTACAAAATAACGAAGTTTAGCAATCTGCTATTTAGTCATTGCAAATACAAATATACAAATGTGTGTTTGACACATTTTGTGATTCCCAGTGAGTCACAAATAGGCCTATCTCTGGAATATTAATGAGGTAGCGCTTCCTTTGGGACGCATTAGGAACTACTAAAATCACAGGGATGGTGGACTGCTGCGGTCAGCATACCACCATGTCTGTGACTGCTTTTAAATAAAGCAATCTTTTTTGTTTTTGTTTTTTTAATGCAGCCTGTTTTCCTTAAAGGAAAAAAGGATGCGTTTCAAAAGCTAAAAAAAATAATGAAAAGTTTTCTTTTCATTTTTTAAGTGTAGACAGCGGTCCGTGGAACCACTGCCTACTCTTAAAAAATGTTTTTACAAACATTCACAAAGGGGAGGGGTTCCCTTAGGGACTTGTTCCTATTTGCAAATGGTTTTACCTACTTGACATAGGTGGTAAAATGCAAATGTTTTGCAACCACATTGCAGTCACAAAACATTCATACATACCACTGTGATTCAGTATTAGGAAGAGATGCCCTGAACACACCCCTTCCAAATACCGAATCGTAAACCCAAATTATGATTCAGTAACTGGTTACCGAATCACCATTTGGGCTTGGTACATGAAAATATCCCTATTTGCATTTGCAAATAGGCCGATTTGTTGTGCCCTTAAAAATACTTTGTACACGTGGCCCTAAATTTTTTATCTAGTAAATACAGTTTATGCAGAAAGCTTTTTTTTGTTTTTCACTGCTGCAGGCTCTATTTAAATGTTTATTCAGGAATAAAAATGTAAACCAAACCTATTGGCTTTGCCACTGCTCGTTGATAATAGACACCTAAGCATAGGGTTAGGATACAGGCTACCCTCTAAACATGTCTTAAAACATGAAAGGCAATTGGAGGACCTTTTGGTAGCTATACAATTCAGGTCATCAGCACCTTTAAGATAAGGACTAAACATCAGTTAGTCTGTTCTGTCAAAGATATCATAAGGCAAATAGGCGGAAATGCAAAAACTTGTATGTAGCACATAAATTGTGTGAAGTTCTGAGATTTGGAGCACCCAAGGCGGCATCACCTTCAACCAAACTCAGATGCAAGCTATCAACAAACATTGGCAAGGTCTTTCCCTTGGGACCTATTGGTTTTGCCAAAGGTTTAGCGTAGCTGTACACTATCCCCAATGCAGTGCAGCATGGCTAAAGACCAAGAAAATGCGCTTTGATATGGCAACTGCGGATGTATCAATTTGTAGGTCAGCACATGTCACCACCCGTGCATCCACCTACAAAATAACACAGGCATCCTTTTTCTTCTTTTTATTTACTTATCCAAGATGTTTTTTCCCTCCGAAAATAGGTGGATAGAAGCAACAGGGAAGGCACGGGTGGGGTGAAGGAATACGGAGGGCATAGGTATCCATCCTGTTGTGGGCTCGTTTAAGTGTCTCTTTGTGTATTATGATTTGTAATAGATTGTAATGCTACAGTTGTTGTGGGGAATGTTGGATATGCTAGTGAGGCAGTTGATCGGAGATTGTCCTACTGCACAGACTGTGCTGACACTGCTTTGTAAATTGGTAATAAAGTAGCTGCACATTATTCAGTGTTGTGTACTTACTACAAATTGGAGACGAGGGCCAAAGTACTGCCACGAACCTGTCAGTGAGGAGAAGTTTTGGCAGTTGGAGTTCTTTGCGGATTTATTGGCTGGAATCATGTTGGATTCAATTCCCATGAAGCAGGAGAGCAGCACCGACCTCCATCATGGATTTAAGAGTGCTGACAAGTTTTCTTTTTGACAATTTCTTCAACCTGGTGAGAACTGTGTGTGGTCCACATGCCGGATTGCCATCACCTTACCGGGCGGTGACTGTGAGAGCTGGGCGCAAAGCAGTGTGGGGCGCGCTCTTGTATCTTGGCAACCAGCGTGACAGCCATACGCCCTAGACAACGAAAAGTCACAGCACGTGACCCAGTGCAGCGCCATATTGTTTGGCCTGGGAAGTATCGGGAGCATCAGGAAACGCTCCTGCAATGATTTAAAGTGCACACTAAAACTTTTTCATAAATGTAAAAAAAAAAGCAAGTATTATACGGGGTTTATAAAACCTCGAATAAGTAATTTTATTGGGGAAGCTGGTTTTAATTGTGAAGACTGAAAGGTGCTTACGTCTCACTGAAGTAGCCCATTAAAAACGTGAGCAACCAAAATGTTAGCATCGGTTCTCCTCAGCCCTTCTGGTCATTAGGCCCTGAACCTCCTTTGAAGTAGTCAGAATAGAGGGGATACTTTACAAATTACATTGAAGCAATTGATGATGGATGGAAAATGTCTGCTGCACAAAAAAAAAATTTTTTACATTCCTTGGGCCCTATGGGATTGAAATTTTATTCCTGATGGTCTAAAATGCCTATAGTGGGTGACATGAATGTTTTTACTGCTGCTATTAATGATTTAGATAAGCATTTTGAACCTAAGGTATGCATTGGTAAATGTAGGTACACAGTTTTTAAGCACAAAGACAAAAGTAGAGACGATTTAAGAATATGTGGCAAATTTGCAAAAGTTAGCAAACGACTGTACGTTTGGCACCTGACAAGATGATTTGATAGGAGATCAGGTCGTCATGCATGTCAACAATCTGGCCACACAAGAAAGGTTGTGGCTGCATGGCTCCTCTCCTCGGGATAATATCTTAGCAATTGTTCGGAAGTCTGAGATTTCAGAAAAGACCGTTGTAGCCTTGAAACAAAATGCGAAGGAAACAATGTCAGTGAAGAGAATTTTTAAAAGTTATAGTACGAAAAATAATGCGCCACTTAGCAAAACAAAAACTAACATTTGTGAAAAAGGTAGATGTTATAGATGTGAAAATAAAGAACACTTTGCTTACAGCAAAAGTTGCCCTGCTATTAACCAAAAGTGTAGCAATAGTGGAATCAGTGGTCATTATGCAAAAACTGTGCAGGAAAAAGACGTGTGCTAAATGTGTGTATGAAGAAAGAGGCTGCAGAGCAGAATGATTCAGAGCAGGATTTGGATGAAGATAGGTTAAACATTGCCATGGATGTTAAACACAAACTAATTTTGGATATACATGATGACATATGCAAAGGAAAACGTGAGCGTAAGATGACAATTGGCGGTGTGAGGTTGACTATTTTTGCTGATTCTGGTTCCTCCTACACAGTTATGAATGATGAAACACGTTTGTGGAAAGGATTGGTAAATTTCTAATTTCATCTGACCTAGACCCAGAAGGGTATGGTGGAGATATAATGAAGAGAAAATACACATCTTGGGGTTTAGATGGCTAATTTTCAAGTTTAAACACAGGGTGTCATGTGGTCAGCTTTCCACAGCTAAAAAGGGTCTGCCAGTTTTAGGATGGCTAGATCAGAAAGAATTGCATATAGTGCTGGACACAAATAGCAAGGAGCAGGTTTTGATTGTAGATCATAGCAATGGGGGACAATTTGCTTAAAAAATTCTTGCTGCATTTAAATATTTTAATAAGAACTGGATAATCTGGTGGGGTTCGAGCATAGGATTCGCTTGAAAAGTGATGCGTGCCTCAAAGTTCGCAGGGTTAGAAATGTACCAATGGCTGTAGGAGAAGAAGTCTCAAGAGAGTTGGAAAAATGATGTCATCTGGGGTGATAGAACCCACTGAGGTATCCGGATGGATTTAATCGATGCTGGTAGCGCAGCATAATAATGGTAAAATCAGATAATGCATCGACCTGCGCCATTTCAACATAACATTATCACTGACAAGTTTCCATTGCCTAAGATCAATGAAATTTCAACAGTGCTAAAGGATGAGCATTGGTTTTCAACCATCGACCTATCATCTGCGTATCACCAGATTTCTCTAACACCTGATTCTCAGAAGTACACAGTCTTTATCACTCCAGATGGTTATTTTCAATTTCGATGCATGCTGTTTGGTCTGGCGTCTAAGGCTGTTGTCTTTCAGAGATTGATGTTCAATTTATTAAGCAAAGAACAGGGTATAATGGTTTTTCAAGACGACATCCTTGCATTTGGAAAGAATAGATGTGAGCATGATTCAAGCAACGCCCCTAAAATCTGGAACTCCATACCAGTCCACATCAGATCCAACCCTTCCCACCCGATCTTCAAGAAGCAACTAAAAGAATTCCTCCTTAACCAACCTTCACTTCAAAAAGGATCTCCGACCCCCACCCCACCACCGCCGGCACTCTATCTCTTTTGACCCTGTGAAACCTACATGTATAACTGTCTCTTTGAACTATTACCTATACTGTTGTAAAGCGCTCTGATACCCTCGGGTCTTGCCAGCGCTATAGAAAACTACCTAAATAAAATAAAAAATTTAAAACTGATTAAAGTTGTTTCCATACTTCAATCGAAAGGGCTAACCGTGGAATTTACCAAGTGTAAGTTTGCTGAGAAAAGTGTCACGTATTTAGGCCTTGTAATTGGTGAATTTGGAGCTAAGCCACGCCGTCTCTTGTACAGGCCATCAAGAATGCACTGGCACCTAAAAGTAAGGACGATGTTTGATAATTTTTAGGTCTTGACGAATACTGCGCCAAGTTCGGTCCAACGTTTGTATAAAAGTGTTTCCATGTCAGGCAACTTTTGAAATACGGAACGTTTGTGTGGTTGCAGCAGTTTGATGAATACTTTTCTGTCATAAAATAGTGCATAACTAATGCTACCAGACTGTTGAGCTTTGACCCAATGCTGACTGTATTATCACAACCAATGCAAGCAACAAGGGTTTGGGTGCTATGTTGACTCAGGTGAACGAAAAAGGAGTGGAAGGTGTGATAGCATTTCAAGGTCAGTAACATCTACTGAAGAAAAGTACCTAACCATGGAGAAAGAGGCCTTGGGCCCGGGAGCATTTCAGGGCATTAGTGTGGAGGAAGCCAATTATTTTCCATTGCGACCATAAATTACTGGTGAAATTACTAACAACGGAGGGTACCACTAATGCATCAGCCAGAAATTCTAGACTTATATTCACATGCAAGATTTCATTTACAAAATTGTATACATGCCAGGAAAGGAAAATGTGGTGGCAAACTGTTTATTTAGAATACCAACAAGCTAGGGGAGTGTGCAGATGAGAACTGGAATGGATTAAAGTGGCTCCTACACACGATCATGGTTTGCCCGCAGTAAGAAAAGAGGAATGGGAGTGAGAGTAGAAGGATGACACGGTGTTAGAAGAAGTTGCTACGTTCATTGGAAGTATGTGGTCGACTAAAAGAGATTTAACTGACGGTATCAGACATTTCTGGGTAATACGATCTGAGCTTTCCTTGGATAGCACGGTAATTTTAAGGGGGAAGAATAACCCCTCGACTTAGAACCAACATTTTGTTTTTGTGTCATGAAGGTAATGTTGGCATAAATCGCACTAAAGCAGCGTTAAAGAAATTATTCTGGTGGCCTGGGGTGGATTCTGATATAGAGCACATGGTTAGAGAATGCATGGAATGCTCTAGAGCAGACAAGTCTCTTCAGACTCTCGGGCCCCCAGACTACCAATGGTCTTGGTCCAAAAAAACTTTGGGAGTCCATTGCTGTTGATAGCATGGGACCTGTGGGTTCATCACAAAAGTATGTTGTTGTAATCATGAATCTGTTTTCTAGGTAGTCGGTAGTCAAAGTGGTGCAGAATGCACACCCTAATGCAGTTTTAATTTTCATGGATCTGTTTTTTGTTCAGAAGGAATACTGGCCACTATTTTAAGTAATAATGGTGTGCAGTTCAAATCCCATGCTTTTGCACAGTATTGCGATAAAACTGGAGTAACACTGAAACCAACCTCTCTTTCTAATCCTAGTAGCAACAGAATGGTTGAGAGATTCAACTGTGCCAATAAAGGTGTGATTCATTCTGTTTGTCTAAAAAACAAGGACTGAGAGATATCAGTTTTGAAGGCGGCATGGGCCTATGGGGTCAGTAGGAATGAAGCCACTGGATTGTCACCCTTTTCGATAATAAGAGGCAAGAATCCAAGAACTAAGTACAGCCCTGGGTGGTTGTTTGGCACTTGTGTTGAACCATGATCAGTAGAAGATGTCTGCGTCACCATACCAAAAGGACATCTGAAGAGTTTTATTTATTATGCTTTCCAGAATAGCATCAAACCTGAATCTGTTTAAGTTGGAGATTGGGTTCGTATAAAGAAACCGGGATTTTTAACTAAGTTTATGAACCTGAGGTGGAGATGTTGCACAATGCTGTCTGGCTAAGAAATGGCAAAGTTTGGATTCTTAAGTGGGTGGTGTTAAGTAACATTAAGGATTTGCAGGACCAGGAGAAAAGTGGGAATAGGGTATTTGATTAGTTGGATGCAGAGAACACTATGTGACAAGGGTACTTTGGTGGATTTGAGTGGAAATTCATAGTCACTGGTCGATCACGCCTTGGTTTTGTCTGATGATATTACCACATAATATTGGTGATACCAAGGAAGTATCAGAGGAGGGAAACGCAAAAAGGCAAGATGAGGATGCATTACTTTGTGTTGGTTTGGGTGAACATGGTAGGACAAGGAAACCACCCAAGTGGTTAGAGGATTATATTCATGAAGGCAGTAAGTGTTTTTTTTAAAGATTTTTAGGGTTTTTTTTAGGTTTTGTTTTCTTTCCGCTATGTGAGCTCATTTAAATTGAGTGTGTTGAACTACAATGGTAAAAAAGAAATAAATATATCAATATCACACAGTATCCAGCTTCATTTTATAAGAAGGGGATGTGTGGGTGTATGTAATGTTTGTGAGTAGTTAAGCAATGTTAATGAATTGATATGTAATCAAACTGTGTTTTTATTTCAAAGAAGGGGGATGTGTTGTGGGCTCGTGCAAGGGCTTGTGTCTCTTTGTGTATTATGATTTGTAATAGATTATAATTCTACTGTGGTTGTGGGAAATATTGGGAATGCTGGTAAGGCAGTTAAGTGGAGATCAGGCTAGTGTACAGACGTATTGACTCTGCTCTGTACCTTGGCAAGAAGGCAGCTACACATCATTCTGTGCTGACTACAGAAATGTACTCTACATCGGACTCACCACCCAAATCCTCCGCAGCCAGACTCATTCTAGATCTTCTTAAATGCACCAGCATCACCTTGCACCTCAGAAGCCTACACTGGCTGCCAGTACACAAGCGATGCAAATTCTAGGTCCTGACGTCGGTTTCAAAACCCTCCACAACAATGGACCCAAACACATTAACCACCGTCTGGTCTTCCACCAACCCGCCAGAGAACTCCGATCAACTTCCCTCTCCCTCGCACACGTCACATGCATCTGCTGGAGCTGCTGTGGTGGCCGTTCCTTATTTTACCTCACCGCCAAAGCTTGGAACAACCCCCCTCTACCTTCGAACCACACACTCCCTCACCAACTTCAGGAAGAAGCTCAAGTCCTGTCTTTTCGATAAGAGACCACCAGCACACAGCATCACACCCCAGGACTTGGATACCCCTTAGGGTAATAAGCAGAGCTCAACAAATACTAAATGATTGAAGGATTGTCGAGTACTTACTACACATACTTTAAGAGGCGTAACCAAAGTGCCAATTGAGAGCCCACCATAGGCACTGGTACATTTGGCAGTGGCCTCCATGCTGGTCAGTACATTCCTGCTAGTTTTCACTCATGTCATAGCCCTTAGCGAACATAAGAGAACTGCACATTCAAGTACAGGTTTTATTTGAAAGTTCAACGTTTTTTTCAGCACACGATCAACATGCGAAAGAAGCGCAGTTCCAACCACCTATCAGTGCTGGAGTCTTAATTGTGTTATTAGTCAACAGATGTTTTCACAAAAGACTATCAAATTGACTCTGAAAGCTAATTATTGGTTGATCTAAGACCAATAAGTCCTCATCATATAAAAGAACATTAAAAAAGCAACTACATTTCTTTGTAGGGCAGCTTCTTGCACCTTAGGAAGTCAGAAAAGTAACGCAAAAATAAAAGCTGTGCTACAAAAAACACTTCTGTTTCAATTCATTTAGAATCACTGGTGTCTCTTAAGGGGGGCCAGGTGGAGACAGCACTCATTCTTTGTTTGTTCAGATTCCCCACTCCCATCCTTGGCCCCACCACCCCACCACAGTTGTTGGACGTATAAGAAAAACAATTAGACAATGCACCTTGCCACACACTTTAATTTGCTCAACCACCTTTCACTGCCACGCACTGTTGTTTACATAAAATATTTAAATATGATTTTGAACGCATCTGTACACACACACACACACACACACACACACACAGCTATGCAGCTAAAGTTACTGTGTGAATATGTATGGGTGCAAAGAATCGAAAACACACAAGTTCTGGGGGAAAGTATGGTGGTGCATGGTGAAAGTAATATAGTACACCATTTACAAATCATTAAAGCTTGAGGAAAACAAGCATTACTTTGTTTTAAACAAGGTAAAGGTAAGCATGCCTGGTGAGGCTTGTAGAGGTATGTTTCAAGGTAGGTTGTGGCTTAAAGCCAAAGACTGTTCCAAAAATTTGTGAGAAAGGCCAAAGCTTCTGTTGATAACAGATTATCTATCAGTGGACATCGTGTAGCCATATGGGTGATGTACCCATTTGTAATACAGTGCGATCTAAAAATTCTATGTAGCAAGGATGTTTATAAGGTGTGAATGTGTATTTGCAAAATTCTTATGAAAATTGTGCCACTGCAGATTGTTAACTAATGTAGGATGTAGCAGTGTCCCATTCAAGGGTAGGTTATCTCGCACTGGCAATGTACACATGGCTCTGTTACATGCCATTTTGCCCATCTCAGGAATTTTGTCCACAGGGTCTGGCAAAAGATGTATTTTTCTGTGGCAAATACAAACCTACCAACCTCTTTACTTAAAACTGTGAATCATGTGAGGACTTTAGAAGGGTAATCCCATTAACCGATGCACTTCAAGTCCACAAACCCAATAGGAT
Organism: Pleurodeles waltl; assembly: GCF_031143425.1. Classification (NCBI taxonomy): domain Eukaryota; kingdom Metazoa; phylum Chordata; class Amphibia; order Caudata; family Salamandridae; genus Pleurodeles; species Pleurodeles waltl. The sequence goes on along the minus strand of NC_090440.1, from coordinate 547,307,228 downwards.
GCTGTATGAATGTCATGAGTGATCATCAGTGGTGTCATCTAACGTCATGAATCATGTAATATGCAAGGTCATAAACAGTGCATGACGGGGGGCTTTAAACATTTGTTTTTTTGTTATTTCAACACCTAACTATTTTACTACTTTAACTTCTGTTTTTTTCAGTGAATTTCGTTTTTTTTATTTTTATGTAAGGTATGATGTTATTACCACACCTAACCATAAAGCACTTTACTCTTGTTTTTTTCAGTGAATTTCTGTTTTTTTTTACTCACATTAAGCCAAGTTCCCTGCTGAGACAGACTTTTGGCCATGCACAGTGAAGGGATGGCTGCAGGCTTAATATCTGGCCAGACCCTGCACCCAACCATCTCCCTGGGGACAGCTAACCCCGTGCTGTGCACATTCGGCCATGCCCAGCAGAGACTGGCCGCAAGAGCTGCTGCCAACCATGATGTGGGTGGCCAATCCCCCACTAAGGCCATGTGCAGTTGGGGGTTGGCCGATCCATTCCCAACAGGTGACTAACCCCAAGCTGTGCAAGGCTTTTGTCAGGAGCAAACTCTGCTAAAGATTCCGGGTAGAAACCATTCCTCTCCACAGGCCAATACGTCTCTCCATTGATCATCTGACTGGAAGACAAGCCCAGTGGGGGGAGAAAGAGCAAGCGTTTGTTGCAGGAGTAGTGCACTGGGTGGCCAATGTTTAGTTTCTTTTTTATACATATTTCCTTTACTCAAAGAAGAGGCAGTTCCTTGCTGCAGTGGCGGAACAAAACTTGCCCGTCCTCTCCCTTGCAAAGTATATGGAGGGTCCAACCAACCCAGGCAGGAGCTCTCAGACCAGGGGCCTGCCACGAGTACACAGTGTACTGTGCTGAGGGGGCCCCTGGAGCTCGTGGGTCCCCAGCACCGCAGGGGCTTCCGGGGCCAATGTTACGCCACTCCCCTGCTGTTATCCTGTGTGCACAGTCTCCCTCTGAGGCTGGTTTAAATACCCACATTTAAACCAGGAATCATCATACAACTAGAAATCATGATAATGTAAAAAAAGAAGAAAAAAAAATGTATGCAGGAAGGATTGAAACAATGATGTTAACAGGAAGCGATGCAAAGTTAATTAGGGTCACAGGAAGAAATAAGATGTTAATGGGAGGAGGAATTTAATTTAGGCCAGTAGGAATTAATGGGAATTCATGTTCAAGGGAGCAAGGAACAGGAAATGAGGATCATTGGAGGAAAGGACAGGAAATCAGTGTCATGTTAAGGAAGGGACAAAAACAAGGGGGAGAAGAACAAGGAAGCTTGGTAATGGAAGAGGCAGGAGCATACAGGAAATATGAATCAGTGGGAAGGATAAACACAAACAAATGTGTGGCACCACTCAAGGAGGTGTACCAAGGGCCACTCCCTTTATCTGAAGTGCCACACCTCCTCTAGTTTCATCTTGCTGTTCTAGTTCTCAACTGAAGCTTGGTGCAAAAGGAAAGACATGATGGTGATGTCATGTCATTCCATGACACTCTACGGGTATTTGTAATCACACTATCAGCTGCAAGGGTATCCTGGCACTGATTAGGTGTGTGTGCCTAGCCCTGCTGATGGTAGGTTGGTTTATTGAAAAGCCAGCCCTTCAGCTTCTTGTGGAATTCAAGAAAAGAGGAGGATGCAATGTGGAGTGCAAGGTCGTTCCATGATTTCGAAGTGATGTAAGAAAACACTCATCCTCTTGATCTAGTTCTGTGTATTAGTAGGATGTGTGCAAGTAGGAGTCCTGTGGAGTCCAGCTGCCTGGGTGGTTGGTGGAATGAGATGCTACTGTTCGGGTAGGTGGGGCATGCGTTGTCTAGTGCCTAGTGGGCATGTTTATGTATCACAAAACACTGTAGTTCCCTGAAGTATGGTCTAATGTGAGTTCTGTGTTGGAGGTTGGGGATGAGTCTGGCAGCTGAGATCTGGATGGTTTGTAGTATTCTAGTGAGTTGCCTGGTGATCCTGGCATAGAGGGTGTTCCCATAGTCCAACTTTCTGTGGACTAAGTAGTGAGTGACAGTTTTTCTAATGTTGCCTTGAATGACCCACAAGCCAATTTCACCTAAACTATCTAAAACAACTGGCGAAAAACTAACAATTTGGGATCCGGGTACATTCCTCCTCAGCCAGCAGATGTTGTACCTTGAGCTCCCTAAGCTCAAGAAGTAACAATCCATGACTCAGTACAATTCAGACAGTCCCTGAAGATTTGTAAATGTCTCACCCATGAACTGTGTTATGTTCATTCCTCATTATACTCCTCACCAAACAGCTCATCAAAAGACTCAAACCAAACCACTAGCTGTGTAACCATAACTGTCCACAAAGTAACCCTGGTTGTCCTTAGTTAAGCCCTTTTTCCTGTCCCTCTCTCCATTCTGCCTTTTCTATTAAGCACCTTCCCTTCTTTCAAAATATCTACTGCCTAACTTTGATGGACCCCCGTCCTCACCACAAAAGCTAGGCCTGAACAAACTTTTAATGATGCCAGAGTAATTTCAATAATTGTAATTATCACTACTCTTTTGATACGAAACTAACTAAATTACGCTATTATACTATTTTGAGAAATTAAGAGTAATTTGTGGCAAAAATTGCACCACAGGAACAACAAATTGAGAGAGCGAGCGGCTGCTGGATACTGCTGTTCATGTCCTATGCTATTATCTTAGCGCAAAATGGATCCTTAGGCCCACTGAATGCAAAGGTACATTTTGAACTAAGAAAAAAGTGCTAAGTGCTGGATTACACTTTTCACGTAATTGTGCACAATTCTGGTAATTTTGCGTTAATCACCAGAATGATACTGGAGAGAATTACACCAGTCACACCCACCCCTAACTACAGCCTCTGTACTTCTTTCTCCTTGTCACCCACTCCCAGGCTGGAGCCGATGGACTCCACTCTCCATGCACCCACTTGCAAAAGTTGAATGATGATTTGCAGTTTCCACATACCTTTACTAGCTGAGGCTTTTCCTGATCCCCCTTCGGTCCTCCTCCGATACCCCTGAGACTCACCCAAAATCTAACTTCTGCAGGACTCCTGCTTTCTGCCTGGTTTGATCCAGATCCCTTATGCTCTTCTAAAATCCCAATCTTTGGGCCTGGTGATCACTAAAGGAAGCTATGCAGACTGACTCCTAGGAGTCAATATTGTGTAGGTGCCTGTTACCACGTCCCAATAGACTACTTTCTAACCAGAAAATACAAAACGAAGAGTACCTAGGAATTACCGGAAACACGTATCACATGAGAACCTGTTATAGGCTTAGCTGTACGCAAGAAACATATTGCTGCCAGGCAGGAACCTGAGTTTATGGCCAGGGGCTAGTCACCAGCTCCTTGCTACCACTCAATCAAGTGCCATCCCCTACTTCCCACCCTCCCTATTTCTGGCAGTTCCAGAAAGGTTCTCTGTGTCACCTAGCGCCATAGCACAGAAGCTTGGGTTTTGTGGCGCTCCAGGAGAGCGGTCCTGCACGCACGTATTCATTCATTTACACTTGTGAAGACTGCACAAAAGTGCTGCCCTACTGTAGTCGTACGCGCCTGTATTCATGCATTTAACGTTTGAATCCTCCACAAACCAGTGTATGAGACGAGCATCTTCCCTGTTCGTAGGATAGGACAGTAAGCGCAATGCACAAAAATAAATACAAAACTGTCAGAAGACATACAAAAGTCTGAAAGTTAAAATTCACCATCTTTTCTGTCTGTGGTGTCACGCACTGAGGTTTCCTGCTGATTAAACAGCTAGAGCGGTCACTTATGGTCTACGGAGGCCAGAAAGTTCCATTTACTTGCTGGAAACCGAATGGATGACATGAAGGCTACTCACAGATTTGGTTCGTTCTAAAAAAGCGCGAAGCTGGCTGAGACTGCTTTATACAGTGCTTGGTTTGAGCCGGTGGTTGCCTGTCGGGCCCTTCAGCACTTTTTTTTGTAGGGACAAGGACTTTTTTCTCCTCATCAGACATTTCACGAGAAGTGGAAAACACACAAAACGGAAAGATGAAGGTAGGGAAAGAGTAAATCCGTCACCAAGGGAGAAAGCAGAAACCCGAGAATGAGATAACATGGTAAGGAGGGCCTGGCAGCAAACTAAAGAGGTCGGAGCTGGATTGAAGACGGCGCACTCTTGGTGTTCCGCACACTGACTATTCAGAGCGCCTGCGTTGTTGTCTGAACAGGTGGGCAACGCACTTATTTTATCGCACATAAAGCACTGGCTTTACGTGAGCTCTATATTACACAATGTCGGGTTCACTTTTTCTAGGCGTAGGGAGGGTAAGTGATTTGCCCAGAATCACAGGCCGTCGAGCCGACGCCGGGATTCGAACCTGCTCCCCTCTTTCCAAAGTCTGCAGCTCCGGTCCTTGTGCAACGATTCTTGCCTTGCTTCATGAAGCCCATTAACCCGCTTAGCATTCTTGAAATAAAGTTGGAAGACGTGTCACAAATGTTCTACCAGCTCTTGAAAGTATCATATTGGGACAGTCTTCTATATAGTGCTGTCTCGTCGAAGTTTCAAAGCGCTGATAATAAGCTCTAATATTACCCGTTGTGTTCTCCTTTCCCTCCGTACCAGAGACAGTGGCTTGTCCTTGGGGTTTATTAATAACTATCCTTTCGTCGGCCCCGGGTGCGCGGCATCAATCCCGTGCCCCGGGGGAAAGCAGCACGTGCCGCAGCACATCACCTGCTCCAGATGGATGTCCCTCGTCGGCAGGCCTGGCACTAGTTTCAAACGGATACCCTAGCACGGCTGGCCTGGCGCCAGCTTCAGATAAAGTCCCACCACAGCAAGGCTGGCACCAGATGGATGCCCCACCACAGCAGGGCTGGCACCAGATAGATGCCCCACCAGCATCGTCACAGATGGCAAGAAGGTGTGAGGGTGAACCTGCCGGTACCCGCACTGCATCACATGCCAGCCTCGCCAGGCTTCCCAGAACACGTCCTTGGTTTTGCTCCCCTGTGATATCAATCACTGAACCGGAAGTTCAGTGCTGTATTCCAGTGGCTTTCCCAATCTTTCCTCCGTTATCAGGTCGTCCTTCTTCAGGCTTCACGTCTCAGGCTGGGTAACTGGGTAGCCGTGTTTCCAGAGGGCCACGTGCTGGCCTCACAGGTATGCTTCAAGATACACGTACTTAGCTGCAGCCCTGTTCTTTCACCCTAAGGTTAACAACGGGCTACTAATGAAAGGCGCTCTTTTAAGGGATGTTTCCTAGATTTTTACTCTGTGGCATGCATTGCTCAGCCCCAGGGATTTGCAGCAGCCCAAGTGCTGGTCCCCCACTTGCTTCTTCCTGGACCAGAGTCAAACAAGGGGTCAGAGTTTACATAACACCATAGAAGAACCCACAGGAGCAGACAGGTTCAAGGAGAAAACTCTAGAACCACCAGCAGGGGAGTAACATCAGCAGGGCTTTAAGTGGGCCAGGTCCCCCCTCAGACCCGGTAGTAAATAAAAGCAGACATTGAAACGAGGTTCTATATCCATTTCATTAACTGCAATGGCAAACAACACTGATCTATTTTTGAGCAATGAATGTAAAAAACACTTAGTAATCCCTGTCCTTGTCATTGATTTGGTTTCTGTTTAGAGTTCACATGTTTTAGTTATTATTGTTCCCAAAGAGTGTTTGCTATTTCCAGGAGGTTGTTTCTGTATTTTTATCCGCATAGTATATTACTCTTGTACAGGACATACTTTGCACTGAGTTGAACAGTGTTTACAAAGTGTCACGACTGAGTGCCCTGGAGGTGAGTCACAGTGGGTCAGAAAGGTGTTTAGAATATATGATCATCCAATCCTTGGCCTCTCCGTTGAGCACACACAGCAATAGTCATGTATTCCAGTTGGAATTGTGATTCTGTGCAAATGTGTGTGAAGGAGGTACACACACCGTTGTCAAAACATTGACAAGGTGAAAGTAAAAGAAAATGTAGTGCTTAGAGATGAGTGGGTGCATTGCGAGGCTCGGGTGGTGAAGTGAAGGTGTGCGAGGAAGTGCATTCAGGAACAGTGAAAACAAGGAGCTGAAGGAGAAAGATGAGGTGTGTGATTTGCAAATGGGGATGTGGAGAGATAAAGGGCATACATGTTTAAGAAAGTAAAGATAACATGTAATTAAGACACTCTGTACACCACTATTCCTTCCACAAGGATCAATAACATTCAATTCACAGTCTCCCAATTTCAGAATTTAAATAATTTCAATATTAATCATTTAAAACAAAATCACTGTTGTTACTCATTTATCTTAAACAGCTAATAACCATTGACAAAGCCAATAGTCCTGGCTGGTTTTAAGTGATGCCAGTGTTTGTGTTATATATCTCGATGCAATAACAAAGCACAGCGAGGAATCAAAATACTGGTCGTTGGGTGGCACACTATGGGAATCAATTTAGCTTACATGTTTAAGCCACACCCTTAATTATATAGTTCATGCTCTTTTTAGAGACCCCTTCACTATTTTCATCCCACTCAAAGCACTGAGCAACAGTAAGACGCGTTCACAATTATAAGTCTATCCTCCATATCATAACATACAACCACAGTAGGATTCACATGAGAAAGCCTAATATGGCTTTAAGGGAGAAATATGAGCCTCATTTTCAAGAGTGTTTTTAGCTCTTTTAGCCTATGAAATTATGTTTTGCTATTGAGAAAAAAGTATAGATTTTTTAATTGTAACATTATTGAACACATTATAAATACGGCAAATGTGTGGGTAAAAATAGCTATATAACTTTTTTTATCTGAAAGTATCTGGCATTAAAGCCATATTCACAAAGGTAAATATACCCATGTATTTTCACTCACTTATATATTTATTTGTACACATAGGTGTAACTCTACACTGCTAGTAATTTTGCACATATATGTAGAGATCTCTGCCACCATGGTAGAGATTTCCCTATGGGAAAGTATAGAGAAAATGATCAAAGTCTGTTACACTTACAAATAATACATTTTGTAATGTAAACTATAAGTGTAAATTAATGTAAATATATATTTTCAACATAGAACTAAGACAACACAATGTTACAGCACGGTAACTCATCAAAATGTGCATTAAATAGTTTAATTTAAATATATCACTTCATAAATGGTAACTTTTAAACAATAATTAAAACAAATTCCATCCTCACTACCCTTACTATTTTTATTTAATATGTAGTACATTTCTTTTAAAGTAATGTGCTGAATTCTTTTTTTTAATGTCCATATAAGTTTACAATTTGAATGTATCTCTTAAAATTAAGTTTACTATCACATTATAAAACAATAAAATAATGAATTTAGAGTTGTATATCATCTTGTTTTATACACCCACATTTATATACACATATACAGAAACATTATAACCACATTAATATTGCTGAAATAATGTAATTGATTTAACATTAGGTCTTATGAGGTGTTATTTTATTTCCCCGCCTCCACTGTTTTGTATGGGAGTGTGCTGCAGTACTGTGAATGGCCACATATGGTGCTGGACCTACTCCAAAGCGGGGATGGAGTACATTCGATCCTGTTTTTGACACCTTTGGGGTTATAGTAACTTTAAAAGTGTAGTTTGTGAATAGTAATGGTCATTATTTTCTGGGTGTGTGTTTGTATTAGCTTGTCTCTCTGCAATCCCCTTCCTAAACTTCCCTAACCCATCCCATTTAGAAGTAAGCATTCTCCATTTATTAGCCACCATCCCTTTCACCTCCGCACTTACTACTGAAAAGTGCACCTGCCAGTGCTGAAGTCTTCAGAAACGTGGCAGAGACCTCAGCATAGTAAAGATAACAGAGGCGGAGGCGGACATCAGGGCTTGTAGGTTTGTGAATAAGAAAGTAAGGGTAACCCAATAACCCTTTAAGAGCTTGGGTCGGAGTCTACAGCAACAAAGCCATGATGACCGAGAGCTAGGTGGCAAGGGTGTTCACTGTTAGGATTAGCGCCCTTTCTAACCATCATTAAAAAAGTATTTACTGATTTCCTCAAACGGTGCTCGTGTCTGTCAGACTCTTCTGGTCAAATTATCCCTCCATATGAAGAAATACTTGGACCATACTCTCCCTGGGTGAATTCTCTCTCCACATCTAGAAGTACTTGACCATGCTCCACATGGTTGTTTAATTATTTACTTACCATAGTCCTGAATATAGTCTCACTTATTAATCAACCAAAGAGCGAAATATAAATGTTTTTCTTTTACTTGCCATCTCATAAATATCAACGGCATTGTTTACACTTCTGCATCAAATTATCAACAGAGAATCAAATGCGACAGATTCTGTCCCTGCAAGATTTAATCAGCATACACTTGACCCTCATCTATAAACTGTGTCATTAAAACATTTTTTGGGTCATAAGAGTGCTGTATGCTAGTTAATATAACCCCATCATTACAAATAGGGTGGAAATTGATTATGTAATATAACCTATTGTGGAGTAATTTGAAAGTAGTAAACCCTCTATCCCAAAATGTACCTCTCTCCTTTACACTTTTTTTATATTTCCTTAAATTGCTGTCAATCAATCAATCAATCAAGAAATTTGTATAGCGTGCTACTCACCCGGAGGGTCTCAAGGCGCTGGGGGGGGGGGACCGCTACTGCTCGAAAAGCCAGGTCTTGAGTTGCTTCCTGAAGGAGAGGTGGTCTTGGGTCAGACGGAGGTGGATGGGGAGGGAGTTCCAAGTCTTGGCTGCCAGGTAGGAGAAGGATCTTCCTCCCATGGTGGCTTTTCTAATGCGTGGCACGGCGTCGAGGGCGTGGCTGGTCGATCGTAGCTGGCGGGTGGGAGTGTAGAAGGTCAGGCGGTTGTTGAGGTACCTGGGGCCCAGGTCGTGGAGGGCCTTGTGTGCGTGGGTGAGGAGGCGGAACGTGATTCTCTTGCTGACGTGGAGCCAGTGCAAGTCTCTCAGGTGTCCGGAGATGTGGCTGTGTCGGGGGATGTCAAGGATGAGGCGTGCGGAGGCGTTCTGGATGCGTTGGAGTCTTTTCTGTAGTTTGGCCGTGGTTCCGGTGTAGAGGGTGTTACCGAAGTCCAGTCGGCTGGTGACGAGTGCCTGGGTGACCGTCTTCTTGGTTTCGGTGGGGATCCATCGGAAGATCTTTTGGAGCATGCGTAGGATGTTGAAGCATGATGATGAGACGGCGTTGACTTGTCTGGTCATCGAGTCCAGGATGAAGGCCAGGTTGCGTGCATGGTCCGTTGGTTTGGGTGCGCTGCCCAGGGCAGGGGGCCACTAGGAGTCGTCCCAGGCAGAGGGTGATGATCCAAGGATGAGGACTTCCGTCTTGTCTGAGTTCAGTTTCAGGCGGCTGTTCATCATCCACTCGGCTACGTCTTTCATCCCTTCGTGCAGGTTGGTTCTGGCGGTGGCTGGGTCGTTGGTGAGGGAGAGGATCAGCTGGGTGTCGTCGGCATAGGAGATGATGTTGAGGTTGTGATGGCGTGCGATGGCTGCGAGGGGGCTCATGTAGACGTTGAAGAGGGTGGGGCTGAGTGATGATCCTTGTGGTACGCCGTAGGTGACTTCGGTGGCCTCGGATCTGAACGGGGGGAGGCGGACTCTCTGGGTTCTTCCGGCGAGGAACGAGATGATCCACTCTAGTGCCGTCTTTTGAATTCCGTTGTTGCTGAGGCGCTGCACTAGGGTGCGGTGGCAGACAGTGTCGAACGCTGCGGAGAGGTCCAGGAGGATGAGGGCCGCTGTTTCCCCGTTGTCGAGCAGGGCTCGGATGTCGTCAGTGGCAGCGATGAGGGCGGTCTCGGTGCTGTGGTTGGCTCGGAAGCCAGACTGTGAGTGGTCGAGGGATCCATTAGTCTCGAGGAAGGCGGCAAGCTGTCTGTTGACGGTCTTCTCGATGACTTTGGTAGGAAACGGGAGGAGCAAGATGGGGCGGTAGTTCTTGAGGTCGGTGGGGTCTGCTGATGGTTTCTTCAGGAGGGTGCTGAGTTCGGCATGCTTCCAGCTCTCCGGGTAGGTGGCGGTGTTGAAGGAGCAATTGATGATGTCCCGGAGATGGGGTGCGATGACGGAGTCGGCCTTGTTGAAGACGTGGTGGGGGCATGGGTCGTTGGTGATCCGGAATGGATGGTGTTCATCGTATGGATGGTGTCTTCGGTGCTGACCGGGGTCCAGGCGCGGAGGGTGGTGTTGGGGGGCGTCGGTTTGGTGGTTGGGTGCGTGGTCATTAAGTGTTGTTCAATTCAGCTCTTATCTATAACAAACAGCTCAAAGCACCAGTGGATTATGCAACGAATGCCTAATTTTGTGTTATTTTTTGTTTAAAAGTGTGATTTTTTTAATGATGTCCTTGTTTTATTACCTTTGTTGCTGTAGGTTTGAAAATAGAATTTTATGGTATGTAATACATTTGTAGTACTATTTTACATACCATAAAATGCTGTGTTCAAACTTTGAAAAGGTATGTTCTTTTGACATGGTACCCATGTCCAAGATGCGGCCGACCTAAGTTACAGTTAACAGCACTAAAGAAGTGCTGGTGACTTTGCACAAAATTGCTGATTGCTGGTGCCCCATTTTTGGCTACGGTGATGGGAAGCAATTGTTTAATCTAAAATTTCCAATCATACATAGTCATGTAAATACCCAGGCTACCTGCGATCTGGATTTAGGCCCAATTGGGGCAGTCAAAGTACCTTGCTGGATCTCGGAGCAGTTACTGAAGCTTGTAGGCCAGGGGAAAAAAGCTTTTCATAATATAGACCATGGCTTACTATTACAAAGGCTGAAAATGGTGGTGGGAACTGATAACAGTCAGCGCTGGACAATTTCTGTAGGTTCTATCGCTAGTTAAAGGTAGATCCAGAAAAACACGTGCAAGTAAAAATCCTCCAGCTGACCATCAATTTATACCCCAAATTGCCTACAGAGCATCCAGATCGCTGACTTAATTATGTCAGGAACATTTTTATTCCCATAAATGTTATTGTTAGTGTTCCAAAACTGCAAAGAACGTCTTAACCAACAGCCATAATACGTTCAAGTAGTTCCAGGCACAAATTTAGTTCTTTCCGGTTTCAGGTGTGTGTGGAAGAGAAACACAGGCTATTCGAAGGGGCAGCGTATTATCTCATGGGAGTGCAATGCAACATAGGGAGACCCTATAAGGCATGGGCAAAGTGGGCTTTGGCCCACGGCCATAGCATTTCAGGAGGCCCCCTGATAGTTCTCTGTTCTCCACACAGTCCTGCCCTGATGACCTTGAATGATACTTAAACATACATTTTAAATACTACTTTCCTTTAATTTTATTTTAATACGAGTGATGTGTCGGAGTCTAATACAGATTTTTTGCAGACAAATGTTGTTTGTTTTTCAACACCATGCAACATCCAGAGAACAGTCCTTTTAGATCAAAACAGGATCTCACATAGGAGAAATGGCAGCCAGTTGCAGCGATTATTTGCAGTAATATTAGTGAGCTGGTACAGTGTTTCAGTATTCAAAACACATATCACTATCCCGCAATATTAGATGGAAACACATTTTGAATTTGGACCAGTGTGCCTGGGCATTGTCAGTGACCTGGCCAGGAGGGCATGAAAACCTGAAATTGGATCATAAATTCAGAGCTGTTCTGGACAGGGGCCCCCAAAATGCATTTGGCCTATGGCCCCCCAAAATCCTTAAGATGTCCCAGCAGAAAGCAATACCGCCAGGGAGTCTAGCGCATCTTCCTTTACAAGGCACCTGCTTCAAAGGTCCTGAATCAATCACAGAACACTGCAGGGCAAAATGGATCGCTATAGCATGTTCACCAAGGAGCCCTTACTGAAGTGAGTTTACATTTGAAGGTGTTGATACTGCGAGAATGTCAGCAGTGCCATTATCCTGAGAAGCTCCCCTCACCTCAGTGACTTTGCAAAGGACGCTGCTAGTAATGCAAGGTTGTTAGATCAAATATACAAAGAGTGATAGGATGAATGCTTGCAAATAGTCTAACCTCTGCTAATTGTATGGGGTAGCATTCCAACATATCGTTCTTTTGCCGACTATGCAACCTCATATTACTTTCCACCATATGCAAAACAGCCTTGGTCCTGCTTAAAAAAACACTGCCCCACCCAAACTACTAAGTCAATACCTTTCTGACCCAGAACGCTAGCAACCCAACACTGATTTTGGCCTGGTTGGGCTTTTTCACTCGTATGTGCTTTGTTCCAGTAGCAAAGTGACCATGAGACCCATGTTTACCCATACCCTTGGCCATTTAGGGCATTACATCAAACACACAAAAGTGCTTCCCTAGGCTAACCTCTGGCAATCACTCAATGTAGCATTCCAGCTCATCATTGTTTTGCCCAACATGCAACCACAGATTGGGCTGCTTGTGTCCTAGTTCAGAGAGGGCTTGGCTTGGTCTTTGGCATAGACTGTTCCTATCAGTGGTCAAAGTGAGCAGGATCGGAAGGGCACGATGTGCCCATACCTTTTTAACTTATCAAAAACCGTTCCCCTGCATTTTCTGAAAAGACAACCATCCCGGGATAGTTAATTCCAATAGTTTAAAGTGCCCCAGCTGAAGTAGTCAGGGAACCTCCTGTGCTGTGAAACCAAAGGCGGGCAGACACCTAAACAACAATCAAGACTCACTTCCAACATGACTACTTGCATAAAAGGAATGCAAATGTGGGCAAGTGGTTAATCTGTAAATCTAAAGGGTGCTTGAGAGTCGATGCTGCCTATAACTGATGGAATCTCTTGAAGCATTGTGATGACCAAGCTTTACTCTTTTTGAGTGGTGGTGCAAGGAAACTACCAGCTGAGCTGTGAAGTGCTTGCTATTAAGGGACATATATATAAACAAAAAATGTGTAAGGTATGGGTGTTCCTAAAATCTATGTTTTGGAAGCACCATTTTATCTTCAAACATTTTTGTGCATTTTGCAGCAGCCTATCGTACACTTTGTATAAGCTTAAAATAATGACTTACATGTTTACACTGCTTTCTGTCACAGGCTGGGACCTTTCTTGCACTAAAAATACACAAGTCACTGTTCTCCACTGCACCAACCAAGATTTAATTTTGTGGCTACCTGGTTACACCCAGGCCTCTGCAGTGCATTAACCAACAGAGACTTCATAATGTGCTATAGTGCATTTACCACTGATTAACTTAACTTTTTAAAATGTATTTCTCATTTAAACTGTGCAATATTTTATATGTCGCTACCTGAGGTTGAAAGGCTAAAAATACACAAAATATTTTGTTTTTTTTAACCACACCCTTGACCTCTGCTCCACACTCATTGACCCATTCCCCACTGCATACACCATCAGAGTTACCATTATTTTTTAATGTACTTCGACCACTGGTATCTATTAGAGCAGGACCCAGGCTAATTTGCATACGGTTGCGCATAATACTTGGTAGAATAGTGGGCAAAAAAGAAAAACAATGCACTTGGATGTGGACAAAATCAGTGCTGGGTTGCTTGTGTTCTGGTTCAGAAAGGACCGGCTGGGCAGTTTGGGATAGAGTGTTCCTACTAGAACAGGACCAAGGTTGATTTGCATGCGTCTGGGTCGCATGATGGGCAGAAAACATTATGGAGTGTGATGCAGCTCAAGTAATTACCAGTGGGTGAGATTAACTCAAAGATTCCATCCATCATCTTTTTGTATTCGTTAATGCAGGGGCATGACACTGTCAGCTGCCTCACTTAAGTAACATCACAGTGAGTGCTGCCTTCATTGCAATTACATCATAATGAGAGGCACCCCTTAATAAAATGACATTTCACAGGAAGTTGCCGAGCTACAATGACATCATTCTGGAAGCTGCCCTTACTGCAGTGACATCACAATGACAGCTGCCACTACTGCAATGAGATCAGACTGAGAGCTGCCTTTACTGCAGTGACATTACCACAATAGCTACCCTAATGATTTCAGACCAGGAATGCTTTATTACAATAACATCTAAAGGGAGTTTCCTTACTGCTATTGCATTGTACTGGGAGGCGCCTTCACGTCCCAGGCAAATCACTAGAAGCTTCCCTTACTAAAGTGATATCAAATCAGAAGTTGCCTTCACTGAAGTGGCAGCAACCAGAAATGACCCCTTAGGGTAGTGAAATTACACTGAGAGCTGCCTGTTTTCCAGTGACATCACACTGTGAGCAGCCTTTACTGCAGTTGTGCACAGAGTAGCCACCCTTGGCGGGATGTTACACTGCTGGTCAGTTACTAAGAGATATTACAATAGAAACTGAAGTTAATGCAGACATTACATGTGGACCTGTATTCATGCAGGATGCAGGTAAATCAATATTCTCTGTTTGAATCACTCTTACTGAGGAGCATCATCGAAGGAATGTCTCTTTTGCAATAGCATCACACTGATCTGCAGGGACACGGCTTTGTCAGCTGTTTTTTTATGGTAGTCTTTTGCAGCGACCAACAACTGCAAATAGGGTTTTGCTCAGGAAAAAATATCAATCATTGCTACACAACCAAATAATTAGTGCCGAAATATGCCAACAACATCTTTTCAAGCAGCTGTAAAACAACAAATGCAACAAAGAGATATGATATATACTGTGGTTTAGGAACAAAAGCAATTACAGACCTGAAACTAGGCAATGACCTCTGGGTGTTAATTCGGGCATATAATTTGGAGTATCACTTCTCTCAAATAACTTTACAAGGAAAAGATAGTTAATGTGTCATTTAAGGACAATGGAATGTAAAAAATTGATGCCGTTTTGACATTGTTTTGTTTTTAAATAATATATCTGTTGAAATTACAACAAATCTTTTTGATAATAGAACCACATGGTTTATGATCAAGGTATTTTAGGAAATTTACTATGTCAGAATTCTGGTAATGCGAAGTAATCAAATAATTGATTCTAAAAGTATGCAGTGGTACCAATAATGACAAAAGCCATTATGGTTTTGTGTAACAAGATTTGTATTTATCCCATATGGAACTCTATTTGATATCACTGCTATCACTGATTGATGCCCAGAACGACTCCGAAATGTGCTCCTTTTCAGTTCTCGCCTATTAGACATTACATGTGCTGTTTGTTGCGAGACATAATGTGAACTTACCAAGACAATCAGGGGCTTGGAGCCCACCCATTGCTTACCACTGGTTGGCTTCCGCTCACTGTCATTTGCCTGCTTCTTATTTGTGTCCCAGATTGCCAGTTTTCAGTTTGTCCTTCCCATGGAGTACAACCTATTTGCCATATCTTGATTGGCCGGCTTTGATGCTTCCACAGCTTGCTTTGCAAGCACTACTTTTTTTCTTTTGGGTTAAGCACTCCATTGGAGTGCATGTGCTGTTTCCCTCATGTACTTCTCTATCCCTCTACTCCGTTGCGGTCTGTATGCATCTCCCCAACCCTGTCGAGCTTGCACTTGTGTACTTAATTTCTGCATTCTTTTGCATGCTACTCCCTTGCCCGTTGCTTTCCTATGATAGTTTGCTCCTCCCAGCACTCCATTTTACATCTCTCTGCCATCTGTCTCAATCCTACGTGCGGCCTTTGAGTTTCTCCCCCCACGTGCGTCCCCTATGTTGCTTTTGCCCCAATGTTGCATCCCAATCCTCCACCCTTGTGTTGTTTCCACTGCCTGCTGCATTTGCTCCGTTTTACTTCACTCCACTTGTAGTAAAAAAAAAAAAAACGCTGTCACTTGTTCTTTTAGAAAAAAAAAAACAAGCATTGGCAAAGCCAATGGGTCTCGCCTATGGGCGAACTATTGGCTTTGATAATTGGGAAGAGGTGCAAAACTAATAAAAAATAAATAAACACTATGAAGCAGCCAGAGTTGGCTATGGTAAGCAACACGGATGGGTGTGTGGAGGGAAATAAGTGACTTGGGCGGTTGGGTGGGAGGAGAATAAGTGACACTGGCAGGTGGGTGGGAGGGGAATAAGCAACATGGGCGGGTGGGTCAGAGGGGAATTAGAGACACGGATAGGTGGGTGGGACCAAATACGCAGCACAGAAGGGTGGGTGGGAGGGGAATACATGGCACAGACAGGTTGGTGGGAGTAACATTAGCAGCACAGGCAGGTGGGTGGGAGGGGAATAAGCGACAGGAAAAGGTGGGTGGGAGAATAATGTGCAACATAGACTAAATACGCAACACAGGCTGGTGTTTGGGAGGCAAATAGGCACCATAGTTGTAAATAAGCACCTTCGATGGGGGTGGGAGGAAAATAGGCAACACAGATGGGAATGGGAGGGAAAGAAGCAACCCGGACATTGTGTGGGAGAGAAAGAAGCGACAAGGATGGGCGCAGGGAGGTGAAGAAGCAAAACAAAAAGGGTCTGGTAAAGGAAGAAGCCTCATGGACTGGGGTAGGAGAGGAAGAAGCAACACGGACAGGGTGGTGGGAGGGGAAAAAGTAAGAACATTTAAAAAATAGTATCTCAATCACAGTGCCATCAGAAGAAGGACCCTTATTCAGGTGAAGCAATCAGTCCTTGATCCATGCTGTAGCCGAAAGAGGCAGAAGTGAAGCCCGCTCACGCTGACCAATTAGAAGACAGCAAATGAGAGTAACAATGAAGCCCAGTAATGGCGAGCAAAGGGTGGGTTCCAAGCTTCTTGACGAACACAGTAACTTTCTCAAGTGAGAGCGAATGGGCTGCCAAGGTGAGACCTAAAAAGCAACTGCATCCTTTTGTAGGCGCGTACATGCAAGGTGCACGTCTACAAAATGATGCGGTTAGCCATGTCAAAGTCTTTTCTTAAATTCTTTATCCATGCTACACAACATTGAGGGTGCTGTGCAGCATTGCTAAAACCCTCTGTCAAAGCCAATAGGTCCAAAAGACGGGGACCATTGACTTTGCCAATGCTTTTATATATAAAGCCTTTTGCTGTGGAGTTCCGACAGTGATGGTTCCACTGCAGTGATGGGTCTCCTCCTGTTTTGCAGCCTCTTGGACTGCTTTGAGACTTCTCTTTGGCTCCACACGACCCAATTCTTTTTGTCCTGATCCTCATATGTTTGCTCCTTGAATTGATTCCTTGCCCACTCACCTTGGAATAATTTTGATCCTTGGTTAAAATAAGTCCTTGTGCTTAATAATACCTCCTTGTGATGATGACCCCTGTTTTTCAGTTCAAAATGCTAGTGACCTTTATTACTTACCCTTGGGAATAATTTTGTAAAATATATTTTTGCTGCCAAATTGTGATTTATTATGGTTTCCAAAAATCTAACTTTCTAAATGGTGATTTACATTTTATGAACACACATTCGCCTCACTGCACTTATTTCAGTAATATGAGTTTGATCAAATTAATTAGCAAAGATTTTTACAGCTTATGTTTTCCACATTTAATCAGTGAGAAACATTTTCCAGAGACTGATAAATTTACCTTCTAAAGTGTACATTAAGGTAACAATTGCTATTGATCTGCAGACCGCAGCGAGCACCAGAACTACTGCCCGATCTCTCTCCTCCTGTTCCCTGCCAAATTCCTGGAGAAGGCCATCCACGTCCAACTCACCGAACACCTGAAGAGAAAAAACCTGCCAGACCCCTCCCAATCAAGCTTCAGTGCCAACCACAGCCCTGAGACAGCTCTGATCGCTGCGCAGACAACATCCGTACCATGCTCGACAGAGGAGTAGCAGCCGTCCTGATCCTGCTCAACCTCTCCGCCACCTTCAACATCGTCTCCCACCACACACTGATCAACCGACAATACCAGATTGGGATCACAGGTGATGCGCTCAGATGGATGGCATCCTTCCTCATGGGACACACACAGAGAGTCCTTTACCTCACAGGTCAAGCACCCCATCTGCAATGTCCCCCAAGGGTCCTCCCTAAGCTCAACACTCTTCAATGTCTACATGACACCACTCTCGGACATTGTGAGATCGCACAACATCAACATCATCTCCTGTGCTGACGACATGCAGCTCGTCCTGTCACTCTCAACAGACCCCACCAAGACGAGGATGAACTTCCACAACTGTATGAAGAAGATATGTGCCTGGATGGAGGACAACTGCCTGAAGTTCAACACAGACATAACTGAGGTTCTGATCTTCGGCAAATACTCAACCCTCTGGAACAACTCCTTGTGGGCAGCAGGGCTCGGACCCACCCCCACACCAAAAGATCACGCCTGCAACCTTGGCATCATTCTTGACAGCGAGCTCACCATGAAACAACAGGTCAACCCTGTTTCCTTGGCCTGCTTCCACAAGCTCAACATGATCTTTGAGTGGCTCCCCATCGGCAAAAGGAAGACAGTGACGTAGGCCCTTATCACCAGCTGACTGGACCACGGCAATGCACTCTATGCAGGCACCACCACCAAAGTCATAAAAAGATTCCAGACAATCCAGAACACAGCTGCCAGACTGATCGTCAACATACCCAAGAGAACCCACATCATCCAGCACCTGAAGGACCTCCATTGGCTTCCGATCCAGAAAAGATACCACTTCAAGCTCCTGACCCATGCCTACAAAGCCCTCTAAAACCAATGACCCGCCTACCTGAACCACTGCCTTCACCAACACCAACCAACCAGGAACCTCTGCTTGGCATACATCGCCTTCGTAAAGACACCGTGAACGCGCAGCTGCTGCGCTAGAGGACACTCCTCCCACCTCGCCACCAAAGTCTGGAATGCCCTCCCCCTCTGCACCCACGCCCTCACTGACCCCACTGGCTTTTCGAATAAACACCTGCAGCAAGCGCCTGGATTCCCACTCTGGTGACAATCCACGCTATACAAATAACACCTGATTGATTGATTGATTGATCTATAATGATCAAACACTAGGCTCCTTTTCAAGAATTGAGATGCCCTTGTTTTTGTAATACTTGTTGCTGATAGATGAATCTAGGAGCTGCTCTCACTACAGTGACATCACCCTAGGCCACGAGATTCCTTTACTTGTGAGCTATGCACTCGGAGGCGAACTTACTTCAGGGACATCTGTGGCTCTTCCATTGCTGTAAATAGTTCACACTGTGAGCTCTCTTTACAGCACTCAGATAGCATTGAGAGGCACCGCGTCCAAGAGGGTGAGGGATTCACTGCACCCTGTTTATTACTGTCCTTAACCCTAGGACGAGGGGGGCTATTTTCTTTGCTTGGGTGACGTCCCATTGCATCCTTTCTGCGCCACTGCCCCCACCTCCCTGGAAGCCGCCCTGTCTCGTACAACAGTTGGCTAGCACTAGAATTAGATGTGGGTGGGAGCTGTTCTTACTGCAGAGGCAGGGGGTTTCCTTTCTGCAGCCACATAGCGCTGGGAGCTGCACTTATGCAGAGACATCGCTCTTACTGCTGTTAGATCACACGTCCACCGCCCCCCTCCCCTTTTACTGCAGAACCATCACTCTTGGAGTTTAACTTGCTGCAGTGAAATCGCATGGCGAGCTGCCCTCACAGCGGTGACCTGTGTGTTCACGGGGAGTTGTCGTCAGAAAAGACAACCTTTATATCTATCTGGGAATGACCGACGCACCTGGGGCCGAATCGGTGCCATGCAGGCTGCACACGGTTCTCGCAGCAGGTGCATTGAGCCACTTGGCTATCTCATCTCGCGCACAACACTACCCTGTCGCGGTCAGAGACCATACGGCACTCTGTGTAACACATCTCGTACGAGATAGAACTGTGAAACTGCATTATGTGTTGATGAAGTATTTTGACAAGGGTTAGTGCCCATCACAAGGGCGCCTGGCCTACACCGACTGCCAGACAACACCAGGACGTCGACGGCCGTCTGCGTGCTCGCGCCTCATGCCAACCCGTGCAGGCCGCGGCACTTCCCTCATTGCCTCCATCTGGAGATATTACACCCTCCGACCTCTTCAGTCCCATCTGCTGCGCCCGTGCTTCCCGCCCGTTCGCAGCTCAAACCCAGCCAGTTATCGATCGCCTTGTCATTAGCATTCTTGGCACGAGCCGTCGATCGTGTTGGCGCGCGGCCGGGCCGGTGATAAAGTGACCCACATTACCGGCCCTCCGTGGTGCCAAGGGTGACTTATAAGGGCACCTTCAAGGCCGCCCCCGGCATGCGCTTCTTAAGCTGGGGTCTGGTGGGGGTAAACAGAGGTCGTTATATGTTACCTTGTCCGTGTCAGCGCCCGTGGGCACAGCAAGGCCACCCGAGTGACGGGTTGCCAATGACAGAGCAGGCCGTCAGCACGACCTTGAAAAGGCATTGCGTAAAAACGCGCAGCTTTTAATTGGAGCCGGGATCTCCGATTGTGTCAAATAAGCGTATTGATCCGGGCGCTGGGCTGCTTTAAACCTCCATCCTGGGGCTCTGGCTGTGTTGGCCCAAACCATTTAAATTCAGAGGAACAGAGCTGCCATAGACAGGTGTGAGTAATGTGGGACATGCCATGTGCAAGTATTGTATAATTATGTTTCATTATAGGAGTGTTTTCCACCGTGGTTAGGAATGGTTTTATAATCATAAATTATCAGTCGATGACATTCTCGTGAGTTATTGATGACAAACCTTTGAAAATGTACATGAAAACATATGTTGTTATTATCATTGGGTTTTAGGGGACACGAGCATTCCAGCTTGCAGCCTCGGAGATAGGAGACGTTGTTACCCCAGCTCAGTCTTACTTGTTTTTATCAACCCCCGAAGGATGAAAGTGATCTGCCCTTTTTTGCACATGGCTCTCTACAGCAGGTGCTCAATCCACAGTTACCTTACAGGCTCCTTGACGCCCACTCTTCTTCCATATGCCAACCTTACTGACCAGGGCAACCGGACCTGCCTGGAAACAGCACAGGAGGACTTGAAGAGAACGCGATGGTTACTAAACCACGGTTCCAAGTTCCTATCTGGCATTAGTAACTCAAATGTCCAAATTGATCATATCTAAAACCGTCTTAAATCTTTCCCTCCAAAAGTGCTCCCCTCTGCATACCCTAAAAACCACACATCCGCAGACCTTGCTCACATATGTCCCAGCTAGGTCTGGTCTAACAATGTCTACACCCCTCCAAACTCTACACTGGTTGCTTGCCAGTGGCAAAATGTATCTAATTTAATTCTCTATATTGTGCACCAGGGGCTGTATTATACAAAGTGCCCCAGGGGAGCAACGGGCATATGCGCCCACTTTGCGCCTTCCGGGGCACATTGCTATCACAGAAAGGGCTGTAGATACTTGTGTAGCCCCTTCTGTAATACAGAGAGCCCTGGCGCACATACCTTGCCAGCGCTATCACCAGAGGGTGGTCCGTCATTTGCATGGGGACGAGGCCCATGCAAATGAGCTATTCCCTTTGCCTCTGCGACAGCGCAATATTATCGACACAGGTGGCGAGGCAGAGAAGCTGTCAGTAGGTCCATTGACACTGTTCCCCCTGATGGCAGCCCTCTGGATGGAGGGAAGGGGGGGTCCTATGGATCCTCCAGACATCCCCTTACTGCACCCACCTGCAAGGGGATCTCTAATCCCCTTTAAAAGTGCGGACGGGTTGCTGCCTGCATAGTGAAACACGGAGTGGCTGCTTCGAAGTCGCACAGTTTTTCACTTGAATGCTCTGCGGCCCTGTGGGCAGCGCATTCAATTTAATAAGATGCACTTGCCCTGTTTGTGGCCGGTGCACCTGTTTTAAGGTGCGCCATGGCGCAAATAGAGAGTGTGTGCCCTGTGTGTAATAGGACTCCCCAGGTGAACCATGGCAAAGGAGTCAAAGTCTTTCAATTTAAAATTCACTCCTATTGCTAGTAGGAACTCTGATACTGTATGTGTGTATTTGTGTGTGTGCATGTGTATCTGGTCAAACAGCCATATTTGAGGCAGATATTTATTCTCCACTTCCCTAATAGTTCATCGTCAGCTAATAAAAGGACCTTTCCCCAGGATGACCACATTGAACTCAGAGCACTTTGCTCTGAACCCAGAAGCTTCATCACCACTACAAGACCATCTTCTATGACACCAACATCAATGAAGCAGCCTAAAGAGGCAAACTACTTTCCAAGGCCATCAAACGTTGCATTATTCCACATCTGGGCCGTCCAATCTCACCATCAGTCAAAAAAGTCAGACACAATCAATCACTTCAAATATGTGACAGAACAACTAGGTCCTAAACAACTATAGTCTAAACCACTACTGCTAAGCAACTTAAAAGTGTCTACAACTAAGAACTGAACAACTACTGTCTAAACAACAATTGTGCCTGAATAACAATTGCCTGAACAAGTAATATATATATTCTAAACAACTAATAAACCATAAAATATAATAAGAAAACCTTACCTTAAAATTAGTTGTTCAGGCAATTGTTATTCATGGATTGGTGGATGGCCTCAAACAGGCAAGTATACAAAAAGGGAGCTAAGTCTCAGAAACTGCTCTACTGGCTTGCAACCAGGGATGTAACTTCCAGAGTGTTTGTTAGAAAACTAGATACTGCTGCAAATACTGTAGACACAGCAGTGGATATTGCTTCTGCCTTTGCCTCCTGTTAGTGAACCTTCTAAGCTTAACAAGTACGGTCCAAACACAAAGAAGCCGCACATCTTTTTGAAAATCTCCCCCTGCAGATTCTGTCCCCTTTGGACAGAAATGAATTTCAACAGCCTATCACAGCAGATGGGATTGAAGAGGGTATTAGTGATTTGCATCGTGCAAAAACCTCGGGCCTCATACGCTCCCTCTTCAATTTCATAGGAAGTTTATATTCACTCTTCTCTTCTGACCTTCTATGGCTCAATCTGGTGGCTGCCAACATGGGTTACTTCTCATCTGACCTTGACCTGGTAACTGTAGTAGGCATACACATGCCAGGACATCTGCCAGAACGCTACCCACTTGTGTCGTCCTGCCTTCCTAAATAACATAGAGCCTATGGTTTATTGCAAAGTCCTAGCTAAGTGAGTATGACTGATGATTACCTCCTTGCTTCACCCGGACCAATATGGTTTTAGCCTTTTCCACAGCACCTGCCACTGCTTCTGTAGAGTGCATGTTGCGCTGGTCCATGCTCACCTGCTGTAGGGCAATGGAGCCTTCATGCTTCTAAACTTTGAAAAAGCCTTTGATTCCCAGGATTAGTCTTTTTTAGTTCGAACCCTACCATACAGAGCAGCTGTGTGGATTGCTAAAGACTTCTTGAGGACATTTTGAAAGCTTCCCCGAGAATACATTCTACCCATTGCTTACCATTGGCTTTTGCAACCTACAGTCGCTTGCTTTCTATTTGCTAACTGTATTTGTTTTAAGCTGTCCAGCTTGAGTTAGTCCTTCCGGTGCAGCATAGCCTACTTACCTGCCTCCTTGTAGTCTTTTACGAGTCCTCGCTTTCTGTAAACAGGCCTTTACATTTTGTTACATTTACTGTTCATTCAAAGATATAGGCCAAATATCAGGCTCTGTTTTCCAAGAAAGATTAGGGGCTACCTTTCTTTATCGGACTTAAAAATGAGAAGATTTATGTGTCAAACTTGCTGGGGTTGTGAAAAAATGTGCAGATATTTCAGAATATGTTAGAATTGGGAAACCACAAAGCAGGACATTGATTTGTAATTCAGTAGTGGAAACAAATATTTTAATATGACTACAACATTCCATGCCATTCCACTCTACGACACTATAATCCACTCTATGCCACTCTACACTACTCTACTCTACTCCAATCTACGTCCCTCTACTCTATACCCCTCCACTCTATGACACTCTACTCCCCCACAACACTATACTTCACTGTATGTTAATCCACTCTACAACACTACACCACTCTATGACAATCTACTGTACGCCAGTCTATTCTACACCACTCTATGCAGCTCAGCTCTATGCCCCTCAGCTCTATGTCACTCCATGACACACTACTTCCTCTACAACCTTCTCCACTCTATTCCACTCACAACAATCTACTCAACTCTACGTCACTCCACTCTATGACACTATAATCCACTGTATGCCACTCCATCTACATCACTTCACTCTACTCCACCCTATGATACTCTACTCCACTCTATGCTGCTCCACTCTACTCCCTCCACAACAATCCACACCGCTCCATGCCACTCTACACTACTTGACTCTGCGCTACTCCACTCTACTTCAATCTACTCCACTCTATGCCAATCCAATCCACGCCACTATCAGCAAGACCCATTAACTTTTAGCCATGCTGAACAGCAGCCACGCTAGTGTACAACATGGCTAAAACATACTGGCAAAGACAACAGATCTTGCATAAGCAAGACCTGTTGGCTTTACTGATGCTTGCTATTCAAAGTAATGGTGCAGATGGGTTTTTGGCCCTGCTTCCTTTCTCTTGCCAGGGTCCTCAATGCCCAGACTTGTAGTAAAGTAGAGGCGAATGGCTCACTACCAACCCCCTTTCCTATTAGCTGTGGAACTAGGCAGGGATGTTTTGTCTCTGCTCCTATTTGCACCAGCAATAGAACCTCTTCATTGTGGGTTAGATGTGATGTACAGGTGTGAGGATTTAGCTGGAGAGGTGATCCCTAAGACAGTATAGCACTATATGCTGATGACCTACTCTTCTTTGTTGAATGTCCTCATGATGAAGGACACCAGTAATTTTGGCTGCTCTAGCTGTATGAGGAGGGCTTCTGGCTTACGGGTTAATTGGGTAAAATCGCTTCTCGTCCCTATCAAAGGTGGCACAGAGGCACTCACATGGCAATCCCGACTCCACATTTGTAGACTCTGTTTTCAATATCTTAGTGTACACAAGGCCTTGGAATCTAAGTGGAGCCAGCAGTTTCCTCTGCGTTATTCTTGCAGATGGACATTTTGCCCACTGCACTGCCTATTTAAATAGGGTTGCCATTTGAGGTGGCGAAAAGGTAGTCTGCAGGATGGGTGGGAGAGCAGAGATACTGGAGAGGGGACACTCCGGAAAAAAAAAAAAGTGACAATCACCGCAGGGCAAACACAGGTGCCACAAATGAGTTGATGTTTGCCCCGCAGTGAAATTTTGGCAAACCTGTGGAGCCTAAGCCTGTCTGCACTCTTCTCCTGAATACAGTCAGGCTTGTGCAAATAGGTCAGACTTTTGCTTAATATTCTAGGGAGGGTAGCCCTGTTAGAAATGATGGTCCTGCAAGATATATATATATATATATATATATATATATATATATATATATATAGAGAGAGAGAGAGAGAGAGAGAGAGAGAGAGAGAGAGAGATATAGATATATATATATATATATGTATATGTTATATACATAACATTATTTCCAGTATACAAGTCAAAATGGCTCCCAAGTATTCCATTCAATTGGTGTACTCACTTTACATATGATGGAAGAATGGGCATGGCAGACCTCCAGCTCTAATACTGGGCTTCACAAATTCAAGTGTTGAATGACAGCAGTATAGTGGTCTTTTGGACTCTGCATTTCACACAGCAATTTCTCTTTTCGGAAAGGGGACTATCTTAGGGCTATATATACGTCAACCCTCTTCTGCGCTCCAGCCTCAAAGTCACTTAGGCAGTTGTCCTATGTTGGAGGTTGACCCTCCAATGGACAAAATGGGACAAGAAGCCCACATTAGAAACATCTCTATGGCAGGGTCGATGGTTTTTATCTAGTACACTGCTGGGGGGATTTACAAAATGGGATATTATAGGAAACTTTTTCTTGGGAGAAAATTTGGTAAGGCACACTCGCTAAACTCTTACAGACCCTCCATACTGAATTTGAGCTGCACAGAATACAATTGAATAAATACCCGCAAATTCATCATACACTTTCATTCCACCACATTTCCTTAGCTAACCTTGGAGAGTTCAGCCCCTTGGAAGCCAAAATAACCCAAGGACCACTAGGATCAGGTGGAATCCCACATATTTGCAAATCTTTAACCATAAATGCACCTGATCTGCTCCAGATGCTGAAGAAATGCTGTGAATTCTGGGTATTCCCCCTTAAATGAAAGGAGGGTAGCCAGAATGGCTCTACGGGAGCCGGACAGTTCTACGAGGCTGCACCTTATACATTCAAACTGTCTCCACGCTGCCTCCTTTACCATAAGAAACCTGTGGAAGGCTGGAAGGCTCCCTTGCCTATGTGCTTTGTTGTAATGCCGTAGAGAGTGAATTCTTGCTCATGGCTTGTGAAATGCTAGTCACAGCACCGTACTGGTCCAAGATACTTACCACCCTTTCTAAAATTATCCAGAGGACTATTGACCACTCTCTGTCAATTAGTATATTGGGAATTTTAGAAGACGTAGGAGGCAGTAAAGGAGATCGAAAGTGACTGGTAATGCCGATTCCCAAAAGGGAAATTGCCAGGTATTAAAAATATCCCAATTCAAGCCGCCCCCCCCCCCCCCCCCCCATCCTGCCCCCGACTCCACTGTACGGAGGAAAGCTATGGACAGCTGTGTGGAAATGGAAGAACCTATCTATAAAGCTAGAGGTGCCGCACAGAACCACCATAAGATATGGGAGAAATGTTGGAAGTAATTTCGGCTGATGGACAATTGATGTATCTTAATGATTTCTCTATAGATTGTTTAACTTCTTTATTGTGATTCCACTGTGTACTTTTTTCTATGTTTCACTGCTGTGTTTTCACAAAACGAGGAAATGTGGTTTATTAAAGAAAAGCATTATTGAAAGATGCGGGGCTTCACAACACAGAGCACTCTACACTCTAAAACACGGTATACATAGGAGTGGAGTCGAGATCAGAACAGGAGAATCTAAGTCCAAAATGAGGAATACATGACCGAGGCTCCCCTGTCACAACGGACCATCAACTTGGGTGGCAAAGAACATTGTCTGAATTGGTGCAACCATAAGGAGGAATAGAGGGGGCACGACCAGCTCGATTCACAAGGAATAAACTTAATAACGTATCTACTACATGCAGTGCAGATTGGGCTTAAGTTATTGACATCATTACATTTCTGCATAACATTAACAATAAAACGGAATTGCGGTTTTCACTGTGAGTCCTCAGGTATGCATTGCAGTGTTTCAGTACTTATTTCCAGACCGGTAGATGAATAACTTACTTAGCTGGATTGAATATTGGCAAAGGATTAAGCTACTCGGTGAAGGGAAAATGTGAAATGAGGTAAGACCTCAGCTAATGAAATACCCTTGGACATAATACTGAAACGCAAACAAATGATGCTGCTGACAACAAAATCTTTATATACGAAAAATACTCCACTTCATCCCCGGCCAGCCGACAAAAGGCTTCATCGCCAAAGTAGGTATAAACAAGCACCGGTAAAGCTAATAGGCATCATCTTTCTGTGGCATTAGTGGATATTTTGGCTGTGCCGAAGGTTTATGCCAAACCTGTTCCACATCAGAAATACATTTTGTTTGCTGATGCAGAACAGTATCAGCAAAAACAAAAATGTGTACATGCACATGCATCATCAACACCTGTCATGAAACATATGATGAAGCTTGAGTGTGCATGGGTCACCACACATACATCATGATGTGGTGGCCATTTTGCTTTTTTTTTTATCATTCAAAGATAGCTGGCACCCATCTTAGAGCAGTAAATTACAAAAATGGAACATATTCTAACATGCCTTTCTCTTTTATAAAACCGAGTTGCCTGGCAGCAAATTGCTACTGCTGAGCCCTTCAAAAAACAGATTTAAAAAACACACACGAGGAGGAGGGAGCAACGGTGAAGTTGGTGGGCGAGGAAACAAACATCGATGAGCGATGATGGAAGCTTTTAGCTGTCTGCAGGCGAGACATTAGAAAAAATACAAAAGGAATGGTAATACAATTTTAAAAAAAAATTAAAAAGCTTACCTGAATGCAGGTCACACCGCTCCTCTGTCTCTGCTGCATCCAGCTGCAGACACAGGCTCCTAGCCTGCCCTGCGGCCAATCCTGATGCTGCTAGAGCAGCATCAGGATGGGATGGGAGTGCATGTGTGTTTGGCCGGACCGAGATGGCCGGCCGAACACACATGCGCTTTGAAGGGGAGTGCTGAGAGCACCCCCTCACACTCGTCACCCCGTGGCCCTGCCCCCTATAAGAAAACGATAATAAACTAAGTTTATTATCGATTTCTTTTAGAGGTTTTGCAGCTGCTGCTGCTGGCAGAGGGGGTGGGGGGGGGGGGGGGGCAGAGGGCAGTAACGCTCCTCTGCCCTTATGGAGGAGCCGCCCCTGTGCATTGTATGATGACCAGTGCTGGAATTGGAAAACACTGACTCCGGGAACCCATACATTGAGGGTCAAGGTGTGGCAGAGGGAATGGGGGTGTGGAGTCACGAGGGGTGGAGTAAAAAATAGCAGAGTCTGACAGTCAACCTATACACTTAGGGCCCGATTCACAAAGGTAAAGTTAGACCAACATTCTAAGTTTAGACCTAAAGTCTAGTTTCACACCTGAAATTTAACTTTACACCTGAAGTTGAAAAGTAGTAAAGTATAACTTTATTACTTTTTGATATTCACAGAGGTAAGTTACTACTAGTAAATTACTCATAGTAACTTACTTCTATGAATACCGAAAAGTAGTACAGTTAGACTTTTGGACTAAGTTAGACTTTTGGTCTAAACGTAGACTTCAGGTGCAAACTTAGACTTCAGGTATAAACTTAGACTTGTGACCTAACTTTACCTTTGTGAATCAGGCCCTCCATTTTAAAAAATCTGGTGCAAAGAAAAAGGCAACAAGGACAAATGTGACAGTAAATCTGTTCTAGTTTCTTAACTGATCACAAACAGGCTGCATTTAAAGTATCTTACAGGGCTAAGACACCTGCTGCAGAGTGTTTGAAATGGAACAATGGAAGTGCAGGTACTATTTATCCCAGAATGACTGTTTGCTGCTGAGAAGGGTGCTACTCTCCCATTAAAACCATTGGGTTAGTGTTGAGAAGTGTTGGTACTCAGTGCCTGATAGCACCTGCTCATTTAAAGCACTGCTGCAGCAGAGATTTTTGTGTGACCAGCAATATCCAGGGGATTTTAATAACGGTAAGATAACTCTGCTGGTTAATGAGTTCTATGTTTTCTCCAGTCACAGTTTTGACTCAAAGTAGCACAGATGGTAAATGTGCCTGCTGCACATCGTGTAACGTGCAGATCACAGATTTGTATTTCATGGATATAGGTAAGTGGGTTACTGCTTTTGATGCAAAGATCATTTTGTTACTTCCAGTTCATAAGTCGCAATCCCAATATAGCACAGTTATAGAACAGTGAGCTATGAATCGGCATCGAGGAGTTGCATGCAAACTGCAAGTCATGGGTTTCAATCCTTTTTGTTTTTTCCAATCTGCTGTTATTGTACGTTTGCTAAGTAGAGTTCCTTTGGGTATTAATATAGTCTTATCAGCACAGACAAACCTAAACACTGCTTTACGTTTTAAATCCTGACTGTGTTTCTCTATGCATTTACTCTCAACAAATATTGTCCACAAGAATGGACAAAATGTGACTTCCACAACTTGTAACACTCATTGTCTTTTGTAACATTTCCTGTACATTGACTTGCACACTTGTATGATTTATTGACTCTTTGTGTGTGATGTGAAGCGCTCTGTCATCCTACAATAGGATGAGTAGTTTTACAAAAGAACAAAATAAAAAATGAATTAGTAAGTGCTATTTGCATTGTAATTTGTGTAATTACTCATACACATACCAATGGCACCTTTTCAGTGCATGCACATCTCTTATATAAAGGAGTTGATCAAAGTCGAAAATCTGCCTCCAAATCATACTTTCTCTGAAATACTTGAGAGGTGATAAGCTGTGTAGCTTTGTTTCGTTCCAAAGCATTTGTTAGGCTCCAGGTGGCTCTCAGCCAGGATGACACTTGAGCAAAAAAGGACTGATGGCCCTTTAAATCAGTCCTTTGTTTTAGACTCAACTGGAAGTGAAAATTAGAAAGCCCCTTCACCGCCTGCACGTAGCTGCTCTGAACAGAAAGCAGACAAAGTGAGGGCACTGCTGAACTGTGTTGCAGTGTTTGAAAATTACACCAGGACAAATTCAGCATATTTCACTGGGTCGGCTAGATCCCAAATACCGCTCAGAAGTAGCTGCCAGAACCAGGATTCCCCCTCCCTCTTTCCTGCACTGATGCTGACAATGTTCTACTAATCAGTCAACATAACATCTATTTGCATACAAGGTGTGATGGAATGAATGCCATTCACTGGCTTCTGTAAATTTAATCACCTACACTAGCCCCGCCATTTAAATTAATTGTTTACAGATGAGTCTTCTATGTAGATTGGAATCAATCAATCAAGGAATTTGTAAAGCGCACTTCTCACCCGTGAGGGTCTCAAGGCGCTGGGGGGCGGGAGGGGCAGGGGCGCTGCTACTGCTCGGACAGCCAAGCCTTGAGAAGTCTCCTGAAGGTAAGGAGGTCCTTGGTCTGACACAGGTGGGTGGGAAGAGTGTTCCACGTCTTGGCGGCAAGGTGCGAGAATGATCTTCCGCCGGTTGTAGTTCTGCAGATATGTGGGACGGTTGCGAAGGTGAGGTCGGCAGAGCAGAGCTGTTGGGTCGGGTGTAGAAGGAGAGCTGTCTGTTGAGGTATTCTGGTCCGGTGTTGTGCAGTGCCTTGTGAGCGTGGGTGAGGAGTTTGAAGGTGATTCTCTTGTTGACGGGGAGCCAGTGCAGGTCTCTCAGGTGGCCTGTGATGTGGCAATGGCGGGATGTCCAGGATGAGGCATGCAGAGGCGTTCTGGATGCGTTGCAGTCTTTTCTACCGTTTGGCCATGGTTCCTGCGTAGAGGGCATTGCTGTAGTCCAGTTTGCTGCTTATGAGGGCTTGGGTGACTGTTCTTCTGGTTTCCATGGGGATCCATTTGTATATCTGTCGGAGCATGCACAGGGTACTGGAGCAGGAGGAGGAGATGGCGTTGACTTGATGCGTCATGGATAGTGAGGAGTCCAGGATGAATCCTAGGTTGTGTGAGTGGTCGGTGGGAGTCGGAGCGGATCCGAGTGTTGCAGGCCACCAGGAGTCATCCCATGCGGAAGGGGGAGAGCTGAAGATGAGGACCTCAGTCTTGTCGGAATGAGTTTGAGGCAGCTGTTCTTCAGCCATTCGGCAATGGCCTTCATTCCATCCTGGAGGTTGGTCTTGGCGGTGTCCTTGGTGAGGGAGAGGATCAGATGGGTGTCGTCAGCGTATGAGATGATGGTGAGGTTGTGAGATCGGGCGATGTTAGCGAGCGGAGCCATGTAGATGTTGAAGAGGGTCGGGCTGAGGGACGAACCCTGATGTACGTCACGGATGATTTTGGTGGCTTCAGAGCGAAATGGAGGGAGGCGGACTCTCAGAAAAAGACTATAGGATTTAGGATTATGAATGAAAACATAGCAAACAACCATATGCTTATTTTGTTTTGTATGGGTTTTATACAATGTTATTTCTGGGGTACTGACTGGATTGTTGACAATATGAAACAAGCAAAAACAATAGGTCTGGTGTTGGCTACCAGCACTTGGCTTTACCAGCTAAAGTCAGTCCCCCTTGGAACACTCCTACAAGACTTCTTCAGAAATATGCAACAGCTCAAACCTTAGGAAAGCTGATGGGTTCAGAATCTGTTGAAGAGTAGAAGGTTTTGATCTTGCCATCAGAGTATTCTTAAGGATATGGAAAGTCTGGGGTTTTCTGTAAGTTGCTAGAGAACAGCGGAAAATAAGTTGGCAAGAGTAAGAATAGTGGTACAATTGAAGAATGTGAGACTTTGGAATGGCAGGTTCTGATATTAGTTTCCCTATAAGTGTTACGACTCGGTCGTCCCATTTCCAGGGGGAGCTGTAAGGGGACTGTCAGAAGCCTGGGAATCACCTTGAACACCTATCTAGAGTCCCTTGCTGACTCCTGTTTGTTTCTCTTTTCTCCATGGTACACTTGTGTAGGACTACATTTGCTTCTTGGGACTGCAAATCCCATAATGCACAGCTTGGTAGTCAGGAAAACCCGGATTCTGTTTCCCATTGTTTTCAATGGGAGAAGTCCAGTTGCTCCTTTTCACTGGATCCTCTCCTCCAGGACTTGCAAGTGTCCGAAACCACACACACCTGAAACCTCTCCTGTGCAGCCCAGCTTGGAACTGCTTATAAGCAGCCATTTCCTCAAGCTCCCCATCGTGCATCGGACTTCAATTCCTTTGTGTTACAGACCCCTTGTCGGATGGTGTTCCAGTTTTGTTCCTGTTCTGTTCCAGCCTGATCCTGTTTCTCTGCCCTGCTCCTGATTGTTCCAGCCAGAGTCTGCTCCCTACTTCTTAGCCTTGTACCTGTTTGTTTCTTCCAAAGCCTGCTCCCTGTTTCTCTGCCCTGCTCCTGCCTTGTTTCAGCCTGAACCTTCTCTCTGTTTCCCAGTCCTGTTTACTGCTCATTTCCTACTCCCTGTATTCCAGTCCTGCCCTTGCCTGTTCCAGCCAGAGCCTGTTCTCAGTTTCCCAGTCCTGTCTCTGTCTGTCCCAGCCAGAAGTTTGCGCCCTGTTTTCAAGTCCTAGACCTGCCTTTGCTTCAGCCTGAGCCTGTTCCTAGTTCTTGCCTCTGCCTCTTTGTTTGTTCCCTTCTGTTTCTGTTTCTTCTTGGTTCTTTGTGTCTGGTAAGTGTTCTATCAGTCTTCACCAGTGTATACGTGTCCTCCTGTGTACTGGGGTTGGCTCCTGGATTCCAGGAGGCAATTCCAGCCCCCATCCTTGTCCAGTGTTATACGTTGTATTTCGTGCCTAACAGTGACAGTATGCTATTGCTGTTTTCTCAGGAATCGCCACTGTGTTTCCAGCTGGACCCACAAGAGCGTGTCCTGTGTATGTGAGTACTATCCTTGATTGTGCTCTAGGGTCCAGAGACAGAATCACTTCTGCTGCCTCCTTTCTATGGGGCTGGCAGGGTGACTATCTGTAAGAGCAAACTGCACAGAGGCATTGAGATTCCCTGTCACTGTGGGAGGTTCTGCGCCTTACTCTGTGTACAACCCCAGCGTGTTTGTCCACTGGTAATCTGTTTCCTGTTTGTTCACACAAGGGTTGCTCTGCTTTTACTTTCCTGTTTCCTGTGCCAATCCATAGCTGTCCTTTCCGTGTATGCCTTTAGCTGCTCCTCTGCCCCAGTGTACTACCTCTTTAGGATATTCGGTGACCTCAAGGGGTGTCCCAACCAAAGTCCTGATCAGACCCGCCCGAAACCGTGACAATAAGGCAGGTGGGAGAATCAGAATGTGTGTGGCTCTCCATCACTTACATTTAACAATCCGGTTGTACAAGAGTTCAAGGTCTCCTTCCCAGGGTGTAACACAGGCCCCTGCAGCCCCAGCAGTGAAAAAGAGCACCCAACTCTTCAAAGGGCCCCCAACTATTCAAAGAATTCTCACTCAGCCCTAGGCCAATGAATATCTGTGTTTATGTGGGATAGTTGGGCGCCCCTCATCACATTCTACAGGGGGCTCCACCATTTTGTGTTACACCAATGCTCCCCTACCCTCAACTTCCTCCAAGTAGGTGTAAGATATGGCAAAGTAGATTTCAGGCACAGGTGTACTGCTGCCTCTCTCATTCAGAGTTCAAGCTCTCCGTTTACAGTCCCAGTATGTACAGCTCCTCCATTCAAGCCCTATTGTCTCACTGGTCGCATTTAGGGCCTGCAGCAAACATCCAGCCCCTTCTCCCTGCTCTGGGAGGAAGACACACAGTCTGTGAGCACGTCAGCACTCTGGTTCGGTCCATAGAAGCAGCGGCTTTGTGTCATTAACAAGAGTCTGGCTGGCAGCAGGCTCTGGCATTGCGGGTGGTCTCTGATCATTCACAAGAACTCTACTGGGTGCAGCATGAGTCAAGCAAGGTTAAAGGTCATAGGGCCACCAAAGACACTTCTCAGGGTGGTGGTGCAACTCCGAAACCACTCACAGTGATAGGACAGTGGCTGGGTCCACACAGGTCCAGCAGTCAACACAGAGGTGTAGTCTACTTCAGTCACACTTCCAGACTTACAGCTGCACAGTCCTCTATGGGCACAAATGTTCAGGGTCACAGTGCTGCAGTCTACTCTGGCATAATTCAGGACAGTGCCATGGGGCAGGCCACATGCAGGGTCATAGCGGTACAGGCAACTCAGGCACACTTCAGGACAGTGTCACGGTGCAGCCGCTTAAAGGTCACAGCAGCACAGTCCACTTCAAGCACACTTTGGGTCGGTGACATGGTGCAGCATGCTTTCAGCGTTGCAGGGTGGAGTCCATGTGGACATACATCAGCAGTGTCATTATGCAGCCATTTCTGGCAAGAGAGCCGATGTGCGAACCTGGGAGTATGCCAGTCACTCTCTTTATAGTCTCTCTGGGCATACGGGACCTGAGTTCTGGAGTCAGCTGTTTCTGCCCACATTGCTAGTCAGAACCTTCTGCAGAGTTGGCACACTCCTCTCTATTTCTTGGGCAGGCCAACCTTCAGGCACTTCAGGACAGGAAGACAGCTCTTTCTTCCAGGGCAGACTCCAGGTGATGTTGCCTAACCTCTGACAAGGTGGCTATCATGTGGACACCAGTTTGGTTTTACAGCAGTCCTCTGTGTATTCTGCAGAGTACCCTATGGCCCCCTTGGTCATAAGAACTTGGGACTGGAACATCAAGTGGATCAGCAGCTCCCAGATGAAGCAGACAGGGGATCTGCATTCTCTGTCTGCACTCTGGGAATCAGTTTCAGTTAGTTCTTCTTCCATGTGTTCATTCCATGCTGTCTTCTGGACACAGCGCTTGGATAGAGTGATGCTCCACACAGCAGACATCTCCAGTGTGAAGCATCCACAAGAGAAGGACAAAGAGATGTGAGCATTCTGCACCAGGCTATCAACAAACACTCTGGACTGTAATCAGGAGAATAGAATAAAGACTGCCTCCCCTCAAGGAACATTTACACTTGGAACAACAGAGACTACACTCCCACCATTCACCCGTTCCCATCTACCAAGCAGCAGTAGTGCACAGAAACATGAACCAGCAACTGATTGCAGCAAAAAGACCTAATCAAATTTTTACATGAAGCCTAGCCTCTTTCCTCCCTTTAGTGTTTAGACCTCCTTTATTCAGTTTCAGGATTGTCAGCAGGATTTTCTAGGAAAACAACCGGGCCTCTATTTTGTGCACATGAACAGGCTGCGAGCTTCCCAATCTGCAGTCACAGACCTTCATTAGCCTAGTTCACTCATATATACAATGTGTGCACCAATGGAGGCCACATGCATTCCTGCACACAAAAGGCACCGGGATGTTAGTACTAGGTTCTGCGTTTGAGCAGAGCAGTGGACCTTCACACGAGTAGGCCAGTAAGCATCGAGCCACGTGACACACACAAAAGAGTTTGGCCATAACAACTGAATTACAAAACACCTTACACGGCCACCATCACTCTACATGCTAAACCCGTAACAAGGACTGGAGTTCACTGTCAAACAAATAAGGGCATGCTTTGTGTGCCTCTGCAGATCCAGAACCTTACTTGTGTCAAGGGACAGGCTTCCAAATCAGGATACCAGATACGTGCAGTTGGGTACTCAGAGTAGGGGACTACAACTGGGCATCATCCAGTGGACATTCCCCTCCCTGCACAGGAGTATCAGAAATCACTCAAAGAATAACCTCCTTTCAAGATGTAATTTGGTTTGCACAATGATGGAAAATTAGCATGGTATAGGTTGCACAAGGTATTCTGTATTTTGGTAAACTGAGGGACTGACTACAAAGAAGAGTAAATGCCAAATTATGTTAAGTAGTGTGACATATGTTGTTGGGGGAGTTGTCCAAAATGATGTTTGGTGGGATGACTGTTGTCGGTTAAACAGTGCAATAACAAGTTGCCTTTTAAAGTGAATCTTTTTGAGCTGAATACATGTTCTGAATAGTGTGGGTGCGCCGTTGTGTTGTGGTGTGTGTGTGTGTATGTGCAGGGGGAGGGTTGGGGGTATAGATATTTTTTTTTTTTAAACGTTTAAATATAAAGATACAACACAAACATTTAAGCCAGTTAGATCTTCGTAGCAGCGACATTTAACGCAGTACCGCACTGCGACACATTCAGGACAGCGTTAAGCAAAGGATAAATCAGAATACAAAGTAATGGGTGCATGCCTGGAGGACACAATGAGGAGAAAAGGAGAGGTAAAGCAAGACTATGCATGAGAACAAAAAAATGTCATGAGCCGAGGATAGGCGCCTTGATATCTTCAGCAAATGACAACTCAGAGGATCGCAAAACAGTGTCTGCCTTAGGTCGTGGTTAACGTCAATAAATAGTCCTGTAATGGCTGCTATATACTTTTAGAGTGGGAGGCAGGGGCTGTAAGGAGGCAAAGAGTTCAGAAGTAGTATCACAATAGGACAAATCCCTGAGCCAGGCCAACACAGTGGGAATAGTCATGGTACCCCAGTGTAACGAGATCTGTCTTTTAGCAATAAGGAGAACAATAACAGTGTATCGTCGTAGACCCCAAGAAAGGGATTTAACATAGCCCAGGAATGCCATCAGGGGATCAGGCACCAGCTCATGGTCGAGCATTTGGGACAGTACAACATAAATGTCCCCGCAATGGGCAGTTATCCTCCCACATGACCATGAAAGAAATCTGCCTGATCGGCATGGCATTTGGGGCAGCAATGTGGCCTAGTGGAGTCCAGCCTGGCAAATGCCCTTGTGGTCATATATGCCCTGGTGAGGTATTTATAATGAAGTAATTTATGTCTATGGTTACCAGAAATCAGATTAGTCTGTGTGCAACAGTATTACCCGGTTTTATCAGGCAACAAATTTCACATGCAAGCTATCCTGGCCCTCTCAGGACTGGTTGTCTGCAGCTGCAATGATGCATGCTATAATCATGAAATAATATGACAATTGTCTGGGGACGTGGTTATTAGTGTGAGTGGAAAAAAGCCTTTGGGCTCATGTGAGTACTCAGGTAGCATCTCACGCAGCGTACTATACAGTTCATGCAGCACAAACCCATCCGTAGGGGTGGACTTGCCATTCTCATTCGTATTGGTGGGGGGGCTGAAGAACCCCATTAACAAACAGATCCCAGGTGACCTTAAGGCCAAGCGCTCGTAGTGTATGCTGTACCAGGGGCTCCTGAGTGAGGGGAAGCCAAGGATTATGGACGAGGGGGATATGGGAGGAGTAGAGAATGTCACCCCCAAGGTTTCGATGTAGTTTAAACTAGGCCCAGCTAGTGATAGCCAAAGTTTGTATTTTGGTTGGGTTACATGGGAGCCCGTGTGGCAGTATGGCAGATAGAGGTGTATCGGGGTTTTGCAACTGCTCAGATTTAAGAAAGGAAAGCCTAGCATCAGGATGGTACCAGTAATAGAGATAACTATTTTACATTGAAAAAGATGCACTGTATACTTACACTAAAATAGCTAAATCATATGTGCAGTAATCTAGCCGGCAGCGTGAGATGCCCCTAGGCACATGATTTGTTTCCTGCCTTTTACCAGCAAGAAGTTGGATTTGAACTCCGGTCTACGCCCTGAGACCTCTTTGAGATCCAAATGATTCTTCAA
Source organism: Pleurodeles waltl (assembly GCF_031143425.1). Lineage (NCBI taxonomy): Eukaryota > Metazoa > Chordata > Amphibia > Caudata > Salamandridae > Pleurodeles > Pleurodeles waltl. The sequence continues at coordinate 547,269,651 of NC_090440.1, read as the reverse complement.
GACAATTACTATCCAGGCAGTGAGGCCTCGCTGACGTCATATATGCCAGGGGAAGACGAGACTTGCGGTTATTCGTCTACACTGGCAAATGTCTGAAAAGGCCAGTCTGTGCTGTTCCTTATCCCCCTGAGTTGTCAATCATTCCAGATCTCCGAACTACGCATTTATTGTGACTTAACCATATGAGGTGAATCCCTCTGCCCTTTAAAAAAATCATCCTACATATTTTATCTTTTGTTTTTGCCAGAGGGTACATTTTATTTAAATACGTTGAGAGTGGACTTTGGGTCAACCCTCTTCTAACCACTGCCCTGCTGGGGTGAACTCCTGTCCGCCACTGAGACACTGCCAATCCCATCTTGAATCAACCCAGACGGGTGGCTTATTCTCGCTGTCGTGCTATTGGCTGTTTTGCAGTATCCTGCTGCCTCCCAAGAAGTGCTTCCATTGAAATGCACGAGGGACGCATATAGGCATTATATATAATGAAACTTCTTTTTTCTCTCTTAGTTCACTAGAAGAAACATTGATTCACTTTAGAGCAAAAGAAGTTGCTGGGAACGACAAACTGTCGCTCTTAGAGGAGTGCCCGTTTGGTGTCCCTAGCAACCACATTCACCCACCCAGCTGCTGGTAAGATTTGGCGCTGCTATAAGCTCCCCTGGTGCTGCCACAGGCTGAATGCTCAGATACAAATTCAGAGCTGCTAGCAGCATTAGCAAAGCTAACTGGTAATTGAGAATGGAAGCTAATTGGTTTGCCAGTGGTTTTTAGAGTGGGTAAGCAATGATGTAGAAAGAAAACACGCTGCTTCACTTGCACAGCCCGGGGCACAAGATTGCATGAGTTTAATAAGATATTATTTCTTCAGTTTTAGGGCAGCAGTTCCGTGAACATTTTCACTGAGCCCGCCAATGTTGAAGGGGTGACGGGCCTTGCTGTGACCCCTCCCCTTAGCTCTCAACTGAGACAGTGACTGATATCTCAGTTACATAAGTCGGGGACTCTTCTTGCAATAATATTACGTGCCACTTAGAATATATCGGATGTTTACTTCATAAGACGTGAGACAGCAGCACATTTTACTTTCTAGCTGGACGTCTAATAAAACTATTTCGCCGCCGAACTAATACATGACATCCAGGAGTGTGTATGTCTTTCAAGTTAACTTTTGCAGGAAGGAAGGCAACATTCTGTACCTACCAGTTTGTGAGTCATTTTCCTTTTGGAAGACAAAAGGCCTGATCTGCTAAAAAAAGATTTTTAAATCCCAAAGTTATTCTATATTGAAGTGCAAAGTCAGAACGGGGGAGCAGGGTAAAGTTAGAGAACGTTTGCATTGCCACCCCTTTAGAGAAAAGTGCAAAACCACTTTGTGAATCAATTTGTAAATGTCAAAAAAAAGTACACAGCAACAAGTGCTAACAAAAGCAAGCTTCGCGTTTGTGTGCGCACATAGTGTTTGGAACTTATTATGGACAATCTCCGCGCTATGAAGAATTTGTGCATCTCTCGCACTGCAAAGAGATAGACTGGATTCAGTGCAATGCACATCCCTGCCCTTTGAAACCCTCTCCTGTGCCTCACAAGCATAGTGGTACATAACCAACTTAGTAACTCACGTTTTATCAACTTGAAATCAATAAATCCTGCTCGAATTGAATTTTGTTAACAGATTACTCCAAAAGATGCTCAAACCTTTGATCCAATTTATTGTCTTTCGATGCTTTTTCCCATGCCTATGTTTGTGTCTGTTGTGTGTATCATTATTATATTAAAAAAAGATATACAAATAAGAGTACAAAAAACCCTAATCCTTTGATAAACTGCTTATACAGGGAGTGCAGAATTATTAGGCAAATGAGTATTTTGACCACATCATCCTCTTTATGCATGTTGTCTTACTCCAAGCTGTATAGGCTCGAAAGCCTACTACCAATTAAGCATATTAGGTGATGTGCATCTCTGTAATGAGAAGTGGTGTGGTCTAATGACATCAACACCCTATATCAGGTGTGCATAATTATTAGGCAACTTCCTTTCCTTTGGCAAAATGGGTCAAAAGAAGGACTTGACAGGCTCAGAAAAGTCAAAAATAGTGAGATATCTTGCAGAGGGATGCAGCACTCTTAAAATTGCAAAGCTTCTGAAGCGTGATCATCGAACAATCAAGCGTTTCATTCAAAATAGTCAACAGGGTCGCAAAAAGTGTGTGGAAAAACCAAGGCGCAAAATAACTGCCCATGAACTGAGAAAAGTCAAGCGTGCAGCTGCCACGATGCCACTTGCCACCAGTTTGGCCATATTTCAGAGCTGCAACATCACTGGAGTGCCCAAAAGCACAAGGTGTGCAATACTCAGAGACATGGCCAAGGTAAGAAAGGCTGAAAGACGACCACCACTGAACAAGACACACAAGCTGAAACGTCAAGACTGGGCCAAGAAATATCTCAAGACTGATTTTCTAAGGTTTTATGGACTGATGAAATGAGAGTGAGTCTTGATGGGCCAGATGGATGGGCCCGTGGCTGGATTGGTAAAGGGCAGAGAGCTCCAGTCCGACTCAGACGCCAGCAAGGTGGAGTACTGGTTTGGGCTGGTATCATCAAAGATGAGCTTGTGGGGCCTTTTCGGGTTGAGGATGGAGTCAAGCTCAACTCCCAGTCCTACTGCCAGTTCCTGGAAGACACCTTCTTCAAGCAGTGGTACAGGAAGAAGTCTGCATCCTTCAAGAAAAACATGATTTTCATGCAGGGCAATGCTCCATCACACGTGTCCAAGTATTCCACAGCGTGGCTGGCAAGAAAGGGTATAAAAGAAGGAAATCTAATGACATGGCCTCCTTGTTCACCTGATCTGAACCCCATTGAGAACCTGTGGTCCATCATCAAATGTGAGATTTACAAGGAGGGAAAACAGTACACCTCTCTGAACAGTGTCTGAGAGGCTGTGGTTGCTGCTGCACGCAATGTTGATGGTGAACAGATCAAAACACTGACAGAATCCATGGATGGCAGGCTTTTGAGTGTCCTTGCAAAGAAAGGTGGCTATATTGGTCACTGATTTGTTTTTTTTTGTTTTTGAATGTCAGAAATGTATATTTGTGAATGTTGAGATGTTATATTGGTTTCACTGGTAATAATAAATCATTGAAATGGGTATATATTTGTTTTTTGTTAAGTTGCCTAATAATTATGCACAGTAATAGTCACCTGCACACACAGATATCCCCCTAACATAGCTAAAACTAAAAACAAACTAAAAACTACTTCCAAAAATATTCAGCTTTGATATTAATGAATTTTTTGGGCTCATTGAGAACATGGTTGTTGTTCAATAATAAAATTAATCCTCAAAAATACAACTTGCCTAATAATTCTGCACTCCCTGTATGAGGTGAAAACATATTTAAGGAGGATACGTCTGCACTGACTGCTGATGTATGCTCCACCCACCTAAAAGAATTGGAAAGGGCAGGAATGTCAGTCAACAAATGTATGCATTGTACACTGACCATGCGGATGTTCTATGACGGTTGTTCTTAAGAAGACAGAAAGTATAATTTGGCTCAACAGACCTACATGATGGCCTAGCGGCCACAGAAATCCACACTATGAAGGAACAGTGTTCGAAAAATGCTGAGAGTCCCAAACTGCTAGAACACATCCCGTATGAAGGTGAACACAAGCGGTCACAGGTACCCATAAGCCTTATTGGACCACAACAGTGAGATGCAGCTTTGGTAAATAAGATGCCTCAAGCTAGGAAGCCTAAGAATCTTTGGTCGAAGGACTTTGATATCAAAAATTTGATGGATGGCTACACTTGAATTAATCTACACCGCTGTTAGTTACACAGGTGGTAATTCCTTATACATGTCAATATGCATGTACACAGGGTACTAAGCATCCTTAAATCAGTCTTGGCCCAGGTCCAGAAAAGGGACAGTCCAAACTCAACTGCACAGAAGGCACTGAAGCAGAAAGTGCATGGCTGGTTGTATTGTCGGTAGAGTGGGTACTTTGTATAACCATGATCATCATTGGTCACTTTCAGTAGCCTCACGTACACAGCTGCAAGTGCATTACATCTCCTGCAATATCACAGAGCCGGTCCACCCGCTTGCTTTATGTAGCCTCACGTACGCAGCTGCAAGCGCATTACATCTCCTCCTATATCACAGAGCCGGTCCACCCGCTTGCTTTATGTAGCCTCACGTACGCAGCTGCAAATGCATTACATCTCCTCCTATATCACAGAGCCGGTCCACCTGCTTGCTTTATGTAGCATCACGTACAAAGCTGCAAGTGCATTACATCTCCTGCAATATCACAGAGCCGGTCCACCCGCTTGCTTTATGTAGCCTCACGTACGCAGCTGCAAGCGCATTACATCTCCTCCTATATCACAGAGCCGGTCCACCCGCTTGCTTTATGTAGCATCACGTACGCAGCTGCAAGCGCATTACATCTCCTCCTATATCACAGAGCCGGTCCACCCGCTTGCTTTATGTAGCCTCACGTACGCAGCTGCAAGCGCATTACATCTCCTCCTATATCACAGAGCCGGTCCACCCGCTTGCTTTATGTAGCCTCACGTACACAGCTGCAAGTGCATTACATCTCCTGCAATATCACAGAGCCGGTCCACCCGCTTGCTTTATGTAGCCTCACGTACGCAGCTGCAAGCGCATTACATCTCCTCCTATATCACAGAGCCGGTCCACCCGCTTGCTTTATGTAGCCTCACGTACGCAGCTGCAAATGCATTACATCTCCTCCTATATCACAGAGCCGGTCCACCTGCTTGCTTTATGTAGCATCACGTACAAAGCTGCAAGTGCATTACATCTCCTGCAATATCACAGAGCCGGTCCACCCGCTTGCTTTATGTAGCCTCACGTACGCAGCTGCAAGCGCATTACATCTCCTGCAATATCACAGAGCCGGTCCACCCGCTTGCTTTATGTAGCATCACGTACAAAGCTGCAAGTGCATTACATCTCCTGCAATATCACAGAGCCGGTCCACCCGCTTGCTTTATGTAGCATCACGTACGCAGCTGCAAGCGCATTACATCTCCTCCTATATCACAGAGCCGGTCCACCCGCTTGCTTTATGTAGCCTCACGTACGCAGCTGCAAGTGCATTACATATCCTGCAATATCACAGAGCCGGTCCACCCGCTTGCTTTATGTAGCCTCACGTACGCAGCTGCAAATGCATTACATCTCCTCCTATATCACAGAGCCTGTCCACCTGCTTGCTTTATGTAGCCTCACGTACGCAGCTGCAAGCGCATTACATCTCCTCCTATATCACAGAGCCGGTCCACCTGCTTGCTTTATGTAGCATCACGTACAAAGCTGCAAGTGCATTACATCTCCTGCAATATCACAGAGCCGGTCCACCCGCTTGCTTTATGTAGCCTCACGTACGCAGCTGCAAGCGCATTACATCTCCTCCTATATCACAGAGCCGGTCCACCCGCTTGCTTTATGTAGCATCACGTACAAAGCTGCAAGTGCATTACATCTCCTGCAATATCACAGAGCCGGTCCACCCGCTTGCTTTATGTAGCCTCACGTACACAGCTGCAAGTGCATTACACCACTGTAATATTACAATGCGGTCCTCCCACTCACCGTCATGAGTATCCCATACACAGTTATGAGTGCATTACACCAATGTGTAGTTATAGAGGCCCCCGCATCGCTTTCAGTAGCATCACACACACACACAACTGAGTGTTACCACATCATAACGGCACAGCTTCCAATTAGTGACTTTTTAGTAGCCGCAGAAACACCGACACCCATAAACACAGCGCAGTGACTGGGTTACAACTTTCTAATTTCACTTCTAGTAGCCGCGCACACTATATTACTGTGATTCCAGAGCCCCCGTCATCACTTTCAATGGTCTCACTCACAACAGTCAGTGTATAGTCAATGCAGTGCTTAATTTGTGCTTGTTATTTCCGGTGTGGAGCACCGGCAATTATTTCTGAGGGCCGTCGCTTAGGTTTCTGACTCAAGCATTTGCTACGAGCAAAAGACACGTGAGGAAGACGGAGGAAGAGAAAAACGAAAAAGCGCCAGAAAGGGGAAAAGCAGGAAGCTGACAGAGTGAGCTCAAGGGGCAGGGAGTGGCTTTATATGGACTGAAGAGGCCCGCGGTGGCTTCAGCATTACGCTGCCTCAGTATTCAGGGCTCGCACTTTTAATGGCAGCAGCCGCGTGTCTAAGAGGAGGTCTTTGAGCACCGGCACCTGTTTATTTACAAATTAAGCACTGAGTCAATGTGATGTCAGAGGCCCTCACTCTCTTTGACAGCCTCATATTCACTCCACTGTGAAGTCGCAAAGTCTTAACTGTGTGTAGATACAAGTAGCTGGACACAGACAGCTTTCAAACACGTTTTGCCTGGGTAAAATGTTATTATGAAAGCGGATTCCAGGATAATTCTCTCTTTTTGGGTTATGTGTATTTTGTGTCATTTTTCTCGTTGGACAGTTGCAGTCATTTCATGGAATTTTAGCTTGCTGGAGACCGCCTGGGGCAGAAAATGTCTTGCAGGACTCGTAAACCAGCCGGCATTTGCCTCTCGAAACAGTCACCAGATCTTGAGTGACTTTCATAGGCGAGGTTTAATCTCACACATTATTTTCAAACAAATAACAGTCTTCTCTGATAGGTGTAATTTTAGTAACAAATACGCACATGTTGCAATGGAAAATGACCCATCTCACCCATTCCACTATGATGCCGGAGTCCTCAGTCACTTGCAGTAAACGCGCATACGCACACCGACGTCAGTACAGCATATCCTGTGACGTCTCAGAGGCGCCTCGATCACGCCCACCAGCTTCGCACGCATTGCTACGAGCTCATCATTTGCACAAGGAGCGGCAGTGTATGGGCTGACACAATGCCAGCACATGTCACGATGCCGGCACATGTCGTACCTTACACTATGATAGATAGCACAAGACTATTTCTCTATCTGTCACAATTTACTCGTGGCTGAAGACAGAAGCGGCTTTCGCCATCCAAAATCCGTACTGCGAAGACACCAAATCAATAGAATCACAGAGTGCGTTTAACTATGAAATCTTAGCTATCTTTCGAAACACAGTCTCAGGCCTTGTCAGTGATGCTCGCAGGGAAACAGCACATCTCACCCAGCCTGGTGCAAACCAGGCCCTGAATCACTCTTTCAGGGCACAAGTCCTAAAAAACAGAAGTGGGGGACTAACCAAGTTAGGCAGTATGCAAGTGACATCACAGCATGTGACATCGCAATTGGCATTGCAGGAAATGACATCACAGGAAGTGGCATCACAACCCATGACTTTACAGGAAGTGGCGTCATAAGAAGTGACATCAGATCTTAAGACCTCGCACATATGTTTACCAGGTCTTGTATAAGTACATTTGAGCGCATAACAAGTATAATAATGGTATATAAGAACATTACTTTCTATCGATAAGGGTGAAACAGGTGGTACCCGCTCCCTCCTTTCCTTTGTGATAATTTAATGGCATATTGAATTTTATCAGGATTTAGTTGATTGACGATGATTTTATTTGTTCATTTGTGATCTTTTCAGAATAGTTTTTGGAATTTCTTTTTCACAATATGCAACAAGTATGCTTAGTGATTCTTAAAGGCAAGTAATGGATTTGAGGTACGATTATAATTAAAAAAAAAAAATTCTGGTGAACCTTACTTCTATTTTTGAATTTGATATTTCGGGTGACAGAATTATGCACTTCTATTTTTCAATTTGATATTTTGGGTGATAGAATTATGCACTTCACTCGTATGGATACAGCACGCTTGGTGACTGATAATTTTATCTTTAACAAAGATTAATTGTATACCGCCCACCATTATGGAGGTTGGAATAATTTTGGGCTTTATCTACGTTGTTAACTTTGGAATCTTTATGCATGAGTGAAAATGCTTTTTTCTAAATGTCAGTCAAATTACTATTGTTAATTTTGCTATGGTTACGGGTTACACTTAATTGATATTTAAATGTTGGTAATATCTGTAATCAAATTGAATTGTATTGGTTTTCAGCCTTGTTGAAGTCAATGCGAGTACTGTTTTCACAACAAAACACTGGCTGGACATTCTGGAATTTCAACGCACTGAGTAAAACAAGAGGATCTGTTGTATTACAAGATATGGACAATGGTCATATTTATTTGACATGAGTGCCTTGGATTGCTTATTGCTTTATCTCAGTATCCTGGATGTGGCCTTATGGCCAGAGCTGTTGGCTTTGGACTAAGGGTGTCTGGTTCAAATTTTCGCATCCATTCAACATCCTGTGGCTGTGTGCAAATCATTTAATTTCCCCATCCCTATAAACAATGAATGCTGACCTTGTGTAATGTAACAGGTGCTTGTTCAAAGCGCTCCGATAACTTAGGGTAGAATTTGCTCAGTATAAGAAGATAAAACAAAGATTTAACATAAGGAATATAACTCTATAAAATTCTGAGCCAGTACAGGCTTTACATGACAATTGCACTGCCTCTTAGTTTCCTGAAGGTCCATGTTTGAAAATTATCACTTTTCATAAAGTACTTCTCAGAGCAGTGCTATGATGTGACGTTTTAAGGTCAAAGTTTCCACGTGTTAAAGAAATAAACGTTTTGAATTTTGAAGAAACTTTATCATATTTTTTGTGATGTCTGGTCTATAATTTACATAGCAAATATTTTCAGGGCTCGGCTCATGCACGGGCTTTAAGATCAGAGCCAGACCCTTGGATTGGCTCTGGGTCAGCTGACCATGCTAATTTGTTGGCACCTCCACCTCCAACTGTGACCCACTGAGCCTTGGAATGGCTGGGTTTCTGATGCCAGAGAGTGCAGATCTAAATTTGAAACAAGCGTTGGCAAAGCTAATACGTCTCACCTATGCAAGAGCAATTGGCTTGCCAATGTGTTTTGGCCATGTTGTACACCAGCGTGGCTGCTGTTTAGCATGGCTAGAAGTTAATAGCATAGTGGAGAGTGGCGTTACAGTGGAGTGTCAGAGCGGAGTAGAATGGCAAAGAGTGGACTAGAGTGGTGAAGAGTGGAGTGTCATGAAGTGGAGTAATGTGGAGGGGCGTAGAGTGGAATAAAGTGGAGTGGAGTGAAGCTTGAGAGTGTAGTGTCGGAGTGGCACAGATTAGAGTAGAGTGTTGTGAAGTGGAGTAGAGTCGTAGAGTGGAGTGCCTTAGAGTGGGCAGAGTCGTAGGGTGGAGTGATGTGGAATGGCGTAGAGTCATAAAGTGGAGTGGAGTGGAGCGGCACAGATAGTTAGCAGCCTAGTCTTTCCATCCCTCTCAGTTTAAATCAACCAGTTTCCCACCACCTCCAGACACTTTCCTTCTGTCATCTTGCCTGAATCCTTACAGGATCAATGTTAAAGTACTAGAGTTCTGTGCCAGAATCACGGGGCTCAACAGTAGTGATATGAGCTGAAGCACTGGGGATAGAGGCTGAGAACTCAGTGATTCACAGAAACACAATGTTTATCAGAACTGCCTGGGCAAACCACCGAGTTCATTTTCTGGTACATTGTTAACAGATTTATTTTCACCTATAAATACTTGTGAGCCGGCCAGGTTTTTCTCAGAATAAGCAGATTTTTACTACTGATTTCAGTTCTCATATTTTCCCTTCCTTTCTTCAGGTTTTATTCTGACAATATGGGAATAATTTAAGATCGCGGATCTGTATATTGTGAAAGAAAGGCAAAGAGTCCTCGTCCTCTTTGTAATGACTGTACTTTTAGAGGAATCATCAATCGCTTTGGAACATGCAATTGCTTGTGTTATTTACATTTTAAAACATCAAAGTGTCCTTGCTGTCTGGGCACAGGAGGTGAGAGAGGTCACAGGGAACACAACCGGATACCTTCACAGTCTTGCACCTCCAGGCGCAGCCAGGCATCAAAGCAGTCAGGAAACTCTTCCTGAAACAGTTTCACTTCCAAAGGCTACAGGTAAACAGAGGCACGCATGTAGTCCATTTGCTGAGTTGCTTTAGTTTGAAAAGCTAAAGTTTAGCACAGAAAAATTATAAAACTAACTTCATACCAGGAACCAGTCCTCAGGCCAGACAAGGGACACTATAATTCTACTTAATGTATGTTATGTATAATGCATTCTGCAGATCTAGATACAGCTTTAAACTAATGATGCCCATTTATATAGCATACAGCACACACTGAATCGTATTTTTCTGGCCACAAATGGATCATTACCGGTTAATCAGTCCTACATATTGAGCGTGTTACACTCTTAACATACCATTGACACTCACTTGCTCCACTGACCTCAAATTAGCCACGTTTTTAGAATCCAAAAAAAGGCACAAGACTTAGTTACCTTTGCTAATTCACGAGTCTGTTTACTTATACAGGGAGTGCAGAATTATTAGGCAAGTTGTATTTTTGATGATTAATTTTATTATTGAACAACAACCATGTTCTCAATGAACCCAAAAAACTCATTAATATCAAAGCTGAATATTTTTGGAAGTAGTTTTTAGTTTGTTTTTAGTTTTAGCTATGTTAGGGGGATATCTGTGTGTGCAGGTGACTATCACTGTGCATAATTATTAGGCAACTTAACAAAAAAAAATATATACCCATTTCAATTATTTATTATTACCAGTGAAACCAATATAACATCTCAACATTCACAAATATACATTTCTGACATTCAAAAACAAAACAAAAACAAATCAGTGACCAATATAGCCACCTTTCTTTGCAAGGACACTCAAAAGCCTGCCATCCATGGATTCTGTCAGTGTTTTGATCTGTTCACCATCAACATTGCGTGCAGCAGCAACCACAGCCTCCCAGACACTGTTCAGAGAGGTGTACTGTTTTCCCTCCTTGTAAATCTCACATTTGATGATGGACCACAGGTTCTCAATGGGGTTCAGATCAGGTGAACAAGGAGGCCATGTCATTAGATTTCCTTCTTTTATACCCTTTCTTGCCAGCCACGCTGTGGAGTACTTGGACGCGTGTGATGGAGCATTGTCCTGCATGAAAATCATGTTTTTCTTGAAGGATGCAGACTTCTTCCTGTACCACTGCTTGAAGAAGGTGTCTTCCAGGAACTGGCAGTAGGACTGGGAGTTGAGCTTGACTCCATCCTCAACCCAAAAAGGCCCCACAAGCTCATCTTTGATGATACCAGCCCAAACCAGTACTCCACCTCCACCTTGCTGGCGTCTGAGTCGGACTGGAGCTCTCTGCCCTTTACCAATCCAGCCACGGGCCCATCCATCTGGCCCATCAAGACTCACTCTCATTTCATCAGTCCATAAAACCTTAGAAAAATCAGTCTTGAGATATTTCTTGGCCCAGTCTTGACGTTTCAGCTTGTGTGTCTTGTTCAGTGGTGGTCGTCTTTCAGCCTTTCTTACCTTGGCCATGTCTCTGAGTATTGCACACCTTGTGCTTTTGGGCACTCCAGTGATGTTGCAGCTCTGAAATATGGCCAAACTGGTGGCAAGTGGCATCGTGGCAGCTGCACGCTTGACTTTTCTCAGTTCATGGGCAGTTATTTTGCGCCTTGGTTTTTCCACACGATTCTTGCGACCCTGTTGACTATTTTGAATGAAACGCTTGATTGTTCGATGATCACGCTTCAGAAGCTTTGCAATTTTAAGAGTGCTGCATCCCTCTGCAAGATATCTCACTATTTTTTACTTTTCTGAGCCTGTCAAGTCCTTCTTTTGACCCATTTTGCCAAAGGAAAGGAAGTTGCCTAATAATTATGCACACCTGATATAGGGTGTTGATGTCATTAGACCACACCCCTTCTCATTACAGAGATGCACATCACCTAATATGCTTAATTGGTAGTAGGCTTTCGAGCCTATACAGCTTGGAGTAAGACAACATGCATAAAGAGGATGATGTGGTCAAAATACTCATTTGCCTAATAATTCTGCACTCCCTGTATGAAGGTATGCCAATTATACACGAATGCCAGCAGTGGATGTTATGATCTTTCCTACCTCATTTGGCAACTGAAGACAGGAAAGTCAGACACATACATATTTATCACCTGCAAGTGTATGTATCCGGAGACCTACTCTTGCTTTTGAGATACCCAGAGAAATTAAAAAACTGGGCTGCACATCTTATAGTTTGTAAAAGTCGAGAAATGTGTTACATCTTTCAAAATCATCTGTCTGATAATTCCTTCCAATTTAAGGAAGATATCAATTGGGCTTGGGTGCCTCACTTCATACACTCCGTTCAGAGTCATGAGAATCAACAGCATCCTTCCTAACCTTGGCATCACCATTTTGTCCTGTAATGTGCAACGCCTGCTGGAGAGTGGTGTGATGTGGCTGGCTATATAACATGAATGATGAAGGATTTTCATATGGATGATTTTGTTGACTATTCTGTTCACACGAATCCAGCAACAAAGGGATATGCAAAGGATGGACTTCCTACATTGTTATGTAATGGATATAATGGAATGTTAACTTCCTGCCGGTAACTTCAAATAATATTATTCATATATCTTTTTCAGACATCTTTAATATCATATGTGAATCCTGATCGAGAACTAAGGGGCAGATTTAACAGCCCCTAGCACCTCCTTCAGCCACATTAGCATCATTTTTTTACGCTAATGTGGCCCAAAGAGCTCAAAACCGCTGCGCCAAATTTACAAAGTGGCACAATGCATGCATTGCACCACTTTGTAACAATTTGAGCTACATTATGCTTGCACCAGACATAATGTATGCATTCCCCCGCAAGGGGGGGGCAAAAAATGGCACAAATATAACTAAGAGACTTCTTTGCACCATTGTTTTGGGCACTTTTATATCCTGCTCAGAGCAGCATTGTTTACAATGAGCTTTGCAGGCTTAGCATCAACATTTTTTACGCTAATCCTGCAAGCTCCTAAATAGGGTAAAAAATGTTGACGCTGGTTCCCCTAACTACCACCATAGTGAGCCATATCTTAGGTAAGGCACACACATGGTGGCATTAGGGGGCGCAAGAAAAGTGGCACTGCACTGGGTGCAGTGTCCCTTTTCTTAAATCAGGCCCTAAGTCTTTTTAATATTTATGTACCACACGTGTACAGAATGCTAGACAACTGGAAACTTTAATGGCAAATATGCAGGTCCTACAAACAAATCATCTCAGTTCACTCATTTGTGACATGGGTGAGTTTAATGCTTTACACTCTTCTAATTTGGGTGATGCTCATGGTATTCTTATTTTAGACAAATGCTAGGACCATGAAGACCTACTGTATGTAACGCACATAGCAGCAGTCAGGGGGTGTTCCTTGCTGCCCCTTGATTTTAAACTTTAATGTTGTTTTATTAAATAGGAGAATAGTTCGGCACAACCCAGACAAACCATCTTGGGTGGGCAAAAGTTCCCTAACCATGACTGACTGTGTGTTCTATCATACTTAGGAGAGAACCTGGTACCTGCATTTCAAATTTTAGAAATCAAGTTATGTACCATTGAATCCTTTCCTGTTGTGTCCGACTGCATATCTGTGATTCTGTTTTTTAAAAAAATGTTGGTCTTGCCACACACTAATTCTATGTGTGCATTAAGGTAAGACCTGTCTTTTGACAATGATAGGTTCTGGACCTATTTTGAACTGGGAGGGGTGCACCAGTTGTATTCTCACAGCGGCAGGGGACTCCTGTCCCTGTTGCAGGTTTTATGCGCGGAGCATGGTTGTGGCAGCGTACCGTGTTGATGAATTGTACTTACAGACTTTTACCTTTGAGACATGAACGCATGCTTATGGACCCATTCATCTAAAGTTTTGATGCTCACGATGTACCCAGAATCTTGAACACGATAATCCAGGAGTTATGCGTCCAGGTAGGCTAGAGGTGATAGTGCACCATGCACAAGTGAAATGGGACTGCGAGTTGCATTTTGGAAGCCCACAGCCTTGACCAGAGTACAAGATAGAAGAGAGACTGCTTTTATCCAGACAGCATATGTTTATTGCTTGCATCTCCTAGATGCATTGGATTGGAAAGGACTCTGACTGCAGCAGCCATTAGGTAGATGGCCGGGGGTACCGGGTTAGGCCTACTCTATCTGTTGTTGGGGAAACAAATAATTTGCAGGTGCCCAAATTATTGTCTACCTTCCTGCTCTCTGTGAAATAGCTGCGGGCAATCTGCTCTCACATCTTTGGTATTCTATGATGACTGTTCTACCTGGAAACTGTTATGCTGGGCAGAGCATCCTTGCATACAGAGGTCAGCCCTAACAAAAGAAAGGGGAACAGTCCTGACAAAAGAAAGGGAAACAGACCCGGTTCTAAGGAAGCAGACCTGGAATACACATTCTCTGTCTCTGATATCAGTACAAAGATGAGAGCTCAAGACACATAGTTGTTCATTGCATTCTCTTTTGCTGAGTACTCCTCAGCAGAGTACCCAGGGACTACTACACAGCCAAGTGTTGGTGTTGCACTGACAGACCATCACCTAAAGGATGAATTATTAGAGACTGTCATGGGTGCCATGATATCCTGCCTGCAGGAGAAGTCGATCATGGAAGGGACTGCTGTAATTTACCCTGGCGTAGGGATTGTCTGACACAGACTTACTAAGCAAGTGCACAGAGGGACTTGTAGTACTGTTGGATCAGACAGTGCAAACTTTATCCGTTACCCCTGTCAGAGCTGGCAATCACCTGAAGAGGTGTGCCCATGTAGTAGGCCCTGTCAGAATCCTCCGTAAGCTCCTGATGGTAGCCTATTTGCCTCACAAGTGGATTGCATGACTGCAGCACTGACAAGTCTGCTGTTAGGTTGGGACCAGCCCTGAACTCAAGTGACCTGAGAGGTGCCCTGTGAGCGCCCTGTGCAGATTTGAGGATGTTGCCTCCGACGGAGCGCTGGGCCTTCTGCGCCCTCACATTCCAAAAATGTGTTTTTCCGATGGACCTTTCTTATCTAACTAAGAGTAAAGAGAGTTATCATTAATCACAACAGCTTTCAATTAATAGTGTAACTCATTAGGCTACACAGTGAGGACCATTAATCAGGAATAAAGTCAAGGATTTGATTACAAGTTAACAGTCAGATTAATATAAACCAATCTCAAACATGTATAAAGATACAAAATCACATCAGGATAACCAAATCTCCTGAAGAAGTTTAAGCACATCAGCATAAGGCATACAAGAAATTCAGTTACAGCAATACAGAAAATTAGCAATAAGATTTGGTGTTCAGAGAACACTCTTCAATCTATTTACTGACCCATCCCTGTTTTGGATGCCTCAGGAAAGTTTTTTGCTAAAACAACATTCTGAATTATTTAACTACATGGTCTTCTGAGATGAACTTGGTTCCTCTTGAGTAAGATGACTTCTGACCTTCTGTTCTTTGGCCCATAACCTCTTGGTCTTGATATCAATCTTGAAGAAGTACATTGTCCATAAAATGCAGAACATGTATGCTGGATTTATCAATTTTTCAAGTGCCTTTGGCTGAGATGACCAAGCTACTTTATAGACCAAATTAGCACAACAAGGAATCCTGAGTGGATTACTTAATATCCTCATTGGTTAAAATTCTGATACTTGGGATTTTCTACTTCATTTGTATACATAGCCATGTCTATCGTCATGTATGCAGATGAAATAATATTTTTACTAGATCTAACCCCAACTGACCTACAAAAACAGTTACAGGCACTAGCAGAAAATGCAACTAGTGGTAGTTGACAGATAAACATTCAGAAAACTAAAACTATACAGTTTGTCCACCGCACAAATGTGCTTCAACTGGGCTGGTGGCTGAATCAATCAATCAATCAATCAGTTTTTGTAAAGCGCAGCTACTTACCTGTGAGGGCCTCAAGGTGCTGAATGAGAGTTGGCTGGAATAAAAACCAAAGAGCATTGCTATCTCAGGGTCTCACTGGCAAATAATTTAACAATTAACTCTCAAATAGTAACTCGGAAACTAGAGCAAACTTGATAGGTCTGGGTCTCTTGCAGTTTTTCAAATCAATTGGGAAGCGCAACATCAAACAACTCCTTAGGATGTACTTGGTGTAAATCCCTGGAATTTTATTATATGACATTGAAAGTTTAGATCAACAGGACTGTAGGAAATCCGTTTGTTCTGCGTGGTCACCCTGGATCTAGAGAGTATATTCAAAATAGACAAAGACTATGGCAATTGAGGGTGCTTGTTTAGACTTGGGGATGACTGGTCTAAATTACAGAGCATACGCACAACTAATACAATACTGGGATGCCCTTTAGAAGAGCCTATGGCTTCTTTTCAGCCATCATCTCTCGAACTATGACAAACGATTTGAAGGGACTGTATACCCTTACACAGATGGCCCAAAATGCTTGCATGTTCTCAGTACGTCTCTAACGGATATACAGAATAGGCCTAATAAATGCAAGTTAAAGTCCTTGGTAAAGTCTGCTAAATACACAGATGAGTCATGGGCGCTACATGAAGAACAGCAGAATTGTTCCCTAAGTCCTGGAAGTCGTTATGTCATTCCATTTAGAATGTATTGTTATTTAAAGGCAAACCTGAAGTATGATATCTTTATATTCATTTTGTTCATTCCTGAAGAAAAATATTGGCTAATTTCTGTGCATGATTCTACCATCCAAAGCTTTAGTCTCCTTGACAGAATCTGTCCTGACTTAGAACGCACAAGCAAATTCCTGCTAAAGCTTATGTCTTAAAGGGTAAAATGTTGCCTGTTACAGATGCTATAAAGTGGATTTATATGCCTGATATAGTCATATCGTATATATTGTTTCGATTTTTTAAAAACCTTTTTTTTTCTTTTTTTTTTTTTTTAATGTGAAGAATCGTTGCCAGATGAGAGTAATGTTAACACAAAGTCTAAATGGAGCCCATACAAATAAAAAATGTAGAAGTTCCCCGGAGGGAAAGAGACTTATGCTTTGCAGATGATACCGGATCTTAGTAGAAAGCGTATAATGCACTGAACAATATACCAGGATTCAAACCTGTGACCTCCAGATTAAATGGAATAGTCAGAAGATGATGCTTTAACCATCTAAGATAATTTATGAAGTTTACATGCCGTAATGTGGAAATTCCCAAGAGAACTGTGCAGACCTGTTGCGTAAACCTAGACCTCAACAGCAAAGTTGCTAGCCTGTTAATGTACCATGCCAGAGGTAACACTTGGTCTGCAAATACAGCCTGGAACATAGCTCAGCGGGTTAATGTTTATAGTGAAGTACCTGTGGGCAACCTCCATGTCATGCGTTCAAGTCTGGATGACAGCAACTCAGCCATTCATACTTCTACGACTGATAACTGAGTTGTGAAATCAAAACACAGAATATTTATAGCGCTAGCAAACTAACACTTGTAACAAGCACTATAAAAATCGAGTGCAAATGTTTGTAAGTACGCACATATTTGAAGAGTATGTATTTATTATGTATGAAAGGGGAGGTGGAGACAAGTTTTCAAACCTATAATTTAACACCGGACATGTCATAAAACATATTTCTTAAAGCTACTCTACAATTTCCCACCCCCAGAACCATGCTGTAGACTCACATTTTAGAGTTTAGTATGGAGAAAATTGAAGCCTCAAAAACATCACGTATCCCGCTTAGTGATGTGCACGTCTCCATAACAGCCCTTTGTAAAGATCTAGCCTGTTCCTTCACTCAGCCCAGGTTTTGCTAGATTTTAAACAGATATTCACTACCCGGAGGCATTAAGTATAAAGGCATATGTATAGTGGTTGAAGCCCTGCACTGAGATGGGAGCATGCTAAGCTGGAAGGGGTGGCAGCCAGAGTTGTGTGTTATAAGGTATGGTGTCAGGACGAACACTGTCCAGGGTTGTAAGTTTGTACTAAGTCAGCTTTCTGCACAATGCTGAATACTGATGTGCATGGGTATTAAGCGTTTGAGTACTAGAACAGGGAATTGGGTCCATGAAAGATACAACCTCCCTCCCCCGAAACAAACATGCTGCAAAGGTAAAGTTCACCTATGATTTGTGCATGAGAAATGTTCCATGATGCCCTCGTTCACTCTGCCCTTGGCTTCACAATAACTACAAAAGTGGTCCTTCTGGTACCGAGGTGTCTTGTTCGGACTTGAAGACTGACCAAGCAGACTGTCAGCTGAGCATCCAGACACGAAGACAAGCCTCTTTTGAATTGAACGGTGTTGGCTGAACGACTGCTTGAACGTTGGTCTAGGGACTCACTTTAATATTCATTTATAATTTGGATGATACTTTCGTCCAATGCTACCTTTGGAATTTGATTTCCTTTGTAATCTTTCAACTTTGTTTAGGACCTACTCACTTGAAGGATCACACACTAAATCTTATCTGGGAACAAAGTGAACTACACCCCATCCACTCCTGCTTCTTCAATCCTGGCTGTCTCATTAATTTAAATCCCTTCCAGATAAAGCCTCGCAGGAATAGTTGCAAAGAAACTTCACTGCTAAAATATACTTATCATGCAAGGAAAAAGGAACCTCACTGACTCTCTCTGGGTCAATCGAACCTGTAATCCTCTTGTGTCCACCCCATTACAAACAAATCACAGCAGTCATTAAGACTTAGCTCAGCTTCTTATCGGCAAATATAAATCGATTTCTTCAGATATAAAAATCTCACAGTCTACAACTTCTATCAATTCCCTCCTTACTTCACCCTGCCATTCATCTAGTCCATGGAAACATTTCTGTCCCGCAAGTCTCGAGGATGTCTCGTGTGTCCTAAGCAGAACTAAATTGGCTCCATATGATGACCTTGGTCCATCTTCTTTTCTTCAACTCTGTATGGCCACAATTGCCTCAATATTGGCTATCATAAAAAACACTCTTTCTACGGGCACAGTTCATCAGGCCTAGAAAACTTGAGTAGTTATCCCCCTGCTGAAAAAAGAAAATTTGGACGGGTCTTCAGCGGAAATCTAGCGACCTATTACCTTTCTACCAGCTCTTGGCAAAATTACTAAATGCATTGTTGCTAAATAACTGGCCAGGATTCTACAAGACAGTGACAGCCTTGATCTGTGCCAATTGGGTTTTAGACTTCGGAGAGATACTTAAACAGCCCTGGCATTGCCTCCCGACAAGCTTAGATCGGTTGTGGATCAGGGCAACTCTGCCTGGCTGATGCTGTTGCATCCCGCTGCAGCATTTGATATGGTAGATCACTCTAACCTGCTGAGGCAGCTAGCCAAACTGGGGATATGAGGAACAGTTCCCAAGTGATTTTCATTCATTCTTGGGGATCAGACCCAAGCAGAGGCCCTACTACCACTCTCATCCTCATAATCTGCAACTACCTATTGTGTTCCATAGGGCTCTTTATTATTTCAGATACTGTTTAATGCTTACATGAAACCACAAACTCAGCTAAGTAGAACTCATTGCCGTCTGATTGTGTTATATGTACATGATTCTCAGTAGATTATCCAGCTTGATCATTTAACACCCAGTTCCACCTTTAATTTGCCAAAATGTCTACATGGAGTCTAGGCCTGGTGCCTCAAAATGTTCTCAAACTCAACTCCAAACAGCCAGAAATATTTTTCCTGGTAACAACGTAGCCTGTTGGCACAATAGCATCTGATCATCCTTTTATCTGAGACCTACAGCCGTACAGAAAAAAGTCAAGTCAAAAAAGGCAGGCACCTCCTTCTTAAAACTCAGAATATATTGGTCACCTCCTCTGCCTGTTTCTACAGACTAAGATGTCTATCAAAGATATTCACATTTCAACTGCACAAATGTCATGCACAAGTTGATTATGCTTGCATTCTATTTAGAATAAACTAATGCAACATCTTATATTTTGGTCTGCCTGAAACAAGCCTGTAGGAGCAGCAGCAGAGAATCCAGAACATTTCAGTCTGGTAAGTGGTTCACCTCAAAATGTTCAATCATGTTTCTCAAGCCGGAGTTCAACTTCACTTCCTCCCTGCTAGGCAAGAGTGTTTTTTTAAGTTGCCTGCCTCATGCACAATGTTTTGTGTGACACTGTATTGAAAAATGTCAGAGTCTGCAGCTTGGGGAATGTTCTCTGAAACGTATGGGCTAAGAGCTCTGGAATAACCTTTGTCTCAGAACCATAAACTCGCATCAGTCTCTCGGAAAAGCCTTAAAAACCTTCTATTACTGTTAGCCTTCCCTCTTTAATATCTGTAATGTGCCACAAGGTCTTTCTGTACCTGCCTTCTTTCTGTTCCCAACAATTTCAGTTAATTGTTCCTCATATTAAGATGCCTTTTAAGGTGTGCAAGTCTATAATTAATAAACAAAACCAAAATCAATCAAGTATTAAGTAGTAGTCAATCAAATAACATTACCTGCCAGCACTATCAATTGCACGAGGCTAGCAGAGCCATTGCTAACCAGATCCCAAGACAGCAGATCTTTGCATGTCTCATGAAAAGAGAACCATTCCCATACCCTGAGCTGCGGAGCCAAATGTGCTGGCCTTTGAGCTAATGGGAGGAGCCCCTGTTACTGATGGAGACAGTGCTTCCCTTAGAACTTCTAGGAGGACCGTTTAGCAGGAGGTTGCCAACTAGTCCTTCCGGAGCACTATCATTTGGTTGAGAATGAGACAGCAGACTGCTGTTAAGGATAAGTGGGTATCTAGGCAGATCCTGCCCTTTTGTAGTGCCCCAATTGCTACTTCAGAAAAGCTGATGACCGCCAGGTGCAGTGTATTCATGCTTTATTGCTCCTATGTTTTGGATCCTCCAGCATCTTTGATAACTGATGTGTGCCTTAGGAACCGCCAGAAAATAACACCTTCAAGAGAACCAACTCAAACTGGCTCTAAAACCTTAGACAGTGGAACCCAGTATTCTGTCTGAATAATATGTACAAAAGTGTGAACCCAAGTTCTTCATGACCAGAGCCTGGGCGTAACGGAACTGGAAGTGGGCCCCCTGCAAAGAACATGGAGGCCCCTCTCCAGACTCACTCAGGCCAGTTGCTGTGCTGAGGAGGCCCCCTGGAGCTCGGGGGCACCCCTGCACTGCAGGGATGTGGGGGCCTTTGTTATGCCAGTGGACAAGAGAAGAGAGTGCTTAGGAGAGTAAGCTAACAATGATGTGTGATCAGGACTGGTGTCTGCATGACAGTCTTGCTGACGTGAGGTGACGTCACCTGAAATTTGCACCTCCTGCTGGAGATGCTGCAGATCTGCCTACTGACTAGAAGCTTGTCTGTCTGATAAGAGAGGGAAGAAGTGTGGGGTGGCAAGAGGAGGGGAAGCTCAGAATGGTCCCTGCATCAGAAACAGAGGCAGCTGTCACATAAAGGAAGCAAAGCCAGGAGTGGTCTACCCAAGAGGGTCTTGCAGCTAATTATGCCAAGACTTTGCAGTGCCAAGACTCATCATGTTATCAGCATCCTGCAGTATGCCCGAGAGACTGGTGCTGCCACTGCCAATTTTGGCATATCATCATTACCTCTGATGCAAAAGCCCTGACTGGCCCAGAGGAGGCAAATGCTGAAGGCACACACCCATTGATGACTGGCCCAAAGTCTGCACATGCCCATCCAAGTACCCTACCTAAGTCAGCCTAAGGAGGCTACAACTGCAACTGATGAGTGCCGCTGTGAGAATGTGCATTGCCGATCTCACCCAGTGGTCAAGTTCCAAATAAGGTCATAGTCACAGCCACTGCACTAAAACAGCCACCACCACAAGAGTGGGCCTGGTACATGTACCCGTCCTGCACCTCATTTAGTGTAACACAGGTAACTGCAGCACCTAAACTGTGAGTGGAATGAGAGACTGAGGAAGCAGAGGAGTCCTGCTACACAAACCTTTGCCCTGTGAACTTGAACTGGTCAAAGCAAACTAAAATGTTGGGCACATCTAAACATTAGCATAGTTTTGGAGTAAAGGGCACATGTGACTAATACATGAGTGTTCCGTGTTATGCACCAGGCATTGTTGAAACTATAAGACACAAATAGTGGGGAGCGGTACCAAAGGCGTGTAGTGCCTCAAGGAATATCACTAATAGCATTTCATCCATGTAACTGAGTACCTCAATTGTGCTATGTAGTATTTCATTTTCTGTGTGATTAAAGTACTTTTTAAACTAAAAATATGAACATTTGGCAGGACACAATGTTATGCCGTTTAGTTGACTGTTGAATTATGACCTCTTGCCCCCCACACTACCTCCCTGAGAAGCCTTTGACTGCTCAATCTAACTTCCCCAGGAGTCACGTATGGAAGGAGTGTACATGTCCAGTTTGCAAAGACCTGATAAAAGTCCCCGCAGCCCCCTGGCAAATGATCTCAACCAGAACATTTGGGCTCCATTAGTCCCTGGCTGTCCAGTGGCTGACAGCGCACAGCTTGTGTCTGGCAGAATTCTTCCAGGGTAGGCCCTACGGCAGCCAGCAAACCCTGCAGTGTTGAAAGTGACCCAGACTCCAACCTCTGTTCTACTTTGGGTGCCTCTTCCCACTGTCTTCTCTGAAGCAGTGGCAACAGATGCCACAGCTCATGTCTTCTAAGAGTCTACCTTGATTGGCTTACTGCCCTGCTCTGGTCTCTGCAGATTTAGGGTGGTCACAGCATATTCCTGAGGCTGATGTGCAGTCTATGCGTTTGTCAGCACAGCTGATGAGGCTGAATTTTGCTTGCCAAGCAAGACTTCTGTTTTTTCACTATCTAGTTTAAGGCAGCTGTTGTTCATCCATATTACCGCTGCAGACACACAAAACGTGACCTTCTCTGGTGTAGTGGTAAGGCAGTCAGAGATAGGCACAATAAGACAATTATCGTTGGGCAAAGAAAGAACACTGAAGCCATGGAAACTTACTAACTCTGCCAGCTGTGCCATGTAAACATTGAATAATGTTCAAGGAGGAGCCCTGAGGCACACCACATGGAAGTAAAGAGGAAGAGGATGTATAAGGTAATGGGGGGGGGGGGGAAGGGGGGTAACTCATTGCCCTTAGGGTTAAGAAAGGATTTTACTATTGAGAATATTTCTCTTGGGGAATTATTGGCATGTTTCATTATTGCAGGCGGTGCAACAGTATAGATATATGTATGGTAGTTCTTTGAATGTGTTTAGCTGCTGTGTCATAATTAGAGAACCATTTTCTTTCCATTATTTTTTACACGGTGCTTATTATTAAGGGTAGCCGAGAACCACGGTTTCAAGGAGGTTTTGCAATGGGAGCTACAGTTTACAAGAAAATATACTAATTCTAGCGCCACTGTGATCGAGTTTTGAAACTGGACTGCATCCTCAGTGGTTTTATTGCTGAATGGACACCTTTTTTCATATGCAATTTTGAAATATTTGCTGTCGTGATCCTGGACCAGCACATGGTAGTTTGGAGAAAGAGAGATTTCTTATGTCAAGCGGAAGACAAAAACAGGAAATAGTAAAATTGTCTGTCCATGTTAAAGGCACCGATGATGTCACAAATTTCTGAAGCTGAAGGACACCGGATCAAATATGTGTCCGGCGACATATGTGAGAGGAGAAACATGCTGGAGGGGGTTATCTAAGTGGAAGTTTCATTCACCTAAGACTGAAACTGAAGCAAGTAAGGCTAAAGGGTGTTTTTCTCTGAATCATTTAATAAAAACTCCTGGCGGGCCTGGAATTTTACTGGTAAGTGCTCAACTAAAGGAAAAAGTAAAACTGAAGTTTAGTGGAAAAAAACAATAATCCACCATCTGTACAGAGGCTGAATTTACGTTTAGCGAAGAAATGTCTGATTGGGGTATAATGGCTAGGCCACCTTAAGCAGCGCCCGAAGTGCATTAAAAAAGTATGGGAACTGTGATGCTTCATGTAGTGGGGCGGAGTCAGTGAGCATGGGGGCAGGTCAAAGGTGTGGCAAAAAAACTTAAATATACTGTACGTTTTTTGGGGGTCTTTCGCCATCAGGTAGCTACATATAAAATACCATACAGCTTCAATGAAAAATAGGTTTAAAAAATTGGGAAATGCACTATTGTACATTATGAAAGCTCTATCAGTTAATGCACTGCAGAGGTCTGTGTGTAACTGGAGAGCCACAGAATTAAGTCTTGGGTGTTGCAGTGGAGAAACGTGACGTGTATTTTTAGTGCTACGAGGTCACAGCCTGTGACAGGAAGCACTATGAAAATGTAAGTTATTATTTTAAACTTGCATTACACACAGTAGAAAATAGACTGCTACAAAATGTGCAAAATGTTTATGATAAAATGGTTCTTTCAAAATATAGATTTTATTAATACCTAAAGTGTACATAGTGCAATTTGTTTAAGAATACAGTCCCTTCAACACCTCCTGGTGTAGTAAGGGCGATATAAATACATTTACAATTAAAAGCACACACCTCACAGCCCAGCTGTTAACTCTTTGCACTACCACTCAAAAAGAATAAATCTTTGTCCTCACAGAGCTTAGAGTGATTAGGTCAATTAAATACAGAACTGGCTCCCAAACATCCTTTACATTTGCATATTACCTTTTACATTTGCAGATTAACTCATAGCATACATTTGCATTTCTTTCAGGCAGCATCACTCTGGCAGGAAGGCTTGCTTAACTGCCTGCCCAGCTTCGGTTTCACGCACAGGAGACTCCCTGAATGACATTTCAGCTGCGACACTTAAACTGTCTGAATTAACCGTCGCAGGGTGGTTGTCTTTTTACAAAAAGTAGAGGAACAGTGTTTCATAAATCATAAAAGTATGGGGACATCGTGCCCCTCCGATCCCGCCCACTTTGACCACTGACCTCAAGGCAGCCCTACAGGTCACAACATATGATGGAGTAACTTGGGAGAACCGCTAACAAGATGTGTGGGGCGAAGGAGTCCCTGAGCCAAGTCCAAGACCAAGAATGACTGCTTTTCAGCTGATTCTCCTATGCAGACCCCCAAAAGTGTCTTTTTTTAAGCTCCCATGGAAGAGAAAGTGTTTTTAAACCACTAAAGTGTCTCACTCTCTGGTAAAAAGAGAGGGGCAAAGAGAAAGACAAACTGGAGCTGAGCAACTCCTGTTTCCACAAGTAAACTTCCTTTCTTGGGCCTTTCTGTGGAAATTAAAACTTAATTAAAATAAAGGCGAGAAATGAAAAGCATTAAATCACTAAAAAGCGAAAAAATAATGAGCAGAAGCTGAGGTCAACCAGCCATTTTGTAGCCAGACACCTCTATAAACAGGTACAAGAAAAATAAACACAGCTGACTGCTAGGTCTTGCTAATGGTGGATACTGCAGCAAAGAAGGGATCGAGGGAATGACTGCCTCTCAGCTGACCCTCCTATGCTAGACTTTGCCCCGTTCATTTATATCAAACAATTAGTGAATATTATTAATATATTAAATCTCCCTACCTCTACGTGCATTTTAAAATAATTCTATATGACGATTTTTCCCAGACCACATCATTGCCATGTTCTGAGCACTGCTACTGCTCCAAGTGCTGGAAATCTATTATGTCTTTTTTGTAAACTATCCTTGGAGTGAAACTTTTCACGTAAAATTATGTTTACATGCTATTGCTTTAAGATACATTGCTGCCTAGTAGGTATTAAAATGTAGAATTTACCAGATTACACCAGAATTTATTAACTATAAATCATATTTATGTTTTAATAAATGTTACCTGCTCACACTGTTTTAAAAAGTTACATTTTTAGGCATCGCTTATTCTATAAATGTGAGAAATTGGTCAATTTGATGCTTGGCTTTATGAAGTCTGAGGTCATGACTGAAGAATCCTAGATTCCTTTGGTGGTGGTGTGAAAACTGATATACGTGCCTCAGAGGAAGGTACAACTGTGGAAATGGACTCCTGTGATATTTTGCATTCAGTAGATCTTTATCTTTCCTGGTTTCAGCAAGGAGACACAGGCAAAAGGTGGGACCGGAAAGATCTAAAAGGTAGGAGTAGTTTGCTCAATTAGGGGCAGAGATGGCACTGTTGTACACAGTGAGGATCAAGAGAACAGAGAATGAATATATGAAAGCTGACTGTCTGGCCTTCCTGGTGGAATTCAAGAGATGTCACTCTTGATGTGGCAGGGGCAGCACCGTTTAAGGCCCTGAGTTTGAATTGATGTGCATCTTCTTTTGGCATGGTACTGTACAGGTTGGAAATGTGTGTGGATGATGGGGCAGGGTGTTTTTTCAGTAGCTAGCTTGTTTATGAGGAATGAACTATATTTACTTCCTCTCTCGTCTGGGTCCTCTCTGTTTGGGGCAGAAAGGGCCAGAGCTTTTGATTGAGGTGGGTTAGAGATCCGTAAATGTATATATTTTCATTGTGAAGTGATGGCTATTGGCACTTAAACCGGCGATAACAAATTTGTGAGGCATTTTGCTAAATGTTCTTGCGGGAGTAGGTGGCTTTTCATTATATGCTTTATTGTGTCTTTAAATAAACAACTCTTCAAAAAAAAACTCTATTTGTCACTTATAGTCATAAAATCCCATAAGGATAGCGCCCAACTCCGTGTAAACGTTTCTTCAAATACCCTTCACGTTTGACCAATGACACTGTGTTAATCTGTTTTGAAAACAAACATTTTGTTATGGATACCCAAAAACATTCTGGGAGATGAAAGCTGTGGTGCTCTTCAAGTAGTTTTTCACTGGGGACCCACAAAATCTCCTGACCAAGATGTAGTATGAATAGAAGTTAGACCAGCAAGGAAGGAAGTTATAACTTTTAGCACTCATCCACAACTAAACATCACGGTATCTTAGGACACTCCGAGTGAAGCTAAAGACAAAATAAGCTCCAATTAAAAGGTAGTGTAGAGTCGAAGACAATAAAATGGACATTGGGTATGGTTATTTTGGGCAGAAGTTGTCAGAGTCAAAATAATAGAGCCCCTAAAGTCCTTTGTTGATTTTTGCCTGCTTTCCTCATGCTTCTTCATGGACCAGCGAGACATTTTCAATACCCTTCTTGTTCGAAAGTCCTACCGCTGGACCTGGATATGTTATTCTTAACAATCCAAATATTGGCCTGAAAAGTAACCAAAGTGAAATATTTTCTATACTGAGCCATTTAAACAAATTAAACTGCAAGCATGCTCAAGTAAAATACTTTTTTTTTAAACATCTCTATTGGGATTTTTTAGAGAAAGGGAAAGGGTGTTCCAAGGAGATCACAGTATAGCACAAGAGTAAAAGCAATGCAAGCAGGGAGGAAGAGCGTCGCCCGCTACAGAAAACAGAAAAATAAAGTATGAATACAAATCTTTTATTATCACTTTATTTTTGTACTTAGTGGGGGCGGGGCGAGGCCAGCCACCCCCACGTCACCAGGGAGGAGGAATGGTATGTGCACTTCTAAGTGCGCATGTCAGTTTGGCAGGCCGGGTGGACGAGGTTGGTCAAACTCACATGCGCACTTAGAACTCTCCACCTGGCTGGAGACCAAGCACAGGCTCCCACTCACTCCATGATCATCATTTTTGCCCGCTCAGGCCAATCCTGGTGCTTCTCTCGTGCTGCTAGCAGCATGAGCAAAGCGTTGGGATTAGGTTGGGCGGGGAGGAAGAAAGACAATAAGCATCGAGGCGGTGGAACACAGTGGCGGCAGGTAAGTTTTTTTTTATTATTTTTTATTATTGGTCACCCTCTGTTCACCCTCCCCCACCCTTCCTGGCAGCAGTCGCTACTGAATGCAAGAACATAGAAGGAATTTCCAAATATCATCACATCGGTGGTTGGTGAAACAGACGGTGGCCAATGGCATAGGTACAAAAACACACCCTGAGAAAATTAGACAGGAGGGTTGTCAATACCTAGAGTCCCACTATCAGAAGTGTATCCCAAAGTATCATGCCTGTTCCCCGCTTTCTGGAGACTAAAGTCATCCCAGACAGGTGTGCTGTGATATGTATGGCATGATGGTAGACAGGTGCATCCCTGCCTTGTCTCTCTTAACATAATGTCTCAAAAGGCAACCAGATTAGTCCAAACTTGTACACCTGTACATTTTGTCTGTGAGCAACGCAGTGTAACGTTCCATGGCATAGGTATTTCACATCTCAGTCCACCATAGCAAGAGGCCTGTTTGGTGAGGGTTCTTCTAGGTATGGCTATGGTTTATCTTGCTGCCAGGAGGAAGAAGGTGAGTAACTTGCCCTTTTGGGTGGTGTAAGGAGGAACTGAGTACTTCCCTGCTTTTCCCAGCAAGATCACCAAGAGATCCATCGGCAGGGTTACTGAGCAAATCTGATTGAACAAGAAAATAACCTCTAACTAAAAAGCGTTTTACATGTAAGCATTGCCACCATATATGTAGGTAAGTGTCCCTGGCCCCGCTTCCCCTCCATCAAAGATCTGGGGTTCCCACCATAGCATGAAGTCGGACCGGAGTGAAACACCATCTCGTAAGGATCTTATATGCGTTAGCCTTGTGTTGGAGATAGACAGAGGTCCTGGCCTCCGCCGACTATAGCTACTGACAAGTGTCTGCAATAGGGATCATTAAGTCTTGCTCCCATCGCAACTAGTAGGGGTGTGACAGTGGCTGGGAAATGCCACATATAGGGGAATGATTCCCTTCCTCCACTGGGAGAAGAGTAGCTCTAAAGGCATTTTGGCTCTACTACCATTTACTTTCATTAACAGTGAAGTCATCCAATGGAGGAGTCGGGAGAGGCAGAACCGTCTGCAGGAGTCTAGTGAAAGAGCAGTCTACATAACTGCCTATCTAACAAAATCCCATCTTGGTGCAAATCTCTCAAAACAGAGGGCACTCCATTCCACCAGTCGGTATCGTGAGTATCCAGCATACCCGGCGCAGCCTCCTGGTTGTGTATGATATGAGAGGGGGCCATGTGGCGGCTCTTTGCTGGTGGTTGATTTTATTCCAGCGGTAAAGGAGAGCCACAGTAGCATACAGTGGGGTGTGTGAAGGTGGGAAGTGGTCCCGGGACCTCAACCACATGATGTGCTGTAAGGGGGTAACTGAGCACCCCTGTTCCAAGATTACTCAAGGCTTGGTATGAAGGAGGAGGTGCCAATCAAGAACCGACTGCAACTGTGATGCATGAATATGGTGTTCTATATTTGGGAATCCCAGCCCTTCATCTGGCACTCTCTTGTACAGTGTTGCTCGTGGTATTCTGGTAGTGAAGATATGCCACACAAATTGCATAGCAGTTTTGGGGTATATTGATGGTGTTGAGAGTGATCTACAGGAGCAAGATGTGTGTCACATACAGTAGTCAGGGCAGGTAATTTATTTTCACTTAACTGATAATCCCAGCCATAATATCTCCAACCTTTCCCAGTGGTAGAGGTCCTTTAAGAGAACCTCCAGCACCGGAGGTTTGTTGTTGCCATTCAGCATATGAATAGAATAAGTCCTGAAAAAATTCCTAAGTAACGTATGGAGGTAGCCTCCCAGGTGACACCAGAGGAGGAGAGCCTGGCTTGAGTCCTGCGAGCAGGATCCGCCACCCGCAGGGCTGTAGACTTCATGTAGTTGATGTGGAAGCCAGAAGCCTCCTTGAATTGTTTTAATTCTTCTAACAGAGCTGGAAGAACAATGTCTGGACACATATGAAATCATAATAAGTCATCAGAGAATAATGCTAATTTGTAGGCTTCTCGGTCTACCTTGAGCCTGTGGATCTCATGGTTAGGCATAAAGATGATGGGCCGGCAGCTCCATCCTAAGGGTGAATATTAACAGAGAAAGAGGGCAACCCTGTCTAGCGCTCCCTACCAAAGAGTATCTGAGGCGAGAGGGCGCAATTGATATGTGAGGATGGGGTTTTGTAGCTGGCCAACAGATAGGTAGTCATACAGGTGCCTAGGCCAGTCTTAAAAAGGACCACCTGAAGGAATTGCTAGGCCTCACAATTGGAAGCGAAGGACGGTTATTGCTTTGGACCGCTCTGCCACATCAATTACATTTAATGCTAATTGAACATTATCCCAGGCCTCTCTATCACTAATAAATCCAGACTGGCAACTTGATAACAACAACGGTCAAATGGAATGGAAACCAGGATGAGATGAATATTTTAACATCAAAATTTAGCAGGGCAATGGGCCTATACGAAGAACTGGCCATGAGGTATTTACCTGGTTTAAATATTAGTATTACTGTAGATTTCGCCATGGTTTAGCGTTACTGATTTAGTAAGAAGGAAGGAGTTAAAAATCTTAGCCGAGATTTCAACTAGCAGCTCAGAGTAGACCTTATAAATTAAAGCTGAGAACCCGTCACGGCCGGAAGCCTTATTGACTTTCAATTGGCTTTGGCTAATTTGACAAAGGTGGATGTGTGCTTTATAAGTTCACCTTGCAGGACCACGCGGTGGCATAAGACACCTCTCCTGTGTAATGTCCCTTAAAGTAGTGCTTCTAAGACTCTCACACTGAGTCCCAAAGCGCTGCGTCTCAAAATGCTATTTCATTAATGTACCACATTGGAGTCGTGCGCTGGAGAGAAGCTTGTGCATCCAACAAAAGCACCGGAGCACGATCCGACAGCATTTCAATGCCTATAGTGGCTAATAGAATGTGTGGCTGGAGGTAGGCAGCAATCAAGAAATTATCAATCTGCGCATGGGTAATGGGTGTAATCCCCCTTCCCAACAGAAGTCGCTCTCCAAATATCTAACAGATGAAGATCCTGAATGCCCACCGTCGGAGATGGTGGGATCGGCTAGGTATTGCAGCAGTCCACAGAGTGGTCTAAGGTATTGTTTAGAACTTTGTTGAAATCCCCCCAATGTGTAAATTCCCTTTAGTGAGGTTTGCAACAGGCTGGAGCAGGGAGCCATAACTCATCTTTGCTATTATTAGGCCCGCAGGTGGAGAGGAGCATGGTCGTCCAGTCACTAAGTCTGGCTCTCAAACCCACTACACAGCCCCACATCCACATGTGATGAGTGAATGGTTATATGCCAGCCCTGCCTAATTAAAAGGGTAATCCCCTTGGTTTTAATGGAGC
The DNA here is from genome assembly GCF_031143425.1 of Pleurodeles waltl. Taxonomy (NCBI): domain Eukaryota; kingdom Metazoa; phylum Chordata; class Amphibia; order Caudata; family Salamandridae; genus Pleurodeles; species Pleurodeles waltl. Next base: position 547,238,643 of record NC_090440.1, on the reverse strand, counting down.
CAGGAAGTGGAATGGGTACCAATAGGAGTAGAGCCTTTTAGAAGAAGAAGAATTCTTGTAGAATAACTATGTCTACCTCTTTAATATGAAGCCACTCTAAGAGTGCTTTCTGTTTCATCATAGAATTTAGTGCATGAACGTCAGAAAAACTGAATTAAGGTGTTGTGTCCTCTAAGTGAGATGGGGCATTATCTTGCTATCAACAGAAAAATGTGGGATAGGTTCCATCCATTTTGTCACAGAGCCCACGTCCATGAAGGCACTCAGCGTCCCAGCCAAACATGTTCTGAGAAGTGGTGCGCTATCTGGAACATTAAGTGGGGAAAGAAGAAACAGAACAAGAAGAAGAAAACCAAGACCATACTCAGTGGGGGAAACCTGGCATCGCAGCTGAGTGGTGTACATTAGTCGAAATGGGAGGGGGTAGCTCGTGAGGGTATTCCGGGGCCCCTGCTAGCCCACCAAGGCAAGTGAATATGGAATACAACAATCAGGCTACGTGGGTCTGGCGGCCGCCGCCATCAAGGCTAACACAGCAGCCCATCCAGACCACTGGGGGAGTCTTGTGGGCCACCACACCAGGGACTGCCGCGCTAGACTGTGAGTTTAAAGGTAGCAAGCACCCAGTGGGAAATCAGTTAATGTCTAATAGTGGCAGGTCCTTTTGCTGATCTCACCAACACGTAGCGTTGTTGGCGGCCTTTTATATTGCATTCAACGATATCTAATGCCATCAATCTCCCTCTGAAGGCTGAGGACCGCCATCTGGGCAACGCCACTTTCAACTGAGGGTACCATGTGCAGCACAGCTCTAACCTTGTCCGGCATATGTGGGAAGGTAAAGAGTAGGCACAGTGGAAATCCCCAATAGTACAGAATCTTACTGATGCATAAGTAGGACAGTACCCTGTCGAAGTCCTGGTGCTTGACCAACGTCTGTAACAAAATGTTTTGAAAAAGGGTGAGAGTATCACATCTAAGGATAATAAAGTCAAACTTCCAAGCTGCCTTCAGGATATTTTCCTTAACTGGATAAAGTGGACTTTGGTAAGAACATCTGGTGTAAGCTGGTTCCACTGCTGACAAAGAGGAAACTCGATGTGTGCGCTCATGGGTAAGATCCCCGGCATCAGAGTCCTGAAGCAAGTGGCTGAACAATGGCTGCACATAAGCTTCCAGTTCAGCATTGGGAGTGGTGGCACTCACTCCCGTGATCCGTATGCTGTTGTGGCAAGAGCGATTCTCATACTCTGCCAGGCCATCACTCAGGAGACGTTGTTGGGTCTCCAATGCTGACACCCTCTCACCCTGGGCATCCTGAACCTGGCCCTGTTGTGCCACCGTTGCCTCAATCAGGTCTATGTGGGATTTGACTCCCTTCATTGACTGGTCGTGCTTGGTGAGCGATTTGGTAAAGTTTGTTCTCATGGCCACAATATCTTTCCTCATTTTCAGGAGGAGGGATTATATGTCCCCCTTTGTTGAAGGATGGTGTAACTCTGAGGCAGGCACGCCGTCGCCACATGGTGCCTCCTCTGCAGCCTCTGAGCTGTCAGCACTCTTGGACATTATGTCCCTTAGCGCATGTGTCGCATGAACGCCATAAAAGGTATGTCCCCCTCTCAAAGGATCCACTGTTAGAGAGTGGTGAGAATGAATGGCAACAAGAGAAGGAGCTGCTCCAGACATTCCAAAAATTTCCCAAAAGTTATTTTCTGGTTAGTAGTAGATGTGCAAGAGTTTATCTAGCACCCAGTAGACCACGGAAATGCAGGAAAACAGTGCCATGAGTTGGACTCTCTGGCATCCCCTAGTGGTGAAAGGATAGCAAGGAGGACCCCCAGCCCTGGCTTCAAGTCTGGGAGGGGGCAGGGTAGTGTATTTCAGTGCTGGCTCCTCTCGGCCGAAGTTTGAGCTCTGATGCGGGTGGCCATCTTGGATTTGCTGCAGCTACGAGCCTGTCAGCGCAGCTACAGCCACATGCACTGCTACAGCCGCCCGTCTGGCTGCTCTGCCAGTCCCCACTGATATGCATAGTGCGAGCGGCCACTCACCGCCTCCTCTAGGGTCACTGTGTGACGGTAATGGGTATTTTTGGGAGCCCTAGCTCAGGAGCGCAGGTGTGGCACGCCTTCTTAGGTCCTCGCCCAGGCCACACCCTCAAGAAAAATACTTTCAAGATGATTTCAAAACAAGACATTTCTAGGTCTATCAAATACACCTGGCTTCTTACCTATGGCCGTACCTACAGGCCCCACTCAGTTTTCAGATTTACCCTAGCTTCTCTCTGACCTTGTGCCATTAGTATGAGATGCATTATTTAAATTCTGTTTCTTTGTTGCTCTTACCACAACTATTTATGCATTATATCTTTAGCAAGCATTCCACTTGTTTCCTTTTGATTAGTACAGACTTGTTCCAAACAGAATAACCACAAGATGGAGGAAAGCCTTTATCCTCACAGGAATCTGTCCTTTGACTTTGGACACCTCCGTCTAGGCTGTTAAGTTACCTTCTGCGTACCTGAAGGCTATGGTGTCTGAACCACTTGATTTTATGTTGTAATCTGGTATCAGTATAGGAGTTGTTACTTTTTTGTTTTATGTCTGTTGTCTCGTTTCTTTTTGTATGTTTTTTTATATGTGATGCACCTTGAAGCTGGCATTGTTGTGCTCTAGAAAATAACTTAAACTGAATCTTTTTAAAGGCTAAGTTAATCAGAATTAACAGCTTTCACACGTGATTATACCTGGATCTTGTATTGATTTAACTAACAGCTGTGTCTAGGAATACCCTACATGTGTTGTTATTTCAAAGCTGGACTATTGTAATGTTCCCTCTCTAGGTGTAGTGCAAACCCAGATGAAGAGACCCCATCTTGTACAAAATGCAGCAGGCTGTCTGATTTTGAACCTCCCTAGGCAGTCGCCTCTGTGTCCTGCTCTGTCAAAATTGCACTGGCTGCCACTTGAAAAACGACTTAACTTCAAAGCTTTGTGCTATTGCTACAGGAACCTTAGAAATAAAGATCCCAGTTATGCACCCTTTTTTAAGCCTTATGTTCCTGCTAGGAACTTAAGATCTACCAGGTCTCATTTAGCATTGGTTCCCATTGCTAAAAAGGCGCGGATTGGAAGTTGTTCCTTCAGCTTTCTAGCAGCTAGACAATGGAACTCCCTGCCTCTCTCAATCAGACAGAAACCTTCAGAACTATTGTTTCAGAAAAAGCTAAAAACCTGGCTGTTTAGGTCAGCCCATTAGTTTCTGTGTCGGGTTTAGGGGTCACTTTCTCCTAGCACTGGAACACTTAGGTTGAAGTAGACATACGCTCTATAATTTATTTCATTATTATTTTTCTTAGTTCTGTGGATATATAGTGGTGGAACTTGTAGCTTATTTTGATTTATTACATTAGAAGATGTAACAGGAGATAATAACAAAATTATTGTGCAAATTATTTCTTTAATATTGTCCACAGCACAAGTACAAGTTTTCCTTTTCCATAAGTAGCTCCCAAATGGAGGATGCTGGGCAATAAAAAGCAAGGTTCATTCATTTCAAAGGCCCTCACACTGTTCCACTTTAACCCTTGCATAACTCGACCTGTCTCGTAACTACGAAATCTCTTTTACATGAATTACAATACTGAATTCTTCAGGCAGGCTGGTTTCCTGACTCAAGTGCATTATAAGAAAAGCTCTTTCAAGATTACTGTGTAAAGTTCAAATGATAATCAATTGTAATAGCCTGCACACCCCCAGTCTTCTCTCCCTTGTGAGCTTCACCCCTCGGAAATCATTGTATTCTATGAGTGATAAAACAAATTGTTAGCTGCGCACAATGGTGAGCAATGGTCACTTAGCGTCCGGCAACTCTGGAGTTGGCTGCCAGCAAACAGTGGTGGTAGACAATGGTGATTGTTTTCCAATTTGTGTCTCTGGCAGCACAGGTGCCTTTCATAATGGCTCATTTATTATTATTTTTTCATTTTGACTATAATTTATTAGGATGGTACATCAACAGTAGCATAGCGTAACAATAACAAAAGTGTCATCCAGAAGGCCAATTAATCACAAGGGAATTTAAAATACCAACCCCCAACTTACAAAAATAGAATATATAACAGAAAAGAAAAAAACACCAACATGCACACAAAGGAAGACGACAACATGGCAAGTCAACCATACACAACACCATAGGGGCTGGAAGTAAGGGTGCGGGGTGTGTGTGGCTGCAGCACCCCCAAAATAACTGTGTTGGAGCTCAGAAGGTGAATGAGCAATAAATATGCCTTTAACTGTTATTTTACTCTTGTCACTTTTGCTGTGCATTCCAAGATAGAGGTCAAATGTCAGGCTATGTCTTCTGACAAATTGATGATTATTGTTTTAACATGGGGGCTGGTATTTACTTTTCTTTCTGACTTCCAATTTAGAGTATTTTGTGAAGTAAACGCTGTCAATCGTGTTGTGGTTCTGGGCACTTGAAAAGAAAGGCTTTCGGATGCCAGTTTTTCCTAACACCTTTAAATACATGTAAAATACTTGAACAAATATTTCAAAATATATCAGAAGTTAGAAAAACACAAATGAAGCACACTTTTGTCATTCTTATGTGTGATGGAAACAAAGATTTAATAGGCTCAAAACAAATTCAATCACTTTACTTGGCAATTTGCAAATGATAAATATTTTATGAAAACCGATTTCCGCGCACTATCGTTTGTGTGCTATGTAGTGTAATTGGTAAAACTGCATGTCAGTGCAAATTTTGTGGCCATTTTTAATGGAAAATGTGCCTTATGTAAAGGACAGTTCTATACACACCAAGCTTTAGTAATATACTTGAAATAGTGCACTCCAGAATGTACCAGAAGCTACCTACTTCACTCTTAACGCTGCCCTGTTGAATGGGCGTGACTCATTGGCTATACTTGTTCTTTGTGTGACACTTGGATTTTTCACAATCCCTATGACTTCAGTGATGTAACATCGATGCCAGAAAACCTCAATCAGAAAATTGGTCCAGTAATACTACACAAGACATAACATTTTTTTATCAGTATAAAAATACAAAACCACAGGAACATGTTAAGCTCTTGGCACAAATAATCAGAAGTCTCAGAATCTCCCTTCTCATAAACAATAAGTTTTATCTTTAGACAAAGCTAAATGCACTACTCACTCATATGCATCAAGTTTTCCCAAAGTTTTCCATGCTTCATTGATTTTTCTTCTGCTAATCAAAAGGCCCTATGTACCCACAAACATTCAGTGTTCAGGAGAACAGTTGTGTTCTCAAATGTATGAAATAACTTCCATTGAAGAGTCACCCTCAACAGTGGCAGCCACAAGTTTTAGGAGGGAAGGGGGTGGATGGGACACACACACATATAAAGATACACATTCACACTCATTCCTTCACACACGCGCACACACATCGATTCACAACACTCATGACCAAATATTCAATTATACACACACATATGCACCAAATATTAATTAAAAAGCACACACTTACCTGCAGCTCAGCCTCATAACTACCAGGAGGGTTGGGACTGCTGCCTTCCCTCATTGGTTGATCTTAGGTCAGATAATGAGGGAAAACAGCAGCCCAAGCCTCAGAAGTCCCAAGAGGGTTGGGACCTCTGAGGCTGAGCTATAGGTAAGTGTGTGTGTGTTATTTTTTTTTATGAATATTTGGTGCATGTGTACGTGTATGTCTGAATATTTGGTAATGACTTTTGTCAGACAATGATGGAAGACAACATTCCCAACCTCGTCACAGAGTGGGATAGGGTCAGTGAGACTGTTGACCCTGCCCCACTCCGTGACGATGTGGCACTGATTGATACTCGGCCCTGAGCTCTTCGGGGCTTAAAACTGAAGCACCCAGGCTGGAGTCAATCAGTGCTACTATCCCTCACACAGGGGAAGACCTGAAGGACCTTTGCTGACTGAGGAGTTTACGCCCACGGTGACAGTGATATCCTCAGCCCAGCAAAGTTCAGCTCAGGCAGCCAGGAGCCTGCACAAATAGTGCATGTCTAGCTCCTGGCATCCTGACCTCAAAATGAGGAGTGTCTGTCAGGCTGATATTTGCTCAGCCTGGCAGACACTCTTTTTTGAGGAGTAAAAGGCGAACGCCCATCAGCCCCAAAGGATGAGCCGTGGCTGACCCTCAAACTTAAATCCAGACAATTAACTATTATTACAGATTTTCTCTACCACTTTTGTTATGTTTCAGCATATTTTTCAGTGTACCCAATTGATTCCCACAGGCCCAATAATTGTCTGTGAGATACAACTCAATTATCTGCTGAGCATATGGGATATTTTAATCAATTTTACTTCTTTTGAGATAGGTATAGCATGTTCAAATTCTCCTGCCCCATTTCCATCGACCAGTCAAGACAAACATCCATTATTCAAAAGAAGCCACTGTACTCTGTGTACTTATTGAAGATGCTCTGGACAGAGTGGATTAGACCAGACAGATGACAATTTACTTCCACGAAAACAGGTTACAAGAGACATATAAACAAAGTAAAATAAAAAACACCATGGCTGTAGAACTAGGACAAACTAAAAGTAGCAATATACAACAGGTCATGTAATAGAAAAGTACCCTTCCTTCCAAAAGTGAGTGTGACCTTGTGTAATGTAACTGGTGCTGATGTAGAGTGTTCCAATACCTTTAGGTCAAGTTTGCAAGATACAAAATTGCAACAAAAAGAATAAGACAAAAAAAACTTGCATGTGTCGTGCCACCAAAAAATTCAAATGAGCACTTCTTACCGGACTGATCAAAACACAAACAAGATCCAACCTTTCAATATATGAAGTTTCAGAACTAAATCTGGGCTTGACAGCGCATACAGGACAGACCCATGTTTAATAAACAGATTGGATTCTGGTTGCTGCGACCCTCTAGGAGTCTAGAGCCCCGTCGGCGCTTTTTTTTTTTTGGGGGGGGGGCCGAAGGGGGGCGGGTGACGCTGTGAGACCAGGATCTGCTAATGCATCGCTACTGAGATCCTTTTGTCCATCGTTTTGCCTAAGGTACACGTCGCTCCAGCGGATGCTGTATCGAGGCCTATTGTGAGAAAACATGGTAAAAGGGGTGCGTTAAATAAAGGCCCGCTCTCGAACACGGGGACGAAGTCGCCCTTCACTCAGAGAATTTAGAGCCTGTCTGTCAGAGGACCACTGCGGCGCGCGCCGCTCGAGGGGGGCTGGCGACAAAGGACCCGAGAGTGACTTGTTCCCACCCTTCCGGCGAGAAGCGCAAGCGGAGTGAGCGCGCAGACCTGCTGGAGGTAACATAGATCTTAATCTGCTGGAGATAATTAAGAGACCCTTTCTGGTTGCCCTCGGGGGACTTTTAAACAAGCTAAACAAAGATCCTCAAACAATGGGCAGTTTCTCTGCAGTGGCTAAAAACCCCATAAAAAGACAAAGCTTGTCGTTCACGGGAGCCCAGAGTGGCCCTGAAGGATGGAGGTGGGGGGCGTGGATCAATATTTTATTGTCTTGTAGTTATTTCAGCTAGGGTTGCCGCGCGCTGGCACAGAAACAAAGGGAATCGAAAACCGATAAGCGGTTCAACAAAAATGAGCGGCAATGTATGCTCATGGGTACAACCGGAGGAGGTATATATTTAGCAATATGTTTTACCGAGTTTTGTAAAGCGCTGACACGTCACCTCGGAAACTTTAGAGCTGTACGTCGGCGGAATCCCAACACAGACAACAAAAACTGCAGATGTGAAGAATGCAGCTGAATGTTCGGGAAGGTCATGCTTCCGGCCTGCGATCGGTTCTCGGGATAATACCCAATGTCTACATAAAGAATACCACATGGATACATTATCAAGAGTGCTTATCTTATACACCCAGCAAGGATGAATGCCCGAGTTGGTGCTGCCAATCTGCTCTGACCAAAGAGACGTATGCATGAAGCGTGCAACCTAATGAGCTATTTTAATGGTGGTGCGCACCCGCTGAATTGTGCTGTGTCGATTCTTCAATTGGGATGTAGAATTGGGATGAAAGCTCTCTTTGAATGATCAGTATGTCACGATTTTTAGAATGGATTTTATATTCTTCCAGTTTTGGAAGCAATCCTTTTCTTTCGCCAAGTACAACATACTGGTCAAGTTGGGTAGCCGGGATCCGTAACCTGGCCTCAGTGATCCACACGTGCGGTACTTTCTCTGTAGATAACAATGGCAGATCACACGCGGTAGGCGCAGTAGGTAATAATAAAGAGCCAAATTGTTTTGGCTGGAGTCGAAGACTCGTAAAAATCGCCTGGAAGCAGGGGGAAGGAAGTCAGCAGGTCTGGTGATCTCTCTCTTTAATATTAGTAACATACAGTATGTTAAGCCACTGAGATTCTTTGGAACCAAGGGCCATATGTACCAAAGCATTTTCCCATCGACACAGAATGGGTAAAACCCTTTGATACATCTGGCCCTAAGTGTCTTATTTTTCATATAAATTTACTGGGACCTTACTGCGCCACTATCTCCATCTCCAGAAGTGTACACAATTTAAGATAATCCGAGGGTGAATTTACCCTTTGGTCAACAATGTCAAGAAGAGTGATCCTAAGGCAGTGGGAGCAAGAGCGGGGGGCAGGGTGAGCAGGCGTTGAGACTAAGGTGGATGAGGACACCTGAATGGCGTCATCAACATGTAGGAATATCAGCCGCAGTCCATGGATAGATTTGTAAATGAGAAGAATTTGTTTTTTTGAATGCACGTTCGTGTGGGGATCCTGGGACGGAGCATGGGGCTGTCGCTGAGTGGGCAGATCTGTTCACATCTGGGCTAGCTGAGAATCATAAGAGAGACCGGCTAATAACGCATGTAGCACACCAGGCCAGGGGAGCATTGTTCTGGGATAAAGACGGATTCTCAACAGGACAGTCAGTAAGTAAATAAATAACTTTATTGCGTGATTACTTAAAATCGTTGCAAAAAAATAATACACAAAAAAGCAAAAATAAAACCAAAAAAAGTACATGTGTAAAATTCGCAAATAAAGTGCATTCCATCATAACAAATCATCTTCTACCTATGTGTAAAACAAAATAGAATGCATGATATCATTACAAATCGTCCACTAGAAATATATAAGATAATGAAAAAAAATGCACTACCGTTAAGAGCTCCCATTTTGCAGTATTGACTAAAAATACTTAAAAGGAGCAAAAGAGCAAGACTAAAACAAGTAATCCCGGTATATACCCCCATTACAAGTCGTCTATGATCAACATGCATGTGTTTTACCTGTATACCAGATAATTTAAGACCCAGCAAGGAAGCTAAAGTGTCCTGTGATAATCCTGAATAAAATTAATCTTAAAGTAAAATCAATAATATATTAATATTAGGCACTTCATTATTGAGAATCTATTTTCAAGCAGCAGTGCCCCCAGCCACTCACCCATGCTGATCCCTCACCTCCCAGAGAGCCCTGCCGGCTTCAGCAAAAAGTTTACCAAAGAAGGCAAGTTCCATAGGGACTACCGGTGTAAACATACACTTCAGGGCCTCTTTACATGTCCTCAACCCATGTTTCAGAAATAAAGGCTTTAGTAATGTGCGTCTCTGCAAGGCAAGTCCCAGACAGCAGCATACAAGAAGGACAACTGATTCTGTGTGATAGTTACACAATGTACATTGTTTTTGAGAGCCATATGGGGACTTCCAATGGCATCTATACTCCTATGCGGGAAGAGTTAAGAGCGGCATCTGCAGTATGCTTCGGAATGCACAGGCACCCAGTGCTACCTTAAGACATGGTTGGCAGCTGGTGTCCGCATGTGACTCCACGAGACTGTCTGCTCCTCTAATATTCCTGATACAAGCAATGTCACTTTCCCTTGAGGGCCTCACCCCATGCTCTTTCAAGATCTTCTTTAACAGGGCAGTCGTTATGAGGGAGTCTTGCACATAAGTTGGAACCGGATCAAAAGATTCCTATACACTCCTTAAATACCTGGCCCAGCTGCTTGAATTGTCAGTGAAAATAGCTTTCAAAGACTTGCGCAGACTGGCAGTGTTGGCCCTGCGAACTCAGTGATAGAATGTGAAAAGGATGTAATCAAGTTCTATCTCCATCCTTGCAAGTCAAATTCCAGATGCATCACTGTATGCCTAGTAGGTCTTGGAATCTAAAATATTGTCTTGCAGACCTTTAGATGGTAATTCTCGAGTAGCGCGGTAAGCCTGCCTGGGTATGCAAGATGGCCATAAGTAATTGTTGGTAGTAATTTGACCTTAATAACTTTCCTGATTGCCTCTGCAGTGAGAGATTGAAGCGGTGATAGAGTTTGGACTGGGCATAGGTAATTCTCTCACCTTTCTCTGCCAATGATGCTGCCTCATGTACGATTTTGCCAACGTCTGATATCCAAACTCCAAGGTAATTGTATTTAGTTTCTGTCCCTATCTTTAGCTGGCCAAGGTTCCATTCCATCAGATGTTTTTTTGGTTGGCGACAAAAGATCAGGACCTTAGTCTTAGCCGCAATGGCCCACAAAGCATTTTTGAGATTATAATAGTAAAGTATATCCAAACCCCTTTTCAGCCCTATCCGAGTCTGGGCAAGCACAACCAGGTCATCAGCATACTGAATTATTGGGAGCGTTGTCTGACCCAGTTTATTGGGGAATGCATTCCCTTTAAGCAGCTTCCCCCCCAGGTTAGCGGTGTAGAGTTTTCAAAGAGTGAAGGCAATAATACAGCCTTGTATTAAACCTCTGATGGTGTCGATTTTCTCTCTTCCATGTGTTTGAGATATCTTAATTTGCACCCAATAGGACAGTCAATTTGGAGATGCCTGCAGATGTTTCTCTGTAAACTTCAGATGATGAAGGAGCCATTTCTTTTTTCACTTTGTCAACAACAGATTGAGGGAAGCCTCTAATATGTGCCATAGAATTGGCAGAAAGGAAAGGAGAAGAGGCCTTGGAGAGATGAAAACCCTTGAATTTGGAGGCAACTTGTAAGAGTCATTTGTGTATTCAAGCACTGATGGATTTCAGGCAGTCATCAACCTACACAAGGGAGTTCTCCATTTCCTGTGATTGCCTTGAAAGTAGATTTGGGTGCCATTCCCATACATTAGAATATTATTCTAATTATCCGAGATTAACCCTACTGGGAGTTTAAGATAAAAGTTTGAAGACCATGGAAGACAGTTGAGATATGCCACAGAGAGCAACAACATAACAGGGAGAGAAATTGCTCAGATAGGAGAAATTCCAGTTGGAAAGGATGAATGGAAATCGTTGAATGGTCTCTCCGATGACTCTAGCGCCGAAGAGCCTCTGATGCAGACTGTGGCATTTAACCAAGTGAGATGCTGCAGAACTGAAAGCAGTTGAGCCAGCAATGATAAAGATTTTGAGTAAATCATTGTACACACAAATGACAGAGGCTTCAGAGCTCCTGTGTGGACATAATATGGAATGGAAGCTGTTGAAAATTAGCCAAGATTCCAAGTGGAACTGTAATTAGATGGTGTGATAAATTCCGTCTGCACTGCATTTGTTCAGGTTATATTTTAAATTAACAGGGCTGGATGTTTGCCCTCTGAAGTGGTCCCAAACAGCCTCAAGCCTGTGTGCTTTCCAAGAACATGTTGCATCTGTATCATTAGTGCAGCTTTCATTACTGTGGCCCTTACTTAATTGAGTATGGGTACTCGGCAGCCACTGAGGGCTACCAGAATTCTATTTAACATACTTCCCTGTGCAGGGTCATTTTTCCTCTTGGCAAGTAAAAAAGCAGAGGTCTTGGTCTAGAATAATTTTGCCTACCCAGTTTTAAAATACAATTTGGAAGTCCAGGAAAGTGTTTTAAAGCTATTTGCTGCAGTCACTGTCTGTTTAAATAAAATGTAGCTTTGCTAATTTTGTAACTCAGATTTAGTACATGTAGTCTAAATTAAACATATAATAAAATTAATTGGTCTAATGTATTCAAATCTGTAATGTAATTTGAGATACTTAGTTTTGTGACTTGAGATATGGGATATTATGTGCTTAATGGGGCTGCAGCGGCATGACAGCATGCACATTCTACATTTGTGCCACTGGACTGGTATCACCTGAAACCTTCTGGGGGTATCTTCCTCAGTGGGTACTTAGTGCTGGACTTCATATGCAGCCTTCATAAATGATAAGAAGGAAGGAAGGGTAGTGACTTGGAGCACTATGTGAACATTTGCTGTTCAATAGGACAGTTGCATTTGGTACTTTTCAAGAAGAGGTTCAAAACAAATTCAGTGTGGCAGTGCTTCAGGTTGAGATGGCATGTTTATGCTAAGCACCTGGGACATGAATCACAGAACTTTGAAGGAAAATTGGAAGTGGTGGGGTCAGAAGATAGAACTTCTTACCAGTGGCGGCTGGTGACATTTGAATGTGGTGGGGCGTAAATGTTGTTGATGAGTGTTGGCTGGCGAGCAAGCGAAGCGAGTGAGTGACACCTGTTGAGAATCTTCTTAGGTGAAATAACGGACTCCAGCAGCGTGGTCTCAACTGGTAAATTCAATTTATTCCAATATATAAAAAAAAACCCGGCCGCAGCACACAGACCGGTTACTTCCTCGCCTCCGGTCTGCTCTCCAACCGTCTCCTCGCACTCCCCAACATTCCTCCCTCACATTCCTTTGTTCTCAGGCTCGCGCTAACCAGCGCGAGCCCGAAAACAACATAAACAATACAACACATCTTTCCCCTTACACTAAAAATATATATATATTTTTTCCCATATATATCAAGTATAAACAGCATCATTACTTATTCCAACAATACCCCACAATGTCTAATGACTACAAAATCCTATCTTAACTATTTAATTTTATAATGAATTTGGACTTAGTTGCATACATATTCTCTTAACTTTCGTGGTCTTGTGATTTCCCTGCCACACCTACTAAATCTACTCTCTAAGCTTGTCATACCTTCTTCTTGAACATTCCTTTTTCTTTTTTCTGTTACCTCATCACTTTGCATAGAAACTCCGTTGCCTCCAACCACCTGCGTCTCATTGGCATGTCGAACTGGAACCTCACATTGTGAGGACATGTCATTACTAACCTCATCATCCACAAACCATTTAGTTCCAATCATACTCTTCTTCCCCTCTCCTTTATATGGGGAAACCCTGCTTAAATGCCACACTTTTCCATCTTCAAGTAGCACTGCATTACACAAAATTTTCAAAACTTTCAAAGGAGGATAGTATTTACCCGCTCCATATTTTTTGAAACCTGGAACTTTCACCCTAACCAAATCACCTATTTGTATATTCACCATTTTGCACTTGTGTTTTATATCATAGTTTCCTTTTGAACGCGGCTGCGCCATTTTAATGTTGTTCCTAACACCTTCCACAGTCCAACCACTCTTCCTACCATCCTTCATCCAACCAATGTTATCCTTCCATAACGGAATTCTTCCCCTCATAATCTCGAAAGGACAGTGCCCCGTAGAATTACAAGGTGTGGTCCTGTATGACCAAACAGTTCTCCAAACTTCTTTTTCTCAACTTAGTTTTGCATTTACTGCCAGCTGTATGCTGTTCTTCAACACTCTGTTAAAGCGCTCAACAGCACCGTTACCAGCCGGGTGATAATTGGACGTAGTTATGTGTTTAATGCCACACCTCGATAAAAAATTCTTAAACTTATCAGAAATGAATTGCGGTCCATTGTCCGTAACTACAGCTTTGGGGAAACCTTCTCTTAGGAAAACCATATCCAAAAAGTTCACAATGGAACCAGAATCAACCTTGGTCATGATACTGATTTCAGGCCATTTAGAAAAATTATCATACATCACCACTATATATTTGCACTCACCATCTGCATGTATAGGACCAGCAATATCTAAACCAATTTTTTCCCAAGGCATATCAGGACACCTAATAGGAACTAGCGGTGGTCTAAATGTTGATAAAGTCTTCTCTGAATCATTGCATAAAAAACATTCTCTTACCATTCTTTCCACAGCCACATCTATTCCTGGCCACCAATACAATTGTTTAATTTTACTTTTTGTTTTGGATATACCTAGATGGCCGTCATGACACAAATCTAAAACCTTATTTCTAAGTACTTCAGGAGGTATTAATTTCCCATTACGCATTAACTTGTTCCCCTCAACAGACAATTCATCCTTCACCTCCCAAAATTGTCTGAAATTCTCATCCAAATTTTTTTTATGAGGCCATCCTTCACACAACATGGTTTGAACATTGTTTAAAACTAGATCTTCCTCCACAGCCTTATCCCATTCATCATCAGTAATACCCTGAACATCTTGTACAATATCGGCTACCCAACAATCTTCCAAACCCGCCACACTATCTTTCGTATTAACAAGGGGCATCCTACTTAGGAAATCAGCAATTTTATTCTTGACCCCCGGCACATAACATACCTCATACTTATAATCTAGTAATCTTATAGATAACCGAGCTATTCGTGGTGAAGCCTTGAACAAACCTTTAGTTGTTAAGACCTTGGTGAGTGGTTTATGGTCACTCCGCAAAATGACATTAGTACCCCAAACAAATGCCCTGAAATGTTCCAAGCCCCACACACATGCAAGAGCTTCCCTCTCTATGACCGAATATTTTGCTTCAGCATCAGTTATCGAACGGGAAGCAAATGCAATTACACATTCCTCATTATTCTCATTCATTTGTGAGAGTACAGCTCCCAACCCCTTACTACTAGCGTCCGTAGTAACAATGCTTTGCAAGTTTGGGTCAAATCCTTGTAGAGCAGGTGCCTGAATAATGTCTCTTTTAATTATTTCAAAAGCCCTTTCACACTCCACAGACCACTTGAATACACACCTATTCTTAAGCAATTGCCTAATGGGAAAAGTTTTTTGCGAAAAATTATGGACAAACTTGGCATAATACTCTGCCAAGCCTAAAAACGCCCTAGCTTCATCCTTGTTTGTAGGTGCAGGTGATTTTTTAATGGCCTGTATTAAACTAGCTTAAGGTTGGATGCCATTACCACTAACTTCATGTCCCAAATATGTGACACTTCGCCTAGCAATTTTGCATTTGCTATATTCTGCAGTAAGTCCATTATCTTCCAACACCTGGAGAACTTTTCTAACTTTGGCATTGTGATTATCTCTCGTATCTCCCATAATTAATATGTCATCTTGAAAAAAAAATACATCACGCACCTTACAAAATAATTTATACATCAGCCTTTGAAACATAGCAGCCGCAGATGCCAACCCAAATGGCACCCTAATAAATTGATAACACTCAAATGGTGTAATAAACGCGGTCAATCTACGGCTTTCAGGATGCAAAGAAATCTGGTGATATGCTGAAGTCAAGTCAATTGTGGTAAACCATTCTTTACCTTTAGTAAGTGCTAACACTTCGCTGATCTTAGGTAATGGAAATTGATCTACCAAAATATTTTTATTGAGGTCCCTAAGATCCACACACAATCTTAACTTGCCATTGGAACGTCTCGCTACAACCAATGGCGAAATCCAATCGGATGATTCCACCTGCTCAATACTACCAGCTTGCAATAATTTGTCTAATTCTCCAGACACTTCGTCTCTAATACTTATGGAAATATTCCTGGCCTTGTGTATTACCGGTACAGCGTTATCCTTAAGTATGATTTTGTGTTGGAATTTTTTTAACATGCCTATAGTCCCCGAAAATACTTGTGGAAATAAATCCCTAATAGTTGCATCACTCATCTCACCACCCTATATAACGGACACTGGTTCCAAGCTGTTTGGATCTAGGACTATTCCAAGCGCTCCCTGATCCCACCAGCCTAAAACCGAAGGTCCAGTCTTAGAAACATACAATTTGCATTCTGCCTTACGGTCTTTGAAAGAAAATAACAATTTCTTGTACCCTATCAACTGGATTGGCTCTCCAGTAAAACTTCTAGGAGAGATATCAGGACTGTCTAGAACCCCACCAATAACATGTTCAATTTTTTTTAACCAAACCAGTTCATTTACAATAGTATAAGGCGAACCAGAGTCAGCAGTGAAAGTGATAGTGATATCCCCAATAGAAATGTCGCATTTCGTTTTTTTCCGCGGAAAATCCAGTGTTGAAGATTCATGATCCTTTACATTGAGTACCCACATATTCCTGTCGTCACTGTCAGAGGAAGAAGCTGAGTCCGTTGCACTCTCTAAAAGTTTTATCGCCGAATCTTTTTTCATCCTGCAAACTTTAACAAAATGACCACTGATGCCACAACCAGAACATTTCTGGTTCCTGGCAGGACAGTTTTTATCGTTGGCATAATGACCCATCAAACCACATCTAAAACATGTAACATTCTTTTTACTAAAATCCTTCTTGGTTTGCTTTTTATTTTTACTGGTGTCGTCTTTCTTTGAAAACTTGTCAGACCCATACTTAACCTCCCTAATATTGTTTACAAGAATGTCAGATCCAGGACACGTGTCATCATTTTTTTTACTCCCCTGTAGAACCGCTTTTGCACATCTTCCAGTCAGTTCTGCTTTTTTAACAACATCGATGACTTCCTGTAAAGACGACTCTCCTTTAGTCCATAAACAATCCTGTATATGCCGATTTGCTGCATGCATAACAATCTGATCCCTTATAAGTTCATCGTGCAAGACACCAAACCTACATGTTAAAGCCAAATTCTTTAAAGCTGAAACATATTCCTCAATGGTTTCTTCCTTCTCCTGTTTCCTATGGTAAAATTTGTAACAATCAATACCTAAGCAAACAGTAGGAGCATAGTATCTATCTAAATCTTCTAAAGCATGACAAAAAACATCACCATGCTCTCTATGTTTCTTTTCAATTCTATTGTAGGTTTTCAAACCAAGCGGTCCCAGACAATGTAATAGAATTTTCTTCTTTTTATCGACAGAAAAATCATTTTCTTCATCACACGTAGAAATGTAATTTAAAAAATATTCCCGCCATTCTTGCCACTTTGTGGAATTATCACTAGATCCAGGTATGAAAGGTTGAGGTGGTGGTAAATTCAAATTACTTGAAGCCATAAGTAATTATGTTATGTCACTTAAACAAGTATAAATCCAAAAAAAACGAAGTTTGACAGAATAGCTGTCAGAGATTCTACACTGACATTGTAGCACAGTCTTACTTTATATACCAAATGCGCTGTACCACCCAAAATCGCACAGTGTTACGCAGCGTGCGGAGAACCTCTCTAGATGACCTGGCTAGCGTCTCCGTCTCCTTGGAGACGCCGCGTGATGGTGCTCCGCTTCCGTGACGTTGACAAGGAAACGCACATTGAGCATGCGCGTCCGTAGATTAAAGGACGCTCGCGCTGCCTTGCTCGCGCCGCTCCGCTCGCCAAGGAACCACCAAACAAAATGAAACACGGAGAAAAAAAAAAAATCCGATTAATAGTTACTGCAACATACTCCTCGATAGGTCCTAAAGCAGCAGTCAAGTTCAGCAAGGCGGAGAGGAAACATCAATACGCGTGGAAGCCGGGGCTGCGCAACTCGTCGCCAAATTTGTTGAGAATCTTCTTAGGTGAAATAACGGACTCCAGCAGCGTGGTCTCAACTGGTAAATTCAATTTATTCCAATACATAAAAAAAAACCCGGCCGCAGCACACAGACCGGTTACTTCCTCGCCTCCGGTCTGCTCTCCAACCGTCTCCTCACACTCCCCAACATTCCTCCCTCACATTCCTTTGTTCTCCGGCTCGCGCTAACCAGCGCGAGCCCGACAACAACATAAACAATACAACAACACCTTCATAAAGGGGCTTTGGAGGGGGCGTCTACCCCTAGGAAATTTTTTAAAAAAGATTAGGAAAATCACACATTTTAAAGAAAATTTGATGAAGCATGACGGTTTATAAAGCAATTATGATAGTATGGACTTTACATTTTTAAATACATGAAAAATACTCCATATTTTACAGAATGAAAATTGTTCCCTTACTGTAGTGTGCAAATTTTACAGTGCAACAAGCAATGTTTTTTATTATGTTACCTGCACACATCGGACGATTCACAGCCCTTTGTATGGGTGCATACTAATAAAAAAGTAGTTGAAAGACCAGTGAGAGACTATAAAGTACATAACCTGAGTCTTCCAAGTGCACGGCCATTGTAAAACAGATGTCGGGGCTCGTGTATGATGGGCAGCTCCTCTCAGTGCTACATCAAT
This sequence comes from Pleurodeles waltl, assembly GCF_031143425.1. NCBI lineage: Eukaryota > Metazoa > Chordata > Amphibia > Caudata > Salamandridae > Pleurodeles > Pleurodeles waltl. The sequence goes on along the minus strand of NC_090440.1, from coordinate 547,220,416 downwards.
TACCATTATAATATTCTATTTTTAGAAAGTAGTTTAATTGCTTTGCAAGTAAGCAGAAGCTTCAGCATATTATTAGCTGTACATATATCACACACTATACATATGAGGTCTTCTATGACTGAGATCAAGCTTCATAGCACATCTGAAGTGCTAACTTCCTGGTCACACAACACAAGAAGTGCAGACTGACTAATGTGCCTGAAAAGCAAGTCTGGGGTTTCCTTTCCCAATGTTTACACTTCAGTAGACTACAGCCCTCCTGAGGCGAGGCCACATGCCGTCTCTTAACCCCTCCCCCATTTAGAAATTACTTTGATCAAGGAAATCCCATGCCAGAAGCATCCAAATGAAACCAATCAAGAAGCAGGACAGGAGAAACATGCTCTCTTGTTTGCTTTTGAGAACCACGTTCCTCTTCCCCCCCAAGAATCTTAACCTACTCCTTTTGGTGAAACAGCAGTGCCAGCATTTTGTAACCAAGGGTTTCAAAGGTGCATAGCACACAAACAAGAGAAACAACATAGTTAAGCAAATGTAACTAAACAAAATCAATGCTAACTGAAAGACAAAGTCTGAGCTTTTGAATACAACCATCACTGCACCTCATTGCATTTGCATTCCATCTTGGAAACAGCGTCACTGTTTACTTTTTAACTGGTTTCAGTGAGCCCTATTAGAAATAGCCCTCTGCACCACAAACAAGCCCCTTTAACCGACCTTAGCAGAGCAGAGATTCCAGAGAACAGCCACCATGCTCAAGAGGCCCTGTCAGAAAGGAATAGTATACATGTCCGGCTCCCACCTTTATGTATTCTTCCTGGATATGCCCCGCTGCACAAACACGCATTCAGAGGCACCACAGTTGTCTGAGGCACACTGGCGGTCACCCATGGAAACAACTACCACACGCGACAGAAGAAGGACGAAGTTGTCGCCCCACATGCACAGACACAGGAATAACTAAGAATGTGGATGCGCTGCACTGAACACAATACATTTGAAATGAGATGAGTGTCACTGGCACCAAGAGGTATATCGTACTTCCAGACAGGAGCTTTGCGCTTGCTTCCAATGTCTTATAAAACATATTCTGCCTGAAGGCTGCAAAAGAAAGAAACGTGCCCGTAGCTCAAAATAACAAAGAAAACTATGATTTGAAAGCCTCTGTGTATTACCCCAGTCAGAAGGGTAGAAGGATATGTGATTACAGCAAATTCACATCTATTCGATAACGTCACAAAACGGCCATTCCAACGTCCAGTGCTGAGCACAATACATTTGAAAAGGGGGCCTCTTAGAAAGTTGTGTCCTGAACAACTACACGCTTTTCCGAAGCAGCATTAAAACTTCTCTCCCTGTGTATGAGCAATTCATACATATCAGCCAGGCAATACTTTACAGCAAACTGAAGCAACGCCATGCAGACAAGTGATTTCCAGCTTATTAATTCCTACCCTATTTCATTTCAAAGGGTATTCTGGAGATGGCTAGAGTAAAATATTTTACTGACATTTATTAAACAGGATGATCAGTCCTTGCATGCTGCGGAGTAGCCACCACAAACAGAAAGATGCAGGTGTGGCACTGCCGTAGTACATAGACATGAGGCCCAGCATTCTGCAAGCGGCCGTGAACACAACGCATTCGCCAACAAAGAGCAAGCTTTTCCAATTGGAATTCAATAACTTCGTTACAGTGAAGTTTGCGCAAACCTGTAACCCCACCCCAGCATTATTTCAACAAAAGGGGCAGACTGATTACCAGGGGCGACGTGGCGTCTTCTGCCCCCAGGGGCTCCTCCGGGTCCCGGCTACCCACAGAAGGAGTCGCGGAAGGCCGGGGGGCAGGCAGGTGCCACCCTGTCTCATCCACCTGGTCCTCTGGGGGCGAGAGGAGCAGAAAGGCGAGGGTGGCAGCGGTGCCGGAGCCCACGAGGCACCTGGAAGCCGTGCGCAAAGCGTCTGGAAGCCGTGCGGCGAGGCCGTGGTGCTGCTGATTCTGAGCCCATGTGGAGGGAGCGCATGTGCGCTGCTGCTGGTGCGGGCTGGGCTGCTCAGGAGCAGCAGGAGGCCTGCCAAGCACCTGGCGTGTGGCTGGGAGTCTACCTTCCGTCCGAGACCGACTCCCTGCAAACCCGCCCACCATTTCCCAACTTGTCACAGGGCTAGACCCACCCTCCGTGACGAATTGGGAAAGGGTGGGGTGACCATCCTCCACTTCCTGACTGACGTGAAGCCCCTAGCGCTACAGGGCTTCAGCCTGAAGCGCCCGGGGCTAACTTTATCCACATGTCAATAGGGGGTGGAGACTGGTCCTCGGAGCTATGTCTTTGCCGAGCTGATGACCTCACAGGCCTCAGGCTGTGAGCTTGTCAGCCCGGCAAACATAGACTCAGTCAGGGGAGGGCCTGATCCTGCCGGTCTCATGTCATGTGACACAGTAGCCCCGAGCCAGGCCCCAGCCCCAAGCAAGAAAGAGGTGTGTACATTTGTTTTAGGGAGGGAGTTAGGGGAGTTTGTTTTCACTTTTTTTTTTTGTTACGGTTACAAGGGTTTCTTTTTTTTTTTTCTTACGGTTACGAGGGCGGAGCCCCGACGCCCTCATGCAGAAACCGCCACTGCTTCTTACCCACTTGCCTGCTGCAAGGCGACTTTTACTATCTGCCAGGGAAGCAGTGGAAAGTGTCCCTACGCTTGTCTAATATTACATGTGTTCCAGAACTGTGGAAGCCAGTTCTATGTCCTGGTCTTTGAAAATATCGGAACCTGTCTTTTTTTGGAAACATACCCTACAGGAATGAGCCTACTTCAAGGAGCTGTGGGCTGGGAAGCTGCAAATGTCCTGGACCCAAAGTGTAGTAAACCAGAGAGAAACCTGTACCACCTGGACTGGATATTAAATAAAAACTGCCCAGAAGACCTATTAGTTTAAGTCTGAAATGTCCTATGAAGGTTAAAGAGTCCTGCTGAACTGGAAGACTGTCTTGTCGGACCATGATGCTCAGAGTCATGGAGACCCTTGAGGGTCTGAAGAGTGCTCATCAGAGCAGAAACGTGCATCAGATCAAGAATACTGACCCACCTGGTCACTTCTGGCCTGTGAGACCTATTTCAGTGCACTCAAACCTCCTTCCCTAAAGACAGTTTAGGCAACAGGAGTTATTTTCGTGTGCTATGCTAATGTGTTTTTAAGTTATTTCTGATTAGTTGGTTTTACCATAACATTGAATCCCACCCTTACCATTTTTTAAATATATTATTTATTAACGTCTTGCATGGTTTTAGTAATCTTGATTTGGACCTTTAAGTCTATATTGTATATCTGTATTGTTTATGCTCATAAATCCACGTCATACTTTTTATATGTTGCTTCTAGGTTGCAGCCTACGTTCCAAAATGAGCCAATGAACCATAAGGGAGTCCCTTTTACCTCTATGGACTGGACTGTGGGTCATTGCCAAACATCTGTATTTCTCACAGATCGATACAATTTCCCTAAAACTAATGTGATGATGGATAATGGCATTCATGCTGGCAATAGGTGTATAGTAGAGGGAGTCTGGAGGGTCAAATCCAGTTTCTTGGGCATAGTGAGATAATGGCAGAGTTTAAGGTTGGAACTATGTTACCAGTGAAGAGAGAGGAGTTAAGTATCTGAGATCTCACTGAGAATGGTTGCCACATGCGTGTTTATGGAGGGATACACACGTCTAATGTAGTGGAGGAAGACTTTAGCGTAAATATAACGGAACGAGGACTGGAGAAGTTTACTGTTGAGGAGTGTGTGAGTGCCATGGTGGCTAGAATGGTGCACTTTAATTTTCCACAAGAGGCACTGGAGATGTTTGGATCTTATGCTAAATGCTAGAATGTTTGTCCATCAAAGTGTGATGGATGACATCAGAAGGTTGTTGAGTTTGGTGCATGTTCTGCTTGGCTGGGGATAACCTTACTCAGGACTTTGAAGTAAGAGCTTAGTTGAGTTATTGGAAGATGGAAAGGGTAGGATAGAGGTCAAGATAACATTAAGCAGCTGCCTCTGGTGACATTAGCAGACTGACAGCAATTTAGGCCTAGAACCACCAAATGTGGCCTCTTTGTCATTGATGGGAACCATGAAATGCCTGTTTTCACACTGTAGCTAAAACCATAGCAACGATCCTAAAAAGTAGGTAGGGTGTTGTATTGGGATAGCACTGCTTTTTAATTATCTTCTGTATCTGCCTGTGTGGATGAGGCACTGAAGTTTGCCTTTTACGTTTGAGATTATGGTGTTCTGGTGTAAACCAGTGGTTTATGCCTTGAAGATTATATCACATACTTTAGTGAGAGGTGATAGTGAAAGATGATAGTAGATTTGGGCATCTTCAAGGTAGTGGGATGAATTAAGGCAGCCCTGAAGGAAGAAGAGTCAAAGAATAAGCTTGTGAGTATTGAAAAGGTGTAGAATTTTGGAGTTGCACTTGTAAGGTGATTGGCCAACAAGGAAAGAGAGGAGGAAACAGCTAATTAAGAGGTATTGTAGAGGGGTGCTGGAGGAACGAATAATCTCCTGTATAAGGACGAGGCCAAAAATGTGGAACATGTCTGTCTAGGCACAATGTGGGACAATACCAAGAGATACAGGAGTCAGTGGGAGCCCGAGCCATGTGCATTGGAGTCAGTACCACTCTGTGAAATACCCAGGAGGGGGATTTTGCTAGGTAGTGAAATAGTAATGAAAATATTGGAACATAAATAGGTGCAATGGGGTCACGCTTAGTGGGACATTAGTGCTTTAAGATGATGAAGGGTATATTGGAATTAAGTTTAAGGTTATAGGCAGTGACCACAGAAGACTACCTCAAGAAAAGGTCACGTATATTGGAGGTTATGACTTGTTTATGGGTGATGGCAATTTGTCCAGGTTTGCTGTCTGTGATGCAAAAGCAAAAGTAGGGTATGTAAGTCTGCCACTAATGAGGGTGAAATCAGTGGAGACCAAGGTTTTGATAGCGGGCTGAGGAAGGAGGTTATATTTAGGATATTAATTTTTTGTTGCAATGGATGAGGGAGAACGTGTGAGGTGATGTCATGCCATACACACAAAACTCCCATTTCAGGAAATCAGCTACCAGAATAATGGACGCCTCACCATGCCACCCACAAGCAAGTCCAAACACAAACTGTGCAGGTGATTAAAAAGGGAATGTGCCAAGATGATGGCTTGAACCATGCGAGTTGTTTTGAAACCCTATTGTGAACTGCCTATCAGCAGGTCTTCAGTTTAAAATGCGAAATGGACCACAATTTAATTATAAGTGCATGAAATAGTTTTAGACCACTCGGCCCCACCTCCAAACACAAAGTTCTTTTAGTAATAACTTCAAAGATAAAATCCAAGGAACAGAACCGAAGAGAGTAAGAATAAGATCCTAACTCAGTCCACAGAAAATAACTAATTGATCCTAACCAAGCCATAACTTTAACTCTACCATTACCTAGAGGCTAAGCCTCAGAGAGTCCTAGAAGGTTCTACCTAAATATACATGAGTCTTAGATCTCAATCAAGTAGTAAACAGAAAGAAAATAAATATATCCTGGAAATGGGTCACAAAGAAACAGAAATCTCAGGAGCAAGAATGTTCAACATTCGGAGCAGGATGTAGAAAAGCAGGAAACAACTAGATCCTGGCAAGAATGTAGCAGGTAAGAGTCGAATTCCAGCCCCATAGGAAGCTAAAAAGATGAGGATCAAAATCACTGCTCCTTTGTTGCCTTTGTGGGTGCCAAGCCTTGATTGGTGCAAGGAAGAGAGACATGGACCATTACCACTGACGCATGGATGAGGGACAAACAAGTGCAAAAAGAGGAGCATATCTATAGGGCAGCAAGGAGGCCCTTTGTCCACAATATGTCCTCTGGCCGATCTCAAGATCCCTATAGGCGTAGCATGAAGAGCACTAGCCAACGCCACCTACCTGACCCCAGACAAGAGAGATGCAGAGATATTCAGCCCACATGGACTGGCATCTTCTGCATCAGCGTGCTTACCTGACTCCAAGTGCCCTGGCCCACAAATGCAAAGTAAGGTCCGAGCTAAACTGCCTTGAGCCGCTGAGAGGGGCATGGCAGGTTGGTGACATTTCAGTTAGTAGAGAGTTTAAGGTTGACGGGGGTGTCACATAGGTCAGTAATGCCTGCAATACATATTTTGAATAAGTGATTTGGAGGAATGAACCTGGTGCCAATGTTTAACAATAGAAGCGAGGGTGGATGCACAAAAAATTACTTGGAGAAGGCCCTACGTGGGCAGTATGCCAGAGGACCATGAGTGCAAGCTATACTTACTGGCAGCCATAATGCAGGAGCTTAGACTACAAGGCAGCGTAAAGGCAACAGTAATGGGCAGGAGAACATTTTTTTAGAGTAGGGTGATGTTCCACCATTGCTGTAAACAATATATAGTTAGTACCTAGTAATAGTGTTTCTCGCAGAACTATAGTTTTGATCACCAAGAGTATCAAAGCACATTATACGACAGTAGTAGGTGAAGCAACGGGCGCATCCAGTAGAGGTTGTCCTTTGAGGAAGTGGATCTAAAAGGGTACTGTGTTACCGTGTATTTAGGCATATATATATATGTTACGATAAAACAGGATCATCTCATCTTAATCAGGGATCACATGCAACTACAATTTTGCACATGGATATTCACAATTTAAAAGAAATTATGACCACTCTGAAGCAACCTTGACAGTGACACATAGTACAAATAAATTATAACATGTACTGGGTCAACAGCACACCCTGCCTTCTAGACCATATAAAGCACATATTTACTGTACATGTTTCCAAAAGCCGTGAAAATTACTGCAGTTGTAACTTGCTACTCATTTGTTAAAGGCAAAAACTAAAACGAGACAATACCTAAAGACTAGAGCAGGGATACTCAAAGTACGGCCCGGGGGCCGCATGCGGCCCTCCTGACCTTTAATTGCGGCCCCTTTGTGAACAACAGCACTGGGCTGCTGATCACTTGACAACGCAGAAAAAATCGTAAAGCTGTGAAATGGGCATACTTTATTTACACTTTAACTAAGAGGCCTAGACAACTTATCTTTAGGAACAAATTTATTGAGTTTTAACGATATCTTTCACTAGACATGTAAGAACATGACAAACTGTTAGCAAACTTCAAAAAAGTGTCTAAATGCATGAGCGTTTTACCTTACTTTGCGCACACCCTCGTGCCCACCTTCCATCACCCTCCTACTCTCGGCCTACTGGCACCAGTGCGGCCCTCGGGCATGCCACAGACAGTGTTTTGTGGCCCTCGGGGAAATGTTTGCGAGTACCCATGGACTAGAGCATAAGATGCTAATCCGGATAGCTCTTTTGGCATGGTAAAAAGCTTACATGGCAGAGATTTAATGGTTGTGTCTCTGCCACTTGTGCTCTAGCTGCTCCCTAGATCACACATATTTTCTGCATTTATCACACAGGTGAGTGCTCAAAAGCCTTTCTGTTGCTCAGCGATTTGTGCCTCTAGCCTTAGAATTTTCTTCCTCTGAAAAACACTAATTCTAATGTGTGATTATTCCTTTTAGGAGTAGGAATACATTAGCCATACACAAAATTTGAATGATGGACACAAAGCACCGGCTTAAAAATTGTTCACCGCATGTATTCCCCCCCTCATTTGGACACTTACCAGTTTGTTTCATTCCTCCATAAAATGCGTCTACATTTATTAGAGATTTAAAAATGAATCCCATACAGCCCTGAAGATGGTCTTGATTATTTGGTAAATCAAAAAGGACTAAGAGAACTGAATCTGTAATTAAGTGTTATATTCTATGAAGTACTTTCAACTCAAAGGGCAGAGTATCATACATTTATAAAAGGGGACTCATTCATATGTTTGTTATTTACCTTTTGTATATGATCAGTATATGGCATTTGCTAGTTGATGTACCCCATTGCTGACTTTTTCCATTTTTGGTTTAACTATAAAGCCCATGCATGTATGTGTTCATATGTGTACACCTTCTGATGCATTCTATTTCTATTGCTCACATAAATCCTTTGGTTGGTTTTATGTGTCTTTTCGCATAAATGTATAAATAATCAAGAAATAACCATTATGGTTTCACTTAAATGAGCTCCTTGTTGGCCATTTACATGAGTAGATATTGATACCCAAGCTAACAAGGGTCACCCTTCTTTTTACAATCCAAATGCAACACACATTCTACAGTGCAATGTGGAAGATCCCAGATTAAAAATAGAATTAACACATTTAATAATATTTTTACCTAACAATGCAATAATTCTACCGGGGGAACGAATGAGCCATGTGACAACATAGGGGATAGTTTCGCATTTATGGCCACCAAATGGGCAGTTTTCCCGACGGGGGCTGGTTTCTTAAGGCTTAGTTCATAACTGCCATTACTACCAAGAGCTAATACAGGTGGCCTGTAGCGACAATGAAGCCTCTATGTTGGCAAGCATGCTGGGGTCAAATGAAAATACACAGCTTTGCTTTGCGTGAACTCATTCATGTCCCATTATAGGCCACTATTTTACCCCAAAATTTCTGTTTTTGGTTGATATACCCAATCACTCCTTTAACAATGCCTACAAATCTAACCATTTTGTGTACTATTACTAACTCATAGTTTTTTTTAAAAATATGTCACTTACCACTAATTTTCCTTAAACTCCACGACTTTAATACTCCATAAAGTGGGCTTCGCTCGTTACTGGGACCCCTTTTTCTTTATCCAGTCCAACTCCGTTACTGGGGTAAAACATTACCTCACAATCAGAAGTTGTTGATGCTCTATTGAACAGGATGATGTTGCTGCTTTCTTCCCTTACCTTCCACTGCTTTTGTTATGCATTTGTTAGGTATTTACTGAGATTCATGGTTTTCTTTGTAGTGGGCTGTGTGTGCTGTTTATTTGCTGGAGTTTCAGTTGTTACAAGTTTGCCTACTAAGTAAGAGAAGAAGCAAAAGGCTCCTAAATCTAACATTATTATTATCAAAAGAGGTGGCTCAAAGGAGGAGTATATATTTTCAGGGGTAATCAAGATACAAGGCTTTGTCATTGTGATGCAGAAGCTAAAAAGGCACAACCTGGGTACACCAGCTCCTTCTCAACCTTTACAATCCCTGTGGGCACAGTAACTTCCATCATGGTGATACCTGGCACAGACTATTCTTGCGAAGATACAAAGGGCCAGATGTACGAAGCATTTTTTAGGTCACAAACGGTGAATCGGGCCATTTACGACTTGAAAAATGCTATTTGGGATGTACAGACCCATTTTTGCGATTCGGTAATCTATTTACCGAATTGCAAAAAGGTCTGTGAGTCACAATTAGGAAGAGGTGTTCCCTTCCAAATTGTGAGTTACAGTCCCATGTATGATTGTTTTGTGACCACGAATGCAGTCGCAAAACAATCGCAGTTAGCACCAGTTTCAAATTGGTGTTAACCCATTTGCAAATAGGAAGGGATCCTCATATGACCCCTTCCCGTTTGTGAATGGCAGCGAAAATATTTTTTCAGAGCCAGCAGTGGTCCCACGGACGGAAGTGTTTTTTCTTGATGCCATTCCCACGGACCACTGCCTGCTCTGCAAAAAATGAAAAGACAACTTTTCATTTTTCATTTTGAAATGCATCTCATTTTCCTTGAAAGAAAACAGGCTGCATTTCAAAATAAAAAAAACTGCTTTATTTAAAAGCAGTCACAGACATGGTGGTCTGCTGTCTCCAGCCGGCCACCGTCCCTGTGAGGGTGGCCATTCCCAATGGGGTCGCAAATTGCGACTTACCTCATGAATATTCATGAGGCAAGTCATTTGCGACCCCATTGGGAATCGCAAACAGTGTCATTGACACTGTTGTACATCAGGTTTTGCGACTCGCACATTAGCAACCTGTATAAATCAGGTAGGATACTTGCTTGGTGCATAACAGTAATGCTCAGCCATTGCTCTCTCAATCACAGAATCTGACATGGCTCTTATCATAGGAGGTGAAATAAATATTTGGAAGTGTTTTTTCTTGATGCCATTCAATTAATTGGTACTGATTTGGTGAATGGGACCCCTTTTTTGAAGCACTGTTACCTGCTGAATTGTGGGTTTGTCTGTTTTTGAACTGTTTTGCTAGAGAAGAGTCCACAGCTAGTCACCCAACCTGTTCTCTTACCGTATTACAATAAAAAAAATGGGAGATTTTGTTGAACTGTTTTACTGTTTAAGAATCTATTCACTTCTTTTCACAGCCAGTGTTCTCAGTGTAATCACCCCATTGATTGTGTGAATTATCAACTGCAATAACTTTGATTGAGTGCAGGAACTGTATTTCTTTGCATATTATGTAGTGACAGAGGATGGGATTCGGTTTTATGAAATAAAAGGGGTTTTATTTTCTCTAAGATTTTGCTTCTTAGTGTGTTGTGATTCACAATTACACACTCTGAAAGCCCATTGTTGTCTGATGTGTTAACATTATCTGGTGAATTGTTAGTGGTCAAACAATCATAAGGTGATGGAAGGAATATCTGCATTAAAGAGCCAAGCTACAGCAACTAAAGAGACCCAATCACAACTGTTCCTACAGGAGCAAGACCAAGATTGATTTGCATATGGGTGGGTCTAATGTGAGGTATATGGTAGGCAAAAGAATGCTGTGTTGGAATGCTATCCGAGCAATTGCAAGTGGTTAAGCACTCCTCCCATCACAATTTGTGCTTTTGATGTAACCCCATAAGTGACCAAGGTTAAGTCCAGACGTGGGTCTCTTGATCACTGTGCCACTTAAACCCACTTACACCTAACTGAAGAGGCCTAATCAGGCTGACACCAGTCTTTGGTTGATTCTATTTCGGTTTGAAGAGGACCTTGCTAGGCAGTTCAGGCTGTACTGTTCCTATTGGAGCAGGACTAAGGCTGATTTGCATATGGCTGGGTCTAATTTGAGGTGGAATGGTGGGCCAAAGAACAAAAGGTTGTAGTGCTACCCTGAGCACTTGCCAGTGATTAAACTTATTGCAAGCATTCCTCTAATTACCTTGTGTGTCTGAATGTTAGTGGTGTACTGAACCTGCAAGACCTGTACTTCAATACAGAGCTTGCCGTCTAGTTCTTCATAATCATGGTGAGACTGGCTCCCACTGACAATGTCAAGTCTATGGGAGTCAATAGTTTCCATTTGACATGAAAACTAAATGTGGTATGTGGAGACTAACATTCACGAGACATTATGCAATATATTGGTGTCTGTGATGCCCCTTCTGCAGCCTGTGCTCTATTGAATCCCTAGACTTTAGTGTCAGCCTTACTTTGACATTGAATTCCAAGTGCCACAAGCCAACATATACTCACGTATGCAGAAGTCTCCACTCTCATAATATCCCGGGCAGCACTGCGAGCGGCGGCGGTACATGGTCCTCAGCCCCCTCCTGTAGGCCGTCTTATAACTGATCCTGCATCACAAGACATAAAATAACATGTCTGAGAAGAGTGAAAATCAATGGGCGACTTTGGAATTCCATTTGCGATCAATTATAACAACGATATCATTGCACTACCAGCTTAAAAATGTATGAGGTTCTTAGATATTAAAAAACACAATGCGGGGGAAAAAAATCAATCAAGAACTTTCAAGCTTGCAAAATATGCAGCACGTTCTGCTCCCTGCCACGGACATGGCTCTGTCCTTGCACATTAGGATCACCTGCGCTCCTGGGAGAGAGTCGGCTCTACTCCACAGCAGATACCTTGCATTCATAATTGCATTATGTCCAGCATGCAGCTCTTCTGGGCCTAATATATGCCATAAATCTTTGTACTGGCTTCCAACCCTGCAGAGACAAGGGGAGCCCATGCTTTCACACTCATTGGGAATAACATGCATCGAATCACACCTGGAGTAGGTGTATGAATGGAAATTATATTACATTAGATAAATATATTTACTGCTCTATCCTAGACACCCCGTGGACTATGGAGAGTGTATCCAAAGTTTATAACTGAATTACTGTCACCCAACACATTTTGTACTACAATGATCTTAAAAGGACCCTCAAGGACTCAAATCCATTATATGCACTCTATGAGAAAAGCTCTTTGGTATGTATGTTTATCCACTAACTGAATTCGACATTTATGTTCTGAAAAAACATGGTTAGGCTCTTGATGGCTAAGAAAACTTATTGGGTTACTTTATAACCTTTTGGCTGGATCATCCATGGCTCTGTCACTACCACCAGCATAAAGTACATGAAGATATAATAGGGGGCAGAGATAAACAATGAAGTTGGCACGTGCACCACCCAGGTTTAGGAGAACAAAATACCCATCAGAACAAATACAGCCATTATTCCATCTGTAGAGTGTTCTGTGAACGCTAAAGCCCAACAGGCAAGACCGTTCATTCCGCCCCTCATGAAACTGATGGAAAGTCTACATAACCCACCACAAATGTAGTTAGATCAGTTCAAGTGAGCAAATATTAATGGTGTATGTAGGCTCCAAACCAGAGATCAAGCCAGTGCTATCTCCGTCTCGACCCTGCTGACAAACTTGTGTTTCCTCTGGAGCTGAAGCAATGCCACTTTTTTCCCACGGCTTTGTTGAATTTGTATTGCCAAAAAAATAAATAAAACATTCCTGAGATGTGACAGGCTCTACCAAAACATGTCTGGCATGGTAACATCTCCTTCCCAAATGCCAGTCCAGCTCTCGACATACCCCTTTCTACATAGATGTCTTCTATGACTCTTTTTCATTAAGCCATTTCACAATTAAGGACTATTTGCAGGAAATATCATATGTTGGAGCAATGTATATTATACATCCGTGGTATAGGGAGACTTATAAGCTTTTGTGGCAGAAGAGATAATATAAGAATGCCTCCTCTGAGTGCCGTATCTTGTCCATTGAAAGTCTTTCCTAACATATCTCAGCCCCTGACACAGTCTTACAAAAGTACTTTTAAATATCACGTCTTGAACACACTAAAGTTTATATTCGATATTTTATAAAACAGGCATTCGTAGAAAGGGTTGTAACAAATAAACATCAGGATGCGGTGTTGTGGAGCACCTTTTTAAGGAAGCACCCACAAGTGTTAAGTAGCAACAGCCACACAACCATTATACCTGCTGGGCAGCTTGCAAGGCCAGACACTCATTGTCACACAAGCCGAACTAAGATCTTGCTGATTTACAGCCTCCCAGCACCCAACATTCAGGGTTCACTTTTTCACTTCTAACTAAATCATGTCCCTTTGCACTCTGACTTTTCCACTGACTCCTCTTCACATGACCCACATCATTCACTTTGACGACGCCCTTTTCCTTCACTCCAGACTCCCTGTTCTCTTCCCCTTGTACTCAATTAGACCACACACCATTATGATCTACATGACTCACAAATACTCAGACTACGCCCAACAAGTGCTACCATCTGTGATTCAATAACCTGTTGCAATTTCTTCTGAATTTTCGGAAAGGCTGTAACATAACCTTAGAATCCCAGTCCTGGTTTCCTGAATGAAAGCATCCAATGATCCAAATGTTGTCTCCTTACAGCCTTTAAACCAAAGAGCAATAAGACACAAAGGAAAATTAGGTACTCCCTAATTCACCTGGACCTAGTATTAGGTAGATCCCTTTCTTGTGCCTTCCCTTGAAATGACACAGATCGCTCAGGCACAATAGGTGATACGGGTCATCACTGGGGTCACTCCTTGCCAGAAACTGATGTTGCTAGGTTGCTGCATCATGAGCTCAATGAGTTTTTTTTTATTTGTTGGAAACATTTTTGTTTTATGTGAGGCTTTTATTTTCCACCCAGAGTACTGTTGCTACTCAAATTGTGTATAGTTGAGTTGGATGAGCATTTCATTAGTTTTTCCACTCGTGTAAATACTTAGGGTCAGGTTATAAGGGTCTTTCTGCCCATTGTTTACTAGTTAAGATATTTCTCCCTGTATTAGTAGCTATCTATAGGTCGTATGCTTTCTTCAGAATTACTGTGATCCCTGCCCATCCTCCTACCTGTATGCATTCGGGAGAGGATAACTTTAAAAAACAAGACCCGCCTATTGGCTCTAATGAGACTTGTTTTGTTGTGAAGGAAGGGCGGGGCGTCTGTCCTCCTCGCAAAACCTAAAAATAGCAAGGTGTGTGCCCAGAACTAGCTTAGGATTTCTTGAGGTTGCTGTATTGAGTGGTGCTGTTCTGACGTTCCACTTGTTGTGCATCAAGGTGAGATCCTTCTGAGCTGCTCTTTGTTACTTACTAATGGAGCCGCGCTGAATGTCACACTTGCTGCAACTTATTTCCTTTGGAGAGACTTTGGGGATTCGGACACTGCAACATATCGCTTTAGGTACCTTTTCTACATGTATAACCAGATCGTGGATGTAGTCTGCCCTTAGTACGATAACCTTGTAGGTTCCTGGCAGCTTGCAGCTTTTTTACACTTTGTGTTTCGTCACGTTTGAGGTGATAGGAGACAAAACATGCATCGAATATCTACGGTTTCTGAGGAATGGTAAAGTACACATGGGCTCCTCCAATTTACTAGATCAGCACTTCGTCTTCCTTTTAGGGGTGCCTTTTGCTACTGAAAAGCTTTGTTGCTGTTAGCCTCCGAGGGCTCTCTTGTAGCTCCATCATGAATCTGAAGGCGAGGGTTCTTCTCGCATGGGGAGTGCCTAGCGGTCGCTTGGTAAGACATGTTTTGGCTCTAGTTCTCTGCTCTCCTACCCCAAACCAGCTGTGGAGGGCAACATTAGCCTGTGAATAGTTAGGTAGGCCTCTAATGCGTTAAGTCCATATTCTGTCATGGCCCAAGTCGTTTAACCCAAATGACAAAGAACAATCCTAGTTGGTACTTTAATAAAAATAAAACACGTTTTGACTGTGAAATGCAGCGGTTGGTGCTGCACAAAGACCGTCAAGGCTTTCAGAACTGTTTGATCTTGCTGCAGATTGCGAGGTGAAGCCTTTCCTTTAAAGCGGTCTCATCGGGGCACCATTCATCTTTGGTGCTTACGCGGGCAAATAGGAGTCCTGCCTGCACCTCTTTAGTGGACCCCTGGATTGCTGGAGCCGAGAAGTCCCAGAGATTGACCCATGCTCGTCTTTCTCAGGAGATGGGGTCTCATGTTCTGACACTGGAGGCAGTCCCTTTGAAAAGTCGTTTTATCTCTTGCATCCGTGCCTGTGATTAGTAGGTTCCACTCAAAAAAGCAGTCCAAAACCCGTTGTATAGTGGAGCACTCATAAGTGTAAATTCAGTATCTAATGCCACCTAGCCAACGTCCAAAAGGCTTTATATATAACCAAGTTTGCTCTTTGTTCATCATTTATTCAAAGAAGTCATCCAAGTCTTGATGTGGTATAAAGCTAAAGGTTACTTTTTCTTAAGTACAGTTCAGACTGATGAAGTCACATCATTCATCAAAAAGATATTTCATAGAATCCTTCAGCGGACGTGTGTTTCAGCCCCCCACCTGGGACTTCCTCAAGGCTATTTCAATAGGTTTGCAGCATCAAATATAATCTAAGTGATGTAAACTATGGTTCTTTGAAAGTCTCTATACTGACCCCGAAATTGATAAGATGACCAACTGATGTCCTAGTTACTAGTTCCGTGAATCGTCCGAATAAGCCTACAGCACCCAGCATTCCCAGGCAGTCTCCCATCCAGGTACTAATCAGGCCCGACCCTGCTTAACATCTGACATCAGACGAGAGCAGGTGCTTTCAGGGTGGTAAGGCTGTATAAGGATGGGAAAACCAGGTGATGTAGGCTACTAATTCCGCGGATTTATTGAATCAATAACTAGGACATTGGTTGGTCATCTTATCAATTTCGGAGTCAATACCTTGGCTTGTTACCAAACAGAGTAATGTACCATCTAGGAGACATTGCTGCCTCTTTGTGCTAGCCCGATTCATCCACATTTTGGAGACTATTTGGCCTCCTTCCTTTGCCCTAGGCCAACACTCCCACTTGATGCAAACGAAGAACATTGGTACCACCTAACTTTTAGAGCTCGAATAGTCAGCAGGGGTTCACTGCCACAAATGATTACATGAACAGACCACAGGATGCCATCTAATTAGGAGCCCGTTATCTTGATGATCCCATGCCCCCTTTGGATTCCCACAAGCAACTCATCGACTACAGAGGACAGGCCCCTTTTTCACCGACTACAATGAAAGGGTCCTGATAATGGACACTGATGTTTTACAACGAGAATCATGTGTGGGGTTATGAAGTATGGCAGTCTGCACCACTCAAACCTTTCTTGCTGCCTATCCATGCTACCTGGCAGCAGTGGGTTCTCGTGCAGTAATGCATGGCCAGATGGATTGTCACAGTGCCTTGGAACCTGCAATAGACAATGGCCATCCCAGCTGAGGGGTATAGCCCATTTCTCTTGCCTGTTAGTATGCAGGATTAGATTAGACCCATCTCACTGATCAAGGTCAACAAGAATCATTGCATTTTACATATAGCTATACATTTCAGAATGCGCCGTAGCAGTCAACAACTTTACAAATTAAGCCACAGATACCTCACAATCACAGACCTTCCAGAAATACACAACTTGTCTTGTGAGAGTTCAGAGAAGACGTACACAGCATGTGAGTGTGAGAGCCCTAGGTGATGTCAAGCACACAGGGTATATGATGGATCAGGAAAGGCATTCACTAAATGTGTGGAAGGGCATTACTGGAAATATAGAGCAGGTGTGGTATAGCTTAGGGGAAGCGAGCTCAAAGGAGGCCCAAAATGCATCCAGAAGCATACCCCATGAGTGGGGAGGGGGGCACGCACACACCATAAGATGGCCTCTTGCAGGAATAGTCAGTGTGTGTGAAGGTTCAGGAGGTGCGCAGTTTTTTTGTAAGTCTTTGTTGAGCCCTCAAATGCTATATGCAAGGACCCTTAACTTGAAAAGTACCATGGTACGATGTGAAAGATATTAAGAGATAGTTAGGAGGTAGTCAAAAAGGGCAGTTAACAACCCCCCACCCCTTGCCTCTTGACACCCACTCCAGCTCACACTCACCTGTGCCTTGTACATTTGAACCAGTTGAGTATGTCGGTGCACCTTGTGTAGTAAATCTGATCGAAGGGGTGAGCGTAGGACTCCTGCACAGTGACGGCATAGCTGGAAGCAAACAAAACACAAAATCATGTATTTAGCTTTTTTTGGTGGATTGAATGGTGCCACTGGTGGCCAAGGATCCACAACCGAGCACACCAATTCAATTACAGATTAAACTTTACAAAAAAGTCATTTTTTGTAGGTACCCATGTGTGATAACCCTGAATTGACTCGCTGAGCATTGCTCCATGTGGTAAGGAAACGGAGAGCTCTCACATTTCCATGCCCTTGCTCTATAGCAGTGGTAAACATGATTACTTTGGATAATTAGGACCATCTCACCATTTGTGCTAAGACCCAAAGTGTCTCCGTTAGTCCTCACAGTGAGATGCTCATAGACGGATTTTGGCATGCACTTGACTTTACCTTCGTTTACAGCATCATTTTGTGCATTGTGATATGCCAATTTGCTGAGGATGAGAGCTCCTGTTTATTAATGGTATTATTATGGTGAAGACTTACTTATGGAAGAATTAGAGTATTACACACTTTCATCAAAAAGAATGCTAAGTGGTACATGTACGAAAATGTAATATTAATTGGGGGGTGGCTATCCATCTCAAGGAATAATCATAACCATGTCAGCGGGAACCCTTAGGGTCACTATATTAGCTGAGCTCAACCTCCTGGTAGCTATAGCACAGAGCACAAAGGCTTAACTTAGGACAAAGAGTGAAGTATGTATGCAGTAAAAACAGTAACAAAGTGAATATACAATACAATAAAAAATTAAACATAATTAGACAAATAAAATCATATTTAATAAACAAAAAATACAAAAATACAATAAGGAGAACCAGAGATTCAAATTTTTTAAAAGTTTTAAATGAGAATAGCGCCAAAAAGCACAAAGTACCATGATAGTCAATGGTTGCTGCAGACCGGGGCCCAGGCACAATAATAGATTGGCCACTATTGAGTGTGGGTAGGATAGACTAAACAGGTTTGTCCTGGTCAAAGATTTTTCCTTCTGACTTATTCTTTAAGTTCCAATCAAATACAGGAGCACACTTCTAAAGCCCCACAGGGCTGTAGGGGAGGCACTTAGAGATCAACAGGGTGTCTGACAGAGGGCCAAGAGCAGATTCCAGTCCAGGGCCAGTTTCCACTGGTCAGCTGGGCAGCTGCAGGAAAGGCCTCTTGTTGTATCCTTTTAGGTTGATCAGAAGGTAAGACTTATGACGCTAGGAGTGCCCTTCCTTGTTCTGGGACAAGAGGGAGCTGGTCCAGTCCTTTAAGGTGCCTCTGTGGTCACAGGCAGCAAGCTCAGTCCTCCTCTTTTCTTCGTCAGTGGGTGCATGGAGATGCCACATTTATACATTGCACTAGCTAGTGGATGGGAATGACTCCTGAGCATCTCCTAACCAATAGATTAAAAGCACCAAAGGCAACCCTACCCACATCGGGCATTTTTAAGATGGCAAAAGACATCACCTATGCTAAACCTGTGCTCTGAGGGCAGGGGTTGTGTGTGGGGGGAGGGAGGTGTAATATGGTAATCCTGGTGTTCACCCACATCCAACATAAAATTCAGTTTAAAGCAGTCATTGTACCCACAATAAACACAGATAGAAGTCTGGTAGGACAAATGCAGTGTTCTTCAGCAACCAGAAAGTGAATACACAATCAATAATTCTCTTGGCACCCTGCTCTTCCCCTCTCAAATGTGCCCGAAGTTTTACAAGGAAAACTCAGAGACAGAGGTCTGGAAGGACAATGCAAGAACCGTCAGCAACCAGACAGTGGATACACAATAATTATCTTGGCATCCTGTTCTCTACCATTCCAGTTCTCCCGAAGCAAACCCAACAGACCTGTTAACCAGGATTTGACACCGTAGTGTAAAAAAGGATGCTCAAAGCCTTCCCATAGCATATTCTGCAAGACTCAGAGGAGTCATTTCTGCCCATTCATGTCAGCTTATTGTTTGCTTCTGGGAGGCATTTCACACCATATCAAATGCTAATCACTGGCTGGAAATATTGTAGAGCAAATGCAGATCAGCTTCCAGGAACCTCAAGCAGGGAAAAGGTAACTTTCTGAAAACTACTTCCCCTTAATATTTATCAAAGAAACAACTTCACTATTGAATTGTGTTTTCAATAACTATCAAAAATAGTCATCAATATTTTTTCTAGCAAGCCTCATCCCCGAGATACAGTATTAGAATTTTAATCTGTACCTGTTTTTCTGCATAGGACAGCTATACCTTCCTCAGTGAAAAATAGCTTTGGGATTCTAGTCGCTGTAAGGACATGTTTACTTAAAATTTCTCCATGTCCTACTTTTAAATACAAGCACCCCGCTTTGCTGGCTACAAGGCCTACATAAGGATGACGTATTAAGATTTAAAAGGAAGGTTTTGACTTGGGGTAATTTTGATAGGTTGAAATGAAGGTTTTACACTTCGGTAGTAAGGCTACACAGGGTTGGTCTGAAGCCATGTTTGTACTGCCAATGTAGTGGATGGCACAACAGATGCTTCTCTCTGCTGGTGGCATTTAACTTACAAGTCCTGGATATACTTTGTACCATATTCTAGGGATGTGTAGGCAAGCTATCAATTACTAAGCTACCAAGTATACCAATTTCCCCATGTCAAAAGGAGGAGCATGTGCACATTACTGCTGGTTAGCAGGGATAACGTGCACTGTGTTTTACAGCCAGCAAAAACAGTTAAAACAAAATCTAGTGATACACCACACAAAAGACAGTAATTTCCTACAGTGCAGCAGTAACAGCAGAACATATTAAACCCTTTATAGACATTGATTTAACTTTTTGATCCTAGCACAGAGAGTTCAATTTCCAGCTGTGACATAGCAATGGTGGCAAGGGCCTCGTGCAAACCTAGAAAATACAGAACTAGTCAGGGCTCAGTGGGGCCATATGGCCCCTTTGTTGCAGCACCAGTTATAGATATGTTGTTGACGTCAAGAGGAGTTTTGCACTTCTCAGGGTTTTAAAAGCCGCAAATCTCCAGCCGGTTGGGTGCTAAGTGTGTAATGCACCAGGTTAGATGTATCTATTGCTTCCATGTGAAGAGCAGGACATTTTTTTTAGGCAGAGGAGCCTCAAGTGAGTGCTTGTGATGGTCGCATTAACTTGGGGTGGTATGGAAATTAGAGTGAAACAGCATCTGGAGGTTACAGATGTGGACTACTGGCTCTGGTTCTTAACTTACGGCGGAGACCAGGTGCAGCAAAAGAGTAAGAGCAATACCACTCAGTGAAAAAGCTTTGTGTCGACGTTTCCAGATACACGAAGCTCTCCTGCATTCATTCCCAACCTACTTCAATGTTGCTTTGATTGGAATTTTGCCCAGATCCTCTCACAACAGAAAAGTGCACCTGAATGCCTCCTGCTTACATTTAGAATTTGATCTTTTATGCATTTTATTTCATGTGTGCAAGGAATACCGGGTGTGACATGGCCTACTCTGCACTAGAATAGCCTATCCTTTAATAGTGTTGGTCTCTTGGAAAATCTTCTAATTTACTTCTCATTTTAGGAGATGATGTCTCTCTGCTGGTGGGAGGCTTAGCTCCGCCCACAGAAGATTATCAAGGAGGAGGGAAGTGAAGAGGAGTAGGGATTTCCAATCTACAACATACTGTCTAATAGTTGGGCCATCTCCTGTCTTTTAGCTGGCCAAGCTCACTCCTGCAATGGATAACAAACATTATTTTGATTTTAACTATATAACACCTGTCCATCATTTTTGTTTACCTGGCCTGAGGTGGGAAATAGAGCCATGCAGGTCTACGGCAGCCATCTTACTTCTTGCTTGTGGACACAGAGCACTCATTTGTGGGAGCAGGTTTGCAGGTGTTGAACACAAGGCTCTTCTGCAACCAGCACAGGGCAACGTTGATTGGCTTGGGATCAGCGTAGGTGCAACAGTAATCTGAGGGCATTCTAGATTCTGGTACTCCAGGGGTGGAGAAGTACCAGGGCAAAGAAGGCATGGTTCAAGCAGGTAAATGTAGGCCTGTAGAAAGGAGGAATATTCTGCACATAGAAGGATATGGGCAATTTAAGGAGATTTCGTTAGTTGAGCAATGAGATTCTTAAAATTCAAACTTGGGAAATTATGAATTCTAGTTTTATCCATGCAGAAGGCCAGCCTCTCAGCACCAACTAAATATGGGGGTAGCTTCACTGAAAGCCTTGTATGTAAAGAGTGTGGAATAGGGAAGAATCGTCCTGCTATGCCCACGTATAGCGCATGAATAAAGGAAGAAACAAAGCAAATGAGGGGAAACAGAAAGAGGTATCTTATGATAAAAGCTAGCATCAGTTTACCTCGTTTTCTGCATTTCCTGTGAACTCATGTTTCCATAATAGGTGTAGAGTCCTGCCGGACATATTCTAGTGTTTCCACCAGACACTCTGCTGAGGGCTGGCTTCCACACTCAACCCACACCCATCCATCACAGGAGTCACCAGTCAGGTGACCCTGCTAATAACAGAGGCCGGGCGCACCTCCCCTGGGCCAGATACAAGTAACCCTACGTCTGTGTCATCTATATTAGTAGCATTAGGGCCTAGGGCTACAATAGGCAATACTGTATTTCAGTGCAGTGAGGTGCTTTTGGTATTTTAAATTCAGAACCAAGACCAATTAAGAAGTTGCAGGCTATGTATACTCAGGCAGAACAATTAGACTAGTTTTCTACCTTAAGGATTTCAAGAAAAGGCTCAAACTTCTAATGAAATGGCAGGCTTTACTCAAACAGGATTATGGATGGTAAAAAGCCGACGATGTTAAACAATTACAGACGTGTTTTGCTTCCCTGGAGGGTGATGTTAGTAACATCCTACGAGAGTAAGAGAGCTTGAGCGTTGTTACCACACAAAAAAAGATCTCAATAATAAGGCAAGTAAGATATAAATAAAGGACACACATCAAATGAGCTAAAATAAAACACGTGCACAAACCTCCCTGCAAATGGAACCCGAGCGAGCAGAAGGTGCTCGAACGGCGGAGGTTTCCTTTCGGACCTGGGAGAATTCAGATCACAGGCAAAGGTATCGATTTTTCGAAAAGAAAGTCTGTAACCCAGGCATCCCAATCAAGGAGAAACCAAAATTAAATACCAGAATTGATTGGTTGCACTGACCAGGACGACTTTGTTACTTAGATGTTAATAAATCACCCGGAGAGGGATTTTGGAATTATCGGCTGTTACTAAAGAAAAAAAAAGGTCACGGAGGGTGTTTAAATGTTCTGATCTATAATAAAAAAGGAAAACCGCAGTGCCTTGTGGGCAGGTCCATGTGGCATTGAGGAAAGTCAGAAGGGTTGTTGTACGTTCACAATCTGTTGTATTAACAACGGGTTACCTTCGATTATAGAACAATAATAACTGGACACTTCTACATGACTTGGGCCTTATTTAGGGTTTAACAGAATGGGGGTAATTCTGTAAACTTGCTTGCTCCACCAGTAGAAATTTTTTACCAGTGGTACCCAAGACAATGTGGCCTTTCGGGCAGATGCTCAGACATAAGTTTTCATTGTTTGGGACTGCCACGGAAATCCTGACGGTCCCACACCCGAAAATAAATAAATGACAACTAGCATGTCAGAGCCATTTACTTTTTTGATCTTCAGTAACAACCTCCCAGTTATAAGCTTCCAATTTCGGGGTTTGTTTTGAGAAACATGGCTCCCGCACAGCAAAAGCTTTAGTCACTTCTGAGGAGCAGCTATTGCAGCACCTTTGCTGAAGCCACAGAGATATCCACCTCCCTGGCAAACATCTTTAAATATGGCAGGATGTTCTTTGTCAGGGCAGCGTGGTACACTCCTCCGCTGACCTGCCAGAACAGCATGCAGCCTGAGTAACTCCACAGAAGCTGCAAAGTTTGTAGAGCAAACTCTTTAAACATGGCGCCCGCTCAAATGAATTGCTTTGAAGAGAGCCACCAAGGCAGCTTCTCCCTCGAAACAGACAGACCCCCAGCAGGTAAGGCCAGTTCTCTAAACATGGAAGATGGCCCTCTGCCAGGGTGACAAGACCATGACCTCTGCAACCCGGATGGATTGTGGGCTGCTCACTAGTGCCCAAATATGACCCTTGGCCACTTATGCATTAGGTCATGTGAAACCAGTCTGTGAGGTGCTAAAGGAAATAAACATTGCAATCCACGCCTATTTCCCAGTTTTCACTACTTCACACCATACTGGCAGGTTCTGGTACCCCTAAGCATCACTGCACGTCAAGTACAACTCTGAGGTGCTCCAAAGAGGGTCCAATGTCCATGAATGCTTTACGGGTTTGATAGAGGTCCATCTTTGCATGGCAGAGACACGTTAAAAGAGCACTGCCTTTAAATTATGTAATTAGTCAGAGCTTTACTTGGAATTACTTAGGCTAAGGAGCAGGCCAGGCAAGTACACTGTGCAAAAAATGTACATAACTATAAATAACGCATGCACCTCTCCCTCTGCTTTGCCTCGAGACACACGTCTAAGGGTATTTCTTACAAATGCACGCCTGCTAAACAACATAACCTTAACTCTCACCAAAATAGGAAATTTAACGAATCCTAGCTCCTGCTGTGACCTTACACCGGGTCCTCATACTCGATCTTCATACTAAACTACAACCGGTACTCCCTACAAACTTTATCCCCAAACTCTCAGCTCCAGTCGTTAGCCTGAAAGCCAACCAAAACCCCCAAAATCCACCATGACACAAATGGCAGATACAGCTCCACGCATAAATAATCCCGCCTCCGTGCGCTGTGAGACGGCGCGTACAGACATACACTCGAACGTAACATGGGCACGAGCAGCTTCTTCAGGCTAAGCTCAGTGTGCCAAAGAAGCTCCTGATAACACAGGGTTACTCTTACCTTTCCCAGTGACTGCAGACATTCGGGTCGTCTGGGTTTAACGAGGTGGCCGTGTTGAGCAGGAAAGACACAGCAAGTGCTGGTAGGAACCAGTACGTGGTACCACAGGACACCATCCTCAAACCTACAAAGAAAAGATGTCCATGAAATAAAGTCATCTGCAGCAACACCAAAGGAAATCACATGCACCAGCCAAGAGGCAAAGCTCGGGCAGTAAGTTACAGCAGGAAGGTGTCAAGACATAAGGGCAGTATTATGCATTGTGGCACAGAGATATCTAGGTTGTGGTACATTACAGAACAGAGAAAGAACAAGGGCAGAGGCCTAGTTATCAATAGTGCAGCCTGTGCAATACCACCAGGACCCTTAGGAGCTCATTGTACCCTATGTACAACTTTATGAATGAAATGGCCCGTTTTCCCTGCTTGCGCTAGGGCCTGCAATTCTCTTGCTACACCGCTGCACAGAGGAGAGTGTAAGAAGGAAAGAGAGGAAATGAAGGAAAGCAGGCAAGAGTGAGGGAGAGGGAAAGAGTACGAGGCAGCACCTAGGAAGGAGAAGTGAAAATAAAAGCTGAGAAATTAGGAAAAACACGGCAAATAAGGAGAAACGCAAGACGATTAACGAGGAAAACACCAGAGAAGGGAGTGGAAAGAATGACAATGAGGATTATTAAAAACAGGGAAAATATGAACTAGGAGTAAAGAATTAAAAGTGGGAAAGTGAAAAGAGGCAGAACGAAATGGAAGTTAAAAGTGAGAAGAAACATTAAAGAAGGTAAAAAATAAAAACATCTGCAGAAGAAAGACTGAAAGGATGAGTAAATCAAAGGATGGAAAGATAGATCAGAAGAGCAAATGAAAGAATGTGTAACATATATGTGGTGGTGGGGGAGGTTGAGGGTTGTGAAAGGTTTCTAACTGAATGCACTTTAGATATCCGAGAGCAGTTTGGTATATGTACCCTTTTGTGCACTGAAAGGGAAGCAGAAGAAAAACACTAAAATACACATTGAAATAGATTAACACACAATGGCAAAGTTAATATGTATCACCTTTATAATACAAGGGCCAAGCTATTGGTTTTGGCAATGCTTTTTTGCAAAGCACTGCTACAGCGAACGTTTTAAAAAATGAACATACTAGAGTAAAGGCAAATACATATCCAAAGGTATTTCTAAATCGTACCTTGAACTGAATAATTTAATTCTTTATAATCAGCATGGTTGATCTTTCAAAACGTTTTCACACAGTAATGCATGAAAATAATTTAAAGCGAATAATGAGATGTCAGAAGTTTAAGGAAAAAGTGTGCTTTAGGCCTAATTTATATTACACAGGATTTGGAACTAAAACAAATGCTCAAGCCATTTGGTAGTCTACAGCAACATTCAGGAGAACACAACACTTTTCTAGTCATACTAAATACACCTTCTGCATGAAATGTCTGCCCCTACTCCAGCTCCACAAATTTGGCCCGTGTGTGTCCATGCCTAGGCATTAATGCAACATGTGTAAGGCACATGATAAAAACATTGTGTAGGAAAGTGCCCATTTTGACATGCTCAAACCCCACTTTTTGCTCACTGGTACTGAGGTATTTTGAGCGAGGTGCACTGAGTCCTGGCCAAACAGTTCCTCAGTGCCAGTGTTCTTTCCCTAAAACAAGGTAAAATGTGTACAATTGGCACACAGTCCTGTACCTCTGTAAGTCCCTAGAAAATGATACCTCTGGTACCCAGGGCCTGGGTACTCGAGCAGGATGGCTAGCAAATATGCATACCAAAGCCAAGGACCTCAAAGACTGTCGCCTTTGGTATGTGACCCTGGCTCCCCCAGACCTGGGAGTTGCCACCCCCTGCCCCAAGGCCCACATGGCACCAAGACAAGTGGGAAAATTATTTATGCAGTAGGCATGTTATACCTCTGGGCATGCCACACCTCTGTGGTGGGCTACCTGAAGCGCACATTCAAGGAAGGGTTCCACCAACTCGATTTTGGTGGAACTAGGAATTCTGGGACAGGGTTATACCCACTTCCCACAAGAAGTCTGGGGCCACTGAAGCAGCAACCATCCAGGAGGAGGTCATTGTACTCCAAGAAGCCAGTCCCGTCTCCCCACAAAATGAGGAATCATCAGGACCAACCGTAGACGTCCAGCACCAATACTTGAGCTACCAGACCCCTTGCAGCAACCAAGGCTTGCTGAAGTCCAACCCGGATTCCAACATCACACCTGAAAACCAGCCATCGAGGGAGGTCAGCACCACAGAGGACATCATCCAGAAGCATCCAGTTGCCTTGCTTTGTCCCTCTTCTTGCAGATCCACCAAAGAACAGTGGGTGCCTTGACGCAGGAGCACCGACGACGAAGACCCTCTGCACAAGAGCTCCATGGCCCGTGTCCTTGACATCCATTGGTGTTCCCTTGCTCCCAGAACCCACACCAATGGAGCCCACTGTTGGGAGCTCCCGGACTTGTCCCAAAGTCCCTGTTGCATTCTCTTTCTAGATGGCCCCCTCTTTGCCAACCATGCAGTCTGCAGACTAGCACCACTGCACCAAGATGCCCAACTGCAGGTAAAACTGTATTGATGGTCTTTCTTGTGACCTTGCACCCCTAGCACACTGGAATCCACCGGGGACCCCTGAGAACTGTTTGCAAGGACCCCTTTGCAAAGTACTTTGGAACCCTTACTGAATAAAAGCATATATGAGTGAAAGTGTTACTTGCTAAATCAATACAACTGCAACAATACTTAACTCCCTTAAAGTATTCTGGTGTATAAACAAAGTAACTATTTTTCTAAACATTGGCCTTGACTTCCTTCTTCATTGTGTGTTTCATTTATTGATTCTGTGTTCAACAAATGCTTAGCACTACCCTTTGATAAGCCCAACTGCTCGCCCACACTACCACAAAAGAGAGCTTTTGGGAAAGGCCGTGTGTACTATTTGCATAGTGTACCCCTACATTGGGTACACTACATAGATAGCCAGCTTTAGCAGATAAACACTGCTCCTTAGTCAAAATTGGGCACAAATGTACTTACTGCAGTGATCTTATAGACGAGCTACAAGGGTGATGAGCAAGACAGAAAGCTGTGGAAGCAAATCACTACCTGATGGAGAAAGAGCAAGAAAACACGTGCACATCTACGGATCATTCAAAGAAAAACAAAAAATAGTTCCCTCATGTGTGCCGTGGATGGATACCAATGAAGAGGCTTAGCGCACAGATGAGAGAATGAAAACACGAGGAGAGTGGTTTGCTAATTGACTGTCTAAGTCAACAGATGAGAGGCAGCATAAAGCAACAACACAGTCTATGGAATAGCCTGCAAACTACAATGAAGACAAAATTACTTCCTGGTATCAACGTATGTGCTCAGCATGCTTGCACAGGCGATAGGATTCTGAGCTGGCCGGCACATAAAGCACTCTCTGCCTCATTTCATGGGCCACAGTATTTCCAAATGGTAAAAACTCACTTGGAAAATTTGTTACCACAGGTATCAGTTTTTATGCACAATGATGTTTCCTCCTTAGTCCGAATTTCATGTTGGAATTGGGAATAACTTGGTATTGCGGTTTTATATCACATATAACTGTACTGTTTCGCCCTTACATACATGGGAATGTCAGAATGGTGAAAAAACATTAATCTAGGCTGTACCTGAATAAGGTTTTGAGGGGTAACATTGTAGGTGCAAATGCAAATTGTGTGAGACTCCGTATCGAGTTTGGGTGCAAACACCATTTGCCCCTAATTTCTGAGATTCAGAATTACATCCTTTGTATTGTATCGACAGAAAGAGAGAACACAAATTACTTGTTTCCTGAGGTCTAACAGAAACCTACCTGGCCAGTGTTAGAGAAATCCCTAATTGACATAAGCAGTAGCCTGCCCTTACTTCACATGATAAAAATCCCCTCACAATTCACAAACCCAACAATTTTCCCATCATTAAGAAGCACAGGGCACTCTACACACAGGTTTCTGAAGCTCTTGTGATTTTTTACTCGTAAACACGGTTGTGAAAAAATACGTATTGGGAAAAAATCTATTGCATGTGACAAGTGGTTCTTGGGAGCATTCTTCAGCTTCAATGTCAGATGGTGGACGGTTATTTCAAGTCCTTCCAAGATCTGCAATATGCATTTTCTATTAAAAAGACCTGCAATATGAATTTTCTATTGAATTTTCGCAATATTGAAAGTATTTATTACAGGTGCACTCCCTGAAGAAGCAGTTAGATAACACTCTCACATACTATCTCCTACTCTGATCCTTTTGTTCTTGAGACTAAAGCATGGGCATGCATGTTTTCAGGCTAGTTGAAATTCTAGTGAACCTTTCTCTGGAGATATTGAAAATGCCCTGAAGATCCCTTGGTTAGAGTAAATATTGAAAACATTTGAAGATAAGCAGTCAGGCCCCTGCGTATACACTTCAAAGGTCTACACAAACAGAATCTAATATTATTTTCTTTAAGATCTTGCATAACTGTTCTAAAGCCCATCAGCTTGTTGACCAGACTCAACAAGCATATACTTTTCTGACAATACCATCTACCTGATTGCAACTTTGGTTTTGCCCCAAGCTGGATTTATAATGATCGAAGGTATGGACAGCCATGAGGCACATGAGTGGATATAATGTTAAGGTGACTTATTTGTTAACCTTGCTGTGCACTGGCATAACAGGCATCACAAGCCATTAAACAGGCGAAGGGGGGTTGAAAGTTTACGAGATCACACGGATGTAGGTCTGCTCAGGTCTAGAGCCAACAATACTTGCATTTCTCTTTTGTACAACCTAAGCCCCCAAGCCCCCTCTTTCTTCAGCACTCTTGATATACCGCTCAATAAATTAAATCTGGACACAAGCGTGTTGTATTTGTGTAAACCTCTTCTAGTTAGATAGATGGACTTTGTTTTACGTTTAGAGTGTTTTAGTCTCTTAGACTAAAATTAATCGAGTCCAAATATAAACAAGCAATTGCAATGCAATGGGTCTTGCGTTTGCTCGAGTTAGAGCCCTTTGCGTTTTAAACTCCTAACTGGACTTTTCTTGCCACATAAACTGAAAAGTAAAAGAGTTTCACATAGGCGAGCTGACGGCCGCCATGAGGGCGAAGCAGATGCACAAAAGAAAACAGAAATTCGCTCGCAGTGAAACGTATTGGCAAAAGTGCAATTATCCATGTGACCGAGCTGATGTTATGCATAACGCTCGACTACTGCCCAGCAAGATCACGCTGCCTAGGAAATAAAAAGAAAAAGTGGTCACGAAACCATAACGAAAACATCGATCCTCGTATGATTTCAGTAGTTAGCCGGTGCGCTCGAGAAGGGCTAAACACCGGAAAAGGCATGACATATGCATGCCTTTCACTGATGAAATCAAGCGAATTTTAAAAAGGTAAGCCCACAAACCAACCAAACTGAGGGTGTGTTTAAAAGCCCACAGAGAGATTACACCAGAGACAGAGCGCTTTGGGCACTCGACCCCAAACAGTCAGAAAAAATAGGAAAACAGTGGGTTGGTGGAGAGTAAAGAGAGGGAGAAACACAATTTAGAATAAAAAGCACAAAAAAGTGAATGCAGCATTGCCAATGTAGGATTAAAAGTTATTGAGAACCAATCGTGAAAATCAAAAGATGGGGTCTGCAAATCTTGTGTGAAATTTGGAACCAGCAGTTACTAATAATGTATTGTTCATGTTCCCTTGCTGGCAAGGTTGGTATGCATTTGAGCCATTGCCATTGAGATCTGTGTGAAACATGTAGGTAACACACACTGTATGAACCTTTTCAGGAGCTCCAGGGGTTAGTGGAGCAAGTCTGTAACAATGGAGGCCTTTTACCACTGGTGACCTGAGGCTTCATGGTACTATCAGCCCAAGACTGAGCATCAAGTATAAAACCCCTTTAGCACTTGACCCTCGAAGAGGCAAAGTCAAGTAGTCCAAAAACGGTGTCTCGGCGGCGGTGGGAGGTAGAAGCTGGGGAAAATGTACAATAGCAGCCAATAAATCAATGTACAGCAAACACTTTCACATTTATGAAAAAGTATCTTACTTTCTCCTAAAACACACCATAAAAATTAACATAAACATGAGAGGACAAATCTATGGTATACAGTAGACAGCGCTATGTGTGGGGGCCAGCCAGTATTAGCTGGGACTACTCTCCAACAATTGGGTTACATTGCTTCATACTCAACACTTCTCGGGAGAAATCTAGTAGTTACTAGCAGCTAACACAGCCTGACGTTTCAAGAGTTTATGAAGATGTTTATGCACATGCCAATGCTCAGGAAATTCAACAATGAGAAGAAGAAATGGGATGTGGGGGTGGAAGACAATCTAGCACACCAAAACCTTTCTCAGCATGGCGCGGTGAAACCCCCCCTTTTCGTTACTTTTTTCATCATAGTTTGCACAAGGTGAGGTGATGCCTCGGTTAGATGAAAGAAAAAAGAGGTACGTCCTTTAGGCTGCACCACCACCGAGAGCAAGAGCATAAGATTATTTTCTAGGAGAACTTTGACAACATCCTAAGGCTGCCTCCCCTAGTACTGGAAATTAAACTTTAAGAGAGTGCATGGAAGAGGTAGGAAATTAGTCCATTGAACAATTGGAAGGAGCTGTGAGCCAATCCAGTCCATCCTGCCCCATCGTCCTGACAGATCCAGCCGAGATGGCGTATGCGGCTCTGCGCTAACTGGCTCTAACTGGCTCTAATGACGGATTAATTTAAAAACAAGACTAAATAAAAGACAAGTAAGATTCCGGAAAACATTTCCCCTCTGTCCATCATGCTCCTCTGTGGAGATGTATGAGGGAATGAAGAGTACTAATGAAGGTGGGTGATTTATAGGTGCTGCGTCAAATTTATGTTAAAGTCAGCATTCAATTTACTATGAGGAGACATCTTTAGAGGGTAAAGACTGATGAGAAACTATCCCTAGGCAATGAGCACAGTGTGCCAAGAGGCCTCTGGATCTAAATATAGTTACACTACAGCAGGGAAAATGCAGCTGCACACTGGAAGAGGGAACCTGAACGTCTACACTGGAGGGGGTGTAAGTATGTGTACCCTGGGGGTCGGGGAGGAGCGTGGAGTGGGCAATATAAGTATATGTACACAGAAGGGGTGGGAGGAACATGGTCTTATGTTATGCTGCTTGAACAACCCTTAGGCCTCCCCTAGGCATCTTTAAAGGAGGGGAATTGAGAATGAAGGAAAGGGGAGGTCAGTGGGAAGAGTTTTAACCATGACAGTAGCTTACAGTCGGTGCTTAATTTATTAAATAATACATGCAGGGGGAGGACACAACATTTTTTTAAGATGTTCGCCACAGGTGCTACTGAAGGTCGAGTTTGCCAAACACAAAGGCTGTCTCATCTTGAAGCCACATAACGCTTCGTTCTTCTACCACTCTACAGTCCTTGCTCCTTTATCTCACTCCAGCATGGTTTGTACACCTGTGCTGTCTCCCTTTGTCACGGTTTTCAATCTTTCTCTTCCACCTTTCTCCCCCTTTTCTGCCTTTTTTCTATTTTGTGTTGGGTCAAAGTCTGATGATGAAAAATAAGCCTAGATGAGGGTAGGTGTCTGGAAGGTTGGTGGAAGTGTATACGGCTATTGAGCTAAGTGGGCCCTATGCTGTGTAGTACTTTATATGTGTGACTGAGAATGAACTGAGCGCACTTGTATATTGGGAGCCAGTAGAGTTCCTTGAAGTGTTAAGTGATGTGGATGTGGCGAAGTACGTTGAGGATGAATTTTACTGCTACACTTTGGATGGTCTGGAGCCGGTTCGGGTGCTGTTTTGTGATTCCCATGTAGGATGCATTGCCGTAGTCAAGTCTGCTGGTAATCAGGGCCTGTGTGACTGTTTTCCTGGTGTTTTCTGGTAGTGGCTTGAAGATTTTTCACAGCATCCTCAGGATGCAGAAACAGGTGGATGTCACCTTGTTTACTTGAGATTTCATGTCATGCTTGTCGTCTAGGATGGTTCTTAAGTTTCTGGTGAGGGTGGTGGCGGTTGGTGTGGAGCTGAAGTCTACCGGTCACTAGGTGAAATCCCAAGCAGATGTTTTCCTTCCAAAGTTCACCACTTCGGTCTTGTCAGAGTTGAGCTTGAGGCAGTTGGATTTACTGTGGTCTTGCAGGTAGCGAAGTTGATTTTTGTTACAGGAGTTTTGTCTGTGAAGGAGAGTATCAGTTGGGTGTTGACTTTGTGTTGGATGCCAGTTTCATGTAGTCTTCTGCTCAAGGTGGAGTGGGAGAAAGTGCTAAAGGCCACTAAGAGGTTGAGCAGGACGAGAGTCACTGCTTCTCCTTGATTGAGGATCATTCTGATGTTGTTTGTTACTGCGATGAGGGGGGGTCTCTGTTTTGTGAGTGGATATGAAGCTAGGAGATGTGTATGTTGGGGTAGCTGGTGAGTGGCTTGCTGATGGCTTTCTCCACAACCTTGGCAGATTAAGGCAGTAGGGAGCTCAGTACGCAGTATGCTTGCTGGGTGGGGTCTGCCTACGATTTCTTTAGTAGTGAGTTAACAGCTGCCTGTTTCCACATCTCTGGGAACATTGCAGTGGTGATGGAGGTGTTCAGGATGCAGGTCAGTCCTTCATTGATCATAGAGATGCCCATAATGGAGATGTGGTAGGGGTCTGTCAGGGCCACTGAGTGGATGGTTTCCATGATGTTGGTTGTCTCTTCCATGATGATTATTGGCCATGTAGTCAGGGTGTTTCCTAGGTTCTTTTGTGGGTAAGCTGGACCATTGTAAGCAAGGCTGCTGGGGTTTGGCTGAGGATCAAAGTTGTTATAGATGGTTTCCATTTTGTTGCTGAAGAATACCAATAGGTTGCCGCACAGGTTTTGCAAGAGAGGGGTGCTGTTTGTGGTCAAAACCGGAGCTGTGAAGTCTTTGATGATACTGACCATCTCCTTGTAGCTATTGTAGCTATTATCTATGCACTCGGCTAAGGCTGTCTTTTTGGCTTGTCAGATCTGCTGGTGGCAGCACCTCAGTGCCAATTTAAAGGTGTCTGTGACTCTTTTTTTCAGATTTTTTTACCATCTTCTTCCTAGTTTTTTGCAGTCTTGTTTAGTTGAGTGGAGTTCTTCAGCATACCTGCTTGCCTTCTTCTAAGTTCTCTTTTGGTTGTTGTGTTTATGGTGTGCCAGTGAGTGAGTTCAGTCTATAATCCACCTCTCGAGCGGTTTGATGTTGTTGTTTAGATTGCAGTTAGAGTTTGGCTGGTTCATTTGGAGAGTGTGGGACCAGTTTGATTTTGAGATGCTCCTCCAGCTCTGAATGGCCAGGTTGGTGATGGCGGGCTTCTTTTGGTGACGGATATTGAGTTGGCTGTGGATGATGGTGTGGCAGGTCCAGGCGAGAGGAGTAGTTGCAGTGAATGCTTCTTCTGTGCTGTGCTGTATGGCAGGACCAGAGGATGGGTGTCTCTGGTTGAGTGACTGGAGCAACACTGCAGAGTACCAGGGTTCGTGACGCTAGGCATGGTCCAGGAGTAAACGTACTCACCTTTGGCGTGTCAGCGGTGCACCCATTGCATGCATTCACTGCACGTCCACGCTGCGGCCAGTATTAAGTAGGTCATGAGAGGGGGTAGGAGCACAGGGGGCAGTGGGTTTGGCTTTGCGTGAGAGCAGGAAGGAGCAGGAGGCACAGGTAGGAACAGGTAAGGAGCAGAGGGTGGAGGGAGTTGTGGCACAGGAGGTTGGAAAAGGAGCACAGGAAGGAGGCACCAATAAGACAGCAACAGGCACAGGAAAAAAAGAGCGAAAAAGTCAAAAATCAGAGAAAGGCACAAAAGGCAAGAGAACAAAGAGTGAAAAGGCAAAATAGCAAAGAGTGAAAGGCAAAAATATAAAAAAAGGGAAAAGGCACAAAGGCAAATGGAGCAAAGACGATTTTCGAAAAAGAAATGTGTAATTGCTTCTGGCTTTAAAAAAAATGCAATGTATTTATTATATGTAATGTGCATTGTTTATTATTTTAATATTATTTTCATTAAAATGTCTGTATCGATAGGTGATGGTCTTAAATAAACATATTTTGACACAAAAAAACAAGGAAGGCAGGGAGAGATACGGGCTTATGGCTACTTGCAACATTAGAAGTTATTCATTTTACAGGAAGTTATTAAAAATTAGGTCTTTAGCTGGCAGTCGGTTTGCACCCTGTCCAAGTAGGGACCCTCACTCTAGCCAGGGTAAGGGAGAAACCCGCTCAGGTAAACCCTGCACACCCATCTGGTAGTTTGGCATGAGCAGTCAGGCTTATCTCGGAATCAATGTGTACAGCATTTTCACATAAGACACAGTAATACAGTGAAAACACTACAAAAGGGCAACACACCACACCAGTTTTAGAAAAAAGCCAATATTTCTCTGAAAAATTCAACATACAGTAATAAAAATGTGAATTTAGCAAGAATTCCTTAAAAATTCAGTTCCTTGAAGTCAATAGCTCCACCTGGGGCTATCACTGCATTGTGATCAACAAAATTAACAGTTCAGGCCAGCCGTGGTATCGCGGACCAGCTACAGTGTCGGGAAGACCCACAAACAGTACCTTGGAAATGCAGGGCATTGTGATCCTCACGATGAGATCCAGAGAGCAGCACCGCTGGCGTCGGTTCTGGAGGTCGGTGTGGGGTCGTCGAGCCCTTGAAGTCACACGCATTGCAGAT
Organism: Pleurodeles waltl; assembly: GCF_031143425.1. Classification (NCBI taxonomy): domain Eukaryota; kingdom Metazoa; phylum Chordata; class Amphibia; order Caudata; family Salamandridae; genus Pleurodeles; species Pleurodeles waltl. Next base: position 547,185,624 of record NC_090440.1, on the reverse strand, counting down.
TGAACTCCAGGCTGATGAAGTCAGGACCTCTGGAATGGATGGGGTGTGAAGTGGGACAATGCAATGTGCAGTGCCCACAGGTCATGGTGCAGGCAGCGGCTCGGTGACAGCCTCAAGCGGCATCAGTGAAACAAGGGCTGCGGTGAGAAGTGGGGCGGTGCAACGTGCGGTGTCATCAGGTCACGGCACAGGCAGCCGCGTCGTCGTTGCTGAAGCACTGTTGTCGGTAGACCCAAGTCAGAAGTGTGGCACAGGACGGGCTTCGTGTGGCATCCACGGGTCACGGTGCAGACAGGGGCACCTGGGGTATGACACTGGTGTCAATGGTGCTGGCGTCGGTGTACCGAGGCTGTGGTGCGGGATGAGACGGTGCTTCGTGTACCTCACAAGCGGTGTCCACAGGCCACCGTGCAGGCAGCGGCACTGGTGCCAGTAGGAGCAGCTTCGCCGGGGATGCCTAGGCTGCGGTGTGAGCAAGGCGATGCTGGAGTGCGGGGCCCACAGGTCACAGTGCAAGCAGCAGCTCGGTGGCGGCCTCAGATGGTGGCATCAGTGAGACCAGGGTTGCAGTGCGCAGCAGGGTGGTGCAGCTCCGTGCAGTCTCAGCAGGTCACAGTGCAGGCCAGCGGGATCGTTGGCACAGTGGCAGTTGTTTTTCTTCTTGAACAGCACAAAACGCACAGTTCCCAGTGCTGTAGGGCAAATGAAACTGAAGTCTTTGATATCCCTGAAACTTCAAACAGGAGGCAGGTCTACTCCAAGCCCTTCGAGAACTTTCTCAAGCAGGAGACACAGCAAAGTTCACCCTTTTCTCCCTTTTGAGGCAGACGCAGCAACTGCAGGCCAAACCAGCAAAGCAAAACAGCAAAGGGGCAGTACTCCTCCAGCTTTTCAGCTCTTCAGCTCTTCTCCTTGGCAAGGGTTCCTCTTGATCCAGAAAGATTGTAAATGTCTGGGTTTTTTGGGCCACTACTTATACCACTTTCTGCAGTGCTTAATTTGTGAATAAAAACATGCCGGTGCCCAAAGCCCTCCTCTTAAACATGCGCTGCTGCAATTAAATGTGCAGACAGGGAATACTAAGGCAGCGTAATCCTGAAGCCATCCCAGCCTCTTTAATCCATTTACAGCCACTCTTGTCCCTTCAGTTCACTCCTGCAGCTTTCTGCTTTCTCTCATTGTGACACTTTTTCATTTTTCTCTTCCTCCATCTTTCCCATATGTGTCTTTTGCTCGGGGTAAATGCTTGGGGCAGAAAAATAAGCGCCAGTCCTCAAAAATAAGTGCTGGTGCTCCACACCAGAAACAACAAGCACAAATTAAGCACTGCCTTTCTGCCTTTGAAATAGGCAAACTTCAAAGGAAAGTTTCTGTTGTTCATGAGATCCTGCCTTGCCCAGGCCAGGCCCCAGATACACACCAAGGGTGGGAGACTGCATTGTGTGAGGGCAGGCACAGTCCTTTCAGGTGTAAGTGATCACTCCTCCCTTCACTCTAGCTCAGATGGCTCATCAGGATTTGCAGGCCTCACCCAGCCCCCTTCATGTCACTGTCTATAGGAGAGGTGTAAACAACCCAACTGTCAAACTGTCCTAGACAGGGAATCCACAAACAGGCAGGGTCACAGAATGGTTTAAGCAAGAAAATGCCTACTTTCTAAAAGTAGCATTTTCAAACTAACAGTCTAAAAACCAGCTTCACTAAAAGATGTATTTTTTAAATTGTGAGTTCAGAGACCCCAAACTCCACATGCTATCTGCTCTTGAAGAGAATCTACACCTTGAAGTTATTTAAAGGCAGCCCCCATGTTAACCTATGAGAGAGATAGGCGTTGTAACAGTGAAAACCGAATTTGGCAGTATTTCACTGTTAGGACATGTAAAACACACCAGTACATGCCCTACCTTTTAAATACAAGTGGGTGCACTTGGCAGGTCAAATTGGCAGTTAAAACTGCACATACAGACACTGCAGTGGCACGTCTGAGACCTATTTACAGGGGTACTTATGTGGGTGGCACAATCAGTGCTGCAGGCCCACAAGTAGCATTTGATTTACAAGCCCTGGGCACCTCTTGTGACTTTTTCTAGGGACTTACCAGTAAATCAAATATGCCAATCATGGATAAACCAATCACCAATACAATTTACATAGGGAGCACTTGCACTTTAGCACTGATCAGCAGTGGTAAAGTGCACAAAAACAGAGTCCAGTATACCATAGAAACAGGAGGTCAGAAGGCAAAAAGACAGGGGAGACACACCTAAAAGCTGCCAGGTCTAACAGAAGCGCAGTGCATTCAAGGAACAGCCTCCCAGCACAACAGAAGACAACCAAGCAGGGAGTCAATTCAGAAAGGTCTGGGACAAGCTTCTAAGAAAGCAAGGCAATACCTTGCCCCCTTACCTGCCCGCCCCGCCCCCCAGCTCCCATTCGCCCCCAGCTGACCCCTCCCTCTTATGGCGGCCGCTGCGCGACAGTGGTAGCGACCCTTGACCCAAGGGTAGGTCGCTCCCCCTGCAGCTCCTCCAGCTCCTCCACCCCAGGTTCCTGAGACCACCCAGCTACCTCGCAGTAAGTACCCCCCACCTCCCAGCCCCTCGCCCTGCCCCGTGCTACTCACCCTCTCTCCTGCTTCTTTTCTTCTTCTCTGTTCTTCCTCCTCGCTCCTCTCCTGTAATCTTCTTCTGGACTCTTCTTTCGCTCCTGCTCCCCGTCTTCTCTCTTCATCTATGTGCTTCTCAGCCTCTCCTCTGCACCGCGACCCGCGTGTGCCTCTTCTTCTATGTCCCTCTTCTTGGCTCCTTCCTCTGCCGCTCGTCGCCCCTCTTCTTCTTCACCTTCATCTGTATTCTTCTGTCTTCTGCGCTCCTCTTCTTCACCTTCATCTGTACTCTTCTGTGCTCCTCTTCTTCACCTTCATCTGTATTTCTCTGCCTTCTGCGCTCCTCTTCTTCTTTATCTTCTTCTGTAGTCTTCAGTCTTCTGCTCTTCGTCTTCTGTACCTTCTTCTGTGGTCTTCTGTCTTCTGTTCTTCGTCCTCTGTACCTTCTTCTGTGGTCTTCTGTCTTCTGTTCTTCGTCTTCTGTCTTCTGTTCTTCAGCTTCTGTCTTCTGCTCTTCGTCTTCTGTCTTCTGTTCTTCTGTCTCATCTCTCTCCCTCACTCGCCTCCCCCTCTGTATCACCCCTATCTACCCCGTTCGCTATCTGCCTCCCTCACTCCTCCTATCTACCAATCTACCTATCTCTCTTTCTCACTATCTATCTCCCTCACTCACCACCTCCTCCTATCTACCTATTTCTCTATCTTCCCCCCCACTCACCACCCCCTCTGTTACCACCCCTATCTTCCCATCCTTTCACTCTACCTCTCACCCTCACCCACCTCTACAACCCCCTACCCCTATCTTCCCAACCTTACTCCTATCTCGCTCCCTATCTCCTAAACTTCCTAAAACTCACCCCCCACCACCCTTAAACCCCCCTACCCCAGCTCTTCTCCCTCTACCTGTACCCCCTCCCTTCCGCTTTCCCGCCGCCACCTCCTGCACGCCCCGCCCCCCAGCTCCCATTCGCCCCCAGCTGACCCCTCCCCCTCCTCCTCCCTCTTATGGCGGCCGCTGCGCAACCGCGCCTGGCCCGCGCCCAGCACCACGACCCCTGGTCCCCAGCTCTCCCAAACCCTGCTGCTCCGCTACGACCCCACCACCCTCCACGCCCTCAACCCAGGGCGCTCCAACACCTGCTTCCAAGCTCACCCTAAACGCACCCATGGACCTGCCTGCCACTCCTGCAAACGCATCTTCCACCACGCAACTACCACAACCACCAGCCCACGCGCCATCAACCACCTCAAGTGCATCCTGGTCAACGCTCGATCCGTCCACAAGCACGCCGTTGAACTCTGGGACCTCTTGGACTCCACAGCACCGGACGTCGCCTTCATCACGGAGACCTGGATGAACGCCTCCTCGGCCCCTGACATCGCCACTGCCATCCCCGAAGGATACAAGATTTCCAGGAAAGACCGCACCAACCAAGTAGGAGGAGGAATCGCCATCGTCTTCAAAGACTCCATCAGCGTCACCACCTCCACCGAAGACACCCCCCTCGCCGCTGAACACCTGCATTTCCAGATTCGCACCGACCCCAGGACCACCCTCAGAGGATCCCTCATATACCGTCCCCCCGGACTGCGCGCCCCTTTCAGCGACTCCATCGCCGACTTCGTCTCCCCGCACGCCCTCGCCTCGCCGGACTACATCCTCCTAGGCGACCTCAACTTCCATCTGGAACAGAACAACGACCCCAACACCACCGCCCTGCTCGACAACCTCGCCAACCTCGGCCTCAAGCAACTGGTGAACACCGCCACCCACATCGCCGGACACACGCTTGACCCCATCTTCTCCGCCAGCAAACACGTCTCCTTCAGCCACGCCTCCGCTCTACACTGGACCGACCACAGCTGTATCCACTTCACATTCCGACGCGAGACCCGCCACCTCCGCACTCAACCCATCCCTCGTCGACAGTGGAACAAAATCCCCGAAGAACAACTCTTCTCCGCACTCACCGTCAACCAACCTACCCTCAATACCGACCCCAACGAAGCAGCCCTCAGCCTCTCGAACTGGATCTCCAACTGCGCAGACAACCTTGCTCCCCTCAGACGCACGCATCGACAGGCCATCACCAAAAAACCTCTCTGGTTCTCTGACACCCTTAAGGAATCGAAGAAAACCTGTCCCGCCCTCGAGAAAGCCTGGCGCAAGGACCACACTGCCGACAACATGACCGCCCTCAAAAACGCAACCCGCGAACACCACCACCTGATCCGCGCAGCCAAAAGGAATTTTTTCACCAACAGACTGGACAAAAACAGCCACAACAGCAGAGAACTTTTCAGCATCGTTAAAGAGTTCTCCAACCCCAACGCCAACGCCGTCACGCCCTCACAAGACCTGTGCAACTCCCTCGCCACCTTCTTCCATCGCCAACCTCCACGACAGCTTCGGACACCAGACCCAACCAAGCATCACCGAACCCACACCCCCGGCCATCACCCTCAACGCCTGGACCCACATCAATATTGAAGAAACCAAAACCACCATGAACTCTATCCACTCCGGCGCCCCATCGGACCCCTGCCCTCACTTCATCTTCAATAAAGCCAACGACATCATCGCCCCGCACCTCCAGACCATCATCAACTCTTCATTTTCTTCTGCTACCTTCCCCGAAAGCTGGAAACACGCCGAAGTCAACGCCCTACTAAAGAAACCTACGGCTGACCCAAGCGACCTGAAAAACTTCCGCCCCATCTCGCTCCTCCCCTTCCCTGCCTAGGTAATAGAGAAGACTGTCAACAAACAGCTCACCAACTTCCTGGAAGACAACAACCACAGCACTGAAACCGCCCTCATCTCAGTCACATACGACATCAGAACCCTGATGGACAATGGTGAAACAGTCGCCCTCATCCTCCTCGACCTCTCGGCTGCCTTCGACACCGTCTGTCACCGCACCCTAATAACCCGCCTCCGCTCCACCGGGATCCAAGGCCAGGCCCTGGACTGGATCACCTCCTTCCTCTCCAACCGCTCTCAGAGAGTTTACCTCCCACCTTTTCGCTCAGACCCCACCGAGATCATCTGCGGCGTACCTCAAGGCTCCTCGCTCAGCCCGACACTCTTCAATGTCTACATGAGCCCCCTCGCCGACATCATACGCAAGCATAACATCATCATCACCTCCTACGCCGACGACACCCAAGTTATACTCTCCCTCACCAAGAACCCCGCCAGCGCTAAGACCAACCTACAAGATGGCATGAAGGACGTCGCAGATTGGATGAGACTCAGCCGCCTAAAGCTGAACTCTGACAAAACGGAAGTCCTCATCCTCGGCAACACCCCGACCGCATGGGATGACTCCTGGTGGCCCACGGCCCTTGGCACCGCACCGACCCCCTCAGACCACGCCCGCAACCTCGGCTTCATCTTGGACCCTCTTCTCACCATGACCAAACAAGTCAACGCCGTGTCCTCCACCTGCTTCCTCACCCTCCGCATGCTCCGCAAGATCTTCCGCTGGATCCCCGCTGACACCAGAAAAACCGTGACCCACGCCCTCGTCACGAGCCACCTGGACTACGGCAACACCCTCTATGCTGCGACCACCGCTAAACTCCAAAAACGCCTGCAACGTATTCAAAACACCTCGGCCCGCGTCATCCTCGACGTACCCCGCAACAGCCACATCTCCGCACACCTGAGACACCTGCATTGGGTCCCAGTCGGCAAAAGGATCACCTTCCGACTTCTCACCCACGCACACAAAGCCCTCCACAACAAGGGACCTGAATACCTCAACCATCGCCTCAGCTTCTACGCCCCCACCCGTCTCCTCCGTTCCTCTGGCCTCGTGCTCGCTGCCGTCCCTCGCATCCGCCGCTCCACGGCGGGTGGGAGGTCCTTCTCCTACCTGGCAGCCAAGACCTGGAACACCCTCCCCACCAGCCTCAGGACCACCGAGGACAACTCCGCGTTCCGGAGACTCCTCAAGACCTGGCTTTTCGAGCAGCAGTAACCCCCCCCCCTTCCTCCTAGCGCCTTGAGACCCGCACGGGTGAGTAGCGCGCTTTATAAATGTTAATGATTTGATTTGATACATAGGTACCTGCGATCTACCAACGAAGGGCATAATGGTTGTTCCCAGTAATCCAATGTAATGCTATAATTGGTAAATAGTATGACACCATTTTCTGAAATTGTTTGGCCTCCTGGTTTTTCCACATAGAAATGCTTATAAAAGAATCTAAAGAAAAATTAGAATCCCTGGACATAGAGAGATTTCAAATTGGCAATGTTGTCAGGGGCAACAGTGCTTAATTTTCCTCATTTGGGGCCCTACTCACAACAGTAATTTTGGCCATGAACATGGGTCTACAGTTCAAATTAAGTTACTTACGGCTGCCAGAAATTCACAAAAGGATTGCTGGTAGGTTTAAATGCATTTATGATTGTGGATTTCTCTACCATATGTGCAGATAAATTTGCATTCACAAATCACACCTAAAGGATGGGAAGAGGGCATTCCAGGGCATGGTTTGCCTTGGAATTTTGGGAACACTCACAATCATATTCATTCATGGACCTTCTCAACCTCTCCTCCGAACCTTTCCCACCCTTGAAATGGTTATAAATTTACGGCAGCATGGATTAACTTACTTTCCAGGATAAAAAGGGGAAACGATCACCTCCACCTTTTGTCGGGGTGCGGGAGAAAGGTTTCATCCATGGGGAAAACTGTTTTCATCATATAAAAAACGAGAAAAAGATATTTGCACAGGGGTCTCCCACTTCTACTGTTTGGAATTCTACACTTTCTATTGTTCCACAGAGGAGGTCTTCGAGCCCAGGAGAGATGTCAAACCGCATTTTAGAAGTATGAATGAAAACCTACTTCTGAGAATGTTTGTGAATAGAAAAAAAATGTAAAATCACGCTCAGCTGGACATGGAAATCTCGGCCTGTACAATTTTTATTTTTTTATTTTTATTTTTAGGGTATAGGGCCCTTTGTGTCTAGTTTATAACAATACCTCCTGAAGTCTTCGAAGTAGGCTTCGATCCGTGGATATAACACTGCATCAGGCGAGAAATGCCTGGCTCGTCACAGACAACTCTGATTCCACTGCCAGATGTAACCCCTGTTCTCCCAATTTCCCTTAAGGACAGCATACCTGAGGTGTCACCGACTGTGAAGACCTCTTTAGCCGAGATACTCAACATGTCAAAATGCGGGCCGACATAAGAAGAGGTGTGACAATGAGAGCTTCAAAAATGGGAAACTTGCATGTTCAAGCACCTTATTTAAAACAGTTCTTTAGTTTTGTGATGAATAACTAGACGCACCTACCAAAGAATAGAGCGGTGGTGTAATACCATGCTTGATGAGTCAGGGCAGTGGCAAATACTCAGCAAAAATAAAACAAATAGGGCTGGGATAATATGATTATGACCAACATGTATGTCATATACCAAATATACCCTCATAGCAGTTTTTGAAGGTTGTCATGAGAATCGATCTCAGGGTCTTCTAGCCAATAACAACTTGAATATACAGGCGCAAGTAGCAGGATTGTGTATAGTACGTAGTAAATCAACCCCTTTCCAAGAATGTGACAGAGAGATGCTCTGTATATTTTCTAGTCTACTTGTCTACCTGTATCTTCATCCAACCAAGGTAAAGGAAGGGCGTGACAGAGGGAGAAAACCAATCTTGCAGAAAAAGGATAACAAAATGATGTCAGTGACTGAAGAGAAAGACAGAATTTGTCTTACATTGTCTGCTCGATGCGAAGCGGTAGGAGGAAATTGCTGCAGTCCATTTAATCATGGAAGTAGTTGTTTTAGAGCATGCAACAAACTGATAATATGGCAAATAGATCAAGAAAGTCCAGATGATAAAGAGACTTTAGTCATGTGATGTCGTTTAAAGAAATTAGGGTCATGCCGTGCGCAGAATTTTACAACTGTAAGTATGTTTTATGCATTGTTATTATTATTTTAATGAGTGATAATCTACAGTTACACTGAGCACTCAACAGGGGCGGCTCCTCCGCTATGGTGGAGCAGCGTGGCACCCCTTTTAGCAGCAGCAGCTGCAAAACCTTTACAGTAAAAACATAAATAACTATGTTTATTATGTTTTTACTGGAAAAGGGGCAGGGCCACGGGCGTGACAGGGACAGAGGGGGAGTGCACTGCACTCCCCTCGGTATGCATGTATGTTTGGCCGGCCAAACATACATGCGCACTAGGCTCTCTTCAACCCGGCAACACAGTGCCAGGTTGGAGAGAGCAGGCAGAGGCTCCCACTCTGCCTCGGAGCACCCTGGCTGGGTGCTCTGTCCAATCCTAACGCTGCCAGCATGAAAGCAGCATTAGGACTGGACAAAGGGCAGGCCTGGGAGTCTTTGCCAGAGTGGATCGGAGTGGAGCAGCAAAAAAGGTACTTTAAAATTTTTTATTATATATTTTTTTCCTTGCCCCCAACCCTGCCATGCGCCGCCCCATCTCCCTCCCATGAGCCGCAACTGGTACTCAATAAAGTCTGCCTAATAAATCCAAGGTGGCCTGTAGTTGGAAAAGCACTTTGCATGAAGACATGGCGGTTAAAAAAGGAAACTCAATATGTGTCTAAAATTCATCATTTATTCTGTCAGGAAGCATTTAGTAAAATTAGGGCAATTGAACTGAAACCATTCGGAAACAAAGGTCCATATTTACTAAGATTTTCTACTGTCGCAAAGTGACATATTTGATATTTATTTTAGTACAATTTTTTTTTGGGTGATGGAAAGGAACCCTTTTCTCAAAATATAAGTCGGAACCACGAATGCTGGAACCACGCATGCCTAAACAACGCGCTCAGAGCAACGACCGCATTGTTACCACAAATGCCTTTACAACGAATGACTTAACAGTCATTTTTCGCTGTAAAGGCATTCCTGGTAAAGGCATGCGTGGAACGGCTTGCGTGGTTCCGGCATGCGACCCCCCCCAACTGACCTCCCACCACTAAAACAATCGTACCTCAAACCCCCATCCTGCCCCTAAAAACTATTCTACCCCTACCCCACTAGCCCAACCCCCACCCCTAAAACTTAAACTACACCCGCCTAAACTACTGTGACCATCCACCTCCCTAAAAACTAAAAATACCCTGACCACCCACCCCGCCCCTAAAAATACTGCAACCCCCCTAAAACCTGAACTACCCTGAGCCCCCACCCCTAAAAACTAAAAATACCCTGACCCTTCCCACCCATGCCCCTAAAACTACTGTGACCCCCCACCCCATAAAACCTAAACTACCCCGACCCACCACCCCGCCCCTAAAACTACTGCACCCCCTCAACCTCCTAAAACCTAAACTACCCCTAAAAACTAAAAGTAGCCCGACCGCCCACCCCCTAAAACCTAAACTACCCCCTCCCCCACCTCACCCCTAAAAACTAAAAATGCCCCTACCCCCACCATTAAAACTACTATGACCCCCCACCTTTCTAAAACCTAAACTACCCCGATCCCCCTCCCCTAAAACTACCCCTAAAAATAAAAAATACCCTGACCCCCCACCCCTGCCCCTAAAACTACCCCCACCCCCCTAAAACCTAAACTATACCCCGACCCCACCCACCCCTCCCCCTAAAACTACCACGGCCGCCCACCCTCCTAAAACCTAAACTACCCACATGCCCCCTAAAACCTAAAATACCCAACCCCTGCCCCTAAAAACAAAAATTACCCCCACCCTCTCACCCCCCCTAAAACTACAGCGACCCCCTCTAAAACTTAAACTAGCCCAACTTCCCACCCCGCTCCTAAAAAAAAAAAAATCCCTAACCCCCAGCCCCCCTAAAACCTAAACTACCCTGACCCCCACCCCACCCCTAAAAACTAAAAATACCCGGACTCCTCCAACCCCGCCCCTAAATCTACTGCGACCACCCACCCCCCTAAAACCTTAACTACCGCAACCCGAAAAACGAAAAATACCTCAACCCCCCGCCCCGCGACTAAAACGGCCCCAGCCCCATTACCTGACCGCATCCTCCTCAGAAGCCGACTCCCTTCTTCCGTGCCTTAACCACGCATGTGCGTTGTTCAGCACATGCATGGTTAAGGCACAGAAGAAAGAAGTTGTGGTTAACAAAAGCGTTGTTTTGCTTTCATTGTTCACAACTTCGTTCTTCCGGAGTCGTGGTTCGGGATGTTTCTCCTTTTCTCAGTGTCAACAAGTGATCTATGCTGCTTTGTGTCACTTTCAGTCAATTGGCATTACTAGGGTGGATCAGTGCAAACATCTGTAGGTAGGGAGCGCAATGCCCGATCAACTAAGATAGTCAGAACGGTCTTTGCATTAAAAACAAACACCTCCCTGAAGCAGGTGTTAGAAAGGGGAGTTAATTTGATTTCTTGAAAACGCACAGGCACATTGTATTTACCCTGAAGTACACTGCACACACCCAATGTGTAGGTTGCTTCCGAGTTTTCTAGGTATCGGAATTAATTTTGGAAAGGTATATCCCAAGTGCCTCAACTATCATATGTAAATTATTTGTTTTGTAAATTATGTGATAGACTGCTTACATTCACCTCTGGACCATGATGTCAGGTATGCACAGCACAAAACAGCCTAAATATAGCGTTAGCACAGGGAATGGCAACTGCAGCAGGTCAACCTTAGTAGATATGTCTCTGTTTTGTGTTTTCCCCTTGCTCAAGGCAACATAGCAAATTTAGTCGATGCACTGTTTGAAATATGAGTAGATCTTCCCCAAATAACAGAACAGTGGTTAAACATCAGGGCTAATCATTCACTTGTGTTAAATGAATAAGTCTTATACTTTTAAGAGAATAAGTGAGGAATCCATCTGTGGTACCAGAATATTGAGTTTTAAATGTATTGCTAAAAATAATCAGCACCACAATACCGACAACCTCAATTGTGTACAGGCCAGTATATATAAGTAGGTATAGATTTATAATTCTCAATGCCACATCATCTACCTTAACTGTATATATCTCCACAGTATGTATATATGTAACTGCTTTTACCCAGAAGTGGCATAATTTGGCTTGTTTTGTTACATTAACTTTGTTAATTATTTCCTTTCATATTATAAAGTTACTAAGAAGTTTGACAGAATTGTACCTATGTTCACAGACTTCTACATTACCTACAAAACTGGAACTCATGCACCCCAGCAAACCTGACAATCATTATCAAGGGTAACAGCATACCCTGATCTCAAAGCCACTAGTCTCAAAACAAGAAATTGGAAGACAAGATACCTTTGGGCCAATTCACTAAGTTTAAAGCCAGAAATGTCTTCATTATGAGCTACTGAGTATCTACAACAATAGCTACCCAGTGTAAATGAATGTACAAATGTGTAATTGTTGGCCACAGCTGTATGGAATTATGCTGCATTAAACCCTACACAATAGATGGGGAGTGGGCGGATCAAGGTGTGGTTTGTGGAGATTGTGGATGTCCACAAACCTGTGAGTCTGAATATTTACAAACTCTTGTTCAAGCATTTCCCATACAGGAAATGGTCAGAGATTTGTATTTACAAAGGGCAAAAGTATCAGAATGGGTGAAAGGGGTACAAAACACCATCAAACGTCCTGGAGGTGTAAAGAAATGGATTTTTCAAAACTTTTAAGAGGTGCTACTCACAATTTTGTGATTTGCATCACAGATAAAAACAGTAAATACACACTTATATGCAGGAATACTTCTACAAGTGCAGATTTACTTATTTTTGAGATCCAAGCTTACAGCATTCTCCCGCTACACACCAAGCATCAGAAATTACCCTCACAGATCTCATATCCTCCATCCCTGCTTCACATCTTCTGTAACAGTTGAAGACCACCTCCACTTCAGGCTATTCCTAATGCTAGTGCATCTCCTAAGCCTGCCTCTGGATAATGGACAGTTCCTGGAAAAAAAGCCCTCAACCTGTTACTCTTTCCCTGTCTTCATTTCACCACTGGACCATGTGTTCATGTCTCTGTTCCACCTTTGTACACTGCAAGTCTGCGTGTACACTGGGTTTCTCATCTGTAAAACACTCTTTCTCCTTGGTCAGTGTGCAAATTTAAATGCGAGGGTAATTGAGAAGAGATCAAACTTGGACATCTTCCTCTAATAAGTGTCTAAGCAACCATCAACAAACACAAATCGAGAAACACAAAGTATTAATGAGATCCTCCTTAGGCCTGCCACTCTTTCGCTAACGATGCAGCAGAAAAAACCGGTACAGAACATACGGATAAATTAGATACATCGTTAAGAAGAAGCTCAAATAACAAATGAGTTCTTAGCAAACCTGAAACAAAGTGATCCAGCCTACTATGAATTATGTGGAACATGTCAGAACAAGATATAAGTATACAAGTCAGCCATAAGTGACAAAACTTTGAATAGTTGTCTAAAAACTTCCCTCAAATGGAAACTGCATTTGACATCAATTGTGGATGCAGTGGGATAAATACTTTCAGGATAGCTGCAGAACTTGAGCTATCTATGAATGATGGTATAATCTGGACTAGGCTTCTCCAGTTGTGGCCCATGGGAGGTGATATATGCAAGAATTGCAAGATTACCAGTCACTTAGTAAATTACTCCCATTTAAATTTCTTATATTCAACTAGAACACGTGTATATCCAGAATATTCGGTATTTCCTCTTGTGGACCAACTTTGCATAAACCGTTCCGTTCTAACCACTTCCGAAAATTAATAAGAAACCACACTGAACATCTTACGAAGATTCAAAGCATGATGTGGACACACTTAATACCAGTGAGGATCAACCGGGTACTATAACAAGACAATAAAATAAAAATTTAAAGGATTCAACATTTAAAAACAAAGTCATTGTGTCACCTACAAAGTATTTTGAAAGAGATTCCTTAATAAAATGACCCATTCCCATCCTAATAAATGATTGCTTCCCAGAAACATGGGCAGAAACACTGATCACCTAAATGTGTGCATATCCTGGACCCAAAGAAAAAGACGTAGCATACTGTCCTTGGATGGGAACTCTTAAAGCGGACATACCTTGGAGGTTCGTGGTCCTGCCAAATAAGTGGGACCTTGCTAAACAGGAACCATAAGTTGAAAATAGATTTTTAGAAGTTCCTTGAGCTACAAATGATTGATTACAACACAGAGATGGGTTGGAAAGGAGTTTCATATATTCATTGCTGCCATTGAGAAGGTCCGGTCCCCGAACCGAACAGTTCGAGTTTTGTGTATTGTGCTAACAGCATCGCCAGCAAACATATCTTCAGTCTTGAAAACCAAAGAACAATTCATTTCATCAACAACAGTTCGCACAAGAGCCAATCAATAATATTCCTCAAACACAGCACCAGAAATTATATTATCACTTATGTGCCCGAGTCAGAAAGTATATTAAAAGATTCAAAGTAAGAGAAAATGTCTTTGCTTCAAAAGCTGCAGAAGTGTTTGTTTCAAAGGAGCACATAACTAAACATTAAACTACTGCATGCTGGAATTGGGGTGGGCGTGCCTCATGGAATTTGACTTAGTGAAATTCCGCGGAGTTACAAAATACTCTGCGAGATTCCTCAGAGTTCCGCCTAAGGGTAGAAATAAGCATGTTGCGCTGCTCGCGCTATGATTTAGTTCTGTGAGCGCGTTGAAAAATCAGCACAAACAGCACCACGTGGCGTGCCAGAGGGTGCAGCTACTCGAGCTGATTTTGTTGCTGCTCAAATAGATTTTCTACTTGATCAGCAGCTTTCTGACTGAGAAAGGTTGCGACGCCCACGTTGGAAAAATGTTGCCAGCTTTCCTCCTAGGGACAGAAAATCTCACTAGTGGATGTCGAATCTCCCTTGCGCTCGCCAACTTACCATTTTGGCACAAGCATAAGAAAATGTTCCACCATGCGGTGATTGACAGAATTTGGCCCGAACTTCGCATTAGAAGAGTAACTTGGAGTTACTAAAATTCCACCTGTGCTGTGGGCGGACAGAACACTTCTCCCACCTCTGTTTGGGATGAAGGGGGATGGATGCCTGTGATACAGCAAAATCCATATATGATTCAACCAGCTGCATATCGAAGCTAAACCCCATAGAAATGGTCATGGAAGTGGGGTGTCTCTTAACCTTTAGATCCATAGCACTGACCTCACACTGAGGAGTGTTCAGAATAACTAGCCTGTTGGTGGAATTGTGCAACGTTAAAAACTCTGCACTCTGAGAAGTCTCAGAAACTGTAAAGTTTGCACAACATTGCTTGCTGGTGATAGAGAAACAAAATAATGTTTTTCCTGAGATTTTTTCCAAGAAACTATTTTTGAGTAGTGGCTCTTTCAGAAAAATTAGACTAAGCAGAACTATCTTGCAAAAAACACTTTTTTCAGTTTTAATCACTTTTTTTCAAATTCCTGTCCTTGAATGCTTCCCAAAGTATGAAAACAATTTGAAAAAAAGGCTCCTTAAGTTGTTCAAAGCAAACTTTGCCAGGTTCATACACCCCAACACTCATAACAGAAAAAGAAAGTGCTAAGCATATATCTGGTATAATGCCAAATGGCTCGGACATAAAGGTCTTGCAATATGCAGAAAGCTAGTCCTTCCCAGTATCCACCAGAGAATGTTACAGCACGAACTAAAACTCATGATGAGCAGGGCTCCTAAGCAAAAACACTGTTAGAAGTAAAAAACACTTATTTGTTTCTTTACAGTAGGTAGTCGAACATACAAAAGATTATTCTTATCTGGAGTTCACAAAAACGCATCTGGATGTTCTAAATGGGATTCATCTGGTGTACAGAAAAAAAACAAAATAAAAAGCACCGTTCAAAGAACAGTACATCACAATGGTAGCAGTCCAATATCCAGCTACCTCTCATCATTTGTTGACTGTATGCTTGACTTTGGCCCTATAGAGTGCCCCTTAGACGTTTAGGCTAGGTTTGCAGTATGCAAGTACCACATACATAAATAGTATTGCGTCGCTAACAATCACCAACCATAGGCCTTCCAGAACATTCCGTTGTTTAATAATGTCAGCTCGGGCTGGGAGACATTTGGGGCCTGATTATGACCTTGGTTGATGGGATACTCCGCCACAATTGTGACGGATATCCCACCCGCCGTATTACAAGTTCCATTATAGCCTATGGAACTTGTAAAACAGCGGGCGGATATCTGTCACGTTTGTGACGGAGTATCCCATCCGCCAAGGTCATAATCAGGCCCTTTGTGTCATCACTCACCGGATGGCCCTGTTAAACTACCACAAACATCCAGCAAGTAACCGCCCTGTATCTGTTACTTTACACCTAGAAATAACCACTATATTTAAAATCATCATTAAAATTAATGCAACAACTCTAACAACATAATCTCCCCATTCCTACCCCTTCATCGCAAAGGTTGGGGGTCGTCATTAAACCGGCATCATGCAGAATGAGACAAAGAAGCCTGGACAGCTTTAACACCTGTGTAAACTAGAGCTGCATGAGAATAGAAAGAAGCAGAATCAAAACGGTTTTTGTGATGTTTAGGTTTCAGTAGTGTATCTTTGAAGTATCATGCCACATTAAGTAGATGAATAAAAAAAAAATATTGGCCACTAGGTGACTAATTCTGACATTTTAAAGGTGTACAGCGAGATCAATCCAGAACCAACTGCTTGCGTGTCAACAAAATCTGCAGCGTTTGTTATTCTGGTCATACCCATCACTAAGTTGAAGGTGGTATATAGGTCTGTCCCATCATGTGATAGGGCAGAAGGAATCTCAAGGTTTCCAGGCAATCAGTCTGAACTAAAGCCTCCGCAGCTCTGCTACTTACTGGCGCCTGTAAGACATCTTTCAACGTGCTTTGTGCACTTCTCAGAGAGGAATCATGTGTTCAGCATTTTTCATGGAGAATTACCTTGCAGATTGTTTGTGACTAATTCAGCAAGAAAGGACAAACATTTCTGTCTGTAATAGGATTGTTCCTAGGCACTCTGCTTGAAAAGTGAGGACCTGCACTGAGTACATAATGGCTATTCTCCACAAGACCTAAAATTCATGAGAACAAGCTGGCAGGGTGGGGCACAGAAAAGGTGTATGTATCATCCTAATGCTGGTCCTTGCAAATTAAGTACACAAAAGGATGATGGACGGAGTGCTGAAACTTTTCAAACACTCACCCCCAGTCACAGATCTGGGTTTAATGCATCGTTCTTTTGCTCACCATGCCACCCCAGTTTGGACCCTGGCATATGCAAATCAGTCTTGACCCTGTTCCCTCGGGGAACAGTCCAGCCCGAACTGCCAGGCCAGGTCCTCAGGAAACAAGCATCCTGGGACCGGTTTCGAGGTATCACCCTTCATCAGGCAGGCTAGCTTGAATCCAGTGGCACAGTGAGCAAGGGTCCCGTGTCTGGGCATACCCTTCCAACCCCCCCTTGCATCTTTGAATCCTACTGCTGTCTATGTATGCGAGTCTTCTCTTCCAGGGAGCTTGTTTATTTTACTAACATCATGTACATTTTGAATTTAATGCCTTGGACATGTAATCATTTATTTTAATTGTGTTTGAATTATATGGAGACTCTGTTTCTTCACTCTCCTATGAGAAGCCTTAAAACCTTCCCCCTCTTTAAGGTTTTTTATTTCTGGTGATTTACAAAGAGGCGCTTGCAAATGGGATCAGGCTTATCTAATTCTTCCCTGGTGCTGGAGTCTGTGTGGTGGGTTTGACGCTTCTTCAGCCTCGCGACCTTGGAAGGTAAAAGTGCCAATACGCTACCAGCTGTAAGTAGAGTTCATCCGTAATGAAGTTATAAGTTAGAAAATAAGCTAAAGGACACTTCAGTTAAAGCACCCGACCCTCACTATTAGCTCAATGCGTGCAGCGTTGAGCCAGCTGAATTAGCAATATTTAAAATGGAACCACTCAATGCTGTCTGTAGCAATAACTGTCCTCTGAAAGCACAGCTGAGCACAGCAAGAGGGGCTGCGAACTCCTCACCTACACTCAGTGCACGGCATAGACAGGGCCAGACCCCCACTTCCCCAGGATGGATTTTGCAGCACTAAACTGAAAATATTTTTGCAGCATCAAAATGGAAATTGTGTGGCACAAATGTGCATTTTTGCAACAATTTTGCATTTTTGATCTTATCTAAGTTCCTAGTTTAGAGCCCCCCAAAACCACCAACTCCTGCCTTCAAACTACCATGCTGTCACCCTCCTCTGCCATCACCACCGCCCCACTTGACATCACTAACCTCGGCGAGCATTTTGTGTGCAAATACCCTCCTCTGATGTGCTGTTCCTCTGCCACCACCATCACAGATTTACCTTCCTTTCATCACTGCATGCCACCACCCCACCTACTGCAACCCTTCCCTTTTCTCTGCCATAGCCTTCATGCTCCTCTGCCATCATCATCACCTCCCTCTGCCATCGCCCTCGGGCTCCTCTGTCATCACACTTCTCTGCCACCGCCATCCACTCGATCACTGTAATATAACTTTCGAACACACTGTAAGCACTTACACACTGAGTGTGTCTGCACATTTGGTGACAGGCTGCACGCAGCCTATTTTATTCTAGGGGTAATACATTTTTTAAGTGTGACAGGCTATGTTATGATGTGTGTGATGCATCATTTAAACTCCTGACGTACACACAAGCTGGGCCCTCACAGCACTCTAAATACAGGTTACTATTCCCCAGTGCACCAGCCAGGATTCAAATGAGTGAATACCGGTCTGAAGTGATTACATTAAGTAACCAAGCTTTTCTAGCAGAACAATGCATTTTCCAAAGATTCCTGCATTTATTTGTCATTTAAATTGATGCATTACTTCTTGCATACAGTCATGTGTAGGTGAAAGGTCAAAAAAGAGAGTGCTGAATATTTTGTTCATTTTATCAAAGTGTCTGATCCTGCCCTATTGTTTTCAGGATCACAGTATCATACTTTAGTTTAAGCCCTTTGACAAAATAGACATTTATTTTATGTGTGTAGGTTATCCCAGGGAGTCACTGACCTATGCTGCACAGATAAGAGAGGGACCCCGAGTCCTCGCGCTCTGCCCGCTGATAATTCAGCAGAGAGGGTCCACGTTTCGGCTTCCAGGTCTACACACACAACCTGCAGGGAGAACCGAGCCCGTCCTACGCAGGTAACCAAATACGAAAATGTGTAGATACCTTTGCAGCCATTTCACTGAGACTCCCTCACCTGCTGCTGCAGAAAACAGAAATAAAACTACTCTTCACCATCTCTATCCACCAGGCCTGCACAGCAGGGGCAGCTAGTAACTTTAGAAAGTGGTTGGGCGAACGAAGTGCCCCACTGCTTCCCAAAAAACAAAATAAAACACCCCTTCCTCCAAAAGCCCTTAATAAAACTCCCCCTCCCTCCAAAAGCACAAAGTAAAACTACACTAACATTTACAATAAATAAAATTAGAATAAAAGGTACCTATCGACTGCTGCACGTCCTCCTCTGTGTTCTGATACTTCAATCTACTGTAGAGCTCCCCTTACCAATCCAGATACTGCTCTCATGCTATTAACCAGCACGAGAGAGTGCCAGGACTGGATGGAGCGGGTTGGGTGGATGCTCCTTCAGGCCGTCTAGGCCTGTACTTTCTCTTCATCCAGCTGTCTAAGACAGCCCGAGTTGAAGAGCTTCAAAGTGCGCATGTCAGGCTGGCCGTTGTAAGACAGCCAGCCAAACTGACTTATGCACTTTGCAGCATCCAGCCAGCCACTGCTCCAGTCCTTCATGCTGCCAATCAGCAGCAGAAGACGCGCCCCACATCTTTTGGTTCAAGGACACTCACTGCAGCACACACATTGGTAACAAAAATGAAATGGCAATGAAATCATTTAATTGCCATTTTATTTTTTCATCGCGTGGCTCACTTCGGGCAGGGTGGTGACGCTCCCTCACCCTCTTGGAGAAACCGCCGTTGCTCACAGACACATTATGAAGTGCTATGTCGCTGGTGGCCCTTGCAGGGCATCACGTGCAGCCAGTGCTGCACCTGTTCTGAGCAAGATGCTTGCCCCTGACGTTCTTGTGAAGCAGCATAAAAACATTCCAAGGCTTCAGAGAAAGCAATATTGCTCTTAGGATGACTTCAAGGGCTAGGCACGCTTCCACCGCCCCCATTTTCCCCCATCAGTCAATGAACATTTTCAAGGGGCAGAAGAAGGCCTTATGGCAGATGGAAATGCATCCATTCCATTTCCATCAACTTCGTTAAGATGGTGATCTTTCTTGTGTCCAGGTGAAGAACAGCATATGTCAGAAACAAGTTTACGTCATACCTGGAGCAGTCCAGCCAAGACAGCATGTTAAAGCTAATAGGTCTTTAAGGGTGGATTATGATTACACTGTATTAAAGCATTTGGACCAATATCTTTCACATTTAAATTGATAGATTACAGTAGTAGTCAAAGTTGTTGATGTTGGCTATCCCCTCCGAAAAACCCTGGAAGTAGCTGATTTGTACTGTGCTAATACTTGCTAAGCCCTCAGAAAAGGAGTTATACATTGTTTTGCAAACTGATATTTCCTGCATATTTGCAATTTGATGGCAGTAGACCCACTGGCTGCTTTGTGGAAAAAGTTGTGTTCATTTATTAGGACTTGAGCTGGTTATAGTGGCAAACCAATGAACATGGATATTGGCTCCAAGTGCGCCTAAGGAAAGTTATGTTACTATTTTTTATTATGAAAGGTTATGACAAAGGCAATAGGACTGATATACTTATTGTGACTGATACATATATAGCCATTAGGGTTTTAAGAGTTGGTTGGTATTACACCGAGTTCGGTTGTAGAGTGTTTTGCCAAACTTAATTCCGTATGTATTTGTAATTTTAGGACTGTATGCTTAATTGCTGTTGTGAGGTGTCTGAAATAACTTTCTTTAAAGAACCCGTCATGCCTATAGCCTTTTTTGTTGGTTCATTAGGAAAAGTTATTTCAAGCACCATATATCCGATCTGTTTATGACGAAAGATTACAAAAAAGGCAGTAGGCCGGAGTTATTTCTTGTAAAGACATTTGTCATATCCAGTAGGCTTCTTAGGGTGGATTGTTACATGTCTTGATTCATTAGCCTCCATGACATTTCATCATGTGGGTTATAAAGCAATGGGCCAATAACCTTGAAAAGGTTTTGGATTCACGCAGGCCTGGCCATTCCAATCTTGGCCTTGGTGCTGCACCTGCCCAAAATGTTGAGGGGTGTCAGTGTGCTTGTGCTGACAGCCAATAGCTGTGCAATGTAGAAAAAAACAGGGAAAAAAAGTCCACTGCTCGGTAAAATACTATTTTTTAGCTGCCCCTTTAACAGAACTCATGGTCGTTGTGCATCATGATAGATTGTACAGTAAAATGACGAATCACGAACTCCCTAAAAGCCGGGGAGTCTGACGAGCACAAAGTGTCTCTAAAGGGATGCACTAAATGTCAGTGTTTCTAGATCGAGCTGTAAACTCTCCCTCCACCTCTGTAAGTTAGGCTTGTTTCATCACTTCCTCAAAGTGGGAGGCGTGAGATGAGAGGTGGAACAGAATGCACAGCTCAATTAAAAAACGGATGACTAGATGTACAGGACTGGGCCTATAGGATGCATGTAGTCAAAGCAGAGCTCTAACATGAGCATGGCTGGATTGTGGATATATAGAATGAATATCTGAATTGTGTAGGCTGGACTGAGGACACAAAGTGAAAACTGGACCGCACTGGAGGTGACTGCAGTAGAGAAAGCTAGACCAAAGAAGGAAAATATACAGGCTAGTTACTGCAACCAGACCAAAACCACAATACTGAAAAAAGTAAGCGTTAGCAGATAAGTGACTAGAGGTGGTGGCCCTGGTAACTCTATTCAAACCCAGCCAAAATGGAAATTGTATGCAAACGTTTTCCTTGCAAGTTTAGTTTACCCGTGGCAGATTTTTACTTTGCAGAATGGCAAAGACATTCAGATTTTATCTCCTAAAAGTCTCCGTTTGTGACAGAAATTGTTGCAAAAGTCGTGATTATCAGGAACATGTGGGAAAGAGTACACCTTTGCAACTTTGGGAAGAAAGTTGTTCATAGAACAAACTTAGCAATCGTGCATGCCCCTTGTTGCCCCCAAGACCTCCCAATACCTTTCATGTAAGTTCTGCACTGTGATGCTACGGTTCTGGGAGAGCTCTGGTGCATGCCTGCTTTCTGCCGCCTCTTTCAAGCTCGCTTTCAAAGGCAGGAGATGCTCTACAGTCCACAGTGCGCTGACCTGGAACGCCGCCTCTAAGTTCGGTCCACCTGGCCCTTGTCCTTAGTTAGAAGCCAGCTGAAACCTCTGCAGGTCACAGAGCCAAGAGACCCCTGCTGGTACTATGCGCAACAGAAGTGCACTCACTCGGTAATTGCCCACTGCTGGAGTAAATAATAAGCTGAAGTAAATAAATACACTGAAGTAGTCAGGTCTCGCCTCAGCCTGCATTACATCAGTGGAAGTGCAGGACCTGGCTGCTGGAATTTGAAAACTAACTGTTTTCACAAGTCTGCGCATAAGATGCCTATGGATGGACTCTGGGTAAACGAATGAATAATTGTAAAGCCCAGTATGACCTATGCTTTTCTTTTTTCTGTCCCACTAGGTCTTTGGAAGTATAATGGCGGATGTTTTACTGTTGCTTTTTAACCTCGAATTCACGTGTTCTGATTTTTGCCGCTGTCTCTGTAAACCACAGATGCTAGGGTGACCACCTGGCATTGAGGCAAATTCTGGACATGACTGTAAAAAATTCAGGACAAAGAATCAAAAGTCAGGACAAAAATTCAGGACAAAGGGTCAAAATTCAGGACAAGAATTCAAGAACAAATGTCAGTTTTACAGACACACACAAGAGAGGCCATGCCTCACTATGTTGTCAGTGCATTTATTTACTCTTTTTTAACATGGCACTATTTATTCACTGTGGTCTTTTTGTGATTGCCTCCTGCTATGCTACATTCAGGTGTCACATTACGTCCTTGTTCAGTAGTAAATTAATGCCCTTCAGTACTGCGGCAAGGCCATC
Source organism: Pleurodeles waltl (assembly GCF_031143425.1). NCBI lineage: Eukaryota > Metazoa > Chordata > Amphibia > Caudata > Salamandridae > Pleurodeles > Pleurodeles waltl. The sequence continues at coordinate 547,162,960 of NC_090440.1, read as the reverse complement.
ACCCCTCCCCAAATCTACCCAATCTTTCTTGAATAAAAAGTAACAGCAAAATTGTGATTATGTTTCTGAACATTTTAAAACCCCAGGCAAACAGTTTGGGAAACATTAAGGTAATTAAAATTATGCTAGCTGAAACAAATTGAACAAAAACATCTGGCTTACCCAACCGCCCATGGACTTTCAACCTAAAACAAATGAAAAGAGGCAGGGTAGATAGTGTGGGCGACAGTCTCACGCCTAATGCCAGGATGTGAGGTACCCACAACTTGTCTGTAGTCTCACAGCACTAGAGTGTATGTCTGGGACTCTACATTTATCTCAGAAATGGGAGCCCGGACTACCAATCAAAGATAATAAAAGAGGAGGATGAAATTGAGATCAAATGGGAGATCCACGGCAAGTGATTCAAAGGGTTGGTGCTATGAATTGGATAAATAAGGAAGAGAAGAACAAGGTGGGACAATTCCTAAAATCAGACAAGATGGGTCCACCAAGACTATTGGAAGGTATTGGGTACCTGGGGAGTTGTTTGTGCAGACAGGAGACAAACAGAAGAGGCACTGTCAAGTAGTTGAACAAGCAGCACCCACCCACCTTGGCAAACTCTTCCGGTGCAATGGTTCGCTGTTCGTACTTGTGAAGGGTGAGCAGGGGCCAGACCCCTTGCAAGGTTGTGTAAGGCAATTGCCAGATTTTTCCATGTCTTTAACTGGTTTTGAAATTGAGCAAAAGCAAAATTAGTGATCTGGGTTATCCCTAAGTGTCAAGTACACATAGACTCTTCAAAATATTTGGGATGTAATTTGCACAAACAAAATGTAAAAATTAAAAAATGTAATTAGTGTTTCTTTAACATGTGGCACTGTTTTTCCCTTTCTATACAATTAGATCTCAGATTGAACTGCCATTCTCACACAGATTTGCAGGATGGAAATCTCTGCAGAACGTCACGGTCCCACCAAGCCCAGTTTGCCTTTTGGTCTTCTCTTCTGCTTTCTGTAGAGGGCCACGTGGCACTACTGAAGATGGTGTGCTACCTCAATGATAGTATTATTTTGCAAACCTTCCCCTGCTTGTTCTTCATTCCTTCTTCAGACATGCCACACATCTGATTTGGTCGCTGCGGCGCCATCGGGAGCTCTTTCCACTCTAAAGCTACCCGTGACTGCGGGTGGATTAGGTCTTCTGGACATAGAATGCTATTATTCAGCTGCAGAGCTCCCAGGGGTGGCTTGCTGACTTTCTGCCCACCTCCCTGGATGAGATGGGGTTTACCAGTAAAGACTTTTAAGGAAGGCTTAATGCACTGCTCATTGTTTCCTACTGACCATTCTACTGATCACCATCCAGGGTTATCATGCACAGCTTTCTCTTGCCTGCTAGAACCTGTAAACTCACTGACACGAAGAAACCCTATGCTCCTGCACTATCTTTGCTAAGCCTTCCCACTCGCACAGGACGGCTGTGCTCAGAGCAACTCCATCAGTAGCATGCTGCAGGTGTCTTAAAATTGAGGTATTTGTTTCTGGATGGCGACCTACTAAATTTCCAAACCCTTGTGGCAGACTACCATCTTCACCGCAGTCAACTCCTTGCTTAAAACCACCTTAAATAATCATTAAATGCCCTATTTCATGTCTGCCACCTAGCACGAACACGACAAGAGGTGTGCCAGAAGCTCTATGCCATAGGAACTGGTGGCAAACTGATAGAATGGGTGTACAGACCTTTACTGCAAAATGGAAACCACTTTTTGTCATACTACCTGGGTGATTGATGTGGCCAAACCCCTGCAAGATAAGGACTGGACTAAAATACTGGACTTTCCCCACAAAGTATCCCACGGCTGTCACTTGAAGTACATTCATAGTGCTTCCTTGTGAGTGCATTCCGCCCGTTGCTTGCCATTGGCCTGGTGGTTTGTTACTCACATTTTGTTGCTTTCAATTTGCTGGCTTTATTTGTTTTAGGCTATGCAGCTTGAGTTCGTCTCTTCCCTTGACAAAACGTTATTTATAGTATCCTTCTGAGTGCTCCCTTTCTGTAAACAGGCCTGTAAATCTTGTTCTTATCACATTTGCTGTGCATTCAAAGACCAAAGTCAAATGTCAGGCTCTGTCTTTAGCGGGAGCTTAGTATTTACTTTTCTTTCTCTGACTTCAAAGTGAGAGGATTTCTGCGACAATTTTGCTGGATACAGGGGGTTAGGAAAGAGTTTTTTCTATCACATGACAACATTTAAATAAACTTCAGAATATATCAGCATTATGAGTACAAATGAAGCACATTTTTGTTAAATCTGAACTGTGCTGGAAACAAATACCTTTATATGATTAAAACAAATCATTGCATTAGGTGATACAATTTCCACACAACATCGTCTGTGCACAGTATAGCTTGATTTGAAAAACTGTATATCTGTGCAAATGTAATGGTCATTTCAATCAAAAATGTGTTTTCTGTAATGGCAGTGTGTTACCACGCCATGCATACTCGACTCCACTTTGCTCTGCACCACTCCATGCCACTGCACCCTACTCTGTATCACTCCACTTTCGCCACTCCATGCCACTGCACTGCACTCTTCTCCATTCTGAACCACTCCACATTATGCCACTGCACTCTATGCTACTTCGCAATATGCCTCTCTACTCTACTCTGTACCACTTGTACTCTATGCCACTGCATTTTATGCCTCTCTACACCACTGCGCTCTGTTCCTCTGCACGCTATACCACTCCAGTCTAGGCAACACCAATCTAGTCTGCACAACTCCACCCAATGCCACTCTGCAACACTGCACTTTATGCCACTGCACTCTAAGCTAATACACTCTATGCACTTTACTCTGTAACACTCAACTCTGTGCCCCTGCACTCAATACACTGTACGTCACTCTAATCTACTCTGCACCTCTGCACTCTATGCCACAGCACTCTACACCACTTAACTCTATGCCATCACATTCTATACCACTCTATGCAACTCCACTCTACCCTGCACCTCTCTACTCTAAGACACTTCACTCTACTGTGAAACAATCTACTTTATGCCACTGCACTCTGTGCCACTGCCTTCTATGCCACTGCACTCTACCCTGCATCTCTCCACTCTATGCAACTGCACTCTGCTCTGAAACAATCTATTCTACACCACTGCACTCTATGCCACTCTGACCACTGCACTCTAGTTCAATGCACTCTACACCACTGCACACTGACACTCTACTCTGCAACACTGCACTGGCTGCCACTATACTCTACACCACTCTACTCTGTACTGCTATATTCTGCACCAATACACTCTATTCCACTGCACTCTCTGCCACTGTACTCTGCCCCATGCCACTCTATGCCACTGCACTCAACACCAGTGCACTCTAAACAACTGCACTGTATGTCACTGCCCTTTACTCTGCACCACTGTACTCTATGTTCTCTATGGTTCTCCATACCAATCTACACCACTGCACTGACACTCTACTCTGCAACACTGCACTCTACACCACTCTACTCTGTACTACTGCGTTTTATGCCACTGCACTCTATGCCACTGAAATCAAGGCACTATACTCTACTCTACACTCTATAACACTGCACCACTCTGCATTACTGCACTCTCTGCCACTCTTTTGTATGCCACTCTACTCCATTGCACTCTATGCTACTCTACCCAATGCCATTCTATGCCACTGCACTCTGCGCCAATTCACTCTAAACAACTGCACTATACGCCACTGCCCTCTACTCTGCACCACTGTACTCTACGCTACTGCTGTCTGTGCCACTCTACTCCACTGTACATCACTTCACTGACACTCCACTCTGCAACATGGCACTCTCCGCCACTGTACTGTACACCAATCTACTCTGTACTACTGCATTCTATGCCACTGCACTCTATGCCACTCTACTCTTCATCACTCCACTCTATTCGACTGCACTCTACAGCACTATACTCTACTCTGCACTGCACCACTCTACACTACGCCACTGCACTCTCTGCCACGCGAGTCTACTCTGCACTCTATGCCAGTGCACCACTTTACCCTACTGCACTCTCTGCCACTCTATTGTATGCCACTCTACTCCACTGCATACTATGCCACTCTACTCTGTCCCACGCCACTCCATGACTGCACTCTAAATCACTGCACTCTACGCCAATACACTCTAAACAACTGCATTGTACCTCACTACACCGTACTCTGCACCATTGAGCTCTACGCTACTGCTCCTCTACCACTCTACTCCACTCCACACCACTATGCCACTAACTTTTAGCCATGCTGAACAGCAGCCACTCTGGTGTACAACATGGCTAATGGCTAAAACACATTAGCAAAGCCAATAACTCTTACGCAGAGGAGACCTATTGGCTTTGCCAATGTTTGTTAGTACTATGAGGTACCGAGGTCCCTGAAAGAACCGTGAATGTGTAAGTCCTTATTTTAAACATGCATTAGACACCTCGTCAGGGGTAGTAAGCGCTATATGAATACAATTATGTCATAATATAGGCTGGTACAAAAGTGCTTCTCAAAAAGAGATTTGAATAATATGCAGTTTATACCTAGTACCAATATTTTTTATAACACTCTTTAAAACCACACACTCCACAGCTCACCTTGGAACACCATTTCAGTACCTCTCTAAAAGAAAATGTCTTTGCCATCAGAAAGCTTCAAGTGACTCCTTTGGTTAAAGTCAATGCAGGTTTTCAAGCTCCTTTGCATTTGTAGATTTAGCAGTCGCCCACATTTGCATTTATTTAGGGAAGGAGACACCCTGGCAAGAAGGCCTTTTCTTATCTGTCTTCCCCTCCCTCCCTCAGAGCACAGGGGACTCCCTGCTGTTCAATCCAGCTGGGGAAACTAATCTGCCATAATTTCACCCTGCCATCCAATGTCCTTTTGGTGAAAGACTAAAATTACGGACAAATGCCGCAACGGACAGCCTTGCGAAATTACGGGCAGTCCGTGAAATTTACGGACGGGTGGTCACCCTAACAGATGCCTTGAATGGAGTCTCTTCAGAGATACGTTTTCTTATTCCACTGAGTGCTAGTCTGCCCAGACAGCTGTGCCAAGGGACGCCCCTCAGTGTCCCAGGTGGCATAGATTCTATTAGTCAGGTCTGTGTGAAACTGGTTTCATATGTATCTTTGTACGCGCTGTCCTGTACAATAATTGTCTTGTAGATTATAATATTTCAAAGAATGAAACATATAGAATTCATTGCAACTCGTGGCACCTAATAAAAAGTTAGATTCGTCACCTTTCAACTGTTGATTGGTTTACCCGGGCTTCAAAACGGGAACATGTTACCCAGTTGGTGTTAATAGGCCTAATAAAACACAAGGGGAAATGCTGCTCTCTACAGCAAGAAACATAAACCCTACATATAAAAATCTATTCAAAGATTATTCCTTCTTTGTCATGAACATTTTGTTTTGTTCATGCATGTTTACTTCACACAGTCATTGGGGCAGCAGATAATTCAAGAGGCCATTCAATATTTAAAAGAATACCGCTTTGTATTTTATTTTTTACTTCTGCTGACTTAATCTTCCTACTTAAAGCATAATTACTTACACACGTGACGTGCACTGCAGTTGCATGCTGGGGTGGGTAGTCTGCAAGCTTTCTTGTGTGTCGATGCTCAGAATGTATCCATCATTCGGTCTTTAAATATGACGTGTATAAAAGAAGCTTGATTTCTTCTTTATTTACAGCAACTGTTTTTTTCCCAGAAAAGTTTACTGACATTTAAAAGCATAAAATAAAGTTACATTGGTGGAAAGTCGATAATACACAGGGATTATAGTATTCACGTCCTTTACGACCATAGCCTCCGCTCAGCGCCGTGAGGAACTGGCTTCATTGTTTCATCAGAAGATCGACACAATGTATTCGTCTTTCGAGACTCAACTCCCTTTGGAAGAGAACTTTCTTTGAGGTCCCAGTCCTCAACATGAAGCTCCAGCAAATTGGGGCGGGTTTTATGATCTTATATCTGAGATGGTGGAAAAAAACATGATGTAGATGAAATCTGGTTCACCCCTGTCCTTACTTTATCTTCTCAAGGCTGGCCCCTATATTAAGTTCATATCTCACATGGTTTTTCAATTATTCGCTGAAAAATGCAGAATATCCATCCATCTGGAAGCACGCCCTAGTTTTGCCATTGGTAATGAAAGCCAGGGTGGACACGTCTTTCATTTCTAATTATCGCCCTATCTTGCCCTTTCCATATATTGCTAAAGTGCTGGAAATATTAGTTACTGATCAACAATCATATTTCCTCGAGAGCAACAGTCTGCTAGATGCCACCCAAACAGGATTTAGAGCCCACAACAGCACTAAATCCACTTTGCTTGCAGTACTGGACTGCATCAGATCAGGGGCCAACAAAGGTAAGGCAGTTGCCTTAATCTTATTAGATCTGTCCACAACTTTCTACACAGTCTCTCACTCCCTATTGATGCGTAGGCTGTGTGAAGTCGGTCTACATTCTGCCGCACTGCAGTGGTTTGGATCTTTCTTGATTAATACATCCCACTCTGTACAACAGCCCCCCTTCAATTCCCTTCCCACTTTTCCAACTGCGGGGTCCCTCAAGGGTCTTCTCTTAGCCCTTCCAGGTTTAGCATTTAGGTCTCCTCCATGGAGAGGGCGCTTTGTTAAGACCTATGGCTGTGAGATTCTCTTGTATGTTGATGACACTCAGCTTATAATTTCTATTGACGAGAGACACACAGAGCCATGAAGGAACTTGATAGGTTGTCTATGAGATGTAGCTAAATAAATGCAGACACACTGTCTGAATCTCAATGCAGAAAAAAACCGAAATCCTGCTTTTCGAAGGGGCAAACAAAGTGTGGAATGACGGATGATGGTCTTCTCTGCTGGGTCCTGCCCCTAAGCAAAAAGAGTAGGTAAGAATTTGGGATTCCTAATGGATGATTCTTTCTCAAAGCAGGATCAGGTGAATGCAATGTGTCGTAAATGTTTTGGACTCCTATGTATGCTGCTCAAGCTTTTTCGATGGATCCTGGTAGTGTGGCGAAGGAACGTTATTCAGGTTATAATTTTGTGCAGGCTAGATTATGACAATTCCCTGTATCTAGGAATGGCTGACTATCTGTTTAATTTCCTTCAATCCATTCAAGATGAGGAAGTCAGACTGATTTGCAAGAGCACTAGAGGAAGTTTGGCCTTGGCTTGTCTTAATTCGCTTCACTGGCTACCGGTGCACAAGACAGCCAAGTTTAAGCTATTATGTTATGCACATAAGGCATTCCATGACACTGGGCCAGCGATCCTGCACAATCAAGTTGTTTTTGACAAACCAGTATGAGTGCTATGATACTCGAATCAAGCTCTGGTGTATAGCAGACAAATTTAGAAACCAGAATGGGAAGGTGGGGGTCGGGGGCTGCTCTTTCAATCACCTAGCAGCACTCCACTGGAAATCACTGCCCCTGGAAATTCGCCTTATTGAAGAGCTCCTCGCTTTTCGGAAGAGGTTGAAGACCTGGTTACTCCCCCTGTAGTGGGCGCCAGCAAATAGAGATTTTGTACCATTAGTTCAGTGCCAGGATATCCCTTAGGGGATGATAGAGAACTTTATAAAAATTTACACATAGAAGGTTCACCTAATAAACAAATACAATTTATCATAGAAAAGAAATCTATGATTAGTCCATCTCTGAAAACAGTTGCAATAAATTCTAGATCATAATACAACCAAATGTAGGCAACTTTGCTACTATCCAAACATAATTTGAACACATTTGCCTTTATGTCCTCTGTGTTTTCTTCACTACTTCAAGGGTACCAAAATGTATTTAGCTTGTGTATGTTCTAATTCTAAATGCATTTATATAGCGCTTACTACCCCTGATGAGGAGTTGAATTGTACCTAAGATGGCCAAGACTGTGAATAAAGCAGCAATGGTGCCAGGACACACTATTAAAGTTAGTAAACAGAGGTTTGCACCATGTTCGTCCTCTAATAAACATAAAATGTAGAAGTTGAACCAAGCAGGAGGACCTTGGTAGTGTAATCACAGATGCACTTTCCCTAAACATCACCTGAACCTGCCCAAGTGCTTAATTTGCAAAAAACATAAGTACCAGGGCCCCGTCAGGTGGCCATTGCAACTCGCACCGCGACAATACCAACATAACTACTGAACATCAGACTCTTACAAATGTGACAATTCAAACTTATTCCAAGCCACCCAAAGCTACAAGAAAGGCTGCGTGGCAAGGATTAGTCATTTTTAATGTATATTCAATTAATAAAAAACTGTTGTTCTGCTCATCTCTAACTTTCACACAAAGCACTACCATGTGGCAGACCGTCCTAAACGCTGGTGTTGACAAGTGCTGGTCCTGAGCCCCGGAAACCACTGGCTCAAATTAAGCACTGACCAGCCTGGTCCCTAGCGTATGAGGAAAGGGGTAAAACACCTAGAAGTATGCAGTTCAGGAGGTGTGCTATGCTGAGGTACCCATCATAACTAATAATAGGGTTTGCAAATATTAAGGGACTGAATGACAGGTGTGTTGTTTCTCACAAGATTCCTTTTAATAGCCATTCTTGTCTATAACAATGCAGTGGACGCACTAGTCACAAATTTCCAATAGTAACACGGCCATAACATCTGATTTGGTAGAGAAAAGACTTAACATACCGATACTATGGTGGTGTTACATCTTTAACAGAGTCTCTATCCATAACCATATCCATAGTAGGGCAGGGATACACCATTATATTGTTTTGTGAACCTTTTCTGTACAGAGGAAACCAGTTGACCAAGCTCTATACCCAGGCCTAGGATAAACTCACTAGGCACCTATGAAATCTGTTATCTCTTGCAACAAAGTTTTTAGGGTCCACAAAGTGCCATGTGAGTGAGAATGATGCCACCCATGTTTGTATTGTCAACTCATAGCTTTTTTCCAAGTCTTGTTTAGCATGGACGGGGCCCCAAAGTGAATCAGAGTACTGTATAATGAGCAAAAACAAAGTAAGGAGTGGCATGGATTTTAGTAGGGAATATTGAAGGCAGAATATTGAAGGGTCACAATGTCGTGATCAGAATATAGAAGAACAAAGTGTTGAAGTGCGCAAAGGGAGGTATTCATTTATTATTCTTAACTCCACATCTACACACCTTGACGACATATGTGAACGCTGAATTTGTACTAATAAATATTCATGTACTTTGGATTATGAATCTGCATAGAATTTGATTAACAATGAAAAAAATGTGCAATTTTGAAAATGTTCCTGCCTGAGTGGTCACCATTAATCACAAGTGTCCATGTTTAGGTTATTGTAGTAGTGTGTTATATTAATGATTTTGTATTATGCATTTGCTTTATTAATTGTAGTCCTTAAGTTAGCAAGGTTTGGGCCTAGTTGCAGAGTCTCATGGCAAGCTGCACTGTTCGAATGAATTCCTGAGATTTTCTGTCTAGTGAAATAAATTCATGTATTGTTTTCGCTGAGTTGACCAAACGTTAGCAGATGTCTAACTCTCTCATGAGAAATGCTTGCTAGAAAATCGTGTATTAGTAGATGATACATTGTATAGTTTGATGTGTGAGACAGCGATGTTCCCAGGATCTAAAAATGGATGCACTGACTGGAGTACGGATGGATACAAAAATGTTATCTGACAAGTCTGACAGTGGGAACAGGAGAAGAGGAGCCAATCATCTACATGTGAAACACAGTTTAGTTATATTTTAGATTTGTACTTTTATTTCTATTGGACTAACTGTAAACGTACAATCCCTTGACCAATGACAACGTGAGAAGTTCTTTAGACGATTTTAACTTAGGTCGACTGCACAGAGAGGAGAGGCTATTTCGATTTCCTCTGTAGAGGTGTGCTCATTCTATTCTGTCTGGAGAGCTGAACAGTTCCTAATGATTTATTTCTATCTTTAACTTTATTTCTTAAATTCCTGATGCTGAATGCAGATTCTTAGATACTGCTTTCCTAATGGTTCGGATAGCTTAGAGCCCCCATTTCTGAACCATTCTCCTTCATGGCCCGTTGCTGATGCTGACCGAAATGATGTCCAACTGACGAAGATAATCTCAACTTGCTGATCCCTCCGAGGAGAGGTATAATAAAATGCTATTGTTCTTGTTTTAAGTTTGTCTTTTGTTTCTAGGTACCAACCGCTGTTTTGATAGAGCCATATTTAGATGTTTTCCCAATTTACGTTGACTAAATTGTTTTGCATGAATTCCAAACGTGCTGTGCTAATCAGGAGGTTAGTTAGGGAAATCCTGACAAGGTAATAGGTTGCTATTAATAAATAATTGATGTTGCTCAGTTGCTGAACTTCGATGTATGCTATCTCTATTGTGCCGTTGTTCTTGCTATTGAGTTGTATGGTGATTCTAGAGTGTTTAGTAATTAATGCACTCATTAAATTGAGATTCTTTAGAAGGTTTTGTCAACCAGTGCTGTTCTTATATGCTTATCTATTTGGGTTGAGATTAATTTAGGTGATATTAGCATTGTTAATATAGGGAAATAAACTTTCTAACTTTTATACAAATGTGTGGTTATTCGTGGCCAAATGGGTCATGGTGTGTGAAGATTACTGACTCCAAAAGATGTTTACTGTTGTTTTAGATAATTCTGTGTTGCATTTGGGATTTATGGTGGGAATTACTCTAAGTGCAGTCAAAAGGTCTGTTGAACCTCTAACACGTCCCCTTATAGATTATAGATAAGAAACCAAATAAGGTCAGACTTGCTCACACATATCCATCATATAGTACGTGTGTGTGGAGTTAGATATAGAAAATGTATACAACATTATCTTTTAATACTTTGTCCTTTTATAGTATGGTCACAATATTGTAACCCTTTGATATTTTGCTTTCAAAGTTTCTGCCCCAGACCCAGGCAAGTTCAGCATAAAAAGTGATCTGGGAGATGCATAACATCAATAAGTGCATGACTGCATACCCTAGTCTTTACCCTGAGATCATCAGTATACACAATATTTCTCACATTGTGGTTGGTATTGAAGATGGAGAGGATAACGGGGAATACATGATTAAAATCAGTGTTGATCCAGCAGAGGGGTGTCCTGGGAATTAATGTATAGAGAGGTGGAATGAGGGAATCGTCATAGCAGAACAGCTTCAGGTTTAGAGCTTTTAGGTATTGAGGCAAAGATCTTAGGAGCCTGGAAAATACTTTACAATACTATAAAACTGGGACACCAAATGCTATTTAAAAACAAGTTAATAATATACAACAAGCCTTGTTTTTCAGCTCACAGCCCTTTTGAGGATGCAGACTTTTTAAAAGCCTATTTTTGATCCTGAACATGATTCGGTACAACAGGCCTTGCTGAGATTTCCTCTTATCTATCTTACTTTCTTGTAAAACTATTCAGGAAGGTATGGCACCCGATCATTGACACTAAAATACATTGTGTTCTAAATACCTAAATATTATTTACAGAACTATCGCCCACTTGGAGTTATAATTAAAAAAATCTACACCTGATGGCACGAGATTTTCTATGTGATATAACGTTCACACAATAGTTTGCTAAAAATATTCTGACTCCGTCAAGGAAACACTTTATCGGTTGCACTATTTTTTATATGTATTCATTTTTGCCAGGCAGATAATATTTATATGGATGGTACTTATTTCTCTGATTTTCTTGGTCTTAAGTTCTTTGCTTCACATTTGCAAAGGTTTTCATTGCATAAGTGAGGCATACGCATTGAAAATGTATGAATGTATTGCATGTGTAATGCATGTTGCTACCTCTGCAAGTTTTTTAAATTTCTTCAGTGGCATCAAAAGAGTAGTTGCAGCTTTCCCAGGAGAGAGTAAGGGGTGGTTTAGAAAAATACAGTGCCATGGAGCTGAACACCAATTGATTTTACAGGAATTTTGATATCTCCAAGCATACATCCGAATGAATCAATTGTAATTGGTACAATAAAATGTGGGAACATGCACTAAGGCCCATATGTACTAACACATTTTCCCATAGACACAGAATGGATAAAACCCTTTGGTACATCTGGCCCTAAGATCTGTAATTTTCCACAAGAATGTTGGAGGGAACAGGGATTTATTATGAAAAAAGGAAGAAGAACAAATATTTTACAAAATGATCCAATTTCGTAATCCTATGGATGTGAATTCACCACAGTGCAGAAACCCCAAAGACATTGGGTATGCAAGAAAGAGGTTATGCCAGAAATGCATGCAACTAACTTTCATCTACATGCAAAAGTTCTGAAACTAGGAGGTTCCTGGCATATATGTCTGGCAACTTAATGAACTAGGAGTCCTAAAACCTTGCAGTGAGTAGATGTGTACCATACTGAGATATGCGGCTGTTTCTGACTGGGACATTTATCTCTCAACAGCTTCAAGTTGAGTACGTGCAGTGCTTTCTGGATCTTCTCATACATTGTAAAGCCTTGGGATTGCCTGTCTGCAAGTAGAGGAGCTGGCCAGGGATGACCTTGACAATCTTTGGTTCACCTCTGCTTGTAAATAGCCACATGTGGGTATTGTTGAAGATGGCTAGAGCTTATTACACCTCTAATTCTTTTTCACTTCTATACTGCTGGCAATTATTCACAATATGCCACGTTCAATGTTAGCAGCTTGTCGGCTACTGGATGAATTTAAGGTTTGTAACTGGTGGTGGCAGTAGGATCAATGCTCTGTGGGTGGACTTTACCGATTAAATGGTGTGAACTTTGTGAACGCTGAATTTATTACTAATGATTTTTCATGTATTTTGGATTATGAATCTTGATAGAATTTGACTAACATAGAAAATAACGTGCATCATTGAAAATGTGCCTACTTGAGTGGCTGCCATTAAGCACAAAGTGTCATTAAATGCATATTAAAATTAATTGAAGTGCCTATGTTTAGATCATTGTAGTAATGTGTTATGTTAATGAATTTGCATTATGTATTTGCTTTATTAACTATAGGCCTTAAGTTAGCGAGGTTTGGGCCTAGTTTGCACAGCCTCGCATTAAGCTGCACTGTTTAATAAAATCGTGGGAATGTATGTTTAGAGAAATCAATTAATGTATTACTTTCACTACATTGACCAAACGTTAGCAGATGTCTTTAACTTTCTCATGAGAACTGCCTGCTAGAATATCTTGTATTAGTTATTGCTACATTGTTTAGTTTGATGCGTGAGACAGCAATGTTCTCAGAAGCTAACAATGGATGCACTGACTGGAGTACAGATGGATACAAAAATTGTTACCCGACGAGCCTGACGGTGGGAACAGGAGAAGAGGAGCCAATCATCGACATGTGAAAGACAGTTTAGTTATATCTTAGATTAGGAATTAATCCTTATTGGACACGTTTTAAACGTATGGGGGGTCATTCTAACCCTGGCGGTCGTCGACCGACAGGGCTAAAATGACGGGGGCACCGCCAACAGGCTGGCGGTGCCCCGCAGGGCATTCTGACCGCGGCGGTTCGGCCGCGGTCAGAAGTGGAAAACCGGCGGTCTCCCGCCGGTTTTCCGCTGCCCTTCTGAATCCTCCATGGCGGCGCAGCTCGCTGCGCCGCCATGGGGATTCAGACACCCCATACCGCCATCCTGTTCCTGGCGGTTCGCCCGCCAGGAACAGGATGGCGGTATGGGGTGTCGTGGGGCCCCTGGGGGCCCCTGCAGTGCCCATGCCAATGGCATGGGCACTGCAGGGGCCCCCGTAAGAGGGCCCCACAATGAATTTCACTGTCTGCAATGCAGACAGTGAAATTCGCGACGGGTGCCACTGCACCCGTCGCACCTTCCCACTCCGCCGGCTCCATTCGGAGCCGGCGTCCTCGTGGGAAGGTTGTTTTACACTGGGCTGGGGGGCGGCCTTTTGGCGGTCGCCCGCAAGCCCAGTGTAAAACCCAGAATACCCGCAGCGGTCTAATGACCGCGGTGCGGTATTCTGGAGGGGGGGAACTCTGGCGGGCGGCCTCCGCCGCCCGCCAGGGTGAGAATCACCCCCATGATTCTTTGACCAATGGCAACGTGGGAAGTTCTTTAAATGATTTTAACTTAGCCCGGCTGCTCAGAGAGAAGTGTGCTCATTACTACTTTGATTTCCTCCATTGAGGATTCTATCTTTAACTTTATTGCTTAGAATTTTTATGCTGAATGTTGATCCCTTAGATACTACTTCTTCAATGGTTCAGATAGCTTAGATTCACCCTGTCTGAATCATTCCCTTTCATAGCCCGTTGCTGATGCTGACCGAACTAATGTTCAACTGACGAAGATGATCGCAGCTTGCTGATCCACACTGAGACGAGGTATAACAAAATGCTGTTGTTCTTGTTGTAAGTTTGTCTTTTGTTTCTAGGTACCAACCACTATTTTGATAGAGACATAGCTAGATGTTTTTCCAAATTTATGTCAACTAAATTTTTTTGCATGAAGCCCAAAAATGCTATTCTAATCAGAAGGTTAGTAAGGGAAATCCTGATATGTTACCAGGTTTCTATTGACAGCAATTGATGTTGTCCAGTTGTTATTCTTGCTTTTAATTTGTATTGAATGCTTAGTAATCAATGAACTAGTTAAATTGAGATTCTTTGGAAGGTTTGGTCAACCAGTGTTGTTCTTGAATATTTACCAGATGGTTTTGAGCCTAATTTATGTGATATTAGCATTGTTAATATAGGGAAATAAACATTCTAACTTTACATAAAGGTGTTGTTATTGATGGCCAAATGGGTCATGGTGCGTGAAGATTTTACTCCAAAGGTATTTTATGTTGTTTACTGATGATGATGTAATTGCATTGTATTTGGGTTTTATGGTGGGAATCACTCTAAGAGCAGTCAAAAAGTCCATTGAACCTCTAACGGGTCCCCTTATACACTAACAACAGGAGACTAAATAAGGACAGACGCGCTAACAACTTCTACTATGCGCTTCTTACACTGTCAAAGGTGCCAGCTTCATAAAGTGCTACCAGTGCTACCCTGCTGCCAGTGCTAAATTCATGTAGTGCCCACCATTTCAAGATCCATATACTGACCTCTCTTGTGATCTTCTCACATTGGCACTGATCACACAAACAATTGAGAGCATTACATGCCGATGTTTTCAATCTCCTGAGATTGCCTCCTCAATAGATTTCTCATTGTATCTACCTATAAACACTCTAACCACAAGTGCCAACTCGTGGTGTGGCCATCCACTGCAAAAAATCTCACACTGTCTATCAATGGGTTCTCCTCGCCTTACGTATCATTTTAAGTTGCCCATATGGACACCAGTGCCGCCTGTGGGAGATTCTCATGTGTCCCACCAGTACCGTCTGCTCACAGTGCCCACTAGTGCCAGCTAACTTGAACCCAGCAGTGCCTGTTGCTCACACTAACCTTCAGTGACATATTCTCAAGACACATGCCATGCCAACTTTCCTCACTGGAACCAGTGTAGAATTTGGATGTCCAGTGTGTAATGATGACCAATCTGATGTCCCTGGCAGCAAGGAAGTGCAACTTTTTCTAAATTATGTATTTTGGAAAGGTGCTGATAAAAACGGTCACTAGGCATAAGAGGCTATCTTGTTGGGTATTCTGTGAAAAATGTCCTAAAAAACAATAAACGACAAACAGGTAAATAGACAACTAGAAGAATAACCATGAACTGTGCAAATAATGTAAAGGAATTGACCTTTTTTTCAGAATCCAGAAACATACATACTATTCAATTGAAACTTTACTGAGAGTGGACATGCCAGTTTTGTGTTTTTTTCAGCAGTAGTGTGCATTCTCTTTTTGCAACACCGCTGTCTTTTACGAGTTGGCACAAAAAGATCATAAGCCTTTGCTTTCCAAAGTTTGCGTGTAGGAGACAACGTTAAAAAATAGTACACAGGTGACACCAGGAGAAAAGTACAATACACTGTCCCAAGCGAGTTTAATAATCAAAACTGAAGGAAATTGAAAATGTTATGAATAACAACACAGCGTACCGGCAAAATGAAAGTAAGTAATAACTTTACAAATCTGCAGCGAGAGCCTCAGAGCTGCAACTAATTCTTTTAATTTCAATTATCATAAAAGTTAATTGTGGTGATGTTTCTGAACAGTCTCTGTAATATACAAATATAAAAAGACGGCATGCTATATAAAGGTAATTTTCAAAGTAACATTACCGAGTTGCATAAGTGTTTATGAAAACGATCTTAACAGCTATTTAATGGCAACAATGCGTTAGAATTTTTACAGCTTTTCTAGAACATTCCAGGTGAACGAAATGTGTAAGACGGTGGTAATTCCACCGTGATGACACTTCATAATAAAACACTGGGGCCAGTTCATGAAAAAAGTAATAAGTCTACATTTCTAAAATGTTAATTAGCTAATAGTGCAAATGAACTTCTTGCAATTTACATACACTCCAGGTAGCGTACCTGCACAGCTGCACCGGCTGAATATTTCCAGGTTTGCAGGTATACTGGAAATGTCATGTGACATCTCCGCAGCGCCCTTCTACCCACTGTGCGTAATTGTTAGAAATG
Source organism: Pleurodeles waltl (assembly GCF_031143425.1). Classification (NCBI taxonomy): domain Eukaryota; kingdom Metazoa; phylum Chordata; class Amphibia; order Caudata; family Salamandridae; genus Pleurodeles; species Pleurodeles waltl. Next base: position 547,146,377 of record NC_090440.1, on the reverse strand, counting down.
TGGTTTCTGGTTGGCTAGGGTATACACCAAAGTCAGGCAGAACCCACCACTCTAGTCAGGGCGAGGGAATTGCACACCTAAGATAACCCCTGCTCACCCCCTTGGTAGCTTGGCACAAGCAGTGAGACTTATCCCAGAGGCAAGGTGTAAAGCACTTGCACAACACACAACACACATGACCCAATCAATACACCACAAAGGAATCACAACAACAAGATATATATAATAATAAACTGTTTTGCATAAAACAACATTAGACCAAACATGACATATATCAGTAATACCCCGCCTACTAAGCAGTTGTCAGAACATCACATAGGTTACTAGTACTCAGCGAAAATAAGCAGTAGTCAGGTAAACATATAGGTTACTGGTATTCTGCAACACAAGCAGCAGTCAGGTTGTTATTACCACAAAAAATGCACTTCAGGATAACCTCATTATCATAAATGGCTAGACATCATGGGTGCACATAAAACGAAACATCCCCATATGGTATGTATCCTTGAATATTACTTTCCCGAACACAGGTTGTCATTGTTACCACCAATGCACATGGCATAATAAACACATTAGCAGAGATGCCAAGATACCATCAGCATCATCACTAAGAGTTTAAATAAAAGTAATTGTATCCAGGTCCTGAACATTACATCAGACCTGCAAACTCTGTAGACACGCTGAAGGCAAAGGAGACAGTAGTGAACCCGGGATTATGAGGCCTTCACCAACATCGCCCACTAAACTAAGGGCATAACGCGCCTGTGCTTCTTTTACAAAGTATACGGTGGGAACAAGACCCACTACGTAAATTATAGGAGCTCCTGCGCTCCTACAAACATAAGTATGGTAATACTAACAAAGGGAAGCAGTCCCGCTCATCTCACGGGGACTACAACCGCACAAAATGTCCAACCCAGCCAGTTGTGTCCCCAGCAAAGGAATGTCAGGGGAGATCCTCCTTGGGCTTCCCCAGATAAGGATCCAGTAACTGGACGCTGCCCACAAGGATGCAGCACAACGGCTCAGGGAGCTGGGTTCCTGCTGGCTCCTTCTCCCTGTACTGAGGGGAAGCCACACGACAGCTGCCTGTATCACAACAGGCGGCTGTTGTCTTTCCCCAAGCACCGCCTTCCAGGGGTAGCATGTCCGGAGATGTCCAGGGCCTCCTAGACTGCTACGTTCTCATTCTTTGGGGCGGTCTGGCTCCGTGAAGCCTCCAGTATCTGCAGCCGTGAGCCGTCTGCTCTGTCTCCTCAGCCCGGGTCGCAGTGGTGAGTTGACAAAGTACAGGCCGGCTTGCGCCTCCTCTGCACGCCAAGGAATGTCGGCAGTAACTGCTGCACTTCTTTTTTGTGCAGTCAGGCAGTCCCTGTGGCAGAGGTTCGATCCCAAATCGAAAAGTGTTCTAAAAGTGTGGGGGACAGCCCCCTATACTTATACTCATTTTGCAGAGCCCCCACAAATGGAGAGAAGGGGTTCCAACCAGCACTAACCGGTTCCAGGAATGTCCCCTCTCTCCTCCAGCACTGGCTCCAGAAATTAGCAGGGGGTAAACAAGTCCTTTGTGTGCGGCCAGGCCACAGACTTTACAAATGCAGGTGTGCCCCACCTCTCCCTCTCCCAGCCAAGGAAGACCATTCAATATGCAGATGGATTCTTGTGACACCTCCACCCTCCCTGTGTACAGGCTGTCTGAAAAGTATGCACAAAGCCCAGCTGTCACTCTGTACCAGACGTGGATTGGAGTCAAGCTGCAAAGCACCAGAGTCATAAGCACAGAGAAATGCCCACCTTCTAAAAGTGGCATTTCTATAATGGTAATAAAAATCCACCTTCACCAGTAAGCAGCATTTCTCACTACCATTACAACCATACCAAACATGCCCACGCTTTGCCTCATAGATCAGACAAGACCACTTAGACATATGTTAGGGCATTTCCAATGCAGTCCTACGAGAGAGGCAGCACCCACAGTAGTGAGAAACCAAATAGGCTGTCTGTCACTACTAGGACATGTAGTACATAAAGACATATGTCCTACCTTTTACATACACAACACCCTGCCCATAGGGCTAACTAGGGCCTACCTTAGGGGTAACACATGTAGTAAATGGGGAGTTCCAGGCCTGGCAAGTGAATTTAGATGCCAGATCCCTGTGGCAGTAAACTGCGCACGCAGGCTCTGCGGTAGCAGGCCTAAGACAGGTTTGAAAGGCTACTTCTGTGGGTGGCCCAAGCTGCGCTGCAGGTCCACTACTAGCATTTAATTTACAGGCCCTGGGTAGGGATACCACTGAACAAGGAACTTATAGGAAAATTAAATGTGCCAATCAGGTGTAAGCCAATCATACCAAGTTTAGAAGGGGGAGCACACGTAATTTAGCACTGCTCAGCAGTGGTTAAGTACCCAGAGTCCTAACATCAACAAACAAGCATTTACAATGCAACGGGTCTCGCGTTTGCTCATGTTAGAGCTGATCGCGTTCTAAACTCCTAACCCGACTTTTCACCTATCGGGCAAAAGTGCATTTATGTACATAACCCGAAAAAGTGAAATTAACTATGTAAAGCGCTCGACTTCTGCCAAGCGAGATCGCGCATGTAAATTAGAGAAAAAGAAGTCCACGAGCCCGATGGAAAACAGCGAGCCTCGCATGTTTTCTGTACTTGGTCGCTGCGCTCGAGGAGGGCTAGCCACCAGAAAAGGCATGACGTATGTGTGCCTTCGACTAATGAAAGCAAGCAGATTTTATTTGGCAAGCCCACGAACCAATAAAAAACACTGACGTGAAGTTGACAGGGCTCCGAGCCCTTTTCTAAATACAAAAGCGTCTCGCTGCGATACGCATGTGCGAGCGCATGCGACGCAGGCTCGACCCTAAAAGGGTCAGAAAAAAATAGGAGGAGGAAGGCAAAAAGTTTGGGGATGACCCTGTAAAAAGGGCCAAGTCCAATAGTAATCCTGCCTTATACAGAATTATGCATTGTGAACACAACCCACTTGTTTATTTCTTAATTACACTGTTCTTGAAAAAGATCTGCTAGAAGGCCCACTGTAACACTTTTTTAAGGACCTGCAGCTTGCATGCGGAAGTGCATTCATTCATAATGGTTCACTGTTTTTTAGGTAACTAGTTTGTTCTGACACCTCCGGATGATATTAGGTCAATGGGGCTAAGGGCCACATGTAGGTAGCTTTTTGCACCTCGCAAACAGCTAATTTGGCTGTTTGCGACGTGCAAAAAGCACATCGCGATGCACAAACCCAGTTTTGCGATTCGGTAACTTGGTTACCGAATTGCAAAACGGGTTCGTGTCTTGCAATGAGGAAGGGGTGTTCCCTTCCTAATTGCGACTCGCAGTGCAATGTAGGATTGTTTTGTGACCGCGAACGCTGTCGCAAAACAATTGCAGTTTGCACCCATTCTAAATGGGTGCTAACCCATTCGCAACAGGGAAGGGGTCCCCACGGGATCCCTTCCCTGTTGCGAATATCACTGTAAACATTTTTTCAGAGCAGGCAGTGGTCCTACGGACCACTGCCTGCTCTGTAAAAATGAAACGAAAGTTTCATTTTTTGTTTTTGTAATGCATCTCGTTTTCCTTTAAGGAAAACGAGCTGCATTACAAAAAAAAAAAAACTGCTTTATTGAGAAGCAGTAACAGATATGGTGGTCTGCTGTCTCCAGCAGGCCACCATTCCTGTGAGGGCCGCCATTCCCAAGGGGGTCGCAAATTGCGACCTCCCACATGAATATTCATGAGGTGGGCATTTGCGACCCCCTTGCGAATCGCAAATGGTGTCAAGGACACCATCCTACATTCGGATTTGCGACTCCCAAATTGCGAGTCGCAAATCTGAACCTATGTACATGTGGCCCTAAATAACTATTTATGTACTGGGTTAGTGCTAAGATGTTAGGGTTATGTGCCAATTTCCAATTTAACAGCAGATTTGTTGAAATTGAAATTCTTTGCTCACAGCAGAATGAGTTTGCAATTCTAGTGCTCTCGTATGGCAAAAATAGCTATATAAATTCTTGCATTTAGGGGTGAGCCAGAGACCTTTCCTGTGCTACTATGGGTACCATCCGAGTTCTTGCTGACTTTGCTGCATATTCACACTTAGCCTATTATTGATTTTGTCTATTATTTTCAAAAGCTCTTATTCTGTGAGCCTTCATGGCAATTATTTTAAGCATTTAAATGAGATTTGCTGCATCTGCACCCTACGATGTCTGCGTTGTTCTTCTTATGAATTTCATAATAAACCTTTATGGTTTTTCTGGAATTCTAAAACCTATGGGTACAATGCTTTCCCGGGAACATACTAAATACAATAGTGAGGATGTAATTAATATTACAAGGTGCCTGTATGGGATACCGTACATTCATAAAAAGTACCATTCAGTCAAATTCAGATTCCTATAGCACAGATTGTGCATTCACACAAAATAGTTGGGATTCCTTAGATGCCACAGTTTTGCCAGTGGAATTTGAGCACATCCAGAATCAGTTGAAAAGTATTCGATTAGGTTGCTCCTCTGACATTGAAAGTGAACTATGTTAGAATTATTCTTTATATCTGTGTTTAGAAATTATAATTTAATACATATTTGAAAACTGTCCACATTGCATTGAAATTGTTAATTTTCCAACATGCCATATTCAGATTGATGCTTTTACTATAGCAGATCATCCACTGCTCTCAATGTTCTTGGTCAGCCTTTCCAAATATTGTTTGGAACACCTCATTGTCAACATTATAGACTTTATCCAATGCAGAAAGGGCAGGCAGAAGTGTTTGGTTAAATCGTGGTGTAAAGTCATTACTGGAGAACTGGGATCACTCCCTCAATGAAAGTTCACAAAAGGCAGAATATGTGCAAATTGGAAGACACCGTGACCCTTGCCATTGATCAAAACAGAACAGATTTCAGAGGAAATTGTAATAGGGTGATGGTGGGTTTCCTGAAAAAATCTGTTTGAAAAAATTGACTTAACAAGACATTCTTAAAATTTCTTTACACAATAAAGTGTTTATTATTATTGAATTAGTGAACACAGAAATAAACTACACTCAAAATCTCTTAGCAAATGTCTTCACCTAAACAATAAATATTCTTGTAACTTGTTCCTACAACTGATTTTTCATTATTGTCCATGATATTTCACTAACATCTGTCTCACCCGACTGCATCTTCCTGGTTACTGTTTTCCACGTGTCCTATCAATAATTCCAGCTTTGACTTCTATGTTAAATGCATCTTTCTGTGCTTGGGTTGTGCCCTAGTAATGCAATCATGAGATATAAAGGTTCCAATTAAAAACAAAATTGGATATTAACATTTGTAGCGACTGACGTTTTACCTTCCTAACTGTCATTACCAAGATTGGTGAGAAGTATTTAGCCTGCAGGCTTTCCAACAGTCTTGAGCTTCGTGGCTTCTTGGACCATGCTTAGATGGCTTCCACCCTGTGGTGGGAACTAGTACCATTCTACAGTATTTACATTATTGGGCTATCTGAGGCTCAACCTTCATAAGTATGTCTCTGAAGGCTTAAATCTTTCAACTTATCTGATGCTCTGATAGTGTGGACCACAACATCTTTGTCCATGCACTCAGTGGTATGTCTGTAGAGGTTTGACCTTTCATTTCTTTTCTTTTCTTTCCTGAGAGAATGAATACAGTCAGTGGCTCTCTTGCCTGTCCAATCTGTCTAGTAGTAGAGTTCCTCAGTTTTCCTTATCCTTTCTAATATATATTTGCAGCTGGTAGCAAGTCTAAGACCTTTAGAAGAGGAATCTGTTTCATACTTGGATTGCACGCAGTTTGTTTTGCATTTTTGGCAACCCTTTTAAGAGTTACATCTGACCGTTCAGGTCACAGCCATGTAAGCATGAATTAGTGTAAGCTTGCTAAACCTTAAAACGAGCCTGGCATGCTAGTACCAGCCTTTTGACCTGAAAAACCAAGCCAGGAATCTGTTCTGTTTTAATTACGTTGACCAGGATTTAGTGGTAGCTTCTTGTTTTTTTTTACAAATGAGGGTACTTAAAAGATTCACTCTTTGTTTTTCTGATCAAGCCATTCTGACCACTACTAGTAGCATCTTCATCCTGATTGCTATTTAGGTTTGATAGCAGGGTAATAAAAAAAAAAGGGATCCACAATAAGGCAGTCTGGCTTGCAGTAGATATGTGTAAATTTGACCATGCCACGTGTGTTGGGATCTCTACTGGCTCCGGTCTCAGAAAGGATCCAGTTTAAACTATGTGTATGGTCCACTGGTCCTTTTATGGTTCAGGGCTAATATGTATTTCCTCTGTTATTCGATAATATTCTCCTGTTTGACACCTCTGCTCAGAAACACCCTCTTCTAATAATACTGCTCTTTTAGCAGTCAAATATTAGGATGCAGGGGATGCTTTTTCTACAGTAGTCCTACTCATATGGACCCACTGGCCAATAGCATTACAACAGACGGTAAGGTCTCAACATAGGGCAGAGTGACTAAAGGCTAAATTGTTTGATTAGCTTCTTTGGGCTACCTTCTTTCTTCTGAGGTGCTAGGGCCATAATGTTTTCAGGCAAACATGACCTTTGCAATTAACTCCCTCTACACTCTTGGTGAAATGCCACTTGACCGGTTCCAATTCAAGTCCGCTGGACTAGTTCTGTTACATGGATATTGGGACACTGCACTATGCAAACAAGAGACAAAACGTGGCATTTGACTAATTACAATTTACAACATATAGTCAAAATGTACCAACAGACACATTAACTGGTTGCAAAATTCAACTGGATTATTCTCCATAGCAGTTGATATGTCCAAAATCCACAAACAATAAACTAAGGCCAGTACAGCCAGTTGCAACTAGCTAATTGGAGTATTTAATAGGGAATTCTCTTTTGTGTCAACACTTTACTGATCTGTAATGACCTACACCCCTTCCCAAAGACTGTTTTTGGGGAAGCACAAAGGGGGTCATCTTGACCTCGGCGGTCTTTTGTCAAGACCGCTGAGGGACCGCCGTGCTGAAGACCGCCAGTGGTGGCGGTTTTCCACTCGGCGTATTATGACTGTTGGCAGCTCTCCGTCCTTTTTCGGATGGAGAGCCGCCAACAGCCATACTGGTGGTCGGCGGGGAAGTGGAGGTTGCTCCACCGCCACGTCAACAGAACTCTGCCCACCGAATTACGTCCTGTGATTCGACGTGGCGGTGTTCTGTTGACGGTGTGGTGTCGGCGGAGCAGCCCCCATGGATCCCGTCCCCTCCCGGAGGATCGACGGACCAGGTAAGTCGATCGTCCGTTAGGGTAGGGGGGTGGGGCGGTGTTGTGTGTTGTGTGCGTGTATGGGAGTGTGCGTGTGTGTATGTAGAGGGGGTGTGTGAGTGCATGTATGCTTGCGGGGGTGTTGTGAGTTTGGGAATGAGTGCATGTATGTCTGTAGGTATGTCTGTATGGTTGTGTGCATGTATGTTTGAATGTGGGTGTGCATGTCTGACTGCGTGTGTGGATGGTGGCATGTATGTTGGTGTGTGTGCGTGTATGTGTGTTGGGGGTGCCTGCGTGCATGCCGTGTGTGAATGAGTGATGTGATGTTGGGGGTCGGGGTGGGGAGGGGGGTCCTGCCACCTTTGGGGGTGGCAGGGGTGGTGGGGGGTGTAGGGGAGGGAGTCGGTGGGGGTTGGGGGTGGGGGAGACCCCTATCAGTGCCAGGGAAGGAATTCCCTGGCAGTGATAGTGCTTACCGCCATGGATTTCATGGCGGTTCCAAACCGCCATGGTCATAATTGCAAAAATGAGACCGCCAGCCTGTTGGCGGTCTTACCGCCACTTCTCCGCCGTCCGCCAGGGTCGTAATGACCCCCAAAGTCTTTTATTTTAGACAAAAAGGTGGATGTGGTGTAATCACCTTATACTCCAACATTTTGGAGAAGCTGACAAAAGCCTGACAGTGGTATTAAACAGTGAATGCCTAGCTGAAGATTAACACATTTTGCACAAATTTCAGATATGCTAACATTAGAGTACTGAAAGAAGGGAATTTGAAATAGAAAAAAAACCTGGTTCTATCTTTAAATTGAAATGCATTAGTAATCACTTTATTAAAGTGGAAAAAAAGAAAAAGAAAAAAAATGTTCCATGTTAACAGAGGACTTCTTGTACAAAGGAGGGACGGGAATGGGGCCTTGTTTAGTGTGTTTCTTTAGGCTATGTGTTATTGATTTTTTGTAAAAAAAAAAGAAAGTTCTTTTTTTCTTCAGGGTGACTTTCAGCTTCAAGAAGTATTCAGCATCCTGGATACATTTTTCTATTACCTTCACTATGTTTACTTTAAATGCTGCTCAGGTGAATGGTGCTCATCCTATGTGACGATGAGCTGTACTAGCTCCTTTTTGTGCTGGAATTGAATGACATTTTTCAGCTTGCGGAACAATGCCAGATACCCATCTCCTACCAGATCATGTTCAATCCTAATGAGGTACACCTTGAGTTTGAGACCTCGAGCACAGTCCATTTTTTTCTATTTTACTTTGCACTTTGAGCCTAGCATTGTAACGGAGATATAGGTTCTCTCCCTTGACTGGTCCAATTCATTCTACTTTCTCATGGGGCAGATTTAAAATTAATGAAACAATAGAGAGGTTAATGCTTATGCTCAGTCTAGTTTAAGTCTGGCCTGGATTAAGGAGCCTCTTGTTACTTAACAAATGGGAAATTTTGTGATGCGGATTCTTAGTGAAAATATTTTTGTTTCAACAACCATATTCACCTCTACCACCCACTCTCCCTCAACACTCCCCAAGAACAGACTAAAGAGATAGAAATCAGGACCTTCCTCAGGCTTTGCACATATTTGCAAATCCATGTGAAAACAAAATAAAATAAAAGGGAAGGACACTGCAGAAACCTGTGCTCCTTTCAAAACCCCGTAGTGTGATACCTGCTTATCTTACCACAAGAGTCACAAGGCCGTGCAGGGTGAGTAGGTAAATTAAGGAGACCAAGCAAGGCCAAAACGTCAGTGGTTGTAACCTTAAACACCAATATGCACGTATTGGTTAAAATCTTAATTGTTTTCTAAGGGCCTTTATAAGGGGTCATGGCTTCGGTGTTAGGACAGCCATAAGGGTTGTGCTACTGCAGGTCTCCCGGTGGCTTCAGTGGTGTCTTGAGGGCAGTACGTCTGGTAGATGCAGAATGGACAGGATTCTATTTATTTTCTGAAGAAGGCAAAGTCTGGGCAAGCTAGAAAGCAGAGTCAGCCCTAGATTATATGTTGAAACCACGAGTGCTTCAACCACCCATGGCTCAACAACGAGTTCCGAACAACGTCCTCGTTGGTATCACTAATGCCTTTACCACGAATGCCTTTACGATTTTTCGTTGTAAAGGCATTCCTGGTAAAGGCATTAGTGATCAGCATGCACGGTTCCAACATACATCCCCCCTAGCCTCCCACCCCTAAAAATTACCGCCCCCCCCACCCCCACAACCACCCCAACCCCCACCCCCAAAATTACCACAACCCCCCCTAAAACCTAAAGCACCCCAACCTCCCAACTCACCCCTAAAACCTAAACCTTGCCCCCCCCTCCAACCCTAAACCCTAATCAACCCAAGCCTCCCACCCCACAAAACTAAAAATACCCCGAGTCCCCACCCCACCCCTAAAACCTAAAGCACTCCAAACCACCCCTAAAACCTAAACGCTGGTCACCCCTCCTCCCGCCCTATACCCTAATCACCCCGAGCCCCCCACCCCACCTCACCCCCCAAAAAAATAGCCCCAGTCCCAGCCAAAATTACCTCCTCCTTCACCACGTCGACTCCCTTCTTCTGTGCCTTAAACACGCATGTACGTGGTTCACACATGCGTGGTTAAGGCCCGAAAACCAGGAAGTCGTGGAAAACGAAACCGTTGTTTCGCTTTCGTTTTCCACGACTTCGTGGTTTAGGAGTCATTGTTCTGGGTGTTTCCCCATCCCTATAATCTGGCACGCCCAGAGGTTTGTGTGGGGCAGGAGGAGATCTAGACCAGATAAACATTTTATTCAAGGTAACCACTTCATGTTGACTTGATTGCGTTCATGCCACAGCATCATCCTTTGGAAAGAACATTCATACGTGATTAGCCCAGGCTGATTCTGGGAAGTTTAATAATAATGTGGGGGCCTCGGCAGCACTCGGGCAGAAACCGTCTTAGGTTTCTAGTGATTGTTAGAGGGAGGGACAATGTTTAGTGACTTGCGGTGTCCCACCTACTCAAAATGGTATCAAATTCTTGTACATAATAGCCCTAAAGGCACTTGACTTATTATGCCAAATCTTGGCTTTGTAGTCCCACAATAGATCAAATGAAAACTTATAATTTTCTGTCATAATTGCATTGCTTGAGAACCACTGGGATAAGTGCAGCCTTATCTCATTACCGATACAGGAAATACAGCTGACACCTATTTATCTCAGGCATGTGTGGCCTTGGGCTTTCTATGGGCATGTAGGCCAGATGGTTGTTTATGAGTCAGCAAAGATACTGTAAAACTTCAGAAGTCAGTCAATGGAGGTCATACTCAGGCAAAGTAGGCTATGCCATTATGTTAGCAATTGGAGAAGTATGTAGCACTATTATCTGTCGCCACTACTCACTCACACAAAATTATGGCCTTTCTCTTTAAAAAAATGGAATTAGCACATTTAATTTACTCAGCGATAGTGAAAGAGGGACCACACCAAACGCAGACCGTAAATCAACAAAGGCAGTGTATAAACGACCACCTTCCAAAACAACTGTTTTCCAGTAAATTAACTGCAGTCTAAAGACCTGATCGATCGTACCGACATCCTCCCTGAAACCCGCTAGGAGATCGGTCAGGATGCCATTGTCCTCCATGCATGTCTGCAGTCAATCAAGTAAAATAGAACTAAAAAGTTTTGGGAACAATCAATTAGACTGATTGGCCTATAATTCGGCAGATCATTAGAAAAATCCTTTTTATGGATGGGGGTGATCTCTGCCGCTGCCCGGGATAGAGAGATCAGTGCACCTACCAAAATATTATTAAACATAACCCAAAAGTATGGGGTCCAAACATCCGGCTCGCTTAAATAGAGATCCCCGGGGACTCCGTCCAAACCCAAGTGCTTTACTACGTCTTAATTTAGTAAGGCTGCTCTTACTTCATCATGAGTGATAGGGGAGATACCCAAGCTATTACAAATGCTACACCCCACCCTACCATCAAGCTGTCATCCCAGATGGTGAAGATTGTAACAGGGGAAGTACCCCCCTAACCGAATATAGCGAAGAAAATTGGGTAACCCAGTCAGCTGCCAGGATATTGGTCCTCAATAGAACACCTTCTCTACACCCTGTTGAAACCAAGTTCCAAAACCCACGTGTGTCTCCTTCCTAGTGGTGACAAGCATCTTCTCCCACCGTGCCACGTCCTATTCTTTTTTAGCAGCTGAAATAGATTTTTTATACAATACCCTCTGGACTTTGCTCTCTCCCCTGTCCTCTGCTTTGATTGCGGAAATTAAAGCGTACCTTACATCCCTGCAGGCTCTATTATACCATGACTGGGGAGCCCTCTTTCCTACAGGTCTACAACAGGCCACATAAACGACACCCTTTAACCCCCAAACAATTTATTGTGAATTGAGCAAATCCACTCTCCACATACCTACTTATTGAAGGCCCTTTCTTCTCTTAGCAGTGACTTTAGCATGAATACCTCCTAGCCTTGCCAGTGAGCCAAGCAAAGTGGGCCATTTCACCCTGTGCTTATACTAGTTAGAAGTAGGTTAGCAGTAAAAGCGTCACTTGCACTACCCTCCCTACCCAGGACCTGGAGGTTCAGTTCAAGACTCAAAGCATTATGATCACTATCCTGAAGTGAAATAACAACTATTTCAACCAATAGCTGCCAAATCCTAAGATACACTACAATATAATCAATCAGACTAGTGCCCGGGACTCGGTTAAAAGTATGCCTTTCTTCCTTGTCAGACCTCGTTCTCCTATTGCATGCTTGCAGGCCATGCTTCATTGTAAAGGCGTTGATTTGCAGGGCCAAGCTAGACCATCTTTTAATTGGTGCTCATGTTAACAGAGGGGTGGACCAGACATTATCAACTTCTGAAGTCAGTGGGACAGCACTATCATCTAAAGGTTCATACTGACAATTAAAGTCCCCACCGACTATCTTCAGAACACTCGCTGGTGCATCTGACATATGAGAATTTAAGACTTCCATGGTAGAGGATTCTTTTTAGCTCCAGCAGTCCTTAGATACACATTATAAAGATATATCACATGGGAGGCAGAACTGAAACAAACACACAGGATATCCTGAGAGGGTATTGACAGTTACCTTGCCTTACAAGGAAGGCTTGTGTGAACCCAAATAGTTAGCCCCCCACCCCAATGGGAAACCCATCTCACAAGTTACGGTCACTTTACTAAAATTAGTAACCCCTAAATGGTGCACAGGTTGAACTGCTCAGATTTTCTTAAATATGCATATAGCATACATGTCGACAAACCTGGACCATTTGGGAATACTATGTTTCGCTGCTAACCCCGCGATATTCCATGACAGCAGTTTCCCTGCTGTTTTTAAACCACTGGGATGGGACTGCTCCTGATTAGATAACCCCCGAATAACTACATTACTATCCAAAGGAGCAGGCAAAACACAAACACCGCTCTGGGAGCCTGTGTCTAAGGACCTTTGCCCACAGTTAACACCAGCGGGTTGGCAAACCTCAATACAAATCGGGTGGGAACCACAGGAGACCGGCTTTTCATGTGGAAACCCTGCCTGTACAAGAGGACGAACAGGCCTATCAACCCCTACACATCCATTAACCACCTCTGTGCCCTGCAACACCATTCCCATAGAACCCAAAGCCCTAACTCCCTGGGAAAGAGTGATCGTACTATAATCCCCACTGAGTTTCGCTCTACCTCTGCCACCCACCCCGCACTCCTAACTTCACCATTCCCCACTTCAGGCTGCCACAGGGCGGGACCCTTCCCTGTAGGGGCAAGTCAAAGCACCCTGTTCAGAATGTCAAATCGGTTAGAAAGTAGGGGAAGGAAATCATCACTATTAGATGCTTGGGGACGGATTTTTAGCAAGAGAAACCCAATTATCTGGCCTATGTTTAAAAGACCCCTTCCCCCTACTGCAGCCAGGCTTTTAAAAATACCCCAGAAGCAGTCAACCAACTTGGATTCCCTCAAGGAACACCCTGCAGGGGGAAATAGGAGCCTATGCACCAATAGGGGGGGGGGATCCGAAAGTTGATAATAACACAATCGCTAATAATATCTTTGGGACCAGAGCCCACCCAGCCCACCCGACTGTAAGTAAAATGTTATTGACCATGCTAAGAGGAAAATCCTTATGGGGCGCTGACCAGTTGATGCACTTATTGAACAAATCACTTGAGTCCTCCTTCTGGTAGTTTTGCAACTGTGGGACCACAGTTAAAATTGTCAAATAAGGGCGTGAGTCTGGTGGAAGATCAATCACCAGTTGCTTCTTCCCAGGAGCCCAATGGATGACACCCTCCCTGGCCCATCAACCTGAGCGGAAGCCCAGGACCCCTCAGACACCAAAGATTGGCCTCCACCCGCAACATACAAGTTGGAGGACTTCTTAGCCATGTGTAACCCAAAGCCCAGGTGACCTAAAGGCAGGGCACCGTGTGATTTAGCCAAATTAGCAGGATAGTCATTAGCAGGAAATCAGAGCACTCACTTGTAGATTGCACACATCAGGAGGAGGAATAGATAGCTTCTTGTGGCGAGACAGTACAATATCTAAGCCTTTTTCTACGGCTTACAGCCAACTAAATACAGGTATAAGTTCCTTGTGCAAGACGTCTTCAAATTTCTGTAAAATAATTTCCAAAACATTCTCCACCCCAAGGGGAAGTTGATCACGCCATCCCGAAGCAGCGAGGTATGGGCTCAAAACACCCCCTCCAGTACTACCACTGGAACCTGAAGCCACAGCTGGGCTATGTCTGGCAAGGTGGAAATTTGAATCATTTACAGGTTGCAAAGGCCAGGAACTGATTTTAGGGTGCACACCTGTTGTGAGCAGCGCCTGCGTCTCAGCAGCATCGCTAGGTTGGTCAATACCTATTGCAGAACAATCACGCCTATTACTAAGAGCTGATTAGTTAGTGTTGCAATGAGGTGATCCTTCTATAGACAGTTCATTAGGGCCACCCAGTGATAACCTCCTCTCCGTTAACTCAATCTCGGAAGAGATAATCCCCATAGCCCTTTGCATCATTTTGTCTGTAGTGGTAGAGTTTTTTTAGTGAGGGCAAGTTTTTAGAGGTGCCACCTGGAGTTTTCCTCATCACCATTTTCCTGCAAAAATGAATTCAAAGCAGGGAAGCTTGACACCAAGGAACAAGTGTGTTAGGAAACACAGGAGGCTTTATAGCTCAAAGCTAGTCCTGCACCTCCTTCAGCATCTAAGATCTGTGTGGGATGAAGTACCACCCCAAGAGAGCAAAAAGGCAGCAGCAATTCGCCCGTGCTGTGGGGGCCTTAACGCGCTTTATAGCACAAAGCTAGTCCTGACCCCGCCTCCTGCAGCAGCAAAGCCCCGTGGGGGATGAAGTCCCACCCCAAGGGGGCAAAAGGGCAGCCTTAATGCAATCTCTTCATTCATTCATTTGTGTTTTATCAGCTCCTGACAGGTGTAGAGAAATGCGCACTGCATCTGCATATACCTTGAGAATCATATTAGTGCTAATAGTCATAGTTAAGAGATTATTACACAGGATACATAAATTCCCTGCTGATTTGAAAGTATATTTTGCGTTTGTGAGTAACAAGTGCATGTTTATACCAGAACTCAGTGGAGGATCTAATGTGGCCTAGGGAACAAAAACTTTAGGGCCATTCCAGGCAGAGTCCAGAGGACAGAAATTCAACGTCACTAGGATGGAAGTCCAATCGCAAAATGGCTTGGTGTCTCTGGATAAAAATGGAGGTAGAATTTGACTTCAATATACTGTGAGGTTTTGGGAATTTAGGATGCTCCTGCTTCCGAATGAACAGCCACCAAAATACACAGTTCCTTTTTTGGGCAGGACAACTAGGGCAATTAAAGTGGATCACCAAGTACACCGAAACCCTCCTCTGAGAGGGATCTGGGTTCCAGTGGGAGCCAGCGGAGCATCAACAGGAGTGTGCAGTGCAGTGTTTTCTGCCCGTAGCAGCAACCATTAGGGCTTCCGTGTCCACCACTGTATTAACGGGACTATTTTAGTCTAGACCAATGAGATAGGCATGGAGAAAACCATTCTTTTGCAACACTATTGTCTGGATAAAACAAGCTAAAGTTGAGGCGAGAATACAGGTTTATCTATTAGAAGGTCAATCTGCTAACTGGGCTGATTTTACAAAATGTTATTTACTAAATGCGTCTGTTTTCTGATAATCAATATAAAGAATAGTACATGTTGTAGCGAGCAGCTCTGTCAGAGACTTCTCAGTTATAAGTGGAGTACTAAGCCTTAATAAGCAAAACATTTTCTTTGCAAGAGGTTTATGTTCCAGTACATTCGACATTCATGGCTTTTCACAGGGTTACCCCGGGGGGCTGGGTAGGAGAGAGGGACAATTCAAAGTCTCTTTCCGGGTAACTTGTCCCCTTTATACTTTTCCACCTTCACTTTTCTCTCTTTTCTTTCACTCTCCCGCCTACCCTTCCTCTCTCAAGGCGGTAAGTCATCTGGTGATGGCACATTAACCCAATTACCTACAAATACCCAAATCATTACCCAGTGTTCGGCCAGTGGTAGGGTGACCACACGTCCGTAAATTTCACAGACTGCCCGTAATTGCGCCCAGCCGTCATTTGTCCGTAATTTTAGCCTTTCACCTGAAGGACAACGGATGGCAGGGCGAAATTACGGGCAGATCAGTTTCCCCAGAAGATGTAAGGGAGGGAGTCTCCTGTGCTGTGAGGGAGGGAGGGGCAGACAGATAAGAAAGGGCCTTATAGCCAGGGTGTTTCCTTCCCTAAAGAAATGCAACTGTGCGCAACTAGTAAATCTGCAAATGTAAAGGGGCTTGAAAACCTGCATTGACTTGAATCAAAGGAGTCAGTTGAAGCTTTCTGATGGCAAAGATATTTTCTTTTAAAGAGGTACTGTAATGGTGTTCCAAGGTGAGCTGTGGAGTGTGTGGTTTTAATGGAGTGTTATGAAAAATGTTAGTACTAGGTATAAACTGTATATTATTCAAATTTGTATTTGAGAAGCACTTTTTTTATTTAACCAAAATGTATTTGCGCATTTTGTAGCACCATATATTATGATGTAATTGTATTAAGATAGCGCTTATTACCCTGACGAGACGTCAAATGCAAGTTTAAAATAAGGACTTACACATTCACAGTTCTTTCAGGGACCTCAGTATCTCAAAGTACTAACAAACATTGGCAAAGCCAGTAGGTCTCATCTACGCAAGAGTTATTGGCTTTGCCAATGTGTTTAGCCCTGTTATACACCAGAGTGGCTGCTGTTCATGGCTAAAGGTTAGTGGCATAGTGGTGTGGAATGGAGTAGAGTGGCATAGGAGAAGTGGCATAATGGTGCAGAGTACAGTGCAGTGGGGTACAGTGCAGTTGTTTAGAGTGCATTGGCGTAGAATGCAGTGGTGTAGAGTGCAGTGGCATGGAGTGGCGTGGGGCAGAGTAGAGTGGCATAGAGTGCAGTGGAATAGAGTGGCATACAACAGAGTGGCAGAGAGTGCAGTAGTGGAGAGTGGTACAGTGGCATAGAGTGCAGAGTAGACTCGCGTGACAGAGAGTGCAGTGGCATGGTGTAGTGTAGAGTAGTGTATAGTGCTGTAGAGTGCAGTTGCGTACAGTGGAGTGATGCAGAGTAGAGTGGCATAGAGAGCAGTGGAATAGAGTGCTGTGGCATAGAATGCAGTAGTACAGAGTAGATTGCCGTACAGTACAGCGGCGAAGAGTGCAATGTTGCAGAGTAGAGTGTCAGTGCAGTGATGTAGAGTGGAGTAGAGTGGCACAGAGAGCAGTGGCGTAGAGTACATTGGTGCAGAGTGCAGTGGCATAGACTGGTATGGGGTAGAGTAGCATAGAGTGCAGTGGATGAGAGTGGCAAACAATAGAGTGGCAGAGAGTGCAGTAATGCAGAGTGGTGCAGTGTCAGAGTTACATAGATTGAAATAAACATTACATTTGCACAGACATACAGTTTTTCAAATCAAACAATATTGTGCACAGATGATGTGTGGAAATTGCATCACCTAATACAATGATTTGTTTTAATCATATAATCATTAATCATATAAAGGTATTGTTTCCAGCACAGTTCAAAATTAACAAAAAGATGCTTCATTTGTACTCCTAATTCTGATATATTCTGAAGTTTATTTAAATGTTGTCATGTGATAGAAAAAAACCTCTTTCCTAACCCCAGTATCCAGCAAGATTGTCGCATAAATCCTCTCACCTTGAAGTCAGAGAAAGAAAAGTAAAAACAAATGCCCATTTTTTTTCCCGCTAATTCAGCACAAACCTACCTCCATATTTATACTTTAGTAATGGAGTTTACGTCAATTTCTGGAGGGGAAAACCTACCTTGCGTCAATGAGATGCAAGGTAGGCGTTCCCGTCCAGAAAAGGACGATATGGCCTTAGCGCCATATTTATCTCCCTGTGCTAAAATCCAGCATAGGGGGATGGGGGCCTTAAATAATGGCGCTAAGCTTGCTTAGCGCCATTCTTTAACATCTGGGTCTGGGAAGGCGTAAGGGGACCTGTAGGCAGATTTCCATGGTCAGAGACCATGGCAATTTGCCCATAGGTACCCTTCCCTGGCCCGAGGGACACCCCCACCTACCCCCACCCACACCAGAAGGACACCTAAGGATTGGGGACCCATCCCAGGTAAGTCCGGGAGAGTATTATTATAATTTTTTTTTAATCAACACCGCTCGGAGACCCTGACTTGGGGCCCCCTGCATGGCACTGGCCCCAATGGCCATGCCCAGGGGACATTTGTCCCGCGGGCATGGCCATTGGGGTGGTGGGCATGGATCCTGTCTTTACGAAGACAAGCCATGTCCATGGGGGTTGTGTGCCAGAAAATGTCTCTGCACTGTTTAGAGGCAATTTTTTTGCCTCTAAACAGTGTAGCGCCATAATCTGGCGCTAACGCAGGTTTGCGTAAAAAAGTGTAAATATGGGCCTAAGTTCCCACCGAAGACAGAGCCTGACATTTGACTTTGTTCTTTGAATGTACAGCAAATGTGATGAGATAAGTACAAGATTTACAGGCCTGTTTACAGAAAAGAAGCACTTGCAGGATACTGTAAATAAGGTTTGAGCAAGGGAAGGGACAAACTCAAGCTGCATAGCATAAAACAAATAAAGCCAGCAAATTGAAAGCAACAAAATGTGAGTTACAAACCACAAGGCCAATGGAAAGCAATGGTTGGAATGCGTTCCCAAGGAAGCGCTATGAATCTACTTAAAGTGGCAGCCATGGCATACGTTGTGGGGAAAATCCAGTATTTTAGTCCGGTCCATATCTTGCAGTGGTTTGGCCACATCAATCACCCAAGTATTATGATGTGAAAGACCTGGAGTGCTTTCCAAGTTGCAGGAAAGGTCTGTACACCCATTCTATCAGTTTGCCACCAGTTCTTATGGTGTAGAGCTTCTGGCACACCTCTTGTAGGGTTAATGCTAGGTGGCAGACATGAAATAGGGCATTTAATGATTATTTAAGGTGGTTGTAAGTGAGGAGTTGACTGGGGTTGTAGTGAATCCTAGTTTGTTTTAATGGGATAACAGGAGTTAGCTTAGCCGTAGGCTTGTAAACTCGTGCCCCCGTCACCTAGTGACTTTTAACCTACTTAGCTTGCTCTGTCTTAGCTCATTTAATTATTTACTTCCTCTAAGATGGCTGCCTTGTTTATAGTTAAGCCACTTGTTATGAGTTTTATTATCAGTGTCACTGCGCCAAGGCGTCAAGATCAAGCGCGAAAGACAAACAAACAGTAGGTGTTCACACTTATGGATTTTCCCTCTCTATACTTTCGAGGGATTGTTGATATTAATTGCCGTCCCAAGCATGCCTGTTATCTATTGTTTTGGAATATACCTACGTCAGGGGACCTTGTAGATCTGTATAAATACATCACACTTTTAGACAGATAATCAGAGGGATTCCGACCAGAGGGCATCGCCACCATCGCTGATACCGATGCTGAAGTCGTCTTGACGCTGACCCAGTCTTCGTGTCCCTACGGAGTCTGATTTTGAGACCTCATTCCAAGGTAACAAGGGTTGGGGGCTCCTCTCATGGACACGGCTTTGGCAGATTAGGTTTAGCAAACCTAGCTCTCCTTTAGGTAGGAGGTTAGGCCTATTCTCATTAGGGTATTAGGGCATATTCCATCTCATACATATATATATTTCTTTCATATATTGCAAAAATGGTGGGGGTCTTTATAACCATGACTCTCTTCTTCACAATACTGTTGCTTGGTATATTCATTATCCTAATCATTGCAGTTCATGCAACTTATCGCAAATGGCAGTTATGTTAAATAAAAACTATTATAACTTCACGGCATCTGTGTTATTGCCTTTGTTTGTATGAGACATAATATATCTGTGAGAAAAGGGTAATTTCCGTTTAACCACGACAACCCTGAGATATCTTACTTTGAGTCCATGCGTAAGCGACTGCTACAAATCACCTTTTACTATTGTGTTTCTGGTGAGGTACTGCTAGTGAGCCGGTAAGGTTTGGACCACAGTTACAACTAGTTGTAGGAAGAGACTTACAAACCTACAAACCTAGTCACCTACAAACAAAAGTACTGTCATCCTGAGACCAGCAGTCTTGCTCAGAGCAAGAGTCCAAACTACGACATGGCGCCACCAACGATGGTGTTTAGGCACTAATTTACGGATACCCTGACTATCACTGTCTCACAGACAGCAGGTATCCTAAGTACCATTATACGGAGACGTCCGTGGTCTTTGGGAAAATCCTCCTCAGCTGAAACGGTAACACCTGATTAAGCTGTAGGTTGTTCGAGCTCGAACTAATAAAAAAGGAAAAAAAAAAAACTTCCCCTATTTTGGTGTTCCGTTTCTCTTAACAACTATGGCTGATACCATAGACATTCCTGCGAATGCTAGACATGCACTTACACAACATTTATTAGCACATGGCCTTACAGAAGAGGGCGGGGATATTACTTTGATTATAGAAGCGACTGAAGCATACCAAACAGAGACCTTTTACAGTTGGGTCACCTTTCCTGAGTCTGACCAAAGAACACATACGTTTCACACATATGAAATTGCGAACGTACCTGTAAGATATGAAGCATACCAGTATCATGAAATATCGCTAACATATCAAGAGCATCAGAACTGGTTTGAAGGCGCCCTACCACATGTACTAAGACGAGTGAGGCTGGGTCCTTTAAATAATGAGGGCCCTACATGGCCTATGTTTGCCACATATACACCTCACCCAGGTATACAGAATATGCCGATTGCAGATTTACGAGTATTATATAATGAATTAGTGGCATTATATAGATGATTGGTTCAGTTCGTTACGCGAACATTGAACACAACACCAGCGCGTCCAGCACCGCCAGTAGCTGGTGGTTATCAATTGGCTACTGGGATTAATCCACAAACAGTTCATACTATTATGGGTAAAGTGCCCGCGGAACGGGAAAAAATACCGTTCTGGATAGCCCAGAAAACAAATCAGCTGGAAGCGGTGTTCCCCCATACGGGGCCACAGGAAAAACATAGACTGCTCACTATGTGCTTGCCGTTTGGGATGGTTCCCTCGGTGGAGGACTGTGCCACATGGGGTACAGTCTTCGCTGCCGTTTAGACTACCACACATGGTACCCCTACACTTGCCAATTTACCGGAAGTGCTAAAACAAATACAATATGAGCATGGGGCTGCACCGGCCCTGGATCTGGGGATGAAATTGATGCGTAACTTTGACGCCGTCTCCTCAATAATACTAAGTAATATTAAAGGGGAAGCGGTGGCACTGGCCATACGCCAGCGTCTCCGGGAAACTCCAAATGTGGAACAAGAGAGACAGCTACCGAAAATAATTTCCGATACCTATACTAGTATAGGACGGGATAGTTTGGGAGCCAAACCTAAAAAATTGGAATTACCAAGTGCCACCCATAAGGAAGGTACAAAGCAGGCACAAGAGGGCTCTAAAAAGCACTGGGATAAATAGAAAGATTTCAAAGAAAGGAGAAATAAAAGAGCTGATTCTCCACATCCGGAGTACTCTGAAAGGAGGTATAATCTCAGGAATAGGGAAAACATTAGAACTCCAGACAGATATACTGATTCACGTCCTTCTCGTTCCTTTCAGGACGCACCAGATAAACATAGCGAGAGAGGGGGCCGTCAAGATCGACGTCCGGAATACGTGAAAGAAAAAAAAGACTCGCCACAGTCTACAATTAAAAAAGAAGAAAAGACTCCTCAGCAAAAGCCACAGTTTAAAAAGAAGAAAGTGGCAGCACTGACAGTTAAAAATGCCAGTGGTATTGAGAACACTGTTGAGGAACAAGAAGTGGGCCGTGACTCTGTTGGACAGCGAGGCAGAGGTCACGATATGTCGCCAGAGTCTGAAAGATCATCTGGATGTGACAGCAACTAGCGATTACATCGCAGTTGAGACGGCGGATGGCCGCGTTCTCCCACCCGATAGGGTTTATGATTTAACAATTCAGATAGAGGGGGACGTGGAACGAATTATTAGTGTAATATTTTGGGATGAACTTACTAGTGATATCCTATTGGCTGAGAGAGACTGGCCCCCTGAACACATCCGCAAGCTCCCGCATGGGGAAGATGTCATTTTGCCTTCTTTCTCCGATCTTGTTCCAGAGGCAGATAAGAAAGCCTAGATGTTGAATGGGCTTTAGCGCAGGCACCTGCATTATACCTTAATCATGTAGGTTGGGACAAAGACTCTCCTTGTCATGTTATTCCCGTTCGGTCTACACCCCAACCACAGCCACAATACCCTGTTAAACATGACGCAAAAGCTCCGGTGACGGAGATACTGTCACAACTTGAGTACCAGGGAGTGATTGAGCCCTGTACATCGGCAATGAATAATCCACTATTTCCCGTTGAAAAGCCAGATCATTCATATAGAATAGTGGTTGATTATAGACACTTAAATAGTCATACACGCACATATGCTATACAAAATTCACACAGCACAGCGTTGATAAATAATATAGTGCGTAAGAAATATAAGACTACATTGGATATATCTAATGGATTTTTCTGCCAGAATTTAGCACATGAAAGTAGGGACCTAAGTGCATTCTCATTTGGCTCTCAGAAACACTTTTGTCGTTTACCTCAAGGCTATAAAAATAGCCCAGCACTGTTTTCAGCCCGTGTAACATCAATTTTGCACGAGCTTGATTCCGATGCATTGTCCTATGTGGATGATATCTATCTCACTGACGACACCCTCGACATTCATCTTGCGAGGGTCGATCGGATCATTTTGGGATTTGCAGACCTCAGTTATAAATTTAATTTTAAGAAAAGCAAGATAGCCTTTCTTAGTGTGTTGTTCCTGGGATATGAGCCATCAAACGAGGGGAAGAGCCTGGCCCCGCACTTCCTAGAAAAGTGTGCTCAACTACAGCCTCCGAACACACTTAAGAAATTACAGTCATTACTGGGTTTCTTTAATTTTGGCAGAACATACATTCCAGATTATGCAGAACGCATCAAACCACTTTATGACTTAATTCAGCCCAATTTTTCTAGCAGACGATGGACAATTGAACACACACACATCCTTAGGGACATACAACGGGACATGCTAGAAGCTAGACACTTATACACACGTGACAATAAAACAAATTTGGTCATCAGAATAATTGCTGGTACCCTTGGATTTACTTATGTCACCTTTAATGAGGGTGACACAGTGCCGATAGCATATAAATCACACTTATACTCAAATGCTGAAAAACGTTTTGCACCTACAGAAAAGAGTCTGACAGCAGTTCAGATGGCCGTCATAAAGGAGAGGCCACTTGCCCAGGGGAAACGCATCATTGTTGTCTCCCCGGTGCCGGCCTTAGAGGCTGTCACTAAAGCGAGTGTTCCAAACGCTAATGCATTACATCCACACTAGATTCAATGGGCAACGTCTCTGACCGCCACTGATGTTGATTATGTGTTTGACCCCAGGCTTCAGACACAAGAATTTCTCCAGTATGAACAGGAGTACCCCGCTCCTCTACATATCTTGCCACTGGACAGTTATAATACTATCATTTATACTGACGGATCGGCACAACCGGCTGTAGGTACTAAACATCAATACTCGGCAGCTTGCGCAGCCGTGTGCGGGATAATGGAAGACGGAGTTTTCCATCCTCACAATACCTACACTCGGACCTTAGGTGACTGCACAGCCCAGTTGGCCGAGCTTAAGGCTCTTCTTCTAGCGCTCGAACATACTGAGCCAGGAACACAGACTTTGATCGTCTGTGATTCATATTACTGCGTCCAGTCATACAATGAATATCTCAATCATTGGAAACTGAACGGGTTTAGAGATTCTAAAGGGAACACCATTAAACACAAAATGTTGTGGGGAATGGTGGCTGATCTTAGGGATAAGCTACCATGTGTCCATATAGTTCATACATTAGGACACCAATGTGTAGGAATACACGTTGCTGGCAATACATTGGCTGATGAAGCAGCCAAAGCATCAGTAGCTACGGCTCCTGTGGCTGCAGTGACTCGTTCTCGGAAGAGGTTGGATAATGAAATACTGATTGCCATTAAAGCTTCGGCTGCAGGCAAGACCCTTCCGAAAGGATACCCTACGAACTATACTTACCATATCAGTGCACAGAATGTTGCTTACGCAACGATTCCTGGAGTTGGTGATCCAGTAATCCCCAATGAAGACCAGAGATTAGAGCTGATTACAGCTGCACACGAGGGTGTCGCTTCTGCACATGCTGGTATACAGGCCACCATAACAATTTTACAACAACGATACTTGTGGCCTGGTCTATGCAGACGGACTAAACAGTATGTCCTTTGCTGTGACATTTGTCAGCAGATTAAGGGCTCAAATATCAAACGCCCTCCGCAGACATCCCTCTTAGTGTCAGACAAGCCACTCCGATGTGTGTACCTGGACCATTGTGGTCCCTTACAGCCTGATGGTGCATACAAATACATTTTAGTGGCTGTGGATTCCTGTTCTAGGTTCCTGTGGGTATGGCCACAGCGGTTGGCTGACGCCCGGACTGTTATAAAAGATTTGCTGATCTTTATCGGTACATATGCAGTTGCAGCATTCCATTCGGACCAGGGCCCTGCATTTGCCTCTAAAGCGTTCAGGGACACCATGGGAACGATGGGTGTTGAACTCCATTACTTCTCACCATACCATCCCGAGGGAAATTTGGTCGTGGAGAGGCGGAATCGTGATCTAAAGCAGTCCTTAACAGCTCGAGTATTAGGTTCAGGCCGCAGTTGGTTACATCACCTATATGGGGTCCAGGGAGCACTGAATAATATGCCAAGACGGTCCTTGGGGGGAAAGTCTCCATATGAGATTCTCTTTGGGATACCTGTGTATGTCCCCGATCTTGATGCCCCTGGTATGGTGGCAGCAGAAACACCATTTGACATAAAAGAACGTCTCACTGTTTTACAGGAGCTTCAACAATTTTGTGATGATAAATCATCTGCAAGTGCTGCCACCTTAGGAATAAGGGAATTGGCGAAAACTTCGACTGGCTGGATTCCTAACGTTAGGGATCTAGTTCGTGAGAAGATCGCTGTGAAAAAAGAGTTCGGTCCATCATACAGAGCACCTGTACCTGTCTTGGGAATAAAAGGAACCAGGACTGTCATCCTCCCACCATTGTCTGGTTCTAGATCGAATAGATTCATCTCCATTGATGACATCAAATTACACCATGTGGCCGATTCTTCACAGTAGACCAGGAGGTCCCTTGGGTGGTTCCCGATCCCCTCTCACTACCCAACAGGACATCCATCTACATAGTAGGATGAACATCACTACTACTGACTATGCAACTATGTCAACTGCTGTTCCAGACACTTCCTCGACCATGGGGAGGGCAGAAAATGAACTTTTGTTGGTTCCAGTAACAACTTCGGTGACCACCCCGCTTCAAGATTTGGCTGTATTTTACACGAACACTTCCACGGCTAATGACGTTGTCTATCAAGAACCTCCACGAGCGGTGGATCAGAATTCAGCGGGTCCTGTGTTTGCAGAGACTTCCTATGGCTATTTCATTGACATTGATGATTTTTCTTCGGATTCATCCTCAACTGTGACTGACAAACTTTAGAAAAGTAGTAAGCTGTATTGATGGCTTAAAAAGAACTATTTGATCTACCCATGGAACTATCTATGGTTCTGTTTGACATTTATTGCATTATTTTTATGGATTGGTTTTGTGACTGTTTTCTTTTTGCTGATTAATGGTCACTATATTGCTGATCGCTCCTCTGTGGAGCCTGTTGATGAAATTTTAACACCACATCATTCTTCACATAAGGTCCGACGTGATTTGTCCCCTGCCAATATTACAGCTATACCAATTACTGATGGGATTGTGTGCGACAAAGTTCCATTCGATATATACAGGCCTACAGACATAATTCAAATACCATACGTGTTCAAAATTTTTATGTCTGATGTTATTACACCTAATGTTGTCTCTGATGATTGGGATGTCCAAACAGTTGATTCAATCCTAGCTGAAATGAAGGACTTTTCTGCTTTTGGAAGTGACGATGTATATGGTTATACAATGAATTATGGGAAAATGTTCTGCTATAACAATTGGGGACATCACTACCTACACCGTGCAACTAGATATAGGCCTCTCTTGAACTATACACAATGGGAACACTGTTCGACACCACAGGTGGGGAGTCCAAAGTATTACGGCGAAAAATGTACATACTTTTCTGGGCATGATACAAAAAAAGCAGAGTCGTATTATTTTAAAATACCTCCGGCACAAATTAGAAAACTTTTGCTAACAGATACAAAACTAATTTATTCAGATCACTTTGTTTCCCGGCTCTCGATTGAGGGTTACGAATATTGGAAAGATACGATTGATTTGAAAAGTGTATGGGGGACACAAGATTGGCAGATACAGGGTAGGGAGGCTTTGTTTCGAGCTTGCCTGATTCCTGTGCAAATGATTTTCTTAAATGACACTGTTGAGCAGACGTCCTGTCTGGGGTTAGCGAAAATTAAAGACCTGAACACGCCCAGTATCCCTACTCCGACAAAGTATAAAGATTGGCAACACTTTCCTAATGTCTCAGAAGACAGGCTAGATGCAATGGTTAGGGCTGGTACCTATCATTCTTCACTTTCCCGTCCCGGCGGGTGGTTGGTTTGGCCCTCCGACACTGATGAGTGTCAAAAGCGTTTCTTAAACTCTTCATGGGGTTTTTCCATTCACAGGCCTGACCCTCGCTTTCTATGAAGTCAACATACAGGTATAATTACAACATACAGTGTGGGTAAGCTGTACCAGCAATGGGTGCAGACAAATATGTTAACAGCGGTTAAGCAACACCTGAACACTCTTTCTGACAGTATAGACTTACAGGATTTCCTGTTAGGTCCTAGGAAACAACGCTCGAAACGGTTTTTATATGCTATGTATACTGAAATTTGGAAACTTTCCCAGATTGAGGCTGCTGCACGTTTAAGGCAACTAGATAAGGAAAATTTGGAAAAAACATTAGCTGTTGTCGACAATGGCATGAACACGCTGTCCAACAGGATTTATTCACTATCAAACATAGTGTTGTCTGCTATTGATATCACCCAGACTGACTTGTCCCGGTTATACCATGGGCAAACACAGCTACGTTCCATCATGCAGCTGGGTTGGACATTACAGACACTGAAAAGTGGCCACATTCCACGGAAGTACATTAATGGGAGTGAACTATTCACTGCTTTTAATTTTTCCAGGGAACAAGAGACAATGGCTAAAAGGGAGGCTCCCACAAGGGTTTGGAAATTTAGTGGCTCGCTGTCCAGAAACAAATCCCCCAATTTTAAGACACTTGCAGCATGCCACTAATGGAGTTGCTCTGAGCACAGCCGCCCTGTGTGAGTGGGAAGGCTTAGCAAAGATAGTGCAGGAGCACAGGGTTTTTTCGTGTCAGTGAGTTTACAGTTTCTAGCAAGGCAAGAGAAAGCTGTGCATGATAAACCCGGATGGTGATCCATAGAATGGTCAGTAGGAA
The DNA here is from genome assembly GCF_031143425.1 of Pleurodeles waltl. NCBI lineage: Eukaryota > Metazoa > Chordata > Amphibia > Caudata > Salamandridae > Pleurodeles > Pleurodeles waltl. The sequence continues at coordinate 547,118,959 of NC_090440.1, read as the reverse complement.
ACAATGAGCAGTGAATTAAGCCTTCCTTAAAAGTCTTTACTGATAAACCCCATCTCATGCAGGGAGGTGGGCAGAAAGCCAACAAGCCACCCATTGGACCAGTGCAGCTGAATAACAGCATTCTAAGTCCAGAAGACCTAATCCATCCGCAGTCACGGGTAGCTTTACAGTGGAAAGAACTACCCGATGGCGCCGCAGCGACCAAATCAGATGTGGCATGTCTGAAGAAGGAATGAAGGACGAGCAGGAGAAGGTTTGCAAAATAATACTATTATCAGGGTAGCACACCATATTTACTAGTGCCACATGGCCTACTACAGAAAGCAGAAGAGAAGACCAAAAAGCAAACTGGGTTTGGAGGACCACAACGCCTGCTGAGATTTACATCCTGCTAATCAGTGGGAGAACGGTAGATATTAATCACTAGGTATCAAAAGGTAACTGGTTCCCACTTCAATCGGAGATCTAATTGTATATGAAGGGGAAAACAGTGCCATATGTTAAAGACACACTAATTACATTTTAACATTTTTACTTTTTGTTTGTGCAATTTAAATCCCAAATATTTTGAAGATTCTATGTGTACATGACCCAGATCACTAGTTTGGCTTCAATTTCAAAACCATTTAAAGACATGGACAAACCGGGCAATTGCCTTGCACAACCTTCACAGGAACGAACAGCAGACCATTGCACCAGTAGAGTTTGCCAAGGTTGATGGGTGTTGCCTGTTCAACCACTTGAGAGTACCTCTTCTGTTTCTCTCCTGTGTGCAGAGACAACTCTCCAGGTACCCAATACCTTCCGATACTCTTGGTGGACCCATCTTGTCTGATTTTAGGAGTTGTCCCACCTTTTGCGTCTCTTCCTTAATTACCCAGTTCTTAGCAATAACCCTTTAAATCACATGCTGTGGATCTCCCATTTGATCTCGATTTCATCCTCCTCTTTTATTACCTTTGATTGGTAGTCCAGGCTCCCATTTCTGAGATACAAGTAGAGCCCCAGACATACACTCTAGTGCTGTAACACTAAAGACAAGTTGTGGGTGCCTCACATCCTGACAATAGGTGTGAGACTGTCGCCCACACCATCTGCCCTGCCTCATTAAATTGTTTTAATGTTGAAAGTCCATGGGCGGTCGGGGTGAGACAGATATTTTTGTTCAATTTTTTTAAACTAGCATAAGGCTAATTACCTTAATGTTTCCCAAAACTGTTTGCCAGGGGTTTTAAGATGTTCATAAACATAATCAAAATTTTGCTGTTTCTTTCTCTTCAAGAAAGATTGGGTAGATCTGGGTAGGGGTGACGGCCTTGACACAATGCTGAAGGGTATTCATTTACTACTGAACAAGGGCGTAATGTGACACCTGAATGTAGCATACCAGGAGACAATCACAAAAAGACCACAGTGAATAAATAGTGTTGTGTTAAAAAAGAGGAAATAAATGCATTGACAACATAGTGAGGCATGGCCTCTCTTGGGTGTGTCTGTAAAACTGACGTTTGTTCTTGAATTTTTGTCCTGAATTTCGACCCTCTGTCCTGAATTTTTGTCCTGAATTTTGACCCTTTATCCTGATTTTTTTACAGTCCTGTCCAGAATTTGCCTCAGTGCCCGGTGGTCACCCTATCGGCCAGTGTGTTCACCATATGCAGTTTTTAAGCCACAGCCTGTTCAAGCACATTCCTAGAGCATCTTTCCAGCAGCGGTCCCTCCAGCTGGAACCAAGCTATCTTTCTTCAGTAGAACATCAAACAAACATGCAAACTTATATTTCATTTTATTTTTTTATTTTTCATTGGTCGCCCTCCAACCCAATTAAAGGTATAATTGTGTATCCACTTTGGAGCCCAAAACGCTGCACACCTTCATTATCACTTCTTCTCAGTAATCACGTGTCGCTCCACAGGTCCCGACCACGAGTATAAAATTCAGCTATTCCTCCTGGCATCTCCGGCATCGCCCCTACGCACCATGGCAAACATGTAGCAGGGTCCAAGGTGAAGTGCTCCCTTTGAAAGAACTTGAATTGAGTGAAGTGCAACTAGTCATTCCAGAAGATGATTTTTACCTGGCAATAGACCTGCTCCAGTTCCGGATCGGATACATTTCTGCCACTGACTATCTCTCATTTTGTTTTAACAACACTCGGAGTACTAATGTTGTCTGCCTATGCCCTGTACAAGATAGTTACTGCATGTGTATGCGAGGTCAGCCCCAGAATCGATTCTAATGTCTCTGCAGTCCTCTGCTGTTGCAGAAATCTGACCCATGTTGTCCCTGGCACACTCGGCAATCTGGAAAAGACCACACATTGCCCTTTTGGTCCTCAAATTGCTCACAAGCACCTATATCTAAGTGGTACATTTCAATGCATCCCTGCACCACCAGGTTTCCCCATCAGCACACTGAAACATAGTAACCCCCGAAATGGAATCTCATCTTATCTTCAGAGGATGTCCAGATATGATGCATCAGCTTGATGAGTTAAAGGGGTTCACTCTTCCAGCAGTCACCTCAAAGCTGACATCCCTCAGCTATGCCCTTTCTTCCATCTCACAGTGAGTGTTTTGTTTCGCCACTGGGCTTTACCTCCCATCATTTCACTAGGTATTTATTGTGGCTGTGAAGCAAAGCAACAGATTTCTAAGGGCCAGATTTAAGAAAATTGGTGCTGCACCCAGTGCGGTGCCACTCTTCTTGCACCCCTTAGCACCCACCCTAATGCCACCATGTGTGCACTGTATCTAGGGTGCAGCACACCATGGCGGTAGTTAGGGAACTAGCATCAAAAAAATTTACGCTAGTTCGGAGCTAAGAAGTATTAGCGTAAAAAAAATTTACGTTAATCCGGCAAAGCCCATTGAAGTCCACTATGAATAATGGTGTGCGTCCTTTTAATGCCTGCTCTGAACAGGCGTTAAAAGTGTTGAAAAAAATGACACAAAGAAATCTCTGAGATTTCTTTGTGCCATTTCTTCTGCCCCCCTTACAGGGGGAATGTCCCCCTTGCATACATTATGCATGGCGCATGCATGATGTAGCACAAAGGATTACAAAGTGGCAAAATGCATGCATTTTGCCACTTTTTAAATCTGGCGCAGCGTTTTTGGCCATCTAACACCACATTAGCATAAAACAAATGACGATGTGTTGTTAGATGGCGCAAGAGGCTCTTAAATCTGCTCTTAAATCCGGTAGTACTAATCTGCCCAGGTTATATGGATGTTTCAAATTACTCAGTTTGCTTCTAGGATGTGTACCCCACCACAGTATCCCTGTCATAATGTTTTATAGTATCTTACATATCACACCTGGTATGACTGTCATCATGCCCTACAGCACATAGACACCTGAGCACAACGATCATCCTAGTCAAGGAGACCCTCCTGAGCAGGAACAGAGGCAGTTTTACTCCAACAGAGCAGATTTAAGGAACTATACCAAGGTAATCAGCATACTGTGTTCCAAAAAGGTTGCACGACCCGTGTGGTCCATGTGCCCAGACATCAGAACTCAAGATGCGGCCAGCCCACACCCACATCGGGAAGAATGACAAGGGCCTGGTTCACCAATAACTCAAAGGAAATTGTTGTAATTTATGCCACTTTGTAGCCAGTCTAGATAGTCCAACATTATGCGTCATCTAGTGCAGAAGACATGGGGTCGCCTCAGTTAGATCTCACAAATAACAGAAGTGCACCCTCTGCACATCAGGATCCCATATGGGTAGATCCACTGACTATGATCATGAAACATTACTTTACCTGGTGAGACTTGGACAGGACTGATCTTTGTCAATACTGCTAACCAGGAGGATTGTAAACTGACAGGAGATGTTGGTCAGCAGACTGAATTGCTCCTTGTGAACTAAGCACAACATTACAAGAGAACAGGCAGTCTACGCCCCTTGTAAGGCACCACCCATTGGCTTAATGTGTGTGATATCTTGAATGGACGATCCTTTTAGGTAGTGACGGAGTCAGTACAGTGGCGTAACTAAACACAAGCCCCCCCCCCCACAGTACATGGAGTCCCCCCGACTCACTTGGGAGCCCTTAGGCAAGAGTACTGTGCTGAGGGGGCCTTTGTTATGCCCCAGAGTCAGTAGTGTGAATGGCTGAAAATACAGTATGTGAGATGTTTAAGGATATTGTTAGCTAGGTGACTAAACACAAAGTAAAAACATAGATTATTTCACTGTTGGACTGTGAAACAGAAGCCCCACCTTGATCAAAGGCAGCAGTGAAGTAGGGTTGTGGCTGCATTTCCTATGATGTCATGCCCAATTATGTCACTGCGTGTTGTATACATTAAGTAGCCCCACATCATTTTATTTTATTTTTTAGGGCTTATATCATGTTGAATTCTGTGTACTAGTTTAGCACTGAGAATAAAACTACACACAAAACATCGCTTTTCCCCTTAAAGTAAGAGATAGAATCGGAAAAGTCTTATGGCTGTGTTAAAAAAAGGGTGACAGAGAAACCTGGACTCAATCATGCTCTTCCTCACTTGGACAACTAGAGCGATCCTGATCAAAACATTTAACCTCAAATGTTCCTCCTTTTCACTATCTTTGTACAGAGCATTCTTTCTATCTTAACATCATTCCTCTGTGCTTGTATCTCGAATTCCAGATCACATATTACAAGTTAAGCACTTAGCCCAGCAAAGAGATATTTGACCTTATTTAGAGTTTGGCAGAGTACCCTGTCCACCAAATTTTTGGTCTGCCTGGTCTATTGTGAGTCAGGTGAGGAACAGTTTTCACCTGGCAGAGCATCCACTGGTTCCACTGCTGAAAAGAGACGACCTGTCGAATTTTGATGCACCGGACAATATACGTCAGGTCATCCCATGCATCGTTTGTAATGGGCGAGCGCAAAGCGCTCCGTCCCATTCTGTAATCTCTCTTTGGGCTTCCAACCACACCTATGTCAGGTTAGTCACTTTCATTGGTTCGTGGGCTTGCCTTTTAAAATCCGCGTGCTTTCATTTGTGAAAGGCATGCATACGGCATGCCTTTTCCGGTGTTTAGCCCACCTACACAGCACGAGTAAACTATTAAAAACATATGAGGCTCGATGTTTTCAGCATGGTGTCCGGACTACTTTATCTGTTTATTTTCACGCAGCACGTTAGCGCTGCATTTTTTTTTCTTTACAATGCTTTTAACTCTAACTCGAGCAAATGCGAGACCCGTTGCATTGAAAATGCTTGTTCTTGTTTGTGACTGCTAGGAAAAGCCTGGTAGTCCCGAAAAAGAAAAAAATACAATTAGTCCCCACATGCTGGGAGAAAGTCCACGAAGTCAGGTCCATTCGATTTCTGTTTTTCAAAAACAAACTCACAGTTTGGGGGGTTGTTTGACAAACAAAAACTTTTGCTGAGCGGCTGCTTGAAACAGGGTGGCCATATAGCAAAGCTACAATGCTGTGGTGGCAGCTAGTCTGAAAGCACAAAGATTTGCAATAGGGAGTCAGAGAACTCTAAATATGGTGGACTGTCAGGCCACCTGGCAAGATCTAAACGTGCCTTATTGTCTTCTCTGGCTGTAGATAGCTGAGCTTGTGTTCTGTGTTAATGGCAGGAGCCTTTAATGGCCCCTCACTTTTCTGTGTCTCCAGTGGCTTCTCAAGGCTACACATGATGGGTCACAGCAGCTCAGCGAGGAGAACAGACGGAGCAAGGGAGCAGCCAGAACCTGAAGGCGAGCACACGGGCAGGCGGCCACAAGTAAGCCGTAGAGCCTCGCAGCAGGCGGATGGAGCAGCACACAGACTGCTTCCTGAGCAGAGTCAACAAATTGGGTGTAGATGCCTCCTTGCCTGTACTACTGTCCATCTGTTATACCTAGGCTTGCCTTGTCTGTGTTCCTCCGCGTGCTTAGGTGCAAGGGAGGGATTCTTTTTAGAGGGAAACGAGTTAAACAAAGATGGGTTATTTACCCTTACTAAACAACCGCAATTTGCCCAAATATCACCAGTATCACTCGGGCTCACCTCTCAACTCATCTGTGGCAGGAGGTACTTCTGAGCTATCTATGTTAAAAATGCTTTCTTTCATGCAGTCGACACTCCATGGGTTGTTAAAGGCCCTAGTTTTATCAAATTCACTGCAAGCAAAACAAATGTCCCTCCTTGAAAGTAACAGGGCAGCAGTAACAAGTCTGGCGTGAAAAGATAAGGAAGTTTCTCTAGGTTCTACCCCCAAGAATTATGCAAAAGCCCCTGGCAGAAGCAGGAGTGAGTCAAATACAGTAAATTCCCCTTCAGATATTACCAAAGTAGATAGCACATTTGTATTTTACGTGCCTGCTTTGGTGTATACAACTGTGAAGGGATACAGGCGAGGTAGAACTGCTGGCATGGTATAGTCGTTGCTACCAGCATCAGCTGTATGGGAAAAAGACTTCACGGAGTCACTGGAAAGCAATCTAGACCATCACTCAAAAAACAGAAAGGAAGGCTCCAAGGGTGAGTCGCCCCTAGGGCAAATGAAATAGAAAGTGGAATGTGTAAAAGAAGCCACTAGGACAACCTAATCAAGGATCAGAGCCCATCAAAGTAGGGTAAAGGGGACGATGAAGGAAGGCTTACTGAAGGGGGAAAAAAGCCAGCAAGGCGAGGGGAATAGTTTTTCATCGGGGAAGCCTAGTCTTGTTAATCATGTTTCCAAATACGACAAAAAGCTTCCAGAGCATCAATATATTGCAGGACAAAATGCTGATTTACTTTGCAGAGGGTCTGAGCGTACAGGTCCAGTCGTGAGAACCAGGAAAAATGTGGAAGGCGTTATTGTGAGTGATGAACCTGGCAAAAGCACAAGTCTGGGGAAAGTAAAAAGCACAGAGGTGCTATTTTAAAAGCCCCTCAAAGGGGAAAGAGGAAATAGAAAATAAGGCCATTAAATCGAGGTAAACTTTTAGCCCAAAAGACGGAGGAAGTGAAAAACGAAAAAGCGTCACGAAGGGAGAAAGGAGAAAGCTGCTAGAGTGAGCTGAAGGGGCAGGGAGTGGCTTTATATAGATTGAAAAGGCCCGAGATGGCTTCAAGTTTACGCCGCCTCAGTATTCGTGTTCCCACATTTAATTGCAGCAGCTGCATGTTTAAGTAGAGGGCTTTGAGCACCGGCACGTTTTTATTTACAGACTAAGCACTGGTCCTCAGATCTTGCCTTGGTAAGCTTGGTCAGGTGCAATAGTCTTGAGGTAACCTCTGGTAAAACTTCAATATAACTAGCCATCTCGGTAATTCACAAAGTTAATACCGAACATACTACTCACAACATCGAAGTTTGTAAGCCCTCTGACGTGGCCTAAATACATCTGCAGCTGGACTATGTTCAGCCACCATGTCTAGCAAGGAAAGGAGGGCTGACAGCAACAGTTGAACTTTTCCAAGTAGCCCACCCCTTTGCTCAGAGGGAAAAAAGTAGAAACGATAAGTTATTTATGGATCAGGATCAAATAATTACAATGTCAATTCCAAATGAACTGTATGTCCACGATTGGAATCATCACACCCCATTCCAATGACACGCTTCCCGCCCTCCGATACCGACTCAAGGAGAAGACAACTGGAGATCTTACTTGAAGAACACTGGGCTTCCTGAACCACTAAAAGTAGTAATTTGGAACATTCATGGGTGATACGAACATGTTAGATGTATTGCATAAACCAAATGTGGAGTAATGTGCCATCTTACTACTGCAGGAACATGGTTGTTGGATGGCCAGTCCTGCATTGGTTATGTGAACTGCTCAGAGAATGCTTCACCGCCTAACCATAGACGTGTCGCATGGGGTCAATTGATTTTGGTGCCTCTTCTTTGTGCCAGGAAGTTGGAGCATTTAGTTATGACATGAAACTGGGTGTTAGCTTGTCATATTGTACCACCGATCCATGACGGTCCTTTTAAGCCTTTGGTTTGTTTAGATGTATATATACCGCCTAGAGCAACATCTTTTCTCGAAGAGCTAAGAAATTTGATGAAGACTTGTATATGTTATGTCAGCTCTTTCTTAATTCATTATTTATTGTGGAGAGGATTCAATTTGAAAATGCAGCTGATAATGTGCAGTCAGAGTTATTAATTCGAAATGTCATCCCAGCCACGGGGTCGGGGAACTATGGTAAAGCCCCCCATGTACTACCCCTTATAAGACACCATATTTTAATAAGCCTTAATGGCTGACTATTCGGGGATTGAATTGCATGTGCTACCTTCAAACAACTGGGCACCTCCCAAGCCTCAACTGATTTTACTTTTGTCTCTTTGGGCCATTTAAAAACTATTGTCAATATAAAAGTAATTCATTTGGGAGTGATGGACCGCTGTGCCATAGTTTCAACTGCTAATGGTCTGGGACAAGTACAAAAAAATCATTTTCACTGGTTGATAAAGTGGTGTATAACAAAAGGATGAGGGTCTTCATCTCTGAAGATAACCTTAAAACCCAGTTCTGGATTAGAATGGAAGAGCTCCTCCCGAGTGAGAGGGGTCTGCATGACATGAAGTGAAACGCACACTTAATAAAATCAATTGTACAAATTCTAAAAGTATCCTCTAATTTCTGAACCTTTCATTGCAAAATAAAAGGCAGAGTGGGGTTGGGTGGTTTGATGCTGAATGCAAAATAGAAAGAAGGTTGGTAAATATGTTCTGCCCTAAGTTAAAGAGAGATCAAATCTTATCTGTACTAAAGGAGTTTAAGTTGGATATAAGAAACTATAGTATGTTGCATCAACACAAAAAATGAGAATACTTTGAAATAATCTGGCCCGTAATTAATAATGCCAACTGCGAGCAACTTTTCGCACTTGGTGAATTCGGAGATAATTACTTCTCCAGATCACCTATCAGCTCAGGTTACTGAGGCACAATGGGCAGATTTTATGCTAGATCTAAATTGCTGTCCCCTACAGGGTGTTATCCCCCTGTGGGAAGCACTGACCCAGAAGAGACTTCGAATTTAGCATCATTATCAGAATCCGGTATTGTTGCCGAAGTCATTGATAACCTGAAAATGTCCCAAGCAAGTGGCCCAGACAGACTATCTGTAGTGTTGGGGAAGGCCAGTTCTTTGTAGTGGGCAAAAGTGCTCTGCCCTTTTTATGAATGGGTGATCACTACAGGTAGTGTGCCTGATTCATGGTGGGAGGCAATAACTAAACCGATCCATAAAAAAGGAGCTAGATCCATACAAGGAAATTATAGGTTGAAATAATTGCTAGTCTTACCTTTTAAGATCTATGCAAAATCTATTTTTCTACACTTAGAAAAATAGGCTCTTTCTTCAGGTCACGTTCCCAGAGAACAAGTGGGCTGTAGGTCCAATTATTTGATAATGGACCTCTGTGAGGGCCTCTGAAAGGAGGCAATTAAATCCGTGAGCTAGTGGGTAAATTATGCTGCTGCTTTCTGGATTTCAAGGCTGCCTTGGATTTATAGAAAAACGCTTTGGAACAATTTACAGTCTTCAAACATCTCCCAGGGTCTACTGACTATAATTCAGCACTATCACCCTAATAACTGGGTTCAGATAGATTTGACAGGGTTAGGACACCTATCTGAAAAAATCCTAGTATATAATGTCCTGCGGCAAGGATGCATGTTCGCTCCTTTATTATTTATCTCTGATCTACCTAAAGTACTAACCGTGACAAATTCTTTTGTTCCCAAAATTGGTAAACTGCACATGCTTAATGTTATGCAGACGCCTTAGTCCTAATGGACTCTGGCCCTCATTTTGACATCAGCAGTAAAAACCGCCTACCGCTGTGGTGGCGGCAGCCAAAAGACCATCACCGTGGCTACCATCCGTCTGCCATAATATGACCACAGCTGGATTTCCACCAAAAGAAGGGCGGAAATCTGTCTTTGGCCGTACTGGCGGATGGCGGTAAGGTGGAGCTGCTACCACCAGCAGCAGCACGCCAGTAGACCACTGCCAGCCGTATTATGATAAATAATACGGCCTGGCGGTGTTCTGCTGGCAGTAGGTGGACCCTGAACCTTCTCCTGCTGGAAGATCCCCTGGATCCAGGTAAGTCTTCTTTCCGAAGGGGAGGGGGTGTTGTGTGTGTGTGAGTGTGTGTGGGAGTGTGTGCATATATGTGTGAGTGTGTGCATGAATGTAGGTGTGTTTTTAGTGTTGACTGCGTGCGAGAATGTATGGAAGTGTGAGTATGTATATGTATGGAAATAGGAATGTGTGTCTGCCTGCATGTTTTGAAGTGTGTGTGAATGGAAGAATGCATGCATGTATGTGTGAAGGAGTGTGTGTCTGCATGCATGTGTGTGTGTGTGTGATTGGGGGGGCGTGGATGTAGGACGGGTGGGGTTGTCTGGAGAGGTGGAGGGTGGGTGGGTGTCTGGAGAGGTGGGAGAGGTGGGGGCCTCCTATCAGTGACAGGGAAGGAATTCCCTATTACTGATAGGGCCTACCGCCATGGTTTTCGAGGTATTACGAACGCCACAAAAACCATGGCGGTAGGCAGGGTCATAATCCCGCTTGTGGCATAATGGCAGCCGCCAGGCTGGAGATGGTTATCTCTAGCCCGGCGGCTGGCACCGCCATGGCGGTCGGAGTGGTACATTGGCGGGTTGGCTTAAGCCAACCCACCATTGTCATAATGTGGCGGTAAGTACTGCCAGCCTGTTGGAGGTACTACTGCCATATTAACGCCTACTGCCAGGGTCATAATGACCCCCAATATGTCAATATGGCTCCAACAGAAGCTTAATTTGTTGGAAAACTATTGGAAACCTAATAGTTTAATTGTAAATGCGGCCAAAATGAAGACTTTAATTATTTTCTGAGAGACGTTAAGCAATGCACAACAGCTTTGTGAATATCTAGGGCTATACTTTGCTGTCAACCTAACATGGGATAATCTTTGTGAGATTCTACAAACTTCAACCCAGGCTACAACTTATGCCCTTAAAAGGTTGAACTAACTATTTAGGGGTGTATCCATAGAACCCTTAAACAAAGCAATACTGGGCAAATTAATGGACCACATACTTTATGTATCTAAATTGCTATCTATGGGCAGTAGGGTGAGCTGGCTGAAGGTGGAGAGCCTGGTGTTAAAGAGATTATTCAATGTCCCAGTGAATGCAATGAAACAGGCATTAAGAACTGAAATGGGAATATATTTGTGGGACCTGTTAAAGCATTCTCGTTCTCAACATTTTTTACTCTCGCTTACAAAGACCCTTGACAGCAATAAACTTTTGACTCTCTCAATACAGTAAATAGAGCTAAACGCTGGCCATAGTTCAGGCTGTATTCATATTTTTACAACATCGCTTAGTCTGGATATTAAAAGGTTGGAAGGTAACATCTCCACTGCCATTTTTAAGAGAATATTAAATGACAGAGTTTGAGTTTAAAGCCTAGAGAGGGAATAAAGTTATCCTCAGAAAACGTTATGCACTCCTTTGAATACCTGGGCGATGAAAGGGTTTTCTCCTAGGTGGCCAACATCCCAGATAACAGGATGCATGAAAAAATCCAGAGTCAATATAGGGATTGACCCAGTATGGATGATAGCTGACTTAAAAGAAAAGAGTGGACAAAATCAAGATCGCTACATTTGTAATATAGGGGGTAACTGCAGTATAACTCATCTTCTCATTGATTACCTGCTGTTTTTGGAGGAGAGGAAAACATTTATTTGCCCAGTTTTTAAGCGATTTGGCATCACTAGGAGCCCGAGAAGCTCTAACTATTTTGTATAGAATGGAACATCTTGACATTGATGTGGCTAATGGTAGATGTGTTGGGCTTATACAAAAAAAGTATTTTACTGTCTCATAATGAAATGTATGATGCAATTGTATGATGGGATATGATGGTTGTTTTAGTATTTATAGGAATTAAATGTGATAAAGAAATGAAAAGTTTTTTAAAGTTTTTTAATTATAAGGATGTCATTTTGCATGATTTTAAAATGTGTGTATTGGCAGTAATATTTTGGTGAAACAATGTTTTATATTTCTATAAAATATTTCTTAGAAATAAATTAAAATTAATGTAAAAGGATGGGTCACTTCTGGTCATGCTGCATCCAATTATATAATTTCTCATGATATCCCTTCTTGTTATGCCACAGTGGTCACAGGTTGTGCCTAACAGTTCAACCTACCCAACATGGGGAAAACTGGGAAATTGATACCTCTGTTAAAATCCATTCTAGCCACACAAAGCAATGCTGCTTAAAAAGCACCCTTACTTAAGATGCATAACCAAGTTAAAACATAATTTGCATGTATGGGCAAACTCTCCAGGAGGCTGTGCAACAAATTAAGAAATCTAGTGCGTTTTGAAGTTCTTAAAACACGTATTAGCATTTTTGCAAGCCTTCTTCATTCATCAGTCTTGAAGTATGCCCATGCCTTCATGCTGATGAAGTCCAACGCAGGCAAAACCTGGCGAGAATGCAACTGGATTCTTGTGCCGTGAGCCCATGTATTCCTTATTTTAAAACTCAAGTTGCCAATTCACGCCCCAGAACAGAAATCACCTACATGTAATATTCCTTCCTTACGCACCTCCTGCACAGACCATTTGACTGCAAAGTCATATAATACCGCACTCAAGAAATCTTTCGTATTTAATGAAAACTTGTCTAGTAAGGGCACCAAAGATGCAGTCAGCCACACCATGACTTTCTTTCACCAGTTAACACTTCAGCACATGACTGCTGGTGAGAATAAAGGTTGCTGGGTACTGTGGCCTTCAAGGATGATATTGTTATAAGTTATGAATTGTATTGCTTTTGTGGTGAGCTGCCATCAAGAAAGTTAAGCACAATGTTAGCCTCCATGTCTTGCCCTAACATTTGCTTTGTTGCACTATTTGCATTAAATAATCTTGTAATCATGGCTGTATTAGGAGATGCAGTTTGTCCTTATAAAAAGCTAACCCAAATGATTGGTACTTTATAGAGATAGTTATCATTCGAGGTTTGGGATGCGATTCTAGGATTTAGCTACTTTCCAAACCATGGTGTGACCTTTCACACTGGGAATACTTTTGGTGTTGTGAGTTCAACCCGTGAAAATAATCAGGATCTACTGCAGTCGCCTATGCTCTTTGTCATTGAGTGCTAATCACTGAGTGACATCAGGCAGCGGAAGTGAAACAAAATGCAGGGCAAGCTTTTAGCAGTGCTTTTTTAGGTGGAGCGTAAGCGTTTGACCTTGTGTATACTTTTAGTATACTTACTGTGGGCTTAAAGCTATTTCATTTGCCTGTTTCAGTGTCATTTAAAAATCCTTGCTAGTGGTCAGCCATGCCTCTTTGTCCCGCCTTTTTTCTTTGGGAGAAGGGACCAACTACTGTATTATTACGCTTTGTTGTGTTTAAATCTTCTTTAGGGGACTACTGGTTTTCTTCCTTTTATGCTTGTGTTCTGCTAGGCTTCAGTTTTCGTTTGCTTCAAACAAGGGTTTAAATCAGGCTATTAACTTGGTCACATTTTCTCTCTGAGCCAAGTGTGCCTGTGTGTGGTCCCCAGTGGTTGGAGGGAAAAGGACGGCTGGTTTATTTAATTACTTGTTTAAGTTTCAAGGCTTCACATAACTATCAGTTACATTAGACAAGGACATATTAATTTTTTGTAGGCTATGGAGATTAGGTGATATTGAACTGACACCATGACTCGAACTAGGGTCCGCGGTTCAAAATTCAGCAGCTCTAGTCCTTGCGCCACACCTTCTCCCTGTTGGAGCATAGGAAGCATTCAAGCTTCTTTAATTGCTGCAGCGTGGCACGCCACACTTTATGTTTACATATGAATTGACACAACTCACTGCCCTCTGGTCTATGCCATGTGCCTCGTGCAACTGTGATCACATTGTGTCGCTGATGTCACGGGGCTCAGCTCGGCTGACAGTACAAGGGCGCTTGATATGACAAGATCTTCTTACTCAAGATTTTGGTAACATGTTTCTTTTGTCAAAGGAGCACACGAGAGCAGAGAAGCCTTGCCCGCTAAAAAAATACCCCCAGAACTGAAAAATAAAATGGTAATAAGCTTTTCTTGTATAGCTATTTTAGTCATGTTTTAGACATGTTGTTTTAAGCTAACTAGGCCTGCCGCTGTGCACTTTAACCCTGTTACATTTTATTCAGTACTGCTTTATTTTTCTAACAATAGTCACATTTGCGGTGCTGTTTATTTTCTTTATCTCATTGTACTTTCGTCTAGGAAAGCATCACATTCTTAGTAGGACATTTATTTCACATTGTGCTTTCTCCAAGGCTACAGTCAGATAGGGTTGCTGACAAACGTGGTATGCTGTGTCTCCAACATTCATAGAAAATACGTACTCATATGTGGGGACCATTTCTTAGAATGTCAGTTGTTTTATTATAAAACACCCCTTTGTCCTAGACACGTTAGAGGGACATTCCAGCCAGATGACCATGACTGCATGCTGATGGCTTCGCTGCAGCTATTTGCTTAGACGACCGGACCACTGATCCAAATGGGGACAGTGTCTATCTAGACCACAGGCTTCTTCCTCCAGGTATGAGGAATGATGTACCCCCAGGGGGAAATCTGAAGGGCAAATTAGATTTATTATGCTGCGCTCAAACATAGTGTAGGTAGGGAAAATATATATATCCCTCCTAGTGACAGTATGGTAGGATTATTCTTATGCTTTACTTTGTAAGTCACCTGCTTGCTTTTATTGTGTTTTATCATCCTAGTTATTGCAATACATGCCTTTTTATTTAAGATGCAGTTACTTCAATACATCTTTATTGAACTATATTCTGCATCTGTTGTCTTTGCCTGTATAAGACTTTTTGGGAACTGAGAGAAAGGGATGGGATCTGATTGACCACGAGTCCCCTGAGGAGTCTTTCTTGTCATGCGCCCAGTTGCCACAATCATCTCGCCTAGAGATGAGGCGCTGCTAGTTAGTCGGAGAATCCGGTTTAGGCCGTCAGGCGTCAAGTTGTGTGGAATCATACTTAGTAGGCACAATCCGTATGATCCTGTCTTCCAAATCCAGTAGCCTCATTAACATAATGAGAACCTATGCAACACTTTATTACCATTTTATTTTTCAGCACACCGTCCTGAACCCAGTGTCAGGGCAGGACAGGGCAATTGCTGCTGAGTGGCAGCAAGGAGCTGAGCACTTAAGTTTCAAGTGTGCATGTCTTTTTGGCTGCCTTGCGACGGCCAGCTAGACATGTGCAGTTTAAACTTCTCTGATCTAGCTGCTTAAGACAGCTAGGTTAGAGACAGCACAGGCCTCCATTGCTCTTGTGAGCACTGAGAGAGGCTGCTCCCTACAATCCTGACGCTTCTTTCATGATGATTACCAGCATGAAAGCAGCACCAGAATTGGTTAGTACTGTTTCCTGGGTCCTGCATTGGAGCTTCCAGGAGAGAAGGAGAGACAACAAGAGGAGAGGATGACACTCTAAGGTATGTGCTGTTTTTATTATTATTATTATTATTGTACCCCCTACCCCCATTGTAAATACAAGCCAGCCTCCACTGGAAATCTCTACCTAATCTGTGGTTTACAGGTTCCAATCCATCCTTTCGTTAGCACCCTTAAGTTTACAGATTGTGAACGCTGGCACTTACATAGCCACATTTAATGCAAGGGTGCTGCAGCAGTGTGTGGAGTTCTGTCTCCTCGATGTCTATCCTACCCTTCCCTCCGTGTTTCACATCTCATGCTCCTCAGTGTTATGAAACTCTGCAGCTGGGCTGCTCAGTTCACATTTAATCCAGCAAGGTGCAAAAGAAGCCTTACTTCTTGCAGAAACATAGAAACAATGTCTTTCAAGCTATCTGTGCTAAGCCACATTTCCTCAAGTGGCAATGCGGTAGGTAAGTACAAAATCTTTTTAACCCCTTCGCTGCCAGGCCTTTTCCCACTCCTGTGCCAAGCCTTTTTTTGGCTATTTGGGGCAGTTTGCGTTTAGGCCCTCATAACTTTTTGTCCACATAAGCCACCCACGCCAAATTTGCGTCCTTTTTTTCCAACATCCTAGGGATTCTAGAGGTACCCAGACTTTGTGGGTTCCCCAGCAGCAGAAATTAGCCAAAATACAGTGAAAATGTCGTTTTTTTCAAAAAAATGGGCAAAAGGGACTGCAGAAGAAGGCTTGTGGTTTTTTCCCCCTGAAAATGGCATCAACAAAGGGTTTGCGGTGCTAAAATCACCAGCTTCACAGCTTTCAGGAATAGGCAGACTTGAATCAGAAAACCCAATTTTTCAACACAATTTTGACATTTTACTGGGACATACCCCATTTTTACAATTTTTTGTGCTTTCAGCCTCCTTCCAGTCAGTGACAGAAATGGGCGTGAAACCAATGCTGGATCCCAGACACCGAAACATTTCTGAAAAGTAGACAAAATTCTGAATTCAGCAAGGGGTAATTTGTGTAGATCCTACAAGAGTTTCCTACAGAAAATTGAAAAAAAAAAATATTGAAATTGAGGTGAAAAAATCTGCAATTTTTCTCTACGTTTTACTCTGTAACTTTTTCCTGCAATGTCAGATTTTTTAAAGCAATATACCGTTACGTCTGCAGGACGCATCCCATTTTTTGACAGAAAACAGAGGTGTTTTTTGCAAAGTGCCTACCTGTAGATTTTGGCCTCTAGCTCAGCCGGCACCTAGGGAAACCTACCAAACCTGTGCATTTCTGAAAACTAGAGACCTAGGGGAATCCAAGCTGGAGTGACTTGTGGGGCTCTGACCAGGTTCTGTTACCCAGAATCCTTTGCAAACCTCAAAATTTGGCTAAAAAAAACACATTTTCCTAACATTTCGGTGACAGAAAGTTCTGGAATCTGAGAGGAGCCACAAATTTCCTTCCACCCAGCGTTCCCCCAAGTCTCCCGATAAAAATGGTACCTCACTTGTGTGGGTGGGCCTAGCGCCCACAAAAGGAAATGGCCCAAAACACAACGTGGACACATCCCATTTTTTCACAGAAAACAGTGCCTACCTGTGGATTTTGGCCTCTAGCTCACCTAGCAAACCTCTAGCTCACCTAGGAAACCTAGCAAACCAGCACATTTATGAAAACTAGACACCTAGTGGGATCTAAGATGGGGTGACTTGTGGGGCTCTGACCAGGTTCTTTTACCCAGAATCCTTTGCAAACCTCAAAATTTGGCCAAAAAAACACTTTTTCCTCTCATTTTTTTTTTTTTAGGAAACTGACATAAGGGAGCGACCCCTTGGGCAAGGTAGACACATCACATTTTTTCACTGAAAACAGAGGTGTTTTTTGCAAAGTGCCTACCTGTGGATTTTGGCCTCTAGCTCAGCCGGCCCCAGGGGGGGGCAGAAATGGCCTAAAATAAATTTGCCCCCCCACGGGGGAGCGACCCTTGCCTACAAGGTCGCTCCGTTGCGTGACGGCGCAAAAAAAAAGATTCACCTAAAATCGGCCGATTTGTCCCTAAGGGGGGCAGAAATGGTCTAAATACAATTTGCCCCTCCAGGGGAGCGACCCTTGCCTAAGTGGTCGCTCCCCATCTCTAAAAAAACAAACAAACAAAAAAAACAAAAAAAAACAAATTTGCCCTGGTGCCTAGAGGTTTCTGCCCCCCCCGGGAGCAGATCGCCTAATAACAAAAGGCCGATCTGCCCCCGGGGGGGCAGAAATGGCTTAAAATAAATGTGCCCACCCACCCCGCCCGGGGAGCGACCCCTGCCTACAAGGTTGCTCCCCTTGCGTGACATTGGCGCAAAAAAAAAGATCCCTGGTGCCTAGTGGTTTCGGGGGCAAATTGACCTAAAATCGGCCGATCTGCCCCCAAAGCGGGCAGAAATGGCCTAAAAACAATTTGCCCCTCCAGGGGAGCGACCCTTGCCTAAGAGGTCGCTCCCCATCTCTAAAAAAACAAACAAACAAAAAAGAAAAAAAAACACACAAAAAAAATTAGCCCTGGCGCCTAGAGGTTTCTGCCACCAGGGGGGGCAGAAATGGCCTAAAATAAATGTGCCTCCCCCCACCCCCTCCCAGGGAGAGACCCTTGCCTACGGGGTCGCTCCCCTTGCGTGACAGTGCAAAAAAAAAAGATCCCTGGTGACTAGTGGTATCTGCCCCCCTTGGGGCAGATCAGCCTAATTAAAATAGGCTGATCTGCCCCTCTTGGGGGCAGAAATGGCCTAAAATAAATTTGCCCCCCAGGGGAGCGACCCTTGCCTAAGGGGTCGCTCCCCTTACGTGAAATTCACGAACAAAAAAAAAAAACTCCCTGGTGTCTAGTGGTTTCTGTCCCCCTTGGGGGCAGATTGGACTCATAAAAATAGGCCAATCTGCCCCCAAGGGGGGCAGAAATGGCCTAAATATAATTTGCCCCCTATGGGAGCGACCCTTGCCTAAGGGGTCGCTCCCCACCTCTAAAACAAAAAACTAAACAAAAACAATTTTTTTTTATTCCTGGTGCCTAGAGGTTTCTGCCCCCAGGGGGGGCAGGAAAGGCCTTAAAAAAAAATGCCCCCCCTGGGAGCGACCCTTGCCCAAGGGGTCGCTCCCTACCTCTAAAACAAAAAAGTAAACAAAAACAAATTTTTTTTATCCCTGGTGCCTAGAGGTTTCTGCCCCAGAGGGGGCAGAAAAGGCCTTAAAAAAAAAAAGCCCCCCCTGGGAGCGACCCTTGCCCAAGGGGTCGCTCCCTTATGTCAGTTTCCTAAAAAAAAAAAATCCCTGGTGTCTAGTGGGTGTTTTGACAGCCGGATTGCTTTCAATCCGGCTGCCAAAACGCAGAGAGAGACTTCAAAGGGAAGGAAATACGTTTCCTTCCCTTTGAAGCCTCTCTCGGCCTCCCCCATGTGATCGGAACAGAAATGCAAAGCATTTCTCTTCTGATGCGCGATGGGGGAGGCTCTGTGATTGTCAGCGCGCGCTCGCGCGCTGACGTCACAGGGGTTTGGGGGGGGGGGGGGTCGGGGGTGGAAGGGGAAGGGATTCCCCTTTCAGCCCTGGCCTGGGGGGTTGGTGGGGGCGGCCCTCGGGGGGAGCGCTAGCGGTTCCCCCGAGGGCCGGTCGCAGGACGTAATGGTTACGTCCATGGCGCCACACGGGCGCTGCCATGGACGTAACCATTACGTCCATGGCGACGAAGGGGTTAAGCAACTAACCCTGTTTTTTGTTTTGTTTTGCTTTCCGGTCCTATCGTCCTTCTTTTATTTTAAACCATCTTGCTCCTCTTTATGCACATCATTCTCTCTCTCCTGCTCTTGCAATGTGTCCTTTTATCAGACAATATCATCTTCTAATCTGAGTAATCTTCAGGGGCATAGCTTGGTCAGTAAGATTGGGGGAGTGTGAGCTTCTGATTTCCCAACAATCATGCTGGCATACCATGTTAAAATCCATTATTGGACAAACCGGGCGCAAGTGAGGGGCTTAAGAGGCAGCAGAAAGGGAGAGGAATGCATGTTGGTTGGGGTACTAAGAGAAAGCACATTATTTTGTGAAATAACCAACATTTTTGACATTTTCATAGAGAGAGGGGCAGATATGTGTGAGTTTTTGTCTGTGTGTGTAAAAATTCCTAGTGAAAACAGACACCTCACCATACCCAATGGAAATCAACTGTACCCAACTATTTATCACAAAATACATTTATGAGGGGAGTGAAACACCCCCCTTGAAGCTGCGCCCCTGGCAATTCCATGCTACTGTGCACTGCTGCAGAATCCTCTTTGGGTTCAGAACAAGTACTTCTTTCCTTTCTGGCCTCTGTCATTAGTGTCATTCTCTCCCACCCATTTCCACACCTGAGTTCGTAACACCTCTAAAGCAGTCATGCATCAGCTTTGCACTGTTTTGCTTGTTCTCCTCACTATCCCGGTTTACTTTTCACATTTAAGAACCCTGGTAGTTCTCATTATCGACTCTGAAAAGAGATGCAAATTCAACTTCCATCCTCTCAAAATGTCCAAAATGGGTAAACACGTGGTCACTAGCCACCATCCAATGCCATATGCTCACTCAATCCTTTTGCATGTTCATCACCATCCTTCAGAGTCAAATACGTTGCCACTAAATATTTCCACCAAACCCTTTGCCTTAGAGTGGTACTAGAGTACAGCTGTGTTTGCCATGCAATTCATGTCCAAGAATTCCTTCAAATCTTTGGTGTAAAGCGTGTTTGTTAGCAGTAGTGGTGTACACCGCTCAACATTATTCTTATTCCGCACATTTAGGGCCTGATTTAGATCTCGGTGGAGAGGTTACTCTGTTGCAATGGTCACAGAGATCCCATCCGTCGAAGTCTAAATACCATTGTTTTCTATGGTATTTTGATTTCGGCCGTCAGGATATCCGTCACCGTTGTGACAGAGAAAGCTCTCCGCCGAGATCTAAATCAGGCCCTTAGTCTCAGGCACCTTTGTGATAACATGGAGAATCCAGTGCCCTGCCCCTTAGAAAAGTGATGGATTAACACTAACACAAACTTCAGAGCGCTTCCACATGTATAAACGGGACCTAACTACTTGCTCCTATAGAATGTCCCGCAGCTCCAAAGGCAACACCCCCCACATTTAATTGCTTGTCTCCCTGCTCAAACTTCAAACAGCTCCTAAAACAATTTCAAGCCAACTACAGATCCCTGTTCACTACTAGTCCTGCTTCAGTTTCTATGTCATCCTAGTAATACCATGGACGGTCTTTTTTTCTGAATTATCTGATCACCCATGTTTTTCAAGTATTTATTAATGCTCAGTTCATCCTCTACAAACATTAGTGATGAACCCCATCCCTCAAAACCATGTCAAAACCATGTCCAACCCGCTGTATATACCGCTGAATCAGCTGCAGAAGCATGTCCTGCTCCATGTGTTGAGCCCACTCTCTTCCACTTACCACTTCCTACATTAGCACAAATACTTCTTCTGGACCTACATGTCCTCTGTTTAATATGGGAACCTGGAGTGACAGTCCACTGTTATGTTCCTAGCTGATACAAGCTACTCCATCCTATACCCGCACTTGTATACTTGTGATCTACTTACTGATCTTCATATTGAAGAACGTCTTCATGAGTTTGATGTCTATCCTGATTGCAGAAAGATAAAAAATTTCTCACTGGTAAGTAATAATTGTGTCACCTTCTGGCTGATGGAGTACCACACCCCAGGCCCATAAATAACCTTGATGTATTCTATTGGTAAGGCCCAACGAGCACATTCATTGGAAACATTGGTCACATCTTTTTAGATGCAGAACCGTTCTAAACACCAGTGCTTTGGCTACACTAACCTTGACCTCAAACTGAGCTCCATTCTTGAATAAATACTGTCTGTTCACCAACACTGGCAAACCATTTCTTGAATCTCGAGAAGTACTCAGACTGTCCTAAGTTTCTCCTAGCAGACTTGTGCTGGTCGCTTCTACTATGTCTCTCACCCAGTCCTCTGAGTCCATCATCTCTCAATCACATGATCTTCATACTTGCTAGAGCTCAGCCTGAATTTACATTTATCTCTCTTTATATTCATTCTGCGTGCCTGCAAAATGCACCAAAAACTTCTTAATCTCTCATCATCTTCTAGCTTCTGCAAGACATACTTTACATAAAGTTGTGACTCCAAATATGAAGAGCCAATCAAGTAAACCTTGTGATATATTCCTTCATGCATTGTTCTTATGTTGTTTTTGCATCTCCTCCACAACCACAAAGCAAAACCCATCCAGAACATGTGTCATAAGGACCTCCTGGACCGGAGTTAATCCCCCCAATTAATAGCTTCCTTTCTTACTTTACATGTTATATGTTTTAGCTGGATTGCTTTCAGCATTAACATTTTACACTCTTTCTCTGCATGATATTCTACTAAGAATATGCCGTTCAACATGCTTTTTACGTTTCGCCTGTACAGCGCTTGTGCTGTGCATGCGAAGTCTTATGTTACTAAAACAAAATTTATTTAAAGGGACTTAGAACCCACCCCTACTTTGCCCCTTATCTACCTGAACTTCCAGTTTGTTCATTTAAACATTGATCCAACATCGCTTGAACCTACTTGCTTTTTATTGACTAGCAGGTCTCTTCCTGCTCTGCTTTCTGTTCTGCTTTTGCTGTTGCATGGAGCGTGGCCGAAGTACACCTTCCGGTTTTTGGTGATTGGTTACTTGTTATTGTTTGTACCGGAAAGATTAACTGAATGCAAGTCAAATTGCGTTGAAATGTGTGTGAGTGCAGATGAAAAGAAAGCAGCGAGTGGGCTCATTATGTTATGTTTTTCAATACTTAATAATAACATTTCTGATGAATAACAGTTGTAAATATTAACATTATTTGTGTGTTTGTTTTTTAAATTACAACTCACTCATTTTTAAAGAAAAGTCAATTGTATAATTGGGTGACATTTTATTTCAAATTGTTATTCTCTCAGTGACCTATTAACTGGCAGTCACAAGTGCAGTTCTCCAAAAGTTGTCACATTTCCTCTAAACACCAGATATTGCTATATTTTAAAACTAAACAGGCAGTCACAAGTGCAGTTACCATGCGGGCATTAGGGTCGTGATTTGAATGGTGCAGTAGGTGAAGTTGCACCGGGGCCACATGGTGTTAGGCCCCTCTAAACACAGAATACTGCTACATTTTACTACTAAACAGGCTGGCACAAGTGCAGTTATTCAGCAGGCACAGTGGCACCAGGAACAAAAGCTCTAGGCACCTTCTAAACATCTAATATTGCAATATTTTACTACTAAACAGGCAGTCACAAATGCAGTTACCTTGCAGACAATAGGTTCATGATCTGCATAGTGTAGCAGGTGCAGTGACATCGGAGCCAAAGTTGTCATAACTCCTCTAAGCACCAAATATTGCAATCATTTACTACTAAATAGGCAGTCACAAGTGCAGTTATCTTGCAGGCACTAAGGTCATGGTTTTAAAGGTGCAGCAGGTGCAGTGGCACCAGTGCTACAAGATGTTAGAAGCCCTCTAAACACAGATTAGTGCTAAATTTTACTACTAAACAGGAAGTCACAAGTGCAGTTACCTTGCAGGCACTAGAGTCATGATTTTAGTGGTGCAGCAGGTGCAGTGGCACCAGAGCCAACGGTTGACATAACTCCTCTGAGCACCAACTATTGCAATATTCTACAACTAAATAGGGAGTCACAAGTGCAGTTATCTTGCAGGCACTAGGGTCATGATTTGAATGGTGCAGCAGGTGCAGTGCCCAAAAGCTCTAGGAACCCTACTAAACACAAATTATTACTAATTTTTACTTCTAACCAGGCAGTCACAAGTGCAGTTATCTTGCAGTCATAAAGGTCATGATTTGAATGGTGCAGCAGGTGCAGTGGCACCAAGGCCAAAAGTTGTCATAGCTCCTCTAAACACCAAATATTGCTATATTTTACTATGAAACAGGCAGTCACAATTGCAGTTATCTTGCACTTAAAA
Organism: Pleurodeles waltl; assembly: GCF_031143425.1. Taxonomy (NCBI): domain Eukaryota; kingdom Metazoa; phylum Chordata; class Amphibia; order Caudata; family Salamandridae; genus Pleurodeles; species Pleurodeles waltl. Next base: position 547,095,509 of record NC_090440.1, on the reverse strand, counting down.
GGGGCATGATATGAATGGTGCAGAAGGTGAAGTGGCATCTTACTTGCCACACACTACTGTAGTCTAATCCAAAGCCATATTAAGTAAAGTACAAATTGCGAGTTTGGAACCCTGGGATATTAATTCAGCAGATATCACAACAAACAACTATTAATGGTTATACAAATTGCGAGTTTGGAACCCTGGGATATTAATTCAGCAGATATCACAACAAACAACTATTAATGGTTTATCAAATTTACAAAAAACATTATTATAATCTTTTTCTAATATTTAGAATCCAGTTGGTAAGATAGACTGTAAAAGAAAAAACAAAGGTGAAACCTATTGGCTTTGCCAACGCTTGTTTAGTTAACCTTTTCTCAACATGCACTCAGAGTATTTTGTTCAAGGCTAAAAACATTGTACACTATTTCCTGGTTCTTGTGTTGCCCGTTCAGGAGACATATTCTAACATTTAGACATATCATGACATCAGAACTGTGCTTCTACCACATTGTGGGTTTAATATGTAAGTGATGCGCTGACCCGGAAGGGGCAGAGGGGCATTCCATCCACAACCATACTGGGACGAATGCTGAATTCAACATGCAGTTTTTCTGTCACTAATCTTCCAGCTTCCAGAGAGAACTGATGTCCATACTACAGTGCGGATGACAATCCTCTCCGGAAGCTGGAAGATTAATGGCAGAAAACCTCCATGTCGAATGCAGCATTCATCCCAGGATGGTCACTGATGAAATGCCCCTATGACTCATACCACTATTTCCAGGTACGGGGTAAGGCTAATCCCTTAAATCGGGCCAGACAGAAGGGTACGCCTGCTATCCTCACTATAGCCATAGGGTTAGGTAGGAACCTCTAGAATTTGCTTACCATGGATTATTCATTGTCTTTACCATGCTCACAGTGCTGGTTACTTTGCTCCACCTGCCTCATTACCACAGCTCATTCTCTTTAAGGAAGATTGTTATTGTTTAAATAAATGTGTTGAAAACGTATCTTGCATATCTCTTGTATTTTTGCCTGGGCAAGCATACGTAATCCAAAGAAAGGCTGAGATGTGTTTCCACAACTTCCCTGGGGACTCAGAGTATCATGTTCAGGTTGCCGTAATGACATTCGCACCCTGGTAGGTCCATGGGTTTGGGTGAGGCATTATGAGCTAGCCAGGAATTGGGTCGACAATTTCTGATGGTCTGGACGGATTTAGTCTCCCCCATTCGGAAGTTCTGTTGTCCTAAATACGCAGTCCTATTATCTTAGCAGGAACCGTATAACACATTCTGTAAACTTCTACCTTAGAATATTCGGAAATGTTGTAGAGGCAGTTTAGAACCTTGTGTGGGTGGATTACAGGGCAGTTTGTAACGTTGTGCATTCAGGTCAGGTGGTCACAGAGTGTGTGATGTTCCTCTAACCAATAAAGAAGTCTGAATCCTTATTTTTGGGCCTTACCTACACATGCGTGCAATGTGCTGTGAGGCATATTATATACTATTTAGTGGTCTTACAACCCACCCATAGGATACCATTAGTTATTTTCATTGGCACTCTCACTTGCAATCTTTTGATTGCTTAGTTCCTGTAGGCTTCCCTTCCTGTCTTGTGTTAGTTCCTCACTAGAGCTTGGACCAAGTGCATGTGTTCTTCCTTGTCTTCGTTCTTCCTCATCTTTTTGCAATGCAATATTTTTTTTCAATAAGTGTTTTGTCATTATTCCTGGACGTATAATGTACTTTCCTAAATTTATTACTGGCATATAGCTGTACTACTGTATGCCACTACACTTTATCACATTCTATTTCATGCTACACCATCTACTCTATGCTACTCCACACTATTCTATGCCACTTCACTCTACTCTACTTTATGCAATGCCACTCCACTCCACTCTATGTCTTGCCACTCCATGGCACTCAGCACAATGTCACTCTATTGTTCTTTACGCCACTCGACTCTACACCACTCCACCCTACACTACATCACTCCACACCACTCCATTCGACTCCATGCCATTCTACCCCACTCTATGCATCTCAAAACTACTCCACTCAATACCATTCAACGCCACTCCAGTTTATGCCACTCCACTCTACACCACCATATGCGACTCAACTCACTTGCCACTCTATTCCATGCCACTCTACCCCACTCTTTGCACTCTTTTCCACACCACTTCACTCTATGCCACTTTACACCACTTCACTCTACACTACTTCACTCTATGCAATACAACTCAACTGTACGCCACTACATTCTTTGTCACTCAACACCACACTACTCTGTCACTCTACTCTATGCCACTTGCCACTATATGCCACTCTACCCAACTCCACCCTACTCTACCCCACTCAACTCTGGACCACTTTACTCTATGACACTCTACTTCACACCACTTCACTCTATGCCACTCTATGTATGCCACACTACTCGACTGTACACCACTCAATTTTTTGCCATTCAAAACCACTCTACTCTGCCACTCTACTCTATGCCACTCATTGCCACTCTTCACCACTCCACTCTATGCCACTCTACTCTATGCCACACAACTCCACTCTACACCACTCCATGCCACACTTTGCCACTTCATTCCACATCAATCTACTCTTCTTGCGATGTGCAACGTGTCACTAAGATACAGCTAAAAGGCAAGCCCTATTGGCTTTGTCAAGTCTTTTTAACGTAGGTTTCAGTAGCCTATGTCTACACGACTGGTGGTAGGGCTAGGACTTCATTAAAGTCCGTGTCTATAGCAGCAGACATAACTTAGTAGTGACAAATAAAAATAAACTCGTCCAGGGGTATTCCGACTAGTTCTGAAGCACCTCCTCGGCATTTCCATGTTAAACTTAGGGCCAGATGTAGGTAGGCTTTTGCACCTCGCAAACGGCGAAAAACGTCGTTTGCGAGGTGCAAAAGCCCTCAAGCGATGCAGAAACACATTTTGCGAGTCGGAACCGACTCGCAAAATGTGTTTCCGACTCGCAAATAGGAAGGGGTGTTCCCTTCCTATTTGCGACTCGCACCGCGATTTAAGTTGATTTGTGACCGCGAAAGCGGTCGCAAATCAACTCGCAGTTACCATCCACTTGAAGTGGATGGTAACTCATTCGCAAAGGGGAAGGGGTCCCCACGGGACCCCTTCCCCTTTGTGAATCCTCACAAAATTATTTTTTCAGAGCAGGCAGTGGTCCTATGGACCACAGCCTACTCTGAAAAAAACCGAAATAAAAGGTTTCGGTATTTTTTTCTATTTGCAGCTCGTTTTCCTTTAAGGAAAACGGGCTGCAAAGAGAAAAAAAAAAAACTGCTTTATTTAAAAGCAGTCACGGGGATGGTGGTCTGCTGTCTCCAGCAGGCCACCATCCCCGTGAGTGCCTAGACTCGCTATGGGGTCGCAAACTGCGACCCACCTCATAAATATTTATGAGGTGGGTCTTTGCGACCCCATAGCGAGTTGCAGAAGGTGTCTGAGACACCTTTCTGCATTCCAAATTGCGACTTGCAATTTGCGAGTCGCAGGGACTCGCAAATTGCAAATCGCAATTTGGAATCTTTCTACATCTGGGGCCAGATGTAGCAACTTTGGAAATTGCGACTTGCAATTTGCGAGTCGGAGCGACTCGCAAATTGCAAGTCGCAATTTCCAATGCAGAACGGTGTCTCAGACACCTTCTGCGAGTCGCTATGGGGTCGCAAAGACCCACCTCATTAATATTAATGAGGTGGGTCGCAAATTGCGGCCCCATACCGACTATGGGCACTCGCAAACATGGAGGCCTGCTGCTGTAGTCAGCAGACCTCCATGCTCGTGACTGCTTTTAAATAAAGCAGTTTTTTTTTTTTTAAGTGTAGCCCGTTTTCCTTAAAGGAAAACGAGCTGCACTTAAAAAAAAATCCGAAACCTTTTGTTTCGGTATTTTTTCAGGGCAGGTAGTGGTCCCTTGGACCACTACCTGCCCTGAAAAAATGTTTTGGGGTCCATTCACAAAGGGGAAGGGGTCCCATGGGGACCCCTTCCCGTTTGCGAATGGGTTACCATCCACTTCAAGTGGATGGTAGCTGCGACTCCATTTGCGACCGCGGAATTGCATACCATTGCGAATCGCAAATAGGAAGGGAACACCCCTTCCTATTTGCGATTCGGAAATGCATTTTGCGAGTCGGTCCCGACTCGCAAAATGCATTTCTGCATAGGAAACACGCATTTGCGAGTCGCAAACGGCAAATTTTGCCGTTTGCGACTCGCAAAGTGTTTCCTACATCTGGCCCCTGGCCCCTAGTTTCTTCTCTGTTCTGACTATGCGTCCATGCTGCAGTGGTGTAAAAATGTTTACATTTGTAAGTAAGAAAAATCACTTTTGCTGGCCGAAGGCTTGGAGATAAGGAGAATATGTGGAGGACTGGGAGTTAAAAGACAAAGGAAGAGTGCTGTCCCCTGCCCTGCGGCGGTGTGATCGATATACACCGTGTGTTGCGTGTTATCTTTGAGCGCCCGTCACTTAGAAGGGTATTCCGAACAGTGTGCTCCAAGTACAAAGATAGGTCTGGTTCTGATGTGGGATACATTATTGGGTATGAGGTATCAGAGGAACCATCTCTATATACCTCTGCATCGCAGCTCCTTGGAGGGAGCCCGCAGCAGAAACACTCTGCGGGCGCCAGTCGAGATGGTCACATAGTCTTCCGCAGCTGCCGCCGGTGGATTAAGGCGGGAATACACATATTTGGGCTATCTTGTTGAAACAGGTTGGGAGCGCTTTCCTGCGCCCGGTCTCTAATCTCACTGCGGCTCTTATCCGGATGCAATGAATTACATTTCATTCTAAAATTAAGTAGGGTTAAGGGAGCAGGGCACAGGGCTATTCCGCATCGACTCTTCATTAGCAATGTTGAAAGGGGGATTAATTTACAGTTTGACTAAAAAATGGACAAACTGATACATTTTAATGACCAGCTATGAAATCTGCATAATGCTGCTTGTGTGGTGATTGGCCGTTCTACCCAATTACTAGACAGGACTAGGGGTCTTAAAAGATCAGAGTAGGGACATCGGAGGTCAGACATACAGGGAAATCTGGTGTGCCTCTGAAGGCTGGAGATTCTGGGCATAACGAGGCACCTGTCGGGTGTGTTTGACCTAAGTGACGCTATTGGCTACCCAATTGCTTTTCACAGGCAAAAACCCATCAAGGTCAGACTCTCTCTCTCTCCACCGGCTGCACCATTAAAAAAAAGTCCTAGTACATGTCAGAGCAATATCTATATAACCTGTGTCTCCATCACCCACTAAATATAATAGTACGTCTGAGTAGATTCATACAGTAATATACTTAAGTCAAACGTATTCATTAAAAATGAATTGTTATTTTATCTATTTTTGCCATTTTATATAGTGAGAAAATGACCTTAGGGTGATGAAGTGCTTTATAATATGTTAATTATTATCGTTCGAGTGTGGGGGGTCTTTGAGTAAGCCACGATGTCCCTGTTCTCACTTAAGTGGTAATAAGTAACATTATACAGGGAGTGCAGAATTATTAGGCAAGTTGTATTTTTGAGGATTAATTTTATTATTGAACAACAACCATGTTCTCAATGAACCCAAAAAACATATTAATATCAAAGCTGAATATTTTTGGAAGTAGTTTTTAGTTTGTTTTTAGTTTTAGCTATGTTAGGGGGATATCTGTGTGTGCAGGTGACTATTACTGTGCATAATTATTAGGCAACTTAACAAAAAACAAATATATACCCATTTCAATTATTTATTATTACCAGTGAAACCAATATAACATCTCAACATTCACAAATGTACATTTCTGACATTCAAAAACAAAACAAAAACAAATCAGTGACCAATATAGCCACCTTTCTTTGCAAGGACACTCAAAAGCCTGCCATCCATGGATTCTGTCAGTGTTTTGATCTGTTCACCATCAACATTGCGTGCAGCAGCAACCACAGCCTCCCAGACACTGTTCAGAGAGGTGTACTGTTTTCCCTCCTTGTAAATCTCACATTTGATGATGGACCACAGGTTCTCAATGGGGTTCAGATCAGGTGAACAAGGAGGCCATGTCATTAGATTTCCTTCTTTTATACCCTTTCTTGCCAGCCACGCTGTGGAGTACTTGGACGCGTCTGATGGAGCATTGTCCTGCATGAAAATCATGTTTTTCTTGAAGGATGCAGACTTCTTCCTGTACCACTGCTTGAAGAAGGTGTCTTCCAGGAACTGGGAGTAGGACTGGGAGTTGAGCTTGACTTCATCCTCAACCCGAAAAGGCTCCACAAGCTCATCTTTGATGATACCAGCCCAAACCAGTACTCCACCTCCACCTTGCTGGCGTCTGAGTCGGACTGGAGCTCTCTGCCCTTTACCAATCCAGCCACGGGCCCATCCATCTGGCCCATCAAGACTCACTCTCATTTCATCAGTCCATAAAACCTTAGAAAAATCAGTCTTGAGATATTTCTTGGCCCAGTCTTGACGTTTCAGCTTGTGTGTCTTGTTCAGTGGTGGTCGTCTTTCAGCCTTTCTTACCTTGGCCATGTCTCTGAGTATTGCACACCTTGTGCTTTTGGGCACTCCAGTGATGTTGCAGCTCTGAAATATGGCCAAACTGGTGGCAAGTGGCATCGTGGCAGCTGCACGCTTGACTTTTCTCAGTTCATGGGCAGTTATTTTGCGCCTTGGTTTTTCCACACGCTTCTTGCGACCCTGTTGACTATTTTGAATGAAACGCTTGATTGTTCGATGATCACGCTTCAGAAGCTTTGCAATTTTAAGAGTGCTGCATCCCTCTGCAAGATATCTCACTATTTTTGACTTTTCTGAGCCTGTCAAGTCCTTCTTTTGACCCATTTTGCCAAAGGAAAGGAAGTTGCCTAATAATTATGCACACCTGATATAGGGTGTTGATGTCATTAGACCACACCCCTTCTCATTACAGAGATGCACATCACCTAATATGCTTAATTGGTAGTAGGCTTTCGAGCCTATACAGCTTGGAGTAAGACAACATGCATAAAGAGGATGATGTGGTCAAAATACTCATTTGCCTAATAATTCTGCACTCCCTGTACTCCCCATATCTACATACATGGTTTATATTATGACATTTTGTCATGTGTATGTTTTTAACACATTTATTTAACCAAAATCACAATATAAGGTGGTTAAATTTGGGCAGCAAGGTTAAAACCACACTCAAGAGATATGGTGACTATTTTGAGAGTTATTTCCATGTATAAAGTAATTGATACATACAATCTGTAAGGAAGTAAAAAGTATTTTTCTCAAGTCACTTTTGCATTATTCTGGTAATGAAACTGAATTTTTACCTTTGATCTGTAGTAATAAATGCATGAATACGCTGTCTTTTAGAGTTGCTCTACATAATGTGTTATAGAGTCATATTTATGTACACTGCCACAGCCTACAATAAATATATATAAGCATACATATATTCCCTGAAAAAAAAAAGGTCACAGGGACGTTATAGTAAGGCTCACATTTTAAACGAACAAAACCTTAGAAATTCGCCAGTTATAGTTAGAGTTATCTCAACTAAATAAAGCTTGTACCCTCGCCATGCAATGGCAATTACCCACAAATGATGGCACTTATGACTTCTTTGATTACATCAATGATAATATCAATGTAATATTTGCAGTGAAAACAATTATGGAAAAACTGTGCATGGCGGGGTGTGAGTTATAGTTACCTTAGGGCTCGAGTTATAGTTAGTGAATTTCTAAGTTTTTTTAACGTATAGTAATCTTCATTACTATACGTTAATTGACCCTGCGGCCAACCCCCTACAACCACCCAACCTTGCACTGTGCACGGCCTTCACCCATGTGCAGCGGAGGTTGCCCACAAGACCTGGCCTGCAACCAGACCCTGCGGTCAACCTGCCTAACCACCCAACCCCATGCTGTGCATTGCCCTTCGGCTGTGCGTGGTGGGAGTTGTCTGCCACCTCTCTGGGTGTGAGAATAGGTGTGAGAGGGCGTATCTTGGGGGAGAGGTGGCTGTCAGATTGTCTGGGTGTGAGTGTGCGTACATCAGTGTTTTAGTTGCTGCGTCAGTGTGTGAGCAGGTCTGTGAGTGAGGGTGTCAGTGGGTCTGTGAGTGGGTGTGTGATAGTCTGAGTGGATGTGTGACTGGGTGCATAACTATCTGAGTAGGTCTGAGAGGGTGCGTGAGGGTCTGACTGGGGCTCTGAGTGCATGAGGGTCTGAGTGGGTCTGTGAGTAGGTGCGTGAGTATCTGAGTGGGTTTGTGAGTAGGTGTTTGAGTGGGTGTGTGAGTGGGAGAATTGACTGAGAGACAGAGAGAGAGAGATATAGAGTTTTTAGTCCTTGATGTCTGATATACTTAGAATGAGATATGTCTATCCAAATTAAAATAAAAAAATTATATATATATATTTTAATAATATTTTTTTTATTTAAAAAAAAAAAAAAAAAAAAAAAAAAAGGTAATGAGTCCAGCTGGACTCAAATTCCCAAAGCTCAGTGTGAAGGTCAGTGACCTTCACACTGAGCTATGGGGTTTTGTTTAAAAAAAAAAAAAGAAACATTGTAGCCCTTTATGGGCTTCCTGGGACCGTGAAGGAGCCCTCAAGGGTTCCCCCACTGATCCTCCTTATTTAAATGTATTCATTTTACATTTTTACTTTTAATAAAATGCCCTTCACGGACTACCTGACACTGCAGGGGAAGCTTCAAGGCTTCCCCTGCTGTGCCATTGCTTCAGCAAGCATGGAGCTGCTTTGATAGCAGCTCCATACTTGCTGAAACATTTCATCTCTGTTCCTTCCATACATGCAGGGGATAGAGATGAAAGCTCTGCTGTTTGACAGCGGGGCCTGCTTTAAAGGTCCCACTGTCAAACAGCAGAGTGTTTGCTGTGGTTTGGCTGCAGCACTGCAGCCAAGCCACAGCAAACAGCTATGTCCCGGGGTTTGGCACCCATGGGACATAGTAGGAGCCGGCCCTGTGGGGAGTGATGGTCACTGCCCTGGGTAAGTGGTGGTCCTCAGGGTGCGGTGTCCCATAGGGACCCCCTTTCTTTTTTTTTTTTATCATTTGCCCCTGGGGGTATTGGTCCCCAGGGCGGCGGAATTTGCCACACAGCCCCCACAAATAAATTGCTTTTAACCCCAGGGGTGGTGGTCCCCAGGGCATGGAGAGCCACCAGGCCCCCCGCATTAATTAATTAAATGGATGGTCCCCGAGGCTGTAGGTGAGGCCATCGGGTCTCCCCCACTTACTTTGAAACATTGTTGCCCCGGGGGGTGGTGGTCCCTGGGGTGTGAGTCCCCCACTCTTATTTGGACATTCGCCCAGGGCAGGTGGCGTTCCCTGGGGCTTTTTGAAGCAGAAAGAGGGGGGCCCTGTGCACCCCCCTCCTCTATGATGTCCCCAGGAGCAGGCCCACCCAGGGACAACATTTTTAAAAGTGCGGGAGACCGCGTTTTTCTTTTTTTTTTTAAACATTGGAAGAATCCACAAATGGATCCACTGATTTGTCCGAGGTTTTTTTCTTTTAAAAAATGCTTTTTAGCCCTAGTGAGATGCCTTGGGGTCTAAGGGGTCAGAGTGACTCTACCCTGGCCCCTTTTCTTTTTTTCTTTTTGTCTTTATTTCCTGAGACTCGGCTGAAGCCGAGTCCCAAGATTGCTGCCTATACTTATTTGCTGAAGTATTCTGAGCCAATAGGATATCAGCACAGCGACAGTTGGATCTGTGGAGGATCCGAGTCCCTAGATATCTATATTTTTTTTACCTTAAATCTTTCTGAAACTACTGAATGGATTCGCACCAAATCACAGAAAACTTGATCTGCGGAACAGAATCTGGCTCCGTGCCACATTTGGTGTAATTCCATTCAGTGGTTCGGGCTGTAGGCATGTCTAAAGGCCCTATGGAAAAATGAATGGGGAAAATGCATTTTGGGATCCCCCCTTTTTCTCGGCCCCCACTTGACAGATCACCCCAAAACTGTCAAGACAAAAACTGAACTTAGCAAAGTATAAGTTTTGAAAATTTTGTGAAGATTCGTCAAGCGGCGCCAAAGTTATAGGCAAAATAAAAAACGTTCTTTCTATAGAAACTAGGTCCTACCTATGACTACATAGTGGCGACTGCCACTAGGCAATATATATGTTTTAAATATATATGTATATACATATATATATATATGTATATATATATATATAGATCAATGTTATAGTTAGGGGCTGAAATAAGGTAACATTTTTAGAAACCAAAAGCCTTTGATGTTTACAAGTTATAGCTTACAGAGCAAACTATAAATTGCACCCCCACCATGCACTGCTTCTAACTTCACTCATAACTTTACATTACATTGTTGATGAAATCACTGATAACATCATACAATCATTGTGACGCTACCCTACAGGGTTTGCAGACTTGAGTAGTTCAACACGCTACAACTGTGGACAATTTTCTATGAACCTTAACGGGAATAACCTCTTATAGACTTCACATGGAACGCAAATGTAAATGAACATGTTGACGGGTACACAACTGCCACTGCACAAAACACCTTATGTTAGGCCATATGAACAATGCTCTTAGTTTAGTAAAACACATTATACACATTCCTGGGATGGGAATAATAACATACAGCCATGCTTACAACACCAGAATGAGATAAACCACCACTAAGTGGGACAGCCATACATTCTAATTAGTCAGTAAAATGCAATGCCTCAAAATCTTTAGTGAAGTAGTGGAAATAAACTTGCGTAGCTTATAGAATTTATCTGTACCACTGTATTACAACTATTTAATATGGCACATGCCTAGCTATCCACTGGTGCTTAACGTATTGTCAACAGCAATTTTTTAGAACAGGCTTTGGGTTTAAGCTGCAAACTGCTTTCAAACATGCCTCTACAATGCACATCAGGTGCTCAGACTTTTTCTTGTTTAACATGGAGTACTTCTTCCCCCTCCTCAAACTTGAGTGATTAGTTGTAAAATGCACTATCACCTGCAAAGGTATCCTGGAGTTGAGCAGGTGTGTGTGCCTAACCCTACCTAGGGCTGGTTGGTTAATTGAAAAGCCAGGTCTTCAGCTTCATGCTGGATTTGAAAAGAGAGGGGGATGCCCTAATTAGGGGTGAGTGTAACTCTATTCTAGTGTAATTCTATCTAGTGTAATTACTCATAATTACAGGAAAATTACTCATAAATATGTGAGAAGCATAATCCAGCATTCAGCGCTATTTTCTTAGTGCAAAGTGCACACTTGCATCCAGAGGGTCAGAGGATGCATATTGCACTGACAAAATAATAGTAAATGCTACATGGCACGAACAGCAGAAGCCAGCAGTTTATTGCTCCCTCGTAGATCATTGTCCTGTGCTCCTGTTGTAGGATTTTTGCCCAAATTACTCTTAATTACTCAAACTGGTGTAATCGATTAATTTTGGAAAATTTGCATCACAAAAGTAATGAGTATTTACTGAAATTACACTGATTACTCTGGCGGAATTAAAATGTTTTCCCAGGTATAGCTCTAATGTGGATTTGGTGGTTGTTCCATGCTTTACGAGTATTGTAAGAGACGCCTGTCCTCCTGATGTGTATGCATGAGATATATGCTAGCAGGAGTTCTGCGGAGCAGAGGTGTTTGGGTGGTTGGTGGAAGGACCGTTCGTACGGCTCACCATATAACTTTTAAAATGCACAATTACACTTGTCTCCAGTGCTCACACTACTTAGGTCCCCCGAAATGTATAATCCTATTTAATACGTTATTTTTAATACAGATTGGAGTCTGAGCAAGATATTGTCAACAATGAAGGCCTTCCATCAGAATATTCTTTCAAGGATTAAACATTTGTTTTCATGTGTTTCTCATTGTATAATACAAAAAAATGCCTTCTTAAAAATATCCACACATTGAGAAATTACAGGTGTAAGTTTTACAGTTGTTTGTTAGATCCAAGAAGATTGGTTTCAAGTAGGCAAAAGATGTCTTCTGTAAATTATCCACAAAGTATCCACAAATATCAAGGATTGATCACAGGTGTTAGCTTTGCTGTTTTTTGTTGCATCAAAAGAGGTTAATCTCTGTTGGATCTGACCCTTTTGGCAAGGTTATCCCCAACCTTTTGCCTTCTTCCTCCTATTTTTTCAGACCTGTTTTTTTGGCATTAGGACTCTTGGAACTTTACCACTGCTAACCAGTGCTAAAGTGCATATACTCTCTATCTAAAATACATTGGTGATTGGTTTATCGATGACTGTCATACAGGATTTACTAGTAAGTTCCTAGTGTAGTGCACCAGGTGTGCCCAGGGCCTGTAAATCAAATGCTACTAAGGAGCCTACAATATTGATTGTAGCACCCACGAGTAGCTCTGCTAACATGTCCGAGGCCTGCCATTGTAATGCCTGTGTATGCAGTATTACAATGCCATGTTGACCTGGTAATGAACCCACTTGCCAGGCCCAAACTTTCCTTTTTACTACATGTAAGTCACCTCTAAGGTAGACCGAAGGCAGCCTCATGGGCAGGGTGCAGTGTATTAAAAAGGTAGGACATGTACTGGTGTGTTTTTTTGGTGTGTTTTATATGCCATGATAGTGAAATACTGCTAAATATGTTTTTCACTATTACAAGGCTGATCTATCCCATAGGGTAACATGGGGATTGCCTTGAAATACATTTAAGGGTAATTTTCCATCTGGGAGCAAATTGAGATTTGGAGTTTGGGATCTCACAATTTAAAAATATATCTTTTGGTGAGGTTGGTTTTTGAATTGTACGTTTGAAAACGCCACTTTTAGAAAGTGGGCATTTTCTTGCCTAACCATTCTGTGCCTCTTCCTGTCTGCTGAATACACTGCTGGATCAAGAAGACAGTTGGGCTATTTGTGTGTTCACTCTAGGCAGTCATACAAAGGGAGCTGATGTGTGCCTTGCATATCCTGATGGCCTTTCACCAGGCTGATGGGTCTTCCTGAGCTGGAGTGATGGGAGGAGCTGACCCTTTCACCTGAATAGACCTGCGCCTGTCCTCACAAAGCAGTCTCCAACCCTCTGGAGTGTGTCTGGGGCCAGGGCAGAGAATGGCAGGGTCTTTTGCACTACAAATGTTTCTCTTCGAAGTCTACCTATTTCATAGACAGAAATGGGTATAAGTACTGGACCTCTGACACCACAAAGTTAGAATCTCTCTGGACTGAGGACATTCTGTCAGGAAGAAAAGCTGGATGCCTTAGGACAGCAAATTTATTGGCAAGCAATAGGAAGTTACCAGCACTATGTTTAATTATGGTAGTAATTACCTTCGACTATTGTGATGCTTAATAAAAGGATAGATTGAATGGATTTGTTTGCAGTCCTCTAATTACTTAACAGATTTTTTTCTATAATGTCACGAAGGTTACAGCACTTGTGTTGTCAATTCCGATACCCCTGTGATTCTGGTGAATCAACATCCATGCTTGGAAGCACCTGCTCTGGAGAGGGGGTTCCCGCAGGTTATCTGCTAAACAGATGTAAAACAATGTAAAGAGACCCCCTAACAGGCATCAGAGGTATAATCAACTGCACATCCTGTGCGTGTCACAATATTACAAATACCATACATTGCTGAATGGGTGATGAATGGTAGGTGTGTCCTACTACCCCAGAGCAACAAAACATGGGCTACCAGAGGAGCAAATGTATCACATGAATAAATCGAATAGTCCACAGCACTCCACAATTCAAAGTATTAACTCTAAAAAGAAACAGTCAGGATAATCCCATTTAGAAGACTGGTGTAATGCATTTGAATGGTGAAAACATCCAGCAACCAAGTTTCCATAAACTTCTACTGCTGCATTACATTTAATCATTGTTGGTAATTACAATCACCGCTTTCTGTCAAGATGGAACACTGTTACCAACGCAACAGGCTGCCAAGAAAACGGCTTAGTATAAGAGGCAGAATTTACCAGTGGTAACTATGTTAACACCATTTATTCTCCATTTTTGCTGGCAAGCGTCTACATTTAAGGTATTTTTGTTGTGCCACAGTACAGTACAGAAAGCTGCTACACAGAGTCCAATGGCAGAATTTTCAATGTGTATTACTATGCTGAATAGTCTCTTGGTGCGAACCATCAGCACCTGGACAGTTCATGTGATCTATATTCAGACTGTAGGTATCTCCATATGCGGCCTTGTGTACTCACACGTGTCTCATATATCCAAGCTTGTGCACAGCCGAACGCTCGCTGCGACACGTATGAGCAATCTCTAGCATGATGCACAACACCACAACGCTGTCCACAGTGGTCACTCTGCACTTTCAGTTATCTCCTTCGCTCCTTTGAGATTTAAAGCGCTTCAAGGCGCAGTAACAAAAACACAGCACAACTCTGGTACTGACATACGACCTGGAACCAGTACCCTGTAGGCCAGATGACAGACACATCCTATGCCACCCAAACACTCCCATGGAGCTGCATGCTGTCCACCCCTGGGTGCCCTCTGGAGCCTCGTCAGGCGTATGAAGTGCTATGTACATGTAACCACAGTGCAATTCAGTGCAGCGACTGAGCACACGGTCATGTAGTGAAGAGACCTCCTCCAACGTGCAAGTTGGGAGATGGAAGGAATTTTCTTCCCTTCTATGTTTGATCAGATTGTTCGATCCTGGGAAAATTGCTTCAGCTTTCTGTGCTTCTGCTCCGTTGTCTATCAACACTGCGAGAACTCGAGAGTAGGCCTATATTAGGCGCTATGCGACGCAAAGATATTTACTATTGTGCCCAACTACGCGTGTGCAAACAAGTAGCAAGTCAGTCTATTAGGAACAACAAATTATATTTTTCAGGGGAGGGAAGGTTATGCATTCGCATATTCATGACTGAAAAGCACGTCTTGGAAAGGCTGCGTGTTTAAAGTATTTCCCAGAAAGGGACGGGAAGCTTGTTATTGAAACAGAGCATCTTGTTGCGGAATGTGTTTAAAAGACGCCAGAAGGAGCTCTGTGCGCTCATTGCCAAACCCCCTGAGAAGGCCTAGTCAGAAGAAAGATTATATTCTCTGTTTTTACCGCTGGACCTCAAAAGTTTGAATATGTATGGTGCCCGCTGCTCTCCTCCGTTTTTGCGCACTGTCGGCGCATTAAGCATGCGGAGCGCGCACTTGTCGGGGAGGCACAAAGCGGCCTTGTGAGTGTCCCCGGGGGCACTGAAAGCAGTCAATAGTTTAAAGGAACACCGCGCCAGAGCGGACGGGCACAGGAAGTGGGTGAAAGAAGGAATTTAGATTGAGGGGGGGGGGGAGGAAATAGATGTCCGCAGAGACCGTGGTCGGGCTCTAATACAAGGAAAATTGTTCCCTTCCCTATGCCTGCGTGGGAAAAGACCTCCATAATCCACACTCGCGGATCCAGGAGCCACTGCACCTGCTGCACTAATGATAACCAGATCCGGCATGTATACAGTCTATGCAAGCAATGCCAACTATCCAACGGTGCTATTTAACGATAGCGCTATGCAGCTATACTGTATATGAAACCGTGCTCAGTATGTAACATTATTGGCTATGCACCTGTAATGTTCAACTCTGCCAAGGATGTAACTGTAATAGTTATGCAGCTGCATTGACTTTATAATAACTACTACACTGCTCTGCCATGTCACTATTAATGCAAGCTATGCTAGTATACCTGCTGTGCCACTGTGCTGCCTGTGTAAAAGTACCTCCCTTACAACATACTCCTTCCGCCAAAGGATGCCACGGAGTGCATGATGCACTGAAGAAAAGGGGAGAGAGCAGAGGCAGGTTACTGCAGAAAAGGGAAGAGAGCAGAGGCAAGTTACTGCAGAAAAGGTTACTGCAGAAAAGGGAGGAGAGCAGAGGCAGGTTACTGCAGAAAAGGGAGGAGAGCAGAGGCAGGTTACTGCAGAAAAGGGAAGAGAGCACAGGCAGGTTACTGCAGAAAAGGGAAGAGAGCAGAGGTAAGTTACTGCAGAAAAGGTTACTGCAGAAAAGGGAAGAGAGCACAGGCAGGTTACTGCAGAAAAGGGAGGAGAGCAGAGGCAGGTTACTGCAGAAAAGGGAAGAGAGCACAGGCAGGTTACTGCAGAAAAGGGAAGAGAGCAGAGGCAAGTTACTGCAGAAAAGGTTACTGCAGAAAAGGGAAGAGAGCAGAGGCAGGTTACTGCAGAAAAGGGAGGAGAGCAGAGGCAGGTTACTGCAGAAAAGGGAAGAGAGCACAGGCAGGTTACTGCAGAAAAGGGAAGAGAGCACAGGCAGGTTACTGCAGAAAAGGGAGGAGAGCAGAGGCAAGTTACTGCAGAAAAGGTTACTGCAGAAAAGGGAAGAGAGCACAGGCAGGTTACTGCAGAAAAGGGAGGAGAGCAGAGGCAGGTTACTGCAGAAAAGGGAGGAGAGCACAGGCAGGTTAAGTCACTCGGTTGGAGGAAGTTGTTGGCCTTCAGTAGTTTGGGAAACATCTGATGTTGATTTCTAAGCCAAGATGCTGTTGAAGTAGGTTGCAGAAACAGGAGCTTTGCTGTTGCAAAGACCTGCCCCAAGTAATTCAGTCTTATCAGTGAGATGGTACTTACTGCACGGCCGACCTTGGGTGCAGGCCAGGTGAGGAGGAGTAAATCGTTTGGAAAACTATCCTGCCACTGTCCCAAGCAAGACTTTGTGTGTCAAGCAAACCGTTTTTATTTCAGTTCTTTGTTTGAAAGGCAGACAGTGAAAACATTTGAATGCTGGAATGTTGTGACTGAACCATTCTAGCTGAAAATATGGTGAGTAGCAGAGTTCTATCATCTTTGTAGTTCACTCAAAGTGTTCAGTGGGAGACCCCATTCAACTCAGTGCATTAGACACCCTCCACCTTAGCGAGAGCGGTTCTGAGTTCCCAGAACTTTCAGTACACTACAGAGGCAACACAGCTGGAAAAAAACATTCTTGGTCACTGAATTAACCTGAGTGGTAAAAGATAGACTGGAGTCTGATAGAAACAGAAGGGTTGGCGCTTGGGGGCCAGAGGGAGGGGGGTGTTGTGTTGAGAGATAGAAAGAGGCCAATATACTGGCAAGAGTCCCAAGTATTTTGGAACTGACAAGAAGGCTCTTGGTTCTAGCACTTTACAGACAGACAGTTGTCTGTTATCTTTGATAATACATGTATACCTACTCCACTCCTATACTTTATAACTACCTACTATTTAACCACATTGACTGTGCACCTGTCTTATGCAACTGTACAGACCACGTCACTGCAATGGCTATACAACCATAATGTCTTGGATATATATATTACATTTTTGTCAACATTAAATGCTGTAAATAACAAATGTTTCTATCACCCAATCTAATGGTACTCATTTTTTTTAACCTCTGAAGAATTAAGACTTAGTTGGCCTTGGCAGGATTTAAACTGGTTGCATGCAGGTACAGCAGATGTAACCAGTGACCTTACTGAGCCATCTTGCTGGCTCCCATCCACTATGTATATACTGAAACCAACTACACCAACAACACAATTGTATGAACTGCGAAGTTGTACAGTCTAAGAAGACAGTCAACTATGCAGCTGAACTTACGCAACCATAAGAACCATGTCGCTATGCTTCATGTATTTACACCATACTGCTGGGAAGCAAAGGATCAAATTGACTTTCAACATTTTTGATACTTTTGAAATTATGAAAGAAGCAAACAGACTTATCCTTATATATCTGTTCAGGGCTGTGCTCAATAAAGATTATCACTGTGTAAAGTTGGAGATCATTCATGCGCTAATGTATTTCTGCTTATACAATAAGGAAGAGAGACACGTAATGTTGGATTTGCCTTTCATATTGTGAACAAGAAGACTGCACATGGCGTAAAACTGATTTGTTCCATTTGCTCATGTAGCAAAATTTCATGAGCATCACTCAAACAGTCCATCTTCTCACTATTCAATATTTCATGAACATCACTCCAAGGCTTTATTCTCTCATGATTTGACATTTCATTAGCATCATTCCAAAGCTCTATTTTCTCATAATTCAACATTTTATGAGTATCATTCCAACAACCCTTTGTCTCATATTCAACATTTTGAGAGCATCACTCGAGCACTAATTTTCTCGCTATTCATCATTCCATGATCATCACTCCAACGATCCATTCTCTCACACTTCAACATTTCATGAGCATCACTCCAACACTCCATTTTCTCATTACTCGACCTTTCATGGCTCTAACTTTACATAATTCCGCCAGAGTAATCAGTGTAATTTCAGTAATTACTCATTACTTTTGAGATGCAAATTTTTCAAAATTAATCGATTACACCGGTTTGAGTAATTAAGAGTAATTTGGGAAAAAATCCTACGTCAGGAGCACAGGAACAATGATCTACGAGGGAGCAATAAACTGCTGGCTTCTGCTGTTCGTGCCCTGTAGCATTTACTATTATTTTGTCAGTGCAATATGCATCCTCTGACCCTCTGCAGGCAAGGGTGCTCTTTGCACTAAGAAAATAGCGCTGAATTCTGGATTATGCTTCTCACATATTTGAGTAATTTTCCTGTAATTATGAGTAATTACACTAGATAGAATTACACTAGAATAGAGTTACACTCACCCCTAAATAGGGCATCCCCTTCTCTTTTCAAATCCAGCATGAAGCTGAAGACCTGGCTTTTCAATTAACCAACCAGCCCTAGGCAGGGTTAGGCACACACACCTGCTCAACTCCAGGATACCAATGCAGGTGATAGTGCATTTCAACGCTCCATTCTCTCATGATTCTACATTTCATGCGCATCATTCCGGAGCTCCATTTTCTCATGATTTAACATTTCATGAGTACCATTCCAATGCTACACTTTCTCATTATTCAACATTTCAAAAGCATCACTCAAACACTCCATTTTCTAATTATTCAACATTTCGTGATCATCGCTCCAACGCTGCATTCTCATGATTTAAAATTTAATGAGCATCACTCGAACACTCCATTTTCTCACCATTCAGCATTTCTTGATCACTCCAAAGCCCCATTCTCTCACCGTTCCTAATTTTATGAGCATCATTCCAAATCTCCATTTTCCCATGAGTCAACAGATTTTAAGTATCATTCCAACTCTCCATTTTCTCTTATTTCCACATTTCGTGAGCATCACCCCAAAGTTCCAATTTCACTTGATTCAACATTTGATGAGCAACGCCTAAATACACAATTTTCTCACTATCAACATTTCATGAGCGTCATTCCAAAGCTCAGTTTTTCTCTTTTTTTAACATTTCATGAGCATCATTCCAAAGCAGCTTTTCCTGACTATCGTCATTTCATGCACATCTCCCAAAGCTCAATTTTCTCACATTTCATGAGCATCCCTCCAAGCACCATCTTCTCATGGATCAGCATTTCACGAGCATCCCTTCAAAGAGGATCATTCTCTCACATCTCAGCATCCCATAGGCATCACTCCAAAACACCATCTGCTCAAGTATCAGCATTTCAGAAGCATCTCTCCAAAGCACCATCTCCTCATGTATCAGCATTTCATGAGCATCTCTCCAAGGCTCAATTTTCTCATATTTCATGAGCATCTCTCCAAAGCACAATTTTCTCACATCACATTTCATGAGCATCTCTCCAAAGCTCCATTTTGTCACGATTCACCATTTCATGCAGCATCGCTCCAAGGCGCTTTTCAGTGTTTTTTGAAGCCGGCGGTGCGCATGCTTGCTTCAGATAAGCTTTAGAAGCGTCCTTTGTGGACACTCTCGCCTCGTCTTCTTTTTATTTCATGCCTCATTTTGCTGAAAGGGAGCGGACTGTCGGGGCTGCGCAAGACACCGTGAGAAGCCTCCGTCTCACTCCCCTCCTTGGTAATAATTCTGCCCTGACAGCCTTTAATAGGAGCTAAGTTAATCTTCCGGCTGCAGCTCTGACCCGCTGCCACCACCGAGCCACGGAGTCAGCCGTCGCATTAAGCAGCGGCCCCATTCAGACCTTCACATCTCGGAGCCGCGCCGCACGGCCTACAGCTCATTTTTTTTCAATGTTTTATTTTAAGCCTCATTATGCGGAGAAAGCCTTGGAGATACCGCTGCGGTTTACCTCCCACAAAGTGAACTGTGTTAAATAAATGTAACACCAGTCTCCAGTACCCATCCTGTGCTTGGAAAGTGTGCCGCCGCCCGCTGTATGCCCGCCTTGTCAGACTGCACGGCTCTGTCGGACAATAATGAGTTTATTAAAATGCTTCCTTCTTACTGTCCCTTGCGCCACAGAGGGAGCTGCTGCCTATGCCTGGCACCTGCAACGACATGGGCAGCGCCCTTTCCTCCACACACGGCGCCTTGAGTTGGCTTACAGTAACTCTTGGCACCATAAGCAATGGGCGAAGATTTTAAGCTCCCTCTGTGGTCTGCGCACGCCCAAACTGGCATTTACTCCAGTGCGTAAATGTCGAGTGAGTCATGAATACCGTAAGGGTATACCTTTCCTGATCTTCATCGGCTGCAAATGAGCATATGGCGGGCGAACGGCGTGTCTGTAGCGCTGCGATGCCATCTCAGCGCTTACCTTCACAATGAAAGATCCGAAGCAAGGCGCACTGTAGCTTGTTTACACTTGTGAATACATTACTTTGAACTTATACCATATTGTATTGTATTGTATTGTAATAGTATTTATATAGCACTTACTAACCCCGACGAGCGTCAAAGCGCTTTTCGGCGAGTAGCACGCTACTCTGGTACCCAACAAGAATTAGTGATGGATTAGTATCGGGAAATATGAGTACAGTTTTAGTATTATTATGAGTTAATTTGCTCCGCGGATATGAGAGTTTGTTAGTTAGATTGACTGGAGTAATGGAGGAGGAAAGAAATCCAGAAGTGTTAATTGGGAGTGTATCCCTTATTTACTCAACCCAAAGGCTTGGGATGAGTAAAGGGGGATGGAGGAGGGAAGAGTCTGTGGAAGGGTTAGGGAGATCATAGTAGCATATGACGTTTGGCTTTTTCCTTTTACGGGTAAGTTGACACATACAATAACAACAAGCATGGACGATGCCAGTAGGTTTGTATTATGAATTAAACTTTCTTTTGTGCCACTGATGGGTGAAGGCACACAGTAAGTCATCATATGTGCACTCCTTCACTCATCCTTGCACTCATGCACCCAACCATTCATTGTCCACTGACCATTCTTGCATTCACCCTCTGGTGCACTCACAATATACACACACACAAACTCAACAACATATGCAATACGTTGCAATGCAATAAGTCTCGCAGTAGCGAGAGTTACAGCTGTTGGCGTTGTAAATGATAATGACAACCTTGCACTTGGGACCTTATAAATATTTAACTATGCAGCACATTAAACCTTTATCCGAAATAAACTGTCTTTGTGCATTCCTTCATACACTTGGCTTTAGACTGTAATGGTCTGAACAGCCCCTGCAGAGCACCACAGTAAAAATAGCATTGGGAAGAAACATGGTCATGTGACCATCTATTCTGCCCCTACAGGGCAGAATCACATAAAAAAGAATGATAAAGAACATTGCAGTGTTACCATATAATCAGCACCTTGAGGGGATAGTATATTACACATTTTTAGACCTAGCAGGTCTTCTAAATATAATTTAACAGTGGATTCTGTGGCACAAGGGTGCAGTGCCACAGGTCGTTACTAGATGTCTCTGTAGAGTCAACAGCAGAAGGTGCAGAACCAATGGTCGTGACTAGCTGTCCCTGTAGAGTCAAAGGCAGAAGGTGCAGTACCACTGATTGTGGCTAGATGTCCCTGTGGAGCCAAAGCACTCAGAGTACAGTGTCACAGAACACTGACAGAACTACTTCTGATGTCAGAAGCTCACCTTCATCAGAAGTAAACTGTTGTGCAAACATTAAACCTTTATCAGAAATAAACTGTGCTTGTGGATTAGCAGAAGGTGCAATACACCATCACGGCTAGATGCCCCTGTGTAGTCAACTGAGTTAGTGGTGCCTTGGGGCAATTATTATCCTTCATCTCTTGGAGAGCATAGTGTATTACACATCTGCAGGCCAAGCAAGGCCCATTCATTACAACACAAACTCCTCAGCTGTAAAAACAAAAGTTCCAGCTATATTAGAGCTTAAATTTTGCATTGCATGGTGGAAGAAATTATGATTTGTGGGCCCCCTCTAACCTAGTGTGACCTGCAAGATGCCCTGGACAAACAGAGCACATTGTTTTGAATGTTCTGGTGGTGGTCCCATTGCCCTAGGTCTAGGACTACCACAGGCTGAGTTATGGGCAAAAACGTGTTGTAAAAGGAATGCTGGCAAAGCATTATGGGGTATGTTTCCCCGAATACAGTGATTATTGTAGTATCGGCTCTCCCCCTGTGCGGGGACAGCCGCTGTTGAGGCTTCATTCCTGGGTTGATTTCATGCTATATAAAGCCACAAAATTTTTTACAAAACACACGCATGACACAACAACTTGTAATTAATGATGATGTAAAGTAAGGACCAAGTGAAGGGCAAACGTGGAAAACGCACCGCGCCTGTGAACACGAGTGCTTACTGACAAACATGAAAAGCAGGAAACAAAGAAAAATAGTCCGTCCAAGCAGTAGAAAAACATTCCAGGCGTAATTATACTGTACTTGGCCGGTGCTCTTCAGCCAAGAACAGGAAGTGACATATCGGCTGCCAAACCAGTTAGGAGGCAGCAAAACAAGAGCGGCACTGCCTTCAACCTATTGTAAACGGCAGGCGGGAGCAAAGTCCTATATTCCATTCAACAGGTCTTGCACACAGCGCATGGGCACTGTCTAGACTCGACCTAAAGAAGAAAATATGCTGTCGGCTAAATACGGGGGGAGGGACATTCACATGCAATACCGAAACTAAACACAGCAGTGTGTGTCCATCTTGCATGGTATATTGTGCAGAGTCTATGATTGTTTTAAAGTTCCACCATGGCCTCTACATTTAGAACCAACACGCTGGCTGTCTTGGAATGGTTGAAAAAAATGTTCCATAATGGGTACCTGGTTTAGCAGAGGTGGTCAAACAAGATGTGGGGCAATGCAGATGAAATGAGGAGCAAGCAAGCAACCATTACTACACCTGGGGAGTTGTCGAATTGTCTTATGAAAAATTAACATATAAGGACGAGAAGCAAATAAATGCAAAGGGAACTCTAAAAGAAGAACATTGAGAACAAAAGGGCTGGCCAAACACATATGACAATGAAGCACTCTAATTTTTAGGTAGACATGCACATCTTAGCAAAAATTTCACTCATTCACAGGATAAAAGAGCTAAAGACTGATGCGGACTTAGCTATTACCTTGTGCATTACACTGTCATGGAGGGAAGGAGAGAGTACATGACACTCAGTACGACCAAATGCATTAGCAGGCTTGCCCAAATGCCCTCTACATATCTTAATGGAGATATACTTGTATATATCTCTATATAGATATTTAGAGGGCTGTATTATATTATATATATATATATATTATTGGTTCCCACACAGAAAGATTCCACACCTGTGGAATCTTTCTGTGTGGCAACCAATAATAAAGTTGAAAGCAATCATTCTCTGGAGTGCGGTTTCGTAATTCATGGTATTGCAATATATATATATATATATATATATATATATATATATATATATATATATATATATATATATAAATATAAAACCTATTGGCGATAGCCACCAGGTAGCTCGTTACGGCCAACTTTTCCCATAGACAAAGTGTTTTTTGTTTTGCTAATAACTTTGACGCCTTTTGACAAATCTTTGCACAATTTTCAAAATTAGTTTGGCATTTACTGTAGTTGCTGCTTGGAACATTTTGAGGTGATTCATCAATCTGGGGCCGAGACAAACACGGGGTCCCAGAACGCTATTCCCCCATGCAATTTCTATGGGAATTTTGCATTTATTAACACAACTACAGCCTGAACCGCTGAACGGATTTATACCAAATTTGGCAGAAAGCTAGATCTTGGTCCAGAAATATCTCTTTTTGTTATTTGGTGCAAATCTGATCAGTAGTTTTGGAGTTATAAAAGGAAAATGAAATATAGATATTCTGGGACCCGAATACACCCGTGGGGGATCTGCGGATCCCGAGGCAAAAGCAAGGCTCTGATTCGCTGGCCACAACCTGAGAGAAAAGTTGCGGCAGCCATTTTGTTTCTTGGTCAGCCTGGGAAGGGAAAACCAAAAGTGAAAAAGAAGATAAGGGGTCAGGATACAGGTATTCTGACCCATTGTACAAACTGACCTCCTCACGGGACAGAAATTACCTCCCAATGTTTTTGCACGCAGTGTAACATCACAAGGGATCTGTGGATCTGGGCCACTTGAAAGAAAATGCACCCACTCATACACCAAACCTCCGCTGGTGACATTGGCTTGTCATCAGAAACAAATCAATCCTATCGTACTGAGCTTATGCTTTCCCACAGGTAAACCATCAGGCATACAGTCATAAGATTACAAAGTTCACAAACTTATAATTGGCAAAGCAAACTATTATCTTTCCTAAGAAAGTCCAACAAGGAATCTTACAGTGCAAATCTTCCATGCCCATGGTTTTTTCACTGGGGGTAACCAGCACCAAAACTCTTGCCTACTACAATAATGTGTGAGATTCCTTGTAATAAAATACCCATCAGTGGACTTTAATACAAAAGTAATAACAATCCACCCTTAAATTCTGATTGACTTTATCATATGCTTTTCACAAAAAATGTATCAGGCCTGCCGCCTTTATCATAACTTTTGATAAAAAATTAGGGCTGTAACCTGCAGCATTGGCTTGTCACCATAACCAGCTTGAACCTACTGCAAGGGGAATAAACTTTAACACGCATCAACCACCAGGTATACTGTAGTAAAATTACACATATGTATACAATTAAAGTTGTCAAAACAATACAAAATCCCTCCTAAGAAAGCCTAATAATGATGATTACAGTACACATCTTCTATTCTTGGGGTTTGTTTGGTGGGTGCCAACACCAAACCCCTTGCCTTCTACTGTAATGTGTAAGATTCCATGTAACAAAGTACCTGCCTACATGCCTTAGCACAATATTAAAACAATCCATCGTGAAAAGCCTTCTGCCTTTAACATATGCTTTTCACAAAAAGTTAAGCCTACATCCTTTGTGATAATGATTTCAATGAACACACAAGACCTTTTGCCTTTATCACTGACTTGACACAATAGTTAACATAGGCCTGTTCAAGTGTACATAAACTGTCAATCATCATGCATACAGTTATAAAAGTACAAATCTGAAAAAAATACAGTTTGCAAAACAATATACAACCCCTCTCAATAGGGTCTCACAAGAATCATCACATCACAGAGACAAAACCCAGTGTTTGTCAGAGTGGATGTTCAACATCAAGGCCTTTGCTTACTAGGGTACCCTGTGAGATTATATTTAACAAAATACCTACATGGCCTGATGGGGGAACTCCCTTATATTGATAGGCGTATAAAGCAGCACCTTTTTTTTAGTATAAGTTTATGACTGAAGTACCATTTTCATAGAAGAATCGTTACATGCCATCTCTTACAGAACACAGTTTCATAAAACATATGCAGTCATGTATATATTTAAGTTCATTGAATGAAGTGGGTTTTTGCACCTTCAATTCATTGTATCTTATCATTGGGAATTCCAACTTCTCATGCTTGTAACAAACAGTGAGTATGGTTCACAACCTGATCTTCTTCTGAAGGGTTGTTGATACGACAAGTTGTCATAGGGGAACAGAATCAGGCCTACTGCCTTGGTCATGATTATCATAATAAGCAGATCAGAGCTATGGCATGACACATAACTTTTCCCAGTTCACCATTCTGGCCTACAGCTTGTCATGGTAACCAAATTAGGCCTATCTGTATTGAGGTCCATGCAAGTTGGTCGGGTCGCCTCTAGAAAGCCTAGGTTTTGCAGGTAGGTTGATAAGGTGATCACTCATCCAAAGTGCTCCAGGCACTTAGGCGATCATTCTGACCGCGGCGGGCTGCGGTCGCCGCCCGCCATGCGGTCACCGCCGAATGGCCGCTCCGCGGTCAGGAGACCGTGGATGCCATTCTGGCTTTCCCGCTGGGCCGGCGGGCGACCGCCAAAAGGCCGCCCGCCGGCCCAGCGGGAAAGCCCCTGCAACAAGGAAGCCGGCTCCGAATGGAGCCGGCGGAGTTGCAGGGGTGCGACGGGTGCAGTGGCTCCCGTCGCGATTTTCACTGTCTGCAAAGCAGACAGTGAAAATCTGTATGGGGCCCTGTGGCATGGGCAGTGCAGGGGCCCCCAGGGGCCCCATGACACCCGTTCCCGCCATCCTGGTTCTGGCGGTGAAAACCGCCAGAAACAGGCTGGCGGGAAGGGGGTCGGAATCCCCATGGCGGCGCATGGAGGATTCCCTGGGCCAGGGGAAAACCGGCGGGAAACCGCCGGTTCCCCTTTTCTGACCGCGGCCTTACCGCCGCGGTCAGAATAGCCCTGGAAGCACCGCCAGCCTGTTGGCGGTGCTTCCGCTGCCCTCCGCCCTGGCGGTCAGAGACCGCCAGGGTTGGAATGAGGGCCTTAATTTGGAACAAGTTGTATCATGTATCAGCAGACCAGTACCTTTCCTTAAAAAGTAACTTCTCATCTTCTGATGATTGTATGTACGTATTTGGTATTTGCATAGTGTGAACATAGCCGAAAGGCAGTGAAGCATTGTACAGTTTCAAAATTAAGCATACAGTCAATGAACAGTAGGAGAGGCAGCCGAGTTGTGGAAACGAAGTGCACTGTTAGTGCATTGTAATATAGTATTCTTTAAAGCTGTGCGTTTTCAATGATTTCCTAAATTGGAGCATCATTGTGACTGTCCAGATGGATAAGGGATGTTGTTCCAGGTTCTGGGCAGAAGATGGAAAATCATGCTGCCTTGATTTTTCTTGTTTAAACATTGCAATAAGTTTCAGGGGATAAGATGGCCTACGGAAAATCTTCTCCAGAGTTGAGACCATCATTGCATCTGCCACTCTTTTTGATAAGATCATGTACTGGTACCCTCTCAGGGTCTAATGCATCTCTGAACCAGAAGCTGGGGATCAGGCACTGTGGTGCACTGGAAGACAACCAGGATCAGCATGCCATTCCATAATCCTCCCTGTCTCAACCGGACTCAGGAAAAGCCAACACTTGTAGGATGTCTGCCAGCGCAGTCAAGTGAGGACCATCAGACAAAAGCTTCTCTGAGTGGGAGATGTCCACTTAAGTATCACAAAGGCCATTAGCTACAATAAGGATTAACCATGTGCATGTGAGAGCCTAAGCTAGTTAAGGTCGCAGAGCATTGACAGAAGGAAGGGACCTGTGGTAGGAGAAAGTATTTCTGCACTGTGTGGACTGAGAGCTAGACAAAACGGTAGGAAGGAAGGAAAGATAGGATAAGTTTCTGCCCACAATTTGGTGCAGGACGTTTGGGACTGCAGAGGGTAATGGATGAGCTGAGGCTGCCTGGAGGATCCAGGGTAGGCAAGGATAGGAAGTGCAATACTGCTGGAGTTTGTAAAAAAAATAAAAAAAAGAACAAACCCCACCAAAGAAGGGCCTTTAATTTTTTATGGCAACGCTGCA
Source organism: Pleurodeles waltl (assembly GCF_031143425.1). NCBI lineage: Eukaryota > Metazoa > Chordata > Amphibia > Caudata > Salamandridae > Pleurodeles > Pleurodeles waltl. The sequence goes on along the minus strand of NC_090440.1, from coordinate 547,067,825 downwards.
GAAGCAGTGAGGGTAATCAGTATATCAAAAGGAACTGGGCACTAGCATTGACATAAATGCTACTTTAGAACAGGGATGCAATTGTCTACTGCGGAAAATGTTCTTGCAGTATGGTACAAAGTGCCCACCTCCACTGAGAATGTGGCATCAGCATTTTTAACAAACACGGACATAGACGTAAATATGCTGTTAGATACCATTACATTCAACACTCCAGGAAGTACGTGGTCATGCAGAGTCTTGGCCACATGAAAAAAAGAGGGTTCCTTAACCAAGTATAAGGGACTGGCAACCAAGAGGACGATTTGACAAAGCCCCAAACACACTGGTTAATGTGGACAGATTTGGAGTGAGGCTTAGCCATCACTAGAAGTGAGACAGGAGGAGAGAGTGATTAAGGAGGAATGCTTTAGAGAATGTGTAGGCATCAGGTGCACTCGGAGCCGATACGCTTTCAGAAGGATCACATTCAGTGTCCTTTAACTTCATGCAAGCAGGATAGAGTTTTTGGGAAGCCAGGATGTAGAATTAGATATCTGGGAAAATATGTCTGTAGCAAATGATAGAGCAGATGGTCAGTTCTTTACTTCCATTAATATTAGAGGGTCTTTTCCCAGTAAAAAAGACCAAGTGCGCTGGTGGCATACATGTTATAGTTTTTGGGACTATAAGCTAGTACTGAGTGGAAAAACACCTTTGGAGGCTGGACAATGGAGGGGAGTTAGGTAAGCTGATAGTGGTCACACTGAGGAGCTGTTCGCAGACAACTGCAGTGTGAATTTCGAAGTGGAGAATAGATTGTTTAAGCCACAGTTTTCCCTCAGGGCTCAAAACATCATAACAATGTTACTAGAACTACAGGTCCAGTAACTTAAATAATCTACTCGACCTAACTGTAATGTACTTGACCCGTAAACAGGTCTCAAATTGTGTAATTCTAGGCAAATAGTTTACAGTCGCCTTTTTCTTAATTCTCACAGATAATTGCACCTTCAAATATGTGAGCTCAGCATTTCTGCAGTACAAAAAACCCTCTTTTGTCTGATTAAGTAGACAAAAGGTTTCTGCTTGCATCACAAGAATCTAGCCCACATACCCATTAGGTCTAGCCCACATAACCTAGGACTTCTTTTAGTTTACGAACAACATTGCCAATAGGGCAGGAGTGTTTCTCAGTTTGTTTAAACACTCAATTTTAATAAATATATTACTAAAGCATGATGTGGTAACATATTGTCATCTACACACAGTAACTTTCCAAGAAAGGTCCAAAAACCTCTCCACTGACTTGCAGCTTTACTGATAAAACTATATAGTGTATTAACAATATGTGAAAATTGGGTTTCAGAAAACATATCCTTTGCACATCAACATGTAAAGTATTCTGATTTGTTTTCATCCTATTAAAATAATTTCTCATCACACAGAAATGTAAAAATAATATATATTTTGAAATGTTTGCACAGTTGACTTAGTCATTTAAATGTGTGTTAGGAAAAACCTGACACACTATACCATTTTATTTTACATTCCAAGCAGCAGGTTACACAGTTCCCTTTACAAAGTCCTGGAACTCTGCAGTCAGAAGAAAAATTAATTGTGAAAAAAACTGACTTTTGACCTCTGTGAACACAGAGCAAATTTTACATAAGAACAAGATATAAAGGCATCTTTTATTGCCCCTCCACTTTTCAACTGAACAGAACACCTGTTCAGTGTCAACTCATAAGTATTAAAAATAGCTGGACCTGATCAAATAAGAGCCAATCTGAGTGACTGAGTGGATGGTTGGAGCCCTGGCCCTGCTGACGTGGAAGGTATGGAATCTGAGGACAGAGTCAGACTTAGCGGGTCATTCCGACCCTGGCGGTCGGTGGCCGCCAGGGCCACCGACCACGGGAGCACCGCCAACAGGCTGGCGGTGCTCCTACGAGCATTCTGACCGTGGCGGTTTAGCCGCGGTCAGACGCGGAAAGCCAGCGGTCTCCCGCTGACTTTCCGCCGCTCGTAGGAATCCTCCATGGCTGCGGAGCGCGCTCCGCAGCCATGGAGGATTCCGACTCCCCCTCCCGCCATCCAGTTCCTGGCGGTTCTCCCGCCGGGAACCGGATGGCGGGAGGGGGAGTCACGGGGCCCCTGGGGGCCCCTGCCGTGCCCATGCCTATGGCATGGGCACGGCAGGGGCCCCCGTAAGAGGGCCCCTACTGCACCCGTCGCACCTTCCCACTCCGCCGGCTCTATTACGAGCCGGCGTCATCGTGGGAAGGGAGTTTTCCCCTGGGCTGGCGGGCGGTCTTGCGAAGACCGCCCGCCAGCCCAGGGGAAAACTCGGAATACCCTCCGCGGTCTTTCGACCGCGGAGCGGTATTTCGGAGGGGGGAAGTCTGGCGGGCGGCCTCCGCCGCCCGTCAGACTCAGAATTAGGCCCTTAGTGCCATCCCTTCAAAGGACACCAGAATGACTCAAATGAACCCCATGCAGGGTGATCTGAGACAGGTCAGGGTGCAGTGCCAAGATACCTCCCTTCCAGGAAGGTGGTGTGCTGTGAGCTCTGAAGCTAGCAACGCTTGAGCAGACCAAGAGGAAAGTGAACACTAGATAAACAGTTCCTGCAAGTAGTAGGGGACCTTGAACATGTCATATCACAAGATTCCCTTCAGGATGCAGCGTGGGCAGTGGCGAGACCCCATCAGGACATGGTTCATTTGTTTTCTTTGGACTAGGTTTTTATTTGACGGGAAAGCAGAAAGTACAAAGGAGGTGTTGTATATAGACATGAAAGCAGGAGAGTGAGGCGAGGGAGTGAACAACAAAAATACTCAATCCGTGGATTCTGTTTTTAAGGCTGCAAAACATTCCGAAGAATTTGTGGAATTCATTTTTAGAATTTTAGTATTGACTTAATGAATGGCAAAGCAAAATGTGGTAATAAAGGATAATGAGACTTAGATGATCACAGATGTGGCGTTCTCAGCGATGAGAAAGAGCTTGATCTAGGACCGTGGGCCATGTTAGGTGTACGAGGGGCAGGAGTTTTAGTTAGCAGTTACATAAAACATGTGGCCAAGATGCAGTTTTGTAAGACGGAGCAGGAGCCAGGTCAGAGCACACACCATAGAAACTTTGGATTTTCCCGCTGCAGTCACCGACTTTGTTTTGTGCCCTCTGCTGCAGTTCAGTGCTGCCCAAAGCTTAACCCAGCTAAATATGTAAAGAGGGGCTGTGCCACCATAAGGTAAACAACTTCTCTTCCAGACTAGGAGCCTGATAAATGTGAAAAACTACTGCCAGAGCGAATGTGTCCTGCCATCTTTACACCCCAGAAAAGTGGCCTGACAGGACTGACCCGTGATTTATATTTAGGGAGCTGAACACTTGGGGCCTGATTACAACTTTGGAGGAGGTGTTAATCCGTCCCAAAAGTGACGGTAAAGTGACGGATATACCACCAGCCGTATTACGAGTTCCATAGGATATAATGGACTCGTAATACGGCTGGTGGTATATCCCTCACTTTACCGTCACTTTTGGGACGGATTAACACCTCCTCCAAAGTTGTAATCAGGCCCCAGGTCTTTAATCCACGCTATATGAAATGACTGAAACTTGTAGTCACAATGGCACTGGCTAGAGTTAGGAGAGGAAATGAGCTCTTGGACGCTGGGAATTAAGAGAAACCAGGCAGGACCGTCCAATGTGACTCCTTCATTTCACTTGCCTGTATGTTATGCAAGCTCCTACAAGCAGCGGGGCTAATGGCGGGGAATAGGGAACAGAATAGGTCAGCATTCTAGTCTATTAAAAAACAACAAGCCAGACAGTGCCTCGACTATTAGAAGCAGATGATCACGTTGGCATAGGTTTGGGTATGAGAATAAACTGGTGCAAATCTATCTTGCTGACACCAGGCTTGCGCTGCCACAGGAAGAGAGGTGCTGCCAGTTACGCTATTGGCTTTGGAAACTGGAGCGTTCAGATACCTGGGCATTATAATTAATTTGCCACTTTGGAGATAAATTGTACCACCTAAGTATAGCACGAGTAAAAGGGCTCAAAGAATGATATTCAGTGGATTGTGGATCGCCCTCACACTATTGATACCAGCACAAATAGCACTAACTAAAATGGTGGAATTACCCAAGCATTTAAAACGTTTTCAGAGATGCATGACATTATATACTAAAAGAACATTCAAAGAATTCAGGAGACTGGTAAGCGGGGTGTGGCAGCATGCAGCAGATTGAAACGTGAGATCTTAAAATTGATAGGCAAAAGGTGGTCTAGGATTACCAGATTTAGAAAGTGATTTAGTGTGCTGTGTTGTTATATTAATGACGAGTAGCAGAGAGCTAGAGAGAAAACTGTTGGAGGGATGCATGATAGATGACCACTGGAGTAAATGCTATTTTCTCTTATCTCGAGGAAATGCTCACTTGGGTATCTGATTATGTTGGCTACTAGAAATCTTAAAAAATGTAAGGAAGTATTCTGCTTGTGTTGCTGGATCCTTTATGAGGAAACCCTAACGTTTGGGCCTCAGCTAAAGGTATAAATATTACTAGTTTGGTATTGGAAAGTGTATTCTAATGTGAGATTTACTTTTAAATGGAAAACTCAATACTTTTGAAGTGCCCCACAAATATTTTGGTCTAGCCGATGACCAATTCTTTCAATCCACGACAATTACTGAAAGCAATCTTATAGTTCCCAGCATGTCTACAAATCCTGGAAGAGACCCAGCTCCCGACTATTACAAAGGAACTAGACCCTGAATTTCTGAAGGAGGAACTTATTCAGTCAATAGAAGGTACGGCCCATTACAAATCACCTACTATTGATTGCCTTGCCCCAGACCTTTGTCAATCTTTTGCCAGGATGCTCCCTGAAAAACTGTTGGTGATGTACACTGAAGCCAAAACTCTGGGCAGACTCCTTAACACTGTGAGGGAAGCAATAATAATAAAGATACTAATGTCAATAGACACCCAAACAAATTGGAGTTGTATAGAGCCATTTTGATGATCAGCATTGATACCAAAATATTAGCTAACGTTTTGCCTACTAGGTCCCCTCGAGTGGTAGCCAATCTAGTGCACGAACACCAGGCCCTAGCATACTTTAAAAGTAGAGAGTAGTATTAGAAGGATTAGTCATATCATCCATGTTACACAAAAATCTGAGAGATGATGCATTGATAGCCTTGGACATAGAAAAACTTTTGATACTTTAAACTGGGGTCACATGTTTGAGGTTTTGCAGAAACTATGGGATTTAGGCCAATTTTGGGGGATGTATTATAGTTTTGTATGTGGAACCTACAGCTTGGGTGAAATCAGGGAGCATGGTATTTGCTAAAAGGTCAATAAGGAGGAACACCAGATAGATATGTCCTTTGCCGCCTCAGCTGTTTGCCCTTGTGCAGCATTTCTCTGAGCTTGAGCGCTTATGGTTCCAGCACAACTGGGGGATAAGGGTGGCATGTGACACACATAATTTCCCTGTATGCCAATGATACATTGATTTACTTTAATGGCCACATGCAACACTACACATACCACTGCCTGATCGGAAATTGTTTAGGGGTGGCACTGGCCTACATATAAACATAAATAAGACAGATTTTTCCCCTGGGTAGACTAGCGGGATGCACCAGAAAAACTCCTGAACATAGGACTACAGTGGGAAACCAAACAATGTATAGACCTGGGCATACGGATAACAAAAACAACAGAAAAACAACATGCTTAAAATACGGACAGACTGACACAAGACCTGAAGAGATCAATATAGCTCTGGAACACATACCCATTAACCCCTCTAACAAATATGGTACTTCTTCCTCACTGTATATATATATATATATATATATATATATCCTTCTTAACAGATTGTACAAACTACCTCGATTCTCATTCAAAGAACTAGACAGCCTAATAAGTTCCTTGGTTGGGGTGAGAAAAAGAAGTAGGGTACATCTAGAAGTTTTAAGGATGGATAGCAACAAGGGAGGTCTTGGCCTGCCAGATTTGGAGTTATATTACAATGCGGCACAACTACAGCATGCTGCGAAGTTGTGTGAAATTATGAAATTTTTTAAAAGAGGGTGCCGGGAGAAGACCATCGAATTAATAGAAGGCAAGGAACACATCTGCTTTGTGCTCATGCATTACCCACCAAACTGCTACTGCCTGGGAGACTGCAGGCAGGAGTCCTGGAGTGCTCCCCCTTTCTCCAGATCACTGGACATGTGGTTCTTACTGCCTTTTAGAAACATTAGTAGAGATATGGTGGTCGCCCTCTGGAGGGAAGGCAGTTGCCACACATCTGGTGATTTGTAACCAGGGGGCAGGGGAGTTTCTCTCATTCGGGGAGGCACAGGTTAAATTTGGGGTGATACCAGGAAAATTTCTCCAGCATGCAAAATTACCTACAACAGCTAGAGAGATCTGGTTGGGGTTTCCTAGAATGCCAAACACCTTCTGACGCTAGATGCGATACTCGAAATGGGACTCGGTGGGCACATCACTTCTCACTTCTACAAAGCATTAAAAAGAAGCGAGAAAGCAAATCGCACTGTAGGGACGCATGCATGAGATAATGATTTAGAGTCACCGTTAACTGACAGAAAATGAAAACGAGATTGTGCATTTCAGGAGATATCTAATAATGCCAAGTTCAAATTGTCTAATTTTAATTTGTGGAAAGAGAGGATATTTTCTCCGTATGATGTGGACTTCTAGATACCTGAGTGGGTATTGGCAGAGAGTGACAACCTGGGTAAGAAAAATAACAAGAATACCTAGTGACATGATTATCAAACACTGCCTCCTGAATGCCACGCTAAACCCCAAAAATTAGGGATTACATACAAATTTGACTTATAGGGACTGGTTTTAATGAAAAGTCAAATAGCTTTCTATCCATTGGCTTGTAACCAACGTTGTTTGGTAGCCTCTGGAGAAAAGGACTTACCGGAGGGGACTGTTGCGTAAGAAAGTAGGAGGGAAACAGTCAGCATGGTTGACAGAGTAATAGATTGACAAGGGGATATTGTCAGAAACGACACAGGCAATAATAATAAGAGGAAAATGAGGCACAATAAGAGAAAAAAAGCCCGAGATGTCTTTCTGATGTGTGAAAGGGTGATTGGTGCAGGTTGATGAAGGATGTACAGTGAAAAAGACGTGGGGTAACTGATATGACCAACTTGATCTATATTGCCATTGTTAAAACTGTTCATGTTGTGACATGTAAGTTAATAACGTTTAAAAAACACAAAAGAGTCCTAACATCTCCACGGATGGGAGTATCCAAATCTATTGATGCCGAAGGTGTTGATGTTTGTATGGAACTTAGGGACAATGATCCTGAAGGTCGCCAGGGGATTCTGAGGACAGTGACTGCGTGTGGGGACACTCAGGGGCATAGCTTCAGAGGGGGTGTGTATGGGGTATTACACCACCCTAATAAATGTTTTTTTCTGATAAATAGTTGGGTACAGGTGCTGTCAGCCAGGTATGGTGAGATGTCTTTTCGGTTTCACCAGGAATTGTTACATGACAACAGACACATATGCAAACACTCTCCCTCTCTGTTTTGAAAGTCTTAACATTGTAGGTTATTTGACAAAATATTGTATTTTCTCTCTTAGTGCTCCAACCAATCCACATCCTCTCCCTTTCCACTGCCCCTTAGGTCTCTCTCATGCACCCTGCTTGTCAGATAATGTATTTAAACATTATATGCCAGCCTGATTGTCGGAAAATCAGAAGCTCCCCCCCACCAATCTCGCTGACCAAGCTACGCCCCTGGGGACACCGCTAGTTTTCTCTTGGATTCATGGTGGACAGTGCTAGCTCCTTCTGTGATTGTCATACAACACTAATGCTATATTTGGTTGGGGGTGTGTAGGGCAACCAACCACCGGATGGAAGAGTGGTACACAGTGTGATTCTAAAGGGGCTTTAAGATGCAAAACTAATGTTACAGCTATGTAGTTTCATATTGGGATCATCGTCAGTTATATCTTAGTAGAACAGTATGTACCCTCACAGAGTCAGTTCCTAAGCACTCTATCGTGGTTGAAGCTATTGTACACTGATCACACCTGAACACGGTGGGTATTGCACAGATGCATCCATTTCAGATTCTTTATATAACACGTCGTTCTTTTGCACAGCAGGGTTTGCTGCACCAAGTTTGAAGCAGGTCTTTGAACCTCATTCAGTGTCTCCTATATAGGTCACACTGCTTCAACATCTTTTCTCTCCGTAAAGACATCCGAAATCCTGTTGTAAATCAGAGTGTTTCATGGCCTTGTCGTGAGTTAGAAGCGCTATTTAATGTGTGAATCTGAGATACTGAAATTCGAACTTGAGACCTGCAGAACCTATCCAATCAGGTTTATTTCAGGTCCTCAAGGAATCAGCTCTAATAGCCTGGTCTACAGGCTGTGAGTAGCCCCATCAGCCCTGTTTAGCTCTGGGCCCTCAGGTATGATTATGGAGCAGTGAGTATGGAGCTCCTCTCTGTAGACTATGCGGATCACAGGGAGGCGGTGGGTGGTGGCAGTCTTGTCTCCTGTGGGGTCTTTCTGAAATGCTCTAGACTCCCCAGAGATGTTTTAAGGCATGGGCAAAGTGGACAACTGCCCAGGGCTCCCACCTTCCTAAGGGCTTTAGGGAGAGATACTTTCTCTCCAGCTCACCTCTATGTATTTCTGGATCTCAAAGTAAAATTCAATGCTGTTTAGCATCACATGGCGTAAATGGACAATAAAAATGTATAATAAAATTCAAAGGTGTTCCAAACAGGGCCACCAAAATATTTCTTGTCCAGGGCCCCAAAATCCTTAAGATGATACTAAGGCCCTCATTCTGACCTTGGCGGGCGGCGGAGGCCGCCCGCCAAAGTCCCGCCGTCAGGTTACCGTTCCGCGGTCGAAAGACCGCGGCGGTAATTCTGACTTTCCCGCTGGGCTGGCGGGCGGTCGCCTTCAGGCCGCCCGCCAGCCCAGCGGGAAAGAGGCTTCCACGATGAAGCCGGCTCGGAATCGAGCCGGCGGAGTGGAAGCTGTGCGACGGGTGCAGTTGCACCCGTCGCGTATTTCACTGTCTGTGCAGCAGACAGTGAAATACATTTAGGGGCCCTCTTACGGGGGCCCCTGCAATGCCCATGCCAGTGGCATGGGCACTGCAGGGGCCCCCAGGGGCCCCGTGACCCCCCCTACCGCCATCCGGATCCCGGCGGTCGGACCGCCGGGATCTGGATGGCGGTAGGGGGGGTCGGAATCCCCTCGGCGGCGCAGCAAGCTGCGCCGCCTTGGAGGATTCAATGGGGCGGCGGTACACTGGCGGGAGACCGCCAGTGTTGCCGGTCCGACCGCGGCTTTACCGCCGCAGTCGGAATCCCCATTGGAGCACCGCCGGCCTGTCGGCGGTGCTCCCGCGGTCCTCCGCCCTGGCGGTCTTTGACCGCCAGGGTCAGAATGACCGCCTAAGTATCTAAACAATAGCTCTGCCTCTTTTCCAACTCTGCTCTCTTGAACTCACACTTTGAGAAGACACCTAAGAAGTCCACTCACTAATCAGAATCTCTTTCACAAAGCCCTCTAACTTATCCATAGTTCAGCACTGTATTGGGCCCTGTGGGCATATGATAAAACAGCAACACTGACGTTGCTGAGATTGAAATAACCCACTCCCTTGTAAGCGTAACCACGAGTGGGGGGGGAGGGTCATGAGATGGATACGCTCACTGGTAGAGCACGTAACATACAATAACCCATCTAAGATCTTGTAAAATGTGCATGATGTTCATCTTTTTGAGTACAATGGATCAATGTAAATGATATTAAAGAAAATACTCTTCCAGATATGTCTTGAATGTGACACAGGATGGAGCAATACTCATTGCACAAAAGGCAGCTCCTGGAGATCGCAAGCCATCAGAACTGGGAGGCCATTGCTGCCCCTCACTCTACAGGAGCGCGCTTCACAAAGCACCTGCACCTCTCTGTCTATGTAGAGACTCCGGGATGGGGAGATAACTCAATATGTGGAAATGTTTATTTGTTTAAATCCCATTTTCAAAGGGTTATGAAATATCTAACATGAAATTTTTCGCTCCTAGGACGGGACTCCTGGGGCCTGGGCTTGTACGTGCCAAGTCGGATCAGCGTCAGTCTGGTGACAGCTGAACACAAGCCAAACTGACGGCATCAACAAAAAGCCTCGTGTCATTCCCTCGCCTCAGCGGCAACCGGCGACGGACTGCGTCACGCAAGCCCAACGGAGATGCATTGTGTGCGTGGTAGGAACTCTGTGGCGAGGTGGGAGGGGTGCATTATCTGCATTTAACCGCTAATCTCTCTCAGGAACACCAGCCAAGTCCAAAGAAAGTAGAACGCAACCAAATGATGTTTTTCTTCATAAGCACTCTTTTTTCCATGTTGGCATTTGCCGTGTATTGGATACTTGGTTTGGGCCTACTGAGAGTGTTTTGTTCCGTGTCCTAATTGATTAGACTTTAATGCAGACAGACAAAACTGCCTCTTATTTTAAGGGACCGTACAAAATAAGCTTCTTCATTAAAGAATTCGGAAGCTTCCTTGGTAGGTGTGGGACTCCACACCCTGAAATGAGAACAATTACCGCCTTTTATTTGTTAAAAATAAAGCCAAACAGGCTCATGGTTTGCCTGTTACTTTGAAGTAACCACTACCCCACACACATCAGTGCTTAATTTAGAATAAGTTCAGGGGCCCAACGTTTTTCTCAGAAGCTGCTGGCCAGTGCTATCGAATGCCAGGCTGCCAAATACCTAGGCTGTGTAGTCTCGAACCCACCTCATGCTTCCTTAATCCACCACCAGACTCTCTCTGTCCCTTTAACTCACTCTTGCGGTTCTTTCCCATCCTGGCTTTCTCCCTCTGTCATTGTTTTCCTTCTTTCTCTTCCAACCTGGTTTCTCTTTTGTCTCTCCTGCTTTTGCTCTGGATCAAAGTCTGTTGGAAGTAAGTGCTGATCCTCAAAATTAGTGCAGGGCTGTGAAAGTGCGTGAATCTGTGTGTGCAATGTATGCTTATTTTAATAAGGAGGATATTGGTTATTATGGTGCCGATGGTGACAGTAGAGTTCATGAGTGGTTAAGACTTCTTGCAGCTGGCCTGCACAATCGCCTCAAGAGAAATATATAAAAGATCCCGATGCAGAGACGATACTTTGATTGTAAGAAATTCATCAATCATCAATGTGCAAGAGGTAATATGTTAGAACGCCACTTAATCGGAGTCCCCGAATGGGGACTGCTGCTAGAAAAGGCCTCAATAGCAGCTAAAAATAGGAGACAATTCAACTATGCACACGGTCAATTTGCAATCAGTCCACCGTGCTATTATGCACATGACAACTTAAACTCATAACTTAAAAGGACAGGATCAAAGCGTTCTCTAAAAGTGTAATGATAACATATACAGTCAATGAGGCAGAAACGGGAACTTGGTTAAAGTGTGATATATGTTCACTGCGTCTTAATTTAGAAAATGTAGACAGTACAGTCAGATATTTCACAACCGCACTGCAAATTTAATTTAGTGCTGCTGTAAGGCAGAATTTAAAAGCATCTTATACTGTCTGAATCTGACTGTTTTTAAAAAGAAGCCTTAAGGAACTCCTGTGTGCTTCTTCTAATGATGGACATGTACCTAAGTGGCAACATATTTCACTATCCATACCAAACAAATGACAACTGATATAACTTCTGTGCTCCATCGCCCAGCACATACTTTCATAGAGTGATACTGAAGACTGACTCCCAGAAGCTTCTGACGAGCAATGGGTTTCAGAGCCTACAACCGAGAATCCTCGCATATACCTAAGTCCTTAAAGCCCTGGAAGGGACACGTAAACCAACCCAAAGTTACAGCTCTGAAGGGCAATGCTAGTGCTTATATACAATTCAAGTTAACACAGCAGCCCAAGGTAACATTTAACTTAAATGATGCATGCTTAAGCCAAGTTGTAGCTTTGTTTGAGAGGTTAGTTTTACTACTCTATACAGCTAAACTTAATCAGAAACTGACATTTGGCCAGTAAATGTATATGTGTCGCTGGTGGATTATTGATATGTTTTATTGAGCTGGCCCTCCACCTAAACTGAGTACGTACCAGAGCACCTTCCTCAGATTTGCATAATTTAGTTAGTGTACCTGTGCTCAGCGCCTTGCTAATGCCCTGGCTACCTCAACTGATCTGTGCAGACTGTGAATGAAAGCCGCTCTTGGAGCGGCAATATTGCAGGATGGAATTTTACTAGTCCAATTTCTATTTTTATCTTGAATCAGCCTGCTTTTGCTTGCCCATTATTTTATTAATTCATTTCACTATGACTTAGCCAGAAAACACGTATTTAAACATACAATTTAGAGAGCGCTGACAGATTATTCATGGGTTTTATTGTCAATGTTCTCCAGCTCATTTCCTTGGTTTGCTTTGACTGAGGGCATCCTGCTCTATGATAATGTAGAGAGCGATGGACCTAAAACAATCCGAAATACATTGAAAACACACCATAAGATGACCAAATTCCTTCAAGAAATGGTGGGTGCTTCCTTTTCAATTCTTGTGCTTGTGAAAGAATTCATATTATCCAGTATAATCCACAGTTGGACTTTGGTACTCGGAGCGCTTGCCAACTACAGCACACTTAGGAGCCCGGAGGCAACACACATGAGTGATTATGCTACTAAAGAGTCGGCTTCCCTTGACGAGTATGTGCACCTGAGATAAGGGAAGAGCAGTGTACATGATTCCAAACAGCGTCCTCACTCCACACATACAGTGCATCAGACATCTCCTTCGGTCTGCGTAATGGCACCAGCGCTCTAGAACAATGCCCTGCACTAAGAATTCAAAGAGCCTGGGTACTGATCTTGAAGTGACAGTCCTCAGCCCCTTCCAATCTTACAGGTTGAGTAATGGTCTCTTCCAGCGCCAGGATCACAGCATGGCAATTGCCTTTGGTCTTAATTCTGGCAGGATCCAGAGGCGCTCCCAAAAGAACTTTTTAGCTTGTGAAGAACTCAAGAAGAATGGAGGAGATCTAAGAAAACCGGAATGTTGGTCTGAAATGTATCAACCAAGAATAAATGCACCAAAGTGAAACAAGCATTGGCTAAGCCAATATGTCTTATCTATGGAAGAGCTTTTGGCTTTGCCAATGTGTATCAGCCATGTTGTATACCAGCATGGCTGCTGTTCAACATGGCTAACACTTAGTGACATAAAGGAGAGTGTAGCAGATTGGATTGTCATAGAGTGGAGTGTTGTAGAATGACATTGAGTGGCGTGGAGTGGTGTGAAGTGGACTGTCATTGAGTGGCAGAGTAGAGTGGTACAGAGCATTGTGGACTGTCATAGAGGGAGTACAGTGCCATAGCCTGGAAGGGCGTAGACTACAGTCTTGTAGAGCTGAGTGGAATAGAGTGGAGTAGAGTGTCAGTGTGAAGTAGAGGGTCAGAGTGGATTGGCAAAGTGTTGTAGAGGGGAGTGGCATAAAGCGGAGTGGAGAGCCACAGAGTGGACTAAAGTAACATGAAGTGACAGGAAAGGAGGTGTGTAGAGTGGATTAGAGGGTCGTAGGGAAGAGTGGCATACAGCAGAGTGGATTGTCTTAGATTGGAATGGCATTCAATGGAGTAGTGTAGTAGAGTGGAACGACAGATTGGAGTAGAGTGTCGTAGAGTGAATTGGCATCAAGTGGTGTAGAGTGGAGTAAAGTAGAGTGGAGATGAGGGTGGAGTAGTGTCATAGAACAGAGTGGAGTAAAGTAGCATAAAGCGTGGTAGAGGGAGTTGCGCAGAGCGCAGTACAGTGGAGTAGAGTGTTGTAGAGTGGCATACAGTGGAGTAGAGTGTTGCAGAGTGGCATACAGTGGAGTAGAGTGTTGCAGAGTGGTCTGGCATAGAGTGGAGTAGAATGTTGTAAATTGGAGAGTAAAGAGTGGCATAAAGTGTCACAGATGGGAGTTGAATAGAGTGTTGTAGAGAGGCATTTCAAAGTGGAGGAACATAGAGCAGAGGGACAGAGTGGAGGGGGTGTCAGAGTGAAGGGGAGTGAAGTGACACAGTGGAGTAGCAGGGTGGAGTGGCAGGGCACAGAGTGAAGTGGATTGTCAGAGTAGAGTAGGGTGGCGCAGCATGTCACAGTAGAGTGGAGAGACATCAGAGTAGAGTGGAGAGGCATGTCACAGTGTGACATGACATGGACTAGCTTGTCATATATTGGCGTGTCGTAGAGTGGTGTAGAGCTGAGTGGAACAGAGTTGAGTGGTGTAGAGTGGAGTGGCATAGGATGGAGTGGCGTACAGTGGAGTAAATGGACATGTCGTGGAATAAAGTGACGTGTCATGAAGTGAAGTGGAGTGGAGTGGCATGTCAGAGTGAAGTGGTGTGTCAGAGTGGAGTGGCGTAGAGCAGTGGTTCCCAACCTGTGGTCCAGGGACCACTGGAGGTCCGCGAAGCCTCCTCAGGGGGTCTGCGACTGCTTAGAAATTAAATAATAACAGGCTAATAAAAGTTTATATATAGAAAGTGGCTAAATGTACAATTGAAAATTTCAAAATGTACTGTAAGTGTCAAGGAATTTGAAAATGGAGGCTAAAAATTAAATTAGTATCCTTATATTGATTTGTGAGAGTAGTGCAGGTGCATCAAACAGAATATACTATGGACGATAAATGGCTTCAATTGAACTTAGGAAAGTTCCAACCTTCCTATTAAAATCTTTTTTTTTTTAAATTTAAATTTGGTTCCAAATCAAATAAAATGTGTTATCATTTGTGTATGTGTTTGAGGAATGTTTGCTTCTGTATTTCTTTTGCATTGTTTTTTGTTTCAAATCATCAACATGGTTTAGGCTGGGGTCTCCAACTTCCAGTAATGACTCAGTTGGGGGGGGGGTCCCCTGAGTCCAATAAAGATTCAGTGGGGGTTTCCGGGTTGCAGTAGGGATACAGTCAGGGTCACAGAAGTCAAAAGATGGGGAACCACTGACATAGAGTGGTGTGGTGTGGTGTGGAGGGGAGTGGTGGAGAGTGGAGAGATGTGGGGTAGAGTGGAATGTGGTAGAGTGGAGTGTTGTGCAGTGTCAGAGTGGAGTGGCATGTCAGAGTGGCGTGTCGTAGAGTGGCGTAGACTGAAGTGACAGGATGGAGTGGATTATTGTTGAGTGGAGTGGCATAATGCTGAGTATGCATAGTGTGCTAATGCACTGCCATTACAGCCAACACATTTTCAATAGAAATTACCATTACATTTTCCCAGACATACAATTTTACTTAGAAACCTACACAGTACAAAAACAATAACGGAGGGAAATGGGATAACCAGTGTACTGAATTGTTTTGATCACATTTGTTTCCACTACACTCCAAAATTACGGAAAAGTGCTTCATTTGTGCTACCCTAATTCTGATATATTCAGAAATATCTGCAGAGTTAATTCACAGACATCTAAATTTTGCTGTGTGCCGGACAATAAGATTTTTCTTTCACAACCCCAGCAAGATTGTCACATAAATCCTCTCACTTTAAAGTCAGAGAAAGAAAAGTAAACACTAAGCTCCCTCAGAAGACAGAGCATTGAAATCTGACCTGTTTGAATGCACAGCAAATGTGACAAAATAGGAACAAAATTTAAAGGGCTGTTTACAGAAAGCGAGCACTCCTGCAAGGATAAAAGAAGCCCATGTAAACAGGCAATGCTTCACGGGAGGGACTAACTCAAGCTGGACAGCCTAAAAGAAATAAAGCCAACAAATAGAAAACAAACAACTGTGAGTTATAAAACACAAAGTCAATAGTAAGCAATGGGTGAAAGGCATTTCCAGGAAAGCTTTCAGAATGTTTCCAAGAAGTTTTTAACAAACAAGACAATTGCACTGGCAGCTGTTTAGCATGGCTAAAAGTTTGTGGCTTGAGGAGAGTGGAGTGGAGGGGCGTAGAATGGACTCGCATAGAGTGAAATGACAGTGTTGTGGAGTTAAATAGCGTATTGTCATGGAGTGGAGTGACATGGAGTGGAGTGTCATAGAATGGAGTAGGGTGTCGTGGAGGACCGTAGATTGGAGTGCCATAGAATAGAATGTTGTAGAGTGTCGTAGGTGACATAGAACAAAGTAGAGAACAGTTGAGTAGAGTGTCATGGAGTAGAGTATTGTGGAGTGGAGGGGCACAGACTGAAGGGGCATGGAGTTGATTGTCGCAGTCTCACAGAGTAGACTTTCGTCTAGTAAAGTAGTGAAGTAGTGTAGACTGTTACAGAATGGAGTAACGTGTAGTGGAGTGGTGTAGCATGATAGAGTGAAATAGAGTGCACAGAATGGAGGGGTCAGACTGGAGTAGAGTGTCACCTTAGAGTGACGCAGAGTGGAGTGGCGCAGAGTTGGCATAGCCCAGAGTGGAGTAAAGTATCAGAGTAGAGTGGAATGCCATAGACTGTAGTGGGATGCGCCGGAGTAGAGTGCAGTGGCGCAACGTGGAGTGGCATAGAGTCAAGGAAAGTGGCACAGAGTATCAAAGACTGGAGTGGCGTACAGTGGCATAGAGTTGTGGAGTGTCACAGAGTGGTGCGTCACAGCGTGGAGTGTTGTAGGGCAGACTGTTGTAAAGTTATGGAGGCTTGTAGATTGGAGAGTCATTGAGGGTTGTATAGTGGAGCTAAGTGGTTTACTGTGAAATGGCATAGAGTGGCGTAGAGTTTAGAGGACTAGAGTGTCTGAGTGGAGTATTGTGAAGTGTTGAGCAGTAGAGTGTCTTAGAGTGGCATAGAGTGCATGAGGTACAGTATAGTGTTGCAGAGTGGAGAACAGAGGCAGTGAGTACAGTGGTGCAGAGTAGATTGGGTTTGAGTAAAGTAAAGTGGTATAGAGTGCATTGGTGTAAAGAAGAGTGCAGTATTTTAAAGTAGAGTGCAGTGGCATAGGGTGGTGCAGAGTAGAGTGGAGTGGCATACAGTGGAGTGGTGCCAGGTGAGACTGCAGTGGAGTAGAGTGAAGTGACGAAGTGGAGTGGACTGGAGTGGTGCAGGGTAGAGTGGAGTGGTGAAGGGTAGAATGCAGTGACGTACAGTAGATTGGTGTAAAGAGGTGTAGAGTGCAGTGACAGAGAGTGGAATGATGCAGAATAGTGGCATAAAGTGTAGTGGCATATAGTGCATGGGTGTAGAGTGCAGCACAGTGGGTAAAGTGGTGCAGTAGCATAGAGTGCAGTGGTGCAGAGTAGAGTGGAACAGAGTTCAGTGGTGGAGAGTGCAGTGTTGCAAAGTAGTGTCAGAGAGTAGTACTGAGTAGAGGGGTGCAGAGTGCACTAGTATTTAGTGCAGTGGCATAGAGAGGTGCAGAGTAGAATAGAGAGTCCTAGACTGCAGGAACATAGAGTGCAATGATGTAGAGTAGGGTGGGGTGGTGCAGAGTGCAGTGTCATAGCGTAGAGTGTTACAAAGTAAAGTATAGTGATGTAGAGTGTAGTGGTGCAGAGTGCACTGGCATAGAGTGCAGTGGCGCAGAGTAGAGTAGTGTCAAGGGGAGTGGCATAGAGTGGAGTGGCCTTGAGTGAAGTGCCGTACAGTTGAGTGGTATAGAGTGCAGTGCTGCAGAGTCGATTGGCATACAGTGCACTGACGTAGAGTGGTGCAGATCAGAGTGATGTAGAGTGAAATGGAGCAAGGTGAGATTGCAGTGGTGTACAGTGCAGTGGAACAGAGTGGAGTCGCGCAAAGTGCAGTGCCATAGAGTTGATTGTTTTCTGAATAGAGTCAAGTGGCGTAGAATGGAGTGGTGCAAGGTACAGTGGAGTGATGCAGGGTGGAGTGTACTGGTGTAACGTAGAGTGGAGTAGAGTGCAGAGGCCTAAAGAATAATGGCATAGAGTACAGTCACATACAGTGCACTGGTGTAAAGTAGATTAGAGTGACAGAGAGTGGATTGGCAAAGTGTGCAGTGTCAGAGTGGAGTGATGCAGAGTAGAGTGTAGTGGCGTAGAATGCATTTTTCTGGAGTACAGTACAGTGGCATAGAGTAGAATGGTTCAGAGTAGAGTGCCATGGCATAGAGTGCAGCGGCATATAGTGCAGTGGCGTAGTGTGTTGCAGAGTTGACTATAGTAGTGTAGAGGGCAGTGATGCAGAGTAGATTGACGTAGGGTGCATTGGTTTTAAGTAAAGTTATGTACAGTGCATCGGCGTAGAGTGGAGTGGTGTAGTGTGTTTTAGAGTACGGTGGCATGGAGTGCAGTGGCGTAGAGTGAAGTGGCAATAGTGGAGTGGCGAGAGTGGTGTAGAGTGGCCTAGAGTAAAGTGGTATAGCGTGGAGTAGAATTTAATGGCCAAAGAGTGGAGTGTTGTGGAGTGTCAGAGTGGCCTATAGTTGAGTGGCATAGAGTTCAGTGGCATACAGTAGAGTGCAGCAGAATAAAGTATATAGTGGTGTGGGGTACAGTGGTGCAAAGTAGATTGCCATAGAGTGCAGTAGAGTAGAGTGCACTGATTTTAAGAAAAGTGGTGTAGAATGCAATGGCATACAGTGCAGTGACAGAGTGCAGTGGCAGAGAGTACACTGGCATAGAGTGATGCAAAGTAGAGTGACGTAGAGTGGAGTGGCGCAGGATGAGATTGCAGTGTCATAGAGCAGAGGGGCATACAGTGGAGTGGTGAAGAATGGAGTGGAGTGGTGAAGAATGGAGTAGAGTGGCGGTAGATTGCAGTGGCATAGAGTGCAGTAGCACAGAATAGATTGTTTCAAAGTAGTAGAACGAAATGATGAGGACAGGAGTGGTGCAGCATACAGTGCAGTGGTGCAGGATAGAGCGCTGTGGTGTAGAGTGCAGTGGCATAGAGTAGAGTGGCATAGACTACAGTGATGTACAGTGCAATGGTGCAAAGTAGATTACAGTGGACCGGCATAGAGTTCAGTGCCATAGAGTGGAGTGATGCAGAGTAGAGTGCCATAGAGTGTAGTAGTGTAGAGTGCACTGGTGTAGAGTGCTGTACAGTGGCAGTGAGTAGAACAGTGCAGAGTAGAGTGCAGTGGTGCAGAGTATAGTGGTGTAGAGTTCAGTGGTGGAGAGTGCCAGGCTGCTGAATAATGTCAGAGTGCACTGGCACAGAGTAGATAGTTACAGAGTAGAGTGAAGTGCTGTAGACTGAGTACTAGTAGTTAAGTATTAGCTGCTGAAATCTGCATGAAGCAACAAGATCACATATTTCGTTTCCTGCAGATTCCACACGGAAAAGTACATGGAAGTGGGAGCCCCATGCTGGAAGCTATATCGCTCCAGTGAGGGGAGTCTTACCTTTAGAAGGGGTTAGACATCTAGCTCCCACTCCTACTGTTAATTCCTGCACTCTCTACACAGTCCCATAGGGGTTGCAAATTCTGAGGGCACTTGAACTTCCTGGATCTCGGGCCCCCTGCAGGCCTTCCCTGTGCACGTTCATTCAGCATACTGCATAGTGCACCTGAACACGAGCTGTCCCCGGCCAGGGCGGTCCTAGCAGTCCCTTCTCCCTCGCCCAATGCCTGACGTAGGATTCCCAAGGTTCGCGCTCAGTGCCGCCATTGCGCAAAGCGCTAATTGTAATTTGAGAGCAAGCGTGAGCTGGAGAGGCAGGCAAGTCTGCAGCGTTGCAGCAGGCAAGGGAATGGCCGCATCAAACTGCTCTGACCTTCAATGTCTATGTACAGTGTTAAAGGATAATCCAGCTTGGAGGGGAATTCAACAACACACATGGTACTGGCCTTCTGTACAGAAATCGTGATATTTCCCTGGTCTCCTGGTGTCTCTGAAGGCAAAAGGGACACGCAGACCCAGGAGTTCTGACCATTTCACCTCCTGCTGTCGCCCCGGAGAACCAGCTTAGGCACCAACATTTGCAATGTGGACTGGGCTTCTTTTCTTGTACACGTTTGACGCCTGCTTAAAAACACCGTACGTGGAGCAGCAGAATGGCCCATGTACCCGCTGGGCGCCGGGGTGTTCCACAAGCACCTGCTCCCGCACCTAGCGGCCATTAGATGAAAGTTCTCAGCCATGGAGTAGATAATGTCATTAGTAAGTTATAGGAGCTTCTGAAAATCTTGCTGCCATTTGTAATGTCCTTGATTAGATAAAGTTGTCTAGCTCCTGATGACATACAACGTTAATTATGAAAAGTACATAGGCTATGATACCAGGGCCCGCGGAGAATTAGGCAATTATTCCGCTGCTCAACAATGGTACTGGTGCGCAGGCCTCCGCGGCGGCGCTTCTGCAGGGCATCTGTTGAGCAGTGTTTTTAAAACCACTGACGCAACTAAAACCAAAAGAGAGTAAACTAAATATAGTCTTCAGAGAAGCCCAAGCGGACACTGCACTGCGCACTCAACGTGTGGAATGACTGTGCTGTATCACGGGGGATAAAGATGGGTTTCACCTCAAAGGACGGGCAGCTCCCCTGCAGGGGGGCATTGAAGGATTCGGATTTAAGCTCTCTCCCTCAGAGCGGAGCAGGAACAAAAGAGGAAGACGTGCCTTCTGTGTGCTGGCCACACATTAACATACCAGCCGGGGCACGTGGACACCCGATCAATTCACTCCAAGGCTGGGTTAGACTAGAGAGGGGCATGTACCTCAGCTCCCGCGCCAGACAGCAGGAAAACACAGTTCAGGTTGTGGTGAAGTGACATCAGGATGCAAAGGAGCCCCTCCTAGGATGGAGGAGGACAAGGCAAACAGTGACTGTCATGGGAGGAAATATTGCAACGCCACACCACGGGGAATGAACAGAAAAGGACGGTGGTCCTGAAGCTGAGGTGACACGGTCATGTGTACCTCCCCGCTAGCAAGGACCTCAGTCAAGCAACAGAATGCACTAACCACACATTTGGCACAGGGGAAAGGTAGGAATGGGACGCCAGATTTGATGAGGTGCACAAAACTTCACACCTGTACACAGAAACAGGCACTGGCAAAACCAATAGGTTTCGCCTATGTGAGAACTATTGGCTTTGCCAATGTCTTTTAGCCATGTTGTAAAGCAGCGTGGCCGCTGTTCAGCATGGCTAAAAGTCAGTGGTGTGGCCTAGAGTAGAGTGGTAGGAAGTATGCTGTAGAGGAGAGCGGCATAGAGTGGAGGGGAGTGGACTGGCATAGAGTGGAGTAGAGTAGGGTGGAATAAAGTGGAGTGGTGTAAGGTAGAGTGCCATAGGATATAGTGGAGTGACATAGAGCAGAGTGGGTAAAACAGAGTGGCATACAGTAGAGTGACTTATAGTAGAGTGGCATAGAGTAGGCTGTCATAGAATAGAGTGGGGTAGAGTTGAATGCAGTGGCACAGAGACAGAGTGGAACGGAGTTACATAGAGTGGAGTAGCATGGCAAGGAGTAGCACAGAGTGGAATGGAACTGTGTAGAATATGCAGAGTGGAGTAGAGTGGCATAGAGTGGAGTAGAGTGGCGTAGAGTGGAATGGCGTAGAGTGGTGCAGAGTGGCGCAGAGGTATGTAGAGTGGAATGGAATGGCGTTTAGTGGAATGGAGCAGTGTAGAGTGAAGTGCTATAGAGTGGAGGGGTATACAGAGGACTGGTGTAGAGTCTCAGAGTACAGTGACAGAACAGAGTGGAGTAGTGTCAAGGGGAGTGGCGTAGAGTGGATCAGAGTGCCATTCAAAGAAAAGAATTCAAGAATTTAGTGTACAAATCTTTAGGTTTCATACAATTTCATCAAAATCAATGTAGTTAATGAACATTAAGGCTGCTTCATGGGGAAGGTCAGAAACTGTATACGGCAGAGGTGCGTGGAAACAGTTTATAGTTGGCTGTGACACCTGCAATGTCCCCCCCCCCCCCCATGCCTTAATCTTAAGCAGAGCCTAACCTGGTACAAGTACCCTGCAGTGATCCTCTTTAGGACCCAAGGTGTGCTCTTGTCTTCTCCATACAATGAAGTGCTTTGTGCTGCTGACCCCTAATCTGTAGTCAGTAAACCTGTGTGTCTCGGATCTCGGCCTAACTGGAAAAGCCTTTTAATTGGTGGTATTTCTGGTGGTTTATTAGGGTCGGAGTACTGCAAGTCAGTTGTAATACTCTCATGTGCTTTGTGCTTCTGGACAGCCGTATTTAACCATAAATCTTTTAGTGGTTGGAATGTAATGGCGATATTGGATTTTTAAGTTATCTCAAAGCATTTTGTTGACTAGGACTCTGTGTAACTGTTGTCACCCTCATCTACCTAGATGGGTGCTTGTAGGTGGGAATCATCATTTTAGTTTTCATTGTGTTGAGTCGCAGTTCATTATCATCACAGTATTTGCCCATGGTGTCAAACTATCTCCGAAGCCGATTTGTGTCTGATTTAATAGCACAGTGTTGTCAGTGTACTGCAGCAGCTGTATTGTGTGAATAGCTATTTTTGGAGAAATGTCCTTGCTTCTAGTAGGTAATCTTTTACGTCAACCAAATATAGATTGAACAGCAGGGGTGCTAGCATACATCCTTGTTTTAGGCCTTTGTTGGTTTCCATCTTTGTGACTGTAGTCCATTTAACAGCCATTTTCACTTTTACCCATGTTCCTGTATATAATGATATTATGACCTTGAGTAGGGGAGACAGAATTTCCCATTTTCCCTATTCAAAGCCATAATTTCATTATATTCAGGCACATGGATAGAATGGCACTGTGTGGAGTGGATTGGAGTTGAATGGCGTAGAATAGAGTGGAGTGGAGTAGCGTAAAGTGGCACATACTGGCATAGAATGGCATGGAGTGAAGTGGAGTTGAGTGGCATAGAGTACAGTGAACTAGGATAGACCAGAGTGGCACAGAGTGGCACTGAGTGGAGTGGCACAAAGTAGAGTGGAGTGGCATAGTGCAGAGTGGCATAGAGTAGAGTGGGGTGGCATAGAGTAGTGTGGGGTGGAGTAAAGTGGCATAGAGTAGAGTGGCGTGGAGTAGAATAGACCGGTGTACAGTGGCACTGTGTGGAGTGGAGTGGCACAGAGTATACTGGAGTAGAGTAGCATGGAGTGGCAGAGAGTGGCATAGAGTAAAGTGGCGTAGAGTTCAGTGGCGTAGAGTGGGGTGGCAGAGAGTAAACTGGCATGGAGTAGAGTGGAAAAGAGTGGGGTGGCGTGAAGCAGAATGGCATGGAGTGGAGTGGCATTCTGTGGGCTGGCGTAGAGTGGAATGGCATTGAGTAGGATGGCCTAAAGAGGCATAGAGTGGAGTGGTGTGAAGTGGTGTAGAGTGGAACTGTGTGCATTGCAGGTGCATAGAGAAGAGTAGAATGGCGTTGAGTAGAATGGCATGGAGTAGAGTGAAGTGGCATAGAGTAGAGTAGCCTAGATGTCCCCTGCTTCGATTATCAAAATATACACTATTTTGGATTGGCACACCAGCTAACCTCTGCAGACAGTCTCAACTGAACGACTTTTGTGGAACCATGAAACACAAGTTCTAGTCCCGGCTTAACAACTACCAAATTGTGTGATCTTGGGCATGTCAGCTCTACTTCCATCATTAAGTTTATTTAATAATCTCGTTTGGATAATAATTGTGATCTTGGAAGACATGACATGTCAAATCCATGTTCTGCATTTGCACAAGGGCATGATTACCTGAGAGCCAAATGAGCATGCTTGGAAGGGGAGAAGCTCATACAAGAGTTACCTTTGGTAGAAAACAATTTCACATGCGTTCATGCTTTACTTTGATGACTGCTTTTACATACCTTCTCTTTTACAGGTGGTGCGCAGGGCTGGTGGTTCAAATTGTTTTTGCAGCTCTACTTAAACTAACATTTTGATGAATAAACCACTGCACCC
Source organism: Pleurodeles waltl (assembly GCF_031143425.1). Lineage (NCBI taxonomy): Eukaryota > Metazoa > Chordata > Amphibia > Caudata > Salamandridae > Pleurodeles > Pleurodeles waltl. The sequence goes on along the minus strand of NC_090440.1, from coordinate 547,043,967 downwards.
ACCACCTCCAATGTGGGGGCCAAACTTTGCTGCTTCTAATGATAACCTTGGGCCCTCTACAGATGGTGCCTGTATGGTTCCATACAGAACAAATAGAAAAACCTTTGTGGCTAAAGTGCTTGGTGAAATGGCTTGGAACAGCATTTACATGCAAGTGTAGGCTGTACCAAAGAATAAAATACAGATATTCAACATCCAAGCACACAAAATCTTCCTTCTGAGTACATGTTGTGCCGTGGCTAGTTGTGACACACACCAGTGGTATATTTCTTCACCTGTGAGGGTGGCCTTACTAAGAAAGTGGCAGCCATCTACTTTCCCGCGCCACCTGAAACAGGCCTGCAGCTACTCGTGTGGCTCGACTGTGGAAAGTTCTGATGAAAGTTCAATTCAGATGCATAAAAACTGTTTTCGGGGGAAAATTGGGTAAACGTAAAGTTCCTCCATTCCCCTATGGGTACCTTGTGGCTAGGTAGCACAAGGAGAAAAACGCAATTGGTCAACGGTGTTTTGCGATGTGCAATCTCATGATTTTTTTCTTTTGTCTTTAGGTTTATGGTGTCTGTTAACAATGTGCTGGTAACTGCTGCCAGGAGTTTGAAAGAGTTGTGGCACAGGCGGTAAGAGTGTAGAAAAGGTGTTGGGGTTGGAGAAAGAAGTTTGCTGGAAAGAGTCAGCCATGAGACACTGGGGTGGAATCTAGATAGAAACACCAGCAGAGATGACTACATTGAGGTAGTGTACAGAGCAGCCAGGGTGCCAGCGGTAAGAGTTTAGCGGAAACCGGCCTTTGGGTTTAAATACCACTTAGATTAAGGTTGCACATCTGAGGACTTCCGTGTCATTAATTCAAATCTCTGCTGTGCTGCTATCAGCCCAAAAATTCAGCCTTTGTCCACGTGTCTTGTGGCTCTTTTCATCAGGCTCAAGATTCTCCTCCCACGCAGCTCATTCTGCCAGCATTTGACACAACCAAGAGGTAGATTACAAGACAAATATTCAGAATTGAATAAGGCCGCTGACTAGCATTCAAGTGGTTGATATTTTCATAAAAAGAAAAAAACTGCATGTTTAAAAGTATAAATCTTTTACCTTCCTTAGCAGCTTCTCAGTTGGCATATGTGGTGGTTTTTAGTGCAAGTTTGTGCACCTTTTCACATCTTTTATATGATGTACGCAGCTGCATGTTTTTTTCTCGGATTCCAGTAGGTGGCAGTATTTCAAATCACCCTTTTGCTCCCCTTCTCATGTGCGTAAAAAATAAACCAGAATGGCAAAGTACCGTTTGAGTTCATACGTGCACTTACTTTAACGCACCCATCGTAAAGGAAAACACGTAGCCTCCTGCAGGCCTCACTTAACATCCACTGCACTGCACGAACTGAACTGTTCCAACTGTGCCCGAGACAGTGAAAAGCCATGCCGGCAGCCCAATTTTACTAACCAGACATGTGACAAAAGGGTTGGGTCGAACATTAGATGGAAAAGCAGCCCAGACTGCTCTTTTACCTAGTCACTGTGTCACATCAACAGTCTGCTTAAGGGCAAGGCTACGATAGTTCGACAAAATAAAATTAACTAGGATTATTGTCTGCAAAAATAAAATCATGCCGGAAGAGTGCCGTAAACATTTCAGCAACTAGTTGAAATACATTACTACATCCTGCAAGTCAATGATCTTCAAACCGATTTCCCTGTATAACAAGCAACAAACATGGAAAGGGAATGCATAGGTTGTGGAAGTGACGGGCAAGCCACGAAGTGGAATGTGACACAGGAACAAAACAAGTTCACACTCTATGAAACTTCAAAGCGGCATGGCCGCCATAGAGCGCAGAAAGACAAAATAAACAATGTGACGAACCTCATTGTCATGCAAATCGCTCCAATACCGCCAATCAAGATCGCGCTGTATGAAACTTGTAAGCGCCATGTCCGCCATCAGCATGAGCGCAAAGTAGAGACAAAGTAAAAAAAAAAGTAGTTCACCTAAAACATATCGGCAATCGTGCAATTATCCAGATACCATGGTCGGTCCCCAAGACTGTAACAAAACTGCCCCAAGGCAGGACAAACATAAAGCATATACCAACAACATCTAGGGATTTTTGAAAGGCAAGCCCATGAATGAATGAATGAAAGTGATGGGCGTGACATGGGCGTGGCTAAAGCCCACAAAAAGATAACAACACCTGTGTGCTACTATGCTCGACCTAAAAAGCTGTGCCTCACAGACCAAAGTCACTATCACCAACATATGAGTCTCCCAAGGAGATTATCATATGGATTCTAACACTGACTCGCAATACGTGCAAGCTGGTGCCAAAATCTAATGCGGTGTCATGGTACATGGAAGCTGCCGCCAGAGTCTAACGCTGCCTCATGGTTCACGGAATCTGGCACCAGAGTCTAATAGTGCTTCATGGTCCATGGAAGCTGGCGCATGAGTCTAATGCTACCTCTTGGTACATTTAATCTGGCACCAGACTCTAACGCAGCCCGGAGGTACATGCAAGCTGGTAAGAGAGACTAACAGCCTCATGGTACACGAAAGCTGGCACCAGAGCCTAATAGTGCCTTGTGGTCCATGGAAGCTGGCACCAGAGCCTCATAGTGCCTTGTGGTCCATGGAAGCTGGCACCAGAGCCTCATAGTGCTTACTAGTCCACGGAAGCTAGCACTGGAGTCTAACACTATCTAGGGGACGTGCAAGATGACTACAGCGTATAGAGCTGCCCCCCCCAGTCAGGGCCAGCTTTAGGCACTCGAGAGGTGGGCCCAGGCTCACAGTGTCTTGCTTGAGATGAGCTCATAAAGCTTAACTACCAAATTATTTTTTATCACAATTCCAGACTGATGGCGAATGTTAGTTCTGTTCTGGCCCCTCCATGAATCTCTGTGTTTTCTCCCTTTATAACCCGATTTTCTCTCTTTTTCCATTTCTCCCTCTCTGTCTCCTTACTCACCAATGGCCATTACCTCTAATTTGGGGCAGATTATCAGAAAGAAAGCAGACATGCCTTCGCCCTGGGTGCTATGTGACTGTGAGTAGAGGCCAGCCCTGCTCATGATACATGCATGCTGGCACGGGGAGTTGTCTCTTGAGACCACCAGTTTAAAACATTACAACAGAAGCACTTTTCGGGGAAACCAGCAAAAGGCGGAGGGGTGGTAGGGCTGCAAAGAAGAGTTATGAACATTTGTCATTTCCGGAGCAACGTGATGACTGTCACTTTAGTCACCGCAGGCAATAAAGAAATCACCGGGTCATTGCATAGTGGCCTGCAGGGAAACCAGGAGAGTAACCGCAGGCCTCAGCCACATTTTAGGTTCTGCCTAATGTGCAACTGACCCCGCAGTAGTCCTTTTAGTGGAATCAACCTGCTATCTCATTTCCCCAGTTCCCTACAGACGTGTCTGCCTCTGAGCCGCATGGTTATGAGGTGCCCCCTCACCGCCCCCCTTCGTTCTCCCATCACCATATACATTATGTTCTACTGAGGAGTCCCCAGACACACTCATTGGCTCAGGTGCCTCGGTGCTCGCAATCAAGGGGAGACCAATGCGCCATCAAGTGCTGCACCGCCGCTGCTGCATAATAAGCAGCGCAATTATGGTAACGTACTACCTCAAACTTCAGCAACTTTTACATGCTGTCCCTGGTGGTACTCCTTGATTAAGACTCCGCATCCAGCTGCCTGAAGAACTGACAAAAATAGGGGAGTGTGTAGGCCTCAACCCAACCCGGACCGAGGCAGACTCACCATCTCGGTCACCTGGGTCGTCGGGAGCGGATGGGCCTTACAGGGGCATTGTGAGACTTCCCAACACGGCGATAACTCAGAAGGTTGAGACTGAATCAGTCTTATGTTGGGCAAGGGTGTGGGTACTGAATTTTGAGTAGAGAATATTGTTATACCTTTATATCACAGCCAAAACATCGAAGACCAAAACACTGATAGGTAAGTATGTATAGACTTTCTATACCGAACTCCACATATATGTACCTTTGCTTTATATATAAATACACATATATATGTATCTTCAAGTTACATAGATATGCAGTTAAGAATAGTAAATCTATACTTCCCTTAATGCACTTTCCTTTCGATATTTTGATCCTTGATATTTTACTCATGATATTAAGGTATCCCAATATTCTCTGCTCACTAGTCCAGATTACAGACGTGGGCAAATGTCTCTGAAAATCCAGCAGGGCTTTGATAGTGTTAGTTGCTAAAGTCCTACGATATCATGGCCCAAATATCAACCTACGATCATTCCTTGACCATGAAGTTACTTTGCCGATATTTTGGTAATCAATGCACCACTGCAAAACCAACGGGGAACTGGATAAACAGGGTTACATGTCCGGGGGTCGACATGGCTCTGAGGGAAAAATATATACACAGTCAAGATGTTTGCATAAGATAAAGGTTGTATGTTTGAATCCCTGCTACTCTGACCGCATGTCTACTTTTGGGAAGTCAGTAATAAGAGAGCCGCAAAGGGTTTCTGGAAGTGTGCTGTGCACATTTATAACAGCTGCCATTTTTCACAGGGATCACATGCCCAACATGTGAGTACTTATGCCTCTAGCCCTGCTCATAGGCCCCAGCTTGGGAGGGTCCCTCACCCGTTGCACACAGGCCTCTCTGCCCGTATGCCATTGGACAGGAGTGCGGCGGTGATTGTTTCTGATAAGCAGCACCACTCAAGTTTCAAGTCTAGATCTTGAGAGTTGTCTCCTCTGCGACAATCTGGGGTCTCTCTGATTAATTGGTTCAAGTCGACGGGCGGATGGAGGAGGCAGCAAGAGATTCAATCAGGATGTACACCTGCAGAAGGGATCTGTCCCTGAAGCAATAGCTCTTGGAGAAGAAAACAAGCCGCAGACTTGCTTGCAGCGGAGAGAGTGATTACACTGGTAAGAGGCCCTAGAAATGTATCTTCAAGAAAAATCAATACAAGATTTAGCTGAAAAAAACAACACACTACTCGACTCCTCTTTGGTTCCAGTCACATGCTGAGGCAACTTCAAGATTTCACTTCCATTTTTTGTGGTTGGTACTTTACTATCTTGTTTTTATACAGGGCTTAACACTAATGGTAGTAAGATCATAAGCACAGTGGTCCCCAACCTTTTGACTTCTGTGGACCCCTTTTTATCATTACTGTGACCCAGTGACCCCCGTTGAATACTTATTGAAATCCGGGGACCCCCAAGAGTCATTATAGAAAGATGGGGACCTAATCTGTTAATATTATTTAATTTTCTGAGGGGGCTTCGTGGACCCCCAGTGGTCCCAGACCACAGGCTGGGAACCACTGCACTAAATTACTATTTAAAGTAGTTGTTCTGCAAGTAAAAATAGAAACCTAATTGTGAAAACACAAGTACTTATTGGGTAATACAAGCAATAGTCTGCAGTATAAGAAAACTTATTACACAATAGCAAGAAGTGACCGAACGGCAGACACCGCATTTTCTGGTAATGATACTATTAACAGTTCTCCAAGTAGTAATACTGAAGTACTCTTTTACCAAAGTACTACAAGCAGCAGCAATACACATGGCTAATACTAAAAACATTACACATATCAGCACTACACACTTGATAGATTACAAAATCCAGCTCACCTACTCAGTTAAGGCACTATGAGGACCCGTATTGCAAGCCGCAGTCCCACACAGACTCATTACCCTCTTGCAAGTGTAGTGCATCTGCCCTCGCCACCCGACTGCAGCAACAACTGCAGCATCAACAGGAGCACTGTCTGAAATGTCTACAACTGAAAAAACAACAATGTTTTGTCTTTCTTTAGATTTCAGTTGAGCATCGCCTTCTATATTCTTGCAAATCCGCTGCTTCTTTCTGCATTCAGATCATTTATTGGGGAGGAGTGGTGTGGTGCGCGTGTATCCAGGTTTCATTCCAGTAGTGCAGTACTCCATAACCTCCTGCTCTGTGGCACTTCTGGAGAGGTTTGCAAGGTACTCACCTTTCAACAGTTCATGAGGACATGGAGGCTCAGTTCCCGGAGGGGTTGTCTCAGCCACCCGTGTAGAATATGCTTACGCAAATGAGCCTAAAACTCAACTAAACGCAGCACGTTTAGGAAGGCAGACCCTCAGACCCTCCTAAAGCAGTCACTCTAGTGAAAGTGAAGCATTTGCAAGCGGATAATGTAGGTGTATTTAGCTATGTTATATTAAATGTGTTTCATTAAATTATTTTTCGGACTAAGGTCTATTTTGGAGGTGGGTTTTGCCTGTTTTACTTTGTGAGTTTGTTTCCCTGTCCCACTTCAATATTGAAGGATTACAGGTATCCCTTTAGGTAAGCTAAAGATGGATTAATTCATACTCCAAAACCACTCTTATATCGTCTGGCTTGATTCCAGACAATTATGTGAGCATCACTAGATAGGGGTTTTAGCTTTGCCCACATGTGGGTTTTGACTGGGCAGAAGCTGTGAGCTTCCCCAAAATATGCTTGCCTTCCAGGTCCAGACTGCTGTGACTATTTTGTTAATTTATACAGCTGCTTAAGCTTGAACTCTCAGGGGCACACACATCACATTACATGACATTCGAATACCTTTAAAATGTCTTAGACGGTTAAAATGTCTTAGATGGTTATATGTCGGAACCACGAGTGCTTCAAGCACCTATGGCTCAACAATGAGGTCAGAACACTGACCTCGTTCTTATCACTAATGTCTTTACCACAATGTGTTTACAACAATTTTCCATTGTAAACGTATACCTGGTAAAGGCATTACTGATCAGCATACACGGTTCCAGCATGTTTTGCCCCCTTCCCCCCCAAACTCTAATCACCCCCAGCCCCCCACCCCAAAAACTAAAAATACACCAAGTCCCCACCCCACCCCTAAAACCTAAACACCCCAACCCATCCCTTAAACCTAAACCCTGACCCCTGCTAAACCCTAATCAGCCCAGCCCCCCACCACAACCCAAAAACTAAAAATACCCTGAGTCCCCACCCCACCTCTAAAACCTAAACCCCCCCAACCCACCCCTTAAACCTAAACCCTGACCCCCCCTTCCCTCCAAACCCTAATCACCCTGAGCCCCCCACAAAAAAAACAGCCCCAGTTCCAGCCCAACTTACCTCCTCCTTCACCGCGTCGACTCCGACTCCCTTCTTCTGTACCTTAACCACGCATGTACGTGGTTCAGACATGTGTTGTTAAGGTACCAAAACCAGGAAGTCGTGGAAAACTAAAGCCTTGTTTCGCTTTCGTTTTTCACGACTTCGTGGTTTGTGAGTCGTTGTTCCGGGTGTTTCCCGTCTTAGATAACTAGATAATTGATGTTGTTTAGTCTTGCAACAACACAGGTGGGAGGGCAGTCATTAACCTATATGGATATTTAGATGTGGGTTAACAGTGTATCTGTCATCTGACCTTTTAACCTACATTAATATTAGTCTACATTTATTTGCTTCCACACATACATATCTATTACTATACTATTTACTTGTAATGTTTCACTCCACCATACAACATTCATTTAAAGTCAGAGCTTTTGGCGTTGCCATTGCTTGTTTAAAAAACGTACCTGAACCAGTGTCAGCCAATGAACAGTGCAGAACATGCACAGTCTGAAATACATGCATGGCTTTCTGCACATGACTAGCATTCTCAGCAGGTACTCTGTGCCTAAACCGAACAACTTCTAAGAAGTGAGGGGGGGACGCTCGGATGACCCGGAGGGAGTTGGGTTTAGTTTCCGGACTTTGCGGGTTATGCAGCAGGAAAGCTGGCTAATGACACCGTCATCGCCTCCCACGCAGGACCACCTGCCCGGTTCCCGCTTTACTACAGAAGATAAATATATTTGTAATAGACAGACGGGCGAGTAACAAGGGGATCGCGCCATTGTCTCTGCCAGGCCCACGCTGGCGGCTTTCATCGGCTTCCAGCCTGGACCGCCACAGCCTTCCGAACTCGCAGTTGGTCTTTGGAGAGCATCTTCTTGAAAGGAAGGTCAAACTTTTTTGTTTCTCTGGGAAAGAGAGTGGAACTGGATTTAAATACCACTTTTATGTCTTTTGTTGTTTTTAAGTGCAAATGAAGGCTTAGAATAAATGCAGTTATCTGGAGAGGCTGCCCCAGGGAACTTTGCTTCAATTATAAATTCTGCTGCCAGGTTCAATGATCGAGCACTACACTCCCTACATACCCTTTTCTCTCTTCCTTCTTTCCCTCGCCACTCACTCACTGGCTCCTTATCATTTGAATAATTTACACATTTAGAAGTAACACGCTTTCTCTACCTACATCAATCATATTTATGTACATTGCTCCTATCAAAACCCCCTTCACTCACCACTTCACATGAAGCAATGTCACTCTCCACCTACAAGGTGTGATATAGCTACCTAGGGGTTCACCTCTTCCTTTGGGGGAATCTACCATTAGTCCTAAATCCCCACGGCAAGAAATCGCGAGGCACTAGGAACAGAACACTCCATTACCGTGCAGTGAAGGAGGTCCATTCTTTGCAGGGTTTCAGTATGAAATCGCATATTTCTTTTTCAGAATTGAGCCCAGACGAATACGCTCCAATATGTATGTCAGCTATGCAGCTGCTAATATGTGAGGGCATCAGTCAGTAAGACTTTGAGGGAACGTCGCGCACACCCTCCAGCAACACCCATTGGAAAATATTATTTTGACCGCAGGGAAAAAGAAAAACATTAGCAAGCGAAATAGACAAAATTGAGACGGCCACAGACAGACAAAAAAATTGAATTGGTGTATGCAATGTACCCAGAGTCTTGAAATAATGGTGAATTGGGCGCGGGAGAGGATACGTTTCTGGTAGTTTTTTGAGACATTTACAAATGTGCGCACGTTAGGTCTGTTGTGCCTTTCCTTGGGGATACTATTGCCTCTGGTGATAATATAAGGGCAAAAAAAACCACTTCCTGCTACACTGTGAGGAGGGAGGGAGGGCTTGGAAGGGGAGACTAAGCCCCAGTGCACAAAAGCACCTGACTCCCTATCTTGAAGATTCACCTCCTGCCAGTCTCAGCTCAATGCAGAGCCATCACTGTGAAAGTGTGCGTGACTTTTCTGTAATGCCCATATTCATGTGTTAATAAAGCACTCTGGACAGGAGCCCAAGGCCCTTCCCTATTGTGTTAGACAATTCTACATGATCAAATCAACAATCAACTCCTGCTTGACCAGCAGTTCAGCGACTTTGCCTAATGCTGCACCAAATCATCCCCACCCAGCTCATGGATAAGTCCCTTCTCAAGCAGAGTGGTGACCCATGCATGTTGATCATACTTAGCCTATCTGTGGTTTGGCCTACCTATGGCCTTCAGCATATGAAGTACAGTGTCAAACAAGTCTAATCATATTTCCAGGGTGTTTGTTACAGCTTGATAGTAAACTGTGCTGGACATGTGCCTCTATCACCAGTATCAACTCTTCAAGATCTCAGAGGTACCCAACAGGTACACCAATGATTCTCCACTCGCCCATTTACCTTCAAATTCGGCCATCTTTGAAACACAGCCATCTTGCTAGTAGTGTCTCGTAGCCAATAATGGCTGTTAAAACTAAAGCTGGATCAATTCACACTCCAGACAGATCTTAAAAGTTCACCCATGACACCAACTTTTCCAAGACACACATTGCAAAATTAACCCCAAACACCATGGTACCGACTTTCACTAATCAAAAAAGTGAACTACTGCCTCCTCCATGCAAAGTTCAGACTACATATCTGATACGTGATTGTTCTAGATAGAAGAAGCACCCTGGTCCTCGATGGCCTTGTCTCCACAATGGTCCCTTGGTGATGGGCAGCATCACATAGTACACAGTTCAAAGGACTGGGAAAATAAAACCACATCATTCAATCCCTGCCGCACCTACATGTGCTGGTTCTGCACACTCGTACTCTCATCAAAACATACAATGCCTAGCCAGAAAACTAACAACTTCAGGCAGCCGACATAGCAAAAGGGGCCAAAACAAGGATAGGCATCAAACCATAATAACCTGCTAAACCAGGACTCGTCTTCTCTTTCTGCACCAAGGATATAAAATAGCACACATCTAAGTGTCAGCTACATGTTGATTCATATAATTCAGACATAAGCTAAAGTGTTTTTTATTCAGAGAGCATCTGACCACTGATATTGTGACTTAAGGTCAGTGGCGTAGCAAGGGTGCTATGGGCCCTAATATACGATGGACCCTAATACACACAAGATGATTGGGGTGCAATGGGCTCCTCATGCTCCAGAACCCCTGTCTTATTACAGCTGAAGAACTATTGAAAACTCTACCCATGCGCAAGTATCTGCTTCTGGCCCACATAGTGTTTTCTTATACAAGACGTCTCCTGGTAGCATGGCTTCCGGCCTTCTTTTACCACATCTCTTATACACCCACCAAAGACGCATATTATTCTCCTTCTCGTCTTTCACCGTCTCCTGTAAACAACAACCTCTGTACTATCTGACACGGAATGACAGTTCACTCGCTAAAGCTCATTTTTGCAAAACCATTTACTTTCTGGCCCTGCTGGCCATCAGAATCGTCCACTTTTCGGAACTTCCTTTCTTCAGTACCATTTCCCAAATGAACACACTGGCCACACAAACTGCGGCAGTGTAACAAACAGAGTGTGTGTAGCACGGCTGCAGAACACATTTATCCCCGATTTCACTACCTGGTGTTTAACTTCCCTCACCAATCACCCACCAGGGCGCGCCAACAAGAAGCGTGTTGATTCTGCAACACAGCAGGTTCGACAAACTTCTGGTTCTAGTTTTCGACGCAGAGCACCACTTCCTTGCCGAAAATCCACTCATTTCACACCACCCCTACCCTGCGTTCTGCCAGCCTACATTTCTCAACAGTACCTAATCCCACACCACCTCCAGGTTTAGATATTTCGAATTACTTGACCATTTCGTTTCGTCTCTATTAGTCTTTAAATCTGAAATCTTTCCATCAAACAATTTGACACTATTCAAACTGTTTTCATTTGCATCACCTCTGTGGCCTCCCTTTATCTGGCAAAACGTTTTCCTATAATGTAAATATATGGATAATATTAAAATGCTCTGTTTGTTGTAGGCTTCGTTGTTATCTGTGACCCAAATGCCCTACTTCACCCTGATAAATACCTCTATACGTTGCGCCTCTTGTGCCATATTGTTTCCTATAATCATCAAGTAAATATGTACGCAAATGAGTGATCAAAGCAAATATGTATGCAAATGAGTGATCAAAAAGTTAATGTCATGCATATGTCAATGGCGTGTTACTTAAGGGCTATTTCTCAATTAATATAACATACAAATAATGATCATGCCAGCCTCCCTGGCCGCCGGGCCTTCAAGAATGCCCCCTCCGTCATCCTTACTTATTTTACACTGTACGGAATCGTTCCCTCAATTCTCCTCCTCGGATAACTTATATCTCCATATTGCTGTATCAATTGCTTCTTTTCTTGCAAGTTAGGCTTGCACTTTTGAAATACCGACACATGCGTATACATAAAAAATATGAACAGTTCAGTTTTCAGGAGTTTCCTGAATGACAGAAGCCAATAACCTGCGATTGAAGAAACTCCTGGAAACAGTTGGTGGTTAGAGCTAACCTATAAAGTCCTAACAGGTAGTGATTGAAGAATCTTGGATAAGGGGGTTCCTTTGTGCAGCCAGTTAAACTTGAAGTACCACTGTCATCTTCCAGTTGTTGTTGCTTTCTTGGTACCAGAGTCACACTAAGGGGAAACTGTAGTACTAACCAAGAATATATCAATACTATGCCACTGATGAGCACTACCAGTGGCACCAGAATCATGCAGCTCTCCAAGGACTCTGCGTGGTGATAGATACTTCATTTCTACCACAAGAGAGCATGTCAATCACATCACTTGAATGAGCCACTGATAGGGTGAAACTAGCCTGCTGTTTTGATATTTGGGAGATGTCAGTCTTTGGTTGTTAATTTCTTGTTGTAAGTGATGCAGCCTTTTAAACAATGCCACCAAGTCTATGTTTTCAGATCCCCTAAGCTACAATATATATGTTTCTGCATCAAAATGTCAATATCCATAGATTGTTTTGTTGCGATGAAACCACTTTGTGAGGACTGTGATGTATGGCATGGTTATGCAATCTTATCATGTAATACACTCAAAAAGTGTCTGGGGTCAAGCCAGGCTCATTTATAAAACCTCTAGCTCAACCCTGGGTAGAGGTAAGGCTTAAACAAATGAACTAGTGTAAAGCATTTAGAAGCACCAAGCAAACAAATAGGAAAGTCACGCAACACAAATAAATTCAACACCAATTTATGAAAATAGATTATATATTTTTTTTGACAAAAGGATGAGCAAAATCCACCACAGGTTTGTGCAGATCTAGATTTTTAAAGAAAACACAAAAAAGCACAAACACGTTTTGGCAACCGTGAAGTTTGAAAACCTCTGAAAAGTTTGAAAAAGTTGTGTTCACGTGCTCTAGCCCAAGTTGGGCGAACAGTCTGACAAGGAAAAGGTCGGGCCCAATAAGGAATATTTGGACGGTTACCTGGTCACTAAAGTCGTCTCAAGTTCAATACCACACTGTACATCAAGACAGCCATAGATTTCAACGGAGTGGACCTAATGCTAGGGATGCAGGAAGCTGAAGGATGCTCTGGATGTTGTGCGGTCCAGGAGGGTGTCATTGCGGCTATTCCTCGGTCCACGGTATGGTGGGGCAACTTTGGCCACGGGGTCAGTGTCCTTCAAAGTCCTCTTTGAGCCAGTAGAAGGCCAGCTGTGGCTAGGCTATTGATCTCCATACACAGCAGGTCCAGTGGTTTCCTTTGTAAGGCTGGTGTCCATCTTTAGCAACTAATCTGGACTCAGACAACACTTCAAAGTCCAGCAGACTTGGGTGCAACTTTTGGCTGTCAAGGATCAGTGGCTTGGGTTGCTGATCACTGGTGATTCAAAAACGAGGCTGTTGGCTTGCTGGAATGGGCTACTTCAGCTTTGATAGCCATGGTGCTGGTTCCAGGAGCTCAGCTGACTAACCATTGGAGTCACAGCTTTGGCCTTGGGCTTAGGAGTGACTTTTTCATGAGCCATGAGCCAAGGACACAGTTCTCTTTTTGCCAGTCAAAAGTGCAGCAGGTGCAGTTCAGCAGTAGGTGCAGCCTCTGTTACCAGGTCTAGGAGTCAGCAGGGCACTTGATCTTCAGTCCTTTCTCCAGTTCCATTGTGATCTGAGGCTCAGGGTGCCAGGGTTGTCATATTTATGGTCAGAAACTGCTGTGGGAGGATGATGTGGTCACTTGCCAATGGGCTACCACAATCTCTCCAGCCCTGTGATGACTTTTGGCTAAGTGTGGCATCTAGCAATCCCAGGGTGCACTATTGCCTACTCCGCAGATGTCTGAACCATTCCTTGGATGTTAGGAGCTTAGAGCCCACCCTAAAGGTGTGGCTACCTCTAAACTACACACTCATAGGTAAACCTGCTTTACAACTGGTGTGTCCCCACTCTGTTCCCACCGCCAGTCTGTCTACCTGTAGAGAGGGGCAGTCCTACACAACTGTGATTGCCATTTGCCTTCACCTTTGAAGCTCGCCTTTTGGGCTAACACCCTGTTTTGCTTCCTGCAAGGGGGAGGAGGCACCTCCCTCTGTGGTAGGCCTCTATTGCTCCTGAGCCTTGGAGTCACTCACATGACTCCCCATGAGGGCAGTAGGAAGCTTGATAGCTAGCAACTGTGCGTGGCAACTGGTCAAACTGGGCAACAGAGTGGCAACTTCCTAAAAGTTTTCTTTCCTTAAAAGTGACATTACATTTAACTTGAGCATCAAGTTGGGTTTAATGCCAGAATTAATTGGATCCCTTGAAGTACTAATTTTGGTAGTCCCATTCGGAAGTTAGCCGGACTGTGAGGTCAGCCAGTAACTCTGTATTATCCACTGGGGCTACTAACCTTTGCACAGTAGAAAATACAATTTAGATGTTTTGCTGTTAGGACATATTAAAAGTACATGTCATACTTATAGTATACTGCTCCCTGTCCTAGGTCTTGATAGGCCTTTCACAGGGGAGACATATATACTGTTAAGTGAGGGGGGCGGCTTTGCCATTGGTTTAAATGGCAAAGCAAAGCTAGCAGTTTTAAAAACTGCTCTTCCAAGCTGCAGTGGCAATCTGGAAGACATTTTGTACTCTGTCACATGCAGGGTGGCACAATCCATGCTGCTGCCCTGGGTGGACACTTTAACGTTTAACTTACATGTCCTAGGTACCCTTGGTACCATATTCTAAGGACTTATAAGTAAGTCAGCTATGCCAATTGGGGATAGCCAATTTGAGATACATTTTGTGATGGGCTAGAACAATGGCAATGAGGTCTGGCTACCAGGCCTCAGTGCGCTCTGAGACGAAAAACCAGCACCATCAGTCCAAACTATGGGAGTGATCATGCAAAAAGAGGCATTTCCTTACACCCTTTATATGTAGCTGTAAGGCCAGCAGTGGTGCGGCCGTTGGTGTCTGCTTGAAGGAGAAAAATGGCATAACACCTAGTGCTGTCTCTCATCCAGTCAGCTATGTCAGTCATGGCGTTGATTGAACCGGCATTCTAGCCATACTCATCCTGGACCTCCCCAGGCGTACCCACATCACTCCTCACCTCAGGAAACTCCACTGGCTCACTGTCCAGAAAAGATGTCAGTTCACGATGCTCACACACCTAGAAAGCTCTCCACAAGCTAGGACTATCCTACATCAACTACTGGCTGAACTTCCATCTTCCCTTGAGACACCAGTGCTCTCCTTCACTCGCCCTCGCACATGTCCCCCACATCTATCGCACCCACGGCAGGATGAGCTGCACATTCTCCATCACTCCCAAAGCTTGGAAAGACCTCCACCTTCCAACAGCACCCTCCCTGGCAGACTTTAGAAAACTACTCAAGCCCTGGCTTTTCGATGCAGAAACCTCTGCACCCAGATATCCCTAGGGGTGATAGTGGTGTGCTTTTAAGAAGGTTGATTGATAAACATTGTAAACAGTCACATAGGGAGAGCAAATTATATTGCTAGTTATCTTTGCAGCACCTGCTTTACTGCCCTACACAGAGACCACCTCAGACAACACACAAAATAATTGCAAATGCTGTATAAATGGTCTGCAAAGTAGGACTGGTAAATTAAAACTCTGAAAACCACAAACTCCCATCCGTAACACTTGCTGCCATAGACCAGAGGAGTAACTTCAAATTGGTCTGCGTGGTACGCAAATCCTAGAGTGCATATCTTATCTCAACTGTTCACTCCCCTAAAGGAAGCACTCACACCCTCAACTGGTGCAGATACCGATGTTTAAATGGCCTGCTTCTCCAATATAAAGCCTCTTGAAGAATGTGAACCCTCGCTGTGGGCTAAACACACAAACTGTCCACCTAAAGTCCCATAGGAAATTAAACACAGTCAGCTACAAGGCTCTCCGTTACCAGGTTTGCCAAGCCCACCTCAGTAGCTCTATAAAGCCTGGTTTCTTTATGGTGTCTCAGCCTAATGCTATAGGCTTATTTTAGTGTGAGCCATTAGGCCACTTAGACTTAGGCCAGACCCTTTAGCTCATAAGCATCTTTTAAAGAGGTTGGCCCTACCACTTAGAGAACTCCCCACCGCTATCCCAAAACCCTTCCTCTCCATCATATGACTTGAAACTGTAAAGTGGTTATGGGGCAATACTGAGGCACAAAACCCCACAACAAACTGCATGCACCATTACTTCGACCAGCATCACTTAGACCAGTACCTCAACACTAATCATAATCCAAAAGCTAACCCTAAAGGTCTACCTATCACTATCTCTATACTTAATGACAACCCTTATTCTAACTTGAAAAGCAACATTAAAGCTAACCCTAGCACGAAACAGAACCTTAATCCTAACCCAAAACGCAATCTTTATTACATTAAAATACATGAAATATATGTAAAACATAGAGCCTGGCCTGATGACATGCAATCCTAATGTGAAATTGCTTTTCCACAATTAAAGTAATAAATGAAACAAAAGAAAAATTAATTTTAATAACCAGGGGCAGATAATCTTCGAAAATGATTTGTTAAAGTAATTTAAAGTAAATTAAAGAAACTAGAAAACAAAGAAGGCAGTACCAGCTTCCCAACGACCCCGCTTCATTTTTAATTATATTACAAATGAGATTAAGCTATCAATTTAAACTTGCTTTGTTTTGTGTTCCTTATTTTTATATATTATTATGTTAGTCTATTTTTTGAACTAAATGTTTTACTTTAATTAAATGTTCAGGTAATTTTGATTGTTAATCATTGTTAATTGCATTTAAAATTATTTATCTGCTTACCCAGGGTGTTGAATTCCTGACACAAAGATCAAAGTAACAGTATGTCTTAGTAATGGATTTGAAATGATGGTGGATTGAAGTAATGGAATTTTTCAAATACAAATATAATTGTCAAGTTATTTTATGTAGCACACCATAGATGTCTCTGTCCTAGTCATAAGTGTTCCCAATCCTTAGCAGACATGGTAACTGAGACAGAGAGAGAGAGATGAAAGAATTTGCTCAGAAACACTAATTGGAGTCACTTGAGTGCACCAGGATTGAAACCAATATCCTGGATCCAAGGTCAGCAGCCTTGCCACTTGACTATATCTCACTGTATGTTGTCATGATGCTAATAAATGACATGCATTTCCTTACTAGTATAAAGTGATGCATTTAAGTATTGTCCTTAGTGCCCTGCAGGACTCCCTCGAAATGCTGATGAATTAAATTGTGCCCAAGATTGTGCAAAGGAATGAACTTATGTAACTGAAGTTGTAAAGATATACAAAATAGGTAAAGGGGAAACTGGTGAAGGTACCCCATACACTCACATTTTCTTAAAATATTTAATTCTCCCTTTATAGGAATACACACACACGCGTACAAGTCATATTTAAACAGTTAAAGCAAAACTGTGCTAAAGGTAAATTGGAGAAATGATTGTGTCTGGCAAGATGCAGTTTTGTGTCGCCTCTTGGTACATTCAAAAGCTAAGGTGGCGGGGTACACAGGAGGGCCAGGACAAAGAGAGGGAAAGCAAGCAGAAAAGAGAGAAAGTGAGAGAAAGGTGGAGGGAGAAAGTGAGAGAAAGAGAGAGAGAGAGAGAACATTTTCACGGCTTCCCATTGTAGGCGGTCCATCAGTTTTATCAGGGGCTCCTTGCATGCCCCCTTTCAAATCATGTCTAGAGATACCCCTGATTTGCTCTGGTGCTATCTTTCCATTTCTCTACAAGACGTTGTTCCTTTGTGTTGTTTGTGCAACACGGGGGAGCCATTTTTTGCTGGGCCTAGTGTGATTTAAAAATGAATGCATAAATAGATGAAGTCAATCCCTCACCAGCTGGGGGGTGATTATCGTGGGATGAGCTTAGCCTGCCTCGAGGTGCGTGAGCAAATGAGTCTCTTACCTCGGGTTCTAGTTTTTCGCACACATGCTGCTACAGGGATGTCTGTAAACAGGTGTCAGCCTTCCCTGTCCAGCAGGTGGTGCCAAAGAGCACCATGGAAAACAAAGTCATGTCCTGCTCCTCCCCGTCCTCCCTCAGCCATCTCTCCACCCCAACCACCTAAAACACACACACGTAGCTTGTCCCTTAACTGAACCTATCCAGAACTCAATATCAAAGCCTGCCACCTAACGCAAAGTCCTCCTGGTTTTTCATTTCTTGACAAAAATGAAATTAAAAAAAATACAAGGAGCCTTTGGGGGTTAGGAGGGGAGGCTTACAAACATATGGTTTATTTAAGAACAGTGCTACTTTTATTCACTCAGGCGGGTTCAGATGTGACACAATCGGCAGTACCTGGCAGTTGCGCTCTGAGAGCAGTAGCAGGGCCAGCTTTAAGGCGGTGCGAGCGGTGCCGTGGCACCGGGTGCTGACTTGAATTGCGGGGCGCTGATCTCAGGGAGAGAGATGGGAGTTTTGTCCAGCAGCAACTTTGAGTCACCATAAAGTAGCGTAGAGGTTTAATATCCGTGCTGCCAACAACAGAACTATATTTTATGTGGATAGCTGAGTGGATTAGTAAAGCCAGCCGTTACCAGCGCTTTAAAACAAAGGAATGTATGTGAAAGGGGGGCTATGGAGAGATGAGGGGCTCATTTGCCGGGTTTTGGCGAGGGATCCGAGGAGGTGGTCCTGGGGTGGGGGGCGCCAAAATAGACTGTCGCACAGGGTGCCACCAGCGCTAAAGCCGGCCCTGGGCAGAAGTAACACGTCTAAGAAGGTGAGCGGGGAGGGGCAGATTCGGTACCATCTGAAGAATGCAGTCGTGGCCTCCTCAGGAGGGTGCCAGAGGGTCACTTGAGAAGACACTGAACGGACTCCTACGGGTGATCTGACAAGTGGAGCTGCAAACGGGCAACGAGCGGCGCTTTCAGGGGGTGCAACTGTGGCCCCTTCAAAAGCTACCACGGAGCCCCTCCATAGCTTCAGGCGGTGCACAGAAAGCACTTCCAGAAGGATGACGTGGAGGCACCGACAGTAGCTTGCACAAAATGTGGCTTTCGGATGCTTTGAAGCCATATCACCAGACCCTCCCCAATCCTAGCCAACCACCAAATGAAGCATCGGATGGGCGAGGGGCAGGCGGCCAGCTTGTGATATCACCCAGTGACAAGGGCAACCCAGCGCCAGGCGCCAGCTTTTCTTTTTAGTTGAAATATCATTCCTGGCTGTTCAGAGCAGCCCCATCATTACCAATTAACCTCCGGCGAACCCACATCTTTTACGGAACCGCCAATGATTATTCATTCTCTTAACAGCTTAAGTAAATGTCGGCAGCTTGGGCTTCAAGGGGGATCCTTAGGGGGTACTTTCAAAGATGCCCTGCCCTTCACTCTTATTCAAAATACTTCTTTAAAAATCAGGCCTGGGTGACTAGCTGCCTGGTACCAGGCTCGTTTATTTCTCGGCTCACTTTACCAGACAATCGCAAAAAAATAGCAAATTGCCCAACACTGGGTTATACAGCTAGCTGCACAGTGCCCCGCCCCTCAGCTGCACAGCGCCCCGCCCCTCAGCTGCACAGCGACAGGAGCCGAACCTGAACGTGTTAAGTTGGTATTTCAGCCAAAGCTCTTTGGGGCATTCATTCGGAAAATGAGGCCGCCTAACTGCGAGTTCACATTTTTTTTAACTTCACTCCATACGTACACGCGTGACCCAGGAGCAGATCATCCCTTCTCAAGGAGAAATCTACGAAGCGGTCACAACACTGAAGAGCAACTCGTAGGTATCAGTTTGGAGATGTGTGTGCCTTGCATCAAATTCATTACCTAGCGGGATACGATGACATATCTGTGCATTTGGGGACTGACGGCCACAACTCGAGCTGGCCTGGGGGGTTGACCACCGGGGTTCATTATATTGTCTGA
Source organism: Pleurodeles waltl (assembly GCF_031143425.1). Classification (NCBI taxonomy): domain Eukaryota; kingdom Metazoa; phylum Chordata; class Amphibia; order Caudata; family Salamandridae; genus Pleurodeles; species Pleurodeles waltl. The sequence continues at coordinate 547,024,469 of NC_090440.1, read as the reverse complement.
TATCTTCCACAATGTACATAAGTATTGACCAGGAGCATGGGTGGGAGGGGTGTCTTTTGTGTGATTTGGTTTATTGGTTCTATGGCATTGCATTACACGAGGCTCGTGGGGCATAAGTCTTTTACACTATGGGAACACTTGATATGAAACCCCGCACAGTGACTCTGGGCATCCTGTGGAAATAGTTCTGGACCTAATAGGCGGTGTTACTGTACATGATTTGGAGATGTAAACCACTAAAATTCCAATTAAAATATTCACAAAAAATATGTTTACCTAGCTCTCACCATAGCCCTTTTTTGTGAAGTACTCTACTCCCAAGACCTAACCCAAACACAGTTCCCAGGTTCTTCTATCAAATACATAACAAAACACGCATCTTTATGCATCTGCATGTTTATAAACATGTTCAGCCTCTAAATACCGCCACGAAACGTAGAACCTCCAATACTAGGAAATACAGATTTGCTCATTCAACCAATTGACTTATCCTAGATTGTACAGGAGATTATCTATAAACTATCACAAATTCCGATGCGTAAATCTTATCAAGATGCCCTTCTTCTTTCTCATCTACAGGCCTCCTGGTATAGTCCCAGATTCACAGAAGATTGCTAGGACACCTTTCTCACCATTACTTACGACCTTGTCTGCTTTACTGTTCTAAATGTTTTCAACATCTGGTTTTTGGACCCCTTCACAACCAATAAGGTGTGTTAACTGAGCACCTAAAGCTTTGAACGTTCACCACTTAGTTCATGAAACCACCACAAAGCAGGACACTTTCTTGATGCCACCTCCATCAAAAAAATCATGTTTAACCGACCATTTTCCATCAGATGGGATGGAGTCATGACCGAAATACACATAGACAGAAACACACACCCACACGCATCTAACCATGATAAAACATCAACATCTCTAAAGATTACACACCTTTGAAGCCACCAACACACAACAGAATCTTGTGAATTTTCAACATCCCCTCAAAAATGTCTTTCTATCGTTATTTAGTATGTTAACACACTTCACCACACACATCAGAGGAAAAAAAGAAAGTCACCAAGAAACTGGAGCCCCACATAAACATTAGGGCTAAAAACAGACTAAAAGCAGATAAGCCACACCCCAGTGATTTAGTGTACAAACTCAGGTACTTTTAATCTACAACACACAGTCAAAAGAGGTTACTAGTCTAAAACACAAACTTACATTCTGCTATCCAGAAAAATAGGTGTCCTAACTTAATCGATGAAACAGAGAAGACTGCAGCTTATAATAATGCTTCTATAATGCTTCTATCCTGTTTTAGCCTTTGTGAGACATCACCACAGCCAGTTCACTGACAAATTCACAAACAATTAAATGCATAACCTCCAAACATGCCTAAGAGACTAGCACAGCACTACCTAGCACCACCAATACTAAGTTACATGAGCACTAACAAACCCTAGCTATGCCAAAACCTGGGATCAGAGATCATTGCACCACCCCTTTTCAAACGCCTGTTTGCACTGCTTCCTTGCTCCACCCTCTTTACACAACCATGTAAGCCTCTCAGGTACAAAACACACCATCCCAAGAACGTCCTACTGAAGAACAACACAACAGAAAATGAACAGCTGAAGAGGTCCCTCCCCAGCCTGCTGCTTTTCACCAACCGAATCTAACAGACATTGAAAATCCAAATCTAGAACAATTTTGAGTTTCTCAAGATGTTCATTCAAGCTCAAGTTCCTTCCATACCGTGTAGGGGCTCAGACTCTGTACTCTATCCTCTGCGACAAACGTGAGATGAAAGAGGAAGAAGCACCTGCACTCATTCAGCCCAAAATCTCAGCCACTTTCAGCACAATAGATCAAAGACATTGTAACCAATGGTCTACCTCTCATGAGAGTCTGCGATGATGCCCCAAGTTTCCAAATAATGTTTATCCCTACCTATTAATTCAAACCTCAAGGCTTCCTTGGAAGGTAAAGTAGAAAATGGTGCCATAAAATCTATGGCTAATTTGTAGCATGGTCTGTCCGTTATCTCCACCATTGCCAATGGTACACTCAAGGGTTTCGACACTGTCACTGTTACTAGCACTGCATGCACCACAACTCCTCACCCATCGGTCAACCATGGCATCCAACCCTGGCCACCAAATACTCTTATTTTCCTCCTTGTGCTTGACATTCCTCTGTGTTGCTCATGACCTAGTTTGATAGTACTTCCATGTACTCCTCTACGTGGCACAATTCTGCCCCACCCCACATCAAAACAATACCATTGCACATGGACAACTCCTCCTTAAATTTCCAAAATTCACTGCACTTCCCCCGTAACTGATGCTCTCTAGGACGACCCCTGGAAATATACTCTTTAACTGCCGTTAACAACACATCCATCTCCAATTCATGCCTCCGCACCATTTCAGGTAACTCCTGTCCATTTTCACATTCCATTCTTTTACCAGACAATGTCCTCATATATGAAAACCACATCACACTCATTTTCACTAACTACAGATTCATTACCACCTTCCAATGGTAACCATGATAACCCATCTGCAACACTTATCATTCCCTGGTACATACACAATCTCATAATGGTACATTTGCAAGTGAGGCTAACCTTGCCAACCTTGGTGCGAGGTTTCTTCCACCACCAGATTTTAGAATATTTACTAATGGTTTGTGGTCAGTGCAAATTTAGAATTTCCTCCCCCATACATACAATCTAAAGCGCTCCACTGCCCATGTGGCTGCAAGGAACTCTTTTTTGATCACTGAGTAATTCCTCTCAGCCTGTGTCAATGTGTGGGAAGCATACGCCACAATCCATTCTGCCTTATTTATCTTTTGTGATAAAACTGCTGGCATCCACAGACCTCTTGCATAATTGACATTCAAAGTAGTGAAATTAAGTGATCCAAGCTTACTCATGGAGGCGTTTTGAGGTTAGAGACTCAGAGCTAAAGAAACAAACACAAGTCAATAACGGAATAGTTTAGCCAGAGCTTAATATTTTGAAAAGAAAAAGTACTTTACTTACATCAGACGCAACACAATACCAGTAGCAGCTGGTATCTAAGAAACGTGGTTGGGATGCGCGTGGGGACAAAAACAATAAAAAAATAAAAATAAAAGCACTTACACGCCGCTCGCCGCTTTGCCTTCTCGGTGCTCCCCTGCTGAGAGTGCACAGGCTCCCAGACTCCCTTACGCTAATCCACACGCTCCTTTCATGCTGGTAATATTATTACCCAGCATGAAAGAACCACAGGGATTGGTGTGAGTGGGCTGGTTTTGCGCTCCCAAGGGGACTGGGATCCTGTACCTGCTGTTCTCTACCTGGTAATGCAGCTCGGGTTGGAGAGAACTCAGTGCGCATGTTGGTCCTGCCTTCCTAAGACAGCTGGCCAAACCAACATGCGCACTTGCAGCAGTGCCCATCACTCCTCCTTCAGTGCTGTCATTGTCGTGGCCCCGCTCCTCAAACTCGTCTCATGAAGAAAAATAAAATGACAATAAAACAGTTTTATTATCATTTTATTTTTCATGTTTGCATGCTGGCAGGGGGGTGACGCTCCTCCGCCATAACAGAGTAGCCGCTGCTGAGTAATACTGTACATAAAGGTTTCAGAAGCAAATAAGTCAAAAGATGCAGAGTGTTACTAATTCTTTAGTTATTCATGCAGGAGGTAGCTAAGTCCATTCTCGTGGGGCAACCTTGTATACTACTTTCATGCCACATTCTCCCCCTTAGTCCCAATGGGTGTTGGAAATGGGGTCTTTGGTTGACAGTCAGGTTACCCCCTGTTCAAGCAAGGACCCTCACTCTAGTCAGGGTAAAAGAGAATCACCCTCAGCTAACCCCTGCTTACCCCCTTGGTAGCTTGGCAGAGCAGTAGGCTTAACTTCAGAGCGCTAGGTGTAAAGTATTTGTACCAACACACACAGTAACTTAATGAAAACACTACAAAATGACACAACACCGGTTTAGAAAAATAGGAAATATTTATCTAAACAAAACAAGACCAAAACGACAAAAATCCGACAGACACAAGTCAAGTTATGAATTTTTAGAGATTAAACTAAAAAATAGCGCTTAGAAACAAAAATGCTTCGATGAGACGTTAACACGGCGTCGTGACGGAGTCGTTCCCAACAAGCCGACACCAGCGGCGCCAGACACGGAGTTGTGTAGACCCCCAAGTACAGTACCTTTGGTGAAGAATGAAAACAGGCCGATGCGCGAAGTCAGGGATCGCGGAGTCTGTGCGAAACGTTGAATCCGTGCACTTCGAGCAGCGTCGGTCACGACGTGGTGAGGCGACTTCCACGGAGTCGCGGACTTCAGCGGGTCTGCTGTGGCGTCTGGCCTGCGAATAGCGTCGCGTTCCAGCGAAGGTCACGGCATCGGGTGCAGGCGCCGTTACCGGATTCAGCAGCGGCGTCGGTCCGGAGTCGTCAGAAGTCGATTTCCTTGGATTTCCACCAGCTTTCCTTTCAAGGTCCCAGGAACTGGATAGGGAACCACTTGTCAGAGCAGGAGTCTCTCCAGAGACTCCAGGTGCTGGCAGAGAGAAGTCTTTGCTGTCCCTGAGACTTCAAACAACAGGAGGCAAGCTCTAACTCAAGCCCTTGGAGATTTCTTCACAAGATGGAAGGCACACAAAGTCCAGTCTTTGCCCTCTTACTCTGGCAGAAGCAGCACTGCAGGAAAGCTCCACAAAGCACAGTCACAGGCAGGGCAGAACTTCTTCCTCAGCTATCAGCTCTTCTCCAGGCAGAGGTTCCTCTTGGTTCCAGAAGTGTTTCTAAAGTCTGTAGATTTGGGTGCCCTTCTTATACCCATTTTAGTGTTTGAAGTCACCTTTCTTCAAAGGGGACTTACACCTACTTGTGAAATCCTGCCTTGCCCAGGCAAGGCCTCAGACACACACCAGGGGGTTGGAGTCTGCATTGTCAGAGGCAGGCACAGTCCTTTCAGATGAGAGTGACCACTCCACCCCTCCCTCCTAGCAGAGATGGCTAATCAGGAAATGCAGGTTACACCCCAGCTCCCTTTGTGTCACTGTCTGGTGTGAGGTGAAAAACAACCCAACTGTCAAACTGACCCAGACAGGGAATCCACAAACAAGGCAGAGTCACAGAATGGTTTAAGCAAGAAAATGCTCACTTTCTAAAAGTGGCATTTTCAAACGCACAATCTTAAAATCAACTTTACTAAAAGATGTATTTTTAAATTGTGAGTTCAGGGACCCCAAACTCCACATGTCCATCTACTCTCTAGGGGAATCTACACTTTAATCATATTTAAAAGTAGCCCCTATATTATCCTATGAGAGAGACAGGCCTTGTAATAGTGAAAAACGAAATTGGCAGTATTTCACTGTCAGGACATATAAACCACATTACTATATGTCCTACCTTATCCATACACTGCACCCTGCCCTTGGGGCTACCTAGGGCCTACCTTAGGGGTGCCTTACATGTAAGAAAAGGGACAGTTTAGGCCTGGCAAGTGGGTACACTTGCCAAGTCGAATTTACAGTGTAAAAATACACAAACAGACACTGCAGTGGCAGGTCTGAGACATGATTACAGGGTGACTTATGTGGGTGGCACAACCAGTGCTGCAGGCCCACTAGTAACATTTGATTTACAGGCCCTGGGCACCTCTAGTGCACTTTACTAGGGACTTAACAGTAAAACAAATATGCCAATCATGGAGAACCAATTATGTACACATTTTAAACAGGAGCACTTGCACTTTAGCACTGGTTAGCAGTGGTAAAGTGCCCAGAGTAACAAAAACAGTAAAATCAGAGTCCAGCACACATCAACAACCTGGGGAACAGAGGCAAAAAGTTAAGGGAGACCACGCCAAGGATGAAAAGTCTAACACGTGTCCCCCCCAGCTAAAAGTGGGGAGCAACTACCCAACCTCATGGGAGTTCTCATCACTAAGGCGGAAGAACCTGGACAGACCATCAGCATTGGCGTGCTCTGTACCAGGACGATGTTCCACCGTAAAGTCCATCCCCTGTAGGGAAATGGACCACCTCAACAGTTTTGGATTCTCACCCCTCATCTGCATTAACCATCTGAGGGGCCTGTGGTCGGTCTGAACTCGGAAGTGAGTCCCAAACAAGTAGGGTCTTAGCTTCTTCAGTGCCCAGACCACAGCAAACGCTTCACGTTCTATGGCACTCCTCCTACGTTCCCTGGGTAGTAACCTCCTGCTAATGAAGGCTACGGGTTGATCTAGGCCCTCTTCATTAAGCTGTGAGAGTACTGCTCCAATACCATGCTCTGAGGCGTCTGTTTGCACAACACACTCCTTGGAGTAGTCAGGTGCCTGCAGCACAGGTGCTGTGCACATGGCAGCCTTCAGGGCATCAAAAGCGTTCTGGCAAGCCTCTGTCCAGATCACTTTCTTGGGTTGCTTCTTAGAAGTCAACTCAGTTAAGGGGATAACGATGGTACCATATCCCTTAACAAACCTCCGGCAATATCCTGTGAGACCTAAAAAGGCTCTCACTTCAGTCTGGGTCTTGGGAGGCTCCCAAGCCAGTATTGTGTCAATCTTAGGCTGTAGGGGTGCCACCTGGCCACTCCCCACCTGGTGTCCTATGTACACCACAGAACCCTGCCCTATTTGGCACTTGCTCGCCTTAATAGTGAGGCCTGCCTTCTGCAGGGCCTCTAACACTCTCCAGAGGTGTTGCAGGTGTTTCTCCCATGTGGAACTAAACGCAGCAATGTCATCCAGGTAGGCGGCACTGAACTCATCCAATCCTGCCAACACCTGGTTGACCAACCTCTGAAAGGTGGCAGGGGCATTCTTCATCCCAAAGGGCATCACGTTGAAGTGGAAGTGCCCATCTGGGGTAGAGAATGCTGACCTCTCCTTTGCCCCCTCAGTTAAGGCAATCTGCCAGTACCCAGATGTTAAATCAAACGTACTGAGGTACTTGGCAGCTCCTAACCGATCAATGAGCTCATCAGCTCGGGGATGGGGTGTGCGTCAGTCTTGCTGACCGCATTGAGACCCCGGTAGTCCACACAGAACCTAAGTTCTGGAGTGGCACCAGGAGCAGCGGCCTTTGGGACCAATACCACTGGGCTGCCCCAAGGACTGCTGGAGTGCTCAATGACCCCTAGGGTTAACATTTTGGAGACTTCCTCCTTAATGCAAGCCCTGACCCTGTCAGTCACCCTGTAAACCTTATGTTTAACAGGTGTACTGTCCCCAGTGTCCACATCATGTGTGCACAGGTGTGTGACTCCTGGGATCAGGGAAAACAGCGAGGCGAACTGTCCCAGCACGTGGCAACAGTCCCTCTGCTGTTCCTCAGTCAGGGAGGGGGAGAGGATCACTCCCTCCACAGACCCATCTTTCTCTCCTGCAGACAGGAGGTCAGGAAGAGGCTCACTCTCTTCATCCACCCCGCCATCTGTCGCTAGGAGCATGGATAGCTCAGTTCGCTCAAAGTGTGGTTTGAGGCGGTTGACATGTAGGACCCTCAAAGGGTTCCTGGGGGATTGCAAGTCTACCAGATAGGTGACCTCGGTCTTTCTTTCCACCACCTCAAAAGGCCCAGTCCACTTATCTTGGAGAGCCCTAGGCTCCACTGGTGCCATGACCCACACTTTTTGCCCAGGCTGAAACTCAACCAGAGTGGCATTCTGGTCATACCACCATTTCATATCCTCCTGGCTTGCTTACAGATTCTCCTGAGCGAGACTCCTGAAGCGGGCAGTCTGGTTTCTTAGTGCCAGCATGTAGCTAAATACATCCTAGGGTGGTTTACTAGGAGCTTTCTCCAAAGCCTCCTTCACCAGACTGAGCGGTCCCCTCACAGGGTGGCCATAGATGAGCTCAAAGGGGCTAAAGCCAAGTCCCTTTTGAGGCGGCTCCCTGTAAGCGAACAGAAGGCATGGCAAGAGGACGTCCCACTTACGCCTCAAGGGCTCTGACAGGCCCTGAATCATGCCTTTCAAGGTGCAGTTGAATCTCTCAACCAGACCATTACTTTGGGGGTGGTAAGGGGTGGTGAACTTGTAGGTTACCCCACACACCTTCCACAGAGACTTTATATAAGTAGATATGAAGTTTGTACCTCTATCAGATACCACTTCCTTGGGGAACCCCATGCGGGTAAAAACTCCCATCAAGGCACGTCCCACCACGGGGGCAGTGACCGTCCTTAGAGGAATGGTTTCTGGGTACCGTGTGGCATGGTCCACCAAGACCAGGATGAACCTGTTGCCCATGGCTGTCTTGGGATGCAGAGGCCCCACAATGTCAATTCCTACCCTTTCAAAGGAAGTACTGACTACAGGTAAAGGTTGGAGGGGAGCTTTGCATTTCCCCCCAATCTTGCCACTTGCCTGACAAGCCTGACAAGACCTACAATAAGCAGCTGACTGCTTGTGCATCAAGGGCCAGTAAAAGTGGGAGACAAGCCTCTTATAGGTCTTGTCCTGCCCTAGATGTCCTGCCAAAGGCACATCATGAGCCAAACCCAGTAGGAAGGCCCTGAAGCACTGGGGTACCACCAGCATACGAGCTGACCCAGGCTCAGGAACATTAGGCTCACTATACAGGAGGCCCTCCTCCCAATATATCAGGTGAGTACCTGGCACCTCGCCAGCCGCCTGGGCTGCAGCCTGCTGCCGCAGTCCCTCAAGAGTAGGGCACTCCTGCGCTGTGCAGAATGCTTCCCTGGTGGGTCCCCCTTCCTGCTGCCACTGTGACAGCTCAGGGACCTCCCCCAGTTCAGCCACCTGCTCCCCTGTAGGTTCCGGGGCGTCACCCTCAGGCTCCGCCTCCTCCCGGACCGTGGGAACCTCGGGGGCCAGTTTCCCGTGCCCCCTGCCCTTCCTCTTCTTGGCAGTCCCCTGGGCCACTGTTTCAGGCTCCAGGGGCTCTTGACTACCCTGATTGGCTGCCATAGACCGGGTGGATACGCATACCCACCCAGGCAGACCCAACATCTCCAAGTGAGACCTGTGTTCCACCTCCTTCCAAGGGGAATCCTCCAGGTTGTTACCTAGCAAACAATCAACAGGCATGGTTGGACTCACAGCTACTTTCCAGGAACCTGAGACCCCCCCCCATTCAAAGGGAACCTGCGCCACTCTGCAGAGGTGCTCAGAGTTGTCTACCGCAACTACTTGGTGAAGTACCCGGGGATCAATCTGCTCTTCAGACACCAGGTGACTCCTCACTGTAGTCACACTGGCTCCTATGTCTCTCAGAGCCTCCACCCTCTGTCCATTGATGGTCACCCATTGCCTGTACTTCTTAGTGTTATCAGGCACTAGGTTTCTCTGGACCATCTCACTGTCCCCTAGTGAGACAAGGGTCATTTCTGCTGGTTCCCACCCACCTGAAACCAACTCCTCCCCAAGCGCTACACTGGCCAAACCCTGGGACGGTGCACCAGTGGGTGCCGGTGTACTTTTGGGGCATTTGGGGTCCCCCCTCACATGACCCACCTGGTCACATGCATAGCACTTACGTGGGGGACCACCTGCCACTGGCTTCCCTTTGGACAACCATGGCTTCTTTTCACTGGGGGGTGGGAATCGTTACCCTGGGAATCAGTTTGGGGCCCTTTAGAAAACTCCCCCTGTTTGCCCTTACCCCCCCTTTCTTCTGAGAGGGGCCCTGCCCACCCTTGGCGTGGTCTCCCCCATACCTCTTTTGGACCCTGGTGCTCTCCCAGCGGTCCGCTTCCTGTGCAAGCTTCCTGGGGTCAGTCAGCTTGCTGTCAATGAGGTGCTGGCGCAGCTCTGGAAAACATAAACTGTACAAGTGCTCCCAAGCAATTAAATTGTAAAGCCCCTCATACATGTTTACTTTACTGCCCTTCACCCAACCATCCAGTGACCTGCAAAAAGAATCAACACATTCCAACCATGTTTGGGATTCCTTTCTTTTGTAGGATCTAAACTTCTCCTTGTACTGCTCAGGGGTGAGACCATACCTGGTGAGTAAGGCCTCCATGACAGGGTAGGTGAAATCCTGAGCATCCCCTAAGGCTGTCAGTGTGTCCTTCCCCTCTGCCTCAAAATGCTTCCACAGGGCTGCCCCCCAATGAGCTTCAGGGACCAGGTTCATGTGGAGAGCTGACTCATAACCCTTGAACCACAAGTAGATATCATACTCCCTCTTATAATCCCTCACAAGGTCTTTTGGGGTGTGTACCCTTCTCTCAGGCTGCACTGTAGGATTGCTGCCACCATCTCTACTGGACTGGCTTCTATGATCCATCTCTCCCAAGCTAAGCTCATGAGCCATTGCTAACTTCCTCTCCTCAAGGGCTAGCCTCCTCTGCTCCAATGGGTACTCCATTTCTGCCTGTCTGTCCTGTAACTCCTCAGGTGTCAGACCCTTGGATGAGACACTGCTACCTGCCCTGGAGACCTTCTCCCTGGACATAACAGGCCCACCCACAATACCATTGTGTACTGAACACTCTTCCTCATCCTCCTCATCTCCATCATCCTCTGTGTGCCCTTCAGTGCTCTTGGCTGTCACCCAGGCCCTCGGCGCCTTTTGCAGCTCCTCCTTCCTGGATGAGCTCTTAATGGGACAGTCAAAACTTTTACAGAACTGCTTCATCTGAGCTTTGGTATAACTCTCCAATTTCTCAAGGTCAAAGTCAGCTCCAACTGATGCATCTCCAGCATGGGACATGATGAAGATTCAAAAACAAGTGTAAAGTTCCAAAGGCACAAAAACAAGTTCCCAAATGAAGTTCCAAAGAAAGTCAATCAAGGAATCAGCGAGAAAAGAAACTGAATGCAGAGCAAAAACAGTCCAAATAGAAAAAAACAAAAATCACAAGACTAGTAGTATGTGGTCACGTAGTGGTCTGAACTCATCAGTAGTGTACACTTAATTACTGTATGTCAAATACAAATACAAGTCCAATCCCAACCGCTGATCACCAATGTTAGAAATGGGGTCTTTGATTGACAGTCAGGTTACCCTCTGTTCAAGCAAGGACCCTCACTCTAGTCAGGGTAAAAGAGAATCACCCTCAGCTAACCCCTGCTTACCCCCTTGGTAGCTTGGCAGAGCAGTAGGCTTAACTTCAGAGCGCTAGGTGTAAAGTATTTGTACCAACACACACAGTAACTTAATGAAGACACTACAAAATGACACAACACCGGTTTAGAAGAATAGGAAATATTTATCTAAGCAAAACAAGACCAAAACGACAAAAATCCGACATACACAAGTCAAGTTATGAATTTTTAGAGATTAAACTCAAAAATAGCGCTTAGAAACAAAAATGCTTCGATGAGACGTTAACACGGCGTCGTGACGGAGTCGTTCCCAACAAGCCGACACCAGCGGCGCCGGACACGGAGTCGTGTAGACCCCCAAGTACAGTACCTTTGGTGAAGAATGAAAACAAGCCGATGCGCGAAGTCGGGGATCGCGGCGTCTGTGCGAAACGTTGAATCTGTGCACTTCGAGCGGCGTCGGTCACTACGTGGTGCGGCGACTTCCACGGAGTCGCGGACTTCAGCGGGGCTGCTGCGGCGTCGGGCCTGCGAATAGCGTCGCGTTCCAGCAAAGGTCACGGCATCGGGTGCAGGCGGCGTTACCGGATTCAGCAGCGGCGTCGGTCCGGAGTCGTCCGAAGTCGATTTCCTTGGATTTCCACCAGCTTTCCTTTCAAGGGCCCAGGAACTGGATAGGGCACCACTTGTCAGAGCAGGAGTCTCTCCAGAGACTCCAGGTGCTGGCAGAGAGAAGTCTTTGCTGTCCCTGAGACTTCAAACAACAGGAGGCAAGCTCTAACTCAATCCCTTGGAGATTTCTTCACAAGATGGAAGGCACACAAAGTCCAGTCTTTGCCCTCTTACTCTGGCAGAAGCAGCACTGCAGGAAAGCTCCACAAAGCACAGTCACAGGCAGGGCAGCACTTCTTCCTCAGCTATCAGCTCTTCTCCAGGCAGAGGTTCCTCTTGGTTCCAGAAGTGTTTCTAAAGTCTGTAGATTTGGGTGCCCTTCTTATACCCATTTTAGTGTTTGAAGTCACCTTTCTTCAAAGGGGACTCACACCTACTTGTGAAATCCTGCCTTGCCCAGGCAAGGCCTCAGACACACACCAGGGGGTTGGAGTCTGCATTGTCAGAGGCAGGCACAGTCCTTTCAGATGAGAGTGACCACTCCACCCCTCCCTCCTAGCAGAGATGGCTAATCAGGAAATGCAGGTTACACCCCAGCTCCCTTTGTGTCACTGTCTGGTGTGAGTTGAAAAACAACCCAATTGTCAAACTGACCCAGAGAGGGAATTCACAAACAAGGCAGAGTCACAGAATGGTTTAAGCAAGAAAATGCTCACTTTCTAAAAGTGGCATTTTCAAACGCACAATCTTAAAATCAACTTTACTAAAAGATGTATTTTTAAATTGTGAGTTCAGGGACCCCAAACTCCACATGTCCATCTACTCTCTAGGGGAATCTACACTTTAATCATATTTAAAGGTAGCCCCCATATTATCCTATGAGAGAGACAGGCCTTGCAACAGTGAAAAACGAAATTGGCAGTATTTCACTGTCAGGACATATAAACCACATTACTATATGTCCTACCTTATCCATACACTGCACCCTGCCCTTGGGGCTACCTAGGGCCTACCTTAGGGGTGCCTTACATGTAAGAAAAGGGACGGTTTAGGCCTGGCAAGTGGGTACACTTGCCAAGTCGAATTTACAGTGTAAAAATACACACACAGACACTGCAGTGGCAGGTCTGAGACATGATTACAGGGTTACTTATGTGGGTGGCACAACCAGTGCTGCAGGCCCGCTAGTAACATTTGATTTACAGGCCCTGGGCACCTCTAGTGCACTTTACTAGGGACTTAACAGTAAAACAAAAATGCCAATCATGGAGAACCAATTACGTACACATTTTAAACAGGAGCACTTGCACTTTAGCACTGGTAAAGTGCCCAGAGTAATAAAAACAGCAAAATCAGAGTCCAGCACATATCAACAACCTGGGGAACAGAGGCAAAAAGTTAAGGGAGACCACGCCAAGGATGAAAAGTCTAACAATGGACCTCGTGGTAGATCATGTGAGGCTTGGAAAAGCTGTGAGGCATAGGTGTCCTGGTGTGACCCTGCCACTCATGGGGTACAGCCCATACAGCAGATACCTCACCCTTGCCCTGACTCGCTGGCGTGCAGCTGGTATCTTGGCACCAGCGCATGTCTTAGGTGAGCAGTGGCATCACCAGCACCAATGGAAAAGGCAACTGTGGGGAGGAAGTGCTCGAACTTATATCAATCACGAAGGGTGGGGATCTTCCTCGGGCCCAGAAACAATACCCATCACCCACACATTTAGGTGCCCACCCTGGTAAGCCCTCGGTTCCTGTCATTGGTCTCTGCATTTTTGTGGTGTTTAGTGAGATTTCATCTCATTAGAAGTAGAGCACAAAGTGCAGTGAAATAGAATCTTACCAAGAAGACTTCTTGAGTGTGACACCAGTAATACTTTGATGGACAAACTAAAAAGACGTGCTCATGCGATTTGCTACCACTGCTGAGGGAGGGTGGAGCAGCATGACTCACGCAGGTCGTCTCTTCTAGTTAGTCGTGGCACCTCCCCACACCCAATAATAATGATAAATGCCAGGGCTTTAAGTGGGCCAGGTCCTGCCAGTGCTCAGCACCGGTAGTTCTAAAAGCAGGTGCCGAGACGGGTCCCTTTCGGGCTCTCCATTTTTGCCCTCATCCTAAGGGTGAAAAAAAATCTTAACTCGGCAGCAGTACCGCCCTTCATGCCTTTGATGAAACTTCTTAGAGACTCGTATTCACAGTCTCATCATTTCAGAACTGAAGCATTTATGCAAGGACACGAAGAAGCGGCAAAATATCAGTCCGGCAGATTTTTAGTTTACGTGTTTTTAAGCCACGCCCTAATTACATCGGCCACGCCCCTTTGAGACCCACCAATTTTTTTCATCCCACTTAATTCTCTGATAAATACCATATTACACTGCGCGCACCTGCATGCGTGCTACCTACTACACCAAAATGTAAATGAAAAACGAAGGGCAGAAAAAGGCTTTTTTCAGATTAACGTATAAAAATCCAAGAAACATTTAAAATAGATCAGATATAAATGCGATGAGCGCCCATCAACATTATCCCACGATGCCACCTTTCTGCACTGGTGGCTACAACTGTTAATTTTAAAGATCTACTCAGAAAATATGTTCACCTCAAACCCTGTGCGTGGGTCGTGTTACTAAGATGAAAACAGCTGATGACGGTCTAAAAGTGCGGCGAATGATCGTATGACCTTTTTGCGATGCACAATTCCTATAATGAGCAATAGGTTTAATATACGGTTCTTACTTTCTTGCTTTTATGCGGGGTTTTTTACACTAAGAAATGCTGCGTCGCTTTCTTCTTATTTGCTTCATGGTAAACATTTATGGAAAATGTTTTTAATTAGGTGCAGCTTAGATGCCTGGAAATAGTGAAACAAGCCACATAATAAGCTACTTGATAATGGCATATGCTGAAACCGAGTAGGAAAGGTGAGGAGCGGGTTGTCACGGGGCAGGAAATGTGACGCCTCTGCACAGTATCTGGCCTGAGTGAGTCCTGGTGTAGGGTGGGTGGGGGGGCTCCATGTTTTTTTGCAGGGTTGCAAGGGGGCCCCCTCCAGTTTCTTTACGCCACTGGTGGGGCAATTTATTAAATGATGAACTAGACTAAATTTGTTTGATCTGAAGTCTCAAGCACACGCCCCTCTTTCTGCAGGCCATGCACCTTGGAGAAGTTCGATGAACTTTGACCTGAGAATACAATAGCTTTGATAGGAAATTAACTGGCCCTGGACCACTCTGAACAGCAGGGGCATAGGAGACATTACATTTCTGGGGGGGACATGGACAGCCTTGGGGACTTTTCTACTGATCCTATACAAATCGCCCATTGTTTACGAACTGTAGGCTCCTATAAATGTACACAATTCTATAGTTTGGACTTGCAATAGGAAGACAGGAAGGCATGCTGTCACAGTTTGAAAATATGTTTTATTGTTATTTACATTCACAAAGTAATTAGACCAAATGTGAAAAAAAATATTGATTAACCTTGCATCTTCATGCATCAAGCAAATAAAGGTAGTAGAGAAAAAAGGAAGAACAAACCCTTTGTGCCTGCACCGATCATGCCCCTCGCCTCATGCAAATTGAAACCGCAAAACAGATATCAAAAGTGATCAGGTACAACATCTGTAAACTGTGTTCTGAAAAGATAGTTCCAATAACACTTATACTCCTCTGAGTGATCTTGGGTAGTTCAGCTCCACATCAGTCAAAACTGGGTGCATTTACACTAAAGAAACTATTGATGTTACAAGCTATACAAAACATGGGATTCTGTAATCCCTGTATAAACAGCAGTCAGTAATGTCTTTATAATCGTCTACCTGTGATGCACCAAGTCACAGATTATAATGAAAGGACATCAGAACTTTTACTATTATAATGTTATTACAGTTGAGTTCTGATGTCACAGTGCCTTCTGCCAGAGCCAGCAGCCAAGGTGAAAGGCAGGTCTGGTCACAGAGCATAATTAAATGCAGCTGTTTAAAGCAACACATGGAATGTTGCTTTTCTTTCTTCTGCTCTATTTTAGTAGCTTACAATGACAAAAGCTATGAACAAAGGTTTTAAGTGAGCTGTGGGACAGTTGATGGTGTGGCCAGGTATTATATGGAATAAAGTACCCCTGTGGCGTTCATAATAAAGATATTGCAAGTCACCTTGGAGTTCCATACCTTATAAACAGGCATTGGCCAAGCCAATAGGTTTCACCTATGTAAAAACTATTGGCTTTGCCAATGTGTTTTAGCCATGTGCACACTAGTGTGGCTACTGTTCAGCGTGGCTAAAAGTTAATGGCATAAAGGAGAATGGTGTGCCATGGAGTGTCTTCGATTGGTGTGGTGTAGAGTGTCACAGAGTGAGTAGAGTGTTGTAGAGTGGAGTAGTGTCATAGAGTGGAATAGAGTGGCAGAGTGTTGTAGAGAGGAGAGGCATAAAGAAGAGTGGAATGGCGTTGATTGGAGTAAAGTAACATGGAGTGGCGTAGAGAGAGATGAGGGTTGTTGAGCGTAGGACATTGTCATATAGCGGAGCGGCATAAAGAGTTGTAGAGTGGAGTGGCATAGAATGGAGTAGACTACTGTAGACTGAAGTGGCATATAGTGGAGTGGCACAGAGTGGATAAGTGGGTCATAGAATAGAGCGGAGTAAAGTAGCATGAAGTGGCTTAGAAAGAGTTGCATAGAGAGTTACTGAGTGGAGTAAAGTGTCGTATAGTGGCAGAGAGTGGAGTAGACTGTCAGAGTGTAGTATCAAGGAATGGAATGTCCTAGAGAGAAATAGAGTGGTCTAGAGTGAAGTGGCGTAGAGTACAGTGGTACAGAGTAGTTGGCATAGAGTGCAGTGGCTTAGAGTTTATTGCTTTTGAGTAAAGTGGTGTAGAGTGAGTACATTGGTGCAGACTGCACTTGTTTAGAGTAGAGTGCAGTAGGTTGGCGTGGGGAGGAGTAGAGGGGCATAGAGTGGAGTGGCACTGCATAGATTTTAGTGGCACAGAGTGAAGAGTGCTGTGTCGTAGAGTGAAGTGGTGCAAGGTAGAGTAGAGTGGCGTAGTGTACAGAGGGGAAGAATGCAGTGATGCAGAGCAGAGTGTAGTAGCATAAAGTGCAATGGTGTAGACTGCAGTAGAGTGGCATAGAGTAGAGTGCAGTGGTGCAGAGTAGAGTGGCGTAGAGTTCAGTAGCAAAGTGTACAATGTTGCAGGGTAGAGTGTTGTAAAGGGCAGTGGAGTAGAGTGGAGTGGCATAGAATGCATTGGTGTAGAGTGCAGTTGCGTAAAGTGGTGTTTTTCACATAATTATGGATTTGCTGCATTTGCCACAAAATCCATCATCTGCTGAAAAATCAGCAGATTTAAGCAAAAAAAAAATGGATTCTAAAATGGTTCAAAAGTTACTTAAAACACAGTGACATGAGTTGCTGCACAGTGGAAGGCCCCTTTGCAAAAGTTTGCTGGTAACCTTTCTTTTGCTTGTTGCTATATTTAGGTGTTAATCTGGTACTAACGAGGTGTAGCCTAAGCCCAGAGAGTGTTAATAAGTGCAAAAATGTCAAAATAATAAAAAAAACTATCACATGCTGCATAATTTGCCTCTGCTTGCTGTGTAACTTAGTCAACCCTTCCACATAGCCCTCTCCTACCGCATAATTCCAGTGGACCTATTACAAATGTATTCACATGTAACTGTTACTCCCTATTTGCCAATAATTTCTGACTGTAATCATGAAACTTGAAAATTAATTTAAAAAAAATAATACAAGTGAAACAAGAATGTTAAAAATAGAAAAGATAATATACTCCAATATACTTCAATATGCTAATAATAACATAGATAATAACGCTAGGCAAAACTACCAAAAATGAAACATGACTTCTCCCTGTTACCCACATTGTAATCTATCCCTTCATTAAGTCGATAAGAACACATTAAGCATAAATATTAGCTTAACTGTGTAGTGTAAAAAGGTAAAATCTGGCCTCAATCTCTTCCCTGTTTCACCAAATGGTGTGATCCTCGGCAAATACAAATACTGCATTTCAAGAGTCTCCTTTCTAGCCTGCAGGCGTCAGGCTGAGTGGGACTCTGCTCCCTCTTTACTTCCTCATTGTCCTGCAGGGCTGGTCTTCAAGGTTGGGGTAGGGCCGAGGATGGCAGCAATCAGCAAACACTGTTGTCTCCTCCTCCCTCCCTTTGTTCTAACAGGTGCATAATGGGGGCAGCTGTAAACAGGACAATCAAAAGGGCAGAGGCCGTAGGTGTCCTCCTGAGACATCATCATTCCGTGACCATCAGATCAGTCACTGATAACTGGGGGCAGGTCAGCAGTTCAAGTTCATGGCCATTATAAGTAACGCTTTGCGCTAATGACCCTGCAAATCAGTTAAGTGAGAGGGGACATTTTTTTGTCCCCTTGTTTCCCCCCCACACTCGTACCCTGTGTCCCCCACACTCCAAAATATGGGGGGTGATATATACCCGCATCCCCCACATTTCCTACGCCCATGCTGAAGAGAACAGAGGACAAGGTGATGAGATGGATCTTGAAAGTGAACAAAACGACTCGAGGGCTGTACCAAATGGATCACTTCCATTTAAAACAACTACAGAGACTGAGCTTCGAAAGTAAACGAGAATTCTACTTGGAGGGGGTGGGAAATGTTGGATCTCTTAGGTGGTACTTCTTTCAATTAAGTCATAAAATCTGTGAGTTAGCATCAAAATATAGCATTTAAAATGTGTGCGCCTGGGATATTGGGTGAGGTGTGGATATGCTCAACTTTCCCTGAGTAGCCTTATGGGACATGGACAGAATGTGTAGAGCTTAGGGTACATGAATACGCTTTAAGGAACAGGGAGCACATTGACACACTGAGGGGTGGCCAGTACCATAGCAAAGGTGCCAATGGGTCCCAGTGTGAGCAGGGGAAATCCCCCCAATCCTCTTGTTTAGCTTTAATACGTGGGATTCTGCATGCCTGTATAAAAACCCATTGATATCTGAACAACTGTAATAATTTGAGTTCTGATGTCACCATGCCTGCTTCCAGAGCCATTAGCCGATAAAGCAATTTAAAGAACATGGGTGCTTTTCTTTCTTTAGCTCTGTTTTTTTGTAGTTCATTGACAAGAAGAAAGCAGATATTAATGGCAATACCACAAAATAAAATGATGGACGAAGTGTTGAAACTTTTCAGTCACTCACCCCCAGTCACAGATCTGGGGTTAATCCATCATTATTTTCCTCACCACCACACCCTAGTTTGGACCCAACCATATGCAAATCAGTCTTGACTCTGTTCCCTAGGGGAACAGTAAAGCCCAAACTGCCAAGCCAGGTCCTCCCTGGAACAGAAACAGGCATCATAGGCCTGGTTTCAGGGTATCATCATCATTCGCCAGGCTAGCTTGAATCCAGTGGCGCAGCCAGTACGGGACCCACATCTGGGCATACCCTTGCCACTTAGGGTGTTCACAGCAATACAAAAAAATGGTAATGGCAACATTGATAATTTTGGCACTCCTTTTAGTAATTTAGAAAATATATAATCTTTCTGCAGGTTTCTACTGCACCTTTAAAAGAAAAAAAAGATTAAACTGCTTCTAATATCATTTTGCAACAAATGCCCAACAGCTTTTTGGATGTTTTTCATTTTGCACTAGACTATTTTTAATTTTCATGTTGGCAAGCTTGCTCTCTCTTTCCTATAAAAAGGATACGCACCAAGATGTAAGTGGTGTGTGAGAAAGGTGATAGTGTAACCATGTATTTCATGGAATAAAGTGCCCCCTGCTGTACATAATAAGATGTTGCAAATCACCTCAGGATTCCATAACCTTATAAAGGAACGTGGCCTTCAGCCTCATTGCTCTATATGGTCATGGAACACCTTGGTGACTTGCAGTACCCTTATAATGTTTGGCAGGTGGTGGGTAGCCCAAATATAAATGGGGTGCACTGGGCCCTTAATACTCCTGAGCCCCACAACCATTATAGCTATTCTCCTCTTGGGTAAGGGGAGGCTCACAGACACACTGTGAGGAAAGCAGGATACATGGTAGCCTATGAGGATCGTAATGCAAAGTGACAGACTTTGAGAAGTGTCCTGTACATTGATTGACTGTTACAAGCAGGAAGGCACAAGGACAGATTGCCTAGGCAGTGGTTTAAATGCACATACTGTGAGAGGCACTGGACAGACTGGGGTGCATGAGGCATCTGGACAAACTCTGAGGAGAGCACCGAATATGGACAGACTGCGAGGAGTGTGTGGCACCGGGATAGACTGGAGAGTATAGGACACATGGACATATGGAGAGGAGAGAGGGGAGACATGGATAGAGAATGAGAAGAGAGGGGAACAAGGACAGACAGCGAAGAGAATTGCTCACATGGACAAACCGAAGGGGAGACATGGACTTACAGTGTCAGTTGTTTTTGGTACAAATACTGTAAGAGTGGCTTGGAGCAATGAACTTGAGGCACTTGTAGCTCAGAGACAAGGGATAGATTATCAGGATCTGATGGCATTTGGTAAGTGTGGTTATCATGTGCGACAACAATAATGTGAGGAGCTTGGGGGCAGAGGCACACATTGTGAGAAGTTGAGAAACATGCAGTGCCAAGAGTTTTAGGCAACTAGACAGCAAATGTGGGACCTTGTGGCCTAAGGACACAGTATGGAAGCCTAGAGACATGGAGAGATACTGTAAAGTAACTTGAGCCAAACACGTAGACTGGGTGAGAAACATGGGCCAAATGGACATTGTCTATATGGACAAGGAATGTGATGCTCTTGGGTTAGGCTGACCATATTTTGAGAAGCGAATGCTGGGACAGGTCAGAGGAAAAAAAAGTAGGACTTCAACCTTACTTCTATAGGTGCACTTAAATAACATTAGCTATGGCAAGACTTCTAGTGTCTACCCTAAGACCCCTTGCGCTACTCTTGACCTCCCCTCTGCTGTAACACATGCATGCAGCCAACATCAACCTGTGCTGCATTCATGTGCTGCAGCAGACGGGAGACAGATACATTATTATACAAAAGCATACTTTTTGGCTCTCCTTTGCAAAAACTGAGACATGTATTTAAAACTGAGGAATAGATTAGAGTGGGGAAGGTTGGGGTAGACTGTAGTGGGGTAGAGTGGAGTTGATTGAAGTGGAGTTGGATAGGCTGCAATGGAGTGGGGTAGATTGGGGTAGAGTGGAGTGGGGTGGATTACAGTAAATTAAAGTGAAGTGGATTTCAGTAGATTGGAGTGGAGTGAATTCAAGTAGATTAAAGTGTAGTGGATTGGGGTAGAGTGGAGTAGACTGAAAAAGAGTGCGGTAGGGTGGAGTGGGGTGGAGTGGGGTGAATGGAGTGGGGAAGAGTGGAGTAGGGTAAAGTGGAGTAAGGTAGAATGGTGTGGGGTAGCTTGGAGTGGGATGGAGTGGGGTAGATTGGAGTGGAGTAGATTTCAGTGGTGTAGATTGGAGCAGGATGGATTAGGGCAGAGTGGGTTAGATTGGAATATACTGGGGCAGATTTGAATGCAGTGTGGAAGACTGGGGTAGACTGGAATGGATTGGGGTAGATTGGAGTAGGATATATTGTGGTGGATTGGAGAGGGGTAGGTTGTGGTAGAGTGGGGTGGGGTAGTTTGGGGTAGAGTGAAATGGGGTAGACCGGAGTGGAGCTGGTTAGCTTGGAGTGGAGTGGGGTAATTGGAGTGGACTGGAGTGGGTAGAGTGGAGTGGGGTAAATTGGAGAGGTTGGGGTAGACTGGAGTAGGGTAGATTGGAGTGGGGTAGAATGGGATCGGGGAGATTGGAGTGGGTGTGGGGTAGACTGGAGTGAGGACATTGGAGTGGAGTTGATTGGGGTGGGATAGACTTGAGTGTGGTAAATTGGGGTGGAGTGGATTGGATTAGGGTAGACTGGGGTGGAGTTGAGTGGGGTAGATTGGGGAGAGAAAAACTGAGGTGCATTTTAGTGGAATGTAGTAATCAATCAATCAATCAAATCATTTCTTAAGCGCACTACTCACCCGGTAGGGTCTCAAGGTGCGGCGGATAGTGGCCGGTTACTGCTCGAAAAGCCATGGTTTTAGGTGCTTTCTGAATGTTAGTAGGTCTTGCGTAGGTTAGTGGGGAGGGAGTTCCAGGTCTTGGCGGCGAGGTGGGGAAAAGATCTGCCGCCGGAGGTGGTGCGTTGGATGCTGGTGCTGTGGCGAGGGCGAGGTCGGGGGAGCGGAGCTGGCGAGTAGGTATATGGAAGTTTACTCGTTCGTTGAGGTAGGCCGGTCTGGTGTTGTGGAGGGCCTGGTGAGCGTGGACGAGGACCTTGAAAATGATCCTTTTGTTGATGGGCAACCAGTGTAGGGATCTGAGGTGGGTGGATATGTGTTTGTGGCAAGGGAGGTTGAGGATGAGTCGTGCGGCTGCGTTCTGGATTCGCTGGAGTTTTCTTTGAAGTTTGGCTGTGGTCCCAGTGTAGAGGGCGTTGCCGTAGTCCAGTCTGCTGCTGATGAGGGCGTGGGTGCCATTTCTTCTTGTTTCTAGGGGTATCCATTTGAAAGTCTTGCGTAGCATGTGAAGGGTGTTGAAGCAGGAGTATGATGTGGCGTTGATTTGCTGGGTCATGGAGAGGGATGAGTCCAGTATGATGCCAAGGTTGCGTGCATGGGTGGTGGGTGCTGGGGGGTGGTCTGAGGGTGGTGGGCCACCAGGAGTCGTTCCATGCTGAAGATGATTATCTGTTTTGTTTGAGTTCAATTTGAGGTGGCTTGTTGTCATCCATTTGGCGGTGTCGAGGAGTCCGGTGTGCAGGTTAATATTGGCGGTGGCTGGGTTCTTGGTGAGGGAGATGATGAGCTGGGTGTTGTCAGCGTAAGAAATGATGGTGATGCCGTGGGGGAGGAGGATGTTGGCGAGAGGAGCCATGTAGATGTTGAAGAGGGTGGGGCTGAGGGAGAATCTTTGGGGGACCCCACAGATGATCTTGGCGGCTGTAGACCAAAAAGGAGGGAGGCAAACTCTTTGGGTTCTTTCGGAGAGAGGAAGGAGGTGAGACAGTCCAGCGCCTTGTGGCGAATTCCGGCGTAGATCAGGGGTGATTGGTGTATATTGGAGGAGAGTAATCTAGAGTGGAGTGAGGTTGAGCAGATTTGAGTTGGGTAGAATGGGGTAGATTGGAGATGGATAGATTGGAATGGGGAATTTGATGTGAAGTAGATTGGGGTGGGGTAGATTGGAGAAGGGCAGATTATGGTGGCATCGTGGACTAGATTGAGTTTGGTGGAGTGGGGTAGATTTGAGTGGAGGGTGGTAGATTGAAGTGGAGTAGATTGGATTGAAGTGGGATAGATTAGAATGGGGTAGATTGGAGTGGGGCGGGTAGGCTGGATTGGGGTAGAGGGAGGTAGATTGGACTGGAGTGGGGTAGATTTGAGTGGAGTGTGGTAAACTAGTGTGGACTGGATTGGATTGCTATAGTTTGAAGCGGGATAGATTGGAATGGGCTAATATGGAGTGGGGTAGATTGAAGTGGAATGGGGTAGATTGAATTGGGGTAGACTGTGGTGGATTGGAGTGTGGTAGATTGTAGTAGAGTGGAGTGGGGTCATTTGGGGTAGAGTGGAGTGGGGTAGATTGGAATGGAGTTGGTTAGCTTTAAATGGAGTGGAGTGGGGTGGATTAGGGTAGATCAGATAGGGCTAGAGTGGAGTGGCAAGGGAGTGGGGTAGATTTGAGAGGGGTATATTGGAGGGGGTGGGGTAGACTGGAGGGGGTAGAGTGGACTGGGTTGAGTGGAACTGGATTGATCAGGGGCGATTGGTGTATATTGGAGGAGAGTAGATTGAGGTAGAGTTGGATGGGGTAGACTGGAGTAGTGTAGATTGGGGTGGGGTCAAGTGGGGTAGATTTGAGTGGAGTGTGGTAGATTGAACTTGAGTGTGGCAGACTAGGGGTAGATTGGACTGGGTATATTGGACTGTCATAGATTGAAGTGGAGTGGGGTAGACTGGAGTGAAGTGAGGTAGACAGGAGTGAGTTGGAGTGGAGTGGGGTAGTGTGGGGCGGAGAGGAGTAAATTGGGGTAGGTAGATTGAGGAAGGGGTAGAGTTAGATGGTTTGGGGTAATTGGAGTGGGGTGGAGTGGGCTAGATTAGAGTGGAGTGGGCAAGAGTGGCCTGGGATAGACTGGAGTCGAGTAAATGGATAGAGTGGAGTGGGGTAGTCTGGAATGGAGTGGGGTAGACTGGAGCAGAGTGGGGTAGATTGGAGTGATAGTTTGGAGTGGGGTAGATTGGAGTGGGTAGAGTGGGATGGGATGGACTGGAGTAGGGTCGATTGGGGTGGAGTCTGTAGCGTAGAATGGAGTAGAGTTGATTGGTGTGGAGTAGATTGGGGTGGGGTAGATTGGGGTGGAGTCGGTGGGGTAGACTGGAGTGGGGTGAAGTGGATTGGGGCAGTAAGATAGCTTGGAGTAAAGTGGGGTACATTTCAGTGGAGTGTGGTAGAGTGGGATAGACTGGAGTGAATTGTGGTAGATTGGGGTAGAGTGGAGTGTGATAGACTGGGGTAAAGTGGAGAATGGTAATTGGGTGGCTTAGAATAGGGCAAATCGGAATGGAGTGAAGTAGATTGGAGTGGAGTAGTTTGGGGTCGAGTTTGGTAGACTGGGGTAGACTGAAGTGTAGACTTAAGTGGGGTAGAGTGGGGCAGATTGGGGTACAGTGAGATAGACTGGCGTGGGGTAGAGTGGAATTGGGTAGATTGGGTGGGGTAAATTGGAGTGGGGTATATTGGAGTGGGGTAGAATGGGGTAGACTGAAGGGAAGTAGATTGGAGTAGAGAAGATTGCGGTGGAGTAGAGTCGGTGGAGTAGATTGGTGTGGGGTAGATTGGAGTAGGGTTGACTGGAGTAAGGTAGATTGGGGTGCAGTTGGGTGTGGTAGAGTGGGGTGGAGTGGAGTAGATTTGCATGGAGTGTGGTAGATTGGAGTGAAGTAGAGTGGGTTAGATTGGGGTAGGGTGGAGTGGAGAAGATTGTGTGGATTGGAGTGCGGTAGACTGGAGTTGAGTGGTGTAGTTTGTGGTGGATTGGAGTGGGTTAGACTGGAGTAAAGTGGAGTAAGGTAGATTTGGACAGAGTAGAGTGGAGTAGACTGGAGTGGGGTAGATTGTGGTAGATTGGAGAGAGATAGAGTTGAGTGGATTGGAGCAGAGTGGTATAGATTGTAGTGGAGTTTGGAGTGGAGTGGGGTAAAATTGAATGGAGTGGGGTAGACTGGAATGGGTTTGACTAGGGTGGAGTGGAGTGTGGTATACCGGGGTAGATTTAAGTGGAATGGGATAGACTGGACAGGGGTGGAGTAGATTGGGATGTGGTAGATTGGGGTGGGATGCAGTGGTGTGGGGTAGATTAAAGTGAGGTGAATTTGGGTGGACTGAGTATTAAGTTAGATTGGAGTGCAGTGGAGTAGGTTGGAAAAGAGTGAGGTAGATTGTCAACACCTAATGTATTGAAATGTTTTGGTTGTATTCAAATATTTATTTCCACCACACTTCAGATTTGTTTTAAAATGTGTTCCATTTGTACTTTCACAATTCTGATATAGTCTGAAACATCAGCACAGTTCATTTTTGTTGTGAGGTAGTAAAAACTAATATCCTGCATCCTCTCTTCTCACATGGCTAATCATCAGGATTGTCACAAATTCTCTCACTTTGATGTCAGAGAAAGAAAAGTAAACATCAAGCAAAACAGACCCTGACACTTGACCTCTGTCTTTGAATGCACAGCAAATGTGACAAGATAAGAACATGTTTTAAAGGACTGTTTACAGAAAAATGCACTTGGAATGATACAGTAAACAAGGAATGCTCACAGAAGGGACAAACTCAAGCTGGGCAGCCTAAAGCAAATAAAGCCAGCAAATAGAAATCAATCAACTGTGAGTATGCACCTGGGAAAAATGCATTCCCAGGGAAGCATTAAGAATGCCTCCAAGAAGTTGTAAGAAACCTTCGACCTAAAAAGCAACCATAATGAGGATTCAGATGGCTCCTCACAGCCCAAGGAAGGTAGCAGCATTATTTCATGGGTCGGATCTATCTGTGAAACTATGCTGCTTCTTTCCTATGCCCCTTCCCCTCTCATCCTCATCGCTCAGCCAGAGCCTCAGCTATGTTTTGCAGGCAGGCTATGCATAGGCCGAGGGAGAACCGGCAAGGTTAATTCAATGACTCGATAGGCATTCCCTCCAACCTTGAAAACCGCCTCCATAGCTTTAAATCTATCGGAAAATAAGTATCTTTGTGACCTAGTCTGCTATTCCTTCTCTCTCGATTGTTTAGTAACATCAAATCTGCAGTGCTGACATTCAGGTGCCCAGAATGCTCATATAAAAGAAGATACAAATACCAAGTCTCCATAGACACAATGCAAGTGCTAAAACATGACATTGCCACCACCCTCCCGCAAAATCAAAAGGCACTCACTTCGCAAAGCCCAATAGAAGGGACTCCCATACTTTACTACACCGCTATAACACCTGCTTTCAGAAGCATCGCTAAACTGAGACTCACCTCACCCTCCTAAGTCCCTCCCCCAGCACTTCATGACGTAGAGAGCATAGGCTAACAGTGTGATTCCTCAATGCTGGGTCTCCTGCCCACAGGTGCATCACTGCAGCCAGATCATATGCCTAAAGTTGTACCAGTTGACGTTGCAAACTTTCACCTGATACACTGTGTTACTTGGGAGCCTCTCCACAACACGTTTAGTTTCCCCAAGAACCATGTTTTGATATCCTAGTGGTATTTACCAAGGGCGTAACAAGGCCCAGCCTTTAAGAGGTTAAGACTTTGAATGGGCACATCCATCTTCAAAGCCAGAGTCACAATTGTTTGCCTAGTTATGCAGCTTAAGCACAAGTCTATAGTTATTTTCTTTTCGTAGCATAATCTCCAGCATGAAATACCTTTACATTGTAGGATAGGATATCAGTACAGGAGAACTCTCAAGCGGTCATGGGAAGGATGGCTTTCTTACAGGCTCTATTTAATATACAGGGAGTGCAGAATTATTAGGCAAATGAGTATTTTGACCACATCATCCTCTTTATGCATGTTGTCTTACTCCAAGCTGTATAGGCTCGAAAGCCTACTACCAATTAAGCATATTAGGTGATGTGCATCTCTGTAATGAGAAGGGGTGTGGTCTAATGACATCAACACCCTATATCAGGTGTGCATAATTATTAGGCAACTTAACAAAAAACAAATATATACCCATTTCAATTATTTATTATTACCAGTGAAACCAATATAACATCTCAACATTCACAAATATACATTTCTGACATTCAAAAACAAAACAAAAACAAATCAGTGACCAATATAGCCACCTTTCTTTGCAAGGACACTCAAAAGCCTGCCATCCATGGATTCTGTCAGTGTTTTGATCTGTTCACCATCAACATTGCGTGCAGCAGCAACCACAGCCTCCCAGACACTGTTCAGAGAGGTGTACTGTTTTCCCTCCTTGTACATCTCACATTTGATGATGGACCACAGGTTCTCAATGGGGTTCAGATCAGGTGAACAAGGAGGCCATGTCATTAGATTTCCTTCTTTTATACCCTTTCTTGCCAGCCACGCTATGGAGTACTTGGACGCGTGTGATGGAGCATTGTCCTGCATGAAAATCATGTTTTTCTTGAAGGATGCAGACTTCTTCCTGTACCACTGCTTGAAGAAGGTGTCTTCCAGGAACTGGCAGTAGGACTGGGAGTTGAGCTTGACTCCATCCTCAACCCGAAAAGGCCCCACAAGCTCATCTTTGATGATACCAGCCCAAACCAGTACTCCACCTCCACCTTGCTGGCGTCTGAGTCGGACTGGAACTCTCTGCCCTTTACCAATCCAGCCACGGGCCCATCCATCTGGCCCATCAAGACTCACTCCCATTTCATCAGTCCATAAACCTTAGAAAAATCAGTCTTGAGATATTTCTTGGCCCAGTCTTGACGTTTCAGCTTGTGTGTCTTATTCAGTGGTGGTCGTCTTTCAGCCTTTCTTACCTTGGCCATGTCTCTGAGTATTGCACACCTTGTGCTTTTGGGCACTCCAGTGATGTTGCAGCTCTGAAATATGGCCAAACTGGTGGCAAGTGGCATTGTGGCAGCTGCACGCTTGACTTTTCTCAGTTCATGGGCAGTTATTTTGCGCCTTGGTTTTTCCACACGCTTCTTGCGACCCTGTTGACTATTTTGAATGAAACGCTTGATTGTTCGATGATCACGCTTCAGAAGCTTTGCAATTTTAAGAGTGCTGCATCCCTCTGCAAGATATCTCACTATTTTTGACTTTTCTGAGCCTGTCAAGTCCTTCTTTTGACCCATTTTGCCAAAGGAAAGGAAGTTGCCTAATAATTATGCACACCTGATATAGGGTGTTGATGTCATTAGACCACACCCCTTCTCATTACAGAGATGCACATCACCTAATATGCTTAATTGGTAGTAGGCTTTCGAGCCTATACAGCTTGGAGTAAGACAACATGCATAAAGAGGATGATGTGGTCGAAATACTCATTTGCCTAATAATTCTGCACTCCCTGTAGAATGCAGACTCTGCACCCCCTTGTACTACATGTTAATCCTAAATTTTAGTTCAGCAAATATTCTTGATTTGGGTATGATTGGGTACTCTAAATGTGGACGGATGTGAGTTGTAATACAACACGAAGCACAGAAACCAAGCACAAAGCATCAATATCCACTGTGCCCTGACAGCAAAGTCATTTACCCACATTTGAACACTGGTAGCAGTAGAATATAAAACATTACCATTCAATGAACAATACCTGCCGGCACTGCGTTGATGAATCGACTTGTCTACAATTGAAGCCTGTGAATTGTTTACGTATGCCCTACTGATGACATGGTGAATGTATGATTAGTATTCTTTAGCAAGATGCAAAAATCGTGCAACAAAGTTCTTTGGGGGGGACACTTTGCAGTGGCATAACATATATCTTGCAGAAATAATCTTTAATGTACAAAACTTGCTTCAAACATGAGTGTTGGGTTTAAATAACAACATTAATTGAAAAAGGCTGCAGACGTGTGGGGGGTGGTCTACCGGGTTACAATCACAGGAGAGGGGACAATAAATACGTCCAGCTACCACATCTCCAACCTCGTGATTTTCAGAGATAAAGGCTGCCTATTATTCCCGCAAATAGATACTCTAACACCGTAAATACATGTACTTAGTACTTTCAATTCCAAGTAGCATTCTCCTGCTGACATTACAATCTCCTCCCATCTTAAAACAATGTTAAATATCTTATTGTCCAACCCAATGATCTATGTCGAGCCCCCAACAGCCTTTTCTTCCGTTTCCCCCCACAACCCTCTACATGTCCTTTAGCTGTGAAGACACAACAAAATGTAATTCATAGGAAGAAAATCATGTGAGGTCTTTCTCTTGACAGTGTGGAGCAGGTAACCAGTTTCCTCTCTCTGCCGTCCCTACTATCGCTTGAACAGTGAACACACGTCTAGCTATACTTCCTCTCACTTCCGCCCCACATATCTGCTTCCTTCCCTCGCCTATGCCCTTCTGCTTTATGCTGCTCCCCATTATTACTCATATTCTTCCCTTACCTACCTGTTGGTAGGTAAGGAAAGAATATGGCCTGGATTACCACTGAGCACTCTTTCGTCTGGCATAGGGTAGACCACCATATTCCATTCTCAAGACTTTTTCATTTGCTCTGTTGTATCTTCTCTTTTCCTCTCTCCTGGTCTCCCTTTTCTATTTCTCCTACCCCTCTCCCACTCTCAGTGCTTTGAAGTGACCGTACAGTTACTTAAAGAACTACTTTCTAATGTATTTATTGATAAAATTATGTCTGTCGTACAGTTATTTGGTTCTCACTGAGAACCAAACAACCGCATAGCATAATAAAAATATATATTCAATTGTATTAACTCCACTTTACATTTTTGTGGGACAGCAGAAGTACAAGTACATTTTCCATCCAACATGTTCACGAAATCCGAAATGTAAACAACCTAAGTGGAGGAGGGGCAAGTTGCCAGATGGTCACCATGTTGACTGCCACCTGCCAGCTCAGAGTTCCATAGCTCCTCGGCTGGAAGCTGAGGACCCATAGTGCCCCCAGAGCTGTCAGCTCAATGCTACATGGTTTTATAGCTATGTATTTAGGGCCCATGGTTTCTACTGACAATAGGCAGTTCAGAGCTGCATTGGTCTCTTGCTAGGTTTCTGGGCCCATGATAACCCATGGCACCAATCCGCTCTGAGCTGTTGTCTGGGTGGGCACTCAGGACCTACCCATCAGGGCCCATGGTGACTCCCAATGGATTGGCTTCTTCTATAGCAATGCTGTCCCAAATGCACACAACCTAGAAAGGGCTAAAGTGGACAAGGGCCATCATTTTAACGGGATAGGGTAGATGTGGTACTGTTGAGCTGGAAATGTCTCTTGCGTGGTGTACGGGCATGTATCCCTGCCCTGAGTGACTCAACTGCATGTGAAAGTGGGATCCTGACTTTTTTATTGGCCCAGCTAACATGCTAAACTAGCACATGTGCAAAGACCTAGGGGTGTCAATGGTAATGGTAAGGTAGAGAACCTGTTTGGTGACCTTGAGGGGAACAGAGTGTTCCCTCTTTAGCCAACATGGGACTACTGTCCAGGTCCCGGGTTGTTGTCATGAAATTGTGCTGTCAAGTTACTCATGTTCACGAATTAATACCCCAGAGCACACCTTTTTTCTTTGTTTAAGGAGAGTGTGGCCTACCAACTCCACTTGTGTAAAGTTCCATTTCAATGTAACACCCAGACCTTTGCACTGAAATTCTGTCTACATGTCACATGTGTGTATGCGTGATGGGTGTGTGGCACACGTGTGGTAACTAGGTTCCATGTGAGATGCGAGTATGATTGATGGGACTAGTGGAATCCATTTAGTAAGGTCCTCTGATTCAACAATGGAGGGTGCATACAGATTGCATTACCTGCATTCCCCTGGCTGGAGGGGGTGACTCAGATATCGAAAGGAGAAACGAAGGAGACAGGACTCACCTTAGAAATGTTATGACAATGTTTCTAACAAGCAATTGCCAATTAGATTTTCCTGAGTGCTGCTATTTGGTAGGTGATAGGGGAGATGGGATGAGTCATATTCTACTCTTAAAGAGATGTTTTTATGTAGGGCCTACCCTTTTTCTTTCCCTGATTGATGCTTAAGCAAGGCTGATGGCAGCTGGGTGCAAACGTTTCAAACTTTATT
Organism: Pleurodeles waltl; assembly: GCF_031143425.1. NCBI lineage: Eukaryota > Metazoa > Chordata > Amphibia > Caudata > Salamandridae > Pleurodeles > Pleurodeles waltl. Next base: position 546,993,492 of record NC_090440.1, on the reverse strand, counting down.
GGGCCTGGTACAAGATACTCCTGCTTGGAGTCAGCATAACCACTACCTACTGTGAGAGTCACCACATTGCACAAAAGCTGTGTCTGCAGAACTGACAGAAAATTGCATTTGAAAGGGAGCCACTGCAAACCGCTTCCAGGATCTCCCAGTGTCATGTCTGGAAACTTAGAATACAACTGGAACTCAAACAACCACACTGTGTTCCAGTCCCACATTCTTCTTGACCAAGTAAGGGAGTGTTCTATAGTGTGCTCAAAGAGCTTGTGTGTGACCAGGACTGGTATCTGCATGGCAACCAGACAAACAGAGGTGAGGAAACATCACCTAAAGTCTGGACAACTTTCTGGAGAAGCTCTAGGTCTGACTATTAACTAGATGCCTGCCTGCCTGTGTTGGACCTGGCCCTTTTTGAAAGATCATCCCCCCAAAAATGTGCCTCCTTCCTCCTATGTTTTCTGACCTGTTTTGTTGGCTTTAAGACTCTGGGCACTTTACCACAGCTAACTAGTGCTAAAGTGCATATGCTCACAGACAACATTGTATTGGTGATTGGTTTATCCATGATTGGCATATTTGATGTACTGGTAAGTCCTTAGTAAAGTGCACTGTGTGTGCCCAGGGCCTGTAAATCAAATGCTACTAGTGGGCCTGCAGCACTAATTGTGCCACCCACATGAGTAACCCTATAAACCTGTCTCAGACCTGCCCCTGCAGTGTCTGTGTGTGCAATTTTATACCACCAATACAACATGTCAAGTGTACCCACTTACTATGCCCAAAACTTCCCTTTTACTACCTATATGTCACCCCTAAGGTAGTCCCGGGGCAACCCCGTGATCAGGGTGCAGTGTATTTAAAAGGTAGGACATGTAAAGGTGTGTATTACATGTCCTGATAGTGGAATACTACGAATTCTGTGTTCACTGTTGTAAGGCCTATCTCTCCCATAGCGTAACATGGGAATTGCCTTTACTTTTAAGTGCAGTTTCCCCTTGGGAGCTGATAGAGGTTTGGGGTCTCTGAACTTACAATTTAAAAATACAATCTAAAAAGCAACTTCACCAAAAGATGTAAGTTTGAAAATGCCACTTTTAGAAACTGGGCATTTTCTTGCTTAGCCAATCTGTGCCTCTGCCTGGTTGCTGAATACACATCTGGTTCAGACTGAGAGCTGAGCTGTTTGTTTATTCACTCTAGACAGTGACACAAAGGGAGCTGAGGTGTGTCCTGCATATCCTGATGAGTCTTCCTGGGCTAGAGAGGGAAGCAGGGAGAGCTGACACCTGCACTTGAAATGGCTGTGCCCGTCCTCTCACAATACAGGCTCCAACCCCTAGTGTGTGTCTGGGGCAGGGCAAGGAAGAGTCTTGTGCACTACAAAGACTTTCCGTTGAAGTTTGCCTAATTGGAAGACATAAATGAGTATGAGTATTGGATTGCTGACCCCACAACTTTAGAATACTTCTGGATCAAGAGGAATCTCTGCCAAGGAGAAGAGCTTGATGCTTGAGGAGGACCAGTCGCTCTGCCTGTTGGTTTGCTGTGCTGGCCTGCTGCTGCTTCTACCTTAGGAGTGAAAGGACTGGACCTTTCCTTTCTGAAATCCTGTTTGTGAAGTTTCTCCAAGGGCTTTGACTGAGCTTGCCCCCTGTTCTTAAGTCTCGGGCTATCAACGTCTTCATCTGCCAGCACCTGGGCTCTCTTGCTGAGACCTCAGACCTGCCAAGTGGTGCCACATCCAGGGCCTGGGCCCTTAAAGGAGGAGTTGGTGAACCCAAGGGGGAAATCCACACACCGAAGCTGAGCAGCAGAAAATCGATGCAGCACCCGCCTTGCGGCTATAAAATCGATGCAGCACCAACCTACCAGCTGCAGAAATCGATGCATTGCCTGCTCAGCACTGATTCATTGTTGCCGTACATCTGGATTTTCCATGCATCATCGCTGGGTGTCAAAATCTACAACATCACATCACGGACCTGAGGTTGCAAGCCCAGTAGTCGACGCACTTCAAAAAATGAGGACAGGGAGGAGACTAATGGTCCAGTGTACAACCTCCCGGGTATAATCTTTACAAAAAATAAGGTACACTGTTCCAGCAAGAAGAAAGAAAACACAGGGAAACCCTTCTGTTAGAAGCTATAGCCCTCACACATTCAATAGGATGTCATGCTTCATCATTGGGCATAATCCTCATCAGACCGGCGCTGCAATGTCTGACGGGCTCCCATGCAGGGGGCTCTTAACCGGAGATCTTTTTTCCAATGTCTCTGTGCGGTGGACAGTCACGACCTACAGGCACAAGATGGATTGGAGAGCAAGAGAAAAAGTAAAACTGGCTCAAAACCTAGCAAGTCAACATCAATTTATTAAATCAGAAAAGGGTTAAGGCCAAGATTAAAAAACAACAACGGGAGAGTGCATGATCAGGGTTCCGCCCCCTCTCCAAACACCAATTAGCCAAGGGGTGTACCGGGGCGGCCCAGGGCATGAGCCCCGTGACCACCCCAGTAATCTGGGCTCCCTACCCCGAATCTGGTGTGTCCATCCGCAGGTTGAGCCCAGGACTTCAGGATCCTATCTCTGTTGTTATACCGGGGCCCCACCCTTGGGGTCCCCTCTGTTGCTTCAGGTTACTTTAGTCTCTCTTCTTCCGCCACGAGGGCGACCAGGGCCCCAAAGGTCCTTCGCCCTCCCCACCGGAGAAGAGGCACCTAGCAAAGAACCGCATGTCGGCTATGAATTGGTCAGTACCAAGATCAGACAAATGAACCAGGTCCCTGTGAAACATGTCCGGTCCCTTTAATTGCCGATGAGGAATGTTCCACAAACGGCCTGGACCAGGGCAGAGTTTCGACATCTCTGAATTGAATCTCCTAACGGACACATTGATTGTCCTTGGCTTAATTCCTGGACCCCATTTTTTCCGTGGCACCATGTGGGACCAAGCAATGGATGCGTGTGGGAATTGTTTAGCAAGCTGCGTAATTTCCAGAAATATGGCCTCCCTGAGTGCCTTTCGACCTAAGCGCACCAGATCGTTGCCCCCGAGGTGAATGATGATGAGGTCCGGGGAATGGAGCCCTGCACCTCCACAAGCCAGGTCCACCAACTGTTGCAGCAGTCTAATTCCTGCGCCGCCAACCCCGCACCACCTGAACGCCACCTCTAAGCTCGCCGCCTGATCCGGTTTACGGAGCTGCTGCAACCGGTATGCCGCCCGACGAACGAATGAATGCCCCAACACCCACACCACACGAGGAGCCATCTACTGAAATAAAGGAAAATTGCGTGAGAAAAACGAGTAACCGTGCAGACATGACAAATAATCACTTCTTATACTAATTCTGGCCTAACGTAGCGTTTATAGCAACTGGAAGACCATCTTCCAATGGCTTTCACCTCTGAGATTGCCAAGCCAGCTACCGCTGCCAAGGTGGCCGCGCCAATCCTGAATGAATGGGGGGAGTACCCTCCCGGGTCGACGCCTGCTGTCAGTAATGTAATCTTTAACACCTCCGCAAATTGGTAACGTGACAAGCAGGCCCCATTAGCATGTATGAATAGGGCAGTGGAGTTCTCAATGGGGCGTACCTTCAAGTAAGCAGCTAGATTGGCTACAGGGCATATTGTTGACCCATGCGCTGCCTGTAGTACATTCCGCGCTCCTTTACCTAACAGATCAGTTTTTGATTTACGCAGATGTATAGTGGTAGAGTTACTATCGACTGTTACATCGCGCAACTGAAGGCCCCCTGCATGGTCATTCGTGGAGGCCCCTATCAATTCCCCAATGCGAAAGGCCCCGTAAAAAGCCACAGTGAATGCCGCTGTGAATAAGTTAGCCTCAAACTGTGAGAAAGTAACCAGGGTGACTGAGCTCACCAATTTCTCCAATAATTGCGGGGTTATGGGTCGCCTGTCGTCTGTTCTGGGACCGTCTGCTCTAGACCACCCCACTAGCGCCTGCTTAATAACAAAGGCATAGAGCCTAGAATCTTGCCCTCTTATTTTGGCAAAAAAGCGTATGGCTGACAAGTTGGCTTTTGCGCAAGATACTGGTTTACCCTGGGTCTTTAAATGCTGCAAAAAGGCACAGAGGCACAGATTGCTTCTGATGAAAACCAATCTGGAATGTTCACTGATGTCAAAAACCGTCTATAATGCAAGAAAGCCCTTTCATAAGCCCCCCTAGTGCGTTTTGCCAATGAAGACACTACTAAGGCATTTAATGCGGGACACCAATCTTCCACAGTGATGTTGGGAACTCCGTCATCCTCATCGCCGCCTGTGGGTGGAACCTTCGAAAATCCTGCATTAATGATCGAGACAAGGCATCAGCTGCATTGTTATTCACCCCTGGAACATGCTTTGCTCGGAATGTGACGTTGAGCTTCAAACACCGCAGCACCAAATGTTTCAGCAATCTCAGTACCCATCTGCAACTAGCTTTCTGTCTATTAATACTCTCTACGACAGCCATGTTGTCTGACCAGAATACCACGGATTTGTCTCTTAATATGTCGCCCCAAACTGATACAGCGACGATGATGGGAAATAATTCCAAAAATGCAATATTTTTGGAGAGTCCTAGGCCCACCCAATCACTTGGCCAATCTGCCCTGCACCAGGCGGACCCCAGGATGGCCCCGAACCCCACTCTGCCTGCAGCGTCTGTGAATAGACCGAAGGCGGGGCTATCTACCGTCTGGTGCGGCCAAATTACTGCCCCATTGAAGTCCTGCAGGAAAGCATCCCATACTCTAAGATCCTCCTTCACTTCAGCTGACAGTCTGGTGTGGTGGTGCTTCTCTGTTAAACCAGCCATGGACCTAGCTATGGATCTGGAAAAGGGGCGGGCCATGGGGATGATTCTCAGGGCAAAGTTCAACTGTCCTACCAGGACCTGCAGTTGGTGAAGTGTGACCTTAGTATGGGAAAGGACGGTCCGGATGGACCCCTTAAAAGCCTGGAGCTTATCTAAAGGAAGGCGGCACTCGCCCGCCTCGGAGTCAATTTCTATGCCCAGAAAAGTGATACAAGTGGAGGGGCCCTCAGTTTTTTCCTGCGCAATTGGGACCCCAAATTCCTTGAACATGGTAGTTAGTGACTGTAAGGCCCAAAGGCATTTTTTAGACCTAGGTGGACCTAGGACCAGAAAATCATCCAGGTAATGGATCACGTTATCATGATTGGTACGCCTGGTGAATATCCATTGTAAGGCTGAACTAAACTGCTCAAAATAATTGCAGGACACACTACACCCCATGGGCATACACTTGTCATAAAAACAGTCCCCATTAAACTGAAATCCCAGGAGATGGTAATCTTCGGGGTGGACTGGCAAGAGCCGGAAGGCTGACTCAATATCTGTTTTGGCTAGCAGTGAACCGCGCCCCAGAACCCTCAGCTTCTCCAGCGCCTGATCCACAGTAGCATAGCGAACTGAGCAGAGGACCGGGTCAATAGCGTCATTTACTGAAGCCCCCCTAGGGGCTGACAGGTTATGAATCAACCTGAACTGACCAGGGTCTTTCTTGGGTACTACCCCTAAGGGGGAACAGACAAAGTCATTAGCGGGGGCACTGGAAAGGACCAGACAATCTGCCTAATGTGCGTTCTTTAGCAATTTTTCTTGCGACCACTTTAGGGTTCCTTACAGCAGACAGCAGATTCCTGCAGTGTTTTAGGGGGGGACCCTGGAGGCTGGAATTCTAAAGCCCTGGGAGAAACCTTCGATCAATAATCTAGCAGAAGCTTTGGCTGGGTAAATCTTCAACCAGGGTATAAGTGCTTCTAGGTCAATGGGCGAGGGCAAGGCTGAATTATACATTGGGCTTACTCCCATCTTTAACTTTATCCCTTGATCTCTTAAGGCATTTAAACTCGGGGTGGGATGGATGCCCACAAAATGAACAGGAGTGTCTGAACTTGCACGTCCCAGCGGGCGTGAACATGTCTTTCTGTTGAAAGCCCAACATGAACCTTTTTTGTCATTCGCGTACTGTGCTCGAAAGGGCTGCTTGGTGGGTAACTTGTTATTAACGCACTCTAACCAAACATTCACTTCTGTCTGGTCCCACCCTATCGCTGGGTCCTCCACCTTTGCCCACCTGAAGTCCCTGTCATATTCTAGCCAATTGTTTCCTCCATACGTATGGTGAGCCTTTAATATCTTGTTCGCATAGAATATCATAGCGGTCCCAGATTCTGGCTTTTTCTCAAGCATAACTGACATAAACACATTGTAACCGAACAACCAATTTGTAATGTTCTCCTCAATCTTCTGTTTTTTCTCGCCAAATGCTGAGGATTTTGTATCCTTTTCTTTTGTTTCTACTTCTCTTCTCTTAGCCCTAACCAGGCTAAAAATATCTACAAATTCCCCTTTCCATATTTTCTCTTTTATCTCTGGAGCCACGTGCGCAGCTAACTTCCCTGGCCTGGACAGCAGAGTGTCCACCCCTGACCCTTCAGCAGAAGCAAGTGGTTTTGTGGCACTAACGCCTTGTTCGCTGCTCTTACCATGCTCTTTTTCCACCTGCGGAGTCTGAGTGAGCGAGCCCGATGCCAGGCTGACACAGGGACTGGCTGACGACACCTGCAAAGAAGGAACAACACGCGCCGTCGCCAAAGCTTCAACCTGGCGCTTCAGATCTTGCACTGAACTCTGAAATGACTCGCTAGCCCATGGAGTTGTGGGGGGGGGGGGGTGGAGGGGCAGGAGGTGCACTCAGCTTAGTCAACATCTGAGATACTTCCAATAGGGTCTGAGTTGTTGGATCTTGAGACACTCTTGGCGGGTTAGGCTCACTCCGCCCCTGCTCTGACGTTGTGCCCCCCACTGGTGTCACCCCTTGGGTACTGTAGGATGTATGGACGGGCAATCCCGTAGTTGGGGCTGCTAATACTGCTAAAGATCGCCGTATGTCAGCCAGCATGGAATCCACCCCCAATGCCGGTCCCGGGACCTCTATCACCTCGATTGGTTGAGGCACTGGATTAACTCCTGTGACTGATGTAGATATGGGGGCTCCCAGGGGGACTGGATCCACTGTAGGAGGTGGAGGGGGTGCCTGTATTACACTTGCTTGTTGGACTGCTGCGAGCTGCTTTTTGCTCCTATGTTTGACTGGGGGGAAAGCTGCGCGTGGGGCTACATGTGCCCGACGTGGGCGAGAAGGCCCCTCCCCGCCATTTTCCCCCTCTGAAGGGGCGTCCCCCCCTTCTGAGTCACTGTCACCCAATTTTGCCAAAACTAATTTTAAAAGCTTGGCCAAGTCAGGGTCAGTTCCCTTCCTTTTCCCCAACCTCACCCTAGTTGATGCCATAATCTAACCGTAAAATGAAAAACCTAGTGAACCAGGATGCAGCAGCTGCAATACACTTACCCCAAGACAGATACCCCTGCAAGTGAAATCTTTTTAAATTCCTTAGGTTAAATTACAAGTTATTCAGGTTGTTAAATATTAACCATCCTGTAAGACCTGAAAATAAATTGTGTTAATCAACACCCGCAAAATTGAACCAACGTGCTGCATACACTTTCCAAACCCAATGGTGAAGGCTTTGATGTTAATAACATTCACTTTGCACAGCATATATAACTAATAATAAATTAGTGTAAAGGGATCACCACTACCACGCTGTTCCGTAGGTAAATTGAAATGCTACCCAAAAGATATTCACACATGCCTAATAGCTGCACCCCTGGGGCCCCACCACCCCACACTCGTTTTTCGCACCACAAATCGCGTTTTTCAGCACCCCCGAACGGGAATTCCCACTTTTTAAAAAAACTGCGCGTTACTAGGGGGACCCCCTAACAGGTGAGCGCGCGCACAGTCAACACCACTCCTAAACACGGAGCCCCGTCACCGTGCGCTCATTCACCTCTTTTTGTTGAAACAATGGGCCCCAGGATCTGCCGCAAGCTCCTTTTCCTCCCAAGCGGAATGCCCCTGCTGCCTGTTCTGCTGCACTCGAAGTCCTCGTGTCCGAAAATTGAGCCCGCTCCCTGCCGCCTGCTCTGCTGCGCTCGAAGTCCTCGTGCCCAGAAGGAACGTCCTCGAATCTGGCCCGCGACCTGCCGCTCCCCGAATCCGCTCCTCCAGACGGTGTGCACGCTCGAAGACCTCGTGCCGGTGTGCACGCTCGAAGATGCTCGCTCCGCTCCCTCAAGACGGTGTCAGAACGTCCGGGCCGCCGCGCCAACAGGAAAGAAGGCTGAGCCTTCCGTGGGGGTGCTTTTAAGCCCCCCCACTGGCTTGCAGCGGCCCAGACCGGTTCTGCCCGTACGTTGCCCCAACGTTCCAAAATTAGGAGTTTCCGCTCCCACGTCTCGCGAGGCGTGGGAGCGGAAGCCTCGGCCAGCCTGCGCACAACTAGTGCGAGGGTTAGGCCCCGGCGTCCCCGACCCCTAAGGGGTCGCGCTCCCCCCATGTTGGGGGGGAGCTCTTCCATAGGGGCCCAAGTGAGGTGTGAGGCCACCGCCTGTGGTCCCGTGACCCCAAAGAAAATACCAGTGTGGGTATCATCCGCAACAGCTGCGCCTCCACCGTGCAGGTATCCTAATACTTGAGTGCGAAAGACCGAGACTCTGTCTTGAATGCACAAAGATAATCCGGTCATTAGGACCGTGAGCTTTTGCTAATGTGAACTCTTTGGCTCAATTAGTATTTTGAACTGACCTATGAGTGGCCAAGGTGGTATTTGCATAGTGCAGTCACACCTGTGCCTAACCTTTGCCTATGGCCCTATCTCTGAGAATGTGTCAGCGATTTTGGGGTTGCACCTAGAGTAGGTTAAGACGTTGTAAAGGATTTAGCATTTGGCAAACAGCCCAGAGGTAAGATAGCATACTCTGTAGTTGCATCCACATTTAAGACAGAAGTGTTGCGTCGGTATGGCTGCTGGAGCTCTGAGTCTCTGCCCCATGACCTCCATGAGAAGCCTTTGACTGCTAGCCCTTACCTCACAGAGTGAAGTGGGGAAGGAGTTACGTGTGCTGGTACGGAGAGTCAAAGCAGGACAGACCTCCAGCATGACAATCGCAACTCACCCCAACTGTCACCATTGTGAACCACCAGCCCCTGTTTGCCGTGTGCTCTCCAGAGAGCGGCCTGTGCACCTCAGATCAGCATTCTGTTTGTTTGGGCTTTGCTTCTTCTGTGCTAGCCTGTGATGTACCTTTTCTGTCCGTGTCATGAAACGTAGCACAATTGCTGCGGATTGTTAATGGAGGAAGCTTGTGTTTACCTAACATTTTTATTTTTTATGTGGTAACGTAAACATGACAGGCATATTTGTAGAGTGTATAGTCACCGTGAGTGTGTCTCTGGATCTACTGACAGACATGGAGGTCAGTTCTTCCCCAACTCAGTGGTTCTCATTTTATCAACCTGGGAAGCATGAAAGGCGAAGTGGACCTGCCGGAATTCGGACATGTGACCATGGCATCAAACACATACCTCTGGAGCGGACACAATAATCCACTGTGTAATTGTTTTAATGTAACAAATAACTTGTGTTTTATGCAGCACTTGCTGCAGTAGATATTATAATTTTTCAGCACTGTAGACAGCAAGTGCTCCATAGTGAATTTAGTGATATATATGTTATCATTCTCATAAGGAGGAAAGGTTGAGATGCCCCTACAGGACGTAGAGACACTGCAGGTTACATATAGATCACCACAGTAGCACATTACTTGCTAAATACACTTACATGAATATCATCTGCATTACCAAAACAGAACATGGTGCCACAAGTACATGCTTCGTGTTGTGCATGGCCTCAAAGCACTATAGCCCTCATTATGAGTTGCTTTGCTGACGATGCAATAATTATTGCACCTTTTAAAATCCGATATCAGATGTGAGATAATTATCACGAATACAGGTACTGAACTTTACAATTAGGCTTTAAAATTTGGATTACTCTGCTTTTGACACCAACATTCACATCTTCTGGTATTTACAGTGTATTTCCCCTCAGTTAATATTAGTTTGCCGCATTCATGAGATGATTACTGCAAAACTCGTGACTACAGACCCTTCCAAAAAAAAAAACAGTCCCACTCATAAGAAGGTCCTGCAAAACAAAGCACTACTGACATGTTTTTTATTTTTATTTTGAAAGTCAAAATCATTCTCATATTGTGTCTATCATATGGCTGTCTTCCTCTCTTGATTATATACTCATTAACTTGTATTTCTGGCTTTCGTTGCATTTAAAGTGTGCATGACACCCCTGCTGTGTTTTAGTCTTTCATCTGGAATGCTCTATCCCTTGCTACCGGTTACCTTGCAAGTGCACAGATCAAGACGGGGCAGAAGGTTACCCACAAAGCAATAACAAACCAAATACAGCCTTATCTGGCTTTAAACTGCCTCTGGATGGCTAGTAGAACACTTCAGATGAGGCTGACCTCCAGAAGCCACCCACAGCCCAGCCCAGCCCATGGCATCTGAGAGGGGCGGATGGAGGGGCAAAAGCCATTTTGGCCTACGCCCCTCATATTTCGTATGTCGTCCATATGCCCTCCAAGCCTTTCAAGAAACACTGCTGGGAAGAGCTGGTTCTTTCTTTCCACCTATCATAGCTCCCAACCCCGCTAGCCCCTCTCTCCAGCGCTTGTTATGCAGTATCATAGCAAGCACCTCGGCGTGCATATGAATGTGCCACACTTGTCCCGGAACCCATCATCTGCTATACAATAAATACACATTTTTTCACACAAAGCATGTTTGTAGTTAAAATGGGTCAAATGCAATCAAAAATCTTACACACGGTGCTCAACACCGTGTTTCGTACTCAACCCCCTTCTGGTGAATACTGTATTCAGACATTTGATGAGGTGACAGGTTTGCCAACATAGGGTTAACATCTGCTATTGCCCACTGACATATTAAACAAAAACCTTAAATACCTGAACGTAATTCGAACAGGGTGAAATCGAAGAAATATTCCTTCTCATGAAAATAGCTTGATTCTCTTTTAATACCTGTTCCTGCTTTCTTCGCTGACAATGTTCTTAAAGCAGCAATTATTTCAAAGAAGTACATAGGATTTTTACGCATCCCAAACACGTTGCATCTCTTTTTATGATCTGTTGTCTTGAATGCTAAAGCACTCTCAAATGTGGCATGTACTTAACTGCGGTGTTTTGCAGGATACTGCTTTACAGGACTGTTCTGGGCCTTGGCAACCATCTCAAGAGTGAAACTTTATTCCCAAATGAGACTTCTAGCAATATAATAGAACTGGAATGCACGGAACAAAGAGGCACTCCTTTTATAACAGTGGGCGTGTATAAGGACGCCTGCTTCCTTTCTGTTGAGTCCAACATTATTTATATAATTCATACATACAATTATGGGAGCCAGGAATGGCTGTGTTCATAATGTAGGGTGTCTGGGCGTCCATGCGAAGTAACACCTTGAATTGTCGGTGAATAACATGTTGAAAAGGATCTGCTGTGCGTCGAGTTTTCTTTCACAAGAAATTTAAGCTTGGTTACAACCAGTGGTTAATTTGTACATAAAAATGTGCTGGTACCCAAAGCTCTCATATGAAACGCGGCTGCTGCAATTAACTGTGCGAGGACACAGCACTTGAGGCAGCGTAATCCTAACGCCATCTAGGGCCTGTTTCATTCATTTACAGCCACCCCCTGCCCTTTCAGCTCACTCTTGCATCTTTCTGCTTTCTCCTTTTGTGACGTATTTCCGTCTTTCGTTCCTCCGTATTTCCCATATATGTCTTTTGCTCGCAGTAATTGCCTGATGCAGAAAAACTAAGCGCCGGCCCTCAAAAATAGGTGCTGGTGCTTTTAGTTAATGTGTAATGCCAATGCCCCTGAACATAATATAACTCAGAGCCTTCGAATACAACGTCTCCGCTGAGCGTGACAGTAGTCTCCAGAGCTTAATTTGAACCGGTGCCTCAGGAGGGGGCCACCGGCACCATTTTTGGGGACCAGAACTTATTTTTCTTCAGACTTTTCACCCATAGCAACTGAGGGAAAAACAAAAAGGGGAGAAAGGAGAGAAAACTGTGACGAAGGAAGAATGCAGGAATGAAAAAGAATCCGCGAGAGTGTGAAAGGGGCAGGGCTGTCTGATGGTGGATAAAGGCGTCATGAGGTGCCCACCGCGAGTTTCTGAACAAAACTTTGGGTCCCGGCATATAATGGTTTACATGTTAAGCACGATATGATAAGGGCTATTATTGGCCTATGCCTGCTAACACTGAAGGCTGGAGTACGCCCTTCCACTAAAGATATGTCCTGTGTATTGTTAAGAGCCGCTGAATGATTCACATAGTAAAATAACTATGTTCTTTACTCGGCAGATTCAGAACAGATGTATTTTACCCTTCTTTTCACGAGTAACACTGAAACCTGGTTCGTCTCTGCAAGGTCACTCTTTGTAACGTCAAAGGAAAAGGTTTGCCCTTGTCCCATTTCGGCAGCAAAAATTCAGCAAGGCATTTCTCTCTGACACGGCAAATTCAGAAAAACATACATCATGATCACTTCGTGTTTCTCTCGCAGTCCCCACGCGCACTGACAAGCGGGCCCGGTCAAAATGCTGATTCCTGCTCTCGCCGCCCGGCTCTTAACACGTGTTCATTGGCTGCCGCCTGCTGTATTATTCATGAGGTGGCGCGCGCGGTGCTCGGGTGTTTCACGGCACGTGTCAGGCTCTGGTCAAAGGCGTGTCAATCCGCAGTCCCCCGACTCCGCCATCGATTGCCGCTCAAGCGCTCGCGCTGAATAAGCGGCTCTTATTAACGAGACACCACGTGCAAGCAAGTCACCGTCGATAAATGCCTCGACGTCATCGATAACGGCGCGAAACCTTCCGGATGGGTTCAATGGCAGGAGTGTCTTGTCGGAGCAGCGGATGTCAAAGGCTCCAACTCTCACAAAACAGGCCCATGGGTGACCAGGTGCAGAGTGGTAGCAAATTGCCCCCCTCTTTCCTGACTCGCCTATCTCTCACAAACCATATGTTATTATACACCAGGACAGAGTGAAATCAAAACTTCTCACTTCGAGTACTGTGCATAATTTTATTTAAATGTTGTGCTTATTACGAGAAATGCCTTTCACCTGTAGTGTCATTAACACACACGAGGTGGTGGGTACAAAAGTCACCGAGACATCGCTGCAAGACTGATTCGAATAGAAAATTCCTGGGCAGCGGCACATAGTTCCCTCGAGACAATTGCTCACACCAAAATTTTTTTTGCAGTAAAAAATAAAATAAAAAATACGCAATAGCGTAACGGATTAGGGATAAAAACGAGTGATTGTGTCAACTTCCCGGGAAATCACTCAATATTAGGCATAGGTTTTGTAAAACACACCTTAGGAGAGCCAAAGTAAAAACTGAACACTAGGGCTAGGGCATAGGTCATTTTCAAAAGTACCTAGAGACAAGGGGAATGGGACTGGCTCAAATAAGAAATGGCTCCTGCAACACATTTTCTGCACAAACTAATCCCAGTGGGTAATATTTCGCTGGAATTTGTCCTCAGTGTCCAAATTTGCGTAATTCTCAAAATGACACATATTTCGAAAAATGCAAAATTATGCGAATTTAATAAATTTTTTGCAAACCCCTAGAAACATATTATGCAATATATATATATATATATATATATATATATATATATATATATATATATATATATAACACATACAACAGGAGTTACACAAGACTACACTTGCGGTTTGAAAACAGAGCACTTATTTATTTAGTTTTGCAGTTCTTTCCAGAGCTGTACATGAGCACCAGTTACTTTAATCAAGGTCAGATTCGTGTTTTTTACGGCATGGGGAGATAAAGTTATTTGCCCAGAATCACAAAAAGTTGAGCCTGTGCCAGGACTCAAACCTGGTTCCCCAGTTCCAGAGACGGCAAGAGTTGCAATCAGCTCCTCTGGCCCAATCGCCACATCTTCTCCCCTCTACTAGACACATTTAAACAGTCAGAGCAGAGGCAAAGCTTTAACTTTATCTAATATACCAGCACTTCTTACCCTTGGCACAAGTATTTTTCTATTACCCGTGATCCTTTCTTATAATTTATTTCTTAACACAAATGTTAACAATATGAATATTTATAAAACTGCCAATATTATTCACTTGCAATGTATCATAACTAGGGTTCACAGGTTTATGGGATTTGTTTTTTTAGACAATTCCAGCTACCTTTATTTTGTGTTTTGCGAAAAAAATGAATCTGAAGCTAGTATCTTTCCACATTTATTTAACCAACATTTGCAAATGAGTTTTAGTTCTATAAGAAGTTATATATAATGCATCACTCATTGATAGTACACTCATATGACATTAGCATTTTACAACACGTGCACATCTGCAACTGTTTGAATGCTTCATTAGGTACATTTTTTAAACTCCTCTGTCAAAAAGATGTGTCAGCCTTTACAGCTATTGGCCTACCAGTCATGACTGTCAGCATCAGAGATATAGCAAAATAATGACTATTTTCACAAATATAAATAAATAGATCGATGTAGATGGCTTTATGTTTGTATTTATATGTAAACATTAGTAACAATGGAAAACTGAAAGCCTAAGTCGTAATTTTTGCTCTTCCTTTGTATGCCATTGTATAAGTACTGCTCCAAGGAGTTGCAAAATCCTCTTGACACCTTTCTTGGTGTGGTACCTGCTACAACTAAAACTGCCACCAGTAGATGAAATAAATAATATGCAAATAACCATCTGTGATGAACGGAAGGGTGCCAAATGGGTCATGTCATGGCTGACAACTTTAGGCAGTTCATTATTTTAAGTCGATTCCTCTAAACAGTGTGATTCGAAGGCCTACCCTCATATGCAAAACTAAGGGGCAGATTTATGTAAAGTGGCGCTGCACGTAGTGCAGCACCATTTTCCCTGCACCCCCCTACCGTCACCGTGTGTGTGCTGTATTTAAAATATGGCGCACCATAGCACAGGGTATGGGGCAATAGCGTAATTTTTCATGATGCTATTGATGTACTCTGCAGGAGTAGCATCAAAATATTGGCACTACTCCTGCTGAGTACAAAGGGCCCCATTCTAAAGAATGGCGCAAGGAAATCTCATAGATTCCTTTATGCCATTTTTGTGGCTCCCCTAACGGGGGAACACCCCCTTTACATACATCATGCCTGGCGCAGGCATAATGTAATGCAAAGGGTTACAGAGTGTCGCAATGCACGCATTGCGCCACCCTGTAAATACAGCGCAGGGATTTCGGCCTCATTCAGCCACATTAAAGTAAAAAATAATGACTTTAATGTGGCGCAAGGTGGCACTAGGGCAATATAAATATGCCCCTAAGAGTTTCAAAATGGATAAAAAGATACAGCTGCCTCAAGGTGTTCCAAGTGAAATGGAGCTTTGACAGGTCCATTGCACTCTGTTTCAAGGTCATTTCTCACTTCTGGCCACTAATGCCTGGTTATCTACATCGAGTATAATCCCAATTTAAATAGATGCACATATTCAGCCCCTTATGCCTAAAATTCTGGATCTCATAGCGTCCCTTAAAATAGTCCACCACAATTCAACAATCGAAGTGGAAACTTCCTATCAGGACTCAGAGCAATATAAATCCTACTCAATGATCCAACTTGAATTGTAGGCTTGCCAACATACAGTCTGGAAGTCAAAACATCTCAGTGATACAAAACTTATTTCTGTTAGGAGGCCATAAGATTTGAGGGGTTATCGAATCGTGGCTTGCTAGGCAATAATTACACCTCTCCTTCCATCGATAGTTTCTTTTGGATATGACATCCTGCTGCAGGATATGACCAAGGGGATTTCAGAGAGGTTGGCAGTACTTTTGTTTTACGTACCCCTTTCCTCTTAGCTTGTTGTAAAAGGACTAGAGTTGATTGGGAATTACTCTTGGGGCCCAGTTCTCTAAGCTGTTTTATGAGATGTTGTGTCTCCTAATTTAAGTATAATCATTGCTGAAAACGGCAACACAATTCACAAAGCTTTTCTGTGAGCAGATACGACTCACTCTAGATTATAGTGTGAGTTACCTGTTCAAGGAATTAACGTTTTGTTTTGTGGTGAACCTCACAGATTTGTGCCTTGACTGTTTTGCAGGCTTTAGAACTCTGTGCACTTTATCCCTGTTAACCAGTGGTAAAGTGCCGGGGCTCCCATTTCCAACAAGATGAAATTGGTTGTATATGGTACAAGGTGTACTTAGGGCCTGCAAGTTAAATGTCACTAGTGGACTGCAGATCCTGCTGTGCCATCCACTACAGTGGCCATGCAAACATGGCATCAGGCTTACCAGTGTAGCCTGACTGTAGCAGTGTAAAAACTACAATTCAACCTGTCAAATTAAACCCCTTTCACAGGTTTAAACCTCAACTGTGAATATCAGTAAGTAGCTATTAGGTATGCCTTGTGCCACACAAGTAAGGGTGCATGGTATTTAAAAGTAGGAGATTTAGAAATGCACAGTGACTAGCACCAAAAGTTATTTTCACTGTGGGATCCCTCGCTGTTCAATGTAGAAAACCAGAGTACATATTAAAAGTCATAATGCTGTATCTCTGAAATGAGTATGGCTAGAAAAAAATGAAACAATTCTATCAGTTATTAAAAATGTAATGCAGTGGTGAAATCCGATTTTTAATAAATATTAAGGAAAAGTACATTTTAGAAAGTTAAAATTTCCCTGCCTGGAGTTCTTAAAGGCCAAATTTGTATTTGCTCTCCTACGTCTGCCAGACAGGAATTAACATTTGAATAGATGTAAAAAAGGTGTGGCCTACAAGGTGCAAACAATAGGCTGATCTGAATGGACCAGACCTGTCCTGAACTTATGGAATGAGAACACAGCTTCCTCTAATATTTATTAATGTTGCATGGTTGTTGTAGACTGACACGCTGAGTTGTTCCCTTTGTTCATGCTGGGGTATGCCCTGAGAAGGAATCTGTGTGCTTTAGATACCAAAGAAAAGATGAACAAGTCAGTGGAATCCCTTCAAGTGCAAGAGGGATCCAAGGCAATGTGAAGGACACAGAAGGTGGTGTCAGTGGGAGAGTATGCAGAGACAGAATCGATATGTGGTGCATATGACAAGGTTAGCTCTGTAGCAGTAGTGGAAAGTTCCTGCCTTTTTTATCCAGGAAGAAAATATTATAATTGCCAAACAAGGCTTGAGGGGACTATATTTGGAAGGCAGAGGATACGAAAACAAGGAGAAGACACAACTTTAACTTTAATCTTGAACAATGAATTGGCAATAGTCTCTCAGCTGCGATAATAGCTGTCTTGTAATTAAGAATAAACCCACAATGCAATACTTTAGAACAAGGATGTTTTCACCAATTTGTATTTGGCTCCTTGACTAAGATGTCAAAGGCTTTGAGCTCCCTCCACCAGAAAGAGGAACCAGATAGATGATTATTTAAAAAAGTTTTAACTATGAATAGCACCAACAAGCATATAGTGCCAATGATTGTCAAATTCTGCCTTGGTCCGGATCTACCATGATCATTGACTATGACTACCATGGAGCTTGGGTCATACACACCAACTGGGTTCATCCTGATCAAAATGTTACCTTCCGAATTTAGTCCTTTAAGTAACAATCCACCACAGGGGTACACTTCTAAAGCCCCCGGTAACTCAGGGGAGTCACTTATAGACTCACAGGGTGTCAGGCAGAGGGCAAACAGCAGGGTATAATCCAGATTCAGTTTCCACTGGTCAGCTGGGTAGTTGCAGAAAAAGGCCTATTTTTGTTACTTGTGCCACTGTAGTTTGACAATGAGGCCAGCTCATGACCATCATAGTCCCCTTCTTTGTCCAGGGTACACAAGAGAGCAGGTCCAGTCCTTCAGGGCTCTTCTTAGGTTGCAGACAGCCGGTCCACTCCTCTTCTTAGGTCCAGGAATGCTCTGAAGTGGGTGCCTGGTGATGCCACAGTTATGCCTGGCATGGGCTAGTGGACGGGAATGATGTCTGGGCATACCCTAACTAATGGGATAAAAGTTCCTGGGGCAAACACTACTTATTTTGGCCTGTTTAGTGATGGCTGAAGTCTTCAGCCACACTAAACATAGGCTCAGAGGGCTGGGGATGTGTGTGTGGGGAGTGTACTATGGTAATCCTATTGCCCTCTTACATCTAACACTAAAATCCAGTTTGAGCCAGTCACTGCACCCCCACTAAATCCAGAAGCAGGGATTTCCAGCAACCATACAGTGGAGACACAGAATTGTTTTACATCCTGTTTTCTTCCTTTGAAGTGTGCCCCACAAAATGTGTAAAGCAGGATTTCACACTCTGAGTATTTGACACTGTATTGTTAAAATGAGGCCCACTGTGAATGGAGCCTGCCCAGTGGGGGGTCAGGGCAAGGGCAGTGCCCAGGTATAAGCTAACATTTTCCTATGACAGGGTATCACTTTGAAGTGTGCCTCGGGTATTACATGTAAAACTCAAGCAGACCTTTCAAACTGGACTTGACATTTAAGCAGGATTTGACACTGTAATGGCAAACAGGATATTCCAAGCCCACCTACTGTTTGCTTCTGGGAGGCATTTCACACTTATTCGCCTCTATTCAAATGCTAGTTACTGTCTTGCAGAAGTGGAGGAACAAATGTAAAAGGGCCTCAGATGCTTTAGGCAAGAAAAGCTAAATTTCTAAAGGTACATTTCCTTTAATATGTATCAGATATCCAACTTCACCACTGAATTGTATGCTTCATAACTATTACAAATATTTGTTTAATGTTTTTTTCCAGCTGCTTCTTAAACAGAATTAGCATTATAAAATGCTATAATTTAACTACATTTTTTGCAATGGAACAGCCAGTCTTGCTACAGTGAAATACCTTTTGGGGCTTTTCACTGCGAGAACATGTTTAACATTACTTTCCTACATGTCCTACTTTTAAATTACAGGCACCCTGCCTTTTGTGGAGCAAGCCCTACATAGGGGTGACAAATATTTAAAATAAAGATTTTGACCTGCCAAAAGGGGATATTGTGGTAGACTGAATTTGCAGATTAAAATGGCAACAGCCAGGCTACAAATGGTGGGCTTGTAGCCATGTTTTCACTGACACTGTAGTGGGTGGCACAATAGATGCTACATTCAGCTAGTAGTAAGCAACTTGCAGGCCCTGGGTACACTTTGTACAATGTAGTAGCCACTTACAGGTAAGTTTAATATGCAAATTAGGTGTGTGTCAATTTCATCAAGTTGAATGGAGGAGTATAGGCACTTTATTTCTGGTTAGCAGGGGGAAACTATATAGACTTCTACAGCCAAGCAACAACTCCAAGGTGACCCTGCAGAAAGCACAATTATGTGAGGAGGTCCTGTAAGTTGTTAATAAATGTTCCTGCGTTCAAATATGCTCAAAAGACTTGCTGTTTTTTAGGTCCAAGAACTCAAAATACAAAATAGCTTTTTATATGATCTCAAATGGCCCAGTCGTGTTCTAGATCCTTTATCTTTAGTGATAGGATCGTATACAGACCTTGGAGACTGACTCTAGCCTAAGGTCAGAAAGTGGATGATGCCATATACATTTTGGGTGCCACTGTAAATAGATTCCGCGTGGTTTGGCCCTGCAGGCCAATTTAGTAACTCAAGGAATCTTGGCACACTACTTTGAGTATCATATTCAAATGAGTAATCAAAATCTAATCCAAAACAATGTGTCATTTTTTTATTTATTTTTATTTGTGATAAAAGCTTACAGCATAGAGCGGGAATGCTTCAATCCAGAAAATTAGCTAAAGATCATTTCATGTAGTTCTTAACTTTTCTAGCTCTTTTACAGAACAAATCACAATGTTATTGATTCAGAGACTCTATGGCTGAGTCAGAAGTCAAGAACTTCAAAAACAGTGCTAGAAATTGGGACCTTCCTGTTGCTAGTCCATTGATGATAGCCTGCCAAATAATTCACAAGGAATAGTGCAGATACATCTTCTTCTTGGAAATCACACCAAGCACTTTGAAATTCAGTACACAAAGCAGCAAAGTAGCCAAGTTGTTGGTAAGATGGGGCAGCCAACCAGATGATGCAAGCCCCTTCAAGAAAAGCAAATAATCTAGTCTGTCTTTATGTTGTAATTTGAGGATTCTTCCTTACTTTGAAACCTAAAGTTTATGAAGAATCACCCACCAGTCTTTTTAAAATATAAACAGAAACATGTTGATTAACGTTAGTTGAATAAAGAATTACAGTCAGGATAGATGCGTAGTATGGACCTAAATTCAGAACTCAAAAAGCGTTCTCTTGAGAAGGGTTGCATTTAATTGAAAAAAAAAAAGGGTGGTTTTCAAGAGTCTCCTGAATTGAAAGAAGCAGCTTTCTACTCAAAGCATAGACCTCATGGTAATATGTGGGCTTGGGTGCTGATTCCCAACAAGTCTTCCGCCATACTTTATCTCTTGAAGGGTTTTATTGGAGACTGTAGGTTGCAGGCTGATTTTCAGAATCAACTTAGTTTCTGGAGGTAGCCATGACATTTGACCTGAATGCTTTATGGATAATGCAAAGAACATTACTTTTGAAGCTGGAGCCCACTTACAGACAGTAGATAAGTTTTGGAGCTGGCTTAACATGGTCAGGCCTGTGTAGGTGCAATCATACATTGTCTGTCTCTTTTTGCACACTGCATTCTGACCAGGAGTGTTTTGGAAAGGCTGGCATAGACAGTGTTGCAGTAATCCAGACAATTCAGAAACCAAGCTTGTGCAAGCTCTAGTCTGGTTCTTCTCTAAGGGTAGAAGTGAGAGCTGGAAGTAGGTTCCATTGACAACTGTGTTCATTTGCAGGATCGAATTGAGGTCCAAACCAGAAATAATACTCAGGTTTCCTTTCCACTTGCTGTGAGGGGAAGGTCCGAGGTTGATAAGTGCTCGAAACAGAGTGACTCCATATC
The DNA here is from genome assembly GCF_031143425.1 of Pleurodeles waltl. Lineage (NCBI taxonomy): Eukaryota > Metazoa > Chordata > Amphibia > Caudata > Salamandridae > Pleurodeles > Pleurodeles waltl. The sequence continues at coordinate 546,972,529 of NC_090440.1, read as the reverse complement.
CACCTCTTCTATGATTAGGATTTCCATCTCCATTGTATTCATTAAGAGAATTCTTTCTTTCATCCGAAAAGTATTTGATTCAAAGGCTATGCTTCTCCACACTGGTGTCTATGTGGATGGTTATCTGTGGCTCATCAGCATAATCTGAAAATGCATTTGACATTAGTAAATCAGTTGAGCCAGGGGAGGCATGTCGATACTGAAGAGTAGAGGCTATAGTCAAGAAACATGTGCCCTCTGCATTGTACTTTGTGCGAAGATGACAGCTGATCCTTTTTAGTAGTTGCTTCCTCTTTTTCTGAAAGAATTTTGAAATCCATGTAAAGACCATCCCAGATGTCTGCTGATTTTCTAAATTTACTTAGTAAGATGTTGTGGTCCACCCTGTCACAGCCTGCTAAAGGGTCAAGGAAAATCAGGGCTACATGTTCGCATTCCAGAAGGCTACTGAGGAGTTCTTCTCCAAGTCCCACAGGGACCAAATAATAGTTTGTTTTTTGATATAGCCAGCGTAACGAAATTTGAGCCCTCCCCCCACCTGCAGAGTGTATGGAGGGGCCCCCTCTCCAGGCTCACTCAGGATGTCTCTGAATAGTGTGCAGAGCAGGGCCCTTTGTTACATCACTGTATATAGTCCTTTGTACTGTACTTAAGCACTATAAATGGTAGGTGTGCCAATTATCCAATTTAATAGTAAAAACATTCATCCAGTTTGGAATTATGACATCATTCAAAGTTGGGACATGTAGATCACTGTATCAGGGCACATGTCTAGAAAACAGAAGCGGGGGCACTAACCAAGTTAGGCAGTATGCAAGTGATATCATGGCACATGACCTAACGGAGCATGACATCGCACATTGCGTCACATGAAGTGGCATCAGAAGACACGAAATCACAGGAAGTGACCTCACATGAAGTGAGGGCTGATCTTAACACTTCAGACATATGTTTAGCAGTTCTATCACAAGTATATTTAAACACAATATGAGATTTAGCAAGTGAGACTTTGCATAAGGGTTGTGCCAAAATAGTGATGCAACCTGACAAAATCTGGGCCTCAACTTATACATTTTGTTTTTAAAATTCTGTCACAAGGAAATTGGCAGCAAGGAGAAATGTGGCAGGAAATCTGTTCTGCTTGATTTCAAAGTCTGCATTTTAAAATATTCTATGGGGTTAGGACACCTGCTGCAGAGATCGTTGTGTGCCCAGTAAATCTCAGGGAATAATATTAATGGTAAGATAACTCTGGATGTCAACAGTTTTTGGAGAGATCTGTTTAATTGTAGTTTTGAATCAAAGTAGCATAGAGGGTTAATATATATCTTGCAAAGCACATAATGCAGAATGCAGATGACAGATTTGTATTTCATGTAGCTTGGTAAGTGGGTTACTGCTTTGAACACAAAGATCCTTTTGTTGCTTGTAGTTCATAAATTGTAATCCTTGTAATATAGCACAGTGAGCTATAAAGAACATGTGATCCCTACTCCTGGTAATCCTCACTCTCTTATGTAACACATCCTGTACATTGATTTACACACATATGATTTATTGTCAATGTATAAAGTTTACGTATGATATGAAGTACTCTAACACCCTGCATTGAAATGAGTAGCGCTATAAAAGAACTAAAACAAAAGAGTGGTATTTAACTCGCTATTTGTGTAAATACTGGGACAGACAAACGCATGTGATATTCATACAGTGCATGCATATCTCTTGTATACAGCGAATGATAAAGTAAAAAACATGCCTCTCTTAAGTACCTGTGAAGTAATAACCTGTGTGCCTTTGTTACGCCTCCAGTGCATCTAGGTGTGAGGCTCCAGATAGATCCCAGCCGGGATACCCGTACAAAAGGAAGCCTGATGGTCACTCAACTTCGGCCTTAGGCCCCCGCATGTTGCTGCTCAGAACGAAAGCAGAAGATGTGCAGGCGCTGCTGAAAGTATCCTGGCTCCCACCCAGTGAAAGTAGTGGGTGGACGCTATCTACCCACGAGTATCCAGACTTCTGTCCTGACTGTATGTTTCATCAGTGAGTATTCAAAACTCTGCATCCGTCCGCCTTCCAGTTTAGCACTAGCTCGTTATCCTGCAGCAGTCTGGACACTGCAACACTGAAATAATTAATAAAGGGACTCTGCTGCTAGCTCCCACCCTGATCCAATGAGATCAGCTGATACTGCTGCTTTAAGCCAAACTCCTGAGTTGCACAAAGATTAAAAATACAGCTTATAGAAGCAAATATTCTGGGATGGTGGTGTGAGCAGACAAACTGCTCGCTGCTGAAGAGAGAGAGGCAAGCTGCAAGGTACAATTACCGCACACACTCTAAAAGGCCCTACTACTAGCTTAGCAAGGGCTTTGCAAGTAAGCTGTGAGGTACACTGACAAACCTGTGTGTCTGTCCCAAATAATAGATGCTGAACTGTCAGTAATGAGTTGCATCAGCTTAGCTGTGGGTGGGTTAGCTGGGCATTTGAATAGTACCTGCAGAAGATCTGCTTTGAGTTGCATTGGCCAAGCTGTGTGTGGACTTGTGTACTGGCGTAGGAAAGGTGCTACAGATCAGAACTGAGATGCATTTGCAGAGATACGGCCCTAGGCCAATGCTGTTGCTGGACATCAGGTTTGGGGTGTTCTGGTCTGGCTACTGGGGGTGGGGACCACTAGGAGAATTAGAAACAGACGTAGAAAGGGGTTGTGACAGGTCAGTACTGGGGTGCATAAACAAAGGTGTGGGTGTGTTCAAGTGCATCGCTGCACCAACATAGCCAGTTAAAGTCAACCGAAAAAAGGAAGTTATTGATTTCACCTACGATACAAAATACCTCCAAATAAATAAGACAGAGCACCATTTAAGAATATTCGTTTGTGCATCTGCTGTAGAAACCTGTATAAAACCTAAGATCGCAGTTTTGAGGTTTAGTCGGCCTTTCCACTTCAGATGTTCATCAAATAAACGCCCTCGACCTGAGCAACGATTAAAAAATAATCACTTTCCGGGCCATACAGGGCACACAGCAGACCCACGCGACTAGAGGGCACGAGCTGCTTTGAGGGTGCTTGACTTGCAGTCGATGCACAACGAGAAACATTCTGAAGCAGCAGCACCCCGTTTTTGTTGCAGTCGTAGGCTGGGTGCGCCGCCGCACAACAGTAGTGCTAGCTCCTCTAGTACTGATCGAGTTTATTTTGCAGGTTTTTATGCTCTTTATTCTGCCTGCTGCACTATCACCTTTGCAGACCAGCAGGGGTGTACCTATCAATACTGCATTAGGTGCAGTAACACCAGGATTTGAGGGGCCCACAGTAACCTTGCTTACATTAGAGACGGGACGTACAGCAGGCCTCTAAATGTGACGGAATTATCAAAGATTCCTCTACCCTGACATCTTTACTCGAGTGTAGGGCAGGAGACTTCAGGTTAGCCCCAAACGCAGAAAAGGCGCGCCCTGCCTCGCAGGTGCTGATCCGAGGAGAGACACTGAAGCGCCCTCTTCAGCGGAAACTGGAAGCAATTTCCACTCTATCGATCGGCTCTGGGCACAGGACGTGCGCTGCGCTGTCAGGGACTGACATTCCAGCTTGTGTCGCAGTTCCAGGAAGCACGAGGGATGTTATCTGACGTGACTTCCTCTTGTTCAATAGGCAACCTTGGAATGGCTGTTTTTCTGTTTTTAATATTTTGCTGAAATGCAGCACACTTCAGCCTAGAATGTCTTCTTCTTAAATACGTTATACTCGACCAACCCAGTAGCACGCACTGCTTTGCACAACTTTATTGTATTCCTGCCAAAGAATCACCATTTAAAAGGGCTGTGCGGAACATAGTTCATTTTCTGTTTGGCTGACAAGCGTTAAAGCAGGGCTTGTTTAAGGCACACTCTCGAGTGACGACAGTTCCTAGGCGTGGAAGACTGATAGCATCGAACACCAGGAACTAGCCCGTCTCACCCAAGAGCACACTGACTACTAGTAAGTCTACTAGCAGACTGTGGTCAGTCAGTTCCTGATTGGCAGGACACATCAGGGCTCATGGGAGGGTTTCAAGCTGGGATAGGTAGGTTACTGTTCTAGGGGACTGTTACCTTCACAGTGGCAGCTGATGACCATTAAAAGCAATGGGGTGTACATCTTGGCTCAAATTCCAGCGAACAAACCTGACTTTTACTCTGAGCTTTTGCTCACACTCACTTGCCCTCAGTCTTACTCTCACTCATGCTCATTCGCTTACCCTCATTCTCACTTGCACTTGTTTACTTACTCTGATTCACTCATCTCAAACACTCAGTCTCACTCATTCTCATTTATTCTCACGCAATCTCACTCTTTCTGATTCACTCAGTCTCACTGTAACTCAATCATTTCTATTCAGTCTTACTCTGATCACTCATTCCCACTCAGTCTCACTCAATCTCACCTAGTGTCCCTCAGTCAACCAGACTCACTTGTTCTCTGATTTACTTCATCACACTCATTCTCATTCACTTATTCTCACTGTGACTCACTCTTACTCAATCTCACTCATTCACACTCATTCTGACTCAATCTCACCCAGACTCAACCATTCTCACTCAGTCTAGCTCATTTAGTCTCACATCTTCTTACTCAGTCCCTCTCACTCACTCTCACTCACTCTTGCTCATCTGACTTAATCTCAGTCTAACTCATTCATTCACAGTCAACCGTAATCAATTTCACTCTCACTTCACTCCTTACTGATTGATTCAGACCACCCATTTCAAGTTACTTAGTATCACCGACTCACTCATACCCATTCAGTCTCACTCATTCTGACTCAATCTCACTAACTCATTCAGGCTCAATCATTCTCAGTCTGTCTCAGTCATTCTCTGACTCACCACAACTCAATCTGATTTTACACTTTGTCTGACACAGTAACACTCAGTTGCACTCACTGTCATTCTTCCCTACTCTTATTCATTCTCACCTGTACTTAGTCTTCCTATCACTCATTGTCACTCACTTTGACTCATCTTTCAGTAATACTCTCTCACTTTCCCTCATGCACACAACACACAGTCATACAGACATGCTCATAAAACACGTGCTCTTTCAGGGGCACACACACTGCAAGTATACACACACACAGCATTTAGCATCGTCTTGCCTACCTTGCTGCCTGCGCAGGTCCTGTTTGGACTCTTTCTGCTTCCAGCGCATGAAACTGAAACATTGAATCTGCGCAGCTGCTGCTTTGAGGTTTTAGTTTTGCTTTTTCACCCAACCCTTTACCAACTCTGTTACAAGTTGGGGAGGGTCAGGTGACTGACTGATTGAGGTGTAGCCACGGGCACTGCAGGGCTTAAGCCTGCAGCGCACTTGGCTACCATCAGGTGTGACACTTCAGCACATCACACCAGTGGAGGCACTGAGGTGTGATGGAGCTCGGCATTTCACCAGCCCTGGAAAACCTGAGGACTGGCACAGTCACCTTTGTGTGCCTGTGCCAGCCATCACACTTTCAATGGCTGTCTAAGGCTGTTGTTGGCCAGCATGTTCCCTATAATACCACTAGTGAATAATATACTGTCATTCCCTCTTGGTATAATAGAAACGGGACAGAGAATAAGATTGGGGCATCGCCCTGCGGCCCAAAAGGGATAACCGCCACTGCGCCTGAAATGAAGATAGGGGCACAACTGGTTTGTGCACAATTTTTTTGTGCCCCTGGGACGCTTTGGTATTATGGAAGAGGCCAAAGACACTTGCGCCGCCCCTCTGTAATGGCGATCGAGCAAGTCCTGAATCTGTCAGCGCATCCCCAAAGGGAGGTACCCTCTTTTGCATAGAGGTGTGGTCTCTTGCAAACGGGAGAATCCATCACCTTTGAGCCAGCGCCATATTACAGGCAAAGGAGCAGAGGTGAAGAGGCTGTCAGGAAGCACAGTGACTACACAACACAATGGTGGCGTGGCACACAACTACTGTGCCACCCAAAGGAACCCCTTGGGAGAGGGACTAAGGAGTCCCTGGGACCTTCAAGACATCCCCTTGCAGGCAAGTGCAGTCAGTCACTGCACCTATACTGCCACCCCTGTAAGAGTGCAACAGGGGTTGCCACCTGCACAGTGAAAAGTAAACTAGCAACTTCAAACAGCTAGTCTTCCTTTCACAAATTCACTGGTCCCAGTGCAGGCACATTTGCTGTGATGTGGTACACTGTCCAGACTATATGCTCAAGGATTCACCACGATGCAGAGTCGGACAGTATGTCATATCTGTAATATGGCCCCTGCTGGGTTGGACTAATGTTCCTGAAAATCTCAGCAGGTACAAACACAAGATCCAGATTCATTATGTAAAGATTAATATATAGGATGACAATATGGACCCAAACGGTAATGTCTACTTACTCTCGGAGATGATAGACAACACGGATAGTGAGCTCTCTGACTCAGCAGGTGGAACCTAGCAGACCAATTTGCATTGAATTTGCATAAGACTGAGGGGGTTACTGTACTTGAGCCTCATGCATTGCGGGTGCCCAGACACTTACTTATGCCTTAATAAGAGGATTCACAGATGGATAAAGAAAGCTAATCCCATTGCCAGTCTACTGCCCAATGTCATCCACTTTCTCTTAACTCAAGAGGAGCAATTGCTCTGCTGTTTCATGCACAAAAGAATTCTGTTCACCGGATGTGGTAATCTCCAAAGCAAGGCAAGCCACCCATTGGTTTGCAAAAATCTTTGTCTTGGAACGTCAGTTTCCTCAGGCAAATGTGTTTATATTATTGCTAGTTGTGAAGGCCATTCACTAGTTCTTATGAACTAAGCTAAACACCTGCTTGTATTCCTGTTGAGAATCTAGTCATATGATAGATACTAGGACCAGTCTGTAGAACCGTGTAATGTGCATCGTGCCTTTGCTCAGAGTTTGTCCCCTCTCGCCTGCTAGGGGAATCCTTTGTTGGTGCTCTCAGTGATCTGCAGGTTAATAATATTTTGCAATAAACACCTTACAGACTGACCCTAAGTATAAGGCACAGTTTTCTTTGACAATAATACCTAGAGAGGATCATGGTTGATGGTTTACAATCTCAGGACCGGGGTGACCGAGGATTGGAGGGAGGGAGTTAGTATCCTTGAGAGGGCCCTTTTCCTGTTTGGAGGACTTGGATTAGGAACTAATTAATGGAGACTCATGTTTAGATGGGTCAGTGGCAGCCTGAGTTACTGACTGCCAAGGTGCTCCATAGTGGGGGAACACGGTGGCTTGTGGCAGATGTCCCCTGCGTATCCGTTTCCACTGAAGGGCTGTCTGCATGCTCAACATTGTGCATCCTCCTACTTCATTCAACGTCTGCTACAAACGCCATATTCTAATAAAAATATAACTAAAAATAATGTAATGAAAATATAACCAGAGAACATTAATCACAATTTGGAAGAAAGATCGAGTAAAGTTTACTAACATGTTTAGAAAAGGTTAGGGTAAAACGTAAGATTAGGGTCAGGGTAAGAGGCCAGGTTAGTTTTAGGGTCAGGATATGGGTTTATGGGCTGGAGATAAACTTAAGCTCAAGGTTAAAGTCAGATTATTGTAAGGGAGTTATGGTTAGCTCTGAAAACTATGTTAAATTTAGAGTAACGGGGTTAAGGTAGTGTCAGGCTAAGGGATTTGAGCAAGGTCTGTGCTGGGAATGTGATTTGGTCAAAGGTCAAAATCTATGTCTAAGAAACATTTTCTTTAAAAAAAAGAAATCAAGACTGGAAAAATGCTTCGCATACTTTGAAAGGAATATTATTTTTAATACAGATACTTCATGCATATGGTTTTCAATGAAATGCCGTTTTTATTTCAAGGGCTAACATTTGACTTTTTAGCTATGGGACCTTGTTCTGGGCTGTGGGGGGAGCTGGTTTCCCTGAGGCAACCAGCATTTACAAAGCTTTAGTTATGTCAGTAAGGGACGTTTTCTGTGGTTTCCTGGGGCCCCCTTACTATTAGACCCAGAAGTGAGCCTCAAGGGCAACCCCTTATCATTTGACCCTCAAGATGGGTGGGGGGCACAGTGGTCAAGGGTTACCCAGGAAGTTGTTGTGTGGTAGAACTCAGCAATCAAGAGACAATAGAAACACTCGATCATGCAATCAATCTAGTCAGCTTTTAAGAGTACCTTGAGCTACATGCAGCTAAATAGTACATATTAAAATATAACTGCATAAGAAAACATTAGACAATGTAAAACAAGATTTATGCAATAACTAAGCCTCTGCCTATTAGCTTTGGCAAAGGGTGTTCATAATAGAACATCTCTGCCGCTGACTTTGACACGTGACCATCCCTATAAATAAAACATGCCTATAGGCTTTGACACAAGGTCGCCACAATCAGAAGATCATACCAACTGAGTTTAAACAGGATCTGTCCTGTACTACTAATGGGCATTTTCATACATCTTCTATAAATTGTAATGACTCTAAAAGGGCAGCGAGACCGACTATAAAGCTGCTCTTGTGTGAATAAGACAATTAGATTTTTCACTTTCATTGAAGGCCGAAAGTCAAGAGTGCTTAAGCCTGTGTTCCCACTCTCAACTATGCATGAAGGCCTGGCTCAGAGTAGGACCAGCTGGCGCACGGAACAGCAACTTTCAAACAGGACCCTAAGCTCCTCCTATTTCACAGACATCTTGGTTAATTCACCCTCAACCAGGCTTATTTACTTGCTCTACTATGCCCTGAGTGCCTTCGTTAACTGTCCATGTCCTCTGCCCTATTGCTGTAAATGTCTCTTGTGGTAATGCCTGTATACATACACTGATGTAAACGTCTGAGTTCAACTACTATTAATGTAACCCGCTGTAACCCTGTGCCCTATGTGCTGTAAAGCGCTCTGATGCCTTCGGGCCATGTCCGCGCTATATAAAATTGTAATAAATAAGTCACAGCTGAGGCTCAAGTTCCTGTAGGGGCTAGGAGGAGCATCCTCTGGCTAAAGTCAGAGGAGGCTCCCCTTAAAGGATCCTAGAGAGCTTACCCCCTAGCCTGGGATATGTGTAGCGATGAGCTCCGTTCTGCTGCCTTCCTGCACAAGTGTGGTCTCCTATGTCAGATCCTCCTGAAGGGGTACACGCCTGCACCTCTACGCACTATGAACTGGCCTTTTCTCACAGCAAATCCGGGCAGCAGTTCCAGAAGGGTTTAGGAGCCCGGCCCCTTTCACAGGGGTTAGCTGGGACGGTGGGCTGATGACCCTGCGAATCAGGCTGTCCTTTGAGGGATAATGTCCAGCTATTCCATCACTCCTCCTTCTCCAGGCAGCGGACAGCTTTCCTTGCAGAGGCGTTGCACAGATGTGTCCCTAACCAGGTGTAGGAGGCTGGACTGGCTTGTAGTGAGTACCAAGGGGTACTTGCACCTTGCACCAGGCCCAGTTATCCCTTATTAGTGTATAGGGTGTCTAGCAGCTTAGGCTGATAGATAATGGTAGCTTAGCAGAGCAGCTTAGGCTGAACTAGGAGACGTGTGAAGCTACTACAGTACCACCTAGTGTCATATGCACAATATCATAAGAAAACACAATACACAGTTATACTAAAAATAAAGGTACTTTATTTTTATGACAATATGCCAAAGTATCTTAGAGTGTACCCTCAGTGAGAGGATAGGAAATATACACAAGATATATATACACAATAGCAAAAATATGCAGTATAGTCTTAGAAAACAGTGCAAACAATGTATAGTTACAATAGGATGCAATGGGGAAACATAGGGATAGGGGCAACACAAACCATATACTCCAAAAGTGGAATGCGAACCACGAATGGACCCCAAACCTATGTGACCTTGTAGAGGGTCGCTGGGACTATTAGAAAATAGTGAGAGTTAGAAAAATAACCCTCCCCAAGCCTCTGAAAAGTGAGTGCAAAGTGCACTAAAGTTCCCCTAAGGACAAAGAAGTCGTGTTAGAGGAATAATGCAGGAAAGACACAAACCAACAATGCAACAACTGTGGATTTCCAATCTAGGGTACCTGTGGAACAAGGGGACCAAGTCCAAAAGTCACAAGCAAGTCGGAGATGGGCAGATGCCCAGGAAATGCCAGCTGCGGGTGCAAAGAAGCTTCTACTGGACAGAAGAAGCTGAGGTTTCTGCAGGAACGAAAAGGGCTAGAGACTTCCCCTTTGGTGGACGGATCCCTCTCGCCGTGGAGAGTCGTGCAGAAGTGTTTTCCCGCCGAAAGAACGCCAACAAGCCTTGCTAGCTGCAAATCGTGCGGTTAGCGTTTTTGGACGCTGCTGTGGCCCTGGAGGGACCAGGAGGTCGCAAATTGGACCAGAAGAGAGAGGGGACGTCGAGCAAGACAAGGAGCCCTCTCAGCAGCAGGTAGCACCCGGAGAAGTGCCAGAAACAGGCACTACGAGGATGCGTGAAATGGTGCTCACCCGAAGTTACACAAAGGAGTCCCATGTCGCCGGAGACCAACTTAGAAAGTCGTGCAATGCAGGTTAGAGTGCCGTGGACCCAGGCTTGGCTGTGCACGAAGGATTTCTGCCGGAAGTGCACAGGGGCCGGAGTAGCTGCAAAAGTCGCGGTTCCCAGCAATGCAGCCCAGCGAGGGGAGGCAAGGACTTACCTCCACCAAACTTGGACTGAAGAGTCACTGGACTGTGGGGGTCACTTGGACAGAGTCGCTGGATTCGAGGGACCTCGCTCGTCGTGCTGAGAGGAGACCCAAGGGACCGGTAATGCAGCTTTTTGGTGCCTGCGGTTGCAGGGGGAAGATTCCGTCGACCCACGGGAGATTTCTTCGGAGCTTCTGGTGCAGAGAGGAGGCAGGCTACCCCCACAGCATGCACAAGCAGGAAAACAGTCGAGAAGGCGGGAGGATCAGCGTTACAGAGTTGCAGTAGTCGTCTTTGCTACTATGTTGCAGGTTTGCAGGCTTCCAGCGTGGTCAGCAGTCGATTCCTTGGCAGAAGGTGAAGAGAGAGATGCAGAGGAACTCGGATGAGCTCTTGCATTCGTTATCTAAAGTTTCCCCAGAGACAGAGACCCTAAATAGCCAGAAAAGAGGGTTTGGCTACCTAGGAGAGAGGATAGGCTACTAACACCTGAAGGAGCCTATCAGAAGGAGTCTCTGACGTCACCTGGTGGCACTGGCCACTCAGAGCAGTCCAGTGTGCCAGCAGCACCTCTGTTTCCAAGATGGCAGAGGTCTGAAGCACACTGGAGGAGCTCTGGACACCTCCCAGGGGAGGTGCAGGTCAGGGGAGTGGTCACTCCCCTTTCCTTTGTCCAGTTTCACGCCAGAGCAGGGCTAAGGCGTCCCCTGAACCGGTGTAGACTGGCTTATGCAGAATTGGGCACATCTGTGCCCAACAAAGCATTTCCAGAGGCTGGGGGAGGCTACTCCTCCCCTGCCTTCACACCATTTTCCAAAGGGAGAGGGTGTAACACCCTCTCTCAGAGGAAGTCCTTTGTTCTGCCATCCTGGGCCAGGCCTGGCTGGACCCCAGGAGGGCAGATGCCTGTCTGAGGGGTTGGCAGCAGCAGCAGCTGCAGTGAAACCCCAGGAAGGGCAGTTTGGCAGTACCAGGGTCTGTGCTACAGACCACTGGGATCATGGGATTGTGCCAACTATGCCAGGATGGTATAGAGGGGGCAATTCCATGATCATAGACATGTTACATGGCCATATTCGGAGTTACCATTGTGAAGCTACATATAGGTAGTGACCTATATGTAGTGCACGCGTGTAATGGTGTCCCCGCACTCACAAAGTTCAGGGAATTGGCTCTGAACAATGTGGGGGCACCTTGGCTAGTGCCAGGGTGCCCTCACACTAAGTAACTTTGCACCTAACCTTTACCAGGTAAAGGTTAGACATATAGGTGACTTATAAGTTACTTAAGTGCAGTGTAAAATGGCTGTGAAATAACGTGGACGTTATTTCACTCAGGCTGCAGTGGCAGGCCTGTGTAAGAATTGTCAAAGCTCCCTATGGGTGGCAAAAGAAATGCTGCAGCCCATAGGGATCTCCTGGAACCCCAATACCCTGGGTACCTCAGTACCATATACTAGGGAATTATAAGGGTGTTCCAGTAAGCCAATGTAAATTGGTAAAATTGGTCACTAGCCTGTTAGTGACAATTTGAAAGAAATGAGAGAGCATAACCACTGAGGTTCTGGTTAGCAGAGCCTCAGTGAGACAGTTAGGCACCACACAGGGAACACATACATATAGGCCACAAACTTATGAGCACTGGGGTCCTGACTAGCAGGGTCCCAGTGACACATAACAAACATACTGAAAACATAGGGTTTTCACTATGAGCACTGGGCCCTGGCTAGCAGGATCCCAGTGAGACAGTGAAAACACCCTGACATACACTCACAAACAGGCCAAAAGTGAGGGTAACAAGGCTAGAAAGAGGCTACTTTCTCACACCAGGTAAGAAAAACAACCCTCGAGGAGCCTGGCGCAGGCACCCAGTTGTCTTCTGAGTATGGGCATGTAAATGCCTATCCCTGGTACACTGGCACGTCACCAAATCTTCTGATTTCGTCCTACACAGTGCATCCCTGTCCTGCGCGCTGGTGACCTTTGAGTATTAGAGAACGACCAGCCCAGCGCTTAGAAGCTGGTTCCTCTGTAACATTAGATATGTAAAGGTTTGCTGGCACTCACCCCTCAAGTAACACCTGGGACATTGCTGACACACATTCTGGCTCTGCTTCTCCAGCAGGACTATTTTTACCGATAATACAGCAGAGTGGGTTGGGTTCATACTGCTGATGTGTGTGTGTAACTCAGAGGTGTTCACTCAACCTTTTATCGTTGATAGGTTGATAAGATGAGTGCCATTAAATTGTATAATTACTATTAATGAAGCACCAACATGTAGTTGTGTTTGTGGACCGTGGAATAGGTCAATGTAATTGTTTTCACAAATTAAATTCTGCCCGACGCAGTTTTTCTCATTCTCTTGTCCTTTGCAGGGACCTCTTTAATGCCTGTTTATACCCTTCAATGAATAATGAAAAATGCAAATATGGGGCTGCCAAGATGTATCCATCAGTTCAAGCGGAGTCACACGACGACATCACATCATGTGCCCATGCGGAGCGGTCCCAAACTGCTGAAGAAATGCCCCAAAGACAAATAATCCCATGCACAGATACCCCGCAGGTCTGCCACTTCCTTAAGTAAAGCTATTTACTCTAGCGACCTATAGACTTTACCAGTTCCGTCTAGAAATGGGCCTGCCACTTCCACCCACTTTACTCGATACCAACACCATCTGGCTTCCATCTGCCTATATCATGATAAAGAGCGGATGGTGCAGCACTAAGTTTTCTTTTACAGCGCACACTGCTCGGCCTCTAGGCACCTGAGTAAATTAAGGTCTGAATAGATCTGATGCTGGCTGAAGATTTCAGGTTTTGAGAACTGGACCTTTCAAGCTTAGCGTGAAGTAAGGAGAAAAAAAGCGCTTGAGACCTAACACCCCCTCTCCAGCGCCATCACCACTACCTAAATGATCCCCCCGTACTTACCACCGGGTCCCCGTGTGCCTGGGGTGTACGAATGGCATTACATAGCACTATAGGCTATTCTTAAGGGCTGTGCTGGTGATTTAGACCCCGAGCCTTAGCACGATGCAGCGAATCTTCCCCCTGTTGAGGTTGGCACAGAAGGGGACGACGGGGGAGATTTGTATGTCTGTTTCCTGAATTTCATGCGAATGAAAAACACATGTACTCTTTCCTGGTCAACATTTCTAAATACGTAATGTACTACGAATTTATCACACTTTTATCAGTCGTGCAAAGGCAACGTGTGCGTTTAGTTTGTCATTTTTAATTAATACCTTTGACTTCTCCAAAGGAAAACGCAGTCAGTGAAAATAACATGTTGTCATTAGAGTCTGTTAAAAATGGCTGAAACTTGAAGTTTCAAATAAAGAAACAAACATTTTGGAAATTCTCAATGTGTGTTTGTAAATCATGTTTAATTTTAAACACCCATCTCAAGTCTGAAGTAGAGCAATAAACCTTCTGCGGCCCCCAGCGCTGAAGGCATAGCACCGGACTGGGCTATCAGGCGTTTTGTGCAGGCGGGGAGGACCTGGGTTGAAATTGGCAATGCAGATTGAATAACGAAACAGCGCCTGCGGTGGCCGACATGTGCCTTAGAACTATTCTGACAAATGACCTAGAGTCGGCCATTTCAAGAAAAAAGGTTGAGCCTGAATTAGTTCAGCAAGCACGAGACTTCTCTTCTAACAGTGCTGTTGTTGTGAGGCTCTGTAGAAGGTGACCTCTAAGGTGTGTTCTTTTATGTGTGATCAGGAATATACTGAAACAAGTTTGAAGTGTGATCAGCTGCTGACGTTGCTCTTTAAGTCTTTTGATTTTTTAAATATTGTTGAGGACAGAAACACTCCTCGTTTGTTAGTGATGGAAAGGATGAGTGTAGTGCCAAACCATCCATACTCGGTCAAGAATACATTTTACAGGTATAAGGAACATTGCAAGTGTACCACTAAATCTCCAGAAGGCTTTGGACTAATTTTCCTGACCACAGTTTGATAAATAAAAAAGAGAACTCAATGCCTCTAGCACTGTCACAGAAGAGAGCTCCCGTGTAATGGGGATGCCGAATTTGGATATGGCGGCATGTCTGGGGTCTTTCTAGGTCTGCCATGACAGCACAGCTGTTGCACGACCATATGTGATAACCAGAAAAAGAGCCTTAAGAATTAATACTGGGAGAAGGCTTTAGGCTCCGCCCAGGTTGATCTTTTTCTCTATAAGCTTTTGAGTGGGTGGAAGGTATGATTCTGCTGAAAAAGTTATTGTATTTCACTTTTTCCTCGCAGTGAAACATATGTATGCTCAGTTCAGTAAGCCTGAGTTAGTTATACTAACAGGTCAATGATCAAGGATATATGGGCCAGATTGATTAATAGAGAAAAGTGATCAACGATGTCATTTTATACACATTGTAATTTTGTGGCTTTATGTCTGACGGCTGACTTTACGGAAAACATATGCTACCTAAAGTAGGATTTAGTTGATTATGGAGGCAAACCAATGATGAAAAGGCAACATTCATGAATAGTTCATTTGAAAAAGCTAAGTTTGATGCCATAGGTTTGCTATGTTTATTAGGAAAAGTTATGACACAGGCAGTTTATTAAAATAAATAGTCCTTTATTGCCAGATTATTGTAGTGGGCAGTGGTTACTGTGCTGGTTACCCGCTGAAAAACCCCGGGTGTAGAAGACATGCACTGTCTTAATCCTCGTTAGGCCCTCTCAGGAAGGGATGTATATTGTGTCAACTGTGATTTTATACATATTTACAATGTCAGGAAATAGTATTTAGCTATGTGTGTAATAGTATTTTTTAAATCTGGCCTGACAACTGTACCTGTCTGCCAAGTTTTTCCATTCAAACAAATTACAAGCATACATATGTATCCTCAGAGAGACTCTGGGTCAGCCCTCTTCAGCCAGTGAAATGTTGGTGTGCCATTCACTTTCTGTTTCCTCCACAACAGTATAGTGGGTCACCTCACTTCAGACATTTGCTCTATTGTCCTGTGAGTGATGCCGTTTTGCATCCTCTCATGAGCACACCCATCTAAAAATGGGTTGTTTAGTGACAGTGCTGGTGGGTCAGATCTTTCATTTTCCATTTTCTCCTCTTATAAATGCCATTTCATTTATTTCCTTCTTTGTTATTTTATTTTCATAGCACCTATCAACTCCAAGACAGTGCTATTGTTCATCACTTGCCATTCATTTAATCTGAAATGTGCTGCACCCTGCACATCCTCTGCTTTTAAACTGAGCAGCCATCTTTGAATGGTATTTTACAAAGTGTATTATTGTTTCACAATTCCAAGACAGCCAGCATATGTAGAAGCAAAATGTCAGCCACTTTAGATTGGTACAGCAATGAAATACCGTTTCAAGATGGGCAAGTGGGTGGCCATCTTGGAACGATACTGTGCTCAAAGTATGGAGGTGAGAGGTGAGTCTCCACAAGACCCTGTGGTGGGTAGCTCCTCTCTCCTCCCGCTTTTGCCAACTTTGTCAAGCGATGAAGCCACATTAAGTTAACAGTTTTGTACTCCACTTTTGTAGATCGTGAGAGAGTTCAGCAAATAAATACAGTAGATAATAGGGTGGCTCTACAATTGAAGTACGCAACACAGACAGAAGTCTTTAAAAACATGACTCAATACCAGGAAGCACCAACAGGACCTGGTGTCACTTAACAGCAACCGTATAGGGGAAGGCTAACTGAACGTTTGAGAAGTGGAGACCGGTTACAATTATGTATGACTGCTGCAAATAAAAAAGCGAGGAGACTTTGGCTGCACTGCTATGAAGGAACTTCACAGGCACTTTTGATGACAAAGGAAAGTAACCTTCCAAAGAACAAGATGTGCAAAGTAAATGAAGGATAAATGGGCATGTCATCAGCCCCTACATTCTACTTTGCAATAAGGGCAAACCTAAAAGTGTCACTTGACCTCAAACAGGGAGAGTGGATGACCCTCACAAAATCTGTAAGTATGTACAAAAATCACCCGACTGATGAGTCTCTGGAAAAAATGTCAGCAAAGAATCCAGAAGGCACAGATAAGGATGACACCATACGTGAGCAATCATTGTGCCAAAGGTAGCCATACAGGCCAAAAATCATTGTGGTGACAGTCAACCAAAGTCTATTCTGGGTAAACAAATTTAAAATGTCGGATAGACTCACTGAGGTGAGGTCAGTTTAGCAAGCACCTGACCCTTGGTGCAAGAAATACAAAAGCAGGTGGCAAGCCTTGCATCCAGATTGGAGACGCCGGAGCACAGGGCAGAATAATCAGATGGCTGCTTCAGAAGGAACAACATTAGGATTATGGAGTTATCAGAAAAAGACTGAAGGACACAGCATGGAGTTGCTTTTGGAGGAGTGGCTCATGACAGTCTAGCTCAAACGGAATATTGAACTTCTTCTCCAAAAAGAGGATACACAGAGTGCAAAACAGCCCCTTGAGCTGGGCTTCCTAAACACACTATGGGCCAGATGCAAGATGCAATTTTGCAGTCACAAAAGGGGAAAATCAGCATTTGCAACCGCAAAATGGCCTTGTACAATGTACCATCCTTATTTAGAAAGTCGGTATCTAGTTATCGACTCGCAAATAGGGATTGCGACTCGCATTGAAGAAGGGGCATACCAACGGCATCCCTGCCTAATTGCTGCTCGCTGGGGTTGTCTGATTGTTTTGCGACCGTGAATGTGGTTGCAAAACAATTGCAGTTAACACCAATTTCAAATTGGTGTTAGCCCATTGGCAAACGAGAAGTGGTCCCCGTGGGACCCATTTTCCATTGTGAGTGGTAGCGAAAATGTTTTTTCTGAAAAAATGAAAAAGAAAACTTTTCATTTTCATCTTTGAAATGTATCCTGTTTTCCTTTTAGGAAAAAGGGCCGCATTGAAGAAAAAAACCCATCTTTTTTTAAAAACAGTCTCAGACATGGTGGTCTGCTCACCCCAGCAGGCCACCATGCCTTTGAGTGTTGCCATTCCCAAATGGGTCGCAAATTGTGACCTGCCTCATGTATATTCATGCGGCAGGTCCCTTGCGACCCATTTGGGAATCGCAAACAGTGTGGTTAACACTGTTGTACATTTTGTTTTGAGACTCGTAATTTGCGATTCGCAAACTGATTGCAAATTGCGAGTCACAAAAAAAATGTTGTACATCTGGCCCCAAGTGATCTTAACCAGGTGTTTCTGTATTTCCTGATGAGAATATCATATATGGCCATTTGCTAAAACCGATATACCTGTACCATACTCACTGTTTCACGTTTTGCTTGGTTATGATATGTCACTTGGAGTGAAGGTGCACTTCACACTGTTTTTTCACTTTTTCCTAAATTCTTGCATCATTTTCAAATGTGCAATAAATTGTACTGGAACATATGAAAACATTTAAAGAACGCTGGATTTCTCTTGATTGAATCTCAACAGTTATTTTGATGTTTTAATGAAAACTGTATGAATGTGTTCCACGTGAACACCTGTTTAAGTGTCACTTAGATACGCAAGTTCCCATGGACATTTGGGTTACTCTTGTTTCTGTAGAATGCTCTGTATGTCATGGCAAGGAGAGGGAGGTTTTTAGTTGGTTTACAGGGAAGTAAGGGGGAATTGTGAGTGGATGGGTGTGCGCTCTCCTCAGTTCTCCAAGAGGTGCCTGGACAGCCCTGACAGACCAGTTAAGGATTAAAATGCAAGCTAAATAGATAATAAAATTCAATCCAAGCCAAACTAGATATGAACTAATAATATTCAGCAGTAGTTGTCTCGCAATGATTTGAACAGGTGCAGCACCAAGACTAGGATCCCAAGATATGTGAAGACATGAAGAGCTACTATGGGCCCATCCCTAATCTGAGTAATGTGGATACACCCCAGGCACGTAAAGATTCCCCAGGGGACCTGGCGGCTTAAAGCAGTCAACATTTCTAGACGAAGTGTGGCTGTGAATGGTGAATCTCTAGGTTGCATGGAATTCCTCTCACTTATTCCCTCATTTCCCCCGGTCCAACTTATAAATGCACTGTTACTGTACAGACCAGGAATAGTAACACTGGGGGGGCGGTATTGCCAGTCCTATTACCGGGGATCTTAAAGCCTTACATAGGAAATGCAGCCAACAACATGATCCTAAGAAACGTATATATAAAATGTCGCCAGACACCAAATGCCTTAGGGCAGAGCTCCAGAAAACCACTGCATACAGCACTGTAATAAAGCCCCTAAGGGTTCTTAAAATGTAAGGCAACTTAATGCTGCCAATCATAAACCGTTTTACAACCCATCAGCGACTTGTGCATGAGAAACAGCTAAACACCACCTGTTCTCCAATTTACATCACAATACAGTTTCTAAGAACCAAGTACATGAGATGCCGCCGAACAACAATCCTTAAAACAGAGTAAGTACCCTGAAAGCCCTAAGAGCCCTGTACATTAGATGAAGTCAACCACCCTAGCACATAGCATCATATATGTCCTCAGAGACCTGTTTATAAGGTGCAGATAAGAACCACCGATCCTTCAGCATACGTCATTATAAACTTGCTAAGAGCACTGTACATGAGATCCTGTTTCAAACAGCGATAATTTGCTTTTGGGTGGAGCAGAAGTGACACTGAACTTGAGTATGTGCTAGCGCTTCGATAGGCATGTTGTTGTTTTAGCGCTTGAAAACACGAGCCAAACACCTGGAGGAGAGAACAAGATGCTAGCAGTAAAAAGAAATCCACTGATAATTATTAAGGAGATCTACAGATACGCACATTCCATGCTCACCTTTATCTGAATAGCCACAGAAAAGTTTTAACTTATAGCGTAGGCTAGTGTTGGACTATGTGCGGGTCTTGTTTTCACTCTCCTGTGCCGTGAAACGACTAAGGGCGCAATGATCCCTCATGCAAGCAAAAATACAGTTCCCTCAACCCATCCTCATGTTGGACAGTAAGAGACATCAATAAATGGGGTGCAGTTGCTCCTCAGAGGTCTTAGCCTCGGTTCCACCTGCTGCAGTAGTGATAGCTATGTCCACGTGTGCTGCTGTATAAAACATGTCACAAATTAGGAGGCTTTAGTTCTTGGATTACAACGTTACCAGGTAGCTGCTATGACTAATGACATCAACACACTATGTACCTTTTTTAGGGTCAAAGGAAGGGGAATTATGTCCCTCCTACTGCATGCAGACTTTGATTACTGCAGCGCTCATTTCCACCTCAGATGAGCCTAACAGGCCCGTGCCTCAGTCAGCCCTCAATCCAATTTTCTGTAGCTAACAAAATGAAAATGTGTCAGACATATCTGATGACCAACTTCTCACAAGCAGCAATGTGGCTGTTTCTCAGTGGAAAGATGAGAAAAATAAAACAAGCACTGTTTTAGCCAATAGGTCTCTCTTTTGGGACCTTACAAGTGTTTAACCATGCGCCCATGTGCTGTATGGTTAAAAACTTATAAGGTCCCAAAGGTGAGACCTACTGGCTACGCCAATGCTTGTTTAAAATATTGGGTAAGCAGATGCAAACATTGGGAAGGCCTGCCCATTTCAACTGACACTAGTTCCGCATGTCCCAGATTAAGTTTCACTGGCATTGGTCCTGCCTGCCCTGGATTAAAAAAAATATGGTAGATTGCAAGTCAGTGAAATGGCCCACATTAAAAGTATTCTGCATTGCATGGAGTGAAGAACGGATGGAATGAGAAATACTTGTGCGTGTCCAGTCAAAGCCCAAGCAATATTATTGGTAAATGCATTACCTTGATTAAACGGCCTGGCCCGATGTACCCTGCGCCTCTTAAATGCTTCACTTTTCTTGGTGCATTGTGCTAAATGTAGCTCCTTTACGTGCTATTTCCCGCCCTGGGAGCTTTCACTAAGAGAACATTTTTGTTGGCCATCACACTACCTCACGCTTCCTCCTGTTACAGTGTGGAAGGAGGAGGGGCCATTACACGCTGTAACAGGAGGAAGTGTGACGTAGCATGATGGCCAACAAAAATGCTCTCTTAGTGAAAGCTCCCTGGCTGGGAACTTACCACGCAAGGAGAGATATTTAGCACAATGCACCAATAAAAGTGATGCATTTAAGACAAGCACAACAAAGAACAAATGGCAAGAGTGTGCATGGTTAAAGCCCGTATACTGAACACAGCATGTCTCGCAGAGACAGCGCATATGCTGCCGAGGCTGAACCTAAAAACGATACCAATCCAAGCTTGTCCAGCAAAGCAGAAACACTGTCACATGCCTGTCAAAGCCTTTTTAACATATTTACCAGAATTCTTAAAAAGGACCTTTTTCAGACAGCTCAAGTTAAATCAATCAGTCGTTATTTGTAGAGAGCGGCTTATCACCCATGAGGGGATACAGGCACTGGATGATGGGTTTAGTTGAAGAGTCAGGTCTTGAGCTTAATCGTGAAGTCCGTCAGCAAAGAAGATGTTCAAATGTGGAGGGGAGGGCATTCCTGGACTTGACAGCGAGGTGGGAGAAGGAGCGTCCTCTGCTGTGGCTACAGTGAATCCATGGAGTTTGTGCCAGGGCGAGGGAGGCAGAGAAAAGGTTTCTGGATGGCAGGTGGAAATTCATGCAGTGGTTCATGCATGCGGTCCTTGGTCATGTTGGGCTTTGTAGGTGTGTGCCAGGAGTTCGAGTTGGCAACTTTTCTCGATGGGGCACCTCCCACTGGAGGTTTCTCAGGTGCTGTGTGATGTGGATCTGTTTGGGCAGGTTGAGGATCAGTCTGGCCGCTTAGTTTTGTATCGCTTGGAGCCTTCTCTTTAGTTTGATGGTGGTTCCTGCATACAGTGTGTTGCCGGAGTCAAGAGGGCTGGTGATTAGTGCTTGTGTGACTATTTTCCCAGTGTTTGTGGGGAGCCATTTCAAGATTCTTCAGAGCATGCGAAGTGTGTAGAAGCAGGCTGAGGAGACTGTGTTGATCTGTTGCTTCACTGTGAGTTTGCGGTTCAGGATGATGCCGAGGTTGCGGGCATGGTCTTTCTGTGTGGGGGTGGGTCAGAGTTCTGCAGGCCACCAGGTGTCATTCCAAAGGGAGGTATGGTTGCCAAAGATCAACACTTCAAACTTGTTCATGTTGAACTTCAGCCAGTTGTCCTTCATCCAGGTTGCGATGTTTTTCATGCAGTTGTTGAAGTTGATCTTTGTTGAGGTGGTGTCATCGGCATAGGATATGATGTTGATATTGTGGGTTTCGACCATGTCTGTAGTGGCGTCATGTATATGTTGAAGAAGGTGGGGCTGAGGGATGAGCCTTGGAGGATGCCGCAGATGGTGCTCTTGGTTTGGGAGGTGAAGGGGGCGGGAAAGGCTAATTCTCTGTGTGCATCCTGAGAGGAATGATGCAGTCCATCTGAGTGTGTCTTCTCTAATTCTGATCTGGTGCAGTCTCTTGATGAGCAAGCTGTGGGAAATGGTGTTGAAGGCTGTGGATAGGTCTAGAGCAGCAGATTCTCTTCTGTCGAGTATGGTGGAGATGTAATCTGTGGTGGCGATCAGGGTGGTTTTGGTGCTGTGGTTGGCTCAGGATCCTGATTGGGAGGGATCTAGCAGGTGTTTCGTGAGCTAACAGTTAATGGCCTTCTCCAGGACTTTGGCAGGGAATGGAAGCAGTGAGATTGGGAAGTAGTTCTGGCGATCGCTGGGGTCTGCTGAGGGTTTCTTGAGGAGAAGTCTGACCTCTGCATGTCTCCATGCATCGGGAAAGGCGGCTGTGGTGATGGATGCGTTGAGGATGGTAGTGAGCTGGTGGCTGATCTCATCGCTTCCTAGATTGAAGAAGTGGTGGGGGAATGGATCGGTGGGTGCCCCCGAGTGTATGGAGTTCTTTATGGCTGTGGTGACCGGTGCAGTGAGCTGTTCCCGTGCAGTGAGATGTTGGTTCCGTAGGAGTGGGGAGGTTGGTGGGTTGAGTTCTTGTAGACGGTGGATAATCTGTATTGGAAGTGATTTGCTAGAGTGTCGCAGAGTTCCTGTGAGGAAGAGATAGTGTTTTTGGTGACTGTAGGGTATGAAAACTCTCTAACGATAGCAAAGAGTTTCTTGGTGTGGTTCGCACTAGCCTCGATGAAGAGAGCAAGGGCATCCTTTTTCGCATATTTCAGTTGTTGGTGGTATTTGCTGACTTAAAGGTGGTTTGGACGGTATTGTTTCTGCTAGTGTGCCATCTTCTTTCTAGTTGTTTGTAGCTGCGTTTCATTGTGCTAAGTTCTGGAATGTACCAGTTGGCTTGGTCGGTGAATCTGCAAGTTTTGGCTGGTTTGATGGGGGTGACTCGATTGGCGCCGCTGGGGATCCAGGTGTTGATGTTCTCGGCTGCCTGATTCAGGTTGGTTGTGGCATCCGGTTGGGTGGTGTCGAGAGCGTCCGTCCATTGGGTTGTGTCACTTTGCTCCAGCTGCAGAACGAGGTGCTGGAAGGGTTGGGGGTGGTGAGGTGTATTGCTGTGATGGTGAAGTGGACTATGAAGTGGTTGGTCCAGGTAAGTTCCGGGGTGTGGCTGTATTTAACTTTGTTGCTAGACGTAAAGATAGGGTCCAGTGTGTGTCCTGCTCTGTGTGTGGGGTCTGTGACTAATTATGTGAGACCTATGTTGTCCATTCGCTCCAGGAGGTTGGCAGAGTTAGTGTCTGTGGGGTCGTCCAGGTGGAAGTTGAGGTCTCCTAGGAAGATGGAGAGCTCGGATTTGATGGCGAGTGGCGCGATAATGTCTGGGATGGTGTTGTAGAGTTAGGTTTCTGGTCCTGGGGGTCTTTATGCAAAGGTGCTTTTATGGTTGTATTGTTGTCTGAGTGGAATTGGAAATTCAGGTGTTCCATGATCAGTGTGGTTTCGTCTTCAGTGGTGGTGCACCAGGTTGATTCTTTGTGGATGATGGCAATGCCTCCTCAGAGTTTGTTGATGCAATCCCCGTGTTTCATCTTTTATCCACTGGGTGTCACAGTGGTGATGTCGGGAACCGAAGAAGGGTTGAGCCATCTCGCTGTGATAATGGTCACATCAGGGGCGAGGGTGGAGATGGCGTCCCAGACGTCATTTGCATGTTTGCAGAGATCAGGAGGTATCAGAGTGGTTCTGGGGTGGTGTCAGACGGCAGGGTGGAAGTGGTGAGGGTTAAAGCCAGGGTGGGCCAGCGGAGGTTGCTGGTGAACGGACATCAGCGGCATGTGAAAATTTTGTGCCCTGTGGGAAGGAGAAATGTGGTAGCTGTTGCCACATCTTGAGTCAAGGGCTAGTGTTCCTGGTGCTGGGCGTGGTCGAGGTGCGGACGGGCGCAGACAGGCTTGCCTAAGTCACACCTTTGCCACACTGCAGCTTCCCTTAAATAGGTCCTGGGCGGGGCGCTGGGGAGGCGGTAGCGAGTGACAGGAAAACAATTGAGAGCAACGCAAGCTGACACAGGCTGGCAAGCGCTAAACCCGGAATGGTAGGGGACAGGGAATAAAATGTGAAATTAGCTATGTGAAATAGCTATGGGCAGGAGCTGGCTGACGGTGCAGGCTGCCTGGGTTGACCTGCACAGAGTGGGGACTGCCTGGCACCAGTGGACAGAGGGAGGCACTGACTGCAGCAAGGGGGTCCTGCTCAGTTCAGTTGCTCAGAGGTCTCAAAATGTCAATCTGACAATGAAACTGAGGGCTCTAACCAAAAAATGATAAAATAACAAAATTTACCCCGTTGGGGTGGAAGGCACTAGGACCAGAGGCCTGCGTGGATCCGTGCCCTCCGTGCTATTGCAACTGTTTGTCCGGGGGCAGAGGTCAGGGTTTGGATTGTGCCCTATTTCCTATTCCCTGTCTTGTGAGAGGCGGGCCAGGAAACAGAAAGACAAATGTGCAATCTTTGCGCAGTGGCGTGGGAGAAGGCTATTTACGACAGGGCTGACTGGGCTACTACTTTTTACTTCAGCAATGTGCTCAAAGGAGAAAGACCAGGCAGCTGACTGCTGAATGCAAGTCCTCATCCTGAACTGATGTATGTACTGACCCTCTTTACTCTGACTTTGCACCGATTGTTTTGCTGTGACAGGTGTACTGAATAGTATGTACTGTAGTCCTTGAGTAAATGTTATCTTATGTTGTTATAATTTTCACTTCTTTAACATTGCTGTGTTTACGATGGGGTTGTAAATAAACATGAGTCAATACCCACAGCACCGAGTAATATCATTAATTTGTTTGTTTTGTAGGGAGTGTGGTCCAGACTGGGGGTCTCGGGATCCTAGGGAAAATGAAGGTTTTACTAACAGGGTTGTACAAATATGTTAGCCCACTGCCCTCATCGTTCAAGGGGGATTTTGGAACATCCTGTCTTGTATGTGGTAACTACAGATTGAGTCCACTCCTAGAGGTCACAGAGGTCACATTTGGAGCAGTGAGTCTACCTTTGTAGGCCATGCCTGGAGTATTGAGTCCTGCTTTGTGGGACACCTTAGGAGTACCAGGTCAATTTCTGTAAGCCAGATGTGGAGTGTTGGATCTGCTAGTGCAGACCACATCAAAAGAAGCCGAAACTTAGAATGAAGACAGACCTCGGACAGGAGACAAATTTGGTACACAGTAAAAAACAAGTCCTTCAAGCATACAGAAAAGAAATTCCAAAAGTCTAAGGTCACATTGTGAGACTGTAGGAGGCTCAGGAGTAACATTTGACAATGTTGTTTAAAGGAACAGGCAGAGAAGGCTTGGCCCAGCCTCCAGTAGAGAAGTTGGGACCACAGGTGTTTCGCCTATTATCAGGGGGGGAGCAAGTAAGGCTGTTGAAGTGTGAGGTTTATTTGCTCGAGTAACCTTTCTACCAGAAAAGCTTTACATAAGGCCACACAGTCAAAAGCAAAATGGTCTGTTTGGGAGGCTCCCAGACTAGTGATGACATTGACAAGTAGGCAGTGATACACCAACTGTGGCAAAATATATGCAGGCTCATTTGCTTTGTTCATCTCATTGCAGGTTGAATATCCCCTTATGAAACCCTGGAATAAACGAAGAATGATGTACCATGGATGGTGAGAGGATTTCAGTCATTTAGATCTTTGCACATGGGTTTTTAAGGAAATTCTGAGTGATGGGAAAGTCTTGAAGAGAGAGTCCCAGCAGGGAAAAGGAGAGGAAGCCTGACCAGGATATGGTATATATATATATATATATATATATGTATATATATATATATATATATATATATATATATATATATATATATCCTGATCACTTAAAAAAAACAAAGGTTATGTGGACGGTATAGTTAGGGTCACATTATTATAATTATATGAAAGCCTTGAAATTCACCAGTTATAGTTAGAGTTAACTCAAGTAACTATAAATCATGCCCCCACCATGCACAGGTATGTGATCAGTAATTTTACTGCAGATGTTACAGTGACTTTATCAATTATGTTATTAAAGATATCAAGAGTGCCGTCATTTGTGGGGTAATTAGCAGTATATGGCGAGGGCACTAGTTATAGTTACTTTAGGGCACAAGTTATTTGAGGTTACTCTAACTATAACTGGTGAATTTCTATGCTTTTGTACGTTTAAAATGTGAGCCGAACTAAAATTCCCTGTAGCCTTTGGTTTTTTAAGTGAACTTCTATGTTTTTAAAATAAATTATTTCCTAATTATAACGTCCCAATAACCTCTGTTTTTTTCAGTGAATTTCTATGGTTTTTATAATGTATAGCCGTATGCAGTGGCGGTTGGCCACAGGGCCTGGCCATGCATTCTTGGGTGCAGGGAACATTGACAGCGGGACCTGCTTGACAGGTTCCACTGTGAAAACCCGCACTTCGGACCTGGGGAGGTGGCGGTTCCAAGGGTCGTCAGTGGCTCCTCAAAGGGGGCCACGCCGCACCCGTCCAACATAGGCATAGCCCCGGGTAGATGCTGATCCCGGGGCTAAAGTGTGTCCAAAATTGACCACCTTTTATTATCGTAGCCCCAGGGAGGTGGTAATCCCTCAGGGAAGTCGGGGCCATGGCCCGCACAGAAGATGACAAATGCCCTGAGGAGGTGATGGTCCCAGGGGCTGTAGAGGAGCCCATCGGGCCTCACCCACATATGAAAAGCATTTTTGCCCTGGGGGTGATGGTCCCTGGGGCAGTGCTTAGCCCCCCCAACTCATGATTCATTATAGCTCCGGGTAGGTAGTTTACCCTGGGGCTGTAGGAGAGGCAATCGGACCTCCCCCACATAATAAAAGCATTTTTGCCCTAGGGGTGGTGGTCCCCGGGGCGCGTGGGTGTGTCGCCCCTACTCATATTTTATTATTCGCCCCGGGAGGTGGTGGTCCCCGGGCTGTGGGTGGGCCAGGAGGCCCCACCTATTGAGAAGAAAAGAGTGCCCCCGGGATCTGGCCCACTGGAGGGATTTTTTTTTTTTTTTAAACAAGCGCGGGAACCAGCACTTGTTTTTAAAAAAAAAAAAAAAATTTACAGAGCATTTGCGACCCTTTTGCATTTCCGCAGTAAAAATTACAAATGCTTTTTAGGCCTGGGGCAGGCTCACTGGGACCCCAGCACCAGAGCTAAGCTGCCAAGGGGTTTGTACCCTGGCCCCTTTTGTACTTTTTATTCTTTTTATTCTGGGACTCAGCTTCAGCCAAGTCCCAAGATGGCTGACAATATTTCAACGGCTTCCTTGTTGAAGTGTGTGCAGCCAATCAGATCTCAGCACGAGATCGTGAGGGGACGCAAATCCTTTGCGTCCCTATATAATCACATTTGGATTTTCTTTAATTTCTCTCAAACTAATAAATGGATTTACAGCAAAATAAAAACAGGTCGCTTTCAGGACCAGGAGGTACCTTTCTGCCAAATTTTGTGTAATTCCGTCCACTAGTTCCGGCGCTATCACTGTTCTAAATCCCTATGATAAAATGAATGGGGACATGTTTTGGGACCCCCCTTTTTCTCGGTTAAACCCCCCTCTCTGCCCCCCAAGATTGATCACCCTGAAACATTCCAGACAGCGGCAGAGGTGACTCGCAAATTGTTTTGGAAAGGTTTGTGAAGATTCATCAAGCTGTGCCAAAGACATAGGCAAGTACAAAAACACCTTTTATATATAAACTAGGTCCTAACTGGAGTGGTGAAAGGCTTTTGTCAAACTACAAAATATGTTTTATTCAATTTTGTATATAAAAAATCATAAAAGCATACAGAACATAATACAGTATCATTTGCAAGTTAGAATCAAGCACGAATAAATAAAAAAAAAATGTAAAACCACCAAAAATTGGAATATGGTATACTAATGCAATATGGTATGCTAGTGCAAACAGTGCAATAATAATCATTAAAAAGTGAGGCAGGGTTAGCAAGATCAACTACACCGAGCAACACTGAGCAAGGTTTGGTTCTCTCAAGACGGGTGGTAGTAAATTCTTCCTCAGATCCTTCATCATCGCCATCATATAGACAATATGACCATAGACATACCATAAAAATAAAACAGGAATAAGAGAAAATATAAAAAAACACCCTATTTCCCCACTGCTTGCCTAAGGCGTACCACTAGAGAGATATATTTATAAATCGTCAAACAAATGGACTCTGTTTGTAAATGCTGCAGGTAAAATGGGGCTGGTCTGCATCGCTGAAAATGTAAAAACATCACAGAGGTTGCAGAAACCATTTTCTTGGAGTGTCAGAGTTTACAGAAGAACATTAAATGAAGCAGAGACTGAGCAGTCATTGAGTCACATGAAGAATCATGAAAAGAGCGGCTGGGAAAGCGACCAGAAGATGCGCAATTCCATATATAAACCTGATTAAATAAAAACGCTGGACATGAGATGGTGGGAACAGAAGATATGGCTGCATACTGTTGGTAGTAACGAGGGGAAGATAGGTCGCCACCCTCTGTTTCCCATTTTCTTTAGCTCACCTAATACATTCTATCATAGCAAAGAAGTCTTCCCTTAGTTCAGTGGTTCCCAACCTTTTGATTTCTGTGGACCCCCACTTTAACATTAATGAAACCCAGGGACCCCAACTGAATCATCATTAGAATCCGGGGACCCCCACCTGAGTCATTACTGGAAGCTAGGGACCAAATCTGTCAATATTTGTTAATATTTTTTAATTTTCTAGGCTCTTGCGGACCCCCTGAGAAGGCTTTGCGGACCCCCAGGGGTCCCTGGACCACAGGTTGGGAACCACTGCCTTAGTTGATTTTTGGGGATGTTAGGATTATGATAGCGGTTCTCTCTCCCTAATAGGGCAAACTACTCCTTCCCATGTCAGCCACTTAAAATTAGAGGCCAAGTCAGAAAACTTGGCATCAATAACTATAGATTGGTTGACCACGGTTTCCTGCTTGACCCAGATAGCTCTCCACAGCAACAAAGGCTCTAATTTAACGTGATCCTCTAGCTGGACCAATCCCAGTTCAAAGTGGCATACTGTAATAGGGAAGCTTTTGGGGACTGAAAGAAGCTTCTTTAGAAAGTTGCTCTGAGCAAATCTAAAAGGCTGCAATAACTTGCTTAAGTTTGAACCTCCTACACCTGGTCAAACGGGAGTTGTTAAAATCAAAGGGGTTGCCTCAGTGCGTAAAAGGACTGAAATTTGATAGTTTTCCCCCATTTAAAAACAAGATTTAGACACTTTGCGAGAAGACCCAATAACTATTACATGATATTTCGAAGT
Organism: Pleurodeles waltl; assembly: GCF_031143425.1. Taxonomy (NCBI): domain Eukaryota; kingdom Metazoa; phylum Chordata; class Amphibia; order Caudata; family Salamandridae; genus Pleurodeles; species Pleurodeles waltl. The sequence continues at coordinate 546,943,262 of NC_090440.1, read as the reverse complement.
GTTAGATTTTAAACCCAAATCATTCATAAACACAAAGAACCCATTTAACAGCTTTTTATAAACCTACACCTATTCTAGCTATTAGGACACAATCATCAGCATACAGCAGAGCAGGAAGTTTCCTGGGACAACTTTTGGAGGACCTGCCTCCACTCCATGAAGATCATTTTGTAGATCATTTATATAGGGGTCAAGACGGAGCCTTGCCTGATGCCACATTTGATATCAAAGGCGTCAGTCAGCTCACCAGTTTTCCCATACCTTACCCTCACCATTACCCCGTCATGCATCTGAGCTAAAAAATAAACCAGGGGTGAGTCAAAACCCATGTAAAGCATGGTAGACCACTGCTTTCCTCTGTCCACCCAATGAAAAGCTGCTGATAGATCCATAAAATCCAAATGAATATTCCCTCTGCTGCCAACAGTATACTTTGTGATCAAGAGATGAAGATTGAGACATAGATCTACAGTACCAAGACCTTGCCTGAACCCATAATGGATACGTGAGAAACACCCCTTGTCCTCAACCCACGTCTCTAATCTCTCCAGGAGAATTCTCTCCATGAGTTTACATATAGAGTTGATCAATGAGATCAGTCGGTAGCAGTGGGGATCTGATCTATTACCCTTTTAGAAAATGGGTATTATATTTGCACTGCATAACACTTTAGAGGGACCTACTTTAGGGACAGATCTCAGGACAATAGTTATCATTGGGGCTTAGAGTTCTTGATTATCTAGAAAGATGTCAATAGGGACAACATCAGGGCCAAGGGCCTTGTTCCTCCTTGACAGACTTAGGGCAGAAATTACCTTCCCATAAGTTGGAGGATCTAAAGTCATTTTTCAGAACTGCCCTTAAAAGTATCATTTGATAAAGGACTGCCCACTTCCTTACTGCTACAGTAAACGGTCAAGAAATACTCAACCCAATCTTAAGGAAGAATGTAAACATCCACTGGAGTTCGTCATTTACAAATACATCATTAACTGTTTTCCAGAACAAACGGGCAGCTCTGCTCATGCTTGCTCTATTGAGTTGGTCCTAAGCATCTCGAACAATATCCTTTTTCCTCTGTGATATACCCTGTTTGAATTCATGTCTAAGGCGTGCTACCAGCCCTCTGTCCAGGGGACCTGTTTCATTGCACCCTCAAGGTTTCTATGAGCACTTGAGCAGTTATTATGAAACCGCCGCTGGTCTTTAGGTTCGGCTACTTATCCTTTGGAGGTCAAGAATCCAGCAGATTTACAATCTGTATGGAAAGCACTTAAAACCTCACGGAGGGAAGAACGTCATTTAAACTGTCTGAGATTTGGCCCCCAACTTCCTTCAGTAATGCCCTGTGAACAAGGGAAGAGTCAGCTGTTGCCCACTCACAGGTTATACCCTTATTTTTGGCATATATTACAGAGGCAGTGGCAGGAGGAGAAGAGGAGACAGTGCCAGTATCGATAAGCAAAAACATTGGGTAGTGGTCACTCAGCAAGTTATACAATATTCCAAAGCTAATTTCCTTGGGTCTATAAGACAGAGAAAACGCAATAAAATCTATCAAGCTCCCTTTTCCTCTCTCCGGGAAGGATATATAGTCTTCAGTGGGTTGTTCAATCAAATCCACTGTTAGAGAAAGGGACAGCCTGCACAGCATTGAATTAAAAAAATCACCACAGGGAGTGTGTTCAAAGTGGGCAGGATCATCAGCATCCCAGTCAGACACACCACAGACGTTTGAATCTCCAACACTGCCAATTTACGATAAAAATTAACTATAAAAAAACTAGTTTGTCATCAAATGAGATGGTTAAGCTTGAAAGTGGGGAGATTCTAGATAGGTGTTAAGAATCCTCCTTGTTCAGGTAGTAGAAAACAAAAAAAATGAGGCCCCCTTTGTTGTGACCACCTCTTGAGATTTCAGCCATGGTGTGAACGGAATGAAACCCATCAATATAGATTCCTTGGAACGAAATGTAACCAGTCCTCATTTTTAACCTTGCTTGCAACATCAGCTACATTTCAAAATAAACTTTTAAAATTATGATGTTCTAACGTGACTGACTGTCAAGGAGCCTAAATGGGTGCAGACAACTTTAGAGAAGCTGACCCCTGTTGGTGTGCATACAAGAAACATTGTTACAACTGTTACCACTGCTACAGTAAAAGTGTGACAAAGTAGAAGGGGTAGAAAAACAGGGTGTTCGTGCAACCTCAAGGGACTCAGTAGGGGACACAAGCCATCTGAAAGTGGGAAATCCTGATCAATGGGTCAGTCAACCTGTTCCAGGATGGAAAAGCGGTTGAATGTAGGAACATAATACACATTTTGACCAGGCAAAATTTCACGCACAGACCTTAACACCAGGACCTAAGGGAATTTTAAAAAAGTACCCCAAAGGTCACTATTACACTCCCCACTGGAAAACTGACCAATGTGTAACCTTGTTCTTCAGTTGCTCATAGGCCTCCTCCTGGCCTTGTATGAGAGCACAGACATTTTTCAAAACCACAGCCAGTGTGGTAGCCTCTGTGAGGAGAAGTACTTGTGCCCTGTTGGAACATTTCCTCCTAAGTGTCAAGGTTGGCGTACTAGGAGTTGTTTCCCCATTTGCTGGGGTACCAGATGGAATGGGAGTTGGTGGACTCAAACCCTTGGCTAGCAGGGCAACTGGGGGCATAGACAATTTTGATCCGGATGACAATGAAATCATAACGGTTTCCATAGATGGATATGAGGGTACCACAGTAACAGACTTCTGCTGAATTAAACAAATATCAAGGATTGTCCTCACTTCAGTCTCCAGCTTATCCAGATTGGTGTGAGAAGCTCTTTGACAGAAGCGATCAGCTTTTGCAAGACAGAAGCCCATGAAGGATCAGCAGAAGGAGGGTCCACAGTGCTTACCGTCCCCGGGCTGGTCGAGGCTTCAACCACCCTCTGACTCTTCTGCTTGCGCTTAGTAGCAGGTGAGCGTACCACTGCAGGAGGAACTGTAAATAATGAAACTTCACTTGGCTGAGGGGAGGAGCCCCCGGAAAGAGGCACGTCCGGAGCTGAATCAAGCCTGGATCTTTCCGCATCAATTTGGCCCATAGCCTGCCCCATAGCCACATTCGCAACCGTGGTCTCATCTGTTACAGGAAGCCCACCTGGCCCAGCAAAACCCAGTGACAAATGCTTTTCCGCAGGTGCTTTATAGTGTCACCGGGGCTTCCCTCCTTACTGGCCCCCCTTCCTGGCTTGCGACAAAGCAAGTCCCTCCGTGCACAACACAGCAACAGGTGTGAAAACGCCCCGCTTTTGTCATTTTACAGCTCAGCATAGATGGCACAGTGCTAATCCTATACTTAAAGACTTTGCTGTGTAAATGGCAAAAGACTGTCCCTTTCTAGATTGGGGTGGATGGCACTGTGTTAATCCTATCCTTAAAAACTTTGCAAGAAAAACAGAAATCTGATGTGAGCAAATGTAGAGTCTCTCTGGTGTTGAAGGGTGCTCTATACTGGAGCTGCTCTCCACCTTATATTTAATTTGTCTACTCTTTGGGTGATGTGTGCTGGAGCCATGCCTCATTGTGAAGAGTTTGATAAAAAGCTGGAAGAGGCCTATGTAATTCATGTAGATACAGCCAGCTTGTTGTCAATAGGGGAAGCTGGGAGTGTGCCAGGGGAGTAAAAACACCATGAAGCCACACGGATGGCAAGAATATGCTATTCAAATGCTGACATAACTATAAGAGCAGTGCCTGTGGAACAAATGAGTAGAGGGCTGGAAGGCCACTATTTCAAGGTCACAGGTAATATAAAGGATCTCGGCTGACTGTTAGGAATTCTGGCAGATGTGAAAGGGGTTAAAAGTAACTGGTTAGTTTCCATGTCAGTATTTTGTAGAGTCGCTCGAATTATGCAGCAGGGGTGCACCAAATTATGCAATGAGGCTGTCTGAAAGGAAAGGCAAATGCAACACAATTTGTGAAAGTATTACTAAACCTGAACAGATCAATCAGCAACTGAAAGACACTTGGTCAGCCTTTGCAAAGGGTCTTCCATTGAGTGGCAACACACTTGACATTATTTTTGGTAACTTTTGATCAGTTTGAACTAGAAATTAAATTAATAATTTGATAAAATCTGCAAAATAAGCAGCAGATGATAGATTATGTGGCAAGTGTGACAAGCAGATAATCATGCAGAAAACGTTGTAGCCACATTTCCGGTGGGTTTGTGATTGCTTTCACCACAAGTCATTACTCACAGATGAATTGAAGATTCAGGAAGATATAACAAAATTAACAGAATGTCATGCCTGTGCATGGACATTTGTCTTCTGGTCTGTGTGTGTAGCCGCATGCTGTGTAAGTTAAGTGCCCACTTTTTTAAATCCTCTAAACCAATGATACTCAAAGTATGGCCTGGGGGCCAAATGCAGCCCTCCTGACCTTTACATGCTGCCACCGCCTCAACAGCAGCACTGGCCTGCTGTTTACTCGACTCAGCTCTAATATAACAAATATATTAAATAAACTGACAAGCATGTAGTTAAAGATTAATAGATGTCAAACAAAGGCAGTAATCAGGGTGTTCTGGCCCACTTAACTTTATGAACACCATTTTTAAAGATATCTTGCAGTATATGATGAAGTCTCTTCATAGTTCAAAAATTAAAAACCGCAGAACAGTTTCACCTTAATACAGCAGATTATTTCAATGGATTGTATTGAGAAGTATTTTTTTAAACGTAATAGTTTTCAAATATGAATTTAGAAACATTCATGCCTCTCCACTTCATCCTGCCAACAATGCCAACCAAAAGTGAACTAAGAGACTAGTCATTTGGTATGTTCTCCCTTTGGGTGGCCTGGGTTGATATTATACATGGACAACATTACAGGGATGTGAAATTCCGATCACCTGATGCCCTGGACATATTGTTTGGGGTCAAGGGCAACAAGTTTTCATGTTTATTTTGTCCTTGGGACAAGTTGGCCCAACCCCCTGCAGCACAAACCCTTTGGCTACCAGTTTACAGAGAAGGGAAGTGTCTGCAGTTGAGGTAATGTGTGTCCATATGTTAATGCTTTTTAAACTTGTATTTATGGCTCCTCAATTAAAATCCTTCATTATTAAGGCGAGCACTGTAAAAAAACATTTTAAGGTCACACTGCACTACTGACAGTGGTTCCAGTTTAAAATAAAAAGCGCACACACTTTGAAAGATTTAACAATATGAGGCTAAGTATAATGCTCCCAGAATGCTCTCTGATTGGATGCAAATGTTTAAGAAAGCTTGTAAGCAAGAGTGTTCATTTTTTGCTTACAAAATAAAATGTTCAGAAAAAAATGCAAGTAGGAAAAAAAAAAGCATTTTGCTACTATGATTTTAGGTGCTATAGCTTTGAAGCGTCATTTAGTAAAATGTGTTGATGCATGCTTGTATTTCCAAAACATATTCCTAATGGAAAATCAGTGTAACCATTTTCAACAAGATTATGGGAAACATGAAAATAAACAAGCACTGGCAATGTCAACTGATATGACATTTTTTTATGAGTCTTTTGGTTTCGACAATGCGTGTCTGGTTTTGACATGACTTTTGTAACACTTTATTTTGTGGGAGCTGCCAGGCCCTCGCCATTGTAACAAACACTGGCAAAAAGGAAAAAAAGGTTCTGGTCTCAAAAAGCACACATTGCCACCAGTGGTGTAACAAAGGCCCACAGCCACCCTCGGGGGGGGGGGTCTCAGCACAGCAACTGCCCTGAGTGAGTCTGAAGGGGGCTCCATGTTCTTTGCAAGGGGGGGGGGCATCCAGTTTTGTTACTCCACAAATTGCCACAGTGGTTCCTGGCACTGAACAAAACTACTTTGTGTGCCAATATGCTCCTTGTGGAACTCACAGTAAAACAACCCAATAGAGAGAGAAATAAGTTTAATAAGAACAAAACGTCTTTAACGCCAGACCTAATTAGGGACTCGATTCTTAAAGAATGTCACAAAAATGCATCCATGGTATGTGTCTTTGAATTAGAGGCTTTCATGAATTCACAAGAACTTACAGAAGTAGACAAGGAAATTGTATTACTAGAAATTATTTGAGAACTGTATTTTAGCACAAGCAAATATGCATATGAAGATTTGCTCATGGTAAAATCTATTGAGCGTTTACAAGTTCACTTTCCCTCCAACCACTTTTTTCCCCAACCTCAACTGTCTCATTATAGGAAAAGATTAGAGAAGAGCTGGTAAAAATCTTCAAAACATGCAAGTTAGTAGGTTTGCAGACTCAAAGGCACTCCAGTCCCAGAACTATTGCTCATTGCTTCTTCCAGCCCTAGTATGTAGATCTACAGAAAGGTGTCAAAATAAGGAAATTGCTATAGTAGGGATTGAAATTGCAAGTATTCAAGCCCTACTATAGTAGTAGCCCTGACATAATCAGAGAGGCTATTATCAGAGCTTTTACATAATGAGATTGCTGCTGTAATTTGTCGCCGCGCTACATAACACCAAAGGGACAAGTAGATTTTTTTACCGGACAAGTAGATTTAAGAAGCAACCTGTCCCATGGAGAAGTAGATATTTTATTAAATTCCACACCCCTGTTTAACATTAAAGTTTATTAAATCAAACACAGGAGAAGGTCCTCTTATATGTGATAATGACGAAAAATGAGGGTAAAGTGAAACAAAACAATTGTTTAAAATTACACAATTGGGTCAAATGGGTAAGCAGGGTGTAATGTTGCGATGAGAGCAGCGACATGAGGGCACTAGGACCTCACGGACAGCAAGATGTCCAGCAAGGGAAGAGGGCAGGAAACAGAAAGGGAAGGACTAGAGGGACAGAGGAAGGCAGCTAAGGTCGGGGACAGGTGGGGATCTGTGTGTGTCTGAAATAAGGAAGCGTAAACCCACTTACTGCAGGCGGTGCCTCCTTTCTGACATGACAACTGGTGCAGAGAGGGCGAACCCAGGAGCCCACCCCGATTACATAGAAAGTGCGTAGTCCCTAGCGACATCAGGAGCCCACCCCAGACGCATCCGCTCACTGTGTGTTGCTGTCAGTGTGTCGTTGTACGGAAGACTGCTGACTGGTGCGCAACTTCGGGAGCCCACCCCGATTGTGCTGGAGGCATCCTGCATCTGGAGATGCGCCAGGAGCCCACTCCAGCTGCATCCACTTACCGCAGTCCGTGGCAGCAGCATTCGGAAGGAGGTAGCCAGATGCCTGTTTTTTCCCAACTCCCTGGACAAACCTCCTTGAAGTCCCTCGAGATCACAGCTCTCTCTGGCGGCCATCTTAGGGTCAAGCAGCTCAGCCAATGAACTGCAAGAACTGGAGGATAACCATTTTAAGGTCAGACGCCAATACAAAAACCCACAGAAGGAATACTGTGGAGATATACAGAAGCGCCCAGTCTCTGGCACTTGCGAGCACCACAGGAGCCTTTTGTCCTTCTAGACTCCAAGCACACCCTGACACTGCCAGTGCGCCACTGCGAACACCGTATTGCCCGCACATCAGAGCCTTCCAACAACATACCTCACTCATCAACACCAGTCTGACACAACCCACTGAGTAGCACGCCATGTCCATGTCACCAGACTCCATGCCACGCACGGGCCACAAGACGGAAGCGGCCATGTCGGCGTCGCCCAGCTTTCCATCCTACACCATGCACTGACCAGACATACTGGGGATCACATTTCTGCGCCTGCCGGAACCTCTCCCCCTTGTGTCGGGAGGTGGCATGGGTCTCTGATGGCAAGACTAGCTGGAAGATTTTGAAGACTTCATGAAAGGGTCACAATTCACGGACCCTGTGCAACAGGTCATTGCTCTTCGTAAACTCATTGAAAAGGAAGCTGGCCAGATCATCAAGGAACTGCTGACAGACACTGCATCGTCATATCAAGAGGTCCATGAGGCACTTAACAGGAAATTTCTTCACAAAAGGAACTTCGACTATGAACACTACAGCTTCAACTTAGCGTCCCAGGAGAGGGATGAATCCATGGGGGAGTTTACTACTTAAGGCGCTCTTTGTCTGTGGATCATTGAAGGATGTCCATCCGAGTCCCTGCGCAGATGGCTCTTAAAGAAATGCTACTCGTTGGACAAAATAGAAGAAATGACGAGAGTTAATGATGAAGCAGAGGACCATGCAAAGAAAATGGAAGTGGAAAAGCTAGAGAAACGGGAAAAGGCATTCAGGCTTTAAACTCGTCAAAAGGAATGTCAGTCACCAGTTCGCCAGAGGACTCCGAATTCCACAAACTTCCCCCAACGAACAGGGCGTCGTCACAGCCCCAACAAGCGGGGCCAGAGGAGAGAGCACCAGTTGAAACACTATTGCTGCAGCCAAGACTTCCTGCACACTGATCCGTGCCCAGCGCTGGGTCAGCAGTGTCACTGCTGCGGAAAGGAAAACCACTTCGAAAGGGTGTGCCAGGCCTCGCAGAAGAATATACAATGGTAATCCAGGGAGCCAAGGTTGCGTCATCATGTGAAGGCTATGTGTGACCGACGGGACAGCTCTACCAGCTCATCCAGATGAAGCCTTTACTCGCATGGCACATACAAATCGAGATGCTGTGAATCCTGTGAGTCAAAATCCCTCACCCCGATCTCCCAAGACAGTGAGGAGTCCATTTGCATGGTTTCCGACTACGACAGACTAAAGAAATACCCAAGACTGCACCTTCAAATGGGAATGCACTCTACCACATTCGTGCTAGACAGTGGTGCCTCCCTCAATTACATCAGTGTCACGGAATACAACAGAATGAAACCTAAGAACAAATTATACAAAGCAGCTGTGCAATTCTACACATGGATGTCCAAAGTCCACTCTTCCATGTCTATGGCAGTTTCAAACACCTCTTACCTACAAAAAAACAGAACGGTACAAGTACAGATTCATGTGATTGAAGGGGCCAAAGCGGACTGCCTCCTCAGTTTGCCCACGGCCAAGCGACTAAGGCTGGTGGAGTTACTATATTGAGTGAAGGATGAATCAAACATTGTACACAAGTTTCCAAAGCTATTCACAGGACTTGGAAAGCTGGCTCATTTTCAAGTCTGCCTGCACATAAACGAGCCAGTAACACCAGTGGCCCAGCATCACAGGAAGGTACCCTTTCACCTCCAACAGGCAGTCAAGGATGAACTACGGGACCATCTCCAGGCACACATCATAGAGAGAACCTCTGGACCCACCCTGTGGGTGTCCCCAGTGGTGGTGATGCCTAAAAAAGGATCTGGTTGAAAAGTGCGTCTATGTGTGGATATGAAAGCCCCAAACACCGCCACTGAACCGTAAAGACATCATGGACCCCACATCAGTCACATGATCACACTGCTGAATGGGGCGAAAGTATTCTCCAAGCTGGATCTAAACAAAGGCTACCACCAGCTCGAACTCTGTGAAAGCTCATGCTACACCACCACATTTTCAACACACTAAGGGCTTTTTCAGTACAAATGGTTCAGCTTCAGCATCTCATCGGCAGCTGAGATATTTAAAGAACACCCCTATCCCCAAGACGCAGGGGATGTTTAGTTGTTTCTGGGACTCACCAATTATTGCACCTCGTACATTAAGGACTATGCTACCATCAGCTATCCCCTAATAGAGCAGACTAAAAAAGCACAACCATCCAGGTGGTCTGTGACATGTGATCAAGTGTTCAGTGCAATCAAGGACATAGTTGGGTCAGCCAGCAATCTGGCATATTTAAATCTTCGCAAGAATACCAAAATCACTGTGGACACCAGTCCTGTGGGACTCTGAGCCATCCTAGGCTGCGATTCCAGCAGACTACATGTCATGGCACCCCAGAATATCCTCTACAAGGAAACCATCACTAGCAGAGGAGTACATTCACTTCGTCATTGCTCAAGCAAGACCACCTGCGGTCCCCCAGCGGACGCAAGACATACATCGCATCCGAACAAACTGATGGGGTGGCATGGACGAACCCAAAAGGAACCAACTCATTGACATCAAAGAATTAATCTCCTTTCAACATGTAAAGGATGAACTGTCCATTGCAAAGGATGGTCTACTGCTAAGAGAAAAAAGAATTGTCATTCCGAAAAAATCTACGTCAAGCTATGGTCTACTTAGCTTATGTGAGACACCAGGGCATAATAGTTACCAAAAGAGCATTACGGGACCGTGTCTGGTTCCCCTCCCTGGACGTGATGGTTGAAGCCACGCTAAAGGACTGTCCGAAATACCAACTTGTCAGCCGTGAAGAACCACCCTCGTCGTTGCAAATGTCGAAACTCCCGGGAAGGAGTCTGGCAACAACTGGCAGTAGACTTCTTTGGCCCTCTGCAGTCTGGCAACTACATCCTCGTCATAATGGATGAATATTCCTGATTTCCAGTTGCACAAGTATCGTCCACCAGGGCAACCACCACCCTACCTGTGCTGGATGAAGTCTTTGCAGTATGGGGAATCTAGGAAGTAATCAAAACAGACACTGGCCCTCCATTCAACTGTCCAGAATTTGCTGAGTTTGCCAGTCTCATCAACTTCAGACATCGAAAGATTACTCCCCTGTGGCTTCAGGCCAAAGGAATGGTGGAGAGGTTCATGGCCACTCTGAAGAAAACCATACAAAAACCTGAACTGACCATACGGGATGTCCAGGTAGTGCTGAACGAAGTGCTGAGGGCATACAGAACCACGCCCCCACAGCACCACAAACAAATGCCTAACCACCTTGATGCTAGGTCGTACTGTGCAAACAAGAATACCCACCTGGGAGAAATAAACTCACTGTGTCCGGCAAGCCACCAAACACGACGAGCTGGCGGAGATGGACAGAACCAAGAAAGACAAAATAAAGGAATATGCGGACAGATGTCCTACGGCCCAGCATCTGACAGTACAGGAAGGGGGCAGGGTACTCGTCAGGCAAGAACAAAAGAGAAAATTGGACAGTCGGTACCACGAATACCCACTGCAAGTAATTAATCAAAAAGGCACCATGGTCACGGCTGTTTCAGATGATAACAGGATAACTCGGAAAATCACCCACTTAAGGAAGTGTAACCCACCACCCAAAGAGGCAATGCCAGGCGTGGACAGTGATGTCACTGAAGATTCTCTCCACGCCAGTCATGAGATCGAGTCCACCACCTCCCCTTGGCTAAGGGAGAACCTATATATCCAACCTCAGCAAGTCGGCTACAGCATGCTCGTCGAAGGCATGCACGTCTCAGAAGAAATATAATGGACGCATTCCTAAACTAAGCTCATCTGTGCAAGTGGGGGGGAGATGTAAAATCGCGATGAGAGCAGTGACATGAGGGCACAGTGAGGTGTACAGCAAGGGCCGAGGGCAGGAAATGGAAAGGGAAGGACTAAAGGGTCAGAGGAAGGCAGGTAAGTTCGGGACAGATGGGGCTCTGTGTGTCTGAAATAAAGAAGTGTAAACCCACTTAATGTGTGCGATGCCTCCTGTCCGACACAGCAGAAGTTTTTTGGTTTCACATTGTGCAATTCAACCATTAGCTGTACATGCTTCGCTTACAATCACCCCCTGCCCACCCACCAAACTGCCACCCTGCTGGCATCAATGTGGCCCTCGGTCACACCACAGACCAAACATTGTGGCCCCTCGGAAAATGTTTGCGAGTACCCATGCTGTAAACCTTTAGGGTACAGACAGCAAGTGATCCATACCAGACCTTGGTGCATCACCGGTTTGCAGTGTTCAAGGTCTCTGCGTCATGTTTTGATCTATGGCATATTCTTTGGCACAGATGGGAGAGGGAAGGGACCCTATTCCTCCCCCTCCCCGTCGCCCCCCACACTTCCCATCAACACGGCCACTGTCATCAAATAAGATCCTTGTATGCTACTGCATGGGATTTCATTGCCGCCTCACAGGATAGCCCTTCACGCCGCGGACGCTGTCAGGTGACCCTAGAGAAAGCACAAGGGCGGAGCATCCGCACCTTAGTACAGTTGGAAGTAACTTTGTCCAACAGCAACCTTTGCCTGTTCTACTCAAAACTTAATGAGGTGCGGCCATCAGATATGCACATCAGTGAATATTATTCATGTGATGTGACGGGACGGAAGCGTTTTTAATCAGAATTGTTTTTCTGAATTGAGAGAAAAACACATTTACTAGCAGTGCACAAACGTAACACGTTTACAGCAGGTCGAGATAATACTTCTATTTATGCTTTCAACGTTTTCTTACATCTTTTTATAGATGTATGCAAGAACGCCAATATAGGTTTTCACGTGGCTGCGTTTGTGCTAAATTGCTATACGTAACTCCAGGGAGAGCAGTTTCGGTGATAAGCGGGATGCGCAATGCCTTGGGGGCTTCACGGTGGACGGTCCACCCGTGGCACCCAGAGATACCGTTTAAATTGTGTGAAGTGAGTGTTAATCCACTTTCTGCCTGAACATGCGATTCAGCTTTACATATTGATCGACTTTTTAAAGCTCCTTTTCTTGCTCTTTTCCCACCAAACCCGCAGTGCACCAGAAAAAAAACTGCAGCCAGTGTTGTCCTTTTGTGACAGTAATGGCCCGCCGCCTTCATTAATCACTTCTAATTAACTTTATTGATTGGCGGCGCTTGAATTTCCAAAGCGACACATGGGTGTAATGACTTTGCACAGGGATGGGACCGCGGAGGAACGTGCATTCCCTGCACAAAGTGGGGGTGAGGGAACCCTAAAAATAAGAGAACAGGAAACACTCACAGGTGTGAGAGTCAGTACACAAAATTATTGGTGGGGCCCAGCCCTGTCATGGGAGCATATCAATCGAGGCTAAGTGCTCTGCTCCTCTGAAATGTGATATATTTATATAGTTGACGTGCACTTGAACACATGTAGAATATACAGCATACGTTGTAACATACACATTTATGTCATAACGCTTGTTTGACATTGGAAAACAGCAGTAATGGTTCATGTGATGCATTAGCCTACACTAAAAATAATGTAAGCATTTGTAACTAACTACTCAGCCACATCACAGGTGAAATAAAACATACATTTAGGGATACAGAGATTTCTTATCTGAGGATCTTGCATGTAAGGATACCATTACATCGATTTCAGAAATAATGCATCGTATTAAAAGTATGTATCTGTGAAACATAGTGTGTCATGGGGTGTGAGTGGACTTTTCCATTCAGGGATCTCAGAAGTTGGTAACCATGTAACTTTATTGAAGTGCTCTACAGCCACTTCCTGTATTAGCACAATAGCAAAAAAAACGAATAACTTAGATTTTGTAACACATAAAATATGGAAAGAACTTTTAAAAGTAAGTTTATCTATTGTAAATTCACGGGTCACTTTTCCACATACCAAAGGAGCGCTTAAGCTTTGAAGTAATACAAAGAGACACAAGTTTTCAAATAAATGGTAGTTTAGTTTGATTGATACAGTTAACAAGGCAAAGTCAATAGGTCTGGATTTAACCTGGTAAAGCATGTACCTTAAGGACAGTAGAGCCATACAAAGAAACAAAAGTAGGACTGTATTGAAGGATCTCTTGCCTTTGATACCGTCCTATTGTATCTTCAGTGTCAAATAAAGGCTGTAGGCAAGGGAGCCTTCATTATAGTCCATTAGTCTGAGATAGAAAGAAAGCAAGAAATATAGTGAAGGCCCCCTTGCCTACAATCGTCTTTTGGCGTTGAACCAAAACGAGCACTATATTGGATGCACAGGAATAGCCTGCCTTTTGTTTCTATAAAATAAAAAATATATATCCAGTGTGGAGATGCTTTGAGAAGCCGTGGGCAGGACAGGCAAGGGAGTGGGGATAAGGAGCACACCGGGGAATGAGGGGCGTGAGAAAGGGATTTGAGAGGTTAGTGGACAATTAAACAAGAAACACTTATGGGAAGGAAAGAGATATATCAACAACAAGTCTGGGCGTAGGGTAGGGGAACGAAGAGTGCATACGGGAAGCAGGGCGTGTACTAGAAACGAATGAGGGAGTGGGAGGGGGGGGGGTAAGTAGCATGGAGAGGAAGACAGCAAGGCACATAGGAGGTGGCCAGCAGAAGGTGTAAAGTGCAGTCTAATGCAGGTCAATGCAAGTACTGCACTGGAGGCAAAAAGATATATCCTAACAACCAATAGCATCAGGTGACAGAAATTCATCTCGGAGAGTAGTGTCTGTTAATGAAAACTCTCAAACCAGTGGCTGAATAAGCTGATCAAAACAAAATCCAATGAAGGGGGCAGTTACAAAGCTCTATCTACTATATTTTGAGGAAAAAGTCCGCTTGACATCTGAACCAACACAAATTAGAAAAAGAGTGTAGGCTGGTGGAACAAAGTAAATAAGAGAGACTTAAGGCTGGGCACCTTGGTGCTCAACATTGCTGGCAACCGACAATGCCGGCACAAGGTTTCTAAGAAAAACCTTGGGCCTCAGGCCCAGCGTGCATGCTCTGTCGCTTGCGACAATTTATTGCATCTAAAACAAAAAAATTTAAAAACTCTAAAAAGGCGCTTTCAGTCTGCCTATTGCTTACCATTTGTTGATTTTATTGTCACTCTTATTTTCTTTCTTTCATTGGAGAGCACGTGTCTGTGCATGTTAGATTCACTTCGCCCCTGTGTTTCTTTTCTGTCCTGTAGCAAGGACCAGTAATGGACTGATTTCTTGATTAGTGTTCTGAGCTGCTTGCATTCGGATTGTGGTACTTTTTTGAGAGTACTGTTTGCTTGTATGTTCTTTTTACACACTGCTAGGCTGATTTATCTCATTTTGTAGCTGCATTAATTCCCCTTTGTTTATGTACTTCCATCTACGGCCCACTGCTCCAGTTCTTCAATGTTTGCATTCTGGATTTTTCAACAGTTCAATTTCCAGTAAGTCACTTTTCTCCAGCCAGTCTTGGTGGAACCGCTTGACAATACAACACAATGTATTACATTTTAGTAAAGTTACATGTTGCAGCATTCACTAAGGGTGTGTTTGTTTATGACTCGTCCTCATTTTGGTTGCATTCGATGTAATGCTGCCTTCTTACCAAAGCCGAGCAAGGCTGATGCAAGTTACATGTTAGAACATTGTACCAATTGGTGATATTAGTGCACACCTAAATGCATGTGTATGCATGCTGTTAGCAGTTCATAACAGCCCATAAAAACCACACCATAGCATACTTTACAGTAACATAACATCCCATATTAAAGAATAACAAACCATAACACATCATATACTATGCAACAGGCCACACCATACCATACAATATAATGCCAGTCCATACCATATCATACCATGTTATACCACACTGTACAGTAACAGGCTGTACCATAAATACCATACAATAACAGCCCATATCATACTATGTCATGACAGGCCATACCCTACTGTACAACAAAAGGCCATAGCAGATCATACTATCCAATCAAGACACCTCCCTTTACCTCTATCCACCCTGACCCTCAAGTCACCCTAATCTGCTCTTACCTCTACCCACTACTGAACCCCCAAGTCTACTTCGCCTTCCATTACCTATACCCACCCATGAGCTCTCAAACCTCAAGTCACTATGATCTATCTTCCTTACCTCTACCCATCTATGAACCCTCATGTTACCCTCTCCTTTCTTTACCTCTAAACACCCCAGAGTACTCAAGTCATCCTTACCTCCTCCCTCCCTCTCTCTCACCCTCCTCTTGCATTGTCGCTTGTCTGGGTCGCTCCTCCCAGCTGCTGCTTGCCCCACACGCCCCCTGGCCCCTTCCCTCATCATGGCCGCACTGCTGTATAACATGGCTAAAATAAATTGGCAAAGGCAATAGCTCTTCCATAGGCAAGATCTATTGGCTTGCCAGTCCTTGTTCATAAATTAAATACTGTTTTGCTGACCATACCAGAATACATTTGGACACTGATGACCTCCTCTCACCCTACTGCAGGGTACACCGCCTTACATGAAGTATTAGTGGGGCTCGGCAGGCCAAGTAAACCTGGTACCTATGTTCAGAGGGGGCATCAAATATTTATAATTTTTACCAATACACGCCACAGTGATCAACCCTTCACGTAAGCCAATACCTTTTCTCTTTACCAAATAACTGGGACTTCTATTCTCTTCAGAAGAATGAACAGGTGAGTCAGCCCTACTGGGACTCAGACCTGCAGCTTACAGGCTACCCACAGATATCTGCCATAGGTGTTCATGTAGGGTGCTCAGCGCTCTGATTCCACTTACAGACCCTATGCGGCCACTGTCTGAGAGCTTTCCCTAGCCGTCCAAGGCACACATAGGAACTTAATATATACCTACATTGTAACTTAATGTTTTATACTTTCTAAAGGAAACTACCTCCTCTGAGGAGACCCAGTTCACAATGTCCTTACAGTATAAAGGCATGGGGGAATTTAAGGGCTTTGGCAGCAAAGAGATGAAGGGAATGAAACAAATAAGCCCAGAAGCGAATGTCTCATGTTTTGCTGACATCACAAGTTACACATACTTCAGAGTGTAGCTGACACATAATGAGAGACTGGGCATGGTGCTTCATGTCTCTTACTCGTGCACTCTTTTGGTTGGGTCTGGAAACAAGTAAACCGAGTATGTGAGACGGACTTTAAGAAAGTACGAGAGGTTGATAAGCCACGAGGCTCGTCATTGAACCAGGCCTGATCCTGTGCATGCAGAGCTGTCTTTCAGGGTCGACGTTCTGGTAGTTCTAATTTTTGAGCTGATACGCTCTTTACACCAGTATATCTGGAGGTTTCTGGTTCACGCCCGAGAGCAGGGCTCGAGGTCCCTTGCTCCCGGTGCTGCATCTACTTGAGCATATTTGAGAGGACAGTCAAGGACAGGCACGCCTGGCGGGTCACAATTGAGAATCCTGCGAGTTAGCGGGACAAGCACCAGCTGTCCTGGTAAATGTGCCTACGCTTTTACATTTCAGACCCTTGGATGTGGATCTGTGCTTCGGACTTAGGTCTGGTGATCAGACTCGGCCACTTCATGCTCCTTGTTTATTTTATTTTTAAGTCCATGGCCTTCATTTTCAATTCAGCCCCCTCAGCTGCCGGCCTGTTTTGACATGAGGTCAGTCGGTCCTTAACTGGATTAATAATAAAACCTTTTCTACAAGAAATTGTATAACCAAGCAGTGGTTAATTTGAGCCAGAAGTTGTTGGTTTTCACCATCTACACACACAGGCCACGTGCAGCGGTGTTGGCTAGAAGGTATGGCTGCAGATGGCCTGGTCTTCGGCCAAACCCTCTACCCACCCTGCTACAGGCAAGGCTTGGGTGAGGCTGTGCATAGAATTAGTTTGGCCACAATGCCGGGCCCTACAACCAAACTGCCTCGGCCAGAAAACAATATTATTATTATTAATTTTTTATGAGTTCTCAGAATCCACTGGGCGATTTGTGGACCTTTAGAGACTCTTGTACCCTTGTTGGGCCCCTCTAGGGCTTTGAACCCAAGGGTGTTAACCAAGGGCCCAAGAGCCCAATCAGAGGAGTTTGCAGACTCTGATGTAGAGTTCTTGGACCTCAAAATTGCACTGCCGGTCCATGAATCATGTGGCAAAATGTACTTTATTTAAAACTTCATACGGTCCTCTTGCCCCAAACCCCACCCCACAGAACAAGGTGATCAGGGGACGCTTCTGTGCCCCCTTATGGCTCCTTCACTTTTATTTTTTAGAATGAGGGGACCAAGCCTCGTGCCCTGTAATGGCAGTTGCAACAGATTTGCGAACACCCAGTCGGAGCGTTCAGGTCTATGGACCCAACTTTGGGACCAGAGGACCAACACAGATGATGGGGAAAAACTTCCTGCCTCCAATCAAATTCAATTGCTTTGTAAACTTGGGTCGTCAAATGGCATGCAAACATCGGGTCATGGGCCAACCTCACACTAATGGTCCTGATAGCATTAACCTTTTAACCCTTTCAAGCCTGAAAATCGACGTCCCTTAATTGATGATAGAAGAATTGGTAGGGAAACCACTGTGTGAAAACATCTGAACATCAAGGTAGTGCAGCACAAATATGGGCTGCATTGCTTCTTGCGACTGACTGCAGACACAATGTTGAGTTTACTCACTGTATGTGCCAATAAGGACTACTTCTGAGAAAAAGGTTTTAGCATTTAATTGCGTTCCAGTTCGAAAAAGGCCTGATGACTCAAAAGCGGTGTAAGAGAGACATCTATATTGATAGCTACACCTGAGCCACAGTTAAATTGAATGCAAAATCTATTTCCCCCTGCCAAGCACCAATGAAGCTTAGGCGAGTCAAGTCGGTGTTCAACAAAACAATTCACATTAGTCACTATGTGACATCGGTGTTGACAATCCAAGCACAGCACACAGAATCGACGTGTATGTGAGTGAGAGGCAGGAGTTTACTCATTTCTGGAACCTCTACAGATCTAAGTGTCAACGGGCTCTCTTAACTATTAAACAAAGACAGAACAATAAAATTAATGCAGTGATGAAGCTCACCCATCCAATCTTATCATTGTCTCTTTTCCTTTTTGTTAGCTTCTCATTTCTTAGTAATGAAGGGAGGAGCCAAAATTTGGGAGAGTAATGAATGTCTTACACTTAAATTCTTGTATTTTAGGGTGACAGTGTAGGGCTCCACCCTGGGGATATCCATGGTTGATTGTCTTAACTTTAATTTTAAGGGGATGGCTAAGAATTCGCTGACAGCTCTTCAGTGACGCTCAGAGCTGCTTTGCACCTCTGCTGCAATATTGCATAAAATTGTTTTTCCTCCTGTGCCACCTTGAGCAAGGATAGGAAACCGGGAACCTCTGGGGGCAAGGGCTACCTGTAAAATCTGCCTAGCTCTGCTGTACTTTCCCTAATTTAATTTTGTGTACTTTTCATTTTTCGTCATTTCGTCAATCTACTTATGACCAGACGTCCCGGATTTCCCCAGACAGTCTTCAGTGGACTGTCCCGTCCTCCCGAGGCTTTTCTTAATGTTGAATACATATCCCGGTTTTTGTGATCAACTCGCCCTGCAAAAGAGAACTGAAAAGTAAATCTGACACCTCTAAACTGAAATAAGTTGTATAATTTTTCGTTTTGTTTCAGGCAGCACAGGACGGGGTCCACTGCATCTGCCCAGCAGAAGGGAGAAAGAGTGGAGAGGAGGACAGAGGTGTTCAAGGTGGAGGTCCCGAGATCCTGCCAGCCCACGTTATGAAAACGCAGCCTTGTAAATTTGTGCCATATATAAAGGCACATATTTACAAGGCTATGTCTACATCTGATCTCTTCCTGCGCTGCCTGAAAGAAAAAAAAATACCTACGTTTTTTCAGACTTTAAAGGCGCCTGTTGAAATAGAGAGCATATCTTTCAATTCTGATTTGCAACATATATAAATATATATATATACTGTAGAAAGATAATATGCATCACATCATTATTCTTTAGAAGGGAGCCACTGATGGCTCTGGGTACCGCCACCCCCCAGGGCCGATTCCTGCTATGTCCCGGGGTGCCTACCCCACAACATAGCTGATTGCTGTAACTTGGCGAGACCTCACAACTCCCACCAAGTTACAGCAAACATTTCGCTCACAGTGAGGGAGGGCTGTTAAACAGCTCTCCCTCACTGCGAGCGGAGGTTTCCTCTGTTTTCCTGCCTGCGAGATACAGGCAGGTAAACAGAGGAAACTGCTCTCAAAGAGCGGGAGCTGCTCTGTGGTAGCAATGTTGGCTCCCACAGGAGGTGGGGAGCTGGCTGGCAGCGCTGAGGCCTTAAGACACCCTCCCTGCTCCCCAACATTGTCTCTGGGTGCCCTGGGGGGCACCCAGATCACATGGCCGGGCCCCCGGGGATCCCAGCCGAGATCGGCCCTGGGGAGGGGGGCCAGACAGCCCTCTCCCCCAAAAAATGCAAATAATTAGGCCAGGCTTCGGGAGATGGGTTTCCAAGGACCAAGATCGGCATGGGGCTGGGGGCTGTATGGCTCCCAAATCCCCCCAAAATGTAAATGTTTAGAATGGGGGATGGGGTCCCTGGGGCCTAGATCGGACTGGGGAGGGAGGCCGCGCAGCCCCCTCACCCCAAAATGTTTTATTTGTTTAGGCTGGGCCCCAGGGGATTGGGTCCCCATGGCCGAGACCAGCCTAGAGAGGGGGCTGTATGGGGTTTTGTTGGTATAGGGGTACGCCGCAGGTCAGACCCTGTGGCCTAATGGGCTTGTGCAGTGCGGGATTGGGTTGGTATGGGGTGGGCTGCAGGCCAAGCGCTGTTGCCATCCGCTGTTGCCATCCGCCTCCACACACGGCCAAAGGCCGTGCGCGGTGGTGGTTGGATTAACGTATAGTGTGGAAAATTACTTTATGTTTTTAAAAAAATGTGTCAATTAACTAAAAAAAACAAAGTTACAGAGAAGTTATATTTAGGAAGTAGAATTTAAAAATAGATACAAATTCACTTTTAAAAAAACAAAGGTTTAAGAGACGTTATAGTTAGGCTTACATTTTAAACATACCAAACCACAGAAATTCACCTGTTATAGTTAGAGTTATCTCAAGGAACTATAACTTGTACCCTAAGGTAACTATAACTCACGCCCTCGCCATGCACTGCTAAAAAAACCCATAAACTGCAGTACTCATAACATCTTTGATGCCGTGCATTCGCAACACCATTGCAACAATTTTTTTTAAAGTTTTTTTTAGCTCTGGGGGAGTCCCTCTGGGACCCCAGCACCATAGCTAAGGTGTCAGGATATCCCTACCCTGGCCTCTTTTGTTTTTTTAAATGTTTTTCTCTGGGACTCAGCTGAAGCCAAGTCCCAACATGGCTGCCAACACTTCCTTGTTGAAGTTTTGGCAGCCAATCAGATCTCAGCACAAGATCGGAAGGGGTCACGTATCCTTCGCCTCCCTAGATATACAAATTTGGATTTCAGTTAATTTCTTTAAAACTACTGAACGTATTTACACAAAAGAACTAAAAGTCTTCTTTCTAGACCAATAACTACCTTTCTGCCAAATCTGTTGAAATTCCATCCAGTGGTTTTGGTGCTATCGCTGTTCAAAATCCCAACTGAAAAATAAATGGAGAAAACACCTTTTGGGACCCCCCCTTTTTCGCAGTCCCCGCTTAACAGATCACCTTGAATCTTTCCAGACAGCAGCTGAAGTGAGCATAAAAGCTTTTAGGAAACTTTCGTGAAGATTTGTCAACCGACGCCAAAGATATAGGCAAATTAAAAAATGTTTTTTTCTATAAAAACTAGGTCCCAACTATAACTACCTAGAAGCGACTGCCACTAGGTGAGACATATATGTATATATATACATATATATACATATATATATATACACACACACACACACACACACACGCACAAGATTACTTTTATAATGTATATGTGTGGTTTTCGTGGGGGCTGATTTTGACCCAGAGGGAAACCACTCATGAATTAAAAAAAAGTTATATACATATCGCAATCTCAGATGCACATTAAAATAAATATTTAATTTGGGAACACATTTTAACCAACAGGTCTTCGTCACGGCCATATTGCAGATCAACACCAACCACCTTTAAAAACAGTCAGAAATGTTAGAAAGACAACATTTTGTGATCTCATAATGGCTTTGTTTGTGTCTTTTCAAAACCCTATTCAAAATAATTTTAACCATCCTTCTTCCAAAACATAATATAAATAAATACTATACAAAATATATAACTATAACTGTTGAATTTCACTGGTTTTGTATAAGTGAAATGTGAGCCTAACTATAACGTTCCTGTAACCTTTGTTTTTTTTCAGTGAATAAAAATGGGACAGGCCGGATTTATACCTTGATCATTGTCAGCCTTTAGACTGACTTCCATGCCTGGCCTGTCCCAGTTTTTGGTTCTCAAAATCTAGTCACCCTAACTTGGTATGGCATAGATAGAGAAGCCAATGAATGCTAAATATAGAACTGTGGATAAATGCTATTTTTAAAATAGTGCAATTGCATTTTCTAAATTGCCTTTATCACCTATGGCTTCCAAACATTTTGTATGGAAATTGTGCTCTAAAATGGCCAATTTTCTCAAAATTATCATTATCATATGGTGGTGGCTGCTTGAGATATTATAGGAGTGCCCCTTCACAACATGCTCATTTGCTGCAATTAACAAAAGGTATTATGTCACACCACTTTAAAAGATCACCGCCCACCAGGAGGCACTGTAAGCTACCCCACGCTGTCAGCCATTAGTAGCCTAGCACTGAAGGCACTGGCCTTTAATCTGAACCACGGGTGGACTGGACCAGTGTGAAACTGAGTGCTGCTAGTCACGGCAGTGTGCAGTAGCCTTCAAAGAAAAAAAACTTTTGGTCCTTGCACTTACGTTTTTGCTTTATTTATTTATTCATTTATTTATTTTACAAATTAAGCATCCCTCACAACCAGTGTTTAGTCAAGGTCCACATTTTAAGAGAGGTGCAAGCAGATTCTTTTTCAAATACCGCTCTTTTCACTAAGGAAACAAGGGGTATAGTTTGGGAAATACTACATTGGATCACATTTTGCCTTATTTTTCCAGCCATCAGCAACTACTATGTTTAAAATAATTTGTAAAAAAAATTAACCCTGAAAATGATTTGTACAAATGTCAGTGTGTTTATTGTGTAAGAGCAAAGCTGCATGCTTGCGGAGGGATCCTGGTGATGTCAATGGTGCAGACACTTTAGAAAGGTAAAGATAATGTCCTGCTGGGTAAAGGTAGAGATAGGCAACTTTGTGGCTATGTTTTGCTGTTCTCTTGGGCTCGAGATTTTGTTGTGGGTGAATTAGTTGGAATTAGAGGAATTTTCTGTTTTTGGCTGTTTAGTGGCTGAGCATAGTATTTTCATCTTATGCTGCTTTGTATATTGTGTATTGTGATGCACTGTCGGTGGCTGAGCCTACAGTAGGTTCTGCTACTGGAGGTGGTAACCTCTTGGTAGATTTTGGTTCCTGGTGCTTATTTATTTACAAAGTATAGACTGGTCAGAACTCTGTCCTGACAATGAACAATATATATAACATGATAACTCAATATTGTAATTTCCCTAAGGGTGCATGAAGTCTCTTCAGCTACACATATGCCCTGCTATGAGACAAGGAAAGGGAATATGATATTCTCCTAGTCCTGAATGCCGATCTGTAACTTAATGAGCCACAATGGTCCTTTCATCTTTTCATAATCTTTGAACCATTTGACTATTTTATTTTTATATTCATTTTTATTATTCTGCCTAAATGTGCATCTCACTTCAACAATTCTTATTACAGTGTATTAATGTGTCATCTACAATGGAGCCCTTGTTCCGTGTTAAACGTCTGATTCTCATCATTGTTTTTTTTCCATTGCAAAATGCTTAACTTCTGCTTCGGATTCAGTTTTTTAAAGTTATAGTGGTACTGTTATACTCTACTTTATACTCTTTTATGGCTATACAGTTTATGGGATTATTTTAAGTTTTAAATTAACAAGTGTCTGTCGTATTGGTGTCAGTAAAATGTATTTGCTTTATTGTATTGGTGATGTTCAAATGTTCCAATGGACTATTAATATGAAAATATTCATTTATTGTTGATGGTACCTGTATTGTATCGATTTGATGTTAATTTGTTTTGCATTCTACATTCATGCACTTTCGGGGGGTTCAACTTGTCACTCAGGCATCTTTGTGTGGAGTTCCCCTTGTCGCTCTAGTCACGGTATAAAACATGAGCAAAGGTTATGTTTATTGAAACCTGCTAATCTTTGTGAACTGGACAGTGAGCCATTGGCAAACAGGCAGTGACTCCACCACTCAAGACAAAAATATTCCCAAAACGAACCCCCTATCCAACACTTCCCCCCTCACCAAAACGATCCTCCACAGTCCACCCTCGCCAAAAACGAAGAACAAATCATTGAGACTATTGCCAAAGCAAGCCAGAACAAACCTACCAAACAAAGCCTCCACATTCTGCAAGTGAAGGAAACATTGATACTATCATTAAACACCACAGCACCACCATGGGTAGAAAAGATATCCCACAATACAATGGTTTTAAAAAAACCACCCCCTTAGTTACCACATTTGCCAAAACCTAACCACTACAGTGGCACCTTAACCAAAAAAACTAATACGGCCAACCTAGTTTAGCACCTTCGCCTGTGATGTAACATTAGCCCCCACAGCCCCACAATGAGGGGTAGGGAAGCTGCTGGGGCCCCCGTCTGCAGCACGCAGTCACACACTGTGCACTGGCCGGCACTGTACACAGGCTCCTAGCTGGGTTGGATGGATTGGGGGTCCCCCTCCATGCTCTTTGCAAGGGAGGGGGGTCAAGGTTTGTTATACCACTGATATTCGCCCAGAAGAAACTTCAAATTACCACCCGGGTTCAAACAAAAACAAAAAAACTATCTGTATGATGTAAGTATAGAAGGCATGTATGCTGCCTGGGTCCATCTAAGAGGGCGTAGCAAGCCACCCGTTCTCCTCTAGCTTAAGTAAAGGGTTCTATTTATCCCTTTTCTTAATTAGGCATTTAATTAGGCAACATATGTTGTGCTATGTAATAGTCTATTTAAATTGCCGTGGCTACAAGCCGTCAACACGTATTATGACCGCCGACAGTATTCCGCCAGAAATCTGGCGGAACACCGCCGACGGTCATGGTGGCGGACGGCGGTAAGGCGGCGCTGCTGGCAACAGCACCGCCATGCCAGCAAAACACCGCCAACCGTATCATGAGCAACGATACGGCCTGGCGGTGTTTTGCTGGTGGACGCTGCTGCTGACAGCAGCGCCGCGGACCTTCTCCTGCCAGAGGACCCCCTGCAAGCAGGTAAGTCGGGTTCTCTGACAGGAGAGGGGGTGGGGGGTGTTGTGAGTATGTGGGGGGGGTATATGTTTTGGGATGGGTGCATGCGGGTGTGAGTCGCGTTGGATGCATGCATTATTGAGTGATTGTGAGTGCTGTGTGTTGTGGATGCATGTGTGTGACAAGGTATGTTGGTGTGTGTGTTGTGGAGTGTGGTTATGTATATGTGTATGCGTGGGTGGAGGTGGTTATGCGTGTGTGCATGTGTGTATATGGGTGTGCGTGTGGGTATGTATATGTGCGGGGCAGAAACGGGTGGGGAAAAGAGGGGAGGACTCTGGGGAGTGGGTGGGGGGCAGGGGAGACCCCTATCAGTGCCAGGGAAAGGATTCCCTGGCACTGATAGTGCCTACTGCCACGGTTTTCGTGGTGGTACGGAAACCAAGAAAACCATGGCGGTAGGCCGGGTCATAATGCCAAAGGTGGGAATGTGACAGCCGCCGGGATGGAGACCGAAGCCTCCAGCCCAGCGGCTGTTACCACCCTGGCAATCGGTGTATTAAAGTGGCAGTGTTGGATACCGGTAACCACCAAGGTCCAAATCCCATTTTTTTTTACTGCCGGCCTGTTGGCGGTATTACCGCAGCTTTAACACCGACCGCCAGGGTTGTAATGAGGGCCTTAGTGTTGTTTCGGTGAGTAAGTGTGAGTTACTTCTGGAAAAAAGAGTGTTAGAAATGGGGCCTATAGATGGCAGTGGTTTGCACCCTGTCCAAGTAGGGACCCTCACTGTAGTCAGGGTAAGGGCGCCACACAGCTAAGATATATCCTGCTCACCCCCTTGGTAAGTTTGCACAAGTAGCCAGGCTTATCCCAGAGGCAATGTGTAAAGTATTTGTGCACACTCACACACAGTAACACAGTGAAAACACTACAAAAGGACTCCACACCAGTTTAGAAAAATAGTCAATATTTATCTGAATAAAACCAGACCAAAATGACAAAAACCCAACATACACAAGTAAAGCTATCACTTTTTAAAGGTTTCAATGAGTCTTAATCCATAGGAATCAATGGTTGTATCTTTTTAGCAGAAAGTACCTGGGATGTGTCAAAAAACAAAGATGATGTGGGCCGCAGGGGAGGTGATGCACCGAAAAGCAAAGTGATGTGTTGGTTCCTTACTGCACAGGGAAGGTGATACGTTGATTATTTCCTCGCAGAAGACTCAATGTGATGGTTCCTTCCTGGCAGGGGAGGTGATGTGTTGATTCCTTCCTTGCATGAAAGGCGATGCGTTGATTTCCGGACACGCAGCCTCTGTTCCTTACTGCTGTACAGGGTCAATGAGAAATTGACACCCCAGGGACGATAGGTGGAAAATCAAGACGTGCTGTGTTGAGGGAGCTGCACTGCATTGATTCTTCAGTTGCAGGACAGGCACTGCATCGGTTTTGCTGCTGCAGCGCATCAGTGCATGAATTTTCATCTTCAGGTCACCAACTTACACTTCCAAGGGCCTAGGGACTGGAGTTGGCACCACTTGGAAAGTCAGGACTCTCAGCAGAAGAGCCCAAGCACTGGCAGATGAAGTCTTTGATGTCCCTGAGACATTTAACAGGAGGCAAGCTCAGTTCAAGCCCTTGGAGAACCTTGGAAAGCAGGATGTAGAAAGCAAAGTCCAGTCCTTTCACTTTCAGCAAGCAGCAGGCCAGCACAACAAAGCAACGGGCAGTGTGGCAGTCCCTCCTATGACATCTAGCTCTTTTTCCTCGCAGAATTTTCTCATTCCAGAAGAGTTCTAAAGTTGTGGTCTCAGAGGTCCAATATGTATACTCATTTCTGCCTTTGAAGTAGGCAAACTTCAAAGGAAGGTATTTGAAATGCACAAGAACTGTCCTTTCCTGCCCTGGCCTCAGACACACTCCAGGGGGTTGGAGACTGCTTTGTGTAACGACAGGCACAGCCCTATTCAGGTGAAAGTGTCAGCTCCTTCCACCACTCTAGCCAGGAAGACCCATCAGGATATCCAGAGCACACCTCAGCTCCCTTTGTGTGACTATCTAGGGCAAGAGTCTCAAGTGATACTAGGGGTAGGGAGGGCAGGTTTACCAGGCTCTGGCCCAAAAAAGAAAATATGCAGATAACAGTGCTTTGTTTTAAGCAGAAAACAATTTGTTGCATTTTTAAAAAGGTGACAGAACTTAATTCCAATGTTTAATTAAGTCTAGACTTGTTTAAACATTACCAACTTAAAAGAATAACTGTGAAAAATTGTGAGGGGGGGCCTGATTTTTTTTTTCCTCACCAGGGGGCGCGGCAAAGAAAGTTTAAAAAACACTGGTCTAGAGTAAATTCCCAAACAGCCAACTGTCATCCTGATCCAGATGTGTATTCCACAGACAGGCAGAGGCACGGAATGAGCAAGCAAGAAAATTACCTTTCTGAAAGTGGCATTTTCAAACTTGTAATTTAAAAACCACCTTTACCAAAAGATGTATCCCAACTGGAAATTACACTTAAAAGATATTTCAAGGCATTCCCTATGTTAACCTATTGAAGAGATAGGCGTTTCAGTAGTGAAAAACAAATTTAGCAGTATTTCACTATCAGGACATATAACACACCAGTATATGTCCTACCTTTTAAATACACTACACCATGCCCATTGGGCTGCCTTGGGTCTTTCTCAAGGGTGACTTCCATGTAGTGAAGGGAAGGTTCGGGCCTGGCAAGTGGGTGTACTTGCCAGGTCGAACTGGCAGTTAAAACTGCACTCACAGACACTGCAGTGGCTGGTCTGAGACATGTTTACAGGAGGAGTGAGCAGTGGTGGACCGAGAGAGGGATAAACGAAGCCCTATGTGGCAATCACGCCCTTTCAGGGTGTAATTGCCACTTTGTATTCTGTACATTGAACCCCAGGATCAATGCTAGATTAAAGCAAATGTAGAAAGATGGCCTATGTACCATCACAAATCGTCACAAACGTGGTTCTGACACCAAGAAGTACTCAAAACAATACATTTTTATTTTGCCAGGGCCTCTTAAAATCATTATACCAAAATATCTATGTGCCATGTTTAGGCGTCACGAATCGAACATGCCAAAATAACGCGATTCTGCGTTCAGGAAATAACCCTACGAGTATTTCAGCATGAGAAGCTCGGTCCTGAAAGCTTTTACCTCCCAGGATTGAGGAATAAATACATGATGAGAGGGACCAGAGCCCAGAGGAGACACATGTTAATGGAAGTGGACGCTAGTCCAGAAGGTTATACATCACTAGAAAGAAGCACCTCAGAAATAGCAGGGCCCTAGCAAGCGCCAGCTGTTCTCTAAAACAGGATTTAAGTGATTTAATTTTCTCCCAATTAAAAACTTAATGCATTCTAATTGTCAGAGGCTGAGGCAGGGAAAGGATGTCCACGAAGCGCATTATCATTGGATTTTAATAAAAGTTCTCGAGCTGCCCTTCATAGGCAAGTTCAGATCAGAGATGCTAGTCATGTCAGCAGGCGCTCTCAGGGACAAGCAGAGGTCACCACACTGAGCGGGGTGGACATAAGGAGCGATGCTGTACCCACACAACCCGCTTAGCAGGTATCAGCAACTCAGTGACCACTCATAAAATGGCACTTTCTGAACTTGTAAAAAGTCTCTGCAGCTAGATACCAGTAGAGCAGTGACCATGCTAGTACAGTGGGAACTGGTCTTGTTCTGATTTGGGGAACTCTTTCTTATGTAGGAAACAGTCTCCAGGACGACTTCAAATGATTGTTCAGGTGCAATGTTTTAATACCTTAACATCTGCAGCAGCGCCTGCAAACAAAGAAACACCCATCACTTCACAAGGGGACGAGAGAGAAATGTGATTTGAAAGTGTTTTTGACATTCTCAAGCTCTGTAACTGCTGGATACATAGAGCTGTGTGTTTTTGTTTTCCCATTGTCAGATGTGTGATGAATCAAAACCATTTATGGTGTGCACAATAGCAACTGAATTATTTTGTGGCATTCACCAGAACCCGCTTAATATTATTCATTGGAACACACGCTATGATCCTTGGACTAATGAAAGACTGAGCTTAAATCTGCATGGATTCAAACAGATGCCTTACGGGTTACATGCATCTGTTTCTACCCGGCATACAATAAATAATGTTATTTTACCATGATTGTGATATGAACTGATAGCTACACAGGGTCTCTGCAACAAACTTATGAAAACACTGCTATTGTTACGGTGCACACCATTCCACTGGTGAAGCCTTGCAATGCCTTTCAGTAGTCTGGGATATGACTTTCCAAACATCTCCATTCCCGGCATGAGTGTGTATCTGTTTTGTGGAGGTGTGTACTTAGTATGTCTGATATGTTGGTTTTAATGAGTTGGTGGTTTTTAGGGTGTGAGACAGGATGGCTCATCCATATTGCTTACATAGCACCTGTCTTGGTATGGGTGCCAAGTGCCTGGCAGAAGTATATAGTGTTAAGCAGCTGAGTGTAGCAAAACAGTCGGATGCCTTTATAGCAAGTTAAATGTATATTCTTGTTGTGTGGTATATATGTACAGAGTTTATCTTAATGTGTGCAGTTGTAAGGTGGTGTGTAGGTGGTGTTGGTGGGCTGTTCTATGTCAATCACATCTGCGGCCTACAGGTTACATGTAATGCTCTGAAGCAGGCAGGTTACTCTCTAAAGCTATTTTATAAAGACGTAAACCTCTGACCAACGACTACACACAGGGCTCTTGAAGCAGGTACATTAACCATGTATCCCGAGACATTCTGGAGAATACACGTACACGAGAAGCAAGTGCTAGTCCCAAAGTGCCTGAAAGTGCACTTCGTTAGTAACCAGTGACCTAAGCCACAGCAGCTTCACTGTTATCTGTGTTGTCCATTTCTCGGAGGACAGACTTTGTAATCAAATAATGTCATTTTACTGTCAGACTACAAGGAGACTTTCATTGACACTGCACTTCATCAAAACGATGGCTTCCCTTAAATTCACACCTTTTTTCTACTGCTTCACTTCTCTGCCAATTTCTGGATTCTCTGAGCATTTTGTTTCCATATCCATCAACGGTGGTGACACAGTGATGACCCTTAGTATATGCATGGATTCTAATCTTGGATGTTGAACAAATACCACCACAAGAGTGTGAGAAGCCTTAAGGACTAAGGCACAGCCAAAGTTGGCAATTGGCCAAGGCCTGCTGGTAATGTTATCTTTCTCTCCCTCTATATTTCCTTTGCCAATGTTTCTATCAGAATCTTTAATATATGTATGTACACATACGCATATTTTTCTCTGTGTGTCTGTATAAATAATTTGATGGTGATGCAGGCTTGAATGAACAGAAAAGGCAACAAAATTCAAAGTTGATCTAAACATGTGGCCCCAAAATCTATCTAGCCCCAGACCCCACAAATTCTTAAGATGACCTTGAAAACAGTGACACTTGGCTTCCAGTAATGGTTCTGCATTGGTTGAAGCTCCGGGTGTTAGGGCTGACCCTGGCATTAAGGAAGTGGTACTCCAATATGATTAAGGCTCCCGGTTTTCTGTTTTACCGATTGTTACAGTAAATACCGACAAAAAATATCTATTTTCTTGTCTGTATTTATTTTAACTGTGGAAAAATATGGAAAATAGGTCTTCTTTTGGACACTTCTTACTACTGTCAATATGGGTGGCAGGTTAATAGCTAGGTAGACTGACCGGTAGGAAAGAAAAAAAGAAAAATGATTTTGTAATAAAGTTTAAATAACTGTAACCATACAGACTTTGAGCTGTTTAACAATATAAATGTTTCAGATGGTTGCATTGTGCTGGAAATTTCTAGAACCCACTGACATTCAATTGTGAGCATACTTTTATTGGTTAAATAAATGTGGAAATATACAATTTGCAGCTTCTTGTTTACTCTAGACACAAAATAAATACACATAAAATGAGCAAAAAAGAAATATGGACAAATACAGACAAAAATGTCAAACAGAGACCTTAAATCTAGAAGCCTATTTTCTGATGCTACCGTATTAAGTCCTCTAAAGTGCTTTTCAGGCACTTCGGAGTGTTGAATCTTGACTTGCAGGAATGGACGCAGCTCAGAACAAGGCCATAACCCATCCTGATGCTAAAAAAAAACAAAAAAAAAAACAATAACACCAGGCTCCTCAGCAGTTATGCTTCTACTTTATGCTCTGGAAGCCACGGACTGCTGTGTGTGTGGCTCCATCACTAATGATGTTACAGAGGAGATACAAAATATTTTCCAAACATCATTTGATGTGGTATTAATTTGTGACTATTACAAAATGCTTCTTAATGTATGGACTGATTTAGGTCTCCATTTCGAAGAATGGTTTCAAGCTGTTTATTGTCACCCCTTTCTTTTGTCATCATATTAATTGTATACATTTTCTTACTCTGGGGTTGCACTTTGTGACCTTGTACAAAAAGTGACTGAATTTGAAGGATAAACCTGGGCTGATATCAACACAGCCAAGTCACTGAGTGACCAGTCAAAAATATAGTTTTGACTGCACCAAACATCGGATCGTCAGTCACTGCTATCTGAAAACTGTTTGCTAAGTGTCACTAACACCCATGCACACAGTCAAACTTCAGCTTATGAGGACAAGAGGTCTCAAACCCATTACTTTGAAACCAGTTATGGAGCATCTCAGTGGTGGGGCTATGGAGAGGGAGCATGGCTTTGTGCCAAGCACCTCCCACCCACCCAATCTCCTCAGAAAAGCTTCTCAGACCACTGCATATATCCTGGTGAGGTGACAAAACCCTCAGTGGACATAAGCTGTACAGATCCTCCTCACACAAGCTGAAAACGAAGTTGATGCAGGGGTTCTAGGTCACTTCTTTTCACATTGTGCGTTATTGTCCTTGCACTGGGTGACTGTGTGAACGGCGCCAACATTGTGTGATACTATATCAGTTGACAAGTCTACTATCCATGTTTGGCCACAAATGTTCATTGGACGTAAGCACCAGACGAGCATTTAATTGCAGCCGATGTAGTTGTTTGTAGTGGGCAAGTCAACAAATTAACAGGGAGAGCCAAGCCAGAGCCCAGCCAATTGTCTGGCTCAGCTCTTCGAGCCTGTGCACAAGCCAAACCCTGAAAATGTTTAATATTTAAATCATATAACAAACATCATGTAAAATATGATAAAGTCTCTTCAAAATTTTTTAAAAAATAGTATTTTTTAACATGTGGAAGCTTTGACATTAATGTCACATCATTGCACTGCAGTGATAATTTTTAAACATGAATCGTCACTGAACTAAGAATTCAGGACAGCTCTCATGTAAATCCCTTACGAGGGCCAGATTATTACAAAGCAACATTATTGTCTATGACATCAAACACAATACATTTTTGTACAACTGGTATTCTGAACTCATATTTGAGAGTGCTTAAAACATGAAAATAAAATATTGTTTTTGGTGAAATAAAGTATTTGCCTAGAAGCACACAGTTTATGCGGAGAAGCTGAGATTTATGCAGGTTTTCTGTTTTCACTCTGCACAAATCAGCCAGTAAATGGCTATTTATTTCTTTTTTATGTTAACACTTTGTTTTACCTCTTTGTGCAATTTTCTAGATTAAGGGCCTGATTACAACTTTGGCAGAGGGGGTTAATCCGTCCCAAATGTGACGGATATCCCACCCGCCGCATTACGAGTCCATTATATCCTATCGAACTCGTAATACAGTGGCTGGGATATCCGTTACATTTGGGACAGATTAACCCCCTCCGCCAAAGTTGTAATCAGGGCCTAAGTGATTTGCCCAGGATCACAGGATATTGAGCTTACACTGAAAGTGAACTTGCTTCCCCAGGTCCAGAGTCAGCAACTCTGTTCACTCGGTAGAGCTGAGGGAGGCAGGCAGAAGCCACTTTAACCCCTTTGGCGCCAAGGACGTAATGGTTCCATCCGGTGGTGCAATGCTGGGGCGACACGGACATAACCATTACGTCCTGGTACCAGCCCACAGGGGGAGCACTAGCGCCTCCCACCCCTTTATCCTGGGCAGGGATGAAAGGGGAATTGCTTCCCCTTCCAACCCCCAACCCCCGCCACCCCTCCTAATGAAGTCTGATGATGTCTCATCAGAGGTCGCCCACATCACGCTGGAAGCTCACCTTCAGCATGATCGGAAGGGAAATGCTTGCATTTCTCTACCGGTAAGGGGGTGGTAGCGGGCAGAAAGACATGAAAGGAAACGCTTTTCCTTTCATGTCTTTCAGAGCATTTCTGCAGCCCGATCGTAAAGTGATCGGGCTGCAGAAATGCCCGCTAGACACCAGGGAGGTCTTTGTTTTTTTTTAATAAGCAATGAAGGGGAGCGACCCCTTAGACAACGATCGCTCCCCTGGGGGAAAATTTATTTTAGGCCATTTCTGCCCGCCTTGGGGGCAGATCGGCCTATTTTACTTAGGCCGATATAGCCCCAAGGGGGGCAGAAACCACTAGCCATCACAGATTTGTATTTTTTAATTTTTTTACAGATGGGGAGTGACCCCTTAGGCAAGGGTCACTCCCCTGGGGGGAATTTATTTTAGGCCATTTCTGACCCCCTTGGGGGCGGATCAGCCTACTTTTATTAAGCCAATCTGCCCCCAGAGGGACAGAACACACTTAGGAACCAGGGATAGGTATGTGTGTGTGTTTTGTTTGGGGGGTAGCCCCTTGGGCATGGGTCTCTCCCCATGGGGGCACATTATTGTTGCCCATTTCTGCCTCACTTTGGGGCAGATTGTCCTATTTTTGCAAAGCCCACCAGAGACCAGGGAAGATTTGTTTTTTTTTAAAAAGAGGGTGGGGGTATGGCCATACTCCACCCCAGATAAATGGGGACAAAGTTGTTCTTTCCACCGGTGGGCAGATGGGGCAATTACCCAAATCCACTCCTGGAGGGCCAGAAAGCCTACTAGATGCCAGGGAATTATAAAAAAAAAATAGTGGTGTGGTGGCTACCAACCACTATGGTATGGTTATGCCCCCACCCCAACTGAAGAGGGTAAAAGTCTTTCGGCTCTCCTCCGCACACTAAAAGATCTTATCCCAATGGCAAGCAAGAGTACATTTGATTATTTGGGGTTTTGGTTTTACATTTGGGCCATGAGAGCTTGTGTAACTCTGAAAATCGTCCCACTTGGAATGGGGAGGGCTGCACTTTTTGGACTTTGGGATGCTGCCATGTAGAAAAATCTAAAGACTTAGACACATCTGAAAACTAAACATCTGGGGGAGCCCAGGGTGGTGTGCTTCACATGCACCCTGCACCATTTTTGTACCCACAATGCCCTGCAAACCTCCAACTTTGCTTGAAATCACACATTTTTCCCACATTTTTGTGATGGAACCTTCCGAAATCTGCAGGAAACCACCAAATTCCCACCACTCAGCATTGTCGCATCTATACCGATAAAAATTCTGCCCCTCTTGTCAGCCTAAAAATGTTTTGTTCCAAAACTTCCCTTTTGGACCCGCTTTGGTTCCCCCTCAATTTCAACATGTTTTTGTCTCTTCCCTGTCACAGGCACTTGGCCCACCTACACAAGTGAGGTATAATTTTTGTCGGGAGACTGAGGGGAACGTTGGATGATAGGAAATTTGTGCCGAGGTGGTGATCCCACGCAGAAATGTGGGGAAATGTGATTTGTTTAGCTAAATTTGAGGTTTGCTGATGATTCTGGGTAAGAAAACACTGGGGGATCCACACAAGTCACACCTCCCTGGACTCCCTCGGGTGTCTAGTTTTCAGAAATGTCTGTGTTTGGCAGGTTTCCATAGATGGCTGTTGAGCCCAGGACCAAAACGAAGGTGCCCCTTCTCTGCAAAAACAGGTTGTTTTGTATTTGATAATTTTGATGTGTCCACATAGTGTTTTGGTGCATTTCCTGTTGCGGGCACTAGGCCTACCCACAGAAGTAAGGTGCCATTTTTATTAAGAGATGTGGGGGAATGCTGGGTAGAAGGAAGTTTGTGGCTCCCCTGAGATTCCAGAACTTTGCAGCACCGAAATGTAAGGAAAAAGTATGATTTGCCAAATTTTGAGGTTTACTAAGGATTCTGGGTAACAGAACCTGGTGAGAATGCCACAAGTTACCCCTTCCTGGGTTCCCCTAGGTCTCTAGTTTTCGGAAATGTCCAGGTTTGCTAGGTTTTCCTAAGTGCCAGATGAGCTAGAAGCCAAAATCCACAGCTAGGCACTTTGCAAAAAACAGGTCAGTTTTCTTTGGGAAAATGTGATGTCTCCATGTTGTGTTTTGAGGCATTTCCTGTTGCAGGCACTAGGCCTACCCACACAAGTGAGGTACTATTTTTATCGGGAGACGTTGGGGAATGCTGGGTGGAAGGACATTTGTGGCTCCTCTCAGATTCCAGAACCTTCTATCAGCGAAATATGAGGAAAAAGTGTTTTTTGCCAAATTTAGAGGTTTGCAAAAGATTCTGGATAACAGAACCTGGTGAGAGCCCCACAAGTCACCCCATCCTGGATTCCCCTAGATGCCTAAGTTTGGTAGGTTTCCCTAGGTGCCGGGTGAGTTAGAGGCCAAAATCCACTGCTAGGCACTTTCCAAAAAACACATCAGATTTCAATGTAAAAATGTGATGTGTCCATTTTGCGTTTCCTCTCACGGGCATTAGGCCTTCCCACACAAGTGAGGTACCATTTTCATCAGGAGATCTGGGGGAACACAGAATAGAAGAACAAGTGTTATTTCTCCCTGTCTTTCTCTACATTTTTTCCTTCCAAGTGTAAGACAGTGTAAAAAAGACATCTATTTGAGAAATGCCCTGTAATTCACATGCTAGTATGGGGACCCCCGAATTCAGAGATGTGCACATGACCACTGCTTCTCAACGCCTTATTTGGTGCCCATTTTGGAAATGCAAAGGTTTCCTTGATACCTATGTTTCACTCTTTATATTTCACCAAATGAATTACTGTGTACCCAGTATACAATGAAAGTCCATTACAAGGTGCAGCTCCTTTATTGGCCGTGGGAACCTAGGGTCCCTGATGAACCTACAAGCCCTATATATCCCCGCAGCCAGAAGAGTCCAGCAGACGTAACGGTATATTGCTTTAAACAATCTGCCATAGCTGGAAAAAGTTATAGAAGAAAACGTGGACAGAAATGTCACTTTTTTTTCACCTCAAATTCAATATTTTTTTATTTTAGCTGTTACTTTCTGTAGAAAGACCTCGAAGGATCTACACAAATGACCCCTTGCTGAATTCAGAATTTTGTCTACTTTTCAGAAATGTTTAGCTGTCTGGGATTCAACATTGGTTTCATACCCATTTCTGTCACTTACTGGAAGAGGCTGAAAGCACAAAAAATAGAAAAAATTGTGTTTGCCCCAATAAAATGCCAAAATTGTATTGAAAAATTTGGTTTTTTGATTCAAGTATGCCTGTCCCTGAAAGCTGGGAAGATGGTGATTTTAGCACCGCAAATCCTTTGTGGATGCCATTTTCTGGGGGGAAAAACACAAGCTTTCTTCTGCAGCCCTTTTTTCCCCATTTTTTTTTTCAAAATAACGAAATTTTAGCTGTATTTTGGCTAATTTCTTGGTCTCCTCCAGGGGAACCCACAAACTCTGGGTACTTCTAGAAACCCTAGGATGTTGAAAAAAGGATGCCAATTTGGCCTGGGAAGCTTATGTGGCCAAAAAGTTATGAAGGCCTAAGCGCAAACTACCCCAAATAGCCAGAAGAAGGCTTGACACAGGCGGGAGGAAAGGCCTGGCAGCAAAGGGGTTAAAGCTAGGCTCATTGTGGGCACGAAGTTCCACTAAATTCTCGACCTGAGCCAGAGCCAGACTTCATATTCGAGCCTTGCTCGAGCTTTCAGTAGCTCGCCCACCTAAAAGTATGGTATTATTATACGTGAACATGGATGTAGCCACACGTGCATTGGGGCAGTATTAACGCCTTGTGGCCAAACTGAATCTGGTTGGCTAAGGCGAAGTACGGAATAACGGACTAGGGGACAAGAGCGATACCCTGTGACCAGGAAAAAACTGCTTTCGCTGGCACAAACAAATGTCGATGGAAGAGCGATTCTCAGAGGCCAAAGACTGTATATGGCACGAGCTGCAAAATAAGAGCTTTTGAACCACTTGTACTATTTGGGCTCTAGGAGGCCTTGAAAACACCACCGAGCGGCATGGAGTCGTCAGAGGTGCCATGCACAAACTACACAATGCAAGATTCTCATCGGCGTTTAATTAAGGGACAATCCAGAGTTTTAGCAAATCCAGGAGCCAATCTAGAAGCAGCTCAGGGCACACAGCAGGCAAAGGCAGGCAAAGTATACACTCTGCTATGTGCAGCATGCGGGCACCGCTGTTTAGCAAAAGCATGATCAAATTAATATTTTTCCTACAGAACACAAAGTAACTCTTGTAAGTAATTTAAAACAACAGGTCCGAGTCAGCCTCGGTGCGGCGTCCCCCTTCAGTTTAAGTGAGACGTCGAGGGCCTGGAGCCTGCTGGGCGGTGATGATAAACTGCTTGGCCGCGCTGCACTGAGCCTCCTCCGACACGCGGACTGCGGCCGGCTGCCTCCATGGCTGCGCAGTGCACCGCGCGCGCTCATTAGCACAGCTAACATGACCGCCAGCAAGGAGTGGAGAGCCGGCGGAGTCACGTGACCGAACGGCCGCTGGCGGGCGGGAGTCCGACAGGGGCCTCTGCAGCGATGGGAAGCATTGATCTGCTGTCTCCGCGCCTCTTGTTGGCGCAGGCCCCCGTCGCGTGCGCGGTGAGCAGGGCTTTGTCAACCGACGACAATGATAGCAAAAGGGACACCCAGGGCTCCGGTCTAGAAACTTTTCCTTTGCACTGAATACTTCTCAGAAGTGACGCTTTCCTTTTATTTACAAGTGAATTGCATTATCATCCGGCATGATCATGCATAGGGTGATCGAAATCTTTAAGAGGGAATAAAAAGGCACGCTCAATCCTTTCCAAACGACGTGGCCTTTGTAATTTAAAGTAGGACTTAAAACAAGTGAACTAAATCGTGCATCAGGAGTGGGGCGTGGCTTGCAGCCACCCCTGGTGGTGACTCTTTAGAGGAGCTCCGCCACCATAGCCGAATCACCTTTTTATCCTGCAGCATTCTGGCGTTGCTCCTGATCATCAACTTCGAGTACTGTTGTGAATTGTGCCGAACTACCCGTTGAGGCAGAGGAAAGACGTGGGTCGTGCTGAGAGACTGCGCCTTAGAAGGGCCCTCCACTGGGTCTAAAGGACTGAATAGGCTGCAAACCGGTGCTGAGGGGCTAAAGAACCTATGAAAGCCGCAATACCTCAGGGAGAGAGTAGAGGGCTTCTTCCCACACCTCCCTGGCAGGCAGCGGTGACTAGCGCTACTTCGCATGCAGCTCAGTGAAGGTTTGGCTCAGTTGCGGACTTCAACATGGTGAACTGAAAGGGGGGTAGGCCGACTCAACAAAACAAAATTAACAAATATGCAGTCCCTCCAAACTCCCTGCATGAACCAAAAATGACACCCAATTGACCCAGATGTGGAGGCCAATGCTGTTGTGCCAGAGCCCACTCTCAAGGAAATCATGGTAGCCATCCAGGGGATCAAAGGAATGCCGGAACCTAAAATAGACTCCTTCATGGTAAAAATATTCCTATTGTGAGCTGATGTTAACGAGATCATTGACCTAGACACACACACAGGCCACAGTGAAAGAGATCATGGAAACCACTGCTATTCTCCAACACCAGGTGGATCACTTGCTGAGAGACAATTCCCTAATGCCAGCCAAGCTGGAAGACATGGAGGGGAAGTCGAGGCAAAACAACCTACGCCTGGTTGGAGTGCCTGAAAGAGCAGAGGGTGCCACCATGGACCTTTTTGTAGAGACCTTTATCCTTAATGCCCTACAACCTCGGGGCCTCTCAAAATTATTTTCTGTCCAAAGGGCCCACAGGGAGCCTGGACCTTTGCCCACACCAGGGGCACCCCCCCCCCCCAAAAAAAAGAATTGTTTGCTTTTTCAACTATACACACCAGGACATCTTACGGGCGGCCTGTCAGAAGCTGGCTTTGAAATTTAAGAACACAACCGTCAGTCTCTTCTTTGACATTACCCTCAAAGTTCAACGACAAAGAAGGGGCTTTACAGAGGTGAAGAGGGCAGTCCGCGCTACAGAACTGAAATACATGATGCTCTTTCCAGCCAAGCTTTGTGTTATCGTTGAGGGTAAAACCTGGCACTTTACTACCCCTGAGGAGGCCTGGGGATGGTTGGACGTCTGGCATCCTACAAACGTACACATTCTGATGCGTCAGGTGTTGGTAGATGCAGCGGTCGGGACATTGTACGCCACAAGAAGTCTTGCAAAGCCATGTCTAAATGTGGCTACAAGATGTCGGCCCATGCAGGCTTCACCTCCAACTCACAAGGGGTGAGCATATTACTAAAAAACAGTGCCCTGTTCACGCCCCATTGGACCTGGAGAGACCCTTAGTGAAAATATTGGCCCAGTTGGGTTCCTGCGACAGTGTGCCTATTTATATGTGCTCGTTATATATTCTGCTGAGACGCCACCAGATAACTTTCCCATTGCTGAGTGCTTTGTTACTGCGATTGCCGGTCGGCATGTTAATTATGGGGTGGTGATTACAATGCAGTAATGTGCTTGTTGGCACAGCAGTCCTGGACCGAAACCATGCTAGCCACCCTTACGAAGACTACTGGCCTCATGGACACTTGGCAGCTCTGCCACGTCGAGGAAAGTCAGTATACATTCTTATCTGGGGGCACATAATAGATATTAATTCCTTGATCACATAGTTACACAACACTCTCATATAACACGAATTGCTGCAGTTAAACATTTGGCCTGGGACATATCTGACCATTTGCCGTGTGGCTGGAGTTGCAGGATGAGTCAGGAGGGAACACAGGACCACAACCCATCAATACATGGTACCTGAAAGACTGTACAATAATGACAACCTTGGGACACACGACAGGTAAGTATTTTGACACAAATTTGGGGTCGGTAAGTTCAGGAATTACATTGTGGGAAGCCTTTAAAGTGGTATTAGAGGCCAGGCACACCCCCTCATTGCAGAAATGAAAAAGGAGACCAGAGCCAACTTAGAATGCTTAAAGAACAAAATTGCAGAACTAAAGAAGAGGTGTCCTGGTGTTTAAAATGAGGATGCCACAAACACTATTAGATTGAAACAAAGGAAATACAGAGACCTTGCCGAAGAGAACGCACTACCATCCCACATTATGGCCCAAACGAGGCTATATGACCTAGGGAACAAGACTGGGAAATTATGAGTGTTGCTGTAAAAGTGATACCAAACCCGAAACTGGGTGCTTCAAATAACAAATGACAAAGGGGAGATAAAACTATCTGTGATGACACAGCGGAGGAGTTTGCCCCTTACTACACAGATCTCTACTCAGAAAGGAGGCAATATGAGATACAAGACTGTGACGGCATCGGAGTAAGGTATCTCTGGGGAATGTACTCTGTATATGATTAAGACATGACAGGATCAGGTAAGTCTCAAATCGTTTTATTAAGCCTCGTATACTGTCTCCCAAAGTATAATGGTACCTTATCTGGTGTTTGCTTCACACCATGTTTTATTCTTCTTTTCTCTTTTTTC
The DNA here is from genome assembly GCF_031143425.1 of Pleurodeles waltl. Classification (NCBI taxonomy): domain Eukaryota; kingdom Metazoa; phylum Chordata; class Amphibia; order Caudata; family Salamandridae; genus Pleurodeles; species Pleurodeles waltl. The sequence goes on along the minus strand of NC_090440.1, from coordinate 546,902,741 downwards.
CTATATGTCCGGAACCCTGGGCCCGTCGGTACTTCCTCACACTTGGGTTGCCTCGGAGGATACAGAAGAATATAGGGACTCAACTAAGTCTTTTTATTGTGGTATTATTTGATTCCTGGGGGATTGCCAACCAATATCTCTCCTGAATGTAGAAATGAAAGTTCTTGCCAAATTACTGGCTAATAGACTCAGACAGGTGATTACATCCCTGGTTTACCCGGGTCAGTCAGGCTTCATGCCCAGAGGGGGACCAGGCTTAAACTCTACTGAATTTTTGAAGTATTGGCAGTAGCAGCGGATGACAGGGTTTTCACTATGGTCTTGGCGATGGATGCTTCCATGGCATTTAACATTCTGGAATGCGATTACATGCTTGCTGTGTTGGAGTGGCTGAAGTTTGGCTCCAAGTTCCTGGGGTGGATCAGCCTTCTCTACAGGGGTCTGATGACCCGGGTCAAGGTAAAATGGGTGATGTCGGATACATTCGGACTGCATTGAGGGACTAGGCATGGCTGCCCCATCTCCTCACCGATTTTTGCCCTGCCCCAGCCATGTGGGTCAGGGGTGATCCCTTGGTGCATGGAATTGGCTGGGGAGAAACCTCGGAGGAGCATATTTTTCGTTATACACAGATGATATTCTTTTCTACAGAAAAGACCCACCCGTAACCATTTCCAGATAGATGCAGGTCCTCAGAATTTTCGGGACATACTCAGGATACACAATATGCTGCAACAAGGGATATTTTAAGGGTATAGATAATCCTCAGCAGTGTCATCATTTTGAACATCGCTGCTCTGTCCAACAGGGAGAGCAGCAAGGACCATCATTGCTGAACACCAGCCGCAAAGCGGTCCAGGCTATGGGTTAGTTTTTTGCAAAAGAACAGCTGGGTGTCTTTTGTTATATAGAATCCCAAATATTTAGACCCCTCTTCAACCATCAACATGGGCACACTGCCCTGGAGGTTGGGTCTGGGACCCGTGACTAAGTGCATAATAGACTTGTTGCAGTATATTGTGTATCCTGAGTATGTCCCGAAAATTCTGAGTTCAGGTCTTCCCCCAGGGCATCTTTCAGTTAGACTGGCTATTATCACTAGACATCAGGTTCTTGGCTGCCACCTGCTTCTAAACATCTGCTGACAGTGAATGGGGCTACCCCACCTGCTGCCAAAATTATGACATAAAAATGAAAGCTAAGGTCTAAAAATGGGTGTTCTGGTGACATTCAGCTGGCCACCTAAGTCCTTAACGGAGGGGAGAGTCAAGTTGCCACCCCAAGCAGCTTGGGAAAGAAAGCTGGAAAAATTTCGCTCAGTCACACAGTGCTCTTTGATAGGCAAGTTTTGACTCAGCAGTGCCTGAAATTAAGCTAAGATTAATAGAACTTGCCTGGTGAATTATCCAGGGTTGGGTTGGCAACAGCACCAACTGAAGGTAGATTTTAAGGCGTTCCTAGCACAATAAAAGACCATTTAGAACTAAGACTGAGTCATTCCCTGGCCCAGCTCAGATTGAATTATGCCTAGAGAGGTCATTTGCCAGTCAGCCATTTTCCCGGTGAGCTGCTGGGTATGGGACTACTTCCAGGGCATGATGGGTGCCATGACCAGGACAATGCCCCCAAGGAGCATTGCAGCTACGTTCTCTTGCAGCGTGGGGCTGGTTGAACATTTTTGCCACGGCTGATCTTGGTTTCCATCCCTGTTGACATTTGGATAAACAGACTAGAGCATAAGTAAATTAACAATAAATAAACAACTAACGTAATTTGAATTGTGTGGTTCTGCAAACTAAAGCTCCTTTTTTGTAAATCATTTTTATTGGGTATTTAAACATAGAGACAGTTATTCGGACATCAACATTCATAATATAAAAGCGGGCTTACGTTTTTATCCACAATCACTTCTGCAAACTAAAGGCACTTCTTGGCTGACAGAAATGAGTACCGGAAGGGTTCAGAAAAGTTATTTTTATATTAAGCATGTGGTTGGACCTAGTTTTATATGGCCAGAGTGAGGCCGCTCTCTTTCAAGCAGCAATCTGTCGCGTTGACTGACTTCGCCAGGTTTACCAGCATTTAGCAGGTACCAGTCTATCAGCAAATTTGCACATTTCGCTGTTGGCACCGGCACGCCTACCTCTGGTACAGATAACAAGATCCTGTTAAGGACAGAATGTTCCAGAGCAAGTTCTTCAAGGGAGGGAAGATGCTCGTTAGGATGGAAGAGAGACGTGCATTGCAGAGGTTTCAAAAAGCAGAGCTGACCATCTTGCAGATTCTGCCCGTTGCACAAAAGGAGGTTAGACGGCATTTCATGTGTCTGTAGACTGCGCATTGATGTACAGAAACGAGGCGCTGGCGCGTTGTATGCGAGGGCCTACTTATCTGCGAGTCATAGGGCTCCTAAATCTCATTAGAAGCCCCATCTGTACAGCGCCGGAAAGCGCGGGCAGCTTTCCATTTTCGAGGATTTCGAGAACACAGAATTTAACTATCCTAAACCTCTCCTGCAAACCGTACATACTTCGTTTGATCCGGTTCTATTCGTGTACAAAGCGCATCGCAAACAATCGCTTCTAGGCGCACGGCAGAATTTAAGGTGAAGTGTTCTCGCAGGATGATAAACAGGTGCAGCCGCAGCAGCAGGGGTCTGCCCACCAGTGAGAGCTCTTCTCGCATGCCATCAGTGCAAGCCTACGCAGGCTCAACTCATGGCAGTGCCAGCTCGCCATAGCTCACGGGTGCTAGTTCCCAGCACTAGATACCAGTGCCGGTTCATCACACTACACACTCTAGTGTCTGCTGGTATTGCTGTTACCCCTGGCCACTTCGCACGCAGCACACGCTCGTACCACTGCCAAACAGTGCCAGCTTTTCAGAGTCCCATAGCCCCTCACTCAGTTCCCCATTGCCAAGCCTGGTGGAGCCAGTTCCTTTAAAATGGCCTTGAGTGACTTGTCCTCTCATTGCACACAATGCCACTTTCTCTCACTACCAGAGTGTAGGAGGCTGGACTGGCTTGTAGTGGGTACCAAGGGGTACTTACACCTGGCACTAGGCCCAGGTATCCCTTATTAGTGTAAAGGGTGTCTAGCAGCTTAGGCTGATAGAAAAGGTAGCTTAGCAGAGCAGCTTAGGCTGAACTAGGAGACGAGTGAAGCTCCTACAGTACCACTAGTGTCATATGCACAATATCATAAGAAAACACAATACACAGATATACTAAAAAAAAAGGTACTTTATTTTTATGACAATATGCCAAAGTATCCCAGTGAGTACCCTCAGTATGAGGATAGCAAATATACACAAGATATATGTACACAATACCAAAATATGCAGTAATAGCAATAGAAAACAGTGCAAACAATGTATAGTCACAATAGAATGCAATGGGGGCACATAGGGGCAACACAAACCATATACTCTAGAAGTGGAATGCGAACCACGAATGGACCCCAAACTTATGTGACCTTGTAGAGGGTCGCTGGGACTGTAAGAAAACAGTGAGGGTTAGAAAAATAGCCCACCCCAAGACCCTGAAAAGTGGGTGCAAAGTACACCTAAGTTCCCCAGAGAGCACAGAAGTCGTGATAGGGGAATTCTGCAAGGAAGACCAACACCAGCAATGCAACAACAATGGATTTCCAGACGAGAGTACCTGTGGAACAAGGGGACCAAATCCAAAAGTCACGAGCAAGTCGGGAGTGGGCAGATGCCCAGGAAATGCCAGCTGTGGGTGCAAAGAAGCTGCCACCAGATGGTAGAAGCTGCGGATTCTGCAAGAACGACAAGGGCTAGAAACTTCCCCTTTGGAGGATGGATGTCCCACGTCGTGAAGAGTCGTGCAGAGGTGTTTCCGTGCAGAAATACCGCAAACAAGCCTTGCTAGCTGCAAGGGTCGCGGTTAGGGTTTTTGGATGCTGCTGTGGCCCAGGATGGACCAGGATGTCACCAATTGCGTGAGGAGACAGAGGGGGCGCCCAGCAAGACAAGGAGCCCACTCAGAAGCAGGCAGCACCCGCAGAAGTGCCGGAACAGGCACTATGAAGTGGAGTGAATCGGAGCTCACCCGAAGTCACGAAAGAGGGTCCCACGACGCCGGAGGACAACTCAGGAGGTCGTGCACTGCAGGTTAGAGTGCCGGGGACTCAGGCTTGGCTGTGCACAAAGGAAATCCTGGAAGAGTGCACAGGAGCCGGAGTAGCTGCAAAACATGCGGTTCCCAGCAATGCAGTCTAGCGTGGGGAGGCAAGGACTTACCTCCACCAAACTTGGACTGTAGAGTCACTGGACTGTGGGAGTCACTTGGACAGAGTTGCTGAGTTCAGGGGACCTCACTCGTCGTGCCGAGAGGAGACCCAGAGGACCGGTGATGCAGTTCTTTGGTGCCTGCGGTTGCAGGGGGAAGATTCCGTCGACCCACAGGAGATTTCTTCGGAGCTTCTAGTGCAGAGAGGAGGCAGACTACCCCCACAGCATGCACCACCAGGAAAACAGTCGAGAAGGCGGCAGGATCAGCGTTACAAGGTCACAGTAGTCGTCTTTGCTACTTTGTTGCAGTTTTGCAGGCTTCCACCGCGGTCAGCAGTCGATTCCTTGGCAGACGGTGAAGAGAGAGATGCAGAGAAACTCTGATGAGCTCTTGCATTCGTTATCTAAAGAATTCCCCAAAGCAGAGACCCTAAATAGCCAGAAAAGGAGGTTTGGCTACTTAGGAGAGAGGATAGGCTAACAACACCTGGAGGAGCCTATCAGAAGGAGTCTCTGACGTCACCTGCTGGCCCTGGCCACTCAGAGCAGTCCAGTGTGCCAGCAGCACCTCTGTTTCCAAGATGGCAGAGGTCTGGAGCACACTGGAGGAGCTCTGGGCACCTCCGAGGGGAGGTGCAGGTCAGGGGAGTGGTCGCTCCCCTTTCCTTTGTCCAGTTTCGCGCCAGAGCAGGGCTGGGGGATCCCTGAACCGGTGTAGACTGGCTTATGCAGAGATGGGCACCATCTGTGCCCATCAAAGCATTTCCAGAGGCTGGGGGAGGCTACTCCTCCCCAGCCCTGACACCTTATTCCAAAGGGAGAGGGTGTAACACCCTCTCTCTGAGGAAGTCCTTTGTTCTGCCTTCCTGGGCCAAGCCTGGCTGGACCCCAGGAGGGCAGAAACCTGTCTGAGGGGTTGGCAGCAGCAGCAGCTGCAGTGAAACCCCGGGAAAGGTAGTTTGGCAGTACCCGGGTCTGTGCTAGAGACCCGTGGGATCATGTGATTATCTCACCAATGCAAGGATGGCATTGGGGGGGCAATTCCATGATCTTAGACATGTTACATGGCCATATTCGGAGTTACCATTGTGAAGCTATACATAGGTAGTGACCTATGTATAGTGCACGTGTGTAATGGTGTCCTCGCACTCACAAAGTCCGGGGAATTTGCCCTGAACAATGTGGGGGCACTTTGGCTAGTGCCAGGGTGCCCACACACTAAGTAACTTAGCACCCAACCTTTACTAGGTAAAGGTTAGACATATAGGTGACTTATAAGTTACTTAAGTGCAGTGGTAAATGGCTGTGAAATAACGTGGACGTTATTTCACTCAGGCTGCAGTGGCAGGCCTGTGTAAGAATTGTCAGAGCTCCCTATGGGTGGCACAAGAAATGCTGCAGCCCATAGGGATCTCCTGGAACCCCAATACCCTGGGTACCTCAGTACCATATACTAGGGAATTATAAGGGTGTTCCAGTATGCCAATGTAAATTGGTGAAATTGGTCACTAGCCTGTTAGTGACAATTTTGAAAGAAATGAGAGAGCATAACCACTGAGGTTCTGATTAGCAGAGCCTCAGTGAGACAGTTAGTCATAACACAGGTAACACATACAGGGCACACTTATGAGCACTGGGGCCCTGGCTGGCAGGGTCCCAGTGACACATACAACTAAATCAACATATATACAGTGAAATATGGGGGTAACATGCCAGGCAAGATGATACTTTCCTACACAGAGTACCACAGTACTCACCAGCTACTACCACTGCCCACCAGTGCCAGCTTTTTACATTAACCCCGCTGCTCAATTCTCACATTCCCTCCAGCTTCCCGCACTACCCGCTAGTGCCAGTTTCGACCAAGGCTACATGTAACACAAGTGGGGTCTAGAAAATCCTGCGTAATGACGGAAGATTCAACACATACTAGCATAATATATTATTACCGCCATCTATTACAGTCTGAGAATGTCCCATCTCTCACCCTGCCTCTTTCACACCGGTATATGCTGCGCCTCAAGGCGCAATAATAGCGTCACTCTTGTCACTCACGCAGGACACCAAGGCTCATAACGTATAGACTCAACCATTCTCCTCCGTCCCCAGGGAGCAGCCTGCTACTCGTCACAAGCTATGAAGCTACAGAAATGCAATTTTAGTACAATATCTCATAACATTAGCACCACCTGCTCTCACTGCATAACAACGTGCCTCACATCTGGTCAGAGGGGCATAGACTGTTTTAGATTGTGTGAGCCATCAATGCCTGGCTCCTCTGAAACGAATTATGAGTTTTGTGCCAATTTTGACGGTGGTCTTGTATGAGACAGAAAGGGAGCGGAGGTGTGTGTGGACATTCTGATTGCCAGTGTGACTACGAAGCGCTCTATCCTTAGGTTGAAATACCTGCACAGTAGTATTTCCTCCTGGGGTATCTGCTCTCGACCCACTGGCGAGACAGGTTCCCGAGTGCTGGTAGTGGGGAGTGTGTTGTTTTGGAGGTACAGTACAGTTGTACCTAAGGAGCGAGGTCTACCAACACCCATGCAGAGATCCTGCAAGCCAGACCTTTCCCCCACCACAAACATTGCATGGAAAGAATGAGTACATTTGTTTTGTGACTGTACTCTTGTGATAGGTTTGTTAGCTCATGATTGGGGTATGTGTCCATAACGATGTAACATGATTATTTATCACATCCTGAAGCTCTTTCTTTCGTTTCCCTTTATGTTTGAGGCTGGGGAGGATATATAAAATGTCCCAATTCTGGCATCCATCTCCAGAGTGTGGCAAGGGGATCTCAATGTGAATAACAGCCCAATTCCAGATCAGATTCCTAGGCTCAGCCAAGAGAGGCAATCTGAAACTGAGTGCTCTTCCATGAAATAACAACGGCCATTAGTTTCAACAACGGAAATACCCTGATTGGAGCTGCACCCAATAGCAGCTCTTAGAAGACATGTGCGAGCAATGACATCCCATAGCCAGTACTTGAAAGGATCCGGCTGACTTCACTGCTGAAGTCTCACAGTGCTTGTTGGGTATCGACCTGTTTGCTGAAGGTCCTTCTGAGGATGGTACCAAGCAGAGGGATCTGTTTACGTCCGTAGAAAAAACCCCGAGATATCACCCAGATTGATCTGCAGCACTCCAGCTACCACTTCAGAGATAGAAGGATGTCTCCTGACATGTAAGTGTAATGTGAGCTGACTCAGATAGTTGACAGCCTGTAAAAACATGCACCACCACACTATGCCTTGTTCTTATTTTAAAACCGGGGAGACCTCATTGCACCATCGCAAGCACTTCCAAACCTCTGCCTAGTTCGGCAGCAATAATGGGCTGCTCCCCCACCTTTGGGCTCAGTTGGTGCAAGAATGTCATTGAGCCACACTCAGGAACCTTCAGGGGGAGGCTGGGTATATTCCAGGGATACTATGTAACTTTACTTTAACATATTTTATTGGTTCTTAATTAGGGGCACACTCATACATTCTTACACCACTAAATTTGAAGAATCAAACACCTACAAAGATACCTATTAAATAAAAATAGTCATCACCCTGGACAGCCCAGCAGCTATTCATACCGCCCAAATGTCGTGGGATAACACTGGTATATCATAGCCGGAAAGAGCATTTTGGGCAAACTGAACAACAGTCCGAACAACAATATTTGTCGGCAACTGCTGAACAGGGCCACAACCATAACCACATTTTCCTCATTCTTTGTAACAGTTAATGCTTTAGGCTTCATAGCTGGGCAAATGTGTTTATTAAAGTGTTATTTCATTTTAAGCAATAATATTCAGTTTTATTGTGTACGTCAACAATTCTGTTGTACTCTGACTTCACCTTCTTACCACTTTCCCCAAGCTGAGTCCTAACTGCTTAATCGTCCGATTACTTGGTGCCACACTCCTCCAATTTTCAGGTTTTTGACCACAGGCTTATCAGGGCCTACCACTACTGCCCTTTCTTACGTGTTCATTACCTTACCCAGGCACACTACCGACAGGTCCACTTCTAGAAGTTCCAATTGACCTTCTGGAGCCCAGCTAACTGTTCACGGGGCTCCCTCGTTACCTACCTTTGTAACGTACCATTCTGGCCGGACGGCCCAGCCTTGATGAAGTCACTTGTGTGACGAAACACGTGTTGGCTGTATCTCGTTGATGACACAATGATCTCTAGCATCCACAAATAAAGACAACATCTGCAAAACAAGACCTGGGACTCCAGTCTACTTTTCACTTCAACAATATACTATCAGGGATATTTATCCCTGTCACACTATTGGACTATATATTCTGTGTGCTGTGGTCATCTTGTTTAAGTTTGTCTTTGGGTACTTTGATACCCGTCTTTGTGCCTACCGGGTAGTAAGGCACTGGGCCAGGTTGCACCAGACCCTGCTTTCACTTTGATACCTGTCTTAATACTATTGTTTTACTGCTCAGATGTGCGGCGCCTTTCACCCTTACTACCCCTTTTGTGTTTTCTCTATGATTATGCTTAATCAAGCTACCCCACAGACTTAAAGAAGCCCAGCCTTCCATCTCATGTAACGCGCCCGCCTCTATGTTAGTAGGGGAAACATACCTTGATATTGCTAGTCATTCTCCAGATCCTCTGGGACCCAGGAAAAAGCCTGGCACCCATGATTCAACAACCAACTCACATGTTTCAGTAAGTGTAACTCATTTACAAGTAAAATATTAAAAAACACTCAGCCCTAGATCTCAACAACTTGATTATGTAAGAATAAAATACAGGCTGGGCTTCTGGGGCACATGGCAGAGGTCACAATTGGCTGACTGCAACCTGACTACAAAGTTGCGGCCGACATTTTATTTCACGGGACAGTCCCCGGGGGTGAAAATCCAAATTGAAAGTGGCATATGGGGTCAGGGTGAAGGTACTCTGACCCCAGGGGTGTGATATAGATATGTTTTATGTGCAAACTACGGGTTTAAAATAATTTTGCGTCACCATAAGCAATATTAATGAACTTTTGAGAATTTTCACAAATTTTTCACAAACATGGAAACATTTGAAAGGAAAACCACAGACTCATTCATACACTAATTCATGCACTCAAACATGCACTCAGAGACTCATGTGTCCACTCAGACGCCCACTCTGACACTCATGCATCACCCTCACACCCACTCAGACTCACACACCCACTTCCAGACCCACTCAAACACTCACGCACCCACTCACAGAGACAGGCCCTGTGGCATACCCGCGCTCCCAACAGCCAAAGGATGTGCATGGCATGGCTTTGGACGGTTATAAGGACTTTGATGCAAGGCCTTGTGACCAACACTTGCCACTCATGGCCTTTGGCTATGCGTGGCAGGGGTTGAATAACGTATAATAATTTAAATTGCTTTACGTAAAAAAAAAACAGAAATTCACTGAAAAAAAAACAAAGGTTACATCGACGTTATAGTTAGGTTCTTAATTTACTTGTACAAAAACATAGTCATTCAGCAGTTATAGTTAGAGTTCTTTTGAGAAACTATAACTTGCACCCTTAGGTAACTATAAATCATGCCTTCACCACGCACAGGTAATTACCGATATATCATTGATGACATATTCTATGCCATCTTTCATATTCTCACTGCAACATTTGCAATAAAATTATTGATGAGACTTCTGTGCTTTGCGAGGGCGTGCGTTATAGTTACCCTAGGGTGCGAGTTATAGCTACTTAAAAGAACACTAACTATAACTGCAGAATTTCTATGGTTTTGTACAAGTAAATTCAGAACCTAACTATAACGTCTCTGTAAACTTTGTTTTTTATTTAGTGAATACATATATGAAAAACTTTTGCATTTTTCTTTGTCTCCTTTTAATTGTACATTTTCAGCTAAATGTATGTCTCTCATCGCCGTCCGTGTGCATAAAACAGTGCTGTTGAAACTGTCACCTTGGTGTGTTCTAGTTACCCATCACAGGGTACCATTTACTATTCTTATGTATCACCATTCTGTTCAAAATGTAGTGACCAGTAAATAAATACATAAAGTAGCTAAATGATGGTCTTAGGGTACAGTTATTAACAGGGCAGGCTTAAAAGAACCCATTGGCAGTGGTCAATGAAAGGCTTATGGGGCAATGCAAGGTGAGCCGATTGTCAGGCGCTACATAAAACCCATCTGCTTTTAAGAGACATTGGACACGGCCCAGTTTAGTGAATTGTGCATTGAGGAGGGGCTTTTTCAGACTTGTTCTCCATATACCAAAGTTTGGAGATCGTGCCTACTAATCTCCCACACACACACACTATCACCAGGTTACAGACATTGATGCTATTTCTGTTCTCCCACAAACTAATGACATTAAATAGTTATTATAAGCACTCATTTTTGGGATCAGGAGTCTTGTGTAGGTCCTAAATGATGACGACCCCAGAATGGAGACAAAGATAAACTGTGTTAAATCAAATTTACAGCAGACAAGATTTAAAGTCAGCACCCAGAAGGTTCATTTAACATTTAGAATCACCAAAGAAGCAGAACATAGTTACTCAGTGTAGAACAAAATGTCCTTATATTCTCAACATTCAAATACATAGGAAATAGCATTGGGTAATAAAGATTGAGTGGTATTCTTGTTAAATAGCCAGAACCAAAAATTGTGTAACAAAAGGCTAGATAATGCAAATATATTCTAAGTATAGAGTAGGGAGCAAACTGTCATAAGGACAGCTCAATATGAAAGCAAAGGAAAATCATGGCTCACATGAAAACCATCATGTTAAATAGGTTTTCAAACAGAGGAATCAAACTATCAGCATGGTGTAAAACAAATGATACATCACAATATCCAATGGTGAAATGCGAAACACATCGTATGGAAAACGGCTTTTGCTTCAATACTAATGGAAAATCCTGTATTGTACTGCATTAGAGAAAACAAAGGCACATTAGAAATTGCATACACAATGCCTGCTGGCTAGAAAAAGTGGCCTCTTAAAGATACAATTGAGATTTTTCCTACAGGAACTTTGGAACACAAAGAAGAATACATTTAAAAAAAAGATAGAACCAAACAGTAAAACTGCTTGAATTAAGAGTATTTTACAAAATGATGCAGAACACATTTTAACTCAAGCTGCACACAGAGAGAAATGAGAAACCATAAAATGTGCAATGTACAAACATTGTGTCAATTTGAGTCCAAGCTTTGTTACGTCAAATACACTTCAATTCAATTTAATTTGCCACCCATTCATGTTAACTGAACACACAATATTTAAATCTAAATTCACTTTTACAGTTCCTCCCTCTTATGAGATAAATCATCATACACTATACTACTTAAAGCAATATAATCCATTTAATGTTTTTTCGTCTTGAATTCGAAAGCCTATATAATGTGCTGTTTCTGGGATGTGAGAGAGCTTTTTCCTTATTCTTTAGAGACAAGGATTTTCCTTTATTTGCCTACAGCACCGACACAGGCTATATTTTTGGGAAGGCTTAGCTGGCTTTCCCACCTCCCCTGCCTTCTGTACCTTGTAATCCTAAAAGGGATTAGTTCTTCTACTAGCAACAAGGGTGACAATATTAGTCTCTTCCTCAAGCAGGAAACAAAGCATGTAAGCCCTATTTACCAGGTGTCAGTGTTGACACCTGTGTGTATGTATGTTTTTGTACCTTATGACATGGAGATCTTCAATTTTGAGAATAGTAAGCAATTCTAAAGCACTGTGTTTTGTATTGTAGCATTCTACTGTTTTCATTTGATAGCTATTGATGTTCATGGGACCTGCTTCACCCTATAGCTGTCAAATAAACACCTTTATGCAACTGCTGGAAGTTGCAGTGGTTGACAAGCTGCTGAAAGTAGTAATCCGCTGGCATTCTGTGAAAAGATGAACAGACAAACAAGTCAACCAGGAAAGCATTTTGTTTGTGTCTTTTGACTAGTTTGAAAGTCTTTGTATTTGTTTCAAAGTATTATGAACTGAATGCTACCGAAGTGGAAACTGCTAATACAACTACAAATGTACACTGCTGTTCAGATGTCCCATTCATCCCACTGTACGATTAATTTTAAAACGCCCGCCTTTACATATTGTGACAAGTCTGAGTGATCCCCAATCTAAAGGGCCATCCATACGAATCCTAGTCCTCTCCAAACTGTCCTACCCCAATTTTTTGTCAACGGACAACCTCTTTGAACTCATTATTGTAAGATTAATGCCTGGTAAGGTGGCCCTGGGATGGAAAAGAGAGTCTTCATGGAAGCATCCAGGATCGCCTCAAGCGTTCCATCCTACTCAGCACCTCACTGGATTCTGCCACCTTCCGAGAAGACTGGAAGCATGTAGAAATCAAACCCCTGCTGAAGAAACCTTCAGTGGACCCGAACAAACTCAGCAACTACAGACCCATCTCCCGGCTACCTTTCCCGGCTAAAGTAATTGAAGAAGCCATTAATCAACAACTCACCATCTACCTGGAACACAATCACCTACTGGATATTTCCCAATCCAGAGATCCGCAACAACCACATCACTGACACAACCCTGATCGTGGCCACAGATGATATCTAGACCTTCCTCAACAAAGGAGAGATAACTGCCCTTATCCTTTCAATCTCTCTGCAGCCTTTGACACTGCCTCCCACCACACACTCATCGCCACACTTCACAACATAGGCATCCAAGGAGCCGCCCTCAGATGGATTGCTTCCTTTCTCACTGACAGAGCACAAGTCGACCTTCCACCCTCCACCTTCGAACCCAAACCAGTCATCTGTGTAGTCCCTCAAGGGTCATCACTCAGCCCCACCCTCTTCAACATCTACATTTCTTCCCTTGCCAACATAGTCAGATCCCATTCAGTATCATGGATAGCAAACTCACCATAAGATCCCAAGTCAACGCAGTGTCATCCTCCTGCTTCTTCATCCTGTGCTTGTTACGTAAGATTTTCAAATGTCTTCCCCATAAAGCGAGATGCACCATCACCCAAGCCCTCATCACCAGTCGACTGTACTATGGAAACACCCGCTACATTGGAATCAAGGCCCACTTAGTTCAAAGACTACAGACCATCCAAAACCTGTGGGAAGACTCATCCTGAATCTCCCTCGCCGCACCCACTTCACTCACTCAAAAAACTCCACTGGCTCCAAGTTCAGAAGAGATGCCAGTTCTCACTCCTTACCTACACGTTCAAGGCCTGACACAACTCCGGACCCGGCTGCATCAACCACCGCCTGAGATTCCACAACCCACCCACACACCTCCACTCTGCCTCATTCTAGCTGGCCCATACCCCCTCATACTACACAGCAGAACAGGTGCATGCTCTTTCTCCTACCTCGCAGGAACATCCTCCCCCTGCACCTCAGGACTTCCTCTACTCTACAGGAGTCCTGTAGGACATGGAAAACCTGGATCTTCGACAGACCTCAAACCCTTCCATTGCCTGGATACTCTCACGGGTGACAAGTCACACTCTGTAAGTCAACTGATTGATGACTGATTGATTGAGTGGGGACCACACATACAATAGAATATGTATTTGTGTGTCTTAGAAATGGAGTCCAGTTAGCAGTGGTTTGCACCCTGTCCAAGTAGGGACCCTCATTCTAGTCAGGGTTAGGGAGCCACACAGCTAAGATAACCCCTGCTCACACCCTTGGTAGCTTGGCACAAACAGTCAGGCTTATGTCAGATGTATTGTGTAAAGTATTTGTACACACACACACACAGTAACACAGTGAAAACACCACAAAAGAACTCCACACCAGTCTAGAGAAATAGCCAATATTTATCTAAGTAAAACAAGACCAAAATGACAGAAATCCAACATACACAAGCAAAGATATGAATTTTAAAAGATTAAATCCCAATAAAAACACTTAGAAACACAATAGCTCCAACTAGGGCTATCACAGCATTGTGACGGAGACGTTCCCAACAGTCCAACGCCATTCGCAAGGGAGTGTGGCACTGGTCACGGAGTAGCATGGACCCCAGGTACAGTACCCTAGAAACGAAGCAGAGTCAAAGGCATGGAGTCAGGGAGGTGAGGCATCGCTGGTGCAGAGTCGGTTCTGTACTGCTACGCAGGAGGTGAGGCATCAGTTCCTTACGGCTACACAGGGGAAGTAAGGCGTTGGTTCCTTACAGAGGCAGTAGAGGTGAGGTGGGTCGGCGGCAAGGTGGCAGTTCCTTACGAGGTTGATAAGTCCAGCAGGTCAAGATCCAAGAAGTGATTTCACAGTGTCGCGGTCACACCATGGGGCCACAGGCGTGGTGGTGGAGTCGGGTGTCATGGATGTCGGTGACACAGCACTCGGAACTCATGATGCTGTAGGACTTCAGAGGCACTATGGCAGAGTCAGGCCTGCTGTGTCAGTCATCGCCTTTCAGCTAGGACCATGGCTTTGGGTTCAGGCAGCATCACGGAGTCGGGCAGCAGTGCCGGTTCTGGAGTCTCCCAGTCTGCGAGCCTGGTTTTTCTTGTTTTTCTGCTAAACTTCACTCACAAGGGCCCAGAAACTGGAGTGGGCACCTCTTGGCAAGTCAGGGTCCTCAGCAAGTGAACCCAGGGGCTGGCAGGTGAAGCCTTTGATGTCTCTGAGACTTCTTAACAGGAGGCAAGCTCAGTCCAAGCCCCTGGAGAAACTTCACAAGCAGGATACAAAGCAAAGTCGAGTCTTTGTCCTCTCCAAAGCAGAAGCAGCAACTGCAGGCCAACCCATCAAAGCACACACAGCAAAGGGGCAGTGCTCCTCACATTTATTCAGCTCTTCCCCTTGGCAGACTCTTCTCTTGATCCAGAATTGTTCCAAAAGTCTGGGTTTTGGGACCAATACTTATACTCATTTCTGCCTTTGAAGTAGGCAAACTTCAAGGGAAAGTCTATGTAGTGCACAAGAGCCTGCCTTTCCTGCCCTGGTCCCAGACACACTCTAGGGGGTTGGAGACCCCATTTTGTAAGGACAGACACAGCCCTATTTAGGTGCAAGTGTCAGCTCCTTCCACCACTCTAGCCCAGAAAAACCCATCGGGATATGCAGGGCACACCTCAGCTCCCTCTGAGTGACTGCCTAGAGTGAATTCACAAGCAGCCCAACTGTCATCCTGACCCAGACATGTGTTCCAGAGCCAGGCTGAGGCACAGAATGGTTAAACAAGAAAATGCTCACTTTCTAAAAGTGGCATTTTCAAGCACACAATTTAAAAGCCACCTTTAATAAAATAGGTATTTTTTAATTGTGAGTTAAGAGACCCCAAACTCTCTATCTGCTCCCAATGGGGAATTACACTGAAAAGATATTTCAAGGTAATCCTCATGTTAACCTATAGGAGGGATAGGCCTGGCAATAGTGGAAAACTGAATTCAGCAGTATTTCACTATCAGGACACACCAATGCATGTCCTGCCTTTTAAATACACTGCACTCTGCCCATGGGGCTACCTGGGGCCTACCTTAGGGGTGCCTTATATGTACTAAAAGGGAAGGTTTGGGCCTAGCAAGTGGGTGCACTTGCCAGGTCAACATAGTAGTTTAAAACTGCACACACAGACACTGCAATGGCAGGTCTGATACATTACTCATGTGGATGGCACAATCAGTGCCGCAGGCCCACTAGTAGCATTTCATTTACATGCACTGGGCACACATGGTGCACTATACTAGGGACTTACTAGTAAATCAAATATGCCAATCATGGATAACCAGTCATAATCACAATTTACACAGGGACCACTTTCACATTAGCACTGATCAGCAATATTAAAGTGCCCAGAGTACCAAAACCAGCAAAAACGAAATCCAGCACACAGTCAAAACACAAGAGGCAGAGGCAAAAAGGCAGGCGTGTAACCCTGTAAAAAGGGCCATTTCCAACAGTGTGCATACCCAATAATTTATTTTCCAATCAAGGATTCTGTTGTAGACCAGCTTGCTGAGTCAAGAATTGAGATAAACATCTGTCCATTTGCTCTGTTGCATCCTTTGTTTGTAGGGCACGTGGAAGCAGTAGTTATTTTACTTTTGTTTAGCCTAGGTTTGGAATACACACCATATGCAGCCCGGGCCAGCTCCTGACTTTCTAAGAGTGGGAGAAATCCCTCAGAGATTCATTTGAACTTTATTTGCTGACGTCCAAATATTTGAAATCTGCAAATGGCCTGATTGGAAGTGGACCTGTTCTACATTACCATGTACTGAGAATAGCTCTACTATGGCAATTCGAGTTGTACATGGAGAAAGCGTGCAAGGCCCTGTTGGTGTTTCGTGGACAAAACCTAGGCACTGTATGTCCCACCGCAGCTTGGACCAAGACCTTGGCCTTGCTGCTGTCTGCGGCCTGCTGCCTGAAGGTGTTGTCCGAGAGAAGACTCCCAGCCACTCCCTGTAGATCAGAGGAACTACACTGGGCGCCTTTAAACACTTCAATTGTTCTTCACCATAGAGTCTGCTTTGCAGGAATAATGACAACAAAGTGCAGATGAAGTCCCCCCCACCGAAAGTTGAATTCTGCAGAGCGAGTCATACTAATTGGTGACTTTTTTATTAAAGTGGGACCCACCTTATTTTTACCACCCTAACTGCACTATAAGCACCATATAGTATGGCATTTGCAGGGCCCCTGGGTCTTGGGCTTAGAAGAGCGTGTTCAAGACTCAGCAGTGCCACCCTTACCCTGCAGGGCTGTGAAGAAATCCACCACCTCCAGACCTAAGCCCTATGACGTAGACACCACTACCTGGGTCCTCAAGGCTGAGTGCGTACTTTATATTATCCCAGGCAGGGATTATAAATGTAGGATTTGCATTTTGACAGTCAGCTTCGATGACAAGAAGCGATGCACCATGAAGAACTCATGTTCTGGAATATGTCCCCTCCGAGCCGTTACACAGCAACAGAAATATTCGTTTTTACAACTTTGAGGACCTCGGAAATGCTGGGCAGTAGTGAAAATACTGAAAGACAGATGGGCACTGAGTCTGTGATGGAATGCTGTGTCTTCCAAGTTCTCTTTTACTCTCCTGTGTAGCGTGGGTGAGTAGTCAGGGCTACCCCACTACATCACATATGTTATATTGCAGTGACAATAAGATAGAATCTAGTATTTCTACGGAACCGATACAATTCATGATAAATATAGGTGGAAGTATGAATAATAGTTGATTACAATGGTGATGTAGTAGTACGTAAGCGATGTAGTGGGTGTAATGCTATTGTAGGCATTATCAACCTCGATATAGTGCCAGGGAGCCCTTCCCTAGTGCAAGAAAGGCGTTAGGAATGGCCCCCAATCGGGACACACGGAACAAAGCGGACAAAGAGACGCTGTGGTTCATCTATGACCACGGGATCTACAGTAAGAGCAGCCATGAGGTGCTGCACTACTGCGCAGCCCATCAGGGGTGCACCTCTCGACCCCCCTTGGTACCTAGGCAAGGAGGTGATGATTAACCTGTTCTCCCATAGGCCAGACGAAGTCCGGAGGTTACCATGCTATTGCAGGGGAAGCACTTAAAAACAAAGAAACAACCAACTTTTGGAGCATGGAGTGTACTTAGCAAGCACAGTCACTGCGTCCGGGGGTGCTGCGCCTGAACCTCAAGGTTTCCATCATTTCTGTGTCGGGAGTGTCGGAAAAGACCAGAGGCAAAGGGTAGTACTGAGCTCCAAAAGTCTAGGAGGGCACCAGGGTAGGTTCATGGGGGTTGTGTCACGGCAAAGCTCCTCGCTTATTGGAATGGGGCTTAAGCTTTTAATGCTAGCTTTGGGCCTCTGAGCTGAAACCAACTGGCAAACCACTCCAAAGCAGCACTCAAAGTTTGCGGACCAAGAAATCAGGCTGGAGCTGCTAGTTTTGGAAACTTCCACAAACTGTAACCAAATGTGTACTGTCAGCCGCCTCCCAGAGAGATGGAATGTCAGAATTGCTGCTGGGCAAGCAAGCCTGTCCTGCTCCCAACATGTATTGCTGTTCCCGCAGCTATGTGCCAGTCCGCAGGCGAGATCTCAGGCAAGCTGCTGTGGAAGAACAATTCCTGTATTCGACACAGACAGCATCTTCGGGGACGAAATATGTGCTGTGCTTCTCATTTCTGTGGGCAGGTAGCCATCTTCCATTTTACACACACAAACTTGTGCTAATTTCACACATTCATGATGAAAACCAAAAGAGTTCTCAATCCTTGAAGTGACTGGACTTTACTATCAGATGCTAGATACTGGCAGCAAAGAGGCCACACGAGGTACCACACCGAGAACTAGATGTTGGCAGCAAAGAGGGCACACGAGGTACCCACACCGAGAGCTAGATGTTGGCAGCAAAGAGGCCACACGAGGTACCACACCGAGAGCTAGATGTTGGCAGCAAAGAGGGCACACGAGGTACCCCCTCGTAAGTTAGCGGCTGGTGTCCTCATGTCCCAAAGGACAACAAAGATGCCACTGGAAAGCACATGAGTTGGCTCCTAGAAGAACGTGTCAAGTGAACACATACAAAACTAAAAAGTGCAGCAGAACTTCAATGAATAAAAGCAAAAAAAAATGTATGAATGGAGCAGTCGTTTCTAACAGCTGTGGGTTTTTACCTAGAAGGCTGTTCAGCCCAAGAAGACAAAAGCAGCTGTCCCAAATACCCGTAAGACTCTCACTAGGAGCTAAATGCAAGATGCTGGGACTCCCAGGGGCAAAGACTGTCCATGAGCCTGCCAGCCTGCACCGCCAAACGAACCTGTGTGTCTGTGGGGCTCCATCCCCTGCAATATCAGCAATGCTCAGTGGCTGCTCCGCCCAGCATGGTGTAAGCATCGCCTCGTTGTCAGTCTTCGGCTAGCCTCCACGAACAGTGTCCACAAGCCACCCGGGGCCCTCCTGAGCAGTGCAGTGGTCAGGCAAACGCCCCGGATCCTGAGCTCGCCTCGACGGACCTCAGTGACCCTTGTATACTGTTTGACAGATCCAGGTTTTGATTAGAATTGTTTTGTGGCATCAGACCAAGTTCAGAGTCCTTTGGTCTTTGGGAGACACCCGTGCATCGTCTTGGTCCATTCATTCTCTGTGCCTAGCCCGAGCAGGACAGAGGCATACTTCCCTAAAGGATGAAAAGTCCGGAGGACCTGTGCTTGCCGAATGAATCGCCTCGGATAGGATAACCGCGTGTATACAGTGCTGATACAATGGCCAAGACTGGGAGTGCTCGGAGTATTTTGCACAGCTCCTCTGGAATCCTGAACGATGGAGACATCAATTCTTATACGAACAGGAGGTGCTTTTTATCGGACGAAAGGTGTCATCGATGCTTATTTAACGTCCACACAGAGCAGCCCCTACCCTGCCCCATGGCCTGACAGCTTCTTGTCCGTTTGAAGGATGACACCACTTGCCAGAGCCACGTGTTATGTGGCTGGATCATTTATCTCACCTCCCATCATATGACTTCAAGTTCAAGTTGTCTAAACGAATGTCGCACTGAAGACAGAGACTGGTGCAGTACGCAAACACGTGCGCACACACACACACACATATATTATGTATAGACACATATATACGTCACCACACAAACTTGACACTTCTGTCAACGACGCAGCACTCACAGGATTTTCAAATCTTCATTTTAATGTGCAAAATGATACCAACATCAATCACCAATGCGTTTCAACCCTCACGGTCTTGATCACGGTAAGGCACACATATATATATATATATATATATATATATATATATATATATATATATATATATATATATATATATTCATACATACACACATATGAACATGCATTCACACATATATATATGTATATATACATACATATATATATAGTTAGTGAAAAAAAGGTTAAAGGCACACTATAGTTAGGTGAAAATGTCAGTTTAAAATAACGTTTTAAACTTTTAAAAAAAATAACACTGGAATTCACCAGTTATAGTTAACTGAAATAACTATAACTGGCGCCCTCACCACAAGTGATGTAATACTTTATGTCATAAGCAGTGCATAACAAGTGTGTGACTAAAATATCACTTAAACCTTTGGTTTTCTTATTGAATTTTTGAGTTTTTTTCCAAAGTAAAATAAGATGTTATTACCATACACACCTATAATGACACTTTAACCTTTGTTTTTTTCAGTGACTTTCTAAGGGTTTTCAAGGTCAAGTAACAATAGAAAGTCTGTCATTTTAAGTGAGGCGGACCTACAGGTTTTGTCAAAGAGTCAGAAGTCAAAATGTAAAAGGCAGGCCTATTGGTTTTATCAGGTTGTCAGCACTTCAACATATATAAAGCAGAACTATTGGCTTTTTCTATAAAATCAACACAATAATTTATTAATAACTATAATCCAATGTATTCTCACGTACATGAATAATACTGTCACAAAAGTATTTACAAAAAAGCATTTTTATTTAAAACAAACAAACGTGTGCTGAGTCTTTTTTGCATTCTTCTGGTCACAAAATGAAGCCACAGGACCAGCTACAAGGGGTTCCCACACTCCAGCTGAAGAGTATACAGTTTAAGCTTGGAATGCTTTAAAACTAAGATAAGCTCTTCTTGGGTCATGTATTCAAAGACCAAGGAGACTTACTGCAACTTTTGTTAAAATGTTCCTAGATGGGGTGCTGCACTTGCTAAAGCCCCCACATCATATAAAAAAATGCTTAGTGATGCCTTTGCCCCTTTTAGGGGCACCACAAGGATGTATTCATGTCAATAAATCGCAGGGCACTATGAGGCACTTCCCGGCAGGAGCAGTGAATATGAAATGAGTCGCTATTCTGCTCATTTATATTGAAACCTGTTTTTTTTTCTTCTTTTTTTGGGTGCTCTGGCCCTACACTGGGCACCCAAGAATTGTATCAAACTTTAGGGGCCACTGGGGCGGTGGACAAAGTCATTAACTGCCAAGCTGGCTCTCCAGAGAGCAGGAGCCAGCCATACCTTATTTTCAAGGGTGCCCTGGTCCCACCCGGGGGCACCCAACATCTACTGGAGATGGGTCCATGGCTCTGCTGCCTCGTTGGGTCTCCAGCCAGAACCCATCCAGAGTGCTGCAATCTTTTTTTCCCCACCCACAACACTCACAATATTTAGAGTCCTTAGGGATTGCACGCGGAAGCCCATGGCCCCCTCAGCCCTGCCTGCTTTCCTGGGTGCCGGGGGAAAACAGCAGCATCAGTTTACTCCAGCCCAGCATTGGAAGCTTTTGTTTCTGGTCCCGCTGGACAGGAGCAAATCTCTGCTTACAGTCCATGCACTCCCAGACAAAGAACAACAGGGGGTGAGGTCTCTGTGGCGCTGCCTGCCATGAGGCCTAGGGGTATGTGGTCACCTTGGCCAATATATGGCTCAGGGAGGTGCCTGTGTGCCCATCTCTTAAAAGAAAAAAAACGTATGGAGGCCTGGACGGATGGGGTCACCAGTGTCATTAAATGGCTTGTGGAGGGGCCCGCACACTCCCTCCCCCTATTGTTTTCATGTGCAACCCCCAGTGGCCTGCATTTTGTTTAAAATTACTATGGCACTGTAAAAAAAACAAATCTCATTTATGGCGGGGGTGGGGACCTCTCTGAGATCCCCCTCCCCCTGCAAGGTGTAGAGGGTCCGGAATACCCTGACCCCCTAGGATCCCTGGGGGGCATAAAAAGGCAAACAAATGCCGAAATCCCATGAGATTCTTGCAGGACTGAAAAAGAGAATGTTGGCTAGGTGGCGTTTCTTATGTTTAGGCTGTAGGGAGCCCACCCCTGAGGCTGTATTAATGAAGGGGAGGAGGCTGCACCCCTGTCCCCCAAGCCTCAAAGGGCCAGAGGAGCCCAGCCCAGGGACAAAATGTAACAAAATGGGGAGGAGGCAATTAAAGGCCTTGGGGACCTTATTTCTTGGGACCGGCTCAGCAGCTATGTCTTGCCAAGCAGGACCAAACACCTAGTCCGCTCTCAGCGGGCGGGAGCTTTAAAAATGCTCCCGACCTTAGGGAGAGAACTTTAGCTCTGTTTGCTGCCCCCTCTGATGCGGGTTTGAAACAGATCATAGTATTGCTCCTGCCCAGAGAGAGCAGCATTACGTGCTGCTCTCTGGAGGTGAGAGCAATGCCAGCTATGCAGGCAGCCGGTTGGGGCTGCGGTGGGCGTGGGGGTCCCCGTGCAGCCCCCAACATGTGGGTGCCCTTGGTGGGCACCAGGCTAATTCACCTTTAATAGTGCAAAGCCCCAGGGATAGAGTCCCTAGGATCGAAATTGGCGATGCGCCCCCCTCCCCTTTATTTTAAAGAGTGTCTTTGGGGGATGGGGTTCTCAGGACCTAACAAGGTTCAGGGAGAGGGGTTAAGTGCCCCCTTCCATTTTATATAAAAAAGTGGCCCTGGGGTCCCTGGGCCCAATAATGGCTTAGGGAGGGAGCCAATAACAGCTCGGGGAGGGGGCCCCCCTCCTTAAAAAAAAATAAACAGCCCTAGGGGACCTAAAGAGGCTTGGGGAGAGGGGCTGCATGCCTCCTGAGGTCAGGCCTGCAGCCAACCCCCAGCATGCATAGCCAAAATCCATGATTGGTAGGGCGTTGCATTTACCTATGGTTATTAAGTATTTCTTTACTTTAAAAAACCCTAGAAATTCACTGAAAAAACCCAAAGGTTAAAATAACATAGTCCGATGAATGTGTCAGTGACAACATTAAAGTTTTGAACTAAAAAAACAACAACACAGAAACTCACCAGTTATAGGTAGCAGTGCTAGCTATAACTTGAGCCACAGCCATGCACTGCTTATGACCTTGCATATTACATCACTCATGATATGTTATATGACATCATTTATGACATCAAAGATGACATCTCAAATTACATCACTGATAACGTCACTGATGACATCATTGATGAGATCATCCAACCTTCTTTTGTACACATTGCTCTCTAAATGGGTATAGCATTAGAGTTCTAAATGTAAGTACAAAATAGCTCAGATGAATATGAGGCAGTATTAATGTCATCACAAAAACAACTCCCTTAGGTGTGGAAAGCATAGTTTATGTGCCGCGTTGACCATATAGCATACACTTCACAGGTAACGTAGTTCACATTAACAATCAACCACAGATATATGGGAAACCCTCAATGCATATGATGTTCAGTCTGTATAGGACTGTTCAGAGAAAGCCCTTAAAAATACTGAACGTCTGTTTCAAAACAAATGCCCTACTACAGGCAGCTTTTATCTATAGCAAACCCCTGACAGTCACTGAACCTACATTGAGAAATTAAGTTGATATGAGTAGAGAAGTGAGTATTGTAAACAGTGTTTACTCTATGGAGAGAGCTTTCCCTGTACCACATTGTTGGCAGACAGTGAAATTCTCCTGCAAAATACACCAGAGAGTATTAAAAAGTATTTACTAAAAACAGTGAACATTCTTTCAACACTTGGCATAAAACACTCAATTCGTTTGAAATAGGCAAAGTCCAAGGCACAAAAAATTATACTACCTGCAACCTTCATACTGTGGTGAAAACGTTACAGATAGCCCATCTTCTAAAGCAAAACAAGCACCTGTACGTAGCTAAATACCTGGTGTGCAGTCTTCCAAGTTGTGCAGGAATTGTCATGCTGAGACTATTCTGTCTAATAACTCAAAGCTGCTTACAATACTGACTATGTTGTACGTAGAATCTTTGCTCTGTTGCAAACCTTTTATGCAGAGTCCAGAAACTTGTGTGGCTCATAATGGACATAAGTTGTTAACTGTCACCTGCACACAGGGTTACTCTTCAATACAGGCATTTATAACATGTTCAATACCACTACACACCCATAATGCATTAGGAGCACATTCGTTTTTTATTCACTTACGCCCATCAGCTGGACTCAAACTGTACAAAATTAGGTAGAAAAATAACATGGTAGTTACCCACCACTATAAAAAAAAACTATAACACAAATTAGCACACTCATTGGATGATGTAATCAGTGATGTTGTCAATCAAGTAATTTGAAGTGTCAGTGATGTCATAAATGATGTCATAGAACATGTCTTGAGTGATGTAATATGTGAGATCATAAGCAGTTCATGGCAAGGGTGCAAGTTATAGTTAGCTCTTCCAAATTTTGAGGTATGCAAAGTATTCTGGGTAACCCCCACAAGTCACCCCATTCTGAACTTCCCAACATGTCTAGTTTTCAAAAATGTATAGGTTTGCTAGGTTTCCCTAGATGCTGTCTGAGCTAGAGGCCAAAGACCACAGCTAGGCACTTTGCAAAAAACAGGTCAGTTTTCTTTCGGAAAATGTGATGGGAAAATGTGATATATATATATATATATATATATATATATATGTATACATACATATATATATATATTTATATATATATATGTGTGTATTACCTACTGGTCATAGCCAATAGGTATAGTTAGGATCAACTTTTCTCATAGACTAAGCATTTTTTGTTTTGCAAATAAATTTGGCACAGTTTGATGAATTTTCATGACATTTTTTAAAAGTAGTACGCCAGTTAGTTCAGCTGCTGTCTGGAAAGTTTCAGGGTGATTCGTCAAGCAAGGGCCGAGAAAAAGAGTGAGTCCCAAAACACTTTTCTCCCATGCAACGTCTATAGGAATTTTGCAGTTTTTAAACACGACTACAGCCCGAACCACTGAACGGAGTTACACCAACTTTTGGTAAAAGCTAGTTCTTGGTCCAGAAAGAGCCTTTTTTTGTAATTTGGTGTACATTTGTTCAGTAGTTTTAGAGTGATTAAAGGAAAAATAATATGCATTTTTAGGGACGTGAATCCCCACTGATCCACTCTTGAGGGATCTGCAGATCCTGAGCCAAAAGCAAGGCCCTGATTGGCTGGCTGCAACCTGAAAGGAAAGTTACAGCTGTCATTTTGTTCCCCGGCTGGGCGATTGGGGGGACAAAAACAAATAAAACACACATAGGGGGTCAGGGCAGAGGTATCCTGACCCCATAGGTTACATGGAGTGGTCTCTGAGGGACTCCTCATGGGCAAAAAAATGCCCACATTTTTTTTTTAGCAGATCTGGCAATCTTCTACGTGGTACCACTGTATGCTTGCAAAGCATCAGTGGATCAGAAACCAAATGAAAAAAAAAAAAATACACCCACTCACACACACCACAGCCCTGCCAAAGGCAGTGTGCTGCATGGGGCTGGCCAAAGGCCATGTGCAACGGGGGAAGGGGTTAGGGCAGAGGGTTGGCCGCAAGGCTAGGCCCTGCGGCCAACCCTCTAGGCCAAAGGCCATGCGTGGCAGTGGTTGTATTAAAATGCTATAATTATATATTACTTTACGTTTAAAAAACATAGAAATTCACTGAAAAAAATAAACAAAGGTTACAGGCGCATTATAGTTAGGTTCATGTTTTACATGTTACTTGTTTTACATACACAAAAGCCTAGAAATTCAGCAGTTATAGTTAGACTTATCTGAAGAAACTATAAATCGTACCGTTAAGTAACTTTAGGCCACCAGTTATAGTTCCTTAATATAAGTATAACTATAAGTATAACTGTAACTGCTGAATTGCTATGGTTTTGTGAAGGTAAAACGTGTACCTAACTAGAACGTCCCTGTCACCAATATCATATCTAAATATATATAAAATGCTGCTTAGACCTTACAACATGCATATCCCTCTCAATGCTTCCTACTCCAATCCTACTGATGTCACACAGTACACACCATCCTATTCCATGATACTTCCCCACCTTGCACCTCCCTCCATCTCGATCAACCCCACAAGGCGATTTCTTCCTGCATAAGAAAAGCCCACTTAGAGAACTCCACACCACCTATAACTTCTCTGTACCTAGACACATGAATGACCAGTGGTATTTAATGCCAAAAAGCCACTACAACTATCACATCCCCCTCAATCACTTTTCTACAATCCCACACTGTTCACAATTTACACCACGCACACCTTCTCCCCACACAATACTCCCAGATGTTCCCCTCCCCATCCCCCTACACTACATAACTCTTTTCCCTTACATACCACAAACATTCCCCACATTCATTTCCTCCCACAAGTCCTTTAACCTCTCACCCTCAAACTGTGATCACATTACAACACTGCAGATCCCTCACTTTCTCGATCCTGGCCGGCTATTGGATCCGAAGCTACAGCAGACACTACTATCTTCTCAATGAAAACCCTGAACCATTCCCAGTATACTAATCAGATGAACGCTCAGTAGCTGAGAAGACCAGTTCAGTACCTCACAATGAGTTACGGGTCTACAATGGTCTACAACTCTTATACAGTATCAATGCCAACCATCTTCCAATGAGAAAAGCTCTAGGTGAACATCATAGCAAGTTATGCTCCACAGCTCAGAATCCTCTGGAACACAAACTGAATCTCCTCAACTCTAAATTGTCTTGGTTATTTCTATATCACACCTAAGTTCTATGCTTTCTGCTCCCTTAGAAACTCTACTTCCTCAGCTAAGGTCTTATAATTTTGGGTACTCAAGTCTGAGGTGCAATTGTCTACCTTGCCCTAAGAGATTCCTACCTGATCTCGCTCAGGCTAATAGTGACAATTTACTTGTAAGTGACAATGTTTCTATTTCCTCATCCACATCAACTCCGTCAACTCCCACTACTCTATCAATGGCATAATGTAAAAAAACGCCCCTCCACCCCCACCCCGACACACAGACATACAAGGTGTAGTGGGGTTCATGGGGCTCCCATATCACAGACATTCATTGTCCCTGGGCTTAATGGGGCACTCTGAAGGGTCTGTGAGCGCCTGAATAGTTGCCCCACCCCCAGCCCCCTCCAGCGCCAGATAGGCTAAAGGAGCCTATGTTACACCCCTGTAATCTAGACAACCCAAACCAATATAAAATACAGACTATGTCATTGACTAAGACCGGCCATCAGTTCCATTCAACAAAGGCACTGGCCAACCAGAATATTATTCATATTATGACTAAACATCTTGTCACTCCTCATTCAACAAAGGCACTGGCCAACCAGAATATTATTCATATTATGACTAAACATCTTGTCACTCCTCATACCAAATCAGTCACCTCGGCTATGGGCTGCATGCTCCAAATCTTTACATCAGAAATGAAGCACAATGCGGAAATTGCAGACACTATTTCACACAGCAACCTTGACCTGCTCGTACCCCCAGAGACCTGATTTATTTATATATCCCAGAACATATTGGATCTTCTGCTTCTTCCAAACTACTCCATCATCAGAATGGACCATGTATGGTGAACTGGGGGGGGAGCACCACAGCCATCTTCAGATATTCCTTGCAGTATAAATACCTGTTAGAAATGGGGTCTTTGGTTGACAGTCAGGTTACCACCTGTTCAAGCAAGGACCCTCACTCTAGTCAGGGTAAAAGAGAATCACCCTCAGCTAACCCCTGCTTACTCCCTTGGTAGCTTGGCAGAGCAGTAGGCTTAACTTCAGAGTGCTAGGTGTAGAGTATTTGTACCAACACACAGTAACTCACTGAAACACTATAGAATGACAACACCAGTTTAGAAAATTAGGAAATATTTATCTAAACAAAACAAGACCAAAACGACAAAAATCCACAATACACAAGTCATCAATAAAAATGCAAAAAGAGTCTTTAAGTAGTTTTAAACACACACTAGCGCTGCTAGTGTGAAAATGTACCTGGTGTGCGTAAAAAATAACCCCGCACGGGCGGGTGTACGTCAAAAATAAGTCTGCACAGTGGTACGTGAGTCGGAAATCCAGCGGCACGATGATCTGAAATCGCCGCAGCGCAGGTTGTGACCTCCCAGCCTCCGTCAGCGAAGCTGCGCGTCGTTTCTCCTCCTCCGTGCGTCGATTCTTCGGTCGCGTTTCCTGCAAGCGTTGTTTTCTCAGTTGCGGAGCCGGCGTTGCGTTGTTTTTTCAGCCACAGATCGGAGTTGCGTCAATCTTTTCCCCGCACTGCGCTCTGTGCGTGGATTTCCTTGTCTTTAGGCTGCCAGCTTCTCCTTTCAGTGTCCCAGGTACTGGATGGGCACCACAGGGCAGAGTAGGAGTCTCTCCAGAGTCTCCAGGTGCTGGCAGAGAGAAGTCTTTGCTGTCCCTGAGACTTCAAACAACAGGAGGAAACCTCTAGATCAAGCCCTTGGAGATTTCTTCTCAAGATGGAAGGCACCCAAAGTCCAGTCTTTGCCCTCTTACTCTGGCAGAAGCAGAAACTGCAGGATAGCTCCACAAAGCACAGACAGGGCAGCTCTTCTTCCTCAGCTATTCAGCTCTTCTCCAGGCAGAGGTTCCTCTTGGTTCCAGAAGTGTTTCTAAAGTCTGTGGTTTTGGGTGCCCTTCTTATACCCAATTTCTCCTTTGAAGTAGGCCTACTTCAAAGTAAAGTCTCTTCTGAATGTGAAATCCTGCATTGCCCAGGCCAGGCCCCAGACACTCACCAGGGGGTCAGAGGCTGCATTGTGTGAGGACAGGCACAGCCCTTTCAGGTGTAAGTGACCACTCCTCCCCTCTCTCCTAGCACAGATGGCTCATCAGGAAATGCAGACTACACCCCAGCTCCCTTTGTGTCACTGTCTAGTGTGAGGTGCAACCAGCCCAACTGTCAAACTGACAGAGACAGGGAATCCACAAACAGGCAGAGTCACTGAAATGGTATAAGCAAGAAAATGCTCACTTTCTAAAAGTGGCATTTTCAAACGCACAATCTCAAAATCAACTTTACTAAAAGATGTACTCCCAAAGGGAATCTACACTTTAATCAGATTTAAAGGTACCCCCATGTTAACCTATGAGAGGGACAGGCCTTGCAACAGTGAAAAACTAATTTAGCAATATTTCACTGTCAGGACATATAAAACACATTACTATATGTCCTACCTTAACCATACACTGCACCCTGCCCTTGGGGCTACCTAGGGCCTACCTTAGGGGTGCCTTACATGTAAGAAAAGGGAAGGTTTAGGCCTGGCAAGTGGGTACACTTACCAAGTCGAATGTACAGTTAAAACTGCACACACCGACACTGCAATGGCAGGTCTGAGACATGATTACAGAGCTACTTATGTGGGTGGCACAACCAGTGCTGCAGGCCCACTAGTAGCATTTGATTTACAGGCCCTGGCACCTCTAGTGCACTTTACTAGGGACTTACTAGTAAATCAAATATGCCAATCGTGAATAAACCAATTACATACAATTTTACACAGAGAGCATATGCACTTTAGCACTGGTTATCAGTGGTAAAGTGCTCAGAGTTCAAAAGCCAACAGCAACAGGTAAGAAACAAATAGGAGGCAGGAGGCAAAAAGATTGGGGATGACCCTGCATAAACAAAAAAGTCCAACAATACCCAATTTACTTAATGAGTCGACTACCCAATGTTTTGACTGTATCTCAGATCTGCTTAACCCCATAGCTGCTCAAACCACTCCCCCCTCCAACTCCCTCCCACGCCAGTGCTGAGCCCTTTTTTGGCTATTTGGGATAGTTCGCGCTTAGGCCTTCATAACTTTTTGTCCACATACGCTATCCATGATAAATTTGCATCCTTTTTTTCCAACATCCTAGGGATTCTAAAGGTACCCAGAGTTTGTGGGTTCCCCTGGAGGAGACCAAGAAATTAGCCAAAATACAGCTAAAATTTAGTTTTTTCAGAAAAAAGGGTGGCAGAAGACAGCATGTGTTTTTTCTCCTGAAAATTGTATCAACAAAGGGTTTGCGGTGCTACAATCACCATCTTCCCAGCTTTCAGAAACAGGCATACTTGAATCAGAAAACAACATTTTTCAACACAATTTTGGCATTTTACTTGGACATACCCCATTTTTACAATTTTGTGTGCTTTCAGCCTCCTTCCAGTTAGTGACAGAAATGGGTTTAAAACCAATGCTGGATCCCAGACAGCTAAACATTTCTGAAAAGTAGAGGGGTCATTTGTGTAGATCCTTCAAGGTTTTCCTACAGAAAGTAACAGCTAAAAAGTTTTAAAACAAAAATGAAATTGAGCTGAAAATAAAAGAGCCATGCCTGTCCAAGTTTTCTTCTGTAACTTTTTCCAGCTATGACAGATTTTTGAAACCAATATATTGTTACGTCTGCTGGACTCTTCTGGTTGCAGGGATATACAAGGCTTGTAGGTTCAACAAAAACCCTAGGTACCTCCAGCCAATAAATGAGCTGCACCTTTAAATGCTTTTTTATTGTATATACCGGGTATACAACAATTCATTTGGTGAAATATAAAGAGTCAACAATAGGTATCAAGGAAACCTTTGTATTTCCAAAATGGGCACAATATAAGGTGTTGAGAAGCAGTGGTTATTTGCACATCTCTGAATTCTGGAGTCCCCATACTAGCATGTGAATTACAGAGCACTTCTCAAATAGACCTCATTTTACACACTGTCTTACCTTTGGAAAGAAAAAATGTAGAGACAGACAAGGGACAATTACACTTGTTCTGCTATTCTGTGTTCCCCCAAATCTCCCGATAAAAATGGTACCTCACTTGTGTGGGTAGGCCTAATATCCGCAACAGAAAACGCAACATGGACACATCACATTTTTACATTGAAAAAGCGGACGTGTTTTTGGGAAAGTGCATAGCTGTGGATTTTGGCCTTTAGCTCAGCCGGCACATAGGGAAACCTACCAAACCTGTTCATTTTTTAATACTAGACACCAAGGGGAATCCAGGATAGGGTGACTCGTGGGGCTTTCACCAGGTTCTGTTACCCAGAATCCTTTGCAAACCTCAAAATTTGTCAAAAAAACACTTTTCCCTCAGATTTCGGTGCTGCAAAGTTCTGGAATCAGAGAGGAGCCACTAACTTCCTTCCACCCAGCATTCCCTCAAGTCCCCCGATAAAAATGGTACCTCATTTGTGTGGGTAGACCTAGTGCCCGTGTTCGGAATGGATCACATAACCATCAATGTTAGTTCTTACATGAGGGCAACTGTTGACCCTGGGGTGATCTATTCCTGATGCAGGCACTAGGTACAGGTACTCAAGTGTGGTAGCGTGTTTATGAGGACAGGTGGGGAAACACTGGGTGGTAGTAATTTTGTGATCCCAGCATATTCCTGTAGTTTGTCTGACAGAAATACAAGAAAAAATACAGTTTCATTCAACATTTCACCTTTGCAGGGTATTCTGGGTAAGAAAACTCCTCTGATTATCACTTTTGCTTGCACCATATTTAGCCCTCGAAAGAGCAGGCCTATATTTGTAACAACTGCTTTACCTTCTGTGCTCTGGGATGGAGAAGATCTTAGTTCAAGATGACAAATAGCCTTTGCATAAAGAAGATCAGCACGTCACCAATACACCAACCAGACAAGTCACAATCTTAGGGCTAACACGTCAAAACATAAAAGCTAAGGGTGGGCATATTTCCTGTAATTCCATGTAGGATAATCATGTGGAATTGCCTAAGAATTCAGTGAGATCACTTGGAATTTTGCAAGAGTGTAATTCTTCATTTATCACTATTTCTTAAACCCCCCAAAATGGATGCAAGGATGCATTTTGTGCTAAGAAATAGTGCTAAATGCAACAGAACGCTCAATAAATGTGCCCTTGGGATAGGATTTTCCCCTAACTTACTCCCGGCATTTAGCGCTATTTTCTTAGTGAAAGTACACCCTTGCACCCAGAATGGATGCAAGGATGCATTTTGCGCTAAAACTTAGAGCTAAATGCAGCAGAACACGAATAGCGAGAACAATCAGCCGCTAACGCTCACTAAGTGTTCTCTTGCACTAGGATTCCCCCCCCGAATGTACTCCTAATCATGCAAGCAGGAGTAATTGCGTTATTATCAGTAATTCCGCATCTAAGTTTAACATGGAATTGCCTAAATTATTCCGATTCCTTTGACGTAATTGAAATTCTACCCAGGCCTAATAAAAACTAGAACACATTGGCATAGATTACAAAGAGTGACCTTGTTAGACTAAATGCCTCTTATGACAAAATACCAACATGCTGAAAAAAGATACAGAATGCTGACGCCATGTCTAGACTTTAGCATCATTTTCACGGAAACATGAAATGTACTTTCTGTGTAGGTCTTGTAATTTTACTTACACAAATACAGTTTGTCTGTACATTTCTGCACGTTTGAATGGAATTATGCATTTTGTATGTACCAATGTGGTATTTCTAGAGCATTAATCTAATCAAAAGGCAGCAGATCACTGTACAGGAAGAAAGGCTTAAATACAGTTAATGAGTGACTGGAAAGAAAGCTGGGTTTTGAGAGTAGACATGGCCTGTTACTCCACTGTGATGTTGTGTTCTTTAAAGCGGTGTATCTTCAGCTGTTTCATAAATGGGAGCAGGCTTGGGGCAGTCCGTGTGGATACACAATGGCATTCAGGGTCCTTGGTGCACAGATGAGCATACTGAGATCTATGATCTTACTCACCTGTACGCAACAATGTTGAAGGAGCTACTAATGAGCAGCTCCCATCCTCAGACTTACTCTTCTTGAAGCTGGGTGAAAATGGTCTGGCAGGGACGGCCTGAAGGTGCTGCGTGAACACCACAGATGTCATTTAAGGGCCATCATGGGTCATCGAGGGCCACACCTGCAATCCATGGCTTGCCCTTGCGACCCCTGGCATTGCCTTTGCGACCCCTGGCTTCAGTGGTTGCAAAGGCAATGTCAGAACAGAAGGTAAACAGTCCCCTGATGCGCACTGTTTACTTTCTCCAGATTCCACTGTAATCTGGGACATTGAACTTTTGGTTAAGGTAAACAAATACATTCAGCAGTGTAAACCTCCCCCCTCATAAAATTAAACAAGCTTTGGCATTGTCAATAGGTCTCGCCTTTGGGATCTTATAGGTATTTAGCCATGCAGCACATTAAACCTTTATCAGAAATAAACTGTGTGTGTGCATTCCTCCATACACTTGGCATTAGACTGTAATGGTCATAATATCCCCTAGAGGGCCCCACAATAAAAATAGCATTTGGAAGAAACATGGTCATGGAATTATATAGTCTGCCCCTTTAGGGCATAACCACATGAAAAGAGAAGAGCAGAGCGCATTGAAGTGTAACCATATATTCAGCCCCTAGAGGACATAGTGTATTACACATTTTTAGGCCTGGCAGGCCTGATAAAGTATTATTACAAACAAGGCCCTAAGAACACAAAGTACTCCCATCTGTAAAACAAAAGCTCCAGCAATAAGAGAGGTTAGAAAGACATGGAATGCTGGGAGAGGTTATGATTTTGGGCATGGTGAAAGCCTACCGAAGTACACTAAAGCATGTCGAGAGACAGCGCATGCGCACTGCCTAGGCTCAACCTACAAATGACATACAATTTAAACAACATTTTTCCAATTTTTCATTACTGTAAAACATTTAAAATATAGGGGGTCATTACAACCCTGGCGGACGGTGTTAAAGGTGCGGTAATACCGCAAACAGGCCGGCGGACAAAAAAAGGGAATCATGACCCTAGTGGCAGCGCGGCGGTCACCGCTAACAGACAGGCGGGAGACAATGTACCGCCCACACTATTACAACCCGCCAATCCGCCACCATTTCCGGGGCGGATTCACCGTGGATAAAAACATGGCGGAAACAGATTGTGCTATGGGAAAACGCTCACCTTAACATATCCCATGAGGAACGACGACTCCATGGACCCCGAACTCCAAATACTACCTGCCCTTGTCTATCTGCTCCTTTACGACCAACAGCAAAGTAGGCGCAGAAGATACCGGTGAGTACTGCACCTACGACACAGGGGAGGGGGAAGGCAAAAGTTAGGGGGACACCCACCAAACACCCTCACCCTCGCATATTACAACATACACACCAATGCAGTCAAAAATATCACATTAACAACCCACAATCCCCCCGGAAGAATCCAAAGACAAAGCGAATTTCGGTCAAACATTGTAATGTGCCAATATACATGTCATACAAAAATATACAGATATATATGTCTAAATCACTCATAATTATATATACAATACAAGAAGTAGTGCAGATATGTACACAACAATGTCCGTGCACCAACAGTCCAAAAATGCATGGGCGAGGCCCACAATAGATACCTGACCAAAATCGGAGAGAACAATGCCGGGGCATCAGATAGAAATAAAACAGGCACCTCAGGGGGAAGGGAAGGGGGGGCACCTCAGCCAGATGAATGCGAAGCCAGATCCACGACGGGGCTCCATGCCCATTGATATATCCTGGGGAGTGCAAAGCCACAGTCTCTCAAGTCTCTACAGTGGGTGGCTTGCCCACTGTGCCATCCTAGGGAGTGCAAAGCCACAGTCTCTCAAGTCTCTACAGTGGGTGGCTTGCCCACTGTGCCATCCTGGGGAGTGCAAAGCCACAGTCTCTCAAGTCTCTACAGTGGGTGGCTTGCCCACTGTGCCATCCTGGGGAGTGCAAAGCCACAGTCTCTCAAATCTCTACAGTGGGTGGCTTGCACACTGTGCCATCCTGGGGAGTGCAAAGCCACAGTCTCTCAAGTCTCTACAGTGGGTGGCTTGCCCACTGTGCCATCCTGGGGAGTGCAAAGCCACAGTCTCTCAAGTAGATGCAGGTCTCCACTTGTTCTGGATGGGGACTGGTGCCCAGACTGGATGCGTCTCCCCGTGAAAGTTCCTGTCCTGTCACTGTCCCAGCTGCACATGGGATAAGGATGCCTGATGTGGCGGTCCATTCATTCCTACACGGTCCATGCCCTGTTCAGCGGTGCTTTACCATGGCGGGCTTTGCCCTGTTCAGCGGTGCTTTGCCATTGAGGTTCATGAGTGTTCAGCAGTGCTTTGCCATGGCGGTCTTTGCCCTGTTCAGCGGTGCTTTGCCATGGCGGTCTTTGCCCTGTTCAGCGGTGCTTTGCCATTGAGGTTCATGACTGTTCAGCGGTGCTCTGCCATGGCGGTCTTTGCCCTGTTCAGCGGTGCTTTGCCATTGAGGTTCATGACTGTTCAGCGGTGCTTTGCCATGGCGGTCTTTGCCCTGTTCAGCGGTGCTTTACCATGGCGGTCTTTGCCCTGTTCAGCGGTGCTTTGCCATTGAGGTTCATGAGTGTTCAGCGGTGCTTTGCCATGGCGGTCTTTGCCCTGTTCAGCGGTGCTTTACCATGGCGGTCTTTGCCCTGTTCAGCAGTGCTTTGCCATTGAGGTTCATGAGTGTTCAGCGGTGCTTTGCCATGGCGGTCTTTGCCCTGTTCAGCGGTGCTTTGCCATTGAGGTTCATGAGTGTTCAGCGGTGCTTTGCCATGGCGGTCTTTGCCCTGTTCAGCGGTGCTTTACCATGGCGGTCTTTGCCCTGTTCAGCGGTGCTTTGCCATTGAGGTTCATGACTGTTCAGCTGTGTTTTGCCATCGCGGTCCTGATACTGACATTGGTGTGTGGCATGACGATCTCTACACTGGGCATTGGTGTGTGGCATGACAATCTTCACACTGGACACTGGTGTGTGGCATGACGTTCCATCATTGGCCAGCGGAGCTGTGGCATCCTGTCCCCTCCTGGGCTGTGACTCTGGCGGTGGTCTCTGGACCAGTGACGATACTTGTGCCCTCCTGGGCTGTGACTCTGGCGGTGGTCTCTGGACCAGTGACGATACTTGTGCCCTCCTGGGCTGTGACTCTGGCGGTGGTCTCTGGACTAGTGACGATACTTGGGCCCTCCTGGGCTGTGACTCTGGCGTGGTCTCTGGACCAGTGACGATACTTGTGTCCTCCTGGGCTGTGACTCTGGCGGTGGTCTCTGGACCAGTGATGATACTTGGGCACTCCTGGGCTGTGACTCTGGCGGTGGTCTCTGGACCAGTGACGACGGTGCTGGCGGTTGTGTTTGGACCGCCGGAAAAGATGGCGCACTTCTCTGCCGTGACACTCACAACAGGCTGGGCAGACTTCCTCCGGACCTTCCCCACCTTTCTTGGAGTTACAGCTGACTCACCAATCGCCTTCGATCCCATTTCACTTGTTGTCCCACCAGGAGTCTTGACACGCTCCCGTCGTCCACTCTCCAATTTGGGAGCCTTTACAGGGGGTGGGCTGCCAGTGCCTTGGCTCCGGGTCCTACTGCCTGCCCTGGGGGACGGTGCACTCCAAAAACCTGGAACACGCACCACTGGTACTGGAGGCTTTTTGGCTGAGGCGATACGACGGGACTGATGAATTGGAGGGGGGGGGGGGAGAGGGGGCAAAAATGAGACAGAGGGACAGTTTCTGACGGACACTGGGATGGGTAGCTGGAGGGGGTCTGGGAGTGGAGGAAGAGGAGGTGGTTGTAGGAGGTGTCACTTTAGCTGTTTTGGGTGCAGGTACTGGAGGCTGTCGTGAGGT
Source organism: Pleurodeles waltl (assembly GCF_031143425.1). Taxonomy (NCBI): domain Eukaryota; kingdom Metazoa; phylum Chordata; class Amphibia; order Caudata; family Salamandridae; genus Pleurodeles; species Pleurodeles waltl. The sequence continues at coordinate 546,866,134 of NC_090440.1, read as the reverse complement.
GGATGGATGTTGGGTGAGTGATTGCCGGCGTTTGGGTACTTTGGGAGGGGGCGTTACAGACACACTGGGAGAGGACACAGGGGACGTGTAAATGGCAGTGGAGGTGGTGAGTGCAGGTGAGCGGCTTGTGGTGCTGGGTGCCCTGGTGCGAGTCCTAGTGCCTGTAGATGTGGTGCATGCAGGTGTGTGTGTAGACGAGACTGAGAGGGAGGAGGGAGAAGAAGAGGAGGGGGACACAGTGGAGACAGTGGATGTTGCTGTATCCGTATTTGTGTGATGCTTGTGTGAGTGCCTGTGGTGTGTGTGGACCCGATGTTTGCTTGAGCTACTTGTGTGTGTTGACTTGTGTGCATGCTGGTCTGTAGGTGTGCTTGGGATGGGCTGGGGTACAGGGGATTGGGTCTGGGTGGAGGAAGTTGGAGGGGGGAGGCTAGACACAGGGACAATGGCTGCCATCAGTGCTGAGGCCAGAGATTGCAGGGTTCGCTGAAGGACAGCCTGACCAGAATGAATGCCCTCCAGGAATGCATTACCTTGTTGCAACTCTCGTTCTACACCCTGGATGGCATTCACAATGGTAGACTGCCCAACAGTGAGTGACCTGAGGAGGTCAATGGCCTCCTCACTGAGGGCAGCAGGGGTGACTGGGGCAGGGCCTGAGGTGCCTGGGGCGAAGGTGATGCCCACCCTCCTGGTTGAGCGGGCACGGGGCGAACGCTGAGGGGCTGCTGGGAGGGCGGTGCTGGTAGGGGAGGTGGCGGCTGTACCTGTAGAAGTGGGGGGCACAGATGGTGCTGCCACCACAAGGGAGCTCCCATCGTCGGACGAGTCCGTGTCGCTGGTTGCTGATCCTGTGGCCGACGTGAAGCGACCCTCGCCCTCCGTCCCACTGGTGCATTCAGAGTCTGTGGTGTGGCCCTCCATGGCCATGTGGGATGCAGCTCCCTCGTGCTCCGGTGCCACTGTACCTCCGCCTGATGATGCTGATGTACAAAAGGACAGGGAGAGCAGATAAAGGGGGGGAGACAGAAGTAAGAGAGTTTTAGTGCATGGCATACCGCTACCGTTGGCGGACAAGACAGACGCAGCAGCCCCATGCATTACGCCGTGCTCCTGGCCTCTGCACATGCAATTTCTGGGATGTGGCCTACATGGCAATGGTGGACATCTGCGCACATGGATGCCACAGGGGCAACTATACCTCAACTTGGCACTCTTCTGAGGTGGGGTAGAGTGCCACATGGCCTACATTACGGAGGGGCCTTGCCTACTGAATTCGCCCTGGCCTAGGGACACCCACAGCCCACCTCCCCCACCCAGACCCCTCCACTGCACGCAAAGTCCGCAGAATGAGGTTGTACTCACCCCCTTGTGTCTGCTGCGATGTCCTCAAGCGCCCATCCAACTCCGGGTAGGCCACCGCCAGGATCCGGAACATCAGGGGGGTCATGGTGCGACGGGCACCCCTCCCACGTTGGGAGGCCATCCCCAGCTGAGCCTCCGCCGTCTTCTTGCTGCAGCGGCGAATGTCCTCCCATCTCTTCCGGCAGTGGGTGCCCCGTCTCTGGTGGGCCCCCAGGGTCCGGACCTCCTTGGCGATGGCACGCCAAATGTCCCTCTTCTGGTGGGCGCTGACCTACATGACATGCACAAGGGAAGAGGAACAGTCATTACCAACTGCACCATCAATGTGAGTGGCCACCTCCCTACTCTGACCATGTGGCCCATTTATTCCCATTCTTTACTGTAGTATGAACTCTGCCCCCTTCACTTTTCCCCCCGGCCCTGTCCACCCAGGCCTATCCCATACAAAGTGCTCCCTGTGTACTAACCTGTTGGTCTGGAGGACCGTCGAGTAGCATGTACTGGGGGAGGACCCCATCCACAAGTTTCTCCAACTCCTGTGCAGTGAAGGCAGGGGCCCTTTCCCCAGACGCAGCAGCCATCGTCGCTTCCAGACCGAGGTCACAGCAGCACTAGCAGTGTAGGTCTTCTCCTGTCGAAGGTCAGGTATCTAGTGATTGAACAGATAGAAAATGGCGGTGACGTCCGCGGCGGTGCGCATCATCACCGCCAGCGCACCTGTTCATTGGCTCCTGGGACCCATAGGGTCCAATGTTAACCAATGCAGCAGTGCGCCGCGGTCTACGGCCGCCTACCGCGACAGTGTGCAACGCCAGCGCTGTTACCCCACAATCCCATTGTCCCAGTTTAGAGGTCAGGCAGCCGCCATTTCAGGGGCCCACATGGATTCTTTTTCAACTGCGTCACACATACCGAGGCCTACACTCAACACACATACTGGAAGGGTTCATTGTCTGGTGTAGTCTTGTGTGTGACTGTGGATACATACCTGGAGGAATATTGACTGGTTATTCGCTGTTGTCCTTCATAGGCACCGTCAGCTGGGACATGTGAGAAGATGGCGGAATCCTCCGGTGTACCGACCGCTGGTGGACCTGTTGACAATGGAAGAGAGACATTTAATCGTCACCTACAGGTTTGACCGTGCCACAATCCAGGAACTATGTACCCAGTTGGAGCCAGACCTGATGTCACCAATCCGCCATCCAACTGGAATCCCCCCTGACGTGCAGGTGCTGTCAGTGCTCCATTTCCTTGCAAGTGGGTCTTTTCAGACAACAGTGGCCATGGCATCAGGGATGTCCCAGCGTATGTTTTCAAACGTGTTGTCCAGAGTGTTGGCTGCCCTGCTGAAACACGTAAGGAGATACATCATTTTTCCTGAGGTGGAGGATTTGCCTACAGTGAAAGGTGACTTCTATGCCCTTGGACAAATCCCAAACGTCATAGGTGCCATTGATGGGACCCATGTAGCTCTGGTCCCCCCCGCAGGAGTAAACAGGTGTACAGGAACCGGAAGAGTTATCATTTGATGAATGTCCAGATGGTCTGTTTGGCAGACCAGTACATCTCGCAGGTAAATGCTATGTTCCCTGGCTCTGTGCATGACGCCTATATCCTGCGCAATAGCAGCATCCCTGATATGATGGGTCAACTCCAGAGGCACCGTGTATGGCTATTGGGGGACTCTGGTTACCCCAACCTTTCCTGGCTATTGACCCCAGTGAGGAATCCCAGGACAAGGGCAGAGGAACGCTACAATGATGCCCATGGGCGGACTAGGAGGGTTATCGAACGCACCTTTGGCCTTCTTAAGGCCAGGTTCAGGTGCCTCCATATGACAGGTGGGTCCCTATTCTACTCACCGAAGAAGGTGTGCGACATCATCATCGCCTGCTCCATGCTCCATAATTTAGCATTGCGACGCCAGGTACCTTTTCTGCAGGAGGATGATCCAGATGACGGTGTTGTTGCAGCTGTGGAGTCTGTGGAGCCTCTGGACAGTGATGAGGATGAAGCTGAGGAAGAAGAAAACGACAACAGGGAGTCAGTCATACAGCAATATTTCCAGTGAAACTCAGGTGAGTACATTTTCCGGTATAACAGTACATTAACTTTCAGACGTGTACCTCTATCCTGTACCGACATTTCACTCACTATTTGTTAACTGAGTTGTCCCCTTCCATTTCAGTTTCACAAATGTGGTAACCTACGTGTCAACTGCTTGCATCCTTGAAGGGCTTGTGATGTGTGACATTGGTATGTTAGCCTTCCAGTGGGTAACCCATTATGACACTGTCATTGATAACAGAAAAATACAAATCATAGACTGACTCCAGTTTTTTTAGTGTTTCAATTGTGTTTATTTAAGTGCTAAAAATGAAGGGGGGTTGTAAAATGGTGAGGGGTGATGGTGGAGGAATGTCCATGGCAGAGTCCAGTCTATTAGTCTCACAGGTACATTGCACATCTGCCCATTGGAAGTGGAGCTGGGGCAGTTCCGATTTGGACAGGATAACAAAGTGGGACAGTGGGGGGACAATCAGGGTGGTCTTATTTCCTGGCGGGGGTCTTGCCATCTTGCTCTGTCCTGTTCCTGGATCTCAGGGCCCGCTTGCGTGGTGGTTGTCCGTCTGCAGGGTATGGGGTGCTGGTGTGGTGGTCCTGTGGCGGGGCGTCCTGTCCACTAGCGCCAGCGGAGGTGGTAGGCAGTTCATCGTTGTGGCTAGTGTCAGGGGCCCGTTGGAGTGCCACGGTGTCCCTCAAGGTCTTTTGAATGTCCGTCAGCACCCCTACGATAGTGCCCAGGGCGGAGCCGATGGTCCTGAGCTCCTCCCTGAACCCCAAATACTGCTCCTCCTGCAGACGCAGGGTCTCCTGCAACTTGTCCAGGACCGTGGCCATCGTCTCCTGGGAGTGGTGGTATGCTCCCATGATGGAGGAGAGGGCCTCGTGGAGAGTTGGTTCCCTTGGCCTGTCCTCCCTCTGTCGCACAGCAGCCCTCCCAGTTCCCCTGTGTTCCTGTGCCTCCGTCCCCTGGACCGTGTGCCCACTACCACTGCCCCCAGGTCCCTGTTGTTGTTGGGGTGGTGGGTTAGCCTGGGTGCCCTGTAGTGGTGGACACACCGCTGATTGACCTGTCCTGGGTAGGGAGGTTTGGGCCCGCTGGGGGGGTGCTGTGCTGGTGTTACCAGAGGGTGGAAGGTCAGTGTTGGGCTGTGCCTGTGCGAGGGGAACCGACTGTCCTGAGGCCCACGATGGTCCGGGCTGGTCATCAAGATCCAGTAGGGCAGAGCTGCTCTCGTCACTGTGGGCCTCTTCTGGGGGTGGAGTGGTGTTGCCTGGACCCTCTGGTGTGGTGACGTTCCTTCGGGTTCCTGCGGGGGTATAAGTACATGATTATTGCATGTGTGTGTGTAATGGTGTGCAATGGTTGGGTGTGCGTGAACCCCAGTGCAGGCATTCCTGTGTGTGGGGTTGTGTGCTGATGGTTGGGGGGTGTTCTGGGTATGTGCAGTGGGCATGCTTTAGTGATGAGTGTCCATGGTTAGTTGTGTCATGCAGGTCTTGGGGTTGGGATGTGTAGTTGGTGTTCTTAGTACATTAGTGTGGAGTTTGGGTGATAGGGGAGGGTGTGAGGATGGGGGTGTGTGATAGCATGCAGGTAGGGTGGGGGATGTGATAGTTAAGATTTGACTTACCAGTGTCCGTTCCTCCGACGACTCCTCCGAGGCCCTCAGGATGCAAGATGGTCAAGACTTGCTCCTCCCATGTTGTTAGTTGAGGGGGAGGAGGTGGGGGTCCGCCGCCAGTCCGCTGTACCGCGATGTGGTGCCTGGATACCGTTGAACGCACCTTCCCCCGTAGGTCGTTCCACCTCTTCCTGATGTCCTCCCTATTTCTTGGGTGCTGTCCCACTGCGTTGACCCTGTCCACTATTCTTTGCCATAGCTCCATCTTCCTTGCAATTGATGTGTGCTGTACCTGTGAGCCAAATAGCTGTGGCTCTACCCGTAGGATTTCCTCCACCATGACCCTGAGCTCCTCCTCAGAGAAGCGGGGGTGTCTTTGGCGTGACATGGGGTGGTGTGTGTGATGTGTGGGGTGGTGTATATGGTGATGAGTGTGGTGAGTGTAGTGGTATGTGGTGTTTTGTGCTTGAAAGTTGTGTGGGTGATGGTGTTGTGTGCCTCTGTGTGATGGGGTTGTCTATTCTGTGCTCTCTCTCTCGCCTTCTCTCAGAATTTCTGGTTGTAGGGGTTTGTGGGTAATGTGGGTGTGTGTTTTATATTGTGTTGGGTGTGTGGGAGTGGTGTGTGTGTATGTGTCTCAGGTGTGTGTATTTCGAAATGTCCAATGTGGCGGTGTTTTGTATATGTGTGTGTATTTTGAGCGCAGCAGTGTGTACCGCCAATGGAATACCGCGGTTGAAAGACCGCCGCGTGGATTCGTGGGTCGTAATAGCATGGGCGTGTTTCTGTTGCCGTGGAGGTGGACGATGTGTTTCCGCAAGTTTATCGCTGACCTTTGGTGTGGCGGTATTGTGTGGGTGTCTGAATTTCGGCGGATTCCGTGATGTGTGTCATAATAGCTGCGGCGGTCTACCGCAGCCGCCGCGGTGTATTGGCGGTCTTCTGCACGGCGGTAAGCGCCTTATACCGCCAGGGTCGTAATGACCCCCATAGTGTTTAAACTCCCCCTTTGTGCTTGCCATGGGTGATAATACCCTACAAGTGATCATACTGGGGAATAAGCTAATTACATGATTTACATTAAAAATATGGTCTGCATGAATTATTACAGGTGGACAAAATCACTATTGTTTATGGTGTCCCTCTGTAATTCACTAGTACACTACATTTTTGGTTTATTAGGAGTATACGCTAGAGGAACTAGTAAATCTTGATAGTTTGCAGTATAAATAATTTTGGGTCCCGCTATTTCTTCTTCCATCAAACACATCATTTTTCATGCATTCAAATAGAGAAATGTGCAAGATTTCTCCTGTGTGAATTCCCAATTTATGATATAGGTGATACATAACATAGATATCGATCTGTATTAGTAACTGTTGTATTATTATAATAATGTGTGCATAAGGGGTTGTTAATGTCAGCAATGTCAATTATTGTGATGGCTTCAGGATCAATATTATATATGACATCTCTTCAGAAGGATTCAGTGTCAAAGATCATATGATGTCACTTTCTCTGATACCACGGAGTCAAAAGGGGGAGGGTGGTGATGTCACTTCCGCTAACCCTGGTATTCTTGTTTATGGACATTCATGGTGAACACAAATTTAAATTATGCTTGTTATTGGCCCTATTGTTTCCTGAAGCTTTAAAAGCTGTATGGAGCTGCTGGCAAAAGCACAGAATACGTCTAAGACATATAAAAGCTGAGTTAGTCAAGTTGTCTTATGACGGCAGGCTTTTGATGACTATCCCACATCTCTTGACATTAGATTATGAGGGATCCATTTATCAGGTGAGGGCATATACATTTTTATGGACATGCTGGTTGCATTTGCGTGTTCTTTTGTCAGCGATGGGATATCTTTAAAGGTCACTATAAGCTTTACAAATTAAATTCATTCATGCCATGGTTGCCTTTGTGAAATGGTAAAAGCTCCCCTTAATACTCTTTGATCAATCTTATTCATGAATTTGAACATTCAGCTGTATCTCACGTGGGGGATGTAATGGGTAAAAGGATATGATTTTCGCTGACTAGGTGGCTGTCAATTGTGAGGATGACTTGTGGTCCTGATGCCAGTTCATTGATATGCCAGCTGTTTAAGGGTCTGGCCAAGTCAAATAAATCTTTTTTCGGCCAGAATAATTCGACCATAAAAGCACATATAAAAACAGAGAAAATACATAAATATTGAACAAAACAGTAACCCAAAGATACATAAAATTGTCAAATTAAAAATAATCAACATGGCATTTAATGGCCTAAAGTGCATACCGTTTTCTCAAAATAATAGCAGCAATAATAAAGTTGAGGACAGCAGTGCAAATTTCCCATTTTGGGAGAGGTAAAATATCTGGATAAAAGGGTAGATCACAAAAAACGTGACCGCAAAGATTTATATAAGGTGCAAAAAAGTATAAAATGTATGGTAGATTGATCAGCAATAGCATCACCGGGACAATATGGGAGAGAAGCAAACCATGAGTCTACAGTAGGAATGCACAGTGTTAAGCCTAAACCGTATCAGATAAAATCTAAGCTGTGGTTTAACTACCCACACTAAATACGGTTCCAGACCAACAGTTAGAGAGGTTTGCAAATATGTCATTTCAGAGGAAATGTCCAGGACACTCACTAATCTTTTTGCCTCCCTATAAGACATTAAAGCGCCTCTTTAAGCTGCATTTTTGACTTAGAGCCACGGAATGGCAGACATATTCTCCAAACTAACATAATCATCTAGCTTCAGCCTAGAAAATGTGGCATTTAGATTATTCCAAATTTTTAGCCATAAGAAGAGAGGCGCAATATTAATTTGATCTTCAGTAAACCTCAAACCTGCTTCTGTGTGTATAATGAAACTTGCTGTTGCTCTAGTAATGGCCAGGAGTTTACAGAAGAAGCTATGCCTGGAGTTTCCCCGTAGCGGCATAGCCCCAAACACCAGCCCTATATGTACCCCCTGCAATACATTTACTTTTGTACACATGGATAAACTCCCTGACTGGCTTTTGCCCCAATCTTTTTGCAAACTTAAAAATAGTATTGACAACAGCCTCCTTTCTGTGCGCCATTAACCAGGAGCCTGTCCCAACGTCCACATGCATCTGTTATAACACCAATATAATTAAAAGAAGTATCCTTTGAAATAGGGCTCCCATCACTAAAAAATGTTTTAGATTTCACAGTACTGGGCCCACTTGACATCCTGAAAGATTTCTGTTGATCTACTTGTAAGCTCAGATCAGAAATAAAAGCACTTAAGTTAATTAAAAGTTTTCCCTGTGCGTACTAAAAGAACTGCTAGAGCAGCACGGGGACTGCACAAGAGCCAATCCTAGGAACATCTTCGGTACAGGTCTTTAAGGCTGTTTCCAGTGAGTTTATATAAGCAAGAAAAAGAAAGGGGGCTAGTATACAGCCCTTCCTGACTCATTTGGTCACACTTACTGGTGCAGTGCAATCCCCTGATCGAGGGTAGCGTACCCTTGTTGAGGAATTTTGATGTACACTTCTAACTAGGCTCAACAATGGGGGCTCAACACTAGCCTGGCTCATCAAAACATATCCCTGTCGGACAGATCAAAGGCAGATGAGATGTTGATGAAAGCGACATGCAAAATCCCTCTCCTGTCAGTAACATATTAGTCTTTAATGATTATCAAGTTTAGGGACTGTTCCAATGTGCCCAAACCTGGGTGGAAACCATATTGGACTGGATTAAAAAAAGAATTAGCCTCTGCCCAGGATTCTAGACCATCCAAGATGACATGATCTACATTCTTTGCTATTGAATCAAGCAATGAAATTGAATGATAACACTTAGGAGAGCTTTGATCACCCTTTTTAAAGATGGGAACAATCACGGATTCTCTCTATGGGGCGATCAGGTCACTCCTCGCTGGCACCCTCAAAACATTTGTAACTAGAGGAGCCCAAAAAACTAAGTTTGATTTGAAGAAATCACTTGGGACCCCGTCTGGGCCAGGGGCTTTCCCATTCTTGGCACTCATAATGACTACAGTTACTGAGGGTAAATCAATTAGCTCAGCTATCCATGCTTCCTCCAAAGGGGGTAGGACAGGACCCTTTCCAATGGCGCCCCTCTCCACCTGTGGGCCTGAATTAAAAATACTGTTAAAATGGTTCACCTATTCTTGTGCCAGGATATGACAAACCACCTCTGGAAGTTGACTGTCTGAAAAAAAGGGTGGCTGACTATTTCCCAAAATGAGCTATTATCCTTTAAAATGGCTGATTTTTATAGGTCATCCCAGGCTCTTCTTTTATCATCCTTCCTCTGTCGAAGGGCACATTTATAGTTGTCCCTAGCGGCTCTGATGTCGCCAGCGATTCAAGTGAAAAGTATTTATGGCTGCTTTTAAAGTTTTTAGAGATGCTGAGCACTCATGACTAAACCATGAGTGCCCCAATCTCTCTTTATAGGATTTATTTGAAATAAACCTACTGGATATAGCACCAGAAATTGTCCTAAAGTCACCCAAGATTTTAGTGGGATCATCTACAGAAGAGAGACAACCAAATAGCTCTGCACAATGGGTATTAACTAGATTAATAAAAAAGTTATTTGCATCTTACGCCCTACTTTAAGCGAACCCCTTTATTTGCCATGTAGCTAATAGAACAGGTAGTCTTCACAGATGATGTGTCAGGGCTTATTTATTGAAATCTCAAATATAGAGGGTTATGATTTCTAAAGGGAAGCAAAAGGACCTCATAATCTTCTAAAAAATGGGCCAGTTCCCGTGTTAGTAAGACAAAATAAATTGTGCTGCTTTTGCCTTTATCTGTAAAAGTAGGAGGGTTAACCTTTCCCCATTTCTGATAGAAGAAAAAATTAGGTTAAAAGATAAAATCAATTTGTTGAGTGCGTCACCATATGTTGAATGCATGAAGTGATCCATGTTATCATTTTGAAAGCCAGTAAAGCCACATGCTTGGGGTGCCCTCTAAGGGGCATTTGGAGATATTAAAATCACCTGCCTGTATGACCGCATTACTCATTTCAAGACACTCTGAAATTTCGCTTCCCAGCTCTTCAAATAAACATACTGTATTGTTTGTACCACAAAAATAATAATATGGTTTAGATAAAATAAGTAGCACCTCCAGGCTTTTACTGGCACACCTCACAAAGGTAGCCAACCCCCTCTTCCTTCTACCAGCGACAGATCGAACAATGTTTGCACAATAGGATTTAAAACAATTTAAGGCAATATCCTCAAGGGTTCAGGTCTTCTGGCAGAAAACAATATCAAAATTTTCAATAAAAAATCATCAGTCTTCATTTTGAAGTTTTTGTCATATCCCTGCTATGTTCCAGGAAGGAAAACGAAAACCAGTTTTTCGGACAGTAATACTTGTATGACTTAAACTTTGGCCTTTGGTAGTTTTAGAATCCCATGATGTTGCCTTCTGGGTAGGGAGTGATGAAGACATGTTTCCATTGCTTGGATCCTGTCATTCATTTTCATCCATACCTGAAAGGTCCGTGAATCTATCCCGCAAGAGTATAGGGTAACTTGGTTGAAAGACATTACGAAGGTGGTTTTCCCCATTAGCCCATGGTGCCATCTGATCCAAGTGTCTGTAAAAATATCCAAGAGGAAAAACCTTAATGGCGCTCAATGTTGCATAGTGCAAGGATATCTTCAGCTGTTTTAGGCCGGTGAAAATTTACTATAACCGTATTTCCCAGGTAGCCCCTCCGTAACGGCCCATTTCCGCCTACTCGAGGTCCCAACCACATTGCTTCATAGTTTTCAGTCAAAATAAAACCTTATTTCTTAGAGACCAGGTTGTTTAGGATAGACCTGGGACCAGTCTAGGAAAATTTCCTAAAATAATAACATACGGGCATGAAGCTGGGGGGAGGTCTATAACGGGTAATTTAGATGGTTTAACATCATTACCACCACCTCTGATGAAGATATGGAGACTGATGAGGTACCCGGTGGCGCGACCTCATGTATTGAAACTTATTCAAGGCTTGGTTGAGCCTCAAGGGGGGGGGGAGCTGAAGAACAGGATCCAGTGCCTTCTTGCAGTCATATTAATGAGGCCCCCACTGACGATTAAGTTGTGTCAGAAACTAGGGGGAGTATAATCTGCACCCTCCACTCTATTTAAAATCCCCCCCTGAAATAGCAGTGCTTTTTAAGATAGACTCTTTGACAGCTAGACGATCATAAACAGAACGCAATTTTATATCTAGAATCTCACTTATTAGGGGCTTTACCGAGGCCCAGAGATTACGCGAAGAAGCAGGAATCGGAGTTATATCAGGTTGTCAGTGGGGATCAGTTTACTTGGTTTAAGTATTGGTGCTTTTTTCCTGCGCTTTGATAGCAGACCTACATTTGGGGAGCTCGGAAGACATAGTCCATGGCCGAAACAGGGCCCCCAGAAGAAGTTTAAATAGGTGAGCTTATAATACTTGAAGATAGCTCTACCACAACATTCAAAGAACTTGTGGTGTGGACCTGAGCCTCTACAATCATAATTTCCTTTCTAATGGTTTGTTCCCCCAAAGGTAGAGCAAACTGTAAATCTTTTGACAAGTAAAGGCAATGCTCTGCTAGCTTTATTTCGTTCGCCACAAGGTCCACCGCCCGAACCAAAAACTATTGATGGTGATGCATGAATGCTTTTGTGGAGAAACTAAATTATTGGCTGGATTTGCCTTACTTTTACCGATGGCTACTCGATAAAAAGACTGAGTAATAAGGGAAGTGAGGAAAGAAATAAAAAAGGCTCCCACTGTATCAAAGACAAAAAGAAAGCAATAAAGTTGCCTACCAACGTGTATCAGCAGCAACCAAAACAAACCTCCACAGGTCCAATAAGGATCAGATTAAATAGCCTAAACCGGCTCTCACTGTATCAAAGACAAAAAGAAAGCAATAAAGTTGCCTACCAACGTGTATCAGCAGCACCCAAAACAAACCTCCACAGGTCCAATAAGGATCAGATTAAGTAGCCTAAGCCAGAGAGGGTGGTCCGGCCTCTGTCAGGCTATGATGGGCTAAGACCGGCCCGTCTTGGCTCGGTCTTCACCTAGGCACTTCCCGTGCTGTGGGACAGCACAGGTGATTTTGAAGGTAGATGCCTCCGAGCATCTACTGAGGGGGGGGGGACAAGCTGACTGGGACTGCTGGCTGATGTAATCCTCCTGCTCCGCCCGGGCCCGCCGGGCCCCTCTGACTCCTTTGAGAAAGATCCTGGGCCAGGTTTAGCATACTAAAAGCACAATAACTTTACAACCTCTGAACGCACTAAGAGGCCGGACCAAAGGCACTTATCTCAGAAATAGTCACATTTTATGAACATCAAGAGGTGCTCAAGGCTCCGGGGACACATGCAGGGGAGAGAGGGGGGCGGAGCAGTCATACGTTGGGACAAAAGGAGCTGATAGGTTTCAAACCGCTGAGTGGGTTCTTCCCAGCACAGTCATCCTACCTACCTACATAACTAACTTCTCTGGTATAACTGGTATGCAGCTCCTCCTTAGGGAATTCTTGCACACCGAGCTCGGCAAACTTCTCAGTATTTATCCACAGAACTGACCAATCATCTCTAGTACACAGTTCAAACCTGGGAGGGGGGTTAAATCCAATCAAATCCTCCAAGCCCCCTCAATACATCTTGAGCTGACTCCAACCAATGTATGCAGTAAAGCAATCTTGTCTCAGACAGCCAGGTCCAAGTCCTTAGCCCCACGGGTGATGCAGAAAGAGGGCAAAGCTCGAAAGCACTCTGGTAGGGGAACAGAGACAAACTGCAAAGGTGGATTCAGACAGAGCTTGCATTAGATGCTGACACCCTGTACGATGGAACTGTAGGAGAACGGAAGGAATGTAACAGTGCAGGTTTCCACGCTACCAAAGGCCTCACATCATGCTGTTACGCAGGCTGCCCTATCACTCCACACATGCACACAGTGGGCATATTCCTTTCACACAGTTGGAAATGAAGGATCCTGGCAAAATATTTTGTACAAGATTGTCTGCAGCATTTGTTCGGAAAGAGATTAGAAAAACTGCAAATCAGCTGCCTGCACCACCACCACCAACATCACAAAGCCTGAGTAGAGAGGGAAGTAGTCACTTTAAAATAAGGGAATAAAAAAATGCACACAAGTAAATACCATATAGCCTGGGTATGTGTTTCCCATCACTGTGCAAGGAACATCACCGTCCTTATAGACCATATCCACAGAACCACCGGGCACTCAGGGATGGTTTCAGGCACTTGGGCTTAAGGTTTTAGGCATATGATTACTAATGTTCAGGCAATGGTTATCAATGTAGAGATGTTTTAGTGATGGTTATGCTGTCAGAAGACATTTTCTCCCCAGCCTACTGTTCTTGTACATTTTGTCAGCAAGTAAAAATTCGACCCAAAACTTTTCCAACAAATTCAGGTGGTTGTATGGTTTTCTCCAGCTGTCATTCCACAACTAGACAGGTCTTCAGTTGAGATTACCTAAAACAAAATAGTGGTGGATTATTTGCTCCGGGCTGCCATCCAGTGAGCTGCGTGCCAAAAGCTTAAATCCCAGCAAGGCAAAGTCATTCATCCATCCTTCCCAGGTCAGTAAATCAACTACTATTATATCTGCTGAGGGGAACACATGCTAGTTCTAGTGTTTAGAAGTGACAGAATTGCAGTGTGAAGGACTATGTATAAAACAAGGTATACTTTATTATTATTATATGTTCAATGTATTGCCAGACATGCTTTAAACAACCCTCCCCCACCTCCCACCTCAAGCAGATTTAATTTTTGCAGGGATACTGTAAATCATCACTAGACTGGACACCTACAATAGTTTGGGCATGATATACTTCGCCCTTGACTATAACTGAGCTGGAAAATTTCAACCCCTATGGAACCCCCTGTTTCTGAAGGGGTCATCAGAATGAGTTTGTGGAGCTTACCGCACCTAGTAAGCATTATGGGCCAATAACTCAGCATTTTCATAAATTTACAAATATAAACTGGGAGGTCAAACCTGGAAAATACCAGGAACGCTGATTTTGCTGTTCAAGCCGCTAGAATCAGCGATTATGTCCTACTTTGAAGGGTTTCACTCTTAGTATGGGATATTGCACTTGATAAATAGCGAACTCTGGTCCGTCAGATTTTACCAGCCGTGATAAATATCTCATACCCCTCCGAGGCACTCGTAATCAGGACGTGTATTTTCTAAATCTAAAGGTGATTGAGTATTTTGACGAAAACTTGTAGGCACCTGGAATATTATTTTACAAGTAGCTCCAGTCTAACCTCAGTTGCACTGTCACATGGCCACAAGAGCAACGCTCCCACCCAGCCCCTGCCCGCCATTTGCATTCTAAGTATAGCCTGTGTCTGATCTGCCTGCCACAAGGTAAGCACTGTGGCTACTATGTCAGTAGAAAAGGAGATAATTGTATCGATTTTGGCAGTCATTATATACAGCGAAATCCCATTGGCTGATTGATAGCGTGCTTTTGCTGATGTCAAGCATCCCCCTCCTTAGGATCAAATCCTGGGGCCGAAAATTGCAGATTCATCACCTCGCCTGTCTAAAGATTTCTTGTGATCAGACAGTTCCAGGGCGGCGAGTTCTTTTTAACACCTCATCAGGTGGCAGCAACAGTCAGCTTTTTTTGCTTTTTGATGCGCCCCTGAGAAAACGTTGACAAACTGTCAATAAGTCATTAATTTAGATATGAATAGGCGGGATAATACTGTGGTGACGTGGCTACTCATCCCTTCCACGCCCCTTTTACTCCCCCCATTTGTAATAAAGTAGCAGAGAATAAAATCATGCACGGGGCCCTGTTACATAGGAACGCACCCAAAATGTATGGGCAGTTAAATACATTAATTTGGGGAAACGTCCAAAACATAACACAAATGCAGTTTTTAAAACAGGCTTTGCAGAGGAATGCCAGTGGAATTGTAGTTCACTTCAACGCAGATGTAAGTGACTCTCTCTGCTGTTACATTGCTAATAACCACAGAGTGCGGCATCAAAACCATCAACCTAGCTGGGACCACTGCACCATCTCCCAACCAGGCGTGGTAGCAACTCAGTTTTACATGCTGCCTTAAAGGTTTGCGCAGGAAAACTAAGAGGGATAAAAAAAGGCATCCAAACACATTCTAAATAGTATTTTATCACTTTGACCTGAAACATCAAAAACAACAAGGAGGGGGTTATTGGGAGGAGATAGTAATCCTCCTAAGTGGCAACAAGTGCTGCCCCGCTACGTCCATGGGTAGGCAGGCCTGTGAAAGTTCTGAATGACTTGGGCAGTGAGTGAAACGACTTTGACCCGATCAAAGCCCCGCCTTACTTACGGTGATCGCCCCCCCAGTCAGGTCTACTCCTAAATAACCAGCTACAGTGCTGGGCCGCAGGATTACAGCTACAGCATCTGAGCTTGAACCCGCTAGGCATCCTATTATTTTCTTTCTAACACTGAGCACCATACAGTGTTTCTCCCAAGAAGTGGCACGCGTTCCACCCTAAACAAATGACAGGACCTGCTCTTATGCCAAAAAATCCCGAGGCACGGTGTTATCCTAAGAGATACAAAAATAAACTCAAAAACGAGTTTCCCCCGCTCAGCTCGATCTGGCAGGCGACGACTGGTTGTCCGCAACGCCTTAAAAATATTCTATCTCCTGCATTGATTGAGTTAATCTCTGGGGGAAAGACAATTAACCATAACTGAAAGGAAGGGAATGAGAGTTGACTGATGAGATGCAGTTTTTAAGACGCGCACTTCAATTAAGCTAAAAGCCTCCTTCTGTGCTTGTAGCAGCACTTCCAAAAATAAAGACTGCATCGCAATAGGACTGATGCAACATTCCAACAAACGTGAAAACGAGCGCACGTACGCTGTGCGTCAGGGTTCTGCCGTCTACTCAGAGATCGATAGGCAATAGACCTACACGGCACGAAAATAAATGCACCACATATTTCACGTGTTTGTCAATTGAAACTGTTCAAACAAAAGTGGTTTTCAAAATTCATAATTCCTGGGAGACATTAGGCAAAGTGAAATATTTCCTGTATTTCACAGGATTTATGGAATTCCTGTTAACAGCTTTGCCAAAGATTTTAGCTATACTACACAGCATCCGTAGTGCTGTGAACCTTGGTTTTAGACCTGTCACCCTTGAGTGGTCTTCTCTTCAACATTTTGCATTCCTCATTCACTTTTTGTGACCTGGTTTTTGCTGGTATTAGGACTCTGCACACATTACCACTGCTAATTATGCTAAAATGCTTGTTCCCTATCCTCTAAAACATGGTATTATTGGCATATTCTCAATTGGCATATTTAATTTCCTTATACGTCCCTAGAAAAGTGCACTATGTGTGCCCAGAGTCTGCAAATTAAATGCTACTGGTAGGTCTGCAGAACTAATTGTGCCACCCACGTAAGTAGCCCTTAAAACACACCTCAGGCCTGCCATTGCAAGGCCTATGTGTGCAGTTGTAAACTGCCATTTCAGTCTGGCAAGATAAACCTCTTCCTGGGACCAAACCTTCTTTTTTGATACTTGTAAGTCACCCCTACAGCAGCCCCTGGACAGCCCAGAGGGCAGGGTGTTATGTATTTAACACACAGGACATGTACTTATAAGTTTTACAAGTTCTGGAAATAAAAAACTCTTACATTTGTTTTTCACTACTGCAAGGCCTATCTCGCCCATAGGATAAAATTGGAGTTGCCTTATTACATTTTTGTAATTTCCAAATGGGAAGATATAATCCCTTCAATTTTGGTGTCTCTGGAATTATAATTTTAAATCTTAACTTACATCATGTCACACAGCACACGGGGAGGGAGAGAAACATAGCCAAGATCCTCTTATCAGTGGCACTATACTGCTAGCCACTTAGCTAAAATGAAGACAATAAGGGAAACACATTGCTGGTGAAGATGCGGGGATGAGGGAACATTGCTGCAACTGTTATGGTTTTGACCAGCCCTTCCCCCCTTTTGGGACTTTCACCATCATTCAGCAGATAACAGGGGCCTATATCGGTAGATGCCCAGAGGTTATTCTTTTGAGTTTGCCTGATGACGATATTTGTCCATTATGGGGGCGGAAGGGGTCTCTAATATCCCATTTGATTTTGGCTTCCAAACAATCTATCCTGTTGCTTTCGGGTCAACCGGTACCTCATGCTGAACTCCTTTAGATCAAAAGATTATGGTGGGTCCAAGGCATGGAAAAACTTCACAGTGACACTACAGGCACTCTTAAGGAATTTGAAAACCAATAGGGGCCTTGTTAGACTTTTTGCCTCGTACTATAAAGAGTTGACATGCCAGAAGTGGCTCAGGGTCCTGAAAATCCTGCAGGATTCCAAGACAGAGGTCTATTACTCCTCCATTTGTCCATCTGCTCCTGGCGTCTCTTAGATGCAAACCCCCTAATGCATTCTCTAGGGAGTGTGTTCTTCTTTTTTATCTTCTCCTATTGCTATAGCAATATTAATGCTGCTTTCTTGTTGGTAATGCATTGTACAGACTATTGAAAAGTGGTTGGGCCTAGGGGGTACTGTTGTTTTCAGGATTTGTCTTACTGTTTTACAGATTTAAATACCAATCACAATGTATTTGTCCTAAAATCATAACTTATGGGAAAGTCGGATTTTAAATTGCATTTCTTAAAATGCCACTGATAGAAAGTTGGCATTTTCTTGCCTTAGACATTTGGTGCCTGCAGCCTTTCTGGGTCACATGATGGGTGTAGTTGGTAGTTGTGGCTTGTGTACTCCTCTTAGACAGCCATACACAATGGGAGCTTAAATGTGACTTACTGGGCCATCCTGGGCTGGATGGGAAGGAGGATCTGAACACAGCCTTACTTACACTTGAATAGGCTGTGTCCTGTCCACACACAAAAGGCTTAATGACCCCGTATTGTCACTCCAGCCAGCTTGGAGTCAAGGCAGGGGAGGCAGGGAATTTCTTGCACGTAGCCACCATCTCAAATTTTCCTCCTCCTTCCAGAGCCAGGGCACCACCATATAAACAATGGACCTCAGACACCACCACTTCAGTACACTTCTGGGCCTGTGGATACTCTGCAAGGAAGGACTGCTGTGCTGCTGAAGGCCAGCCACTCTGCTGGACTCAACTGTGCTCGACTCTTGCTTTTCTGTGCTGACCTGCTACCCTCTTGTCTAGGGGAGAAGGACTGGACCTGCATCTCTTGAATTCAGAAAAGAGAGTGACTCCAAGGGCTAGCTGGCTGGTTAGGGCTCGCCTCCTGATCTGAAGCCTCAGGTAGATAACAGCCTTCTAGCAATCTTGCATCTGCCCCTGTACTCTGCTATCTGCGAGTCTTCCCTCCCAAGCGGTGCCACACCAGTCTTGGACCCTTGGAATTGGGATTCAGGTGCTTGCCAGCAGAAATGACATCTTCTCTGCTGAGCAATGCATCCTCGAGCAGAACCAATGCATCTCCTCAGCTGAGCAGCTCATCCCTGAGCAGAATTGATGCATCATCCATGCTGTGTGGATTAAACCCATCGCAAAGAACGGCATCACCCACCTCAGTTCTCAGAACAGACGCATCGCCTAGGCGGCATGGTGCATCCACAGCCCAGGTCCTGGCATCTCTCATTGACGGCAGCCTCGACAATGATGCCTGTGTCCACATCGCAGTTCCTCAGAACAGATGCATTGCCTGATGCATCCCCAACGCCGGATTTCGCATCACAAATCCCATCGACGGAATTCTCAAATACGAAGCAACAGGTCCTTGCACTGCAGTTTCGCTGCATCTATGAACCAATTCATCAATCTGGCTGCACAGAACATGTTCGACACAGACCTATGGAATGCTTAACGGGCCTACCTGGCTAAAAACTTTAAAATCAATAACTCTGGTTCTACTAATTGGATTTTTTGTCATTTTAGTCTTGTTTTATTTAATAAAGAGTACTATATTTTTCTAGCTCTTTCGTGGGCTCCTTTTGTGGTCTATGTTTTCACTGTGTTACCATTTAAAGTGTTGCACAAATACTTTACTCATTACCTCCAAGTTAAGCCTGACTGCTTTGTGCCAAGCTACCAGGGGGTTGAGCACATGTTAATTTTGGGTTTGCTTGTGTCTTATCCTGACAAGGATTGTGGTTGCTGTTTGACCAGGGATAACACCCCAGTCAGCCAACAACCCAATTTCTTACACTTGGCTAGGGAATAAAAAAAAAAAGCCTTTGAAGCACCCACACATGTCACTTTGTAGGTGCGCCCATCATGAATGGGTGCACCCACAAAATGCAGCAGGTGCTTTTTCCCTGTTTAGTTACCACTCCAATTTGGAAGGGAAATTATAAAGAAAAAAAAAAATCAAGAAAAAGTATTTTTTAAATAAGTGACTGGAGGGAAGCAACAGGGGTGCAGAAGCAACACCGAGGGCGGAATGTGTGGAAGCAACAAGGAGGGTGCGGGTAGGCAGAGGAGATGCAATAGGAGAAACAGAAATATGGAGGGAATAGGAAAGAACCACAGAGGTAAGCAGGCAGCGGGGAGTACAGGAGTGGGGAGGAGAAGTAACAGAGGAGAGAGGAGGTCACAGATGGGGAGGAGAAGCAACGGGAAAGGCAGCAATGTGGAGCAGACTGGGAAGAACCACCTGGGTTAGAAAGTAACAGAGAAAGTATACAAGGGGAAGAATAGCATCACGGGGTGTGGGGAGAGCAACATGAAGTGTAGGGGGAGAGACCTGCACAAGAGGAGACCGCTGCAAAAGAACATGCACTATCATGCTTAACCGTAAAGAAATAAAGCAGTACTTAAAAAGCAAGCAGTGGAAGCATGGAAGCCAGATGATCAAAAGTGGTAGGAAAGAGGCAGAGAGAAAACCACAAGACCCAATGCTTAATTTTTAAAAATTTAAATGCCAGTGCCCAAGGTAATTCTCAGGATTCTGCTGCATCTGGCACCACCCAGAGCTCGTGCCACTATTACCAAATGTCACTGTCACCATTACCTTTCTAACCATCATACTCATACAAGCATGACATTTTGAACTATTCCAGGTCACCTCAAGATGAAGGGATGGCCTGGAAGTTCTAGTTATGTCACATTCGTACAGTAAATTGTTTTTATTTAATACTCTACTGATTTTCAGTGCTAAAAAAGGGCAAATAAATAAAATAGGGCAAGCCTGAATAACCCTAGGTGAACCTGAGCTTGTATAATACAAGAAGACAAAATACACCATTTCACCTATTGTAAATTTAATTAACAAGTACAGTTAGAAGAATAATTGACAGTCCTTGTCATATACTTCAATTTGGAGATGTTTCCTGATTAATTACAACGAGTGCACCATACAGTAGTTCCACCAATCGAAAAGATAAACCAGACCAGGGATACAGCATCAAAGCTCAGTCCCAAGTGTTCCTAGTAGATTTAATCCTATGATCTATTATCATTATAGTCAAGGAACTTCACCTAATGCAATGGTTGAAGTGTTTAGGCCTCCTCAGGGAATAACACAAGGGTGTGGACACACAACAAAGACAGTACCAGCTATCTGTGCTTTAAAATCATGTCTGGACAATCAATCACAAGACAAACCTTTCAGCAAGTACTTCTAACACCAAGGGGCTTTTGTTCTCTTTATCTACAACAGCATACCAGCAGAGCTCTGGGATGATTAAATCCAGTTTGCTAGTTGGAACCAGAGTGGGTTCTCAGTGCTATTTAGACAGGCAACACCCAATAGCGATGGATTTAATACAAGTTAACTTGCTGCAACTTGCAAACAAGGACAGACAGCACCACTATGTGGTATTCTTTCATAAATAGCTGCAGGTGTTTTAAAATACATGCTGGTGTCAAGCACCAGTAAACACCAGCACACATTAAGCACTGACAACATTGATAAGCTGAGACATGAATAAGAAGCAGGCAAATAAGAGTGACAGGCAAGTCAACCAATGGTAAGTGTTTGGTGGCCTTGAAGCTATTGTATGTTTTTGTAGGCCAACAATAGTTTCCATTTGAATTTAAAAAACTTGACATACCCAAAAGCACATTAACTAATGGTAAAACTGCCTCTTCTGTTTGAGTAAAAAAACACTTTAAATGTGTTCAAGACATGTTTAGTGTTGGTCTGACAAGTTAAATACATGTATATTAAGTATCCTAAAAACATTTGGTGAGACGTGGTCCACAGCACCACTCCCACTGTAAGATAGCAAAGGTTGGCTACAGTTCAGTCAAAATGAAATGGGCATTCTTTGAAGAATCCTGTACAATGAACATTCACAAAATAGATGCAGATTAATTGGTCAATGAATATGAACTCATAACAAGCACTAGCAAAGCCAATAGGTCTCACCCAGGGGCCAGCTTTTGGCTTTGGCAATCAGTTGTGAGTAGAGAATGGGGGTGGGGAGAGAAAAACAGATGGAGGGAGAAGCAGAGACAAGGGGATAGAGGAAACGGGGAGAGGAGAAACAAGAATGGGAGGGTGGGGGCGGAGAAGCAGGAACAAGAGGGAATAAAGGAAGCATAAAAAGGGGGGTTGGGGATAAGTTAAAAGAAGAGGAGGGGCAGGTGAGAAAAGGAGACAAAATAGATACAGGAGGGGTGGTGGGAGGCGGAGAAGAAACGGACAGGTGAGGGAACAGGGAGGGGCTGGTGATAAGTTAAGAAACAAGATATATGAACCCTGGAATGGGGTACATGGGGAGGAAAGTGATATTCAAAGAACAAGCCAATAGTAGGACACAGCTGTGGAAAAGTAGTGATCTAGGCCAAAGATGAGGAGTTGCAAATTATCAGCCTCTGTTCCTGCTGAAAGAGGAGGGCAGCATACAGCAGCTGGGTTTTCTAATTTGTAGTAAGTATTGGCATTAAGCCGTCAGCATGAGATCAGCATATAAAATACCTTAAGAAAATAAATACTGTACAGGAACGGCTTTGCTGTTTCAGTGATAACTTCGCTTGATCTGGTACAGATTATCATGACTCTACTAGCTTGGCGTATGTTTACTAGGTTTAGTTTTATAGATTTACAGCAGTGCTTTATATAGCGCAAACTCGACCAAAGGGATTGGAGCACTTTATGTGAGCACCAATTACATTACAGAAGGGCCCATTCATTTTATATTGTAGGT
Source organism: Pleurodeles waltl (assembly GCF_031143425.1). NCBI lineage: Eukaryota > Metazoa > Chordata > Amphibia > Caudata > Salamandridae > Pleurodeles > Pleurodeles waltl. The sequence continues at coordinate 546,843,897 of NC_090440.1, read as the reverse complement.
AAGGGAGGGTTAAGTAATTTATCAAGAATCACAGGATTTTGAGCCATTGCCGAGACTTGAACCTGGTTCCAAAGTCACCAGCTCTGGCCATAGCGCCACATCCTCGCCATTTCTCTGCTTCCTAGCTCACAGCTTACAGCATGAAGATGACTGTGTCAGGATACACATGCAGAAGAACCTAACAGAAATATGAAGGGGAGGACCGTGGGGTTAGAAAGAGCTTTCATGTGTGCAAAAGAGGCATATTCATTGGTAGTGAATCCAGTAGTGATATGGGGTCAAGCGACGGGCAACTAGTGCCAGTTGTTAGAAATGGACACCTTGCTCAAGGGAGGTGTGTGTGCAGCTGCTATACAGCTTCAGTCACCTTGAGGCACAAAGTCTACTGAGCACTGCTGACCGCTGGACACCAACGGGATGTTGTGGTGGTAACGCCTTGCATACCGTTCATGCCTGAATTTCCAATTAATGTGCAACTGTTGTTTATGTCAATATACCACTGACATCTAACTTCTGCTGTTTCACAGCAGTGCAGAGTTAAAAGAAAACTCGCTGATCCAGTTATGGTCTAGAAGGCTGTTTTGTTAATTATTTCACATTCTGTTTTACACAGAAGGAAGTGTAGCATAACACAAATTGTAAAAACAGGGCTCCTGGTGCTCCCAGGAACGACTTCGCAACCCACAACAGGAACAAACACGAGCAACTAGTCGTGCTGCAGGAGTACCTCTGTCTGAAATGAAAAATGTGAAGGGTTGCAGGGCTGGGAGGCCGTGGAAGCAAGGCAAGAGAGCAAGCGGAGATTAAAGAAGGGAGGGCATGAGGGGCAAACAAAGTTAAACAGAGACATAGGAAAGTGGATAGTGGTGGGATTAAAAGGTGAATGATGGAGACCACAGACCAGTGGATAGTGGTGGGATTAAAAAAGCGCATGAGGAAGACCAGGGACACGGGTGGAAAACCAATGTGCTCTCATCGAGTGGTTAACAAACAAGAAACAAAACATGAGACATATTGGATCCTGAACCTGCGGCACTGTAAATATTACCTGATATTGCCAAAAACGGGCTGAGCGGGACATGGGGACACACACACACCAAGAAGTACGTTTTTTAGAAGCATCTGCAGTGGTTGGGCTATGACAGAGTGATCCAAACGAGCAGCCTGATGATGTAGACAAGACACAAGCTATGCGCTGTGTGTGGATGTTGTGAAGGCTGGTAGGGAAGGGCTCCCGGAAGAGAGACTCAGGACCTAAGGCTCTGTAAGTTTACAGTGAGAGCCTTATTCTGTTGCTGGCACAGATGCCTTTCCAACGTGACTAGATTTACTGCAGATTCCAGAATTGTATTAAATGAAGCTGTCTTTAGACAGCTAGTACCTTACTGAAAGGCTCTGTATTTAGGGCAGCACTCTGCTCGCTCTGGTGTCATGAAATGGAGTACAGTGTTATCCACATCACCAGCGCCCTTTTCCTAGCAGCACACTTCTGTGTAAACAAGAAAACACCCTTCTTTTTTTTTTTTATTTAGAACACACAGCGGGTTACATGTTTGCAACATAAAAGAAGAGAAACAAAAATAAAAAAAAGTCGTAAGTACATCAAAGTTGTCATACAGGGGAAACATGCATTCTATTCTAAATCAATAGTCATGGTTTCTGCTTTTAAAGATCTCATATAAGATTACTTATTTAATTAACATATTCTCAAGGCCCCGAAGCCATGCAGAAAAGGGTGCCCAAACCCTAGTGAGTCTTTTACCGGCCGCTGCTCCTTTTAGTTCATACAGGCTATTCTCCAAGTGATACATAGATAAAAGTCGTGAAAACCACTGATTAAATCGTGGGGGGGTCCACATCACGCCACAGAGATGCTATGCAGCTGCGAAATACCGACATTGCTATGAACAGAAAATATCTATCTCGACTATTACAGGCTGCATGATCAACTCCCAGCAAAACCATTTGAGGTGTCAGATAGATAGTCTGTTTCAAGATTTTCTTCAATATATCGGATATCCCGGTAATCAGACTTTCCAGTTTTACACATTGAAAAAACATATGACAGAGATCTGCATTCGGGCAACCACATCGTGGACACATGATTCCCATCGTTTTACCCCAGCTCGCAATCTTAGCAGGTGTATAATATAAATTATACAATACCATAAAATGTTGAGCTTGCGGGCTCGCAGACAATAAAACAGTCCGTGCCATTTCCATAGATTCACAAACCTCTATCTCTTTAGCTCCAACCCGTCCTTCCCATTTTTTAACAAGTAAAACCCGGTCATCCAATATAGTATTTAAAAGCAGCGGATACAGGTTTTTAATGCCGCAGCTAGTGGGGTGTCGTGAAACTTCCATTAGTTTAATCTTGTCTATGTGCCAGCCTTGGGTCATACTAGTTAGTAGAAAAGCTCTAATCTGTAGAAATTTAAAAAAAGTCTGTTTTTTCCAGCGCAAATTCCACACTCAGTTCCTCAAATGATTTGAAGTGGCTGCCAGAATGAAAAAGGTCCCCGACTTTATGAATACCCCGGTTGCTCCACCTCAAACAATAATGGTCTTTAAATATCACCGGAAACGTGGGAGTATTCCACAAGGGAGTGTAGTAGCAGATTCGTCCTATACCTATCTTGCGCTTAACCTGGGTCCATGCCTTAAATGCAGCGTAGATTACCTTAAATTTAACCTTTTTGTAGTAGCTGGGTTCCAGAATCCGCAGAAAGACTGCATCTGCTTCTTTGCCCAAAATCAGGGTATATATCGAAGGGAGAGCATCTTGCCCGGATCTATCTGTGACATAAAGTGTCTGTGCATACTGAAGCACTGCTGCCAGATAATAAAGTTTAAAGTTGGAAAGTGCCCACCCCCCTTTCTCTCTAGGAAGAGTCATATAGTGGAAAGCCCGGCGCGGCTTTGTATAGGACCAAATGAAGCTATTAACCAATCCCTCTATTAGTTTGAACCAGTCTTGCCCAATCTCTAGGGGGATTGTTCTAAAGAGATAGAGTATTTTGGGTAGAAAGACCATTTTTATCACGTTGCAACGTCCCATTAGTGACAAATGTAGATTGTTAATGCGAGCGAGATCTTTCCTAGTCTTTGTTAAAATCGGGCCCATGTTTATTTTCACAACTTCATCAAGGTTTACTGTGAGTTTAACACCTAACTATTGAGTCGTTCACCAACATTTGACATTTACTTTTGTTCAGCAAGTAGCCAGATCTTTTCCCAAACTGCAGGGCTTCCTGCTCTATTTCCAATATAGCAGTCCTGGGGTCCGTGGTCACCACCGCAATATCATCTGCATATGCTAAAATCTTAGTACACCCTCCTTTCAATGAGACTGGAATGATCCGATCATTACTGATCATTCTCCTGATCAAAGGGTCAATATATAACGCAAAAAGCAGTGGCGAACACGGGCACCCTTGTCGCGTACCTCTCTGGATGCTGATTGAGGTCGACTTTAGCCCGGCAATTTGTATCGTAGCCGTTGGTTTATGGTAAAGTTGTTGAATTGCTTTAACAAACCCGGGACCGATGTTATTTTTACGCAAGACAGACCATAAAAAGGGCCAGTGAACCCGATCGAAAGCTTTTTCCGCATCTAGCAAGATTACTGCCATGGGAAGCTTGGCTGTTGCACTAACATCAAGTAGCGTGATTACTCGTCTTATATGGTCTGCCGTGCTCTTCCCTGGGATGAAGCCATGCTGCCATGGAGATACTAAACCTGAGATTACCAAACTCAGGCGACTGGCAAGTATTTTAGCATAAATTTTGGCATCACTGTTAATTAGAGAAATTGGGCGATATGAACCAGGCTGCGTGGGTTCCTTATCCTTTTTCAAAAAGACTACTATCTTAGCCTCCCCCCAGGAGGCCGGTTGAGGAGCCCCTGCTTGTACTTCAATAAATAAATTAAGCAACTGTTTACATATCTCCACAAAAAAAACTTTGTAGAATTCCAGTGGAATTAAATCCCCCCCTGCCGCCTTCCCGCTTGCCAAGGCGCGAGTTGCTATCTCCAATTCTTCCAATGTCATAGGTACTTCTAAAACTGCCTTATCTTCCTCTCTTAACTGATCTGATATCTCATTGCCCATAGCATTGATCCCTTCCTCTTCTTGGGGCTGTTCTTCCTGGGTATATAATTTTTGATAGAATCGTCTAAAAACTTCCATAATCTCTGGACCGTTGTGTACCATCCGTCCCTCTTCATTCACTAAACTTTTAATGTTCCCAAATACCTGCTTTTGTTTTATTCTTAAGGCCAGCTGTTGGCCCACTTTCCCGCTATACTCATAACATTTTTGGCGATATACAAAAAATTTAGCAGCAGCCTTATCCATAAAAATCTTAGTGGCTTCTGCCTTAATGATATTCCCCTCACACAGAATGTCTGCGATCTCTACTCTGCTGCGGATCGCTTCCCCTAGTCGCTGCTCTGCTTTAACCAGCTTTGTCTGAACTAATTTTAACTGATCCATGCGTATTTTCTCCTTTCTTAACCCATAGCTCAGGGTTTCTCCTCTGACAGCAGCTTTGAATGTATCCCAAACTGTCTGGCAAGAAGCGGAGTCCTGATTTATCTTAAAGAATTCCGGGATCCATTCCTTCATTTTTTGGATATACCCTGGATCGGCTAATAGTGCCCTATCAAATGTCCAAGATCTAGACTGCGGGCCCTTTCTCCCAATCTCTAAAGCCAAAACCAATAGGTTGTGGTCTGGTATGATTCTAGGAAGTCTGTTGATCCTTATTTGGTTTTGTAGAAAGGCTGTCACAAAAAAGTAGTCTAACCTGACTAATTTCTTATGCGGGGCAGAGAAAAAGGTGAACCCTGAGTCCTGCGGGCAACACAGCTGCCAGACATCGATCAAGCCATGATTGATGGCCAATGATTGAAGTGCCCTAAAAACTTTATTCTTTCTACCCAGGTAGAGTGTTTGTTCCTGAATGGGTTCTTTATTATCTAAATGTATATTGAAATCTCCACACATTATGATAGGTGTTGCCCAGGTCGCAAGTTCTAAATTAAGCCAATCCAGTATCTCTGGATCATCTGTGTTGGATCCATAAATAGAACATAGAGTGAACCTTAGCCCCTTAGCCGAACATTCCAACAGAGCCAGCCTGCCGAGTTTATCAGCGAATTGTTTATGTATAACCAAAGTACTGATCCGAGTTAATATCGCAACCCCTCTAGTGGTTGTGTGTTGTCGTGTAAAAACCGCTAGCTTCCAGCCATAAAACTCCATTAGTTGCTTTTGTGTAACTGGGATATGTGTTTCCTGCATACAAATAATATCGACATTCCATGACTTGAAAACCTCTCCTACAAGCTGCCGTTTTTTGTTATTACTGAGCCCACAAACATTCACTGTGGCAATACGTATTTCACTTAACTGTCCTATTTTCATGGATGTTGGTCCTTCTGGCTCCCCTGTATGCCCCATTCAAATTTGCTGCTTTCACACCCTGTCCCTTTTTCCACTGATGAGAGCTATCCCCACTCCCCCTGCTGTGTGTCCCATTATCCTTTTTGTCCCTGTGACCCCCCCACCTTCCTTTGACCCACCCCCCAACCCTTACCCCTACAAATGGAATCGCCAGGCTCCTGAGCCTGTAAGATGGTATTTGCCAGTCCCGCTCCCGTTAGCCCACCCATACGTAAATAAAAACCTTCACACATCTATTACCAATCCTTACCCGCGGCCCCTCTTCTTCACCCTCCCGATCGAAACCCTTGACCAATAAACAATTCAAAGAGAAAAAGAAAAGAAAAGGCCAAAAAGAGATACATGAAAAGAAAAAATAAATAAATAATAATATGGGAGAGTAGAGAACAGAGTGCGGGGGAGTTTACCTACCCCCAATCAGTATCACATACATTTACAGACATTTATATATAAACGGCTATTTACGGCAAACCCTCCCCCCCCTTCTCCCGTACCCCCTGCATTTGACCAGTTTTCAGTTGCTGTACATATTCCCCTGCTTTAATTTCTGAGAGAAAAAATCTTATAGTTGTTTTATAGACAACTTTTAGACGTGCAGGGCTTAACAAGTAGGCTTCCGCCCCCAACTCTTGGAATTGAGCGATCATCTGCCTGAGTCGCCACCGTCTCTCTACAGTGGCATGTGCAAAGTCTGGCCTACTAAAGAATGATACACCCTCCACCATCACCTTTGAATTGGGGCGAGCTTTTTCAAACACAGCCTGTCTCAGTAAAAAATTACCAAAATACACTATAATAGCCCGTGGATAGCTCTGGTCTCTACCGGCAGAGGTCAAGGCTCGTTTTTTCCTCGTTAACGGAAAACGGTGTGCTCTCTGAATCTCCTTTTCCCAATCCCACCCAATCAGGTCTGGGAATGCTTTCTTAAAAAGTAAAGCTATGTAGGCCCTAGTATCCTGCCCCTCAAGGTCCTCTGCTATACCAAAAATCCTCAAGTTATTCCGCCGCTGGCGGTTTTCCGCATCTTCCAATTTCCATTGAATATCCGAAATCTGCTGTCCTTGTGTCGTCGTCTGTGCTGTTGCTGCTTTAACTTCGATTTCCAGCTCCTCAGTTCGAGTCTCCATGGTGGCGATGCGTGCACCAATGTCCTGGCAAGATTTGCCCACTTTTTTAATGGATAATTGTAACTGCCTGTTTGCTGCTTTCATTTTCCTGCTCTCCCTCTGTGCCTGTTCATGATTTTGAACCATTGTCCTGTAGATAAGATCCAACGAGGGAGGCTCTGCAGGGCCACCCATGGAAGGGGCCCCTACAGTACTGCAGGGCGAATCACTTTTCGAAAAAGCCTGTTGGGTGGCCGTATAGTCCCACTGCATTTCACCATCCTCCTATTGTGGCTTAAGCGGGTCTCTCCTAAGCTTGGCCCCTGAACTACTCCTGACATCAGTTTGCTCGACTGATTTTCTTCTACATGTTGAATAATTGGATACCCAGATACTTGCTGCAGAGCTACTCTCAATATCTGAGTCTGTTAAGGGGATTTCTTCGTCTAAGTCTGAATCTCTAGACTGATCGGAGAGAGAAAAAAAGCTTTCTGCTGTATCTAATGGCCCCTGATCAATGTTTGCTGGTTTCACCTCTTTCCCCCTCTGGACTGGAGCTGAGGGGGTAGTCTCATATGTCGTGGGGGACTTGGCCATACCCTCAGCTTGTTGCGAGTTTAACTTGCAGCTTAACGTACAAGGTTGTTTTTCACATTTCTCTAGATTAGATTCCTGAGGCCCCTGATTTGAATCTTTGAGTTCCTGCTCAGATAATTTCTCACACCCCATTGGGGGGGGGGGGCCGCCACCTCTCCGCTCTTTCCTGGACTCGTACTATCAGTCTCTCGACTGGGTGGCTCCCTCCCCCCTGCATTGCATATAGGAGTAAGTACTTCAAGAAATGTAGATGCAACAGGTACCTGCTCATCATTGACTCCTGGCACGTTAGATTGCGAATCACATACTGCCATTTCCGTGGACATTTGCTTAAGCCGCATCACGCTAGTAAACATTGTTGGAACGGAGTACCTGGTGTCTTTTTCCATGTCGGTTGTTTTATGCAGGCCCCCTTTCACTTGAGGATTGCTGCGCTCCTTCAATCCGGGGACCGGTAGCTTTTTGTCCTTTCTGGTTCCTCCTGGATCTTGGTTCTGCCGTGCCCGTAAGGAGCGAGGGGTCCTGCTTAACTTCGGCGCCATCAGGGCATCCCACACACCCCACAAGCCAGCAAATGTTGCCAAGAAACGTCGGGGGTCGCGCTCGGTCGAGAGGAACAGGAGCGCGGGTCTAGGGCGAGCGCCGCGCTCGCATCTTCTTGCGGGGCCCTCCGGTGCTTGCCGACGCGGCCCCGATCCTAGCAGGGGCGGCCAGAAAGCCGTGAGGCGCCCGCAGCGGTCCGTGCTGCAGGCGCACAGCGTCCGCGGCATCCGCGGCTTTCGCGGGTGAATGGGAGCCGCGTGTGATCCGGAGGTGGGCTAGAGCGGTAGTGGCGATCAGCCGGGAAATCCAGCCGCCATCTTGGATTCCTCCCAACACACATCAGGAAACACCCTTCCCATGCGCTCACAGGAGGCATTCAGGGAAGCAAAAGAGAAGAAGGGGTTAAGCATGGGTGTATGATGGGAGGGTAATGCTGTGAGGGAAACGGAGACAAATCCTCCAAAAAGTGCTGATTGTTTGGATAGGTAATGTGGCACAACATCCAAAACTACCGACTTTGGAACTGGAGAATGTGGTTCGAGTATCAGCGTCACTCATCCATGGCTTCCAAAAATAAAATGCAGAGACATGTTGATCTAAAAAATGTAATAGGACACAGTGAGGAGTGTGAATGCTCTTCATGGAAAAAAAGTGTGTTTAGGACACGAGCAGGAAACAAAGCAAACAAGCAGAGTCCGAACACGAGCAGAAAACTAACAAAAAAAAATAGTGCATAAAATCAATAGAGACAAACTGCAATGGAACAATCTCAGTAGTTTGACCCTGCTCTGTAGTAGGAAACAAATGAGTACATGGAGAGACAAAGAAGACCGATTACCCACTAGCAAGCAAAGACAGTCAAAATAACAAATAAAAAAATCAATTGGCGGGCAGTAAACCCAAAGAGTGAATGCAGCATGTCTCGAAGAGACAGGGCTTGCGCTGCCTCAGCTCGACCTAAAAACAAGTGTACATTAATATAGTATCCACACATCATCACATTTACAGGATTCAAATGAACATATAACACAAGAGCAGGCCATAAAAGAAAACATATTCATTAAGGATAACATAACTACATTATCTCTACGTATACACCATTACTCACTTAGCTCAAAAGTAGGACAACAGGTGCAAACTACAGCACTGAAAAACATATCTCAAAGGTGCTGAAATAAAACAGTTAATGTACTTCGGAAAACAATGCTTAATTAGTCTTATACAAAATCCACAGCTAAAGCTGATGATCACCAATATTCCATGACATGGCCCATAGATTATTCAGGAATATTTAAGATAATTTTATAGTGGTGCGGTATGTTTAAAAAAAACAAAAAACTCCTATACGATGTTTTCCACTACATTTGAGACTTGTTTTTATTAAGTGCTGTAGCTTACACTCATTGTAACTAACTTCTACAGATACCTTTGTTGTTTTTTCATTACATATTTTCTAACGTTTGGTTATGTGGTGCTTAATACAGTGTATTTTGCTGTTAAATGACATGTGTCCCTGTTAGTTGACGCAGCTTCACCCCTTCTATCAGTCACAGATGAAAGTCTAAGATGCCCCTACAGGGATACAAGACAATGACTTTCAAGTTGCACACACGTCACGACAGAAGGCACAATGCTGGCTTAAATACCCATGGGGGCATACATGTCTACCCACATGAATTAAGTTAAATGATTGACAGAATGTTTCTTTGAGGCAATGTCTGAAAACAACATCTCCTGTTTCACTTTCACTAAAGTGGGTAAATATAGTCCCATAAATTGGGTAATAGTAATATTTGCTGTGTTGACAACCTGGCAGAAGTGTGTTTTTGGAGCTGTACATACAAAAAACAAAGTATTTTTTATTTAACTTATTTTACACATAGCACAGAAAATTATGACTTTCTTTACAGCAGAAAAAATTAAACAAACCACTATCAAAATAAATATGTTCTAGTTATATATTCATTGTAATTTTCTTTTGAAGACAAAATACATTCCAAACACTTTTCTCTTTTGTCACTGTTTTTGTCTCTATACACCTTATGAAAGGAGCTTACGGTCTTTTTTGCAAAAGCAGCAGTGTCGCAGGATACCCCTGCTGTTTGTGCATGAAATCAACAGCTTCTTTCTCTGTTGACTTCACACCTGCCTCAGGCACCGTAAACACTTCAATCTTTGCTTAAACTCCTGAAAGTTAGACGAGTAGGACGAGAGTATGTGCCCTACATGAAGACCCCACCCCTCAGGGCCTGGCCGCATTTCTAAACAGAGAGGGGGCACGTGATCCACCATCCTTGGGCCAATTTAGGGCCTGGGGACCACATCCCCCTGGAGCCCACTGCATGTTTTAAGTGAATTGGGATCCGGATTATTACTGTTGGGGAATGGGGTCTGCGGAGCCAAAATCGGCCCAGGGAGGGTGGGCCCTGTCCTCTAATATGAATGGCAAACCATGGGGTTGGCACCCCTGGGACCGAAATTGACCAGAGAGGGTCAGTGTGGCCCCTCTCCCTAATTATAATGTCAGTCCCCGGGGGTCTGATAAAAGCCCCCTCCCCCTAATATCACACAGGGCCCAGTGGATGGGGTCCCCAGGACAAGGTCCTGCGGCCAAGCCCCCACTGCGCATGCCCAAAGGCCATGCACAGCATGGGGTTGGCTGCATGTGGGGAGTTGGCTGCAGGGCCTGCCCACAGGCGAAGCCCTACAGCCAACTACCTCCCACATACAGCAGGGGGTGGGATTTACGTACTGTATTTAAATATTATTTTATGTGATAAAAAAGAATCCTAGGGTTGTTAATTAAAGTTACCTTAGGGCATGCGTTATAGTTACTTAAGAGTTTAAAACATTAAGTTGTTACTGAACATTTCACCTAACTATACCATTAGTTTACCTTTTGGTTTTAGAGAATATATATATATATATTCATATTCATTCAATGATAACAGTTCCACTTTGTTCCAGGTACATCCACAAAACAAGGCTGGTGCTGACCAAATGGGTGCGGCCCTTGTTTGAAATATAAAAATATAAAGTAAATCTTTCAGCTCTTATTAAGCTGCAAGAAAGAGCTGCAACCAACGTGTCTGCATCTTTGCATTCCTTCTTTATTTGGCTACGCGTTTCAACCCCAGAGGGTCTTCGAAAAATTGTGCTCAATCCACCCTCAACATAAACACACCCGTTTCATAAACATTGAAAAACATTGCAATAGAAAGTAAATGTATATATTTCCTTGTAGTCTCCTAAAATCATCATATATACTAAGTTTACTAGAACAATTTTGCAGAAGGTCCAAAAACTCAAATAGTGCAACTAACTTTAAAAAACCACAGTAATGTGACTACTAGCATTACAAATCAGGGTAGACCATTGTAAGTATCTAAATAATTATTATCTCACATTCAATACATACATATATATACACAACTCCCATAAATAATTACACCATCCTGGTTTTTCAGTTGATTTTCTCCAGTTCAAGTTATTGTCATAATTTGCAAAAACTCAATGTTCTTTTAATTATAAATTATAAACATAATATTCAATATTCTAAACCTGAATAACTTGCCAAGTGGCCATTCATTTGTATACATTAAATAATTTATAATTTATATAAATTTGTAAATCATGATTTAACAAATATTTATGCGATCTCAAAAATTACAATAAACAACCCTTTATGAATCGTTGGATCCCCAAACAGTGTTTTCAACTTATAAACTCCCAGAAGAAACAAAGCATGCCAATAAAAAAATTTTTTAACTGATATATCCTACACCCAAATACAGTGAACAAGAAAAACACACATTCTTCAAATCCCTGTATTAAATTCAATGGAAGCGCATGAGGAGTTTCAAACAGGAAAAACAAGGAGAAACATTTCATCCTGTAATGCTGGAAAAGTCATACACAAAGAATAAAAGACATTCCCTTTGTATGTAATGAGAAAGATGATGAAAAGATGATGAAAAGGGGATAATGAAAAAATGATAAAGAAACGAAAAAAAAGAAAGGTACGATAAAAGCAAACTTTATAATTTTACATCCCAATAAAAATAGACACCAGACTGAGTAAGCCTGAGAAAACTGATAATGCTATCACATCAGCCAACGTGTACATAAAGCTCTTCATCCTCATTCAAACCTCCAGATGACTGACTACTGAGTAAGATGATATATTCTGATTCTTTAACTGTCAAAATCCTTTCTCTATCTCCTCCATGTTTATTCTTCTCGATCCTATCAATACCAAAGAACATCAGAAGGTCAGCATCTTGGTTGTGTACTTTTGCCCAATGTCTAGCATCACAATAAGAGATGTCATGATTTTTAATTGCTCTGTAATGCTCTAGAACTCTCTTTTTCACAGGACCAATAGTACTACCAATATATTGTAATCCGCACAGACACTGTAGAATATAAATGCAATGATCCGACCCACAGAAGATAGACTTGTTTATCTTTCTAACCCCCGCAAGGCCGTCTTGTATGTTTTCACATTCTTATTTCTCTTACATGCCTTGCGTTTCCCACATTTGAAAAAAACTTTTTGGGTCATTAAGCCATCCAGTTTTTCTACACTGTACCCCCATATGGCTATGTACTAAAATGTCGCACAATTATCTCAAGTTGTGATACATAAATTGAGGAAAAGGGGCAAGAGTCTTCCCAATCACAGCATCTTATTTTACTATATGCCAGTGTCCTGTTTGTATTCTGGTTTTGCATTTTTTCTGGTTTGAACATCCTACCAGTTTAGGCGCCCATATTGACTCAACCTCAGCTCACTTGGGCATTATTTACTGATCTCAGGGCTCGGATGTGTTGGCATAAGACATTGCCTTGTACTAATTGTTGAATTAGGCATCTACCTGGACAGAACCATGTATCATCTTACTGGAAACATTATTTTTTTAAACAGGAATTGATATATAGGATTGAGTGACCCTGGGTATGTTACAAGTAGGCCGCTGTGCTTACACTGAAGTTTTGATATGAGTTCTTCACAGTCCTCTTTCTATCATTATGGGTGAAATTTAAATAATGGTGGCTTGTAATCGAACATGTAAGCGTGATCAAGGCCGTCTGGCTGAAACGCGTTGCACTAGTTGATATCTTTCTTTTAATAAAGGGCTTTGCGTGCAGTATCTCCGAGTTTGCATGAAACTGTTCTATGAGAATGCGTTTCTTGGATCATGTTATGATCAGGTCTGCACCCAAGTCCAATTGGCACCCTTGTGGAACAACCAGTTTTTAGCGGTCTTTCAGATTATATATATATATATATATATATATATATATAGAGAGAGAGAGAGAGAGAGAGAGAGAGAGAGAGAGATTTATATACTAAATACCTTTCTCTTCCCTGAACAATTGTAATAAATAGCATATTCTGTACTTCTTCATATATAGTTCATGCTATGGCATTTGTAATCTGTATTTGTTTTCAGATCAAGCGTGCAATCGCTTTGACCTGTTGTAAGTATTGTGGGCTTTTAACCATGCCCACCTCACATCCATCACTTTCACTTGTTTGTGGGCTTGCCTTTCAAAAATCCTTTATTATCATTGGTAAATGCCTCAAGTTTGTCCCTCCTTGGGGAGGTTTTGTTACCGCCTTGTAGACTGACCCTGCTGCATGGATAATTGCATGATTGCCGATATGTTTGTCTGAGCAAACTTCTTTTTCCTTTTGTGTCTCTTCTTCTCACTTGTGCTGGCCATGTAGCTTTGAATCGGCTCGCTTATGTTAACTAATGTTTTACTTTTTATTTTCAATGTATGTGGCAAGAAAAGTCCAGTTGGGGATTAACAACGCCAATAGCTCTAAACTAGAGCAAAATCGAGACCCACTGCATTGCAAACGCTTGTTATAAAAAGGTATTTTATCAAAATTTTAGTCCAAATGTAAACTTTTGAGCAGCAAGACAAAACACATTAAAGATAAAGCTGCCAGGGGAGTTGTTTCACTATATAAAGTCATTGTGGTATGCGGTAGGAGGCAGTAAACAAGATTTTCTCTTCTTAGGTGTAGTGTATGAACATGAAACATGACTTCTGCACTGTAGTAATAAACGTAGAAATGTTTGTTTACTTGGGCAGTTGCTCTAATTAAAACGTTATTGGGCCACATTAATTTTCATGCCAGAGTGTAATATGCTATTTATCACTATTGTGGAGAGTGGGGGGAGCTCTGTATAACACCTCTGACCCTGGAACCTTAGCAATGCAGGCGCCAGACTCACGAGCGCACAGGTTTCTCCTCCGTGGCATTGCGCACCAGACTCCATATTTGCCCAGTAGACGACTGTCATTTTGTAGGTTTATTTTTGCATTGGTTAGATGTTTTTACACCGCGGTACTGCTTTGCCCGCGGCTGTCTCAGACGGCTCAGAAGCTTTGTATAAGCAAAAGTGTTCTAAAGCGCAAGCAACAACCAGTAATGGCAGTTAACATAATAAGCACCTTGTATCAAAGGACGTTGGCTGGGAAGAGATATGGGCCATGCGTCCTGGGGTTCCTGGCAGCGGCCCCGACTCTCAGATTGTGTAGCTGGAGGAGGGCAATGCGGCTACAGGCACCCAGCTGCTGCTGCGTCCTCTGTGCAGTGCAGTGCATGCGTCTGGCACCATTTCAGTGCTGCTACTAAAATATTCAGGGACTGCTCTTTAGTAATCATAGACGATGGGTCCCTTCATAAGCCGAAGTCATCTGAGAAAAACCTGCAAGAAACATCCCATTCTTCTTTGTATCGCTGTGAGGCAGTAGCCTCTAACACAGCAAGCAGTGGCAAAGCCGATAGGTCTCGTCTGCAGGATCTATAGGCTTTGCCAATTCCTTTTGCGATGCTGTGCAGCATAGACAAAAAACGTGTCTTGTCACTACTGTGCAGCATAGACATAAGGGGGGGGGGAATGTACAATTACATAGCAGACATGAGCTGTGTCATTTTGTAAGCGCATGCATGCATCATGCAAGTACATGCATGCATCACCACAGGTAAAAAAGAGCAACATGAAGCACAGGTGGGGAAGGAGAAGCGCACGAATGGGCAGCTGATAAACACATGCACCCTCAGAGTGCCCAGCCAAAAAGAGAAAAGTAATTTCCTAAAAGTAAGCAACGGAAGGATCCAAGTCAGCCACTCAAGAAGATAGTAAACTGTAAACTTTGCACTTGTATAACACACTACTCACCGGTTAGGGTCTCAACGCGTTGTATGCATACCGCTGGTGACCTCCTCCTGGCTTTTCCCTGTGAGGCGCCCACTCCTGGACAGCCCCAGGGTAAAGCCAGGCATCTAAGCGCTGTGAAGGCTGTTGTGGAGATTAAGCAAGCTATTGCCCAAGTTACAGAGTGGGACCCATAATTAGATTAGGCACCGAGGCAAGAATTAGCTGGTCCAAGGGAATTGAGCTCAAGACCTGCCGAGGTGAGAATTGAACCCTGGTCCCAGGCCAGATCCCTGCATCAGGGTCTGCCACTCTAACCATTGTACCACACTTCTCCAGTGGCTATGCTCCAATGAAGGACGAAGCACAACATGGAACAAGATGGACAGGAAAAGTCAGTGAATAAGAAGCAAGGAAATTAAGTGAGAAAGGCAAACAATGGTAAGGAGAGTGGGCTTTAAACACAGTAAGTTTTTGGTAAGCCCACAATAGTTCTTTATTGAACCAGACAGCTTGGAGTGGCCAATATGTGTGACCTAAAAATGAAGAAGTGGGCGGTAGCTAGTACCCTGAGCCCAGAGTAGAGGAGTTAGAGGATGGTGTGCTATGTACTGTACACGTGGCAGGGGAGAAGTTGGAGGTATATTTCATTGTTTGGAAACTTCATCAGAAGTATTTGTGGGGACACATGGCATTGTGAGGTACTGATTTGACATTGTGGACTTTTGGAAGAAAGAATTAAGCTCCAGTTATAACGATCTATGTAAGGACAAAATTCAGGAGCTGCTCCAACCAGACGTATCACCTTGCATACCTCTGCTCTTCGACAAGTAATTGTGTTCATGTTTTTAATATATGGTCCTTGACCCAAAAGACCAAAAGGATGCCAACTCTACTGCACCCCAGCAGAGCTCTAAGCTGGTGCTGTACGACAGGGCACCCAAACCGCACCATAAATCCTGAATGGAGTGGTTATCCTTGACTGGTTATAGAGGCTGTCTGGATCGTGACTGTCTATCAGCAATTACAATCTCCCGAAGCAAGACCGGAGTGTGTAGTTAGCCTCCTGTAATGCATGGATAAGATCCATGCAGATACGGAGTGTCACCACGGAGGAGCCAGTCCTGTTTGGCACCCTCTTTAGAACGTGTTGTTAGATTGCCTTTATTTGCATTTTCAGTTATTTTTGTAAACCTGCGATTTAATTGGAATGCTCACATCTTCCCATCAAAGCTGCACCCCTCAAACATGCTCAGGAGCCTGAATAAATGTCTTCCCTGAATGTCCAGAGACTTGAAAGTTTAAATAGAGATCCTCTTGTGATTATAACAACAATGTCCAGGTTTTCTTGTTGTAAAGAAGCCCATAATGCCCACTGGTGCCCCGAGGCCTCCCTTGGCTCACAGTTATGGTTTAGGGTATCAGGCCTGTAACATCCCAACTACTAGAAACAGTTTACATTTCAGGGGCTTCCATGGTGTCTTGGTTCTCTGCCACTGAATGGTCACATAGAAGGAAAACAGGACAACCTGAAGGCCCCATATCTCAAAATGTACCAATCACAGTCAGGATTATCTGATGTCTTGAGGTTCCCTCATTCTCTGAAATCCAACAGTAAACATTATGTAGGTGGAACACGTCAGAAGGACTTCTGGGATCTACCATTCACTGCAGTGCTTTCTTTTCCAAAATGGGCTCTTCTGCCTAGGGCTAGGAGGAGCAGGAAACATGGAATCCAGGGGGCAGAAAATCCAATTCCATTCTTGGCTTTCACACTGATTTTTCTGTGAGGTTCCACAGCTTTGTGTACTCAACCATTGGTTTAGATTTAGTCTGAGCAGAAGGGGGTGTACTGGACCAGATATTTTTTTTCGACCTGCTCGACAACAGGCACAACTCCCTTCCCAATCATGAGCTACAAACACGGAGATCTGTATAACGTAGTCATTAGTAGCAGAAAGGGTCAACGGGTCCCATCTGATTGCTGTCTGCAACAACGCCGACTTTTCTCAGTCTCTTGCACTTCTATGTCAACATACCAAGTCTTACACAAATATTAAATCCAGAATATTGACTACCGCTGTACTTTTGAGTTAATTATAAGTTTACTCTTCTTAACTCCACATTCACGCATATACAAATGGACATTTTCTGCTACCAATAACTACAATAACTACATTATACAGATCTCCACGTCTATATATATCAGCATGAGAGGGGAAAGAATTGGGCCTTTTGTCGAATAGGAATGTGGCTGCCATTCGAATAAAATTCCTTTCCTGCCATTACACTTTTACACCAGAGTCCCTTTCAGTCCGGAATATGGCCCTATATTTTCTTTTTCGGTGCAACAACTGCCATTCGAAAAAAAAAACCTTGACCCAAAATTAACTCCCACCTGGTTCCTTGGATTACAAACATAAAATGCGCGTTTTAAAAAAAGAACCTCGCTTTTCACGGAGTAGTCATTAGAAGCGTAATCAATGGTAATATTTAGACGGAGAGATTATCTGGAACATAGCAGGAAGCTGCCAGTCCTCCAGAGGTCTAATTTAGATAATTAACAAAATCGTTTCAAAAGGCATGCTAGAAGAGTAGGTAAAAATGAAAAGTGAGGTGTGCGTCTCGGGTCTCAGAAATAACTCTGACAAGGCCGACAAGAAAAGTGAGGTTCAGACTTTAAAACTGGAATTTTCACCTCCCTTTAAGGACAAACTACAGGCAGAGGCGGACTGGTCTGTTGAAGTGATTACATCCGTTAGACACCGAACTGTAAGTGCACAACTTCTTTAATGTAGGAACATCCATACAGGAAGCAGGGCACCACGCTCCTACCACACCGAGCTCTCCAACATCTCCCATCGAGCCTCGGTGACTTGGAACGTGGAATCCCTTTATGTCATTACAATGACATAAGCACCACAACACATTGCCCTCTTTTAATTAACAAAAATACACCTAAAAAAAACAGAAAATAAATAACTATAATAATATAGCAAAAGTAGAATAAAAACAAAAAAAATAATAACAACAACAAGCACATTCCAGTACAATTGTCTTAATAATATACTATTACTGTACCAGTTGCTAGACTGGACCTTGAAGTTCTGATGTGCATCCCACAACAAAATCTTTCAACCAAGTAGGAGGTACCACCCTCCTTTTACTGCCACTCAAATACTCAATAGACTCCTGTCTATTTTCTCTTACAGACCCTTTCCCCCCACAATCCACACCATTAATGCTTGATGATTCACACCTCTCGCCCAACAATCCGCAACATTAATGCTTCGTGACTCACACCGCTCACTCCTTTCCACCACTTCATCTTCCTCAGCCAACCAATCCAAGGCCCTCCTCCCTTCCATAGTCTCCTCCGTTTTACCTACAGAACCTTCTTTTCCTTGTTCATTCAAATGCAAAGCTATGCGTTTCAAATTCCATACCTTACCATTTCCAAGTTTAACTGCATTATGCAAAACTTCTATTACCTGTTCCAGGTCAAAATATTGGCTCTCCCCCTTCCTTATCCTATAAGGTTTCTTAACCTGAACCCACTCTCCTACTTCAATACTACCAGGTTTAACACCATGAGCTCTATCATAACATGCTTTAGTCTTCTCTTGTGATTTCTCCAAACTACCCCTCACCAATTCAGGTGACCATTGTTCCACACAGGTTTCCATCAGCCATGCAGGACTAAATTTGCACCTCGGTCTCCATCCTCTCAGAATCACAAATGGACTTAATCCTGTGGTATAATTCTCTGCAATTCTATATGCCCAAACTGCCTTCCGTACAGCAATATGCCAAATCATTACATTGCTTCATGGCACCCTGAATAACCCCTTTAATAACTCTGTTGAACCTTTCCACTGTGCCATTCCCACTGGGATTATATAAGGAAGTAGTCTTATACTTAATGCCTATTCTCTCAAATAATGTTTTAGCTGTATTGGAAGTAAATTGAACACCATTGTCACTCAACAATGACGCAGGAATTCCTTCAGACAAAAACGTCCTATCCAAATACTCCAGAACTGTATCGGTATCTGCCTTCTCCACCATTTCAACCACTGGCCACTTAGAGAACAAATCCAGCAAAACAATTACATATTCCTGGAATTCTCCTATGGGACCAAACAAATCCAAAGCTACACACTCCCAAGGTTGCTTGGGTAAAAGTTTCTGATCCATTGGTGGTCTCAAAGTACGTAAACTCTTATCTGCCGCAGAACATACTTCACAAACTCTAACGAATCTCTCCGTAGCCTTGTCAATCCTTGGCCACCAAAACAAATCCTTCACAACCGACTTTGTTCTAGTAATACCAAAATGCCCTTCATGGCAGAGTTCTAAAATCATGTTTCGCAAACCACAAGGAGAAATAATCTTTCTACCTCTAACTACAACATTCCTCTTTACTGAAAGTTCAGACCTAATTTCCCAGAAATGTCTACACAATTCAGATAACTGATCCTTTTTAGGCCAACCATTTACAACATATTGTAAAACCAATTGTGACACAGTATCCTTCTCCATTTTCCTCATCCAACATTCGTCCTTGATGGCTGGTTAACCCGAATCATGTATTAAAGCCACTTTGCAATCATGCCACTTGTCTTCCTCACAGCATTCTAGTAAACAAGGCAATCTGGACAAACAGTCAGCAACACAATTATTTTTTCCTGGTACATACTCCATGTGGTACAAATAATCCTTAATTCTCAAGGACAATCTCGCAATTCTCTCTGAAGCTGACACACTCCCCTCATTCGTAAGTAATTTGATAAGAGGTTTGTGATCACACTGGATGGTAACAGTCTTTCCCCACACAAATGTACGAAAATGCTCCAACGCCCATGCACAAGCTAAAGCCTCCTTTTCTATGAGGGGGTACTTTTCCTCCGACGGTGAGAAGGATCTGGAGGCAAACAGAATAATATTTTCTTTACCCTTATCTTTTTGTGAAAGAACGGCCCCTAGACCCGTTGCTAGCACCAGTCGTTAAAAAAAAGTCCAACCTAGGAACAAAACTTCCTAAATGAGCTACTTTACTTAGTTCACTCTTAATTCTCACAAATTCCTCCTCACATTCTGAAGTCCAAACAAATTTCACATTTTTTTCAGCAACAAAAGTATGTTATAAACCTTTTCCGCAAAATTTTGAATGATTTTTGCACAATACTCAGCCATACCCAGGAATGACTTAACATCGTCTTTATTGACAGGCGATGGTGCGCCAACAATGGCATAAATCAGAGACGATTTAGGTTTCACTCCTTGATCAGAGATTTCATGTCCAAGATAATTTACACACCTTTCCGCAAATTTACACTTACTTAGTTCCACCATTAATCCCTTATCCCGTAGCACACCTAGCACCTTACGTAATTTCTCATCATGTACTTCCCTGTTCTCCCCAAACACCAATATATCGTCCTGAAACAACATCACCCAATTCTCTTTCCCAAAATGTTTATGCATCAAACGCTGGAAAACAGCCGCAGCCGACGCTAGTCCAAACGGCATCCTTCTAAATTGGAGACACCCAAAAGGTGTTATGAAAGCCGTGAGTTTCCCTGACCTAGGGGAGAGTGAGATTTGATGATATGCTGCAGATAAGTCAATGGTTGAGAATCATTTTGCCCCCTGAAGACTTGAGACCATTTCCGTGATATTAGGTAAGGGAAAACGATCAACAACAATGTTATTATTCAAATGACACAAGTCTATACATAGACAAATTTTTCCATTGCCACGTCGAGCCACTACCATAGGTGAAATCCATTCTGAGCTCTCTATGAGTTTGATGACACCCATTTGTACTAGTTTATCTAGTTCTATAGACACCTCATCTCTTATCAATATCGGAACCGTCCTTAATTTGTGTATTTTCAGAACAGCATCACCCTTTAACACAATGTCGTGTACAAATTCATTCAAGTTGCCCAATTGTTTACTGAACACTCTTGGAAAATTTTCCTCCATTTCCTTGTACAACGCAGTACCATCGTTTACCATCAAAACTTTCTCATCACTATTAGGGTCCAACACCATATGTAAGTTCTCTTGGTCCTTTCATCCAAGAACCAATGGTCCACCTTTCATTACTTACAGTTTTCCTCTTGCATTCTTGTTCTTAAATGAAAATAGTAACCATCTGAAACCCAAAAGGTCAATTTTCTCGCTGGTATAACTTTCCAGGGATATATCCAACAATTGTACACCAATTTTCTCCACAAAATTCTTTCTCCATACTTCTTCATTAATTATAGTGAAAAGTGACCCTGACCCTGAATCTGCGTATATCAATATAGGTACATCACCAATTTCTATTTCACAAACAGGTTTGTCTTTTGTACTCTTGTCATTTACATTTAGCACAAACTTCCCTAGAACATTTCCAGCTTCTCCTGAGTAGATATTTTTTTCCTCTTCATCGCTTCCACTTTGACTTTTACTATCATGTGTGTACTTGACAGATTTATTCTTCCGTCTACACACTCTAGCGAAATGCATGCTGACTCCACAATTGCTACATCTTTTTTTAGTGCCGGGCACGTTTTTGCGTAAGCTAAGTGTTTCTTGCTGTCGCACCTATAACATCTTTTCTCACCGGAGTTGTTCCTTTCTTTTTGACTTGTTCTCTGCTCCTTCATTTGTATCCGATTTGTCACCTTATCATCGGTTTCACATCCTTTATCTGACTGCTTAAGCTCCAAGGCAAACCTTCCAGACATTTCTGTCTTCCGTACTATCCCTAGATCATCGTCCAGTGGCGAATCTACGTTAATCCACAACTTTTCTTGCATGGTTGTATTGTATGTAGGCATAACCAGTTGGTCCCTTATCAATTCATCATGAATTGCACCAAACTTACAATCTACAGCAAGCCTCTTTAAATCAGCCACATAGTCGTCTACGGATTCATCCTTACATTGTTTCCACGGAAAAAAAATATATTTGACTATACCTATGCACACCTTAGGTGCAAAATACTTTCAGTTCCTGTAATGCAGCATTAAACACAGTCACATCTCCACTAACTGGACATCTTGACATTTTGTTGTATGTTTTTAGGCCAAGAGGACCTAATCAATGCAGAAGAATCCTTTTTTTCTGTTCAGAAGTCATTTTACTCTCCTCATCAATTGCATAAAAAGAATTTAAAAAATAGTCTTTCCATTCCAACCATTTTGAGATTGGTTCACTCCCAGTGGACTGATAGAGAAACTCTGTTGAGCCATGTGCAAAATGCTGTTGGGGACACAATGTATATATATTTTTGTTCCCCAGAACTGCAAAATTCTTTTTATTCTATGTTCTTCTTCCTTGTATATGTATTTTGTTCCCCTGTACTCCAAGAGTCTTTTTATTCTATGTTCTTCTTCCTTCCACTTTAATTAATTAATTTATACTGCCTGTAACCCTGTTTCCTGTAAGTGCTAAGATGCCTCATACGCAGTCCAAACAGGCGTCTGTTTACTCTCTATGGACACGCATGCGTAAAATCATATTCTGTACGCAGCTTAAAAGCGTCTTCGTCGTCTTGGCAATCAAAATGGCCACCACGTAACGTAAGCAACGTTAAACGCGCCTCTGTTGCCTTAGCAACCAACGCTCGATGCTCGAATATCCCTCGTGGCAAGACGTTGACTTCACACGCATGCGCGCTCCCTCGCGCTGTGCAACTAAAATGTCTACATTTTAAATTATATTCCCCAGTCGGTGTCCCCACACAACAATAGGCCTTCGCTCTCACCGCCACAGCTGCAAGCGTCATCTAAGTGCGACCTGAATCCTTGTGCGATCAAAATTCCTTTGCACACTGAAGATTATCTGCGGCCCGTCCCACATTCTTGCCACCAAAGTGAAGTGATTACATCCGTTAGACACCGAACTGTAAGTGCACAACTTCTTTAATGTAGGAACATCCATACAGGAAACAGGGCACCACGCTCCTACCATACCAAGCTCTCCAACCGTATCCCGTCGAGCCTCGGTGTCTTGGAACATGGAATCCCTTTATGTCATTACAATGACATAAGCACAACATCTGTGGAGAAGAATTAAGATCTTCAGACAGGTTAGTGCTTCTGATAAGTCTCTATGGTTAGGGCAGAGTCAGTAACGTTCTAGGAGACCGCATGTTACCATGGAGATAAAACAATGCCCATCCAGACACCATTTACACTTGTCCGTCTCAAAGCTCTTTCTAGGTATGCCAAGAACAAGTCTCACAGATAGAAGAAGCCAGCCCTTCTCAGTTGCGGATTCACAACTCTATACCCCAACCACAGCTACCCAGAAGCCTGGAAAAAACTCTAGTTCAGAAAATGACACAAAATATTGCAGTTTAAGCCTTTTCACGTCACTTCGAGTTATCAACTCCTGACTGCAGTGCCTTAAGGGGCAAGCAGCTGGAGGAGGATCTAACTCAAAGTGCGCCCTCTGCAGCAATCCGGATGCACATTTTGTTTTTAGAATGTCTGCTTAGCTCATGCATACTTGATTTTAAATCAGTCATATGGTTTATAGGCCACAATATTTATATCTCATCTCCGATATAGCCTTGTGACCAGGGAACCATAAAAAAAACATTTCTAGTGCCCACCAGAGTATTTGTTCACAGCAAGAAAACAAATACTGCCAGGGCAAAACTCTGAGCTCTATGATCACAAGATTCTAGTGTGAAGAAAAACTCAGACAAGGACCCCAAGACTTAGAGAAAAAAACATAAAGCTGTGATTGCGCAGACCGTGATTACCCCAACGTAACAAAAAAAGTTGCTAAAAACATATAGTTGTTTAGAAGGAACAACACCAATAAGGCTGGAAAACTAGAAGGACTTCCTCACTAAATACTCATTGAGGAAATGAAGCTGGAGAAATCCACAAAAATGATATGAAAGTGAAATATTAACCAAGGAAATGGCTTAAGCGCAAACTAGATACAAAGAAATGCTTTTAGCACCCCAAGAAGATCACCTGGGGAACCCCCAAAAGACGCCATCTTGATCTAAGGTGTGTTCAACAAAGATCACTTGGAGGTAAAGGCAGATCAGCAACTCAGGTCAAGATATTCATTAACGTTGAGACATTTTCCTAGCACATGCCATGCAAATATTTTGAGCCTCTATAGGGTAGAAGCACAAGAGTTTGGGGAAAGGCTGCCATCAGTAGTGGGTTCAAACCTCTGAAAATTGCTTGTTTTGTATTTTAAGCATGAAGAACATCATGTAGGAACTAGGGACATTGTAGTGAAACACTACATAAACATAAGGTAAATTAACAACTTTATTAACTGTGAACAAGCGTTCCACGTCCTGTCCAGTAACTGCTTTTTCTAAACCTTCCTCCCAGTGTTCTCTTCTCTCCTGCATTCTTTGATATTATTACATCATTACTGTAAATCTTTCCCCTTAATTTAAACAACCAAACGTTTTCCTTCAATGTACATAGAAATTAATACTATCAACATAACAGAAAATACAACTGCAACCAAAACTAAAAAAAACAATTACATTCTTTAATCACGCAGATAGTCACCTAATTTCAAAGAACATTTGATTAACCTATTTGGTCTTTTAGAAGATTCGTAAAGTGGGAGGAACAGGCATGAAATCTATATCAATTTCATGATCCTCTCTTCCTATGTCTTCACGTAACAAATGATTTCCACCCTGTTCACTCTCTTGCTCCACTTCACTATTCACAACTTTGTCACAAACCTGCGCTTTATGTTCTGAAATCATCATGTAAATCATTCACATTGTACCCCCTAATGCTTTGTTACTCTGATCTCTCCAGACTTTATTGTTTGGGACATACTGCAACTTTGAGTTCCACACCTCGTCATCTTCTAATCTGACAGCTTTTTTTAATACTTGCTTCATGCGTTTAGGTTCATATTAAGAACTAACACCCCTGGGAAATATTACCGGTTTCTTAATTCTTACCCACTGTCAAACTTTTAATTCACACAATTTGACTCCATGTTTCTTGTCATAGCATTTTTTGTATTCTTCACTTATATTTATTATTTTTTCACTGACTTTTCCCAACGACCAAGGGCCAGATGTATCAAAGGTTTTTACCCATTCTATGTCTATGGGAAAATGTGTTCATACATATGGCCCCAAGTCACACCCACAGGTGTGAGCAACCACAGTGGGTTCATTTTTGATTTGGGGTTACTTCCTTTCATAAATTGAAACTGGGAGAAATGTGTGCTTTACACTTCCATTGTTTTATAAGATCAAAGAGTTTTGTACACTTGTGTTACCCAGCAAGAATTGCTTTGCATTGCTATTTGTATGGCCCCCTTTAGGAATATTTCTACCATTCCATTTCCCCTTGGATTGTACAGAGATGTGCTTTTAAGTCAAATACCACATTTTTTAAAATAATCTTTGGCTTTTTTGAGACAAATTGTACTCCATTATCAGTGAGCAAGATCATGGGTATTCCTTTGTTCTGAAAAATGTCATTGAGGAACTTCAATATATTATCTGCATGTATTTTGTCATCTATTTTGATTTAAGGCCATTGGGAAAATGCATCCATGAACACAACACTATATTTCAGAGAATTACCAATCAGTCCCATATTATCCGCTGGTACTTTTTCCCAATGGACTTTTGGACACTCAGAAGTATCACTCACTGGAGGTTTCAATGTTTTCAAAGATTTATCAGCTGACATACATTAAACGTAATCTCTAACTATGCTTTCTACATCATTATGAATGCCTGGCCACCAATATAAACTTTTCATTGCTGATTTAGTTTTCACTATTCTTAAATGCCCCTCATGACACACTAAGGCAGTGGTCATCAAACTTTTTAATGCCATGCCCCCCAGTTGAAAAATAACAATCAATGCCCCCTCCTCAGAATTTTTCACAATTATTTTATAAAGATAGCAATGTTTAAATATGTCTAGAACTATTTAAACATTGCAGTTAAGTGTGTTACCTTTTTAAAAATGCAGTAACATGCTTCTGCTTAAAACAAAGGCCTGTTATCTGTATAATGCTTCTTTTGGCTAGAGTCTGGTGCCCCCTTTCCCCCCGGGATCACTTGAGGCTTCCCTAGGGGGGCCCACCCCCAGTTTGAAGACCTCTGCACGAAGGTGATTTTTCTTCAAAGAAGAAGGTAGAATGATTTTCTCTCCACTAACAAGAAATCCATTGATGATAGCCAGTTTACTACATACCACCTAGAGTGCTCAGAGTTCTCCTAAAGCCATCCTACCTTCGCCTTGACCTTTTTTAAAATCTTGATCTTTCTCAGCCTCTGCTTCCTATTCTTCCAGATTTAGTGAGTATACTCTTGTTTAAATTACCTATGTAATCTCTTCGTTCTCCAATAAATCATCTTGATTTTATAATGAAGTAGTAGGCATTCTACATTTAAAAAATCTGCTACGCGTTTTTCTTTCCTGACACCTTTATACTTAAAATCCAATAGACACATAGACATGCAGGCTAACCTAGACGATACTCTAGACATTCCCACAGTAGTCATAATTTTCCCAAGAGGTTTATGGTCACATCTAACAATCTCTTATTTTCCCCATACAAAGGAATGAAAATGTTCTAAAGCCCATGCACAGGCTAGAGCTTTTCTCTCTATCATTGCATAGATCTCTTCAGAAGCCGATGATGCCCCTGAAGGAAGCAAAAGCAATTCGTACCTCACTTCCTGCACTATCCCTCTGAGAAAGAGCTGCCCAGAAACCTTTGCTACCAGCATCAGTAGTTACAATGTTGGTACATTGAGGATCAAACCATTGTAGTGCTGGTGCTGAACAAACTGCTTCCTTAATGATATCAAATTCTTGTTTGCATAAATCAAATCACACAAATTTTGCATTAGCTTATAACAATTTTCTTACTTGAAAAGTTTTCACTGAAAAAATTCCCACAAATTTTTAAAAGAATTCTACCAACACCAAAAATGACATAAGGTTCCTTTATTATGTGTGTATAGTGCCTCCCTTGTAGCTTTTAATAACCTTTCCTTAGGTTTAATTCCATTCCTACTAATCTCATGACCCAGGTAAGTTACCTGCTCCTTAGCAAACGTGCATCTGTCATATTTAGCAGTAAGGCCTTGAGGTTCCAGTACTTCTAGTACTTTTTCCAACGTCCTCCTCATCTAGACCCATAACAAGTATGTCATCTTGGAAAAATAAAACATTAGGCATTGAAACACGGCCTCCTCTGATGCTAAGCCAAAAGGATGAGGGATATCTGGTGGTAAGCAGCCGATAAATCCAAAGAGGAAATACTTTCATCCCTTTTGTCATAGTCAACATTTCACTAATCTTAGGTAAGGGGAACTGACCCACTATAAAGTTGTTATTTAGATCCTTAGATCAATTAACATCTCACTTTGCTATTGGAGTTGCATGCAACTACTAGTGGAGCTAACCATTCTGCCAGCTCCATCGGCTCAATGATTCTTGCCCCCACCAAACGTGTTAATTCCACTCTGACTTTGTCTTTGATAGCCAATGGTAGATTCCTTACTTTGTGTGTTTTCGGAACAGCATTGTACTTGAGAATAGTTTTGTGTTCAAAATGTTTTAACTTTCCAATTAGTCAATTGAAAACATTAGGAAACTTCTTCAGCGTTGCCTTTCCCATTACTTCTCCTTCATCTACTACCAACACTTGTTCTTTACTGTTTGAATCTAGAACTATCTGTAAATTCCTTTGGTCCCAGGACTGACGGCCCATTCTTTGACACATATAATTTTCCATACGCCTTCCTGTTCTTGAATCTGAATACCAACCTTCAAAAACCAATCATGTCAATTGTCTCACCAGTGAAGCCATCAGGTGCAATATCTAATCTTTCAAGAAAGGGCCCCAATTTTCTTTCAAAATTACACTTCCACATGTTTTCACTGGCAGTTCTGTAGGGAGATATATAATCGACTGCTATATGTGTCCCAACCCCACCTAATTTCTTAAAACATATTGGTTTGTTTTTACAATTCTCATATGATATATTCAGGACAAACTTTTCTCTGACGTTCAACACACCCTTAATATCATCTTTGCTAGAAGAATTAACATCTTCTGTTTCAACACATTTTACTTTGTCACTTTTCTCTTTCCTCATCTTGCAAATATGAACATGGTGACCTATTTTCCTACATCTTCTAGACTTTTGTTTTAAGGCCGAACAACATTTACTATTCACTAAATTGGAAGAATTTACATACCTGTAACATTTTAATTTCAAATTACTCATCTTAGGTTTGTCCCCTTTTTTGTTGTTATAAGGTTTTATTTCAGTCTTGTCACTGGAAGTTTTGCAAGAACCTCCAAATCAGATCCAGTCTTTTTCTCAACGGCTTTCATGCATCTTTCTGACATTTCAGCTTTGCGTACAGTAGACAATCTGTCTTTTAAATCTGTGTCTCCATTAATCCACAGTCTTTCCTGTATTGTTGAAACATGTGCATGCATTACTACCTAATCTTATATCAGTTCCTAAAGTAAACCACCTAACCTACATTCCAATTACAATTTTCTTAACACTGTTACATATTCATCAATAGTTTCTTCCTTCTGTTGTTACCTATGAAAGAGTTTTATCTAGTGACCCCTTATGCAAACCTTAGGAGAAAAGTACTAGTCCAATTGTGCAATAGCTTCTACAAATACCTTACCATCTCCAGCTATCATTTCTCTCTGGAATTGACTATAGATTCTTAATCCTTCTGGGCCTAGTAAATGTAACAGTAAACATTTTTCCTGTCTGCTGACAACTTATTCTCAAAATCAATAGTCACTACATAATTTACAAAATACCCCTTCCATTGCAGCCATGGAATAGGTGGTTCCCCTAAATCACACAAAAATTCTTTTGGAGGGTTGACAGTAATGTTGGCCATGTTGGAAATACAAAATACAAATTCAAAATACCACCAATGTATAGGCACTTATGCAGATTAAATTGTACAATATGGGAATTAAATACTGTTTTCGAACAACAATATATATTTTTTTTCTGTGCATCAGTAACCCACCATTTAATCTGTATTTATCAACTTGCTACGAAAAAAGAATTCCCTTAGTTTATTATATATAGATATAGATATATATATATATATATATATATATATATATATATATATATATATATATATATATATATCTATATATAATGTTTCAAACCAGGGAAAATGCACAAAAGGTGTGCAAAGCACCGAAAATTCTCTGTACGTAAAGCTAAAGGTGATTAAAGGTGAACAGATCACCAAAAGGTCTCCGCTTTTAATGGCCAAGGTGAGCAGACCACCAAACGTTATCCTCTCAACATTAATGAAAGGTGAGCAGATCACTGCTCACTTCAGTACTTACAGTACCATTCTGTACCTGCTGGAGTCTTGTTAAAAACGCGTTAGATGCGCACCAGTTGGTTTCGCGCATCACTCATTACAGTTCCTCAAACGACATGCACATTGGAAGGGTTGGGGACGCATACACTATAAAGGGAACACGTGCCATATCCAGCTCAGTGCGAACACACCGACTCTCGTGCCGTCCTTATGACTCTCATGCCGTCCTCTGTCTGCCCGAGCGCAGAGACCCAAAGTGGAAACCAGAATCCTCTGAACAAAAGCTTCTTAACACCGAAATCTGCAATCCCTGCACAAATGGAGTCCAGAATATCTCTGTCTAAATCTCCGGCTCCCATGGGATGGCCACGGGACACTCCCGAAGTCGAAACGGCCTAGGAATACAACGCAAGCTCAGCATGATCCATTGGTTTGTGACAATACTTGGCCACTAGCCATCACCAAATTTTGTTTAGTGAGACACTACACAAATATGAGGTAAATGAACACCTTAATCAACTCCGACCAAGCGCTCCACGTCCTGTCCAGTAAGTGCCTTTTTTAAACTGTCCTCCCAATGCTCTCTTACCTCCTGTATTCTTTGATATTATTACTACAGACCTTTATGTTAAATTTGAAGATTTAAGAAAAGTAAAATAATGTCAAAATGTAGGCCCTAATTATGAGTGGCTTGGAATTAAGCAGCAGTAATACTTTACTGGACTGATGTCAGGAACACCGGATTATTAACAATTCTGGTAATATCATGGGATCACTAGAAGATCCTCTACAGGGCACTTGGAAATAAGAATAACATGCAAAAACATCTAAACATCTAAATTGATAACTCCAGACAAATTTCCAAGCACATATTAAACTTGCTTTTGGCAGATGATAGGTGACTTGAATTCCATGTAGAACGAATTACTGCACCCACAAATACCAGATGCAGCAACGCTTCACAAGCAGTAAGGCCATTTTGGGCCAAACAGGATTACCTGCACTCATAAAAAGGACCCTAAAAGTGAAGCGGTGATATAAGGTATCTTCCCTAAGATAGACCCCTTGCCTACAAATGGTCTGTAAGCATCTCTCTGCAGGCAATGATAAACATCAAAATGTTTCTTGAAGAAAAAAATAAGTACTGTCAAGAAAGCCATTTATACCACAGGCTTCATATGATACAGTGAACTGAAGAGCTTGAGGTGAACATGAAAGCTCATGAATTATACTGGCCGGCACAACACAGCCAGCCAAACAGACATGCACACTTTGTGGTGCACATACCCCACCTCCAGCCCTCCTCTGGCCCGTTCCATCCCAGCCTGCCCCACCCCCTTACTCCCAGGAAAAATTAAATGGTAATAACTTAGTGTTATTATCATTTTATTCTTCCTTTTTCTACAATCCAGTGGGGCAACGCTTCTCTGCCTTAGCGGAGGATCCACCCCTGGTTCCCACAGGAGGCAGGGTTAAGGAGGGGTCTCAGGATTTAGAATACAGTAAGAGATATGACCTGCCTGTTATTAGGAAAGAAATTAAATGTGGCGAGCTAATGATTTTAAAGATCAGGAGGGCTAGGTCGTGGGCTCCGGATTTTCAGGTATGTTGGAGTTTAGCTACCAGTATATGGTGATGGTTTCATGGAGGCTGTGATTTGTAGGAGGGAGACAGAGGCATAGTGCTGATCTACCTACTACAGGATCTGCCTCCGCCCTGCAGATTACATGTTCCAAGCCCTGTAAAACAAATGGAGTTGGGGTGGATGGGTAGCCAGCGAGCAATGTGCTTGCTGCACTGTGGCCTGCGAGCCACAGGCCTCAATTTCTGGACAATGTAAGAGTGGTTATGTTTATTATGTAAAAAAGTGCCTGCTTTTAAGACTGGCGGGCAGGGGGCACAGATTCAGCTACTCACCTCGCAGGTTTATTTGAAGTTGCTCTTTTGTGGAATGGCAGCATCAGTAGCAGCAGGTTAATACTTGAAATCATTCTTGTTGATACAGCCAAGTGCACCACTGAATTAAGTCAAAGGTGTTAAAAGAACACTTGAAAGTCAGTGAAGTGCTGCTGACCCTGGCGACATCCAAACATAAGCACTACGGAGATGAGCGTAGCTTGGTCAGTGAGATGGGGGGATGAGCTTCAGATTTTCCAACAATCATGTGGGCATTTATTATTAAAATTAATTATTCTACAAGCAGGTCCCATAACATGGGCTTAAGGGGTAGTGAAAAAAAATGGACAGGAAAGCGGAATTGTAGGGGTACTAAATGAACGAAAATACTCTGTGTGTGTGCATGTTTTAGTCTGTGTGTGTAAACATTCCTGGTGAACTAATGACAGACACATCATCATACCTGACTGAAAGCCCCTGCACCCAACTAGTTATCACAAAATACTTTTATTAGGGGGGTGTAACACCCAAACCACACCCTTGAAGCTACGCCCCTTACTGCAGAGGAGGATGTCTAAGCCCACACATTACTAAAGCGCGCATGGGGGTGAGCGGAGGGGGGTTCGCTTTGTCTGAGAAGGGCTTTGCAATGGGGCAGCAGTGAGAGCTTGGCTAGAATGCCCATGCCCAGTGAGGGGATGAGCGGGTGCAATTGTTGGAACAGCTCCCCTGGTGATAACCTGTAACCCGGATGCAGCTGCATCAATAGGCTCACAAACTATTTATTTATTCATTTTATTTTTGCGATTTTATATAGCGTGAACATGACCCGAAGGCATCCGAGCACTTTACAACACACAGAATACAGGGTTACAGCAGGTTGCGTTAATAGTAGTTGAGCTCGAATGTTTACGTCAGTTTATGTATACAGGAGTTACCACAAGAGACCGTTACAACAATAGGGCAGAGGATATGAACAGTTAAACGAAAGAAGATGAAAGGTACATTGGAGAAAGTACATAAGTCTGGTCAAGGGTGAATTAAACAAGATATCTGTCAAATAAGAGGAGCTTCAGGTCCTTTTTGAAGGTTGCTAAGCAGGTGGTTAGACAGAGTGAGGGAGGCAGAGAGTTCCAGAGTCTAGTGGCACTGCCAGAGAAGGACTGATTCATGTATTGTTCTCGCCTGAAGGTGAGGGGGGGGGGGGCAAGAGCAGGGATTGGGCATTTCTGGGAACCCCTATTTGCTCCGGAGATTTTTAGTTTCTCATTTAGATAGGAGGTTGAGGAGGAGTGCAGCACTCTGGTGATGCAAGCAATTTTGAATTTGACTAAAGCTTACAACAGGGTAACCCATCATCAGTGCAGGCAGTAACTGGCACAGGCCGTGGACGAGAGGCGAAATGACCATTGGGATAAGAGGGCTTTAGCTGCTAAATGGTCTAGCACCACCCTGTAAGCTGAAGTGGGCAGGGCTCACGGGGCAAGGGATGCAGTCCTGCTTAATCCGATGTTATTTTGCTGGCTTTGCCAGATAATACTACCACTTTACGAGGTTCCGTTTGTTACAAAGGCTCCAACAAAACACTGCTGTCCCCGCAGAACATGCATACAAACAGCCAAAGATGAGCACCTCAAGGTTGCAGTTTACGTATTTTGCAGTCCTTAGTGGCTTGCAGTTCTTGGGCCAGATATCAAGCAAGCGCAGAGTACCCAAAGACTGTTCTCTTCTCCTCGTGCATATCACAGATTCAGGCTCATCCACCTCAGATGCGGACCACTTAAAGCACTGCACTCTATTTTAGCTAAGATGTTTTGTTTCTTGCCTTCATTCTACAGTAGAGCTTTCAAGTAGGCCTTTAGTTCTGCCATACTGCTTTTGGTGCATTATACTTTGTTGCACATGCTTGCAGTATATTGTGTGCACAATGAGGGTTACATTGTGTTTTAGGTTGTTGAAATTTGCAGAATGTGCTGTGGCTTACCTGGTTTGCAGAGTTAGTCGAAGGTATATGGTGTGGCCTGATTATGACTTCGGCGGAGAGGGTTAATCCGTCCCAAGTGTGATGGATATCCCACCTGCCCACCCTATTACGAGTTCCATAGGATATAATGGACTCGTAATTCGGCGGGTGGTCTATACGTCACATTTGGGACACATTAACCCTCTCCGCCGAAGTTGTAATCAGGCCCTGAATGTGTTAGGGTTGCAGTGTGTGAGTGGGCTGTGGTCAGTGGGTTTGGAGACTGTCAGAGGTCAACAGAGTTTACAAAGTGTATTAGGTCAGCATGGTTTCCAGTGTCTGCTAGGAGTCTGTGAGTTTGCACAGCGCCCACTTGGTGGACACAGACTGCTCTGAGGACATGAACACCAAGAAAACAGGGAGCCTGTCCGCAGCACCAACAGAACATATCCATCCTTGTCCCCAGCCGGTCTTGCCCCTGCTTTTGCTTGATTTTTTTTTATATTCACACAGAGATGAACAGCAGTAGCAACAAAACACTGCTGATTCTGTGTCAGTGTAATGGCCGATCACCATTAATTGACCAAAATATGTGGTATAGTAACAGTTACTATTGTACTGGTGGCTCAAGATGCTAATGTGCCAACTCCAAGGATCTGTGTTTCCGTACCATAGTCACATGTTCAATTCCACATAGGTTCAAGTAGCCTTTCTTCTTTCTGATGTCCACCATTGAGCTGAGGTGTGCTAAGGAAGAATTACCATTCAACAGCACAAGCAGACTCTGGGTGTTGAACTTGCACTCTACTAATATGTGCGTTATGATTTTTGGTAACAAAAAAAATACAAACTCTCAGAAATGTTCATCTACAAACGGTGGTTCTGTGTTCCTCTAAACAGGCAGAACACAACAAAAGGCAGGACCACAGGAACAGCACTCCTATACACATATCCAGTCCACTTGGAGTCACTGCTGGCCTGGAACCGCGTTTCATATGGCCATGCAGTTCTAAAATGACTGCTGACGGGGCCCCACTGGCTCTCTAACCCCAGGAGATGGAGCAGCTCTGAGCACCACGGTGACCAGCTGACAGCCTATACTCTCCATTTAAGTTGACCTCATTTCTGACATTGTGGAATGTGTCCGCTATGAAAAACGAACTGCAGTCACTTGAAAGATACTCTCTCCCAGAAACCTTTGGAGAATACATTGGAAATGACTCAGAATTGGAGGATTCTTGTGTCCTGGTTATTTTTGAAGAAGGAATGTAAAATGGTAGGGTAGTAAGTTAAAAAGACCAGGTGGTGAGGTACATAAAAAAGTAAGATGAGAGAAAGTGCTGACAGGAGGAGGGTTAATTAGGGAAGAAGACAGAGGAAGGACTGGACTGGAGGATGGGACAAGTGTGAAAGGCAGGAGGATGGAGGGGGTGGGCGAGGAGCGATGGAAGAGGGAACACCAAGATTTGAGGGGGAAAACGTTTGGGAGTATGCTTAATTTATTAAACAAAATAGTACTTAGTACAGGGGCCCAACGTTTTTATTAGCAGCCAGCTGTGAGCTGTCAAATGCCAGGATTAACAATACCTGGACTGATTACATCCAAAGGAGACAGTTTCTGAGGGTGTTTATTAAAAGTGCGTTGACAATTATGGAGGACTCCAAGGTTAGGGTAGGGTAAAGTGAGATACGTTTTTCACGACTTCTGAATATTCATTTTGCTTCATGACTGCAAGGTCACAGAATAAAATGTTTTTTTTAAAAAAGTTTTGGAGAAGGTTCAAATGTATACGGTTCATTTGCAAACTTAATTACGGAACCTGATCTTCTTTATTTCAGTTGGGTAGTGCTTGGAAGGGGCTATACACACTTTTGAGGCTTTGCAGTTGCTCCTGTCAATTTAACCGACTCTTGCAGGTTCTTGTTTATTCCGGTTTTCTCCTATTGTGACTGTTTTCCTATATTTTGCTCACTCTATATTTTCCGCCTGCCGTCTGTTGCTCTAAATCAAAGTTTGGTGATGAAGAACTAAGTCCCAATCACAGAAACGTAGTGATGGTGCCCACCACCGGCAACCAGAGGCATAGATTAAACACTGGTTCTGTAAGATAAGACCTGAAGAGAGAATATGGAGGTAATTGTGAAGAGAGAGAGTGTAAAATGAGGGTAAGAGGAGAAACTACAGGGTGGTGTAGGATACAAGGGATGTTTCACTGTGCCCACAGATAAAGAGTGACAGCTAGAGAGGGAGGGATAGTGGGGCTGCTGGAAGGACAGAGACCATCAGGGTTAGACATGTCGAGTTCAAGAAGGTCATGGACAGAGGGAAAGGCTAGCCGAAGGATGGTCCTTGAAAAAGAAAATTCTTTTTGCAGATATTTTCACAAAAGGTGTTACTATTTTATATTCTGCTTCTTCTAATGCTCATTGTCATGATGCAAGTTGAGGTATCTGGTCTTTGCTGTGGCAGCACCATGGATACTTACACTTTCTGATTGGGTTTGTTGTTTCATGTTGCTGTACTGTCAACATCTTTTCAAATGTGTGTTGCGTTTTAGACCTGGAAAAGTCAAAACCAAGAATATTTGAGGAGCTGGAGCTCCACATCCAGTGTGCTAATAGTGTCTGAACATTAGGCATCCTGTCCATGACACCAAGAAAGTTATCTTGTGTACGGACATCCTATCTTGCAAATGTTGAAAAAGTATTGTAGGTTTGTAAACACAGTATGAAAGCAATGGCAAAACAAATACCAGATTATGCTGAGACTCATTCTAAAGCAAATTTAATTTGCGATTGATTGTCTTAGAAATAGAAGACAGCATTCTACATCCTGTAAGGTCTACTGCCCCAATGTGTAGTAAAATGCAACATTTAACAGTGTTAAATTGCTGTCCCCAATGAGTAATTTTGGCACAAGCTCTGAAGATCACTCCGCCCTGCAATTCATAATCTTAGCCCCTGCCCTCCTCCCAAAGTCTATGTCTAGTTGCGCCCCTGCCAAAGACATATGTTAAGGGGCTCAGACTGACTGTTGCAGGGTGCTATGATGCGGCTCCCAGGACCAGGTAACCTCCCATTCAAGCCCAAAGTTTAGGGAACTATTGCTTATTCCCATCATTACTAGTGGCAACAAACCTGTAACTCCTCCAATGTACCCAACATCTGCAGAAATAGGAGGTTGATATTACCTAATCTCACTTGTATTGACTTTCGCAACATCAGAAGGATGATAACCTGAGTTGGCGCCAAAGGGTTTCGAACTTGTGACCTACAGTCTGCTTGCAATTATCTGTGGCAGGTGCACAAGACCACTGTCCTACCAGCTGAGGCCATAAAACCTTTGAGAAGAGGCAGGGCCACCTACTCCCAGTGCACCCCGTGGTTAGACCAGACAGCACTAGGATGCGCCCCCTGGAAGCAACAGCTTGATCACATACGGAATAAACATCAGCTTTCAATCAAAGTTATTGATTTATAGATAAACAACACTTACGGAAAAAACACTAAGGGTTTATAATGTTCATTAGCCCTAACTGTTCCCAAAAAATATTGAGAAGTGTTCTATGACTTGGTCTGATTTGGATTCTTAAAGCGTTGCGTACTGCGCTAGATATCACTCTGGTGTCATGATTGGCCATTGATGCTATCCAGCGAGCCCTCGGCACCACATGACAGCTGTAAAACGCATCTGATCATCTTTAACCTGGGGCCACTGGTAGTGCCACGGGGGGCACTGGTAGTGCCACGAGGGCAAAGAAGCCCAAAATCACAGCAAAGCAGAGCATGACCACACAATGAGGAGTCTTTAGGGTGTTGTGTAGGCTATGTTTTGAGTTATATTCTAACATAAGCCATTAACCAAGCCTTGATAATAAATGGAAATAAAAGACGATGTGTCCCATTGCCTGCTAGCCGAGGTTAAAATGTTTGGTCTATCGTGTGGAATTCCTGGTAGCTCATGTTTGGGGCGAGGGATCAACCTCGACTACCGGACCAATAACACGGATCCTGAATGGCTGATCTTGGTTGAAAAGTTTAAATAGGGCCGTGCTGTGATGCACTGAAAACTGCCTATCTTCTTGCTAGAGGCAGGGGTCCCTAAACGATTGAATCATTGTTACTTCAGATCTACTGGCATTTGCCTCATAAGTTCAATATTCCTAGGGCCCAGGGACCCCAGCCTTCCCATCATCGGCAGAAGGAAATGTCATGCCCACCTAGATGGGCCAAAGATCGCAACAGAACCATTTGGTCCTATTGATGAGTTAGCGATCCGAAGTGCATGGAAAGGGTGTGGAGAATTCCATGCCTGGCGCAGGACACCTTGGCTCTAACTATCTGTGCCGAATCATGCCTGTGCAGCAAGTGCGCAACACCGCACCCAGAAAAGGCAGCTGCAGGGAAGCATGCTGACCTGCAGTCACCTTTCTGTGGGTCTGCCCACCTTCACTTAGTAACTGCTGGCAGTTCTTCCCCGTCTCTGATGTGATGCGGCATGGAGGCCTACATTTAGGTTAGAGTGGCTTAGACATGATAACCTCGCGCTGGGTGCAGGTTTCTTGGAATCACCCCTTTCAGGTAGGTCAATTAAGCTTACCAAGGGACTAGTTCATAGGTCCATTATATGTTTAGTATTTGAAGAAGCTGTGCAGGGCTCCTGCTCCAATCGAGAAGGAAGCTAGTTTCTGCCTCAGCTAATGAATGGGAGAGCAGATTGTCTGGCCTTGTCCCCAGACAGAGCAGTGGAAACTGTTTTGGACTGGAGCTGCATATGCACTCGAGCTTTTGGGCTAGATTTGAGAAAAATAGCCCCTTGAGAAGGCTCCTCCTTCGCAATCCGAGGTCTGGCAGGGTGGAATGAAATTATGTCGATTTCTCTCGAAAGACGAAAATGCAAGGAACAATCTGCAGGGTTGGGCATGGGGGGCATGTTATGGACTGATTTGGCCTGGGATGACACATTAACCTTTTGACATACACCATGTTACCTAAAAGTTCACATTCACACAGCATACCTTTTTGTATACAAAAAGAAAGTAGGTAAGAAGGGGTCCACTTCTAAAAGGAGCAACAGACTTTGCCAAAAACATGACAACTTAAAATTACAAGTTACCGCCAACAGCCAACAACAACCCCCATAAAAGTGTGTTGAAGAGGAAGTACTTTTCGAAAACAGTTAAGGGGCACTTAATAGACTTATGTGCTCATACAGGTTGCTGGTGAGGACCGGGGCTCATGCGCCGGAAAAATACCTCTAACCATAGAAGCCATAAGTAAGGATGAGAAGGGGTATGGTAAGGT
Source organism: Pleurodeles waltl (assembly GCF_031143425.1). Classification (NCBI taxonomy): domain Eukaryota; kingdom Metazoa; phylum Chordata; class Amphibia; order Caudata; family Salamandridae; genus Pleurodeles; species Pleurodeles waltl. The sequence continues at coordinate 546,805,479 of NC_090440.1, read as the reverse complement.
CAACGGGATGCAGGGGGCGTAGCAAGGGCTACTGTACCACACAGGCCTCTCAAGTGACCACAGCTCTTGGCTTGGGCCAGGACTCTCGTCCCGCATGAAAGTGCAACAGCCGGTGCCACGTCCCCCAGCGCGAGCACTGCGCAATAAGCGCTTTTGCTTCCAATGGGGCGCCTGCAATTCCCACTACGAGTCCCTGCGTCCGTCCCAATTTGCCGCCAAGAGGTGCTTTGTAATTTCGCTCGGCTTCCAGATCCTTGAAACTTATTCCCAGTAGGGCCTACCTACTGGCGCTGCACGCAATCAATGCTCTATTACCATGCAAATACTGCGCCGGCTGGCGATGTTCTTCCCTGTTTAACCCCCAATACATAATTAATGTTAGTTCTCAAACAGAAAACCTCACCACGCCAGCTCCGTGCTGCTGGTCCAACTGACACAGCTAAAGGAGATTGCTCTATCAGGCGGGGCGAGAGGATTTTCTAAAGATTTCCACGGTCCCCCCAGACCACCACACAAAGTATTTCCAATCAGTCAGTGCTGATACTGTACTTTCCAAACAACTGGTAAACACTGCATATTGGTCATCGTGCAAACTGTTCAGAATTCTGCATTATGCATTTACACCTCGCATCATGGGGCTGACATAAACCATAAATCACAGATATATAGATGCATAGATATTGACTGCAGACAAAGACCGCAAGGCCTGCCTGTTTCAATGCTCTGAGAGGCGGGTGCGGTGGAGAAGACACCGCAGACTATTGTTTGAGAGCAATGCGAGGAATTATAGGGAGCTTGGAGGAAAGGGAAGGCAGGAGTGTTTGAGGAGGCGCATACGTTTGAAGAGGGAGAGGCAGGGGTGCTGGAGGAGGGGGGATCGGAATGTATGAGAGGTGAGTGGAAGGAAATGTTTGAGGAACGGAATACTGGAGTGTTTGAGGAGAAATCCAACTAGCTTCAAGAGGAGGTAAAGCTGAGCATTTGCTGGGGAGGGGGGAGGAAGAGTGCTTGAGGAGGGGTGAGGCAGGAGTGCTTGAGGATGGGTGGGAGGGAGTAGTATTTGAGAGGAAAGCGGACGGAAAGTCTGAGGAGGGGATACTGGAGCATCTGAGGAGTGATTCCGACGTGATTGGAAGGGGGCTATGCCGGAACATTTGAAGTGGGGGGGAAGAGTGTTTGAGGAGGGAATGGGGGGTAGTGTTTGGGCGAGGAAGGAATGTTTGCAAAGAGGATTCTGGAATGCTTGAGGAGGAAAGAGTCTAAGGAGCTTGCAGAGTTGGCAGGCAGGAATATTTGGAGGGGAGGAGGAGTGCTGGATGACACAGGAGTACTCGAGGAGAGGGAAACGAGTTTTGAAAGGGGAGTGGAAAGAAATGCTTGCGGCGGTGTACACAGGAGTGCCTGAGGAGGAGTGAGGATGGAGTGGTTGTAGAGAAGAAGGAAGGAGTTCTTGAGGGGAGGTAAGGCAGGAGCACTTGAGAAGGGGTGAAGCAGGATCAGTGGAAAGGGGGGACAGGAGTGGTTTAGAAGCGGGTAGTGTGGGGAGTTTTTGTGAAGTGGGAAGGTGGGTGTTTTGGGGAGAGGGAGCGGGTGTGTCTGAGGAGGGTAACCTCTGGAGTGTTTGAGGAGGAAGAGGCATTTAAGTGGAAAGAGACAGGAGTGTTCAAGAGTTGGTTCAAGACCTTGAGTGAAGTAGAAGGGTTAACAATGTTTGAGACCCTGAGAGGGGTGACTTCAGAGGAGGCAGCAATATGGTGCTGCTTGGTATTTCCCATGCCCACCTTCCTGTTTCAGAGACAATACAGAACATGGAAAAGTCCATCAGGAAATGAATTTCCCACCCTCCCTGTGGTTGGGGGAGTCACACAAGGTTGCAACAGGAACTGCAGCCACAGAGCCCTCCTTTAGGCATCAAGGAGTTAAAACCTTCTCAGAGATCACCCCATAGCGCCTGCCCATGACCTAATGACCTTTCTCAGTGAAAGGGTAAGTCAACAGTATCAATATACACTTTGGTAAAGGACTTGGAATCTCCAGTTCCAGAATACTACAAAGTATATCAATTCTGCTAAACCTAACATCTTGTAATGCCTTTTGTATGGCACCAGACTGCACCATGATATCCACAGTTGTTTGCTATGATTGGAGATGAGCAGTGATGGAGAAGCCCACATGGGATGGCCTCACATTTGGCAGACGAACAAGGATCAGTTGAAGGCACCCATAATAAGAACTCACTCAAGGATAGTAACACCCAACTCAGCACCACCTATCAATGAGAACTATCAGAAAACCTGAAGACAGACGTGAACCTAATCCAAATTACAAAGTCACTGGCATAATATTCATGCCTCATCCCTGTTTATCCGGGTTTTCTGCATTTTCTAAAAAGAAGCACCGCACAAACATTTCCAAGGTGACAATCCACACAATTAGCAGTTAAGGGGCCTATGATCACAGGCGAGCAAAATGCCTTTACTACTTGTTGTAAAATAAAACACATTGCAAAATAGGAGTTGGCTCTTTGTTCAAATTCAGTTCATATCCCACCAGAAGCTTGACCTTCCAGGTAAGCCTTTAGCTCTGACTTCAATATAAGATAACGCCCCACATTCCCTCTGACATCCCTTAATTTCATTGTTTGCTGGAAATATACTACAGCACTACAACACATCTTGATTTGTAGAAACACAGACTTGACAGAAACTCCAGATCCTTACTTACAAAATAAAATCCACAAACAACATCGCCAGATTGAGTGCCCCAATACCTCTTCAAGGTACACTGACTATGCTCACTCACCATATATAAAAGTTGCATGCCACATACATTTTATATTCAAGTAGACTCATTCTTTGGTATCTTCTTCAATAATTTGAGTACAAAAAAACTACATAACCCTTTCACCACATGCTGGTAAAAATGTACCACAGCCAAATCAAACTTGCACATTTTCTTCTAAGTTTGTGCTTCACACCCCTCCACGTAGTGCCCACTACATGGACTTCTGATAGCCGCAAATCCCAATACTCTGGATTTGAAATGAACAGAGATACTCTGGCATGTGACACCAACACAAAGGGTATGCTGTGGCATAAGTATGCCCCTACAATAGTGACAATGTTAGGTGTCTATAATCCAGATGCAAATATATCTGCACTGCATCTCAATATCTCCTAAAGTGGTCAATGTGTCCAAAATATTAGAACGCCGGAGTCTGTTAGTCTAGGCTATGGGTTTCTATTCAAATTCCACACATCTACACTCAAACGTATTTATCCTACCTAGCCATGTTCACTTTTTATTGGCTTCATCAATATGTGAGGCACCTATCATATTTTGATCCTGCTAAATTTAAGATACAATTACAGTTGGTCTATGGGTCCAAATGCTTACCCACAAGAGAGTAGATGCAATGGTTCCAGTCTTTCCATCGACTTCACCACACAGAGTTTTGCAGGGTTTACTGATGTTCTACAAATCAGTGATTCATGTACAGTGTTACAGGTGGAGGCATTAAATACTATATTATTTGGTTATTACACAGTACACACAATAATCCAAAAATGTCATTTTAAATAGTCACCTGCAGTAGTTCACCAAAAGCACAGATGGAAGAGAAGTCTACAGCTGTGCTGTGATAACACTATGTTATGCTATTAATCGTGTTTGACCAATGACTGTGTTTCACCACTGCGCATATTAGTTGCTCAATGTTAACCAGTAGCACATTACATGTTGTATTAAGTTTAGCTGCCTATTGGCTTTAACATGGCATTAGACATTACATTTGGTATTTAGGTTAGCTGTCTATTGGCTACAACGTGGAGTTAGACATTGCAGTTGAGACATTGCAGATGAGCTGTGTTTTTCCAAGCTGTGTTTTTCCACATGATAGACCAAGCTGTGTTTTTCACACCAAACCCTAGCTGATAAGAGAGCATAGATTTTGTGTTTACCTCTCAATCCAGTCAGGGAACGAGTGAAGTTTGGAGACTTGGCCACTCTCCAAGTTTATTTGGTTCCCACACTGAGTTTGCTTTTAACGGTGGCCCTGGGCAGCAGCGAGAGAGAGAGGATCTTGACTTCAGGCAAGAACGAACGTCAGTTGCCTGTCTCCCGTTTGGGTGGAAAATCTCTTTCTCGCAGTTGAACCGGAGTCATCAACTTGCAGACCTTAGAAAGATGAAGCGGAGTGATAGGCCCTACGGCGATGCAATTTTGACTTTTATACTTTGCTTTGAAGTTATGCTATAATATAATCACATGTATTTGCTGTATACATTGCAACTGAGAAGTACTTTGCTATATTTTGCTTTCATTGCTGCGACTACTTTTAAACGTGTGCTTCCAACCTACTAATCTCGTCTTTTAGGAACCTCGTGGTGAAGTAATAATAACAATTAATGTCTTCTTTAAACTAAGAAGTGCATTCCAGAGAAGTTTTGTCAGCTCGGTCATAAGATAAGAGAAGGAAAGCAAAACACACTATAAAAAGCAAACCCACAAAATGGTGAACTTTGATAGAGACATCAGCAGTACAGATTTTAAATAGCATGAATCCGGTGGATAATCTAACCCAAACACCAAAGACAAAACATCAATTTATATTATTTTAACAAAAAGAAGTGCTACAGGGAAGCTTGGAACAAAGCGGTAATTGGAGTCCTATGGTAATCTTGGTTTCTCGGATAAGCTGACAAAGGAGGAGGTGAAGAGGGACGATATGAAGCAATAATACTTGTTTTGAGGGTGGTAATTAATTCTCTTGTGTGATGTAAGTTTAAACTCCTGCAAATTCATGTCTGCTACTGGAAAAGTGAAAATTGATGAAGTCACTAAAGTATTTTACAGTTTTATGGGGGTTCTGAGATGACTGGTACTCAGACAATGCTCCTATTTCTAGGGTTGTATTTAATGCCAATGATCTTTGCAAAGGAATGTATGTGAAGATTAAGAAGCATTAACAAATTATATAAATTCCAATATGAGCAATGGTGAAGAGATAAGAAAACAATTGTGCATACGGCTTTTATCAAACCTGAACGTCTTTAAAAAATAAATAAACTTGAACAGGGCTCATGCTTGAAGTTCACACATATACAATACGGAAAGAGTTATGGATTGCACATTTATGCACCATTTACAAAAGCTTTCAAAAGAAGCGTAGAAACTGACCACAAAAAACAAATTATAAAGCTACAGTTTGATTCAAAGGTTAGCTGAAGCTGGGTTCGCCATAGAGATAAGAGCAGGGAAACTTATGGAATGTTGGTAGAATTAACTTCTTTAACACATGCTGTAAATTAAGTGCTTAAAACTGCACTGTAACTGGGAAGTTTTACAATGAATGGGTCAGCCACTAATCAGTATTTTTGAGTATGTTGCAGCACAGCCAAAGGAAATGATAATAAACAACTTCAAAATAGAAATACTCAGATAATGTTTGGTGGGATACTGAAGTCTGAGATAAAATGCAGAATATACCAGTAAGTCTGGACACTAGTGCATATTCGTGAGTCCAGTCTAAGGGATAAAAATGGTAAACTTTGGAAAATAAAACCTTGATATGGGAAAAGAAAAAAGCTTGAGTGGAGAGGAAGTGTCTAGACATGGAAGACGTAATTAAGTCAAATGGATTCAGGATTTGAGGGTGTTTGTGGCTGCATTCAAATTAGTACGTATTCAATTATACCGTTCACTCTCAGCTTTTCAGACCATTATTGTACCTATCTGCAAAACTGATTTTGAACATCTAATTTGCAACCTTAAGTCATTATGTGCCTCCGATCTGAATTATATAACAATCAGCATGATAAAGGCTCTTGCTAAAGTCTAGGTTAAACTATTAACACTCCTATTTAATAACAAAGACAGATTTGGCCTAAGCTACATGCTCAAACCGATTCATGGAACAGTGAACATGTTGGATCCAGATAAATGTGCCTTAATTGCTTCATTTTCTCTGGCTTGGACGGACCACTTGGATGTCTCCTTTGCCCAGCCTATCCTGGGTTTACTCCACATACCATGTCACCTGCCTTGTCTACGCCTGCAGGTGGCGGGGCTAAAAGTATACCCACCAAAATTAGTGATGCTCTTTGCTGCACTGCTGTCGCTGCTCTGCTGGGCCGGATCTGGAGTTCAATGTTCAACACTAAATTGACTGAATTATTTCTCCCATTGATGACATAACTCCTTAAAAAAACCTTGCTCTCGTAGAGTCACTCTAACAGTTCTTTGGTACCCAGAAGGTCTGTGAGCCACTAAGTGTTAATGCAAAACATTTGAGAGAATTTGGATACAAGTTTATAACTCAGCTGCTTAATCAGAAAATAGGTTCCAGATTAACAATGACAAAAGACTGGTTAGGAGAGCCCGAACTGTTTTTAATCTAGCCTAACAATTCCTGCTGCACAAAAATCCTCTTATGAAATCGACAAAGTTGTCAAAGAATCAAATGAACTTTCTTCTAGATCTACACCTGTCCTTACCTCTGTATAACTCTGTATCTCCCTCTCTACTTGAGTTGGAGAGTGAATTGTGAGCGATTCACTAAGCTTTTGATTATAATTCCACCTTGACAAAAGCTTTTCATCACCTATTATTTCAAAATGCACTCTTCTTACATTGGAGAATGCAATGCCATATGCCCATGCTATTGTTATGGCTTTAAACATCTTTGGCCCAGTACTTAACCCATCAGGTAATTCTTCATTAACTGATTGAACTGGGAACAGAAGATGAATAGGGAGATTCCCAACAAAGAATTGGGATTGATTTTAGAATACACCAAGAGCGTAAGTAGGAACCTTTGATTCAAATATACACAACTCAATTACCTCGACTGCATATTTCTGTCCTAAGCACCATTAACTGGGATTTACCCTGAGCTCCCATCATTGTGTCTGAGATGTCCAGTTACAGAGACAGACCTCTTCCATATGGTATATGCCTGTATAAATATACAATTCTACTGGAGGATGCTACTGGATTTACTGTTGGACTTCACAGCTAGATGTATAGACACAATAGTAGAGGGGTTTTTATTGGGGCGCTATGCAAGACTGTCGAATGGTAAGCATCCTAACAAATTTCTGGACCTGGCGCAGTTCCTAGGTAAAGGGACCATGGCGATAAACTGGGAGACTGGTGCGGCCCCTCTGTTCTCGAGATGGGTCCAAGAATTAATAAAGTTGTGCACTCACATGCAACAACAGATAGGGAGGGGGCCAACCACTATGGACTGGGACACACTAAAACTGGCACTCCAGGCCAAGTCAGATGAGATGCCACCATAAATAGGAAGGTGACATGCCACCACAATAGGATCCTTTCCTAGTGGGCCTCATTAACAACATTAAACTTTGCTGTGGCAATATAAGGGAAGGGGTGCAACTAACAGCACTGAGAGCTTTTATTGAAGTGGGAGGGTCTACGAAATATTGGGATGAAAGTCATGAAAGTTTTTTTATTGTTTTTTTTAATTACATTTTTGGCTCGGAATCATAACACCATATGAATGCTTGGTGTCCAGTTGCTTCGACATATTAGCAGACGTTGTAACTTGTGTTGACATTGGCATGTCGCTGTATAACGGTGCTTTATTGAACGACTAATAAACAGCTATATAAAAAAATGTAAATCTTCACTAACTGAAGTGTTCATACCCTGAAGAATGAAGGGAGTTGTAGTGGTCACTTGTTAAAAAACCTTCAGTTGACCAGTGCCTGATTTCTTCTCTTCATTTCTCAATAACAATTCTGGAAAAAGTAGTTAACCACTAGCTTTCCATTTAGGTGATGGGTCTCTGCCGGTTTGGATCCTTGCATTGCTTGATGGCTTCCCACCCTTTCCAAAATGCAGCCTTGGCATAATGGTGATATTCTTGGTATAACGTGGGCATACAAGGCATAAGATGGTGATACGTGGACCACAATGGAGGATCCATTGTAGTACCCAGTAGTACATATGTGACCCAGTAGTACATATGAGGACTTGATGAAAATGATAAATTGATGTTTGAGCACCTAACACTCATTCTAAATATGAAGACCTGGTCTTTTTGTGTTTCCAATGAGAACAAAAAACCTTTGTTGAGAAATTATGTTTATCTATTCAAAATGAAACACGGGTTTTATAGTAATAGTTGTATATTTTCATAAGTTGTCAAGCTAATGTTTGGGGACAAAATTATTGACTTTCCAAATATATATTCAAAGCAGATATTGGACTGCTAACCATTACTGCTATCTCCCACCCTAGCCTGTAAGATTAGTGCAACCCATCTGCTGTCCAACCCTGCAATTTCCACTCAACCTGAATCACGGCACTGCAGTATGAACCTACAAAATCTTAAAGATCTTGCGTAGCATCTTTTTCAGATCGGAAAAAGGATAATGGTCTCAATAACCGCTTCATATCAGGCAGGTCGCTCCCCTCACCGCCACGCAGCCCCTGTGTGACCGCTGACCGCTGCTCCATACCTGTGTCCTGTTGCCGCCTTTTTCGCTTTCCTCACCTTCTTTTGCCCAGTCTGGTCCTGTTTCTGGGTCCCTGCGCCCAGCGTCTCCCCCTGTTTCCCGCCGCCGTTTCCCGCTGCTGCGTCCCGTAGCTCCGCCCCCCTCGCACCCCATTGGCCGCCCGCTCCCACCTCCCAGCTGCTCCTCCCTCCCTCTCCCACTCGTATGGAGGCCGCGCAGCGGTAGAGAGAGCGACCTCTGACCCTGTTCACCAGGCAGGTCGCTCCCCTCACCGCCACGCAGCCCCTGTGTGACCGCTGACCGCTGCTCCATACCTGTGTCCTGTTGCCGCCTTTTTCGCTTTCCTCACCTTCTTTTGCCCAGTCTGGTCCTGTTTCTGGGTCCCTGCGCCCAGCGTCTCCCCCTGTTTCCCGCCGCTGTTTCCCGCCGCCGCGTCCCGTAGCTCTGCCCCCTCGCTCCCCATTGGCCGCCCCGCTCCCACCTCCCAGCTGCTCCTCCCTGCCTCTCCCACTCTTATGGAGGCCGCGCAGCGGTAGAGAGAGCGACCTCTGACCCTGTTCACCAGGCAGGTCGCTCCCCTCACCGCCACGTAGCCCCTGTGTGACCGCTGACCGCTGCTCCATACCTGTGTCCTGTTGCCGCCTTTTTCGCTTTCCTCACCTTCTTTTGCCCAGTCTGGTCCTGTTTCTGGGTCCCTGCGCCCAGCGTCTCCCCCTGTTTCCCGCCGCCGCGTCCCGTAGCTCCGCCCCCCTCGCTCCCCATTGGCCGCCCCGCTCCCACCTCCCAGCTGCTCCTCCCTCCCTTTCCCACTCTTATGGAGGCCGCGCAGCGGTAGAGAGAGCGACCTCTGACCCTGTTCACCAGGCAGGTCGCTCCCCTCACCGCCACGCAGCCCCTGTGTGACCGCTGACCGCTGCTCCATACCTGTGTCCTGTTGCCGCCTTTTTCGCTTTCCTCACCTTCTTTTGCCCAGTCTGGCCCTGTTTCTGGGTCCCTGCGCCCAGCGTCTCCCCCTGTTTCCCGCCGCCGTTTCCCGCCGCCGCGTCCCGTAGCTCCGCCCCTCTCGCTCCCCATTGGCCGCCCCGCTCCCACCTCCCAGCTGCTCCTCCCTCCCTCTCCCACTCTTATGGAGGCCGCGCAGCGGTAGAGAGAGCGACCTCTGACCCTGTTCACCAGGCAGGTCGCTCCCCTCACCGCCACGCAGCCCCTGTGTGACCGCTGACCGCTGCTCCATACCTGTGTCCTGTTGCCGCCTTTTTCGCTTTCCTCACCTTCTTTTGCCCAGTCTGGTCCTGTTTCTGGGTCCCTGCGCCCAGCGTCTCCCCTTGTTTCCCGGCGCCGTTTCCCGCCGCCGCGTCCCGTAGCTCCGCCCCCCTCGCTCCCCATTGCCCGCCCCGCTCCCACCTCCCAGCTGCTCCTCCCTCCCTCTCCCACTCTTATGGAGGCCGCGCAGCGGTAGAGAGAGCGACCTCTGACCCTGTTCACCAGGCAGGTCGCTCCCCTCACCGCCACGCAGCCCCTGTGTGACCGCTGACCGCTAATCCATACCTGTGTCCTGTTGCCGCCTTTTTCGCTTTCCTCACCTTCTTTTGCCCAGTCTGGTCCTGTTTCTGGGTCCCTGCGCCCAGCGTCTCCCCCTGTTTCCAGCCGCCGTTTCCCGCCGCCGCGTCCCGTAGCTCCGCCCCGCTCGCTCCCCATTGGCCGCCCCGCTCCCACCTCCCAGCTGCTCCTCCCTCCCTCTCCCACTCCTATGGAGGCCGCGCAGCGGTAGAGAGAGCGACCTCTGACCCTGTTCACCAGGCAGGTCGCTCCCCTCACCGCCACGCAGCCCCTGTGTGACCGATGACCGCTGCTCCATACCTGTGTCCTGTTGCCGCCTTTTTCGCTTTCCTCACCTTCTTTTGCCCAGTCTGGTCCTGTTTCTGGGTCCCTGCGCCCAGCGTCTCCCCCTGTTTCCCGCCGCCGTTTCCCGCCGCCGCGTCCCGTAGCTCCGCCCCCCTCACTCCCCATTGGCCGCCCCGCTCCCACCTCCCAGCTGCTCCTCCCTCCCTCTCCCACTCTTATGGAGGCCGCGCAGCGGTAGAGAGAGCGACCTCTGACCCTGTTCACCAGGCAGGTCGCTCCCCTCACCGCCACGCAGCCCCTGTGTGACCGCTGACCGCTGCTCCATACCTGTGTCCTGTTGCCGCCTTTTTCGCTTTCCTCACCTTCTTTTGCCCAGTCTGGTCCTGTTTCTGGGTCCCTGCGCCCAGCGTCTCCCCCTGTTTCCCGCCGCCGTTTCCCGCCGCCGCGTCCCGTAGCTCCGCCCCCCTCGCTCCCCATTGGCCGCCCCGCTCCCACCTCCCAGCTGCTCCTCCCTCCCTCTCCCACTCTTATGGAGGCCGCGCAGCGGTAGAGAGAGCGACCTCTGACCCTGTTCACCAGGCAGGTCGCTCCCCTCACCGCCACGCAGCCCCTGTGTGACCGCTGACCGCTGCTCCATACCTGTGTCCTGTTGCCGCCTTTTTCGCTTTCCTCAACTTCTTTTGCCCAGTCTGGTCCTGTTTCTGGGTCCCTGCGCCCAGCGTCTCCCCTTGTTTCCCGCCGCCGTTTCCCACCGCCGCGTCCCGTAGCTCCGCCCCCCTCGCTCCCCATTGGCCGCCCCGCTCCCACCTCCCAGCTGCTCCTCCCTCCCTCCCTCTCCCACTCTTATGGAGGCCGCACAGCGGTAGAGAGAGCGACCTCTGACCCTGTTCACCAGGCAGGTCGCTCCCCTCACCGCCACGCAGCCCCTGTGTGACCGCTGACCGCTTTTCCATACCTGTGTCCTGTTGCCGCCTTTTTCGCTTTCCTCACCTTCTTTTGCCCAGTCTGGTCCTGTTTCTGGGTCCCTGCGCCCAGCGTCTCCCCCTGTTTCCCGCCGCCGTTTCCCGCCGCCGCACCCCGTAGCTCCGCCCCCCTCGCTCCCCATTGGCCGCCCCGCTCCCACCTCCCAGCTGCTCCTCCCTCCCTCTCCCACTCTTATGGAGGCCACGCAGCGGTAGAGAGAGCGACCTCTGACCCTGTTCACCAGGCAGGTCGCTTCCCTCACCGCCACGCAGCCCCTGTGTGACCGCTGACCGCTGCTCCATACCTGTGTCCTGTTGCCGCCTTTTTCGCTTTCCTCACCTTCTTTTGCCCAGTCTGGTCCTGTTTCTGGGTCCCTGCGCCCAGCGTCTCCCCCTGTTTCCCGCCGCCGTTTCCCGCCGCCGCGTCCCGTAGCTCCGCCCCCCTCGCTCCCCATTGGCCGCCCCGCTCCCACCTCCCAGCTGCTCCTCCCTCCCTCTCCCACTCTTATGGAGGCCGCGCAGTGGTAGAGAGAGCGACCTCTGACCCTGTTCACCAGGCAGGTCGCTCCCCTCACCGCCACGCAGCCCCTGTGTGACCGCTGACCGCTGCTCCATACCTGTGTCCTGTTGCCGCCTTTTTCGCTTTCCTCACCTTCTTTTGCCCAGTCTGGTCCTGTTTCTGGGTCCCTGCGCCCAGCGTCTCCCCGTTTCCCGCCGCCGTTTCCCGCCGCCGCGTCCCGTAGCTCCGCCCCCCTCGCTCCCCATTGGCCGCCCCGCTCCCACCTCCCAGCTGCTCCTCCCTCCCTCTCCCACTCTTATGGAGGCCGCGCAGCGGTAGAGAGAGCGACCTCTGACCCTGTTCACCAGGCAGGTCGCTCCCCTCACCGCCACGCAGCCCCTGTGTGACCGCTGACCACTGCTCCATACCTGTGTCCTGTTGCCACCTTTTTCGCTTTCCTCACCTTCTTTTGCCCAGTCTGGTCCTGTTTCCGGATCCCTGCGCCCAGCGTCTCCCCCTGTTTCCCGCCGCCGCGTCCCGTAGCTCCGCCCCCCTCGCTCCCCATTGGCCACCCCGCTCCCACCTCCCAGCTGCTCCTCCCTCCCTCCCTCTCCCACTCTTATGGAGGCCGCGCGCAGCGGGCGCGCCGCTGGCGCGCCAAAGGCGCGCCTAAGGCTATCCCGTCTGCGCCCGTCCGCCCCTGGCCCGCGCCCAGCGCCAGACCCCCTGGCCCCCGCAGAGGCCAGCCCACCCGCAAGACCTACAGCGCCGCCACCCTCCTCGCACTCAACACCGGCCGGATCCCCGGGTGCTCCCGTGCAGCCCCAAGACGCACCCACGGACCCTTCACCTGCCAATCCTGCAAGTTCTCCTGCATCCAGACCCGCGCCCGCCAAACCAAGCACCAGCAACAACCACTTGAAGTGCATCCTGCTCAACACCCGCTCCATCCACAGACACGCTGTGGAACTCTGGAACCTGCTCGACACCACATCTCCAGACGTCGCCTTCCTCACAGAAACCCGGATGAACGCCTCCTCAGCGCCCGACATCGCCATCGCCATCCCGGACGGATACAAGATCACCCGGAGGGACCGCGTCAACCAGACAGGAGGAGGCATCGCCATTGTCCACAAGAACACCATCCGCATCACGACCAACTCCGACGACACCCTCACAGCTGCCGAACATCTCCACTTCCAGATTCACACCGACCCCAAGACCACACTCAGAGGCACCCTCATCTACAGACCCCCAGGACCCCGCACACAATTCAGCGAAGACATCGCAGACTTCATCAGCCCACACGCCCTCCCCTCCGCTGACTACATCCTCCTAGGGGACCTCAACTTCCACCTGGAGAACAACAACGACAACAACACCACCACCCTGCTGGACAACCTCGCCAACCTCGGACTCAAGCAACTGGTGAACACCCCCACCCACTACGCCGGACACACGCTTGACCCAGTCTTCTCCTCCAGCAAGTACATCTCCTTCAGCCACTCCACTGGACAGACCACAGCTGCGTCCACTTCAGCTTCAGAAAAACCACGACTCACCACCACCCACAACAGGCTCCCCGCAGGAGCTGGAACAAGATCACCACCGACCAGCTCTCCACATCACTGAGCCAGAACCCTCCCGCCAGCTCAGCGGACCCCAACCAAGCAGCCAACAACCTCACACAGTGGATCACCAACTGCGCTGACAACCTCGCACCTCTGAAAACCCATCCCATCAGGCCCAACAGCAAGAAAGCCTCCTGGTTCAACAACGACCTCAAGAACTCCAAGAAGAACTGCTGCACCCTCGAAAAAGCCTGGCGGAAAAACCCGACTACAGACAACATGACCGCCCTCAAGTACGCCTCCCGTAAACACCACCAGCTGATCCACACCACCAAGAAGACAGCATTCAAAGAACGACTAGACAACAACGCACACAACAGCAAGGAACTCTTCAACATCGTCAAAGAGCTCTCCAACCCCAGCGCCGGAAACAACAACATCACCCCCTCACAAGACCTCTGCGACTCACTCGCCTCGTTCTTTCACCGCAAGATCGCCGACATACACAACAGCTTCGGCGCACAGACCACGCACCCAACCACCAAACCGACGCCCCCCAACACCACCCTCCGCGCCTGGACCCCAGTCAGCACCGAAGACACCATCCATACGATGAACACATCCATTCCGGATCACCAACCGACCCATGCCCCCACCACGTCTTCAACAAGGCCGACTCCGTCATCGCACCCCATCTCCGGGACATCATCAATTGCTCCTTCAACACCGCCACCTACCCGGAGAGCTGGAAGCATGCCGAACTCAGCGCCCTCCTGAAGAAACCATCAGCAGACCCCACCGACCTCAAGAACTACCGCCCCATTTCGCTCCTCCCGTTTCCTGCCAAAGTCATCGAGAAGACCGTCAACAGACAGCTTGCCGCCTTCCTCGAGACTAATGGATCCCTTGACCACTCACAGTCCGGCTTCCGAGCCAACCACAGCACCGAGACCGCCCTCATCGCAGCCACTGACGACATCCGAGCCCTGCTCGACAACGGGGAAACAGCGGCCCTCATCCTCCTGGACCTCTCCGCAGCGTTCGACACTGTCTGCCACCGCACCCTAGTGCAGCGCCTCAGCAACATCGGAATTCAAGAGAAGGCACTAGAGTGGATCATCTCGTTCCTCGCCGGAAGAACCCAGAGAGTCCGCCTCCCCCCGTTCAGATCCGAGGCCACCAAAGTCATCTGCGGCGTACCACAAGGATCATCACTCAGCCCCACCCTCTTCAACGTCTACATGAGCCCCCTCGCAGCCATCGCACGCCATCACAACCTCAACATCATCTCCTATGCCGACGACACCCAGCTGATCCTCTCCCTCACCAACGACCCAGCCACCGCCAGAACCAACCTGCACGAAGGGATGAAAGACGTAGCCGAGTGGATGATGAACAGCCGCCTGAAACTGAACTCAGACAAGACGGAAGTCCTCATCCTTGGATCATCACCCTCTGCCTGGGACGACTCCTGGTGGCCCCCTGCCCTGGGCAGAGCACCCAAACCAACGGACCATGCACGCAACCTGGGCTTCATCCTGGACTCCTCCCTCTCGATGACCAGACAAGTCAACGCCGTCTCATCATCATGCTTCAACATCCTACGCATGCTCCGAAAGATCTTCCGATGGATCCCCACCGAAACCAGGAAGACGGTCACCCAGGCACTCGTCACCAGCCGACTGGACTACGGTAACACCCTCTACACCGGAACCACGGCCAAACTACAGAAAAGACTCCAACGCATCCAGAACGCCTCCGCACGCCTCATCCTTGACATCCCCCGACACAGCCACATCTCCGGACACCTGAAAGACTTGCACTGGCTCCCCGTCAGCAAGAGAATCACGTTCCGCCTCCTCACCCACGCACACAAGGCCCTCCACGACCTGGGCCCCAGGTACCTCAACAACCGCCTGACCTTCTACACTCCCACCCGCCAGCTACGATCGACCAGCCACGCCCTTGCCGCCTTGCCTCGCATTAGAAAAGCCACCATGGGAGGAAGATCCTTCTCCTACCTGGCAGCCAAGACTTGGAACTCCCTCCCCATCCACCTCCGTCTGACCCAAGACCACCTCTCCTTCAGGAAGCAACTCAAGACCTGGCTGTTCGAGCAGTAGCGGTCCCCCCTCCCCCAGCGCCTTGAGACCCTCCGGGTGAGTAGCACGCTATACAAATTTCTTGATTGATTGATTGATTGATAACAGATTCATGACAATCGCTTGGTAGGAGTGTATGGTTCTATGACGCATCCTGATACAAAGGGGTAGGAGTTAACCTACTCCATGAAAGCAAGACTCCATGATGTTTACAAGAATTTGTGGAAATGGGAAGTAGTACATAATTCTGGTTTCAATAGCTTTCGTTTTTGCTGGAGGTTGTGGTAGAGCATCCAATCCCGGCTGTTAACCTTTCCTTCATTAACAATGGCAGTTCCTTGTACAATAGCTACCTGAATTCCATAGGCAAGGAATCCAAACGATCCACAATTGACTTGGGAGGAGCTCACGGAGTTCCACTCCAAGGAATTCCGCAGAGTTGATTTAGAACTCCATGGAATTCTGCAGAGGCGGAGTTCCGTGAGTGAGTGGCATCCTGTCCTGAAGCACCCGATATATAAAGCCAGGCCAGACCCTGCTTAGCGCTTCCAAGATCAGGTGCATTCAGGAGAGAGCTGTAGGCAGTGAAAGCTGCCGTTTCAGGCCCCTTGTGCACCGGCCTGCCGGTGCACGAGACGCCTGAAACTGCAGCTTTTGCTGCCTATGGTCCTGGCCTGAATTCTGGCCAGGGTTGTTTGCATTGAAAGCTGCCATTTCAGGTCTCTTGTGCACCACTGTGCACAAAATAAAAAATAAAACGAGGACTCTCCTCGTTGCCAGCGGCCTGGTGCTCTGCCCGCAGCTCCTGGGCCTGGCCCAGGCTGCTGGCAGAGGGAGGCCTGGATTGATCCGCCTGAATCCGGGGTTGTTGGCACCAGCTCCATCATTTTTGGGACGAGACTGCGCACTGCAGCCTAGGTATGGGCCACACAGCGCAAGTGCAGACAGTCAGAACTTGTGCTGTGTGGCCCATAACAGGGCTGCACTGCGCACGCGGTGAGCTCCGCTCCGCTTCACTAGCAGAGTTTTTGGGTGAACTCCACACTCGAAATAGAGCGCAGAGTGGTAAAAACTCCGTTAGCTCCGCCAGCAGAGGGGAGCTCACCACCCACCCCTATCCACAATATGGCTGCTGGACATCTGCTTGAGCTACCATTTTGTCCATTTCATACCATTTGAAGGCCTTCGACTGGTTTCCTGTAACCAAATTTCCTTTATTCAAATCTGTCTGCGTTTGTTTTCAGGTGCTTCACTTAAATAGCCTTTCATTTTTTCTGTTGTTTATCTCTCCTTACCTACATCGAAGACATTTTCACTCCTCTAGCCTCAAACTTTGACCCATTTTTTGTCTCTATCATCACGAAAGCCCGGCTTGTTGGGCTGGACTGTAGGATACTCTTTCTTTATTTCTCTGCTGAACAATGGAGTATTATGCCTTCATACCTTCGATTTGAGACTGACAGCTCTCGATTTTGGGACAAGCTCAAAACCTGACTTTTTCGCAAACCTTTCTAAACAGGCTTAGGCCAATCTTTTGCAGTAGATTACTCTGGTTCAAGGTATAAGTGGGAATATATTCAAATAGCATTCCATCATTAATTTGTTCACGGATGGAAAGTTATTTGCCAGAACCATTTACAATTCATTAGTGGAGGGCAAGAGGTGAAAAATCATTTCCCAAGACTTGAATGGTCTGTTTAAAAATGCAGCAAATTTCTGCAAGTCTCCAGGGGGCGTCCGCATGTCTGCTTTTCACATTTTACACAGTCATTTGTTATCCAATTAGGACAATCTAGATCCACTGCTTAACACACAGGTGAGTTGATAATGGAAGATATATTGTATAATTTGAAACATTAGAAATAACTATGGCCCTTGGGAAAGGGAAGCAACATCAGGAGAATCAGCAAAATGCTGGCTGAGGCTTACTGGTCAATCAGGAATTATAAAGTGTGGCTAATCACCCGATAGGGTATCCAGGCACTTGCAGGTCCCAGAGGCTTATTCGAACAGCCAGGTCTTGAGGGCCATTTGGAATTCTGGAAGTGAGGTGATGGTCCAGAGGTGCGTGGGGAGGCTGTCCCAAGTTTTTGTTATAATAATGTGAGAGAAGGAACGTCCTCCACTTCCACTTCTGTAGATGCAGCGAGTGTGGGCAAGTGAAAGGGAGGCAGAGCATAGTCTTCGATGGTTGGTAGAAGTTCAGGCGGTGGTTAATGTACGTGGGTCCTTGGTTGTGTTGAGCTTTGTTCAGAAGCTTGAATCAGCATCTCTTCATTAGGGGCAGCCAGTGGCATGTGATGTGGGCTCGTAGGGGAAGGATGAGTCTAGCTGTGTTGTTCTGTATGGTCTGAAGTCTTTGTAGGAGGTTTGCAGTGATTCCTACATAGAGGTGGTTGCCGTAATTCAGTTGGCTGCTGATGAGGACCTGCATCACGGTGCGTCTTGTGTTTAGGGGTAGCCACTTAAAGATCTTACGTAGCATGCGCAAAGTGAGGAAGCAGGTGGAGGAGACAGCGTTGATCTGTGATTTCATGGTGAGCTTGTTGCTAATTATGATTCTAAGGTTTCTGGTATGGTCGAAGGTAGTAGCTGCCGGTCCTAGGTCTGATGTCCACCAGGAGTCGTTCCATGTGTAGCTGGTATTGCCAAAGATAAGTACTTCCGTCTTGTATTTGTTCAGCTGCAGGCAGTTGTTCTTCATCAGGTCAGCAACGCTTGTCATGCCTCTGTGGAAGTTGGTTCTGGTAGTGGAGGTGCCGTCTGCGTAGGAAATTATGTTGAGACCATGGGATCTGATGATGCTGGCTAGAGGGGTCATATATGTGTTGAAGAGCGTGGGTCTGCGCCCTGGGGGACACCACAGGTGATCTCTTTGGGTTTGAGATGAAAGGTGGGAAGTGAATCCTCTGGGTTCTTCCATTGAAGAAGGAGGTGATCGATCTGTTTACGTCCCCTTGGATGCCGATGTGGTGGAGTCTTTCAATAAGCATACAGTGATGAAAGTGGCCGAGAGGTCGAGGGGGATCGAAACTGCTGTTTCTCCTCAGTCGAGGAAGATTCATATGTCGTCGGTGGCTACAATCAGGGTGGTTTTGGTGCTGTGACTGCTGTAGAAGCTATATTGGGAGGCGTTAAGTAGCTGGTTCCGCTCCAGGTATGTCATGAGTTGCTTGTTGATGATCTTTTCCAGTACCTTCACTGAGAATGGGAGCAGGGAGATTGGCTTGTAGTTTTTGGGTGCACTGGGGTCAAAGGAGGGTTTTTTAAGTAGTGGTCTGACTTTGGCATGTTTCCCGGCATCAGGAAATGTTGCAGTGGTGATAAAGGTGTTGAGCAGGGTGGTGAGTTCCTGGACGATCCTTTGGTTTCCAAGGTGGAAGATATGGGTCTGTGGGAGCTCCAGAGTGGATGGATTTCATGGTGGAGGTGATGTCCTGGGTGGAGAGGATGTTCTGGGTGGTCAGTGTGTGGTTCATGTCAGTTATGGTGCTGGCATATCTGTTGAGGAAGTCTATAGGTGTGGGTTGGGGTTTGAAGTTTCTGTATATGGTTGCGATCTTGTCGTGGAAGAAGTGGGCAAGGTTGTTGCACAGCACCTGTGAGTGTGTGATGTTTTCGCTGGCAGTCAGGCTGGAGAATTCCTTAATGATGTTGAAAAGTTCCCTGGTATTGTTGGGGTGGGTTTCAATGCGTGTGGCAAGGGCTGTTTTCTATGTTGCCCTCAGCAGGCGGTGGTGGTGGTGGTAGAGGTTGAAAGAGGTCTTGAAGGCTGCTCTGTAGGAGGTATCCTTGCTGGCGTGCCATCTCCTCTCCAGCTGTTTGCTGTCTTGTTTCGCTGTTCTGAGTTGGGTGTACCAGCTGACCTTTTTGGAGGATTTTCTCTGGTTGTTGCTCTTGATGGGGAGTATGCCGTTGGTGCAATTAGTGGTCCAAGCGTTGACGTTTTTCACTCCCTGTTCGAGGTTGGTGGCAGTAGCGGGGTAGAAGGTGCTGAAGGCGTCTGCCCAGTTGATCTCTGAGATTTTGTTCCATCTCTGGCGGAGGGCACTGGTCATCTTGGGGGTGGAGCTGCGGGGGCTGGAGTTATTGAAGTGGACGATGGAGTGGTCAGTTCATGTGACTTCTGCGACATGGCTGCATTTGACGCGATTGCTAGAGGTGAAAATGTGATCCAGCGTGTGTCCTGCGGTGTGTGTAAGGTCGTGGACAATCTGGGTCAATCCGAGGCTCCTCGTACTGTTGAGGAGGTGTGCAGTGCTGTTGTCATTGGTGTCATCCTGGAAGAAGTCCTCCTTGGAGTCTAAGGCTAGGGGCACAGTAAAGTCTGCGATGGTGTTGCAGAAGTTGGAGCGCAGGCCTGGGGGTCAGTATGTGAGGGAACCTCTGATGGTTGTTTTGTTGTCCTGTATGGAGCTTGAAGGTGAGATGTTCCATGGTGATGGGTCTCTGCCGGTTTGGATCCTTCCATTGCTTGATGGCTTCCCACCCTTTACAAAATGCAGCCTTGGCATAATGGTGATATTCTTGGTATAACGTGGGCATACAAGGCATAAGATGGTGATAAGTGGACCATAATGGAGAATACATGTGACCCAGTAGTACATATGAGTACTTAGCGAAAATGATAAATTGATGTTTGAGCACCTAACACACATACTAAATATGAAGACCTGGTATTTTTGTGTTTCCAATGAGAACAAAAAGCCTTTGTAGAGAAATTATGTTTATCTATTCAAAATGAAACACGGGTTTCATAGTAATAGGTGTATATTTTCAAAAGTTGTCAAGCTAATATTTGGGGACAAAATTATTGACTTTCCAAATATATATTCAAAGCCGATATTGGACTGCTAACCAGTACTGCTATCTCCAACCCTAGCCTCTAAGATTAGTGCAACCCATCTGCTGTCCAACCCTGCAATTTCCACTCAACCTGAATCACGGCACTGCAGTATGAACCTAAAAAATCTGTCAAGCTTGGCTGTACTCTCTCAGTTTGAGAGAGCTGTGTTTTGTTTTTTGTTTCTCGACCTGGTCCCTTTCTGAGAGATTCTCAGTTATAACACGATAAAAAAAACATTTGGATGGTGTAGCATGGGAAACTGAAACGAGGGGAAATGTAGAAGGCTAAATGGAGACTTTAGTAATTGGGAGGCAATGCAAAATTGCATTTTCTTAATGATCCGTATCACCCATGGCTTTGGACATTTTTAAAGGGAATCTGCGCTGAAAAAAAAAAGTTATTTTGCCACCATTTTCTCAAAAGTGTCTTATGGCTGGCAAGTCTGCAGCTCTCTGGAGAGGGTCAGCCTTAGATGGCACATAATTACCTTATTGAAATATTCGGTGAGTTACCCCCGTCAGTCCAGGAGTCCCTCTTGGTGTCCATCCCCAAGCCTGATAGAGACCCTGCCAATCTGTGTTCTTACTCACCAATTGCCATACTTGGAGCAGACTACAAGATCCTGGAGAAAATCTTGTCTAACAGATATGCAAGGATCCTCCCTGAGCTTATGCATCCTGACCTCAGCAGCTTCGTCCCTGAGCACAGCACATCTCACAGCATCAGGAGCCTCTTTCATATACAGGATCAAATATGGACATGTTTCCAATACGCAGCCTGCCTCATACTAGACCTTGAAAAGGTATTTGATTAACTTCCCTGGGACTACCTTTTCCATGTCCTGGACTGCATGCGAGTAGGCAAACGCTTATTAGCATGCACACAACTCTTATACACAAAACCCTCCTTGTGGATTTGTTTG
The DNA here is from genome assembly GCF_031143425.1 of Pleurodeles waltl. NCBI lineage: Eukaryota > Metazoa > Chordata > Amphibia > Caudata > Salamandridae > Pleurodeles > Pleurodeles waltl. The sequence continues at coordinate 546,784,249 of NC_090440.1, read as the reverse complement.
GGTCGTCTCCTCTCACTCTCTTTTCCTGTGGGACAGAGAACTAGGCAAGGGTGCCCTTTATCCTCTCTGCTATCCACGATGGCAACAGGACCACTTGCCATCCAACTACGCACAAAGGGGCAAGTCTGGAAGATCCCTCTTGCTGACAGGACACACACAGAAGACCTGCTCCTGTACCTCCAGGATGTACGCACTGACCTCACCCCCATACAGGCCACGCTATGAACAATTGCACAAGCATCATGTCAACTTGGCTAAAACATCTGTATACCTACTAAGTCCCAGCCTGGCCCGCAGGAGGTGCACTTCAAGGGACCCCGGTCAACAGGTGAGGGAACGCGGTCAGATACCTTGGTAGATGCCTCTATCACTCCCAAACCCACCTCTATGAAGGCAACTTGCGAACCACCCTGACCGCATTAAAATCCCAAGTGCACTTCTGGAGACAACAGCACTGGCCACCTCAGGAAACAGCACTGTAAAAGATGGCGATCTTACTCCGGCTTCTATTCTAATTAACTAACCTTCCTATAGTCCCCCCTCTTGGGGCTTCTTCCGTGACCTGGACATGCCATTACAGGATCTCATTTGGGGGAACAAACACCACCGCACAGCCAAGAAAAAGTTGCAGCTACTGGCCGCCGGAGGCGATCTGGGTGCCCCATCCTTTGAGACATTCTCCATCTAGCATCGGACCTATTTGACCCCTACACAGCTCAATCACTCTTTCCCTGCATTGCACCTTCGATGCCCCCACTGCCGCTCACCGATATAGCTCTCAGTCATATGCTGTGGTCCCACTCAGCCCTTGCAGAGTTTTGGTGGGTGATCTATGACTCACTTTGGGAGACCACGACATTCACGAACATTTGCACATGGGAGGACTGCGCCTTAGGCATTTTTGAATGTAGGAAAGGAAGCTGGATACACACGTGTTTCACAGGCATAGTGCTTCTGCTAGCAAAGAGGCCAGGGACCCTCCAACCGAGTGCCGTTTCAGCGCCTCCATTGGACCTGCACTATGAAGACGTTTGCAACCTTTGCAAACACCCAATTTCTCAAGACTGTGACACTCTTTTCATCCAATTCCTACAGCTTACACGAAACGATGACCTTGCCCTGTGAATATTACTAGGCTCGACAACGCCCTCATCAATGAGCCCGCTCACATCTGCGTGACTTCTCCACCACCACTCCCAACAGTGCTTCCCCCATCTCCATGCCTTTACTTCCACCCTCCCGCCCACACACACACTTTCAAAACGGATTTATGCATCAGACACCTTGCAGCATGGTCTTCTACGCAACTGATCCCCGCCTAGACACCCTGATGCCGACGGACCCGCTACTCACGCTGCATCTCTTCCTTCACTCCTTAGTTCAGAGAATCCACCCTCGTTGAACGAAGAGTTTCACTCTTTCCCACATCCCAGTTTCACCTCTTCACGAAATGGAGCACACTTCTTCCTGTTTTCAGACTGTACTCTCGAGCACCAGTGAATGTTTTTCATTGCATTGAGTTGATAACGTCATTTATCGCCTTGCGGACCCCACTCTCTGTTGTGATTGCAGCTTTACTTGTTTTAATAAAACCCAATAAAATACATTTCTTAAAAAAGAAAACACATTAACCTATTGAAATATTTCTTTACTGTACCTTCAGAGGCCGTCTGTGTCCTTTAGCCAAAGTTATATGAAAAATGTGCTTTAAAGTTGAATCACTTGATTCCCCTTTTTCTCACAATGTTCCCTGTGGGCTACATGGAAGAATTCCCCACAAACCCTGCTTGAGACAATAAGGCTCACTAACTTCACTTTTTGGCTACAATTCTGGACCTTTATTGTATCCTCCACTTGAAGAGATCACCAGCCACCAATTGTCCCTCAACTTGTCTAAAAGTGCCCTTCTCAAGTCATCCACCCCGGCAGCGCCCTCACTCTGCCCTGTTCAACACTGCCCACACTCACATCCCTTTCAATGCTCCCATCACCCTCCAAAGTCACAGAGGCCTTACAATATGCACCCCGGGAAACTTGGAAGTTGACTCTTCATCTTTAAGACACATACAGGACATGAAAGATTAGGGTTATGCTAGCTTGAAGGTACCTAGCCTCCCAGGGCCAACACGTGTCTATTGACTTCCCGGCTGCACTTTTACTGCCACATTTGACCATTGGAGACCAGCAGGTCAATCCGTCAATCTACGCCTCCTCATCTTGTACTGGTGAGGTTCTACTCCAAACAAAACACGAAAAACACGAAGGGAAGAGAAGGGGAGAGGAGAGGAAGAGAGGAATGACAAAGAGGAAAGGTTGGGGAAAGAAAGGAAGGCCAAGGCAGAAAATAGATACAGAGAACTAAGTAGAGTGTGAAAGATGTATGGAAAAAAGGGAGAATAAAGTGAAGAGAGAAATGAGAGAGGAGCAAAATACGGAGATAAAAGACGAATATGAGAGACAGAGAAAACAGGAGGGAGAGAAGGTGGAACACAGTAGAGACGAGAGAAAATAAATAACAAAGGAGAAGACGGTGGACAAAATAGATACAAAAGACTGGTGGGAGAGAGAGAAAGGGAGAAGAAAGAGAAAAGGAAAGACAGCAAAAAAGGCAAGTAATAGATACAGAAAAGAAAGAAAAAAGAACGCAAAAGAAGGAAAAGAGAAGAGACGGAAAGGAAAAGAGAGACGGAAAGGAAAAGAGAGAAGGAAGGAGAAGAAAAAGAAAGAGGGAAAGGGGAAGAGAGAAGGGAAAGGTAAGAGAGGAGAATAATGGCAAAGAGGAAAGGGAAATGTTGGGGAAAGAAAGGAAGGGCAGGGAATGGAACGGAATGGAAGGCAAGGGCAGAAAACAGATACAGAAAACTAAGAATAGAGTGAAAGATGTATGGAAAAAAGGGAGAATAAAGCGAAGAGAGAAATGAGAGAGGAGCAAAATACCCATGTATAAGACGAATATGGGAGACAGAGATACAGGAGCGAGAGAAGAGACAGATGTAGGAATGGAAGGTGGCACACAGGGGAGACGAGGGAAAATAAATAAAAGAGAAGACTGTGGACAAAATAGATACAGACACAAAAATAAAATAAGCAATAACAATGAGACAGGTACAGGGAAGAGAGGAGATGAGAGGTGGGCAACGGAGCCCCCACAGGGGAATGCTCCAGTACTCCCGATATGGACCATGTGTCCAAAACATAGTTCATGCCCGATCACACGCTTCTCAACATGAAACCATACTCGAGCGTGTGCGAAGGCAGGGCCTCTTTCTTCATTCTCATGCAGCTACAAAACAATCTGAGGTCAGGTAAATCAAAATTCAAAGTCAGTGACAGGAAAAGCAGAGAGCTGTAATTACTCATTCGGCTTTACTTCTGGAAAATGCGCACATACTGTTCTTGCTTTAGAAGAAAAAAAAACAAAATCAATATGAGGTATTGAGATGGCAGAAACAGCCGTTGTACAGCTGTCTCCTCAATTCTGCAACCCGTTTCAGTAGCCCCAGCCCTCTACCGTGAGCACCGGAAGCACTCTGCAGGCACTCCCAGGGACGGAAGCCCTCTACTGTTGACCTCCTGACACACTTGCAAGATGGCACTGAACCGTGCAAGACTCACCTCTCTCCGACAACTAAAGCCCATCGTAGACCAGTGCATCAGACTTATGGTTCACTGGTTTCCATCGGTCACAACAGGAAACACTCTACAGAGACAGCAATGTATGGAAGACCGCCTGAAGGCCTCTAGGTAGACAGGTTACTCCCAAGCATCTAAGGCCTCACGCTCTGGTGTGCCTACATAAACCTGCAGGTATCACAGGTAGGGTGACCAGGCGTCCCTGGTTTACCGGGACACTCCCGTTTTCCACCAGCTGTCTGAGCAGAATTTGACACATTTAGCTCATGTACAGCTTTTTAGAAAGGACAAACTGAAAACAGACGGAGGCAGGTTTTTATATGCTCAAAAGCAGGTTCACGTAGCAGCTCTTACCAGAACGCAATTTAATTAAAACCTATCAAACTGGATAGTTTCTTTTAATTTTTGTTTCTTAGTGCCTTTTTTCTGTGTTTCTCTATTGATATGCTCTGTCATTTAGGCCATTTTGTGCCCCTCGGCTGATGTAAAAGGAATGTGAAAGACGGGGGGACAGATATCCTCTAGTAGGACAGTAACAAATTATGTGGTCACGATACGCAAAGCAACATGAAGACTTGCTAAAGGATCACGGTCTCTAGGTATTGATGCAGACTGCTTACTGCATGCTCTTAAAAACGCAAAGTCTACATTTACATGTGCACTTACGACATATGCAAAATATGAGTGTGCAACCTATAGCCTATCCACAAACATACACGACTCTACATCAGTTCCATCTCTGGATGCACAACCCAACCATGATGGAAAAGTCATACAGAAATATATAGAGTTCTCTCCTACAAAACTTTCTAATTGTGTATATTAAAAGTGTAGTAGGATTCTAAAATGACAAAAGTTAACTTTTTGTTTTCTTTGTTCCTTCTGTAGGGGCACTTTTACATACATATTATATACCTAGGGGACTTCCTCCACACCACAAGAACAAACGACAATTATCGGCATTGTCTTGGGACAAACAAAAGGTGCCAATAAAAACATCCATGTAAATGCTAACTGTACCAGACGACTGCAGCAATAAGATATGAAATGGTCTGCCTACATATCTTCTGTCCGGTTCAGACCCACCAGATCGTTTTTTTCATATAGCAGCCCGAATCATATTGAACACAAAACGATATGAACCATCACGCGTACAGGACACAACCCAGCCAAGCACTGGTGTACAACAGGGCTAAAACACATTGGCAAGGCCAGTAGCACTTGCAGAGGTGAGGCCTATTCGCTTTGCCAATGCTTGTTTGAAACAATACGGTCTCTCGAAGTAACACTGACGTTGTTTTGGACCAGCACATCTCGAAAACCAGCAGTGAATATTATCACATCTGTCCTTAAAGATTCCTTGTGACACCTCATTTTCAGAGTGCCAAAGATCTGTGTTCTGGCAAGAGAAGGCTGGGGAGAGTCAACGTGTGTGCTCGCTGCCCATGTATGGCATGTGGGTGTGAGGTATTTGTGTGTGAGTGTTGCGTGCATGAGTACCCAGCCTGAGGTAAAATGTGTGACGCAGTGTTTGTTGCGAATGTGCGAGTATACTGCCACTTGTGAGCTAGGCAGCTGGTTAAGAGAAGGGGTGAGTGGCAGTAACACCTAGCTCCGGGAGCCATTTTATATATATATAGTTAAATTAACGTACTCAACTTAACCCTCTACCTGCTGACATGAGTACACGGTAAACCCCTTTTTAAAACGAGACGGGCTTTGTAACCAACGCTCATAACTTATGAGAACATTCTTTGATGCATAGGTCTGGGAGACAGCTGAAGCGGACCGAGTTAAGCATCTGCTAAAGAGTTCTGCATTGCATCTTCTTGTACATCATGGGTGTAAACCTTGGGTGAGACAATTTAGTCTTTCAGCTAGTGTAGATAACAAAAATAAAATGTAATTAAATTGGGTGATGTAGAGTCCGGCTGGACTCATTCTAGTGTTTCCACCAGCCACTCTGCTGAGGGCTGGCTTCCACACTCACCCCACGCCCATCCATCGAAGGTGTCACCAATCAGGTGACCCTGCAAACAAAAGAGACCAGGCGCACGTGCAGTGGGCCTGTTGTACCAAGCAAAACTATGTGTCTGTGTCATTCATTTTGTAGCATGAGGGCCTAGGGACCCCAATACAATGGCAACAAGTGGGTCTGCCCCACGAGTGTGCCGGCTGCAGCTCTGTCGCGCCAGGATGAGAAAATGATCAGGGTGCCCCCACGGCTGCCAGCCGCGACCCCGGGAAGGCACAGAAGTAGTAGGGAAGTGCCTGCTGACCCACCGGGCATGAGGTGAGCCCTGTGGATAGTACGGAGATAAGGCCGGGTGGAGAAGTGTGCAGTGGGGAGAGAAGCGTAGCCCCAGTCTAAGGCACAGTACAGATACTGCCAGCACGATGATGACCAGGGCAGCACGAGGAAAGAACAAGGCAAGTAGGCTGGCCCACCAGTGCTACCCACCATCAACTGCTGGCAAGCAGAGGAAAAGGGAGGGAACAGGCCTATGGCCCACTGCTGCAAGTCCAGTATAGCAGTGGCAGAGCGGGAGCAGCATCTGCGTACACGCTAAGCATGAGGTGGTAAAGCCGGGCAGGATGCTGCAAGAGCCACCGGGCACCAACAACCTATGCAACATGTCATGCTGACACCCAGATCAAACCCCACCCCCCTCCTGAAGTGCCCTACGTGTGGCGAGATAGCGCCCTCCCGCAAGATGGACTGTGCCCTCACTAAGGCGGAGGAAGTGCCCAGGAGTAGAAATGTGTTAAGCGGCCACTCCCACGCACAGGACAGGAAAGCACACTGACGGTGGGCTGCTGCCAGAGGGTGGCACAGCATTACACTAACAAGAAAATTGAGCCTCACTGGGTTCTTAACGTTTCAAGACTGAATTGGGAGCTAAAAGCTCCCCACAGCTGTCATAGACACTGCCCACATGAGAACAACATGGCTCACAGTGAGGAGGTGGCTGCTGTGGCATTGGGTAGTGTTTCAGGCACCACCCAGTGGCTGGTCTTCTGCACTGCGCCCAACCTATTATGTCAGTTGCAGAAAAGACTCCTCTGAAGAGAGGAGACACCACACCCGTGAAGGGTTCTGGGGGCTGAGTGAACTACGGCCACAAGAGAAGAAATCGACCCAGCCAGACTAGCAGGGCAGTGTATGCCATACTGGGCTGCCTGTCTTGGGAAGGGGAAAGACTGTTACTCCCCACCAACAGCCTCAGGGAAATATACTGTGTCTGGCACCTGCAACCCAAATGTTCACAGCAAGAGATGAACAGAGTGGTCCCTCTGCACAATCACACATTACCTGCAGCAGCAGAACAAACAGGTACCTGAACCGTAACCATATTGCCCAACATCAACTCTCCAGGTGTAAAGAGACATGGATGTTGTTTTGTCCCCCAGACTGTAGGACAGACCACAGTGGGAGGAGAAAAGAGGGACATGGCCTAGCACAACAACAGCACTGCACACCCTCAGCAGTAAACGGCCACCACAGCAGGCTTGAAGAACAGGCACACAAGGCTTCAGCAGAGGGCGCCCATGGAGAACGACAGAGCGCAATGTCAGAGGTGTGCAGTGGGCCACACAGGCGGACCTGACAGCATGGGCAGGAGCCCAAGAGAAAGGCAGAGGGCGCCCATGGAGAACGACAGAGAGCGCAATGTCAGAGGTGTGCAGTGGGCCACACAGGCGGACCTGACAGCATGGGCAGGAGCCCAAGAGAAAGACAAAGCCCTCTGAGAGCAAGACGCAATGCCAGTGAGAAGAGGCCATGCCAGCCGGCCACACCGCACCACCAGATAGCCACAATTGGCCCATTGTTGAGTAGGTCACAAGGAGTGACCAACCCTGCCAAGCAAACCAGATGGAGGCAGGAGCAAGCGCTGCAACTGGACAGTCTTGAGGAGCAAGTGCTACACCCTTGAGCAAAGACAATAAGAAGGAAAGGTGACCCTCCAGTCAGGGAGCGGACCACCTAGATCATCACTGAGGAAGGGACAGAACCGGAGTGAGGTCCGCAAGAAGAAAGAATCAAGTCCTAGTGACAGGACTAAGCCTACGAGAGGCTGCAATGGAAGAAGATTCACTGTCTGAGGTGCAGCACATGACCAGCGAGAGGTCCATGTGACACAACATGCGACCAGTGGTGCAACACCACATCAAGAAGGGAAATAGAGAGGAGAGATGAATGTGGCACGATGCCACAGCAGGAAAGACCGAAGAAGAAAGGGTGTGGCAGACCTCTCACACAGAAGATCCGGAACACCACAGGTGCACAAGAGAACAGGAGAAGAGCGATAGGACTGAGGACTCCTACCAGTACCAGAGAGGGCATCCATCACCACAAGCCAGCCATCGGGGTGAACAGACGTCACTGGAGACAGCTCCTTGGGTGGACCAACTGTGTAAGCCACCAGCGCACGCGAACCGCGTCCAGGCCCCACGCTTCTCGGTTCGACCATCCAGCCACCTGTCACCGGCTGCTTGACATCACTGGCATCCCTGCTGTTAACTGCACATGCCATGCAAGACCTACACGTGGCTGCAAAGTCCTTCAAGTCATCCCTTCTCCAAGAAAGACACATTCACCTGTTGATCTAAACAAACAGATGGTAAGATTGTCAACATTACCAGGTGCATCTCCCAAACGACCTAAGGTGCACTGACCCCCCAGAGCAGAGCCAATGTCAGCAAAAAGACCAGAGGTTGACAGTGCATCCCTGGCACTTTGGGAGGCTGACCACCCAGAATCCTGCTGTGAGCCCCCGTGAACAGGACACCTGCTGAAGACAGCATACTCGACCATTTGGACCATCCATCCTTGGGGTTGCACGAGGCTTGGACATGGCCCTGTTGGGAGTTCCGCAGCAACCCACTTGGTGTGGCCTACGGATGGCCCGCACAGCCCACACAATCCCTCAAGGGAATTCCGGTGAGAGGGGAATCCAACCAAGAGAGATGTGTCCGAAGCAGCTCCACGACAGGCACCAGGAAGCACTGGGATCATGGACAGAGAGTAGTCACCCAAAAACTACCAGAGAAAGGCCAGTGCACCCGAGCCCTGACGGCCGGAGCACACAGTCCATGTGACACCCACCCTTGCAACTCCAAGTGCAACTTGGATGTGGTCCTGTTGGCTGTTCCTCAGTGACGCCGTTGCTCGGGCTATGATAGGCCTGGCCCAGTCCAAACGGTCCAGTGGCAGTCTGCCAAAGGGCCTTGAGGAGACTCCTGTCCGATGGAGTCCAGGCACAAGAGGGAAGCCAGAAACTGGTCTACCAGCAGCCTTTGGACAGCACCAAGGCCTTCAAGGAAGACACTCCTTCATCCAGGTCACCCTCAGTCTTTGGACGTTCACTATCGCTGGAGCCTGAATGCCTTCCAGGAGATCCTTGAAGGGAACTCCCCACTCAAACTTTGTAACTAGACTTCACCACTGCTCTGGATGCGATATCCCAGCGGACTGTGATCCCAGGCAGTACATGACCAACAGTCCCCAAGTGAACTGTAATATCATGGACATCCGATGGAGGGATCCGTACTTCAACACTGGCATTCGTGCCCAGAGTAGTGTGGTTAAACTATGGAGGTGTGCAGTGATGTTGAGTGCCCTCCAGCTGCACATATCCGCACAGCATGTCTAGTGGGCAGCCTGAAGAAGAGACTCTGTGGTGTTTATTTTAGTGTTTTTGTTTCTGTCCCACAGGTTGTACTTTTTGGTTCTTTTGAAATAAAGTTTGGGAAGGATGTAGAGTCCAGCTGGACTCATTCTAGTGTTTCGACCAGCCACTCTTCTGAGGGCTGGCTTCCACACTCACCCCACACCCATCCATCACAGGCATCACCAGTCAGGTGACCATGCAAATAAAAGAGGTCACACGTGCCCTGGGCCAGATGTATCAAACACAGCTGTGTGTCCGTGTCATTTATTTAAGTAGAAGGAGGGCCTAGGGCCCCCAACACTACAGGTGATAATATCCATGAACGTCAATTTAACAAAATGTCTGGGGTAGCGGAAGTGACATCACACGCCTTTTTGAACTTCAATTTCACTCGCATGCTTACACATACACACATTTACACTTAAACACATTCACACACACTCATGTAAACATACACTAACCCGCAAGCACACACACAACATGCATTTAAAAAGTATTTTTTCTTTACAGCTGCCAGGGAAGGTCATATTCCAGCTAATTGTACATCATTTTTATTACACTAATGGTGAATAATGAAACAAACTCACTATTAGTGTAATAACAATATAAATAAATCAGAGAAAGAGTGGAGCTCCAGCCGACATCTGTAAGGACTATGGACAAGCTGCCTATGTGTTCCTGGCATTGATTTCGCCACCTCTGTCACAGGTTCGTAAAATCAGTGCCAGGGGTCGCAAGGGGCAAGCCAGGGGTCGCAGATGAGGCCCCTAAAGGACGTCCATGATAATATCACCAGTTATTAGGATATAATAAAGTAATTCAGTTAGTTTCACTTAATGGCTCGTGCTCCATTTATGAAATAAGCACATGCTTTAAAGACCCACTTATAAACACAAAGTATTCCCAAAACACTCTCTAAGATATTTTTTTTAGGTTAAAAGAGGCGCCTGCAGTTGTAGTTTGTATAAATATCTTTGTTGCTGCGATGGTCAAAAAAGGTATGCCTCTTATTCCATTTCTCTGCATCATTAATAAAATTACGACTTTCCTTCAAGTGGCTCTCGGAAAATATCAATTTTCTGATCGATTTGATGTGCACTTTTATGTACATAGCAAACACTGTTTACTGGAGGCGTCTGTGGGAGCGCCGCTAGTCTCAAGGATATAAATTTTATTCTACGTCGCCATTTTAACCTTTATGTTGAGCAGGAACTATAATGTACTCCCCTTTTGTAAATTAAATTTTAGTATGATGATAACAGATTTATTTTTGCAACAAAACTTTATGGCGACAAGCCTAATAAACGTGCTGGGGGACGACAGACCTCACTGGCGGGGTGCATTTGTTGCCAATATACAGAGAGATTTCGCCTCTAGTGAGAGGCCACAAAGTTTTTGCAAAGGTATATTTTTTACTCTTTCGCCTTTATTAGGAGTGCTCCCACAAGTGATGCAACATCTATTACATCGTAAAGGCCAATACCTGGGCGTTTATAATTTACGTGCCTAAATAGCACTTATTCCCAGTTTTGCCCATGTACTAGGCCTTTTCTATCTGATTTGACCTGTTAAAAATTATTCATGGTGTGGATTTTGTGGTATGCTGTGATTACCAGGAGCAGTAAATTGGAACTACTTGTAACAGTGATCCTTGCAAAATGGCTTTCTGCACATTTTCAATGAAAAACGTTTGTTAATTGAATTTCCAATTCTCTCAACTAAGGTTCATGAATACTCAATGCTATTATTTAAAAAAAAAAAAGCCAAAAAACTTCCCAGAAACAACTATTCTAACCTCTGGGAGCTTTGGGGTCGAGGCGACTGAGATGAGACTTTCCATTTGACGACCTGGCATTGGACCACTCACCACTTGGTCGAAAAGTTAAAAATGTGTTATAAAAGCTAGGTTACCATTGTGTTTATGTACCTCTAGCAGGCTGCACTGGTATCATACCAGAGTTAGGCCTGCAATGTTAACTGCACCTGGAGGACGAGTAAGAGATGAGGTCAATGCCTGCAGCAACAAGGATCTCCATCTCTGTGTGATGTGATTTCAGAAGTGGTGAGTTATGAAATTCTCAAAATACTGCAGCGATGCCTTCAGTCACAGTGTATACTGAGGTTTATCAGTATGTCACCTGCATACTGGTGTGTAGTGTTTCTTTTTTCCTATTCAACAGGAGAGAGCATTTTTACCAGGAATGCTACACAGTAGTTAACTGTTGTAAAGTTCCCTTTTTGGATGGTCACTTCCCACTTTTTCTTGGTCGATGCTGTTGCTTTTGACCTGGAAGTGTACTGAGGCCTGCTAGCCAGACCTTAGTACCAGTGCTCTTTCCCTTAAATTGTACTGAGACGTTTTCAAACCCAATTGGCAAGGACTTTACCACCCCTGTAAAGCCCTAGTAAATGGTATCAGTGGTACAGAGGGCTGGCATGGTAAAGGGGTCACGAGGGCTGCAGCACCGATTGTGCCACCCTACCTGATCAGAGTAAAAGTAAACCTGCAGAGCTGCCATGTAAGCCTGCATGAACAGCTTGCCTGCTTAAGTTCAACGCTGCCAACACCAAGTTCAGGCAGAGTCCATTCATTGCCATAGTACAGGCCAGTCACCCCCTAAAGCAGGCCTCCTATAGCCCAGGAGGCAGGGTGCACTGTGTTATGAGTGTGTACATGGAGCTGTGGCAACATTTAAAAGTTAATGCTAACGAATGTGAACGACAGTCCATAGGATAACATGGGCTGGCACCACAGCAGTCCCCAGATGTCCATCTCCATGATGGCCCGGCCGATTCCTCCAATGTTTGTTATCAAACACCATGTTTTTTAACCCTGAGCATGATTCTTGTGCCCAGGATTAGCTAGCATGTACCGTGGTGGTGTCCTTAGAGGCTGCCCACCAAGATACCAGCTTTCCCCTGCCTTGGTTGGCTCACCTGAGCCATTTGCCACCAAGACAAGAGACACTACTCCCTGGATGGAGACAAAGGACCTGGGCAGGAAGGAGAACACACCTCCTCTCTCCCAGGAAGGCTATTTTTTACAGTAATAAAGGTGGTAAGCCTCAAAGGCTTCACCGCCTTTGATGTGTAATCTCTTGTCCCCCCACTTGTGGGCAAAGCCCTTCACGCCCTGACCAAGCTGGCAGGAAGGAAAATTAGCTATTCAGGAAGTGTACACCCACCAAAGACTAGCCACACCTTTATGGTGGGCTAGGAGGTCTGTACAGCCGAAGAAGGGTTCTGCCATGTTGGCAAACCTTAGGAATAGTGGGTTCTGGGTAGAAAAGTGATGTATTCCCACAGAACATTGTCACCTCAGGGGATGGCTAGCCACAGGGACCAGTGTCCCATTGGCCACTGTCTCCTTCACCCCTAACCCCCCTAGACCAGGTTTTAAGGGGCACCCCTGGCACCAGAACCTCAGTTCTGACTTTGAAACCAAGAAGAGACACAAAGAAGATGCTGTCACTGACAACAGGACTTCGGACTCAGCGGCAGCGCAAAGAGACTACAATTAGGTGTCCTGAGCAGACCATGTATTGCCTGTGGAGAAAACATTTTGCTCCCAGCAAGAGAGACTCTAGTGGACGCCAGAAAGTGAAGCAGACTCCCCTGACTGTTGGTACCACTTACCTGCAACCTGCAGAAGAATTGTTGTGCTGCGTCCCCAGAAGAGCAACCCGTTGGGCCCCTCTTGAGTGAGCCCAAAGAAAGTAGGTGACCTGCACCCTGGGAGTGGTAGTGAGGCTCTCACCAAGTTTCAAGCCACTACCCCCTTCTGGAAAACCTCCTGTGAACAAAGTAACCGTGGACTACTTTTGGCACTGCCAAGGCTTGTCTGTTGCCAGTATGGTAACCTACAGCTCTTCTGACATCACCGTCTCTAGAGCAGTTCCCCAGCATAATAACGGACGTCGGCAATGACTTCACTCCTGAGAATCTATATCCTGAAGGAGGCATTTTTGAGAGGAGAGTCAAAGCATCTTTGGCATGATCAGTTCCCGTGATTGACAGCTGAAAGCCCACCTCTGCACTCAGAGCCGCCTGACGTGGTGGTGACGTTCCAGCTGTAGAATCCAGGTCCTGGGACCCCAAAGACCTCTACTTTCCAAGGGTAGAGTGTTAGTCCACCCTGAAGTGTGCCTTTGTCAAGTGCTGCATTTTGACAGCGCCTGCGGATCCCGTCAGCACCAAGGACAGCCAGAGCACTTCTGAACATGTACTCCCTGGGCAAGGTAAACAGAAACGGACTGTTGAGGCTTGTTCTAGGGGCCCACAAGACCTTCACTCCAAGTGGATTGCCCGGAGCTCACCCTACAAGTGACTGATTGCACACTGTGATTTTCCCCAATGACTTCAATGGAATGGTGGAAAGACCCCGCCTTCATGGGGAATGGCTAATGTAGTAGTTTTCTAAAGAAAGGGAAGGCCCCGCAGACTCCGGCCTCATATCAGCCAATAACATTAATTAATAGTGATGCTAAAGTGTATTCTAAAATATTCGATGCCCGCTTATCTGTAGTAATCAGGAAGTTGGTAATACCCCGACAACACAGATTTGTCCCCGGTAGAGATACGGAAGAACATATTCAAAGAGTCATTACGCTGTTTGATGCAACAGAAGTGGCGGAGGAGCCCATGGCTGTTGCCCTGTTAGACGCTGAGAAAGAATTTGACCGAGTTAGCTGGAAATATCTCTGGAAGGTTATGGAGAAATATGGCTTTCGAGAAAAGTTTATAGTGGCAATAAAAGCCATGTATAAGTCCCCGGGAGTAAGAATACAATTAATGGGAGGGCAATCTGGATGCATCCAAGTGGGGAGAGGTACTAGGCAGGGATGCCCATGCTCTCCATTATTGTCCGCCTTATATATAGATCCTTTGCTTAGACAACTTGAAGGGAACAAGCAGATTATCCCGGTACGAAGATATGGTTGGGATACAAAAGTCCTGGCTTATGCGGATGATATTGCCATTATAACCTCCAACCCGGATGCAGCACTGAAAGAAATCGAAGAGGTCACGGCCAAGTTCGGGACATTTTCTGGGTATTTGTTAAATAGAACTAAAACTCAGCTATTGGTTAATCAATATACGAACTCACAGGACAATCGGAGGGTGGAACATGCAGTATACCTGGGCATCAGTATCTCACCAAGAGTAGGAGAAATCATCAGTCTGAACTTAGATCCAATATTGGCAAAGGCTAAAAATGATATGTATAGATGGAAAAATTGGCCAAAAAAAAAAGAAGTCGTTTGACCATTAAAAAATACTGTTTTTTTCAATGCTTTAAAAATTCACAACTCAGGTTGTGTGCAAGATAAAAGGTTTGTTCAGGTGTCTAAATTAAGACAAAAATCTGCTTTATTTTTCTAAATTGGTGTCAGATTTCTTTTGAGTCATGTAATTTACTTATCGTCCATTTGGGTGTTGTGAAATGCTTTATACATGTTCCTCTAAATAGCCTGACTGCTCCTTGCCACTCTACCAGGAGTGAGATATGGTTTACTAGTGTGAACCCAAGGTCCACTTCTGCGTAATGGCTATTATTACATGGTAAGTCTACCCAGTCACACCACATAATACTGCCACCTTGCTACATCAACAAACAACCACTACATGGAAGCTGGACCATCAATTGGTACATAAACCAAGTAGGTGTGGGGAGGGGGTGAACAGTGTGAATGATACAGATAGCAATGAATACAATTAAGAAGTGACCAGGCACTGTAAGCCTTAGTCCTGCATTGCAACGGTTGTTGCACTCATGGAGGAGCTAGCAGGTTCTTGGGTGGGAGGCATTCTAGTGTAGCAGTGCCTGAAGTGAGATGGTTCTGAACCAAGACCTTCTTTGGGGGGCTTGGGCGCAGCCTGAAGATGCTTGTTAAAAAAAAAAAAAGATGCAGGTTGAATGCTAGAGTCTATTGGGGAACATTAGGTATGGAGAAGCAACACTTCGGATCACCACATAAGCTGTATAGGAGTGGATGCTAAGAAGGGTTGTTGAGTCCCCTTATCATTCGAGGCCATGAAAACTACTTCCAGTGGAACCCTGCACTGAATGCTACACATGAAAGGTAGCACATGTCTCCTTAAAATGGTTCAAGATAGGAGGAAAAAAACCAACAAAAGTAAGAAATATCTTTGGCAGTTGTGTATTTCTTTTTGAAGGTATTAGCAATGTACCAAACTCCCTATCAATAGCTAAACAAAGTGTCTAGAACTAGATGCAGTTGAACTTCCAACTACCAGAAGCAATAATCAGAGACAAAATAATAGTAAGAGGGAAAAGAACATCTCTGAAACTAATGCAGGGGTCCACCTTCCCCTCCTCCGCAGCCCAGGGGACTGCCACCTTCCGGGGGCACGCCTATAAAACTAATGCAGGGGAGCCTCCCAGCCTATCGGCACCCCAGGGACCTCCAACTGCCCAGGGCACAATTTGTAATACAAATAATGGGTCAGTTGCAGACCCCCAGGCCCTGGGAATCACCACCTTTCTACGGCTACTGATGTTAAAGGGGGCCCCCCCCCTCATGGACCACTGATGGCCCTGCGACTGCCACCCCCCTTGGCCAGCTCCTGCTAGGTCCCGGGGTGCCCACTCCTGGGACATTGCTGTTTTCTGTGACTTCGTGGGAGCTGACCACTCCCACCATGTTACAGCAAACAGTCCACTTGCAGTGAGGGAGAGCTTCTTTAGGAGCTCCCTCTGTGGCAGTAATGCTGGCTCCCACAGGAGGTGGGGACCTGGCTAGGACCACTGGGGCCTTCAGGCTCCCCTTGCGGCCCCAAACATTGTGACTGTTTGCCGAGGGGGGCACCCACTTCACATGGCTGGGAGATGGGGTCCCTGGAGGTGGAGATCAGCTGTGGGGAGGGGGACCACGCAGCCCCCTCCCCAAAAATATGTAACTATTTAGGTTGGGCCCCCAGGGAGGGGTCCCCGGGGGCCGAGATTGGCCCGGGGAGGGGGGCAGAGCAGCTCACCTCCTCAAAAGAAAATCAAATATTTATGCCTGGTCTCTGGGGAGGGGAACACCAGGGCCAAGATTAGCCTGGGGAGGGTGGCCATGCTGCTCCCTTCCCCCCCCCAAAAAAAATTAGGGTGGGCCCCACGCGATGGGGTCCCTGGGGGGGGTGGAGGGGGGAGGGGGTGGGGGGGGGGGGGACATGCAGCACCCCTACCCCATAAAAATAAAATTTAGAATACCAGGCCGCAGGGGATGTGGTATCCCGGGTCCGAAATTGGCTAGGGGAGGAGGGAGTGGGTACCTGCGGCCAACTACTGCTGTGCATGGCAAAGGCTGTGTGCAGAATGGGGTTGTGTGGTTAGGGGCCAGCATCCATTCCCTGCGGTCAACCCCTGCTGCGTATGGCCAAAGGCCATGCACGGTGTGGGTTGGGGAGGTTATATGGGTAGGCAGCAGGCCCTGAGGACAACCCATGCTGCACACAGCCGAAGGCCATGGGCAGCACAGGGATGGGTAGTTACAGGGGTTGGCAGTGTGGGGATGGGTAGTTATAGGGGTTGGGCGCAAGGCCTGGCATCAGGCCAGGCCTTGCAGTCAACCCCCACTGTGCACGGCCAAAGGCCATGCGCTGTGCGGGTTTGGGTAGTTATAGGGGTTGGACGCAGGTCTTGCGATCAACCAGTGCAGTGCACTGCTAAAGGCCATGGGTAGTGAAGGCTTGGGTGTTTGTCCACTGGCCACTGGCCAGACCCTGCAGCCAAACCCTATAATCACCCAGTCCTGTGCTGCACTGAGGCCATGTGCCATGCGGGGTTAGGTAGTTATAGGGGTTGGCAGCAGGCCTTGTGCTCAACCTGTGCTGCACATAGCCTCAAGTCAGATCTTGCTGTCAACCCCGGTGCAGCGCAGGGTTGGGTGGTTTATCGGGGTTGGCAGCAGGGCCTTGCCACAAGCCAGGCCTTGCGGCCAACCCCCGCTGCGCACAGCCTTTGGACATGCGTAGTGCTTGGTTGGGTGTTTATAGGCATTGGCTGCAGGCCTAGCCCTGCGGCTAACCACCGCTACTCACTGCCACAGGCTGTAAGTGGTGGTGGTTGGATTAACGCATTTTAATGAAAATTACTTTAAGTGAAAAAATCCCGAAAAATTCACTGAAAAAACAAAGTTTACAGGGACGATATAGTTAGGAAATAGAATTTTTTAAAAACATAGAAATTTTCCTAGCTCACTGAGTATTACCACTGGGTAGTTATAGTTAGGACCACGTTGCCATAGGAAATTGATTTTGTTTGCTTACAACTGTGGCGCGGTCAGATGAATCTTCACAAAAAACGTTCCAATAAAAAGTCTCATTCACTTCCCCTCCTTCTTGGAAAGTTTCGGGGTGATCCGAGAAAAGTGGTCAGGTTCCACATGTATTTTCCCAGTCATTTTACCATGAGAAAATTGAACAGCGATTCTGCAAAAGGTGCTGAATGGAATTATATTCAATTTGGAAGAAAGCCAAATCTTGGTCTTGGAAAGTGTGCTTTTTGTCATTTGGTTTAAATTAATTCAGTAGTTTTATTTAGAAATTTAGAAATGAGGGCTGAAAAACTGCATATTTTACGTCGTAAAGGATCCATGGAGCTGCTAGATCTTAAGATCTAACTGGCTGCGATCACGTCAAAAAGAACTTGATGGCAGCCATTTTAACAATCAGGGGATTTCGTCCTAGAACAAAGTAAAAAATAAAAATATAGGGGAGGATCCATGGCACTCAAAAAAAGAAAAATGCGGCACTCTTCCACCTTTTTTTCCTAAAACCCTGGGGGTTGGGCCAGAACCTGTGGCAATGATGCATTGTTCTTTATTTTGGAGTGGGTATGCAGCCCCCATCCCTGAGCCCCATTGAGCCCCCAAGGGACCCTATCCCCCTGAGTCAGCATTTTCATAATGGGAAAGAGGACATGCAGACTTCGTTCCTGGGTCATGGTATGGACCCTGGAACCACTCCCCAAGGGGTCCGCTTGGGGACAGTGTCCTGGGACCCCATTCTATCAGACACTTCCTTTTCCAGGCCAGAGAGCGAGGACAGGGAAGGCCTCTTGTGCTCCCACCCAGCAGAAGGAGAAAGCTACTCCTGCTGGGTGGGAGCTCAAAACTCTCTCCTTGCCTGTGCTCTCAGACAGGAAAACACAGATTTGCTCCTCCCAGCACCCCTGTTGAGTGCTGACAGGGGAGTCAGCAGGGCTGCGTGGGCCTCCCCACACAGACCCTAATGTTTGGACATGTTATGAGGTGTCCCAGGTGAGCACTCCAAAGAAAAAATAAGTGTCTGGCTCATGTGCAGACGCACAGAATGGGGCTGCTTTCAGGATGCCAGTGGGGCCGTAGGGGACCAGGGGCTTTCCCCACGGCCCACAACAAAAATTAAAGGTGTAGGTGTCCATTTCACTGCTGGTGGTGACCCAAATATGGGGAGGGGAACCACCAGCATGTTTTAAGTGTTGTTGTAGGGGGGATGCTACAGAGGAGCAGTAGCCCCCCAAAATACTAAAAAAATATTAATCTTATGTTTATAGTTACTTTAGGGCACGTGTTATAGTTACATAAGATAACTATAGCTGGTGAATGTACATGGTTTTGTTTGTTTAAAATGGTATGGTTTAACTGACATTTAACCTAACTATAAAGTTTCTTGAACACACATATATATATCCAAACGTGCACACTGTCCTGGTCAGTGCCGAGGCGGATTCTTAAGCGGTCCGGTACGGGTTCCAGGAGCCAAAAATCGCGCGTATACCAATTACAAAATCCAGAAAAGGATAACCGGACACCATGACCATGCAAATTACATTTATTGACGCGTTTCGGCCGTAGCCTTGCTCACAATGTGATATATATATATATATACACACACACACACACACACACACACACACACACACACTGGTTTACATATAACACTTGGAGCACACTTGTAAGGGAGGGAAGCAGGATGGCAAAACAATTCTCGTACATCTACGGTCTGGTTGCTGGAAAACTCTACTTTTGTTATACCAGTCTTCTGTCTCTGGGTACATTAGGGTTACAGTGGCTATCTCTAGCTGGATTTTAGTGTTAGATGTAGGTTGACACTAGCATTAGCCTAGTAATCTACTCACAAACACACAAACCGAGCCCTCAGGGGCCACGTTTAATGTGGCTGAAGATTTTAACCATCTTGAAAATGCCCAAAGTGGATAAGGCAGGCCTCATAAACTCTCACCTCATTGGTTGGGGCATTTCAAGGAGTAATTCTCCTATGCACCAGCTAGTACCAGGCATAAGTGTGGCACTTCGAAGCACCCACTTGAGAACATTACTGGAACTGTGGAAGATCAGAAGAGGACTGAACCTGCAGTCTGTGCCTTGAAAAGACCCTAAAGGAGTGGACCTCCTCTCCCTCTTGTGCCCAGGACAAAGAAAAGATCTTCAAGGGTTGCAAGACTGACCTCCTGTTACAGCTACACAGGCAAGATACAAGAGGAATTTTCTACAACTGCCCAGCTAACCAGTAGCAACTGCCCATGATTGAATCCTACTGTTGGCCGCTACCTGACAACCTATAAGTCTCTAAGTTCCTCTTCTGCGTTCCTGAGGGTATTAGAAATGTACTGTTGTGGTGGATTGGTGTGAGGATTGTGGTGTATTTATATGGGATGGTTTAGCTGGGTGTGCGACGTTACAGTGTAATGCACTTGCAAAACCGTCTTGGATCTGGTGAGGCTTGTTTGTAGGACCTTTAGCTCGACACTGGATAGCTGTGGCTTCGAGCAGGAAGGCTTAAACAAAGGAACTAGACTAAAGCATTTAAAAGCACCAAACAACGGAATAGGAAGGTCATGCAACATAAAAGAAATCTGACACCAATTTATAAAAAATATATTACATTTCTATGAACTTTTAAACACCAAGATGAGCAAAATCCACCACAGGGTTCCAGAGATATAGATTTTTCAGTAAAATGTAAATCTCAGCTTTTTAGTCCAAAGCACAAACAAGCATTGGTAACCGTAAACTTTAGAAACTTTTTAAAAGTGTGAAAGAGTTGTGTTCGCTCCTCTGGCCCGAGTGGGCGACTAAATCCAACAGGGAGAAGGTCAGAGAGACCACTAAGGAGTATCTGGACAGTTGCCTAGTCACCAAAGCAGTTTCAGGTCCAGTTCCATACTTTACATGAAGATAGCCATAAACTTCCATGGATTGGTCCTAATGCTAGGGATGCAGGATGTTGGAAGATGCTCTGGTTGCTGTGCGGTCGACGGTTATTCCTCGGTTCACGGGTAAGCTGGGGTGACATTGGCCACAGGGTTGGTGTATGTCTAAGCCCCTTAGAGCCAGTAGAAGGCCAGCTACAGCTGAGGTACCGGTCTCCATACACAGTGGGTCCAGCGCTATCTTTTGGAGAGGGCTGGTGTCAGTCTTTGGCAATGGATCTGGGCTCAGACAGCACTGCCGGGCCCAGTGGACTTGGGTGCAACTTTTGGCCATGGAGGATTGATCTCATGGGTCGCTGAGTGGCTTTCAGTGGTGATTTGAAGAATCCTGCAGTCCAGCAGTTGGTGCAGTCTCTCCTGCCAGGTCCAGGAGTCAGCAAGACAGTCCTTTTTTAGTCCTTTCCCCAATTCCATTGTGATCTGAGGGTCCGGGTGCCATATTTATGTCCAGAAAGTGCCCTGGAGGGATGATGCAGTCACTAGCCAATGGGCTACCAGGATCCTTCCCCACCTGTGATGACTTTTGGCTATGTGAGGCATCTAGAAATCCGAGAGTGCACTATTCTGCCTCCTCTCAAGATGTCTGAAGCCTTCTTTGGATTTCAGGAGCTTGGTAGCCCACCCTAGAGGTGTGCCTACGTGTGAGCTACATGCCCAAGGGGAAAACCGTTTGGCCACTGGTTTCTCCTCTCCGTTTCCACCGTCAGCTTGTCTACCTGACAAAGGGGCAGCCCTACAAGAGTGTAATAGCCATTTGCCCACCTCCGCCTTTGAAGCTCGCCTTTTGAGCCAACACCTTGTATGGTTTCTTGCAAGGGGGCGGTAACACCTCCCTCTTTAACAGGCTGCTATTGCAAATGAGCCTGAAAGCCATTCACACTACTCCCCAAGAGGGCAGAGGGCTGCCTGATGGTCAGCAACTGTGCAAGGCCACTGGAAAAACTGGGCAACAGAGGGGCAACTTTCTAAAAGTTGACTTTCTTTAAAAGTGACATTAAATTTTACATGGGCATCAAGTCGGGTTTAATGACACTATTAATTTGATACCTTCAAAAACCCATTTTAGTAGACCCATTCAGAAGTTAGTCAGACAGAGGTTAGCCAGTAACTATGTTAGCCAATGGGGCTGCAAACTTTTCCATAGCAAAAATTAAAATTTGGAAGTGTTGCTGTTAGGGCATGTTAAATGTATATATCCTACTTAATTATACAGCTGCCTGCCCTAGGCCTCTCTAGCCTTTTCTCAGGGGAGACTTTTATATATTGTTAAGAGAAGTAGGGACTTTGCCATTTGTTTAATTGGCAAAGTCAAACTAGCAGTTTTAAAACTGCTTTTCCAGGCTGCAGTGTCAGCCTGGGAGCAGTCTTGTACCTTGTCACACATAGGGTGACACAATCAGTGCTACTTAAATGTCCTGGAAAAACTTGGTACTATATACTATACACTAATAAGTAAGTCAGCTTATGCAAATTAGGGGTAGTCAAAAATCAAGCATTTCCTATGTTAATTCCCATAGGAGTTTTGAACACAAATTCAGCCCGGACCACTAGATGGAATTACACCAAATTTGGCAGAAAGATAGATTTGGTTCTGCATATTGTGCTTTTGTTTTTTTGGTGTAAATCTGTTCAGTAGTATAAGATACTTTTTTTTAAATCAAAATTTGTATATCTGAGGTCACAAATCATTTGTGAATATCCACAAACTTTTGCAATGTAATTGGCTGGTCACAGCCTGAACAGAAAGTTGCTGCTGCCATTTTAAGGTCCTGTGAGGTGGTCCCAGGGGCTGACAAACAAAATGAAAAGTAGTATAAAGGGTCCGGGTGGAGGTAACCTGACCGCAGGAGTGTGATATAGGGGTGCTTGAGGGTCACAATATGGTTTTAAAATGATTTTTCTTCACCATGCACAATATTCGCAAATAATCTAGATTAATCGCGAATAATCACGAATAAGCAAAAAAAACATTTTTAATTCACAGACTCATTCATAAACTATTCATTCACTCATACATGCACTCAGTACATGCACTCAGACTTGTGCGCCCACTCACACACCCACTCAGACACTCATGCACTCACTCAGACCCACTCATAGCCTCCCACACCCACTTTCAGACCCACTCAGACACTCACGCACCCACTCAGATCCACTGACAGAGATAGGCCCTGTGGCGAACTCCTGCTGCGCAGTCCAGAGGCTGTGTGTGGCATAGGGTTCGGCGGTTCTAAGGGCTTGGTTGCAGGGCCATGACGCAGGCCAGGCCCTCTGGCCAACACTCGCCATACACTGCCAAAGGCCATGCGCGGCGGTGGCTGAATTAAAGTATAGTAATTAAAATTACATCACAAAAAAAAAAAGAAATTCACAAAAAAAAAACAACAACAAAAACAAAGGTTATAGCGACGCAATAGTTAGGTTCTGAATTTACTCGTACAAAACCATAGAAATTCAGCAGTTATAGTTGGGGTTATTTCAAGTAACCATAACTCGAGCCCTAAAGTAACTATAACTCGCACCTTTGCCATGCACAGCTACTTACTCAACATATAGTGTCATTGATGACACCTTCTATGGCATCTTCTATATTATCACTGCAACATTTGCAATAAAACTATTACTGAGAAAACTGTGCATGGCGAGGGCGCGAGTAGTTATTTGTAATAACTCAAACTATAACTGCTGAACTGCTATGGTTTTGTAGGAGTAAATTCAGAACATATCTATAACGTCCCTGTAACCTTTGTTTTTTCACTAAATTTATATATCTGACTGCCTGTGTGTTTATGTTTATACAATTCCTAAAATGATCACTCTAAAATACCAGTATTTTATTTGATATCGAAAGTGCACAAGACTTTGGTTTAGATCCCAGGTAGACCAACAGTATAGGCCAAAGGCAGTATCTTTTAAAATACTTCCAAGCATGTAGACTATTTCTCCAGGAATATGTACGCAATTTACAACATATGTGAAAGATCCTGGCGGTTTTCTTTAATGCCTCTAGACCAGAGGTCTTCAAACTGGGGGGCGGGCCCCCCTAGGGGGGCCTCAAGTGATCCCAGGGGGGCCCCAGACTCTGGCCAAAATAAATATTATACAGATAACAGGCCTTTGTTTTAAGCAGAAGCATGTTATTGCAGTTTTAAAAAAGGTAACAGTACTTAACTGCAATGTTTAAATAGGTTTAGACATATTTAAACATTGCCATGTTTATAAAATAATTGTAAAAAATTCTGAGGGGGGGCCCAATGATTTTTATTTTTCAACTGGGGGGGCACGGCATTAAAAAGTTTGGAGACCTCTGCTCTAGACGCTGCTACTATGTACACTAGCATTTGTCACAGTGATGGTCTGCATGCAGTGGCACACTTTCTTAGGGGGTAGACCATTAAATTTGTATAAACATACTCAAATTATTTTATCCATGATTAAATGGTGTTTGAAAGACAATTTTTTCCTGTTCAACAGAAGTGTTTCACCAAATGAGGAGCACAGCAATAGGCACCTGCTTCACCCCCAACTATGCTTTTTTTGCATATGGCTGGTGGGAGGAGGAGGTACTTTTGAGGGATCATGCAACATCATGAAATTAACATGTAGTTCTATGGGTTTGTTATACAGACATCATTTCTGTTATTTGGAGAGGTTCATTAGAAAGTGTGAATGCCTTTGTACACGAAATTAATGCCAACAGTTTGAATTTACATTTTCCTAGCTCCATCCTTGATACTGAAGTTAAATGTTTTAGAATTATCAGTGTATATCAGAGACAATAAAACTGAAACTTTTCAAAAATCAACAGCAAGAAATGCGATGTTACATGCAGCAAGCTTTCATCCTAAACATCTTAAAGCTAGTATCCCTCATGGAGAAATGTTATGGTTAAGAAGGAGTTGTAGCAGAGCTGGCAATCTGGAAGTATGTCAACAAGAAAATATATATACATTTCATTTAAAGAGTGAGGCTATCCCAGCGATTTATTAGAGAAGACCACAAAAATAGTGAATCAGAAAAACAGGGAACCTCTGCTATTTACTAAAGTATACACTGAACAAAACAGTGGGAACTAATCATGCCATTAGATTGATCACGACATTCAGTAAGCAAGACAAAGAATTTACGAGGGTCTGCAGATCCGTACTTCCAGAAAATTGTGGGTTCTGTCCAATGAGTTCATGATGAATCCTTGAGATCTCGAATTTACTGTCAACAAGGGGGTTAAACCATCAAGGTTCTTGTAGGATAGAACGCTAGTCTCAGTGGATGGTTACAGCGGTTAGAAAACAGTAGGAATTTAGACTTTAGTCTCTAGGCGGATGCAGTTCCCTGTTCAATTAACAGGTGGGGGAAAATGCTGCAGTTCCTTCAGTAGAGATTCTACCAGCCTGGGAACACTCACATCTGTGGTCCATGCACCACAGGACAGCCAGATAACAGTTAAATGTAACCCTTTCTAACGCAGCGTGACAGTCACTGGATTTCCGTGGCCAGGACTGCTGTGTGAAGCATGGTGGTCAGGGGAACTAAAAAGCATAGATAAGAATGCTGAGTGGAGCCAATAAACATGGTAACTACTCAACATTCTCCTATACCCTCTGTGCGTCTGCTGCTCCGACTAGGCAACCTGAGATACCTAAGGACAATGTGTGACTGACTGCTAGGGGGTCAGAGGCTAAGGAATCCCCAGCAGTGTGGCTGCCACCCGCCATAATCTACAGGAGCATTTAACTATTTAGGGAGCGGGGGAAAGGTGTGTGAGTTGAAGTAAACTAATGGTCTAGTTAACAGTATTCCATGAAACATCTCAGAAAAGCAGCAGCCTCCATTTATGATTCTCTAAACCAAACAATGGATAATAGGAGAGCTGATGCAAACCTGTAGGTGCCCCGAGGAGTGTAATGTCAGAGGTGGTTTCCAATTCAACTGGGTACTTTGGCTAGAATCATTTTATGCACACTGCATAAAACTTTGAACTTGAAAGTAGCTATTATAGGTAGGGCATGCTATGCCAGAACCACCATGTCTCAGGGTTAAGTTTAAGTGCATGCATGTGCATGTTTCTGTGTGCCTCCACATGTGAATGTGCGTTTGCCTTTGTGTGCACTACACATGTATATCCGAAGGAGTTTGCTGACAGCAGGCTGTGTCATATTAGTTGTAATTCTTGCTGTTTTTTGGGAATCCATGAATTAGGGTAGAATGTTGTCTTTTGCTCATTGATGGTAATTATATGCGTATATAATTTCTTCAAAGACATGATTATTACCGCAATGGGCAAAGCCTGGCCCGGGCATATTATTGGCAATTCGGGGCATGTTGGACACATCAACATTATGATGGTTCCAATAATGAACAGTACCTGACCTTGGCTTATGGAAGTTCATTCTGGGCATATTGAGTCCTTCCAGATTATGATAATTTCCACCCTGAACTTAATGCTGTGCCTGTGTATATTGGTGGTAGATCTGTCCATGATGGAGCCATCTATGGCTTGATAGTATCCCACTGGGCGAAACAGGGACCCTTGGTGTGGCCATGACTCCATCATAATGCCTTAAAATATGTATTGCAAAGTGCACAGCCATCCCATGGAGCATCTTAATGCTGAATATCAGATTACCACATTCATGGCATACTGGTTTATATGGCAGGAAATGGTGATACATGTGCACACAGGGTGTGGTCTATCCATATGTTGTTGTAACACATGCAAATATTATAAGAAAATGATAAAATGAGGTTTGGCTACCATGTACTTACTAAAAGCTTTTGTTTAGAGAAACAAGTTCATTTTTCTAAAATAGAAAGTATGTGTGATAAGATAATATTGCTATACAAGATTATTGCATTTACCCGCATATATTTAAAGCAGATATTGGAGACATAATCACTCCGGATGTCTGAAAACTTAATTTGAAGATTACTGTACCTGTCTGCTACTCAAACCTGCAAATTCTTTGCAAACGGAGTAACAGTGCTTCTGTACAATATATATGTATATAATGTGCACTTGAAAAAAACACAAGTTATAGGGATGTTATAGATAGGCTAACATCATAAACGTACAAAACCATAGAAATTCAGCTGTCAAGAGTTATTTCAAGTAACTATAACTCATGCTCTAATGTAACTATAACTCACACACCCCCATACACAGTTGTCTCATCAATAACTACAAATGTTACAGGGACATTATCAATGGTGTTATAAAAGATGTCATGAGTGCTGTAATATCTTGGGTAGTTGGCAGTGCATAGCGAGGGTGCGAGTCAGGGGCCAGTAGGCAGCAGGGCAAAAAGCAGGGCAGCAGTCCTTCCAGCAAAGCAGTCCAGCTGAGTTCTTTGGGCAGCCAGGCAGTCCCTCTGACAGAGTCCAGAGTAGAATAAATACCCAAAAATGCCTTTGAAGTGGGGAAAACTTCAAAGAGTGTTTTTGAAGTGCACATGGTCCCCTTTCAACCCAGCCCTCTCTGCCAGGATCCCTGTGGTGGGGTATCAGTCCTTTGTGTGGGGTCAGGCCACTGGCCATTTAAGTGTGAGAGCCCCTCCACCCTTCCTTGCCAGGGAGACCTATTCAGAATGCAGATGTGGCTGAGTGTCCTGTGTTTATTGCTGTATGGGTGGAATGCATACGGGAAGCTGTCAACCAGCACAGCCCAGACGTGGATTTGAGACTGGCTGTAAGACACAGAAGGCAGTATGTGCAGAGAAATGCCCACTTGCTAAAAGTGGCATTTCGAAAATAGTAATATTCTATCAAACTTCACCAGTAAGCAGGATTTTCTATTACCATTCTGGCCATATTAAACATGACAGGGCTACTCCTTTCAGATTGGAATCTACCACTTAAACGTAAATTAGGGCAGTTCTAATGCAGGCCTATAAGAGGAGCAGGCCTCACAGTAGTGAAATACGAATTTATGAGTTTTTCACTACCAAGACATGTAAAACACATAATTACATGTCCTGACTTTTTTGTACATAGCACTATGGGTTACCTAAGGCCTACCCTAGGGGTGACTGATATGTAGAAAAAGGGGACTTTAGGGCTTGGCAAGTCATTTTTATTACCAAGTCGAAGTGTCAGTGAAACTAATAACACAGGCCTTTCAATGGCAGGCCTGGGACACAGTTAAGGGACTAATTATGTGGGTGGCACAATCTGTGCTGCATGCTCACTATTAGCATTTAATTTACAGGCCCTGGACACATTTAGTGCACTTTACTAGGGACTTATAGGTAAATAAAATATGCCACTTGGCTAGGAGCCAATGGTACCATGTTTAGGGGAGAGAGCACCCGCACTTTAGCACTGGTCAGCAGTAGTAAAGTACACAGAGTCCTACAACCTGCAAAAACAGGATTAAAGCAATGGAGGGAGGCAGGCAAAAAGTTGGGGGATGACCACCGTAGGGCTGTCAGGTCTAACAACAGGTCATGTGAGATTGCATTTTCTGAAATGTCTGTATTAACGTTTAAAACATTCTAGGTCAAATGTGCTGGAAATACACTACTTTGACCACATACTTTGGTGAAAAAGCAACGCTCCTGGATAAGGGAGGGTATGGTTAGGTGGCCAACCACGAGAGTACAGGAAATTACGACACTTTAGCATTTTTTCCTGGAAAATGTGTGCAACATGCACTATTATACATCATTTTTCCGAGGGTTGGTCGGCACCTAGTCTCCACCTCGCAAGAATCATTAGAGACGCCTGGCCTTATTTGCTGCAAATCAGGGTATATCTTACATCCCACCACTTTCAGTTATCACCAGACTGTCCTGACAGGAATGCTTCCATAAGGGGCACAGTACTTACTATGGGAGTTGAGAAATGTATTCTGCAATATATCACTCTGAAGTTGCCATCCGTTGAAGAGGACAAAGCAGACCTCTTTCCCCATTCCTCTATTGCTAACCATCACCAATAAGCAGGTTTGCAAAACGTTCCTTAATTTGAAGATCTCTGCTTGGCTTTTGATAGGAGTGTGGAATCGTCCACCGAAGCGGCCTTACGAAAATAACACAGGGCCTAAACATCAACTGCATCAGTGCTGAACTGAACCAGAACATGCAAACATTTTAGGCTTTCCTAAATCAGATTTGAAATTATCTTGTCAAATCCTGCATCTGGCTTGCATTCTGGTCCTTCTGGCCCTGCAACAGTAATGTAAGGAAATTGTTAAAATGCAATACATTTTCTTTTTTTTTTTTTTAAATGTGCTCACACCTAGCATTAGACCAGTAAGATAAAACAAAAACCCCACAGTAACAGGTACCTTTTAAAAAGACATGTTAGACAGAATAAACTAAGTGTGCACTTCCCATCTTGGGAATGCGTCTGAGAGGATCTGAGCCTCCCCAGACACTGAACAATTACATAAATGCACTTAGTGAGACTGTGACAAGGAGGGGAATTAAGGAAAAAAAAACATTAAAACTCCGGAGATGCACAGATTTGACAGCTAAGAAGAACTCTTTAGGTGTACTGCAAAATCTGTAAAGATTTTTATTTATTTTGCAAAGCAGGCGAGATCGAGATCAGACATTATAGATTTACTTTAGCACGAGAGGGAGATCAAATAAGGCGCAAACACTGGAATTCGTTGCAGGTAGGCATTAAGCAGAAGGAGGCATTAAAATGTTCACCACCATCTCCCACCACTACCACTTGGTCCAGAAACTGCAGCACTTCAGCAGGGATATGACCTAAAGAACCAAAAGACGAGCGTGGACTGTGTCCATCAAAGGCCACCGTCCAGTTACAAGAGCCTTCATTTCTCCCCTTGGTCTCAAGCAGTTTAACAACCTCACCTCAGCAAATGGAACCTGGCGCTCAGTTGCTGGATGGACTTACAACACAGAGATGTCGAGAGACAGCCAGTTCAATGTGAGGCCTAGTAAAACATTGACTTTACTTGAAACCGGAAGCTTAGCTGCTTTACCTGCTCTTCCAGAGGCGTTAGGACTTGGCATGAAACAGTGTGCCCAAAGTATAATAGGGTATTATCACAACTGAACTACTGTGAAGATTTGGAAGCTAAATGCAAATTCAAGAGGCCAGGCAATGGTTCACCATAAGAAAGCTAGAAAACGTCAGCCCAGGCTTGTAAGAACTGTCCCCAACTGTCCCCAGAGGAAGAAGTCATTTGATTCAAAAGCATGGGCATTATCTGTGTTCATAGAACAATTATGCACCATTTTAGCCAGCCTAAAAGAGAAAACAGACCAGGTTTTCATGCCTATCACTGGACTTATTACTAATACAATGCAAGAATGCTACTGCAGGGTACCACTGATGTCTGTTGTGTATCACCAAGAGAGCCTCTGGGGAAAGGAGGCCATACTGACGACAGAAGCTGGTCCCCCCTGTCTCCCATTTAGTATGGACATCGCACAGTTCTTAGCCACTCATCTAATCCAAAGTGAACTGCGAAATGGGAAACGTAAAGCGTGTAAAACTCTTCAAAGTGTGTGGTAAGGACTTTGTGAATCTAGACTGTTGCACCTGTCAGCTCTTGGCGTGGTTCCCCTGTATTTTTGCTTCTGACCTCCTGTATCCTGTGCTGAATTTCATTTTTGCTGGCTTTAGGACTCTGGCCCCTTTACCACTGCTGACCAGTGCTAAAGTACAAGCGCTCTCTGTCTAAATTGTATTGGTTATGGGTTTCTCCATGACTGGCATATTTCATTTACTAGTAATTCCCTAGTATAGTGCATCAGGAATGCCCAGGGCCTGTATACAAATACTACTCGTGGGCCTGTAGCACTGATTGTGCCACACACCTGGGTAGTCCTACAAACATGTCTCAGGCCTCCGTTTGCAGTTCCTGCAGTTTTAAACTGCCATTTCGACCTGGCAAGTACACCCACTTGCCAGGCCCAAACCTTCCCTTTTACCACATGATTTCTTTACTTGTGTATGTTGGATTTTTGTTGTTTGGGTCTTGTTTAACTCAGATAAATATTGGCTATTTACTAAACTGGTGTGGAGTACCTTTTGTGGTGTCTTGTGTGTGTCTGTGTATATACAAATACTTTAGACATTGCTTCTGAGATAAGCCTGACTGCTTGAGCCAAGCTACCAAGGGGGGGTGCAGGGGTTATCTTAACTGTGTGGTCACCTTACCCTGGCTGGAGTGAGGGTCTCTACTTGAACATGGTGTAAACCACTGGCAACTAGAGACCCCATCTCTATGATAGACTTTAGGGAACATCCAAGCAAACTGACCTTCAAGAACCCTGAAGATGGAATTCAAGAAGGCCTTGGACATCTGGACAACCCCTCTGGGACTGCCAGAAGAAAGAACTGGGTACTAAAACGGAGCACAGGGATCCCATCCACAGATGGCATGTTGGCTGAGTCCGTATTAATCGGTACACTGTAACCAAAAGACATCCAAACGTTCCCCACATACTAACTTGAGCATTGCAAAGATGTCAGAAGGCACTATCTTGGTGTCTCTTTTTCAGGCAGAGTGTCACAAAGGAACTTCAGGTTTGTTTCACAGCTGTTCCCCCTGGCAAGTTAACTTCAAGAACTGAATATGTCACGTTTTAGAGGAGGAGAGGCAGAGAATCACCAGTACTGACCAGTATGTTTTAGGCAAGAACACCTGTGCAGCAACTGCCAAGTCCTGGATGGGAACCTGCTGTGATATCTGCACTGAGAATAAGGAGTGACTCCTCCTTTAGTAATCTAAGACACCTAACATGATGCAAGGAGCCTAGACCATCAAAAAGAAGACAGATTCCCCCCTAAAACACTGGAACTGGGCATCTTGGGTAACTGGAGGGAACATTAAAAGAAATGGCAGGCACTGACAAAGTCAATAGGTTTCACCTTTATAAGGTTAATGCCAAGCTATTGACTTTGCTAGTGATTGTTTGTAAAACATTGTTTATAAAAAAAAAGCGAAAGAAAAAAAAAAAAAATACTGAAGAAAACACAACCACATCCCCTAAGTTATCTCAGAACTGTACAATCTTTATACATGACATGGGTTACTTTTGACATGCTTTTCATGCAGAAAATTCAGAACAGAATTTAAGAATAAATAAGTGTCAAATGAGAGGAAAACTCTTGCAACGCCCAGTGCACATTTCACAGGACTCAAAACAGAAACAGTTGCCCAAGTCATTTGGTGCTCTGCAGCAATTTGGATGTGGAGAAGATTTGTAGCAGCTTGCCCCTCCTCCAGCACCATAAAGGCTGCCTTTGTCTGCCAATACCCGGGCTTTAGTGCAACATGTAAAAAGCAGGAGATAAAACAAAACAAACCCAATTAAGCCTTCTCTGCAGTCATATCCCAGCAAGAATATACCTGTTGCTTTGTTTCTATGGGTGAGCTGGGGGAAACACTACGAGGAAGGGGGCAGAAAGTGGGAAGCGGCACATGGGGAGAAAGCAAGAAAACGCATGCACAGACTGGAGTGCTCAAAGAAAAAGAAAAAAGTAGTTTTCTCATTTAAGTCGTGGAAGAATACACCTCATGCAATCAAAAGGATGATAAATAGGCTCTACTTCAGGAGTGACAAATACAAGAAGAGGAGGTAAAGCCATACATTTTTTTTTAAATGAGATAGACAAGTCATCCAACCAATTAAAAGAAACAGTGTGACCCAAAGATCATTTTAAGGTCTAGTATTATACACAATAAGCTATCAACAACAAACAGCTAAAAGCGGTCTACAGAGGAGCCATAAAAATGTCCTTGTTGAAAAGTCTCTGCAGGAATAAACATTTCAGAAATTGTACAAACAAAGGACAGATTTGTGAGAAAATAAGAAACCATAACATGAATGTCAATTCACCAAAATGCCAGGGGTAGCAGAAGTCACATCAGGTGCCCTTTGACCTTCAATTTCACTCACATACATGCTTATATATACATTCACACACACACACACACACACACATTTAAAAGCGATTTTTTACTTACTTCAGCTGCCAGGGAAGGTCATATTCCAGCTTATTGTACTCCATGTACTAATAACACCAATAACGAATAATAAATCATTCTTCACTAATAATGTAATACAAAATGAGAAAAAACAGAGTGGAACCCAAACCAACGTCCATAAGTACGAGCTGCCACTCTGTTCCTGGCACCGTTTTTGTCACATTTGAGACTAGGGGGGTCACAAAGGCAATGCCAGAGGCTGGGAGGGGCAATCCATGGGTCACATCTACGACCCCTAAATCACGACCATAAACCTACGCTTCAGCAGTACAAATCAGTGCAAGGGTTGACGACCTTTAACTTATGCACTTGCGTGAACAACTTCGCGCCCAGAGTCTCCAATGAAATGTAACTTCTTTCAGCAACATTACATGCAGGAGCTTCCGACTGCAGCGCTCCAGAACCGGTCCATGGGAGGGGTGAACAGAGATCACCCTACAGTTTGGGTTCTTGTGTCACTAAGTGAAAATGAAGGATCCTTCAACAGTTTGTCCACAGCTCCATCGACCTTGCTTGGTCCGGGCTGGCCTGGTATCCAGCGGCGGTGCCTCCTTCAGGGCAGAGAAGTGTCGCCCACCCCGCGGCCAGTGCAGCAAAAATGAAAAATAAAACGGTGATAAAATAATTGTATTAGCGTTTTATTGTTCAGTGCAGCCAGCCAGCTAGAGCCAAGTTTTGGGGCGGGGCCATTGCTGCTGACTGGCAGCAGGGGAGTGGTGGGCACTCCAGTTTAAAATGAGCATGTCACTTTGGCTGGCTATTTTGCCACGGCCGGCCTGGCATGCGCACTTTAAACCTCTCCACCCCATCTGTCTAAGCTGGAGGGAAAGCAGACATAGGCCCCCAGGGCCGGAAGAAGTGTCAAACTAGAATGCTTTAGCCAATCCTGGTGCTTTTCTCATGAGTGCAGCACCAGGATTGGTAGAAGGTAGTTTGCCCAGAGACCCCTTGCTGCCAGACTGTAGGATGGAGAGTAGGTACTCTACTTTTTTTTTGTAATGTAGTGTACTGTTTTCTTTTGTTTTACACACTGCTAGGCAGTGTGAGAAATGTGCAGCCTTCAGCCTTAACTCCAGAAATCGTGACCCGGTATAAACAGTTTATAACGGACCACGTTTGAGAGTTTTGGGGTTGGGCCTCAGGACATTCCTGAATGCCCCACTATTTTAAACAGGAAGCAGCGGCCACTACTGCTATCTTCAAGAGTTAGGTTCTTCTCAGTAGGTCATCAGTCGCTGTACCCCTGTTCTACTCAGGATCTCTACATGCCCCGGTTCAGCTTCTTAGACCGGATGTTCGGATCCCAAGAGGCAGCTGGTTTGTACGGAAACTCTCGGCTTATGAACTTTGAGGGAGGGCAGTTTGTAGTGTTTTATCACGTGCAGAATGCCGCTCTAATCGGAACATGTCTGAACTCCTTGCCGAAGAACATACGCACAGAGCTTTCCGTGTTGACTCTCAGCTGAGAGGCCAAGAGCACATGTGTGCCGTGCACAAAAACTGCCAGTACATACGTGAGGTCACAAGAGCAGCAGGGATTCGAAATCCTGGTCCGTGGTTTGCTAGTACTTAGAAGGCCAGCTTTCACAAGGAGCTGAGCAACCCTGCTTAGCTTCTCGTGAAAGAAGACCCCGGGCCTACCAGAGCTTACTGTGCAGTCTGTTTCTGCGCCCACGATTCAAAGACTACCCCCAAGAGGTAAAATGAGCATCCCTTATCAAAGTTTCTGCCTAAACTTCTACCTGTTCGCCTACGTCTTGCAAAAACAAGGCAGCAACACTGTTGCGTGGTGAAAAACACATTCAGGTGTCAAAGTCTCGCCAGCGAGACTCTTGCAGATGAAATTTCACACCTAGAGAATAAGAGCGAAGGTGCACAGGTTTTAACAGGAGTAACCAATTCACAGAAACTTGTTGAATGCGGACATACCATTACCTCTCAAAAATTAACTCTGCTGCACCTTGCTGCCACAAAATTACCACTCCAACCCACTCCGTTTGTCATTACATTGTCAGAGAAAAAATAAATAATTAGGCTCGGTTTAATTTATTTCAATGGAATCAAGTATAATTTACAGTAAATAATGATCGTTTAATGAGGTTAGTGTTACGGTCAGTTTACAGGCGAATGGGTCATTTATTCGAAATAATTTAATGTGTATTACATTCATTAAAATTCATTTGAAACAAATGAAACGATTCAAAATAAGTACTTACAATTGTTTGGGGGGTCATTTTTAGAATTATTGCCAAAGTCAGGGCAAAGATTCCACTTCCTTCTTTTTTTGTATTTAGTGTAATATTATGTAAAATAATATCAAATAAAATCTATTAGATAGTGCTAAAGTTCGTTTTAGGATTATGGTATCAGTTCCACATTGTTTTGTTTTAAATAACTTTAAATATAAACTGATTAGTTATATATTAACATTTGTAATCGCTCGTTGATTCATTTAAATTAATGTGTTTAATACAAAAATAAGTAAACATATTTATTTGTAAATGACAGTGTGAAGTTGATGGATATGAGTTTCACTTGAGTTTAAATACAAATAGTTATATATTTATCAGAGCGTAGTAAGGTAAAGTAAGTGTTAATGATAAAGTAATAATAATTGCATAACTTATTGTAATAAATAGAAAATTAATGCTAACATAACCAAATAGTTATTATGGGTAAGCGACATGGTCAGGGACAAGCATTACTTACTATCTAAATATCAAAACTAGGTGGTAGTTGCAATGCTGAAAATAGACTTATAAGTTCATTGCAAGCAAGTGTTAATGTAATAGGAAGAATAGTAGTGTTACATTTCATCTGTTTACACAGCTGGTTTGAGTTCACTATGTTCAGTCTTTGACAGAACTTTAGATCAGTGGTTCCCAACCTTTTGACATCTGCGGACCAACACTTTATCATTACAGGAAGCGGGGGACCACCACTGAATCATTATTGGAATCTGGCGACCCCTCACTGCATCATTACTGGAAGCCGGGGATGCAGGTCTAAACATTGTTGATGATTTGAACCACAAAACAATGCACAAAAACTACATAAACAAGCATTTCACCAAACATATATACAAATGATAACCCATTTTATTTCATTTCCAAACAAGTAAAATCCCTGGACAACAGGTTCTGATCCACTGCCTTAGATTGTAAAATCTTACTCCTAGGAAACCCCTTTCATCTATCCAGTGCTAGTGCACTTGAGGTCGCTGGACACTCATAGTTGGTCCATGTACCTTGCAGACATTCATACTTTTCCTCCTGACCTTTAAAACTCCCAAGTTGTAGATTTACATTTAACAGGCATTTGGCTTGGAAATGTATGCTCCCTGTACCAACCTAGCACCAGCACTTCTGAGAACCAATAAACTAGTGGCACACTGCTATTCTACAACTCAAGGACTCACACTGGATATAAATGCTAGGCTCCTCCTGCTTCATGATCAGTGGTTAATTTGAGGAGTGGTTGCAAGTGGGGCCCACCAACAATCATTTTTGGGGGTCTCAGACCATGAGCCAAATCAAGCAAGTGAAACAACACAAAAGTGAAAAAAGTGGGCGAGAAAGACAAAAAAACACTGACACCGCCATGCACTGTTTCTCCTCTTTCATATTACATCACTGTTGGAAACTGGGTTACTGGTTGAGAGGAGTGAAACCCTACTCAAGCAGCAACCACAACGTTTATCAGGGTGAAACACAAACAAACCCCATATTAACCTGTGCTTAACCCAATAGTTGCTTGGCGCAAAGCACTCAGACTTATCTTAGAGGCACTGAGTAAAGTATTTCTACAGCACTGTAATCAGTAATAAAGTGAAAATACGACACAAAAATAGAGCCTAGAAACACCAATGGCCAACCATGGTTATCTGATCGCACAGAACTGGGACAAAGACACAAGTTCAGGACAACCAGTATAGAGCGTAGGTTAAATACAGGGACCAAATCAGGCCCGATGTACAAAGTACCTTAAATCCTGGTTTGCGGAGTAGTGCAAAATACCATATTTAGGTAGTGTCACGCAGTGGCAGTTCCGAGCAGCTGTGAGGCTGTGATGCAGAGTCCTGCGTTGTCATGGGTGTTGCAGTTGAGGGGCTTGTGTTGCATAGTCCTTCATCAAAGATATATCACGCACTGTGGTGGTTCAGAAGAAGCTGCAGGGCTGCAATGTGGAGTCCTGCACCATCGCGGAGAATGTCACTGACGAGGGGCTTGTGATGTGAAGGCCTGCACTGATGGTGCGTCGCACAGCAGTAGTTAAAAAGAGATTACGGGCTGCGATGCAAGGCTTGGCCTCGGGGGAACGCGTTATGCTGCATCGGCTCTGCTCCCAGGACCACAGCTGGGCTGGCAGAGCACTTTCAGGCCCACTTCCAAAGGTCCAGCATTGGGGTGGTCCCACTTGGGGGTGCAAAGGTCACAGAAAGTAGAGTCCAGGTCTTGAGTTCTAGATGGTTGGAGCCTCTTCTGTCTCGGAGGCTCCGATCAGGAGGCCAGCCAACAAGACCTTGGAGTCACTCTGATGGTTCTTCGATCAAGATGCAGGTCCAATCATTTTACTCAGGCAACAGGGCAACAGAGTAGCAATCATTCTTGCAGAGCAGCACAGCAGTCCTGAGTCTTTCATAGGTCCAGAGGTGTCGTGAAGAGTTCAGTCTGAGAGTTCATTATTTATACCTGGTGCCAACTTTGAAGTAGAAGAAAGTTCTGGAGGTGTCCACACCCAGAAGTGTTTGGAATTTCCTGCCTCTCTGACCTGGCCCCTGCTTACTGGGGGTCACAAAAGACTAGTGCCAAACTCATTGTGAGTGTGTCCAGGCAGAGTGTTGTCATATATTTGTGTGATAGGTGTCAGCTCCTTTCCCTCATCAAGTCAGGGATGGCCCATCCTGCCAAAACCTACTGCCCTTTGTCTCACTGTCTGGGAACAGTACACAAAGACCAACTTCCAGCTACACCTAGTCATGTCACCCATAACCAAATGGTTAGGACAAGAAAATGTCAACTTTCAAAAAGCATTTAAAATCTGACTTTAGCATTAAATAAGGTTTTAAATTACAATTTCATAGACATCAAACTCTACATATTTACCTACCCCTAATTGGAAGTTATTACTTATTAAATGTAATAAGTTAACCCAATGTTATCCTAAGAGAGCGACAAGCCTTGCGGTAGTTAAAACAAATTGAAGAGTTTTTCACTACCAGGACATGCAAAAGTTAAAAATGCATGTCCAACTTTTTAAATACACTGCATCCTGCCCTATGGGCTATTTAGGTCAGATCCTAGGGGTGGCATCTGTATGAAAAAGGAAGGATTAGGCCACCAACAGCTTTATTTTGCCAGTTTAAAACTGCACGCAGTGCTCCAATGAAAGGCATGAGGAAGGGGTACTTGAGGGAGTGGCAAAATAAGTGCTGTAGGTTCACTAGTAGCATTTAATTTAAAGGCCCTGGGTAACTGTAGAACCATTTTACTAGGGATGTACAAGTAAATTAAATGTGGCAATTGGGTATAGGCCAATGTTACCATGTTTAGAGGAAAAAGCACATGTACTTTAACACTGTTTAGCAGAGGTACAGTGTGCAGAGTCCTAAGGCCTTAAAAAATGGGATCAGCAAAGAAAACAGAGGCATAAGGCAAACAAATTTGGGGAAAAACATCCCAAGGCTCTCAGTCAATCATTCGTGACATGTTTAATGAGCGCATTAATAACAAAACTAATGGTACAACTGATAACAACACTGTGCAAGGGGCGAGGGGCATTGTTACTTTAGGGCATGAGTTACAGTTACTCGAGATAATAATATCATGTGAATTTCTGTGGTTTTGTTAGTTTTGAAACAGGATGTTTTAACTGATATTTTCACCTAACTATAACTGCCTTTTTACCCTTTGGTTTATTCAGTGAATTTCTAAGGTTTCTTTATAATAAAGTAAGATGCTATTAAAATTCCTAAGTATATCGTCAGTTTAACCTTTGATTTTCAGTATATAAATATGCATTAGCATGAAAAGATGAAAAGATGGGCTTTATTTCATAAAATATACACACGAAGCGTTTTCGCCTCTTGGCCAAAACATGTTGTGTATGTGTTCTGTTAATAAATGTTAAGCTACACTTGCACCTTTTTTCATGTGTATTTGATTTGGGACTGGTTTGTTCCTTCAGCCTTTGCACTCCACCCCCTGGTGGTCCAAGCATTTTAGGGGTTCCTTGTGCTGAATTTTATATTATAACCAGGGGAGATTGCCATTGGGTAGTTATAGTTTGGACCATACTTCCTTAGGAAATTGATTTTTTTAGTTTGCTTATAACTTTGGCACTGTTTCATGAACCTACCACAAAAAAAGTGTCATCCACCTCAGCTTCTTCCTGGAAAGTTTTTGGGTGATGTGTCTAGGTGGGGGGGGAGGGAGGAAAGGGGGAGTTCGATATGAAGCAGGGGTTCCCAAAACGCATTTTCTCAATGCAATTTTCCATGGGAAATTTAGAGCTAGGGCCAAAACCGATAAACAAAACTACACCAAATTAGGCAAAAAGTTAGATGTTAGTCTGCTTTTTGTGATTTGGTGTAAATTCATTCTGTAGATTTTGAGAAATTAAGGTTAAAAAAATAATGTACATTTTACACTGAAGATCTGCGGATCTAACAGATCAAAATATACCACCTAATTGACTGCCACCACATCAAAAAAGATGTGGTGGCAGCCATTTTAGAACTTGGGGAACTCAGTCCCCTGTCTTAAAAAGAGGTTCTAAAAATATAATGGGGGGCCAGGTAGTAATAGCTTGCGCCCCCTAGGCCTGGTTGGGGGAGTCCCAGGCAGACACCTCCAGGGCCAAAAACGTTTATTTTTTTGTTAATTGCTACTGTAGTTCCGCAGAGGATCTGTGGCTCCAATTAAAAAAAATAGCTGGGTCCTATACTTTTTCAACCTGAGCCCCCCGGGCCGAGTTTGTGATTTTATTTTTTTGGGGGGCGCGTCATGGGCCCCCTTTCTTGTTAAGCCCTGGGGACACACATTCCCAGGTCTGCTTTAATTAAAATTGGAAGGAGAGAATGCTCTCCCACCAAGCCTTAATTAGGACCCGGGAACCCCATCCCCAGGGATGATTATTTTTTAGGGAGGGTGCTATGTGGCGCCTAGCCTCTTAGTGTCCCAGGGAACCTCATCCCCCAGGGACAAAAGTTGCATTTTGGAGTGGGACCGGTGTGGCTCTCCTCCCTGAGGCAGTCAGCCGTCCTGCTGAACCCATCCCCTGGACACTGCAGTTCCAAACTCAGGAGAGTGCAGGCCTTCCCTGCCCACACTCTTCCAGGCAGGGAACACAACGTTGCTCCTGCCTAGGCAGGAGCAGAGTAAAATGCCTCTCCCACTAGAGCAGGAGCAAAGTAAAAGAGCCAGCTCCCGCCAGCACTACAATGGGTGCTGCCTGGGGAGTCGTCAGGGACTGTGAGGGCAAATTCGCTCCTCCTGTGGCCCCCAATGCTTTGAAAGTTGTGGATGCCCTGGGTGGGCACCACTTTGAAAATTAGCCGGCACCCGCCAGCATCCACTATTGGCACTTACTGCAGAACCAGCAGGGGTTGTAGGGTCCTTGAGCGCCCTCCCCCCACATTGCCCCCCAATTAAAAAATAAAATAAAAATGGGTGGGTGCCCCGGGTGGGCATCGGAGCACACCACATTTAAAAAAAAAAAAATGAATAATCTATGAGTGGCAGAAGCACCTTGTTAATTATTCAATGCTCCTGCAAGAAGCTCCCGATAGTGCCCTGTGAGTTTTTTTTTTTATCCTGTTTTTTTTCCTTTCTGGTAGTGCTTCTAGAATGGACAGAGGCACTACCAACCATTTTTTCAATGTTATGGGGGCAGCAGGGAGCACGCCGCCCCCCCCCCCCCCCAGCAACATTAAAGAAAAAATACAGTAAGTCTCCTGAATTATTGAATTATCACCCCATGAAAGCCTATTATATTTTAAAAGCACTCAGAGTTGGAACTGCATGCGATTTAGCTCAAGTGCAGAGTCCCCTCCAATTTGTGGCCTCAAAATAAAAAAAAATAAAAAAAATTTAAAAAAAAGCTCAAAGACATGTTTAATGATTTTTTGAAGCAAAAATGCTTTATGAAAATAGTTTGAAACAATCACTATTCTGAAAAGATGCAATGTGTGAATTATTTAAATAAACATTTGATTATAGTATTAGTGACTTTTTGACAAAGTCAAGAGGTCTGCTTTATATGTGCTAATGTGCTGTCCCCTTGATAAAGCCAATAGGCCAAGCCACTTTTATATTTTCGTACTCTGAGGCCAGGCCCTGCGCCCAATTCCACAGTGCTCGTGGCCAAATGCTGTGCATGGCTGGGGGTCTCGCACCCATGGGGCTTGTGTGCACAGCCTGGTCACAGGCCAGGCCCTGCACCCAGTGCCACGCCATGCATGGCAGCGGACATCTTACTACATGTTAAAAAAAAAAAAAAAAAACACAAAAAAAACAAATTATACAAAAATGAAAGTGATGTTGTACATTACGAATTGTAATAATGTCTTAATTTACTTTTTTTTTTAAACCCATTGAAATTTTCTGAAAAAAACCTACAATTTAAGGGACGATATAGTTAAGTGAAAATGCAGTTAAAGCATTCCATTTTAAACAAACAACTCTACTAAAATTCACCAATTATAATTTTCTCACATAACTATAATGTGTGCTCTAAAGTAACTATAACTTGCACCCTCGCCATATACTGCTAATTACCTCCCATATTACACCACTCATGATACGTTCTATGGCATCATTGATCCCATCACTGCAGCATCTGAATTGACATCACTGATGAAAACACTGTGTATGGCAGGGGCACGAGTTATAGATATTTTAGGGCACAAGTTATAGTAACATGACAACTATTACTGGTGAAATTCAGTGGTTTTCTTTGTTTAAAACTGTATGTTTTAACGGACATGGTAACATAAATATAACGTCCCTCTAACCATTCTTTTTTTAACAGGGACTATACATATATTAAAGCAGCACCTGTTACTTTAAGGAACGCTGGTTACTATTTGAGAATGTGTACACACAGATAGAGGTCTGAAGTGCCTTGCAGGCCACCAACCCTGTGTTGAAAGTCAGTCGCAGGTGTTGCAAATAGCATCCTGCTTAATTAATAATAGTCATTAGGCAGGTCATTCTGCAGCCCCTGTGAACGGGCATATTGTGATGTGCCCTAGTAGAACATAGATCTCGCTGTAAAATGACAGGTAGGTCACAAACAAAAAAAACAAAACAATCCCCAGGTTCCACTTTCCACTATTGGCGATCTGCCTGTGGCTCTATTTTCTTATCCCAGCTCCAGCACCAGATTGGGTAATGCTGAGCATCACAAATTGTACAATCTCTATGTCCTTAAAAATTGTTACTTGTACTGTCACTGGAATGCAAATGAATAAATTCCTATTCCCAATCAATGTAAAGGGATGTCAAACTCGGCTTCCACTGCATGAATCCTAATGCATTCATAACAGCAATAACTTTGCATGATCAGGTTGCATGAAATTGCCGAAGCAGAATCATCAGAAGACTAGGTACGATTCCACAAACCCCTGAGATAACTTGATACAACATAATATGACCCCGGCATAGATTTGTTACCATTTTAATAGAAGAAATGGGTTTTCTCTGTGGATTTTCTGGAGCATCCCTTTCTCCTTTTCGGTGTTTATTGAGAGGAAGTGCTTTGAGTTCTCATCCTCAGTGGGGCGATGAGTGGGCTTCCCCAGCATTAAAAGAAATATGACTAAAAACGTTGAAGATCCAAATGTGTGCAAAAAACATTCTCTACAGGGCACGTGTCACAGCAGCTCTTGTAGCAGCGGTCTTAAGGGAGCCCTAGAGTTACTGCTGTTAAGCCCAGTTGCGGCTATTTATAACAAGTATTGGCAAAGCCAATAGGCCTGGTCTTTGCAAGCCTACATTTTTTTTATTCTCATACACATGCGATAAGCATTAAAAGTGAAAAAGTTACAGAACGTAAAAAGTGCTGCCACCTATAGGTGGTGTGCATTGGTTAGCAAAAAGAACGAAAGAAATAAAATAAGTACAAACGACCCACTGCAAGGGTAGTGCGCTGAGGGGGGGGGGGGGTGGTGCTGGAGCCCTCCCACCCCCCTCCGGGGGGGTGGGGGGTCTGCGGGTGCCTTTGTTACGCCACTGGGCAGGTGGCAGTGCCAGCACAAACCGGACACCATCACATCTGACAGCAGCGTGCGCAGGGCTTCCGCGCGCGACGGGAGGAGCAGGATATTGTTTGAATCATACATTTTCCGGACAATTACCTTGTACTCTGTCAAGTAATCGGTGCATAATTGGGATGATTTTTGGCTAGAACAGAGGGTCCCGGGAGAGGGAATATCTGAGACAGCAGGAAGACGAGGAGCAGTCCCATTGGCAGCCTGCTCCAGAGTCCGCATGAGGCCACATCCAGCGCCCGGTCTGCAGGGCGGACAGCCCCCGCACCCCCAGAGGCTGCACAGGCCCCTGCCTTCTGTAAGTCTCGCGCTCAGCGGGGGCTGTCGAGCCATGCAGCCGCCCAGGGAGCTGTGGGAGCCTGCCCGGCGCTGCCTGCATATGGGCTTGGCGGGTCGCGTCGGAGACAATTGTAGTGTCCCGTCCTGTGCACCTCCCTCCCCGAAGCTCAAATACGTGGCACTCCTCCTCCCTCCCACCGCACCAACGAGCGAAAAGACCCTCTCAACAAACTGCAGCTCACCTGGGCAGCGATGCCCCAACTCGACCCCTGCTCCGCCCCGAGCCACCCCCTAAAACTGTGCTGGGCCGCCTCGGTGTTGTGCAGCACCTGTTCTGCTTAGGTCAATCCCACCATAGCCATGCTCTGACACCCCAATGTTGTGCTGCACGCGCCTGCCCTGAGCCACCCCAGCCCTGCCTCCGTGTGGTGCTGCACCTGTCCTGCCCTGCTTAGATCAATCCCACCATAGCCATGCTCTCTGACACCCCAATGTTGTGCTGCACGCGCCTGCCCTGAGCCACCCCAGCCCTGCCTCCGTGTGGTGCTGCACCTGTCCTGCCCTGCTTAGGTCAATCCCACCATAGCCATGCTCTCTGACACCCCAATGTTGTGCTGCACGCGCCTGCCCTGAGCCACCCCAGCCCTGCCTCCGTGTGGTGCTGCACCTGTCCTGCCCGGTTTAGCTCCTTCAAACTTCAGCCCTGTGCCACAGGGGTCGCTACCACTGGTAACTGCATCGCTGCAACTGCACCTTGAACCCTCATAATGGATTATTGTACTGTCCCAACGGCAACCACATTGGTAATTGTCCTTGCTTGCGCCAGTGCCCATGCTGCTTACTGCTGTGCGCCGCCTCCGACTTCACTCGTTCTGTCCCACTTCAACCCTGCGCGAACTCGGTGTTGTGCTGCCCCTGTCCCACCCTAGTTCAGCTCTGTCCCAACCACACACACACCTCAGCCGCCTGCTCTGCACCACCCTTCTCCACTTTAGTGGCAGTGTCCCCTCCCCCCGCGGCGCCACTCGTTGTCCAGGGCTGCTCTGTCTCTGCCCAGTGCGGCTTTACACTGTCATGTTCTCTTCCGCCTCAGCATTGCGCCACTGGCCGTCGCCTCTGCCTGAACCAGCCACGTGTTTCCAGTTCCACCTCTGCCATGAGCTACGCAGTCCCCCCGATTAATCCTGTCCCACTGTCCTGTCTCCTCGCTGACCAGCAGCGGGCGGCGTAGCGCCCATGGAGTATGCACTCCACTGCGCGCTATACGAGCAGTAAACTCACTGTCCCCGAAGGGGCGAAACACTCCTTAATTGCTGGGTGAACCCTTCTACTTGGGTAGCGCACGCACTTTAAGCCTGCACAGCTGCTTGAAGCGCCGCCGCTACACGTCCATTAGCCCTAGTACCCGACGAGGGCAGAAGAGGTAGTACTCTTCCAGAATCACAGGTATTTAAGAAGTCCATCCCTAGGCTCAGCCCTGCACCGAAAGGCACGCGGTCCCAACACGTGTTGGCGATGTCTAGGCTCGTACGGGAGTCCCACATTGGCGGTATTTGGCGGCAGGGCCAGGGCGTAAAGCAGCGCG
Source organism: Pleurodeles waltl (assembly GCF_031143425.1). Lineage (NCBI taxonomy): Eukaryota > Metazoa > Chordata > Amphibia > Caudata > Salamandridae > Pleurodeles > Pleurodeles waltl. The sequence continues at coordinate 546,739,618 of NC_090440.1, read as the reverse complement.
TCTCGCAGCAAAATGTCAGTGCTTTAAATGGGCAGGTACTCTGGGTACGGAGTGTCTGCACTTCTCTTCAGAGGACCACTACTTTTATTGGGAGGGCTGCGGCACTTCTCTGCACAAGCAGTTCCCTAAGGGTACCCGCAGCCTATGCTTCCATTTCAAACTCTGGGAGACAAACTTTCTGAGCTGTAGCCCAGGCAATGGCAACAGAGTTCTCCCGAGTAAGGTCTCAGCGCTTCATTTGTAAAAATAAATAATAATAAACGCGGGAGGTGCTAAGACGCCGCTGTTCTACCCACACCTCCCAAATCTGCGTGGTTTGGGTTCCACTTCGCACTTCTTTCTTGCCCTACACAGCGCCGGCTTGCGGATAGTTTTCAATCCAACTTTTTCCACTGTCACTGTTTTTTATACATCCTTCACACCTTTCACGGCTTACCCGTGTTCAAAGTGTGATGATGAAAAATAAGTCCCGAAAAATGAGTGCCGACGGGCGTGGCTATGAAAGATTCAGCAGGTGTAGTGGCACCGGGCCATGGGGTTTGAGGGATTCCACTGACTACACTCTTCTTTTGCCTTTCTTTTAAACATCCCCACGGGAGGCTATGGGGATCCTTCCCTTGCTTACACTGGAACACATGGCACTCCTGGTACTCACTGGCAGACGCTGCCAAGCACCGGCATGAATAAGTGCTGGACCCTGTCCCTTCACCTGGGCAGTGCCAGTATGTCTGGGGTACCCAAGAAAGACTGGTCACATATCACCGGCAGCTCGGTCACGCACGGCAGGGGTCCCCTGACTGCGGCCTCTTCCCCGTCCAGCACAGACCAGGCAGGTCCTCGCCTCAGCCGCCCCCGCCGACGTTTAAACGTGCCTTTTTGTGTTTTTAAGTATCACCAGGGAGTGGGAGGAGGCCCGGGTCACGGTTGTATCGCCTGCATCGGAGCACCGATTGCAAGGGGTCATGGAAGCTCGCACACTGTGTGCACTTTCTGTCTGAGGGAAGGAGGAGAGATGGGGTGCAAAGTAGGGACGTGAGTGACGGGGACAACCTATGTGGGATCCCCCGGCCACTGCTCGTGCTCCTCTGAGCTCCTTGAACCTGCTAGGCGTGCTTCCCGCAGACACCACCCGTGCTTCCCGCAGACACCACCCGTGCTTCCTCCGACAGATGTCTCTGAACCCTTCTGTACCCTTCTGCCACTACCTGCAGTCACTTCACCTGCACCCTCCCGTCACTGACTGCGCACCCTCCGGTCACTACCCCTGCACTTCCCTGACACTGCCCCTGCGCCCTCCAGCCACTGCCCCTGCGCCCCTATTGTATCCCACAGACACTCTGGGCTCCCTGCAGCCACTCGTCCTGCTCTACTAGTTGCTCGTCCTTCCACAGCCGTGGCCCATGCCCCACCGGCGATCCCAGACGCTACCTGTGCTTCCTTCAGGCACTAGTTGTCCTGCTGTCACTAGCTGTACCCCCCGCCCCATCTTTAGCTGAGCTCTCCCGCTGTCACTATCTGCGCTCTCCCGTCTCCGCCTGGGCTCTGCCCCAGGCACTGTTCGTGTTTTCGCGGCCACTGCCTGTCCTCAAAGCATCTCTGCTCCCTGTCACTGCCCACGTTCCCCACGTACTCGCAGCTCTTTAAATATGCGCCTGTGTTCCCACCATGCGAGCTTCCCAGGGACTCTATGAGCTACCTATACCCGTGCCCTCACTGCCACTGCGTGTGATACCTCGCGAGCCGCCCAGTCACTGCCTGTGCGGCCTGTACCTGTGCTCACTATGCTTCCACTGTCCCTGCCTCTGCCCTCTGGTCGTGAGCCGCCCAGTGACTGTGCTCCCTGTGCGCCCTCGGTCACTACGCTTGGCCCCCGTGAGACGCTCAATGACTATCTGTGCGCCCTATGCCCGTGCTTCCACTGTCACCACTTGAGGTCCTGAACTCCCTCGGTCACTACGCGTGGCCCCCGTGAGCAGGCCAGTGACTGCCTGTGCTCCTTGTACCTGTGCTCACTATGCTTCCACTGTCCCTAACTCTGCCCCGTGAGCCGCCCAGTGACTCCCTCGGTCACTACGCGTGGCCCCCCTGAGCCGCCCAGTGACTGCCTGTGCTCCTTGTACCTGTGCTCACTATGCTTCCACTGTCTCTAACTCTGCCCCGTGAGCCGCCCAGTGACTGTGCTCCCTCGGTCACTACGCGTGGCCCCCGTGAGCCGCCTGTGCTCCTTGTACCTGCGCTCCCTCGGCCAATGCTTCCCAGTTGCGTCTATCTGTGGTTTCCCAAGTTACAGCGCGCGCACCCGGGCCCCGTCCCATAAACTGTGATGAGACTTACCGGTGTTTGGTGCCGTTCCTCGGAGTGCTGCTCACTGGACCTGCTGCCTCGTGGGATGCCCAACCCTCCTTATCCGAGCATGTTCCCCCCAAAGGGATGTTCGGTCTCTGCAGGAGGCCCGGGTTCTGCCTGCAGGGTGCACCAGTCTGCTTCTTCCGGGGTGCAGCAAGTCCTCAACAGAACCGTCCCTATGTTAGAGCCTCTGGTGTCCCCTCTTGGCGCTAGAACAGCGAGGGTGCCCCTGTGTCATCAGCTCCCAGGTGTCCCTGAGGCTGTGAGATGCAGGAGCCCCTTCGGGCCCTCGGCACTGGCAGCTCCCGGGGCCTTTGGTGCTGGCTGCTCCGCGGTGCTTCCGGAGTGGGATGCAGTGGAGTTGCTCCTGGGGTGCCCCTGTTGCTAGTTGGTTCTAGATAAGAGTGGTCTCGGTGCTGCAGGTGTTTTCAGTGCTCCCCAAGTTGCGCGTTACGGGGATGTTGTTGAGCCCACTGTACACTCCTCAGGTCTGGAGTGCTGCAGGTGTTTTTAGTGCCTCCAAGGCTGTGCTCTCCAAGGTGTTTTGACTGGACTGCACTTCACTCCTCAGGTCTGGAGTGCTGCAGGTGTTTTCAGTGCTGCTCTTGTTGTGCGTTCCTCCGGTCCCACAGTGCAGGAGCTCCGGGGGTGTTGCGCCTGCTGTGCACCCCTCGGGTTTGTGCAGGAGCTCCGGGGTGCTGCGCCTGCTGTGCACCCCTCAGGTTTGTGGAGGAGCTCCGGGGGGGCTGTGTCTGCAGTGCACTTCTCAGGTTTGCGCGTTCCTCAGATCCCACAGTGCAGGAGCTCCGGGGGTGTTGCGCTTGCTGCAGCGCTCCTCCGGTCTGGAGTGGCGCGAGTGGTGAGTGTTGACGCTACACTATTGCTCCTCTTCTGGTCCGCCGTGCTCACAGTTTGCTGCGGAGGCACAGGTCCCGGGATGCTCCTGGTGACTCCACCGGCTTGTTGGGAGTGTCCTTGGCACTGGGTGTTGCCGCTGCAGCAGGTCCCGGGCGCTCTTAGCGTGCTGCGACTGCACCTGGTCCCAGGCTGCTCCTAGCCCAGGGCGCTCTGTCCTCGCGGGGTGCTGTCCGCTCACGAGGCAATGCGATGCGCTGTCACTCGGAGCTCGCGCTGCTCTGAACTTGCAGCAGCTTCGGCCCCGCACCATCTCCGCCCGTGACGTCACAGCTCGGAGCTGCCTCTGCGGCCGGTGCGGGGAGCGCGCTCTTAAAGGGTCCGCCTGAGGCACTCAGACGTCTAGACCCCGCCACTCCCCGGAGCCCCGGAAAGAGAGGGCCAAGCAGCGCTTCCGAACACCCCCTCCCGTGTGTTTCCAGAGGGAATCGTGAGTACCTCACACCCCGGCACCACATCTTCGAAGCACACTCCCCTCTCGGCGACCTGCGAGGACCGTATTTCTTAACAAACTTTAATTCAAACAAGGTGCGCTCCGCCGATTAGACTTTGTGTTAGGCAGGCTAAAACGTCGTGCTTTGCACATGAAAACAGCCTTTCAGTGGTATGAACAATGCGAAAGTAAGCTCGTCTCACCATTGTTCATTGCGTTGCTATGATGATTAATTTTTATGTAGTAAAATACCTCTCTAACAAGGTCGGATTGGGATCACAATTAGGCCCGGGCACTCCCCAAAAAAGTGGCCCAAATTACCGGATCGTCCCTCTCATGGATCTTCATTTAGTTAAGGACTCATTTTTTTTTTTTTTACAGAAATGTCTGTTAAATTAACTATTTTAAATCTTATAGGCCAGGTAGCATTAATGTAATTAAACGCACTGTATGTTGTCCTAGACTGCACGAAACTGAAGAAAATTACTCAAAGCAGGCATTTTTTCCGCTGGCCCGTATGTTCTTTAAACAGTAAATATAAAGCAAATGCACTTTAAAATGTATTCTAAAGCTTCTTCAATAATCCATGACATATCCTTCTAAACAAAGGCAGAAAAGCCACATTAAAAAGTAATATAGACCTTTTAATAGAGTTCCCTCTAATTATTATATTCCTGCCTTTCAAAATCTGGCCAATTATTTTTTGAGTAGTTTTATATAGTGTGAAGTCGGCCCAAAAGCAACTTACACGAGCATCAGTTACATTACGCAAGATCAAATTCGTTATTAGTTTAGGTAGGTAGATTAAGTTATTTGCTCAGAATAACAGGATGTTGAGCTGACACTGAAACGTGAAACTAGTTCTCCAGTTGCAGCTCTGACCATAAGGCTACATCCTATGTTTTTTCACTCTTTGAAAGGTGGCCTGACAGTGAGGCCTCGGCAAACACCCTTCCCAAACCTACCCAGGCCTAAAATACACTTGGACCGAGGTGACACTTGGCCCCAAGCGAGACCACTTCTCTTATTGCCCCCCAGCCCACAAGAGCCTCAGGGCAATGACCTGGCAGGGGAGGGATCAAGAAAAACACGCAGCTGCTGCTCCAGAACAGCTTAGGTTGGAATTGGCAAAGAGCCACAAAATCACCTGCCCCCCTCCTCCATGCGAGGCCCCTGTATACTCCTACTGTCCCCACGACCACCATGGCCTGAACGTGTTGGCCCAGCAGGGGATGACACTGCTTCTGGGCCTGGAGGACAGCCTACAGGAGGCAGGGGGCCTGAGGTGAGAATGCCCCAAGGTTCGAGCAGCCCACAGCCCCCAGCTTCAGTTTGGCAGCATGGCAGGAGAGTGCAGATGAAGGTGGCTCCACAGACAGTGGCCTGGTGGTGACTAGAGAAGACAATAAGTATCTGTGGGGTTGTATGACGGAACCACCCCATCATTACAACGCATGCATCATTAACACACATGCATTTACAATGAATATTTCTACCATGCATATGCCTTTACCACGAACATTTTCTTGTAAAGGCATGGTTGCTAAAGGCATATGTGTGGTAAAATGTAATTGGTAACCCATACACACACACATATATATATATATATATATATATATATATATGAGTTTTTATTTTTTTAAATACACTGCACCCTCGCCTGTGGGCTGGTTAGAGCCTACAAAAGTATTGCAGAAGTACTGCATAAGATGGAGGATGAGGACAGCTTCTCCCAGACAGTGGAAGTGTATTGTCTCCATTTGTGTGGCTGAAGGGTGGCATGCCAGACTTTGAAGTGAAGAGAACAAAGAAAGGACTTTTTAAAGAAATTCCACTAAGGCCTTCTAAATGAAAGGACTCCTGAATAATTAATCCTAACAACTGCCATTTGGTATATGATAATGCTGAGGGATAAATCTGTAGTTTCTGTTCTTCAAAGTGAGGAAGTTTCTAAGCAGAACCTGCCCTTTTGTGTGTCACTGATTACTGCTTCAAGGAGGTGACAGCATGCAGGTTTGGAGAACTCAAGCCTCATTGTGCCTACAATTTAGGACCATTTCGCAGAGTCAGCCTCTTTGCTACCTGCTGTGAAAACCATCACTTTGCACAAATGCTGTGTCTGGAGAGCAGCCTGAAAATGACCTTTGAAAGATAACCAACCCAAACCAGTTCTGAACCTTAAACAGTGAATCCACATCCTCTGCTTGCAAAATATGTTTAGAAGTGGGATCGAAACCACCCTACTTTGTTCCAGTTGTAAGTTATGTGTGATAAAGGAAGAGAGTGTTCTACAGGGTACTCGAAGGAATGCTGTGTGACTAGGAATGGTGTCTGTCTGACAGCCAGTCTCCCAGAGGTGGGGTGACATCACCTGAAGTCTGCACTTTCTGCTGGAGATGCAGAGGGTCTGCCTAAAAGCCTGCCTGGTGAGAAAGGGAAGGAGTGTGCGTGGCCCTGCAGGAGGAGAGATTGACTAGGGGGAGAAGCCACTGTGTTGCCAGTGTGGGAATAGCTAGGAAGAGCAAGAGACTACCAGGGATTGAGCCAGGAGCTACTTGCCTGTGGAAGGGATTCCACATTCTCCTTAAACCCATTGGGAACCACATTATGCCTTCTACAAAAAGCAACCTCTGAGTGAAATGGGCAGTTCGCCTCCGCTGAAAGATTGGTCCTGTTGTCATTGGAATCCAAATGCTCCTGTACCCCTATGGTGTGCACCCTGATCATCCTAGAGGCCCCAACTGCCAAGGCCACCTACATAGTCAAGATTGTACCAGAGGCCACAGCTGTCATCCCAGATTTTCCAGTTGATGTCCTGGATAGGCCAAAATTGGCAAAGATGGGAAGCTGCCAGAGGAAGGTGCTGCACTGAGATCACCAAAGTCTCCAAGACCCACTGATGACTAGACCGTGACTCTGACGGCTCCAAAATCAACACTGAAGCTGGAGCACTAAACACATTTGTTCCGCTCCTTCCAAGACTACAACTTCTTAAAGCATGTTGCTGCAGGGCTGCACAGTGTGTGGAAATGACAAACTGAGGACTGAGCAGAACCCTGATGTACCAAGACTTTCCAACCTATTATCACACTGAAGGAAAAGCAAACTGAACCGTTGTCACACATACGCCGTGGGGTACTTGAGTAACTGCAACTCTACCTAGCCAATGCTATGCCCTTTATTAGATGCCAGGTACAGAAGTGTGTAGAAGCTAAACTCGATCAGAAGTTTAACCCTGTATTGAGTTCCTCTATTCTGCGCTGTGAAATATTGAGTGACATTGAATGATTACAGTACTTTATTTTAATCAAAAGAGCAGCAGTAGGATGGCAGTGCTTTCTTATGTCTCCTGATTGATTGTTGAGTTCTGAGCTCATGCCCCTCACACTGCCTGCCTAAAGTGCCTATGACTGCTCACCCTTGCTACCCTGAGTCAGGTGCTGAAAAATTGTACTTTGTCCAGTTTGCAAGGTCATAGTAATGCGGACTCAAGGACACCAGTGGGAAATCAACTCAACCACCATGGTTGCAGCTGAGTAGCCCCTATATTTCATGTGGCCCCGTGAGCAGGGTCTTGCATGGGCCTTTCTCCTGGCAGACTCCGTTATAAAGAACACACTCTTCGTTTCAACTTGAATCTCTCTGAGGGCCAGCCACTTTTAGGTTGCTCTTCTTATCAAGTGTTTCTCTTTGTTTTTCCCAGGAAACTGCCTGTGGGCTTTGCAGTCTTCTTCAAAGGACTTTCTGAGCTTCACAGGTTGTGCCAGTGGCCGTCGGTAGCTAAGTGCCACGCATGCACTAGAAAAGTCGCAGGCTGGAGAAAAAGTGGTGGTGCAGGCAGGCTTCCTGGGGATGACAGCATGGAGCTTCCAGTGGATGACAAGCTGGAGAATGAAGGCACCACAGATGATTGATTGGGCAGCCTTGAGGATGAGTACTGGGTAGTTGGTTCGTTCTGTGTTTCAGAATTATCTCACTCTCCAAGGAAGAACTATACCCAAGTGTAGTTAGGAAGACTACTGTGTCCTAGGGCCAGGATTTCTGAAGGCTTGTTCTCTCTCAGGCTGGGAACTGAGCTTAGGTACCGATTCCAGCTAGGATGAATGATGGACTTGTCTAGAGGGAATGAGATGCCTGCTTTCTGTCGGGAGAAGTACTAGATCGTGCCCCTGCAGGGCGCAGCCTGCCTAGAAGAGGAGATCAACAGCCCAGCGGCCCAGAGAGTGTGGGAGCTTTACAGGAAGAACCAGAATTAATTCGTTTTGCCCTGTTCGAACCCCCGGATCAAACGGCCCCGTCGCATTGAGCTCTTCGGTTCTGTGTTGTGCGACAAGCTTGTGTCTAGGCAAGCCCGACTCCTGCAAAACCATACAGGAGCAAGGAATCATTCATGATGCATGTTGATGGTATGTGATGCCCTTCCCTCGGGTCAGTGCTTAATTTGAGCCGTCTCTCAAAAATAAGTGCCAGTGGCACCTATTTTTCTACCTCAATCATTTACTGTGAGCAAAATACACATATGGGAAAGGCAGAGGAAGTAAAAAAATGAAAAAGCGTCACAAAGGGATAAAACAGGAAGCTGCAAGAGTGAGCTGAAGGGACAGAGAGTGTCTGTAAATGGAGTGAAGAGGCCCAGATGGCTTCAGGTTTACGCTGCCTCAGTTTTCCATGCGCGCACATTTAATTGCAGCAGCCGCGAATTTCAGAGGAGAGCTTTGGACTCCGGTACATTTTTAAGTACAAATTAAGCAGTGCCTCAGGTCTCCACTTGGAGCCCGTGTGCCTTCCCCGACCACAACTGCTACATGAAGCTATTCAGCTCCTAATGAAATAAAGATGTGCAAATGCAAATTTCACTGTCAGGTCTGTAGAATGATGGGAATTTGCGAAGTCCTTCATGCTCACGAGCTACATTAGACGCTGGTAACATAGTATCGATAGCATAGGAAAACCTGGGAATTACTGGATACTGGTTTTTCAGCGTTAAAATTTTTTTTTACACAGATCTCTTGCAAGCTCTGGCTCCATTTTTATGTTTCACTATTTTATGTGTAGGTTTTTTTGTGTGCCCATTAAAACATTTTATTTGCCAATGTAAAAGCAAGAGCTGTACATTGATTTGTTAAGTGTTACAACTGTACTTTCCTGAGTTCTGATTTTCCTCTCTGAGTAAGCCTTGGACTCCTCTTCTGTGCTTTTCTGAGAGTTAAGAGCTAAAGGGTGTACCTGGGATTCAGTTTGGGCGTAATTGCTATAAGGTCCCAGGACATCCCAGGTTAAAATCACCATTTGTGCAATTTGGGACCTAGTAACCACTCACCTTCTGAAGCAGATCACAAATACATCACAGCAGTGGTTCCCAACCTTTTGATTTCTGTGGACCCCCACTTTAACATTAATGGAACCCAGGGACACCCACTGAATCATCATGGGAATCCGGGGACCCCCGTCTGAGTCATTACTGGAAGCTGGGGACCTAATTAGTCAATATTTGTTAATATTTTTTTATTTTCTAGGCTCTCATTGACCACCTGAGAAGGATTCGCGGACCCCCAGGGGTCCCCGGACCACAGTTTGGGAACCACTACATCACAGGAACATATAGTATGGTCCTAAATTGCACTCTGCGATGTTGGGTGAGATTTACAAACCATTTCACATTTGGCTTTGTGATTTTTGATATTCCCCAGTGGGCCACAATAGCCATGTAGGCCTTTGGTCTGGCTCGACAGGGTCTCAGCACAGGGCATTACCTACTGCCAGGCCCTGTCCCATTCAGATCACCTGCACATGGCTTTGGCCTTCAGGTCTCTTCAATAAGCTGTTGTTGCAGGGCCTAAACTACGGCCAGGCCCTACGGTAGTCCTTGTCCCACCCAGACAAGATATGCAGCAAGTTCAGGATACAGGGCCTGGCTTATGGCCAGGTGTTGAGCCAGCTCTCATCAAGCCTAATGGGCTTAAGAGCAGGCCCTGGGAGTAGGACTTGACCAGTTTGCGCTTCTGGAACCCTACCTACCATCCTACAAAACCAGCTGCACATGGCCCCTGACCCCGAGAATCAAGAGTGTACTACAGTAGATTTTTCTAACGTACATACAAATGAGGTATTGCCTTGAAGATCACATGCACCATTGTGTGAATAACTTCGAAGACAACATAAATCCATATTCCTAAAATGATATACTAGCAGCAACATACATATTTACACAGTTTACGGATTTATAGCAGTTGTCTGTCACTCACAAAATGCTTTACTGGGATTTGTACAAAGAATCACATATGTATTACAGAGGAAAACACTGAATGCAGTAAAAACATTTGATTTATGCATAATAAGCACACTTTGCTAGTAATTGGCATCCATACAATTGCCTAAGTACCTCCCAGATTGACTCACAACCTACTTCGACCCCTGTGGTGTTCCTTGCAATTTGGTACAGTGTTGCTTGATTTGTGTTTCTGCCTCGCAATCAGAGGTGGTCACTTTCCCACCACATTAACAATACCTGCAGTACATCAATTCATCCCACTGAATATACTTCACGTACAAATATAGCACTTTGGAACCGTGATGTGCTGCTCCGTGCTCTTTCTAGCTTCCGAGAATACTTCAGTGCTACTACACTGAGTAGTTTTGGGACTTTTTGGGACAAGGTTGAAGGGAAATAGCCCTCCATTTCTGGTGCAGTTGTAATTGACAAGGGGTAGCAGCTACACCACGGATCCATCTCTTCCCCCATTTTCTGCTGCAATGTGCATAATTCTAATTTCCTGACATCGTGTTGTTCCTATTTTTAAGGTATGAAAATGTTGGCTTAAAAATGTGAACCAGAAAAACTAAAAAATCAGAATTCTATAAAGAAAATATTACTTTTCATATCATTTACACACCCAGGGAATGGGATTCACATTTTGTATTTTGGTCTGAATACAGCATCATATGCAGTGAGTTGGCACATATAAATCAAGAATCCGTGTGAAACAGCAATAGGATTCGGAAGCCGCCAGTGGGCCCTTACCCCCAACACCGGTCATACACCAACCGACAAGACAGTTTAGTTTGATTGGAAGAAGTATTTATTTTATATACTTTCAATAAAATTCATAAAAACAATGTATGCAAGTCAACATATGCACATTACTCAAATAAAACATTTCACTGCAAACTTAATATATGTACTGTTATAGACAATACTTTTTCATTAGTAACCATAAATTATTTTGACAGGATCCCTTCCTGTCCTGAACCTCCATTGGACCACACAGGGACTGGTCGTCACCTGTATCCTTAGGGGGGGGGTGCTTCCTCTGTTCCTTGCCCCCATGCTCAGGGTTCCGCCCCCTCTCCAAACACCAATCAACCAAGGGGTGTACCGGGGCGGCCCAGGGCATGGGCCCCGTGACCACCCCAGTGATCTGGGCTCCCTACCCTCAAACAGGTGTGTCCATCCGCAGGTTGGTCCAGGACTTCAGGATCCTATCTCTGTTGTTATACCGGGGCCCCACCCTTGGGGTCCCCTCTGTTGCTTCCGGTTACTTTATTCTCTCTTCCTCCAAGCCTAATACTAAGGAGAGGGTGGGTGGGAATTGGTAACAGGCCCGTCCGTTCGGGCCACCGCGCAAGGAAGAAGAAGGCTGAGCCTTCTGGGGGGGGGCGCTTTTATGCCCCCCCACTGGTGCACGGCGGCCCAAACCGGTCCGGCACTGCCGCCGACCCCGACGTTCCCGAAACGTCAGACTTCCGCTTGCGCGTCTCGCGAGGCACGCGAGCGGAAGCCCGTAGGCCAGCCCGTGCACAACTAGTGCGAGGGCCGTGCCCCGGCATCCCCGACCCCTAAGGGGCCGCGCTCCCCCCATATTGGGGGGGCGCCTTTCCAGTGTAGTTGTCAGATATCCTGATGGGTGCGTTTACCCACAACTCTGCAAGGTGAATCTGGATAACTGAATTTGTAACGCTAAATAAAATCTCATATGAATGTACACTAATCCATATGCACACTTTTGAAAAACGTTATCTGTTTTTTGTGCTGTTTTTATTTTAATCAGTGGTGCAGGAATGCTTTACCTCAGCCGAGCATATTTTTGCAACGTTATTACTTTCTTCTTTCTGCAATTTCCCATGAATTGAGGGAAGGGGGAGTGAAACTCCTGTTATTATTACCAGGTTTAATTAGTAATATTCATAATTAATATATTATTAAAGAAAAATAAAGTTCAGACATTTATGGTACATTACATTTTGGACCATTAATTATCTAGTGTAGAAAAAACATGATTCACAGAAAAATGACACGGGTCATTTATTGTCCTTGGACTGGGCTGGCCTCAATACCCAATAACCTACATCACATTTCTATTAACAAGACTGCACTCAACATGTTTCAGCTTTGCAGTTGTCGGTGAAGGCCTTTCTCATGATATGTCTTGCCTGTTCTAAGCCCGGATATGTTTCCTATTCTCCTCAGTTTTTTGAAGATCCATTTTTATTAGATGCTATGTACTCTTGAGAGATTGTGAACTGTTAATGGTGCTGTAGAGAGGAGCTTAGACATTACCTAGACCTCAGAATATGCCACGTGTTGGAATCTGAAGATGTCAAGGTAGAATATTAGGGGGTGAGGTCATGTAGTGTTGAAATCGAGTGAATCTGACGTGCTGTTCAAGCTTCCCATGTCGTACTGCTGCAAATAAACTCGTTGATTTGACATTCACCATCTTGGTTTATTATTCAGACAAGGGCCAAAAAGAATCTCTACCATTTGGCTACTTATTCTAGAGCTTGTCTGTTCACTTGGTTCGCGGAGTGGCCTGGTATTACACATATTTTAGCCCGTTTGTTTATCACAGTATCTTTGTATGCAGGGCCACTGAAATTATGCGATTCTGCAGCTGCAGCGTTTTTCGTATAATTAAGGATTTGCCTCATAATACATCATATCATGCACAATCTGCCAATTTTAACAAACAAAAATTGTTTCTAGCTGAAGCAGATCAAATGTTACTAAAATCGTGGTGACGTGTTAATGGGCATTGGAGGATCCTTTGCAAAAGTTAACTGGTCATGTTTCACTGACTTATTTGTGAACTTGGTGACTTCTTTGGCCAGGCACCATGTGTAAAAATTGCAAAATAATGAAGTAATACATTGAGAAAATGTGCCCTACTATGCCACATGATTTCCCTTTTCTTGCCGCATAATTTAGTCAACACTGCAACATAATTTGGTGCTCCCTTGTAGCATAATTCTAGTGGCCCCTTCTAGAGGCCTATTGGCTTGGCTGTGTTCATATTCAAAGTTTCATATGGTTAAGCACTCACCTTGTGGAATTAGGGGGCTCACCACAGTCCCACAACTGACCCACCCCCTGTGACTCTTGCTGTGAGAAAGCAAGGTTGATATAGATACATGTAGGAGCAGCAGAGAGTGAGGTGGGGGATGCATGCAAAGGGGAATAGTGACACCAGTGCTTCGTGCAAAGGCAGCCATAATCACATTTAATTTTAGTGGCGTGAATTATGATGGGGTTCAAAAACTCTTAGATGGCCTTGGCTGGTTTGCAAGTGATTGGGCACTCCGAAGCAGTAGTTTAACCTGAGAACTTTCCTAATAGGGTGCCTGATCTTTGTGCATATCTAGATGGAGAGAGATACTTTAGATCAATGAACATTGGTGGGAGCGTCTTTGAGATTGGATGTTTCTTTAAGCATTTGCCCTTTAACTTGAATTATTTTTTGTCTTTACAGTTTCGTTACGTGGCTGCTGACACCCCACAGGCCACTTTGAATTAATTCATGAACTAAAGACAGGGACATTGGAATTATGCCATTTTGTTGCTGCTGCAGCATTTTCAGCATAATTCTTGATTTGCTGCATTTGCTCCATAATCCATCATCTGCTGAATAATCTCTGGATTTTCACAAAAAGTTGCTTCTAGCTCAAACGGATCAAAAGTTACTAAAACGCAGCCACACTTGTTGCTGTGAAGTCGAAGACCCTTCACAAAGGTTGACTAGCCACCTTTCTGTTGCTGTATTAGGGTATTAAACTGGTACTAATGAGATGAACAATGCTCAGACAATGTTAGCATTTGCAAAAATGACACAATAATAAAGTAATACTATCACAAAATGTTTAGTTTGGTTTAGTTAAGTTTAGGGAATTTATAGAGCGCATGACTACCCAAAGGCCTCCCAGCGCTAAGAAGGAAAGTAACAGCATCAAATACAAGAAAAAAGATGACTAGGGAAAAAAGTTAAGTCAGATAGAGGACAGTTTTCAATTTTTTCCTAAAAGATAGTTTTAGAGGCTCTTGCCGGAGGTCTAGGGGAAGGGAGTTCCAGAGGCGTGTTGCCTTGACTGAGGAGAAAGATTTGCCTCCCCAAGAGGACCTCTTGAAGCGTGCTATGTGTACTAGGTGGCTGGTGGAAGATCTAAGATATCTGGTGGGGGCATAAGGAAGAATAATTTTCCTAAGGTAGTGAGGTCCCTTGCCATGCAAGACTTTATGTATCATGCATAAAGATTTGAAATGAATGTGCTGTTTTATGGGCAGCCAATGAAGCGCGGCTAAGGCTGGTTTAGCTGAATGATGACTCTGCAAATTCGTAAGCAGTCTGGCAGCAGCATTCTGTACGACCTGGAGTTTCTTCACTGCATAGTCAGGAGAGCTAAGGAAAAGAGAATATGCTGCATAATTTGCCTTTTCATGCTCCATAATTTAGTCAACCATGCTGCATAATTTGGCCCTCCACTGCCACATATTTTCAATGGTCCTGATAAGTACTCACCAGCTAGCACAGCACAGAGTGTAGCTTCATGGCCAGGCGGGAGAACAATTCCCTTAATGGTGTGTTCCTGGCAGTCATCAGGCTCTTTCCTGCCTAATACTTATGGATTGGTCAATTAATAAAAACATTTCAGAGTAGTTAGTGATGTCTTGTTATTTATTGTTATAGCAGAAAGATCTCCCATAGTGATGCCGGTCTCAAACTCTCTGCTTAGTGTTATATTTTCACAAGGAGAATTCTGTCCGCTCTGGTGGTCTTCTATATTGTGTCAGAACTCTGCCAGTCATTTGTATTAAACTTCACTGTGGATATATCCCTGACCACTTTCTCTAAACTTTAAAACAAACAAGTGCACTATAGGCATCCTTTGCCTTCCATGAAGAACCCATCTCTTAGAATTGAGAGTTTGCATCTGCAGGGCAGTTTCTCCGTAGACAACACAAATGTCTTAGATTTCATCATATTTTGGACTTTTCTGAAATGTACCCATACTTAGGTTGTTTGGGAAATGACCCGCAGATTTTCTCTGTCTTCTTTCATTTCCAGGCTGCTAGAAAGTGTGAAGAAGCCAATAGGTCTCACCTATACAAGAGCTATTGGTTTGGCAATGTGTTTTAGCCATGTTATACATCAGTGTGGCTGGTGTTCAGCTTGGATAAAAGTTAGTGGTGTGAAGTGCCGTAGAGTGGAGTGGGGAAGTGAAGTGTTGTAGAGAGGAATAGGGGGGAGTAGACCGTCGTAAAGGTGAGGGGAGGAGAGTGGAGTTCAATGGTTCAGTGGCAAAGAGTGGCGTGGCGTGGACTGTTGTGGGGTGGAGTAGGGTGGAGTGGCTTGGAGTGAATTGAGCTAGTGGGGTGGATTGGATTGGAGTAGAGTGGTGTGGATTTGAGTGGGGTGGGGTGGATTAAAATGGGGTGAGGTGGATTGGAGAGGGTTGATTAGACTGGATTGGGATAGGTGGGTTGGACTGAAGTAATAGGACTAGGGTGGGGTGGGTTTTAGTGGGGTGGATTAGACTAGACTGGAGTGGGGTGAATTGGAGTGGAGTGGACTGGAGTGAGGTGGACTGAGCTGGAGTGGATGAATTTGAGTGGGGTTGGTTGGATTGGAGTAGGGAAGATAGGGCTGTGCTGGGCTGGAGGAATTGGAGTGGGGTGGATTGAACTGGGGTGGGGTGGACTGGAGTAAGGTGGGGTGGACTGGAGTAGTGTACAGTAGGTGGATTGGAGTGGGGTGGGGTAGACTGGAGTGGGGTTGACTGGACTGTAATGGGATAGGTGGGGTGGACTGGAGTGGAGTGGATTGATTGCAGTGGGGTGGATTGGATTGGGGTGGGTTGTATTGGGGTGGAGTGGATGCTACTGAGGTGGGGTGGATTGGAGTGGGCTGGATTGCACTGAGGTGGGTATATTGGAGTGGGTGATGTGGACTGGAGTGGGACGAACTGGACTGGAGTGTGATGGACTGGTTGGAGTGGGGTGGATTGGACTGGAATGGATTGTGATGGAATTGAGTGGGTTAGAATGAAGTGGGGTGGATTGGATTGGGACGAATCTGGATTGGGGTAGATTGAAGTGGGTTGGGGTGGATTGGAGTGGAATGGATTTTTGTAGTGGGGTGAAGTGGGATGAATTGGATTGGCGTAAACTGGATGTGAGTAGAGTGGGGTGGACTGGAGTGGGTTGGATTGCATTGGAGTGGGGTGGATTGGTTTGGGGTGGATTTTATTGGCGTGGATGGATTGGATTGGTGTGGGGTGGATTAGATTGGTGTGGGTTGGGGTGGGTTGGGTTACGGTTGTTTGAGTGGAGTGGATTGTGGTGGATTGGAAGGAGTGGGGAGGTTTGAGGTGGGCTGTATTGGACCTGGAGTGGGGTGGGTTAAGATGAATTGCATTGGAGTGGGATGGATTGGAGTCGGGGGGACTAAACTGGAGTGGTACGGATTGGGTTGCAGTAGAGTGGGGTATATTGGAGTGGGGTGGATTGGAGCAGAGTGGGGTAGATTGGAGTAGAGTGAGATAGATTGAAGTAGAGTGGGTAGAATTGGATTAGAGTGGTGTGGATTGGAGTAGAATTGGGTGAGGTGGATTGGAGTGGGGTGGAGTGGACTGGGGTGGATTTGAGTGGGGTGGATTGGATTGGACAGGAGTGTGGTGGACTGGAGTACGGTGTAATGCACTGAGGTGGGGTGGATTGGTTTTGAGTGAGGTGGATTGGAATGAATGAGGAGGATTGGATTGGTGGATTAGATTGTTCAGGAGCGCAGTGGATTGGATTGGTGTGGAGTGGGCAGGGTTGGATTGGAGTGGAGTGGGGTGGATTAAGGTGGTGTATTTGTTTGGAGTTGGGTGGATTAAGATAAACTGGATTGGACTGGGGAGGATTAAGGTGGATTGGGTTGGCGTGGGATGGACTGGAGTGAGGCGGGTGGATTGAAATGGGGTGGATTGGGTTAGATTGGAATGGGGTGGGTTGGAATGGAGTGGAATGGGGTGGCTTGGAATGGGTTGGATTGGAGTGGGGTGGGCTGGACTGTAGTGGGGTGAGTTGGACTGGAGTGGGTTGGATTGTGGTGGATTAGAGTGGGGTAGATTGGATTGGATTGGAGTGTGTTATATTGGACTGGGCTGGATTGAGGTGGATTGGTGTGAAGATGACTTGTGAACCTGGACAGTGATTTAGAATGCCATTGGTTCTGTGATGTCATATAGAATGTAGAAGGGAGACTGAAGGAGGAAGAAAAGAGAGCTGAGGGAGAGGAGCTCTGCTGGAGATGTCGTATTTACTAACCTCGTGTGAAATAAAGAAATAAAGAAGCACCACGGGCCAGATGTAGCAAAGGGTTTTTCCCATTCTGTGTCAATGGAAAATGTGTTCGTACATATGGCCCCACGTGTCTTCATCTTTATACTGGCGACGAGGGACCTAACTGCACAGGGGGCGGATTAATTACAAGGGACATCTCTACCCCTGGAAACCGTGAGATTTAATCCTCGATCTTCAATAGTTGGCACAACAGTACTACGATCTTAGGCAAGTTCATTTAACTGATACAAATTGACAATATAAGCATGCAAAGTGTATCGGATCCAAAGCTGGAATCTTAAAAATTATTTCAGCAGTGCTAGCAACACATGTGCGAGCGTTAGTTTTTAAACGTGCAGTACGTGGCGCGCGAGCCACAGCACAGCATAAACAAGTCTTTAACGCGCATTGTGCGTGAGGTAAACAGCGGCAGGCAGTGCAAGGTTATCGTGCGGGGGAGCCACAAACTGTAACACATATTTTCTAAATGCAGTGCATTTTCTAAGATTTGGCAAATCTGAGGGTGTCGCACAATGAAGTGTGATACGGACATCATCGGATTATAATATCAACACGTTACCAGCTGAATGCGACACTGTTCAGCCTCATACACGAAGAGTAATGATAGAAAAAACAGACTAAAATCTGGAACCAGGAAATAGTAAGAGAAAGAGGACTAACAACAACAAATAGAAGAGAAATAGTAATAAAAAGAGAACTAGCAACAACAAGAAGAAGGAGTTTGTTATTTAGTTAGTTTTTATGACTTGGTATTAAAGCTTGTTATATTAGTTTATAATTTTAATTCATTATATTAATTTATTGTATTCAATTGATGTTATTTAGGTAAGATAAAAAAGGAAATAAATCCAGTACAAATGGGGGTCAAAGCATGGCATCACCACCACCTTTTCTTTCAACACTGGGAGAACCTCCTATACCATGGAAACAGTGGAAAAATATTTTTCTAACCTATATTTTAGCAATTGGTGGTGATTGCTATGATCCAGTTAGAAAACAAGCTATCCTTCTGCCTCATCTAGGAATTGAAGGGAGAAGAATTTATGAAGATTTACCAGAAGTGTCTTTAGGGATGGGTGATGGTCAACCTATGAATGTGTTCGATATGTCTATACAAATGTTAGACATCCAGTTTATCCCTAAAACAAACTTAGTTTTGGAACATCAGAAGTTGTTTTCAAGAACGCAAAGGGTTTATGAGGACATTGCATCGTTTGTGGTGGCATTAAGGGGGCTGGCACTATCTTTTCGTTTTGAACAATTAACGGATTCATTAATAAGAGATCAAATTGTAAGGTGCTCCTACGATAAGAAAATAAGAGAAAAAATGTTAATGAAAGATCCCGCCTTGGAAGAAGCTGTACAGATCGCCAAAAGAATGGAACACATGGCTGTGTGGTTGCAAGAATTTGAAAAACCGGGTCAGGAAATGAAATTCAGTTCCATCGAGGAAATTAGAAATAAGTCTGAATCAGACAAGACTGTAAGGAATAAAAAGAGTATAACAAATAATGTAGAGAAAGGGAAAGTGAAAAGTGATGAAGATGGGGGCCAGAGAAGATTTGATTGGAGAGAAAGTAAATGTTATCGTTGCGGAGCCCCAGGACATATTGCATCTAGTAAGATGTGTGCAGCAAAGAATGCATTATGTAGAAATTGCGAAAAGAGAGGGCATTTTGCAAAAGTGTGCAGGTTTAAGTCTGAGACAGGAAGCAATAAGAAAATTCAAGTGATCGATCAAGAAGTCCAAGATGTTTATGAGAATGTTTGTGAGGTAATCTTAATGGTAAAGAGAGAATCTGAAGACTTGATGTCCGGTGTTCAGTGTCCAGTTAATCTAACAACTGATGATTCGCAAAAAAGAGTTGAAAGTACTGACACTTTGGAAAAACCACATGCCTAACTAGTTCTGAACAATGTGTCCGTCAATGTGCTAATAGACTCAGGGAGTTTATTCACACTTATATCTAAAGAAACTTATGAATCGAGATGGCCATGTACACAAAGTTCTCAACTTGATAAACCAGACATAAAAGCGGTTAGTTATGCAGGAAAAAGAATAGAAATCCTGGGACTGAAATGGATGACAATTGCTTTCAACAATAGAGCTGTTTATGGAAGGGTTTACATTACAGATTATGGATCAGATTTACTCGGATGGCGTCATCAAAAGGACTTAGGCATAATATTCAACCCTAATGCAAAGGAACCAGTGATGTTGACTGAGGGGTTCAAAATAGAAGAAGTTAATATGGAGTTTCAACATAATTTGTTTGAAAAGTATCCTAATGTATTTTCAAATAAATTAGGTTTATTTAAAGGCTTTCGCATAAGATAATATTAAAGAAGAATGCTAAACCAGTGGTTCACAAAATTTGGAACATTCCTCACAGTATGAGAGATCTGCTAAAACAAGAATTGGACAAATTATTGAAAGAGGATATTATTAAACCTATTGAAGCTTCTGAGTGGTTAGCACCAATTGTAGTGGCACCGAAGAAAGGAGGAAAAATTAGCTTATGCACAGATATCAGAGATTTAAATAAGAATATATGGGTTGATAGAACCACTTCCTAATATTTCTTAGATGTTGACGATGGAAGGGAAAGGTGAGGTGTTTACTGTCCTTGACATGTCATCTGCATATCATCAAGTTGAATTACATGAACAATCTAGACCAGTGGTTCCCAAACTTTTGATTTCTGTGGACCCCCACTTCAACATTAATTGAACCCAGGGACCCCCACTATATCATCATTGGAATCCGGGGATCCCCGCCTGAGTCATGACTGGAAGCTGGGGACCTAATTTGTCAATATTTGGTAATATGTTTGAATTTTCTAAGCAGTCGCTGACCCCCTGAGAAGGCTTTGCGGACCCCCAGGGGTCCCCGGACCACAGGTTGGGAACCACTGATCTAGACACTTGACGTCTTTTGTTACGCCATTAGGAGCAGTTCGTTATAAAAGGATGCCTTTTGGACTAGCCTCGGCGTCCTCTGTTTTTCAAAGACTGATGACAAATATTTTCGGGGATATGAAGCATGTGCTATGCTTTCAAGATGATATAGTGATTGACGGAAAAAATGAGGTGGAAGATTACCTGTTGTTCGAAGAAGTGATGAGAACATTGGAGAAGCATGGTTTAACTATAAAAATGGAGAAATGTCAAATTAAGAAACGTGAAGTAACGTATTTGGGACATGTTGTGAGTGGTAATGGGATTAAACCAAAAAAAAGTATAGCAACAGCAATAGAGAATGCTCCTGTAACAAGGAAGAACTGAAATCGTTCCTTGGTCTTGCAGGATACTGCTCGAAGTTTCTAAAGAATTTTACTGATGTGGTGGAGCCTTTGAGCAAATTAATGAAGAAAAATATGGAATATATTTGGGATGAACATTGTGAGAGTGCTTTTGAGAAAATAAGAAGATGTATCATGCAGGCACCCACAGTTTGATGTAACAACGAAAACTTATATTACTACTGATGCTAGCAAAGTAGGTATTGGTGCAATTTTGACACAGATTAAAGACGAGGAAGAGTATGTGATAGGATTTGCATCTAGAAGATTTCAAGGTGCAGAAACGTCGTATTCAGTCATAGAAAGAGAGGCCTTGGAATGTTGCGGGGGAATCAATCATTTTAAGTTCTATGTGTGGGGTATACCTTTCAAGTTAAGGACAGACCATAAACCCTTGATGTATATTTTTAAGGGCGGAAGGGATTTGGAAGGAAGTGTTACACCAGGTATTTCAAGATGGTTGCTAACTATAATCTATTACAATTTTCAGATAGAATTCCTACGGGGTAAAAGGAATGTAGTAGCGGATTGTTTGCCAAGGATGCCAGTCGAACTAGAGGTAGTGGAGGCAGATACAATAGTAGGAGAGACAGGAGGTGTTTTGGAAAGCGTAGCGATAAGCGTGAAGGAGTGGGAGCTTGCTGAAAGAGAAGATTTAATCATGGAAGAGGTTGAGAGGAAAGTTGTGTGTGGGTGGAAGGATGAAGATAGATTGAGTGATGATTTGTCTAATTATTTTAAAGTTAGAGATCCATTGAGTCTACAAGATGGCAAGTTGAAGGGGAGAAAATAGTTAATTCCGCCAATTGGAGTTCGTAAGCACATAATTAGTATTGTCCATGAAGGCCATTTAGGTAGAGGAAAGTGAGACAATTTGTTTGGTGGCCAGGTATGGACCGAGAAGTAGAGGAGACTGTAAATAATTGTATTGCATGTGCAAATAGAGACAAAACCAAAGTAGTGCGACAACCTCCTTTAAGGACAATGCAGTTTCCTAGCAAACATTGGTAGAAATTAGCTATAGACTTCATTGGTCCAATTTCTAAACTTGGTTTGAGGATTAAATATATAATAGTATTAGTAGATTATCATTCTAAGTGGTTTATGATTAAAGCAGTAGAACAAGTGAGTACATTGAATGTTATTGAATTCTTGGAAGGGGCCATTTTAGAGGAAGGTATTCCTAAGACAATTGTGTCAGACAATGTGGTGCAATTTGTATCTAAAGAAATGACTAGCTACCTAGCTAGGATGGGAGTAACTCATGAAAGGGTTGCTTTGTTTCGACCACAGGCTAATAGTTTGGGAGAAAGAGGGAATCGGATTGTGATGGAAAATATTCAGTTATCATTGGCTAAACATCTCCCATGGATGTGAGAGTTAAGAAGAATAATGTGGGCACACAGGGCGACTCCTCATTCTATAACAAGGGTATCACCATTTGTGTCTCTGAAGGTAAGAGAGCCTGGAGTGAAGGTGTGTCCCATGTGGTTGAGGGAAAAGGAAAGAGTGACAGTGGATCGAGAACTTGTAAAAGAAAGAGTTGAAAAGAAGCAAAGGAAAGTTACTCTGTATTATAATAGAAGGATGGGTGTCAAACAGTGCCACATACGTGCAGGTGATTGGATCGTTATAAAGAAAGGAGGTACTGTTCAAAAAGGGGATAGTAAGTACTCAATTCTACACAGGGTAAAGGAAACCATCCATAATGTGGTAGTTTTGGAGAATGGGTCGACGTGGAGTTTGGGAAATATATGTAAGATTAATCGCTAATACAAGAAGCAATACTAGAAGATATTTAAATATGTTTTTTTGTAGTCTATATAATGTAGGTGTTGATTATGTTTCGCTGTTAGATATTGTGAAATATAACCTTTGGGAAAAAAAATTATATATTTTGTTCAACAATGCAAGGGGGAAGATGTGTGAAGATGTCCTGTGAACCTGGACAGTGATTTAGAATGCCATGGGTTCTGTGATGTCATATAGAATGTAGAGGGGAGACTGAAGGAGGAAGAAAAGAGAGCTGAGGGAGAGGAGCTCTGCTGGAGATGTCGTATATACTAAACCCGTATGAAATAAAGAAATAAAGAAGCACCACGCGTCTTCAACTTTATAATTGGACTGATGTGGATTGGTGTGAGGTAGATTGTAGTGGATTGGAGTGGGTGAATTGGGATAGAGTAGGTTGAATTGGGATGGAGTGGGGTGAGGTGAACTAGATTGGAGCAGGAGGTCTGGAGTGGAGTGGACTGGAGTGGGGCACATAGTTTTTTATTGGAGTGGGGCAGATTGTTTTGGATTGATGTGGGACAGATTGGAGTGGGGCAGGATGTTTTAGATTAGAGTGGGGCAGATTGTTTTGGATTGGAGTGGGGCAAATTGGTATGGGCAGATTGTTTTGGACTAAAGTGGGACAGATTGTTTTGGATTGGAGTGGGGTAGATTTAAGTGGGGCAGATTGTTTTGGATTGAAGTGGGAGATCTTTTTGTTTTGGATTGGAGTGGGGCATATTGTTTTGGTCAGGAGTGGGGCAGATTGTTTTGGACTGGAGTGGGGCAGATTGGTCTGGGACAGCTTGTTTTGGAATGGTGCAGGGCATACTGGATTGGGGTAGGTTATCATGGATTGGGGTAGGGCAGATTGTTTTGGTTAGCAGAGGAGGCAGATTGTTTTGGATTGGAGTGGGGTAGATTGTTTGGGATTGGAGTGGGCAGATGGTTTTGGATTGAAGTGTGGCAGATTGGAGTGTGGCAGATTATTATGGATTGGAGTGGAGCAGATACTTTTGAACTGGAGTGTGGCAGAATGGAGTGGGGCAGATTGTTTTGGATTAGAGTGGGGCGGATTGGAGGAGGGCAGATTGTTTTGGTCAGTAGTGGGCAGATTGTTTTAAATTGTAGTGGGGCAGATTGGTTTGGATTGTAGTGAGGCAGGTTTTTGGGATTGTAGTGGGGCAGCCTGATGTGGAGTGGATTGATTTTGATTGGAGTGGGGTAGATTGTTTTGGATTGAAGTGGGGCAGACTGTTTTGGATTGGGGTTGGGTAGACTTTTTTGGAGTGGAGTGGGACAGATTGAAGTGAGGCAGATTTTTTTGAATTGGAGTGTGGCATATTAATTTGGATTAGAGTTTGGAAGATTGTTTATTATAGGAGTGGGGTTGATTGTTTTGGATTGGAGTGGGGCAGATTGTCTTTTATTGGAGTGGGGCAGATTGTTTTGGATTGATGTGGGGCAGATGGTTTTGGATTGATGTGGGGCAGACTGGAGTGGGGCAGATTGTTTAGGATTGGAGTGGGACAGATTGGAGTATGGCACATTGTTTTGATTAGTAGTGGGCACATTGTTTTAAATTGTTGTGGAGCAGATTGTTTTGGATTGTAGTGAGGCAGCCTAGGGTGGAGTGGATTTTCTTGGATTGCAATTGGGCCGAGTGTTTTGGATTAAATTAGGGAAGATTATTTTGAATTGGAGTGTGGCAGATTATTTTGGATTAGAATCGGGCACATTGTTTATTATTGGAGTGGGGCAGATTGTTTTGGATTGATGTGGGGCAGATTGGAATGGGGCAGGTTGTTTTGGATTGGAGTGGGGCAGACTGTTTTGGATTGGAATGGGGCAGACTGTTTTGGATTGATTGAAACAGATTGTTTTGAATTGGGGTGTGGCAGATTGTTTCAGATTGAAGTGGGGCACGTTTGAGTGGGGCAGATTGCTTTGGGTTGAGTAGGTTGGATTGTTTTGGATTGGAGTGGGGCAGATTGCTTTGGACTGGATTGTGGCAGATTGTTTTGGACTGGAGTGGGGCAGAGTTTTTTAGATTGGAGTGGGGAAGAATGTTTTGGATTGGAGTGGGACAGATGTTTTTGTATTGAGGTGGGGCGAATTCTTGTGGATTGGAGTGGGGCAGATTTTTTTGGATCGCTGTACTGGAGTTGGGCAGATTTTTTGGACTGGAGTGGGGAAGATTGTTTTGGATTGGAATAGGCAGATTGGAGTGGTGTGGGTTGAGAGGATTGAAGTGTGGTGAAATGTAGCTGATTGGGATGAGTGTTTTGGATTGGAGTGGGGTGGACTGTGGTGTACTGCATGATTATGTGTTAAAGCATAATTTCAACAATTACGCAGAAGAAAATTACGCATAAGAAAAAACAATGTTGCTTTCCAATCTTTAGAATAAGATAATAGTAATCTTTTGAGAACAGCGCCCACGAGCAAGCACAAAACAAAACAAAACATTAGTGCAAAGTGAGAAAAGAAGACTTGGCAAAATTAAACAAAATTGTAACTGTCGAAAATAAAACTTTGCAATTTTGTTTGTGCTGATGAGCATGTTTTTGCCAGTCACATGCCTTCTGTTTGCAGGGCACGAGAAGTTAAAAAGAACAAAATAGTACCTCAATCACGTCGGGAGCAGTTAATGGACACTGATTAAGTTGCATCAATCAGTACTTGGCCCCTGCGCCACGGACAGGAACAGAAAGGATGAAATATCGGCTGTCACCAATTACAAGGCTGTAAAGAAGAGTGCCACGCAATCCAACAAATTATAAGCAACAGAAGGGCTCCAAGCCCTTTTCTAACTACAACAGCGTCTCACAAGCGATACGCATGCACTATTGCAGGCTTCACCCTAAAAAAGGATTGGCTGGGGCCAGGAAGCGGGGCTGAGGTGGCTGCTGCTAACATTAACCAATAATACTCCTGCAAACACTGGTGGAGGCAGATTTATTGAGGGGCAAGCGGCTGAGTGAGATGAAGACTTGCCTGAGCAGTGATTACCTGCATAGCGAGTGCCTGCAGGGATTCCCTCCCTCTGATTCATTCCCCAAGAAGCTGACGTGTGATGTGTGAGGGAGACAGACTATTACACCAGGAAACCACTGAGGGACTTAGTAGGAATATCAGTCATTACAATTCATGTAACACGTAAAACGGCACTGTGACCTTTGCAACGCATTTCATTACATTGTTGCACACAAAACTGCTATTTTTTTGCCTTTTTTGTTTTGCTAATAACTTTTGCGCCGCTTTATCAAATCTTCACAAAACGTTTGAAAAAGGTGCTACGTTTTTGCCTAGTTCGTCTTTGGAAAGTTTCAGGGTAATCTGTGAAGTGGGGGCCAAGAAAAGGGGGATCCCAAAACACAAAATCCCCATCTATTTTTCATAGACTTTTGTAAGAAGCATGACCTCAAAAACCGCTGAACAGAAATACACCAAATTTGGCAGGAAGCTAGATTTTAGTCCAGAAAGAGTGCTTTTGTGATTTGGTCTAAATCTGTTCAGTCATTTGCTCCAACAATATTTGTATATCTGGACAGTTGGGTTGGAGGGACTTTTGCGAGAGTCTCTGAAACCCAGTCCTAAAAAATAGAGCCTTCTGATTGTCCCAAGAGTTTTTTTTTTTACCCTTGGCCCATACTGCTCCTGCGGAAACAAGGCTCTCTCTGGCTGCCGATAACATGAAGAAAAATGTTGCTGGCAATAATTACAGGATTCAGAGGACTTAGGGCCTCATTCCTACCTTGGCGGGCGGCGGTCGCCGCCCGCCAAGCGGGAACCGCCACTTGGCCGCTCCGCGGTCAAAAGACCGCGGAGGCCATTCTGGCTTTCCCGCTGGGCTGGCGGGCGCCCGCCAAGGGAGCGCCCACCGGCCCAGCGGGAAAGGCCCTGCAACCCAGAAGCCAGCTCCGAATGGAGCCGGCGGGGTTGCAGGGGTGCGACGGGTGCAGTTGCACCTGTCGCGATTTTCACTGTCTGCTAAGCAGACAGTGAAAATCATGCTGGGGCCCTGTTAGGGGGCCCCTGCACTGCCCATGCCAGTGGCATGGGCAGTGCAGGGGCCCCCAGGGGCCCCACGACACCCGTTCCCGCCATCCTGTTCCTGGCGGTAAAAACCGCCAGGAACAGGATGGCGGGAAGGGGGTCGGAATATCCAAGCAGCGCCGCCATGGAGATTCAGCCCAGCAAGGGGAAAACCAGCGGGAAACCGCCGGATCCCCTTTTCTGACCGCGGCTTTACCAGCCTGTTGGCGGTGCTTCCGTCAGGGTTAGAATGACCACCTTAGTCCCCTGTCCTGCAATTTTCTTAAAAGAATATATAAGGGGGCAGGGTTTTTTCTAAAAATTGTGGTTGTCGTGGTGCACCAAGGAGTGGCAGGGCACCACTTACAATCTTCAAAAGTGTTAAGGGGGCGGCTGCGAGCAGTACAGCAACACCCCAGTAAAGTTATTTTTAAAAAACAGTTTGTCTCCAGGGTCGTTGAATGCATGTCACAGGAGAGCATACCATTTTTTTAAGCATTCCAAGCTGGATGTGTAAGTTTTCAGTTGGAGAGCGGGAACCCATCGTGGATGGTTCTATGGCTGCCTTTTGTGGCCTGAAGAGAGTTTTAAGAAAGAAACAAACACACATTGATAGTTGTTTGGAATAAAAATGCTTATTTAAAATATTATTTTTGGGAAAGTAATTATTATGTAATGCCAAGTGTGTATTTATAGACATTTCTTTGGAATATGGTATTGATTATAAGGGTGAGATTGTGACAAAGCCAGTCGTTCTGTTTACATAGGTTGATGTGCTGATCTCATACTAAAGCCAATAGGCCAGCCATTTATCTTTTGGTGTTCTGACTTTATAACAAAGGCAGCGGGTCTGCCTTTCCTTAAAATGACATCCCATTATATTGTTACTTTAGGTTAAAAAACCTCCGGAATTCACTAAAAAGTTTAAAGTGATGTTATAGTTAGGTGATAATATCAGTTAAAACAACAAAAAAAAACACTGAAATTCACCTGTTACAATTAAGTGAAGAAACTATAACTCACACCCTCACCATGTACTTCTTAGGACCTCACATAGTTCATGTAACACAAGAGAACTAACCTGTATCTTTCATTAGGTTGTGGGATCTTGTAGGTGTGAGATGCAACTCCAGAAGCATGTTCCCAATCCCACTCAAACACTGACACCACCCAAATCCTGTTGAAAGATTCAAACTGTGTCAGTCTTAAGGGGAAACAGGAAGTGGATTGAAATAAGAAGAATAACGTCCTCCATTCAGCCTGGTACCTCTTAGCATAGGTACTTTGTGGTGGTTCCCTCCCAAGTCGCTAGTGGAATGTGTATATGTAAAGATGTATTCCATTATGTAATCAATGATGTCATTTGAGATGTCATCAATGAATTCATAAATGAGGTCATAGAACATGGTATGAGTGATGTAATATGTGAGGTCATAAGCAATGCATAGTGAGGCTCCAAGTTATAGTTATATCTGGTGAATTTCTACATTTTTTTTAGTGCAAAACTTTAATGTTATCACTAACATATTCACCTATTAGGCTACGTTAACCTTTGTTTATTTCAGTGAATTTCTAAGTTTTTTTTTTAACAAAAACTGATTTTTTGTATCACACCTAACTATACCGTTACTTTAACCTTGTTTTTTTCAGAGTTTCTAGATTTTTTTTTAACATGAAGTGATATTTTATTACCATAAGTAAAGCCATCCGTCCCACTTTGCACCGCCTTTAGACTACGTGATGGGGGTTTGGCAAATGAGCATGGCCTGCAGCCGGGCCTTGTGGCCAAACCACCAGGAGGCAAGCAACCCCCTTCCACAGGGATCCAACCCTATGCTGCACATGGCCTTTTGTTGCACGTGGTGCGGGTCTGGCCTCGAGACTTGACTCACAGGGTAGTTATAGTTAGGTCAGCATTTCGATAGGGAATACCTTCTTTATTTTGCTAATAACTTTGGTGCTGTTTGAAGAATCTTCAGAAAATTCTGCAAACTGTTTCTCTATTTTGCCCAGCTTGTGCATGGAAAGTTTTGGGGTAATCTCTCAAGGGGAGAGCTGAGACAAAGGGGGAGTCCAAAAATTTTCCATGCATTTTCTATAGACTTTCAACAGGGCTAACGCAAAAACAGCTGAATGGAATTACACCAAATTTGGCACAAAGCTGCATGCTGGTCCAGAAAGCTCGCTTTTTGTGCATTGGTGTAAATCCATTTAGTAGTTTTTGAGATATTAAGGGAGAAAAATATGTGTATGTCTGGATGGTTGGGTTCTGGGGATTATTGCGAGAGTCCATCAAACCTAATTTTAAAATAAAGAGCCTTCTGATTAGCCCAGAGGGCTTTTTGACCCTGGGCCATGTTGCTGAAGTGAGAGCAAGGATCCAGCAGGATTAAGGCTCTGATTGGCTGCCTGCAAGATGAGGTAAAATGTTGCAGGCAGCCATTACAGGACTCAGAGACTTAGGTGGTCATTCCAACCTTGGTGGTAAAAGCCGCTTACCGCTGTCAGAAGACCGCCAACATACCGCCGCGGCCGCGGTAAACCGCCACGGTCAGTCTGACCCACAACAGGCAAACCGCCAAAATAAAGACATCCACAAAAGTCCGCCACACCAAAGGGGCAGCGAGAAACTGGCGATGACCAAACCTCCACCGTCACGCCAACAGAAATACGCCCACAATATCACGACACACGAATCCACGCGGCGGTCTTTCAACCGCGGTATTCCATTGGCGGTACACACCGCCGCGCTCAAAATACACACACATGTACAAAACACATCCACATTGGACAATTCAAAATACACACACCTGATACACATACACACACCACTCCCACACACCCAATACATTATAAAACACACACCCACATCACTCACAAACCCCCACTTCTACAGAATCGGGACCACGCGCTGAGAAAAAGAGAACTGAGCACCCAGACGCGCACTTTACTTTCACCCAGCAATATTTCCACGCACTTCACACAACACACCAATACACATCACCACACAATCCACCCCACACATCACCCACACCACCCCATGGCACCGCAAAGACACCCCAGGTTCTCTGAGGATGAACTCAGGGTCATGGTGGAGGAAATTGTACGGGTAGAGCCACAGATCTTCGGGACACAGGTGCAGCACACCACCATTGCCAGGAAGATGGAGCTATGGAGCAGAATAGTCGATAGGGTCAACGCTGTGGGACAGCACCCAAGAAATAGGGACGACATCAGGAAGCGGTGGAACGACCTACGGGGGAAGGTGCGTTCAATGGTATCCAGGCACAACATCGCAGTGCAGCGGACTGGCGGCGGACCCCCACCTCCTCCCCCAGAATTTACAACATGGGAGGAGCAAGTCTTGGCGATCCTGCATCCTGAGGGCCTCGCAGGAGTAGGAGGAGAAATGGACTCTGGTAAGTCTCATCTTCACTACTTCATCCCCACCACCCCACCAGCATGCCAACTCATACCCCCACCCTCAACCTCACCCCCATCACATCCTGCACCTTGCAAATGTCTCACCATCACAGCCCACCCATCCCAACACCAAGCCCTGCATGCGACCACAAAGCATGGACACCCATCACCAAAGCATGCCCACTGCACATACCCATCCCCCACCAAATCACCGTCACAAAAGCCCCCACACGGGAATGCCAGCACTGGGGTACAAGGGCACCCACCCATTACACGCTATGGCACACACAAATGCAATAACCATACTTTTATACCCCTGCAGGACCCGAACGCCACGTCACCGCGCAGGAGGGTCCACAAATGTCCACTCCACCCCCAGAAGAGGCCCACAGTGAGGACAGCAACTCTGTCGACCTGGATCTAGATGACCAGCCCGGCCCATCGGGGACCTCGGGACAGTTGGTTCCCCTCAGACAGCCACAGCCCATAGCAGACCTTCCCCCCTCTGGGAACACCAGTACAGCACCCACCCAGCGGGCCCATCCCTCAGTCCCCAGGACACGTCAATCAGCGGTGTGTCCACCACTACAGGGCACCCAGGTTAACCCCCCACCCCAACAACAACAGGGACCTGGGGGCAGTGGTAGTGGGCACACAGTCCAGGGGACAGAGGCACAGGGAAACAGGGGAACTGGGAGGGCTGCTGTGCGACAGGGGGGGGGACAGGCCCAGGTAACCCACTCTCCACGAGGCCCTCTCCTCCATCATGGGAGCCTACCACCACTCCCAGGAGACGATGGCGACTGTCCTGGCCAGGTTTCAGGAGATCCAGCTTCTGCAGGAGGAACAGTATTTGGGGTTCAGGGAGGAACTACGAAACATCAGTTCCGCCCTGGCCACCATTGGAGGGGCTCTGAATCAGGTAGTCACCACATTGCGGGACACTGTGGCAGGACAAAGGGCCCCTGACACTAGCATGGACCAAGAACTGCCTACCACCTCTGCCAGCACTAGTGGACAGGAGGCCCCGCCACAGGACCAACAGGCCACCAGCACCCCACCCCCTGCAGAAGGAGAACCAACCCGCAAGCGGGCCCTGAGATCCAGGAAGAAGACAGAGTAAGATGCCAAGACCCCGCCAGGAAAGGATACCTCCCTGATTGTCATCCCACTGTCCCACATTGACACCCTGTCCATTCTTATACTGCCCATGCTCCACTTTCCACAGGCATTTGGACATTGCACCTGTGATACTTATAGTCTGGACTCTGCCATGGACAATCCTCCACCATCACCCCTCACCGACTTGCAACCACCCACCAATATAGATCACTGAAATAAACAGTTATACGACCAAACAATCAGGAGTCTGGCTGTGATTTTGTACTAATGTATTAGACATTACCGTCCCAAAATGCATATTTACATTGTGATGCCAACATACCACTGTCACACAGCTGTAGTCCATGGGGAAACAAAGCAGATGTCACGCAGTATGGCCCACATCTCTGAAATTGGAAGGGAAAGTCACAACTCAGTTACCATACACAGGGGGAAAAGGTCAGACAGTAGAGAGGTAGTAGGGGTTAAGTATATGTAATATGACGGGTTGGACTCTTACCTGTGGGTCATTGAAAATACTGCTGTATTACTGTGTTCCTGTTGTCTCTGTCGTCCTCTTCGGCTTCCTCTTCTTCACTCTCCACAGGCTCCACAGCTGCTACAACACCACCATCTGGACCATCCTCCTGCTGAAAAGGCACCTGGCGTCGCAAAGCCAGGTTGTGAAGCATACAGCAGGCCACGATGATCTGGCACACCTTCTTTGGTGAGTACAATAGGGATCCACCTGTCATATGGAGGCAGCGGAACCTGGCCTTCAGAAGGCCGAAGGTCCGCTCGATCACCCTCCTAGTTCTCCCATGGGCCTCATTGTACCGTTCCTCTGCCCTTGTCCGGGGATTCCTCACTGGGGTTAGTAGCCATGACTGGTTGGGGTAACCAGAGTCACCAATTAGCCACACACGGTGCCTCTGGAGTTGACCCATCACGTAAGGGATGCTGCTATTCCGCATGATGTAGGCGTCATGCACAGAGCCAGGGAACTTGGCATTAACATGGGAGATGTACTGGTCTGCCAAACACACCATCTGTACATTCATCGAATGATAACTCTTTCTGTTTCTGTACACTTGTTCACTCCTGCTGGGGGGTACTAAAGCCACATGGGTCCCATCAATGGCACCTATGATGTTGGGGATATGTCCAAGGGCATAGAAATCACCTTTCACTGTAGGCAAATCCTCCACCTCAGGAAAAACAATGTAGCTCCGCATGTATTTCAGAAGGGCAGACAACACTCTGGACAACACCTTGGAAAACATAGGCTGGGACATCCCTGATGATATGGCCACTGTTGTTTGAAATGACCCACTTGCAAATAAATGGAGTACTGACAGCACCTGCACTAGAGGGGGGATCCCTGTGGGTTGGCGGATGGGTGACATCAGGTCTGGCTCCAGCTGGGCACACAGTTCCTGAATAGTGGCTCGGTCAAGCCTGTATGTCAGTATGACATGCCTTTCCTCCATTGTCGACAGGTCTACCAGCGGTCTGTACACGGGAAGATTCCTCCATCTCCTCTCATGTCCCAGCGGACGGTGCCTATGAAGGACAACAGCGAGCACAGAGTCAATCAGCCCACAGGTACGTAACCACAGTTTGCACAAAACACGATTCCCAATGCATTGAATGGTTTGTATGAGTGTTGATGCAAGGCCTAGGTATGTGTGACGCAGTTAAAAGTAAGCCATGTGGGCCCTTGAAATGGCGGCTGCCTGACCTGTGAAGTGTGACAATGGGATGTGAGGTCAATGCGCTGGCGTGGCACACAGTGGCGGTAGGCGGTCGAAGACTGCGGCGCAAAGCAGCATTGGTTAACATTGAACCCTATGGGTCTCAGGAGCCAATGACGATGTGCGCCGGCGGTCGCGGTACGCACCGCCACGGTACGCACCGCCGCGGGCGTGACCGCCATTTTCTATCTGCTTAATCACTCGATACCTGATCTTCGACAGGAGAGGACCTACACTGCAAGTGCTGCTGTGACCTCGGTCTGGAAGAGACAATGGCTCATGCGACTGGGGAAAGGGCCCCTGCCTTCACTGCTCAGGAATTGGAGAAACTCGTGGATGGGGTCCTCCCCCAGTATGCGCTACTCTACGGTCCTCCAGACCAACAGGTAAGTACACTGGGACCATGCTTTGGGGGAAATGCCTGTGTTGAGTCGGGTGGATGAAAGATGGTGGGGAGGGGAGCGAATGAGGCATGCATCAAACGACGGATGACAGGATGTGCCACATGGCATGGGTAGGGATGGGGGGCCACTCACATTGAGGGTGCAGAAGGTGATGACTCTTTTTCTCCCCCTGTACATTTCACATAGGTCAGCGCCCACCAGAAGATAGACATTTGGCGTGCCATCGCCAAGGACGTCCGGGCCCTGGGGGTCCACCAGAGACGGGACACCCACTGCCGGAAGAGATGGGAGGACATCCGACGCTGGAGCAGGAAGACGGCGGAGGCTCAGCTGCGGATGGCCTCCCAACGTAGGAGGGGTGCCAGTCGGACTTTGACCCCCCTGATGTCCCGGATCCTGGCGGTGGCCTACCCCGATTTGGATGGGCGCGTGAGGACATCACAGCAGACACAAGGGGGTGAGTACAACCTCATTCTGCTGACTTTGCGCGCAGTGGAGGTGTCTGGGTGGGGGAGGAGGGCTGTGGGTATCCCTAGGCCAGGGCGATTTCTGTAGTCTAGGCCCCTCCGTAAGGCATGGCCCTGTGCCCCCGCCCCCCACCTCTGTAGGGTGCCAAGTACAGTTATCCATGGCCCTGTGTCATCTATGTGTGCAGTTGTCGTCCATAGGCTTGTAGGCCATGTCCCACGGATTGAGTAGTGGACCCCAAGTGCGCAGCGTAGTGCATGGGGCTTCTGTGTCTGTCCTCTCCGCCAACGGTTTCGCCAATGCATGCACTCAACATGTCTTTATTTCCCCCCCCCCCTTTTTTGTGGTCTTCCTGTTCATGTGTGCATTAGCATCATCAGGCAGAGGAGAAGTGGCATCGGAGCACGAGGGAGCTGCATCCCACATGGCCCTGGAGGGCCATGCAACGGATTCCGAATACACCAGTGGGACGGAGGGCGAGGGGAGCTCCACAGCGGGGACACGAGCGGACATTAGTGACACGGACTCGTCCTCTGAAGGGAGCTCCCTTGTGGTGGCGGCAACATCCGTGCCCCCCGCAACAACAGGTACAGCCGCCACCCATCGCACCAGCACCGCCCTCCCAGCAGCCCCTCAGCGTTTGGCCCGTGCCCGCTCACCCAGGAAGGTGGGCATCTCCTTCGCCCCAGGCACCTCAGGCCCTGCCCCTGTCACCCCTGCTGCCCTCAGTGAGGAGGTCATTGACCTCCTGAGGACACTCATTGTTGGGCAGTCTACCCTTTTGAATGCCATCCAGGGTGTAGAAAGGGAGGTGCACCAGAGTAATGCATACCTGGAGGGCATTCATTCTGGTCAGGCTGCCCATCAGTGATCGTTCCAGACTCTGGCCTCAGCACTGATGGCAGCCATTGTCCCTGTCTCTAGCCTCCCCCCTCCAACTTCCTCCACCCAGACCCTATCACCTGTACCTCTGCCTATCCCAGACACACCATCAGACCAGCCTGCACACACCTCAACACCCAAGGGAAGCTCTTCCAGACATAAGCACCACACATCACACAAGCATTCACACAAGCAACATCCACAGACAGACATACCAACACCCACTGCCTCCACTGTGTCCCCCTCCTCCTCGTCTCCCTCCTCCCTCCCTGTCACGTCTCCACTCACACTTGCATGCACAACATCTTCAGCCACTACGTCCATTACCAGCACACCCACCAGAACCCCCGCACACGTGCAGTCACCACCCCCACTACCATTTACACGTCCCCTGTGTCCTCTCCCAGTGTGTCTGTCTCCCCCTTTTCCAAGATACACAAACGCAGGCAGCCACCCACCCAACAGCCATCCACCTCACGACAGCCTCCAGCCCAAGCACCTGCACCCAAAGACACCAGACTTAAAACTCCTACAACCACAACCTCTTCCTCCACTCCCATACCCACTACACCTACCCGTCCCACTGGTCCTAAATTGCTATTCCTGTCCAAACTTGACCTCTTTCCTACAACTCCCCCACCCCGTCCATCTCATAGGACTCCAGTCAGCACCTCAGCCACCACAAAACCGGGCCCTGTGATGACAGTCTGCCATGGACTGTGGAGTCCCCCACCCTCAAGGGCAGCCAGTTCAGTACGGAGCCAAGGCACGGGCAGCCCACCCCCGGAGAAACACCCGAAGATAGTCAGCGGCCGGTGCGAGACGGTGAAAACGCCAGGCACTAAAATCCCTACCATGGCTCCGGCACGAAGTGTGGAGACAGGTGGCACACCGCCCAAGGTGGGGAAGGGCCACAGGCGAACAGGGAAGGCTGGGAAGGGCAGCACGCCTGAGGAGACCGCCATCAGCCCAGCTGGCCAGGAGGGCCCCGCCAGCCCCATCCCAGGTGGGCAGGAGGACACCAACAGGCCCGGTACTGCAGACCAGGAAGGCCCTGCCAGCCACCCGACAGATGGGCAGGA
Source organism: Pleurodeles waltl (assembly GCF_031143425.1). Classification (NCBI taxonomy): domain Eukaryota; kingdom Metazoa; phylum Chordata; class Amphibia; order Caudata; family Salamandridae; genus Pleurodeles; species Pleurodeles waltl. Next base: position 546,704,079 of record NC_090440.1, on the reverse strand, counting down.
AGGCCCCGCCAGCCACAGGACAGCTGGCAAATGACCTGCACGCCATGGCCGGATCCGTTGAACTGGGCCCTTTCCCTCAAGCACCGCTGAACTGGGCCCCGCCGTCTCAAGCACCCCTGAACTGGGCACCGCCGTCTCAAGCACCGCTGAACTGGGCCCCGCCGTCTCAAGCACCGCTGAACTGGGCCCCGCCGTCTCAAGCACCGCTGAACTGGGCACCGCCGTCTCAAGCACCGCTGAACTGGGCCCCGCCGTCTCAAGCACCGCTGAACTGGGCCCGCCGTCTCAAGCACCGCTGAACTGGGCCCCACCGTCTCAAGCACCGCTGAACTGGGCACCGCCGTCTCAAGCACTGATGAAATGGGCCCTTTCACTCAAGCACAGCTGAACTGGGCACCGCCGTCTCAAGCACCGGTGAACTGGGCACCGCCGTCTCAAGCACCGCTGAACTGGGCCCTTTCACTCAAGCACCGCTGAACTGGGCCCCGCCGTCTCAAGCACCGCTGAACTGGGCACCGCCGTCTCAAGCACTGCTGGCCCATTCGCGGCTGGGGCAGGCCCGCATCTGTGTCGGGCAGGGCTGCACGAAGCACTCTGGGCACCAGTCCCCCTCCAGAACCAGTGGAGACTGTCACCCACTTGAGAGACTGTGGCTTTGCACTCCCCAGGATGTTACAGTGGGCAACCCACCCACTGTAGAGACTTGTGAGACTGTGGCTTTGCACTCCCCAGGATGGAACAGTGGGCAATCCACCCACTGTAGAGACTTGAGAGACTGTGGCTTTGCACTCCCCAGGATATGGCAGTGGGCAACCCACCCACTGTAGAGACATGAGAGACTGTGGCTTTGCACTCCCCAGGATTGAACAGTGGGCAAGCCACACACTGTAGAGACTTGAGAGACTGTGGCTTTGCACTCCCCAGGATATGGCAGTGGGCAACCCACCCACTGTAGAGACTTGAGAGACTGTGGCTTTGCACTCCCCAGGATTGAACAGTGGGCAAGCCACCCACTGTAGAGACTTGAGAGACTGTGGCTTTGCACTCCCCAGGATTGAACAGTGGCTATGGAGGCCCCTCGTGGATCTGGCGTCGTGCACTCATCTGGCTGAGGTGCCCCCCTTCCCTTCCCCGTGAGGTGCCTGTAGTTTTCCTATCTGATGCCCCTGCAGTGTTCTCTCCGTTGGAGTCAGGTATCCTGTGTGGGCTTTGCCCATGTGATTTGGGCCCAGTGGTCCACGGACAATGCCTGCTACATTGCTCGGACTTGTACATATATGTTTATAAGTGTTTTTGATGTGTAGAAATATATATATATAATTCAGCCAGTATTACAATATATTCCAATGTTTAGAATCATTTCCTTTTGTCTTTGCTTTCTTCCAGGGGGTTTGGGGGGGGGGGGGGGGAACTGTGATGTATTTTTATGCATTGATGTGTGTGTTGTAGTGGCTGTGAGTGGGGGTGGGTGTGTCGCGTATGTGTGTGCCCGTAATATTTTCTCCTCCCCCCTCCCCTGTGTTGTAGGTGCAGTACTCACCGTTGTCTTCTGCGCCGGTGTTCGTGCTCCTGGTAGAGGAGCAGGAAGACAATCGCTGGGAGGATGTGTAGTTCGGGTTCCATGCTGTCCTGATTCCTCGTGGGGTGTATGGAGGTGAGGGTTTTCCGTTTGAAATGGCTGTTTCCGCCGTGTTTTTATCGGCGGGGCTACCGCCCCGGAAAAGGTGGCGGATTGGTGTGTTGTGATAGGGTGGGCGGTACATTGTCTCCCGCCTGTCTGTTGGCGGTGACCGCCGCGCTGTTTGTTTGTCCCGCCGTGGCGGCCGGTGTGTTGATGTGGCAGTCTCTGTTGGCGGTTTCCGCCAGGGTCGGAATTCCATTTTTTTTACCGCCTGCCTGTTGGTGGTTTAGCCGCATCTTTAACACCGACCGCCAGGGTTGGAATGACCCCCTTAGTCCTGTTTCCTGATGTTTTGTTTGAAAAGGATAGCAATATAAGGGGGAGGGGAGGAATATTCTGCCTTCCTAGGCCGTGTGGGGGAGGCTTGTGGGACTTCCTTAGGATTGCAATAAAAAAAAAAAATTAAATGCACTTCAGCGTTTATAAAAATATATTATTTGGGGAACGGGACATTCAGCTCCCCTCCCCAAGCCAGACATGGGGACCCAATCCCCAAGGGGCCAAGTTCATCCTAACAGAGAGGATGGCTGGCGGCCTTCCTCAAAGCCTTACTAGGCGCTTAGGACCCCTTTCCCTGGTACCAAAAATATAATTATAGGGAGGTGGCATGCGGAACCTCTCCCCGACCCTTTACCGGCCGCGAGGACCCATCCTCTGGGCCTAAAAAATTTACCTTAAAGGGAAAGGGGCACACGGACCCCCTCCCCGGGGCTAAAGATCACGTACAGCTGAGGAGGGGCGCATCATCCCTTCTCTGAACCTTACAAGGCCCCGGGGACCCCATCTCCTGAGGCGAGCTCTTGAAAGGGGCCCCGGGGCTTACTTTCCCTGTCCACAGGTTGTCGGGAGCTTTGAAAATGCACTTTTCATTATTATTGGATATGAGAATTTTTCTTTCTGTCTTTTTTTTCAGAGCTCTCCTCCTTTTAGCACCTTGACGCCTTGTGGTAGATGTGCGCTGCATAGATCTGTATCACTTCATTTCATTTCTCCATCTCTACCTTATACCTCTTTTTCTATATCATCATCTCCTATTTCCCCCGCTCTGTTTTCCTCTCTAACACAAATACATCTCTCTGGAGCTCCTTTTACATTTCCAACTAGCCCTCTCCACCTCAACTATCTTTCTCAACCGCCTTCTTTATAAATCTCACCCTCTCTTCCTCTTTTTTCTATCTCACAACTCTTTACCTCTGTATAAACCCCGCCTCTTATTCTCTATTTCATATATGACTCTCAACTTCCTGTTTTTGCTGTACAGCAAATTTCTCTTTCTACACTTCAACACCCTTTTTCTACCATTCTCTCCTCCCCGGTACTCTCCTTACCTGTCCCTTTTTTCTATAACACTCCCCATTTTGCACTCCTTCATCTACCCTGCATTTTTTCAAGTCTCTCTCTCTAAACTGTCTTTTCTTCTCCCTAATTCACCTCTTTTTGTAGAAAAGTGATTACCCACCTCTCTACCTCACCATTTGGAGTATTTTGTTCCTCTGCCACTCTCTACATTCCCTTCTTTCCATTGCCCTCTCTCTGCACTCTAAAACCTTACCTGTTTCTCTACTTCTCTTTGTTGGAAGGTGGGTCATTTCTTGTGTGGCTTGCACAAGTAACGAGTCCGCACACGACCGCCACTGGGAACCAAACACCCCATAGTAGCGCCTGTCTCTCATAGGGTAGCGTTTCAGAGCAGTCCAAGGCTTACTCAAGGGAGGTGGTGTGGGCTAGTAATCCCCATTCACAAGCACGCAAGCATGACTCTTAATAAATGACTGTCCAGTCTGTGCTTTTTCTTTTGATAAAGTAAAAGTACATTTATTATTCACACACACTACTCAATACTATGCAACAATCTACAAATATATACGAAGTGATAGAACCACTCTGGACAAACAGTATGTAATCTCTCAAATCTCTTTAAGGGAGAATATAATCCAACAATCCACATGGCAAAACAATCCCAGTGCCCCCCTTGCGACATTTGAACATTTTGACAGTATTCATTTTGACAGTATTCAACACTACAGTGCAATGATGACCCCTACAGTTGGGATTAAATACTTTCATCTTGCCAAGAAATGACTGTCAGTATCATTATTCAAATTAGCATACTCAGGGAACACAAGAGACTAAATTCTAGCATTATAACCATCAAGATTACATTTGGATTACTTTTAGATTACTTTGGGATTATTTCTACTTAACCATGAAATAACAGTGGAATACATGGGGCCATACCAACCTACACCTCGACTGGTTTGATTCGCTCGGGGTCCCTCCTGTGTCCTCTATGTTCTCCTCGTCTGTGTTGATGGTGGTGTAGCCATCATTTGGTTCCTCGGTTTGGGAAGTGATATGCTTCTTCTTTGTGGTGTAGAAGTCCTCCTTCCTTTGCCGTTGCCTCTTTCTTCCTGATTTCTGGGGGGGTTGGGTAACTATCTCATCCCTCTCCATCTCTTCGTCTTTCAGGGGTTCCGTCTGTGGTTCTTTTCGGGCGGTGATTGTTTCCCATTGATCCGGGCCCGCCTCCTTTCATCTCTTTCCTCTTTCCTGCACTTTTCCCGCAGCCTCTGGGACTTTACCTGTTTCCAGGCCTTCTCAATCTCCTCCTCGTCCCCGCTGCTGCTGTCCACTTTCTTCTTTAAGTGTTTGTTTTTCTTTTTTGCTTTTACAGGGGCTGAGGTTGGGGTCGGGGTCCCAGCGTCAGCCGTAGACTCCTTTCCCTCCTCTGCCTTGGTTCCTGGTGTCGGTTCCGGCTCCCCTTGGTCCTCCAGTGGTGGTGTATTGGTTTGTGCACCATTCTCGGGGGTTCCTTCGGGTTGGGTGGGTACCACTGAGACGGTAGTCTCCGGTGGTGTCGCCTGGTCTGTCACTGTGGTTGGTTCCACATCTGGGTCGGGTCCTGGGGACTTGTGGTCCTGCGGGGCCTGTCCCTTCGGGTTGCTTCTCCTGGTTGGCTCCGGTATCTTCTGGGCTTCTTCCCTCGATGCCTTCAGGAGGGCATTCACCTTTGCATTGGCAGTGGGGTCCTGCTTTGGTCTGGTGATCTTCTGTGCTGGGGTTCCTGCAGCTGCCGCTGCGTAGGTTCTGGGTGTTTCAGACTTTGGGCACTGGTAGTAGGTGTGGCCGTCTCCTCCACAGAGGTTGCACACCTTTTTCCCTGTGCATCTGTTCGTCTCGTGTCCGGTTTGTCTGCATATCCTGCAGTACTTCTCTGGGCAGTCAATTCCTTTGTGTCCCACGGCTTGGCACTTCCTGCAGGTAAAAGGTTGGCCTGGGTAACGGATCCTGCCCTCGTCGGCTCCTAGGTAGAAGCTCGCTGGGGGGTGCCTCAGTCCGTCTCTTCCTGCTGGTTCTTTGTGGAGGTTGATGATGGCTTGCCAAGTCGTGTTCCATATGCCTCTTTTGTCTCTGACCTTGTTGGGTCCACTTGCAATGGTGCCGTATCTCTGGAGTAGCGATGCGATGTCCCGGTCTGGGATGTGGGGGTTCGTCATCTCCACCGTGATCCTCTTCTCCGTTGATGCTGGCTCCCATCCGGTTGAAATGTTAAAGGAGTTAAATGGCTTCTCCCCTTTCTTCCCTTGGGGCTAACACCGCATTTCCTTTGGGGCCTCCCATTACCATGGGTCACCCCGGGGTCCCTCCCCATCAGATAACCTAGGGGGATCAAGGGAATCACAACTTCCTTGCACCCTCCCACCACTATGGGAACACCTGTCTGGGTTCTCTCCTCCGGGAACTCTTCGGGGGTGTCACTACCTGTGGGTTTGAAATATTCCGCCTCCACCCTTCCGGTGGATTTAGCTTGCGCCAATGGCGGGTAAACAAAATCTCCTCAGGAAGACTGACTAGCTGGGGCCCCCTCCCTTTGGAAACCGGTCTTATCCTCAGCAAGCATAAGAATTTCCCGGGGCCCCCCTAACCACTTCCTAACCCACTAAGTCAGGCCACCCTACCATCCCAGTTTGTGATGTGGGTATCAGTTGCTGTCCCTAAACCTTTAGAGAAAACCCCTCCTCGTGCGGGCCCAGTATGTGTAGTGTTAAGGGTTCAAAAGGATAACCTATGGCCTTTAACACTTTGTGAACATTTCTTGGAAAGCTTCCTCCCGGCACCCTGTCACTTTGTGCAAACAAACCAGTCCTAACAACACAGTTAAAACCCTTACTTTTAATTTTCTCACTTGACATATGTGTGCACAGGGCTTTCCCGTCTCCTACCTCTAGTTCACATGACCAAACCTTTGAACCCTTCTTAGAGCCTTACGCTCTCATATTTGCTCATTACTGCATAGGCAATGTGTGGTAAAACTGGACTTATCAAGCGCCATGAATGCATACTGGAATGGGATACTATGTTGCCCGCCGCTGAACACCAAATGTTGGAAGGTGGGTCATTTCTTGTGTGGCCTGCACAAGTAACTAGTCCGTACACGACCGACATTGGGAACCAAACACCCCATAGTAGCGCCTGACTCTCATAGGGTAGCGTTGCAGAGCAGTCCAAGGCTTACTCAAGGGAGGTGGTGTGGGCTAGTAATCCCCATTCACAAGCACGCAAGCATGACTCTTAATAAATGACTGTCCAGTCTGTGCTTTTTCTTTTGATAAAGTAAAAGTACATTTATTATTCACACACACTACTCAATACTATGCAACAATCTACAAATATATACAAAGTGATAGAATCACTCTGGACAAACAGTATGTAATCTCTCAAATCTCCTTAAGGGAGAATATAATTCAACAATCCACATGGCAAAACAATCCCAGTGCCCCCCTTGGACATTTGAACATTTTGACAGTATTCAACACTACAGTGCAATGATGACCCCTACAGTTGGGATTAAATACTTTCATCTTGCCAAGAAATGACTGTCAGTATCATTATTCAAATTAGCATACTCAGGGAACACAAGAGACTAAATTCTAGCATTATAACCATCAAGATTACATTTGGATTATATTTGGATTACTTTGGGATTATTTCTATTTAACCATGAAATAACAGTGGAATACATGGGGCCATACCAACCTACACCTATGGCAGGCACCCTTACACAACCAGGATCAAAAGTTCACTGAAGCTTGTGCTTGAAAAATCCATCCAACCCTTGAGGGGTTATCTCTCAGGTGTCCCACCCTACCTAGGGTGGGACACCAACAGATGTTGGGGGGAGGCTGCGCTGCTCCTGCAGCTCCCCCTGTCTCCTAGTTCTCAGTTGGTGGCGGCCCTCATCTCCCTGGGACCACCACAGGCGTTTTAGGGGCTCAATAAGCAGCCCCTGCCCCGCAAAGCATGCTGGGGCGGCTGCATAAATGATTAGCGTCTCTCCCGCTGCGATGGGAGAGCCGCGGTGCCTTTTCTTTTATGCCTTTGTTTTTGTTTTCTTTGTTTTTGGGGGTGCCGATCCCACCCGGACACCCCCACACCAAAAAGAGGATCCCTCGTTGGAGGGCGGCTCAGGGAGCCCACCCCTGGCCGCCCCCGCCGGCTCCCCGCACGGCCAGCACCTCCGGGTGCTGCCACGGGAACCGGCCAGCTGACTTGGAGGCAGACTCGGGGTTGCTGGCGGCCGCTCGGGCCGCATGGGGGAGTGCAGCGGCACTCCCCCTTCCTCCGTGTGTCTTCGGGGCCCCGGGATAAGGGTCCGGGGCCCCTCCTCCTTGTAACGGGGAGCGTGTCGGCGCTCCCCGGAGTCCTCCTCTTCTCGGGGGGCCCCGGGATGGGGTCCGGGGCCCCTCTCCTCCTCAGTGGGGAGCGCGACGGCGCTCCCCCAGGCCCTCTTCTATTCGGGGCCCCGGGATGGGGTCCGGGGCCCCATGGCCACATTCACGGGGAGCGCGATGGCGCTCCCCGACTTCTCTTCGGGTGGGGGGGCGCGACGGCGCACCCCCACTCCTGCCTCTTCTCGGGGCCCCGGGATGGGGTCCGGGGCCCCATTTGACCAACTTCACGGGGAGCGCGACGGCGCTCCCCGACTTTTCTTCTGCTGGGGGGTGCGCGACGGCGCCCCCCCCATTACACCTTTCTTCACGGGGAGCGCGACGGCGCTCCCCGGCTGGTCTTCGCCGCTGGGGGCCCCGGGATGGGGTCCGGGGTCCCCTTTCCACAGCGGCAGGGGGTGCGCAACAGCGCCCCCCCTTTCAACATCCACACAGGACCAGGCTTCACGGGGCCCCGGGATGGGGTCCGGGGTCCCTTTCTCTTCTGCGAGCGGGAGTGCGACGGCACCCCCCTTTCTCCTCTTCCTCCTGGGCAGCCCCCAGGCCCTGGCCCACCCTGGGGGCACAGTCTCAAGCAGCTGCGGAGCTCCACGTGCTTCGTAGCTGCTTTCACAAAGGTCGCCATTCTTTGTCCTGTGATATCTCGGGCCCCCAAGGGCCGATTTTCTTCATTCTTGTGTCGTTCCGCTCCTGGTGACAAGCCCTTGCCACCAGGAGCACTCTCCTTAGGCCTCCTGGCCTGGAAGGGTCCAAGATCATCAGGGAGCCAGTTCCACTGACTCCTGCGCCAATCTTTCCTCTGGGTTCCCTCTTTTCCTTCTGGGCTGCGCGCTCTCCTTGCGCTAGCCCAGTCCTTCCCCCAACTAGTCCTCTGGGGGGGTAAAGGGGCCAGCTTGCCTGGCCCTGGCATTCGCCTCGCTGGCCTGGGATCCTTCAGGGGCAGAGTCCCTGCCCCAAGGGCAGTCAGGAGGTTCTTCCTTCCAGCTGTCCATGACGCCCGTCTGCAGTCCCAGTGTCCAGCAGTGAAGCACAGCCAAGAGAGAGAGCTCTCCCCTGTGCAGGACCTTTTAAGTGGGGGCGGAAGTGTCCAGCAGGTCTGCACCTCTGGGCTATCCAGATGTGCCACATCACTTCCTTGCTCCCATCCCCTCCTTCTTGCACAGTCTTCTGGGATAGCTCAAGATGGCATCCTCCAGGAGTTAGTTGCCACATGTGCTCTGAAAGTCTCAGCCCCTCCTACCTGACATTCCTCGCAGGGCTTCTCCAGCCTGCTCCTGGCACGGAATGACAGCTGGCTGATTGATGCTGGGCCCTGCTCCAGCAACTGGACAGAGCAGTAATTGGCCCTAATCCTGAGCTGAGGCAGAGAAATATGACATCCCTGGATGACCCATAAGTTGTACAACTATGCGCTTGTAACCTACTGCATCATTCTTTTTTTACTGGTTACAGTATACTTTGGTGTGACTCTGGTCTCGGTGGACCCCAGAGAACTGGAGTTGCACCCTAGGCCCTCCTTTCCCATTGACATTCAATGGAGTATCCCCCAATGCAAATATCTAAAGCACCCTGACATTGGCATTGAACTGGGTGTCCCTACAGTGAAAAGACAGTAAGCACACTGACTCTCCCTCACATGTATACACCCCTCTCATGAGACCTACTCCAGGTCACCACCCACTCTGCATAGTTCCTCCTGCACCAGGACTACCTAAGCGCAGTTCTAGGGCTGCGCACACTAGGAATCCTCCTACCACAGCCCTCACATGGGTGCACATCCATGCGCACACATGATCACATGTAACCTGCCTGGGGCCTCCTGCCTTGCTGCACCACAGCAGCCTTTCCTTAGCACGGCGACACCAGCAGTAAACATGTGCAGTCCATTTTACCATGTGTTTATTGTGCGGGAGTCACCTCATAGGAGGCTTCCTCACAGTAAACAGTCAAAAACCAGGTGGTCAAAAATCGAAAAATCAGGGCAGTCCTGATGGTCAGAACCGTCCTCTAACACTCTTTAACTATATTTAACTCTTTGTATCTCTCCTTACCTTTTCTTCTGGCTAAGTCTTCCTTCATTTTTTTAACTTCTCGCTCATATCTTTTTACGTCATTCGTATCTCTACCCCCTTCTCCCTGCACTTCACGCCACTCGCTATTTGTTTTATGCTTCATACTCTGTCCTCTGTGTGTCTTGCATCCAGTCCCTTCCTATGTCCCTTACGCAGAAGGTGTTAAGACCACCAGAGGGGTGATGGACGGAGCGCCCGTGAATCCGCGGTGCTGTGGTTCCTAAAGACTCGGAGGATACTACCCGGAGCAGCGCCTGCCGTTCAGCATCCTGCACCGTCTGCATTTCTGCACCCAAGACAGCCCTTGGCTCCCATCCCCGGGGCCCCGGTCCTGCCGCCGGGCTCAAGTGAAGCCCTCGCCTCCTGCTCCTGTCTCGGCACGAGGACAGCCTGTTCCACATAAAGGATCCGGTAATTGCATTAAACTGATCTGCCAAGTCCCAGTCATGGGAAGTAACTTATTTACATGGGGTGCGGGGGCGAGGGGGCGGCAGGCTTCTGCTCTCGTTAAAATCCATTGGCTCTGTCTGCACTTTATCGGAGCGGATGGTTAACAGGCACCAAACGAGAAGCAGGCAGCACAGTGACTGGGAGGCATCAACAAGAGACCTGGACTGGGAAGACAACTCAGTTGGTTAATGCGCCTCCCGTACAGATCTGCCAATGTTTACAACCTGAGAGTTAAACTTTGTAAGTCCTGCAACAAAGCTCGTTGGGCTAATATGTAAAAGGGAGATCTTTGCACATGTCACATTTCAGCAACATTAGCTATGTGGTTATATGTTCCAAATAGAGGGGAGGTTCTCCAGACAGTGCCCTCCTGCCGGCTGTTTCCTATGATCTTTTCATTGTTCATTTACTTACCCTCACCTTTTAATTCATCGCCTCAAGCGCTAACAAATTGAAACCCACAACTAAATAAATAAATGGGCCAATGTACACGCAGGAGAAATATGTGTACAGCCTGCATGTCACTCCTGAGATCTGTGGCAATCTGCAGACATCCGGTTCTGCTGTTAGCAGGGTGTCCCATTACACGCTAAGGACTCTCTGCAGAGACCTACCTGGTGCAAATCACAGGTTCCAATCTTAGAGAGATGGTACAATGGGTTTATGCACTTGCTACTGACGTGTGTACATCTTGCAGGTCATAGGCTCCAGCGCCAGCACGAGAGCTTACTGACTGCAGAAAGTCATGTGTAGGTAGCTCGTTGGTTTAGATCACCCAGTCACTGAGCCTTTGATCTGACCAAGGTCAATAAAATAATTAAATTAAGTTTTATAATACTTAACACCTATTATTTATAGCACTAAAGGGCAAATGTATTAAGCTTTTATTGCATGCACAAATAAATCACTCTAGTTGTGACAGCAAAAAGCATTTTGGCATGTATGAAACCCAAACTGAGATTCAGTAACACATTACAGTATAGCAGTTTGAGTTTGCGACAAAATGCCGATTCGGTAATCGAAATGGGTTTCCCTTACAAATACGGGACGGAAGTGGTATGTAGTAATGTTTTGCACCCAAATTCAGGTCTAAAAACATTAATAATTTACTGACTACAAACATGTAGTGGTCACCCATTCGCAAATGGGAACGAATCCCCTGAGGACCCCTCCTACTTTGTGAATTAAAAAAAAAAAGTTTGTTTAAGAGGAGACTTCCTAATTCTTTTTAAATGCGGTCTTGTTTTCTTTAAGGAAAACAGGCTTCATATTAACAAGAAAGATTGCTTTATTAAAAAGCAGTCACAGACATGGTGGTCTGCTGACCCAAACAGGCAACCATCCTTGTGATAATGCTGATTGCTAGTGGGTCGCAACAGCGACCTACCTTATTAATGTACATGAGGTAGGTCGATTTGTGACCCAATGGGATTCGCTAATTTAAAACTACGGGGGTGTTGCTAGAAGCGTAAAGATGGTGGTCGCACTCTAAGAGAGCTCCGGACACCTCTGTCATCCGCTCCAATCCACTGGCATTGAACGGCCTCACCCGTGTCCTACCTCTACCCCTCAGCACATCCGAACTCTCCAGGTGCGGTGATCACCAGTGAAAAAGCACCGCAGCCCCAGATCTCACTGCCCCGAGAGGCCCAAGGCTCATCAAACATGGTGGCTGACACGGACTGAGGTCCGCCCCTGCCACCACGCCTTGTGAGGTGCCATAGTCCCAAGGCTCATCCAACATGGTGGCTGACACGGACTGAGGCCCGCCCATGCCACCACGCCTTGTGAGGTGCCTTAGTGAGTGCTGTGATCCAGCGGGGCAAGGGAAACCAGCTGAGGAACTGTGCTGGGGTGGCTAGCCAGATGCCCCACCGCCTGCTCATGCCGTCCTTTGGCCCAGACCCAGACTGTGGTGCCTACCCACATGGGCTGGTGGCTGATGGGGGGACAACAGTGCCATACCTCGGCGCGGACACAGCAGGAGGTGAGTGCAGCTCCTACCCCATTTCTCCAATGGTGATGACTGAGCCAGGCCGTGCTACTGAGTGACCGTCTCTTGACAGCTGTCTTGTGCAGCCTCCAGCCTCCCTGACCCAGGGGCAAAACCTCTGATGCTGAAAAGGAGATCCTAAAACTTGGGCGGTTGCTGCGAGGGGGATTGACCACCCCTAGACAATGCTGGGCTCCACTGGGCCTGTTGATGATCTGTGGCGGGCTGCCTACCTGGACTGAGGCCTGAGCAGCCTTGTGGTGGGGTTTCCATCCCTAGAGACCTTATTTCTCTGGATCCTGGCCAGGAGGAGGGAGCTCCGGCGAGAGCCTAAGCATCTGCCGATACCACCTGGGGGAAGGGCGGTCCATGTGCTGGCCACATACATTAAAACTCCTTCAATGATCCCTGGGTGTCTGGCAGGCCCCGCCTCAGAACTTGACTTAGGCCCTCATTCGGACCTTGGCGGGCGGCGGAGGCCGCCCGCCAAAGTCCCGCCGTTAGGTTACCGTTCCGCGGTCGAAAGACCGCGGCGGTAATTCTGACTTTCCCGCTGGGCTGGCGGGCGGCCGCCTTCAGGCCGCCCGCCAGCCCAGCGGGAAAGAGGCTTCCACGATGAAGCCGGCTCGGAATCGAGCCGGCGGAGTGGAAGCTGTGCGACGGGTGCAGTTGCACCCGTCGCGTATTTCACTGTCTGCGCAGCAGACAGTGAAATACATTTAGGGGCCCTCTTACGGGGGCCCCTGCAGTGCCCATGCCAGAGGCATGGGCACTGCAGGGGCCCCCAGGGGCCCCGCGACCCCCCCTACCGCCATCCGGTTCCCGGCGGGAGAACCGCCGGGAACTGGATGGCGGTAGGGGGGGTCGGAATCCCCTCGGCGGCGCAGCTAGCTGCGCCGCCTTGGAGGATTCCAATGGGCGGCGGTACACTGGCGGGAGCCCGCCAGTGTTGCCGGTCCGACCGCGGCTTTACCGCCGCGGTCGGAATGCCCATTGGAGCACTGCCGGCCTGTCGGCGGTGCTCCCGCGGTCCTCCAACCCGGCGGTCATGGACCGCCAGGGTTGGAATGACCACCTTAGTCTTCTCCACAGCCCATGTCCTTCAAGCTGGTACGTACACAACATGCTAGGCTGAGACTTCAAAGCTATGCTATGCTATCGGATTTATGAAGTGCAATGCGAACTTAAGGCATCCCATCGCTAACGGAAAGAAAGAACCACTGCACCAAACCCAGATGTATCAAAAGAGATCACTACTTAAATAGCCAGGTCTTGGGGGCTTTTCGAAAAACTCAACTCATTGTTCACAGATCGAATGGCCTGAGGAAGGGCATTCCAAAGCTTGGCCGTGTTAAAGCGAAAAGACCATCCCCCACTTTTGGCTTTTCTTATCGTTGGTGGCTAACTGTGAGTTACTAGATCTCAGAACCCTTTCGGGGGATTAGGGGTAAATAATTGACATGAAATGGGGGGACCACCCTCATGCAAGGCTCTGTGCAGCATACACTGGTATTTAAATTCTATCCTTTGTGCCACAGGCAGCCAGTGAAGATCAATCAAGCCCTATCTGGCTGATTTATACTTAGGTATCTCTGACAGCAAACAAGCAGCCGCATTTTGCACTACTTGAAGTTTGCGAATAACTGCCTTAAGAGCACCTAAGTGAAGTGAGTAACCATAGTCCAAGCATGAGAGAATCAGAGCCTGGACTACTAATCTCCTCGAGAGCAGAGGAAGTAAGTGCAAAATCGCGTGCAACATTTGCATAATGCCAAAGCAGGCTGCAGACAATTTGGTAGCCTGGGTTTACATAGTCAGAGTGCATTTCAACCACCCCCCCATACTTTTTATAGCTGGTTTGGGAGCAGGGGGAGGACCGCAACAAACCGGCTAGTCAAGGGCCCTTTAGGGATGAGAATTGCTCCAGAAGATCAAGAGTTCAGTCTTAGATCTATTCAACTTGAGGCACAATTTATTCTTTCAGCTGGACACCTGCTTCAGACAGGGTCCTATTGTGGACACCGAGGTATCCGCATCTGGGGCAAGTGAAATATACATCATCTGCATAAGAGACAATGGAAATCCCAAAGGGGGATGTAATGTCCGCCAAGGATTGCATGTATATGTTAAACAATGTCGGGCAAGGGACGACCCCTGCAGTAATCCACAAGAAACTGGAAAGATGGCAGACGAGCAAACCTTCTCAAAAACCTGAAAAGATCTATCCATCAAGAAGGAGTCCATCCAGTTCTGAGCTTTCCCTGTGACCAAAGTCTTACAAATCCTATCTAGGAGTGGTAGGTGAACCACAGTGTTAAAGGCCACCCTAAGGTCTAGAGGTATAATAGCAACTGTGGTCCCTTGATCCAGTCTCTTTTTAGCATCCTCCACCACTGCTACAAGTGCGGTTTTGGTGTGGTGCTTAGATCAGGTCTTGGTTAATGCCAGACCTAATTAGGGGCCCAATTATTAAAGAAAGTCGCAAAGTGCACTGATCGTATGTGTTGTTGCATTAGTGCAGATTTCTGTATTTAATGAATTCACAAGAATTTACAGAAGTACACCAGGAAATCGTATTTCTCGAAAATATTTGTGAACTGTATTTTAGCACAAGTAAACATGCGTGTGTAGAATTAGTCAAGTAAAAATCTGTTGAGCGTTTACAAGTTCACTTTCCCCCCACCACTTTTTTCCCAGCCCTGGAAGAAGTTTTGCTTCTGCCCTTGTCAGGAGTAAATTTCCAACCTTTCTCAGAATGGGAAAAGATTAGAGAAGAGCTGGCGAAAACCCTTAAAACATGCAAGTTAGTATGTTTGCACAGACTCAAAAGGACATTCCAACCCTGGAGCTTTTGCTTACCACTATCTCCAGATCTGCAGAAAGGTGGCAAACTAAGAAAAATGCTAGTATTCAAAACCTATTATAGCATTAGCCCTGGCATAATCGGAGGGCTAATAACAGAGCTCTTATATAATGAGATTGCTGCCATTATTTGTTGCTGCACTACATGGCATCAAAGGGACAGGTAGATTTTTTTTACAGGACAAGTAGACTTATGAAGCAGCCTGACCCATGGAAAAATAGATACTTTATTAAATTCCACATCCCTGTCTTACCAAGGATACCTGTCCACTTGTCACAGTTTAATTGTGACAAACATCTGTCTTCTCGGGCCAGTTGTTTTGAGGGTGCATTTCCTGATCCCAATGGTCCTTATGATCCCTGGGGATCATAAGGACCATTGGGATTAGGAAATGGTCGGACCATAAAAGGGGGGCAGACGGACAATTGAACACACACATCCTCCACATAGGACCGTCGACACAGATAAACACTACTCTGACCCCTAACATCTGGTGCTTGAGTAGGCTAGCCCACCACTGCCTGCACAGTGTAGCATCACATTGGGGGTCCTATAGTTGTGTTTGGTCGATGTTCTAATATCACTATTAACTTATGAAGGACTTGCAAGCCCACCTAGGCCCTGCAAGGCAACTGAATCTTTGAGGTCTCTGTCTGGGCCTCCCCACCTGCCAACTAATGCATGGTACCGTACCCCAAATGCAACTCAGGATAGTGCCTAGGAGTGCCCTTTGTGCCCAACACGTAACAATCAGACCATTCACTGCATCTCCTCATTCAGTCACCCTGAGAACCACTCTCGGGGTCTGAGAGACCAACTGCTTGTGCTACCACAAGCTGTGGCAAGCGGGTCTGGTCTCTGCTGAGAAGGACACTGACTGCCGACACTGACTGGACACCATAGGTAAGGACAAATCCAGCCACCCTGCGACCGCCCAAGCATGAATTGAACAATACACCACTGGTCCCCCAACTGGACAGCCTGTGGATGCCGGCACAGAAGGGTCTTGCACCTCTGATGGTGACCTGGTAACCATCCTCCAAGCCATTCAGACCCCCCCAAGCAGCGTTGGAGGCCAAGATCAGGGAGATACAGGTTGACATCAGCCTACTTCATCAGGACCTTTCTAAACCCTGGACAGGATCACAGAAGCTGAATCCTGAATATCCACAGTAGAGGATGATGTCGCCACCCTCAAACCCCAGGTGTTCGGCCTCCTGGCGCATACAAAGGAGCTGCATTGTTGTGCCAAAGATACGGAGAACTGCTCCAGGTGCAACAATGTGCACATGCTTGGAATCCAAGAGTGCCCCAGAATCTCCATAAGTCACAGACATCCTTGAAACCTGGATCAATTCTTGAATGCCCATGGACAAATTATCCTCCTGGTTCGCAATAGAGAGGGCCCACAGAGCTCTGACCTCCTCCAGGTGCACCTCCTAGGCTGTGATCACTCAGATCCTCAACTTCAGAGACAGAGATGCCATCCTTAGAGAAGCTCGCTCTCAGACCAATCTCATTTGTGGGGATGCCAAGTTTCTTCTCTTCCCTGACCACATCCGAGAGGTTCAGCAACAATGTCATGCTTACCAAGAGGTCAAGCAGAAGTTTAGGTCATTGGACCTTCAATACCATCTCGTCTTTCCTGCCAGGTTACATGTGATCCATGCTAACAAATCCCACTTCTCTGATACTTCAGAATATGCCTGGCTCTGGTATAGAGGAGGAACCTCTACATTCTCAAGTAGAGATCCCTTGTTGAGAGTCCGGCACCACTGAATCGCACAGGACTAAACTGGTGCCCAGTTTCCAACAATACCATACTCTCTCATGTAAAAGGCACCACATGCAGCGCCTCCAATCCTGTTTGCATTCACCCCAGACATGAGGACTTTCCTCTACATCATCACACCCATACAGGGTTTCATGGGAAGAAGAGCGCAGTCTGGAGCAAGAGGAATTCTTACAGGATATGTTGCCACCACCAACTGTAGACCACCCAGACACAGACCTTTCTCAGAGTCCTGCACTATGAAGCAGGTTAATTGCTGTAAAGAGGCACAAAGGCATACCCACTTATACCTTTGAACGTAACCTTGATGGCTGACTTTAATCCTTGATCAAGGAGGGGTCTACCACTCCCATTCCATTTTTGCATTGTTTGGCACTTGTGTTCATTTTTGCAGAGCAACAGATGCTTCTAGGGTGGAAATATGGGGAGGGAGTTGGGGGGTGGGGATTCAGTATAATGTTAAGCATAATTGTGTTGTATTGCACTTAGACACATGCCACACACTGTGAAAAGAGACACAGCTCTTTCTTTTGCAAGACTAGTGCACCCATTGGCCCCATGTGCCAGAGGCAGACCTATTTTCCCTCATCCCCTCTGTCACTCAGCCCCGATGTCCCTGTGATGACACCCTTTAGAGTCTTGTCACGGAACGTTAACAGTCTTTTAGACAGTGTGAAGCGTACTGCAGTTGTTGGCTTCACCCATCGCCATCTTCCCGAGGTCATACCACTCCAAGAGACCCATCTCCTGGGTCCTGCCCCTTCATGGCATGCAACAGTTACAATAAAGTCCTTCACTCGGGTTACTCCTCTAGGTCTCGTCGGGTGGGTATCCTGCTATGGTGATTCTTCCCTTTGACAGTTTCTAGTGAATTTCAAGACTCACAGTGTCGCTTTAACACAATAACTGGACAACTTGAAGGTCAAATTGTCAACTTGATGAGCGTATATGCCCCTCCGACAACCCTTGCTGCCTATCTCCTTGATCTTTCCAAGATCCTCCCAGGCCTCCCACAGTGACTTCCCGTCGTAGGTGGAGATTTTAATGCAATGCCTGACACAGAGGCTGACACTACCGGACCTACCATGGAGTCCAGATGCACAGGAGCCTGCTCCCTCACTGACTAGGCTACTACCCTTGGCCTCTGTGACATGTGGAGAATATCGAGTCCTTGACGTCACCAGTACACACATACTTCAGTGGCACACCACACCCACTCACGCATAGACCTCCTCTTTATGCCTACTCTTGACTGTCATACCATCTCCCACGCTAAGATTCTTTCAGGGGAATTTCGGACTGCGCACCCCTCCTCCTTCACCTCGGTACTCCCCGAAATTTTCTATGCCCCTTGTATGTTCGGGATAAACTCTATGTTCAGGCACTTAGTACCAAACTCCAAGCCTACTTTCATACCAATGAGGGTTCCGTTGCCTCAGCAGGCACCCAATGGGGTGCTGGCAGGGCAACCTTGATGGACATTGCTCGGGGACATATCTGGGCATGCGAACGTGCCCTCTCCCTGCATATTACTCAGCTTGGACACGTGCCATCCACTTAGAAGAAGGCCTTACAACACACCCAGTCTCACCAGCTAAGACTTGTATATGAAGAAATACCCCTCCACTCCCTGGAAGCTGCCAAATACCTATGGTGTGCCACAATGGCCAGAGTCTACTGGTGGGGGGACAAAATTGAGAAGCTACTGTATTGGTTGGCCTCCGGACACTATGCAACCAGACTTATACCTGAACTCATTGACTACAACGGTAACCTTTTCCGTGCCCTTCCTGAGATAGCACAGGCCTTCACTCATTTCTACTACCGTTTATACATGAGGATTGCTGGAGGCAATGCGACCCCTTCTCCGATTATCCAGAGCTGAGGCCCAAATTCTGGACGAGCCACACACAGTTGCAGAGATAAGTGCTGCCATGTCTGTGGTAGCTCCCGGGAAAACTCCCGGGCCTGACGGTTTTCCCACTGAATACTACACAGCATTTTGCAACACCCTGGGCCTCCAACTTCTGGCCCGATACAAGGAAGTGGGACAGAAAGGCACATTTTGATCAGAAACAGACACCACTATAATAGTGGTGATACCAAAAACACAACCCCCTTTCACGCGCAGATTACTGTCCCATTTCCCTCAATGGAGAGGTCAAGATCTTTGCCACGTTGCTGGCCTCCTGGCTCAAAATGGTCCTCCATACATTGATACATCCCAACCAGTGCAGCATCATGCCATTCCGCAACATCAGGCACTGCCTCCGCCACCTTCATGTGGCCCTAGCCCACTGTCATCTACTGCCTCCTGCCCTAGCCTTGCTTTTCATCGACTTTGAGAAGGTGCTTGGCACAGTGGACTGGGAATACCTCGGGAGGTGTTTACGTGGGCAGGGATCAGGCCCCAATTTCGGGGAATGATCAAAGCTCTCTCTTCCAACCATGCGTCACGGGTCCCAATCAATGGTGTACTCTCCCACGCCTTCTCCATCAACCGAGGGACCAGGCAGGGTTGTCCACTGCTCCCACTCCACTTCGGGATAGTGATCAAGCTATTGGTGTGTCTTATCCATAGTGACTCTTAGCTGTGTGGATGGAGTTGGAGTGGGGGCCAAGAGGAATAGCTTTATATGCAGACAATGTCCTGCTGTACTTTGTGGGTCCTGCAACAAGTGGCCCCAGTAGTCTTCACCGCCTTCACCGCTTCGGGAGGGCTCGGGTTCTTGTGATTGCTTTGATTGGCAAGATACCATTTCCCTCCGCCGCCTCTGTTTTAAATATCTCAGTATTTGGGTGGCTCTACACCCTGAACTCACATGGACACGAGATCTCGAGCCACTAACGAGAAAGGCCAAGGCCAACCTTGTCAAATGGCAGTCCCTTCCTTTAAAAGTCATGGGCCGTATACCACTATATAAAATGATCCTGCCGAGATTCTTATAATATTCCTGAACCTACCACTCATATTACCATGATCTTGGTTCAAAGCCCTGGTCAAGGTGGCAACGTCCTTCCTGTGGCAAGCCCTGTTTTGCTATCACTAGCTGTCAATGTGCTCCATATGACAGCAGACTGGGCATGGTCAACCTTTACCTGTATGATTTGCCCTCCCACCTCTTAGTGATTCACAAATGGTTTAATGGGGGCTGGTTGGACCCCACATACCGATTAGAGTTATCTCTTCTAGGCTTTTCCCAAATACTAGATATGCCCTATGGTTCCCCAATACCCCAAAGCATGTCACCCATGACCAAAAGTGACTTACTGGCATGGAGAGTGGCCCTACATCACACCCAATGGAATACAACACTCACACAACAAACGCCCCACTGGCATGGCACCTTCGAGAGATGGCGTCACTGCAGGGTTTTAAGACATGGGACCAAATTGGCATTTCACACTTGGGCGATGTTTGGTCGGGGTCGCACATGAAGTCCTTCCAACACTTCCAAACCACCTATGCCCTCTCAACACACTATTCTACAAATATTTTCAACGGAGACACGCCCTTTCATCCCATCTTTCAAAGACTGGCCCATTCCATGAATTCAGCTGTTATAAGCCAAACTCCTCATGGGTGCGCTGGGGGGGGGGGAATCTCTAAGATATATAGAACTCTGATCATCAATGTCCCAGACACTTTAGATCACCTCCAAACCCGTTGGGAGAAATGGATAGGCTCCCTTGAAGACAATGATTACAGGGACAATTTAATGGTACCCAGGACTGTCACAACCTCCTCCAAACTGTGCATGATCCAAACGTATTACCTACACACGGTCTATCATTCTCCAGTCAGAATGCAGTGAGTGGGCCTCATCCCTGAACCCACTTGCTGCAGACTTCTATGGATGGATGTGTCTGGATGTGTCCTTGAATTCAGGAGACAATGGTGGGGGAACTGACTGAGGTGTTGGGGTGGTAGGTCCCCTTTCCTCATTTGGTGCTTCTGTTGGGGGTCTTTGAGAGTTCTGGAGGAATGAGGCCCAACAAGACATTTTTGGGCACAGCCCTTTTGATTGCTAAGTGTGCCATTGCCACTCGCTGGAAGTGACACACCCCCTCAACGATCTCCCAGTGGTGCCGAGGAGTAGACTGGTGTGCACAGTGGGAGAAGCCGCTTTATACGACCCAGAGATGTCCCCAAACACAGACAAGTCTGGGAGAAATGGCTTGGACAACTAGCCTTAGGTCCCCATGTGAGACAGAAATGTTGCCTCAGCTTTAATATTGCAACTGTCTTTTGCTTGTAACTGTCATACTTGAGCGCTATGTGATCTTATTTGATGTGCTACGCTGTGTTTTATTGTGTTGACAGTGCAAACCTCAATGAAAATATGTTTATAAAAAAAGCATTCATGCATTAGGAATTGTGGTTTCCAAATTGCAATTCAGTAAAAATCGCAAGTTAGAAATCACACTTACTAATTTTGATATATATGGCCCTAAAAGCCATGAAAATGTAGATTTTTGTGTACCAGGTACTTACGGTAGTTGTGAAAATTGACGACGCAAAAAACATTAAACATCTTTTAGTGCTATTTTTTTCAGTGTTTGTGTAAGCTGAATTGTTTTTTTTATTATTTTGAATGAATGCATGCACAGCAGTAGTCTGTCACAGGATGGTACCCATCGAGTTGAGTAGGGGCCCAAGAACAAGGATCCCTCAAACAAACAACCAGATAAATTGATTTTGAAAACTGAGACATATCTTTTCAACAAACAAGTGAGATTATGATTCGTAAAATTTTGAAAACTCATCAAGATACATATTTGAGAGTTTAAAAAAACTATAAATGTAAATTGTTTACAGTTGTGCATCGGACATTTTATTTTCTGACCATAAATTAGACTGAAGACATTCATAGTCGAAATTATTAACCCTCCCAGACCTACTCAAATTGGGGACTCATACTTGACCACCATATGCCTCTCCAGTGTTATTCTTTTCTTGTTTTACAATTGCTCAGCATACAGCGGATAGGGTTCTTGGATTGATTGTACAGTATACACAGGAAGAAGAGCAGACCAAATTTCATACATGAAAGCAATGGGTGTCATTTGCAGAAGCTTCCCAATGTACACAAGTGTGAGTACCCACCCCACCTCCCAGGTGGGATTAAAACAATGACACAGGTCCATTCCCTACTCCCATTCTTTTTTCCTTGTGTTTAATAGCCTCTGTGGGTAGTTCAATTACCCCAGACCTTATCCCAATTCTTAGGGCAACCTTTACTTTGGTAGAATGCTTGCTCCAGCCGTTGCCACCAGTCAATATCAGTTTCCCAGGCGCAATTCAGGGAAGCATGCCTTCCCTCAGGCACGCGTTATGTTATGCTTAGTCACCACTGCAGCTACCACTAACCAAATCCTCCTCGCCAGTAATATTACGGAGGTGCCATTTAGCCGTTAGGGGTATATTCAGACCAGGGACTTGGGTCATTATCTGTACCATTCCCGTCCACTAATGTTGAGTTTCTTGACAATTTTATATTAAGTGAAAAAGGGTACCAACCTGCCCACTGCCCCTGAGAATAAGGGCAGTATAGTACCTGAATCCTACTTCGTTTTAATGGGATAACAGGAGTTAGCTTAGCCTTTGGCTTGCAGACTCGTGTCCCCGTCACCTAGTGACTTTTAACCTACTTAGCTTGCTCTGTCTTAGCACATTTAATTATTTATTTCTTCTAAGATGGCTGCCTTGTTTAGAGTTAGGCCACTTGTTATGGGTTACATTATCAGTGTCATCGCGCTATGGCGTCAAGCACCAAAGACAAACAAACAGTAGGCCTTCACACTTAGGGATTTTCCCTCTCTATACTTTCAAGGGATAATTGCCGTCCCAAGCATGTCTGTTATCTATTGTTTGGGAACACACCTACGTCAGGGGTCCTTGAAGATCTGTATAAATATATTGCACTTTAGACAGATAATCAGAGGGATTCCGACCAGAGGGCATCGTCACCATCGCTGATATCGATGCTGCAAGTCGTCTTGACACTGACCCAGTCTTCGTGTCCCTACGGAGTCTGAGATAGAGACCTCATTCCAAGGAAACGAGGGTTGGGGGCTCCTTTCACGGACATGGCATTGGCAGATTAGGTTTAACAAACCCAGCTCTCCTTTAGGTAGGAGGTTAGGTCTTATGCACTAGGGTATTAGGGCATATTACATTCCGTATGTCTTTTTCATGCATTGCAAGATGGTGGGGGTCTTTGTAATAATGACTCTCGTCTTCACAATTCTGTTGCTTGCATTATTCCTTATCCTAATCATTGCAGCCCATGCAACTTAACGCAAATTGCAGTTATGTTGAATAAAAAGTATTGAAACTTTACTGCATCTTTGTCATTGCCTGCATTTGTATGAGACATGATATATCTGTGAGAAAGGGGTAATCTCTGTTTAACCACGACACTCCCTGAGATATCTTACTCTCGAGTCCATGCGTAAAGGCTGCCACAAATCACCTTTTATTATTGTGTTTCTGGTGAGGTGCTGCTAGTGAGCCGGTAAGGTTGGGACAACAGTTGCGACTTGTTGTAGGAGAAGACGTAGTCGCCTACAAACAAAAGTACTGTCATCCTTTAACCAGCAGTCTTGCCTAGAGCAAGAGTCCAAACTACAACAGTAGTGCCTCTTCCCTAGGGCTCTGCACTGCCTTGACTCCGTCATCAGTCTTTCCCACACTTCTCTCAAGGCCTTTAGTGGGTCCGTGGGGTTATTCAGTAGTTTTTTGTGATCATAAAGATGGCTCTGCCTGTCATGGGGTCCAGTACCAGACGGTCTTCTAGTCGTGTCACCTCTGGCAGTTGTTCTTCCTCTAGTATATGCCAGCAGAGAGCGTGTCCCAGCTGCAGATGCCTGAAACTTTCTGACTCTGCCATCTCATACTCTTGTTGAAGGCCCTCAAAAGTCACCAAGGCCTGTCATCTCCATACGTCACCCAAATATTTGATACTGATCACTGCCCACCTGGAAAAACCTTCTAGGCTCCTGACCACCTACAAAAGGTCACTGTCCCAGAGGTTAGTCGCTGTCAGTCAACCTACCCTCCCATATGTTTAGTAGTCTGGTGCCTCACAACAGTCTGGATATGTGTTGACAGGGCCCGCTCACACCCCCTCTGGTTTAGTATCCAATATTATTCTTATCAGAGGTCTGTGCTATAATGCAATAGTCCCCATACTGACATTTATAGACAGGACTTTGACAACTTTGTGCCCACAGAATGGGACTCACATCCAGCTCAAATACTGACCCAAACAATGCCACTAGAGGTTCCTGGACTTGATGGCCAATACGTGGTCTTCTGGGGTAGGCACCTTCCCCTCATTTGTGCTCTGCAGCAGCCTTGAGGCTATGAGTAACTTCCGTTTCAACACCAGCTGAGTGAGTGCAACAGTCTAGCCATCCCCAGCACCATAAATGCTGCTTTTTTGCAGAGTTTAGGGATTTCATGCAAAGAGAATAGGGGCAGAAATGAGAGGTGGAAGCAGCACATGGGGGAAGGGTACTAGAAAACACATGCACTCCCATGGAGTGATGCATGAAAAAGACAAAGGAATTCCCTGGTGTGAGCAGTGGAAGGATATAAGTAATCCAATTAAAAGAATGATAAAGAAGCTATACTCCATGGGGTGGGTAAACACATGTAGAAGAAGGAAAGACATCAAATAAGAAGCAAGCAAATAAGACTGACAGGAAAGCAAATAAATGATAAGCAATGGGCTCAATCAAATTAAATTAAGTTAACTCTAAATATTGGTATTCTACACAATAGTCTTTGGAAATAGACAACTAAAAGCTGTCTGTAGATGAGACATAAAGAGGGCTCACCTATAATTCCTTAGGCTTAGCCGCATCACACAGAGGGTACCAAAAGAGATAATCTCCTTTTTTGTTGATATGAATCATCCAAATGGCAATACTTCATAAAAACCTGCTGCTCGGGTCAAGTTGTCAATGTTAGTAGTCAGTTAGACAGGTACAAGTGGGAGAACTGTCCTAGGGTTTTACATCATACATAGTAACAGATTTTCAGTGTTCGTGGTAATATAGCATGTTTCTCGCAGGTGTGCCTTTTTGTTCCTGAAAAATTTCATTTATTGGGGATTTGGGTCTAATTTGAATCCACCACTAGGTAGCACCATAAGACATACCTCATGTTATGGAAATGTGCTTCACATGCTTTGTCTGGACTTCCCTAGTATGGACTCTTATGCCTTGGTTGTGAGTGGAAACAAATTCTTCATAACCACCCAAACCACCCCCCAAATTTTCTCTTTGTAAATGTTATCACGTCAAATTTGTCAGGTGAAACATTCAGAAAATTTTGAAGCATGCAGAATATGGTTAGGAAGCAATTCCATTTCTAATTCTTAATTTCCCTGAGAAACACTTTGAATAGGAGGCAGTGAAAGTACTTGGGCCCACATTAGATATAGGCTGCACTGTTGTCTTTTGTATTACGGCACACCTTTAATCAGATGCACCAGGTGCAAAATGAGAAATGGCGCCCTATTACAATTAATGTGCTGCCCAAATGGCAGCCGAAAACCCATGCCTGACCTGAGGGCAGCATATGCAGTGTAATATGGAGTGGCGACTTATAAGCCACTCCTTGTTTCACAATGAAAGTGCCATGTGGCCTGCACTTTAAAGAGAGATCTCCTAGCAGGCAGGTGCAGTGAGTGGCTGGGGGGAGGGTCCATAGGACCCCGTTTCCTCTCTACAGAGGGTTGGCTTCAGGAGACACCTGTTTGCCTTTGCGCCCGCATCTGCAATATGGCACGGGTGCAGAGGCAAAGGGGATAGTGTACAGTGTCCTGAAGAGCCTACCCCTGGAACACTGTGGCACCCTGCCCAAAACAGTGCGGGCATACCCTGCCTGAACTCTCCTGGGCAGGAAATTGAGCTTTGAAAAAAATGCTGATCCCACCTGTTCTAGAGAAAAGAAAAAGTGTTGGCTCTTTCCATTACCCAGTATGGTGCTGAGTGGGGAGCCAGCGGGGGCCGCGGGGCTCCCCCACACCCTCACAATGACCCATGCATTGTGTGTGGCCCCGCTGGGCACTGGGGCACCCACCTACAATATAGAAAGTGCCTGGTTCCCAGCAGCGGCTCCCTCATGGCCCCAAACAACCCATGCATTGTTGATGCTTCGGATGGGCAACGGAGAACCCACCTCCAGTAAAGAAAGTGGCTGGCTCTTGAAAGGGGCTCTCCTGTGCCCCTCAAAAACCTTTACATTGTGGATGCTGTGGCACCCACCTACAATAAAGAAAGTGGCTGGAAAGGGGAAGCAGCTGGGGCCGCAAGGGCCCTAAGGCTCCCCTTACAGCCCCCAATGATCCCTGCATTGTGGGTGCCCCGGGAGCACAGGGACACCCACTTAATAAAAAAAAATGCCAGCTTCCAGCTGGGGAGCTGGCTGGGGCAGCTGTGGCTCTGGTGCTCCCTCCATAGCCCCCAAAGAAAATGTATAATGTAGGTGTCTCAGGTCATCAGCAGGACACCCACACTAACACTTATTATTTTAAAAAGTGAATAATCAATGAGCGGCATGAGCTTCTCATTTACAATTTAATGCTCCTTGGATGAGCACCCCATAATGCCCTGCAAGCACTATTTACATTGTTTGTGCTTGGTGATGTCCTTAGAAGGGACAGGGGCACCACTGTCAATTATTTTAATGTTGGGGGCAGCAGGGAGGGCAGGAGCCCCTCCCTCCCCCAGCAACATCAACAAAATAGTAAGACTCCTGAGTCATTAAATTCATATCCCATGAGAACCTCCATTATTTTTTTAAAGCACTCCTAGTTGGAGCTTTTTGCTCTTAAGCTGGTGTGCAAGGCCCTCTTGTGGATGTTTTTATGACTGCATTTCAGGAACTGAAAGATGTTTAAAAAACAAGACCTGGATACATGTTGGCTTTAGTTAAAAATATAGTAATGTGTTTCTAAGCCTTTCTTCTAGCATTTCTTTTAGCCCACAAAAGGGATCCATAAAACAGTGTTACAGGAAACACTCTCAGGCATAATGATTTTTATTAAAAACTTTATGCAACATTTTTATAATAATCACTGTTATTAAACATGGCATTGTGTGAATTACTGAAATATACATTTAATAAAAAATATTGGTGATTTTTGGAGAAAGTTGATTAGATCTGCTTTTTATATATTGATATGCTCACCCCTTGGTAAAGCCAATTGGCTTACTTTTTGTATTTTGGTGTTGTGAGTCTTTTGAAAAAGTCAGTGAGTTTGCCTGAGTGAAGCCAGGACCTGTGAGAACAACCACATACTGTGCATGCCTTTGCCCAGGCACGGCATGGGGTTGCTTGGCTGTGGGGGTTTGGATGCAGGGCCTGGTGACAGGCCAGACCCTGCAGGTGACCCCGTGGTGCGCTCACCTGAAAATTATGTGTGGCTGAAGGGTGGCTGCCCGTAAGGAGTTGGATGCAGGGCCTAGCTACAGGCCAAGCTCTGGGGCCAACCCCACGCTGCGCACATGCATAGATAACAAAATGTTGCTTTATTCTGAAAAAAACCCACTACAAATTCACTAAAAAACCAAAGTCATAGTAAGGAATTATAATTTTATCTTACTTTTTACGTTAAAAAACGTAGAAATTCACTGAAAAAGCAAAGGTTAAAATAAGACTATAGTTAGTGTAAATTCCAAGTAACTATAACGCATGCCATAAAGTAACTTTGCTCGTGCCCTTGCCATGCACTGATAAATACCTCCCATATTCCATCACTTGTGACATGTTCTGTGACGTCATTCATAACATGACTGCAACAGCTGAAATTACATCATTGATGACAATACTGTGCATGGCAGGGCAGCAAGTTATAGTGGCACGAGTTACAGTTATGTGACATAACCATACCTGGTGAATTTCACAATGCACAAAACCATGGAAATTCAGCTGTTATAGTTTGAGTTACTTCAAGTAACTATAACTTGTGACCTAAGGTAACTATAACTCTGCATCCCTCGATATACAAAATTATTTTTACTTCAATAACTCCTAAACTATTGAACAGTTTTACCCTAAATTTAAAAAAGGGCTCTTTCTGGACCAGGGGCTAGCTTTCTGAAAAATTGAATGTAATTCCATCCAGCAATGTGGGCTGTAGTGGTGTCTAAGATCCTTATGGAAAACTGCATGGGTTAAATGTGTGTTGGGTCCCCTCCTTTTTCCTGGGCCACGCTTGATGGAACACTCCAAAACTTTCTATATAGCAGCTGAAGTGAGTTGCGTACTAGTTTTAAAGATTTTGCGCATATTCGTCGTACTCCTCCAAAGTTATTAGCAGAAAAAAAAAAACTTTTCCTATGGGGAAACTAGGTTTTATATATATATATATATATATATATATATATATATATATATATATATATGTCTATACATATGTATGTATATATATATATATATATATATATTCTGGAAAAATACATTCCGGCCACTCCACTGGACCAGCTGCATGGTGGCACAAGAGCAGATGACTCCCGGTCCAATTCCAGATATTTATTTAATTTTTATTGTTATTTCTCTTTTGGCATCATACTGTTAAATTAAATAAAGTACAAAGTGCATTAAACAAAATTAAACGGCCTGCACATTTCAGCTACGCCTTCATCTGGGCCTTAAAAAAACTTACAATAGGCTTCATTATACAATCCTTCTTCCAATTCCCTAGCTCCAAGCACTAGAGCTGTAACCATCCATCGAAATCTCGCACTCGCACATCCGCCATTTTTACTCCTGATCATGACATGTAGCTTAGAAAATATTTAACATTTCATTTATATTCATATCACTGCTATTTTTATATTTCAATCTTCATTATATTATTTCTATTCATTATGTGGATAGATGTACTAGCCTCCATTATTGCTCATAGTGCCCTTTTCATGAAAACGATCATCTCCCAAGGTTACAGAGCGCTAGTTACAATCCCTATTGCCATTTTCACTCCTAATGATGTCACATTGCATAAGGAAATTTTCATTTATGTTCATAACATTATTTTCATATTTTAAAATTCATTGTATTTTCTTATATTAATTACGTGGATTGTTGTAACAACCTTCATTGATGGTCATAATGCCCACCTCATGAAGACAATCATCTCCCAAGGTTCCCGAGCACTAATTACAATCTCAATATATAACAAGATAAAAATGCTAGTGTCAGTGGAGTAAATATATTAATATCCACAATTAACTATCTACGCAATTAGTTCAGGCAGACAGTAAAGAGCAGTAAAATGCAGAAAAGACGGATATCTCAATGTTAAGTTGACCACATTAGTACAAATCACACAATAAATTGCCCAAAGTTAAGTGCATCAAAATAAAAATAATAATAATTGAAATAGCCAAATTACGCAATAAAGTGCATAAGGTCAAATGCATCAGCGTATGGGAGCCCATAATAGTGCAAATCATGCAATAAAGTGCTAAATCTCAGGTACAGCCATACCAAGATGACCAAATTAGCAACAAGGTGCCGAGGGTCAAGTGTATCAAAGGTAAAAGCGGACCAAATGGTACACAATTAGTAAAATGGTGTAAACAGTCAGATACACTTTAAGTGAAGTAAATAATTCTGGAGATCCAAATCCAACATGAGAGCCATGAAGTGCAGCAATAGGTATCATCGCAAATGTACATATAGTTCAGCATCCAAATTCTGTCCGTACGGGGCTTCAGTTCCCAGCAAAAATATTAGTCTGGATTCCTCCCTCCGTAATTCTTTTTCCCTGTCACCTCCTCTTGGATGTAACCTAATATGTTTTAAAATGAAATATCTAAAGGTATTCAGATATCTATATCTATCTCTATATCTATATGTATCTATCTAGCTCTCTCTCTCTCTCTCTCTCTCTCTCTCTGTCTATCTCTATATATATATATATATATATATATATATATATATATACATATCCCTTTGTGGCGGACGAGACTAGGTAGTTATTTTTGGCACCGCTTGACGAATCTTCATTAAATATTCCCAAGAAATTTGACAGTCACTTCAGCTGGTGTTTAGAAAGTTTTGGGATAATCTGTCGAGAGGGGGCTGAAATAAAATGGGGGGGTCAAAAAAGGAGCATTTCCCATGGTAATTTCCCTTAGGGATTTTAAACAGCGATAGTGCTTGAACCACTGGACGGAATTAACAAATTTGGCAGAAAGGTAGCTCTTGGTTGGGACAGAGCCCTTTTTTGTTATTTGGTTTAAATCCATTCAGTAGTTTTTGAGAAAATGTGTGAAATAATTGTGCTGGGAATCCGAAGAGTGCTCCTTGGGCTCTGAAGTGGAGCCTGTTTGTTTTTCATAATTAACGTGCATGCCATTGGCACTAAGGAGGCACCCATCCACAAGTGTTCAGCAATATGAATGGCGTTTGAGATGGAATTTAAACTGTTATTGCTTGAACTGCCATAGCTTGGAAAACTCCCAAACACCTGCTGTTTATACAGGACATGACTACATGTTTTTGCACTAGTTACTAAACTATCGCTTTCAGGTATGAAGAGAGACTACGATGTGGACAAAGAGATGGCTGGATGTAATGGCTCAGCTTATGTAATTCACTCAGAGACACTCGCATGCTTCATAATGTATTAGCAACATGGAAGATTAACAGTTTAAAGCGCGCAAGTGATGATAAGAACAAGTAATGTGCCCAGAACCATTTGGGCTTTTAAATCTACTCAAGAACAACTGTGATTGGGACATTTAAATATCAGATAACACATTCGACTATGGCGGCGCCTTGAACTACGTGATTTATAGAGACATGTTAGTCCTCTTTTACTTATGAGCATACTGATTAGAACAATGAATGAAAACTATTTAAAGTGTTTGCAAGTGAGTGTTTCCTTTTTTATCAGCATTTGAGGAAGGCAAGCAGCCGAAACGCGTTATGCTGTGTGAAATAATTGTGCTGTGAATCCGAAGAGTGCTCCTTGGGCTCTGAAGTGGAGCCTGTTTGTTTTTCATATATATATATATATATATATATATATATATATATATATATATATGTATATATATATATATATATATATATACATATCCCTTTGTGGCGGACGAGACTAGGTAGTTATTTTTGGCACCGCTTGACGAATCTTCATTAAATATTCCCAAGAAATTTGACAGTCACTTCAGCTGGTGTTTAGAAAGTTTTGGGATAATCTGTCGAGAGGGGGCTGAAATAAAATGGGGGGGTCAAAAAAGGAGCATTTCCCATGGTAATTTCCCTTAGGGATTTTAAACAGCGATAGTGCTTGAACCACTGGACGGAATTAACAAATTTGGCAGAAAGGTAGCTCTTGGTTGGGAAAGAGCCCTTTTTTGTTATTTGGTTTAAATCCATTCAGTAGTTTTTGAGAAACTACTCATCCTGAGATCTGATTGGCTCCCAACACTTCAACAAGGAAGTGTTGGCAGCCATATTGGAACTCAGCTTAAGCTGAGTCCCAGAACAAAAGATGTAAAATAAACAAAAAGGGCCAGGGTAGGGACACCCGGACCCCTATGCTCTGGTGCTGGGGTCTCAGAGGGACCCCAAAGTCCGCTTTCTGACAGCAGGAGTCAAACATCAGTCAAACAGCTCCCACTGCTAGAAAGAGGAGTTTTTATCTGTCTTCCCCGCACGCAACTATGCAAAGCATTGCTACTGCAAGCAGGGAGCTGCTATTAAATTCAGCTCCCTGCTTGTGAGAGCAGTGCCGGCTCCCACAGAACGTGGAGAGCCTTCTAGGACCGTGGGGGCTTTCAGGCTCCCCCCACAGTCCTGTCTCTCACTCTTCCATCCTGTAGGAGGCAGGCCTGGCTTGTAGTGGGTACCAAGGGGTACTTACACTCTGTACCAGGTCCGTTATCCCTTATTAGTGTAGAAGAGGTGTTTCTAGCAGCTTAGGCTGATAGAAGGTAGCTATAGCAGAGCAGCTTAGGCTGAACTAGGAGACATGCAAAGCTCCTACTATACCACTGGTGTCATATGCACAATATCATAAGAAAACACAATACACAGATATACTAAAAATAAAGGTACTTTATTTTTAAGACAATATGCCAAAAGTATCTCAGTGAGTACCCTCAGTATGAGGATGCCAAATATACACAAGACATATGTACACAATACCAAAAATATGCAGTAATAGCAAAAGGAAGTAATGCAAGCAGTGTAAAGTTACAATAGATTGCAATGGGAGCACATAGGTATAGGGGCAACACAAACCATATACTCCAAAAGTGGAATGCGAATCACAAATGGACCCCAAACCTATGTGAGCTTGTAGAGGGTCGCTGGGACTGTAAGAAAACAGTGAGGGTTAGAAAAATAGCCCACCCCAAGACCCTGAAAAGTAGGTGTAAAGTGAACCTATATTCCCCAGAGAGCACAGAAGTCGTGATAGGGGAATTCTGCAAGGAAGACTAACACCAGCAATGCAACCAAAGTGGATTTCTGGACGAGAGTACCTGTGGAACAAGGGGACCAAGTCCAAGAGTCGCAACAAAGTCGAGATTGGGCAGATGCCCAGGAAATACCAGCTGAGGGTGCAAAGAAGCTGCCACCGGATGGTAGAAGCTTTGGATTCTGCAAGAACGAAGAGGGCTAGAAACTTCCCCTTTGGAGGATGGATGTCCCACGTCGTGAAGAAGCTTGCAGAGGTGGTCCCACGCAGAAAGACCGCAAACAAGCCTTGCTAGCTGCAAGGGTTGCGGTTAGGGTTTTTGGATGCTGCTGTGGCCCAGGAGGGACCAGGATGTCGCCACTTGGATGAGAAGACAGAGGGGGCGCCCAGCAAGTCAGGGAGTCCTCACAGAAGCAGGCAGCACCCGCAGAAGTGCCGGAACAGGCACTACAAAGAGGAGTGAACTGGAGCTCTCCCGAAGACACAAAAGGGAGTCCCACGACACCGGAGGACAACTCAGGAGGTTGTGCACTGCAGGTTAGAGTGTCGGGGACCCAGGCTTAGCTGTGCATGAAGGAAATCCTGGAAGAGTGCACAGGAGCCGGAGCAGCTGCAAATCACGCAGTACCCAGCAATGCAATCTAGCGTGGGAAGGCAAGGACTTACCTCCACCAAACTAGGACTGAAGAGTCACTGGACTGTGGGAGTCACTTGGACAGAGTTGCTGAGTTTCAGGGACCACGCTCATCGTGCTGAGAGGGAACCCAGAGGACCGGTGATGCAGTCTTTTGTTGCCTGCGGTTGCAGGGGGAACTTTCCGTCGACCCACGGGAGATTTCTTCAGCGCTCCTAGTGCAGAGAGGAGGCAGGCTACCCCCAGAGCATGCACCACCAGGAAAACAGTCGAGAAGGCGGCAGGATCAGCGATACAAGGTTGCAGTAGTCGTCTTTGCTACTTTGTTGCAGTTTTGCATGCGTCCTGAGCAGTCAGCGGTCGATCCTTTGGCAGAAGGTGAAGAGACAGATGCAGAGGAACTCTGATGAGCTCTTGCATTCGTTATCTAAAGAATTCCCAAAAGCAGAGACCCTAAATAGCCAGAAATGGAGGTTTGGCTACCTAGGAAGGAGGATAGGCTAGCAACACAGGTAAGAGCCTATCAGGAGGAGTCTCTGGCGTCACCTGCTGGCACTGGCCACTCTGAGCAGTCCAGTGTGCCAGCAGCACCTCTGTTTCCAAGATGGCAGAGGTCTGGAGCACACTGGAGGAGCTCTGGGCATCTCCCCTGGGAGGTTCAGGTCAGGGGAGTGGTCACTCTCCTTTCCTTTGTCCAGTTTCGCGCCAGAGCAGGGCTGGGGGATCCCTGAACCGGTGTAGACTGGCTTATGCAGAGATGGGCACCATCTGTGCCCATCAAAGCATTTCCAGAGGCTGGGGGAGGCTACTCCTTCCCAGCCCTGACACCTTTTTCCACAGGGAGAGGGTGTAACACCCTCTCTCTGAGGAAGTCCTTTGTTCTGCCTTCCTGGACCAAGCCTGGCTGGACCCCAGGAGGGCAGAAACCTGTCTGAGGGGTTGGCAGCAGCAGCAGCTGCAGTGAAACCGCGGGAAAGGTAGTTTGGCAGTACCCAGGTCTGTGCTAGAGACTCGGGGGATCATGGAATTGTCTCCCCAATGCCAGGATGGCATTGGGGTGACAATTCCATGATCTTAGACATGTTACATGGCCATGTTCGGAGTTACCATTCTGACGCTGTACATAGGTAGTGACCTATGTCCAGTGCACGTGTGTAATGGTGTCCCCGCATTCACAAAGTCCGGGGAATTTGCCCTGAACGATGTGGGGGCACCTTGGCTAGTGCCAGGGTGCCCACACACTAAGTAACTTAGCACCCAACCTTTACCAGGTAAAGGTTAGACATATAGGTGACTTATAAGTTACTTAAGTGCAGTGGTAAATGGCTGTGAAATAACGTGGACGTTATTTCACTCAGGCTGCAGTGGCAGGCCTGTGTAAGAATTGCCAGAGCTCCCTATGGGTGGCAAAAGAAATGCTGCAGCCCATAGGGATCTCCTGGAACCCCAATACCCTGGGTACCTCAGTACCATATACTAGGGAATTATAAGGGTGCTCCAGTATGCCAATGTGAATTGGTGAAATTTGTCACTAGCCTGTTAGTGACAATTTGAAAAGCAGAGAGAGCATAACCACTGAGGTTCTGGTTAGCAGAGCCTCAGTGAGACAGCTAGTCATCACACAGGGAACACATACAGGGCACACTTATGAGCACTGGGGCCCTGGCTGGCAGGGTCCCAGTGACACATACACTAAAACAACATATATACAGTGAAATATGGGGGTAACATGCCAGGCAAGATGGTACTTTCCTACACATCCCATAATTGGATGAGAGAGAGAGAGAGAGAGAATACCATTGCAATGGTCTCTCCATGCAATTACTTCACATAGTGAGAGCACAGTAAGAAGTCACCTGTGGCATAATGGTTAAGGGTTCAGACCCTTACACTGAAAGTTGAGGGTTTTAGTTAAGATGTGTCTTTGGTCATTTACCTTCTTTAATGTGTTTTCAACTTTAAATGTTTAAGAATCATAATGAGAGATGATCTGACTCTTCTTAATTGACAAATACATTTTCCTTTTCAATTTGTGTGGAAATATCTCATTGTAAGTATATCATTCGCCAAAGCCTAAAAAGCTTTCCATCTCTCTCCCTCTCTCTTTCTCTCTCTCTCAATTTCTCTTTTTCAATCTCTTTCTCCCACTCACACCTACTCAGTCTGACCCAGTCAGACCCTCGTGCACCCAGTCACAGACCCACTCAGACACTCATGCACTTACTCACAGACCCACTCATGATCTCACACACCCACTGAAACCTTCACGCACCCACTCACAGACCCACACAGACACTGATGCACCCACTAAAACAGTGATGCACCCACTCTCACACCCAGACAGACACTGACGCACCTACTCACAGACCCACTCACACTCTCACACACCCACTCACAGACTCACTGAAACCCTCACGCACCCACTCACAGACCCACACAGACACTGATGCACCCACTAAGACACTGATGCGCCCACTCTTGTGCCCAGACACTCTCACAGCCACTCTTGCCCCAGATACACCCTCTCACTCCCAGAGTGATAGGCCGTGGCCTGTTTCCGCCAAAGGGGCGTGCACAGCGTGGGTTTGGGTGGTTAGTGGGCTTGACCGCAGGGTCTGGCCAAAGGCCATGCCCTGTGGCTGCGGCCAGACCCTGTGGCCAAACGCCACTGGGCACAGCCAAAGGCCGTGCACGGTGGTGGTTGGATTAATGTATAGTAATGAAAATTAATTTATGTTAGAAAAACCATTGAAATTCACTGAAAAAAACAAAGGTTACAGAGACCTTCTAGTAAGGAAATAGAATTTATAAAAACATAAAAATTTACTTAAAAAACAAAGGTTACAGGGACGTTATAGTTAGGCTTATATTTTAAATGTACAAAACCATAGAAATTCACCTGTTATAGTTAGAGTTATCTCAAGTAGCTATAGCTCGTGCTCTAGGGTAACTATAACTCACACCCTCGCTATGCACTGCTAAGTACCCCACAAATTACGGCACTCATGACATCTTTGAAGACATCATTGATAATATCAGTGTAATTATTTTTGACAAAAAAACTACTGTGCATGGCCAGCGCAATTTATAGTTATCTCAGGGCATGAGTTATAGTTACTTGAGAGAACTCTTACAGGTGAATTTCTATGGTTTCGCACGTTTAAAATGTGAGCCTAAGTATAATGTCCCTGTAATATTTGATTTTTTAAGTGAATATTTATATATATATATATATATATATATATATTATTACCTAGTGGTGGTCGCCACTAGGTAGTTATAGTGAGGATCATGTTTCCATAGAAAAAGTGTTTTTTGACTTGCCTATATCTTGGGCACCGTTTAACGAATCTTCACGAAACGTTCCAAAAAAGTGCTCCAGTGATTCTTGTTGTGCACTGAAAGCTTCGGGGTGATCCATCAAGCGGGGGGTGAAAAAAGGGGTAGTAAAAAAAGTTGTGTTAACATGTTAATTGTAGGCCTGGGCGTAGAACTCCACTCTGCTGATGAAGTTTGCGGAACTACATGAAGCAACACGGAGTTCCCGAATTCCGCTCTCCAGCATGGAGCGGAGTTAGTTTGCGCTCAAGAGATTGGGTGTTGATGCTCTTTCGCGAGTGCAACGATTCTCATGGGACGCTAGCGAGCACGCGCCATATCTTGTGTTCTCTCGCCTTGCTTCCAGTCGTGCCAGCGGCCAAAATGGGCTGCTCACGAGCGCAAACTCACTTCTGAAGTAGAGTTTCTACTCCACAGCTACTAAATATAGTCAGAAAGAGCTTTTTTGACTAGATTTTCTTCTCCAGTGGACCCTTTGTTTGTTTTTCAGTTTGAGAAGCCTTTTTTTTCAAACAGGAAGGAAGGGTGTCAGGGACTCCAACTTCCTGTTCCTGTCCAGAAGGTTTCTCCCAGTGCTTTGTCCATCCCCTGGTCAATTTTCACTTGGATTTTGAGGTGGAAGGATCACTGTCTTCATCTCCTGGTTACATTTTTGGACTTAAGGACTCTGTTTTTGTGAAATCATCACACAAGAAAGTTCTAAAACTATATTGAATAAGGGTGTTGTTGTTTGTTTGCTTGGGCATGCACCAGTATTCTTTGTACTTTAATTTGATTTAAAAAAGTATAGTGGTAGGTGGCCTGGAGTATACATATGGGCCTGGTTATTATTTATTTTTCATTTCATTGATATTTCACCATTTGCAATATTATTTTAATAAGTGATCTAGATTTCCAAAGGGCCACTAAGCTAGTCGTCCCAGGCCAGTGCTAGTGGTCATGAGTGCATGAAATAAATGTTTCAGTGGTATATGTTTTTAAAACTTCATTTAGGACAGGGGTGGCATTGGATTAATTTATATTTAAAATGTTGACTATTGTTTACATTTTTTTGTTTTGCTAAAAGTGCATATATTGTGGGGTAATAATATTTGAAGGCATAGGAGGATGTAGTTTGACCATGTGACTGGCTGACAGCCATTTTGTTCATCCAGCCAGTGTCCTTTGCCATAGGCTTCCATGTGTTTTTTATTTGCTGTACTTTCTTGCTTGTTGTTTGACCATGTGGCTGGCTGGCAGCCATTTTGTCCATCCTGCCAGTGTCCCTTGCCATAGGCTTGCATGTGTTCTTTGTTCTCCATGCTTTCTCCTTGCTCCTTGTTGCTGTTGTTTGATCATGTAGTTGGCTGGCAGCCATTTTGTTCATCCAGCCAGTGTCCCTTGCCATAGGCTTACATCTGTTCTTTGTTTGCCATGCTTCCTTGCTTCTTGTTGTTGTTTGACCATGTGGCTGGCAGCCATTTTGTACATGCAGCCAGCGTCCCTTTGCCATAGGATTGCATGTGTTCTTTGTTCTCCATGCTTCCTCCTTGCGCCTTGTTGTTGTTGTTTCACCATGTGGCTGGCTGGCAGCCATTTTGTCCAGCCTGCTAGTTTCCCTTGCAATAGGCTTGCATGTGCTCTTTGTTCTCAATGCTTCCTCCTTGCACCTTGTTGTTGTTGTTTGACCATGTGGCTGCTGGCAGCCATTTTGTGCATACACTGTGCAGCCAGTGTGTCTTTGAGTTGACATAGGCTTACATGCAAAGATTGTTAAGTATTGATCATTCGTTATTTAAGTTTCTATTTTAACTTTTTGGTCTATTTTATTTTTTGCATTTTTTTTTCAGTTTTAATTTGGTTTTTATGCCATGTTGTATTTCATCTTTTTAAACTACTTTTTTATTTTAATTTTTATGTTTTATTTTCTAAAATATTTTTTTACTTTTTGTAATTTTAATATATTTTTAATTTACATTTTTATGTTTTATGTTTTATTTAGTATTATTATTTTTTTACTTTTATTTTTATTTTTATATTTTAACTTCTTTTTTACAATTTTTCATTTTTGTTTAATTCGGTATTTTGCCATGATCCATCCATCCGATCCAATCTATTCCTCCATCCATTCATCCACCAAAGCATTTAACCTGGACCACCTTGTCACCACCGAAGATGTCTCCTAAAACAGATGTAAAGAAAGCAAATAACTAGATCTGCCTGTTGTGCTGTCTGATTTGAAATGTCATTTTTTATGGTGTGCTGGTGTGGTTTAGCTTTATAATAAATACAAGCTAGATTACATTTCTCTGTACTATTTTTAACCTGCTTCAACAATGGCATGCCACATTTCATTAACTACATGTTTTTCTTGCTTGGTTGTCTTTAGGTGTACAAGTGAAGAGACCCCACATCTGCTGCAGTACTGCCAAAGAGAAAGCCCTACAGTTACTTCTGTCCACAGACACCAAACTCTTTCACTTGTGCACATTGGCCTTCAGGAAGGAACCTGGGAGCACTCCTGCATCAACAATAGCACCACCCAACCCAAGCCCAGACAATGTCTGTCAGTGAGGCAGCCACAGCAATCATGGCGATCCCAACGAGCAGTGATGTTGAATTGGATTTGTCTCTTTCACAAAGTAGTACCCAACCGGTTCAGGAAACAGAGCAAAGTGGACAGCAGCCGCAGCCAGATCTTCACGAAGTTGGGACTGAATAGGAGGTTCAGCTTTCTGTCGAGCAAGAGCCTCCTCTTTTAGAATCAAGGGCTCTCTGATCTCCAGCAAGAAAAAGAAAGGATACTGCTCCACCATCTTCTCCAGGCACTACTTCTGATGACAATGATAGGGACATGGAGTGGACCCCAGCAGAGTCCGTGAGGTGCCAGGAGATACAAGGGAAAAGAAAAGTTC
This sequence comes from Pleurodeles waltl, assembly GCF_031143425.1. NCBI lineage: Eukaryota > Metazoa > Chordata > Amphibia > Caudata > Salamandridae > Pleurodeles > Pleurodeles waltl. The sequence continues at coordinate 546,665,183 of NC_090440.1, read as the reverse complement.
CAAAAAGCCTTAGAATCATGGAAGGGGATGATGATGAGGATGATGACGACGACACAGTCATTGTAGAATCTGGCACAGAGGAGTCCGACCTTACTATACAACCTGCTCCAAGGGATGTGGCACAGACAGCACCACCAGTTACCATATTTGTAAGCCCCCCCCCAGAGACCTGCACTAACCTCTACCTCAGTACAAGTATGCACTGTAGAAAGGCAATTGGCACACCCACCACCACCTACATCTAGTTCTTCTTCAGGCACTGGCCCAATAAGAAAGTACTCCTCGCCAGTTCGGGACTTTCTTAAGATTAGCAAACAGGAGGAGAACAGTGTAGTACGCATCATTTGCCATGTGAGTGTTTGTTGAGGTAAGCCTGGTTCAGATTATGGTACTGGAGGCCAGATGATCCATGTGAAAAACCAACACGGAATCCGGTGGGATCAGCACCTTAAAAAAATGGCTCAACATGGTTGCTGTGTTGAAGGTGAGGATGTAGTGTAGCCATTTTTAATGTAGCTTCATGCACGTTAGTTTAACATACTGTAACAGCTGTAACTTTAACAGCTGTGCACTTTGCCCTAGATATATTTTATTCAGCTTCGCACTGTTATTTTACAATAACCAGTTTTTACGGTCTTGTTTTAATTTCTTCTATCACACTGTTTAGCTTAGTTCAGCACTGTGTTCTCAAATAATGCATTCTTGATCGCCCTGTGCTTCAGTCAAGGCTACAGTCTGGTACATTGCCTGTAATCGTGGTAGAAGTTTAGTCTTCAGTATTCATAGAAAATACACATCCTTACGTAGGGACATTTTCTTAGAACATCTGCGCGTTAGTTATAAAAACACTTCCTAGTCCTAGTACACGTCAAGAGGGAGATTCCAGCCAGGGACCTACAACTAGATGCTGAATGCCCCGTTGCAGATGCTGATGCAGATTACAGGCCTTTGCTCAGGTATGAGGGTTGATGTCCTCCTGGAGGAACCTGAAAGGCAGGCTTAGAGCTTCACATGCTGTGCTCGAAATATAACTTAGAGAGAAAATAATCTAGCGGCACTATGATAGCCTTATTCTTGTGCTTCACTCTCATTGTTACTATTTTAATCTTACTGTGTTCTATAGTTCTGGTTATTGCACGCTTTGCTCTCTAAAATGCAGTCGTTTTATTAAACCAATCTTTAAAACTTAAAATGACATGGCGCCACCAACGTTTGGTCAGGCTTTAATTTTCGGGTCCACCGGCACATCTCAGTCTCATTTTTATATAATGACCCCTCAGTTCCGTATACGGAGACGTCTGTGGTACTGAGGATTTCCACCACCGCTGTATAGGTAATCCTATTTTCCAGCTGGTGGTTGTTCAAGCTTGAACCTTAAAAGGAAACAACCCAGTTTTGGTGTGCCTTCTCTGAACTCTTAGTGCTTATATGATGGCGAATCCCCAGGCTGTACAATTAGCTCTTAACATGAGACAACCTCTTACAACACATTCACTAGCAAGTGGTCTTACAGCACAGGGAGGTCCAGTCACGTTTGTGGTGGACACCCACGCAGCCTATAGAACAGAGCTTTTTTACTCTTGGGTCACATGTCCAGCAGTTGATGGGAACAGAAATACATTTCATACATATACAGTTGCGAACGCGCCTGGGCAATACACGGCATACGCATACTTAGAGATAGCTCTATCTTATCAAGAACATAATAATTGGCTTGATTGCGCCCTACCCCATACAATATTACCAGTAAGGTTAGGTCCACTAAGTAATGATGGTCCTACTTGGCCTTTATTGGCCACATATACACCTCATTCTGCGGCTGCAAATATGGCGGTAGCTGAGGTTCGACGCTTATATATTGAGTTAACAGCAACATACAGACGATTAGTACAATTTGTGATGCAGACACTAAATACAAACCCAGCGCATGCTGCTCCAGCACAACCACATGCAGTAACACCAGGTATAAATCCGGTGACTGTACACTCTATTATGGGTAAAGTCCCAGCCAAACAAGAGGAGACTCCGTTTTGGCTAGCACAAAAAATTAATATGCTGGAGGCAGTATTTCCCCATACGGGACCTCAGGATAAACATAGAATATTAACTATGTGCTTGCCCTTTGGGATGGTTCCTCCAGTTGAACACTGTAATACATGGGGCACGGTATTTGCCGCGCGCTATACAACAGCACATGGTACACCAACGGTTGCCAACCTACCGGAAGTGCTTAAACAAATTCAAGATGAATACGGGGCTGCCCGGCCCTAGATTTGGGAATGCAACTGATGCGCAATTTTGCCACAGTTTCTTCAATTATCCTAAGTAAGGGAAGCAGTTGCACTTGCAGTGCGCATGTGGCTCCGTGACGTTCCGCAACAACATCAGGAGCGAGAGCTGCCTAAAATAATAGTGGAAACATATTCCAGTATTGGTCGAGATAGCCTTAGGGCTAGACCACAAAAACCTAAATTTCAGGGTAAAATTAATAAAGACAATACTAAACAACAACCTGAGGGTAATAAGAAACGCTGGGAGAAAAAACAACAAACACCTAAAAAAGAAAGGGGAGAATCTCCACGAGTGGAGACCCCACAGAATGGATAGAATCTCAGGAATAGAGAGAATATAAAAATGCCTGATAGATATCAATATACTGATACACGCCAATCTCGTTCCTTTCAGGACTCATCAGAAAAGAGAAATGACAGAGGTGGGCGATCAGAGCGGAGAACAGAGTACGTGAAACCGAGACAGGAATGACAACGCTCTTCGGAGGTTTCTGTTAAGAAGGAAGAGAAACCAGTACAACAAAAACAACAATTTAAAAAGAAAAAACTGGCAGCTGTATCAGTCAGACATGCCACTCAGGAAGAGGGTTCTCTTGAAGAACAAGAACTGGGCTCTAGCACTGCTAGACAGCGCGGCAGAGGTCACAATAGTTCGCCGGAATCTTCTAGAGCATCTGGTGGTGAAAGCAACTGATGACTTTATACAAGTAGAAACAGCGGACATGCGTGTCTCCGAACCCGATAGGGTGTATAGAGTAACTCTACAATTGGAAGGAGACATTGAACGCACCATACACGAAATCTTTTGGGACCGTGTAGTTAAAATATATGACATTTTGTTGGCCGAACAAGATTGGCCACCTGATTTTGTCCGCACCTGCCCATATGGAGAAGAGGTTATTAAACCTTCCTTCTCGCCCCTTGTCCCAGAGGAACTCGCTGAGTCCTATTCTATAGAATGGGCTCTAGCACAAGCACCTGCGTTATATAGAAATCACGTAGGGTGGGATAGGGATTCTCCATACCATGTCATTTCCATTAAAAGTGAACCTCAGCCACAACCGCAGTATCCAATAAAACATGAAGCAAGGGCACCGGTGAGAGAGATACTTACGCAATTAGAATTCCAGGGTGTGATTGAACCCTGTGTCTCACCGATGAATAACCCCTTATTCCCTGTAGCTAAGCCGGATCATTCATACAGAATTATCTTAGACTACAGACATTTAAACGGACATACACGTACATATGCTATACAAAACTCACATGGCACTGCACTAATGAGCAACATTCTGCGGAACAAATATAAAACGACTTTGGATATCTCGAATGGATTCTTCTGCCAGAATATAGCGCCTGAAACCAGGGACTTAACAAGCTTTAGCACACTAGGCTCCCAGAAAAAATTCTGTTGTTTGCCTCAGGGGTATAAGAACAGCCTAGGACTGTTTGCAGCTCGTGTGACTGCTATTTTACACGAGATAGACCCTGAAGCTTTGTCATATGTTGATGATATATATCTCACGGATGATGAGTTACTACAACATTTAAGACGGGTAGCCCGCATTGTTGTAGGGTTTGACGAACTCGGCTACAAATTTAACTTCAAAAAGTCAAAAATTGCATTCCTCAGCATCCTGTTCCTGGGATATGAGCTGTCGAATGAAGAGAAGAGCCTAGCGCCAGAATTTTTAGAAAAATGTGCACAATTGCAACCACCAAATACGATTAAAAAACTACAATCATTGTTGGGCTTTCTAAATTTTGGCAGAACATACATTCCTGATTATGCTACACGCATAAAACCTTTATATGAGTTAATACGTCCTGATTTTTCAAGCAAATTCTGGACAATTGAACATACTCATACTCTTCGAGAGTTAAAGGCAGATATGCTAGCAGCAAAACATTTACACACACGGGACAATAAGACACATTTGGTCATCAGGGTAATAGCTGGGGCCATCGGTTTTACTTATGTCACATTTAATGAAGGTGATACAGTCCCAATTGCATACAAATCACACTTGTATTCCGCTGCTGAACAACGCTTTGCACCCACGAGAAAATTCTCACTGCTGTGCAGATGGCTGTTATTAAAGAAAGACCTCTTGCCCAAGGAAAACGCAATATTGTCGTTTATCCTATTCCGGCCGTAGAGGCTGTTACAAAAGCTAGCGTCCCGAACGCAAAAGCACTTCATCCACGATGGATACAATGGGCTACGTCTAACAGCCACTGATGTAGACTACATTTTCGACCCAAGGTTACAAACTCAACAATTTCTACAATATGAAGTAGAATATCCAGGTCCCGCTGACACCTTGCCTATTGATTAATATCATGTAGTCATGTACACCGATGGCTCTGAGCAACCAGCGATTGGAACTAAACATCAATATTCTGCTGCATGTGCGGTCGTGAGCGGCTATATGGAGGGGTAGAAATTCTGTCCCCAACATACCTACACACAGACCTTAGGGGATTGTACAGCACAATTGGCTGAGCTAAAAGCTCTACTGATGGCAATAGAACATACGGATCAGACACAGTTCACACTGATTGTTTGTGATTCATATTATTGCGTCCAGTCTTTTAATGAATACCTGCATTACTGGCGCTTGAATGGGTTCAGAGATTCAAAAGGCAACACCATAAAACACAGACTCCTGTGGGGGAAAGTAGCAGACCTGAAAGAGACGCTACCCATAGTCCATGTTGTACATACACTTGGAGACCAGCGCATCGGAATACACGTTGCTGGAAATACTTTGGCTGATGAAGCCGTAAAGTCGGCAGTGGCAGTCACCACTGTAGCTGCAGTGACTCGTTCGAGTTCCAAACCAGACACAGACATTATGGCTGTCACAAAAGCTACGGTTGATGGCACGCCTTATCCTAAATGATTTCCTAATAAATATCAATACTTGATGGGAAGTATGCTGAACGCTGAAGTTAAAATTCCAGGCGTAGGCGTACGCAACATCCCCAATAAAGATGTAAGACCACAATTGATTAAAGCAGCGCATGAAGGGGTGGCATCTGCACATGCTGGTGTGGCGGCTACAATTTCACTCTTGCAGGCCTGTTATTGGTGGTCTGTTCTTTATAAATAGACTAAGCAGTATGTCCTTTGTTGTGACATCTGTCAACATATTAAAGTTTCCACGGCTAAGCGCCTGCCGCAGACACCCCTCTTAATCTCAAATAGACCATTACAATGTGTGTACTTGGATCATTGCGGTCCATTAACACCTGATAGTGCATACAAATATATATTAATCGCTGTTGATTCTGGCTCCAGATTTGTGTGGGTGTGGCCAAAACGCTCGGCTGATGCTCAGACTGTTATGAAAGATTTGCGAGTCTTTGTCGGTACATATGCAGTTGCGGCATTCCATTCGGACCAGGACCCTGCTTTTGCCTCAAGGGCATTCAGGGACACCATGGTTTCGTTGGGGGTCCAACTCCAGTACTCGTCTCCATTTCATCCCGAGGAAAATTCTGTCGTGGAGCGATTAAACCGCGATTTAAAGCAATCCTTAACAGCCAGAGTCTTAGGTACGGGTCGTAGTTGGCTAACCCACCTGTTTGGAGTTCAGGGAGCACTAAATAACCTGCCTGGAAGGTCCCTGGGGCGTCGTACTTCATATGAGTGCCTGTTCTGAACACGAATGTTTGTTCTGGATCTTGATGGTCCTGGTGTGGAGACAGTGGAAACACCTTTTGACATAAATTATTGTGTCACTGTTTTACAGGAATTACAGCAGTTTTGTGACGATAACTCTTCTAAAAGTGCTGCCTCCACAGGAATTAAGGATGTGCCAGTAACACCTACCGGCTGGATTCCCAGAGTTGGGGATCTTGTGCGTGAAAAGGTTGCAGTGAAAAAAGAATTTGGCCCTTCTTATCGAGCACCAGTCCCTGTGTTGGGGATACACGGTACCAGAACTGTTATTCCACCACCGATGCCAGGTGCCAAAGAAAATCGCTTTGTTTCCATTGACAATGTCAAACTACAACATGTGGCCGATTCTACACAGCCGACCAAGAGGAACGTTCAGTAGTTCCCGAATCCCTTTCACTACTGGAGAAGAAGTTCCACTTCAAGTTGTTTACACCAACGCTGATACCTCTCTGAGCTTGGGGAGGGTGGATGATGATCTTGCCTTAGTTCCACTAACAACAAGTAATTTAGAAACATTTGATCGAGTCACTATGACTACAAGCCAGACGGATGGTCCTGTTTACAGTGTACCACCTCAGGAAACACCAACTCCACCGTTGGCCAAGGCTATGTGATTTGCACAAACAGACTCTGGTTATTTTGCCGACTACAACAACCGTCTAACGGACTCATTTGCCTCTTCGACAGCTGACCTGTCAGGTGCACGTAAGCTAATACATTGGCTTACAGAAACATATTTCATTTTTCCATGGAACTATGTGTGGCTTTCCTTGACTGTACTAGCCTTTCTGCTTTGGATTGGGTTTGTCATTACCCTTTTCTTGTTAATACATGGTCATTTTCTTCCCGAGAGATCAGCGGATGAACAGGTGGAGGAGGTTTTGAAACCACACTTTTCATCACATAAGATTTTAAGAGACTTGTCTTTTGTGAACATTTCTGCAGTGCCAATTCCTGATGGGATTGTGTGGGATAAAGTAATGTTTGATATATATGGTCCTACTGAAATTATTCAAATACTGTATGTGTTAAAGTTATCCATGAACGATATAGTTATACCAGGCATTGTATCTGATGATTGGGATGTGAAAACAGGTGATTCAATGATGACAGAATTGCAATATTATACTGTCTATGAAAATGAAGATGTTTACCAGTTTAAAGAAAATTATGGTGACATGTTTTACTATAATTATTATGGGCACCACTTCATACATTAAGCGAGCAGTCCAAAAACGATATTTGATTATACACAATGGGAACATTGCCCAACTCCCCCGCAAGGGAGTTCAAAAACTTATTTTGAAAAGTTTGCGTATTTTTCTGGGCATCATCAAAAAAATGCTGAGTCATATTATTTTAAGGTAACTCCGACTAGTGATAAACACGTTATTAACCAACACAAAATTTATATATTCGGACTCCTTTATTTCCTGGTTATCAATTGAAGGTTATGAATATTGGTCAAAGAATGTTGATTTGAAAAGTGTTTGGGGAACAAAAAATTGGCAGACCAAGGGTAAAGAAACATTGTTTAGAGCATGTCTCATCCCGTTCAAATGATTTTTTAAAATGAAACGGTACAACAGACAAGTTGTTTAGGCTTAGCAACAATTAGAGAATTAAACATTCCCAGTATACCTGCCCCTGCAAAATTTAATAACTGGCAAAAGTACACAAATGCAATTTTTTGTGAACTTAATGAGTGGGTCCAGAATGGTTCGTTTAATGCTTCACTGACACGTCCAGGCGGGTGGTTATTGTGGCCAATAGATACCAACAGGTGTCATCAACGTTTTGTCACCTCCTCGGTGGGTTCCAAATGAGTAGGTCAGACCCTCGCTATATATCACCAGAACATGCTGACATAATTACAACATATAGTGTAGGAAAATTGTGCCAACAGTGGCTAAAATCATCCTCACTAGACGTGGTTAAGACACATCTCAGTCTCCTGTCTAACAACACTGATTCACAAGATTTTTTGTCAGGCCCAAAGATACCATGTAGGAAGCGTTTCTTGTATGAGGTATACAATGAAATATGGAAACTTTCCCAACAAGAGGCTGCAGCCCGGTTAAGGCAGATAGATCAGGAAAATCTGAAAAAGGCATTAGCTGTTGTGGATAATGGAATTCACACCTTGTCCGACCGGATATATACAATTAACAACATTGTTTCTTCTGCTATAGACATTATACGATCTGATATGTCTTCTTTATATCATGGACAGAGTCAGACCAGGTCCATTATGCAGTTGGGTTGGGCACTTCAGACATTGAAGACGGGCCGCGTTCCGTGGCAGCACATCAGTGCCAGGGAAATATTTTTTTCCTTTAATTTGACGTGACAACAACAGCTAATGGCTAAAAAGGAGGCGACTTATGTCATGCTTAACATTGAAAAGATAGAAAGATTGCCTTTTACCGTGGCCGAGATTCCTTCAGCAGAGTGGTTGATACACGGGGTTATTAATCTGCCTATTTCTACATTACAATTCACTTTTTGTTTGAAACATGTTCCGGTAGGCAGATATGAAAAGTTGGGAGATAGTTACATCCATGAGGTGTGGGAGCTTCCCTTCTCGTACAAATGCCTCAATGGCATGAAAGAGGTCTTTCTTAGCGGTAGTGAATGTGAGACTTCAGTCAGCCATTCGATGATTTGTAAGCAGCTGTCCTTGCATGGGGCGTGTAATGCCTCCATTTCAAACTTGGCTTGCTATCTGAAGGGAGTTCCAGTCCCCTTGATTGAACGCACGTTCCAGGTGCTTTCAAACGGCAGCTACGTCCTCCTCAATAGTGAAGACTGTTGTGGCATGCGGGCCGGAATAGTTTACGTTGTTTCGGTCTCTAAGGTCGTTACATGCTGCGGGAACGTGTTGTTTCCCCTGTCTAAATTTAGGGAGGTAGCAGATATCTGGCCTCACATTGCTACTTCCAAAGTGAATTTTGACAAGTTAAGTAGACTGAAGGCTTTATTGTTTCAGAAGCATGTGGCCCTTACATCTGCACGCGAGACCTACGCACTTCAGGTGGCAAGGTCATTGGCAGAAATAAGGTCCCTGTTAGATACGAACTTTCCAAGACACTTTGGTGAACTCGTGGGACGTATATTTAATGCGTCCAGCACGGCTGGATTAGCCCATTTTTTCAAAGCTGTTGGTATTGGTTTTGTTCACACCTTTTCCTCTATATTCGGCTGAATACCTTCGGCTATTCATTCAATTTTTGGAAGCATTTTGGGGGGATTTCCAATAACTTTGGCTCTATTCGCCGGCATTTTGCTGTTGCTGTTGTTTTTCTGCAATGGCTGTCCTGCCGCAATAAGAACAAATGAGGGCACTCCCATCAGCGCAGCTGTGCCGTGAACGCATGATGCAGCACTTTGGTGCAACTCTCCTGGAACATTTGGGGTGTGACTGGTCTCTGTCATTCAGACCGGTTTTGGATTGTGTGCAGCCTGTGTTTCGGTGCCGTTGGTGCTCTTTTGAACATGCACTGGAAGTTTGTCTCTCACAACAACGCCCCTCAGTGATTGATGCTGATCTGTTGATGTTCTCGTTGAGGGTTCATTACCAGACATGCGCGCTGCGGCTGCTTTTGCTCAGAGAAGCTGATTACAAGCTACCCTTCCTGGAGGAAGTTACCATTAACTCGTTCATAGGCACTGCATGGGATGCCGCCTTGGTTGACACTGGGGCTATGGAACACACCTGCTCCTTGGTAGTTTTTGGCGTGGATTTACCGGTTTTGTCATTTGCCGAGGTGGAGAATCTCCTGATTTCCATGACTGATGCTTAATTTGGAACTGTCCTAAATTGACATTTTCCTTTGAATTCGGCTTTTGGCCGCATGCTCATTTTTAAAACTGCCAAATAGTATGCTTGTGTGTCCTCTTGACTTGTTAAAATTAAGTAGGGGTTTAAATATATTTTAGCTTAGGGCATTTTAGCTTTGACTTAAATCACTTTCTACCGACAAGGGGAAGGTGTAGTGTAGCCATTTTTAATATAGCTTAATGCACGTTAGTTTAACATACTAGGCCGCTGTACACTTTGGCCTAGATATATTTTATTCAGCTTCGCACTGTTATTTTACAATAACCAGTTTTTACGGTCTTGTTTTAATTTCTTCTATCACACTGTTTAGCTTAGTTCAGCACTGTGTTCTCAAATAATGCATTCTTGATCGCCCTGTACTTCAGTCAAGGCTACAGTCTGGTACATTGCCGGTAAACGTGGTAGATGTTTAGTCTCCAGTATTCATAGAAAATACACATCCTTACGTAGGGACATTTTCTTAGAACATCTGTGTGTTAGTTATAAAAACACTTACTAGTCCTAGTACACGTCAAGAAGGAGATTCCAGCCAGGGACCTACAACTAGATGCTGAATGCCCGTTGCAGATGCTGATGCAGATTACACGCCTTTGCTCTAGTATGAGGGTTGATGTCCTCCCGGGGGAACCTGAAAGCCATGCTTAGAGCTTCACATGCTGTGCTCGAAATATAACTTAGAGAGAAAATAATCTAGCGGCACTATGATAGCCTTATTCTTGTGCTTCACTCTCATCGTTACTCTTTTAATCTTACTGTGTTGTATAGTTCTGGTTATTGCAGCTCACGCTTTGCTATCTAAAATGCAGTTGTTTTATTAAACCAATCTTTAAAACTTTAAACTGCCTTTGTCATTTATATATGAGACCGTACAGTGCATGAGAGAACCGGTTGTGACCTGAGTGACCTCGACTTCCCTGAGAAGTACTAAGATGTCATGCGCTCGGCTGCCCAATTGTCTCTTCCATTTGGGAGAGATGAGGCACTGCTAGTTAGCCGGAGCAAAACCCGGATTTAGAGAGACAAGTGTAATTCACCGTGGGTTAGACGCAGTCCCCCACATCATGAACGATCTTGTTGCTCAAAATCCAGTAGTCTCATTAGGATAATGAGAGCCTACGCGACAAGGAGAGCCAGGAAATATCAGCTACACCTGGTCAAATCACTATGGAAGGTGAGGAAGAAGAGGGTGACATCATCCTCATGCAAGGCAGCTCTGTCCCCAGCAGTGCACCAGAGTCACCTGCCTCAGCAACCTCACAATGGAACAGGAAGACTCAGAGTCAGATGGAGATGCCTCCTCATACAGTGACTGCACCACCACAATGCGCATTGAGTCTACCACCACCTACATCTGAAAAGTCACCTGCGTCAATGGTCCCACAAAAGAAGAAAATCCAGGCTACAATTACGAGAATGCTTAGGCAGGAGGGGCCATATAACTGCAACCGTCTAATTGCACGTTTGTACAATGGCAAGCTGGCAAAAATGTTAGCTTTGGACCTCCTCCTCTTTTCTTATGCGGAAGGAGTGGGATTCTTAGAGTTTGTGGCAGCCCTCTGCCTGAAATGGAAGGTTCCAAGTCAGACCTATTTTGCCAGAGTTGCTATTCCAGCACTGTATTACGATGTGCTGCAATTGGTTGGTCAAGCTTTGCAGCAAAGTGTTGTCCACGCCATCCATATGACAACAGACGTGGACTAGTTTTCAGGCAACTGATTACATGTGCATCACTGTACACTGGATCTCTTTTCTGGGGGTAAAGCAAAAGCTATGTACAGGTCTTGGCCCTGAAGAAAATTTTAAGAGCGTTAGGCAGCATGAAACAGTAGCCATGTTCACCATGGAGAAGTCAAACACAGCTGCAAATATCTTGGAGGAATTTAATAGCAAGGTGTCTGTATAGCTGCAACACAGAGGTCTTCGAGTTGGATTTGATGCCATGGACAGTGGCAGTAACACAGTTGAGGCCATGGCAGACGGTGGCTATTTCAGGTTCCTGTGTTTGGTGCACTGCATCAGCCTGGTTGAGCAAGACTTTCTTAAGCAAGATGACATAGTCAGCAACATACTCCCCCCCTGCAGATTCATCTGCACTCATTTTAGCAATTCTTTTAAAGCCCAGTTGCAGATTCAACCTATTATATGTTGCAACGTCTGTTTGAGCAGTACAAAAAAGATTAATGACTATGTCATTGATAGAGAAGCTAATGTAATTGGGAGAGCTATTACGATGGATGCGGACAAATGGGGCCTAGTCAAAGACCTCACACAGAAGCTGCTCCCTTTTGAGGTTTTCACTTGAGAACTTAGCAAGGAGGACAGTACAATGGGTCAAGCAATCCGGCTATTGCATCTGCCACAGGAGCAGCTAAAGAAGGTGTCTGAAAAGTTTGCACTCGGGGCGCAAACGAAAACCCAGAAGCGCATGCCTTGGTTAGTAGCCTAAGCTATTGCTTGACTTGTAATGCAAGGCTGCAAAATGACATAATCTCATCCAAAGAGTACATCTGTGCCAGCCTGCTTGATCTATGCTACAAACAATTCTTCCCGCTATCATTCCTCTTTCTGAAGGGTATGTTTCACAATACAAAAGGTGGATTGTTGAGCAAGCAGAAGAATTGGAAGAAGAACGGCTGGAACTTAGATTCCAACTTCACAGTTCTGGGGTACCGCCTTCAACTTCCAGAGAGGGCAGTCTTGTCTCACATCTACCAACACCATCAACAAGATAACCAGGGACAACAGCAAGAGAAGAATTGGACCCAATTTCTGCATTGGCTTGATTACAAGTGGCATGTCTTGAGTCTAGCGCAGCGGTGAAGGAAAAAACGGTTGAGCAGGTGGCAGCACCAGTGACCATTCAGGGGATGTTCCAGGAGTAGATAGATGACCCAGAAAAGAGGTATATGTGGATCAAAACCCACTGGTGTATTGGTATGGGAAAATGCTCAAATGGCGAGAGCTCAGGAGGCTGGCAACAAATTTCTGACTTGTCCTGTAGCTAGCGTATCTGCTGTACGTGTGTTCAGTGCAGCTGGTGCAGTTGTTACAGTGAGAAGGACCAGTCTCTCTCCTCAAAACGTGGAGAGATTGACCATGATCAAAATGAACCAGCATTTCATACCACCTGATTACACCATTCCTGAAATACCACAGGAGAAAGAAGAGGATGATTGGCCTGAATCAAGCATTGTAGCTGACCAACATCTGGGTGAACCACCAGAGTTTGAGGACAAACTCTATTTCCCGGACTAAGTAAGCCAGTGTCACCATAGAACTTTTTAATTAGTGCAACATTATGTTTAGGTTGGATTTATGCCTCCACACCATTGATGTTATAGTCACATACAAGCCTGGATTGAAGTTGGACTCAGGACATTGGAGATGCTGCCTACCCTCCTCACATGCCATTGCCAATCCTATAGATCACCTAGCAGGGCTGCCCTAGAAGATCATTGATTAAAAGACTGCCAGTGTCAATGTCTAATTCCAATGTGTGTATACCATCAAAGAGGAGTTATTTGTTCAACCATGTGCCTGGATTGGAAGAGGTAACTAAGTAACTATTGCACCAAAGAGTGGTGATATATTGATTGATTATGTGAATTTTTGAGTGCTAACTGATGTGTGTGGTGGCTGACAGTGAGGGAGCGAGTTCAACAAAACTGTAAACTTGTTTCTGATGATTTGCAATCTTTGGGGGCTGATGGGTGATAATTTGTTTCCTGAAAGTCAATGGCCTTTCAAAAGTAGTGAAGTTTACTTGCAGGGTCTACTTCTTTTTTCTGGTCCCTTGTAACAAACCACCCACTTTACATAGAAAACACAAATCTACACAAACAAATACCCCAGTTCTGTTTCTCTATTTGTTCTTCAACAGTAGTACACTTCATAAGTTTACCTTGCTCAGTTTGGGACTGGGACGGAGTTACTCTGAATCTGGAGGAGGAAGATGGAAGGACTCAGGGCGGGACTAGCTCAACAGCTAGAAAGGAGAAGATTTTTGACTTCAAAGAGAACCCATGATGATGGTGAAGTCTCTGAGGCCTAGTACTCACTCAGAGAGGTGCACTGATTTGGAAATGCTGCTGAGTATGTGGTTGCTGCATTGCTAGCTCAAACATGAAACTCCTCTTATGTTCTTGCTCTACCTCTGAGTCTTCTTGGGACATTTCTGAGTCTTCCTGACTCCTCATGAAGCTTACATTGCTTTCTTTTGTCCTTTTCCTTTTCTCTATAATACAGCTACTGTGTTTTTCAATACACAGGCCTTCTCCTAGTCCTCTCCCGTATAAACAAGACTTGCAAAGCTTAAGACTCCAGCTTACCTACCGGACAGATTCAGACAGACACCAGAGTGAAGGACATTCCAAAAAGAATGGAGATGCATCACCCAATTTGGCAAAACAGTATGATTTTCCTTTTAACAATCATAATTTGTAGAACTTGGTGGGTTCAATCTTCCATATTTCAAAACTAGAAGAAATAACATTTAGGAAATACTATCTGGGGTCTCTCTGGGGCAGAAGTACTGTTTCCAATGAATTTGCTGAACTGTGTCATACTTCCTTACTTATCCCTTTGTTTCCTTCCACAACAGATTGATGATGGTGTGTTGCTCAGCGGCCCAACAAATATTGTTGTGGTTTGTTTTGTGTAGTGTTTGTCTTTGTCACACCTTTCCCAAACTACCTTTTCCATCCATTCATTGAGCCCCTAATCCTCTTCCCCCAGGATGTGTGATTTATTGAGGTGTGACCTAATTTTACACCATAAAGGAATCACATGCTTGCTGGAGCGGATGTGGTTAAAGCAAGTACCGTATTTATCGGCGTATAACACGCACTTTTTCTCCCTGAAAATAGGGGGCAAATGATGTGTGCGTGTTATACGCCAATATAATGTTAAGGACCCATAGTACATACCGAAATTTAAGTTTATGAGGTGCGTGTTATACGCCGGTGCGTGTTATACGCCGATAAATACGGTAATCAACACCAACTCACTACATGACCTTCTACCTTCTATTACCTGAGCAATATTCCACAACAGCCCCATCAACATCTTCATTCATGCCTCTGTGTGTGTTCCGTAAATGCTTAACCTGGTCCAAACACTCTTGAGTCTAAGCCCACTTCTGACTCCATGATCTCATTTCCTAAGTTTAGTTTTATTATACTATAGCTCCCCACCATTGCTCAGAAGAAATTGATATTCCTATATTTTATCATGGACGTATGATTCATACACCACATGCCTTTTCAATGCAGTAAATACAATGCATGGTCATTACCACACATGCACTTACCACAAAATGTTTTTACCAAGCATATGCTTTTACTACGCATGTCTTTACCACGAAAAGTAGTAAAGGCTTAGGCCCTTATTACGACCCTGGCTGTGGGTGATAAAGTGGCAGTAATCCTGCCAACAGCCTGACGGTAAGTACAGCGGAATTATGACTTTGGCAGTGATATCTCCGAAAGTCAGCCAATGTACCACACTGACCGCCAGGGCAGAAACAACAGTCACCATGGCGGTAGCCGCCTGCAGCCAGGCGGAAGACAAAGTACTGCCCACCATATTATGACCCTTCAAACCGCCACCTTTTCTGGAGCAGTACCAACGCCATCAAAAACCTGGCGGACACAGAACACAAAAGTCAAAGGACTCACCATTGGAGAAACAGGGAAGAACCACGCTGCCATGGAACCAGAACTGCAAGTTTTCCCCATGATCTTCTACGTCATGCTCCACCACGAACACGAACACCAACGCCAGCGAAGACGACAACGGTGAGTACAGCCGCCTAGCACACAAGGGGGGGAGGAAATCGAGAGTGACACACACATGCACAACATACACCCCCCCCACACACACACACACCATACACACAACCAGCTGCACAATATAATCTGTCCACGATAATCGGCAAAATAATGTAAGGACAACAGGAATTAACCACAGTGATTGTAATAAGATCAATATCAAAAATAATAACTCGATGTGGCAATGTAACAGATACCTACAAATGTGCAACAAAGGGACACTGCCCAGTCCATAATTCACAGGGGCCACATGGCCACAGGGCAAAGTCCAAGGCCCCACTCGATTCCTTCACCAATATGGAGAGAACACTGCAGGGGCATCAGTTGGCAAAGAGGCAGGCACTCTGGGGGGGAAGGGGGGGCACCTCAGCCGGATGCGGAAACAAGACCACTGGTTCTGGAGGGGGCTCCATGCCCATTGCTTGGCCCTGGGGAGTTCAAAGCCACAGTCTCTGAGGAAGGTGACTTGCCCACTGGTTCTGGAGGGGGCAACATGCCCTGTGCTTGGTCCTGGGGAGTACAAGGCCACAGTCTCTGCAGTGGATGAATACCCCACTGGTTCTGGAGGGGGCAACATGCCCTGTGCTTGGTCCGGGGAAGTGCAAGGCCACATTCACTGTAGTGAGTGACTTGCCCAGTGCTTCTGGAGGGGGCAACATGCCCTGTGCTTGGTCCTGGGGAGTGCAAGGCCACAGTCTCTCAAGTGGGTGTCTTCCCCACTGGTTCTGGAGGGGGCAACATGCCCATTCCTTGGTCCTGGGGAGTGCAAGGCCACAGTCTCTGGAGTGGGTGTCTTCCCCACTGGTTCTGGAGGCGGCAGGCTGCACAGCAGCCCATGGAGGCTGGACTAAATGGTGTCCGCCGGCGGTGATGGCTGCACTGTGGTGGCGGTTGTGGGAGGCTCCTGCTCAGCCCCTGCACCCTCTAATGGCTGCACTGTGGTGGTGGTTGTGGGAGGCTCTTGCTCAGCCCCTGCACCCTGTGATTGCTGCACAACCACGGCTGGCGGTGGGGGCTCTGTGACAGCTGCTGGTGCAGGCTCCTTCCCCTTCTTGTTGGCTGGTGCAGGCTCCTTCCGCTTCTTGTCTTCTTGTTGGCTGGTGCAGGCTCCTTCCCCTTCTTGGTGGCTGGTGCAGGCTCCTTCCCCTCCTTGGTGGCTGGTGCAGGCTCCATCCCATTCAGTATTAGTGGCCTGGAATCCTTTCCACCACGAGTAGGTGCTGCTGCAACTGGGCCAGTGGACTGTTTGGGTGAGGTGCTTGCCTGGGTCTTTGATACCCTGGCCATAAGTGCAGGACGGGGGTAGGGGTAGGGAAGAGGTCAATCTGGGAAAGGAAAAGCTTTTTAGGGACATTGGGGTGGGAAGAGGTAGAAGTAATGGGAAAGGAGGGTGAGGGATTGGTTGTTGGAGGTGTTTGTCTGCTGGATTTGGATGCAGGTGCATGGGTTGTATGGTGTTGTGAGGTGGATGGCTGTTGGGAGTGCTTGCGTTTGTGTACTTTAGGAGGGGGGGCACAGACACGGTGGGAGAGGACACAGGGGACGTGTGCGTGGATGTTGTGGAGGTGTCTGCCAGTGAGGTGTGTGTTCTGCTTGGTGTGGTGATGATGTAGGAAGTGGATAAGGATGTAGTGCATGCAGGTGTGAGTGTGGACGTAACTGGGTGGGAGGTGGAGCAGGAGGAGGGGGGAGACAATGGAAATAGTGGATGTTGTTGTGTCTGCAAATGAATGGTGTTTGTGTGAGTGCCTGTGTGATGAAGTGTGGTGCTTGTGTTTGCCTGTGACACTCTTGGGTGTTGTCCTGTGTGCATGCTCCTCTAGCTGTGTGCTTGGGATGATTTGGGTTTGAGGAGAATGGGCCTGGAAAGTAGTAGCTGGAGGGAGGGACAGTAGAGACAGGGACAATGGCTGCCTTCAGAGAGGAGGCCAGAGCCTGGATCGATCTCTTTTTGGCCTCCAATCCACTGTGAATGCCCTCCAGGAATGCATTAGATTGCTGCATCTGGGTTGCCAGCCCCTGGATGTCATTCCCAATGGTTCACTGCCCTACAGAGATGGATCTCCGGAGGTCAATAGCCTCCTCACTCAGGGCAGCAGGGCTGACTGGGGCAGGGCCTGAGGTGCCTGAGGCAAAGGATATGTCCACCCTCCTGGGTGAGCAGGCATATGCAATTCGCTGGGGGGCTGCTGGGAGGGCGGTGCTGGTACGGGGGCTGGCGGCTGTACCTGTAGCTGGAGTGGTCACAGAAGTGTCTGCCACCACCAGGGAGCTCCCATCGGAGGAGGTATCAGAGTCTGTGTTGTCCCCTTCAGTCTCCGCCGTGGTGCCCCCCTTGCCCTCCGTCCCACTGGTGACCTCAGCGTCGGTGGACTCCAGGGTCCTGTGGGATGCAGCTCCCTCTGTCGCCGGTGCCTCTGCTCCTCCGCAAGATGATGCTAATGCATATAAGGACAGGATGACAAAACAAGAAATGGGGGGGAGAGACAAAGGATACACTCGGTCACTGACTGCACCAACACCACTGTTGGCATACACAGCACCCTGAACCACAGGGTACAGGCCTACGCACAATGCATTGCACTACTAGTGATATTGCTAGCCACCAAGGCATGAGGAGGAGCACACACCGCCAACTGCAGCACACCTGGGACCTACGCAGCCCTGACCAGTAGATGCTAACAAGCTAGGTAGGCAGTATTTCCCCTTGAGACACTTAGCCACCAGAGGACCTAACCTACTATGTCTGGCCTGGCCTAGGGGCACCCACTAACACACAACCACCACCCAGATACCATCCCTCCAGCCTTGAGCTTCAATGAGGGCCACTGTACTCACCCCTGTGGCTGCTGTGATGCCCTCAAGTACCCATCTAGCTCTGGGTAGGCCACCGCCAGTATGCGGGCCATCAGGGCGGGGTCAGGGTCCGATGGGAACCCCTTCCTTGTTGGGAGGCCATCCTCAGCTGGGCCTCTGCGGTCTTCCTTGCTCAGCGTCTCAGGTACTCCCACCGTTTCCCATGCTCTGCCTGCCATAGACCCCCAGGGTCTGCACCTCCTTGGCGATGGCATGCCATATACCCTTCTTTTGATGGGCACTGAACTGCAGAGGCAATACAGACAGAACACCATTAGACAAACAGTCCAGCCAGTAACACGAATGGCCCACCATACCCGTTTCGATCACTATTGGCACACACATAGCCCAGCACACAACGTGTACCCAGCCAAGAGGACATCCCTCCCCCTTACACCATGCCTTCACACACAAATCCATGCATTCATGCCACATGCAGTGTGCCCACAGTGTACTCACCTGTTGGTCTGGAGGCCCATACAGCAGTCCATACTGGGGTAGGACCCCATCCACCAGTCTCTCCAATTCCTCTGAAGTGAAGGCTGGGGCCCTTTCCCAGGTCACACGGTCCATGGTAGGTTCCAGACACAGGTCACAGCAGTACATGCAGTGTATGTCCTCTCCTATGGAAGGTCAGGGAACAAGTGAGGAATCTGATGGAAAATGGCGGTCAGGTCCGCGTGGTGCATACTGTCACCGCCGGCGTAGATCACCATTGGCCACTGTACCCCATAGGGCCCAATTATAACCAATGAGGAGTTGCACGGCGGTACACAACTGCCTACCACCACCGTTCACAACATCAGAGGCATTACCTCACTTCTACCTGTCCCTACACACAGGACAGGCAGACGCCATTTCAGGGGGATGTAACAGGCCTGTGGAATAATCTCGTCACAGGATAAATAGGCACATACTTGACAAATTTCACTTTCCCATAACATGTTTACAGATTGCGGACTACTGTAGTGGATCCATTGTTCAGTTTGTGACAGCCTCCTCACTTTTTTTCCCTTAGATACCTACCGCTGCAGATGAATAGGAGATGGAGACATACCCCCGTGTACAGACCCCTGGTGGACTTGGCTACACTGGAGGACAGGCACATTAGCCTCACTTATAGACTGGATAGGGCCACAATCACAGAGCTGTGTGTCCAATTGGAGCCTGACTTGATATCTGCTATCCGTCAACCCATTGGGATACCCCCTCTTGTGCAAGTGCTATCAGTTCTCCATTCCCTGGCAACTGGTTCTTTCCAAGTGACAGTGGGCTTGGCAGCAGGAATGTAACAGCCAATGTTCTCAATCGTGCTGACAAGAGTGTTGTCTGCCCTGCTAAAACACATGTGCAGCTACATTGCATTCCCCCAGGTTGAGGATTTGGCCACTGTGAAGGCCGGGTTTTATGCAATGGGACACATCCCCAATATAATTGGGGCGATTGACGGAACACATCTTGCATTTGTCCCATACCCCGCCAGAATGAACAGGTGTTCAGGAATCATAAGAGTTTTCACACCATCTGAATGTGCAGATGGTGTGTTTGGCGGACCAGTACATCTCCCACGTCAATGCTAAGTATCCAGGGTCGGTGCATGATGTCTTTGTCCTGAGGAATAGCAGCATCCCAAATGTGATGGCCCAACTACAGAGTCACAGGGTGTGGCTAATAGGTGAGCCCTGGTTCCCACTGAGTATATGTTGTTGTATGCCTATGGTGTGGGCCACATGGGATAGTGTGTGGCTAAATGTTGTTCCTCAATATTTGCAGGTGACTCTGGTTACCCAAACCTATCATCGCTGCTGATCCCTGTTAGGAATGCCAGGACAACGGCAGAAGAACATTATAATGAGGCACATGGGCAAACCAGAAGGATCATTGAAAGGACCTTTGCCTACTGAAGGCCAGATCCCGATGCCTCCATCTGACAAGTGGATCCCTGTGCTACTCACCCAAGAAGGTCTGCCAGATAGTGGTGGCATGCTGCACGTTGCACAACCTGGCCCTCAGGCGCCATGTCCCTTTTCTGCAGGAGAAGGAGACTGGAGATGCCCCTGTGGCAGTAGTGGACCCTGTGAACAGTGGGGATGAGGAAGCAGAGGATGAGGATGTGGACAACAGAACATCTGTTGATCTGTCAGTACTTCCAATGACACACAGGTGAGACAGTGCAACTTTACTTTTCAATGACTTTGATTGTATTCTGTGTGGCATTGGCATGCTGGTATTTGCCACTTCTATGCCCACTTACTGTTACCTCTGGCTAATCATTTTGCAGATGGTGATTTGACAAATATTCCTGGTGTGATCACAACAGCCAGCTACAGGTCATTGCTTCTATGCTCATTCTATGTGCAGTTCATTTGCAATGGTGTACCTGTTTCAATCAATACATATTTGAAATACATGACATACTAGAACTCAATTTATATCAAAGAGTGTTTATGGTGGTACTAATATATAGAGGGGGAAGTGCAATGGGTTCCAGTCTGTTCGTAGCACAAGTGCACTGTCCAAGGGGACATATAAAGGAGAGCAATGGCAGTTCAAGGTGGACAGGGTTTCTGAGTGGGACACAAGGGGGACAATCAGGAGAGTCTCATTTCCTGGCGGGGTCTTGGCAAGTGTCTCTGGCTTCTGTCTGGATCACAGGGGAATGTTTGCGGGGTGGTTCACCTTCTGCAGAGGGAGGGGTGCTGGTGGCCTGTGGGTCCTGTGGCGGGGCCTCCGGGCCACTAGCGGCAGAGGAAGTGGAAGGATGTTCAGATGACTGGCTAGTGGTAGGGGCCTGCTGGTGTGAAACTGCCTCCCTCATAATGTTGACCATGTCTGCCAGCACCCCTTCTATGGAGATCAGAATGTTGTTGATGGCCTGCAAGTCCTCCCTGATCCCCTGATACTGTCCCTCCTGCAGCCGCCTGTTCTCCTGCACGTTGTCTAGGATCTGGCCCATCGTGTCCTGGGAATGTTGATAGGCTCCCAGGATCTCAGAGAACGCCTCATGGAGAGTCAGTTCCCTGCTCCTGTCCTCTCCCTGGCACACAGCAGTCCTTCCAGTGTCCCTGTTGGCCTGCCCCTCTGTCCCCTGAATAGTGTGCCCACTGCCACTGACCCCAGGTCCCTGATTGTCTTGGATGAAAGGTCTGGCCTGGGGTCCCTGTACAGGTGGGCACACTGCTGATTGATGTGTCCTGGGGACAGAGGTTTGGGTAGGCTGGGTGGGTGCTGTGGTGTTGTATCCTGATTTGGGAGGTTCTGTGGTGGTCTGTGACTGGGCTTGGGTAACCGACTGTCCAGTGGTCCCTTATGGGCCAGGTAGATCGTTCAGATCCTGAAGTCCAGAGTTACTGTCATCACTGTGGGCCTCTTCTGTTGGGGGACTGGATAGTGGTGGCACCTTCTCTCCAGTGACATTGGCTGAGGTACCTGTGGGGATGTAAATGATGTATTATGCTTCATATGTATGGCATATTGTACATCCCTAGCATCCCGTCTATGGTTGGTGTTGCCCTGCCAGCTTTTACATGTGTATGTTGGTGTATGGTGGGATTGTTAGTTTCCCTATGCTTTGCATGCTTTAATGATGTGTGTCCATGCAGGGCTGTGTGAGGTGTCCATGCATTGGTACAGCATGCAGGGCTTGGCATTGGGATTAGAGAGATGTGATGGTGGAGTGTGTGCGATGGAGTGGAGTGATGGGAGTGAGGGTGAGGGTATGTGATGGCATGCAGTTAGGGGGGTGATAATTGTTGAAAGTTGACTTACCAGAGTCCAGTCCTCCTCCGACTCTGGCCAGGCCCTCAGGATGCAGTAATGCCAAGACTTGCTCTTCCCATGCTGTGAGTTGTGGGGGAGGAGGTGGGGTCCACTGCCAGTCCTCTGGATTGCGAGCTGGTGTCTTGCTGCTATGGAACGTACCTTCCCCCGTAGGTGGTTCCATCTTTTCCTGATGTCGTCCCTTGTTCTTGGGTGCTGTCCCATGGCGTTGACCCTGTCCACGATTCTCCACCTTAGCTCCATCTTCCTTGCTATTGATATCTGCTGCACCTGTGCTCCAAATCGCTGTGGCTCTACCCTGATGATTTCCTCCACCATGACCCTTAACTCCTCCCCAGTGAAACGGAGGTGCGTTTGTGGTGCCATGGGTGTTATGTGATGTGTGTTGGTGAGGGTGTGTTGGGTAAAGTGTGGGGGTGTGGGAAGTGGGGTGCGTGAGGGACGTATGGGTGTATGTGGTGTGTGTATGTAGTTGTGACAGTGGTCTTGGTGTCAGTCTCATGCCAATGATTTGTAATCGTAAAGGGTTGAGGGTAATGTGGGTGTGTGTTTTATAGTGGTGTGGGTGTGCTGTGTGTATGGGTGTCAGGTGTGTGTTGTTTGAATTGTCCGATGTAGTGTTGTTTTGTTTGTGGGTGTCCATTGTGAGCGCGACGATATGTACCACCAATAGTTTTCAGCCGTTGAATGTCTGCCGTGGTGATTCGTGGGTCATAATGTGATGGGCGTTGTTCTGTTGGTGTAACAGTGTGGGTTTTGATACCGCCAGTTCATAACTGACCTTTGGTCTGGTGGATTTGTGTATGCGGCTGTATTCTGTCGGATTGGTGTGTGTGTGTCATGGTGAACGCATATCCGCCACGGTAAGTTGATGGTCGTCAGCATAAGCGGGGTTTACCACCAGGGTCGTAATGAGGACCATAGTTGGTAAAGGCATATGCATGGTAAAAAGTAGAGGTAAGTATAAAATACATTTTATGTACATATATATATATATATATATACATACATATATATATGTATATATACACACACACACACATATAAACACACACACACATATATAAATGTATGTGTTATATATACATATATATATATGTGTGTATATATATATATGTTTTTATATATATATATATATATATATATATATATATATATATATATGCACACCTTTCCACCCAAAAACCCTACCTACCCTAAACTCTAAAAATTACCTTACCACCCAAAAACCCATACCCACCCTAAATACAATAAGTGCCCTTATCACCCCAAAACCCATACCCACCCTAAAATACAAAAAGTGCCCTCACCACTCCAAAACCCATACCCACCCTAAAACCTAGAAATGCCCATACCACCCCAAAACACATAACCACCCTAAAACCTAAAAAATCCCTTACCACCCCAGAACCCACCTTAAAACCTGAAAATGCCCTTACCACCCCAAAACACATAACCACCCTAACACCTAAACATGTCCTTGCCACCCCAAAACCCATACCCACCCTAAAACCTCAAAATTCCCTTACCACCCCAAAACCCATACTCACTCTAAAACCTAAAAATGCCCTTACCATCCAAAAACCCAAACCCACCCAAAAACTTAAAAATGCCCTTACCACCCCAAAACCCATACCCACCGTAAAACCTAAAAATGCCCTTATCACCCCAAAACACATAACCACCCTAAAACCTAAAAATTCCCTTACCACCCCAAAACACATGCCCACATTAAAACCTAAAAATGCCCTTATCACCCAAAAAGCCACACCCACCCTGAAACATAAAAATGCCCTCACCACCCCAAATCCCATACCCATCCTAAAATTAAAAAATGCATTTACCACCAATAACCGTTACCCACCTTAAACACTATGGTGGTCATTATGAGTATGGCGCAGTTGGACCGCCCCTCTGGCGGTGGCAGTGCGGACCGCCGACAGGGTGGTGTTGCGGACAGCCGTATTATGAGTGCAGCTGTGAACTGTGAGCAATACCATCACCTCACCACCTGTACGGCCAGTGCGGTATGACCGCCACCAGCGGCTGTGGCTATCTTCAAGTCGGTGGAAAGGCCCATCCCGCCCACTGTTTTACAATTCACCACTTCCGCTGAGGAACAACCGCCACACAAAGCCTGGCAGAAAGGAGCAGTATAAAAGGAAGTACTAACCATAGGGACATAGACAAGGCCGACGACAACATGGGGCGTGAATTCGAGATCTTCCCAGTGCTAATCCTCATGCTTCATTTCCAGCACAGTGACCGCCGACAAAGATGCAACGGTGAGTACAGGCGCCTAGCACACAAGGGAGGGAAGGTGTCAGAGTCACCAGATCCTCGGGGTCTGCGCACGTTCCCAACACGTCCACCACTGAACAGCTCCAAGACTCTGATAGATAAATCACAGAGGCTAAGAGAGTTCAAGTGGGGACGAGGGGATTAGGAAGGGAACAGCTGGGAAGGAGACCTGTAGTAAGAAAAAGGTAAAAACACACAATATGAAAATTACATCTCATGAAATCAATACTAGACTATGACTCTAAGCCTAGTCATTCTGAAAACATGAACAACCTAAGAATTAGGCGTAAAATAACTATGTTTCAAGATGGCCGGATACCTGTAAAGGAATCAAGATGGATTAAATGAAACTTTCAAATTCAAGTACTTTCCTTTACGTGAGAATCAGGAAAAAACATTCTGAATAAGTTCTAAACCAGTCATATGAATCCTTTTTTGAGAATGCATACTAGGACCATGCAATATTGCATTTAGAAACTCTGGTCTTCTGTGTTCTCTTGAAATGTTTCAACACGAATTGCGCACATTGCAGATTTTTATATATATAGTAAACACCATAAAAAGGATTGTGCACCATGAATAACACAATATGGATTCAGGAAACAAATCACACAACTTGTCAACTCAAATATTACCTAATAAATGTCTTAGAATAAATGGCATACAATGAACAACATGAATTAAGCTCGAAGAGAGAATCGTGCATCTTGCCGATTCGAGTGCCACCATGTAAAATGTCAAGAAATGGTAGCACGCAATGAATATCAAGGTTAAATCACCATTAAACGAATCACGCATCTTGCCAATTCGTAAGCCACCATACAAATGTCAAGAAATGGTAGTGTGCAATGAATAACATGATCAAAGCACCATGAAACGAATCGCACGTCTTTTGCCGTAATCTGTTAATCATTAAAGCATTAGGCCAAGAATATGAAAGTTCTCGATAACGGCGTCGGGAGGTCAGCCCAACCACCGTCTTACCGCCCAGAACAAGGATCACCAATGAAGAATGAAGGGCTACGTACAATTTCCACAAAGGGCAGATTTTACCACAGTAAGTCTGATTTTTATGCAATTGCCAACATCCCTCATATGATTGGTGCTATTTATGGCACATATATTCCCCTTATACCCCCCAGAGCCACTGAGCAGGTGCTTCGGAACCGCAAAAACTTCCATTCCATAAACGTGCAGGTGGTGTGTCCTGCAGATCAATACATCTCACAGGTGGCAGCAATATTCCCTGGATCAGTCCATGACGCCTACATTTTGAGGAACAGAAGTGTCCCACAAATCATGGCACAACTACAGGGAGATAGAACCTGGCTAGCTGGTGAGTGTGCATGTGCCAGTTTAGCAGTGCTACCTGACTAAACACGTTTGGCATTGTATGACTGTGTGTCATGTGATATCTTTCTCCCCTCTTCCCAGATAATTCTGGCTATCCTAACATGCAGTGGCTGCTGACACCTGCGAGGAATCCCAGGATGGGGGAGGGAAACCGGTGCAATGATGCTCATGGTCGTACTAGAAGAGTGATTGAGAGGACCTTTTGGCTCCTAAAGACCAGATTCAGGTGCCTGCGCATGTCTGGAGGAGCCCTGTACTGCTCCGCAAACAAGGTGTGTCAGATCATAGTAGCCTGCTGTATGCTGCACAATTTGGCCCTCAGGAGACATGTTCCACTACTGGAAGTGGAGGATGGAGCACTGCCATCCGTGGGACCCCAGGGGATGGAGGATAGAGCTGAAGAAGGAGAGGGGGAAGATGTGAACTCCAGGAATCAGCTGATTCAGCTCTACTTCCAATGAGTCTCATGTAAATGGTGCAGTGTGAATCTGACTACCCTGAGTAGGATTTCAGTTGCAGTGTTGCTATTGCTACATCATGGTAGAAGAGGTATTGTTAGTGGACACTCCTGGCCAAAGCTGTGACATGAACTTAGTCTACCCTTCTCAGTACATTGGATCCCTTCTACTTTACATGCATCCGTACATATCTGATTATGAATTATGGTTTTCAATAGCATGCATTTGGAATAAATAACAACATCTGCTGGTGTGCTCAAACAGTGTTTATTGAAGGAGTGAGACAATAGGGATTGTATAGTGCAAGGGAGTGGGCATATGGTGAACAATATACTCAGTGCAATGTCCACAGCTGCTGATAGCACAGGGGGAGCGTCCATAGGGCCAGAAGTAAATGCAGATATGGCAGTGGACAGTCAACAAGGTGGCTCAGTGGCACACAAGGGAGACAGTTCAGACAGAGTCACTTCCTGGCAATGGGCTTGGTCTCGGCCGGAGTGTCACTGGGATGTCTGCGTCTCCGGCCACGTTTGCGAGGGGGTTCCTGGGCTATAGGGGAAGGGATACTGGTGGCCTGTGAGTGCTCTGGCAGGGCCACCATTCCATTGGCTTCTGCTGAGGTTGAGGGCTGGGCTGCATCCTGGCTGGTGGAAGGGGCCTGCTGATGGGTGGAGGACTCAGGCATGTTGGGCATCCTCAGCAGCTCCCCTGCAATGGTGGCCATGCTGGCATTCAGTTGTTTCCATTGCTCCATGGCCTCCTGCTGGTGTGCCGCATGTACCCTATAGTTCTCCTGCAACGTGGCCAGGATCTGGCCCATCCTGTCCTGGGAGTGGTGGTATGCCCCCACGACCTCTGAGATGGCCTCATGGGCAGCAGAGTCCCTCCTTGACCCACCCCCGGGCCACTGATATCCTCCCAGTGGCCCTGCCCTCCTGTGCCTGCGTCCCCAGCACAGGTCGCCCAGTCCCACTTGCACTGGGACCTTCATCGTCCTGCCTGGCGGTGGGTGGTGACTCCGGTCTCTGTACAGATGGCCTGGTGACACTGGTGTGGGGCCGTTGGGCCACAGCTGATGGTGGTAGCTGAGTGGTGGGGGAGTCAATGGTGTCCTGGGTGAGGCTTCTGGGGGGTGAGTGTCCAGGGCTATGGGATGGGCCAGGGTAGTCATCTGGTTCCAGACATCCAGCTGGACTGTCGTCACTGGGGCCTTCTTCTGCTGGTGAACTGCACTTCTTCGCACCTCCGACCTGGTGACATGGGCAGTGGTACCTGTGTGGTAGTACAAGTATTGTTTTGTGACTCCTGCAATGTGTGGGCATTGTGGCTTCTGAATGATGGTGTAGTTTTAGTGCTATAGGGGATATGGCATTGACAGTTCTGTCCCTTTGTACAATAGACGTGGTATATGTGTCTAATGTAGTAATAGTTACCATTGGCATTTGAGTCTCCTGTCTTTTGCACCCGATCATGCCATTGCCATATCCCTTCAAGCACTTGCCATCTGTTTAATTTGCTTACTTCCCCAGTAATCTGCATGCAGGGGCCCTTAGGGATGGGTGTCATGCATTGTTAGTTGAGGAATTGGTGATGCATTGTGGGTAATGTAGTTTAGCCTACTCTACATGCCTGGGATGGTCATTGTGCTTTCAGGGATGGTTTGTGGGTTGGTAGGGAGGTGTGGGCATGCAGAGGATATGGGTATGGGTGTTTGGGGGATGTGTAAAGGATAGGGTGTTTAGTGGTAGTGACCGGGGTAGGGTGAGACATGCATTACAGACGTGGCAAGTTAGGGGAGTATATGTGACTTATCAGAATCCAGTCCTCCAGTGAGTCCAGTGAGGCCTTCCGGGTGTAGGATAACCAACACCTTTCCTCCCAGTCACTGTATTCGGGTGGAGGGAGGGGTCTTCTGTACTGCAATTTGATGTTGTGATGCCATGGAACGTACATTCCCCTGCAGGTCATTCCACCTCTTCCTTATGTCGTCCCTTGTGCGTGAATAGTTTCCCACTGCGTTGACCTTATTGACAATCCCCTGCCATAGATCAATTTTCCGGGTGATGGATGTCTGCTGTGCCTGTGCTCCAAACAGCTGTGGCTCGACCATGAGTATTTCGTCCACCATGGTCAGCAGTACCCTGTCAGTGAAGCTGGGGTGCTTAGGGGGTGCCATTGTGTGTGATGTGAGTGGTGTGCCGCTGTGTGTGATACGTTTAAGGTCTGTGGGCGTAGTGAGTGTCCGATAGTTGTTGGCTGGCATTGATTTGACATTGCAAAGAATGTCAGTGTGAGGGTTTCGTATTGCCCTATGTGTGCAGTTGTTGTTGGTGGGTGCCATTATTCACTGTGGCGGTCTGTACCATAAATGGTGGACCACCGTTGTATGACCACCGTGCTGATTTGTGGGTCAGAATTTGGTGGGCAGTCTGTTGTTGGTGTGGCAGTGGGGGGTTGCTGTCCTCCTACTTTCTGCAGTTGTTGGCCCTGGCGGTGTCATGGATTTGGCTGTTTTTTAGCGTGTTGAGTTTTTGTACTCATAATACGGCGGTATGGTTACCACCGCCACCGGCGGTCTTTTGGCGGGTCGTTGTAAATGCATGCGTGGTAAAGGTATATTCGTGGTTAAGGCATGGGTGATAAACACATATGCATTGTAAAGGTATTGTGGTAAATGCATCTCGTTGCAGTTACTGCTTTGTAAGTGATGTGTCCCATTTTATTATCATATTAGGTCTTCTTCTTTGCTGTGTGTCAATACTGTAATTGTGGTAGTCTGGTCTCAGTCTTCCTGCAGTTATGATATATGATGATAACCCATTAACTGTCTATTTTCTTTCAATCGGGCTGACAGTGATGGACAACCCTTTGATTAATCCTGGAGTTCGCATTGGTGGGATTGGCACTTTCTGTCAAGTTCTGTCTTCCCTGTTAGCGTGCTACTACTACTAAATGCCTACCACCCCCTTAAGATTTCATCTGCATCTGCATGAGGAAAGCCTGCAGTAAGAAAACTCCCTCACTTCATCTATTTAGGTAGGAGAAGTACTATGGATTAAAGTGAACTTGTTTAGTTAATATTTCACACCCACTGAAGAAGCTGTTGTCTGTGTGTAGTGGGGTTTTGTAGGCAAAATAGGCAAGGGCAATCATCCCCTACGGGTCAGTAATAGTTGCAGAGGGCAAGGCTTTAAGTAAATGGCATTCACTTTTTTGTAGCCGATTAAAACTGATAGGCTACACTAAAAGACAGCAGTGCAAACTAAAAGTCTAAAACACCAAATAAAGATTTGAGACACAAATGAAGCAAAAAAATAATATTCCCTTTATTCTTTACAAATACAAAACCCTCCCTCTCCACCCACAACAGTCCCACCTCTCTCCCCGAACAAATATAACCAGCTTCCCAAAACGTCTAACAAAAAGTCCAAACATGAATTCCATCCCAACTCCCTCCCCACCCTCTCCACCCACAACAAGTCCCTCCTACCAAAGCAATTTTTTTTAAAAAGGGTTTAAAAAAGGGCACTGTCTAAATGGGTCTGGAGCTGGTTGATGGTCTGCTCTATCCTGGTGACCCGGCACTCCATCTTTGAAATGCCCTGGTAGAGTGGGAGGGTGCAGCAGCAGTCTGCGTCCTTTCTGCAGGGTCCTGAGTCCGAGGCAGCTGTTTCGGCCTCTTCTCCCTCCAGGATTACCAGGCGCTGGTACTCGGTCCGAATGGTCCCCAGCCTCTGCTGCTGCAGTCGGGCCAATATCTCCTGCCTAGTAGGTGGTGGTCATCGGGCAGGAGTAGCTATATTGAGAAAAAGAATAACAAAAGACACATTGTAAACAATGGTCTGAATAAACTCTTGTTCAAATGATAAATAGTTGGTGGCACAGTAGCACTACATTGCTGGTCCCCTAGTGATGATGGAATTTGATGTGATCATTATTTATGATTAGGAGAGTCACAGGGCCAATATTTCTTTGTTTAATTTTAGAGGCAGTTCTAACAACTAATTCAACACATTGGTCAGTGCATTGCTCTGCCTACCATGGCTCCACCCTGTAAGTAGAGCCCTTTCCCTGGCTCCTCTAAACTCCTGACCCCTGCCAGGAGTTCGAGGCCCTCCTCCACCCGCAGGCTTCTGCCTGCACCTCAACCCTGGTGTTTAGTGAGAGAGCTCTGCTTTCCTACTAGGGTACCTTCTGCCTCTGTCCTTCTTTTGTTTTACTTTGCTCTCTGCTCTGCTTCACTACTGTTCCTTAGTGCTCCTTTTCCTCGTTTCTCCCTCACTTCGCTCTCTAGCTCACTTTCATTTTCACTCTCACCCTCTCTCTCTCTCCCCCACCGCTGCTGCCCCGGCGGCCCCACGTCCTTTTTCAACTCTGCCTCTTTTTCACACCGTTTTTCGACCCCCTCCCGCCTCTCAGCTGTCCTCTCCTCCCCCCACCTCCCTACTTAATGGCAACAGCTGCGTGGTAGTCTTAGCAATACCACTGACCTGGTTAGTGCATTGTTCTGCCTCCCGTGGCTCCACCCTGTATGTAAAGCCCTTTACCTGGCTCCTCTGAACTCCTGACTCCTGTCAGGAGTTCGAGGTCCTCCTCCACCCACACGCTTCTGCCTGCGCCTCATTCCTGCTGTCTAGTGGGAGAGCTCTGCTTTCCTACTAGGCTACCTTCTGCCTCTCTCCTCCTTTTGCTTTGCTTTGCTCTCTGCTCTGCTTCACTACTGTCCCTTAGTGCTCCTTTTCCTCATTTCTCTCTCACTCCGCTCTCTCTCACTTTCGCTCTCCCCCTCCACAGCTGCCCCCGTGTCCCACCCCTTTTTTTGGCACCAACCCCTTTTTCACGCCGTTTTTCATCCCCCTTTAGGCCTCCCAGTTGTCCTCTCCTCCCCCCACCTCCCTACTTAATGGCAGCCGCTGTGTGGTAGGCTGAGCAATACCACTGACCTGGTCAATGCATTGATCTGCCTCCCGTGGCTCCACCCTGTAATTAGAGCCATTTCCCTCGCTCCTCTGAACCCCTGACCCCTGTCAGGAGTTTGAAGCTCTCCTCCAACCACAGGCTTCTGCCTGCACCTCATCCCTGGTGTCTAGTGCGAGAGCTCTGCTTTCCTACTAGGCTACCTTCTGCCTCTCTCCTCCTTTTGCTTTGCTTTGCTCTCTGCTCTGCTTCACTACTGTCCCTTAGTGCTCCTTTTCCTCCTTTCTCTCTCACTCTGCTCTCTCTCTCTCACTTTCGCTCTCCCCCTCTCTCTCTTCCCCACCCTGCTGCCCCCGCAGCCCGCCCCCTTTTTCATCTCCTCCCCCTTTTTTGCACCATTTTTCATCCCCCTCCAGCCTCCCAGCTGTCCTCTCCTCCCCCCAACTCACTACTTAATGGCAGCCATTGCGTGTCCGCACTGCTGGCGCACCAGAGGCACACCAAAGGCAAGCCTGTCTGCGCCTGGACTGCACCCAGAACCCCTGGCTCCCGTCCTTCCGCTGCCACCACGCACGTCTTCATTATGGTGCTGCCACCCTCTGCACCCTCAACACCGGCCACTCTCGCCCGTCTGCCTTCAAGCATCTCCGCAGACCACCTGCGGACCCTTCTCCTGCCGGAACTGCACCTTCACCAGCCTCCACGTCAACAACCCACCCACTAAGGCAGGACGCAACCATCTCAGATGTATCCTCCTCAACACCCGCTCCGTCCACAAGCACGCTGTAGAGCTATGGAATCTACTCGACTCAGCCTCCCCAGACGTCACCTTCCTGACCGAGACCTGGATGAACCCCTCCTCAGCACCTGACATCGCCATAGCCATCCCGGACAGCTACAAGATCACCCGCAGGGAACGCTCCAACAAACCAGGAGGAGGCATCGCCATCATCCACAAGAACACCCTCAGGATCACGACCAACACCAAAGACACCCTCAGCACCACCGAACACCTGCACTTCCAAATCCACACTGACCCAAACACCTCCCTCCGAGGGACCCTTGTCAACAGGCCCCCGGCCCACGATAGCAGTTCAGCTAATCCATTACCGACATCATCAGCACGCACGCTCTCAAATCTACTGACTACATACTCCTCGGAGACTTAAACTTCCACCTCGAGAACACCAACGACAACAGCATGGCCACCCTGCTCGACAACCTCTCCAACCTCGGCCTCAAACAGCTTGTCATGACAACAACCCACTCCGCAGGACACACACTCAACCCTATTTTCTCCGCCAGATATCACGTCTCTTTCAGCCACACCACCGAACTCCACTGAAGAAACCCACAACACACCACCACCCACAACGGATTCCCCCACCGCAGTTGGAACAAGGTCACCGAAGACCAACTTATCACGACCCTCTCCCAGAACCCACTCATCAACACCACCGACACTGATGCAGCTGCCTGCAACTTCAGGCAACGGGTCAACCCTGTGCCAATACTCTCGCCCCAATCAAAAATCCCTCCAACAGACGCACCGACAGAAAGGCCTTCTGGTTTAGCGCCGACCTCCACGAATCTAAGCAAAGCTGCCAAAGACTCAAAAGAAAGTGGCGCCAAGATCAGACTCTGAACAACTTGACAGCCTTCAAAAATGCTATCTGCAGACACCACCAACTCATCCGAGCCACCAAAAGAACCGCCTTCAAAGACTGAATCAACAACAACGCACACAGCAACAAGGAGCTCTTCAACGTCATGAAGGAACTTTCCAACCCCAGCTCCAACGCCAACGACATCCCGCCACCCCAAGACCTCTGCGACTCCCCAGCGTCCTACTTCTACCACAAGATTGCAGACATCCATGACAGCTTCAGCACTGAAACCCCTCCGGCAACCACCAACAGCACAGATTCGCCTCCGACCATCCTCCTGCTCTCCTGGACCCCCGTCAATGACAACGACACCATCGAAATCATGAACACCATCCGCTCCGGCTCTCCATCTGACCCCTGCCCTCACCACATCCTCAACAAAGCAAGCTCCGTCATCGCACACCAACTATGGAAGGTCATCAACAGCTCTTTCGAGTCCGCCACCTTCCCGGAGAGCTGGAAACACGCTGAGATCAACGCCCTCCTCAAAAAAACAAAGGAGGACCCAAAGCACCTCAAGAACTTCCGGTCTATCTCCCTTCTCCCCTTCCCGGCAAAAGTAATTGAGAATGCTGTCAACAGACAAATAACCCGCTTCCTTGAGGAGAAACGCACCCTGGACCCTTCCCAGTCCGGATTCCGCAGCAACCACAGCACTGAAACCACCCTCATCGCTGCCACCGACGACATTAGAACCATACTGGACAGCGGCAAAACCACGGCCCTCACCCTCCTAGATCTCTTGACCGCGTTCGACACCGTCTGCCACCACACCCTACGCTCACGCCTCAGCAATGCTCGACTCCGCGACAGAGCCCTGGACTGGGTCACCTCCTTTCTCACCAGCAGAACCCAGAGAGTCTGCCTCCCCACATTCTGCTCGGAGGCCACCGAAATCATCTGCGGCGTACCCCAGGGTTCGTCCCTCAGCCCGACCCTCTTCAACGTCTACATGGCCCCGCTCGCTAACATTGCCCGATCCCACAACCTCAACATCATCTCATATGCCGACGACACCCAGCTGATCCTCTCCCTCACCAAGGACTCCGCAAAGACCTACCTCCACGAAGGAATGAAGGCCATCGCCGAATGGATGCCTCAAGCTCAATTCCGACAAGACGGAAGTACTCATCTCTGGCTCCACCCCCTCCGCATGGGAGGACTCCTGGTGGCCTGCCACTCTCTGAACCACTCTGACTCCCACCGACCATGCACGCAACCTAGGATTCATCTTGGACCCCTCACTATCCATGACCCAGCAAGTCAACGCCATCTCCTCCTCCTGCTTCAACACCCTCCGCATGCTCCGAAGGATCTACAAATGGATACCAACCGAAACCAGAAGAACAGTCACCCAACCCCTCGTATGCAGCAAGCTGGACTATGGCAATGCCAATGCCCTCTACGCAGGAACCACGGCCAAACTCCAGAAGAGACTGCAGCGCATTCAGAACGCTTCTGCACGCCTCATCCTGGACATCCCCCGCCGCTGTCACATCACAGACCACCTGAAAAACCTGCACTGTCTCCCAGTCAACAAGAGAATCACCTTCAAACTCCTCACCCACGCTCACAAAGCACTGTATAACACCATACCAGAATACATCAACAGACGACTCTCCTTCCACATCCCGACCCGGCATCTCCACTCCGCCAGCCTCGCCCTTGCAACTGTCCCACGCATCCGCAGAACTACAACTGGGGGTAGATCATTCTCGCACCTCGCCACCAAAACGTGGAACACTCTTCCCACCCACCTGAGCCAGACTAAAGACCTCCTTACCTTCAGGAAACTTCTCAAGACCTGGCTGTTCGAGCAGCAGCAGCACCTCCCCTCCTTTCTTCCCACTCCCCTCCTCAGGGGTGAGTAGTTTGCTTTACAAATTCCTGATTGATTTATTGATTGAACACATTTAGTGGAAAAATAAAAAAGAATTACCTCTCATTATGATGAGTAAGGCATTTTGCACTATGGAGTACAAGATGCTGTGCCAAAATATTGGAGGCATGCTAGCCAGGGCTTCAAGTGTGTTGCTACTGTCTACAGCTTGGGCCGCTGTAGCAGACAATTATCTATTTTTAATTCCAATGGCCCTGCTCTTCCCAAAATGCCTTTCACTGAGTTTAGTTTTTATCCTGACTCCAAAGAGGCAGAGGAATAAATTTAAGACTAATAAGTAGAAATAATAATATAATATAATACACCGTTCCAGAGAAAAGGGGAAAGAAAATTTATATTAGGGAGTCCTGATCACTAGGAGCAAGAGTCCTCACACACCATATTTGGTGTCATGCTTCATCATCGGACAGCTCCTCGTCAGACCGGCGCTGCAATGTCTGATGGGCACCCCCCAAAGGGGGGCTCTTTGCCGGAGATCTTTTGTTATCGATGATGCCGCGGAGCCAAATATGGGTCCGAGGGAAAAGGAGAAAACACAAAAGTAAAGAGTAAAATTGGCTCAGGTCCCTCACTAAATATTTAGCATACACTGGACCATTAATCCTCCCATCCATTTCCTTTTTTGAAATAATAAGTAGAAATACACTGTTCCAAAATACAAAGAAAAGGGAAGAGAAAAGGACATAGGGCAGTCCTATTGTTCGAAGCAAGAGCCCTCACACATTCAATGGATGTCATGCTTCATCATAGGATCTGCTCCTCGTCAGACTGGCACTGCAATGTCTGACGGGCACCCCACAAGTGGGGCTCTTTCCCAGAGATCTTTTTTCAATGCTGCGGTGCCATAAACCACAGAGTAGGCACAGAAAAACAAGGAGAGAGAATAGAAGAAAGAGATAAAATTGGGTCAAGACCCAAGTATAGAACAATCAATTTATTAATTCAAAGTGGGTATTGGCCAAGGTTAAAACAACAGAGAGAGTATAGAATAAGATAATGCTCATTCACTCTCTTTAATGCTTAGAAAAGCGAGGAGCATGGGGCTACCTAACACGCCCTTCGAATGGTCAACATGTTTTGCATCCTAAGGGTCCATACGGATACGCTTCTTCAGGACCAAGCAAATCAATTCTTCGCCTATATTCAACCAATGGACGTCAGTTAATCTAAAACTGTCAGTCACAATATCTCCAGTCACTTACACTAGTAAACAGAGTGAAAAACAAGATGGCCTCGCCCTTGCGAACGTGCAAGATTTGCACGCCTCCGCACACTCTGCCCAGGCCTAGTTAATTCCCATAGGACCTTTAGACATGACGACAGCCTGAACCACTGGATGGAACTGCACCAAATCTGTCAGGGGGACGAGTTATAGTTACTTGAAAGAACTCTAACTATAACTGCAAAATTTCTATGGTTTTGTACGAGCAAATTCAGAACCTAACTATAACTATAATGCCCCTGTAACTCTTGTTTTTTCAGGGAATCAATATATATATATCAAGATAAGTTATAGTTAGGAAAAGTTATAGTGAGGAAAATTTAATTTATTATTTCTATTTTTTGTATTGAAGTAATATATTACATTTTCCTAACTATAACTTAACTTCAACCTTTGGTCTTTTTCATTGAATTTCTATGTTTTTTTTTTTTAAATCAGTTTGCAATCTAGTAATGTTGTTTAATATGAAAAATGAGTGGCAGTAGATGTTCCAATATTTTTGTTGTCCTTATGCCTACTCCCATAATTTTGACTGCCGACAAAACTAAAACATACCAGTAAAAACTATTCTGTGGGAGGGCAATGTATTAACATCATAATTTTACAAATTGTCCATAATGTCTCTTAGTTAACCTTGCCATTATAATGGTGCCAAGTTGCTTCTTCATCGGGGAAATAAAACACTCCAATTGGATTCCAACCAGAAACTGGAGTGTTTTCTTTGCCGGATGTAGAAGCAACTTTGCACCATTAAAAACCGATTGGATAAGTGAGTGATAAGAACCACATATCGGGAATTTTAACTAAGGGACACTTACTACCCTGATGAAGTCCCTATACAGGGACGAAACGCGTTGGCTGGCTCTGTCTTAAAAAGATTTAAAACTAGCTTGTGAATAAAGAATATGTGAAAGAATTCCAGCGCTGCAAGGACCAATTCTTTACAACAAAAAGTAGAAACTTTGTTTATGACTTAAGGATCGGGAGTGATTTCAGCTTGAATATTATGGACAACTTGTATGATAGAAGAGACCAGGCTTATTCTCAGTTCTCATGGTCCTGTTAAATAAGAGGGTTTATTGACTTTATTCCCTGGTTCTCATAGTCCTGGTAAATGAAAGAGGGGTTATTCTCATTTCTTCTAGTCCTGTCAGATGTGAGAGGGTATAATCTCAGTTTGCCTAGTTCTATTGTATGAGAAGCTTTATTTTTAGTTCTTTTAATCCCCAAAAAGATGATTTATTCTTAGTTCTCAGTGATCCCAGAGCAAGGAGTTTGTCTTAGTTCTCCTCACTTTGTTGCAGACGGGTTATTCTCCCTTTCCTAAACCCTTTGAAGCATTTTCACTATAACCCTTCTGTGACAGGGACAAGAGCCGCGACTGCTGGGAACGGCCTTGGAGTGCGCCGGGGGTACACCCGAAAGTATACTCCCACAATTCCTGCCATGGCAAAGGCGAACCCGACAGAGAGAGAGAAGGAGACGAGTGGAGAAACCAGCCACGTTCCTGAAGGAGCGTGGCTCCCACAGGTATGGAATTGCGTAAGTGGTTCAATAGGAACTTCAAGTGGGAAGGTGGGGAAGGAGCAGGGAATGTCTAAGGGGGAAAAGGGCATAAAGCCATGCACAGCACAGACAGAAAAAAAGGGAAACACAGCCAGGAAGTGAATGTCCTCTTATCGGCTAGTCCCTGATACTTTTGTTGTTTGTATTGTTTGGTTTTAGTGTGTGCGTTATTCTTTTTTTTGTCACGTTATACAATGGTAAAAAAAAAACATGGAGGAGGAGCCAAGATGGCGACCGGGATGGACGACTAGGGAACGCGCTCCATCCCGGACTCGCTTCTAACATCCTGAAGGGCGCCCCCAGGGCGAAATCAGCACACGGGGGTGCAGGAACGGCCTCCGGGACACCGGCGCGTCTCGCTGGTGCCCAGGAACACTGCGTAAGGAGCTTCCGTACCGGAGATCGGACGCCGGCGCACGCGAAAACAGGAGCAGGCTCACTGAACCTTCGCAAAGAGACCAGAGGACGACCCGCTGCACAATAACCTCCAGTAAAGTTCCGCCACACCCCACTAATCCTACCTCAGACACACACAATGGCTGGCAGGCTTAAATCAGCTAAGAATCAAGACCGTGCAGTGCATGGACCAGCGCCCACTGACCAACAAACAAACCCGACCCTACAATCACTGGAGAGCACACTCATGACTCAATCTGCGCAACTAGAGAAGGTACTACAGGCGATTATGGACACTAAAACGTCCTTGGAAAATAGAATAGATGCAGTATCGCAAGACCTGAACCTACTCACGGTGGATCACCGCAAATTGTCAGAAAGAGTCAAAACGGCGGAAGAGGGGTTGGCCGAACTATCTCCCACGGCTCAGGACAACCAGAAACAGATTCAACGCTTGGACGCGGAGCTGAAGGCGCTATGGAGAAGGGCGGAAGAGGCTGAAAGTAGATCGGGCCGAAACAACATCCGCTTCTTGGGGTTACCCGAAAACATGCAGCAACAAAGTATGGAAATAACTTTAGAACAATGGCTGATTAAAGAGGTGTTAAGCGGGGCCCCATCTAAGTTCTTCACAGTCGAAAGGGTACACAGAATTCCGGGCAGGCCCCTGCTTCCGGGGCAACCTCCCAGGCCACTGATTGCCAGATTCTTAAACTTCCGGGACCGTGATGCAATCCTACAACAGTTACGCAACAAAGGGCCGTATAACTACGAGGAATCAACTATTAACGCCTACCCCGACTTCACTCAAGAGGTGCAAAGAAAACGTAACTCTTATGTAAAGGTCAAACAACGACTGCGTGAACTCAGCATTAAATACGCTTTACTGTTCCCAGCCAAATTGAGAGTGATATCAGAAGATCGTGTGCACATATTCACCTCTCCGGAAGACGTCTGGACATGGCTACATGCCAAAGGTCTTGCACAGATGTGCGACGACGAGGGAAAGGGAGATGAGTGGTCGCTTTCAATGTCAAGGAAGTGCTCCAAGAGGGGCACAAAGGTTCAACCATCTGCTCAACAAGCAGCTGAGGAAAGAGCAAAAGTTCTGAAGGAAACCCCCCTGCTGACACAAAATAACTTTGAGACGATAAGGGAGACTCCTGAGATCAGCATAGAATCGGACACAGCTAGCTCTGACTCTACCATGACGGGGGAACCGAAAGGACCGAGGATCACCCCTAGAACAGCAGATGATCTTTGACTCTGATTTACAGCACTCAATCCGCTTCAGAACTCGGAGAAAACAGGACTGGCAGACGCGGCGGATCCCGGAATGTCGCAGGACCCCGAAGCAAGAACACTCTCTAAAACAAAGAGTATCTTTTGCACAAACTTATGGTTGTCCAGGGGGGGCCATATCATGAGGGAGGGGGCGGCCACGGGGGGGAGAGGAACCGAGGGGACCACATGCATCGGGGGCGCACATAAATAATTGCAGACAGAGTCTGCGGCCTGTTGTGAGCCCCATAAATGAGCCGCAACAGACCGTCACGATAATACCACCACGGATATCCAGAAGGATACAGGTTTTTTTACATATACACGTGTTAAGTAGTTATATATTAGTTGTTAGGAGAGTGGGGGATTTAACAGGGGGGAGGGTAGAAGCATGTTAGTCAAAATGCACACCTTAGTCACATTTCGAATAAGCGAAACCACTGCGAGATGCGAATACAGTAGGCATCGCTATCAGAGGGGCAGCAAGGGGAAAGCCCACAGTCCAAGACGGAGATATAAGACAGGTTCACCTCATAACCCCTAATGGCACCACAAACTAAACGCAACAGCAACCAATATGACATAATGACATGGAGCGTGAGAGGTATGGGCACGCTGAATAAAAGATCTCGAATTTCTGCACGCCTTAAGCGACTGGGAATACATATCGCTATACTCCAAGAGACACACTTAACGGAACCGGATCTGCGGGAGATACGCGCGAAGTGGGGAGGGCAACTAGTAGGCACAACATATTCAGCATTCGCAAGGGGAGTATTGATATGGATCGCAGGTGGCGTCCCATTTCACCAAACTGCACATAAAATAGACTCAGGGGGCAGATTCGTAGCAGTGGAAGGCCAGCTAGATGGCAGACAACTATCAGTGGTTGGCATATACGCCCCGAACAGTGGCACAGCGGGATTTCTGGGCACACTCACGCCGTCATTGCTAGCAAACCCATTATCCCCGGCTATATGGGGAGGGGACTTTAATAGTATACTGGACCCCGCATTGGATAGATCTAACCCGCAAGGGGGCCCGAGCACGAAGAGGAGCATTACAAGTCCATTGCAACACTGGGCAGGTGACATGAGATTATACGATATTTGGCGCATAAGACATCCCCACCAGAGGGAATATTCATTTTATTCACCCCCGCACAAAACATACACCAGAATAGATATAATATGGGGTACGCAGGAAATAGCTGACCTGATAAATGAGACAGAATATTTAGCGAAGACACTGTCAGACCACTCACCGCTGAGAGCAACATTAAACTGGGGTAGGAGTGAAAAGTGGATCTCTATTTGGCGCTTACAAGTAGAAGCGCTACAAGACCCGGCATTTGTAGACACATTTAGCACCACACTACGCCAGTATACACAAACGACCTTACTGCAAATTCACGGGGGGTGGAGTGGGATGCCCATAAAGCGGTGGTCAGAGGCCAGTGTCTCTCCGTGGGTTGGGGAGTGAGGCGCACACTGAGTGTAGAAATTGCTAAATTAGAAAAGGGACTAAGAATTGCTGAAATAGCAGTTGCAAGGGGCGAAATCCCATACGCAGTACTAAAAGCAGCCCGCACAAAATACAATGAAGCAGATAGTAGACTTCGGTGCCATGATTACAACTATCATTTAACGCGCCTACAATCGGAAGGAGATAGATCTGGGAAAATGCTGGCATGGCTATGACGGGAAGATAGACAACACTCTCCCATTGGTGCTATTAGGATAGATAACTGCACCACGGTCACTACACAAGTAGAGATAAATGGAATGTTCAAAGAGTACTACGGAAAGTTATATTCCAAACGCACCTCGTGCACAGCCGCACAATTTGAGTCTTTCCTGGGAAGCTCCCTCTTACCGCAATTATCCCAAACAGACAGGGACACACTTGAAGCCCCTCTCACAACAGGGGGGATCGACTTAGCTTTGTCGCAGATGCCCAGGAATAAAGCACCGGGAATAGATGGCCTCCCAATAGAATACTACTCCACATATTCGTCCCGTCTGAAGCCCGAACTGCTGAGAGTATACGAGGAGGAGTGGGCTACTGAATTACTGCCTCCATCCCAGAGAGAGGCCATGATAGTGGTACTCCCCAAACCGGGGCGGGACCCTACAGATGTCAAATCTTACAGACCACTCTTGCTGTTAAATTTAGATTGCAAAATACTGGGTAAGATTCTGGCAAATAGGCTTGCACCCATCATACACACCTTAATCCACGATGACCAAAACGGCTTCATCCCAAAGCGTAACACCTTCTTAAATATCCGTAGGCTCCTGAGTGTAATGGGTGACGCCCCCTCTGATGCATATGATGAAATGGTGCTTTCACTGGATATTGAGAAGGCGTTCGATACATTGGAATGGGACTTCCTCCTGGTCACAATGAGGCAGATGGGAATAGGCCCTAACTACATGTGCTGGGTCCGCACACTATACTCAAATCCAAGTGCCAGAGTGAAAACGGGGGGAGTGATCTCTGACAGCTTCTCAATCTCCAGGGGCACGAGGCAGGGCTGCCCTCTCTCCCCATTATTATTTGCTATAGCTATGGAGGCGTTAGCGTCTAAAGTACGTTCTATGGCAAATGGTTGGGGTATACATAGAAACGGAACACACCACGCAATATCGTTATATGCCGATGATGCTCTAATATACACCCGGAAGGGCACGGAGTCGTTACCTTCCATAATGTCACTCCTAGCCGAGTTTGGATCGATATCTGGCTTAGCAGTAAACTGGGAAAAATCGTGTGTGTTCCCGCTGATTAGATGGCCACCAGGGAAACAGGAAGAGGCCCCGAGCGGACGCCTGAAATGGTGTTTCGAAACGTTTAAATACCTAGGGGTTCACATATATCATAAAGCAGAGGATCTCAGAGATGGCAACCTGGGGAGAGCGTTGGCCTCCATAAAGGGTTCTCTACGCTTCTGGAACAAACTACCGCTCTCCCCTCCAGGCAGAGTGGCAGAGGCAAACATGCTGATTCTGCCCAGGCTGCTATATTATTTCGCGGCCCTGCCAGTCATCCTCCCACAGAGTTTTTTCAGTAATCTGAATACAACGTCGCTACAGCTCATATGGGGAGGCGGAAGAGCGCGTGTGGCTCTAACCACACTGCAGCGACCGGTGGAGTTGGGTGGAATGGGAGCCC
Source organism: Pleurodeles waltl (assembly GCF_031143425.1). Taxonomy (NCBI): domain Eukaryota; kingdom Metazoa; phylum Chordata; class Amphibia; order Caudata; family Salamandridae; genus Pleurodeles; species Pleurodeles waltl. Next base: position 546,622,664 of record NC_090440.1, on the reverse strand, counting down.
CCAACTTTGAACTCTATTACGCAGCAGCACAGCTACAGTGGATACAGCAATGGTTTCATAGTCCAGCGACAGCCGAGTCTGTATGGCTGCAGACTCGGCTAAAAAGAACCCAGCTGCTGACATGGCTGTCCGATAAGCATCCCAAAACTGAAATCATCAACCCATTGCTAGCCGTGGCGTGTGCTTGCTGGCGGAGATATGCCCAGAAGGGACTTGGAGCACTCCCATACACCCCGCTAATTCCGCTGGAATGTCTCTCGGGTCAGCATAGGATTGACCCTCACACATTGTCGCAGTGGCAAGAGGCGGGGATACAGATAGTGGGAGACTGTTTTGAGGACGGCAAACTAATGTCGTTCGAAGCCATCCAGGCCCTCACTGCAGTGAACTCTGGTCAATTCTTAGCATATTATGCAATATGCCACGCAATTAAGAACACGTGGGGAGCAGGCGACCAAGAACCAGAGTCCTCTCCCATAATACATCGTATTTTGCAAGGTGACGCACAAATCAAAGCAATATCAAGCCTATACAAGACACTCAGCAAACTCCCGGAACCCTACTTGGAGAGGGCCAGGGAGAGATGGAACACAGTCCTCCCTGTTCCGATCCCTCTAGAAGACTGGCCGAAAGCACTGTCTTACGCCCGGGGTGTATCAAGGAACCCTAGATTACGATACACCCAGTTAATTTTTTTTACACCAAACCTACCTTTCACCGGCCAGGTTAAAGCGGATGTTTCCGGGCATGGGCCCGACGTGCCCCAGACGCCTGGAACCATCGGCCCACTTCTATCACATGGTATGGGACTGTCCTCAAGTGCAAACAGAATGGGGGAAAGGTGGTGAAGGTGACATCAGAATGAACGGGCTAGCGCTGGCGGCAGACCCCAGATCTTGTTTACTGGGAGTGAGGTCTGGAGCAAAAAAACATAGACACTTATTCAAGTTTGTAGACTTGGCCTACGTGATGTACAAAAGATTAATAGCAATGCACTGGAAAGCACCCAGTGCCCCTGATCAGAAGTCCTGGCATACCCTCACACTACGCTGGGCCTGCACGGAGCTTCAGGTGCTTAAAAAACTGGCACGGGATGGCCAGCCACACTCAGGATGCGACACTTGGGAAACACTAATAACTAAACTCAAGACAAAAAACGATAATAAACCTCCATGAAGGGGGCGGCAGAGCACATAAACTGAACTCACCAGAATCCCTACTAGAAATAAAAGAAGAGGACCCACTGGGATAAGTAAATAGTTAATGGTATAATCCCCACACCTCTCAACTTTGCGGCTAATTAGAGTGAGGGCAATAGTGCTGGAGCGAGGTGGAAGGTAAAGAGGAAGAACTAGCTATATCCTTCGCCTACCTGTCCCGTACACACGTAAGAACGCACTCAGCCACCCATGGGAACTGATTCAATAAAAAACGGAGTACCACAATAGCCGCAAATGGGACCTCTCTGAGCAGCAACAAAATATAGCACAATGAGCAAAGCAGTGGGAAATAATTACAGAATGCAATGATTGTAACAAATGTTTCGATAGGTGTGTAACTGGGGGGGGGGGTTTATTTGTTTCTGAGTAATTTTAATCAGATAAATATGATCATGTAATAATATCCGACAATTGCTTGTATTGTATATCTGCTATATAAAATCAATAAAACATATATAAAAAAAAATATTAAAAAAAACATGGAAAGGAAAGCACTTCTGGGGAGTACTACAAATAAAAGAAAACCCTAACTAACACTAGTGAATGGATTAAAGAAAAGGGGGGGCCCGTATTAAAAACCACCGCCTCTAAAACTAAACCAGCTTCACTACGACCACAAAAAGGGGGTAAAAGATGTAAAAAAAAACTGTGGAACACGAATACAGCACAAGGAAGGTGAAAACACAAGTGGAGAGAAGAAGAGATATTAAATGAACAAAACAATTCACTTACCTGATATGGGTTTTTTATAAATTATTTTTTCTCCTTTTATTCTCTCTCTGCCTTCGTGGGAGGTTTTCAACTTACTTAGGAAGAACAGAAAAGAAAACCCATGAACAAAGGAGAAAGGTCTACGAAAAGATCAAGATAGACTTATAAATATTACAAGAAGGACTTTCATGAAAATAGATTTATGGAATAATTGACCACTGTTGAAAATAAATAAACTCATACATTACCTAGCGTTCACCATAAACTGGTGTAGAGTCCTAGGTAGAAGTCCGCCCAGAAGAATCTGAATAACTTACACATTACTTACCTGTCACACCTTCCTGTAAGGAGAATGCATAGCAGGCATGTATCCGTAACTGTACAAAGTGGGGAGTTGTGTATCAGAGTTCCCAGCCAGAGAATGTGCCTGGGAGTGTGGGAAGCAAATGCAGATTATTCGCTATGCGAGAGACGATTTGCTACTGTTCCTTCACAAAGGACCAGGCAGATAGTAATGGTAAGTGGGTATGCTACAGTGAGTGAAAGCCCCTCCCTGTCTGGGCAAGGTTTAGGGGATATGGAGAAGCTTTTACATGATGCAGTACAAACGGCTAATGAAATGGCACGTGTTTTCTGCATGTACATTAGTACTGAATCCTGGCTACAGACCAATGGAAACCTATCCCTTCATGTGGTATAACTTGCATCTATGCTTAACAGTTCTACAAGATTAGGGTGGTCATTACAACCCTGGTGGACGGTGTTAAAGCGGCGGTAAGACCACCAACAGGCCAGTGGTAAAAAAAATTGGAATTACGACCATGGCGGAAACCGCCAACAAAGAAAGCCACTTTAACACTCCAACCGCTACGGCGGTACAGACAAACAGCTTGGCGGTCACCGCCAACAGACAGGCAGAAGACAAAGTACTGCCCACAGTATCACAACCTACCAATCCGCCACCTTTTCCGGGGCGGATTCACCGCGGACAAAAACACGGCGGAAACAGGACTTCGAAAGGAAAACGCTCACCTCTACACACCCCACGAGGAATCCGGACGCCATGGAACCCGAGCTGCACATCCTGCCAGCCCTCATCATCTTGCTCCTCTACCAGGAGCACGAACGCCGGCGGCGAAGACAACAGTGAGTACTGCACCTATGACACAGGGGAGGGGGAGGGAAAAAACAGGGACACACACAGGCAACACCCCCACCCCCACCCTCACCCACTACAACACACACACTAATACATATTTAGACATTATAGTTACACCCGCCAAACCCCCCGGAAGAATGCAAAGACAAAAGGAAATGAGTGTAACCATTGTAATATATTAAAATCAAGTACGCAAAAATATATATATACACCATAAACAAAATATACACCAAGCTTAATAGTCCAGGTAGTGCTCCAATGAAGTCCGTGGAACACTGGGCCCACACGGTATGGGCAAGGCCCACACAAGATCCCCGACCATGATGGAGAGAACACTGCAGAGGCATCAGATAGCAAGAAAACGCTCAAGGGGAGGGAGAGGGGGGGCACCTCAGCTGGTTGAGTGCACGACGCCAAATCCACGAGAGGGCCACATGCCCACTGTTCAATCCTGGGGAGTGCAAAGCCACAGTCTCTCAAGTCTATACAGTGGGTGGGTTGCCCACTGTTCCATCCTGGGGAGTGCAAAGCCACAGTCTCTCAAGTCTATACAGTGGGTGGGTTGCCCACTGTTCAATCCTGGGGAGTGCAAAGCTACAGTCTCTCAAGTCTATACAGTGGGTGGTTTGCCCACTGTTCAATCCTGGGGAGTGCAAAGCCACAGTCTCTCAAGTGGATGACAGTCTCCACTGGTTCTGGCGGGGGCATGGTGCCCAGAGTGCTTCATCCTGCTAAGGACAGAGGTAGTGGATGACAGTCTCCACTGGTTCTGGAGGGGGCATGGTGCCCAGAGTGCTTCATCCTGCTAAGGACAGAGGTAGTGGATGACAGTCTCCACTGGTTCTGGAGGGGGTATGGTGCCCAGAGTGCTTCATCCTGCTAAGGACCGAGGTAGTGGATGACAGTCTCCACTGGTTCTGGAGGGGGCTCTGTGCCCAGAGTGCTTCATCCTGCTCGTGACGGACTCAGTAGCGTCAGTGCCCTTGGCGCTCATGGGCCAGCGGTGCTTGTGGCGGCGGTGTCCTGTTCAGCGGTGCTTGAGGCAGTGGTGCCCTGTTCAGCGGTGCTTGAGGCGGCGGGCTCCTCTGCAGTGACTCAGCTGCTGGCAGTCCTCTCTGTTCCAGTGGGGCTTGTGCTGGCGGTCCTCTATGTCCCAGCGGGGCTAGTGCTGGTGGTCCTCTCTGTCCCAGCGGGGCTTGTGCTGGCGGTCCTCTCTGACCCTGCGGGGCTTGTGCTGGCGGTCCTCTCTAGCCCAGCGGGGCTTGTGCTGGGGGTCCTCTCTGTCCCAGCGGGGCTTGTGCTGCCGGTCCTCTCTAGCCCAGCGGGGCATGCTCCCAGTGTACTTACCTGTTTGTCTGGAGGACCGTAGAGTGGCGTGTACTGGGGGAGGACCCCGTCCACGAGTTTCTCCAACTCTTCCGATGTGAAGGCAGGGGCCCTTTCCCCAGACACTTGAGCCATTGTCTCTTCCAGACCGAGGTCACAGCAGCACTTGCAGTGTAGGTCCTCTCCTGTCGAAGATCAGGTATCGAGTGATTTAACAGATAGAAAATGGCAGTCACGTCCGCGGCGGTGCGCACCGTCACCGCCGGCGTACATCGTCATTGGCTCCTGGACCCATAGGGTCCAATGTTAACCAATGCAGCCTTGCGCCGCGGTCTTCGACCGCCTACCGCAATGGTGTACAACGCCAGCGCAGTTACCTCACATCCTATTGTCCCACTTTAGAGGTCAGGCAGCCACCAATTCAGGGGCCCACATGGCTTAATTTTTAACTGCGTCACACATACCTAGGCCTAGACTCAACACACATACAGGCCACTTTTCGGATTAGGATTCGTGTTCTGTGTAAGATGTGGGTACGTACCTCTGAGTTGGTTGACTCTGTGCTCGCTTTTGTCCTTCATAGGCACCGTCCGCTGGGACATGTGAGGAGATGGCGGCATCTTCTGGTGTACAGATCACTGGTGGACCTGTCGACAATGGAGGAAAGACATGTGATCATCACATACAGGCTTCACTGTGCTACAATCCAGGAACTGTGTACCCAGCTGGAGCCAGACCTGATGCCAGCTATCCGCCATCCCACAGGAATCCCCCCTCAAGTGCAGGTGCTCTCAGTGCTCCATTTCCTTGCAAGTGGGTCAATTCAAACAACAGTGGCCATAGCATCAGGGATGTCCCAGCCTATGTTTTCCAGCGTGTTGTCCAGAGTGTTGTCTGCCCTGCTGAAACACATGTGGAGCTACATCGTTTTCCCTCAGGTGGAGGATTTGCCTACAGTGAAAGGTGATTTCTATGCCCTGGGACATATCCCCAACATCATAGGTGCCATTGATGGGACCCATGTGGCTTTGGTCTCCCCCCCGCAGGAGTGAACAGGTGTACAGAAACCGGAAGAGTTATCATTCCATGAATGTACAGATGGTGTGTTTGGCAGACCAGTACATCTCCCATGTGAATGCCAAGTTCCCTGGCTCAGTGCATGACGCATACATCCTGCGGAATAGCAGCATCCCTTAGGTGATGGGTGAACTCCAGAGGCACCGTGTGTGGCTATTAGGTGAGCACCTGGAAGCAAGACAGTGGGAATGGTTGTCTGGGTCTGGGGTTATCGCTACAGGTTAGTGTGTGTCTAACAGTTGTCCCTCGACGTTTGCAGGTGACTCTGGTTACCCCAACCTGTCATGGCTACTGACCCCAGTGAGGAATCCCAGGACAAGGGCAGAGGAACGCTACGTGTGTTGCCGGTCTTCTGCACGGCGGTAAGCGGCTCTTACCGCCAATGTTGTAATGAGGGCCTAGGTGTTTCTGAATCCTTTCCCATGACAGTGCTTTGTTTATGATTACCCTGTGTGATATTATGCAAACACATGAGGATGGAGTGAATAGTTGAGTCCTTAGGAGACAGTGTCCCTATAAGTCTGGATAGAATCCAAAGACACCTAGGATTGCGGAATCCATGAATCATTTTACAAGAAGTTGGATCCTGTTTCTTACATGGTAGCTCTAACTAGTTTATAGGCACCCGCTGAGCTAGAAAAGGGTTGTCACTTTTGCAACAAGATGCACAGGAACCTGGGAAGTGTTCAGCATGTATACGCTACCTATAGAAGGATCCTCATTGATCAGGAAATAACCATTATTATCTGGTCTTCCCATTCCTCATTGTAAGGAGCACTGCAAAAGAGTTCTGTCCTACAGATGTAGGACATAAGCTCCTGTAAGCCTGGCTGAAATAGTGGGCTAATTCCCTGGAATCTTTCACCTGTGGTAACAGTGGTTAAACAGTCAAGGCAGGGCTCATGGGAGATGATTTGAAGGTTGATAATTGATACAATATACCACAAGAATAAAACTACCAATAAAGGTTTATGTCAGAAATAAAAGCATATACTCAAAGATTGTGGCCAAAACAGATTTGATACAAATACAGGGCTGCCGTCTATTGAAATGAGTGGGTAGCATTAGTCAATGGGCAAGCTCTGACAAGGTTCAGAAGGGCTCAGGACTGGGGTCAGCTTTGTCCTTCCATTGAATAACATGCTGGCAGAGCCTCAGAGAATCGTGTGCTGCTGTCTAGCACAATAAGTACACATATGTTCAATGAAATTGTTGGTGTATCCAAGACATACAACAATCTCCATCCCATTCTCTTAAAACTGAGGAGCCTCAGTCTCAGAGTATCTTGTGCTGTTGTCCATTACAAAAAACATACAAATATTCCTTGAGGTTGTTGGAGGGTCCAAGGCTCTAGCAATATCCTTTTTGCTCCCTTAAAATCATGTCCCCATCTGGCAAAAGGAAGCTTGTGTAGCACCAGGGGACGACCTGTATTTGGAGACACAGGCCCCCCTGACATGTGCTTATCGTCCCCAAAGATTTGACGAACCCACCGACTTCTATTGTGGCCACAATTAGGCCTGGATAGGCGCTCATTACAAAGATCAGCCTTGCCTGGCCTCATTCTGCAAACGGCTGAGGGAGATCCTTAAGGGAAAGATAGCAAAGTGGGAATCCTTGCATGTAAATAAGTATCTGGGGTGGTCAAAAATCAGAATAAATTGTCTAGTGAGAGATGATATACAGTTGTTAGTATGTAAACTTTTTGCCACTAAGCCATGTCTTGTACATGCCCACATCCATTTAGGGAAAGGCAGGCAGTTCACACCCACTTCGTCCCCAGGCCTTCGCAGGTATTATGGCGTCTGCAGGCTGAGCCTTTTTGGGATTTCGCACAAAGACACTGAAAACCTACCTCCTCTTGGTAAAGATTTCAGGATCAGAATTTCATTCACCCTGCTGACTCTTTTTAGGAGTGCTCTGCAATTTAGTGAGTGTAGAGAGATGATACATTTAGTTAATTTTGAAATCTGTTCTGTACTTCTCCAGACCGGGCACTCTGTGGCAGACCACAAAAGGAACAGCAACTCCACATTCTCCACATTCTGTTATAATCATGGCTCCTGATAGACAATTGGCTTTTGTGCAGGATCACCCCAGACTGTTTTATCTTTTTTATGAACTCAATTTTTGCTGGCTATGGAACTTGGAACACTTTGCTCCTGCTAACCAGTGGTAAAGTGCTCGTGTTCCTCCTTTCAACACGGTAAAAGTGGTATACTCCTGATTAGCTTATTTATTTTGCCTATACGTCCCTAGTATATGGTACCAAGTGTACCCAGGGCATTTTGCTCTGCCACGTCTGTGAAGCAGTAATTAGCATTTGAATAGGTGTCAAGGAAGTGTATACATGCTCCAGAGAGCAAACAGGCTCATCTGAATGGGCAGCGATGATTCCTCTGAACATAACACTATATGCAAGGTGAGGCTCTGAGGATCCTTCTTGAAATTAAAATATCAAACCATACCTAAACAATTCTTGTGGATTCTTTGTCTGGTGGCTGAAAACTCAGCTTTATTATACCAGACTACCGTCTGTGAGGTTGTTGTGGGGACAGGACCTTCCTTAAACTGGGTGTTAGTGTTAGATGTGGGAGGAGACTATGATCACCATAGTACACTCCACACACACACACCAGCCCTCGCCCATGTTATGTTTTGCCCATTTTGAAAATGCCCAAAGGGGATAGGGTTAGTCCTGGGAACCTTTACCACTTTGGTTAGGGCATCCCGAGGGGTCATTCCCACCCATTAGCTCACACCAGGCACAAATATGGCATCTCCTGACACCTACTTCTGGCCCTGAGGAAGATCAGAAGAGGATTGAACCTGCTGTCTATCATCTGAGAAGAGCCTCAGAGGAGTAGACCTGTTCTCACTTGAACCTAGGACAAATAAGTGGACTCCAAGGGACATAAGGCTGACCTCCTGTTCAAGTTACAGGGTTATTGAAAGCTCCAAGAGACCATTGCTACAACTGCCCACCTGATCAGTGGCAGGACTCTACCTGACACACTGTAAGTGTCTAAGGGCCTGATTTAGAGTTTGGTGGATGGGTTCCTCTGTCACAAACATGACGGATATCCCGTCCGCTTTAGTACAGTTCACATAGAATTTTATGGGATTGTAATATGGCGGATGGGATTTCCGTCCCATTGTGATGGAGTAACCCCATCCGCCAAACTCTCAATCAGGCTCAAGTACCACCCCTGCTGTCCGCAGTGACTTCAGAAGTGTACTTCTGTGGTGGATTGGGACTTCAAGGACTAAAGTCAGAAGGTAAAATTATTTGCCCAGGATGAACCTGGTTGGTGCATTTGACTTTTCGATTGTGGTTAGGGTCAAATTGCATCTAGGTCCTGTTCTACCACAACATTGACTGTCATTGGCACTTTGTGCTTCTTGGTGTTTTCTCCACTTCAAGCATTAAACATTTATATGCCTGATTCCCGTTATTGGATTTTTGTCTTTTGGGTGTACTTGTGTTTAATTTTTGTTTGTGTTGTTTTGTCTTTTTGTTTTTAATTCATTTTGTGATTTTTATTGTTTTGCATTCAACTTTATTACTGTTTTAGTGCTGCATAAGTACTTTGTACATTGCCTGTAAGTGAAGCCTGTCCACTCTTTGCTGAAGCTACCCGGGTGTAGGGTTCTGATCTATTTAGTGACTTTTGTGGTTCACCTTGACAAAGATTGTGATTATTCCCTGAGGTGCGTGACTACCCTCCTCAACTAATAACTCAATTTCTTGCATTGGGGTTTAGTGGTGGCATCCAGGACTTGTGTTTTGCAGCACTACTCAGAGGTTTTTTTGTTTTTAAACTGGCTTTGATTTTTAACTGACCTTTTTTTTTATTATTCCTAAATGTAATTCCTTCCCATCTATTTTGCACCTGGGATTTGTGAAAGAATGAAAGTGAATCTGAGCAGCATTGAGAGACTGAGCATTACAGATCTGAAAATGAGCTTAATGCTGTCAAAGGTGTCCTTGAAGGAGGACTACTAGCTAGCCCTCAGCATGGGAGGACATTTGCATGCTACTCTCCACCACACAGGAGCAAGAGGATGATGAAAAGGAAGAGGACGTGTTGGAAGAAATAGAGAAGGACGATAATTGCCTTAAAGTGGCCCCAGTTTCAGATTATGAGAAGGAGGGGCCGACAGGAGTGCGGTCACTTGCACTGTCTGAAGCAGGAAGCTATGTGTTTTCTTTCAGCTTGACCCGATCAGAAAGGACGAGCAAGAGAGAGAAACCTAAAACTACAACTTGCTAGCCTGGCCATGGAGAAAAAGTAAATGGCACTAGAGGAGATGAAATTAGCCTTCGCCTTGAAAGAATAAATCCCTTGCTTATTCATTAAGTCAGCCAGGAACTTCCGGACCTGAGGCAAAGAAAATCACAGAAAGTCGCGATGTTGGCAGTAATAGTGAAATGCCTAAGAGAGGGAAAAGAGTGCACATCCCCAAAGATCTGGGCCTATATTTATGGGCTTTTGACACAGGGCAGTGCAGCAGGTCACCTTGCTGCACTGCCGTGCATCAACGGGAAAGAGCAGGAATATGCCGAACCTATGACATGCAGCGCATTCCTGTTCTTTCCCACTGTTCTGGCACTGTTTTGGCAACCTAGCACCAATATAGGCACCCTTGCACAGGGATGCAAGGGTGCCTGCACTGCATGCAGGATTGTTTTTGTTCAGGAGGGACACCTTCCTGAACAAAAACAATCCTGGGAGACTTTTTCCTCTTTTATTGTGTGCTGCCGAATGCCACACACATAGAAAGAGGTAAAAACGAGGAGAAATAAAAATATTTTGTCCTTGTTACGCCTCCCCTGGGAGGCGTAAAGTTTTGGTGTATCTCCAGATTCACAAGCTCTTGTAAATCTGAGGAGATGTCAAAATCCCTAGATGTTCTGTGGGAACACCCACCACAATGCCCGTGCAATTCCCTCTCTTACGCAGAGTAAGACAACACAGTGATTTGCGCTGCCTTGCCTTAGTCCACATCTATGAGGTCATATAACACCACACAAAGTGGCTTTGCCTGGCCTCATAGGTATGTGATCAAGATTTGTGCTGCATTGCGTCACAAAAAGTGATGCAACAGCAGCATAAGGTGCTCATAAATATGAGTCTAGTGGGTCCAGGTGCAAGTTAATTTATGCCAGAGTAATCAGAGTAATTTTGGTAATTCTGCATTAATCTTTGATGCGGAATTACTAATTATAACGTGATTACTCTTGCTTGCATAATTAAGAGAAATTTTGGGGAAAATAATCCTAGTGCTATAGCACATTTATCAAGCACCATCAGCCGCTCACTATTCAGGTTCGGCTGCATTTAGCTCTATTTCATAGCACAAAATGAATCATCATGTCCATTTTGGACACAAGGGTATATTTTGTGCTAAGAAAATGGCTTTGCATGCTGGAGTCAGTTGGGGTAAAATCCTTTTCCAATAGAACATTTAGCGAGCACAAGCGGCTGCTCAGCTCACTATTCGAGTTCTGTTGCATTTAGTGCTATTGCATTTAGTGATATCTCTTGGCTCAAAATGCATTCTCATGTCCATTTTGGACACAATGGGGCGTTTTTGTGCTAAGAAATAGCACTAAATGCCAAATTACTTTTCTCAGGTAACAATGTGTAATCTTGTGGAATTCATAGGTAATTCCACATGATTATGCTACACTGAATTACATGAGTTACACCCACCCCTAGTGCCTAGCTATGTACTGGGGGATGACATCAGCAAGTTGTGTACGCCTACAGTCCCAGAGGATTATTGGGGGAGTAGCCTGTGGAAGCACATGCCCAGGATGGGGATGGATACCTTGTTGACCGTTGAGAAAGCTGGGAGGGTGAGACATGCCCATGAAAGAAGCCCTTCTTGAGAAGTTTGCTCTGACCCCTGAGAGTATCTCCAGAAGCTCAGGGATAGCCAGAAGCAGGTACACCAGTCATGGGTTGATTTTATGCATTTATCAAGTAAGGCTTTGGATGGTTGAGGAAAGCACATGAAAAATTATGACAGGGTTTACCATCTAAAAACAAAAGATCACATGTTTAGTAATTGTTTTGCAGAGATGCGCCAACACCTTATTGATTCTATGCTCATTTCACCCAGAAAGACTGACAAAGAAGCAGACCTCAGTAACAGCACAGAGTGTTCAAAAAGGTACCTGGGAGTGACCTCAAGAAATGTGATTGAGGCCCCACTCAGCAGAAGGAGGGAAGGGGTCCAGGATAAAACACAGACGTAAACCAAAGGGAAACAAAAGAGTTTGGAGGGAAAGGATTCCATACCCCTTCTGAGCACAAAGGGGAGGTTCTGATTGGCAGAAGCCCAGGGCGCCGTTCCTCCTCCTCCCCCAAGTGTTATGATTCTCACTACCCACTGCACAAACAAGAGGACTCTGTCTGTCCCAGGAAACCACCCACTGAAGGGCACTTCCCAAGGAGTGGGAAGGGCAATGTGTCCTTGGGGGAAGTTGTCCCAGTGAGGAGAGGGTAGAGCATGCCCTTGTGTCCTTTACTTGGGAGGTGGACCTAGAAGGTAAGCTGGTGGTCCCAGAGGTTAGAAGTCATCTTTTTCACCAGGCCACATTAGATGGGCCCCTATCACTGCTCTGAGGGATGCTTGTACTAGCCAGACTATGCTGGTAGAAAGGTTGATTTCCCCAGAACAGTATCAGCCATGACAGGTATGCAGGGTAATCTAGGACCATGAGCAAAGCTATTTGCCCTATGGCCCTGGAATGCTGGTAATAGGAGGGATGTGGCCCAGAAGAGGGTCATGTTAAGTCCCCAGATGCCAATTGAGTGCATCATTCGCAATGAACTTCCACTGGTGAGAGAAGTGCAGGGTGGGGTAGCTGCACCAGGCACCTTAACCCAAAGTCCTGTCTCCAGACAGAGAGTACTGAGTCCCAGGTGAAAAGTAAGGGGAAGGAGGTGGAGTCAATCCACAGTAGGAGGACCAGTACATAGTGGTTGGCCAACTGACTTTCCACACTAAGGGCCAGATTTATGAAAAGTTAGCGCCGCCTTTACGTCATTTTTTTACCAAAAGCGGCACAAACTTAATTATATACTTAATATAATTATATTTTGTAAGTTTGCACCCCTTTTGCATCAAAAAATTACATAAAGGCGGCGCTAACCTTTCATAAATCAGGACCTAATTCTGTTAGTTGCTTGTGGGCAGAGGTTTTTCTAGGTTGGGGTCAGAAGTGCTGCATCACCTTGTTGGCCATGGTGGTACTATAGGCACACTCTGATGATTCTGTGAGCAAGTGAAGGTTAGGAGTCTCACAAATGAGGTCTGCAGATGAGGAGAAGGGTTTTCCATGGCTCAGTCCAGTGGCCCAGGAAGCTGGTGATAGAGGGGTACAGATAGGTTCAGAGGGGCAGAGAACAGACAAGTGCCACAGCAGAAGAGGCACATTGTCCAAGTATTATCACCCAAGGAGGCAAGCCCATCGAGGTACTGATTAGTCTACTTTAACTTATGACTGGGGGAGGATGTGTTAGACATGTGACTCTTCTGCAGGGTCACCCTGGATTTTTTTGCCTTTTCGCTCAATCCTATTTTTGCTGGCTATAGAGCTCTGTGCACTTTACTCCTATTAGCAAGTAATAAAGTGTTTGTGCTCCTCCTCTCAACATGGTAAATTTCATATACTCCTGATTGGTTTATAAAATGTGCCTATAAGTCCCTAGAATATGGTACTACGTGTACCCAGGGCCTGTACATTAAAGGAAACCAGTGGTTTGTAGCACTCATTATGCAATCCATTGCAGTGGTACTGCAAAGCGTGTATCCAGGCCTACTACTGTAGCCTGTCTGCGCAGTTTTAAAACTGAAAATTCAACCTGTCAAAATAATCCCTTTTGACAAGTCTAAACATTCCTTTTAAATATTAATAAGACACTCCTAAGTAGGCCTTATTGCCCTTAAGGCAGGGGGCATGGTATTCAAAAGTAGGTTGCGTAGAAGTTCAATGTTTAACATGTCCTTACAGTTAAAAGGCCCTGAAAGCTACTTTCCCTGTAGCATTGTTGGGTAAGTATTTGGAAATTTTAACCTCTACAGTGTGGGCGTCGGCAGGATTTGTTTTTTTTATTAAAAAACCACGGAGACACAGAATGTCTTCTGTGTCTCCCCTGCCCCTTTGTGACATCAGTGCGCCGTGCTGACGTCACTGTTTGTTTTCTCCTCCGGTGGGGGAAACAGGCCCAAACGGCCTTCACGACGTTCGGGAAGGCCTCGTTTGAAAGGGAAGACTCCCCCCTCTCAAACGAGGCCTTCCTGAACCAGTTTCCTGGCCCTTGATTGCAGCGCAGCTGCGATAGAGGGCCAGAAAACCCCCACTAGACACCAGGGATTTCACTTGGGGGGGTCGGCCCCCTTGACAAACGGCCCCGCCGCCCGAGGGCAAATTATTTTCCTAAAGAAAGGTTTAACCCTGGGGGAGGCGCGATCGGGTAAAAAAATGAAATTGACAGGCCCTCATGGAAACCATACAGTAGTTAAAAAAATATATATAGATCTATATATATATACATATATATATAGATCTATATATATAGATATATATAGACATATTTAAATATATAGATATATCTATGTAGATATATCTATCTATATATATAAATATATCTATCTATATAGATAGATATGTCTATATATATATATAGATATGTATATATATATATATATATATATATATATATATATATATATATATATATATATATATATAAATAACGATCACTTTTGTCAACATGTGTGGTTTCCCTGGGGGCTGCGACCCGCCCCCAGGAAAACCATACCCACATAGAAAAGTGATCTCTTGACATATATATATATATATATATATATATATATATATATATATATATATATCTTCAAACACTCCCTTGAAATAACAGGAGAACCAGGACACCTCCAAAATACAGTATTCCTTGAATTAATTTATTCCAGCATGAAACATCCAACGCGTTTCGGCATCCGCCTTACTCATGGATAAATTTTTTCTAAAGTGCTCACCTTAAAAACCAAATTGATCACAAACATAGATGACGGACAATTCTTAAATACATCAACCATAAAACACATAGTGTGGCGGCCATCTTAAAGTGTCCAAAGAATTGATTCACACATTAATTTGTACCCCATTGTTTTACAAAATTGCTCCAGTTTGTTCTAATATCCATTGCCATCCTTTCGTAAAATGTATCATGATGTTATTGCTCAACATATAGAATCTAAAAGGAAGAATACAATATTAAATGATGTTAATAGATTCTAAAATTCGTTAATCCAACATTAAAGTATACAAGATATAAATATTCCATAAAGTTAATCATCCTCTTAAAAAACTATAAATATTCTCAGATATTGTAACTATATCCTCTATTGGCACCCAAATCGGAATTAATACCATTATTACCATTTAATCCTACAGCGCCCAAGTGGGTATAAATACATTTAAGTATTGCTATATTCCTTATAGGTCTTCGGTAATTTAAATATATTAAAGATTTGTACCAAATTTAGAATGAATACCATTGATTGACATACCATCTTGATGGACATATATACTTTAAAAAGATTTCTTTGGACGATATCTTGCTGCCCTAGATGTTATATCAGCAGATCTAACTCATATAGTGGACCTTTTCAAATTACATAGTCAGATATACATGTTCTTTTACTGTGGCAAATGATAAGAGAAACCACTGAATATTTTTCAAAAAAATATATTGTTTTTATCTTCCCATACATGTCACCATTCATCAAAGTGTCATTACCGCTGTATGAGCTCCTGTATTCCGGGACTTGTGTTTGGACTATATATATATATATATATATATATATATATATATATATATATTTGCAACCATTTCTCTTGCAGTTGCAGCTTGCCCCTTCGAAGAAATGCACATACTTCAACTGACGTGCTTCAACTGTAGCTTTTAGGCAGCAATAAAAAAGTCAAGTAACTCTTGTGATTTTGTTTCTGCTAGAAAAGGATCTGACTTTTGTCTAGTGCAGTTTTGATGCCATAAAGTAGTGCAGAAAGTTTATATGCCTACTGCAGGATCAAAACTGTATTATATGGGAATAGCTGAGTGGATAAGTAAAGCCAGCCATTACCTGTGCTATAATACAAATGAAATGTATGTGCGGGGGGGCTATGGAGAGATGAAATGCACTTTTGCTGGGTGGTAGTGAGGGAATCAGAGGAGGAGGTAATGGGAGTAGGAGAACCAATAATGATTGTTGGACTGGGAGCTAGAGGCGCTAAAGACTGTGATGCTTGGTATGTGACAAGGTGATGTAATAGTGTCTTTTTTGTTTTTTTTAGTGTCTTGAGAGAACATGCTGATTGAGGGAAGAAGCGAAGGTAAGGTGACCTGTACTGTTGCAAGTATCACACACACATACACCAGCAATTTTGTGACTGTCTTCATAGACTAGTGTTTTAGAGATACAGTTTAGCCAGTAGCAGAGATTGCATCTCGTTGAATGACTTCTGCTCAAGCCCTAACTCGGGTTATAGAGGGCAGCTCTGACGTAAGATCAGAGACTGAGACAGCAAATACTGAGACAGTATCTGAGGGATAGGGCAATGGCGCAGACCCTGGGAGTGATTTTTCAGTTTGAGTCCCATTCGATAACTCTTCTTCCAGTGATTAGGAGGGAGGTGACGAGGACAGTTCTGCTGTCCCTTCACAAGCACAGTCTGTGCAGTGGTACAATAGTGAGTTAGCCCAACCCAGAAAGCAGGTGCATGCGGCGGCAAGCACACAGAGAGAGCTTTCTTAGGAGCTCCCCAATTTAGTTCATCCCCAAATTCCCCTCCCCCCAAATCGTATTGTCGAGACATCAAAACTACAGGGAGTGCAGAATTATTAGGCAAATGAGTATTTTGACCACATCATCCTCTTTATGCATGTTGTCTTACTCCAAGCTGTATAGGCTCGAAAGCCTACTACCAATTAAGCATATTAGGTGATGTGCATCTCTGTAATGAGAAGGGGTGTGGTCTAATGACATCAACACCCTATATCAGGTGTGCATAATTATTAGGCAACTTCCTTTCCTTTGGCAAAATGGGTCAAAAGAAGGACTTGACAGGCTCAGAAAAGTCAAAAATAGTGAGATATCTTGCAGAGGGATGCAGCACTCTTAAAATTGCAAAGCTTCTGAAGCGTGATCATCGAACAATCAAGCGTTTCATTCAAAATAGTCAACAGGGTCGCAAGAAGCGTGTGGAAAAACCAAGGCGCAAAATAACTGCCCATGAACTGAGAAAAGTCAAGCGTGCAGCTGCCACGATGCCACTTGCCACCAGTTTGGCCATATTTCAGAGCTGCAACATCACTGGAGTGCCCAAAAGCACAAGGTGTGCAATACTCAGAGACATGGCCAAGGTAAGAAAGGCTGAAAGACGACCACCACTGAACAAGACACACAAGCTGAAACGTCAAGACTGGGCCAAGAAATATCTCAAGACTGATTTTTCTAAGGTTTATGGACTGATGAAATGAGAGTGAGTCTTGATGGGCCAGATGGATGGGCCCGTGGCTGGATTGGTAAAGGGCAGAGAGCTCCAGTCCGACTCAGACGCCAGCAAGGTGGAGGTGGAGTATTGGTTTGGGCTGGTATCATCAAAGATGAGCTTGTGGGGCCTTTTCGGGTTGAGGATGGAGTCAAGCTCAACTCCCAGTCCTACTGCCAGTTCCTGGAAGACACCTTCTTCAAGCAGTGGTACAGGAAGAAGTCTGCATCCTTCAAGAAAAACATGATTTTCATGCAGGACAATGCTCCATCACACGCGTCCAAGTACTCCACAGCGTGGCTGGCAAGAAAGGGTATAAAAGAAGGAAATCTAATGACATGGCCTCCTTGTTCACCTGATCTGAACCCCATTGAGAACCTGTGGTCCATCATCAAATGTGAGATTTACAAGGAGGGAAAACAGTACACCTCTCTGAACAGTGTCTGGGAGGCTGTGGTTGCTGCTGCACGCAATGTTGATGGTGAACAGATCAAAACACTGACAGAATCCATGGATGGCAGGCTTTTGAGTGTCCTTGCAAAGAAAGGTGGCTATATTGGTCACTGATTTGTTTTTGTTTTGTTTTTGAATGTCAGAAATGTATATTTGTGAATGTTGAGATGTTATATTGGTTTCACTGGTAATAATAAATAATTGAAATGGGTATATATTTGTTTTTTGTTAAGTTGCCTAATAATTATGCACAGTAATAGTCACCTGCACACACAGATATCCCCCTAACATAGCTAAAACTAAAAACAAACTAAAAACTACTTCCAAAAATATTCAGCTTTGATATTAATGAGTTTTTTGGGTTCATTGAGAACATGGTTGTTGTTCAATAATAAAATTAATCCTCAAAAATACAACTTGCCTAATAATTCTGCACTCCCTGTATCTATCACAAAACAACCTGGTTTTGTAAGGCAAAAACCTGTGTTTTTGGTCCTGGGCTCAGCGGCCCTATAGGGAACTCTACCAAACCCAGACATTTCTGGAAACTAGACATCTGGGGGAGTCCACAGAGGTGTGACTTGTGTGGATTCCCCAAAGTTTTCTTACCCAGAATACCCTGCAAAGTTGAAATGTTGAATAAAAACTCTATTTTTTCTTGCATTTCTGTCACACAAACTACAGGAATATGCTGGGATCCACAAAATTCCACCACCCAGTGTTTCCCCACCTGTCCTGATAAAAACACAACCCTACTTGAGTGCCTGTAACTAGTGCCTGCGTCAGGAATGGATCACCCCAGGGTCAACAGTTGCCCTCATGTAAGGACCAACATTGATCGTTATATGATCTATTCCTGGCACAGGCACTAGGCCTATCCACACAAGTGAGGTATCATTTTTATCGGGAGACTTTGGGGAATGCTGGGTGGAAGAAAATTTGTGGCTCCTCTCAGATTCCAGAACTTTCCTTCACCGTAATGTGAGAAAAAAGCATTTTTTTTTGCTAAATATTGAGGTTTGCAAAGGATTCTGGGTAACAGAACCTGGTGAGAGTGCCACAAGTTACCCCATCCTGGGTTCCCCTAGGTGTCTAGTTTTAAAAAATGCACAGGTTTGGTAAGTTTTCCTAGGTACCGGCTGAGCTAGAGGCCAAAATCCACAGTTGGGCAGTTTCCAAAAAAACACGTCTGTTTTCAATAAAAAAAGTTGATGTGTTCATGCTGCGTTTTGGGGCGTTTCCTGTCACGGGCACTAGGCCTACCAGCACAAGTGAGGTACCATTTTTAATCAGGAGACTTGGGTGAATGCTGGGTGGAAAAAAATTTGTGGCTCCACTCAAATTCAAGAACTTTCCATCACAGAAATGTGAGGAAAACATGTTTTTTTGCCAAATTATAAGGTTTGCAAAGGATTTTGGGTAACAGAACGTGGTGAGAGCCCCATAAGGCACCACATTCTCAATTCCCCTAGCTGTCTAGTTTTCAAAAATGTACAGGTTTGATAGGTTTCCCTAGGTGCCAGCCGAGTTAGAGGTCAAAGACAACAGCTAGGCACTTTGCAAAAAACAGGTTAGTTTTCTTTGAGAAAATGTGATGTGTCCACGTTGTGTTTTGGCGCATTTCCTGTTGCGGGCACTAGGCCTACCCACACAAGTGAGGTACCATTTTTATCGGGAGACTTGGGGCAATGCTGACTGGAAGGAAGTTTGTGGTTCCTCTCAGATTCCAGAACTTTGCTGCACAGAAATCTGAGGGAAAGTGTTTTTGTTGCCAAATTGTGAGGTTTGCAATGGATTCTGGGTAACAGAACCTGGTCAGAGCCCCACAAGTCATCCCATCCTTGATTCCCCTAGGTGTCTAGTTTAAAAAAATGCACAGGTTTGGTAGGTTTCCCTAGGTGCCGGCTGTGCTATAGGCCAAAGACCACAGCTAGGCACTTTCCAAAAACCACGTCAGATTTTAATGTAAAAATGTGATGTGTCCATATTACGTTTCCTGTTGCGGGCAGTAGGCCTCCCCACACAAGTGAGGAAGCATTTTTATCGGGAGACTTGGGGGAACACAGAATAGCACAACAAGTGTTATTGCCCCCTGTCTTTCTCTACATTTTTTCCTTCCAAATGTAAGACAATGTGTAAAAAACACATCTATTTGAGAAATGCCCTGTAATTCACATGCTAGCATGGGGACCCCAGAAGTCAGAGATGTGCAAATAACCACTGCTTCTCAACACCTTATCTTGTGCCCATTTTGGAAATACAAAGGTTTCCTTGATACCTATTTTTCATTCTTTATATTTCACCAAATGAATTGATCTATACCCGGTATACAATAAAAACCCATATCAAGGTGCAGCTCATTTATGGGCTCTGGGTACCTAGTGTTCTTGATGAACTTACAAGCCCTATATAACCCCGCAACCAGAAGAGTCCAGCAGACATAACGGTATATTTGTTTCGAAAATTTTACATCGCAGGAAAAAGTTACAGAGTAAAACGTTGACAAAAACGGCTTTTTTCAGCTCGATTTCAATATATTATTATTTTAGCTGTTACTTTCTGTAGAAAAACCTTGAAGGATCTACACAAATGACCCCTTGCTGAATTCAGAATTTTGTCTACTTTTAGGAGGTGTTTAGCTGTCCTGGATCCAGCATTGGTTTCACACCCATTTCTGTCACTAACTGGAAGGAGGCTGAAAGCACAAAAAATAGTAAAAATGGGGTATGTCCAAGTAAAATGCCAAAATTGTGTTGAAAAATGTGGTTATCTGATTCAAGTCTGCCTGTTCCTGAAAGCTGGGAAGACGGTGATTTTAGCACCACTAATCCTTTGTTGATGTCATTTTCAGGGAAAAAACACATGCTTTCTTCTGCAGCCCTTTTTCCAATTTTTCGGAAAAAAACGAAATTTTTGCTGTATTTTGGCTGATTTCTTTGTCTCCTCCAGGGGAACCCAGAAACTCTGGGTACCTTTAGACTCCCTAGGATGTTGGAAAAAAAGGACACAAATTTGGCGTGGATACCTTATTTGTACAAAAAGTTATAAAGTCCTAAGCGTAAACTACCCCAAATAGTCAAAACAGGGCTCAGCACTGGGGGGAAGGCTCAGCAGCTAAGGGGTTAATATCGGGATACAGAAAAATCGGAAAAAAATATTGTGATACAAAAGTATTATGATACAGCAATATCGGCAAGAACATTGTTTTCTTTGGTAAGTAATATTGTTCCTAAGAATATCATTGTTGTTGATATTGTTTTCAAAAATGTAGATGTAAAGTGTATTGTTTTTTAAATATTTTAATGTGTTTTAGTTTATATACTAATTTTAGGTGTTATTGTTGTTTGCATAATTGGTATTTTTTTTTAAAATATAATTTATAATTTTATATGTTTTAGAATGTTTAACTTAATTTGTTAAAGTAATTCATAGAGGGTCATTCTGAGCTTGGCGGGCGGCGGGAGCCCCCGTCAAGCGGGAACCGCCAGAATACCGCTGCGCGGTCAAAAGACCGCCGCGGTTATTCTGAGTTTCCCGCTGGGCTGGCGGGCGACCGCCAGAAGGCCACCCGCCAGCCCAGCGGGAAACCCCCTTCCATGAGGATGCCGGCTCCGAATGGAGCCGGCGGAGTGGAAGGGGTGCGACGGGTGCAGTTGCACCCGTCGCGATTTTCAGTGTCTGCTTGGCAGACACTGAAAATCTTGGTGGGGCCCTGTTAGGGGGCCCCTGCAGTGCCCATGCCAGTGGCATGGGCACTGCAGGGGCCCCCAGGGGCCTCACGACACCCGTTACCGCCAGCCAGGTTCTGGCGGTCAAAACCGCCAGAGCCAGGCTGGCGGTAAGGGGGTCGGAATCCCCATGGCGGCGCTGCTTGCAGCGCCGCCATGGAGGATTCCCTTGGGCAGCGGGAAACCGGCGGGACACCGCCGGTTTCCCGTATCTGACCGCGGCTGTACCGCCGCGGTCAGAATGCCCATGGGAGCACCGCCAGCCTGTTGGCGGTGCTCCCGCGGTCGTTGGGTCAGAATGACCCCCATAGTGTTGTAGCAGGTTGGTAGGTTGGTAGGGGATAGTTAAGTAATAATTAGGAATTAGTTATCACTTTTTAAGTAAGTATCTAATAATAATTAAATAATTACTACTTTTTAAGTAAGTACGTGATTTATAATAAGTATATTATGTAATACTCATTTAATTGCAGTTTAGGTGTGGGTTGCTATGTTTGTAGGGGAATAGGATGGGAAGTTAATTAGGTATAAATTAATTAGCATTTTTTCTTATTTAATTTATTATATTTGATGTCAATTGTGTAATAATCATATATTTTAGTTAAAGTTTAGGTGTGGGCTGCTGGGTTTGTAGGGGTATAGAGTGGGAAGTTAATTAAGTAATATTTAATTAACAATTTAATGTGTGTAATCAGAGTGATAATTAATTATGTACATTATGTAATATTGTATTATTTTAGATATATGTTAGTTATGGGTTGCTAGGTTTGTAGGGGTCTAGGGTGAGAAGTTAATTAAGAAATATTTTAAAAATAATAATTATTAATGTATAGTTGAATATGTAATTGATTATTATTAATGTAAATTGCATAATCATTATGTATATTAACTATATTAACTATATTTGGGGGGGCGTGGCTAACTGCCCAAGATGGTGGCTGCTTAATCGTGGGGCTCCCGACCCGAGCCCGCCTAATGACTACATTCGGAGTCAACTGGGGTTATTTATAGCTGTGTGTCCGATCACAGAGTGGGGGAGCAGACAGAGTATCCGAGGGGTGGATCCGGCCTCCCCGCTGAGGACACGGAGGCGCCGCAGAAACCAGATGAAAACACGGCCTGCGGCCTGTGGTGGAGAGGAGAGAGCGGGACGCGGCGCAGCTGAAGCCGAGGGTGCATAGCGGTGAGCAGAGGGCGTGAGTGTGACGGAAACCAGCAACAGGATCTGTAATCGGCTGAGCCACGACGGCGGGTCGAGACTTGCCCGCTCCCGCCTCTCTCCCCCTCTCTCCCTCCCCTAGTAGAAAAGCACAGAGGGCGCGAAGCGCGGGAGGAGTGAGCGGCGGTCCAAATGGCCGCAACGGAGTGTCGGAAGGGGAGGAAAAGCCACGAACACCTATTCAATTGAATAACTCAAAGAATACCCCGACTAAGGTGTGGAAAAACACCAGAACAATTGGCATAGTTGTGGAAACGGAGAGTAGTGCAGGCCGCAGTACGCCACTTGTCGTAAGTCCTGGCAATCCCCCCTCGTGTTGAAAAGGGGGAAGGGGTGAGTAAACCAAGACACGCATAGAGCAGCAGAGCACCGTGGGAACAGAAAGGTCAATAACCCCTGACAGACACAGAAACAGGCGACCTCCAACGCTATATTCCCCACGTAGTAAGCGCAAAACAACTGAAACTGCACGCTGAGCATAAATTCCACCCTGCATGAGCCTCAGTCTAAACGCTAAACACGAATGTGATTGCCTGATACCACCTACTCTTCAACATGTGAAGACCCAGTGCGGATACATAACATTGACCTACAATTGCAGGACCGGAACGCATAACTGCCATACGCCATCTACTGACTCCACTGTACGTTCCGAGGCCTTGACTTACTGGCCGAAGAAGCGCACTGTGAAACCGAATTATGGGCCGTACAAATGGCAAGCAATTTGAGGATGGGGAGACCTCAACCCCTAAAGGCCTAACTCCGGTACCATCAGCGAAAGGTCATGCAGACAAACTTGACGTCCTTCTGCACAAAATCAAAGACTCTCAACAAGCAATAGAGCATAGACTAGGCTCTATCACCGCAGAACTGAGTATCCTGAGAGACGACCAAAAGAAGTTGTCAGGCAGAATAAAGCAGAAAGAAATAAAGGTCGCAGAGATGCTCCCGACCCACAGAGAAAATAAAACCGCCATTGAACGGCTTCAACAACAAGTGGAGGTCCTGCAAGAAAGAGTCGAAGATGCAGAAGGGCGGTCGAGACGCCACAACATCCGCATAATTGGACTTCCGCAATACGTGGAACATTGGCTGAAGTCGATAGTCGTAGATCGCCTGTTGGCACACTTGTGGTGGAGAGAGCACATCATATACGAGGTAGGAGACCCCCGCCAGGAACACCAGCACGCCCATTAATAGTGCGGATACTGAACTACAGAGACAGAGATACCATATTACAGGTGGTGAGGGAGTGAGACCCCATCGTAGTGGACAATGCCCGAATCTCTCTGTACCCAGATTACACCATGGTAGTCCAGAAGCGTAGAGAGTCTTTTCAGGCAGTAATACAACTATTACGGACAGAGGAAGTTACATATGCCTTACTATTCCTGGCCAGGATGCGAATTACATTTAATCAAAAAGCGCACTTTTTTTAAACGCCGGAATTGGTGTGGGCCTGGCTCGATGAGACCTTTCCGCATTCAGGGTCTGAAGAGCAAGGCGACGCTCCCTTTTTTCGAAACAATATCATCAACCCCGCAGAGACAAGTGAAACAAATCACAATCAATGAGGAGAAAAACAGGCCCGACACTGCAACAGGATTTGGAAGGCCAAAATGACGCACTACAATCAGCATATTCTATGCAGGAGGCAAACCCCTCCCCGCGCTGCCTCCTCAATGGATAGCGCAGCGGCATCTGACTCAGAGGGGAGCCTGGCGTTGTTTCCTGCTATCACTCCGCAGACAGCAAGAGTCTTTTGATAGACACTCCCTCTCACATTAACATTGACTGTACACCCATCTTCTGTGGGGCCATAAACCCCTCTTCTAAATGGCGGGCTCGGGCGGTAGAGCTCACCGATCTTCACCACAAACAGAGGAACCCGTTGACCATGGGCAAGAACTAATGAATGCACATCTTGTACTGCCCCTTTGCGTAGGCTCCTTAAATATTCATATGCTTTTGTTATAACATAATGGTCATGTATTGCAGAAAAGTTTGGCAGAGCTGGTTTAGGCTTTACCTAGTATTTAGATTAAGATATAGAATTGTTTACTGTTTCACAAGGTTGCCATCCACATACACATCAAATATGCTGCTTCAAAGGGAATACAAGCTGCAGGGGGTCGTGGGAGGGATAGATATATCGGTACCTCGGAATGGCTACACAACGTGAGTACAACATCATCACTTGGAATGTAAGAGGAATGGGAGCTATTCAAAAGAGACACAGAATATTGGCCCAATTAAATTGTCGTAAAATACACATTGCTTGCTTACAGGAGACCCATCTCACCACCCATGAGGCGACGAAACTCCGTAAAAAATGGCGGGGACAATTCTTACACACATCATACTCGGCGTTTGCGCGAGGGGCAGCTGTGTGGATACGGGCTGGAGCACCTTTTGGAGTAACGGATACCAAGATAGATGATGAGGGCAGATACACTCTAATTAGGGGTAACCTGGATGGAAAACCCATAGTACTAGGCAGCATTTATGCCCCAAATATTGGACAAGACATTTTTCTGGAACGCCTTTTCGAAGACGTTGCTACAGTGGGTACATATCCCATGGGTGCTAGGGGGAGACTTTAATACAGTACTCGATGTTACCTCAGACCACAGCACCCCGCCACTGTCTGGAACAAATGTACAAAAACAAGCAGAAGCGCTGAAGACTTGGCTGCAGGGCTGGTCACTAACAGATATATTGTGGGCTAAGAATGCTGGCTTGAGAGAATACTCCTTTTATTCACATCCACACAAAGTACACATAAGGCTAGACCGCATAGTCTGTACAACTTCACTGCAGGCGCAGATGACCAGGACTACATACTTAGGAAAGGCACTCTCTGATCATAACCCCTTAGAATTAACTCTGCTGTGGGGGCGAGAATCTACGCCTATCCCTACGTGGCGATTGCAACCATCGGTATTAGATGACACTCTACTGAGGGAAGAAACAGCCCAGACAATTACAAACTTCTTTAAGAATAACACAGGCTGGGCAACCTCCTCTCTGGTGGAATGGGAGACGTTTGAAGTGGTGGTAAGGGGTACATTGATGGGTGCCATATCGGGAGTGCGGAAAACACTGGTCCGAGAACTTAAGCAAGTAGAGGACCAGCTAGGCATATTAGAAAAGGAGTCAATGTTACAACCCCCCAAAGCTCAACAATTGCAAGAAGCGAGAGACAAACTTGCACAACTTAGCAAAAGATTAAGGAAATTTGATTATGCTAAATATATGGAGCGCGCACACAGCGAAGGAGACAGGGCGGGAACACTCCTTGCACGCCTAATAAAAGAAGAGCTATCCCCCACTCCTATTTTACATATTCACACTCCGCAGCAAGATAACATAACTACCCAACTGGAAATTAACACAGCATTCCGTGACTACTACACAGCCCTGTACTCTGCCCCACTGGTAATGGACCGGACAGAAGTTGACTCCTTTCTTGCTAATATTTAACTACCGATGCTCCAAGAGGAGGCCAGAGAGAAGCTAAGCGCCCAAATAACGCAGGGAGAGATACGGGAGACCATTAAAGGCATGGCGCGTAATAAAGTGCCGGGTTCAGGTGGCCTACCAGCTGAATTTCTTTCCTTGTACAGTGCACAGCTTGCCCCACACTTAGAACAACTATACCAGGCCTCATTGACAATAGGACACCTCCCGGACACTACCAAGCAGGCAATAGTGACATCCCAACTGACATTTCATCCAACAGACCAATATCCTTACTGAACACGGAATATAAAAGATTAGCAAAGATACTGGCGCAAAGACTCCTTAGTTATAGAAGTAGTCTAATACACACGGATCAATGCAGATTTGTCCCGTCCCGAATTACCTCCCCCAATATCCGCCGCCTGTATCATGTGATGGACGCGGCCAGGGAGGGATACCCACAAGCGGGGTGTCTCATTGGACTTGCGCTAAGCTTTTGATTCCTTACACTGGGACTACATGTTGGTGGTATTGGAAAGGTTTAGGATCCCCCAGGACTATATACAATGGGTCCGTCTACTATACGCGGCACCGACGGCCAGAGCACGCACGGGACAGAATATTTCCTATTCCTACCATGTCTGCAGGGGCACTAGACAAGGGTGTCCTTTGTCCCCTTTACTGTTCGTCCTGGCGATCGAGCCCCTGGCACAACTACTGAGGCAGGATAGTGGATCATGGGGAATAGACATAGTGAATACGAGACATGCGGTCTCACTGTACGCAGACGATATTATATTAAAAGATCTCCGACACCCCCCCGATACAGGAGCACGCATATTTCAAAGGTTCATGCCACTATCAGGGCTGGCCATAAATTTTGACAAGTCTATAGCATTTTCCTTTTACAGACCAGATGGAGGTAATACAATACCATTTGGTGATCAACAATCACAAATGGCTTCAAATACATTCCGCTACCTTGGTATCCAAATATATCGTACTCTGACAGATTTACTAGAAGGTAACTTAAAAAGGGCTATGTCCGCACTTAAGCCGCAGATCCAGTTCTGGATAACATTGCCACTATCAATTGCAGGCAGACTAGCCCTGGCCAAAATGGTAATGTTGCCCTGCCTCTTATATTATTTTACAAATTTACCAGTGACAGTACCAGAAACCTACTTTAAAACACTCAATTCGATGCTCTAGACCTTATATGGGGGAGAGGAAGGCGTTGGATTAGCTTGCCCAAGCTGCAGATGTCTGTAGATCAAGGGGGCATGGGCGCACCAGATTTTAAGGCCTGCTGTATGGCGAGCCAACTTCAGTGGCTAGCATGCTGGCTAGCCGGGAGAAATTTATAGGAACTAGAATATACCCAACTAATACTTGATAGAGGCAGCATACACTCCTTGCTGTGTCCAGGAGGCCAGGCGCCGGAAAACATACAACTTCTGTTAAAAGTGGCCCGGCAATATTGGAGGTTATCGCTCAGATAGACATCTAGCGTACTCCCTTATTCTCCCAATATACCACTACTGGGACTACCAGTTACTGCAGGCATATTAACCTGCACTACAATACAAAGCTGGTCGCAGGAGGGAATAGATACAGTTGGTTCAGTATTTAAAGACCAGCGTTTGCTTACTCACATTGACTATATCCACGACCATGGCCTGTCATCTTCGCGCTTTCTCCTCCATGCTAATATCACACATTATGTTAAAAAATATTGGCCCCCGGATAATATGGAACCCCCTACGCATGATCTTGTATGTAATGTGTACACTATAGGCCAAGGTAAGAACTTAATAAAATGGCTCTACAAGGGACTCAGAACCCATTTGTCACACCCCCTGACAACGCTTAAAATTAAGTGGGAAGCAGACATTGATAAAGAACTGGCAGATGAAGATTGGGCCACCGTACTAAAATACCCTAGTCAAATATCTCGTAATACGAGATTTAAGTTTATTCAATATGCCATACTACACAGAGCATATCTCACACATAGGTTACATATCCTATATCCAGAAGTATCATCGGCGTGTCCCCGATGCAGGGTGGAGGAGGCAGGGCTCCTGCATATGCTTTGGAGCTGTCCAGGCATAGCTAAATACTGGGAGGGAGTAACTACCATATTAAGCAAAATAACAGGCAATACCATACACTACACATTGGAAGTATGTATGCTTGGCATGCTCCCACGCCTAACAAAAAGGAAAATACTCCTCAGACTGATAAATCTGGCACTTACACTAGCCAAACGCCTGTTGACAAGACGCTGGAAAGTCGCAATAGCCCCCACAGTGGCGCAATGGAGTACAGAAGTGCTGGAATGGGGGAAGGCAGAGGGAACCGCTCTTAGACGGGAGGAGAGTAGTGGACTGAGACGCCGCCCTATGGCCCCAGATTGGGATGGTCTGATAGATGCCTTTGCAGCAATGAGTAAGGAAGAAGACACTCAGGTAGAAGCATAGGAAATCCCAAACACTAAAGCTCTAGCGGTTAAGGCACAACTACAAGCGCCAATAATCCATGATAAACAGGAAGTCATGCTGGGAACTAAATCACTAAACAAGTGAAAAAGAATTGGTGCGGTCTCCCAACAAGCTGAAAATCATAAAGATGTTAAGATAAGACAAGATGAATAGCAATCACTCATGACATAGTAACTGGAAATCCCTACAAACACCTGGCAAGGATGTCTAGTTAGTAGTTAAAAGTTGAACAGAAATGTTAAACGGTTAAAGTTGAAACAGGCGAAAATGTTACAATTACAGGGAAAAAATACTGTCACATGTTAATAAAAATAAGACACATTTGGGAACCGTCATATGATAATACTGCAAATGTATAAAGAAAAGTTGTTTTGTTTACCATAACAAATACTATTGGAATGTGTCTAACGAATGGTAACGTGTGGATCGCCTTGAAAACAATAAAAAATATGTTTAAAAAACTTTTTTAAAAACTACATTAACTATATTTTAGGTGCAGGTTGCTGGGTTTTTGGGGTTATTAATTAGCAATTAATTTTTAATTAGTAATTAGTTATTTCAGTGATTATCAATTATGTAAATTGTGTTATACATAATTTATTTTAGTTATATTTTAGGTGCAGGCTGCTAGAGTTGTAGGGTTATAGGGTGGCAAGTTAATTCAGTAATAAAGAAATAACCATAATTTTCAAATTGAGCATTAATTATTACATTGTTTATGAACTTTTAAATTGTTTAATTGTTTTTTTGTTTTTTTAATATATATTTTTGTGTTAGGTAATAATGTTTATATTGAGTTTTATATTTTTTTCTAAATTAATACATTTATGCAAATATGTAATGTGTTTGAAGTAAAGGAGTTTACCTACTGTTGCACAAACTGGAGTGGGAATAGTTAATACGAAGTCCAATGCTTTTCCGACTGTTGCTTAGACTGGAATTGGAATAGTAATTTTAACCCCTCCAAAGTCCGATGCTATTCCTGGTGTCTGCACTACTTCCTACTTAGCGACCTCAAGTTCCATCTCGACGATCCCAAGGACATCAATTCTACCACCATCCTGAAGAACATGCGCAACATCAGCCTCATCCAACTCGTCGCTGAACCCACACACAAAGCCGGAATGCACACTCAACACCGTCTTGACTCCAGCAACAGAATCAAATTCAGCCACGTCACTGAACTCATCTGTTCCAAACACAACATTGTCCATTGCACCATCCTCGTCGCACAGTATATCATTACCAAGCACCACAACTCCTCCCACCACAGCTGGAGTAAAGTAACCAAAAAACAATGACTGCAGGCCCCCATCGCTACCCAACCCACAGCCTCATCAGACCTAGAATAGGCCGTCCAGAACTTCTTCACCTTGTGCACTGAATGCGCCGAAAGAGTTGCCTCACTGAAACTAGCAAGATCCAACAAAACATTAAAACAAGCCAGCTGGTACATCCCAGAACTCAGAGCCACCAAGCACAATTACTACAGACTCAACAAACAATGATGCTCCACCAAAAATCCTGCGACAGAGCCGCTCACAAAGCAGCCCTCAGTAAATACCATCTGCTCATCAAGGAGGCCAAAAGATCTGCCATCATAGCCCGCATCAGCACAGCAGCCAACCACACGAAATAACTAATTAAAATAGTCAAGGAATACTCTAACCCAGAAAACAGCATCCACCCTTCCCAAGAACTCTGCAACACCCTCTTGTGCTACTTCCATAGCAAGATTGCCACGATCTACAACAAATTCAACCCTCAGCCCAGAGGTCTCGACCTCAATAACCTCGGACAACCAATGCACACCAGCTGCATAATTACCAACTGGACCCCCCTCACAACACATGCTACCACAATCATCATGTTGTCTATCCAATAAAGGGCACCCACCCACCCATGCCCCCACCATCTATTCAACCTCAGACCCAACCACATCAGCGCAGAACTCACCAGCATCCTCAACACCTCCATCATCTTGAGATCATTCCTGGACAGTTGGAGCCACATAGAGGACAGACCCCTCTAAATAAACCCTCCTCTAAACCCAGTGAACTCAAAAACTATTGGCTGATCTGCCTGCTCCCCTTCCCTTCCAAAGTGCTTGGGAAAGCCAACAACCAAAAGCTCCAGAACAACCTGCTCGACATTTCCCAATCAGGATTCTGAGCCACACACAGCATGAAAACCGCTCTGATCACAGCCACAGATTACATCAGAACCGTTCTCGACTGCTGGGAGACCTCAGCTGTGATCCTCCTTGACCTCGTGACACTGTATCCCACCACACCATCATTAACAGACTCCACAGCATAACAACACCCTCAAGTGGATTGCCTCCTTCCTCACAGGATGTACAACCGACTGCCCCCCTTTCCCTCTGAACCCAATAACTTCATCTGTAGCACACCCCAAGGATCATCCCTCAGCCCCACGTTGTTCAACACCTACATGAGCCCCCTCTCAGACATAGTCAGATCCCACAGTCTCAACATAATTTCCTAAGCAGACAACACACAACTCATCCTATCACTCATCGAAGACACCACCTCTACCAGAACACGCTTCTGCAATGCCATGACCAACATAGCCAACTGGATGAGAGAC
Organism: Pleurodeles waltl; assembly: GCF_031143425.1. NCBI lineage: Eukaryota > Metazoa > Chordata > Amphibia > Caudata > Salamandridae > Pleurodeles > Pleurodeles waltl. Next base: position 546,591,623 of record NC_090440.1, on the reverse strand, counting down.
AACTGTCTTAAATTCAACTCTGACAAGACGAAAGAACTAATCGCCTCGAGAAACATATCCCTATGGGATCACAGCTGCTGGCCAGCAGAACTCAGACCCACACCCACACCCACACCAACAAACCACGCACCCAATGTTGGCCTCATCCTCAACAGCAAACTAACCATGAAGCAGCAGATCAACGTAGTTGCCTCCTCTTGCGTTCACATCTTCTGCATGCTCTGCAGAATCTTCGATTGGATCCCACTCAGCACCAGGAAGAGTGTCACAGCAAGACCTGGAACGACCTGCCCCTCCACCTTCGAATATCACCCTTCCTTGCGGATTTCAGGAGGAAACTCAAGACCTTGTTCTTCAACAGAGACATCGCACCCCAGCGCCCAGATGCCCCCAGGGTGAGAGTGCAGCGCTATACAAATACTAATTGATTGACTGATTGCACAGACTGGAGACGGATAGTAAATTATACCCCTCTGAGGTCTAATGCTTTTCCTACTGTTACACAGATTGGAGTGGGAATAGTAAATCTTACCCCGCCAAAGTCCAACACTTTCTCAACTCTTGCTCAGACTGGAGTGGGAATAGTAATTTTAACCCCTCCAAAGTCCAACGTTTTCCCTACTGTTACACAGACTGGAGTGGGAATAGTAAAGCTTACCCCTCCGAAGTCCAACGCTTTCCCTACTGTTGTGTAGACTGGAGTGGGAATAGTAATTTTAACCCCTCTGAAGTCCAGTCCTTTCCCTATTGTTACACAGACTGGAGTGGGAATTGTAATTTTACCTCTCTGAAGTTCAATGTTTTCTTTACTGTTGCACAGACTGTAGTGGGAATAGTAAATTTAACCCTTCGAAAGTCCAAAGCATTCCCTACTGTTGAACAGACTGGAGTGGCACTAGTAAACTTAACCCCTCCAAAGTCCAGCGCTTTCCCTACTGTTGCACTGACTGCAGTGGAAATAGTAGATGTTATCCCCCTGCAGTCCAGTGCTTTCCCTACTGTTGCCCAGACTGGAGTGGGAAAAGTACATATTACCCCTCTGAAATCCAGTGCTTTCCCTACTGTTGAACAGGCTGGAGTGGGAATAGTAAATTGAACCCCTCCAAAGTCCAACCAACACTTTCCCTACTGTGGCACAGACTGGAGTAGGAATAGTACATTTATCCCCCCTTAAGCCCAAAGCTTTTCCTACTGTTGTATTGTTTGGAGAGGGAATAATATATTTAACCCCTCTGAAGTTCTATGCTTGCTCTACTGTTGAATAAACTGGAGTGGGATAGTGTATGTTTTATTCAAAGAATCAAATACATTTCCTAATATTGTATTGATTATTAATAGTATTTATCATTTTAACCGCTTCTATGCCTTGGACGAGATGATCTCGTCCAAGGCTACAGTTCCCCTGTGCCTTGGACGAGATCATCTCGTCCAAGGCACAGGGGAACTTGGGGGAACGCTAGCGCGCCCCCCCCAGTGCACCCCCTTCCCCCCCAAGGCGGGGATGGAAGGGGAAGACCTTCCCCTTCCACCCCCGCCCCCCCGGCAATCCGATGACATCAGCGCGCGCACAGCGCGCCGACGTCATCTAGTGTTGCCGGGCGCGCTGGAAGCCATTTGCTTCCAGCGCGTCGTCGGGAAAGGACCCAAAAGGTGAGTCCTTTCCGTTTTTGGGGGGCGGGGGGTGGTGAAAACAGAAACGGGGGGAAAGGAAAGGGTTTTTCCTTTCCCCCTGTGCCTGTTTTCACAAGATTCCTGCTCCACTAGACCCCAGGGATTTTTTGAAATAGGTTTATTTTGGGGGCGACCCCTTGGGCAAGGGTCGCCCCCCTGGGTCAATTTTTTTAGTGTTTCGCCCCCCCCTGGGCGCAGATTGCCTTTTTTTCAGCCGATCTGCCCCCAGGGGGGGCGAAATCCACTAGACACCAGGGATTTATTTTTATTGTAAAGTTTTTTTGGGGGGCGACCCCTTGGGCAAGGGGCGCCCCACTGGGGGGCTATTTTTTAGTATTTCGCCTCCCCCCCGGGGGCAGATTGCCAATTTTTGGGCTGATCTGCCACCAAGGGGGGGGGGGGGGCGAAATCCACTAGACACCAGGGATTTTATTTTTTGTGTGTATTTTGGGGGCGACCCCTTGGGCAAGGGTCGCCCCCCCGGGTCAATTTTTTTAGTGTTTCGCCCCCCCCCTGGGGGCAGATCACCTTTTTTTCAGCCGATCTGCCCCCAGGGGGGGGCGAAATCCACTAGACACCAGGGATTTATTTTTATTGTAAAGTTTTTTTGGGGGGCGACCCATTGGGCAAGGGGCGCCCCACTGGGGGGCTATTTTTTTAGTATTTCGCCCCCCCCCCCCGGGGGCTGATTGCCAATTTTTGGGCTGATCTGCCACCAAGGGGGGGGGGGGGACGAAATCCACTAGACACCAGGGATTTTATTTTTTGTGTGTATTTTGGGGGCGACCCCTTGGGCAAGGGTCGCCCCCCCGGGTCAATTTTTTTAGTGTTTCGCCCCCCCCCCCCCCCCTGGGGGCAGATCACCTTTTTTTCAGCCGATCTGCCCCCAGGGGGGGGCGAAATCCACTAGACACCAGGGATTTATTTTTATTGTAAAGTTTTTTTGGGGGGCGACCCCTTGGGCAAGGGGCGCCCCACTGGGGGGCTATTTTTTTAGTATTTCGCCCCCCGGGGGCAGATTGCCAATTTTTGGGCTGATCTGCCACCAAGGGGGGGCGAAATCCAGTAGACACCAGGGATTTTGTTTTTATTGTTTATTTTGGGGGCAACCCCTTGGGCAAGGGTCGCTCCCCTGGGGAGCTATTTTTTTTCTGTTTCGGCCCCCCCGATGGCAGACCAGCCATTTTTTTGACGATCTGGCCCCCGGGGGGGGTGGAAGCACACTAGGTGCCAGGGATTGTGTGGTGTGTGTGTGTGTGGTGTGTGTTTGGGGGCACCCCTTGGGCAATGGTCGCCCCCCTAAAGTGGGGAAAGTTCGTATTGGCCATCTCTGCCCCTATTTTTGTAGGCCCATCTGCCCCCAAGGAGGGCAGAAACCACCAATACGGCAGGGATTTTTTTTGTTTTGTTTTGTGTTGTGCTGGGGGTGCCCCCTTTGGGAAGGGTCGCCCCCTAAAGGGGGCACAGAGGTGTTGCCCATTTCTGCCCCCCTTGGGGGCAGATTGGCCAATTGTTTTACGCCCATCTACCCCCGAGGGGGGCAGGATCCACTTAGGTACCAGGGACAACTTCTAAGTTCTTGGTGGTGAGGTGTTTGTCAACTGGCAAAGTATTTGTATTTGTGATTATAACAATTTATTTCTTCTTTTTCTTCTAGTTCAACGCTTTTGCTTCCTTTGCTGTGGATCTTTGCGGTTTTGGCAGTAGTTGTCCTGCGGTTTGCATAGTTGCATGTTTTAGGTAAGTGAAAGCAATTTACTCCAAAGGAGTATTGTTGACATGCATGAATGACATGTTTGTAGGTGGTGTACTGATGCAGTATTGTGTGTTTGACATTGTCCTTAGATTTGAGCGCAGTGATGTTTGTGTTGTCATATGTCTAATTTGCTTTTTTCTTTTTTCTTTTTAGTGGGATATCATTGGTGATTGCTGTGTCTGTGCAGAGTAGCTGCTTGGTGAGTAGCTATTTCAGGCAAGTGAGTGGTATAGTTTTTTGTAGTACATACCTCTTTGTGATAAAGCTACACTTTGTTTATTACTTATTTTAGTGCTAGTTGTTGTTGGCAATCCATTTGTTGTTAGGATCATGGCTAGCCGCGAAGTGACCGCTCAGCAGGTTGTTCGCATGCTCTTTGAGTCGTCTTCAGACCATGATTACGACACTGACTCTGCATCTGAGGCAGAGGAGGAAGCAGGAGATTCTGGAAGTGAGTTTTCTGTCCGAGAGTATTCTTCTGATGAGGAAGCTACTCTCAGTGCAGATGAAGGGCCTGTGTTAGAGGAGGACATTGATGTGCCAAGAGTGCAGCAGCCTGGGGCTGAAGGGTTTCCCATTAGAAGACCTGACACCTGGATTGCCATAACATGGAGCAGCCACAGTTACCTGCATTTACTGGTCTCCGAGGGTGTAGAGTTAATACGGAAAACTTTTTGCCTGTCCATTTCTTTCACTTGTTTATGGACGATGTATTTTTGGAAGAGATTGTGGAGCAGACAAATGTGTATGCAGAGCAATATTTGCGGGACAACGCTGCCAGACTTAAGCCTCAGTCTAGAGCTACTCATTGGGTTCCCACATATCTGGAAGAGATGAAAAGGTTTTTAGGTTTGTCTTTTTTGATGGGGTTGATCAGGAAGCCGTCACTGGCTTCTTATTGGTCTACTAGTCCCTTGATGGCAACTGCTATATTTCCTGCAACTATGACACGTAATCGGTATTAGCTTCTTCTTCGTATGCTGCATTTTGTAGACAATGCTTTAGCCTTGCCACGAGATCACCCTGATTGTGACCGCCTTTTTAAGATTAGGCCTGTCCTTGATCATTTTGTGGATCGGTTTTCAGAGGTCTATGTTCCAGGCAAAGAGATAAGTGTGGACGAGTCTTTGGTCCTTTTCAAGGGGCGTTTAGTTTTTAAGCAGTACATTCCTAGTAAGAGGGCACGGTATGGGATTAAATTGTATCTGCTTTCAGAAAGCAGTACAGGATATGTGTATAATTTCTGGGTCTACACTGGTAGGGATTCCAGTATTGACCCTCCTGGTTGTCCGGCCACTTTTGGAGTTAGCGAAAAAATTGTGTGGGAACTTGCTAGACGGCTGTTTAACAAAGGTCACCATTTGTACGTAGATAATTTCTACACTGGAGTGCAGTTGTTCAAGGAGTTGTTTAGGGTGGACCCTGTTGCTTGTGGCACAATCCGTTCTAACTGGAAAGGCTATCCAAGGGAGCTTGTCTGTAAAAAACTTGAGAGGGGACAGTGCAGTGCCGTGCGGAATAATGAGCTGCTAGCTCTGAAATTTTCAGACAGGAGGGATGTGTACATGCTATCGACCATCCATGATCAGAGTACTTCCCCTGTGGCTGTTTGGGGTCAGGTTGCGGAAGTGCGCAAACCTGCGTGCATTTTGGACTACAATAGGCACATGGGTGGTGTTGATAGAGTAGATCAGAGGTTGGAACCTTACACTGCTCTTCGTAAGTCTTATGTGTGGTATAAAAAGTTGGCCCTACATTTATTTCATTTGGCAACTTTTAATGCCTTTATTGTATACAAGGATTGTTCACCTGAGTCAAGGATGACATTTGTTAAATTTCAGGAGTCAGTGATAGAAAGCCTTATTGTGGTGGAACCGGCAAGAGTTCCTAGAGTAGAAGTTGTGTTGGATGTGGCTAGATTGAAAGATCGGCACTTTCCAGATCACATTCCTCCCACTCCCAAAAAAGACATGCCCACAAAGAAATGTAGAGTATGTGCCCGGAGATCAATCCGGAGGGAGAGCCGGATGTACTGCCCTGAATGCCCTTCAAAGCCTGGGCTGTGTGTGCCCAGCTGTTTTAGAAGTTACCACACAAGGAAAAACTTTTGGGAAATACAGTGAGCGTAAGCTGTCTGTTTTATATTTTCATATGTTTCACGGTTGTCATCTCTGTCGTGTATTTAGTTAGAGCTTTTGTGTTTGTAGTTTTGTGTTTATTTTATAATTAGTGGTTTCTTTGTTGTTTATAAATATAAAAAGTGATGGCGGTGTGCGTGGGGTGGCGCTTGGCTGGCGGTGTGCGTGGGGTGGCGCTTGGCTGGCGGTGTGCTTGGGGTGGCGCTTGGCTGGCTGTGTGCTTGGGGTGGCGCTTGGCTGGCGGTGTGCGTGGGGTGGCGCTTGGCTGGCGGTGTGCTTGGGGTGGCGCTTGGCTGGCGGTGTGCGTGGGGTGGCGCTTGGCTGGCGGTGTGCTTGGGGTGGCGCTTGGCTGGCGGTGTGCGTGGGGTGGCGCTTGGCTGGCGGTGTGCTTGGGGTGGCGCTTGGCTGGCGGTGTGCGTGGGGTGGCGCTTGGCTGGCGGTGTGCGTGGGGTGGCGCATGGCTGGCGGTGCCAGCCAAACGGCAGTCCACACTCCCATCAGCTGGTGTGATTCTTGTATCAGGCATGTGGGCGTATGTAAGTGATGGGCCCTTGAGTGGCGCGGTCTGTCGATGTGAGTGTTGTAATGTGCTGGGCCCGTGGCTGGCGGTGTGAATGGTCTTGTCTGTGTCATGTATGAAAGGTGTGTGAATGGACTGTAAAGCGGATGGTGCCTTGTCGCGGCTTTACAGCTCACGAGCTGTGAGTCATTGGTTCACTTTTTTGCCTTTCAGTTATTAGCAGTGCATTTCATTTTTGTGAAATCTCTTGTTAATAAAATTTGATCCACTGAACCATCACTCACCCTCGTGCCAAATCCAACCAGTATGTGTGCTAAAAAATGACAAAGCCTGCTCCGCTGTAATCAGGCGTCGCAGCACACCTGTGACACGCTAGGTGCCTCGGGTGGGACCCCGATGATGAAGCATGCCACCAACTTGGTTGGTGGGTGAGGGGTCTTCTTCACATAACCTAAGTGTGTTTCTTTTCACAATTTTAGTGTTTGGCACATCACGGACGTATGTGCACACATCAAAATGATATATTACAAAAATACCTGTGTTTGAGGGGGAGGGCCCACCTATGTTTTTGGTCCTGGGTGCGGCCTTCATCTAGGGAAACCTACAAAACCCAGATTTTTTTTAAAACTAGACACCCCAAGGAGTCCAGGGAGGTGTGGCTTGCGTGGCTCCCCCAACATTTTCTTACCCAGTCTCCTCTGTAAACCTCAAAATTTGCATAAAAAAGCATATTTTCCTGACTTTTCTTAGTAGGATCACCGCTCCAGCACAAAATTCCTACTCCCCAGTTTTCCCCTCAGTCTCCCAAGTAAAATGACACCTCACTTATATGGGTCCCCAAAGCAGAGTCCGTCTAAAGATGTATAAAAGAATATGCCCTTATAAACTCGCTGTGCTATCCCTTCTATCTCTTCAAGTTTTGGGCCTTATTCTGTTGCAGGCACCTGGCCCACCCACACAAGTGAGGTATCATTTTTATCGGGAGACTTGGGGGAATGCTGGGTGGAAGGAAATGTGTGGCTCCTCTCAGATTCCAGACCTTTCTGCCACAGAAATGTGAGGAACATGTGTTTTTTTAACCAACTTTTGAGGTTCGCAAAGGATTCTGGGTAACAGAACCTGGTCCGAGCCCCGCAAGTCAACCCTCCTTGGATTCCCCTAGGTCTCTAGTTTTCAGAAATGCACAGGTTTGGTAGGTTTCCCTAGGTGACGGCTGAGCTAGAGGCCAAAATCTACAGGTAGGCACTTCGCAAAAAACACCTCTGTTTTCTTTCAAAAATGTGGATGTGTCCACGTTGTGCTTTGGGGCGTTTCCTGTCGCGGGCTCTAGGCCTACCCACACAAGTGAGGTATCATTTTTATCGGGAGACTTGGGGGAACGCTGGGTAGAAGGAAATTTGTGGCTCCTCTCAGATTCCAGAACTTTCTGCCACAGAAATGTGAGGAACATGTGTTTTTTTAGCCACATTTTGAGGTTTGCAAAGGATTCTGGGTAACAGAACCTGGTCCGAGCCCCGCAAGTCACCCCTCCTTGGATTCCCCTAGGTCTCTAGTTTTCAGAAATGCACAGGTTTGTTAGGTTTCCCTAGGTGCCGGCTGAGCTAGAGGCCAAAATCTACAGGTAGGCACTTCGCAAAAAACACCTCTGTTTTTCAAAAATTTGGATGTGTCCATGTTGCGCTTTGGGGCGTTTCCTGTCGCGGGCGCTAGGCCTACCCACACAAGTGAGGTATCATTTTTATCGGGAGACTTGAGGGAACGCTGGGTGGAAGGAAATTTGTGGCTCCCCTCGGATTCCAGAACTTTCTGCCACAGAAATGTGAGGAACATGTGTTTTTTTAGCCAAATTTTGAGGTTTGCAAAGGATTCTGGGTAACAGAACCTGGTCCAAGCCCCGCAAGTCACCCCATCTTGGATTCCCCAGGGTCTCTAGTTTTCAGAAATGCACAGGTTTGGTAGGTTTCCCTAGGTGCCAGCTGAGTTAGAGGCCAAAATCTACAGGTAGGCACTTCGCAAAAAACACCTCTGTTTTCTTTAAAAAATTTGGATGTGTCCACGTTGCGCTTTGGGGCATTTCCTGTCGCGGGCGCTAGGCCTACCCACACAAGTGAGGTATCATTTTTATCAGGAGACTTGGGGGAACGCTGGGTGGAAGGGAATTTGTGGCTCCTCTCAGATTCCAGAACTTTCTGCCACAGAAATGTGAGGAACATGTTTTTTTAGCCAAATGTTGAGGTTCGCAAAGGATTCTGGGTAACAGAACCTGGTCCGAGCCCCGCAAGTCAACCCTCCTTGGATTCCCCTAGGTCTCTAGTTTTCAGAAATGCACAGGTTTGGTAGATTTCCCTAGGTGCCGGCTGAGCTAGAGGCCAAAATCTACAGGTAGGCACTTCGCAAAAAACACCTCTGTTTTCTTTTAAAAATTTGGATGTGTCCACCTTGCGCTTTGGGGCGTTTCCTGTCACGGGCGCTAGGCCTACCCACACAAGTGAGGTATCATTTTTATCAGGAGACTTGGGGGAACGCTGGGTGGAAGGAAATTTGTGGCTCCTCTCAGAATCCAGAACTTTCTGTCACAGAAATGTGAGGAACATGTGTTTTTTTAGCCACATTTTGAGGTTTGCAAAGGATTCTGGGTAACAGAACCTGGTCCGAGCCCCGCAAGTCACCCCTCCTTGGATTCCCCTAGGTCTCTAGTTTTCAGAAATGCACAGGTTTGTTAGGTTTCCCTAGGTGCCGGCTGAGCTAGAGGCCAAAATCTACAGGTAGGCACTTCGCAAAAAACACCTCGGTTTTCTTTCAAAAATTTGGATGTGTCCACGTTGCGCTTCGGGGCGTTTCCTGTCACAGGCGCTAGGCCTACCCACACAAGTGAGGTATCATTTTTATCGGGAGACTTGAGGGAACGCTGGGTGGAAGGAAATTTGTGGCTCCCCTCGGATTCCAGAACTTTCTGCCACAGAAATGTGAGGAACATGTGTTTATTTAGCCAAATTTTGAGGTTCGCAAAGGATTCTGGGTAACAGAACCTGGTCCGAGCCCCGCAAGTCAACCCTCCTTGGACTCCCCTAGGTCTCTAGTTTTCAGAAATGCACAGGTTTGTTAGGTTTCCCTAGGTGCCGGCTGAGCTAGAGGCCAAAACCTACAGCTAGGCACTTTGCAAAAAACACCTCTGTTTTCTTTCAAAAATTTGGATGTGTCCACGTTGCGCTTTGGGGCATTTCCTGTCTCGGGCGCTAGGCCTACCCACTCAATTGAGGTATCATTTTTATCGGGAGACTTGGGGGAACGCTGGGTGGAAGGGAATTTGTGGCTCCTCTCAGATTCCAGAACTTTCTGCCACAGAAATGTGAGGAACATGTGTTTTTTTAGCTAAATTTTGAGGTTTGCAAAGGATTCTGGGTAACAGAACCTGGTCCGAGCCCTGCAAGTCACCCCATCTTGGATTCCCCTAGGTCTCTAGTTTTCAGAAATGCACAGGTTTGGTAGGTTTCCCTAGGTGCCGGCTGAGCTAGAGGCCAAAATCTACAGGTAGGCACTTCGCAAAAAATACCTCTGTTTTCTTTCAAAAATTTAGATGTGTCCACGTTGCGCTTTGGGGCGTTTCCTGTCGCGGGCGCTAAGCCTACCCACACAAGTGAGGTATCATTTTTATCGGGAGACTTGGGGGAACGCTGGGTGGAAGGAAATTTGTGGCTCCTCTCAGATTCCAGAACTTTCTGTCACAGAAATGTGAGGAACATGTGTTTTTTTAGCCAAATGTTGAGGTTCGCAAAGGATTCTGGGTAACAGAACCTGGTCCGAGCCCCGCAAGTCAACCCTCCTTGGATTCCCCTAGGTCTCTAGTTTTCAGAAATGCACAGGTTTGTTAGGTTTCCCTAGGTGCTGGCTGAGCTAGAGGCCAAAATCTACAGGTAGGCACTTCGCAAAAACACCTCTGTTTTCTTTCAAAAATTTGGATGTGTCCACGTTGCGCTTTGGGGCGTTTCCTGTCGCGGGCGCTAGGCCTACCCACACAAGTGAGGTATCATTTTTATCGGGAGACTTGGGGGAACGCTGGGTGGAAGGAAATTTGTGGCTCCTCTCAGATTCCAGAACTTTCTGCCACAGAAATGTGAGGAACATGTGTTTTTTTAGCCACATTTTGAGGTTTGCAAAGGATTCTGGGTAACAGAACCTGGTCCGAGCCCCGCAAGTCACCCCATCTTGGATTCCCCTAGGTCTCTAGTTTTCAGAAATGCACAGGTTTGGTAGGTTTCCTTAGGTGCCGGCTGAGGTAGAGGCCAAAATCTACAGGTAGGCACTTCGCAAAAAACACCTCTGTTTTCTTTCAAAAATGTGGATGTGTCCACGTTGCGCTTTGGGGCGTTTCCTGTCGTGGGCGCTAGGCCTACCCACACAAGTGAGGTATCATTTTTATCGGGAGACTTGGGGGAACGCTGGGTGGAAGGAAATTTGTGGCTCCTCTCAGATTCCAGAACTTTCTGCCACAGAAATGTGAGGAACATGTGTTTTTTTAGCCAAATGTTGAGGTTCGCAAAGGATTCTGGGTAACAGAACCTGGTCCGAGCCCCGCAAGTCAACCCTCTTTGGATTCCCCTAGGTCTCTAGTTTTCAGAAATGTACAGGTTTGGTAGGTTTCCCTGGGTGCCTGCTGAGCTAGAGGCCAAAATCTACAGGTAGGCACTTCGCAAAAAACACCTCTGTTTTCTTTCAAAAATTTGGATGTGTCCACGTTGCGCTTTGGGGCGTTTCCTGTCGCGGGCGCTAGGCCTACCCACACAAGTGAGGTATCATTTTTATCGGGAGCCTTGGGGGAACGCTGGGTGGAAGGAAATTTGTGGCTCCTCTCAGATTCCAGACCTTTCTGCCACAGAAATGTGAGGAACACGTGTTTTTTTAACCAAATTTTGAGGTTCGCAAAGGATTCTGGGTAACAGAACCTGGTCCGAGCCCCGCAAGTCAACCCTCCTTGGATTCCCCTAGGTCTCTAGTTTTCAGAAATGCACAGGTTTGGTAGGTTTCCCTAGGTGACGGCTGAGCTAGAGGGCAAAATCTACAGGTAGGCACTTCGCAAAAAACACCTCTGTTTTCTTTAAAAAATTTGGATGTGTCCACGTTGCGCTTTGGGGCGTTTCCTGTCGCGGGCGCTAGGCCTACCCACACAAGTGAGGTATCATTTTTATCGGGAGACTTGAGGGAACGCTGGGTGGAAGGAAATTTGTGGCTCCCCTCGGATTCCAGAACTTTCTGCCACAGAAATGTGAGGAACATGTGTTTTTTTAGCCAAATTTTGAGGTTTGCAAAGGATTCTGGGTAACAGAACCTGGTCCGAGCCCCGCAAGTCACCCCATCTTGGATTCCCCATGGTCTCTAGTTTTCAGAAATGCACAGGTTTGGTAGGTTTCCCTAGGTGCCAGCTAAGTTAGAGGCCAAAATCTACAGGTAGGCACTTCTCAAAAAACACCTCTGTTTTCTTTCAAAAATTTGGATGTGTCCACGTTGCGCTTTGGGGCATTTCCTGTCTCGGGCGCTAGGCCTACCCACTCAATTGAGGTATCATTTTTATCGGGAGACTTGGGGGAACGCTGGGTGGAAGGGAATTTGTGGCTCCTCTCAGATTCCAGAACTTTCTGCCACAGAAATGTGAGGAACATGTGTTTTTTTAGCCAAATTTTGAGGTTCGCAAAGGATTCTGGGTAACAGAACCTGGTCCGAGCCCCGCAAGTCACCCCTCCTTGGATTCTCCTAGGTCTCTAGTTTTTAGAAATGCACAGGTTTGGTAGATTTCCCTAGGTGCCGGCTGAGCTAGAGGCCAAAATCTACAGGTAGGCACTTCGCAAAAAACACCTCTGTTTTCTTTCAAAAATGTGGATGTGTCCACGTTGCGCTTTGGGGCGTTTCCTGTCGCGGGCGCTAGGCCTACCCACAAAAGTGAGGTATCATTTTTATCGGGAGACTTGGGGGAACGCTGGGTGGAAGGGAATTTGTGGCTCCTCTCAGATTCCAGAACTTTCTGCCACAGAAATGTGAGGAACATGTGTTTTTTTAGCCAAATTTTGAGGTTCGCAAAGTATTCTGGGTAACAGAACCTGGTCCGAGCCCCGCAAGTCAACCCTCCTTGGATTCCCCTAGGTCTCTAGTTTTCAGAAATGCACAGGTTTGGTAGATTTCCCTAGGTGCCGGCTGAGCTAGAGGCCAAAATCTACAGGTAGGCACTTCGCAAAAAACACCTCTGTTTTCTTTCAAAAATTTGGATGTGTCCACGTTGCGCTTTGGGGCGTTTCCTGTCACGGGCGCTAGGCCTACCCACACAAGTGAGGTATCATTTTTATCAGGAGACTTGGGGGAACGCTGGGTGGAAGGAAATTTGTGGCTCCTCTCAGATTCCAGAACTTTCTGCCACAGAAATGTGAGGAACATGTGTTTTTTTAGCCAAATTTTGAGGTTCGCAAAGTATTCTGGGTAACAGAACCTGGTCCGAGCCCCGCAAGTCAACCCTCCTTGGATTCCCCTAGGTCTCTAGTTTTCAGAAATGCACAGGTTTGTTAGGTTTCCCTAGGTGCCGGCTGAGCTAGAGGCCAAAATCTACAGGTAGGCACTTCGCAAAAAACACCTCTGTTTTCTTTCAAAAATTTGGATGTGTCCACGTTGCGCTTTGGGGCGTTTCCTGTCGCGGGCGCTAGGCCTACCCACACAAGTGAGGTATCATTTTTATCGGGAGACTTGGGGGAACGCTGGGTGGAAGGGAATTTGTGGCTCCTCTCAGATTCCAGAACTTTCTGCCACAGAAATGTGAGGAACATGTGTTTTTTTAGCCAAATTTTGAGGTTCGCAAAGGATTCTGGGTAACAGAACCTGGTCCGAGCCCCGCAAGTCACCCCTCCTTGGATTCCCCTAGGTCTCTAGTTTTTAGAAATGCACAGGTTTGGTAGATTTCCCTAGGTGCCGGCTGAGCTAGAGGCCAAAATCTACAGGTAGGCACTTCGCAAAAAACACCTCTGTTTTCTTTCAGAAATTTGGATGTGTCCACGTTGCGCTTTGGGGCGTTTCCTGTCGCGGGCGCTAGGCCTACCCACACAAGTGAGGTATCATTTTTATCGGGAGACTTGGGGGAACGCTGGGTGGAAGGGAATTTGTGGCTCCTCTCAGATTCCAGAACTTTCTGTCACAGAAATGTGAGGAACATGTGTTTTTTTAGCCAAATTTTGAGGTTTGCAAAGGATTCTGGGTAACAGAACCTGGTCCGAGCCCCGCAAGTCACCCCATCTTGGATTCCCCATGGTCTCTAGTTTTCAGAAATGCACAGGTTTGGTAGGTTTCCCTAGGTGCCGGCTGAGTTAGAGGCCAAAATCTACAGGTAGGCACTTCGCAAAAAACACCTCTGTTTTCTTTCAAAAATTTGGATGTGTCCACGTTGCGCTTTGGGGCGTTTCCTGTTGCGGGCGCTAGGCCTACCCACAAAAGTGAGGTATCATTTTTATCGGGAGACTTGGGGGAACGCTGGGTGGAAGGGAATTTGTGGCTCCTCTCAGATTCCAGAACTTTCTGCCACAGAAATGTGAGGAACATGTGTTTTTTTAGCCAAATTTTATGGTTCGCAAAGGATTCTGGGTAACAGAACCTGGTCCGAGCCCCGCAAGTCAACCCTCCTTGGATTCCCCTAGGTCTCTAGTTTTCAGAAATGCACAGGTGTGGTAGATTTCCCTAGGTGCCGGCTGAGCTAGAGGCCAAAATCTACAGGTAGGCACTTCGCAAAAAACACCTCTGTTTTCTTTCAAAAATGTGGATGTGTCCACCTTGCGCTTTGGGGCGTTTCCTGTCACGGGCGCTAGGCCTACCCACACAAGTGAGGTATCATTTTTATCAGGAGACTTGGGGGAACGCTGCGTGGAAGGAAATTTGTGGCTCCTCTCAGATTCCAGAACTTTCTGCCACAGAAATGTGAGGAACATGTGTTTTTTTAGCCAAATTTTGAGGTTCGCAAAGTATTCTGGGTAACAGAACCTGGTCCGAGCCCCGCAAGTCAACCCTCCTTGGATTCCCCTAGGTCTCTAGTTTTCAGAAATGCACAGGTTTGTTAGGTTTCCCTAGGTGCCGGCTGAGCTAGAGGCCAAAATCTACAGGTAGGCACTTCGCAAAAAACACCTCTGTTTTCTTTAAAAAATGTGGATGTGTCCACGTTGCGCTTTGGGGCGTTTCCTGTCGTGGGCGCTAGGCCTACCCACACAAGTGAGGTATCATTTTTATCGGGAGACTTGGGGGAACGCTGGGTGGAAGGAAATTTGTGGCTCCTCTCAGATTCTAGAACTTTCTGCCACAGAAATGTGAGGAACATGTGTTTTTTTAGCCAAAGTTTGAGGTTTGCAAAGGATTCTGGGTAACAGAACCTGGTCCGAGCCCCACAAGTCACCCCATCTTGGATTCCCCTAGGTCTCTAGTTTTCAGAAATGCACAGGTTTGGTAGGTTTCCCTAGGTGCCGGCTGAGCTAGAGGCCAAAATCTACAGGTAGGCACTTTGCAAAAAACACCTCTGTTTTCTTTCAAAAAAATGAGATGTGTCCACGTTGCGTTTTGGGGCGCTTCCTGTCGCGGGCGCTAGGCCTACCCACACAAGTGAGGTATCATTTTTATCGGGAGACTTGGGGGAACATAGATTAGCAAAACAAATGCTAATGCCCCTTGTCTTTCTCTACATTTTTTCCTTCCAAATATAGGAGAGTGTGTAAAAAAGACATCTATTTGAGAAATGCCCTGTAATTCACATGCTAGTATGGTCACCCCGGAATTCAGAGATGTGCAAATAACCACTGCTCCTCAACACCTTATCTTGTGCCCTTTTTGGAAATACAAAGGTTTTCTTGATAGCAATTACTCTTTATATTTCAGCAAATGAATTGCTGTATACCCGGTATAGAATGAAAACGCACTGCAGGGTGCAGCGCATTTATTGGCTCTGGGTTCCTCGGGTTCTTGATGAACCTACAAGCCCTATATATCCCCGCAACTAGAGGAGTCCAGCAGACGTAACGGTATATTGCTTTCGATAATCTGACATTGCAGGGAAAAGTTACAGAGTAAAACGTAGAGAAAAATTTATGTTTTTTTCACCTCAATTTCAATATTTTTCTTTTTCAGCTGTTATTTTCTGTAGGAAACCCTTGTAGGATCTACACAAATGACCCCTTGCTGAATTCAGAATTTTGTCTATTTTTCAGAAATGTTTAGGTTTCTGGGATCCAGCATTGGTTTCATGCCCATTTCTGTCACTGACTGGAAGGAGGCTGAAAGCACAAAAAATTGCAAAAATGGGGTATGTCCCAGTAAAATGCCAAAATTGTGTTGAAAAATTGGGTTTTCTGATTCAAGTCTGCCTGTTCCTGAAAGCTGGGAAGCTGCTGAGTTTAGCACCGCAAACCCTTTGTTGATGCCATGTTCAGGGGAAAAACCACAAGCCTTCTTCTGCAGCCACTTTTTCCAATTATTTTGAAAAAAACGAATTTTTCACTGTATTTTGGCCAATTTCTTGGTCTCCTTCAGGGGAACCCACAAAGTCTGGGTACCTCTAGAATCCCTAGGATGTTGGAAAAAAAGGACGCAAATTTGGCTTGGTTAGCTTATGTGGACAAAAAGTTATGAGGGCCTAAGCGCGAACTGCCCCAAATAGGCAAAAAAAGGCCTGGCACAGGAGGGGGAAAAGGCCTGGCAGCGAAGGGGTTAATTTTATGGTATTTGTTTATATTTTTATTTGTTTCTAAATATTGATAATATTTTTTGTATTTTTTGTTTTTGTTTTCTTTTGTTTAGTAATTTATGTCGTATTTTGGAATTGAATTGGTGATATATTTTATGTTTCACATGAAAGCATTTTTTTGACTTGCCTATATCTTTGGCACCTTTTGATGAATCTTCACAAAATTTTCAAAAAACAGTATACCATAGAATCTTGTTGTGCATGGGAAGTTTCAGGGCGATCCGTCAGGCGGGGGACGAGAAAAAGGGGGGGAAGGGAGAGTCTAAAAAAGTGGATTTCCCATTCAAATTCCCATGGGGATTTTAGACATGACTACAGCCCAAACTGCTGGACGGAATTACACACCATTTGACAGAAATGTGGCTCGTGGCCCAGAAAGAGTGTTTTTTTGTTATTTGGTGTAAATCCGTAGTTTTTTAAATTTTAAAAGAAAATCTAATTTGAACATCTGGAGGAGGATTCGCCAATACTCCTGAATTCGTGCAGAGATCTGATTGGCTGCCAACACATCAATCAGGAAGTGTTGGCAGCCATTTTGAAACTCAACTTTAGCCGCGTCTCAAAAACAAACTTTAAAAAAAGGAAAAAGGGGCAGAGTACTGTTACTCTACCCCCTCCCACCCTTGGTGCGGGTGTCCCCCCAGGGACCCTCCTCCCCAAGGCTTAAAAGGATATATATTTTTTAAAATCACAGTAAAAACTGCAGCAAATCCACAAATTTCACTGTGATTCTAAAGAAACAGCAAGTGTAGTCTCATGTGCTTGCTTTTTATTTTGCTCCTGAGTGAAACAAGCTCCAGGGGCATAGCAAAAGAATAGGAGGGGGCGCACCTGGCCCCATCCTGGGGCTTATGAAAGCCCTGAGGACCGACACCTCCTAAGGGCAAAAGTTGATAAAATAATGCGTGGAGGGGCCCGTGCAACCCGCTCGCAGCCCCAGGGACAGCCACCTCCCGGGCCAATTCACACAATTTATGGAGGGCCATGCTCCAACCCCCACAGCCCCGGGAACCGTCACCTCACAGAGGCTGAAATTTGAATGTAGAAGGTCCATTGTGGACCCCCAGCCGTGGGGGCCACCACCTCCCTGGGCTAAATTAAACAATGGAGTTGAGCAACGCGGCCCCCCCATCATGGAGCTATGGATAGCACTGGGGACCACCACCCCCCAAGGCCGGCTCCCGCTACCTCCGGAGGTGCCCACCCATAATTCTGCTTTCTGCAAGTGAGAGCTGTCAAACAGCTAATGGATAGCATTCCATTAGGGGAACTCTTGAGAGCGAAAAGAATCTGCAGTACAGAGAATAATTTTGAATTAGCCAAAAAGGAAATGGTGGAAAGATTGAGGGCGAGGGGCGAGAGGTTACAACAATACAACATTGGCTAAAGGAAGTAATAAGGTAGATACTCGCTCAAGAGAAAGTATACTTTTTAGTACACAATGAAAATCGGATGGGCAGCAACAACTGAGATTCATAACAACATATAATAGAGCACGTACACAAGTGACAGAAATTTTACAGAGACCCTGGCATTTATTGAAGTGTGACCCGATTATAGGGAAAGAAATAAAGAAACGCCCAGAGATTACTTATTGGTGGAGTAAATCTACGAGAGATATGCTGGCGAGAAGTGACATCAGAGAGAACTGAGCAATACTTGTCTTAAACAGAGGAATGTTTTCCTCAGATGTGTAAGATGTAAAGTGTGTAAAAATGGTGAAAACATTAAGATGGTGGAGCTAGGTGGCAGAATAGTTCACCGGATTAAGGATTGATACAAGTGCAAAATTGAATTTATAGTGTATATTCTGAAATGCAGTTGCCCAAAAATGTATGTAAGAAGTACAAAGTTACAAGTTCATAAGCGGATTTTGCAACATCTGAGAGCCATTCATAATAAAGATGTTACATATCCGGTAGCGTGTCATATACGTGAGGTACCTGCTGGGAAAATTGAAGATTTGACATATAGTGTGATTGATAGAATACTCAAAGATATCGGGAGGGTGACATAGAAAAGAAATTGAGGATTTCACAGTCCAGATACACAATTGCTTTTGACAACAAAAAAACGAATGGATTAAATAACAGCATTGAATTATATGTACATTTGTAACAATGTAATTTTTTCTCTGTATTTTGATATTAGTTAAGGACATTGTCAGGAAAATTTGTATAGCTAACATGTTTTTTTAACAATTTGTAATGTCTTTTCTTTGCAGAGCTGGCTTGCGGAGCAAAGGAGCTATATATCTGTGTACTGGGGTGAGGAGCGGGGTGCGATACAGTGGTATGTGGTACCCACTTGGGCTAGATTGAGGATACTTATGTTACACACATCAGTAACTTGTATAACTAAAAGATGTAGGGAGAAAATGATATATTGGATGCAATTATTGTGATACCGCTGAGTCCTCACTGTATAAAACAACATAAGACCTGAAATAGCATTGAAACTATTGTAATTATATATTTCTTATATGTTATACTGGGACGTTTTTGTGTTGCTATCAATTATTTTGAGCAATTTGGGTAGTTTTATAAAAGATGATCCACAATGTATTTTCCAGTTGAATATCAGTAATGTTATTTATGACTATAAACATTAATGTCAAGTTAATATGCAAACCTTTGTAATTTTTTGAGGAATTTTTTTGTGATGTTCCATTGCAAACATTAACATTTTAGAAACAAAGATTGTGTAACCATCCATCTTGTTATGAGAAAGTTGGGTGGATTCACGATCGGAAAACTGAAAAATTTTTGTTAATGGTTATCAGCCCAGGATTGAAGGTATTGCTTGTAATTTGAGCCAGCACTACATCGATAAGATGATAAAATGCAAGCATAATTTTTTGTTTTTAATAATGTGGTAGTTTTGATAGGTCACATGTTGGTATAAATAATGGGGAAAATATGGTGGCGAACAGGTTGACAAAGGCATTGCCATGCTGAAACGCGTTCCTGTTTTCCCGCATTTGGAGGAATAAAAGTTTCAACTTAACTCGCTTCATGGAGTGCCTATCTTCCTTGATGTAGGAAGAAAGTGTATATTTATAGTCTTGATAGGCACAAGTCACATTTACGGGCACCACCGGTGATCAGGAGCAGGGTAGGTAACGCCAATGAAGTGGATGTATGTGTATGTGAAGTGAATGTGTGTATATATATATATAAATATATATATTATATATATATCTACATATGTATATATATATATATATATAAACACTGCATGCGACATGCTCTCCTGCTCCAGATCGCCGGGGTATAAGACGCACACCACTGCGTCTATTACTTTCACTCTCCTTCAGGATTCCACAAAGGATATGGCAGTCCACAATTACTTAAATCAAATTTATTGACTACCACTCGCAAAGTTGATTTAAGTAACTGTGGAGTGCCGTATCCTTTGTTGGAATCCTGAAGGAGAGTGGAAATATATATATATATATATATATATACACACACACACACACATATATGTATAGATATTTATATATATTTATGTATATATATATATTGTGTATGCTTTTACATGATATCAGTGTGAAACTATATTTATTTTGTTTTCAATATTAATGGACATACCATTATTAAAAACAATATTTTTGTAAACAATGTTTTTGACAATATATTTGTTACACAATATCGTTGATTTTGATTTTTGTTAGTGATCTGCTGTTGCATAGGACATCATTAGGATACAATAATGAGTTTAATAAATGTTATCTCTGGATAGGAAACAGCTCTCTCTCTCTTGTACCTAAGACAAAGACGTGCACTCCAAGTGTCGTAAGTGTGACCGCCTGTTCAAGTCAGAGATACAACAAGCAATAAGAGGGCTTTCTTGTAATCACCCAGCTGATCAGTGGCAACTGGACCTAGACTGGACTCCACCTGACACCCTGTGAGTCTCTCAGTGGCTCCCCTGAGGTCCTAGGAGGGTTTGTATAGAGGTGTACTTCTGTAGCGGATTGAAAGTTAAAGGACTATTGTCAGAAGGTAAAATATTTTCCCAAGGCAAACCTCGGTGATGTTCTTGACCCACCCCATCGTGGTGGTACTTGTGCTTCCCAGTGCTACTGCCACCTAACACATTAAAAATGTATTTCTCCAGTTCCCCTTATTGATTTTTTGTCATTTGGTTTATTGTTTTTTGCTTTGTTTTTCTAATTCATTTTGGGATTTTACTTGTTTTGCATTTCAACTTTGTTACTGAATAAATAAATTACACATTGCCTCTATGTTAAGCCTGTCTGCTCTGTGCCATAGCTACCAGAGGGTTGTGCTTAGGTTTATTTAGTGAGTTTGGTGTTTCACGCTGACCAAGATTGTGACTATTAATTGGGATGGGTACCTTCCCCTGTCAGCCAATAACCCAATTTCTTACTGGTTATGTATTGTTAGCGTTCATGTAAAATGTACTTATGTAAAAATTGCATTATTTTGCCATTGTAATCATATATGCAGCCTGTTGTCTTTCTCTCTATTGCAATGCATGTTCCTTACTTCACATGTCGCCATTGCCCTTCATTCTGTGCCACTTGCCGACTTGTAGCCTTCTGTTATAGCATTCAATTTCTTGTCATGTTTTTCATGTGTCACCAGTGACAGGCTAGGGGCTGCAACAAAGGTCATTAGTGAACTTCTGCTTCTGAACCTCATTCCTTGAACAACTTAGTGACAATTCTATTGCAGCCCCCAGCCTCAAAGTTGTTCCGCTGCCTCTTTCTTGTCGGCCCACTCTGACCCTCTCCAAGAACACAACCACCCCTGTACTGTGGCATTGCAAGCCTAAGCTGTCTGAGTTTGGAGTTGCCCATACCTTCTGCGGCTTCACAACTCAATATATTTGTTAACCCCCTGTTGCAGACTCTCCTCCATGGCTGTTTCCAACACACCCCACCATTCTCAACAATTCTTCGCAGTATTTCTGGAGCCATTTCAGGCCACGGGGTGCCCTAATTGTATGATGTGGGTTACTGCTCCCTTATCTTTGCCTCCTGGGAACTGTAGTCTGGCCTGCAAGCCATATTCCCCTTATACATTGTTTACTCATGGCTTCCCACTTCTTGGCAACTTATAACTGCAGCACTATGATTCTTGCTGGACCTCCCCTGCAACTTTCATGTTCATTTAATTTATTAATATGTTATTGGCATTGTATCTCCTTTTCATTTTCAGCCTATTTTGCTTCAGTCCAACCATGCAGTTCAATTCACCTCCCTAGTTCCTTGACTTCATATGTGAACGTAACATGAAAGCAGAGTCTTGGTTCAAGTTTTTCACAATTATTTCATTGCAATGGATGCCAAAAAAGGAAGCTGCCTTATTGTTGACTCACTCAGGGAATGGAAGGAAGATAAAAAACTTCAAACACTTTCCTGTCTGCCCCACACCACAATGATGACAGAGGACTAAGACGCATAGACTGAGGAAATTCGTCTTGGCTGAGAACTCATTTTATTAACGACCCTCATTTTGTCATAAAAAAGACATAAACTTGTACACCAGACTCCAGCTGTCTAACGAACCGATCAAATCTTATATACCTGAATTAAGACTTTTAGCTTCTCAGTGTAAATGTAATGGTACACTGCAGTTGTATATTAGGGACCAAAGAGCAACCTCTTTGATACAGGAACCTTTTCATCAAGGAAATGGTGAACATTGTCAAAAATAAGGAGGCACCATTGCTCAGTCAAAGAACTATCAGAATCCCAACCTTCCAACTTGAGTATCTGTGCAATTAAAAGTAAAACAGTGCAAAAAAGAAATATAAAAATAACACTATGCACAGATGTTTTCAATGTGGTTCACATACTCATTGTGCCAGCAATTCCACCTGTCCAGCTGCCCAGGAAAGAGTGTCATAAATGTCATATGTAAGACCATTTTCCAAGAGAATGCAACACTTTTCATAGGAAATTCAATGCTGTTCAAGAGAAGGAGAATTTCACTGCAGACAACAAACTCAGTGCTACTCTGGGTATTTGTTGTGCTTCCCTTAACTACACCAAGGTCAAGGACAGTATGTCTGTGGTTTATTTACCCTTGGATATAGAGTGTTGATGACAAAGCTTGTGTCCCACCTATATGCTATGTTTATGTGGATGGTGTTAACGTAGACTGGGTGACTCCGGTTCCACGTACACAGTTATCAATGAGCTTTCATTAAGGACAACTGAAACAACAGAGCCTTATATCACCCTGATATAAAAACTATTTTGTTATTGTGACAATTCTATTTATACATCTGGTTTGATGATTTCTTCATTACAGTTTAGGACAATTCCATTATGGGTAAAGTGTTGGTTGCCTAGAAAGGTCAGCTCCTGATAGATTGGTTCCACCTGAGCAACCTAGGAATTACATTACTCTCAGGGACCTATACACCTATATCATGTGTCATAGGAGAGCTTGTGCATGGTGAAAACCATTCTTCATAAGTACCAAGGTATTTTCGTTAAGATATTGGGCAAAGTAAAAGGGTTTCAACATATAATTAAACTTAAGGCTGGAGCCATTCCTGTCAATCTGAAAATGCTCAATGTTCTGCTTAGTGTTATGAATGAGGTAATGAGTATGTTGAAAGATTTGTGTACCCAGGATATAACTGCCTTAAAGTCTTCAGAATGGGTGGTACCCATTGTGTTGGTATGAAAGATAGCTGGAGATTAAATACCGCGCACAGACTGAGTCCTTTTAACAAACAGATTCTAGTGGATTACCATTCCTTGATGAAAATTGAGGACTATGTCACCAAAATAGGTAATGCCAAGCACTTCTCCACATTGTATTTATGGGCAACAATTGATACAAACAAGTGCTGGGAAAAACAAGTGCAGAGTCAACTGGTCTAACACAAATAAAGCTTTATTTCCAGCATTATCTGTGATTGCCCACTGTTTGTGATGTCCTTGATTATGCAGGGAGTGTATTGGGCACATAAACTTCAATAAAAATAATGGGTGAGGACCAATTTCTGAAACACGTGCAGAAATGCATCAGGTAATTGGTCCAGAGAAGGGTCACTGCCTAGGATTTACAAGTTTTCCAGAAAGTGAAAGATAATTTGTACTTTTCAAACTGAGTTTTGTTGAGGGGAGATATGTTTGTTCCAACCAAAAATACTTGTAAGAGAATTAAAAAGGTATCCATTTTGGACACCTGGGTAAATGTTTAAATGTTTGACTAAATAAATTGTGAAGTCTAATTTGCGGCCTTACATGAACAGTATGGTCTCCACCTGTGTGAAAATATGTATGAAATGCTATGGTTCGGATAAAAACTTAGTTTGTCATAGCACCCCAATTTCGCCTACACCTTTCTCTGAAGCTTCTTGGTGCAATTTGACCAGACCTGTACCGTGTTTTTAATGGTGACAAAAGATGTGTTATCAAGCTTGTAGATTGTTATACACTGTGGTTGAAGGGATATTTTTCCATCAACAACAACAATGGAGTCAAATTTACTTCACATACATTGAAGGAAGTGTTATGTTCTCATGAGATCTCTCATAAATGTACTCCTCTATACTACCCACAAAGCAATGGGCTAGTTGAATGGATTAATATAATACCTATGGAGAGTATTTAATTTGAGATTGACAATGGGCTTGAAGTGGTAATGCTTTTACTGGAAAAGATGTGGTCTTGTGTTGGTGATGTTGCCAAAATTCACGATCTTCGGTCCAACTTTAAAAGCTTGTCAAAGTGTTCTGGTCCTGAAAATGTAATTTGTGAGACACACACTTTGGTTAAACTTCAAGGTGGTAATTGGTGAAATCTCGGTTGAATTGCATAATGTTCTCAACTTTTAGCTAGTTCAGAGGGGTTGGCTAGAAATTCTTTCATGATTATGCCTTTGATGCTTTTTTACCACAGTGGGTGTGTCTTTCAGCACTTATCACTAGGAAGCCGCTGCTGACAATGTCCATGACCAAGATGAAAGCTCCGTTTCTCAAGCTTCTGAGACTGGCAATGCTGAATCTGATTCTGAAGGCTTCACATTCACATTCAGGATTCACATTTCTTGTGAGTCTCACTTTGTTTATTTTACAGGAAGACATGAGTTGTGGTTATGTAAATTGTTTTAAATACTATTATTTTGCTATTTAACTATCTTTATTCAGTCTCTTATCTTTTCCTCCATTGTGTCATTACTCAGGGCCCAAGT
Source organism: Pleurodeles waltl (assembly GCF_031143425.1). Classification (NCBI taxonomy): domain Eukaryota; kingdom Metazoa; phylum Chordata; class Amphibia; order Caudata; family Salamandridae; genus Pleurodeles; species Pleurodeles waltl. The sequence continues at coordinate 546,567,601 of NC_090440.1, read as the reverse complement.
CCAGGGGTACACTCAGGTGGACAGCGTCCACCCACTATTTTCACAGGGTGGATGCCGTCCACCATGCAAAGAAGTTGGGCCCCACTGAAAAAATATGATGAACTCGTCCCGGTGTAATTTTCAAACACTGAGACACATTCAGCAGTGCCTGCACATTGTCTACTTTTGATCTGAGCAGCAACGTGTAGGTGGTTTGGGATCTTTCCTGTTTCAGACTCCTGCTGAGCCCATAACAAAAGTCTAAGTAGAGGGGCAATCAGGCCTCCTTTTGTTCGGTATTCTGGCTGGGAGCTATCTGGAGCCTTATACATAGATGCAAATGCCGAGGAGGGGGAAACAAATGCACACAACTTGTTAGCACTTCACACATACTTACGGGAGGCACACTCTTGACTTGACTTTGTTCAGTCCCTGCACATAAGAGATATGCATTCACCATAAGAATGCCGGATGTGTTGGTCTGTCCCAAGATTTACATAAAATAATAATTTAAATAACACTTTTTTGTTTCTTTTACAGTGCTACTTATCCCAATGCAGGGTTTCAGAGCGCTTTACCTTACACATACACATTACATTGACAATAAATCATGTAAGTGCGTAAATCAATGTACGGGATGTGCTACATAAGACAGTGAGGGTAACACGATATTGGAGTTGCATATCATCATTGCTAGCTCACTGTGCAATATTAGAAGGATTACAATTTATGAACTGCAAGTAACAAAAGGATCTCTGGTAAAAGCAGTAACCCACTTACCTATCTGTATAAAATAAAAATCTGTCATTTGCATGTTACATGATGTGCTTTTTCAGGAGACACTTTATCTCTCAATGCTATTTTGTGTCAAAACTGGCACTAGACCAAAACACAGATCTTTCCATCAAATACATAAACCACCGGAGTTATCTTACCATTATTACTTTTCCCTCCAATTTACTGGTAATACAATAATATCTGCAGCAGGTGCCTTCCCCCATATAATATATTTAAATTCAGACTTTGCAACCAAGTAAGCAGAAAGAACAAATTTACTGTCACATTTCTCGTTGTTGCCAATTTGCCAATTTCTTTGTGGTAGAATTTAAAAAAAAAAAATGTTTAAGTGAAGGCCCAGATTTTTGGCTGGGGTTGCGTCATTTTTCTGACAAAATATTTTGGGATTTACAGTGCCAAACAAATCCCATTTGTGTGGCTTTAAAAAATATTTAAAAATGAACGCACAGCAGCACATTGCCCTGCCATTTCTCGTTCCTGTGCAATCACACTTGTATTTTGACGCACACCCACATTTACAAAGAATTGTAATCATAGGTTTGCACCAAACTGGTGAGTCTATCTGAGAAAATATCTTTATTTCTCCTTGTTATTTCCTCTTTGCATGTTCGCTAAATTCAACAGCACACATACAAAGAGAAAATAGCCTCCTATGTTTTTGTGAGGCTGTGTTAAAAAAGCAAAAACATGGCAACACTTTGCGCTGCCTTGCATTACTGTACATCAGATAGCCATTAAATGGTGCATGGGTGCATGGACGTTCTTGTCATCCCCACATGTATTTTGTGTACAAATAATATATGCAGTCTTTTTAAGGCAGGCACACTAGCGTTCCCTAGGTCAGCTCTTGACTCTCACTTCCCTGTCAAAGGATCATGGTTATTCCCTATTTACGTGAGATGTCATTCTAGCTAGGATCCTCTAGTGAGTTCAAGTCTTAGAATTTCCATGAAGACTTTGAGAAAGTCAAAGTGCCTCCGCGCTGAAGCATTTCAGTCAGTGCAAGATGCTTCCGAGGCCTGGAGGCCCATTATTCAGTCTTACCCTCTCTCGCTGGAGTGAAGGTTCAGAGTACCCTGGCCATGTCTGTGGCTGTGACACACGGCTGTGGCCCGGCAGTGAGCAGATGTCTGGTTGCTAGGAGAGAGGTGGCAGACAACTTCGCCTATGTGGTAAGCCTCCCTGAATCGGGTGCAGATCTTTGATCCTCTTGGATTGTTTTGTAGTTAAATCGTTGCTCTTTCTCTGTGGCCAATGGCTTACTTCTCCTTTATGTCTACACACTGCTGCAGGACGACAGCCCTCTCACTTCACCTCAGCCCGTTACTGGCATACGAGGTTCATAACAGCACACACAGGGAAACGGCTCCTTCAGGTCACAGCATTGCACAGGGTAACTGCCCTTCAGTTGATAGACCAATCCACCATGGCCACAGCCCTCAATCATCACCACGGCCCTCTCCTGGCATACGGAAGTCATGACCAGCACATAGGTTTTCTGCATGGACATCTCTTTATTTCTCCTATTTCACCTCAAAGGTTAAATAGTTTTTCTTTAATACTTGATGCATGAGGTTAGAGTCTGGCTGGCACGCAGAAGTCACATGAAAGTCAAATGTCAAGTGCATCCTGTATGCGGCCTAGATTCTTACTATACGTGATGCAACATTACAGCCCAATAAATCAAACACAAGAGAGCCATTTGCCTAGGATCACACAATTTGGTCAAGCTGAGAAGCACGAAAGTAGGGACTGATACCAGCTTTTCTGCTTTAATATTAATTTCAGCCACTAGGTGGACATCTCTTTATTTCTCCTGTTTTACTTCAAAGGTTAATGTTTTGTCTTTAACTCTTGGCACATGAGGTTGAAGTGTGGATGGCAGGCAGAAGCCACATGCATCATTTGTCACGTGCACATCATAAATGGCCTAGATTCCTGCTAAACATGGAATAGCATTATAATTGATTAAGCCACACAAAAGAGTTATATACCTATCACTCATAGTTCAGTCCCAGTTCAGTGTCACTTATTGCTTTATGTTTGTGAAAGTGTATAGATCGATATATGTATGTTACACTTGTCAACTTGAACTGATCATTTCATGTTTGGCCAATACCACAGATTAATGCACACTTATTTGCCAACTTTTAGAAATTGTGTGTTTGCTTTTTCTCTCATTCATGCTGCAACAATGTATTTTTCACTTCAAATAAGAAATGCCTTGCAGAAACCTGGTTGCTTCTCCGTGACTTGAATATTTCAGTTGTGTGCAGAATTATCTAAATCTGTCACATCACAACAAAAATGATTTACAAACATTTGAAATTATGTGCTTTGTTTACTAGTTCAAATCCCTAATTGTATAAGAGCTGTTTTCCTTGAAAGCAAGACATTTTGCTTTTTTGTAGATTTGGATATCCGAGAGCACTGGATATTACCATGTTAGGTTTTGCCAAGTTGTTTCCCTGCTGAGGTATGGGTGGTCTTTTTCTTTGCCCTCCTCACTACCTACTGCAGCAATGCTGCAAATTTTGTGATGGACTGGATTATAACACCAACACAGGGTAGCTTTGTTATGATGCTCTTATGTCTGGAAGATTGATGTAATTCAGGATTATGCTATGCAGAAAATGAAAGATCGTGTGCCCTTACTTACGGCTAGGTCCTTCAGTGTGAGGTTATAGTGAATAGGAGAGGTGACAGGTCGGTGTATCTATAAACAAGAAGGCCAAATAGGCTGCCTCCAGATGACAGTGTAACATGTCTAATATACGCAAAGTTCTAATTAGCGAACATAGTCTAGTGTAGATTCTGATTGCTGGCCATGGTTTGTGGTGTCTCATTTTTCTTCCATCTCCCCTAGCAATATTTACTTCAGAAGGCCAATATTTTCATGAAAGTGCTAGTCGGGACTAGAATTGCATGAGTCTGTTTTGTGTGAGTTACCTTTATCATCATTTCCTTCTAATCCTTGGATACTGGGTGGCTTACACTCATGTTCATGTGGAGCAGATACCTCTTACTTAAAATGTATGGTTCAATCTTTGTGTGGGTATTCTGGTTGTTCTGATTTCAGGGTGCGCTGTCAGGTTGCACTGGTAAATGTGAGGATGGTTTAGATATAGCTATGTCAACAAAAAGAACACAAGAGATGTCTTGTGCTAAATGTGGAGATGACATTTTGGGGGCAGTGTGTAATTTGTAAAGCCATAAATGCACAGCCGCAAAGTTTTTCTTACAGCCCTGTTGCCAAATGGAATGGTTGCAATAACTTTTTTCTTTCACAACTTAACACTTGATTATTCTTGTAGGTTGTTTTTTCATCCCCTTTTCTGACTTCAAAATTGTTTTCCTATCTCTTTTTCTCCTTTCTGTCTTTCCATCTTGCTTTGGGTCATTGGCTGTTGGTGAAAAATGAGCCCCAAACTTCTAAAATGAGCTCAGATGCCCATCACAGACACATTAAGTGGTGGGTAGAGATGGGTAAGCATACTTCGCATTGGAGAAAGGTCTCACCTCGAGAGAGAGTAGGCAGCTAAAGCTATCACATCCACATGGAAATGTGCTGCTTACAAATATTATGCCTCGTAGAGTAGGCTGGCAATCCTTGGGTAGAGGAAGTTCATGCTTACAAAAGGCAACATATTTTTATGTGTAGCCTACCAAATTGTGAGTCTTCTACCTACATTTGGAGTATTTGCATGTATACTCATAATGCACTAAAATGTACTCATGATAGACCTGCTAAACATATGTGTGAGGTCTAAAGATCTGATGTCACTTCCTGCGATGTCACTTCCTGTAAAGTAATGGGTTGTGATGCCACTTTTGTGATGGCACATGCAATGCCACACGCCGTGATGTCACGTGCTGTGATGTCACTTGCATACTGCTTAACTTGGTTAGTCCCCCCAATTTTTTTTAGGTCTTGTGCCCTGACGTTACTGCATTTCTTTTCTTGCAGTTTTTTCCTTCTGCCAGCAGTCATCAGCCGAGGCTGCAAGAAAGGACCTTCGTGATTTTCTGCTTCTGCGCCTCCTTCCTTCAACACATTATTCACTCTAGGCGCTCAAGCATAGACTTTACGATGCCTTACGTTGCTGACTTTCACCGGGCAGGGAGCAGGGTTCTCCTGCGGTGTACTGGCGTAGTTCAGGCCATGGATCTATTCCTAAAATTCCATATTTGTGGATGCTAGTTTGTCAAGACCGACTGCTTTTGTGCGAGGTAGGTATGTTTTTTGTCACCATACTTCCCCTTATTCTGTTACTCCCAGAAGGGGCGAGGTGAGCTCCTCTGCAGGCCTGTCCCTCTGAAATGGCTTTGTGTCTGGGACAGCTTGTACGTCAGGTGAGTAAAGAGTGACGGTTGGCACATCTCACGGTGCTTACATATTTCAGTGGGTACACCAAGTCCCGCCTTAACCCTCTCCAGTTGAGGCCGGCAGCGTCATCACAGGTCCTGTCTGGCGTGGAGAGCGTCGTTCTACACGGAGACTAACACTGGCACCTGCATGGTTAAAGCCCCCCCCAGAGCGAGGGGCGCCTCCGATGTAAGCCTCCCCCGCCTGCCTTTTAATGAAGCCACTTTATGCTCTCTAGAAATCATCAGCAGCTGCTCCCAAATCTGTCGTAGCCCTCCGTGCCAGAAAGTGTTTTTGACATTTGTATAATTCAATATATTAAACACACAGGGCCCTTCGTGAGTCCCATTCACCACCAGTGAACGCACCTCAGTTTAAGCGAGCATTACTCAATTCTGGGTTCAACCTTCCCATGCTATACAAGAACTCGACCCCATTGTTTGTATAACACTCAGCAACAGTGCCTCGTGTGTCGACCACGTACCTTTGGGCGCCGTGCGGAGTGATATATTTCGTGCTGGATTTATTCCCTAAAATCGAAATGGCACGCTCACCGCCTTGACCATCCAAACATCTCACATTTTTACCTGTTGTCTTTGCCAGTGCTGTCTGTAAATGCTGCAACAGCACTGGCAAAAATGACTTTTTGGTGATGCTTCAGGTTAAAAAAAAAGGGCACTGTTGTGGTGGTGCTTCATTTCGTAGGTGCGCATAGGTGATGACGTATGTACGCATATGCATCTCCGCACAGGGATTAATTTCTTTATGATATGAAAAAAATAATGCTGGGGCCTCTTTGTTTTTAACTGACCAATATGAAATGGACCAGTGGATAAAACAAAATGAAAACTCACCTAGAGCAAAAGCACATTTTGTAAAGTGGAGGGGCCCACATTAACTTGCTACTTGTTTCTCCAAACGAATTACACTTTAGAAAAATCACAGGGCTGTGTAGTTGAGGAGGGCAATGGAGGAGTGGACATAAGGAATACAATTGAAATAAAGCCAACTTGGGGCCGAATGAGAAAAGCGACACAGGAGGGAGGGAGTTGCACATAGATAGGAAAAAAGCACAAGAGGGTGGCATCAACTTTGACTTGAGGGATGGGGTCGTTTGTTGGGCAGAAGCAAGCAGGAGACAGCGAGCAAGGGGTAGGGGGGCACACAATGGAGAGAGCTTGAAAACACTTTTTCTCTCACACCAAGCTTAACCAAAAAGAAAAAAGTAGTTTCCTAAAAGTAAGCAGTTGAAGAACATAAGTCAGCCAATCAAAAGGACCTTAATGAGGCTATGCTCCAGAGGAGGGACAAACACAGGAAAAGGAAGACAAGCTATCAAATAAGAAGCAAGTAAATGAGATTGACAATAAAGCAAACCAACCAGTGCTAAGCACTGGGCGGACCATAAGGCCACCGTAAATTCTTGAGGAGCCTAACTTATCTCTTTTGCAATGCAGTTTTGCTTATGCGGTCTGTTAGATAAGACATAAAAAGACATTGAGAAGTACTGGCTACCAACCAGGGCCTGCATCTTCAGCACTGTGCCACCAGCCTGTTCAGATAACTTGTCATGAAAAGTCCACCCCCAGACAGGAAGCGACATTGCCATAATCTGTATAAAGCCTTTTATACAGCTACATCTTCCCATTCACAAGAGCTGTAAAAGAGGAAAGGAGACACCAAATACCAGGTTCTTCTAGCCAGGCTTTCTAGAATGTTTTACTCAGAATTCCAAGTATTTACAACTATTGCTCTTACAAACCTTCCATAACAAGACTACTCCCACCTGGGCACACAATATTTAATTTTTCATGACTCTGTGTTCCAGAGAACCCCGGAACTGCTACAATGTGGTTTCTACTGCCCTATATTTATACGCGCAGGGGTTAAGTGTCACAGAATAAAGACGCACATTCTTGCATTTCTTCATATTGGCGCTTACATCATATTTGCACTTTTCTTCAGTGCCATCAGCAATCTATCGCTATCCTCAAGTAGAAGCCCCTGTATTCCACAGTATCCACTGCCTCCCTCTGTACCCATTAAACACTGCACTTTTGAGGCCATTGAATTGGATAAGATAACACCTTCACCCATCTCAAAATTCCTTCTCCCATCTTGTTCTGCTCTTAGCGTGTCTGCCCACTTGGTGCCATTGATTCTCAGTTTGCACCTGTTAGACCCTTTTGAGTTCCTAAATCCTTTCTCCATTTTAGGTCTGGCTGTAAAGCCATGTTATGTTCTTGTCTAATGACGGCCAAAGACTTGTGCACGGAATGTGATTGAAGGGATGAGGTGTGCCATTGCCTGAAATAGTCCTGCAGTGCACACGAGGAGGCAGCAAAAAGCAAGTCTTGCAATAGCTTTTTTTTGAAGAATTATTAAACTTTTAGAACAGTAAAATTTTAGGAGAAGGAAGCATGTATATATAAAATGTGAAAGTATTAACCTAACACTTGGTATTAATGTGCAACATGGATATTTTGAGGTTCAAAACCCCTGTTGCAAAGTAGTATTCCACAGGAAAACAATCAAATAGTGCTTGCGCCTGTTTTAAATGTAAAGTGCGATATGATCAGGGCCACTACAATTATGCGATTTTGCAGCTGCAGCATTTTCTGTATAATTGTGGATGTGGCATATATGCCACACAATCCATAATCAGTTGCATAATCTGCAGATTTCAGCAAAAAACAAAATTGTTAATATCTCACATAGATGAAAATCTAATAAAATCTCATAGTGTTAGGCCCATCACACAATTTGACTGGTCACCTTTCTGTTGCTTATTATAAAATGCGCCACATTGATTGAGCCACATAATTTGCCTTTTCTTGCAGCATAATTTAGTCAACCCTGCTGCATAGTTTGGTTATCCTCTGCCGCATAGTTCTAGTGGCCCTGGATATGATCTATCACGCCTTGATGACTGAATTAGGAGTAATGCACCGGTCTAAGCTACACGTGTGCATCCTGCAAATCACAGGTTAGCACAGATGTGGGCGACTCACTCTTTCATTTTTTTGAGGTATAACAGAAAAGTATTTCAAGCTAACCAGCATCACTTGTTATTTGCAGTGCTACGAAGCCACACAGCTTTGGCGAAAGGGATAAATTAAGTATGCCATTAGTAAAAACTCTGTATGTACTTATGTATTAATGAATACAGAGTTGTAATTGTTTTTGTGGAAACTGCAAGGAAACCATTTTTGAGAAACTAAAATATCTCTCTTATTTCTTCTATTTGCTACTTGAATCTGTGTACAAAGTTTAAAGACATAGGCCCTCATTACGACTTTGGTGGTCATTTACAAAGACCGCCGAAGCCGTGGGCGCCAGAAGGCCACCAGTGCTGGTGGTTGTCTGACCGCCATATTACGAGTAGTGAAGGATTTCCGCCACAATTTGGGAGGAAATTCGTCAGCACTTGTGCTGACGATCGGCCGCGCAGAGGCGGTTCCACAGCTGTCACCACCAAGCCAAAGGGACTCTACCCGCCGCATTACGAGCAGTAATACAGCGTGGCGGTGTCCTGATGGCGGGGCACTGCCGGTGGTGGAAGCGCCAGATCACAGTTCCTGGCAGACGACCTCCTCGCCGGACAAGGTAAGATAATCATCCGACAGGGGAGGGGGGTGGGAAGGTGGGGTGTGTTATGTGTGCCTTTTTGAGTGGGTGTATGTCTGCGTGTGTAAATGTAAATGTGTATGCGTGTGTGATTGTAGAAGTGAGTGTGTGTTGGTATGTTTGTGTGAATGCGTGTCTGCTGGTGCGAGTGAATGAGTATATGCATGCATGTTGGTGAATGAGTGTATGTATGCATGTTGGTGAATGCGTGTATGTATGCGTGTTGGTGAATGTGTGTATGTATGCATGTTGGTGAATGTGTGTAAGTAAGTGTTGGTCAATGAGTGTATGTATACGTGTTTGTGAATCAGTGTATGTATGCGTGTTGGTGAATGCGTGAGTGTATACGTGTTTGTGAATCAGTGTATGTATGCGTGTTGGTGAATGCGTGAGTGTATACGTGTTGGTGAATGAGTGTATGTATGCCTGTTGGTGAATGCATGTATGTAATTGTTGGTGAATGCATGTATGCGGGGTACATGTGGGTGTGTGTGTGCATGTATGCGGGGAGGGAGGTGGTGTCATGGAAGGGGGGATGGTGGGGTCATGGAATCGAAGGGGGGGTTGGGGGAGTTGTCTGCTGGTGACAGGAAAGGAATTTCCTGTTGCCGGCAGCCTTTCAGCCAGGGTTTTCGTGGAGTTGCTACTGCTGCGGAAACCCTGGCGGAAAATGGACTCATAATACTGCCAGCGGTCTTCAGTGGACAGCTGGCCCAGAGGTGCTGTCCTATCGCCCTGGCGGTACCAGCAAAGATGTGGTAGTTTGGCAGAGACCAAACTGCCACACTCGTAATGTGGCGGTCCGCCACCGCAGCCGTAATGAGGGCCATAATTGTGGAATTTCAACATGGTCGAGGCGCTATCATTCTTTCTAGGTTGAAAGCCCCATGGCCCATTCCTACCTAGCCCCCTCCAGTGCGGGGAAGGTTTAAACAGTTTTGCAAGGACGGATTTCGGTTTGCAGTTTGGGCTTGGTGGCCATTCTGATGGCTTCTTTTCTGATGGAACCCTACTACTGTCAGGTGCTGTCCTTCTCTGTCACAGCAGGGAGCTTGAGCGTCACCCCTTGTGAGTGCTGGAGGAGTGCTCACGCACCTGCCTTACTCATGTGCTCATTAAAATTGTGCTAGTGCACCCCTGAGTACAGTTCAGTGTTCTAGCCATTACTCATTATGGAGTGACCACCCCCTCGGGCAGACATTACTCTGTCCTACTTCCCTTTGATGAATATAGGAAACAAAAAAATTCAAAGACTTTAGCTACCATCTACCCTGATGGATAAAAGGAACCAGAACCTTCAGGAAGTCCTGTTTGGTTTTCTGTCCTTTGGATAGGCGCCCCTGGTCTGACCAGGCATCCCAGACATGTTGTCTTTTTGTTTTCCTTTATTTTTGTGTTTGTTGACAACATAATGCGGTATCAAGAAAAGGGCTTGGATTCCGTTTTTACCTTATCCCCCGTGGCGCTTGGGAAATGCTATGGCTCTATATTATATCATTCTGCATTTAGATCCACTTCTGTTTTTCAGGTAAAAAAATATTTATACATGTGAAGTGAGGACACATACTTCTTGTGTTTATGCTAGATAATATTTTTTTTTAAAGCGAAGTACATTTTCTGAGCTAGAAGGAGCCCTGACTCTAATATGAAAAACGAGTACCAATTTTACCTAATTGTTATAGCCTTTGACCTTCAGCCTGAAACTTAACAGCTCGGATACCACTGTCTCTATGGTCATGTGTTTTCTTAAAGGTCTTTTTCATTACAAATAATTTCAAGATTTTGTAACTAAAACAGAGGAACTTTCTTATAGCCAATAAGGGGTTTCATAAGGAAGTATCCTATTGGGTTAAATTTTTTCTATCCAATAGGATTATTTTGTTCAAGGTCGCGTGGGCTGACATTTCTATATAAATGTAGCACTTTCTGTTCTTTTTTGTTGGTAGTAGAAAAAGGATGGGACCCAAAAAGAGCAACTACGCACAAACCACAGGCATTTGTGGGAGGATAGCTCCGAAAAAGAAGGTGACAAAGAAGGTGACAGAGGCAGAAGTAGGTCTAAGAGCTGTTGTTTTTCACCAAGCAGAGGCCCACAGCCTATCAAAGATTTGTGCAGTACCGACAACCAGAGCTAACGCTTTGGAGACAGAAAGGGCAAAGAGGAAGGAGAAACAAATACATCAACACAAAAGAGATAGTCCCTGTTCATCTTGATCATCATACCTCCATGAAGCAGGTCCATCCTCCATGGGCAAATATGCCATGAAGGAGGACGTGGGATATCTGAGGGACAATTTGAGTTTTCTCCCAGCTGAACCGAGAGAAGATGAATTTTCCAAACTGTTTCCCCAGTGCAAGGGGCCTTCTGGTCCTGCTCTTGTATTGAATGAAAAGACAAACTCACTGCCTTTAAGGTAGTGGAAGGATTTGAATCACTTATCCATCCCAAGATTCTTGTAAAAAAATGTGCATGTTGGAGGAGGCTGACTCAGATCGACTACACTCAGTGAAGCTGGATAGACTTTATCAGGGAACAATTGGTAAATCCATAAGATTGCACTCTTTTATGATGAAGGGGATAACACGATTAAGTCAAATTTGAAGAAGGCCTATGCCGGCAAAAACTCTGCTTTTATGGCTAGGATCAATGCATACTATACAGCCCAGTCATTGAAGAAAGGCTTTGACATATTTGCTGGGGCTATGAAAGAGGGAGAAGATTGTTCAGAGCTGCTAGCAAATATAGGACTACTGGTGATAGAGCGTTTCCAGCCTAATAATTTACTTATAGTTGGACGCTCTTGGGTCGATGAATCTTTTGACCAAGTGGGACTCTCCTTACTCGGGAGTAATCAATCAAATCAATAATCGATAATCAATAACGAACATAAGCAATACCCTGATCAACATAACACTTCACAATTAATCCAGAATACATTTCGGCGAAACCATGACCTTTCGGTCATGAATAACCACACCAGTTTATGCAAAGTTAATGAATTTATTTCCCTATATTAACAAAGCTAGCACAATGTAGATGTGTCTCAACACCAAATGATATATGTAAATGAACATTAATAGCTGTCCATAACGGCGAAACAGATGCAATCTATGCAGCATTTGAATAACAATGCCTTCTATGATGGCAACGCAAACCACTAAAACTACAATCTGTAATGGGCTAATTGCATACATTTAGTCAGCATAACAAGGTCTCAAATTGCATCGTGCATCAAATGAATCCTCATCTAACCTCAAATTAGCATCAGCATGTGGGTCTTCATGCAAAAACAATTTAGCAACATTAATTTAGAAAACTCCTAACTAGGGCCCTTATCAAAAATCAGCAGTTGGTTACCTAAAAAGAAAACACAATGCAATTGTACAATTTTCCTTTCATATTTACCAAATTCAATCAGCATTCAATGAAGTCTTCGTCTCACAGGTACCGGATTCGATCAGCATGGGACGGGGGCAAAGGGGCAGGGTGGACGGGGCAATTGCCTCACAGCGGCAAGATAAAAGGACAACTATTACTTCATGCAAAGGGGCAAATCAAAGTTAAAGTCTCTAGGGCGAGAATTACTTAAAGTCTCTTTCTCTCGATTAGAGAAAGCATCAAAGTCTCTCAAAATGGCGTCGAACATCAATTGGCATCGTAGAAGATAGGCAATAATGTCCGATAGATAATGGCCGTTTTCTTCCTTGTGCACCTGGTTTAAATAGACAACAGTTCAAATCCAGTAGGGTCTTCCATTGGAGGGTTCATAGGTTAGCTTCAAATTGTCCAATCAAAAACAACAGTTCTCAAGCTTTTACTTAAGCATACATTATCCTTGGAGTCGGGAACGTAAGTTGCAACATATTTTACCAATTAACTCACTTTCAGAGCGTCCATTGTCTGCACCTGCAGATTGACCTTGGAGTGAAGAAGAAAAAATGCCAGGCTGGCACGAAACCTTAAGATAAGCATGTGAACGATCTCACTGGAAAAGTACAGCTTCAAGCAAGAATACACGTTTCATTAGCACATCGGAAAAATACGAGCATCTAAATCGTGAGACATGGCAAATAGGCCAAAGCCTCCACTAAAGTTATGCTAAGCTAAAGCATTTCTAACAAGCAAATCATGGCACACGTTTACGATTATGTCAAACTAGTACAATTCTAATACATCACATTATATGAAGCACGCTTATAAATGTTGGCAAACTACGCTGAGGGCACATTTTGTCCCCGTACAATCTTATTTAGTTCGATTAAAGTCACACTTGATTATTGCAGCACTACGTTTATGCACTAATAAATGTAAAACCTTCATTTCAGCTTCATCAATCCCTCCTCTGATGACTACTTGTCATCACACAAAACTATTCTCACTAATTTTATTCCATTAAAATTCTGTCAGTTCTCTTTGCCTTTTAGTTCCCCTTGTCCTTGCTTTGTATTCTTCTGCCATTCTTTTAATCATTTTCTCTTCCTTCCTTCTTTTAATTCTTTCCATGATCATTATTATTCCTCTTTTTATTCCCCAAATTCCAAATATGCAAATTAGTACTATTAATATTCCCTGTATTATTTTTAGCAAAATTCTATTCCAAATGCCACCAAGCCAATTTCCCACTGAAGCAAGTCCCTTTCCAACCTTCTCCCACACTCCTGGTTCTTTCAATTCCTTCAAATCTGCACTCTCTTTTGTTAGATTAGCAAGCATTGTTTTAATCTTCACACTATTATCTGGTATATACGTGCAACAGTGTCGCGCACCAAGCATTTTGCAAACGCCGCCATCCTTTGCTAAAAGAATGTCCAAGGCAAGCCTATTTTGAAGAGTCATAGCTCTTTCCGCTGCAAGTTCAGCATCTATCAGGATTATAGCACCTGAAAACTTTGTCAACATGTTATCCACTATAGTAGACAACTTTCTTATTTTGATGGAATTCAACACAACTCCCAATGAAGGAATCATGGCTCCAAATATATCTCCTACCACAGCAGCTGCGGTCTCTCTTTTCTGGATACGATGGGATCCAGATGTCTTTGGAATCATCGATAGGTCATCCAGTTGATAAACCTTTGGGAACACTATACCCAAATAACATCTCCCCCACCATCCCTTTGGAAGACGATAATAGGCATTATGCCGACAAATGTAATATACACCTGGAATGACAGGATCAAGTCCGTTCAGCATGAATGTCCATTTGGCCTTAAAGATAAACGTGTGTTTACACTCACTCGCTCCTACAAAAATGTTATCATAATAAGATTCACCTCGATATATACAAAATTTCCCTAGATGCCAAGCATCTAAAGCTATTCTCCCTTGTGTCTTTATTGCAGCAAAAGCATAATTATCTACTGAAGTCCTCTTATGTAGCTCCTTTTCTAATTTCGCATTCATTTGTGCCCTCCTATCATCTGTGCGATCTAAAAAGCTTATTTCTACTGCAGAGAGGGAGCAGGTAAGATTTTCCCTATGAGCGTGAGCTGTTTCAAAAGGTTGCATTGGCTCGAAAAATTCCCTCATTATTTTAGCATCCCAATCTTTAGCAATCTGGCTTAGCTGCATGATTATAGGAACATATGCAAATGTAACATCATAATTTGAGTAAAAATACTGTATGTTGGTTTGACCGTAAAATCTAGAAGTTACTATACTACATGTAATCCCATATGTAAGAGGCATGTGATGATAAGTCACCCCTTCCGTTACCGATGTCGGTATCTGTGTACACACATAACAATCTTTCGCATCCATAGTCTCAACATATTCTGTTAGCAAGCGATAGAAAACATTATATGAAAGCTCCTTTTTATCATGCAAGTGTCTCTCATCTAATTCTAGTCTTTTCAGTGCAGTTAGTTCAGTGACAGTAACAGGAGCATAAGTAGAAGCATCAATTTTCTCATTCTCACTCTTACCATGCATTGCAAGCACCATTATCATTATTATTAGTACACATGCAATTACCAAGCCTAAACACACATATTTACAATATTTCTTTCTACCGTTTTGCGTCATGATCTGTATAGAATCAGAGAGCTAGAAGCACCTGTAAAAGAAACGATTTAGCAATTCAGTTACAAAGCTGAACGAGCGCAATGTTCACACAGTTTTCTTCAGAAGCCAAGTCACTTATCGGTTAGCAGCATTTGTCTCAATTCGGCAATAACTCCGTCTCAATTCGGCAATAACTCAGTTTTTTTTTTTTTTTTCAAAGTTCAATAACTCACTCTCTTTTTTTTTTTTTCAGTAGGCAACGTTGTCTCAAATCGTGTTTAAGAGTCAATCAGGTTTTCAAAGTCTTATCAGGTTAGCAAATGTCTCATCCGGTTTAGCAATGTCTCAGCTGGTTGTATCACGTTAGATTATAGAAAGCAATGTCATTTATCAGCTTTTCAATCAACAGTGTCCATAAAACTTTTCTTTTCTATTGGTATCTCTTCTTCTTCGTTCTCGAGGCTAAGAGACACAAATTCGTCAGTCCAATCGTCATGGACTACATATGCCCATTCAGGACCAGAATATCTCCTGTTCGGTATCCTTTTCCTTTTCAATTTTGCATCTCTCTTTGATTCTGCCTCACTGGTACTTTCCTCTTTGGTCAAGTCTTTTCCTTCACTTGAGGTTGGTACCACGACAGACACTTCTTTTCTTTTCTCTTTCACTTTTAGCCCTTCATCATTCAACTTTTCTCTAGTTCCTAGTTTTACTGGCGATCTACTTTGTCTTTTCTTTGCACCGTGTCCATTTGATGGACCTGCGATCTCTTCTGGAGAAGTTTGAACAGTTTCGTTCTGTTCTGCCTTGTCCCCTTGTTCTGGAGAGACAATCACGTTTTCTTTTTCCTTTTCGGTACCGTCTGCTTCTGGGAAAGCCCTCCTCTGATCAGGCTCTCCTGCTTTTTCACCTCTTTCAAGCCCTTTGTCACCGTTACTTTCTTCAGGCTCTGTATCACTTTCAGCTGCTTCAGGCTCTTTGTCACCTTCAGCTGCTTCAGGTTCTTTGTCGCCCTCAGCTGCTTCGTCGCTGTCTGAGGTTTCTCCTTGGTCTTCCCCAAGTGAGTCTGTTTCTTCGTCCTCAGAGAATATTTCTCTCTCCTCTATGTCTGCCTGTTCGCTTCCAGTTCTGTTTTGCTCGGTCTCAGCGCTCGACACTTTATTATCAGCTACTGGCAGTTTCACCGCTTCAACTTCCTCATCTGTCGGACACAACACTTTCTTTGTGTGACTGGCGTGAATCCAGTTGGGAACCCCCGCACACTTCACAGCGGTAGTTGTCGTCAGGATCACTTGGAAAGGGCCTTTCCAACGGGGTTCCAGACACGACTTCCTCACGTGCTTCTTTATCACGACCCAGTCACCTGCTTTCAGTGTGTGTCCTGGACCTTGGATCGGTGGCAAGGTGGTTGCTTCCACCTGGTGAGAGAAAGAGCGAACCACGTCAGCCAGACCTTTGCAGTAGTCTAACACCATATCATCTGTAATATTCAAAAGCGCGTTTGCGGGAACTGCAGGAAGTCTCATGGCCCTGCCCATGAGTATTTCGTGCGGAGACAATCCAGTCTTTCTGTCAGGGGTGTTTCTCATTGACATTAACACCAAGGGCAATGCGTCAGGCCATTTCAAATTTGTCGATGCACATATTTTCGCCATTCTTGATTTCAGTGTACCATTCATTTGCTCCACCAGTCCTGATGCTTCTGGGCGATAGCTACAATGCAGTTTTTGCTCAATGTTCAGCGCTGCGCAAAGTAACTTTATCACCTCGTTATTGAAGTGACTTCCCCTATCTGATTCTAAAGAGATCGGGAATCCGAAACGTGGTATTAACTCCCTCAACAATAGTTTTGCAACTGTAAGGCTGTCATTTCTACGTGTAGGGTATGCCTCAATCCAGTGACTAAAAATGCACACAATCACCAACACATACTTCAGACCTCCATGCACAGGCATCTCAATAAAGTCCATCTGCATTCTGCTGAACGGGCCACTGGCCCTGCCAATGTGGCTCGCGTTCACAACTGTTCCCTTTCCTGGGTTCATCTGCTGGCAAATGACACAACGATGGCAAACTGCTTCTGCAGCTTGACGAAATCTGGGGTTAAACCAATCAGTTTTGAACAATCTTATCATGGCATCTCTCCCTAGGTGAGCCTGCCCATGATAGAACCGCGCTAGCTGCGATAGAAGACAATTTGGTAAAACATATTTTCCCTCATTTGAAACCCATAACTCATCTGGTCTCTGTGTACATTGTGATTTAATCCAGGAAGCCTTTTCATCCTCCCTGACGCTATTCTGCAATGCTTTTAGTTCATCCATTGTATCTACGACCTTTAAAGCAAATGCTTCAGCTGGTTCAAGCTCTGGCTCACTTATCGAATTCCATTCATCCCTGAGCAGTATACAGTTCAAGGCACAAAATCTTGCGACTTGATCCGCATATGCATTTCCCTGAGAAACATATTCCTGTCCTTTTGTATGAGCACTACACTTTACCACTGCAATTTCGGCTGGCATTTGAATGGCGTGTAACAATTCCCTTATTCTCTCCCCGTTTTTCACTGGGGACCCTGAAGAAGTCAGGAAACCTCTCTGTGACCATAGTTGCCCAAAGTCGTGCACAATTCCAAACCCATACTGACTATCAGTGTAAATGGTAACCTTCATCAATGTAGACAATTGGCATGCTCTTGTAAGGGCTACAAGCTCTGCTACTTGTGCGGAGTATACTCCTTGAAGCCAGGACGCTTCCAAGACACCTGTTACAGTACATACAGCATATCCTGCTTTCAAAATTCCCATTGCATCTCTTAAACATGACCCATCAACAAAAATAATTTGGTCATTTTCATCAAGTTTGGTATCCTTAATGTCAGGTCGGGGTTTTGTGCAAAATTCAGTCACCTGAAGACAGTCGTGCTCGACGTCTTCAGCGTTCTCAATTTCAGCATTTTCTCCAGGAAGCAAGGTTGCTGGATTCAACGTAGTGCACCTCTTCAGCTGCACATTCGGTGAGCCCAGAATTATTGTTTCATTCCTTGTGAGTCTTGCTCCAGTCATGTGTTGAGTTCGGGAGCGGGTCAAAAGTATCTCAACTGAGTGAGGGAACATGACTGTTAATGGATGTCCCATCACTATTCCTTCACTCTGAGTGAGGCTGATACCAACTGCTGCTACGGCGCGCAAACACCCTGGAAGTGCTGCTGCGACCGGATCCAAAGTAGCTGAAAAATATGCTACTGGTCTGTTTATGCCACCATGGGCTTGGGTCAAGACAGACAAAGAACATGCATCACGTTCATGACAAAACAATGTGAAAGGTTTTGTGTAATCAGGCATACCTAAAGCTGGAGCCCTGCACATGCACTCTTTCAATTCAATAAAAGCATCCATCTCATCTCCTTTCAGCTCAATTTCATCCAATGCATCCTTCTGGGTCAGTTTCAGTAAAGGCTTTGCTAGAGTCGAGAAGTTGGGAATCCAGTGGCGACAGTAGCTCACCATCCCCAAGAACTTCCTCACCTCCCTCCTTGTCTTTGGTGGTCTCATTTGAAGTACACTTGTTATTCTTTCCTTCATTATTCTCCGTGACCCTTTCTCTATTTGGTGACCCAAGTATTTCACTTTCTTCTGACAGAACTGCAACTTTGAAGGAGACACCTTGTGTCCATTCCTTCCCAAATGGTTCAGTAGGGCAATGGTATCAGCTGTGCAGCCACTTTCTGTCTTAGCTGCAATCAGTAAGTCGTCAATGTACTGTACTAGGACTGACTCGAATGGCAATTCTAACGCTTCCAAGTCTTTCTTTAGAATCTGATTGAAAATTGACGGTGACTCAGAAAACCCTTGAGGAATTCGACACCAACTGTAGACTCTGTCTAGGAATTTGAAACAAAAGAGAAATTGGCTGTCCTCATGAAGAGGCACCGAAAAGAAAGCTTGTGACAAGTCGATGACTGAGAACCACTCGGCATCGCAAGGGATTTGAAACATTATCACAGCTGGATTCGGCACTACAGGGCAGCATTTGACTATGATGTCATTAATTTTCCTCAAGTCCTGCACAATTCGGACCTTTCCACTCGGCTTTATTAGTCCCATGATTGGTGAATTACATGGACTGCTTAGCACTTCTTTCAGTACTCCCTGTTTTACAAACTCGTCAATGAGTTGGGCAACTTTCATGAGGGTGTCTTGTGCCATGTGGTATTGTGGGGTCTGGGGAAAGGTTACATTGGGTTTTACTGTCACTTTCACTGGTTCCACTCCTTTCACCAATCCCACCTCCTTTCCTGTCATATCCCACACTTCTTTTCCGACTGTTTCCCGTAACTCAGCTGGAATATCTTCTTCAGTTAACATCGGAAGAAGGGTAATCAGAGGATAATTTTCATCGACAACTTCCATCTTGTCCCCTTCTACACTGTGCTCCTCTTCCCCATCACTGCTCGTCTGAATTCTGATTCCATCGTACGAACACATAATCGAACATCCCAATTTGCACAATAGGTCTCTCCCTAACAGTGCTATCGGGCTTGAGTCACATACCACAAAATTATGTAACCCTTGGTAGTTACCAATGCTGATTGGTACTGGATCTGTGATTGGGTTCGTCAGGTACCTGTTTGCTACTCCCACCACTTGAACTGTTCTCCCTGAGAGGGGCAAATTTGGGACTTCAATGCTCCTAACAGTTGAACGTGTGGCTCCTGTGTCAACTAAGAATGAAACACGATGACCCATAACTTTTCCCTCTACATATGGACCCTTTTGATCAACTTCCAAGGATGCTGCAAGCACACAATTTCCCTCCTCATCTGAACTTTCACTCTCCCATACATTGTTTATTCCACTCTCACTGTGTAATGGAAACTGTTGTACTGTGCCATTTGTATTCATCACCTGACCCGAGACCTGTGGAGGAACCATCACTTGCTGCTGATTCATTGGTGCCAAAGGTATTTGCATTTGCTGATTAGGTACTATGGGTAACTGCTGTTGCATCGGCTGCATTTGCGTCATCTGCATACGGGGCATTTGCATCTGCTGCGGCTGCATAGGCTGTAATCCTTGCAGCTGATTTATGGTCTGAAAATTTGGGTTTGGACCTCTCATTTTCGGTCCCCTCATTGTCTGGAATGCATTGACATCATTGTTTTGCTGACCAACACCTGCACCTGCACCTTCCTGCACCATCATTGGGCACTCGCGTTTCCAATGTCCGACAATTCCGCACGCATGACACGGCATCACCCTTTTCATTGCCTGCATACCATTCGAAGTCACAACAGTATTCAAATCCGGACCATTATTCACAAAACCTCCTCTGCCTCTGCCTCTCGCCTGTGGCTGGAACACCATATTTCCCTGCGGCTGCGGCTGCAGTTGCGGTACCTGCTGTTGGATCCCCTGCAACCCTTGCAAACCTGTCTGAGCTGCTTTAAGCTGCATCATCATCACCTTCTCTTTCAACCTTTTCTGTTTCACATCTATTTCGTCGCTACAGTATTTCGCATAAGTCAACACCTCATCAATCGGTTTCGACTGCCAACAAATCAAATGCGTCTTTATCATCTGACTTATCTCTGGTCTCAACCCTTCCACAAATCTAAACACAAAATGAAGCATGTCCTTCGCCCCTATTGTTTCCGTGCCACTGTAGTTCTTGAACGCTTTCAACAACCTCTCATAGTAACCATGAATCGACTCTTTAGCCTCTTGGGCAGTTCTATCAATCTTCTGCCAATCCACATTTTTCGCTGCAACCTTCATCTTCAAATGCTCAATCACCTTGTGGTACAAGCTCATCACCATAGGTGATGGTGCACCCGTATCCCTGTCTCTCTCTGGTTCACTTGTCGGCCAACCTACAGCCCTTTTGCATTCCTCCCACAAGTCTGCCGGAACCACAATCTCAAAGAGGGTGTTCAGGTCTTCCCAAAGACATTTTGCAAGCTTCACAAACCTATCAGTCTGTTGATACCATTCAATCGGTTTCTCTCTCAGTTTGGGAAAATCATCCGTAAAAGACTGAATGTCACTTCTGTGCCACGGTACATGTATCAATTTCCCCCTGCTGTCTCCCTCATTGGTAACATGGTTACTGCATCACTACTCTGTGGTCTTTTCTCCTTGTGCTCTGGGACACTGTCTTTCTTCTTTTCCTTTTTCTTTGCCCACCTGCTTTCCCATTTGTCCAAGCACCTCCACACTTGTGCACTCTGCAGCAATTCTCTAAGGTGTGTCTTCATGCCTGCTGACCTCATGTGTTCAAAGTCTGTGGTCCCGAAATCCAATCTATAGCTCCTGCTCAAGTGTTTTGTCTTGTCTATCTCAACCCCGTTTTTGTCAGCTATTTCTTGCAACCTTCTGTGTACCTTATTCACTTCTCTCGTAATCCTGGGACATAGATACCTCAGCTCTTCTTCCGAGTAGGACTCTAGCCTATTCACACCCATAGTCCCTTCCACCAACTCTTCTGCTTCCATGCTCAACCTTACCCTATTCAGGTAGTCTTCCCCCTTCCCACTTGTTGAGCTTTGTGTGGAATTCAGACTGTTGAACCACTGTGTTAGCTGTTGCGCATTCAACCCCATCAGTGTAGCATTCACATCGACTGCCATCGATGGTTGCGGCAACTTCTCAGTGTTCGATGTTAGAGGTATTATCAGTGGGGGACTCGACCTCACCACTGTCGACTGAGCACATATGGGACTAAACTCCATCAAGGACCCAGATCCAGTTGGCTGAGCCGCTATTGGAGTTACCTCTGGAGTGTTTTCTATGCACCTCCTCTCCGTCCCATTCTGCAGCATTGATCCCTGACCGCTCATACCTAAGTTAGGCTGGGTGTACAAAGGTACCGGTGGACCTACAGTAATGGGTAGGGTTATCGCATCTGGGTTCTGTCCATTCCCCAGGTTCTGAGGCATGTTCATTCCCACACCATGGGTCATCATTGCCGGCATGCCCATCTGACTCCCCGTCATCTGAGCATGTGCGGTTCCCCCCTACATCTGCTTTTGAGGCATCAAAAACTGAGTTGATTCAGCTTGTGCCAATGTTGGGTTGCAACCATTCTGTACTCCCATTACGGTTGGATCTAGAATCATTCCTGCACTGTTGTCACTGCTGTAATACCTTGGGACCTGCGGCTGATAGTTTTCTGCTTGTTTCAACATGGGCACATCTGGATATATTCTCCTAACCTGCGGTATCTGCGGGGTGAACAGTAAACTCGGGTCCTTAGATCCCGATGGCATTTCTGAATTCGGAGTTTCATTATTCTGTACCGGTGCCGGAGGGGCAGAACTGGTACTTGGACCTTGTCCACTCTCTGCATAGGGTGGTGGACGGTCGTTCAGCAACTGCATGATGAACTCCTCATCATCTGACTCTTCTTCTCTATCTTTAGAACACCTCCTGTTTGTCTTACAGGTAGCTTTCTTGCCTGTCTCCTCTCCTTCCTTAGCAATTGCGGGAAACAATTTTATCCCCTGCAATACATCTGACCTCCACACCTTCTGTGCATTATCCCACCTAGCGTCCGCTAGTGTCTTTTCTACCTTTCTCATTCTGGTCTCGAACTTCTTTTGCTGTTGCTGTCTAGCCATTAGTTCCCAAATCGCTAGAGCCTCAAACTGTGCTGGCCTTGGAGGTACCTTCATGTCGTACATCGCAAATCTCAAATTCTCTAGGATCCTTATATTGAATGTCCCATGGATCGGGAATGCTACGCTCCCATGTTTCTCTGTCAGCTTGTGCCATTGCTTTAGCCAAAGACACGGAGCTACCCCCTTTTCCTCCATTACAATGTAAGCTGGTGTACCTTCGGGTGGCGTCTCCTCTCCTACGCTCGCTTTAATGTAAGACTCTCCCTTCATCGCACTCTTTAACGCTTTAAAAAATTTCATTTTCTCGTCTTTTATTTCACAAAATTTGTAATCAATAGGTGACTTTAATTCCCGGAATACTCTTCGCTTGCCTTTCCCCTTCCAATCGAGCCCCCCGGACTGCGTCCAATCCGTGCGCGACCCTTCTCTGCAACCAACCTATCCCAGCGCGGCTCCTAGTGACGTCACACCCACACACACTGCGGCTGACAAAGCCTCGCGGCTTGTCCTCCTTCACTCAGCTCCTCTCGTAACAACTTCTAGCATATATCGCGAGAAACCAAAAATATAAAACAGATCTGTCGGTTTACTACAGGAAGGGTAACACAATCGCTTCAGGACCTTAGGGATTTTTCACTAGCCTCTGCAGTTATTCCATCTTTCTCGGTCCCCACGTTCGCAAGCAAATCTGACCCGCAGACTCTGCTCTCAACTTGTCAATGATCTATTCTAGTGCACTTAGAATTTGTCAAAGCCCGAAGTCGAAGTTTCTTTCACTCCCTTAACACACGTACCGACTCGTTGACCACGCCCGATCAACCTACTAAACCGACCAGACCACAACATAAACAAGTGTCTCATACACTTTTCAACATACTCCGGAGTTTCTTGACCTCGCAGGGCCCGTCTCAACAACAACAACCACGTGGACCTTTTTCTGCACAAAGCGCCACATACACGTGAAGTTCGACGACTTCCCTACTCTCACACTCGGAGTCGCACCTCCGCTATTTCTATGAAGTTCGACGACTTCTCTACTTCTACACTCGGAGTCGCACCTCCGCTATTCTCTAAAATCCTCGCAACCTTTTCACACAATCTGCGGCAATAAGCTGTGCAAGCGCAAAATCATAACTTCTCTCATACCGTCACTAGTACCACCAACGCTGATTCCACACCTCCGTTCTCTCCATTCGCAAGCTCCGAGATCCCGGGAAAGTCGCGGGGGACTTAGCCCATCATCATTCTCTCAATCTGTTTTACCCAAGAAAATCTAATTCAACTTCTCGAGTGGGATCTCAAAGAGCGTAACCGTTAATTCAACACCATGTACTTTAAGAGTACGGGGTCCCAAAAGGCGAAACCGTCCTCTGCTACCATCTACTGATAGAGCGTTTCCAGCCTAATAATTTACTTATAGTTGGACGCTCTTGGGTCGATGAATCTTTTGACCAAGTGGGACTCTCCTTACTCGGGAGTAATCAATCAAATCAATAATCGATAATCAATAACGAACATAAGCAATACCCTGATCAACATAACACTTCACAATTAATCCAGAATACATTTCGGCGAAACCATGACCTTTCGGTCATGAATAACCACACCAGTTTATGCAAAGTTAATGAATTTATTTCCCTATATTAACAAAGCTAGCACAATGTAGATGTGTCTCAACACCAAATGATATATGTAAATGAACATTAATAGCTGTCCATAACGGCGAAACAGATGCAATCTATGCAGCATTTGAATAACAATGCCTTCTATGATGGCAACGCAAACCACTAAAACTACAATCTGTAATGGGCTAATTGCATACATTTAGTCAGCATAACAAGGTCTCAAATTGCATCGTGCATCAAATGAATCCTCATCTAACCTCAAATTAGCATCAGCATGTGGGTCTTCATGCAAAAACAATTTAGCAACATTAATTTAGAAAACTCCTAACTAGGGCCCTTATCACAAATCAGCAGTTGGTTACCTAAAAAGAAAACACAATGCAATTGTACAATTTTCCTTTCATATTTACCAAATTCAATCAGCATTCAATGAAGTCTTCGTCTCACAGGTACCGGATTCGATCAGCATGGGACGGGGGCAAAGGGGCAGGGTGGACGGGGCAATTGCCTCACGGCGGCAAGATAAAAGGACAACTATTACTTCATGCAAAGGGGCAAATCAAAGTTAAAGTCTCTAGGGCGAGAATTACTTAAAGTCTCTTTCTCTCGATTAGAGAAAGCATCAAAGTCTCTCAAAATGGCGTCGAACATCAATTGGCATCGTAGAAGATAGGCAATAATGTCCGATAGATAATGGCCGTTTTCTTCCTTGTGCACCTGGTTTAAATAGACAACAGTTCAAATCCAGTAGGGTCTTCCATTGGAGGGTTCATAGGTTAGCTTCAAATTGTCCAATCAAAAACAACAGTTCTCAAGCTTTTACTTAAGCATACATTATCCTTGGAGTCGGGAACGTAAGTTGCAACATATTTTACCAATTAACTCACTTTCAGAGCGTCCATTGTCTGCACCTGCAGATTGACCTTGGAGTGAAGAAGAAAAAATGCCAGGCTGGCACGAAACCTTAAGATAAGCATGTGAACGATCTCACTGGAAAAGTACAGCTTCAAGCAAGAATACACATTTCATTAGCACATCGGAAAAATACGAGCATCTAAATCGTGAGACATGGCAAATAGGCCAAAGCCTCCACTAAAGTTATGCTAAGCTAAAGCATTTCTAACAAGCAAATCATGGCACACGTTTACGATTATGTCAAACTAGTACAATTCTAATACATCACATTATATGAAGCACGCTTATAAATGTTGGCAAACTACGCTGAGGGCACATTTTGTCCCCGTACAATCTTATTTAGTTCGATTAAAGTCACACTTGATTATTGCAGCACTACGTTTATGCACTAATAAATGTAAAACCTTCATTTCAGCTTCATCACTGGCTAGATTCCTCTCCAACAAAGCCTAAGATGGTCACCATTAGTAGCCAGAGGTTCCATTGTGGGTCGTTGTCAAATCTGGCTCAGTGATTAGAAAACTGAGTATTCACAGAAAGCAATATTATTGAAGATTTATTTCAAAAGCATGACACTTCCGGAGATCAGGTGAATGTGGCGGTCACTACAGCTTCTAAACACTGAAAACATGACTTACCCTATAAGAGAAAGTTGTCAGTTCCGAAGTGGGAAGGAAGAAGTTCAGTGAAATTCCCCAAATGTCCCTATCAGGCTCCAGCAAACTGCATATCTATTTACACAGTATGCTATAAGCCCTTGAGGAAAAACAGGCATCAGAGAAAGAAACCATAGCTCTTGTGCACCCAAATCTCAGACTTGTACTTGAGGAATCTTCAGGTGTCCCTAAGTAACATAAACTTTAAATAAGAACATACAATTCAAAATAGTTTTACAAGCAAGAATCACAAAATGAAATGAGCTTTATTTTACCAGAAAGTGACCAATGAGATGAAGTAAGGAGTCCTCCTAATACCAGATCCCAGCGGCCTCCAGGTAAGGCTGAAGGAAAACAAAATGAGAGAAACAGAAACAAAATTCCCTACAAATAAATGAACAGCACTAGCCCTCAATGCTAACTAGCACGTCAGGTGACCCAAAGCAAATCAAAACAAAAACGAGTAGGGAGCAGAGAAATATAGAACGTGAACGGCAACTGGTAATAACTGAATAACACACAGGCGTTGTGAGGCGAGGATTACTGGTCATACCTCTATTTATTTAGTCCCAGAATTATTCGCCCATCTTTGTCTGGCGTGACCCCACCCTTTTATGTCCCAGCCTCTCCTCCATCTTATTAACGCGGCACTGGTTATCACTTGGACTCCCCAACGCTCGATATGCCTACTATAGACAGGCCCAGCAAACACTCCATGCCAACGACAAATAAATAATGGGAAAGGGAGATAGCAAGCAGCACAAACTCACCTTTGGCAAGCATAAGCAAACACCGCAACACGGGGCGTCCAGGATGGCTGAGAGGGAGGCTCACGGGGGAGAAGACACTGATCTGTCCATTAACGGCACTATAATCATGATGGAACTTCGCGCTGGCTTTAAAGCGATTTGACACCATAGCAGGTCGCCTTGACCGCATGTGGCAGCGCCTTGACAAACAAGATACAGGTATGGAACATGCAGAGGACTGGATATCTAAAGCATAGGATGCCGCTGCAGCTATTACTCGAAGAGTGGAGGTCTTGGAATCCCATTTGTGCAAAGTTGCTATAAAAAATTAAGACCTTGAATCGCAAAGTCGGCGCAAAAACATCTGTATCCTTGAGGTTCCAGAATCAACGAATACGGGGCACATGGACATTTTCGTTAAGTGTCTGCTTGCCGTCTTGTTTGATCGCTCCAACTTCACCTCTACCTTTGTGGTTGAATGTGCCCACCGGTCACTCATGGCGTGCCCCCCCACATCCAATCATTGCCTGCCTTCTGAATTTCAGAGACCGTGACACAGCACTCTGCCTGGTCCATGAAAAGGCTCCTCTGCAACATAAGGGCACTGCAATCTCCATTTACCCTGACTATACCATATCCATGCAGGAAACCAGGCAGAAATTCCAAGATGCTACAGCTGCTCTCAGAAAACATGGACTCCACTATTGCATGCTGCATCCCCCAAGGCTGCATGTTGATGTCCAAGGCAAAACACGCTTTTTGAAAAACCTGCTGACGTAAGACACTTTTGCAAGAAATACTCCAGATCATCCATGCACCCAGACCACTCGACTTCGGATCACACCCCGCCACCTGGCCCAGGCGCTTCTAGCCAGGAACATTTTTTGTGTGACTTAAACACAGATTGGATGCGCTCAGTATGCAAGACTGGTGCTCCCCCCTCCAGTGGTGGCCTGACTACCGTGTGTACGCTCTTTGACTGCCCCCCTGGAGGGCATTTTCTCCACGTAATCGGACTGACTGTCCTATCTGGGGCTCCTCTACTGCACCCACGCTCGGTACACATTTCTAGGACATGGGATCTATCCATGGTAGCATTGTCACTCTTCTATGGTTGACACCTTGTTATACAATACATTGGGTTTATGTTGTTCAGTTTTCTTCTGTGCGTCACTTGTCTTTTTTTCATCAGTTGTGGGTGGGAGGCACGGGATGGTTTGCATACCACTAGTTTTGGTATTGTTTGTTTCTTCAATGTAAACACATGCCCACATAAGCAACACTTTCACGCTGCCCTTAAGCAACTATGGTGGTCATTACAGCAATGGCGGTAAAAAACACCTACCGCCACAGTGACAGCCGCCAACATACCGTCACCACGGCTACCATCCATCCGCCATATAATGATCACTGCCAGACGTCTGCCACAAGAAGGGTGGAAATCCGGCAGTGATCATACTGGCGGACGGTGGTAAGCTGGCGCTGCTACCACCAGCACTGCCACGCCAGTTGAACGCCGCCAGCCGAATCATGACCTGTGATATGGCCTGGCGGTGTTCTGCTGGCGGGGCGCTGCTGGCCGTAGCAGCGCCACTTCCCATTCCCTGCCAGAAGACCTCCTCGACAAAGGTAAGTCCGACAGGAGAGGGGGTGGGGGTTGTTGTGAGTTTGTGTGTCTGAGTGTGTGAGTGCGTGTATGAATGCATCTGTGTGTGTTGTGTTGTTTGCGTGGGTGTATGCATGTGAGTGAATGCGTGTAAGAATGGAGAAGTGAGTGCGTGTCTGCATGTCAGTGTGATCGTGCGTAAGAATGTGTGCGAGCATGTATGAATATGTGTATGCCATTGTGTGTTATTGGGTGTATGCATGGTGCGTGTGTGTATGGGGGGTGAGTGTGAGGATCGGAGGAGGTGGGGGCGAGTGTGAGGATCAGACCAGGTGGGGGGAGTTTGGATGGAGAGGGAGTGGAGGGCGTCTGGTGAGTGTTGGGGGGGTGGGTGTGCCGGCTACCGGTGACAGGGAAGGACTTCCCTGTCACTGGTAGGTCCTAAAGCCATGGTTTTTGTGGCATTGCTAACTCCACAAAAACCATTGTGGTAGGCATGCTCATAATGCCACCAACGGTACTATGCTGGCCGCCGGGCTGGAGATTGACATCTCCGGCCCGGCGGCTGATAACGCCATGGCAGTATGAGTAGAGAAGTGGCGGGTTGGCTGCAGCTAACCCACCATTCTCATAATGTGGCGGTATGTTCCACCAGCCTGTTGGCAGTACTACCACCACATTAACACTCACTGCCGGGGTCATAATGACCCCCTAGATGTCTGACACACGACTGACACCACAACAGACCTTGGATGTTGCACTTTTTATCTTGGAATATCAGAGGCCTCAATGACCCACGTAAGGGGAAACAAGTTCTACAGTACTTACCTCGACATGGCACGCAGATCATTTTCTTGCAAGAGAGCCACATACCATCCACCTCCAACTGTACATTTGCTAAGCAATGGGGACCCCACTGCTACTTCTCAAACGACAGCTCTTATTCCCGTGTGGTTTGCACTCTGATCCATAAGAACATGCCTTTCCATCACCAGCACACCATCGTGGTTCCGGAGGGCAGATTTCTTCGGGTGAGGGGCATCTTGGGGGGCCGCCAGGTTGCACTACTTAATATATATCCCCCCAAACATCGACACCACTGACTTCTTTCACAGAAACCCACTTCAACAGAGAACCAGCTGACAACTTGATATTTGGGGGGTGGGACTTTAATCTACATCAGAACATTAAACTGAACACTGCGTCTACACACCCAAAACACCAAACTACACTCCAGACAAATACACCTGGATAATTGCAAAGTGCACTCACTGCCCGATCCCTGGCACTTATCCCCCGCCATAATGCTACCATACACATTCTATTTCGCCCCACATAGCACCTGCTTGTGGATCGATTTCTGGCTCCTGTCCCCCTCGGTACTACCCTGGATCGGTTGCACCACACACACTTATCTGGCCATTCCTCTGTCCGTTTTGAACTCCACATCTCTTGTTCAGACTACATGGAGCACCCCTTGTGCTTCCCCGCCATCCCCCTTCACGACAATGCCGTCTGTTCAGACCCCGCATGGCCATTACAGAATACTTAACCACTAATGCAGCCACAGCGCCCTCTAAAGCGGTGCTGTGGGAAGTCTTCAAGGCCTACATGAGAGAGATCATCATATCTAAATGCTATGGGATCTTGTGTTCCATTCATGAGGACATCGGCGGGGTGGAGGTGGCACTGGCTGACTTGGTCCAGGGGGATGCTGCGTGGACTGTGGAGGTGTCCTTACAGGCACAGTTCCGCCTCAAGGACAAGTTCCGGGAACTTGCAGAATGTGGAACAACATTTTTGGTCAAGTACACCGGGGCACATAAGTACAGCGAAGGAGATAGGGCAGGTCGCACGCTGGCTTGTCTCCTCTGACCCCCCTAAATCCCCTCATTCCAGAACTGCAGCTGCCCAATGGTGCCATAGCCTCAGGGGCCTCCGATGTGCAGGCACATCTCCTTGACTACTACACTCATCTCTATACTGCCCGGGTCCCACCTTGCACTCCCAAGTGCTCACAATACCTTGATGAGGTGGCCATGGTGTGGCTGCACTCAGTGCAGCAACAATACCTTAGTGAACTGTTTACCGAAGTGGAGATCCTGCTCGCCATTGATGCACTGGACTGCTCCAGGGTATCTGGGTCGGATGGAGTTATCAGTATTTTCTACAAAACTTACAAAGGCCTCTTGGTTCCCCACCTACTCGACATGTTAGGAAGCCCTGGAGCTTGGGGTGCTAACTCCCGTGCTCCGGTTAGCAGTGATCATATTGTTACTAAAACCAAATAAGGACCCCACACTTTGTGCCTCAGATAGGCCCCTATCCTTGCTAAATTTTTACAACAAAATTCTGGCAAAACTCCTTGCTAACCGACTGTCTCTGCTCCTGGACGAGATTATATCACCAGCCCAATCGGGTTTTGAACCCCACAAGTCTACATCCATCAACCTTTGAACAGACTTTGCCAGTCTCCACAGAGTCTCCCCCAAGACCCTTGCAGCAGTTGCCCTTTTTGATGCAGAGAAGGTCTTTGACTCCCTGGAATGTCCTATCTTGGAAGCCGTCCTACATAAGCTGGGCATGCCCCGTGGCTTTGTCTCTCTGATAATGCTGCTGTATTCCTCCACAACTTGTTGGCATCGCATTAACGGTGCACTGACACCCCACTTTTCCATTGCTATGGGGAACAGACAGGGCTGCCCTTTATCCCCTCTCCTTTTCAAAATTTTAATGGACCCTCTCGTCCGCTATTTGTAAGACAGACATTTACATAGGGGATTGCAATTCAAGAAAGGCTCCTTGCTAGTTTCTGTCTATGCGGATGATATCCTTTTATCGCTCGGACACCCTGCGGCCAATCTAGATCCAGTGCTTCGGGAGGTATCCCAATTCGAGAGGTTTCTGGGGCTAAAGATAAACTGGAACAAATCAGAAATGTTTCCTCTCACAAACATAGCTACCCCTTTACTTGTGAGTTCCCACTCTCCTGGTGCGAAGACCAGGTCAAGTACCTGGGCATCTGTATCCACAGAGTCCATGAACAAATAATCGCCTCAATTATGGTCTTGCGCTGGATAAGTTAAACACCCAGATAGAACGTTGGATCCACCTCCCCTTGTCTATGGTGGGCCGCATAGCGTTGGTCAAAATAGTAGTACTCCCACGATTTTTGTATTTTTTCATCAACATTCCGATCCCCCTCACTAACTCCTTCTTCACAACGCTTTGGAGCTCATTGACAAGATTGATATGGGCCAGTAGATGCCCACGCATCCACTGGGAGATACTGACCTTTCCGAATGACAGTGTGGGTTTTGGTATTCCACATTTTCAATTATACTACCTACCTGCACAGTGCTATTATGCATACTATTGGTACCATCCCGATCTGCAACTGCCATATACCATTCCGGGGAGAGATCAAGTGTTTCCCACCAGTCTGCGGTCTCTACTCCCGTCTGGTATCTCCCTCGACCCCACTGACATCGAACCCCTAGCCATAGCTTGCTGGGCGTGGCGTTAAATTGTGCACCTTCTAGCGTGCCCCTTGCTATACTCATCAGCCCTCCCCTTGGAGGACAACCAATGACTCCCACTTACATAGGAAACATTGGTGCACTCCACACTCCGCTCCCATAAGCTCATTGTCATGGGTGATCTTTTTCCCAACTGCCATGTGTTCTCGCGGACCAGAAATGCCCGCTTTCGGACTGCTACTAATATGGACCATTTTGTTCTCGGCTGCCTGCAGAGTGCACTCTGAGCGCTACTTCTTACACACTTGCGCCAGCAGACTTTGCCCCCCTCGCTCTGATCATCACGACTGATTCGAGCCGCAACTTAATTTCCAAGCTATATCATGGGAGGCAGAGCTGGGGCATCCGCTATCTAACAAATTGTGGTATGCTTGCTGCTCCCAGACTCGTACGGTTTCTCCTAACCAGAGGCACAAGCTTCTTCCTTATAAATTCCCCCTGTAGAATTTATGTGA
Organism: Pleurodeles waltl; assembly: GCF_031143425.1. Taxonomy (NCBI): domain Eukaryota; kingdom Metazoa; phylum Chordata; class Amphibia; order Caudata; family Salamandridae; genus Pleurodeles; species Pleurodeles waltl. The sequence goes on along the minus strand of NC_090440.1, from coordinate 546,535,664 downwards.
CGACCAGTGGCCTGGCTAAATTTGATCCCACGCGACCCTCCACTTGTTTGAAATGTGCTGCTGAAAACACTGACTTTGTACACATGACATGGACATGTGACGGTTGCCTACATACTGGGGAGAGGCCTTTACTATCCTCTCATCAATGCTGGGCATTACGGTTTGCCCGGACCCCCTGATGGCTCTGTTGGGCCACGTGGAGTCCACTGTCAACCCACTACGGTCGTAGCTCTCTTATGGGCTAAAACTGAAATAGCCCTACTTTGGTGCTGTAAGGCTCCCCTCACAACACAGGCATGGCTTCGAAGACTCTTATTTTGCGACACAACCAGTGAGGTTTACTCCTCCCTACAGCCCCCGACTTCACACCAGAGTGACATCTGGCAGCTACTCTATGCTTATCTGCTAACACTCGAGGGTACGGAACCGCGGGACACACAGGGACGCTGCCATTCTTCAGCTCATGCTTCACCCTCCCCTGTGTCCAGGGCACCGACACACACTTCCTCCCTGACCTCATAGGACTGATTAACTTCAGACGTCCACTGTTGTGCCGTAAACAGCCTACTGATGTTCATTGATGCATAGTATGCTTGTATACATCCTCATGTATTAATGCTTCAGATATATCACACTTAATGCTCCATGTGGATCGTGTCGCTGTCGCGGTAATGTGTTTACTTGTCTTATGTTTTAAAAATTAATCAAACGAATTATTTGTAAAAAAGCACTACACTGGTTCTTTATCGTGGATTCTGTAAGTCCTGGCAGAAGTGTTGTTTTACATCATGTTTCTACAATTCAGGGTCGTCACTAACAAGCTAAAAGAAAGCCTTTTCAGCTTCATGGTTTATCAAATAAACAGCATCCACTCAGCTGTCCAAAAATCAGACACCTCAGCGTTCTTGACTCCTAGAAAGGAGTGGAAGTAGAGGGACCACTGGGAGGTCTTAACCAAGACTTTCTGAAGGGCTGGGAAACAGATGTTTAGGTGCTGACTATTGTGTGGCAAGGCTACTATATAGACTTCTCATTCATTACTCCAGAATCGTTTTTCATCCCTACCCCCATACTCAGAGACAGAGTAAAAGCAGATGCTTTACAGGAACAAATGAAGGAGTTAATTCACAAGGGTACTGTAGTACCAGTACATGCAGAAGAATAAGGTCAGTGTATTTACACCATTCTCTGTTCAGTGAAAAGGCATTGGGGGTTTTAACCGGTCCTAGCTGAGAAGAAGTGAATACCTGAGTGTTAACAATCCATTTCAATATGGTGTGCTTGTAGAAGATAATCACACTGATCCAGCCAGAGAAATTCATGTTGACTTTATATATATATCATGCATTCCTCAACATTCCTGATTGAAGGGACAAATCCGGAATTTCTTAAATTTGTGGTTCAAGTTCACCACCTCCAATTTTGTGTTCTCCCTTTTGGTCTGAACCCAGCACCAAGGGCTTTATCCTGGGCCCCTGGTGGGCTTGTTGCAAAATCAGTATCTGCAAGATTGCCTAGTTCACTCACCTGCAGAATTTCAAACGGAGTGCTATTTTCAGTAGTTGATCTAGTTTATTCAGAACTATGGTGTCCTGACTAATTGGAACAAATCCAAAGTGACTCAGTTCAATACTTGAGATTTATATGAGCAAGCTTTCACATAGACAAAGGTTTAGTAGTCCTATCAGAATTCATACTTATAAAAAATCAGAGACATGTTCCATCCCCTTTGAATCAGGATTTTCTAAAAGCCAGAGTCTTGTTTCAGGATTAGGGTAGTGACAATAACGACTGTGTCTTGGGCATGGTTCAATTTTATGACTTTTTGCTCTACATCTTCTAAGTTCCTGTGAACCAGCATTAATCGTCCTTTAAGCCTGGGTATAGATGAATGAAGACATCTAGCTTCAATTGTGGCAAGATCCCGTTAATCAGAGGATCGGAACCCCCACTATGGATGCTAGCTCCAAATATTAGCAAAGCAGATGAATACGGACACCATGTGCCTACAGGGCAGGTGGTCTCAGCAATGCAGGACACATTCTTCTAACTGGAAGAAACCACAAGCAGTCAGGCAAGCTCTTTTGAGATTTGATTCTGAGATCCAGAGTGCTTGATAGGGACAGACAATATGAGAGCCCAGTCATATATAAACAGACTGGGGTGTAACTCGGTCCAGGGGCCTGGCATCATGATCTATCATAAGTTTTCATTGAGCAGAGGAACATCTGATGTCCCTGTCTGCTATTTACATCAAAGGGATGGACACTGTTGCAGAAGACAAGCTAGGTAGGGAGTTTCCTTCCTTTCAGAACTATTGTCTAAGCCCACTAATTTTCAGAAAGACCTGCATGAGTTGGGGTCTTCCGTTACCAGATCATGTTGCCAGCAAGGTATTGCTCTTAGTGCAATGTTTGTTCCCATGTCCAGAGAAGGGGTGTGCTTGAGTGATAGATGCCTCTTAGGGACATTTCTTTCCTTCCTTCACCCTTCTATCTTATTCCAAAGGTGTTGACATAATTATGATCATGCTTGCACATTTTTGGCAAGCTCATTCTGGTTTCCTCTTCTTCGTCAGATGGCAAGAGTTACTGTCTCCTGTTTGTTGCCTGGACATGAGCCAGACAGTGCTGCCATGTCTGCAGGTGATGTCTTTGAAGTTCTAAGGGTAAGTCTTCAGAGGAAAGGGATATTAAGAACATTAGCTGGTGCAGCATAAGTTTCTAGAAAACCTTCCGCTTTATGCGTATACTCTCAATGCTGTGTAATGTTTCATACATGCTTTTTAAAGAGTAAGATTGATGTAGTATATTTTGGTTAAGTAAATATATTTTCCTTTTTACAGGAAGGTTTTTCTTTAGGCCTGGCAGTTCCTATTCAGTGGCTGCTGGTGAAGTTAGAAAGTGGTGGGGTGAAAAATGAAACTATCAATTTTCTATTTGTGAGCGAGCACAAAAGGGGTGGCTCCTCTGCTTTGGCGGAGGAGAGTCTCTCCCCGCCAGCAGCAGCTGCAAAACTTTTACAAGAAAACAATAATAAACTGTGTTATGTGTTTATTATCGTTTTCTTGTGAAAGGGGCGTGGCCATGGGCTATGACGAGCATGGAGTGGTAGTGCACAGCACTCCCCTTCGGTGCACATGTATGTTTGGCCAGCCGCCTCAGGTTGCAGCCAGCAGGTAGAAACTTTCACTCTGCCTCGGAGCGCCCTGGCTGGGCGCTCCATCCAATCCTAATGCTGCTTTCATGCCTCCAGCAGTGTGAAAGCAGCATTAGGATTGGAAGCAGGGCAGGCTGGGAGCCAGTGACTGCACTGCAGTTGAGAACCGAGGATTGGCGTGATGCGGAAAGAAAGAGACTTTAAAAAAAATAATTATTAAATGTTTTTTTTTTGTCTCCACGAAAGAGGCCCTTCCAACCCCCCCCCCAAACCCTATCCCCCCACCCCTCCCCACGCACGCACCACCCTGCCCCTTTTCCCTCCCGCGAGCCACCATTGGAGCACAATAAGGGAAAGGCCAAAAGTGTACGTGCAGGCTGAAGCATTTGTGAAAAGTGAGGCTAGCCCTTGCAGGAAGGCATGCTATTTTTGATTGGACAGGTCTGGTCTAGTAACAATAGTGCAGACTAAAATCAATAGTTTTAATAAACGGGAGAGAAGAAGCCAAAGAAACTTGGTACTAGGAGTGCTTTTTATGACATGCTTAATGTGTCTGCCAGCACATCACTCTTGAAAGAGGAAGGGGATAAAAAAAAGTATGTATTATAAGCAGCCCCATTTTAACTCATACTTAAAGGCTCGTGCACTTCATGGGTGACTTGATTTACCCTGTTTCTCTCTTTGGCTCTGCAAAAAGATGTGGTGAAAAACTAATAAAACGCACCATTAAAAACATACGCACATAGCTATATAATATTTCAGCCAAGGCAATGCCATCAATCTGTTAAACAATAAAAGAAAAGCTCATCTGAGTCTGCGCATTTTGACCTTGGGCCTAGTACAGAGATCTTCTGGTGTGTGGGCTTGCTTCTTAGCACTTTTCTTCTCAATTGCAGGAAGGAACACAGGACGGAAACCTCGCTGACCTTTAAAATTCCTGTCAAACATAGCAACATACCCTACGTGTGAGTGTAGCGTGGCGAAGTAGGACACTAGAACCTGCCTGGTCTGTCATCAAATCTTGTGATGGCAATTTGTGCAGCTCCAGGGCACATCTTGGCGTCTGCAGCCTCTGATCCCACCCTCTCACAACTCACAGGATGAGGTTGGGTCAGTGAGGTTTTCTGACCCCAGACCTGCCAAGTTCACCAAAAACCTCACAGTGTGAGGAGGGTTGGGGCCTCGTGCCAAGAAGCACCTCAGAAACACTTTTGCCCCCACCCCGGACCCAAACCCCTAAAACAAAAAAAACAAAAAAGCTTGCTGAGGCTGTTGCAGATGTCCTAGGGTGCTTTCACACCCATTATTAGACATCGGCAGTTAAAAGCCTCCGAAAATGAGCTGAAAAACACTGTTGACAGAAATTTTCAGCTAGTTTTCCCTGCCACCACGTGGTATTGGCCCCTCACCGGGAGACCCTGTGAGGGGGAGCCAATATTGTATGTCACACTGTGGCACTGTGTGAGTTGGCAGGTGTGACCCCACCCTGTGACATGTTGTGAAAAGATGTAGTGGCTTTGCTCCAGTTTCTAATTGACTCAAAGCTCCCGGCACCACAGGACTTCAGCCAGAACTGCCCAGGTGGTAACTTTTCATCCATGTCGTGGAGCTTAGTCCCAGAGGCAATGATTTTGCCAGGCTGATGATCTCACAGGCCTCAAGGCTGTGTGCTCTTCAGCCCGGCAAATGGTGATTTATGTAAGCTTCGTTTAGATAACTGTGCTGGTGCAGAGGTCTGTTAAAGATTGAAAGTTTGACTGATGGTGAGTACTTTTAAGTGCTACCCTCAGCATATTATTTTTTGTTTTGTAACAGTTGTTTTTAAGGGAGCTTCTAAGGAAATAAAAGGCTGTTTTGGATTTTGGTCCAGCTCGAAGAGATTTGATGCGTTGGGTGCTCTCCACTATTGTAGTAGCTTATGGAGTAAATTGACGTGTCCGGGTCTGACCCAAGGAAGGTTAACCAAAGGCATGTCGTCTTGTCAAGCAGAAGACCATGGTGCTTCCATTCTAGAAATTTGTAGGGCAGCTGCATGGGCTGACCCTTCTACTTTTGTAGAGTATTATTGTATCCAATATGATGGCACTGGGTATGAAGAGTTTGGGTAAAGAGTTCTTTCAGCTTTGTTATAACAGAATCAACATTGTGGCACAATACTAAACAAATCTTTCACAAGTGTAGAGGCATTAAAGCTTTAGTTGGTGATATTTCTCAGTTTTCAGTATCCATAACTACTCAGTTATTGCTTGGGTATTCCAGAATGAGTAATGACTGGAATGGAGAAAGATGACTATAAAGTAATGGGACAATTACTTTCTTCTTCTATTCATTTTGAACCCGCCCTTGTGGGTGGCAGTTGTGGGCCATTTAGGCATACAAGCTTTGGAAGAGACAGAATTTCCTGAAGCGGGGGTCATTTCCTTTTATCCACTAGTTAAGTGATGCCTAAGCTTCTTAAGCATTTGTTTTTTATATTCATGAAATGGAAGTAGGACAACAAGAGGAAGTGGCCACTCCTCCATAAGTGATGGGTGGAACGAGGAAGAAAGGACTAAGGGTAATGGAATTACCAGTAGTAATTGCAACATTGGTTGCAGACTAATGTCTTGCCCATTGTGGGTGGGACATCTGGCACCAGGGTATGGCCTCAGCAAATTGAAACTATACCTCAGGTAAAAGCTGGGAACTCGGCACTTCTTCACTTTGTTGACCTGGATTTTCACTTCGCCCATTTCTAGACTAGCGGGACATCATGCACATGTCAGTAGTTAGAGCAGTCACGAGAGGTGTTGAAAAATGTACTAGACAAAGAGCACTTGGCAAAAGTAGTGCAAGCCTTTTACACTGACCACAAGTGTGCATCATTTCTGTTCAGGAAGTTGAGAGGAAAGTAGTGCTTCCAAGCCAGTTAAAATACTTTTTTGCTAAGTCTGCTAACAAGGTCCATTAACATACTATGAAAGGTATACTTGCCCTTCTGAGAGGTTCCTGTACTGTCTCATCTAAATTGTCCTCAGACGTCTGGAGCAGGCGATGATAAAAGTATGGGAAAGCTGTGGTGAAGAGAATTGTAATCACTTTTGTTATGGCAATGTAGCATCCATGCTGAAAGTATCTAGCTCTCTTTGTGACTATAGGTCTGTCTAAAGAGAGCTTTGGACCTCCCATAATAAATAACATGCTAATTAAAATGTTAGTTTACTAGTTTGTTTTATAAAGCGTACAGCCTGTCTGGCCTTGCAGCAGTCCTGTTACTTTCCTGCTGCTATTAAAGCTCTCTGCGGATCGTCTCAAAGACTATGTGATAACTTTTTTTTTTAACTCTGGGAAAATAAGTAACATCCCATCCCAGAATAAAGAATGAAAGTTCTCCTTGCCTATTGACCTCCCCTGGCCACTGTATAGCTGAGAACACACAGCTATGTGGTTCACCCTACTCTCCCCACAAGGGGCCTGTAGGAGTTGTTTTTGAAAAGTAGACCATTGAAGTCATAGTACGAGCCAGGCCCGGCCCATATCCTCAAGTAGGGGGCTGTGAAATGGACAGATACTGCCACAGAGGTACTGAATAGTTTTATCAAAACTCTTACCTTGTACTTCAAATACCTAGAGCAAGCAGCTATAAATGAAGCTTTGTGGAGGACGACGGGCATCTCAGTGGCAATCAAGCAGTATTTTGCCATGGTCAGGATCTAAAAGTTGGCCTTTTCTGCCTTGAATAACCCGTGACAGGAGGTAGATTGAGGTGTGCTTATGGTTCTGATTTTGCTACACGTGTCAGCCACCTTCGACAACATTGACCATCACCTCCAGTTTGAGAGACTCCATGATATCAAGAGTGCTCTTGGAGAGGTTTTGATCTTTTCTCTCAAACAGGTGCCGGTTACCTGCGGTTACATTTGGGGTGTCCCTCAGAGACTAGGGTTTCATCTCTGCTGTTAAACTTTATCATGCAGCCGCTGGCAGCGCATCTGCGATTTGTCGTACTGGGGGCTCATTCCAGTAGGATAAAAGACCCCCTACTGATGTTTGCTCTTTGTAGAGAGGTTGAGGCAAAAGGATACTAGAATCAATCTGCTTCGCTTTCTCCCTTCTTGACACATGGATGCTAGTGGGTGTTTACAAAGGACTGAAAGCCAAATCCCACCTAGACAGAGGCTTTGTTGACACCTCTGGAGGTCCCTCCTGGGAGTGCCCCAATGTGGCCTTGGACCATGGGCTTTACATCACAAACAGTGTACAGCCTGAGTTTGATTTTGGACTCCAGGTTGACATTAGAAGCTAAGGCCACTGCTGTGGAGAGCACCTGATTTTACCCTCTAAGTACTCTCCATAGATGTTTCCCATTTAATAGCCCAGAGATGCATGGGAAGCAGTCAATGCTTTATTTCAATCACAGCGTGGCTTTGGCTACTTAACAATAATTCATTTACTATGAGGGGCCGTGGGCCATAATGCAAACAAGAAAAATAGCCACCCTGCCCCCAGGTAGGTTAGTAAAACACAGCTGAAGCTAAGATGCACCAGGCCCCTCATAGCCTTGGGGCTCAGTGCCATTGCCTTGCTGCAGTATTGATAACTACGCCCCTGGTATCATCATTTTTTACACAGTTTTGTAACATCCCGAAACCCTGCTCAACCACCTTTCGTAATCTTCGGGGTTCTTTGCTGTGTGGTGCGTTGCTTGTTGCCGGTTTTTCTAGCTCCTTGATACCTAATTGAAAGAGTGCTTTAGAAATGATAAATAACACAACATAATATTACATAAAATAACATCAATTCAATGTGTATCGCTTTCTCGTCATGATAATATTATTATTTGAGACATGTTTTAAAGATCGTTCTTAACTTAATTGCTCAAAATAATATGTGAACAATGAATTATGGATTCCTCTTTCCTATTCTTGTCCCTTATCAGCATGGTTTCAACTGGAATGTATACATTTAATTGAAAGGGATATATTCTGTTCACCCTTGAGAAAGCAGAACCACTTGTTTTCTTGTCCTAATACCATAACTCAGTGGTTCCCAACCTTTTGACTTCGGTGCCCCCCCCACTTTATCTTCATTGGATCCCAGGGACCCCCACTGAATCATTATTGGAATCTGGGGACCCTCTACTGAATCAGTACTGAAAGCTAGGGACCTAAGCTGTTGATATTTAATATTCTAAGCAGTTGCGGACCCCATGAGGAGGCTTCGCGGACCCCCAGTGGTCCCCGGACCACAGGTTGGGAACCACTTCCATAACTCTATTATGAACACTGAGATGCTCATGCATGCCTTAACATGCACTGATAAATTTCATGTCTGAATTGCAATATTATTTTTATAGTAACACAAAGAAAATATGAATTCCAGTGTACCTGCTACGTTTCATGTATTTCCAATGGACAAAAGCCATTTTATTTATGTTGTATAACTGCACATTTTTTGCACCTTGTAGTAAGTGTAGCCTTGTTTGAGGATTGGCACCACAAAGCCTGAATTGTAGAAAGCAGCAAAGTTAAAGCTTGTTTGTGTCTTTTGTACCTAGTCTTCAAGGACTTTTCACATTCTTTCTCATGAGAAGATCCTACCATCTGTCCGTTAGTTAGTTTGGTTTAAGTAACAATATTGATCACATGCTCGCATTTCCATTCATTTGTATTAAGAAAAACACTACATAAAATTTGCTTGGAATGTATGGAGTTTAGCATTATATGCTCAAACTGGATTGAGGGCAGAAGCTCTGATCTGTAGAAACAGTAATTGTAATTGTCACACTGTTTTGCTTACACCCTGGCTATTTTTGCATTAAATATTGCCTAAAGATCGTGCTTTCAGTTCAATTCAATTTTTATTTATGTTGCGGAACTGCAATTAGGTCGACATAAATATATCAAAACATAGTGTCACAAAATAGTCAAATACATCTTAGCAATCCCCAGAAACATCAAATCATTTTCACAGTGGGATAACATATATTGCACATAAACAGTAAGAGAGCAGCTATCATGCCTTAATAATAGATAAAAGCATCATAGGACTTATCTGATTATTAAAACAGATCACATAAAGTCAAAAGCAGATCCCTAATGACCATAAATTAAAAATGTTATCAGGCATTATTATTATAACTTTAAGAAATATTTTAAAAAGTTAAAGATTCTAAAATAGAACATTTCATTTAGCGGGGTATACAGTGCATTTAGGAACATTGGAGCAGAGAGAATCGATTATTGCAAACAGATAAGCCTCAACCATTTCCGCCGGCAAGGTGAGAGAGCAGGACATATAAAAAGGACATGATGGAGATCCTGAGTGCCCCTTTGGCACTTACTGCAAATTGCTGAGACACCATAATATTAAGACAACAAAGGGTTTAATGGGAGCAAACCCTGTCTTGAAAGAAACCAGAAGCATCTCAAGCCATGAGGTAGATACCAGTAAGCATAGGATTGCATTTTGTTTGCTATATATGAATCTATTACAGTGTGGCTGATCCTTTTCTTAGTACATGCCTTTCTGTCCAATTGGAAACTTAAGGACCATATGGCTTTTTTAAAACTCGTCTTTAATTGCTTTATTGATAGCGAGAGAACTAATATGGGGTCCAATAAGCTTCTAAGAACACAACCTTTTATCACGTTTAGAAAGCTCCAATTAGAGATGTCAATCAGTTCTATACCATACAGTAGAGAGGCATGTATTTTAGCTTGATAGACCTCTAACCTTCACTTTCTTATCAGGATCAAAACCCAAATATTGGTCCCTAACAAGTGCATTTATTTCCCTATTAAATAGAAGAGGAGAAAGAGGGGTCACCTTAGGGCAGTTCAATGAGTTTTTGTGATTAACATCATTTACTATCTGCTTCATGAAATTATTAAAACATTTAGGGGGTCATTACGACATTGGCGGGCGGCTACTGCCGCCCGCCAAGCGGTAACCGCCGTGCGGCCGCCAATGCGGCCGCACTCCCGCGGCCCCCATTACGACATTCCCGCTGGGCCGGCGGGGATGAGGCCGCAACATAGGTGCCGGCTCCTAATGGAGCCGGCGGTGTTGCGGCCGTGCCACGGGTGCAGTTGCACCCGTCGTGCTTTTCACTGTCTGCTATGCAGACAGTGAAAAGCTGGCCGGGGCCCTTTTAGGGGGCCCCAGGACAACCCTTACCGCCAGCCTCTTCCTGGCGGTGCAAACCGCCAGAAACAGGCTGGCGGTAGGGATGTCATAATCCCTAGGGCAACGCTGCCCTGGCGGATTATCACCGCCGGGGCTAAAACGGCGGGAAACCGCCGGCCCCGGCGGGCCTCCGTACCGCCAGCCTGTTGGCGGTACGGACGCTACATTACCCCTGGCGGTCGTCGTAATGACCACCTTAATTTTGTTTCCTACCCAATTACCTAAATTACCAAGTGTGGATTCTAATTTGACTTTCAACCCCGTACTTAACCTATAATCCCAATGAGTCTGTTCTTATTAAGGCTTAAAATAGATATTTCCACTTTCCAGGGCCTTGTAAGGGATATGTTAAAATTCAAGGAGAAAGCTAGCAGGCTATGATCACAAAGGAGAGAATCTGCCACCTTTAGATCACTCAAAAGACAAAACGAAGTACAGCTTACCACCACATAGTCCAGAATGGACCACCACGCAGGGGTTCTATGAGTAGATGCTGCTGGGGAGATGGAGGGTAACCTCCCATTAACAATAATGAAGTCGGTCTTTTCCAACCTAGTCAACAGTACCTTCCCCCTCTTATTTGTACTTATATTTGGAGGAAAGATAGCAGGAGGGATCTGCAAGACTTCCTCTTTCTCAGCGTTTCGTAATTGGTCTAAGGCAGAGTTAGATATTTTAAAATTTAAGGGGGTCATTCTAAGTCTGGCGGGCGGCGGAGGCCGCCCGCCAGACTTCCCCCTCCGAAATACCGCTCCGCGGTTGAAAGACCGCGGAGGGTATTCTAAGTTTTTCCCTGGGCTGGCGGGCGGTCGCCAAAAGACCGCCCGCCAGCCCAGGGAAAAACTCCCTTCCCACGAGGATGCCGGCTCGTAATCGAGCCGGCGGAGTGGGAAGGTGCGACGGGTGCTGTTGCACCCGTCGCGTATTTCACTGTCTGCCAAGCAGACAGTGAAATACTTGTAGGGGCCCTCTTACGGGGGCCCCTGCAGTGCCCATGCCATTGGCATGGGCACTGCAGGGGCCCCCAGGGGCCCCGCGACCCACCCTACCGCCATCCGGTTCCCGGCGGGCGGACCGCCGGGAACTGGATGGCGGTAGGGGGGTCGGAATCCCCTCGGCGGCGCAGCTAGCTGCGCCGCCTTGGAGGATTCCAAAGGGCGGCGGTACACTGGCGGGAGACCGCCAGTGTTGCCGGTCCGACCGCGGCTTTACCGCCGCGGTCGGAATGCCCTTGGGAGCACCGCCGGCCTGTCGGCGGTGCTCCCGCGGTCCTCCAACCCGGCGGTCATTGACCGCCAGGGTTGGAATGACCACCTAAGTCCCCTAACAGAATGATATGTGGAGGCTGATCTTCACCAGCAGCTTTTCCAATATAAGAAAAAACCTTACACAGGAGCTCGTCATAGGTGGTCTCGCGGGGAATATAAGCATTTATCAGCAACAGGGGTAAAGTTCCTTGTTTATTTCCCGAAATGAACAAAGTTACTGCCAAAAACAGATTTCTTGGATCTTATCACACTCATACCTCCACTTGAGCTTGTTAGACAACAAACAAGCCACCCCTCCATTTGCATGCCCCCTTATTGAGGGCTTTGCTCAGCACTCCAGGGTAAAGAAATCATCAAAGACCAGACCCCCTACACTCCATGTCTCCTGGAGGCATAATACATCTGCTTTTGATGAGGCCAAAAATTGCAGCTTCTCCCGACTGTTCTTTACTCCAGCTATATTCCAAGAGATGATTTTTAGTTCATTGCTAATTGTAAGAACATTGCAAGCGCCCATTCTGGGAGATGCTGGATAGGGCACCCGGCAACCAGTCCCATCTAGACAAATCATCTTCACATACTACTTGGGTAGAAGAACTGGGAAAATCCCTAATGGATACCTGTCTACCATGTTAACATAGATGGGCTTTCAACCCCTTATAGTCTAACAATTACCCTTTACTAATGGAAGGGGCCTGGGGGGGTAACTGCCCCTTGCCCATTACATTAAACCGATGAGGGGCCAGACCCGAAATCTGCCTTCCCTCATCTTTCTGAAAAAGAATAACGTCAATCCCCCTACTTTGCAGTCATTCAGCATTATATATTATCATAGTTGCTGTGAATTTGGAATTGAAGGTTACCCTAGATATAAAAACCGGCCCGACAGACAATAACTAGACCAACTTAATATCATTACCTTCAATAATTCCCAGATTCACAATTTCAGAAAACCATTTAAGTAATGAGGACTTATTTAAGATTAAGGCCCTCATTACGAGTTTGGCAGAAACCGGACCGCCATGTCGGTGGTGGTGTGACCGCCGCCAGACTGGCAGTGCAGACCGCCATCTTACGATTATGGCGGTGAACCCAACGCAACACAGCCAACTTTCCGCCAGTACCACCAGTGCGGTCAGACTGCCGCCGGCAGTGGTAGCCATCTCTAGGCCAGTGGGAACCAAATCACGCCCCACCATATTACGAGTCAGCAAACCTCCAGGATTTCCGGGGCGGTTTCACTGCCACAAAAAGTCTGGGGAAAAACAAAAGTATAAAAGGAGACACTCACCTCCAGGTACACAGACGCATCCACAGCCGCCATGGCAGATGAACTGCAAGTCTTCCCAGCGCCATACACCTTCAGAACCAGCGACAACGATGACGACGACAATCGTAAGTACCACCGCCTAGCACACACTGGAGAGAAAGGCAGCATTACACACCCACACACAACACACTCATCAGGCACAGACAGCAAAGGCCACACACACACACAAGCAAACAAACGTACCGTACCAGCCCACACATCTACAAACACACACACACACACAAAATACACAAAGGCCAAATACACACACCACGCCAAATTGCCATACACACAGCACAACGCACACGCACATCACCAACACAGTCATACACATCCATACACAACACCCCACAATCACACAACGACAACAACATCACAAACACAGTCACAGACAGGCACGTCGAGAAACACCTCACAACCACACAAACAAAAAGCTGTACGTACCAAGAACACACAATCAATATCACCAAACAGACATCTAAGCAATGACACAGGTAAGACGCCACGTACAACCAACATACAAAGGAATTCACAGATGGAGCACCATACACACGGACTCACACACCACCACCATACAATGCCACAAGCCAGCATACAAACACATCAAAACATGCACATGGCACAAGTCATCTACCCAGCGTATGCAACAACACAGACACAACCCATACGCAAACACACACCATAGCACACAGATATCACACCACCATGTAGAAGGGAATCAGGACAAGTACTTCACCTTGACAACCACATTTCTGTGGGCAGATGAATTCCACGTTATCAATATGAGACATAACTATTTACAAAATGGGCCAGTTCTCTGTCCAAATGTGCCATAGGCACATAGGGCACATTCCATAGCCCCAACTTGAATCCTGACTGCAAATAGGCCTCCACGTGAAAGGGGCATCAATGGAGCAGGCAGGCACCTCAATGGCAGAGGGGAGGGCTTGGGTTTGGAAGCAGGGCTTTAGGCTTCGGTCTGGATGGTGGGGCAGGGTGTTTGGACTTTGGGATAGGAGTAGGGATCTTAGATTTGGGTGGGAGCGGGTGTTTTGTAAGGGGAGGGCCATGGGCACTAGTAGGGGGGCCAAGGGAGGACTGGGAGGTGGAAGGGCTGTGTAGGGGCAGTAGGACACAGCGTTCAGGGGCAGCATGGGGTGAGACAGGAGTAGGGAACAGGTCAAGGGAAGCAAGGAAGACTTTCTTAAGGACTTGTAGGATTTAGCTTCCCCACTTGCCGGAGCCCCTTCTCCTTCACCAGATGATGCTAATGCACACATAGACAGAGGTGGAGAGAGAAGGTGGTTGGGAGAGAAAGAAAGGGAGGAAAGGGTCAATACCTACTCATCTTGCACACATACCAACAAGATATCAACGTATCCTGGCTTTGAAAATAGTGGATATGATACAATTACTATAAACATAGTCAGGGTAGCCATAACCAACTATATAACCTATTACTTCATCTCTTCACCCAAGAGACAATATTGAACATCCTACATGCCTGTCATCTGTCGTACTCACGTCTATTAATTTGCTCCATGAACATACTTACCTACACGTCAATCATAACACAATGATACAAAAATAAATTTCAGCGGTACTGTCTACACAAACGATATGACACGAATGTCTGGAATACATTTTGTACAGATGTCCATTTACATTGCAATAAATCCTCTTTCAATGTATACTACACACACTTGTCATAACCCAAATACAGAGCTAACAAGATAACTTTGGCTGAGTAAAGTAGACTCAAGAATGGAGAATGCAGGTTGTAGAATGCCTCAAAATTGAAGTTTGTCTTAATTCTTGTTGACAATTTGGTACAGCACCACCATATCAATGCTTGCATGGCTTTACAAAGCTAATGCACATCACCTCAACACAATTGGAGTGACAACCATGACTGTATACCCCTCTAATTCCATTAGACCTTGTCAATACCTAAGTCCAGTAAGGGACACAGTAGAAAACCATACAAATGTCACCTAACAGTCTGCACTTACCCCCTACTGGCTGCTGTGCTGCCCTCAAGCGCCCATCCAACTCTAGGTAGGCCACCTCCGGTATGCAGGCCATTAGGGGGGTTCATGGTCTGACGGACACCCCTTCCTCATTGGAAGGCTTTCCCCAACTGGGCCTCTGCAGTCTTCCGGGCCCAGCATTTCAGGTTCTCCCACCGCTTCCTGCAGTGGGTGCTCTGCCGGCTATGGACCCCAGGGTCTGCCCTTGTTTGGCGATAGCTCTCCATAACCCTTTCTTCTGATGGGCGCTGACCTGCATAGGAGAACATCATGTAAATGAAACAAAACATCATCAGCATTTGCCGACATACAGCATACATAGCACAAGCACATACCCAGTACAGTCTACACCACATACATGATTAATTAGCATACTATTTCACCTTTCAGACATCCCATTTCAATGTGCACACAATTTTGCCGGCAAACACCACCCAAGATGAAAATAATCAAATGTTGTACTGGCCTCTTGATCTGGAGTCCCATACAACTGTCCATGCAGGGGTAGGACCCCTTCCACCAGTTTATACAGTTCATCTGGAGTGAAGGCTGGGGCCCTATCCCTTGCAGTACATGCCACTCTGGATCCCAGATACAGAACACAGCAGCTCACGCAGTGGAGGTCTTGCTTGCTCGAGTGTCAGGAGTCAAGTGAGCTGGGCTATACAAAATGGCAGTCACGGCCGCAGCCGTCATGACCATCACCGCCAGCGGTGATCATCATTGGCCCCAGTTTCCCATAGACACCAATGTTTACCAATGAGGAGTTGCACAGTGGTTCTGACCGCCTTCCGCCACTATGACTCCCGCAGGTGGAAGGAGGTCACTTCCATCTGTCATCTGCATGCAGGACAGGCGGCTGACATTTTACATTTTTTTATTAATTTTATGCGATCCCACTGCGTCATTACTTGAATATTTGCACAATATGCTTAATGTAAGGTGTCAACTCATTAGCACTCACATATGAAGTGGGTGTCCGCTGGCAATACTTCAAATATATGTACTGCCATAATGTCTGGGTAGGAATGGTGTGTGGATAAATGTTTCTATCTGCAACATGCCTGACAACTTACGGGATCAATCCTTTCTGATTGTCCTATGATATTTATTGGTCACAACACTGTAAGAAATGTACGGAGTACTGTTTGTCCCCCTGCCTAGGTACCACCAAATAGGAGTGATGAGGAATGCACCAGTCTACCGGCCCCTAGTAGTCCTAGAAACCATGGAAGAGAGGCACATTATAATGACCTATCAACTGAACCGTCTGACCATCAGGGAACTGGTTGCCCAGTTGCAGCCAGACCTCCTGCCAGCCTTACGGAATCCCCATGCCATCCTTCCAACAGTGCAGGTGTTGTCTGTCCTGCATTTATTGGCTAGTGGCTCATTTCAGGTGACTGTGGGACTGACTGCAGGGTTGTCACAGCCGATGTTCAGGGTAGTGCTACAGGATGTGCTGGATGCCCTACTAAAGCATATGAACAGGTACCTAAGGTTCCCACAACGTCCAGAACTGAACACTGTTAAGGCTGCCTTTTACAACATTTCTCATATGCCACATGTAATAGAGGGCATTGATGGTACTCATATCGCCTTGGTACCTCCGAGGGCCAATGAACAGGTCTACCGAAACCGGAATAAAACATATTCAATTAATATTCAAATGGTGTGTCTTGGAGACCAGTATATATCACATGTGACTGCGAAATTACCTGGTTCGGTACATGATTCCTACGTCCTGAGGAACATCAGTGTCCCTGCATTGATGTTACGTCTACAGCGAGAAAGGGCCTGGCTCATTGGTAAGTGTACTGCTGTCCATGTCAGATGTCTGAACTACCTCTCTACAAAGTCAGCTCTATGCCTATCACAGTTCCCTAATGTACTGTTCCTATGTCTACACAGGTGACTCTGGATACCCCAACCTGCCCTGGCTCCTGACTCCAGTTAAATATCCAACTGCAGAAGGGGAGGACAGGAAGAATGAGGCACACGCCTGGACAAGGCGTGTGCTAGAGAGGACTTTCAGCCTCTTGAAAGCAAGAGTTTGTTGCCTCCATGTGTTCAGTGGTGCCCTACAGTACCGGCCAGGGAAAGTCTGCAAGATCGTTGTTGCATGCTACATGCTACATAATCTGGCCCTCAGAAGGCACACCCCACTGTTGGAGTAGGGGGACATTGCTGCAGGAGCTGTGGCTGAGGCTGATGACCCTGATACTGACGAGGAGGCAGACGAGGAGGAGGCAGCTGACAACAGGACTGACCTAATTCGCCAATACTTTCAATGATACTCAGGAATGTGTGATCTAAAGTTTAATGAACAGTTGAACCCTGTATGGGAAATGTGATTTTGTCCTTCAATGTTATATACATCAAGGTGTATGAGGAGACTACTGCCTTCCATCTTTATTTTCAAACCTGAAGGGATGCTGACTTAACATGAGGGGAAGTGTAAATGCAGTTCTGCCATTTACATGTGATGAATGCTGGTGCTGTTACATCTCATCCTTATAGATGTACTCAAGTTGTATGATGCTAAGTCTGACTTGATAAGACAATGCAATGTACACATCTTTGAATTGTCCTGTTCAGCAGCCCTATCATTTTGTACTCTAAGCTGCTGTCTGGCATCTACCTGTTACTGACAACGCAAGGTGGTGTACTGTTGGGGATGTCACCTATATGGAATGATACCGTTACTTTGCATGTGCGTGACTGACAGTCCTAGTCTGTAGATATGTGGTGTGCTATCCACTACCGCATGTATCCTGTGTATGTGAAATACTGCCACTGCTATCATGTGTATTAAAATGGCCTGCATGGGTTACTTTATTTAACAGTTTCCCTATTTAGGTTTCTATTCCGGTCATATGCATTTACAATCCTGCAACATGTCACGCTGACAAACTTGTTGTACAGATATGTGTATTTGATTACTGTTTGTTACCAAAGATGTCACTTTAAACAATGAAGACACATACACCGTTACTTGTGCTCATTAGTGTTTAGTTTGTGTTTCACATCACAGTTCTGAGGAGTGGGGCCATGGTTTCTGAAATCGTCAGAGTGGTTGGTCCAGGTGTTGGTTCCCCAGGTCCTATATCCATGAGCCTGGGGATAATGGGGTTTGGTAGTAGACAGTCAACAGGGTGTATCAGTGGTACACAAGGGAGAATGTTCAGGAGAGGGATCACTTCTTGGCGGTGTGTTTGGTCTTGGCCTCAGGTCCTGCAGGGTGTCTGGATGGACGACCTCTTTTGCGGGGGTTCCTCAGCTGCAGGGGCAGGGGTGCTAGTGGCCTGTGGGTCCTCTTTCTGGGCCTCCATTCCAGTAGCTGGGGCAGATGTAGAGGGCACAGGTGTTGTAAGACTACTGGATGGGGCCTGCTGTTGAGTGGAGGAAGACCGCTAGATTCTTGTGAGTTCAGCGAGCACCCCTACAATAGAGACCATGGTGGCCTTGTGTGCCTGCCATTGCTACATGGCCTCCTGTTGGTATTCCCTCTGCAGCCTCTGGTTCTCCTGCAAGGTGGTGAGTGTCTGGCCCATCGTGTCCTGGGATTGCTGGTAGGCTCCCAGGACTCTGGAGATGGCCTCCTGGCCAGTCGTGTTGTGTTGCTGCCTCATCCCTTTGCCCACAGTTTCCCTTTCACTGGCCCTTGCTCCCTGTGCCTGTGCCCCTGGCACAGTTTGCCCCCTCCCACTGACACCAGGACCTTCATTGTTTTGGGTTTGGGTGTTGACTCCGGACCCTGTACTGTGCGGCCCACTGATGATTGGTCTGTCCTTGGGACACATGTTTGGGAAGGTGGACTCGGCTGTGCTGTAGGTGCCACAGAGGGAGGGGGATACAGTTGTGGGCAGGGTAGGGCTGGTGGTGGTGGTGGAATGACCAGTCATGCCTGATGGGCCAGGTAAAGCGTCCCTTTCCAGACATCCAGGGTATTATTCCTCGATTGGACCTACTTCCAGGGGCTGGCTTTCAGTCTCTGACATCCTCTGCTGTGTGGCAGTACTAGCGATACCTGTGAAGTGAGAGGAAGTGTGTTACATGATGGTATAGTAGGTGTGGTACACATGGTTGTTTGCTATTATTGCCTGCAGTTGCTGACCAGTAATGGCATTGACAGTTTCTTGACAACTGCTAGTTTTTGGGTCTGTTGGAAGTTGCTATTGTATTTTTTTGTTATATAGTTGATGGTGGTCTTGACTGCTCTCATTGCCACGTACTGATGTGCATTCAAAATTTCTTGATGGTGAAGGGGGGGTGAAATGGTTTTATGTGCAGGTATCCAAATGTGGAGTGGAATTAGCAGTTCTACAATGGTTGGGAGTGTTGCATTGTGGTAGTTGTAGTACTTGCTGCAGTGTGAGAAATCAATGCACTAGGTGGGCCTGTGTGGGAATGGTGTTAGTGGGGAGGTGAGGCATGCAAGGGAGGATATTGGCTTCAGTGTGGATTGGTGCACGTAAGGGTGGTGTGAGGGGGTGACAGGGTGGTGGGGGTACATGCTGTGGAGGAGTACATAGTGCCCGGGGAGTGTTGTTGACTTACCAGAGTTAAGTCCTCCTGGTATTCCTCTCAGGCCCTCTGGGTGTAGGATGGCCAAGACCTTCTCCTCCCACGATGAGAACTCTGGGGGAGGAGGTGGGACCCACCGCCAGTCTTTATTACATCGATTTGGTGTCACGATGTAATGGACCGTACGCTCCCCCGGAGCTTGTTTCACCTCTTCCTGATGCCGTCCTTTGTGCGTGGATGGTTTCCCACTGCGTTCACCCGGTCGACGATCCTATACAATAACTCCTTTTTCCGGGCTACGGATGTCTGCTGGACCTGTGCTCCAAACAGCTGTGGCTCCACTCTGACGATTTCGTCAACCATGACCGTCAATGCCTCATATGTGAATCGTGGGTGTTTTTGTGGTGACATGGTGGTTGTGTTGTGGGTAGTGGGGTGTGTGATGTGCAGGGATGCTGGGTGTGCTGTTTGTTGGGGTGAGGTTGAGTTCTAGGGTGTGCATGTGGCTTGTGGTGTCTGTGTGCAGTGGGATGTGCGTGTTGTGTTGCTGATGCTGTTGTATGTTGTGTGATGAGTGTTCAGTATGATGGTGCCTATGATATCTAGGTGCAGAGTCTTCTGTTGTTGCGGTCTTATCTTTCTCTTTCTACATTTCTGGATGCAAAGGATTGTGGGGGAGTGTAGTAGTGTTTAATATAGTGCTGTGATCAGGTGTGTGTATGTATATGAGGTGTGGGGTCTTCGTATTGTCCAATGTGGTGGTGTGTCCTGGTGAAGGTGCGTTTTTGACTGTGGCGGTTCGGACTGCCAATGGATTGCTGCTGTGCAAAGACCGCAGTGCTGATTTGTGAGTCTTAATATAGTGGGTGGGATGTTGTCACGTAGCGGTGCTGGCAGTGGACCGCCTCTCTCCCGCCATCGGTCAGGCCGATGATGTCGGATTTTTGACTGTTTTTGGGGGTTGTTCTGTTGGTGACTCGTAAAACGGCGGTCTTTCAGCACCCGCTTAGATGGGGGTCTTAGGAAGATACCGGCAAAGTCGTAATGAGCACCACAATCTCCATCGAAAAGAGGGATAAAGTCCAACATACAAGAGACCACATTACTCTCTGCGGCCTTTGTCTCTTCTAGCAGCAATTGACTTCTTTTAATACCAGGATCTAAAAATGGTGCAGCCATTGGGTTTAGAGAAGATGGTGCTTGTGTTATATAGACGTCTTCCTTTACTGCAGAGGTTCTCAAGAACAATGTATTTAGTAGAATTTTTATAGAGCCACCTACAGCCTGAACTAAAGAGGAAAATTGCTCAGATCCCTCAGTGCTTTGTAAATTATCCATAACTTCTCCAAAGCGTAATTTCCTTCAACCTTTCTTTGAAAGTCTTCGTCAAGATTTTTTCTTTGCTTTGCGGAGTATTTCCCTCTTCCCAGGTTTTACTTGCTTTGCTTCACCAGTGTATGGCACATGTTTGACATGGGATTTGAAGATCAGAAACAGGACCTGCTCAGCAACCTGCTCACCTGCTTGCGGATTTTCACTCGAAATCTTTACAGTAGATGATTTAATAAAGATAAATTGAATAAAGTCGACTGGACTGTCTGGACAGAGGGCTTCTTGTGTCGCGTGGGCTCTCATTATCCTAAATGAGACTACTGGATTTCTGGGTAGCAGGGTCGTTCCTGGTGTGGGGGACTGAGTCTTACCCACTTAGAAGGACCTTTGTTACCTTCAATCCGGTTTTGCTCCGGCTAACTAGCAGTGCCTCATCTCTCCCAAGGGGAAGGGATGATTAGGCAGCCGAGCGCATGACATCTATAGAACTTCTCAGGGAAGTCGTGGTCACTCAGGTCCCAACCAGCTCTCTCATTTACCGCATGATCTCATATACAAATGACAACGACAGTTTAAGTTTTATAGATTGTTTTTAATAAAACGACTGTATTTTAGATATTAAGGCATGAGCCGCAATAACCAGAACCACACAACACAGTAGAATTGAAATAGTCACTATGAGAGTGAAACATAAAAACAATGCTATCATGGTGTTAATAGATTCTATTCTCTCTCAATAGATTATATTTAGAGCACAGCATGTTAAGCTATTAGCTTGCCTTTTAGATTCCCTGGGAAACCATCAACCGTCAAACCTGAGCAAAGACCTGTGATCTGGTTCAGCATCTGCAACGAGGCAGTCAGCGTCTAGTTGTGGTTCCCTGGTCGGAATCTCCCTCTCACGTGTACTAGGACTAGAAAGTGTTTTTATAACTACCACGCCGGTGTTCTAAGAAACGTCCCTACGTAAGAATGTATACTTTCTACGAACCCTAAAGACTAAACTCCTACCACGTCTATCGGCAATGTACCAGACTGTATCCTTGACTGAAGCACAGAGCGAACAAGAATGTATTGTTTGAGAACTCCAGTGCTGAAGTAAGCTAAACAGTGTGATAGAAGAAAATAAAACAAGACCGTAGAACTGGCTATTTGAAAAATAACAGTACGAAGCTGAATAAAAAGCATTTAGAGAAAAGTGCACAGAGGCTCTATGCTGCGAGCAAAGGAATAAAATACATCCAGGGCAAAGTGCACGAAGGCCTAAAGGTTAAAGCTAACGCGCAAAGGATACATGAAACTGACCACACTACACTTGAGCATGTTTCTTACATTGCGGTTTTCCTGCCTTTGAGCCAAAATCCTTTTGACAACAGACTACTTTAAGGTGGGTCTTTCTACCCAACAGAGATGACAAAGCCAAAAGGTTCCCTAGAACCGGAAGCTATATCCTTCTTGTTGTTGGTCAGTTATTTCAATATTTCTGTAACCGTATCGAAGATACAGTCAGACCCCCCCAACAAATTTGTCTAATAACTGTGGAATTGAAGATAACAGTCTTTCCAGACACTGTAAGGAATTTGACACTTTTATTTCTTGATCAGCGGGTTGGCAAGATTGTATTCCGCTTACTTCCAGGTCTGGAGTGACAGACAGGTTAGATATCAATGAAAGATGATTTGATGGAGTACTGTCAGGAAAACTATTGCCAGCATTGTTAAGTTCTTTCCTCAGCAAAAACGCTTCTCCTTTTCCTTGTACCCACGTTGATTGCAGCGGTGTCCTCACTCCCGGTGGCTCTTGCGGAGGCTGTTCTTAGAACTAGCTTCTTTAGGTTTAACTGCCACTCGATATGGTGGCCGCAAATCCTTGTGAGGTCAGCGCTCTAGTGTTTCTACCTTAGTCTTGTGTTGATGCTTCCCTCCAGCTGTTTCTCTCTGGGAGCCCTGCACTTCAACTGTCATCCTGAGAAGAATGAGCAGTGTCCCTGGGGTGCTTCGTTTCATAGAGAATTCTTCCAGTTGTGAGTAATTAATTGTTTTTCTTGTTGCGGTGTGCACACCAGCTACTTTTTCCCTTTTGAAGAAGATACTTTTTCTCTTTTGAAGAAGCTGAATTTTTTCCTTCTTCCAACAACTGGCTATCGGCTTTCTGAGGAGAATTTGTTTTGGCTTAACAGAACTTCAAGCAACTGCAGTAAGGATTTCCAGACTTGCCAATATATATATTACATATATGTTCAAGAATTCTTGCTTTGCAGACTTGACAGTCTTAGAGACAAACCTCAGTGCTCAGACTAATACCTAGAGACTTTGATTGAGAAAACTGAACCTTGAGAAGGAGTTTTCGTTTCCTGTAAAAGACATTAGTAGTTTGTATATTTGTGAACTTTTGAACTGTTCTCCAGAGAACCTTGGAAACCTCTGACTCCTGGAGAAAAGAAGATATTAAGTTAACATTGTTCTCTTAGGGAGAGGCTAGTCTCTCAAAAGATCCAGGTTAGGAGAACGATAGAATTGGGTGAATGTGAATGGCTGAACAGTCGAATGCACAGTAGGAATGTACTTATCTAGGCTCTTATCACCCGACTGCAGGTCCTTCCTTTAAAAAAACCTAATAAGAAGAAAGGTGCAGGTTTTCAGAGACACACAGTGAATAGCCTATCTTCAAGTGGGAAACACAGGCTGGACTGAAGGCAGACTCTCTTTTTCTATTCCATTCCCCTTTCCCCCTAGCGGATGCAGGGTTCAGATAATCAGTTAAAATCTGAGCACGCATCTGTTGGAGGGAGTTGAGTAAAAGGCATCTGCTCCTGTGGAAGTTTGATTTAATGGGTAATCTTCTGACAGATTGAAGTGCCTAAAAATACTTATTTCCACCGAGCAGAATGGCTGAAGGTTTAGATTTTAATGCCTTGGCGGCACTTAAGGACGAAATGCAAAAACAGTTAACCCTTACTCTAGATGAAAACAAGAACTTGAGAGAGGAAATAAAAAGATCCCATGTTGAGACCCAACAGCTTATGGACAAATTAAATAACTTCACTTCTGGGAATACCGCAGGGACTAGTGGGGCTTCAGATAAAACCTTCCCTACCTCTAACTCAGAAATATCCACACAAGTCATTCATTCCATTTCCCCTATCATTTCCCTGCCCCCACCTGAACGTTTTAGTGGAGATCCTAACAAGGCACAGATATTTTTAACCCAGTGCTCCTTACACTTCCTTTGTCGTCCTGTTATTTTTTTACAGAGGATAAGTCAAAAACAGTGTTCATTTAGTCTTCTTTGAGTGGAGATGCAGCTTCATGGTCCATGCCTTTGGTGTCACAAAATTACCCTATATTATATGATTTTGAAGTCTTTAAAACCGAATTCCTTTGAATCTTTGACCGCAGAACAATTTCTCAAGCCATAGATAATGAATTACTAGGCTTAAAACAAGGTAATAGGGATTTGATCTCTTATCTGGCCCAATTCAACAAATTAATTGTGGAGACTGGTTGGCCCGAGAGCAAAGGGGTTGCGTTTTTTTACAGAAGTTTACGAGAAGAACTAAAAGATGCGCTAGCCCAAATTCTAGATCGACCCCCTGATGTATCAAAATTAATTGACCTAGTTTTACAGATTGATTGTTTGAAAGAAAAGCTGAACGCAAGATAGAATTTCAACCTATCCCAGCTCGTTTTGATAGGAGTAAAGTGGAAAGTATCAAGACCTCCGAGACACACTCCTCGGAAGAGCCAGTGCAAATTGGCAGTGTTAGAGTTCCCCTGTTTAAAGAGAAAAATGACAAGCGAAGATCTAAGAATCTATGGGGGTGAGCCGCCCGCCAGACTTCCCCCACCAAAATACCGCTCCGCGGTCGAAAGACCGCTGAGGGTATTTTGGGATTTGCCCTGGGCTGGCGGGCGACTGCCAAAAGGCCGCCCGCCAGCCCAGGGCAAATCAACCTTCCCACGAGGACGCCGGCTCAGAATTGAGCCGGCGGAGTGGGAAGGTGCGACGGGTGCAGTGGCACCCGTCGCGTATTTCAGTGTCTGCAAAGCAGACACTGAAATACAAAGTGGGGCTCTCTTATGGGGGCCCCTGCAGTGCCCATGCCATGGGCATGGGCACTGCAGGGGCCCCCAGGGGCCCCGCGGCACCCCCTACCGCCATCCTGTTCCTGGCGGGAGACCCGCCAGGATCAGGATGGCGGTAGGGGGTGTCAGAATCCCCATGGCGGCGGAGCGCGCTCCGCCGCCATGGAGGATTCTGTAGGGCAGCGGAAAACCGGCGGGAGACCGCCGGTTTTCCTAGTCTGACCGCGGCCGAACCGCCGCGGTCAGAATGCCCTGCGGGGCACCGCCGGTCTGTCGGCGGTGCTCCGGTCAGAATGACCCCCAATGTCTCTATTATGGGTTGTCTGGGCATTTTGTAAGAGAATGCCCAAAGAAGCCTTAACAAGATAATTCAGGAAAAGAGAAAACTCATTCTACCAAGAAAGTAGCCCTGTTTGACTTACAACACCAACTAGCCCCTGAATACCAATTAGTGGCAAACACCTGACAGTCTGGTTCCCCTCATCTTACCATCTCTTTTGACTTCATCTTCAGAGATAAGAAGCTGCAGGAGGTTTCAGTGATGATTGACTCAGGAGCTGCGGGAAATTTCTGAGACATCCAGTATGCCACAAAAATGGGAATACATCTTGTAAAAAAGAGAATAGCAGAGCCTGTTCATACGGTGGATGGAAGAAACTTGTCTTCAGGTCCTATCACAGATGAAACTGAACCTATAGTTCTGAAATATCATTTAGGACACCAAGAAAAGATATCTTTCAATCTCATAGATGCTCCTCAATCTCAGCTGATCTTGGGTTTACCCTGGCTTACGGAACACAACCCTGAAATTAACTGGGAAAAGAGGACTGTCCAATTAAATTCAAGTTACTGTCGGAAGCATTATTATGGTCCTCAAGAGATAAGTAGCACACCATCTCCTGCTCACGTTTTAGCTACTAAATCCTATGTGGTTTGTGCTCTGGAAAAGGTTGTAACTCCCCCAGAATATAAAGAATTGTCTGCAGTGTTTGACCAAGCAGAGGCAGAGAAGCTACAAAATTAGCAAGCGTTGCATCTGCATTCTTATTGAGCACACCATGGTGGTCATTATGAACTGCCGTGTTCATGCTGGCGGTCAAAACACTGAGCGCCAGCGACCCCGGAACCCCGCTGGCCAAATTGTGAACAATTTTGTGGGCTGGCCGGCGGAAAAATTGTTTCCGCCCGCCGGCTCACGGAAAGGCCCGGCCGGGACATTGACGGCGGCTCCACATGGAGCCGCCGTCAATGCCTCTGTGCGGCAGTTGCAGTTGCACCCGTCGCGCAGATCGGGCAGTGACCTGCGCGATGGGCCACTGCACCGGGGCCCCTGCACTGCCCATGCAAAGTGCATGGGCAGTGCACGGGCCCCCAGGGGTGAACCCGCCAGGAAAAGGCTGGTGGAAATGGGAACATTATCCACAGAGTAGCGCAGCTACCCTGGCTGACAGTGTTTCCACTCACCACCAGGCTGCCTGACGGCGGAAGCCTGGCAGTGAGTGAGGGCCACCGATGGCAGCCCTCACCCTGTTCCGAATATGGCAGTTTCAGCCGTCAATGCCGGCACGGCGGGCCAACCAGCCATGTTCGTAATGAGGGCCCATGTCCTGAAATTAAGATAATTTATTGCTGCTGCGCTTAGGTCTTTTTGGAATGTTCAGGGTTATAAAATGATATGCTTTTCCTTACCTTGTCATGTGAAAGGAAAGTACCTCCTGATCTTGTTCTCTTTGGTGATATTGTGTTAACAATGTATTGCTTATATAGATTATGTTGTTGGAATAAGCACATCTTTGATTAATAAACATAGAATTCACCCAGCAACTTCTCCATTTAAGGCTCCACCTGAGCCATCTGCGTTTATGTAACCAGGTAAAGCTGCAGTGCCTATTGGAAAAAAATATATATATATATATCATATATATATATATATAAACATTAAAGATATAAAGTAAAACATGGTCTTATTTTAAAAAAACACTCTAAGGACTGGGTGTACTCTCCATTAATACAATTTTCATGCATAGAAATAAACCTCTAGAAAAAAATGTGAAGAAAGAAAGACTTTTAACCAATCCCTTTTTAACAAATGCAAAGAACCTAACAGATGACAGTAACAAAGAAAATAGTTCAATTGGATTATTATACCCCATATGGACATCAGAATCTAGCCTTACATCGCTGCAGAAGGCTATTACAGTTGCAAAAGTACCTGAACCCAAGTAATAAACCCGAACCGCAGGCAGGGGCCTATCATGAGGGAGAGTGCCTTTAGCAACCAGTATAAGGATATTTAGAACATTCCACCCACCAAACAATGGAATGTTGGAACAGAAGGCTTACGCAGGCCATTATTACCCTGAGACACTTCATTGTCTTCAATGGAGCTCCCAACATTGCAATGTTTAAATTTGTATTAGAAGATTGGAATGTTGGCAGCTCCGTTGAAAACAATGGAGTGCTCTGGGCTTTTACTGGCCAGTAAAAGCCCGCAGCGCCAACATTCCAATCTTCTTTGTTCACAGCAGGAGCTGTGAACAAAGCTTCACGGAGCCTGAGGGGATTTTAATCCCCTCGGACTCTGTAAGGACTTTGTTTTTTTTAGAGAACATTCTGCCGCCTAATGGCAGAATGTTCTAATAGCCATAGAACCCGCGGCAGCAGGCTCTACCGGCTAAGGCAGGCTCTAAGGCTATATTATATCACTAGCAGTAGAACAACCGGCACAGCCTGTACAGACACAGTGTGACAGGAGCGGTACCACTTGCATCAGATGTACACTCAGGATGACATTAGCAGTACTGTCAGTGCTAAGTGAAATACAGCTGGAACCAGAGGTACAGGAGAATGAGCAATAAAGAGGCCCTCAAAGTGTGTCTGCTCTTGTAGCTTTTGCCACGTTTTCAAAAACAGACTGTTAAATATCAGACAGCCTGGAACACGGTGACACAGTCTCTAGGGTACAGGAGCGTGTGGAAGGAGGTGGTTACAAAATGATAAAACTATTCTAAACATGTGCATATACTAACATTTGTTTGCATTACATTTTAAAATGTGCTACAAGTCTTCCACACATCGGCCCTTATCCCTATATTATAATGACAACAAAAAAATTTTGGGGATCAAAGCAAATCTGGACATATTCAATTTAGTTTGTGCGATGCGAAGAAGAGTAGAATTGCACGGATTTATTATTTCTCGGTTTAAACGATGAATTGTATTAATTTAAAATTAACACAAATATAAACTTAAAAATGACGGTATTTTGTATAACAGGCCTGCTGAAAAAATTATTGACATTAATTGCTGTTTAACTTCTATCGTGCATATAGGCACTCATTTAATATGCTAAGCAGTTGGTGCAGAGGTCCAATATCCACATATATTATTGTTTGCACCCGTTATGGACACCATTATTAGTTTCCCATTGTGATTCCAATTTGTGGTGTTTCACACTTGAAAATTCCATAAAAATGACCAGGTAAAAACATTCAGAAACCAAAGCAGAATAGCTGATTCCAGCATGTTATTCACAAAAACAACTGGAATCTCAACTATTTCTTTGCCCCTGACATTACCAGGACCACCACAGGTGTAATTCCAAAGGCAAGGAAATACCAGGGGTTATTGCATGGTACTCATTAAGAGGCGCTGTCAGTTTAACCATATAACCACGTGGATGACGCATTTTATACTTTTGTCAGTGATCATGTAAAATTGTGTCACAGCGTGTAAAAAGCTCCTTATCACTAACTGCAATTACTATTGGTAAATATGGAAGAAAGAATGTTTTAAAGCACGCTATAATGAGGTTACCCCTTGTCAAACCTCAATGATACCTCGCATAACGTTAAACTGGAAGGGAAAACCAAATTGATAATTATTTATGTAGTTCAGATTTTACCTCCTGGGGCGTAGCGTGGTGCTCTACATAACGCCGTGTTTTTTACTTTGCAATCACGGACATTCCATATTTCCACCTAAAACACAATAATTTTGAATGTCCTCTACTTGTCATGAAGCAGCATTTCTGATGCAGGTCACTTCAGAATGAGATATTATCTGAAATTGCATAAACTGAGCAAAAATCCTTTGTAATAGAAATATTAACGTTTTTGGAGCTAGGGATGAGTGATGCATGAGGGCATTGTATTTGTATCCCATTTGTGGAGGGCTTGTGAGCACAGTAGATTGCTGCTGGAAAGTGAGCACTGAGAATTATTACTACTCCATTAACAGAATTATGCAAATAATTTTACACTATCCCTGCAGCAATAACAATGACCAAGTGTAACGTTATCGGTAAATAACAGAAGGTGCAGAGGTAGAGCTTTAAGAGGGTTTATTCCATAACACCTCATCCATAAACAGCATCCACGACCTGTCTGTCTCCAACCGTCTCTTTCACCCCATACCGTTCTACATTCCTAGCTCTATCAGGCTGCATGTGATTTTAAGAATAGAATCACATGCAGAGAACACCACATATCTCCCTTCTACATTTTAACGCAAATAACAGGATATAATGATAGGAAATTAAATCTAAAATTCTTGAACAGCGAAACATAGAAAAACAATATAATTCTCCCCTAGACCCAATTATTTCAAAACATAATCTTTAAAATATTCTGGAGTTATTCTTTTCCTATTACTCCTTCTTTTTTCATTCACAACAACACTCTTGTTACACTTGAAACTACATTCAGAACTCACCAATCGTTTGATATCAAGGTCTTCACCTCCTTTTAACTCAATCGAATTCTTTCCAACCATCACTTGCAAAGGTACCACTGTATTCATATTCCATATCCTACCATCAGATGTTTTTTCTGCATTTCTAAATAATTTGATAACTTTCAGAGCTTTAGTATATTTTGACCAACTCGCACAGCCAACTGGAGCTTTAATTTTTACCACATCACCCACTTTTCATCCTAATTTGCAAGCCTTCTTTCTTATGTCAATTTTTTTTTTTCCTTTTGAGCATGAATCTTTCTTCCCTTTTTCTCCAGTCGGTCTTAACTACATAAAAAGTATTTTTTCCCCAATCCAACCAACCTGGCCACAAGTTTGTGTTGGGCACCCGTCTTCTGAACAGTTCAAATGGTGATTTCCCAGTCGTCATGTGCGGAGAGAGACAATAGGCTGTTATCCTTTTTTGAAGTTCCTTTTTCCAAACCAAACAATTTACTCTTGCCAATTGTATGCTCTCTTTTACATATTTGTTAAATCTTTCCACAGCTCCATTGGTTTCAGGATGATAAACCGCTGATTTTTTGTGTACAATGCCACAACTCTCCAAATAGTTTTCTACTTCTCTTCAACAGAACTGTGGTCCATTATCAGATAAAATAGACTTAGGAAAATTTTCTCTCCTGAAAATGTCTTCTAGAAATGTTTTCACGCTGAAAGAAGAAATATCTCTTACACTTTTAACTTCCACCCATCTGGAATATAAATCCATTAACACAATAAGATAAGGAGTGGATTGTTCACCTTGCAAGGGACCCACAGTATCTATTGCAAACTCATCCCATGGCTTGCTTGGTAACTTCCTACAAATCATGGGTACTTGGCGAGTTTTCAAAACTTTGTCACTACACGAACACTGCACACATTCCCAGATCACACATTTGATTTCCAGATCCATTTCTGGCCACCAAAAACTAGCCCTCAAATATTCCTTTGTTTTGACAATCCCAAGATGTCCTTTATGAGCTTGATTTATTATCTTATTTCTCAAGCTCAAGGGTGGAACTAACCTGGTTACTCTTAACAACAGAGACCTGTCTATAGCCAGTTCCCCTTTTATTAAGTTCCACACCTTTTCTAAGTTGTGAAAGTTTCCATGCTTCAGTGCTTCAATAACCTTCCCCAACTCTACATCTTCACCTAGTGCATCTCTCCATTCTTCTTCAGTTATAGCACCACAGGTAATCTTGTTCACACTGCTATTAACCTCACACACCTTCCTCTACTTCTTGTTCATCTTCTTGTCCCTCTCTAGTTTTATTGACATCAACTAACCTTGAAAGACAATCTGCACTCACATTCGATGTACCAGGTAAATATTCAACCTTAAACTTGAACTCTTGTAGTCCAATTATCCATCTTCTTATCCTGGCAGAAATGCAATGAAACCCCTTATTTCCAAAAACTTCCACTATGGGTTTATGATCTGATAATACCACAAAATCAGTTCTCCAAATGAAATGTCTAAACTTTCTGGGAGCCCAGAAAATGGCCAAAAACTCCCATTCTATTACCAAATAATTTTTCTCTGCTCCACACAATGTTTTTGAAGCACACGCAATTATTTTATTTTTTTCCTTTATCTTCTTGTACTAACACAGCTCCCAAACCTTTTACACTTGCATCAGTGATAATATACATGTGCCTGCCAATTCCTCTTTTATTCCCTGAGATTCCTCCTCACACAACTTATCCCACATGAACTCTTTCCCTTTTTTTAAGAAACTTCTCATGTTCACAGATTTCCCTGCCAAATTCCTTATGTACCTTCCATAATATTCAACCATACCAAGAAACAAACTCACCTCCTCTTTAGACTGTGGTGTCACTAGATGTTTGATTGTGTTAACCAAGTCTGGTTTGGGTCTTACTCGTTCTAATAAGATCAGATGTCCCAAATATTCAACTTCAGTCGTACCAAACCGACATTTTTTCTTCTTGACCGTGAGACCTGCCCTACTCAAACTCTCTAATACCATTCCCACATGACTAACATGCTCCTCTGCTGTGTCACCAAAAATCAAAACGTCATCCTGATAAAATTTTACCGCCTCTAAATCTTTCAGAACCTTGCTCATAACACGTTGAAACATCGATGCAGCCGAAACAAGACCAAAAGGCATTCTTTTAAACTTAAACGCATCAAAAGGCGTTATAAATGCAGTAAGCTCCTGGGAACTTTCATCCAGCTCCACCTGATGATAGGCAGATGTCAAATCTAATGTGGTGAAATATTTTGCCCTTCCTACCATCAACACTATTTCTTCTATATTGGGTAGGGGAAACCTGTCAACCACCAACTCCTTATTCAAAGCTCTGAGATCCACACACAATCTAATCTCACCATCACTCTTCTTCGCAATGGCTATGGGAGCTAGCCATTCCATTGCTTCTACTTCTTCAATCACACCTGACATTTCCAGTCTCTTCAGTTCTGCAACCACGGACTCCTGCAAAGCCAAAGGAATCCTTCTCACCTTTGCAACTACAGGTACAGCATTTTTCTTCAACCTAATCTTATGTTTGTACCCTTTAAGACAGCCTAAGGATTCAGAGAATACCTCAGGATACTTATGTACAAATTCCCACTCATGACTTTGTACATCTTGAATCTGCACTTGCGGCTGAGCATTTGGGTTGAGTACAACACCTAACAATCTCTGATGTGTCCAACTTGGAAGATTGTCTCCTTTATTTGAAACATAAATCTTTCCCACAATATGTCTTCCTCCTAACTCCAAACATCCTTCAAAGAAACCCAACATCTTAATAGGTTGATCCCCATATCCTCCAGGACACACATCCATTGCCTGCAATTTTCTCCCCTTTGTACATACACTATCAAAACTCTGTTTGGAAATGATAGTTAACTGTGAACACGAGTCAAATTGCATTAACAGTCTAATTCCATCCACAATGACAAGTTCACTGGGGTGCTCGCTCTTATCTGATTGCATGTCAACTTGGAGAACAATTTCTTGAGAAACCTCTTTATTTTCATCACATTCACATTCTTTTTCTTTCTACCACCACAACACCTATAAAAATGTCCTTTTTTCCCACACCCATTGCATACCACATTCAAAGCTGGACAACAACTTGCATTTGCCTTATGTCCATTATTACCACACCTAAAACACTCACCTTTGAATTTCCCACGTGCATCTTTTTCTTTTTCTTTTTCACTCATCATACCCTTGTTTCTTACCTCACATATCACTTCTTCAATCTTCCCTACTTCACTACCCATTTTATCTTTAACCAAACTCAACTCCATGACACATTTCAGCATGTGTTCAACTCTCTTTGCCACCATAACAACCTCTTCTAAAGGTGGCTCCTCCTTCAACCACAGCTCTTCTCAAATCTTCTCACTACTACACTTCAACACAAACTGATCACAAATCCTTTCATCCACTAAAGCCCCAAACTTGCACAAAGCTGCTAACTTCCTTAAACTTGTTCTGTACTCTTCTACAGACTCTTCCTTCCCTAGATCTCTTTTCCCAAAGTAATATCTCTCCATATCATGCTCATTCTTGGTAAATAGTGTTTGTCCAGTTTCAATACACATATTTCAAATTTATTCAAATTCCTCTCTTCCTCACTATTCAGATCAGGTAAATTTTCCAACACCTCTTGTCCTTCCCCACCAAGGCAATGCATTAATAATGCATGTTTTCTCTCCGAACTCAGAGTGGGACCGCATACCCTTGCATAATGATTAAACATTTTCTTCCATTTGGCCCACGGGTAAAACTGGTTCCCCAGGACTACTTAGAAAAAATGGGGGTGGCGTAACATATTGCATTTTAACAAAAAACATTGTGCCGCACACAAATATTATAACACCTACGTTTGACACACTTTATACAATTCCAATGTCCCTCCTTTTCCTTGCACACCAAAAATAACAGGACCAATGACAAGCTGTGGTGTGCCTGTCACCGTTTATTCCCAAGTGTACATCAGTTCTCCTTGTAAACGTGCTCAATAGATTGTGGTGTGCTTATTATGAAAGTATTACCAATCATTCTCCACACCAGTAATAAAAAATGGTACCTTCCTTCCTTTCTTCCCCCAAATGTTTATGATGATGACAACTATCGATGGATCCTCTGTACAATGTGGAAACCAAAAACCAAAAATGGTTTTTCCTCAAGTGTAACGACTTTTCCTCATGCAAATCCTTTTCCAAAATGGCCGCCAAACTCTAGGCATCTGGTTTCCACAGCACCCTGAAATTTAGCAGCACAAATTTATATTCAAAATGGCCAGCACATTGCTGAGGGACTGTCTCCACGGGAACTCAGGCTCACCGTACAGGCTTCCTCTGCTGGTACGCAATGCGTTCCAGTGACGTGAATACTATCGGCCGGCACCTCGTTGAGAAACTGTCTGTACGGGAACTTGGGCTCACCGTACAGGCTTCCTCTACTGGAATGTAATGCGTTCCAGTGACGTTAATCCTTGTGTGCCACTGACGGTCACTTTTTCCCAATTCAGCCCCAAACTTAACTTGCGCCACCAGGATGAATCCAACTCACCATGTCGTAGTTTGCAACTCTCTTCAAACAGAGACATCGCGGTCGCTTCCCTTACTCCGTAAGTGGCGTTCAGTTATTCAAATGTGCTGTCATGCGACCCTGCCATGTTGAGGTGCTACCTACGCATCACTTGTCGCCAATGTAACGTTATTGGTAAATAACAGAAGGTGCACACGTAGAGCTTGAAGAGGGTTTATTCCATAACTCCTCATCCATAAACAACATCCACGACCTGTCCGTCTCCAACCGTCTCTTTCACCCCATACCGTTCTACATTCCAAGTTCTATCAGGCTGCATGTGATTCTAAGAATAGAATCACATGCAGAAATCACCATACCATGCTTCCTTCTGACACAGATTTTTGCTTCAAAAATAGAAAACTAGAAGGACTTCAAAGTGACCAAGTGAAAGAGATGTGTGCAAAATTTGTGAGGACGTTTTTGTGATGTTGAGCGCTAATGTCTAAACACGAAAAGCACACCAACCAAGAGGAAGGCGGAAACGATCTGAGTCATCTCACATATTTAGATGGTCAAGCCACTGGTCTAGGTTGTGATAGAACTTGTCCACTTGGAAGAGATAGGCTAACTCCACAGAGCTCATTCAAGATAAGACACCGCCGTTTCCTAGGTTTGCCTTTCAAACAGACCATCATCATAAGTTGTTTAAGTGATAAAGCCCGGACTCTTCCACAGACAAAACTGACATGCTGGTCCTGTGGTGGGTTCTGATGACTCAGTTGCACAAAAAGGTGCTTTTGATCATGCATCTCTGTAAATGACATTTCTTTACCACACCATCTGTATCTAGGAACATGTTATTTGGTCGGAAATGCACAATCGGGCCTTCTATTGTCCATGTATTCTGCTACTAAATGTGTTTAGCTCCTTTAGTACACTCACTCTTTCATTAGCAGCTCTATTTCTCACAACCCATATACCATTAGTGAGGTGAGGACCATGGCCTGCACACCATCATAATTTTTTTTATAGCACCACAGGTTATGTGTACAAAAGTTATATATAAGAAAGCAGTGGGGGGTGTCCCTATTTGTGTAAAAGGGCACTCACCCACTAGTCACACTAGTGGCATGCTTCATCCTTGGGTCC
This sequence comes from Pleurodeles waltl, assembly GCF_031143425.1. NCBI lineage: Eukaryota > Metazoa > Chordata > Amphibia > Caudata > Salamandridae > Pleurodeles > Pleurodeles waltl. The sequence goes on along the minus strand of NC_090440.1, from coordinate 546,500,378 downwards.
CCACTCATTATACCATGTGTATCTGGGTAGGGTTACTCTGTATGACAGTGGAGCTCCTTGTTCACATTAGTGTGGTATCTATATTTAAAATTGCCTGCAGGTGTCCTGTATCCTGAAACCTTTGGCAAGGTTAAAAACACAAACTCATGTTAATGGACTTTCAATGCCCTCCCACATCAGGATCTATGTTTCAGCCATAGAAAGTCGCAAGTAAGATTGAATGGATTTCTTCAGGCCCAAGGTTTTTTTAGATCCCTAATTATTATGCATTTCAGACTGAGCACCATTTCCGCCGTCAAATTATTCATCAGTGAGTTTTACTGGAGCTTTAGGTTATGCATGCATTACAAACCAGTAATAAGGAACTTCCTCATTAGTACATCTGAAAAATTTAAAGACAGACTTCATTACTAATTGTATAGTTTCAGGCTACATATTCTCGATCACTCATGAAAAACACTGCACTCCTCTATGAGAGGAAAAAAAGCACACCTTTATATGCAGTATTGCGACTAACTTTAACGCAATTAAAAAAGGGGCATCAAAAGGTGCCCTCATTCTCAGTTGAAACAATAGAATACATCCAGAGTAGTTGTATACAAAATCCTGTGTGCTTTCATGCAATAGTCCCTTTGTTCAACCGTACTTAAATGTTGTGGCGCTAATGCATCATAGAGTCTTAGAGGTGGACAACCCTATTGTCGCACTCTGGAGCAGAGATCACAGAATAAATGCACATTGAGGAGTTGCAAATATCATTGCTTTAAATTCATTCAGCTTATTGGCCCAGTAATTGGCCTGATAAGTAACAAAGTCCCTCGTCCTCCTTCAGACTAACTTCATCAAGGGAGCTCAGCCACAGAGGACCTAAGCATGGCCTTTAAGCTTTGCATCTTTTTCACGTCTACATAGATGCTAACATTTTAGAAGACAAAAATGGGAAATTTAAAATAAATTATCAGAAGAATGTATTTTCCCCCATTGATTTAAAATAAAGCAGAGGCAATTTCAGGCGGGAGGCAGTCAGAATTAAACAATGTTTGGCTAAAAAATCGTGAGTCACCCTTCTGAGTCAGGTCTGTAGGCATGGTGCTTTGGTCAACTTGTTGATGTCACTGTGTGACCAGCAGAATTGTATCTTGTTGTCCTGTGTGGTTCTCATCATTATGTATTAGACTAGGTCCTAGTGTTTCATATTCACGATTCCAGGGCCCCTATATTGTTGCAAAGTTCATGTACATGTTTCTCATCATTGTGTCTGAAAAAAGGGTCTGAATGTATCTATCGACATTATGCCTAGAGAAAGGGATGAAATATCAGTGTTCACTAGTAGTCAGTGCTTTGTAGGTCGCAGCCTACCGGACAGCACAACTGTCTGGTTTGCTAAAGAGACATTGGGGACATTCAGGAAGTTGACGTAGGAATGCATTCTACACGTTGCTTGCTATTGGCTTTGTGGTTTGTAACTTACATTTTCTTGCTTTCCATTTGCTGGCTTTATTTGTTTTAGTCTGTCCATTGTGAGTTCGGTCCTTCCCTTGCCAAAACCTTATTTACAGTATCCTACCGACTGCTCCCGTTCTTCAAACAGGCCAAGGTCAAATGTCAGGAGAGGGCGTTCGTTTACTTTTCTTTCTATGACTTCAAAGTGAGAAGATTTATGGACAATCTAGTGGATACTCCGGGCAGGAAAGTCTTTTTTCTAGCACACAACAACATTTAAATGAATTGTGTAAGCATTTTCAGAATATATCAGAATTCAGAAACACAATTAAGTGCATTTTTTGTTATTTTTGAAGTGTGTTGGAAACAAATACTTTAATATGATCAAAACAAATCATTACCCTAGGTAATGCAATTTCTGCACATTTCCGTCTGTGCACCGTATAGATTTATTTAAAAAACTGTATGTCTCAGCAAATGTAATGGTAATTTCAACTGAAAATGTGTTGCCTGTAATGGCAGTGTGTTAATACCATGAATACTCCACTCTACATCACTAGACTCTACTCTGCACCTCTCCACATCCATTGCACTCTACTCTGCACCACTCCAATCTACACCACTGCACTCTACCCTGCTGCACTCTTTGCCACTTCATGCTATCTCTCTCTACTCTACCCTGTACCACTGTACTCTAGGCCGATGCACTCTTCACCACTCTACTCTACACCACTGCACTCTACACCACTGCAGTCTAGGCCACACCAATCTACTCTGCACAACTCCACTCTACACCCCTGTAGTCCAGGACACTCTGCAACACTGCACTCTATGCCACTGATTTCTATGCCAATACACTATGCAAATGCACTTTACTCTGTAACACTCAACTCTATGCCTCTGCACTGTACACCAATTTACTGTATGCCACTCTAATCTACTCTGCACAACTGCACTCTATCCCACTGCACTCTACACCATTACACTCTATGCCGCTCTATGCAACTGCACTCTACCCTGCACCACTCTACACCACTTCACTCTACTCTGAAACAATCTATTCTATGCCACTGCACTCTATGCCACGCTACTCCACTTTGCACTACTCCACTACATGCCACTGCACTCTACGCACTCTACTCTTAACCACTGCACTCTATGCCAATGCATTCTCCACAACCGCACTCTGTCACTGAACTCTATGCCACTGCACTCTACTTTGCATCATTGTACTCTATGCTACTGCTTTCTACGCTACTCTACTCCACTCTTCTCCACTGCACTCTGGTACTCTACTCTGCAACAATGCACCCCCGCCTATGAATTCTTTGCCACTCTACTAAGCACTACTCCACTCTACGCACTCCATTCTACACCACTGAATTCTATGCCACTACACTGTACAGCACTACACTCTATTTTGCACCACTCTATGCTATTCTGCACGACTCTACGTCACTTCACTCTATGCCACTTGACTTTACTTCACACTCTACACCACTGCGCTCTATGCCACTCTACCAGGGGCGGCTCCTCTGCAGTGGCGGAGGGGCGTCACCCCCCTGACTTAGCCAGCAGATGAAAAATAAAACAATAGCTCGCTATTGTTTTATTTTTCATCATTTCTCATCTGCTGGCTCAGCCAGCAGAGTGTACAGGGAGGGGAGGGCCTGGTCCATGGGAGTGGGGAGGAGGGGAGAGTGCACTAAGTGTGCATGTGTGTTTGGCCGGCTGTCTGAGACCAGCCAAACACACATGCACACTTAGGTTTCTCTAACCTGGCTGTACACACAGCTGGGCTGGAGAAACAGCAGTGACAGGATTGCTGGGGAGCATATGCTGGTGTCCCAGGGAATGCTAGGACACCACAAGAGGAATGAGGAGGCAGAGGATGGCGGGAGACGGGGGCACGAGGGAAACAGTAAATGTTTTCTTTTTTTTTTACAGAAATGTTCTTTACCCCCTTGTTCCCCATCGTCCGTCCCTGCCCCCCCTTGACAAATGCAGCGGCCGCAGCTGGATCCTACTCTGCACCACTGCCCTCGGCACTGGCCACTCAGATGCTCCCAGAGTTCCCTGCCAACTGGGGTGGTGATGGACAGGGTAGTGGTCACTCCCCTTTCCTTTGTCCAGCTTCACGCCAGAGCAGGGAGTGGGGGTCCCTGAACCGGTGTAGACTGAATTATGCAAAGAGGGCACCAAATGTGCCCTCCAAAGCATTTCCAGTGGCTTGGGGAGGCTACCCCCACCCCCCAAGCCTGTAACACCTATTTCCAAAGGGAGAGGGTGTAACACCCATCTCCCAAAGGAAATCCTTTGTTCTGCCTTCCTGGGCTTGAGATGCTCGAGCTGCTCGAGCAACAGGAGGGCAGAAACCTGTCTGAGAGGTGGCAGCAGCTGGGGAAAAGCCAGGAAAAGCTCAGAAAAGCTAAAGAGCCCCCAGAGTGCATGGAATCATACAACCAATGCTGGCAAAAGCCTTGGGGTATGAGTCCAACATGTTTGATACCAAACATGAGTATGTTCGGAGTTACCATTATGTAGCTGCACATAGGTAGTGACCTATGTTCAGTACATGCGTAAAATGGCGTCCCTGCACTCATGAAGTACGAGAAAATGGTCCTGGAGGTCATGGGGGCACCTCTGCTAGTGCAGGGGTGCCCTCACACACAGGTACTCTGCACCCTGCCCTCAGGGATGGAGGGCCTGCCATAGAGGTGGCCTGTAAGTGACCTGGTGCAGCATAAATGGCAGTGAAAGGGCGCATGCACCTTTTCATGCAGGCTGCAATGGCAGTCCTGCAGAAGCCTTTGCATGGGCTCCCTATGGGTGGCAAAAGAAATGCTGCAGCCCATAGGGATCCCCCTGAACCCCAATGCCCTGGCTACCTAAGTACCATACACTAGGGACTTATAAGGGGGCACCAGTATGCTAACGTTGGACGAAATACTGGGTTACCAGTATGCAACAACAAAGTTTAGAGGTGAGAGAGCATAATCACTGGGGTCCTGGTTAGCAGGATCCCAGTGAACACAGTCAAGCACACTGACAAACAGGCTAAAATGGGGTTAACCAAGCTAGAAAGAGGCTACTTTCCTGCATCTATGACACATAAGATAAAGACCAGAGTTGTAGAAATAACAGCAAAAGAAGCACACAACAGTTAAAGACCAGAGTTGTAAAAATAACAGTAAAAGAAGCAAAACAATATAAAATTACATATTATTCTTTATCCTTTTGAATTTTCATGGAACACTTTCTTTCCTTTACAAGTTTCTTTACATCATAATTTTCATCTCACTACTTTCCCCTTCATGACAGTGTAACCTTCACCACCCTTTCTTTTTTCCTTCATTTCCCCCCACCCACACAACTAGCCAACCTTAAAACGCCCTGGGATTTATCTTTCAGACCAAAGTTTGACTCTCTTTTGCATTAGTGCTCTTTCCTATTATTGTGAACACAATCACCCATTTTGTAGTCTTGTTCCATCACTATATCCAGTACCTCCTATCTCATCTTTCTTTCTCTTTGCATCTTCTCCTTCTTTGCATTCTGTCTCATTATCCTTTAAATGGAGTATTGGCAAACAATTGCAAACTCGAACAACTGACTTGGCATTAGTACATTCAGACTTTTCTGCCTCTGAGGACCTCTAAAGGTGTTACTTCAGTAGATGAATGTGGGGTACACCTACAGCCATATGCTTGCAACATCTCTCCTGCTGTGCTGCAGATTCAGCGTATTCTATACAGCCATGCATACACGTCTCCAGCAACCGATTAGCCCCCAAGGTGATGCTTCAGTAGACAAATGTAAGGTACACCTATAGCCATAGGCGTGCAACATCTCTCCTGCTGTCTGCAGATCCAGCTTATTCTATACAGCCATGCATACACGTCTCCAGCAACCGATTAGCCCCCAAGGTGATGCTTCAGTAGACAAATGTGTGGTACACCTATAGCCATAGGCGTGCAACATCTCTCCTGCTGTCTGCAGATCCAGCTTATTTTGTACAGCCATACATACACGTCTCCAGCAAACCGATTAGCCTTTTCAAATAAGGCATTTCCTCGTGTGTAATAAAGGCAGCTTCTCCAGCGCTCTATTCCGTTTTCCTTTAGAAACCTCAGTATTTCACACAAATCAAATTGTACTTACTACAGACATTAGAGGTTTCTGTAAACCTTCTCTGACCGCAGATGTATCAAATTGACCTGTGAACACATCGTCAATGCACTTTGAAAAATAGTGGACAATGGCCATTGTGTCAGGATTCTGTCACTTTGGAGATATCAGATTAGGAAAAGGCGAGTTGGGTTTGGAGACATTGGCGAACAGGACAAAGGAAGCTGTGAAAAACCCCAAACATTAGACCACTAGCATATTGCCGACTTACATGTTATTCTCACGTTCTAGTTTTAAGACACTTCGAGGGAGTAAGGTTAGGGTACGTATTGAAGGGTCTAGTAAACATGGAGATGATGCCTAGCAATGTATTGTTATTTTTTGTGAATCTTCGAATCATACCATTTTACACCCTTTATTGCGTCTCTTACATTTGTTGTTTTATTCCCTTACAGTTCTCTCATGTCCTTAGGTTCTTTTACTCTTCCCTGTTGTTGTCTGTATGGTTGTCTGTGATACCTCTGGTTATCCTTTCCCTGTGATACCTCTGGTTATCCTTTCCCGCTTGTTTTCTTCCCCAGCCCCTGTCTAGTCTGGTCTGCATCCAAGGACCTCTTCCTGATATCTGGGTGGTTTGTCATAGCAACACCCATCACTGAAACCAACTGCATAGAGCGATCTCATACTCCTGCCAGTTAAGGCTTCTGTACTACTTCTGACCTTAGCAGGGTCCAGTCCTAGAGTTAACTCAAAACTACTGTTTCTATCTCTCTCTTTCTACCTTACCTGTCCATCCCCAGATCACTACAGCATGCACGCAGTCTCCATTACTCATTTGCACAGTACTTCAGGGACAGTAAGGGATTTCAGCAGGTCTACATATCAGAAACGTGACACATGGGTTATCTATGACAATTTGGTAAACATACAACTTGACCCCAAAAATTGACTCCTAACTTAAACCAAGGTTCTTGGGTAAACTCTAAGGAAACCATCAGCGTTTCCAGCATACCAATGTGTTCCATCTCAACCTACACTTCATACAAATTTCTATTTAGCCTTTGATTCCCATCTCAGTGCAGACCTATAATAATACAAGGCAAATGCAATAGTGTCTTCTCTAATTCTCCTTTTGCACTCAAAATCATTCCTGTGGGTTGATCACTGGCATCTGTCTTCTCACCAACATGAATATCAGTGAACAAGACTACGAAGTGGGAACCTCAACCAACACCCCCAATTAAGCTGTGCCCCTTTTGTAAGCACAAAATTCTTTGGAAACATACAGCGCTCACATAGTCCTAAAAAGGACATGACAGCTACTGCTACTGCCTTCATTACCCCTTCCCTTGTTTTAATCACTTGCTCAGTAATGACATGACCTAAATACTTGATACTGTTTGTATTGAACACACATTTGTCTCACTTCATGGTTAAATCTGTTCTCCTTCAGTACCGCCAAGCTTACATGAAATTCTTCCTATAAGTATGTACACATGTATGTATGTGTGTATGTACATATGTGTGAATGTATGCATTGGTATTTGTAGAAGGAGAAGCTAGAGATCAATGGAGCAGAGAATATGGAGCATGGTCCATGGGAACATACAGTTATTGGGGAAGATCAAGGGTAGACTGTTATGTCAGGAGCAGTTCCTCTTGATGATATGTATCTTCAGCTTTTTGTTCTAAACTTTAAGAGAGTTTGTGCTGATCCGATGTTCATAGGGATCCAGTTCCAGACTCTGGAAGCACAAATAGGGAAGGTTTGCCTTTCATGTTTTTTTCCTCTTGCAATTTGTTGTTTCCAGTTTGGTGCTATCCAAGCTCCTGGCCGAAAGCTGTGCCCTAGATACAACATTGTGTGTTTTCTAGGTAAGCTGGTTCTGTTGTTGAGGGCTTTATAACTGAGGTAGCTTATCTTGAAGATGATCCAAGCTATTCACTGTGAGCCAATGTAGGTCTTTTAATGTGAGGGTGAGGTTGTCGAATTTCTTTTAGCTTTGATGAGCCATGCTGCTCTGTGTAGGATACTTTTCAAGGGTACTACAGTGGTATCAGGGAGACTGTAGGAGGCTGGCCTGGCTTACAGTGGGTTCCAATGGTACTTACAGCTTGTGACAGGTCCAATTATCCCTTATTAGTAGATTAGTAGTGTTCTAGCAGCTTAGGCTGATAGAGGTAGCTATAGCAGAGCAGCCAAGACTGAACTAGGTGACATGCAAAGCTCCTAGTATATCACGTATATCTTAAAGGTACTATATCATAAGAAAGACAATACTTAGAGTTACTAAAAATAAAGGTACTTTATTTTAGTGACAATGTGCCAAAAATATCTCAGAGGATATACTCCCTTAGGAGGTAAGTAAAATACACAAAATATACACACAAACCAAAATCAGGTAAGGAAAACAGTCAGAAAGTAATGCAAACACTGTAGAATACAATAGGATGCAATAGGCCTAGGGGCAACACAAACCATATACTAAGAAAGTGGAATGCGAACCACAAATGGACCCCTACGCTAGTGTAGTGTGTAGAGGGTCGCTGGGAGTGTAAGAAAACACTAATGGTGTCCAAGATACCCCACCCCAAGATCCTGGAAAGTAGGAGTAAAGTATTACTACTTCCCCAGAAATACACTAAAGTCGTGATAGAGGATTTTACAAAGACCACAACAGACTGCAAAGCACTGAAGATGGATTCCTGGACCTGAGGACCTGCAAAGGAAGGGGACCAAGTCCAAGAGACGCGAAAGTATCCAGGGGAGGCAGAAGCCCACTAAACCCCGGATGAAGGTGCAAAATGGCTGCCTCTGGATGGAAGAAGCTGAAGATTCCGCAACAACGAAAGATGCTAGGAACTTCTCCTTTGTGCAGAAGATGTTCCACAGACTTTTGGAGGATGCAGAGTTGTTTCCTTGGCAAAATACCACAATCAAGCCTTGCTAGCTGCAAGAGTCGCGGTTGAAGAAAAAGGGTGCTGCCCGGGCTGAGGAAGGACCAGGATGTCGCCACTTGGGGGAGGAGATAGGGGGGCCCTCATCAATGTAGAAGGCCCATGCACAAAAAGGTAGCACCCACAGAAGTCCTCAAACAAGGGTTCAAGAAGTCTGAATACAGCGGTCATCTCAACACTGCAAAAGAGGGTCCCACGACACCGGAGATCAACTCAGGGAGCTGAGCATCGCAGGACAGAGTGCTGGGGACCTGGGCTTGGCTATGCATGCAGGATTTTGTGGAAATGTGCACAGAAGCCCTTGTAGCTGCAGTTCACGTGGTGCACCGGATTACTGTCTGGAGAGGGAAGGCAAGGACTTACCTCCTCCAAATTTGGACAGTTGGACCACTGGACAGTCAGGGTCACTTGGGTCCACGACCTGTGTTCTAGGGGCCATGCTCGTCAAGATGAGAGGGGTCCCAGAGTACAGGTGACGCTAAAGTTTGGTGCCTGCTGAAGCAGGGGGAAGATTTCGTCGACCCACCAGAGAATTCTTTGTGGCTTCCAGTGCAGGAGGAAGGCGGGCATCCCCCAAAGCATGCACCACCAGGAAACAGCCAAGAAAGCCGGCAGGATTAGGTGCTACAATGTCGTTGGTAGTCTTCTTGCTACTTTGTTGCAGTCTTGCAGGCTTCCTGGAGCAGTCAGCAGTCGATCCTTGGCAGAAGTCGAAGAGAGAGGTGCAGAGGAACTCTGGTGAATTCTTGCAAGTTGTTATCCGAGGAAAAGCCCACTGGAGAGACCCTAAATAGCCCTCAGAGGAGGATTGGCCATCTAGTCAGGTAAGCCCCTATCAGGAGGGGTCTCTGACGTCACCTGCTGGCACTGGCCACTCAGAGGCCTCCAGAGTGCCCTCTGGATCCAAGATGGTAGAAGTCTGGGACACACTGGAGGAGCTCTGGGCATCACCCCTGGGGTGGTGATGGACAGGGGAGTGGTCACTTCCCTTTCCTTTGTCCAGTTTCGTGCCAGAGCAGGGACTGGGGGTTCCCTAAACCGGTGTAAACTGGCTTATGCAAGGGGGCACCATCTGTGCCCTTCAAAGCATTTCCAGAGGCTGGGAGAGGCTAGCCCTCCCCAGCCTTTAAAGCCTATTTCTAAAGGGAGAGGGTGTAACACCCTCTCTCAGAGGAAATTCTTTCTTCTGCCTTCCTGGGACTGGGCTGCCCAGACCCCAGGAGGACAGAACCCTGTCTGTGGGGTGGCAGCAGCGGTAGCTGCAGAGAAAACCCCAGAGAGCTGGTTTGGCAGTACCCGGGGTCCATAGTGGAACCCCGGGGATGCATGGAATTGGCACCCCAATACCAGATTTGGCATGGGGGGACAGTTCCATGATCTTAGACATGTTACATGGCCATATTCGGAGTTACCATTGTGAAGCTACATATAGGTATTGACCTATATGTAGTGTACGCGTGTATTGGTGTCCCCGCACTCACAAAGTCCGGGGAAATGGCCCTGAACTATGTGGGGGCACCTTTGCTAGTGCAAGGGTGCCCTCACACTTAGTAACTTTGCACCTAACCTTCAACAAGTGAAGGTTAGACATATAGGTGACTTATAAGTTACTTAACTGCAGTGAAAATGGCTGTGAAATAACGTGCAGTGGCAGTCCTGTGTAAAGGTTTGTCTGAGCTCCCTATAGGTGGCAAAAGAAATGCTGCAGCCCATGGGGATCTCCTGGAACCCCAATAACCTGGGTACCTAGGTACCATATACTAGGGAATGATAAGGGTGTTCCAGTTTGCTAATTGAAATTCGTAAAAGTGTTCACTAGCTTATAGTGACAGATTTAAAGGCAGAGAAGCATAAGCACTGAGGTTCTGATTAGCAGAGCCTCAGTGACACAGTTAGTCACTAAACAGGTACACACATTCAGACCACAAACTATGAGCACTGGGGTCCTGGCTAGTAGGATCCCAGTGAGACACACTGATATACATGTAAAAATGAGGGTAACATGCCAGGCAAGATGGTACTTTCCTACACACCCCTCCCCCAAACGAGGGACAATAAGGCTGACCTTGCCCAGATGAGTCTTCATTGTCTAAGTGGAAATATCTGGAGAGTCCATCTGCATTGGAGTGGGTACTCCCGGGTCTGTGTTCCACTGTATAGTTCATTCCCTGTAGGGAGATGGACCACCTCAACAATTTTGGGTTTTCACCTTTCATTTGTTTAAGCCGTAATAGAGGTTTGTGGTCTGTCTGAACAATAAAGTGAGTACCAAAGAGGTATGGTCTCAACTTTTTCAAGGCCCAGACCACAGCAAAGGCCTCCCTCTCCATGGCAGACCAACGCATTTCTCTAGGGGTCAACCTCCAGCTGATAAAAGCAACAGGTTGATCCTGGCCCTCAGTGTTAAGCTGTGATAGAACTGCCCCTACCCCTAATTGAGAAGCATCAGTTTGAACTATGAATTTATTGGAGTAACAAAGGCTTTTTAGGACAGGTGCAGAGCACATGGCCTGTTTGAGCTCAGTTAGCTGTCCATAATACCTTTTTTATGCATCTTTTTGGATGTGAGGTCATTGAGGTGCAGCTATAGTGCCATAATTCTTAATGAACCTCTATAGTACCCTGTGAGGCCTAGGAAGGCTCTCACTTGGGTTTGAGATGTAGGGGGAGCCCCTTCCATAATGGTTTGGATCTTCCCCTGTACTGGTGCAATATGTTCCCCACCTACCAGGTGGCCCAGATAAACCACTTTCCCCTGCCCTGCCTGGCACTTTGAAGCCTTGATAGTGAGTCCTGCCTTTTGCAGGGCCTCCGAAACTTTCCACAGGTGGACCAGGTGATCATCCCAGGTGGAGCTAAAGACAGCTATATCTTCTAGATATACTGCACTAAAAGCTTCCAGTCCTTGGAGGACTGTATTCACCAACCTCTGAAAAGTGGCAGGTGCATTTTTCAATCCAAAGGGCATAAGAGTGAACTGATAGTGCTCTCCAATGGTTGAAAATGCTGTTTTAGGTTTAGCATCTTCTGATGACTTAATCTGCCAATACCCTGCAGTTAAATCAAAAGTGCTTAGATACTTGGCAGAAACCAGTGTATCTATTAGCTCATCTGCCCTGGGTATAGGGTGAGCATCCGTTTTGGTTACTTGACTGAGACCCCTATAGTCCACACCAAACCTAATTTCTTTTTTACCATTTTACTGTGAGGTTTGGGGACAAGCACCACTGGGCTAGCCCATGGGCTTTCAGAAGGTTCAATCACTCCCAGATCTAACATTTTCTGTACCTCTTGTTTAATGCAGTCCCTGACATGGTCAGGCTGCCTATAAATCTTACTTTTGACAGGTAAACTGTCTCCAGTATCAATTGTGTACCTGGAATCAGTGAGAAGAGGTCAGAGAACTGATCTAGGAGATTTATGCAGTTGTCCTGCTCAGCAGTAAGGCAATCTGCTAACACAACTCCATCCACTACGCCATCAGCTTCAGTGGTGGAGAAGAGGTATGGGAGAGGGTCACTCTCTTCCTCCTGCCACTTATCAGTGGTCATGAGCAGGGTTAAGTCAGCCCAGTCATAATAAGGTTTCAGGCGATTGACATGAAGTACTCTAAGGGGGCTTCTGGCAGTGCCTAGGTCTACCAAATTGGAGACCTCACCTTTTTTCTCCACAATGAGATGGGGTCCACTCCATTTGTCCTGGAGTGCTCTTGGGGCCACAGGCTCCAATACCCACACCTTTTGTCCTGGGTGGTAGTGAGTCAGGACAGCCTTATGGCCATGCCGTTGCTTTTGGAGCTCTTGGCTGGCCTGAAAATGTTTACTGGCCCTTTTCATGTACTCAGCCATTCTAGATCTGAGGCCAAGTACATAATCCACAATGTCTTGTTTGGGAGCTTTTAAAGGTTGTTCCCAACCCTCCTTCACAAGAGCAAGGGGACCTCTTACAGGGTGTCCAAAGAGGAGTTCAAAAGGGGTGAAACCCACTCCTTTTTGGGGTACCTCCCTATAAGCAAAATGGAGGCATGGCAACAGGACATCCCATCTCCTCCTGAGTTTTTCAGGGAGTCCCATGATCATGCCTTTCAGAGTTTTATTAAACCTCTCAACCAGTCCATTTGTCTGTGGATGATAAGGAGTAGTGAACTTGTAAGTTACACCACACTCCTTCCACATAGCTTTGAGGTATGAAGTTACTACCTCTGTCTGATACCACTTCCTTAGGAAAACCCACTCTGGAAAATATTCCCAGGAGGCCTTTTGCCACTGCAGGAGCTGTAGTGGTCCTTAAGGTTATAGCTTCAGGATACCTAGTGGCATGGTCCACTACCACAAGGACAAATCTATTTCCTGAAGCTGTTGGAGGGTCAAGGGCGTCAACAATGTCAACCCCTACCCTTTCAAAGGGCACCCCAACCACTGGGAGTGGAATTAAGGGGGCCTTAGGTGTGCCACCAGTCTTGCCAATTATTCAAAATGTGCTCTCTCAAAATAAGATTATACAGGCTTTCATAGTCAGTCACCTTACTGCCATGTAACCATCCCTCCAAGGCCTTCACTGAACAGTCTACAAAGCCTGTCCAGTCTTGAGAGGTCTCTGTTCTGGTATCTCTGAACTTTATCTTGTATTGTTCAGTGGTTAAGCCAAATCCATCTAAGCGTGCACCTTTCAAAACTTTGTAGTTGTTAGCATCACTCTCCCTGACAGTAGGGAGTCTGTCCCTACCTTTGCCAGTGAAAGATAGCCACAAGATAGCAGCCCACTGCCTTTGAGGGACCAACTGTATCATACAGGCCCTCTCAAGTGCAGAAAACCACTTGTTTATGTCACCCCCCTCCTTGTAAGGGGGGGCAATCTTGTGCAGGTTTCTTGAATCTGTTTCTCTAACAGGATGACTATCAAGATTGCTGCTGCCACCATGGGGAACTAACCCCAACTTCTGCCTTTCCCTCTCTACATCTAGGGATTCCCTGTCTAAGGACATCTGCTGCTGTCGTAACTTCAGTCTGGCCTCTTCCAACCTCAGCTTTCTGAGTTCCCTGTCTAGGGTCGTATCCTCAGTATGGGAGGCCTGCATGTGCTGGAGCCCTTGACGGGGCAACGAGAAGCGGCTGAGGAATAGAGGTGCCGCCCGATTCGCGACTCTGGAGCTGCTGCTTGAGGACTGCTGAGAGCCAGGAGGCCCGGATAGAAACGCAGGAGGTGCCCGCTTGGGAGCACGGCCGGCTGAGTCCCAGCATTGTTGAGCGGACCCTGCGGACTGCGCCGGGACCGCGCCCCCACGGTCGTAAGCGCAGTTGATCCAGCAGACGGTAATGGCTCTAGTGAAGGCAGTGTGGTGAACGAGAGGCCGTGCTGCTGCACCGGAGTGCGGCGAAGGACACGTGCAGGCTCTGGAGGTCTCTTCTGCGAGCCAAGCCGGAGCGAGACACTGCGCAGGGTCGCCTTACCATAAATGGACTGCAGCGGACACTGTTAGCGGTGTGCACGACAGACAGCTGTGGCTGAGAGCCCCGTTTCCTTTGCCTCCCCTCTCCAGCAGGCCAGGGGCCTGATCGGATGATATGGCAATGACATAGTGAGTACCAGTACCACCACTACAGCTTGCATGATTGGTCTCAGGGACACAGTAGCTACCCACGAGCCGCACGTTACACAGTAAATATATGCTCTTGCCCACTGATATGTGAGGACCTTGGAAGTACTGTGCCTAAGGTGGGGCCTCCCCGGGATCGCACTGCGCAGCAGACTTGAGCGTTGGGGTGGCCCGCCTGGGACACAGAGCACGCAGACCCTGGGATCGCCCTGCAACACACTGCAAACAAGGTTTAGATCTGGCTTAGAAGTGAACACCAGCACATAACTTGCTGTGACCTGTGCCGTGGATCGGTTGCCTGGCGTAAGACCAGGACAGTGCGAAGATTAGTGGCTTATCTCCATTGCGTGCAATTATGGTTAAACCAAAATCGACCAAGGTGCAACATAACGCAGACGGGGGCACCCCTCCCCTAACGGGCGCATGTAGGAGGTAATTACTCAACTGCAGGCCGCTGCGCCCGGGTGCCCCACCTCGACCCCTTATCGCACGTTTCCTCAACTATCGTGACAGAGATCAGGTCCTTCAATGCTTTAGCTCTCTAGGCCCCATTCGAATGGACAACAGTGTCATCGTGGCATATCCTGACTGTACTGGGGAGGTGCAGCGCAAACGGGCCTCGTTTGCGAAAGTTAAACAACTGCTCCGCAAATGCAATATTACTTACTTGCTTCTGTTTCCAGCTCGCCTCCGGGTGATAGATGGAGAAAGGACTCTTATCTTCCCGACCCCGGAGGAGGCCTGGATATGGCTGCATGCCAAGGGCCTGGTGGATCTGATCAAAGAGGATACCAGACAGGAGGATTGGATTACCCCTAGCTCCCGTAGGAGGAAAAGAACCAGAATAGAGGCGCGGCCGTCAAGGTCACAGGTGGCAGATGACCAAGCACAAGTTTTGAAGGAGCTTAGCCTATTCATTGTGTCGCAACCCACAAGTCGCTGAGAGACTAGACTAACTGACTATGGCTCACCACAAAGCAGTCCTAGCCCGCCTACCTCCCCGATGTTATGTGGTCCGGATCTCACCCGCGCACGGCCAATGATATTTGAAGCTGCCTATTGTCACTCCTAGGCTGCAACCTCTTCGGACAAGAGAATCATGGTAATCGAAATGGGTCGACACACGCCCGCCCATGGGTTTGCGGTCGAAGGTGGACATCGCTTGTAGGCGAAACGGGGGCCATTCCCGTGGTCTTGCGGATTCGTGTTCTCAGGGGGGCCTGAGTCGCTTTACTCCTCGTGGGTGTTGGAGCACCTGTGGCCGTGCAGGAGCACAATTTGACTGATGCGGGCCGCAGACTGCGTTCCACACATCTTATCAGAACTAGCCCCCCCACACCCACATGGGTCTCCGAATGGAACAAGTTCGAACAGTTGTCTATGCTGGCACCGGTTGTGCCAAAACGTTCCAAGTTGGGCTTATCCCTGTGAGTTCTCTTTTCTACTATATTCTTTCTCTGTCTGTGTTTTTCTTTTTTCTCAGTGGGGGGGACGGGTGGGTCTGTGGGGTGCGGGGTTGCCAACAGCTGGGGTGCCTTGGGTTGCCACCCAACCTGTTCTCGCTATGCAGCTGTACATGGCTGGCCGCGCTTTCCCGCATGCTAATCACTATGACTACCTATCATATCTTGACATGGAACATGAGGGGCATGGGGGGCGTCACTAAGCCCAACAGAATACACACGTATCTGAAGTGCCACAAAATACACATAGCCATATTGCAAGAAACACACCTCACCTCAGTAGACCTTAAGGCTGTTGGTGGGAGGTGGTCTGGATTGGTATACGGCACTGGGGCATCAGCATATGCTAGGGGAGTCATGGTTTGGATTGCTCCAAGAGACCCCTACATGGTGGTGCACAGCAAAGTGGATGAGGGGGGCAGATTTGTCCAGCTTGAGGGGCCCCTGGATGGGAGACCACTGGTAATAGTGGGACTGTATGCTCCAAATGTTAAGCAAGGGGAATTTCTGTTAACCACTACCTCATGTTTATTAAGGGATCCGTTGTTACCTAGTATATGGGGTAAGGATTTAAACTGCGTACTACATATAGACATGGACAGATCACACCCTCCCCTCATGGGTGCCCCTAGTAGGAGGACCTCCCAAATATTGCAGTCTTGGTTGTCAGATCGAAGGCTTGTCGATGTGTGGAAGTACTTACACCCGTTGGATAGGGAATACTCCTTTTTCTCCCCGGTCCACTGTCTTTACACCCGAATAGACTTGTTGCTTAGTTCCCACGGACTGACACACACCTTCACCAGCGCCACATATATGGCAAAGACCATATCAGACCACTGCCCTTTGAGAACATCCATCCAATGGAGTAGAATGCATATGCGTATCCCCTCCTGGCGCCTCCAACCAAGCCTGCTGCTAGACACACCGTTTCGCAAGGAAATCCCTGATCATATAACAGCTTACTTCACACTTAATGGTGGGACAACATCTTCCCGGGCCAATGAATGGGATGCACATAAGGTGGTGGCAAGGGGCTTGTGCATGTCGATGGCTGGGGGGGGTGTGGCGTACATTAATGCAGGATCTTCAGAAGACTGAGGGGGAACTCCGGGCAGCGGAATGCGGGGTTGCAAAGGGCACAGTGGCAAGGGAGGATCTTGGTTCGGAGCGTGTGCAGTGGACTGAAGTAGACTCACGTCTGCGACAATATGATTATCGCCACTATGTAGCTTGCACGCACTCTGAGGGGGATCGTTCTGGCAGAGTGTTGGCCTGGTTATTGAAGGGCGAACAGCAGCGCACCTCCATAGGGGCTATTCGACTGGACACAGGAGTTATAGTTAATACTCAAACAGAAATGAATGAAGCTTCAAAGGATATTATAGTGCTCTATACAAGGCACGTCCCTCCCCTTCATCAGAACAGCTGGGGGATTTCTTTAAGGAGCTCCATCTGACTCGCCTCACTGAAATGCAGGTGCAAGACTTGGAGAAACCAATTGACCTAGAAGAGATTCAGCAAGCCTTACATCAATTAGCCCATAATAAAGCACCAGGCAGTGATGGCTTGCCTGCAGAGTACTACAGTACTTTCTCTGCACAAACTCTCACGTCATATCTGGACATGCTGAGAGAGGCCTTCAGTGTAGGCTGACTTCCAGAGTCGAAGCGGGAGGCGGTAATAGTGGTACTCCCTAAACCGGGTTGTGACCCACTAGACCTCAGGTCGTATCGCCCTTTATCATGTGCATGGCCGCAACACCATCATTAATATACAATGCCTACTGAGGCTTATGGTGAATACAAACGGGTAGCAATATTGTTAGATATTGAGAAAACATTTGACACTCTCGGTTGGCCCTTTTTGATGGAGGCATTGAATCGAATGGGGTTTGGTAAAACACTCATTAGGTGGATTAAGATTCTGTACTCTGATCCGATGGCGAGGGTTAAAACGGGTGGAACCATATCTGATGGGTTTAATATCGAAAAGGGCATGAGACAAGGTTGCCCTCTCTCGCCGATATTGTTTGCACTGGCGATCGAACCCCTGGCCATGCGGTTGCGAAACATGGCCACAGACTGGCGCTTATTAGACGGACACGCATATCGCATTGTCTCACTAAATGCAGACGACGCATTGATATACTTGCGAAATTACACTGAGTCCCTCCCGGACCTGCTTAGACTGTTGGACCGGTTTGGGGACCTCTCTGGATTAAGGGTGAACTGGTCAAAGTCTTGTCTATTCCCAATGAGAGCGATCCCGGAACCCCAACGCCCAACCGCCTCGGACTGCGCTCTGCCGTGGTACTACACCACTTTTAAATACCTCTGGGTGAATGTGTACCATGATATCACGGACCTTAAGGAGGGTAATTTGGGGCGTGTGCTTAGGTCTGGTAGAGGCTCCTTACCCTTTTGGTGCTCGCTCCCGCTAGCACCGGTGGGCAGAGTGGCGATCGCAAAGATGATCATACTCCCACAGCTACTGTATTATTTCTCTGCACTACCTCTGCTAATCCCCTGGCCTTTTTTCAGAGTCCTGGCCAGTCTCTTTCAGAGTCCTGGCCAGTCTCTTGACTGATCTGGTGTTGGGCAATGGCTGTCAGCGTGTAGCCCTAACAAAAATATATCTGCCACTTACACAGGGCGGTTTGGGCGCTCTGCACTACGAGTTCTACTATGCAGCCACGCAGATTCAATGGGTGGTGCGCTAGCTGCAGGACCCCCTGAGTTCGGAGGCGCAGATGGTACATGGCCCGGCTCTTGGGCCTGCTTCCCAAGGCAGGCAGCGCACCGCCCTAGGGCTCGTGAACACCTCCCTCGGTCCAGGGGAGCACCGCACACCCCAGATCTGGCTGCAAAGCCACAGAGGACCAGATACTTTGCCAAATATTTATCGGGCCATGAGCGGAGCTCTTACAAACTGTCCGCTCCGGTCGCCATCTTGGCCACGCCCCCATACACAGTTAACCTTAACAGTCTGACTTTCTCTCTAAAAAACTTTCTAAAAAGTTTCAGAAAAGTTTGAAAAAGTTTTTCTCTTTTCTTTAAAAGTTTTCTAAACTTTTTCTCTCTTCCCTAAACTCTTTCTTTCCACTATGTCTGTAGTAGAGGCCACTACCAAAGTTGTGCAGACAACTTATGACAATTTAAACTTTAAAAGTTTGAGGGGTCTCTGTATAGAAAGGAGTTTAGGGATTGTTAAGAGCCTTACCAAAGATCTCCCTCTTAGCCTTCTCCTTGAAAGTGACCAGAACCAGACTGGTCAAACCCAGGATCAGGAGGCAGAGGAGGGGGGTACCCAGGTAGAATCAGGGGAGGCCCCTGAGGACTCTGGGGAGGGTACTTCCAAAGACCTTCCAGTTATCAGGCCACCTAGTGAAGCTGGTAGTGGAGGGTTTCATACATCAGTAGGGCACCTTTCACTCTAAAAGACCAGGTCACTAGGGTTCAGGTAGTTAGAGAAAGGTCCACTTCTGCTAATTCTCACATTACCTCTGTGTCAGAGAATTTCCAAACCTACCTTGGGACACACCAACGTGCTACGTTGGCTACTTGTTCATGATGGTCCGTTGCACTCACGCAATATTCTACTGAATGTGGCTCGCTGGGTTTGGCATTGGTATGTTTCACTTGGGAACCGGACCACGCAATAACCCCCAGGATTCCCCTGATGGCCTCCCCGAATATTGGGACGGTGGCCGGAAGGCACAGACTGACGCCGTGGCCCGCAAAAGGCATACAAACAATAGGGGAAATTTTTGAGGAGGGACACTTCTTGCCCTATGCAGCACTGGCAAGTGCTCATGATCTGGGACAAGGTTGGTTCATAGCGTACGGTGCATTACGCCAGCTAGTACGCTCCACAGGGTAATGCGGGGACCATGAACCCCCGACAGCTCCTATCCTACACGACTTACTAGATGGCTTGGACACAACAGTTACTATATCAAGGATATATAGAACTTTGCTGGCTCATCCAGAGCAAACACAAGAACATGCAAAGGCCAAATGGGATGGGGTCCTGACCGCTCCATGGAGCGTAGCACCTGCTTCAACGCACGAAGTCTCGCGGAATCCTCGATTCAGATACATGCAGTTCAATTACCTACACCAAACATGCTTATCTCCACATAGGCTCCGTCGTATGTTCCCTCAGGCTAACCAGGAGTGTCCGAGATGTGGTTTGACACCACTTTCTTCCACATGACATGGGAATGTCCCCCAGTGTTGAGTGCATGGCAAGGCATAACATCATTGATTGATGACTGGGCGGGTCACCCTCTATCTCCCACAGCCGAATCCTGCTTACTGGGGATCCGACGGAGATCCAGAGGAGGGGAAACAGGTACATAGATGCATTGATCTGGCGTTCGTGTTATTCAAGCGCCTCCTTGCAATGTATTGGAAGGTGCCAAGTGTACCGAACGAACACCAATGGACGAGGGACCTGTTGCGTTGGATGAGGGCGGAAGCACAGGTGCTGCACTCCCTCCAGGACAGAGGGGCGTTGATTAAAGGGGTTGACACGTGGGACTCTCTCATTATCCGGTTGGAGAATAAAGATGACACCCGGCGACCTTGAGGCTTCCACAGATTTGTTTATACATGACACTTAAGCACTTGAGATAGGGGCATAACAGTGAAAGCCTGGCGCATAACTAAAGTACCTCTGTTGCTACCTAGCGTCTTATACTGGTGTTGATACATCCATACTGGGACCCATGTGGGACATAATGTGATAGGCTTTATAAACTACACACATATTAATGGGTGATAAGGGCACCACATTCCTCTACACTCTACACAGAAATACGCATGACATGATGCCCGCTCTTATGATCAGCCACGTTCCTCCTCCCTCCCCCCGCTCTGGGCATCTCTTCCCGCCTGGGATGTCCCCGCCCCCTCCGTGTGTGTTCTCTCACAAGCAATTATCTTATTTCATTACTGTATGTTTATATATTTTCCTTTTCTCTTCCTTTTAGTTTTCTGATTATGAATATTTGCTCACTACAGGTTGCACTAATTTATGTTGGCACAATTATGTGCACAGTAATATTGTACCTGGATGCATATCTGGACTGATCTGTGACAAAAAGCAAATAACAGATTAAAAAAAAAAAAAAAGGTTAACTGTGTATATTTCCAAGTATTTAGAATATGTTTTTCTTATGAAAAGCACCAATGACAAAGTGGTAAAGAAGTTACAAGTACTTATCCCATCACTGCACCACCAATGTAGGAGGTTGGCCTGGCTTACAGGGGGTACCAATGGTACTTACACCTTGTGCCAGGTCCAGTTATCCCTTATTAGTAGTTTAGTAGTGTACTAGCAGCTTAGGCTGATAGAGGTAGCTATGGCAGAGCAGCCAAGGCTGAACTAGGAGACATGCAAAGCTCCTACTATACCACTTATATCATATAGGTACTATATCATGAGAAAGACAATACTCAGAGTTACCAAAATTAAAGGTACTTTATTTTAGTGACAATGTGCCAAAATATCTCAGAGGATATACTCCTTTAGGAGGTAAGTAAAATACACAAAATATACACACAAACCAAAATCAGGTTAGGAACTTCTCCTTCATGCAGAAGATGTCCCACAGAGTGCTGGATGATGCAGAGTTGTTTTCTTGGCAAAATACTGCAAACAAGCCTTGCTAGCTGCAAGTGTCGCAGTTGAAGAAAACGGGTGTTGCCCGGGCCCAGGAAGGACCAGGATGTCGCCACTTGAGAGAGGAAACAGAGGGGGCCCTCAGCAATGTAGAGAGCCCATGCACAAGAAGGTAGCACCCGCAGAAGTCCTTGAACACGGGTTCAAGAAGTCTGAACACAGCAGTCATCTCGACACTGAAAAAGAGGGTCCCTCGACACCGGAGATCAACTCAGGGAGCTGAGCATCGCAGGACAGTGTGCTGGGGACCTAGGCTTGGATGTGCATGAAGGATTTTGTGGAAATGTGCACAGAAGCCCTTGTAGCTGCAGTTCACACAGTGCACAGGATTACTGTCTGGAGAGGGGAGGCAAGGACTTACCTCCTCCAAATTTGGACAGTTGGACCACTGGACAGTCTGGGTCACTTGGGTCTACCACCTGTGTTCCAGGGGCCACGCTCGTCAGGATGAGAGGGGTCCCAGAGTTCCGGTGACGCTGATGTTTGGCACCTGCTGAAGCAGGGGGAAGATTCCGTCGACCCATGGGTGGTTTCTTTGTGGCTTCCAGTGCAGGATGAAGGCAGGCATCCCCCAAAGCATGCACCACCAGGAAACAGTCGAGAAACCCGGCAGGATTAGGCGCTACAATGTTGCTGGTAGTCTTCTTGCTACTTTGTTGCAGTCTTGCAGGCGTCCTGGAGTAGTCAGTGGTCGATCCTTGGCAGAAGTTGAAGAGAGAGGTGCAGAGGAACTCTGGTGGATTCTTGCAAGTCGTTATCCGAGGAAAAGCCCACTGGAGAGACCCTAAATAGCCCTCAGAGGAGGATTGGCCACCTAGTCAGGTAAGCACCTATCAGGAGGGGTCTCTGATGTCACCTGCTGGCGCTGGCCACTCAGAGGCCTACAGAGTGCCCTCACACCTCTGGATCCAAGATGGCAGAGGTCTGGGATACACTGGAGGAGCTCTGGGCACCACCCCTGGGGTGGTGATGGACAGGGGAGTGGTCACTTCCCTTTCCTTTGCCGAGTTTCACACCAGAGCAGGGACTGGAGGTTCCCTAAACCGGTGTAGACTGGCTTATGCAAGGAGGGCGCCATCTGTGCCCTTCAAAGCATTTCCAGAGGCTGGTAGAGGCTACCCTTCTCCAGCCTTTAACACCTATTTCCAAAGGGAGAGGGTGTGACATTCTTTGTTCTGCCTTCCTGGGACTGGGCTGCCCAGACCCCAGGAGGGCAGAACCCTGTCTGTGGGGTGGCTGCAGCGGTAGCTGCAGAGAAAACCCCAGAGAGCTGGTTTGGCAGTACCCGGGGTCCATAGTGGAGCCCGGGGGATGTATGAAATTGGCACCGCAATACCAGATTTGGCATGGGGGACCATTCCATGATCTTAGACATGTTACATGGCCATATTCGGAGTTACCATTGTGAAGCTACATATAGGTATTGACCTATATGTAGTGCACATGTGTAATGGTGTCCCCGCACTCACAAGGTCCGGGGAAATGGCCCTGAACTATGTGGGGGCACCTTTGCTAGTGCAAGGGTGCCCTCACACTTAGTAACTTTGCACAGTGAAGGTTAGACATATAGGTGACTTATAAGTTACTTAAGTGCAGTGAAAATGGCTGTGAAATAACGTGTGCGTTATTTCACTCTGGCTGCAGTGGCAGTCCTGTGTAAAGGTTTGTCTGAGCTCCCTATGGGTGGCAAAAGAAATGCTGCAGCCCATAGGAATCTCCTGGAACCCCAATACCCTGGGTACCTAGGTACCATATACTAGGGAATTATAAGGGTGTTCCAGTGTGCCAATTGAAATTGGTAAAAGTGGTCACTAGCCTAAATTGACAAATTTAAAGGCAGAGAGAGCATAAACACTGAGGTTCTGATTAGCAGAGGCTCAATGACAGAGTCAGTCACTACACAGGTACGCACATTCAGGCCACAAACTATGAGCACTGGGGTCCTGGCTAGTAGGATCCCAGTGAGACAGGCAAAAACAAACTGACATACATGTTAAAATGGGAGTAACATGCCAGGCAAGATGGTACTTTCCTACAGAGACCGCTGAACAGGATGTTGTCACCATCCAGATGGGAAGAAATAAGGCTTGTATCTATGTCCTAAAATAATCTTACATCATCCTTTTGTGTTGCTAAAGTTGCCCTATGTGGGAAGGGCATACCCAGACGTGGGTCCCTTGCTCACTGTGCCACTGGATTCAAGCTAGCCTGGCTGATGAAGGGTGATACCCTGAAACCGGTCCCAGAATGCTTGTTTCCGGTCCAGGGAGGACCTGGCTTGGCAGTTCGGGCTGGACTGTTCCCGTGAGGAACAGGGTCAAGACTGATTTGCATATGGCTGGGTCCAAACTTGGGTGTCATGGTGAGCAAAAGAACGATGGATTAAACCCAGATCTGTGACTGGGGGTGAGTGTTTGCATTGTTCATCACTCCGTCCATCATCCTTTTGTGTTGCTAAAGTTGCCCTAAGTGGGAAGGGTATGCCCAGACGGGGGTCCCTTGCTCACTGTGCCACTGGAGTCAAGCTAGCCTGACTGTTGAAGGGTGATACCCTGAAACTGGTCCCAGGATGCTTGTTTCCGGTCCAGGGAGGACCTGGCTTGGCAGTTCGGGCTGGACTGTTCCCATGAGGAACCGGGTCAAGACTATTTGCATATGGCTGGGCCCAAACTGGGGTGGCATGGTGAGCAAAAGAACAATGGATTAAACCCAGATCTGTGACTGGGGGTGAGTGTTTGCATTGTTCAGCACTCCGTCCATCATCCTTTTGTGTCACTACATAATACTCCACATTCCTACATTGGTGTTACAGCGGTGGGATCCTGAACTTGTGTTTCACACTTATTCATAAGTGAATTATTGCATGAGAAATCCACAATTGAACCAAACTCATTTTTCAGATTTTTTTTCAAAAAAGTTTTTCATTGTAATTGTTAGGGCACTATGTAGACCCCCTTTCCAAAAGTAATCCAAAAGTTTTAGAAAGTGAGGCAAAAGTCATTTAAAGTTTTAAAAAGGTCCCAACTTTCAAGTATAAAATTTAGTGCACAATAGAGGCTGACGAGAATCTTGACCTGCCTGTCATATCAGCTCTGAAGATCAGTGATCTAAGAGTGTTGTGCAAAGCTATGGGCTTTGGCTATAGAGCAACAGACAAAAAGGAGGACCTTGTTAAACCCTTATCAACTATGAAATAGAAAGGTTAGAGAAACAGAGCCATTCCTCAGAAGACGGCCTTGAAGAAGGTGAGGAAGATGACCTAGCTCAAATTGAAGATGATGGGGAAGAAGGTGAAGACCAAAACTTTACTCCCTTTCCCAGACCCCCTTCATCATTTGGAAGTGACAGAAGTTACAGGAGTTACCGAAGTTACTCTAGCAGACCCCCTACTAGTAAGGTGGTAGCAAGCTTTGAGGAAGAAAGTGATCTCCTCTCACTAGAAGAGAAAAAGATTGAACTTGAGAAAAGGAGGCTACCCCTTGATGGGACAAGGGTCAAGGTGGGCTTGAAGCCTATAGATACTGGTGGCAGCATTGTTAATAGCGAAAAAGAGGAAACCTTTGATCGTAAGATCCCCAAAGGGATTGTCTCAAAGTTTAGTGATAGTGATGACATTGATAAATGGTTTGCAGCCTTTGAGAGGGCCTGCAGAATGAGAAGGATAGGTCACCAGCACTGGGGCTCTCTAGTGTGGGAGTTATTCTCAGTGAAGGAAAGAGAGATGGCTGAGTCCTGTCAGCACATGAAGGAGAACTTGATAGAAGGATTTGGACTCACCACAGAAGAATATAGACTGAAGTTTAGGGATACCCATGAAAGTCAAAACCAGACATGGGGGTCCTTTTCAGACCCCTTGGTCAAGGTACTAGAAGGCGGTATAAAAAGCAATAAGGTGACACTTAGAATGGCCTATATAATTGGATTATGAAAGAGCACATTTTAAGCAACTGTACCACAGGCAAATTATACCAGCATCTAGTATATTCAGAACTTTCTGGCCCTAGAGAGTTTGGACAAGAAGGCTGATGAGTGAGTTGGGTAAAGAGTACCAAGAAAACTCAGGGGGTGACCTTAAGAAGTGAGGGGGTAGGCCCAAGGAATGTAAAGAAGGAGGTGGTTACCCCACCATAGAAACTCCCTGAAACCCTACAAAAAGGAGAGGAAACAGACCCACCCCACCTGAGAAGCAGAGTTAGGGGGACACAGGGCTTAAAAAAACACTTAGAGAACAGGCTGAGCTTTGACTGTCAAAAGACAGGGAACTACAGAGGGGATGCAGCCTGCCCCAAATGGAAGGTTATAACTGGGCTAGCTAGTGCAGCCTTTAAGGAGGACACCTCGGATGAGGAGGTCCTCATAGCATTTACCTGGGAAAAGGGCCCAGAGGGTGAGCTGGTGATCCCTAAGAGTGGGAATAAGCACTTCCACACCATTCAGGTGAATTGGATCCCCACCACTGCCCTGAGAGACCCATGTGCCAGCCATTCCATAGCGGTTGACAGGTTAGTGTCCACATACCAGTATTTGCCAGGAAAAGTAAGAAGAGTAAGGGTAACCCCAGGGGAAGTCACCAGTAGACCTCTGGTTTTAGTGACCCTAGAGATAGAGGATACCTTTAGCTGGCAGAGGGCGGTAGTCAGCCTTGACCTCCCCCTAGATTGTATGCTAGACAATGACCTCTCAGAGGTTAGTCTGAACTCAGAAGGCACAGTCACCCAGAGAGCTGCCCACCCAAAGGATCCTGGAGACCCTGTCACTAAGGTTAAGAGACCTAGGCCCCAACAGAAAGGGAAGAAATGTATATAGTATAATAGGTGGCAATCGCTGTGGTTAGCATTTCAAACCATCACTTTTTGCCAACTGTGCCACTCTCCACAGGCGTCCTGAATTAGGATTTGGCAGAAAGAGTGCTTGAGGACCTTACGTCCACCACTCTGCCGTTACTCTGCTACCTAGATTTGGAGTTGTTTGCCAGCTCCACGGACATCTATATACATTGGCAGGAATCGTCACAATGGCAGTTCCTGTCAGTGTAGGAAAAGTTCGATGGACGGCTCCATCAAACATGACAGCTGCCATTAAACTTTTTTCAAAAACAAGCTGGAATTTGTTTTTGAAAAATAAAAACTAAAAACTAATGAACACCACCCCATGTTTGCTCCCACTGTGTGAGGGGGTTGGTCATTACTTTTTTTAAATGTCCCTCACTGCATGAAAGACAATAAAAAAGTCACCTGACCGTCCAATCTAAATATGGCGAACAGTGTGATGGCTTACCTCTTACAGTGCCTATTTCTTTGGGCCATGGTAGTAAGTTTTACAACTGTAAATTTTACTTTGTTACGTAAAACTTGTAGTCCATCCAGCTCAAAATCAGGTGGGTGGTCCTTGAGTTTGGCAGACAGGGCACTCTGTCACTGTTGCAATGGAGTACCTTTCCACAAAACTGTACTCACAGCCACAGAGGACCCCCTAATGGAAATCAGTATTGACCCTGCTCATCATTGGAACAGTCCATACCGAACTTTGGTCATCTTACCCATTCATCTAGTAGCCCGCTGCTTTTTTACTTGGGAGATCTGAGATTTACACCCTTGGAATCTCACTGACTAAGCTAATCCCCTGCATCCATGAAGTACAAACAGCAGTGTGGTCTGTCCTTTTAGTGAGTTTGAACAGCTGAACGCCCGTTTTTGTTAATACCCTTTCTCTCTGATCTGTTTCTTCTCTCCCCTCTCCCATGCAGCTTCGGGTGATACTGAATATCACAGGCCCTGTGTTTACTAATCACAGTCTTCTGTACAGAATCTCCCTCCCCTCCCACTACTGTTTCTCCTGCCCCTCTCCCCTGTCCCGCGCAGCACGCACAGCAGCGTGCTCGGTGCTCCCGGTGATATTGAGCAGATCAAGGTTTGTGCACATGAATCACACCCCGCCCCCCCATACCCAGAGCTGTCCATGTAATCAGGGAAGACAGATGACAGTAAACCTGATATCGGTTTTCAATAAGAAATGTATCATTCTGTCCCCTTGTACTCTATCAAGCACTTTTTCAGAATTCTTAATATTTGCCGACTCTATAGCGAGACTTGTTTTTACGGTTTAGATTTTTTTTTGTAAAGAACAACTAATTATCTAAAAACTATTTTGCAATTGTATCAACCGGTACAGCGCTTAACAGCCAGAAGGTGCTTTTAGCACACTCTGTTCGTGAAACAGACCCGGGTTCTTGCCTGCTGCTTTTCTTAGATGCCCAGAGCTACATAATGCATAAAAAGCTTTCTTTTATTGTTTCCCTTTTTTACATGATTTGAAATATGAAATATTACCCACTTGCACCTCATTTGTAGTACTGTTTTAAATAATGAATGTCGATCGTCCCTTCATTATCGGGGAGTAGCACAACCATGCATCATACAGTGCTTACATTATTTATTTAGGGGGGCTGCAGAAACTATAATATTAATATTTATTGTGTTCCTAGCCGATCACCCCTAGGGATGAAGGAGGCAACTTGAAAACGCAAGCGACAGCACGCTGAATCACCTTTAACAACATAAGTATGTCGGTGCACTCTAAACGAAAGCAATAAAGGGGAGACAAGACAGAAGAGAAGGGCCATGATCGGTATAAAATATTTCACAGACAGGGAGGGCCACGTGCAGCTACTGACTTTAAAGGAGCGGAATATATTTTCACTCTCGTAGGCCTAACAGCAAGAAACAATAAGGGGACTCTGCATAGTCTTCGGGGGGGGGGGGGGGGGGGGGGGGGGGGGGATCTTAGAATCAGCGACCAATCATCAGAGGTCTTGCAATGAGAGACAGGATACGTGGACAAGACTCCTTCATCTACTTGCCCTGTCCCTTTCCTTGAGGGACAGTGGTCGAAGAAGTGGTATCACAGGTCAGAGACCTGCCACATGAGACAGGTGATGTGCACACAGCCCCTTACTGCTCTTTGAGGAGCATGGGTCGTGGAAACATCTATCATCTGAGTCAGAGGCCTGGCATGAGATACAGATAATAAACGTGCAGCCCCCCCCCCCCCCCCCTTACTCTTTGGGAAACAGGGGCCGCAGAAACAGCCACCATAGCATAGTGCTGAAGAAGTTGAAATAGTATGTAGGTATCAGGTTAAAAACAAGGTAAGACTTGTTCCAAAGTGACGAGGGGAGGTTGCACAATACGAGACATTAGAGTGTTGGTGGCCCATGCATCAAGTGTTCCTCTAGCAGAGTGTGGACTAGTGTATTCGCCATCTTGAGGTAGGATTCCCTGCATTGGATTGTGCTTGGTCAAAAGTGGCGGGGATGCAGGTAGGTCTCACCACTGTTTGCCTTAACCTGGGCATTTTTATTGATCAAAATCTTGTTTTACTGAGAAAAATGTGCGATGCTGCATTTATTTATTTATTTATTTTTGTGATTTTTATATAGCGCGACATGGACCAGAGGCATCAGAACACCGCACAATAAAGCAGAGCATGCCAATAACAAATGGAAAATATGAATGTAGAAAATATTAATGTACAGTAAAGGTGGAGTGATCGCCAGGTTAGCCCCCCCTTGAGATAGAGCACTTCACACATGTGTAATGTAAAGCATAGCAATTAACATCAGGTGTTATAGTATATGAGGCTCACCAATCATTCGTCTAGGTTGAGGTTGCTATGTTATTGGAGGGAGCATGAGGAGGTATGTGCGGTTTAGGCCAGATTTTCAGTTTCTCGGAGAGGTAGGGAAGTAAAGGAGTGAAGAGCTTTATGAGTGGTGCAGGCAGTGCTTAATTTGTACAAAAAAAGCACCAGGTGCCTAGTCAGGAGGCCACTTTCCATTGCACTCCTATTGCTGCTGTCAGTGCTACCAGTTACAATAAGAACAAAACTAATAACCGTCACTCTCCTACAAGTGTGACAACGCTGACAGTTCCAGGGGGCCAAAGCTGAAAGAACGACTTTGGCGGCAGGTATTAATCATTCTTCATGTATATTTATTTAATGAACAAGTGTTGTTGTGCTCATCTTTAATTTAAACAAACAGTGCCACCATATGGCAGACTGTCATAAGTGCCAATGCTGAAAACTAAGTGCTGGGGCCGAGCACCAAAAAACCACTGGCTCAAACTAAGTACTGAATGCAGGCACTTTTAAATTGCGCCTTCCCCTCTGAGAAGCCACAGGGAGCGTTGAAGGGAGAGGATGTGATTTAATTTCTTGCTTGCTGTGATGAAGTGGGCTGCCACGTGTAGCGCTGCTGTGAGAGGACCTAGGGGGACTTTGGGAATGCAGGAAAAGAGTGCAATTCCGTAGTCAAGTCTAGAGAGCACAAGCGTCTGGACAATGTATTTAAGATTGTGTGCTGGGATGAGGTTCCTGATTCTCCAAAGCAGCCTTAGCTGGAAACTGACACTCTTAGCCATGGAGGAGATTTGGTATTACAGGTTCAGGCATCTGTCGAGGGTGAATCCAAGAGATCTGGCATTCTCTATGATGGAAGGGAAGATTCTGTTGTCTAGGAGGAGATCAATCCAGTCTAGGATTGGCAAGTTAGCTTTCTTTGGAGCAATGAGAAGAATTTCTGTTTTCACTGGGATTATTTTGAGGTGGTTGTTAGCTATCTAAGCTTGAATTCTATTCAGGAATTTGGCTGGGTGAGTGAAAACTTCCGGGCATGAGATCTTCCAGTAAATTTGGGTATTGTCAGTATTTAGATGGAAGAGGACTCCTGAGGACTGTGCAGAGGGGTTCAAGGTAGAGGTTGAAAAGGGCTGGGGAGAGGATTGAACCTTGGAGGACCCCTTGTTGCAAGCTGACTGGATCAGAGAAGGAATTCTCAATTTTTACAATTTGGGAGCAGTTTGTTAGGTGTGAGGTGAACCACTTAAGGACGACACCATCAATACCCATTCAGCACTTCTGGATGTCTAACAAAGCCTGGTAGTTGACTGTGTCAGACGCTATGAAGAGGTCGAGGAGCACAAATACACAGGAGTTGCGGTCTCAGTGCTGTGGCCTTGATGGAATCTTAATTGAAGGGAGTCATGGAGGTTGGTGTCCTGGATGTAGGATGACAGTTAGGAGGCTATGCAATTTTCAATCACCCTGCCTAGGAGAGGCATAAGAGAAGTGGATATTGGGCAGAAGTCGTTGAAGCCGTCAGGGTTGAGAGACTGTATTTTTAGAAAAGTGTTACCCACTTTTAGAAAGCTTGGGAATGAGCCCTGATCCAGTGATGAGTTAATCAGGATTAACTGTCCAAATGAGGAGAAGCGCTTTAGCTAGGAATTTACTAATGGAGCCTGGAATGGCTTTGCAAAGATGGTTCGAGGGTTTCTCCTTTGATAGAGTTCATAGTAGATCTGCTTGTGAGATTGGGGAGAAAGAGGACCATGTCTGCAGTGACTTGCGAGGCAGTATTTCCTCAGTTATGTTGTCAAGTTTGACTGGAAGGGAGATGTTAATGTCTTTGACTTTTTGTCAAAGAATTCTGAAAAGTAACTGCAAAGGATCGCCAATACCTTAAATGGGGAGGTTGGAGAGCGGGTTGTTGGCTTGATTAATTACCTCATATAGTTGTTTTGGTCTGTTCTTGGCCATACTGAGAAGGGATCTGATATGTGATGCATTAGCTTTAGAGATGAGGTGTTTGTACTTTTGTCTCACAGCATAATGCTTTGTTAGACATAATTGTGAGGGTGCTTATCGCCAGTCTTTCTCCAATGTTCTCAAATGTTTCCTTTCTTTGTAGAGAGTTTTTGAGTACCAGGGCCAATGAGGTTTGGGTCTACTGTATTTGTACTTCATAGATCAAAAGTCTTGATCAGGGAGTCTGTGAAATGCAGGAGATGAAGTTGTCTATGGACTCTTAATGTCAAGAAACTATAGAGGTGATGTTGGATAGGGCTAGGTTGGCCATGGTTTCAGTGTCAATGTTACTGGTGTCTTTGAACCACATTTCCTATTTCTTTGTTTGACCAAGGGTTTTCTTGTTTGAGAAAGACACTGTGGGGGTTATTCTAACTTTGGAGGAGTGTTAATCCGTCCCAAAAGTGACGGTAAAGTGACGGATATACCACCAGCCGTATTACGAGTTCCATAGGATATAATGGACTCGTAATACGGCTGGTGGTAAATCCGTCACTTTTCCGTCACTTTTGGGACGGATTAACACCTCCTCCAAAGTTAGAATAACCCCCAGTATCTGTAGAGGATCAGACCAATCAATCGGGCTGAATTCACAAGTCAAAAAAAGAAGTGTTCTTGAGATAGTCAGGTCGAGATTGGCGTCTTTGCAGTGTGTGAGTATATGGCAGTGTTGGAGGTTGCTTTCTTCTAGAAAATCTGCAAAGTGTTCCAGTGGTTTATTACCTTCAGAACCCCCTGGAGTTTGAAAGTTTCTGTATATGACCACAAGGCCCCATGTTATTTGCCTTCTCTGTTGCTTCTCAAAATGGAGCTGAGGGGGAGCAGGAGCCAGGTTTCGGTGTTATGTGATTCCTACTTTAGTAATAGGACTGCGTGTTTAGGACGACAGCACCACCGACTGTGGAAGACTGGGTGCAGCCCACACCATTAGTAGCTGTTGGCCTAACTCCTGACTAGCTCACAGTGCCCCACCCAAACCTCCAGACCTGCCACGGTGAAAGGTGGTATGGCAACCTGAACATGACACTCTGACTCCCCGTGGAAGCCATGGAAACAAATTGTACCCCTTTCACTCAGTTACTCATGCATGCCAAGGCAAGGCACAGGATGCAAAATAAGTTTTCAATACATTTATTGAAGCAATCACAATCTGATATGAAAAACATGTGCTGCGATCAAAGGGGAGATGAAACAAAGTGAGGTAACCAACATTACAATCTGGGTGAAGAAGATGAACAACCCCATCATGTTGTGTATGGTTCTTGATGTTCTAGAGATTCCTACCTAACCCTACTTCTGCATCTCAGAGCATAGATGTTGTAACCCTCTGCCTGGCCCAATCTAATGGAACAGCCCCAACCCCATACCTGGATAAAATATCACGAATCAGCCTGTCCTGTAGATGAAAATCCTCTTGGGAAGCTGAAAGGTCAACACAAGCAAAACTGCCTAGCATGCAGTACATGTCACAGGATGTTCATGACCGAAATGCCTTCTACCTTCTTTGAGTCAGTGAGTAGTTTATATGATAACCCATGCCACAATGGGACCACAATTCTGATGTTATGCTGTGTTTTGGAGCTAGAAGCTGGCTCCTGGATGGGTAATATAAGTTAGCATATCATGTATTGCGTGTAACAGCCTTGGACAAACAGTACAGATTATAATGAGTGCAAAGGCTGATAAAATGAACAATGTGGTCCTTCCCTTCCTAGAATGAAGCAGCTGATAAAATGTGTAAAACCCAGCAGTGTCGCTAAACATGAATAACAATGTGTACAGAGTGTGACTAAAACATGAACCATAAAACTAAGCTAAAAAAGGGGTGCCCAACTCGGGTACTAGAGAGTACTTAAGACATCGGTGAGGACCAGGATGCATGTTTGTAGCCAAAAACTGAAGATGTCAAGATTTCAAGACTGAAGTAAAGCTTTCAATACAGCCAAACCATCATGGTGCAGCAGAACAGATTTTACGCACGCTCTCAGACCATGCATGAAACCATTGATAGCTCACATTTAACTTGTCTAGCCTTTCTTGCTGCCTCTTGCAAATTTGAAGGACAAATTACGTTATTTTTGGTATCAAATTTTGGTTTACTATAAATTAGAAGCCTCTGATATGGCTATTCTGCTGTGGATGCTCATCTTTAGTGGAGACAACAGTCATAGCTAAAGGGAGAGAGAATTCTGTAAGGCATCTGTAGAGCAGGGCAAAGGGGAAGCATAGTTAACATGTCAGTGCTATGACAGCATAGGGTGATACAATGAAGGGGGATATTGGTTATTGTCATCACTCTGGATTAAAAATAATGTGTCTAATTCTAGTCAGTAAGTAGTGCAAAAAATGAAAGTGAAAAGGCCAATCTGCCAAGATGTGTAGGATTGCGATAAGATTGTGCAGGAGAACATTGTACAGGAGGAAGAAATGAATTCAATTTTAGAAAGGTGTACATTTATACTTACAGTTATAAAAGGAAACGTGACAATACCAGAGGGTGATCCCATTTGTAATGCTGAGATCATGTTCAACCTGTACAAGACACAGTGTATTTTGGCTCATCTGTTTCACACGTGTAAGATAGAATGTTTTATGAGCAATGGTTAAGTATTTCTGTTATCAAGCCACTTGCCTTTGGTGAAAACAAGATTGACATGCTGCGGTGCATTAACGATAGATATACTTTCATGGGTAAATTGATCAATACAATCATTTATGTTGTCAAAAAAGGTTGTATCATATTAGGACGGAAGGACGAGTGTAAACTATGTATTGATTTAGAATTAATTGTATTTATTAGACACAGTAAACGTATATATCTGCTTACATCTCTAGAGGGCTGGTGAAGAGTTATGTTGTTGTAAACCGGTTTGCCAGTGAATTAAAGCAAGCACTTATCTGCTACTTAAAACTTACAGTTTACTCAGTGGCTACTACAGCCTAACAGGCGGGGCAAGAAAAAAGATAATAACTTTTAAAGTGTCAACCTGAACACTAAGCAACACAGTTGCTTCTCTGTTTTGTGCACACCGAAGCATATTGTTTCTGTTTTATCCCTCAAGTCTGCAAATTTGGGGGATAACACAAATTGAACACAGGAGGGTCTGCTCACCTCCAGACAGTTGAGTTTCCACTAGTATCTCCACCACAGCGTCCCTGTTGGAGGGTTTTGATGCTTCCTCCTTGAAGTTAAAGAAATTCTTTTTTGCCTTCTTCTTTGCAGCCATATTTATCACCTCCAGTAACAGTACATCTAGGGATGGTAATCCCGTTTTCGTGGTGGTGTGTAGCCAGGGCTAGGAACAGCGGAGGACTCTCCTGGCGGGGGGCAGGCTCCCGACCATTCCAGGCAGAATAGGTCTCCCGTCCTTCCCCAGCCTGTTTCCCTTGGCTCTGTGCTCAGTGTCAGCACTTCTCACTTTTACTGTTTTTACCTCTTTCTGCATCACCGCAGGTCCCATGCAAAATCTGTGCTGATGCTTCCCTAGCCACGCCCCTTCTCTCACTTCAGATGTTTGCCTACGGGGGTTGCCACCATCAGGACATTCTTGAGCAAATACAGGTCCCTTAGGCTAGGTTTAGGCTTCGTCCATCAATACTGCCTCACCCTTCAAGGCACTTGTTCCGTATAAGTGTGCCACCCTCTGAGTTCCTCCGATATTGGTGAAGCTGTCCTTCAGCAAGTAGCTCAGTTTCTACAGGCCTGGTCAAAGTACAGAGCCCTGAAGATTCTCGGATATATATCGGGTCCCTGCTGGCCCTAGACATTGTTTTGAAGCCAGGTCCTCGCACTCCCATTATGCTAGGGAGGGCAAAAGTAAGACAATTAATAGATTGTTCATTCTTATAATAAAGTATTTACTGACTGGGATTTGTGCTAATTGAGCATGAACTTTGCTGTGGCTGCCTGCATTGGTTGAGGAAAGGGCACTGTGTTGTCAGCGTGTTCCATTCTAGGATGGAATATAGGGATGGCAGATTGTAGACAGCGTTGGTATCATCTAGTCCTGTTTTGTATTTTGGGTTGTGATCTACAGAAGCACATTTAGCACTGTGGGAGCCAAACCCCAATATTCATCTGACCCCCACTAATTTATCACCCTGATACCAAATTATTTTTGTTCTGGAAAGTCTTCAGTTGATCTTGCAGTTAGACACTACACTCCTCATTAGGGTAACAATATTTTAAAAGACTTAAAAAGAATAAAACAATAGACGCATAAAGGACTGAGTTCTAGATCAAAAATAGGCAAAAGAGAAAATTAAAGAATGATACATTATGGAAATAAGCAAAGAGGGCCAGACCAGAGTACAAGGAAATAACAGCAAAATCTTAAAACTAAGTTAGGTCTTATCATAAACAAAAGAATTCTAAGGGGGTCACTACAGGTTTGGCGGTCTCATGACCGCCATGTTGGCGTTGGTGGGCCACCGCCCAACAGTCTGGCGGATAAGACCACCAAAATATGACCATGATGGAATGCGCAGCAGAATACAGCCAAATCACCACTGGCACCGTCAGTGCGGTCAGGCCGCCACGAATGGTGGTAGGCACCTTCAGGCCGACGGAGACCATATTTCCGCAGGACAGATTACGAGGCTGCACCCCGCCAGGGTTTCCGCCGCAGTCGCACCACCAAGGAAACCCTGGCGAAAACCAACTCTATAAAAAGAAACACTCATCTTCAGGAACACATACGTGTCTGGAGCCGCCATGGAACCTAAACTACACGTCTTCACACTGCTCGTGAAA
This sequence comes from Pleurodeles waltl, assembly GCF_031143425.1. Lineage (NCBI taxonomy): Eukaryota > Metazoa > Chordata > Amphibia > Caudata > Salamandridae > Pleurodeles > Pleurodeles waltl. Next base: position 546,464,704 of record NC_090440.1, on the reverse strand, counting down.
CAACTCCGGAACCAGCGGCGACGGCAACGACGACAGCAACCGTGAGTACACACACACTTACCTGTCACTGTCTCATAATGCCAAGGTATCAACGCACACAGAACATACACATCCTGAACGGGTTGCGATGGTGCACACACACGTACTCACACACTGACCCACACATTCACACTCAGCCTCATACACACATGCACAGTCATAGTACACACACAACGGGCAACACACACTTCCAAAACATACACCAACCCGCAGACACACAGCACAGGCACAGTCAAACACAACAACACACAACACCACCAAATAACACAACTACCCCAGAAGTGCAACACCTCAAATGCACAATACACACCTCCACCTGACAGAACATACAAACAACACTATGGGGGTCATTCTGACCCTGGCGGTAATTACCGCCATGGCGGAGGTTGGCGGTAGCACTGCCAACAGGCTGGCGGTGCTCCGCCGGGCATTCTGACCGCGGCGGTACAGCCGCGACCAGAAGCGGAAAGCCGGCGGTGTACCGCCGACTTTCCGCTGCCCATGGGAATCCGCCATGGCGGCGCAGCTTGCTGCGCCACCATGGGGATTCTGACACCCCATACCGCCATCCTGTTCCTGGCGGTTCGCCAATGGCATGGGCACTGCAGTGGCCCCCGTAAGAGGACCCCACAAAGAATTTCAGTGTCTGCTTTGCAGACACTGAAATTCGCGACGGGTGCAACTGCACCCGTCGCACCTTCCCACTCCGCCGGCTCCATTCTGAGCCGGCTTCCTCGTGGGAAGGGTGTTTCCCGCTGGGCTGGCGGGCGGACTTTCGGCGGTCGCCCGCCAGCCCAGTGGGAAAGCCAGAATGACCGCTGCGGTCTTTTGACCGCGGAGCGGTCTTTCGGCGGGAACCGCTTGGCGGGCGGCGACCGCCGACCGCCGCGGTCAGAATCACCCCCTATGTAACAACACCAGAGAATCAATATACACAATCACACAGCCATACAACGAGGCATACGTCATACCATCTAAACACACTACACGAGGGTTCTGACATACCAATCAACCCACACATGCACGCACACAGTACAACCACACAAGGGCACACAACACTCCAAAAAACACAATAAATACACACAATATCAACAGTAATACATGTCTCAAACACTTACATGTCCAACACACAATACACAGCCATTAGTGAGAGACAAATGGAAAGCAAACACACACACATGCTGGCCAGACACACCACACACACACAACTCACTCACACACAAACGAAAGCTGGCAAGACCATAACAGCCATGAGGAAAGAAAGGCAGGACAAATATGTAACCTTGGAACCAACAACTGGTTGTCCCAGATGTATATCAATAAATAAATAAATATATAAATAAATAACTATGCACAAATTTAAAATCCCATAGGACAGTTCAAACAACAGTGTGCACAATGCACATATGGCACATCTGAGTTCCCCTGTATGACTCCTGACTGCTAAATTACCGCCACTGGTAGGGGAATAATGGGGGGCAGGCAGGCACCTCAGGGATTATAGAGAGGGTTGAGGGGGGTGGTTTGGGCTTTGGTTTGGAAGGGGGTTCTTTGGGCTTCTGCTTGGGAGGGGGGCTTAGGATGAGGCTTAACGGAGAGCTGGGAACACTTGGGAAGGGTTGACTTCTTGTCGGAGGGAGGGGCATAGGTACTAGCAGTGGGGCAAGGGAGGACTTGAATGTGGTAGGGCTGGACTTGGGTAGGGACACAGACCTTTTGGGGGTCACACAGGGTGGGGGAGGAGTAGGGAGAAGGGACAACTTCAAGAGGAAAAACTTCTTGGACACACTAGGACGGTCATGGCAAAAGGGTTTGGGAGTGGAGGGAGAGGGAGAGGTTGTAGGACGTGTTTTGGTGGATGTTTTGGGTGCATGTGCATGCAAAGAATGCTTGTGTGTGATGTGTGTCTGTTGGGTGGGTGAGTGTAGGCATTTATGTGTCTTGGGAGGAGGGGGGAGGAGGTGCTTGGAGATGCCGTGGTGGATGGGTGACTATCTGTTGGGGTGGTGACTGCAGGTATGGCAGATGTGCTGCATGTGGGTGTGTCTGTGGTTGTGGTGTCTGCAGATGTGGTGACTGGAGTGGATGTCTGTGAGTCAGCTATTGTGGTGATTGTGGGTAGGACTGGAGTGGTGGCTGTATCTGTGAATGATGGGGTGGTGTCTGCAGGTGTGTCCATTGTAGTGTCTGTGAAGGTGGGGGCGGTGGTGGAGTCTGTGCGGGTAGTGGGTGTTGGTGTGTCTGCAGGTGGGTGTTTGTGTGCATGCCGGTGGTGGGTCATGTGGTGCTTGTGTTTGGCAGCGGTACCCTTGGATGTTGAGGTGGGTGCATGCATGTCTGTCTGTGTGCTTTGGCTGTGATGGGGAGGAGGGTTATGGGATTGGGAAGAGGAGGGTGGAAGGGGAACGGAAGACAAAGGTGACTGGCTGCCGTCAGTGCGGAGGCCAGAGCCTAAAAGGACCTCTGTAGGCCAGCCAGTGCACAGTGAATGCACTCCAGGAATGCACTGCTCTGTTGGACTTGAGTTGCAAGTTCCTGGATGGCATTCACGATGGTTGACTGACCCACAGAGATCGACTTCAGGAGGTAAATAGTCTCCTTACTGAGGGCAGCAGGGCTAACAGGGGTATTGGCAAAAGGCAGAGGTGCTTGTGGCGAAGGAGCACAGAAAAATGGGCGGGGTGCTACAGGGAGGGTGGTGGTAGTAGGTGGGGTGGCAGACAAAGATGGTGGTGGGGTGGTCCCAGAAGGGTCCACTAACGCCAGGGAGTGTCCACTGGGGGAGGATTCTGAAGATGATGATGTGGAAGAATTGGTCTCTCCCATGGCACTCCCCTCGCCCTCCGGGCCACTGGGTCTCTCTCCAGGTCCCGTGGCCAGCAGCATCCCCACTTCCTGTGCCCCGTCTCCTTCGCCTGCCGATGCTGATGCATAGAAATAGAGAAAGAGGGAGGGAGAGACAGAGAGGGTTACCTCACATATACACTTGTTAACATGCAAAACAGTAGGAAAACGTCTCCTGGCTAGGCTATCTCTGTTGGCAGTACACATATCCTACATCATGTCACAACATGTTACTACTATCCACCCCTTTATGTCATTCCTGACACCCACATCAAAATCCAAGTAAGTTATCACAACTGGAGTTGTACAAATGATCACCCGTAAAGCCATGTCAGCATGCTCATCATGCCCTGCCTAAAGTTGAAATCTCTAGCATAATCCTGAACATACCTCTTTATACTCCTATCAGCCATAGGAAGAGCAGGTTACTGATCACAACACATCAAGCACGTAAGGAAACAACACCTGACCAGTCCATGTCCATTAGTAATGTCCCTTGATAGTGAAGACGACTTGTCACACACCACACACCACCTGCCAGTTATATCACATGACTGCCCAAACCCTCTGTACACATATGCCAATATGGATACATTAACTGATGTAGCCACAACAAGTGGCACTCCCATACAGGTGACATCTGATGTGTAGAATGCATGTCTGGAAAACAGGCATGTCATTACTGTTACACAGTCACAGAGGAATATCTGCATGCACTAAACACAGATACACCACATCACTTCATACATGCATGTCCAGCTCCAATGGCTTACATGGCACACATTATACATCCATAGTCAATCAGTGAGTGCAGTGTCACAACAAATACACTTCAGGCAGCCACTAAATACTTCATAGGGTACATACCATTCCACCTGACATGCAGTTGGATGACTTGACAAAGTGAGTAAATCAACATCACTCACACCATTCATGACATGTGATTACCTGTACCTAAGTCCAGAAAACACACATGTCACACGTAAATGACATGTACACATGATGCACACATGGACCTACATGACTGCCATTGCACTGACAACATCTCCCACTACAACAAAAGACTGCTTTGGAAATAGTGGTACAACCAAACCAGTTCATGTTGATAATAAGTCATTCAAAACCTAATCCTGTCCAAAGTGCCCACATCGGCTAGGCCAAGGGTAGCAATGATTGTCCCACTTCATAAGATGTGCCCCCAAGTAACCATTGAGACATGATGTAGGCAGCACCTAACCAATGTTGCACTGTAACTGGTAGGACATTGGCACATATAGCATTGACATAGCATATTTTCAAAGACTAGCTCTGCCTAGGCACTTACCACCTGTAGAACACAGCCATTGGGTTATAGGTGAAATGCACACATGTTAACCTCATAGAAATGCATGATGAGTCCAAATATACCATATCAGACACCCACATTAGAATCTCCTTCTGTTGCTACCTTCACAGACCCCATAGAATGAAGATGAAGGGACAATTAGGATACAACTACAAACCCATATGTACTGTCCTATCTAGGCCATTTCTGTGGTGTAAATGAGATGGATACAGGTGATCAATACAGATGGGAGTGGACAGACACCTTAGAGTCACTAATGCTCATATGCTTATGGATGCACCAGAGTATATTCAAAGGCTATACACCTGCTCACACCCATAGAAATGGCAGGATGGTGTCATGCATGTGACATTGTCATTTGAGCATTTCCACATGCAGTGACAGAGAAGACTTGATACAGGTAATCAAAACGTACACATTGCAAACCATTATGCCATATCTACATCTGATACTCAGCCAAGGTGGGAACTACTGATTTCCACAAGTCTACATACGTGTAGCACCTACCTCATTGTCACAGAAGGTACAATGAGACAGCAACCACCATGCAACCAGAGCTAAGAACCAGGATACAGTGAGTATTTAACCCCTTGTTGCTGCTGTGCTGCCCTCAGACACCCATCCACCTCAGGGTAGGCCACTGCCAAAATGCAGGCCATTAGGGGGGTCATGGTCTGACAGGCACCCCTCCCTCATTGGGAGGACATCCCCAGCTGGGCCTCAATGGTCTCCCAGGCCCAGCATCTCAGGTCCTCCCACCGGTTATGACAATGGGTGCTCTGCCGACTGTGGACCCCCAGGGTCCGCACTTGCTTGGCAACGGCACGTCAGATCCCCTTCATCTGATGGGCGTTCACCTGCATGGATGACACAGACAAAAGGAGAAAGTCATGTACACATGCACCATACCAACAGGAGTGGTCACTACACATCTGTAGCAGGTGCCCACACATACCCATCCTCACTGCTCACACGCCTTCACTATGTGCCAGGTGCATGCATCTACTTCCTCACCAATACACATGACTGATTCAACATCACATGCAAAATCTAACACATATGGCTGGGGCATTGGTCTCACCTCCTACTCTGGTGCACCATCTAGGTGTCCATACAGGGGTAGGACCTCCTCCACCAGCTTCTCCATCTCTGTTGGGTGAAGACAGGGGCCCTATCACCTGCAGGTGGCATGATGGCTCCCAGAGGCAGTACACAGCAGCTCACATCATGGAGGTGTTGCTAGCAACACTGCCAGTAGTCAAGCGAGCAAGGCTGCATAAAATGACAGTCACGGCCGCCGCGTAGGGAACCGTCACCGCCGGCGGTCATTGCCATTGGCACCAGTCCACCAAAGGCAGCAAAGTTAACCAATGGCAAGTTGCACGGCAGTTGCGTTGCCCTACTGCCATGCCGACTTCCGCTGGTGGACTTAGGTCTCTTCCAACTGTCCGCTACAGTAGGTCAGGCACCTGCCATTTTGTGCACATGTAATCTATGGATGTGCTTAATTAAGTGTGTCAGACACTTACTCGCCCAAATATCAGTATAACCCAATGCGCGCTATCATGGCATTGCAACATGATGTGACTATATTGACACAATGACATGTTGAGGCTGTATACATGCTAATAGCTCTGTTAAGCTACTCGGAAGTACATAGGAGATGTCTATATATAGGTTGATGCCATGAAATATGTGTCATCAGTGCAGGACTGCTCAGTCACCCACACATGATCAAATACATATGTTACATGTGTCCTATCCGACTTACACATAAGCCAATGTGCAACAATGAGGGTGTAACATGTGCATATCCATGGTCTGTATTATATATGTCAGCAGTGCTATGCATCCCCTACAGATGTTAGGTGTGATCTTAGATACCATGTGCTTCTCATGTGTGCCGACTGCATAATTCTTACATTCTCTCCTCTCAACATAGATATCCTGCCATGAAGAGAGTGAGGCAACCACCAGTGTACCTTCCACTAGTAGAACTGGCAACAATGGAGGACATGCATGTCATCCAGACATATTGTCTGAATCATCAGACCATCATGGATCTATGTAGACAGTTGGAGCCAGATCTGATGCTAGCTAACCGCAATCCCTATTGCATACCCCCTATTATACAAGTATTGTCAGTGCTACACTACCTGGCCACAGGATCATTTCAGAATATTGTCGCCTTAACAGCAGGGATGTCTCAGCCTATGATCAGTCTGGTGTTGAAGGGTGTACTGTGTGCTTTGTTGAAACACTAGGACAGCTACATCAGGTTCCCCCAAGAGCAGATTTGGCCTTTGTGATGCAGACTTTTATGAGATGGGACGCATACCTCATGTGGTAGGGGCCATTGATGGCACACATGTAGCCCTGGTCCCTCCCAGTGTCAATGAACAGGTGTTGAGGAACAGGAAGAATTACCACTCTATAAACGTGCAGGTGGTGTGTCTGGCAGACCAGTACATCTCACAAGTGACAGCCAAGTTTGCTGGATCAGTGCATGACTCCCACATATTGCGGAACTGCAATGTGCCTCACATGATGGCACGACTATACACAGAGATGGCCTGGCTGCTTGGTAAGCATGCAATCTTATGTTTCAGTTTTATGTCACCTGTCATCACGTTCTGGCCAGTCGCTGAATTTCTTCTATCAGTTGTCCTACCATTGAGTTCACAGGTGGCTCTGGCTATCCAAACCTTCCTTGGCTGCTGACACCACCGAGGTACCCAGGCACGCCAGGGCAACTCTGTTTCAATGAGGCACACAAGAGGACAAGGCGTGTAATCGAGCAAACTCTAGGCCTCCTGAAGGCAAAATTCAGGTGCCTGGACCTATCTGGAGGTGCCCTCCTCTATTCGCCTCGCAAGGTTTGCCAAATCATTGTTGCCTGTTGCTTGTTCCACAATCTAGTTTTGAGATGTCAGATACCATTGCTATTTGATGGGGGTGAGGCAGATGGACCAGTGGCTGGAAATGCTGATATGGCAAGTGTTGAAGAGCCAGAGGAAGAAGGAGCAGCTGACTCTAGGACAGAGCTCATCAATCAGTACTTCCAGTGACATACAGGTACGTTGAGTGGGCCTTTTAATGTCTTGAATTTGCACATTCAGAAGTGGATTTAAGACATTACACCTCCTGACTTTTTTCATAAGTGAGTGTAATGAAGTCCAGTGCCTATGTGTGAGTTGGGGAAGGAGACAGACAGAATGTTAGGTATTGTGCTATGTTTCCTGCATTCTTCTATTCTCATCATCTTCCACCCACTGATAGTGGAATTCATTCTGTGGCTCTGCTACCTATGGGTTGATGTATTAATTGTCATAAGCTAATGGTAAGAGCATACAGACATGAGAGGTGTACATGACAGATAGCTGGTGAAAGTGATTTTGTGAAGTGCCTGTGACAAGTGATGTATAGGTCCAATCTGGGTGCCCCTGCTTTGGAGGTATTCTACAATGGGCACGACATCTGTGAGCTGCATATGTGCTTTGTGTGGCACTATGTCTTCCATCCTGACGGCACACTTTGTGATGCTCTAATTGCAGATCAGTATGTGAACTATTGCCCTGGTGTTGCTCTGGATCTCAGACTCACTGTCTGACATCAGTCCAGTGACATCACTGTTGTCATGTGTGTCCTGCTGAGGGAGCCTCCATCTGATGGCCATTACACTGCCAGTTCGAATTAGGGGGCCATTACCAGACCACAGCTGGGAAGCATGACATTTGTTGTTGGATCACTAAAGACAAATATACAGTAGCTGTGTCCAAATGTGATTTATTGTGCAGTTAGGAATTTTTACAGTCAAAAGAAATGCGAATAACATAAAAAAGGTGATGAGTGGTAACATGGTAGATGGATTACTCAGAGTGGCTGCTAAAACAGTTGGTTACACAGGTCCTGTGTCCTTGTACCATGGGAAAATGGATCTATGTCTCAGAACAGTTAACAGGGTGTCTCAGTGGCACACAAGTGTGACAAATCAGGAGAGGTTCACTTCCTGGCATTGGGTTTTGCCTTGGCATCCGCTCCAGTCGGGTGTCTGAGTGGACATCTACGTTTTGCGGAGGGGGTTCTTCAACTACAGAGGGCTGGGTGTCTGAGGTATGTGGTTCCCCTGGCAGGGCCTCCATTCCACTAGCTGCCGCTGAAGTAGCTGGGGCAGATGTAACGTTGCTAGTGAAAAGTGCCTGATGGTGGCTTGAGAAACCAAGCAGGGTGGTGTTGATGTCCCTCAGCACCCCTGCAATGGAGGCCATGGTGGCATTGTGTGCCTGCCACTGCTGCATGACCTCCTGGTGGTATTCCCTCTGCTGCCTTTGTTTGTCCCCCAACATGGTATTTATCTGGCCCATCATGTCCTGGGAAGTTTGGTATGCTCCCAGGACTTGGGAGAAGGTTTCCTGGACAGTGGAGTCCCTTGGGGGCCCCATCCTCTGGCCCACAGCATCCCTCCCATGCACCCTCCCCCCAGGTGCCTGTGCCCCTAGCACAGTGTGCCCACTCCCAGTATTAGGAGGACCATCGTTGTCTGGGTGTGGAGGTTAGACTCAGGTCCCTGTACTGTGGGACACACAATAGTTTGAACAGTTCTTGGGACACAGGCTTGGATGCAAATGGTTGCCTGTGATGTTGATGCAACAGGGTTGGGGGATTGATGTGGGCAGGGTGAGGCAGGGAGTCATAGATTGACTAGGTGTCCCAGATGGGCCAGGTAGGTCTCACTGTCCAAACATCCAGGTGCGTTGTCTTCACTGAGGCCTTCATCCTGAGGAGGGCTGGCAGTGTCTGGTATCCTCTTCAAGGTGGCACTGGCAGGGTTACCTGTGGATGGAGTGAGACACAGAGTTCAATTTAGAGAGTGTGTTTGGTTGCCTCTTTGTCAGATGCATACAGTGGCTTAGCATGTTTCCCTGCAATGACAATGACAGATGCTGCACAGCATACTTTAGTGGTACATACAGCTCTGTGACATGAGTCCACACCCCATGTTGTGAGCTGTCATTCAAGTTTGGTACATATAGCACTTCATATGGGGTCTGCTTCTGTCTGATACTTCACATGACTGTTCAGCTCTGTTACATACTGATTAGTTAGGCTTGTTGGATGTCACACAATATGCCAGCACATTGTACCATGGTGTCCCAGTGGGAACACAGTATGTGAGTATGCAAGGGTAATAGTCCTGTCTCTGGATGTTGTGCATGTGTATGGAGTCTGCCATCTTACTTTACAAACCACGGTCAGTCCATTTGTGGGTTGGACATATGGATCAGTGGCCAATTGGATTTGTCACTGAGCTGTAGCTGTGTTTTGCCTAGGTTACCATAGGGATGTGCCATTGCATTGCTGTAATTGCCACGTACAGGTCCTCAGTCTTACAATCTAGTTGGTGTAGCTAGTACAATAGTCATTAATGTATGACATGTGATGTGATGTGATGTGCACATTCCAGGCTTTCACAATGAAGGATTAGTGCATTCTGGGAGTTGTAGTGATTGGATTGGCCCATAGTATCGGTGTCTTTGCCAAGGGCAGTGTGGCATGCAGGGGAGGGTCATTAGGTGATTGTCAGGTAGGTATAGTGGAACATTCAGTTCAATAGGGAGTATGTGGGGGTGAGGAAGCATGAAGGCCATGACAATTGTGTGACATGACTGTTGTGGGTAATTACTAGACTTCAGTCCCCCAGGTATTCTAGTCAGGCCCTCAGGATGTAGTATGTCCAAAACTTTCTCCTCCCATGATGTGAACTGTGGGGGAGGAGGTGGGGGCCCACTGCCAGTCTTGTGCACAGTGATCCGGTGTTGTGATGCCACGGAACGCACCCTCCCCCTAAGGTCGTTGCACCTCTTCCTGATGCCCTCCCTTGTGCGTGGATGGTTGCCTACTAAGTTGACCCTGTCAACTATTCTTTGGCACAACTCCATTTTCCTGGCAATTGATGTTAGCTTTACCTTTGCTCCAAACAGTTCTGGCTCTTCCCTGAGAATTTCACCCACCATGACCCTCAATTCGTTGTCAGTAAAAAGTGTGTGCTTTTGTGAGGACATGGTAGTGGTTGTGTTGATGGTGTGGGGGGATGTTGTGTGTGTAAGTGTGCTGTGTTGGGTGATTGATGGGGTGTGGGTGGTGCGTTGTGTGGGATGGACACTTGTCGTGAAATGTGTGTGCTCATTATGTGTGTTATGTGTTAGTTGTGCTAGTGTGTAGTGTGTGATGCATGTGGTGCATGTGCCTACACTGTAAGGGAGCTCTCTCTGTTTAATTGCCTACTGTTGGTGTCTCAGATTGGCATTTTTGTAGCAAAGGATTGTGAGTTGTGTGGGGGTATGTTATATAGTGCAGTGTGTAGGTGTGTCAGGTGTGTGGATGTGTGTCGGGTGTGTGGATGTGTGTCAGGTGTGGGGTATTCAAACTGTCCAATTTGGTGTTGTGTTCTGACAGTAGTGGATTCTGTCCGCGGCGGTTCACACCGCCAATGGTTAACCGCCATGGAAGGACCACTGTGGTGATTTGTGAGTCGTAATCTGGTGGGCGGATTTGTGCAGCCTGGCGGTGCTGGTGGTGGAACCGCCTCTTTCCCACCCTCCAGTGTCCTGGCAGTTTCTGAATTTTGGCTGTTTTTTGGCAGTCTTCATGGTGTGTGTCATAATACGGCAGTCGGATGACCACCAACATGGCAGTCTTTTGGTGGCCACCACTGCGACGGTCTTGCCAAAAGACCGCCAAAGTCATAATGATGCCCTAAGTGTCCAGCTCATGAAGAATACTGACACCTAAATAGAACATCTGAAAATGGCAAAAGGATCTCCCTCTAAGACAAAAAGTGAATAAAGCCAACAGAAAGCAAATGGGTCAAAATATTGACAACTCCCCTAAAATACAAGAACTAAGAAGGTTTTATAGCAAAACCACACTTTCTATTAAAAGATTCTGCAAATTAAGTATAGCCTGATAATGGTTAGGGTTGCATTCGACAAATCAGAAACAACAACATAATAATTAAAACCACTCAATTATATAAACATTAACCCATTTCCTAAGTTAAAAGAAATCTTCCATTGCTTCCTCAGCAACTGCACTCTGGAGATCTATAACACAAATGAAACATTTATTAAACAATAGCTCAAAGAAATCACGCATCTACTGCAGCACTTCCAGCATAAGTCCTTGAAAATTATACTTTTGGTGCTTCACGGAAGTCTCATTCACAATACACACTTTCTAACATGCTATTATACTATACTAATCCATTTATGTCATCTGCCTGACTCTTCGCAGAACAAGAAAAGAGATGATTTTTCAGGGGGACGCTAATTAGGAGGGGGAATGAGCAGGAGCAACTTGAACAGGACACAAGAAGACAGCATCTAGTTTACCATTAATGGTGTATGACACGAAATTGTGGCCTAATTATTCATGGCATAATGTAACTTCTTTATGACCTAAAAACTTTGTTTCAAGACTAATCTCATCAATTCTTTAGTTATAACTCTATACATTATTAAAACTAAAGCATTAAAAAACTATTTTCTTATGATATTTGCACATTTTGCATATTTAGAAAAATGCTACAAAAAAGTTCACAAGTCTGTTTTCCTTTATTGAGCAGAAGACATCACATGTGGAAACAAGTAGCTTGTGCTGAGGACAGGCATTTCCACCACCACCCCAGAGCACAGGATATTTTGATCATCTTCACTGAGCATCTTGATTTGAGGCACAGTTGTGTAACTATTAACTAGAGCAATAAACCTGGAAAATCAGTGAGATTCTGGAGAGTTTCCTGACATTTCCACAAAAAAAGACAGAAAACGGTAAAGAAAGACAATCTTACCTTAATTAGAGCTAACCGCAGGGCTGGCTTTACAGCTGGTGGCATCCGGTGCAACATTCTTTTTTGGTGCCACCCCACCAACTTGACCTCCTTATTGGATTCCCTCACTACCACCCAGCAAACGTGCCCCTCATTTCTCTATAGCCCCTCTCTCACATACAATCCCTTTGTTTTTGAAGCACTGGTAAAAGCTGGCTTTTAGGTGGCTTAAAGAAAAGAACAGTAATGAGGCAAATATAACTGAAATTGCAAGAGTAAAAGTGGGAAACAGCTAGGGGACCCACAAAATGTGTAACAAAGGCAAGAAACAAGGAGGGGGGACACTTTCTAAGTTCAGAAGTCATTGTTGTATCAGTGCCAGCCATGGGTCAAATAGTCTGAATTGCTCTGCAAAGTTTTTCACCTATTGCAGATATGGCAAAAAGGGCTTGTATTGTGTTGTATTGTATTTCAGCATTTATATAGCGCTTAGTACATGTGGGGTGCTGGAGTACTCACCTACATGGGTAGCACGTTACACTGTGTAGGGTATGTGGTTAGAATGATGTTATCTTTGTTTTGATTTCGTGCATGATGACCACTGAGGTGCGGTTATCGTGTTCTAGGATGCAGCATGTAGTAGTGTGGTGGATGATGAAGTATGAGAGGCAGACAATCAGTTTTATTTGGTTTCCAGTATGCACTTAGCTTTGAACAGCTCTGCAGGCCCCTTTATGGTATGTCTTAAGATGCAGTTTGCTTAACTGGTTTCTGCACAGGGTTGTCCAATCTGAGATGGTGTTTATAGTTGTGGTCCTGAGCTGGCATGGAAGTGGATAGATCTGTTGGGATGGGGATTTTTATTATCATGCCATAGCAGAGTGTCTTTGTGAGACATAAAGAAGAGGTCAGATTGTACAGATATTTGGGACCTACAGTGGTAGACTATATTAAAGTTCTCTGAATAGTCCAGCAATATATGACACATCTGTTCAGGTATTCCATGTCTGTTCATTTGGTGATGTTTGGATTTTTGTCTGTGGGATGCTGGTGATAGACAACCCATATAGTAGATAGTTCTTATGTGAATCTAAGAGGTATAAGCTACAATTTGCTGCTGTCACCATGTATTATGGTCTTAGTATTACTGTTGGCCATAACTATTATATATAATAATAATGTTCATAACTATATAATGCCAAAGCAAACCATAGGTCAGCCCTCTTTAGCTTACCTGCATATCAAAAGCAGTTTGCTAGTTGGGGTTTTAATCAAATTCATGGGTTGTAAGCTGAGGATTTTGCTTGATGGTGCAAATGTTTCCTGGGCAGTGCTGCCAGGGTGTAGGTGGTGCAGTTATCTAGGAAATGTCCTTGTTTAAAATTGTAATCTAAAGTAGATATGCTTCTGGGTGATTTTAACATAAGATTGTAGTGAGTTTCAGAGCTTGGCAGCATGTACTCAGAAAGCAGTACATCTGTTCTTGTGCACCGGAGGTGTGCAGGATTTTAACTTTAAGGTCAATCTGTGAAAGGTTCTAGGAACAGTGTTGCAGATAGTCTTACCAGAATGCCTGTGGAGACAGAGAGTAACTTAAATCCTAAGAACCTAAAGCAATTTGGGTTGGCAGAATGCCTTGGTAATGGAGGACTGGACGTTAGCTAAGGACGAGAATGCACTGTATGGTAAGATTAGTAAGTATGCAGTCATTGGATGGCCTCAAGGTAAGGACCTTGGTGGTGTTGAGAAACAGTATTGAGTCGTCAATGAGGAATTGCACATAACTGATGGAGATATCTGCAGGAATGATAGAAAAGTTCTGCTAGAAGACATGAGAGAAAACTTGGTATGCTTGGCACATCTAGGTCATTTGGGAAGCAACTTAACAAAGATCAGGTTAAGAGAGCAGTTTTGGTAGCCAGGCATGGACAAGATAGTGGACAAGAAAGTGGCTAAGGATTTTGTGACGTAATCAAGCTGACATAAGTAAGATTGCCAAGGAAGCACTCCTTTCGCCTGTGTAGCTTCCCGATGAACAATGGTTAAACTGGTATGGACAATGTGGGACCTTTTGATCTTTTACATTCTTCGGAAAGATATGTTGCTGCTTTGGGAAAGGCAGCTGAAGCCTGGGCACACATGGCGGGCATGGAAAGGCAAACCGATTTTCACCTGTCCCCACCTGGACCACACCTAGTGCCAGGAACCTTGGCTCTTCCCCTACCTGATGCTACCCTGCTGCGCACCTGTGTGCTATTAACCTCCTGTCTCAGCTTGTCGCTACAATTCTGTCAACTGGGGAATTTTCCTCAGATGACCTGTGGACTTTTTACTACTGAACCCGACCTGTAGACTTGACCCTCAGTGTAGCTAGACAATGCGATCCAAGGCTTACTCAAGGAGATGGTGTACTCTAAGGACTCAGAAGTATGCAGAATAATAAATAATAAATCAATTTCTAGCCACCAATTTGTCTTAAAAAGAGGTATTTCACTTCTACACTCATTAGGAACAGCTACTCCTGAACATCAGGAGGGATTCAAATTAGTTCTTATTACAAGGTCCTCATAAGCTAGTAAACTTGAGTTTAATTGACCTGTCTCTGTGACTTGTTACTCTGGGATTCCCCACTGGAAAGTCTCACTCTGACTCTTTATTCTGCCCTAGTGTAGTTGACAGGGTTTCCATGAAGACCCTCCAACTCTCTTGTGCATGTTTGCTCTGCCATTTTTCATACTTTGGCTGTCACAAGAGACAGCTGCAAAGAGGCAGAGTGGACACCTGTTACCACCAGTGGTTCAAAATGAGGGGGGCCCTCAAACTCTGGAGTCTCCAGAGTCTTCTGCCCTCCTCTTGCTCTTGGGAGCTGCACTAGCTCCAGGAAACCTCCATTCAGAAAAGGGATAAGGGCTACTCTCATGCTGATGCAGTGATCCTCATAGGAAAAAGGGCGGTGCCAGCATAAAGCACAATGGGAGGAATCAGGTTGAAGGCTAAAGATGCCAGTAAGTGCCTGCGCACAATTATCCACAGTGACAAGAAGCAGTTGGTGCTTCAGTGAGTCTATGGATATTAGTCATCACAATCACTCCCCAAATCCAGATAATGCAGTGCAGCAGAGACAAAAGCACTCACGTGAGGTTTCAGTTTTTTTGGCCACACAGCTGCTGCAGAAGTGTAAATGCAGACTGTGGTATGGACATTTGTCAACTCCGCTACCCCGCCAATACACTTTCAGGACAGAAGAGGGGACCGAGCATGCTGGAGGCCTGAATGGGGGGACATAGGCACATATGGCAAGCCTGGACAAGGGCTCAAGACCATACTGACAGAGTTAGAGTTTAATACCCTCCTGCACAGCTCCCTTTCTCCAGGATGCTGGATGCAGATTTGTTTTTAGGTAGCACTTTTTTGTGGAGAAACCTCCAGCACCCCCTGTTTGTTGATCAGTTAGCCTTCTTGCTTCAGGGAGCTTCCAAGCAGCTTTTCATACAGAATGTAGAGCTTCAGGTTTGTTCCCAGTCTGGCAAGGGAACTAGCTATAAATGTCACCAGCCTTGGAATCTAAAAAATCCTCTCATGCAAACTGTTGTGTTGAGCTTTGAAAGGTCCACAAGAAATGCCTGGAACTCTAGCTTTGGGTTTCTGTCTAGTGTATTACCTAGTCTGGCAGAAGACGGTGTGTTTCTCAAAGACACCCTCTTTTTTGAGTAAGGTCTGGTTTAATGGCTGTAGGCCGTTTCACACAGGTTGCTCAGCCACATATTTTTGATCTCCAGGTTGTCAGAAAGACGGTGGGGCTGGGTTTTCCTTGTCAGGGGATGAAAACTAATGGCGCAAAAGGGGTCTTCCCTATTCCCTATCTGAAACCTGCACAAAACTATCTACAGTACAAATCTGGGTAAGAATGAAGCACAAGAGGTACAGAGCCTCTCCCAGCTTTTCAGACGGGACACTGGGGCTCTGGTGCCTATGGTGTGAGTGTGAATGACAGAGCCCTTTTGGCTCATGAAAGACTCTGTAGAGTGATGACATGAGAGTTAGAATGTGATGAAGTGAATGCAGGTTTAGAATGTTGAATTTACAGTAACACACAAAGGAATGAAGACTTGTAATTCATAGCTCAGTGTGTGGCATATTCATTGGCAGTTACCCAGGCTGGGGAGGACACTACAGTGCACAGTCCTCAATTCATAGGAGGCTAACTTGAAAGGGTCACTGGAATGGTCCTTGGCTTCCTACTGAATCACATCTCTGTCTGGAAGACTCGTCCTAAACCTCCGTCTTGTGTGTCACCCTAATATTACAGACCCTAAATAGAGCTCTAGCTCTTTGAAGTAAAGCTCAACACTCATTCTCAGTGCCCAATCTGCCTCATACATGAAACATATTGATGCATGCACCATTCATGGAGTGAAGGACATTCTCAAACACCAGGCCAGCTGTCCTCTCTCTCCTGAATTTAACCGGTAAAAGCCTAATCCTGCTGCTCTAATATTTGCTGCCAGCATTACCAGTTATTTTCAGTGTGGTTAGATGACAGTAGTCTCTCTCAAAAAACTAAAAAAAAGAGTGATACACTAGGTGTGTCCCTCCAAACCACAGACTCTACATCTCATAGCATTTCACACAATTTCCTCATTACATGCACTGACTATCATGTGGGTGCTGAGGTAGAAAACTAAAAACCTAGAGAGGCATGCTGCAAAGAGAACGCAGAACAGGGAGCATGCTCTACCAAGCCAAGGATGGGGACATTTCCTTCCTGACGTATGGTGGGTGTGTTGGTTATGTTGGTAGGTGCATTAGCATATGGTGATGGGTATGTAGGCATATAACAGTGGCTGTGTGGAGGCATGATGCAGGGTGTGTGGTTGTACATGATGTTGGGTGTGTGGCAAAGGGATACTGTGTCACGTAAAATGCTATTTTACAAATGTAAATCCCACTCCACACTTTGCCAGGAGGGGTTATGTTTATGATTTATAAAGCACATGGCTACCATAAGGCCTACCAGTGCTAGGTGAAGAAAGAGCTGCTTAGATGGACTCCTACCGACTATACACTTGTATATTGGTTTAACAGGAACTATGGAAAAAGCCAGGCTCTAAGCATCTTCCTGAACCTTGGCTTCTCCTTTATCAATCATATATCCACTGGTAGGGCATTCAAAAGTTTAGGTGGAAGGTAAGTGAATGTCCTCCCTCCCCTTCTAGTTTTCTGAATTCTTGAGATCTTCAAAAGATGTCCCTGCACCGATCTAAGATATCTAGCTGGGGAGTATGGTGAGATTAGGCCTCTCAGATTGTGTGGGCCCTTAGAGTTGGCCAGTTTATGTTCCAGGCTTAAGGCTTTAAACTTAACTCACTCTTCAATGGGCAGCTAATGCATTGTTCTCAATGCCTCTGTTACTGGTTCTAACCTGGGAAATTTCAGTAGCATGCTGTACTACCTGTAGTTTTTTAGTGACATACTTCGGGGAACCTAGGTATAGGGAATTCCCGTAATCCAAACAGGAAATCACCAGGGCCTGGATCACTGTCTTTTTGGAGAATTCTGGAGAGCTAGAATTTTAGGAATTACCCTAATTATGCCAATGCAACTGGAGGCTACTTTGGTTGCCTGTGCCTCCATGATGAGGGCTTTATCTGTCCACATACCCAAATATTTTATGAGGGGTTTAGGAATGGGAGAGTTACCCAGGCAATCCAGCCAATTTAGATCTCCTGTTGGATGTAGATTATTTGCCAGAAAATTTAAGGCAGCAATTAGCCATCCATTTAGCCACTTTCTCTAGACATGGAGCCAACTGCTGAAGTTCCGTGTCTTGACCTTTTGCTAAAGAAACCACTATTTGCGTATTGTCTGCATACAGCACTATGGATATCCCATGCTCCTGCACAATACCCGCTAAAGGTCTTATGTAAACATTAACAAATGTGGGGCTAAGTGCCTATCCCTATGGAACCCCACACTTGGAGGCCATGATGTCTGAGAGGCACGATTTTTCCATAACTTGAAAAGTTTGCTCCTCTATGAAGGAGTGCATCTACTTCAGAGCCTTGTCTTGCACTCCCACCTCTTTTAATCTCTGCACTAAGATCTTATGATTTACAGTATCAAAAGCTGCACTTAAGTCTAATAAAATGATTGCAGCTGCTTCTCCCTGGTCTAAAACGTATTTGAGTTCCTCTGTGCCCGCCAGTAGTGCTGATTCTGTACTGTGCTGTGCCCTAAAACCCATCTGCGATGGATATAGAAGTTGGTTCTCTTCCAAATGATTGGCCAGATTCTGGTTAATATGATTCTCCCAGTTCTTTCCCAGTACTGGAAGGAGGAAGATAGGACGATAGTTATTCACATCCCGAGGGCCTGGGTGGGGTTTCTTTAACACCGGTCTCATAACAGCATCATACCATTTGTTGGGCATTACGCCTGACTCTACGGACCTATTTAAAATGTTTGTTATACATGGGAGAAGTATGTGAGAGCTTTCTTTAAGAATACGTGCGGGGATTGGGTCCAGAGGGGATCCAGATTTCATCTTGTTCAAAATATCATGCACCCTCTCCTCCTCCAACTCTGGAAGGATTGTCAGCGTCGGGGAATCTGTTACTAGTCCCTTATTTTGTGATTGATAGGAGCAATTATCAAGGTTAGCTGAAAGTGATTTGTAGATTTTAAAAACCTTTTCCTGAAAGAAAATAGATAGCTCATTGCACCTAGTTATTGTAGGTGGTGGTAAGACATTGCCTGTCTTGTCTGTGCTGAATGCCATGATGATCTTAAAGAGTTATTTTGGTGAAATTGTAGCTTGTGAAATTATTTCTTCATAGTACTTCATCTGGGCCCTTTTAATTTCTTTATGGTTTGATTGCTCTTTTGTAATCCCTTTTCAGCTAGGGTAGGTTTGATTTCCTCCATCTCTTTTCAAACCTATTACAATTTTTCTTCAAAGATGTTAGATGGGTGTTAAACCAGGGGAAGGTTTTCACTTGGCCTTTTCACTTGGCCTTTATCTTCTATAAAGGTGAGCAGCAAACATTTATCTAATGCCTGCGTAATTCATTCCTCCCAATTTTGTAGGTATTGTCTAAATCTCCATCCTCTCTTGGTGGCGGAAGTGTACTTAATAGCATCCCTTCCCAGTCTTTTAGAAGTAGCTTTCCCCACTTTTGCTGTATTCTGGGCTCAGTTTGAATTACTTCTCTCACTGGATCTTTTTCCAGCGTAAAAGCTATAAAATGATGGTCTGTCCAAGGTAACAGTGTTACTTATTTGTACTTTTGGATTATTACTGAAAATAGGATTTAATAAATCACCCTTCTCATGTGTGGGTGTTTCTATTTTTAGGGTCAACTGAATGGCCTCAAAGTCATATTTTAACCTGGTCGCTACTGCATTAAAATGTTCTTCTAGGTGCAAATTAAAATCCCCTGGTACTGTAATATAATTTTTCTTTGAAACACTTATTACTAGTGTTTCCACAAGGAATCTATGAATTGAATGCTAGAGCCTACAGGTCTATAAATTAGTACGCCTGAAAACGTGCATGTATTAGAAAGAGAGATATCAAATTGGACATTTTCGCACTCTGGGATTGCAAGTGGTGAGATATATGATCTAAATTCCTCCTTTAAAATCATTGCACATTTCTTCCTGTCCTGTCCCTTCTATTAATATAGAATAATATTTCTTCCAGTCCTGTCCCTTCTATTAATATAATAGCCTGGTGGCAGTGCCATTTGTATGTCAGCCCCGCATTCTCATTCAACCATGTTTCGGTGAGGAACAGAACGTCTAGTTTCTCTTCTTCTAACAGAATTCTAATTTATGTTTTGTGCGCTAGAAGGGATCTGCAGTTAACCAGCCCCAACCTCCAACATTCCTTATCCCTTCATGCCTCTCTACCTCCCTCCTCTGGGATATCCTGTTTCTTGCAAAAACAAACCACAGTTTGGGCATGTTGTTTTCTCCTGCATAATATCCACATGGTAACATAGTTGGGGTCCATGTGGCCACCTAAGAGGCAGCAGTTGTTGGGAGGAGTAACTTACCCGATGAATGGTCGATCGGGCAGCATTCCTGTTCCCTGGTCCCGTTTGAGCATGGACGGGCGCAGATGCTCGGTGCCCACCGCGCCCGTGTCCCAGCTTCCACTAAATGGCCTGGGCTTCAAACAACTAGAACTCCGACCCACCGGCTGCTCTATGTTCAGCGTGTCAAGATGACCTATATATACTCTATGGTGGCCCTCCCCCGATTCACACGATCCTGTTAACTTAAAAAATGTTAGCAGCAATGTAAAAAGATTGTCATCTATTTAAAAGTTGACAGCAGCAAAACGTAACCTAATTTTAAGAAGTATAAAGCTCTTTTTAGCTATTCCCAACTTTCCCAGGGTCATGGGTATTTTGGGCCTCAATGCCTCACTGGCCTTGCCCGAGGGGAGGACGGAGTATTTTATTAATTATCATTGCCTTACCCAATGGCATGGCCATTTGCAAGAAACAGAGGATGGAGATTACATCGGTACAAACATTCTGTTCCAATTTTAAAATAGAGTACTAGGACAGTTGTAAACTGCCATGCCCCTCTGCGGCCCACATCTTGTGGGCCATGGAAGAATAAAGATGGTCACAGGAGCTCTGTTCTAGCACTGTCTCAGAATCTGGAACACATCCGATCAGTCAGCTGCAAGTTGCCCAGCTCATCCGTGGCCTGCTAAAAACTGTGGAACATGGAGAAAAGGGGTAGCTGATCTGCACCCTGTTATCAACACTGAACAGGGTGCAACATAAGCTGATAGCTGACCCAACCTCAGTGGTCTGCAAAATGGTGTAATCATGGAGCAGGTAAGTAGTGGCAAAGTGGTGAGGGATGTCTCACTGCCCCAAGCTAAAGCTGGTATTTTCACACTAACGCACAGGACTCTATTTTATCAATTAGTATAAAAAACAAAAACTCCAATGATGCATTCACTTAAAACTCATATTTCTGCTGCTTATGTACGCATTATGTGTCATATGTTCGTATAATCATGTTCATTTTATGTGAGTACATGTTTTTCATTAATGCAGTTTACATCACAGTGAATGCTATTAGGTTTGCCATGACCTCAATTTTGAACTATCTGATAATTAAGCATTTGTTTTCTAAAAGGTATTTCTCTTTGTACATTACCTGAGGTGTTTTTCAAAACATTCAAAAAGGCCCTGTCCTTGACAGGAGAAATTGAGCTAGGTGAAATAACATCTGATTAGACTTATTTTTTTAAAAAATTCTACAAAAACCCTTATGTTTATACTTGATGATCAAAACAATCTAAAAAAAGATGTAAATGAGCATTGTAACTAACTAATGGGAAAGATGCCATGTCTTCCTTCCAGCGGGTCCAAGATCTGCAGAGTTGACTGTGTTGTGTAGCCATTTTAGCTATAGTTTTAGACATGTTATTTTAGCAAACTAGATCTGCCGCTCTGCACTTTAAGTTAGATATGTTTTATTCTAACTTCGTTATATTATTTTAACAATAGCCACATTTGCGGTCTTGTTTTATTTTCTGTATCTAGCTGTTCTTCGCCTAGGTCAGCACTACGTTCTTAAACAAGACATTTCTTTCACTCTGTGCTTTTCTCAAGGCTGTAGTAAGATAGGTTACCGGCAAAAGTGGTACGCTCGAGCTCCAATGTTCACAGAAAGATACACACTTTTACGTGGGGGTCCTTTCCCGGAACATCAGCTGATTTATTATAAAAACACTACTTTGACCCCTGTACGTTAGAGGAGATTCCAGCCAGATGACCACAACTGTATGCTGATTGCTGAGTGCTTCGCTGCAGCTTGATAGGTGTCAGGGCACTCATGAATAGTAATTAGTCCTCCATAAGTATAAAGAGTTGATGCATCGTCATCTATACTTCGGACCGGGATGTACAGAGAAAGTTTTGTTTACTCTTGAAATATAACATCCATCGGAAAATAATGATTGCAGTCCACCAACAGTCAAAGTTCTGTTTAATCTCGAAATATCAAATCCATCAGAATTCAAATTTTACAATCCAACAACAGCCAACACGTGTTTCGTCATATGAGAAAGTTTGTTCTCAAAGACTTCATCAGGGCTTTATATAGGTTGCATGGACTCAAATGATTGCCTACTTAATTCCCATTTCAAGTCAAATCTAAAATGTGTCTCTACAATAAACTGGCAGAATTAGTGACATCATGTTAGATATAACGTAATCTTGGTTCACTCCAGCTCCAAAGAGCGGAGAAACGCATTCCAAATCTCCACGCTACGCGTATCGGTGTGTATAACTAAAAGACTTCGCTGCAGCTGCTTATGTAGACTACAGGCCTCTTGCTCAGGTATGAGGGATGATGTCTTCCCAGGGGAACCTGAAGGGCAGAATTAGAGCTTAACATGCTGTGCTCTAACATAGCCTAGGTAGAAACTAGTCCTAATGATCCTAGTGACATTATGGTAGCATTATTTTTATATTTTATTCTCCTTGTCACAATTTTAATCTTGTTGTGCTTCATCGTCCTAGTTATTGCAATACATGCTGTATTATCTGAGATGCAGTAACTTCAATAAACCTAATTGAACTATACTCTGCGTCTGATTGTCCTTGCATATGTGAGACTAATGTAACTGAGGGAAACGGATGAGATCTGAGTGACCACAATTTCTCTGAGGAGTCATTTGTGTCATGCGCCTGGTTGCCCAATCATCTCTGCTCTTGGGTAGAGATGAGGCACTGCAAGTTAGCTGGAACAAGACCCTGATTAGGCTGACAGGTGTCACCTTGTGTGGGTTCAGACTCAGTCCCCCGCAATACAAGTGATTCTGCCACCCAAATCCAGTAGTCTCATTAGGATAATGAGAACCAACGCAATAACTGCATGCAAGTGTATCAGCTAAGCTAGTCAGCCTTTCCCTTATTTCTTGACTGGCTATATTAAGCTTCCTGCAACTCAGAACAATATTCAGGTTTGTTCTGTTCAGGTATGCAGGCAAATAAGAGAACATTTCGCGCCTCCTTAGGAGTTCGAGAACTTTCGATCTGGAGGTTGCCGCCACACTGGCTTCTTCCCCACCAGACCCGTTAAGAGTTTCCCGCTGGGCTGGCGGATGTTAACCAAGGTTTCCGTCCGCCAGCCCAATGAAAAACAGGCAGCAGCATTGTCTCCGGCTCGTAATCAAGCCGGCGGCAATGCTGCCACCGCAGGGTGCACCAGCACCTTCGTAATGTTCACTGTCTGCAGTCTGCAGAGCAGACAGTGAACATTGCGATGGTGCTGGGCAAGGGGACTCTTGCACTGCCCATGCCAAGTGGACCCCGGCAGCTGTTCTCCACCATGAAAAGGCTTGCGGAGAACAAGGTCATAATCAGCAGGGTGGGGTTGCATGAAGCGCTACCCTGGCTGATTGTGATCTCTACCAAAGCCAGCCCGTTGGGATCATGCATCCCGGGGGTGATGGCTATACCCTGGTGGTCTAATCTTATCTTATCTTAAGACCGCCAGCCTCCTAATGAGGCCCTTAATACTCTGACAAGCTTTATTATGTGAAACAGCTTATTTAGCTAAAGAAAAACGGGGAGTGGTTTAGCAGATTGTTACAAATCCAGAAGTAAACCCTGAATCATGCTGCATTTATTTTGTTACTCGGTTTAATAATTACCTTTACTGCCTATCGTTTTTTTTTTTTAGTTACAAGTATACATATAGTTTGCAATAGAAAGTAAAGTATGCTTTTTAAAAAAGAAATACTTTAGAAGATTTCTAGTGCCCATCCTTGAGTACGTCTATTTATGGTGGCCTATGTCTCACAGGACCTGTGGTTGCCCAGAAAGTACCACACTCATTTGAATGCAATAGTGATACGTGGCTGCAGTCGAAGGATCATCCTAACCTGAATTAATATTTTGCTGGCTGTATTTACCAAAGAGTTGAGAGTTTCTAAAAGCCAGGCATTTTTTTGGGTTAATAATAATAATTGGTCATTTATATCTGGAAGTGAATAAACAGTTCTAAGACAGTGTGGATATAAAAGGATGTGAACAAAGATTTCAGATTTGTTGAAATGTGTGCTCACTGATACAAAGTCATGAGCTTGTTCTCTCTGACACCATGAAAAGGTTAACCAAATTTGTCACAAGATCCTCTCATAGCTGTTGGGACATAAAACAGTGACACAAGTTCTTTAAAGTGTAAAAGGCCATTTATTAGGACAGGTTTGCCTTAAATACAATAAACATTATCATTATACTTTTAACCAAACTCAACCGCCCCCACTCCATGTCTTCTAGAACCTATCCAGTCTCCTTTTCACTCATCTCTCCAATAACTTCTGTTCTTCCTTTTTTCACCTCAATTTTACCCACACATCCTCCTTTTTCATCCATCCCCTGCCTGCTTCATGCATCCCCCACTTTATCATCCTTCACCTGTTTCCTTTTTCCCCCTGGAAGGGTGGCCAAGCCCGATTCTGGCTCTCCACCCTCCCCTATTTACTGCCACACCATCCTCCACAAACCTGCCCTAACTGGCAAACCCTCAAATCACACAAGACTACACTCCGTGCTCTCACACAGACATAACTGAATGCCGGGCGGGTGGGTGGTCAACAACTTCCAACCTCGCTGACGGTTGGCGCGGAAGAGGCCGGTCCCCGCGCTTCATTATCCTTAAAGATGCCTCCCATGGCCCACCCCCACGGACCCCTTGACCAATCCTGTCCACTCCTCGTCACTTCCCTCTCGAAAGTCCCCGTGGAGAGACTAGACTGCGTCTGCTCTCCACGGGGCCTCCCATCGGGACATAAAACAGTGACACAAGTTCTTTAAAGTGCAAAAGGCCATTTATTAGGACAGGATTACCTTAAATACAATAAACATTATCATTATACTTTTAACTAAACTCAACCCCCCCCCCACTACCTGTCTTCTACAACCTACCCAGTCTTCTTTTCATTCATCCCTCCAATAACTTCCATTCTTCCATTTTTCACCTCAATTCTACCCACACATCCTCCTTTTTCATCCATACCCTGCCTGCTTCGAGCATCCTCCACATAATCATCCTTCACCTGTTTCCTTTTTCCCCCTGGAAGGGTGGCCAAGCCCATATCTCCACCCTCCCCCATCTACTGCCACTCAGCACAAACCTGATAGGCGTTTTAATGCCCCACCAGCGAACCCACTGCAACATTGCTCGATCAAGCACTATCCCGGAGCCACATCTTCTCACCCCACAAGTCTTCCAACATTAATCTTAGTTCCATGAGGTAATACATATTCCCCAGCTCGGAAAGGTGCACACCATCTGACCGAAATAGCTCAACTATTTCCTCCTTGATGTCCTCATGTCTCAAAAACCTTGATCCCATGTGCCTCGCAAAAACCCTCATGTCTCTATTGAGCTTCCTCCTTGCTCTTTCCATGGCCCCATGTTTCACAGCCCCTCTCCATTTCCTTCGAGGTACAAACTCGGTCCATATGATGCATTTTCCCTGCCTTTTCTGGCAAAGCAACTCAAGATCTCGTTGCATATGTTGCTGCAGGGTGAGCCCAGAATGTTTCACTAAGTCGTTTTCCCCCAGATGCAAACACAGCATATCTGGGCATCCCCAATTGGGTGGCATTGATGTCAGAAAAGGAAGCAAATTGCCCCACCCCATGCCACTTTTTCCCCACCATAATACTTCATGCCGTCCACTCGACAATCCCAGAGAATGTCCATAAATCTGTTGTTCCGCGTACTTCGCGGCCCAATGGACGAAGGAATGCCCGACCAACCAAGTGACCATCTTCACTTTGATGGGTCCAGCCACGCAACCTGCAAAGAAAACACATTTTTAGAAAAACAGATTACCATCCCCCCCCCTTTACTCCTGCATCACACTACAACCGTTCATGGTCTAACATAACATTCGCAACACCGTGACCTCCACCTGCCTATACGCCTAATAGCTGCCCAGTCCCAACCCACCTGCGCTGCGGCTGTGGCAGCCCCAGTCCGAAAAGAATGCATCCCATAACACTACACTCGGTGCCCCACTCTCCTCAGCGCCATACGCAAAACCACCAATAACTGAAAAGCCGTGACCTTTGTGCCATTCGCATGGCTAAACACACCCGCATCACCCATCAGCCATGCTGCCCTGAAACTACTCCATTCGACAATTGGACATGCCGCCAAGTTCCCCCCACTGCTCAACCATACCGACTTCCCTTTCCCCAATTGTTCGGTCTTAGACTTCCGTAGCCAGATCCTCAGGTGTCCTTCCTGCAAGCAAATCTCACAATGTCGCACTCCCGCTTCTCTCCCCACCCCAACAACATCCACGCCATGCACAAACGAAACAAAGCCAGTTCACGCGGGTTCATACAACAAACCGGTAGCACATGCAACAACTCAAGCAACAACTTAAACGTAACAGGTTCCCTTGCTGCTGTATCTGTGTCCGCCTGCACTCTACCCCACCCTTTCAACATGCTACCTAAAATATCATCCCACGCCGGGTCACAGTTAAAAAACAATTTCCAATAAAAGGAAACACCTGCTAATTTGCCCCTAATTGTTGCAGGCGATAAGCCTTTCTGAATCAAGAAAAGAACAAACCGCAAAGCGCGAGCCCGCAGCATATCCGCACTCTGACCCCAAACACCCCCCTTCCATGTCTCAAAATTCTGAAATTCCAACCAAGCCAGTCGGTAATTCTTCTGTGTTGAATCTGCTAAGGATTTCTCCACTAGCCCAACAACCATCACGCCCCCCATTCCTAAATGTCGGCCGGGACTGTGGTCTTGACTCGCTACGCTCCTGGCGCGAGGCTGCAAAACCGATGCCACTGTGAACAAGACAGGGAATCTGCAATGGCGTTGTTCACCCCAGGAATGTGTTCTGCCTTAAATATCACATTGAAAGATAAACATTGCAGCATAAAACATCTCAACAAACGCAACACTCTCAAATCCTTGGCCTTCTGTCTGTTCACCAACTCCACTACTCTTATAATGTCAACATGAAAAATTACAGTTCTGTTGGCAAGTTCGCCACCCCAAACTGTCAGCGCAACCAATAGCAGGAAAAATTCCAAAAAAGCAATACTTTTACCCTGTGTCAACCAAGCCGCCGGCCACTGTTCCGCACACCACCTGCCATCCCAAAAAAGACCGAAGCTCCTGCCGCATCTGAAAAAATCTGCACTTGCCAAATCGTGTCTTCCTCCCGAAAGGTCATGGAAACACCATTAAAGCTGGCCAAAAAAGTCTCCCACACACTAATGTCCTCTCGAAGCCCCACTGATACTCGGATCCTGTGATGGAGAAGTGACGCCCCGACGTGGCCAGCCCCAATCTGCTACAAATAGTCCTACCACCGCACTACCCTGCATGCAAAATTGAGGAAACCCAACAGCTTTTGAGCCGTATGCAAATGAATTGTATGCAATACTTTGACCCGTCTCAAGAAGTCCAAGACCTCTGACACTTTGCCTGCTGGCAAATGCGCTACCAGCGCCTCGGTGTCCAATTTGATCCCCAAAAACGTCAAGATACAACTCGGGCCCTCTGTCTTCTCTGGGGCCAATGTCACCCCCATGTCCCTAGCTAAAGCCTCAAAAGTGACCAACGCCTTTCTACATGCCTGTGACCCCGTCCGACCATCAAAAAGGAAATCATCCAAGTAGTGTGCCACTTCTCTATGGCCGCACGCTTTCACGAAGGCCCACTGCAGAAACGTACTAAATGCTTCAAAATGTGCACAGGAACTGGCACATCCCATAGAAGAACTCTATCAACATAGATTGCCACATCCAGTTGCATGCCTAAAAAGGAGAAATCCTCCGGGTGTGTGGGCAAAAGCCGGAATGCTGCCTTAATATCGCACTTCCCAGCTCCACCCCTCTACCGCACCCCTGAACGAGCCGAATGGCATCATCCACCGACGTGTACACCACCCTAGTATCCTCTTGAGCCATGAAATCATTCACAGATGCCCCTTCGGGCCATGACAAATGGTGAATAAGGCAAAACTCGCCTTTGCTCTTCTTAGGCACTACGCCCAGTGGGGAAATCATCAATGTGTCCAGAGGCCAGTCAGAGAAAGGCCCCGCAATCCTACCTTCTGCCACTTCTTTCGCTATTTTGTTAGCCACTACGTTCGGTAGGATTTTTGCAGACCGCAAATTGTCTGCCCATCATCTTTGCCTTTGACACCCAATCCTAAAACCTTCCTTAAAACCCCATTCCAATTTGCATGCTATGTCCCTGTCCGGATACATTCGCAACCAAGGGAGCATAATTTCCAACCTAATTAGCGTAGGAGCCCTTTGGCGCAGTAGCGCCCTGTGACTCTCTACCCCTAGCGGACCTCCACTGCTCTGCCGGACTTGTGAGAGAGAAACACTGCATGATTGGGTGCCTGCCCCCGCACTTGGAACATTCGTGTTTAAATTTGCATGGATGACGTGAGCAGAAACATTTGTTAAAGTTCCAGCATGCTCCTGACGTGGACAATTGTGGTCCCTGCGGAGCCCCCGCCTCCTCTTGGGTGGGACGCGCCTGAAAGGGTTTGTACAAAACCGGGAGCCGGCTAGCCGTGTGAGTGGATGCCACCTAGTGCGATGACACCATCCACTGGATCCAGAGTTCCGAATCAACATCCCCCCATGGCTTGTCCAGGTTCACGCTGACCCTCGCTCTGAATTCCTCATTGTAATTCAACCAAGAAAAAACCCCAAAATGCATTTGGGTCTTGCGTTTAATATCCATATATTTAAAAAGCGCAATAGCTCTGTCTGGAAATTTCTCACAATAAATGCTGGCGTATATCAAGAATGCAGACATCCAGTTAGCCATTGTAATCGGCACCCTGGGCCTACGAGCTAACTCCCAATCTTGCTCTTTTGAGTCCTCCTTAGCCTGGATATCCCTGTGTAATAACTTAAACACATCAACATATTTGTGGCGCCATATCTTGGCCTTCGTTTTTTTGGCCACCTGCGATCCCAAAGGCATCGCCAAACCCATGTATGGTAGCTGTTTCCAAAGCCCCTCCCCAGTCTTTTCGTCCGCCTCCTTCACAACGTCTGTCACAGCCCCCACTTTATCACCAGTTAAGGTGACGTCCGCCACTTTCGCTGTAGCTCCCTCCGCCTGGGCCGCACCAGAGCCAGGTATGTCATGTACAGAGTGATCGCCCACTCCCACTGATTTATACGCGTTCGAACCAACTTTATTTGAAGTTTCGCCCCACACCGACCACCACTCCCCTTTACCGGTGAAACTCGTCTTCTTCCCTTGCGCCATCCTTTGGCCCGGGAGAGACCTCTCACTCCCACCACAGGTTGTCCTCGCCGCACCTGCGTTTGCTTGTTCCTTTAACACAAAACTTGAAGAGGGGGTTGCAGCGCTCTTGCGCCTGTCCCCCTCCCGCTCTCACTTCCCTCTTCGCAATTGTGTATCTCTCCTTCTTCCCAATCATTCGACTCATCCCCATAGTCCAATTCCACATCGTCCTCCTCTTACTCAACACGGTCATCTTCCACACCTTTCTCATGCAGATCCCCATACTTTCACCCTTTCGAGTAGCCCTCATGGCGCTTGCCATACGTGCACCTTGCGTGTTCCTGCTGTGTAGAGAAGGCCGCCGGAGACCCCTCTATTGCTTCAGTCCAACGTCCTGGAGCCGTATTGCGCTCCGTTGGCGCCTCCTTCCTTCTGCCAGGCTCTTCCACTGGCATTGTCCCCCCACTCCACTCGCGGCCATGTGCGCCGCTCGTGTCCGTCGCGTGGCTGGACCCCTCGGCCGCACTAGCCTCCTGCCTACTCCCCTGGGGAAACCACACCCAAGTACCTGACCCCCTTTCAGGACCCCTGGGGGGCCCTCTGTCAACTTTGCCAGCCGTCCGTTTGGAGCGGCGGACCATCTCAAAGGCCTCTTCCCTATCCTTACAGAGTTGCTCCCACCTGTCTTCCATCTCCTGCACCACCTTCCTCTACTCCCTAATCCTGGCCTCATTATCGACTGAGGACCAGTCCTGGGCTTCCTGCTGACCAGTATCCCTGCCAAGTGACCTGCTGATGCCAAGGGCTCCAGTGGGCCAGCCTGTCTGACTGGCACCACCCCCATGCCACTGGCCCATAGCCTATAGCCCCTGGGGCCCTCTAATCCTCCATCCTGCTGCTCCTGTCCCCCTGCCCCAGGCTCCTCCAAAGCGCTACTTGGGGGCCTCACTCCCACCCCCTCCAGTACCTCATCCGTCTTCAAATGGGGGCCACCTGCCCACCCTCCCACCTGGAGAGCCGCCAAAACCTTAGCAGGGCCTGCCCTCACCCCTGCCTCTCTCCTCCCTCCACTCCCCAACAATGCCTCATAAAAAATGGGCCCTCGCGGGCCGAACCTGAAGCCGGGGAAGAGGACGCATCGCGTCCCTTCCCCGCAGCAGACCTCTTGCGCTTAACGTGCTCAGGCGAGGAACACGCGGCCATAGCGGCAGCAACGTCGCTAGAAGCCGCCCTCACCGAGCACATCATCCCGACCCAGGCCTGGTCGAAGACACCAGGCCTGAGAAGGTCGGCGCAGCCGGCTTCGCCCAAGAGGCGAAGCGCAGCCCTAACTGCAGTGGCGTCATGGCTATGAGCCATTGCGCCGCACTAAAACCAATATTCAAGGCCTCACACTACCTGCTCCCCAGGAACCGGACCTCCTCAACAACTTCCAACCGCGCTGACGGTTGGCGCAGAAGAGGCCAGTCCCAGCGCTTCATTATCCTCAAATATGCCTTCCATGACCCACCCCCACGGACCCCTTGACCAATCATGTCCACGCCTTGTCACTTCCCTGCCGAAAGTCCCCGTGAAGAGACTAGACTGCGTCTGCTCTCCACAGGCCCCCAAAAGAAAGCACAATCATAATTTGCTCACGGGGCTTCCCTGCTGGTTTGGCTTGAAGATGAACAAACAACATCACGTCCGGTCCAGAGGCAGGCAGTGAGGTGAGGCGGTGTACCTCCCAGGAAGTGTCTGAATATAAATGCTATGTGGGAAGAGGGTCAGGAAGAGGACATGTATCAGTACAGTGCCTTCTGGTCCAGGGGCATGAGAGGGGCAGTATCAACTTGTGCAGCTCTAGCACTGCAAGCATTGCCAGTCAAAAATGCACCACAGGAAGCCAAGGCTTGTTGGAGTGTGGCACCAGGTGCAGTGATGTGTATGGCAAGGGTAGGAGCGAAGTGGGTGGGCTCTAGTGCCAAGTGCCAGCTGGTACTTGTTGAAAGCAGTCTCGACTTTGACAAAATGAACGAGGAAAGCAAGCAAGTTTTATTTCCTTCTGAAGTTTCAGGGCCACTCAATTATTTGAGAAAAATGGGGCCTAATGGTGCATTTTACAGCATGCTTTCTGGATAAACAGGTTAAAAATACAGAAATTGTGAAAAGGGCTTTAACAAAACAATCTAATACTTTCGGGTACAAGGAGTATTTTGGTCAATACTGTCGTTTCTGGTCTGTTAGCCCCGCATCACAACAAAAAATAAATGCACACGTGCTGTGTGGTTGACAGAAGGAAAGAATGAAGGAAAGACCAATAAATGAAAGGATGTCTGAGACAGAGACAGAAGACAAGACGGAGAAAAATATGCTTGAAGGTATCCAGAAAAAGTTTAAAACTACACTGGTGACAGAAAGATTTGAAGTTTTTTACAATCCAAAAATGGTCTTTGCAACGGTGGTTTACAAGTCATCAGGGTGGTGTTAATGCAACATTACAAGCATTGCATTCCCAGGAGGCCGTTGCATCCTCTTGTTTGTACAGACAATTAAACTAAAGAGCCATATGAACACTAACATCGTAAATATGTAGAGGACGGTGAAACGGTACCCTGCAACAGGATCAAAACATTTTACTTGATTTAACATGTTATTTCATTTTCCACGAGTGATAGCAAACCGTCAAACTGATCCTAAACACTTCTCTCCAAATGAAATCATCATCTAAACTTAAAAGTAAGCTAGGGGTTTTACTAAGAACTCATTAGGAAAGGTGATGATTGCGCAGGTTTCGCTCTCCCATGTCTACTTCACCTGTGCTCCCTGTGCTTTGAGAACAACTGTACAAGTTTACAGACGGAACCTTGTGTACATGTTATCCAGCCAGATGGCCCATATTAGGGAAGCAGACAGCAAAAAAAGTGGTAATACCAAGTAAATCAACAGTAAAAACTCCACCAGGCCAGGAAACCGGCCCACAACTGCTAAAACATTGGGCCATATACTGATCTGTCAGACCAGCCCATCGGACACTGCCTAATTGCCCTGTAGGCCAGTTCGTTCTTGGTTGTCATGTTGGGCTGTCGTGTTTTTTGAGTCTGCCTCTGTTTATGAGAGCTTGTGTCCGCGACATTCTGAAATGCCCAGTCCCAACAAACAAATGTTGGTTGCTGGCAGTAGAACTCTTAAGTAAAGAACATAACCCATAACGTTATGGATTTTGTTTAACATTATTCCTTTTGCTAAAGCAACAAGATTGTTTATTGTGTTTTGTAAGGGGGGCACGAAACATCGATGGTACTTAATGTCAGCATCATAATATTGCAGGTACCATTATATCAAAGTTTTGAATGTCAATGGTAAGATTATTGTTTCACTTTTGTAACAGTATTATCTGCATTTTACAAATATATTCCTTTAATACAGCAGTCTTTAATAGGGTTTTAATGTTTTCATGTTAATAATGTGAATTGTTTTTATTTTTACACGTTTTCATTGTGTTCTTTTTTCTGAGTGTTTCTTTGCTTTTTAGTTTATACATTTATTATTTATTTTTTATTTTTTATTAAATTATTAATTTATTTTTTAGGCTATTGGATTTATAGAGGTTTTGGGTAAGTAGTGTTTTAAAATTATGTTTAATTTTATTTAATCTTCACTTTATTTTTTATTTGTTAAATACATTACTTAAAATATATTTTTTTTAGGTTTAATGTTATCTGGTTTTCAGCTTGTTTGGTTTTGTAGGAGTTTTGGGTGAGGTGTGTTTTAAGATATTGTTTTAGAATCATACTGCAGCCAATTACATTTGAAATATTTTTATATTATTAAACTATTGATTAAATATCTTTGTTTATGTGTTTTATGTATTAGGTTGTTAATTTTTACAGGAGATTTATGTTTATGTTCTTTACATTTTTAAATGTAAAACTTTTTTAAATCTTTCTTTTTTAATTTGTTATAAATGTGTTTAAAATGAGTTTTTTAGTTTGAATTTTATTTTTAAATTTAAAAATGAATTGTTATAAGTCAATTTTTGAGAAATAATTTATTTTGTGAATAGAAATTTATGTCAGTTTTATTAAGGGGCTCATTGCGACATTACGACCCTGGTAGTCGGAACACCATCCCCACCAGGGACATGGTTCCTGACAGGCTGACGGCGGTCAGAGTCGTGTTCAGCCACGGTGGCTCTGAGTTCAGCGCTGCCATGCTAATCACAAGTCCAGTTTTTGACAACCATTTCATGGTGGGGTCCCCATGGTGGCAGAAACACAATGCAGGGGGGCACAGAGGGCTCCTACACTGCCCATGAGCATGGCCCCCCCACTACCCTCTGCCCAGCACCCTCGAAAAGCACACTGTCTGCCTTGCAGACAGTGCGCATTCTGAGGGTACTGGTGTGCTATGTTATTGGCCTCGGCTTCCTTAAGGGGGCTGACACCAATACAGTAGCACTGTTCCCGCCGGGCTGACCGGTGGGAACGTCGTAATATGGTGTTACCGCTGGTCAGCCCGGTGGGAACATCATAATATGAATATGTTGTGGGCAGTGCAGGCTCATAATACGACAGGGGGTGAGGCAGCCGGGTTTCTTTTTTAATTGGGATTAATAGTATGTTTCAATACTTTCATTGTTATTTCATGTCTATTCTATTAAATAAATATTTTTAAATGAATTTTTAATATCATTGATTACTTTAGATTGTGAATAGTAAATACTATTCCCCCAGAGAACAACATTTTTAAAAAAGTAGTTTATTTTCAATTGAGAATTCTTAATTTATCTCAACCCAAAGTTCAATGCTTTCTCTAAAGTTGTTCACTCTGGAGTGGGAACAGTAAATCAGACCTCCCCTGCGTCCAAATCACTCCTCTGCATTGTTTATTTGCAGTGGGAATAGCAAATCTGACATACAGGGCCTCATTGACAACATTCACATTGTAGCATGTTTCATCTATATTTATGTGGGCAGAGTTCTCCGTCCTGACTGCGGAGTCTCTACACATTTAAGTATTGGTTTTAGTAGTAAATGAGGGAGAGACACAGGGAAGTGGGCTGGAAAAAGGGGAAGATCTACTCTTAAAGGGGATTAGGGAAGAGTATGACGGGTTTAGAGAGAGACATCACTCACCCACACAAGAGCAAGCCAGTTACATTACTCTGGGGGTAGAGACATGTAACCTACACTTTTGTAGTAAGTTTACATTTTTTAGTAAATTTACACTCAGAGCTTGTTATTACTCAAAGTAGTAAATCTACTCCAAACTTACTCCAAAGTTTAAGCTTACTCAGAAATGTAAGTTACCTTTGTCAATCAGGCCCCCAGAGTCTAAAACATTCCCTAATGCTTTTTCATTTTGGAGCGGGAATCTAACCCCTCTGAGTCCAGCACTTTCCCCAATGTTTAGTTGAAATGGAAACACTAAGGCGGTCATTACAACATTGGCGGTAAAAGCCAACACACAGCCGCGGCCGCGGAAATCCGCCACAGCTATTATGACCCACATTTCGAAATCCGCCAAAAGTCAGACACCCACACAAGTCCACCATACCAAAGGTCAGTGATAAACTAGCGAAAACAAAACCTCCACCGTCACGCCCACACTATCACGACACACAAATCCACGCGGCGGTCTTTCAACCGCGGTATTCCATTGGCGGTACACACCGCCGCGCTCAAAATACACACACTCTTACAAAACACAACATTGGACAATTCAAAATACACACACCTGATACACATACACACACCACTCCCACACACCCAATACAATATAAAACACACACCCACATCACCCACAAACCCCCATGACAAAAAATTCAGAAAGAAGGACAGAGAGAGACACCACCAGCAAGAACAACCGCATCCACAGGCACACAACACCATCACCCACACAACTTCCACGCACCTCACACAACACACCACTACATATCACCACACTTATCACCACACACTCCACCCCACACATCACCTACACCACCCCATGGCACGGCAAAGACACCCCAGGTTCTCGGAGGAGGAGCTCAGGGTCATGGTGGAGGAAATCGTCCGGGTAGAGCCACAGCTATTCGGATCACAGGTGCAGCACACCTCAATTGCAAGGAAGATAAAGCTATGGTGAAGAATAGTGGACAGGATCAACGCAGTGGGACAGCACCCAAGAAATCGGGAGGACATCAGGAAGAGGTGGAACGACCTATGGGGGAAGGTGCGTTCCGTGGTCTCAAGACACCACCTGGCGGTTCAGCGGACTGGCGGCGGACCCCCACCTCCTCCCCCACAACTAACAACATGGGAGGAGCAGGTCTTGCCAATTCTGCATCCTGAGGGCCTCGCAGGAGTAGGTGGAGGAATGGACTCTGGTAAGTCAAAGCTTTACTATTACATCCCCCACCCTACCTGCATGCTATCACATACCCCCACCCTCACCCCCAGCACCCCAACTCCTCACATATGTCCCAACATCACAAACCACCCATCCCAACACCAAGCCCTGCATGCAACAACAAAGCATGGACACCCATCACCAAAGCATGCCCACTGCACATACCCATACACCCCCCTAAACCATCATCACACAAGCTCCCACACAGGAATGCTAGCACTGGGGTACACGGTCACCCACCCATTGCACACCATTACACACACAGATTTAATAAACATCCTTTTATACCCCTGCAGGACCCCTACCCAACGTCACCGGACAGGAGGGTCCACACATGTCCACACCACCAACAGAAGAGGCCCACAGTGATGACAGCACCTCTGTCCAACTGGATCTAGATGACCAGCCCGGACCATCGGGGACCTCTGGACAGTCGGTTCCCCTCACACAGGCACAGGCCACCACAGAGCTTCCCCCCTCTGGAAACACCAGCACAGCACCCACCAAGCGGGCCCATACCTCCGTCCCCAGGACACGTCAATCAGCAGTGTGTCCACCACTACAGGGAACCCAGGCTAACCCACCACCCCAACAACAACAGGGACCTGGGGGCAGTGGGCACACGGTCCAGGGGATGGAGGCCCAGGAACACAGGGGAACTGGGAGGGCTGCTGTGCGACAGGGGACGGACAGGCCAAGGGAACCCACTCTCCACAAGGCCCTCTCCTCCATCATGGGAGCCTACCACCACTCCAAGGAGACGATGGCAACGGTACTGGCCAATTTTCAGGAGATCCAGCACATGCAGGCGGAACAGTATATGGGCTTCAGGAAGGAACTCAGAACCATCAGCTCCACCCTGGGCACCATCGTAGGGGTTCTGAAGGAACTACTCAACACCAGGAGGGATACTGTGGCACTACAAGGGGCCCCTGACACTAGCATGGACGATGAACTGCCCACCACCTCCGCCGGCGCTAGTGGACAGGATGCCCCGCCACAGGACCACCACACCAGCACCCCACCCCCTGCAGACGGAGACCCACCCCACAAGCGGTCCCTGAGATCCTGGACAAAGACAGAGCACGATGCCAAGACCCCTGCCAAGGAATGAGACCACCCTGATTGTCATCCTACTGTACCATTTTGTCACCCTGTCCATAATTAAACTGCCCCAGCTCCACTTCCTATGCCCATATGGGCAATGCACCTGTGAGACTAATAGACTGGACTCTGCCATGGACACTCCTCCGCCATCACCCCTCACCATTTCACTACCCCCTCCAATATTGAGCATTTAAATAAACACACCTAAAGCACAAAACGATCTGGAGTCTGTCTGTGATTTCGAAATAGTGTATTAGCAATTACAGTGTTAAAATGTTTTTAAAATAGTAATGTCAACATACCTATGTCACACAGCTCTAGTCCATGAGGAATCTAAGCAGATGTCACACAGTGGGACCCACATCTGTGAAATCGTAAGGGAAAGTGACAACTCAGTGACCATACACTGGGTGAAAACAACAGACAGGAGAGAGGTAGTAGTGTTAAAGTACACGTAGTAGGCAGGTTTGTATTCCTACCTGTGTCTCACTGGAAATATTGCAGGATCACTGAGTCCCTGTTGTGCATGTCTTCTTCCTCTGCTTCCTTCTTATCACTGTCCACAGACTCCACAGCTGCACAACACCGCCATCTGGATCAACCTCCTGCAGAAAAGCCACCTGTCGTCGCAAAGCCAAGTTGTGAAGCATACAGCAGGCCACGATGATCTGGCACACCTTCTTTGGTGAGTAGAATAGGGATCCACCTGTCATATGGAGGCACCTGAACCTGGCCTTCAGGAGGCAGAAGGTCCGCTCGATCACCCTCCTATTTCGCTCACGGGCCTCATTGTAGCGGTCCTCACTGGGGTCAGTAGCCATGACAGGTTGGGGTAACCAGAGTCACCTGCAAATGGCGAGGGACAACTGTTAGACACACACTAACCTGTAGGGATAACCCCAAACCCAGACAACCATTCCCAATTACTTGCTTCCAGGTGCTCACCTAATAGCCACCCACGGTGCCTCTGGAGTTGACCCATCACATAAGGGATGTTGCTATTCCGCAGGATGTAGGCGTCATGCACTGAGCCAGGGAACATGGCATTCACATGGGAGATGTACTGGTCTGCCAAACATACCATCTGTACATTCATAGAATGATAACTCTTCCGGTTTCTGTACACCTGTTCACTCCCGTGGGGGGGGGGGGGGGGGCAAAGCCACATGGGTCCCATCAATGGCACCTATGATGTTGGGGATATGTCCCAGGGCATAGAAATCACCTTTCACTGTAGGCAAATCCTCCACCTGAGGGAAAACGATGTAGCTCCGCATGTGTTTCAGAATGGCAGACAACACTCTGGACAATACGTTGGAAAACATAGGCTGAGACATCCCTGATGCCATGGCCACAGTTGTTTGAAATGAGCCACTTGCAAGGAAATGGAGCACTTGAGGGGGGATTCCTGTGGGATGGCAGATTGCTGACATCAGGTCTGGCTCCAACTGGGTACACAGTTCCTGGATTGTGGTACGGTCAAGCCTGTAGGTGATAATCAAATGTCGCTCCTCCATTGTCGACAGGTCCACCAACGGTCGGTACACCTGAGGATGCCGCCATCTCCTCACATGTCCCAGAGGACGGTGCCTATGAAGGACAACAGCGAGCACAGAGTCAACCAACTCAGAGGTACGTACCCACAGTTTACACAGAACACCATCCATACACAAAAGGTGGCCTGTATGTGTGTTGAGTCTAGGCCTACGTCTGTGTGATGCAGTTGAAAATGAAGCCATGTGGGCCCCTGAAATGGGGCTGCCTGACCTCTAAAGTGGGACAATGGGATGTGAGGTAACTGCGCTGGCGTTATACACAGTTGCGGTAGGCGGTCGAAGACCGCGGCGCAATGCTGCATTGGTTAACATTGGACCCTATGGGTCCCAGGAGCCAATGACGATGTACGCCAGCAGTGACGGTACGCACCACCGCGGACCTGACCTCCATTTTCTATCTGTTCAATCACTCGATACCTGATCTTCGACAGGAGAGGACCTACACTGCAATTGCTGCTGTGACCTCGGTCTGGAAGAGACAATGGCTTGTGCGACTGGGGAAAGGGCCCCTGCCTTCACATCGGAGGAGTTGGAGAAACTCGTGGACGGGGTCCTCCCCCAGTACCAGCTACTCTACGGTCCTCCAGACAAACAGGTAAGTACACAGGGAGTATGTTGTATGGGCTATGCCTGTGTGGAGAGGGCTGGATGTAAGAAGGAAGGGGGCAGAGTGCTGCTTGCATGAAAGACGGTGAATGCATGTGCCACATGGCAAGGGTAGGTGTGGGGGCCAATCACTTTGACGGTGCAGTTGGTAATGACTTATCTTTCCCCTGTACATTTCATGTAGGTCAGCGCCCACCAGAAGAAAGATATTTGGCGTGCCATCGCCATGGATGTCCGGACCCTGGGGGTCTACCACAGACGGAGCACCCACTGCCGGAAAAGATGGGAGGACATTCGCCGCTGGAGCAAGAAGACGGCGGAGGCTCAGCTGGGGATGGCCTCCCAATGTGGGAGGGGTGCCTGTCGCACCATGACCCCCCTGATGTTCAGGATCCTGGCGGTGGCCTACCCGGAGTTGGATGGGCGCTTGAGGGCATCACAGCAGCCACAAGGGGGTGAGCACACTCTCATTCTGCTGACTTTGCGTGCAGTGGAGGTGTCTGGGTGGGGGAGGAGGGCTGTGGGTTTCCCTAGGCCAGGGTGAGTTCCGTAGGCAAGGCCCCTCCGTAAGGCAGGCCATGTGGCACCCCACCCCACCTCTGTAGAGTGCCAAGTACAGCTATTCATGTCCCTGTGTCATCTATGTGTGCAGATGTCGTCCATAGCCTTGTAGGTCATTTCCCAGGAATTGAACAGTGGAGCCCAAGAGCGCGGCGTAGTGTAGGGGGCTTCTGTGTCTGTCGTGTCCGCCAACAGTAGCGGTAATCCATGCATTCAACATGTCTTTCTTCTGTCTCCCCCCCCCTTTTTGTGGTCTCCCTGTTCTTGTGTGCATTAGCATCATCAGGCGGAGGAGCAGTGGCACCGGAGCACGAGGGAGCTGCATCCCACATGGCCATGGAGGGCAACACTACGGAGTCTGAATTCACCTGTGGGACGGAGGGCGAGGGGAGCTCCAAGGCGGGGACAGGAGCTGAGACCAGCGACACAGACTCGTCCTCTGATGGGAGCTCCCTTGTGGTGGCGGCAACATCTGTGCCCCCCGCATCTACAGGTACAGCCGCCACCCCCCCTACCAGCACCGCCCTCCCAGCAGCCCCTCAGGCTTTGCCCCGTGCCCGCTCACCCAGGAGGGTGGGCATCACCTTCGCCCCAGGCACCTCAGGCCCTGCCCCAGTTACCCCTGCTGCCCTCAGTGAGGAGGCCATTGACCTCCTCAGGTCCCTCACTGTTGGGCAGTCTACCATTTTGAATGCCATCCAGGGTGTAGAAAGGCAGTTGCAACAAACCAATGCATTCCTGGAGGGCATTCATTCTGGTCAGGCAACCCTTCAGCGAGCTTTTCAGTCTCTGGCCTCAGCACTGATGGCAGCCATTGTCCCCGTCTCTAGCCTCCCCCCTCCAACTTCCTCCACCCCGACCCAATCCCCTGTACCTCTGCCTATCCCAAGCACACCATCAGACCAGCCTGCACACACCTCAACACACAAGGGAAGCTCAGGCAAACATAAGCACCACACATCCCACAGGCACTCACGCAAGCAATACACACATGCAGACACACCAACATCCACTGCCTCCACTGTGTCCCCCTCCTCGTCGTCTCCCTCCTCCCTCCCAGTCTCGTCTACACTCACACCTGCATTCACTACATCTACAGCCACTACGTCCCTCACCAGCACACCCACCAGCACACCCTGCTCACGTGCAGTCACCACCCCCACTACCATTCACACGTCCCCTGTGTCCTCTCCCAGTGTGTCTGTGACGCCCCCTCCCAAGATACACAAACGCAGGCACACACCCACCCAACAGCCATCCACATCACAACAGCCTCCAGCGCATGCACCTTCACCCAAAGTCACCAAACGTACACCTCCTACTACCACCACCTCTTCCTCCACTCCCAAACCCCCTCCAGCTACCCGTCCCAGTGTGTCCAAAAAACTTTTCCTGTCCACCCTTGACCTTTTTCCCACACCTCCCTCACCCCGTCCATCTCATAGGTCCCGAAGTAGCACCTCAGCCACAACATCTCCGGGACCAGTGGTGCCTGTAGTCACCGGTATGTGGAGTGCACCGGCCACCAGGACAGCCAGTGTGGCACGGAGCCACAGCACAGACAGTCCCCCACCTGTGAAGCATCAGAAGTTGTCCAGTGCCCGGCGGGAGAGGGGGAAGACTCCAGCCACCAAAGCCACTCCCAGGGGTCCCGTTGGGAGTGTGGAGTCAGCTGTGACACCTTCCAAGGTGGGGAAGGGCCACAAGAAACCCGGCAAGTCTGGGAAGAACTGCCCAGGAGGCCACCGCCAGCCCCAGCCCAGCTGCCCAGGAGGCCACTGCCAGCTCCAGCCCAGCTGCCCAGGAGGCCACCGCCAGCCTCAGCCCAGCTGCCCAGGAGGCCACCGCCAGCCCCAGCCCAGCTGCCCAGGACGCCACCGCCAGCACCAGCCCCGCTGGGCCATGAAGGACCGCCAGCACAAGCCCCACTGGGCCATAAAGGGCCGCCAGCACAAGGCCCGCTGGGCCATGAAGGACCGCCAGCACAAGTCCCGCTGGGCCATGAAGGACCGCCATCTCAAGCACCGCTGCACAGGGCACCGTCATCTCAAGCACCGCTGCAGAGGGCACCGCCATCTCAAGCACCGCTGCACAGGGCACCGCCATCTCAAGCACCGCTAGCCCATGAGCGGCAGGGGCACTGACGCAACTGGGTCCGTCACGGGGTGAGTGATTCACTCTGGGCACCAGTCCCCCTCCAGAACCAGTGGAGAGATCCATCCACTACCTCTGTCCTTAACAGGATGAAGCACTCCGGGCACCAGTCCCCCTCCAGAACCAGTGGAGACTGTCATCCACTTGAGAGACTGTGGCTTTGCACTCCCCAGGATATGGCAGTGGGCAAGCCACCCACTGTAGAGATTTGTGAGACTGTGGCTTTGCACTCCCCAGGATTGAACAGTGGGCATGTGGCCCCCTTGTGGATTTGGCGTCGTGCGCTCAAGCGGCTGAGGTGCCCCCCCTTTCCCTCCCCCTGAGGTGCCTGTTTTCTTGCTGTCTGATGCCCCTGCAGTGTTCTCTCCGTCATGGTCGGGGATCTTGTGTGGGCCTCGCCCGTACCGTGTGGTCCAACGTGTTCCACGGACTTGCTTTGTGCAGTACCTGGATTACTATGCCTGGTATTTATTTTGTACATTGTGTATATATATATTTCTGCCTACTTGTTTTTAATATATTCCGATGGTTACACTCATTTTCTTTGGTCTTTGCATTTTTCCGGGGGGGTTTGGGGGTGTAACTGTGATGTATTGATATGCATTAGTGTGTTTTGTGGTGGGTGAGGGTGGGGGTGTTGCATGTGTGTGTCCCTGTTTTTTGCCTCCCCCCTCCCCTGTGTCGTAGGTGCTGTACTCACCGTGGTCTTCGCCGCCGGCGTTCATGCTCCTGGTAGAGGAGCAGGAAGACTATCGCAGGGAGAATTTGGAGTTCCAGTTCCATGGT
Organism: Pleurodeles waltl; assembly: GCF_031143425.1. NCBI lineage: Eukaryota > Metazoa > Chordata > Amphibia > Caudata > Salamandridae > Pleurodeles > Pleurodeles waltl. The sequence goes on along the minus strand of NC_090440.1, from coordinate 546,422,206 downwards.
GTCCTCGTTCCTCGTGGAGTGTGTAGAGGTGAGCGTTTTCCCTTCGAAATTCCTGTTTCCGCCGTGTTTTTATCCACGATGAATCCGCCCCGGAAAAGGTGGCGGATTGGCCTGTCATAATAGTGAGAAGTCAGAATAGTTACCACTGCTTTAACACCGTCCGCCAGGGTTGTAATGACCACCTAAGTCTGCCCCCCTCCAGAGTCCAACATTTAACGCGAATGTTTGGACTGGAACTAGTAAATCTTCAGATGCCACCCCTATCCTGATTTCACATTTTTAATATATTATAATTACTTTGGTCTGTAAACAGTTACTTAATGTAGATATTATAGTAAAATACACAGTTATCATTGTAGTTTTGTATTATATTTTCTTTATGCTAATATACAAGTTTAGAAGCAAGGTAACTTAATAAATATTTTATTAGCAGTTAAATAAAGTTTTCATACGGTATTTTTCTTGAACAAACATTTATTTTACATTTAAATCAAAATAGTTTTATTTGTGGACTTTTAAATAATATAATAATAATATTATAACATTTAATAACTCTTAAATTTATATCAAAATATATATTAATATTTTATACATTGAGCTCAAAGCATATTACATTAATAATTTAAGCATGTACACAATGTTTATGGTAATTTTTGTACACTTTTAAAGTGTGCATCATCATTTTTCACGCATTTAGTTTTCTTTTTCACAGATACTTTTTTTAGATGAATAATCATTTTTAACATTTACAATTTCGATTGATTTGTAATACAAAACGTTTATTTTTTACATTGTGACATTTTTCATGACATATTTTTTATTTTTTAACATTTTTAAAAACGTTTTTAAATACATGTACATATTTTTCAATAAGAATAACATTGTACAAAGGTCTTTTTCTCCTGAAGACACTTTTTTTTACAGGTTGGTGATAGAATCAGGTCTTTTAAGATAAAGTCAATCTAATTTTAAGTTTAGTTGCAACATTAATTAGAGCTTTGGAGGTGGGCTATTTTATATTTTGTTAGGATTAGGAAGATGTCTGGATATTAGGTAGGTTTAGTTTGTTGTAAGTAGGGTTTTTTAACGGGTGTTAGTGTTAAGAATAGTAAAGTGTGTTACGCTTTTAATTTACGTGTGTATTTAGGATTAAGGTGATACTGGCCCTCATTACAACACTGGTGGTAAATCCCCCTTACCGCCATGTTGACAGCCGTCGAGATACTGTGGCAGAAATCCGCTACAGGTATTACGACCCACATCACGTAATCCGCCACAATACAGACACACACACAAGTCCGCCACACCAAAGGTCAGTGATAAATTGTTGATAGCAAAACCTACACCGTCACGCCAACAGAACTACGTCCACACTATCACGACCCACGAATCAACGTGGCTGTCATTCAACCTCGGTAATCCATTGGCGGTACACACCGCCACGCTCAAAATACACACACACTTACAAAACACAACCACATTGGACAATTCAAAATACACCCACCTGATACACATACACACACCACACCCACACACCCACAACACTATAAAACACACACCCACATTACCCACAACCCCTTACAACGATTTACTTGGAAGAAGCAGAGAGAGAGAGAGAGAATAGCAAACACAACACCAGCATCCACAGGCACAACACAACACCATCACTTAAACAACATCCACGCACCTCATACAACACACACCAACACAACACATCACACAGCACAACAAACAGCACCTCACACATCACCCACACCACATTGTGGCACCTCAAAGACACCCCAGGTTTTCTGAGGAGGTGCTCAGGGTCATGGTGGAGGAAAACATCCGGGTTGAGCACAGCTTTTCGGATCACAGGTGCAGCAGACCTCCATTGCAAGGAAGATGGAGCTATGGCGGACGATCGTGGACAGGGTCAACGCCATGGGACAGCATCCAAGAACACAGGATTACATAAGGAAGAGGTGGAATGACCTACGGGGGAAGGTGCGTTCCGTGGCATCCAGACACCAGGTAGCAGTACAGAGGACTGTCGGTGGACCCCCACCTCCTCCCCAACAACTAACAACATGGGAGGAGCAAGTCTTGGCGATCATGAATCCTGAGGGCCTCGCAGGAGTAGCAGGAGGACTGGACTCTGGTAAGTCAAATCTTTACCATTATATCCCCCCCTACCTGCATGCTATCACAAACACCTAGCCCAGCCCTCACACCCATCACCACAACACCCCACTGATAACCCACTATCACAATCCACACATCCCAATACCAAGGCCTGCATGTTAAACCAATGCATGGACACCCATCACCAAAGCATGTCCAGAACAGATACTCACCCAGGCCCCAAAATCACCATTCACACAAGGCCAAAGACAATAAGCCAAGCACAGGAGTAGAGGGTAACTCACCCATTGGACAAGATGGCACACACAGATACAATAACTATGCATTTACCCACCAAGAGGACCCCTACACAACGTCACCGGACAGGAGGGGCCAGACATATCCAGTCCCCCCATAGAAGAGGCCCACAATGACGACAGCAGCTCTGCACGCCTGGATCAAGATGACCCTTCCGGCCCATCTGGGACCTCAGGACGGTCGGTTCCCCTGCCACAGTCACAAACCAGCACTGAACCTCCCCCCTCAGGAAACACCAGCACAGCACCCACTACAGGGACCCCAGGCAAACCAACCAACCCAAGACAATCAGGGACCTGGGGTCAGTGGCAGTGGGAACCCGGTTCAGGGGACAGAGGCACAGGACAACAGGGAAGCTGGGAAGACTGCTGTGTGACAGGGGGTGGACAGGCCCAGGGAACCCACTCTGCACGAGGCACTCTCCAACATCATGGGAGCATACCACCATTCCCAGGAGACCATGGGCACAGTACTGGGCAAGTTTCAGGAGACCCAGCGGCTGCAGGAGGAACACTACCTGGGGATCAGGGAGGACTTGAAGTCCATTAACAACACCCTGGTCACCATTGCAGGGGTGCTGGAAGAGATGGGCAACACCAAGAGGGACAGAGTGGCACACCAACGGGCCCCTGACACTAGCCTGAACGATGAACAGCCCTCCACCTCCGCCGGCGCTAGTGGACAGGAGGTCCCGCCAGAGGACCAACAGGCGACCAGCACCCCACCCCCTGCAGAAGGAAAACCACCACGCAAAAGGTCCCTAAAATCCAGGAACAAGACAGAGAACATTGCCAAGACCCCCACCAGGAAATAAGACTCTCCTGAATGTCACCCTTCTGTCCCACTACAGGGAGTGCAGAATTATTAGGCAAATGAGTATTTTGACCACATCATCCTCTTTATGCATGTTGTCTTACTCCAAGCTGTATAGGCTCGAAAGCCTACTACCAATTAAGCATATTAGGTGATGTGCATCTCTGTAATGAGAAGGGGTGTGGTCTAATGACATCAACACCCTATATCAGGTGTGCATAATTATTAGGCAACTTCCTTTCCTTTGGCAAAATGGGTCAAAAGAAGGACTTGACAGGCTCAGAAAAGTCAAAAATAGTGAGATATCTTGCAGAGGGATGCAGCACTCTTAAAATTGCAAAGCTTCTGAAGCGTGATCATCGAACAATCAAGCGTTTCATTCAAAATAGTCAACAGGGTCGCAAGAAGCGTGTGGAAAAACCAAGGCGCAAAATAACTGCCCATGAACTGAGAAAAGTCAAGCGTGCAGCTGCCACGATGCCACTTGCCACCAGTTTGGCCATATTTCAGAGCTGCAACATCACTGGAGTGCCCAAAAGCACAAGGTGTGCAATACTCAGAGACATGGCCAAGGTAAGAAAGGCTGAAAGACGACCACCACTGAACAAGACACACAAGCTGAAACGTCAAGACTGGGCCAAGAAATATCTCAAGACTGATTTTTCTAAGGTTTTATGGACTGATGAAATGAGAGTGAGTCTTGATGGGCCAGATGGATGGGCCCGTGGCTGGATTGGTAAAGGGCAGAGAGCTCCAGTCCGACTCAGACGCCAGCAAGGTGGAGGTGGAGTACTGGTTTGGGCTGGTATCATCAAAGATGAGCTTGTGGGGCCTTTTCGGGTTGAGGATGGAGTCAAGCTCAACTCCCAGTCCTACTGCCAGTTCCTGGAAGACACCTTCTTCAAGCAGTGGTACAGGAAGAAGTCTGCATCCTTCAAGAAAAACATGATTTTCATGCAGGACAATGCTCCATCACACGCGTCCAAGTACTCCACAGCGTGGCTGGCAAGAAAGGGTATAAAAGAAGGAAATCTAGTGACATGGCCTCCTTGTTCACCTGATCTGAACCCCATTGAGAACCTGTGGTCCATCATCAAATGTGAGATTTACAAGGAGGGAAAACAGCACACCTCTCTGAACAGTGTCTGGGAGGCTGTGGTTGCTGCTGCACGCAATGTTGATGGTGAACAGATCAAAACACTGACAGAATCCATGGATGGCAGGCTTTTGAGTGTCCTTGCAAAGAAAGGTGGCTATATTGGTCACTGATTTGTTTTTGTTTTGTTTTTGAATGTCAGAAATGTATATTTGTGAATGTTGAGATGTTATATTGGTTTCACTGGTAATAATAAATAATTGAAATGGGTATATATTTTTTTTTGTTAAGTTGCCTAATAATTGTGCACAGTAATAGTCACCTGCACACACAGATATCCCCCTAACATAGCTAAAACTAAAAACAAACTAAAAACTACTTCCAAAAATATTCAGCTTTGATATTAATGAGTTTTTTGCCTTCAATGAGAACATGGTTGTTGTTCAATAATAAAATTAATCCTCAAAAATACAACTTGCCTAATAATTCTGCACTCCCTGTATGTTACCCTGTCCACCTTGAACTGCCATTACTCCACTTCCTATGCCCCCTTGGACAATGCACCTGTGATACCAATAGACTGGACTCCACCATGGACATTCCTCCACCATCACCCCAGCCCATTGCACAGTCCCCTCCACTTATTAGCACAGAAATAAACACCCTTGAATCACAAATCAATCTTGAGTCAGTCTGTACTTTCACAAATGTGTAATTGCAACTTATCTGAAAAATAGCAATGCCAATGTTCATTTCCACATACCAATGTTCAACAGTTGTTGGGCAGCAGTAAACATAGCAGAAGGCACAAAGTGGTACCCAGATCTGTGAAATGGAAAGCCAAAGTGAACTGTCAGGGTTCATACACAGAGCTAAAAAGAGAAAATCATGCAATGTCCTACAGTAGTATGATATGAGAGGAGCAGTGCCAGTCTCTAACCTGTGTCTCACTGGAAGTATTGCATTATGATGTTGTTTTGGTTGTCTATATCTTCTTCTTCTGCCTCATCTTCTTCAGTGTCCACAGGCTCCACAGCTGCTACGAGACCGACATCATGCCCATCCTTCTGCAGCAAAGGCACCTGGCGTCGCAAAGCCAGATTGTGCAACATACAGTATGCCACGATGATCTGGCACACCTTCTTCAGTGAGTAGTATAGGGAGCCACCTGTCAGATGGAGGCGCCGGAACCTGGCCTTCAGGAGGTCGAAAGTACGCTCAATTATCCTCCTAGTTCACCCATGTGCCTCATTGTAACATTCCTCTGCCCTTGTCCTGGCATTCCTCACTGGGGTCAGTAGCCATGACAGGTTGGGGTAACCAGAGTCACCTGCAAATATCGAGGGACAACTGTTAGACATACACTAACCCTTAGGTACAACCCCATACCCAGACACCTATGTAAACTGTCTTGGGACCTTGAGAGCTCACCTATTAGCCAGACACGGTGCCTCTGGAGTTGCCCCATCACATAAGGGATGCTGCTATTCCTCAAAATGTAAGCGTCATGCACAGAGACAGGATACTTGGCATTCACATGGGAGATTTACTGGTCTGCCAAACACACCATGTGCACATTCATGGAATGGTAGCTTTTGCGGATTCTGTACACCTGTTCATTCCTGCGGGGGGGACAAATGCCACATGTGTACCATCAATTGCACCAGTGATGTTGGGGATATGTCCCAGGGCATAGAAGTCACCTTTCACTGTGGGCAAATCTTCCACCTGGCGGAATACGATGTGGCTGCGCATGTATTTCAGCAGGGCAGACAACACTCTGGACAACACGTTAGAGAACATTGGCTGTGACATCCCTGATGCCATTGCCACTGTTGTTTGAAAGGAATCACTGGCCAGGAAATGGAGTACTGACAGGACCTGCACTAGAGGGGGGATTCCAGTGGGATGGCGGATAGCTGACATCAGGTCTGGCTCCAACTGGGCACACAGTTCATGGATTGTGGCACGATCAAGTCTGTAGGTGATAATGATGTGTCTGTCTTCCGTTGTCGTCAGGTCCACCAGGGGTCTGTATACCGGAGGATGACGCCATCTCATCATCATCTGCCCCAGCGGACCTGCCCTATGGAGGAGAAGGGTGAGCAGAGGGTCATTCACCACATAGGTTTCACAAGGGTGTTTAGAACAATTGTGTAGTAATTGTTGTTTTGCGCTGTATGTCCGTATTGCTGCCCAAAAGTGCTGCAACACAGTTAGTTGGCCTCCCATGTGGCCCCCTGAAATGGCGTCTGCCTGACCTATAAGGAGGGACAAGGGGAAATGAGGTAACTGCGCTGGCATTCTGCAGCGTCCCGGTAGGCGGACAAAAACCGCGGCGCAATGCAGCATTGGATATCATTGGGCCCTATGGGTTCCAGGAGCCAATGACGATGTACGACGGCTGTGACGGTACGCACTGCCGCAGACGTGACCGACATTTTCGAACTGTTCAATCACTTGATACCTGACCTTCAACAGGAGAGGACCTACACTGCAAGTGCTGCTCTGACCTGAGTCTGGAAGCGACAATGGCTACAGTGTCTGGGGAAAGGGCCCCTGCCTTCACCACGGATGAGTTGGACAACCTGGTGGCTGGGGTCCTCCCCCAGTACATGCTACTCTACGGTCCACCAGACAAACAGGGGAGTACACGGTGAGCATGATGGATGAGACATGAATGTATGGAGTGGTGTCGATGGAAGATACAGTTGGGGGGGCAGAGGCCAGCATGTGAGGATGGTCAGTGTATGTGTTTTTGGGCCAGGGTGGGAGGTTGTGGCCAATGAGTAAGATGAACCGGACAGGGGAGTAAAATCCATTCTTTCTTTACTTTTCCTCTAGGTCAGGGCCCATCATAAGAAGGGTATTTCGCGTGCCATCGTCAAGGAAGTATGGACCCTGGGGGTCTACCATAGACAGAACACCCACTGCCGCAAAAGATGGGAGGACCTGCGCCGCTGGACCAAGAAGATGCCAGAGGGGATGGGGATGGCCTCCCAACGTGGAAGGGGTGCCAGTTGCACCATGACCCCCCTGATGTACCGGATCCTGGCAGTGGCATATCCGGAGTTGGATGGGCGCTTGAGGGCATCACAGCAGCCACAAGGGGGTGAGTACAGTCTCATTCAGCTGACTCTGCACGCTTTATGAGGTTTCTGGGTGGGGGAAGTGGGCTGTGGGCTGTGGGTTCCCCTAGGCCAGGGCAAACGTGGCAGGGTAGATCCATTGTTAGGCAGGCTCAGTGGCAGTCCAACCCCAAAAGTGGTAGTGACCCTCTACACCTAGTCAGGCTCCTGTGTGTTCCAGGTGTGCATCAAATGGGTCTAGGCACAGTCCCCCATGGGCATGTGATTTTCCCCTGAACTGTTAGTGCATGGCCTAGTTCATAGGGCTGCTCCCTGTGTGTTGCCGCCAATGGTGGTGTTGTTGCAGGCATTGACCATGTGTCTTTTCTGTCTTACCTCCCCTTTTTGTTTTGTCAACCTGTCCTTTTGTGCATTAGCATCATCTGGCGGAGGAGCATTGGCACTGGAGCAGGAGGGAGCTGCAACCCACATGGCCCAGGAGGGTGAATGTATGGAGTCTGAAGGCACCAGTGGGATGGAGGGCGAGGGAAGCTCCAAGACGGGGAGAGGAGGAGACACCAGTGACAGTGACTCCTCCTCTGATGGGAGCTCCCTTGCGGTGGCGGGCACCTCTGTGCCCACTGCATCAACTGGTACGGCCGCCACCCCCCCTACCAGCACTGCCCCCCCAGCAGCCCATCAGCGTGTTTCCCGTGCCCGCTCACCCAGGAGGGTGGGCATCTCCTTCGCCCCAGGCACCTCAGGCCCTGCCCCAGTCAGCTCTGCTGCCCTCAGTGAGAAGGCTATTGACCTCCTGAGATCCCTCACGGTTGGGCAATGAACCATTTTGAATGCCATCCAGGGTTTCGAGAGGCATTTGCAGCAAACAAATGCATATCTAGAGGGCATTCATTCTGACGTGGCAGCCCAACAGAGAGCATTTCAGGCTCTAGCCTCAGCACTGATGGCAGCCATTGTCCCTGTGTCCAGCCTCCCCCCTCCAACTTCCACTACCCAGACCCAATCCCCTGTAACTCAGCCTATCCCAAGCACACCTTCAGACCAGCATGCACACTCATCAACACACAAGAGTGGACATGGCAAACATAAGCACCCACACATCCCACAGGCACTCACACAAGCACCATCCCCATGCAGACACAGCTACATCCACTGCCTCCACTGTGTCCCCCTCCTCCACATCCTCCTCCTCCCTCCCAGTCTCGTCTCCACTCACAACTGCATGCACTACATCCTCAGCCACTACCTCCATCACCAGCACGCCCATCACAACACACCGCTCATGTGCAATCACTACCCCCACTACCATGCACACGTCCCCTGTGTCCTCTCCCAGTATGTCTGTGAGCCCTCCTCCCAAACTACACAAATGCCAGCACACACCCACTCAACAGTCATCCACCTCACAACAGCCTCCAGTCCATGCACCCTCACCCAAATTCAGCAGACGTACACCTCCTACAACCACTACCTCCTCCTCCACTCCCAAACCCCCTCCATCTTTCAGTCCCAGTGTGTCTAAAAAACCTTTCCTCGCTAACATTGATCTGTTCCCTATATCTCCCCCCGTCCTTCCCCTAGGGCCAGGATGTCCAGATCCAAGCCAAGCACCTCAGCCACGAAATCCTCGAGCACTGTGGTCCCTGCAAGTCCACTAACATCGCAGGCCGCACCCATCAGGGCTGCCAGTGTGCCACCTAGTGAGGCCAAGGATCACCCTATTCCGCCACCTGCCAAGGTGAAGAAGGGGACAACATGCCGTAGGAAAAGCCGCACCAACCACCCAGCAAGGCCTCCTCCAAGACAAAAGGGGACAGTGCCAAGGTCCCAGCAGCGACTTCCAAGGTGGGGAAGGGACACAAGGCAAAAGGGAAGTCAGCTCAGGGCAAGGAGCCTCAGGGTGAGGGACTGGTGACACCCCTTCTGCAGGACAGAACAGCAACCTGTACAGCGGTGGCCACCGCCGCAACCACCGCCATCTGCATCGCCACCTGCACACCCACCTGCACGTCTGCTGCCTCTGCAACAGTCCCCAGCATCATCCCCAGTGGGCAGCCGTCCGAGGCGGCAGGAGCCGTCCTGGTGTCTCCCTCCACAGGTTCTGACACATGCACCACCGCCACCATCTCTGCCGCTGACACCGCCGCAACCACAGCCACCTGCCCCGTGACGTGCCCAGCCAGTGCCACCACAGCAGACATCAGCAACATCCCCATTGGGCAGCCGTCTGAGGCTGCAGGAGCCATCCTGGACCCTGCACAGACTACATGAGGCACAACAACCAGCACTGGCAGTACCAGCAGTTGGCAGGCTAAGTCGCCGCGGGGTGGAGTGTGTCTCTGCCTCCATGGAGAATCATGCTACCTGTTTCCTGAAAATCTCGTGGCTCAGACACTCATGTGAAGGAATGGGAACTGCCACACCCCAGGAGTAGCATCACTGGGCACCAAGCCCCCTCCAGAAAAAGTGGAGAGATACACCCACTACCCCTATCCTTGGCAGGATGAAGCACTCTGGGCACTAAGCCCCCTCCAGAACCAGTGGAGAGATACATCCACTACCCATATCCTTGGCAGGATGAAACACTCTGGGCACTAAGCCCCCTCCAGAACCAGTGGAGAACAGCATCCACTCACCCAGTCCTTGGCAGGATGAAGCACTCTGGGCACTAAGCCCCCTCCAGAACCAGTGGAGAACAGCATCCACTCACCCAGTCCTTGGCAGGATGAAGCACTCTGGGCACAAAGCCCCCTCCAGAACCAGTGGAGACTGTCATCCACTACCCATATCCTTGGCAGGATGAAGCACTCTAGGCACTAAGCCCCCTCCAGAACCAGTGGAGAACAGCATCCACTCACCCAGTCCTTGGCAGGATGAAGCACTCTGGGCACTAAGCCCCCTCCAGAACCAGTGGAAAACAGCATCCACGGGACAGACTGTGGCCTTGCACTCCCCAGGACCAATCAGTGGGCAAACCACCCACTTGAGAGACTTGTGAGACTGTGGCTTTGCACTCCCCAGGACCAATCAGTGGGCAAACCACCCACTTGAAAGACTTGAGAGACTGGCTTTGCACTTCTCAGGACCAATCAATGGGCAAACCACCCACTTGAGAGACTTGAGAGACACTGGCTTTGCACTCCCCAGGAGCAAACAGTGGGCATGGAGCCCCCTCGAGGAGCAGTGGCGTTGTCCCATCATCCGGCTGAGGTGCCCCCCCTCCCCTTCCCCCTGAGGTGCCTGTTTTTTCCGACCTGATGCCCCAGCAGTGTTCTCTCCATTTTGAGGCAGGTATCATGTGTGGGCTTCGCCCATGCATTTTGGGACCACTGGTCCACGGACAATGAATGGAACACTATCCGGACTTGTGTAGTTGCTGTACATATATGCATATAATGATTTGTTACAGACCTGTTTCCCTATCTCAATTTTCGATGATTACACTTGTTTAAATCATTTCATTTTGTCCTTGCGTTCTTCCAGAGGGTTACGGGGTGTATCTGTTATGTAATTGGATGTGTTTCTGTGTATGGTGTTGAGGGTGAGGGTGGGGGTGTTGCATGTTGCGTGTGTGTGTTACTCTCTTTTTCCTCTCCCCTCCCCTTTGTGCTAGGTGCAGTACTCACCGTGGTCGCCGCCGTCTTTGATTTTCCAGGTAGAAGAGGAGGTAAACCAACACTGGTAGCACCTGTAACTCAGGCTCCATGGCGTCCTGGATCCTCGTTGGGTGTCGAGAGGTGAGTGGTTTCCGTTCCAAAGACTGTTTCCGCCGTGCTTTTGATGGCGTTGGTACTGCCCTGGGAAAGCTGGCAGATTGGTGCCTTGTAATACAGTGGGCGGTACATTGTCTTCCGTCTGTCTGTTGGCGGCTACCGCCGCGGTGTTTGTTTCTACCGCTGTGGCGGTGGGAGTGTTAAAGTGGCTGTCTGTGTTGGCGGTTTCCGCCATGGTCGTGATTAATTTTTTTTTACCGCCGGCCTGTTGGTGGTATTACCGCCGCTTTTACACCAACCGCCAGAGTTGTAATGAGGGCCACTATGCCATAATTTAACTATACTGCCATTATATTTGTGGTTTTTGTGGGAATGTGTTGGTTTCTCTTATTTTACAGGACAGGTGACGATTCCTATCAAAATCATTTTGTTAATTGTATTTCCATTATTTTAGATAAGTGTTATTATCTCAAATGTTTAAAAAAATCTTTTTCGTTATGTAACTTTTTAAAATAAAATTACTTAACTAATTATGCTTTTGTTTTTACGGGTTCTTTTTCTCTATATGAATTGCATTTTTGACTTGGAAAGATTTTTAGAAGGCATTTTTATTCTATCAGTGGCTGTTTAGTAGGAGTTTTTTCCTGATGTCCTACTTCTACAAAAGTGAATGTAATATTTCATATATTTTTTGGGACTTATTGTTTGAAATGCAAAGTTTGAATACTGAATTTATTTATGTTTTGCATGTGTTGTTTTAGGTGTTTTAAGAATTTTCTGTATGTATTCTTTTTCTTACATTTAATTGCTAGGTGTTTGATCTGTTTTCATATATTGTGATGTGATTTGTGGTTGTTTTATTATGTAAGGTTATGAGTTTAGGTAGGCATGAGAAATGTTTGGTAAAGGTTTTGTGATGTTATATTTTGAATTTTGCTGATGGTTTATTCGGTGATTTTTTACAGCAGGGTGTGTGCTACAGAGTCTAGGTAGTTTAGGGCAACATTTCCCAAATTGTGGGCCTGTCGCAAGCTGATTTTTGGTGGATTGGGAAAATCCAAGAAATAAGTAAATGTACCTTTACATTTTATGTTTATCTTGGCAATTGTGTGCTTCAAAGACAGAGGTCAAATGTCAGGCTATGTATTCTGACAAATTGCTGCTTCTTCTTTTAACATGGGATTGGAGTTTACTTTTCTTTCGCTGACTGCAAAGTGAGAGGAGTTTTTAAAGTGAATTATTTGATAATCTTGCTGGAGTAGAGGGAATGTGAAAGAAAAGGCCGTCGAGTGTTTTTTTGCAACACATAACAAAATGCAAACACCTGTAAATGAGTTGTAAGCATTCAGCAGTTAGGAAAGCAAAAATAAAACACTTTTTTGTATTTTTGAAATGTGCTGGAAACAGGGATTTTAATAGGATCAAAACAAATCAAGACACTTTGGGCCTAATTAAGAGTTTGGCGGATGGGAGGACCCATCCATGGCCTTCCACACTGGCTACCTCCCCACTGGACCGATTAAGACTTTCTCTCTAGGCTGACTGGCAGAAACCGAGGTTTCCTCCAGTCAGCCTAGTGGGAAAGTGGCAGCAGTATTGTCTCTGGCTCATAATCAAGCAGGCGGCAATGCTGTCGCCTGCAGGAAGAGCAGACAGTACAGTGAACATTGTGCGGGTGCTGTGAAGGGGGACCCCTGCACTGCCCAAGTCAAGTGCATGGGCTGAGCAGGTGCCCCCCTATGGCCTCCTGCACCTGTTCCTTTGTTAGCCTTTTCATGGCAGTAAAAGCACTATGAAAAGGCTGGCGGAGAACCAGGTCATAATCAGCAGGACGGCGCTGCATGCAACGCATCCCTGGCTGATTCCGACCTCCACCACTGTCAGCCCGCCTGGGTCACTGATCCCAGCAGAGACGGTGGTGCCCTGGTGGTCTGACCGCCAGGGTCTTAATGTGGCAGTCGGATCGCTACAACAGCTGCGGTCCTGTCCGCCACCGTGAGGTTGGTGGTCACAAGACCGCGAGCCTCGTAATGAGGCCCTTTATTTGGTGATGCACACATGATAAATATTCACAGAAGCCTGATATCCACATATTATCATTTGTGCGCTATATAGAATTATCAGTAAAACTATTTATCTCTGCAACATTAGTGGCCATTTCCATGGAAAATGTGCTGTCTGTAAATGACAGTGCACTACCACACAATGTTTAGCTACATTAAAAAATCTCTCCTCCTCATGTCCATGAAATGTGGGTGAGTCAAAAACGTTTTTATGGTTCTAAAAAATGGGTTATGGTTCTAAAATCTTTGGGTACTACTGGTCTAAGGTGTGTCAGCGAGTTTTTTTCTAATTAGAAATAAACTCTAATTTAAACGTGTTTCAGTTAGCATGACTAGACCACAGTCAGCATACATTGACGGCTATTCGTATTTTCAGAAAATGGTGCATGTTTATCATACGGCAGTGAGCCTTTCTGTCACTCTCTCTGTGCTCGTGTATCTTTCCAGGAAAATCAATGAAAAATAAGCCTCAACGGTGGTATCCATAATGTAGTGTTTGTGCTCTCTCTCTCGAGGAACCAATGCACAGGATGTTTCTTTATTCTTTAACTGGTTGAGGATTCCTGCCAATGTTCCTTAGTTGAACAAACCATTGTATTGCTGTGTTACATAAAATGTCAATTTGTTTCCTTAATTAGTCATGTATAGACTAACCAATGAAATGCATTAGAAAGTAGGTGTCTCAAGGAGTCTCTTGTTTACCAAAATATTGATTGGTTTATGTGGTTGCAACATTGCTAGTCCAACCATGTTATGTAATATCATACCATGATATGTGTGTGGCTTCTGTACCATGAAACATTATAAAATCTGTGTTATTTTGGAGATGAGTCAGCCTTTTGGCTTATTTCTTCAGCAGCAGACTCTAAACTGGTCCATTGGACTCTATGCCAGTCTATTTACTGATTTGTACTTGATCTTTCCTTGGGTTTTCTTCACAGGCAGACTTTGTGCCTAATTAAGAGTTTGGCGGATGGGAAAGCCTGTCCGTCATACTTCTGACAGGGTGGCCGCCGCCTTCATAATCGAGCCAGTGGCAATGCTGTAGCCTGCAGGGTGCACCAGCACCCTCGCAGTGTTCACTGTCTGCAAAGCAGATAGCGAACACTGCGACGGTGCTGGGCAGGGGGGGCCCTGCACTGCCCATGCCAAGTACATGGGGAGTGCACGGGCCCCCATGTGGCCCCCTGCACCTGTTCTCCACCAGCCTTTTCATGGCGGTTTTACAGCCATGAAAAGACTGCCGGAGAACAAGGTCGTAATCCACAGGGCAGCGCTGCATGCAGCACTGCCCTGGCAGATTACAATCTCTGTCACCGCCAGACCGCTGGGATCATGGATCCTGGTGGTGCTGGCGGTCAGACCACCAGGGGTTTTAATGTGGAGGTCGGACCGCCGCAACAGTAATGAGACCCTTTATGTTTGATCTCTTGCAGAATTATACTTTGAGTATTTTGTTTAATGCTAGTTTCTAATTGTCTAACTAATTCGTTTTTGCTCTCTGAAATAATCTTATTTTTTTAATAAACCCATAAGCTTTGGACCTGGAATCATGTCACACAGGTGTGATTATAAGCCTTGGGCTGAGTCATACAAAGACCCACAAATGGCCTGATTACAAGTTTGGAAGTCGGGCCACCAGACCCCCATGTTAGCAGTCCTGAAAAGTCTTGCGGACCGCCTTATTACATACATGTAGGACCGCCAATGGGCACGCAAAAAATGCAGACCACCAGCAGTGTGGCGGCCTGGATACAGGCGATCCAACCTCCAGCACCGTGGCCAACCACCAACCTAATTACAAGCAAACAGTCACCATGGTGGTCCCCTCATGGCAGTCAGCCAACGGTGGTCAGGACCACGGCAGTTCACGATTACGAAAGTAACAGACCACTGCACATTGGATGAATTAAAAAACAAGACAGGTGACACACATTGGCCAAGTAGACACATCTGCAAAGGACACTATAAAACACATTCCTTCATAGACCACAATCTTTTGCATTTCCACTGCAAGACACAGAAGTCCGAGGGTTTTTTCCACAGAGTACACTGATTAGGCACTCCTTTTTTCACCATTCCATAGAGCACTCTGCACACACTTTTGTCCATTCACACCTCATTGCACTTCCTCAGTTAAGTAAGTCCCTGTCACCTGTAGTTTTTTTCCCCACCATGTCACATTCAAAAAATCCCTATGTTTTAGAAGATGAGTTAAGAGTTATGGTGGATGAAATCATAAAAGTGGAGCCACAATTGTTTGGAGCACAAGTCCAGCACACTCCTTTTAGTAAGAAAATTGAAATGTGGGACAGGATTGTCGACAGAGTGAATGCTGTGGGCACCACCCTGCACACAAAGGAGGACATTAGGAAGAGGTGTAATGACCTCAGGGACAAGCTCCTTTCCCTGGTCTCCAGGTACCAGATGCAAGCCAAGAAGACTGGTGGTGGCCCTCCCAGTGCCCCATTAATACTCTTTCCCTGGGAGGAGAAGGTCTTGGCCATCCTGCATCCTGAGGGGTTGATAGGAATACCTGAGGGAGTGGAGTATGGTAAGTTACCACATCAATAAATGTCATAAAATGCAATCTCATGCATGCTTATAGCTCACCTTTTGCCACTGTCTTGTTCATGTACCCCACCAACATTCAAACTTCCGACAGAGTGGCCGCCGCCTTCGTGATGACCACTCCACCGGAGCAATAAATGTGTATTGCTGGACCAAACATCACAGCTACCAAGGCCCATCACATGCCATATGTTCAAATGGTGCATGTAAGTCTTACAGTATGTAAAATCAATTCCAGGACTATTGGTATGCCTCAACATGTAAATGTATGCCAAAAACTAAATGCAGTCTGCATACAGATATGTAATACCCAAGATTCGTATAGTGTGTACAGTAGAGAGAGTGACCTGACTGCAACTCCCAGGAGGCACTGTTTTACCAACTCCAAACACCAGCCCAGTGGTCACTTGCCCAAATACCCTTGTTTATGAAATCTCAAATGAAGTGTACTCACCTGGGAGGATACCATTTGTATAGAGTGTTTAGTAGAGGGAGTTACATGACTGCAACTCCCAGGAGGCACTGTTTCTGTAATGCCAACCACCAGATCAGTGGTCACTTGCCCCAGTACCCCTGTTTGGTAACTAACAAGTGAAGTGTACTCACCTGGGAGAATGGCATTTGTCAATTGTCAGGAAGTAGAGATAGTGGCCTGACTGCAACTCCTAGGAGGCCCAGTTTCAGGAACTCCAAACACCAGCCCAGTGTTCACTTGCCCCAATACATCTATAAGTGAACTCACAAATGAATTGTACTAACCTGGGGGATTACATTTGACAAGTACTGGGGAATAGAGAAAGTGACCTGACAGCAAATCCCAGCAGGCCCTGTGTCTCTAACAACAACCACCAGCATAATGGTCACTTACCTCAATACATCTGTTTTCTAACTCACAAATGACGTGTACTCACGTGGAGGGGTTAACATTTGTATAGTGCGTATAGTACAGGGATTGACCTGACTGCAAATCCCAGCAGGCCTTGTTTTCTAATTCCAAACACCAGCCTAGTGTTCTCATGATAAAAGACCATTGTTTACCAACTCACAAATGAAGTGTACTCATCTGGGGGGAGGGAACCATTTGTCAAGTGTGTGTAGTAGAGGTAGTGACCTGACTGCAACTCCCAGCAGGCCCTGTTTTTTTAATTCCAACTACCAGTCCATTGGTCACTTGTCCAAATACCAGCAATAACCCTCTTCCTTAAGGGCCTCCTTTGTGTGTTACACATTCACTCTCTGGACTGAACCTGAATCACCTACCATTTCCAATGGGAGGAGTACTCTGTTCTTTGGACTCCCAGTGCTGTGGCATCTACTCCAAAGATATAATTCACTGTGACTGACCCCTTCACATTTGAATTGTTGTTTGAGTCATGCCATGTATATTTTATGTTACTCATAGCTGCACAATGAAATCACCCTTCACGGACTCATTGTCAGCTGATTTTGATTTAATATTTAGCCACGTTCTCAGACCATGTTATCTAAGGTACTTGTTCAAGATGGGATATGTTGCATTTACACAGTGTTCAGCTCATGATTATGACCCTCACACAAACACATACATACAAGTGTCTGCTCAAATTAAAGAATTTTATTACAGTGTTCAGCACATAGGCTGTCAATATGTTGGAACTATTGGAAATCAAGAATGTTAGACTCATACTGAGTAAATAAACACATTGACAGGTACAGACCCCCAGACTACAGAAGGAAGGGATTTGTCAGACATTGTCCTGTAGAATAGGCAAATGTTGATGCGCTTGATGTCAGCAGCTTGAGCTTTATCACATACCACACCAAAGCAATTCAACGTCACATAATCCAAGATACAGACAGGTGGCAGTACAACAGTCCCTGATCACAGGGCCATCATAATCCAAATTGCAAACACTGTGCAAACTGTCTTGGTACAGGTCTCGTACACCCAAACTGTGTGACCTACATTACCTGGAACAATCCATGTCCACTTTGTATGTCAGAGCAGCAACACATACCTGCCAATTTCACAACTGCCACAACCGGAAATGCCCACATGAATATGTCATGGTGAAGGTAAATGTACAAAGAACAAAACAAGGAGTATAGGCTTGAAACCACACACATGACACAAGTCACATAGCAAACATCTGGAAAACAAAGTACATTGCAGGGAAACTGACACAAACAAAGCAACATCATCAAGGTGAGCATTTGTCAAAAGCTATCTTATCAAGCAGCCTTTGGCAGAATATTGCAGAGTATCAGCTCCCTGGCAGTTTCCAAAACACTCAACTCCACACATTCTCACAACTACTGTTAATTGTACAGTCACGGTCATGACATTACATGACATACTTATACTCATGAGAAGTAGCTGCGGATGAGATCTGTCTTTTCACAAGTGAGCTCCTTCCTCTTCACCACTGTCATCCTCACTTGGCATTTCTAGATTCTCACCTGGAGGCACTGCAGGCTCCCCCTCCTCTGGCATGTAGGGGATATCCCTTCGCAGGACGATATTGTGGAGCATGCAGCATGCCACAGTGATCTGACACACTTTCCCGGTGAGTAGAGGAGGGCTCCACCAGTCTGGTCCAGACACTGAAATGTTGCCTTCAGGAGCCAAAAAGCCCACTCCACTGCCCACTGTTTTCTTCCATGGTCTCACTAAAGCAGAGTTACCTTGGCGTAGCTGGATTCTTCAGCGGTGTCAACAACCAAAGACAGTTTGGATGTGCTGAGTCGCCTGTTTAGGAATGGGACATAAGTGCAACAATGAGTCACTCACTTCATGATTGTAGCAGCTGACATTGCTCACACACAATCAGGACGGACGTGACTTACCAACCAGCTAAGCCCTCTCTGGGTGCAGTTGTGACATCAGCTGGGGTATGGTGCTGTGCCGCATTATGAAGGAATCATGGGCTGATCCAGATTAACGGGGACAGACAATTGAGATGTAGAGATCTGCCAAACAGACAACTTGCACGTTGACGGAACGGAAGTTCTTTCTGTTGTGATAGACTTGTTCAGTGGCCTGCGGTGGCACCAAGCCAACACGTTTGCCATGAATGGCCCCCACCACATGTGGGAGGCAGACAAATCCATAAACGTCAGCCTTCACATTGGCTACAACCTCACATCGGGAGAACCTGTTATAGCTGTTAATGTGTTTCAGCATTGCTGAGAGGAAATCCTTCAACACCAGACTGAACATTAATTGGGACATACCAGCGTATAGGGCCAGTGTATGTTAGAAGGACTCTGTAGCCAGGAAGTGCAATACTGACATGACTTGTACAATTGGCGGGATGCAAGTTGGATTACTGATAGCTACCATCAGATCTGGCTCCAACCGACGTGATATGTCCACTATTCTTTGCCTATTCTGATGGTATAACTGTATGATGTGCCGTTCTTCCATGTTCTGAAGGTCTGGCAGTGGACGGCAGACAGGAAGTTATTGCATGCTTCTTCTCCCGGTATACCTATGTGTGACAAGACATAATTTTCTAACATTAGTCAGTGTGTCCAAAGCAACATACATAATGCATGCCATCAATATCATGTGACAATACATTTCTGACTGGATAGTCATGACATACAGTACACATCTCAGCTGGCAAGTGAACAAGGGTCGCATGTGACCCCCATGGTTGTCCACACATGTTCACAACATGGATTTGCAAGATACCCAAGAGTCACTGTGGCTATGCAACTGTGGCACTGTGCCCACTCCCTGTACACCAGTAGATCCTGTTATGTAGCCAATATGATGCTGTAGTGGCAAATGTCTTAGTCCATTGACTTGATTAGGAATGGGTACAGAGATACATCCCTGAACTAGTCCATATGTGCATTTAGCATCATTGTCAATGTGTTTCGGTGACTCATGTCAGGTCCCTTAATCCCACAGCTCTGTTGTCACCTTCACAGTAGTCATATTCACAAATGACCCACATTGCAGACAGTGTGTAGATTCCTGGGAGGCCATGACATGTCACTCATTAGCTTGTTCAAATAGCAGAAATTGTAAAATGTTGAAAGCCACCTCTGTACTTTAGACACATATGTCCAAAGTAGTATTCTTTGGTAGAGGTACTTACCATAGAGTCCCCCTCCCGAAGTTGGCATGTGTCTGCATTTGGTAGGCCATATGTCCACACATGCACAGGGAAGACACTTTCTGTACCCACCATTCTAGCCCCTTCTTTTGTAACTCATGTGTAAGGCCGAAGTCTGTACTGTGGAAGTTGCCTGTAGGGACTGTATACAGTGAGTCAATTTCACAAACCGTGAATGTGTTGGTCCAGTCAGGCCTAAGGAGCTTACCCTTCAGAAGCTACATTGTGGTGTAGTGTTTTACTGTGATAAATCACAGTACATGTTGCTGGAGGATGGCCTACCTGATGGGAATAGGCTTGCTTAGTCATTGTAGGCCATGAGCAGGGTAGTGGGTTAGTCTGCAGATGGATACAAAAGTCTGTAGTCATGTCCCTGTTCTTATTGGCTTGTGTGCTTTACACTTGTAGTGTGGTGACAAATTGCCTATATTGTGCTTGGTGTTTCTGACATGTTTGTCCTTCGAAACTGCAAGATTCCCGTAAAGCTGGAAGCACGCCGAAATCAACGCCCTTCTCAAGAAACCAAAGGCGGACCCCAAGGACCTGAAAAACTTCTGGCCCATGTCTCTGCTCCCATTCCCGGCAAAGGTCATCGAGAAAATCGTCAACACTCAGCTCACCCGGTACCTCGAAGACAGCAACATCCTCGATCCCTCCCAGTCTGGCTTCAGACGCAACCACAACACCGAAACCACCCGCCACAGACGACATCAGAAGCCACCTTAACAATGGAGAAACATCAGCCCTCATCCTCCTAGACCTATCAGCCGCCTTTGACACCGTCTGTCACCACACCCTAAAATCCCGCCTCCACGCAGCAAGAATCCAGGACCAGGCCCTCGAATGGACCGCACCCTTCCTTGCTGGCAGAACCCAAAGAGTCCGCCTCCCCCATACCAATCCAAAGCCTTCAACATCATCTGCGGCGTACCCCAGGGCTCATCCCTCAGCCCGACGCTGTTCAACATCTACATGGCCCCCCTCGCACAAGAGGCCCGTCAGCACAACCTCAACATCATCTCCTACACCGACGACACCCAACTCATCCTCTCCCTCACCAAGGACCCGCACACCGCCAAAACCAACCTCCATGAGGGACTGAAAGCCATCGCCGACTGGATGAGAGACAGCCGGCTAAAACTGAACTCGGACAAAACAGAGGTCCTCATCCTTGGGCGCACCCCTCCGCCTGGGACAACTCATGGTTAGCCGACCACACTGGGTCCCCCACTGACACCCACCAACAGCGCACGAAACCTCAGCTTCACCCTCGACTCCTCACTCTCCATGTAAAAGCAGGTGAGCGCCATCTCCTCCTCCTGCTACAACACCCTCCGCACGCTCCGCAGAGTTTACAAATGGATCCCAACAGAAACAAGAAAAACAGTAACACAGGCCCTCATCAGCAGCAGACTCAACTACGGCAATACCCTCTACACCAGTATCTCATCCAAACTCCTACAATGCCTCCAACGCATCCAAAACGCCTCTGCCCGACTCATCCTCAACATCCCTCGCCACTGCCACATCACCCCCCACCTAAGAGACCTTCACTGGCTCCCCGTCAACAAGAGGATCACCTTCAAGCTCCTCACCCATGCACACAAGGCACTCCACAACACCGGACCAACATACCTGAACAACAAACTCAGCTTCTACACCCCTACCCGGCAACTCCGCTCCGCCAACCTCGCCCTCACCTCAATCCCCCGCATCCGACGCAAATCTTCCGACGGCAGATCATTCTCGTACCTCACCGCCAAGAACTGGAACACCCTCCCTTCGGATCTACGACAGACCCAGTACCTTCTTTCCTTCAGAAAACTCCTCAAGACTTGGCTCTTCGAGCAGTAGCAGCACCCTTCCCCCTCCCCCACCCCAGCACCTTGAAAACGCTCACAGGTATGTAGCGCGCTTTACAAATTGATTGATTGATTGATTGATTTGTGACACAACCATTGGGCAAAAACTTGTGTTTGTAATTGATTGATTTGTCTCTTGTATCCATACAGATAAATGCCCATCAGAAGAAAGAGATATGGAGAACCATTGCCCAGCAGGTGCGGATCCCGGGTGTCCACAGCCGGCAGGGCGCACACTGTCGCAAGAGGTGGGAGGACCTGAGACGCTGGGCCCTGAAGATGGCGAAGGTCCAGCTGGGACTGTCCTCCCTACGTGGGCAGGGGCGCAAGTTCGATCATGACCCCCACTAATGGCCCGCATTCTGGCAGTGGCATACCCAGACCTTGATGGACATTTGAGGGGAGCACAGCAACCACAAGAGGGTGAGTACAGGGCATATTCCTGCCTGTCACATTTCAAAGTTAATGTGTTCTGACATCTCCCCCTGACGATTAGGGATGAGCCATGTGTGACACAGTGGAAGAGTAAGTGTTTGTGTGGATATGTAATATGGTGTATACTTATGTGCCTTGCCTTTTGGCCTAGGGACCTAGAACCCAACTGTGTACAATCCACAAACAATTTGCTCTCCAGGGACAACACATGACTGTGTACATTGATCAATCAAGTAATGTTTGTTGTTGTAGTGTGTGTAAATTCGATGCTACATACCATTACTCCTCATTGTTACAGGCCAAAGAAAAATAAGTGATGGATCACTGTCCTCAGCCTATGTCTGGTTAAGTGAGTAAATTGGCATCTGCCCCCCAGAGGCCACTTGGCTTCAGTGTGTGACCAGTGCAGGGCATCACTACTGTCTGTAATGTGAAGAGGGCTATCATATATGTGACAGAGCATTCATTGTTCTTTGGGTCAGCTACAGATCAGAACTTTCCCTTGATTAGTGGAGAATGTCCATTGACATGATTTATGTGCCATCACTGTTGCCAACATTCCTTGTGCCTACATGTTAGCATGTGTCCCTTTCTCTTTTGACAAAATATGTACAGTGCTCTTTTTAGCATTGTCTACCTGTGTTCATGGGATAATTTCTGTATTCCCTCACATATATGTGCATGCCAACCTGTGTTTGGAATGGACGTTTGCAATGAGGCTACATTACATGTGGTGCCACAGACAGCAGTGTGTCACCATTGATTGGTGGCTGACACATACCCTCAACCATCATAGCATGTCATTTGAGATGTACAATTGCAGTAACAATGAGAGACACGATGGGTAGGACTAGAGTTTTTATACACAATGGGGGTCATTTTGACCTCTGCGGTCTTTTTTGAAGACCGCCGAAAAAGACAGCCGAGGGACCGCCGTGTGGAAGACCGCCAGTGGTGGCGGTTTGCCGCTCGGCCTATTATGACCGTTGGCAGCTCTCCGTCCTTTTACGGACGGAGAGCTGCCAACAGCCATACTGGCGGGAGGCGGGGAAGTGGAGGTTGCTCCACCTCCACCGCCACACCAACAGAACACGGCCCAGCGAATCACGTCCTGTGATTCGCCGTGGCGGTGTTCTGTTGGCGGTGTGGTGTCGGCGGAGCTGCCCCCATGGCTCACGTCCCCTCCCGGAGGATCGTCCGTGAGGGGAGGGGGTGGGGGGGTGTTGTGTGTTGTGTGGGTGCATGGGGGTGTGCGTGTGTGCATGTAGAGGGGGTGTGTGAGTGCGTGTATGCTTGCGGGGGTGTTGTGTGTATGGGAATGAGTGCGTGTATGCCTGTGGGTATGTCTGTATGGATGTGTGCATGTATGTTTGAATGTGGGTGTGCGTGTCTGACTGTGTGTGTGGATGTAGGCATGTATGTCGGCGTGTGTGCGTGTAAGTGTGTAGGTGGTGCCTGCGTGCGTGTCGTGTGGGTACGGGTGATGTGATTTTGGGGGTCGGGGTGGGGAAGGGGGCCCTGCCACCTTTGGGGGGTGGCAGGGGATGTAGGGGAGGGAGTCGGGGTGGGGGTGGGTGGTGGAGGAGACCCCTATCAGTGCCAGGGAAGGAATTCCCTGGCACTGATAGTGCTTACCGCCATGGATTGCATGGCGGTTCAAACCGCTGGAAATCCACTGCGGCAAGCCGGGTCCAAATACCGCCGGCGGTCTAGTGACGGCCGCCGGGCTGGAGACCCAGGTCTCCAGCCCAGCGGTCGTCTCCGCCCTGGCGGGCGGAACGGAGAACCGGCGGATGACCATGGCGGTAACCGCCATGGTCATAATTCCACAAAGTAAGACCGCCAGCCTGTTGGCGGTCTTACCGCCGGTTCTCTGCCTTCCCCCAGGGTCATAATGACCCCCAATGTGTCTTTCCATGCCTTTGATGTGGAATCATGTGGAAAAGTGCACTGCACGTGTGTAATGGGTAAGGTTTGTTACCTGACTGTTGGCATACATCACAGAGTGACTTGAAGTTATGTTTGAATCATATGTAGGTGGGTACAACCATTCATCCACAGACATCTGGGTTTGCAGGACCAAACTGGAGATAATGATGCTGCTTCCCATTGGCAAAACATGTTGAGGGCCTTCTACATGTACTAGCAAATCTCTGGGCCTCTCCAACATACAAAGTACTAATGCTGTCTAGTGAAGAACTAGAGTATGTCATTGTAAGGGGTGCTAGACATCAGTTAGGATTTCCCTGGGGCTTGCTGATTCATTGTGTTGTGGATTTTAGAGACAGATCTCCCTGACAGTCTGCACATTTTGTCTACAGTGTACATTTCCATGCCAAATATGTAGCATATCTGAGCAACACTGGTACTACCTCCATGACTCCACAGTGAAGTGTGCATTGCTGATATGTTTCCAGTGTGACATGAGTAGTTCCATGTCACCTTCTCCAGGCTACTGTACTGTTGTCAGCAAAATGGAAGATTTTAGGAGCATCATTTCTTATTGTTGTGTTATTGTGTTTGTGACAAGTAGATGTCTGCATGACCTTGTGTGGGATCTGGGGGAATGAAGGTGGCATTGACCTACTATTGTATGACAACATGTAACTGAGGTATGCTCCATGAGGCAAAGCAAAGGTGATGTGGTCTCCTAATTCTTAAATGATTACTGTGAGTGCGCAACTTGAGCCATGCAACTGTAGTTGTGTGAGATCCTGATTTTCCTGTGGGCAACTGTTGACAGTTTAGATGGTAGGCATGCACATGGTATGATACATGTAGGGGGCACTTTGATGTCGTTTGTTGCTGGGGCCTACTTGACGTCATGGTAATGTTGTTCAAGTGTGTTCAGGAACATGTAGTGACCCTTTTCCTCCTTGTATTTACAGCATCAGCCCAGGCAAGTGAAGGAAACAGGGCACAACCAAGTGGGGAGGCATCTTGCCATGGTACCTCGAGTCATGAGACCACCAACAAGGAGGGGCCCAGTGACCCGGAAGGTGAGGGGAGTGCCACAGAGGAGACAGGATCAACATCTTCATCATCACATTCTACCTCCAGTGGTCACTCCTTATTGGTGGCAGACCCATCAGGACCTAATCATGTACCTTCGTTGTCTGCCACTCCCTCTTGCTCTCCACCTAGTTTGCCGTGCCCACTCACCCAAGAGGATGGGCGACTCCTTTGCCGCAGACAACTCTGCCACAGCCTCTTTTACCCCTGCTGCCCTGAGTGCGGAGGCTATTGACCTTCTGAGGAGCATTCTGTGGGTCAGATTGCCATTGTGAATGCTATCCAGGGGGTTGGCCAGCCAACATCAGCACACCAATGCTTTCCTGGAAGGCATTCATAGTGCCATGTCCGGCCGATAGAGATATTTTCAGGCTCTGGCCTCACTGATGGCAGCCAGTTACCCTGCACATACCTCCCCACCTTACACTTTCCAATACAAATCCTCTATTTCCCTACATGTCCCAAGCGCACAGACACATCCGCACGCACCTACCTCAATACACACAAGCAGCACACATCGACACAAACACCACAAGACACACCAGCACGCAGGCACTCAACATACACACACAACATCAGCCACCACTTCACAAGACCCCCCACCGACCCAAACACCTCATCAGGCATATCCACAGACACAACAACAACAGCAGCCAGTGACACATCCACAACACCCACCAGACCCGTAGACACCAGCACAACACACACAGACACATCCACCATACCAACAGACACCACTTTAACGCTCACAAACACATCCACCACATCCAGCATAACTATAGACACCACCCCAACAGACACACACATCCACCACCACTCCATCCCCCAGCACCTTCACCTCCCAACCCCAAAGACATGCAACTTCCCACATTCACACATGCAACAGACACCAACTAAAGAGAAGCATACCTCGCACACACACACACACACACACACCCAAGACATCTACACACACACACCAGGCAACCACTCCCTCAACCTCCAAATCCCCAACCCCCTCTGCAGACCACCATGTGTTCCCAAGGAGAGTTTCCTTTTCGAACTTGCTCTTTCCCCTGTTCCCTCCACTCTCCCTCCCAAACACAAGAGACCCCCTTCCCTTCCACATGCAAGTCCTCCCCTATCACACCTGCCCACCCCGAAAAGCACCCATACCCCCCCAAGAAGCCACCCACCCCTCCAAAGAAAAAGACCCTCCCCGCGAAACCAAAACCCACCCATCCCAATCCAACCCCACCCACCCAAGGATGATTCCGTAGGTGCCTGCCTATATACTTAAAGCCCCTTCCTGTGGAGGTTCCCTGGCAGTGACTGGAGTCATTTGTTTGTGTGTGCACCTTGAAGCTACTTAATCTAGATGTATGTCCTATGCTGTTGCTGTTTTATGTGCTTTCTTGGCTGCACTTCCACATTATGAAGAGAAGCATGCCACTTGGCTCTCCTATTGTTTGTCCCTGAGATACCTGAAGGGCCAGCTCCTGTGCAAATGTTGTTTTAGGGGCATGTGCAAAGTGAAATGTATCCCAGGGCAGCATCCTTCCATGAGTGCTCCTGATGTCCCCATCCCTGTTGTGCAGATGATGTTTGCACAGTGAGCTTTTTATATTTGTCTCTCAAACTGTTGTGCATCCCATTGTTCTTCCATTTTGTTGCAATGTGGGTGATGTGTGGGTCCATTGCAGGGCTGTTTAATGGGAGGAGTTTGTGTCATATGAAACATCAATACATATGTGTGTTCAATTTGGATAATCTATGGCATGTGTGCAATGTGAGGGTGTCACTTGTATTGGTAGATGTGATGTTGCTGTGGTGTTGCTGTTGTGTGACCACAATTTTATGTACACTTCGCTGTCCCTGTGACTGAGATGAGCAGACATGTGTTTTTGTGTAGTGTTGCGGTGCAGTGTCAGTGACCTCCCAAACGGGGTGTTTAATAGCTGGGAATGTGTCATTCATTGTGAATGACTCTGACTGTGTCCACAATGACATGGGTACTTGGTGCCCATAGCGTGACCCCCATATCATGTGGACGACAGTGACATGATCTGTTGTTGAGCGTAATGACACAGGTACGTGTGTGTACTTACTGTTGGATGTGTTCACAGCAGCGTGGATTTTGGGCACCATTGATGAGCAGCAGCAGGATGTTTGGTTAAGCTTCATAGTGGCACAGGACAAGTTACACTGCCTGCAGCTGAGTTGCTCCCTTTATATTCTCCATTTCCTCCTGCTGGGATGTGCTGGTTGGACCACCATGGCCACATTGGCTGTGTGCAGCATCATAATGCGTCCAGCGGAAACACTGGCCCCACCGGCCTGTTTGTCCTGCCTCGTCACCATGGCGGTCTGCGCTGCCTGGCAGTACCGGCGGGACAATGGTTGTCTTTGCTCTCTGGGACCGCCAACCTTGTAATACAGTGGTCCGACCGCCAAGCCAGTGGCGGTCAGACCACCACCGCCGCTGCCATGGTGGTGCACCGACCGCCAAACTCATAATCAGGCCCAAAGTCTTGAAGACTCCGACAGTCCTGATCGTGTGCATTGACCTTCTTAATTAGTTAACTACAGTGTGCCAGTTCTCCGTATAGCATAACTGTTTTTTCATAAGAGTTCATGCACATATTGTATTTGTTTGGATAGTTTTGGTTTTAGGTTTTGGGATAGGGATTGTGGATCCTTAGTTCCTGGTAACTGTGTTCTTTTTGAGAATTTCTATGAACTGGTAGAATGTGGATGATGTCTGCATATTGATGCTTGGAATGAAAATGCGGCAGCCTCCTGCTCCGTTGTGGTTTTTTGACTCTTTGTTCAGGCTATTATCATTTACGTTATACCACTCCATGTAAAATGTGGCTTGGCATCTGTGTCTTGAACAGTGCAGATGGGCAATTAATATGTCCTCAAAGGATCTGAGGAGTGAAATTATCTTTACTTCATCATGGTGGTGCTAGGGTGCTTGACTCCAAGATGATCACACTCATGTGAGGTTCCTTGTGCCAGGAACATAATTTACCACAATTCTGGGTGTAATGGTGGTTTAAATTCCATCTGCTGCAGGGACGAGAATCCCCAACATATTGGGCAGCCACGTTTCGACCTAGGAGCTGCCTCTTTCCACCCCGAGCCCTGCACACCGAGGGCTGCCTTTCATCAAGGAGCCTCCATAACATGTCAGCCAGCAATAGGGAATAATCCAGGATAGAGGGCAGAGCCGCATGGTTGAGGACCTCCAACAACCAAGCATCCTGGAGCACTGTAGAGCAGCTGTGTCCTCGAAAGGCAGGGAGCGGATGGAGGTTGGCAATCATACTGGACAGCAAGATGCTTATAAAACAGTGCGAGCGCTGACTCTGATGTGGGAGGTAGTAGCCTCTTAGAGGGGCTATGGTGGGCTCTGATATTGTGAAGCTCAACCCTGGCAGTGAGAGTGACAAGGCTGACCAGCCTGTCCGAGTTCCCTGTTGGCTTGGAAGCAGCCAGGGGTCAAAACTCAGCTACTCTTCGCCCCCCTATGAAAAACCTATAGGTGCAAAGGGAACAAGTGGCCTGACATCAGGTGGTGCAAGTGTGAGGACTTCAAGTAGCTGGGTAGATCACCATATTTCCCAATGATTGTCTCCTCCCTGGTTGCTGTATACGTGTTTTACATGGGAGAGTTGAATTTGCTGAAAGCAGCACTGTACATTTGTGGCCTGATTTGACTGTTAGCAATATACTCTGCTGCATGAGACTGTGCCTCTTGCCTCCGGCTGCAGTGCTACAGTACTGGTGGGTACCTCTGCTGCAATCACATCCCCAGTATATGTACCCTCAACAAACAGGGAAAGAGACTTTCCAGCGTGGAATTTTGCTTTTCCACATTAGGCGATGATATGGTTGGTTCTAACGAGAAAATCCTCGAAATGGCAAAAGTTCTCAATGTTGTTAAGGCAAAAAAAAAGAAGATTTGGAAGCTAGATCTAGGCATAATACCATCCGCCTGGTTGGAATTCTGGAGTCCACAAATACTAGTAACATGGCTGACAATGTAGAGAGATAAAACCCTGCTCTACCCTGGGTTGACTGTTCAATTTTAGAGACCGGGATATTATACTGAAATTGGGCAGGGAAAAACAATTGCTCACATACGAAGGCATGACTTTGTCAACCTTTCTGGATTTCACCCAGGCGGCACAAGACATTCGATGAAAATATCTGCCCCTTAAACACAAACTGAGGCAGGCTGACATCTCATAGGCAGTGCTTTATCAGGCTAGACTGAAAATAATGCATCGCAACAAACTTCATTTACATATTTGAACCCCATTTGTCAACTTTATATTGCTAGCACGTTGCTGGATTCCCTGGATGGATGTGTGCCCATAAACTGTATAATTTTTGTAATATTGTTGGAGTAGACTTGGATGTGCAGTGGTTCCTGCTCATGATTCTGCGGCACAGATGTTGTCAGATATAGATATGAATGACCTATCAGTCATCTGTAGAATTCGAGACCCAGGTGCACAAGAGGGCACACGTGTTGTCTGCCCATCACACCCGGGTACATCTAGACTACTAGGTAGGCAGACATGATGTTTGCACTTGGATTAAATCAATTCACCATTTTCCATACACTCATTGGGGCCATTCTCCGGTCCGGTTGGTGATTAAAGTGCCTGCTTTGCAACACCTCGCCTTCCAATGGCAATAACCACCCTTGATAACCCTTGACACAGTATTCACAGAAGTAAGGTCCGAGATCATTACTTACTCTCAGATTAATGAATTCTCCGAGGACTCAGGAAGCACACTCTGGGAGGACTATAAGGCCTATATACTAAGGGTATTCATTGCTAATCAACATGGTATACATAAAGCACCCTGCAATGGATTGAATACCATGGAAAGGAACCACGAACACTAGAGAAGGACTGCATGAAGCACAATGCTCTTCACTTATTGGAAGACATTAAGGCCCGTATTTATACTCCGTTTGCGCCGAATTTGCGTCGTTTTTTTCGACGCAAATTCGACGCAGAACTAACGCCAACTAACGCCATATTTATACTCTGGCGTTAGACGCTTCGGGCGCCAAAGTGCCCGGAGTGTGCGTCATTTTTTAGCGTGAACCCCTTCCTTGCGTTAATGATATGCAAGGGAGGCGTTCCCGTCTTAAAAAATGACTCCCAGGCCTTTACGTGGTATTTATACTCCCGGGCAAAAATGACGCCCGGGAGTGGGCGTGGCCAAAAACGGCGCTTTTGCGCCGCTTTTTAACGCCTGGGTCAGGGATGGCGTTAAGGGACAAGTGGGCTCAAAATGAGCCCAGAGTGCCCTCCCCTGCCCCCAGGGACCCCCCCTGCCACCCTTGCCCACCCCAGGAGGACACCCAAGGACGGAGGGACCCATCCCATGGACATTAAGGTAAGTTCAGGTAAGTATTTTTTTTTTTTTTCTTGTGGCATAGGGGGGCCTGATTTGTGCCCCCCTACATGCCACTATGCCCAATGACCATGCCCAGGGGACAGAAGTCCCCTGGGCATGGCCATTGGGCAAGGGGGCATGACTCCTATCTTTACAATGATAGGAGTCATGTTGATGGGGGATGGGCGTCGAAAATAAATGGCGCAAGTCGGGTTACGATGATTTTTTCGACGTAACCTGACTTGCCCCATTTTAAGACGCCCATGCGCCATTTTCCCCCTACGCCGGCGCTGCCTGGTGTACGTGGTTTTTCTCGCGCACACCAGGCAGCGCCGGTCTGCTTGCGCCGGCTAACGCCATTCAATAAATACGGCGCCCGCATGGCGCTTCAGAATGGCGTTAGCCGGCGCAAAACTTTTTGACGCAAAACTGCGTTAGCGCAGTTTAGCGTCAAAAAGTATAAATATGGGCCTAAATCCAAGTTATTAGAATTCACCGAGGTAGCAGAGCAAGACGTTAAATATTTACATAAAAAGGTAAGGACATAAGTTTATGGAGAGGGGCAGAAATCGTGTGGAATCCTGGCGGCGTTGGTACACCGCTCCTGGGCGTCCCGCAGTATTGCGCAGGTTGATGGGACTGATAGAGTTCCACTACACGAGGCTGACCAGATATTGTCCGAATTCTCCACACATTACACCCAACTATTCACCCCACAAACTACCCCTTCTCCAGCTGACTATGCAGAAAACTCTGACAGGATTACACTTTCTTGGATAAA
The DNA here is from genome assembly GCF_031143425.1 of Pleurodeles waltl. Classification (NCBI taxonomy): domain Eukaryota; kingdom Metazoa; phylum Chordata; class Amphibia; order Caudata; family Salamandridae; genus Pleurodeles; species Pleurodeles waltl. Next base: position 546,390,841 of record NC_090440.1, on the reverse strand, counting down.
TGCTCTACGCCAACAGTTTCGTGTGGCACCTATCACACTTAAAGAGATTACAAATGTTATTTTCGGCTTAACCAATGTAAGGCCCCTGGCAATAATGGCCTTCCCACAGAATTATTTAAAACATATTCCCACCTAATGGCATATAGGCTCCTCTAGGTGTGCAATGAGATAATGACAACAGGCATACTTACCCAACTGTTCAAGAAAAAATCTTATTACGTTACTGGGGCAGCGCAAACCACCTGATCAGTGCAAATCCTATAGGCCATTGTCCCTTATTAAAACTGATGCCAAAGTTCTCGCTAAAGTACTGGCCAATAGACTGATACTCCTACTCCCCGAGCTGGTTTTACGAGAGCAGTCACAATTCATCCCAAACAGACCTACCTCCCACAGCCTGAGCACTTTGTTGGCCACTAAAGCATTTAATTCTCTTGAATGGCCATTTCGGTTCAAAGTTCTGAATAGAGTAGGGATCCCGGTGAGTTTTAGAAAGTGGATTAGACTCCTTTATGCTGCACCCAACACCCGCATACCACTAATGGACTTAATTTACGCCAAATTCCCATTTGCCGAGGCGCTCGCCAGTGCTGCACCTTAACCGCTCTAGATATGATGTCATAGTTACTTACGTTTTTAAGTTGTTTCATGTCTGTTTTCATTTTGGTTGCTTGATAGTGTGAGCCTTCTATTTCTTCACTTTGTCCTATCTAAACATTATCTATTTATTTTTGCTGTACTACCTATATGAGAAAAAATATAAAACATATATTTTTATTATTATTACATTGTAGAAGTTTTTAGAGTGTTTCAATTATTTAAATAATTGTATTACCTTTTGTCGTAGGTTTCTGGATTTTATTGGACAGTCTGGCATACTTCTGTCTTCCTTGTAAGGTGCAGGCACAAAAGTGATCATTTTATTGTTTCTTACATAGGGCCTGATTCAGACCTTGGCGGACGGCGGAGGCCGTCCGCCAAGGTCCCGCCGACAAATGACCGCACCGCGGTCAAAAGACCGCGGCGGCCATTCAAACATTTCCGCTGGGCCGGCGGGCTCTCTCCAAAAGAGCGCCCGCCGGGCCAGCGGAAATGCCCCTGCAACGTGGACGCCGGCTCAGAATTGAGCCCGCGTAGTTGCAGGGGTGCGACGGGTGCAGTTGCACCCGTCGCGTATTTCAGTGTCTGCAAAGCAGACACTGAAATACTTTGTGGGGCCCTCTTACGGGGGCCCCTGCAGTGCCCATGCCATTGGCATGGGCACTGCAGGGGCCCCCAGGGGCCCCGCGGCACCCCCTACCGCCATCCTGTTCATGGCGGGTTTCCCGCCATGAACAGGATGGCGGTAGGGGGTGTCTGAATCCCCATGGCGGCGGAGCGTGCTCCGCCGCCATGGAGGATTCAATCGGGCAGCGGTAAACCGGCGGGAGACTGCCGGTTTACCCTTTCTGACCGCGGCTGAACCGCCGCGGTCAGAATGCCCTTGGGAGCACCGCCAGCCTGTTGGCGGTGCTCCCGTGGTCGGTGACCCTGGCGGTCACCGGCCGCCAGGGTCAGAATGACCCCCATAGTGTATTGTTAATTAATGCTCTTCTCTGGTTTGTTATCACTTTTGCCTTTGAATGTGATTGGTTATTTAAATTTATTTGTTTATTTTTATGGGAAAGAACAATTACGGTATGCAATTTAGTTTTATGTTTCTTTATTTTTTGTAAACTATATAGATATGGTGGATTAATTTTAATATTGTTTCCTTAATATAGTTCCTGTGATTTTATTTTTGACTGAGATAGTGGTTTCAGTATTACATGTTTATATTTTGTCTAATAATAGTGTGTTAATGTTAATCTTTAAGTACTCAATTTTATATTATTCAAAATTTTTGTTACCATAGGCTCAATTCAAAATTGATATTGTAGTTTTACAAAATTTTCAATCTGTATTTTTATGTAGCAATATTTTTGTGGTAGATATTCAGTAGCACAATCTGAAGCACTACATGATAAACACATTATTATTAATACAAACTAGTTTCAGTATTTATATTTATATATATATATATATATACATTTTTACAATAAGAAGGGGGAAGGATGTAATGTACATTCACAGCAGGTTGCAAAATCTCCTGCTTATGAATAAGAATGAGGCAAGAGGCATTTTGCACTCCTGTACCTGAGAATGCCAGAATGGAGGTCTGAGTGTCACATAATACCTCCATCTCTGAAGAGCCCCACCCCTACTGTCAGATTAATTGGAAGTGAACATTCTTTTCTTAAAAGAAAAAGGTCTTTAAGGGGACACAGCCTGCTTTAAAAAAATTGCTCACTTCAGAGGATTGACATCAAGGGAGAGGACATGCTGTCGTCCCCTAGAACACTGTCTGTTCGCTGCGAGGTAGACCACTGCCTGCTCCCCGCGATGCCATATGCCATGATCCACAAAAGGGGAAGCCTCCTCACAGAGACAGCTTCCAGTTTGCAAATCAGTTACCAATCCAAATGGGGGTATTGGTAACGCAGGTGGGAGTATCAATTGATTGCAATAGAAATTGCAGTCTCAAACCATTAGTACGTCTTTGCAGCTCACAAGTAGGCACTTGGGTGCCCCTTTCACACCCAGTCCTATTTGTAATTCAGAATGAGTTATAAACATTCCACAGTGTCTAGAGTTTTACAAAGAGCAAATGGAGCCCCTTTTGCAAGCACATTCATTTTTTCTCCTCTAGGAAAATATTTGTTTTAATTTCAAGTGTGTTTTATTGGGATTTTATACAATAGGAAAGTTAAATAACATAGATGAAAATAAATAATACATTGTATGGTACCATCAAATCAAGTGGGGACAGTAGTTAAGGATGAAGCTTGAGGAGTCGGTCCACATTTATAAAAGTAGAGTGTAGCGATAAGTGTATTTTTTGCAATGGTGAGGTGAAGTTAATCAGTGTATGTATTGTGACGGAGTGGTTTTTGATGTTGTGGTGAATGATTAAGGTGCCTCAGTTGTAAGTGAATGAGACAGAGTAAAAGAGCGGAGACGACAGAAGAAAAAGGTGATAGGGGGTGAAAAGTAAGGAGTACATGGGGAAGAGGGGTGGGAGAGTGGGGAGAGGAGGGGGAGGGTGGGAGAATGAGTGTTTGAATGGATGAATGATTAAGTGATCAGATGATCGTGGTTACATAGACGAGTGAGACATAAAGTTGTCTAGTTTGCACCAGAGTTTATCATTCTTCATTGGTGTTGTCTTCAAGTATACGTTTAGTGAGTTACAGGCAGTTCTGGTGAATTGGACCCATTCCCACCGTGTGTGGGGGGATAGTTTGGATGAGTCTTTCTATTCATTGAGAATAACATTAAGGCCAGTTTTGACTAGAATGCCCCATAGGAGACAGTCCTCTTTGTTTAATGCCTGTTTATTGTCAGTGGGGAGGATGACTAGTGTACTAGAGGCTAAAGTAGGAGTCCTTTTTGTATGAAGTATTTGAGATATTGTATTACTGATGTCCTGCCAGAATATTTTGGTGGAGGTGCACTCCACTAGCATGTGTTTTAAGTCTTCTGTTTCCTCTTCACAGCTCCAGCATGTCAGAGGATCAGAGGCCTAATTTATGAAGTTTGGCCGGAGTCCGGTGGGCCATATTGGCAATCCAGTATCTGCCTTGTGCTAGAGATGGGTTTATTATGTTGGAAGTGAGGTTACTCCAGGTAGACAGCCAATCCGGTGAGACCTTTGGAGTGTTGTTGGATTCTGATAAGAGAGTTTACCACTTGTCTTGTGTTAGTTTATTTAGTAAGGTTTTAGTAGGGGATAGGAGGGAGTTCAGTTTGGAAGCTAGGTGACTGTTTTTTGGTAAATGTTTCTAAAGTGTTGGGTAGGTCGGGGGTTGGAGGTTTATGTTTGGCTATAAGTGATTTTATTTTAAGTAAATGGTAAAAGTCTAGGTTGTTTAGGTCAGATTTGTCCTTAATTTGAGAGAACAGCATGGGTTCTGACGGGGTGCCCATATCTCTCATCAGGAGAATATATTTTTCTGCCCATTTCTCTATATACATCGTTCTCCCTTCTAGTTTTAAGTTTTCATTGTGCCATAGTCGGGCTAGACATGAGTGTTTAATTTTGTTGGGTATTCTGTTGTCAATTTTCCCGAGTGCCTGTGCTGGATAGAATGTTTATAGAGTGGTTTGTTTAAATTTTTTTGATGGTTAGAAATTAAGAGAGCGACAAGGGTTTAGTGAGGGCGGTTTCAATAGTGAGCCATGGCGGTGAGGAGTTGGTGGTGGTTAGGAGCCAGTGGCCCCCCTGTTTCGCTAGGAAGGCATGTTGGTATCTCCAGTAGTCAGGTAAGTTTAGGCCGCCAAGTTTTTTTTAGAAAGTCTCAGTTTCTTAGGGCAATTCTGGGTTTTTTAGACTGCCAGAGAAATTCGGCAAATAACAGAGTCTGAGAAGTAAATGGGGGACATGCTGATTGAAAAGTTAATGAGGAGGGTAACCATCAACTTGACAGATTCTCTTCTACACCACCAAGTAATGAACCTTATTGACCATTCATCTAAGCTATCGTTGATGTTATCTAGCGCCTTCTTCTCATTGAGATGGATGGAGTCTTTAAGGTTATGGGTGAACCATATACCCAGGTATTGTATCTTATCTGAGGCCCACATAAGTCCATAAGGAGAATGTCATCCGCGTAGGCAGCTAGTTTTTGTGGGCCTGATGAGAAAGGGATACCGGGGATGAATGTATTTTCTCTGATCAATGAACGTAGGGGTTCTAGCATTCGTAGAAATAGTAGAGGGGAGAGAGCGCATCCTTGTCTGGTTTCTTGTTGGGGATAAAAGGGATTAGACAATTTTCCATTGATGTTTATTCTAGCTTTCGGTTCTTTGTATAGAGCAAGGATCATTTTTGAGAAAGCAGGGCCAAAGTTGAAGGAGGTGAGTGAGGCTTGGAGGAAGGTCCACGATACCTTATCAAAGGCCTTCTCTGCATCGAATGCTATTGGGCAGGTTGGTTGGTGCAGGAGTTTGCCTATTTCAATTGCATGGCTAAAAAGTCTGATATTATCTGCTCTGAATCTTCCTTTGATAAATCCTGATTCAGAGGGATGTATTATGTTTTTGAGAATGGGCTCTATTCTGAGGGCTAGGATCTTTGCATGTATTTTGCAGTCTGTGTTTATGAAGGATATGGGTCGGTAGTTCCTGGGATTGGATGGGTCTTTCCCTTCTTTGGGTAAAACAATTATGGTTGCTTCCGTGGGGGAACCCTCAACAGAGCCAGTGGGTAAGTGGGTGAATAAGTCTTCCTAGGGAGTGATTAGGGAGGCACCCCAAGTTTGATAGAATGATGCTGGGAAGCCGCCTGGGCCCGGATCCTTCCTGGCTTTGATTGTATTGATCGCGTGTATGATTTTGTTGCGAGAAATCCATTGTTCTAGTGATTCTTTTGTTGATTCATCTATCTTAATTACAATAATTTTGCTGCAGTAGTTTAAGGATTCATCATAAAATGTGTTATTACTTTTGGAGTAGAGTGTAACATTTTTCAAAGGTATTTAGGATGTCCCTCTCATTTGTCGATGTAACACCATGTTTGTTTGATATAGAGGTGTTAGAAATGAGGTCTTTGGTTGGCAGTCAGGTTACCCCCTGTCCAAGCAAAGGCCCTCACTCTAGTACGGGTAAAGGAGAATCACCCTCAGTTAACCCCCGCTCACCCCCCTTGGTAGCATGGCACAAGCTGGCAGGCTTAACTTCAGAAGCAAGGTGTGAAGTATTTGTACCAACACACACAGTAACTCAGTGAAAACTCTACAAAATGACACAACACAGTTTTAGAAAACTAGATAATATTTTTATCCAAAACAGGACCAAAATGACAAAAATCCAACATACACAAGTCAAGTTATGAATTTAAAAAGCAAAAGAGTCTTAAATCCTTTAGAAAACAGTGAGAACGTTGTTAGCGTACAAAAGTACCTGGGTAGCGTCAAAATAAAGCCACACAGGTGAGTGTGCATCAGAAAAGGCAAGCAATGCGTTGATTTCTCACTCGCAAGCTAAAGAGTGCGTCGTTCCTCCTCCGCTCGAGTCTTTTCTTCTCTCCCGCAAGAGAGCGATGCGTCGATCCAGACGGGCTCCTCAGTTCCGGGCAGGTTTTGCATTGATTTTCTGCGCCCAGCGATGTTGCGTAGAAATCCGGTTGCACAGTGTCAAGAAACCACAATGCGTGAGGGCTTGCGTCGTTAACAGCGGCCGCTGTGGGTGTTGCGCATCATTTTTCCATCCACGTTGCGTCGATCTCCTAGCCACGATGTAGGTGGAGCGTCGATTTTAGCCGCGAGGCCAGCGGTGCATAGTTTTTCAGCCGCGAAGCGGGTGGTGCATCTAAAGTTTCCTCGCACAACGGTCTTTGTGTGGATTTCTGTCCTTTTCCGCCAGCTGCACCTTTCAAGGGCCCAGAGACAGGTTAGGGCATCACTTGGCAGGCAGGACTCTCAGCAGAAAGCCCAAGTGCTGGCAGAGAGAAGTCTTTGCTGTCCCTGAGACAACAGCAGGAGGCAAGCTCAGTTTCAAGTCCTTGGAGATTCTTCACCGGTGAGAAGTCACACAAAAGTCAGTCTTTGTCCTCTCTCAGGTAGAAGCAGCTACTGCAGGCCAACCCAGCAAAGCGCAGTCACAGGCAAAGGGGCAGTACTCCTCCTCCAGCTTCTCCAGCTCTTCTCCTTGGCAGAGGTTCCTTTTGGTTTCAGAAGTAATCTGATTTTCAGGGGTTTTGGGTGCTCTTCTACACCTCTTTCTGCCTTTGAAGTAGGCCTACTTCAAAGGAAAGTCTCTGTTGTTTTCAAGGTCCTGTCTTGCCCAGGCCAGGCACCAGACACACACCAGGAGGTCGGAGACTGCATTGTGTGAGGGCAGGCACGGCCCTTTCAGGTGTAAGTGACCATTCCTTCCCTCCCCTCGGCCCAGATGGGGTCTGAAAATGAGGGCTCTTGGAGATTTGCTGTTTGTGGGCTTATGCATGGGCACTGTGTACTTGGGTTATTTCAAAGTCCCTGCCTAAGTTTATATTGAGTAGTTGGGGGATCCATTTTTGAATGAAGGTTGCACAGGAAGGAACTTGGGCCCATATTTTTACTCTGCGTCAAAATATTTACTGATGGCTAACTCCATTCCAACGCACCAGGTGGGCGCCTTATTTATGGATTGACGTTAGCCGGTGCTGAGGCCTGGTTAGAGTAAAAATAAAAAAGACTCTAACCGGGCAACGCAGGTGTAGGGAAGAATGGGGTTGTGCGTCACAAAATGGTGCAAGTCAGGTTAGAGTAAAAAATCATGGCTCTAACCGGACTTGTGCCATTTTTTGACGCACAACCCCCATTGAAATGACTCCTGTCTTAGGAAAGACAGGAGTCATGCCTCCCTGCCCAGTGGCCATGCCCAGGGGACTTATGTCCCCTGGGCATGGTCATTGGGCACAGTGGCATGTAGGGGGGCCCAAGTTAGGCCCCCATGCCACTTAAAAAAAGAAATACTTACCTCAACTTACCTGTACTTACCTGGGATGGGTCCCCCCATCCATGGGTGTCCTCCAGAGGATGGCGAGGGTGGCAGGGGGTGTCCCTGGGGGCAGGGAAAGGCACCTGTGGACTGCTTCCATGGTCAGAGACCATGGAAATGAGCCCACAGGTCTCTTAACGCCTGCCCTCACCCAGGCGTTAAAAAACAGCACAAATCAGGCTGTGCGCCATTTTTTAAGACCAGCCCCCTCCTGTGCGTCAAAATGACGCGGGAGTATAAATAAGGCGCACATGCCTTAAAGTCATTTTTTGGACGGGAACGCCTACCTTGCATGTCATTAACGCAAGGCGGTTTCACGCATCCAGAAAATGACGCACACTGCTGAATTTTGATGTTTGCGGGGTCGGGCGTCAAAGTATAAATATGGTGTTAGGTTTGCGCTGAATTTTGACACAAATTCGGCACAAACAGAGTATAAATATGCCCGAGGTTTTCACAACCTTCAGGAAGTCAAAAAATGTGCAAGCTGCCCCTTCTATTTCTATCTTTGAGTTTGGTGATGTTCCTTTCCAGTCTTGCCAATCTCACAGTGGTGGCTGATAAAGTTTTAGAAGAGTTGTGTTTGTCGTCTTCCAGGAGGTTTATCCGTGATTCTATTTCAGTTGCATCATTTATTGTTTCAGAGATGCGAGGTTGTTTCATACAGTTTCTGTGGTGGATTTAGTTGATTGAGCAAACATGAGTAGCATGTCGAGTTTCTGCATAATTAGGTCTGGAGTTGCAGAGTTCTCAGATTTTGATTTTATAGGTGAGACTTGGGCCGGAGGGTCCTGCATGTGTGTTTTTTGTGCTGGTTTGGTATCTTTCAGACATACCCTCGCTTCTTTGGGGTCTGCAGTTTGGAGTCTGTGATTTTGAGAGCAGACCTCACTGTAAATGGAGGTGACCATCTTAGGGTCAGGCATCGGATGGGAGGGCACGTGCCATATTTACTCTGGTCAGTACATTAGTTTTGTATGTTATAAGTTCCTCCTCTTATAGAGCACTGTAGAGTAGTGCCACTAAATGCTTACCTCTAGAGGTAGGATGTTCATAGTGATGCTGGTTTAGTCGAGTAGAGATCCATCCATGTGGAGTCCTGGTGTTGGGCATTTTGGGGTCAGGTGTTGTGAGGCAGCTTCTGGAGCACTTGGTTATAAGAGATATTTCTCTCGAAGTTTTTTCTACAAATGTGGGTGGCAGAAAGCACCACTCCTTTCTATATGGTGGGCACTGTTTAAAGTGTCAGTGGAGGTGATGTATCAGCAGAGTTGTCCCTCAGCACGGCAGAGCTCTCCAATTAGGTGGCCATTTTCATCTACAGTAGCCACAAACCCCCCCCAAGGAAAATATTTTTCTGTGCATTCTCAGAAAATATGTGGACGACTCGTCACTCTTCCCACCCTGACCTTACTCCAGCCTTTTGCCATAGTTAATCTCTGACCATTTTCCAGGATGGAAAGGGGTGGGAAAGTGGTAGACCTAAGTTTGGGAATGTCCACAAACAGAAATGTTTGTAGGCATTCACAAACTTTCAAACAAAACACATCTTGGAATGCCCATTTGCCACCACCTGAGAGCGCATGGTGGAGAAAGCCATAGTAGTAAATGCATTTACCCCTACCAGGAATCCCTCAGTGTACTCTTGGTTGGCAAAATAGGCCATTTTCGGCTGTAAACTTAAGTTCATGGCAAAAAATAAATTTGTGACTAAGAAAAATAAATTTCTGATAAGACCCATAATTTCTATTTTGATCAAAGTGTTTTTGGTGCTAGAACACCAGAAAGGTTCCCCAATGAGGTTTCAGACCTGGGACCCACAAAGGTTTCCCACAGGCTTGGTTTAATCTTCACACAACATCCCATGAACTAGACCTTGAATATCCAAATGACTACATAGAAAAGTGAAAGACATTCTGGAGGTTCAACATTCCATGCAGAATAGGTCCAGCGAAAACAAATGTATGCTGCCAAATTTGAGATGTTTGTGTTATTCGAATTTCACAAATATTCTGCAAATTTTGCTGGTGTGAAATTTCACATAATTATTGCCTGTGGGAGACTAGTTTTGGAGACTCTGACCCGCAAGAGACATTTTCTCCTCACACCTTTGTCATACCAGTGTTTCTTCTGACTTTTAAACACATTCAGTTTTCATAACAGATAATGGCAAGTACATTTCACAAAATTTCAAGTAATTTCACATAATTCACATGAAATATTTTTTAAAACGTTTTGCACACCTCTAATGCAAAACCAGTATCTAATATCCTGGTTACTAGTTAACACATGAATGCTCATCTCAGATATTGCTAGGTTGTCCCCTCAACTTCAGGAGATGGAAAAAACCCAAGCATGGAGTATGTATGTATTAATTTTAAAGCAGTGCAGCAGGAAACTGAATGAGACAAACAAGAATGTGAGTGGTAGGAAAATGAGAGCCATCAAACTAGGGCTCTCATTACAAGCTGGCCAGAACACTGTGGGGTATTTACCATCCATGGTAAATAGTATTACCCCAAGTTGAGGCATTTACCCATGTGATAAATATCCCTTATTCTGAGTTTTCAACTTCAAAATGAAGCACATCATAGAAAATCAGTACCTAACACAACAAATTCCACGTTTTGCTTTTTTTGGGGCCTTTCCCCAAATGTTCTGCTGTTGGATCTGCCTGAATCTATCAGGGGAACTGTGAAAGAGTGATAATCATCACACAACTTCTAATTCTGAACTTGTGCAAAATCTTGTTTGCAGAAAGACTGCAATTAAGCCCTTAATTTGAAATGTAGATGTTACCTTAGTCAGAGAGGACACCAACGTTTTCAGAGAAGAGGGTCTTTTATTTCTGTAATTTGCTGTTCCACAACAAGCATAAGCAACAAAAAAGCAGCAAAATCTTCTGTCAGAAGTGGCAAATTTCTCAGTCTCTTGAACACAGTTCTCCCCTTTTTGTAACTTTAGAAAGATCCTTATCAAGTTTGCAGGCGTCCCTTAGAGAGAAGGGATTTGCCGCACTAGAATAGTGCTCTTCCCATCACCTGTGAATAATATATTACAAAAAAACTGATTATAGTGTGGGCATCTACACTGAGTTAACACACACAACAGGCGTAAGTGCTCTTTCCCTTGCTTTCTGGCCCTAGGGTTCTCAGGCTGGCCACACCTGGGGAAATACATTCCACCCAACAAACTCTTTGACCCCTAAAATCCTGTTAACATGCCTTCGGCTGCAGTCCCCTGCAGGAACTGCAGCAGTCAGGACCAGTGTGTGTGTCTCCGTCCAGCTTGCCAGTGTCTCTGTGACTTTGCCGGCGACGTCCTCCTCACCAGGTCTCCTTCTGCTGTGGCTGGTCATTAATGGAGTGAGCCTCTGTGGCTGCAGGGGTCCTAGGTCTGCCACAGGTCCTCTCTTAGTTTGGGTTTCTTTTTTGGCGTTCTCGGCCTTTACGCTTGCATCCTTGTTTGATCCAACGCTCCGCTCTTCTTCCTCCTTGTTGGTTCCTGATTGGTCCTGTCCAGGGTGACGTGGGTTTTCAGCTGGAACACTGACTTTTGCTACACAAGTGACTCGTTTGTTGGCCCTTCAGGTTTCTCGCAAGTTCCAGCAGCATACATGTTACAGTGGACCCCAGATTTTCCAGTTACCTAAGGCAAACTTCCAGGTGTTATGAAGCTCAGTAGAACATATGCACTTCGCCTCTCTCCTCTCTGAAACCTTTTCTGGACACAGTACCTGATTTTGCATCACTTTCAGGTTATAAAGTCAATGCTGACAAATGTGAATTTCTTGACTTTTTATCCTAAAACTTTCTTTGAAATCTGACAAAACTAAAATATTTAGATCTCTGGTTCAATACCTCCGTTAAATATACCGGGGCATATTTATACTCTGTTAGCGCCGGAATTGCGTCGTTTTTTTGACGCAATTCCGACGCAAAACGAACTCCATATTTATACTTTGGCGTTAGACGCGTCTAGCGCCAAAGTCCATGGAGTTTGCGTCATTTTTTAGCGTGGACACCTACTTTGCGTTAATGAGATGCAAGGTAGGCGTTCCCGTCTAAAAAATTGACTCCGAGGCATGTGCGTCGTATTTACACTCCCGGGCAAAATTCACGCCCGGGAGTGGGCGGGTCAAAAAAAATGACGTACGGCCCTTTTGCGCCGTTTTTTAGCGCCTGGACAAGGCAGGTGTTAAGGGACCTGTGGGCTCGGAAGGAGGCCAGAGGTGCCCTCCCATGCCCCCAGGGACACCCCCTGTCACCCTTGCCCACCCTAGGAGGACACCCAAGGCTGGAGGGACCCATCCCAGGGACATTAAGGTAAGTTCCGGTAAGTATATATTTTTTATTTCTTTTGTGGCATAGGGGGGCCTGATTTGTGCCCCCCTACATGCCACTATGCCCAATGACCATGCCCAGGGGACAGAAGTCCCCTGGGCATGGCCATTGGGCAAGGGGGCATGACTCCTGTCTTTGCTAAGACAGGAGTCATTTCTATGGGGGTTGGGAGTCGAATAAAATGGCGCAAATCGGGTTGAGGTGAAAAATTTGCCTCAGCCTGACTTGCCCCATTTTTTGATGCCCAAGCTCCATATCCCCCTACGCCGGCGCTGCCTGGTGTACGTCGTTTTTTTCCACGCACAGCAGGCAGCGCGGCGGCTAACGCCGGCTAACGTCATTGATTAAATACGGCGCCCGCATGGCGCTTCAGAATGGCGTTAGCCGGCGCTAATTTTTTTGACGCAAAACTGCGTTAGCGCAGTTTTGCATCAAAAAGTATAAATATGGCCCACCGTTTCTATAAACATTTCTACTCTAATTTCAACCCTAAATACTCTTACATCACAATGGCATTCACTATTCATTTCATGGTGGGGCAGACTGGACTCCATTAGTTCCCATAAAACTTTTTTTCTCTATCTACCATCCCAACCCAAAGGCCAGCTTCAGTTTTTAAAAACTATACCCTATTTTAAGGGTTCTCGTATGGAATAATAAAAAACCTCATGTCTCTCAATAAACTTCAACCCAATAAACGGTCAGAGGCTATCATTCCGCCTTCTTTTTAAAACACTCAGCCCATCACTATAATAAATACTCTATACAAATACAAACTTTATGGACAAAATTAAAATTAGCATTCATTTTCTTTTTCAGAGTTTTTGTCTTTTACGAACAGACCTATTTCTATGACACTCCCTATCTAAAAAATGTGTTTAGATTAATACATCCCGTTTTTATTTCCAAGACCCTAGATCAATTTCTTCAATCTTCTATTTGGCACAATGTGCATGTTCAAATTAATAATAAGCCGATCTTTTGGAAATCTTGGTGAGACAATGATTTATGTATTCATCAATTAATGCATAATCATTCTCTGATCACTTTCTCACAAGCCCAATCTTTATTTAAATTTCCTAATTAACATGAACTCAAATACCAAAGTTTAAGCTCAACCATTTCCAAAACGTATACCTCCTTACATGTAAATATCTCTTCAATATCTAGTTCTTCACCCCTCCTAACTTTTTACCAACATCTCCCTCTACCATTGGAATCTCTCTGGAAAGCAGACTTGCAGACTTATTTTTCTCGTAATTTATGGAATTAAATATAGATAAAGATCCGCAAAACTTCTTGTGCTGTTAATGCTACCCAGACATTGTTTTTAATCTACAACTGATTAAGGATTATACCAACTACTCTACATAAATTCATCACCAGCATTCTGTCAACTTGTTGGACATGTCACATCACCAACTCTACTTTAAAACATATGGGGGCATATTTACAAGTTTGTGGCGCAGTACAGCGCTACAAACCTTTTTGCTGCATTGCCCTGCATCAAAAGACTATTGAGGAATGCCGTTATTTGTAAGATATGTCGCATTCCTTTCCTTTTCCCCTGCGCTGGCACACAATGGGCTGCCAAGCGCCAATGCAGGCACCCTTGCACCATGGTGCAAGGGTGTCTGCATTGCAGGGATGATTGTACTTGTGCAGGAAGGCACACCTTCCTGCACACAAAACAATCACAAGAGGCGTTTTCCTCTTCCTATGTGTGCTGCAGAAATCTATTTCTCCTCGCTGCGCCTCTGCAGGGTTTTGACGCATTCTCAGCTGTACGAAATCTCATAAATCCGGGAATGTGTCAGATGCCATGGGTGTTACTTAGGAACACCCACGGTAATGCCCATGCGACGCCTCCCTATTGCTGGCTCTGCTTCCCCCTGTCCATATTTGAATGGCCTGAAAAGCCACGCAGGGTGGTTTACTTGGCCTTGTAAGTACGGCCCTGCAGTGTGCGCGCCAGAACATCACTAAAAGTGATGTTCCGGAAGCACAGAGGGGCTTGTAAATAAGCCCCATGCATTTTGAGTGCCCACATACCTATCAATTCTGGCTTCAAGTTTGGTCACAAATGAATCATATTTTTCATTCACATATCCCTTTCTCCTTTACACACCTCTTTTTAGATAGTCTTTCAGACACTTGGAATACTTGTAATTTTAATATACAAATTGTAGATTTATTAATTGCTGTTGCATTTCAACAAATAACAAAGAATTGGAAAAATACTGTTAATATGTACTATCAAGCATGGTGATATGGCATTTGTTGCAAACATAGATTAGATATAAACTGTATCATGCCAATCTCCCTGGCTATTAAGAAAGAATCTATTTGATCATTTTTGGATACTTCTGCTTCAGTGGTTAACTTACATCATCCTCTTACTGAAGAAGTTTCAAAACCCCCTTAGCTTTTCTACTTATTTAGCTGAGTTCATATTAAAAGTAAACATATGTTCCACTTATTTACTTGTACCATTATTCTGCATTGCTGTGATACTCTTGATTCACGTTTATTATAATGTTTATTTAATTTAAGGACAGTTTTTTATATCCTTCCCCTAACCCCCCCAACTTCTTCCCATAAGTTCCAAATATTATTATACAATCTGGTAGAGAAATTCAATGTTTTTAATATGTAACTACCTTATTGTATTGTGATTGTTATTAATACTTTATCTGTTTAATTTCTATTTCAATAAAGTTTATTTGATAAACTTAAAAAAGTAGCTCAGTGAACTATATGCTTGCTGCAGAGATCTATTTGCAGTCGGAAGGTCACAGGTTTGATTCCCTGTTCAACTTAGCATTTCATCTGTCAAGTATCATTGTGAACCCGTGCAGTCCAAGTGGATAACAGTAAAGTGCAGACATGCAACGCCCATTGAGCAAACGAGCTTCAGCCTCCCGTCGTTTGTGTTCGCCTGGGCTGCTGCAGCTTCCATGATAAGCACAATTCTTCAGCTGTTTGTTTGACTGGGCTGGAGAGGGGACCTGATTGACAATTCTTACAAAATATTGTGCAGTTCATTCAGAGGTTGAAGAGCAAGTATGGAAATTGTGATCCTCAGATCATTGAGGCACAAACAGGGAGTTTGGGTGTGGGCCAAAGACATGGCTAAGAATAAAAAAATATTCGGCAAATATTTTGTTGGCCTTGAACAAATATAACAAATGTATGAAAAATAAATGCAAGGTAATCAGTGGGAAATCCACTCTTGTATGTTATTAAATCTCAGTTGGTTAATATGATCACTGCAGATAACTGTGTGTGTGTGTGTGTGCACCCAGAAAGTCACAGAATCAAATCCTGTGTGGTGCACTGGGCAATAGTGACATGTAGTTATAGTGCTAAAAGGTCCCACCCGCAAGTGAAAGCACTGTTAATGTGCAAGTCATTATTTTAAAATTGTATGACATATAGTATAAGAGAGACTTATGCAAAATGTACAGAGAAATTTAGACCCGGATTACAAATTGGTCAGAGTTTTCTGACCCCTGTGTAAATCCCTGCTTGCCCACGGTTCAGAATTCCAAATTAGATGGAATTAAAACATCTGATAAATACCAGGTGCATTAATTATCTCACCTTTGATTAAATTCTGGCAGGTCAAACCTGCTGGAATTTAACATAGGAAAAACATACAGTATTTAATGTGCCATGTGGATTTTGGTGCAGTTAGCACCACAATTTGCATGATAGTCCCCCAAACAAATCATAAAAGGAATTATTATCTCATCTGATAAATAACGTGCCCCAGGATATTTTCAGGAGCTTAGGGCCTGATATAGAGTTTGGCGGAAGGGTTACTCCGTCACAAACGTGACAGATATCCCGTCTGCCTTATTACGATTTCCATAGGATATAATGGGATCTAAATACAGCATACGGGTTATCCGTCACATTTATGACAGAGCAACCCCATCCGCCAAACTCTAAATCAGGCCCTTAGCATTTAAGAAAAGTTAAGTTTAAAATATATATTTTTACTAATACACAATCAGATTGTACACAGTGCAAACCTTTTTTCCACTAGAAGGCAAAAGTCCAGAATTTAGCTGATAGCATCCTTTAATTACCTCTGAAAAAGAATAAATCTTTGTCACCATGAAGTCTCAAACGACTCCATCAATTTAATTCATATAATGGCTCCCAAAAGCTTTTAGATTTACTGATTAACCAACGGGCACACATTTATACATTTATATTTTTTTAGCTAACAAGCATCCTAGCGAGAAGGCTTCTTTATTCCTTTGCTATCTGCTTCTCCCTTAGCTCAACAAAACAGATGAAGGTGGGCGAGCCAACAAATTGACAAAAGAGAGCAGGGGCAATGGTTTGGATTGGCTTTTAGAGCCCATGCATGAACTGAAACAATTTGGCATATAAATCAAGCTTTAGACATCATGTATTTCTTTAATATGCAGAAGTGTTTCACTTTAGTAGATCAGATTACATCACTGCTTTGAGACGCATTTATCTAAAGTAATAGTTTTAAAATATGAAGTTGGAAATGTTCATGCCCCCCTACATCTCACCATGATTACAATGCTACTAGTGAACTAAAAGGCAAATTGTCATGTGTACCCCATATGTGCCCTACATTTTTGTTATGCATGGTGCAACATTATAGTCTATTAAACCAAACACAAGAAGTATTTGTACAGTTCACATCTCAAAATCAGCTATTTGAAGGTGCTCTCATAATGACGAAAAAAGAGGCTTGGTAAAACAATATATTTGCCCAGTATTACAAAGCTTGGTAAAAAAGGAAGTCCGGGACTGATTCTATGGTTTCTGGTTTCAGATTGTGCAATTCATCAGATCCCACCACATTTACAAAAACACAGCTGGGGTACTTCACCACACTTGAACTCCAACAAAAGACAGATAATGCAATACTCCATCAGAATGTAGTAGAAAGAGGCAGTGATATTGTATTGTCATTTGTATAGCACTTTCCTAACCCTTGAGATGCCTAAAGTGCAGGTATGGCAGAAATATTGTTATGCTTAACTTTCTTAATGCTCTGAATTCATTCATAACATGAGGCACTATTTAAACAGAAAGTGAACGGAAAAGTGATATATTTTGTCATTAGGATTTATCAATGATTCTGAATAATGCCCCAGACCTTCACATCTTATGGGCTTTACTAATCACAAGTGTTGCCTTAACTGGGAAATATTTGTATATTGAGGGTGCTGTAGGCCTTACTGTACTGTGAAGTTCATATGGAATTTTCCTCCCATGGAAGCTCCTTTTGGGTTTGTCGCGTATGCTCTCATTATTCTAATGAGACTACTGGATTTTGAGCAGCAGAATCGCCTGCGGTGTGGGAGACTTAGTCTAACCCACTGCGGGTGACACCTGTCGCTCCAATCCGGGTTTAGCTCCGGCCAACTAGCAGTGCCTCATCAACTACCAAAGGATAGGGATGATTGGGCAGCCGAGCGCATGACATACTAGGATTCTCAGGGAAGTCGTGGTCACTCAGGTCGCATCCGGTTCTCTCACTCTAATTCAGTCTCATATATAAATGACAAACAGAGGCAGTATATGTTTCAATAATGAGTTTAATAAAACGACTGCATCTTAGATAGCAAAGCATGAGCTGCAATAACCAGGACGACACAACATGACAGTATTAAAATTGTGACGAGAAGAGTGAAGCATAAAAACAACGCTATCATATTGTCACTATAATCGAGGGACTATTTCCTATCTAGGTTGTAATTTGAGCACAGCATGTTAAGCTCTAATTCTGCCTTTCAGGTTCCCCTGGGGAGACATCAACCCCATACCTGAGCAAAGGCCTGCAGTCTGCATTAGCATTTGTAGCGAAGCATTCGCCAATTAGCATACAGTCGTGGTTCCCTGTCTGGAATCTCCCTCTAACGTGTAAGGGACAAGGAAGTGTTTATATAATAACACAGCTGATGTTCTGAGAAAATGTCCCTACGAACGTTGGAGACTAAACTTCTACCACGTTCACTGGCAATGTACCGAACTGCAGCCTTGAATGAAGCACAGAGTGATCAAGAATGTCTTGTTTGAGAACAAAGTGCTGGCCTAGGCAAAAACAGTTAGACAGATGAAAATAAACAAGACCGTAAAAATGGTTATTGTAATAATAATAAAGCAAAGCTGAATAAAATATATCTAGGTTAGAGTGCACAGCGGCCTAGTGTGTTAAAATAACGTGCATGGAGCTATAACTGAAATGGCTACACAACAGGTTGATTGGATGCACTTTTATGCTTTGCAATTATCTGAATCCTTGAGTTTGCACACATGGGTAGCTTTGTTTATCTCTGTGCATTTTCTCAGTCCCGTACTCTCTGTGGTCTGAACTGTATATATGCAGACCACTCCAGTTGCTTGTGCCCTGGCGTCTATCCTCAGTTCTGTCTCCTATACCCATGAGCAATCAAAGGTATACACTTGTTTATGCCATGATGTTTGCAGTTTCAACCATATCCACATTCCAAAATTCATACTTCAAACATAGGCCAATCTGCACTCACACACTCCTATCCTTCAATTGCAATTTAATTCTTAAGGAGCCTACTCACTCTTTGTCCCTTCAAATTTATGCAGGCATAGCAACAAAACTTATTAGGAGTATAATGCTGGTCCTGATGCAAGACATAAAAAAATTCCCCATACAGGCCGCACAACAAACATGCACAGTTACGGATATGGCACTCTGTAGGAAGCTACACCTTCACAAATGCGCTTTGGTACCTCATGAGGAGTAGAAAGCACC
This sequence comes from Pleurodeles waltl, assembly GCF_031143425.1. Lineage (NCBI taxonomy): Eukaryota > Metazoa > Chordata > Amphibia > Caudata > Salamandridae > Pleurodeles > Pleurodeles waltl. The sequence goes on along the minus strand of NC_090440.1, from coordinate 546,372,154 downwards.
TTATAAATATAACTATAATAAAATGCAACATACTCAACCTCTTCAACAGAGTGAGGTCATGATAATGGAGATACAGAGGCAGGCAAATCTCTACTGTCCCAAGCTATTCCTGCTTTCTATAAATGTACAGACTTTACTTACACCTCGATTGTATTTTAATTTTAATACGATCCATGAGCAAATCGATGTTTGCACACAATACAGACAAGACAAGAAAATTTGTCTGTAAAAATCAGTAAAAAGAGAAATCAGGGGTTCTTATCTATAAGTAATAATTCAGTGCAACTTGTATCTTGCATGTATATATTTTCAATAAATTCAGTAGGTGCTTTTGGGCACTAAACACAGGGTCGGCGTAAATTTGAGAAATTTATGAAAAATGATGGGTTGTGGCTTTTGCACTTTGGTAATTGAGCATTGTCGCCTGAGGAATAGCTTAGGTGCCTGGTGCATCACCTATGGCTAGACTAAGAGATAGCTCAGCTATTTGACTCCTGAACATATACGTTATGTCTAACCAGAGGCGTACCTCTGCTGCCTAAAGCAGACACAGTGCATTTTAAGACGGATTTGAAATTTGCTTTACTGTACGCCTTGTGTGTTTTCTCCGGGATGGTGTCTATGCAGAGGACGTGCAGAAGCACTGCTCTTTGTAGGCATTGCATCACCGTGTCCTGCCATTTAACCAGTGTAGTTTGGGAGTAAAGGGCCAGATGTAGCAATGTCCCAAATTGCGAGTTGCAATTTGCGAGTCCCAGCGACTCGCTAATTGCAACTCGCAATTTGGGATGCAGAAAGGTGTCTCAGACACCTTCTGTGAGTCGCTATGGGGTCGCAAAGACCCACCTCATTAATATTAATGAGGTGGGTCGCAATTTGCGACCCCATAGCGATTCAGGGCACTCACGGGGATGGTGGCCTGCTGGGAACAGCAGACCACCATGTCCGTGACTGCTTTTAAATAAAGCAGGTTTTTTTTTCTAAGTGCAACCCGTTTTCCTTAAAGGAAAACGAGCTGCACTTTGAAAAAAAAAACGAAACCTTTTGTTTCGGTATTTTTCAGGGCAGGTAGTGGTCCATTGGACCACTGCCTGCTCTGAAAAATTAATTTTTGTGCCAGACACAAAGGGGAAGGGGTCTCATGGGGACCCCTTCCCGTTTGCACCTGGGTTACCATCCACTTCAAGTGGATGGTAACTGCGCTTTCATTTGCGACCGCAATCGCGGTCGCAAATGAAAATGCATACCAGTACGACTCGCAAATAGGAAGGGAACACCCCTTCCTATTTGCGACTTGGAAATGCATTTTGCGAGTCGGTTCCAACTCGCAAAATGCATTTCTACATCTGAAAGTGGCTTTAGCGACTCACAAACGGCGATTTTCGCCGTTTGCGAGTCGCTAAAGCTTTGCTGCATCTGGCCCTAAATGCTTATGAACCTATTCAAAAGTAGCATAACTCTGATACTGGGTATAATGAGCTCCCAACACAACAGCATTGCACAATGAAAGCACTGCTTTGTGCACTACTTGTTCCACTGTTACAATGAGGACTGGTATTCATTTTGTTCTCCCTGGTGTCTCTGTTGTGTTACATTCAAGGTTGTCCCTTTTTCTACCCAGGCCAGGCTAATCACTATAATTAGTATACACATTTAAGAACATCCAATATAGAAAATATGGCCATTCTTCTAAAAGGAATTTTGCAGAAATTGGTAATAAATATTGCACTATATAATGCACGCTACTCCTACAGGATTTCAAAACAAAAACATTGACATTTTCGTTTTTTAGAACAGAATTGAAAGCATGGTTGTTGTTATTGTTATTATAACAAATGCTATTAAGAGGTACGCTTTCTGTTGCTGTTAGAGTGACTTTAGACATTGTCCATCAGCCACATTTTCTACATGGCAGGCCACTGGAGTTTGGTGATTCTGTGGCTGCTGTTTTTTTTCCTCATAATTATGGATTTGACACATAATTCATCATCAAATGCATAATCTGAAGATTTTAACAAAAATAATTGTATCTAGCTCAGACGGACCAAAAGTTACTAAATACATTGCAACACATGTTCCTGCACACAGGAAGGCCCTTCACGAAGGTTGACTGGCAATCATTCAGTTGCTTATTGCTGCATTTTTATGTTAAACTGGTACGGATATGGTGGAATCTTTCCAGACAATGTTACCACGTGTAAAATAACAACAACAAGAAAATAATGAAGAGTGCTATCACAAAATGTGTCACATTTTGCAGCACAAATTGCCTTTTCTTGATGCATAATTTAGTCAACCCTGCTGCATAGCTTGGTCCTCCTCTTCCATATATTTCCAGTAGCCCTATGTTCTGGAGCTTGAAGGAATACATATACCATTTGCATGGTAGAACACAGTTTGTTGCAACGTTACTTCAAGGCAACTACCTTTTGTGCAATTTCATTGTCCTGGTAGCTTCCTGCGTGGATGTAGCTTAATCACCTCATATAAGAACTGCTCAATGTGGTGTGCTCACAGCTACTACTTTGTTTGGTCTTAGAACAGCACAGGTTCCTAGAAGAGTAATTAACAGTCAGTAATATTGCCAGGTGATTGGCATATAACTTATTCAATCCAGGAGGACTGGAAGATGTATTAAGAATCAAACCGTGACTTTCCAGTCACGTATCTGGAAATCAGGTGTGATAACCCACTAGCCTCAATATTCTAGGACCTGTAAATGTGTGAGGCCTTAAACAAGGATATGTTGCAAAGTCTCCATGAGCACACACTTTGTGAGCTATCTTTGCCACAGTGTGCGATTGTGTGGCCCAATTATGGCCATCTATCAAATACTCACGGCCATCCTTAGAATAATAATGTCCATGATTGACATTATGAGGGGGTTCATAGCATTATGGTTGGCAACAGTGGCACAATTGTGGCCTTGGCATAATGGTGGCCATCCTTGGTGTCCTGTTGGTATCTTTGTCATTATGGATGGCATCCATGGCATGTGATGGTAAAACATGGGCAGGTGTTGCAGAATCTTTGTACATGGTGCATTTGTACTAGGGAAACTACAGGCAGACAAAAAGAGACCAAACATTAAATATTATTTTTGAGGGATAAATGTAGTTTTTTTTTCTGAAAAAGATTGGATTGTCTTTGAGTGGGTTAATCCAAAAAGGAAAGTGCATATTTGAATAGGAAACCATGTATTTTGAGAAAATTATATGTTGATGTTTGAAAACTAAATGACTTGAAATCAAAAACGAATTTAAGCTGCTTTTTTAGTTGTAGTTCATACCAAGTTGTAGAGGATTGTAGCTTTTAATATTTCTGATGTGCCTTTAGGCACTTGCTGCTCTGGTTGTTATTTCATTAGTCATGTGGAGGACATTATGCTGTCATGTAAAAAAAAGGCAGAAGTACTTTCTTCTTATTCAACATAAATATCAACAGTGTAGATCTGGGGGATACAGATGATTCTGAAGGATAATAGTTGAATAGATATGTGGCATTGAGGACAACAATGATGCGCCGTATTCTGAAAGTACTATGAATGGGAAACCTGTAAGAATCATGGTGGATTCAGGTGCCAGATATATGCTCATCACAGATGAACATATGTTCATATTAACCAAGGACAAATTTTCGAGACGATAAATATTATACTTACGGCATATGGTAGAAAGATTGAAGTTGCTGGTTGTTTTTAATGCACACATAGAAGTCAAGGATAGGCAAACTACAACCAAGCTCTATATAGCCAAGGATGAAGGCTGTTCATTAGGACGGCCACAACAAGTAGACTAAGAAATAACATTGAACCATAATCATCCTGCCCACGTTCTTTGCGTAAAAGATGTACAAAAGAATTCAGCACAACAACACGTCAACAAGATTGGGAAGGGAAATACCTGAGATATTCATTGATACGTTGGAGTTATTGAAAGGATTTAAACACCACATTATTTTGTAAAATAGTATAAAGATCAAGGTTCAAAAGGTTGGTTTTAAGAATGATATTAAAATTTGAACTAAGTAAAATGTGTACGTAAGGCATAATGGAGCTTATTGAGACATCTGAATGGCTATCTTCAATTATTATTAGCCAAGACACCAGGGAGAAAAATAAGAATATGCACAGACCTAAGGGATTTAAATGAGTGCATTTAGTTGAATAGGCATCCCTTACAAAATGTAATGAAATGTTGAAAACCTTGAAGGGGGAAAATTTTGGCACCTTTAGACCTTTCATTGGCCTACTCCCAGATAGCACTTGATGATGATTCTAAATCCCTAACTGTGTTCTTTATCCTAGAGGGGGCATTTCAGTTTTGCATAATTCACTTTGGATTTGCATCAGCCTCAGATGTGTTTCAAGGGCAATGCAACAGTTATTTGAAAATGTTTGTAATGTAATATTCTTTAAGGATGGTATTTTAATATATGGTAAGAAAGAATCGGGTCATGATGACGTTTTAAATCAAGTACTAAGCATCTTAAAGGACAAAGGTTTAAGTATAAAAAGGACAATGCAAGATTGGTGTAACAGAATTAGATTATCTAAACCATTACATAGATTGCAATGGTGTGAAGCCTAAAGCAAGCTTAATTGAAACTATCAAGGACGCTCCAAGTCCACTGTGTAGGGAACTATGAGAAAGTTATTAAAAAAGGATGCGAAATATGAATGGTGTGAAAGTTGTGAACATGACTTAAGGATGCTTAAAACCAAGATATTTGAAACTGTTTGATGTGAAATGTCAGTCAATTATAATAACTGATGTCAGCAGTAAGAGTTTAGGTGCTGTCTTAATGTGGAAGAAAGGCAGTCATGACGAGATTATAACATATGCTTCATTAACATTAAGACCAGGTGAATCCAATACTCAGTTACAGAAAACGACGTGTTATCTTGCTCATAGGGTATAATATGCTTTAGGCAGTATGTTTGGGATGCAAATGTAAGAGCTATAACAGACCATAAACCTTTGGTGCAACTATTTACAACAAAGGCTGTGAGTAAAGCAACCTTTAGAATAGCTAGATGGATTTTTCGACTACAAGAATATGGTTCTATTTTGTGAAATGTCCCTTGTGTCAGTGCAACAGCTGACTGTATCACAACTGCTAATGAAATTCAATGGAGATGAAGAAGAACCTCAATAATTCATTGTTGGTACAGGGCAGGAAGTAACTGCAAAGTGTACAGCCCAACAAGAGTGGCTAGAACTGATTAAGGATGTTGAAGTGATCAACAAAGTGATTGAATACCTGGAAGTGGTTTGGTCGAATAATGTAGTTTCAAAAATGTGTGGGGGGAATTGTTGTGTATGATGGGATTAGGCATAGAAAAATAAAATCTGTACACAAAGGATTGAGAGTCAGAACACTTGATGTAGCCCGTGTTAACCATATTTGGATGGTTGGTAGGACAAGGAAACTATGGGGAGATTTTTGATGGCCTGGTTTTAAATAAAGATGTAGAAAATAAGATGAAACAATGTATTCTGTATGCATTAAGTGATAAAACCCATAGGACTATAACATAATCTCTGGCTCAAGTAGATAGATCTGACAGACATTGGATGAAAATAGCACTGGACATGAGTCCATTCCATAACTTACGCCCTGGATTTGTGTATGGTTTTGTGGTAGTTGATTACATTTTGAGATAGCCAGATGTAAAGTGTGTATCTCAAGTTCAAACTAAAGAAATAACAGATTATATGATAAACTTTTCAGGGTATGCCAGTGGAAATGGTAACGACAATGGTTTGCAACTGGTATCCAAAGAGATAAAAACGTCTTTACAACATGGATGCATTCATCATTCTAGGACATTCGTTTATACTCCTAGAGACAATGCTTTAGTAGAAAGATGGAATTGAGTAGTTAAGGAGAGGTTACAAGTAACATTGTGTAGGGGAGGAAATTGAAGGATTGGTGCACAGACGTTGGTGTGGGCATTTCACACTGCTCCCAACACAGTTACTGGCGAAACAACGTACAAGCTGATGCGTGGTAGGGAATTTTGTTCTGAGTCGAAACAAAATTGGATATTCACGCAAAATAAAGAACACAGGAATATGGAAACACACTTTTCATTAATAAGAATAAGGACTTGTATTGTGATAATAGATTTCAAATAGGTGATTAGGTGCATGTGAAATCTAGAAAGTGATTTAGAAAGTGTTTGTCACTGTACTCTACATCTTTGGTAGTATTTATGTATGCATTTTTATATTTTGCACAAACATTACACAAAGGTGCTAGAACATTTCACAGTAGACATATGTCACTACATGTATAGTTACAGATGGTTGAAAATTACCATATATACTAAAATAAGGTCTAGAGTTTCAAAATAGTAAATCAGTACAGATAAAAAAATGTACAGGAAGCATATACAGTAGTAAAAAGGTTGTAAACACTTGATCAAGTGAAGGTAGTGTAGTTCTGTGCCAAGAAGTGAGTGAACATATTTTCAATGGAGAGGATTAGCTGCAATGTCTTAGCTAAAATATAGTTGAAGTAGGAAGGCTTTCTGTTCTGTTTTGAAGGTCGGCAACGAGGTGGTAGTGTGTAAATATAGAGGTAGTGTGTTTCAAATTCTGGTTGCGCTACCAGAGAAAAATTGTGTCAGGAGTCATTCCTATTTAAAGGTCAGGGGTTCTAGCAGCAATGCTCTGGCATTTTGCAATATTCTAGACCATCCTGAAAGCTTGAGTTTGTGCACCACATAACGGGGAGTGGATGTGTGTAGGGACCTATGGGTGATGTGAGCAGTCTTGTATAAAGGCCTGACTGCAATGGGAAACCAGCAGAGAGAGGGGCCAGCGTAGGTGTTATGTGGTTATTCCTTTTGACCCAATGGATGAAGCCTGCTGCCGAGTGTAGGATGAATTTCAGAACGTGAGATTGTTTTTGGGGGGACCAGTCAAGAGAGAGAGTTACAATAGTTGATTCTTGAGAGCCAATGTATGAGCAAGAAATTACATATCTTGGGCAGGAAGATAGTAGCTGATTCCCCAGAGACGACTCAGTTGATAGCATGCGGTTCTGGCCATGCTGCTGATCTGAGACTGTAAGTTACACTTCTTGTCTAGGATGACTCCTGGGGATTTGGCAATGTCAACAATGGTGGGTTTACTGTTGAGAATATTGAGTATGTCCATCCAGGATTGTAACTGAAGTGTTGATTTTGAAAGGGAGATGAGGAGGAATACGGTTTTGGAAGGATTCATCTTTAAGTGAGGAGACGCCATCCAGTTTTGATTTTGAGCTTTGGGTGTTGGCGAGATGTCGTTTTGTGAGGAGACTCGTAGATATAGTTGTGTGTCATCAGCATAATGATGCTAGAGAATACCTTCTTTCTTAAGGAGGACTTCAAGTGTCTCAATGTAGAGGTTGAATAGGGTAGGAACAGGAATAGACCCTTGGGGGACCTCCTGCTCAACCACAATCACTGTTGGAAGACAATCATCAATTTTTATCTTCTGCAATCTGCCCATGAGGAATGATTCAAACCATTTAAAGATCACTCCATCAATACTCATTTGATTTTTGAGTGTGTCTACGAGCATGTGGTGGCTGACCGAATGTAAGAATGATGGTAGGTCAAGAAGAATCAGGAGGCAGGAGTTGACTGAGTTTAGAATTCAAAGTGCATCATCGACCACTTGCAGTAATGCTGTTTCTGTGCTGTGACCTGATTGAAACTGGATTGGTATTTGTCTAGGAGGTTTTTGTCTTCAGTGTGTTGGGTGAGTTTCGCCTCTACACACCTTTCAATAAATTTTGCAAGGAAAAGCAGGTTGGAAACTGGGCGATAGTTGTTGAGGTCATTGGTACATGCAGAGGGTTTTTTGAAGAGAGGGGTGACTTGTCCAGTTTTGAGGCAGTCATGAAATGTTCTTTGGCTGAAGGAGAGATTCAACAAATGTCTAGTGGGGGAGAATGTGAGTATGAAGGGCTTTGGCAATGTCACCTGGGATTGGGGCCACAAAGTGGTTTGACGATTTGGTTTTCATGATAATTTTGAGTACGTCTTCCTCCATAAAGATGTTCAATATTTGCCATGTACCTTTTGATTTACACACCCGGGTAGGGGTAGGACGGACGTCTTGCTATAGACGCAATATTACTTTGGGTCAAAGAAGTGTAGAAACTCTTCTTCTTTCATTGGTGGGTCATCAAACTTGATGGGTGTTGACATTAAGAGGTTGTTGGTGGTTTTTACCAGATCGAATAGTAACTTTAGTTGGTTCTTTCCTGATTTCCAGAGGGATCTAAAGTGTTTATATTTCTTGCAAAGATGCCTTTTAAGGAGAAAACTCACATTTTGGAGACAGAAAGATCGCTTTTTTTGCTTTGTGCTGCTTGGTCGTTTACGAGGTCCATGCCTCGACAAATGCTGTGTTATGACCTTTTGGGTGGTAGATTGCATTTTTTCTAGAAGGGGAATTGTGTTGAGCGAGTAGTTCCAGAGTTAGGCATTGGATTGTGATGTCTAACGGTGTCACTAAATGTCCTGCTTGCGCTTCATTGCAGAGCTGCAGTTGTGGAACATGCAGCATAAAGCTGAGGTAAGTGATTTGGTGTGAGGGTTTCAAGGGTTCGGGGTATGGTAGCAAAAATGTTCAAGTATGTCGGCATCCGCTTTGTGCGCCAAAATTAATTTTATAAAAAACATATACATGTTCAAAGTAGAAGAAGTAATGAATAGATTCCTGAAGCACAAAGTTTTACTTTTTAACAGTAGTTAGAGTTGGCTGACAAGTAGTGGAATTGTCAGATGGAAATGTACGGAATAAAGGGAAAGTAGTGAATGTCCCAGAGGTGTTACTGGGGAAAGAAGGGGTGGATGTCTGTGATGTGTGAGAAAAAGATGCAGAAAAGAAAGCTGTAGTACTTCAAGACCATGCAGAATAAAAGAGACCCCTCCATGGTTGGAAGATTATGAAAGACATTAAAGCTGTATAGCTGAAAATGAAGGAGGAATATTGCTGTCCTGCATATGCATGCATGTACAAAGTTGATCTACTATTATAGTTCTGGATTTGTTACGCTCTTTCCTGTTTAACATTATGTGACTTTTAGATTATTTTCATTCCAATTCCAATATGTCAGTTGCTACGTATATGTTTGGAGTTATTTTATGTTATTGTATAAGAAAAGGAGACATGTTACATCGCAAGTTAGAATGTCATGTCATTACCTGGCAACACAGGATACAGGGAAGTGTTGCAGGGAGACCGGCTGGTCCCGTTTCTGTATGGAGGTACTTCCTTTAATTACATCCTTACTTCATTTGAGCAGGATTGCCCAACCGCCCTCTTTAAAGACTCCACACTTTCATTAAAGAAAACTTTAGAGACAAATCACTTATCTCCATGTACCTCACAAAGGTGTGGTGGAAATGCTTAGAAACTACTTCCAGGAAGAATGAGTAGGTGTAAGAACATTACCACCTGTTAAGGTACACAGGAGGGATGTCATCCAGCAGAACGTTAACAGGGCCTAGTACACATTTTGTGATTGTGCTTACCAGCAATGTGGTGTACGGTTACTGTATGTATAACGCTACAGTATGCACCTATCATCATTCATTCACCCATGCATCAATCACACTTCAGGCCACCACATTTTCGTCCGCACATCAGCCATTGTAGACGTAAATACCGCACACTTCCAGACAAAGGGACAGCGTTTCATCCCAAGAAAGTGGTCCTATTTGCGACTGCAAGTGAGGAGGGCTCGTCAGTGACACTGTAGAGGTGAAAGAAACTGAACAAGAACAAAAGTAAGTGCTACATGAACGGTCAATAACATGATTGTGAAGCTAAAAATGTATATGTGCAGTGCTATGAAGATGCAAGACTAGCAGTAAGCGCTATAATTAAACAGAGGTGATTAGCATTTGTAAATTGGTAAATATGTTTAACATAAACGGGAAGACCTTCTTGGCAGCTATTTGCAGAGTTTTAAAAGGCTATCAGATGTAAAATTGTGGATTAATTAGGCTGTGCATTGCATGCTGCATTTTAAGTGAAAATCTGCCCTCGGTTCATGAAAAGCATGCAGAGCAAAAAACAGCAGAGCTACTGTACGTTCTTTCCGTTGCTAATCATTACCTGCAAACCCTTGAGGACCGCAACAAACTGCAAGTAATGCAATGCTGCAATGTTTATGAAAGTTAGCAAACAGCGCCGCACAGTGTACAGTAGGGGGATTCAAGCGCTACCGACATCCTTCGTGACTAGCACCTAGGTCTAATAAAAAATGGGAAATAATGCAAGAAATATAAAGGGGCCTGGTGAATAATAAGTTGCAACTGAACAACCATCCACCAGATCTAAATACTAAATCCTATTTTACCAGTCCTATCCGAGATTCTGGGGGTATTTTAGGGTCTGGTAGACAGTCCGCCACAAGCCCTTAGCCAACTATGACCAAACATTAAAGCTGTGCTTTATAGGTTGATTCTTTCCAAATACTGATTGTACTACTGGTTGGATTACTAAATATGGACCCCCAGAATATTGTGGTACAAGAATATCGAGGACAGAATATTGAAAGGCAAGTGCCTATAGGGAGGTATAGATTTATTATTCCCAACTCCACATCTACATACCTTGAAGATTTATCTATCATGAAGGTACATAAGTGTGGAGTATAGAAAATCTATACTTACTTACCTAACCAATGTTTTGGATTCAGTATTCTATCGTTGATAAACTGTGCCATCGACGTTCTGGTTTCAATATTAAGGGTCCACTCCGTGTGGTTCTAAGCAAAGGAATACATGGATTTTTTCAAGGTACATATTAAAACACAATCAACTTTCCACAATCCAACTTTAGATTCTATCAGATGGGATTTAAAGTAAAGGAGTGCAAAGTTGTAAAGTAGGCTGTGTCACAAATTTGTGTTTTTTTGTAAACTGTTCAAACTTTGTGAAGGTTTATGAAGTTCTTTTAAAAAAAAACAATCTGGCCTCAGCTCAGAGCCCTCCCTCCCTACCACACCTCTTACCTCACAGGGTGGTTGCCCAGCCTCCACACTCAACATTTTTTACTGGATGATGACTTAGTTGGGAAATTCTGTATCAGGAAATGACCACACGTAGAAGGCCTGAAAGGATAAGTCAGAAAACTTCATCTGTTTTGTAAAGTGGGAAGTTTCCTAATCGCACTCAACTTCGTAACTGAAGTTTTAATTTAACTCGCCACTAATTTAAAATAACTTTATAGAGAGTTTGGAGACTATACACAAAAGCATTTTTGGAAGATAGTGGTGAACAGTGTGTTTCAAACATTTTAGAGCTGCAACCATTGTGAAAACTAGGTAAAATGTACATGTCATTTTACTGGAAAGTTCCCACAATGAATTTCACTATATGGTTGTGGAAAATGATAAATAGTTTAATTTAATTTGATGAAAAGCACTAATCAAAACTGCATTGACCTCATGCAGGCTCTAACATTAGCATACACATAGTTACAGGCAGGTTGCCAGAAAGGTGTTGTACAAGAGGAGACCTTCATTAAACATCGGCCATCAAGAGAGGTAGCCATTGTAAAGGATAGGTGATTGGATGAGCCTCTGTCCTGGCTGTGGATACTAGTTTCATCTTCAGCCAAAGGAGCTGTAGGTGGGCAGCCAGCATCCTGTATTCTGCTATATGATAACATCCCTCTTTGATGCTTCTTGCGTGGTACTTCCCATTTGGATGCTTCAGTGTCTTCCACTTCCAGAATTATGGGCATTCTCCACTCTTTCACAGGCAGTTGACTCCTTGCATAGAATCCTCAAGGTGGCACCCTCTGTGTGGCCACAATTGCTTGGATAAGCATGCACTTTTGTGAGTGGTGAGAGCAGAAAGCATGGAAGCCTGCCATGTGTACTAGAAATGAAAAATATTTACTTGAAGAGGGATTGTTCTGCATTGCTACAGATGCAGATTTAAGTCAAGCTTCGTCTTGTGAAACAGTTGAGAGACTGTCATATTGAATTGTACATTAGAAAACCAAGCTACCTCCTTAATAGAACTTTGACTTCTCAGCAAGTAGATTGCACTTTCCATTGACTATATCAGCAAATGTAGACATGGCCAGTGCTTTAAATGAGCCAGTACTGTCCAGTACTGATTAGCAGCACTCTTTTATTTTGAGAGGGAGAGTACCAGCACTTCTCAAGAAGAACGTAATACTTTTAATTGGAGAGTACCAGCACTTCTCAGAAACTAGCAGGTACTCTGGTACGGAGTACCTGCACTTCTATTTTTCCATTTGAAGCACTGGACATGGCTGATATGCATTAAAACAGAAGGCGTGAGTACATCTCACCAAGACATATAGGCCCTCATTACAACTTCGGCGGTCTTTTCAAAAGACCCCCGAAGCTGCGGGCGCCACTATACCGCCAGTGCTGGTGGTATATCTGGCTCCCTATTATGACTTTTCTGCTGGGCCAGCGGACGGTAACAGCGTTTCTGTCCACTGGCCCAGTGGAAAAGCCACATCAACATTGCAGCCGGCTCGTAATAGAGCCAGCGGCAATGTTTATGTGCAGTGGGTGCAGCTGCACCTGCCGCGCATTTCACTGCCCGAAATTTGGGCAGTGAAATGCGCGATGGGGCTGTGCCTGAGGGACCCTTACTGCCAGCCTCTCCTTGGCAGTGTTTATCGCCATGGACAGGTTGGCGGTTGCACAGCTGCCCTGGGGATTATTACCGCCAGGCCGAAGCCTGGTGGTATGTTGGAGGGGCCGGCGGTATGGCCGTGGCTAGGGATTATGACCGCCAGGCAGAATCCTGGCGGTATGTTGGAGGGGCCGCGGTAAGGCTGTGGCTAATGCGCCACGGTCATAATAGCTGGCGGAACACCACCAGCCTGTTGGCAGCTTTACTGCCAGCTTACCGCCGGCCACCGGGGTCATAATGAAGCCCATAGTAACAAATAACAAGATGGTGCCATTTTTTTGCAATTTGCAAAAGGCAATGCGGATGAAATAAGAGTGATTAAGCAGTATTAGGACTTTAAAGACCACTAGGCAAAGTGATTTTTTGATCTTATGCCAAGGGATCCCTTTCAGAAAATTAAGTGCAGAATTGTATTTTGAAATCACTTTGGGCCAGGTGTATTGGCCAAAATATGATGTCATAAATTCCACTTAAAATCTCCAATCGCCATGTGTGTCTAGCTCCCATTTTACTCCTTTAGGCTCTCTCGTACTTTCTTTATTCTCTCCCCATTGCCTCTTTCATCCTTTTTCCTCATTACCCTTTTGCTGCATGGATTTGGAGGGTTTTAACTGCTTTAGGGCAGACAACAAACCACTGAGATCCACCACGCTATCTTCACGTGCAGTGTACTTCACTGGGTCATTCACAGTACTGGAAAAGAAAACGTTTCTCGTGAAAACACCAGAAACATCTTATTTTCCAAAAATCAAAGTCAATCTACTTAGGAAATGCTTTTTGAGCCTCCTCTGCGTTATAATTCCAGTGTCCCTACCTGTTCCCCCTGCAAGATTGTCACATTGTTCACTTTGCAGTCAGAGAATAGAAAGTAAACAACATCACAACATTAAAAGAATAAGCAGCAATTTGTCAGAAGACATCCTATTATACTGAGGGCTGCATTGTCCATGCATGACACAAGTCGTCTCAAGGCGACACATGTCCTTAACTGGTAATTACTTGGCGAAAAAAGTGACTTTGCATGGTTTTGTGTGATTTAGTAAATACAAAGTAAAGCAAGGCCTTGTGTTACTTTGCATCGAGTAGGCATTACATGGGTAGAGCAGGTTCATTCTCATGCGCCTACCAATCTATTTTAACACAAGCGCAGATTTACAAACACTCATGAACCTGGGTTTGCGCCAAATTGGTGTGTGGACCTGACAGAGGAGTAACAAGAAGAAATATTGTTTATTTTCCTTGTAATTCCTCTTTCTATGTCTGCTGCCTACTGCAACACACATAGAAAGAGGGATATGTCGCTGAGACTTGTATTTGTGCAGGAAGGAACACCTTCCGGCACAAACACAATCCTGCCCATAACGCAGGTACACTTGCACTATGGTGCAAGGGTGCTTGCATTGGCGCTAGGCAGAACACAGTGTGCCAGTGCAAGTAGAGAGCAGAAATACTTTATACCTTTCTAAATATGAAGCATTTCTGCCCTCTTCCTGCCATGGAACGCAGTGCAGTTGTGTGGCATTGCTTGAAAGAATGGTAAATCTCCCCCTTAACCTGTGTATTTGAACTCGCAGCAACTGTAGCAAGATAAAAAAAAAAGACTCATTCACCTTCTGGACTTCATCGTGTTTTTTGCAGATGAGACTGTATGCATTCCAATGGGAATGCAGTTTGTGTTGATAAACTGAGTTTAAACTAAAATTTCCACAAAAGGTGCGCCAGCTGCTTCGATCATTTTTGGAGCCAAATATTAATGTGGGCTGACCTAGTCCTCAAATGTCCCCATGACTCCTGCCGTGGACTATCAAACCGCCACCATATTTATAGAACCCGCCTGCCTTGCGCGGACGCCTGCGCTGTGAAGGCAGGTGCCCCTCCATCAGTTTCATCACAGCACTGAAGGTTTGCTGTGCAGGTGCCTTGTATAAACCGCCTGTTCAACAACCCTTTTTTGTACTGAGGAAATACAATCCCGAAGCAGGATGTTGTTTGAACATTACCAAAAATGAATGGCCTAGACATGTAGGGAGTTTTCTTCTCGCACATGGATGCCATTCTATATTCTACCATGAGAGACAGTCGCTCCACCCTTCGTAGGGTGGGAAACTGTCACTGGGACCTGAGGGCCTTTGGGTGGTCAGGCTATGAGATCAGAACTTTACATTGGCGGAGTCCCTGCGGTGTAAACGCAGTGCTTCACACAGCTCTAAATAGAGTGGGGAGAACCACAAGCTTGGGGGGAAAGGAGTAAAGCTAATTTAATTTTGGACTCCTGCTCAAACACAAAATGAGACCATTTGTCCTTCTTTGCAGTAGAAGAAAGCGAAAGCAAAGTGTTGGGGATTGGAACATAGATAACGCATGTACATACACTCAAAGCAGTGGAGAGGTGGAGCAGAGCTCATGAGACACTAACACTGGGAGAAATGAGAGCAGCCATACCTACAAAGTCAAGTTAAAGTTATTTCTGAGGGTTTTGTTATTGCTATGGTCTACTGTACAATATGGAAGGCCATTTTTCTGGACAATATGTAGGGAATAGTGCATTACACAGCACTGGCCTCACCAAAACAGCACTTCACAATCTTTCCAATGGAATTAGGGTTCTCTCTCAAAACTATTTACAGAATGAATATCAAAGGTCGCATTAAAATACACATTGTACCAGTACTCATGGAGGAAAATGGAGGTTTGTGTTCTTACCTTTGGGATAAAAAGTGGCAAAGAGTGTCTTGTAGAGCAAAGTGGGAATTTCCATAGATATCACCATAATAGGACTTTAAAAAGCACACATTTGACTCCAAATCAGTTTTTTGGGAAAATGGTGGATGTTATTGTTTTGTTCATATTGCATTTACCAGCAACCAATGCATTTGTGTTATTTGGAGGATAAAATATTAGTACATTTAACTACTCTGGGGGGAGGATTTTTCTTGTGCAAGTTCTATGACGCACAAAATGTTGAGTCTGCCAGCTCTTGTTTTCAGCACTCATGAAATATTCTTGGCCGTGGTCTGTTTCGGCACTCCTTAAGAATGAAATCCAGGAAATATTTTGTCTGCAGAAACACAGATGAAGCACAAAAGCAAAGCACGGTATAATTATGCAAGGTACTCCTCCTGAACAGAATCAACACCCAAACACGCAACATAATCATGAAGACTTGTAAAAGTAGAATATTAAATAGTAACACTTTGTGAAAATATTTGACAAGAATAACTGGGCTACAGGCTAAATCTGTGAGCTTTCTTTTTTACTGATGGCACAGGTGTGTGACTTGTGTGTCTGTGTGAATGTATAGGGCGTTTCTATAGAGCAAACATAGCTAGACTCAGTGGAGTGCTGCACAGAGGCAATTAATACAATCATAGAGTATTTTTCATTTCCCAGCAGGAGCTTCTGTGTGGATTTTCTGCTACCTTGAGATGTATTGTTGTTTTTAAGAGGTGTGTCTTTGCTCTTTTCTAAACTGAAGGAGAGTTGCCTTGATGGATACAGGAATGCCATTCTAGATCTGGATTAGTAAATTAAGGATAGTGTGCTTCCTGTTTCTATTTGTTTTTTTTACAGTTCTTCATCTCCAGCCCAGTGGTGTCCTCAGTACGGGTCTATTGAGAGCCACTGGTATGTTTCTAGATTTTCTAGAAATACATAGTTTGATTTTCTACACCCCCTGACACCAAGGACTCAGTCCATGTGCCAAACCAAATCAGAAAAACTAGTTGTACCGCAACCACCACCAACAACCCACTGATCACTATTTGTGTGAGCTGTGTTTCGGGTATCAAGCAATCCCATAAAACATTACAGGGATAGTTAGTGTAACCTCAAGCCCTCTTTCATTAAGAAATACCACACTCACGAACACTATAATAGAAGGGATACATTTTAAAGATTTATTCGAAAATCATAGCCCTAGCCTAATGCACACAAAATCAATTGTAACTACAATGAATATAAATAAAATGGCAAAAGGAATGCTTACTAAAAGCGTAAGTAAGAGAAACTGTTCCAACATGATTGCTGTTCTACATTTATAGCACTTCAACCCCCATACTGCCACTTCTAAGAAAGAAGCTAATTCTAGCACAGCAGAAAATAAGACTGATTTCGAGCTTCGGAAGGTTCACACCTGCATACCTGTTCAAACAATAAAGCTTAAGTCAATGTAATAGCAAGGCCTGCTGCTCCTGTTGTTTTAGGCCGGCTTCACTGATAAGTTCAGCCAGCGAAGAGACAAAGGCTAAACGCCTCCCCAGTAGCCTTCAATTAGAATCAGTGATATCATTCAGCATGGCTTTTACAGCTATTGCCTGGACTGAAAGTCTCCACTTTTTGTGTTCAGCTTCTATAACCTTATTTCACAATTGTTAAAATTCCCAGAATAAATAATTAAGAAAGAATGGCACAATGCCATTTTGCTTACATTCATTCTGCAAGACTGTGTTCTTTTGAATAACAACAATAACCAAGACATGTAATTACCAACCCTCTAGAAACACTTCAGAAACCAATAGCAAGTAATGTCAAACAAACCAGTCAACATTTTGATTAAATACTGAAAATATATATTCAAGCAAAAGTGATTATAACATTGCAGAGCACAATAATATGAACTAAATGTGCATTCTATTAATGACACATATTCACTCTTGTTCAGCACATGTAACTGGGGAAGTGGAATGTCCAGAAAGGAAAAAGACGCATACTATTCACAACTCTATCAGTGATGGTGAGGGGTCAGCCAGCTAGACAGAGGTGCAGCTGGGCTTCACGATGGGGCAGGCCAGTAGAGGAGTTCTATCAGCTTGCGGGTGACATGGTCAGAGTACTTTGTGTAGGGTGGCTTTCAGTGGGGTCAGTGTCTGAGAGGCAATGGAGAAGGGTGCTGACACCATTCATATGCAAGTCCAAGAGGAGGAGAGCTTGAATGGCAGATGTGAACTCATTTTCTAGTTTGAATAGTTACACTGTCTTTAATAGAAAGCAGTGCTTAAATTGAGCAGGTGTTTGCCAGTGGGAGCCGACGGCAGTCATTTTTGAGGACTAGCACTCTCCTCATCAGGCATTTCCTGAGAGCAAGAGAGGGAAAATAAACAAATGGGAAAGAAGAGAAAGACGGAAAGAATGTCACCAAGGGAGATAGAAGGAACCTGCAAGAGTGAAAAAAGGCACAGGGAGTATCTGGTGGTGAATTAAAGAGGTCTGAGGTGGATTTAGGACTATGCCACCTTGTTATTCAGCACACCAATGTTTAATAGCACCATCCAAGGTCTTCTGAGAAACGTTTTGAGCACTGGCCCTCATTATTCTACAAATTAAGCACTGGTAGAATGTGCTGGTACCAAGCTGGTATGGTCTTCTTGGCAATATGTTCCTTGCAGGGAATATTAGTGTAAAAGGGGATCCTAAGTGATTCGATGTTGGGTTATAGTGTGGGTTGAATCGTCCACACTGATGTAACTGTGTGTCACGTACTGCGCTGGACTTCTCACCTCTGGATTTCGGATTGGCGAATTCACCAAGTTTTCTACAGGTCCTGGATACTCCCAGATAAGGGCGACCCCTTCTAGTAGCCACGGTGCCGCTTGACAGGCTACGCCAAGGCAGACCGTACCCTCCAGAAGGAGTCCCAGAGGGAAAAAAC
Source organism: Pleurodeles waltl (assembly GCF_031143425.1). NCBI lineage: Eukaryota > Metazoa > Chordata > Amphibia > Caudata > Salamandridae > Pleurodeles > Pleurodeles waltl. The sequence continues at coordinate 546,353,813 of NC_090440.1, read as the reverse complement.
CCCAACACTGGGGAAAAAACCTCTAGCAGAAACTCCTGAAGGCAATATCCAGGGTAAAAGGCAGGAAAACAGGAACAGGTAAAAATATCCCAAGGCAAAAGCAGGAACAAAGAACAGGTAAAAATTTCCCAAGGCAAAAGCAGGAACAAAGAACAGGCAAAAATCTCCCAAGGCAAAAAAGCAGGAACAAAGAACAGGAGCGAACAGCACAACCAGAAGGAAGTGTTTGCAACGCAAGGAGGAAGAAGACTGACTGACTTATATACTGAGAAAAGGGAAGTGACATCACAGGAAAGGGAAATAACACCATCTTGGATTGGGAAAGGCCCATAGACCAGTATAGGAAAAAGGAAGTAGTAGAAAAGAAAAACAGAGCATGCTGGGACGAAAACACGAAGAAGACAAGATGGACACATCATGGATAGAGACAGGCAAAAGGACCAACAGAAAACCCACCACCAACAACAAAAGAAGAAAAAAGGCTACAAGTAAGTGTAGCGTGACCGGAAGCGAAATATATGCTTCACAGAAAGCATAGTCAAAAAACGCGGGGAACGGCGCTCTGAATATCGGTAGCGCGTTCCACCCGCGAGGACAGAAAGAGACGCCGCGTCAGAGCACGGCGTTACACTGTGTTGTTGTTGCCAACTGATAAATAAGAGGAATTTGGCCTTAGTGGAGAGGAGTTTAGGGTAGGTGCTGGACATCCAGGATTGGATGAGGTGCATGAGGCACTGCCTATCAGGAGCAAAGCAGACTTTCAAGTAAAGTTGTGAATTATTAGCATATTGGTAAATGTTGAAGCTGTTACTGGTGTGTCAAGTTACAAGGTGTTCATAGGGAACTCCTGAAGTGATGGGGTGCTACTGTGGTCTAGATGTTTGTTGGCTAGGTAGCGCATGAACCATTGTAGGATGTTACCAGAGAATCCCATTCAGCACTTAAAGAGTGTGAATTAGGGTAAGATGGTTTACAGTGTCGAAGGTGATTGATGACATGCTATTTCCTCGCCAGAAAATTGCAGTCCTGAAATATGAAAGTGGATATACATTTCTGGAACCTTCTCTGGTCATAAAATTAACTGGTCTAAATCCACAATCATGCTGTTGCGAGGCAAATGAACAGAAATGACTAAGAAAAATGGCTGACACACCTAGAGGCTAAGTGCCTAACTTTCGTAGGAAAAGAGAGGCAAATTAATTACTACCGGTAAACGTTTAGGAGTGTGGAGCAAGTTCTACCAAAAATCTTCAGCTTATTCCAAACTGTTGCTGTGGTAGGTAGGAATTCTTTATATCTCTAACTAAATAGCTGTATGGAAATGTTCCTCTGAACGCATAAAATAAAACTTTTTAATATCCCTAAATAATTTAACAGTTCCATTCACAAAATATCGGTTGGTCTTTCCAAATTGTAAGAAATATCCTTACGCGTTTGTATTTTTACAGGCGAGACACTGCTTCCAAATGGAGAACAAAGGCACCAAAATGGGTAGACACTGAGAAGGAGGCCATCACAAATATACCTTTTTATTTTTGTCAATGTAATTTAACCCAGGGGGCAAGTCATACACAGAGACATCATTTACTTTATTCTTTATGAAGCACAGCTTAGAACCTGAATGAAGAAACTATGAGAGAATGACTTAAAATGACATGAGACTCCCTTCTGGGGAAAACTATATATTCCTGTATGAAACAAACTTGCTGTTTGGAAAAGCTGAATAGACTGTAACATAATAACTATCCAGCAAATCTGGACCAAAGAAATAAAATATTCCACTTCAAAGAATTGAAAAGGATACATACGTTTCCCCTGTGAGAAATATAGGCCTGATTAAAATTGCACAATACTGTTAAGTAGTGAAGGGAAGTGAATAAGCAAGTCTTGTAATTGCTTCTTTGTTTCACTGCTAGCACTGAGATCAATGAAAACAGCAAAACCAATTCCAGCTCCCAGATATATAAACATTTAACTAATGACAACGTCCATCTGTTCTTAAAAAAGAATGGTTGGAGACTGGAAGAAATAATAACATCACATAATTAGAATGTCAAAGCATTTACAAAACATACCAGAGAATTAACTAGACACCTAAAAATATGGAAAAATCGTGTTTTTAGAAACCTTGATATCTCAGAGTCAGAAACAACTTGCAAATTCTCTGCATAGGTCCTGTTACTTCAAAATGGTGGAAATATATCAATAGTACACTGCGTGTAATTCTAAAGATACCACTTAATATGACGTATGCCAAATAGTAAGGAAAATGAATGTAAAGTGTGCTGGGATCTTGAGGATGGAGAGTGGGGGACAGGTAATGCAAAAGATTCTTATTGTACTAACTGAGTAGTAAATTGCTGCTATATATCTGGTATGATCAGCTTGTTATATTCTAAGTAGGCCTTACCATTAAAATTAGGAGTGGGCAAAAGTTGCATATTTACACAAAATTTGGGGGAATTACTGAAAATTGAAATCCAAGTTTAGTGCTATATTTCTGTGTGGAATATGTTCTCTCATCCAATTTGAATGCAAAGAGGTATTTCAAGTTTTAGCCTACAAACGTTATACAAAGAAGCCAGCTAGAAGTCCATTTCGTTAGCTGTCTGGAACTTACAGAACTCTGACTAATCAAATGTACATTGCTGGTCATATATTACGTTTCCAATGAGAATTAAGGGTACAGTGGGTGCAAATGGGAAAGGTGCAAAGAGTATCAGCTCCACAGGAAAACATTTATTGTCAAAAATATATGTTTGCCTGTGGTGCTTAACTCCTGTCCCAGTAAAAAGGGGCTCATTAGCAGCTCCCACTTGCAATATGGCACTGTGGCTGGCACAGCAAGAGATGTATTCCATTAGCGGCACATTAGTTACAATGTTTTTTTTTGTTGTTTTTTTAAAATCAAAGTTTATCACAAACCTCTCAACTAATTGTGAATGATCATCAATGTCCTACATCCTACTGTATGACCCTATGCATTATTCCGCAAAAGTTTAGACATTTGTATAGTGCTATAACATTTTATAAAGTGCCTTAACAGATTAAAAACTTCTGAGACTTTTCTTTTTAAAAAATATGTACCAAGGGTAACCTTTATTTTTACTTGCACTCTTTATCATTTAACAGAAATATAATATGTTGTGTTTTATGTAGCACTTTCTACAGCAGATTTTGCAGCACAGTAATTAAGAAATGCCCCATAGTCAACACAGTGATATATTTGATCAACCTTAGAAGGTTGGAAAGATGACATACTCTAATGCGATTGAAAGTGTTCTGTGGACAGCGGTGGCTGTCTCAAATATCAAGGGGAGGGGCAGGGGGATGACGGGTGGAGTGGGGGGGATAAATAAAAAAAAAGCCCTACCATTCGCTGCAGTTGACTCCTGCCACATCGCTCATCCTCCTTTCCTGTTCTGGTATCCCAGCATTCACTGGGACACCAGAACAGGCCCCCCAGCAATCCTGGTGCTGCTTTCATGCCAAAGCTAGTATTAAAAAGCAACGTCAGGATTGGTCTGAGCAGCTCGGACTGCCGCTCAGACATAAACCTGGGGCCCGTGCAGTTTCTCCAACCTAGTTGTGTACATAGCTGGGCTGGAGAAACCTAAATGTGCCTGAGACGGGTGGCTAAACACACATGCGCACTTGGGTGCACTCAATTCCTCACCCACCCCTTCCAACTCTTTTGGCCCAGCCCCGCTCCACCCTCCACACGCTGGCTGAGCCAGCAGCAGAAAGATAAAACCATAGTGAAGTATTGTTTTATTTCTCTGCTGCTGGGTCTTAGCCAGTGAGGCGACGGTCCTCTGCCATTGTGGAGGAGCCGCCCCTGCGTGTGGATTGCACATAGATCCCTGCCAAGGGTACAGTACTGACTCGTACAACCACATGCATTACGTAGAAGATTTGATATAAGTCATAGAATAGATTGTTGAAGGCTTGCCGCTGACACGCAGGTCATACATTCAAATCCCAGCAAGGCAGTCTTTACTTTCAGTCCTTCCAGTGTAGGTAACTGAGTAATATTAAACTGGGTAATAGTAACATCTCTTATTACATCACTTAGAAGTGTCAGATGTTCAGTAGGAAGAATATAGAAAATCATTTAACCAAACTTCAACTTTTCTTTGTTCATGTAACATTTAAATAGCACACAGGAATTAAATAAACTGCTCAGAGTGATTGCCTCAATCAAATTTCACATGCATATAAACCCCGCTTGGAAGTCTGGTGCGCTTCAAAAAATGTTGGAAATTGTTACTGTGATTTGAGAAAAATGGAATTTAAATGAGAATGGATTTATCTATAATTTGTGAAACCAACGAATAAGTAAAGTCGCTCTCATTAAGTATTCAGAAACATTGCATGTGCAGTATGGAAATCCATGATGCGTGTTTTGATACTATGCATACATAATGACATGAAGCAGTTAAAGTTGTAAAAAATAACATTTAGTTAACTCTCCAGACAGAATGTCACTCAACCCAAACAAATGTGCATTAGCGCTGACAAATACACACTTGGATGAATGAAAGCACATTCATTTTGAAAATGTAAATATGTATAGTGTATGGACCGTAAAAGTAGTCAGAGTCATCCAAGCAAAAAAACAGTTTTAAATATGAGCAACACTCAACAAATGTGAAAGCTATACATATTCAGACTGGAAAGCTCTCTCCAATGCCCCATGTAAGGCCCCTCACTTAAAAATACAGAAATCAATGGGAAAAAACAGTGGAGTTAATATAACAACAAATGCAGGCTTCAAACCTAAAATATACATTTACAATGCCTATTAATATGGGTTTTCTATAATAAAAATGATTTTCAAGATTCTTTAAAAAACAGAGGGGGTACAATTAGGCTCGGGTGGAAATATAATTCCGCTTGCTAAGTTTGCAGAATTCAGTTAGCTCTGCTTTGCACGTGTAATGTGGAGTTCCAGTAAAATTCTGCCATCCGGCTCCTGGTGGAATTATATTCCCGTTTGTACACATGAGTCTCCGCAAACGTACGCTTGCAAGCATGAATGAGATTTGCTGCCCCCTAGTGAGATTTCTGGTTGCCACTGAGCCTTCCAGCACCGTTTTGTGAACTGGTGATCATGAGCAGTCACAGTTGCTTCTCAAGTAGATTTTTTCTACTCGAGAAGCAGCTAAATCAACTCGAAAATACCAGTGGTCGAATGACCGTTGGCTAAGCGGCCATGGATAGTTGATCCACCTATACAAGATTCACCTCCACGCAAACCTCAACTAAGATGGACCACTGTACAATCTATGACACTCCTCTCATCAAGTTGCATCTTCAGCCTTCTTATTAATTTGAGGGAGAGAACATCCTTGCTGAGGAAAAGGTATCCGCCAGTTCATCACTCCCCTACCCACAACTGCCCAAATAGAACCCTTCTCCATGCTGGTCAACCTGCTAACCATGTCAGACAGCCATGCAAGGGACTATTCTACTTTGAATGAACAGTTTAGATTGTTTTTTGTGTGAAAAGCATTTATTTTACTTTAAATTGTTTTCAACAAAAAGGAAGTGCCCCAGAGATTCTAACTTTCTCTTTCTGTCTAGAAGGCTCCCCCCAGTGCTTTGTCCATCACCTGGTCACTTTTCATTTGGATTCAACAAGCTCACAGGGATGTGGCACTGGTTCCACCACTGCCAGCTTTCATATTTGTAGGAACCCCACTGAGACCTGCATCCACCACTACCTCAGTTGAAGAGTGCACTGTGGAGAGACAATTGACACAGATACCTACCCCCAGTTCTTCAGACGTTGGCAGTGGTACACTAAAAAAGTTCTCTTCCCCAGTTTGAGACTTCTTTAAGATTAGCAGCAGGACAACATTGCAATATGTTTGCCTTGCCATGCTAATGTTCATCAAGGTTAGCCTGGTTCACAATATGGTACTGGAGGCCAAATGACACATATGAAGAAACATCATGCAATCCGGTGGAAGGAGCACCTTAAACAATTGCAGGTGGAGGTGGTGGTGATGAGAGAGGGGAATCAGCTTCAGTCATGGTGGGAGGTGAGGATGAAGAGGGAAACAGCTTTACACAAAGCAGCCCTGTCCCCAGCAGTGTGCCAGCATCACCCGCATCAGCAACCTCCAAATGGCACAAGACTCAGATGGAGACACCACCACATATAGTGGTACCCCAAGACACACACTGAGTCTACCACCTCCTGGTTATCTCTGGAAGTACCTGCATCAGGGGCACCACAAAAGAAAACAATCCAAGCTACTGTTACTGGCATGTTTAGGCAGGAGGGGCCCTATGAATGCAAACACCCAATGGCACGCTTGTACAATGGGAAGCTGGCTAAAAATGTAGCACTGTGGAAGGAGTGGGATTATTAGAATTTGTGGTAGCCATCTGCCCCAAATGGAGGGTTCCCAGCTGGACCTATTTTGCCAGAGTTGCTGTTCCAGCTTTTCATCATGATGTGCTGCAGAAGGTTGGATAGCTTTGTAGCAGAGAGTTGTTCACACTATCCACCTGACTACAGACATGTGAACCAGTTGTCAAGCAGCTGATTACATATGTATCACTGCACACTGGATTTCTTTTGTGAGTGTTAGGCAGCAACTATCTGCAGGTCTCAGGGCTGAATAAACTTTTACAGGCTTTCAGCAGCATGCAACAGTAGCAATGTTTGTCATGGTGAAATCCCATGCAGCTGCAAGCATCTTGGAAGACTGTAACAGCAAGGTGTTTGAATGGCTGTGACACAGGGGTCTCAGAACTGGATTTGTTTTCAAGGACGATGGCAGGCAGGTAGTGGATATTTCAGGGTCTTGTGTTTGGCGCATTGCATCTACCTGATTGTGCAGGACATTCCAAACAAATAAGACATAGTGGCCACCTGCAGAAAAAGCTGCACTTATTTCAGCCATTATTTTAAAGCCAGGAAGCAGCTGAGAATCATTCAGTGTGCTAATAGAGTAACAGTAAAAGATCTCATACAGGAGATTCCAAAACATTGGAACTCTGCCTACTACATTTTGAAGCATCTTTTTGAGCAGTACACACCAATCACTGACTATGTCCTTCAAAGAGGAGGGAGTGCAACTGGGAAAAGCATGACCATGGAGATGAACAAATGGGGCTAGTCAAATGCCTGACACAGATGCTACTTCATTTTGAGTTTTTCACATGGGAAGTAAGCAAGGAGGACAGTATGATGAGCTAAGCTATCCTGTTGTTCATAACGAAGAAGCTTATGAGTTGGTTGAGCCTTCACTTGGCTGTTAATCCAAGGCTGCAAAGAGAGATCATGTCATCCAAAGAGTATATCTGTGCAACAATACTTGATCCACGATACAAAAAAAACTAGACACTTTCATTCCTTTTGAGGAGGGAATGTTTCACAATACAAGGTGTGAATTGTTGAAGAAGGAAGAGACCTGTTAGAAGAGCAGCTGGAAGTTAGAGGCACCGGGAAGAAGTTCTGATGTGTAACTTTCTAACCTTAGAGAGGGCAGTGCTGTTTTCTCACAGCACCTAACACCAACACTGGCAACAACACCACCAACAAAGGAATAGGAACCAACCTCTGCAAAAGGTTGTAATCAAGTGGCAGGGCTTAAGTCAAGCGAGAGGTGAAGGCAACAGAGGTTGAGCAAGTGGCAGCACCAATGACCATTCAGAGGATGTCCAAGACTATCTGGATGATCCAAAAGAGGTCTACGTGGATCAAAACCCATTTGTCTATTGGTATGCGAAGATGCACCAATGGTTAGAGCTCAGCCGGCTGGCAACAAAGTATCTGGCTTGCCCAGAAGCCTGTGTGTCTACTGAGCATGAGTTCAGTGCAGCTGGTGCTGTTGTCACAGTCAGAATGACCAGTCTCTTGCCTCAAAACATGCTGCCCCTGCATAGTTTACTGTGCTAAGAGCAGTTAGTGCTGTTGTCACAGTCAGAATGACCAGTCTCTTGCCTCAAAACGTGCTGCCCCTGCATAGTTTACTGTGCTAAGAGGACCACCGGAGCTTGGGCCTCCCCCGTACTTCGGAGACTGCAGGGGCTATTGTTACACAAGTGTATCTGCTGAGTGTGTGTTCAGAGTAGCTCGTGGACAAGATTACACTGTTCCTGAAACAGCACAGGAGTATGAGGTGATTGGTCAAACTTCTGGGCGAATCCCCTGAGTTTGAGGATGAACTCTACTTCCCTGACTCAGTAAGCCATAATAGAACTTTCACATTCTTGCTGAACTGCCACCCTATTTACTAAAAGGGCATAAAGGCAATGCCTGCCTCTGTTACATCACTATTCTTCTTTTTCCATTCCCTAGTTAGGGTACCCTACTTAAGATCATTAATTTAGAAGACTGCCATTGTGTTTGCTTACATGGAAAGGAGGAGATACAGCAATAGACAATTATATACCACTGTGCTTGGATTGGAACAGGTAAGCATTGCACCAATGAGTGATATACTGTTGTGTGAGTGGTGATGATTGATTGTGTTGGCAGACAATGAGGGTGTTGTCCAACTAATATTTTTAAACTTGATTTTGATGATTTCCAATGTTTGGGGGCAGATGGATGATCCTGTCTGAAGGTGATTTCCTCTTTCTTTCAAACTTAGCTAGATTTACTTGCATGGTCCACTCCTTGCTGTACTTTTCTCAGGTTGTTCAGAGACCAGCCAGTTTAGTTAACAAATACAATCTACACAAAATGCATTATTTTGCTCTTCTTGTTCACCTACACAGTAATGCACTACAGGTCTCTCTCAAACTCATTTGGGTGAGGACTAGGACTCAGACAGAGTTGAGACTCGGAGTCAGACAGACTTAGGATGGGACTACCTCAACAGCCAAATGAAATACGTTATCTACTTCAAGTTCAAAGTGAAACCAACATGACTCAGAGGCCTACTTAGCCCTGTGGACTTCACTGAAGAGAGGTGTGTTGATTTGGGAAATGCTATGTAGTGTGCTGGCTCAATTGTCAAACTCTTCTAATTAAGTGATTGTGGGGCTGTAACTGGAGACAGACATGTCATATGCTGTACACACTCAGCTAAATGTTTTGAAAGTTGTGAGATTGCTCAGCCAGGCACACGCACCTATTTGACTGGGATTGAATGTGAAATTGTTCTCACTTTTCAATTAATCGCATAAGTCATCATGCGATGGATTGCACTGCAATAGCCTACGCTCTTGCTCTGCCTCTTGGTCCACTCCTTCTGAAGCTTACATTCTCCTTGACTCTACAATATCAACATTTACTGTTTTCCAATCCACCGGCCTTCTCTTTTGCTGCATGAAAGCTCCAACACTACTGGTTATCTTACCAGACAGCTTCAGCCATGAACCCAAGACAGACATCCCAAGAAAAATGCAGATGCACTGCGTAATTGGCATTTACGTACAATAACATTTTCCTTGAAACAATCATATTTTTTAGAACTGTGTGGTTTCACTCCTCCCTAATTTGTATTTTTCAAACCTGGATGACAGACCAATTAGATAATAACTTGGTGTCTCTGGCGTTGAAGGATTGTGTGCAATGCATTAACTGAACTGTACCATTCCTTCATTTCCTTCCACAACAGATTTGATGATGATAATGTGCTGCTCATCAATCTGATGAATATTGTTGTGCATTATTTGTCTTGGTCACAGCTTTACCCAACTCCCCGTTCCCATCCATTCATCAAACTCTAACCCTTTTCCCCTAGGCTGTGTGATATATATTGAGGTGTGATGTACAAGTGTCCACCAGAAATAGATCACAAACTTGGTGGGGTGGATGTATTAATTGTGACATCAACTCACTGTGGGATCTACTTTTTAGTACTTGCAAAGTTACTACTCGCAAAGTTACATGATAGAAAGGTTACTAGTCATAAACCTACACTGCAAGAGTTAGACCTCAGATTGCTTGGGAGCTACTTCTGCCAGTTGTTGTAATACAATTTGTTTGTCACAGTGGTCTGGTCTCCGTCTTTGATAACCCACTACCTTGGTGTTTTCTCTTTCAGTGTAGGATCCTTTGATACATTTTCCTGAATAATCTGACAGTTGGAGTTCACCTCTGGAATAGGTGGGAGTAGGAATTCACCTTGTCTTTCCTGTTAGCACAAGAACACTAATAATACCACCACCATTGCTTGATAAGATTGAGAGAGGTACCATTGCTTAATCAAATCAGGTAAGAAGTGAACTTGAAAAACTAGTTGATAACTTAGTAGTGAAGTTGTCCTTTGAAAGGAGGAATAAAAATACTACATGTTTGTGTAAGGTGGCAGACCCTTTACTGGCCAAAAAGTTACCAAGGGTAGGACAAGGGCTTTTACTACTACACTAACTACTATACTATATAATTGACTGGATGCTGGCTACTGCAAAATCTCTTCAACTGAAACAGAATTAAATCAATCACTAATCTGTTCCTGGCGATATTCCGTCACCATTGCCACTGCTTCCAACTTTGCTTCCGCAGTTGGGCAGCTAACTCCTGCTGTGTTGGGACAGTCGCCTGATGCTGGGTGTTGCCAGCTCCAGCAGCAGGAGTAGTAGCTATGTCAAGAAAGTACGAGGAACAAAATAGAAAAACATTAATTGTGATGTTAAGCTCAAACACTTCTTTATACTGTCTATAGTAGCACAGTACCAGAAGATGTCTGTTCTCCTAGCGCCATGGGAATTTAATTTAGAATTGCATAATGATTTATGATCTAGTAGTCCCACGTTACACCTAGGCCTCTAACAAATTATTGTCAAGAAATAATACCTACATTTGGCCATGGGGAAAATTAGTCCACAGGGAGGTAAGTTATATGGATTGGGCTAATTAAAGGTTTAGCTATGGAATGGTTGGGTGTCATACTCATCATGTACTACTCTTTTGCTTCTTTGTCACATTGATTGATGGGAGGAAAAATATTGGAATCGTCAATTTTTAATGGAAGACATAAAATATAACTTTACTTGGGCAGAGAAATGTGGCACAGACATCACATGCTGAGATAGAATTTACTATTTTAGGTAGGCTGGAGTAGAAAGACAGGATAATGAAGTCAAGCACTAGTAGATGAGGGAGTGGGCACTTGGAAACACACCTTGTCTTCGGTTTGTTCGTTGCAGATTGGACTGTAGGTGATGGGCAGGATGCCTGCCTTGCTGAACCAATCCAGTACTGTCAATTAGAAAGCAAGGTGACTTACCACTTGTCCCTGCCACCACTGGACTTCTATTTCCCCATGGATTGCCTGCACTTCCACCGATGTCCCAGCTGCGACTGCACTGCTGGTGGTCTGTGTGCCTGATCAAAAACATAATACACCCATTTTAGATACCGTATAGCCACCTTAGTATTTCTTTTGCGCAATGTACAACTGCCATAACTCACTGCAGTTACGTTAGCTATCAGTGTCTTCTACAAAGATCACTTTGGGAGGTTTGTGTTATTCCTTGAGGACTTTTTAAAAAACAGGTAGCAATTGAGTCAACCAAGATTTTTTTCTTCTAATGGAGGAATAGGAACGAATTGGAATTAGGAAGATTCAGGAATATAAGGTACAGCTATGAATGGATGAAGGGTAGAAGGGAATGCAAAAGATATGCGTATTAGTTGTTGTATCTCATTCCTGCCATGCTGCACTGTCATGGAAACGGCTCATATAAGACAACATTGGGGGTCCATGACAATGATGACCACTCCATCTCTGCCACTGTACTTTTTGACTGTTTGATCGCCATAAAGATGTTTGGTGACCAGAGTACTACCTGGGTGTGTAATCCTCTTTATGTTACCAAATATTTTTCCCCTCTTACTAATACACAACAAGACATACAAGGGGAAGCTTATGATAAAAGGGAGTCGATGAAAGGTACAGACAGGAGAAAGTCCACAGCGGAAATAGGAAATATGGAATAAATATGGAATAAAAACACAGGAAATGCAGAGATAAGAAACAACAACCAACATAAAAAAAACTACCAAGTATGCACATGGGCATAAATTTAGTAGCTGGGAAAAAAAATTACTTATGGGGGAGGCAGAACTGTTGGCTGCAGTGCTGGTGAAACCAGTCACACCCACTGTGGTGCTAGTGGAAGACAGCCCGGCCCCTGATGCCATCTTGCCCTTGGGTGCTTAAGAAAGAAGATGAAAAAAATGATTGGTGGTACTCTGTACAAAAAACATTTTGACCGGCACAACATTATACTTTTTAAATCGGATAGCCTATTTCTTGTTTCATAATCCTTTGTAAGAGTAAGTGGCATGATTTGTTGACAATTACGCCTTAAATCAGCCCAAGCGAGCAACTCCCTAGTTCACACTGGAACAAAATCCTAGCAGTATCATTCACTTGACTTCTACTACCCTCCTACATTCATAACTTCCTACATCGTCCCCTTCAGACTGGCACCATGCCCCACTACTGTATCTAGGGATTTGTGTTGCCCTTGCCTCTAAGGATTGTTTCTGTTCCAAAACAATCCGGGTGCTATGCAATGTAATGTGCCACCCTATTGAACCCTCATGGCGCAAGGGTACCTGCATAGGCAGCACTCGGTATGGCAGTGCAGGGAGAGAGCAGGAAAGGAATGCAATCTTAATAAATGAATGCCACATTGCTGCCCTCTCCCTTTCAGACAGCACAGCAAGTTGTCTTCCTCCTCTGCACGAAATGTTTATAGCTCTGGGCCCTGGCCACTGGTACACTCTGCACTGTATTGAATAAATCCTACTGTACTATTATTCATTTTGTAACAAAGAGAGTGGATGCAACTGCAAGCACTCTCCGATGATAAAAGTGCATTTACATTTAAGTGAGTGGCACACATTAATAAAATGCCCTTACCAGAGGGCACATGTGACCACTGGCCACAATCATTGCTGCAAAGATTGATGTATATATATATATATATATATATATATATATATATATATATATATATATATATATACACTTATATATAGATATATATATAAATGCAGAGATGAGGATAAAAAAACTAACAAGCATACACATGGGCATGTTTTAGTAGTGGAGAATAAAAATTACTTATGGGGGTAGTAGAACCATTTGACGCGCCACGACCCTAAGGTAACTATAACTCGCGACCTCGCCATGCACAGTTGTCTCATCAATAATTTTTTTGCAAATGTTGCAGTGATAATATGAAAGATGGCATAGAAGATGACATCAATGACATAATATGTGGAGTAATTAGCTGTGCATGGCAAAGGCACAAGTTATAGTTACCCTAGAGCACAAGTTATACTTTCTTGAAAGAACTCCAACTATAACTGCTGAATTTCTATGGTTTTGTACGAGTAAATTCAGAACCTAACTATAACGTCCCTGTAACCTTTATTTTTTTTCAGTTAATTTCTATGGGATTTTGTAACATATAGTAATTTCCATTACTATGGCCCTCATTACGACCCTGGCGGACGGCGTTATTTTGGAGAAAGGTACTGCCAACAGGCTGGCGGTACCTTTCCCCAAAATAGACATTGGCAGTTTGTCTCAAGCCAAACTGCCAATGTACCACTCTGTGTGCCAGGGCGGTAACAGCCGTCGGGCTGGAGACTTCGGTCTCCACCCAGGCGGCCATCACAATCCCACCCTCGGGATTTTGACTCCGCCTACCGCCATGGTTTTTGTGGCAAACTTACCGCCACGAAAACCATGGCGGTAGGCACTATCAGTGCCAGGGATAGGGGGCTCACACCCGCATGCACGCATACATTAACAGTCACACCCCCCCCACACACAACACCCCCCAGCCCCCTCCCCTGTTGGAGAACCCGACTTACCTGCTTGCAGGGGGTCCTCTGGCAGGAGACAGGACACAGCGCTGCTGCCAGCAGCAATGTCCGCCAGCGGAACACCGCCAGGCCGTATCATGTGTCATGATATGGTCGGCGGTGTTCTACTGCCATGGCGCTGCTGCTTGCCTTACCGCCATCATGACCGTAGCTGGAATTCCGCCAGCCTTCTGGCAGAATTCCGGCTACGGTCATAATTTGTCGGACTGTAGGTAGCCACGACGACGGTCTATTGTAAACACAGGGAAAATTAGACAATAACAAAATAATTACAAAAAAGATAAGAGCAGTTGGGGTTGGACTGGGTTGGATTGAAGAAAAAGGCAGCCAGCATGGAAAGAGGAACAGAAGCTGGCAAAACAAAATGGGTGCACCCTTGTGCACCACACGGTGTCGTTTTTACAGATTTTTCAGTGTGGAATGCGCTACTGGCCTGAAAAAGCAGGTTGAACGGCTGAGCAAGCATTTGTCTGCTCATTCACAGAGTTTTGCTGAATCTCAGAGTTTTTTTGTAACTCAGCGGAATTCCGTGGAGTAAATATCTGTGAGTTCTGCCCACGCCTAGGAACATATCAGTAATGCAAGCTTCTCTCGCACATACACACACAAACACAGCACACATTTGCAGTCAAAGCAAGCTACATGCACATGCACACACACACACACACATTCAGCAGCAATGCAAGCTTCCCTTGCATACCCACAACTGGTACAGCACACATTCAGAATCAGAGCAAGCTACCAACACACATGCACATACAATTACAGCAGTTAGCATCTATATATGCCTTTCAAATGCATACAGAGGCTGATGTCTATGCAGCATCATTGCAAGATTCTCTAATGCAGAAGAGATAGAGCCAGGGCCCTATCAAAGGGGGGAGGGGGGAATTTGAGGGCCGGGCCAGCCTATATTAATCTTTGCCCGTCCCAAAAGCAGCTTGCACAGTATTTAATGAAACTTAGTTTAAACTGCGTTTCGTTAAACTGCATTCACATTGGAATGCATACAATCTAATTGAAAAAACTCTGGGGTTCAGAAGGTGAATGAGCAATAAAAAATGCCTTTTTCGCTTTGTTACTTCATTTACTGTATGTTCAAAGAAAGAGTTTAAATGTCAGGCTATGGCTTCTGACAAACTGCTATTTATTCTTTTAAAAGTGGGGATGTTTTCTTTTCTGGGAGGATTTTGTAAAGGGAATTATGGAACAATTACTCTGGGATGCAGACAGGGCCACTGGAATTATTCAGCAGGGGAGGGCCAAATTAGGGGCAAGGTAAGTAAAATATGCAGCAGAAAAACGCAAATTATGCGGCTTAATGTGGGGCATTTTGAGATTATATTGTCATTTTTTTTACACCTGTTAGCACTGTCTGGGCAAAAGACCACCTCATTAGTACCAGTTCCACATCCAGATACATCGATGGGTACTCAAATTTGGCCAGTCAACCTTTGCGAAGGACCTTCCCCTGCGCAGCAGCACGTTTGGCATCATTTTTGGTAACTTTTGATCTGTTTTGAGCTATAAACAATTTTTATGGTTGTCAAAATTTGCAGTTTATGCAGCAGATGTTGGAGTGTGTGGCAAATGCAGCAAATTCATAATTATGCGGAAAATGCTGCAGTCCCAGAATGGAATAATTACAGAGGCCCTGCAAACAGAAAGTGAGAAAAGAAAGACTGTAGATTGTCAATTTGTTTCTAATACACACAAGATGTAAACACTTATAAATGAACTGCACAAATATTTCAACCTATATCAGTTATGAAAGAACAAATGAAGCACTTTTTTGTAATTGTGAATTGTGATGGAAAAAATGGTTCTAATTGGATCAAAATAAATCTTGTTGATGTACAAGTGATAACTATTGTATTGCAGCATAGGTGTAGCGCTTACTACCACATTGTGTGGCACTGAAGTGCTTACAGACATGAGCAGCAAGCTACCATATAGGGCAGTGTGTTATTGGAAGGATCTTGCCTTTGTGTTTTCATTCTATGTGGAAATGTTTCCATGTTGTGCGTATTGACCATGGTTCAGTTATCGTTTTATAGGAGACAACACATAGCAGTGTGGTGGATGATGAGGTGTTAGAGTAACAGACTTGTAACTTATAGTTTTTAGGTAGGCTGCCAGCTTTGAACAGCTCTGCAGGTCCCTTTATAGTATTTCTTATAATAGTCTGCTTAGATAGTTACTGCATTAGGCTGTCCAGTCAGAAATTCTGTGTGTATTTGTGGGTCTGAGCTGGCATGGTTGTAGGGAGAAAGAAGTGGATAGATCTGCTGGGATGTGCATTGCTTCTATCATCTCATATGTGAATGTCATTTTGAGATCAAAAGGAGTGGCCATATTGGTATCCTACAGTCTAGACTAGATTAAAGTCTTACAATTGACCCGCAGTGTGTACCATATCTCTTCAGTTATTCCATGCCTGTTCATTTAATGATGTCCGGTTTGTTTACAAACAGAGTACCAGTGTTGAATGACCCTCATAGCAGATATGTCTTATGTCAATGAAAGAGATGTAAGTTACAGTTGGCTGCCGACTGCTGAGTGTTATGTTATTAATATTAGTGTGGGGCAGAAATGTTACATATGAAATTACACAACTATATAATCCCCTGGATAACCAAGGCCCTCCCTCACTTTCCTGCCTATCGCAGTCACCAATTAGTGTATTAGGTTAATGTGCCTGCTAAATAAGGTTGCAAATACCCTAGCTAGCAGCAGTGTCAAAAGACTTCTATAATAGACTATCTATGTTTAAAAATGGTTTAATATCTAGATAGCCCTGCCAGGGTCAACATGCTGTGGATTATCTCCTTGACCATAAATTGCGGAAACCATAATCAGGACATCAGAGGCTAAAAGCATGTGTATTATAATTGACTTCTCAAGACAATCCTGCAGAACATGGGCTACAATTTTTTTCTGATGTCTTTTATCTTAATCTAATTGATGTTATAAGGTCCTAAGTGCATTATGCTTGGTAAACGTTTGGGGTAGCGTTTTTTACTGGGAGAAGTGTGGCCACACAGGGTGCTAGGAATTTAATGGATCTTCACAGATTCTATAATTTTCCTTCACAGAAATATGAGGAAATCTGTGATTTAGCCAACGTTTGGTGTTTGCAGGGAATGAAGAGATACTGGGAACCACGCAAGCCTCACCACCCAGACTTCCATTGGTGCCTTGTTTTCAGAAATGTCTAGTCCTAGAAGGTTTCCCTGGGTGCTGACTGGGCACTGACATAAATATCGCAGCCACCCACATTGCCAGAAATTGTCACTTTGTGAGGCAAAATACTGATGCTTCATTGTGTCTTAGGGGTCTAAGTGAGCCTTTTCTTTTAAAGTTGATAGGCCAGTCACACAAGTGGGGTACTGTTGTGTAGGAACGCTATGAGGTAGGACATTGTGGATCACCGCAGAGTTCATTAGTACCACCTGCTTTCACGTTTGTTTAGCTGTGTATCGTCAGTATGCACAGTGTGCTCCAAAGTACCCATTGTGTGCTGCACAATACAGCAAAAAAAAAAAAAAATGAGACTTGTGGGAAACATTTCCTCCGTGTCCTGATTTGGATTTTGGAAAACAAATGTTCCTGGAGTTTTTAACAGAAACCTTTTTTTTCCCAGTACTGTGGATAACCACTTGAAGTCCACCGCATTGCGAAGGTAGTGTGGTGGACATCAATGGGTCCTCATCTGCCTAAAGCAGTTAAAACCCACCACATCGATACAACCCAATGTCCTGTCCAACAAGAATTGACAAAAGGCTGCAGGGATGTGATGGCAACATTATACTAACTTATTTGTTCCATGATTGTAGGAGACTTCTCCAATGCTAGGAGGTCCCAGGATGGTAGACATCTGCTACTGGAGAACAGTAAAAAGCACAGTGGTCAAAAAAAGGTGGCAGGTGCTTCTAATGACCATGCACAGACAAGAGGTAGTTCCAGTTGCCATACATGTTCTAAGGAGAAGAGGGCTAGAGAGAGAAAACAAATATTGAGAAATAGAGAGAAGATAGAAGAGAAGGTAGATAAAAGAGGTTCTAGAAAAGAAGAGAAGATTAAGAGAAAGAAAGGAGAGTAAACAGAAAAAGCGAGAGCAGGAGAGACAGGAATGGGTTAATAGATGCAGCAGCAAACAGACAAGGGCAGCAGGAAAAATGCTGAGAGAGGCAGTCAGGACAGAAATTAGGAGATGGGGAGGGAACAGAGAACGTAAGAGAGAGCCTAAAGGAGCACAATGAGAGCTAGACTTGTGGGAAAAGGTAAGCAGAGATTTTAAGTGGAATGTATAGCCTAAAATGTTTTGGCCAAAAACAGCTGGCCCAATGTGATTTCAATGCACGATTTTGCACTGTATCTTCTAAAAGGAGGCTTAATTTAAGATTTAAAAATCACTTTGCATGCTGGTCGGTAAAGTCTTAATAGGGTTCAAACCATTGTTAGTTGAGCCACATCAAGTTTTGCAAATTGCTTAACAATGGCGCCCCCTTGTTAATTTGTTACTATGGGCCTGATTGCAACCCTGGCAGTCTTAAGGCCGCCGGGGCAACAGTGGTGGTTGGTCTGCCACCGTTGTGGCGGGCCGACAGCTACATTACAACCGTGGCCATTGCACCATGGTTGGACCGCCAGCACCGCCAGTTTTCCTCCACAGGAGGGGCTGGCAGTGCTGGTGATCCTAATCCACCAGGGAAGTGCTGCAAGCAGCACTGCCCTAGAGATTACGAGTCCCTTCTCCACCGGCAATTACATGGCAGTAGGACCGCTATGTAAAAGCTGGCACAGATGGGGTGCAGGGGACCACAGGGGGGCCCCCTGCACTGCCCATACTCTTGGCATGGGCAGTGAAGGGGCCCCCTGGCCTGCCCCGTCGCAATGTTCACTGTCTGCTTTGCGGCAAGATGTCCATCAGGACTTCACCGGACGGGCTTTTCCGTCCACCAAAGTCTTAATAACCCCCTTTATGTATTTGGTGAGAAGTGCTGATACCTTCTCTTTTAATGCATATGAACCATGTCCACATTGTCTGGCATGGTCACTGAAAGTACACCTTATTTACTGTGAAGTTCAAGTTCTATCAAGGAGATGATTTGATTTTCTAGTGTACATTTAAATATGACAGCCTCAACTGTTTCATGAAGCAAAACTTGACTTTTATCTGTAATAATGCAGAACACTCCCTCTGCAAGTAGATATTTCCATTTCTAGTACCATGGCAGGTGTTCATGGTTTTTACATTCACCACTCTGACAACTGCATGCTTGACTAAACGATGTTAGTTATATAAAGGATGTCACCTTGAGGATTACATGCAAAGAGTATACTGCATGAAAAAGAGTGGAGAATGTCCATAATTCCAGAAGTGGGGGACTTTGTAGCACCTAAATGGGAGGTACCATGCAAGCAGCATCAAAGAGAGTTGTTATCACAGAGCAGGATTCTAGATGCAAACCGTGAAACCCCCACTCATAGTTTTAAAGGCAACGCTGCTGCTTGTCCATCTACAGTAGCTCTAACTGGAGATGGAACTAGTGACCTCAGTCAAGCCACAGGCCTCAAATGGACCCGCACAGGTTCAGGCAATCAAATATCCGTTACCATGGCTACCTGTCTTACTGGTCGATGTCTAACAAATGTTTCCTCTTGTACAACATCTTTTGCACAATCTGTCTGTGACTATGAAGGGGGTGTGCCAATGTCAGAGCCTGCTTCACATCCATGCAGTTTTGTCTGGTGTTTTGATCAAATGTAATGTAACTATCCATCATTTGTCACATCCTTATAATGAAATTCATTATGGGATCTTCCCAACTTCCCCTGTAAAAATCACATCTAATTTCCATTTAGTTTTCACCACTGTTGTAAACTTAAAAAATGTAAAACACATAGGGGGTGATTCTGACCCCGGCGGTCTTAGACCGCCGGGGCCAGGGTCGGCGGGAGCACCACCGACAGGCCGGCGGTGCCCCGCAGGGCATTCTGACCGCGGCGGTAAAGCCGCGGTCAGACCGGCAACACTGGCGGGCTCCCGCCAGTGTACCGCTGCCCTGTTGAATCCTCCAAGGCGGCGCAGCTAGCTGCGCCGCCGAGGGGATTCCGACCCCCCCTACCGCCATCCAGTTCCCGGCGGTCCGCCCGCCGGGAACCGGATGGCGGTAGGGGGGGTCGCGGGGCCCCTGGGGGCCCCTGCAGTGCCCATGCCACTGGCATGGGCACTGCAGGGGCCCCCGTAAGAGGGCCCCTACAAGTTTTTCACTGTCTGCTTGGCAGACAGTGAAATACGCGACGGGTGCAAATGCACCCGTCGCACCTTCCCACTCCGCCGGCTCGATTACGAGCCGGCATCCTCGTGGGAAGGGAGTTTTTCCCTGGGCTGGCGGGCGGTCTTTTGGAGACCGCCCGCCAGCCCAGGGAAAAACTCATAATACCCTCCGCGGTCTTCTGACCGCTGAGCGGTATAATGGGGGCGGAATTCTGGCGGGCGGCCTCCGCCGCCCGCCAGAATCAGAATCACCCCCATAGTTTGCTAATAATTTCCCAAAATGTTCTTGATGGACATTCTCTGAGCTCTCCATAAAGTTACTTTAAACTAGTGGCAAGTTAAATTAAAACCTCACTTATGAAGTTGGGTGGAATTTGGAAACTCCATACTTTATAAAGTAGATAAAGTTTCCTAACTTTACATAAGATAAGGGTTATTCTTTTGGGTCATCCAGTTGTGATGATTTATTGATGCAGAAAGTCCCAGGTAGGGCATCCTTCAGCGAAAACAATGTTGAATGTGGAGGATGGACATCCACCATGTGAGGTAAGAGGTGTGGGAGGGAGGGCTTTCAGCAGAGCCAGCTTATTAAAAAAACAGAACTTCATAAGCTTTGCATTTCACAAAGCTTGAACATTTTAGTAAATACACAAAGTTTGGAGTCAGTATATTTGACAACTTTACATCCCTCATCTTTAAATCCCATCTAATGCATATGATTTAAAGTTGGACTGCGGAAAGTTGATTGACTGTGCTTTAACATGCACTTTAAAAAAATCCACATATTCCTTCACATAGAATCATACATTGTGCACTCTGAATATTGAAATCAGAATATCAGATCCAGAATATTGACAAATAAGTATAGATTGTCTATACCTTATTTCACATATGTGTACCGATGGAATATGTACAGATCTTCAAGGTATGTAGATGTGGAGTAACAAATGGTAAATCTATACATCCCTATATGCACTTTCCTTTAGACATTCAGTCCTTGAAATTCTTCTACCACAATTTTTTGGAGGGGGGTGTTGGAGGGGGGAAACAGTATTTAGTAGTACAAACTGTATTTGGGAATGAATGCACCTATAGAGCACAGCTTTAATGTTTGGCCATAGATGAGGGCCATGCCCCCCTAAAAGTATACTTCTGGTTATAGTCCTGGATATGCCCTGTGCAGTGTTAGTAGGGGGACACATTTCTTTCACACACATGAAAATCACAGCACAGGGACCAGCAGGTTAAGCTTTCTCCAATATACTACCCCACAATAAGAAATACCATCTGAGCACCAGAAGTACAAGCTCCCCACCGACTTACACACATACAAACTAGCAGTGGCAAAGCCAATATCTCTCACCTATGTGAGAGCTATTGGCTTTGGCAATGTGTTTTCGTCATGTTGTACACTGGTATGGCTACTGGTCTGCAAGGCTAAAAGTTGGGGTGTGGTGGGGTGAAATGAGATATATTGAGGTAGACTGGAGTGGGTAGATTGGGGGAGATTTTAGTGGGGCAGATTGGGGTAGATTGTAGTCGGGGACATTTTGATAGAGTAGGGTAGATTTGAGTGGGATTGATTGAGATGCAATGGAGTGGGGTAGATTGGAGTGGAGTAGATTGGAGTGGAGTGGGGTAGACTGGTGTGGAGTGGGTTGGGAAATACTAGAGTGGGGTAAATTGGAGAGGAGTGGAGGTGATTGGGATAGATTGAAGTGGAGTGGGGTTGATTGGGATACATCAGAGGTCTTCATACCGGGGGGCGGGTCCCCCTGGGGAGGCTTCAAGTGATCCCAGGGGGTAGGGTCTCCAGGTTGTGGCCAAAAGAAGCATTATGCTAATAACAGGGTTCGGTTAAAGCTATAAAAAAATTAGCAGCAGTAAACCGCTCTGTGATTTGCCATTACTAACATGTTTTGTTATTTATATCCAAGCTGGGAATATGTGTTGAAAGGGAGGGGATTCCAAATACTCTTCAAAACCACCACCCCCCACTTCTAATAATCACACTGCGAAAACGTATCCACATTAGTAAGGCCTATCTGACCAGAATACTATGTTTAACATCATGTATTTGATTGCGTTTTTAAAACAGTACCAGAACTTAACTGGAAAGTTTAAATAAGTCTGGACATATTTAAACATTGCCAATTTAATAGAATTATTGTGAAAAATTCAGAGGGGGATCTTGAATTTTTTTCCACTTGGGGACACAGCACTAAGAGGTTGAAGACTACTGCAGTGGGGTAGATTGAAATGGAATAAGCGGAGTGGAGGGGCATAGAGTGAAGGGGGTACAGCAGAGTGGCACGGAGTGGAATGGCATAGAGTAGAGTGGAGTGGCATGTCGTAGAGTGGCATGTGAGAGTGGACTAGAGTGAAGGTGAGTGAAGGAATGTAGAGTGGAGGTGCATGGAGTGTCATGATGTAGAGTCGAGTCGCACACAGTGGAGTGATGTGGAGTGTCGTAGAATGGAGTGGCATGGTGTAGAGAGGAGGGGCAGAGAGTGGAGTGGTGTAGAGTGGAGTGGACACAACACAAGTCCTACAAGGGCATAAGCAATGCAGGATTCTTGTGCACAATAGAAAATGGGCCTCACAAAAATGGCAAGATGGTTCAGTGAGAGACCACTCACCACTGACATGTGCACTGATCTGAAGTTCAGGACCCAAAGCATTATCAGGTAGGGGTAAAGGGGCTATAAATTCATGCCGTTTAGTAATCTGATCTAAGGGTAAACACAAAAGAAAATAAATTGCTAACTAGGACAATATGTCTGTGTGACATAATGAAGGCATAGAGACAAAGAAACTAGTACGAAAGAGCTGTTCACATTTTGGAGTCAATTTTCTACTCAAAACCATCCAGCCCAATTTCACTACAATGGCCTCTAATACCAAGGACCATCATACCTTCAGTGATGATGGAGCAGGTTTGAACCATTGCCTAGCAACAGCAATTTTCTAAGTGTTTGGGAAGGGATGTAAACAAATCGGTCATACCTTGCTGGTAATGTAGTGTCCACATCGAAAATGGTCAAGCAAGATAGTAAAGCAATTGCCTCAGACGCTCCTGGGGCAAACAAAGGCTAATGTGGAAAATAATCTGTGCCATTCTTGTGGCAGCAGCAGCAGTTGGAGGCAATTACAATGGGTCTGATTCCATTTTTAGGTTGAGCATAGCAGTGCGCAAGCGCTGCTTTTCTGACGTGTTGGTATGTATCTGGGCTTTTAACCACGCACACTGCACGCCCATCACTATCACTCGTTCATGGGCTTGCCTTTCAAAAATCCTTTGTTTTTGTTGGTAACTGCTTTAGGTTTGTCCCTCCTTAGGGCAATTTTGTTACCGCTTTGGCCATCAACCCTGTTGCATGGATAACTGCACTTGCCGATAACTTTGACTGCGAACAGACTTTTTCTTTTCGCCTCTCTCTTCACACTCACTGCGGCGCTTTGAATCGGCTCACTTATGTGAACTGTTTTACTTTTTATTTTCAGTCTGTGTGGCAAGAAAAAATCCAGTTATGAATTTACTACGCTAATAGCTCTACCGCGAGACCCATTGCATTGCAAATGCTTGTTTATCAATGTAGTAAAGCCTGCTCAACTCTCATGAAATGATGCCAGCCAAGGTTGTCAGACAGGAAGCACTTTGTATATTTCAAACATTCGATCATGAATCCAGAGGTTACACTTGTACGGTCCTCAGATGGCCTTTTGACTAACAGTAGCAATCATCTGGCACCGGCGAGATCAGCAAAGGCTTATTCTGAGTGACTGAATATTCAGTAAAGAATAATTATAATTTTGGATACCTCTCAAAGTCTCAAATCAGCCAAGGAGTAATTGTGAAGATAGCTGAAGAAGCTTGTAGGGTGGAGCTCCCGTGATAGGTTGTTTGCCGTCTTAAAATCTGACTAGCTGGAGGGATGGAGCGCTTCTGAATTTCAGGTGTGTTTACATAATCTGGTTTGCCTACAAGAGATGAGAGCAATAGCTGGGAGGGGAGAATAGATGTCATGCAATGGTGTAACAAAGGTCCCCGCGGATGCCGTGGTGCAGGGTGGGCGGAAGAGGGCCAATCTCCAGGGGACCCCCTCAGCACAGTACACTGTGCACAGGGGGCAGGCCCCTGGCTTGGTCCAGGAGGGAGCCCCCCCTTAAGTTTTGTTAAGCCACTGACGTCTTGTGTTAAGTGAGTCCATCCCTAGTGAAGCCCCATAGCACACCTTGACATTCAGAAGATTCACCAGCTCCTTTTGCGTAGATTATGAAGCCACTTCCCAGCTAAAAGATTTCCGTGCTTGCCCAAGCATCATGGGTCACAAGTCATGAAGCCTCCCAAAATATAAGCAGGCCCATAAAAGTGTTAGCCCTAAAAAAGTTAAAGAAATCTTGGGATGATTGAATGTTTAACCTATTGATTTGCCCAGTCATTGTTAACGTGAAATTTCTCTTTGCAAAAAAAAAAAAAAGGAAAAGACGAAAGGTATTCCTAAAACGTTCCACACCTGATTTCTCAAACACTATTGATTTAAAAAGATAGCTTAATCCCAAAATATTCAAATACTAGTGATACCTGAAGGGGGCAGGATTATCTTCTTAGTTCGTCTAGAGCTGTTCTTTTCCTGATCTGCCTCATACCCTCAAGCATCACCAAACTGCACAGCAACTTGGATACTACCTGTAAGAAGCCAATGGAGCTGCTACAAAAAATTGTAAATCATCAAACTACTTTGTTTGTTCTTACCATCTAGAAGAGTTCTACATACTAAGCAAACAGGAAGGAAGACAGCAGACAGCCTCTCTTCTCTCCGTGTTGAATACGACCTATTGCCAGGTTAATCCCGTGGATGCTGCACAAGAATGATTGGCTAGCATGAATGTTGCTGGGAATCCAAAGTGAGTAAAAATTGAACACCAATACTCTTATCTGACCCTTTCCAAGCTCTTGCTTTGCAGCCAGAAAAATGATGAAAATCATTATTTTTTAGCGTGTTCCAGCAATGCAAAGCTTACGCTTCTGCGTGTGTAGTTTTATTAAAAAATGACACAATGTGATATTTTTATACAATAAATATTTTTAACAACAAGAAACGACAAAAATAAAATTATTTTGTCATGCCAACATGGTGTTTTATTAAGTTGTGACTATTACTATTATGGTAAAAGGAAAGAAAAGGTAATGGTTTAGGTTTGGGATTAGGGTACTATATTCCATAAACATTAAATTAGTTTGAACAATCCAAGAAAAAGTAACATAATAACATGAGAAAATACAAATTATAGGAGAGGGGTGAACATAGGTCATAAAGTTTCAAAACACCTAGATACTCTCTCGAT
Source organism: Pleurodeles waltl (assembly GCF_031143425.1). Classification (NCBI taxonomy): domain Eukaryota; kingdom Metazoa; phylum Chordata; class Amphibia; order Caudata; family Salamandridae; genus Pleurodeles; species Pleurodeles waltl. The sequence goes on along the minus strand of NC_090440.1, from coordinate 546,328,365 downwards.
AAGACCAAGCTAATAATAGATGGAATCACAACTTTGATCTTCACTGACCAATAGGCCTGAAGTATAGGAAGTGCTTTGGATATTTTTAAAGACTTCACCCAGCATACCGTCACTTGCCGCAGCCTTGGTATTTGAGAGTTTCACCTTGGCGTCTGGTATTTGGTCTTACTCAGTGTGAGAACAGTTTGCAGTGTATAAACACTTACATACCTGCCAGCACTAGGAAGAGCAAAGTGGGAGATTTTTAAAAAAGTAATCAGGAGAATGTATTTCCCCAATTGCCTTCTATCGAAGCAGAGGCAATTTTAGGCGGGAGACAGCCAACATGAGCCCATTTTTGGCTGAAAGAATTGGGAGTCTTCCGCCTGAGCCGGGTCTACTGGCGTGCATGCACTTATAAAACTCCAGGGAGGCTTATTTAGTATCCAACTCACTTTGCATAGGAGTTCCAGCTATTAGAGTATGAACTGTCTCCATGGTTTTTCTATGATGCCTTTGCCCCTTCAGTAAGGAATATGTTAATAAAAATGAGTTTTGTATGATCATAATGCCTGAAATATGAATTTCACTATATTCAAGTTATTCAAATTTGCATCTGCCCCATTTTCCCTTCACTTGAGTGCCTATATCCTGATGTTCCTGAATATAGCTTTGTTCATTTGCTGTTGTTTACATGCTTTACGGAGGTTATGTCTATAGCTGGGGGCAGGGACATCATAAGGTGTCCAATGCAATTGTTTCTTCCAACATGCCACATAAAATATTACTTGATCGGTGTGTGCACAAGGGATAGCAAGCATTGGCAATGCCATTTGGTCTGCTGTATAAACTAAAGTTCCTCTTTAGTCACTGGTGAGTATAGCCTGTCAATAAGTCATCATAAATACACTCTGTCACTCCTCTCAAATAAGAAGCAGAATATAAAAAGAGGAAGAACAAAATAAATAAAATGAGAAAATGGAAAACTAAAGGACCAGCTCAACAACACTGGCACTGGTGAGCACTCATTTTCAGACAGATGTGATCAAAAAAATGCCATGACTAATCTCACAATAGAGCCAGTGGCAAAGTGGACTGACCTACTGCCCGTGCTTTTTGCTGTTGTAGGACGAGAAGAAAAGTAAGGACACTTCAACAGACAAATTGCAGAATAGGGCTGATCTACAGGCTCTCTGTATAGGGATGTTTAAAGAATGTATTTGTTTTCAAAAGCCTGGCAGACAACTCAAACTGTTGATCTCTCCTTCCATGGTATCGCAAGGATAATCACACTGCAATTCTCCTACCTGCTACGTGTTGTCAAAAAGGGCAACCAAAGAACTTGACTACTAAGGTGATATGTGAGACTCCATGTAACAAAATACTTATCTAAAGCACAAACACAGTGCAATAACAACCCCCCCATGCAGGCTTACTGGCCCTAACATATGCTTTTAATAATAAATAAGTCAGTTCTACAGCCTTTGCAGGGGCAGCTCCTCCGCTATGGTGGCAGAAAAGCTTTGCCCCTCCTGCCAGCAGCACCAGCTGCAAAACATTTACAAAAAACCACCATAAACTAAGTTTATTATGGTTTTGTTGTAAAAAGGGCGGGAACATGGGGCGGGACAGGGACCTAGGGGAGTGCACATATATGTTTGGCCAGCTTTCTCAGGCTAGCCAAACACACATGCGCACTAGGCTACAGTGCCAGTTTGGAGACAGCAGGCAGAGACATCCACTTTGCCTCTGAGCACCCAGGCAGGGCATTCTGTCCAATCCTAATGCTGCTTTCATGCTGCCAGCAGCACAAACGCAGTATTAGGATTGGCCGAAGGGCAGACTGGGAGCCTGTGCTTGCAACTTCTGGCAGCCAGAAGAGCGGATCAGAATGGCGTGGTGCGGTGAGAAAGGTACATTTAAAAAAAAAATATATTTTTTTTTCTACCCCTCTTCCCCTACCGTGCCGCCCCGCCCCTTTTCCTTCCCACAAGCCACGACTGGGCTTTTGTCATGCCTTTTCATAAACCAATTTTAGACCTATTAAACATAGGGACAAATTATTGCATTTAAAATTTTTACACCACCCTTACACTATACCAAAAGCACTGGCCAAACTCGATCTCACAAGACCACATCACTGCTCGAAATGTAAAGCAGACCACACTGACTTTGCACATTGAACATGGAATTGTCATGCCATTAAATTGTATTGAGGGAAATCCTCTCCAAGATATCTGCCAGGCTTGGCCATGCCCTGGACCCAGACCCCGTAATGGCTCTCTTAGGATATGTCATACCCTTGAGCAGCGCCTTGCAGCCATCATCTTAATATTGGTCAAGAGACAAATTGCGCGTTGCTGGGGCACTTCCTGCCTGCCAACTAGTGTTGCCTGGTTACGAGATGTATCCTTCTGTGATAGTGCAAGTGACCTATATGCCTCCCTACAACCTATTACATCTAGGCCAAAGGACATCTGGCAGCTGCTGGGAGATTATCTTTTAACGCTGTACTCAGATAACGAGCAGACTGATACTGACTGACCCATCTACTTTATACTGTTTGAAGCACGATTAGATTTTAGCAAATAGGTCATTGTATTATTGGGTGGCACTGTATAGGTCTTTATCTGATTGTCTTAATATTCTTTTTTGTTACAATCCTCTACATTTCCAGTTTTCCTTTTTTCACTTGTGGAATGTCAATTTGTTCTGCCGGCTGTGCAACCTGTTCAAAATGACGAAGGTTTTTTTTTTTTTTTTAATGCCAGACCTATGACATCTGGCATAACTTTTCTCAATTAACCAAATAACATACATAATCTTTCCCACAAGGCAACCATCAAGCATACAGTCATAAAAATGCAAATGTGTCCAAAATTGCATTTGACATTACAATATACAACCCTTCCTAAAACATCCTAAAATCGATTATCACAAGGAAAATCTTCTAGCCCCCTTCCCCCCCAGGATTTGTCAAAGGACTTGACCAACACTAAAGCACTTTACAAATACAATAATGTGAGGTATTTCATGAAACAAAATGCCTGTCTTCAGGCTTTAACCCAGTGCAACATCAAACCTCACATAAATGCCTCTTAGCTATAACATATGGTTTTCACAGTAAATATGTCTGGACTAGTGTCATTAGCAAAACTTTTCATAATAAGCAGATCAGGGCCTTGATCATTAGTTTGTCAATGTGACCAACTCAGTCTTGCTGCATTGAGTATACACAATCCAAAATAAGCACTACAAGGACTCTTTGTCAGTGAAAGCACACAGCTTCTGTAAAATCAAATGCTGTACTCAAGGTAATAAAATGAGGACGAAGCCAAAGTCTTCTCTGTAGGGCTTCTTAAAGCTCTTTTTCTGTGGGTCACATAAGGTCTAGAGTTGTAAAGAACACATTACCTTTGGTAACACCTTATCTGGTAGAGACTATGGGCCAGCTGTACAAAGCGTTTTTCTTTGTTTGCAACGGCCTGATTCGCAGAAACTGGGCCTTTGCGAATGAAACAAGGCATTTGCAATGTACAAAAGTCCAATTTGCAATTCAGTAACCAGTTACCAAATCTCAAATTGGGTTTGCAAGTCGGTATTAGAAAGGGGGGTGTTTAGGGTGTACCTTCCTAATACTGAATCACAGTGGCATGTGTGAGGGATTTGCGCCCAAAAACATTCACATTTTACCACCAATTCAGTTGGCGATAACCAGTGTTCCCTGTAAAGTCCGCACGCGCACCCTTCCTTCCCCCACCGCGCAGGCCCCTTTGCCAAGCGTGCAGATTTCTGCAATGTCACGTTCCTGCCTGCATCACGCGAGAGTGTGAAACCGTACGTCAGCGATGCATTTAAAAAATAGAAACAGCGCGAAAACACAGTCACTCTCTTCACGGCAGAGCAGGACAAAGAACGGCAGTGCAGCCACACGAGGACAAATCACTGCACAAGGGGAGCACCAAAGGAAAGCAGGTACGTGTGTTTACAGGGCCTCGGCAGCACAGCAGGCGTCTCCTTAATCTGCTCAATCTGTAAATAAAAACGTGGTGGTGCCTAAAGCCCTCCACTTAGGGAAAAGCGCCCGCTCCGCAGTGGGTGGGCGCGGCCCGTTAGGAGACGGGGCCTCCAAGGCCCTGGGGCACTCCCCCCTTTCCTTCTGCCGGGGGTGCTGGAGTTCGGCCGGATTTCTGCCCTGACGCCTCGCAAGGCGTTAGGGCGGAAGTTAATCCTGCGGGGGGCATGGCGTGGGGCCGACGTTCGCTGTGCGCCGGTTCCGGCCGCCGCATACTGGTGGGGGGCTATTTAAAGGCCCCCCCAAGAAGGCCAGACCTTCTTTTCCTGTGTGCGGCGGCAGGACCTGGCGTGCGGCCCGCGATTGTTGTGGATGCGGCGTGGGCGGCGTGTCCGGGATCGACGGCAAAACATTGGCGGTATGAAAGGGGGTTGGAGGGGTCCCGGTCTCCTCCTGGGCATCCTTTTTCATTGGCGCATTGGCCCCGTTCCGGTAAGCACATGGGGTATTTGGCTTCATGGGCAGAGCTCCCGATTCGGCAACTGGAGATCGGGGTTTGAGTCTTAGCGTGCATCAACATGCCTGTTATTCTGGCCACATCTTTTGACGCGCGTGCTGCCGCGGGGGGGGGGGGTATGGGTGGCTCGCGCTAATGGCAAAATCTATGTGGAAACTAAGGCCGAATGCGTGTCTATGATGTTTTCAGTAGAATGGTGGTTATTACTTCGGCTGTAACTTCACGTTGGTCGCAGAGACAAATCACCATATGTGCTAGAGCGAATGCGTGTCTGTGAGGTTATTTTTCACAAAGATTGTTATTACTTCTGCTTTAGACTTCACGTTGGCCGCAGAGACAAATCGCCATCGTTGCTAGAGCGAATGCGGGTCTGTGAGGTTATTTTCACAAAGATTGTTATTACTTCGGCTTTAACTTCACGATGGGTCGCAGAGATAAATCACCGTCTCTATGTTACACCGTTTTACTGTCGTGGGTGAGCTGATTTTCACGTTACTCTGGGCCTTTTTGCAGGGGTTAATCCGGCCTGGGTATGCGTTTGGTGGACCGCCCGTACCGTGTTAAGAATCTACGGATGTTTATTAACATCTGCAAGGCTTTATCGTTAGGCTCCTTACCTTGCTAGAGCGAAGGCTCGTCGGTGCTGTAATTAGTACAAAAATGGTTATTACTTCGGCTTTAACTTCATGTTGGTCGCAGAGACAAATCACCGTCTTTATGTTACACCGTTTTTACTGTCGTGGGTGAGCTCATTCTCACGTTACTCCGGGCCTTTTTGGGCGGTGATTAATCCGGCCTAGTTATGAGTTTGGTGGACCGCCCGCACCGGGTTAAGTCTATCGTGTCCTAGTTCAATTTACAGCGGGTTGTCCAAGTCGAACTATTGATCCCAAAAGCGCCCAGTGACGAGAGGAACATGTTTACAAGAATTCTAATTTACTAAACTATCAGCGGTGCTAGGTGCAGCGTATCGATTTACAGTGCAAATTCAGGGTGGTACTCTTGAATGCTGTGTCAATCAAGCCTAAGAATTCAGGGCCATGTTCAGGGGCAGTCTCCGATCTTGTTTGGTCTCCCACATCTAATGCTTCCATTACGGGCCCCGAACGCGTGCATAGGCGTGGCGCGCTCCCTGGCTTGCGAGGCGGGGCGTCAGCTGCCCTAGCAGCCTTTTGGAAGTATGGTGTTTGGTTTGGAGCTCTGTGGTTTGGGTCGCTAAAGCACCTGCCTCATAATGAGGAGATCCTGAGGTCAAAATCTCAACGGTTCCTTGAGTATATTCTATTTTATATAGCTTCTTTACTGTCATGGTGGTTTTTTAATCATTGCTAGCTGATAACCGTCGCGCGTAATGGATGCTGCCAGGGATCCCTCACAGCAGTCTGGTGGCTGAGCCATACTGGGCTGGGAGGGTGTTATGACTGTCATTAAGACAGGTACCGGTGTCTAGGGGTACTTGATGATCAAAGGGGAGCATGTTGTGGTAATTATATGGTTACCAACCCAAAAGAGGGCATCTTTATTGTTCTAGTTCGCCCTATGGTGTTTGGTCTTAGGCGCTGAATTAGTCATGTTCAATGGAAATTGTTGTAGCAAACATGTGGACACCCAACTAGGTGGTGTACCTGTGCTGTGTTGTTCGCTAGCACACAGCACGGTATGGTTGGGAGCTATGGAATGCTGTTGGGTCAAAATTTAGCAGCAATTTTAGGCATATGGCCTATGATATGTAGGCGAAACAATAGCTTTTGCTATTGGAGTAACCAAAAAAAAAAACACAATAGCTGATACTCTCACCATAGGAAAATGGCGGGAAGGGCGGTCATTCCCTAAGGAAGATTTTCACTTTATTGGGTTTAGTTGCACGTTAAGGAGCTATAGCTCAGTGGCAAGGCCTAGGGCCTCTGGGGCGGCAGGCCCTCCTGATCAGGGGTTCGTAAACTTGTTGAACGATGAATCGGAGTATGGGAAGGTGGGTTCGTACCCTCGTGGGTACTGGCCCTTGTTATGGTGTCTGATATATTGCACTGGATTTGCATTGGCAATCTAAGTTCGCCCAGACTACGCTTCCTTCTTAGTTAAGAAAGGCATTTCCCTCCTTCTTTTGGCTGGTTAATGAACAGTCACATCCTTTCATAGGTAACAACAAAATAAATAGTGTTCTAAGAATTATCATCAAGTGTAGTTACTTTTCGCGTAGGTACATTTGGTCTACAGTTTCTTTTGAACTCAGTACTCTCCTTTGAGGTAGTTCGCTCTCAGGTTAGAATCATTTCTTAATCAACACACATACGGTATGAATCCTTGGTGCTGGGTCTACATATATACTTTAACAGCATCCCTGTTCCCGAGTGTAGATTTAGCGCCTTGTTTATCAAAGGTTCACCTTCTCGGCGAAACTGACGAGATGCCTCGCTGTTTCTTAAGGAGGGACGAAAGTCCCCAGGCTGGAGGTGCTTTGTTCACCAGGGTGCTAAGGGGTGATGGGGCCTTTTTGTCGGAGCATTTCCTCATGGGAAGCGGTGGTTTGTCCTGGGTTTTTTATTACACAGTCTCATCAGTTGTCCAAAAACTCGGTTAGTGACCAATACTTCCGGGAGCAGCAGGTTGGAGATACTGGTCGTGCTAATTACTGGTCATTCTGATTCTAATGTGGATATTTGCAGGTGAAAATTCAAGGAGGAGTGTATGAAGAGGGAACAAATGAAATGTTCAGTTGCTAAAGTCTTGCAGGTCATGTTGGCACTGGTAAGGAACCATGCAGGCTCCATGTGGGGTGCGGTAAGTGAGCACAGGGGTACACTGAATCCAACGTATTATAAAAAATAAATAAATAAAAATATATATATATATTTTTGGGGTCGTTTGCACCGTCACATTCATAGGCAGGAATGCTGGGTAAAACCAATATTTCACGGGATCTCAGGTAATATGGAACTATTGTCTGGGTGCTTATGTAACATGAGATGTAGGTAATAGGTATTTGTGCCAGTGGATATAGTACTGTTCCTTTCGGGCTCATCGCTTCTCATAATTGGCAGAAGTGTGTGAGAAGTACCATCAGGTGGAATGAATGGTACAACTGAATTAGGCATTACCAATTAATAAGCATTGAATTCAATCAAGGGGTAGGTCATCCGTGTTAGCAAACTCTAATTCGGAGAGCAGGTAGGGGGCTGGGCTTGGTCGCGTGCAAGCATTAATACATCGCCATAATGTAGATCCTCGATTCCTGCTTTAAACTCGGGGCAGGGACGAGTTCAGCGGTTATGTTTCACAAAGGCGATGTCGGCACCAAATACTCTCTTGGCACAGGAACAATTTTCCTCAGCTATAATTTGAAGGGGCATTACATATACGTAATTTAGTGTGCCAAGTTAACATGGCTCACCGCAGGATTTGCATAGAACCTGATGCTACTCTGCGTCTGTCAGTGTTCTCCAGCCTTTAAAGCCTGGGCAGTAGAAAAAGAACCCTAGTCATATACAGAATCTCTAAGGTGGCTCCTGGGGCTGGGATAGCTTAACCAGCTAGGGTTTGCATTATTACCTGTAGGCACAGCCGGGGCGTGTGCACTACCAGCATTTAAGGAAGGTCTGGCAAGAAATAGGGTGGGAAGGCTCCTTAGCACCCTGGCGGTGCCACAATGTCTGCATCTTAGGAAACTAGCAATGAGAGCTGGTAGATGGAGCTTCTGTTGACCTTTGGTTGCATTGCGGGGTGAAAGGCTTAAACACGAACATATTTCATTGCCTTAGTAGCTCGAATTGAGGGGGGTGGGGGCTCCTGCCCTGGGCCACCCTATCTCTCACCCATGGCGGGTGAGATACCTAATCATTTGGGAGCCCATCCCTTCATCCTTTTGAGGTCAGAACAATGAACACCAATTTTACAGTAACCAAGCTACTGTGAGTCCGTAAATGGCAATTCAAAGAGGTACCCGTATGATACCTGGTCAGTTCCTTGTCCTTGGGTTCATAGGTATGTTTGTCAAATACATATCTCTTCGTTCCGTGAATTGGCGCTGTTTCATCATGGTGGTGTTGGCAGAGGGGCACCGATGTGCGCCAGCATGACTGCACTCACATCTCATGTGTCATGGCACAGCTTACACGAGTCCCTCCCTTCTCAAGCCTTGGGGCTCCTTTCCCTGCCCAATGCAAGCCTAGCGGGGGCATAGCAAACCCTCGCTGGGTCAATTGCAGGTTGTCTCTCTCTCCTTAGCGGGCCGTCTCTCTCTCGCCCTGTCGCTGGAACCCCTGTGGTCCCACTCCTTAGGAGGCCTGTTCCGGCCAGAACCCTATGATGCTTCAGCAGCATTCTGCTGTGACCGCGGCGAGCAGCTGCTCATTTGACTTAAAGGCATCCTGTTGGTGGGCAGTTGAAATCTGTAAGGCAGCAACCCCCATTTCCTGTGGGACAGGCGTGCACTTCCTCAGCAAGGTTTTCCTTCACACGGGTGAAGATGAACGGGTCCGGCATTGGCTCTCTTCAGACAGGGCGGCGGACTCAAGAATAACCGTGGCCCCCAACTGGTTATTTGTCGGTCATTTCTTCAAGGGGCGGCTGCCGCGGCGGCAAACGTCGGCATGTTCTCAGGGGAAGCAGGAGCAAGCGGCTAGGGGCCCCCTGTCTGCTGCTGGCGTTGTATTCAGCCGGTGATGCATTGGCAAATGCTATTCTGCTTCGCTTATGCCTCGCTTCTGTAAAACATACTCATGCTTGTTTTCTTCTGTTTCAGTAGCAGGACGGGTTATGAGTGCTCAGTCACTCCTTTGTCTAGCAGGCGGCTTACAGGTTGCCTCCGCTCCGTAAGCCCAGGCCGGCATGGGCTGCGCAGCATACACAGTGGTGATCGTTGGGCTGAGAGTCGCTCACCTACAACAACTGGTCCTGAAGGTGGAGGGGGCGGGGGACTTCCGTTCCCAGACCTCATTGCTGTATACAGGTGAGACCTGGTCATGGAAGGGTAAGCCTACCATGGTACTGCCCCGGTTCAGGGCGTACAGGGAATACCCTACACAAGACTAGTGGTGGTGCAGTCAGACGCTAAGAACAGGATGCATATCTCTGATGTGGGCACGGACCGATGCAGTGAGGTCATTGGGGCCTTTTTTCCCATGATTCGTTTTTGGTGGGGAGGGCAAAGGACCCTGGCCCCCTGGGCGCCCTCAACTCTGCCCGGGCCCAGGGCGCTTATGGATTATCCCCCACAAACTGCTGAAAGGCGCGCACATGTTTCACAGCGACCAGGTTCATTTATCTGACGAAGGAACCGACCAATTTATCCGTGACATGTGGGGTTTTGCCCGCAGCCTCTTTTTGGGTGGGGAGGGCGAAGGACCTTTTGGGCCCTGGTCGCCCTTGTGGCGGAAATTGAGATAAAAAATGTGACTAGAAACAATAGGAGGGGGTCCCCAAGGTGGGGCCCCCAGTAGGACATCTGGGATAGGATCCTGAAGTTCTGAGCCAACCAGCGGATGTACACACCAGATCAGGGGGTAAGAGACCTCAGATCGCTGGGGGAGAACATGGGGCTCCAGCTCTTGGCTCCCCCCATTACACCCCAGGGCTGATTGGTGTTTGGAGGAGGGGCGGAACCCGAAACTGGAGGACAAGGTACCGTGTAGTCAGGGTAACCGTCCCTCCTACGGATACAGGTGAGACATGGGTCACCTGTGTGGTCCAAATGGTGGTTCAGGACAGGAAGGGATCCTGTCAGATTGGTTATGGTCACAAGAATTTCTCAGTAACATGTAAATAAAAATGTTTTCTTTATTGACTAACCTTGCTATACTTGCTATTTGATGTTTGGCTTGTTGAAGTTATGAGTTATTTGAATTATGTCTTTTTGAAAATAAAAGATACCTCTTCCAACGAGTAAAGCTTGTCGGAGTGTGGGCCGTTTTGGAGGCCTCCGGATCCTAACCATGCAGCTGCAGCAATTAAAGGTTACTGTGTTACTGTCCTATCTTATGTTAACAGTTGCACACTGGAAGAGTGATCAGACACCTACTGCTTTCGATTAGTGGTTAGGCATATGCACACATTGCTCGCAACAGTCGGATCAAATTTCTGCAATGCTGACGTCAGCCTCAACGTTTAGTACCATAGATCATGATTTTTTTTAACCCTTATGTAAAGATGAGTTTTTCCCTCTCTATTTCTGTAGTGGTAAAGGGTATTATCCTTATTGTTTCCTATGCTGAATATATAAAAACAATTAAAGGTTAAAAGTATCACTATTTCCAGCAAACTTTTTCACACAAACATTTATTTTGGTTTGGCTGGCATGTGTATATGGGAAACACTCACGTCACAACCACCCTCCAGGACGTGACATTTAACTACGGATAATACTTTTTTCTCCCGAAAATGAGCCACAATGAAATAGACACGTTTCTTGTAAAAAAAAAAAAGATAAAAAGATCAATTTCACAGTGAAAGATGAGCAACTAACAGATTTAGAAAACGCATAAATCAATATAAACTTCAGACACAGTCACAGCTTTTAGTGTGTCAATGAAGACTGCCTTTTGGCACTGCGCAGAAGATGAGGCGGCTTATATGCCTAAATAGTAGTTTAAAATACACAACGATTACCACATTCCTGACTAGTGAAGCATTCCGTTCACGAAAATAACCAATTATAAAAAAGCAGTAAAATTAGAATAGAAGCAAGGAGTATGGATGTATAAAAACCCACTTGTCAGAACACCGTGGATACATATTTCACAAACCCCGTCCTCGCAGAGTATACAAATATGTGATTTGGGGAAAAATAAACTGTTTCTACATGATTGTACACAGGTATGTACAGAGAGCAATGTGTCTCTACATGCCTAATCCCTCACTAAGAGATTTGCCACATCACTGGAGCAATTCGCTGCATCCACTCTGCGTTTGTTTACGCGGTTGCTAGCGACTGCCCTTCCTTGTGCCTACTTGTCTCGAGGACGATGCCTGGGCACAAGTACAGTTACTGAGAGGCGGGGGCAGTTTTAAATGCAACAAACGCCATTCGGCGCATGCAGAGGTTCAACGAAGGGTGAGTCCTCCAGAAAGAACCCGCCCACCAACAATGATTCATGGTGCTCATAGCGATCCATGGCCTATAATTATAAACTTCCTGCATTACTCCATTTGTATTGAACAGGTACGAGAACAATTAATGGCATTCTAATCGAGGGCAACACTGAAAGGGATTATCGTTATTAAAAGCATTTTTTTTAACACAAGGTCATAAAAACGTCTGATTTTGCACACCAAATGTAGAGGTCTTTTCATTAATATTGTTGTTACTTCTAAACTTAAAGCTGCTTTAGTGAGTGCCGTTTCACCCAAATCGAAGGCACGAATAAAGGAGTGATGAGAGTGCAGAATCACGCATGGCATCGATTTACCGAATTCCATCAGGGACGTGGGTTAATCGGTCACTCACTTCTGGCGACACACACAGTAGCCAGCTAGACAGGCCTTGTTCTACTAAAGGCTGTAGTTGGTCAAGCAGAACCTCTCTCACACCAGTGGTCTCAAGAGGAACATCAATCCTTGAAATCTGTGCATGTGAAGAGTTTTGAGAACAGGCTCTCTCCAGCATTTACTTACCAACATCAAGTAAATGCTAAATAAAGGGACAACTATGACTTTCCCATCACAGAGGGGTTCATGGCATTAGAGTCTCTGATAACCCCAGACTCTGCCTTTCCCTCAAACAGTTGTTAAGGATATCTATGGTCTCCGAATCACAATGATTCCAGTGACCCCCCCCCTCCCGTTACTGAGTAATTCAATATGTTAAAATATCTTACCACTTAACTCCGGTTCTTGTTCCAGATTATCCAAACACATATTTGATACATCTTGTTTCATACACAGAAGACAGAGAGTATGATAGTGAGCCAATGTTATCTTTCATTAAACTTCTTTGTGAGCACATGGAAAGAAGGTTCCCAGAAGATGAACTAAAGGAATGGACAAGTTTTGATTTCCATGCACTAGCAACACAATCACAGTTTGATTTTGGGACTGAGAATGTACAAAGGCTTTTTAAAAAGTATAAGAAGGTCTTGGTCCTGGGTGATTGTGATACACCTGCTGATGTTGCTCAGCAATACAGAGATTATAAATATGTGGTGGCACAACATGTAAAAGGCAGATTGTTTAGGACCTTTCAAGACATGGTGAATTTCACTCTGCCAAATGCTGCAGAGTATAGTGTTGTATCTCAACTTGCTGATGTCTGTGCAACTTTTCAGGCTTGAAGTGCAGACTGCGAATGAGGATTCAGCCTCATGACCCAATCAAGTTTAAATTAAGAAACAGACTAGAGGAGAGTCATGAGATATGCTGTTGAGGACAAAGGCCTACCTCTCAAATAGGAAAGTTGACTTAGATCGGGTTCACCAGCACTGGAAGAATGGCATGGACTGGCGAGAAAAGCAAACATGTTGCGTATCTAGTGTCGGCACCTGAGTGGTCTAAACACTACACGGCTCCTCATGCAATCCATGTGTGGCTTGGTTATGAACATATCTCACCCTGCCTCTTGGCAGGGCCATCATGGCATTCATCAGTAGGATGTACATCAAATTGTAAATGTTATGTAACTGTACTACTTCCTCTGTTTGATGTACATGGCCTTCTACAGCACTTTAAAGTATTCAGTATAGTGTCATAATGGTTCAACCTCCTCATCTCTTCTTTCCTTAACTTGGGTGTATGTGTTACTTAACCGGTTATGTCCTTGGTGTGCCACTAGATCACAAAACTACCTTAATGCCCTATTACATGGACCAGTGTTTGTAAAGATGTTCCTTTTTTTGCTTTAATTGTAAAACAAAAGTATGACGTGGCAAATGCCACTGATCTTGGTAGTTGCGCGCTGCAATTGCGTAAATGGTCAGTTTCTTGGCACACGTACCCTTGGCTGCAGCGCACAGAGACCTTGCACTGATGCACACAGTGGAAAAAAAAATAGAGGGAACATTGGGGGTAACCCATTCACAAATGGGACCCCTTCCCTTTTGAGAATGATTGGGAAAATATTTTTAAGAGCAGGCAGTGGTCCCACAGACCATCTTCACATGCTAACGCAGTGGTGCCAGTTTTAGCTCTGGTAGAATGAGCTCGCAAGCCCTAAGGGGGTGGCATTTTGGCCAGTGCATAGCAGATTTTAATGCAGAGCACAGACTATCTGGAGATGATACACTTCTGCACGGTCTTCTTTTCTTTGCCCAAAATACCCCCCAAAGAGTAGGTTGTCTACCTGGAACTCTTTTATGCAGTCAAGGTAGAATGACAACACTCTTTTTGGGTCCAGACAGTGGCGTCCCTCCTCTTCTTTATAGGGATGTGGAGGAGCATAAAAAGTAGACAAGGTAATGGATTGGCCAGCGTGAATGGAGTGACCACTTTAGGTAGAAAGCAGGCCCTAGTGCGAAGCACCAGTTTTTCAGGATGGATAGAGAGGCCTGGAGACTTGGATGATAAAACCTGTCTCTTTGGGCGGATGTTATCTCCACAAGGAAGGCTGTCTTAATGGTAGGAGCCTGAGCGGCCAATTATAAAGGGGCTCAACAGGTCTCATTGAGGCATGATAAGTAGTGAAGGAGGAAAGAGATAAACAAGAACCTTCAGAAACCTATGTACAATAGGGGACTTCAAGAGGGATGGCGGGTCAGGCAACCTCAAAAGAGCAGACAGCAAAGAGAGAGCCTTTTAGAGTGCCCAGAGCAGAGCTCTGCTGGGCAGGAGAGAGAATGAATAAAATGACTTCAGAAAAAGGGACAGAAATGGTATCAATTTGTTTTTCTGCACACCATGCCGCAAATATTTCCAATGGCAGGCTTATACTGTTTTGGTGGAGTCGAACTGGATGCTAAGATGACATCACAGGCATCGGGAGGAAGGTCAAAAGCTGTCAACTGGCCTGGCAGTTCGGGCTGGTATGTTCCGATTGGAGCAGTCATGACTGATTTGCATAAAGCTGGGTCCAAACTGAGGTGACATGGTGTGCAAAATAACATTAGATTAGAATGCGGGGTGAGCAAATACCAGTGGCTGAGATTAATTCAAGTTTTTCATCGATCACTTTTTTATATACATTTGTGATTAGGCATCTTCGGATAAGTGTGTCTGTCCTGGCGTTCAATGAACCTGCCAGGTGTTTAACAACCAGAAAAATGCCCTGATGTTCCAGCAATGTCCAGAGGCGCAGGACCTCTTGACAAAGGGTCCACGACCCCATCCCACCCTGTTTGTTGGAGTGCCACATGGCAGTGGTGTTGTCCGTGAGCACCTGCACTAGCTTTCCCTCGACGGAGGGTAGAAAGGCTTTCACTACCACTACTATGAAGTCCGGATTCCCCCAGAAACCAGGGTCCTCTAATCTCCACCTCTCCCTGATGACTACCCCAGGAGTGATGCATATGTCACTACTGTCAGATCTGGTTGGGGAAAGTTGAGGGTTCTGCCACTGACCCAATCGCGGTTCCTTAGCCACTGCTGCAGATCTACTGCAGTTCCCTCCAAGATGTGGACCATATTGGAGAGATTACCCTGATCCTGTGCCACATGGAACTTCAAGTCCCACTGAAGAGCCCGCATATGCCAGATTGCATGTGTTACCAGCAGGATGCAGGAGGCCATGGATAGAGGCTGAAACAAAGGTATCAAAGCCTGAATATCCTGGAGTTGCCATCTGGGAAGATAAGCCCAAAACTGCACACTGTCCAGAACAGCTCTGATGAAAGGGAGCATCGGAGAGGGAGTCAGGAGTGACTTCGGAACATTGTTAGTGAACCCCAATGAATGCAAGAGGTCTGCCCTAGTCTGGAGGTGGAAGACAACAGCCTGGGGTGTGCCCGCCTTCAACAGTCATCGAGATAGTGAAAAGACTGGCACCCCTGATCTCCACAGATGAGCTGCAAACATTGCCGTAACTTTGGTGAACACCCAAGGGGAACTGGTAAGGCCAAAAGGGAGCACTGTGAATTGGAAATGCTCTTGGCCTACTGTGAACCGCAGACCTCTGGCCAGGCAGGACAGGAATGAGGAATTGCTGCAAGTCCCACGCTAACATCCAGTCTCCTGGGTCAAGGGCAGACAGAACCTGAACCAATGTAAGGATTTTGAACGACTCCTTTTTCGGCACCAGAAATTAGCAGGAATAGCAACAACGACCCACTTCTGCGGTCGGCACCCTCTCTATGGCTCCCTTCGCCAAGAGAGCTGTGACTTCCTGGTGGACAAATGATAGGTGATTCCCAGTCAGCCTGTCGAATGATGATGGCATGGGGGAGGAATAGTCACAAAGGGGCAGGTGTAGCCCCTTCAGACAGTTTGCAAAACCTACCTGTCCGATGTTATGGGCTGCCAGTAGGGCAGGTGATGACATCCTGCTGCCAACTGGATGCCACCATAATGATGGTATGAGGGCAGATTGGGAAGGTTTGGAGGTTGCGACTGCCTGGGCTGGGGGTTGACTGACCCAATTGCTGGCTACCCGACCCTCGAGGTATCATGTCCTTGGCCACACAGAAGCTAGGAAGCATGCACAGCATTTGGCTGGGAGGATAAAGACACGGCTGGAAGCCCCTTCTATGATCATGAAAGGCGGACTGAGGGTAATAAGGGGCCATAGAAAGGCCCAAGGACCTGGATGTAGCCCTGCTGTCCTTAAAGCACTCCTGCACCAAATCTGTCTTGTCCCAGAAGAGACAGGAGCCATTAAAGAGCAAGTCCATAAGAGAGGATTGGACATTTCCAGAAAAAACAGTCATCCTTAACCAGACAGGACACCTCAAGGTCACGGTCGATGAAACCGCTCTGCCCAGTGAGTCGGTCGCGTCAGGTCCACAAAATATGGTGAACTTCACTGTATCCTTTCTGTCAGAGACAGTCTGAGAGAGTACATCCCGAGCCCACTCCGGGACCATTGGCCGCACCTGTGCAACTGTGTCCCACAAAGCATGAGAGTAGGTATCCAAAAGGTATGCGGTGTTCACGGTCTGCAGTGCCAGGCTGGTGGAAGAATACATCTTCTTCCCCAAAGCATCCAGCCTCTTGGATTCCCTATCGGGAGTGAGATAGGGAATGTACCAGGATTTACATGGAATGTAGAGGCTGGGAACACCAAGATCTCTGGAGTAGGGTGTTGCTTGAGGATGTTTGGGTCCCCTGGGGCAGGGCAGTGACTGCGGGCAATTGTCCTGTTCACAGGAGCCCCTTTTCAAGGATTGGACAATGTCCCCAATAGGACATCAGTGAGGGCTTTGTTGAAGGGAAGTAGCGGTTCCTAAGGGGAAACTCCAGGTCGCAGTACCTCTGGCAAGACATTAGTCTTGACTGACACCAAGGGGAGACTGAGGTCCAGGATCTCACATGCCCTTCACACCACCAATGTAAAGGACATTCCCTCATCGTATCCACGGTAGGGGGAGGAACCCATACCAATATCTGGAGAAGATGCCAGTCCACTGGCTTCACCCAGGTCCTCACACCAGTGCATGTTAATATCTTAATAGTGCTGGTATTCCTCAGGGTCCAGCGACCCCTCCCAATCCTCCCTGAGTCCTAGCCTGTAGGAATATGGCTGAGGCCGCAGCTGCAGGGTATGCTCCACTCGGCGCAGTAGGTGGTGTCAGTCAACGCCCTTATGGCTCCATGCTGGAGTTGGGAATGAGAATTGGGGTGGTGCCACCAGGAGCATTGTTGGTCCAGATCCAAGGATGGATCTCAAGGGCCGGACTTGCATCAAGGCAAGAGCCGTGGGCACGAAACTAGAAGGATCCTCTTCCAAACCTTTGGTGTCCGATGGCGCGCTGGAGGGAACATGCCATCCAAATATGAGGCACATGGCCTCATAGAATCCTTCTAGTTGGGTGAGGGTCGCTCCGGCTCCCGGAAACTCGGGGAGGCTTGGAGACAGCCCAGGTGCTGGCTTAACCGCAGAGCCAGGCCTCGATGCATGGTGTTCTCTTGTCTCGTCAGCCGGCAGATAAGGTGAAGTCAAAGAAACCTTTGAAGCTTCTTTTTCTTGTGGTGGTGGGACATACCCAAGTGGCCCGATCACTTAGAGTGCGACGAAGATCTTGGGCTCTGCGACTCCTCCTGGGAACTTCATCTCAACTGGGATCTGGTTCTTCGAGGCGTTGCATGTCAAGCCCCCAGAAGATTGAGGGATCGCTCCTTCAAGGCCTTTGGTTTTATGGTGCACCAATCGGCACAGGTCTTCAGGTTGTGGTCGCGCTTCTGGCATCAGAAGCTTACAAGGTGTAGGTGTGTCACCGATCGGTGACATGCGCCGCAGGAACTGAAGCTGGCCTTTCTGGAGGAGATCCTTGCCACATCAGGATGAAAACACCTAAAAAATTTTACAAAACATTGAAAAAAGTTAGTAAAAAAATGACTAGGTTTATATCTTCTCCAGATCTGTGCCGACTGGTGCAGAAAGAAAAGAAGCGATGTCAGCATGCCTGGATGGCGCCTATATAGGCACTGCAAAACTCACTTCCAGATGATGCAGACAAAGCCACATTGAGTCGAACACCACCACCTACTGGAGGGCAGGAGTACTGCTCACAAAAGATTTTCCAAATCCAGTCTGAATCTTGAGGATAATTTAAAGGTAAGGAAACTGTGGCTAGAAATCTCTGTCAGATACCACACTTAAAAAGAACCTTGAAGTAATATTTTTAAATGTCTATCAATTAAACATTTATAGAGCGTGGCAAATAAACCTGTGAAGGTCTCGAGGTGCTGCAGCTGTATGCCACTCCGTGGAGGAATGATCAGAGAAGTTCTCTTCTTAATCGTTGGAGTGAAGGTGCGGTCCTGAGATGCAGGGGGAGGTTGTTCCAAGCCTTCGCTGCCAGGTGCAAGAAGGAGCATTTTCTGCTGCTGGCTCGACGAATCTGTGGGGTGCCTGCGAGGGAGAGGGAATCTGATTGTAGGTGTCTGGTCGGTTGGTGTAAGGTCAGGCGTTCAATAACGTATGTTGGGCCTTTTTTGCACAGGGCGTTGTAGGCTTGGGTCAGCATCTTGAACAGGCATCTCTTCTGAATCTGGAGCTAGTGTAGTTTTTGAGATGGGGTGTGATATGGGTCCTTCTTGGAAGGTCGAGTACGAGTCTTGCCGCTGAGTTCTGTATTGTCTGGAGTCTCATTAGGAGGCGTGCTGTGATTCCTATGTACAGCGTGTTTCCGTAGTCCAGTCTGCTAGTGTCTGCTGGGAGCCACCTGAAGATCTTGCAGAGCAAGCAAAGGGTGTGTAAGCAGGCGGATAAGACTATGTCGACGTGTTTCTTCATGGATAGCTTGCTATCCAGGATGATGCTGAGGTTGCAGAAGTGGTCTGTTGAGGACCGAGGTGTGCCGAGATCTGCAGGCTACCATGTCTGTCCATGGCAAGATGTTGTTCCCAAAGATGAGGACTTCCGTTTTATGGTGTTGAGCTTGAGACAGTTGTCCTTCATCCAGTCTGCTACGTTCATCATGCATCTGTGGAAGCTAGCTGTTGTGGTGGAGGTATCTTCAGACAGTGAGAGGATGAGCTGTGTGTCATCAGCATAGGAGATGATGTTGAGTCTGTGTGATCCGACAGTGACCGGCAAGGGGGTCAAGTAGGTGTTGAAGAGGGTCGGGCTGAGGGACGATCTTTTGGGGACTCCACAGATGACTTTCTTGGGCTCTGAGGTGAATGTTTGGAGACTGATCCTTTGGGTTCTGCTGGTGCGGTACAAGGCAATCCATTTGAGGGCGTTCTCTCAAATCTTGACGTGGTGGAGTCTGTTGATCAGGATGTGGTGGAAAACGGTGTCAAATACAGCGGACAGATCCAGGAGGATGAGGGTTGCTGTTTCCCCATGGTCCATGAGGGTTCTGATGTCATCTCTGGCTGCAATCTGGGCTGTCTCAGTGCTGTGGTCAGATCAAAATCCATATTGGGAGGGGTCCAGGAGGTTGTAGTATTCTAGGTGTTGGGTGAGTTGGTGGTTGATTGCTTTCTCGAGGACTGGATAGGGAAGCAGAGGGACGGGCCGGTAGTTCTTCAATTCATGGTGGTAAAATGAGGTTTGGGATGAGTCAGAGAGTGGAGGTAGATGACATATTGAGAGAGGTATAGACTGAGATAGACTAGTGCATTGGAGAGAGTGAAAGTTATTTTATTCTCTTTTCTACAGTAGGAGTTAAGTAATAAATTGATAGATACATGACTGCATAGAAAGAATATATATATGGAAAATGTCACTTACCCAGTGTACATCTGTTCGTGGCATGAGACGCTGCAGATTCACATGCTGTGCAGTATCCTGCCATCTAGTGTTGGGCTCGGAGAGTTACAAGTTGTTTTTCTTCAAAGAAGTATTTTCGAGTCACGAGACCAAGGGACTCCTCCCTTTCGGCTCCATTGCGCATGGGCGTCGACTCCATCTTATATTGTTTTCCCCGCAGAGCGTGAGGTAGGAGTTGAGTATACTAGATGTGCCCATGCAATGGAGTAGGTATGTATGTACTTAATGTGTATCAAAAGAATAATTATTTACAAATTTACAATTTTCATTCAACTAATAACGGCTACAGGCTACCGGGGAGGTGGGAGGGCACATGTGAATCTGCAGCGTCTCATGCCACGAACAGATGTACACTGGGTAAGTGACATTTTCCGTTCGGTGGCATGTGTATCTGCAGATACACATGCTGTGCGTAGACTAACAAGCAGTAATCTCCCCAAAAGCGGTGGTTTAGCCTGTAGGAGTTGAAGTTGTCTGAAATAATATTCTTAATACAGCCTGTCCTACTGTGGCTTGTTGTGTTGCTAACACATCTACACAGTAATGCTTAGTGAATGTATGAGGCGTAGACCAGGTGGCTGCCTTACAAATTTCTGTCATAGGTATATTCCCAAGAAAAGCCATTGTGGCGCCTTTCTTCCTAGTGGAATGTGCTCTTGGTGTAATAGGTAAATCTCTTTTTGCTTTAATATAGCAAATTTGAATACATTTAACTATCCATCTGGCGATGCCTTGTTTGGATATAGGATTACCTGCATGAGGTTTTTCGAAGGCTACAAACAATTGTTTTGTTTTACGAAATTGTTTTGTTCTGTCAATGTAATACATTAGTGCTCTTTTTATGTCTAATGTATGTAAGGCTCTTTCGGCTACGGAGTCTGGTTGCGGAAAGAAGACTGGGAGTTCCACAGTTTGGTTTAGGTGGAATGGTGATATGACATGTGGTAAGAATTTGGGATTTGTACGGAGAACCACTTTATGTTTATGTATTTGTATAAAGGGTTCTTGAATAGTACATTCTTGTATCTCACTTACTCTTCTAAGTGATGTGATAGCTATTAGAAATGCTACTTTCCAAGTCAGGTATTGCATTTCACAAGAATGCATGGGTTCGAATGGTGGTCCAATGAGTCGTGTTAATACAATATTAAGGTTCCACGAAGGTACTGGTGGTGTCCTTGGGGGTATGATTCTTTTTAGTCCCTCCATAAATGCTTTAATGACTGGTATTCTAAAAAGCGATGTTGTATGTGTAATCTGCAGATAGGCAGATATTGCAGTGAGATGTATTTTAATGGAAGAGAATGCTAGATTAGACTTTTGTAAGTGTAATAAGTATCTTACAATGTCCTTTGTGGAGGCATGTAGTGGTTGAATCTGATTAGTGTGCCAGTAGCAAACACATCTTTTCCATTTGTTTGCGTAACAATGTCTTGTTGTAGGTTTTCTAGCTTGTTTAATGACCTCCATACACTCTTGTGTAAGGTTTAAATGTCTGAATTCTAAGACTTCAGGAGCCAGATTGCTAGATTGAGCGATGCTGGATTCGGGTGTCTGATCTGTTGTTTGTGTTGTGTTAACAGATCTGGTATGTTTGGTAATTTGATGTGAGGTACTACTGACAAGTCCAACAGTGTTGTGTACCACGGTTGGCACGCCCAGATTGGTGCTATGAGGGTTAGTTTGAGTTTGTTTTGACTTAGTTTGTTGACCAGATAAGGAATGAGTGGGAGAAGTGGAAAAGCGTAAGCAAATATCCCTGACCAACTGATCCATAGTGCATTGCCCTTGGACTGAGGGTGTGGGTACCTGGACGCTAAGTTTTGGCATTTTGCGCTTTCTTTTGTTGCGAATAGGTCTATGTTTGGTGTTCCCCAGCGGAGGAAGTGATCCTGCAGGATCTGGGGATGAATTTCCCATTTGTGAGTTTGCTGGTGATCTCGACTGAGATTGTCGGCTAACTGGTTCTGAATAGCTGGTATGTATTGTGCTATCAGGCGAATGTGATTGTGAATTGCCCAATGCCAAATCTTTTGTGCTAAGAGACACAGTTGGGACAAATGTGTCCCCCCTTGTTTGTTGAGATAATACATTGTTGTCATGCTGTCGGTTTTGAAAAGAATGTGTTTGTGGGCTACCAGTGATTGAAATGCTTTTAATGCTAGAAACACTGCTAGCAGTTCCAAATGATTTATGTGAAGTTGTTTTTGTTGATTGTCCCATTGACCCTGTATGCTGTGCTTGTTGAGGTGTGCTCCGCACCCCATTATGGAAGCATCTGTTGTGATAACAGCTTGAGGCACTGGGTCTTGGAATGGCCGCCCTTTGTTTAAATATATAGGGTTCCACCATTGAAGCGAGAAGTGTGTTTGGCGGTCTATCAACACTAGATCTTGAAGTTGACCCTGTGCTTGTGTCCATTGTTTTGCTAGGCACTGTTGTAAGGGCCACATGTGTAATCTTGCATTTGGGACAATGGCTATGCATGAAGACATCATGCCTAGAAGTTTCATTACAAACCTTACTGGGTAGTGTTGGTTTGACTGTATACTTGATGTTATATTTTGGAACGCTTGGACCCTTTGTGGGCTTGGAGTGGCAATTGCCTTTTGTGTGTTGAGTGTTGCTCCCAAGTATTGTTGTATTTGGGATGGTTGCAGATGTGATTTCTGGTAATTTATATAGAACCCTAGTTTGTGTAGAGTTTCTATGACGTATTGCGTGTGAAGAAGACACCGTTGTTGAGTGTTGGTTTTTATTAGCCAGTCGCCTAAATATGGGAATACGTGCATGTGCTGTCTCCTTATGTCAGCAGCTACTACTGCTAGGCATTTTGTGAATACCCTTGGGGCCGTTGTTATCCCGGAACGGAAGCACTTTGAATTGATAGTGTACGCCTTGTATTACAAACCTTAAGTATTTCCTGTGAGAAGGATGGATGGGTATGTGGAAATACGCATCCTTGAGATCCAATGTTGCCATGTAGTCCTCCTTTTTTTAGTAAGGGAACCACGTCTTGAAGTGTTACCATGTGGAAGTGGTCTGATTTGATGAAGCGATTCAGTGTTCTGAGATCTAAGATAGGTCTTAACGTTTTGTCCTTTTTTGGAATTAGGAAATATAGTGAGTAGACGCCTGTTCCTTTCTGATGGTTGGGTACTAGCTCTATTGCTTGTTTTTGTAATAGTGCTTGCACTTCTATTTGTAATAGGTGTAAGTGTTGTTTGGACAGATTGTGTGCCCTTGGTGGCACATCTGGCAGGAAATCTTTGAATTCTATGCAATAACCATGTTGGATAATTGATAGGACCCATGCGTCTGTGGTAATATGTGTCCAGTTTTGATAATATGCGGTTAGTCTCCCCCCCCACTGGTGATAAGTGTTGGGGTTTTGTGACATTGAAGTCACAGTTTGGTCTGGCTTGTTTTGGCTGCCTGGAACTTTCCCCTTCCTCTCTGGAATTGTCCTCTATAGGAAACACAAAACCCTCCCCTTTGATATTGTGCCCGATAGGTGGGTCTGGTTTGAGAGGTGGAAGGCTCTGGTGTTTGCTGTTGAAAACCTCCTCTGAATTGTGGTTTCTAGAGGTGCCTCTGACTTGTGGGGAGTAGAGCGCGCCCATGGTTTTGGCCGTGTCCGTGTCTTTTTTTTACTTTTCAATTGCTGTGTCCACTTCCGTCCCAAACAATTGTTCTTGGTTAAATGGCATGTTCAACACCGCTTGTTGGATTTCTGGCTTGAATCCAGAGCTTCTTAACCATGCATGCCTGTGAATGGTTACCGCCGTGTTGACCGTTCGTGCTGCCGTGTCTGCCAAGTCTAGTGCGGACCTTATTTGGTTGTAGGATATGGCCTGTCCTTCTTCCACAACCTACTGGGCACGTTTTTGGTGTTCTTTGGGCAAATGTTGTATAATGTGTTGCATCTCGTCCCAGTGTGCCTTGTGGTAGTGAGCAAGTAGGGCTTGCGAATTTGCAATTCGCCATTGATTGGCTGCTTGTGCTGCCACTCGTTTGCCCTCTGCGTCAAACTTTCTGCTCTCTTTGTCAGGAGGTGGAGCGTCTCCTGACGATTGGGAGTTTGCTCTCTTTCTTGCTGCTCCTACAACCACTGAGTCCGGTGTAAGTTGTTGTGTTATGAACACAGGATCCGTTGGGGGAGGCTTGTACTTCTCCACCCTAGGTGTGATAGCCCTTCCTTTAACTGGCTCCTGGAATACTTGCTTTGCGTGTTTGAGCATACCCGGGAGCATTGGCAGACTCTGATAGGAAGCATAGGTGGATGCCAAGGTGTTAAACAGGAAATCATCCTCTATTGGCTCTGAATGCATTGCTACGTTGTGGAACGTAGCTGCCCTGATTAGTACCTGCGTATATGCAGTACTGTCCTCTGGAGGTGACGGCTTTGTTGGATAACAATCCGGACTGTTATCCGATACTGGTGCATCATATAAGTCCCATGCATCAGCATCATCCTGTGTCATCCCTGTATGTGTGGGTGACTGCATCGGAGATGTTCTCTCTGGAGACAGTTGTGGTGAGTGTGGTGGGGACGGTTGCAGTGAAAACCTTGGTGGTGGGGATTTTTCTCTAGCCATCTTTGCCCTAGGCTGCATTTCTGTCTCCTGAAATGCCAGTTTTCTTTTAGACTTGATTAGAAGGAGAGTTTGTATTTTTCCAGTCTCTTTCTGGATATGCAACCTCCTTTGTGTATGGTCTGGTTCGTCCATACTTAATTCCTGCTCAAATCTATGTCTTTCCTTCATTTGGCTGGAAAGTTCTTGCTCTTCTGTGTAAGAGCTTCTTTTCGGCTCCGAAGCCCCTTTTTTCGGTACCGAGGTTTCAGATATTGTCTTTTTCGGTTCCGATCATATTTTTCTCACTTTGGGTGAGTCGAACTCTCGGTGTCGAGAGCGTTCGGTGCCGGAATCTCGACCGGAGTCAGAGGTTTTCAGCAAATCCCTGGCCTTTTTCGGTGCCGATGTTTGGTCACCTTCTTTTCAATGGGTTAAGCCATGGCCTGTTGGCGGTGGCGTCCCCATGGCCTTAAAGATCTTTGTGTGAGTTTTGGATGGGGCAGGTTACTGTTCGCTGCACCGTCGAGGTTCGGTCACTTTCGGATTCGTCCGAGTCCGATCCCTGGATGGAAATGCTTTCCTCCTCTCCGATGTCGAGTTGCTCTTTCGGTGTCGACGCCATTTGCAATCTTCTTGCTCGTCGATCTCGTAGGGTCTTTTTAGATCGAAACGCTCAACAAGCCTCGCAAGTATCCTTCCTGTGTTCTGGTGATAAACAAAGATTACAGACCAGGTGCTGGTCTGTATAGGGATACTTCGAATGACACTTTGGACAGAAGCGGAAGGGGGTCCGGTCTATTAGTCTTCGACGATGGATGTGGTCGGCCCGACCAGGCCCCGGTGAAGAACGGAAGCCCCGAAGGGCCGCCGGAGCGCTCTTGTTGTCGGTGCAGATACAATAACACTAACCCGGTACCGAACGAGAACAATACAGTCGAATTTTCGATAATTTACCTAACTTTCCCGATTCTAAATATGGAGCGAAGAGGAACACGTCCGAAACCGATGGCGGAAAGAAAACAATCTAAGATGGAGTCGATACCCATGCGCAATGGAGCTGAAAGGGAGGAGTCCCTCGGTCTCGTGACTCGAAAAGACTTCTTCGAAGAAAAACAACTTGTAACACTCCGAGCCCAACACTAGATGGCAGGATAATGCACAGCATGTGTATCTGCAGCTACACATGCCACCGAACATATATATATCTATATATATGTATATATATATATAAGGAAGATACTATATTGACGTTAAAAATTGTTTTGTATACACTCAGACTTTCAAGTGTTGCTGTACTTGAAGCTAATTTATTTGTGTATTTTTTATAACTTTTTTAAAAAATTGTATGCTTTCCTCAATATTTCAATAATGAAGCGCTTGTAGATGAAATAGTTATGATTAGATTGACATACTGTGATAGATAAATAAAACAGAGACCCATAAGCATCTAATCAGACAACTGATAGAAAAACTAAATAATGGCCTATAAACATGTAAAGCATAAATGTATCTATTTATTTAACTGTATGTGAAATATACATCTGTTAAGAAGTCCTAAAGAATATCAATATATTTTAAAATTCATAGTTATCATGCATATTTGTACAAATAAATACACAAATCTGAACACATACATATAATCAAATTACAAATGTTTACATACACAGGGCTATGGTGTGCATTCGTGTTTGAGTATGGTGGTTATGTAGGAATGAGCCAACTCTTAAGTAGTTTTCTGAAGATAAGATAGTTTTCAGTGGATCTTACATTTGAGGGTAATGAATTCCATAGTTTGGCTGCTTCAGCAGAGAAAGACGTACCACCTGTGATCTTTTTCTTGTATGGTGGGGTTTTGAGGCGAGGTGACAATCTTGAGCAGAGGTTCCTTTGTTCAATTATTTGGTGATTGTATTGACTTTAACTGTAGTAGTTTGGCAGCAGAGTTCTGAATCTGTTGTAGTCTTTTCATAGTTGATAGAGAGGATCTGTGGCAGAGGTCATTGGCTTATTCAAGTTTAGACAGCACAAGAGAGATTGTAGACTGGACCTTCTGTGGAAATCCCAGGCGGGAAAAGATGCATCACAGAGTTTTCATGGTGATGAAGCTTGATCTTGCTAACCTGTCCACTTGGACATTCATTGTTAACTTGGTGCCCATGGTAATTCCAAGGTTGCTTACTCCCTTAGATACTTCAGGAGGTGGACCCAGATCGTCAGGCCAGGTGCAGAATAATTAGTACGGTCGGCCCACCACAATGCTGACAAGCACACTCTCCACCTTATTTTGCCAGACTATGGTTCGGTTACTGCTGAAGTGAGACAGTTTTGGTTACTCTCCGCATTTAGTTCATCCAGCCAAGCTCCTCAAATTCCTCCACATACAGGTAGCCTTTGTTTCCAGTATGGATACTTCTAGTATCCCTCTCCAGCAGTTCATGCACACCTCCCTTCAAGGTGACTGCAGAATTTTCCCCAGGTTTATGTTCCCAAACGTGACAAGGAGAGTTGGTAGTCAGCAACGCTAACCTTGGAGTTCAAAGACCTTTTTCAGGCTTCAGTGGTATGCGGTACCCAGTACTGATTGCTGTGAAATCCTGGCAAAAAGGCTGGTAGTTCCTGCTCCATAATTGCACAAGGTTTGCAAACAGTTTGTGTATTCCACAGGACCAGCTCTAGAACCATTTTTAGGCTGTTCCGCACTTTTTCATATCCCCCTCCCCCAGTTCGAGTGTCAACAAGGAGGTGGGAAAGGCTAGACGCTACCTGCCAGAGAATTATCAAAACAAAGGCACAAAAGGAGAGGCTGCCCCTCAGCCTGCTTGGGGTGGGGTGTGGGCGTGTGTTTGGGGGGGTGGGGGGTGGTAACAGTAACATTTCTGGGGAAGAATGGCTCAGGAAGATGGCAAGGACTGTCATTACACTACAAATTGTTACAGTCTCCTGTCCTCCTCACTTTAGGGTCTGGCCTAGTATGAAGTACTGGAAGAATACTTTGGTGGGAACATGCAGGTCATAGGTAAAAAAATGAAATAAAATAAAAATAAAAAAAAAGTCTGTTCTGCCACTACAATCTGTTGCTGCCACCTCAGTCCACCAAAGCCCGGTGATCTTACAGTAGACATGCTCAAAAAAGGAAAGTGCACACTGCCCAAAACTTTAGGTCACATTCCAGCCCTGAGCCCTCAGTGTATGTGTATTATTGTCGTGAGCACTGTGGCCAAAAGTTAAAGAAAAAAAACAAATAAAAACTTGTCATAGGAAATGCGGAGCTAGGGTTACGCTTTCCCAAGCCATGCAGGGTGCTTCTTCTTTTCCAACAAGGGGGAACCGAACCTGGGGTAAAATTACAGAGCTTTTCTCCGTTCTGAGTTTGTAGCCCACACCACTTTCTTGAGTAAGGGCTTGATTTAAAGTTTGGCGGAAGGGTTACTCCATCACCACTGTGACAGATATACTTTCTACCAAAATATAAATCCCATATGATATAATGGGATTTATGTATCGGAGGACAGGATATCTTTCACCGTTGTGACAGAGTAACCCCTCCAGCAAACTCCAAATCAGGCCCTAAGCCTTGAAATACCTCACTATCCTGCGAGTCAAATGCATACGGGGACTCTAATAGGTAATCCACAGGGGCCGAGAAAACAAATGGTAAATAACTCCAATAGTCCCAACTGGAAAAGAATAACCTCTGCTTGCCCTGAAGCCCCTTAAACATGTTCTCGGTTTTGGTGGTTTGCTTTCTTACTTAAGTGAGTGAACCTCTACCAGCAAATATGTTTTTCCAAAGCTTACATCCAGATTCAACTTTGGATCATGATTGGTACGGTGGAAGGAATAATTGTGACCACCAGCGACCACAGTCTCTGGCCTTGCTCACTATAATTACATGTCCAAATAGGTATAAATATGGAGTAATAAAAGAATATGGATTTGTCAAAAAATAAAGCATTGTCCAATGAAACTCAGGATAGGTGGTTGTCCTAATAACATCGGAAAGGGACTGCAACAGACTGAGTTTCCTCCCCAACGTGGCTGTTAGGCCACTTCTAGTAAAGTATGCATGCATATATATCCTGATGCCTCCACCTTGCTTAAGGCCATGGGCAATATAGATCACTCTGTCAGCCAAGCTACTTCCTGCTATGCGGTACCCTTCTTCAAACATACCACTACAACAGTGTTTCCCTGTTGGCTCTTAACACGACTACAACTAAACACAATAAACAGACAGCTCCAGCTTTAAATATTTTGCAGGCACCAAAATGTCATGGTAGATTGTATTTAGACAGCACCTATGCACGAGTCAAAAATATATTCATACATATATTTATACATTTTTAGACTATTTTGCCCCCCTGTCAGAATCCAAATGCAAGGCAATGGTCTGAATTATGCAGCATGTACCTTTTCTTCGCAATCACACTTGACTGTCTTGGTATTTGCTACAACGAGCAATTTATACTCGAGGTTGTGAAATATTTTTAATTCTTTACAATGCTTAACATCTCCTAATATAAAGAGCTGAGGTTTTCGTGAAGGATTTGAGTTTGGGGGATACAAAGGCTTATGCAGGCTGAGTAATGATGAAACGTGAAAGTAATGATGAAACGTGAAAGTACATTTATTTCAACCATGCAGCAGGAGGTGTCTGGTAGAAGGACTGTTGTGGTGTGAAATCAGAATAACTTTGCCTACTTTGTTAATTAAAACGGTTACAAATGTCTTACATATAATAACAATATGATAAATATTTAGACAAAAGTATCATCATGTAGCTTTAATGTTAATGAACTCACCGATAGGGTTCTGGTTCTGCACATATTGACAGAGGATGTTGTGCTAATGAAACTTGCACTGAGACTGTTGTAAGCTGACTTGATCCTAAATGTCTTGAAGAGTGACAGCGGAACGGGACAGCTGTTCTTCTCCCTTTCTTTGTTAAAAACAGCCTCGTACTTGCATAGGGGAAGGATGCGGGGAGGTTGGGATGGGCAAATGGGCACAACCCTGCCTTTGAGTAAAACATGGGGAATAAAAGTCCTTTTTGCCTCTGACAGTCCTTGTACGAAAAGGAGAGGTGAGTGAAAATACCAACATATTTGGGCAGGACAACAGGAGTTTCAGGCCCCAAACGCACCCATCCACTCTTGCAAAAGGCAGGGCGAGGGGGGGCGACAGTTCATACCCCTTGCCAACCTTGGACAAGGCGAGGCATAAGATACCTAATATACCCCCGACTGAGCCCCACTAAGAGGGATGGGATAATGCCCCCTAATGCCAGTCTGCTAATGCGAAAGTGAAGTGTGTTAAATCACCTCTTCTCCATGTCAATTTTTGTGATCATCGAGAAAGATTAATATTAAACCATCTTTATCCTTGGGAAAGGCGGGGGGGAAACAAAACAAAAGTCTACTGCCCAGATTTTTAAAAATGCATTACCGTCTCCTGACTGGGAGAGATTAAAAATAATTTAATCCCCCCTCTTGGCCGACAGAAACCATAAGTAAAAGAAACCGCTCTACGCTCTTGAGAAACGCATGGACATTTAGGGGGTCTTTCCGACCCTGGCGGGCCGGGGACCACGGAAGCACCGCCAACAGGCTGGCGGTGCTTCCAGGGCTATTCTGACGCCGCGGTCAGAAAAGGGGAACCGGCGGTTTCCTGCCGGTTTTCCCCAGGGAATCCTCCATGGCGGCGCTGCTTGCAGCGCCGCCATGGGGATTCCGACCCCCTTCCCGCCACCCTGTTTCTGGCGGTTCTTACTGCCAGGAACAGGATTGCGGGAACGGGTGTCGTGGGGCCCCTGGGGGCCCCTGCACTGCCCATGCCACTGGCATGGGCAGTGCAGGGGCCACCTAACAGGGCCCCATGAAGATTTTCACTGTCTGCTTTGCAGACAGTGAAAATCGCGACGGGTGCTACTGCACCCGTCGCACCCCTGCAACACCGCCGGCTCCATTCGGAGCCGGCTTCTATGTTGCAGGGGCTTTCCCGCTGGGCCGGCGGGCGCCCTTTTGGCGGTCGCCCGCCGGCCCAGCGGGAAAGCCAGAATGGCATCCGCGGTCTCCTGACTGCGGAGCGGCCATTTGGCGGTGACAGCATGGCGGTCAGAATGACCGCCTTAGTTTTTAACTGAAATAGCAATTTTGGTAAAACGGCACTTTATCACATTGAAATTTCAATCTCGGTACAATTCACAGCATCATCCAGCTGCTGGAGCTTTTATTTTCTGTCCTGTGTTTATTACCATGGCGAAACACAAACCGGGGTGTGGGTGTCTGATTTGGCATTATCACTGGATGAAAATATTCAGCCTGAGCAGAAGATTCTCATGCGGACTGATGGACATTTGAAGAAACAAAGTTGGGCCCGGGATGGGGCCACAAGAATGAGTCATAGGCACTTGCCTCATCTTCCTCACCAAATACGGGAGGAGTGGGAGAGGAGTAAAAGTGTAGATAAATATTCCTGACAAATTCATCTATACTGCATTGCCCCTTGGACTATGGCTGTGGGTACCTAGAGGCAAAATATGGGCATTTTGCATTTGCAGGAATAACAACTATTTGTGGAGTGCCACAATGCTGGAAGTGCCCATGTAGGACCTGCAGTGGGGTTTCACCTGAGGATTTGTTAAAGCATCCTTAGTAGATCTGCAAAGAACTTGTCCTCCTGCAGAAGATGCTCCGCTAAGAGTTGGATGTTGTAACAGATTGTCCAATGCCAAATCTCCTGAACTAGTGCAGAGAGCGGGGGGGGGGGTGTCCCCTGTTTCGGCAAGTGATACTTGACCATCATCTTGTCTGTCTCAATGGTGACTGAACAACCCTAAAGAAAGCTTTGAGGGCTTAGCATAAGGCCTGTAGTTCTAGGTAATTGACATGGTTGCACCAGTGTTCAGAGGCGCACAACCCTGCACAGTCCTGGCATCGATATGCGCTCCTCAGCCTGCAAGAGAAGTGTCAATAGAGACAAGCAATGGGGAGCCATGCGTGGATTTCAGGAATGAGGTTTAGAATTGCTGTTAGACAGTATTTGACATATGACAGTCATGGAAATCAAGGGGCTAATTAATTTCACCGAGTTTGACATAATATTCAGACAGTTAGAAACGTGCAATATTTACTACAATCTACACCAAAAAATCAAGTGCATTGATCAATACTAGGGGAACATAGGACTGCGTAATGTAAATTAGATATTGGAGTAAAATTGTCAGAAGACAGGTGGTAGAGGCGCTGTGAATTCACGAGTAACATTTCGAGAAATACTAACACCTAACTTATGATTTAAAATGTCTACAGTTTTTGTTTTGGTCACACGGGTCAAATAAAAAAAAAAGGTGACTATTCCTACTCTGGGGTGTGTCCCCGCTGTGTGGATGAAGTGGAAATGTGCATTCATCTTGGCTAAACACATTCTGCAACAACCTAGGAAGAGATGTGTGGGTCACTTGGTCCATGTTCTCTTCCCTACACCCATGCAAAGGAAACCGATTAGGAGAACTGTACAACTTGATTTTGTGCATACCGCGGATTATATTATTATGGATAGCTATAGATCATTAGAAGATGCTAACTTGGATAGTGATTTGCTTGGATATGTCATACTTAAAAGCGATGTCTATTTGCAAGGAATCACCATGAAGCAGCCAAGAGAACCTAAAGTACAGAAAAAGAAAATTACTTTGATAAAATGAAACATGCATTGTAACATGAAATATTTAACTGAAATGTAAGATATTTGACATTCACCAACAGCTATTCAGAATTATGACGGGAAAGACAGCATAAGTACAAGACTACTGGATTCCTCACTTGGGCAAAAGGGTTCGATGTCCTCTATGTTATTACTAACAGTTAAAAGAGCCTGCAAAGCCAGTAATCAGTTACCACAAACAGAGATGATGCTGAGACTGCCGGCCATAATGTAAAATGTAAGCATCTGCCACCAGTGACCCCTAAATGTCAGAGAACACAATGCTACCCTACAAGCACAACCTTAGTCAGGGGCAATGGGGCTAGAGGCAGTGAAATCTCAAATATCAAAACCGTATCAAATGAGCATGATGTAACACAGACGTGATGTAAGTAGGTGACGTGAGGAGCACGACTTAAAACAATTCACAACGTGTGTGCTGCAAACAACATGCAGAAAGAAACGATGCAACAGGACAGAGGCAATGGAGAACCACAGATTAAGGATAATATAAACAGAAACGTGCTAATAGCTGGCACTCCTGTTTTTTCATGTTTAAAGTAACAAGCAGCTAGCTGCGCATATCCTGATTGCAACGTGCTTATGAATTTCCTCTTTCAGAGATGGCGTATACTAAAATGAAAAAAGTGAGTCCCTTCACGCTGAGAAGACCCTTTAAAGAAAAGTAAATATGAGAGTTTGCACAAACTACAAAACAAAGTTAATACAGATCATTGAAGCAATATAACAGGAGCTTGCCAGGAGCGTGACTAAAATAGCTGATCGTGTTCAAATTTCAGAATTCAGACATTTTACTGAAGCTGAAAACCAGAGTTCATCCTGTTATTAAAGTGCTGAAAAAATAATGAAGAACATAAAAGATGTTAAAAAAATGGCTTTTATTAAAAGTAGATTGTTAAAAAAAATGTATACACCAGAAAATATTCACGTTTATTCAGAATTTAATACGCGCTCCAGAGCCGCCTTCTTGAGTGCTCATCACAAGGATCAGTCTGAGGCCCCCGAACAGGTTAAAGCTGTCGACCCACTTTGGGTTTTGAGACATTAATACATTCAGGTGAATTTTATTCTGTTCACCGCCTATGGCCTTCACTTCTTTTTCCAAACACTGAACCTTGCACAGTTTAATTTGAACACTTACTCAAATTAGCACCAATAAATGTGGGTGAATCTTCGGGCCTTTATGTAATTAGCTAATGACTCTTAATGAACTGAACAGATGGCGACCGCTTTTGCCATAACTTACTCACCACAGAGCAATATAGTCCTCAAATCCGGCAATGGCTACAGTAATTAGTTTGCTCTTCAGAAATAAAAATAATCTTTCTTCAGAGATCACCTGAGCCGAGTAGTACATCTTCACCATATTTACTATGTTAAAGGGGAGAAACACTGTCAGCCGAGAAGACCCAGCACTGCAGCATGAAGCATCATCCTCATGAAACAGGTAGTGCACATTTGTACAGACAAGGTAAGCATTGTTTATAACACTGTTCATTCTGGAGGCTAATTGCCACTTCAGTACGATTGCTAAAACAATTTATTCAGACACACTTAAATAGGGCCCGGACTACAAATAAAAACAGAACAAAATAAAAGGTGGGTGGATCACCCGAAGTTGGGATTTAAGGAATATCAAGGAGACGAAAAGAGATTAAACGTTTCACAAGAGGTAGACAAATGTAACCACTAGAAAACAAGTGGTTGTGAACGACAAGCACCAAAGACTCGATATACTTCTCTAAATTGGTAATTCGTGATTTAAAAGGTTCTACACAGTGCATGGGATTTGAGAGTTTGAGCATCTCTAATCTTAAAAAAATACTATTCTTTAGGCATTTAACCATGTCAAGTCCTGTTTGTTTTTCAAAAGTTACCTCATTCAGAGAGAGGCACTGTATGGATTCTCTTATACTTGCACACTAAAGTGCATGGGGCAGCCTTATAAAATTCACATGAAAGAATCATTCATGATTCCACTATTAAAAATAGGTATTTTGTTACCCAACAATAGCATTACAGCGTAAAAATCTATGCTCAGTGCAAATGCTGTGATTTGTTCAAATGTTCAGTGTGGTTTCTGACAATCAGATTCAGGACTCGTCAGGAGCTTCTCCTTTAGACACATCCAGGAGAGCAAGGCTTTGGATTTCCTCAAAAAGTGCATACAAGCTGGGCTCCAGACTCTGACGGTACTCCTCATACGCTTCCTGAGGTAATAGGGTGGCAGCCGTGGCCTCACAGTGAGCCAGTTGGGCTTCCTCAGCAGAGCGTGTCACCTCTTTCACCAGCTCGGATTTCGCGAGTTGTGAGTTCTGTGGCAATAGCTCTGCCTCTGGCGACTGGTATGGCTGGTTGCTAACGATCTCAAGCCTGGTGGTGGCTGTGTGGCATCGGGACGTCTGCACGGATATCCGCACCTAGCAGGGAGGTGAAAAGCAGAAATAAACAACATTGTTCCTGGATAAACTTCCAAACTTTCAAAAGAAGAACTAATACGATTTGTAAAGTTGCTGGTAGCTATAGTCACTGGACACATATTGAAGACAAGAAGGCTCATGTGCTACCCTCTAGCAAATGGCTTACTCCCCTACAAACTACACGTTTTGTTCAAAGCCTAGTGCGTGGATAGAGGAAGCTGGGTGACAGTACCTGTATTACTGTCAGTCCACTAATTCATATGAAGTAGCCAAGTATATGGCTATGCGCTAAAGTGTGAAAAAGAACTAGCCGTTCTTTTGGCCAGAATGTTGAGGACGAGCCCTGGAAAGCTAAGCCTTCTGAAATGGGCAATAAACTACAGAAAGATACCAGCTTCACCACAGTCCCAGGGGCGAAACAAACTACAAGGCAACCAGAAGCGACCACCGTGCTACTTTAAGTAAAATGCCAATTTGTGTACTACATTGGAAAATAAACAATTTAAGCACAAACGTATTTGATATAGCTATTTTAACAGGAGAAACTTTTATAACTGAACATACTCAACCCCATGGTATTAGTGATAACCACCTCACGGTATATGTAAGGTCAATGTACGAGAGAGGATACTCTTGTTCAGTTCTTCATGTTAATTTGAAGTGATTATGCTAAACGACTGAAGAGAGAGGAAGTAGATCCATGGCACATTTCTCTATTCCCACTCCAAACA
Source organism: Pleurodeles waltl (assembly GCF_031143425.1). Lineage (NCBI taxonomy): Eukaryota > Metazoa > Chordata > Amphibia > Caudata > Salamandridae > Pleurodeles > Pleurodeles waltl. The sequence continues at coordinate 546,293,106 of NC_090440.1, read as the reverse complement.
CAGATATATGCCTATTTCTGAAGAAGTGGGTAGCTGACAGTCGGTAATGGCTGACATTCTCACATCCTTACAACAGCAGATGTGTTGCACCATACTCTCGGACATGCAAGATTCTAGTGATCAGGCAACTGCAATCAACAATATATAAAAAAAAAAAAAATCACACCTGCAACCTATTTGCCTAATACTCACTGTAACATGGTCAAACAGGCCAAAGAAAACAGACTCAGCCCCCACAGGAGTGGCGATAATGCTGTGTGGGGAGCGTTGAAGGGATCCTTCACGCCACTCTGACCCTCCGCCAGGCTGGCAGGAGATCACTAAACCCTCTTTGTTTTTCAGATACGCAGCCCCCTTGATCCCAAACCTGTGGAAAGAAAAACGAATTAGTGAAACGCCCAACAAGGAAAGCTGAGTCCCAAAGTCCTGTAACTTAACATCTGGGATTTGAAGAAAACGTCTTTTCATGGAAACACCAACTGAACAAGTTACCTTCTGTAACACATTAACTGGTAGAGACATATTCTAGTTGTAGATTCCTTCCCTGAGAATTTCCCCCAGGTGTCAGCTTGATCTGGAGAATTTTATAAGCAATACTTCTGCGTGCCGTTAGGCGGCGTCTATCGGCTCTGGGCCCATCATTGTCCACACCAGATATGACATTGCAGGTCCTATATAGGCGCCACTCCGGTGCGCTTACGTCAGTTTCTTTTCATGACTTTCCATGCCAGAATCGCAGAACCATAAAGAACACTGACTAGTGGTGCGTCAAAACTACAGACCTGAAAGGGTCCCTGTCCCTAGAAATCAGTTTGCAGAGTGGGGAAGATTGGTGCGTCGGTAAGGAATCGGCAACTAGAATATGTCTCTACCAGATAAGCTGTTACCGAAGGTAAGTAACTTGCTCATCTGATAGAGACTTCTAGTTGCAGATTCCTTACCTGTGAATGGATACCCAAGCAACACCATCCCTGGAGGAGGATCTGCGAACCAAGGCCACAATAGAAAGTCCTGCAGGACCGAATGGACAAAGTAACTGTCCTTACAGACCAGTGTGCTAACACAGTGGTTGCAGCTGTAGCTCAAGTAGAATGAGCACGTAAGTCCTCAGGGGGTTGCTTTTTGGCCAGTGCAAAGAAGATATTAACGCAGAGTACAACCCATCTGGAGATTGTACGCTTCTGCACTGCCCAACCTTTCTTCGCAAAGAGTTGATCATCCACCAGAATTCTTTTTCACGATCAAGGTAGAACACTAATGCTCTTTTGTGGGTCCAGGTGGTGGAGTCTCTCCTCTTCCTTAGAAGGATGTGGGGGTGAGTAAAAAGTAGACCAGGAGATGTATTTGCATACATGAAAGGGCATAACCAATTTTGGCAGAGAAGAGGCCCTAGTAAGAAGCACCATTTTGTCAGGGTAGATGGCAAGGTAGGGCAGCTCAGATGACAATGCCTGCAACTCACTTACTCTGCGGGCAGATGTAATGGCCGCAAGTAAGGCAGTTTTCAAAGTGAGAATCCTGAGAGGACAATTGTCGAGAGGCTCGAAAAAAGTGCACATCAGCAAGGTCAAAACCAAATTTAAATCACAATGGGGCATAATGAATGGGGATGGAGGGAACATATGTGTAAGGCCTTTAAGAGATCTATTTACAATAGGAGACAAACAAAGAAGGTTGATCATGCAACCTAAAAAAAAAAGCAGAAATTGTAGTAAAAAAACCTTTGAGAGTGCCCATAGAAGAGCCCTCCTGGGCCAGAGCGAGTATAAACAGAATCTCAGAGAGAGGGACAGAAAAGGGGTTAACAGACTTGTCTGTGCACCAAGCCACACATTTCTTCTGTTTTGGTGGTGGGACGCCTGGGTGCCAAGATAAAATTACAGACTGGGTGGAAGCTCAAAAGTTGTCAACTGCCGTCACTCAATTTCCATGCAAGAAGGCAAAGAGTAGACAGGTTCGGGTGCAGAACCATCCCTGCTGCTGTGACAGAAGATGCCCCCGAAGGGGCAGTCTGTTTGGAAGATGGATGGACATGCTCAACAGCTCAGGATACCTGCCTCTCTGTGCCAGTTGAATCGCACAGAGCTGTGGAGTCCATACCCTGCTGGAGACCAGATGCCTCTGATCTCCACCTTCCCCAGATGGCTGCCTCATCCCAGGAGTGACGCATCTGTCACTACTGTCAGGTCTGGTTGGGGAAGGGAGAGGGATCAGAATCTGCCCCAATCACTGTTCGTTCACCAACACTGCAGATCTTGCACAGTTCCCTCCGAGATCTGGACTTTTTCAGAGGGATTTCCTTTGACGATGCTCCCACTGGAACTTCAGGACCCGCTGGAGAACCTGCTTATGCCATCTGGCATTTGTCACCAGCAGGATGCAGGATTGCATGAGGCCTATCAGCCTCAGAGTCATTCTCACTGAAATCCAGGATAGAGGCTGAAACATCACTATCCCAGCCTGAATAGTCTGGACTCACCATTTGAGAGGATAAGCCCAAAACTGCACTGTATTCCAAACAGCTCAGATGAAAAGTAGCATCTGAGAGGGAGTCAGGTGTGACTTCCGAACATGTTTAAAGTGAACCCCAGCAAATGCAGGAGGTCTGCCGTAATCTGGAGGTGGGAGACGACAGCCTGAGGCGAACCTTCCTTCAACAGGCAGTCGTCAAGATAGGGGAAGACTGGAACTCCTGAATTGCGCAGATGAGCTGCGACCACCTCCATCACCTTGTGAACACCCAAAGGACGCTGGTAAAGCCAAAGGGGAGCACAGTGAAATGAAAGTGCTCACGGATTACCATAAACCGCAAGTAATGTCCGTGGGCAGGAAGGATGTGAATATGGAAATAAGAATTCTGCAAGCTCAATGTTACCATCCAGCCTCATGGGTCTAGGGTAGCTAAAACCTGAGCCAGGATGAGCATTCTAAACTTTTCTTTTTTGAGGAAAAGATTGAGGGATCGAAGGTCTAGGATAGGGCGGAGGCTCTTGTCCTTTTTGGGTGTCAGAAAGTAGCGGGAATAGCAACCACGACCTACTCCCAGCACGGGAACCCTCTTTATGGCTCCCTTGGGCAAGAGAGCTGTAACATCCTTGCATCCGATTGTATGCTGGTGGCATGGATGGATGGAGGAGTGGTCTCAAAAGGGAGGGAGTAGCCTCTTCAGACTATTTGCAAAACTCACTTGTCTGACATGATGGGTTGCCAGTGAAGCAGGTAATGGCGAATACTGCCTCTGGTTGGACCCTGGTGGAGCATCAGACTAGGAAGGCTCAGAAGCTGCTGTGGGAAGGAGTTTGGGGTGGGGTGTTAATTAGCCAGACTGCTGGCTCCCTTATCCATGAGGTCGGTGGATTCCATGCCCTCTGCCACGCAGAGGCTGGGCAGCATGCGCAGCACATTGGCTCTCCGAGAATGGATGCGTTTGGAGGACCCTTCCGTAGCCATGAAAGGGGCAAAAGGCAAACTGGGGGGGACGAGGGGCTGCCAGGAGGCCCAAAGACCTGGCCTTAGCACAAGAATCCTTAAAGTGCTCAAGCGCTGAGTCTGCTTTGTCTCCGACGAGATGGGTGCCATCAAACAGCATGTCCATCAAAGTAGCCTGGACATCGCCTGAAAAGCCAGACATCTTCAATCAGGTGTGGTGTCTCAGGACCACTGTCGACAAAACCACTCTGCCCAGTGAGTTGGCCGTGTCCAGTCCACATCAGATAATAAACTTTGCTGCATCCATCAGCAACTGCCAGAGAAAGTACAGCCCGGGTCTCCTCTGGGACCTGTGGCAGGACTTGCGCAACCGCATTCCACAGCACGTGGGAATAATGGCCCAAAAGCATCAGAGGTTTACAGACTGCAATGCAAGGCTGGAGGAAGAAAAAAATCTTCTTCCCAAGTGTATCCAACCTTTTGGATTCTCTATCTGGTGGTGCGGAAGGGAACATGCCCTGGGAAGTGGAGGCTTGGCTGACCAAGCTCTCAGGGGTGGGGTGTTGCATCAGAAAAAGTGGGTCCCCCGGAGCGGGGTGACGGGGGGGGGAGGTGAGGGGCAATTGTCTTGTTCACAGGAGCCTCTGTGCTGAGTTTAGACCAGGTACCCAGTAGGACATCCGTGAGGGCTTCATGAAAGGGAAGCATGGGTTCTGAAGTGGAAGCTCTAGGCTGAAGCACCTCTGTCAGGCGGTTAGTGCTGACTGCCACAGAAGGCAACTCGAGGTCCAAGACCTCTGCTGCTCTTCTCACCACCATGGAATAGGAAGCTCCCTCCTCCGTAGCCACGGTAGGGGGAGAAAGCATGCCAGTATCTGGAGAAGTATCCAGTTCGCTGGCCTCAACAAAGACTGTACGCCAGTCCATAGGGTCTTGAAGATGAAATCCCTCCCATTCATCACCATAACCTAGCCCATAAGGGGGCTCAGGATCTAAAATAAAAGGCAAGGCTGCTGCCATCGTTGGAGTCAGTGCTGTACGACACACATCTGGCTCTTTGTCGGAGTTGGTAATGAAAATGGGATGGCGCTGCACAAGCGGCGTCGGCGTTGGGGTGGTATGACCGACACAGGTATGGATCCATGGATGCCCATTGGCATCAAGGCTGAAGCCGCCGGCACGGAAACCAAAGGGGTCTCTTCTGACTCCGCAGGGCCCGAAGGCGCTCCAGCAGAGTCAGGCTGAACAAAAATGAGGTGCACATCTTCATGAAATTCTCAAAGTTGGGGAGGTGTTGCTCTGGCTCCTGGAAACTTGGGGAGGCACAGAGTTGGCCCAGGCACAGGTCCTCGGAATGAGGCCTAGAGTGCCAACGCTCCCTCGTCTCATTGGCCGACAAGTCAAAGAACACTTCAACTTCTTGTACTTCTTGTGCTTCAACTTACCTGATCATCCCAAGGACTTGGATTGGGATGGTGACGATGGAGGACTCTGCAACCGCTCCTGGGACCTTCCTCTCGTCTGTCGCCTCCACTTGCGTGGAGTCGAGCGCCGGGAAGCGATCAGCTTCAGGGACCGCTCCTTCAAAGCCTTTGGATGCCTGGCCCGACACTATGGGCACAACTTTGGGTTGTGGCCGCGCTCCAGGGACCAAAGACACACGAGGTGCGGATCTGTCACCAACATCACACAATGACACGACCCACAGGGCTTAAACTCAGCTATCCTCGATGATATCCTCAATGCACCAGGAGTAGAACGCTCGAAAAAATCTTTGACAAAAGTTGAAAAAAAGGACAGCCAAAAAGTGACTGAAGGGTAGCTCTCTTCGGATCGACGCTAGCTGGTGCAGAAAGAAAAGAAATGATGCCTGGGTGGGACCTATATAGGACTTGCAACATCATATCTGGCGTGGACAATGCAGACCGACGTGGGGCCGATTGACACCACCTAATGGCGTGCAGGGGTACTGCTCAGAAAATTCTCCGGATCAAGCTGACGCCTGCCGAAAATTCACAGGTAAGGAATCCGCAACAAGAAGTCTCTATCAGATACATCTACCAAATATGACCATGATAGAAATCAAATGCTAGTTTGCATAATAAAAACAGTCACGTACAAAAGACTGCAAGAAAACCAGAGGAGGTCTACTTTAATGTTTGTTTTATGTCTTTTTTTTCAATAATTCACTCTCTGGTGAGAAGAAGATAGCAGTTAGGAATATAACCAAAGGGCAGACCCTCGCTTACAATTCAAATACATAGAGCCTGATTCACAAAAGTTTTTCCTTGGCTTATTATAGTTAAAAGCCCTAGTACATGAGGCCCATATATTTCCCGGAATAAGCCAGTTTTAAAACTGCACTAAGCCAAGAAAAAACATTAAGTAAATCAGGACCACATTTTCTTGACCAAGTTGAGGTTGTCTTGGAACTGGCATTCAATCCATTAAAGCTTTCATGTTTATTCATAAGGACATCGATGGACTCCAGGGAATAGTTTTCTGTCACTTTCCATGGCCAGTGTCCTTGCACAACAGTCTAATAAATTCAGGAAGAAAGGGAACCTAGGGCACATTCCATGCAGAATACAGCAAAACAGAATGTATCTACATAAAAAATATTAATTTGTTTACTGTACTGACAATTTCTCTCCTTGCCCGTTGTAACCCTTCTCTTCACTACTGGAGTGTTACTTAAATTGACAGTGTTCTTAAACAGCTCTAAACAACACTGGTCTCTCTTAGAATTATTAAACCTGAGCAGACAAGATTGTCCCCTACACATCCATTGGCTCTCCATTCATACCAAAAGATATAGGCATATAGAGGCAGAAAGCAGGATTTGCTGCTGCGCCATATGTTGGGGGTATAGGGGAGACTATGGATTAGAACTTTTAGTCAGCACTGTAAGTCACTGGCATCTTTTCCTATGGCCCCTCCCATGGCCCTTTCGCCAAAATATTGGCATGGGCAAAAAGCATTCTGAACCAACTTCGAGGGAGGCAGGAGATCTAGCAAGCAAGTTGCTAAGTAAGGCTGGATCAAACTGAACATTCAAACAACTGACCATCTTTAAAGTATAATCTTTTCAGAAAGGGTTGAGGAGACTTGCAAATATCGCTCAAAGGCAAAGTTAATTGAACGGCTACCAATGGCACCTTGAGTGTGACCACATGCATATCTATCACAGTAGGAGATTGCAGGCTTCTGAAAGAATAGAAGTCTATGATACAAGAAACTACCCAACTCGCTCTGAATGTTTTTGAAGCCTGCTATCCAGAGAAAAGCATGCCATACATCGGTGTCCAAAAAAGAATTGTGCACCATCACTAAAAGTGAGCAGCCCTACAAGGATATGCATGGTTTAGCAAGCATGCAACCTTGACTGGGAATGACCCACAAAGTGACTTTCTGGTATTTCTGACCTGTTTTTGGCCTTGACAAGCACGACCATCAAGCATGTGCAATGAGGTCGAATGGAGTTGATAGTTTCAAACAACACCAGGCGTTAAGGTCTAGAGGGGCACAGCATACATACCTACCACAGAGAGTATGACTACTATTAGCCCATTGATATGCTCTGAGCTAACAGTGGTAGCACATACTTATGAAACTATTTAGTGCTAAACGTTGTTGCAGAATTCACCAAAGTTTGAGTAAGGATGTTCAATCAAAAATGAGATATTCCATCAAAAAGGATACCAATCTGACAAGCAAAGAGAAACAGGCGTACAACAACTCATGTCAGGTAATTCAAATGTGTTACCATTTAGGGTAAAACAATAATAAAACCCCACCTACGTTAATCTTGTGTAGTAAAGTTCCTACAAATGTCTCAGATTAATGCATGAAAGTCCACTTTCTGATTAGCTGGGATCCATTTGATTGTGTATATTCCTCAGGCCAGATGTACAGTAATTCACAAGTGAGAAGTGGAACCATGTTGACGTTTCGGCTTCCTAGGTCATAACGCAAGACTATCTTCAGGACCAACAATGTAAGTAGGGTTTCATGATGACCCGAGTAGCTACAGAAATATAGGTGCAATTGAACAGCTCGTACCAATTTACATAAAAAAAGTGTCAAAATAGAGTCAATCGACTGGGGGCGCCCAGTTAAAATGTAAAAGTAGTACATATATATAACAACGCAAATTATTTGAGCGAGAGCTGTTTTTTTTTTTTTATTTTTTTTTACTTTTTTGTCAGTTCTAATTTTGATCGCCACCCAGCTCTCTCTCAAATAGTTCGCAGAACCATATATATGTACTACTTCTACATTTTTAACTGGTAATTCATTACAACTCATTCATTTAAATTGAACTGCAACCAGCAGTTCATCCCCACTATGGTGGTGCATGCAAGTGCACCTTGTGACCTTTGACCTCTCCATTTAGTTGAGTGGCACAATTGTTTGGGCCTGTGACCACTGTGAGAAGAGTCACAACCGCTCTCTGGCCCAACCTCAATTGCTTTACAATCCTTAGAGGTATCTGAGAAGAGGCGGAGCCAAGCAGCAGCAGTTCTGCAATGTGACGACTGCACCATTGTGCTCCATGACCCAACGACACTTAAATTCTGCTGTAATAATACTTCAGGCTCACTGGTGGGCACAAGAGATTTAAAGAATGACAACATCCCAACCTAAGGTAGGGTGTAACGGTGCTTTATTATAGTCAATGGGAAGGATACATTACATGCTTAAATACCGGAAAATGGAATACAAGAGAAGCTTTATATTACACAATTATAAAAACATGAGACATTAAGTCAAAATGAAGTCACATAATATCTCTTTTGATGCCCATCACATCGAAGAAGAAATATGTTAACATGGTGATGTCAGGGTAGCAATATCAAGAAAGGTGAGGTAAGAAGTAGGAAGCAGTATGACTCCGACTGTTTAGCAGGAATTCCTGAATAAAGAGAAGGTTGTGCTGTCCTTAGACCTGTGGGAAAAGGGTTTTAGAGTTTGGGACATTTCCAGAAAAAGTCTGCCTCAGTGTAGAAGGCTATTTGTACTTCATTACACCAAGACATAAGGAAACTTCCCCTCTTCAGTTTCTTGGCCCTCCTGCAAGGGTGAGGTTTGAGGGAAGGTACGTAGGAGTGTTTAAGTGTGGGGCATTATATGAGAAGCAGGCAGTTCTGTTCATGATTTGAGGCTCAAGTAGTAGCCAATTCAATTATGATAGAATTTTGGTGATGTGGTCGAATCTTTCAAGAGATGAACTGTGCTAATTTAGATAGGTCACAGAGGAAGGAATTGCTATATTCACTTCTGGATATGACCACAGTTTGCACTAGAGTTTAGAGATCAACGTGTGTGAGAAAGTAGCCTCTTTCTAGCCTTGTTACCCCCGCTTTTGGCCTGTTTGTGAGTATATGTCAGGGTGTTTTCACTGTCTCACTGGGATCCTGCTAGCCAGGGCCCAGTGCTCATGGTGAAAACCCTATGTTTTCATTATGTTTGTTATGTGTCACTGGGACCCTGCTAGCCAGGACCCCAGTGCTCATAAGTTTGTGGCCTATATGTATGTGTTCCCTGTGTGATGCCTAACTGTCTCAATGAGGCTCTGTTAACCAGAACCTCAGTGGTTATGCTCTCTCTGCTTTCTAAATTGTCACTAACAGGCTAGTGACCAATTTCACCAATTCACATTGGCATACTGGAACACCCTTATAATTCCCTAGTATATGGTACTGAGGTACCCAGGGTATTGGGGTTCCAGGAGATCCCTATGGGCTGCAGCATTTATTTTGCCACCCATAGGGAGCTCTGACAATTCTTACACAGGCCTGCCACTGCAGCCTGAGTGAAATAACGTCCACGTTATTTCACAGCCATTTACCACTGCACTTAAGTAACTTATAAGCCACCTATATGTCTAACCTTCACCTGGTGAAGGTTGGGTGCAAAGTTACTTAGTGTGTGGGCACCCTGGCACTAGCCAAGGTGCCCCCACATCGTTCAGGGCAAATTCCCCGGACTTTGTGAGTGCGGGGACACCATTACACGCGTGCACTGTACATAGGTCACTACCTATGTACAGCGTCACAATGGTAACTCCGAACATGGCCATGTAACATGTCTAAGATCATGGAATTGTCACCCCAATGCCATTCTGGCATTGGGGAGACAATTCCATGATCCCCCGGGTCTCTAGCATAGACCCGGGTACTGCCAAATTACCTTTCCCAGGGTTTCACTGCAGCTGCTGCTGCCAACCCTTCAGACAGGTTTCTGCCCTCCTGGGGTCCAGCCAGGCCTGGCCTAGGAAGGCAGAACAAAGGACTTCCTCAGAGAGAGGGTGTTACACCCTCTCCCTTTTGAAAAAGGTGTCAGGGCTGGGGAGGAGGTGCCCCCCCCAGCCTCTGGAAATGCTTTGATGGGCACAGATGGTGCCCATCTCTGCATAAGCCAGTGTACACCGGTTCAGGGATCCCCAGCCCTGCACTGGCGCGAAACTGGACAAAGGAAAGGGGAGTGACCACTCCCCTGACCTGCACCTCCCAGGGGAGGTGCCCAGAGCTCCTCCCGCGTGCCCCAGACCTCTGCCATCTTGAATTCAGAGGTGTGCTGGCACACTGGACTGCTCTGAGTGGCCAATGCCAGCAGGTGACGTCAGATACTCTTTCTGATAGGCTCTTACCTGTGTTACTAGCCTATCCTCCTTCCTAGGTAGCCAAACCTCCTTTCCTGGCTATTTAGGGTCTCTGCTTTGGGGAATTCTTCAGATACCGAATGCATGAGCTCACCAGAGTTCCTCTGCACTTCTCTCTTCACCTTCTGCCAAAGGATCGACCGCTGACTGCTCAGGACGCCTGCAAAACCGCAACAAAGTAGCAAAGACGACTACTGCAACCTTGTATCACTGATCCTGCCGCCTTCTCGACTGTTTCCTGGTGGTGCATGCTCTGGGGGTAGCCTGCCTCCTCTCTGCACCAGGAGCTCTGAAGAAATCTCCCGTGGGACGACGGAATCCTCCCCCTGCAACCGCAGGCAACAAAAAGACTGCATCACCAGTCCTCTGGGTCCCCTCTCAGCACGACGAGCGTGGTCCCTTGAACTCAGCAACTCTGTCCATGTGACTCCCACAGTCCAGTGACTCTTCAGTCCAAGTTTGGTGGAGGTAAGTCCTTGCCTCCCCACGCTAGACTGCATTGCTGGGTACCGCGTGATTTGCAGCTGCTCCTGCTCCTGTGCACTCTTCCAGGATTTCCTTCGTGCACAGCCAAGCCTGGGTCCCCGACACTCTAACCTGCAGTGCACAACCTTCTGAGTTGTCCTCCGGCGTCGTGAGACTCCCTTTTCTGACTTCGGGTGGACTCCGGTTCACTCCTCTTCCAAGTGCCTGTTCTGGTACTTCTGCGGGTGCTGCCTGCTTCTGTGAGGGCTCCCTGACTTGCTGGGCGCCCCCTCTGTCTCCTCATCCAAGTGGCGACATCCTGGTCCCTCCTGGGCCACAGCAGCATCCAAAAACCCTAACCGCGACCCTTGCAGCTAGCAAGGCTTGTTTGCGGTCTTTCTGTGTGGGAACACCTCTGCAAGCTTCTTCACGACGTGGGACATCCATCCTCCAAAGGGGAAGTTCCTAGTCCTCTTCGTTCTTGCAGAATCCACAGCTTCTACCATCCGGTGGCAGCTTCTTTGCACCCTTAGCTGGCATTTCCTGGGCATCTGCCCTCTCTCGACTTTGTCGCGACTCTTGGACTTGGTCCCCTTGTTTCACAGGTACTCAGGTCCGGAAATCCACTTTGGTTGCATTGCTGGTGTTGGTCTTCCTTGCAGAATTCCCCTATCACGACTTCTGTGCTCTCTGGGGAATATAGGTGCACTTTACACCTACTTTTCAGGGTCTTGGGGTGGGCTATTTTTCTAACCCTCACTGTTTTCTTACAGTCACAGCGACCCTCTACAAGCTCACATAGGTTTGGGGTCCATTCGTGGTTCGCATTCCACTTTTGGAGTATATGGTTTGTGTTGCCCCTATACCTATGTGCTCCTATTGCAATCTATTGTAACTTTACACTGCTTGCATTACTTCCTTTTGCTATTACTGCATATTTTTGGTATTGTGTACATATATCTTGTGTATATTTGGCATCCTCACACTGAGGGTACTCACTGAGATACTTTTGGCATATTGTCATTGTAAGGAAATGCCTCCTTGGCATGGTTGCCCCCTGACTTTTTGCCTTTGCTGATGCTATGTTTACAATTGAAAGTGTGCTGAGGCCTGCTAACCAGGCCCCAGCACCAGTGTTCTTTCCCTAACCTGTACTTTTGTATCCACAATTGGCAGACCCTGGCATCCAGAGAAGTCCCTTGTAACTGGTACTTCTAGTACCAAGGGCCCTGATGCCAAGGAAGGTCTCTAAGGGCTGCAGCATGTCTTATGCCACCCTGGAGACCTCTCACTCAGCACAGACACACTGCTTGCCAGCTTGTGTGTGCTAGTGAGGACAAAACGAGTAAGTCGACATGGCACTCCCCTCAGGGTGCCATGCCAGCCTCTCACTGCCTATGCAGTATAGGTAAGACACCCCTCTAGCAGGCCTTACAGCCCTAAGGCATGGTGCCCTATACCATAGGTGAGGGTACCAGTGCATGAGCATGGTACCCCTACAGTGTCTAAACAAAACCTTAGACATTGTAAGTGCAGGGTAGCCATAAGAGTATATGGTCTGGGAGTCTGTCAAAACACGAACTCCACAGCACCATAATGGCTACACTGAAAACTGGGAAGTTTGATATCAAACTTCTCAGCACAATAAATGCACACTGATGCCAGTGTACATTTTATTGCAAAATACACCCCAGAGGGCACCTTAGAGGTGCCCCCTGAAACTTAACCGACTATCTGTGTAGGCTGACTAGTTCCAGCAGCCTGCCACACTAGAGACATGTTGCTGGCCCCATGGGGAGAGTGCCTTTGTCACTCTGAGGCCAGTAACAAAGCCTGCACTGGGTGGAGATGCTAACACCTCCCCCAGGCAAGAGCTGTAACACCTGGCGGTGAGCCTCAAAGGCTCACCCCTTTGTCACAGCACCGCAGGACACTCCAGCTAGTGGAGTTGCCCGCCCCCTCCGGCCCCGGCCCCCACTTTTGGCGGCAAGGCCGGAGAAAATAATGAGAATAACAAGGAGGAGTCACTGGCCAGTCAGGACAGCCCCTAAGGTGTCCTGAGCTGAGGTGACTCTAACTTTTAGAAATCCTCCATCTTGCAGATGGAGGATTCCCCCAATAGGGTTAGGATTGTGACCCCCTCCCCTTGGGAGGAGGCACAAAGAGGGTGTACCCACCCTAAGGGCTAGTAGCCATTGGCTACTAACCCCCCAGACCTAAACACGCCCTTAAATTTAGTATTTAAGGGCTACCCTGAACCCTAGAAAATTAGATTCCTGCAAACTACAAGAAGAAGGACTGCCTAGCTGAAAACCCCTGCAGAGGAAGACCAGAAGACGACAACTGCCTTGGCTCCAGAAACTCACCGGCCTGTCTCCTGCCTTCCAAAGAACTCTGCTCCAGCGACGCCTTCCAAGGGACCAGCGACCTCTGAATCCTCTGAGGACTGCCCGGCTTCGAAAAGGACAAGAAACTCCCGAGGACAGCGGACCTGCTCCAAAAAGACTGCAACTTTGTTTCAAGGAGCAGCTTTAAAGACCCTGCAATCTCCCCGCAAGAAGCGTGAGACTTGCAACACTGCACCCGGCGACCCCGACTCGGCTGGTGGAGAACCAACACCTCAGGGAGGACCCCCGGACTACTCTACGACTGTGAGTACCAAAACCTGTCCCCCCTGAGCCCCCACAGCGCCGCCTGCAGAGGGAATCCCGAGGCTTCCCCTGACCGCGACTCTCTGAAACCTAAGTCCCGACGCCTGGAAGAGACCCTGCACCCGCAGCCCCCAGGACCTGAAGGACCGGACTTTCACTGGAGAAGTGACCCCCAGGAGTCCCTCTCCCTTGCCCAAGTGAGGTTTCCCCGAGGAAGCCCCCCCTTACCTGCCTGCAGCGCTGAAGAGATCCGTTGATCTCTCATAGACTAACATTGCAAACCCGACGCTTGTTTCTACACTGCACCCGGCCGCCCCCGCGCTGCTGAGGGTGAAATTTCTGTGTGGGCTTGTGTCCCCCCCGGTGCCCTACACAACCCCCCTGGTCTGCCCTCCGAAGACGCGGGTACTTACCTGCAAGCAGACCGGAACCGGGGCACCCCCTTCTCTCCATTCTAGCCTATGCGTTTTGGGCACCACTTTGAACTCTGAACCTGACCGGCCCTGAGCTGCTGGTGTGGTGACTTTGGGGTTGCTCTGAACCCCCAACGGTGGGCTACCTTGGACCAAGAACTGAATCCTGTAAGTGTCTTACTTACCTGGTAAAACTAACAAAAACTTACCTCCCCCAGGAACTGTGAAAATTGCACTGTGTCCACTTTTGAAATAGCTATTTGTCAATAACTTGAAAAGTATACATGCAATTGAAATGATTCAAAGTTCCTAATGTACTTACCTGCAATACCTTTCAAACAAGATATTACATGTTAAATTTGAACCTGTGGTTCTTAAAATAAACTAAGAAAAGATATTTTTCTATAACAAAACCTATTGGCTGGATTTGTCTCTGAGTGTGTGTACCTCATTTATTGTCTATGTGTATGTACAACAAATGCTTAACACTACTCCTTGGATAAGCCTACTGCTCGACCACACTACCACAAAATAGAGCATTAGTATTATCTCTTTTTACCACTATTTTACCTCTAAGGGGAACCCTTGGACTCTGTGCATGCTATTCCTTACTTTGAAATAGCACATACAGAGCCAACTTCCTACATTGGTGGATCAGCGGTGGGGTACAAGACTTTGCATTTGCTGGACTACTCAGCCAATACCTGATCACACGACAAATTCCAAAATTGTCATTAGAAATTGATTTTTGCAATTTGAAAAGTTTTCTAAATTCTTAAAAGACCTGCTAGGGCCTTGTGTTAGATCCTGTTTAGCATTTCTTTCAGAGTTTAAAAGTTTGTAAAAGTTTGAATTAGATTCTAGAACCAGTTGTAGATTCTTAAAAAGTATTCCAACTTTTAGAAGCAAAATGTCTAGCACAGATGTGACTGTGGTGGAACTCGACACCACACCTTACCTCCATCTTAAGATGAGGGAGCTAAGGTCACTCTGTAAAATAAAGAAAATAACAATGGGCCCCAAACCTACCAAAATACAGCTCCAGGAGCTTTTGGCAGAGTTTGAAAAGGCCAACCCCTCTGAGGGTGGCAACTCAGAGGAAGAGGATAGTGACTTGGAGGAAAATTCCCCCCTACCAGTCCTATCTAGGGAGAACAGGGTCTCTCAAACCCTGACTCCAAAAATAATAGTCAGAGATGCTGGTTCCCTCACAGGAGAGACCAACACCTCTGAAATCACTGAGGATAACTCCAGTGAAGAGGACATCCAGTTAGCCAGGATGGCCAAAAGATTGGCTTTGGAAAGACAGATCCTAGCCATAGAGAGGGAAAGACAAGAGATGGGCCTAGGACCCATCAATGGTGGCAGCAACATAAATAGGGTCAGAGATTCTCCTGACATGTTGAAAATCCCTAAAGGGATTGTAACTAAATATGAAGATGGTGATGACATCACCAAATGGTTCACAGCTTTTGAGAGGGCTTGTGTAACCAGAAAAGTGAACAGATCTCACTGGGGTGCTCTCCTTTGGGAAATGTTCACAGGAAAGTGTAGGGATAGACTCCTCACACTCTCTGGACAAGATGCAGAATCTTATGACCTCATGAAGGGTACCCTGATTGAGGGCTTTGGATTCTCCACTGAGGAGTATAGGATTAGATTCAGGGGGGCTCAAAAATCCTCGAGCCAGACCTGGGTTGACTTTGTAGACTACTCAGTAAAAACACTAGATGGTTGGATTCAAGGCAGTGGTGTAAGTAATTATGATGGGCTGTACAATTTATTTGTGAAAGAACACCTGTTAAGTAATTGTTTCAATGATAAACTGCATCAGCATCTGGTAGACCTAGGACCAATTTCTCCCCAAGAATTGGGAAAGAAGGCGGACCATTGGGTCAAGACTAGGGTGTCCAAAACTTCCACAGGGGGTGACCAAAAGAAAGGGGTCACAAAACCTCCCCAGGGGAAAGGTGGTGAGACAGCCAAAAATAAAAATAGTCAAGAGTCTTCTAAAGGCCCCCAAAAACCTGCACAGGAGGGTGGGCCCAGAGCCTCTTCACAAAACAATCCTGGGTACAAGGGTAAAAACTTTGATCCCAAAAAGGCCTGGTGTCGAAACTGTAGTCAGTCTGGACACCAAACTGGAGACAAGGCCTGTCCCAAGAAAAGTTCCACTCCAAACTCCAATCCAGGTAACACTGGAATGGCTAGTCTCCAAGTGGGATCAACAGTGTGCCCAGAGCAAATCAGGGTCCACACTGAAGCTACTCTAGTCTCTGAGGGTGGGGTGGATTTAGCCACACTAGCTGCCTGGCCTCCTAACATGCAAAAATACAGGCAGCAGCTCTTTATTAATGGGACAAGTGTAGAAGGCCTGAGGGATACAGGTGCCAGTGTCACCATGGTGACAGAGAAACTGTTTTCCCCTGGCCAATACCTGACTGGAAAAACTTATACAGTCACCAATGCTGACAATCAAACTAAAGCACATCCCATGGCAATGGTAACTTTAGAATGGGGAGGGGTCAATGGCCTGAAACAGGTGGTGGTCTCCTCAAACATCCCAGTAGACTGTCTGCTTGGAAATGACCTGGAGTCCTCAGCATGGGCTGAGGTAGAACTAAAAACCCATGCAGCCATGCTGGGTATCCCTGAACTGGTGTGTGTAAAAACAAGAGCACAATGCAAGGCACAGGGTGAAAAAGTAGAGCTGGAGTCTGGAAAAATGGCCCAGCCTACCAAGAGAAAAGGAAAGTCAGTTGGGAAACCAACTGCAACACAGTCAGAAAAAGAGAACCTCTCTTCTCAGGAAGAAGTTCTGCCCTCTGAGGGAACTGAGCCTTTGGAGCTTGAACCTTATCAGGTTGAGCTCTTAGGCCCAGGGGGACCCTCAAGGGAGGAGCTGTGTAAGGGGCAAGAAACCTGTCCCTCTCTTGAAGGCCTTAGGCAGCAAGCTGCTGAAGAGTCCAAGGGCAAGAAAAATGGAA
This sequence comes from Pleurodeles waltl, assembly GCF_031143425.1. Lineage (NCBI taxonomy): Eukaryota > Metazoa > Chordata > Amphibia > Caudata > Salamandridae > Pleurodeles > Pleurodeles waltl. The sequence continues at coordinate 546,276,497 of NC_090440.1, read as the reverse complement.
CACATAGGGTCTATTGGGAAGATGGACTCCTGTACACTGAGGCCAGAGACCCCAAACCTGGTGCCACTAGGAGAGTGGTAGTGCCTCAGTCGTTCAGAGAGTTTATTCTGACCTTGGCCCATGATATTCCCCTTGCTGGGCATTTGGGACAAACCAAGACGTGGGAGAGGTTGGTCAACCACTTCTACTGGCCCAATATGTCCCAGAAGGTTAAGGAGTTTTGCCTCTCCTGCCCCACCTGTCAATCCAGTGGTAAGACAGGTGGGCACCCAAAGGCCCCCCTCATTCCACTTCGTGGTGGGGGTCCCCTTTGAAAGAGTGGGTGTGGACATAGTTGGTCCACTAGAACCTCCCACAGCCTCAGGAAATATGTACATCCTAGTAGTAGTGGATCATGCTACTAGGTATCCTGAAGCTATTCCCCTTAGGTCGACTACTGCCCCTGCAGTAGCCAAGGCCCTCATTGGTATCTTTACCAGAGTGGGTTTCCCTAAGGAGGTGGTGTCTGACAGAGGTACCAACTTCATGTCAGCATACCTAAAACACATGTGGAATGAGTGTGGAGTGACTTACAAATTCACTACACCATACCATCCACAAACTAATGGCTTAGTTGAGAGATTCAACAAGACATTAAAAGGCATGATCATGGGGCTCCCAGAAAAACTCAAAAGGAGATGGGATGTCCTCTTGCCATGTCTGCTTTTCGCTTACAGAGGTGCCACAGAAGGGAGTAGGATTCTCACCCTTTGAACTTCTGTTTGGTCACCCTGTAAGGGGACCACTTGCTCTTGTTAAAGAAGGCTGGGAGAGACCTCTTCATGAGCCTAAACAAGACATAGTGGACTATGCACTTGGCCTTCGCTCTAGAATGGCAGAGTACATGGAAAAGGCAACCAAAAACCTTGAGGCCAGCCAACAGCTCCAGAAGTTTTGGTATGACCAAAAGGCTGCACTGGTTGAGTTCCAACCAGGGCAGACAGTCTGGGTTCTGGAGCCTGTGGCTCCCAGGGCACTCCAGGACAAATGGAGTGGCCCTTACCCAGTGCTAGAAAGGAAGAGTCAGGTCACCTACCTGGTGGACCTGGGCACAAGCAGGAGCCCCAAGAGGGTGATCCATGTGAACCGCCTTAAGCTCTTCCATGACAGGGCTGATGTATATCTGTTGATGGTAACAGATGAGGATCAGGAGGCAGAGAGTGAACCTCTCCCTGATCTTCTGTCATCAGACCCAAAAGATGGCTCAGTGGATGGAGTGATCTACTCAGACACCCTCTCTGGCCAACAGCAAGCTGATTGTAGGAGAGTCCTACAACAGTTTCCTGAACTCTTCTCCTTAACCCCTGGTCAGACACACCTGTGTACCCATGATGTGGACACAGGAGACAGCATGCCTGTCAAAAACAAAATCTTTAGACAATCTGACCATGTTAAGGAAAGCATTAAGGTGGAAGTCCACAAGATGCTGGAATTGGGAGTAATTGAGCGCTCTGACAGCCCCTGGGCTAGCCCAGTGGTCTTAGTCCCCAAACCTCACACCAAAGATGGAAAGAAAGAGATGAGGTTTTGTGTGGACTACAGAGGGCTCAATTCTGTCACCAAGACAGATGCTCATCCAATTCCTAGAGCTGATGAGCTCATAGATAAATTAGGTGCTGCCAAATTCTTAAGTACCTTTGACTTGACAGCAGGGTACTGGCAAATAAAAATGGCACCTGGAGCAAAAGAGAAAACAGCATTCTCCACACCTGATGGGCATTATCAGTTTACTGTTATGCCCTTTGGTTTAAAGAATGCCCCTGCCACCTTCCAAAGGTTGGTGAATCAAGTCCTTGCTGGCTTGGAGTCCTTTAGCACAGCTTATCTTGATGATATTGCTGTCTTTAGCTCCACCTGGCAGGATCACCTGGTCCACCTGAAGAAGGTCTTGAAGGCTCTGCAATCTGCAGGCCTCTCTATCAAGGCATCCAAATGCCAGATAGGGCAGGGAACTGTGGTTTACTTGGGCCACCTTGTAGGTGGAGGCCAAGTTCAGCCACTCCAACCCAAGATCCAGACTATTCTGGACTGGGTAGCTCCAAAAACCCAGACTCAAGTCAGGGCATTCCTTGGCTTGACTGGGTATTACAGGAGGTTTGTGAAGGGATATGGATCCATTGTGACAGCCCTCACTGAACTCACCTCCAAGAAAATGCCCAAGAAAGTGAACTGGACTGTGGAATGCCAACAGGCCTTTGACACCCTGAAACAAGCAATGTGCTCAGCACCAGTTCTAAAAGCTCCAGATTATTCTAAGCAGTTCATTGTGCAGACAGATGCCTCTGAACATGGGATAGGGGCAGTTTTGTCCCAAACAAATGATGATGGCCTTGACCAGCCTGTTGCTTTCATTAGCAGGAGGTTACTCCCCAGGGAGCAGCGTTGGAGTGCCATTGAGAGGGAGGCCTTTGCTGTGGTTTGGTCCCTGAAGAAGCTGAGACCATACCTCTTTGGGACTCACTTCCTAGTTCAAACTGACCACAGACCTCTCAAATGGCTGATGCAAATGAAAGGTGAAAATCCTAAACTGTTGAGGTGGTCCATCTCCCTACAGGGAATGGACTTTATAGTGGAACACAGACCTGGGACTGCCCATGCCAATGCAGATGGCCTTTCCAGGTTCTTCCACTTAGAAAATGAAGACTCTCTTGGGAAAGGTTAGTCTCATCCTCTTTCGTTTGGGGGGGGGTTGTGTAAGGAAATGCCTCCTTGGCATGGTTGCCCCCTGACTTTTTGCCTTTGCTGATGCTATGTTTACAATTGAAAGTGTGCTGAGGCCTGCTAACCAGGCCCCAGCACCAGTGTTCTTTCCCTGACCTGTACTTTTGTATCCACAATTGGCAGACCCTGGCATCCAGATAAGTCCCTTGTAACTGGTACTTCTAGTACCAAGGGCCCTGATGCCAAGGAAGGTCTCTAAGGGCTGCAGCATGTCTTATGCCACCCTGGAGACCTCTCACTCAGCACAGACACACTGCTTGCCAGCTTGTGTGTGCTAGTGAGGACAAAACGAGTAAGTCGACATGGCACTCCCCTCAGGGTGCCATGCCAGCCTCTCACTGCCTATGCAGTATAGGTAAGACACCCCTCTAGCAGGCCTTACAGCCCTAAGGCAGGGTGCCCTATACCATAGGTGAGGGTACCAGTGCATGAGCATGGTACCCCTACAGTGTCTAAACAAAACCTTAGACATTGTAAGTGCAGGGTAGCCATAAGAGTATATGGTCTGGGAGTCTGTCAAAACACGAACTCCACAGCACCATAATGGCTACACTGAAAACTGGGAAGTTTGATATCAAACTTCTCAGCACAATAAATGCACACTGATGCCAGTGTACATTTTATTGCAAAATACACCCCAGAGGGCACCTTAGAGGTGCCCCCTGAAACTTAACCGACTATCTGTGTAGGCTGACTAGTTCCAGCAGCCTGCCACACTAGAGACATGTTGCTGGCCCCATGGGGAGAGTGCCTTTGTCACTCTGAGGCCAGTAACAAAGCCTGCACTGGGTGGAGATGCTAACACCTCCCCCAGGCAAGAGCTGTAACACCTGGCGGTGAGCCTCAAAGGCTCACCCCTTTGTCACAGCACCGCAGGACACTCCAGCTAGTGGAGTTGCCCGCCCCCTCCGGCCCCGGCCCAAACTTTTGGCGGCAAGGCCGGAGAAAATAATGAGAAAAACAAGGAGGAGTCACTGGCCAGTCAGGACAGCCCCTAAGGTGTCCTGAGCTGAAGTGACTCTAACTTTTAGAAATCCTCCATCTTGCAGATGGAGGATTCCCCCAATAGGGTTAGGATTGTGACCCCCTCCCCTTGGGAGGAGGCACAAAGAGGGTGTACCCACCCTAAGGGCTAGTAGCCATTGGCTACTAACCCCCCAGACCTAAACACGCCCTTAAATTTAGTATTTAAGGGCTACCCTGAACCCTAGAAAATTAGATTCCTGCAAACTACAAGAAGAAGGACTGCCTAGCTGAAAACCCCTGCAGAGGAAGACCAGAAGACGACAACTGCCTTGGCTCCAGAAACTCACCGGCCTGTCTCCTGCCTTCCAAAGAACTCTGCTCCAGCGACGCCTTCCAAGGGACCAACGACCTCTGAATCCTCTGAGGACTGCCCGGCTTCGAAAAGGACAAGAAACTCCCGAGGACAGCGGACCTGCTCCAAAAAGACTGCAACTTTGTTTCAAGGAACAGCTTTAAAGACCCTGCAATCTCCCCGCAAGAAGCGTGAGACTTGCAACACTGCACCCGGCGACCCCGACTCGGCTGGTGGAGAACCAACACCTCAGGGAGGACCCCCGGACTACTCTACGACTGTGAGTACCAAAAGCTGTCCCCCCTGAGCCCCCGCAGCGCCGCCTGCAGAGGGAATCCCGAGGCTTCCCCTGACCGCAACTCTCTGAAACCTAAGTCCCGACGCCTGGAAGAGACCCTGCACCCGCAGCCCCCAGGACCTGAAGGACCGGACTTTCACTGGAGAAGTGACCCCCAGGAGTCCCTCTCCCTTGCCCAAGTGGAGGTTTCCCCGAGGAAGCCCCCCCTTACCTGCCTGCAGCGCTGAAGAGATCCGTTGATCTCTCATAGACTAACATTGCAAACCCGACGCTTGTTTCTACACTGCACCCGGCCGCCCCCGCGCTGCTGAGGGTGAAATTTCTGTGTGGGCTTGTGTCCCCCCCGGTGCCCTACAAAACCCCCCTGGTCTGCCCTCCGAAGACGCGGGTACTTACCTGCAAGCAGACCGGAACCGGGGCACCCCCTTCTCTCCATTCTAGCCTATGCGTTTTGGGCACCACTTTGAACTCTGCACCTGACCGGCCCTGAGCTGCTGGTGTGGTGACTTTGGGGTTGCTCTGAACCCCCAACGGTGGGCTACCTTGGACCAAGAACTGAATCCTGTAAGTGTCTTACTTACCTGGTAAAACTAACAAAAACTTACCTCCCCCAGGAACTGTGAAAATTGCACTAAGTGTCCACTTTTGAAATAGCTATTTGTCAATAACTTGAAAAGTATACATGCAATTGAAATGATTCAAAGTTCCTAATGTACTTACCTGCAATACCTTTCAAACAAGATATTACATGTTAAATTTGAACCTGTGGTTCTTAAAATAAACTAAGAAAAGATATTTTTCTATAACAAAACCTATTGGCTGGATTTGTCTCTGAGTGTGTGTACCTCATTTATTGTCTATGTGTATGTACAACAAATGCTTAACACTACTCCTTGGATAAGCCTACTGCTCGACCACACTACCACAAAATAGAGCATTAGTATTATCTCTTTTTACCACTATTTTACCTCTAAGGGGAACCCTTGGACTCTGTGCATGCTATTCCTTACTTTGAAATAGCACATACAGAGCCAACTTCCTACAGTCATAAAAATAAAGTACCTTTATTTTTAGAATATCTGTGTATTGTGTTTTCTTATGATATTGTGCATATGACACCAGTGGTATAGTGGGAGCTTTGCATGTCTCCTAGTTCAGCCTAAGCTGCTCTGATATAGCTACCTTCTATCAGCCTAAGGTGCTAGAAACACCTCTTCTACACTAACAAGGGATAACTGGACCTGGCACAGAGTGTAAGTACCCCTTGGTACCCACTACAAGCCAGGCCAGCCTTCTACAACGTGCAGGTGAAAGATTCTGGTGTTTCTTAAAATTCTAAGATGGCAGTTGAAACTCTCAACTGTGGTTTTACAATTTTGCCGAATTGATAGTTTTGGTGTAAATATCCATATCATTTAGTTTTTTTGGCTCAATCTCTTGGATGGCCATTAGTGGCATGGACATCGATTCACCAAAATGCCAGGGGTGGGGGAAGTGACAACACACACCCTCTGAACTTAATGACATCACAGGAAGTACATCATAAAACCTATGACCCTCAACTTTTCTCAGAATCTCGGAAAGTAATGTCATATGACCTTAACCCCGATGACACCACAACAATGGACACTGCTTAAGTTCCATACTAACTGCATGATTATTACAAGAACACAACACAGACAAATTTCTATTTTAGATAGCACATATATTATGTTGCTACCATAATCTTTGAAAGTGGTGGGGAGTAATACTTGCCCTGATTTGTAGCAAACGAGTGAAGCGGGTGAGCTAGACCTCTTCTGGCAGGGCTCAAGGGGGTTCTTCCCGGAGAACATTTATTAAGAGACAGGTCATACAGTGCATTTAATGCACATTTTTCACATACATTTGCTAAAATGCCACAGGCTCTGAAAGGGCTCTCGTTAAATATTCAGGACCTTTCATGGTGTGCAGAGCAAATGAAACTGAATGTTCCTCAGCAGCTGACCCTATTATTTTCAAAATGTGCTACAACTACCTCTCTATGTAAAAAAAAAACTGTCAAAAATTAAATGCCCTTATGCCAGTGCCAGAATTTAGCCACATGTACCTCATTTGCCAATAATTACCTCTAGATGCCAGTAACTAGTATTTTACCCTGGGTCTCCATTATGCCAAGAATGACCTCCAGTATGCCAGTGTAGTATTTCGTGACCGGTGTCTGTCATGCTAAGAACTTCTTGCAGCACAGAAGTGCCAGTATTTTGCTATGGGTGCCACTCACATTCACTCATAGTCTCACTCACTCATGCATTGCCACTTACAGTCACTAGCACTCACTGTTACTCTGACTTATTCTGACTCACAATTACATTCACTGACTAATGATCACTCACTCATAAGGACTCACTCTCTAAAACTTCCTCACTCTTATTCATTCTCATTCATCCATTCACACTCACTTGTAGCCACTCTGACTCAATCATGCTTTCTTACTGAGATTCAATCTCACTAGTTCTTGTTCACTATCTGTTTCTGACTCTCACCCACTCACTTTCACTCACACACATATGTACAGACATGCAGGCCGACACATACACAATCACTCTCTCACAAACTCTCACCTGCAAACTCGCACACAGCATACATTTAAGAACATTGCTCTGTTTACCTACGTTTCCAGACAAAGTCTTGTTCAAGATCCAGGTGCTCCATATTTTATTACACTAATAGTGACTAATAAGTTATCATTCATTATTAGTGTAACTAAAACAATGGGCAGTAAAGTAGAAATGCTGAGAGCCAAAAAAAAGTAACAAGTTCCTGTGTTCTTGGCACTGATTTTTGCACCTCTGAGCCCCAGTGTCGCAAAAGCAATGCCAGGGTTCACAAGGTTCGCAGCTGAGACACCTAAATAACCTCCATGATTACTTGTCCGGGAAGAAAAAATTAGATATTCAGTTTTCTGAACTTTCAATTTTAATTTCATGGTACTTACCAATTTTGGATGTCAGAAAGGCAAGTTATTCGCTTTGAAAGACTTTGGGGGTGATTCTAACCCTGGCGGTCGGTGTTAAAGCGGCGGTCAACCCGCCAACAGGCTGGCGGTAAAAAATATGGAATTCTGACCCTGGCGGGAACCGCCAACACAGACAGCCACTTTAACACTCCGCCCGCCACGGCAGTACAAACAAACAGCGCGGCGGTCACCGCCAACAGCCAGGCGGCAGACAATGTACCGCCCACCCTATCACAACTCACCAATCCGCCACCTTTTCCGGGGCGGGAGCACCGCCGATAAAAACACGCGGAAACAGACTACGAACGGGAAAACGCTCACCACTACGCACTCCAGGAGGAAGGAGGACAGCATGGAACCCGAATTAAACATCCTACCTGCTCTCGTCTACCTTCTCATCTACCACGAGTACGAAGTCCGGCGCAGACGACAACGGGGAGTACTGCACCTACGACACACGGGAGGGGGGAGGACGAAAGGTTACGGGCACACACATATGCGACCCCCCCCCCCAACTATGTACACACCAATGCAGAGCAACAAGTCACAGTGACACCACCCAAACACCCCAGAAAAATACTAGGACATAATCAAATTTGGAATAAATATTTATGTACCAAAAAGGTCCTGAAAAATATCGTACAACCATGAAAGATATTCACAAGAAAACAAATGACATACACATCAGTGTATAACTGAAGTAACAAGTCCTGCACATCCTACGAATTCATCATGTCCGTGGGCCAAAGTTTTGAGAAACAAGGGCAAAGCCCACACAGGAGACCTGAGTCCTTTGGAGAGAACACTGCAGGGGCATCAGATGTAAAAACTACAGGCACCTCAGGGGGAAGGGAAGGGGGGGGCACCACAGCCACATGAGTCCACGACGCCAGATCCATGAGGAGCCACCATGCCCACTGGACCATCCTGGGGAGTGCAAAGCCACAGTCTCTCAATGTCTCTACAGTGGGTGGGCTGCCCACTGGACCATCCTGGGGAGTGCAAAGCCACAGTCTCTCAATGTCTCTACAGTGGGTGGGCTGCCCACTGGACCATCCTGGGGAGTGCAAAGCCACAGTCTCTCAATGTCTCTACAGTGGGTGGGCTGCCCACTGGACCATCCTGGGGAGTGCAAAGCCACAGTCCATCAGGTGGATGACAGTCTCCACTGGTCAAGGAGGAGGCATGGTGGGCACAGTGAACCATAAACAGTGATTGAGACGGCGGTGCCCAGCGGAGCGGTGCTTGAGATGAAGGGCCCAGCGGAGCGGTGCTGGAGAAGAAGGGCCCAGCGGAGCGGTGCTTGAGAGGAAGGGCCCAGCGGAGCGGTGCTTGAGAGGAAGGGCCCAGCAGAGCGGTGCTTGAGACGGCGGTGCCCAACGGAGCGGTGCTTGAGACGGCGGTGCCCAACGGAGCGGTGCTTGAGACGGCGGTGCCCAGCGGAGCGGTGCTTGAGACGGCGGTGCCCAGCGGAGCGGTGCTTGAGACGGCGGTGCCCAGCGGAGCGGTGCTTGAGACGGCGGTGCCCAGCGGAGCGGTGCTTGAGACGGCGGTGCCCAGCGGAGCGGTGCTTGAGATGAAGGGCCCAGCGGAGCGGTGCTTGAGATGAAGGGCCCAGCGGAGCGGTGCTTGAGATGAAGGGCCCAGCGGAGCGGTGCTTGAGATGAAGGGCCCAGCGGAGCGGTGCTTGAGATGAAGGGCCCAGCGGAGCGGTGCTTGAGAAGAAGGGCCCTGTTCAGCGGTGCTTGAGAAGAAGGGCCCTGTTCAGCGGTGCTCTTCTTCACTGCGGGCCCTGTTCAGCGGTGCTCTTCTCCACGGCGGGCCCTGTTCAGTGGTGCTCTTCTCCACGGCGGGCCCTGTTCAGCGGTGCTCTTCTCCACACGGGCCCTGTTCAGCGGTGCTCTTCTCCACGGCGGGCCCTGTTCAGCGGTGCTCTTCTCCACCGCGGGCCCTGTTCAGCGGTGCTCTTCTTCACCGCGGGCCCTGTTCAGCGGTGCTCTTCTTCACCGCGAGCCCTGTTCAGCGGTGCTCTTCTCCACGGCGGGCCCTGTTCAGCGGTGCTCTTCTCCACGGCGGGCCCTGTTCAGCGGTGCTCTTCTCCACGGCGGGCCCTGTTCAGCGGTGCTCTTCTCCACGGCGGGCCCTGTTCAGCGGTGCTCTTCTCCACGGCGGGCCCTGTTCAGCGGTGCTCTTCTCCACGGCGGGCCCTGTTCAGCGGTGCTCTTCTCCACGGCGGGCCCTGTTCAGCGGTGCTCTTCTCCACGGCGGGCCCTGTTCAGCGGTGCTCATCCAGCAGGTCAAGGGAGCCAGACCTGGCGTGGACTCCCTGCTCAGTCGCCCTGGGACCGTGACGTTTCTGGACCCTTCGGGGACGGACTCCTGGCCTCCTTAGTGTCCTCCTTCCCAGCTGGGATGTGGCATGTGGGGTCCACCTTCTCCACGCTCCTGCTGCCCTTCCGCTCCTTTGATGGGGCTCTCGGGCCCTTGCCTCCCCTAGATGGTGTGGGTGGTGAAGTGGCCGCACATTGCTCCTTGGGGGCAGCCCTGTCGGTCCTCGCACGGCGGCCCTTGTTTTTGCGGGTCCTCTTGCTGGGGGGGGGGCTGGACGTGTCCTTGCTGCTGATCGATGTGTCACTGCTGGCAAAGGGTGGGCTCCAGAACCCATGCACAACAGTGACACCCGAAGCTGGGCTGGTGGTGGCTGCGGTGCTCTTGGGACTCTTTGAAGATGGATGGGGGAGCTCATCGGGGGGAAAGAGGTCAAGGTTAGCCATGAAAAGTTTCTTAGGGCCAAGGTAAAGGGTAGGAGAAGTGGAGATGGAAGTGGAGGTAGAGGAGGTGGTTGTAGGAGAGTCAGGTGTGCTGTCATTGGGTGAAGGTGCTGGTGCTGTAGGATGTCGTGAGGTGGATGGCTGTTGGGTGGGTGGCTGCCTGCGTTTGTGTGTCTTGGAAGAGGGGGTGACAGACACAGTGGGAGAGGACACAGGGGACGTGTAAATGGCAGTGGGGGTGGTGACTGCACGAGTGTGGACTGTACTGGAGGGTGAGGTGGTGATGGAAGCACTGGCTGATGTTGGGGTGCATGCAGGTGTGAGTGTAGACGTCACAGGGAGGGAGGAGGGAGACGAGGAGGAGGGGGACACAGGGGTGGCAGTGGCTGTTGGCATGTCTGCATCTGGGTGTTGCTTGGGTGAGTGTTTGTGGGATCTGTGGTGCTTGTGTTTGGATGAGCTGCTCTTGGGTGTTGAGGTGTGTGCAGGCTGGTCTGATGGTGTGGATGGGATAGGCTGAGGGACAGGAGACAGAGAAAGGCTGGAGGCAGTAAGAAGAGGGAGGCTGGAAACAGGGACAATGGCTGCCGTCAGTGCTGAGGCCAGAGCAGTGAACGCTTCTTGATGGGCAGCCTGACCCGAATGAATGCCCTCCAGGTACGCATTGCTCTGTTGCACCTCCCTTTGCACACCCTGGATGGCATTCAAAAGGGTCGTCTGCCCAAAGCGTCCTTACCAGGTCAATGAGCTCCGCACTGAGGGCAGCAGGGGCAACAGGGGCAGGGGCTGAAGTGCCTGGGGCGAAGGAGATGTGCGCCTTCCTGGGCGAACGGGCACGGAGCGAAGACTGAGGGGCTGCTGGGAGGGCGGGGCTGGTGCGCTGGGTGGCGGCTGTACCTGTAGAGGCGGGGGGCACGGATGTTGCCGCCACCCCTAGGGAGCTCCCATCCGAGGACGTGTCGCTTTCGCTGCTCACACCAGCGGTCCCCGTCGTGGTGCTCCCCTCGCCCTCCGGATCACTGGTGCCCTCGGTGTCTGTTCCTGGGCCCACCGGGGCCTTGTGTCCTGCAGCTCCCTCGTGCTCCGATGCCAAATCTCCTCCGCCTGATGATGCTAATGCACACATGCACAAGAAGATGAAGAGAAAGGGTGGGGGGAGAAAAAAGAAGACCAGGTTGAGTGCATGCAATGTCAACACCGTTGGCGGAGAGGACAGACACAGGTGCCTAATGCACTAAGCCGCGCATTCGGGGTACACTACTCAGTACTACTGACTAAGACAACAGGCCAAGAGACGTCAAACGCGCACATGGGAGATGCTGGACCTTCAATGGCTGTACTTGTCACCCTACCGAGGTGGGGGCCGGGGGCACAGGGCCATGCCTAAGGGAGAGGACTACACTACAGAAAGCGCCCTGGCCTAATGTCACCCACAGCCCTCCTCCCCCACCCATACGCCTCCACTGCGCAGAAAGATAAGAGAATGTGCTGATACTCACCCCCTTGTGTCTGCTGTGATGTCTTAAAGCGCCCATCCAATTCAGGGTAGGCCACCGCCAGGATCCGGGACATCAGGGGGGTCATGGTGCGACTGGCACCCCTCCTAGGTTGGGAGGCCATCCCCAGCAGTGTTTCTGCGGTCTTCCTTGTTCCGCGGCGGATGTCCTCCCACCTCTTGCGGCAGTGGGTGCCCCGTCTGTTGTGGACCCCCAAGTTCCGGACTTCCTTGGCGATGGCACGCCAAATCTCGATCTTCTGATGGGCGCTGACCTATTTGACATGTACAGGGTGGAAAGGAGGAAATCATCAATGACCTGCATGTTAGATGTGATTGGCCCCCCCCTCCAACTTTGCCATATGGCACATGCTCTCATCTGTCGGGCGTTGCACTCCTCATTCGCCCCCCACCCCACCAACTTACATCCACCCCAATCCACACAGGCATAGCCCATTCCATGTGCACCCGGTGTACTCACTTGTTGGTCTGGAGGACCGTAGAGTAGCGCATACTGGGGGAGGACCCCATCCACGACCTTCTCCAACTCTTCAGACGTGAAGGCAGGGGCCCTTTCCCCAGTCGCAGCAGCCATTGTATCTTCCAGACCGAGGTCACAGCAGCACTTGCAGTATAGGTCCTCTCCTGTGGATGATCAGGTCTCGAGTGATTAGGCAGATAGAAAATGGCGGTCACGCCCGCGGCGGTGCGTACCACGACCGCCGGCGCACTTAGTCATTGGCTCCTGAAACCCATAGGCTTCAATGTTAACCAATGCGGCTTTGCGCCGCGGTCTTCGACCGCCTACCGCCACGGTGTGCCCCGCCAGCGCATTGACCTCACATCCCATTGTCCCACTTCACAGGTCAGGCAGCCGCCATTTCAAGGGCCTACATGGCTTAATTTTGACTGCGACACACAGGCCTTGCATTGCCACACATACACGCCTTTCAACCCATTGCCATTCTTTAACTGTGCAAGCTGTCTGTACGTACCTGTGGTTTGGCTGACTCTGTGCTCCATGTTGTCCTTCCTAGGCACCGTCCGCTGGGACTTGGGATGAGAAGGAGGAATCCTCGCGTGTACCGACCGCTGGTGGACCTGTCGACAATGGAAGAACGCCATATAATACTTCGATACAGACTTGACCGTGCCACTATCCATGAACTGTGTGCCCAGCTGGAGCCAGACCTGATGTCCCCCATCCGCCAACCCACAGGGATTCCCCCTCTGGTGCAGGTTTTGTCAGTCCTCCATTTTTTGGCAAGTGGGTCATTCCAGACCACAGTGGCCATGTCATCTGGAATGTCTCAGCCTATGTTTTCTAAGATTTTGAGCAGAGTGTTGTCTGCCCTGATGAAACTCATGCGGAGCTACATCATTTTCCCAGAGGAGGGTGACTTGCCTACAGTGAAGGGTGATTTCTATGCCCTTGGACATATCCCCAACATCATTGGTGCCATTGATGGGACCCATGTGGCTTTGGTACCCCCAAAAGACGATGAGCAGGTGTACCGAAACAGAAAAAGTTATCATTCGATTAATGTCCAGGTGGTCTGTTTGGCTGACCAGTACATCTCCCATGTAAATGACAAGTTCCCAGGGTCAGTGCATGACGCGTATGTGATGCGAATTAGCAGCATCCCCTATGTGATGGAGCAGCTACAGAGACAACGTGTGTGGCTAATAGGTGACTCTGGTTACCCCAACCTGCCGTGGCTACTGACCCCAGTGAGGAATCCCCGGACAAGGGCAGAGGAACGCTACAATGAGGCCCATGGGCGTACTAGGAGGGTGATTGAGCGAACCTTTGGCCTCCTGAAGGCCAGGTTTAGGTGACTGCATATGACCGGTGGATCCCTAAAGAACTCACCAAAGAAGGTGTGCCATATCATCGTGGCGTGCTGTATGCTTCACAACCTGGCTTTGCGACGCCAGGTGCCTTTCCTGCAGGAGGATGGTCCAGATGGTGGTGTTGTAGAAGCCGTGGAGCCTGTGGAGAGTGAAGAGGAGGAAGACTCAGACGACGACACAGACAATAGGGACAGAGTGATACAACAGTATTTCCAGTAACACCCAGGTAAGAATCACCCACGCCATTTCACAATTGCTTATAGCCTCATGCATCTGTACTTTCTGTAGTTCCCACCAGATCTTTTTGGGTAATTTTTGTTTTTCCCTTCCCTTCTCAGTGCTGTATGACTCAGTGCCTGACTTCTGCTTGGTTTGCCCATGAACTACAGCGTATTGACATTGGTATGTTGTCATCACTAATTGACAGAACAGATATTGAACAGTAATATGTAATACATTTGCTAATAATACAGCATGACTCCAAACTGATTTGTGTGCAATATGTGATTTATTTACAGTGCTAGATATTGGTACATGTGATTATAAGGGTGATGGGTGGGGGTGGAGTAATGTCCATGGCAGAGTCCAGTTCTCAGTCTCACAGGTGCATTGTCCTTTTGCCTGTGGAAGGATGGAGCAGAGGCAGTTCATGGTTGGACAGGGTGGCAATGTGGGACAGTGGGAAGAGTTCAGGGGGTATGTCCTGCTGGCGGGGGTCTTGACATCCTACTCTGTCTTTTTTTTGGATCTCAGGCTCCTCTTACGGGGTGGTTGTTCTTCAGCAGGAGGTGGGGTTCTGGTGGCCTGTCGTGGTGTTGGGGCCTCCTGTCCACTTGCGCCGGCGGAGGTGGTAGGCTGTTCCTGGTCCGGGCTAGTGACAGGGGCCCTGTGTGGTGCCACATGGTCCCGCAACGCGTCTTCTATCCTGTTGAGGGCCAGGACGATGGTCCCCATTGCGGTCCCGATGATTCTCAGCTCCTCCCTGAACCCCATGTTGCGTTCCTCCTGCTGTGCCTGGATCTCCGTGAACCTGGCCAGTACCGTCGCCATCGTCTCTTGGGAGTGGTGGTAGGCCCCCCATGATGGTGGTGAGGGCCTCTTGGAGAGTGGGTTCCCTGGGCCTCTCCTCCCCCCCCCTGTCGCACAGCAGCCCTCCGAGCTGCCCGGTTTCCCCCGGCCTCTGTCTCCTGGACGGTGTGCCCGCTCCCACTGCCCCCAGGTCCCTGTTGTTGTTGGGGTGTTGGGTTAGCCTGGGTGCCCTGTAGTGGCAGACACACCGCTGATTGACGTGTCCTAGAGACAGAGGCATGGGCCCGCTGGGTGGGAGCTGTGCTGGTGTTGGCAGAGGGGGTCGGGTCTGGTGTGGCCTGTGGCTGCCTGAGGGGAACCGACTGCCCAGAGGTCCCCGATGGTCCCGGCTGGTCATCAGGTTCAGTGTCGACAGAGCTGCTGTCCTCACTGTGGGCCTGTTCCGGGGGTGGGATGGACATTTCTGGACCCTCCTGGCTGGTGTGTTGGCGTTCGGGTCCTGCATGGGGTAAGAGAGTTTGGTTATTGTTTCTGTGTGTGCAATGGCGTGCGTGTTATGGGTGCCCTCGTCCCCCAGTGCAGGCATTCCCTTGAGGGAGGTGTTGTGAGGGTAGTTAGTGGGGGGGGGGGGGGGGGGTAAGTGCAGTGGTCATGCTTGGGTGATGGGTGTCCATGGATTGTGTTGGCATGCAGGAGTTGGTGTTGGGATGGGTGGGTTGTGCTGGTGAGACATTGTCAGGGAGGATGTGTGCTGGGGGTTTGGGGGTGAGGGTGGGGGTGTGGGTTGGCATGCTGGTGGGGTGGGGGGGATATAGTAGTTGAGATTGGACTTACCAGAGTCCATTCCTCCGGCTACTCCTGCGAGGCCCTGAGGATGCAGGATGTTGAAGACCTCTTGCTCCCATGATGTAAATTCGGGAGGGGTGGGTGGGGGTCTGCCGCCAGTCTTCTGGACCGCGATGTTGTGCCTGGAGACCATCGATCGGACCTTCCCCCGTAGGTCGTTCCATCGTTTGCGGATGTCCTCCCTATTCCTGGGATGCTGTCCCACCGCGTTGACCCTGTCCACGATCCGCTGCCATAGCTCCGCCTTCCTAGCTATACTGGTGTGCTGCACCTGTGAGCCGAAGAGCTGGGGTTCCACTCTTAGGATTTCCTCCACCATCACCCGGAGTTCTTGGTCCGAAAAGCGTGGGTGCCTTTGGGGTGCCATGGGGTGGTGTGGGTGAGGTGTGGGGTGGTGTATGTGATGATGAGTATGTTGGTGTGTGGTGCTTTGTGCTACTATGTGGTGTGTGTGATGGTGTAGTGTGCCTCAGTGTGTATTGCTATGGATTGTCTGCTGTGTCTCTCTCTCCTTCTCTCAGTAATTGTGGTCGTAGGGGTTTGTGGGGGTGTGTTTTATAGTTGATTGATTGTGTGGGAGTGGGTTGTGTATGTGTATCAGGTGTGTGTATTTGTAATTGTCCAATGTGCCTGTGTTTTGGTGCTGTGTGTGTATTTTGACCGCGGCGGTGTGTACCGCCAATGGAATACCGCGTTGGAAAGCCCGCCGCGTTGATTAGTGGGTCGAAATGGCATGGGCGTATTTCTGTTGGCGTGACGGTGGAGGTTTGGTCATCTCCAGTTTATCGCTGCCCGCTAATGTGGCGGCCTGCAGTGGAGGTCGGATTTTTGGAGGTTTGGCCGTTGTGGGTCAGAATGACCGTGGCGGCTTTCCGCGGCCGCGTTATGGCGGTCTTCTGACCGGCGGTAAGCGCCTTTTACCGCCGAGGTCAGAATGACCCCCTTTATGTGTAGACCATTTTGAAATAAATTTGGGTGTCATCTGCATGTTTACGAAGATCTATTAGAGGTTCCACATAGAAGTTGAATAGGATAGAGGTTAGGACAAAGCCTTGGGAAATCATAAAATGCACTGAGTGAACTTATTTAAATGCTGTGACCCGACCTGAAACGGACTGGTAGGCTCCAAGGACTTGGTGTCTGTTGATGTGCTTGGTTAGTTGAGAAGCAACACACTTTTGATGTAACTTAGTCATGAAGAGAAATCAGATTATTGGTAAGGAATTTACAGTTTTAACAGGTCTGCATTTTCCTTCTTAGAATAGTCCTACATGGCTAATTTTGAGAGAATCAAGAGAGAATTGGTCACTAGGGAGGCTTTGACCCGGTTTTTGCCAGTCTGGTGCAATAGCATCTCAAAGGTCTTCGGTACAGGCCTAGGGTCGTTGCTATAATGTGAAGGCCTAATATCATCACAGATTGTTTGAGCTAACTGGGATAAATGTGGTCAAAAGCGTTTTACGAAACATCAATTTCCTTATTTTGAAAGTCTGCGTTGCCTTACTATCAGTATGAGTGGTGTTAATTTCTTGTATGAGCTTAGTTATCTTATTAAAAAAGAAGTTGACAAATCATCAGTTAGGAAAGCTGGGATGGAGGACTGTTGCTCTAGGATGGTGAATAGTTCTTTAGGAATGTTCATGGCTCTGTTGTCACTACAAGAACAGTAGGCGTGTTTAGCTTTGTAGATCACTTTTATAGGAGTTTCTGGTGGTGTGAGGTTTGAGTCAGTGGAGTATTTTCTACATGTGTCCAATACTCTTACAGTCAATCTTTGAGAGTTAATTTCCTGAAAGTACCAGAGAGATGATTTCTTCTTGTTTACCATTTTATATGCCTGTACCAGAATATAAGGAAGAAGTTTAAGTTCATAATGTTATTTTCAGTTTTTATAGCTTGGGTAACAAGTGATAGATGGCTTAGTTTGTGAAACTAGAGAAGAGCATCCTATTTTGGCCAATTTCCACAAATGTTCTTAAAAAAGGAAGCCAATTGTAACTGAAAATAGTCACTATATTTGTAAAAGTGAGAAGAAAAAGCTCTTCCCCGAACATTTTAAAAGAAAACAGTAGGACAGGCTGCAGCCTGGGAGAGGAAACTATCATTTGTAAAGAGAGTTGGGATCCATGCCACAGAGGCCATGAGTGGCTTCTGCTGAGCCAGGGAGGAGAAAGGGTTGCTTGTGATTTCAGTAGAATCCTCTGACGGAGAACTGTGATTAAATGCAAGCAACTTCTGCTTCTCCAGTGATGATCATAAACAGCGGGGAGCATCAAGCCCATCCCTTAAAAAGAAGCAAAAAGATGAGAAAAGAGAAAGCTGAAGCGCCCTTCCCAGCCTGGGAGTAGGCAAATTAATACACCACACATGAAGCCCTGTAAAAGGCGTCTTTATTCCTCAGCATTTGAACACACAATACAATCTGATTATGTCATAACCATTAATAACACCACTGTAACACCTCCCATCGAGTTACTCAATTCCTCGGTTGAGTCTGCCCAGAACACCAATGTTCCTAGCGCACAGTCTCACAACACTACATCTCCCCCTTGTTTAATAAAAAGTATAAAACAAAAGTCCATAATGTTAAGTCACTGAGGTGCTCGCACTAGTCAGCCAGATGAGGTTGTATGAGGTGGTTGCGATGCACCCTGGTTGAGCACCAATGGCACAGGTTCTGGTGCTTGATCTGGACTGTATGCAAGAGCACCTCATTCATAATTGCAAGAGCTGACGAACATCAAGGAGGGTGCTTAAGGTGTGATGAGTCCCGTGTAATGGACTTTCTGAGACAATACATGTGTCCTTTGCACTTCACAAGCCTCAAAGGATCGACAGCAAACGGCGAGTCTGTTTTCTGCTTTTGTTTCTGCTTGCCCAGGAACCAGTCACCTTCATCGAACATTGTTTCCTGAGTTTGTCAACGCCGATTAGCATGTTTTCATTTTCAACTTTTGAGAAGGGACCGTGACCCAAACCTTATCAGCATTTAAGGATCGGTCCACTGTGGCAGTTTGGTTCTGATGACTCTCCCAAACAGTAAGGTGGCAGGACTCTCACCAGTTGTGGAGTGAGGAGTTGCATGATAAGCACTGAGGGCTTGACATAGGGCTGGGTTTAACTTGAACCCCTCCATCAATGCTCGTTGAATTACCCTTTTGAGGGTACCCATGAATCGTTTCACAATGTCATTGGCCTGGAGCCAATGAGATGTACTCTTTAGATACATGACATTTAGTTAGAATAGAAACTCCTAAAATTCTTTCCTATTGAAGGGGGTACTATGGTTAGAATTGAAAATGGCAGGGATACCCCACACTGCAAAGACATCATCCAGCCGCTCGTTGACCTTTTCATGGGTTACTGGTAACTCTTCTACCAAAGGAAAGCATGAATACTGATCAATGAAAACCATGAGACGATGTTGGTTTCCTAAGGGACCCAAGAAATCAACTACATCTCTTTACCAAGCCTGTTCAAGAAGGTCAGACATTGTCAATGGATGCTACTTCATTTTGGAGGAAAGGCAGTTGCAAAGATGGCACTCTTTCAGTTTTCTCTCAACTCTCTCATCTAGGCGCGGCACCCACCCTTAGTCCTTAATGGGCTAGTTCAATGACTTGCTGTCTGAGGCTCTCAGTTGTGATAATACCCGAATCTCTCAATACAAAATCCTCCCTGGTCACGGAAAATTCACCCTGTATATTTTTTTAATTCAACATAGACAGCAAAAGTCTTCCACGATTGAGTTGAATTGATGTCTTTGAAGATACGCATGTTCTTATCAGCATTGGTAGCAGCAATAATCGGTTCAACAGTAAGGGCTGCTGGATCTCACAATGAAGTTATTGTACACCTCAGCCGTTTTGGATGTCGAATTGTGCCGATGTAGTGGTACTCGTGAAAAATAATCAGGAGGGTTTCGATCTTTACCCGTTTTGTGTAAAAATGCACAGTCATACTCCTGCAGTTACAACCCCCACTTCTCAATGAGAGGGGGCATCTTGGCTTTCAGGTTTCCAAAATTAATGGCTTTAATAATAGTGCTTGGTAGTCTGTATTGATAGTGACACGTTTTCCATATAGAAACACATGAAAGCCAGATTCTCCTTCTCCAGCTGAGAATAGACACGTTCTGTGTCTGACAGGCTTCGACTGGCATAGGCTACAATGTGTCTCTGAGCATTCGGATGACCATTATGTTGAGCAAGATCTGTCCCCAGCCGCCCCGGGGTCACATCTACTGTGATATCAGTATGCAACTTGGGGTGAAAATAGGCCATCTCAATTGCATTCTCAATCACGTTTTATTCTTTAGAAGCTTTGATCATATTCAGCAGACCAGCAGTTTTGTCAAGTCTCTCAACGGGGCACTCACTGTAGCAAAGTCACAAATGTACCTTTAACGTACCAAGAGCAATAATTGTCCGTGCCTAAAACGGATCCCAGCATGGTGACATCTTGTGGGGTGTCACGTAGCTGACAGTGCTTGCACTTTATCTCGGTCAGGAGTCCTTCATCCATCAGAGAATATGTGCCCAAATAATTTTTGTTTGGTCTTGTGAAATTCACACTTTGCCATGTTCAGAGTGAGACCTGCATCAGCAAGTAACTGGCACACTTGTGTAACAGCCTTGTCATGCACCTTTTGCGTTGCTCCAAATATCAATGTCATCACTAATTAAAAGCATGCATAACAGCTTGAATTATTCTACGTACAACATCCTGAAATATTTCTGCAGCTCACGACACAACAAAACTCACCCTTTTGAACCTGAACGAACTAACATGGGTCCTAAAAGTAGTGATGTACCTACAGTTCTGTTCCAACCCTAGTTAAGATCCAGATGGGTGAAGACTTTGGCACTGTTCAGTTGCATGATCATGTCTGCTGTGTGTGGACCAGGATGTCTTTCTCTCTTGATTGCTCTGCTGGCCTGGTACATTTCAACGCAGATGCACCATAGATGGAGAGGACAGGCCAACTATACTACACTACCTACTCAGCTTACACTAGGGGGTGCTATGGTGTGGATACACCCAAGGGTCCCCTTTCAATACACAGCAGACACTGCGGGCTCAGCAGGCAGGTTTGCTGAAGTGACTGGCCGATTAAATGGCCGAGAAGTGGTCTTGGGTAGCATATATTGCCCCAGTGCTTATGAGGCAACCTTTCTGATGGACCTCTTGAGGGCTCTTGCTCTCCACCTACTAGGATCTGCTCTACTAGGTGGGTGGTTTTAACTGTCTGATGGACCCTCTGTTAAATCGATCACGTCCCCCACTGGGAGATTCCCCAACTAACAGGATAGGCAAAGGGTTTAAGGAATGGCAGAGTAGGTGAAGCCAGTAGATTTTTGGCAATTACAACATCCGGGAGAGAGGGATTATTCTTTTTTTTCAGCCCTGCACGATCTACATGTCGCTTCGATGCGTTCTTTAGTACGCCAGACTTATATTGTGCGGTGCCAGACACAGAATATCTTACTAGGACTATCTCAGACCATAACCCGCTGCTGTTCCAGCTTGACTCTGGAGAGGAGCGATCCACCATCCCCTCATGGAGATTGAAACCTGAGTCCTTGGAGGACCCCTCTTCCATGACACCATTGGGACAGCTATTAGACAACACTTTGAGGACAACAATAGAACAGAGTCCTTCCAACAGATGGAGTGGGACGCCTTCAAGCCAGTCATATGGGGTAAATGCATAGCAACGTAAGCGGGGGTCCATTGGACACTACTATTTGTGGTCCAGTCTTCTCAGAAATCTTGAGACTCCTGGAGCGGTGCCAGCCCAGACACCAGAGACTACAGCCTGACCTCCTAGAAGCTAAAGAGAGTTGCCATACAGGTAGAAAGATTGCATTGTTTTGACTATAAAAATTATATGGTACAAACACATGCAGAGAGGGACTGAACTAACTCGCTGCTGGTGTGGCTAGCAAACCCAGCGAAGAGGAGCTCTATGATTATGGAGCTTGACACTCCCCAGGGTGCCAGCGTACATCAGCAGGCAGATATTAACTGAGTATTTCTGGATTACTAGACTCAAGTGTATACTAGCAATTCTATCTGTTCACCTGCTGATACTGATGCCTTCCTGACACCACTGTGCCTCCCAACGTTCTAGATGGAAAAAGCTGGAACGTTCGGGAGTGGGCCATGTGGGGGAATACTGGCCTCCCCGAGATAAGAGCTGCTACAAAATCAATGGCTCATATTAAAATGCTGGGAACTGACAGATTTCTAGCAGAATTTTACTCTACGTATGTAGAGAACCTAGCTCGGCTGACAGACCTTTATCAGACTTCTAGGGACATGGGGCTATTGCCCCCTACTACACGACATGCACTGATAGTGCCTCTGTTAAAACCTGGAAAATCAGGTTGAGATGTTAAGGCATATAGGGCACTCTTGATGCTATATACAGATTTTTAAATTCTTAGAGATACTGGCCACTGGTCTACTCCACCATATTCCCACGCTTTTCCATTGAGATCAGGCAGGTTTCAGGCCAGAATACAGCATTTAACATACAGAGGCTTCTCGCCGTCTAGCTTCAGATAATAATGACTTAACAACTGTGGGGATTTTCGCCATGTATGTTGAAAAAGCTTTTGACAGACTGGAGCGGTTGTTCCTTTACAGCGTTATGGAATGCTTTGGCTTGTGGGGGGGCTTGTAAACTGGACCAGGCAATTATATAATGATCCTATGGCCAGAGTCTGTATACGACGCATCATCTCCGATAACTATGGGATCGGCCAGGGGATCAGAAGGGGCTGCCCTCTATCGCCCCTGCTTTTTACGCTGGCGATGGAACCTTTGGCTTGCTATGCTCAAACCAGTACACGCTACAGGGGCATTACAACAGACACTCAAACCCACTATATCACACTATATTCAGATGACCTGCTACTCTTTTTAAATGGTCTGACACTGGCCCTTGGGGGTGCTTGGGACATCCTAGAATGCTTTGGTTCCCTTTCAGGATCTAGGGTTAGCTGGCAGAAGTACCACCTATTTCTCACGACCATGGCTGGTTTTCCGCCAGAGAGGTTAGGGGAATTAAAATGGGAGCCCGGATGTTTGCAATTCCTGGAAGTGAGGATTTAATGTAACAATAATGATTTATTAGACAGAAATGTGGGAAATGCCATTCGTCAGCTTAAATCAAGCATAGAATTCTGGAAAACCCTACCACTGTCAGAGGCAGGCCCTACTGCCCTGCTGAAAATGGTAACTCTCCCGTGCTTGCTTGACTTTTTTGGTGTACTGCCACTTTGGATACCCCGCGTGATGTTTAGAAAATGCAATACTATTATTACGATATATTTTTCATTCGGGCTGGTGGCGGGTGACCCTGTCCACTCTGCAGAGGTGGGTGAGGGAGGGCTGACTTGCCAGTTCCCAACTTTGAGGCACACTATCTGGCCACACAGCATCAGTGGCTGACCTAGTAGCTGGTGGGTGGACTGACATCTGGCAAGAAACGGTCCCACGGGTCCCGAGCTTACCTGCCTTGGCTGCTGTTCTACTCATGCTCAGGTGCCCTAGTATTAATAATGTACAAGTTATTTACCTTTGGTAACAATATATCTGTTAGAGACATAGGTGGTCATTCCGAACTTGGTGGTGTGGCCCTCCACGCTGGCGGGAAAACCCGCCAGCCGGCATGGCGGGCCATACCGCCACATAATGAACACCATGCCCTCACTCGCCGCCAGGCTGCCTCCGTCAGGCAGCCTCCGTCAGGAAGCCTGGCGGCGGTCGGAATCATTATCCGACAGGGCAGCAGTGCTGCCCCTCGGATAATGATGCCTCAGCCTCAAGCCTTTCCCTGGCGGGTTTCCCTGCCAGGTAAAGGCTGGCGGAAGGGGTGCACCGGGGCACCCCTGGGGGCCCCTGCACTGCCCATGCACTTGCCATGGGCAGTGCAGGGGGCCCTGTGCAGTGCCCCATCGCGCAGGTCACAGGTTTGTTGATTCACCACACCACAAATTTATGCCAACGACAGGCGTATACCGTTTTGGTGGAGGGACGCCTGGCTTGCCAAGATTACATCACAGACTTCGGGTGGAAGTTCAAAATCCTTCAACTGCCGCCGCTCAATCTCCACGTGTGAAGTTGGAGATTGGACAGATTTGGGTGAAGAACCGTCCCCTGCTGCTGCTTCAGAAGATCCTCTCGAAGGGACAGTCTGAGTGGAGGATCAGTGGCCATGCTCAATAGTTCTGGATACCATACTCTTGCTCCTAGTCCAGAGCCACCAAGATTACTTGGGCCCGGTCATTCTAGATCATTTTGAGAACTCTGGACAGAAGTGGTATAGGCGGAAAGTAGGCCAGAGTTCCACTCGAGACGAAAAGCGTCTCCGAGCGAGTGCCACCTTGGAAACTCCAAAGCGCAAAACAGCTGAGGCAAACATTTCTAACCAAGGCTGTCCCCACTGCTGATAGAGACCTTGCCTCACCTCCGGATGGAGATGCCAATCGTGAACGGCCATACATTGATGGCTGAGTTTGTCTGCTGTGGTGTTCAGAGAGCCTGCCAGATGTTGAACCACCAGGGTGATGTCCTGACGTGCCAGCCATGTCCCAAGGCGTAGCGCCTCCTGACAAAGAGTCCAGGACCCTACTCTGCCCAACTTGTTGCAGTACCACATGGAAGTAGTGTTGTCCGTGAATACCTGCACTACTTACCTTTTGGGAGAGAGACAGAGAGAGAGAAGAAATGCTCTCAATGCAAGCCTGATCGCCCGGAGCTCCAGAAGATTGTATGCAGCCCAGACGCCTCTGATCTCCTTGAACCTCTCCAGAGCCGAGTCCACCTCATCACCAAAGAGATGGGAGCCATCAACCCAGACGTGGCGCCTCAAGGCCACCATCGTCACAACTGATCTACCTAGAGAGTCAGTCGTGTCCAGCCCACATCTAACAGTAAACTTTGCCACGTCTCTCTCATCGGTGACAGCTTAGAAAATGATAACACCGGCCTCCTCCGGTATCTGCGGTAGAACTTGCGCGACCGTATCCCACAAAGAGTGAGTATAACGGCCCAAAAGGCATGCAGTGTTCACCGACCACAGCACAAGACTGGAGGAAGAAAACAATTTCTTACCAAATTGTTCCAGCCTTTTTGATTCTCTATCCGGAGGTGCAGAAGCGAATGCACCAGAGGAAGAGGATGCCTGGATGACAAGACTCTCAGGCGTGGGGTACTGGGACAGGAATTTAGGGTCATTCGGGGAAGGCCGTTGGCGGCGTGCGATAGTCCTGTTCACAGGAGCCCCTGTGTTGGGTCTGGTCCATGTACCCAAAAGGCCATTGGTGAGAGCTTCATCCAATGGATGAAGAGGTTCAGATATGGAAGCACCTGGTTGAAGCACCTCCATCAGGAGACTAGACCTGACCTGAACAGTAGGCAGCTCAAGACCGAGGACCTCAGCCAACCTACTGACCACCATGGAATAAGTTGCTCCCTCCGCCGTATACCCGGTAGGAGGAGACAGCATCTGGAGCGGTATCCAGACCACTGGCCTCGCCAAACTCCAGTGCCCAGTCCACGTTAGGGTCATCCTTATATTCATAAGGGGGCAGGGGACACCTCCAATCATTCCCATCCTTCCCCAAATTCGAACCCCTAAGAATAAGGGTCAGAATCCAACCTGGGGTGAATAGGCCCCATTGGACGAGGCAGCATCAGCACACACCGGCCCGACTCAAGAGTTGTCAGAGATGAGGATCAGGTTGACGTCGATGGGCACCACCGATGTCGGAGCGTTGACAAATGAACTGGCACCGGGGAAGGTCTCAATGGTACGACCAGCCCTGGTGCAAATCCAAAAGCAGATCCGAAGGGGACTTCGTTGGCCAGAGCCGCGGAACCAGAAGGCCCCCGAACCAAACCCCTTGGACCCGAAGGCGTTGTAGCCAGGTCGGACTGCCCAAAAATGAGGTGCATGGCCACATAAAACTCCCTAAATTGGGAAGGAGTCACCCCAGCTCCCGGAAACTCAGGGAGTTGCGGAACGGACCCAGAAGTAGTTTCCGAAGACAGGGGCCTTGAATGTCAACGCTCCTCTTGCGTCGCATCAGCGGAGCGACGGGGTGAAGTCGAAGGATGATGGGATTTTTTCGACTACTTCTTCTTACCTTGACTAGAAGACTTCAAAGAAGACGAATGGTGGTCGCTCTGCGACCGGTCTCTAGACCTCCCCCTCGATCAAGACCAGGACCTAAGTGGAGTCGAGCTGCAGGCCACAAATGCTGGAGGGCCCGCTCCCTCAAGGCCTTCGGGTGCATGGCCCAGCACTCAGAGTATGACTTCTGGACCTGGTAACGATCCAGGCTCCACAAACAGACCCGATGCGGATCCGTCATCGACATCATGCAGTGACAGTCCTTACACGGTTTGAAGCCGGTCTTCGGGGACATCTCTCAACACACAAAAAACTCACAAAAAGTAGCCAAAAAAGTCAAAGTCGGCCAAAAGGTGAACAAGGGTAGCTCTCTCCGAATCAGCGCATGGCGCGGAAAGAACAGACGTCTCTGAGCTGAGGCGGCATCTATGTACTACTCCCGACATCATCACAGTGACTACGATGCCATCAACGCCCGCGGAGTCAACCGACGCCACCTACCGTTGCGCAAGGGTATTACTCGAAGAAAAAAATCTCTGGATCCAGTCAGATGCCTGGGGGAAAATTCTAAGGTAAGGAATCTTCAACTAGAAGTCCTTATCAGATAATATTAATAAAAAGTGCCACTAGATTCCAGCTAGCCTAGCTGATGAGGGGGTGATACTCTGAAACCAGTCCCAGAATGCTTGCTTCCGGTTCATGGAGGATCTGGCTTGGCAGTTCATGCTGGACTGTTCCCATGGGGAGCAGGGTCAAGAATGATTTGCATATGGCTCTGTCCAAACTGGTGGCATGGTGAATGAAAGAATGATGGATTCAACCCAGATCTGTGACTGGGGGTCAGTGTTTGAAAAGTTTCAGCACCCGGTCCATCATCTTGTTGTGTTGTTATGTTCATCCTTCGTAGCCAGGGTATGCCCAGAAATGCATGGATCCACTGCTCACTGTGCCAGTGGATTTAAGCTAGCCTGACTGATGAGGGGTGATACCCCAAAGCCGGTCCCAGGATACTAGTTTCCGGTCCAGAGAGGACCTGGCTTGGCAGTTTGGGCTGGACTGTTCCGATGGGAGCAGGGTCAAGACTGGCTTGCAAATTGCTGGGTCCAAACCTGGGGTGGCATGGTCAGCAAAAGAATAGGATTCAACCCAGATCTGCGACTAGGGGTGAGTGTTTTAAAAGTTTCAGCACTCAGTCCATCATCTTGTTGTATTGCTATATTCGCCCTGCGTGCCAGGATATGCTGAGACATGGGTCCCTTGCTCACTGTGTCACTGGTTTCAAGCTAGCCTCACTGATGAGGGGCGATTCCCCAAAACTAGTCCCAGGATGCTTATTTCCAGTCTAAGAAGGACCTGGCTTGGCAGTTCGGACTGGACTGTTCACATGGGGAGCAGCATCAAGACTGATTTGCATATGGCTGGATCCAAACCTGGGGTGGCATGGTGAGCAAAAAAATGATGTATTCAACCAGATCTATGACTTGGGATGAGTGTGTGAAAAATGTCAGCACTCCCTCCATCATCTTCCTGTGTTGCTATGTTCGCTCTAAGTGGCCAGGGTATGTCCAGACGTGGGACCCTTGCTCACTGTGCCACTGTGCTCACAAGCTAGCCTGGCTGATGAGGGGTGATACCCCGAAACCAGTCTCAGGATGCTTGTTCAGGGAGGACCTGGCTTGGAGGTTCGGGATGGACTGTTACTATGGGAAGCAGGGTGAATACTGATTTGCATATGGTTGGGTTCAAAATGGGGTGACATGATGAGCAAAAGAACAATGGATTCCACGCAGATCTGTGACTGGGGGTGAGTGTTTGAAAAATGTAAGCGCATCTTGTTGTGTTGCTAAGTTCGCCCTAAGTGGCCAGAGTATGCCCAGACGTGGGCAGAGTATGCCCAGAAGTGGGTTCCTTGCTCACTGTGCCACTGATTCAAGCTAGCCTGGCTGATGAGGGGTGATGCTTGTTTCCGGTACAGGGAGGACCTGGCTTGGCAGTTCGGGCTGGACTGTTCCCATGGAGAGGTTACTCTGCCTCTGAATGCCCTCAGAGCCTACTGGAAGGAGGATTCCATATCAGAGGAAGACTGGAAAAGTATAATAGATGGGATCTCAAGGGCCTTCAGAATTGCGTGATTCACCCTTATTAACTTTTACATTTTACTTAGAGTATCTCACACCTGGTAGAATAAATAAATATTTTGTGATGGAAGAGGCTCACTGACCTAGGTGTGGGGAGGTGGGGGCCCAGTATTTGCATATGTTCTGGAGCTGCCCTGTGATTGGAAACTACTAGATACACATCACGAGAGCACTGACAAACACTAGATAGAGAGGTCCACCTGTACCCCTGGCCACTGTCCACTTAGTTGGTTCCCACATATGGCTAAAACCAAAATTACTAGAAAGTTGCAGGACTTAGCATTCGTATTGGTGAAACAGGAAATCACTAAACACTGGAAGGCCTTGGGAGGACCAAGAAGAGACGCCTGGAGAAGGGAAATTGAGAAACGGGCCAGCTATGAAAGCATAATCAGAGAAGCCAAACATGGTCAGGGTTCCATGGACATGGCTAGAGCCTGAGAGACCCTAACAGATGAATTCATGCACCCAGACCCCTCAACTCCGGAAGAAACACCAGCTACCTCCTAAACCCACATGCATTCCTCAAGCATATCACCGTATGAACTACAAACAGCGGAGACACATATGATTGTGTAGAGGCCCCTCGAGAAGCTGTATGAAAGATTAATGCGATGATGGGAATTAGGAGCCAACCTTTTCCACTTATACATGTATGTGCATGCCATATAGTAGAGTTTAGGACACACCCGGGAAGGGAGAAGGTGGGAGAATGCTTGTTTGATTGAAGACGCATATCTTGCTGATGTAATGTTTGTAATAGATATAGCAGAATTACATTAACTATGAGTATGTACCAGCATACATGCATGTTTATAAAATGCTAATGAAATACGTTAAAAAAAAAAAACACTTGATGCGCACTGCACCTCAACTGTCCTCTTTTGGCACCACTGCTATGGGCAAAACCCATGACGTAGGACTGATGGAGTGCTCAATGATGTCACGCTTCAACAGCGTTAAGTGAAAAGAGACTCTTCAGTGCCGCTGTGCAACGGGTTGCAGGTCCTCAATAATGTCAAGTTGCATTTCCATTGTCTTGAGCCTTCTCTGGCCATGAAACGACAGAAACTGACTCACAATTTCAGATTGAGTGTGGAGGTTGTAATTGAGAGATACTCAGACCCATGACAGTAGCAATGCCAAAATTTAGTAGGCATGCGCTAGGCGAGGTTCCTGAAGAACGTGAATTGGAGCTTGCACGGACACTGCTTTGTGTTGCACTGTCGCTGTGAATGACCCTTGACTCTGCAACGGTTTAAAAGCAGCCCATGTATATACCTTTGTGTTTGACAGATTGAGGCATGGCACAGGATACAGGCTATCGAACTTCTCGATTGACGCAATGTTAATCAACACACCACTGTCTATGATAAAGGTTATAGGGCAACCCCTGACCTTCATTGTAATCTTGAGGCAGTGTCGAAATGAATTTGGTTTTGTTTCATTTGATGGTTTGCCTTTGTCTTTTGTTCTTCCTTGGAAGCAGCCAAATCTATATGCGCCTGTCGTTCCTTGGTTGACACCATCATCGCATATCCATCTTCTTCACTGGTGTTTGTTGATGACGATCAACTTTGTCTGGTTTCTACCTGTCGAAAATGATGTTGCTTTTTGGCCTTGTGGGTGTGGCGAGAATGCTTCTGGAACCTTCCGGCGTCCATTTTCTCTTCTTGCTGTAATGTATTTAGTTTCCCTTTCACTTTGCAAACCATTA
Source organism: Pleurodeles waltl (assembly GCF_031143425.1). Classification (NCBI taxonomy): domain Eukaryota; kingdom Metazoa; phylum Chordata; class Amphibia; order Caudata; family Salamandridae; genus Pleurodeles; species Pleurodeles waltl. The sequence continues at coordinate 546,247,129 of NC_090440.1, read as the reverse complement.
TGAAGTGGTTTTCTTTCCCGCAACCTTTGCATGTCTGTCCTATAGCTGGACATTTACCATCATGGGAAATTAAAAACCATAACAGAAACACATTTTCTTCTTTCAAGACGTTGACTTCCATGCCCCTGCTTTGCATTTGTACTTGCTTTTAATGTCCAATGCTGATTCATTTTTCGCTGTTCCATCTCCTATATCAGCAGCTTTTCTATCTGCTCCTGCAGCCTTTAGTATTTTCTCTAAACTGAGCATCTCTCTCAACATGCGTCTTCTGAATGACAGCCATCAATGATTCTAAGATGTATGGCTTCTTCATCATTAAATTCACTAAACTTACAGTGTTTGATAAGCACCTCAAGTCTTCCAACAAACTCATTCATTGTTTCACCAGCTTCCTGTCTCGCTTGATTGAAAATGTACCTTTCAGAGACAACATTCTGCACAGTATTGAACTTAGTACCCAATGCTTCTTTGATCTGTCAGTACAATATTGCATCAGTCTGCAAGATTTTCTTCAACACTTCTTTTACTCCGTCACTGCAAGATTATTTAAATACTTAATGATTTTCTTATCATCTACTTCCTGTAGGGCATCTTTAATGTCATCGAAAGACTTGATAAGTGCAGTCCACCTGGAGCCAATATTCGGATTCTTGGCAGTGTTGAATGGCAGTTTCAGAAACACAGGTGCATTGTACTTTGCGCTCTTTTCTACTACTGTTAAGGGCATATGCTGTTCTGATGACTGCCACTGTTCACCTAGTCCTGTAGCTTCTACAAGCACTGGCCGTGTGCTCACACTTGGGTCATCATGCCCGGTTAATTTCTTGCACTTGATCATTTTCTCCTTTGGCTTTTTGCATCGTACCTGGCTGTCACTGCCCTTAGCATTTCCGTTTGTATGAATGGTCGCTCTGTGTTATGATGCGGCACATTTTCTCTTCTTTTGGCCTTACTAGTTGTTGCAAACTCTCAGGGAGAAGAGTCTAATTTCTTCGGGGCACGTATCCTATTGTCGTCACCAGTTGTACCGTCCTCCCCAACCTAGAAGCATGAAAATGAGTAAGCCACACATGGCGCTCAATAAAAGACGTCTTTATTCCTCAGCATACGGTCACACACTGCACTTTGTTTATGTCATAATTTTTAATACCCACACCTTAACACCTCCCAGCAAGTTAAGCAATTCATCTGCTGGGTTCACCCAGAACTAAAAGGGTCCTAGCTCACATAGTCTCATAACACTACAAAAGCCTATAACTGTTTATCCATTGTTTAGATTACTAAAGGAGGCTTGGCGAACTTGCCCCCTGTAAAATGAGCCTTTGGTGTACATAATTTTTTGGGTTTCAGATAACAGAGTAAAGTACAATCCATCTGGAAATAAACTGGCAGTGGATAAGCCTGTAGAAATAGGACCATAATTCACAAACAATTGTTTTCAATTGAGGATGTCTTTTGTTTTGCCTAGGTAAGATTTCAGAACTCAACCCCCACTGCAGGCAGAGAGTAGAAGGAATCTGAAAAAAAGGTTGGGTGACATCTGACACTACTTTAAAAGGGAAATTTGGATGCATCCTCATGAGCACCTTATTCTTACCGGAATATTGTGGAAGTTTTAATGGAGCTAAGGCCCTGGATCTTGCTTAATGGATGCGTAGATTTCAATGCAACCAGAAAAACAGATTTCCACAATATATGGTGAAGGAAAGCTTTATAAACTGGTTAGAAAGTGGGACCAATGAGCTTCAGCGGGACCACGTTAGAGTTCGAGAGAGGACAAGGTCTCCTTATCAGGGGAAAATGTTTCTAAGGCCCTCCAAGAAATCCTTAACTACTCAAATTCTGAAAAAGAGAATTGTGAAGGACATTTTCTATAAGCTGTTATGGAGGAAAGATGTACTTTAATGGAGAAAAACTACAACTTTGACTTAGGCAACTAAAGTAGGTAAAGTAACACTGTTTCTTCTTGGTACTTAGTTGGGTCGATGTTCATCACAAATTGGTCTTAAATTTTGCTTCTATCCCTTTTTTTCGATCAACAAAGTAACAGGAATAAAGTATCTTTCCTCTCTGTGAATCTGGGACTTTCTCCACTGCTTGTTTTCGTAACATGATGTTCAACTCTGGCTGTAGTTGTTCCTGATGAAAATGATTCAACCTCCTACAGGGTTGCAGGGCTGGAGGTAGAAGGGCCCTTGATTTGAGACTGTGGTCAAATTGCACAACATTCAGCACCCATCTTGATGAATAAATCTTTTGCCACTCTTGCGTAAGTACCACATACATCCCCCTGCCATAGTGACAAAAAGAGGAAAGGGAAGGAGAACTGAGTTTAAAGAGGAGCTCTCATTGACTGAGGAACATCCAGGTCCTGCGGAGGCACAGTCAGAAGAGTGGAAGTGTAATTCTTCTTCACAGAACTGGGAAGTTTCTCAAATAGGAATGTCATTGTGAATGAGACAAATCAGACAGCACTATTGCAGGAGAGACTTTTCTAGGACAAGTGTATGCTTTGGAATATCCTGTGTCAGAGGCTGGCGACAGCATTCTTCTTTATCTATGGAGACGATAGACCTCTAGGATTCTTCAACATCAATGGTCCTGGTTTCTGACTTCAAGTACCTCAAACGAAAACAAGTGACAGCTGCACCTGCCCTTGACGTTGAAGATCTTAACATCGACCAGGAGCAACAATGACTCTGGTGCCTTGCTCTTTTTCTAACTTTGCTTCAAGAAAGTTCACAGAGATCATGATTTGTCATAACGAAGCCTGTAATGTCCACACCCACTGGACATTACAGACAGCAAATCCTGATGTCATTGCTTTCCTTCTTGCCATGAACTTTGATCTTCTCACTCTCTTGACAGCTTCCTACAAAACTGGCACTTGCTTGGAAGATGAAGGATACACAGAAGGTGAGAGTCTGTTTCAGCCTTCTTTCAACCACAAGCCGGACACGTAATAAAGACAGGGCATGTTTGAGGAGAAAGAGAATGTTTTCTAGGAGAAAAGACAAAAAGGCCAAGCTATCTATTGCAAGAGCCTGATGACAGGGGCTGGGGAAAAAAACAGGACACTGGAGGACTGTGCTTCCATAAAGAAGCAGGGGCAGTTTTTTCAGCATTTCCAGGCTGCAGCCTAATTATCTACATGGCTTTGCTGTTCTTTCTCTTTTCCTTTAAACAAGGGTTGTGAAAGACTTTTTTCTTCACACATTTAAAATGGTTCTGATTTTTAATTGACTTCTTTTTTTAAATAAGATATGGGTAAATTGGCAAATATAGTCTGCTATGAAATTATTATTATTACATTTTTTTTTTTAAACAAATTGGCTTTTCTAAAAGAAAAATGTACATATGTATATTTTTCAAATGTGTGCTCCAGGATCCCACATATGGGTAGGGTTGTGATCATCAATGGATATCCCCTGGAGGAGACGTAGTTGGTTTTACCCGTCTAATGTGCATGGGTAGAGGGTGATTGGCGATGATGATGTCAGTTATAGATCCTATGAACATGTGTTAAATAGAGTGTTAGCTGCGGTTGTTTTCATAGAGGAACATTTGTAGCAATATGGTGGATTAGTTTTCCACAATTTTCTCTGAATGTTGAAATGATCAAGGAACAGGTGAAAAAATGGGGAGAGAAGATGGTCAGTGAAACATCTGATTAAATCACTGGTGAAAGCATTATAGTTGCGTGGAGGTGTATTTTGCAGGGTCGGTCTGTGCTTGAAGGAACTTTGCTACTGAGAAACTGGAAGGAGATGAATGATGGTGTTTCACAGGTGTTTTATTTGAGATTTGCTTTGAACATTATAACTACTCCTCACCATGTTTACAAGGATCTGTCTTTGCACAGGATGCAGTTACCTGAAGGGTGAAAGGGTCTGTCATAGTTTGGGAAGAGCTTTTTTTTTTATAACAAACTTTATGAAGTTTTTAAAAGCACATTTACAACTGCACAAGACCATGGAATTACAGATATCAATAAATGAAATCACATCCAAAGTCCATAGCAAGCCTCACATTGCCCACATATCTTATTGTGATTTGCAGGCATCGTTGTGCAGCATATGGAAAATGTCACTTACCTAGTGTACATCTGTTCATGGCATGAAGGGCTGCAAATTCAAATGCTTTGCATAAGTTCACCATCTAGTGTTGGGCTCGGAGTGTTACAGGTTGTTTTTCTTCGAAGAAGCTTTTCGAGTCACGAGATAGAGTGACTTATCCTCTCGGTGATAGTGCACATGGGCATCAAGTCCTTTGTTAGATTGTTTTCCAGCAGGAGTGTGAAGTAAGGAGTGAAGAATTGTATATGCATATATATAGTAAGTAAAGAAGATGTCCATGCGATGTATATACATATTTACATAATAAAGTACCACAACGGCTACAGGCTTCCGGGGAGGAGTGAGGGCACATGTGAATCTGCAGCACTACATGGTATGAACAGATGTACACTAGGTAAGTGACATTTTCCATTCAATGGCATGTGTAGCTGCAGGTAAAGACTGAAAAGCAGTTCTCTCCTAAAATAAAATATGCGGCTAGCCTGTAGGAGTTGGGAGTAGTTTGAAATAGTGTTTTAAGCACTGCTTGACCAACATTTGCTTGTTGGTGAGACAACACATCCACACAATAATGTTTTGTAAATGTGTGTGGTGTAGTCCATGTATCTGCTTTGCATATGTCTGCCATTGGTACAATTCCTAAGAATGCCATTGAAGCTTCTTTCTTTCTAGTAGAAGGAGTAACACATTTTTAGTTTTGAGATAGCAAGTCTGAATACACTTTACTAACCATCAGGCTAATCCTTGTTTTGAAATGGGATTACCCTTATGAGGCTGTTGAAAAGCCACAAAAAGTTGTTTAGATTTTCTGAAATATTTTGTTCTGTCTATATATTACATAAGAGCTCTTTTAACATCAAGAGTGTGTAGAGCTCTTTCAGCAACTGAATCTGGCTGTGGAAAGAAAACTGGCAATTCCACTGACTGTTTGATGGGAAAAGGTGCTACCACTTTGGGTAGAAATTGTGGATTTGTCCTAAGTACTATCTTGTGCTTGTGAATTTGGAAAAAAGGTTCTTCTAACGTGAATGCTTGATTTTCATGAACTCTTCTGAATTAATTGCTACCAAGAAGCAACTTTCCAGTATAGAAATTGAAGTGCGCAAGAATGCATGGGTTCAAATGGTGGACCCATAAGCCTTGTAAGCACAATGTTAAAATTCCAGACCGGAGGTGGTGGAGCTGTAGATGGAATAACTCCTTTAAGCCCCTCATTAAAAGCATTTATGACAGGAATTCTAAACAAAGAAGTGTGCTTTCTGTTTTGGAGGTAGGCTGATATTGCTGTTAAATGAATTTTAATAGATGAATATGCAAGATTTGCTTTTTTGTAAATAAAGCAAATAACATACAATATCCTGTACTGATGGTTTGAGTGGATTAATGTTTTTGGGTTGACAATAACATACAAAACGTTTCCATTTAGCTGCATAGCATTGTCTAGTTGTAGGTTTACGTGCCTCCTTTAGAATGTCCACACATTCTGATGGAAGTTGTACATATCCAAACTCTATGACCTCAGGAGCCAAATCGCCATGTTGAGAATACTGGGATTAGGATGCCTGTCTGACCTTTGGTTTGAGTCACTAGGTCTGGTCTGTTTGGGAGTTTGTGATGTGGTACTACAGAAAGATCCAACAGTGTTGTGTACCAGTGTTGACATGGCCAGGTGGGAGCTATGATTATCATAGTAAGAGAGGTGTGATGAATCTTGTTGATCAGAAATGGAATTAGTGGGAGAGGGGGAAAAGCGTAAGCAGATATCCCTGGCCAATTGATCCATAGAGCATTGCCCCTAGATTGAGGGTGTGGGTACCTGGAAGCGAAGTTTGGGCATTTCGAGTTTTCGCTTGTTGGGAAAAGGTCTATGTCTGGTGTTCCCCACATGTGAAAGTAGTGTTGAATTACTTGTGGGTGAATCCCCAATTCAAGTATTTGTTGCTGCATCCTGCTTAAGAGGTCCGATAGTTGGTTGTGTATCCCTGGGATATACTCTATAATAGGTGAATGCGATTGTGAATCGCCCATTTCCAAATTATCTGTGCTAAAAGAGACAACTGAGATATATGTGTGCCCCCCTGATTCTGAAGATAATAGATTGTTGTCATATTGTCTGTCCATATTAACACTGTTTTGTGTGTGATCTGTGGTTGCAATGCTTTGATTGCCAAGAACACAGCCAGCAATTCAAAGTGGTTTATGTGGTAAGTCTGCTGGATTGAGTCCCGTTCTCCCTCTATTGTAAGATTGTTGAGATGGGCTCCCCAACCTGTCATTGATGCATTTGTGGTGATTATGGTATGTGGAACAGGGTCCTGAAATGGCCGCCCCTTTGATAAGTTGGTGTGATTCCACCATTGTAGAGAGTTGTAAGTGTGGCGGTCCAACAACACTAGATCGTGAAGTTGACCCTATGCCTGAGACCATTGTTGCAGGGGTCTCATGGTTAGACGTGCATTGGGCACTATTGATATGCAGGATGCCATCATTCCCAAGAGTTCCATAATAAATCTTACTGTGTAAGTTTTATTGTATTGCAGTTGAGATATGAGACTGTGGAACGCTTGACTTATTTGTGGGTTTGGGTAGGCTAATGCTGACTGTTGAGAATTGCACCCAGGTATGGCTGACTGAAGGTGAGACTTCTGGTAACAGATTGTGAACCCTAGGCTGTGTAGGGTATCGATTGTGTGCGATGTTGACAAGTTTGAATTGTACTGGCTTTTATTAACCAGTCCTCTAGATAGGTAAAGACGTGTATATACTGTCTTCTGAGGTATGCTGCAACCACTGCTAGGCATTTGGCAAATACCCTTGGTTGCTGTTGTTACTCCAAAGTGTAGCACTTTGAATTGGTAGTGCTTGCCTGCTATTACAAACCTTAAGTATTTGCGGTGTGTTGGATGTATAGGAATATGGAAGTAAGCATCTTTTAGATCTAATGTAGTCTTGTTTTTGTAACAAGGGGATGACATCCCGTAGAGTGACCATGTGAAAATGCTCAGAGACTGTACTGATTGAGAGGTCTGAGATTGAGGATTGGTCTGAGAGTGCCATCCTTTTTTGGTATGAGGAAGTATAGAGAATATACTCCTGTTCCTTCTTGATTGATGGGTACCTACCTCTATTGCACCTTTTTGTAGAGAGAGATTCTACTTCTTGTTTTAGTAGAACAATGTGTTACGGAGAGAGCCTGTGTGAAAGAGGGTGAAAGTTTGGTGCAGTGGAGATGAGTTCTAGACAATAACCATTGTGAATAATTAGCATTACCCATTGATCTGATGTAATTTGTTACCAATGATGGTGGAAATGTTGTAGTCTTCTTCCCACAGGAGATGTGTGCTGTGTGGGGATGCAAAGAAAGTCACTGCTTTGATGAGGTAGAGGCACCTCTTGTGGGGCGTTAACAATGAGTGAGTGGTATATTTGGGATATGGTGTCTTTGCCAATAAGCCCCAACAGAAGTCTGGCCTAGAGGGGGCTAAAATTTGGAATGTAAGTGTCTGGGTGAATGTTGGTAGTAAGGGTATGGCATAATTATAAGTATTTATGGAACACTGTCTGTTTGAGGTGGTAGTGGTCTTGTAAGTCTCGAAAGAACACAATATGATTTCCCACCCATACATCTCCCAGGACCGTGTTGCCTATGGTGTCCCACTTGTGGAATCCCTCCAAACCAGCCGTGTGATGGAGCCATCTACCCCTCCATAGGGGGGCTCATCCCAGTCGGCCATCTGCTCCATCCTAAGAGTCGCAAGGAAGATCTCCAGCTTAGGAAAACAACTCGAGTGATGTTGGGGAGGGTACACAGTACTGAAGCACCATTTACAATATGCATGATATGATCGAGCCTTAGAGGGGGAACTTTCCCACCTATCGGGTGGGCCGTGGGCCCTCCCATTTGCCATTGAGCCAGTCATTAATGACAGTCAGTTGTAAGGCCCAGTAGTAGCAGTGAAGGTCTACAGCCCGAGCACACCGTCGTATGAAGATTGCATGCCGTTGAGTAATGCAATACGTGATCAACCGCCAGACCAGAGGAAGGCTTGGAGGGTGGAGGTAAGTGTGTTGAACCAGTGTGGGGGAATCTGGAGTGGGAAGTGCTGAAATATGTGTAGAAAGTGAGAGAGGATCATCACCTTAAAGAGGGCTATACGGCCCATCACGTGTAGGGGAAGCTGCACCCATCACTTTCCATCTTAGATACCAAGCTACCAAGGGAGTCAGGTTGAAGTGCTCCAGGGGGAAGGAGATGCAAAGCATTTAAAGGAGAGACCTTTCACCGGGATGCCAGATTGTTGGGTATGTACGCTAATGTCACTGCAGATTGGGACCAGTATAGAATTAGATTTGTTCACATGGAGACTGGAGTCTTATCCAAATAAGGGGAGAGCTCAAGACATCAGGGTCCTGAGGACTGTGGGTCGGCTAAGAACCATAGAACATTGTCCGCATAGAGTGATTCTTTAACCTTAATTCCAAGACCACCCTCTAAGTTGTTTGTTGCAGCAAATGATCTGTGCCCAAGGCTCGATTGTGAGAGCAAATAGCAAGGGGGATGGGGGCACTCAGGCATGGACCCCTGCGGATAGGGAGTCTATAGAGAAGTGAACCATTAACTTGGACTTGTGCGAAGGGTTTGGTGGTAAAAAGGGCCTATAAGACGCCTCATGTGTCTTCCCAGTCCAGCGTGTTTAAAGACAGACTGAAGGAAGGAGCAGTCCACTGTGTCAAATGCCTTCTCAAAGTCTATGAGGAACAACGCCGATGGGGTTGAGGGGTGAGAGGCATTCATCTGAGAGCGCCTCTAAGACCCTTCTAATGCAGTGTCTTTTACTATGCCCAGGCATAAATCCACACTGACCACAGTGAATTAGATAGGGGAGCGCAGATTGTAACTGATTGCCAAGGATTGTAGTGGCAAGCTTACTTTTCGCATTGACCAGTGAGATGAGTCTGTATGAAGAGCATTTTTCAGGGTTGTAGTCTGTCTTGTGAATGACCACTATGTAGGCCAGATGGAGCTCAGGCAGAAAGGCTCCTCGCTCAGACACATTTGTGTAAACCTTGAGTAAAAACAGAGTAAATTCACTGCGGTACTGACAATAGTACTGGGAGGGGAAGTCATCAGGGCTGGGCGTTCTGCCCGAGGACAAGGCAGAGTCAATTTCATCCCCCCATAATAGGTTGGCCTATCTACTGGGCCGGGGGGGGGGGAGGGGGGGGGCATGAGATGGTAGCTAGAACGACATCACATGAGTTGATGCTCTATCTCCTGGGGGAGACAGGGTCTGTACGTGTAAAGGTCCCAGTAAAAGGTGGCAAAGGCCCGCAGGATGTCAGGGATGTGTAAAAGGCGCTGACTGACTGCATCAGCCAGTTGGAGTACTATTCTTGAGACCGTATCATGGGTGGCGAGCCGACAAAGAAGTTTCCCCAAGTTGTCTCTGTGTTCGTATCTATTTCCTCATTGTAGCCCTCTTTTAGGGGAAACTGACGCAAACGGCTTCTAGCCAATGAGAGTCGCAGTTCATTGTCAGGGGCGCTGCATTCAGGAGCCCAATGCTCCAGAGCATGGACCTGGTTCGCCAAGGTGGTGATCTGTGCCAATTTTTCCCTCTCACTTTTGCAGATAAAACCCTTGGCCAGACCGCTGAACACCACTCTGCTGAACTCCCATAGGGTACCCACCGAACCCACCAACCCCTGGTTAAGCTTTAAGTATGAGTGTATCCGGGGCTCCAGGTTGGACCTGAATTAGGGGTCAGCAAGATACCAGGCACCGAGACGCCAAGTGGGTCTCCAGGTCCGGTCGGCAGAGTCAATTGTCATGATGAGTGGAGAATGGTCAGATGTCCTCCTCGGCAGGATAGTCACACATGTCACCTGGCACACATCCATGGCTGGTTGCAAATAGATCAATTCAGGACTCTGATTTGTGCACCCCTGGAGTGAGTGAGAGTGTAAGAGTGTGTGTGAGAGTGTGTGTGTGTGAGAGTGTGAGTGTGAGTGTGAGAGTGTGTGTGTGTGTGTGTGAGTGTGTGTGTGTGTGTGTGTGAGAGTGTGTGTGTGTGTGTGAGAGTGTGTGTGTGAGAGTGTGTGTGAGTGTGTGTGTGAGAGTGTGTGTGTGAGAGTGTGTGTGTGAGTGTGTGTGTGTGTGTGTGTGTGTGTGTGTGTGTGTAGACGCTCAAGAGTGTGCCAGACTTGCTACACTTTGCAAAGCACCAACATGTCCATCAAGGCCATAAGTTGGTGGGTAGAAGAGATGGGCGCCTGGGTGGTGGGGTCCAGTTGCATCTAGGACAGATATGACCACTGGCAGATCGGCGATAAAGGAAGTCAGCAAGGACAATGCAGCAGCAGGTGCTTGGTTAGGTAGATAAACTGAGAGAAAACAATGGTGTCAGCCCTCGAGGAAGACCTCTATCCCCACATACCTCCCAGGCGGGTCTTTGTGGGTGAGGGTGACTGCTAGGAGAAATCCCTTATGTAACAGAATGGCCACCCCTTGGGAGCCTAGAATGAATCCTGAGTGGAAGACTACTGTAACTGTAGCGCCGGAAGAAAAGACATTGGGTTCCCAGCAAGTGAGTCTTCTGCAGCATGAGAAAAGCGGGCTGCGATCATTTGGCAAAACGCAGAACAGCAGTTATGTTTAATGCGGTCCAGGAGGCCATTTGCATTCCAGGACATTAGTGTAAATGAAGTCATCTACATTGCAGGTGGGACTGCAGAGCAGCAGCAAGCCACAACTCGTTAGGGGGTGGAAGGGGAAGGCAGGTGAGCCACTCATATGGTGCAGGGCGAGTGTGAAAAAACACAACAATAGACATAAATTAGACGAAACATAGCCCAATACAACATAAAATTCCTTTTTACCCCTCAATACTTCCACCCCTGAAGCATCTGTCGCCCAACTAAACCTCAATGAAGGCGGAAAGAAAGAAAAACAGATAAAGGAGCAGGTAAGATTTGCAAAAGACTGAACAGACCTCCTCCAAAGCAGGATGCATCACCAGAAATAACAAAAAATAAGCATGACTTACAGTTACCAAGGATTACGATGTACCCCATTAGGATGTAGCCCCTGTTCCCCCCACCCTCTGCACCCATCACTGGCGGTTAGATGCTCAAGTAGGCTCGACCAGGGAAGCCTCCCTCCCAGGATCTTGCTTCTGCAGGGCCTCTTCCAACCATCCGTCGCCCCTGTCGCTCAGACCACAAGGGGTTGTAAGTCCGAGCCTGAGGAGCCCATCTGCCACCATCCCTAGTGCGGGGCTTTCTAAGATCGAGTCAGCCTGATCTTCTGCAGTTTTGGGAGTTTGCTTGACCTCCATGAAGGGGCGACGTCGCTGCTGGACGTCCCAGGAATAATCAGGGAAGAGCATAACGTGTGCATATTGAAAACCGAAGTCAGCTTGCCAACGGGCCACTCTGAGGATCTCTCTGAGGATCGCATCCCTGTCTCAGAACTTCAGAACCCTGGCGATCAATGCGAGAGCCGGCGTCCCAGGCGGGGGACACTGGGCCAAGGATACGTGGGCTTTTTCCACTATAAACCATGGTGAGGGTGCTGATATATTGAGAGCTCTGGACAACCAAATGATCCTTATAGTCCGTTGGTGGTGATACTTTTAGTGTAGCATTCTTACTGCCCCTTAGCAAAACAAAAGGATGATGGACGGAGTGCTGACAATGCAAACACTCACCCCCAGTCACAGATCTGGGTTTAATCCATCGTTCTTTTGCTCACTATGCCACCCAAGTTTGGACCCAGCAATATGCAAATCAGTCTTGACCCTGTTCCTCATGGGAACAGTCCAGCCCGAATTGCGAGGCCAGGTCCTCCCTGGACAGGAAACAAGCATCCTGGGACCAGTTTCAGGGTATCACCCTTCTTCAGCCAGGCTAGCTTGATTCCAGTGGCACAGTGAGCAAGGGACCCACGTCTGGGCATACCCTTCCCACTTAGGGCAACTTTAGCAAAACAAAAGGATGATGGATGGAGTGCTGACAATGCACACACTCACCCCCAGTCACAGATCTGGGTTTAATCCATCGTTCTTTTGCTCACTATGCCACCCAAGTTTGGACCCAGCCATATGCAAATCAGTCTTGACCTTGTTCAGTAGTGGCAGTAGTATTCTTACTGCCACTTTACCAGATTGGAAATAATATGAAAAAAATCTGTGTTTTCTCTTTCGGTGTTTCTTAAACATGCTGGTATGTTCGATTTATACTCCTTTTTTAAATTTTATAGTGGGCTTTTTCTATGTATATCGGACACGCTCAGGGCCCACACTTGGCATCTCATTATGTCTTAGTTTTTTTTTAAAAAGCATTAAAGAAACCATTAGTAAATTTTCTTTCAATAAGGCTGCCATAGTAGGCTGCATGTCTTATGCGGTTCAGCCTATGTAGATACAGAGCGATCATGTAGCAAGATGCTGATTTTTTTGTTACAACTTTTAAGGAAACCCTCTCTGGAAAGGGGAAGACATACACATAGATTCTACCCGTTAACGCCTCACACCACACACCTATGGCCTTACTGGAAGTTGTGAGAAGGTAGTGTTTGTAATCTTACTCTCTTTTTTCTACCTAACTGGCCATTGTATTTGGTCATCTTATTCTGTTTCATTATGTTTGGTTAATTATGAGAACATACTGAGCTATTTTTCAAATAGGTGCATAATATACATTTGGATGTTACTGAAGAGCATCAAATTGTATTCAAGAGAGGATATTCTATAGTCTAATTAGGTAGTATGAGTGAATCTCTTACAGTATGGCTGCTGCATTTTCACAGGAAGTACCCTTCTAGTATTGACCACATTGAGTGACATCAGCATGTGGCGCCGGCAGTTTTGATTAGCCCTCAGCAAGCCGGTTCTGGTTTAAACAATAGGGCAACACAGTAGCTTTCACGCATATCTGTTGATGGCAATTAGGCTAGCAATATTGAGGAAGCAGATGAAAGCGAAGATATGTTGAATTAGGAACTTCAGGAGTGGGATTTTAACCTAGATTGCCCGGGGCCTTTTCATGGGTATCCATGTATGTGTTTGTTCTAGGATTTATATACAGACTGCCTCGTGATTTGTTGATCTGTTTGACCACTTTTTAACCTGTAGGGTCCTCAAGGGAAGGCTCTTCTCCAGACTTGGGGATCCCACTGTGTATGTCTTATAGATGTGTTGGTTACCTTGAAGCTTCTGTATATGGAAATGCTAAAAGACTATGGCCCTCATTACAACCTTGGCGATAAATGCTGCTTACCGCCGTGCAGAAGACCGCCAACATACTGCTGCGGCAGCGGAATTCCGCTACAGGTATTACGACCCACAGCTCGGAATCTGCCATAATACAGACACCCACACAAGTCCGCCACACCAAAGGTCAGTGACAAGCTGGCGATAACAAAACCGACACCGTCACGCCAACAGGAATACGCCCACACTATCACGACCCACGAATCAACACGGCAGTCTTTCAACCGCGGTAAACCATTGGCGGTACACACTGCCGTGTTCAAAATATACTCACATTCACAAAACACAACCACATTGGACAAATCGAAATACACACACCTGATACACATACACACACCCACACACCCAATGCAATATAAAGCACACACCCACAAACCCTTACTACCAGAAATTTAAAACCACGCCACAGAGAGACACTACCTTAAAACACACACGCATCCACAGACACACTACACCACCACTTACACAACATCCACGCACCTCAAACAACACACACCAACACATCCCCTCACACATCACAACACACACCATCTCACACATCACCCACACCACACCACATCATGGCACCCCAACGACACCCCAGGTTCTCTGAGGAGGAGCTCAGGGTCATGGTGGAGGAAATCGTCCTGGTAGAGCCACAGCTATTCAGATCACAGGTGCAGCACACCTCCACTGCAAGGAAGATGGAGCTATGGCGCAGAATTCTCGACAGGGTCAACGCAGTTGGACAGCATCCAAGAACACAGGATGACATCAGAAAGAGGTGGAACGACATACAGGGGAAGGTGCGTTCCGTGGTCTCCAGACACCAGATTGCTGTACAGAGGACTGGCGGTGGACCCCCAACTCCTCCCCCACAACTAACAACATGGGAGGAGCAAGTCTTGGCAATACTGCATCCTGAGGGCCTCGCAGGAGTAGCAGGAGGACTGGACTCTGGTAAGTCAAAGCTTTACTACTATATCCCCCACCCTACTTGCATGCCATCACATACCCACACCCTCACCCCCATCACTCCAACACCTCACATATGCCCCACTATCACAACCCACCCATCCCAATAACAAGCCCTGCATGCAACATCAAAGCATGGACACCCATCACCAAAGCATGTCCACTACAGATACCCACACAGACCCCAAACCAAATATCACACAAGGACCAAGCCAAGAATGCAAGCACTGGAGTACAGGGTCACTCACCAATTGCACATAATGGCACACACAGATGCAATAATCATGCCGTTACACCCCTGCAGGACCCCTACCCAACGTCACCAGACAGGAGGTACCAGACATATCCAGTCCCCCCACAGAAGAGACCCACAGTGATGACAGCAGCTCTGCACAACTGGATCAAGATGACCAGCCCGGCCCATCAGGGACCTCAGGACAGTCGGTTCCCCTGACACTAGCACAAACCACCACAGAGCCTCCCCCCTCAGGAAACACCACCACTAGAACTAGAAGTCTTCCCAATGCTCTACCACGCAATCCAAGTACAGGAACAACGACAAAGACGACAACTGAGTACAGCCGTCTAGCACACAAGGGAGGGAAGGGGAGAGTTACACACCCACACCTGCCATGATCTGCCACGCACATATACACACAAACATGGTCCTGATACACACACTCAGCCACATACGCACAATCACAGACAGGCACAACCAAAACTCACACACCATTCGCAACACACACGGCACACACATAGCATACACAGGGATAAAAAACGGCTCCAAAATTCAGAAATAACATAAGCTCACAAAATGAAAGCCCGGACAAATCACTGAAATCGACACCAACGTCATCAATTGGGCAGATCTATTCGAAGGTGAAAAGGATATGTATGAATAATTAACTATTTACAAGAATGGGCCATTGGCCAGTCCAACAAGTGCAATATGCACACATGGGCATGATGTCACCCCAACTTGACTCCTGACAGCCTCACGGCCTCCACTGCGCAGGACCATCAATGGGGCAAGGCAGGCACCACAGGGGGTGGGAGTGGTGGCGGGGCTTTAGGTTTGGAAGGGGGGTCCTTGGGCTTTGGTTTGGGAGGAGGTGGGGGTTTCCTTAGGTTTAGATGGCAGGGGAGTGGTCTTGGAGCAGGGGTGGGAGTGGCTACAGTCATTGCTCTAGAGGGAGGGTTTTTGGCTGGGGGAAGGACATGGGAAACACTAGGGGGGCCATGGGGAGGACTGGGAGCTCGAGGGACTGGGCTAAGGGAGGGGAACGTGACGCTCAGGGACAACATAGAGTTGGGCTGTAGGAGGGAACAGGTCAAGGCGGGCGAGAAAAAGGTTTTTTTAGGAACAGTGGGGTGGATTGTACGAAAAAGTTTGGGAGTGGAGGTAGAGGGAGTGGTTGTAGGACATGTAGGTGTAATGGACTTGGATGTAGGTACATGCAAAGTGTGCATGTGTGAGGTGGATGACTGTTGGGTGGGTGAGTGGGGGTGTTTATGTGTCTTGGGAGGAGAGGGGGGAAGAGAGGCGGGGAGAAGATAGGCAGGTTGTGTGAACGTATGTTGAGGTGGTGTCTGTAAGTAAGGTGGGTGTACTGCATCTGGGTGTGATAGTGGTGGTGGTCAGTGTGGATGCGGTGTATGAGGTACATGTCTGCGTGTATGCTGTGGTGGTGACTGTTGGCAAGGCTGAACTTGTGGCTGGATCTGGAAGTGAGGATGCAGTGCTGGCAGGTGTGAGTGGTGATGATACTGTGAGGGAGGAGGTGGTTGGGGAGACAGTGGAGGCAGTGGCTGTTGTTGTGTTTTCTGGTGTATGCTGGATGTGTGTATGCTTGTGATGTGACCTGTGGTGTTTGGGTTTGTCTTTGTGCGTCTTGTCTGGGTGCATGCAGGTCTGATGGTGTGCTTGGGATGGGTGGGGGAGAGGGCTTTGTGACTGGGCACAGGTAGCTGGAGGGAGGAAGGAAGAAGTAGGGACACTGGCTGCTGTCAAAGAGGAGGCCAGAGCCTGAAAATCTCTGGAGGCCAGCCAACGCATTGTAAGTGCCTTCCAGGTAGGCATTGCTTTGCTGCATGCATCTGGGATGCCAGCCCCTGGATGGCATTCACCATGGTTGACTGCCCAACAGAGATGGATCTTAAGAGGTCAAAAGCCTCCTCATTGAGGGGGGTATGGGCTGAGGTCCCTGCGGCGAAGGAGATGCCCACCCTCTTAGTGAGCGGGCTCAGCAACTCAGTGGGGAGCTACTGGGAGGGCAGTGCTGGTAATGGGGGTGGCAGAGGATGTACTTGCTGGGGTAGTCCCAGAGGGTTCCGCCACCACCAGGGAGCATCCATCGCAGGAAGAATCAGAGTCAGATGTAGCAGTTCCTGTCTTCCATGTGGTGCTCCCCTCACCCTCCAACCCCCTGCCCCCCTCGGCATCGGATGACTCTGTTTCCTGGGTCCCGTGGGTTGCAGCCTCCCTACTCGCAGTGCTACTTTTTCTTCGCCTGATGAGAGAAGAAGACAAGGAGGGAGGGTGGGGGTAAAAGAAAGGGATCATAGGGTCAATAACAACACTTATGTCACATATGAGCCACACTTTACAACAATACACAAGCAATATTCAGTATGCAGTGCCAAACACCAGACCAAGCAAATGGCTACTGACAAGAGACCTTGCAATTTGAAGCCCCTACAATCCACCATCGAAAAACACTAAATTGATACAGCAGCATACTGTGACTACTCACTAAACCATGTGTGGGAGTTAACTAAGGGATACCTTTACTTACCCCACGACAGTGTGTGAACAACCAGCATTTGCCTCCACATACAACATAGCTAGTTGAAACAGCAGTACATGAGAGTCACCAATCTTCGCTTCAGTCCCAGGATGTAGCCCTCTACATATGTAGCTATGTCTGTAACTTACAACTATCTATCAGACAGACCAATAAGCATCCCAATGAGGACCTCAGCTACAAACCCGACCAGAGGAGGTTACTTAGGAATTCATTAGCTATTACCTAACCTTACAATCACTATGCAACTCAAAACCAACATGAAGAACACTGAGTACTCATCCTCTTGTGGCTGTTGTGCTGTCCTCAAACGCCCATCCAACTCTGGGAAGGCCACCACCAGTATGCAGGCCATGGGGGGGTGTCAGGGTCTGACGTGCCCCCCTCTCACCTCCCACCACTTTCTGCAGTGGGTGCTCTGCCAGCTATGGACTCCCCTGGGTCCGCACTTACTTGGCAATGGCTCGCCACAATCCCTTCTTTTGATGGGCGCTGACCTGCCTGGGAGACACAGAGATTAGGACACATTTATGTGGACTCCTAAACCAGTTACAGCAATGGACTACATACTGTATACATATCACAGTCATGCTACACGACAGGTACCTAGGTGCACATAAAGGTGGCACGACACAACACTCTTAAAAGGACATTCTGCATGCACACACATAAAACTCCATACACCCATGTCACATCTACTATACACAAAAGGTGCTTACCTGCCTATCTGGAGCCCCATACAACTGTCCATACAGGGGTGAGACCCCATCCACAAGCTTCCCAAGTTATTTCGGTGTGAAGGCTGGGGCCCTATCCCCTGTAGGAAGTGCCATTGTGGCTTCCAGATACAGGACACAGCAGCACATGCAGTGGAGGTCTTGATAGCTGGACAGTCAGGAGTCAAGTGAAATAGGTTTTAGAAAATGGCGATCTCGGCCACGGCGGTCATCACCGTCACCAGTGATCTTCATTGGCCCCTCTTCCCTATAGACATCAAGGTTATCCAATGAAGACTTGCACGGAAGTACCGACCGCCCACCACCGTGATGAATAACGCCGGCGGAGTGAGGTTACTTCCATATGTCCTCTGCGTGCAGGACAGGCGGCTGCCATTTTACACTAATATTTATCATTGTACCCAATTATATGTGTGTGATAGCTCGATCTAGGACACTACATGCCAGGCCCTACACATTGTGAAGTTACTCTTCTGAAATGATAATGCCTTACACCATTTGTATCGTAATCGATACCCTGCTCAGAACTGTCAGACCTAGGGAACTGTGATGTACCATATGATTTTGTGATTCATACCTTCACAAGTCTCCTTTCATTGTACATTTATGCTGTAGACATACAATATAATGAAAGGGGGTTGTATTAGATGTCCGTCAGTATGTAGGGGCAACAAGAGCATAGATGGCAAATAGGTTGCCTGTGAGGTTGATATTTCAGCATTGATTGATAAAATGGGTGCTCAATATGTATTTTCTTTGTTCCACTTGTATTGTTTGCTATGTGTAGATACCAACCGAGGCAGAGGGATGCACCTGTGTAACGGCCCCTAGTTGACCTGGCTACAATGGAAGAACGACATGTACTGCTCACCTATCGTCTGAATAGTGTGACAATCAGAGAACTGTGTGCACAAATTGGGGACAGATCTCATGTCTGCTAATCGTCATCCAAATGCTATTCCTACTACTGTACAGGTGCTTTCAGTGCTCCACTTTTTGGCCGCTGGCTCATTTCAGGTGTCCTTGGCAGCAGGTGTGTCTCAACCAATGTTCAGTTTAGTGTTGAAGGATGTTGTATCTGCCTTGCTCAAACACATTGATAGCTACATCAAATTGCCCACATGGTGCACATTTGGCCACAGTTAAGGCAGATTTGTATGCAATGGGACACATCCCACATGTGATTGGGGCCATTAATGGTACCCATATAGCTTTGGTGCCTCCCAGGATAAATGAGCAGGCATTCAGAAAAAGTTATCATTCCATTAATGTGCAGATGGTGTACATCGCTGATCAGTATATCTCAGAAGTGTCTACCAAGTTTCCTGGATCTGTGCATGATGCCTACATTATGAGGAACAGCACTGTCGCACACCTGTTGGCACAACTACAGACAGAGAGGGGTGGGTATGAAGTTTGTTTTCACTGTCTGTCGCAGCATCTATCCTTTTCCTTCTCCTCTGTATTAATGTACATATGTTATGTGGCATTCCACTATTCCCAGGTGACTCAGGGTACCCTAACCTATCCTGGCTGTTGACACCAGTGAGGAATCCGAGGACAGAGGCTGACAATCGCTACAGTGAGGCACATGGAAGGACCAGAAGAGTGATAGAGAGGACATTTGGCATTTTTAAAGCAAGATTTCGGTGTCTGCACATTTCTGGTGGGTCCCTGGTCTACTCCCCTGATAAGGTCTGCCATATAGTCATGGCCTGTTGCATGCTGCACAATTTGGCCCTCAGACGGCATCTGCCATTACTGGAAGATGAGGGGGGTCCAATGCACCGGTGGCACCAGAGGGAACAGACGACAGTAATGAAGATGGGGAGGAGGATGATGTGGACACGAGGACTTGGCTGATTCAGCAGTACTTCCAATGACAAGTCAGGTAGGTTTGTGGTTGAGTTGATGACAAACACCTCGTGAAGTGCAGTGTGGCAGCTCCTACATTCATTTCAGTAGTATGAGGTTTGATCTGCCTCAGTCATCTCAGTGCGGTTAGGAGTACAGGAGGGAGATATGGGGTTACTGTACTCCAGCCTTTGCTATGTTTCAACTGTATGTTTGCTCAGATTGGTTTGGCCAAATCACATTTTTGACTCAGAGTGGGAGTGATGATGGCTGTGCTGATGGCCTCATATTTCAGCTCTGTGATTGGGTCTCCCTGACAGTTTCCCCAGCACTGGATGCCATGCTGAAGAGTGTGCCATGCAGACAACATAGCATATTTCTATTTTGGGGGTGTGTTCTAAGGCCATTACTGCGGTTGTGTGAGGTGAGTAGTAATGTTGAAAGTTCATTACAGTGCTGTATTTGTAGGACATGAGGCCTGTGAATCTAGTATGGTATATGACACAGGATCATGTTGATCATGTTGTTTGACAATCATCTATTTCCAATGTGTATGTCATGGATGTTTACCCTTTTTTCAGATCTTGCAGTGGTCACTACTGTGTATCCAAAGAATAGCTGCTGACTGCTATCACTGAGATTGGTGGATGGTGAATGGTAAAAAAACAGTTACAATAAGAAACATTACAAGTTGACAATATTTTGGATGAAAACTGATGTTCAGTAACATTTACACTGTCACACTGTAGTCCAGACATTGCAAAGTGATTGAATAAAAGCAGAAATATATCAGCTGTGTTTAAGTGTGTTTATTCTCATTACAAAAAGGAAGGGATAGTGCAAAGGAGTGGGCTGATGGTGGACAAACTCTTCAGCGTAGTGGCCCACAGGTCCAGCATCCAGCATCCATGGGGCCATTGGAAAATGGAGCAATGACAGTTCAAAATCAACAAGGTGCGTCAGTGGCACACAAGGGAGACATGTTAGGAGAGGATCACTTCCTGGCAGCGGTCTTGGTCTTGGCTACAGTCTCTGTAGGATGTCTGGCTTGCAGGGAATGTTTGTGCCTCCTGAGAAGTTGCTTCCCTGGGTTGCCCCACCCCTTGGCCCACAGATGCCCTCCCACTGGCCCTCGCCCCCTGTGCATGTGTCCCCGGAACTCTATGCCCACTCCCACTTGCACTTGCACCAGGTCCTTCATCATCTTGTCTGGTAGGTGTTGACTCCAGTCCCTGTACACGTGGGCACACTGTTGATTGACATATCCTGGGAGAAACACGTCTGGGGGCGTTGGGCAATTGGCGCAGTATCTGCCTCCGTAGTGGGGGAGTCAGGCGTAGCCTGGGTGAGGCTTGTGGAGTGTGGCTGACCAGAGGTGCCAGATGGGCCAGGGAGATTTTCCAGATCCAACCATCCAGAGTTACTGTCATCACTGTGGCCTTCTTCTGGTGAACGACTGGGTGTTCGTGGCACCTGCTGCTGGCTGATATCAGCAGTGGTACCTGTGGTCAGGAACAAGAGACATTCACATCTGCCTCACATTTTCACATTGCCTAACCAGGGACATGGTACTGGATGGTTGCGCCCCAGGTATGGCATTGGCAGTAGGCAGTGTATCCATTGCTTTGTGGCAAATGGAGTTTAATTTATTTGTCTACATCTGATATGCGATGATAGATCAGCATTTGTGCATTACTGACATTGCCATTTCTTGGTTAGCTCTTGGGACCTGCTTATTCAGTGATATACGTCATCCTTTCCTATGTGGGGTTGCCTATGGGGTGGGTGTTGTGCATTTTTAGGTCAGTGAAGGGTGATGCATTGTGGGATTAGCAGTGTTTTATGCTGAACAAGCTTTACCAATGTTTGTGAGTGAAGACATTGGGAAGGTGTTAGTTAAGTGGTGTGGACATGCAGGGGAAATCGGAATGGGTGGTAGGTTTCAGTGTGGGTTTGGGTGGGTTGGGGAGTGATAGGGTGACGGGGACACATGCAATACAGGTGTACATAGTGGTAGGGGAGTATAGGTGACTTAGCACTTTCAATTCCTCTGATGATTCCAGTCAGGCCCTCTGGATGCAGGATAGCCAAGACCTTCTCCTCCCATGATGTTAACTCTGGGGAAGAAGGTGGGGGTCCACCGTCAGTCCTGTGGATGGCAATCTGGTGTCGTGATGCCATGGATTGCACTTACCCCCATAGGTCATTCCACTTCTTCCTTATATCGTCCCTTGTGCGTGAATAGTTTCCCACTGAGTTCACCTTGTGGACGATCCTCCGCCTTAACTCCATTTTCCTGGATACAGATGTATACTGCACCTGGGCACCGAACAGCTGTGGCTCTACACTCACAATTTCACCCACCATGGCATGCAACTCATCATCTGTGAAACGGGGGAGAGGACTTTTGTGGGGACATGGTGATGCTGATGTGTGTGTGTGGTGAACGGATTGTGCAGAGGATGGTGTGTTTTGTGGGAGGTGGAGTGTGTGTGGTTATGTGGGATTGCCTGCTAGTGGTCTATAGTGCAATAGTGCAGAGCATGTTTGTGTGCAATGCTGTTGTGCAATGTGTGTTTGGGTGTACAGGAGGCTGTGTTGTGTATGTGCAGTTCCTTGTGAGTGGTCGCGAGTTGTGTGGCAATTGTTTTCCATTGCAGAAGATTGTGGGATGTGTGGGTGTGCATTTTATACTTGTGAGTGGTGTATGTACGTGTATCAGGTGTAGTGTATTTGAAATGGGCAATTTGGGGTAGTTTTGTTGGATATCAGCATTGGGACCGTGGAGGTCCACACCGCCAATGGCTTACCATCATTGTCTGACCGCTGTGCTGATTTGTGGGTCGTCATTTGGAGGGTGGTATCTCCTTGGCATGGCGGTGAGGGTGGTGGGACAGCCTCTCTCCTGCCATAGTTCTGCCTGGTGGTGTCAGATTTATGGCTGCTTTCTGGCGGTTTGGTGTTTGTGACTCATAACACAGTGGTCCACTTACCACTTCCGCAGCGGTCTTTTGCCAGCTGCAAGGACATCGGTCTTCAGTAAAGCCCGCCAAAATCATAATGAGCACGCGTATGCTTAAGCTGGTTGTATAACTCCCATTCCGATAGTTTATTTCCTGCCACTTCTGGGTAGACTATTTCAGACCATGTACAATTTCTGGCTGCAGAATGCCCAACACCAAGGGTTGCTCCTCTGTAGATCACGTACTATAATTAATGTAATGTGGTTATAGGGCCCTCACTGTTCGCGCCAGGGCACCTCTTCGAAGGCAGCTGTGCGCTTTATAAATTGTATTGTACTTTAAGACTGCACACTCCTAAAGGGATATCTGTGCACTGTGTATCTGTGTGTATCTTATCTGTGTACCCCCTATGCCTGCATTCAGTGCACTTTAAAGTATAGTATACAGATCCGTCCAAGTGGTAGGTATATGCATGCATGCACAACCACATAATTTATGACACTTCTCAATTACATCTTTGCTTTGGCACAGCTATACAACTGCTGCCTCATAGTTATAACGTAATACATCAAAGCACTTCCCACATAGGCCACTCTGCACTCATTCACTTCCAAACATTCACATCAATCATCTAATGCTTAAGCATCCTTATCATCCCTTTTCGTTTCAAATTCATGGAGGAAATGCAACAAAACATGGTTAAAGCACAACTCTGGTCTTTATGCACTACATTAAAAAACTATCCATATGGTCCATAGGACAGACACACACTCTTCCATCCAAAGCACTTCCGCGTAGCGTGCTATTTGTCCACAAATATGCTTCAGTATCTCTTCAGGGACATGAAGTGCTGTTTAAACAAAACTGCAACATAATACTACATTGGTTTCCAAGTTATTGAGCCAGATTCACAAATCTGTTTTTGCACCTACGTTTCTCTTTGGTGCATGCCAAATGTCAAGGTGAGTGCAAATGCAGATCCTACCACGTTATGAATACATTTACATTTCAGAGGTGGCAACAGTGTGCCCTCTGAGGGCAGCCCTGTTGGGGAAGGAAAGGGGGTCCAATGGATCCCCCACCCCAGGACATATCCTGCAGATGGGTGGCGAATGTCAAAGCACCTGCCTGCAGGAGAATATCTGATTCCCACCCTTTTTAAGTGCATGCTGGGGGCTGCCTGCACTGCGAAAGATCGCTCTGCTTCAGAAAGCCACTCTGCCTTCTACTAATGCGCTCCCACAGGGCAACTGCGAGTTTGCGACTGCTCTGAGGTACTGAGCATTATATTTAATAGGAAGCACTGTCCCTGTTTGCACCGGGTGCAAACCGGGACACTGCACCCCAAGTATAATACAGGCTTGGGAGTTCTTAGGAATGCTAAGAGTGCCCACTAAAAAAATACAGCAATCCTTGTGAAATCAAAGACATTCTCAAAGCATTTCCCTACACAAATGCACAAGAAAACTTACCCCAAACAGACCATTATTTTCAGTGACTGTGGGGAAACAAGGATGTCTATGGATTAGATTATATTCCATGTAGAGCTAAAAAAAAAAAAAAGGAAGCAAAAACCTACTTACCCTATAATCAATTGTAAATAGCGTGTGGTGCTGTGTGGAGTCATTTTGTCCTGGTGGGCTAAGGGAGGAGTCATGAGATATTGCGAGACTGAGTAACTCTTCAAACAAAAACAACTTGCAAATGACCTCAGTCAACAGTAAATGGCAGTAGTATACCACAAGGGCACATGCTACAAACACAAAATTGTGTGAAGGCATATTTACTACAATCCTGAACATTCAGATCGCCCATCTTCAGAAATTAAGCAAGATTAGGATTATAGTAATTTAGCCTATGGCATATACAATTTTTTAAAGATTTGCAGGCCCAGTCATGAAGAATTCCATGAGTTCCCCAAAATGAATAAGTACATCAAAATTGTAAGCTTAAGCCTACAAGTCTTAGATATACCTATTTGTTGTTAGGAACTAGCCCATTAGGACTAGGAGGGAAAATGAAATCATGCAGAATCCTAGCACACAAATGAAATCCAAGGTTATGTGATTATGACTAGGATTTTGCAACGTATCCTTTACGTTTTGAGGAAGCAGAAACCAAACTCCAGTTTCCCTCTCCCATTTAGAGTTGGGGGAACCACTAGATTGTTAATTGTGGAGCCTCTAATAACTTTGCTGTCAGAAAACCTTGACAAGTGAGGCGTGGCTTGGAGCTTGCAGCAAGATGAAGCACTAAGCCAGAGCTTCGACAACGCAGGAGGTAAACATAATGTGTTCTAGGTGTCTGTAATCACCTGGAAAACACTTGGGCTGGCATCCGAGAGCAGTGCCACAGCAATCAAAGGTCCCAGTGGAGCCTCTGACCTCCAACAAGGTGGCCCATACACGATCCAGTCCTGTGGCCCACATGGCTAAGATGGAGGCCATCCCAGGGACTAAATCAACCTGAAACACGAGACCTGGATGTGAGATGGCAGGGGCATGGCAAAACCAAGTGGCACCCTCCAGAGAAGGAACAACAGCAGCTGACAACTCTCAACAGAGGCGAGGCATGAGAGGTGGGATCCCCCCAGGACCTACAGACGTAAAACTAAGTATACATCTGCAAACAACACAAACAGTGGGTCATAGGGAGAGAGTGTTGGGCCAGGTGGCACCGTGGCTCGGTAAAGGAGGTGAAAAAAGGTACTAAAACACAAGGGAGCAGGCGCAGCAAAACAGGGGTAGCCGACCTAAATCCGCAACAAGGGGCAGACTGTGACCATGTGCATTCCAGCCTATTCTACAGGGAGTGTGCAGAGAGACGTAGGCAGCTGTGGACCACGGAGGGACTGACCGGACTAGGAACGGCCACCAGATAGGCCGGAATGGGGCGAGACAAACTCCGTAAATCGGTCCGATACTCAAAAACTTGAACAATAAGTCTTCAGGTGCCTCCGAGTGGAGGGAACCGGCCAACCTGTGAACCAAGACTGGGAACCCTCTCAGGATCCCGATCCGACGCTAAAAGAACTGCTCTTGGAGGTCACAGGAATCTGATTCAGCCTTAGAAACCAAAATTGACAACCAAAATTGACAATGGACATAAATTTGTGAAGAGCAGTTTTCCACAAAATGAAGGCTAGAGTGACAGTGCCCGAGTGTGCTGACTCTCCATGGAAACCCAACATTTGCACAGCAGGACGGACTAACAAAGGATTGATCCAGGCGTAACAATATCTGTTTAGTGGGCCTGCCAGAAAAAGTCAAGGGCTGCGTGGCTGCAAACTTTGTAGAGCAATTAATTAAATCCACAATTGGACCATCAGATCTCTCCCCGCACTTTGTGAATGCGATAGCGCAACGTGTTCCTGGAGCACCACCAAGACCCGGGAGAGCGCTTAAACCACTAATCACTAGGGTGCTCAACTATAAAGACCAAGATGCCATCCTGAGTGACTTGCTGGCTCAGCCCAATACAACTTGGCAGCCAGACACTCACTTATGGTGTTCACCAACCACACCTAAGAGGTCTAGGTGTGGGGGAGAACATTTGACAAGGAGAAAGTGGAACTGCATAAGTGCAACATCCAGTACATGATGATCTTCCCTGCAAAAGTTAAAAGTCGGTGCAGAGGGTCGCTTGTGGTTCTTTATGACACTGAAAGAAGTATGGGAATTGCTGGAGGTCACTCGCGCAAAAGAAATCTAGGAACCCAAGGATGAAGCCCAGAGGTGAAACACAAGGCGGGCCTACATCTAAGTTGCCCCCGGGGCCACACGCATGGAAGAATGACCTGACACAGGATGGAGCCACAAATATTCACGAGTTACAAGACTGACAGGGGATATGTCACAAATATTAAACTAATAGAGTCAGCTGGAGCTGGGAACTACAGAGAGGCATGAAACCGTGCCCCACAGACACACCCCTACGTCCCAAAAGAAAAGGGACAAGCAATGTTAGGTCTGTTACAAGTTCTGTTCATTTGATGTGCTAATGTTTTTGTGGGAGAGACAGATACCTCAAATGTTGCGGTGGTGGGTAGTTTTAGATCCATGGCATGAGGAAGAAGGGTGTGGGATTGCGGTTTGGGTATGGGAAAAGGGTGGAAGCTTGAGATGCACTAACGGTGGTGGGAAAGAGTGGACAGAGGGGACGTTTGGATGATGAGACAGACTGGTGAGGCACCTACACCAACATCATGGTAGATCAAGATAAAATAGGCATTCAGGTCTTCCAATGGCATGTATATGGCATGGATAACAAGGTAAAAAGGGGTGTGGTCATCACGTATCTGGTAAGGCAGGAACCAGACCGGTTACCACTATAAGACACATGCTTGATGGGTAATGACTGAGTTCCTGGGTATGGGTAGATACAATGCCTTAGCCCACTCAGGCTTTATAACAGGTTCCAGAGGAGTGGGGATACTGGCATGCAAATCCATATCCCTCATGGTCAAACGTACATGGCTTGATTCTGGGGATCGCTATGCCACAATACTGGGAGAATGAAGTGGAGCGAAAATATTGGTAGCATCAATAAACTACATTCCAGGCCCACAAACCCAGATGATGGAGAAAGTGGGGAAATGGCTGATACAGGCCTAGTCGTTTTGGGTGGGGGTCACTTTAATCTCGCAATTAACACACAGCTGGACAGATTCTCCTAGACCTCCCAAACGGTAGAGAAGATAAGAGACTACTTTATTTACTAGACTGCTGGGGCTGGTGGACCTCTGACAAGCGACACATCTGGGGGAACAGCAATATTCATATGTTGCTGGGGTTCTCCGCTCCTCTTCCAGACTTGATTATCTGTTTGGGCCAGCAATGCGCGAGTTGAGAGTTAGGGATATCCAGTTCCTGTTAAGGGATATTTGGGACCACTAGCCCCTAACGGCCAGATTGGTAAGAAACATACCCTGGGGAAGGGCAACCTGGAGACTCGACCCCTGGGAACTTTGCAATGGGGAAGCTAAAAGGCAACAGGCTGTCACTATAAAACACTAATCCATGGAAAATACAGACTCTATTTCTTTATCTGTGATGCTGTGGGAGGCTTAATAGGTGGTCGCTAGGGGACACCTGACTGCTGCTCTGCTGGGAGATGTAAAAAGAAACTAGGAGCGATGCACGACACTGAACAGCGACTCACAAAAAATGGGAAACTGAATATCTATGTGACCGAAAGATGGAAATTTTGTATACACTAACCATTGTCAGAGGAATATAGAGAACTTGCGGAAGACAGCACGAGGGTGCAATTTCGAGCCAACCATCACAAACTCTAAGAAGTGGGCAATAAGGCGGGTAAAGTCCTGGCATGCCTGGTGCATAGAGAAACAGGACAGAGGTGGGTGTGGAGCATGCGTACTGCCCAGGGGTGTTTGATCCACACTGCCAGAGATATTGCTGGTTCCTCTGTGGGCTACCTTAGCAATCTATACTGCACAATGGGTGAACGGTAGCCTGCGCAGATGAGGTGATTTGTGGAGGACCTAATGCTCTCTGTCATCCCCTCTGGCACACAGAGGAAAACTGGAGAAAAAGACTGACCTGTTAGAGGTGGCAAATGCTATCACTAAACTTAAAAGTGACAGGACTCATGACTTCAATGGTCTGCCACTGATATTTTAAAGTGCATCAGCAGACATCCTTGTGAACCGCACCCATGGATGTTTTATGAGGCCTGTGCAGAGAGCACCCTCCCAGAGGATCTACGTGCGGCCAATGTTGTTCTCATACACAAAGCCAGGAAACTGTTGGAGGACTGTGCAGACTACAGACCTATCTTTCTACTGAACATTGAGATGAAACTCCTAGCCAAAATACTGCCCATTTGACTCTATGTGGTTGTCAACAAACATACAGCTCCAGACCAGTGGCGATTCATGCCCCATAGATCGAAAAGGTTCAAATCTGCACTGCCTGTAAGGTGTCTTCTATGAGGCCTCAGATATAAGAGAGCACACTGTGATAATCTCTTTAGCGACTGAAAAGGCCTTCGATTCACTTGAATGGCCATACGTGATAGCGATTCTTCGCAGAATGAGATATGGACCGTAGTTCATGTCCTGGGTCCAGTCGTTATACCAAGATCCCATTGCGTGTGCAAGAGTCAATGGGACACTTTTTCGGATCTTCCACTTGAATCAAGATATGAGACAGGGTTGTCCCGTTCTTTATTCTAGCAATCAAGCTTTTGGCCTTCTGGATCCCCTATGACCTGCAGATATGGGGCTAAAATGGGACCCAGATTGGAAAGATGTCATATCCCTTGCCAACTATAGCCTTTTCTATCTATGAGAAACCACACGATCTGTACCTAGAGTACTTGACTTTCTCTGAATATTCAGAACATACTTAGGGGTGTGCATTAATTAGCAAATATCAGTGGGGCTTCCCCTACAGGGTGGAATCCATCCAAGGCCTGGGACTGCCCAATACAATGGACAGGTAACTGATATACATTTTCCCAAAGATACAAAGGAGTTCATGTAAAAGTACCTAGGCAGAATTCTTGATGAATACTGGCCGATGTTGAACGCTGGAGGAGACTCCCATTGTCGATACTGGGGCAGGCAGCACTTTACAAACTTTCTGTATGTTTTGCAAAACACACCATTTGAGGTGCAAGATGGCATTTTTGCAGGGGTGAACGCGGCTACCAGATCACTCCTGTGGGATTGGGAAACTACCTAGGATAGCACTCAAAACTCTTACACATAGCCCCTAGGAAGGAGGTACTCCCAGATCTGCGGTTGTACTACTGGGCATCCCAACTGATCGTGATAAAAGATGGGGTGTTCGCAGCACAAAAGGAGAAGTGAGTGATGACACACAGAAGGACACCCGCATCAAGGAGTTACCCAAAAGCGCTATATGGGGGGGTCGTAGCACAAACCAGATGGACTCCCACACAAACACGGTGGTCAAGATATGGCACAAGTCAATAACGGCCACAGGTTGGAGGGGCAAAATTACACTAGAGATGCCCCTATAGGACTCACAAGCTCTCCACGAGGTGGGCACACTGGGGGGCTTTCTTTAGTGGGATACAACTGCATCTCCAAACTGGGAGATGTATGGGGCTAAGGGGGTCTGCTTCCATTCTCGACAGCAAGCCCCATACATTTATACAATCTCATTGCAGCCTGGTAGGCACCCAATATTGCATTTATGTTCAGTTGAACCATGCACAAGTTAGATACAAACAAAAAACGTCTAATGTAGCTGAGGAATCCCTTCTCAAATACAGGGGGTTGATTGACCCCTCCCCCCCAACTGAAACACATCCTCACAGGTCTACCACACTGTAAAGATGAATCTTCAACAAAGTTTAGTTCCACCTTTCTTTTATTTCATATCCAATGTACAGCATCTCCAGCACAGCCATGAGCAGCATCCCTGGCACAGCTCCCAGCTTCCTCTCTCTCATTCTAGAATCTCTCTTCTCCTATAGTTCTAGATTACCTACTACATCATCTCTACACTTCCCCCCCTTATATAATATACCACACCTAACAAATAAAGAAAAGCATAAATAAGATTATATACATAGAAATAAGACAATAACATTGACACAAGCTACAATATAAGTTCTATAAATAACTAAGAACTTTGCATTTTAACAACTTAATGATGAACTTTACACACACTTCCCATACTCCAGGAAGAGCCATCTTCTAAAACTACTACATTTCTTTTGACCTCCTTCACACGTTGAGGGGTGGAGTATTTGCTGTCCCCCTTCACAACTATTCCACTTCTCCTTGTCACTACCCAATCTCCTTTATTTATGTGGCCATATTTTACACACATTCTTTTGTTATATTGTTGGATACTTTTCCTTTGCATCTCCTCTACTCTCTTTACCATTGCTTCCCTGGACACTCTTACATTCCTTTTAATCTTTAACCACACCGGGCATTCTTTCACACCAGGCATTCTCCCTTTCAGAGACACAAACGGTGCCACCCCAGTGACTGAATGTGGAGTTGTGCGATATGTCCACATCATCTTACATAATTCACTTCTCCAAGAGAGATGATTAGCCAAGGATAATTGAATACTATCCATTATCAGTCTGTTAACCCTTTCAACCAAACCATTGGCCTGTGGCCGAAATAGAGCAACTCTTTCATGATTAATACTCATTTTCCGTAAATATTCCACCATTCTACGTGACACAAACTGTACCCCATTGTCGGATACAATAGTTTTTGGAATTCCTTCTTCTAAAAAAACTTCTTCAAAGAATTCTATGACTCTTGTAGTATCCACCTGGTCAACAATTTTGATTACAAACCACTTTGAATGGTAGTCAACAAGTACAATAATGAACTTACTCCTAGCACCCAACTTAAAAACAGGACCAATGAAATCAACAGCTAGTTTTTCCCAAGGTCTTTTTGGAAAAGTCATGGGAGCTAGAGGTGCTTGCCTTAAAATCTTAGTTTTGTCACTATTACCACAAGGCACACAATGTTTCACTGTCTCTTCCACTTGTTTATCCATCCCTGGCCACCAGAACAATTGTCTTATTTTCCTTTTCATCACACCTCGTCCTAAATGTCCCTGGTGTGTTATGTCAATAATGTGCTTTCTTACCCCCTCTGGTGGTACCATTTGACTCTTCCTATACAACCTACCCTCCAATATACTCAGTTGATCCTTGATCCTAAAGTAAGAAGACACATCACCATCATGTTCATCCTCATATGTCCACCCATTAATTATTTTACTTTCCACTTTATTCATAACCAAATCGCTCGCCTTAGCATTGGCCCATTCACTTTCACCCAAGGCCAGTTCACCCAAGATAGTTCCCACAAAATTCTCCACTACCTCACTTCCGATTTCATCCACTTCCACAGGCATTCTTGATAAGCAATCCGCCACCACATTCCTCTTACCTTTTACAAACTCCACTTCAAAATTATATTCCATTATAGATAATAACCATCTTGAAATTCGCGGTGTTACATTCCCCTCTAAACCTCGCCCCCCTTTAAAAATATAAATCAAGGGCTTATGGTCCGTCTTTAATTTAAAAGGTACTCCCCACAAGTAAAACTTGAAATGATTAATTCCCCAGCAACAAGCCAGGGCCTCCCTCTCTATTACAGAATACGATAATTCTGCACCCTGCAAACGTCTGGAAGCAAAACCTACAACATACTCATCACCATCCTTTACCTGCGTTAAGACCGCTCCCACTCCTACATTGCTCGCATCCGAGGTTACATACGTCTTTGCTGTTACATCAAAGACGCCTAGAGTAGGAGCACTCAAAATATATTTTTTCACATCCTGAAACGCACATCTACAGTCCTCACACCACTCATATGTTACTCCTTTCTTCATCAATCTCCTTAAAGGTTCTACTATCTCCGTGAAGTTCCTTATAAATTTGGCACAATACTCTGCAAGACCCAAAAAAGATCTCAATTCATCCTTATTAGTTGGCTCAGGTGCTTTCTCAATTGCAGCCACAATACTTTTCTTAGGTCTAATACCATTTCCACTAATAGAGTGTCCCAGATAAGTTACTTCAGATTTCCCAATTTGGCACTTCTCTTCCTTAATGGTTAAGCCTCTCTTCTCCAATCTGGACATCACTTCCTCAAATAAGTGGTTATGCTCTCTTTCATCATTACCCACAATTAAAATGTCATCCTGAAAGCATAACACTTTTTCCAAATCCCCAAAAATCTCCTCCATCAGTCTTTGGAAAACAGCTGAGGCAGAGGCTAATCCAAAAGGCATCCTCTTATAACGAAATGCCCCCAGAGGCGTGATAAAGGAAGTCAAGTGCCTAGAGTCTTCATGTAAGTTTATCTGATGATATGCTGAAGACATATCCAACACACTAAAAATGCACCCTTTACCTTTTACAGACAACATCTGAGAAATATTTGGCAACGGTTGTCTGTCCACCCAAATATTTTTGTTCAAATCTCTAAGGTCGATGCACAGACGAATCCTCCCCCCTTCCTTGGGTGCCACTACAATTGGAGCAAGCCATTCTGAAGACTCAATAGGTTCAATGATGCCATCCTGCAACAATCTATCCAATTCACTTTTTAAAGGGTCTTTCATTAAGTTAGGTATGCCACGTACTTTATGAACAACCGGTTTTGCACCTTTCTTTAATACAATTCTATGAGAAAATCCTCTCAAGACTCCCAATCTCAGAGAAAAAACTTGTGGATGCTTTTGAATCAAAGGATGACGAGAATTTTCATTAACTTCACAAATTTTTCCTTTTTCCATTAACATCACAGGCTCTTTGGCATTGGGATTCAGGACTATCCCCAAATCTTTCTGGTGACGCCAACCCAATAGATTGGTACCAAAGTCCGTGATATATATTCTTCCTTTCACTGCTCTTCCTTTGAAAACGATCGTCATCCAAATCATACCTATCATCACTATTCTTTTCCCTGCATATCCCATAGCTTTTATATCGGGTTCCAGCATTTCCTCCTCACCCTCATTATTCCACAATTCCTCATAAGTTTTTCTCGCAATGAGGGTAAACAGACTCCCAGAATCTACCAACAATTTAACTGGTATGTCATTCAATAACACTTGAGCATGAGGTTTCTCCAAAATACTTGTACTTTCCAGATCAACATTGTGTATAAAATGTTTTCCACTAGCAGTTATAACCATAGACGCTGCATCAATGAAATTTCCTTCCACTGTTAATATTATTTCTTCCAAATTTCCACATACGTCCTGTATTTCCTGAATTGCACGTCCGCCACCTTCGTTGTTTTTGAATTTACAGACTTTGGCAAAATGCCCTCTTTTCCCACAATTGCGACATATGGCGGTTTTTGCAGCACACATCTTGCTTGATGCAATGTGCCCAGGTGCTCCACATCTATAACATTTCACTTCCCTTGCAGCAAATCTTCCACGATTCAGGTCCTCCCAATTTCTTGTCACTTTTTTCTTCACTTCCTCAACTGGGAATTTGTTCTTATCTCTTACTTCATTAACAATATTCTGCTTCCCATCTTTATTTGAACCATCCATTTCCAGTAGCCACACAGCCGTGTGCTCCATAGTCTTAGCAATTTGTATTGCCTCATCCAAATTAGAATCTTTCATTAGTAATTTCTCCCTTATCTTTTTGTTGTAGGCACACCTTACAATCTGGTCTCTTATCAAAGAATCAGATAACTGTTCGAAGCGGCAAGACAATGCAAGACCACGTAAGGTTGCAACATATGATGCTACATCTTCATCAGCATTCTGCATCCTTGAAAAGAATTTATAACGTTCCAAGACTAAGTTAGTTTTAGGTGTAAACTGCAAATCTAGCATTTGTAAGGACATTTCAAATAGATTGGAAGGCTGACCATCGCCCATACCTAAGGAAACCTCAGGTAGATCCTCATAGATCCTTCTTCCCTCTATGCCTAAATGATGAAGAAGAATTGCTTGTCTTCGGATTGGACTGTAACGATCACCTCCAATTGCTAGCAGGTAGGTAGAAAACATCTTTTTCCACTGTTTCCATGGAATGGATGGCTCTCCAGGGGTTGGCAAAAAGGGTGGTGGAGAAGACATATTTTGATCACCCATAATTTGTTTAGATCGATAAGTATTGTAAATATTAGTCAATTATACTAATAATTTCAATCTATACACTTTTTTTTTTTTTTTTAGTCTTTTCTTAAAGCAATATAGAACCTATGTAAAGTCTTTCTTCAATTTCTTTTAGTAAGTCCCTTTTTAATTTCAATTTTTCCAGATGAAGGTTAAGTGAACGATAGAGACATTAGGTGTGCACGTGAGTTCTTTTCTTTTATTTGTTTAATTATCCGTATTTTATTTGTGCAGGTTTTCCACTCGCATTAATTGCGCTCGTAGTATGCTTGTATTCAAAAGCTGTGTGCGCCCGTTGCTAAGGAAACGCCGACAGCAACACGTGCAGTGCTCGCGGTGTGTTTGTTTATGAAAATGCCGACCGCGAGTACTGCCGCGAGCGCCATACCGACTGCTGTGTGCATACGCTGGCAGAGACGCGCTGGCAGGAGCACGCGCTTGCTTCGGTTGAATATTTAAATATATATACACAACCTTATACAGGCGCGCGGGCCGCCCGGTTTAAAAGATTTGTTAATTACCCTTATAGAGCCGCTCAGCCTCCGCTTCAATTTTCTCACGAGGTCCTTTAAATATTTTCCTCCTATAAAACCATTTGGTTTTCAGGGATAAACCGTCAGGTTTTAAATAATGATTTTTTCTTGCTCATCAGTTCACCAGTTCAAAAAAATGAATGTTTGAAGTTTCCATCAGTAGTTTCTTTTTCCTTCCTTCTTGTTCCGTATCTTTCTTTTTGAATTCATAGGTTAAGACTCTGAATTTGTTTCCAGGAGTGGAGATGCTCTATTTAATTACAATCCGTCTCCTGCACGGCGTGATCCTCGTCGCCAATGTAAAGATGAATCTTCAACAAAGTTTAGTTCCACCTTTCTTTTATTTCATATCCAATGTACAGCATCTCCAGCACAGCCATGAGCAGCATCCCTGGCACAGCTCCCAGCTTCCTCTCTCTCATTCTAGAATCTCTCTTCTCCTATAGTTCTAGATTACCTACTACATCATCTCTACACACACGCTCCTAAACAACTGTGAACAGCCCCCAACACATTTTACGGAAAGATGGGAACAGGACCTGGAGTCTTAATGACACGGACTGGGCAGATGCATGTCAATACCTAAGGGAATTGGTCATAGGATCTTGCTTTTGGCTGGTACATGTTAAAATCCACCACCGGACATACTATATCAGAACCAGACTCGTAAAAATGGGAAAAGCAGAGATTGAAGGTGCCTAAGAGGTTGCAATCTCCCGGGAACACTGCTTCATACCATGTGGGCATGCCTAAATCTCACACATTTCTGGGACACTATACTACATAAATTGAGGGTGACCAAAGGATAATTAGATACAGGTTACTATTCTGTAATATAGCCCTACTGGTGGCAAAGAGAGGTATAATAAAATTGGTGGGATCGGATACACTGCCTTTGGCGGCGGGATGGTTACGGAACATGGACTGGTGTTTGTGTGCAGAAGAGGCCGTCTACAAAGTCTGTGGTTGT
Source organism: Pleurodeles waltl (assembly GCF_031143425.1). Classification (NCBI taxonomy): domain Eukaryota; kingdom Metazoa; phylum Chordata; class Amphibia; order Caudata; family Salamandridae; genus Pleurodeles; species Pleurodeles waltl. Next base: position 546,211,339 of record NC_090440.1, on the reverse strand, counting down.
CCGTGGAAACACACCAAGATTTGTGACCAATAGCAATAGGCTTGAGACACAACCCAAAATCGACAATGGGACAATATTATACCAGTTAACATCCTGGAGGGGGTGACAGAGTGGGATCATCCATGAGGACCCTACCTCCACAATTTATATTCTTACTAATGTAACTGCATTTTCATTTCTGAGCTGCTAACGAGTGCCTTATGTTACAAAAAAAAAAACCTTGACTAGTGGTTCGCCCATCACTAGATCACTTGGTCACACTGGCTGTAGCCCAAATCTACCATAACAGGAGGAAAATATGAAAATATTGAAGTGTACCAGTGAAAAAAACTCTTGGTGAATGAAGATAACCTGTCTTTTGTTTTTCAGTATCAAAGCTGCTAAAAAGTAAAAGTTGCTGAAAAGTAAAATATAGCATTGTGAAGCTAAACAAAAAAAAGACAGGCTTGGCATCCAACCACAATTAAACATCATCCTGGTACTAGTAGATGCATTCCGATCACTAAAATCCCAGGCAAGGAGGCGGGGGTCTCTGAAGATAAATTTAAAAATGGTAGGTTACCATTCAAATGGGCTCCTTTGGCTTCTCCCTTAAGAAAGTCATGGGAAGGTATTAATGGGATGTAGATAACTCTGTTTTCGACACTCAATGAGTAAAGCTCTAAACTAGCAATAAAACAAGAAGGTTATTGACCCTACAGAGCAATACTTTAACTGCTAAAGACGCCCTAGAGTTCGAAAACAATATTCATTCACCTTCCTCACTACTGTAAATAAAGAAACACATTTAACACAAAATAGGGATTTTGTTAGGAAAACAATCCATGGCACTTACTGTGGTAAATCTTCATAAATAATTATACACAGCAATTAATGTAATGTATAGATGTGGTCTTCCCTCTTCTTCAATGGTATTAAGCAATGGTCCAAATATAAATCGACATTTCACTGCTACTAGGTAAATTGCAATGATGACAAATGCGTTCTCTCGAGGCAGTACTAGGGAGAGGTAGCAAATTTAAGATGCTCATTCCTATAAATACTGGGACTAATGCATTATGATCCTCAATGACACCCACATGGCAATCGAATGTCAGTTTCCAGGCTCACGTGTGACAGAACAGCAATATAAGAGAGGCCACCATAATAGCATAGTTTGGGGGTGCTTTAAGCTGGAAGAGTAAAAGGATCTGAAGTTGCTGTCAAAACAATGCACATTACAGCTTTTACAGGTTTCTTATCCACAGAGGTGTTTAAGTAACACCTACAAACAAAATAAAAGCTAATAAATTACACATTTTTCAAATGTTCCAGAACCCTTCAGTAAGTACAAGATATGCGAGCATCTGAAGTGAAGAAAACCTCCATGCTGAACATCCCCTTATCAGCACAATCAAAATACAAAGCCTTTTTTGATTTTTGATTTACCTGGGAACAAAGAGGAGCACACCATTGGTTCGAATGGAATAAATTATGGCGTCAGCCAAACAGCGTGGGTCCGTGCTTGGGTCTTTTTCTTTAAAATACATACACTGGAAAAGCTCAGTAGACTGTTTCTGGCAGTGCTGCGCTGCCTAAAATAAAATTCACAAATTGATTTTAATATGCTACTTCATGCACAACCCATGGGATGTATTTCACAGTGATAACATCAGGTTTGTTATGCGTTACAGATTTCTACTGTACCCCAAGATACTCCGTGAAATTAAACACTTGCATCATTTGTTTGAACGGATATGTTACATGCTGTCTGACCTACCTTATTAGGCGCTTATGACCGAACTGAAAGGAGAGACACCTGCTTGTAACCGTTGTATAGCTTTTAAGCATTTAGAAAGTTACATACCATGCAGTATCCGGTCATTTAACAGATTTCTACTGGAAATTAAACATTTGGCGCTCTTCCATAAACATGATCAGAGTGGCTCATGACAATGTCGACCAAAAACCCACAATGCCTCAGACAATGGCACATTCAGATTGTACTTTTGACATTGTGTAATATGAGAGAAAGTCAGCATAATATAAGAAAATCCAAATCTGGTAACTACTGTTATAGGTAATATTTAACATTGCTTTTGTGCCTCATGAAAACTATTTAATGTTCTATACGTACATGTTGTGCGAGGATTCCCTACTCTAATATGGAGTATGGGGTGAAATTTAAGTGGTAGCAGGCAGCCTTTAAACTAGTCTGGCCAATTATTGCTTTATGTTTAACAAGAATATCTACACAGTTATGTTTTGTAGACGTATAAACCAACAACCATGTCACCACCATGCACAAGTCTATTAAATAAATATTACTAATAAATTCTAAGGATGATGGTTCCTTCTGTTGTAAGTGATCTCATATTCTGCAGTGTAATGTCTTATGAGCCAGAAGAGAACCACATTCTCCACTGAATAAATCCAGTGGGCAACACCTACCTTGACTGTTACATTGCCCATGTGCTGCCGTTCGAAACAGAAAGCACTACCTTGTCTTCCACAACATATTAGCTTTGATGAAACACATAAAAGCCATTACTGAATTTAGATCACGGGAAAAGGAAAGCAATATAATAGGATAATTTGATTTTATTCGTATAAAATTAATTAAAATAATTACATAAATTTAACTATGAAATACATTAGCTTAAAACTATTAAGATCCTCCATAGAATTAACTTGTACAATTCACATTCTTCTTTCCTGGATCCGACATATTCGCCAGTCTTCACATGTCAATACCTAAATTAGTCTCCGCTAAGTGATTATGGAGTTATTTCTGGCTTTATATATGGTTGAAGGTAGCCTCTTTCTAGCCTTGTTACCCCCACTTTTGGCCTGTTTGTGAGTATATGTCAGGGTGTTTTTACAGTCTCACTGGGATCCTGCTAGCCAGGGCCCCAGTGCTCATAGTGAAAACCCTATGTTGTCAGTGTGTTTGATATGTGTCACTGGGATCCTGCTAGCCTGGACCCCAGTACTCATAAGTTGTGGCCTATATGTGTTCCCTGTGTGGTGCCTAACTGTATCACTAAGGCTCTGCTTACCAGAACCTCAGTGTTTATGCTCTCTCTGCTTTTAAAATTGTCACTGCAGACTAGTGACTAATTTTACCAATTCTGATTGGCACACTGGAACACCCTTATAATTCCCTTGTATATGGTACCTAGGTACCCAGGGTATTGGGGTTCCAGGAGATCCCTATGGGATGCAGCATTTCTTTTGCGACTCATAGGGAGCTCAGACAATTCTTACACAGGACTGCCACTGCAGCCTGAGTGAAATAACGTCCACGTTATTTCACAGCCATTTTACACTGCACTTAAGTAACTTATAAGTCACCTATATGTCTAGCCCTCACTTGGTGAAGGTTAGGTGCAAAGTCACTTAGTGTGTTGGCACCCTGGCACTAGCCAAGGTGCCCCTACATTGTTCAGGGCAAATTCCCCGGACTTTGTGAGTGCGGGGACACCATTACACGTGTGCACTACATATAGGTCACTACCTATATGTAGCGTCACAATGATAACTCCGAACATGCCCATGTAACATGTCTAGGATCATGGAATTGTCACCCCAATACAATTCCATGCATCCCCGGGTCTCTAGCACAGAACCCAGGTACTGCCAAACTGCCTTTTCGGGGTCTCCACTGCAGCTGCTGCCAACCCCTCAGACAGGTTTCTGCCCCCCTGGGGCCTGGGCAGCCCAGTCCCAGGAAGACAGAACAAAGGACCCTCTCCCTTTGGAAATAGGTGTGAAGGGCTGGGGAGGAGTAGCCTCGCCCAGCCTCTGGACTCTGTATAAGCCAGTCTACACCGGTTCAGGGATCCCCAGCCCTGCTCTGGCGCAAAACTGGACAAAGGAAAGGGGAGTGACCACTCCCCTGACCTGCACCACCCAGGGGAGGTGCCCAGAGCTCCTCCAGTGTGTCTCAGACCTCTGCCATCTTGGATTCAGAGGTGTTGGGGCACAATGGAGAGCTCTGAGTGGCCAGTGCCAGCAGGTGACGTCAGAGACCCCTCCTGATAGGTGCTTACCTCTCTTGGTAGCCAAACCTCCTTTCTCAGTAGCCAAACCTCCTTTTCTGGCTATTTAGGGTCTTTCCTCTGGGCTATTCCTCAGATAACGAATGCGAGAGCTCACCAGAGTTCCTCTGCACTTCCCTCTTCGACTTCTGCCAAGGATCGACCGCTGACTGCTCCAGGACGCCTGCAAAACTGCAACAAAGTAGCAAGACTACTACCAGCAACATTGTAGTGCCTCATCCAGCCGGCTTTCCCGACTGTTTCCTGGTGGTGCATGCTCTGAGGGCTGTCTGCCTTCACCCTGCACTGGAAGCCAAGAAGAAATCTCCCGTGGGTCAACGGAATCTTCCCCCTGCCAACACAGGCACCAAACTTCTGCATCACCCGTCCTCTGGGTCCCCTCTCATCCTGACGAGCGTGGTCCCTGGAACACAGGAGCTGGGTCCAAGTGTTTCCCACAGTCCAGTGGCCCTTCTGTCCAAATTTGGTGGAGGTAAGTCCTTGCCTCCCCACGCCAGACAGCAAACCTGTGTACTGCGTGATTTGCAGCTGCTCCGACTTCTGTGCACTTTTCCAGGACTTCCTTTGTGCACAGCCTAGCCTGGGTCCTCAGCACTCCGTCCTGCATTGCCCAACTCGCTGAGTTGGACTCCGACTTATATGGTTTGTGTTGCCCTAGGCCTATGTCTACCTATTACATTCTATTGTGATTCTACATTGTTTGCACTACTTTTCTTACTGTTACTTACCTGTTTTGGGTTTGTGTACATATAATTTGCGTATATTACTTACCTCCTAAGTGAGGGTATCCTCTGAGATACTTTTTGCATATTGTCACTAAAATAAAGTACCTTTATTTTTAGTAACTCTGAATATTGTGTTTTCTTATGATATTGTGCTATATGATATAAGTGGTATAGTAGGAGCTTTGCATGTCTCCTAGTTCAGCCTAAGCTGCTTTGCCATAGCTACCCTTAACAGCCTAAGCTGCTAGAAACACCTCTCTTCTACTAATAAGGGATAACTGGACCTGGCACAAGGTGTAAGTACCACAAGGTACCCACTATAAGCCAGGCCAACCTTCTACATTGGTGGTGCAGCGGTGGGATAAGTACTTGTAACTGCTTTACCACTTTGTCATTTGGTGCTTTTCATAAGAAAAACTTATACCAAATAGTTCAGTATATGTACATGTAACCATAACAGTTTACTTTTCTGCTCTAAAACTTTTTACTAAGTTTCTGAAAAGTTCTGAAAACTTTTTAAAAAATTCTAAAAGTTTTAAAACGTTTTTCTCTGCACTTTCAAAAGTTCTAAAACTTTTTCTCTCACTGTCCTTAAACCTTTTCTATCATGTCTTTAGTAGAGGTCACTCCCGAAGTTGTTCAGGCAACTTATGAGAGTTTAAACTACACAAGTTTGAGGGGTCTCTGTCTGGATAGAGGTTTAAGCATAGGTAAGAATCCAACAAAAGAGTTTCTCTTTAACCTGCCCTTACAGGATGACCAGAACCAGTCTGGCCCATCTCAGGAAAGAGAGGAAAATGGGGAAGCTTCCCAGTCAGACTCAGAGGAGGTCCCTGAAGATGCTGGGGAGGGGTCTTACAAAGTCCTGCCCTCTAGCAGGCCCCCTAGTGACACTGGTAGTGGGAGAGGTTCACACATTAGTAGGGCATCTTTCACTACTAAAGGCCAGGTTTCTATGATCCAGCCAGTTAGGGACAGGTCTCTCTCTGCCAATTCCCAAATCTCCTCTGTATCCAAACCTTCCCAACCCTCCCACCCTGAGGATAACTTAATGGAAAGGGAAATCAGAAAGCTGAGGTTGGAAGAGACCAGACTGAAGCTTAAACAGCAGCAGCTGGCCTTAGACAGGGAATCCCTAGATATAGGGAGGGAAAGACAGAGAATGGGGTTAGGTCCCCATGGGGGCAGCAGCAGTGTTTCAGATGAGCAAGATTCCAGAAACCTGCATAAGACAGTCCCCCCTTACAAGGAGGGGGATGACATTAATAAGTGGTTTGCTGCACTTGAGAGTGCCTGTATTGTACAGATGGTCCCTCAAAGGCAGTGAGCTGCTATCTTGTGGCTATCTTTCACTGGATAGGGTAGGGATAGGCTCCTTACTGTCAGAGAAAGTGATGCCAATAATTACATAGTTTTGAAGGATGCACTCTTAGATGGATTTGGCTTAACCACTGAACAATACAGGACTAAGTTCAGAGACACCAGAAAAGAGTCCTCTCAAGACTGGACAGATTTTGTTGACTGTTCAGTGAAGGCCTTGGAGGGTTGGTTACATGGCAGTAAGGTTTCTGACAATGAAAACCTGAATAATCTTATGCTGAGAGAGCATATTCTTAACAATTGTGTGTCTGATTTGTTCCACCAGTACTTGGTAGACTCAGATCTGACCTCTCCCCAAGAATTGGGAAAGAAGGCAGACAAATGGGTCAGAACAAGAGTGAACAGAAAAGTTCATACAGGAGGTGACAAGGATGGCAAGAACTAAGATGGTGAGAAATCTCGGGATAAGCATGGGGATAAAGGTAAAACTAGACATCCTTCTTCAAATCCTAAACACTCTTCAGGGGGTGGAGACAAATCATCTTCTTCCTCTTCTACACAATCTACACACATTAAAAAGCCTTGGTGCTATGTGTGTAAAAATAAAGGCCATAGGCCAGGGGATAAATCCTGTCCAGGAAAACCCCCTGAGCCTACCACCACTAATACATCAAACTCTAGTGTCCCTAGCAGTAGTGGTAATAGTGGTGGGACTGCTGGCAACATTCAAAATAAGGGTGTAGTTGGGTTCACTTATGGGTCCATCATAGAAACTGGGGTAGTCAGTCCCAAGACAGTTTCTGTCACACCTGGTGACATTGGCCTTGCCACAATGGATAAGTACAGGCAGACAGTTTCAATAAATGGTGTTGAGGCTCAGGCCTACAGGGACACAGGTGCCAGTATCACTTTGGTGACTGAAAACCTAGTGTCTCCCGAACAACACATCATTGGACAACAGTACAAGATTATTGATGTCCATAACTCTACTAAGTTCCTGCCCTTAGCTATAATTCAGTTCAGTTGGGGTGGAGTTACTGGCCCTAAGCAGGTGGTAGTATCACCTAGCTTACCTGTAGACTGTCTCTTAGGTAATGACCTAGAGGCCTCAGGTTGGGCTGAGGTAGAGTTCAACACCCATGCAGCCATGCTGGGTATCCCTGAGGAATTGCTTCCTCTCATTTCAGCTGAAATGAAAAAGCAAAGGAGAGAAAAAGGCCTGAAAATTCAGGATCCTTCTCCAACAACAGGTGAAAAGGGCATCAAAGTATCCCCTACCCACCCTGCCATTCAGGATACCATTCCTGTGGTGGGAGAAACCTCTCCTGGGGTGGCACCTGTACCAAGGAAGCCATCAGCTGGCACAGCTGTACTCCCCGAGGTAGAAGTAACTCTCTGTGGGAAAACTAATATTGGTGAGAAAAAGTGCACTATTTTAGTTAACATGGAGCATCCCTCCAACCCTCCCAAAGAAACTTAAGTGCAGCAACCCTGCACTGCCTCACAACACTTAGGACAGCAGCCCTGCCCTAGTGTGGAGCGCATCGGACAGCATCCATGCCCTGCTCCAACTCAAGAGAAACAGCAACCCTATTCTCTCTTACAGCCATATGGACAAAGTTTTTTCCCAGCCATGGCTTTACTGAGACAGCATCCCTGACTGGCATTCTCATCATTTGATATAGGTCCAGTGGACAATTCCCACTACTCTAAACTTAAACATACTGATAGGAACTCTGAGAATATAACTTCACATTGCTGGCTAGCTATAAAAACTTTAAACAGGGTGGTTTACATCCCCACAGGGAAGTAACCATATAGTGGATGATAAAGGGAGTAACCAATCTATTACAGAGCTACTCTCCACTTATACCACTTAGACAATAAAGACTCAACTGGCCAAGGTTAGCCTTATTGTCCTTCGTTTGGGGGGCTGGGGTTGTGTAGGAAGGTAGCCTCTTTCTAGCCTTGTTACCCCCACTTTTGGCCTGTTTGTGAGTACAGGTCAGGGTGTTTTTACTGTCTCACTGGGATCCTGCTAGCCAGGGCCCCAGTGCTCATAGTGAAAACCCTATGTTGTCAGTGTGTTTGATATGTGTCACTGGGATCCTGCTAGCCAGGACCCCAGTGCTCATAAGTTGTGGCCTATATGTGTTCCCTGTGTGGTGCCCAACTGTATCACTAAGGCTCTGCTAACCAGAACCTCAGTGTTTATGCTCTCTCTGCTTTTAAAATTGTCACTGCAGGCTAGTGACTAATTTTATCAATTCTCATTGGCACACTGGAACACCCTTATAATTACCTTGTATATGGTACCTAGGTACCCAGGGTATTGGGGTTCCAGGAGATCCCTATGGGCTGCAGCATTTCTTTTGCCACCCATAGGGAGCTCAGACAATTCTTACACAGGACTGCCACTGCAGCCTGAGTAAAATAACATCCACATTATTTCACAGCCATTTTACACTGCACTTAAGTAACTTATAAGTCACCTGAATGTCTAACCCTCACTTGGTGAAGGTTAGGTGCAAAGTCACTTAGTGTGGGCACCCTGGCACTAGCCAAGGTGCCCCCACATTGTTGAGGGCAAATTCCCCGGACTTTGTGAGTGCGGGGACACCATTGCACGTGTGAACTACATATAGGTCACTACCTATATGTAGCTTCACAATTGTAACTCCGAATATGGCCATGTAACATGTCTAGGATCATGGAATTGTCACCCCAATAGCATTCTGGTATTTCACCCCAATACCATTCTGGGTTTGGGGGGACAATTACATGCATCAATGGGACTCTAGCACAGAACCGTGGTACTGCCAAATTGCCTTTCCGGAGTCTCCACTGCAGCTGCTGCCAACCACTCAGACAGGTTTCTGCACCCCTGGGGCCTGGGCAGCCCAGTCCCAGGAAGGTAGAACAAAGGATTTCCTCAGAGAGAGGGTGTTACACCCTCTCCCTTTGGAAATAGATGTGAAGGGCTGGGGAGGAGTAGCCTCCCCCAGCCTCTGGAAATGCTTTGATGGGCACAGATGGTGCCCATCTCTGCATAAGCCAGTCTACACCGTTTCAGGGATCCCCCAGCCCTGCTCTGGCGGGAAACTGGACAAAGGAAAGGGGAGTGACCACTCCCCTGACCTGCACCTCCCAGGGGAGGTGCCCAGAGCTCCTCCAGTGTGCCCCAGACCTCTGCCATCTTGGATTAAGAGGTGTTGGGGCACAATGGAGAGCTCGGAGTGGCCAGTGTCAGCAGGTGACGTCAGAGACCCCTCCTGATAGGTACTTACCTCTCTTGGTAGCCAAACCTCCTTTCTCAGTAGCCAAACCTCCTTTTCTGGCTATTTAGGGTCTCTACTCTGGGCTATTCCTCAGATAACGAATGCAAGAGCTCACCAGAGTTCCTCTGCATTTCCCTCTTCGACTTCTGCCAAGGATCGACCGCTGACTGCTCCAGGACGCCTGCAAAACTCCAACAAAGTAGCAAGACGACTACCAACAACATTGTAGCGCCTCATCCTGCCGGCTTTCTCGACTGTTTCCTGGTGGTACATGCTCTGAGGGCGGTCTGCCTTCACCCTGCACTGGAAGCCAAGAAGAAGTCTCCGGTGGGTCAACGGAATCTTACCTCTGCCAACGCAGGCACCAAAATTCTGCATCACCCGTCCTCTGGGTCCCCTCTCATCCCGACGAGCGTGGTCCCTGGAACACAGGAGCTGGGTCCAAGTGTCTCACACAGTCCAGTGGCCCTTCTGTCCAAATTTGGTAGAGGTAAGTCCTTGCCTCCCCACGCCAGACAGCAAACCTGTGTACTGCGTGATTTGCAGATGCTCCGGCTTCTATGCACTTTTCCAGGACTTCCTTTGTACACAGCCTAGCCTGGGTCCCCAGCACTCCGTCCTGCATTGCCCAACTCGCTGAGTTGGACTCCGACGTCGTGGGACCCTCCTTTGTGACTCTGAGTCGACCACTGTCCTCAGAACTTCTATGTGCCTGTTCCGGTACTTCTGCAGGTGCTGCCTGCTTCAGTGGGGGCTCTCCGAGTTGCTGAGCGCACCCTCTGCCTCCTCCTCCAAGGGGCAACATCCTGGTCCTTCCTGGGCCCCAGCAGCACCCAAAATCCTCAAACGGGACTCTTGCAGCTAGCATTGCTTGTTTGCGGTATTTCTGCGTGGAAACACTTCTGCAACCTCCAGCATGCTGTGGGACATCTTCTCACCAAAGGGGAAGTTCCTGGCACCATCCGTTGTTGCAGAATCTTTGGCTTCTTCCACCCGGAGGCAGCCCTTTTGCACCTTCAGCCGGGGTTTAGTGGGCTCCTGCCCCCCCTGGACACTTGCGTGACTTTTGGACTTGGTCCTCTTCTTTTACCAGTCCTCAGGTCCAGGAATCCGTCTTCAGTGCTTTGGTAGCAGTAATGGTTCTTGCAGAATCCCCTATCACGACTATACTATCTTTCTGGGGTAGTAGGGTATCTTTACTCCTACTTTGCAGGGTCTTGGGGTGGGGTATCTTGGACACCCTTACTGTTTTCTTACAGTCCCAGCGACCCTCTACAACCTCCCATAGGCCTGGGGTCCATTCGTGATTAACATTCCACTTCTGGAGTACATGGTTTGTGTTGCCCCTAGGCCTATGTCTACCTATTGCATTCTATTGTGATTCTACATTGTTTGCACTACTTTTCTTACTGTTACTTACCTGTTTTGGGTTTGTGTACATATAATTTGTATATATTACTAACCTCCTAAGTGAGGGTATCCTCTGAGATACTTTTGACATATTGTCACCATGGTCCTTACACCAGCTGGGAGGAGAAGGTCTTGGCTATCCTGTACCCGGAGGGCCTCACTGGACTCACTGAAGGCCTGGACGCGGGTAAGTCCTATATACTCCCCTTCCATGTATCCCACCTGTAATTCATGTCTCACCCTTCCCCTCTCAGTACCACTAAACACCCTATTCCATACACATCCATCATCCCCAATACAACCGTACCCAGATTCCTTGCATGCCCACAACCCCCCATCCAACTCACAACTCATCCCTGTGAGCACAATCACCAACCCCTGCATGTAATGTATGCTGCACTACATCACCCACAATGCACCACCAAGCGCACAACTAACAATGCATCACACCTATCCCGAAGGGCCCCTGCATGTAAGTGACTAGGAATGGAAGCACACATAACAGGTGGCTAGTGCTGCAAGGGATATGGCATTGACAACATAGGGGGCAGAAGACAGGAGAAAAACATGACAATGGCAAAAACTACGAAAAACACATATACTACAACGAAAATACTCAGGGACGGTACTGCTAATGCCATATCCCCTCCAGCACTGACACTACACTATCACCCACTAGCCACAATGCACAACACATTGCAGGAAACCAAATTCTCATTCATGGGATACGCAGGTACTACAGCCCATGCCACCTGGCCGGAGATGGCAAGAAGTGCAAGCCTCCCATCAGAAGAAGAAGGCCTCAGTGAGGAGAGTGCAGCTGGATGTCTGGACCAAGAGGAATACCCTGGCCCATGCCACAGCCCTGTGCAAAAAGAACAAATGATGGACGGAATGCTGTACAATGTCAAACATTCACCCCCAGTACAGAGATCTGGGCCTAAATCCATCATTTTTTTGCTGCCCATGCCATTCCAGTTTGGACCCAGCCATATGCAAATCAGTCTCGGCCCTGTTCCCCATGGGAACAGTCCAGCCCGAACTGCCAGGCCAGGTCTTCCCTGGACTGGAAACAAGCATCCTGGGACCGGTTTCGGGGATTCACCCTTCATCAGCCAGGCTAGCTTGAATCCAGTGGCATGGGAAGCACAGGACCCAGTCTGGGCATACCCTTCCCACTTAGGGCGACAAATGCAAAAAGAACAAGTGATGGACGGAATGCTGAACAATGTCAAACATTCACCCCCAGTACAGAGATCTGGGCCTAAATCCATTGTTTTTTTGCTGCCCATCCCATTCCAGTTTGGACCCAGCCATATGCAAATCAGTCTCAACCCTGTTCCCCATGGGAACAGTCCAGCCCGAACTGCCAGGCCAGGTCTTCCCTGGAATGGAAACAAGCATCCTGGGACCGGTTTCGGGGTTTCATCCCTCATCAGCCAGGCTAGCTTGAATCCAGTGGCATGGGAAGCACGGGACCCACGTGTGGGCATACCCTTCCCACTTAGGGCGACAAATGCAAAAAGAACAAGTGATGGACGGAATGCTGAACAATGTCAAACATTCACCCCCAGTACAGAGATCTGGGCCTAAATCCATTGTTTGTTTGCTGCCCATGCCATTCCAGTTTGGACCCAGCCATATACAAATCAGTCTAGACCCTATTCCCCAGGGGAACAGTCCAGCCCGAACTGCCAGGCCAGGTCTCCCCTGGACTGGAAACAAGCATCCTGGGACTGGTTTCGGGGTTTCACCCCTCATCAGCCAGGCTAGCTTGAATCCAGGGGCATGGGAAGCACGGGACCCACATCTGGGCATACCCTTCCCACTTAGGGCGACAAATGCAAAAAGAACAAGTGATGGACGGAATGCTGAACAATGTCAAACATTCACCCCCAGTACAGAGATCTGGGCCTAAATCCATCCTTTTTTTTGCTGCCCATGCCATTCCAGTTCCAGATTTGCTCTGCATTCCGTCCATCATCTGTTCTTTTTGCACATGCCACAGCCCTGGGCAGTCAGCCTCCAGAAGCCCCACCCAGGACACCACTGACACCCCTACCACTCAGCCACCACCAACAGCCGTGGTCCAATGTCCCCACACCAGTGTCTCCAGGCCACAGACTGTCTGCCCACTTGTACAGGGACCAGAGTCACCACCCACCACCAGGCAGGACGATGAAGGCCCCACTGCAAGTGGGACAGGGGGACCTGTGGCGGGGACACAGGAACAAGGGGCTGGGCACAGTAGGAGGGTGTCAGTGCCCCAGGGTGTGGGCCAAGGAGGGATGCATCTGCCCATGAGGCCATATTTGAGGTCCTGGGGGCATACCACCATTCCCAGGACAGGATGGGCCAGATCCTGGCCATGTTGAAGGACAACCAGAGGCTGCAGGTGGCACACCACCAGGAAACCATGGAGCAATAGAAACAACTCAATGCTACCATGGTCTCCATTGCAGGGGTGCTGCAGAGGTTGCCTAACATCTTGCCAGAGACAACCACCCACCAGCAGGCCCCTTATACTAGCCAGGACTCAGCCCAGTCATCAACATCTGCAGCAGCTAGTGGAATGATGGCCCTGCCAGAGGACTCACAGGGCACGAGCACCTCTTTCCCTGTAGCCCAGAAGGTCCCTCGCAAATGTGGCCAGAGAGCCAGACATCCCAGTGACTCTGTAGCCAGGACCAAGCCCACCGCCAAGAAATGACTCGGCCCTGAACTGTCTCCCTTGTTCGCCACTGAGCCAGCTTGTTGACTATCCACAGCCATTTGCCCATTTCACATTGGCCCCATGGATTCTGCCCCTGTGCTACCAACAGCTGTGGAAATGAAACTGAGGATTCTGTTTACCATGTGCCCAATCCCTTCCACATTCCCATCCATTTTGTCATGCACAAAATCAATAAACATTACCTGATCACACAAAACGTGTTAATATTTCATACCAATGTATCAAATTTCCATTTATCCTTCATCATCACAACATGAACCTAAGTACACACATCTTGCAGGAACATATTTTACAGAGAGGTAGATGGTACGTACGTGACACTGCACACTCCAGGAGTGTTAGATACATCCCTTCATCCTCCATGATGTAGCCATATGTCAGGGGTAGGACACCATAGCAGCATCTGTCTGCAAGAGAAATGTAACACATTTCAACTGCACTGTACTAATACAACAGAAGCCACATTTGCTGCCAGGCATACACACACACACACACACCCCATTCAGCATAGGAATCTAGGTTAAAGTTAGCACTTATTACCAATGTCGGATATGCACTGCTCTGACATGTGTAAATACACATTTTCACACCTATGAATGTAGAGTAGCAGATGAAAACTGAACATAGCATCCCCCACTATATTGTATAGGTATGCCAACCTGCCAGGACAACTGTCAGCCCTTGCCCCACCACAAGTGTCACATCCATGACAAATATCCAGATGAGCTCCAGACAACAGCCTTGTCAGAGGTATGTGGAGAAGAAACCATCACTGTGTAATGCAGGTAATGATGATGTGTAAACCTACTGTGACCATTCTGTTCAACACTCAGCAGATGGCCAAAAGTGGATCCCCAAACATCCACACATACACATATTCCTGTTCACAAACTACTGTGGAGGGACACTCTCCATCTGCCACTGACACCCAGCCCAGTCTAGCTAATACCACGGTGCAATATGTACCTGAGAGTCATTGGAAGTAGAGCTGTATTGGCAGGGTCCTGGAGTCAACTTCTTCACCCTCATCTTCTCCATCACTGTCATCCATCCCCTAAGATCCCACAGGTGACAGTGCAGCATCCTCCTCTTCCAGTAGTTTCCTCAGAGCCAAATTATGAAGCATGCAGCAGGCCACTACAATCTGACACACCTTGTCAGGGGCATAGCACAGTGATCCACCAGACTTTGCAGGCAGCGGACTCTGGCCTTCAGGAGCCCAGTGGTCCGCTCAATCACCCTTCTTGTGCGACCATGGGCATCATTATACCGGTTTCTGCATCTGTCCTGGGATTTCTCATAGGTGTCATGAGCTATTGCAGGTTTGGATATCCTGAATCACCTAGGAAGAGGGGTAAAACATAGTTCAAAATAGACTTTACTGCAATGCACACATGCTGACTTCTAGGTATGCCTGGAAATCTGTGTCATACACACCCACCTATTAGCCAGACTTTCTCCCCCTGTAGTAGTGACATCATGTGTGGCACACTGCTGTTCCTCAGTATGTAGGCATCATGGACAGATCCAGGGAATCATGCATGCAGCAACCTGTGACATAGACTGATCTGCAAGACAGACCAACTGCACATTAATTGAGTGGTCGTTTTTGCGATTCCTGTACACCTGTGCATAGGCTCTGGGAGATACTAGGGGTATCCTGGATCCATCTATGGCACCAACCACATGTGGTATGCTGGCAATGGCATAATAATTTGACTTGATAGTAGTGAGATCGGGGCTTTGGGGAAACTGGATGTAACTCTGCATGTGTTGTAAGAAGCCACACAAGAAATTCGTCAGGATGTTTTTGAGCACTGGCTGTGACACACCGGATGCCATGCCCACTGTCCCCATGAAATGATCCAGTCGCAAAGAAATGTAGGACTGATAGTACCTGCAACGTTGGAGGGATAGCATAGAGGTTTTTGATTGCAGGCATTAGATCAGGCTCCAATTGGGCACATAGCTCACGGATTGTGTAATGGTTCAGACGATAACTGAGAATGATGTGGCGCTCCTCCATGGTAGCCAGATCAACCAGGGGTCTGTAGACAGATGGAGCCCTCCCTCTCCACATTGGTAGGTAGCTATGGGGAAAAAAGGTGTATACATGTTGTGTAGAACTAATTACTCTCCATTCATCTCTCACATCCATTGCATGTGTATTCCACACACATTACACAGTATCAGATACGAAGCAGGATCAAACCCAGAATGGACAATGTGTTGTGATCACTGTGGGAGGGACATTTAACAGTGTAGGCATACTTTCAACCATGATATGGGTATAGGCATTTGTTATGGCACCTCTAAGCCCCTGACGGTAGATGAAATGGCGCTATACATACTGCCCCTGTCCTGTTTGGGTACACGTTTTGTTCATGAAATGACAGCCTCCTGTTATACAGGTTGTGGAGAGTAGGAAAAGACATCATACCGCTGGCGTGTGTCGTCATGGCAGTAGGCGGTGTACACTGCGGTGCAACTGTTCATTGTCACTTGACTGCTGCACCTCGAGATAGCCACTACTCCACTGCGTGCGCTGCTGTGTCCTGACTCTGGTCCTGGAAATGGCATGGGCTGCAGGGGAACAGGCCCCGGCCTTCACATCGGAGGAGTTGGAGAAGCTGGTGGACGGGGTCCTACTGCTGTATGCAAAGCTGTATGGGCGACCAGAGGACCAGGTGAGTGGTATTCATGCGTCCTAGGAATGTGTGCCAATGCATCGGATCCTTTTGCGCGTGAATATAGAATGTGGGCATGGATAGGTGCAATGTGCCAAGGCGTATGTGTGTTGGCTCATGGATGACAGTCATTTTTGCATGGTAAATCTGCAGGTGCTGTTGTATCCCATGTGTTAATGGCGCACCTCCACTCACAGCTATATTCTCGTCTGTTTTACATGCAGGTTAGTGCCCATCAGAAGAAGGGATTCTGGTGAGCCGTCACTAAATAAGTGTGGACCCTGGGCATCTACAGTCGGCGGAGCACCCACTGCAGGAAGCAGTGGTAGGACCTGAGACGCTGGGCCCGGAAGACCCAGCTGGGTACTGCCTCCCAACGAGGAAGGGGTGCCTGTCTCACCCCGACCCCCTAATGGCCCACATTCTGGCAGTGGCCAATCAGGAATTGGATGGGCACTTGAAGGCAGCAAAGAAGCCACAAGGGGGTGAGTACCCGCACTGTTCAGATTGCTTTTTGTGAAGTATAGCTTGGTGCAAAAGGGTGGGTGGCAAGTAGTGGCTGGGACGTACAAAGGTGTGTCCATGCAGGCGTCCCACTCTACGTCACTGGGATTGTGTAGTCTTCTTGGAAGGGGTGGGAATTGTGCCCTGTAACAGGTCCCATGGGTGGGCTAGTGGGACTGATGTATGTCCTCGGAGACTAGTCACATTGTGGTGGAACAGCATCCCTCGCCGTTGGGCCACCTCAACCTATTTAGAGATGTAGTCAATGGATGGTGAAGTAGTTTGCCAGTAAAGTGTTGGTATGTCAGTGTAGCGTGGGAGCTAGATCAACAATCAGAGGTACCTACCTTGATGTAGTGGGTGATGTTGAGGGATAGTGTCTGGGATGGGTGGGAGTGCATTTGTGCCGACATGGCATTTAATCAGGTATTGACAGCCTACTTCCTTTTTTTCAACCCTCCCCCCCAGTGTTTTTGTGTCCTTGTGTGCATTAGCATCATCTGACGAAGGAGCAGAGGCACCGGTGTGTGGGGATGCTGCTTCCCACAGGACCCAGGAGGCTGAGACCACCGACGCCGAGGGGACCAGTGGGATGGAGTGCAAGGGTAGCACTATGGGGGAGGCAACTACAACTGCAGGTAGTGACTGACAGCTCGTCCGATGCCAGCTCCCTGGTGGTGGCGGACCCTTCTGGGACCACAGGATCTACAACATCTTCCGCCACCCCAGTACCAGCACCGCCCTCCCAGTAGCTACTCCCCGAGTTGTCCGTGCCCGCTCACCCAGGAGGGTGGGCATCTCCTTCGCCACAGGCACCTCTGCCCCTGCCCCAGTCAGCCCGGCTGCCCTCAATGAGGAGGCTATTGACCTTCTGAGAACCATCTCTGTAGGGCAGACAACCACTGGGAATTCCATCCAGGGGGTGGCATCCCAGATGCAGCAATGCAGTTCCTACCTGGAAGGCATTCACGGTGCCATGTCTGGCCTACAGAGATCTTTTGGGGCTCTGGCCTCCTCTTTGATGGCAGCCAGTGCCCCTGGTCTTTCTGTTCCCCCCTTCCACCACCTCTGCCCCTTCCAGCATCCCACTCCCTTCACCCATCCCAAGCACACATACAGACAGGCATGCACCCAAGACAACACACAAGGAACACATAGAAAAACACAGGCACCACACGACCCACCACCTGCAGGCACACACCCAACATCCAAGTGCACAAACAACAACACCCACTTCCCCCACTGTGTCGCCCATCCCCTCCTCCCTGTCACCTCACCATGCACACCCACATGCTCTGCACCCTCAGCCACTGCTCCTGCCCCATTCTCACAGTCACCACAACTGCTGACATCCAATCATGCACCCCAGACACCACACCCGCAGTCACCACGACAACTTTCAGACACTAGCTGCACACTAACCAGACCTGCAGACACCCGCACAACATCCATCTACACTAGCTGTCTGTCTTCTCCCAATGTTTCCACCCATCCTCCCAGTAAACGCACCCACTAATCCATGCAACAGCCATCCACCAAACATGAGCAGACCAAGCATGCACCTGCACCCACTGACAGCACACCTACACCACATACTTCGACTCCCAAACCTGTCTCCAAATCCCCTCCATCTGCACCTAAGCAGCTTTTCCTTTCCCGTGTCAACCTTTTTGAACCCACTGGCCCACCCCATCTTGTCTCTAAACGCTCCCTTGGCCTCCCCAAATCCACTCCTTCCTTGTCAGAATCCTCCCCAGTCCTCCCTTCACAGTGCCGTGCCCTGTGGAAAAGAACATGTAGGAGAGGCCTGATCCCTCTCCCACCCCCCCCGTCCTAGTCTACTCCCACTGCTTCCCAGGGGAAGCCCAAAACTACACCCACTCCGAAACCTAAGCCAAAGTCCACCCCTTCCAAGCCTGAGTCCCAACCCCTGCCACCCCCTAGCCCTGCTCCCTGTGGTGCCTGCCTGCCTCATTGATGCCCCTTCCCTGTGGTGGCCATGGTCATGGTAGGAGTCAGGTGGGGGCCTTGTGGGCCCAACGGGACTTTTTGAATGACTGGCCCATGGCCACGTCTGTACATATTTTTCTGCCTCTGGTATCTGGTTAAAAATATCTGGCGAACAGGCATGTTGGTGCAATGTTCTTCCGTAGACCTGCGTTTTAATGTGGGAGGGTCGCGTTTTCACATGTATGTGCTTCGTATTTTCTTTCTGTGCATGTGTCAGGTAAGTATCTTCCTGTACAGACTGTGCACCTAGTTTGGGTGTGTGTGTGTGTGTGTGTGTGTGTGTGTCTGTGTGCGCACTGGGGTGTTGGTGGTGTGTGTGTGTGTGGGATGCGTGTGGGTGTGTAATTGTCTCTTTCCCTCCCTTGTGTGCTAGGCGGATGTACTCACAGTTGTTGCCTTCGTCGCAGGTCTCGGGCCTGGGGGAATATCGCAAGGATTAGCACTGGGAAGATTTCCAGTTCACACTCTATGCCAGCGTGGTCTATGTCCCTACAGTGAGTGTTTCCTTATATACGTCTCCCTTCCGCCAGGCTTTGTGTGGCGGTGGCTCCGCCCCGGAAATCGTGGCAGTGTGGTGAGTCGTAATACGGTGGGCAGGAAGGGCCTTTTCGCCGACCTGAAGATGGCCACCGCCGCCGACGGCTCTCTGGCTCTAGCGGAAGCAGCGGTGAAGTGGCTGGTCTGCTCACATTTTCCCACCGGAGTCGTAATACGGCAGTCCAGACTGCCACCATGTCGGCAGTCCCACTACAACTGCCGGCGGGGAGGTCCAACACCACCAAACTCATAATGGCCACCTAAGTCTTAATAGACCGAATGCTAACCGTAGCTGGGCGGATTGGGTGTACTGCAGTAGCTGGAAGATTCACCTGTATGTGATGCGCTGCATTTTATCAAGTTTTGACTCCATTTTAGCTCATCATCAGCACTTCACTCATTAAGTTAAATTTTGGTATTGCCACAGCTGCATTCTGGAGCTTTTCTTCCATACAGTGCTTTCGTTGTCTAAGGGCCCTATTTTTATTCTTCTGTGATCTTTTTTTCTCCCTTCTAGTTAAGTGTTTTGGGTCTTTGGGATTGCTCATTTTGCGCTGCCCCTTTTACATGTTGGATGGTTAGTTCAGTCATGCTTAAAGTTGTCAGTGAGTGTGCTAAAACACTTTGCTGATTGTTAACAGTCTAGGTAGATTTCAGCCCCCAATCACATTAACCTGTTGTAACCTAATATGGGTGTTGTGTTGTTGACTAGATCACACTCCTCCGCAGAATACTGATCTATTGGTGCCTTATCAGGTTTTGCTGTACTTACCTTTTTTAAGTTGGCATCCAATAGAGCTAACTAGTCCAGTAGTATGCTCAGTTTTGATTCAATTAAGTAGATGCCACTAGGTTTGTCAGTTTGGTTTCCAGGCTGTTTCTAGTTTTCATTCTGGCGATGCTGTTTGCCAAAGACTGCATCAGAGCTACCGGCTATTCAAGTTTATATGACTGCCAAAATGACACATTTTTGGTGGCACGAAGGGTGGAATTGATGTCAGAACATTGTCTGGCTTGTTGTCCATGGTGGCATTGTTGCCGCTGGTCATATCTAGCTCGCCTGTCTATGCTTGTGTTGCCTCCATCTCATCAAATAATCTGACATCTGTGTCACTTAATACAAGGCTGACAGAAGAGTTCTGACTTTTCTCTTGCTGTCTTGTTTGTGCCCAGTGATCTTCTAAGCTAACGGAAGAGGCTATTGCAATAATTGATACATTTGGATCATTTGCAGTTCCCACTTGCCATAATGCAGTTGCAGTTTTGCCTCCATTGTTCTTTGTTGAGGGGGAATTTGCTTTATACAGGTTATCAATTAATTTTTGGTTTCATCTTGAGTGTGACGTACTTGTACTTTTATTTCAGCTGCTCTTTCCTGAGAGGGGGATTAAACCTGCAGAGTTGTGGGCTGGTCAGAGTTGGTTGATTTATTTTTGATGTAACCTTAAGTGTGTTCCATAATATTACTTTGGGCCCCTTTTCTGAAGTAGTAGTGAATAGTATTCGGCAGGGGCTTGCATCTATCCTTATGCAACTGTACCCGTTTAGTGTTGGTGATTATTCTATTTTCTCTGGATGAGTGCATTTTTCCAACAGGCTTGAGTTTGGGATTGGAAACTTGTTGTCTTCACGGTTGATGTGATTCTCCTGCTACCTTGACCGGTCTTGTCTAGTCTGTCTTTCCCTCACCTTGGCGTTCATATTTTTATGCCGCATGTTAAAAATTTGATGTGAGATTTTCCAACTTGCAGCGCAAGACGTATAATGGTCCACACTTTTCAGTAGCCTTTTATTCTTTTGCTTTTGATTTTAATATGCAGGTTTTTACCACTATATAGCGTTCATCTACAGCATGACTTAAATTAGTTATTTTCTTAGTCTAGCCTTGCTTTGTATGGGTTTTTGTTACACTGTATCCTGTAGCAACTTATTGTCATAAGGCTGTCAGGCGTTTTGGGTATCTGGTAGTCTCTATTTGCTTCCATTTTAGACTGTTTAATTTCTGGTTGGATTTCACTGGTTCAGCTATTATAAAGAACTCCATCAACGTTGCACCAGTGCTAACCCGATGTTAGTCCTTGTGTTGTTGGGCCAGTATAGTTTATTACTAAAGCATCACACACAGCCCTCCTATTCAATGCTAGGTACACGTGGTTGCTGTAATATAAAGCCACCGCACCGTCTGAGGATTGCCCTCTCTGAAATTCCAGTACACTAAACCGGCACTACTTGTCCCCCAAACAGAGTTTGGAAGGATGGCATGAAACTGTGGCCACAACAAAAGTTTAAATATAAAAAGATATAAAAGAATTTGACTTACCTCCTCCTCTAAATGCAAAGTGCTTTTCGTTGCCACCGCCCACAGACAGCCACACACTCCTCACAGTTCTGCTCCAGTACTTGATTGGGAGAGTGGCATGGTTTTGTTTTCTTAAAGTAATTTTTGCTGTTACCAAAGGTGGGCATCTTGGCGCCGGTGTCAATTAGAAATAACTTCACATCCATTTAGCACTGACTATAAAAAGAGAATGTTTGTCAAAGCATACCTAAGTGGGAGAATCAATGCCTTTGAGGTCACGAGGGAGGGCCTTCCACAGCTTAACCCACCAGATTTCTAAAAGCACAGTCCTCAGGCTGTGCCTTCTTGATACGAGAAGGGCCCACATTTTAGGCTTGCACTGAGTAGTTCAGGTGGCTTGGCAGATACCTATGAAATATCTCCTATATTTCAAGAAGACACTTTTTGTTAAACACAAAATGCTCCATGCAAATAGTTTTAAATATATTTATTTTGTTCTACTAGTAACAAGTGGAGATTCCATTACTAGGCTGTCATCCGTGTTTGTTTCATCACAACATGATAGGATGAGTTGCCTCATTTTGCAGGAGCTGCAATTGCATCAGCTGGACTTTGGAAACAGTCAAATACAGACCAGTACAATAGTCCAATCTTGAAAGAATTAGGGTTCGAGTCACCACTTTTCTTCCCTCCTGAGGCAGGACTGGGAATACTTTCTTTATTAGCTTGAGATAGAAGAATCTGGCAGACACTGTCTAATTGACCTACTCGTTTAAGGATGACTTGCTATTAAGATGTACCCATAGATTTCTTAATAGTGTGTGGCCACCGGCGAAGTACCAAAGTCATTAAGCCATCCGCTGTCTGACCAAGGTTTCAAGGCATCCAATAAGTAGTAGGTGAAAGACACTCTTTAAAAACAGATTCTGTCGAGTCACCATCTAGCTGTAGTTGTGTGTCATCAACGTACATTTTATATTGAAAACAAACATTCAAATTAGTTGGAGTGTTTGACTTAATAATGATCCTTGAGGAACTCTATACTTTACTGGGAACATCTTTGACATGGCTGACTCAATTCTCACTCTTTTTGTGCGATCCTGAGTTATGGACACCGCCAACCAAGAGCCTCCCATCCATTTCTGAAGGATCCTTGAAGGAATAATATAATGTGAGAAGGTGTCAAACGTGAGCAAAAGATCTGAAAAATATAATTACTGCTCTACCGCCCTGGTCCAGAATGCATCTGATCTAATCTACCACTGCCACAAGGGCACTCTTAGTACTGTTCATGGATCTGACCCTTGACTGTACCAGGTCCAGCATGGAATTTTCAAAAGGAAGAGAGTATGTGGTTCATGTGCTTCTCAAGTACTTTAATTGGTAACAGAGAAACTGGCCTGAAATTTGCCAGCACCTTCGAGTCAGTCATAGGTTTCTTTAAAATATGCATAACAATCACCTTTTTCCGAGTGGGAGGAGCTAAGTGAGGCACTGCAGAGTTTGTTCAGCGCATGAATAAATTTACAAGGGGTTGGATGCCAAATAGTCACAGGATTCCACACAGGACCCAAATGTGACAGTGAGCGGAAGCTCTAATAAAGCACACGAAGACTGAGGCGCAAACGAAATGAGAAGAGCTCCTGTGTAATCATCAGGCTGATGGAGGAGCTGGAGTATCAAACTCTAACCTGTTCTCACCTATTTTATCAAAGGAAAATACTGCAAAATCGTCACATCTTTTGTGCATCACACATGCCAAGGTTGAGGCAACTGTCATAATCAAGAAATGAACAATCTTAAATAACTCCTTAGTTCAGGTGGTGGAAGCCCGATTCTGTTCTTGAGGAATTCCTTTTTTTGTTCAAACTATCTTTTGAATACAGTTGGTTCGATGTATGTGTTGCACCAGAGTATTAGAATGTAGATCAATAAATTATATACCGTATACATTACTGCACCGACGGGGAACGTTTACACTTTATTTTAGGCTTATCAGAGCCACAGTAAGAATTGGTTGATTGGTTGGGTAAAAGAAACACTTCTTTGAACTGACATTGAGAATACTAACAAGTAGGTTACAATAGTATCCTGTATATAGAAAGATATACAATTGTGTATAAATCTGTAGTGAATGACCCTATACGTTACATTAGTTTGGAAACGTTTCTCCATAACAAGCAGTGAGCTGACAAAATAGAGAAATTGTGTAGCCTGCTTAGGAAGGACTAATGGATTAAATCGATGTATACAAGGCAGACATTACTATTGGGGTTGGACATTAATTAAATATAATTCTGACTAGATGATAACAAGATAATATGTTAATATGTGTAGATCAGTATAGCTTATGAACATTCACTTTGGGAACATATACACTCTAATAAGGTTAGTATTTTCCTAACATAAAAAAGCTCCTTGACTGAGAACCAAGGGTGCATTACAATTGTCACCTGTCACAATTTCAGGTTCATCGTTGTGAAATTGTGTAACCTGCTATATTTGATTCTCTTTTATTATGAATGATTTTCAATGTAACATTTTCTGTAGTCTCTCCTCTATTTTAAGACATAGATGCAAGAGGTGAATAACTGCTAAGGAATATATGTGGCTTTTAAACTTTCCATCATACATGAATTCCATAAGAATGTTTTATCTGTATGCACCTTTTTCACTCCTTAAAGTCCCAAGCCCATAACAGATTGGTTTAATGCTCTGTATTTTAATGTTGGAAGCACGCACAAGATGAAGAGTACAAAAAATGAATCAATTTAGTACTAAGGTTGACTGTCTCTAAACTTTTTGGAAAGAGTGTGGCCTAAACACACACAAATTATTCCACTTTAAAATATGACCTCTCAACTGAGTGCCACATTGTTGATATATTTTATTAACTAAAAGGGAAAAATGGAGGAGGGTGACAGTGGGGTAAAGTGAATCTGATTCCCAAATACTGCAAGTACCAAGAAACCAGGTCCGCTTTATAAAACTAAGACTGGCATGAGAGTATTCCTTGACAGTGGTCCCAAGGAGAGGAACGACCAACCATGTGGGAGCTACCATTTTAATTGATGAAGGCAAAAGGATAATGAGCATAAAGCAAAGAAATCTGATTCTGAGCAGAGACAGTAATAGTCTGAGGTCTGTGGAGACCGCCACCATCTAAGGGCTAAGCCCTTATAACTTTCTTTGGTGCATGAAGCACCACTCAGATTTTTAACCTTTACTGTTCTCCTACCTGCATCCAGTATAATCCAATCAGGCTGGAGGGATATTAAATAGATGTAGCAGTGTAACAAATATAAGATAACTCATCAAGAATCACAGATAACTAAAGTAAAAACCTCAAATTATAGTTTTACAGTCTCCAGGGGCAGAGTCCCTGCTGTTTAATGAGGGTCAGTCTAGGCTTACCGTCAAGATAAATACCCATTCAAAATATAAGCCAAAGCACAGAATGATTTCCCTGACTGGGAAATGCTGGTTTTAAAGAGGCAGAAAACAAGATGGCACTAAGGAAAACAAAAAAGACAATGGGATTAATTAATGAATTAATCTCAGTAACTGGTAATTACTGACGGCCGCATTCCAGTCTATCTTCATCTGCCCAACGAGCCACTTCAGTCAAGGACCAACCCTGAAGCAAATCAAGATTGGTCCTGTACCCATAGTTAAAATTCCAGCCCGAAATGCCAAGCCAGGAATCCTCTGAATGGGAAAGAAGAAACTCCAGGCTGGGTTCGGCTTATCTGAGCCTCATCTGTGAGGTGCAGCTTTTCTCTTAAAGCACAGTGATAATTAGATCCACACCAGGGCATACCATTCATACCTTGGGCGCTGCACAAAAAAGGTGATGGCTGGAATGCATACATTCATCTCCGCTATTGTCAATTTCTCTAGGCCACACTGAATCTATGTTATTCGATCTCCCAGTGAATTCAGACTGGTATCACTGTCAGTACAGGCAGATCGGATGTAACCAGGCATGGGCTTGCTGTCTAACATGCATTAGCAGTTTCAAGAAATGTGCTTGTTGGCTTTGTAATCCTACTGGGCACAGTTTGTTACTTACCCGGTTTCTGTTGTTAATGTGCTTGCACAACTCTACAAGATCCTTGTTGCTGAAAAGGCTTTCTCTGTTCTCTTCCTGTCTGTCCTTGCAGATGGCTGCCAAGAGGAGTCTGTGAACGACGATGTCAGCATATCGTCGGATCGGAGATGTAAAATGTGTGTATTTGTCCAATGCAAGTCCTGAGGAGAGGAAAATGAGAGGGGCAAAAACATGAGTTTTGCGGGAAGGGCAAATATTTAGTTTTTTTAAAGACTTAACTCCTCACTTGAATCTAATTATTTACATATATTAATGGTAAACCCTAAAAACTGAGTGCTTACAGATGAAGCAAAAAACATGACGTAACTGGGTGAATAACCCAAACACATTTAGAAGCTTGACTATAATTTTGACTGCTCAACCCTAGTAAAATATGGTCTGGTACTGGATTTAACAACTTTAAGAAACCAAGATTTTTGTCCCTGCCTAAACCACTGATTCTGGAGAAAATACCATCTCCATGTAGCAACTTTCTAAACTGTCAATTTTGGGGATACTGAAAATAAGGCCTTTTTTAGGGTTGGTTGATAAACGAAAAATCCTCTGATTTCTGAAGAGGGTGTTAAATGGTTAAATTTGGAGCAGATTTCAGCAGTTCAATTTCCTCCAACAGAATTTCATCTAGCACCCATAAAGTACGGCCAATGAAATTCCACTGGCAGATTCTCCTATGGATTCCATTCCTCCACCATACATTAGCTCTTTCAATCACTACTCAGATATATATCAGACCCTAAGCTCTTTAATACACACTGTACAAATCTCATTTATTTTTCAATTAGCATATTGTACAATGGTAAGCAAATTATCTAATTTCCATTAGTGCCCTGCCTCACAATCCAATCAACTTAGTTTCCCATTTCTGTCCCAAGACATCAGTCTGAATGGAGAAACATCTACCCTTTTCATATTCCTTTTATATACAAATTGGTGACAGCACTTGCTTTTTAATTCCACCTTCCTTGTGCTATCATTCCAACTGTTCTTTTCACCTGATTGCCTTTATTACTGCTGAGAAACACCACAACTTAGACCAGCAGAGTTTTAAAAGTAAGTTGTTTCGAGAAGCAGTTTGGCTATACTTTTCTTCTGTCGGTGTTTGCTTGAGTAATGCTAATGGTCTAGGCGGTAATGACCTCTCAGCCATTTTAAGCTCTCTACTGTGTTCCCAAGCATTTGGTTTGCAAAGAAGATGAAATGGAACATAGAAAAGTTAGTTGTTACAGTAACTGTGGGACAATTAAGTTTACAGGCTCCTTCACGTTTATAAAAGTCACCTTCTAGCCACCATTTACCTGCTAACGTATGCCTACTACCCATCCTGGGGTACAGGTCATCAACCGGGACTCTCCAGCCATCTCTGTCCTGGGCTTTTCTTTCAATCTGACTCCAGGTGTAACCCATCTCCTTGCAGGCAGCCTCAAGGCCTCTGCGCCAGGTGTTTCTGGACCTTCCTCTTTTCCTTTTACCTAGAGGGTTCCAGGTGTTTGTTGCAGGCTTGCAGAGGGTGTGACCTATCCAGCCAAAGGGTCGTTTCATGACTTCTTCATGACCAGGGGATTGGAAAGTCTGCTGCCAAAGGTCTTTGTTGCTGAAGGTGCTTGTCCAGCAGATTTGAAGGATTTTGCTTAGAGAGGCGCTGACGAAGGTCTGGACTTTGTTGGTAGAGGTCACTGTTTTCCTAAACGTTTACGCTTCATACAGAAGGACTGATTTTACATTAAAAAGCCTGATCTTGGTTTGCAGCATTATTTCCTTGGAGCTGAATGATGGCAGCCCTTGCTTTGCTGATTCTTGCCTTAAAGCCAGCACTCTGTTTGTCTATGACACTGCCCCAGTAAGTGAGGCCCTCAACCTTTTCCAATGAATCACCTGCAAGAGTGACTGTAGTTGGGCTGGCCGGGTTAGCCTTCAGGATCTTGGTTTTTCCGCTGCAGATGTTGAGGCCTAGTTATGATGATGTGGTTGCCAAATTGTCAGTCTTAGCCTGCATCTGCAGATGGGTAAGGGAAAATAGGGTCAGGTTGTCTGCAAAGTCCACGTCATCAAGCTGCGTCCAATGTGTCCACTCAATCCAGTTTCTTCTTCTTGCTGTGGATGCCTTCATGAACTAGTCCATGGCCAACAGGCAGAGAAAAGGTGAGAAGAAACAAGCCTTGCGGACGTCAGTCCTTATTTGGAAGGCATCGCTGAGTTGTGCTGCATGGACTATCTTGAAGGATATTCCCTCCAAAGAATTCCTGATGATTCTTATGACTTATCTGGGACACCATAGTGGTGGAGGAGTTTTTAAAGGGTCTCTCTTGGCCATGCTGTTGAATGCCTTCTCATAGTCTAAGATGACAGAGATGGGTGAGTTCCATTCCACTGAATGCTCAATGATGCTGCAGTGTTGCAATCAGGTATGTGCAGGATCTATCTTTGTGGAAGCCAGCTTGCTGATCTCGCAACTGAGCATCGACTTGTTCCTTCATTCTGTTCAGGATGACTCTGTTGAATATCTTGCAGAGGGCTGACAGAAGAGTTATCCCTCTGTAGCTTATGCAGTTACTCAGGTCACCTTTCTTGGGGATCCTGATGAGATATCCCTCCTTCCAGTCTGATGGCACCTTTTCCTCTTCCCAGGTCCTTCCAAACACGGGGTAGACCATGTTTACTGATATTTCAATATCTGCCTTCAGTGCCTCCGCAGGAATGTTGTCAGATCCTGCTGCCTTCCCGTTTCAGATTTTTTTGATGGCTTGCCATACTTCTTCCTTGATTGGTCTGCTGCAGTTGATAGGCAAGTCCATGTCAGCTGGCTGTGTGTCTGGTGGAGACTGTGGCACAAGCTGGTTTAGCAGGTCTTCGTACTTGGGGCATGTTCTTGACCAAACACTCAGCGTTAATAGCTTTGCTTTGGATAGAATTGAGTTAATATGAAATTTGCCTGCTAAGAACAGTGAAACCTGATTATGGACTGCCATATCAGCCCTGAGGAAGTCATAGGGACATTCCCCTAGACGAAACACGTGTTGGCAGAGTTTCACAGAGTTGTATGTATAAGTCATCAAATTTTCTGGTGAAAATCTGAGGAATTATTATGTGACCAATAAAATTCCCATCGGTTGAAGTAAAATGAAGAACTACAGGATACAGACTTTTGTATAATTTGGCGCTTGGGGATTTGGACATTTCATCGTTACTCACCAACAAAATCCATTTGACACTTTCACACTATAATTGTAGATGTCTTCAGCGTGTGCCTTTATCTATGTAAAAGTCTTCAAAGGGCATTTTCGCTGTTTGTCCTCGTTACCCATTAATGTCTTCCCAGCTTTGTTTCTAAC
The DNA here is from genome assembly GCF_031143425.1 of Pleurodeles waltl. Lineage (NCBI taxonomy): Eukaryota > Metazoa > Chordata > Amphibia > Caudata > Salamandridae > Pleurodeles > Pleurodeles waltl. Next base: position 546,182,355 of record NC_090440.1, on the reverse strand, counting down.
AGGTCAATCTGGCTTACTGTATCTCCCAGAGATTTTCCTTGTTATGTTGTAGAGTTAGTTCAAGTTTCCATGGCTAGCTGATTCCTGGGTTTCTGTGTCAAGACAGTCAATGAAACTTTGCTTGTCTGCTCGAACGCTTCTCCTTGAGCGTTCGATTTTTCTGCTCTTGTTTGGCTGGTGTTTACTGCAGCTTTCTTTTTCTTTCTTTCTTTCCTTTTTCTTTCTCTATTGGAATTTGCAGACAGTCTTGGTGAAGATCCTTTCTTCATAATGGTGTTTTTTGGGACCCAGTACCTCCTGGCAGTCTGGCATCACTGCTGGTTTGATAATTTCCCTCTGACTTTCTACTGGATATCTGTTGTCCTCTAATTCTTGCAGGACTTGTTAATAAGGGTGACTGAGTTTTCACTCAATTTCTGTTCATCTACGAGGAGGGTGGTGTTATATAGCTGGTGCTGGTTTTCCGATTCCATCCATACTTTTTCTTTATCTTTAGCTTCAAGCCTGGCAGTGAAAAGGGGATGATGGTCTGACGCCACGTCCACTCCCACTCAACACTCACACATCCTACGGGGACCTCTGGTACATCCTGGCAATGAAAACAGGGTCAATCTGATTCTCTGTTGAATGATCTAGTGACACCCACGTTGCCCTGTGTATTCTTTTGTGTGGGAATACACTACTGCCTATATCCAGACTGTTATGGGCACAGATCTGCAAGCCTTTCACCAATCTCGTTCATGTCACTAAGGCCATGGTTGCCAATGACTTCTTCGAACCCAGTATTGTTGCTTCCAGTGTTGGCATTGATGTCCCCCATCAGTATGGTGATGTCTTTCTCAAGGCATTTCTCTCCAGGGTGGACTAGAGTCTGTTGTAAAATGATTCTTTTTCCTTTTCTTTGCTTTCATTTGTGTGTGCATAACACCGGATAACATTCATGTTGATCCTCTTTATCTTTGTGCAGAAAGTTGCTGTGATGATTCAAGGACCATGGGCTTCCCCCATCCAATCAGAGCTCTGTTGGCTGCTTCATTGCTACTCTTTGAGTATGTGGGGCATTCTCTACCTTGCATCCAGAATGCAGCAGCATTCCTCCTGGAGCCAGTCTTTTCTGTCCAGACTGTGCGCATCTGGTTTCACTGATGCCAAGCAGGGCCAGATTGTATGGATCGGCTTTGTGAAATCCTGGGACCTCTGGCTTTCACCACAAGGCGTCATAGTTCTCTGTGAAGAAGATTCCTCTCTCCTCAAGACCAGGATGTCTTTGGTCCTTCTAGTTGACATTTCTGATTTTTCTTTTTACAAGCGGGGATAGCTAGCCCTGCGCATAATCCTACTCCTTTCGCAGCTGAGCTTGGGAACAGCTATGGCAGAGATAGCCACCATTTAGAATTATGTCTACAACACGCCGACTACACTTATGTTCTCTATATAGTTGCTTCACTCTATATTATTAACGGAGCAGAAGGCTGTGGGAGGAACCCACACTTTCCTAGCATTTCTTCTATCAGAAATACAGAAATTAAAGGCCTTGTTTGAGAGGGGACTTTGGAGAGTACAGCAATGGAAACAGCAGACATATATAGATATTTGACAGACATAAACCGGCAGCCGATGATACTGTCTGTGTGACCATGACACCATACCCTCCCATATCACTAGAAACCAGAATTCTTTCATTGAATTCAACTTCAACAGCTTAACAATGCAATCACAAAAAATCATCACACACATCTCAATACAAAGGAAATCGATATCAGCAATGTAAAATAAGTTCACCTTACCTAAGAAGAACGAAACATCTACTCACAGGACCTATTGTCGGCAGGAAATCAAAAGTCATGTATTCCCCATAAAAAGGTCATAAACATTTGATTAACCCAATCTCATACAATGCCAAGATGGACACAATCTCATACAATGCCACGATGGACACCTGGAGATTATGACATCCCACAGACTTGTCTGTGCTTCCATCCAAACTCTAGCTCCATCTAATAAACTACCATGGGCTCGAAAAGTGTGCCACAGTCTACTTTAAAGATATTACCTCCTGCCTAGCAGTGTATCACTATTTGTGTGCCAAAAGCCCTGAAGGAGAGCAGACTTCAAGATCAATGCTAAGTACCTCTATTGGTAATGTTGATCTCCATTTTCTAAACTCAGAAACTAACAATGGTCTTCCTTGAAGGAAGTACAAAATTATGCATCTTGGAGAAATGTATATGTCATCTAGTTTCTGACCTCCAAAATATAATATAGAGAGTAACCAGATGAATGGTCTCCATTACAAGAAAGGTTTAGGTCGTATAGGTTTCATATCAGCCGATGCCTTACCACAGCCTTCATCCTCGAGGCTTTTAGGTCACAATAAAGAACATGGAGTACAATCCCAGGTGTCACACATTCTCTGGAACTAAGTAGGTGGTTCTTAGAACCAGTTTTTGAATTTCTTTTAAGACTTCTGAACTGAAAACGTCTGACATTTTGGACAACATAAGGGAAGGACTGAAAGAAGGCTGATGGCACATCTTTTCTTGATCATCTTCAGTCCTCATTAGTCCTCAGTGGTTTGTGTACATTTTTGGGATAAGAATGTCAATATTCCTCGTAGAGGGAAAGTGTGCTCCAAGGCTATTATTGGTGCTTCTTGCACCCCAAATATGAAGTCAGTCTGTCTTACTGGCACAGCAAACAGGATATCAACATATCCTAGAATGCATTGGAAAGAACTGCCTGCATTACTGCCTTACAACCCTTTTCACTATGGTCTCAGAATCTCGAAGACATAGAATAGCCTGTCCTGGTGGCTGTAGTATCCCTAGCAACTAAAGGTTGAAGATTAGTCAAAGAAGGAAGTTGCACAATGTAAACACTCTCCTGGTATATGACACAAACAAGAGGCCTACAAACCTGCATATTTAGTAGGATAACCATAACTGTCTGGCCAATGGTAGATTTAGGTGGATGAACAAGATGTGGCTCTCGACCTTGAACAGAGGGAGTACCCCTACAGCGAGGACAGTTTGCTGTGGGAGTACTAATGTCAAATGAAAACTGAAGAGGGAGAGAAAAATATGAATGTCTTGCTGGGGAACCAAAGAATTGGGCTGGTTAAACAGACAACTACCTGGTGTCATCTGACAAGATGTTTATTGTCATAGCTATAGGGCACAAGAGGCTGATGAATTGTCTAAGGGGCCGATTTCCAAGTAGTCAATTAAACATCTAGTAAAGATTCTACAGACTTCGCTAAGGAGCCAGGTTCTTATTTGCTCCTCTTTTACCATGTATTGTTTTAATGCGTTCATGCTACATATATCTGCCCAGTTACGATTTAACTTCCAAATAACTACCTGGCCAAAAAAGAGGGGCCAATTTAGATTTGAGAGTCTTGCTCGCTCAACTCTTGAGGAGTGACATATACAGCACAATGGTGTGATTCGGGTTCACCAGCTTAAAAGCTGTCCTGTTATCAATGTACTAGGACTAGAAGGCTTGACCTAGAAAGGCTCAACCTCCGAAGAGAGAGTTTTGGTGTAGGACAGATGTACTACCTGGCAGAATCTGGTCTGAAAAATCTAACCACCCACAAGATACTTGGGGCCTACTCAGCAGAATTCCAGAACTGGAGAAGAGCTCGGGGTTATCTACTACACTGGGTGAGGTAAAAACAAACAAGTTACTTACCTGTGGAAACGCTGTTATGGTGGATACTCTAACTGTAGATGGCTCACCTTTAGATGATAGGACCAAGAAGCTTTTCACAGCAGCGCTCTTGCATGTCGATGGTGGCGTTGTGTGGCTCCAAATGGGCTACCTTCTGCCCCAGAAGCAGCAGAGCGGAGCCAAAATAGGTGCCACTCCTCGGCAATGACAACAGTTTCTTTCTTGACTCCCACAAACATGATGCCTAAAAAAACAATCATAGATACCATTGTGCAGATGTCTGGAATTGGGACTTTTTCAGATGGAAAAGGAGGCCTTGCCACAAAACAGGGAGGTGGAAGGGCTGTGAGGAATCTGTGGTTAAAGTATCCACCAAAAAGAGCACTATTAAAGGTAAACAATGGATGGATACTTCTAACTGCAGATTCCACAACTTTAGAATGGATATCAAAGCAGTACCTCCCAAAGGGATAGGTCAGAGCAAAAAGTCCTGCAGCACTGAACGGGCTAAATGCCTTTCCTGTCGGACTTGACAATCAAGTATGTTTGTGAAAGTGTGCTCTGACGTCCACATTGCAGTCGATCAAATATCCAAAACTAGCACTTCGCGTGCCAGTGCCTATGGTCTTTTGTGCGATCGATGTAAAAGCTCTTTTTGGATCTAGCTGATGGAGTCTCTCCTCAGCTTTCGAGAGGTAAGGTGGAGCAAAGAACATTTGAGAGTGATGGACTTTCCAACATGAAAAGAAGTCACAACGTTTGACAAAAAGGCCATTGTGGTCCTTACCAAACGTTTGTCTGGGAAAGAGGTGGTATAGGCTGGTTGCACTGAGAGAGCCTGTAGCCTACTCACAGGGTGGACTGAAGTAACCGCAACGAGGAAAACAAAATTCAGAGTCAGTAGATGCAAAGAGCAACTGTGTATCAGCGCCAATGGAGTGCACAGGGGGAAAGCCAGGACCAAATTAGGATTCCACTGTGGCACCACAAAGGATTTTGGAAGAAACATGCCTATTAAGCCTTTAAAAAACCTCATCTCAACTTGTTAATTAACATAAGGACAGCTGGTCCAGTAAACGCATGAAGGCAGCAAGGGCCGACTAACTTTTAAGGGTTCCACCAGTAAACCCTTGCTGAGCCAAAGACAAAAAATAACAATAAAATATCAGCAAGTGTAGCCTACAACAGATCAATGTTGAAAGCTCCACACTGGACCACCAACTGGTCATAACGTCCTGCATAAATGTTTTTTGTAGAGGGATGCCGTGCAACATGAATTACATCCACAACCTCAGAAGGTCGATCGAATGCAGTCAACTGCCACTGCTCAATCTCCACATAGTGATGTGTAGATTGCACAGGCCCAGGTGCAGAACCCTGCCCTGCTGCTGCACCACAAGGTCTCCGCGAAGTGGTTGCCTGATCAGAGAACAGATGTTCATACCCAGGAGTTCCAGGTACTTCACTCTCCTGGGCCAGTTCAGGCCTACTAGGATTACCTGGGCTCAGCCATCCCTGATCTTCTTCACAACAAGAGGCAGTTACAGGCCTACAGGAGTCCCATACTCCACTTTAACCTCAATGCATCCCCTAGAGATATTTTTTGGGAACATCAATAAACAAAAGTTGTGACACAGAACGTTCTACATGTTGAAGAAGCCAAAGTTCTACCCATTGCTGGAAGTCTCCTTGCACTACCCTGGAATGTATTTATCATTCACAATACACAAGCATCATCAGCTCAGTTTGTTCACACTTGGGTTCCAAGATCCAACCAAATGGTTCACGACCATAGTGCAGCCAACTCCAGAGGTGAAGAGCCTCTTCACACAGGACGCAGGACCCACGTATGCCCTGCTTGTTGCAGCACCACATGGTGGCAGTGTTGGCCCTGAAAACCTGCAACAGCATTCCCTTCCTGGATGGAAGGAAGGCCTTTAACAAGGCGGATGGCCCGCAGTTCAAACATACTGATATGGAATCAGGTTTCCACAGAAGACCAGTCATGTGATCTCCACCTCTCTCAGATGACCGCTCTAACCCAGTACTACTTTCAAATCGGAATAGGGAAGAGAGAGGGGTCTGCCTCTGGAAATGCATTCAAGCAGCCACCACTGCAGATCTCCTGCAGTCTCCAACGAAACCTGGACTGAATCTGACAGGTACCCTTGATGCTGGGCTGGCGTGTGCCATGTGGCACCATCAACATGCAGGAGGACAAGAAGACCCAGAGCCACTTATACTGAGACCCAGTAGCCAGGCTGAAACATCAGAGGGAAGGCCCAAACTGCACTGTACTGCACTGCACTGTATCCAGAATGGCTCTATATGATAAAAGGAGCCCATGCAAAGGAGTCTAGTGTGCCTCCAGCATGTTGATAGTGAACCTCAACACTGTCAGGATCTTCCACGTCATCTGGAGGTGATCTACAACTAACTATAGCAAGCTCGCTTTCAAGAGCCAATTGTTGAGGTAAGGGAAAAACTGCTACCCTCAACCTTAGAAAATGTACTTCGACCACCAGCATCACTTTGGAAAACACCCGTGGGGCACTGGTAAGGCTGAAGTGCAGCTCGGCAAACTGGCAATGTCCCTGGCCTACCCTGAAATGCAAGGTAAAATCTGTGAGACTGCAGAATGTGTATATGAGTTTATAAATCCTGCAGGTCCACAGCTACCACAGGGTGGCCCAGGATCTAGGTCAGACAGAACGTAAGCCAAATGTGAGCATCTTGAATATGTTCCTGCACAAGAAGGAATTTAGCGGGTGAAGAACCAAAATAGGGCGAAGGCCTCCATACTTCTTTGGCACCAGTAAATAGCCGGAATAACATCATTCCATATTTTTAAAGATGGCACCCTCTTTATGACGCATCTGGACAAGAGGGCCTGTACTTCTAACAGTAGACAGTCTAAGGTACCTATAAGAGCAACTATCATGTAGGTGGAAGATAAAGCGGGTCAAAAAGGAATGGTATGGACTAAATACGTTGGACAATTTGGAGGACCCATCTGTCTAATCTGCCACCAACCCATAAGTCACTAAGAGCATGCTAAAGTGGCTTGAAGGCTGCTGCCACAGGGCTGTGAAACTGAGCAGATCAGTGTCCCTGTTGACTAGCACATTGATTGCTTGATCACCATCCACTACCCTGAAAGGACTAGGGTGCTTAGTCTGACAGTGGGGGGCTGGAGTTTGTATGCCAACACCCTGTGGCCCGGTTTTCCCTAAAACAGTCCAGGGCAGATTCTGTTTTCCTGCCAAATAGGCGAGACCCGTCAAATATCATGTACATAAGTGAGGCCCCTGAAAAAACAGTAGCTCTCATTCAAGAACAGCGACTGAGGACCATAATGGTGCTGACTGCGCAGCCTAAGCAATTGGTGGCGTCTAAGCTAGGCCGAATAACATATTTAGCTGAATTCTGGCTATCCTTAATGGCTAGTGCCAAGGAGGTCTGAAGGACTTCAAAAACAGAATCAAAGTGAAGGGGGTGTGGCAATGCAGATTCAAGACATGACCTTGGTTGAGGCCGAAACAAGTTTAATCAAGAGTCAGAACACCGAAATAGGTATTGGAAAATGGTAAAGGTGGCATAGATGGAACAGTGCAGAAGTGGAATTCAGCATCAACGTGGGTATGGAACCTGAAGCGGGTTCAAGAGACACAGACAGCATTGAGGATGTATCTGCCAGTTGTAACACGACAAGAGGACCCTGCGGATCCTTTAGGCCTTAAGTCAGGCCAAAGGGATCATGGGGAGTACCAAAGATGCCCAAGGTGGCCTCCTGGAAGGCCTCAATATGTTGCAATGTCGCTGAGGAACCTGAAAATTCGAGCTGCATCGAGATCAATAGCGGATTTGGCTCTCTGGTGGATCGAGAGAGATACTGAGTGTAGAGAGTAGTGGGATGGGGACACATCCTGCTTGGCTTTTTGTGTTTCCGCTACAACTTTGATTTGGACTTACCTGAATACTATGATCACGATGAGGACCTGTAACAGCACAACTCTGGAAGCAGGTCCATGCTCTCAACTTCAAAAGGGATTGGACTTGCATTGTTTCTTCCAGCGTTTGGCGATTTACAGCTTTGCTACACATTCCCGTATCGCCTTAGGTTTCGTGTTGGCACATTCCACACGAGTTGGAGTTGTGTCATGAGCCCAAACATGAAAGACATAACTAATAGGGGTCTGTCAAAGACATCTGTTTGCGACAATCCCTGCATGGTTTAAATTCTGAAATCTTCAGAAAGGATATAGTTCCCTCACACACTAGTTTTAATTTGGACTACACAAATGCTGGCAAAAAAAGATCATCAGACGACGAGGAAAAAGACAAGTGGAGCTCTGGGTCCACATTTAAAGGCATGGAAAGAACGGAACTGACGTCAGTGTGCTAGGGTGGCACCTACATTGACTTTGCTCCATCACTTCCGGTGAGAAACAAAGTCAGTGCAAGGTGCCACTTAATGGCACTCAAGAGCACTGCTGTGGAAAGCTTCCAGATCCAGTCTAATACCTCAGGATTATTCTAAAAGTGTGGAATCTACAGTTAGAAATATCCATCAGAAAGGCTGCACTGTACAACAGGACCCAAACTTCATGTAGCTTGTACACAAGTAACATGTGATATGTGGTTCCCCGTTCAACTTCAGAGACAATGCCTGAAACAAGAGTCTCAGCCTTATTATTAGTATTAGTGACTCAGATACCATACCTGGTAGGGAACACACTTACCTTTCAGAAATGGTTTTCGTCTCAAACAATAAGGTCCTGGTCTCCTTCAGTTGAAGCCTATCCTTGGGCATCAACATTCCAGTACAGACAAAAACAAGATTTCACTGGCTGTGGATTCCACAGAGAGAATTAAGCCATGTAAAAGTGCACAGAAGTTCTTCTAGCCACTTAAAGTGAATATTGCAAGGTCAATCATGTCCCATTCAGGAAGGGACGATAGCTGATGAAACAGGCAGTACTACCCAAAAAAGGGAAAGTACAGGAGAAAGTGATTTGCAATACACAGAAAAAAAAACTTGGAGATGTACAAGTGCACATTAGGAGTTGACTATGAGCGCAAAGGGAAGCTTGTGCTCTGGGCACTCAAATATTTTAGATGGACAGTGTTCATTTAGACAGATCTTGTTGCAGTCCGACCTGTGTCACTGCAGCTTTGCTTAAGGGCAGAGGATATTTGATACCCTCCCAGTCATGCCCAAGGATCGGTGGTGAGATGATGTGAACATCCTACCTTGCTCAATGGTATGGTGTGGGTATTTGTTGGTCCCGTCTCCTCCACCATGTCCAAGGATGAAAGAAGACATTTCTCATGCACTACAAATGGCACCTAGAGCAACTGACAACTTCCTGTAAATGGGATACTAGAGCATTTAACCGTAGAGCTGGGCACGTGTCCACAATCCCTACTTCACTCCTACAGAAATGCACTTCTTCATTCACTGTGAAAAGTATGTGTTTCTGTATTAAAAGTCACCCTCTTTTTCTATACAGACTTGTGGAGCTGAGAGAGTCACGTGAGAATCTGTAACAGAACAAGCTACAAAGCGATGGTCACAGGTAAATATGTTTCCATTTGCAGTACTGTTTTAGTTAGTGATTCGTATGCTATGGATAAAGTAAAGTGGAAGAAGAAGATGCAAATAATGTTAAAGACCATCTTTGTACAACCTCCTAGTTGTGCAAAGCAGGGGTGGGTGTCATATTTCCCCTAGCAGATATTATGAGGAATATATTTTTCTGTGGTTGGCAGGGAAATTGTACACAAGGGCGTAACTTGAGCACAAACATCACTCAAAATGCAGAAGGACTGGTTTCAGCAAGGCATTTTCTGCTAAAACCAATATCCCACAAGTAAAGATGTCATGAAATGAACATGACTGGAAGGTGAAAATCTAGAATTACACATGATTTTGCCTGCTTAGTAAGAATTTGCTAGGTCTAGTGTAAAGGCAATAAAAAGTTGTTGCGGACTGAAATTATTTAGCATGGTCCATGCAGTAAACAAGACTCTAACATCTTGAGTGTAGTGATGTTTCAGCCACATTCTGTGGATCATTACAGAGAGTGGTGAATTCAATGGATTATTATGAAAAGGTGACACTAATTTAGCAAAGATTTAGAAACTCTATGTAGCACACTATGGCCCTCATTATCACATTGGCGGTAAATCCCGCTTACCGCCATGCAGACTGCAGCCAACATAACGCCGAGGCGGCAGATAACCGCCAAGCATATTATGACACACACAAACCAATCCGTCACTATACAGCCACACACACCGCCAGCCCAAAGGTCAGTGATAAACTGGCTGTAGCAATACCCACACCGTTCCGCCAACAAAACTACGCCCACAGCATTATGACCCATGAATCACTGCAGCGGACATTCAATGGCGGTAAACCACTGGCGGTACATACCGCCGCATTTAAAATACACACACTCAACCAAACTACACCACATCGGTCAATTCAAAATACACACACCTGACACACATGCACACACCACACCCACAACACTATAAAACACACACCCACACTACCCACAAGCCTTTACGACTACAAACCATTGCCACGAGAGATAAAGCAAGAGAACCCACACAACCAGAGCCACATAACATCATCACCTATACACCATCCATGCCCCTTACATCACACACCCCACATCACCCCACACACCCTCACCCACACTGTAAGGAAATGCCTCCTTGGCAGGGTTATCCAATAGGATTAGGGATGTGCCCCCCTCCCCTCAGGGAGGAGGCACAAAGAGGGTATAGCCACCCTCAGGGCTAGTAGCCACTGGCTACTAACCCCCAAGACCTAAGCACACCCCTAAATTGAGTATTTAGGGGCTCCCAGAACCAAGGAAGACAGATTCCTGCAACCTAAGACGAAGAAGGACTGCTGACCTGAAGCCCTGCAGAGAAGACTGAGGCACCAACTGCTTTGGCCCCAGCCCTACCGGCCTGTCTCCCCACTTCGAGAGAAACTGCAACAGCGACGCACTCCCTAGGGACCAGCGACCTCTGAAGCCTCAGAGGACTACCCTGCATCTAAAAGGACCAAGAACTCCCGAGGACAGCGGCCCTGTTCCAAAGAAACCAAAACTTGCAACAAAGAAACAACCTTAAAAGGACTCCACGTTTCCCACCGAAAGCGTGAGACTTTCCACTCTGCACCGACGCCCCCGGCTCGACCTGCGGAGAAACAACACTACAGGGAGTACTCCCCGGCGACTGAGACCCTGTGAGTAGCCAGAGTTGACCCCCCTGAGCCCCCCAGCGACACCTGCAGAGGGAATCCAGAGGCTCCCCTTGACCGCAACTGCCTGCTTCCAAGAACCCAACGCCTGGTAAAGACACTGCACCCGCAACCCCCAGGACGTGAAGGATCCGACCTCCAGTGCAGGAGCGACCCCCAGGTGGCCCTCTCCCTTGCCCAGGTGGTGGCTACCCAGAGGAGCCCCCCCCCCCCCCCCCCTTGCCTGCCTGATTCGCTGAAGAGACCCCTAGGTCTCCCATTGAAACCTACTGCAAACCCGACGCCTGTTTGCACTCTGCACCCGGCCACCCCGTGCCGCTGAGGGTGTACTTTTTGTGCTGACTTGTGTCCCCCCCCCAGTGCCCTGCAAAACTGTAGGAGGCTGGCCTGGTTTGTAGTGGGTACCAAGGGGTACTTACACTCTGCACCAGGCCCAGTTACCCCTTACTAGTGTAGAGGTGTTCTAGCAGCTTAGGCTGATAGAAAAGGGTAGCTTAGCAGAGCAGCTTAGGCTGAACTAGGAGACATGCAAAGCTCCCACTATACCACTAGTGTCATATGCAAAATATCATAAGAAAACACAATACACAGATATACTAAAAATAAAGGTACCTTATTTCTATGACAATATGCCAAAAGTATCTCATTGAGTACCCTCAGTATGAGGATAGCAAATATACACAAGATATATGTACACAATACCAAAAATATGCAGTAATAGCAATAGAAAGCAATGCAAGCAAGGTACAGTCACAATAGATTGCAATGAGAGCACATAGGTATAGGGGCAACACAAACCATATACTCCAAAAGTGGAATGCGAACCACGAATGGACCCCAAACCTATGTGAGCTTGTAGAGGGTCGCTGGGACTGTAAGAAAACAGTGAGGGTTAGAAAAATAGCCCAGCCCAAGACCCTGAAAAGTAGGTGTAAAGTGCACCTAAGTTCCCCAGAGAGCACAGAAGTCGTGATAGGGGAATTCTGCAAGGAAGACCAACACCAGCAATGCAACAACGATGGATTTCCGGATGAGAGTACCTGTGGAACAAGGGGACCAAGTCCAAGAGTCGCGACAAAGTCGAGATTGGGCAGATGCCCAGGAAATGCCAGCTGAGGATGCAAAGAAGCTGCCACCGGATGGTAGAAGCTGTGGATTCTGCAAGAACGAAGAGGACTAGGAACTTCCCCTTTGGAGGATGGATGTCCCACGTCGTGAAGAAGCTTGCAGAGGTGTTCCCACGCAGAAAGACCGCAAACAAGCCTTGCTAGCTGCAAGGGTCGCGGTTAAAGTTTTTGGATGCTGTGGTGGCCCAGGAGGGACCAGGATGTCGCCAACTGCGTGAGGAGACAGAGGGGGCGCCCAGCAAGATAGGGAGCCCTCACAGAAGCAGGCAGCACCCGCAGAAGTGCCGAAACAGGCACTACGAAGAAGAGGGAACCGGAGCTCACCCGAAGTCACAAAAGGAGATCCCACGACGCCGGAGGACAACTCAGGAGGTTGTGCACTGCAGGTTACAGTGTCGGGGACCCAGGCTTTTTCTGTGCAGAAAGGAAATCCTGGAAGAGTGCACAGGAGCCGGAGCAGCTGCAAATCACGCGGGACCCAGCAATGCAGTCTAGCGTGGGGAGGCAAGGACTTACCTCCACCAAACTTGGACTGAAGAGTCACTGGACTGTGGGAGTCACTTGGACAGAGTTGCTGAGTTTCAGGGACCACGCTCGTCGTGGGGACCCAGAGGACCGGTGATGCAGTTCTTTTGGTGCCTGCGGTTGCAGGGGGAGGATTCCGTCGTCCCACAGGAGATTTCTTTGGAGCTTCTAGTGCAGAGAGGAGGCAGACTACCCCACAGCATGCACCACCAGGAAAACAGTCGAGAAGGCGGCAGGATCAGCGATACAAGGTTGCAGTAGTCGTCTTTGCTACTTTGTTGCGATTTTGCAGGCTTCCTGAGCAGTCAACGGTCGATTCCTTGGCAGAAGGTGAAGAGAGAGATGCAGAGGAACTCTGATGAGCTCTTGCATTCGTTATCTAAAGAATTCCCCAAAGCAGAAACCCTAAATAGCTAGAAAAGGAGGTTTGGCTACTTAGGAAGGAGGATAGGCTAGCAAGACAGGTAAGAGCCCATCAGAAGGAGTCTCTGACGTCACCTGCTGGCACTGGCCACTCAGAGCAGTCCAGTGTGCCAGCAGCACCTCTGTTTCCAAGATGGCAGAGGTCTGGAGCACACTGGAGGAGCTCTGGGCACCTCCCCTGGGAGGTGCAGGTCAGGGGAGTGGTCACTCCCCTTTCCTTTGTCCAGTTTCGCGCCATAGCAGGGCTGGGGGATCCCTGAACCGGTGTAGACTGGCTTATGCAGAGATGGGCACCATCTGTGCCCATCAAAGCATTTCCAGAGGCTGGGGGAGGCTACTCCTCCCCAGCCCTGACACCTTTTTCCAAAGGGAGAGGGTGTAACACCCTCTCTCTGAGGAAGTCCTTTGTTCTGCCTTCCTGGGCCAAGCCGGCTGTACCCCAGGAGGGATGAAACCTGTCTGAGGGGTTGGCAGCAGCTGCAGTGAAACCCCGGGAAAGGTAGTTTGCCAGTACCCGGGTCTGTGCTAGAGACTCGGGGGATCATGGAATTGTCTCCCCAATGCCAGAATGGCATTGGGGTGACAATTCCATGATCTTAGACATGTTACGTGGCCATGTTCGGAGTTACCATTGTGACGCTATACATAGGTAGTGACCCTATGTATAGTGCACACGTGTAATGGTGTCCCCGCACTCACAAAGTTCGGTGAATTTGCCCTGAACCATGTGGGGGCACCTTGGCTAGTGCCAGGGTGCCCACACACTAAGTAACTTAGCACCCAACCTTTACCAGGTAAAGGTTAGACATATAGGTGACTTATAAGTTACTTAAGTGCAGTGGTAAATGGCAGTGAAATAACGTGAACGTTATTTCACTCAGGCTGCAGTGGCAGGCCTGTGTAAGAATTGTCAGAGCTCCCTATGGGTGGCAAAAGAAATGCTGCAGCCCATAGGGGTCTCCTGGAAACCCAATACCCTGGGTACCTCAGTACCATATACTAGGGAATTATAAGGGTGTTCCAGTATGCCAAGGTGAATTGGTGAAATTGGTCACTAGCCTGTTAGTGACAATTTGTACAGAGAGAGCATAACCACTGAGGTTCTGGTTAGCAGAGCCTCAGTGAGACAGTTAGGCATTACACAGGGAACACATACATATAGGTCACAAACTTATGAGCACTGGGGTCCTGGCTAGCAGGGTCCCAGTGACACATAACAAACATACTGAAAACATAGGGTTTTCACTATGAACACCGGGCCCTGGCTAGCAGGATCCCAGTGAGACAGTGAAAACACCCTGACATACACTCACAAACAGGCCAAAAGTGGGGGTAACAAGGCTAGAAAGAGGCTACTTTCTCACAAAAACCCCCCTGGTCTGCCCTCCGAAGTCGCTGGTACTTACCTGCTGGCAGACTGGAACCGGGGCACCCCCTTCTCCATTGAAGCCCATGCCTTTTGGGCACCAATTTGACCTCTGCACCTGACCGGCCCTGAGCTGCTGGTGTGGTAACTTTGGGGTTGCCTTGAACCCCCAGTGGTGGGCTACCTTGGACCCAACTTTGAACCCTGTAGGTGGTTTACTTACCTGCAATCTAACAAATACTTACCTCCACCCAGAAACTGTTGAAATTTGCACTGTCTAGTTTTAAAATAGCTTATTGCCATTTTTGCCAAAACTGTACATGCTATTTTGCTGATCCTATGATACCTGAGTGAAGTACCTTTCATATGAAGTATTGATTGTAAATCTTGAACCTGTGGTTCTTAAAATAAACTAAGAAAATATATTTTTCTATATAAAAAAACCTATTGGCCTGGAATTGTCTTTGAGTGTGTGTTCCTCATTTATTGCCTGTGTGTGTACAACAAATGCTTAACACTACCCTCTGATAAGCCTACTGCGCGACCACACTACCACGAAATAGAGCATTAGAATTATCTCTTTTTGCCACTATCTTACCTCTAAGGGGAACCCTTGGACTCTGTGCATGCTATTTCTTACTTTGAAATAATACATACAGAGCCAACTTCCTACACACACCACTCACACTACACCCATGGCACCACAAAGACACCCCCGATTCTCTGAGGAGGAGCTAAGGGTCATAGTGGAGGAAATAATCCAGGTAGAGCCACAGCTATATTGGATCACAGGGTGTAGCAGACATCCATTGCTAGGAAGATGAAGCTATGGCGGAGAATCATGGACAGGGTCAATGCCGTGGGACAGCACCCAAGAACAAGGGACGACATCAGGAAGAGGTGGAACGACCTACGGGGGAAGGTGCGTTCCACACCAGCAAGTCACCAACTAGCTGTACAGAGGACTGGCAGTGGACCCCTACCTCGTCCCCCACAGCTAACAACATGGGAGGAGCAAGTCTTGGCAATCATGCATCCTGAGTGCCTGGCAGGAGTAGGAGGAGGACTGGACTCTGGTAAGTCAAATCTCTATTACTACCCCCCCCCCTACATGCATGCCATCACAAACCCCCAACCTCACCCTCACTCCCATCACTTCACCACCTTCCACATACCCTACCATCAAAACCCACTCATCCCAATACAAAGTCCTGCATGTAACACCAGTGCATGGACACCTATCACCACTGCATGCACACTGGAGAGAATCAGCTAGCCCACCAAATAGCAACTCACACAAAGGCAAATCTGCCAGGGCAACAACAACCATAGAGGGCAACACACCCATACACATGATGTCATACGCAGAAACAATAACACTGCATTTGCATCCCCACAGGTCACCGAGCCAACGTCACCGGAGAAGAGGTGCCAGCAACATCCAGTCCTCCCCCACCAGAAGAGGCCCACAGTGATGACAGCAGCTCTGCTCGCCTGGATCTGGATGACCAACCCGGCCCATCAGGGATCTCCAGACAGTTGGTTACCCAGGCACAATAACACACCACCACAGAGCCTCCCCCATAAGGAAACACCACCATAGCACCCACCCAGCGGGCCCATACCTCTGTCACCAGGACATGTGAATCAGCAGTGTGTCCACCACTACAGGGACCCCAGGCCACCCCACAAACACAGGACAATCAGGGACTTGGGGTCAGTGGCAGTGGGCACAAAGCTTCAGACTCGGACGCACAGGACAACAGGGAAGCTGGGAGGACTGCTGTGTGACAGGGGGAGGACAGGCCCAGGGAACCGCTCTCCAGGAGGCACTCACCACGATCCTGGGTGTATACCAACATTTCCAGGATACGCTGGGCCAGATACTGGACAACTTGCAGGAGAACATGTGGCTGCAGGAGGGACAGTACCTGGGGATCAAGGAGGACTTGAAGGGCATCAACCCCACCCTGGTCTCCATTGCAGGGGTGCTGGCAGACATGGCCAACACTAGGAGGGAGGCAGTGGCACCCCACCAGGCCTCTGGCACTAGCCAAACCAATAACCAGTCCTCCACCACCGCTTCCGCTAGTTAACAGGAGGCCCCGTCACAGGGCCAGCAGGCCACCAGCATCCCTCCCCCTGCAGAAGGAGAACCACCTTGCTAACTTTCCCTGCAATCCAGGCAGAAGCCAGAGACTATTGCCAAGACCCCGCCAGGAAATAAGACTCTCCTGATTGTCACCCCTGTGTCCCACTCTGTCACCCTGTCCACCTTGAAGTGCCATTGCTCCCCTTCCTAGGCCCCCTTGGACAATGCACCTGTGATACAAATAGACTGGACTCTAACCTAGACTTTCCTCCACCATCATCCCAGCCCATTGCACATCCCCCTCTACTTCTTAGCACTTAAATAAACACCATTAGAAAATATACAAGTATGGAGTATGTCGAATGATTTAAGTATGCATTCGTTTAACAAGGTTTAAATATTGAAAATCAACTGTACAGTAATGTATACATAGGAATGACCTGTAGTTGGCTGCAGTCAACACACCAGGAGCGATAGTGGGGCACAAATATCTGCAAATAGAGATGCCAAAGGGTACAGTGAGTGGCCGTAGAAGTGGGAAAATAAGCCTGCCAGTGACAATGTCAAACACAAAACAGTCATTTAAATGTGAAGTTACACTGTCTTACCTGTGTGTCATTGGAAGTATTGTCGAATTATTGCACTTCTGTTGTCCTCATCCTCATCTTCTGCCTCCTCATCTTCACTGTCCACAGGGTCCACTGCTGCCACACAGCCATCCCCAGCCTCATTCTCCTCCAAAAAAGGCACCTGGCAATGTAAGGCAAGGTTGTGCAACATCCAGCATGCCACGATGATCTGGCAGACCTTCTTGGGTGAGTAGTACAGGCGTCCACCTGTTAGATTGAGGCAACAAAACCTGGCCATCAGGAGGCCAAAGGTCCTCTCTATAGTTGTTCTTGTTCGCCCATGTGCCTCACTGTAACATTCCTCTGCCCTTGTCCTGTGATTCCTCACCGAGGTCAGTAGCCATGAGAGGTTGGGGTACCCAGAGTCACCTGCAAATATTGAGGGACAACTGTTAGCCACACACCAACCCTTTAGGGCCCACACCATACCCATACACCAACATATACTGGGTGGGAACCTGGTCTCACTTATTAGCCACACCCTGTGCCTCTGGATTTGAGCCATCACATATGGGATGCTGCTATTCCTCAGGATAAAGGCATAATGCATAGACCCAGGATATTTTGCATTGACGTGGGAGATATACTGGTCCGCCAGGCACACCATCTGCACATTCATGGAGTGAAAGCTCTTTTGATTTCTGAACCACAATTGGCACAGCCCTGGCACACAGATAAGTCCCTTGTAAGTGGTACCCCTGGTACCAAGGGCCCTGTTGCCAGGGAAGGTCTCTAAGGGCTGCAGCATGTACTATGCCACCCTGGGGACCCCTCACTCAGCACATGCACACTGCCTCACAGCTTGTGTGTGCTGGTGAGGAGGAAATGACTACGGCAACATGGCACTCCCCCCAGAGTGCCATGCCCACTGCCTGTGGCATAGGTAAGTCACGCCTCTAGCAGGCCTTACAGCCCTAAGGCAGGGTGCACTATACCACAGGTGAGGGCATAGCTGCATGAGCACTATGCCCCTACATTGTCTAAGCCAATTCTTAGACATTGTAAGTGCAAGGTAGCCATAAAGAGTATATGGTCTGGGAGTTTGTCAAACACAAACTCCACAGTTCCATAATGGCTACACTGAATACTGGGAAGTTTGGTATCAAACTTCTCAGCACAATAAATCCCCACTGATGCCAGTGTGGGATTTATTGAAAAATGCACACAGAGGGCATCTTAGAGATGCCCCCTGTATACCAGGGTTAGGCTGACCAGTTTCTGCCAGCCTGCCACATCCAGACGGGTTTCTGGCCACCTGGGGTGAGTGCCTTTGTCAATCTGTGGCCAGGAACAAAGCCTGCACTGGGTGGAGGTGCTTCATACCGCCCCCCTGCAGGAACTGTAACACCTAGCAGTGAGCCTCAAAGGCTCAGGCTTTGTGTTACAATGCCCAGGGCACTCCAGCTAGTGCAGCTGCTTGCACCCCGAGCACAGCCCCCCCTTTTGGCGGCAAGTCGGGAGGAGATAATGAGAAAAACAAGGAGGAGTAACCCACCAGTCAGGACAGCCCCTAAGGTGTCCTGAGCTGAGGTGACCCCGGCCTTAGGAAATTCTCCATCTTTTTTTGGAGGATTCCCCCCAATAGGATTAGGGATGTGCCCCCGTCCCCACAGGGAGGAGGCACAAAGAGGGTGTAGCCACCCTCCAGGACAGAAGCCATTGACTACTGTCCCCCAAACCTAAACACACCCCTAAATTTAGTATTTAGGGGCGACCCTGAACCCAGGAAATCAGATTCCTGACGACCTAACAAGAAGAAGGACTGCTGACCTGAAAACCCAGCAGAGAAGACGGAGACAACAACTACTTTGGCCCCCAGCCTTACCGGCCTGTCTTCAGATTCAAAGAACCTGCAACAGCGACTCATCCAGCGGGCCCAGCGACCTCTGCTGACTCAGAGCACTGCCCTGCAACCCAAAGGACCGAGAATCTCCTGTGGACAGCGGCTCTGTCCAAAGCAACAAAGAAGAAACCGTCTTAAAAGGGACTCTCACCTCACTCCTGAAGCGTGAGTCCCCAACACTCTGCACCCGACGCCCCCAGCCCATGTGCAGAGAAACCAACACCGCAGAGAGGACCCCAAGGCGGCTCACACGACATGTCCAATCTGAGACAACCTCCCTGCACCCCCATGACGACACCTGCAGAGAGAATCCAGAGGATCCCCCTTACCGCGACTGCCCGGTAACAAAGAACCAGCCTGGAAGAAGCACTGCACCCGCAGCCCCCAGGCCTGAGAGGAACCAACTACCAGTGCAGGAGTGACCAGCAGGCGGTCCTCATCTTTGTCCAGTCGGTGGCTGGCCTGAGAAGACCCCTTTGCCCTGCCTGCATCGCCAGAGTGACCCCTGGTGTCTCTCCCTTGATTTCAAAACAAAACCAGACTCCTTGTTAGCACACTGCACCCGGCCGCCCCTGTGCCGCTGAGGGTGTATTTTATGTGCTTGTTTGGGACTCCCCCAGTGCTCCCCAAAACGCACGTGGTCTGCTCCCCGAGGAAGAAGGTATTTACCTGCTAGCAGACTGTAATCGGAGCACCCCTAGTCTCCATAGGCACCTATGTTATTTAGGCCCTACTTTGACCTCTGCACCTGACTGGCCTTGTGTTGCTGGTGCTGGGTGTTTGGGGGTTAACTTGAACCCCCAACGGTGGGCTGCCTATGCCCCAGAGACTGAACTTGTAAGTGCTTTACTTACCTGAGAAACTAACCAATACTTACCTTCCCCAGGAACTGTTGATTTTTGCAGTGTCCACTTTTAAAGTAGCTTATTGCCATTTTTGCCAAAACTGTGTACATTACTGTTTTAATTCAAAGTTCCATATTTACCTATGACATGTACCTTACAATTTATGTACTTACTTGAATTCTGAATCTTGTGGTTCCAAAATAAATTAAGAAAAGATTATTATTCTATATAAAAACCTGTATGTGTTCTCGTTTATTTCTTTCGTGGGTACAACAAATGCTTAACACTACCCTCTGATAAGCCGACTGCTCGACCATAATACCACAAAATAGAGCATTAGTATTATATAATTTTGCCAATATGAACCTCTAAGGGGAACCCCTGGACTCTGAGAACACTATCTCTCACTTTGAGATAGTACATACAGAGCCAACTTCTTACAGCAAACGTTATTACGAAGGGGGTAAAAAGGTGGGTACGCTACTGGCATGCAGGCTATGACAATAGCACTGTAAGGCACTTATAGCCCAGGCAGAGGACCCGCCACTGTACACAAGTCCTCACCATGTGTCAAGGCCGTCCCAGAAGAACACTGCACCACCATGGAACACCTTCACTCCCTGGTACACTCCAACCACAACTCCTCCATCCACAGCACCCAGGTGTACAGGCCACACGGCCCCCACCCAGCTTTCGTAGGCGACGTCGTAGACATCGCTACCCCCAGGCCCTGGCATCAGTCGACTACCTCCTCCTCGGCGACCTGAATTTCCACATCGAGGACCGCACCGACCCAAACACCAATGCTCTACTCGACAACCTTGCCACCCTCAGACAGCTGGTCTCCGCACCAACACACGTCGCAGGACACATGCGCAGGACACACACTGGACCCCATCTTCACCTCAAGCAACCAGTTCACCATTAAGACCATCTACACCCCAGACTGGACCAACCACCGCTGCATACACTTCACAATCACCGCACCCAGGAGCCTCACCTGTACCTCCAGGATCCCCCACAGGAAATGGAACAAAATCACCAATGAGCAACTCGCCTCATTGCTCGCCAAATCTCTCTCTCCGACAACACCAACCCAGCAGCGCGCAATCTCAATGCATTGATCACCGAATGTGCAGACACTATAGCCCCTCTCCGGGTGACATTGGCAAAACACGTAGCCAAGAACGCCAGCTGGTTCACCACCAAACTCCAGGAATCAAAGTGTACCCGCAGACGTTTCATGGAAAAATGCCGGAACAGCCAAACCAGTGAAGACCTTGCCGCATTCAGAGCCGCAACCGGCACCCACAGACGAAAAATCAAGAACGCTAGTAAGGAAGCGCTCCAGGAGTGCATAAATCCCTCCGCACACTACTCTAAGGAACTCTTCTCAGTCATCAACTAGTTCACAGAACCCCCCTCCGAAGCCACCAGTATCCACCCATCACAGGACCTCTGCAACAAACTTGCCTTCTTTTTCCACCACAAGATCCAGGACATCTACAACAGCTTTCTCCTGGAAAATCCTGGCCGGAACCTGTGACCGACCACCCCCCACCCCACCCAGAAAATCTACAGCTGGTCCACGCTCACCACAGAGGAAACAGTCAATATCATGAACAGCACCCACTCCGGAGCCTCCTCGGACCCTTGCCCACACCACATATACATCAGAGCCAGCGCCTCCAATGTCCCCGAGCTCCGAAACACAATCAACTGGTCCATCAACACAGTCACCTTCCCCGAGGACTAGAAACACAGTGAAATACACCCTCTCCTAAAGAAACCTTTGGCTGACCCATAAGAACTAAAGACTTTCTGGCCCATCTCGCTGCTACCCTACCCCGCCAAGATACTATAGAAAGCAATCAATGCACAACTATGGAATTTCATCGAGGCCAACAACTCCCTGGACAGCTCCCAGTCCAACTTCCGTAGCAACCACAGCACGGAGACAGCCCTCCTGGCAGCCCCCAACAACATCAGATTACTCCTAGACCGCAGCATCACTCATACTCCTCGACCTCGAGCATTTGACACAGTCTCACACAGCACTCTGCGCACCAGACTCCATGACACAGGAATCTGTGGAAGAGCCCTGGAATGGATCCACTCCTTCCTGTCTGGGGGGACGCAGAGGGTCAGACTCCCGGCCTACACTTCCAGACCCACAGGAGTCAACTCCGGAGTCCCCCACGGATCCTCACTGAGTCTCACACTGTTCAATGTATACATGGCCCCTCTCACTGCCATCATCAGAAGCCATGGTACGAACATTGTGTCATATGCGATTACACTCAACTCGTCATTTCCCTCACAGAAGACCCAGACAGAGCCAAAAAGAACTTCCACTCAGGAATGGAAGCCGTCGCCACCAGGATGTGAGAAAGCTGCCTCAAGCTCAGCTCCGACAAGACTGAGATCATCTTCGGAAACACTACCCCCAGCTTGGAACGACTCCTGGTGGGCAACATCCCTCTGCGCCCCCCCGCAACGACTGACCACGCCTACAACTTAGCAATCATCCTCGACTCCTCCCTATCCATGACCCACCAGGTAAACTATGTTGCCTCCTCCTGCTGGCATACTCACCGCAAACTTCGGAAGATCTTCAGATGGATCCCAACAGACTGTCGCAGGACAGTCACCCACGCCTTAGTCACTAGCAAGCTTGACTATGGCAACACCCTCTACGCCGGCACCTCCACCAAGACCATAAAAAAACTAAACCTCATCCAGAACGCCGCCACCAGACTCATTCTAGACCTCCCTCGCCGAGAACATATCTCCTAACACCTGAGGACCCTCCAGTGGCTACCAGTCGAGAAGCGAATCACCTTCCAGCTTCTCACTCCGACATAGAAGGCCATATACAACGCAGGACCAGCCTACCTGAACCACGCGTATCCTTCCACACCCCGCCAGATCCCTCCGCTCCGCCCAGATGGCTCTAGCCACCATCCCTCGTAACCACAAAACCACCGTCGGAGGATAATCCTTCACCTACACTGCAGTGAAGAGCTGGAACAACCTCCCCCCTGCACCTCAAACAAAGCCCGTCGCTCACCATCTTCAGGAAGTGGCTCTTCGGATGAGGCCTCTCCCCTCCCACCCAGCATCTTGAGAGCCACACAAGTGTGTAGCTACTCTCTACAAATACTGATTGATTGATTGATTGATATAGCTAAATTCCTGAAATCCAATGGCTCTTGGGGAGTCAGAGAGGGACCAACGGAAAGAGCTCCGCACCTATTACCAGATTCTTTATGGTAGTGAAAAACCATCACAGGAGCAGACTGATGTACATTTGGGAGCCTGCGACTGGGTCTCACTGGAGCCCAGACATAGAGAGGCCTTGTAATCCACAATCTCGGCAGAGGAGATTCACCACATGCTGCAAGCACTTCCCATAGGCAAGGCTCGGGCCGGATGGCATGCAGGTCTACCAGCTGTTTCTTCCTGACAGAGGTCCATCTGCTTAAACTATACAATTATTTTTCTTGAGGTTGCAGGTCTCAGGCCTACAATGGCAGGCGCAGAGATCACGCTCATCCCCAAGCCAGACAAGGACCCTACTCAATGTGCCTCTTATCGCCCCATTGCACTGCTCAACATCGATGTTAAAATCTAGACGAAGATACTGGCTACTAGACTTGAGCAGGTCTATGAATATATATATACGGAAAATGTCACTTACTCAGTGTACATGTGTTCATGGCATGTTCCGCTGCAGATTCACATGCTATGCATAGTCCTGCCATCTAGTGTTGGGCTCAGAGTGTTACAAGTTGTTTTTCTTCGAAGAAGTCTTTGAGTCATGGGATTGAGTGACTCTTCCTCTTCGGCTCCATTGCGCATGGGCATCGACTCCATCTTAGATTGTTTTACCGCAGAGGGTAAGGTAGGAGTGATAGAGTGTAAAGAAAAGAGATGTCCATGCAAATGGAATAGAGATATATATGCATATGTACAAATTAATGTTTTAACTTAAACGGCAACAGGCTCCCAGGGAGGTGGGAGGGCGCATGTGAGTCTGCAGCGGAACATGCCACGAACAGATGTACAATGGGTAAGTGACATTTTCCATTCGATGGCATGTGTAGCTGCAGATACACATGCTATGCATAGACTACAAAGCAGTTTTTCCTCCCATAAACGGTGGTCAGCCTGTAGGAGTTGCAGTTGTTTGAAATAGTGTTCTTAGTACAGCCTGTCCTACTGTGGCCTGCTGTGTTGCTAACACATCTACACAGTAATGCTTGGTAAATGTATGGGGTGTTGACCAAGTGGCTGCTTTACAGATTTTTGTCATTGGTATATTTCCTAAAACTGCCATTGTTGCTCCTTTTTTCCGGGTGGAATGTGCTTTTGGTGTTACTAACAGCTGCCTTTTGGCTTTCAGGTAACATGTCTGGATGCATTTTACTATCCATCCATCCATCAAGCTAGTCCTTGTTTTGAAATAGGATTACCAGTATGTGGTTTTTGGAACACCACAAATAACTGTTTGGTTTTTCTAAATGATTTAGTTCTATCAATGTAATACATTATAGCTCTTTTAATGTCCAATGTATGCAGCGCTCTTTCTGCTACAGAGTCTGGCTGTGGGAAGAAGACTGGTGTGTGCTGGTGAGGAGGAAATGACTACGGCAACATGGCACTCTCCTCAGAGTGCCATGCCCACAACCCACTGCCTGTGGCATAGGTAAGTCACGCCTCTAGCAGACCTTACAGCCCTAAGGCAGGGTGCACTATACCACAGGTGAGGGCATAGCTGCATGAGCACTATGCCCCTACATTGTCTAAGCCAATTCTTAGACATTGTAAGTGCAGGTAGCCATAAAGAGTATATGGTATGGGAGTTTGTCAAACACAAACTCCACAGTTCCATAATGGCTACACTGAATACTGGGAAGTTTGGTATCAAACTTCTCAGCACAATAAATCCCCACTGATGCCAGTGTGGGATTTATTGAAAAATGCACACAGAGGGCATCTTAGAGATGCCCCCTGTATACCAGGGTTAGGCTGACCAGTTTCTGCCAGCCTGCCACATCCAGACGGGTTTCTGGCCACCTGGGGTGAGTGCCTTTGTCAATCTGTAGCCAGGAACAAAGCCTGCACTGGGTGGAGGTGCTTCACACCGCCCCCCTGCAGGAACTGTAACACCTAGCAGTGAGCCTCAAAGGCTCAGGCTTCGTGTTACAATGCCCAGGGAACCCCAGCTAGTGCAGCTGCTTGCACCCCGGGCACAGCCCCCCCCCTTTTGGCGGCAAGTCTGGAGGAGATAATGAGAAAAACAAGGAGGAGTAACCCACCAGTCAGGACAGCCCCTAAGGTGTCCTGAGCTGAGGTGACCCCGGCCTTAGGAAATTCTCCATCTTTTTTTGGAGGATTCCCCCCAATAGGATTAGGGATGTGCCCCCGTCCCCACAGGGAGGAGGCACAAAGAGGGTGTAGCCACCCTCCAGGACAGAAGCCATTGACTACTGCCCCCCAAACCTAAACACACCCCTAAATTTAGTATTTAGGGGCAACCCTGAACCCAGGAAATCAGATTCCTGACGACCTAACAAGAAGAAGGACTGCTGACCTGAAAACCCAGCAGAGAAGAAGGAAACAACAACTGCTTTGGCCCCCAGCCTTACCGGCCTGTCTTCAGATTCAAAGAACCTGCAACAGCGACTCATCCAGCGGGCCCAGTGACCTCTGCTGACTCAGAGCACTGCCCTGCAACCCAAAGGACCGAGAATCTCCTGTGGACAGCGGCTCTGTCCAAAGCAACAAAGAAGAAACCGTCTTAAAAGGGACTCTCACCTCACTCCTGAAGCGTGAGTCCCCAACACTCTGCACCCGACGCCCCCAGCCCATGTGCAGAGAAACCAACACCGCAGAGAGGACCCCAAGGCGGCTCACACGACATGTCCAATCTGAGACAACCTCCTTGCACCCCCATGACGACACCTGCAGAGAGAATCCAGAGGATCCCCCTTACCGCGACTGCCCGGTAACAAAGAACCAGCCTGGAAGAAGCACTGCACCCGCAGCCCCCAGGCCTGAGAGGAACCAACTACCAGTGCAGGAGTGACCAGCAGGCGGCCCTCATCTTTGTCCAGTCGGTGGCTGGCCTGAAAAAGACCCCTTTGCCCTGCCTGCATCGCCAGAGTGACCCCTGGGGTCTCTCCCTTGATTTCAAAACAAAACCAGACTCCTTGTTAGCACACTGCACCCGGCCGCCCCTGTGCCGCTGAGAGTGTATTTTATGTGCTTGTTTGGGACTCCCCCAGTGCTCCACAAAACGCACGTGGTCTGCTCCCCGAGGAAGAAGGTATTTACCTGCTAGCAGACTGTAATCGGAGCACCCCTAGTCTCCATAGGCACCTATGTTATTTAGGCCCTACTTTGACCTCTGCACCTGACTGGCCTTGTGTTGCTGGTGCTGGGTGTTTGGGGGTTAACTTGAACCCCCAACGGTGGGCTGCCTATGCCCCAGAGACTGAACTTGTAAGTGCTTTACTTACCTGAGAAACTAACCAATACTTACCTTCCCCAGGAACTGTTGATTTTTGCAGTGTCCACTTTTAAAGTAGCTTATTGCCATTTTTGCCAAAACTGTGTACATTACTGTTTTAATTCAAAGTTCCATATTTACCTATGCCATGTACCTTACAATTTATGTACTTACTTGAATTCTGAATCTTGTGGTTCCAAAATAAATTAAGAAAAGATTATTATTCTATATAAAAACCTGTGTGTGTTCTCGTTCATTGCCTTCGTGTGTACAACAAATGCTTAACACTACCCTCTGATAAGCCTACTGCTCGACCATAATACCACAAAATAGAGCATTAGTATTATATAATTTTGCCAATATGAACCTCTAAGGGGAACCCCTGGACCCTGAGAGCACTATCTCTCACTTTGAGATAGTACATACAGAGCCAACTTCTTACAGCAAACGTTATTGCGAAGGGGGTAAAAAGGTGGGTACGCTACTGGCATGCAGGCTACGACAATAGCACTGTAAGGCACATATAGCCCAGGCAGAGGACCCGCCACTGTACACAAGTCCTCACCATGTGTCAAGGCCGTCCCAGAAGAACACTGCACCACCATGGAACACCTTCACTCCCTGGTACACTCCAACCACAACTCCTCCATCCACAGCACCCAGGTGTACAGGCCACACGCCCCCCACCCAGCTTTCATAGGCGACGTCGCAGACATCGCTACCCCCAGGCCCTGGCATCAGTCGACTACCTCCTCCTCGGCGACATGAATTTCCACATCGAGGACCGCACCGACCCAAACACCAATGCTCTACTCGACAACCTTGCCACCCTCAGCTTCAGACAGCTGGTCTCCGCAACAACACACGTCGCAGGACACATGCGCAGGACACACACTGGACCCCATCTTCACCTCAAGCAACCAGTTCACCATTAAGACCATCTACACCCCAGACTGGACCGACCACCGCTGCATACACTTCACAATCACCGCACCCAGGAGCCTCACCCGTACCTCCAGGATCCCCCACAGGAAATGGAAGAAAATCACCAACGAGCAACTCACCTCATTGCTCGCCAAATCCCTCTCTCCGACAACACCAACCCAGCAGCGAGCAATCTCAATGCATTGATCACCGAATGTGCAGAAACTATAGCCCCTCTCCGGGTGACATTGGCAAAACACGTAGCCAAGAACGCCAGCTGGTTCACCACCAAACTCCAGGAATCAAAGCGTACCCGCAGACGTTTCATGGAAAAATGCCGGAACAGCCAAACCAGTGAAGACCTTGCCGCATTCAGAGCCGCAACCGCCACCCACAGACGAAAAATCAAGAACGCTAGTAAGGAAGCGCTCCAGGAGTGCATAAATCCCTCCGCACACTATTCTAAGGAACTCTTCTCAGTCATCAACTAGTTCACAGAACCCCCCTCCGAAGCCACCAGTATCCACCCATCACAGGACCTCTGCAACAAACTTGCCTCGTTTTTCCACCACAAGATCCAGGACATCTACAACAGCTTTCTCCTGGAAAATCCTGGCCGGAACCTGTGACCGACCACCCCCACCCCACCCAGAAAATCTACAGCTGGTCCACGCTCACCACAGAGGAAACAGTCAATATCATGAACAGCACCCACTCCGGAGCCTCCTCGGACCCTTGCCCACACCACATATACATCAGAGCCAGCGCATCCAATGCCCCCGAGCTCCGAAACACAATCAACTGGTCCATCAACACAGTCACCTTCCCCGAGGACTAGAAACACAGTGAAATACACCCTCTCCTAAAGAAACCTTTGGCCGACCCATAAGAACTAAAGACTTTCTGGCCCATCTCGCTGCTACCCTACCCCGCCAAAATACTGTAGAAAGCAATCAATGCACAACTATGAAATTTCATCGAGGCCAACAACTCCCTTGACAGTCCAACTTCCGTAGCAACCACAGCATGGAGACAGCCCTCCTGGCAGCCCCCAACGACATCAGATTACTCCTAGACCGCAGCAGCACTCATACTCTTCGACCTCGAGCATTTGACACAGTCTCACACAGCACTCTGCGCACCAGACTCCATGACACAGGAATCCGTGGAAGAGCCCTGGAATGGATCCACTCCTTCCTCTCTGGGGGGACGCAGAGGGTCAGACTCCCGGCCTACACTTCCAGACCCACAGGAGTCAACTCCGGAGTCCCCCACGGATCCTCACTGAGTCTCACACTGTTCAATTTATACATGGCCCCTCTCACTGCCATCATCAGAAGACATGGTACGAACATTGTGTCATATGCGATTACACTCAACTCGTCATTTCCCTCACAGAAGACCCAGACAGAGCCAAAAAGAACTTCCACTCAGGAATGGAAGCCGTCGCCACCTGGATGTGAGAAAGCTGCCTCAAGCTCAGCTCCGACAAGACTGAGATCATCATCTTCGGAAACACTACCCCCAGCTTGGGACGACTCCTGGTGGGCAACATCCCTCTGCGCCCCCCCCGCAACGACTGACCACGCCCACAACTTAGCAATCATCCTCGACTCCCCCCTATCCATGACCCACTAGGTAAACTATGTTGCCTCCTCCTGCTGGCATACTCACCGCAAACTTCGGAAGATCTTCAGATGGATCCCAACAGACTGTCGCAGGACAGTCACCCACGCCTTAGTCACTAGCAAGCTTGACTATGGCAACACCCTCTACGCCGGCACCTCCACCAAGAACATAAAAAAACTAAACCTCAACCAGAACATCGCCACCAGACTCATTCTAGACCTCCCTCGCCGAGAACATATCTCCTAACACCTGAGGACCCTCCAGTGGCTACCAGTCGAGAAGCGAATCACCTTCCAGCTTCTCACTCCGACATACAAGGCCATATACAACGCAGGACCAGCCTACCTGAACCATGCGTCTCCTTCCACACCCCGCCAGATCCCTCCGCTCCGCCCAGATGGCTCTAGCCACCATCCCTCGTATCCACAAAACCACCATCGGAGGATAATCCTTCACCTACACTGCAGTGAAGAGCTGGAACAACCTCCCCCCTGCACCTCAGACAAAGCCCGTCGCTCACCATCTTCAGGAAGAACTTCAAGATGTGGCTCTTCGGATGAGGCCTCTCCCCTCCCACCCAGCATCTTGAGACCCTCACAAGTGAGTAGCTACTCTCTACAAATACTGATTGATTGATTGATTGATTTAGCTAAATTCCTGAAATCCAATGGCTCTTGGGGAGTCACAGAGAGGGACCAACGGAAAGAGCTCGGCACCTATTACCAGATTCTTTATGGTAGTGAAAAACCATCACAGGAGCAGACTGATGTACATTTGGGAGCCTGCGACTGGGTCTCACTGGAGCCCAGACATAGAGAGGCCTTGTAATCCACAATCTCGGCAGAGGAGATTCACCACATGCTGCAAGCACTTCCCATAGGCAAGGCTCGGGCCGGATGGCATGCAGGTCTACCAGCTGTTTCTTCCTGACAGAGGTCCATCTGCTTAAACTATACAATTATTTTTCTTGAGGTTGCAGGTCTCACGCCTACAATGGCAGGTGCAGAGATCACGCTCATCCCCAAGCCAGACAAGGACCCTACTCAATGTGCCTCTTATCGCCCCATTGCACTGCTCACCATCGATGTTAAAATCTAGACGAAGATACTGGCTACTAGACTTGAGCAGGTCTACGAATATATATATATATATATATATACGGAAAATGTCACTTACTCAGTGTACATCTGTTCATGGCATGTTCCGCGGCAGATTCACATGCTATGCATAGTCCTGCCATCTAGTGTTGGGCTCAGAGTGTTACAAGTTGTTTTTCTTCGGGGAAGTCTTTTCGAGTCATGGGATCGAGTGACTCCTCCTCTTCGGCTCCATTGCCCATGGGCATCGACTCCATCTTAGATTGTTTTACAGCAGAGGGTAAGGTAGGAGTGATAGAGTGTAAAGAAAAGAGATGTCCATGCAAATGGAATAGAGATATATATGCATATGTACAAATGAATGTTTTAACTTAAACGGCAACAGGCTCCCAGGGAGGTGGGAGGGCGCATGTGAATCTGCAGCGGAACATGCCACGAACAGATGTACAGTGGGTAAGTGACATTTTCCGTTCGATGGCATGTGTAGCTGCAGATACACATGCTATGCATAGACTACAAAGCAGTTTTTCCTCCCATAAACGGTGGTTCAGCCTGTAGGAGTTGAAGTTGTTTGAAACAATGTTCGTAGTACTGCTTGACCTACTGTGGCTTGTTGTGCCGTTAACACATCTACACAGTAGTGTTTGGTAAATGTATGAGGCGTAGACCATGTAGCTGCCTTACATATTTCGTTCATTGGAATATTTCCTAGAAAGGCCATGGTAGCACCTTTCTTTCTAGTTGAGTGTGCCTTTGGTGTAATAGGCAGTTCTCTTTTTGCTTTAAGATAACAGGTTTGAATGCATTTCACTATCCATCTAGCAATGCCTTGTTTCGAAATTGGATTTCCTGTATGAGGTTTTTGGAAAGCAATAAATAATTGTTTTGTTTTTCGAATTAGTTTTGTTCTGTCAATGTAGTACATTAATGCTCTTTTGATGTCTAATGTATGTAGTGCCCTTTCAGCTACAGAATCTGGCTGTGGATAGAACACTGGTAGTTCTACTGTTTGATTTAAGTGGAACGGTGATATGACTTTTGGCAAAAATTTTGGATTTGTTCGTAGAACTACTTTATGCTTGTGTATTTGAATAAATGGTTCTTGTATGGTAAATGCTTGAATCTCACTTACTCTTCTTAGAGATGTGATGGCAATTAAAAATGCAACTTTCCATGTTAAGTATTGCATTTCACAAGAGTGCATGGGCTCAAAAGGTGGACCCATACGTCGTGTTAAGACAATATTGAGGTTCCATCAAGGAACTGGTAGTGTTCTTGGTGGTATAATTCTCTTTAGGCCTTCCATAAACGCTTTTATGACTGGTATCCTAAATAGTGAAGTTGAGTGTGTAATTTGCAGGTAAGCTGAAATTGCAGTAAGATGTATTTTAATGGAAGAAAAAGCTAGCTTTGACTTTTGCAAATGTAGTATGTATCTTAAGATGTCTTTGGCAGATGCGTGTAAAGGTTGAATTTGATTATTATGGCAGTAATAAACAAATCTTTTCCACTTATTTGCATAGCAGTGTCTAGTGGTAGGTTTCCTAGCTTGTTTTAAGACCTCCATACATTCTTGGGTAAGTTCTAAGTGACCAAACTCTAGGATTTCAGGAGCCAAATTGCTAGATTCAGCGATGCTGGATTTGGATGTCTGATCTGTTGTTTGTGTTGCGTTAACAGATCTGGTCTGTTTGGTAGTTTGACATGAGGCACTACTGAGAGGTCTAGTAGTGTTGAGTACCAAGGTTGTCTTGCCCATGTTGGGGCTATTAGTATGAGTTTGAGTTTGTTTTGACTCAACTTGTTTACCAGATATGGAAGGAGTGGGACAGGGGGAAAAGCGTAAGCAAATATCCCTGACCAACTCATCCATAACGCATTGCCCTGAGACTGATCTTGTGGGTACCTGGATGCGAAGTTTCGGCATTTTGCGTTTTCCTTTGTTGCAAATAGATCTATTTGTGGTGTTCCCCAATTTTGGAAGTAAGTGTCCAGGATTTGGGGGTGAATCTCCCATTCGTGGATCTGTTGGTGATCCCGAGAGAGATTGTCTGCTAACTGATTCTGAATTCCTGGAATAAATTGTGCTATTAGGCAAATGTGGTTGTGAATCGCCCAATGCCAAATTCTCTGTGCTAGGAGACACAACTGTGTTGAGGTGTCCCACCCTGTTTGTTTACGTAATACATCGTTGTCATGTTGTCTGTTTTGAAAAGAATGTGTTTGTGGCTTATTATGGGTTGAAAAGCTTTTAACGCTAGAAATACTGCCAATGGTTCTAAGTGATTTATGTGAAACTGTTTTTGCTGAGTGTCCCATTGTCCTTGGATTATGTGTTGATTGAGGTGTTCTCCCCACCCTATCATGGAGGCATCTGTTGTTATTACATCTTGTGGCACTGGGTCTTGGAAAGGCCGCCCTTGGTTTAAATTTATACTGTTCCACCATTGAAGCGAGATGTATGTTTGGCGGTCTACCAACACCAGATCTAGAAGTTGACCCTGTGCCTGTGACCATTGTGATGCTAGGCACTGTTGTAAGGGCCGCATGTGCAACCTTGCGTTTGGGACAATGGCTACGCATGAGGACATCATGCCTAGGAGTTTCATCACCATTTTGACTTGTATTTTTTGTTTTGGATACATGGCCTGTATTACATTGTGGAATGCTTGAACCCTTTGTGGGCTTGGAGTGGCAATCCCTTTTGCTGTGTTGATTGTCGCTCCTAAGTATTGTTTGACACGGCAGAAGGTGTGACTTTGTGTAGTTGATTGAGAAACCTAGTTTGTGGAGGGTTTCTATGACATACTTTGTGTGTTGTGAACACCGTTCTAGCGTGTTGGTTTTGATTAACCAATCGTCTAGGTACGGGAACACATGTATTTGCTGCCTTCTGATATGTGCAGCTACGACTGCCAGGCATTTGGTAAAAACTCTTGGCGCAGTTGTTATTCCGAATGGTAACACCTTGAATTGGTAATGTACTCCTTAGAATACAAACCTTAAGTATTTTCTGTGTAAAGGATATATCGGTATATGGAAATATGCATCCTTTAGGTCCAGTGTTGTCATGTAGTCTTGTTGTTTGAGCAGTGGGATTACGTCCTGTAATGTTACCATGTGAAAGTGATCGGATTTGATGTAGGTATTTAATGTTCTGAGATCTAGTATAGGTCTCAGACTCTTGTCTTTTTTGGGTATGAGAAAGTACAGAGAGTAAACTCCTGTCCTTTTCTGTTGTTTTGGTACTAATTCTATTGCCTCTTTCTGTAGCAATGCTTGAACTTCTAGTCCTAGAAGATCTATATGTTGTTTTGACATATTGTGTGTTTTCGGTGTAACGTTTGGAGGGAATTTGAGAAATTCTATGCAATAACCATGCTGGATAATTGCCAGTACCCAAGTGTCTGTTGTTATCTCCTCCCAATGTATGTAAAATTTGCTTAGTCTCCCCTCCACAGGTGTTATGTGTTGGGGATATGTGACTTGGGAGTCACTGCTTATTTTGAGGAGTTTTGGGACTTTGGAACTTCCCTCTACTTTTTTGGAACTGTCCCCCTCTGTATTGTCCCCGAAAACTACCCCGCAGATATTGGCTCTGATAAGTGGGCCTTGTTTGTGAGGTCGTGGGTTCTGTGCTTTGCCCTCGAAACCCCCCTCGAAACTGTGTTTTTCGAAATGTGCCTCTGCTTTGTGGGGAGTAAAGTGCGCCCAGTGTCAGTGTCTTTCTTAAGTTTTTCTATAGCAGTGTCCACCTCCGGCCCAAACAACTGCTGTCCGTTAAATGGCATATTTAGCACAGCTTGCTGTATCTCTGGTTTAAATCCTGATGTACGCAGCCATGCATGTCTCCTTATTGTTACTGCTGTATTGACAGTTCTAGCAGCTGTGTCTGCAGCATCCATTGCTGAGCGTATCTGATTGTTGGAGATACTCTGTCCTTCTTCTACTACTTGCTGTGCTCTCTTTTGGAACTCCTTGGGCAAATGTTCTATAAAGTGTTGCATTTCATCCCAATGAGCCCTATCGTATCTGGCCAACAAAGCCTGTGAATTTGCAATACGCCACTGGTTTGCCCCCTGTGCCGCCACCCTTTTGCCTGCTGCGTCGAATTTTCGACTTTATCTGGAGGAGGTGCATCTCCTGAAGTATGTGAGTTCGCTCTCTTGCGAGCTGCCCCTACTACAACTGAGTCCGGTGTTAGCTGTTGTGTGATGTACACGGGGTCTGTTGGTGGCGGTTTATATTTTTTCTCCACTCTTGGAGTAATGGCCCTTCCCTTTACAGGCTCCTCAAACACTTGTTTGGAGTGTTTTAGCATTCCGGGTAGCACAGGAAGACTTTGGTACTGGCTGTGTGTGGACGACAGTGTGTTAAATAGAAAGTCGTCTTCAATGGGCTCTGCATGCAGGCTGACATTATGAAATGCCGCTGCTCTCGACACCACTGTGCGTAGGCTGTACTATCCTCTGGTGGCGACGGTCTAGCTGGATAACAGTCAGGACTATTATCTGACACTGGCGCGTCATAAAGGTCCCACGCGTCAGGGTCATCTTGACTCATCCCTATATGGGTCGGGGATTGCATCATAGGTGGAGTAGCTACCGGTGATGTTTGCGGCGAGCATTGTGGAGACGGTGGCGGGCTTACTTGTTTAGCCACCTTTGCCTATGGCTGTTTGTCTTTGTCCTGGAATGCAAGTTTGCGTTTCATTCTAATAGGAGGGAGAGTGCTGATCTTCCCCGTTTCTTTTTGGATGTGGAGCCTTCTTCGGGTGTAATCTGGCTCCATTGTCTCCAATTCCTGTCCAAATCTATGTACTTTCATTTGTGAGGACAGTCCTTGTTCCTCTGTGTAGGAACTTGATTTCGGTTCCGAGGCCGGATGTTTTGGTATCTAAACCTTTTCGGCTACTTTTTTCAGTTCCGAAGATAACTTTTTTGCTTTCGGCGTCGTTGATTCTCGGTGCCGCTTTCTCAGTGACGAACTTGTTCGGAGCCACTATCTCAAGCCCGAGATTGCTGTGTGGCGGTATCTCGACCGGAGTCGGATGACTTCGACACCAGCGTGCCCTTTTTCGGTGCCGATGATCGGTCACCTATCTTTCGGGTTAAGCCATGGCCTGTTGGCGGTGGCGTCCCCTGGGCTTTTGTGGTCTTTTAGTGAGTTTTGTGTTTCGACGTCTTACTCACGGTTTTCGGCGTTTCTTTGGGATCGATCTCCTCCGAGTCCGATTCCTGGATGGAGAAGGTTTCTTCCTCCTCCTCGAAACGCCATTGTCCTGTCGGCGCCAACGCCATCAGCAGTCTTCTTGCTCTTCGGTCTCTTAGTGTCTTCCTGGACCGAAACGCTCGACAGGCTTCACAAGTATCTTCCTTGTGTTCTGGCGACAAACACAAGTTACAGACCAGATGCTGATCTGTATATGGATACTTGTTATGGCATTTTGGGCAAAAGCGGAATGGGGTCCGTTCCATCAGCCTTCAAGAGACACGTGGCCGGGCCGACCAGGCCCCGACGGGGGATCGAAAAAACCCCGAAGGACCACCGGAGCTCTTCAAAAATCGGTGTTGATCTGTTGTAACTAACCCGATACTGAACGCAAACAATACCGACGATTTTTCCGAGATTCTAACTAACTTTCCGACCCGAAACACGGAGCGAAAAGGAACACGTCCGAACCCGATGGCGGAAAGAAAACAATCTAAGATGGAGTCGTCGCCCATGCTGTGCATTATCCTGCCATCTACTGTTGGGCTCGGAGTGTTACAAGTTGTTTTTCTTCAAAGAAGTATTTTCGAGTCACGAGACCGAGTGACTCCTCCCTTTCGGCTCCATTGTGCATGGGCGTCGACTCCATCTTAGATTGTTTTCCCCGCAGAGGGTGAGGTAGGAGTTGTGAGTATAGTAGATGCGCCCATGCAATGGAGTAGTTATGTATGTACTTAATGTGTATTAAAAGAATATTTATTTATTTACAAATTTAATTCAACTAAAAAAACGGCTACAGTCTACCGGGGAGGTGGGAGGGCGCATGTGAATCTGCAGCGTTTCATGCCACGCACAGATGTACACTGGGTAAGTGACATATTTTCCTTTCGGTGGCATGTGTAGCTGCAGATACACATGCTGTGCATAGACTAACAAGCAGTAATCTCCCCAAAAAGCGGTGGTTCAGCCTGTAGCAGTTGAAGTTGTCTGAAATAATGTTCTTAATACAGCCTGTCCTACTGTGGCTTGTTGCGTTGCTAACACATCTACACAGTAGTGCTTAGTAAATGTATGAGGCGTAGACCAGGTGGCTGCCTTACAACTTTCTGTCATAGGTATATTCCCAAGAAAAGCCATTGTGGCGCCTTGTAAGGAAATGCCTCTTTGGCATGGTTACCCCCTGATTTTTTGCCTTTGCGGATGCCAAGTTATGATTTGAAAGTGTGCTGAGGCCTGCTAACCAAGCCCCAGCACCAGTGTTCTTTCCCTAACCTGTACCTTTGTTTCCACAATTGCCACACCCTGGCATCCAGGTAAGTCCCTTCAAACTGGTACCCCTGCAACCAAGGGCCCTGATGCCAGGGAAGGTCTCTAAGGGCTGCAGCCTGTTTTATGCCACCCTGGGGACCCCTCACTCAGCACATGCACACTGCATGCCATCTTGTGTGTGCTGGTGGGGAGACAATGACTAAGTCGACATGGCACTCCCCTCGGGGTGCCATGCCAACCTCACACTGCCTACAGGTATAGATAAGTCACCCCTCTAGCAGGCCTTACAGCCCTAAGGCAGGGTGCACTATACCACAGGTGAGGGCATAGGTGCACGAGCACTATGCCCCTACAGTGTCTAAGGAAAACCTTAGACATTGTATATGCAGGGTAGTCATAAGAGTATATGGTCTGGGAGTCTGTCAAACACGAACTCCACAGCTCCATAATGGCTACACTGAAAACTGGGAACTTTGGTATCAAACTTCTCAGCACAATAAATGCACACTGATGCCAGTGTAAATTTTATTGTGAAATACACCCCAGAGGGCATCTTAGAGATGCCCTCTGAAAACATACCCGAATTCCAGTGTGGGCTGACTAATTTTACCAGCCTGCCACACACCAGACATGTTGCTGGCCACATGGGCAGAGTGCCTTTATCACTCTGTGGCTAGTAACAAAGCCTGTACTGGGCAGAGGTGCTTCTCACCTCCCCCTGCTGGAGCTGTAACACCTGGTGGTGAGCCTCAAAGGCTCACCCCCTTTGTTACAGCGCCACAGGGCATTCCAGCTAGTGGAGATGCCCGCCCCCTCCGGCCACGGCCCCACTTTGGCGGCAAGGCCGGAGGAGATAATGAGAAAAACTGGCCAGTCAGGACAACCCCTAAAGTGTCCTGAGCTGAGGTGACTCTGACTTTTAGAAATCCCCCATCTTGCAGATGGAGGATTCTCCCAATAGGATTAGGGATGTGCCCCCCTCCCCTCAGGGAGGAGGCACAAAGAGGGTGTAGCCACCGTCAGGGCTAGTAGCCATTGGCTACTAACCCCCCAGACCTAAACACACCCCTAAATTGAGTATTTAGGGGCCCCCAGAAACAAGCAAGATAGATTCCTGCAACCTGAAGACGAAGAAGGACTGCTGACCTGAAGCCCTGCAGAGAAGACGGAGACACCAACTGCTTTGGCCCCAGCCCTACCGGCCTGTCTCCCCACTTCAAGAAAAA
This sequence comes from Pleurodeles waltl, assembly GCF_031143425.1. NCBI lineage: Eukaryota > Metazoa > Chordata > Amphibia > Caudata > Salamandridae > Pleurodeles > Pleurodeles waltl. Next base: position 546,144,681 of record NC_090440.1, on the reverse strand, counting down.
CTGCAACAGCGACGCGTTCCCCAGGGTCCAGCGACCTCTGAAGCCTCAAAGGACTACCCTGCATCTAAAAGGACCAAGAACTCCCAAGGACAGCGGCTCTGCTCCAAAGAAGAAACAACTTTGCAACAAAGAAACAAACTTTAAAGGACTGCACGTTTCCCGCCGGAAGCGTGAGACTTTCACCCGACGCCCCCGGCTCGACCTGCGGAGAAACAACACTACAGGGAGGACTCCCCGGCGACTGCGACCCTGTGAGTAGCCAGAGTTGACCCCCCTGAGCCGCCCCCAGCGACACCTGCAGAGGGAATCCAGAGGCTCCCCCTGACCGCGACTGCCTGCTTCGAAGAACCCGACGCCTGGTAAAGACACTGCACCCGCAGCCCCCGGGACCTGAAGGATCCGACCTCCAGTGCAGAAGCAACCCCCAGGTGGCCCTCTCCCTTGCCCAGGTGGTGGCTACCCAGAGGAGCCCCCCCTTGCCTGCCTGCTTCGCTGAAGAGACCCCTGGGTCTCCCATTGAACTCCATTACAAACCTGACGCCTGTTTGCACTCTGCACCCGGCCGCCCCCATGCCGCTGAGGGTGTACTTGTTTCCCAGCGGTGGAAGTGATCCTGTAGGATCTGGGGATGTATTTCCCATTCGTGAGTTTGCTGGTGATCCCAACTGAGATTGTCAGCTAACTGATTCTGAATGCCTGGTATGTATTGTGCTATTAGGCGAATGTGATTGTGAATTGCCCAATGCCAAATTTTTTGTGCTAAGAGACACAGTTGTGACAAGTGTGTACCCCCTTGTTTGTTGAGATAATACATTGTTGTCATATCGTCTGTTTTGACAAGAATGTGTTTGTGGGTTAGCAGTGGTTGAAATGCTTTTAATGCTAGAAATACCGCTAGCAGTTCCAAGTGATTTATGTGAAGTAGTTTTTGTTGATTATCCCATTGACCTTGTATGCTGTGATTGTTGAGGTGTGCTCCCCACCCAACCATGGAAGCGTTTGTTGCGATAATGGCGTGAGGCAGTGGGTCTTGAAAAGGCCACCCTTTGTTTAAATTTACAGGGTACCACCATTGAAGCAAAGAGTGTGTTTGGCGGTCTGTCAAAACTAGATCTTGTAGTTGACCTTGTGCCTGCGTCCATTGTTTTGCTAGGCACTGCTGTAAGGGCCGCATGTGTAGTCCTGCGTTTGGGACAATTGCTATGCATGAGGACATCATGCCTACTAGTTTCATTACAAACCTTACCGTGTAGTGTTGGTTTGGTTGCATGCTTGATCTTACATTTTGGAGAGACTGAACTATTTGTGGACTTGGAGTGGCAATTGCTCTTTGTGTGTTGAGTGTTGCTCCCAAGTATTGTTGTAGTTGGGATGGTTGTAGATGTGATTTTTGGCAATGTATAGAAAACCCTAGTTTGTGTAGAGTTTCTGTAACGTATTGCGTGTGGATTTGACATTGTTGCTGAGTGTTGGCTTTTATTAGCCAATCGTCCAAATATGGGAATACGTGCATGTGCTGTCTCCTTATATGAGCTGCTACTACGGCTAGGCATGTTGTAAATACTCTGGGGGCTGTTGTTATTCCGAATGGTAGGACTTTGAATTGATAATGTTTGCCTTGTAATACAAACCTGAGGTATTTCCTGTGAGATGGATGGATGGGTATGTAGAAATACGCATCCTTGAGATCCAGTGTTGTCATGTATTCCCCTTTTTAGTAAGGGAACTACGTCTTGAAGTGTTACCATATGGAAATGATCTGATTTGATGAAGAGATTCAGTGTTCTGAGATCTAAGATAGGCCTTAATGTTTTGTCCTTTTTTGGAATAAGGAAATATAGGGAGTAAACGCCTGTTCCTTTCTGTTGATAGGGTACTAGCTCTATGGCTTGTTTTTGTAGTAGTGCTTGGACCTCTATATGTAATAGGTCTAAGTGTTGTGGAGACAATCTGTGCTGTTTTGGAGGAACATCTGGAGGGAATGTTGTGAATTCTATGCAAGAACAATGTTGGATAATTGATAGGACCCACGTGTCCGTGGTAATGTGTGTCCAATTGTGGTAGTATTTGGTTAGCCTCCCCCCCACTGGTGACAAGTGTTGGGGTAGTGTGACATTGAAGTCACTGTTTGCTAGGGCTTGGTTTGGCGGGCTGGAATTTCCCTCTTCCTCTTGGGAATTCCTCTATAGGAACCACAAAACCCCCCTCTTTGGTATTGTGACTGGTAGGTGGGATTTGTTTGGGAGGTGGATGGTTCAGATGTCTGCTGTCGAAACCCCCCCCTAAACTGTGGTTTCCTAAAAGTGCCTCTGTACTGTGGGGAGTAGCATGCACCCATTGCTTTGGCCGTGTCTGTACTGTTGACAGTCCGTGCTGCTGTATCTGCAGAGTCTAATGCACACCGTATTTGATTGTTCGATATGGCCTGTCCCCTCTTCAACTACTTGTTGGGCACGTTTTTGGTGTTCCTTTAGCAAATGCTGGATGATGTCTTGCATTTTGTCCCAGTGTGCCCTGTCGTAGCGTGCAAGTAGTGCTTGCGAATTTGCAATTCGCCACTGATTGGCTGCTTGTGATGCCACTCTCTTGCACGCCACCTTTCGACTCTTTATCAGGTGGTGGGGCATCCCCTGATGATTGTGAGTTTGTCCTTTTTCTTGCAGCTCCCACAACCACTGAGTCCGGAGTGAGCTGTTGCGTTATAAACACTGGGTCTGATGGGGGTGGTTTATATTTCTTTGCGACCCTCGGCGTGATATCTCTCCCCTTTACAGGCTCTTGGAAAACCTGTTGTGCGTGCTTGAGCATGCCCGGTAGCATTGGCAGGCTTTGATAGGATGGGTGAGTGGATGCCAGGGTGTTGAAAAGGAAGTCATCCTCCACTGGTTAAGAGTGCATTGTTACGTTGTGGAACGTAGCTGCCCTGGCTAGTACTTGCATATATGCTGTACTGTCCTCTGGTGGAGACGGCTTGGTTGGATAACACTCTGGGCTGTTGTCTGATATAGGTGGATCATATAGATCCCAGGCATCTGCATCATCTTGGGTCATCCCAGCGTTATCGGTGTGCCCACTGGTAACAAGTGTGGTGAATGCAGTGGGGATGGTTGTGGTGGGACCTGTGGTGGTAGTGATTTGTCTCTAACCACTTTGGCTTTAGGTTGCATTTCTGATTCTTGAAAGGCTAGTTTTCTTTTAGATTTGAGTGGAGGGATGGTCCATATCTTCCCTGTATCCTTTTGGATATGTAACCTTTATTGCATTTGGTCAGGTTCTTCTACATCCAGATCTTGCTCAAATCTGTGCCTTTCTCTGAGTTGCATCGAAAGCCCTTGCTCCTCAGTGTATGATGATCATTTCGGCTCCGAAGCTACATTTTTCGGTACCGAAATTCCTAATGTTATTGTCTTTTTCGGTTCCGAGGAGCTTTTTCGAGGCTTGCTTGACCCCGACAACTCAATGCCGAAATTTTTCGGTGCCGGAATCTCGACCGGAGTCGGATGTCTTCGGCAAATCTTTGGCCTTTTTCGGTGCCGATGTTATGTGGTCACCTTCCTTTCTTTGGGCTGAGCCATGGCCTACTGGCGGTAGCGTCCCCGTGGCCTTGAATTTTTTGGTGTGACCCTGGGTTTGGGACGGGGCAGGTTTACTCACAGTTTGTTGCACCGTCAAGGGTTGTTCACCGTCGGATTCATCAGAGTCCATTTCTTGGATGGAAATTCTTTCTTCCTCCTCGACGTTGAGATCTTGTTTCGGCTTCGATGCCATTTGCAGGCTTCTTGCGCGTCGATCTCTCAAGGTTTTCTTCGATCGAAATGCTCGGCAAGCTTCACAAGTATCCTCTCTATGTTCGGCCACAAACACAGGTTACAGACCCGGTGCTGGTCTGTATAAGGATACTTGGCGTGATACTTAGGACAGAAACGGAAGGGGGTCCGGTCCATTAGTCTTGGACGACGGGTGTGGTCGGGCCACCAGGCCTCGATGAAGAGTGGAAGCCCCGAAGGGCTGCCGAAGTGGTCTTGATGTCGGTGCCGATACACTAACACTAAACCGGTATCGAACGAGAACAATACCGACAAATTTTCGATACATAGCTAACTTTCCCAATTCAAAATATGGAGCAAAGAGGAACACATCCGAACCCGATGGCGGAAAGAAAACAATCTAAGATGGAGTCGACGCCCATGCGCACTGGAGCCGAAAGGGAGGAGTCACTCGGGCCCGTGACTCGAAAAGACTTCTTCGAAGAAAAACAACTTGTAACACTCCGAGCCCAACACTAGATGGCAGGAACAGTGCACAGCATGTGTATCTGCAGCTACACATGCCATCGAACATATATATATGGAAAATGTCACTTACCCAGTGTACATCTGTTCGTGGCATTAGTCGCTGCAGATTCACATGCTGTGCACATCCCGCCATCTGGTGTTGGGCTCGGAGTGTTACAAGTTGTTTTTCTTCGAAGAAGTCTTTTTTCGAGTCACGAGACCGAGGGACTCCTCCCATTTCGACTCCATTGCGCATGGGCGTCGACTCCATCTTAGATTGTTTTCCCCGCAGAGGGTGAGGTAGGAGTTGTGTATGCTAGTAATAGTGCCCATGCAATGGAGTGAATACGTATGTACATAATGAAGTTTAAAGTAATATATTTACAAATTTACAAATGTTCAAGATCAACTTCTAAACGGCTACAGGCTCCCGGGGAGGCGGGTGGGCGCATGTGAATCTGCAGCGACTAATGCCACGAACAGATGTACACTGGGTAAGTGACATTTTCCGTTCGATGGCATGTGTCGCTGCAGATACACATGCTGTGCATAGACTAGTAAGCAGTTATCTCCCCAAAAGTGGTGGTTCAGCCTGCAGGAGTTGAAGTTGTTTGAAACAATGTTCGTAGTACAGCTTGACCTACTGTGGCTTGTTGTGCCGTTAACACATCTACACAGTAGTGTTTGGTAAATGTATGAGGCGTAGACCATGTAGCTGCCTTACATATTTCGTTCATTGGAATATTTCCTAGAAAGGCCATGGTAGCACCTTTCTTTCTAGTTGAGTGTGCCTTTGGTGTAATAGGCAGCTCTCTCTTTGCTTTAAGATAGCAGGTTTGAATATACTTAACTATCCATCTAGCAATGCCTTGTTTAGAAATTGGATTCCCTGTATGAGGTTTTTGGAAAGCAATAAATAGTTGTTTTGTTTTTCGAATTAGTTTTGTTCTGTCAATGTAGTACATTAGTGCTCTTTTAATGTCTAATGTATGCAGTGCTCTTTCAGCTACAGAATCTGGCTGTGGGAAGAACACTGGTAATTCTACCGTTTGATTCAAGTGGAACGGTGAGATCACTTTTGGTAAAAATTTTGGATTTGTCCGTAGAACTACTTTATGCTTGTGTATTTGAATAAATGGTTCTTGTATGGTAAATGCTTGAATTTCACTCACTCTTCTTAGAGATGTGATGGCAATCAAAAATGCAACTTTCCATGTTAAATACTGCATTTCACAAGAGTGCATGGGCTCAAAAGGTGGACCCATGAGTCGTGTTAAGACAATGTTGAGGTTCCATGAAGGAACTGGTGGTGTTCGTGGTGGTATAATTCTATTTAGGCCTTCCATAAATGCTTTTATGACTGGTATCCTAAATAATGAAGTTGAGTGCGTAATTTGCAGGTAGGCTGAAATTGCGGTCAGATGTATCTTAATTGAAGAGAAAGCTAGCTTTGACTTTTGCAATTGTAGTAAGTATCCTACTATATCTTTGGCAGATGCGTGTAATGGTTGAATTTGATTATTATGGCAGTAATAAACAAATCTTTTCCACTTATTTGCATAGCAGTGTCTAGTGGTAGGTTTCCTAGCTTGTCTTCTGACCTCCATACATTCTTGTGTGAGGTCTAAGTGTCCGAATTCTAGGATTTCAGGAGCCAAATTGCTAGATTCAGCGATGCTGGATTTGGATGTCTGATCTGTTGTTTGTGTTGTGTTAACAGATCTGGTCTGTTTGGTAGTTTGACATGAGGTACTACTGAGAGGTCTAGTAGTGTTGTGTACCAAGGTTGTCTTGCCCATGTCGGTGCTATTAGTATAAGTTTGAGTTTGTTTTGACTCAATTTGTTTACTAGATATGGAAGGAGTGGGAGAGGGGGGAAAAGCGTAAGCAAATATCCCTGACCAGCTCATCCATAACGCATTGCCCTGAGACTGATCTTGTGGGTACCTGGATGCGAAGTTTTGGCATTTTGAGTTTTCTTTTGTTGCAAATAGATCTATTTGTGGTGTTCCCCACATTTGGAAGTAAGTGTTTAGTATTTGGGGGTGAATCTCCCATTCGTGGATCTGTTGGTGATCCCGAGAGAGATTGTCTGCTAACTGGTTCTGAATTCCTGGAATAAATTGTGCTATTAGGCGAATGTGGTTGTGAATCGCCCAATGCCATATTTTCTGTGTTAGGAGACACACTGTGTCGAGTGTGTGCCTCCCTGTTTGTTTAGGTAATACATTGTTGTCATGTTGTCTGTTTTGACAAGAATGTGTTTGTGTCTTATTATGGGTTGAAATGCTTTGAGCGCTAGAAATACCGCTAACAGTTCTAAGTGATTTATGGGAAACTGTTTTTGCTGTATGTCCCATTGTCCTTGGATGCTGTGTTGATTGAGGTGTGCTCCCCACCCTATCATGGAAGCATCTGTTGTTATTACGTATTGTGGCACTGGGTCTTGGAAAGGCCGCCCTTGGTTTAAATTTATACTGTTCCACCATTGAAGCGAAATGTATGTTTGGCGGTCTATCAACACCAGATCTAGAAGCTGACCCTGTGCTTGTGACCATTGTGATGCTAGGCACTGTTGTAAGGGCCGCATGTGCAACCTTGCGTTTGGGACAATGGCTATGCATGAAGACATCATGCCTAGTAGTTTCATCACCAGTTTGACTTGTATCTTTTGATTTGGATACATGGTCTGTATCACATTGTGAAATGTGTGAACTCTTTGCGGACTTGGAGTGGCAATCCCTTTTGCTGTGTTGATTGTTGCTCCTAAGTATTGCTGTGTTTGACACCGCAGAAGGTGTGACTTTGTGTAATTGATTGAGAAACCTAGTTTGTGGAGGATTTCTATGACATATTTTGTGTGTTGTGAACACCGTCTTAGCGTGTTGGTTTTGATTAACCAATCGTCTAGGTACGGGAACACATGTATTTGCTGCCTTCTGATATGTGCAGCTACTACTGCTAGGCATTTTGTAAAAACTCTTGGTGCAGTTGTTATTCCGAATGGCAACACTTTGAATTGGTAATGTATCCCTTGGAATACAAACCTTAGGTACTTTCTGTGTGAAGGATGTATTGGTATATGGAAATATGCATCCTTTAGGTCTAGTGTTGTCATGTAGTCTTGTTGTTTGAGCAGTGGGATTACGTCTTGTAATGCAACCATGTGAAAGTGATCTGATTTGATGTAGGTATTTAATGTTCTGAGATCTAGTATAGTTCTCAGACTCTTGTCTTTTTTGGGTATCAGAAAGTACAGGGAGTAAACTCCTGTGTTTATTTGTTGTTTTGGTACTAACTCTATTGCTTCTTTTTGAAGCAATGCCTGAACTTCTAGTCCTAGAAGATCTATATGTTGTTTTGACATATTGTGTGATTTCGGTGGAATGTTTGGAGGGAATTTGAGAAATTCTATGCAGTAACCATGCTGGATAATTGCTAAGACCCAAGTGTCTGTTGTTATTTCCTCCCAATGTTTGTAAAACCTGGTTAGTCTCCCCCCCACAGGTGTTATGTATTGGGGATTTGTGACCTTGAAGTCACTGCTTGTTTGGAGGAGTTTTGGGACTTTGGAACCTTCCTCTATTCCTTTGAAATTGTCCCCCTCTATATTGTCCCCGAAAACGTCCCCTCTGATACTGGCTCTGGTAAGTGGGCTTTGTTTGTGAGGTTGTGGCTTCTGTGGTTTGCCCTCGAAACCCCCGCGAAATTGTGTCTTTCGAAATGTGCCTCTGCTCTGTGGGGAGTAGAGTGCGCCCATGGCTTTGGCCATGTCAGTGTCTTTCTTAAGTTTTTCGATCGCAGTGTCCACCTCCGGCCCAAACAACTGCTGTCCGTTGAATGGCATATTCAGCACAGCTTGCTGTATCTCTGGTTTAAATCCTGATGTAAGCAGCCATGCATGTCTTCTTATTGTTACAGCTGTGTTGACAGTTCTAGCAGCTGTGTCTGCAGCATCCATTGCTGACCGTATCTGATTATTGGAGATACCCTGTCCTTCTTCTACTACTTGCTGCGCTCTTTTTTGGAACTCCTTGGGTAAATGTTCAATAAGGTGTTGCATCTCATCCCAATGGGCCCTATCATATCTGGCTAGCAAAGCTTGCGAATTTGCAATACGCCACTGGTTTGCTGCCTGTGCCGCCACCCTTTTGCCTGCAGCATCGAATTTTCGACTTTCTTTATCTGGCGGTGGTGCATCTCCTGAAGAATGAGAGTTGGCTTTTTTGCGCGCTGCTCCCACTACAACAGAGTCTGGTGTTAGCTGTTGTGTAATGTACACTGGGTCTGTTGGTGGCGGTTTATATTTTTTATCTACTCTTGGAGTAATGGCTCTCCCTTTAACAGGCTCCTCAAACACTTGTTTGGAGTGTTTTAGCATTCCGGGTAGCATAGGAAGACTCTGATATTGGCTGTGTGTGGACGACAGTGTATTAAAAAGAAAGTCGTCTTCAATGGGCTCTGAATGAAGGCTGACATTATGAAATGCAGCTGCTCTTGACACCACCTGTGCGTAGCCTGTACTATCCTCTGGTGGCGATGGTTTAGCTGGATAGCATTCTGGACTATTATCTGACACTGGTGCGTCATAAAGGTCCCATGCGTCAGGGTCATCTTGACTTATTCCTGTATGAGTTGGGGACTGCATCATTGGTGGAGTGGCTACCGGTGATGGTTGCGGAGAGTGATGTGGGGATGGTGGAGGTGTTACTTGTTTAGCCACCTTTGCGTGTGGCTGTTTGTCTTTGTCTTGGAAGGCAAGCTTGCGTTTCATTTTGACTGGAGGAAGAGTGCTGATCTTCCCTGTATCTTTTTGAATAAAGAGCCTTCTTTGTGTGTGATCTGGCTCTATTGCCTGTAATTCCTGTCCCAATCTATGTGTCTTCATTTGTGTGGACAGTCCTTGTTCCTCAGTTTAGGAACTTGTTTTCGGTTCCGAGGCCGGATATTTCAGTACCGAAACCTTTTCGGCTGCTTTTTTCGGCTCCGACGAAACCTTTTTTACTTTCGGCGTCGTGCTCTCTCGGTGCCGACCCGTTTCGGTGCCGGTGTCTCGGTGCCCAATCTTCTCTGAGCCACTATCTCGGGCCTGAGATTGCTGTGTGCCGGTATCTCGACCGGAGTCGGATGACTTCGACACCAGCTCGCCCTTTTTCGGTGCCGATGAACGGTCACCTACTTTTCGGGTTAAGCCATGGCCTGTTGGCGGTGGCGTCCCCTGGGCTTTAGCGCTTTTCTCGTGAGTTCTTGGTTTCGACGTCTTACTCACGGTTTTCGGCGTTTCCTCAGGATCGATCTCCTCAGAGTCCGACTCCTGGGTGGAGAATGTTTCTTCCTCCTCCTCGAAACGCTCTTGTCCTGTCGGCGCCGACGCCATTTGCAGTCTTCTTGCTCTTCGGTCCCTGAGTGTCTTCCTGGACCGAAATGCTCGACAGGCCTCACAAGTATCCTCCTTGTGTTCTGGTGACAAACACAAGTTACAGACCAGATGTTGATCTGTATATGGATACTTGTTATGGCATTTTGGACAGAAGCGGAATGGGGTCCGTTCCATCAGCCTTGAAGAGACACGTGGCCGGGCCGACCAGGCCCCGACGGGGATTGAAGAAAACCCCAAAGGGCCACCGGAGCTCTTCTTAATTCGGTGTCGATCTGTTGTAACTAACCCGATACCGAACGCAAACAATACCGATGATTTTTCCGAGATTCTAACTAACTTTCCGACCCGAAACACGGAGCGAAAAGGAACACGTCCGAACCCGATGGCGGAAAAAAAACAATCTAAGATGGAGTTGACGCCCATGTGCAATGGAGTCGAAATGGGAGGAGTCCCTCGGTCTCGTGACTCGAAAAAAGACTTCTTCGAAGAAAAACAACTTGTAACACTCCGAGCCCAACACCAGATGGCGGGATGTGCACAGCATGTGTATCTGCAGCTACACATGCCATCGAGCATATATACATATATATATATATACATACACACACACACACACACAAGTTCCAACAGTTATGAACAATTGGGGTGTAATAATAGGGGAATATTGGCGCTAGGGAAACTATTTGGCCAAAATGGCATCAAGGGTTGCCCACACAAGGGAAAACACCCATCCCTTAAAGGTTAAAAAACCCAACAAACATTAGCACAATGTGAGGCCCCCCTTTCCTTTTCTTTTATCCTTATTATTGTGTTTTTTCAAAGTATACCTATTTGTAAATTAAACGTGTCAAATCTCAAGTGAGTAAAGTTCAAATAAACGCAATCTTAAATATCACGCCAATCTTTGTAAATGAAATCATAACATTGCATATCCAGAAAACTAGCAATGAATAACATGATGTGAGATCTCTCCCATATTTCTTCAAAGTTTCATAAATGAGTCAAATCTCAAGTGAGTAGAGTTCAAATATACGCAGTCTTAAATATTACGCCAGTCTTAAAAGTCCCATCATATCCTCACATCATGTTATTCATTGTTAGTTTTCTGGATATGCAATGTTATGATTTCATTTACAAAGATTGGCGTGATATTTAAGATTGCGTTTATTTGAACTTTACTCACTTGAGATTGGACACGTTTAATTTACAAATAGGTATACTTTGAAAAAACACAATAATAAGGATAAAAGAAAAGGAAAGGGGGGGCCTCACATTGTGCTAACACAAGTTCCAACAGGCCTCACTTTTAACACGGAATATGTATGACAGCCTATGCATACTCTGCTACAGAAGTTTATGAAATCTGCTAAAATTGCTGGTATTAATGGCAAGATTTTTCAGAAGCCTTGTGATTTCAGCACCTCACTATGAAAAGTGCTCCAGCGCAGTTCTCCATCTGCCATTTTCATGGGCAGATCAATTTTCTGTGCTGAAGACCTATCGAAGGTGGCGACAATTACTAACAATTACTGTAAGACAGGAATGCAAATAGTTGTGAAGACTATGCTATTTTGGTAATTCAAAACTTTTGGAACACATGTCTACTATTATGTTAAAATATCACCCATGCCTCATCTTTGTTAAAGCTAGGTGAATCTCTAATGTCAGCTGTTCAAAAAATGTGGTCATGGTTTTAAAAAGCGTGGGACGCACCGAACTAGAAAATGAGTGAATACGGGATCCCATTCAAACCCTTGAAATGAATGACAATCCTCTTCTTGGTTCATGCTACTATTTTGTTAAGTTTTGTTTTGCCCACATGTATCTTATCACTTCCTTCTCCCGATATAGACACTCTGAACACCATATAAAGCTGCTCTATCCTCTTAACACCTATGTTAGGGTTCACTTCCATGGGAGTGACATGATCACATATCCTCACACACCTTGGACGTCTATTCAGCAGGAGTTACCCAACGCCAAATGTGTCAGTACTGCTAGGAAATAAAAATAACAAAATGTGTCACGGTATATTAGCCAAACTGGGCAATATGAAATAAGAGATTCAGAGTAAGCGGTTTTAGGTTTTCATATTCTACATCAGTTCATCAAATTCAAACAAACAGTATGAGAGGTTGAGAAGAGGAATACTAGGTAAAGAGAAAGAAAATTTCATACCATAATGATAGAATTTGTCCTCAGCACAGGACCCAGTCGAGAAGTATTCTGCTACAGACATGGCCTGGGTGGCCATTGAGCGAAGGAGCTTATTCACAAGTGGGTCAGCCGGGTCATGGGCCTTTTCCAAAGAATCTGCCAGTGCTTTGTTATTCCTACAGAGAAAAGTGGGTATCATTCAAACAGGACACATGAGTTTGTTCCATGTCACAATTAATAAGCGTACAATGGTTGTAGGCAGCTGACTCCAAGATGTTCTTCTCGAAAACACACACATCTAAGATGCTTCAGGATAGGCTCCCAGAGAGGAAAAGAAAAACAAATATATATTTATGTACTCTACCGAAGGGATAAAACAACACTGACATACAATCTCTTAGATTCCTTTACAGCTAGAGGCAAGCTATATGTATAAAAGGTATACAATGAGATACAGATTTAAAACCCAAAACTGTAGGTTTTACTTTATGGTAGAGAGAGACAGAGTAATGTGAGGAGACAACAGATAAACTACAACTGAAAACATCCCAAAAGTATGGACAGCAGTTTAAAACCAATTCGACTCATGGATGAATCAAGGCCTGCTCTCCTTAATGGTTTGCTTCCTAACTTGCTCAGTCCTGATTGTTCTCCTAACTACCAGATCAGAGACTGAATTACGCTGTGAGGCTTAAGCCCTGAAGAGATGGTTTGTTTGCTGCTTTTTCATAACTGTGCATTTATCTTCTATCAACAACCACTAGAATGCATGTCTGAATCTACAAAGTAAATTGAGAGCAGAACCACTATCCTTTAAGTAATTCTTGCAAAAGATGAGCCTGAGGATGAGTAGAGAAGGGAAAAAAGTCACCCATCCCCCAAAATACATAGCCATGAGTAAGGGGGACCAGTCTATGTGCTGCATATCTATTCTGGTTAGGACTCAAGCATGATGTTAAAATCAATTAAGTTACATTATCACATTGAGCCTGAGACACAAGCCATCACTGGTCCAAAATCTTGTGAGTGTGACTAGTTCATCCTTCCATTCCCTCCTTTTCTCCAGAATAATCCTCTCCCCTTTACCTCCATTCACCACTCTGTTCCCCCAAAATATTGCCACCTCAAATTAACAAGTAGCTAATCTAAAAACAAAATATATATTTTTTAATTTAAAAAGGGACAAGAGGTTCAGAACTCCACTGCTTAACACTATAAATTCACTTATAACGTACCGTGTATCAATATAGAATCCTTTAGCTTCAGCGCATTCTCGAAGTGCAGTAAAGAAATCCTGGCATGGTGGTGGATGTAGGCGCAGCAGGGCTTGGTGTGGGAAGCTTTTCCAGATCTTCTTGGCCACCCAGTGATTGGCAAGGATCATGCACTCAGCAATTGTTTCATGCACCTCCAGTGGCTGCTTGGGGAGGAGATCATCAATGTTTTTTTTGTCATCCAGTTGCACCTGCACTTCAACCCCTTCAAGCTCCAGTGCTCCCCCGATGTCCCGTTTTGCCCGCACATGCTTAGCCACATCAGTCAGTCTTTGAACAGCAACACGCAGTTCATCCAGCCTGATACTCTGGGCATTTTCTCCCATCTGCGTAATTTCTGGGATATCATTTGCCACAGACAAGTCTCCATCCAATAGTCTCTGGGCTGCTTCATAGTAGAGTTTGTAGGCAGATCGGATGATGGTTCGGCCATACCACACCTTTTGGATTTCATAACTTACCCTGTCCAGCTCCCACATAACACTCACAGCATACCTGACCCCAAAAAAGAAAAAACAAACATTCACTTTTTGCTGGCAAATCAGCAAAGAGACAGCAAGATGTAGATCATAGGGATTTCATCTATCTGTATAACAGCTACAATGATGTTCTCCCCTTCACTGCATGGATCAACTTAAATTGCACTGCAATAAATGCAGTCATCTCCTCATACACCTGTATTACAAGTATAGTGACCTCATTTACTAGCTCTCACTGTGCAATAATGCCAAACCCAAACTTCTCACGTGATATGAAATACATGCAAGCACCTACAACCTCTGTAAAAAGGTCTCCTATTACTTCTGAAATATGTACAACGGACACCTCTTCCCACCCTTTAAGAATTGTAGAACCAACAATTCAATGGGTTTCAGTGGTATTCTACAGAGTGTTCAGGGTACTCCATCTGGAAAACAAATCGGTTCAACAAAGGGACTATGCTTAGTGGAGAGAATGTTTATCTGCTGTCATAGCTTTAGTGCAAGATGAAGCAGGATGAAGAAGGAAGAGTTTTATGTTTGTAATCCTAGATCTCCACTGTGTGTTCTTTCGTTGTATCCTTGCATAGGTAGCATATCTTAGCATATGTGTGGCATAGCAGAATATATTTTCAACAGATATACTTTAGATTTTTTTTAATTAGCTTTATTCGAAAACATGCTTACATAGGGCAATATATATATATATTTTTTTTAATCAAGCTAAATGAAATCAAATTCGATCACTATATATCATATTTAATAAATCCCACCACTATAAAACTTCATCCTTCCAATTGTCCACCCCACCCCACCCCACACCCGCCCACAAAAACAGGATTTGGTGGTCTTAGGCTTTAGCTTTCACATTCAGGAATTTCACACTCTCCTTCAAGGATGCACAGTCTAGTCGGGTTCGCAGCTTACTTTTTGAAAGGACAAGGTTAGAGTAGAGTATCTCCAAGTTCTAGCCATGCCAGTCATTTAAAAAGGAGGTAGATAAAATCTTTATGACTTAAAACAAAAAATAACTTCATGAAGCTCAGAACTACACATGAATTTTCCCTGGAATTTTCCTATGTATTCCGAAAGTGTAAAGACCCTGGAAAGTGCTTCATTGATAGAGACTCACGCAGGTGGAGCACAGAAATTGTATGATTTTCCTTCCATGATTTCTTGCCATCACAGAGGGACACTTATCAAAGAGAGGCTGTATGATGTCTGAAAACTATTTTGGGGGTATGTTATGCATGGAAAAAAAGAGAAAATAATTTTTTTTTAAAAACTTCAACATTCTGAATCCTTAGGAAAAATATTTTTTTTAAAAATCCACATCCTGATAAAACATGAAATAGGGTGGGTGGCATCCTAAGACATCAAGGAAAACCAACGAATTCCAAGTAAAGTCGATATTCTAGTAGAAAATAAATGGGCTTCCTCACAATGCTGTGCAATCTGTAATGGAACACTTTATGAAATCCTAAAAGGATTGTTCAGACTCTCATATATGTAAGATGATGCTTGGGGCAATTTGGCAGTTTTCTTTTTTTTCTTAAGTGCGGTTTTCAATGAAATTTACTTTATAAAAACAATTCTGATGGGCTCGGTTTTAAAATGTTTTGTGATATCCTTACGAGTAAACAGAGATCGTCTTCTGTTTATAAATGTCAAAGAAAATTCCCTAATGGCGATGAGGCAAATGTAGCTTGTCTCACGTGGTCCCCAGGACTCAGGACCCCATCTTACCCTAGATAGCTTTAGTAATGTGTCTTTCTGACCTTAATGTTGGATCTTAATTGTCCTTGTTCAGATGCTCTAGGCGGTAACAAGTACATGAAGACTAATGGAAGTAAATTACTATTAGTAGGTTCAAAACTCCCGGTCTGCAAAACTGAAGCATAGCATTACGTCCTTAAAAAAAACAGTACCTGTCCACCCCACCAAGGAGGGAGCATAGATCAGCACTCAGGACAGAAGGCAGCATGTCATACCGGCGATCTGGCAAGTAGTACGTTGTTGCCCTGTTAAGAAAGCAGACAATCTGTTGAGTAAGTGCATAAATTAAACAAGTTTCACAAAATGCCAGTGTTATGTTTTTTTTTAGGTTAATCACCTGCACATCACATACCCAGTGCCCATGCCAACACACAAAAAACGAAAACTTCAGATTACTACTGGATCTTATATCTAATATGAAAAGGGAAAATTCTGTTTTTCCTTCTAGAAAAATGCAGGGCACCCCTAACAGGCACTTAAAACATGCTGACTCACTTCAGTTAGACGCAATGTTACACTTTCAATGTGCAAGATAGCACTCAGTGATATGGAATACAATATAACGCAATAACGAAGGTATAAGCTGCTTCCTCACTTTGTTACAAGATGAAAACACAACTTATCTGTAAATACACTTCTTTAGCATTATCTTTAGTAAGTTTACTTGTGTTAAAAGATTATCCACTCACAGAGCATTATGAACAGAAAAGTATTAAATTGACTGGCTTATTTGGTGTATGCATTTCAGAATGTGAACATCTTCATCACCTGGTCTTTCCATTGGTCCGCATTATCAGCTCACAGAACCCACGTCTTAATGATGGGGTCTATCAAGGAAGGGAGGCAGGTAGATCTGACTCCAAGTGCATAAGCTGGCCTGCTCACATATTCGACTGACATAAAGAGTGCATCAAATTATGTATGCTCTCAGACAATGCCTGTCCTCATGGATGACCTGCTTGCTTGGAGTGTGCTCCTGAAGGTACTATCCTAGTTGTTGGCCAATCTCCACTACTGCCTGTGTAATAATAATGTGTTAATAGGGTCCATGTGTAGTTCAAAATTGTAAAAAGCAGCTGCTCTTGCCACTACTTGCTGGCAAGATGTTGTATCCTATGATGGTGAGGGGCATGCAGGGTATAAGTCAGGATCACTGGACAGAATGGGGTCAAGGTTACAAGTGTCCCATGGATCCATGTTATGCTGTGTCCCACACAAATCTTCCCCAACATTTAAAGGGGATCCTTGAGGGGTATAATCTCCTGGAGTAGGTGAGGCAGGAGAATGAGGAGGAGAGGTTGGTGGAGGAAACGAAGAAGGGGGTGGAGCAGGAGGTGGATCAGAATGAGGAGGAGATGGAGAAGGCTTGTGAGGTGGGTAGGTAGCCTTTTCCTTGCTTCTTTTCTTTGGAGGTGGAGAAGTGTCCAAAGCTTCTTAAAAAGACAGATTGCTCTTGATCAGTACAGGGGGAGAAGCAATAATGCATCCTGTACCCTCCTGAATATGGAGGCAGCGATGAAGGGTGTCCATAGTCTCATGAATAGGTACCACGGGAGAAGGTGTGGACGAAGACTGACTGGAGTCTTTCTGCTCCAAGGCCAAGGTTTTCGGATCTGTGGATTTCGGCACCGAGGTGGAGGCAGTAGCCGGTTGGTTTGGAGCCAAAGTTCAGACCGAGATCGAAACAATGTCTCAGGCTGAGATTCCGGAGGTTGAAGCCGAAAACAATGGTTTTGTCTTGGCTGTTTTCAGAGGCGAGTCGGAGGATGGGCCAGCCGAAACAGATTTTTGGATATGGCCATGGCCTGTTGGTAGTGGTGGTCTGGCAACCTCTAAATAGGGCCTTTTCACAGTCTTTGGGTGGGTAGGATATGCCACAGTACTCCCAGATTGTACAGATGTTACCTTATGGCTTTTGATAAGTCCTGGATAGAAAAGGCCTCTTCTTCTTGTTCAGGTTCCTCCTGGGCGTATTGATACTGTCAGTCACCATATTCCTTTAAGCAGCTTATCCATGGCTGCACAGACTCAACCATTCTTTGTCAAATACAGTGGAATGTTTATAACATCATATTCACAGCAAGTCCCATTTAACTTCTCTCCAATCACAGGAAGTGACACCAGAATGCCTCTAAAGGTAGACGGTTGGTCCCATGGTGAGCTTTATATATCCTCTTCCTGTCAGGGCAGTAAACGTAATATCCTGTGCCATCCTGAAAAACATAACTAAAACTTCCAAACCCTAAGTCAGACACCAAGATAATTCCACTGCTTCCCTCCAACCAGCACAAGATATTGGTATTTGAGGAAGCCATAAACTCTGTTATAGATAACTGCAACTGATATATGCGCAGACCAGCCTGCTGTCCAGATCAAATGCCTGCAGAGCACAAGAAAATGCCACTGTAGGACTTATCACTGATCTGGGCATGACAGATCATTTCTCTGAGGGAATGAGCTAAGTGCACTGGCTTTATGCTTATGATTCTATTCGATTGTAGTTGGCTTTTGGCTTTATAAATACATCAACAGTATGATTTTCAATATCTGTCTTACCAGTTCTCTCTTACTACCACCCCGTTATAAACCTTAAGCGGCCAAGACAAACTACTACTCTGTAACCTGCAAGAGCTTTCTCTGTACTTGGACTTGCTTTTTGAAAGTCACAGCAATTGAATAGCTAGTGGTCTCTCTGTGAAGGATGATGGGTATCCTGTGAAGTCTATGAAAGATATAAATACTTGAGGACAACAGCTAAGTAACTTTTTGATCTCCAGCCCTGGATCTGAAATGAATACACAGCTCAGAACGAACGCAGTGCAGTATCAATGTAGGAATGTGTAAGCCAGGAGTCTTACTTTCATCAAAAGGGAGTCTTTAGAATAGGACGACCTTCTAGTGACTAAGTTCTGATACCCAAACACATTTTGAAAAATCTGCATACAGTATGGAGTGTCCTCCAAGTTGACACTGAAGATGCTAATTCATCACTGCACAAATCTGCAGAATTTCTACTACTGCCATTTATCAGTATGCAGATAATCTTCTAAGGGGTGATCTGTTCCCACTAGAGTATCAATCATGGCTGAATTAATCAGATATCAGGAATAAGGCCAGGCGCGGTCCAGGTCTCGCCCGAAATTCTGCTGCGCAACTCTGCGACACTTTATGCACACCACTGGTCATCCCCGCTTGTTCCAAGAATGGCTATCAGCGTCGTCTTCCCTGTGGTAAAGCTCACATAGCTGTAGGTTCAGGGCATTGGTGGACAAGATGCACTTATCAGTGCTACCCTATAAATGGACTACATTTCCCATGTTTTTAGAGGCAGCAGCCATCTTGGGGTGTGGCAGGCCTATAAAGCCCAGCCACACCCAAGCACGTTGCTCACTATTTTGAAGACTGCGATGCAGCCAGACCTCGTGGAGGTTTCTCTGGAAAAGTCCAGAGTTTCTGAATGGCAGAGTGTCGTCTAACCAAGGTCCATGGTGCATCCAAAAACAAATAGGTCGTACCCGTAGCGGTAAGGCCTTGCTGAATCCAAGTTTGGAGGAAGTTATTACTTCCAAGAGGTAACGCGCTTTGTTCACATGTAATTCATGGTGTTTCCATTCACAGATCTAAAGCGCTCTTTTGGCTCAGTGATTCAAAGCGTTTCAGTTCACAGAGATAACGCGCTTTGTGCACATGTAATTCATGGTGTTTCCGTTCACAGATGTAAAGTGCTCTTTTGTCTCAGTGATTCAAAGCGTTTCAGTTCACAGAGACAACGCGCTGTGTGCACACATAATTCAAGGTGTTTCCGTTCACAGATGTAAGGCGCTCTTTTGGCTCAATAATTCCAAGCGCATGATAATTCAGGCGCTTCAGTTCCAAGATACAAAGCACTTCAGTTCACAGAAGGAAAAGGTTCTTGGCACAATGATCTAAGTGATTTAGACAACTTGAGTAAAA
The DNA here is from genome assembly GCF_031143425.1 of Pleurodeles waltl. Classification (NCBI taxonomy): domain Eukaryota; kingdom Metazoa; phylum Chordata; class Amphibia; order Caudata; family Salamandridae; genus Pleurodeles; species Pleurodeles waltl. The sequence continues at coordinate 546,125,387 of NC_090440.1, read as the reverse complement.
TCACTTCCTGGTGTTATTAAGTAAGGCGCTTTAGGTTTTAATGAGTAAAACCTTTTTGACATTTTGTTATTATGAGTGTGAAAGTATTTTGGAGATGAACCAATCAAAGTTTTCATTGTTCTTTGAATAACTTAAGATATGAAAAAACATATTTAAGTCTTTGAGATTTTCCAAGTCATGTTTAAAGGTTTATGTTGTGAATACATAAATGTCACAGGATTGATATTCTGTGGAAAATCATAATTCAACGTTCTTGCCATCTCTTGAATCTGAGGTCGTATTTTACAAGGGGCTTCACCCACATTTCAGAAGAGGTCTTCACCTGATATCTCAGAGACATATTTAGTCAAGAATCTATAAATGATTGACGTTTTCTATGAATGAGTAAATGCATATTGTTCTAACCTTTCCTTTCCAGATCTCTCTCCCTGCTGTTCCCTTCCCTAATTCCCTTTCCCCCGACTGGCTTCTCCATAATTCTGTGCTATAATATCTTTCTGAGTTGGTGATGCCGGGAGTTGGGCCTTTTGTTCAGCAACATGCAGATCCCAATGGAAAGGACACCGTGACATCAGTCTGGCATTCACCTGCCATCTGGTACATTGTCCTTTGGAACTGGAACTTAACAATACACGCATTTGGTTGTGGCTCCTAAGGCTTTACGCAACATCCCAAAACAAAATAAAATGATGGACGGAGTGTTGAAACTTTTCAAACACTCACCCCGAGTCACGGATCTGGGTTTAATCCTAAGGTTTTATGCTTCTGCCAATATGGTAGTGTAGGCCCTTTGGGTTCCCATATGTGCCCGGCTTTATCTGTGAAGGGTAAAAGGACTCTAAAACAACTCTGTAGTGACACAGGTTGTTTAATATGAAATTTCAAATGCACCTGTGGGATGAACCTTGAATTAATTTTTTTATAATTTGATGAAATGCTCCTTTGCTGAAAAAGCCTGAGCCACTCTAGATACCCTAACAAATATAATAGCAAATCTAAAGGCTGTCACCCATAATAAATACCTAATGTTGTATTTGTACTATGGACCAACAACACCACCAATAAAGTAAACACTACCAGATTATTCTCCTACAAGTGAGTATGTTTGTAGCTAGATGAGAAAGCGTAAAAAGATGCCCTACAAATTACTTTTCAATATGTTCTGAAAACAGATAATGTTGTTATAGCTATTGCCTCTATTTGGATTGGTCAGGAGAGTTTGTAATCTAGTTACAACTATTTGTAACTAGTTAGGTAGAATCTTGTGCAAAAGTGCAAGGAAATGGTACAAAACCTAATACAGAAACATTTCTGTAGCTTGAATATACTCCTGAGATAGAACCCAAGATAGGGCTGTTACTGTAATGCTGCAAGTATGCTTATGTCTATCAGCATTGATTGTGCACTTTGTTTTTTCTCATCTCAAGGGATCAATGGTAGGTTTGGACCATGGCTGGAAAATGCCTTCAAATACTATGAGTCTTTTTCATATGTTGGAGAAAATCTTAAGACTGGATTTATTCTTATTTAGAAAAAAACACCTTTTTGATTTTACTCTCGAGAACATTTCAGCCACAAGGTAGACTTTTGTCTACATTCCTAGTGCTTTTGTATCATATGAGGTAAATCAATCACTCAATCAAATTGCATTTATACAGCACACGGCTGCTTCATAAGAGGCGTCCTGGGGCTAACAGCAAGAAAACTGGCCCAATGGTAAAAATACAAATTGACCTAGGCTTTATCAAAAGAGAGGTTTTAACCTCCTTTTGAAGATGGGCACAGAGGAAGCCATGCAAAGGCTGATGTGCAATGCATTCCAAAGTTTAGATGTCAGAAATGCAAAAGATCTGCCCCCTTTTCAATGGCCTGAAACAGGTGGTGGTCTCCTCAAATATCCCTGTAGGCTGTTTGCTGGGAAATGACCTGGAGTCCTCAGCATGGGCTGAGGTAGAACTCAAAACCCATGCAGCCATGCTGGGTATCCCTAAACTGGTGTGTGTCAAGACAAGGGCACAGTGCAAGGTTCAGGGTGAAAAAGTGGTGTTGGAGCCTGGAAAAAGGGCCCACCCCTCCAAGAGAAAAGGAAAGAAAATTGGGGAACCAGCTTCAACACAACAAGAGAAAGAGAACCTCTCTTCCCAGGAAGAAGTTCTGGCCTCTGAGGGAACTGAGTCAATGGAGTTGGAACCTTATCAGGTTGAACTCTTAGGCCCAGGGGGACCCACAAGGGAACAGTTGTGTAAGGGGCAAGAAACATGTCCCTCTCTTGAAGGCCTTAGGCAGCAAGTTGCTGAAGAGACCAAAGGAAAAATCATTGGAACACAGTCTATTGGGAAGATGGACTCCTCTACACTGAGGCAAGAGATCCCAAACCTGGTGCCACTAGGAGAGTGGTAGTGCCTCAGGAGTTTAGGGAGTTCATTCTAACCTGAGCTCATGATATTCCGCTTGCTAGGCATTTGGGACAAACCAAGACTTGGGAAAGGTTAGTTAACCATTTCTATTGGCCCAACATGTCCCAGAAAGTAAAGGAGTTTTGTGTCTCCTGTGCCACCTGTCAAGCCAGTGGTAAGACAGGTGGGCACCCAAAGGCACCCCTCATTCCACTTCCAGTGGTGGAGGTCCCCTTTGAAAGAGTGGGTGTGGGCATAGTGGGTCCACTTGAACCTCCCACAGCCTCAGAGAACCAGTATATCCTAGTGGTAGTGGATCATGCCACTAGGTACCCTGAAGCAATTCCCCTTACGTCCACTACTGCCCCTGCAGTAGCTAAAGCACTCATTGGCATCTTTACCAGAGTGGGATTTCCTAAGGAGGTGGTGTCTGAACGGGGTACCAACTTCAAGACAACATACCTGAAACATATGTGGAATGAGTGTGGGGTTACTTACAAATTCACCACACCATACCATCCACAAACCAATGGTCTTGTAGAAAGATGTAACAAGACATTGAAAGGCATGATCATGGGGTTCCCTGAAAAGCTCAAAAGGAGATGGGATGTCCTCTTGCCATGTCTACTTTTCGTCTACAGAGAGGTGCCTCAGAAGGGAGTAGGGTTTTCCCCCTTTGAAGTTCTGTTTGTCCATCCTGTCAGGGGACCACTAGCTCTTGTAAAAGAAGGCTGGGAGAGACCTCTTCATGAGCCTAAATAAGATATAGTGGACTATGTACTAGGCCTACGTTCCAGGATGGCAGAGTACATGGAAAAGGTAAGCAAAAACCTTGAGGCCAGCCATCAACTCCAGAAGATGTGGTATGACCAAAATGTTGCTATGGTTGAATTTCAGCCAGGGCAGAAAGTCTGGGTTCTGGAGCCTGTGGCTCCCAGGGCATTTAAGGACAGATGGAGTGGCCCTTACCCAGTGCTAGAGAGAAAGAGTCAGGTCACCTACCTGGTAGACCTAGGCACTAGCAGGACCCCCAAAAGGGTGATCCATGTGAACCGCCTCAAACTCTTTCATGACAGAGCAGATGTGAATCTGTTGATGGTAACAGATGAGGACCAGGAAGCTGAGAGTGAACCTCTCCCTGATCTCCTCTCCACAGACCCTAAAGATGGCTCAGTTGATGGAGTGATCTATTCAGACACCCTCTCTGGCCAACAGCAATCTGACTGTAAGAAGGTCTTACAACAGTTTGCTGAGCTTTTTTCCCTAACCCCTGGTCAGACCCACCTGTGTACCCATGATGTGGACACAGGAGAGAGCATGCCTGTAAAAAACAAAATTCTCAGACAGTCTGACCAAGTTAAGCAAAGCATAAAAGTGGAAGTCCACAAGATGCTGGAACTGGGAGTCATTGAGCACGCTGACAGCCCCTGGGCTAGCCCAGTGGTCTTAGTCCCCAAACCTCACACCAAGGATGGAAAGAGAGAGATGAGGTTTTGTGTGGACTACAGAGGTCTTAATTCTGTCACCAAGACAGATGCCCATCCCATTCCAAGGGCAGATTAATTAATTGACAAACTAGGTGCTGCCAGATACTTAAGTACCTTTGACTTGACAGCAGGGTACTGGCAAATCAAAATGGCACCAGGAGCAAAAGAAAAGATAGCATTCTCCACATCTAATGGGCACTATCAGTTTACTGTTATGCCCTTTGGTTTAAAGAATGCCCCTGCCACCTTCCAAAGGTTGGTGAATCAAGTCCTTGCTGGCTTGGAGTCCTTTAGTGCAGCTTATCTTGACGATATTGCTGTCTTTAGCTCCAGCTGGCAGGATCACCTGGCCACCTGAAGAAGGTTTTGAAGGCCCTGCAAGCAGCAGGCCTCTCTATCAAGGCATCCAAATGTCAGATAGGGCAGGGAACTGTGGTTTACTTGGGACACCTTGTAGGTGGAGGCCAAGTTCAGCCACTCCAGCCCAAGATCCAGACTATTCTGGACTGGGCAGCTCCAAAAACCCAGACTCAAGTCAGGGCATTCCTTGGCTTGACTTGGTACTACAGGAGGTTTGTGAAGGGATATGGATCAATAGTGACACCCCTCACAGAACTTACCTCCAAGAAAATGCCCAAGAAGGTAAACTGGACTGTAGAATGCCAACAGGCCTTTGACACCCTGAAACAAGCTATGTGCACAGCACCAGTTCTAAAAGCTCCAGATTACTCCAAGCAGTTCATTGTGCAGACTGATGCCTCTGAACATGGGATAGGGGCAGTTTTGTCCCAAACAAATGATGATGGCCTTGACCAACCTGTTGCTTTCATTAGCAGGAGGTTACTCCCCAGGGAGCAGCGTTGGAGTGCTATTGAGAGGGAGGCCTTTGCTGTGGTTTGGTCCCTGAAGAAGCTGAGACCATACCTCTTTGGCACTCACTTTGTAGTTCAAACTGACCACAGACCTCTCAGATAGCTAATGCAAATGAAAGGTGAAAATCCAAAACTGTTGAGGTGGTCCATCTCTCTACAGGGAATGGACTTTATAGTGGAACACAGACCTGGGACTGCCCATGCCAAGCCAATGCAGATGGCCTTCCCAGGTTCTTCCACTTAGAAAATGAAGACTCTCTTGGGAAAGGTTAGTCTCATCCTCTTTCATTTTGGGGGGGGGGGGGGGGGGGGGGTTTGTGTAAGGAAATGCCTCCTTGGCATGGTTACCCCCTAACATTTTGCCTTTGCTGATGCCAAGTTATGATTTGAAAGTGTGCGGAGGCCTGCTAATTAGGCCCCAGCACCAGTGCTCTTTCCCTAAAACTGTACCTTTGTTTCCACAATTGGCACACCCTGGCATCCAGGTAAGTCCCTTGTAACTGGTACCCCCTGATACCAAAGGCCCTGATGCAAGGGAAGGTCTCTAAGGGCTGCAGCATGTCTTATGCCACCGTGGGGACCCCTCACTCAGCACAGACACACTGCTTGCCAGCTTGTGTGTGCTGGTGGGGAGAAAATTAATAAGTCAACATGGCACTCCCCTCAGGGTGCCATGCCAACCTCACACTGCCTATGGCATAGATAAGTCACCCCTCTAGCAGGCTTAACAGCCCTAAGGCAGGGTGCACTATACCATAGGGGAGGGCATAGGTGCATGAGCACTATGCCCCTACAGTGTCTAAGCAAAACCTTCAACATTGTAAGTGCAGGGTAGCCATAAGAGTATATGGTCTGGGAGTCTGTCAAATACGAACTCCAGAGCACCATAATGGCTACACTGAAAACTGGGAAGTTTGGTATCAAACTTCTCAGCACAATAAATGCACACTGATGCCAGTGTATATTGTATTGTGGAATACACCCCAAAGGGCATCTTAGAGATGCCCCCTGAAAACATACCCGACTTCCAGTGCGACTAGTTTTACCAGCCTGCCACACACCAGACATGTTGCTGGCTACATGAGGAGAGAGCCTTTGTCACTCTGTGGCTAGTAACAAAGCCTGTACTGGGTGGAGGTGCTTCTCGCCTCCCCCTGCAGGAGCTGTAACACCTGGCGGTGAGCCTCAAAGGCTCACCCCCTTTGTTACAGCGCCAAAGGGCATTCCAGCTAGTGGAGATGCCCGCCCCCTCCGGCCACGGTCCCACTTTTGGCGGCAACGCCTGAGGAGATAATGAGAAAAACAAGGAGGAATCACTGACCAGTCAGGACAACCCCTAAGGTGTCCTGAGCTGAGGTGACTCTGACTTTTAGAAATCCTCCAAGTGCAGATGGAGGATTCCCCCAATAGGATTAGGGATGTGCCCCCCTCCCCTCAGGGAGGAGGGCACAAAGTGGGTGTAGCCACCCTCAGGGTTAGTAGCTGTTGGCTACTAACCCCCCAGACCTAAACACACCCCTAAATTGAGTATTTAGAGGCCCCCAGAAACAAGCAAGATAGATTCCTGCAACCTGAAGACGAAGAAGGACTGCTGACCTGAAGCCCTGCAGAGAAGACGGAGACACCAACTGCTTTGGCCCCAGCCCTACCGGCCTGTCTCCCCACTTCAGGAAAAATGCACCAGCGACGCGTTCCACAGGGTCCAGCGACCTCTGAAGCCTCAGAGGACTACCCTGCATCTAAAAGGACCAAGAACTCCCAAGGACAGCGGCTCTGCTCCAAAGAAGAAACAACTTTGCAACAAAGAAACAAACTTTAAAGGACTGCACGTTTCCCGCCGGAAGCGTGACACTTTCCACTCTGCACCGATGCCCCTGGCTCGACCTGTGGAGAAACAACACTACAGGGAGGACTCCCCGGCGACTGCGACCCTGTGAGCAGCCAGTGTTGACCCTCCTGAGTCCCCCCAGCGACGCCTGCAGAGGGAATCCAGAGGCTCCCCCTGACCGCGACTGCCGGCTTCTAAGAACCAGACGCCTGGTAAAGACACTGCACCCGCAGCCCCCAGGACCTGAAGGATGCGACCCCCAGGTGGCCCTCTCCCTTGCCCAGGTGGTGGCTACCCCGAGAAGCCCCCCACTTGCCTGCCTGCTTCGCTGAAGAGACCCCGGAGTCTCCCATTGAACTCCATTGCAAACCCGACGCCTGTTTGCACTCTGCACCCGGCCGCCCCCGTGCCGCTGAGGGTGTACTTTTTGTGCTGACTTGTGTGTCCCCCGGTGCCCTACAAAACCCCCCTGGTCTGCCCTCCGAAGTAGCGGGTACCTACCTGCTGGCAGATTGGAACCGGGGCACCCCCTTCTCCATTGAAGCCTATGTGTTTTGGGCACCACTTTGACCTCTGCACCTGACCGGCCCTGAGCTGCTGGTGTGGTAACTTTGGGGTTGCCCTGAACCCCCAACGGTGGGCTACCTTGGACCCAACTTTGAACCCTGTAGGTGGTTTACTTACCTACAAAACTAACAAACACTTACCTCCCCCAGGAACTGTTGAAATTTGCACTGTGTCTAGTTTTAAAATACCTTATTGCCATTTTTGCCAAAACTGTACATGCTGTTTTTCTGATTCAAAGTTCCTATGATACCTAAGTGAAGTACCTTTCATTTGAAGTATTGATTGTAAATCTTGAACCTGTGGCTCTTAAAATAAACTAAGAAAATATATTTTTCTATACAACAACCTATTGGCCTGGAATTGTCTTTGAGTGTGTGTTCCTCATTTATTGCCTGTGTGTGTACAACAAATGCTTAACACTACCCTCCGATAAGCCTACTGCTCGACCACACTACCACAAAATAGAGCATTAGAATTATCTCTTTTTGCCACTATCTTACCTCTAAGGGGAACCCTTGCACTCTGTGCATGACATTTCTTACTTTGAAATAGTACATACAGAGCCAACTTCCTACAGATGTACACTGGTTAAGTGACATTTTCCGTTCGATGGCATGTGTAGCTGCAGATACACATGCTGTGCATAGACTACAAAGCAGTAATCCTCCCCAAAGCGGTGGTCAGCCTGTATGAGGTGAAGTCGTTTGAAACAATGTTCTTAGTACAGCCTGTCCTTCTCTGGCTTGTTGTGTTGCTAACACATCTACACAGTAATGTTTGGTAAACGTATGAGGTGTAGACCAAGTGGCTGCCTTACAAATCTCTGTCATTGGTATGTTACCTAGAAAGGCCATTGTTGTTCCTTTCTTTCTAGTGGAGTGTGTCTTTGGTGTACTGGGTAACTCTCTTTTAGCTCTGAGGTAACAGGTTTATATGCATTTGACAATCCATCTGGCTATGCCCTGTTTGGATATAGGGTTACCAGCATGGGGTTTTGGAAAGCAACGAACAATTGCTTAGTTTTACGAAAATATTTTGTTCTGTCTATGTAATACATTAGTGCTCTCTTTATGTCTAATGTATGCAGTGCTCTTTCTGCTACTGAGTCTGGCTGTGGGAAGAAGACTGGGAGCTCTACAGTCTGGTTTAGATGAAACGGTGAAATGACTTTTGGAAGATATTTTTGATTTGTGCGGAGAACCACTTTATGTTTGTGTACTTGTGTAAATGGTTCTTCGATAGTGAACGCCTGTATTTCGCTAACTCTTCATAGTGAAGTGATGGCTATTAGAAATGCTACCTTCCAAGTCAAGAATCGGATTTGGCAAGAATGCATGGGTTCAAAAGGTGGGCCCATGAGTCGTGTAAGTACAATATTAAGATTCCACAAGGGTACTGGTGGGGTTCTTGAAGGTATGATCCTTTTTAGTCCCTCCATAAAGGCTTTAATAACTGGGATTCTAAAAAGTTACTTTGTATGTTTAATCTGCAAGTAAGCAGAGATTGCAGTGAGATGAATTTTGATGGAAGAAAAAGCAAGATTTGCTTATTGTAGGTGTAGTAAGTAACTCACAATGTTTTGTATGGAGTCATCTAACGGTGTGATTTGGTTTGCTTGGCAGTAGAAAACAAACCTTTTCCATTTATTAGCATAACAATGCCTTGTTGTCGGTTTTCTTGCCTGTTTAATTACTTCCATACACTCATTTGAAAGGTTTAGATAGCCAAATTTTACTTCAGGGGCCAGATTGCTAGGTTGAGCAATGCTGGATTGGGGTGTCTGATCTGTTGTTTGTGTTGTGTTAACATATCTGGTCTGTTTGGGAGTTTGATGTGAGGTACTACTGAGAAGTCAGTGTGGTGTACCACGGTTGGCGAGCCCACGTTGGTGCTATGAGTATTAGTTTGAGTTGGTTTTGATTCAGTTTGTCGACTAGGAAGGGAATGAGTGGGAGAGGGGGAAAGCGTAAGCAAATATCCCTGACCAACTGAGTTTTGGCATTTTGCGTTTTGTTTTGTTGCAAACAGATTTATGTCTGGTGTTCCCCAGCGGTAGAAGTAATCTTGTAGAATCTGGGGATATATTTCCCACTCCTGAGTTTGCTGGTTATCTCGACTGAGATTGTCGGCTAACTGATTGTGAATGCCTGGTATATATTGCGCTATTAGGCAAATGCTGTTGTGAATTGCCCAATGCCAACTTTTTTGTGCTAGGAGGCATAGTTGTGACAAGTGTGTCCCCCCTGTTTGTTTAGATAGTACATTGTTGTCACATTGTCTGTCTTGACAAGAATGTGTTTGTGGACTAGAAGGGTTTGAAAAGCTTTTAGTGCTAGGGAGACCGCTAGTAGTTCTAAGTGATTTATTTGTAGTTGTTTTTGTTGATTGTCCCATTGTCCTTGTATATTGTGATTGTTGAGGTGTGCTCCCCACCCAATCAAGGAAGCATCTGTTTTGAGACTGGCGTGAGGCACCAGATCTTGAAATGGCTGCCCTTTGTTTAAATTTACAGGGTTCCACCATTGAAGCAAAAAGTGTGTTTGGCGGTCTATCAACACTAGATCCTGAAGTTGACCCTGTGCCTGCGTCCATTGTTTTGCTAGGCACTGCTGTAAGAGCCGCATGTGTAGCCGTGCGTTTGGGACAATAGCGATGCATGAGGCCTAGTAGTTTCATGACAAATCTGACTGTGTACTTTTGATTTGGTTGTATGTTTGACACCATAGTTTGAAAATATTGACTCTCTGTGGGCTTGGAGTGGCAATTGCTCTTTGTGTGTTGAATGTTGCTCCCAAGTATTGTTGTAGTTGGGATGGTTGCAGGTGAGATTTTTGGTAATTTATAGAAAAGCCTAGTTTGTGTAGGGTATTTATTACATACTGCGTGTGATTTTGACACCGGTGTTGAGTGTTGGCTTTTATTAGCCAATCGTCGAGATATGGGAATACGTGCATGTGATGTCTCCTTATATGAGCTGCTACTGCAGCGAGGCATTTTGTAAATACTCTGGGCGCTGTTGTTATACCGAAGGGCAGTACCTTGAATTGGTAATGTTTGCCCTGTATGACAAATCTGAGGTATTTTCTGTGAGATGGATGGATGGGTATATGGAAATATACATCTTTTAGATCCAGTGTTGCCATGTATTCTCCATGTTTTAGTAAGGGAACTACGGGCCAGATGTAGGAAACTGTTTGCGACTCGCAAACAGCAAAATTTGCCGTTTGCGAGTCGCAAATCGCAGTTTCCAATGCAGAAATGCATTTTGCGAGTCGGGACCGACTCGCAAAATGCATTTCCAAATCGCAAATAGGAAGGGGTGTTCCCTTCCTATTTGCGATTCGCAGTGGTATGCAATACCATTTGCGACCGCATATGCGGTCGCAAATGGTGTTGCAGTTACCATCCACTTGAAGTGGATGGTAACCCACTCGCAAATTGGAAGGGGTCCCCATGGGACCCCTTCCCCTTTGTGAATGGACCACAAATTATTTTTTCAGGGCAGGTAGTGGTCCAAGTGACCACTACCTGCCCTGAAAAAATACATAAACTAAACTTTAAGGAAAACGGGCTACACTTAAAAAATAAAAAAACTGCTTTATTTAAAAGCAGTCACGAACATGGAGGTCTGCTGACTACAGCAGGCCTCCATGTTTGCGAGTGCCCATAGTCGCTATGGGGCCGCAATTTGCGACCCACCTCATTAATATTAATGAGGTGGGTCTTTGCGACCGCACAGCGACTCGCAGACGGTGTCTGAGACACCGTTCTGCATTGCAAATTGCGACTTGCAATTTGCGAGTCGGAAGGACTCGCAAATTGCAAGTCGCAATTTTGCTACATCTGGCCCTACATCTTGTAGTGTGACCATGTGGCAATGTTCTGATTTGATGAAGAGGTTTAATGTCCCGAGATCTAAATTTGGTCTTAGTGTTTTGTCTTTATGGGAATAAGGAAATATAGAGAGTAAACCCCTGTTCCTTTTTGGTGGTGAGGTACTAATTCTATGGCTTGTTTTGTTAGTAATGCTTGTACCTCTATTTGTAACAGGTCTAGATGTTGTGCCGACAGTTTGTGCGCTCTTGGGGGAACATCTGGAGGGAAATGTGTGAACTCTGTGCAGTAACCATATTGGATAATTGATAGAACCCATGTGTCCGTGGTTATGTCTGACCAATGTTTGTGGTATTTTGTTGATCTTCCCCCTACTGGTGATGTGTGTTGGGGAAGTGTGACATTGGAGTCACTGTTTGTTACTGGGGGCCTGGTTGGTAGACTGAAACTTTCCCCTTGATCTTGGGAATTATCCCCTGAATGATCCACGAAACGCCCCTCTCTGGTATTGGGACTGGTAGGTGGGTTTTGCCTGAGAGGTGGATGCCTCTGAAGGTTGCGGTCTAAAACCTCCCATAAATTGTGGTTTTCTAAATGCCCCTCTATACAGGGAAGAGTAGAGCGAGCCCATGGCCGTGTCAGTGTCCTTCTTCATCTTTTCGATAGCTGTGTCCACTTCCGGCCCAAACAGTTGCTGGTGATTAAACGGCATGTTTAACACTGCCTGCTCTATCTCAGGTTTGAATCCTGGGCTTCGTAACCAAGCATGACTCCTGATTGTGACTGCCGTGTTTACAGTTCTTGCGGCTGTGTCAGCAGAGTCCAGTGCCGAACGAATCTGGTTGATAGAGATGGCTTGCCCTTCCTCTACCACCTGTTGAGCCCGTTTCGGATACTCTTTAGGTAGATGCTGAATGATGTCACTCATTTCATCCCAGTGAGCTCAGTCGTAACGAGCAAGGAGGGCCTGCGAATTTGTAATACGCCACTGGTTGGCCGCTTGCAACGCCACTCTTTTCCCTGCTGCGTCAAACTTACGACTTTCTTTATCAGGGGGTGGTGCATCTCCTGATGATTGCGAGTTTGCACGTTTCCTTGCGCCACTAACCACTACAGAGTCCGGTGGGAGCTGATGCGCAATGAACACTGGGTCCGACGGGGGTGGTTTGTACTTTTTTTCCACCCTCGGAGTGATGGCTCTTCCCTTAACCGGCTCTTGAAACACTTGCTGTGCATGCTTAAGCATGCCTGGTAGCATAGGCAGGCTTTGGGATGACGCATGCGTGGAAGCCAGGGTAGTGAAAAGGAAGTCATCCTCCAATGGTTCCGAATGCATACTGACATTATGGAATGTCGCAGCCCTGGCCAAGACTTGGGTATAAGAGGTGCAATCCTCTGGTGGAGATGGTTTTAAGGGGTAGCACTCAGGGCTATTGACCGATACAGGGGGATCATAGAGGTCCCAGGGATCTACATCATCCTGTGTTTGCACAGTATGTGTGGGTGACTATGCAGTTGGCATGCCAATTGGTGACCCTTTTGTGGTGAATGTGAGGGCGATATTTCTGGAGAGAAATGAAGAGTTGGTGATTTCTTTCTAGCCACTTTATCTCTTGGCTGATCAGTTTCAGTCTCTGTCTGTGGTTGAAAAGCCAACTTTCTCTTAAATTTGAGAGGAGGGGCAGTTTGAATCCTTCCAGTATCCCTATGGATCTGTATTCTTGCTTGATTTTGATCTAACTCTTCAATATCCAACTCCTCTTCAAACCTGTGTCTCTCCTTCATTTGTTTGGAGAGCCCATGTTCCTCTGTATATGAGGTCTTTTTCGGCTCCGAAGCCGGTTTACTCTGCACCGAAACGCCCATGGTGACAGTTGGCCTCGGCTCCGAAAGGCTCTTTCGAGGCTTAGTGGCTTCAACCAGGCGATGTCGACTTTTTTCGATGCCGGTTTCTCGACTGGAGTCGGAAGACTTTGGCACGATTTTGGCCTTCTTCGGTGCCGAAGGTGTTACTTGGTCACCGCTTTTTTATGGGTAGAGCCATGGCCTTCAGGCAGTGGCATCCCCGTGGCCTTTTGTTTTTTTGGCTGACTTTGGGGTTGGGTCGGGGCAGGTGTACTCACTTTTTGGCCCGCTGTCGGCGGTCGGTCTCCGTCGGAGACGTCCGATTCCGATTCCTGGATGGAGATAGCCATCTCCTCCTCTTCAACGTCGGGGTGTTGCGATGATTTCAACGCCATCTGCAAGCGTCTCGCCCTCCGATCTCTTAAGGTCTTTTTCGACCGAAAGGCCTTGCAGGCCTCGCAAGTATCCTCTCTGTGCTCCGGTGACAGACACAGATTACAGACCCGATGCTGGTCTGTGCATGGATACTTCGCGTGGCATGTCGGACAGACACAGAAGGGGGTCCGGTCCATAAGGCTTCGACGACAGGTGTGGTCGGGCCGACCAGGCCTCAGCTGGGCGCTGAAGCCCCGAAGGGCCACCGAAGCGGTTGTCTTGTCGGTGCCGATGTATCGATAGAAGATCTTTCCCAAACGCAACAATACCGACGGTTTTCTGATGATTTTAATACTTTCCCGATTCGAATCACAGAGCGAAGAGGAACACGTCCGAACCCGACGGCGGAAAGAAAACAATCTAAGATGGAGTCGATGCCCATGCGCAATGGAGCTGAAAGGGAGGAGTCACTCGGTCCCGTGACTCGAAAAGACTTCTTTGAAGAAAAACAACTTGTAACACTCCGAGCCAAACACTAGATGGCAGGAACAGCGCACATCATGTGTATCTGCAGCTACACATGCCATCAAACAGGAATAATCCATTGACCAGCTCTACACCTTTCACCCACCATCAGATTGAACCGTCCAAAATAAAGCAGATGTCCGAATATGATTCCCAGGTGCTAGCTGATGTTTCCACTGGCACTCTACATTCTCTTAAGCCAGTAATGAGTACAATAAACAAACAGGAATTAGAATACAAGATGGCATTGCACCTTCTAGTGATATATATTGCCTGTTTGAGGCTTCCATCTTGGCTTGCTGACATCCTTTCAGACACCTATAGTGAAGTCCGCTCCCAAAATCCGCACTGTCATTGTAGTAGACATGAAGAATTCTTCATAGGAGCCCTTCTAGTCATCAAAGTGTTACTGTAAATTTGGAAATCACCCTGTTTGCCTTCAAAGCAGGGGTGTATGGCTTCAAGGTTTAGGTAAATTAACAATGCTAAGGAGAGAACCTTCCTTCCACAGAACTAAAGAGTAGGAGGGACCGTGATAACACATTCATTTGGGCTGGTTGGTTTTAGAACCTCTTTTGGTGGCAAAAGAGTGCTGCATCTGATGTTTTGCCTCTGTCAGTTCCTGGTGACCTGCAGTGAGATTCACCAAACAAGCAGTATACTCTTAATTACATTCATGCCTCCAATAATTATAACATTTGTGTTTCTGTCGATAGACTGCAACAAGTCATTGACTGTTTTTACCCCAAAAAGAACAAAACCTATCATAGAACGTATCAAGTAGGCTGCTTATATCACCTGTGCCAATAGTAACATCCCCATTAGGCATGTAGTAAAAAGCCTGTAGCAACAATATCTACAGATGTGTTCATGACATGGCTTAAAGTAAACTCCCCTTCCAAGAGAACTACATTGGCCTTGGGTTGTTTGCCCTCAGGCAAGTATTACCAAAGGAAAAACTTGAACCAAATTTCTGAATCCTATTTGCCAGCTTTGACAGTGAAGTTGGACTCCCTTCTAGAAAGCAGCACCGATAATCCCTTCATGAAAGACCCTCTTAGCCTAGTGAGATACATCATGTAGTTATAGGGCTAAATGAAGCACCAGAGTCTGATCAAAGTTAACCCCTTTCAAACAGGGGGAGAAGGAAACGTTAATTACTTACAGGTGCCTGCTATCTTGAGACCTGTTAAGCTTCACTCTTTCATCTGAGCTAAAGAGTCTCTTTAGCACCTTGATGCCCTTAGGTATTTGTGAGCTCCTATAAATCTATCTCATATCATATCACATCAGGTTTTCGCTCTGGATTCATACAGAGTAGAATATATCTGCACATCTCTGAGACCTGGGAACACAATATTTTCAAAATATTTTAGTATTTTCCAGTTCAACTAAAACAGATAGAAAATATGCCCAAGAATCTAGCTGCCTAAGATACATTTATAAGGCACAGGATCTGTCACCCCACAGATATCCTGGTGTTAAATGCAAGAAAAGCCCAAAACAGTCACTACCACTGTGTGGTTAACGGAAGAGAAGGAAATTAGTTTTTAATGCCTGGCTGAAGGAGAGGTGATCGTGAATCTGACAAACGCTGTCTGGAAACTTAGTCTAATGCTTAGCTACAAAATACTAAAACAGCCAACCCACCTCTTCTCTTTGATCACAGGAACGCTAAATTGAGAAGAAAACAACAAAGAGTGAGCTGGAATATAGTGAATAACACAATCTTGCAGATATCAAAGGTCTAGGTCAATGGAAGGCACGATGCACCATACAAAAACAATAAAAAACGATATGCTTTGTGACCAGTAACAAGTATGGAACACTCGGTCACACTAATCAAGCTGAAACAGCCTGAACCAAAACTTGACAAGCTGTAAAAGGAAGGAGTTATTTCACTCAAAAATCTAAAGTAACAAAAATGCAAGATGTTGAAACTTTGTTGAAATGAGCAGTAGGAAAAAGACAACTGTTAAAAGGAAAACAGATTTCCAAATGAAGTGGCAGGGATTACAGATTCGAAGGCCACTGTGTTGAGGGGTCCCCCATAACTAACAGCACATGAGTTTTAACTGAGTAAATATATTTAGAGATTTAGGCTTCATTCAGGCAATTATATCAGTTTCACTCTGGTCAAACTGCCATATGAAATTGTAGGAAGCTGGTTCTTTATATCGGGGACAAAACAGAGGTACACTGTGTAAAGAGTCCAAGCTAACCACAGAGGAATTACAGAGGAACAAATGACACCCCAAATGCTCTCATTTGTGGTTGTGTGGGCATGCAGTTAAAAATATCAGAGGGTAGTGCTAAGCTTGTAATGCACACACAGACTTTACGGGAGAGACACACACACAGAAATCCGACACCAATTTATAAAAATAACATACTTTTATATAAATATTGATACCAAAATTACCGGAATCAGGTGAGTGCTTTTCGAGTTAAGAATTGTTACAGTTTTCAAAAGTGTATAGTGCAATTTGTGGGTGCGGTATTGTTACCCTATGGGGGGAAAACATGTACTGCATTCGGAGACTTCACAGCGACTTACAGGACTGTTCTCCAGGACTTAATGTAAGTATGGGGCATGGTCCAAGGCCACACCAACAGGTCACCTTGGAAGGCTCTGGGGCATTCGAGTGCAGAGGTGTGTTACGGTGTTGGGTGTCCCATTCACTTCAAAGTGGGAAACAGTCCGGTGGGAAGTTGCTACAGGCTGGGACAGGAAGGTGAGTGTGGGGGAACCCATAGGGGGGCTCTAACCTTGTGGTCTTCTGGCATTTGGGGACACCGTCAGTCCACTTCTTCTCAGGCTGTGGGGCTCGGGTGCAGTGGAGTCTTTTGGTGTCAGGTCCGGTGCTGGAGTTACTCACGGTTGGAGGTGGCCTGCAGAAAGAGGCTGCGGGCAGCAACTTGAAGTTCAGTGTGGGCAAACCGAGGGATGGGCTCAACTCCAAAGGGTCTCAGGATCCCCTGCACTCTCACCGTTGACTCTCTCGGAATCGGGCTCTGAGGATCGGGAGCAGAGGTGCTTTGAGGTGTCCGGTCAGGTTTCGGTGGTCAGGGACTTGCTCTGCATCTTGGTGACCTGATGAAGCGAGTAAACAAGGCAGTGGGGCCATGCTCTTGAATGGGCTTGTGGATCCTGACGTCCCCCCTCAGTAGATCTGTTTTGGTGCTGTTGGAATCCAGACTGCATCACCAACAAGCCTTGGTTGCTGCATGGGGCCAGTACCCCAGGTACAGGTGTAGGGAGCCTCCGGGTGTGTTCAGCGTCTCAAGACTGTGGACATCACCATGGCCAAACATTCCTACGTCCACCACACACAAGATGGTGAAATTTCTAAGGCTAGGTTCACTTCAGCCTGGTCACTCTAGAGGTGTGTCCATCCTGCAAGTGCAACACGCCTCCTGCATAGCTAATTTTCCCGCCTGTCCAGGTGTCAAATGGGCCACGGGGCAGGTGGGTTGGCATCTCCCTTCTGAAGGGAGACAGATCTGCAGGCCAAGGGCGGTGGGCTTCTTTTAAATTTCCTGCCTTGGAATGCAGATTTGCAGGTCTTCCTGTTGGGAAGGGTGTGTTAAGTTAGCATGAGCAGTGCAGGGGCCCCCATGGATAGCCTTGTTGTGCTTTTCACTGTCTGCTAAGCTGTTACGCCCTATGCAACGCAATATTATGAGCCAGCGTCAATGTTGTGGTATGTTCCCCACTGACCCAGTATGGGGCTTACAGGAAGACGGCTGAACTGGCGGCAACCTGACCGCAGAAGTTTGGCAGGCAGGCTTTTCCGCCCATCAAACTCAAAATGACCCCGTCTCCTTTTTCTTCTTTACCATGAATGGCTATGGGCTACACTGCCCTACACTCCTCCATACTTGTCTTAGAATACAAAAGGGTTTGTGAACTATTTTTTCTGTTATCACAGGTTGCAACTTACGCACTGCAACATTGCCGCCAACTCCATTATGAGCCGGTGTCAATGTTGTGGGCTGTTCCCCGCTGGCCAGCGAGCAGAAACACAATTTCTGTCTGCGGAACCAGCAGGGAACTTGGCATGGGCAGTGCAGGGGCCCCCATAGACTGCCCATCGTGCTTTTCAAAGCGTGACGAGGTGCTGCTTCACCCTACGCACTGCAACATCGCCGCTGGCTCCATTGTGAACCAGCGTCAATGTTGTGGGCTGTTCCCCGCTGGACCGGCGGGAAATACCATTTTCGCCCCATGACCCAGTGGGGAACTTGCAATGGGGCCCACGGGAAGGCAACACCACAAAACAAAATAAAATAAAACAAAATAAAATACACAGTGGCAGCAACCTGCTGGCGGGAGTTTGGCAGGCGGGCTTTTCCGCCCACCAAACTCAAAATGACCACCTCCAGTCTCCTTTTTATTCTTTACAATAGAAGCCTATGGGCTACACTACACTCTACACTCCTTCATCCTTATCTTAGATTATAAAACGGTTTGTGAAACATTTTTTCAGTTATTTTTCAAAATATTCATGCATTTGAGTGCATGTCTCCTTGGTCTATTTCCCTTTTGTATCAGCAAGATGAAGAATTTTAGCCACTGTAGACTAATCCTTTGGGCTCCTTAATGACATTTTTAGGTGACTATGCAGGCCTTCCTGAAGAAAGGCGAACATCACCACTTAAGAAGGATATTGGAAAAAGTGTTCCGGGATCCCTGCAGGCGGGCAGAACTATTCAATGCTTATGACTATACGTGGAAATTTTCTACGAGTGAACACAGATATTAAACAATGTAGGGACCCCACCCCCAAGCTCAACAGATCTTATGTTTGATCAGTAAGAGGAAGATGAACTACCTTCTGACAACTGGAGAGATAGGAAGCAATCTACCATAGGGCATGGTTATAGATATCAGCCACTTTAGGGTGTGAAAGAAGACCAAAAGCAGCAGACCAGTGTAGTAGGATGAGGGTAGCAGAATAACCTCTATCAACTACTAGCCTTAGTTCATGCAGATAGAAACAATATGCTTTTTTGATACTGTGAAGTGGCTGAAATCGAGATTGAGCCAAATGGGGATAAGGTTTTCTTCAAGAAAAGCTAACAGACCGAGGTTAATAATTGTATCCAAAAATTTCAATGGGGAATAGCAAGAGTGAGATGAGGTGAAAATTTCTCAACACAAAAGGGTCACTGTTGGCTTTTTTCTTATGTGCATTTAACAAGTGCATGTTTGCAAGATTGAGGAAAAACAGTGCTAGCATGCAAATTTCAATCAGGACAGAGGCAGGCGATATGCCAAAGTGAATCTAGATTTGATTGTACGATCACTGATGTAAGTACATCAGCTAAGATTGTGTTCAAATCATTTAAAGGAGGATGCTTGCAATCAGCCTCCCACATTGACTACTCTAACAAAGAGCGAAACATGTTGGAGAATGAAAAGGAGCTACAAATATTAGTGACCTTATTGTGGAAAAGTCTGAGAGGGAGTTGAAAAGGAAATTAATGGGTTTTTAAAGAGGGAGACTGCAGGATTCAACCATTTTGAAAATGTCTTTAGGTGCGCCGTGGTAATTTATTATGGAAACTGAACACAGCAGTGCGTAATCGATTTGTTATAATAGCTTAACTCCTTTTGTAATATACACAAGTTATTCAACAAACAATAATTTCTCCAAGAATGGCCTGGACTTGTACAACTATTTAGCTTGTTGGAGGTCAGAGCTATATTATGACCGGTGAGGATGCGTGTAAAGATCAAACTGTTTTCAGAGGGGCAGCAAAGTACAGCATTTAGCCAAAAACCAAATCTATCACAAGAAATCTTAAATTCAGTTTTCCAAACCAATAGGAGTAGAATTTAGAATGTGTGAAAAGTTTTCAAAATTAAAGCCTATTGTCTCATGCAAATGTTGTTGGAACATGTCTGCTGAGGTATGGACGGTAGCTAGAAAACCATACGGCTGAATGGCAGTCCATGTCATCACTAATGTCAATTTCATATTGTTTATTATGGTAGAATGAGAAAAATAAGCCAGAGATCTGTGTTGTTACTAGCTCTGAAAGTCCTTAAGCCCTAAACAGTCAATTAAGCATGAGGCCTGAGGTCTGTTAGAACAGTAGGCACAGATTTTAAAGTCATACAAAGCTAAGAGATTGGCAAAACACTCAACAAAAGTGGAACCTGAACTATTGGGGAAAATAAATAAAATCCCTGTCAAAGAACTATTAAAAGAAAGACTAACTATAAAGCCCAACAGCCTGGCTGATGTGAAAGAAATTATTTCTAGTTTAATTATCAGACTTGCTTTACATACGCACTTGCTAGCTGCAGTTTGGAAGCTTCCATTTTACAGGACTCCTTAATAAAGAAAACATCAACATTTCTAATTTACAATAAAATCTTTAGTTTGGATGAGCCTAAAAAGAAAAGGCTATTTTACAAGGGCAGAGTAGGTAGTTTCTTTGCTACTTACAAGGGCAAACTGTAAGTTAGAGCAAGCAATCCTCTTTATTACAAGGTTTACAGTGAGGGGATTTAGTGAAAGTATCAAAACACACCTATTACAAGTTCACTTGATGCTCAGCTGGTTTTGGGGAGGAGTACTGACAGTGGCTGGCGTGGGTATGGCACAGAAAAGCGAAGATGGGTTTGTCTTTTCACATGCTGCTGGTGATCTAACCAATGTCAGCCAACCAATTAAAACTTGAACAATGTTATGTTATTTGAACTTATAAAGCGCCTGACTACCCGAAGGCCTTGCAGCACTAAAATACAACAACATGAGCATGTAAGAGGAACTGAAGTTTTAAAAAGCCAGGTTTTAATCGCCTTTCGAAAATTAAGTTCGTGGCTAGTTAGTCGGATACTAAGAGGGAGCAGTTCCGTAATTTGGCTCCCCGATATTCCATCGTAACACCACCCCATCTTGTTTTTTTAACTTTAGGAAGTAAAGCTTAAGCTGTAGAAGCAGATCTAAGAGCTCTGACGGGTTTGTAAAAGGTTTCTAAAGTTTTTAACACATGAGGTCCTCTACTGTGTAGTGATCTGTGGATAATGCAGAGAGTTTTACATTTTATACGCTGTTCCACCGGAAGCCAGTGGCGAGAGGACAAGGCCCATTTAACTGAAGTATGCCTTGGAATATTAAGCAGTTGATGCACTGTGGCATTCTGGACCACCTGCAATTTACTAACCACATATTTTCTGGGAGCCATGAAATAGACTATTACCATAGTCGATTCGGGTCAGAATAATTGCTTGTACAATAAGTCTTTTGCCAGAGGGGGGAGTATTCCCAATACCTTTCTCAAAAGTCTTAATGACCCAAAGCAAGCAGCAGAAATTTTCTTGGCATGATGTTCCAGGGTGAGATGACGTTCTAACCAGATTCCCAAGCTTTTAATATAATTCTTAGGAGGAGGAAGATATTCCATCAGAGAAGTAGCCAAATAGTTACTGCCAAGGTTAGGATGGTGGCAATCAGGCAAAAGGTAGACAAATAAAATCCTTTAATATGAAACAGAAATAAAGGTAAAAACAAATTCTTAAAAACGAGGAACCAAATCACATTCAGTAACCAATGTGTAAATAATGCAAATGAAATTACAACAAAGTGCATACCTTACAGAGCTAAAATGCAGAATACTGTTAAGTCAGCCTAAGAGTTAAATAGTGTTAAGGTCCTCTGCACATGCTCAGTTACGTTGTTACATTATGCCTATTTGTAGAGCACACTAATCACCCATCAGGCTATCCAGGAGCTTAGCAGGTGGGTATACAGCTGTAACCCCAGAGCTTATTTGAAGAGTCAGGTCTTTAACTACTTGCAGAACTCAAGAGGTGACGAAGAAGCTCTGATGTGATGTTGTAGGTCGTGCCACGCTTTGAGGGAGATGTACGATAAAGCGCAGCCTCCAGATCTGTTTTTATGTAAGCAGGGAAAATGAGCAAGTGACAATCTAGCTGAGCGGAGGTGCTCGGGATGTTGGTGGAAAAGTATGTGGCTGTTGAGGCAGGCGGGCCTTTGTTGTGCAGAGCTTTGTATGCGAGTGTGAGCCATTTAAAATAAGTGTATTTGTGAATTGGGAAGCAGTGAAACTGCTTGAGGCATGGGGGATCTAGGTGCGGCAAGGTCAGTTGAGAATAAGTCTTGTTGCTTCATTTTGGATGGTTTGAAGCCTGTTAAAGAGCTGTTTGGTGTTTCTTGCACGGAGTGTGCTGCCATAGCAGAGTCAGTTGGTTATCAAGGTCTCTGTGACCGTTTTCCTAGTATACTTAGGTAGCCACATGAAGAATATTCATAGCATCTTCAGGATGGGGGAAACAGGACTCTGTGTTAATTTGGGTTATCATGTCAAGTTTGTCATCTAGGGTGATTCTCAAGTTCCCGGCGTGGGGGCAGGTGTGGAGCCAGGATCTGCCAGCCATCTGGTGGCATTCCAAGATAAGGTTTTCATTTATGAGATTACCACTTATATTATTGTCTGATTTTAGTTTGAGGCAGTTGGATCTCATCCAGGAAGCTACCATGGTCATGCAGGTGGTGAAGTTCTTTTTTTTTTTTTTTTGCAGGACGTCCTGTCCGACAGGGAGGATATCAATTGGGTGTAGTCTGCATAGAAAAATATGTTGATGCAGTGCGATCTGATGAGGTCAGCTAGCGGGGTCATGCAGATGTTAAAGTCTGACAGAGAGGATCCGTAGAAGTCTCCGCGGATGAGGTTCTTGGTGTCAAACATGCAGCGTGGCATGCTAACTTTTTGTGTTCTTGCTGTGAGAAAGAAGCAGATCCAACTGAGGGCAGGTTCTTGCATACCTCTTTTGTGTAGCCTTCTGATCAGGGTGAAGCAGAAGACCACGTCTAAGGCCACTGAGAGGTTGGGCATGATGGGGACTGCTGTTTCTCCTCAGTCAAGGATCATCCTGATGCTGACTTTTGCAACAATGAAGGCAGTCTCTGTGCTATCACTAGGTTGGAAGCCTGATTGCATGGTGTCTGTGAAGTAACCGGTGTCAAGGCAGTGGGCGAGTTGCTTGAAGATGGCAATTTCCATTCCATGATCATTAGTAGAAAGGTAGGAAAGAAAAATCACTTGCTATTAATCAAGATCAATTTTCATGCAGGGTTTCAGTAATATGGCGGGGTAGACTTTTCGAAATAGGATGCAATCTGAGGATGTAGAAAGTGCAGAAAAGAAATTAAATCATTGTCACATATGGGCAAGTGATATATGTTGTTGCCTCTGGATACTGGTGGTGTGGAAGCAGACTATCCGTTTTAGGGTACATAGATATTGAAGAGTATTTAGAGTGGATTGTTATGACTTTGTAGCATGTGGCAGCTTTGCATATGTCTGCCATTGGTATATTCCCCAAGAATGTCACAGAGGCACCCTTTTTCCTAGTGGAATGTGCTTTAGGAGTTATTAATAGTTGTCTTTTTGCCTTAAGGCAACTTGTTTGAATACATCTCGCAATCCATCTGGCTAATCCTTGTTTTGAAGTGGGATTACCTTTATGTGGTTGGTGGAAAGCAACAAAAAGTTAATTAGTTTTCCTAAAATCTTTTGTTCTGTCACCATAGTACATTATAGCGCTTTTAAGGTCAAGAGTGTGTAGAGCTCTTTCAGCAGTAGAGACTGGCAATTCCACTGACTGATTAACGTGAAAAGGTAAAACTACTTTAGGTAAAAAGTATGGGTTTGTCCCAAGTACTACTTTATGTTTGTGTACTTGGAAGTACGGTTCCTCTAGAGTAAATGCTTTAATTTCACTTACTCTTCTTAATGAAGTAATTGCTACTAAGAAAGCAACCTTCCATGTGAGAAATTGAATATCACAGGAGTGCATGGGTTCGAATGGTGGGCCCATTAGTCTTGTGAGTACAATATTAAGATTCCATGCAGGAACTGGTGGAGTTCTGGGTGGAATAATGTGTTTAAGTCCTTCCATAAATGCTTTTATGACAGGAACTCTAAAGAGAGAAGTATGTTGTATGGTTTGTAGGTATGCTGATATGGCTGTTAGATGAATTTTAATAGAGGAAAAAGCTAGGTTTGCCTTTTGTAAATAAAGCAAATAGCACACAATATCTTGTACTGATGCTTTAAGAGGATCTGTATTTTTAGGTTGGCAGTAGTATACAAACCGTTTCCACTTATTTGCATAGCATTGTCTGGTTGTTGGTTTACATGCTTGTTTTAGAACATTCATACATTCTAATGGAAGCTGTAAATATCCAAACTCTATGACTTCAGGAGCCAAATCGCTAAGTTGAGTACACTGGGATTGGGATGCCTGATTTGACCTTTGTTCTGTGTTAACAGATCTGGTTAGTTTGGAAGTTTGTGATGGGGCACTACTGAGATATCCAGGAGTTTTGCATGCCAGTAGTGACGTGCCCATGTGGGAGCTATGAGTATCATGGTGAGAGAGGTGTGACGCATTTTGTTGACCAGAAATGGAATTAACGGGAGAGAGGGAAAAGCGTAAGGAAATATCCCTGACCAGTTGATCCATAGAGCATTGCTCTTGGACTGAGGGTGTGGGTGTCTAGATGCAAAGTATTGGCATTTTGCGTTTTCACTTGTTGCAAAAGGGTCTATGTCTGGTGTTCCCCACATTTGAAAGTAATGTTGAAGTACCTGTGGGTGAATCTCCCACTCTTGTATTTGTTGCTGCGTCCTGCTTAGAAGGTCTGCTAGCTAGTTGTGTATCCCTGGGATGTATTCCGCTAGTAAATTAATCTGATTGTGAATTGCCCATTTCCATATTGTTTGAGATAGAAGGGACAATTGGGATGAATGTGTGCCCCCTTGTTTTTTCAGATAATACATCGTTGTCATGTGGTCTGTTCTTATTAAGACTGTCTTGTGTATGATCTTAGGTTGAAATGCTTTGATGGCCAAGAACACAGCTAATAATTCCAAGTGGTTTATGTTGTAAGTTGATTGTGTTGAGTCCCATTCCCCTTGTATGGTTAGGTTGTTAAGATGAGGTCGTCAACCTGTCATTGACGCATCTGTTGTGATTATGCTCTGTGGCACTGGGCCTTGAAACGACCGCCCTTTAGTTAAGTTGTTGTGATTCCACCACTGCAAAGATTTGTAAGTTTGGCGGTCTAACAACACTAGATCCTGTAACTGACCCTGTGCCTGAGACCATTGTTGTGAGAGATACCGTTGCAGTGGTCTTATGTTTAGTACTGCATGCAGTACTATTGCTATACTTGATGCCATCATTCCCAATAATTTCAAGATAAATCTTACTGTGTAAGTTTGACTGACCTGTATTTGCGATACGAGGTATTGAAAAGCCTGTATTCTCTGTGTTAGACTAATGCTGTTTGAGTATTGAGAATTGCTTCTAGATAAGGTTGAATCTGTGCTGGTTGAAGATGAGATTTCTGGTAATTGATTGTGAACCCTAATGTGTGGGGGGTATCTACTGTGTATTGAGTGGTGTTGTTGACACTGTAGAATAGTGCTGAATTTTATTAACCAATCGTCTAGATAAGGGAAGACATGTATGTGTTGTCTTCTGAGGTGAGCTGCTACTACAGCTAGACATTTTGTGAAAACCCTTGGAGCTGTTGTTATCCCGAAGGGTAGTACTTTGAATTGGTAGTGGTTGCCTGATATTATGAACCTTAAGTACTTGCAGTGAGTTGGATGTACAGGAATGTGGAAGTAGGCGTCCTTGAGATCTAACACGTCATGTAATTGTGTTTTTGTAGTAGGGGAATGATGCCCTCTAGAGTGACCATGTGAAAATGTTCTGATAGGATATTTAGATTTAGAGGTCTGAAATCTAGAATGGGTCTGAGAGTACCATCATTTTTTGGTATAAGGAAGCATAGCGAAAACACTCCTGTCCCTTGGTGTGCCATTTCTATTGCCCCTTTCAGTAATAGAGATTGTACTTCTTGTTTTAGTATAACAGTGTGTTCTGGAGAGAGTCTGTGAGAACGAGGGGGAATATTTGGTGGAGTAGAGATAAGTTCTAGGCAATAACCATTGCGGATAATTGAGAGTACCCACTGATCTGTGGTGATGTTTTGCCAGAGAGAGGAGAAATGTTGCAGTCTTCCTCCCACAGGAGACGTGTGGGATTGTGGGATGTTTGGGAAGTCATTGTTCTGTGGGTGTGGTAGCACTCTTTGAGGAAGTAAACTTTCCTCTGGCTCTAAGTTTTGCCCTCTGTAAGAGCCTCTAAATGACCCTCTTGAATAATACTGCTGGGTTTGTTTTGGATGGGAGGTGGAAGCCTCTGTAGTTTGGGGTTTAAAACCTCCCCTAAACTGTTGTTTCCGAAAGGAACCCCGAAAAGGTGTGGTACATAGGGCTCCCAGGGCTTTTGCAGTATCTGAATCCTCTTGGAGTTTCTCAATATTAGTATCTACTTCTGTTCCAAAGAGATGCAGTTTATCGAAAGACATGTTAGGCACTGCCTGCTGTATTTCTGGTTTAAAACCAGAGGACCTTAGCCATGCATTTCGTTGGATTGTAATGCTAGTATTAATACTTCTAGCTGCAGTGTCAGCTGCGTCTAGGACATATCTAATCTGGTTATTTGTAATAGCCTGGCCCTCTTCTACAATTTGCTGCGCTCTCTTTTGGTGTTCCTTGGGTAGGTACTGCAAGAATTGTTGCACTACATCCCAATGTGCCCTGTCATATCTTGTCAACAGGGCAGAGGAATTGGCAATACGGCATTGGTTGGCTGCTTGTGTAGCAACCCTTTCCCCGCAGCATCAAACTTCCTACTTTCCTTGTCAGGGGGTGGGGTATCCCAGGAAGACTGATTATTGGCCCATTTCCTGGCTGCACAATAGAATCCGGTGTCAGTTGTTGCGTAATGTAGACTGGGTCTGTTGGTGCAGACCCTCATTTCTTGGGGTTAGAACCCTAGCTTTGAATGGTTCTTTGAATATGTCCTCTGTGTGTCTAAGCATACCAGGAAGCATTGGTAAGCACTGTTAGAGTTTATGGGTAGATGATAATGTATTAAAAAGGAAATCCTCTTCCAAAGTTTCTGCATGTATTTGGACACCATGGTATGCAGCTGCCCTAGATAGGACTCCTCTGGTGGTAATGGTTTAGTAGGATAAAGATCATGATCACTGGACGGTATAGGGTCTAATTCATACATGTCCCAAGGGGGTGTGGTAGTGTGATGGCGACGGTAGTGGTAGTGGGGTAGTAGGTGGTGGAGAAAAAGAAAGCTGTGGTGAATGTGGAGGAGAAAGCTGGAGAGGTGATGGCTTCTCCGTTCGCTTAAAACATTTTTTGGCTGGTGATGGAGCAGTATGCCAGCTTTCTTTTAGTCTGTGGAGGTTGAGAAGCAATCATTTTTCCTGTCTCTTTGTGGATGTGTATTCTTCTTTGCTTACTGTCCATAAGCTCCAAAATTGGTTGGTTATCAGATTCCTCTATTTGACATTCTGATGGTTTTGTGCTCTTAGAGGATTCTTCACTGGCTGTTTTGGGCATATGTTTCAAATGGCTCAAAAGTCCTGTCTTTTCTGTGTAGAAAAATGTTTTCGGCTCCAAAGTGGTTCCAGACTTTTCAGTCCTGAAGATAGTAGCCGAGGATTCAGCTCTGAAGACAGGCGCAGTAATTTAGGATCCGGAGATTATAGGCGTCGGCTTGGCGGTGGAGCTTTTTATTCTTTTGTTCCACTCTGGCACCGAAACAGGCGTGGCCTGTTGATGGGGCGACTTGGCCTTTTGCAGCGCCGAACCCAACGGTCGCTAGATTTGTTTGGAAGTGGGTGTAGAGGGAGGTGTATTCACATGCTGTGCCGCTGTGATCGGTTGGCTGTCGTCTTCTGATCCTGGTTCGGAGTCAGAATCTTGAATCGAAACAGCCGTCGTTGTCTTCGTCGAAGAAAAACAACTTGTAACACTCCGAGCCCAACACTAGATGGCGGGATATGCACAGCATGTGTATCTGCAGCTACACATGCCATCGAATATATATATACATATATAAAAAACGTAAACCACACATATATAAAAGTGATACATACATATATAAAAATTATATGGAAAATGTCATTTACCCAGTTTACATCTGTTCGTGGCGCTGCAGATTCACATGCTGTGCACTGTTCTTGCCATCTAGTGTTGGGCCCGGAGTGTTATAAGTTGTTTTTCTTTGAAGAAGTCTTTTCGAGTCACGGGACCGAGTGACTCCTCCCTTTCGGCTCCATTGCGCATGGGCATCGACTCCATCTTAGATTGTTTTCCCCGCAAAGGGTGAGGTAGGAGTTGTGAGTATACTAGAGGTTGCCATGCAATGGAGTAGCAATGTATGTACATAGTGTGTATTAAAATAATAATTATTTATATATTTACAATTTTCATGTAACTAAAAAACGGCTACAGGCTCCCGGGGGGTGGGAGGGCGCATGTGAATCTGCAGCGTCTCATGCCACGAACAGATGTAGACTGGGTAAGTGACATTTTCCGTTCAATGGCATGTGTAGCTGTAGATACACATGCTGTGCATAGACTACAAAGCAGTAATCTCCCCAAAAGTGGTGGTTAGCCTGTAGGAGTTGAAGTTGTCTGAAAAAATGTTCTTAATACAGCCTGTCCTACTGTGGCTTGTTGTGTTGCTAACATGTCTACACAGTAATGCTTAGTAAATGTATGAGGCGTAGACCAGGTGGCTGCCTTACAAATTTCTGTCATTGGTAAATTTCCAAGAAAAGCCGTTGTGGCGCCTTTCTTTCTAGTGGAATGAGCCCTTGGTGTAATGGGTAATTCTCTTTTAGGTTTAAGGTAACAGGTCTGAATGCATTTAACTATCCATCTGGCAATGCCTTGTTTGGATATAGGGTTACCTGCATGAGGTTTTTGGAAAGCTACGAACAATTGTTTTGTTTTACAAAATTGTTTTGTTCTGTCAATGTAATACATTAGTGCTCTTTTTATGTATAATGTATGCAAGGCCCTTTCAGCTACTAAATCTGGTTGTGGAAAGAAGACTGGGAGTTCCACAGTTTGGTTTAGATGGAATGGTCATATGACCTTTGGTAAGAATTTTGGATTTGTACGGAGAACCACTTTATGTTTATGTATTTGTATAAAGGGTTCTTGAATAATATATGCTTGTAGTTCACTCACTCTTCTAAGTGATCTGATGGCTATTAGAAAGGCTACTTTCCAAGTTAGAAATTGGATTTGACAAGAATGCATGGGTTCGAATGGTGGGCCCATGAGTTGTGTTAATACAATATTAAGGTTCCACAAAGGTACTGGTGGTGTCCTTGGGGGTATGATTCTTTTTAGTCCTTCCATAAATGCTTTAATAACTGGGATTCTGAAAAGCAATGTTGTATGTTTAATCTGCAGATAGGCAGATATTGCAGTGAGATGGATTTTAATGGAAGAGAAAGCTAGATTAGACTTTTGTAAGTGTAGTAAATAACTTACAATGTCTTGTGTGGAGGCATCTAGTGGCATAATTTGATTATCCTGACAGTAGCAAACAATTATTTTCCATTTGTTTGTGTAACAATGTCTTGTTGTATGTTTTCTCGCTTGTTTAATGACCTCCATACACTATTGTGAAAGGTTTAAATGTCCGAATTCTAAGACTTCAGGAGCCAGATTGCTAGATTGAGCAATGCTGGATTCGGGTGTCTGATCTGTTGTTTGTGCTGTGTCAACAGATCTGGTCTGTTTGGTAGTTTGATGTCGGGTACTACTGAGAAGTCCAACAGTGTTGTGTACCACAGTTGGCGAGCCCAGGTTGGTGCTATGAGTATTAGTTTGAGTTTGTTTTGACTCAGTTTTTTGACCAGATAAGGAATGAGCGGAAGAGGGGGAAAAGCGTAAGCAAATATCCCTGACCAGCTGATCCATGGAGCATTGCCGTTGGACTGAGGGTGTGGGTACGTGGACGCGAAGTTTTGGCATTTTGCGTTTTCTTTTGTTGCAAATAGATCTATGTTTGGTGTTCCCCAGCGGTGGAAGTGATCCTGTAGGATCTGGGGATGTATTTCCCATTCGTGAGTTTGCTGTTGATCTCGACTGAGATTATCAGCTAACTGATTCTGAATGCCTGGTATGTATTGTGCTATTAGGCGAATGTTGTTGTGAATTGCCCAATGCCAAATTCTTTGTGCTAAGAGACACAGCTGTGACGTGTGTGTCCCCCCCTGTTTGTTGAGATAATACATTCTTGTCATATTGCCTGTCTTTACAAGAATGTGTTTGTGGGCTATCAGTGTTTGAAACGCTTTTAATGCTAGAAATACCGCTAGCAGTTCCAAGTGATTTATGTGAAGTAGTTTTTGTTGATTGTCCCATTGACCTTGTATGCTGCGATTGTTGGGGTGCGCTCCCCACCCAAGCATTGAAGCATCTGTTGTGATAATGGCATGAGGCACTGGGTCTTGAAATGGCCGTCCTTTGTTTAAATTGTTAGGGTTCCACCATTGAAGCGAAGAGTGTGTTTGGCGGTCTATCAAAACTAGATCTTGTAGTTGACCCTATGCTTGCGTCCATTGTTTTGCTAGGCACTGTTGTAAGGGCCGCATGTGTAGTCTTGCGTTTGGGACAATTGCTATACATGAGGACATCATTACAAACCTTACCGTGTAGTGTTGGTTTGGTTATATGCTTGATCTTACATTTTGGAACGATTGGACTCCTTGTGGACTTGGAGTGGCAATTGCTCTTTGTGTGTGGAGTGTTGCTCCCAAGTATTGCTGTATTTGGGATGGTTGCAGGTGTGATTTTTGGTAATTTATAGAAAACCCTAGTTTGAGTAGAGTTTCTATGATGTATTGCGTGTGAAATTGACATTGTTGTTGAGTGTTGGCTTTTATTAGCCAGTCGTCCAAATATGGGAATACGTGCATGTGCTGTCTCCTTATGTAAGCTGCTACTACGGCTAGGCATTTTGTAAATACTCTGGGGGCTGTTGTTATCCCAAACTGTAGCACTTTGAATTGATAATGTTTGCCTTGAATTACAAACCTTAGGTATTTCCTGTGAGAAGGATGGATGGGTATGTGGAAATACGCATCCTTGAGATCCAGTGTTGTCATGTATTCCCCCTTTTTTAGTAAGGGAACTACGTCTTGAAGTGTTACCATGTGGAAACGATCTGATTTGATGAAGAGATTCAGTGTTCTGAGATCTAAGATAGGCCTTAATGTTTTGTCCTTTTTTGGAATGAGGAAATATAGTGAGTAAACGCTTGTTCCTTTTTGGTGATTGGGTACTAGCTCTATTGCTTGTTTTTGTAACAGTGCTTGGACCGCTATATGTAATAGGTCTAAGTGTTGTGGAGACAGTCTGTGCGGTTTTGGTGGCACATCTGGAGGGAATTTTGTGAATTCTATGCAATAACCATGTTGGATAATTGAGAGGACCCATGTGTCTGTGGTAATATGTGTCCAATTGTGGTAATGTTTGGTTAGCCTCCCCCCCCTCCCACTGGTGACAAGTGTTGGGGTGTTGTGACATTGAAGTCACTGCTTGCTAGGGCTTGGTTTGGCGGGCTGGAATTTCCCTCTTCCCCTTGGGAATTGTCCTCTATAGGAACCACAAAACCCCCCCTTTGGTATTGTGATTGATAGGTGGGTTTTGTTTGGGAGGTGGAAGGTTCAGATGTTTGTTGCCGAAACCCCCCTCTAAATTGTGGTTTCTTAAAAGTGCCTCTGAATTGTGGGGAGAAGAGCACCCCCATGGCTTTGGCCGTGTCCGTGTCTTTTTTTTTTTATGGCAGTATCGACTTCCAGCCCATACAACTGATGTTGGTTAAACAGCATATTTAATACCGCTTGTTGAATTTCTGGTTTGAATCCAGAACTCCGCAGCCATGCATGTCTGCGAATTGTTACAGCCGTGTTGACAGTCCGTGCTGCTGCATCTGCAGAGTCCAATGCGGACCTTATCTGATTGTTACATATGGCCTGTCCCTCTTCAACTACTTGTTGGGCAAGTTTTTGGTGTTCCTTGGGCAAGTGCTGGATGATGTCTTGCATCTCGTCCCAGTGTGCTCTGTCGCAGCGTGCAAGTAGGGCTCGCGAATTAGCAATTCGCCATTGATTGGCTGCTTGTGATGCCACTCTCTTGCCCGCCGCGTCGAATTTTCTACTCTTTGTCAGGTGGTGGGGCATCCCCTGACGATTGGGAGTTCGCCCTTTTTCTTGCCACCCCTACAACCACTGAGTCCGGTGTGAACTATTGCGTTATACGCACTGGGTCTGTTATATTTCTTTTGACCCTAGGCGTTGTAGCTCTTCCCTTTACAGGCTCTTGGAAGACCTGTTGTGCGTGCTTGAGCATGACCGGTAGCATTGGCAGGCTTTGATAGGATGCATGGGTGGATGCCAGAGTGTTGAAAAGGAAGTCATCTTTCACTGGTTCAGAATGTATAGTTACGTTGTGGAACGTAGCTGCCCTGGCTAGTACTTGCGTATATGCTGTACTGTCCTCTGGTGGTGACGGCTTAGTTGGATAACACTCTGGGCTGTTATCCGATATCGGTGGATCATATAAATCCCATGCATCAGCATCATCTTGGGTCATCCCAGTATGTGTGGGTGACTGCATTAACGGTGTTCCCACCGGTGACAATTGTGGTGAGTGCAGTGGGGATGGTTGTGGTGAGATCTGTGGTGGTGGTGACTTGTCTCTAACCACTTTGGCCTTTGGTTGCATCTCTGTTTCTTGAAATGCAAGTTTTCTTTTAGATTTGAGTGGAGGTAAAATCTGAATCTTGCCAGTATCCTTTTGGAAATATAACCTTTGTTGTCTTTGATCAGGTTCCTCTATATCCAACTCTTGCTCAAATCTATGTCTTTCCTTGAGTTGCATGGAAAGCCCTTGCTCCTCAGTTTATGAGGTTCATTTTGGCTCCGAGGCCGTTTTTTTCGGTACTGAAGTTTCTAACGTAATAATCTTTTTCGGTTCAGAGGAGCTTTTATGGGGTTTGGTCGATTCGATCACTCGGTGTTTAAATTTTTCGGTGCCGGAATCTCGACCGGAGTCGGAAGTCTTCGTCAACTCTTTGGCCTTTTTTGCTGCTGATGTTATCTGGTCACCTTCCCTTCTGTGGGTTGAGCCATGGCCTGCTGGAGGTGGCATCCCCAGGGACTTGACTTTCTTGGTGTGACCCTGAGTCTGGGACGGGGCAGGTTTACTCATGGTTTGTTGCACCATCGAGGGTCGGTCACGGTCGGATTCATCCGAGTCAGTTTCTTGGATGGAGATTCTTTCTTCCTCCTCGACGTCGAGCTGTTCTTTTGGTTTCAACGCCATTTGCAGTATTCTTGTGCGTCGATCTCTCAAGGTTTTCTTCGATCGAAACGCTCCGCAAGCTTCACAAGTATCCTCTCTGTGTTTGGGCGACAAACAAAGGTTACAGACCCGGTGCTGGTCTGTATAAGGATACTTTGCGTGACACTTAGGACAGAAATGGAAGGGGGTCCGGTCCATTAGTCTGGGACGACGGGTGTGGTCGGGCCGACCAGGCCTCGATGAAGAGTGGAAGCACCGAAGGGCCGCCGAAGCGGTCTTAATGTCGGTGCCGATACACTAACACTAAACCGGTACCGAACGAGAACAATACCGTCGAATTTTCGATACTTTAGCTAACTTTCCCAATTCGAAATACGGAGCGAAGAGGAACACGTCCGAACCCGATGGCGGAAAGAAAACAGTCTAAGATGAAGTCGACGCCCATGCGCAATGGAGCCGAAAGGGAGGAGTAACTCGGTCCCGTGAGTCGAAAAGACTTCTTCGAAGAAAAACAACTTGTAACACTCCGAGCCCAACACTAGATGGCAGGAACAGTGCACAGCATGTGTATCTGCAGCTACACATGCCATCGAACATATAAATACATATTTTTTTTTTTTAATAGAGATAGACGCCAGCACTGAGATGAGAGCTGCCAGAGGCTTAACTGCAGGAGGAATAACAGCGGCAACAGTGGGCAGCCTTGTCGGGTTCCTAGTTTAACGAAGAACATGTCTGAGAGGAATCCCCCTCAGTTGAATTGTGCCACGGACGAATCATATAACCAACGGACTTTGTTAATGAACCCATCACCCAAATCGAAGAGTTTCAGGGTCTCAAAGAGGTACCACCATTCTATCGTATCGAAGGCTTTCTCAGCATCAAGGAGGAGAGCCAAAGCCTCATACCTGGAGTCTCTGGTGGTCCAAAGGGTGTGCGGTAGGGTAGGAAGATGGTTCCTAGAGGACCGTCCGGGTTCAAATTCCACTGGAGAGTGGTGGATAAGGGACGGTATAACCTTTTTTGAGGCGGGCCACCAAGACTCCAGCCAATATCTTGACACCCTGGTTGAGAAGGGAAATAGAACGATAGCTGCCACATAGTAGTGGATCATTCCCTGCTTTTGGTAAAACCTTTATGGACACCCTATTAGAAATAGGGCTCATGGAACCTGTACTTTCTGCTCCCCGGAAGGCTTCCTATAAGGAGTCCACCATTTCCGCTCCCGACCATTTATAGTATTCCATCAGGAACCCGTCCTCTCCTGGGGCCTTATGGTAGGGTAGTTTGGATACCGCTTGTATTATCTCCTTATTGCTGATCTCTCCCCCCAACAGCCCTCTGCCCTCTGCAGTGAGAGTAGGTATACGGGCCTCCTCAAAAAATGCAGCTAGTCTGTCGTGGTCCGCCTCCGTTTACGGGGTGTAGAATGTCCGATAGAAGCGCCCAAATGCACAAGCTATGTCCTGAGGGTGTATGAGAATCGTACCATCCACATCTCGTATGGCTGGGATGGCTAGTGCTGCATCCTGCTGACATAGTTGGGCTGCTAACAGCCGGCCTGCTTTTTCTCCTTGCTCGTAATGTCTACCCTTCATCCTTTGCAGTGCATACTCTGCCTAGGAAGTATATAGAGCATTAAGTTAAATTTTTGCCTTTTCAATGCAATAGCACGTGGATGGGGAGGGAGACGCGGTATAGTTGCGGGTACAAGTTGCTATAATTCCCTCCAGCTCTTGCTGACGGGAACATTCTGGGCGTTAGCGAGGAAGGCGTCCCTCATGAGCTGTCCCCTTATTGCCACCTTCGCCGCAGCCCACAGAACCTGAAGGGAAGAGACTGAGCCCTTATTGTCAGCCATGTAGGCAGAAACCTGGGCGTGCAGTTGGTCCTTGCCCTGCGACGAGCACTATCACGATGTATTCAGGTGCCATGTTTTACTCCATGGAAAGGCAAGGCCCAATCCTAGTCCCAGGAAAAC
The DNA here is from genome assembly GCF_031143425.1 of Pleurodeles waltl. NCBI lineage: Eukaryota > Metazoa > Chordata > Amphibia > Caudata > Salamandridae > Pleurodeles > Pleurodeles waltl. The sequence continues at coordinate 546,090,429 of NC_090440.1, read as the reverse complement.
TGAGGCATGATCGGATATTGTGGCCTCCAGTATCTGGGATTCCCTGACCAAGGGAACCATTTTGTGGGAAGTGAGGAAGTAGTCCAACCGAAACTGTGTCCCGTAGACCGGCGATACAAAGGTGTAGGTCGAGTGGATGTGAAAGACGGCAATGATCTATCAGCCCATGGTATGATGGTACGTCCCCCAATAATGCTCTGTCCGCGTTATTGCCAACATCCAACCCGCCCATTCGGTCAAGGACTGCGACACGGCCCAGGGTACAGTCTCCAACTAGGAGATTTTCGGAGGCTCTGATCTCCATCAAGAGATGGTTAAGATGTAGAAAGAATAGATGTTTAGAGCGAGTAGAGGCATACACGGATCCAACACAGATTATGCGATCCCTGAGTCTGAGTTTGATGAGGATGTATCGACCATCCACATCGGACCACGACTTGAGCACTTAAAATTGTAAGGATCGGCGGAGAAGAATCGCAACCCCGCATTTGCACGGGAAGCCTGAACCCCACCAGATGTAGATGGTGGACTACCACTATAGAGCACTCGACCCACCCAGTCTCTGCGCAGTTTTAATGATTCAAAGGATGAACTTTCCATCAGTGAAATGTGAGCAAAAAGTGTTTTTGTTTGCCAAATTTTGAGGTTTGCAAGGGATTCTGGGTAATAGAACCTGGTGAGACTCCCACAAGTCACCCCGTCCTGGGTTCCCCTAGGTGTCTAGTTTTCAAAAAATGCACAAGTTTGGTAGGTTTCCCTAAGTGCCAGCTGAGCTACAGCTAAAAATCCACAGCTAGGCACGTTCCAAAAAACCCATCAGTTTTCAATGTAAAAATGTGATGTGTCCATGTTGCATTTAGGGACGTTTCCTGTTGTGCGCACTATGCCTATCCACGCAAGTGAAGTACCACTTTTATCAGGAGACTTGGGGGAACACAGAATAGAAGAACAAGCATTATCGCCCGTTGTCTTTCACTACATTTTTTCCTTCCAAATGTAAGTGTGTGTAAGAAAGAAGTCTATTTGAGAAATGCCCTGTAATTTACATGCTAGTATGGGGAACCTCAAATTAAGAGATGTGCAAATAACCACTGCTTCTTAACACCTTATCTTGTGCCCATTTTGGAATACAAAGGTTTCCTTAACACCTATTTTTCACTCTCTATATTTTACCAAATTAATTGCTGTATACTCGGTATACAATGAAAACCCATTGCAAGGTGCAGCTCATTTACTGGCTCTGGGGACCTAGGGTTCTTGATGAACCTACAAGCCCCATTTATCCCCGCAAACAGAAGAATCCAGCAGACGTAACGGTATATTGCTTTAAAAAATCTGCCATAGCTGGAGAAAGCAGACAGAAATTGCAGTTTTTTCACCTCAATTTAATATTTATTTATTATTTATTTATTTATTTCAGCTGTTACTTTCTGTAGGAAAACCCTGAAGGGTCTACACAAATGACCCCTTGCTGAATTCATAATGTTGTCTACTTTTCAGAAATGTCTGTCTGGGACCCACCATTGGTTTTACCCCCATTTCTGTCACTAACTGGAAGGCGGCAGAGAACACAAAAAATAGAAAAAAGATGGGTATGTCCCAGTAAAATGTCAAAACTGTGTTGAAAAATTTGGTTTTCTGATTCAAGTCTGCCTGTTCCTGAAAGCTGGGAAGATGGTGATTTTAGCACCGCAAACCCTTTGTTGATGCCATTTGCAGGGGAAAAAACAGATGCTTACATCTGCAGCACTTTTTCCCATTTTTCCACTCAAAAAACACATTTTTGCTTTATTTTGGCTAATTTCTTGGTCTCCTCTAAGGGAACCTACAACCTCTGGGCACCTGTACAATCCCCAGAATGTTGGAAAAAAAGGACGTAAATTTGGTGTGGATCGCTTATGTGGACAAAACGTTATGGTGCCCTAAGCGCAAACTACCCCAAATAGCCGAAATAGGGCGTGGGGGGGTTTGGTCATCAGTTAAGGGGTTAAGGACACTGTTGTAAAGAACAACTGTTAATGGTTCATCAGTACAGACAGTTTGAAAGTCACTCACGCTTAAGGTTAGAAAACATGCAGCTCTTCCATGAAAGGTGCTGTAAATCAGCCTTGTGCATTGGTTAAAGGTGGGGAACGTGTTATAACTTAGAGAGAACCAGGTTCAATTCACAGGAAAGAGAAGGCCTTCCATCTGAACACAGATGCTAGAGAAGGAGGTTAAGTGATTACAGCCAAATCCACTTTGATAGAAGAGAAAGGTAAACCAGACATTGCCAGGCAAAGCAAAGAAAGCAATACTGCCTCTTCCTTTTATGCAGTGAAAAGGACCTCTGAATAAAGTCTAGGTACCACTACTGGAAACGGCAATACCAAACTAGGTCAGCCAACTTTGCATTGATGAGTATTAACTAACTTATCTCCAACAGAAAAAGTGAGCACATAGAAAGATTCTCTCAACCAACTCATTGAAAGTACATTCCCTCAGGACCAAAGTTTTTGAAACCTAGAGCCATAAATGGTACATTTTGTACTGTGTTTTGTTGCAAACAAATCATGTCCTCTGTGCCCTCAGCAAAAAATATGTCTGCCAGCCCTTTGCCAATTAAAACCCAGTGAGGACAACTCAGATGATTTCCTTTTGTGTTTGGCAGATCTAGAACACCTACCATCTTCAAACAAAAAACTCTCATCTGCATCCAGTTCCTAATCACATGAGCTTCCTGACATTCTCCACAAGGCACCACAGCCCCTGGGCAGTAAGATGTCAATTGACCACCTCAGACCTCCAGCAAGGCATGCTACCATTGTTTGTGAAGTGATCAGAGGACAAAAAGAAACTTCGGCAAGTCTTCTTGCACCATCATCTTAGTGACTGCAGGGCATACACTAACATGTATTCAGTCATTGGACTCTTGACTTCTGGCACCACCTATCCTCCAAATGTTGATGCAGAGATCGTATATGCAACCTCGCAACCCACAAAAGAGAGACGCATGAAGGAGAGTGACGTAAGCAAAGCTGAAGGCATTTCTGGTGAATGTTATGAATTATCTTGTCAGAAAGAGACCTGCTTTTCCTTTCTGTGTCTAGGATCACTTAAGAGTGGAAATTTCTGAGTTGGAAAGCATTAGAATTTCTTTATATTCAGTTGAGAACAAAGTCTGATTAGAAGGTTTACTTTTAACTTTGACCTCTGCACAAGTGTGGGACAAGTGTGGTACGCAATGAAGCTGTGATTAACCAATTGTCTACAGAAGGATAAAGAAACCGTCCCAAACTGCACAGGTATGTTGGAGCTCTCACCACAACTTTAGAAAAAAACCCTAGAAGATGACTTCAGTCCAAAAAGAAGTTCCCTGTTATCTCAAACCTTGGAAAAGTCTGTGAAAAATCTGATCCAGTGCAGCTAATTAGTTGCACTAATATAGATCAAGAAAAATCTGGTGAAGTGCCAACATTATGATTTTGTTTCTTTTAACCCACTTATTTGTCTTTTTCAGATCTATAACTTAACATCTTGCGTGGGTCCCACTTTGATTAGGGAATAATGAGAAAAGACTGCCTTGTCCCGCTGATGGTTTGATATTGGGTTTATAGTGCCACCAGGTCCAAAACTGCAGGATGTGAACCCCTTGGAGAAATCTGAGGAGTGCTGAAAACCCTGGTTTTGCATCCATTTTACACAACATCTAGCACCCACATATCCTTCACATTTGGAGATGGTTGGAAATTATTTTTCCTGGAGGGGAGAAGTGGATGTAGGATTATGGTGCAACTGCTTTGCAGGTGTTCTCCCTGCAGCAGCAGAAGACTGTTACTGTTAGCACTGCCTCTTCCTCAAAATGACCTATGCCTCTGAAAGGGGTACTTCTGTTGCTTTTGTCCCAGTTGCTGTCTTTTCAAGAACAGAAAATGTGAATGATGTTTATACATATGGAAAGATTTTAATTGAAAATAACAGAACTCTTTCATCTATTCTAGAGCAATGTATTTCAAGGTTTTGGCCTTTGCTTTTATCTTCTGAATGTCTTCATTCATCTAAGATCAGAGAAGACTTTGCCCACTGAATGGCAATTCCAACTTTTGTTGAGCGTGAGGGATCAAGGAAGTTAAACTTAAGGAGGAAGAGCATCTTACTGAAACTCCTTAACAAATGTCAGCAGTAGCCAGGTCCACAGTGTCTCTTGCTACCCCAATCAGGATATCTAAGTTACCAATCCTACTTTAACTGTCGCTAGAAAATATTTTATTTTTTCACGTAGGAAATACTTTAATAATTGATTTATTGACCTTAAAAGATAACCATCATAATGGCTGAAAATGGAGAAAAAGGTAGTAGTTTTTACAATTCAGGCTTTTCGATATCTGACAAACAGTATTCCCCAAAGCGTCCCATATTCTGCTTTCCTTCTTTGATGGATTTGAGGAAGATTAGCTACCTCAACAAACACCTTGCTTGCATACAACCAAGGTATCTGCTGGAACCTTCTATTTTAAGAACTCAGAATGCAGCTCATAAAAAGCCACCAGTTCATCCACAGGAGAGATTCTGGATGGAACAGAATCTGGGGAACCAGTAAAAATATCACTCAAACCAGATTATGAGTTAGATGCTAAGCCTGAACCCTAAGCTAAAGACCTGTTCCATCTTTTCTCCTTGAACTAGATGAATCGGAATGGCGGACACCATGACATCTGTGACAAGAGACATGTTCCTGCAACTTCTTCATACATTTCTTGCAGAAATGCCAAGATGGTGATCTACCTCTGCTCCAACCCCAGACAATGTTTACTCGGGTACCTCATGTCATTCTCGTGATTGTGGGTAACAGGCATTTACATGAGACGTGTCTCTGTACCATTCTTGAAGGCTAAGGGAGCTGTTAAAGCTGAACCCTCTAAGAACTTGGCACAGCATGGAGATGTACTTGGTCATGATCCTCAACTGAAACCACTTCACAGGTATTCCAGATGAAGGGAGACCAAGTTCTCACCAAAGGACAGGGAGCTTCCCCTACCCCCAAACATAAAAATATCTCTTGACATTTTCAAGTTCCTTGCATTGGACACAGAGTACTCCAAGCCTCTCGATGTTGAAACTTGGGTATGGCTATGTCAGAGTTGACCATCTGCTGCTCAAAGTCGCGATCTCAAACTTGACTGAGATCAGAACAGCTAGTGATGACAAGTTGCTGAACACTCAACCCCAGGAGTGGCAGAAGTGGCACCAGCATAAGAAGAAGAGTGTTGACCACTCTTCACAGAGGCAGAAGTGGATGCTTTAGCTGAGTTGATTCCAATTTCCCCTTTCCTAGCACTGAGGCAGATCCCTTCCCAGTCCCCCAGCTTCCAATATCACATTTTGTGTTGAATATCACAGACCTTAATCGAGTAGGTGTCAGGAAGAAAAACCATGCAGATGTAGTGGTCTTTATTACTCAATATTTTCTCTTCTTAGGCAGGACGTTTATCAAAAAAGACAGTAAAGTGGCCAAAAGCAACATGGAGGTAACACAACACCAAGAAAAAACACAAATTCTACACTAAAGAAAGGAAACATCTAAACCGTGAAATAAATAGTAAACATCGCCAAAATAGTTTTAAATAAAGCTGGATTGTGTTCACGATCTTCCTCAATGAGTGAAACACTAGCTGCCTGAGTGACAAACAGCTAGGCATGATGGATTGAATAGCGTTCCAAGTTTCTTAGAGGAGTGCATCTAATTCTGTCACTTTACATTGGGACAGCATTTCCTCCCAATATACACTCTTCTAAAGTGGTGTAATTACAGCAGCCAAATGTGCCATTTCCTTTGCATTGTGGCATATTGGCACATGTGCTGAGAGGCGCAGTTGCAGGTCCTATCTTCATGGAGGACAGCTACAATCATCCCAAATTTAAAAAAAGGAGACAGATCTCCAACCCTCTTGCTACAGACCCATTTCCCTACTGGATTCTAGTGTAAGGGTTTTGGGTAGACTTATTTTGTCACACCGCAAATCTTGGGCCACTGAAAATAATATTTTGTCTGAAGCACAATTTGGTTGTAGGTCAGGCATCGGGACAGTGGAGCAGGCACTAAACTTATACCTTATAAGCGGAAGTATGTGTTAGTCAAGAAGGGTAGCCTCCATATGGCATTCATAGATTTCACAGCTGCCTTTGATCTCGTGAATAGAGCAAAGTTGTGGTACATAATGAAAAACAGGTGAGTGGAGCACGATCTGCTAGATCTGATTGAGTGCCTATACCAAGATCTTACTATATCAATTCGATATGGCCCACAGTGAGAGAAGACCACCCAGATTAGCTCTAGCTGGGGCGTGAGGCAGGAGTGCACTTTAGCAACCTTCCTTTTTCGCTTACATATTAACGGAATCAGCAAATGCATGATAGACACAGGCAAGGACATGTCAAAGATGGGAAATCAACACATACCATTCTTGTTATAAGCGGATGACGCAGTGATAATGTTTCGCACTGCTAATGGTCTCCAGACACTGTTGGATTCCTTTTTATCTTATATGGTTTCCCTAGACTTAAAAGTCAATTTTGGCAAAACATATGCTATGTCATGTGGGCGATCAAATATGAAAACTAAGGTCTTCTCCAAATGGGGGACGTTTGGAGAAGGTAAATTAATTTAACTATTTAGGCATCACCGTCAATTCATCTCTTTGTTGGAATACACTAATTTCTGCAAAAACACAGCAACTAGGAAGAAATACAGAGACTGAAAAATAAACCCATACATGAGATGCTTATCTTATATAGGAGTAAAGGCTTATCTGTTGGGCTTTATGGTGTGGGGGTTTGAAGCTATTGGGACGGAGGTCCCCTTCAGCGTCTTGAAAATCCATTTGCCCACAGATTATTGGCAGTACCAAAAAGTGCAGCAACTATTATCACCCATGAGGAACTGGGACGTTATTATGTAGAGGATCAAACAAACCTAGTCCTACTCTTGTTGTGGATTAAGTGTTGGGGGAAAACCCCGAGGCAACCTTGGTTAGGTCCTGTTTGACGGACTGCCTAACACTGGGTGGCGTTAACAGAATTCCATGAATGGCCTATGCCCGAAATTCCTGTAGAAGCATTGATATGGTGGAGGTTTTCGCAAATCCACAAATAAGCAACCTCAATTTGTAAGTCACCCTCAAAAACATGTTCTTGGGGAGGCGCAGGGATTAGAGAATTGAAAGTGTGCTTGCCCTTGATACGGTTACGAGATACATGTTGGTGTCTCAAACCATATCTGTGCTAGATAGAAAATCCATATCAGCGCTATCTTTTAACTTTCCTCTAGTTTAAATAAAATACATTTTAAGGGAGCTTTCCCAACCCCAAAATCTTGGTGCTGTACATTACCCCACTGTAGATGCAATAACATTACTAATCAGAGCATGCATCACTTTATTCTGTTCTGCCTATTATTTGTAGACACGCGCCAAACTTTCTGGTCCCAATATGGGGTCGCTTGAGGGTAAGAAACCACATCCTGGGGCTAGAACTCCTGCAGAGATTGCCCACTTTAGAAATTTGTCATGCCATCCTAAATATTCTTAATATAGCTTTAAAAATCAGGAAGCACTATGAAGAGATATTATTGGAATTCATTTTTAAGAGTGTATATTGTATCTGTTTTCCCATGAACTTTTATTCTGGATCTTATTTTATTTTATTTACTTATTTAAGAATTTCATTGGGATTTATTCTTAGTGTTTTTACTGTGGATCAATTTAAGTGTGAAAGTTTTGTTGCTTTTATAGACAAATATTTGCAGAATAAAGGATACTTGACTGACTGACAACTGGCATTTAAAAAAAATAAAAATCAGTAAATACTGGGCCCTTGGGCAGGGTTTTCTCATTATTCAGACTGAAAAACATAATACGTTAGAAAACTGAGTTTTCTGGAATTTAGCACAAGCATGGAGATTGTTCACCTTTTATAAACATCAGAAAGAAACAGATGGTAAAAAAAAAAAGTAGCACTAGAAAAACTGTCCTTCGTATTCAGAGACAATCATGAAGCTGTACATCATGGGAGCTTTAGAAGCTGTCATATTTTGAGCTTCCATCATGTTATAAAAGAAGGATGCAGCAGATGATAGGGTAGGAGGAAAAAAAGATAAGGGAAGCAAAAAGTTTTAAGGGGGAAGGAGACTGTACTAGCCTCAACGAAAAAGAAAGAGTAAATAAGATGTAAAGAACAAGCTTGGGCAGGGTCAGGTCACAAAAAATAACTCCTTTGAAAAAAATGTCATGGGAGAACAGACACTGGGGGAGGGCAGACGTAAAATAAAATAAAACACACTGTAGAATGAAGAGAAACCAGAGATTAATAATCCTTACGAATAGCATTTTCAATCTATAAGGGCATTCATAAGGGTTGGGTATGTTAGCCTGGCAAATGTCATTTATGGTTACAATTAAGAGGAAAGCAGTTTACCTAAAGGACTTACCCGAACCCGATTCTTCAGGTTAGCTATTCTCCCATTTCAAAAATAACCTTTTTTATCTCCCCCATGGATAATGAGAATAAGATTTTGCTTAGTGTGTCAGGCTAAGGGATTTAGAGTCAGGTGGAAGGGATACTCAAAAGAAAATAAGTTACTTACCTGTAACTGTAGTTCTCCAGGATTGGAATCTCTCATAGATTCACATGCCTGAATCATTCCCCGTTGTCGAGATGGGAGTCGACGGTACTTTAGGAAAGCAATGCTAAAATAGGTACAGACTTCAAAAGGCTCCAGGCCTTTAAATTTAGTAACATGTCAGAGGCATTACTTTAAAATGGACCAAACCTAGGACTTACCCAATTAGATTGCACCACCCTGTAGAACACTCGTGTGAGAAGCTCCAGTCCATTTTAGAGCACACTTGTACATGTATAAATATATACTGAGAGGTAGAAGGTGAGCTTCCCAGGGGAGGAGGCTGGGTGGCATGTGAGTCTATAAAGTATTCCAATTATGAAGAGCTACACTACGGGTGATTTGGACGTGTAAGAGGACAACTGTACTGCTGATAGGCACCTCTATATGATGGAAGACCTCTTTCTCTAGTTCCTCGAAAAGGCACTTTTCTGTATTGGAGAGTCCCCAATGACTTTTCTGTGTTTGTCTTTAGGTCTTGTAGGGCGTCATCAATATGTTTGCCAAAGAGAGCTTCCAATCATAAGGCATGTCCAAGATTTTATTCTGGACCTTCTGTCTAAAAGAGGTAGCTTTAAGCCAGCCTTGTCTCCTTGATACTGCAGCCCCTGTGAGTTGTTATAAAGCTGTCATAGTGATATCCATGGCATAATCAATAATGTCCATCAATGCACGATCACCCTCTTGCAGGACCTTTTTAGCTGCAGCCTTAGCATTTTCAGGGAGCTTCTCCAGAAATGGCGCGATATCAGACCGCATTTGGCGATCGTATTGCCCGATGACCACCAAAGAGTTTGCTGCTCTTATGGAAGTGCTGACCTAGATGAAAACCTTTTGCCTGTTGTTGGACCTGGCCCTTTTTTCAGGGTCATCCCTAAGCCTTTTGCCGTCTTCGCCTATTCTTTCCAGCCTGTTTTTGTTGGCTTTAGGACTCTGGGCACTTTACCACTGATAACCAGTGCTAAAGTGTATATGCTCTCTGTCTAAAATGTACTGGTGATTGGTTTCTCCATGACTGGCATATTTGATTTACTAGTAAGCCCCTAATACAGTACACGGTGTGTGCCCAGGGCCTGTAAATCAAATGCCACTAGTGGGCCTGTAGCACTAATTGTGCCACCCACATAAGTAGCCCTGTCTCAGGCCTGCCACTGCAGTGTCTGTGTGTGCAGTTTTAAACTACAATTTCGATCTGGCAAGTGCATCCACTGTCCAGGCTCAAACCTTCCCTTTATCACCCGTAAAGTACCCCTAGAGCAGGGTACAGGGTATTCCAAAGGTAAGATACGTAATGGTGTGTTTTACATGTCCCGATAATGAAATGCTGGTAACTTCGGTTTTCAATATTGCAATGCATATCCCTACCTCAGGGTAACATGGGGATTGCCTTGAAACAACGTTTAAGGGTAATTTCCCACTGGGAGCAGATAAAGATGAGGGGTTTGGGGTCTCTGAACTCGCAATTTAAAAATACATCTTTTGGTGAAGTTGGTATTTGAATTCTAAGTTTGAAAATGCCACTTTTAGAAAGTGGGCATCATCTTGCTTAACCATTCTGTGCTTCTGCCGGTCTTCTGAATACATGTCTGGGTCAGAATGACAGTTGGGTTGTTTGTGCATTCACTCTAGACAATCACACGAGGGGAGCAGAGGTGTGCCCTGCATATCCTGATGGCCCATCAACCGGATGATGTGTCTTCCTGAGCTAGACTGGTGGGAGGGGCCGACACTTGCACCTGAATAGAGCTGAATAGTGTCTGTCCTCACACAAAACAGTTTCCAACCCCCTCGAGTGTGTCTGGGGCCAGGGCAGAAAAAGGCAGGGTCTTGTGCACTACAAAGACTTCTCTTTGAAGTTTGCCTACTCCAAAGACAGAAATGGGTAGAAGTACTGGACCTCAGACACCACATGGTTAGAATACTTCTGGACTGAGGACATTCTGCTAGGAAGACGAGCTGATTGCTATAGGAGGGATTGCCACTCTTCCTGTTGCATTGTTGTGCTGGACTGCTGCCTGCTACTTCTGTCCTTGGAGTCAAAGGACTGGACTTGGTTTTCTACATTCTGCTTCCATAGATTCTCCAAGAGCTTGCACTGCGCTTGCCTCCTGTTAAGAAGTCTCAGGGACATGAAAGACTTCATCTGCCATGGCCTGGGCTCTTTTGCTGAGAGTCCTGACTTGCCAACTAGTGCTAACTTCAGTCTCTGGGCCCTTCGAAGTGCAAGCTGGTGATCTAAAGGAGAAAATCCACGCATCAATGTGCCGCGCTGGAAGAGTCGACACAGCACCTGTCCTGCGGCTGAAGAAATGACGCAGCGCCTGGCCCATGGTTGGAGAATTGACGCAGTGCCTGTCTTGTGTCTGCACAATCGACGAAGGATGTGTTTCTCCGCGGTCCCATCAGCATAGGACGTCTGGATTTTTCACACATCATCCCAGGGCGGCAATTTCTTTTATCTACCCTGCACCGCAGTAAGGAATCAAGGGTGTGTCTCTGGAAATCAACGCAGCGCCTTTCCTGCAAGGAAAGAATCAATGCATCGCCTCCCCTGCCAGTGAGGAACCAACGCATTGCTTTGCTGTTCCAGCACCTCACCTCCCCTGTGGCCCACATCGTCTTTGTTTTTGACGCATCCCAGGTACTTTGTGCTAAAGAGATACATCCATTGCTTCCCATGGATTACTACTTTCTTAAACTTTTTAAAAAGAGATATTTTGACTTGTGTATGTTGGATCTTTGTCGTTTTGGTCTTGTTTGATTCCGATAAATACTGGCTATTTTCCTAAACTGGTGTGGAGTCCAGTGTTTTCAATATGTTACTCTGTGTGTATAAAAATACGTTGCCTCTAAGATAAGCCAGACTGCTCACGCAGAGCTACCAAGGGGGTAAGCATGGGTTATCTTAGCTGTGTGACTCCCTTACCCTGACTAGAGTGAGGGTCCCTACTTGGACAGGGTGCAAACCACTGCCATCTAGAGACCCCATTTCTAACACCAAGCCTCCTACCTTCCTTGTCCAGAGTTGCTGAGATGGGTGCTGATGGGTTTCTGGATCTGCGCAGCAACACCTGCGTGATCAGCCAATCTGGTTTGGGATGCCCAATGAGGCATACAGGGGCATTCTTAGGAGCCTTATAATTTTTATCTAATCGTGGTAGTACTGAGGAGACAGTAGCAGGGTTCTTGATTAATTTGATGCCCTCTTCCCATTTATAAGACAATGGGCATAGCCCTGACACTTTTTTAAATGGCTCCTTGAAGTCGTATAGAAAGCAGTCCATTTTCTTTGCTGGCATAGGCACTTCAAAATGCCTTGCTGCTCTCTCCAGCAAATATGGAATCCCTCAATGTCTTCCAGAGGAGAATCCACAGGGGTAGGTGATGGAGGTGATGGTGCCTGTCATAGTTGGATTCTTTTTCTAGGCAAGACTGCTGGTTTAGGGTGACAGCACTTTTGTTTGTAGGCGACAAGGACAATCCTCCAACAAGTCGCATCTCTTGGCCCAACTCTCCCAGCTCACAAGCAGTACCTCACCAAAAACCCTGATAGTAAAAGGTGATTTCTGGCAGCCTTTACGCATGGACTCAAGAGTGTGACACCTCAGGGTAGTCGTGGTTAATGGAGATTACCCTTTTCTCACATGAGCAACAAGCCTCAGTCACACACAGGCAATGAAGGAGATGCAGTAAAGTTGTCAATAGGTTTTAGTAACAAGACTGCAATGTACTGTATAATGCATGGGCTGCAATGATTAGGATAATGAACAATGCAAGAAACAGAACTGTAAAAACAAGCGTCATAAATGCAGAGACCCCCACCATCTTGCAACAACATGAGATGTGAAATAGGCCCTAATACCCTAGCATGATGAACCTAATCTCTAACCTAAAGAGAACTAAGTGTGTTCACCTAATCTCCCAGTACCATGTCCATGAGAGGAGCCCCCCAACCCCCATTACCTTGGAACGAGGTCTCTAGATCAGACTCCATTGGGACATGAAGGCTGGGTCTGCATCAAGGCGACATGTAGCATAGGTAGCGTTGATGGCATCTGGTAGGAATCCCTGTGATAACCCCATCTGTGTGAGATGTATTTGTACAGATACAGACCCCTAACGCAGGTATGCTCCCAAACAATAGATAAGAAGGCATGTTTGGGGCGGCAATTATATAAAAAATTCCCTGAAAAGGTACATTATGTTACTGTCACACGTAAGTGGGAAAGTACATGATGTGAAGAATAAGTTACTTACCTTCGGTAACGCTTTTTCTGGTGGATACAGTAACTACCTGTGGATTCCTCACCTAAAGAATTCTCCCCGCGCGCCAGCCTTCGACGGAAATTTCTTCTAGCTCTGCACGTCGACGATGACGTCACAATCGCCCGACTCCATGCGACGCCACATGAAGTCATCCAGGCAATAAGAAGCCCTCGTCGACGTGCAGATGTCAGTTTTCACCATTTTTTACGTGCCATAGAGGCGAACAGGTTAACCTAAAGAGCACACATTCATCCAGAATAGATGAAAATAAAACATTTAATATAAAACTCAATATAAATCACAGTTATGAATGCTCAATTCGAGATAGAAATAAATATATATATGTATAATTCCAGTCCAAAATGTCCTTTTCACTATCTTAATTTGCAAAGGAAAAGTATATACAATGAATACAACTATATACATGAAAAAGCTATATACATATATACAAGCTCAAGGATGCGCACCCAAAGAGATCTTGGTTTGACCAGTCAGGCAACGGGGAGGTGGGTGGGACCGTGAGGAATCCACAGGTAGTTACTGTATCCACCAGAAAAAGCGTTACCGAAGGTAAGTAACTTATTCTTCTGATGGATACACCTACCTGTGGATTCCTCACCTAAAGAATAGAGTCCCCAAGCAGTAGAACCTCCGGAGGTGGGTGCTCGAATGGTCAAACCAAGAAATCTTGCAGCACCGAGCGAGCAAAATGGCCATCCCTCCTGACCTCAGAGTCCAAACAGTAATGCTTGGCAAAAGTATGGAGGGATGCCCAGGTCGCTGCCCTGCAGATGTCAGCCACAGGAACACCTCTAGCCAAAGCCGATGAAGCCGCCTTGGCCCTGGTGGAATGGGCACGAAGCCCCACAGGTGGATCTCTCTTCGCCAAAGAATAGCAGATCTAAATACACAGAATGACCCACCTGGATAGCGTTCTCTTGTGGACCGCTCTACCTTTCCTCTTCCCCACGTATCCAACGAAGAGCTGTTCATCCTGTCTGAACTCGTTCGTCCTGGCGACGTAGAAGCTCAGTGCTCTTCGCGGATCCAGCCAGTGGAGCCTCTCTTCCTCTTGGATGGGTGAGGTGGAGGGTAAAAGGAAGAGAGCATAATTGACTGCCCCAGGTGAAAGGGTGTAACAACCTTCGGTAGGAAAGCCGCCTTGGTCCTCAACACCACTTTGTCCTTGAAGAAGGAAAGGAATGGGGTTTCTACAGTTAGAGCCTGAAGCTCACTAACCCTTCTGGCAGATGTTATTGCCACCAGGAAAACAGTTTTAAATACTAGGAACCGTAAAGAACAAGAGTGCATGGGTTCAAACGGGGCCCCCATAAGAAAAGTTAAAACCAAGTTAAGGTCCCACTGAGGCATAACGAATGGTGTGGGCGGATACTTATTAGTGAGTCCCTTTAGAAACTTTAAAACAATTGGTGATTTAAAGAAGGATGGTTTATCAGGAATGCACAGAAAAGCAGATAGTGCAGACAGATAACCCTTAACAGTGGCAACTGAAAAAGCTTTCTATGCCAAATAGAGCGCAAATGACAAAATGTCCGATAAACCAGCTCTTAAAGGATCTAAACTATTCTCTCCACACCAGCTTGTAAACTTAGCCCAACGATTTGCATAGATTGACTTGGTGGAGTGTCGCCTGGCCGATAGAATAACTTCCACCACATCTGGATGGAGAGAAAAGGAACTCAGATTGCCCCGTTCAATCTCCAGGCATGAAGATGCAGGCTCTGGAGGTGGGGGTGTAGAATCTGCCCCTGCGACTGCGAGAGGAGGTCCACCCTGTAAGGGAGACGGAGCGGAGGGCACTGAGAGAGTTGGAGTAGGTCCGAATACCACACCCTTCTCAGCCAATCCGGAGCTATTAAGATGCTCGGTCTTGGCGGATTTTCCTGAGAACTCGAGGAATCAAGGGTATGGGGGAAACTCGTAAAGCAACTGACCCTTCCAGGACATCTGAAACGTGTCCCCCAGAGCTCCTTGCACCGGATACTGGAGGCTGCAAAACAGTGGGCACTGCGCATTCTCTTGAGTTGCAAACAGATCTATTTGTGGATATCCCCACATCTAGAAGATATACAGAACTAGATCTAGATGAAGACGCCACTCGTGGTCGACCGAGCTGCGTCGACTGAGAATGTCTGCACGCACATTCAGGACTCCGGCCAAATGATGTGCAATCAAGCAGATCTTGTGGTCCTGAAGCCAGGACCAGAGTCAAAGAGCTTCTCTGCAGAGAAGATACGACCCCACTCCTCCCTGCTTGTTTATATACCACATCGCGGTCGTGTTGTCTGTTAAAACCTGGACTGACTGACCGCGAATGGAAGGGAGGAATGCCTTGAGTGCCAGCCGTACTGCCCGCAATTCTAACAGATTGATGTGTAATTTCTGTTCTACTGGAGACCAAAGACCTTTGATCTCCAGGTCCCCCAGATGAGCTCCCCACCCTAGAGTGGAAGCATCCGTTACCACTGAGGCCACTGGTGGGGGTAGCGAGAACGGCCTTCCTTGAGACAGGTTGTCGACCGCTGCCCACCAGTGAAGATCCACTGCAGTGTCTCTGGAGATCTTTATTGAGTCCTTGAGATCCCCTTTGTGCTGAAACCACTGCCTGCGGACGCACCACTGGAGAGCCCTCATGTGCCAGCATGCATGAGTGACCAACAGAATGCAAGAAGCAAATAGACCGAGCAGACGAAGGACTTTGAGGATTGGAACTACCGCTCCATTTCGAAACATTGGAATCAAAGCCTGTATGTCCTGAACCCGCTGTGGCGGAGGAAAGGCCCGATTCAATGTTGTGTCCAATACTGCCCCTATGAACAGGAGGCGTTGAGAGGGCTCTAGGTGAGACTTGGGTACATTGACTGAAAACCCCAGGTCGTACAACAATTGAGTCGTCGACTGGAGATGGCACCGCACGAGCTCTGGAGTACTGGCTTTGATCAACCAATCGTCCAGATAGGGAAACACAGTGATCCCTTTTCTTCTGAGCTCTGCCGCTACCACCGCCATCACCTTCGTGAAGACTCGAGGTGCTGAAGTAAGACCAAACGGGAGGACCGCAAACTGATAATGTTGTGATCCCACCACAAAACGGAGATACTTCCTGTGCGATTTGAGGATCGGAATATGAAAATACGCGTCCTGCAAATCGACCGACACCATCCAGTCTCCTTCGTTCAACGCCAAATGAACCTGTGATAGGGTCAGCATTCTGAACTTTTCCTGTTTGAGGAACCAATTCAAAATCCTCAAGTCCAAAATCGGTCTCAGCCGACCATCCTTCTTGGGAATCAGAAAGTATCTTGAATAGCACCCCTGACCCCTCTCTTGCTCGGGAACCAACTCTATTGCACCTTTTTGTAATAGGGATAATACCTCCTGCTGTAACAGGAGAAAATGGTCTTCCGAACAGAAGGATGGGCGGGGAGGAAATTCCCGAAAGGGAAGAGCGTACCCCCTCTTCACAATGTCGATGACCCAGGAGTCTGATGTTATGACCTCCCACATTGGAAGAAAAAGGGTAAGTCTCCCCCCTACTGGACACAAATGGACAGGGAATGGTGGAGGACTACGGCTGCTTTCCTTGCTGCACCCCTCCCGAGGAAGAGGAAGAGGAAGAGGCAGAGTGCTGCAAGGTGGCTCCTCTCGTACTGACTCTGCCCCTGCCCCTGAAGGATCTGTAAGGCAGGGTAGAAGCAGTTTGTTGAGGTCCTTGCAGTCTTCCTCGAAAGGAACCACGACCAAATCCTTTAAATCTCCGAAAGCCTCTAAAGGTGGATGAGGCAGACGACTGGAGTCCCAAGGATCTAGCTGTCACTCTGCTCTTTTTAAAACGTTCTAAGGCTGAGTCAGCCTTAGAAACGAAGAGCTTTTCCCCATCAAATGGAAGATCAAGGAGTGTAGCCTGCACGTCAGTCGAGAAGCCCGATGATCTAAGCCAAGACTGCCTCCTAGAGACTATGGTCGTGCCCATAGCCCTAGCCACCGAGTCCGAAGTGTCCAAACTAGACTGGATCACTTGCGTCGCAGTCGCTTGAGCATCCGAAAAGAGTTGCAGCATCTCCTGTGACACATTAGGATGGCCCTTTGCCTCTTCCATAAGGGCATGTATGTAACGTCCCAGTATGCATGTGGCATTGGAAGATTTCAGGGCCATACTGCACGATGAAAATGTCTTTTTAGCAGTATGGTCCATCTTTTTCGACTCTCTATCAGCAGGAACCCCAGGAAACGAGCCAGGAGGGGATCTGGAGGAACATGAAGCTTGGACCACAAGGCTTTCCGGAGTTGGTTGCCTGGAAAGAAACACTGGATCACCAGGCGCCGTCCTGTAACGCCGAGCCACCGCTCTGTTGACCGCAGCGGTGGATACAGGTTTCATCCAAATATCCTTAATAGGGTCCAGCAGAGCCTCATTGAATGGAAGAAGAGGCTCCCCAGAAGCAGATGTCGGATGGAGTACCTCTGTCAATAAATTTCTCTTAACCTCTGCGGTAGGAAGAGTAATATCCAAAAAGTCCGCAGCCTTACGAATGACCTTATGGAAAGAAGCTGCTTCCTCTGTGATCTCTCCAGGAGAAGCTAGATCCCACTCCGGGGTAGTGTCAAGGCCACTAGCTGAGTCCAGACCCTGGAAGTCACCTGAGGGCTCTACAACTTCTCCTTCCTCCAGGTGTTGCCTCGCGTACTCCTCCTCTTCCAAGAGACGAAGGGCCAGGCGCCTTGATCTAAGTCTGGACTCCAAGCCTGGAGTCGACAAGGCGTCAGCCGACGCCAAAGATCTTCGTCGGCGGCGAACCTCGGATTCATCCGAAGCCGGAGGCTCCGGCTCCACAGCATTCTTGGACGTCGATGGGATCCGAGTCGAATCAGACGGCGCCGTAACAGGTGTAGCCATCCTGATCGACGTCGTAGGCATCGGCGCCGCTTCAGACGCAACAGACAAACAGGGTGAACGGCGCCGACTTGAAAGATGCCGGAACACCCAAGTCGTAGGCCAAAGGACCAGACGGACCTGCATGACTTCCACCCGGCGCCATGGAAGCAAAGATGTTAAACATAGCGTTCAAAAACGCTGCAGGATCCGATCCAGGAGTCGGGAAAGCCGGGTACTGTTGCTGCTGCACCGGCAAAGCTGTCGAAGAGGGTCCAGGTAACTCCTGGGCAGGAGAACCTTCAGGCCTCTGGGAAGGCTCGACCTCAAAGACCGACCCAGGTGACATCGGGGTCGCCGGAGGTGGAGGGTTGACGGTCGGGCTTATCTCCCACGTCGGATGACGCCGAGTCGACGGAGAAGCCGATCTAGACCTGGACCGTCCTTTGGTCGATCGGAGACTCCCTCCTATGACGCCTCTCTTTCTTGTTCTTGGACCGGGCCAAGAATAACTTCGCCTCTCTTTCCTTGAGTGCCTTAGGGTTCATGCGCTGGCACGAACCGCGTGCCTTGACCTCATGATCGGAACTAAGGCACCAGAGGCAGTTTTCGTGGGGGGTTGCTAACCGACATCCGACCCCCGCATTGGTTACAAGGTTTAAAGCCGGATTTTCTAGGCTGCGACATCGTAACCGTCCGTTGGTAACAGTAGCTCCCTGTGAGCCTCGAAGAAACAACCGTTATTCGGGCACGGAAAAAAGGGAACTGACGTCTGCACGTCGACGAGGGCTTCTTATTGCCTGGATGAAGTCATGTGGCGTCGCGTGGAGTCGGGAGATTGTGACGTCATCGTCGACATGCAGAGCTAGAAGAAATTTTAGGTGAGGAATCCACAGGTAGGTGTATCCATCAGAATACCTACGTATATCACTTATCTTTGACGCAGACAGTGATGCCCTCACAGGGTGGCACTGATAACATGAAATTAAAACATCTTCCTTACTAGAAGCATAGCAGCCATTTTGGAAGAGATAAATAAGTAAATGTGCTAAAACAGAGCAGGTTAAGTAGGTTAAAAGTCACTAGGTGACGAGGGCACAGGCCTGCAAGCCAAAAGGCTAAGCTAACTCCTGCTTCCCAATAAAACCAGAAGATCTACTACAGTGCTGGCACTATGCAGTCGTCCCACTCAGCGTGAGCCTCCCTAAATTCACTGTGCTCCCTATCATCTTCAGAAGATGCTGGATCTCGGAAAAGAGCTGTGTCAAAGCTGTGGAGAGAACTGCTGCACCTGTGGAGGTTTCGCCAGCAGTGTGGTGTGAGCAATGGAAGGTGATGAAGTTAGAAAGCGCCATCTGTAGTCAGGCAGCATAAATTGGAGATCTGACACCAAAGAAGAGGGAAGGCATACAACATCCTCTCCATTTAGCTGATGACATTGGTCCCGAGGGGTGTAATAGTCTTTTCTATCATCTTCCTCATCATAGTGTTCTCCCTGATACTTTACATGTAACTCTAATGGGCTGTGAGCCACGCCGAAGGGACCCCACTGTCAGAGTCCTCTTCTTCCAAAAAGATGTATAGGTAGTTATGGCAGCACTTCACTTTGAGGAATTTGAGCTGGTGTTAGATGATTGGATTTTTCTCGTTTCTGATGGGTTGCCATCACCAACGCCATTGACAAGAGTGATGTAGATGGGGACCTGCTTGTCAAGGCTGCTGAAGGTTTTACTATCGACAGGAGTGAAGTTATTTTCATGGAAAGGAGTTCCATCGTCGACGAGGGTGTTTTCATCGATAGTAGTGTCACTGTCGACAGAAGCATTGACGCAGATGTCTTAAACGAGGGTGGTGTTATTTTTAGTGTCATCAGTCTAGGAGATTGACTCAAATGTAGACTCTATTGTCCATGCAAAGATGGTGGTGGAGAGAATGATTTTCTCATGGACGGTGGGGATGACTATTTTCTCGTCAACGTTGATCTGCTCATCGATAGTGCGGATGCAGGTTTCTCAAAAGGGTATCTGACCTTTGGCGGAGGTGTAGGAGGTTCAGATACAGGCTTTAAAGGTGTTTTGAGGAGTAAGTGGGTGTTTTTTCCTTTAGCTGAGAAGAAAGCTCTCCTTTATGTGGTGACCTGGAAGGGCTACGTCTTCTGTGAGAATCTTTAAAGGACTTTCGGGACAACTTCTGAGGTGGCTCAAAAATGATTTACCTCTTCTGAAGTTCCCTAGAAGAGAATGGGGCTCCTTCCTAGTCTTGTGCTTTTGGAGCCATAACAGAAGTCTCTCCTCATGGTCCTTTAAAGTCTCAGTAGAAAAGGTTGTACAAATCTTACAATCCTTAACTTGATGGGGAGGATAGAGGCAGTGAATATATTCCTGATGAGGGTCATCAGAGAAAAGCCTTGTCTTTCCACAGGTGTAACAGTATCTGAATAGATTCTTTTTTGCTTTTTCTGACATGATGGAGTCAGGTTTTAAAGCAGGCTCAACAGCAATATATATATATATATAGGAAAAGAATACCTCTGTATATATTTGAAGGAATATATCTTTCAATTTCTCTGACGAAAAAGTGTGCTAAGGCGGAGCACAGCTCAATGGAGACTCCCTTGTACGACGTGCACAGAAACTCTGAGAGAATGGAGCTTCTCACAGGAGTGTTCTACAGGCTGGTGTAATCCGACTGGTTAAGCCTTAGGTGTGGTCCTTTTTTAAGTAATGGCTCTGAAATATTACTAAATTTAAAGGCATTGGACTTTTTGAAGTCTATACCGATTATTGCATTGTTTTCCTGAGGTACCAGGGACTCCCATCTCGGCGACGGGGAATGACTGAAGCATGGGAATCTATGAAAGATCCAATACCGGAGTAACATAAATATCCCATCCACCGTATTACAAGTGCCATAAGCTATAATCCACTTGTAAAATGTTGGAAGGGACACTGACAAGACTTGAGATGGAGTATGTCATCTGCCAAGCTCTAAATACCGCCCTAAGGCACTGCCCACCTGCAACTGAACCTGGCAGCAATAACTGTGTTCAACTTATTTGACCATATCTTGCCTAGTGTTTAATTTGCAACGGGGTAGAATATACTATAACCATTTTAGTACCAACATAAAACAGGGGCATCACCACAAAGTAACTTGGATTGCATCAAAAGACTAGCAATGGCAATATCTTTTTTAAATTAAGGTTTTCAAAGCCTTTTTACCACAGTATTGTGTATTAAACAGGTACTTTTTAGCAGCTACTGCTGAGTCACTATTTCCGTGAAGCCACAATACACTCAACAAATTCTACTTTCATTATAGTGGAATAGAAGTGCTGTGCCAAGCACACAACAATGTATTACTGGCTGCTCGTGAGCACCGCTTCACAAAGCCATCTTGAATGAAAGCATATCTAAAAATGTGTGTTCACTATAGGGCAACACAGCACGAGAACAAAATGGCAATAGAAAAGGCAGGGAGCACTAACTTACCTGTTAATTTTGCACATTTACATACTAAACATTGGTAAAGGGGTAACTGGGCCCGGTCTCCTTTCAAAACTATACTACAGGGTCTTGATCCAAGCCATCTGCTGGAACTATATCATGCTGAACCAAAATCGGTTATAAACTATCTTAGCCACCAGTGTAATGCAGTGCCATGGGCCTTGAGCCATCCAACACACAACAAATTACCTTGTTCGGGCCTCAATATCTGTGTGTGAATTCACTGCCACAAAGTGGGTGACATCAGCAATGTGAACGCCCAGTTCAAGGTTACCGTTGGCTAAACTACGGATGGAGAGGGCGTCGTCCACATCTTCACAGCCCTTGGGGTCAATGCTGAACACCAAGTGTGTGTCCCTGAGGTCCACGCGCTGCTGCTCCTCCTGGGAGCTAATACTCCAGGGGTTCTCAGAAGAAGGCATCTCTCTCATCTGAAAAGTAAGGGCAAGTAACACACATTTACTCTCACATGTACTATCCTTTACCTTGACAGTTTGGTCAGTAGCAATAAATGTTTACTTCACACACAACAGGGACAACATAAGAAGAAGCACTACAAGCTTGCCACATACCCAAAGAAAAGGAACCCCACATATAGAAGCACAGCAAGCTTTCATCACACACCAAAGGTATTATGTGGGCAGCAACAGCTCAATACAGGCCAACATCAGTACAACATTCATTCACACAGAAAACATAAGGCACCTGCAATGCTCCACTCATACAACAGAAACGGCACTGGCATGTACAATGTAAGCTTGTTTCATAGAAACAGCTATTGAAGAAGCGGTTTATGGGCAAAAACACAACATGGGCTGTGGCAATGCCAGCACTGGCAAACACAACATTTGCTTCTGATAAACTTTCAGTAGTGACTGCACAAGCACTGACAATATGTGAATGTGAACCCTTCATGCCATTTGATGAAATTATGATGCTCTGTATAAAATAGCACACCTGAAAATCACTGACCTGTGCTTCAGAAAAAGGAGCAACAGAAATGCTGTTTTCCACCAGGATTGTTGAAATTTCAACTTCCAGATCCCCAATCTTCCCCAGAACGCTCACAAAGTGCCCATTGGGGTACAGAGAGTTTGCTTCCCAGGAATCAATCCGCACAATCACCCTGCAATCCTGCAGCAGCAAAAACAAACCAAAAAAGTATACAGTAGGATTGTGCTACGATTTAAACAACAATCAAACTGTTGCTTTAAAACAATGAGCGAGAGCAATAACAAGAATGTGGCAGATTTAATGCAATTATTCCACGTTTAAGCAACTGGCACCCCACAGTGGGTTCCCCACCAAATTAAACAAGTGTACAATACATAAATGTAAGCTTTAATTGCTAGGAAAGCAGGTGGCACTGCGCAGCATGTCTGAGGTGTGTTAGCAGAGCTATGTGCAGTCTCAGTACTGGAAAAGCAGGCATGCTGGAAGGCAGGTCTATCTATGCGCCCCAAGACTAGAACAGCCAAGGGTACTGCGTGGACGGATATGATAGATGCTCTTTAGAAGATCTATTTGTATTTATCAGCATTTCAATAGCAGGGCTGCAGGTCTGTGCTGAACTGCATAGAGTTTTCGGTAAGAGAGGTTGCTGAGCATTCCCAGAGGTGTAAGAGGAAGCAGTGTTAGAATAGCAGGGGATGCCTGAACAATAGATGATTTGGGTTCCGAAACAGAAATATCAAGAGCGCTAAATGCCAATCGAGCTGCACTGGTAGTGATGCTTTTGGCCCAAGTACAGCTAAAAGACATCAGGTCCATGGGATCATGTGGCTGTCAAAACAGTAAAAATCTACAAAAATAAATATCTCCTTGAAAGCTGTACAAGGATTAGAGCCCCGAGTAAGTAGAAATGAACAAGTATAATAAGTTGCTCGCAGTAAACAATAAGAAAGGAGTGCTGGCCAATGTGGCCTGACCCCACATCTACCTACCTGCAGTGCCTCTGCCTGATGTGTGCTGATCCGTATTCTAGGAATTCTGTAATCCCAAGGAGTAACTAGAATCTTCTGTGCATTTCTTGCCTGAGACTGGATCTCTTCCTTCGACGGAAACGTCACCACATAATCCCGCCAATTTTTCTGGATGACTCCAATCACCCTGCCTTGTAAAAGTCAGAATATAAGTCACCCTCCTCTCAGATTTATCGGTGAACAGATCCAAAGTGCTGCAGAAATGGACAATGAGCACATTTTCACCTCCGGTTTGTACAACACTAAAGAGGGAGAAGGGCACATGCTGAGCTCAAAGACTGCTTAGGGTTACTGGTACCAATAACAGAGTGACTGCCAGCAAAGATAGGCAACAAATTCACTTTCATTGCTTACACTAGCTTTGATATTAGGAGGATCAAGTCACTTAAATGCCAAACAGTCCCTATGCTATTACAAAAGAATGCACACTGAGTTGAAAATAATAAAGCAATGGTGCAATAAACTGTGAATTTTGAATGGATAATTTGTAAAATGGACATCCAAGTATTTGATGGGTCTAACACTAAAATCACTTGTCTCCTTCGCTCCCTCTCAATATGAAACAAACGCAAACTGTGTTAATGTTAATCTTTACCAGCTTTTATGTCCCTTCCATCATTTGGTAATTTGGGTGGTTTTCGAGGAAGATAAAGTCACCTAGTCGAACACTACTTCACTTGATGAAAGATAACGTTCACTTTGAGAATCTCTAAAAAGCCCATCAAAAGTACATTCCACAACTTGATAAAAGGTACTGCACTTTAACAATAGTTTTACATCTTGAGACTATTAAAGACTCATATGCTGTACTTAACGATGACAGCTGAAAATAAAATCGGTCCTCCCTCAAGAGAGGGGAATCTTGTGGCGTGGCCATTTTCAAATTTGCAGGTCGTTGAATACACCAGCTGTTTGTAATGAAGGTTCAATATCGGTCTCAATGTAACTCCTTTCTTCAGTATTTAAAGCAGACTGAGTACACACCTTTGCATTCTTCTTATAATGCAACTGCCACAATACAATCTTTTCGCAGGCATGACGGAACGTTTTCCATGAGCAGAAGTATTCAAACCTGTAGAATTTTCACGTGTTTGCGTTTGTGACTGTGCTGAACAAACATGAGTACAGTATATACAGCAAACTACAGACCCAATAAGCTGAGGTAACTGTCTTCCTTCTGAAATGCAAATTGCCTCAGTGTTTTAGTTTATTTTAAGTCATATTATGTATTTCACAAGACACGTCCAAACGAGATACCTAATGAATAGGCCTACAAAACCGCAGATCACTGAATACAAAGGTTTACAAACAGTGAAGTAATTTCCCTGAGTTTGAGTGCAAACAAATTGCACATAGTGTCATCCTGGAAAGAACATTTCTCTTCCCCCATAAGAAACAATCTTGCCCTGAGTGAGGTGATATGACTAGGGGTAATGAATGATCTGTCACGTTGCAGAGAAACAATAATCAATTGGGCTTTTAGCTCTTTCCCTACCCTTACCCTCAAAAGCTTTGGCATTGGAATGCAAACTAGTACTGCCATTATGCTGACTGCTATTATATACTGCTGACTCTTTTGTGGTCTGTGTGGACGTGTCATTCTTCAATGAAAGATACTTCTTTGCTGGATGGCACCCATGGCCTTGGCTACTTGTCACATTATAAACTCTAGACATCTGGTCTGTAGTTTGGAATACACAAGGAGGGGTGCCATAACATTAAATCCATCATTAGTTATCTGCTGAGGTGTTATTAATGTGGACACTCGAACTATGGCTAAACGTTCTGAAACATTATCTTCAGACTGCTCATAAGCATAGAATTTAGTAATGCTGTAGAAAAGGCTATACACTGTTTAGAAGAAGTGATCTCAGGTGGGCCCTCGGATTCGTCAAGCAAGACTCTCTAAACAACTTTCTGCAATACATCTTCTGCTCCTGGCCTCTGGAACTGCTGCTGGTCTTCGTTTGAACAAGAAGTCTGCTTTTGGTGGGAAGGCTACCATTGCAACGTTGTTTCTCCGGATCCTGTGAGAAGTCTGCAACATCCAAGGCTGTGCATCCTCCAGGGTCACAATGACTCTGTTTGCACTAGGAAGCCCAAAGGAATCTTCCTCGGAATGAAGAAGTCACTTCCCTGCATCCGCAGGCACCTCAAGACAAAGTCGATCGGCTGGTGGGGTCTGCTGTCCATGGACATCAGAAGATCCTGCAACATAGGTGATGAGTCTCTGGCCTCCTCCGGGTCCTACTCGTCTTCTAACCAACTTGGGAGACTGTGGGCCCCTGCGACTGGACTGGAATCCATGTGCACCGCGACTGTTGCACTAGCTAAGATTTGTGGACTCTTCCTCCAGATCTTCAGGCACCAAGAAACTTCGGCTTCCAGCACTCTACAATGTGAAGACCAGACCCTGTCCTGTTGCTTCTCTAACATGGGACTGCTGTTGTGTTGTGCTGGTGAAGCCTCCTTGTAACTCTCTGTGTCAATTGCCTGTGGGCCACTCGTGGGGGCTCCATTGACTTCTGCTGGCCTTCCTGCATGCTGAGGGCCAACCTTGACTCCCCTTCCTGGGTAGAGTCTCCTGGACCTTGCTGGTCCCGCAAACTTCGCAAAAGCTTCTTCAACTCCTGTTTGCGTTTGCCAGTGCTTGTTGGTGATCAGGCTGATCACGTTGAGGAACAGCTCGTAGATGACTGCTGGTTCTTCTGCAGGTCCTGGACCCCACAGCAGGACTTCTTCTCCCACCGACTTGCAGGAACTTCACCTTCAGGAGGGTGGGAATTCCCACCTGCACCACCTGGGCACCTCCAAATGTGCTGGACTTGTCACCTTCCTTTGCGGGCCCTTCACGTCTGGAACCCGTCCCTGGGTTCCATCGGCCTGGTCCACGGTTCCTGACAGCAGCTGGACAATCGGAGGAATCCACTGACTTCTGGGTCCCTGGTATAGGTACTACTGACTTCTGGGTCCCTGGTATAGGTACTTCTGTCTTCTGGATATCCTGGGCCAGAGGCACTCCCTATCCATCCTTTTGTCTGCTAGTTTCCTCTGGGTCCACTGGGAAGGGTCCTGAATTCCACAAACTCCAACCATTACTCTCTCTGTTAGTCTTTGGAAACAGCTAGGTGAGAAACTACCTTACTCCTGGTTGCTGGGGTCCACTACTGTACTTACCTCCGGTATTACTAACTGCCCCCAGACCCAAGCTAACTACCACACTTACCTTGATTGGGGTCACTCTTTCATATTACACTTTTTAAGTATATGGTTCCCCCCCCACCCAATACGACTCTGTATTTTTATGCTATTTCTGATGGTTATTGTGTGTATATATTGTGTGTAGATATCTCCAAGGGAGATACAACACTGCTAGCTTAGTAGTAGTGTTGTAATAAAGTGTTGTAGGAAGCGGACCTGGTGTGTGATGGGCACCGGAGGTAAAGGCAGCTATATCATCTAGATAAGCTGCACCATAGGCTTCCAATCCTTGGAGACCTGTATTCACCAGCCTCTGAAATATGGCAGGTGCATTTTTCAGACCAAAGAGCATCACAGTAAAGTGATAATGCCCTCCAATGGTGGAGCATGCTGCCTTTGGTTTAGCATCAACTGATAATTTGATCTGCCAATAGCCTGCAGTCAAATCAAATGTGCTAAGGTACTTGACAGATGCCGGTATCTATTAGCTCATCTGCTCTAGGGATAGGATGGGCATCTGTCTTTGTCACAGTGTTGAGCCCTCTATAGGCAACAAAGAACCTCATTTACCTTTACCCATTTTGAAAGTGAGGTTTTGGGACAAGCACCACTGGGCTAGCCCAGGTGGTATCGGAGGTGGTATCAGAGTGCTCTATGACCCCTAGGTCCAGCATCATTAGCACTTCTGCTTTGATGCAGTCTCCAACATGGTCAGGTTGCCTATAGATTTGCTTTTTATGGGCAAACTCTCCCCTGTATCAATGGAGTGTTCACACCATGTTGTCTGACCAGGTGTTAGAGAGAAGAGTTCTGAGACCTGCCCTAGGAGGTACCTGAGGTCTTCTTTCTGAGATTCAAAAAGACAGTCTGCCAGGACTACTCCATCAACTGAGTCATCAGCTGCAGTGCTGGAGAAGAGGTCAGGGAGAGGGTCACTCTTCTTTCTCTCCCTCATCAGTGGCCATGAGCAGGGTCCTGTCAGCCCTGTTATAGTAGGGCTTTAGGTGGTTCACATGAAGCACCCTAAGTGGGCTTCTGGGAGTGCCTAGGTCTACCATGTTTATGTAACTTCACCCTTCTTTTGCACTATTTTGTGGGGACCACTCCACTTGTCTTGGAGAGCCCTTGGAGCCACAGGCTCCAGGTCCCACACCTTCTGCCCTGGCTGGTAAACAGTCAGAACAGCCTTCTGGTCATGCCACTGCTTCTGCAGTTCTTGACTGTCCGGAAGGTTTTTAGTTTTAGGGGAACTTTCCATGTACTCAGCCATCCTTGATCTGAGGCCAAGTACATGGTCCACTATGTCCTGCTTAGGGGGCTTGAGAGGTTGCTCCCAGCCCTCCCTTACGAGGAACCCTAACAGGGTGCCCAAACAGAAGTTCAAAGGAGAGGGACCGCAGTAGGACATCCCATCTCCTTCAGAGTTTTTCAGAGGGTCCCATGATCATGCCCTTGGGAGTTTTTGTTAAATCTCTCTACCAAACCATTGGTTTGGGGGTGGCAAGGGGTGGTGAACTTGAAAGTAACACAACATTCCTTCCACAATGCCTTTAGTTATGCAGAAATAAAGTTGGTACCTATGTTTGATACCACCTCTTTAGGGAAGCCCACTCTTGAGAAAATTCCCAGGAGGGCCTTTGCCACTACAGGAGCTGCAGTGGCCCTTAGAGGACCATCTTCTGGGTACCTGGTGGCACCACCACCAGAATACATCTGTACCCAAAGGCTATGGGCAGGTCTAGGGGGGCAACAAAATATCCACCACAACCATCTCAAAGGGAACCTCAACCACTAGCATTGGAATTAAGGGGGCATTTGGGGTGTCACGTGTCTTGCCTCTAACTACATTTCAGCCCAAGCTGAAGCCTCCAAGTTGTTTCCTAGTAGACACTCTACAGGTAGGTCTGTGGACCAAACTATTTTCTTTTCACCAATAACCCTCCCAGCTGAGATCAACAACTGTCATGGGGTGGCATACAGTGTTATTATGAGCATCAGTCACTTGGTACTGGTGACCAAGTAGGTCTTTCTCTGGGGACACCAGTTTTTCAGTCACCATGGTGAGACTGGCACCTGTGTCCCTGTAGGCCTCTGCCTGAACACCATTTATCAAGGGTTGCTGCCTGTACGTATCCATATTAAGAGCACAGGCAGCAAGATCAATGCCCCATCAGAGACTAAAACAGCCTCTGTTGTCTCTCTGCCTAAACCAACTACACTTCCTAAAGTGGGCCCAGCTACACCCTTGGACTGGTTATTGCTACCAGACCCACGACTACTGCTGGAATTACGAGTACTAGAAGTAGAAGTGGGGGTTGTAATAGTGAGGGGTTTGGTGCCTTTCTTAGGGCAGGAGCTGTCTTATGCCTATGGGCTTTTTTTATTTTTTATTTTTTTATTTTTTTACACATATAGCACAAAGGTTTTTTTTTTTTTTTTTAATCATGGCTGGAAGAAGAGGAGGTTTTAGACCCACACCAAGAAGAGTTTTAATCGGCCTAATGAAGACTCCTTGTTTTTATGTTTGTACCCAACCTTGTCCTGAGACTTACCTGCTTCCTTTTTCTTGTTGTCACCCCCGTATGAGTTTTCTGCGCACCCTAGTTCTAACCCATTTGTTCACCTTCTTTCCCAATTCTTGGGGAGAGGTCAGATCTGAGTCAACCAAGTATTGGTGCAATAAGTCAGACACATAGTTGTTCAAAATATGCTATCTCAAAATCAGATTATACAAGCCATCATAGTCACTGACTTTGCTGCCTTGTAACCAGTCTTCCAAAGCTTCAGCAGAACAGTCCAAAAAAAGTCTACCCAATCTTGGAAGGACTCTTTCCTGGTCTCCCTGAACTTGATTTTATATCGCTCAGTGGTGAGGCCAAATCCATCTAAGAGTACAAATTTGAGAACAGCAAAGTTGCCAGCATCTTCTTCCCTGACAGTGAGAAATCTATTTTCCCCTCGTCACAGAAGGAGAGCCACAGAATAGCAGCCCACTGTCTCTGGGGGCCCATTGTACCGTACAGGCCCTCTTTGGAACAGTGAAGCACTTGGTAATGTCATCCCCTACCTTGTGGGGTGGGGTGGGGTGGGAACCTTGTTTAAGTTTCTGGAGTCCAAAGAGTCCACCCTGACCCTAGGCTCCCTGAAACCAAAGCTGCTGGCACCATGGGGTGCTAATCAATCAATCTATCCCTCTCCCTCTCCCTCCCTCTCTCTCTCCACTACTAAGGCCTCCCTGACTAGGGCTAGCTGTTGCTGCTGCAGCCTCAGCTTGGCCTCCTCCAGTCTCACCTGCCTGAGTTCCCCTATCTAGGGAATATTCTCCTGGAGATGAACAGTGTCCCCCCCCAGGGATTGAGGTGACATGAGTGAGCAGAGGAGGATCTATCCCTATTTTTAGTGACCCTCTCAACTAGTCCTCTGGGCACAAAGGGAGCCCTACTGGTATGGCTTCCCTTTCCACTACCTGAAGTGCTCCTAGCTAGGCTAGAGGGTTTACTAGGGACTCTGTGATCCACTGAGGGACCCTGCTGACCCTCCTCCGTGTCTAGATCCTGTCTTTCTAACACTGGGGGGCTAGAGTCTGCATCTTCCTCCCCCTCCTTCTGGCTACCAGCATGGTCCTGGTCATCCTGGAGGAGCAGGCCGAGAAGCAGACTTGTTAGGGTTCATCCCTGTCTTCATGTTCCTTTCTGAGCACATCTCCCTCAACTCTTGGAAAGTGAGGCCCACATATTGAGGTCATGGCCTGAGATGTGTTCTGCTCTGAAGACATGGTTTGTTGTTAGGGCGGTGTAGGTGTGCCTAACTACCCTAACCTCTAATCTCTCAGAAGAAGTTTAGAGCAAGGGCTATGTCTAGACCCCTAGCATTACCTACATTTAAGAGACTAGTTCCCGGACACTCAGTACACTGTGTACCCCTAGTCAATAAGTGGTCTTTCCTGTGGAAACTACCAAGTGACAGAGTGGTAAGGCAATTGCAAGTGCTTATCCCACTGCTGCACCACTAATGTAGGGAGCTGGCCTGGTGTGTGGCGGGTACCGGAGGTACTTAACACCTTATACTAGGTCCAGATATCCCCTATTAGTGTAGTGTAGGCAGTGTCTGGAAGCCAGGCCCTCTAGAGGTAGCTGTGGATGAGCAGCATAGGCTTATCTAGGAGACATGCAAAGCCCGTGCAATACCACTGTAGCCACACAGCATTTACACACATGAAAGAAAACACTCAGTGTTGCAAAAATAAAGGTACTTTATTTTAGTGACGCAATACCAAAAAGTACTAGAGAGGCACCCCTCTAATACAAGGTAACACAATAGATATGTACACTAGTAGTCAGTAATAGGCATAGAAAGTGATAGAAAACAGTGCAAATGCAGATACACAATAGTGACCCTAGGGGGAGCCCAAACCATATACTAAAAAAATGGAATGCGAACAAAAGACCCCCACCTAGGTAAGTGGAATGTGTAGACGGGAGCTGGGGGTACTAGGAAACCCCAAAGTTAAGTACCACAGTGTCCCCTAGCGACCAGGAGGAAAGGAGAAAATTACTAGATTTTCCCCAAACCACCCAAAAGGAAGAAAATGAAGAAAATGCAACACCCAGACAAGACTGCAAGAAACCAGCAGTGGATTCCTGAAGAGGAAGACCTGTGGGAGAAGGGGACCAAGTCCAGAAGTCACAGAAGAGTTCCAGGAGGAGCAGGAGGGAATGGAGCTCTGGAGCAGGTAAAGAGTTCCTGGAGGATGCAGTCGACGTCCCACGCCGAGTGGATGAGTGCAGTCGGTCTGTGGTGTGAAAAAGCCACCAACAAGCCTTGGCAAAAGCAGAAGCCGCGGTGAAGCGAAAGTGGAGCTGCCAGGGACCAGCAAGATCCAGGAGGGCTCAACCCACAGGGGGAGTCCAATGGGGACCCTCAGCAAAGCACAGGGTCCAAAGAAGAAGAGGCAGCCCCCACAGGAGACCCACTGGATGAGGAACCAGGAGTCACAGAGGAGCCCAGGCAGCACTAATGGAGAAGGGTCCCACCCAGCAGGAGGAGCAGGCAGAGGGATCTGCGTCGCAGGAAGGAGTACTTGGGGCTGGGGCTACACGGGGCCTGAAGATCCCTTGGAGGAGATGCAAACAAGCCTGGGTAGCTGCAAGAGATGCGGTGCAAGGGGATACTGTCATGCGCGGAAAGGCAAGGGCTTACCTCCACCAAAGTTGCACAGCTGGCAGAGAGGACCAAGAGGACTACTCTGGACCACCACCCGTGATGCACGATCCACGCAGCTCAAGATGAGAGGTGCACCACACAGCCTGTCGATGTTGCTTGCTAATGCAGGGGAGTGACTTCACTCCATGGGAGATTCCTTCTTCCTTCTTCTGCAGACTGAAGACTTGCCTCCCTCAGAGGAAGCACAGCCCGGGAAATGTTACAGAAGCTAGAAGGAGCTGTGGAAACAATGTTGCAAGCTGAGTCTTTGTTGTGGATGCAGATTGTCTGTTCCTGGAGGTTCCAGTCACAGTTCGAGTGGCTAGTAGAGGTTGCAGAGGAGTCCTGATGGAATCTTGCAAACCGAATCGGAGGACCCACCCAAGGGAGAGAGGCCCTAAATAGCCCTGAAAGGGGGATTGGTCACCTAGCCAGATGCCCACCTATCAGGAGGGGGCTCTGACATCACCTGCCTGACCTGTCCACTCAGATTCTCCCAGAGGTCCCTGCCAACCTTGGATTCAAAATGACAGAACCCAGGGACATGCTGGAGGTGCTCTGTGCACCACCCCTGGGATGGTGATGGACAGGGGAGTGGGAACTCCCCTCTCCATTGTCAAGTTTCGTGCCAGACTAGGGACTGTGGGTCCCTGAACCGGTGTAGACGGATTTATGCACGGAGGGCACCAAATGTGCCCTTCAAAGCATACTGCAGCTTGGGGTGGCTACTCCTCCCAAGCCATGTAACACATATTTCCAAGGGGAGAGGGTGTTACCCCCCCGTCTCCCAAAGGAAATCCTTTGTTCTGCCTTCCTGAGCTTGAGCTGTTCAAGCAGCAGGAGGGCAGAAACCTGTCTGAGGGTTGGCAGCAGCTTGGGCTGCCCGGAAAACCCCAGAAGACTGGTAGAAGCAATGCTGGGGGTCCTCTAAGGAGCCCCCAGAGTGCATGGAATCATACTTCCAATACTGGCAACAGTATTGGGGTACAATTCCGACATGTTTGATACCAAACATGCCTAGGTTCGGAGTTACCATTATGCAGCTGGACAT
This sequence comes from Pleurodeles waltl, assembly GCF_031143425.1. Taxonomy (NCBI): domain Eukaryota; kingdom Metazoa; phylum Chordata; class Amphibia; order Caudata; family Salamandridae; genus Pleurodeles; species Pleurodeles waltl. The sequence goes on along the minus strand of NC_090440.1, from coordinate 546,057,671 downwards.
AGGTAGCGACCTATGTCCAGTACACGCATAAAATGGCAACCCCACACTCACGAAGTCCAGGAAAATGGAACTGGAGTTCGTGGGGACACCTCTGCTAGTGCAGGGGTGCCCTCACGCACAAGTACTTGCACCCTACCCTCTGGGCTAAAAGGGCCTGCCATAGGGGTGACTTACAGTGACCTGACGCAGTAACATGTAGTGAAAGGGTGCAGGGTGCAATGGCAGGCCTACAGATACACTTTGCATAGGCTCCCCATGGGTGGCATAATACATGCTGCAGCTCATGGGCATCCCCTGGCACCCCAAAGCCCTGGGTACCATATACTAAGGACTTGCATGGGGGAACCAGTATGCCAAATGTGGGGTGAAAGTAACCAAGTTGCCAAGTTAGAAGGGAGACAGCATAATCACTGGGGTCCTGGTTAGGTAACATTTTCTTGCCTACGCTATCCAGCCTCTTGGATTCCCTGTCCGGGGGAGAGCCAGGGAACATGCCAATGGAAGTTGAGGATTTGACTACCAAACTCTCAGGGGTGGGGTGTTGGGTGAGGAAGCTAGGATCACCCGGGGCAGGGCGATAGCGGCAGGCAATTGTCCTGTTCACAAGAGCCCATATACTGGGCTTGGACCAAGTTCCCAGCAGGACATCTGTCAGTGCTTCATTAAAGGACAATAGGAGTTCATATGAGAAAGACCCAGGCTGAACCACTTCCGTCAAGAGGTTAGTCTTGATCTCCACAGAGGGAAGCTCGAGGTCAAGGGCCTCCGCTGCCTTCTTCAGCACCATTGCATAACGGTAGGTGGAGAGAGCAAGCCAGCATCTGGCGAGGTGTCCAGTCCACTGGCATCTCCTAGTTCCTCACACCAGTCCAAAGAAGCTGGGGTCTCTAAATGGTCCAGTGCCCCCTCCCACTCTTCACTCATGCCTGGCTGCTCCAGAAAACTCTCAAGCAACGACCTCGTACCAATGGGCCCTGCTGGAGTCGATCAATGGCATTCTGACTCTGAATCGTCTGGAATGAGAATGGGGCTAGTGCCACCGATGGGCGGCTTTGCAATCAGCACCGGAGAAAGTCACACTGGCACGAACGGCGCCAATCTGGATCCAAAAGAACCCATCGGAGCCGAGGCCGGAGCTGCCAGCGCAGAACCGGACGGGCCTCCTCCGACCCCGCAGGCACTCCAGAGGAGTTGGCCCACTCGAATATGCAGCTCATGGCCTCGTAGAAGTCTTTTAGTTGAGCGGGGTCCGAATCTCGTCACGTTGGCAGGTGGACGAGGTGAAGTTGAAGTCCATTTAGAGTTCTTCTTGTGCCTCTTCCCAGAGTGTTCCAAGGACCTTGAGGAAGAAGATTTGGGGCTCCTAAAGCGGTCCAGCAAACTTCTTCTCGACCGTGACCTCCTAGGAGTCGCACTAGCTGGCGTCGTCCATCAGGCCACAAGCAGCTATTACGGCTACTGTAGGTACATAGCAAATAGACATGTGCAATTCAAAATCGGAGAGCCATGCAAAGTACTTCACTTCTGCCCAATTAATTCCACCCCATAATAAAATGTTTTATTGATCAATACAATCAATATAGATGAGACATGTAGGAAAAATAGTTATTTAAGCCACAATGCTTATATGGTAAGTCAGGACTAATCATAAGCAAGGCAATGCTAAAAGCGTTTAAGTTCTAATCAGCTCATTCCACAAGATGACAGAATTATTGTTTGATTACATCAGTACATCAGAGCACACATGATGATACTGCCCAAGAAATTTTAACCGGTTTAAAGCCTGAATTATATGTTGCCAGATGGGCTACTACATCACATCGGTGATGGATATCCTGTCCGACAAAATATATATCCCATTATTTCCTGTGAAATTTCGGCAGATGGGATATTCGTCACCGATGTGACGGAGTAACCCAGCCACCAAAACCTACATTAAGCCCTTAGTTTCCACATTTACCCAGTCCACAGATACATAGGGAACCAGTAGTATCATGAGAGATTATAATCTCTGCACTAGCATGTTAGAAAACAATCCAACCTTTCACTATCATGACTAACATACTGGGATGTACTACTTGAAGACCAAACAGCACAAAAACAACGTAAATAAATAAACGTAAATTTAAGAGAATAATTCTGACAAAGGCTATGTTGGAACTCTCTTGAATTCCACCATGTAACCCACACACTAGGCTTCACTCATACCTGTAGGCATCAACTCGCTCTGAGCCTCCCCAGTTGTTTTGTCATCTGGCTCATTCTCGCTCAGTGCACTGAATCGGCCTTTCCACTCGTTCTTTGGCAGCATTTCCACTGCCACCACGTCCCCATGGATAGCCCTGTTACGGGCTTTGTTGCCGTGGATGAGGATGTCACTTTGGAGATCTTAAATAAAAATATGCATTCATTAGGAAATTAGTAGTGTTGAGAGGGAGAGTAAGTGCCAAACATATTTGCTTTGATAATAACAAACATTTAAATATGTTTTCGGCTAAATTTGCAGTTGTACTTTAGTTAAGAATCCAAAAAGCAGCATTACAGTGTTCCTAAAGTGTTCAACTGCATCAAAATCTAGGGTACAACAAATGCTTCATTTGAATGCAATATCACCTGGTGTACATTTATCTCAATCACCCACCTTCTTCATTATAGACTAAAAAAGGAGGTATACTTTAAAGCATTCAGCATTCATACGGGTAGAATGGACTAGGCACATTACTCTAACCACATAAACTAAAGAATTATGCAACATGTAGGAAAGTACCTACTTTTGACATGGTTACCTCCAATTTATGCCTTGTACCTGATGTGATTTTGACTGAAAGGTCCCCAGTGCCAGAACGCTTTACCAAATCCGTGCAATTGTTTCACCAATTGGCAAATCCTTTAGCATCCTTTGTACGTCCCTAGTAAACGGTACCCCTGGTATTTAGTGCCTGAGGTACTAAAGACAGTCTGTGAGGACTGCAGCACAACTTGTGCCACCTTAAGGGACCCTTCACCAAGCACATGCCAGGCTGCCATTGCAGGCTGTGTGTCTTGGAGGAGACAAAAAAAAAAACATGACATGTCACACTGCCTGTGTGGCATGTCCCCTGACACTGCATGCAATATATGTAAGTCACCTCTACAGCACGCCTTTCCCTTCTAAGGCAGGGTGCAGTATATTACATGTGAGGGCATATCTGCTCCTGCAGAAATGCCCGTGCTATAGTAGGTAGGCAGTGAAGACATTTTAGGTACATGTGCTGTACACTGGTCAATAGAGTTCCCCAGCTACCCGATGGCTTCACTGAAGATAGGGATGTTTGGTATCAAAACATCTTGTATTGATAAACCCACACTGATTCCAGTGATGGAATTATCAATACATGCACCCAGAGGGCACCTTAGAGGTGCCCCCTGAAAACCTAACAGCCTCTGGTGTGCTTGGTGACTAGTATGAGCCAGTCTGCCACCACCAGACAAGAGTCTGGTCCTCTAAGGTGAGAGCCTTTTCTCTCGGGATATCACATTTCAGAATCTGCCATCTTGGTATTGGCAGATTTAGGAATTATGGGACAGGGTTATGCCCGCTTCCCACAGGAAGTGATCACATAGGGGATGTAGTGACCCCAGTGTAATTACCTACTACCCTACGCTCCCTGAAACGCCCCTAACTTCAATATTTAAGGGAGCCCCTGGCACCAGAGAAGCAGATCTTGATGACCTAAGAAGACCAAGGACACTAAAGAGCCGCAAAAGTAGAAGAGGAGAAAAGTAGCAGCTGACCTGGTACCAACCCCGCCGGCCTGTCTGCAATCCTTGCTGAATCCTACACTAAAGTCGACTCTGACTCATTGTATTGAAAATAAGTATGTTTGACCACTGACTATTGGCTTTACCGTGGCGTTAGACATTGCAGTTGAGACATTGCAATTGAGCTGTGTTTGTCCACATGGTAAACTAAACTTGTTTTTTCATATTTTCTCTCACGAACACAAACAGTTCATGATAAGAAAGTACATAGTTTTTGTTTTCTTCAGTGCAGGGAACAGTTCGGCCTTGGGAGAAGACCCGTAAAAGGCTGGCCAGTTTTCAGCGATTTTCTTCCATCACTGACCTACAGTAGCCAGCATGTTTGAATATTTCCATCTGTTAGGTGGGTGGGGGGAGGGGGGGTGGGGGGGGCTATAAAAGAGGTGGCCCTGCTCAGTAGCGAGAGAATTTCCAAGACCTCGGACAGGATTGGACGTCAAATGCCCGACACTTGTCCCGTGAGGGTGAATAGCTTTCTCGCAGTTGAATGGGGTCATCTTCTTGCTGGCATGAGAAAGATTAAGTGCTTGGCAGGCCCTACGGTAATTAATTTTTACTTTATCCTTTGCTTTGCAATTATGCTATAATATAATCACATTTATTTTGATATATTTTCCTTTCATTGCTGGGACTATTTTTAAAAGTTTGCCTTCGAAATACTAATCTCTTTTTAGGAACCTCGTGGTGAAGTAATATTAAATGTCTTCTTTGAACTAAGAATTGCATTCCAGAGATTTTTGTCAGCTCGGTCATTAGTGAAAGCAAAACACTCGTCCAACAGCTGTGACTCCAGAAACCCAGGAGGGCTGCCTGAGTAAATAAAAACTCAAGATCTCCAGTTAGCAGCGGACCTGTTCTCTTACAAACTCCAAAGAAAGGACTCTGAAGCCTCTGGAACCGCCAAAACCAGACACCTGAAGTCACCACTGCACCTGTTGCCTCCGGCCCGAGTTCAAGTGGACCACTGATGCCAACCGGTTCCACAAGCCTTCAGGACTCCCCGACAACAGCCGCAGCCTCTACGTGCAGCCCCCTTTCTACCATGACCACTCTGGTAAAGAAAACCCAACACCTGAAGACACCTCTGCATCCATCGCCCTGGGCCGGGCCGGGACCAAAGTTGCCAGAGCATCGTGAGGCTTGAGCCCCGCTGTTGGTTCAGCCCCACTGGCTTCCTAGCCAGAGCCTGCAGCCTCTTTTCACAGTGACCAATCTCCATTGAAACGCACTGGGCACCCAATGCTGTTTTTCACCCTTCACCCAGTCCCCCCTGTGCCGCTGGTGGTGTACTGCTGGTGCTGCCTTGGACCTTGCCCACCACTCACCTTGACTCCTTGAGATTGGTCTTGTAAATCACTGTACTCTCCCTGCTTGGAGAACTTGTTCTTCCTCCCACGGGATAACATTGCAGAACTCAGAAATTGCACACCCACTTTTTAAATGTAAAAAGAATATAAATTACAAAATGTACTTACCTGAACGATTTGTCTCTGATGCCTATGTATATATAAAGATATGTGCTATTTTTATAAATTGGTGAGGATCTCCTTTGTGAGTTGTTTCCCTCAATTACTGACCATTGTGTGTATTTGTGGATGTCTTGCACTCCTACTTGGAGATAGGATGCTCGAGCACACTACCTCCAAATAGAGCACTTTGGGATTGCATAGCAAGCCCTGGACTCTTTTCACAGTATGTCTAGTTTTTGACATAACACATAAAGAGCCAGCTTCCTACACAACATGTTTGGCAAGCCAACCAAGTCGCAGATCATGAAAATCTGAGCTTACATGGCTCATCAATCCTGTTTGAACCTACTAATGTTCAATAACTTTATAGACTTTCCACTCTGCTATTCTGAAACATCATTAATCGTATGAACCTAGACAAGGTTGTGTAGAAATAAACTGGATCAAAGCCATTATGTTAGCAAAAAGATGTCCTGTAACATACATCAAGGAACTCTTCCTTAACAACTCTTCTCAACATCAAAAACCTTGAGTGAGCTGACAGTGCCTATTCATTTGAAGAATGCAAAATGCCTCTTCTTAAAAAAGAAACTCTTACCATCCCAGGACAATCCGTGTGAGGGGAAAAATCAGGCAACATCAGGTGGATTAAGCACAGCAAACGTTTCCTCATTATGGCATAGATCAGAAGATACCCTTGAAAACATGAGCAAAACTCCACATCTTACTGAATAAAAGCTTCCACACAGCACATGGGAGTCCACTGCAGCTGGAAAGCACGATTCAAGAGCCAATGATAGGCTACAACACTGTTTAACATAAAAGTGCATATAATAATCCAAGCAACCGAATAGCCCTGCAATTCTAGATAAATGCTGATACTCTGATACTTCTTTCCCTCACCATCAGTAAGGTGCACCTTCTGACTGGGCAGGGACAGAGCATAGCAACACAGACCCTTGAACGTTAATGTCCAGCATTCCAGTCCGGACAGGACGGGCACCTAAAGATCACAGGTGTGCTCACATCTGCATTTGCCCTCTATCAACATCATGTTAGACGATGAATATAAGGCTATTTCACAGGAGTGCAAAGCATAGCAGCACAGCAAAGAACAGCAGTTAATGATAGAGCCAGTAACAGTCATTTCACATGTATTTGATTTTTGCCTGTGCATGCCGTCATCCGTACCCCTCTGCTTGATACCCCACAACATCCTGCACCTTTCTCCCTTGGCACAACCATCAGCATGTCTAAGTGTTAATCATTCTACACAGAAGTCCACTTTTGTCACCTACAGTCACTACAGGAAATTGCATTTTCTCTTCTAAAATCACTAAGCAGAATCTGCTCCCAGGTAGGGCCCAAATCTGCCCTTCCCTCGTGCTGTACAATACACGTAGTAAAGGCGTGTTAAACAGCAGACTGTCAAAGCACATCATAAAAATTAGCTGACCTATTCTAGTATGCCTGACAGAAAATGGTTAAGATAGAGTATCAGTACCTAGGTTGGGTAGAAGGAAATGCATGAAAGGTGTTTTACAAGTGAGATATGGCCACAGAGATAGTTATACATGTTTTCATACTTATATAATTGTTGAAACATACCATGAAGCTTCTGGCTGAGGTTGTGGGATGTACACTGTTGTGTAGCTATTTTAGCCATGTTTTAGACACATTGTTTTAGCTAACTAGGCCTGCAGCTGTGCCTTTTAATACAGTTACATTTTATTCAGCGTTGCTTTATTTTTCTAGCAATAGCTACTTTAGCGGTGCTATTTTATTTTCTCTATCTCGTTGTTCTTTCACCTAGGAAAGCATTACGTTCTTAGAAAGGCATTTATTTCACCTTGTGCTTTCTTCAAGGCTACAGTCAGATAGGAGGTGTGCTGTGTCTCCAGCATTCACAGAAACACACATTCAAAAGTGGGGCACATTTCTTAGAATGTCAGCTCTTTTATTATAAAAAAAACCTTTGTCCCAGACACGTTAGAGGGAGAGGGAGATTCCAGCCAGATGAGCACAACTGTGCTGATTGCTGCAAGCTTCACTACAGCTACCTGCTTAGATGACGGAGCCCTGATCCAGATGGGGACGGTGACTTTTCTTTAGGTATGAGGGATAATGTTCTCCCAGGGGGAAACCCAAGGGAGATTAGGCTTAGTATGCTGTGCTCATACCGTAGGTGAGGGGCTATAGATCCACCAACCCCTGTTTAGACAGGATGATAGGTCTGTTTCTGTGTTTTACATTTTTAGTCACACTGCTCCTATTGTTTTTTTATCATCCTCGTTATTGCTATGCATATGCTTTTATATACGATGCAGATATTTTAATAAATGCTTATTTAAATATATTCTGCCTTTGTTGTCTTTTCCTGAGTGAGATCTTGGTAACTGAGAGACCGTGATGCGATCTGATGTACCACGATTCCCTGGGGAGTCTATCTCACCATGAGCTTGGTTGCCACAGTCATCTGCTTCAGAGATGGGGCTCTGCTAGTTAGCTAGACACCCCGGATTGGGGAAAACAGGTGTCACCTGGTGTGGAATTGTACTCAGTACCCTCAATCCAGGCGATCTTACTGCCCAAATCCAGTAGCCTCATTACCCTAATGAGAATCTACGCAACAAGACCGCAAGGGAGAAGTGTATAAGATAGTGAGGGACACAAGTGCTCGAATGTCAGAATATTAGAATGTTTTCGATTTTGGGGAGTTCATCATAATTACTGCAACAGCCATCCAGGGACGGTTGACTGTGAAACAGCTGAACAACTGTTTGCAGGTGGGGAGTGTATGTGGGGAAAAGAAAAAAGTATTTGGGTGTTGCCAGCCACAAGATGATAGGAAAAGACAAAGAAAATTATGATTTGGATCAAGGAAGAGGAAGGACCTTCAATGGCCAAAATCTTAGAAAGTAAATAAAAGGCAAAATGTTGAGTTGAAGGGAACAAATGAGTGGCAGGTGTGCAAGAAGGAGAAAGAAAAGTATTGATTCAGAGCACCCAACTTCTTTTATAGCTTCTGGGTTAAGAACACAGAAGTAGTATGTAGTAGCCAACATTACACTTGCATGATCTACCATTGGTGTGATCATCACGTTATCTACTTGAACTCCAACATAAGGTTCTGTAGAATGCTAAACTTGATAATAACAAACCTTTGGTAAAAAAAAGTCCTATGTTTCATTCACACAGAACACCTTGTCGCAGCACTTCTCTTCTTTAAGCCCACAACGACTAATTAACATCCTCCTCCTGTATTAAAGCATATGCTGCCTCTTGGGAAATAGGTCACTGTGGTGTTCTCCAATCTACCTACAAGTGGAAAGCAGCCAAAACAGTTTACATTTCAACAGTTCCGAGACATAGCACATTGTTTTTGGGACATGCAAAAGAAAATTATGAGAGGACTACTCCCTCGAGCTTGAGGATCAACTCATTTCAGCAGCAGAATGGGTATAAAAGTGCAGCAGATAGCTAATGATCTCTTTGATCTGAGTAAATCAGGATATATCTTTCCACTACTGTACAGCTTCCAAAGAACTCAGGTGGTCGGAGCTGTTGAGAGCTTGGGTAAACTGTATTGCATGGACACATGGTCTTCCTGATTTCTTGTCGAATTCACTGCCTCCAGAAGGCACCATAATGCTATGGTCTAAATTGTCCTGTGTTTTAATAAAAGGAGATAACATCACAGCTGCTAAGACAGCTCTACAGTGTCTGATGGTGAAAGAGGGTATCCAGCTTAGGACAAGCTCCCTGGTTTCAAATACTTTCACAATTTAGCTCAATCATATCGCTGAGGATCTTCACAAAGGCACAAAAGGTTTCATCTGATTTACACATTTCTTAAGGATGATTCTTATTAAGAGCAACACAAAACAAATGGTAATTTGCATGTAGCAAATGTTTTCAGTTAATCTATTTCCACACAGATCTGATAAATGTCAATAAACAAGGCGTGATGAAAGAGCACTACCTCTGCCTCCACCATGACAAATCTGAGGAGTTTTCTATTATTGGGTGGGGGAGCAGAAGTTAAAACAATATCTTTCAATGTGTCACACACCTAGGAGCAGTCCAAGTCGGTCACAAAAAAAAAAAAAATTGTTAGATTCAAATCTGATCCTCACCCAAAGTTAACATAATGGTAAACAGTGTGAACAACTTCTGCAACAACATTTACTTCTTAAAAAGCAATCCTCAAGTTACCACACCTGGTCTTCGGCTACTGTACATTCTATATGAGCCTTTCCACAACTAACAGATAGCATGTATAGTGGAAAAGAGAGGGATCACTTTCATATCAATACCAAATTTAAGGACGTTTGTTGGGATAGGAGTGACCTATGCATGGTGAATAGGAGTATACCTCTACCCTGACAGCTCAACTGTATGTGAAACTGGTAGATGAATTTATGTTTGGTCCTAGCATCACATTACTAACATAATCACAGAGGTCTAGGCCTGTCCCTGGTAGCAAGAATGTGATCTGTATTATGGAGAAGTGCACAAACCATGCCCTTGTGGCGGGCATGGGATTTCAATCCACGCTCTGGTTAAGTAATATAAAAGGCGAGGTGGCAGCGTAACAGGTTTTTGTGAATCTTTAATATGACCAGACTTTTTGCTCTATGTTTCTAGAGATCTGTTGAGCTCTCCCAAGTACATTTATACTTTCTATTTGAATCCCCAGACTTTATACTGACATTCCACGTGCATGGTGAGTCTATGCATATGTAATAGGTGTATAACACATGTGAGGTAGTAGGACTCTGGGTGTTGTGAGAGTGAGAGTGCTAGGACATGTAAGATCCATTGTGAATGACAGCAGGTTGAGCATGACAAAAGATTGAGGAGGGATACAGTTTTCCCATAACGTGAAAGTGTACTGCCTTCACTCCTCTGGCTGGACAATGGCAATTCAGACACTGAAATGACAGGATGGAGACAGGGCTCGTTTTTGTTGGCAAGGGGCTTCTGATTAGTTCTTCCTGATTGCTAACATTTGGTAGATGTTTGGGCTGAAGGGTGGAACTGCAATTTGTTGTTCAAGGTGAGGAAGTCTGTAGACAGGACGTGTCTTTTTGTGTGCCCCGTATTACTGCTTCCAGAAGGTTGATGGTAGCCAGAGGCAGATATCTCACACTATATTGTGCCTTTGTTTTGGATACTGCTGTTTGGAGTCATCACCATCACTATCTGCTGTGAGAGCCATCACCTTACACAAATGCTGCATCCGAGGATCCACCAGACAATGACATTTGATGGAGAACCAAACCAATCCTGAAACCTTAGACAGTGCATCCACATCCTCAATCTGAAAAAGTCTAAAGTTAGAATTCAAATCACTCCACTATTTTAGTTCCTAGTTTTTCTGGCAGAGCAAAGGAGTGTGCGGCGGAGTACTCAAAGGACTGCTGTGTGCATGACAGTCATTCACTTAGGGGTGATGAGACATCCTCCTGTCATTTGACACTTGCTGAAGAAACTGAGGGTCTGCCTACAGCACAGAGAAGCTGCCTGCCGTGAAAGGGAAGGAAAGTGCTGGCACTGCAGAAGGAAAGACTGTCAAGGGGAAGCCCAGCATGTTCTCGGCATGTGATACCCCCAAAAGTAACTGACCATTGAAGAGGAGTGGAACAAGTCCTGAACCAAAGTGTGATGGTCCCCCAGTCTTCCAGTACCCTTTAGGTGTAAGATGTAGTATATCACCTCATAATCATGCTGCTGGCATTCCAACCCAAAGTCTTTTGGCTGCTGTTGACAATAGAAGAGTCTTTAGACACAAGCATCTGCATGCATCAATCAGGAGACTTCAACTGCCGAAGATGAGCACCTACTGCCACCTACCCAAGAGGCTGTAACTGCTAACTGCCCAAGATGAACGCCTGCCTGCATCGGCCCAGAGGCCACAATTGGCAACACACCAGCAAAGCATGCTTTAATCCCAGTCATAGGGGAGTTGCACGGGCACCCACCGTGTGTAGTCCCTAGCTGCTAAAGCCCAGCATGCGAAGTCACTGACCCTACCACTCTGCACTTCCGAATTACTTCACTGTTTGAGCAAGCAACACAGGGCTGCATCGCAGAGACTGAGAGACTGGGCCTAATACCCAAAGTGGATGTTTGCTGCTAGGATGCTAAACTTTGTCAATACAAAGTTCTTAGGTCTAAAAAAAAAAAAAAATACCCTACTGAACACACCAATTGGATAATATTAGCCTACACTACACCATATTCGTGTCTTTGCTTGGAGTTACCCAACTTAGAGAGAAAATCCCAAGTGAGAGGGGAGAAGAACGCACCTTTGAAGGGCAACAATATTTCACTAGACCATGTAGTAAGATTGCAATGCAGGATCTGGACACTTTTACTGATGCTTTGCTGCATGATTAAAGTAGTTTATTTGAAGAAAAAGGTAAGCACTGAGTCGAACAATATATTATTGTGTCTGTTTGTTGTATTTGTGAGCTCTTGCCCCTCCACATTACCTCTATGGGCTCATTTGTAAGGCTTTGCCCTGAATGTGACAGGGAAGAACGTTCACTTCATGATCACATTTAGAATTTGACTTTAGAGCAGATTCTGCTATTTATGGTCATTTAAGGCCTGACTTATAGAAAAGTCAAATATGACAATGGATGTGTAAAATGTGTAACAAAAGATTCAGGGAGGAAACACTGATAAATTAAATGTCAAAATTAGAAACACTTTTTTTAATGTTGGACCCCAAAAGCACCAGGGTGTCAGGACATTCTTACTCTGCCCCTTATGCTTAATTATATATCTACACTGAGGATGTGGGGGCAGAGCCTGGAGTCCTGTAATGGTGGCTGCAAAATTGTCCTTCAGGTTGAGGCCAGTCAATGAGATTGCTCGGTCCCACAGCACCGAGACAAGTGATAGGAAAAAAGAGGTCTCTCAAACAATCAGATTAATTAGTACCAATAATTATAGCTAACTGAAGTAACTAGATCTCATGCCATCACAGTGCACTGCTTATGACTTCACATATTACATCACTGACATATTCTATGACATCATTGATAGCTTCACTGATTACACATCTGATGTGACATCATAGATGACATCACTGTGCAAGGCGAGGGCAAGAGATAATTACTTCAGTTAACAATAACTGATGCTTTTCAGGTTTTTTTTTAGTTTACAATGTTACATTCAAACTGACATTTTCACCTAACTATAAGGTCACCACTTTAATCTTTATTTTTTCCCTATTAATTTCTAATGTTTATTTCTAAAGTATTATCAGGTTTTTTTTTTTTAACCACACCTAATTATGTCATCCCTTTAACCTTTGTTTGCTTCGGTGACATATATATATATACATACATACATATATATATATATATATATATATATATATATATATATATATATATATATATATATATGGAAAATGTCACTTACCCAGTGTACATCTGTTCGTGGCATTAGTCACTGCAGATTCACATGCTGTGCACATCCCGCCATCTGGTGTTGGGCTCGGAGTGTTACAAGTTGTTTTTCTTCGAAGAAGTCTTTTCGAGTCACGAGACCGAGGGACTCCTCCCATTTCGGCTCCATTGCGCATGGGCGTCGACACCATCTTAGATTGTTTTCCCCCGCAGAGGGTGAGGTAGGAGTTGTGTATGCTAGTAATAGTGCCCATGCAATGGAGTAATGTACATAATGTAGTTTAAAGTAATATATTTACAAATATACAGATGTTCAGGATCAACTTCTAAACGGCTACAGGCTCCCGGGGAGGCGGGTGGGCGCATGTGAATCTGCAGCGACTAATGCCACGAACAGATGTACACTGGGTAAGTGACATTTTCCGTTCGATGGCATGTGTAGCTGCAGATACACATGCTGTGCATAGACTAGTAAGCAGTTATCTCCCCAAAAGCGGTGGTTCAGCCTGTAGGAGTTGAAGTTGTTTGAAACAATGTTCGTAGTACTGCTTGGCCTACTGTGGCTTGTTGTGCCGTTAGCACATTGTAGGAGGCTGGACTGGCTTGTAGTGAGTACCAAGGGGTACTTGCACCTTGCACCAGGCCCAGTTATCCCTTATTAGTGTATAGGGTGTCTAGCAGCATAGGCTGATAGATAATGTTAGCTTAGCAGAGCAGCTTAGGCTGAACTAGGAGACGAGTGAAGCTCCTACAGTACCACTAGTGTCATATGCACAATATCATAAGAAAACACAATACACAGATATACTAAAAATAAAGGTACTTTATTTTTATGACAATATGCCAAAAGTATCTCAGTGAGTACCCTCAGTATGAGGATAGCAAATATACACAAGATATATGTACACAATACCAAAAATATGCAGTATAGTCTTAGAAAACAGTGCAAACAATGTATAGTTACAAATAGGATGCAATGGGGACACATAGGGATAGGGGCAACACAAACCATATACTCCAAAAGTGGAATGCGAACCACAAATGGACCCCAAACCTATGTGACCTTGTAGAGGATCGCTGGGACTTTTAGAAAATAGTAAGGGTTAGAAAAATAGCCCACCCCAAGACCCTGAAAAGTGAGTGCAAAGTGCACTAAAGTTCCCCAAAGGACACAGAAGTCGTGATAGGGGAATTCTGCAGGAAAGACACAAACCAGCAATGCAACAACGATGGATTTCCAGTCGAGGGTACCTGTGGAACAAGGGGACCAAGTCCAAAAGTCACAAGCAAGTCGGAGATGGGCAGATGCCCAGGAAATGCCAGCTGTGGGTGCAAAGAAGCTGCTACTGGACAGTAGAAGCTTAGGTTTCTGCAGGAACGACAAGGGCTAGAGACTTCCCCTTTGGAGGACGGATCCCTCACGCCGTGGAGAGTCGTGCAGAAGTGTTTTCCCGCCGAAAGACCGCCAACAAGCCTTGCAAGCTGCAAATCGTGCGGTAAGGGTTTTTGGATGCTGCTGTGGCCCAGGAGGGACCAGGATGTCGCCAATTGCGTCAGGGGACAGAGGGGGCGTCGAGCAAGACAAGGAGCCCTCTCAGCAGCAGGCAGCACCCGGAGAAGTGCCAGAAACAGGCACTACGAGGATGCGTGAAACGGTGCTCACCCGAAGTCGCACAAAGGAGTCCCACGTCGCCGGAGACCAACTTAGAAAGTCGTGCAATGCAGGTTAGAGTGCCGTGGACCCAGGCTTGGCTGTGCACAAAGGATTTCCGCCAGAAGTGCACAGAGGCCGGAGTAGCTGCAAAAGTCGCGGTTCCCAGCAATGCAGTCTGGCGTGGGGAGGCAAGGACTTACCTCCACCAAACTTTGACTGAAGAGTCACTGGACTGTGGGAGTCACTTGGACAGAGTTGCTGGATATAAGAGACCTCGCTCGTCGTGCTGAGAGGAGACCCAGGGGACCGGTGATGCAGTTCTTTGGTGCCTGCGGTTGCAGGGGGACGATTCCGTCGACCCACGGGAGATTTCTTCAGAGCTTCTAGTGCAGAGAGGAGGCAGACTACCCCCACAGCATGCACCACCAGCAAAACAGTCGAGAAGGCAGCAGGATCAGCGTTACAGAGTTGCAGTAGTCGTCTTTGCTACTATGTTGCAGTTTTGCAGGCTTCCAGCGCGGTCAGCAGTCGATTCCTTGGCAGAAGGTGAAGAGAGAGATGCAGAGGAACTCGGATGAGCTCTTGCATTCGTTATCTAAAGAATCCCAAGAGACAGAGACCCTAAATAGCCAGAAAAGAGGGTTTGGCTACCTAGGAGAGAGGATAGGCTAGCAACACCTGAAGGAGCCTATCAGAAGGAGTCTCTGACGTCACCTGATGGCACTGGCCACTCAGAGCAGTCCAGTGTGCCAGCAGCACCTCTGTTTCCAAGATGGCAGAGGTCTGGAGCACACTGGAGGAGCTCTGGGCACCTCCCAGGGGAGGTACAGGTCAGGGGAGTGGTCACTCCCCTTTCCTTTGTCCAGTTTCGCGCCAGAGCAGGGCTAAGGGGTCCCTGAACCGGTGTAGACTGGCTTATGCAGAAATGGGCACCAAATGTGCCCATGAAAGCATTTCCAGAGGCTGGGGGAGGCTACTCCTCCCCTGCCTTCACACCATTTTCCAAAGGGAGAGGGTGTAATACCCTCTCTCAGAGGAAGTCCTTTGTTCTGCCATCCTGGGCCAGGCCTGGCTGGACCCCAGAAGGGCAGAAGCCTGTCTGAGGGGTTGGCAGCAGCAGCAGCTGCAGTGAAACCCCTGAAAAGGCAGTTTGGCAGTACCAGGGTCTGTGCTACAGACCACTGGGATCATGGGATTGTGCCAACTATGCCAGGATGGCATAGAGGGGGCAATTCCATGATCATAGACATGTTACATGGCCATATTCGGAGTTACCATTGTGAAGCTACATATAGGTAGTGACCTATATGTAGTGCACGCGTGTAAGGGTGTCCCCGCACTCACAAAGTACGGGGAATTGGCCCTGAACAATGTGGGGGCACCTTGGCTAGTGCCAGGGTGCCCTCACACTAAGTAACTTTGCACCTAACCTTTACCAGGTAAAGGTTAGACATATAGGTGACTTATAAGTTACTTAAGTGCAGTGTAAAATGGCTGTGAAATAACGTGGACGTTATTTCACTCAGGCTGCAGTGGCAGGCCTGTGTAAGAATTGTCAGAGCTCCCTATGGGTGGCAAAAGAAATGCTGCAGCCCATAGGGATCTCCTGGAACCCCAATACCCTGGGTACCTCAGTACCATATACTAGGGAATTATAAGGGTGTTCCAGTAAGCCAATGTAAATTGGTAAAATTGGTCACTAGCCTGTTAGTGACAATTTGAAAGAAATGAGAGAGCATAACCACTGAGGTTCTGATTAGCAGAGCCTCAGTGAGACGGTTAGTCACTACACAGGTAACACATTCAGGCACACTTATGAGCACTGGGGCCCTGGCTGACAGGGTCCCAGTGACACATACAACTAAAACAACATATATACAGTGAAAAATGGGGGTAACATGCCAGGCAAGATGGTACTTTCCTACACACATCTACACAGTAGTGCTTGGTAAATGTATGAGGCGTAGACCATGTAGCTGCCTTACATATTTCGGTCATTGGAATATTTCCTAGAAAGGCCATGGTAGCACCTTTCTTTCTAGTTGAGTGTGCCTTTGGTGTAATAGGCAGTTCTCTTTTTGCTTTAAGATAACAAGTTTGAATGCACTTAACTATCCATCTAGCAATGCCTTGTTTAGAAATTGGATTTCCTGTATGAGGTTTTTGGAAAGCAATAAATAATTGTTTTGTTTTTCGAATTAGTTTTGTTCTGTCAATGTAGTACATTAACGCTCTTTTGATGTCTAATGTATGTAGTGCTCTTTCAGCTACAGAGTCTGGCTGTGGGAAGAACACTGGTAATTCTACTGTTTGATTTAAGTGGAACGGTGATATGACTTTTGGTAAAAATTTAGGATTTGTCCGTAGAACTACTTTATGCTTGTGTATTTGAATAAATGGTTCTTGTATGGTGAATGCTTGAATCTCACTTACTCTTCTTAAAGATGTGATGGCAATTAAAAATGCAACTCTCCATGTTAAGTATTGCATTTCACAAGAGTGCATGGGCTCAAAAGGTGGACCCATGAGTCGTGTTAAGACAATGTTGAGGTTCCATGAAGGAACTGGTGGTGTTCTTGGTGGTATAATTCTCTTTAGAGCCTCCATAAATGCTTTTCTGACTGGTATCCTAAATAGAGAAGTTGAGTGCGTAATTTGCAGGTAAGCTGAAATTGCTGTAAGATGTATCTTAATGGAAGAAAAAGCTAGCTTTGACTTTTGCAGATGTAGTAAGTATCCTACGAGGTCTTTGCCAGATGCGTGTAAGGGTTGAATTTGATTATTATGGCAGTAATAAACAAATCTTTTCCACTTATTTGCATAGCAATGTCTAGTGGTAGGTTTCCTAGCTTGTTTTATGACCTCCATACATTCATGTGTAAGGTCTAAGTGTCCGAATTCTAGGACTTCAGCAGCCAGATTGCTAGATTCAGCGATGCTGGATTTGGGTGTCTGATCTGTTGTTTGTGTTGCGTTAACAGATCTGGTATGTTTGGTAGTTTGACATGAGGCACTACTGAAAGGTCTAGTAGTGTTGTGTACCAAGGTTGTCTTGCCCATGTTGGCGCTATTAGTATGAGTTTGAGTTTGTTTTGACTCAACTTGTTTACTAGATATGGAAGGAGTGGGAGAGGGGGGAAAAGCGTAAGCAAATATCCCTGACCAACTCATCCATAATGCATTGCCCTGAGACTGATCTTGTGGGTACCTGGATGCAAAGTTTTGGCATTTTGCGTTTTCCTTTGTTGCAAATAGATCTATTTGTGGTGTTCCCCAACTCTGGAAGTAAGTATTCAGTATTTGGGGGTGAATCTCCCATTCGTGGATCTGTTGATGATCCCGAGAGAGATTGTCTGCTAACTGATTCTGAATTCCTGGAATAAATTGTGCTATTAGGCGAATGTGGTTGTGAATCGCCCAATGCCATATTTTTTGTGCCAGGAGACACAGCTGTGTTGTGTGTCCCTCCCTGTTTGTTTAGGTAATACATCGTTGTCATATTGTCTGTTTTGACAAGAATGTGTTTGTGGCTTATTATGGGTTGAAATGCTTTCAGCGCTAGAAATACTGCCAATAGTTCTAAGTGATTTATGTGAAACTGTTTTTGGTGAGTGTCCCATTGTCCTTGGATGCTGTATTGATTGAGGTGTGCTCCCCACCCTATCATGGAGGCATCTGTTGTTATTACATATTGTGGCACTGGGTCTTGGAAAGGCCGCCCTTTGTTTAAATTTATACTGTTCCACCATTGAAGCAAGGTGTATGTTTGGCGGTCTACCAACACCAGATCTAGAAGTTGACCTTGTGCCTGTGACCACTGTGATGCTAGGCACTGTTAGGGCCGCATGTGCAACCTTGCATTTGGGACAATGGCTATGCATGAAGACATCATGCCTAGGAGTTTCATCACCATTTTGACTTGTATTTTTTGTTTTGGATACATGGCCTGTATTATATTGTGAAATGCTTGAACCCTTTGTGGACTTGGAGTGGCAATCCCTTTTGCTGTGTTGATTGTCGCCCCTAAGTATTGCTGTGTTTGACACGGTATAAGGTGTGACTTTGTGTAGTTGATTGAGAAACCTAGTTTGTGGAGGGTTTCTATGACATACTTTGTGTGCTGTGAACACTTTTCTAGTGTGTTGGTTTTGATTAACCAATCGTCTAGGTACGGGAACACATGTATTTGCTGCCTTCTGATATGTGCAGCTACGACTGCCAGGCACTTTGTAAAAACTCTTGGCGCAGTTGTTATTCCGAATGGCAACACCTTGAATTGGTAATGTATCCCTTGGAATACAAACCTTAAGTACTTTCTGTGTGAAGGATGTATTGGTATATGAAAATATGCATCCTTTAGGTCTAGTGTTGTCATGTAGTCTTGTTGTTTGAGTAGTGGGATTACGTCTTGTAATGTCACCATGTGAAAGTGATCTGATTTGATGTAGGTATTTAATGTTCGGAGATCTAATATAGGTCTCAGACTCTTGTCTTTTTTGGGTATGAGAAAGTACAGAGAGTAAACTCCTGTTCCTTTCTGGTGTTTTGGTACTAATTCTATTGCTTCTTTTAGTAGCAATGCCTGAACCTCTAGTCCTAGAAGATCTATATGTTGTTTTGACATATTGTGTGTTTTCAGTGGGACGTTTGGAGGGAATTTGAGAAATTCTATGCAATAACCATGCTGGATAATTGCTAGGACCCAAGTGTCTGTTGTTATTTCCTCCCAATGTTTGTAAAATTTGGTTAGTCTCCCCCCCACAGATGTTATGTGTTGGGGATGTGTGACTTTGAAGTCACTGCTTGTTTTGAGGAGTTTTGGGACTTTGGAACTTCCCTCTATTCTTTTGGAATTGTCCCCCTCTATATTGTCCCCGAAAACTTCCCCGCTGATACTGGCTCTGGTAAGTGGGTCTTGCTTGTGAGGCTGTGGGTTCTGTGCTTTGTCCTCGAAACCCCCCTCTAAACTGTGTTTTTCGAAATGTGCCTCTGCCCTGTGGGGAGTAGAGTGCGCCCATGGCTTTGGCCGTGTCAGTGTCTTTTTTAAGTTTTTCGATCGCAGTGTCCACCTCCGGCCCAAACAATTGCTGTCCGTTGAATGGCATATTCAGCACAGCTTGCAGTATTTCTGGTTTAAATCCTGATGTACGCAGCCATGCATGTCTCCTTATTGTTACTGCTGTGTTGACAGTTCTAGCAGCTGTGTCTGGAGCATCCATTGCTGACCGTATCTGGTTGTTGGAGATACTCTGTCCTTCTTCTACTACCTGCTGCGCTCTTTTGGAACTCCTTGGGCAAATGTTCTATAAAGTGTTGCATTTCGTCCCAATGGGCCCTATCGTATCTGGCCATCAAAGCCTGTGAATTGGCAATACGCCACTGGTTTGCTGCCTGTGCCGCCACTCTTTTGCCTGCTGCGTCGAACTTTCTACTTTCTTTATCTGGAGGTGGTGCATCTCCTGAAGTATGTGAGTTCGCTCTTTTGCGCACTGCCCCTACTACAACTGAGTCCGGTGTTAGCTGTTGTGTGATGTACACGGGGTCTGTTGGTGGCGGTTTATATTTTTTCTCCACTCTTGGAGTAATGGCTCTTCCTTTTACAGGCTCTTCAAACACTTGTTTGGAGTGTTTTAGCATTCCGGGTAGCATAGGAAGACTTTGATACTGGCTGTGTGTGGACGACAGTGTGTTAAAAAGAAAGTCGTCTTCATTAGGCTCAGCATGCAGGCTGACATTATGAAATGCCGCTGCTCTCGACACCACCTGTGCGTAGGCTGTACTATCCTCTGGTGGCGACGGTCTAGCTGGATAACATTCAGGACTATTATCTGACACTGGTGCGTCATAAAGGTCCCATGCGTCAGAGTCATCTTGACTCATTCCTGTATGAGTTGGTGATTGCATCATTGGTGGAGTGGCTACCGGTGATGGTTGCGGAGAGCATTGTGGAGATGGTGGCGGGGTTACTTGTTTAGCCACCTTTGCCTGTGGCGGCTTGTCTTTTTCCTGAAAGGCAAGTTTGCGTTTCATTTTAATTGGAGGGAGAGTACTGATTTTCCCGGTTTCTTTTTGGATATGGAGCCTTCTTTGTGTATAGTCTGGCTCTACTGTTTCCAATTCCTGTCCAAATCTATGTGTCTTCATTTGTGTGGACAGTCCTTGTTCCTCAGTGTAGGAACTTGTTTTCGGTTCCGATGCCGGATGTTTCGGTATCAAAACCTTGTTGGCTGCTTTTTTCGGTTCCGACGAGACCTTCTTTACTTTCGGCGTTGTGGATTTTCGGTGGTGACCCATTTCAGTTCCGCTATCTCGGTACCGAACCTGCTCGGAGCCACTATCTCGAGCCCGAGATTGCTGTGTGGCGGTATCTCGACCGGAGTCGGATGACTTCGCCCCCAGCGTGCCCTTTTTCGGTGCAGATGATCGGTCACCTATTTTTCGGGTTAAGCCATGGCCTGTTGGCGGTGGCGTCCCCTGGGCTTTAGTGGTCTTTTCGTGAGTTTTGTGCTTCGACGTCTTACTCACGGTTTTCGGCGTTTCTTCGGGTTCGACCTCATCCGAGTCCGATTCATGGATGGAGAATGTTTCTTCCTCCTCCTCGAAACGCTCTTGTCCTGTCGGCGCCGACGCCATTTGCAGTCTCCTTGCTCTTCGGTCTCTTAGTGGCTTCCTGGACCGAAACGCTCGACAGGCTTCACAAGTATCTTCCTTGTGTTCCGGCGACAAACACAAGTTACAGACCAGATGCTGATCTGTATAGGGATACTTGTTATGGCGTTTTGGGCAGAAGCGGAATGGGATCCGTTCCATCAGCCTTGAAGAGACACGTGGCCGGGCCGACCAGGCCCCGACGGGGGATCGAAAAAACCCCGAAGGGCCACCAGAGCTCTTCAAAAGTCG
The DNA here is from genome assembly GCF_031143425.1 of Pleurodeles waltl. Classification (NCBI taxonomy): domain Eukaryota; kingdom Metazoa; phylum Chordata; class Amphibia; order Caudata; family Salamandridae; genus Pleurodeles; species Pleurodeles waltl. The sequence continues at coordinate 546,036,423 of NC_090440.1, read as the reverse complement.
GTGTCGATCTGTTGTAACTAACCAGATACCGAACGCAAACAATACCGACGATTTTTCCGAGATTCTAACTAACTTTCCGACCCGAAACACGGAGCGAAAAGGAACACGTCCGAACCCGATGGCGGAAAAAAAACAATCTAAGATGGAGTCGACGCCCATGCGCAATGGAGCCGAAATGGGAGGAGTCCCTCGGTCTCGGGACTCGAAAAGACTTCTTCGAAGAAAAACAACTTGTAACACTCCAAGCCCAACACCAGATGGCGGGATGTGCACAGCATGTGTATCTGCAGCTACACATGCCATCGAACATATATATATATACACACACACACATATATATCATATATATATATAAAATACATATATATTTTACACATACACACACGCTTTATAAATCTTACTTCGCAGATATTTTTAGTTTACTGTTGCCAATATAAACATTATCATTGTTCTAAAAACGTTATGACGTATAAGAAAAGCCCACATGTTATAGGACATGTGCTAACAGAGGGCACGCTGTGAGGGGAACTCGCCAAATTGTGTTCATCCTCTAGCAGGACTGATTGAGACAAGTATGCCTGGAACTCTCCACTGATATAGACAGACTCCTGGCTAGCACAAACCTCTAGGAGAAAGGAATAGAACCTACAGTACAGAGTGGTACTGTTGTGAGACGGGTCTGGAAGAAGGCTGTCTAGAACCCATGGGTATCTGTAGAAGTATAGGTTCCGTGAGTAGAAGAAAACCAAGCAGTGTTACAGTTTGTCTTGAGGCCTCTGCCCTAGGAGATTCATACTTGGTTATTGACATATTCTGGCCATGGTAAATATATGAGTGGTCAAATAAAGTTCTGTGAGAACTTAACTCAGTAAGTACACCTACTCTCCCTTCTGCCACATATCCACCAGCTCTCATGATGCAATATTACATTGTTTTTTACATTGTTCATATTTTCACAATCTGATGGTTGTGTAACAGGTCATCTGTCTGACTGTATCGTCCGAACTGGTCTTAAATAGATGCACTTTTTGACCAATTATGTTCAATGATATTGCGTCCTGCCTCGACTCACCCCTAGCACACTTTGCATATCTGTGGACTGAACATTAAAAATTTGCTTGTATGGAGGAAGGCAGGGCTAGAGGCCAAAATGGCAGCGGCATTACTCTGAGCTCCACGTCCGCCCTCACAAAATCCTTCAGAATCCAACGCTGTGACCCCCCTCCCTCCCCAGGGGATCTGAGATGCTGGTTTTGACACTGGCCTCCTCCTTGGAGTCAGTAAATGCAGCCAATCTTGGCCATCGGTGATCGGCTCTGCACAGAGAGGGAGGAGCTAGGCCAAGTCGCAGGCTACACCAGAGGAAGCAGCTGAGGTAGATGGTGTACCAGGAGGGGCTGCCAAGCAGACAGAGCCCCCTGGGGAGTGCTCGAGTCAGCGGAGGCTCTGGAGCAGTCGCCCTGGTCCTGTGGGGACGAGTCCCAAATCCCCGTATGGATCATGGGTGAGGTCCCGTCCTGTAGCCGTGCCCGAGGAAGCAATGCTGCGTCAAATGTAACAACTGCAGTGGAACCATCAGTGCATGGATATATCTGCCCAACACACATGTAGCATTTACAGATTTCAATGGCATGCTACATGAGGAAAAGATCTTCTCAGCAGATTGTTCCATATGCTTTGAATCCCTTTCTGCCAAAGTCTTAGGGAAGAAACCAGGAGCAGCCTTCGAAGAACAAGAAGTCAGGACCACCAGACTTTCAGGTGTCGGATGCTGACTAAGAAATTGAGGATCACCTGGCACAGCCTTATACCTCCTGGCAATTACTTTAGAAACAGCAGGAGTTGTCACGGGCTACCGCCACAGACCTAGCACTGGATCCGACAAAGCCTCATTAAATGGCAGCAGAGGTTCAGATGTAGCACAGGAGGAGTGAAGAACCTCAGTAAGGATGTTAGATTTCAGCTTTGATTTTATGCAATGGCAATCCAAAAGTTCAGCAGCTGCCTTCCTGATTGCTCCATGATAAGAAGTAACCTACAGAGGTGGAATACCCCCAGGTGATATCTTTAACTCCGGAGAAGTGTACAGTCCACTAGCCACCTCAATAACTTTAAACCCATGAGAAGGTAAAGAAATGTCTCCTTTCTCAAGGTCTTGCTGCTCCTCCAAGTACTCCTGCTCCTCCAAGAGCCTGAAGGCTTCCTTTCTAGATCTCAATCTAGACTCCAGCCGCGGTGTTGATAGCGAGCGCGTCAACATCAAAGATGTCTTTTGCGGCGCTGGTGAAGCCGGAGCAGGCACCAGGATATTACTCCGAGCAGCAGTAGAATGACTCGACACCAGATGAGATTTATCAGACGTGGGTATCAGCGCTGGCACCCCACATCATCCCCCGTGATGGAGCTGTGGGCAGAAAAGGCATGAAAGAAGCCTGTCTAAGGTCCCAGGAAGCCTCCAAGATTAACGGCCAAAGAACCCATGGGGCCCACAGGCACACCAATGGGGGGTCATCGCCCTGTTATAAATGCTAAACATAGCATCTAAGAAAACAGATGAATCCATCCCAGGAGTCGGAAAAGTCGGATATTCCTGTTGAGGCTGGGCTTGACTTGATTCCTGCTCTTCAATCTCCTAGTCTGTTGGAGTAACAGAGGAGAACTGCACTGCAGGACTCGCAGGCGATGCCAGGATCTCAAACAAAGACGGTGCTGGCGACATCTCATGTGACTTCAGTTGTGGGGGAGATACGGTGGCACTCACCTCTCAGGTCAAACGGCGCTGGGACTTGGAAGCCGGCGACAAAGACCTCAGGCTAGCATCTCAGGAAGAGCAATGCCGAGAGCTGTGGCAACGCCGCTTATTGTGGGACCTCGAAGACCTGTGGAACGACAACTCCTCTCGAGGCCTGGCTCTTCGAAGGAAGCGGCTTCCCTTTTTTAGCCTTTGACAAGAACAGTTTCACCTCCCTTTCCTTCCGTGCCTTCGGGTTCATATTCTCGCAAAAAGAGCATCCCCGAAGTCGTGGTCAGGCACCAGAGGCAATGTTGATGTGGGTTAGTAAATGGCATACGGCCTCCACACTCTCTGCAAAGTTTTAAGCCTGACTTCTTCTGCAGAGACATTGTTACACAAAGAAAACTCATTACGAAGAAGCTCCCTTGACAGTATAACACCTGGAGAGGTACAAAAAGCGTTAGCGTTGAAGGCGCAAAGAAAAGGTAACTGACGTCAGCACATCGGCGAGGACTTCTTATGGCTCCGATGACATCAGATGGAGTCCCAGGTGGAGCCGTTCCATGGGACACCCTCGTCGACGTCGTGAGCTAGAAGAAAACATTTGCGTAGAATGCTGGCGCATTGGGAGTTCTCAAAAGGTGAGGAATCCACAGGTAGATGTATACATCAGAAACATGAATTCCTTTGTCTAAGAGCCAGTTTTATTGCATCTTTGCAAAGCAGTTTGGACCCTACTCCTACCTGCATGTTGAGGTAAAACACTGTGGCTTTGCTCTCTATCTCTGAAGGAGCGCAAAGGTGTTCTGAATCACATCCTTGATAGACTGGGTGGGATGCAGGGGCAAAGGTGAGAACCTTTTCATGAAGGGGAGGAAATATTCTAGTCACACTTTGCAGGAGACTCTGATTTGAATTCATCCCTGCCACTCCTGAAGAAAGTCCAGCATCCTTTTCCCTATCTGAGAGGTTTTGAAAAAGTCGAGTGGAAGACTGGAAGAAGATGACTGCACGCGCCCGCTTCTGTCTTAGCCCCTCCCACTGCAAGGTTTAAAAAATGCTCCTGAGGCAATTTTTGTTGCTGTTATTGTTGCCTGTTTAATTGGTGGCTGGACTTCCTCAAGTTCCAATTTAAACAATGGAAGGACTTTTATATAAGATGATACCCAGGGCTCTGGCAGTTGTTCATCAATTCTTGAGTCTCTCTCAAGAGAGGGACCTGCCAACTCCTTGAAGCGACACTGCCTATCAAATGACATGCAAACCAGGTGGTCTTGGACAATGCCAGAAATGCCCGCTGTTCTCATTCAAGCATAGCGAAACAGGATTACCCTGGTGCCAACAGACCATGAACGCTGAAAACGGTGTCAAAGCCTGTCTGTATTGTTTGTTAGAAATATTCATATTATTCGTCAGGAGGTCTGTAAATAATCGGCTCATATGTGCTGGTAAAATGTGGACCACTATCTCTCATAAGGCATGAGAACCTGCTGTCATTGCTTGTCAAGACACCTAGATTCCTGATCATCCGCTGATAAAGGAATGGGGATTTGTTTTGTTTTACCAGAGACTAGTGCCACCAAACACCCTGAAGCGGGATGAGCCAATAGACAAGCCAATATGTAGTGGATTTAAGCCTAATCTGGAGGGTGCTGGGAAAGTTTGAGGCTTTCCCCAAGATTTTCTGATTGACCAAGGCTGTGGTAATGGACAGGAAGAAGTTGGAAGAACGTCTGTGAATAAATAATATACTTACACGGGCTGAAAATAAACAGAATTGCCAAAGTTTCCCTAGCTTTTTAACTATCTGCAGCCAAATGTGCATGTACAGCAGAGGCTAGACCCCTCATTACTAGGAACCCATCTTTATGCTAAGTGTCATGACTGCTAGCATTCTGTCAGTAAAACATAATCAGTAAAGGAGACAATCTGCTTCCAGCATGATCGCCATCATACTCACCTTTAGTCTCAATAGGAAACCCAATGTGTTTCAGTCCAATGCAAACACAAAAAGGCAAAATATCTCGCCCGGGAGAACATAAGTTTTTTGCAGAAGTGAAACTCCCTCTCATGCAAATTATAGGTTGGCTTAGACTTTACAAGACTATAATATCTCTTGGGTAACTGGAATTGGCTCTGGCACACAGCTAGACATGTTGAAAAGTAATGGAGGCATCCAGTTAAATGTCAATGCAGCATATGAATCCCAACTTCCTTCATCACTGGCTTTGGGCCAGCTTTGGAAAAATGGAAGGCACTGATGAGAAGAAAGCTTAAGCCGGGACCAGAGTCAGCAGCATCCGGCAACTACAAAGAGACGTTAGAGGTCCTGGCACTGTGAAGAGGCATGCCAGTGAGTGTAGCCTCCGAAAGTATTGCATTGTGAGCGCCTCAATTTGAGAGGGAGGGGAAAACCTAACTTAGATAGCAGTTCTAAAGTCAGAACATGCTCCAAAGTAGCAGAAGAGTGCTTCTTGCACTTTGCGTTATTCATCTTGATGGGACGAAGAGAGCGGTCTGGCTTTCTCATAGGACAGCACTAGGAAAACGAGTCTGGGGAGGGGTTTCGGATTTGGAAAGGGATCATGACTTCCACATAAAACAGCATCCCTCTCTTATAGGACTCTCTGGCTGCCTCTAAGCACAATGCTGACATAAGACAGTGTTACGAGATTTGCCAAAACACTAAAGAAAATCACAGCACATAGGTCCATAACATGGCTTGAAACATGAGATGTTCCCATCCAAAAAATAGGGAAATTATATTAAATTCATTTAAGAAAGATAACAGAACTCAGTGGCTCTAGGTTTTGCATCTATGGAGATATGGAAAAAAGAAACTTCAGCAAGGGCATGACTGATGAAGCAGATGAACCTACTCCCCCAACTTAGGAGAGGGAAGGTAACTGAACAGAATCCTGATCAGGCCCCACTGAGAATTCTTAGTAACGGAAGGGATAAAATACTAGAAGTAATGAATGGAAAAGAGGACCTCTTCGCTCTACAGCAGCAGTACATAATTAACAGTTAGACAGACCAGAAACACTTGCAGGCACTTAAAAGAAATAGAGGACACTGACGCAGGATGATGCGAAGAAATAACTTGCTATCAACATTATCATTTAAAATAGGTGGACAATAAGGCCATTAAACTACTGGTGTGGATAAATAAAGGAGAAGGGGCTAGACATCTAATTGTTGTAATAGTTGTGAATGGCAAAATTATAAATTAGGACAATGGCTAAGGAATTTGCAAATTTCTTCCAACTGTTGCACTGTACTAGATGGCAGGGGGGGGGGGGGGGGGGGGGGAGCAGTCAGATTTGGTGGACTCTGTCAAAAATCTGCTGATACCCGCCACAGGTGGATGTTTATGACAGAAGTTAGAGGAAGCCCATACTTCAGAAGAAATTACAGAAGCAAAATAGAAAAAAAACAGCTGAGGCGTGGTAGGCCCCTGTGCCCAATGTGGTTTCACACAGAATGTTTTAAGCACTTATCAAGTAAAACAATGCCTTGGTTTCTCAGTATGTGGAATAAGGCAAGGGCGGCATGGTGCCTGATAGTGGAACTCCATGTAGCCACAATTGCTCTCATGCATAAGCCCAGGAGACCAACCGATTAATGGTCCTTTGACTGACCAATATCACTATCAAACTTAGCAAAAATTCTGGTCAACCAACTTTATCGAGTTCAGGACATAATACAAGCGGAACATTTTCATGTTTGAGCGGTACACAGGACAATTTGAGATTACCTGGATGCTTGCTCATGGCTGAGGGAACTTGCTGTGATTCTTTCAACGCCAAGAAGGGCTTGGACTCCTCCTGACGAGTATTTTCAGGAAAATGGGATTTAACCCAATTTTCATGTCATAGATTTGGCTACTGTATTCTCAAACATTGGCGAGAGTAAAGGTAAATTGGAAGATGTCCTCAATATTCCTCGATAAGCCTGACTGAGAGAAGGACGAGGCAGGGCTGCCTCGTCTGCTTTCCTACCCCAACTCACCCTAGAAACACTGGCATAATGGCTGCTGATAACAGGACTACTTTGGGATTACGGGTGGGTTTATCAGATATCCCCTTTTATAGATTATAATATACTGTTATATCTGGCAGACCTCAAGACTTCCTGTAAGGAAATGCCTCCTTGGCATGGTTACCCCCTGAATTTTGCCTTTTGCTGATGCCAAGTTATGATTTGAAAGTGTGCTGAGGCCTGCTAACCAGGCCCCAGCACCAGTGTTCTTTCCCTAACCTGTATCTTTGTTTCCACAACTGGCACACCCTGGCATCCAGGTAAGTCCCTTGTAACTGGTACCCCTGGTACTAAGGGCCCTGATGCCAGGGAAGGTCTCAAAGGGCTGCAGCATGTCTTATGCCACCCTGGAGACCCCTCACTCAGCACAGACACACTGCTTGCCAGCTTGTGTGTGCTGATGGGGAGAAAATGACTAAGTCGACATGGCACTCCCCTCAGGGTGCCATGCCAACCTCACACTGCCTATAGGTATAGATAAGTCACCCCTCTAGCAGGCCTTACAGCCCTAAGGCAGGGTGCACTATACCATAGGTAAGGGCATAAGTGCATGAGCACTATGCCCCTACAGTGTCTAAGCAAAACCTTAGACATTGTAAGTGCAGGGTAGCCATAAGAGTATATGGTCTGGGAGTGTGTCATACACGAACTCCACAGCACCATAATGGCTACAATGAAAACTGGGAAGTTTGGTATCAAACTTCTCAGCACAATAAATGCACACTGATGCCAGTGTACATTTTATTGTGAAATACACCCCAGTGGGCATCTCAGAGATGCCCCCTGAAACCATACCCGACTACCAGTGTGGGCTGACTAGTTTTAGCAGCCTGCCACACACCAGACATGTTGCTGGCCACATGGGGAGAGTGCCTTTGTCACTCTGTGGCTAGTAACAAAGCCTGTACTGGGTGGAGGTGCTTCTCACCTCCCCCTGCAGGAACTGTAACACCTGGCGGTGAGCCTCAAAGGCTCACCCCCTTTGTTACAGCACCACAGGGCACTCCAGCTAGTGAAGATGCCCGCCCCCTCCGGCCACGGCCCCACTTTTGGCGGCAAGGCTGAGGAGTCACTGGCCAGTCAGGACAGCCCCTAAGGTGTCCTGAGCTGAGGTGACTCTGACTTTTAGAAATCCTCCATCTTGCAGATGGAGGATTCCCCCAATAGGATTAGGGATGTGCCCCCCTCCCCTCAGGGAGGAGGCACAAAGAGGGTGTAGCCACCCTCAGGGCTAGTAGCCATTGGCTACTAACCCCCCAGACCTAAACACACCCCTAAATTGAGTATTTAGGGGCTCCCAGAACCCAGCAAGATAGATTCCTGCAACCTAAGACGAAGGACTGCTGAGCTGAAAGACCTGCAGAGAAGACGGAGACACCAACTGCTTTGGCCCCAGCTCTACCGGCTCTACAGGCCTGTCTCCCCACTTCAAAAGAACTGCTACAGCGACACGTTCCACAGGGTCCAGCGACCTCTGAAGCCTCAGAGGACTACCCTGCATCTAAAAGGACCAAGAACTCCCGAGGACAGCGGCTCTGCTCCAAAGAAGAAACATCTTTGCAACAAAGAAGCAACTTTGAAAGAACACACGTTTCCCGCTGGAAGTGTGAGACTTTGCACTCTGCACCCGACGCCCCTGGCTCGACTTGTGGAGAACCAACACTACAGGGAGGACTCCCCGGCGACTGCGAGCCCGTGAGTAGCCAGAGTTAACCCCCCCTGAACCCACACAGCGACGCCTGCAGAGGGAATCCAGAGGCTCCCCCAGACCGCGACTGCCTGCTTCAAAGACCCGACGCCTGGTAAGGACACTGCACCCGCAGCCCCCAAGACCTGAAGGATCCGACCTCCAGTGCAGGAGCGACCCCCAGGTGGCCCTCTCCCTTACCCAGGTGGTGGCTACCCAGAGGAGCCCCCCCTTGCCTGCATCGCTGAAGAGACCCCTAGGTCTCCCATTGAACTACATTGCAAACCTGACACCTGTTTGCACACTGCACCAGGCCGCCCCCGTGCCGCTGAGGGTGTACTTTTTTGTGCTGACTTGTGTCCCCCCCCGGTGCCCTACAAAACCCCCCTGGTCTGCCCTCCGAAGACGCGGGTACTTACCTGCTGGCAGACTGGAACCGGGGCACCCCCTTCTCCATTGAAGCCTATGCGTTTTGGGCACCACTTTGACCTCTGCACCTGACCGGCCCTGAGCTGCTGGTGTGGTAACTTTGGGGTTGCACTGAACCCTCAACGGTGGGCTACCTGGGACCCAACTTTGAACCCTGTAGGTGGTTTACTTACCTACAAAACTAACAAACACTTACCTCCCCCAGGAACTGTTGAAAATTGCAGTGTCCAGTTTTAAAATAGCTTATTGCCATTTGTGTGAAAACTGTATATGCTATTTTGCTAATTCAAAGTTCCTAAAGTTCCTAAGTGAAATACCTTTCATTTAAAGTATTGTTTGTAAATCTTGAACCTGTGGTTCTTAAAATAAACTAAGAAAATATATTTTTCTATATAAAAACCTATTGGCCTGGAATTGTCTTTGAGTGTGTGTTCCTCATTTATTGCCTGTGTGTGTACAACAAATGCTTAACACTACCCTCTGATAAGCCTACTGCTCGACCACACTACCACAAAATAGAGCATTAGAATTCTCTTTCTGCCACTATCTTACCTCTAAGGGGAAGCCTTGGACTCTGTGCATGCTATTTCTTACTTTGAAATAGTACATACAGAGCCAACTTCCTACACTTCCATAACAACGGTGTTTGAGGTGATGAAAATATTCGATAGCTACTCTGGATTCAGGATTAACTGTAACAAGTCCAGTTTGTTACCACTGTACTTGGGAGCCAGCGAGAACGTGATTTGTTTACTCCAGATATGTGAGGGGTGCTTTAGGTGTTTAGGTACATTTGTCACAGAGCATGTGCCTAAATATTTGGTCAAAAACGGTCCTACTACAATTTGAAGGAGACATACATCATTGAAGGACGCTCTTACGTACACTGCTGGGAACAACAACATTAAATAAAATGTTTACCTTTAACAAATGTTTATATAAATTAAAAAATTGGAGGTATTCTGTACCGAAGGAATACTTCTGTAAAACAGATAAATCTGTAAGAGGTCTGTTGTGGAATGGAGAGGTAGCACACACTGCTCTTATCACCTTATATCTGAAAATCTACAAAGAGGTCATAGCATTAGAAGCTATTCATAAGTGCTACTGGGCATTTCAAGTATTAATCTTGAACAGGTGGACTTTCCAGCTATGACACAGAGTTTCAATTTCATAACTTTACAAGAGCGCTAAGATGGCACATGCCTGATGGGGTATGGTCAAAGAGAGACATTTTTCCATACTATATTGTATTGTCCTCAGATAAGGAACTTCTCGAATAGGGTTGAGGCACAATTGGCATTATGACAAACTTCAAGGACGATGTAAATGCAAGGGTGGTGGTGTAGGCAGTCTGGGAGGGCAATTTCCCTTCGAAAGATATACTTTTTTTGTGAAACATGGAAGCTAGACAAGGTATCAGGTTATGCAGTATCCCCAGGTGCTTTACTAGAATCACAGTGACATATTTTAGACTGCTGTATGCTAGATGAAATAGCTTTATACTCAAGCAGAGGCTTCCCCCAAAAGTCTGAAAAGTTGTGTGGACAACTAAAGACATACTGCTACATGATACTGTGTACAGCAAAGAAGCTTATTTGATGTATTACGTCCCTCTAACTTATCAGAGTTCCTACAAGATAACTATGACAATGATGGTCAATACAAGGCAGATGGAGGTGAATACAGATATTATATCTGACCAAGTTAGTTTATTTTTCTGTGGTAAATAATAAAATGATTCTCAAACTAAAATGCCTTGCCATGATTTGTCCACAACTATAGTACTACAAATAACACCAATGAAGTTGTTTAACAGCTTCAGAAATAGGCTAAGCATGTCAGGATTTTTTCTACTACTAAACAACATTCAGAAGCACAATTATTTAAAGGTCATGTTGTAAGCTATATAAGATGAAATAGAGGGACATATATATATATATATATTTCTCGTCCAAGTTCATCTCTGCTGCACGCATGTCATAGCGGGTGCTCCAGCTGTGTAGACAAAAACTACAATAATGTGTGTGTGTGTGTGTGTGTGTGTGTGTGTGTGTGTGTGTGTATATATATATATATATACACACACATATACACACACACACATATACATACACACACACACACATATACATACATACACACATTGTTTTTTTTTTTTTTTAAATCAGGAAAAAATAACACTCAGGCAGACGCGTTTCAGCAACAGCCTTTCTCAATGCCTTGAGCCACCCATTACACATTTTAAAGATACATCAGCTGCCACGTATCAAATAACACCAAAAACTGACTAATTCATTTACCCTGCTATTTCATTTGTGAAAACGGGTGCCATCTTAACACTGTGCATACATTGATATTTATCATTCATTGCAAAAAGAATAATAGGATAATTAAATGCAAAAATAAAATCCATGTATCTAACTACATAAAATATATAACAGCATGATTTTCTCCCCCACTTGATATCTTTATTGGTGCCCCATTAAAACCAATCGCAGCAGTTTCATTATGAAAAAATAATAGTAAATCAATTATCACGATTCTTGAACATTTAGTCACACACTCCAAATAAGACCTCGTATGGGCATTCAATTCTGTTTCTAAATATTTCACAATTAATTTCAAGTAGATAACTGTAGCCATGTGCCTGCTTTGATTGGCCAACTTATGTGGAGTGTGCTTACCTTAATTTTAATGAGGCAAAGGAATCTCTTGTGATTGCATCATTTTAATTCAGAAAACTCGAAGCCCTGAATGGATTGCAATCTTTTTCTTATCCTATATGTGTCCACAGTTCTTCATCTTTGTTGAGCCCCACAGGTGCCAGTGTTTGCAATTTAATTATAGAGTGTGACTCAAGTTGCCTCAATTTTCAAATTCTATCTCCACCTCACTCATCCCTGCTCACCAGATTAATGCAAAAGAAGTTGAATAAAAGGCCTTCTCCCTGATGGTTTTCATTGAAATACCTTGCCACAGGGTAAGAGGATACCCCAGATGCTACAACAGACGTCTTCCCGGAGGCGGTAATGCAACATCTCAGTTTTATTATTGTTTCACAATGAAACCGCTGCGATTGGGTTAAATGTTGATGAAACTTTAAAATGCGTAATGACAGCTCAGCGTCTGAAGGCATTGACAAAAGGCTGTTGCTAAAACACGTCTGCCTGAGTGTTATTTTTTCCTGATTTAAAAGTGGCCGAATAAAGAAGAACATTACTAGATTTCCCCCTATCTCCCCTCCCCCACCACCCTGGGCCCAGCCGTGTAGACAAAAGAAGGGAGGGGGGAGGGGGGGAGGGGGTCGCACGGGCCTCCTCCCGGAGCATTTAATGGCCCTGGGGAGACTATACCTCACGGCTGGCTCCACCTTTATCCCAGGTTGCCCTCCCCGGGAGACAACAGTTTCCCTGCCCTCACTGCAGCGGGCTGGGAAATGAAAATGTCACTTACCCAGTGTACATCTGTTCGTGGCATCAGTCGCTGAAGATTCAGATGTTGTGCATAGCCCGCCATCTGGTGTTGGGTCGGAGTGTTACAAGTTGTTTTTCTTCGAAGAAGTCTTTCGAGTCACGGGACCGAGGGACTCCTCCTCTTTGTCTCCATTGCGCATGGGCGTCGACTCCATCTTCGATTGTTTTCCCCGCAGAGGGTGAGGTAGGAGTTGTTTGTTAGTAATAGTGCCCATGCAATGGAGTGAATAAGTATGTACCTATTTAAGATTTAATATATTTACAAATGTACAAAGTTGAGGCTAACTTCCAAACAGCTACAGGCTCCCGGGGAGGTGGGTGGGCACATGTAAATCTTCAGCGACTGATGCCACGAACAGATGTACACTGGGTAAGTGACATTTTCAGTTCGACGGCATCTGTCGCTGTAGATACACATGTTGTGCATAGACTAGTAAGCAGTTATCTCCCCAAAAGCGGTGGCTCAGCCTGTAGGAGCGGAAGTAGTCTGAAATAAGGTTCTTAGTACGGCTTGGCCTACTGTGGCTTGTTGTGCTGATAGCACGTCTACACAGTAGTGCTTGGTAAATGTGTGAGGCGTAGACCATGTGGCTGCCTTACATATTTCGTGCATTGGAATATTCCCTAGGAAGGCCATGGTAGCGCCTTTCTTTCTGGTTGAGTGTGCCCTTGGTGTAATGGGCAGTTGTCTTTTTGCTTTAAGGTAGCAGATTTGGATGCACTTAACTATCCATCTGGCTATACCCGGTTTCGATATTGGGTTTCCTGCGTGAGGTTTTTGAAATGCAATAAACAGTTGTTTAGTTTTTCTGATGTGTTTAGTTCTGTCGATGTAGTACATAAGTGCTCTTTTGACGTCTAATGTATGTAGTGCCCTTTCAGCTATGGAATCTGGCTGTGGGAAGAACACTGGTAGCTCTACCGTTTGATTTAGGTGGAACGGTGAAATAACCTTTGGCAAAAATTTAGGATTGGTCCTTAGGACTACTTTATTTTTGTGTAGTTGGATAAAAGGTTCTTGTATTGTAAACGCCTGAATTTCACTTACTCTTCTTAGAGATGTGATGGCGATGAGAAATGCAACTTTCCAGGTTAGGAATTGTATTTCGCAAGAGTGCATAGGTTCAAAGGGTGGACCCATGAGTCTTGTTAAGACGATGTTGAGGTTCCATGAAGGAACGGGTGGTGTCCTTGGTGGTATAATTCTTTTGAGTCCTTCCATAAACGCTTTAATGACAGGTATCCTAAATAGTGAAGTTGAATGGGTAATCTGCAGGTATGCCGATATTGCTGCTAGGTGTATTTTAATGGAAGAGAAGGCCAGGTTCGATTTTTGTAAGTGTAGTAAGTAACCCACTACATCTTTTGGAGATGCGTGTAATGGTTGAATTTGATTATGATGGCAGTAGCAAACAAACCTTTTCCATTTGCTTGCATAGCAGTGTCTAGTGGATGGTCTTCTAGCTTGCTTTATGACGTCCATACATTCTTGTGTGAGGTTTAAGTGTCCGAATTCTAGGATTTCAGGAGCCAGATTGCTAGATTCAGCGATGCTGGGTTTGGATGCCTGATCTGTTGTTTGTGTTGTGTTAACAGATCTGGCCTGTTGGGCAACTTGACGTGGGGTACTACTGATAGGTCTAGCAGTGTTGTGTACCATGGTTGCCTTGCCCATGTTGGTGCTATCAGTATGAGTTTGAGTTTGTTTTGACTCAATTTGTTTACCAGATATGGAAGGAGAGGGAGAGGGGGAAAAGCGTACGCAAATATCCCTGACCAGTTCATCCATAGGGCATTGCCTTGAGACTGCCTGTGTGGGTATCTGGATGCGAAGTTTTGGCATTTTGCGTTCTCCTTTGTTGCAAATAAGTCTATTTGAGGTGTTCCCCAACATTTGAAGTAAGTGTTTAGAATTTGGGGGTGAATTTCCCGCTCGTGGACCTGTTGGTGATCGAGAGACATTGTCTGCAAGTTGATTATGGATCCCTGGAATAAACTGTGCTATTAGGCGAATGTGGTTGTGAATTGCCCATTGCCATATTTTTTGTGCCAGAAGGCACAGCTGTGTCGAGTGTGTCCCCCCCCTGTTTGTTTAGATAATACATTGTTGTCATGTTGTCCGTTTTGACAAGAATGTATTTGTGAGTTATGATTGGTTGAAATGCTTTTAATGCTTGGAAAACTGCTAGTAGTTCGAGGTGATTTATATGCAGCTTTCTTTGATGTACGTCCCATTGTCCTTGTATGCTGTGTTGATTGAGGTGTGCTCCCCACCCTGTCATGGAAGCATCTGTTGTTATCACGTATTGTGGCACTGGGTCTTGGAAAGGCCGCCCTTTGTTTAAATTTATATTGTTCCACCATAGAAGCGAGAGGTATGTTAGGCGGTCTATCAACACCAGATCTAGAAGCTGACCCTGTGCTTGTGACCATTGTGATGCTAGGCACTGTTGTAAGGGCCGCATGTGCAACCTTGCGTTTGGGACAATGGCTATGCATGAGGACATCATGCCTAGGAGTTGTAATATCATCCTCGCCTGTATTCTTTGTGTTGGATACATGCGTTGTATAAGTTTTTGGAAATTTTGAACCCTTTGTGGACTTGGAGTGGCCATTCCCCTTGTTGTATCTATTGTCGCTCCTAGGTATTGTTGTACCTTGCACAGCAGAATGTGTGATTTCGCATAGTTGATGGTGAAACCGAGTTTGTAGAGGGTTTGTATGACCTGATCTGTGTGGTGTGAGCACCTTGTCAGTGAGTCGGTCTTGATTAGCCAGTCGTCTAGATACAGGAATACGTGTATTTGCTGCCTTCTGATGTGTGCAGCCACTACTGCTAGGCACTTTGTGAAGACTCTTGGTGCAGTTGTTAAACCGAACGGCAATACTTTGAATTGGTAATGTATTCCTTTGAATACGAACCGTAGGAATTTCCTGTGCGACGGATGTATTGGTATGTGGAAATATGCGTCCTTGAGATCTAAGGTTGTCATGTAATCTTGTTGCTTTAGCAATGGTAACACTTCCTGTAGCGTGACCATGTGAAAGTGTTCTGATTTGATGTATGTGTTTAGTGTTCTGAGGTCTAGGATTGGTCTCAGTGTTTTGTCCTTCTTTGGTATTAGAAAGTACAGTGAGTAAACCCCTGCATTCTTTTGTGTTTTTGGTACCAGTTCTATTGCGTTCTTTTGCAGTAAAGCTTGGACTTCTATTTCTAGGAGGTCTGAATTGTCCTCCTCTGTATTGGCCCCGAAAGCCTCCCCTTTGGTACTGTCCCTGGTAGGTGGACGGTGTTGCATGTGAGGTGCTGGCTTGTGTGTTTTGACCCCGAAACCCCCCTCTAAAGGTTGTTTTGCGGAAGGTGCTGAAAGTGCCTCTGCTCTGCGGGGAGTAGAGTGCGCCCATGGCTTTTTCAGTGTCCGTGTCCTTTTTTAGTTTCTCGATTGCAGGGTCTACTTCAGGGCCGAACAATTGTTTCTCATTGAATGGCATATTGAACACTGCCTGCTGTATCTCTGGTTTAAACCCAGAGGTTCGTAGCCACGCGTGCCTTCTTATAGTTACTGCCGTATTAACTGTTCTTGCCGCTGTGTCCGCTGCATCCATGGAGGAGCGTATCTGGTTATTAGAAATGTTCTGTCCCTCCTCAACCACCTGTTTCGCCCTCTTTTGTAGATCTTTGGGTAGATGCTCAATAAGGTGTTGCATCTCGTCCCAGTGGGCTCTATCATAGTGCGCTAGGAGCGCCTGAGAGTTAGCGATGCGCCACTGGTTTGCAGCTTGTACTGCGACCCTCTTACCAGCTGCATCGAACTTGCGGCTCTCTTTATCAGGGGGTGGTGCATCGCCTGATGTGTGAGAGTTGGCTCTCTTGCGAGCTGCTCCCACCACGACCGAATCTGGTTGCAGTTGTGAGGTGATGAAAGCAGGATCTGTTGGAGGTGCTTTATATTTCTTTTCCACCCCTGGTGTTATTGCCCTACTCTTGACTGGCTCTTTCAATATTTCCTTTGCGTGCCTAAGCATTCCTGGGAGCATAGGCAGGCTTTGGTAGGAGCTATGGGTGGAGGAGAGGGTGTTGAACAGGAAGTCATCTTCCACAGGTTCCGAGTGCAAGGACACGTTGTGGAACTCTGCTGCCCTAGCCACCACTTGTGAATATGCTGTGCTGTCCTCTGGTGGTGAGGGCTTTGTAGGATACGCCTCTGGACTGTTGTCTGACACTGGTGCGTCGTATAAGTCCCAGGCGTCTTGGTCATCTTGGCTCATGGTGGTGTGAGCCGGGGAATGTGACGGAGTTTGTGCTGGTGAAATGTGTGTTACAGGTGGAGGAGAGGGTGGCGGAGTTACCTTTTTCACCAGCTTTGTTTGTGGTGCTTGTTCTTGCTGAAATTCAAGTCTCCTTTTTCTTCTAATAGGGGGAAGGGTGCTTATCTTTCCTGTTCCACTCTGTATAAAAATCCGTCTTTGAGTATGGTCCACCCCGGTGGATTGTAACTCTTCCTCGAATGTGTGCCTTTTCATTTGAGTGGACATTGATTGCTCCTCTGAATAGGAACCGGTAGTTGGCTCGGTTGCGGGTCGTTTCGGCACCGAAACTATGTTTGCGCTCTTTTTCGGCTCCGAGGCCACCTTTCTCTTTTTCTGAGTCGAGCCCTCTCGGTGTCGATCCTCCTCGGTGCCGCTGTCTCTGCGTCGAGCAGCTTCGGCTCCGCTATCTCGGCGTCGATCTTTGTCGACAGCACTATCTCGGTCCCGAGATGGCTGGGTGCCTGTGTCTCGACCGGAGTCGGACGATCTCTGCACTTTTTCGGCCTTTTTCGGTGCCGATGGTCGGTCACTGATTTAATGGGTTGAGCCATGGCCTGACGGCAGTGGCGTCCCCTGGGCCTTGTCACTTTTCTTGTGTGTTATTTTCGACGTCTTACTCACTGTTTCATGTTCGTCGAATTCGTCCGAGTCCGTTTCATGGATCGAGAAAGCTCCTTCTTGTTCCTCGAACTCTCGGTGTCCTGTCGGCGTGGACGCCATCTGCAGTCTTCTGGCTCGACGGTCACGGAGTGTCTTTCGGGACCGGAATGCATGACAGGCTTCGCAAGTTTCTTCTCTGTGCTCGGGCGACAGCCACAGGTTACAGACCGAATGTTGGTCTGTATATGGGTATTTGTTGTGGCATTTAGGACAGAATCGGAACGGGGTCCGTTCCATCAGCCTCGATGTTACACGCGGTCGGGCCGACCAGGCCCCGAAGGGGGATCGAAAATACCCCGAAGGGTTTCTGGAACTCTTCCCGATTCGGTGTCGATCCTATCTGATCCCGATACCGTTCGAAACAATACCGACGTATTTTCCGAAGTTCTAACTGTTTTTCCGTCCAGAAACACAGAGCGAAAAGGAACACGTCCGAACCCGATGGCAGAAAAAAAACAATCGAAGATGGAGTCGACGCCCATGCGCAATGGAGACAAAGAGGAGGAGTCCCTCGGTCCCGTGACTCGAAAGACTTCTTCGAAGAAAAACAACTTGTAACACTCCGACCCAACACCAGATGGCGGGCTATGCACAACATGTGTATCTACAGCGACAGATGCCATCGAACCCTGTGTTTCCTCAAGCTTGGCTGGAGTAATGTTAAAGCTCCTGCCAAGCGAGAGCAAACACTAAGTCCGCTCCCAGCAGGTGGGCGCATCAAAAATACTCCTGCTTGCTGGGAGTGGTCTTTTCATCTGTTTCACTGCCCGCATTGAAGTGGACATGGAAACAGAGGAAAAACTTGCTCCTGCCCACAGGGAGCAGCTGTGTGCCCCCACCTTCTTAATATGGCTGAGCCCCAGGGATGAGGTCCCTGGGACCAAATACAGCCCAGGGAGGGGAGCTGCATACCCCCCATCCCCTAAAAAAATAAGGTGGGCCCCAGAGGATGGGGTCCCCAGAGCTAAATTCACACCAGGGAGAGGGGCCTACGTGTCCCAACTCCTGGGTTGGTTGGCTGCCTTTGGGGGCTTAACTCCCCAAACCAAAGGTACCTCAAGCCCTAAGATAACTATAACTTGCACCCTCGCATTGCACTGCTAATTACCCACGTATTACATCATTAATGACCTCTACTACGATATCACTGATATTGTCACTGCAACCCTTACAGTGAAATTATTGATGAGAAAACTGCATGGCAGGGCGTGAATTATAGTTACCTTGGGCAGGAGTTATAGTTTCTGGAGATAAGTAACTAGAACCGCTGGCTTTCTATGGTTTTGTGTGTGGAAAACATGAACCTCATTAAATAAAACATCTTTGTAACCCTTGTTTTTTTTGCCAGTGAACTTGTAAGTTTTAAAATTCTATTTCCTAACTATAACGTCCCTGTAACCTTTGGGTTTTTTGTCAGTGAAAAAAAAAAACACACACACACTACTGTCAATGTCATTGACTTACTAAGCACTATCTTCAATTCACTCTCATGATACCACCAGAAAGGAGTAGGATATCACAAGAGAAATACAGGAAACGAGCACTATACACTATATCCTATTTATAAGTGAGTCAGCATATACATTAGACAGTATTTATGAAAAATAAAGTTTGGACCCCCAATATCTGCAAGGACCTTGGCAAGAAAAACATACAGATTCACCAAAGCATAATATAGGAAGGCTTTGGACAGATGATGGTTGTTATAGCGTGGTCATACAAGTTGCTTCTCTATTTCAAGTGCCCTAACTAATTTTTGCCCAAGCACCTGGACTAGAATATTGCATGTGGTTAAATTCAGATTCTGTGTTTAGTTAGGGTGAAATCTATTCAGCAGTTGAAAGAGAAAACAGAGATATATTGTCAGCTGTAAATTTAAAAAAATCCCTTTGGCTGGGGACATTTTCTCCAGTTGCCATTTATCAATCTGTAAAGGACTCTCCCAATTTGCAAATAGCACCCCTCCACCCCCCAACCACAGGCAGGGCTGGGCACCAAAGATGTGTACAGTACCTTTTTCACTGAAAATATGTTCAAAGTAAGATGCTGAGGTAGTAAGACAGCTTGCCTTGCTGGTAAATTGACTGCCAATGACATTCAGTTAATCACCTCTCGGGGTTCACAAACCTTATTCTGAAAAATACAATTGGAGATGCATGTAATGTGGAGGCAAGACTAACACATCCATGCCAGAGTAGGGAACAGGACACTCCATGGAGGTGTATTAAATACCATTCCTTCATTCCTGTCAAATAAATATATATATATATATATATATATATATATATATATATATATATATATATATATATTTTTATGTTATGCAGGATTCATGAATCGCTTCATCATGATTAACAAACGAAGCATAAAATGTTCGTGGCTAGATGTACACATTATTAAAAACACACAGAGGTCCTATAGAAGGTCAAAGAAAATTTTAGAAAACTACACTGGTTGCTGGAAGCAGCAAAGATCAAATTCAAGGCACGGGGTCCAGCCCTTATAGCAACATAAGACAGCCTTCCTAACTATCTGAAATCCAGTTTACACAGCAAAATAAAAAAAACTTTATTTAGTGGCTGTGAGATTACGCTGGTTGACCTGGGGTATGTTGCTCTTAGGCTGGAGAACATACCAACTCTGGAAAACCCTTAAGAAATTCATTAAGGAGACAGAGGCTTTCAGTGTACTAAAGTAAAGTGAGTGCCTGTCATCTTTCTTTGTCATACTTTGTTTCTTATAGGTCAGTGGTTCTCGAACTGTGGTCCGGGGACCCCTGGGGGTCCGCAAAGTCTCCTCAGGGGTCCGCAACTGCTTAGAAAATTAAATAATATTAACAGATAAGGTCCCTAGCTATCAGTAATGACTCAGTGGGCGGCCCGCAGATTCCAAAAATGATTCAGTGGGTGTCCCCGGGTTTCACTAATGAAAAAGTGGGGGTCCACAGAAGTTTATAAGTGTAATGAGCATGGGTGTTCTTAAGTGAGTGGGCGCAGGGCAGACTCAAATACCCTGAGGACAGAGCCCACTACACGTGGCTAAAGGCTGTACTTTGATGGCACTGTGGGAGGCTGGCTGGCGGCACAGGTTGGCCAAAGGCCATTTTCTGCACCTGAGGCCCTCTCATCAAATGAACAGGTGGCACTAGAGGTCACACCTGTGACCCAAAACCAAACAAACGTGTAGGTATTCGAGGCAACATATTCAAACATATAACTAAGCAAATTAAATAGCTGAAAAAAAAACTTTACATTTATGGAAATATAAATGTCTACTAAGGTCAGTTACTAATCAATATCAGACAAAAAAAATAACATCCCTATTTAAAAAATCATTTACTTGCATACTAGGGTTCTGATTACAGACCTAAAATGCACTGAAATTCAACAGTTACAACTATATAAGAAACCATGATTTCCCTGTGTTCTGCTAATGACCACAAAGATTACAATAAAAATGACACCTTCCATAGCATCATGGCTGTAGCAACACCTTCTTTCTTTGCAGAAGATGAAAGGCAGTTCACTCACATATATTGCATACAGTCATAAACGTTAAAGACTGTTTAAAGCTACTGTGTCACTGCCAACGTCCAAATGGCATTAACAATTGGTCAAAGGTTCATTAATAAACTGCCAGTAACTTAAACTATTGAATGTATGGGTTAGCTTAGAATTGGCATGCACAAAAAGGCAAGTGGTGAGTGAAGATAGTTGAATGCAGGCGGACAATTTTATAAATGGTACTGAATTACTTTTTAAAGTGACAGCTTAGTCCAGCACTTCACCAACATTTTTGTTAAGTAACTGCACCCCCCATCAACCAAAAAGGTAATGTGCCACCTAAGATAACAGTTCTTAAAAAGGGGCAAATAAATACAATGCATCAGCAGGTACTGGCTCACAGATTGGACATCCCTGCTTTAACCCATGTCAAGAAGTACTGACCTCGAGACTGCTGTTTCTCTGGATGTTGTCTTTCATCTCACACATTTTGGAAAAGGGATTAAAAGTTGCACTTCTGCAGCTGGCCAAGCACTGATCCTTGTGCAAGTTACCTGATTCTTTGCTGCTTGTTCCTTCAAGACGCACAAAAGCTTCCACCTGTGCCCGGTGCTTGTTGACATTTAGGACGCCCTGAAAACAAAATGTAAGCACAATAATAAAATTACATGAACAGACGACCAGAATAGAAAGCAAGGTACCCATTTTATACAGGACTGCTCCTGCACCACTGACTTCTTAACTAAGTTCTGAATTTATTTTATTTATTATACTTTGTTTAAGAGGAGACTGGGCCTGTGGTCTAGGGTGGGTGCCCAGTCACAAAGCAGGGAAATGTGTTGGTTTTCTGACCCAGTTCAGATCTATTTTCCTCTAATGCAGGTGGGAAAAGCAAAAGGAACTCTGCCAAGCAGTGAAACAAAAACAAATCATAAAATACATTTTTATTGCAGCTTAACTTTTCTATTGGATATTTGTGTGTGATGCATCTTGGTTGCAAGTTCTTTTTGCGCACCTTGACAGCAGAATATGAAACAGCAAAACAACGAGGGACGGCAACAAAGGGACGGCTCACACGCAATCCCCTCTACATCCTCTTCCTCCTCTCATTCATATACTTCTCACTAGTTATGTTTGGACCTCTGAGACAGGCGTCCCAATTTTCTTGTGGCAGTACCTGAGTCGACATACTGCATTTTTTCTAAAATGTTATTTTGTCGACAAACGTATAGAGCACAGTCTGTTCTCAATATCTCTCTGCAGGCCAAACTGTCTAAAGGTTTCCACTTCCAATACAGACTGGCATCTAAGCTCCTGTGGTGATATGTTTTGTGTTAGGTATTCTGGTCTGCCAATAGGCTAAGGGGCATTGTCTTATTCACTGAGCTGTGAATGAATTTGGCCAGAGAGCGTTATTGGTTGCTTAAGCATCTCTTATGATGGTAACATGCCTAATTATCAGTAGTAGCCCGAGTGTGGGTTCGCAGGCTACCTAGCATGTATAGCCAGTGTTTGTAGTTAGGCTGCTGTATGAAATGGATGTTTGTAGGATGTTTGTCTAATGCACCATGTTGCACTTGGTGGATATGCATAGTTGGCCAGTGCAATACATAGCAAAGTGACAGCTTCTCATGTGACTAACGTGTGCTCCGTTGAATACATGTGGGGTATTTTGTCTAATCTGTCCATCAGGTTTTACTTAGGGAGACATTTTATACATTCTTCTTTTTTTTCTTTTTTTTTTTTTTTTACAGTTTTGCTGATTGGCATTTCAAATAGTATATATCTGTTCATTCATTTTGCCAGAACTTAATACTCTGGGTTCTACATCACATTGCTAACAGCCTGTCGGTACCCATTACGTACTTCACAAAGCCACAGTCCCAGGATATCCTATATCTTATTCACTCCTTGGCATACAAAATCATACTGGCAAAGTCTGAAGCCTTCTCAGGTTCTCAGTTGCATATTTGCGACATAGGGAGCTGGTAATCACCCCAAATAACTTTGCAGGCATGCATGCCTGTCCTTCCTAAGTGTGTAAGCCAAAAATGAGAGAGAAAGAAACAGAACAGTATAACTAGTTGCCCAGAAACTTGCCCAGAATTCCAGAGAACATGTGCGCGGTGGACAGTTGCCCATGCCGGCCCCCGAGTACCAAGGGCAAGGATTCAGATAGGGGTAATGCGGAAGGGGGCCAAGAAGGGGCAGACCAAGGGGGAGGTCCCACCCACGATGCAGACCGACAGCGGTCAGGTCGGCACTAGCTGACGTTCATCCCCGAGCCAATCGGAGTCAGGCCCTACCCGTGACATCGTCCAGTGCTTCCCATGCGTCCACCACCTCCGCCCACAAGGGGGCGATCGGTCGGCACCTCAGTCCCCTCATCTCCTCTCTCTGCAGTACTCTCTCCTCTGCCCTTGCCCAATGAGTAACGTCTGCCATCTATATGGCCAGCCGGGGTCTGTACTTGTTTTTCCAGGCCATTGCCACTCTCCTGCGCAGTAGTACTAATGCCAAGTCTGCAAATCTATTCCCCAATTTTAATTAAGGGTTTGTCAAAAAGGCCCAACAAGCATACCGCTGGCACATCATCGAGTTGTCTATGTAAAACTGTGTTGAGACAGGCAATCACCTTTTCCCAGTAGGGCCTTAGCGTTGGACAGTCCCAGGTCCTATGGCAAAGGTCCACATCAGCCAACCACTATCGAGGGCATGCTCCTGTCGTCACCCCACAGATCAGGTTAATTCTGTGCGGGGTGAGATAAGTTTATACAGTATAAGTATGTTCACAGGACCTATTTCGCGTATTACGTGAAATTCTTATGTGCAGAGGCTAGAACCATATGCCATTCGGCATCTGTCATGGTTCTGCCTATATCAACATCCCATTTGAGTCGCAGTCCGTCTAGTGGTCTCTCAATCATCCCATTTAATGCCTTATACATCCAAGTGACCAGGTGTGAACCTCCACCCACAACCAGCTTAGTCTGAAGGGCTGCCGCCGCGGGTAGTTCACCACTACCGGCTCCCCATAGTTCATTCAGGGCCCGTGCTACAACCTCATAAGTCAGGAATTGGCCGGCAGGCAGACCCTTTTGGTCTGCTAGGTCCCCGAAGGTGATTAGCATCCCTCCGTAATAGCAGTCACCCAATGTAGTGATCCCTGCCTCTGTCCAGTATTTGAGTTATCTGGAGGTGAAGGCGGACCCAGTCGCACCACGTGGGAGTCCCACAAGGGGTGGCGCAGGTGCATAGGGATTAGTTGTGTCTGTTCTCCGAAGGGCTCTATGCCACGCTGCTAGAGCTGTGGATACCAATATGTTCAGTCTGGGCAGCACAGATTTCCCCCTGAGCAGTTGTGCTATGAATTCCTCCCCTTTTCCAGCTTCACCATCCAGCATTGTCTCTGTTAAGTCTAGCCCATTTAGCCACCGCACCAGCCATTGTAATTGAGCCGACAGGTAGTTTAGTTCAAAGTCTGGGGCTCCAAGTCCCCCCCTCTCAGGCGGCAGATGAAGAGTCCCCAGTGCCACCCGGTGGCGTCCCCCGTCCCATATCGGTTCGCACTGTAGATAGTCTAGTGTCCAAAACCATGACACCGGAACAATTAGCGCCAAGTTGTCGAAATAGTAAAGGACTCTAGGGTGCATCCCCATCTTGTTAAGTGTGATCCAGGCCATAACTGGTAGTTTTAAGAGCGCCAGAAAGCTACCGCTCTTTTCAGAGCCCGGTATGCTTTCCCTAGTTTGCCCTCCCGGAGGTCCCTTCTATTATGATAAATCTGGATTCCCAGATATCTAAACGTTCCGGGAGCCCATTGTACATCCACCAGGCACGAGAGCTGTGGTGCCACTCCCTCAATCATTGGGAATACATACATCTTTTGTCTGTTAAGCCGTAAGCCCGAGTATTTACCGAAATCCTCCAGAGTCTGGAGCACCTGTGGGAGCACAACGCTCCCATCCCGCACATAAATAAGGAGGTCATCTGCGCACAGTGAGATGATGTGTGGGATCCCCCCTCTAATCACACCCCACTCCCGTCCCCTAGTCCGGAAATTCTCTGCCAGTGGCTCTATGGCCAAGGCAAGGAGTAGGGGTGAGAGTGGGCAGCCCTGTCTGGTCCCCCTATAGACTTCATAGCTGGCAGATATCGTGCGTCCGGTTTTGATCCTGGCTGTAGGGTGGGTATAGAGCAAGTTTACCCATCTCCCCCACTCCGGTCCCAGGCCCATGAGTTGCAACACTGTCTCCAGGAAGTCTCAACATATCGTGTCAAAGGCATTTTCCAGATCTACGGACACTATCATAGCTGTGGGGTAATGTGGGTGTTTCTCATCATAAAGCAGCGTGTAGAGCCACCGTAAATTACTGGATGTGTTTCGCGTAGGGATGAGGTCCCTCATATGTGGGAGTAGCCGGTTTGCCAGCACTTTGCTGAGTATCTTGAAGTCGGTGTTCAACATTGAGAGTGGGCGGTAATCAGCAACCGTCGCCCGGTCCCGCCTCCCCTTGGGTAGGGGGATCACTAACGCCTCCCTAGCAGAGTGAGGTAATTCCCTCTTCTCATAGGCCTCCATGTACATCTCCACCGGTCGTGGCAGCAGTACTCCCACGAACCTTTGATAGAATTCAGGGGGGAGACCTCGAGTCCCAGGGGTTTTACCCGCCGCCAGGTCTTTTATAGCAATCTGCACCTCTTGCGCCGTCACCGGTGCCCCGAATTGTTCACTGTCCAATGCTGGCAGCATTCGCAATTGTAGTCCACCCAAGTAGGTATGCAGCGTACCCCTCCACTGCCGGCAGCGGTGCGCTATATAGGGACATGTAGTAAGATCTAAACTCATCATTAATGTGTGTTGGTGCATGCAGTATAGTCCCGTCCTGGGTCATCAGGTGAGTGATTGGTGCTCCCCTGCTTTCCTGTTTTATCAGCCAAGCCAGTAGCCTCCCCACTCTCCCCTACTCTGCGTGGATTCTGTTAGTGTGTATTTTATGTTCGTCGCAACTACGGCACTCTAGCGCCTCATTATGTGCTTCCCGTGCTACTGAGAGCAGTCGAGGTGCCTCCAGGTTAGCACCCATCTCCAACTCCCATCTACGTAGGGTTGCCTCTATGCGAAGGACTTCAGCCTTCTGTTCCCTTCTGATTCCCACGGTTTGACCCAGGCAATGGCCCTGGATCACCACCTTCAGAGATTCCCATTCCACCCTCCGATCTCAGTCGTCGTCCATACAAGCGGCCTTCTACTAATACGTACCGGCCCTCTCTGTCTGTAACTACAAAGACTGGCTCAAATGGCACTCCCGCACTTACCCAGAACAGCGCTCCCCGCGCATATGAAGAGTATGTGGTGGCAAACAGTTGCCCCCGCCAACGTTTATGGAGGCGATCAGCCTCCACCTTAGTGAGGTGAGACTCCTGTAACACAGCAATGTGGAGTCCCCTTCTCTTCATGTATGTCAGGATACTATGGCGCTTTGACACGTTACCCATCCCCCGAATGTTCCAAGACATCAATTTAAGAATAGTTGCAGCATGCATCAGGATATTAGTGTGTCACTCGCCCCGGGACCCCTGCCACCCCCCACATCCCAACCCCACACGTCAATCTCTGCCCTGGGCATCACCAACAGCAATAATAGTAACCGGGTTAATCAATCCCCAATTCCCCATCCCCGGGGCAGAACGGCAAAGGGCGAACGCCCAAACCTCTATTAACAGTCTGAAACTAGCCATCGTCTTCACCCCGCTGGAGTAGTCCAGGGGCTCGCCCTATAATGTCGCTATGGCACTGGTCATCCGTGACTTCCAGACCGTCCCAAACTCGCACTATGGGCGCCGCTCCCGTATAGGAAATTCTATGTAATGGTGGAAGGTGGCAGTGGATAAATATTGTCTTCAGCTGTCTGAGGTGTCACGTGCAGTAGATCACCAAGAGGGTCCACAACCGACTCATGATCCGATGAGTCCTCTGTCTCACCAGCATCCGTGTGACTTATTTTGTCCTTATCAGGTGTGGGCGACTCCGCCAGAGATGCAGCCGCCTGAATCGCCGTCCGTTTACCCTGACTGGCTTGCGTTATCGTTGGCCTGAGCACTCCGTCCCTGTAAGGCTGACCACCGGAGTGGCGTCTCTTTTTCCGGCGTCTAGCTGGGGGAGGGGCTTGCGCAGGTTCTGGTTATCTTTTCCAGTTCTGTACGTTTCAAGCCAGGACCATGCCTCCTCTGGGCTCAGGCAGAAATGGGTGTGACCATCCCACATTATTTTCAGTTTTGAGGGAAACAGCAGAGCATATGAAATTCCTTCAGTCCTAAGGGCCTTCTTCACTTCGGTATAGGACGCCCTTTTGGCCTACACTGCTGCTGTAGAGTCTCGGTACATACTGACCCTGCTGTTCTCCACGTCAAAGGGGCCTTCTTCACACGCTCTCTGAATAGCAAGTCCTGATCCTTATAATGGAGCAGCTTGGCCAAAACAAGTCTGGAGGGGTCTTCCTGGCGCGGGGGAGGCCTAGTCGGGACCCTGTGCGCCCTCTCCAGGGCAAAGAACGGCGCAAATTGTTGGGGGCCCATAAGCCCTTTCATCGGGGGTTCCAGGTAGGCCACCATATCCCTGCCCTCCACTCCTTCTGGTAGTCCTACAATCTGGACGTTATTTCACCGACTGCGGCCCTCCGCGTCTTCAGCCCTACGTTCCAGTCTCTGCACTCTGTCTGCAAGGTGGGCGAGTTGGGTTTGCTGCGCCCGATGTGATGTGCCCATTTCATTCAACTCTACCTCTGCATTGTCCACTCTTTCTACCAGCTTCTGGTGGTCAGTTCTTAGAAGGCCCAGTTCCGCCAACACCTTCCCTATTTCTTGTTGGAGGGTGTTCATAGAGACCTCAATTGCCTCCAAAATCTTTTGTAAGGTGTCTTGCACCGGGGGTGGCTGGAGTGCTTTCTGTGGGGTCGTTGTTTTGGCCCTTGGCTAGGTTTCTGGGCTAGCCGCCCACGATTCTTACAGTTTAGGGTGCTGCTTCCCCATTAGGCTTGCTCGGTTGCAGTAGTCGGGCTCAGACCTTGGGGGGGGGGGGGGGGGGAGAGAGGGGTTTGCCACCAATGTTGGCCCCCTCTCCTCTGCATGGGGCCCTCAGCGTCCCGGCAGGTCCCCCAAAGCGCAGGGCCGCCGGCGACCCGAGCTGCTCCCCCGGGTGTCACCTCAACAGGCGCCAGGCATTTTTGTCAGACTCCAAGAGGTTTAACAATTGTTTGGTCCACCCTTATCAGGTTGTCCGCGCCACACCCGAGCTCCAATGTCTATCACGGGGAGTTCCGAATCCCGCTGTGGCGGTGTCCATTCCATCCTCCGCTACCCTCTTCTCGGAGGCTAGGGTCCTCGTCCAGTTGGTTCACGGCAGACCAGCCCTACAGTGCTCAGCCTTGCTGCGTCGCCTGCGCCCAGGGAAAGAATTCTGAACGGGACAGATATTGGGGTTTGTGTCAGCCACACTTGTTGTAAAATAGTAATCCATAATGATTTTTTAATCTTCATTTACCACACACCAGGGACATGAAAAAAGTGCAAATGTCTTGTTGAGCATCAAATGACATAAAGGAAATTAGCAATGGACATCAAAAGAAAAGAAACAAGTGGAAGAGAGAGGAGTGTGTACGCACATTATAGTAATCTCAGCAGCTACATCAAAGATTATACAATAGATTGTAGAAAGTGGTAGTAATGCACTTTGTACAAGAAACCCCGTTCATTGGAAGCTGTGAAGATAAGTGGGCACTTCATTTCTAAAGAACGCAGTCTTTGAGGGCTATGTCGAAGGCACGCTAAGCTGGAACATCTTTTACACAAACACAGTGGGCATTCCACAGACAGCTGCAAAAAGACGTGGAATCATCTTCCTTTGCATCTTCTATGTTTCCTGCAAATATATACAACCAGTTGGAACTGTTACTGGCCACATATTCTATATGCTATGCAGAGTACGCAGCAGAAGATATTTAGACCAATGTAATTTAGAGGAATGGGCTCTTTGGATCTATTCCTTTGGAACAGATGGAAATGTTCTGGTGGTTCACTTTGAAGGCCAATCTCAAAGTGAAGTGGAAAACGTTCATCCATTCTATGGTACCTGTTTAACGGCCCATTCTACAAGGGCAAAGCAGCAATCATGGCTTTCCTGATGCCAAACCTATCTTGTAAACATGTGGGACAGCCATTTGAGGACCTTTTCACTCTATTCGGATTCTTCTACCTTGGACTTTTGCCCCAGGCCTGATGCTTCTTTCAGTCAGCTAGACGGACACCAAGAGCGCATCCTTAATTCTTGGGCACATCCTCCCAGGTTGCAATAGCTGCATTTAATCCCACTTATAAACAAGCATTTGCAATGCAATGGGCCACACATTTGCTTGAGTTAGAGCTATAGCGTTATAAACTCCTAACTGGGCTTTTCTTGCCGCATAAATTGAAAATGAAAAGTAAAACAGTTGACATAAGCGAGCCGATTCAAAGCGTCACAGCCACCATGAGCATGAGCACAAAGAAGAGACACAAAAGAAAAAAGAAGTTCTCTCAAAGTCAAACGTATCAGCAAAAGTGCAATTATCCATGTAATAGGGTCGATGGCCAAGGCGGTTACAAAACTGCCCCAAGGAGAGACAAACGTAAAACATTTCGCAATGATAACAAAGGATTTTTGAAAGGCAAGCCCATTAACGAGTGATGGCCATGGTTAAAAGCCCACAGAGAGAGTACAACACATCAGAGCGCTTGCGCGCTCAACTAAAAAAATTACTTATCTAAAATAAAGAGATAAAACAACAGTCTCTCTCATTTTTCTTACGGGTGATTCACATTTACTAGCCCTGTATGTTTGATGTAAATTGTGTAATTTATTCCCAGGCTAGTGTACAGAGACTCTCCCCTTAGAATGCACAGATGGATTGTAATTGTGTGGTAGAAGACTCACAACTGTTGCATCCATCAAATATTTTTCTATTCAGCTTGATCAATCATTGTTTTTTCACTTTTCTGACATCAGAACCTGAATGAGTTCTTACATGCCCAGGTGGATTATTCTAACCAATGTTGATTTGAGATCACTCACCTGTATATATCTCCCAGACTTGATGCCAGCTTCCAGCACTTGCAAGGGAAGATGCTCGGGATATTCTTTCCCATGGGTGTCCTGAGTCTCGCTTTCCCGCCCTTGCTTTGCCTGGCTGATGGAATCATAAAGTTCTTGAGCAGACAGCAAATCTGGTAGGAAATTCTCCAAATAACTCTGGCGGTAATGACAGAAACAGAGTTCATTTAGTCTAAGTATGAGACAGTTATTCCCACACAGGCCTTAAACTAACAAACTGAATATGATACATTCTAAAGGTGCCCATGCTTGAATATTTCAGTTCTAGCATAATGGACCCATCACTTTGAGCTACTTTATGGGACACTCTTTAATTTCAGAGTGTTCATTCGGTTGGGGGGACGGGAGGGTGGTCTTAGAAGCCTTGCTGCCCCAATTACTATGGCTACGACAATTACCCCAGCATACCTATTCATAGTTGGACTTTCACTAATGGTGATATAAAAATGTCTTGTTTTTTGGCATATGCACAGTGAGTACCAAACACCAGAATGTACACATTCAGCTGGACTCATCAATTGTAATATACAATACAAAAACAATATCCCAAATGGGCAGTGTTGGAAATGAAAGGTGTATCCCTAGATTTTTGCCTGGATTGTTTCTGCAAGTTGGTAACCAGTGGTCATGTGACTGTGCCCCCCCTTTCATATGATGAAATTGGCATATCCCTAATTGACATTTTTACCTTATCTCTTAAGTCCCTAGTATATGGTGTTTATAGTGTACCCAGGGTCTGTATGTTAAATCTCACAAGTGAGTTGCAGCACTCATTATGCCACCCATTCCACTAACAATGCAACCATTTCTTCAGACCTGCTACCAGTAGTCTGTTATACAAGTTTAAAGTACAAATTCAACACGTCAAAATAACCCCTTTTGAGGTGCCTAAAACTCTCTTTTTAAATATTTATAAAAGTTACCCCTAAGTAGGCCTTACCGCTTATTCGAGTTTTAACACAAAATCAGGCCTAACATGCACAACTAGGAGCCTTCTACATCAAATTATATGTCACGCCAGTAATTATTATGTATTTTGATCTCTAGGTTTTGGGGGATTAGACCTGCTCAAATTGACCTAGGATACATTTCCTGTGATGTTTACTGCACCCTGTAGTTACTCAGAGGAAAAAAAAACTCTGCAGGGCTAGTAATTTAACCCAAATATTGGAGTTGAGGTCTAAGTAGGATCTACAGAGCTACAGCTGGCATGGAGGAGGCCAACTACAAAGGGTTAGAAGTCCTTACCTGTCTGTACTTTCTATGCACTGTTGTACACGGTTTGCAAAAAAACCTTTTTTCCAGGTTTGTGCGGAGGCATAGTGGTCCTCAATGAGACCAATATGTCACAGCCTCATCAAACTATGCCTACCAAGATTTTCATCAAAGTCAAATGCTAGAATATCCATGAACAGTCAACAGAGGATTGCTCCCTTTTCCCAAAAACCTTTCACACAGTGTTAACTTCTATCTGGTGCAATCACAGGCAAGATGCTGGTTAACTTTCAGCTCCTTGATACTAATGTCTTACTTTGAGCGAAATGACAAACACGCCTCCTGTTTCACTCCCGTATTGCTGGATGGCCTCCTCATCTTCAGTTACCATAACAATCGGTATCTGCTCCACACAGTGATGGTAGTACCATGCTGATGCATTGTAGATGCACCTGCAACAGCAGACTGAGTTCAGAACAGAACCAAAGCATAACATATTCTTTCCAATACACTAATGGTCAAACAAGAAGTTGCAAAGATAGAAAGAGCAATGTACCATTTCATCTGTACCCTCCAAAACCTAAACATTGAATATTAATTTACCTATTAAGCTACAATTTGTTCCTTCTCTTCACATCCTTCCCCACTTCCACCCCAAACAAGACTGAGAATACTCAATCTCGCGATAAACAAAATACAGTTCAGTGCTGTATAGCAGAAAAATTTCAACAGAATATACAGAGGCTGTGGATAACAGGAGAAACAAAAGGGGAGGGGTTCTACAACTCTCTGTACACAATTTGGCACACAAAACCCCACTGGAATGAATAGGTGGTCTGGGGATTAACACTCATCAAGGCAACATTCATAGATAACATACCTTTTTGAGTTTATGGGAAGACCTCATTTTTAAGGACAAAAACATAATCACTGAGCCTTGCACTGGAAGTGTAAGCAAATACCTAGAGAAAAATCCCACAGTACCTGGTCTGCCATTTTTCTGTAGGTTCATTTTTCTCTCTGGGGAGGTAGGAGTACCTCTGAAATTCATTGGCGAACAGAATACAGTCATGCCGGGGATCCCTCAGCAGGTTCCGAAGTTTGTTGTACTGTCTGTAGGAAAGTGGAAGAAGGCATAACATACTTAGCGCAGTGATTCCTCCTAAACCGGAAACCCGCACATAACTACCCTTCCATCAGATTAATGAATCATCCTTTGTATAGAGGAGGGAACAGTGGCACTTTTACATAACACACAGTAAATTCAGATTGGGTCATCTAGGTGCATTTGAGTTTGTTTTTTTTTTTTTTTTAAATCACCCAGTACCCATCAAGCCCCTCCGACTACCACCAAGTTCCCCTATCATCAGCCACTTTCCTTTCATCCAATCGATCACTGCTGGAAGGCTACTCAAGTTCCACTAAAATACACAGCTCTCTCTACAGCTGGGATAAACCACAACATGACCTTGAACTACAGGAAAACACTGTACCTCCGACACCTTTCTAAGGTTTGTAAGGGGATCTATAATGTAAAGTCAAAAGTTCTGTATCTCTAAGGGAACCTGCTCCTTATTTTAATATTATGGATGACCTGGTATTTTTTCTAGTGCAGGAGACCACTTTCACGAGTCTCCTGACCAATACTCTATGTAATTTGATATCTAATTAGATAAGCGAGTAACAGGCCTTTGTAACCATACCACAATGGGAAGACTGCCGAAAAGCTCTCCCGGGCACATCTGAAATCTGTGTAGTATGTCACAGTTGGGCATCTCTGGTTGCATACAGTGTGCATGACACCTTTTGGTTACATGAGAGGTGGGGTAACCAAGCTGGATATAGCATCTGGGAGGACGTAACTCCTCACTCCATTGAATTGAGTAGTGTCTCCCTCCTCTTGCTTCGCCCCCATTCTGCTGCTCGACTGATTCCCAATCTAAGTTCTGTAAAATTCCTTGCCAATTCTAGGCTTTGCCTTAAACCTTTTGAAAGGAGATGTAATGATTAATGCTGCTTACTGGACCAAGACAACTGATCAGCTTGAAGAGTGACAAGGACAATAACCCCAAAGGCTCTGCTGCTGTACCATGAGAGAGAGGGAGAAAGAGATAAAGAGAGAGAGAGAAGGAGAGAGAGAAGGAGGGGGAAGAGGGGAAGAGGGGAGAGAGAGAGAGAGACCAGCTGTTCTTTGCACAGAGCAGAAACTGAACTCTGTGACCCTGATTTCTGCGGTGGTGAGTCTGAGAATCAAGTCTGCTAAGACAGGAGGTTAGTGACCGCTTCTCAGGCCAACATTTTGGTCATTGTACCCAAAAGCTGCTGGGACTGACTACGGCTTCCCGAAAGAGGCCTGTGTTCAGCACTGAACGCAAGTGTCAATGTGCTTAACCGCTGCTACCTGCAAGAGGACCATGTGCCTCTGTGTCCAATTGATACATGAGCACTCTGCAACAGACATTTGAGACCTGACATGGTGGTCTGCAAGTGGTCAATATTACGCACTCAGCCTGAGCGTCTTTGGGCAATGACCAACTACAGATATGTCACATTTTTCCCCAATTTGGATTACATCATGAGATAAATAGGTTTCATGTTCTAAATTCTATGGGTTACAAGCATTTGTTGAACTGTGATCACAGGAGTACCACTTGTCCTCTTCTAAATGTTAACACAGACATTTATAACAACATCCGTAGGAACCACTGTTGCTATACTGCTATTCACGTACCAAGGTTCAGAGGAAAACAGGGTTACCCTCTATGAGATTGCATCGATAAAGAGGTATCAATAAAAATAATCAACTTCAAGTCTGAAAAAAAAAAAAAAACATTTCTAAGCTGCATGGTTCTACAAGCATTGATCTTCACAATCTTGTTTAACATCTTTGCTTCGTCAGTAGATGATTTTCTCAAGTAAAAGGTTGTTGCATTTCCAATGTATGTCGACATAATCCAGCTAGGATTCTACATGGGGTTGGGGTGGAGGCCAAGAAGAAGGAAGTAAATGCACCTAAAGCTACAGCTACAAGAATTATGTGCTGTGCAATGTTCTTCAATTTGTTAGAGTTCTTTAGGTTTAGATAAGACTGCTGTCCTTGACTGTGGGTTTATTTCCAAGCAGACAGTATCTAGGCGGCAGGTGAGTTGAGGGTTTTCCATGATTGTGGTGCTCTGTAAGTGAGGCACACCCTGCAACCTTCCAAACTATGGGCCTGATTTAGAGGTTGGCAGACAAGTTACTCCATCACAATGGTGACAAATAATCCCGTCTGCCGAAATATAAATCCCATAGGATATAATGGGATTTATATTTCGGCAGACGGGATATTCTTCACCATTGTGAAGGAGTAACCCCACCGCAAAACTCTAATCAGGCCCATAGATTAAAGGAAACCTCCAATAAACAAAGAGTCAACAAATGTAGTTGTGACATTCTTTTTGTAGCAAAACAGGTCACTGCACAGGAGACAGGTCTTGTACTCTTCACAAACTAACCTGTGTGCACATCATGGTCTTCACAATTTGGTGTTTGTGTCTCTTCGTATCTATCTGGGATATCTATTACCAAGTCAGTTTCTGGTTTAACTACTGTCAATCAAATTACTTATTCTGTCTCCCTGCATTCTGGAAAAATCAGTCTTTCTAGCCAGGCAGTCTAGTGTTGTGGTTATTACGTGCATGTCAAGGACTACAGACTGAGTTTATGAAACATGTGTCTTCACTATTTCATTGTGAGTGTGATGCCTACGCCAGCGTTGAGCTTTGCTTAAGATATATGTTTAATAATGTGTTTTATTTAGTGCTTCATAGCACAATCACCCCATTTCTAACTACTGTCAAATAACAGATGTCATTATTACCCGATGTGATAGTACTCAGAAGGGACTGTCTGCCTTGAAAGGTACCTGGGATTCGAAACTGTAATACACTGATTACTGCACGTCATTGACAAGCGTTAACTTGCATGTCATTTTGCCAGCAAATCGTGTAGCCCTATGTGCTAGTGCTGAGGTGTTCACAGTATTGTATACATTACCTGAATACAACAAGTTTATAGCATCCAGAGCCTAAACTTTCCCGGAATATGATGTGTAGCTTGAGCATGAATGCACCTTTGGAAGCATGTAGTAAAGGGGTAGGGGTTTCCAGAGGCTAGACTACTGTAATGTCTTTATGGACTTGCCTTCATTTTGTTCCCTCAAAAACAGCTTCTACAGCGGGCTGCGGTTAGGCGTGAGCAGCATACTGGCTCCAGATGACAGCAAAGACAAAGTTTTCATATCCTTACCCATTTCCATAAAGCAAGGTGTAGATCAAGGCTTAACCAGAATTCACCTGCTGGAAAGAATTGTAGCATACACAATGGCAGGAGTCTGACTTCCTATTACCACTCAATAGAGTCTATTACCCCAGCTGAGAAGAGTCTAGAGTCTAAGACGTCAGGACAAAACACTCTGGGAACTTTCCATGATCAACATGCAGCAATCTATACATAAGGCTATTAAGCAAGAAGATAATAACTGTCCATGCACTACATAACCCTTTCAAAGTTATTCCTGCTATTTCTTGTTTTCGTGCAGACATTTGTTGCAGGGCCTCCTTGCCTCCACCAAGAGAGCTCGCCATGGGTGTGAGGAGCAGTACTGTTTTGTTCGCGAGTGGCAGAGGTAAATAAAAATCGTAACGAATAAAACAAAAATTCAATGCAAACATTTCAAAGCACCCTGAAAAAAGGAAAACATCTCCCTATATGTGACAGGGGTGTTACCTGCGACCCCTGTAGTGCTGCACAGCTTGACATGCCGTCTGTGTGAAGATAAGCCCCCTCAGCTCGGGCATTTCCAGAATCTCCAGGTAATCCTGTACCACCATCCAGTCCGGAACAACATAATGAGTCAGGTCTTCAGGCAACTGCTTTCCCCCTAAAAAGTGAGTTATTAAAGAGACAAAATTGCACTTTAGAACTAATAAGTCATTGTTTAATAGCTAGAATTTTGCATCTTTGAATCCAAGCCAGAGGGACTGATGCACTTTTATACATAAGAAAAAGTGAGATCAAAGAGAAAGAGGAAGATATGATTTGTTTCAACATTCTAGTAGATCTATAAAAAAAATAATTTATGATGTTCTTCACTGAGACAAGCATAGATTTCCTTTTAATGCTTGAATTTGCAATTGGGGAGCATTAAAAAGCTAACGTCAAAAGCATCATGACAGCAAAACTGAACTTACTGCAAAGGGCAACAATCCACTATTACCCCAAGAGTAAGCACCGGATGCTGAGATTACAGACCCCATGGTCATACGGAGACCGTAGCATGGAGACTAGGCATCTTTGCTCAGATTTGCCAAACTGCTAATCAACTGACTTATTTCTGTATCAGCGATTTTCAACTTTGACTGAGTACAATCAGCACTAGTTTTTAGATGCACAACAAATTACAATTATACAGCATTAGTAACAGCATGCATATATAAATACAGGCAAGGGTGATATCAGGTTGGCCTGCTGCAGACTGGTAAATAGTGGGTATGTGGTTTCGGTGTAATAAGTGCATCGTAGACATAGTCAATAAACGAAAAAAGCACCGTTATTGAAACAAGTGTTCCATACAATATCAATAAACTCCAAATATATGAATCTTCAGTTCGACTGATAATCTACTGAGCTGCTGGGGTGGTGTATTCCAGCAAGTTAAAGAAAAATATTTCTTGCATTTTCTAAATAATTTTAAAAATGCAAGCGAGAAAACTTGCAAATGCTATCTGGCCCATCCACTGTGATCTTGGTTGCCGGAATAACAACCAGTAAGCAGTAAACACCCAAGACAAAGCCTACAAGACTATCACAAAGAAAAAAATACTAATTTGGGATGTTTTTCAAAACCATCTGCACATTTAAGTAGAAAGTATTTACATGAAATCTGCAGCTTTGCCCACAAATCACAGACCTCGATTTGCATAATAAAAATTGAGGCTTGTATGCACAAATGGCATTTACTACTTCCAAAAAGCATTGGAAAAGCAAGTAGGTCTCACCTACGCAATTGTGTTTCATCCATGTTGTAAACCGGCGTGGGTGCTGTTTAGCATGGCTAAAGGTTAGTGGAGTGCGGTGGGATAGAGTGGAATGGGGCAGATCGGGATAGAGTGAAATAGGGTAGATTGGGGCAGAGTGGGAAAGATTAGGTAGATTGGGGTGGGGTAGAGTGGAGTAGATCGAAGTGCAGATGTTGGCTAGATTAGCAGGGTAGACTGAAGTGGGGTAGATAGTATTGGGATAGAGTGGGGTGGAGTGGGTTAGATGTGAGTGGAGTAGATTGGACTGGAATATATTGGGGTAGACTGTAGTGAAGTAAGGTGGGGTAGACTGGGGAAGAGTGGAACACAGTGGATTAGAATAGGGTACACTAGAGTGGGGTAGATTAGGTGGAGTGGGGTAGATTGGAGTAGGGTAGATTGAAGTGCAGTGGGGTATATTAGGGTGGAGGCGGTTAGATTAGAGTGCGAGAGCTAGGAGTAGGGTAGACTGCAGTAGATTGGATTGGGGTGGAGTGGAGTAGCTTGGAGTGGAGTTGGATAAAGTGGTGTGGGGTAGATTGGCATGGGTTGGGTAGACTGGATTGGGATAGACTGGAGTGGGGTAGATTGGATTATGGCTGGGTAGACTGGAGTGGAGTGAAGTGGACTGGAGTGGAGTAGTCTGGGTAGATTGGAATGAGGCAGACACAAAGGGGTAAATTGGAGTTGGGTAGCTTGGTGTGGAGGGGGAGAAGGTCGACTGGCTTGGGGCGGAGTGGGGAGGATTTGGATGAAGTGGGTTAGACTGGAGTAGGGCAGATTAGAGTGGCATTTGGTGAGCAGAAGGTAGACTGGGTAGAGTAGAATGAAGTGGGGTAGGCTGGGATGGAGTGGAGCAGACTGGGTGGATTGGTGTGGGTAGATCAGAATGGGGTATATTGGGTAGAGTGTAGTGGAGTTGGATGCATTTGATCGGAGTCGGGATAGGAGTGAAGTGAGACAGATTGGGGAAAGAGTGTAGTGTAGTGGGTAGATTAGGATGGAGTAGGGTAGCCTGGATGGATTACAGTAGGGTAGACTGAAATTGAGTGGGGTAGTTTGGGGTGGGACAGAGTGGGGTAAAGTAGGCTGGGCTAGAGAGGGGTGTGCTAAGACTGGGGTGAGCTAAGACTGAGGTAGACGGGTGGGGTGGGTTAGACTGTAGTGGAATGGGGTAGATTTGAGTGGGGTAGACTGGAGTGGGGTAAATTGGAGTGGGGTAAATTGGAGTGAAGTGGAGTGGGTAAGATTTTGGTAGAATAGAGTGCGGTGGAGTGGTATAGACTGGGGTAAATTGAAGTAGTGTGGGGTAGATTAGAGTGGGCTAGAGTTGAGAGGAGTGGGTAGGACGGAGCAGGGTAGATTGGGTAGGCGTAGATTGATTTGGGTGGAGTAGATTGGGCTGGAGTGGAGTATACTGCAGTAGATTGGAGTGGGGTTGACAGGAGTACGGTAGATTGGGGCTGAGTGGAGAGAGATATATATTGGGTAGACTGGAGCGAGCGGAGTGGTGTAGACTGGTGAAGGGTAAAGTGCAGTGGATTGGGGTAGACTGGGATGGAGGGGGGTAGACTGGAGTGAAGTAGTGTAGATTGGAGTGGAGAGGAGTAGACTGTAGTGGAGTGGGGTAGACTGGAGTGGGGTAGATTAGAGTGAGGTGGAGTAGACTGGAGTGGGGTAGACTCGAGTTGACAGGGGTAGGATAGACTGACAGGGCTCAAAGAATCTATTCGACCATCCGCTATGGCGAGTTTTATCTTATGAGGTCGAGCTACTTTTAGATTCCGCTCTGTAGTGAATCCTAGTTTGTTTTAATGGGATAACAGGAGTTAGCTTAGCCTTTGGCTTGCAGACTCATGCCCCCATCACCTAGTGACTTTTAACCTACTTAGCTTGCTCTGTCTTAGACCATTTATTTAATTAATTCTTCTAACATGGCTGCCTTGTTTACAGTTAGGCCTTTTTGTTTAGAGTTATGCTATCAGTGTAGCCGCACTAAGGAGTCAACTCATACAACAAAGACAAACAAACTGTAGGTGCTCACATTAGAAATTACCGTCCCAAGCATGCAGCGTTATCTATTGTTTTGGAAGAACCTACGTCAGGGGTCCAAGTAGATCTGTATAAAAACATCACACTTTAGACAGATAATCAGAGGGATTCCGACCAGATACCATCGCTGCTATCGATGCTGCACGTCGCCTTGACGCTGACCCAGACTTCGTGTTCTTCCGAAGTCTAAGCTCGAGACCTCATTCAAGGTAACCAGGGTTAGGGGCTCCTTCCAGGGACATGGCATTGGCAGATTAGGTTTAACATGCCCAGCTCTCCTCTAGGTAGAAGGTTCGACCTACCATGATAGGGTACTAGTACCTACTACATTCTTTATGTCTTTCCATGCTAACGCAAGATGGTTGGGGTCTTCATAATTATGACTCTCATCTTTACAATTCTATTTCTTGCACTGTTCATTATCTTAATCATTGCAGCCATGCGATTTACCGCATTGTATTAAATAAAACCTATTGGAACATTATTCCATCTTCATCATTGCCTGTGTTTTGTTGAGACATGATATATCTGTGAGAAAAGGGTAATCTCCGTTTAACCACAACACTCCCTGAGATGTCATACTTCTAAGTCCATGCGTGAAGGCTGCCACAAATCACGTTGAACTATTTGGGTTGCTGGTGAGGTACTTCTAGCGAGCCGGAAGGGCTGGGACTACAGCTGCAACTGGTTGAGGATAGGCATAGTCACCTACAAACATAAGTACTGTCATCCTTCAACCAGCAGTCTTGCCCAGAGCAACAGTCCAAACTACGACATGGCGCCACCAAAGATGGTGTTTAGGCACTAATTTACAGGTACCCGATTATCACTGTCTCACAAATAACAGGTACCCTTAGTACCATTATACGGAGACGTCCGTGGTCTTTGGGAAATCCTCCTCAGCTGAACAGGGAACACCTGATTAGGCTGCAGGTTGTTCGAGCTCGAACTCATAAAAAGGAATAGACTCCCCACTTAGTGTTCCAACGCCAGAAGAAAAAAAAAATTCTCTCTTTCCTCTTTTTAAATATGGACATAGACACTCCTGAAAATGCTAGACAAGCATTAACATTACATCTAGTAGCGCATGGCTTAAGAGAAGAGGGCGGGGACGTCACTTTCGTAGCAGAAGCTAATGAAGCCTACCAAACAGAAACGTTCTATGCCTGGGTCACCTTTCCTGAGGAAG
This sequence comes from Pleurodeles waltl, assembly GCF_031143425.1. NCBI lineage: Eukaryota > Metazoa > Chordata > Amphibia > Caudata > Salamandridae > Pleurodeles > Pleurodeles waltl. Next base: position 545,995,916 of record NC_090440.1, on the reverse strand, counting down.
ACACCAGGTCAGTCACATTTCACACGTATAGAATTGCTAATGTACCTCAACAGTACCAAGCATGCCAGTATCACAAAATGCCGCTCACCTATCAAGAGCATCAGAACTGGTTTGAAGGCACCCTACCACATGTTATACAACAAGTGACATTAGGTCCTTTAACTAATGACAGACCTACATGGCCTATGTTTGCCACATACACACCTCACCCAGATATACTAAATATGCAAGTAGCAGATCTGCGAAACTTATGTAATGAAATTGTAACATATAGAAGGCTTGTTCAGTTCGTGATGCAGACTTTGAACACAACACCAGCGCATCCAGCACCTGCTGGATACCAATTGGCTACTGGGATTAATCCCCAAACAGTACATACTATTATGGGTAAAGTACCCACAGAACGGGAGAGAATACCTTATTGGATAGCCCAGAAAACAGATCAGCTGGAAGCTGTGTTTCCCTATACGGGACCACAGGAGAAACATAGAATTCTAACAATGTGCTTGCCCTTTGGGATGGTTCCCTCTGTGGATGACTGTGCCACATGAGGTAGAGTCTTCGCTGCAATTTATATTGCATAAGTGTTAAAACAAATTCAGAATGAGCATAGGGCAGCACCTGCCCTAGATTTGGGGATGAAATTGACGTGTAATTTTGACGCTGTATCCTCAATAATACTCAGTAACATTAAAGGGGAAGCAGTAGCACTGGCTATACGCCAGTGTCTCCGAGAAACTCCACATTTGGAACAAGAGAGACAGCTACCAAAAATGATTTCCGATACCTATACTAGTATAGGACGGGATAGTTTGGGAGCCAAGCCAAAGAAATTGGAAGTACACAGTACCACCCCTAAGGAAGGTACAAAACAGACACAAGAGAGTTCGAAAAAGCACTAACAATTTAAAGAAAGTCTCCACACCCGGAGAACTCCGAAAGGAGATATACTCTCAGAAATAGGGATAATAGTAGAACTCCTGATAGATATACTGACTCACGTCCCTCTCGTTCCTTTCAGGACGCTCCGGATAGGCGTATCGAGAGAGGGGGCCATCCCGACCGACGTCCGGACTACGTGAAACAAAAGAAAGAGTCTACAGTAAAAAAAGAAGATAAGGCTTCGCAACAAAAGCCACAGTTTATAAAGAAAAAGGTGGCAGCACTATCGCTTAAAAATGCCAATACACTTAAGAACTTAGCTGAAGAACAAAATGTGGGCAGTGAAACTAATAGACAGCGCAGCAGAGGTCATGGTATGTCGCCAGAGTCTGAAAGAACATCTGGATGCAACAGCAACTAGCGATTTTGTTGCAGTTGAAACGGCGGGCGGGCGTGTACTCCCCCCAGATAGACTTTATGATCTAAAGATCCAAATTGAGGGAGATGTGGAATGCACCATCGGTGTGATCTTTTGGGGCGAACTTAATTGTGACATCCTATTGGTCAAAAGAGATTGGCCGCCCGAACATGTCCGTAAACTCCCACATAGGGAAAATGTCATTTTGCCTTGTTTCTCCAATCTTGTTCCAGCGGCAAAAAAAGAAGCCTACACTGTCAGTTGGGCTCTAGCACAGGCACCTGCATTATATTGCAATCATGTAGGGGGGGGACAGGGACTCTCCACGTCATATAATACCCATCGGAACTACACCCCAGCCTCAGCCGCAATATCCAGTTAAACACGAGGTGAACGCTCCAGTGAGGGAGATCCTCACTCAGCTGGTTTATCAGGGGGTAGTTGAGCCCTGTGCCTCTGCAATGAATAACCTGTTACAAAGCCAGACCATTCATATAGAATAGTCTTAGATTACAGACTTTTAAACAGGTTGTATGTTGGAACGCTGCCTGCCGAAACAACGAGTGCCTGAACAACGAGGTCGGAACACCGACCTCGTTGTTACCACTAATGTGCCTTTACCACGAATGCCTTAACAACGATATTTCGTTGTAAAGGCATTCCTGGTAAAGGCATTAGTAATAGGCACCCATTGATCCTGCACGCGTCACCCCGATCCCCGACCCCCACCCCAAAACCTAAAAAACCCCGACCCCCAAAACCTAAAACGCCCCACCCAACCCCACCCCACCCCAAAACCTAAAACCCCCCAACCCTGCCCCAAAACCTAAAAACGCCCCGACCCCCCCAACCCCCCAACCCTGCCCCAAAACCTAAAAACGCCCGACCCCCCAACCCCGCCCCAAAACCTAAAACCCACCGGCCCCCCCCGCCCCCAAACCTAAACCCCCCTCGACCTCCCACCCCCTCCCCAAAACCTAAAACCCCCTGACCCCCCACCCCTGCCCCAAAACCCCACCCCTGCCCCAAAACCTAAAACCCCCGCCCCCCCACTTACCTGAGTCGTCGCCTCGTCATCCGCGTCGTCCTCCTCAGCCGACTCCCTTGTTTGTGCCTTAACCACGCATGTTTGTTGCTCAGGACATGCGTGGTTTAGGCACAAAATAACGAAGTCGTGGTTAAAGAAAGCGTTGTTCCGCTTTCGTTAACCAGGACTTCGTTATTAAAGAGTAGGCGTAGAGGACGTTTCCCATTTAAACAGTCATACCCATACATATGCTATACAAAATTCACATAGCACGGCGCTGATAAATAACTATGGGCCAGATGCAGGAAACACTTTGCGACTCGCAAACGGCAAAATTTGACGTTTGCGACTCGCAAATGCGCGTTTCCCATCCACAAATGCATTTTGCGAGTCGGGACCGACTCGCAAAATGCATTTCCGAATCGCAAAATGCATTTCCGAATCGCAAATAGGAAGGGGTGTTCCCTTCCTATTTGCGATTCGCAGTGGAATGCAATTCCATTTGCGACTGCATATGCGGTCGCAAATGGAGTCGCAGTTACCATCCACTTGAAGTGGATGGTAACCCCTCGCAAACGGGAAGGGGTCCCCATGGGACCCCTTCCCTTTCGTGAATGGACCCAAAACTATTTTTTCAGGGCAGGTAGTGGTCCAATGGACCACTACCTGCCCTGAAAAAATACCGAAACTAAAGGTTTCGTTTTTTTTTTTTTTTAAGTGCAGCTCGTTTTCCTTTAAGGAAAACGAGCTACACTTAAAAAAAAAAAAACTGCTTTATTTAAAAGCAGTCACGAACATGGAGGTCTGCTGACTACAGCAGGCCTCCATGTTTGCGAGTGCCTATAGTCGCTATGGGGCCGCAATTTGCGACCCACCTCATTAATATTAATGAGGTGGGTCTTTGCGACCCCATAGCGACTCGCAGACGGTGTCTGAGACACCGTTCTGCATTGCAAATTGCAACTTGCAATTTGCCAGTCGCTCCGACTCACAAATTGTAAGTCGCAATTTGCTATAATGCTACATCTGGCCCATAGTGCGTAAAAAATATAAAACAACGTTGGATATATCCAACGGGTTCTTCTGCCAGAATTTAGCAGAAGAAAGTAGGGACCCGAGTGCATTCTCATTTGGCTCACAAAAAAACGCTTTTGCCATTTACCCCAGGGCTATAAGAACAGCCCAGGGCTGTTCTCAGCCCGAGTAACGTCAATATTACATGATATTGATCCTGAGGCGTTATCCGATGTGGATGACATTTATCTCACAGATGACGACCTGAATATTCATCTTGTGAGAGACGATCGAATAATTTTGGGGTTTGCAGAAGTCGGTTATAAATTTTACTTTAAGAAAAGCAAGATCACCTTTCTCAGTGTACTGTTCCTGGAATATGAGCTATCAAGCGAAGAAGCAAAGAGCCTGGCCCCGCACTTCCTAGAAAAGTGTGCACAACTGCACCCACCAAATACGCTACGGAAACTACAGTCTTTACTTGGTTTCTTTAATTTTGGCAGAACATACACTCCTGACTATACATCAAGCCACTATATGACCTAATACGTCCAGACTTTTCTAGCAGACACTGGACAGTTACACATGCACGCATTCTTGGGGATTTGTAACAGGACATGCTAGAAGCCAAACACCTACACACCCGTGACAACAAGAAATATGTGGTCATCAAATTCGTGATACTGGCATGCTTGGCACCCTTGGGTTCACGTATGTCACGTATGTCACCTTCAATGAGGATGACACAGTGCCCATAGCATATAAATCTCATTTATACTCGAATGCAGAGCAATGCTTTGCGCCCATAGAAAAAATTCTAACTGCAGTTCAGATGGCTGTCATAAAAGAGAGATCACTTGCCCAGGGGAAACGTATCATTGTCGTTACCCCGGTGCCGGCACTAGAGGCTGTCACCAAAGTGAGCGTTCCTAATGCTAAAGCATTACACCCACACTGGATTCAGTGGGCAACTTCTCTGACAGCTACTGATGTAGATTATATTTTTGACACAAGAATTTCTCCAATATGAACAAGAGTGCCCCACTCCTCTACATCTTTTACCTTTAGACAACTATGATACTGTCATTTATACTGATGGTTCAGCCCAACCAGTTGTAGGTACCAAACATCAATACTCAGCCGCTTGCGCAGCCGTGAGTGGAGTGATGAAGGATGGAATTTTCCACCCTCACAATACCTACACGCAAACCCTAGATGACTGCACAGCTCAGTTGGCTGAACTTAAAGCCCTTATTTTAGCGCTAGTAAAAACAGAGACAGGAAGACTGACTTTGATAATCATTGTAAGACTGAACGCAGTAATATGAATCACAGACTAAGATAATCATTGGCAACTGAACGGGTACAGAGATTCTAAAGGAAATACCGTAAAACACAAGACATTGTGGGGGAGGGTGGCTGATCTTAAGGATAAGCTACTGTGTGTCCATGTAGAACATACATTGGGCCACCAACGTGTAGGAGTACACGTTATCAATAATACTTCGGCTGACGAAGCAGCCAAATCGGCAGTAGCTATGGCTTCTGTGGCTGCAGTGACTCATTCCATGCGAGATTGGATAATGAAAAAAATTACTGGTGTGAAAGCTTCGGCTGAAGGCAAGTCTCTCCCGAAAGGATACCCCTCAAAATATTCGTACCACATCAGTGCACAGAATGTTGCTTATGCAACACTTCCTGGGGTTGGAGATCGAGCAATCCCCAACGCAGACTAGAGATTAGATCTAGTGAAAGCAGCGAATGAGGGTGGCGCTTCTGCTCATGCTGGTATTTTGGCCACAGTAACACTCTTACAGAAAAGATTCTGGTGGCCCGGTCTATACAAACAAACAGACAAAGCAATATGTCCTTTGTTGTGACATCTGCCAGAAAATAAAGGGTTCTAATATCAAACGCCCACCACAGATGTCCCTCGTAGTGTCCAGTAGGCCATTACAATGTGTGCACCTGGACCACTGCAGTCCACTCCAACTGGATGGTGCATACAAATACATTCTAGTCACTGTAGATTCTCGTTCTAGATACCATCCCGAGGGAAATCCGGTTGTGGAGAGGCGGAACCGTGATCTAAAGCAGTCCTTAACAGCTAGAGTATTAGGTTCTGGCCCCAGCTAGCTTTATCACCTATATGGGGTCCAGAGAGCACTGAATAATCTGCCAAGACGGTCCTTGGGGGGACGAACTCCCTATGAGGTTCTCTTTGGGGTACCTATGTATGTCCCAGATATTGATGCTTCTGGTATGGTGGCAGCAGAAACACCTTTTGATATAAATGAACGTCTCACTGTCGTACAGGAGCTTCAACAATTTCGAGATGAAAAATAATCCACCAGTGCTGCCTCTTTAGGAATATTCCTACAACTTCCACTAGCTGGATTCCTAAAGTTGGGGATCTGGTTAGTGAAAAGATTGCTGTAAAGAAGGAATTCGGTCCATCCTACAGAGCACCAGTCTCAGTCTTGGGAATACAAGGTACCAGAACTGTAATCTTATCATCATTGCCTGGTTCAGGAGGAAACAGATTCATTTCAATTGACAATGTCAAACTACACCATGTGGCCGATCATGTACAGTAGACCCAGAGGTCCCTGGGGTGGTTCCCAATCCCCTCTCACTACCCAACAGGACATTCCTCTTCAGAACAGAGTGACCAATACTACTATGGACTATGCTACAATGTCCAACCATGCTATAAGTTCCTCCTCAATCATGGGGAGGGCGGAGAATGGGCTCTTGCTGGTTCCAGTCACCACTTCCACGACAATCCCTGGTCAAGAATTGGCCATCATATACACCAATACAACACAGACTGATGGCACTGTTCACTATGAGCCTCCTCAAGAAGTAAATACCTCAACAATTACTGAACATGCTCATGTTTTTGCTGAGACTGGTTCTGGCTATTTCCTCAACATTGATGATTTTACTTCAGACTCATCCTCATGTGATTGAAAATAATTCAAAGCTACGCAAGCTATATCTATGGCTTAAGAAGAACTATTTGATATACCCCTGGAACTAGTTTTGGTTCTGCCTAATATTTTTTATCTTAGTTCTATGGATTGGCTTTGTGACTGTTTTTTTCTTACTTATAAATTATGTCATTACATCCCTGTATGCGCAATTGTGGCACCAGTAGATGAAGTTTTAACTCCATATCACTCCTCACACAAGGTCCGCAGAGACTTGTCCCCGCCGAACATTTCAGCTGCACCAATTTCTGATGGGATTGTGTGGGACAAAGTTCCTTTTGAAATATACGGGTCTACTGAGGTCATTCAAATTCCATATGTATTCAAAATATGCATGACAGATGTTATCACACCCGGTGTTGTATCTGATGATTGAGATGTCCAGAGAGTTGATACTATGTTAACTGAAATGAAGGACTATTCAATTTTTTAAAGTGTTTATGTATATGTGAATACAATGAATTAGGGGGAAATGTTCTGCTACAATGCACCTAGATATGGACCTGTACTTCATTACACACAGTGGGAACATTGTTCAACGCCACCAGTGGGGAGCCCAAAAAATTATTTCAAAAAATTCACGTATTTTTCTGGGCATGACACAAGAAACTCGGAGTAATTTTTTCAAATTGCCTTGTTCAAAAATTAGGAACATTTTGCTAACAGATACAAAACAGATATATTCAGATGCCTTTGTTTCCCGTCTTACCATTGAAGGTTACGATCACTGGAAGAACAATATTGATTTAAAGAGTGTATAGGGGACACAGGATTGGCAAATACAGGGTAGGGAGGCCTTGTTTAGAGCATGCCAGATTCCTGGACAAATGATTTTTTTGAATGACATTGTTCAACTGTTGAACAGACGTCCTGCCTCAGGTTAGCAAAAATAAAAGAAATGAACACACCCAGTATCCTCACACCAGCTAAATTCAATGGTTGGCAATTCTTTCTGAATAACACCGAAGAAGAGCTAGATGCAAAAGTTCAGGTTGGTACCTATAATTCTTCACTTTCCAGTCCCGGCGGGTGGTTGGCTTGGCCGATTGACACCAATGGATGTCAGGCTCGTTTTTTAAACTGCTCAGGGGGTTTTAAGATTAGCCGGCCAGATCCTTGCTTCATCTCAGGTCAACACACGGGGATAGTTACTATATACAGTGTGGGTGAGCTGTGGCAACAATGGGTACAGTATAACACGTTAGCCGCAATTAAAGAACACCTGAACACACTTTCTGAAGATATAGACTTGCAGGGCTTTCTGTTAGGTCCTAAGAAACAGCGCTCTAAAAGATTTTTATATGCTATGTATAATGAGATATGGAAACTTTTCTCAGATAGAAGCTGCTGCACATTTAAGGCAGATAGATAAGGAAAACATAGAAAAGGCTTTGGCGGTTGTCGATAACGGCATGAACACCCTGTCCAACAGAATTTATTCACTCACAAACATAGTGTTGTCTACGATTGATATTATTCAGTCAGACATGTCCCGTTTATACCATGGACAGAGTCAGCTGCGTTCTATTATGCAGCTTGGTTGGACGTTACAAACATTGAAAAATGGCTGTGTTCCATGGAGATACATTAACGGTAGTGAACTGTTTGCTGGCTTTAATCTAACCGAGAAACAACAGACAGTGGCTAAAGGGGAAGCGAGTTTCACCATGCTTCATGTAGAGAAGTTGTAAAAGTTGCCTTTTACGATTGCAGACAGTCCTTCGACGGTCTGACTCATACATGGCATTATTAATCTGCCCATATCCACCTTTCATTTTTTGAAATGCTTGAAACATCTTATTGTGGGCAGGTATGAGCGTTTGGGTGATAGCTATATTAAGGAAGAGTGGGAGTTGCCTTTGGATTATAAATGTCTGAACAGCGAAACAGAGGTCTTTCTTAGCAGAAGCGAATGTGAGACTACTGTTAGTCATTCTATGATCTGCAAGCAGGTGCCCCTTCACGGCCACTGCAATGCGGGGGTCGCAAACTTGGCCTGTTTTCTGAAGGGTACTCCCGTCTCTTTGATTCGACCAGCATTTCATGTACTTTCAAATGGCAGTTATGTGGTGCTGAGCGATCAAAGCTGATGCGGTATGCAACCGGGCATAGCCTACACAATTTCGGTCTCTAAGGACGTGTTGTGGACATGTTTTATTCCACCCCCCCCTCCCCCACAAGAGATAAAGGTATCTGAAATGTGTCCTCACATTGACACTATTAATGTAAATTATGACAAGCTGAGTAGACTAAAGGCGCTACTGTTTCAAAAACAGGTCGGGTTGACATCTGCTAGAGAGACGTATGTTCTCCAGATTGCAAGATCATCAGCCGAGATACAATCCCTATTAAATATCAACTTCCCCAAGCACTTTGGTGAGCTGGTATCCAGAATATTCAACGTCTCGAGTACTACTGGGATTGTCCATTTCTTTAAGGCTGTCGGGTCTGGATTTGTGTCTGTCTTCCAGACTATCTTCGGGGTCATCCCGTTGGCCATCCATTCACTCTTTTCAAGTGTGTTTGGTGGCTTTCCTGTAATTTTGGCATTATTTGGCAGAATCCTCCTGCTATTTTTTCTGATTCGCAGTGGTAGTTTCTTTACAGCTGCACCGAGCGATGGAGCCATTGCCACCAGCACAACTGTGCCGTGAACGCATGGCATGGTTCAGATCTTCAATGCTTCCTTGCTGGAGCTACTAGGATGAAATTTCTCATTGGCATTTCAACCACTCCTCTGGTGCGTGCAGCCTGTCTTTCGCTGCGTATGGTGATTCTTCGAACATTTGCCAACTGTGTGTCTTGCCGTCCTGTCTGTATCGCCTGTGGACCAAGAACTGCTGATGTCCCCGAGGGTTCATATACTGTTGTGCCCCATGAGACTAAGGCTGATCCGCGAGGCCACTTATGAACACTCAGAGTTGGTTCTTCCATCTACAGACAATGGCACTGATCCAGGTGGTCCTGCACATGAGACTATTGCGCACTTTTGCTTTGTGAATCCATCCGCCCAAGTGATCGATCTTACATCAGACGATTTGGCCTCATTTTTTTATGACTTTTTACAAGGTGACTTCAGAGCTAGTCTTCAAGATCATGACTATAGTTCCACGCCACAATGATTTACTTTGGCCTGCTGGGCTTGTCATGGTTGGCTTTAAGTCTCTTTAGTATGTTATAAACGTTCAATTTTTTAACTACGTTTTTAACTTTGGTTTCTATGCTTTGTTTTTAGTCCAGAGCTGCTTTTTTAGCTTTTTGGATTCCCTCACCTTCGGTGGCGTCCAGTACTGGCGTCATACTTGCTACGGCAATGGGGAGGGTGTAGTGAATCCTAGTTTGTTTTAATGGGATAACAGGAGTTAGCTTAGCCTTTGGCTTGCAGAATCGTGCACCCATCACCTAGTGACTTTTAACCTAATTAGCTTGCTCTGTCTAAGACCATTTATTTAATTAACTCTTTCTAACATGGCTGCCTTGTTTATAGTTAGGCCTTTTTGTTCAGAGTTATGTTATCAGTGTCACCGTGATAAGGAGTCAGCTCATGCAACAAAGACAAACAAACTGTAGGTGCTCACATTAGAAATTACTGTCCCAAGCATGTAGCATTATCTATTGTTTTGGAGTAACCTACGTCAGGGGTCCAAGTAGATCTGTATAAATACATCACACTTTAGACAGATAATCAGAGGGATTCCGACCAGATACCATCGCTGCTATCGATGCTGCACGTCGCCTTGATGCTGACCCAGACTTCCTGTTCTTCCGATGTCTGAGCTCAAGACCTTATTCAAGGTACCCAGGGTTGGGGGCTCCTTCCAGGGACATGGCATTGGCAGATTAGGTTTAACATGCCCAGCTCTCCTCTAGGTAGAAGGTTAGACCTATCATGATAGGATACTAGGACATACTACATACTTTATGTCTTTCCATGCTAACGCAAGATGGTTGGGATCTTCATAATTATGACTCTCGTCTATTTCTTGCACTGTTCATTATCTTAATCATTGCAGCCCACGCGATTTACCGCATTGTAATAAATAAAAACTATTGAAACATTATTGCATCTTCGTCATTGCCTGTGTTTGGTTGAGACATGATATATCTGTGAGAAAGGGGTAATCTCAGTTTAACCACAACACTCCCTGAGATGTCATACTTGTAAATCCATGTGTAAAGGCTGCCACAAATCACCTTTAACTGTTTCGGTTGTTGGTGAGGTACTGCTAGTGAGCCGGAAGGGTTGGGACTACAGTTGCAACTTGATGTAGGATAGGCATAGTCACCTACAAACATAAGTACTGTCATCCTTGAACCAGCAGTCTTGCCCAGAGCAAGAGTCCAAACTATGACAACTCGACCCTTCTGGCGAGTGTTCTGTTCAGTCAAACTGAATTAGCAATTGATGCCTTTAAATCTTATTGCTGTCACATTTCCTCAGTGTTCAAAGACAGAGGTGAAAAGTCAGTTTGTCTTCTTGCAATGCAAATACTTTTCCTTGTGACTGCAGAGTTCCAGGATTTTGTAAGGTGAACTATCTGACCTATGTGAAATGAAAGGTTTTTGGTATCAGGTTTTTCCTAACACACAACATTTATATAACTTAAGTCAACTTTACAAACATTTCAAAATATATTTCCGTAGCTGTGAAAAACCATTTTTTGTAGTTCTGTGTGATGAAGAAAATATTTTAATAGGATGAAAAAAAAAGCCTGAACACTACTTGGTGATGTGCAAATGAAAAATGTTTTCTGAAACCCAATTTTCACAGATTATTGTTCATAAAACTATATAGTGTATCAGTAAAGCTGCAAGTTAGTGGGAAGATTTTTGGACATTTCTTGGAAATGTATTGTCTGTAAATGACAGTGCACTACCACATCATGCTTTAGTAAAATATTTATTAATATATTTATTAAAAGTGAGTGTTTAAACATAAACTGAGAAACACTCCTGCCCTGATGGCACAGCTATTAGTAAACTAAGAGGCAAGTCATGCATGGATCATGTGTACCCTATATGTGGGCTAGATGTATTATATATGGAGCAAACGTTCAGTGTATTTAAACAAACAAAAGAGGATTTTTTTTTACAGCAGGAATGCTGAATTCACATATTTGAAGGTGCACTCATATGTGAGAATGAAGAAAGAGGAGACAGTAAAAAACAATATTTGCCTAGGATCACACACTTTGAGACCAGTTTACTGGTTAAGTACATTACAATTAGGTTGAGTAGATTATTCAAGCTACTCGACCTGAAGGTCTAGTAAACTTTTTTATGATTTTTCGAGGCCTGTGAGTTTGGATGGGCTAGACTGGGGTAGAGTGGAGTGGGGTAGATTGGAGTAGGCAGACTGGATGTGGTAGACTGGAGTGTAGGGTGGAGTACAGTAGATTGGAGTCGGTGGAGTGGGTTTGACTGGAGTGGGAAGATTTGAGTAGCATGTGGTAAATTAGAGTGCAGTGGGGTAGACTGGGTAGAACGGAATGGAGTGTGGTATATTGGGGTAGAGTGGAATGGAGAGTAGAGAAGATTGGGTGGAATGGAGTGGGGTAGATGGGAGTAAAGTGGGGCAGAGTGGAGTGCGGCGGAGTGGAGATGGATGGACTGGAGTGGAGTGGGTAGACTGGTGTGGAGTGGAGTGGGGCAGATTAGGGTGGGACAGACAGGTCTGATTAGAGTAGTGTAAATTGGAATGGAGTGGGGTAAATTGGAATGAAGTAGATGAACAGATGGGGTGGGGTAGTTTGGAGTGGGGTAAGTTGGATTCGAGTGGAGTGGGGTAGATGTAAGAGGAGTGTGGTAGACTGGAGTGGAGTAGATTTAGGCAGAGTGGGGTGTGGTAGATTGGGGTGTGGTAGATTGGAGTGGGGTAGATTGGAGTAAAGTAGGACAAAACAGAGTGGAGAGGAGTTGGATAGATTGCAGAGGAGTTAGAAGTAGTGTGTGGCAAACTGGAGTAGAGCAGATTGGAGTAGGGTAGATTGGAGTGGATTTGGGTTGACTGGAACAGAGTGGGTTGGACTGCGGTACATTAGAGTGGGGTGGCTTGGGGTAAATTGGAGTGTGGTAGATTGGAGTAGACTGGGGTAGAAAGGAGGAGAGTGGGGTGCATTTGAGTGGACTGCAGTAGTTTGGGCTGGAGTTGGGTTGACTTTGTTAGATTGAGTGGCGTGACGTAGTGTGGAATATGCATGGTGCGGTAGCGCCCTGCCATTACAGAAACACATTTCACTTGAAATTACCATTTTTTGTTGTGTGCTATTAAAAAAAGAACATCCCTTTTCAGCAGGAATGTCACATAAATTCCCTGACTTTGAAGTCAGAGAAAGAAAAATAAACACTGAGCTCCCTGAGAGCCTGACATCTGACCTCGTTCTCTGAATACACAGCAAATGCGAAGAGATAAAAACACAATTTAAAGGTCTGTTAACAGAAAGCGAGCTTGCAGAAGAATACAGTAAACACAGTTTAGGCAATGAGAGGGACAAAGTGAACCTGGAATGCCTAAAGAAAAGAATGCCCGCAAATAGAAAGCCAGAAAGTGAGAGTTTCAAACCACAGAACGAATAGTAATCAACGAGCGGAATGCATTCCTAGGTGAACTTTCTGAAAGTCCCCAAGATGTCTTAAGCAAACCAGACAGCAGCGCTGTGACCTAAAGCCAGCCAGGTGACAGCTTATCTAGTATATATTTTTCAATGGCAGTGTGCACAGTCTCCACCTTTGTGATTATTAGGCAGATCAGGCCATCGTCATTACACATATGTACTACTTGTAATGACAATGGCCTGGCCTGCCTAATGCTCACACAGGCAGACAAGTAAAACACAAGCAGCATTCTTTTTTTCACCCTCCCTGCAGCTGTTACCTCAGTCTCCCCTGGTGCGTTATGCACCCTAGAGTGATGTCCCTAAGGTTTACTCTGCACAGATGCGGATGAGGACTCCCATGGGGATTCCAGTGACGAGGCGGGCCCCTCTATAGACCATGGTGACCTTCCCCAGTCCCGACCCCAGGTTTCGCGGATTCTTTTCAGGGATCAGGGGAGGCCTTGGTCATGCTTGGCCCACAGGATCTTGTCCATCCCCGGTCTGCTGAATGGTTCCCTCCGCCAATGTGGGCGCATGTGAAGCGAACCGCCTTAGGAAGCCTCTGAAGAAGGAGGTTTGTGCTAAGCTCTGGGCAGAATACCCTCACCCCTCTCTGGCAGGCAAGGTGTCCACTACCCCTGAAAATGACTCACACATGGCCACTTTCCTGCAAAAGTTTATTTGCAATCCCAAGAAAGGGATCTATAGGTCTTGGATATCCTACCAAGACAAGCTACTGGACATCACTGGGCCCCTTACAAAAATACTAGAGCTAGCCAAGGAGGCCAAATCCTCGGGTGCCCCACTTTCACCAGAGGTCACCTCTGGCTGGACTCAACGAGCTGTCATTTTTCTTGGAAATGCTAATTGTGTCCTCTCTACAGAGAGGCGCTGTTCGCTGCTCTTTAAAGTGGACCCTAAGCCTGAGGTTCTCGCTTCCACAAAGCCTGGTGTGGTGGCGAAAGGGGGTCTATTTGGCGACATTTCATCAAAGAGGTGGCAAAATCTGTGGCCACCTTCATGTCCCTAGACGAGGCCCAGATCTCTATTAAGAATTTTTTTCAACCATGCCTTTTTATTGGGGCTGGTCGTGGCAGAGGGCACTCGACCTGCCATTTTTATGTCCAAGGCCCTCCGAGGGGACACAGCTATTGCAAGGGACAAGCCCAAGCTCGTTCAGAAGAATTCTTCCCCACCAGATGAGGCCAGCGAGGACAAGGCACCAGAAAGGCCTACAGGGGCCATTTCCATGAATCCCAAGCCAGTGAGTGTTCTTTTACGCTCCCGTCTGAGAGTAGGGTGTTGTCTAGTGCAATTTTATCACAACTGGAAAGCTTTTCCCTCAGATACTAGCGTACTCCAAACGGTACGTTGCTTCCAAATAGTGTGGTATGGTTTTCCAGTACAACACGCTTGTCCACACCTCTTAGTTTTTTACAGGAGCTGGCAGCTTTGGTGGATTAGGAAGTAGAAGACTTACTCCAAAAAGGGGTATCACACAATCCCTTCTATGCCCTCAGGGCTTCCTGGGCAATTTATTTGTAGTGGAGAAACGGGACGGCAGCCAACGACCCGTCATCAACCTAAGGGAGGGAAAGGACTAGTTGGTCTCCCGCCACTTCAAAATGGAGGGAATTCACCTCCTTCATGACTTGCTGCACCCAAACAACAAGATGGTGCGGCTGGACCTCAAGGACACAGCCCCGATGTTATCTCCACACCGTTATTTTTTTACAATTCCAATGGTGAAGTCTGATCTAAGAGTTTAAGACCTTTCCTTTTGGCCTTTCTTTGGCCCCTTGGCGATTCACCAAGGTTCTGAAACCTGTGGTGGAGTACTTAAGGGCCAGAGGATGCAGCTTGTTTATCTATCTCAACAATCTCCTCCTGATGTATCAGTGCCCATTCAGACTACAAGATCATTTGCAGCATGCAATTCAACTCCTAGAGAATCTCGGTTTCATCATAAATGCCAAACAGTCACTGCTGACGCCATCTAAGTAGACCACATTTCTGAGGGTCATTATCAACCAAGTCAATAAGGCTTTTAGCCTGCCTTCCAGGAAGATTGTGAAAATTCACAGGGAACTGAAAAAGACGCTGTCCAAACCCTTGACGTCTTTACGCCCAAGTGGCTCGGACAGTGGGACTCCTGTTCTTGTCTATCCAAGTAATATTTCTGGCCCTCTGCATTACGGGGTCCTGAAGTGGCTCAAAGCCCTCCAGTTACTCAGGGGACTCCAATAATTGGAACAAAATCCCCTGAAGGAGGAAGTGAGGACCAAAAGGAAGTGGTGACTGTCCAACGTGAAGGCGTGAAATGGGCCACTCCTTCACAGGCAGCAAACAGTCCACAGAGGAACAAACACTTCATATCAACTGTCTGGAACTCATGACAAGTTCACTCGTGGTGCAATGCTGGACCAGAGAAAAGATAAGTTTCTGCGTGCTGCTAAAGATGGACAACTTCTGAGCAGTCTGTTATATAACTCACCTGGGAGGCTCCAGATCAAAGGTCTTAACGGACTAAGCAAAGGAGTTTTGGACTTATTGCCTGAAGAACAATATATATGTCATGGTTCAGACCTTCCGGGGGCATCCAATCACATTGCAGATTTGTGCTCGAGCGAGTGGCCCAACACTAGTTTGTGGCAGCTAGATCCACAAGTTTTTTCACAGCTCAGTTCTTGCAGGGGCCCTCAGTGGATCTTTTTGCTTCTCAGGTGAATCACCAGATTGCAAGGTACTTCAGTAGGAAGCCGGATCCACACTTCAGTGACACACGACGCCTTCCTGCAAGATTGGTCAAATGAGAAGGGTTGTGCATTTCCACCCTTCACCATGATCATGAAGTTGGTAGCTCAGGTGTGAAGACAACAGGCGGATGTGTTGTTGATCACACCAGTGTGGTGGTCTCAGGTGTGCTTTCCAGTTCTTCTGGAACTTTCTTGAGGTTTTCCAATCCCTCTTCCCCACGCTCCTGATATTCTTCAGGATCCCCTAGGCCAGAATAATCCGTTAGTCCACTAAGGCCATCTACCTGTAATGGCTTGGAGGATTATAGGGAGAGATGGAGAGTCCCACGACTTTCACAATAGGCTGAAAGATTTTTATCCACTGCTTGGCATGATGGGACAACAAAGCGGTACAAAGCTGTATGGTCCAAATGGGTGCTTTGGTGTATTCAACACAATGAGGATTCGATTCCCAATTATTAATTTCTAGGCTTCCTTGATGTTTAAGGGCATAGCTTATCAGATGGTCAATTCTTACCATTCTCCCATATCTGCAGGCCACTTGCCAGTTCAGGGGCCCCCAGTGGGAGAACATCCGCTGATATGTAAGTTGTTGAGGGTGATTTGCCTGGCCTTGCCCCCCAAACCCAGGTACTCCAACCTCTGGGATGTCAATGTAGTCTTGAATTTTTTTAAAGTCACGGTAAAGGAATTAATATCTTTTGCAAAAGGAGTTGTCAGAAAAAATGCCTCTGTGTCTGTTCAAAGCTCATCTGTGGGTCACGTAACTAGTTAGCATAGTTAGATGATGGCTCTTTCTCGATTCTGTGGGTGGTGGTGCATGGCCGTTCTTAGCTGGTGGAGCGATTTGTCCGATTAATTCCGATAATCAACGAGATTCCTCCATGCTAACTAGTTACACGACCCGCCAGCTGAGCTTTGAAAGGACAAGTAAAGGAAGATGTAGTACTAAATCATAATTTTGCCCTGACTAAGTTGTTGGCCTACAGTTTGTGGAATTCAAAAAAACTACCTATATGATTTGATCTACTTTGAAGACATCAGAATAAACAAGTGAACTAATGGACAATTTTGGAGGGTGTTGATGTAATGAACTACTTTGCTGCAAACTACTAGTAATCTTTGTTTTCAGAGAGCAGCTTGGGGATTTTAATCTATAATATAGGGGTCCTCACCCTCATTTTCTGTAGTATTTGGTGGCTACCACGTCTCTCCTTTGAGTTAATACTAATAAAAAGTATACTTTGGAGACACAGGTTGCGCTTTTATGGTCCAGCCACCACTTGTTTATTGGAGTGTAAATGTAGGTTGGAGTGTGTGCAATGGAATTATCTAAAGTTCAATTGTGTTGTGTGGAGTGTAATTATATTGTTTAGAATGGAGTGTAATTATGTAGCATAGTGATAGTATGTGAAGTGAATTTTGTGGCAAGGAGCAGCGTCGAATTATGTGGAATTTATTTTATTGGTTTATAATTATATGGCAAGGTGCAGAAGTGTGTGTAGTTGAATTATGTGGCATGTTATCTTGAGATGTTAAAATGTGTTGTGTGTAGTGGATTTATGCGTCATTGATTTATTTGTTGCAGCATTGTGGGACACCTTCAGCCAGTTCTGATGCTTTACCCAAATGCGCTTTGCATTTTGGACCTTGCAGGTCTATACTTATTATAGGAAAAATGTGTAACTATAGGCTCCGACAATCAAAATGCTACTGGACATCTATGTCACTTACCTACATTATCAATACTTTTAATATTTTTTTTTAAACAGGACACGTCTCCTGCAAACCTCAGAAACAGAATGAAAGACGGCTTCCGGGAACTTGAAACCCAGCACTGATTTCATACTGACAATACCTGTGAACTTTAGTCAACATATTTGTAAGATTGTGACCATGTTTACTGAACAATATTACACGCTTTAAGAAGTAACCTCACCACTTGTCAGGCAGGGTGTCAGTGAAGGACACCTGCACCTCTCTGCCAATGTTTCCTCACTGTAATCTGGTACATAGTTGTTAAGAAGCTGTCTGACTGGTTTTGTTGTTTCAACTGGGCTGTGGCAAAGGGAAGCAAATACCGACTTATCAATTCAATTAGTATAGCTCTACATTTTTTTCCAGTAAATATGTGTTTCTGCTGATGATCCGACAATCAACAATTAATGTGTGTAAGGAAAGCTTTAAATGGCGTAGTTAATTATTGCTTTCTAGACGCTGATGGGATAATCTTTGTGTAAAAAGTCAATCTCAGGCCAGCTGTTTAATACCACATACACAGGCACATGCAAGGGAATGTCACGTCAGGCTGCCAGGCACAATATGTCGGCCCTCTCTGCCTAAAAAAACATCCCTTTGAACAAAAAGATAAAATAAGCGATGTGTTTATAAAGCACATGCATGTATGCATGTCTCCCAAGTGTTTCATTTATGGAGATCGACATAAGTGAAATGTATTAGCCAGAAATACATTTAAGAAACAAGAGAGGGGGCTCAGGTTTGCTCACGTTAAAACAGCACATTCATTAGAGACTCTTAATCTTCCACGTCTCATAAACCGTATTAGGAAAATGATTCTGTGGCATTTGCTTGTAGGACTGTTTAAGTTCACAGACAAATAAATCCAGTTAGGGTGTGCTCTGCCGTTTCTAAAGCGTGTTTTCAAAAGCTTCTGGCGAAGCGGCTGTTAAACACGTTTCCCGTGATTGCTTAATGATAATTGAACAGAATTTACACCAAAAAAGATTGCCTCAGCTAGGTACATCTCAACCAAGAGTGTTAGGGAGCTGTTTGTTAAATAAAATCGTGGATTGCTTTTCAGATTTCCCGTTTTGAATATGCGAAGCTGCCCTGCTCTACCCCGCACGCCTCTCATGCCGGTTATCTATGGCAAGGGACCAATTAAAACCAGTATTAGTGCCCAAAGCCCAACGGGCACGCATCTGCCACAACAGTCAGGAAGAGAATAGAGAAGATGCTTCTTAATTCAGGACCAATCCCAAGGCCTTATAAAACACCTAAAGCCAGGAAGTGTAACAAATAACTGCAAATCACAAAAAGATGCTCAATATCAAAAAGCATCATCATTGGCAACCTCTGTGTCGTTGGCACTATTTACCGCTCACAGCAGAACCACCAGAAAGGTAAAGCTTGTGAGATTTCCAGCACAAAAAGGCATGGTTGAACACACCCGGTAGCATGCTGTGCCCCTTAAAAGAACACCACAGGAAGGCGCTCTTGACAGAGTATGATGATCTACGATTCTACGTGTATTAAAAGGCAATAAATACTGCATAAATACTATAACAGTCGTCCGTGGCATGTAACAGAAGACAGGGTGCTGGCCTGGGTTAGTCGCCCTAACTCGTATAAAAGGAACAAAGACATCACCCTGAGCTCAGCGCTGCCGCTTCCATGCAAATTAAAATGAGGCTCGGTGTCTCTGGAAGCTGCTTGTAGCAATTTCTGCAGCAATGGTATACACACAAACAAATGTAGCCATCATTGTGTCTCCTGCTGCAAGACGAGCATGTATGTGCAAAGTGAAAGCAAGGGCATGGGAGACAGGAAGCGAAACACATAAAGGTGTGAAATAAAAGGCATGCATGTGACCTCGGGGAGGAGAAAGCCGGCGCCTTCCACCCTAAGAGCCTGGAATTGATTTGCTAACCCACCACAGGAAACTACCAGAAGGGGACAGGTAGCTCAATTTTTATCATTGTTTCTGCAATATAAAACCTCCAACCCAGTCTTATACCAATCCTCCCCCACCAAAAACTATGCATGTGGCCTAGGAGCAGGCGTAACCTGTTATAAGTATTGTAAGCATTTAACAACGCCCATCTCACACCCATCACTTTAACTCGTTTATTGGCTTGCGTTTCAAAAATCACTTGATGTAACTGCTTCATGTTTGTCCCGCCTTGAGGCTGTTTTTGTCACGCCTTGCAGACTGCCACTCTTACATGGACTGTTGCACTACTGCTGATATACTTCAGCATGGCAGAACTATTTTTGTCTTTCTCCTTTGTGCTGCATGGCAGCCATGGTGCTCACAGTGCGGACAGGCACACCAGCGTGAACTTGATTGGTGGTATCGGAGCGCTGGTCATATTGTTCACAGTTACCTAATCAGAGTCATTTATTTTGGCTCTCCCCTTAAAACTCTTGAAATTGGTAAATGCTTTACTGAAACAGAAATCCTCAAAGCGAAAGAGATTCTCCCGGCAAGGCGGGAGAGCCGATACTACAATATTCATTGCACTCGGGGAAAACTTGACTTATAATGCTTTGCAGGGCATTACTTTTACTAAACATTTTCGCTCATAACTCCGCCTGTGGTGTTCACAGGACAACAAGACCACCACTAAAATGTTCACAACAACATGCTCGGTCTACATCATCTTTGGGTCCCCAAACCAGGTTAGTGTAAACCCCAAAATATTAACCCTTCCCACCATTCAGTGTCTGTTCAACCTTTTTCGTTCCTGGAAGTTTTATTTGACAGTTGGGAATAGCTTGTGTTTTAAGGGTCTTGTTTGTAATATTGTTATAGGCCTGCTACTCCTGAATATATGTAATGCATTATGCCCTCTAGGGGTTAAATATATGTTTGCACTGCATTACTTTATACCATGTTTTTGTGTGGTTATGCCCTCTAGAGACTAACTATGCAGTTACATGACCATGTTTCTTGCAAATGTTATTTTCATTGTGGGTTCTTCTAGGGGCTGTTCTAAGAATAACAGTCATGTCAACATATTAAAATATATGTGGCAGTGAAACTTGTCCCATAATGTTTTGCAGGGCATTACTTTTATAAAACATTTTTGCTCATAACTCAGCCTTTGGGGGTCCTAGAACAATGGGGCCACCACTAAAACATCCACAAAGTTTTCTTTCTGTTTACATTATCTTTGGGGCCCCACACTAGGTTAGTGGGGACCCCAAAATAATAACCCCTCCCTCCCCTCAGTGTCTGTTTAACCTTTCTCATGACTGGAACGTTTGCTTTACAGCTGGGAGCAGTTATGTTTTATGGGCCTTGTATGTAAAATCATTGTAATAGTTCTGCTATCCTTGAAAATGTGTAATGCACTATGCTCTCTAGGGGCAAATATATAGTTATACTGCATTACTTTCTCCCATTCTTTTTTCATGTGGTTATGCTCTCTAAGGGCTGACTGCATGGTTACACGACCATGTTTCTTCCAAATGCTATTTTTATTGTGCTGTTCTCTAGGAGCTGTTCTGAGCATTGCAGTCAACATTTTATAGTATTTGTTGCACAAAAACTCACCCTATAATGCTTTGCAGGGCATTATCTTTACCAAACATTTTTGCTCATAATTCAGCCTGTGGTTGTCCTAGGACAATGGGACCACTTTCAAAACACACTGTCTAGATTATCTCTGGGTCCCTACACTAGATCAGTGGGGACCCCCAAAATAATAACCCCTCCCACCATTCAGTGTCTTTTAAGCTTTCTCATGGCTACAACTCTTGTTTTACAGCAGAGAGAAGTTTTGTTTTAAAGGCCTTGTTTGTAATATCACTGCAGTAGGTCTGCTAGCCCTAAAAATGCCCTCTAGGGGTTAAGTATATGGTTAAACTGCATTACTTCCTCCTGTATTTTTTTCATTTGGATATCCCCTCTTGGGGCTAACAATATGGTTACATGACCATGTTTCTTACAAATTATATTTTTGTTATGGTGCCCTCTAAGGGCTGTTTTGAACATTACAGTCTAATTCCCAAATTTTATTTCAGATAAAGGTTTATATGATAATTGTGTATGTTTTAATAATTTCTCTTTATTACAATTATGACCATAATTCAGGCCAACTTAACATCCTTATTACACTATGACAGTTTGAACACTCAATATTTTTGGGTGACCCTTCTAGCTTATTTCTTTTGTTACCCCTCCATGGCTGTCTTGTGTCTTTTTTGGGGGAATTGTGTTAGCCAGCCAACAACTCTGATGGTGGGGTGGTGAAAATGGTATTCTAGTGGAATTAGCATGGCAGATTTAAATTAGGATGCTAAATGGCAACATTCTCATTTTTTGCTGCAGATAGAGGAAAAAGGTAAATGGAACCGATTTAGTTATACGCAGGGCCACTGGAATTATATGGCAGGAAAAGATGAAATTATGAGGCAGGGTCGAAAAATGTATGTGGCAAGAATAGTCCAGTTATGAATTTACAATGCCAAAATCTTTAACTCAAGCAAATGAGACCTATTGCACTTCAAATGCTTGTTACCATTGTTTTTCAAGCCCCCTCATCCACCGTTTCCTTAACACTGACTGTCCATCCATTTTTAATAATTACAAGTATGCAAAAAGGTCTGATAACAAAATCTGAAAAAGCGGGCAAGATGGTTACATCCTCTTTGCAGGCCATGGCAGAACAATTTAATGCAATTATTTAAACCGAGCTGTGGAACATGGTGTTGAGGAAAGGAGTTCACTTCCCATCAACCAGCTTTGGGAAAAGCACTTCATATATAAAACCAAATGAATCTGTGGAAGGCATGGCTGCGGTGGTACAAAGATGTAACGGTACCATGAAATATAACTTTTTTTAACATGAAATGCGATGCATTGGCAGCGCTGGCCTCAGAGCCCTCCAAATTTTGGTGGGAGAGGTAGGTTAAATATTAAAAGAGGTGCCATGCTAATAATAGAAAGATTTACATGCCCGATTTTAATCACACTAGAATTCGAAAGGCAGGGGGAGAAGCTCTGCAAACAAGAGCCTTCCCATGCTACCATGCAGAAAAAAGAAGAAGAAAAAAAATCAAGCAGCTATGAGCATCAAAGCTACACACAGGCAAACATTCAGACAAGCAGGAAACAAATAAAAAATAGCCCCCAAAGGAACAGATAAAGAACCAAGGCATACATATTCAGTAGTTGGTCCCTGCTCCTGGGAGGAAACAAAACTGAAAGTGAAAGCTCAGCAATTCACATTCCCTGTGATGGCTGCTATTTCCAATGGATTGCAAACAGAGTCCTGCCTCATTAATATTCATGAGGGAGGTCTACTTGAGACTCACTGGGAATTGCAGATAGTGTAAAACACACTTTCAAACGCTTTACACAAAAGGGTAGCACATTTGGAAAGGACAGGCAAAGAGATAAAAGTGTTTTATTCCCCCTACCTTTGTGTACTTAATTTTAACATAGAGACAAGCCCTGATGAGGACCTAATTTTGAATGCAACTGCCCATTATGCACAGAGGCCAAAACCCGTTGGCTATCTTTTTGTCAAGGGGAATGTCTAATAATTTCCCTGTTCAGCACTGTGTGCATCTTAAAGAAGAAACAGTAATTACCTCCTGATGGATACAGGGGTCACGTGTGTGTTTGGAATTGAATTCCCCTTGTACTGATGAGCGTGAGAGATAAAGCATGGATTGATGAAGATTTTTTTGAATCAGTGATGGACTTCTTTAAGTTTTTTAAAAGATATGTATAAAATATGAATTAAATAAGTCTAATTTCATGTTGGGGGTGTGCTCTGTATGCATTATTCTTATCTTTTGTCCATTTAATTTTGGTGTTTTGTTTATATGAGTAAGGAAGAATGTTTGTTCATTTTATAAGGAGTTTTGAGAAAAAACAAGAAATTATACAATTTGATGGGAAATTAAGTAATTATTGACACGATTGAGGTGCTGGTTGGTGTCTTTCTGTGCAATTATCAATCAATAACCAGTGGAAGTCTTTGTTGTATGCATTAATTGAATGGTCCCTCTCCCACTGAGGATCTATAAGACCACACCCCATTGTCCATATACAATACAAAATTTCAAAGCTCTTAAAAGAAAAAACAAAGTATTATGGCATTAATCTGATCAAATTCCAACTGTGAGGACTGGAGTAAAGCATATACACCCATTGCTAGGCAAGGAAGAGCATGGTGTATCCGTCCTGCACAAAAAAAATCCTGCATGCAACATAGGTACCTTGCACCATGGTGCAAGGGTGCCTGCAATGGCAATAGGTAGCCCATTGTTTACCAGCGCATTGGAAAGGACAGGAATAAGCCGTACTGCCTCAATATGTTTCATTTGTGCCCTTTCCCTGTCACGCAGTTCAGTGCAACAAGGTGACATGCTGTGCTGCACTGCGTGACATCCTCATTAATTTAGGCCTTAAGAATTTAGTGCCTCATTATGACCCTGGCGGTAAATCCCACTTACCACCACGCTGACGGCCACCAACTTACCACACCAACGGCAGATATCCGTTCACCATATTATGACACACACACACCAATCTGACAGAATTAAGCCACATACACAAATTCTGCCAGACCCAAGATCAGTGATAAACTGGCAGTATCAAAACCTACACCGTTACGCCAACAGAACAACGCCCACCACATTAGGACCCACGAATCACCACAGTGGTCATTCTAAGGCGGTAAACCACTGGCAGTACATACCGTCGGGCTCACAATGGACACCCACAGACAAAACCCTACCACACTGGACAATTCAAACAACACACACCTGACACCCATACACACACCACACACACACCACTTTAAAACACACACCCACATTACCCACAACCCTTTACGATTACAAATCATTGGCACAAGACTGACACCAAGACCACTGACACAACTACATGCACACACCACATACACCCAAACATCCCTCACACACCCCACTTCACACACCCCAACACATTACCCAACACACCCTCACCAACACACATCACATAACACCCATGGCACCACAAAGGCACCCCTGTTTCACTGAGAAGTTACGGGTCATGGTGGAGGAAATCGTCAGGGTAGCGCCACAGCTGTTTGGAGCACAGGTGGAGCATATATCAATAGCCAGGAAGATGGAGCTATGGCGAAGAATCGCGGACAGGGTCAATGCCGTGGGACAGCACCCCAGAACAAGGGACAACATCAGGAAGAGGTGGAACGACCTACAGAGGAAGGTACGTTCCATAGCAGCAAGACACCAGCTCGCTATACAGAGGACTGGCGGTGGACCCTCACCTCCTCCCCCACAACTCACAGCATGGGAGGAGCAAGTCTTGGCAATACTGCATCCTGAGGGCCTGGCTGGAGTCGGAGGAGGACTGGACTCTGGTAAGTCAACTTCCAACAATTATCACCCCCCCCCCTATACCTGCATGCCATCACATACCCTCACTCTCACTCCCATCACTCCACTCCATCCCACACACTCCACCATCACATCTCAGCAATCCCAATGCCAAGTCCTGCATGCTGTACCAATGCATGGACACCCCTCACAGCCCTGCGTGGACACTCATCACTAAAGCATGCACAGCATAGAGAACTAACAACCCCACCATACACCAACATACACAAGTAAAAGCTGGCAGGGCAACACCAACCATAGAGGGGAAGCCAGAGATGTATAATATGTGATACACATTAACCATAACACATCATTTACATCCCCAGAGGGACCCCAGCCAATGTCACCGTAGAGGAGGTGCCAGCACTATCCAGTCCCCCAACAGAAAAGGTCCACAGTGATGAGAGTAACTCTGGTCTTCAGGATCTGGATGATCTACCTGGCCCATCAGGATCCACTGGACAGCGGGTTACCCAAGCCCAGTCACAGACCACCACAGTCTCTCCCATCAGTATCCAACACCACAACACCCACCCAGCACCCCCAAACCTCTGCCCCAGGACCCATCAATCAGCAGTGTGCCCAACTGTACAGGGACCCCAGGCCACACCTCACACACAAGACAACCAGGGACCTGGGGTCAGTGGCAGTGGGCATACGGTTCAGGGGACAGAGGCACAGGTCACCAGGGTCACTGGGAGGACTGCTGTGTGCCAGGGGGAGGACAGGACCAGGGAACCAACTCTCCAGGAGGCACTCTCCGAGATCCTGGGAGCCTATCAACATTCCCAGGACACGATGGGCCAGATCCTAGACAACGTGCAAGAGAACAGGCGGCTGCAGGAGGGACAGTACCAAGGGATCAGGGAGGACTTGCAGGCCATCAACAACACCCTGATCTCCATAGCATGGGTGCTGGCAGACATGGCCAACATAATGAGGGAGGCAGTGTCACACCAGCGGGCCCCTGCCACTGGCTAGTCATCTGAACAGCCTTGCTCTTCTACTGCCTCTAGCGGCCAGGAGGCCCCACCACAGGACTCACAGGCCACCAGAACCCCTCCTCCTGCAGAAGGTGAACCACCCCACAAAAGTTTCCTGCAATCCAGACAGAAGCCAGAGACACTTGCCAAGACCCCCGCCAGGAAATTAGACTCTCCTGATTGTCCCCCTTGTGTCCCGCTCAGTCACCCTGTCCACCTTGAACTGCCACTGCTCCCCTTCCTATGTCCCCTTGGAAAATGCACCTGTGCTACGAACAGACTGGAACAATACCCTGGACTTTCCTCTATCATCACCCCATCCCATTGCACTTTCCCCTCTATATATTAGCACTTCAATAAACACCCTTTGATAAAAATCGATTTTGAGTATGTCATGTATTTCAAATATGTATTGATTGAAACAGGTACAAACATTGCAAATTAACTGCACATAGAATGAGCATAGATTAATGACCTGTAGCTGGCTGTAGTGATCACACCAGGAGTATATGTCAGGTCAGTAACACCTGCAAAATTAATTGCCAGGGGGAACAGTAAGTGGGCATAGAAGTGGGAAATATCAGCATGCCATTGCCACACAGATTATAACCAAAGTCATTGAAATGTAAAGTTACACTGCCCTACCTGTATGTCATTGGAAGGATTGTCGTATAACTGATGTTCTGTTGTCCTCATCCTCACCCTCACCCTCTGCCTCCTCATCCTCACTGTCCACAGAGTCCACTGCTGCCACCGGGGCATCTCCAGTTTCCTCCTCCAGCAGAAAAGGGACATGGCATCTGAGGGCCAGGTTGTGCAACATGCAGCATGCCACCATTATCTGGCAGACCTTCTTGAGTGAGTAGCACAGAGATCCACCTGTTAGATGGAGGCACCGGAACCTGGCCTTCGGGAGGCCAAAGGTCCTTTCAATGATTCTTCTGGTTTGCCCATGTGCCTCATTAGAACGTTCTTCTGCCTTGTCCTGGCATTCCTCACAGGGGTCAGCAGCCATGAAAGGTTTGGGTAACCAGAGTCAGCTGCAAATATTGAGGGACAACATTTAGCCACATACTATCCTATATGGCCAACACCACAAGCCATACACCAACATATACTGGGTGGGAACCAGGGCTCACCTATTAGCCACACCTTGTGCCTCTGTAGTTGGGCCATCACATTTGGGATGCTGCTATTACTCAGGACAAAGGCATCATGCACTGACTCAGGATACTTAGCATTGACGTGGGATATATACTGGTCCGCCAAGCACACCATCTGCACATTCATAGAGTGGAAACTCTTACGAATCCTGAACACCTGTTCATTCTGGCAGGGGGAGGAGGTGGAGGGGTGCAATATGTGTCCTGTGAATCGCCCTAATTATATGGGGAATATGTCCCATTGCATAAAACTCGGCCTTCACAGTGGCCAAATCCTCAACCTGGAGGAATGCAATGTAGCTGCACATGTGTTTTATCATGGCAGACAATGCTCTTGTCAGCACTATTGAGAACATTGGATGTGACATTCCTGCTGCAACGCCCAATGTCACTTGGAAAGAACCAGTTGCCAGGAAATGGAGAACTGATATCACTAGCACAAAAGTGGGGATCCCAGTCAGATGAAGGAT
Source organism: Pleurodeles waltl (assembly GCF_031143425.1). NCBI lineage: Eukaryota > Metazoa > Chordata > Amphibia > Caudata > Salamandridae > Pleurodeles > Pleurodeles waltl. The sequence continues at coordinate 545,968,476 of NC_090440.1, read as the reverse complement.
AGCAGATATCAAGTCAGACTCCAGTTGGGCACATAGCTCTGTGATTGTGGCCCTGTCAAATCTATAGGTGAGTATTATGTGCTTGTCCTCCAGTGTAGCCAAGTCCACCAGGGGTCTGTACACAGGGGCATGTCTCCATCTCCTATTCATCCGCAGCGGTGGGAATCTAAGGGACAAAAGAGTGAGGAGGCTGTCACAAACTGAACAATGGAGCCACAACAGTAGTCTGCAATCTGTAAACATGTAATGGGTCAGTGTGATTTGTCCAGTATGTGCCTATTTCTCTTGTGATGCAGCATTATTCCATAGGCCTGCCCCCCACCCCTGAAATGGCGTCCGTCTGTCCTGTGGGAGGTACAGGTGGAAGTGAGGTAATGCCGCTGACGTTGTGCGCCGTGGCGGGAGGCAGTCGGGAACCGCCGTGCAATTCATCATTGGATAAAATTGGACACTATGGGGTACAGTGGCCAATGGTGATCTACATCGGCGGTGAGGGTATGCACCGCCGCTGACATGACTGTCATTTTCTATCCGATTCCTCACTTTTTCCTGGCCTTCCATAGGAGAGGACCTACACTGCATGTGCTGCTGTGACCTGTATCTGGAACCTACCATTGCCAGTGTGACAGGGGAAAGGGCCCCAGCCTTCACTTCAGAGGAGTAGAGCGACTGGTGGATGGTGTCCTACCCCAATATGGACTGCTGCATGGGCATCCAGACCTACAGGTGAGTACACTGTGTGCAAGATGCATGTGGCATGAATGTATGGAGGTGTGTGTAAAGGCATCGTGTAAGGAGGGAGGGTACACGTGGAGTACTGGCCTTTGTGTGTTCCAATAGTGATGGAAATTGGTAAGGTGGGCCATTCCTGCTACAGGCTGGACTGTTTGTCTAATGGTGTTCTCCTGTCTGTATTGCCTCTGCAGGTCAGCGCCTATCAAAAGAAGGGTATATGGCGTGCCGTCGTGAAGGAGGTGTGGACCTTGGGGGTCTATGGCAGACGAAGCACCCACTGTCGCAAACGGTGGGAGGACCCGAGACACTGGGCAGGGAAGACCGCGGAGGCCCAGCTGGGGATGACCTCCCAACGAGGAAGGGGTGCCCGTCGAACCCTGATCCCCCTGATGGCCCTCATACTGGCGGTGGCCTATCCAGAGCTGGATGGGTGCTTGAGGGCATCACAGCAGCCACAAGGGGGTGAGTACAATGGCCATCATTGAAGGAAACAGCTGCGGGGGTGGTGGGTGAGTGTCAGTGCGTGCCCCTAGGCCAGGCCAGACATAGCAGCGTAGGTCCTCTGGTGGCTAGGGTTCTGAAGGGGAATACTGCCTAGCTAGCTTGTAAGCATCCACCACTGGTCAGGGCTGTGTGGGTCCCAGGTGTGCTGCAGTTGGCGGTGTGTGCTCCTCCTCATGCCTTGGTGGCTAGCAAGATCACTGGTAGTGCAATGCATAGTGCGTAGGCCTGTTCCCCCTGTGTGAGGGTGCTGTGTACTCCAACGGTGGTGTTGGAGCAGTCATTGACCCAGTGTATCCTTTGTCTCTATCCTCCCTCCTTTCTTGTTTTGTCATCCTGTCCTTATGTGCATTAGCATCATCTGGCGAAGGAGCAGAGGCACCGGAGACAGCGGGAGCTGCATCCCACAGGACACTGAAGGCAGAGTCCACCGATGCTGAGGGCACCAGTAGGACTGAGGGCGAGGGGAGCACCACAGCGGAGACTGGAGGGGACAATACAGACTCTGATACCTCCTCCGATGGGAGCTCCCTGGTGGTGGCGGACACCTCTGTGACCAACCCAGCTACAGGTACCGCTGCCACCCCCCATACCAGCACCACCCTCCCAGCAGCCCCTCAGCGAGTTGCCCATGCCCGCTCACCCAGGAGGGTGGGCATCTCCTTCGCCCAAGGCACCTCAGGCCCTGCCCCAGTGAGCCCTGCTGCCCTGACTAAGGAGGCTATTGCCCTCCTGAGATCCATCTCTGTAGGGCAATCAACCATTGTGAATGCCATCCAGGGGCTGGCAGCCCAGATGCAGCAATCTAATGCATTCCAGGAGGGCATTCACAGTGGACTGGTGGCATAACAGAGATTGATCCAGACTCTGGACTCCTCTCTGATGGCAGCCATTGTCCCCGTTTCAACCGTTCCCCCTCCAACTTCCACTTCCCAGTCCCATTCCCCTCAACCCCAACCCATCCCAATCACAAAGCCAGACGAGCATGCACACGGGATAACACCCAAGTGTGTCACAGACAAACACAAGCACCATACTTCATCCCACAAGCACTCACACAAACACCATTCAGTTGCAGACACAACAACATCCACTATTTCCAGTCTCCCCCTCCTCCTGCACTTCCCACCCAGTTACGTCCACACTCACCTGCATGCACTACATCATCATCCACAACCTGCATCATCACCACACCAAGCAGAACACACACCTCACTGGCAGACGCTTCCACAACATCCATGCACACGCCCTCTGTGTCCTCTCCCATTGTGTCTGCCCCCCCCCAAAGTACACAAACGCAAGCACTCAGACACTCAACAGCAATCCACCTCACAACAGCATACAACCCATGCACCTGCACCCAAATCCAGCAAACATCTCTAACAACCACTCCCTCGTCCTCCATACCCATTTCTTCTCCCTCTTCCCGCCCCAATGTCCCTAAAAAGCTTTTCCTTTCCACCACTGACCTCTTCCCTACCCCCTTCTACCCCTCCATCCCGCACGTATGGCCACGGTATCAGGAACCTAGCCAGGCACTTCAACCAAACAGTCCACGGGCCCAGTTTCATCAGTACCTACTCATGGTGGAAAGGATTCCAGACCACAAATACTGAGGGGGAAAGAAGCCTGCACCAGCCAGCAGAAAGGGGAAGGAGCCTGCACCAGCAGCTGTCACAGAGTCCCCACCACCAGCCGTGGTTGTGTAGGCATCAGTGAGTGCAGGGGCTGAGCATGAGCCTCCCACAACCACCACAGTGCAGCCATCGGAGGGTGCAGGGGCTGAGCAGGAGCCTCCCACAAGCACCACCACCACAGTGCAGCCATCAGAGGGTGCAAGGGCTGAGCAGAAGCCTCTCACAATCACCACCACCACCACCGTGCAGCCATTGGAAGGTGCAGGGGATGAGCAGGAGCCTCCCACTACCACCAACACAGTGCTGCCATCACCGCCGGCGGACGCCATATGATCCAGCCTCTATGGGCTGCTGTGCAGCCTGCCCCCACCAGAACCAACCAGTGGGCAAGTCACCCACCTGAGAGACTGTGGCCTTGCACTCCCCAGGACCAAGCACTGGGCATGTTGCCCCCTCCAGAACCAGTGGGCAAGTTATCCATCTGAGAGACTGTGGCCTGGCACTCCCCAGGACCAAGCACTGGGCATGTTGCCCCCTCCAGAACCAGTGGACAAGTCACCCACTCCAGAGACTCTGGCCTTGCACTCCACAGGACCAAGTACAGGGCATGTTGCCCTCTCCAGAACCAGTGGGCAAGTCACCCACCTGAGAGACTGTGGCCTGGCACTCCCCAGGACCAAGCACAGTGTATTTTGCCCCCTCCAGAACCAGTGGTCTTGTTTCCCCATCCGGCTGAGGTGCACCCCCACCTATCCCTGAGGTGCCTGCTTATTTGCCAACTGATGCTCTTGCGGTGTTCTCTCCGTATTGGTGCAGGGAACAAGTGGGGCCTTGGACTTTGCCCTGTGGCCCCTGTGAACTGAGGACTGGGCAGTGTCCCTTTTTGTACATTTGTACATATCTTTTGCATTGCCAAATCAAATTATTAATTTTGATGTTGATCTTATTACAATCACTTTAGTCAATTCCTGTTGTCCTTGCATTATACAGCCGATTTACAGGGATAAATTGTTTTTTTGTGTGCAGCTGGTTTTGTGTAGTGTGTGTGTGTGTGTGTGTAGGTGTGTGTGTGTGTGTGTGTAGGTGTGTGTGTCACTCTCTTCCCCCCCCCCTCCCTTGAGTGCTAGGCGGCTGTACGCACCGTCGTCATCTTCGCCGGCGTTGGTGTCTGTGGTGGAGCTTAATGTAGAAGATCATTGGACAGACTTGCAGTTCTGGTTCCATGGCGGCGTTGTTGTTCTCTGTGTCTCCAATGGTGAGTCCTTTCACTTCTGCGCTCTGTTTCCGCCAGGCTTTTGATGGCATTGGTACCGCCCTGGAAAAGGTGGCGGTTTGGAATGTCATAATATGGTGGGCAGTACTTTGTCTTCCGCATGGCTGTAGGCGGCTACAGCCGTGGTGACTGTTGTTTCCACCCTGGCAGTCAGTGTGGTACATTGGCTGTCTTTCAGAGATATCACCACCATGGTCATAATTTGGTGGTAGTTACCGCCAGCCTGTTGGCGGTATTTACCGCCACTTTATCACCGACCGCCAGGGTCGTAATGAGGGCCTTAGTCCACATATAGGGTACACATGATCCCTGACTTGCCTCTTAGTTTACTAACAGCAGGTGCAGGAGTTTCTCAGTTTAAGCGCTCACTCTTAATAAAAATATTGCTAAGGCATGATCTGGTAGCGCACTGTCATTTACAGACAGTTCATTTCCAAGAAATGGCCAAAAACCTTCCCACTAACTTGCAGCTTTACTGATAAATCTTTATAGTGTATTAACAAAAATCTGTGGCAATTGGGTTTTAGAAAACATTTGTCATTTGCACATCACCAAGTAAAGTGTTCTGATTTGTTTTCTCCCTATTAAAATATTGTTTTAATCACTACGAAGTACAAAAAATGGACTTTCACAACTACTGAAATATATTTTGAAATGATTGTACAGTTGACTTATTAGCTATTTAAATGTAAGTTCATTTCTCACACTATGTACAGCAGGTCAGTCAGTTCACGTTACAAAATCCTGGAACAGTGCAGTCAGAGAAGGAAAGGTAATTGTAAAGACTAACTGACTTTTGACCTCTGTCTCTTAACAAAGAGCAAATGTGTCAAAATAAAAACAAGATTTAAAGGTGTCTTTATTAATCCTTGTCTTTATGACTAAACAGAACACCTGTTCTTTATCAACTAGCCAGAATGGGCAAGTAGGTCCTAAAAATAGCTAAATCTGATAAAACATGACTCATCATAGGGAGTGGACAAGTATATTTTTCGAGGCCTGTTCATTATTACTCCATATCCTTCTCCTACTTAGTGACGTTTATCTCAATACTTTAAATTAAGGCAACAGAACACGTAACTGGAGGCACAGCATGGGAGTGTTTTTCTACATCATTTGTTTACAAAAAAGAAATACCTAAATAAAATATTTTTTTAGAATACCTCATATCTTCTTTTTTAAACAACTCTAATATAGCTCTCTATCCAAATGTAGTGAGGCAAACATGCACCTAAAGCTGTCCAACCTTTATTCCATGTTCCTATGAATGACAAACTGAACTATGCAATGCCACTATGTAAACTCGCTGAACATTGTATTTCCCTATCCCAGAGGATGAGTCCGCAAAGTATTTACGACAGGAATGCATAGAAACATCAATCCTGAGCTTCATTGCAACAAGTCCATAAAGATCAGCCCTACATGGGTAGGACAGTGACTCTAGTCAAAGCAGAAACCCAATTAAAGATTGAATGCCTCATTTTCAATAACTACACAAGCCTAACTCGAACAAATAACTTTTTTTCGCATAGCCTTCATACCCCACTTTACCTGCCTTTCTGACATAAATATTACTATGACCTAAATAAATGATACTCAATTGAATGACATTGGAAAGATGTGAGGTGGAGTCCTCCTAGTGTGAATACAACTTTTTGAAATACCACCTACAAACAATTTTTATATTGTCTTGTTTAAGCGTTCTCGAGAAAATTATTCCCCTTTTTTGCATATACTCGTTTTTGCACTACAGTTTGTCATTGTGTGATCGTACCACACTGAGCACCACTGATTAGTGTACTTCTAAACAACGCTCCTTCTCTGATTAAAATATACAAAATATTTATAAGGCAGATTGTCTATATATTATTATTAGTGAGATAGTCTTTTGATTTCACTGTACTCTTCAACATTATACTGCTTCAAGCCTTGGTTGTATATATGCATAGTACTGACTTCTATGTCGTTAAACAGGCAGCTCTTGTTGAATTTACATTGCCGTAATACAAAATTGTCTACTTCTGATCTCCAGTGTCAAGTATGAAACTCACTGAGCCATCGGGACATTAAAATGTAAATCGTAGTCACCAAGCAAGCCCAACTATCAATGGTTTGGTTTACTTATTTTACATGATAAAACAGTGGTTTCTTAGTCCAGAGCCAGGCGATCCGAACAACCTCCTCAACTCTATCAAGACCCGGCCCACCGTATTAGCCTTCGTAAAACACTGAAACCCGCACCTTTGAATAACTGTTGGTTCATTAGGCAGCCAGAATATCTATAAATTTGTAATTTACAACTGTAACCTAGTTGATGTATTTACAGATTCAGAATACACTGTTTCACAGATCTTACAACATATTTTTTTTTTAAAGGAAACAGTGTCTTCTGCTTTTAGTAGTAGGCGACGTGCTGCTCATTTGGCTATAACACCCCGCTTTTATGAAGATAAAAGCTCCCTTTTCAAGTGCATAGAAAGTCTGCTGTGTTCCCCAAGATGACTGTGTGCACTTAGTATGGTGCTACACCAGGCGCAGATTTAGTAACATTCTGTGCCAGGTTTGCGTTACAAAAGTGATGTCAACTGATGCCAAATGTTTAATTAGAATTTACTCTGCAGCTTTCCAAATTTGCCTGAAAGTAACACAAAGCAGTGCGTTGCACTGCTTTGCTTTACTTTGTGTAAGGGGGCTTTTCACATGCAATGCATGGGTGTCACATGGTTCCATGATTTTAGATACACAGCCCAATCTACTAACAAAAGTAGAGAGAGTTTTGCACCAAAAATAATGCCTCTTTTAGGCAGGTGTTAAAAAGAGAAATATTTTTATTTCTCCAAACTGTTCCGACTTTGCATATGTGCAGCATACATCTAAAGCGCCAGAAAAGTTTTTAAGTTTGTCTAGGCATTGTATTTTGTACTGGAATGATACCCTTCCAGCACAAAACCTATGCTAGACATGACGTAAGTGCATTTGAACTATTGTGCAAAGATGTGTATGTGTGTGTGCATGTGTAGCGCTTGGCTGCTTGAATTTGCCCCAACTCCAAAAAAAAAAAAAAAACACTAAATGCAGGAAAGCATCATATCTTAATAGATAGGGCACTGTCCTGCTCTCTTCATGTGAAGAAGTGGAGCACAGAAACGTGTGCGCTAGTTTTCAGTGAATTTAAGCCATAGTTTCTACACATAAACCTAGACACACTCTGATGACAATGCTATTAATAAACCAAGATATAAGTAAGTTATCATGTGAATGCTGAAGCAACATTTGCAGATTTTGTAAAGCACGCATCCTAGACCAAAGTATATTAAGGTACTCAAAAATGAGATGATAGAAGAAAAGGAGGCAGAGTGAAAAGAAGGTCTAAGGTCACACAGTTTTGTCAAGCAGGTAAACTGTTTGATCCCAAGAATCCTGGTTTTAAAGTGCACGACGTATCTCCTAGATGAGGGGATAGGTGGCTAAGTGACTTACAAAAGGGGTGGGTGGCAAAAGCCATATGAAGACTTGGTTCGTTTTTGGCTGAAGGTTTCAAGAATATATTTTTCTGAGTTAGAGCTCAGCATGTGACTCTGGCCCTCATTGACTCTCCCACCTCTGGAAAATGAACGTCAGGCATTTAAAAAAAGTGAAGATTTTTATGCAGGATAAGCGGATAATGTATTTTCTCCACCTTACTTCTCCGATTGACATCTCAAAAATCTTAGTTTAAATTACACCAAAACCCCAACTTACCAAGCGTCAATGACATGGTAAGCTACCTGGAGTGTCTATGGATATATCACCCTGCATTCACAAAGCTCACATATCTCACCCCAAACTTATACAGGTTCACCAATCACCCTCCACTGTCATGGAAATCCACTCATCCATTACACAGCTCACCCTTCACTCATATGTATACATACTTTGGTCATTCAGCTCTCACATGGGCAGCCCAATCAATCCTGCACTAACATGGGCACCCCTTTCACTCAGCACTCACACCACTTCGCCTGCACTCACGACAATCAGTCTTACACACCTCACGTTTCAAACAGCACAGGTTAAATCACCCACCATTCATGAACATACACGTTTCTACAAATGCACCCACAGAATATCTTCTCTTCACTTAGTACTAGACGATTATTCAGTTTCATCTGCAACTAGGTGGTGCAAGAGTAAAGAATGTACTGAGACTGTGAGACTGAAGGGAGTTTGGGATGAGGCTGTAGGGGCTGATGTGGTGTGGGGGGTGAGGTCAGTCTCGGGCTGTGGGGGGGATGAGCTGGGAGGGAGTGGAAATGTGGTACAGAAGAGAAAAGCAGGTGATGTCTGAAGGAGAGGAGAACACACACTACATGATAAGGATAAAGCCCCCTATCTGAGGTTGTGCGCAGGTGTGAGAATTGAGTGGGGACTGCAGCCTAAGGGTGCAGTGTAGGTAGGCACAGGCTATAGATGTACATGTTGGCCCTGTATCTGATCCCTGTTGCCCTTCAGAATGGCAGCTGTGAAGGAATTGGGTGCAGTCACTTGTGGCCAGACCTTCTTTTGGCACACCTTGAAGCCACAGTGTAGGGCAGCATGTATGCCCCATTGTACCCCATAGCAGAAGTGTTCTGCAGGAGCTGTTACTGGAAGGGTGAGCGAGCTGGGGATTTCGGGGCTGGTGCAGGAAAGGGGAGTTGTTTGTGGAGAAGCTAGTGCAGTTAGGGGGAGTGAACTGAGGCGGTGGGTTGGTGCAGAAGAGGGGATTGGCAGGAGGCTTTAGAGACATCAGACTAGAGGCTACGACTGTAGCAACCAGCATATCTGTTGGAGTGCCAGAAAGGGTGGGTGCATTTCCTTCATTCCACAAATGCAAATGGGAAAGAAAACACATAAACAGGCTCAGACATCACTGCATAATCACACTAGTAGCAGGTATAATCATTTACCCTGGCACTTGGGCTACTGCACCTTGGGATAACACTCTCCCTTTCCTATTTCCCAGGATGCCTTCTTCTTATGAATCTTAGCCTATCTCCATTAGGTTAGAGGGTTTTGTGCAACATGAATAGATTCAGGAGTAGATACCCCAGTTCATTAATGCTTGTGATCAACCTGCTGCTTTGCTTCGTCGACAGTCTCCCCTGAATCCATTACTTCCAGTTGCTCCTGCTGACAGAAAAGACAGACAGGACTGTCGTGCCTGAAGGTATAATAATGAATGTGGATCATGAGGTTGGGCTGTTAGAAGAGGAGATTTATCCCCTGGTCTCAAAATGTGCTGATGGAAAGTGCAGAGTAGAATTTGGGGTTCTCTTTGCTGATGAACGATGTGCTGATGCAGAAGGCTGCCAAACGGAGAAGATTGTCACGTATGAAGGGGAGCTTCTGCTCAAAGTGTACTTGACAATGTTGATATTGTACCGCTGCAAGATTGACTGCATTTGATAATGTTGGTGCTTTCTTTGGATTAAAAAATATATAAAAACACAGATGAAAATGTATTAAAAACTTATGTATTTTTCTATACCTTTTTACATGAAATGATAGGGTACTTTTGTTTTTGCAAATTGGCCATGTTGTATAAAACATGTGATCAAGTCACAAATTGTTGTCCTTTTTTCACTCAGGTCAAATTCTTTAAGATCTCGGGGCCAGATGTGCAAAGGTTTTAAGCAGCCACACCCGGTCGGATTTGCAGAATCAGGCTGCTTGCAACAGCTGAAAAGCATTTTCCCATGTACTAAACCCTATTTTGCAATTATATAACTGAATCGCAAAATGGGTTATCAATTTGATATCAGGAAGGGGCCTGTCAAGGGCGCCCCTTCCTCGCGACGACTCGCAGTGGTATGTGTGAATGTTTTGCGACCAAAATGTGGTCACAAAAATTTCACATTTTACCGACTCCTTAGAGGAGGTGGTAAGCCATTCGCAAACGGGAAAGGGTCCCTTAGGGACCCTTTGTGAATGTGGGTGCAAACATTTTTCAGAGTAGGCAGTGATCCCACTGACCACGGCCTACTCTGAAAAAAAGAAAAGAAAACTTCTAATTTTTGTTTTTAAACTGCATCTTGTTTTCCTTTAAAGAAAATAGGCTGCATTTCCAAAAACAATTGCTTTATTTAAAAAGCAATCACAGACATGGTGGTCTGCTGACCCCAGAAGGCCACCACCCCTGTGATTTTTGGTCATGCCCAATGGGTCGCAAACTGCGACCTACCTCATGAATATTGATGAGGTAGGTCCATTTTGGACCCTTTGGGAATTGTAAAAAGTGTGACACTCTGTTTTACATAGCGGTTTACAGTTTCCTAATAGCGAATCGCAAACATTTGCTATTAGGAAATCGCAAACCCAAAGCTATGGACATTAGGCCTTTACTGTACAAATTGTGGATACTGCCCCATGTGTTCAATAAATGTATCTCACTGAAAAAAATACTTGTGATCAGTTCAATACAGTCCTCTTGATACAGATTGACTACAAGACAGGTCTCAATGTCCTTCGGCAGCACGAGTCTCCAGTCTCTCACACTTCTGAGAAGGGCCATGATGATTGCAGGAGCGGTCTTTATTCTGGGTACTCTGCTGCAGGATGAGCAGGCAGAGCAGCAGCCTTGAGTGTTTAGGCAAATTCAAACATTGGCTTTGCTAGAAGTGGGTCCAATGGCAGGCATCAGACCCACGTCTGTGTCACTTGGTGTTAAGATGCAGATTGGCTGCCACGTAGTTGGGGATAAAGTGGCCTGCTGGTAATCATATGGTGCACTTTGTAAACTCAGCAGTGGTGACAGGCACAGGTCAGGTCTTGGTTTCAATAGAAGCTACCACCATGGACACAGCTTTTCACTGTGTAGCGAGATCAACCACAATTGTTTTTATCATTCTTTTTGCACCAAGGTTGTTAAAAATCGGGTCTTTTATTTGCAGAGGTATGCATCCAGTCCAAGTAGAGACCTCAGTCCTATTCAGGGTAAGTCACAACACAACCTAAATTATCCTGTGTTCACCCTGGGTTTAGCTTGGCATAAAGCAGGCAGGCTTAACTTAGAAGGTGATATGTAAAGTATTTGTGCCATTACTCACAATAACACAGTAAATACACCACATAAAGACCGCACCAAGTTAGAAAATAGATTATGGTGCTATCAATAAAGAGTTGAACTACAAAAATCCAATGTGTAGAAGTTGAGTTAAGAATTTTCAAACAATAAATGCAAAGTAGCACTTAGTATCCAATAGTGTTTTTAGGGGGTTACTTTAGGTTGCACTGGACCAAAGCAAAGTCAAAGTTCGGGCTGACCACGATGGAGCGCAGGCTGGCTACAGGACCCATGCAGGTCTTGGGGAACAAAGTACATTACCTTGTCACAACAGTGAGCTGCATGGTGAGATGCGTCGATAAGGCCCTCAAAGGGATAGCAATGCGTTGATCTGTCCCATGCAGTGATGGTGATGCATCGGCTCTGAAGACAAGTGCTGGAGCCGAGATGCATTGGTTCCAGAGTGCGATGCACGGGGTTTTTCCACACAGTCGAAAGATGTGTCGATCCATGTAGCCTGCTGCGGCAGCAAAGCACCAATCCGATGCATCAGGATCTCATGGCAATGCGGTGGCTCCAAGAGCGATGCACCAATTTTACTCCCAAAAGCAAGTCAATTCACCGGTTCCGCTACTTGTAGACAGGAGATGCATCGATCTCCGTGTTGCAAGTCTCTGGGTCCTCTTCCAGGGGAACGAGGCACAGGAGCAAAGATAGAGACTTTGATGTTGCTGAGTCTCAAGCAACAGGAGGCAATCCAACAAGCCCTTGGAGATCACTTCTCATGCAAGGCAAAGTGCAACTCTCCCTCAGCAGAGTCAGGGAGCAGGCAGGCAGTGGGGAAGTCCAGCAGAAAAGCTGTCCTTCCAGGTCAGCAGTCCAGCAGAGTAACAGTCCCTGTTGCAGCCCAGCTGTTCTTCTGAAAGAGTCCAGTTGTAGGTCCAGAAGTGTCTGATTTGGTGGGATCAGAGACCCAGTACTTATACCCAAATATGCATTTGAAGTGGGGGAGACGTCAAATAATGGTTTTGAAGTGTACCAGTATTTCTTTCAACTCAGTCCTGTGTGCCAGTTTATCTGTGGGGAGGTAATCAGTCCTTTGTGTGGGGTCAGGCACCTACCCTCAGAAGTGTAAATGTGAGCCCCTTCCTCCATTCCTGCCCAGGAAGGGCCATCAAAATGCAGATGGATGTAGATGTTTACTCAGCCACACCCAGCAATCTTGTGTTTGTGGATGTCTGGAGGGAATGCACAAAGTTTAAGTGTCGCCTAGGTGTATTGGAGACAGGCTGTAAGGCACACAGAGCAGTAAGAGCAGAGAAACGCCCATTTTCTAAAAGTGGCATTAAGTGGCATTTCTAAAATAGTAATGTTAAGTTTGACTTTAGCAGTAAAGAGGATTTACCATTACCATTCCAAAGATATGAAACATAATGCAGCTACTCCTTGCTGACTAGCTTCTCCTAGTTGAACCTCAGCACCATGGCCTTGCTGTTTCTGGCACTGCCTGAATAGTCACACCTCCAGCAGGGTTAGCAGGAACGTCCCCTATCTCAGCAAGCATGCAGGTTGGCTTCCAGGTGCCAGAGGTCAGATATGGCTATTCCAGCAAGCCAAGACTTCAGGTGATATCCTCTGTTATCTGGGAAGCTGACTGTCACACACCAGCTTTGGGTGTGCAGCAGTCCTCAGAGTACACTGTACAGCACTCATTTCTTTGGTCAAAGAGGATTTGGAACTTGAACAATAAGGTGGTCACTGGCTCACATTTTAATAAAGGCAAAGCAGACAAGGGGTTTGAATTTTTGGTGTACAATCCCAGAAGGGGATTTAGGGTAGTTCTTTCATGTGTCTTTTTAGTCTGTTCTCCAGGTACAGGCTTTGTGAAGGGTGATGCTCCTCGTAGCAGGATAGACTCCAGCCTGGAGTAACCACAAAAGAGGAACAAAAAGGCATGAGCATTCTATAACTGGTGTATTAATAGCCACAGTGAACAGTGGCCAAGAGAATGCAAAAGGCTGGCCTCTCCTAAAAGTTCCTTTTCACCCAGAACAAGAGAGACTTCAATTCCACCTTTCACCCCCACCATCTTCCAAATAGCAGTACTACAGAAAGAGTAATCAGCAGCTCCTCACAGCCAAAGGGGTAAAAGTACCTAAGGGAATTTCCAAAACAGCTTTGTCTTGTCCTTCCCCACTTCATTGTCTCGGTTTCCTGCCTCCATTTTCAGCAATATCAGCAAAACGCCTCCATTGTCTGGGGAAAACTATCTCACTTCCACCCTGTGCACAGGAGCAGGCTAGTAACTTTAAAAAAATAACCCACAGTCCTCTGTTACACTACACATATTGCACATTCTACACAAGCACATACATAAACATGGATGACATATCTGGGATGCTAGCCCAAGGATTAGGGTTACAGCATTGAAGCAAAACTTTACAATAATGTAGCCAATAGGCTGGTATTCTAGTGACAAGTATATAAAATGGTCTGGCTGTGACTATGGATTCACAAAACATGTATGCTGCCCAACTGATCTACATGCTAAACCTGTGATAGGGCCAACAGACTATTATCAGCAAAATGATGGCATGCTTGGTGGGCCCCTCTGGGTTATAGTACAGGATCTGGACCTACGTCATATTAAAGACAGCATGCCCCTCTGCGCATATACTAAATTACATTGAGGCTAGCGCCAAAATCAAAAGCTGGGATGCCAGGTACTCAGTCTGGCAGTCAGGATAGAGCAATGTGACTGTACTCCTTGCAGGGGGCATTCCTGACCAAAAAGCATGTTCAGGAAATGTTGTTTTCCTAAACTGACATGGTTTCTCATATGGTCTTTTCACTCTGTACTGGTGTAGTTGGCTCCTGTAAATCTGATGTTTTGTGGCTAAAGTTAATGAACCACAAACCCTGATGTGTGCCTTGGTTCAGGGAAGCCTGCACTATCCTCTAGAGAGCTGTGCCACAGCCTAAAGAGTTGACAGTGGCTAGGAGCCCGCAACATGGTGACAAGAAGTCTGAATAGGAGAGCAGTTGAGAAGCTTGTAGACCTGGTGAGGGGCATCAAGGCCACATACAACAGCCCCACTCGAAGAGTTAAGAAGCAAAAGGCTCAGCCAACTGTAAGACCTGAAGTGGTAGTACATTAGGATAGACTGATTTATTGGCAATGCAGAAAGGGCCTCCTCCTTGTCTTCCCACTGCTCAACCACAATTCCAGAAGCACAGCTCAGTTCACCAGGTAGCAAAAAAAGAAATAACTCCAGTTATCACCTTTTACCTCTTGACCACAGAATGGTTCAATGATACAAACATATGTAGGTCAGCAGAATCAAAAGCAGACCAATGCCCTCTTGAACAGCTCTGTCGCCAATCCAGCCAGAACTGCCAAATCCTTAAATATAGGCATCTCCCCAAAGGAATGTCTTACATAAAACCCTCCCTAAAACAAACATGCCTCAAAACAAGACATCCTTCTAATGTCCAGCCAATAACATACTGATTTAATCAAAAAGATAGAAAGACTGAAAGAGTCGTTCTAGGACAAATATCTACATCGGAGTACAAGCATGTATAGATTATTAACTCTCCCTTGCTTTTGGAACTGTAACATCTCTCCAATTTTATAGATTTTACAACATTAGAGTGCAGGGTGTAAACTGAAACCGATAGCATATTTTCTATTGAACAGATCATCCCACTTTATCCTTTCAGGTCTCTTCCTTCAGTTCACAAGTAAAATGCTTAACAGCTCTACCTCCTATTTAACATTTGCTTTGGTTCACTACTGGACCTTATCTCCTACTCCAATCTCAACTGCTACTGTTATGCAGTTAATACACAAATCATATTTAGTCATGAAAACCATCATACTTTGATTCTTACTTTGCCTCAAACGAAGGATGATCTCTAACCACCGCGGGAAAAAAAAGTCACAAAGTGAAATATTTATTTTGGGCAATTGGAACAAACACAACCCATCAACAATATGAACTCGGCAGTCAGGCGCACCACCAAACAACCGAGGAATCAAGGGGTAGCCATGGACTCCAATCTTTCAATACTAAGCAGATTGGGTTTGTCCTATATGTTCCAACGGCATAGTTTATAACTACCTTCCCTCATATTGGTTATAGAGACCGCTTTGCCCTATTGCTTGAAATACTTGACTTGCACCACTTGCCCAAAATGTTAGCCCCTGTGCCACAGAGTATCAATTCTACAAAATAGCGTGCGGGATTCATCTCGGGCCGAGGCACAATAAAACACCAAGACGTTTCAGTGACGTCTAAAAACATACTCTAGAAATTCTGATCTAAATCGGCCCACGAGCGTACCTTGTGTTAAACTCTGAGAGAGACAGCCCCGCCCTCCCCACCCACGGTCACCCGAGGATTTTCCATCGTACGCCCCCTCTCGACCAGGGACAGCCACTTCTCCCGTCTCACCGGGGGCCTGGATGCAACCTCCTGGGCACAGACAGCTCGCGCAGGGCACGTCCTCCCGCAGATAGTGTTCCCGCACTATCCGCACACTCCGGCCCCGGGGGGCCCGTAGCAGCAACACCCGCTCAGTTCGCAGCAACATTTTGAAGGTTTGAGAGCTCTCACGTGCCGAACTACAAAACCAAAACAAACGTACGTCCGGCGCCCGCCTCTCTTGCAGCCAATGAAAGCACACTTCCGGACTCGTCTTCGCTTGACCCAGAAGTGGTTGAACACAAGGTCAGCGTCACGTAAATCAGAAAGGTGTAAGTGGAGGAAACGTCACTTGTGTTTTTTTTTTGTACACAACGTTGTCTATCAAGTCTGTACAGGTCGGCGAGCGTCTTTGCGATAGAAAAGATTTGTACTTGACTGTTGACTTTCATAGACGTTATAATTTACGAGGGAGAAAGTGAAAGTAAAAACGTTAACAAATAGACTTTAGATGCGGGTTTGTTAAAACTATTGTGAGGACTGTACTGCCCGTTCTTGTTTTTGTTGCGCGTGTGTTAACGGTTGTTTCGCGTGACTGTTCTGTTTTTGAAAGACGCGCAAATCCGCTGTCACAAAGGAGGCCCCGCTGCAGCCTTGGGCTGAACAAATTATTGATTCGTGTGTGTTCGGCTAATTTGATGTATTGATTGGAATGCGGATCGCAGAATGCATTTTGTAAAATTAATACACAGAATAGGAGGTGTCATTCTCACACTGATTCTTGCCATCCAGCAATTGGTGGCTACCATCTGATTAAAAGCAAACCTGTAATAACGACACAAACCCCGGGTTGGGACAGTCGGTTTACTGGACCTCGTAGTGCCTAGTTTCTCTCTGGATACTCATCCCGCCTCCCAACTGTGAACCACCACAACGTTCTACCTAGCTGTGTACACGAGGAAGGAGGAGATATGGTAATATGGCAAGAGAAAGACAAAGATGAAATAACTGCAATAAAGCTAACAGTGCCTTAAATATTAGTTGATACCACATATAAAGCTGGATCACTACAAACCCTCACTGCTAACAGGAAGATATGTTTTTAGCATTGTGGCTTCTGAAGAAGGCGTCGTATATATGCCAACAGACCCGATTCAGGCGGGAGGCTTCCCATGTTGGAAGGCAAAAAATTGCTTTTTTTTTTTTTTACTTTTCTCCTCAGTTTCCCTCTGCTTCAATAGAAGGCAATGAGGAAAAATAGATACCCCTCATTTTTTTTTCCAAAATGGCCTAAAACGTTGGCAT
The DNA here is from genome assembly GCF_031143425.1 of Pleurodeles waltl. Classification (NCBI taxonomy): domain Eukaryota; kingdom Metazoa; phylum Chordata; class Amphibia; order Caudata; family Salamandridae; genus Pleurodeles; species Pleurodeles waltl. Next base: position 545,951,574 of record NC_090440.1, on the reverse strand, counting down.
GTATGGTTGCATGACATTGACACAACCACCAAAACACGCAGTAACAGTTTCTTCAGTCTCTATACCAGGACCCAACAACTGTTGGAGAGCTTAATCTAATCTCCTTGTTGTGATATCCAGGTTTGAGCATTTATGAGGTTTTCTGAATATATGTGTGAGAGATTTTTAGATTTGTTTAGGGGTTTGTGATCAATGAACTAACTGTATTATGAGAACATGTAGAGTATGATATGGATTGTCTATTAAGTATTTGAAACGTGTTACAACAAAAGGAAACACCATATAGTTGTAAAAGTAATAACTCAATTATTATCTTTTGATAAAATATATACCCTAGGCTCAAGTTAGTATCTTTTGATTTATTCTAGAATTGAAGTAATACAGATTAAGTGAAAATGTGTTGTGATACACTGTTGTCTTATTACGCCTTTCCTGAACCCAGGGATAATTCTTGGCGTTGCCGTATTGTTTTACTTTTATCAGTCATGGGCTAATAAGCCAGTTCTATAACACATTTTAAAATGTTTTCGGCTTCTATTTGTAAGAAAGTAGCCTCTTTCTAGCATAGTTACCCCCATTTGTGGCCTTTTTGTCAGTGTGTTTTAACTGTGTCACTGGGATCCTGCTAGCAAGGACCCTAGTGCTCATGGTTCGTGGCCTACTTGTCCGTCTGTTTCACTGTTTTTGTCAGTGTGCTTAACTCTGTCACTGGAGTCCTGCTAACCTGAGGTCCAGTTCTTATGCTCTCTCTGGTTCCAAATTTGTACTTAAATACTGGTAACCCAGTATTTCACTCCAAATTGGCATACTGGACCCCCCCTTATAAGTCCCTAGTATAAGGTACCTACGGCATTGGGGTTCCAGGGAATCCTAATGGCCTGCAGCGTTTCTTTTGTCACCCATAAGGAGACCATACAAAGGCTTCTTCAGGACTGCCATTGCAGCCAATGTGAAATAGTGCATGCACTATTTCACAGCCATTTTCACTGCATCAGGTCACTTATAAGTCACCTGTATGTCAGGCCTTCAGACCCTGAAGGCTGGGTGCAAAGTACCTATGTCTGAGGGCACCCCTGCACTAGCAGAGGTGCCCCCACGTCGTCCAGGCATATTTTCCCGGACTTCATGAGTGCGGGGACGCCATTTTAAGTGTGCACTGTACATAGGTCAATACCTATGCACAGCTTCACAATGGTAACTCCGAATATGGCCATGTAAGGTGTCTAACACCTGGAAATTGTACCCCAATACTGATTCCACTATTGGTTGCACAATCCTATGCACTCTGGGGGCTCCACAGTGGGCCGCCAGTTATATTATTTTTACCTAGTACTATCTCCTTGGTTGATGCTAGCGCAGACCTAGGAAGCCCAATCTCTAATATGGGATGGTAAGCTTCTATTTCTTACTTATTTTTACTTACTACACACTGAGGGTGGTTGTCACTATAATTGTTCTTCTTTTTTAGTCTGTTCTTTATCACTGGCACTAATTGTTATGTGTTTTTTTGATTCTACGCAGGGCGACCTTACTGACCATCTGACTTAGACATACTTTGTCTTCTACTTGTACGTGACTTTTTAGCACTTGATTAATTGTTGATATACAGGAGAAGTAGTTTAATAACAATTCCTTTTTTTTTTTTTGGGTCCTGAAGAAGCGTCATAGGATCACTTTGTGACCAATCGAAGACGCGAAACATGTTGACCATTTAGGATTAGGTAAACTACCTTCCCTAGCCATACAGTGTAGTGGTACATTATTTCCATCAACACTCTTTACACCCCCGTTTTAATCTTGGCCTGTACCTTGTCTCTGACTCATTAAAATGATGGTTTTGGTTCAGAGCCAATTTTAGAGTTTTGTCTCTTTCTCTACTCTCCGTCTCTCTTCTTAGTCAGTTTTCATCCCAGACCTCTTTTCTTGGCAATTTAACAACGGTTGAGCGCCACCCTGAATCCGGGGTGGCCCGCCAGACATTGCAGCACCGGTCTGACGAGGAGTAAGCCCAATGATGATACCGGTCACCCTATTGGGTGCTTGAGGGCTCTCCTAAAACATCCAGCATAGACTCGCTCTTGCTGAATAGGACTTAAAAAGTTTTTTTGTCTTTTCTCTTTTTTCTTTTGGAACAGTGTACCTATATAGATATAATAGGTTCATTCGGGAGACTGTGCACTGGACCAATAATCTCCCAGTCCCCACTCTTGTTTAAAAAGTTTAGTACAGCGGCTTCGCTGTGGGACTTATATGGGTCATAATAAGTAGACCTTCTCCTCATTTTTTCTTCTCAATATCCCTTTGACCATGGAGAATTTCCAAGGTCTGAGTTTCGATGACGAGACAGTATCCGCGATCCTACAAGCCCCATCAATACTTGACAATGACGGTGCTAATCCTACAGGTAGTCTGAAAGAAGACTGGGACAAACTCTCCTCTCTTAAACGTGACTTGATTAAGACCGTCATGCACGGCACCATAATGACAGAATATTTGAGAGCAAATATCGCTCCTAGCGGTCTCCTGATTTCCAACATGCCCAGGATTTTTTTACACAATCTGGCGTTCAGGAAAGACTGGGCACAGATCGCCTGGAAATGTACCAGGGACTGGCTAGTTCTAATTATCAATGCTTCAAAACGATTGGCTGAATCGATCATGATTCAGATTAACTGTATTGAAAGCACCATAAAAACAACGATTACTCTGTCATCCTTTAAGAGTCGCCTCCTCGAGATTAACACAGAATTAAATGAGACGAAATAATTTTTAACTCAGCAGAAAATCACAAAACTACAAAAAGACATCAGGAGATTTGATCGTGAGAAAGTCTATCCTTATATTAAGGAAGATTACGAAACAGATGCCCAGTCTCGTTCAGCTGATGACTCTACTATCTCTAACAGAAAAACCCGCAATTATAGTAGCAGTTCTTCATCCGATGGATGGAGCACTGATGACGGCATACAACCACCCATGTACAACCAACCACAATATCCCCCTAACCAACCTTTCTATTGGCAACCACCTTACCCCTTCTTCCAACCTCGTCCAATGCTGCCCTATGTGCCTTTTTTAGGCCGCGGCCAGGGCAGAGGAAGAGGAAGAAGGAGAGGCAGAGGCAGACAGGTCCACTGGAACAAAGAGGAACCTCAAATGATCACTCGGAGCCAGGGCAAGAACCCCCCACAGAGAACCTAGTGGTCAATCTTTCCAATAGATGTCTCTCTATCCACGAATCATCAGCCTTGAACAAAGGCTTGGGTTTTGTCCCTACTCCATCTGAAGATCCGTTTCGTCTTAACTGCAAACTTGCACAATTTTTTAGGAAAATACGTCATCATTTTTTCTTCCTAGACCGGCCGGTCACTCCTGGAAGTACTGACACAGGCCTTAAAAAAACCTTTGACTTTTGTTCCCCCCCACACATTCTCTCCCTATCGAGGTTGTGACTTTCGAAAAAGCTGTGATGGCGGACTTGGACTCTATCCGCCCCAAAAGACCATTTATGAATCTACCTTCCACAGAGAAGAAGGCTTTGAAAGATTTATCTCTGGATCAATCAGTCATTATCAAGCCAGCTGATAAGGGAGGCGCGATTGTGATTATGAACACCTCAGATTACAGACAGGAATGCTTACGACTTTTAAGCGATAGAATTCCCTATGCCCCCATCACCCATTATCCCACAACAGATCTACAGAAGACAATCAGGAGCATGATTGAAGAGGCCAGGAACAACACATGGATTTCTCCTAAGGAAGCAGAGTTCCTGGACACAACACATCCTAGGATTCCATATTTCTACTGCCCGCCGAAGATACATAAAGGGACCCTCCCACCTCCTGGGCGGCCAATTGTATCAGGTATTGGCTCTGTTTTAGAGCCTCTCTCTGTCTTTTGTGATTTCTTTCTTCAACCGTTGGTAAAAGAATCAAGCACTTTCCTGAAGGACACCACACATGTTTTAAACCTGATTGAGAACATCAATTTAAACAATGGGGTACAAGCCCTCATCACGCTTGATGTGGAGGCTCTATATACTAACATCCCACAGGAATCTACCCTGCAAGTAGTGGAATCTGCCCTTCTTGCCAGCACATGGTCATCCCCCACTCCAGTCCACTTCGTTATGCAATGTGCTACATTAGCGATGAAAAAGAATTTTTTCCAATTCGAAGATTCCTTATTCCACCAGATCCAAGGGACATCGATGGGTAGCACTTTTGCACCCAGTCTGGCTTGTTTGTATATGTATAATTTTAAGAAACTCTTTATACTACAAACATCCAATCCTTTTTATAATAAGATCACATTGTGGAAGAGGTATATTGATGACATCCTCATCATTTGGAATGGTCCGTTTGAAGAAATAGATAACTTCACTGTCTGGGTGAACTCTTTAGACCCTTTCTTGAGATTTACTGCCCATTCGTCCTTAACACAAGTTTCGTTTTTGGACCTCGCGATCAAAATTGATAATGGCAAACTTACCACTACCACTTTCCACAAGAGTACTGACCGCAATAGTTTACTTTTGTATGATAGTCATCATCCAAAAGCCTTGCGGGATAACCTCCCTTTCGGCCAATTTCTGTGGTTACGTCGTAACTGTAGCTCAATCCAAACCTTTGATACTCAAACTCGTGATTTGAAACAGAAACTCAGGAACCGACATTATCCGAACAAGATCATCAATCCAGCTTACAAGAGAGCCCGTAACAACCACAGGGATGCCCTTTTGACCTCAGTACCTAAAGAACCAGAAACAAGACTGACATGTGTCTCCACTTTCACTCCACTGTCTAATGCCATCAAAAAACTTATTAATAAACGGTGGAACATACTACAGAGTGGTGGAACTCCGATTTCAAGACCGTTATTTGCCTTCAAAAGATCTGCTAATATACGAGATCTCATAATCCACACCCGCCCTCGCTTATCCAACGATTTACAGAGACAAACCACCTTGTGGAATCTACCTCCAGTCATGGGTCATCACCCATGTGGTTCTTGCAGTGTCTGTCCTCTTACCCAACGCATAGATAGTATTGACCTCGATCACTTCGGGACTTGGCACTTGAACAAGCACACTAATTGCAATACGCGTCAATGCATCTATTTGATCTCTTGTCCCTGCAATTTAAAATATGTCGGGATGACCACTCGCCCGGTAAAACTACGTATTAATGAACATCGGAGCAACATTAGATGCTCCCGCATCACTACAAAGCTTAGCTCACATTTTTTAGAAGCCAAACATGGCCCTGACGATATGTGGTGGATTGTACTACAAGTACCAAGACACAACAGTAATAACCCAAATTACCTATTTAAGATTGAACAGAGATGGGCCTTTCGACTCAAGACCCACAAAGAAGGGTTAAATGATGACATTCCTTGGAATCTCCTAACATCTTAAATTGTGGGAGGGGTCGATTATTACAACCCTACTCAATATAAAACAACACCTTCTGACCAATATTTGATTGAGATATAAACTGTTGGTAGGCTTTTTCCAGACTGAGTTGGTTTCTGGGCATTTTGTGTGTGTTGTTGACACAACTTTCAATATTAGATATGTTATCTTTTTGAACAGATGACTATGATGACTTGGTCTCTTATTACTAGTTTAAATTTTTTTTTAAAAAAATCGTTTCTTTCGTGCCTTCACCATGGAACAAGCATTTTTGGGTATTTAAGGTTTTTTGGCCCCTTTTTCATACTTCTGTTGACTGGTCTGACGTCATGGACTACAAATACATGGTATCAATGGCCAGACTAATTCACTCACTTGAATTTTAAGATGGCCACCCTGCTTGTATATAGTGCCTTTTGCTGGAAAAGGACCTTCTCATACTAAGACTCCGATTTTTTCTATTTCAAGATGGCCGCCAGTACCAAAAACGTTGGTCCTTTCTCTATTTTTAGCATCCGGAACAACCGGCTGGTTGGTTCCGGCATAGACGCGCTTGTAGCGTTCACATAAATACCTTCCCGACGCACCGGCACACTGTCTTCAGGTGCGCGGCATGGGGCAGGTTTTCCAAAACACCGAGGAGCTAACCAAGTAAGCGCGGGGCTACGGAAGTGATTTCTTCTGTCCCCGTTTATTATCCTGCATTTTACAATTTTCTACTCTTTACTTTTCATTTATTTTGTAAAGATTACTCGGGCGTTTGGTATCCACCTAACCCGATGATCCTATTCCATATCCTTAATTTTTTTGACTAAGGAATTTTTTTGACTAAGGAATTCATGTATATTTATTAATACTGGTCTAATTACAGCACGCAAGCAGTTCTTGATATCCTTATAGCAGCACTATCAGTAGAGGATGGGTCGAAGATTACAGAGTGATGGTTTTTTGCCACGTGGCTAGAGTACCCACAATGTTGACTGTATTTACATGTAGTCTAAAATAATTTACTCTTTTGCCATAATTTATTGATAATAGACTATTCTTGACCAATATATGCCATTCTGTCAATTACTGAATCCAGTGATTTGTTTCAGACGGCGTTATAAAGACCTCCCAATTGACGTGTTACTATGTACTGATTGCGGTATTATATTATTATATGTTATATTATTTTTACCTAGTACTATCTCCTTGGTTGATGCTAGCGCAGACCTAGGAAGCCCAATCTCTAATATGGGATGGTAAGCTTCTATTTCTTACTTATTTTTACTTACTAAACACTGAGGGTGGTTGTCACTATAATTGTTCTTCTTTTTTAGTCTGTTCTTTATCACTGGCACTAATTGTTATGTGTTTTTTTGATTCTACGCAGGGCGACCTTACTGACCAACTGACTTAGACATACTTTGTCTTCTACTTGTAAGTGACTTTTTAGAACTTGATTAATTGTTGATATACAGGAGAAGTAGTTTAATAACAATTCCTTTTTTTTTTGGGTCCTGAAGAAGCGTCATAGGATCACTTTGTGACCAATCGAAGACGCGAAACATGTTGACCATTTAAGATTAGGTAAACTACCTTCCCTAGCCATAGAGTGTAGTGGTACATTATTTCCATCAACACTCTTTACACCCCCGTTTTAATCTTGGCCTGTACCTTGTCTCTGACTCATTAAAATGATGGTTTTGGTTCAGAGCCAATTTTAGAGTTTTGTCTCTTTCTCTACTCTCCGTCTCTCTTCTTAGTCAGTTTTCATCCCAGACCTCTTTTCTTGGCAATTTAACAACGGTTGAGCGCCACCCTGAATCCGGGGTGGCCCGCCAGACATTGCAGCACCGGTCTGACGAGGAGTAAGCCCAATGATGATACCTGTCACCCTATTGGGTGCTTGAGGGCTCTCCTAAAACATCCAGCATAGACTCGCCCTTGCTGAATAGGACTTAAAAAGTTTTTTTGTCTTTTCTCTTTTTTCTTTTGGAACAGTGTACCTATATAGATATAACAAGTACTGCCAAACAGCCTTCTGAGGTTTTCCAGGCAGCCACAGCTGCTGCCACCTCACAGACAGGCTTCTTCTGCCTTCCAGGGGCTTGAGCAGCTCAATCCCAGGAGGGCAGAACAATGCATTTCCTTTAGGAGAGGGGTGTTCCACCCTCTCTCTTTGGAAATTGGTGTTTCAGGCCTGGGAGGGGTATCCTCCCAGAGCCTCTGGAAATGCTTTGAAGGGCACAGATGGTGCCTTCCTTGTATAATCCAGTCTACACCAGTTCAGGGACGAAACTGGACAAAGGAAAGGGAAGTGACCACTCCCCTGTCCATCACCACCCCAGGGGTGGTGCCCAGAGCTCCTCCAGAGTGTCCCTGGGTTTTGCTATCTTGGATTCTAGGTTGGTGGGACACTCTGGGAGCATTTGAGTGGACAGTTCCAGCAGGTGACGTCAGAGACCCCTCCTGATAGGTGCTTGCCTTGTTAGGTGACCAGTCCCCCTCTCAGGGCTATTTAGGGTCTCTCCTCTGGGTGTTTCTTCAGATTCAGATTGCAAAACTCCAGCAGGAATCCTCTGCATCCTTTACTTCATCTTCTTCCGATGGAACAACCACTGACTGCTCCGGGAACTCGACAATACTGCAACAAAGAAGCTAAGATGACTTCTGCAAGATTGTATCTTCAGCTTCTGCCAGTAACTGGAACAGTTTCCAGGTCGTGCATCCTCCGAGTACTGCCTGTCTTCAGCCTGCACCAGAAGAATAAAAATAATCTCCTGTGGAGTGACGGAGTCACTTCCCTGCTCCAGCAGGCACATATCTGCAGCGACAACCGGTGGCTTGGCTCCCCTCTCCAGACGTCAGGCGTGGATCCAGCAACACTGGTGGTGGACTTAAGTGACTTCGACGGTCCCAACGTCCAGCTGTCCAAATTTGGTAGAGGTAAGAGCTTGCCTCACCACGCAAGACAGTGCCCCTGTGCACTGCGTGATTTGCGGTTGCCAAGGCTTGTGTGTGTCTTTCTAAGAAGTTCTTTGTGCACAGCACTGCTTAGTCCCCCAGCACTCCATCCTGCAACGCATAGCTTCCTGAGTGGTTCTCCGGTGGCGTGGGAATCCTTTGTGTCGTGCTGCATGGGCCTCCAATTGCACCTCCTTTGTCCCCGTGCTGTGGGACTCATGTGTGCGCTGCCTGGTCTTCTGAGGGCTCTCTGAGCGGCTGAGAGCCCCCTCTGTCTCCCCACCAGGTCCCTCCTGGTCCAGAGCAAAGCCATTTTCTGCCATCCGCGTGTTTTGCGTGAGCCAAGGCTTGTTGGTGGAATCAAGTGAGGCAAACCAGACTACATTCATCCATCCGGCCTGGGACATCTTCTGCACCAACCAGGAACCCGCATCTGTTATCTTTGGTGCAGTATTGACTTTGTCTTCTCACCGGTGGTTCTTATTTTGCACCTTCATCCAGGTTAGCAGGGGCTCCTGTTCTCCCTGGACTCTTTAATGCCTCTTGGACTTGGTCCCCTTCTTCCACAGGTCTTCAGGTCCAGGAATCCATTGTTGGTGTCTTGCAGTCTCCTCTGGTTCTTGCATTATCTTCTATCATAACTTCTAGTGTGTTGTAGGAAAGTTGCTGTGTTTTACTCCTGCTTTCCTGGGCTCTCGGGTGGGGTATTTTACTTACCTTTGGTGTTTTCTTACACTCCCAGCGCCCCTCTACACACTACACTTGCCTAGGTGGGAAACTGACTTTCGCATTCCACTATTTTAGTATATGGTTTCTGTTCCCCCTAGGCTTATTGCAACCTATTGTGATTTTCACTATTTGCACTGTTTTCCTACTGTGTACTTACCTGTTTCTAGTTACTAGTGTATACATTGTGTAATTTATTTACCTCCTAAGGGAGTATAGTCTCCAAAGTATTTTTGGCATTGTGTGACTAAAATAAAGTAACACTGAGTATTGTCTTTCATGTGTGTAAGTACTGTGCAACTACAGTGGTATTGCAAGCACTTACATGTCTCCTAGTTCAGCCTTGGCTGCTCTGCCTACAGCTACCTCTAGACAGCCTGGCTTCTAGACACTGACTACATTTCACTAATAAGGGATAACTGGACCTGGTATAAGGTGTAAGTACCTTTTGGTACCCACTACAAACCAAGCCAGCCTCCTACGGTATTTTATGTTTAAGTATGCACTAGTAGCAGAAGAAAATACTGTCTTTAGGTAATATTGCTTACTTTTTGTATTGACAGATACATTAAAACGCTGCACCTGCCAGTAAAAAAAAAAAAAGGAAAAAAAAATGGCATGTGGCAATCGTATGACACGAGCAAACAAAGTAATGAAGATGACTGGATAAGCAAAGTGCTTTTGAAGACATTTAATATAGAAGCATAAATGAGCTGGCATGACCTTCCACCACGGCTGCCCAGAATGTAATGAGTCATTACATTCCAGGTGGAGCAAAATTGAGTACAAAAATCCATAAACGCAAAGTTTGATGTTAACATTACTTAAAGGTCCAAATACTAGAAACATAAGTTCTCACGTTACCAAAATGAAGTACAGATAAGTAATGCAAATTTAGAAAATAAAGTACAAAAGGTAAGTTAAATGGAATGTGGACTGAGAATGCATAATGAATAGGCGAGAAAGCAAAATACAGAATCAATAAAGAATATAATCCTGAAATGTAACAGCCATTTTTAACATCCTCTTTGATGTGGGAGTTTCCAATACTCTCCTTAGAAGACTAATAACTTTCAGCTGCATAAGTATTTCCCACAGCAATAGCATCTGCTTTAGATATACCCAGACCTTCACCAGTTCCAACAGAGGTTCTATGAGCTTCATTTTGCACTTCCCATTCTTTACCCACCCTACCATAACTAGAAACTATTTGAGCCTGTGCTCTTTCTGATAGAATATCCAACCACAATTGCCCATCACTGCTTTCTTTGCAGGCTCTTTACTAAGCCTGCCTTTACTAGTAACAATTTGAGACTGCACTCTTTTTGATGGAATGGCTTGCCAGAATTGCCCATCACTGCTTTCTTTTTTTTTCCCCAAAATCATCTTTCTGACCAGGTTTCAGTTTTATTAGTGACCCTCTATTCCACCACCCTCTTCTCTTTAACAGAACAGCACTTTTGATAAAACATAATTTGATAAGGTAAACATGGAGGTACTTTTTTGAAATGTGAAAGGTATTTTTTTTATTATTATTATTAAGAATCCAATAATTAACCTCCAAATCCATACCATCTTTTGCTTTATCAAAGTACAGTCTGGAACACTCTTGTCCTTTGAAAGCATGTTCCTGCATATCTTTTACAGATTTAGCATAGTCATTAAACCAGTTGGGTGGACACCAATTGTGTGTTAGGTTATCTGCCTCTTAAGAGGAAAAAAAGTGAAAGAGTCAAGCACTGTCGTGTACAAACCTTTGAAAAGACTTTGGGCCTGATTTAGAAGTCGACGTAGGGGAATACTCCATCACAAAGTAACAGATATACCGTCAGCCGTATTACGAGCCCATTCTATCCTATGGGGATCGTAATATGGCAGACTGGATATCCGTCACATTTATGATGGAGTACTCCCTCCACCAATATCTAAGTCAGGCCCATTGTCTCTAAGGTAATCTATGACATCCAGTTTTGATGCCAATGCAGTTTGAATACCCTCTTTCAGTAATTTGTTTCTGCATTCTAAGCCGCTCGCTGAAGAGCAATACAAAGGTGACTTCTGTTTAATGCCTTCAGTTTTAGTAATCTTGTACTATACAAACTTAGTGCCTTTACCTGACACTAAAATATTAGGCACCCTTTTATTTTTGAAAACTTCTTTGAAAAATTCAGTGATGCAGCCTGTAGTGGGAATTTCCACAGACTTGTGACCCACCTTGAAAAATAGTCAGTTAAGACTATAATATATCTCATTTTAATGGTAAAATAAAGTATCGACCTGAAAAGGCAATTGCTGCTTTCTGCCAAGCTTTCAAAGGTAAGTGATTAAAACTTACACTGCTGACAACAGTTTACACAGTCCTCAATATCATTGGTAATTGACAACCACCAGTAAAACGGTTTAAGTAGTTTTTTGTGACAGTCATACTGGGATTTTCTTTATGTGCAATTTTAATTAATCTTTCTCTTAACACTACTGGAGTTACAAAACATTCTTGTCTGTTCAGCTTGCTATTCTTTTCAGATTAGACTTGTTCAAAGGGTACCATAGGTTTAGCCAAAGTATTAACTTTGGGTCATCCCTGAATAATACACTTATGTACTTAATTAAGGTGTGAACCTTTTTGTACTCTCCAATAGCCACTCTTTTTCAGAAATTACTTCATCGCAATACTGCAGTGTCTTGAGCAACCACACATTCTGTATCATCAATATCAAATGCATTGTAACAGTGGTGTTAATGACAATGTACCTGTATAAACTTACATTTGAAACAATACTCTTTTAGTCTTGAGATAATATGTACCATCCTGGCAGAAGCCTTACCTGTATCATTTCTGCTTGTAAAATAAATCAGAGGCTTTTGATCCATTATGACATCACATTTGTTACCCCACAGATATTCTCTAAACCTTTCTGCTGACCACACACAAGCTAGGGCTCATGCTGTATATTAATATAATGTGGTTCTACCCCTTTGGGAGTGTGAGAAATGAAACCCACAGTATGCTCTTTGTTATAGTGCCAATGTGACAGCACCTCTCGAGCTGGAATCACATTACACATATACTTTGAATTAAGCCCCTTGAGAGATGGTACAGACACAAGCAGAGTACGTATTTTAACAAAATAATCCTCCTGTTCAGGTCCCTAATGAAAGTTTTCACTTTTGTGTAATAGTCTTCTTTAGGATTCAACAAAGAAAGCATATTCATGCACACAATTCTCATTCTCTTAAGCCTAAAATGACCTAATTGAATCTCTGCACATGGGTCTGGGTGCTTTTTTTTTTTTAAACCTCCCAGTAAATCAGATTTAAGCTTAGTACCATCTACAGATATTGTATGGCATAAACAATCAACTTGGGTTTGCAAAAATGTGTTCTTTGATGTGACACAGTTATACCTCTCAGATAAACTTTGTGAAACATTTTGTAGACTACTATTATGCTCATGGGTACTCTTAGGATACATTCATTTATATTCTTGAAACACATGCACCCCTTTGATGCCTTTAAATAGTACATCCCTAAGGTTCTGTTACACAGTGATAGGAGATGCCAGCCAAAAGGGAAACCCAAGGTACCTAAAGATACCAAAGCTGGTAACATATTTTGAAGACTCTGACAGAGCCTCTTGAAGGTATGCTGATAAGACAATCAATGAAAAACGCACCGACCCACTAACTGCTTCCAAAATTTCCTGAATGTGGGGAAACCAATGACAATACTATATATATAAGAATCTTATATAATGTTTTTGTTGTAATCTTGTTCTTATTGAAATCTGCACACAGCGTTATGTCTCCCAGTGTTTTTTTTTTTAACAATAACCACAGATGAAACCCACTATGAGAAATCAGTCAGTTCTATTAAATAATCTCTACATATGTAATCCAAAAGTTTCATAAAGCCTGTTTCACGCTGTGCTTTACTGGAACAACTACAGCTTCCAGCTTGACAACAGGTTCAAATCCCTTGACGAGACCAATGTTTCCACAAAACTCATTTTGATACTTAACAGAAACGCCTGACAATTTTTCTGAATATTTATATTCTGATACTTCATCAATTGCAGATACAGGTAGTTCACCTAGTATAATAGGGTTCTGGGTACTAGGTGTGAGTATAATACCTAAGTTACCAAGATCATGCCATCCTACAATATAGCGCTGTTGCACCTGGCCCTTTTTGCAGAGTCATCCCAAGTCTTTTTGACTCCTTCTCCTAATGTTTCTGACCAGTTTTTGTTGCTTTAGGACTCTGGGCACTTTACCACTGCTAAAACATTGCTAAAGTGCATAGGCTGTCTGTGTAAATTGTACTGTTGTTTGGTCTATCCATGATTGGCATATTTGATTTACTGGTAAGTCCCTAATAAAGTGCACTAGAGGTGCCCAGGGCGTGTAAATCAGATGCTACTAGTGGGCCTGCAGCACTGGTTGTGCCACCCACATTAGTAGCCCTATAAACATGGCTCAGACCTGCCACTGCAGTTTGTGTGTGCAGTTTTAAACTGCCAATTCTACTTGGCAAGTGTACCCACTGACCAAGCCTAAGCCTTCCCTTTTACTACATGTCAGGCACCCCTAAGGTAGGCCCTAGGTAGCCCCATGGGCAGGGTGTGGTGTATGTTTAAGGTAGGACATATACTAGTGTGTTTTATATGTCCAAACAGTGAAATACTGCCAAACTCGGTTTCACTGTGCATGGCCTATCGCTCTCATAGGTTAAACATGGGGGCTGCCTTTAAATATCCTTAAAGCGCAGATTCCCTTTGAGAGCAGATAAAATGTGGAGTCTAGGGTCGCTGAACTCACAATTAAAAAATACATCTTTTAGTGAAGTTGTTTTTTAAATTGTCTGTTTGAAAATGCACTTTTAGAAAGTAGGCATTTTCTTGCTTAAACCATTCTGTGATTCTGCCTGTTTGTGGATTGTCTGTCTGGGTCAGTTTGACAGTTGGGCTGTTTTACCCCTCTCTAGACAGTGACACAAAGGGGGTGGGGGTGTAGCCTGCATATCCTGTTAAGAGCTCAACGGGTGAACTTTGCTGTGTGTCCTTCTTCAGAAAGTTCTCCAAGAGCTTGGATTAGAGCTTGCCCTCCTGTTGGAAGTCTCAGGGACACCAAAGAGTTAAGTTTTCTCGATCTGCAGCACTGGGAGCTGTGTGTTTTCTGCTGTTCAAGAGAAGAAGACCCTTGTCTCACCGACGCCGTCATTGGACGACTTCACCGAGCCGTAACTCACACCGCAACCTGTGGGCTCCGCACTCCGGTATCACCTGCTCACACCGCAGCCTGGACATTCACAATGACGCCGCTCCTGCTGACACCGGCGCCGCTGCCTGCACCGTGGCCTGTGGGCACTGCTTGTGAGGTACACGAAGCACCGTCCAGTCCCGCACCACACCCCCGGTCCACCGACGCCAGCACCATAGAATCCAGTGTCGTCACCAGGCATCCCTGCCTGCACCATGGCCTGTGGACACCGCTATTGAGTCACGAAGCACTGTCCCGTCCCACACCGCCGGCTTGGGCCTACCGACGAAAGCGCTTCAGCAACGATTATGCTGCTGCCTGCACCGTGACCTGGTGACACCGCATGTCCCACTGCCCCGCTGCACACCACAGCCCTGGTCTCCTCAATGCTGTCACAGAGCTGCTGCCTGCACCGTGACCTGTGGGCACCACACGTCGCATTGTCCCTCTTCGCACCGCAGCCCCCACGCCAGTGATCCTGACTTCATCAACCCAGAGTTCGATCTGCAATGCGTGTGACTTCAAGGGCTCGACGACCCCTGCACTGACTCCGGAACCGACACCACGATACCGGTCTCCAGAGCTCACAGTGAGGATCACGACGCCCTGCAATACCAAAGGTACTGTTTTCGGGTCTCCCCGACACCGTAGCTGGCCCTCAATGCCGTGGCTGGCCTGAACTGTTGGTTTTGTTGCTCACGACGCCGTGATAGCCCCAGGTGGAGCTATCGACTTCAAGGAACTGTATTTTTTAGTAACTCTTGCAAAATTCATACCTTTAACACTATATGTTGGATTTTTATCGTTTTGGTCTTGTTTTACACAGATAAATATTGGCTATTTTTCTAAAACTGGTGTGTGTCCTTTTTGTAGTGTTTTCACTTATTACTGTGTGTTATGTGCAAATGCGTTACACATTGCTTCTGAGATAAACTTGACTGCTCGTGCCAAGCTACCAAGGAGGTGAGCAGGGGTTATCTGAGCGGGTATCTCCCTTATCCTGACTAGAATGAGGGTCCCAACTTGGACAGGGTTCAAACCGACTGCCAACTAGAGACCTCATTTCTAACAAGTACCCTTTGACAGCAACATAAATCTTGGTGTAAATTGAGTGTCCCTCGGTATGAAGCCAGTCTTCAAAATAAGCAACCATGGTTGTATCTTGTTCGCCGAATGCCTTTAGGTTAATGAGCCCATTTATTATTAGATGTGTTATCTGATTGAATGGTGATTGGAGAACCAGAATAAGCCATTATACCTAGTAATACTTCAGCAATACTTAGTATACCTAATGGTGCTTTGAAACCTTTAGTGACACCACTTTGCTTTTTATCCTTAACAGTAAGAACCATGTTGACCAAATTTTGTTCTGAATACCCTGTAGTTATAATCCTCAGAGGAGATGGGTAACCTTTGTGCCCATTAAACACATGTGAATCAATTATCTAAGGTGTTTTGGCACTACATCTGAAGCACGGATCACTTTTAACTAGACTTTATGAATCTATCCCTGTACATTGGTTGAAAAAGAAACCGCTTCCTTGCCCAGCGCTTTAACAGCAATCGTTGATCATTTAATGCCTTTTGCAACATCAAGGACTTCATTCAAAGTAGAATTCCTGCAGGCTAATTCTATTTTCTGAATCTTTTTCGAAGAAAAGATTAAAATAAATTGAATAAGGATCAAGATTATCGCAAACTTTTCATTTCAAACCTAGAATTGTCAAGGTTGAAATTTACTCTACTATGCTTTCATCGCTTGATTTGTTGTGTTTAAAGAAATTCTGAGTCTGGTGGTATGTGTACTGCCGCAGTGGAGGTGGCGGTCTAACCAGTAAAGACTGCAGCATTACAAGTGTGGTGGCTTGGCCAAAGCCAAACCGCCACAACGCCCCCAGTCTCGTTGGTGCAGGCAGACCGCCACGGCCAGCAGTGAACTCCTCCGGGCCGGCGGCATACCTAAGACCGCCAGCCGTATTACGAGGTACCAAACCGCCAGGCTTTTCGGCCGGGCCACCTACCTGTCTGGACCACACAGCAGCCCACATCCAGGTGGTGGCCCGGGGGGGGGGATTAGAAGTCGGTGGTTCAAACCGCTGGTGGTGCACCACCGTGCCATATTACTACGTGTAACATGGTGGGCAGAATTCTCGCAGCGTCATGGTGCTGGTGGTGGGACCTCCTCTTCCTCACCATCTGTCAGCCTGGTGGTTGCAGTTTTCAGCCTGATTTTTGGCAGTCTCCTGTGTGTGCTCGTAATACTGCAGTCAGGAGACCACCATCACTGGTGGTATCCAATGTAGGGAACTGGAGATATGAATTTTTAAATATTACATGTAAAAATTTACTTTCTAGTGCCTAAAAGCAAAAAGCACAAACCCCGGACATAAGGTGACATTTGGTTGGGACAAAGTAAAAGTTTGAGGCCAACCTTGATGGAAGTCGAATACACTGAGCAGGAGCCCTTGATAAAATATTTTGCTTCAGACTTGGGGCCTAATTATGAGTCTGGTGGTCTCTAAACTGCCAGGCTCGTGGTGGCGGTCTGGACTCCTGTTGCTGTGGTGGTCCGAATGCCACATTGCGACGCCAGGGTACCGCCATCTCCGCAGGGATCGGTGATAGTCTCATCCTCTTTTGTTTTGTGGGGGGGGGGATGGTGGTGAGAGAATGCCTCTTTTGTCATGGTTAGTCCTCACCTTCTGCCTGGTATTTGATGTGGTCTCAAAGTTGTTAATGCCCAGGTCCAGATTTCTTTCCCAAAACTGTTGTGATGCATTGGCACAATTGGCAACACCTTTAGCTGCCACTAAAAGTCCCTAGTAAATGGTACTTAGGTACCCAGGACATGGGGTACTAAGGGTAGGCTCCTGAGGGTAGCAGTACAGATTGTGCCACCCTCTAGGGCCAAGCATCCAGATGCACCAATCACTGCCATTACAATCCTAAAATGCAAACTTGACATGGCACACCGCCTGTGTACCCTGTCCACTACACACTGCATGCAATATAGGTAAGTCACCCCTCTGGCAGGCCTTCCAGCCCTAATGCACAGTGCACCATACTGTTTGTGTGGGCATAGATGCATGAGCAATCTGCCCCTACTCTGACATTGCCGAACCCAGGACATAGTAAGTGAGCAGAGCAGCCATTTTAAATGCATGTGCTGGACACTGGTCAGTACGAGTTTCACAGCTACATTATGGCCACTCTGTACCCTGGGTTGTTTGGTATTCAAACAACTCAGAATGATGAATCCATACTGGCACCAGTATTGGATTTATTGCAAAATGTACCCAGGGGCCACCTGAGAAGTGACTCCTGCAAAGCTAAATAACACTGGCATGGTTGTTGGCTGGTCACAACCAGCCTGCCACCACCATACAAGATTCTGGGACCCTGGGGTGAGAGCTCCTGCTCTCTGGGTCCCACAACAAAGCCCTTCCTGGATGGAGGTTTCACACCTCCTTCCTCAGGAATGTCCGCTGCGCTGCTAGTGAGCTTCAAAGGGCTTACTACCCTTGAAAATCACCTCCCAAACCTGCTGCTCGAACTAGATGGCTACCCCCATTGCAAACCTCCCTTTTGGTAGGAGCAATGGTGGGAAAACACAAAAAGGACAGGAGGAGTGGTCAGCCCGAGCATGTACCATCCTTAAGGTGTTGCATGCAAGGTGACCCCCTCCATTTCATTTTCTCCATCTTGCATGAAAGGAAAATAGCCAGTCAGGTGTAGGGAAGTGACCTCTGCCCACAGGAAGTGGAAGTGGTCACTGTAAGGGAGATGGCCCATTGGTCACTACTAGATACTCCCCTAAACGCCCACTGAATACAGTTGTTAGTGGGCACCCCTAGACCAGAGATTCAAATTCCAAGGACACAGGAAGGTCAGCATCAAAGACCAAAGGCTTGAGAACTGAAGTCCTGCTGCGCCAAGAAGAAGACGCCAAACCCTGCCTGCTGCACCCAGAACTCGACAATCGCCGCAGATGGGTTGCTCGGACATTGGACGGACGCTACAAACCCCCAGAGGACCTCCAGTCTTCTAAAAATCGCCAAACATCTCCCTTCAGAGTGAAGGCATCACTCTACTGCAACAAAGACCAAAAGACCAGTGAAGTTTAGTTCACTGACAAGCTGCTGACCACAGAACCAGGCACCACAGCCAGACCAAGTTTCACCCTACGGACCGCAAGAACGAAACCTACCAGTCTGTCAAGTTTGGTGGCATTGTGACTTCCAGTGGCCAGACCATGCAATATCCCAAGGTACTGGTCACTCCACATCAGACACCTAGAAGGACAGTCTACTCCGGACTAAAAAAGGACCAGGAGGAAGCCCCAGTTGAGGGATTTCAGAAAACACCAGAAACTCCCAACAGAGTGCCCCTGTTGACCTGCAAGCTACCCTCAAAGCGACCTACCTTCTACTCCCAAGAGTACCCATGTGCACAGCTCCTGGCTCACCAATTCGCTCTGCACCCGGGCACCCTGTGCCCTGCACTGAAGATCTAGCTGTGCTCTAAGGATTCCCCACCCCTTGTGACCACGACACACCAAGGAACCCACCAGACTTACCTTTAAGTCCACATGTGCAGTGCTTTTCCAAGTGGTCCCCCCGCAGTGGCCTTGCATCAGCTCCAACGACTTTCTGCAGCTGTTCCCGCCAAAACTGGGAGCCGCACAAACTTCCCCTGCTGGTCAACAGGGCCCACCGACGACCTCGACCTATCTACAAAAGGGGACATTGGTAAATGCATTGCCTGATTTTAAATGCATTTTAAAGTATTTGTCCATTGATTCCTATGTGCGTAATTACACACAGAACTGAGGCATTTTCTAAACTTTAAAATTCATAACTTAAAAAATACTTACCTGATTTTGATGATCTTGGTCTTAAAATGTTTATAAAAATATGAAGTACTTTTGTAAATTGGTGTTGAGTTATTCTTTTGAGTGAGTGTGTGGTCTCATTTATTGATACTGTGAGTACAACAAATGCTTCGAAAGGATTTCATATGACCCCGCCCTCCCCTTCCAGACATCGCCAATCTGCAAGAGGGCTATATGGCCCCAACCTCTGGTTCCCTCTAGTTCAGCTACCTGGGCAAGTCATCTACCCACCCAAAGCAGAGTATGTGAGGTAAGTGTTCGATTCCACCCTGTCCATGAGAGGGTAGCCTTCCACGTTCTAAACACCTCTTGGGTAATCTCTGGGAGTTGGGAGGGGATGGGGGCACCATAAAGAATGTGCATTACTTTATCTAAACCCAGTAAGGCAAATTCACCCCTGTAAGCAGGATCCTCCCTTCCCCATGCAGCCAGTCATTAAAAGAAAGATGCTGTGTAGCCAGACCCCCGTCAAAAGTCATACAAGTGGACTTCCATATTGTCACCCTAGGGGTTCCACCCCCCCATATGAACTTACGTCCCATAGCTTGTATCACCTGTGGGATAGACAGGGGGTAATTTTGCAACACATCTAGAAGTTTTGGGAGGACCTTCATTTTAAAAAGCGCAACTCTGCCCATGATGTTAAGGGGGAAGTTGATCCAGCACTTCAGATCTTAGCAAACTTTGCGTGTCGCAGGGCACACGTTCAGACTTCACGTCAGACCTGGCTCCCAGGAGATATGCATCCCCAAATACTCTAAGCTAACCCGACATCCAGATTTGAGACTGCCAGTCCTCATCTCGGTGATCACCCTGCAACTGGATGAACAGGGACTTTTTCCAGTTGTTACATAGTCCTGATGCCTCACTGAGAAGCTCCAGTATGGGGAGAACTCTGCGTTTCAACTGGGCAAGACCTGAACAGGAGAACGTCATCCGCATAAAGTGCGATGCGATCTTCAGTCGCAAGGCACCAGTCGAAAACCCATACTTGAGCGTACCATATCACCCAAGGTGTGATGGGTCATATAATCATAGCTAATAAAAGCGGGAGAAAGGGGCATCCTTGCCAGGTGCCCCATTTTATGGGGAACTCATGAGACAGCATGTTGTTAATGCGTACCCGGGGTCGCGGGCCAGCATACAGGACTCTAACATACGTGCGGGTTCGAGGTCCATAGCTCATTTCAACCAGAGTTTCCTCTAAAAAGGACTAGTCAACCATATTGAACGTTTTTTCAAAATTAATTAGAAGGATGGCCGCGGTATTCCCCCCCCCCACTCCCCACCCACCCCCCAAAGCCTTATTATGGGACAGGGCCACATGGATTCATCAAATACAGAGTCTGGTACCCCAGCGGGAAAAGAGCCCACATTGGTCTGGGTAAACAAGGTGGGAGATAACAGTCATCTTTCTGTTGGCCAAGATTTTGGCATATATCTTGACTTCTCTATTAATAAGGAACTGGCTTAGGCAGGACCACAATCACGGCTTCATCAGCACTGGAGGGGTGATGGTCTTTGCTGATCGCTTGGTTATAGAATTTAAGCAGGGGTGGAATATCATCTATACAGAGCTTACGATAGAACTCCAACTGAGATCCATCTGGACCTGTTGGTTTTCCTGGGTTTGAATCCGTTAAAGCCGTTCCTTTTTCCTTCGCCGTGATATCCTGTTCTAAAGCTAGTGTTTGTGGAGCTGAAAGACAGGGCAAGGGCAGTTCTGTGACCAGGGGAAACTCGTAGTATTGGTCAAACACTGCTGCAATCTCTAGGGATTCGTCAATCCACCTTGCAGAATCATCTTGGATGCGGGGGATGTCTTAAGACATCGATTGGCACGTGGCGAGCCAGTGGAGCAATTTACTCGCTTGTCTCCCCACTCACACACCTGACACATTGAGGCCATTCAACACCGCTGGGCTTCTTCCATACTTAGTTGACGTAGTGCTGATTTATTGAGTTCTAACTGGCACCTGTCTGATTTATTTTGCATTCCAAGGTCTCTGTGCTCTCTAACTAGAATGGAGGTCTCTAGGTCAGTAATTTGTCTGAGTCTGTTACGTTCTGCACTTCTTAGATAAGAACGGGCCACACCCCGCATGTAAGCCTTGGTAGACTCCCACACAACGCATGCTCAGTTAAATACAAGAAAGGTTGTGAGTTCATCACCAAGAAATTCAACAAATTTCTCATCCCGGAGAAACTAGGCTCTAAGGTGCCACATCAGACTGTCACCCCTGCGAAGCTCGTCAAAGTGAACAAGAACAGGGGCATTATCTGATATCCTGCGGATCAAAATCTGTGCCCCTGTACTATGAAGGAGGTTGTCAGCGGGTAGGAACTAATAATACGAGAGACAGACCAGTGGGCGGCAGAGGCGTGGGTGTATTCCACAGCCTCCGGGTGCCATAAATGCCAAACATCATTGAGACTAAGTCCCCGTGCCCCATCCTCCAGTCCCCAACTGCATCGCTGGATGCCCTCCCACAATCCAAACCAGTCCCTGCACTCCAGGATGTCATTGAAATCCCCTCCCACTATAGTTGTCCTCCGAGAGAGTGCTATAACCAACTCACTAATTGTAGGAAGTTGGCTCTGTATGTGCTATTTCAAAGTAAGGAATAGCATGCACAGAGTCCAAGGGTTCCCCTTAGAGGTAAGATAGTGGCAAAAAGAGATAATACTAATGCTCTATTTTGTGGTAGTGTGGTCGAGCAGTAGGCTTATCCAAGGAGTAGTGTTAAGCATTTGTTGTACATACACATAGACAATAAATGAGGTACACACACTCAGAGACAAATCCAGCCAATAGGTTTTGTTATAGAAAAATATCTTTTCTTAGTTTATTTTAAGAACCACAGGTTCAAATTCTACATGTAATATCTCATTCGAAAGGTATTGCAGGTAAGTACTTTAGGAACTTCAAATCATCAAAATTGCATGTATACTTTTCAAGTTATTCACAAATAGCTGTTTTAAAAGTGGACACTTAGTGCAATTTTCACAGTTCCTAGGGGAGGTAAGTATTTGTTAGGTTAACCAGGTAAGTAAGACACTTACAGGGCTCAGTTCTTGGTCCAAGGTAGCCCACCGTTGGGGGTTCAGAGCAACCCCAAAGTCACCACACCAGCAGCTCAGGGCCGGTCAGGTGCAGAGTTCAAAGTGGTGCCCAAAACACATAGGCTAGAATGGAGAGAAGGGGGTGCCCCGGTTCCGGTCTGCTTGCAGGTAAGTACCCGTGTCTTCGGAGGGCAGACCAGGGGGGTTTTGTAGGGCACCGGGGGGGACACAAGTCCACACAGAAATTTCACCCTCAGCAGCGCGGGGGCGGCCGGGTGCAGTGTAGAAACAGGCGTCGGGTTCGCAATGGAAGTCAATGGGAGATCTAGGGATCTCTTCAGCGCTGCAGGCAGGCAAGGGGGGGTTCCTCGGGGAAACCTCCACTTGGTCAAGGGAGAGGGACTCCTGGGGGTCACTCCTCCAGTGAAAGTCCGGTCCTTCAGGTCCTGGGGGCTGCGGGTGCAGGGTCTCTCCCAGGTGTCGGGACTTAGGATTCAAAGAGTCGCGGTCAGGGGAAGCCTCGGGATTCCCTCTGCAGGCGGCGCTGTGGGGGCTCAGGGGGGACAGGTTTTTGTACTCACAGTCTTAGAGTAGTCCTGGGGTCCCTCCTGAGGTGTTGGATCGCCACCAGCCGAGTCGGGGTCGCCGGGTGCAGTGTTGCAAGTCTCACGCTTCTTGCGGGGAGCTTGCAGGGTTCTTTAAAGCTGCTGGAAACAAAGTTGCAGCTTTTCTTGGAGCAGGTCCGCTGTCCTCGGGAGTTTCTTGTCTTTTCGAAGCAGGGGCAGTCCTCAGAGGATGTCGAGGTCGCTTGTCCCTTTGGAAGGCGTCGCTGGAGCAGGATCTTTGGAAGGCAGGAGACAGGCCGGTGAGTTTCTGGAGCCAAGGCAGTTGTCGTCTTCTGGTCTTCCTCTGCAGGGGTTTTTCAGCTAGGCAGTCCTTCTTCTTGTAGTTGCAGGAATCTAATTTTCTAGGGTTCAGGGTAGCCCTTAAATACTAAATTTAAGGGCGTGTTTAGGTCTGGGGGGTTAGTAGCCAATGGCTACTAGCCCTGAGGGTGGGTACACCCTCTTTGTGCCTCCTCCCAAGGGGAGGGGGTCACAATCCTAACCCTATTGGGGGAATCCTCCATCTGCAAGATGGAGGATTTCTAAAAGTTAGAGTCACTTCAGCTCAGGACACCTTAGGGGCTGTCCTGACTGGCCAGTGACTCCTCCTTGTTTTTCTCATTATTTTCTCCGGCCTTGCCGCCAAAAGTGGGGCCTGGCCGGAGGGGGCGGGCAACTCCACTAGCTGGAGTGTCCTGCTGGGTTGGCACAAAGGAGGTGAGCCTTTGAGGCTCACCGCCAGGTGTGACAATTCCTGCCTGGGGGAGGTGTTAGCATCTCCACCCAGTGCAGGCTTTGTTACTGGCCTCAGAGTGACAAAGGCACTCTCCCCATGGGGCCAGCAACATGTCTCGGTTTGTGGCAGGCTGCTAAAACTAGTCAGCCTACACAGATAGTCGGTTAAGTTTCAGGGGGCACCTCTAAGGTGCCCTCTGGGGTGTATTTTACAATAAAATGTACACTGGCATCAGTGTGCATTTATTGTGCTGAGAAGTTTGATACCAAACTTCCCAGTTTTCAGTGTAGCCATTATGGTGTTGTGGAGTTCGTGTTTGACAAACTCCCAGACCATATACTCTTATGGCTACCCTGCACTTACAATGTCTAAGGTTTTGTTTAGACACTGTAGGGGTACCATGCTCATGCACTGGTACCCTCACCTATGGTATAGTGCACCCTGCCTTAGGGCTGTAAGGCCTGCTAGAGGGGTGTCTTACCTATACTGCATAGGCAGTGAGAGGCTGGCATGGCACCCTGAGGGGAGTGCCATGTCGACTTACTCGTTTTGTCCTCACTAGCACACACAAGCTGGCAAGCAGTGTGTCTGTGCTGAGTGAGAGGTCTCCAGGGTGGCATAAGACATGCTGCAGCCCTTAGAGACCTTCCTTGGCATCAGGGCCCTTGGTACTAGAAGTACCAGTTACAAGGGACTTATCTGGATGCCAGGGTCTGCCAATTGTGGATACAAAAGTACAGGTTAGGGAAAGAACACTGGTGCTGGGGCCTGGTTAGCAGGCCTCAGCACACTTTCAATCGTAAACATAGCATCAGCAAAGGCAAAAAGTCAGGGGGCAACCATGCCAAGGAGGCATTTCCTTACACAACCCCCCCCCAAACGAAAGAGGATGAGACTAACCTTTCCCAAGAGAGTCTTCATTTTCTAAGTGGAAGAACCTGGAAAGGCCATCTGCATTGGCATGGGCAGTCCCAGGTCTGTGTTCCACTATAAAGTCCATTCCCTGTAGGGAGATGGACCACCTCAACAGTTTAGGATTTTCACCTTTCATTTGCATCAGCCATTTGAGAGGTCTGTGGTCAGTTTGAACTAGGAAGTGAGTCCCAAAGAGGTATGGTCTCAGCTTCTTCAGGGACCAAACCACAGCAAAGGCCTCCCTCTCAATGGCACTCCAACGCTGCTCCCTGGGGAGTAACCTCCTGCTAATGAAAGCAACAGGCTGGTCAAGGCCATCATCATTTGTTTGGGACAAAACTGCCCCTATCCCATGTTCAGAGGCATCAGTCTGCACAATGAACTGCTTAGAATAATCTGGAGCTTTTAGAACTGGTGCTGAGCACATTGCTTGTTTCAGGGTGTCAAAGGCCTGTTGGCATTCTACAGTCCAGTTCACTTTCTTGGGCATTTTCTTGGAGGTGAGTTCAGTGAGGGCTGTCACAATGGATCCATATCCCTTCACAAACCTCCTGTAATACCCAGTCAAGCCAAGGAATGCCCTGACTTGAGTCTGGGTTTTTGGAGCTACCCAGTCCAGAATAGTCTGGATCTTGGGTTGGAGTGGCTGAACTTGGCCTCCACCTACAAGGTGTCCCAAGTAAACCACAGTTCCCTGCCCTATCTGGCATTTGGATGCCTTGATAGAGAGGCCTGCAGATTGCAGAGCCTTCAAAACCTTCTTCAGGTGGACCAGGTGATCCTGCCAGGTGGAGCTAAAGACAGCAATATCATCAAGATAAGCTGTGCTAAAGGACTCCAAGCCAGCAAGGACTTGATTCACCAACCTTTGGAAGGTGGCCGGGGCATTCTTTAAACCAAAGGGCATAACAGTAAACTGATAATGCCCATCAGGTGTGGAGAATGCTGTTTTCTCTTTTGCTCCAGGTGCCATTTTTATTTGCCAGTACCCTGCTGTCAAGTCAAAGGTACTTAAGAATTTGGCAGCACCTAATTTGTCTATGAGCTCATCAGCTCTTGGAATTGGATGAGCATCTGTCTTGGTGACAGAATTGAGCCCTCTGTAGTCCACACAAAACCTCATCTCTTTCTTTCCATCTTTGGTGTGAGGTTTGGGGACTAAGACCACTGGGCTAGCCCAGGGGCTGTCAGAGCGCTCAATTACTCCCAATTCCAGCATCTTGTGGACTTCCACCTTGATGCTTTCCTTAACATGGTCAGATTGTCTAAAGATTTTGTTCTTGACAGGCATGCTGTCTCCTGTGTCCACATCATGGGTACACAGGTGTGTCTGACCAGGGGTTAAGGAGAAGAGTTCAGGAAACTGTTGTAGGACTCTCCTACAATCAGCTTGCTGTTGGCCAGAGAGGGTGTCTGAGTAGATCACTCCATCTACTGTGCCATCTTTTGGGTCTGATGACAGAAGATCAGGGAGCGGTTCACTCTCTGCCTCCTGATCCTCATCTGTTACCATCAACAGATTGACATCAGCCCTGTCGTGGAAGAGCTTAAGGCGGTTTACATGGATCACCCTCTTGGGGCTCCTGCTTGTGCCCAGGTCCACCAGGTAGGTGACCTGACTCTTCCTTTCTAGTACTGGGTAAGGGCCACTCCATTTGTCCTGGAGTGCCCTGGGAGCCACAGGCTCCAGAACCCAGACTTTCTGCCCTGGTTGGAACTCAACCAGTGCAGCCTTTTGGTCATACCAAAACTTCTGGAGCTGTTGGCTGGCCTCAAGGTTTTTGGTTGCCTTTTCCATGTACTCTGCCATTCTAGAGCGAAGGCCAAGTACATAGTCCACTATGTCCTGTTTAGGCTCATGGAGAGGTCTCTCCCAGCCTTCTTTAACAAGGGCAAGTGGTCCCCTTACAGGATGACCAAACAGAAGTTCAAAGGGTGAGAATCCTACTCCCTTCTGTGGCACCTCTCTGTAAGCGAAAAGCAGACATGGCAAGAGGACATCCCATCTCCTTTTGAGCTTTTCTGGGAGCCCCATGATCATGCCTTTTAATGTCTTGTTGAATCTCTCAACCAAGCCATTAGTTTGTGGATGGTATGGTGTAGTGAATTTATAAGTCACTCCACACTCATTCCACATGTGCTTTAGGTATGCTGACATGAAGTTGGTACCTCTGTCAGACACCACCTCCTTAGGGAAACCCACTCTGGTAAAGATACCAATGAGGGCCTTGGCTACTGCAGGGGCAGTAGTCGACCTAAGGGGAATAGCTTCAGGATACCTGGTAGCATGATCCACTACTACCAGGATATACATATTTCCTGAGGCTGTGGGAGGTTCCAGTGGACCAACTATGTCCACACCCACTCTTTCAAAGGGAACCCCCACCACTGGAAGTGGAATGAGGGGGGCCTTTGGATGCCCACCTGTCTTACCACTGGCTTGACAGGTGGGGCAGGAGAGGCAAAACTCCTTAACCATGTTGGACATATTGGGCCAGTAGAAGTGGTTGACTAACCTCTCCCACGTCTTGGTTTGTCCCAAATGTCCAGCAAGGGGAATGTCATGGGCCAATGTTAGGATGAACTTCCTGAACAGCTGAGGCACTACCACTCTCCTAGTGGCACCAGGTTTGGGGTCTCTGGCCTCAGTGTACAGGAGTCCATCTTCCCAATAGACCCTATGCGTTCCATTTTTCTTGCCTTTGGACTCTTCAGCAGCTTGCTGCCTAAGGCCTTCAAGAGAGGGACAGGTTTCTTGTCCCTTACACAGCTCCTCCCTTGAGGGTCCCCCTGGGCCTAAGAGCTCAACCTGATAAGGTTCAAGCTCCAAAGGCTCAGTTCCCTCAGAGGGCAGAACTTCTTCCTGAGAAGAGAGGTTCCCTTTCTTTTGCTGTGTTGTAGTTGGTTTCCCAACTGACTTTCCTGTTCTCTTGGTAGGCTGGGCCATTCTTCCAGACTCCAGCTCTACTTGTTCACCCTGTGCCTTGCATTGTGCTCTTGTTTTCACACACACCAGTTCAGGGATACCCAGCATTGCTGCATGGGTTTTTAGTTCTACCTCAGCCCATGCTGAGGACTCCAGGTCATTTCCAAGCAGACAGTCCACTGGGATATTTGAGGAGACCACCACCTGTTTCAGGCCATTGACCCCTCCCCATTCTAAAGTAACCATTGCCATGGGATGTACTTTTCTCTGATTGTCAGCGTTGGTGACTGTGTAAGTTTTTCCAGTCAGGTATTGGCCAGGGGAAACCAGTTTCTCTGTCACCATGGTGACACTGGCACCTGTATCCCTCAGGCCCTCTATTCTAGTCCCATTAATTAAGAGTTGCTGTCTGTATTTTTGCATGTTAGGCGGCCAGACAGCTAGTGTGGCTAAATCCACCCCACCCTCAGAAACTAGAGTAGCTTCAGTGTGGACCCTGATTTGCTCTGGGCACACTGTTGATCCCACTTGGAGACTAGCCATACCAGTGTTACCTGGATGGGAGTTTGGAGTGGAACCTTTCTTGGGACAGGCCTTGTCTCCAGTTTGGTGTCCATGCTGTTTACAGCTATGACACCAGGCCTTTTTGGGATCAAAGTTTTTACCCTTGTACCCATTGTTTTGTGAAGAGGCTCTGGGCCCACCCTCCTGTGCAGGTTTTTGGGGGCCTGTAGAAGACTCTTTACTATTTTTAGTTTTGGTTGTCTCATCACCCTTCCCCTGGGGAGTCTTTGTGACCCCTTTCTTTTGGTCACCCCCTGTTGAAGTCTTGGACACCCTTGTCTTGACCCAATGGTCCGCCTTCTTTCCCAATTCTTGGGGAGAAATTGGTCCTAGGTCTACCAGATGCTGATGCAGTTTATCATTGAAACAATTACTTAACAGGTGTTCTTTCACAAATAAATTGTACAGCCCATCATAATTACTTACACCACTGCCTTGAATCCAACCATCTAGTGTTTTCACTGAGTAGTCAACAAAGTCAACCCAGGTCTGGCTCGAGGATTTTTGAGCCCCCCTGAACCTAATCCTGTACTCCTCAGTGGAGAATCCAAAGCCCTCAATCAGGGTACCCTTCATGAGGTCATAAGATTCTGCATCTTTTCCAGAGAGTGTGAGGAGTCTATCCCTACACTTTCCAGTGAACATTTCCCAAAGGAGAGCACCCCAGTGAGATCTGTTCACTTTTCTGGTTACACAAGCCCTCTCAAAAGCTGTGAACCATTTGGTGATGTCATCACCATCTTCATATTTTGTCACAATCCCTTTGGGGATTTTTAACATGTCAGGAGAATCTCTGACCCTATTTATATTGCTGCCACCATTGATGGGTCCTAGGCCCATCTCTTGTCTTTCCCTTTCTATGGCTAGGAGCTGTCTCTCTAAAGCCAATCTTTTGGCCATCCTGGCTAACAGGAGGTCATCTTCACTGAGAGCATCCTCAGTGATTTCAGAAATGTGGGACCCTCCTGTGAGGGACTCACTATTTCTGACTAACACAGTTGGAGACAGGACTTGAGGGGTCCTGTTCTCCCTATTTAGGACTGGAGGAGGGACATTGGCCTCCAAGTCACTAATTTCTTCCTCTGTGAGGTCATCATCAGAGGGGTTGGCTTTTTCAAACTCTGCCAACAGCTCCTGGAGCTGAATTTTGGTAGGTCTGGAGCCAATGGTTATTTTTTTGATATTACAGAGAGACCTTAGCTCCCTCATCTTAAGATGGAGGTAAGGTGTGGTGTCGAGTTCCACCACCTGCATCTCTGTATCAGACATTATTCTGCTAAGAGTTGGAATACTTTTTAAAGAATCTAAAACTGTTTCTAGAATCTAATTTCAAACTTTTAACAAACTTTTAAACTCTAAAAGACAATGCTAAACAGAGACTTAACACGCAAGGCCCTAGCAGGACTTTTAAGAATTTAGAAAAATTTCAAATTGCAAAAATGAATTTCTAATGACAATTTTGGAATTTGTCGTGTGATCAGGTATTGGCTGAGTAGTTCAGCAAATGCAAAGTCTTGTACCCCACCGCTGATCCACCAATGTAGGAAGTTGGCTCTGTATGTGCTATTTCAAAGTAAGGAATAGCATGCACAGAGTCCAAGGGTTCCCCTTAGAGGTAAGATAGTGGCAAAAAGAGATAATACTAATGCTCTATTTTGTGGTAGTGTGGTCGAGCAGTAGGCTTATCCAAGGAGTAGTGTTAAGCATTTGTTGTACATACACATAGACAATAAATGAGGTACACACACTCAGAGACAAATCCAGCCAATAGGTTTTGTTATAGAAAAATATCTTTTCTTAGTTTATTTTAAGAACCACAGGTTCAAATTCTACATGTAATATCTCATTCGAAAGGTATTGCAGGTAAGTACTTTAGGAACTTCAAATCATCAAAATTGCATGTATACTTTTCAAGTTATTCACAAATAGCTGTTTTAAAAGTGGACACAGTGCAATTTTCACAGTTCCTAGGGGAGGTAAGTATTTGTTAGGTTAACCAGGTAAGTAAGACACTTACAGGGCTCAGTTCTTGGTCCAAGGTAGCCCACCGTTGGGGGTTCAGAGCAACCCCAAAGTCACCACACCAGCAGCTCAGGGCCGGTCAGGTGCAGAGTTCAAAGTGGTGCCCAAAACACATAGGCTAGAATGGAGAGAAGGGGGTGCCCCGGTTCCGGTCTGCTTGCAGGTAAGTACCCGCGTCTTCGGAGGGCAGACCAGGGGGGTTTTGTAGGGCACCGGGGGGGACACAAGTCCACACAGAAATTTCACCCTCAGCAGCGCGGGGGCGGCCGGGTGCAGTGTAGAAACAGGCGTCGGGTTCGCAATGGAAGTCAATGGGAGATCTAGGGATCTCTTCAGCGCTGCAGGCAGGCAAGGGGGGGGTTCCTCGGGGAAACCTCCACTTGGTCAAGGGAGAGGGACTCCTGGGGGTCACTCCTCCAGTGAAAGTCCGGTCCTTCAGGTCCTGGGGGCTGCGGGTGCAGGGTCTCTCCCAGGTGTCGGGACTTAGGATTCAAAGAGTCGCGGTCAGGGGAAGCCTCGGGATTCCCTCTGCAGGCGGCGCTGTGGGGGCTCAGGGGGGACAGGTTTTTGTACTCAGTCTTAGAGTAGTCCTGGGGTCCCTCCTGAGGTGTTGGATCGCCACCAGCCGAGTCGGGGTCGCCGGGTGCAGTGTTGCAAGTCTCTCGCTTCTTGCGGGGAGCGTGCAGGGTTCTTTAAAGCTGCTGGAAACAAAGTTGCAGCTTTTCTTGGAGCAGGTCCGCTGTCCTCGGGAGTTTCTTGTCTTTTCGAAGCAGGGGCAGTCCTCAGAGGATGTCGAGGTCGCTGGTCCCTTTGGAAGGCGTCGCTGGAGCAGGATCTTTGGAAGGCAGGAGACAGGCCGGTGAGTTTCTGGAGCCAAGGCAGTTGTCGTCTTCTGGTCTTCCTCTGCAGGGGTTTTTCAGCTAGGCAGTCCTTCTTCTTGTAGTTGCAGGAATCTAATTTTCTAGGGTTCAGGGTAGCCCTTAAATACTAAATTTAACGGCGTGTTTAGGTCTGGGGGGTTAGTAGCCAATGGCTACTAGCCCTGAGGGTGGGTACACCCTCTTTGTGCCTCCTCCCAAGGGGAGGGGGTCACAATCCTAACCCTATTGGGGGAATCCTCCATCTGCAAGATGGAGGATTTCTAAAAGTTAGAGTCACTTCAGCTCAGGACACCTTAGGGGCTGTCCTGACTGGCCAGTGACTCCTCCTTGTTTTTCTCATTATTTTCTCCGGCCTTGCCGCCAAAAGTGGGGCCTGGCCGGAGGGGGCGGGCAACTCCACTAGCTGGAGTGTCCTGCTGGGTTGGCACAAAGGAGGTGAGCCTTTGAGGCTCACCGCCAGGTGTGACAATTCCTGCCTGGGGGAGGTGTTAGCATCTCCACCCAGTGCAGGCTTTGTTACTGGCCTCAGAGTGACAAAGGCACTCTCCCCATGGGGCCAGCAACATGTCTCGGTTTGTGGC
Organism: Pleurodeles waltl; assembly: GCF_031143425.1. Classification (NCBI taxonomy): domain Eukaryota; kingdom Metazoa; phylum Chordata; class Amphibia; order Caudata; family Salamandridae; genus Pleurodeles; species Pleurodeles waltl. Next base: position 545,920,038 of record NC_090440.1, on the reverse strand, counting down.
AGGCTGCTAAAACTAGTCAGCCTACACAGATAGTCGGTTAAGTTTCAGGGGGCACCTCTAAGGTGCCCTCTGGGGTGTATTTTACAATAAAATGTACACTGGCATCAGTGTGCATTTATTGTGCTGAGAAGTTTGATAACAAACTTCCCAGTTTTCAGTGTAGCCATTATGGTGTTGTGGAGTTCGTGTTTGACAAACTCCCAGACCATATACTCTTATGGCTACCCTGCACTTACAATGTCTAAGGTTTTGTTTAGACACTGTAGGGGTACCATGCTCATGCACTGGTACCCTCACCTATGGTATAGTGCACCCTGCCTTAGGGCTGTAAGGCCTGCTAGAGGGGTGTCTTACCTATACTGCATAGGCAGTGAGAGGCTGGCATGGCACCCTGAGGGGAGTGCCATGTCGACTTACTCGTTTTGTCCTCACTAGCACACACAAGCTGGCAAGCAGTGTGTCTGTGCTGAGTGAGAGGTCTCCAGGGTGGCATAAGACATGCTGCAGCCCTTAGAGACCTTCCTTGGCATCAGGGCCCTTGGTACTAGAAGTACCAGTTACAAGGGACTTATCTGGATGCCAGGGTCTGCCAATTGTGGATACAAAAGTACAGGTTAGGGAAAGAACACTGGTGCTGGGGCCTGGTTAGCAGGCCTCAGCACACTTTCAATCGTAAACATAGCATCAGCAAAGGCAAAAAGTCAGGGGGCAACCATGCCAAGGAGGCATTTCCTTACACTAATTATTTATAGTGTGGATTGGTGCATGGCGGGTGGGATATAGACATTCACTATATTATGTGTGATACCTTCCGTCATGCTCTCTAGTATTATGTATATCCCTTGGGTTTTGTTTTTTGTCCTTGTGACAGCTAGTGGTAGAGATTTATGTAAAAGAAAGGATACCCCTCAGGATCCCTTAATGTGTCCGGCATGGAATACCCTATCATCGTGGTGTGTGGCGCTGTAGGAACTGAAATACTGTCCCCTGTTTAATACGGTCCATGTAATGAGTGTTAAGGATTGAAACATGGAGGAATCAGTAAAATCATTATGGGGCCTTGTAAATACATGCAACCACATGAGCAAAACTGGTTAGCAGACAATAATGAAAGGTCACTATCCAAAGTTTAAACTGAGAGGCCAATACGTTGTGGGAACAGCTATTTGAGCTGTAGAACAAAGCAATGCATCTGAAACTGAAAACAAGCATTCAAAACAACATCCAATCCCCCAACTCCCCCTCCCTATACTTCCTACCCCCAAGAAGCATCTGTATCCCATCCCAAACTAAAGCATACACCCAACTATGAGATTATGAGGGGAAGATATACCCAGGCGGGCTGAAGAGCCCCCAGCCCACCACTTCCCAAACTGCAATGAACAATAATAATTGTACAGGATACAACAGTTCTGGTGTGTTCACAATATTTAGGCTGCAGTGAGGTCAGTCACCAGGAATGCACATCTGCGGAGGGATCCGGGCCCGTTTGGAGCCAAGAGATGACATCTTCCGTCCGCTGCCCCTCTCCCTGTCAGAATCCGTGGGGACTTCTGCTTCCACATGTGCCATCGGGCACCAGCATGATCGCTTTGCTGTCTCTTGGCCTTTGGCCTCTCCAGGCTCTGGTCAGTCACTCAAGGGGAGTCTGAGGAACCCCATGGAGGCAGAGGATTAGACGTAAGTGGACGCTGTTCAATCAACCATGTCCAGGCCTCCTTTGGTGATTCAAAAAAATAAGGTCTTGGATTGGTGGATCACTCTCAATTTAGCTGGAAAAAAGAGCATGTATGAAATGTGCATGGTTTGCAGTTTAGCTTTGATCTGGTCAAAAAATCATTTAGGTTGTGTCTGTACCATGCGAGTGCAGGCCAAAAAAATCAGTATGCATCCTGATTGAAGCAGTAGTTCTTTTGGCAAGATGAGCACCCCGGAGAACCGTGTCTCGGTCTTTGTAGTTCAGAAAGCAGGATATTAGTGGCCTGGGTGGAGCCCGAGGGGGAGGCTTTTGGGCCAGAGAGCGATGTGCCCACTCAGTAACAAAGTAGGGGCAGAGGCTCGCAGGATCGGATCCATTGTTCTAGAAGGCCTTCAGGGGTTTGGCCCTCTGAACTTTCAGGAAAGCAAGTGAAGCAGAGGTTTGTGTGACAGACCCTATTTTCGGTATCCTCTGTACCGCCCTGAAGGAGCTTTGTGTTGTGGGATAGTCAAGTTATCTTGGAGGAGAGATGTTTAATAGTAGTGGAAAACCTCACCTCCGCCTCCAAGACCCTTTCGACTATTTGGCAGAGTCCTGACAAAGCAGGGACACATCCGCCCCCACCTACCCTATTTTTGTCTCCAGGAGTGTCTTAAAACCATGGCTCCCAACTTGTGGTCCTGGGTCCCCTGGAGGTCTGCAAAGTCTCCTCCGGGCTTTGTGACTGCTTAGAAAATTAAATAATATTAACAGATTAATAAAGTGTATAGAAATAAAGTGCCTCAATGTACAATTGAAAAATGTAAAATGTACTGTAAATGCAAGGAATTTGAAATTGGAGGCTAAAAATTAAGTTAGTATCCTCAGACTGATTATGGGACCAGTGCAGGTGCATCAAACAGAAAATAGTATGGACAATGTGTGGCTTCAAATTAATTTAGAAAAGCTCCAACCTTCCTATTAAAATGTTTATTTTTTTATTTATATTTGTTTGCAAACTAAATAAAATGTGTTTTCATTTGTGTATGTGTTTGATGGAATGCTTGTTTCTGTATTTTCTGTGTATAATTTTGAGGTTCAATTCATTGACAATGTTTAGGCTGGGGCCCCTGGCTTCTAGTAATGACTCAGTGGGAGGGGGGGTCCCCAGATTCCAATAATGATTCAGTAGGGATCCTCAGGTTCCACTAATGATAAAGTGGAGTTCACAGAAGTCAAACCTTTAGGAACCACTGTCTTAGAATTGTGGATGGCTTGAAGGATGATGGACGCATTGTTGGCAGCTCTAACCAATCCACCCCCCCAGTGCACCTTTTGCTCCCCCAAGGGAGGCTGTATATTTGTCCATTTTTGCCTGCCCATTTTTGCCCTTGTCCCAGCCTATGACACGCTGAAAGTTTTAATTTGATTATAGTCAAAGAATCAGATGGTAGGCAGCGGATTGACAGCTCGTGAAGAGCATGAGAAAGTCTACACAGGCTTACCAGAACAGGACCAGAGCAGGCAAAGGCTGACCCGCTCGCCCCAGGAACAGGTCCTGGGCAGCACGAGCAGTCAGCGCCCATACCGAGGGACATAGAGTGGCACCAGCTATCCAAGTCTAGGAAGGTGATGATCAGTCTTGTATCAAATAAGTATCCCATGTTTATATATATATATATATATGTGTATATATATATATATATATATATATGAGTAGAGCAGGTGAGCTAATGTTGGTGAGCTAGGGCCTCCCAGGTGGTGTCTGCCACCAATCCTGGTTAGATCGCCCCCACCCAGGCCCGACCATGTGGCTCCAGAAGTGACCGCCTGCCTCTGGACCCCCCCCCCCCCCCCACTCCAAGTTTGCCCAGCCTGCTTATAGCAACAGGGCAGGGGCTTGTGCCATCAGTTCCTAGGGCAGTGCCAATCCACAAGTCAGATGTGGGCCCAGGCAGTAGTTTATATAATTGGGGCCCAGTGAGGATGTAGAGCGGGACCAACAGATCAGCCGGACATCAGAGGGAGGACCCAGGAGGTAGGCACTGCGTGCATTCAGTTTGTTTCCTCTTAGTAAATTGGCACTGTCACTCTCTGGGTCAGGCAGAGTGCGGTTCGTCGGCCGCCGGGCACACCAAGCCTCCTCACTCACTCACTTGTGTGCATTGGGGGCAAAACCCAGCCCCTTATGAGAAACATTGGAGGAGCCAGCAGAGCTGTGCGCCGGCCGAGGTTGGGGTCAGTGCCACAGGGATTGCGGGATCAAATTGACACCGATTTTCCCCCCACTGAGCGCATCGCGGGTCCAGGCAGCAGTTGCAGCCAACCAGCAGCAGCTTCCTTAAGTATTGGGGAGCCTTAGCCCTTCAGGAAGGGTGCAGCATTCAGTGTAGTGCAGACCAGGGGAGCAGCAATCAGCCCTAGTCTGCCATCTTGGAGGTGACATGCCTCGGGCCCCAAACTTCTTTCGGGTCTCCCGGGCCACCAGAGTCGCTCCTGAGTCAGTAACAACCTCTCTCCTTATTACGGGCAGGCCAGCACCCTTAGAAGGCAGTATTGGAGCTTAGGGGGGAGCTAAGGAACTTGTTCCCGCCAATTTGGCCATCCAGGCAGGGACATAGAGACAATAAATTTCTGGGGGGACAGAGACAGCCTTGGAGACTTTCTATTGGTCCTATACAAATCGCCAGCTGATTGCTAATGGCAGGCTACGATAACGTACACAATCATATAGTTTTGAAGTGAAGTAGGGTGAAAGGTAGGATGCTGTCACAGTTTGAAGGTATGCTTTATTGGTATTCATATTGGCAAAGTAATTAAAGCAAATGTGAAAATAGATGCTGATGAGCCTTCTATCCTAATGAAGGAAGAACAAACTAAGGGGGTGATTCTGACCTCGGCGGTAAAATGCCCTTACCGCCGGTCAGAAGACCGCCATAACACCGCCGCGGCCGCGGTCAACCGCCACGGTCATTCTGACCCACAACGGCCAAACCTCCAAAAATCCGTCCTCCACTGCAGCCCGCCACATCGGCGGGCAGCGATAAACTGGAGATGACCAAACCTCCACCGTCACGCCAACAGAAATACGCCCATGCCATTACGACCCACGAATCCACACGGCGGTCATTCAAACGCGGTATTCCATTGGCGCTACACACCGCCGCGGTCAGAATACACACACATCACCAAAACACAGCCGCATTGGACAATTTGAAAAACACACACCTGATACACATACACACACCACTCCCACACAATCAACCAACTATAAAACACACACCCACATCACCCACAAACCCCTGCGACCCCAATTACTGAGAGAAGGAGAGAGAGACACAGCAGACAATCCAAAGCAAGACACACTGAGGCACACTACACCATCACACACACCACATAGTAGCACAAAGCACCACTCACCAACACACTCCTCATCACATACACCACCCCACACCTCACCCACACCACCCCATGGCACCCCAAAGGCATCCACGATTTTCGGACCAAGAACTCCGGGTCATGGTGGAAGAAATCCTAAGAGTGGAACCCCAGCTCTTCGGCTCGCAGGTGCAGCACACCAGTATAGCCAGGAAGGCGGAGCTATGGCAGCGGATCGTGGACAGGGTCAACGCGGTGGGACAGCATCCCAGGAATAGGGAGGACATCCGCAAAAGATGGAAAGACCTACGGGGGAAGGTCCGGTCGATGGTCTCCAGGCACAACATCGCGGTCCAGAAGACTGGCGGCGGACCCCCACCCACCCCTCCCGAATTTACATCGTGGGAGCAAGAGGTCTTGACCATCCTGCATCCTCAGGGCCTCGCAGGAGTAGCCGGAGGAATGGACTATGGTAAGTCCCATCTCAACTACTATATCCCCCACACCCCACCAGCATGCCAACCCACACCCCCACCCTCACCCCCAACCCCCCAGCACACATCCTTCCTGACAATGTCTCACCAGTACAACCCACCCATCCCAACACCAACTCCTGCATGCCAACACAAACCATGGGCACCCATCACCTAAGCATGACCACTGCACTAACCCCTCCCCCCCACTAAATACCCTCACAACACCTCCCTCCAGGGAATGCCTGCACTGGGGGACAAGGGCACCCACAACACGCATGCTATTGCACACACAGAAACAATAACCAAACTCTCTTACCCCATGCAGGACCCGAACGACAACACACCAGCCAGGAGGGTCCAGAAGTGTCCATCCCACCACCGGAACAGGCCCACACTGAGGATAGCAGCTCTGTCGACAGTGAACCTGATGACCAGCCCGGACCATCGGGGACCTCTGGGCAGTCGGTTCCCCTCACCCAGACACAGGCCACACCAGACCCGACCCCCTCTGCCGACACCAGCACAGCTCCCACCCAGCGGGCCCATGCCTCTGTCTCTAGGACAGCTCAATCAGCGGTGTGTCTGCCACTACAGGGCACCCAGGCTAACCCGACACCCCAACAACAACAGGGACCTGGGGGCAGTGGGAGCGGGCACACCGGCCAGGGGACAGAGGCCGGGGGAAACCGGGCAGCTCGGAGGGCTGCTGTGCGACAGGGGGGGGAGGAGAGGCCCAGGGAACCCACTCTCCAAGAGGCCCTCACCACCCTCATGGGGGCCTACCACCACTCCCAAGAAACGATGGCGACGGTACTGGCCAGGTTCACTGAGATCCAGGCACAGCAGGAGGAACGCTACATGGGGTTCAGGGAGGAGCTGAGAATCATCGGGACCGCAATGGGGACCATCGTCCTGGCCCTCCACAGGATAGAGGACGCGTTGCGGGACCATGGTCCACCACACAGGGCCCCTGTCACTAGGCCGGACCAGGAACAGCCTACCACCTCCGCCGGTGCTAGTGGACAGGAGGTCCCAACACCTCGACAGCCCCCCAGAACCCCACCTCCTGCTGAAGAACAACCACCCCGTAAGAGGAGCCTGAGACCAAAGAAAAAGACAGAGTAGGATGTCAAGACCCCCGCCAGCAGGACATACCCCCTCAAGTCTTCCCACTGTCCCACATTGCCACCCTGTCCAACCATGAACTGCCTATGCTCCATCCTTCCACAGGCAAAAGAACAATGCACCTGTGAGACTGAGAACTGGACTCTGCCATGGATATTCCTCCACCCCCACCCATCACCCTTAGAATCACTTGTACCGGTATCTAGCACTGTAAATAAATCACATTTTGCACACAAACCTGTTTTGAGTCATGCTGTATTATTAACAAAGGGATAACATATTACTGTTCAATTTCTGTTCTGTCAATTAGTCATGACAACATACCAATGTCAATACGCTGTATTTCATGGGCGAACCAAGCAGAAGTCAGGTACTGAGTCAGACAGCACTGAGAAGGGAAGGGAAAGGCATAAATTAATAAAAAACATCTGTGGGGAACTACAGAAAGTACAGATGCAGGAGGCTAGAAGCAATTGTGAAATGGCGTGGGTGATTCTTACCTGGGTGTTACTGGAAATATTGTTGTATCACTCTGTCCCTATTGTCTGTGTCGTCCTCAGAGTCTTCCTCCTCTTCACTCTCCACAGGCTCCACGGCTTCTACAACACCACCATCTGGACCATCCTCCTGCAGGAAAGGCACCTGGCGTCGCAAAGCCAGGTTGTGAAGCATACAGCACGCCACGATGATATGGCACACCTTCTTTGGTGAGTACATTAGGGATCCACCAGTCATATGCAGGCACCTAAACCTGGCCTTCAGGAGGCCAAAGGTTCGCTCAATCACCCTCCTTGTACGCCCATGGGCCTCATTGTAGCGTTCCTCTGCCCTTGTCCGGGGATTCCTTACTGGGGTCAGTAGCCACGGCAGGTTGGGGTAACCAGAGTCACCTATTAGCCACACACGTTGTCTCTGTAGCTGCTCCATCACATAGGGGATGCTGCTATTTCGCATCACATACGCGTCATGCACTGACCCTGGGAACTTGGCATTTACATGGGAGATGTACTGGTCAGCCAAACAGACCACCTGGACATTCATCGAATGATAATTCTTTCTGTTTCGGTACACCTGCTCATCGTCTTTTGGGGGTACCAAAGCCACATGGGTCCCATCAATGGCACCAATGATGTTGGGGATATGTCCAAGGGCATAGAAATCACCCTTCACTGTGGGCAAGTCACCCTCCTCGGGGAAAATGATGTAGCTCCGCATGAGTTTCATCAGGGCAGACAACACTCTGCTCAAAATCTTTGAAAACATAGGCTGAGACATTCCAGATGACATGGCCACTGTGGTCTGGAATGACCCACTGGCCAAAAAATGGAGGACTGACAAAACCTGCACCAGAGGGGGAATCCCTGTGGGTTGGCGGATGGGGGACATCAGGGCTGGCTCCAGCTGGGCACACAGTTCATGGATAGTGGCACGGTCAAGTCGGTATCGAAGGATTATATGGCGTTCTTCCATTGTCGACAGGTCCACCAGCGGTCGGTACACGCGAGGATTCCTCCTTCTCATCCCAAGTCCCAGCGGACGGTGCCTAGGAAGGACAACATGGAGCACAAAGTCAGCCAAACCACAGGTACGGACAGACAGCTTACACAGTTAAAGAATGGCAATGGGTTGAAAGGCGTGTATGTGTGGCAATGCAAGGCCTAGGCCTGTGTGTCGCAGTCAAAATTAAGCCATGTGGGCCCTTGAAATGGCGGCTGCCTGACCTGTGAAGTGGGACAATGGGATGTGAGGTCACTGCGCTGGCGGGGCACACCGTGGCGGTAGGCGGTCGAAGACCGCGGCGCAAAGCCGCATTGGTTAACATTGAAGCCTATGGGTTTCAGGAGCCAATAACGAAGTGCGCCGGCGGTCGCGGTACGCACCGCCGCGGTACGCACCGCCGCGGTACGCACCGCCGCGGACGTGACCGCCATTTTCTATCTGCTTAATCACTCGAGACCTGATCATCCACAGGAGAGGACCTATACTGCAAGTGCTGCTGTGACCTCGGTCTGGAAGATACAATGGCTGCTGTGACTGGGGAAAGGGCCCCTGCCTTCACGTCTGAAGAATTGGACAAGCTCGTGGATGGGGTCCTCCCCCAGTATGCGCTACTCTACGGTCCTCCAGACCAACAAGTGAGTACCCCGGGTGCTAATGGAATGGGCTATGCCTGTGTGGATTGGGGTGGATGTAAGTTGGTGGGGTGGGGGGCGAATGAGGAGTGCAACGCCCGACAGATGAGAGCATGTGCCATATGGCAAAGTGGGTGGGGGGGGCCAATTACATCTAACATGCAGGCCATTGATGATTTCCTCCTTTCCACCCTGTACATGTCTAATAGGTCAGCGCCCATCAGAAGATCGAGATTTGGCGTGCCATCGCCAAGGAAGTCCGGACCTTGGGGGTCCACAACAGACGGGGCACCCACTGCCGCAAGAGGTGGGAGGACATCCGCCGCGGAACAAGGAAGACCGCAGAAACACTGCTGGGGATGGCCTCCCAACCTAGGAGGGGTGCCAGTCGCACCATGACCCCCCTGATGTCCCGGATCCTGGCGGTGGCCTACCCTGAATTGGATGGGCGCTTTAAGACATCACAGCAGACACAAGGGGGTGAGTATCAGCACATTCTCCTATCTTTCTGCGCAGTGGAGGCGTCTGGGTGGGGGAGGAGGGCTGTGGGTGACATTAGGCCAGGGCGCTTTCTGTAGTGTAGTCCTCTCCCTTAGGCATTGCCCTGTGCCCCCGGCCCCCACCTCTGTAGGGTGACAAGTACAGCCATTGAAGGTCCAGCATCTCCCATGTGCGCGTTTGACGTCTCTTGGCCTGTTGTCCTAGTCAGTAGTACTGAGTAGTGTACCCCGAATGCGCGGCTTAGTGCATTAGGCTCCTGTGTCTGTCCTCTCCGCCAACGGTGTTGACATTGCATGCACTCAACCTGGTCTTCTTTTTTCTCCCCCCACCCTTTCTCTTCATCTTCTTGTGCATGTGTGCATTAGCATCATCAGGCGGAGGAGATATGGCATCGGAGCACGAGGGAGCTGCAGGACACAAGGCACCGGTGGGCCCAGGAACAGACACCGAGGGCACCAGTGATCCGGAGGGCGAGGGGAGCACCACGACGGGGACCGCTGGTGAGAGCAGCGAAAGCGACACGTCCTCGGATGGGAGCTCCCTAGGGGTGGCGGCAACATCCGTGCCCCCGCCTCTACAGGTACAGCCGCCACCCAGCGCACCAGCCCCGCCCTCCCAGCAGCCCCTCAGTCTTCGCTCCGTGCCGCTTCGCCCAGGAAGGCGCGCGTCTCCTTCGCCCCAGGCACCTCAGCCCCTGCCCCTGTTGCCCCTGCTGCCCTCAGTGCGGAGCTCATTGACCTGGTAAGGACGCTCATTGTTGGGCAGACGACCCTTCTGAATGCCATCCAGGGTGTGCAAAGGGAGGTGCAACAGAGCAATGCGTACCTGGAGGGCATTCATTCGGGTCAGGCTGCCCATCAACGAGCGTTCACTGCTCTGGCCTCAGCACTGATGGCAGCCATTGTCCCTGTTTCCAGCCTCCCTCTTCTGACTGCCTCCAGCCTGTCTCTGTCTCCTGTTCCTCAGCCTATCCCATCCACACCATCAGACCAGCCTGCACACACCTCAACACCCAAGAGCAGCTCATCCAAACACAAGCACCACAGATCCCGCAAACACTCACCCGAGCAACACCCAGATGCAGACATGCCAACAGCCACTGCCACCCCTGTGTCCCCCTCCTCCTCGTCTCCCTCCTCCCTCCCTGTGACGTCTACACTCACACCTGCATGCACCCCAACATCAGCCAGTGCTTCCATCACCACCTCACCCTCCAGTACAGTCCACACTCGTGCAGTCACCACCCCCACTGCCATGTACACGTCCCCTGTGTCCTCTCCCACTGTGTCTGTCACCCCCTCTTCCAAGACACACAAACGCAGGCAGCCACCCACCCAACAGCCATCCACCTCACGACAGCCTACAGCACCAGCACCTTCACCCAATGACAGCACACCTGACTCTCCTACAACCACCTCCTCTACCTCCACTTCCATCTCCACTTCTCCTACCCTTTACCTTGGCCCTAAAAAACTTTTCCTGGCTAACCTTAACCTCTTTCCCCCCGATGACCTCCCCCATCCATCTTCAAAGAGTCCCAAGAGCACCGCAGCCACCACCAGCCCAGCTTCGGGTGTCACTGTTGTGCCTGGGTTCTGGAGCCCACCCTTTGGCAGCAGTGACACATCGATCAGCAGCAAGGACACGTCCAGCCCCCCCCCCGGCAAGAGGACCCGCAAAACCAAGGACCACCGTGCGAGGACCGACAGGGCTGCCCCCAAGGAGCAATGTGCGGCCACTTCACCACCCACACCATCTGGGGGAGGCAAGGGCCCGAGAGCCCCATCAAAGGAGCGGAAGGGCAGCAGGAGCGCGGAGGAGGTGGACCCCACATGCCACATCCCAGCTGGGAAGGAGGACACTAAGGAGGCCAGGAGTCCGTCCCCGAAGGGTCCAGAAACGTCACGGTCCGAGGGCGACTGAACAGGGAGTCCAGGCCAGGTCTGGCTCCCTTGACCTGCTGGATGGGCACCGCTGAACAGGGCCCGCGGTGCAGAAGAGCACCGCTGAACAGGGCCCCGCCGTGGAGATAGGCACCGCTGAACAGGGCCCGCGGTGCAGAAGAGCACCGCTGAACAGGGCCCCGCCGCGGAGATAGGCACCGCTGAACAGGGCCCGCGGTGCAGAAGAGTACCGCTGAACAGGGCCCCGCCGTGGAGATAGGCACCGCTGAACAGGGCCCGCGGTGCAGAAGAGTACCGCTGAACAGGGCCCCGCCGTCTCAAGCACCGCTCCGCTGGGCCCTTCCTGTCAAGCACCGCTCCGCTGGGCCCCGCCGTCTCAAGCACCGCTCCGCTGGGCCCTTCCTGTCAAGCACCGCTCCGCTGGGCCCCGCCGTCTCAAGCACCGCTCCGCTGGGCCCTTCCTGTCAAGCACCGCTCCGCTGGGCCCCGCCGTCTCAAGCACCGCTCCGCTGGGCCCTTCATTTCAAGCACCGCTCCGCTGGGCCCTTCCTGTCAAGCACCGCTCCGCTGGGCCCCGCCGTCTCAAGCACCGCTCCGCTGGGCCCTTCCTGTCAAGCACCGCTCCGCTGGGCCCCGCCGTCTCAAGCACCGCTCCGCTGGGCCCTTCATTTCAAGCACCGCTCCGCTGGGCCCTTCCTGTCAAGCACCGCTCCGCTGGGCCCTGCCGTCTCAAGCACCGCTCCGCTGGGCCCTTCCTCTCAAGCACCGCTCCGCTGGGCCCCGCCGTCTCAAGCACCGCTCCGCTGGGCCCTTCCTGTCAAGCACCGCTCCGCTGGGCCCCGCCGTCTCAAGCACCGCTCCGCTGGGCCCTTCCTGTCAAGCACCGCTCCGCTGGGCCCCGCCGTCTCAAGCACCGCTCGGCCCTTCATTTCAAGCACCGCTCCGCTGGGCCCTTCCTGTCAAGCACCGCTCCGCTGGGCCCCGCCGTCTCAAGCACCGCTCCGCTGGGCCCCGCCGTCTCAAGCACCGCTCCGCTGGGCCCCGCCGTCTCAAGCACCGCTCCGCTGGGCCCTTCCTCTCAAGCACCGCTCCGCTGGGCCCTTCCTCTCAAGCACCGCTCCGCTGGGCCCCGCCGTCTCAAGCACCGCTCCGCTGGGCCCCGCCGTCTCAAGCACCGCTCCGCTGGGCCCTTCCTCTCAAGCACCGCTCCGCTGGGCCCCGCCGTCTCAAGCACCGCTGAACAGGGCACCGCCGTCTCAAGCACCGTTGATGGTTCATTGTGCCCACCATGCCTCCTCCTTGACCAGTGGAGACTGTCATCCACCTGATGGACTGTGGCTTTGCACTCCCCAGGATGGTCCAGTGGGCAATCCACCCACTGCAGAGACTTGAGAGACTGTGGCTTTGCACTCCCCAGGATGGCCCAGTGGGCAGCCCACCCACTGTAGAGACATTGAGAGACTGTGGCTTTGCACTCCCCAGGATGGTCCAGTGGGCAATCCACCCACTGCAGAGACTTGAGAGACTGTGGCTTTGCACTCCCCAGGATGGTCCCGTGGGCATGGTGGCTCCTCGTGGATCTGGCGTCGTGGACTCATGTGGCTGTGGTGCCCCCCCCTTCCCTTCCCCCTGAGGTGCCTGTAGTTTTTACATCTGATGCCCCTGCAGTGTTCTCTCCAAAGGACTCAGGTCTCCTGTGTGGGCTTTGCCCTTGTTTCTCAAGACTTTGGCCCACGGACATGCTGAATTCGTAGGATGTGCAGGACTTGGTACTTCAGTTATACACTGATGTGTATGTCATTTGTTTTGTTGTGGATATCTTTCATGGTTGTACGCTAATTTTCTGGAGCTTTTTGGTACATAAATATTTATTCCAAATATGATTATGTCCTAGCATTTTTCAGGGGTGTTTGGGTGGTGTCACTGTGACTTGGTGCTCTGCATTGGTGAGTACATGATTGGGGGGGGGGGGTCGCATATGTGTGTGCCCGTAACCTTTCGTCCTCCCCCTCCCGTGTGTCGTAGGTGCAGTACTCACCGTTGTCGTCTGCGCCGGACTTCGTACTCGTGGTAGATGAGAAGGTAGACGAGAGCAGGTAGGATGTTTAATTCGGGTTCCATGCTGTCCTCCGTACTCGTGGAGTGTGTTTTGGTGAGCGTTTTCCCGTTCGTAGTCTGTTTCCGCCGTGTTTTTATCGGCGGTGCTCCCGCCCCGGAAAAGGTGGCGGATTGGTGAGTTATGATAGTGTGGGCGGTACATTGTCTGCCGCCTGCCTGTTGGCGGTGACCGCCGCGCTGTTTGTCTGTACCGCCGCGGCGGTCGGAGTGTTAAGTTGGCGGGCTGTGTTGGCGGTTCCCGCCAGGGTCAGAATTCCATTTTTTGGACCGCCAGCCTGTTGGCGGGTTGGCCGCCACTTTAACACCGACCGCCAGGGTTAGAATCACCCCCTAAATGTTCTCAGTTACATTTCTAAACCTCAAAATGCAACTGGGCTAGTTAGAAACCATTCCTTCTTGCTGCAGGGATCTATAATAATCAATATTCTAATATTTTTCTGTGCCATTTAATGCAGAGGACAAATTATATTGTTATTGTCTGTGTGTCAAATCAATCCACCATCTCTTTATGTAGGTTGCACATGGCAACACGATTCAGTCTTTTCTGGGACATAGCTGTTTTCAGTCGGCAGAGAAAACTGAAGTTTCTTTCAGCCTCCAAGAAGATACTGAAATAACTAAAATGATCTTTAGTAACTTATCAACCTATGTAAAGAAAGCTCTCTGTGTTTAAAACATTTATCAGAGAATGTCTACCAGTTCAAGGACTGAAGAGCACTTCAATATACTTGATAATGTAACTAATTGAGCTGAAAGCAGCAACGAGTCAGTCCTCATACTGAGCATATTGAGCAATAGTGTCAATGTCATACCCTGTTAAAATCAGATGTTCAGGTGTTTTCATAGTGCTATCAACACAGTCAGGGCAGTTCAATGGCATTGAGATAGTACTTAGCAGTATAAACACTATACATGTTTTTGGAGTTGTGCAGACTGTGCATACCGTCAAAATACTGGCAAAAGAGTCATTACTGCTAAGCTTTAGACTTGCCCCTTTCGCTACATTTACAGCAGTTAGTTGTAGTCCTGATGTAGGTTGCTGGGGTCCTTGCATGGCAATACTCAAATATTCTAGAAGCTGCAGTATTTGGAGACCAGTCTGGAGACCTAGGAAGTTTGTTCCTTTCTAAACTTATGCCAGCAAACCACAAGCACATGCAGACACATTGCCACTTACCTTGGAATTCGGTATTTGTTCTAGGGTTTCCAGAATAGGTCTGTAGTTTTCTTTTACTTTTTGTACAGCTTTAACACAGACTGCTGAGCACAATGGACACAATGGCTTTATTTTCAACACATTTGGAGGACCTTCAATACAAAAACTTCAAACTTTTGTTTTCTAATTTATGGGAAGAATGTTTGTAGATGGATGAAATTAGTGTAGAGTACACTGAAACTGCATTTCTTGCACACAAACATGAGAAGCCCTATGAGACAGGTTTTCAATAAGAAAAAGCCTAATTTTTTAGTTGTTTGCAAAAATGATATCAACAGTGTGTGGAAGAGAGATGCTTAAAATGTGAAAGAGTCTGCTGTGCGAGACACATACTCAAGATGTGTAGTAAGTTATATACTCGTACTCAAGATAGGTATAGTGAGATATGCAGTACGAGATGTGTGTGGGCAAAGCTCAGAAGTGAGTGTTAGCGATGAACCCAAATATGAGGGGCTAAGGGCCAGATGTAGGAAGGCGTTTGCGAGTCTTCTCTTTAAGATACAAAGATGTGAAGTTAAGGATAGTAAATCTATACTTACCTATGTGCGCTTACCTTCTTGATATTTTGGTAATCAATATTTTTGGCATTAAATTCTGCCCACACTATATTTTTATTCCCGATATGCTGTCAGTGATCGCTGTGCACTGGCTACAAAGAGCTGCATGCAAACTGCAATGCATGATTTTGGAACATTACAGATTTTCTTATTACTCTAAAACTACTGTGAAGACTTTCTTTCGGTAGTAATAAATCCATATTAGTGTAAACAACGCCGCTCATTGTGGCACATTTTAAACTCCGAGTTTATTTTCCTCCAGACTAGTTACTTGCCAGTATGGATTATATGTGACTCCTATACTTGATGAGCAACGAAACATTTTCAAATGGCAATAGTGAGAAAAAACAATTGGATG
This sequence comes from Pleurodeles waltl, assembly GCF_031143425.1. Lineage (NCBI taxonomy): Eukaryota > Metazoa > Chordata > Amphibia > Caudata > Salamandridae > Pleurodeles > Pleurodeles waltl. Next base: position 545,904,595 of record NC_090440.1, on the reverse strand, counting down.
CAGATTGTATGTTTTATCTGTTGTCTTCCATACAATTAGAATTGACAAACAATCAGAAACAAGTTGTATAATTTTTAGCAAGAAGTCTGCCTACTTTAACATGCCAAAGCCAGGAATATACTGCAGGATTAAACAATTATAAGCATGGGAAGCAGAGCAATTGAAACACAAAAATGAATTTCAGATGGAGGGATACGGGCCAAAAAGCGGTATCTTGTAATCCGAACAGAAAAAGTCTTGAAGGTCATGTCTAAAGTCAAATGCAGCACCGATCAAGTGATGGTCTTCATTTAAAATCTTGGTCTCTAGCCTATGGGTGAGGAAGAGTAGGGTGTTTTGCTTTAGTTCGCAAACTGAACACCGGTCTTTGCTTTCAAGCCAGATAACCACAAAATGAGAACCAGGTATACCTGCAATCATTCCCAGAATGTGTAATTTACACACTGACTGGTTTTAGAATGGATGTGCTATTTGCGATTTAGCCTACGTATTAATAGGTCAAATCATAAATTATCAGGCCACAAGGGATCGTAAAATGAATTGCCTAATGAATATTAATGAGACATGGCACAATTTGTGACCCTCGGTGATTGGCTGTGAATGAACAAATGGGGCCTACAAAGGATAGAAGTCCTCTGTCTCTGCTTTTGCATCTCCAATGAGAAATTCGTGGTGGGTGCAGAAAGCTGTGATGGGGGAGGGTCACACAGTGGTGTAAGATCAATGAACTACAAGTCATATCTCTTTACTAATTCTGTCCATTTGAGAGATAAACTCTAAATTGCAGGAACTAAGACAACTGTAACGTTCTCAGTGGGCTGTCTGTTGTGTGATGGAGGGTTAAGGGGGTTAGAGGACAAGCATTCTTCAATGGTTTAATTTACCTAACACCAGCATTGCACACTCAAGCCTTTTTGGTGCTACATCATATGAGAGGAAACTGCTGTGCGCTTAAAATACCCCTTTGAAAGTTTTCCTGGCTTTTACATCTGTGTTTTAAGACTCTCAACCCATTCAATTTCCCTGCACGATAGCTTCACCAACTGTGCTCAAACCCCTTGAAAACAGTTTGTCCAAGGCCACCAGCATTTGATTAAATTAGCTTCCTGAGGGAATGGCTCAGTTTTCAAAGAAGCTGTACCAAAATCAATTGAGTATGATAGAGCAATATAAAACATATAAATAAGGTATTTGAGTAAAAGTTACTTATGAGGACCAAATTATGTTTATTGTGTCGCTTCCAATTTTCTTTGTTTAAAAGATAGCTCAAACAACTATATCAGGAGACTAAAAGCAAGAATTCAGCATGGCAAAATTTGTCAGAACATGGTAAAAAAAAATAAAACAATTCGATTGGATAAGAATGCTGGACACAGATAAAGCCCATCTAGACTGCATACTGCAGCACTGACTGTACTATAAAGTGAGAATTCTATTGTAAGGGGTCTCTGGTGTTGCTGACCCAGTGCTAAGCAGGGTGAATGACATCTGGGAGACCAGGCATACCCTGTCTCTTATTTGTTTTCAGTCTTGAGCTAGTCTAAGACAACTTCTGGGAGGCATAATTCAGAGTCACATTTTGGATCAGACAGTGTGTGTTTGGTTTGTCTTTTCTGTGTGCGCTAAGAAGGGGTGGGGTTGGAATTAGCTTGCTTAGGTGAGAGACCTTGTCGGCTGTGAAAAATAAATGGGCCCTGGAAATAAAAGTGAAGTTCACCCCGTAGCATTTCAGCAATATGGCAAAACATTTTAGTCTGGCTGTGGCTCAGCGCGCGCTCCTCTAGGACCCTCTAGTCTCAGACACCAACAATTACAAGACGAGGCATTAACCCTTGTTTTATAACCGAAGAGAGGTAACCATCTAGTGGCTGAATTGCACAATGTAAAACTACAAAATCTGAGGTCAATCTAGACTTCCCTGCTTGATCAACGTGTTTTATCCCAAGCAGATTTTATTTCACTGTGTCTTCTTTTTTTTCATTGTCACATATAACAGCACCTTCAAATTTGTGAGTTTAGAATGTGTGGTGTACAGTTACTTCTTGTGTTTGATTTAATAGACTATCCCCGCAGCCTCTCTGTTCTCAGGAAAGATCATACCCCTCTCCTCAGACCCTATGTGCCTAGCACTGATCATCCTCCTCTCTGCAAACCCACTGTGTCCAGGGCACATCATCCCTCTCTCCTCAGACCCTCTGTGACGCAATGATCACGTCCCTCTCCTCAAGCAAATTAAAACTGCACTGGAGATGTCAAAAGCAATCAGGCACAACAATTGTAAACTGTGCTCTGAGACTGCATTCCTACACCACTGTGTGACCTTGTGCAACTCAGCTCCACATAAGTCAAAACTTGGAAGATTTACACTGAATAATCTCTTGGTGTTACACTCTATATTGAGAACTGTATGCTGAAAATATAACCCCTGTAAGGTTGTGTGATCCTGCACACTGCACTTCCATGCCCTATTGCCCAGGCTTGGGCACCATCTCCTACCCTACATCCCATGGAGGAGTGCGGTGTGAAATTGAATATAAACTGATTTCCTTTTCAGGATGAATCAATTATGATACGCCAGAAGATTGGCTAAGAGATCTTGCCCTCTGTAACACAAGAAGTTGAATATATGTGGAATTACAACGCCCTTCTTCAAGACCCAAAGGTATCTAGGACCTACTAAATACCTTTTTATTCCACACTGCTGAAGATGAGGATGTTGAACCATCAACCTCCTGTAGCCCAACCCACATATTAGAGTAAGCATTCTTTGCCTGTGATATATATGCTGCCAGTACACAAAGATCTGATAGACTATACTACGTTATGCAATCTAACCACTGTGACAGTCAAACGGTATTTTGCCATTTAGAGCCTTTTGCACTCACTGTAGTTACCTATAAACTTGTGACGTGTGCAGAAATATGCAGATGCATTGACAGAAACACTGTATAGCTGATGCCTTGCTCGACTATCAACAATGTACCCTGACGTATAACCATCATTATTTTTGTCTAATTCTTTTCTATCTGTACTCATAAAACTCAAAAATTACTAAAGCAAATTATGATGCAAGTCAAGCAAGAATATTAAAAACAGAAAAGATCATGGTATATGCCAATATGCTCAAGTATATAATGATGACAGCAAAAATAATGTTAGGCAAAACTACCCAAAATAAAACGTGGCTTCTCCCTGTCACCCACACTGTAACCTAACCCTTCATTAATTAGGTTAAAACATTAGGCTCGGATTTTAGAAAGTGATACCCTTCAAGAAGTTGAATTATGAATTGTGAAAAGATCAAATCTGGGCTCAATCTTAACTCTCTTTTTCACCAAATGGTGTGATCCTAGGCAAATACTGTATTTCACTGAGCCTTATTTTCAGCCTCCAGGCATCAAACTGAGTGGAACTTGGTTCCCTCTTTACACCTTCCTCATTGCCCTGCAGGTCTCCTCTTCAAATTGGCAAGTGGGGATATGGCAGAGCAATCAGGAAATACTTCTTTCTCTTCCTCTCTCCCTTTGTCCTCACTCATGCAGTATGTGTGCAGCTGTAAACAGCTCAAACAAAAGGGCTGAAGGCGTAGGTGGCCTTCGGCCTCACCTCTTTCTGTGACCATGAGATTGGTCACTGATAACTAAAAGCAAGCCAGCAGTTCAAGTGCAGGCCATTATAGGTAGCGCTTTTGCACGCTAATGGCCCTGCGAATCATGTAAGTGAGAGGAGAAATTCTTTTATCCCCCCCCACCCTTGTCCCCTGTGCCTCCCCACTTCGAAATCTGGGGTAGATACATCCCATGCGTCTCCCACACTTCCTACGCCCGTGCGTCCAGGTCACACACTCCCAGATGGAACTGTTGTTGCTAACACTGGCGAGTTTGCTCCTAGTTTTTCTTGTATTGCTTAGCAATATAGTCATTCATGTGCTACTTACCAGACATACAATGTTGGTAAAAGTGTCAACACCTTGAGACATCTCTGTGAGGTACAGTTGTACATCTCCAGATAGATTTTAATCGAATGCCCCAATATATTTGTTAGAAATTGAGTTTCTAGTTGGCTAGGGCATGCTCCTCAGCCAGGCAGAACCCACCAATCTGGTAAGGGTAAGTCAAATACAAACCCTAAATTAACCTGTGCTCACCCTCTGGTAGTTTGGCGCAGAGCAGTCAGGCTTAACTTAAGAAGTATTTGTGCAATGACAGTAACTCAATGAAGACACCACAAAAAGACTCCACACTGGGTTAGAAAAATAGAGAATATCTGGTTAAAACAGGCCCAAAACAATAAAAATCCAATCAATAGATCAAGGATTATGTGGACTTAAAATCACTAGGTCAATCTCATCGGGAATCACAGTGCTAAGAAAATAGTGTGTCCTCCCTTTAAGAGAAATACAGGAATGTTCTTACTGACGACTTGCGGGCAGGTCACCTGGGCTTGTGGGCCTCATTGCAGTCCCCTGACTGGGTTGTGAGTCTCAGGGTCCCGGGGTGAGCAGGATCAGGGTACATTCAAGGGGCCACATGGGGCCCTCGTCGGACGGGACGGGACGACCCTCTGGGGTGAGGCACGTGCAAGGTGGCCCTGGCCTGGCGCGCCGATACCGCTCCTGCAGTATCTGGCTGTGGCTGACGTTGCTGGGGTTCTGCATTGCCTGGCAACTCCTCAGCCTCTTGATGAGGGTTTCCCCTCGGGTGGTGGTGTTTTGAGAAGAGACACTGGAACCATGGCCTGTGCACGGGCAGGGCATAGAGCGATGCCGGTCAGGGTGAGAGCGCGCCCCATGCTTGGAAGTTGAGGTGAGACACTGCAAAGTCCTGAAGTGCTGCTCCCGCTCGGGGGCAGCACAGCGATGCAGCAGAGCCAGGAAGCACTGCACGCACACATGTGGTGAGAAGCAGTGCTGCAAAGTCTCAGGATGCCGCACACCCACTGACACTGAAATCGGTGTAGCCAAGGATGGTAGCGCTACGCTCACACTGAAGTGGGAAAGCGAGGCTGCGCTTGAAATAGAAAGTGCTGAAGAACGCCACACGCGTTGGAGACCCAAATTTGCATGGTGGCGGTGATCCTTATGATGCAGTCTCTTGCAGGTCAATAAGAAGTAACTAGCAAGGTATTTGATGTCCCTGAGACCTCAAGGAGAACAGGGAGCAAGCCCTTGGAGTCACTCTGGGTGTTCTTGGCAGGGCAGAGATCAGCAGGCAGCAGGGCAGCACAATAAGGCAGGGCAGCAATTCCTAGGAACAGTCATTCTTGGAAGAGTGGCGATCTTGCAGCACTGCAGTCTTTACTCCAGCAGCGTTTCATCTAAGTCCAGAAGTGTGCTACTCTTGTGGGTGAAGAGACCCAGTACTTATACAAGAAAGTGCCTCTGATATCGCGGGTGGGGTGACTACAAAATAATTCTTGTGAAGTGCACAGGTTCCCTTTTCAGGTCAGTCTCAGCTCCAGTCAGCCAGTGGGAGGTAATCCGCCCCTTTTTGTGAACTCTAGTCCTTACCCTTTGAGGTAAACGTGTGAGCCTTCCCAACCATCTTCTCCCCAGGAAGACCTATCGGTATACAGATGAATGCAGATGTGGCTGAGTATCCTGTGCTTTGGGTGTCTGAAGGAAATTCACAAGTGTAGATGTCACCTAGCCCAAGCCAGACGTCCATAGGATATAGGCTGTAGGCACACAGGGCAGAGAGTGCAGAGAAATGTTCACTTCCTAAAAGTGGCATTTCTAAAATAGAAATAATAAATCTGATTTTACCCATACAGAGGATGTATTATTACCATTGCAATGGTACTTAACATGATGTAACTACCCCTGTCAGATCAGGAATTAGAGCTTAAAGATTTTATTAGGAATTCCCAATGTTGGCCTTATCAGTGTATATTGGTTATGAATTGTGTGTTTTCTGGGTGTGTCAAAGCATTTTTATGCTTCAACCCTGACAACATTATCATTTCTACCAGACGGTTCCAGGGTTTTATCCCAACTTTTGGAATAACTCACAAGATGGGAATTGACAACAGCAGCCTCTATGCCCATAGCTCAAGATGTATGTAAAGTCCCCAGTGTGTGACATTTCCACTGTTCATATCATCCTAAATACTGTTGCAATTTGGGGCACTTTAACCGACTTAAAAAAACAAAATGGTGTCACCCTTTGCCTTTAGACTTAATGGTATTGACATTCAGACATTTCAGACATTGAGTGCAGTGCAAGCAAAGAAACCTTCCAGCCTGTTGACATAGTGGTAATGGGCCAGGGACTGTTGTCTAAAACAGTGAGCACGTTCTCTTCACAAACACTGTGAAAAGGTAGGTCTGGAGTAAAGAGCAATAATGAAATGCCCCAAGGTCTGTTGTGCCCTTTACCATTTGCAGGAGAACAATGAAGTCACATATGCATGTATTTAAATGTTATGCTACCAAAGTTGATGCACTTTATTCCCAATAAAGGGTTTACCTCTGCTTAATTCCTGGATATCATTTAGTTACAATCTTCTGCTTTTGCCATGAAGATATTGCCTCAGTATCAACATTAGACCAATGGGCAGACTGAGTGCACATATCAAGTGAATGGCAATACTTCTGATGCTTCCTAACTTTTACGTGTACCATTGGGTTAGTCACTTGCTGCTTACTTGGGTTTGCACTCAATAATGCACAACACTATTTAAATCTCTGTACTCCTTTATTTTGTTCATATGAGTTCCACTCTCTTGGTCTCACAATAGAAGAAGAATCGCAAGGTGCCATCAATGTTCTATGGTTACACATAAAGGGCTCCTGCACAGCCTGTGACCCATTTGGCTGTTAATGCTAATATTCATGGATTTAGCAAGTGTGGCTGATACCACAATGGGTATCTAGATGCTATCAGTAAAACTGAGCAGCGGATGAGAATGAAAGAGGTTTTACAGTGTGAGTAAGCATCCAAGATTTCAGTTGGTGATGAAACATGATAATCAGACATCTTACAGACTGGAAGGAGAACCGCCAGGATGAGGAAATAAGCTTAATAAGTGAACAGATCTCACAGCAAGGACATGATCCTAGAGTGTAGGCAGCATTCCTTAGACAAAAAAGGAGCACAGTCAGGGAAGAAGGGCATCCTGGGGAAAAAAGAAAAAGAGAAGCATACTAGAGACAGGGGAAGGACAGAAAGAAGAAGTAGAGGAAAAAAGCAGTGGAGAGTCATGCAGAGAAAAAAGTATAAAAAGCAACAACAGACTGTGAGGGGTGTTCCACATCTAGAGGTGAGGACATGCAGGTACAAGATGAGGCTACAGGAGCCGACTTGAGATGACTCTATCACTGAGAGGAGGAGCAAGAACCCAGACACAAAAATGAGGATCCAATGGAGGCCTTGGGGAAAGACGGACCTTCACCCTCAGGAGACAACGGAGTGGATAAGGAGGAAACAGCCCTTTCATCCCAGATAGAGGGAGCAGATACAGGAGAGACCAAGACACTGGCTTCTGCCCTCCAACCTCTGACTTTCCTGCTACATCCCAGGAGGGCCATGGCTAACTCAGGTGCTGTGGCGTAATTACACTAAATGACCACAAAATTATGCATGATTGTGCAGATTTACGTGAGGAGCGTAACTACTTTAAATGCTATTTTCATAAAGCAAAATGCATCCAAAATGGACCAGAGAATGCATTTTGCTCTGAAGAAAATAGCGGTACATACAACAGAACAACAACAACAGCAGCAGCCAACATCCACTTACGCTCTGTTCCTGTGCTCTTAGGTAGGCGTTTTCCCCGAAATTATGCAAAATGTCTGTAACGGGCGAGGTGCCGATCCCGGGTCCGAAGCTCCCGTCGGGGAAGAAAATCGATACCCCCGGGGCACGGAGGAGGATTCCCCTAGAATGACGTATGACGCGGAGGGCGTCATAAAGAGAAAAAGAGAAGACGGACGACAAGAGAGGTCGGAGGAAAAGGAGGAGCCGAGAACGCGGAAGAGCCGAGGAGAGGAAACCACCACCATCCAGGAGCCGGAGGAAGAGCGAGAGAACACCGGGGCAGGAGAGCAGAGCACGAAAAGAGAACCCACCTTCACCCAGGAGCTAAAGGGAGAGGAAGACACTGCAGCAACGTGATCGAGACGGAGGGAGAGACCCGGAAGGCGGGACGCCTCGAGGACAGGAGGAACCAGTGGGCGACCCCCAACCCGACCGAAGAGAAATCGGGGGACCACCTACTTGCCGGCCGCGCCCCTGGAGGGACGTGGCCCTCCCAGGTACGACTATACCCTGCCTGGCAGACTCTGTCAGGTTGGCTCACAGGGAAAAGAGGGAGGTGGGGGGGGAGAAAAGGGAGGACGGGGAGGTTTCTTCAAAGGAAGGGCATAGACCTGCAGAGAGAGGGGAAACCCGTTTACTTAACCCACGGACTGGGACACCTCCGGAGAAACCCTAGAAAGAAGAGAAGGGGTTGACCGGGACACAGGGGAGAGAAGGCACAATAAATAAATAGAGAAACCCACCACAACCAGCACCGCCGCCCTACCTGTTTCACCACCCCTACTAACCCCTATCTGACCCCTTACCTTAGCCCTACTTCAATTTTTACTTACCTGATTATTTTTATTTTCCTTTCTTTTGGGGAATACGGGCGACCGGAGGACGGGAAACCAGACCGCCTCAAGACGGAGCCAAGACACCACCAGAGCCTGGAAAGAAAAAAAAAAAAAAAGGGGCTTTGAGGAAATAGAAACTAGGGCTGATCTTGTGAAGAGGAACAAGAGAGGACTGGCCAAGATATAAATAAAACAATAATATTCCCTCAAATAGCAGTGCCTGTCGTATTCTTCCAATATCTTGCATATGTCAGATAACGAACCCATTTACAGTGGTGTCAGAAGTGGGATATTGGAACAAGCGACAGGAGAATTCTAGAAGATGGAGGGTGCACCCACAATGGCCGACATGATGCAGCAACTGGCTGAGGGCCAACGCCATCTGCAAATTGTAGGGAGGAACAACAGAAGGCTGCCAAGGTGGAAAGGGAGGCTCTGCAAAATGCACTTAAAAGTCAGGCCACTATCATCGCCAACAATCAGTTGGTACATGACAACGCCATAAAAACTTTGACTGATACCATTGCCGCAACTAGGGTACATCCAAATGTACCGAGTTCCGTTTTGCAGAGATATCAGGAAGGCGAAGATCCCGACGCCTTCTTTACTAACTTTGAATGCGTTGCCCTTTCAGCCACCTGGCCGCAGGACAGATGGGGTCAATATATCGCTCCCTTGTTAACCGGGACACTTCAAGCAGCATATCAAGCGGTTAACCCAGGAGGAACAACGCCCTATCCGGACATCAAGAAGAGTATCCTAGAAAGGGTCGGTTTTGATACAGAACATTATCGGGTTCGCTTCCGGAAGGCCAAGTGGGGCCCCGCTGAGAACCCTCGAGCCTTATATTTCCGGGTCAAAGACCTAGGGCTCAAATGGCTTGGACCCATAGGGACGAATAGGGAAGACGTTATCGAGGCCGTCCTCCTAGAACAATATTTAGATGCCCTACCCACCAATACTCGCCATTGGATCAAGCAACACCCAAACCCCGACACGAATACTACTATTGAGCTGGCCTGCGCTTTCCACCGCTCCCTCGAATTCAAAACACCACTCCCGCGGTTGTTACCTCAACCCGTTAGGCAAAACCCAGGACAATCCGCAGCCACCGGGAAAAGGCTAATAGAGGAACCTGGAAGATTACGAGGGATGGAAAAACCATATGGGCAGCAGCCCCAATGTTTTAGTTGTGGGGAGTGGGGACACATTGCCCGCTTTTGTCCTTTGAAGGCCGGGAAACCCGAACCCATGGAAATAGGGATTACGAGAGGCTGGGTATTCTACACCGGGGGGAAAGAAACTCAATACAAAAAAATAGTGTCCATTAATGGAAGGGATACGTTGGCGCTCATCGACTCCGGATGTAGCCAGTCCGTAATTAGAGCGGACCTAATTACTGAGCATAACCTTGATCCGGATTTCACGGTATCCATATGCTGCATTCATGGGGAAACAAGGGAATACCCCCTAATATGGACTACCCTTTTTTGGGAAGGAAAAGAGACCCCCATACGGCTGGGGGTAGTTGAAGGTTTGGTGGAAGAAGCCATCATAGGAACAGACTTTAAAGACTTTCCGATCCTCTTAGACAGCACACAGAGTAAGAATGACCTGGATGCCTGGTTGGGAAGTGCCCCTTTTTCTGAACTAAACATACCAACCCCGGTGATCCGCTATAAACCCACTAAAAGAGAGAAACGAGAAGCCAGGAAGTCCTATGAAAGAGGAGATATGAACCACGATAGTCTTAATGCACAGGTACTCGCCCTCGTTGGTCTTCCACCCTTCCGCTGTAGTCAAAGAGACGATCCCAGTCTGATCCATGCCTGGAAAAGCGCCAAACCTCGAACCATAGAGGATAAGGGTCCCTCCTTTATAATAAATAGAAATCTGCTATATCGGGTCACCAGTAACGAGAGAGGGGAAAAGAAACAATTATTGGTTCCCGAACCCTATAGGCAGCAGGTGTTGCACCTAGCCCATAGTCAGCCGGGGGGTGGTCATTATGGGAGAGAGAAAACCGAGGAGTACCTATTAAGGAAGTTCTATTGGCCTGGGGTTTTTTCTCATATCAGAAAGTTCTGTCAACAATGCCCTAGGTGTCAGTTAATCGATCCCGGACCCCAGAAAAAAGCCCCCCTACATCCTCTGCCCATTATTGACGTACCTTTCTCTAGAATAGGAATGGATTTAGTCGGACCACTTCTACCGTCTTCCAAGGGATACCGATATATCCTAGTATTGGTCGACTACGCCTCTAGATATCCGGAAGCTATCCCCCTGAACAGTATTAGCACCAAAAGTGTCGCCAACGCCATGATAAGTTTCTTCTCACTAATAGGGTTTCCCCGAGAAATATTGACGGACCAAGGGACCCAGTTTATGTCCAACCTAATGGCTCAGATCTGTCAAATATTAGGGATACGACAGCTCAGGACAGCGGTTTATCATCCCCAGACAGACGGATTAGTAGAGAGGTATAATCGCACCCTGAAGACCCTCCTGAGAAAGACGATTTCCGAGTCAGGTAAAGATTGGGACAAGAAACTTCCTCTAGTGTTATATGCGGTCAGAACCCATGAACAAGCCTCTACAGGGCATAGTCCTTTCGAACTGCTGTTTGGGCGACAGCCTAGAACCCTATTGGATATGGCAGCTGAACTATGGGAGGAAGACGAAAACGGGGAAAAGCCTCTCCTAGAGTACACTAGCGAGTTAAAGTCTCGACTACAAACAATATGGGAAGATGTGAGAGGGCATATGGAAAAAGCCCAGGAGAAACAGAAACGATACTATGATAGGAACACCAAGTGCGATCTTTTGTAGAGGGAGACCGAGTATTAGTGCTTTTACCCAGTTCAGACAATAAACTCTTGGCAAAATGGCAAGGACCCTATAAAGTAATAGCAGCAGTAACTCCCGTTACCTATAAGCTACAACTAACAACTAATCCCAACCGATTTCAGATCTTTCATGTTAACTTACTAAAAAGATGGGAGGAATCACAGGTGGATCAAAATATGAACTGTTTAATTAATACAGTAAAAGAGCTAGAAATAGGGTGGTGCCCCACGGACCCCCCCCCCAAGGGGCGAGGTACCCCTCCGAAATGCAGAGTTAACAGTGCAACAGAACCAACAACTAAACCAACTCCTTAATAAGCAGCCCCACATGTTTTCCCCGATGCCAGGCAAAACAGATCTAATCCACCACCAGATTATAACCCAACCGGGAAAAATAATCCGGTTACGCCCCTATCGCATTCCCGAAGCAAGGAAGGTCATAGTTGAAGAGGAGGTAAAAAGGATGTTAGACATGGGTATTATAGAGCCGTCCCAAAGTCCCTGGTGCTCCCCGGTTGTATTAGTGCCAAAACCGGCCGGATCTATACGGTTCTGTATCGACTTTAGACAAGTCAATGCCGTGTCCCAATTTGACACGTATCCTCTTCCCAGGGTAGACGAACTTCTAGAACGGCTGGGTAAAGCTAAATACATGTCTACCCTGGACCTAACCAAGGGGTACTGGCAGATTCCTTTAGCTAAAGCAGATAAAGAAAAAACGGCGTTCTCCACCTCTTCCGGTTTATATCACTTTAACGTACTTCCCTTTGGACTACATGGGGCCCCCGCCACTTTTCAGAGACTGATCGATACTATATTGCGACCAGATACGCAGCCGCCTATCTAGATGACATCGTTATTCATAGCGAAACCTGGGAAGACCATTTATCCCATTTAGAACTGATCATTAAAGCACTGGCGGCGGCCGGATTGACCGCCAATCCTTCCAAGAGACGACTGGCCTTCAATGAAATTCCCTATCTGGGGTATCATATTGGAAACGGGAATATCAGACCACAAATGAGTAAAATTGAAGCCATTTTACGCATAAGAGCACCCAGTACAAAAAAGGAGATCCGTTCCTTCCTCGGACTAGTGGGATATTATCGTAGATTCATACCCCACTACTCTACAGTAGCTGCCCCTCTCACTGACCTGTTGAGGAAAGGTCAACCTAAGAACATCACAAGTTTAACTATTCTACAATCCCATAGCTATCGTACCTTACAACGATGTCTAACCACGCAACCGGAATTAAAATGTCCTGAGTTCAGCCGTCCCTTCCACCTCCAAACGGACGCATCGGACGTAGGCCTGGGTGCAGTACTTTTTCAAAAAGATGAAAATGAGATAAGCCATCCAGTGGTCTTCATTAGTCGCAAGCTATTTCCACGGGAACAGAACTATCCCATAATAGAGCGTGAGTGCCTGGCCATTAAATGGGCTGTGGAAAGTCTTCAGTATTATCTCCTAGGGAGGTCCTTCCTTTTATACACCGACCACGCACCTCTTACCTGGCTCTCGAGGTATAAAGATACCAACGCTCGCATTTTAAGATGGTTTATGGAGCTTCAACCTTTCTCCTTCCAGGTTTGTCATCTCCCTGGGGACCTTATGGGGCAAGCAGACTATCTGTCTCGATTTCCGGGACCTGGGGGGCTCGAACAGCCCCATCCAAGGGAGGGGATGTGTAACGGGCGAGGTGCCGATCCCGGGTCCGAAGCTCCCGTCGGGGAAGAAAATCAATACCCCCGGGGCACGGAGGAGGATTCCCCTAGAATGACGTATGACGCGGAGGGCGTCATAAAGAGAAAAAGAGAAGACGGACGACAAGAGAGGTCGGAGGAAAAGGAGGAGCCGAGAACGCGGAAGAGCCAAGGAGAGGAAACCACCACCATCCAGGAGCCGGAGGAAGAGCGAGAGAACACCGGGGCAGGAGAGCAGAGCACGAAAAGAGAACCCACCTTCACCCAGGAGCTAAAGGGAGAGGAAGACACCGCCAGCAACGTGATCGAGACGGAGGGAGAGACCCGGAAGGCGGGACGCCTCGAGGACAGGAGGAACCAGTGGGCGACCCCCAACCCGACCGAAGAGAAATCGGGGGACCCCCTACTTGCCGGCCGCGCCCCTGGAGGGACGTGGCCCTCCCAGGTACGACTATACCCTGCCTGGCAGACTCTGTCAGGTTGGCTCACAGGGAAAAGAGGGAGGTGGGGGGGGGGAGAAAAGGGAGGACGGGGAGGTTTCTTCAAAGGAAGGGCATAGACCTGCAGAGAGAGGGGAAACCCGTTTACTTAACCCACGGACTGGGACACCTCCGGAGAAACCCTAGAAAGAAGAGAAGGGGTTGACCGGGACACAGGGGAGAGAAGGCACAATAAATAAATAGAGAAACCCACCACAACCAGCACCGCCGCCCTACCTGTTTCACCACCCCTACTAACCCCTATCTGACCCCTTACCTTAGCCCTACTTCAATTTTTACTTACCTGATTATTTTTATTTTCCTTTCTTTTGGGGAATACGGGCGACCGGAGGACGGGAAACCAGACCGCCTCAAGACGGAGCCAAGACACCACCAGAGCCTGGAAAGAAAAAAAAAAAAAAGGGGCTTTGAGGAAATAGAAACTAGGGCTGATCTTGTGAAGAGGAACAAGAGAGGACTGGCCAAGATATAAATAAAACAATAATATTCCCTCAAATAGCAGTGCCTGTCGTATTCTTCCAATATCTTGCATATGTCAGATAACGAACCCATTTACAATGTCATTGCCGTGTAATTTTCTGTACTTTTGCATTGCAAGAGTAACGCGAAATTAATAAAATTATTCTGATTACTCTGGCACCCAGGCCTACTCAAGATTCAGGGTGGGCACTTTACAATAATAGGGTGAGAGGATAAGGCTGAGTCAAGAATGGTAGCAAAGCAAGGAAAACCTTTATTTTTTCTCTTATGCTTTTCTAATTGGTTTCCTGATAAGGGGTTTCCCCGTCCCTCATATATTATAAGAGGGTTAACTTGTCCAGAGCAGTGGGACTCCTTTTGTAAAATGGGTACACCAAGGGATAGGCAACAACTTCAAAGGCATTGGAAACAATAGAAGGCAGGAAAGGAAGGAAAGATTTAACCAAATAGAGAGAGAGAAGATGGGAGAAGGGAAAGACAAACAGACATAAAGAAAGAGAAGATTTATATATTTTTTAACTTCATTTGTTTCCTTCATGTACTTGTGGTCATTGCATTTGGAGTGCATTTCGGAGACGGCAGGCGAAGGGAACCATGAAGTGGGCAATTGCCCTTTAATGCAAGAATAGGAAATTGAAAATGTTGGTCTATTACTGCTGAAGACCCAAGGTGGACTGAAATACACCCTCATTTTTGTTTTACCTAAAAGAGAAAAGTAAAGAAAGAAATCTGAAATTTCATTAACAAACTTTAATCTGAATTATGTTTGTTGTAGTACGGCCATCCACTTCACAGGAACTTGTTCCATGATATATGGATCAGAAAAGAAAAAATAATGGACACCTGTAGTAAATCTACAGACTCTGGGGCTTACTAAAATGGGCAAGTACAACAGTACTGCTTGAAGTTTCCCTGAAGAAAGTCTGGACTGGCTCCTTGGGAAGGTTTCTATGTAAGTCAAAGGCTCCGTTTTAGAACTTGTACATTGAATGTTGTGGAAATGTTTTGTCCAGTAAGATTAATACTGACAGTTGTTTCCACTCTATTGAGAAGGCAGTTGGAAATAACCAATAATGCCATTGTTACCAATAGTCATATCTACAACGATGTCCAAAGAAACCCAGTGAACAATGGATTCACTCGTTCTAACTGGGAGCTGAATATAATGTAAGTGTCTGAATTGGGAAAGTTAATATCTCCTGAATACTACAGTGGGAAAATGTCTCAAATGGTCTCAGAGGCAGGGTGATTTCCTCCGGCCAACAGAGCCAGATCCAATGCCTGGTGTGTGCATGAGAACTGCCTCCTAGTCCTTCTTGGGCTAGGGAGAAGCTAATACAACACATTCATCTGCTTGATGCACGTCCACAGCCTATTTGTTACAGCTCTTTCTTTTTCTTATAGCCTGCTGGGCTCTAGAGATCTTGTAGATAGCATAAGACTGTGGCCTGTTGGGATGTCCTCCACACTGATGTTCAATTCAGCTTGGCCTTTAAACGGTCTTTCAAGATTTAGATTGGCTCCTTCTGACCAGTGCTGTCGAGCTTCTTGTGCAGGCAGGTAAGCTCTTTCTCTCTCCTGATTTCACAGTAGCAAGTCTTCATGGAAGATTCATAGACATTGAACTTACAATTCAGCAGAGGTTTCACTCTTTGTGAAATATCCTTCCGAGCTGTCATGTTGGGTGCTCATAAAATACAGAAGGGAAGGCTCATAATTGCCTCATCCACACCTTCAGTGTCTCCATCATTGATGAATATACACCTCTCTGATAATGCTGTGCTGAGCTACTGGAAAAACTGTTTGATGTCTCAACGGTGTCTATACTCATATTATCTCCCAACAAGCCCAACTGAGGTCTGCCATGATCTACAGTCTGGAGATAGAGTAAATGTTAATTCTCACCAGGGCAAAGTCATTTCTTCAGATGAGGTGGTGGTGTCCGTTTCAAGTGCTGCTTATTAACAATACAGCTATAAAGTGCAGAAGACTACTTACCTGTATTCATGCATCTCACTGTAAAAGAACATTAGAGCCTGAAAGAGGGGCACACCAAATGGGGCATGCTTGTCCCTGCAACAGACTCAAAGGGAAGGCAGAATGCTACAGACTCTCTTCCTGTCCACGTCTACATCCACCGACACCTGTGGCGGGCAAAACCCTGCCTACTTAATTCCTGCGTGGTACTGGCTGGTATTTTTGTAGCTGCTTTGGTTGGTTGTTTTATTGCATTGCTCTACTCTGAAGCAAGGGCGGGTGGTGGGTAAGAAGAGTGCAGTGAGATTGTGATTGCAAACCTCCTCTGATATAGAAGCAAACCCCCTCTGATGTAGGTGGTCAGTTTATCTTGAAAATGCCTTTTTGCAGATCCCAAATCAATGCAAAAGGGATATTTGTTTTCTCTAGTATAGCCACAAATTCAGACGTATGTGCATGTGATCTCAACCCTGTTTGACTTGGAAGAACAATGTGCTGATCTGCAACAGTATGGCCATTTTATTCCGACTAAACCCAAAAAAGCTCTCAACTCATTTTTTAGTATTTGGAAATGGAACTTGCATAATGGCTGTCACTTTTTTTTCTTGAGCTTGTTTTAAACCCCTTACCTATGTGATAACATAGGTGTTTCACTTGTTCACAAGCCAGATTACTTTTTCTGTATTCACTTTCAAACCTGCTTTATCTAAAATGTGTAAAACCGCAGTGAGATGGCATACGTGTTCGTTCCATGTCTTACTATGAATCACAATTTCATCAATATATTTTGCTGCATATTGTCTGTGGGGGATGGGGGCAATAGAGTACTCATCGTTCATTGAAAGGTAGCAGCTACCCTATTTAATCCAAAAGGCAATACTGAAAATTGGAAAAGGTCTCCAGGGGTTGAAAAAGTAATTTTCTCCTTATCCAAGGGATTTGGGGGAATCTGTCAGTAGTCGCTGCACAGGTCAAGGGTGATGATATATAGGGCCCGACCCAACCTTGCTGTCATTTCACCTATTCTAGAAATAGAATAAGCATCCAATTTAGAGATCATTTAGTTCCCAGAAATCTGTGCAAAGTATCATGGACCACTAAAACCACCAAGGAAGTTCATTTGCTCAAAGAAGGATCATTCACCCCCCAAATTTAACATTGTTTGAATTTTTCTTTGTGCTGCTGGAATTCATGTTGTATCCCATTTATTCGAGCTAGACCCAACGAAAATATCCCTGAGTAAAAACCTAGATTTTTCCATAACTGTTTGGAGGGGGTCTAAATTTTCATTGATACAACTTAGTTTTTGTATTTCTCCCTTAAAAGAACCCACCACTAATACTGGTACCGAAAGTTCCCATTTTTAAGGTGATTTACGCGATACACGCGCATCTGTTTTCATGCCTATTGACATCTCTATTATCTTATAAGGTCCCTGCCATTCACTTAACATTTTATTTGCGGAAGAGCGAAGAAGGAGTAACATATACTCGCCAGGTAGAAATACCCTTGTTTTCGTTTTTTTGTCACATTGATCTTTTTGTATTTGTTGATTTTATGTCTAGGTTTTGTCGCACAATCGCTCTTATCTCTCCTGAACATGTTTTTAACTAGCCCACATACTCTGATAATGGTTTTGCCTCACCTGACACTTTCCCAATCTTTCTTTGCCATGTCCAACAAGGTTCAGGGCTTTCTCCCAAAAAACAACTTGAAAGGACATTGGCCTTTACTACACTGTTCTTTACATTTAATGGCAAATAAGGCTAAAGGAAGCATATGGGCCCCACTGCCTCGCTTCCATCGCTAATAGTTTTCTTTCAGTGCAAGTTTAAGAGTTGAATTGTATCTCTCTCTGTTTGATGGTGTGTAATGATATCTATATTTGACCACTTCTCCATCTTGACCACTGACTCAATTTTTTGCTTAAATTAGCTTCAGCCACTGTTTTTCTCTCATGTTTTCACTGTTCGTGCTCTTTCTCAGGGCTAGAATATAACACAGAGGAGTGCGAGTAAGATAAGGATGAACCAGGATAATATTTATGGTATGGCAGGGAATAGCTCGGTCTTGGGAGTGCACCTTGGGATATGGCCAAATATCTAACGTGCGTTTGAACAACAACTTACGGAATGGGAGGGGGGATTTCTAGAATTCTCCTCTCCAGCTTGTTTAAAATATATATGAGGAGGAATCTAGACGACTGTGGAATATTGAACTCAGGAGGGAAAGGGATGCCTTTGCCCCCCATCACTACCATTGTGGGTAGTTCTCTCTTCACTGTCGACTGGGTTCACGGCCTGTTGCTGGAAAAGAGATGAAGGAAGCGAGGTCCATGGTGATGAATTGTTTAAATTATTATTTTTAGCTTTGCTTTGTGAATGAATATGTAATAACTTTATATTCAGAAACCTAATCCAGGGTTAAAGTAGTGTATTTTCATTGTTTGTTTCTATGATCATTATTATTGCACTGCTGTGACATTTTTGGAAGTGTATTCGTGTTGCTGCATTTGACCTACATAATTCTTCTGTTCAAACCTTAAACAGTGCTTTAATAAATGTATTACTCAGACTAAGAGCTCTGCATTATTAGAATTCCTTTTCTTCATATTTCCACTCAGTTTGAAGGTAAAGCAGAACACTTTTATTTCACTGTGGTAACTTTTGCATAGTTGACCTTCTTATTCAAACCTTGCAAAGTGCCTTAATAAATGTATTTCTCAGACTGCTGCATACCAGAAATTCCTGTCAGTATTTGTGTATTTCTTAGTCCGCAGTAAAGCAAAACAGAGTGATAAGCTGCTGTTCTAATTTGATTAATTTCCAACTGAATACATATTTGTACAATTAATTTGGACGTCAAGGGGCTTCCTTGATTCGTTAAACTTTTCTTTGAGGAACCCACCCTTGAAAATATCTCAATCATAGCATCTGCGATTTGGCAGCTATTAGGCTGCCTCAGGGGTATAACCTCCGGATATTGGGTGACATAGTCTGCCATTACCAACACAAATCTATATCCGCTTTTAGAAAGTTTCAGGGGTCCAATTAGATCCATCCCTACTCATGAGAAGGCTTCATAAATAACAGGCAGAGGATGTAAGGGAACTCTAGGAGGAGGACATTGACTAGTCTAATGTCTGATCTCCCACTCTCTACAATATAGCTTTCTGTGAATAAATATTCCTAGGCAATAAAATGTTTCAGCTATGACCTTTTTAGTTTTGTCTTTACAAAAATCCCTCCCGACAAATGACTATGGGCTTGTCCGAACCCCTATCAGAGGGCCACGGGACAACCGTAGGGGTTGAGGCCATTTACCTTTGATATCCCTGGCCCCAACCTACTCTGGTTCTCGCACAACTTGGCCTAGTACCCTTTCTGTTCTTGACTCTCAGGAAAGCGTGGTCCGAACAGTCCAAGGCCCTCTCGGGTTTGGGGGTGGATACAGGATAATGAACGCAGCTCACAACTAAACATGGACGCAGCAGCAATAAAACATTGTCCAGTCAAATGCTCAATTATCTAACAAAAGAAAAGTACTTTACTTCTAGGACTATCACACAAAGGAAAAATACAACATCCACAAACAATTACACAGCCCTTTCCTGAGGTCGGGGCTTTACTGTTTCTTTGGTGGTTCCGTGGCCCACTCACTCCCCACATTAGCGATTTATGGTTATTCTCCATTCACTATTGGTAACATTCAGTTTATGCCTCACTGGTAGTCTAAGTCTCAAGAGTCCACTCCGATTTTAACTTTGTCAATAGTGTTCCAACATTATCAGGCTAAATTAGCAGCAAGTTTCCTTGGTCAAGCTAGTCTTATCCGCACCGGCAGGTGTGATGCATTCTTTTCCTTTTCTAGGTCAATTTCCCTGCCCAGAACTAGCACTGTGGGATCACTCATCTTAGCCCCAAGTAAGTTTCATTGTTCCTCTGCCTGTGATTCTCCATATATGTTTCATAGACGTCCAGTTTTTTCATACTTTTATTTCCAAGCTATGAGATTGGCCTCTCAATCAGATTAGATATTTGGGTAAGACTGTAGAAGAAATAGCCAACACAATTGCTGACGCTGTTGAAAGTATTAAAAGAGAACTGAGAGCTTACAAAACAATAATTTCCCAGAACAGAATGGCCCTGGATATTGTACTTGCAGATAATGGAAGTGAATGCTGTCAGTTAACAGTTCTCATGCAATTCACCTGCGAGTTTCTACTATGTATAGTCAAGATAAAGAATTGTATACTGGTGATGATAATCCACAATGGGGGTAACTTTGGTCAGTCCTAGGAAGTCTGTTTGTTAATTGGGCAATTAATTTGTTGAAACTTAAGACTTATGATTCTAGCTCTTGTCTTTTTCTTTTAACTTCTGGATCAGATTTTAAATGCCTCAATAAAGGTTTATACTTGGAAACGAGCCTTGTCTCCTCCTTTGCTATCTCATTCCTACTCTTAAAATGATGAAGCCATAAAGCTACATATTGAATTAAAGGAATGCAAGCAAGGTGAAGGGGGGTGACAAATTAACAAACTAATGAATACTGAGCACTTACAAAAACATTAAGAGTTGGAATTGTGTGACCGACTTTTTACTAGGCCTTACTAATGCATTGACCGGAAGCTCTTGCCTCACAGGGAGATGAGGTTTTCCTTTAGCACCCAAGATGTGCATTTTCAAAAATTGCTTTTGCATAGAATAGCGAGGAGCAGAGCTTCATGTTTAGGCACAATTAAAGGACACGTACCCTCAGCTTCACTGTTTCTCACTGTAGCAAATTAACCTCTTAGCTGCTGGGCCTTTTCCCCCCCAGTGCTGAGCCCTTTTTTGGCTATTTGGGGTAGTTCGCGCTTAGGGCTTCATAACTTTTTGTCCACATAAGCTAACCACGCCAAATTTGCGTCCTTTTTTTCCAACATCCTAGGGATTCTAATGGTACCCAGAGTTTGTGGTTTCCCCTGGAGGAGACCAAGAAAATAGCCAAAATACAGTGAAAATTTCGTTTTTTCCAAAAAAATGGGAAAAAAGGGCAGCCGAAGAAGGCTTGTGTTTTTTTCCCTGAAAATGCCATCAACAAAGGGTTTCTGGTGCTGAAATCACTATCTTCCCACCTTTCAGGAACGGGCAGACTTGAATCGGAAAACCACATTTTCCAACACAAATTTGGCATTTTACTGGGACATACCCCATTTTTACTATTTTTGGTGCTTTCAACCTCCTTCCAGTTAGTGACAGGAATGGGTGTGAAACCAATGCAGGATCCCGGAAAGCTAAACATTTCTGAAAACTAGACAAAATTCTGAATTCAGCAAGGGGTCATTTGTGTAGATCCTACAAGGTTTTCCTACAGAAAATAACAGCTGAAATAAAAAAATATTGAAATTGAGCTGAAAACAACAGCCATTTTTCTTTATGTTTTACTCTGTAACTTTTTCCTGCGATGTCAGATTTCTGAAAGCAATATACCGTTTTGTCTGCTGGACTCTTCTGGTTGCGGGGATATAAAGGGCTTATAGGTTCATCAAGAACCCTAGGTACCCAGAGCCAATAAATGAGGTGCACCCTGCAGTTGGTTTTCATTCTATACTGGGTATACAGCAATTCATTTGCTGAAATATCAAGAGTGAAAAAGAGGTATCAAGAAAACCTTTGCATTTCCAAAATGGGATCAAGATAAGGTTTTGAGGAGCAGTGGTTATTTGCACATCTCTGAATTCCGAGGTGCCCATACTAGCATGTGAATTGCAGGGCATTTCTCAAATAGACGTCTTTTTTACACACTCTCTTATATTTGGAAGGAAAAAATGTAGAGAAAGATAAGGGGCAATAACACTTGTTTTGCTATTCTATGTTCCCCCAAGTCTCCCGACAAAAATGATACCTCACTTGTGTGGGTAGGCCTAGCGCCCGCGACAGGAAATGCCCCAAAACACAACGTGGACACATCCCATTTTTTGACAAAATACAGAGCTGTTTTTTGCAAAGTGCCTACCTGTAGATTATGGCCTCTAGCTCAGCCGGCACATAGGGAAACCTACCAAACCTGTACATTTTTGAAAACTAGAGACCTAGGGGAATCCAAGATGGGGTGACTCGCGGGGCTCTGACCAGGTTCTGTTACCCAGAATCCTTTGCAAACCTCAAAAAGTGGCTAAAAAAACAAGTTTTCCTCACATTTCGATGACAGAAAGTTCTGGAATCTGAGAGGAGCCTCAAATTTCCTTCCACCCAGCGTCCCCCCAAGTCTCCCGATAAAAATGATACCTCACTTGTGTGGGTAGGCCTAGCGCCCGCGACAGGAAATGCCCCAAAACACAACGTGGACACATCACAGAAAACAGAGCTGTTTTTTGCAAAGTGCCTACATGTAGATTTTGGCCTCTAGCTCAGCCGGCACCTAGGGAAACCTACCAAACCTGTACATTTTTGAAAACTAGAGACCTAGGGGAATCCAAGATGGGGTGACTCGCGGGGCTCTGACCAGGTTCTGTTACCCAGAATCCTTTGCAAACCTCAAAAAGTGGCTAAAAAAACAAGTTTTCCTCACATTTCGATGACAGAAAGTTCTGGAATCTGAGAGGAGCCTCAAATTTCCTTCCACCCAGCGTCCCCCCAAGTCTCCTGATAAAAATGATACCTCACTTGTGTGGGTAGGCCTAGCGCCCGCAACAGGAAATGCCCCAAAACACAACGTGGACACATCACAGAAAACAGAGCTGTTTTTTGCAAAGTGCCTACCTGTAGATTTTGGCCTCTAGCTCAGCCGGCACCTAGGGAAACCTACCAAACCTGTACATTTCTGAAAACTTGAGACCTAGGGGAATCCAAGATGGGGTGACTCGCGGGGCTCTGACCAGGTTCTGTTACCCAGAATCCTTTGCAAACCTCAAAAAGTGGCTAAAAAAACAAGTTTTCCTCACATTTCGGTGACAGAAAGTTCTGGAATCTGAGAGGAGCCTCATATTTCCTTCCACCCAGCGTCCCCCCAAGTCTCCCGATAAAAATGATACCTCACTTGTGTGGGTAGGCCTAGCGCCCGCGACAGGAAATGCCCCAAAACACAACGTGGACACATCACAGAAAACAGAGCTGTTTTTTGCAAAGTGCCTACCTGTAGATTATGGCCTCTAGCTCAGCCGGCACATAGGGAAACCTACCAAACCTGTACATTTTTGAAAACTAGAGACCTAGGGGAATCCAAGATGGGGTGACTCGCGGGGCTCTGACCAGGTTCTGTTACCCAGAATCCTTTGCAAACCTCAAAAAGTGGCTAAAAAAACAAGTTTTCCTCACATTTCGGTGACAGAAAGTTCTGGAATCTGAGAGGAGCCTCAAATTTCCTTCCACCCAGCGTCCCCCCAAGTCTTCCGATAAAAATGATACCTCACTTGTGTGGGTAGGCCTAGCGCCCGCGTCAGGAAATGCCCCAAAACACAACGTGGACACATCACAGAAAACAGAGCTGTTTTTTGCAAAGTGCCTACCTGTAGATTTTGGCCTCTAGCTCAGCCGGCACTTAGGGAAACCTACCAAACCTGTACATTTTTGAAAACTAGAGACCTAGGGGAATCCAAGATGGGGTGACTCGCGGGGCTCTGACCAGGTTCTGTTACCCAGAATCCTTTGCAAACCTCAAAAAGTGGCTAAAAAAACAAGTTTTCCTCACATTTCGGTGACAGAAAGTTCTGGAATCTGAGAGGAGCCTCAAATTTCCTTCCACCCAGCGTCCCCCCAAGTCTCCCGATAAAAATGATACCTCACTTGTGTGGGTAGGCCTAGCGCCCGCAACAGGAAATGCCCCAAAACACAACGTGGACACATCACAGAAAACAGAGCTGTTTTTTTGCAAAGTGCCTACATGTAGATTTTGGCCTCTAGCTCAGCCGGCACCTAGGGAAACCTACCAAACCTGTACATTTTTGAAAACTAGAGACCTAGGGGAATCCAAGATGGGGTGACTCGCGGGGCTCTGACCAGGTTCTGTTACCCAGAATCCTTTGCAAACCTCAAAAAGCGGCTAAAAAAACAAGTTTTCCTAACATTTCGGTGACAGAAAGTTCTGGAATCTGAGAGGAGCCTCAAATTTCCTTCCACCCAGCGTCCCCCCAAGTCTCCCGATAAAAATGATACCTCACTTGTGTGGGTAGGCCTAGCGCCCGCGACAGGAAATGCCCCAAAACACAACGTGGACACATCACAGAAAACAGAGCTGTTTTTTGCAAAGTGCCTACCTGTAGATTTTGGCCTCTAGCTCAGCCGGCACCTAGGGAAACCTACCAAACCTGTACATTTTTGAAAACTAGAGACCTAGGGGAATCCAAGATGGGGTGACTCGCGGGGCTCTGACCAGGTTCTGTTACCCAGAATCCTTTGCAAACCTCAAAAAGTGGCTAAAAAAACAAGTTTTCCTCACATTTCGATGACAGAAAGTTCTGGAATCTGAGAGGAGCCTCAAATTTCCTTCCACCCAGCGTCCCCCCAAGTCTCCCGATAAAAATGATACCTCACTTGTGTGGGTAGGCCTAGCGCCCGCGACAGGAAATGCCCCAAAACACAACGTGGACACATCACAGAAAACAGAGCTGTTTTTTGCAAAGTGCCTACCTGTAGATTATGGCCTCTAGCTCAGCCAGCACCTAGGGAAACCTACCAAACCTGTACATTTTTGAAAACTAGAGACCTAGGGGAATCCAAGATGGGGTGACTCGCGGGGCTCTGACCAGGTTCTGTTACCCAGAATCCTTTGCAAACCTCAAAAAGTGGCTAAAAAAACAAGTTTTCCTCACATTTCGATGACAGAAAGTTCTGGAATCTGAGAGGAGCCTCAAATTTCCTTCCACCCAGCGTCCCCCCAAGTCTCCCGATAAAAATGATACCTCACTTGTGTGGGTAGGCCTAGCGCCCGCGACAGGAATGGATCACACAAGGGTCAATGGTAGTCCTTGCTTGAGGTCTACTGTTAACCCTGGAGTGATTCATTCCTGAAGCAGGCACTAGGCGCAGGCACACAAGCGGGGTTGTGTTTTTATCAGGACAAGTGGGGAAACACTGGGTGGTAGGAATTTTGAGGATCCCTGCAGATCCCTGGACTTCTGCTCATTGGAATGCAAGGAAAATGTGTTTTTTAAGCACATAATGTAATTTCAAGGGGATTCTGGGTGAAGGAAAACTGGTGAGAGCCATGCAAGTCCTGCACCCTTGGTCTCCCCTGGTACTAGTTTGTTAAAGTTAACCCACCACTCACACTGGTTGGTTTTAGCACCTCCAGAAATTATGGTTTTAAAGCATGATTACTTATCAAAGTATCTGAATGTTGAAACCAAGCCTTCTGAAGGTGGGCCATAAAGCCGCGTCCAGGCACCAACCTCTTTATGGTCCATTCACACGCCATTCACGCACAACAAACAACCCTTTCATATCGCCAGCCACGGGCCCAATCCAATCAATCACTCCACTCACATTAACTTACCGCTGCCAGACAAGGGCCCATCACATTCACACGCCACAGAACGGAATAAGTTTGACTACATTTTACCACCTGTCAAGTAACTGCCTCCTTCTTCCTTAACATTACCAAATGCATGCGTAACAAACCTTTACTAATGACTCCTGTGACAGCCACCTGAGGCTCAGGAAGACATGTTTTTCATGCGCCTTTAGCGCACTCTCTGTGCTAAATCCAACTCCTTCCAGTTTGTGGATGCAAGTTGGGGGTGTCCGAGTATGCCGTACAAAGCGATTCCTCGAACTGAGTGAGCATATCTACCTTTGAAACTAAGGGAGACATGCTGGGGATTTCTCATGCTGTTACCTAAAGAGAAGGTCATAGGCTACCTGCCTCCTTCTTCCTTAACATTACCAAATGCATGCGTAACAAACCTTTACTAATGACTCCTGTGACAGCCACCTGAGGCTCAGGAAGACATGTTTTTCATGCGCCTTTAGCGCAATCTCTGTGCTAAATCCAACTCCTTCCAGTTTGTGGATGCAAGTTGGGGGTGTCCGAGTATGCCGTACAAAGCGATTCCTCGAACTGAGTGAGCATATCTACCTTTGAAACTAAGGGAGACATGCTGGGGATTTCTCATGATGTTCCCTAAAGAGAAGGTCATAGGCTATGGAAAAGGGTAGTGTTTGGTACATAGGGGAGTCCATGAGAACGTAGCATATGTCCCAGCCAACATTATGTGCAGTGATGTGACTATAATGCACTTATACAGCAAACTGAACATCTACTAAGTTCTGATGGAGGATGAACATGAAAAGCAGGTCAAACACTGACCTATACAAGTCATTCTCCTTTAGTGCTGGGATGGCACCAATGGGTTTGAATCCATAGGTGTAGATGATGTACATCTGTACTACCTTTACTATCTGCCTTCTACCTGTGCAATAACCCTGTGAAGGCACTCCTACCATAAGCTTTCCTTACCCATCCATGTCTCTGTTCTCATCAGAGTCCTGGCTAATCCTGTATAATAGCCAAGTGAACCTATACTAGTTTGTGGAAGCAAGTTGGGGGCTTCCAAGTATGCCCTACAAAGTGATTTCTCGAACTGAGAGAGCATATCTACCGTTGAAAGTAAGGAAGACATGCAGGTGAAGAAAGGGTACTCCGTGGCAATGTGGCATATGTTCTGTCTACTAGTATATGCAGTAGGGGGAAGAAAATGCATGTTAATTGAACAGAACACCGACCACGCCAAAAGGAAGTCCATGATGAAGTAAAATTCTGTGGCTCCTTGCCTAACGAAGCAGTGGCCCATGGACGTTCGGTATCCATGCACTGCCACTGAAAGGATTACCCAACAGCAGCTCAACCTCAGTCGATTTCCCAGAACTTTGCTTTAGTATGATACAACGTAAAGCAAGTAGGGATACAGAGGCCTGGTTGTGATGGACACTGGGGACAGTAATACCGACTCTCCTGCCGATTTCCATGCTTTGAGCACACTTTACAGCGACGACATGGGCGATCCTTTTTGGGTGTTTTAGGTATGCGATCAGCAAAGTGTCGCTCCTGCAGCCTTGCCACATCCTCCAGAACATATGAGGTGGAGGCTGCTGCTTCTTCAGTAACAGCAGTGAGGCTTTCAATTACAGACAACTGGAAGTCAAGGAAAGTCATGAGTCTTCCTGTTGTTGTCTGACGGTAAACAACATACGCATTATATGTTGCCATCTGAATCAGGTGGGTAAACAGTTTCTTGTACCAAGTGCGAGTTTTACGACACGCATTGTATGGTTGAAGAACCTGGTCGTTCTTGTCCACTCCACCCATGTACTTATTGTAATCAAGTATACAGATGGGCTTGTGGACTTCGGCCATCTGACCCCAAACCGTGATGGGAGAAGTGCTCTCATCATGAATTGTAGTGAGCACGTATACATCACGTCTATCTAGGAACTTGACTGCGAGCAGTTCGTTAGAACGCAATGCAGTACTCTGTGATTTCTGGAGCTTCTTGCAAACAAGCTCCGCGGGAATCCTTTGCGGTTACAACGAACTGTACCGCAGGCCACAGTGCCAGCTTTGTAGAGCTCACTGAACAGCTCTACTCCTGTATAGAAATTGTCCACATAAAGGTTATAACCTTTGTGAAGAAGTGGATGGACAAGTTCCCATACAATCTTACCTGTGACCCCTAACGTGGGAGGGCAACCTACAGGGTTTAGGGTAGAATCCTTCCCTGTATACACTCTCAGGCTGTACACATAGCCAGTAGAGCTCTCACACAGCATGTACAGCTTTATGCCATAGCGAGCTCTTTTGCTC
The DNA here is from genome assembly GCF_031143425.1 of Pleurodeles waltl. NCBI lineage: Eukaryota > Metazoa > Chordata > Amphibia > Caudata > Salamandridae > Pleurodeles > Pleurodeles waltl. The sequence continues at coordinate 545,876,709 of NC_090440.1, read as the reverse complement.
GCAATGTACTGTCTGAAAAGCAGCCGTCCTTTGTACAGGATCAAGGACTCATCGACTGCTATATTCTTTCCAGGAGTATAGATCTCTGGAAACCTGGCAGACAAATGTTCCACGACAGGCCGAATTTTGAACAACCTGTCATGATCTGGATGGTCCCGGGGCAATGCAGCAGAATTGTCATTGAAATGCAGCATGCGCTGCAGTAGCAAAAAACGATCTCTGCTCATGTATGGTGCGAAGATGGGAGTTACCCAAACCGTGCGAGTCGTCCAGTAGGACTGCAAGGTGGGTTTCTGTACTAACCCCATTTTGAGGGTAAGGCCCAAAAATATCTTCAACTCCGCCAGCGAAGTGGGAGTCCACTGGCGTGCCCTAGAACGGGGCCCTAGAGTGCCTCCGCGCTCCCTCAGAAATTGGTCTGCACGCAAATTTGTTTGCTGCACAACTTTCTGAAGAAAGTCAACATCCAAAAACAGATAGATGTAGTCGACTGGCAAAAAGTTAGCTGTATCGACTTTACATCCAGCGTCACCAGTAAAAGGTGGAATTTGGGGCTGAACCAAACAGGGGGGCTGCCAAGAGAGCACTCGTTCTGTGCTTGCGGCAGCAAGCACGTGCTCTCTGGGTTCGGCTAACCCAATGTGGTCCCGCTGCCCAGAATGTGCTTGCGAAGGGACAGCACGGATGTCGTCATTGTCTCCTTCAGACTCACTGGAAGAGGTGTCGTCAGATGGGACTCCGCCGACTGAAAAATCACTCCCAGAATCTGCCCCATTGTCCTCTCCCTCAGATGCTGTCTCAGTGTCTGCTGTCTCAGTCTCTGAGCCTACATCAGAACTGTCCTCCATAACCCGAGCTAGGGCTTGATCAGCAGTCATCCAACGAGACGCCATCTCTGCAACTGGCTAAACTGTCCCTCTAAATTACTATCCTACGTAGAAGGCAGATAGTCACAAAATTGCTTGTTGGTATGTTTGTTGTGTACAACAGGAAATGTCGTCACCTTACCTTCGCTTCTTCTCCAATTCTGCAGATTCTCTGAAAACACTGAAAAAAACAAAAAAAGAATGTATTACTTCACCTTACCACACACCCTGTGCAACAGTCATTTTTGGTGCTCTGCCTCCCATTACCTCCTCTTCTAATTCCCTCAGTACTATCCAGCAAAACTGCCACTACAGAAAAGACATGCATGCATGCATATTGTGTGTATATATATATATATATATATATATATATATATATATATATATATATAATAATATATATATATTTATATGTTTAGAAACAAAGTGGTTGAAGGGTTGCTGGGCGGCACACTTCACTGCCGGTGCCCAGTGACAGGGAAGACCAATCTAGAAATTATCTAATGCCGAAAAATTTCACCGCACTCCATGAAGTACAAATAAACGTGTATTTTATTGCAGTCAATAACCACCAACGTGTTTCAACTCACCAAGGAGTCTTGATCACGGTCCTCGTGGAGTGCGGTGAAATTGTTCACCATTATAAAACAACACACACAAGAATAACAAGCATTTACAATGCAATGGGTCTCGCATCTGCTCGAGTTAGAGCTATTAGCGTTATAAACTCCTAACCCAACTTTTCTTGCCACATAAATTGATAATTTAAAGTTAAACTCTTTCACATAAGAGAGCCGATTCACAGCGCCATGGCCACCATGAGCATCATGTGAAGAGTTACACAAAAGGAAAAGAAGTTCGCTCGCAGTTAAACGTAACAGCAAAAGTGCAATTAGCCATGTACCAGGGGCGATGGCCAAGGCGGTAGCAAAACCTCCCCAAGGAGGGACAAAGGTAAATCATTTTCCAATGCCATCAAAGGAGTGGTAGTGATGGGCGTGAGGTGGGCGTTGTTAGAAGCCCAGATACACACCAACAAGTCAGAAAAGCAGCACATGGACGCTGCAATGCTTGTCCTGAAAAAAATATATATATCTATCTATCTATATATATATATATATATATATATATATATATATATATATATATAGATATATATATATATATCTATATAGATATATATATCTATATAGATATATATATGTGTATACATATATACACATATATATGAGACTCATGTCACAAATCTTTTTCTTTTTATACATGTGTGCTTGCCCTCGGCAAAGCACACATGTATAAAAAAAAAAATGGCCCCATTGATGGTCACCCTAAGGGCTGACCACCAACAATTTGTTTTTTTTTGTTTTTTTTTACCCTGGGGGGGCGATCGGCCTCCCCAGGCAAAACTACGTTTTTTTTTTTCCCCCTGGGGTCGGCCCGTGTTCCAAGGGCCGACCCCGCCATTTTTTTTTTATTTTTTTTTCTTTCTTTTTTTTGTGGGGGGCGCGATCGCCCCCCAAAACAGTATAAATAATTTAAATATTGCCGGGGGGGGGGTGGCCCTTTTACGAGGGGGCCGACCCCCCCAAAGAAGATCCCTGGTGCCTAGTGGCGTTTCCTGGCCGTGGATCGCAGCCGCGCTGCGATCCACGGCCAGGAAACGGTGCCAGGGAGGCATCGATGGAAAGGGGAGAGCCTCCCCTTTCCATCGATGCCTCCCTGGCATCTGGGGAGGCCGTTTTGGCCTTTTTTTCCCCACCGGAGAAGGAAAGAACGCTTACCTCCGTCTCTCCTTCTCCGGTGGGGAAAAAATGTGACGTCAGCGCGCCTCGCGGCGCGCTGACGTCATAAGGGGGCGGGAGGGGGGTGGGATGGAGACGCGGAAGCTCTTCCGCGTCTCCTACGGTGAAAAAAAAAAATAAAAAAATCCTCCGGAGGATTTTTAACCCCCTCCCTGGTGTCGGCCACTGGTCGTGACCCGCACCAGGGAGGGAGTGTGGGCGTCGGCCAGTGGCCGACGCCCGCATTTAACGGGTTAAATTATTATTTGTAGTGGATGACTACCCAACGCAAGCAATAATCACAACCCTTGTTAGCGTGAGCCTTCAAGGTACCTAATTAAACCGGAGCTTTATGTGTAAAGTACTTATAAAGTACAAAACAATAATGAGTTCAAAATTCAAAACAATAAAAATCCCAAATCGATTTAGAAAAATAAAGTAAAATATAGTAAAGTAGAAATAGCACGAAGAAGCACAGTGCACCAATGATAGTCAATTGTTGCTGTAGAACATGACCTACGTGTAATTTGAGTATAACCTTCATGGAGCATGGTTCAGATACACTAACCAGGTTCCTCCTGGTATAAGATTTTACCTCCTTATTTAGTCCTTTAGGTCCCAAACAACTACAGGGGTACACTTCTAAAGACCTCAGGGGAGGTGCAGTTACCACTGGTCAGCTGGGAGGCTGCAGGAAAGGCTTTTTGTAGTTTGCTATATCCTTGTAGTTTGAACAGGAGATCAGCCTTATGACTCATGGAGTCCACTTCTTTATCCTGGCTACATGAGCAAGCAGGTCTAGTCCTTCAGGGCTCCTCTCAGGTCACAGACAGCAGGTCTAGTTCTCTTCCGTTCTTCCTCAGGTCCAGCAGAGCTCTGAAATGAGTGCCTAGAAAAGCCACATTTATACCTGATATGCGTTAGTTGGTGGGAGTGACTCCCGGGTACTCCCTTACCAATGGGGTAGAGGTTCCCGGGTACAACCTTTCCCACATCGCGCATTTTCAAGATGGCAAAAACCTTTGGCCATACTAAACTTGAACTCTAATGGCTTGGTTGTGTGTAGGGAAAGTGTACTATGGTAATACTAGTGTCCTCCTATATCTGACATTAAATTCCAGTTTGAAACAGCCACTGTACCCACAAGAACCCCAGCGACAGAGGTCTAGAAGGACAAAAACAGGGTTTTCCAGCAACCAGACAGTGGATACACAAGGATTGTATTGGCATCATGTTTTCTACCTTTCAACTGTACCCCCAATGTTATATGTAAAACTCAGAGATAGAAGTCTGTTAGGACAAACGCAGGGTTTTCACACACCAAGAATTGTCTTGGCTTCCTGTTTCTTTAAAGTGCGCCCCCAATGTTATCTGCACCCTGCGGACCTACCAAGCAAGATTGGACACTCCAGCAAGATATAACAATGTACGGTCAAAAAAGGATGCTTAGAGTCCCACCCTTCTGCTGAGCTTAAAGGAGTCATCCCTGCCCATTCAGATAGACCTTTCAATCACTGTGACCTATGGTGTAGCTCCTGGGACGAATTTCACACCACATTTTCAGCTATCCAGATGTTAATTTCTGGCTGGGAGAAGTAGGAGGGCAAATGTAAATTAGCATTCCAGAACTTCAGGCATGGAAAAAGTAACTTTCTGAAAGATGCTTTTCCTCAATGTTTATTAAAAATCTGACGTCACCATTGAATTGTTAATAACTATTAAAAATAGTTGTTTAATTATTTCTAACTAGTCCCAAGCCTTGCATCAGGGAGCACCTCTCCTTGGCACCTGCATGGGAGACCTCTTTCCAATGTTCCTGTGATCACAGCATTTAAAAAAATACAGTTTGTAGTCTTGACATAAACACAGACTATTGGAGTTTTCTTCAACAATATTTTGGCACTAAATGCATGCAATACTATCTGATTTCTTGGGATAAAAGGGCCAATGTATGAGGCTCAAAACATCCTACCTACCCCAGGGTAAAGAGCAATTGGATTGGAGCTTCCTGGACCATATATGTTGAAAGCATGCTTAGAAGGGCTGGGTGTGTGACATATTTTCAGGATAATCAATTACATTAATTTTCTGTGAATGTATCTTATGTGGATATCTGACAAATCTGGCAATGGTTGAGCTTTACTGGATATATGTGGGATACCCAAGTGCTGAGCAAGACTTTGAAAATCTGACCACAGCTACCACCAGCAGGTAAAGAAATCCAAGGCTGGCTTGGCTCAACATTGCAAGCAACAATATCAAGTGTCTTTGAATAGTGAGGAGAGATGACAGTCTTCTTGCCCAGTACTACATTTCGTTGGCAGTAAAAAGGGCAAAATAGGGCCTGACAGGTGTAGTAGATGTTAATGTTTTCCCTAGAGCAGTGCACAATTGATCCAATGTGCAAATGAGCATGCACCAGGACTATGCAAAGCATACACTATTCAAAATTCTGTGAGTGGCTAGTTGTCACCTCACTCACTGTCAGCATGAACACTGTGTTTCCAGCCTTCTCCTTTCCTATAACAACCTAATGCAATCTGAGTGTTGGAGGCATGATTTGCTGTCATTGAACTAACTGTGTGAGGGTGTCCAATATATGTCTAAAAAAGTGAGATCCATGCCAGCTTTCCACTGATTCAGTAAATGAGATCCAGTGAGATTAAGGGCCTCATTATGAACTCAGTGGGATTTCCTGCCGAGTTCAGGCTGGCGGTCTAAACACAGACCGCCAGCCCGTAGAGGACTACGCCGGCCCAATAAACAACATTCTTCTGGGCCGGCGGGAGGAAATAGTGTTTCTGCCCGCCGGCCCAGCGGAAAGCTGGGCCTGGACATTGCCGACAGCTCCACATGGAGCAGCAGCACCCGTCGCGCATATCACTGCCCATAAATCGGGCAGTGACATGTGCGACGAGCTGTGCACGGGGGTCCCAGCACTGCCCATGCCAAGTGCATGGGCAGTGCAGGGCCCCCCAGGGGGGCCCCAGAGCACCCCTTCTGCCAGCCTTTCCCTGACTTCTTGACATATAGGTATGACAGGCCTTGCACGACTCCCTCTCCTTTCCCCAGCGCAGAATCGCCTGAGCGCCAAACTGAGAGAGGTACTGAAAAAGGAGGCAGCAAACCCCGTGAAGGGGCTTGAGGGAAGGAGGGATGCAGGGTTACTTGTGGTAAAAGGAAGGAGGGACTTTAGGATGTGAAAGGTCTATTGAGGTAAAATGTGGCAAATGTCCGTATGGTAAAAGTGTTTTTGAGTAACAGGTGTTATGCATCTATATGTAGAGGTCGCAAGTCCATGTGGTAAAAGGCACCACATGGGTAAGGTTTATTTGCTAAATGTATTGTACGGTAAAATATGGCAAGTGTCTGTGTGGTGAAAGTTTTTCTGCATTAAAGGATGGCACCTGTGGGTGTGGTAAATGGTCCATTGGCAGAAAATACGCTGTGTAGTCCTGGAGTGTTAGATAAAAAGTAAGTGGCGAATGTCCATGCGGTAAATGATCACTAGGTGAAAAATGTGACAAATATCCGCGTAGCATGGTTCCCGTTGATGAAAGTAGGAAAGTTCCCTTTGATTAATGGTCTTCGGTGGTAACGTGGGCGAATATCGTAGAGTAAGGAAATCGCCCCTTGTTGCAAGCATTGCAAAGTCCAGGGTGTTAAAATGTCCCTTGAGGTAAAAGTTTCTCGTGTACTAGAAGGCGTAAATGCCAGTATGGTAAAAGGTCCTGTATGGTAAGGCCCAGTGAAGTAAACTGCAGCAAAAGAAAGCATAGCAATAGTTCCTGTGAGCATGAGGTTGTCATGTATTAGAAGGCAGTAAGTGCCGGTGTGGTAAAAAAAAGGTCCTGTATGATGAAAGGTTCCATGAGGTAAAAGGCAGCAAATGCATGTGCGGAAAAAGGTCCTATGAGGTAAAAGGTGGCACATGAGGAGTGGTAAAAGGTCCTGTGTAGTAAAAGGCCCCTTGAGGTAAAACAAGCATTTGCAATGCAATAAGTCTCGCATTTTCTTGAGTTAGAGCTATTAGCATTATAAATTCATAACCGGACTTTTCTTGCCACATAAAATGGTCAACCCTGCATCATAATTTCTTCTTTTCCTGCCATATAATTCCAGTGGCCCTGCATAAAACTAAAGCACTTCCATTTACCTTCTTCCTCTATCTTCAGCAAAAAATGAAAATTTTGCTATTTAGCAGTGTTTAATTGGGCAAAGCTTAAATAAAGCACCCTAACGTTGTGTTTACTGAAGGCAAATATGCGCTTACAAAATACATGATTTCCACTTTAAAACCATAGTATTTTTTAAAAGCTAATGCCTGCATATTAATACAATTCTGTCTTTTAATGTTTGTTTACGTGTTGTTTTATTAGTGTGTCACATATGGTGTTTGGCTGCAAATTACACTGTTTACACGGGATTCACGCCACAAAGTTTTATAGCAACTAATAACATTGCTGTGGTCTACAGAGCAAGCCTGCCAGCCATTTTACACTCTTTCAGCTGAGGGATGTTGCCCTTTCACAAACACATGCTAATGTTTCTGCTCTGTGTTTTTGTTTTTCACGTTAAACTTTTGTCTCCCCAGCAGTATTTTTTACGTTAATTTACTGTATTTCACACTGTTTACGGGTAAAGAGTGATTCATCTACTTCTGTTCAAAAATGTCTTCTACAACAAGAAAACATCTTGCTGTTTAAACTTCCAGCCTGGCAGCTTGTTTATAGTTTGAGCAGAAGGACATTTTTACATGTTAGAGTTTGCATTTCAAAAAAAGTATTCTTTATTTTGCCCACAGTAAATCAGTCAGGCAGAAAACTGATTGCCCTCTGTTAGAAATGGGGTCTTTGGTTGACAGTCCGGTTACCCCCTGTTCAAGCAAGGACCCTCACTCTAGTTAGGATAAAAGAGAATCACCCTCAGCTAACCCCTGCTTACCCCCTTGGTAGCTTGGCAGAGCAGTAGGCTTAACCTCAGAGTGCTAGGTGTAAAGTATTTGTACCAACACACACAGTAACTCAATGAAAACACTACAAAATGACACAACACCAGTTTAGAAAAATAGGAAATATTTATCTAGACAAAACAAGACCAAAACGACAAAAAATCCAACATACACAAGTCAAGTTATGATTTTTTAAAGGTTTAAAATAAAAAGAGTCTTTAGGTAGTTGTAACAACACACTAGCGCTGCTAGCGTGTAAATGTACCTGGTTTGCGTCAAAAATAACCCCGCACGGGCGGTGTGCGTCGAAAGTAACCCTGCACGGCTGTGTGCGTCGAAAACAACTCGGCACGGCGGTGCGTGTTGAAAAAGCCAGCCACACGACGATCCGAAAGTCCCGCGGCGCAGGGTGCGATCTCTCAGCCTCCGTCAGCGATGCTGCGCGTCGTTTCTCCTGCTCCGGGCGTCGGTTTTTCGGTCGCGTTTCCTGCGGCGTCGTTTCTCAGCTGCGGAACCGGCGTCGCGTCGTTTTCTCAGCCGCGATCGGATTCGCGTCGATCTTTTCTCCGCACGGCGCTCGGTGCGTGTATTTTTGTCCTTAGGCTGCCAGCCTCTCCTTTCAGGGTCCCAGGGACTGGAAGGGCACCACAGAGCAGAGTAGGGGTCTCTCCAGAGACTCCAGGTGCTGGCAGGAAGAAGTCTTTGCTATCCCTGAGACTTCAACAACAGGAGGCAAGCTCTACATCAAGCCCTTGGAGATTTCTTCTTCAAGATGGAAGGCACACAAAGTCCAGTCTTTGCCCTCTTACTCTGGCAGAAGCCGCACTGCAGGAAAGCTCCACAAAGCACAGTCACAGGCAGGGCAGCACGTTTTCCTCAGCTATCAGCTCTTCTCCAGGCAGAGGTTCCTCTTGGTTCCAGAAGTGTTTCTAAAGTTTGTAAGTTTGGGTGCCCTTCTTATACCCATTTTAGTCTTTGAAGTCACCTTCCTTCAAAGGGGACTCACACCTTCTTGTGAAATCCTGCCTTGCCCAGGCAAGGCCTCAGACACACACCAGGGGGTTGGAGACAGCATTGTCAGAGGCAGGCACAGTCCTTTCAGATGAGAGTGACCACTCCACCCCTCCCTCCTAGCAGAGATGGCTAATCAGGAAATGCAGATTACACCCCAGCTCCCTTTGTGTCACTGTCTGGTGTGAGGTGAAAAACAACCCAACTGTCAAACTGACCCAGACAGGGAATCCACAAACAAGGCAGAGTCACAGAATGGTTTAAGCAAGAAAATGCTCACTTTCTAAAAGTGGCATTTCCAAACTCACAATCTTAAAATCAACTTTACTAAAAGATGTATTTTTAAATTGTGAGTTCAGGGATCCCAAACTCCACATGTCCATCTACTCTCTAGGGGAATCTACACTTTAATCATATTTAAAGGTAGCCCCCATATTATCCTATGAGAGAGAGACAGACCTTGCAACAGTGAAAACGAAATTGGCAGTATTTCACTGTCAGGACATATAAACCACATTACTATATGTCCTACCTTATCCATACACTGCACCCTGCCCTTGGGGCTACCTAGGGCCTACCTTAGGGGTGCCTTACATGTAAGGAAAGGGAAGGTTTAGGCCTGGCAAGTGGGTACACTTGCCAAGTCGAATTTACAGTGTAAAATTACACATACAGACACTGCAGTGGCAGGTCTGAGACATGATTACAGAGCTACTTATGTGGGTGGCACAACCAGTGCTGCAGGCCCACTAGTAGCATTTGATTTACAGGCCCTGGCACCTCTAGTGCACCTTACTAGGGACTTACTAGTAAATCAAATATGCCAATCATGGATAAACCACTTACATACAATTTAAACAGGAGAGCATATGCACTTTAGCACTGGTTAGCAGTGGTAAAGTGCTCAGAGTTGAAAAGCCAACAGCAACATGTCAGAAAAAAATAGGGGGCAGGAGGCGAAAAAGACTGGGGATGACCCTGCATAAGCAAAAGTCCAACACCCTCTAACGAAAATTGATTGTTGCCTGCATTGCAACACGCCGGTTCAAATTAAGCACTGTAAACATAAGTGTGCTTTCTTTAGATCCAGCCATTGCTCTACACAGAAGGCTGATTTATTTTTCCTTGATAGCAAAGCCATAAGCTTTATGTGTTTACCTTACGAGACCGACAATTGCCCTGTTAACATACACAAAAAGCGTGTTTTTTCTAGGTTCAGCTGTCACTTTACACTGCACGCTAATAACTGCTGCATATACTTTTACGAGTACTGAATAGTAAAGCAGGCTAATTTGAAATTGAAAAGAACCAAATTTTCTGTTGTTTGTGTTTCGCTTTCGTTTTGGTTTTGTTATGACTTTCCCAAGTGTCTCTTTTGGTCATACTAAATGCATTGCTGTAAGCAAGAGAAGAAGCTTGGAATTATTATGAGGCAGTGCAGAGAGTTAATGTGGCTGCTACAAAGAACGTGTTGTAGGCAGATCACAGACTGCATTTAATCTTCAAATGTTAAAATAACTGTGGTGATTTATGTTATTTCTGGAGAGAGAACGTACTTTTCTCTAGTGGAAGCTTGGACTAATATGAAGGTAGGGCAGAAGGTTCATGTGCCTGCTGCAAGGAACATGAACTAGGCAGATCAGAACTAGCAACCAATGTAACAAGCTCACATGAAAGGCGATATTTATGGGCTGCTGGTAAGCAGCAGAAACTTCACTAGGACAGATGGGGATTGGTTTTGTTAAAGCTCTTTTCCCCTTCCCTTTCCCCTTCCCCTTCGAAGGTGTTTCTGAAAGTGATTGAAACCAGGGGCCAGCACAGCCCCTTCGCTCCTGATAGCCGGGGAGGATTTTGGTTTGTGCACCATTTCTAAGCAGTACCGTAGTACCCCCATAGTGAAAAACAAAAACATGAGCTGCTCAGAATGAAATACTAAAAAAACACAGGCTGATCGGCCCGTGCCCTTAAAACCGAGGCTGTTGTGGCACAAAAAAAGGGCACAAAGGAGAAATAAGTACAACACACACCGAAGACATGATCAGTAAACAACTAATACAAAAAATTAAAGTAATACAGTTTCACATAAGCGAGCCGATGGCCGCCATGCACAACCCAAAAAGCAAAACAATTTCACTGAAAAAAATATCAACAACAACGCAAACCTAATGACCCTCACTAAAAGCAATGTTAAACAAAATGATTGTCTCTAAAAACACCACATACATCACAAATAAAATAAAGATAAAATCACCATGTTTGTTACAATTAGCTGCAGAAAACGGAACTATAAAGCTATAATGTTTGTGATACAAAAAATTACTATGAGTTTCTGTGAAACAGGGGATAAAGTCAGCGTGCCAATTACAGTAAGTGGAAAGCAGCAGATATAAAAGAGCATGTGTTATGTTTAAAAGCTTTCTCCTAAAAGACACTATAGTCCACAAGCTGTAAAAAACCTCTGTATGTGAGTGAAAGTTGTAAAAGAAGCTGAAGCCATTGTGCCAACCTTAGTAAATGGAAAGCGGTGAATATAAAACACCATGTGTTACGTTTCAAAGCTTTCTCTTAAAATACACTAAATTGTTCACAAGCTGTAAACAAGCCCTTAAACTATGCAAATGTATTTAAACAAATAGCGCCATTAAACGTGAGAAGAGACATAACAAGCGCACTGCACGAAAAGCTCTAAACGCTTTTAAAAAAAGTTCTGAAGCACAATGTACAGTAAAAAGTAGCACAGGACTACAAGTCATAGGGTGATACTCCATGGGCGAAAACAACTTCCACAAAGGAGAGTGCTAAAATCCAACTGAACCACTAGCGAGCAAAAGAATTTAACAAGAAAGCCCATAGACTAATCAAAAGCAAGGGGAGGAGTCACAAGCCCCATACTGAATACAACGGATCACCTGACAGCACAAGTGCTGTGTAGCCTCGACCTAAAAAGAGGCATATATTGGTCCGGCAAAAGGTAGTCATGTAGACGAAAGCGGTAAATGAAATGCCGGTGTATTAAAAGATCCAGAGGGAAAAAAAGCAGTAAATGCTGGTATGATAAAAGATCCTCTGAGGTAAAAGGCCATCGTGTACTAGAAGGTCAGAAATTGCGGTATACTAAGAGATCATGAGTGGCAAAAGGACCCATGAGGTAAAAAACAGCAAACATCTGGGTGGTAATAGGTCCAGTGAGGTAAAATGCAGTAGAAAGCGGTAAACAGCGATGTGGTAAAAGGTCCTATGTGGTGAAAGGTTCTGTGTGCAGTGCTTAATTTGTAGAAGAGTAAATGCAGGTGCCCAAAGCTCTGCTCAGAAACCCGTGGCCAACACCGACGCCAGATACCAAGGCTGCGCAGTCTGGAATCCACCTCATGTCTCTTTAACCCACTACCAGACACTCCCTACCCCTTTATCTCACTCCTTCTGCGGGTTCCGGCTTTCTGTCTTTGTGACTGGTTTCCCGTCTTTCTCATCCTCTGTTTTTTCGCTTTGTTTTCTGTCTCTCTTGCTCTCGGGAAGTGTCTGATGAAGAAAAAGAAGTGCTGGTCCCCAAAATTAGTTCCAGTGGCCCCCTATGGCCAACCAACAGCTCGAATTAAGCACTGCATTTATCACGTTTTGCCACACGGACGTTTGATACCTTAACCTGGTTAGATTTGCATCACAAGTCAACATACCCATCGCATCTTTTACTACACCAGCATTTACCGGCTTCTACGCAACAACTATTTACCTCACTGGACCTTTTACCACACAGACTGTTGCTATTTTTGCCTTAAGGGGTATTTTACCACACTGGATCTTTTACCACACCATCATTTGTTGCCTGCTCCCCTCTCTCGACCTTTTACCACACCTGTATTTACCCTCTTATAATACATAACAGCATTATACCTCACTGAACTTATTACTTCGCCGACTTTCGCTGCTTTTTACTTCATTGGGCCGTTTACCATACAGGACCTTTTACGATACCTGCATTTGCCGCCTTTTACCTCAGGGGACCTTGTACTCCACGGGTGTAGTGGAGGGGGCGAGGGCAACCCTTTGGGTGTCCCCAGAACATTCAGCGGGGCCCCATTCCTCCCACAGCCTTTAAATATCTCTGCGCTCTAGGAGACCCAGCAGCCCTTCTACACATTCTGCAGGGGAGCCCAATCATTAGGTCACAGCCTATCATACAGCGCAGCTGTGTGGCATGCTAAAGACATTTTGAGGAGTTTGAGAAAGCTGACCTGGAAATGCATCCTGTCCATCACTTGCCATTGGCTTTGTGGTTTTTAACTCACATTTTCTTGCTTCCCATTTGCTAGATTTATTTGCTTGAGGCTTTCCAGGATGTTTGTTCCACCCCACGAGAAAGCCGTGTTCACTGAAATACTTTCACAAGCTTCTTTCCTGTCAACAGGCCTTTAAATCTTGTTCTAATCTGTCACGTTTGTTGTGTCAAATGTGCTGTGCTTTTGTGGGAGCCTGATTACTTTGTTTTGCTTTCTGCTGACTTCAAAGTGACAACCATTATAGGAAAGAGGAATGCAGCCTTTCTCCATGGAGCCTGCTTGTGCCCTTTTTTAGGCCGAGCTTAGCAGTGCACAAGTGCTGCTTTTCCGGCGTGTTGGTATCTATATGGGCTTTTTACAACGCCCACCTCACACCCATCACTTACACTCATAAGTGGGCTTGCCTTTCAAAAATTCTTTGATGACATTGGTAAAAGCTTTACGTTTGTCTCGCCTTGGGGCAGTTTTGTTACCGCCTTGGGGACCGACCCTGTTACATGGATTTTTGCACTTTTGTCGACATGTTTGACTGCAAGCGAAATTCCTTTTCCTTTTGTGTCTCTCCTTCGCTCTCATGCTCATGTCGGCCATGGCGCTTTGACTTGACTTGTTTATGTCAACTGTTTTACTTTTCATTTTCAATTTATGTGGCAAGAAAAGCCCAGTTAGGAATTTACAACACTAATAGCTCTAACTCGAGCAAACTCGAGACCCATTGCATTGTAAATGCTTGTTTATTTTAGACATAGTCATCTCAAAAGATATCTTGTTCTTCATCAGCCACATCGTAAAACAATTTAACAATGCTTGGTTTTCACTTTGATGTGTAAAGCATAGCCTTTATTTATGACATATCTGGCAACTCGTTTGGGGGAGTTGGATACGTTTAAAGGCACTTTTTATTAAAACATTTGTGTTTGTTTACCTACAAAATAATTATTTAGTCTGCCTGCAACTTTGCCTTTCTCAAAACACTTACATTACTGGAAATAAAGATTTCCTCATGTTACCTTGCGGACACTGGGGCCATGATTTTGATGATGCAGCAGGTGCAGTGGCACAGGGGCCAAAAGCTCTAGGAAATCCACTGAGCACTGATTATTGCTATATCTTGCCACTGAACTAGCAGTCCCAAACTCAGTGTCCATGCAGGCACTAGGGCCATGATCTGGATGGTGCAGCAGGTGCAGTGGCATAGGGGTGAAAAGCTCCAGAAAACCCACCAGGCACCCATCAGTGCTACATGGTACCACTGAACAAGCAGTCCCAAGCGCAGTTTCCTTGCAAGCATCAGGGGGCCACGATTTGGATGGCGCAGCAGGTGCAGTATCACAAGGGCCAAAAGCTCCAGGAAAGCAACAAGCACCGATTATTGCTACATGTTGCCATTGAACAAGCAGCCACAAGCGCAGTTACCTTGCAGCCACTAGGGCCATGATCTGAAAGGTGCAACAGATGCAGTGGCACAGGGGCCAAAAGCTTCAGGAAACCCACCAGGCACCGAGTATTGCTATATGTTGCCACTGAACAGTCACAAGTGCAGTTACCTTACAGTCACTGGGGGCCACCATTTGGATAGTGCAGCCGGTGCAGTGCATAGGGGCCAAAAGCTCCAGGAACCCACCGAGCATCGATTATTGCTATATGGTGCCACTAAACAAGCAGTCACAAGCGCAGTTACCTTGCAGGCACTAGGGGGCCACCATTTGGTTAGTGCAGCAGGTGCAGTGGCACAGGGGGCAAAAGCTCTAGGTAAGCCACTGAACATAACCATTGCACCCAAAGTAACACATAGCCTAAAGCATCTCTGTATTAAAAGATGTAACTTATCGGAGTTTTCTGTGTACCTACAACTTGTGATACATTCAGCACATTCATATGTCACATTTTCAGTTTTGTATGGTCCTAAAATGCTTCTGAATCTGGATACAGTAACACCTTGGCAAGGGCATTCACCCTTCCATAACATCAGCACTCCAGCCAATGTAAACACTATATCAATACTTATAACTTACCATATGGCATTCCATACCAAGCATTGGCAAGGCCAATAGGTTTTGCCTATGCGAGATTTATTGGCTTTGCCAATTTTGTTTTAGCCATATTATACAGCAGTGTTAGCTTCAGTGCAGCATAATTGAAAATGAAAAAGTGGTAGAACATGTATAATGCTGGCTGTGAGATACAGTATTTTTTTTACATTACTTTCAGCCATTTGAAACATAGCTAAAACATTAGCAAAATCAATAATTTCACATAAGCATGATCTATTGGCTTTGCTAATGCTTGTTTTATGTTACAGCACTGCTAACCAGATTAAGGTCTCTTGCCCAGTGTCCTCCCTGGTAACAGAATAGTTTCAGTATTTGCAGCTGCATAGCCCTTTGGCGGACCCCTCTATCAAGGACTGCCTGTGTAGGGCGCTTGGTGCCCGACCGGTAATACACTGTATCTGGTGTGCAGTGACACCCATTTGTACCCAAATTTAACCTTGTTCAGTGCACTGGGAAACAATGTAATGGCTGCTGGGGTGCCATTGTGGCCTTTAGGACAGAAGGTGTAATCAGAAACATTGTATCCCCCCTCAATGCAGAGCTCACTGTCTTTCGTAGGGGTCCTTGTGAAGCAGTAGATTTCTGTACCTGCTCCCTTCAATTAATTCGGCCCTTCGCTTCAATCTCTTGCATGTGTTCCTACCGCTACAACTCCTAACATTCACTGACTGATGTGATCCATGCGCCTGCCCATGAATCTACAGGCAGTTTCTTTTTAACCCCTTCGCTTCTAGGCCCCCGGCGCCTACCCCAGAGCTAAGCCTTTTTTTGGCTATTTGGGGTAGTTTGCGCCTAGGACCCCATAACTTTTTGTCCACATGAGCTATCCATGCCAAATTGAATCCAGTTTTTTCCAACATACTAGGGATTATAAAGGTATCCAGGGTTTGTGGATTGCCCTGGAAGAGACCGAGAAATTAGCCAAAATATATCTACATTTTGTTTTTGGGGGGGAAAAATGTGAAAAAGGTGCTGCAGAAGATAGTGTCAGTTTTTTTCATACAAATGACATCAACGAAAGGTTTGCAGTGCTAAAATCACCATCTTCCCACCTTTCAGGAACAAACAGACTTTATTCAGAAAACCACATTCTCTAACACCGTTTTGGCAATTAATGGTTATAAATAGGGTTAGGGTTCATTAACGGGTATTTTTGGAATTATGTTATATTTTTATCAGTGTTCTCGCTTACGAGTTAATCCTTATTGCGACATCCCTCTAAATTGAAGACATTTTTAATACCAATTATTTCTGTAGTATCTGTCATAATTTTCAGTTTTCACATATGCCCTCCTCTGCCCCTGTATTGTGTAAACATGACCCTTTTCTTCCCACTCTGACATCTGATTGGCAGGTGCTTCTTCTTTTACGTGCACTGAGCAGAGATGGCCTTTTCTTGGTGTCCAATTACAAGCATTCGGTTTGGTGTCGTGGAAATTAATGTTTATGTTCAGTTTAGCCGCCCGCCTACCTTCCCCCTTGCTCGCCCTCATTCTTTGCCAGTTCCGCATCTCCTCTGAAAATGCTCCTTTTTGCTACTACTCCTTCTCTCTTCTCTTTCCTTTTACTGTTTCTTTCTCTTTTTTATACAAGGAAAAACATCCACACATAAATGAGCAACCACCAACAATGCAGTTTGAAAACAACGGCACAGTGACCAGTCCTGCCACCAGAGCTATCACACTACAACCAGAAACTGTTGGAACAGGCACCTGAAACTGTTGGCTCTGGCTCTGACTTTCTTGGCCCTGGCTCCTGATACTATTGGCATTGGCACTGGAACGTTTTGCAGTGGTATTGGGAGCTCTCAATAATGCACCTGGAGCTACTGGATCAGTGAACGAATGCCTCTGCCCCTGGGAACCAATAGCACTGGTGCCAGGAAACATCACATTGCCATTCGGAACCATTAGCATTAAGATCAGCAATGCCAGTTGGAACCATCTGCACTTCCACAGAGAACTAAGAGCTCTCCCATCAACTCTACGGTCATACAGGGACCACCAGTATCATCTTTGCGGTAAATGATATATACCTAATTCACAGAAACATGTAACACACAACAGAGTGGGCGCAGCCCTGGATTCTAGTGATATATTGGGTTGTGAGAAAACCTTGAATCTAGTGGCAGATATTAAAGTAGTAGCACACCTGGGATATCAGGATGAGAGTCAGCCAATTTGCCATTTGGGAACTTCAATTTACCTAGCAGCACAGCCATGTTTAAAGTAATTGTTTTCCATTTGTGCAAAACATCAGACAGCTGCAGCAGCCCTGGGTTCTAGTGCATTATCGAGCTGTGAGGAAACTGTGAAAGATACTAAGGTAGTAGAACACCTAGGATCTACTGACAGAAGGGGGTGCAATCCAGTGATCGGTATCAGGATGAGAGCTTGATCAAGAGATGTGACCAAAATGTGTTCTTTAGACTCTAAATGTAGACATACTAGTGTCAGAGTCACCATATCCTCGGGGTTTGTGCACATTCCCAACACATCCACCACTGAACAGCTCCAAGACTCTGATAGATAAATCACAGAGACTGAGAGAGTTCAAGAGGAGAAGAGGGGATTAGGAAGGGAACGGCTGGGAAGGAGACCTGTACTAAGAAAAAGGTTAAAACACACAATATGAAAATTATATCTCCTGAAATCAATACTAAACTATGATTCTAAGCCTAGTCACTCTGAAAACATGAACAATCTAGAGTTAAGTTTAAAATGACTAAGTTTCAAGATGGCCGGATACCTGTAGGGGAATCAACATGAATTAAAGGAAAACTTTCTTATTCAAGTACTTTCCTTTACATGAGAATCAGAAAAAACATTCTGACTAAATTGGAAACCAGTCATATAAACTCTGTTTTGAGAATGTATACTAGGACCATACAATATTGCATCTAGAAACTATGTGTACTCTTAAATGTTTTCAACACAAATTACGAATATTGCAGATATATATATATGTATAGTAAACACCATAAAAGGATTGTGCACCATGAATAACACAATATGGATTCAGGAAACAAATCACATAACTAGTCAACTCAAATATTACATAATAAATATCTTGTGGCATACAATAAACAACATGAATTAAACTTGAGGAGAGAATTGTGCGTCTTGCCAATTCGAGTGTTACCATGTAAAATACCAAGAAATGGTGACATGCAATGAATATCAAAGTCAAATCCTCATTAATCGAATCGCGCGTCTTTCCGATTCGTAAAACACGATATAAATGTCAAGGATTAACAGCTCACATTAAATAACAAGATCAAAGTACAATGAAACAAATCGCGCTTCTTTTGCCGATTCTTAAGCCACCATGTAAATGTCAAGAAATGGTAGCGTGCAATGAACAACAAAGTTAAATGCTTATGAAACGAGCTGCGCGTCTTGCCAACTCGTAAAACATCATGTAAATGTCAAGAAATATCAGCTCGCAATGAACAACAATGTCCAAACACCAATAAACGAATCGCGCGTCTTGCCGATTCTTAAGCCACCACGTAAATGTCAAGAAATGGCAGCGCGTAATGAATAACGAAGTCAAATCTTTATGGAATAAATTGCGCGTCCTCCCTATTTGCAAACTACCATATAAATGTCAAAAAATGGCAGCGTGCAAGTAATCTGTTAGTCATTTAAGAATTAAAATCAAGAATATGAAAATTCTCAATTAAGGTGTTGGGAAATGTCCAACCACCGTCTTACCGCCTGGAAACAATGATCACCAATGAGAGATGAGGGCAGAAGACTGGAAGATCCAAATAGGCCGCCGGGACAGGAGCTCAGGAAGAAGCTGCTGCTCTGCACCGGGACCTCTGAATAGTGAGCACTGGGAGTTGGGCTGACTCTCTTTTATAGAGTCTGGGCCCAGCCCAGAACCACGCCCAGGCATGTTGCAGGGAAAGTCTCTGGAAGGCCCTGGAAAGGGGCCACACCCTAACACACTCTGAAAACCTGCAGCAATACATTGCAAAGGACCAGTATTTGTAAACATATTAAAAATAAGTTGTCAGGATTGAACTCTGCAATGCAAAAGGTTAAACCACAACATATCAGCACAATGCATAAATTACGTTGTTTTAAGAGTGCTGGGTTTTTGCATTTTTGTCGCCAATAGAGCGCGTACTGCTCTGGTGTTGACAACTAGGCATGCTTTGGTCCAAATAGGTATTTGTAAAGTAGGGCATATAATTTAAGGACATCTAGTATTCCTCTGCACAGTACCACAAAAGTAGGAAAATACAGTAAAACCATATATTTCCGATAGAGTGCACCGAAAGAGACTACGAAGGGGCCCCATGAGTGAAGTACTTGAAGGGATTAAATTCCTTGTGGACAGAGGACAGGATAACGGATTGATCACTGAGACGGAGGAAGGATTTCAGTACACTGAGAAACCAAAGGCTTCCTATTTCTACATCTTACCGCAGGTACACAAAGGTATGGTTCCCCCCCCCCGGAAGTCCAGTTGTGTCAGGAATTGGCTCAGCGTTAGAACCACTCTCAAAATTCTACAACTGGTTCTTGAGACATCTAGTAGAGAAAACCCCCACCCACCTGAAGGACTTTAACCCAGAGGAGGAACTCCTGAATGGAATGGCCGTGAAAGCCCTCTATATTAGCATTCCACAGAAAGAATCATGCTATGCTATGTCAATTTCTAAAAACCTTTGCTACCCTTAGGCTTTCCAGCACTGCTTAAAACACAGCTTTGCTTCCTGACATATAGCGGAACTCAGGAGGGCTATAGATGTGGATATAGCCATGTTTTTAGCGTTTTCCTGAACTATGATTCATTGTTTAGGTATCTTAATTTTATGGGAAGAGTGTTTTGTTTCAAAGTTTGGGGATGAGATAGGAAAAAGACCGACCACCCCATTGAAGGCCATTGAGTCCATCCTCTCGGATACTTCATGGGAGTATATGACACCGAAGGATTTCATTCTGGACTTTGCACACTTAGCTCTCACATGAAACTATTTTGGTTATGAGGAAGAATTCTTTCTACAAACCCATTGGACTTCGATAGGAAGCACATTTGATCAAGGTTTGGCCTGCCTCTCTGTTTATAGTCTAGAAAAGAAATTCATCCTGCACCATGAGAACCCGTACTATGGAAAGATCCGCTTGAAAATGATACATTGACAACGTCGTTTTGATCTGGGGCGGAACAACGGATGAAGCAAAGGAGTTCACCATTTGGCTTAATTGTGTAGACCCTTTCCTCAAATTCACATGCACCATGAGTAATCTGGAGTTGAACTTTATAAATCTCAGAATCTTTGTGGCAGGAGGTTCCTTACGAACAAAGGTTTATCAGAAACACACTGATAGGAACAATCTTCTGCTGTTAAGCAGCTTCCATCCCAGGAGTCTACGAGGGAACTGTCCTTTAGATCAATTTCTGTGCTTGAGAAAGAATTGTGCTATGAAAAAGGACTACAAAAAACATGCACAGGCTCTCGCAGAGACTTGAAGAATGAGGATAGCCCTCTAAGATCATTATTGGAGCAGGGAAAAGGGCACGAAATAACAACCGTGACCAGTTATTAAAGAGCAGAATGACGGAACCCAGAAAGAATCTGATTTGTGTGACCATTTACAGTCCATTCTCCAACAAGGTTAAGAGACTGATTGTAGGAAAATGGCTCCCTGTTGCAGTTACCCCCCACTTTTTGCCTGGTGAGGGCATAGCTCTGCATGAGCAAAATGCTCCTACAGTGTCTAAGTCTATTCTTAGACATTGTAAGTACTGTGTGGCCATATTAGGTATATGGTCTGGGAGTTTGTCAAAAACGAACTCCACAGCTCCATAATGGTTACACTGAATACTGGGAAGTTTGGTATCAAACTTCTCAGAATAATAAACCCACACTGATGCCAGTGTTGGATTTATTTAAAAATGCACACAGAGGGCATCTTAGATATGCCCCCTGTATTTTACCCAGTCCTTCAGTGCAGGACTGACTGGTCTGTGCCGGCCTGCTGCTGAGAGCCGAGTTTCTGGCCCCCTGGGGCGAGGGCCTTTGTGCCCTCTGAGGCCAGAAACAAAGCCTGCTCTGGGTGGAGGTGTGCTTCACACCTCCCCCCTGCAGGAACTGTAACAGCTAGCAGTGAGCCTCAAAGGCTCAGGCTTCGTGTTACAATGCCCCAGGGCACTCCAGCTAGTGGAGATGCCCGCCCCCTGGACACAGCCCCCACTTTTGGCGGCAATTCCAGGGGAGATAATGAGAAAAACAAGGAGGAGTCACCCACCAGTCACGACAGCCCCTAAGGTGTCCTGAGCTGAGGTGACCCCTGCCCTTAGAAATCCTCCATCTTGATTTTCGAGGATTCCCCCAATAGGAATAGGGATGTGCCCCCCTCCCCTCAGTGAGGAGGCACAAGGAGGGTGTAGCCACCCTTAAGGACAGTAGCCATTGGCTACTGCCCCCCTGACCTAAACACACCCCTAAATCGAGTATTTAGGGGTGACCCTGAACCCAGGAAATCAGATTCCCGCAACCTGAAGAAACAAGAAGGACTGCTGACCTACAGGCCTGCAGAGAAGACGGACAACGACAACTGCTTTGGCCCCAGCCCTACCGGCCTGTCTCCAACTTCGAAAACCTGCAACCAGCGACACATCCGACAGGGACCAGCGTCAGTCCTCTGACGCCTCAGAGGACTGCCTTGGACTAAAGGACCAAGAAACTCCTGTGAGCAGTGGCCCTGCTCAAAACCAGCAACTTCTTTGCAACAAAGAAGCAACTTCCAAAGACTTCACGTTTCACGCCAGAAACGTGAGACTTCACACTCTGCACCCGACGCCCCCGGCTCGAGATCCAGAGAACAAACACCACAGGGAGGACTCCCCGGCGACTGCAAGCCCGTGAGTAGCCAGAGACGACCCCCTGAACCCCAACAGCGACGCCTGCAGAGAGAATCCGGAGGCTCCCCCTGACCGCGACTGCCTGTAACAAGGGACCCAATGCCTGGAACCAGCACTGCACCCGCAGCCCCCAGGACCTGAAGGAACCGAACCTCAGCGCTGGAGTGACCCCCAGGCGACCCTCTGCCTAGCCCAGGTGGTGGCTGTCCCGAGAAGCCCACCCTGTGCCTGCCTGCACGCACCGCTAGAGTGACCCCCGCGTCCCTCCATTGTTTCCTATCTAAAACCCAATGCCTGCTTTGCACACTACACCTGGCCACCCCTGTGCCGCTGAGGGTGTGTTTTGGGTGCCTACTTGTGTCCCCCCCAGTGCTCTACAAAACCCCCCTGGTCTGCCCCCCAAGGACGCAGGTACTTACCTGCTGGCAGACTGGAACTGGAGCACCCCTGTTCTCCATAGGCGCCTATGTGTTTTGGGCACCTCTTTGACCTCTGCACCTGACCGGCCCTGAGCTGCTGGTGTGGTAACTTTGGGGTTGCCTTGAACCCCCAACGGTGGGCTGCCTATGCCCCAGAACTGAGACTTGTAAGTGTTTTACCTACCTCACAAACTACCCTTTACTTACCTCCTCCAGGAACTGTTGATTTTTGCAGTGTCCACTTTGAAAATAGCGTATTGCCATTTTTACAAAGACTGTATATGATATTGCTTTTATTCAAAGTTCCTAAGTTATCTAAGTGAAGTACCTTGCATTTAAAGTGTTTACTGCAAATCTTGAACCTGTGGTTCTTAAAATAAACTAAGAAAATATATTTTTCTATATAAAAACCTATTGGCCTGGAGTAAGTCTTTGAGTGTGTGTTCCTCATTTATTGCCTGTGTGTGTACAACAAATGCTTAACACTACCCTCTGATAAGCCTGCTGCTCGACCACACTACCACAGAAATAGAGCATTAGAATTATCTAATTTTGACACTATATTACCTCTAAGGGGAACCCTTGGACTCTGTGCACACTATTTCTTACTTTGAAATGGTATATGCAGAGCCAACTTCCTACACTGATCAATAATTCGTCAAGACAGGACTTTTGAACCTGGAGAGACCCATATTTTCCTTTAAATGGGTAAGAAGCCTGCAGGATCAAATTGTACATACACAACCATCAACCACAAGACCTGTTGCGAGCTAGAGGACTCTCTGGGACATGCCCCAGACTAGAGGCCACTCCCCGCGTGGGAATTTCAATGTGTGTCGTCTCACTAAAAAAACAAATGAGATCGACCTGGGCTTAGCAACCGCATGTGTCTTAACACATTTTTGCTAATTGCAACACAACAAATGTGGTGTATGTCATGGTATGTTGGCATGACAACTAGACCGGTAAAGGTCAGAATTAAGAGCACAGGAGTACATTTAGATGTAGAAAAAGGCCACCAAGATGATGCGCCACTTCACAGAGATGAGACATAGCACAGGTGATTTCACCCGGTGCGTCATTGAGCGACTAGTACCAGGGAACAACAATCTACCAAGTGCATTGTTCAGACTGGAGGAGAGATGGATTTATTGGTTACATGCAGATGCCAGGGGACTGAACAAAGACATCCCATGGTCCCAGTTAGGGTTTAAGTAGAAACCAGAAAATGGGGATTTAGCCTATCTGTAGGAAAGTGGAGTATTATGTGGTGTGGGGGTTAATCCTCACCGTATAATAGTCTCACAATACCTCAAAAAGATTGTCCTTGGATTCACACTAGTAAATCCATAGCTCAGTCCTGGTAAAGTGCCAAAGAGCAGTCAGGCTTTGCTTAGAGGAACATGTTTTAAGCATTTCAGAGTATCAACATGAACAATAAGTAACTGACATGACTTGAAAGAAATCCTATACCAATTTATAGAAGTAGAGCTTATTTTTATCCTAATTTAGACACCAAAGTAAACAGAATTGCTTAAGTATAACTGGAGTTATCGATTTTTGAAGCAAAATTAAATCACAGCAAAAATGGCATTGAAACGTTACGTTGAAGTCAATGGAGAAAACCCACTAGTGACAAAGGACCACTTAGAGGTCTAGTTACGTGGAACCCTTGCAGGGTTACAGTTGTGCAAATCCTATGACCAGCACACAACAGTAAGTTCAGTTTTACCTGGCCTGTGGAATCCATGTGCTGTGTTGTCCTGGCTCTCTGTGGTGCTGAGCAGGACTTGCGCTGGGGCTGATTTTACCACATACACGACGATGTAGTGAAGAAGATGCAAAAACTCATCTGGAGCTTTTTTGGCAATGTTGGATGCAGGCTGCACGGTGTACCCTGCAGTTGCAGCGTCGAGTGTGGGGTCAGTTACCAGGCTGGCAAACAGCAAGCCTTGGCAGCGGTAAAGGTGATGAAAAGCTTTGGGAACGTCACAGGGTCCGGGGGAGGGACATAGCAGCCTGAAACGTTTGGGGAAGGTGAGACTACAACTCCCAGAAGACAGAGGGCCACCTGGATTTGGGTGATCCCACTGAGGCCTGATGTTCGGTTAATCTTTGGATCCCGCAAGCGTTTGTACCTGCAGTTTGCAGGGGACTAGTGCCACTAGGGTGCTTCTGGCATCCACAGGGATCTCTGTGGTCAGGAGTGTGAGTTTGAGTCAAGGATTAGGGTCGTTCATGCGGTTCCCAGTCTGTTTCTTCAGGGACAGAGTATTCCTCTTATGCCTTGTTGCAGTGGGCAAAGTCCGGTTGTCGGTAATACAGGGCCCCTCTTGGTCCTTCTTCAAAATCAAGTACTCAGATCTGAGGTTTTAGTGCCAAGGGTGACCCTTAAATCCTGAATTTTTGGCAGTTAGGGGAATGGATGCTTGTTGCCAATGGGAAGCTAGGTCTTAAAGCTAAGCTGCCCCTGAGGTGACCACATCCGGTTGGGTGGGTCCCCTTTTTCTACCCAGAATTCTCTATTCAGCCACTCCTAAGGCGGCAGAAATCAAAATTTAGTGCACAGACCGGGCTGCTCACCCTAGAGGTGTGTTCAGCCTGCTGGGTGTGTGCACTGTCCTGCATATCTAATTTCCCACCTGACCGCGAGCAAATGTGCCTGGGGGCAGGGAGAAGGCTGTTTCCTCCTCTCAGGGACAACACAGATGGCTATCAGTGGCAGTGAAGCCTTTGAAGCTCACCGTCCTGATGTACCTATTTACTAGCCTGGCTAGGGTGCGGTGGGTGTGACCTCCTTCCTGCCTCAGCCTTTGTCTTTGACTCTCAAGAGTGTCCAAATTACCTGGCAGGCGGTCACAACCCTGTCTTGGTGGCAGCAGGCATTGGAGAGCGCAGGCTGACCAGCCAGAGCACAAGGCAGTTGGGGCAGACAGGTGGTAACCTGTAAGGTGCCACCTGGGTACATGCCAGCCACCGGTCACCATCAGATTCAGGGTAGGGTGTCAGGGGAGAGAAGGTATGTTGTTTGACACTAAACTCGATATACCTAGGCATACCATAATAAAGCTAGTGACCTAGGTCTGTCCTGGTGCAAGTCCCATGTTATCCTATGAACCGGCTATCACGTAGAGTGTACTTTGATGGAAAAGACACTGTAGAGGCATATATGCCTGCACCTTAAATAGAAAGCACCCTACCTCCTGGGCTGCTGAGGCCTTCCTTAGGTGTGTCTGATTTATACGTAAGGCATTGGGACTGTGTCACTCACGGTGAAGGCACAATCGAACCTGAGAAGTTTGCACTGCTCCTGCAGTCTGCAATGACAGGCATACTAGCAGTAATTTGCTTGGGTCACTCAGGGTGGCACAACCAATACTTTAGGCCCAGGTGACCCCTTTAACACTCATGTCCTGGGCACTCCTGGTACCATATACTAGAGACTTGAGGGAGTTAAAGTACATCCCAATTGGGAATACCAATTCACATTGACCAATTTAGGGAAAGAACACTGGCACTGGTACCAGGTTAGTAGGTTCCAGTGCACTGTCAGAGTCGAAAACCAGTATCCAGTAGTTCAAATAGAGGGCAAAAAAGTGGGGGGCATCTGCAAACAGCCCAGTTTTCTTACACTATCCATGTCAGGATCACGTCAGCTTTGTCATGTACCATAATGGAACTGCTTGATGCAGCAATAATTATGTGGTTCTCTTTGTATGTTGACACAAGTACAGCTATGTAATTATGCAAATTTAATCTGTAAATTTGATCTTCCTGTTCGATTTTAGGCACAATATGCCCGGATTAGATGATAAAAACTTTTGAAGTCATTTGCAAAGTAGTGTTGACTTAATTACATTATAATGTCATGTATAATGACTAAGGCCTGGGGCATCCAGTACACTGCGCCTTGTGAGCATATTAAGGGCTTAATATAGGTGAACCCCACCCATATGCAAAGAGATAAGGATCAGATAGTTAGATCCTGTGAGGGCCCTGTTGGGGGTGTGTGTGGGTGTTTTAGGGTTGTTTGCTAGATCCCAGTAACACTACTTCAGGGATGGGGGGATTTTTCCTACCCCACTCCTGAGTTTTTTTATACTAATCACCCTCTTTACTTATATGTGGTTTCCTATCCAACCCCTTTGTATCTAGCAGGGACCTGATGTGGTACAAATACTGTTTTCCTATGGTTTTCCTGAGGAGAGTGGGATACCGTAGGATAGAGTCTAAATTTCCCAGCATTCCCGGTTACACTGACCAATTATGTCACATACGAGTGCCTTGGATTCTAAAAGATGGCCCGGCCAGGTACACAATTAGATAATATGGTGGGACTCTCACCTAGATGAAGTAAGGCTGGGTGAGATTGGGGGGGGCTGAATATCTCTGGATTTTTTCATTCAGGTATGATGCGCATCCCCTATAGGGTGACCACCTGGCACTGAGGCAAATTCTGGACAGGACTGTAAAAAATTCAGGACAAAGGGTCAAAATTCAGGACAAAAATTCAGGACAAAGGGTCAAAATTCAGGACAAAATTTCAAGAACAAACGTCAGTTTTACAGAGACACGCAAGAGAGGCCATGCCTCACTATGTTGTCAGTGCATTTATTTACTCTTTTTTAACATAGCACTAGTTATTCACTGTGGACCTTTTGTGATTGCCTCCTCGTGTGCTACATTCAGGTGTCACATTACGTCCTTGTTCAGTAGTAAATGAATGCCCTTCACGGCAAAGCCATCACCCCTACCAAAATCTACCCGATCTTTCCTGAAGAGAAAGTAACAGCAAAATTTTGATTATGTTTATGAACATTTCAAAACCCCTGGCACACAGTTTGGGAAACATTAAGGTAATTAACCTTATGCTAGTTTAAACAAATTGAACAAAAACATCTGGCTTACCCCAACCGCCCAGGGACTTTCAACCTATTTTTTTTTAAAGAGGCAGGGCAGATGGTCTGGTTGACAGTCTCACACCTAATGACAGGATGTGATGTACCCATAACTTGTCTGTGGTCTCACTGCACTAGAGTGTATGTTTGGGACTCTACATTTATCTCAGAAATGGGAGCCCGGACTACTAATCGGAGATAATAAAAGAGTAGGATGAAATCGAGATCAAATGGGAGATCCATGGCAAGTAATTCAAAGGATTGTTGCTAACAACTGGATAAATAAAGAAGAGAAGAACAAGGTGGGACAATTCCTAAAATCAGACAAGATGGGTCCACCAAGACTATTTGAAGGTATTGGGTACCTGGGGAGTTGTCTGCACACAGGAGCGAAACAGAAGGGGCACTGTCAAGTGGCTGAACAATCAACACCCATCCACCTTGGCAAACTCTTCTGGTGCAATGGTTCGCTGTTAGTGCTTGTGAAGGGTGAGCAGGGACCAGACCCCTTGCAAGGTTGTGCAAGGCAATTGCCCGCTTAGTCCATGTCCTTATATGGTTTTGAAATTGAGCAAAAGCCAAACTAGAGATCTGGGTTATCCCTAAGTGTCAAGTACACATAGAATCTTCAAAATATTTGGGATGTAAATTGCACAAACAAAATTTTCAAATTTTCAAATTTAATTAGTGTTTCTTTAACATATGGCACTGTTTTCGCCTTCATACACAATTAGATCTCAGATTGAACTGGGAACCAGTTACCTTTCGATACCTAATGATTAATATCTACCATTCTTACACTGATTTCCAGGATGAAAATCTCGGCAGAGCGAACGGTCCCTCCAAGCCCAGTTTGCTTTTTGGTCTTCTCTTCTGCTTTCTGTAGAGGCCATGTGGCACTAGTGAAGATGGTGTGTTACCCCAATGATAGTATTATTTTGCAAACCTTCCCCTGCTCAACCTTCATTCCTTCTTCAGACAGGCCACACATCTGATTTGGTCGCTGCAGCGCCATCTGGAGCTCTTTCCACTCTAAAGCTAACTGTGACTGCGGGTGGATTAGATCTTCTGGACTTAGAATGCTTTTATTCAGCTGCAGATGTCCAATGGGTGGCTCACTGGCTTTCTGCCCACCTCCCTGCATGAGATGGGGTTTACCAGTAAAGACTTTTAAGGAAGGCTTAATGCACTGCTCATCGTTTCCTACTGACCATTCTATGGATCACCATCCGGGGTTATCATGCATGGCTTTCTCTTGCCTTGCCAGAACCTGTAAACTCACTGACACGAAGAAACCCTATGCTCCTGCACTACCTTTGCTAAGCCTTCCCACTCGCACAGGATGGCTGTGCTCAGAGCAACTCCATCAGTGGCATGTTGCAGGTGTCTTAAAATTGGGGACTTTGTTTCTGAACAGTGAGCTACTAAATTTCCAAACCCATGTGGCAGACTACCATCTTCACCCCGGTCAACTTCTTACTTACAGCCACCTTAAATAATCATTAAATGCCCTATTTCATGTCTGCTACCTAGCACTAACCCTACAAGAGGTGTGCCAGAAGCTCTCTACCATAGGAAATGGTGGCAAACTGATGGAATGGGTGTACAGACCTATCCTGCAACATGGAAACCACTCCAGGTCTTCTTGTCATACTGCCTGGGTGATTGATGTACCAAACCTCTGCAAGATATGGACTAAAATACTGGACTTTCCCCATAAAGTATCCCACAGCTGTCACTTTAAGTAAATTCATAGTGCTTCCTTGTGAATGTATTCTGCCCGTTGCTTGCCATTGGCCTTGTGGTTTGTAACTCACAATTTGTTGCTTTCAATTTGCTGGCTTTATTTGTTTTAGGCTATGCAGCTTGAATTCCTCCCTTCCCTTGCCAAAACGTTATTTACAGTATCCTGCCAAGTGCTCCCTTTCTGTAAACAGGCCTGTAAATCTTGTTCTTATCTTGTCATATTTGCTGTGCATTCAAAGAACAAAGTCAAATGTCAGGCTCTGTCTTCGGTGGGAACTTAGTGTTTACTTTCCTTTCTCTGACTTCAAAGTGAGAGGATTTATGCGACAATCTTGCTGGATACTGGGGATAGGAAAGAGTTTTTTCTATCACATGACAACATTTAAATAGACTTCAGAATATATCAGAATTAGAAGTACAAATCAAGCACATTTTTGTTAATTCTGACCTGTGCTGGAAACAAATACCTTTACATGATTAAAACAAATCATTGCATTAGGTGATGCAATTTCCACACATCATCGTCTCTGCACAATATAGTTTGATTTGAAAAACTGTATATCTGTGCTAATGTAATGGTCATTTCAATCAAAAATGTGTTGTCTGTAATGGCAGTGTGTTCCCACACCATGCATGCTCCACTCCACTCTGCTCTGCACCACTCCACACCACTGCACCCTACTCTGTATCACTCCACTTTACGCCACTCCATGCCACTGCACTCTTCTCCATTCGGAACCACTCCACATTATGCCACTGCTCTCTATGCTACTTCACATTATGCCTCTCTACTCTACTCTGTACTACTCTACTCTAAGCCACTGCGCTCTGCTCGTCTGCACGCCATACCACTCCAGTCTAGGCAACACCATTCTAATCCGCACAACTCCACTCTCTGCCACTCTGCAACGCTGCACTGTACGCCACTGCACTCTAAGCTAATACACTCTATGCTAATGCACTTTACTCTGTAACACTCAACTATATGCCCCTGCACTCTACATCAATACACTGTACATCATTCTAATCTACTCTGCACCTCTGCACTCTATGCCACGGCACTCTACACTACTTTACTCTATGCCATCACACTCTATGCCACTTTATGCAACTCCACTCTAAGCCACCTCACTCTACTGTGAAATAATCTACTTTATGCCACTGCACTCTGTGCCACTGCATTCTATGCCACTGCACTCTACCCTGCACCTCTCCACTCTATGCAACTGCACTCTACTCTGAAACAATCTATTCTACGCCACTGTACTCTATACCACTCTGACCACTGCACTCTAGTTCAATGCACTCTACACCACTGCAAGCTGACACTCTGCAACACTGCTCTGGCCGCCACTATACTCTACACCACTCTGCTCTGTACTACTTTATTTTTCACCAATATACTCTATTCCACTGCATTATATGCCACTCTACTCTGCCCAATGCCACTCTATGCAACTGCACTCTACACCAGTGTACTCTAAACAACTGCACTGCCCTTTACTCTGCACCACTGTACTCTATGCCACTGTTCTCTGTACCACTCTACACCACTGCACTGACACTCTACTCTGCAACTCTGCACTCTACAACTCTGCACTCTACACCACTCTACCCTATGCCACTGCACTCTAGGCAATATACTCTACTCTACACCACTCTACAATACTCCACTCTGCACCACTCTACACCACTACACTCTATGCCACATGAGTCTACTCTGCACTCTGACACTGCACCACTCTGCATTACTGCACTCTCTGCTACTCTATTGTATGCCACTCTACTCCACTGCACTCTATGTAACTCTACCCCATGCCACGCTATGCCACTGCACTCTGCGCCAATGCACTCTAAACAACTGCATGCCACTGCCCTCTCTGTACCACTGTACTCCACGCCACTGCTCTGTGCCACTCTACTCCACAAAACATCACTGCACTGACACTCTACTCTGCAGTGTTGCACTCTCCACCACCGTACTATACACCAATGTACTATGTACTACTGCATTCTATGCCACTGCACTCTATGCCACTCTACTCTGCATCACTCCACTCTACAGCACTTTGCCCTACTCTGCACCACTCTACACTACGCCACTGCACTCCCTGCAACGTGAGTCTACTCTGCAATCTATGCCACTGCACCACTCTACACTACTGCTCTCTCTGCCACTCTATTGTATGCCACTCTATTCCACTGCACTCTATGCCACTCTACTCGGTCCCATGCCACTCCAAGCCACTGCACTCTAAACCACTGCACTCTACGCTAACGCACTCTAAACAACTGCACTGTACCCCACTGCACTGTACTTTGCACCACTGGGCTCTATGCCACTGCTCCTATACTACTCTACTCCACTCCACACCACTATGCCACTAGCTTTAAGCCATGCTGAACAGAAGCTACTCTGGTGTATAACATGGCTAATGGCTAAAACACATTAGCAAATCCAATAACTCTTTCGTAGATGAGACCAACTGGCTTTGCCAATGTTTGTTAGTACTATGAGGTACCGAGGTACCTGAAAGAACTGTAAAAAATACAATTACATTATAATAAAGGCTGCTACAAAATGCGCAAATACATTTCGGTTAAATTTTTTTTAAAAAAAGCGCTTCTCAAATACAGATTTGAATAATATACAGTTTATACCTAGTGCTAAAAAAATGTTAAAACACTCCATTAAAACCACACACTCCACAGCTCACCTTAGAAAACCATTACAATACCTCTCTGAAAGAAATATCTTTGCCACCAGAAAACTTCAAGTGGCTCCTTTTAGTAAAGTCAATGCAGGTTTTCAAGCCCCTTTGTATTTGCAGATTTACCAGTTGCCCACATTTGCATGTGTTTAGGGAAGGAGACCCCCTGGCAAGAAGGCCTTTTCTTATCTGTCTGCCCCTCTCTCCCTCAGAGCACAGGAGACCCCCTGCCTTCCAGGCCAGCTGGGGAAACTCCTCTGCCCGTAATTTCGCCCTGCCTCCGGTGCCCTTTAGGTGAAAGGCTAAAATTACGGACAAATGCTATCCGTTAAAGCTTTCATCACGGACAACGGACAGCAGGGCGAAATTACGGACAGTCCGTTAAATTTACGGACGGGTGGTCACCCTAATCCCCTACCACATTATGGTACGGCCACACTGAGATCTGAGCCTTTGTTCCAATGCACTCTTTGATTTTAGGTTTTATTCACTGTTTTATTCACTTTACCCGTCATCGACGGGCTCTCCAAACTCGTTATTGCATAATGGTCAGGCTCCATGGATGGAGGAGCTTTTGGTTTTACATACTATCTTTTTCAGGGGACTACAATACATTGGTCTCGAATTGTGACGTTAGCATCATATCAGTGTGATAAGGTTTCCCTGGCCGCATCAAATAGGAATGACAGTGTCTGATATGGAATTCATTAAACCCTGTACCGTGCAACAGGACTCCTACAAAGTGTGTTATTTGTGATCCTGATGACCTGCTCATGAACTTTGTACTTTGGTCAGTTAAGGATAAGGTTTCCCTGCCTGCATCAGTCATTATCAATAAGGTGCAATATGGGATGTAATGAACCTTGGAGTACGCTGTGTGGTCCATTAATTAAGTATCCTAGGTGGAATATCTTTCTACCATCATATAAGCCATTAGCTACGACTCGTGAACATTGGACTTGTGTCAGTTAAGGATAAGGTTTCCCTGCCCTCATTAGTCAGTATTAGTAAGGTTCAAGAGAGAATATACTGAACCTTGGATTATGCTGTGTGGTCCCCTTCTATAGTGACTGATGGTGTAGGACCCTGATGACTGCATGGTAAGTACTGCATGTTCACTTTTTTCCATGAATTGAAGAAGTTATTGATAGAAATGAACCACATGTGTGATACATGTTCAGTTTTCAGAGTCACTCACTTTATATATTTTTTAGCTTAGAAATGGACTGGTTGGATACACCTGGTTTTGATATTTGATGTTGTTTATCTCTCTCTAGAAACACTGACAAGGATAGGGATAGGTTACACTTATTCTTA
This sequence comes from Pleurodeles waltl, assembly GCF_031143425.1. Classification (NCBI taxonomy): domain Eukaryota; kingdom Metazoa; phylum Chordata; class Amphibia; order Caudata; family Salamandridae; genus Pleurodeles; species Pleurodeles waltl. The sequence continues at coordinate 545,843,796 of NC_090440.1, read as the reverse complement.
CCTTGTTGCATGACTGGAGCCTGCTGGTCTGACAATAGGGTTTTTTGTTCTACGCCCTGACAAAGGCCAAGGACCCTTCAGCTAGAGGAGGATTTTTCAGGGGAGGTATCCTGTTACATGAAAACATGTTGGCACTAGATAATGCTGTTAATGCTGGGGTGTAGTGAGCCATTGCCACTCTAATACACCTTCTTGTGAGAGTAGAACCATTACTTGTTTTTAACCCTACCCTATGTACCCTACTAATGAAGGAGATAGCCCTGGGATTATACAGCGGTTGTTTTTTGTTGTAACATTTGGACCCCTATATTGACCCGAAACACCTTATTCTGAGCTCCTTTGTTCCTTTTTTGGGTTAAGGTTGGGACCACTGGGTTGGCACTGTCCTAACTCGGCGGGGCAGACTGGCGGACGATGACGCGTGCCACAACTATGTGGGTTAGGCCTTTCTGTCCATAAACACCTGGGTGTCTTGGGAATATTGGGAGTTCTAGCCCTCTTAGCCAGGGATCAGGGATTCCTTAGGTAGTCCATGGGAGTCACTTCAGATTGCCCTTCCTTGGTGCGAAGTTTTCACTGAAAGGAAGACATCAATATGTGCCCTTATGTCCACTCCTTTGGTCCACTGAGTGCAGGGATACCCGCTGTGCATAGGATAGAGATTCTGGGATGCATGAGACCCTATACCATTTCTTTGGATATATTATCAGCATCTCCTGACATTGATATCAAGAACAATTTCCAAACTGTGCACATTTCCTCTTTCACAAGGCTTGTGCCTCAGTCCTCTCTCTTACCTACCTTATGACTCATTATCATTTTACACTCATCTTGTCAGTGTTCTAATCTCTCGCTCACCCTTCTTTTCCCTTACCTACTTTACTCATGTTTTCCTCAGACCCCTGCTTCTTTCATGTGCCTCTTAACTCTTTCATCCATTGTATCACTCAATCCAGTGCTCTATCAGGCTTGTATGTAAGTCAGATTTCATAGGGTTTGTGCCTCACTCCCATCTTGTGCCTTGTTTCACTTTCTCATATATAATGTTCTTTGGCCCATTTTCTCATCCAACTTCTTTCCCACTCCTCTTCATCTGATTTTCTCCTTGCGCTTTCTCATCACTCTCATGCACGTCTCACTGCTTTCATCCATCTCATGCAGCTATTTACGCTCTCATCAGGTTTGTGCCTTGGTTGTCCAGTTTAAGCCTTTCCCATCACCAACTCTCAGGCTTGCACTCCAGTCTCTTACCCATCTTTTGCCTTGGTGTCCTCCCATTCAGTGTGCGTCCCAGTCCCCACACATCTACATTGTGCAACTGCCCCCTTATTCGTCCGACTTATGCCTCCCTCATCTTTATCAGTTGACCTGTGCTTGTTTCCCCTCTCCATATAATCCAGATTGTGTCTTATCCCACTCCGTCATATAGTGTCTCAGGTTTATCCTTCATCAGTCTTTTTTCCAGCTTCCTCCTTATCCAACTTACTACCCTCTATCATCTAGCCTAAACCTTGCTCCCTTTTCTCATTTATATAATGTCCCATTCCACTCTCTCATCCATATTATGTCACTGCCCCATGCATATTTTACTTTGTGTTTGTCCCTCTCTCTTATCTGTATTTTGCTCTGTTTCCATCTCTCACCATCCGGTGCTTCAGTTTCCTCTTTCATCTGGTCTGCTCTCCTACCTCTTATGGCTGCTATCAGTCTCTCTGATCATCCACTGTCTCGCTTCACTCTGGTGCCTTGCACTGCTCATTCACCCTTTCTGTGCCTGTTTTATTCTGTCATCGATTTCATGCACAGGTCCCTCATTTTATCAATCATCTATCTCCCTCCCTTGAGCCAACTTGCTTCTTATGTCCCTCTCACATCTCTCTGTTTTGTACCTTATACCCTACTCTCTCTTTTGGCTTGAGTCTCACTTCCCTATCTCATTTCTCCTGTGTCTTGCTCCCCTCTCATCCAAATAGGGCAGTTGTGCCTTGGTACAGTATGCGTCTAGCTAATCTTTCTCATATGTTGGTCATTTACTAGCCTTTGTCATACACCTTGTTTCTCGCCCCATCCCCTTTTCCAGATTCTGTGCCTCTCCCTCCTCTCACCAGCTTTGTTCCTTTGCCTTCTTTCTCATCCACTGCGTACTACGGTACTCTCCTTCATTTACTTTATGCCCAGCTCAGCTCCCATTGGCCTAGCACCGTACCCCACTCATCCTCCATTTGGCTATTTTGCTTTTGCCTTTATTAATTTACGTTTTCTTCGAGCTAGACATGCTCTGACTATGTAGCTTCACATATTATCCATTAAAACCTACTATTATCCCTAAATTGTTTGAGGTCTTAGCATAACTTAACTATATGGAAACAAACACATTCATAATGTAAAGGGAAACATAATATAAAATATTCAGAGCCTGCTTTTCTTACAGTATACATTGTAAATCTTAGTATATTACTGCCATCATATAATTGTCCTGAAACTCCTTTACATAAAAATTAGTCCTCACAAAAAGGCCCCCTTCTTCTTTAGTATTGCAAGCTATCCTCATTCCACTAAGGGTTGAATTTATAAAACTGTGAGGAAAATTAAAGTGGCTTTAATTTTCATCCATCTTTCACCCTGCTCCCATCTCTCATCTGCCCATCTCTGGCCCATTTCTCCCATCGCCAGTGTGCTCCTGTCCCTTTTCTCATCCGGCTTGCACATTTCCTCTCCCTTTCCCATCTGTCAAGTTTCTTAATTCCATATATCATGCATCTTGTGCCTCACTCCTCCCTCTTCTGTCTTGGGCCTTGTTACCGTCACATCCGTCTTCGGCCTCTGTGCAATCTCTCATCTTGTTTCTCCCTAATCAATCTTTCCCTTTGCTTCCCTTTCCCATCCACCTTCTGCTTGGTCCATTTTGTCATTCACAGTCTGCTTTGACCATATGTGTACATTGATCTAACGGCACATTTGAACTTAACACAACCCCATAAGCTTATCTAAATGTAATTAAACTAAATATGTAACCTTATTCTAACCCCAATAGTAGCTACAACCCTAACACAAATTGCATTAAATTAAATTAAAATTAAATATTTAATGTGATTTGTTTTCTTGAGTGACAAAAAAGTTATAGATAAAACCTATCCTTATATAAATTAAAATTTATTTAAGTATGATACCAAATTAAATATATTTCATGCACTGTAATGAGTGCCCTTTATCTTACTGTAAAAGTAAACCCGTAACAACCCTATATTAAATTCAATTATTTAAAATAGTTTAATAATAAATCAAATAACTAACCTTATTGTAACCCTAATACTTAGTCTAAATAAAATATTATCATATTAAACTGAATATATGGCCTTCCCAAATCCCTTACCCTATCCATGAATTACAATTAGATTACATAAATATATGTTAAATATAGGAAATTAATTGTAATTAGTAACATCTACCTAATCCTGAAAATGACCCTAAATAAAATAGAATATAAAGCAACTTAATCAAAATACATTAAATAATTATGCTTAATATAAAACCAAGTCTAGCTTTAAATATAAATTAAATCACATTACATTTAATGATTTGCCTTCACCTAAGCCTGAGGCTCCCCAAAATTATTTTTTTATTTATTTAAGTTAAAAATATGTGTAACCCTAATGTTATTCTAATCCTATCTGTGTCTTTAGGTTAAATGAAATTGCAATAAAGTAAATAGGTAACCTTTATGAAACACTAAGGCCTGAGTTATATCAATTTATTTTAAATGAAGTAACTTTAATCCTATTAATTTGTATCCCTGAAGCTACCTTATTAGATGTACGGGCATTATCTTTTGTGGAATTCTTAGTAGCAGCAATGTTGATGTACTGACCCTGTAAGTACGTGGATTAGGTAAAACATATTTTCTTAGAATTAACTTCTTTCAAGAACTATCCAGGCTTTTTTTTAGCATTGTAAGCCAACAGTATTCCTTTAAGAAGAATATTTTTTAATGTGGAAATGAAACTAATGTGGTTTTAATGTTCCTCTGTCGTGCTCCCCTCTTCAATGTGCATTGCGCCTCTACGCCATTTCCAATTCAGTGTGTGTCTCCGTCCCGTCTCATCTAGCTTATTCTTATTCCGCTATTGTCCATCTTATTCCTCACTCCCCTTTCTGATCTGGCCTGTGCCTCACTCCTTCCCCGCCATCTTCATCTGCCTTGTTGACTCCATCATCTTACATTGCTCTTGGACTTGTTCACTCACTCATGTCCCTGCTCCTCTCTCTTTCTGGCTTACACCTCCCTTTCTCTCGATCAGCTTGTCTTGCTTTATCTATCATCAATACACTACTTCTGTCCCTTTTCTCATTCAATGCACTGCTTGGTTTGCTCTCCCTCCTTGTGCCTTGTTCCAATCTCTGATCCATATCGTGCGTGGGTCCCTTTTCCCACCCATCTTCCCACACTCTTCCCACATCTGGCTTGTGCCCTACTCCTCTGTCCATCATCACTGTGCATCTGCCATCTTTATAATCTGTGAGGTGCTTCAGTCCCATCTCTCATCCATCTTGTGCTTCACTCCTCCCTCATTTGTCTTGTAACATGCTCAGACATTTCAGCCTCAGGACATTTTGTGACTCGTGCTCTCATCTATCATTTGCTTTGCTCCCCTCCCTCATCACACTGCACCGTACATTTACATAGACCCTAACTAAACATTACTCCTTACACAATGTTTAATTAGTTGTAAATCAAATAAGTAACCTTAACCTAACCCAATGGTAAACAAAACCCTAACTTACATTAATTACATGTATTAAAATAATATTAAATAAGTAGATTTACTTACATCAATAGTAACTCACATACTATCGCTAACCTCTATCACTACACTAATTACAGCTAAATTAAAACTATCTCAAATTAAATATTACATAAATTGTAATTGAAACCTTGACCTAATTAAATGACCTAACTCTGAAAATAGCTATATCAAAACCATATATTAAATATACTTCATAGATATTAAATCAAATGAGCAAGAGTAACATAATCATAATGCTGTTAATTAGAAGTGTATCAAATTAAACTTCTTACACTATCTGAAAGTAAAATATATGCTATCCAGAATGTAATTACAATCAGATCAAATAAAATTATGTAAATTAAATACATCAACGTAAGTTTAATTAGTAACCGGGGGCGGAGTCAAGCTGGGGAACTGTGAGGACCACCGTCTGTGAAGCTCTGGCTGCAGAGACCCTCATACACTGGTTTAAGCCACTTTATCCACTCAACTTTGCTGCTGGGTGAGTGCGGACAGCCGTCCCAGTCATCCCAGATACTTCAGGATTAAATACCCCGCTTGACTGCCTCACTGGGGTGGCTGAGCGCGGGAGCAGGTGGTGGCCAAGACTCAGTCTTGGAGGTCCTGTGGTGACCGGGGTCGCGGGTGAGCCTGAGACTTGGGGCTACCCAAACCCCCGGGTCACGCCGGCTCCCCTCTGAGCACTCCTTCTTTGACCGAGGTTTTGGGTGCCCCCCCCTCCACCAATGATGTTGGATTTGTGCTGCCTCCTGGTGGCTGGGCAGAAACCTACGGCATACCTAATGTGGCACTGTGGTGTGCGGTGTGCCTTTGGTGGCTGTGTCGGGACGCGGCGCAGGCCTCAATGAGAGGATTCCTGCCCCGTCACTGGGCCTAGGGGACTGATACTGCAATTCAGAGGTGGTGGGGGCCCCACCTCACTTCCTCACTACATACTTTGCACTGCAGTCTCCGAACCTTTTCATAGACCGCGCTGGGCCTGGGAGGGGGCCCCCATTTGGAGAGAAGGCACTCCGATCACACTGTGGTGACTGCTGTTGCCCCTGCCCCTGGCTGCAGCACTCTCCCCTCCAGACACCCAGTAATTCAGGTACCCCCCACCAGCTGCTTCTGCACCACTGCCCAGGCATGCCCCCTCAGGGCCACATTGATTGGGTTCCCCTAGTCCACCTGTGGCACCTCCAGTGCCAAATCCTCTCCTTTCTGGGCCTCCCTGTCTGCAGACTGTGTGGTGGCGCAGCCAGCCAGCACTCTGCCCGGGCCCCAAACCCTCCGCTGCTCCAGCCTGATCATAACAAGTAGGCTACTTGCAACACAGGGATTGCGGGGGACCCGTGACCACGGGGAAGGGCGATCCCAAGCAGAATAAAACTGCAATTTGAGATGGCGAGTGGAGTCAAAGGCCCCGGTACCCCAGTCGGGATTCAACCACAGGCTACCAACCCATTGATGCCCGATTTGACTGCCTGGCTGGCAGGTTGGACAAGATAGGGGAGCACCTGGACAGGAACAACACTAGGGTGGAGGGTGTCGAGGAGTGTATTTCTGCCCTGGAGGAGACTTCTACCACAACTCAGAAGTAATTTGAAAAATTGAAAAAAAAAAACTGAAGATGGTCGGCATCAAGAACAAAGATCTAGAAGCGAGGTCCCGTGATAACAACCTTCGTGTTTTGGGAATGCCTGAATCTACAGATAGTGGCCTGATAGACCTCTTTGTGGAACACCTCCTGATTGAGCTATTTGACTGCCAGCAATTTACCCACACATTAGTCGAAAAAGAGCACAGATCCCCTGGGCAACGGCTCCCCTTGGAACTCCCCTGCTTCCGATAATTGCACGATTGCTAAATTTCTGAGATTGTGACACTGTGCTAAGGCTGAATAGGATGCAGGGTCCAATACAGTATGGTGCGAAGCTCTCTTTTTTCCAGATTTCACCCTGGTGGTGCAGGAGGTCCACCGCAAATACACAGAGGTCAAGGACGTGGAAGAAAACTTGGGCTGAAATATGGTATGCTCTACTCCCCATGTTTGAAAGTTGACATCGATGGCAGTGCCTGCGTCTTTGAAAACCCTGCGGACGCTAAAGCGTCCTGCTGGAACTACACCAGTGAACACCGTAGCCCCCGCCGCACAACTCAGGAGGGATCCCCAGCAGACCTGCATGCCTCTAGTAGGTCAGAACTCTTCACACATGATTGATTTATGCACTCCCTGGCTCGTTGGTCTCCATCGTGCTCAACCATTGCTGCTCTGCGACTGGTCTGCCTTTGTCTGGCAGCATCTGTAGTAAAATGTTTTTTGGTGATATGCCTTAACCTACCTATTGACACTCACACCCCACGCATCAGCAGAGACCTGTGGCTTAATGTTGCTCGACTCCCCACAGTGGGCAACATTGGTTTTAGTGGTCTTCTAAGTTACAGCTTAGATGGTTTGACTGATTATTGCATGGGAAGGGATTCACTGGGCTAGGGGTGGCCTGGTCGGGGGAGGGGGATGGCATTATTAAGTTGCAGCTGGTCTCCTTTTGTTTTTCTTTTTAGGCAGAAAAACACCTGCATGCATTGCGCTGCTTGGCTCACTATGACACTTTGGCCCCATGTGGATGACAGGTGACAAATACTCCAGAGCCCTAGATATCCCCCTGTGTTCCTGGAACGTCCGAGGAATTAACAACCCATGCAAAGGTAAACAAATGCTCCAATACCTTTCACAACATAAAGTCAGGATTGCCTTCCTGCAGGAGACGCACTTCTACCCAGGATGTCAGCCCACATACGCCTCTTCGTGGGGTCCCCGCAGATACTTCTCAGACTATGCCACCTATTCCTGGGGAGCATGTAAACTAACACACACAGATCAGATCCCTGTACCCCTAGTGCCACATTTGCAGACGAGGAGGGACGCTCTGTGGCAGTATTGGGACTCCTAGCGGGTCGAAATGTACTGCTGCCTAATGCTTTTGCCCCTAATGTTGATACAGCTGAATTCTTCTAAAAATGGCTCTCCCTCCTGGGTCAGGCAGATGCTGAACACATTATACAAGGGGGCAACCTTACATGGCAATGAACTCACATGAAGACTCCACCACCCAGACCCCCAACAGTATGCCCTGACCGTGGCGAGTCCTTTGTGAAATTTGCGACACACACCTCATTTGAGATGCCTGGCAACATCTTCACACAGACTCTTAGGGCTACACTTTTTATTCAGCCCCACAAAACACCTGGACATGCGTTGACTATTGGCTCCTGTCCCCCTTAATTCTCTCTTGGCTGGAGTCTGAGGTCCATTTACCCCTTACATTATTTGACCACTCCCCGCTACAGTTGTCTCTGAAGTTCCCACTGGGTGCCCACCCTGAACACAGCTGGCGACTTCCTTGCAGTGCACTCTTATATGATGCATTCCGTGAGGAAGTTAGGAATGCCATTGCGACATATTTCGAGCTCAATGTGGGCTCCGTGGCCACGCAGGCAACCTTGTGGGAGGCCTTTAAGGCCTATATAAGAAAGGTCTGCATATTGAAACCTGCTGACATTCTCTGTGACATTCGGAATTCCCTTGATCGAATTGAAAACGCCTTGCGGTAGATTGATACTGAAGCTGCTTGGCTTCCCTAAGAGCCGCAACCGCCACATTGTTCGGCCCTACTTGAGGTGTTATGCTCTGTAACGGAGTGTGAGGTCCTACCTCTGAGACAGCACGCTCACGCTCATTGGTACCGGGCGAGAGATCGCCCAAGGCATACACTGGTGCGCTTGCTGCACACACTGCGGGCTATGCAGGTGGAACTCCAGCACTATTATACCAATCTGTACACTGCTCGCCATACTGCCACAGATATGGACGTGAAAAGCTACCTTGCGGCGATCACTATGGTCTGGCTGTCTGATGCACATTGACGGTTTCTTAGCGAACCTTTCTCCACTGAGGAGACTGTGCAAGCTATAGACTCCCTGGACACATCCAAAGCCCCCAGCTTCGACGGCAACACAGGTGCATTTTATAAAATGTATGAGCATCTCTTTACCCCACCTCCTGGAATTCTATGTGTCGTCCCTTCGAGAAAGGCTCCCATCCTCCCACCTTATAAGAGGTGGTAATTGTCCTACTACTGAAGCCAGGCAAAGACCCATTGCAGTGCTCTTCGTATAGCCCTATTACATTTGGACAATAAAATATTCGCTAAACTACTGGCTACCTGTCTTGTTCCTCTGCTTGAAACTGCTTGAAACTATTATTTCACCCCTGCAGTCTGGTTTTGTCCCCCACTGTTCCACCTCCCTTAACCTGTGCACTCATCCATATTGTGCCTTTAGAACATTTCCAATCCAGGCCCTTCTGATCTAGCTTAAGCCTTGTTCCTCACTTCCTCCTCTCATTCGGCTTGTGCCACACACTCACCTCCTCATCCATTTTGTGCCTTGTTGACTCTCTCATGCACATTGTGCTGCGGTTTCTCCTCTCATATATCTCTGCCACTGCTCCTCTCTCCGACAGTGTTTGCGACTCACTATGTTTCTCATCTGGCTTGTGCTTGCTCATCACCATTGGCCGTACAGTGCCTCTGTTCCATTTGTCATTCCATATGTGCATTGCTTCTCCCTCATCAGTCTTTTGCCTTGTTTTGTTCGCTCATCAATATAGTATAGGGACTATTTTTAGTTTTCAGTGTAATGACGAGCAGGGCACATCGCGCGCTGACATAATTTCACTGAAAACGAAAGTATGAGTCGCACGAATGACCCCCAATGTTAACACTGGAGCAGTGGTAAATGTTTCTTACTCAGAAGGAAAAAACACAGACTTGGAAGGTTCGGTAGACTCTAACCATCCTGTGAAGGTGTCACGCCTGGACAGAAAACAGGGGCTTGAAAGGCATAGTGTAATCACCACAGCCCTAGGGAAGTTGCTGACCTTTCAATAAAGCAGATTGTGGCATGAAGAACCCATTGTAAGCACTGGAGCCCTTGAGGGGTGGAGATTACTGGCTTTAGCAGATAAAGAAGAAGGATGTGGAGGGCACAGTGTATCATTAAGAGCCTGAAAGCTGAATCATTCTAGAAGCGCGGTGGGATATGGACATGGCGAAGGCCAGTGTAATCACAAGAGCCTTAGCAGTGGTTCCTGGCTTCCGGGCCATGAGAGGAAACAGGCAGGGCATGAAGATAGTTTCACAATAATCTGGGAAGCTGACAGACTTTAGAAGAAACACTTTAGGGTTTCAGATGGCATATTGTAATTACGAGTGACCTGATGGAGGCTGTTGACTCTACAAGATAAAGAAGAGGGCACAGGGGGTCCATTGTAAAGACTGGAGCCCTACACAGGTATCTGACTAGCAAAGATGGGAGGTTGTAGTAAACTTCCAGCCCGGGAGCATGCCAATAAATACATCTCACAAGGAACTCTGTAACAGACGTCTGTATTCCTCAACATAATTTTGCGCTCTGCAAACACTGTGTCATAACATTCATAACCATCCTTTAACACTTCCCATCAGATTACGTAATTCCTGTCTAGAGTCCAGAACCGCAATGGCCCTAACACACATGATATCAAAGACACTACAGGGCCTAGAACGCAACTACCTTTCATAGGGGAAAAATGGTCAATGAGAGCATCCGTGTAATCACTATAATCTTGGGGTGTTGCTAACTCTGAGAGGGAAGAGGCAGGTGCAGGGAAAGCTTAGTGTAATCACTAAAGCCCAAGTGGGGTGTGCACTGTTAACTCTAGCAAATACAAGAGAGTAGTTTGGAGGGTCCTGTGCAATAATACAGGCCAGGAAGGCGTGGACTTAGGGGAACAACAGATAGGGCATTGGAGGACCAGTGTAACCACCAGAGTGCTACGAAGGCACCAGACCAGCAGAAAAAAATAACATTTTGAACGCCTACTTTTATCTATTTGGGCCTAGAGAGCAAATGACCCCAGAGGGTAAAAGTATGAGGGCATGACAAGGACCAATTGAATCACTAGAGCGCTAGCAGAATCATTATAAAAAAATAAAACAGTAACTTTGGAAGTTGGCTGACTCTAGAAGAAAAAAGAATAGGGGTCTGGAGGGACTAGTGTGCTTATCAGAGACCTAGGGAAAATTGGTGGCCACGGAAGAAAGCACATGCTGGCAAGACTGCCAGGTTTATGCACTGAAGCCCCAAAATACATGCAGGCTGCCGACTCCAGGAGATAAAGTTAGGAGTCATAGAGGGTCCAGTATAACAACAGAGCATGAAGGTAAATGAGTTTGAGAGGTAAAAATGCTGCCACCATAGGGAGGACCATTGTAACTATCAGAGCCCTAATGGGGGAAACATGCAGAACATTGAGGAGACACTATTGTAGCTACCAAAGCCCTGGGGAGGTGGCTACACCTAAGTAACACATAGGAGGGTTTATGGGCCTAGTGGAAGCACTAGGGCCATTGCATAGTCTGATCCCTTTGAGAAATAAAGAAAAGGAGCTTGGGGGAGCATTGTAACCACTGGAGCCCTATGGAGGCACCTGTCAGATCTCTAGGAAGGCAGCTAACCAGCAGAAAAAAAATAAAAGCTTGAGGGCCTCCTGTAACCACATGGGCCTGGAAGGATCAGACTCCAAGGAGTAAAATGATGAGGGTGTGACAAGTGCCACTGGAATCACTATAGCCCTGGCGTAGTCAGTGCAAAAAAACCTAAAACAGTACCATTGGGAGTTGGTTTAGTCTAGTAAGAGAGAAAAAGGAGCTTGGGGAGGCTGGTGTAGCCAGAGCCCTTGGAGAGATAGGTGGCCGCAGGAAAAAGCACATGGTGGCAAGAATGCCAGTTGTTTCCATTGGAGCTCTAATGGCATGAAGACTGCTAACTTCAGAAAATAAAGAAAGGAGTCAGAGGGGGCCCAATACACCGCAGGGCCTGAAGGTGACTGAGTCTAGGAGCTAAAAAGGCTTTGCCCATAGAGAGGACCACTGTAATTGCTAGAGCCCTGAGAGTGGATTTTGTCCCCAAGAGGAACAGACAGAGCATGGAGGAGGGGATATTGCATCTTTCAAAGCCCTGGGGATGTGACTAACTCTAGAAGACATATAAAAGGGTCTAAGGGCCTAGTCTAAGCAATAGTGCCATAGTGGAGGCTGACCACTTTAGGAGATAAAGAGGATCTTGTGGAACCATTGTAACAACTGGAGCCCTATGGAGGTACCTGCCCAGCAGAGAAAAGAGGATAGGTTTAGTTATGCTTAACTTTTGCAGTTGGTACAGGTGCTTGGAGAGTCCATTTTAGCATTAAAGGCCAAGAACTCAACCCTAGAGGGAAAAGGATTGGTGGATGGAGTGGGTCCTTTCAACCACTGGAACCCCCCGCGGAGGCCGCTGACCCTCAGAGATAACAAACAAGTGAAATGTGGGGTTCATTGTAATCACCTGAGCCCTAGCAGAGAAGATGGGAGCTTTGAGGGCCCTATGTTGCCACACAGGCCTGGAAGACAATTTAGACTAGAAGTAGCTGAAATATATTAGAACGTGGAGATGAACATTGTAATCACTAGTGACCCAGGGGTTGCTGCTGACCATTTCAAGGAACAAACAGAGCAGAGACGTCCCAGTGAAGTAACAGAAGCCCTACTGGAGGTGATAATTGCTGACCAGCAAAGAGGAGTTTGGAGTGCCCCATGTGACCTCACGGGCCTGAAAGGCCACTTATTTTATGAGGAAAAATAAGAGTGATTGAATACCCTCACAGGTGACCAAGCTTCACTCTACAAATCAACATAATATAACAAGAGTGACATGGTGATGGGCAGTGTACCTGCAAGAGTGTATCAGTGACAGTGCTAACTCCAGGAGAGAGATCTGGATATGGAGGTAGCAATGTCAGCAGTAGGGTCATGGTAAATGTTTTTGACTCTGAAAGAAAGGCTTCAAGGTTCCATAGACCCAGAAAGGCCCTGTGAAGGTATCACGCCTGCACAGAAATCATAGGTGCTTAGACAGCCTGATATAATCACCACAGCCCTAGGGACATTGCTGACCACAGAAGGAAGCAGGTCGTGACATGAAAAACAAATTGTAAGCAGTGGAGCCCTTGAGGGGTGCAGATTACTGACTTTAGCAGATAAAGCAGAAGCACTTGAAGGACAAAGTGTATCCATAAGAGCCTGGATGCTGACCACTTCTAGGAGCGTAAAAGGGATAAAAACATGGAGAAGGCCAGTGTAATCAATAGAGCCCTGGGAGTGGTTCCTAGATCTGAGAGGAAAAAGGCAGGGCATGAACGGGCATCCAGCAAAGCCTCAGCTTTGAATCCTTTGGCCGGGTGTGTTGGATCTAATGCACCGATCTGCAGATGGTGTTTGTTGAAAGCAAGTTAGTTGCAGTGCATTACGCCACTGTCCCTGTGAGTGCAAGGATACAGAGAAAATCAGCCTCATTTCACATGCATGCTTTCCTGAGTGCGAGCAATTTAAACAGAAACAGTGTATCTGCCAACTTTTGGTCTGGTGCGTTGGAACTAATGCACTGATCTGCTGACGGTGTATGCCAAAATCGTTTTTACACGCTAGAGGACCATAATTGATACCAAACAGACATACTTCTTGCTATGCCAAATTCTCCAGTAACACTAGTCACTGCTGTATCGCATTGGTGTCTTCAAACAACAAGTTTTTCTGTCCTGATGATGACCCATTGTAAATAATCTTAATTAGAGGTCGAAACATTTATCAGGTTTAGGACATCAAACTCCTATTTAGAGGGTGGTGCTTACATCCATTATCCTGAACAGTCACATTATATATTTGTATTTCTGCATACTTTTTAATCACCTTATTGCTTACACTGCACCGCACCACTATTTGGAGCACCTTATATTTGAAAACAAATTATATTTGAGAAATGAAGCATATCATGTATTAAAATAAATGGTGTTTGAATCCCAGGCTGAGCCAATCATCTGATGATTTGTCTTGTACTTTGCCAAGGAAGTTGAAGCTGTTACGTCCCCCTTAGGGACCTTTGTTCCTCCAATAACTGTTCTATCCTGGTCCCAGGGTTACCGGGTTGCCCCTTTTTCTGTAGGAATTCACAGGAGGAAGCAGGTGGTGGCATGAAAAATGCATTGTAAGCACTGGAGTTCTTGAGTACTTACTTTAGCAAATAAAGAAGAAGAATGTGGAGGATGGATCCATAGGAGCTTGACGGGCCTAGTATACCCACTAGAGCCCTTGGGAAGATTGGTGGCCACTGAAGAAAATACATGGTGGCAAGAATGCCTAGTGCTGGGAATACATCTTACTCCAGCAGATAAAAGAAGGAGTCTGAGAGGGCCCTGTATAGCTGCAGGGCCTAAAATGAATGGGCCTAGGCGATAAAAAGGGTGTGACCATGGAGAGCACTACTATATAACTAGTGCTCTCAGACTTGTTCCTGGCTATGAGAAGAAACAGGCAAGGCATGGACAGGGGTCCAGAAAACTTGGGAAAGTGGCAGATTCTAGAAGAGAAATGTTAGACATGTTAGGGTCTTAAAGGGTGTTTTGTAAGCATCGGAGCCCTGAGAGAGGCTCCTGAATCTAAGGAGGGTGGCATGAGGGGCACATTATAACCACTTGAGCACTACACAGGCATCTGACCAGCAAAGAAAAGAGAAAGAGGGGTGTCTGAAGGGCATAGTGTAATCACATGGGAAGGGAGATGATGGGAACATTGTGATAGTCTAAAGAATAATTGAAACTTTAGATGAGTTGTTCACTCCTAGAGGGAACAGATTGTAAGGTGTTGAAGGGCATATTCTAGGCTTAAGAATCCCATTGGAGGTGTCTGACTTTAAAACAGAAAGAGAAGGGGCACAGATGACCCGGTGTAACCACTAGAGCCTTCCAGAGCATCCACGGATGGAGCAGGTGGTGGCATGGAGGGCCCAATGTAAACAGAGAAGCATTGTTTATATAAAAATGCTGATTCCAACAGGTAAAAGAAAAGGGCTTATAGGAGACAGAAAAGATTAGAGTCCAGTGTAACTGTAAAGGACTAGAAGGCAACACTCGCAGGAAAAGGTTAGGCCCCAGAGTCCCCTGATGTAGTTACCCACTATAGGAGGGGACATGTAGGGGTACGGAGGGCACAGAATAACCTTCTGAGTACTGGGGAGGTATATGATGCCCGACAGGTGTAAACCTTGTAGGGTGGACACTGCAGATTCCAGTAGATAAAATAAGTTAATGGGGGTCCAGGATAACAATACTGTCTTGGAACGTGACTCACTGTAGAGGCTTGGGGAGTTGGCTGTGTTTTGAAGGAAAAAGAAAGGAACTTTGAGAGTCCATGTAATCAGTAGAGCCATAAGGGATGCTGTAGACCCCAGAGAAGAATGCACAGGGTTAGGTGAGTTCCATGCAGCCACTAAAGTCCTGAGGTAGTATGCTGACTCTTAAGTAGGAAACGTTAGCAGAATGGAGGGCCCATTGTACCAAGAAAATCAGTGCTACAGCAAGGCATTATTAGGGACTTGCAAAGCAAGCCACCACTAGCAAACTAAAGTCAGACTGTATCAAGAAGCATTAACTGTGGCCCTATTCCATTGTAAAGGCAAGGGTGGCAAAATGTCTTCACTTAGGGCAGCACATATCCTTGCACTGACCTAAAGCGTAACAACAAGAACATTGGGTAGGGGGGAATCTAACTCTGGAAGGGGGTAAGTATGAGTATGATGTACTTTAATCATTAGAGCCCGGGGAGGTGGCTGACAATAGAAGAGACCACTGACAGTAGAGAGCCCTTTTTAAATACCAGAGCAAGTGAGATTTGACAAAACCAGCAGAGAAAAGAGGAGGAGGAGGGATGCCATAGTTGATTATAGGAGAGCACAGACTCCGATGTGTATGGCCTAATGTACATATTGGAGCCCGGGGGAAGCAGCAGACAAGCTGATGAAATGTTCGAGCTTGAAAAGCTCATTACAAGAATAAGGACTGGAGAAGCACGTGACTCTATGAACTAAGAGATAGGGTAATGGTGGGGCCAGAGTGTTATCTTACAGGTCTAGGAGGAGAGAAGCTCTAGAATAGAGGAGGGGGTGTATGGTCACCTGTAAGAGCGGGAGCCCTCGTAGAGACAGCCTTGGGTAAGGGACACAGTGAAATGATAGGGGCCCTTAAGGCACTTTATCTTGTGGGATAGCAGAGAGAATATAGAGAGCACGTTTATAACATGGGTCTGAAGCCAAAGAAGTGGTTGACATTAGACAAGACCAACACCTGAATGTTTAGTTGTATATGCCGAAACCCTTGGGAGACGGACAAATTAGCTAAGAGGACAGGGTCTCAGAGAGGCCATTGTCTCTAAAGGGACCCACGGAGGGAGGGGACGCTAGGAGAGAACAGGCATGGCTTGATAAGCCAAGTGTAGCCATAAGAGTTCAATAAGTAATTAAGGGGCAAAGATAAAACCATGGCTAATAATATCAATAGGGTCCTGGGGAGTTTGCTAACTAGAAGAGAATGCACAAAAGTAGGGGGCATCTAACTACAAATGTCCAGTGCTGCTGACTTCAGGAGAGAACAGATATGGGCGCAAAGTGGTAGCTGATAGAGTCAGAGAACAGACATGGCAGGGAGGGCTCAGTCTACCAAAAGGAATCCCAGGGGGAGCTCACTTTAGGATAAGGAAAAGATCAGAGCATGGTGGGCATGGTGGGCTTATTGAAAGAACTGGAGACATTGGGAATGATTGTTACTCTAAGAGGAAAAAGTAATGTGGAGGGATGACTGCGTCCACAATTCTTCATCAGCTAGGCTAGCTTGAATCCAGTGGGGCAGTGAGCACAGGACCCATGTCTGGGCATACTCTTCCCACTTAGGGCAACAAAAGCAAAAAGAACAGATGATGGACGGAATGCTAAACAATGAAAACATTCACCCCAGTCACAAAGATCTGGGTTTAACCCATTGTTTTGTTGCCCACCAGGTCAATCCAGTTTGGACCCAGCCATATGCGAATCAGTCTTGACCCTGTTCCCCCTGGGAACAGACCAGCCCTAACTGCCAAGCCAGGTCCTCCTTGGACCGGAAACAAGCATTGTGGGACCAGTTTCAGGTTATCACCCTTCATTAGCCAGGCTAGCTTGAATCCATTGGCGCAGTGAGCACGGGACCCACGTCTGGGCATAACCTTCCCACATAGGGTGACAAAAGCAAAAAGAACAGATGATGGAAGGAATGCTGAACAATGACAACATTCACCCCCAGTCATAAAGATCTGGGTTTAATCCATTGTTTGCCCTGACGCATTGCATTGTTCAGCATTCCGTTCATCATCTGTTTTTTTTAACTTTAAAATAAAAGGCAGTCACAAATGTGCCTAGTAAGGGGAGAAGTCTATGGCAGTATGTCAGTGATGGTGCAAGATCGACCTTAACCACTGGATTTCCAGGGGTTTCACTATATGTTGGAATGGGCCACAAGTCTCTGATGGGAAATAGCTAAGTTAAAGAGAGTTAAAGGCTGTAGAGGGTCCACAAAACAAAGGATCTCCAGGGAAGGGCTGTATTAAAGTGATAACACACTAGGCTCATTGCACACATGGGGAAACTCCACAGTGGGACGAGTGGGTCTATCTGAATCTAGGGAAAGCAGAGAGGGACAAGAAAAGGCCCACTATATTCAGGATGATCAACCAAAGAATTGGTGAAAGGCCCAGCTCAAACTCTAGAGCCAAATGAAACAATAAGGATGCCTTAAGCTCCGTGGTCTCAGGAAGCAACTGGCAGCAGCAAACACCAGGACTACCGCAACCTTCAGCAGTATGTGCTCCAAGGGCCAGAGCAAGCTCAGAGGGTAAAAAGAGAGCTCACCAGTAGTGTAGCAAACACTAGGAGTGCTGTAACTTTAAAATGAGGTTCAGTGCCACAGCAAGTGTCCCAGTGCCTAAACCAATCACGAGGTAGCAGCAGCAAGGACCAGGAAGGGCTGTACTAAACCATGGTCCACAGTAACAATCAGCACTACAAAGATCTCCAGAGTCGCTGAAAGTCCCAGGGCCACAGCAAACTCTTGATTACAAAACACTTGGCTGCACCCAGATACAAAGTGGAGGGCATGCTAATGTAATTTCTACCACTATCACAAGCAATAAAGAGCCACAGGAAGCCAGGAAGTCAAAAGCAAACGAAGATGCTTAGTCAGAGGCAATGACAAATGTAACTGCAAATTCCAATGTTCCATGAAACTCCAGTAGACCAGTAAGGGGTAGAGCAAGCGGTAGAGCAGTAAACATCTGGACCCACAAAACATTTTAGTGTCCAGGTAGACTTCAATAGAACTGCAAGTACTACATTAAGCTCGGTAGCAACACAGGCTCCAGAGCCACGGCAAGCT
This sequence comes from Pleurodeles waltl, assembly GCF_031143425.1. Classification (NCBI taxonomy): domain Eukaryota; kingdom Metazoa; phylum Chordata; class Amphibia; order Caudata; family Salamandridae; genus Pleurodeles; species Pleurodeles waltl. The sequence goes on along the minus strand of NC_090440.1, from coordinate 545,825,631 downwards.
TCCATGGCAACACCATATACCAAAGCACAATTCAATACAACAATAAGTGTTCAAGCAAGATGTCACTGCTAAGTACTGGGACCAGAGCAGAGCTCCAGTGCCATAGCAAGTCCAAGTACTAAATAATGCCTACGATCAACAACTACCTCCACCATCACAGACATCTCTAGGGACCATCAAACGTTTGGCTCACAGCCAACTTTGGTGCTACCATAAACTTCAATGCAGCAGCAAGCTTCATGGACACAAAGGTCCAATGCCACCAAAAACTCCATGGAATAGTAACAATCAATACAGAACTCTTGGGGGATTAACTATGACATATGCAATATCATATCTTAATTGTTATTGGATCTGTAACAATTATTTTAACATCTTTTATTCTAAATTTAAAAGTCGAGTCCAAACTAAATCAGGAAATATAGTCCCCATATCAATTTTTACTTCTGTGGTTAAGCACAAATTAGGAAGAATACATGAAGAAATCAAAATCCACTAATGTGATTCTTGTGTCAAACTAACAATAAACTATCCATATGAAGTGAAGACAAAAAAAAAAGAAGAAATGCACACTTGTACTTATATGAACAATATTCAGAATCAATTGTTCACAAAATTAAGTCTTGCTGGGTCCGTTCAATGAGGTAGTCTTCTTCCAAAGACTAAAAACCCACTGAGCCAGTTCTCTCAAACTCATTGTGGATTAAGGCTACTAGTCTTACACTTATTCGCATATTTTTATCCTTTGGCGAGAACTCCTTATGAAAAAATTTCTAAAACATTGAATTTCTTATAAAATAATTTCAAACTTCGTTTTCTCTTTTTGTCTTTCCATGCTAGACATTGGGCATGCCCCCAACCCAGGTCAAGGGGGAAATACAGAAGAACAACATAAATACATATTATATGCACACAATTGGTAATCCTTGTACAAAGCACTGTCTAATCATCATATTTCGGGGTATTCCTCTTTTCAACACCCAGGCACTATATGGGAGAAGGTCAACTCGAGTGTTCCCATGCCGAAATGCACATGCATTCTCTCTCATGGTGTACCACTGGCACATCCTACTCTTTACAGGGTGTCTTACTCCCAAGCCCAAACATGCTCTCGGAGTGCTACTATTCAGAGAAACCTTTCATGAACTGTGTAGTGTAGCCAAAAACTGATCCAGGTCAAACGAGCACCACTTCATGCACGTTTGACCGGGATCTGTTGAGGAGGCCTCTGTTATCACATGCTGCGGCTAAGTTTCTTTGAGAATCAATTACAAGGCTCTTGCATACCTCTTTCTACTGACGGGAAAGCCTTCCATCCCTGTGGGTCAATACAACCTGTGTAGCGGTGAGACCGCCGAAAACCATCGCTATGTCACGTACGCTGTACCAGTGATAAAGAAAAATCTGAAAATGAAGAAATCAAAAACTGATTCAAGCACTGAAGGATGAGTATGCACATATTACTTGTGATGCTATTTACACGATTATTAGAAATGGGGTCTCTAGTTGGCAGTGGTTTGCACACTTTCCAAGTAGGGACCCTCACTGTAGTCAAGGTAAGGGAGTCACGCAGCTAAGATAATACTGCTCACATCCTTGGTAGCTTGGCTGAAGCAGTCAGGCTTATCTAAGAGACAATGTGTTAGGTATTTGTACACACACACACACATAGTAACACAGTGAAAACACCACAAAAGTACTCCACATCAGTTTAGAATAAAAGCCAATATTTATCTGAGTAAAACAAGACCACAATGACAAAAATCGCACATACACAAGTAAAGATTTACGACTTTTCAAAGACTAAATCTTAGTAAAGTGCTTAGAAATACAGTAGCTCCCCTCTATGACGGCATCTTGATGGAGTCATTCCCAACAGTCCAATGCCACTTACAAGAGAGTGCTCGCTGGCCATAGAGTTGCACAGACTCCAGGGACAGTACCTGGGAAAACGGTCAAGATGCGAGGCGTCTACTTTGCGGTGACCACGGGGCCTCAGGTGCTGCAGCAGAGTCAAGTTTTACGGACGTCGGTGACACAGCACTCGGGACTCACGTTGAGGCAGGACTTTGGAGATGCTGCATCGGTGTTGGGCCTACGTTGCAGGTCATAGTCGTTGCACTCAGCGGGGGCCATGGTTCCTGTGCAGGCAGAGGCGTGGAGTGAGAGATCGGAGCCAGTTCCGAAGTCGCTCTGGAGTCGATTGCTTGGTTTCTTCTTAGTTGCAGAGAGACTCAGTCCCAAGGGCCCAGTAGCTGGATTTGGCACCACTTGGCAGGTCAGGACTTTCAGCAAGTGAGCCCAGGCGCTGGCAGGTGAAGTCTTTGATGGCCCTGAGACTTCTTAATATGAGGCAAGCTCAGTTCAAGTTCTTGGAGAACCTTGGAAAGCGGGATGTAAAAAGCCAGGTCCACTCCTTTCACTCCCAGGACAGAATCAGCAAGCAGCAGGCCAGCCCAAAAAAGCAACAGGCAGAGTGGCAGTCCCTCCTACAGCATCCAGCTCTTCTTCCTGACAGAATGTCCTCTGTCCAGAAGTGTTCTAACTATGTGAGGTCAGAGGTCCCATATTTATACCCATTTCCGTTTTTGAAGTAGGCAAACTTCAAAGAGAAGTCTTTGTAGTGCACAAGACCCTGCAGTTCCCTGCCCTGGCCCCAGACACACTCCAGGGGTTTGGAGACTTTTTTGTGTGCAAGTGTCTGCTCCTGCTACCACTCTAGCTCACAATGGTTAACCAAGAAAATACCCACTTTCTAAAAGTGGCATTTTCAAACTTACAATTCAAAAACCAACTTCACCAAAAGTTGTATTTTTAAATTGGGAGTTCAGAGACACCCAACCCCATATCTCAATGTGCTCCCAACGGGAAATTGCACTTAAAAGATGTTACCCTACAGTAGAGATAGGCCTTTCAATAGTGAAATTAGCAGTATTTCATTATCAGGACATGTAAAATACACCATTACATATCCTACCTTTTAAATACCCTGCATCCTGCCCATAGGGCACCTTACGGGTAACATAAGTAATAAAAGCGAAGGTTTGGGCCTGGCAAATGTGTGCATTTGCCAGGTCGAAATGGCAGTTTAAAACCGCATACACAGACACTGCAATAGCAGCCCTGAGATTTGTTTGCAGGGCTACTCACGTGGGTGGCACAATTGGTGCTGCAGGTCCACTTGTCGCATTTAATTACAGGCCCTGTCACACACCGTGCATTGTAGTAGGGAGTTACTAGTAAATCTAATAAGCCAATCATGGAGAAACCAATTACCAATACATTTTAGACAGAGAGCATATGCAGTTTAACACTGGTTATCAGTGGTAATATGCCAAGAGCCCTAAAGCCAACAAAAACAGGTCAGAAAAAATAGGAGGAAGACAGCAAAAAGTTTGGGGATAACCCTGCAAAAAGGGCCAGGACCAAAATCAATACTGAAAATTATCTTCCCTTTACACTTAACTTACTTTGGAAATGAGTCCGGGCCTCTGTGCATTCATGTGTACAGGTTGCCCGGGGTCTTTGTCCTGCTTAAAAACCCCACTCACAGCTGTGCCAAAAGGTCACAGGTGGGTAGCCAAACTGGTAAGTTTGGACGCCGAACTCTGTGCTGTGAGCTAAGTGCATGTAAAGAAACTTCTTTACTATGATTGCCATCGTAAAAAGCGGGCGTGAACACTAGACATCATCCAGTCACAAAATGAAGAGTAACAGAATCCGCCATGTTGTATGCACGTATTTTCATGAAACAAACGCTTTCCACTTGAGTGAGTGGAGCGAGACCACTAGTAAGTGAGTAACACGCTATGTGAACGTGCCGCATGGCCCTCCTTGTCCTGTGTGGTTAGTAAAGAATCTTGAAAGGACCAGAAACAACAACCTAGATAAGGTCCTATCAACCGTTAGGTTTCCACTTCCATACTGTGCGTGCCACGTAAAAAGGGGGTGTAACCATAAGGCAGCATACAGTCACAAAATGAAGAGCAACATAATCTGCCATGTTGTATGCGGGTATTGTATGTAGCAGAATTAAACGCCACGCTGAAACAAACGCTTTTCCCTTTTTTTAATGGATCGAGCTCGCTAGTTAGTGAATGATTAGTTATGTGGACCTGCCAGATGGCCCGCCTTATTCTGTATAGTAAGTAAAGATTCATGAAAGGACCTGAAGAATCAACCTACCAGTAGGAAAGATGGCCAAATGCCCAAGGATGCCCCATGGCTCCATGACCACTGCGAACTTCATGGCCACTGCACACTTTTGAATTATAGCAAAATCTGTGGCCAGTGTAAATGCCATTGAACGGTCAGTGGCCACAGTAAAAAACAACAGCAAGCAGAACTGCAAGCTCCATACCCACAGCAAACTTTCTGTAAGTGCATCAAAGCTTTGGGGTCAGAGCAGGCCACTGAAAATGCTAGAGCTGGTTCCAGGACCACAACAGAGTCAGGGTGCCAGGCATACACAGCAAACTCCAGAACAAGCTCCAGTGCCACATCAAGCTTTATATCTGCAGCAAGCTGTATGGACCACACCAATGGGCACTGCACGCCCCAGAATACTTCAGTGCAGCAGCACATGATACAGAAAGCTCTGAGGACACCACAGGCTGAGGGTCTTTTGTTAGCCTCAGAGACCATCAAATTCTCCAGAGAGACCTCAAGTTTCAGGGACACAGCAAGCTCCAATATATGCTAAGGCACACCCCTGGACATAACAAGCTCTACAGCTACAGCAGGTTCTGAGGTCCAATACGCTGCAAAAAAAGCTCAAGAGGCCACAGCAAGATCCAGGTAAAGAACAAGCTATTAATCACAGCATGCTCATCACAAGCATCAAGGCCTAGAGACACAGCAAGGTATTGCCTCCTGCAAGCGCCATGAAAGCAGTAAATTCTATGGATACAGCAGTCCCAGAGGCAATACCAAGCTCTCAAGCAAGATGTATAGAGCACTGGAATCCCTGTGACAACATCAACTTCCAGAACGTAAGCAAGATCCAGGAATGCAGCAAGCTCTGGAGCCACCACATTGCCTGGGATGACCACAAGCTCTAAGAGCAACAACAAGATTGAAAATACCCACACACTCCAGTGACAGTGGAAATTCAGGGGCAACGAAAGCATCAGCACAGCCAGTAGTCCAGGGGTGGTGTATGTGGCCACGGCAAGCTTCCAGGCAACATGGTCTTTAGCTGCAGCATGATCTGGGCCACAGCAAACATACCAGAGGAAGAACCGAAAGTACCAGGGATGCATCAAGTTACATGACAATGGCAAAGTCGGGGGCAAGGCTTTAATGGCATGGCCAGTTCTTAAGCAACCACAAGCTCTGTTGTCACAGAAAGGCACTGTGGACTGAAAGGGACAAATCATGCTCAGGGCCTACAGTTCAGTCTACAGCGCAAGAGAAACGGTATTTGCTACCACGCAGTTTGGGGGCTGTATACAGCTCCAGGCTAATAGCAAGGATCAGGGCCAGAACAAGCTCAAAGGAAATAATTTCCAGGTACTCAGCAAATTCTAGGGCTACAAGGAGCTCCAGGCCCAACAACTCTCTGCAAAAAGCTCGAGGGAAGACAGGAAGGTCCATTGCCAATGATGTGACCAAAAATGGTTAACCAGAAACATGTTTTTATAGGAATGTTAATGTTTTCTATTTGTATGTCACACAACCCACAAGAAAGAAGAACCATCAGGTATCACACTCTAAGGGCTGGTTTAGCTTTATGGTGTATTGTGTGAGCAACATCATTATTCCTTTCACTAAGGACATAAACAGAAACTGGAAACCCTCCAATGAATTTTCCATGGTGTCCACACTCAGTCATTTGTAATACAGGACTTAACATCTGGGCTGCTTCTTTATAATTACCCAGGGATTGACCGAAACACATACCAGGTATAATTTGTCCCAGAGTGGAGTTACCATTATTTTTGGGGGATGCAACCAGTTCTTTGGTCAGCCAAGTAACATTTTCCAGGTTTATTGTATGCACTGTAGCAACTTTAGAGGTTGTTAATGTTCTACATCAATCAGAACGACTGTACACTACATGAACTATTATGAAAATCCTTATCCAGGACAACTATACACGGAGGATGCTTTATGAGAATATATTAAAATAGAAATTAACATGTTTCAAATGTATAAACAATGTGGAGGATAAAGATGGCTGTAAGGAGAGATGTGGAGACTACTTCTTTCACCTACTTCGATTAAACAAAAAGGTTAAAAGCTTTTTTAGTTTTCTAGACTTTTCATATCTGCAATCTTCAGAAAGGAACAGAAAGATGGAATTCAGGATGACAACTGTACAAAGACATCCAGAGTTAGACTGTGAGCGATTTCTATTTTGCTACATTAAGATTATTCATTGACTAGTCTTTATTGTGGTAAATGTGGTTGACATAAAAAGTTCTCTCCATACGATGATGCAAAATTCTCAACACTCAATGTGTGCGTTTTTTCTACTGTCCCGCTCCCACTCTTAAAGCATGGAAACAATGCCTACTAGAAATATATACCAAAGTTACATGCATTTAAGCTGTGGATTCTCGCATCTAACCCTGTTCTAGGTCCTGGCTTCCATGTGTCCGCTCTGTGCCACAACCCCCAGTTTCTTTGTTGTCACCAACAAGCTTTGAATAAAACTATGTCACAGTGGTCTTTGAAATGTTGGGAAATAAAGACACTGGATATGAGCGCAAGGGAAAATGTATGCAACTGACAGTAAACAACGTACTCTTAGATCTCAGGGTCCGTCCATTCACAAAGATCCATCATTGCATTACCGTATCCTTAACCTCGTTAAAATGTTAGTAATTTGTAGTTATGAAGGAACCGTTGGATGAGGCTTGCCGAAGGTGCATGTAATGCATGGCTGTAACACAATGGATGACAAAGCATGCACCTTCAATCTCATTCTATGTAGACTTGCAACACATCTGCACAACCATAGCTATGTGGCATTATCTGCAAACTTATGAATGGGGATGACTTCAGGACAAAGTTCAGAAATTATGACAGAAGCAGTAATGTTATCAGATTGATGAAGCTAAAGTTCTTATACTGTTCCTGGCTTGCATAGGTCTTTACCCACTGTGCTTCAACCGTACCTAAAGAAATTACATTAAATATACAGTATCAAATATGAGATGCACAGGATTTGAATAATTAACACCGTAATACAAATATTCAGACAGTGGATATCAATGCTTTTTGCCTTTGCCATTCACAAAACATGCAAGTAAGCAAAGCGAAGCGCCATCAAAAGTTGAATTATTATTTTACCTGGTTATTTTAATCATTCACACTATTTGTGCGTCATTGGTTCATATAGGAGCATGGTGTGACTCATCAGACAATTTCATTATGCCATTAATTGTCCATTATTATGCTTTTAATAAATAACCAAGGTACCTGCTGCTCAAAAAACATACTCAGTATGATCCATCCCTCGTAGCAACTACATCTAACTATATATGCTCAGTGTACAGATTAGTTTCAAATGATAATATGACTATTTAATATGTGATTCATCTAGCAGTTTTCACCATATTCTAGATAAGCCTGATTACTTATGGAAATTATACTTTCAGTCTCAGTCATATAGTGTAAACTGCTCCTGTGTAAAATCCTGTGTGCATCACTTATAGATTAAATAAAGTTTGGATTTCAATACCCACTGCTAATCCATACAGTATGAAGTGTTATTACATAGATTTGGAAGATTGGAGTGTTACAAAGGAGATGTAGAGACCGTGTTGCATAAATGTTTTGCTGCGCCTGACACAGTATAAATCGGTAATATATTAAGCTTGAGATACGCAGAGTTGCCTGGAAATGTGTTGCTCTGTTCAGAAATATAACAGTTTGGTACATGGTGATACATTCTGAAATACAAATTAATGTATCTGGAGATTGGGGACAGTTGCAGGAGACATTATCTTGAAGATATTGCAGAAAGTTTGGAATCAGTATGTTAAAGTGGGGAATAGGGTCAGATGTGAGGGTGGTACGGAATTCGTCATCATTTTCACTGTGAAGTATAAAGACCCACTTATATTGAAATTGTTCTTAACATATTCTCTACTTTTTAATAGTGTTCCAATAAAGTAAATATCAATATTAACATATGATGAATTCCTAAATGCAAATTATTATATGACGATGGAAGAAGCTGAAGGTAACATATAGATTAGATAGATGTAGAAACCTTTGTATAATATAATTCACATGGTTTGAATCGCTACTGTATGAATCTGGAGGATCAGTGTGATTGCAATAATAACCTGAGTGAGGACAACAGATTCCAAAGTATATTAAGACAGTTCACTAAAGTAGAAGATATGGGTGGTTAAAAGAGAGATGTTGGGGCTACTTCATTATTAAGTATCATTAAGGAAAAAAGATGCCTTTGGCACAATGTTGCATCTGCCAGACGACTTCCTAGAGGTTGCTGACCATAGGAGGGAGCAGAAATGGGCATAGAGGGCCAAGCTTAAACACTAGCACCTCGGGAAAACAGCTGACTCCTGGGGGAAAAGGGAGATAGATGCAGAAGACATAATGTAGTCAGTGGACCATGATGGGCATTGCAGATTCAAGCAGAAGAAAGCGCCTGATGGCAAGAATGCCAGTCATAGAGAACCCATTGTAACCATGGGACCTGATCATGACTGAGTCTTGGAAGTAAAAAGGCTGTGGCCATGGAGGGTACCACTTTAACCACTAAAGCTCTAGGAATGGTTACTAGCTCCAGGGTTGTATAGAAACCACCTGAGCCCTAGGGAGTTACAAAAGAAAGCATAGGAACTTAAAAGTCCCTGTGTATTTACCACAGCCCAGGTGAATGCTGGTGACTCCAGGAGATAAAGAAGCTGGGCTTAGAAGGCTTGGTGTAAAAGGCTAGGAAGAGTCGAGTCCTATTGGAGATTGCTGACTTGACGAGTTAAACAACACACATGAATATCCCAGAGACACCTCACCAGAAGAGAAATCATAGGAGCTTGAAGGGCCCAGTGTAACCACACAGGCCCACAAGCAGTGGTGGCTGGTGATATTTGAAAGTGGTGGGGTGTAAAATTTGGGTATGACTTTTATGTAGCAACCAAAGTGAGCACCAGTCACAGCTCGTGGTGTGCTGAAGGGGCAGGGCGGCGCACGGGGGGATAAACATTCAAACCTTTTTTTTTTTTAAAACACTTACCTGGAATGTCACCGCCACCACTGCCGACATCACCATGCCGCTCCTCTGGTGCAGGCACAGGCTCCCAGCCTGCGGCCAATCCTGACAATGCCCAGAGCATGGTGAGTCCAGTATAATCACAGAGGCCAAGAAGGCAATAGACATAGGTGGACAATGGATACGGCATTGGATGGCCAGTTTAATCACTATAGTCCTGGGGAGCCTCCTGCCAACAGCAAATTAATAGCCAGGAAGGCTTCTGACTCCAAAGGTGAAGGGATTGGGATATGGAGGTGGCCAATCTAATCACTCGAGCACTGAAAGACATGGTTGTAGGAGGCTGGTCCTCTATGTAGTGTACAAGCTAGGCACACTGTGTAGGGGGTCCAGGCAACCACAATTGTTTTCCAGAGGCAAAAACTAGATCACCCAATGCTCTAATTTGTGAGATAGCTTGGTTGAGAATTTAGGCTAATCTTGGAGAAGTGCAAAGCATTTGTTGTACTGACAGTGTCAAACATGCGACTCACACACTCAAAGGAATAACTCAAGACCAATTTATAACAATACTTCAGATTTTTATATAATTTTTGAGACCAAGATCATAAAGATTGGTTAATTACTTTTTAAGTTATGAATTATTCAAGTTTTAATAAATGCAGTCTTTTTGTGTATAATTACGCACCGTAAGAATCAATGGAGAGCCACCTTTAAAAATGCATATAAAATCATACAGTTGCTTTACCAAGTTCAGCTTTGGCAGGTTGATCGCAGTCGTCGGTGGGCATACTGTGCCAGCAGTGCAAGTTCGGGCAGCTCCCGATTCCGGCGAGAGCAGCATTGGAAAGACTCAGGAGCTGGTGCAGGGCCACCGCGAGGGACCACTTGGAAAAGGTCTGCAGGGGCAGGTTTAACGTTGGTGCCTTGGGGCCCCCTTGTGTGGTGTTGAGGTCGCAAGGGGTGAGGGACCCTTGGGGCACAGTTGGTTTCTCGTTGCAAGATGCAGGGCGGCCGGGTGCAGGGTGAGTTGTTGATCCAAGGGCTGTGCACTAGGATGCCTCTTTGGTCCAGATACTGGTCGCGGTCAGGGTCACTTGCAGGACAACGGGGACACTCTGGTGGGAGGTCCGGGGGGATCTGTTTTGCTTGACTTTCGACGTGCGCTGACCAGTACCTGGTGTATTGGCATGACTCAGGCACTGGAGGGTGCAGTGCCACCAAATCTGGCACAATTGCGGGGTTTGCCCTGGTAGTCGTCGGTGTTTCGTCAGTTATGGCTGCGACTTCCGGTTCGGATGATATCGACTGGGCAGTGAAGTGACCCTCACTGGTTTGTTGGTTCTTGTTGTTTTGCAGAGTGGTACCTCCACTCAGAAGGGAGATCGTGGGCTATTGGCAAGCCTGTAGGTCCTCAGGGTTTGTCGAGGTCAGTCCAGTGGTCAGCTCCTCTGCAATGGCGATTGTGTAGTCCTAGGTGAAGCAGGCAGGGTTTGGCCCCTTTTCTTGTGCAGCAGGTACATAGTTCTCCGGCTTTGGTTCTTCTTGGTGCTGTCTTCTCTTCTTCCTTTCGAATCTGAAATCTTGGTCTAGCGGGGACTCACCGCCTGGACAATGCACATTCCGGAGGGAGGGGGTGTTAGCTCCTCCACCCAGGAAGGGCATTGTCTTACAAAACGGAGAGGCAGGCCTCTCCCCCAAGGTTTGTATATTGGCTGTCTGGAGGGGGCATGCAGGTTAGTTTAGCTTTTGCAGGGGACACCTCTAACGTGGCACCTGGGAATATTTAGGGAGAAATCCAATACTGGCACCAGTTTAGATTTATCATTCTGCGTTGTTTGATACCAAACATCCCAGGGTTCAGGGTGGCCATCATGTAGCTATTACTGACCAGTGTCCAGCACATGTATTAAAAGGGGTGCTCTGTTCACTCACTATGTCCCAGGTTTGGCAAGGACACAGTGGGGACATATTGTTCATGCAACTATGCCCTCACATGTAATATGGAGCACCCTGCCTTAGGGCTATAAGGTCTGCCAGAGGGGTGCCTTACCCACAGTAAATGCAGTGTATGGTGGACAGGCACACAGACAGTGTGCCATGTTGAGTTTGAGTTTTAGGTTTGCACCAGCAATGGCACTGCTGGGTGCATCTGGATGTGTGGCCCTAGAGGGAGGCACAATCAGTGCTGCTGCCCTCAGTGTCCGACCCCTAGTATCTCATGCTCTGGGTACCTAGGTACTAGGAACTTACGGCCATATGTACAAACACATTTTCCCGTAAAACCCTTTGCTACATCTGGTCCTTAGAGTGGTAGCTAAAGGTGTATCCATTTACCTTTACAATGGTTTAGGGGAAGAACACTAGCACTGAGAACCTCGTTAGCAGGATCCCAGTGCACTCTAGTCCAAGTTGTATTAAAAAAACAGGCAAAAGGTGGGGGGTACTGCAACAAGGTTCCAGTTTCCCACAATGGTATAAAAAATAAAAAGGTTCCCTCGGGAATTTGCTGACTCTAGGTGAGTAAAAACATGAGCATGGAGGGCCTAGTGTACTCACCAGAGCCCTAGGTCTCGCAGAAGAAAGCGCCTGATGGCAAGAATGCCAGTCATAGAGAACCCATTGTAACCATGGGACCTGATCATGACTGAGTCTTGGAAGTAAAAAGGCTGTGGCCATGGAGGGTACCACTTTAACCACTAAAGCTCTAGGAATGGTTACTAGCTCCAGGGTTGTATAGAGGAGAAACTCTCTTAGCTACCAAAGCCTTGCAAAGGTGGCTACTAGTATAACTAGTAGAGCATTAAGAAGGTCTAAGGGCCTAGTCTAAGCAATACGGCCATGGTGGAGGCTGATCCCATGACTGACTCTAGGAGAGAGAAGATCTAGATATGGAGGTCCCAGTGTTAACAGTGGAGCCATGGTTACGTTTTTTGACTCAGAAGGAAAAACCACAGGCTTCGAAGGATCAGTAGACTCAGAGGCGGCTTCTCCATTATGGTGGAGGAGCGTAGCTCTCCACCTGCTGAGAGCCAGCAGAGGGAAAAGTGAAAAAAAATTATTAAAAAAATATTTCATTATAATTTTATTTTTCTTATGGCACTAGATCTAGGGTGGGGAAGGCCATTATGACAGCAGTGGGAGGAGTAGTGCACACAGTAAGTGCGCATGTCAGTTTGGCCATCCTTGGACAGTCGGCCAAACTGACATGCACACTTAGATCTCTCCACCCAGCTGCTACACAGCCGAGTGGAGAAGAGGCACAAGGTCCTGAGCGAATGTTAAACCAGCCCGCTCAGGCCAATCACGGCGCTACACTCATGCTGGTAAACACAATTACCAGCCTGAGACCAGTGTCTTGATTGGCGTCTGGGAGCCTACACAGTGTGTACCAGCCCTTTGGGAATCTGGAGTCAGGATCGGAGCAGATGAAGACAGGTGGCGGCCAGCAGCAGCAGGTAAGTACTTTTTTATTTTATTTGTTATGTACCCCCTATGGCCCCACATCCCCCACCCCTTGCCCCACCACTTATCATCAATAGCAGCTGCTCAGAGGGACTTTTGACTGTGTCATCCATGCACAGAAAACATAGGGCCTTGGAGGGTCTGGTGTAATCACAACACCAACTGGGGAATAGACAAGAGCTGGCAGTGGCATCAAGAACCCAGTGTAAGCACCGGAGCCCTGCAGGGGTGGAGGTTACTAACTCTAGCAGACGAACACCCATATGGTCCCGGAAGCTGACCAGTTCTAGGGACGTAAAGGGGATAAGGACACGGAGAGTACCTTTGTAATCTCTAGAGCTCAGGGAATGGTTCTTGGCTATCAATAACCTGGGAAGGTGGCAGATTGTAGGAGAGAAAAGCTAGCGCTTTGAAGGGCATATTGTCAGTAACAAAGTTGTGATGCAGGTGCCTGTCTCTAAAACATAAAGGTGAGAAGCATGGAGGGGCAAGTGTAACCACTGGACCCTTACGGAGGTACCTGGGAAAGAACACATTAGGACATGGTAGGCGCAGTGTAAACTGAGAAGCCACATTGATAAAGAGAAGGCTGACTCCAGCAGGTAAAAGAAAAAGTGCTTGGAAGTCGCAGCATTACGGTAAAAGCCCGTAAAGCAACACAAACATGAAAGCTAGAGAGGCATGCAGAAGGCCAGGATGATCACTAGAGCCCAGTGGTGGTTACTAACTATCAGAGGGGACGTGCAGGAGCCCGATGAGTACAGTATATCCGGTGGGCCCTGAGGAGGCATCTGATGCTGGGTAAGTGAAAGATCTGTCAGGCGGACGTTGCTGATTCTAGCTGATATAACAGAGGGGCCGTGGTACCCCAGTGTAACTGTACGGACCTGGGATATGACTGCCTGTAGTGGCTTGGGAAGGTGCCTGCCGCATGAAGAGATAAGAAAGGGAGTTGGGGGTCCATGTAATCAGTAGCGCCCTAGAGGATGCTGTTGACCCTAGAGGAGAATGCACAGTGCTTGGTGGTCTCAATGCTGCCAATGAAATCCTAAGCAGTATGCTGGCACTAAGTAGGAAGTAATAGGGACCTACAGGGCCCATTGTACCAAAAGCCAAGACTACTTTAAGACATTATTTGTGAGCTGCAGAGCCAGCCATCACTAGCAAAGTATAATCAGACTGCATCAAGAAACATTAGCTATGGCTCCATTCTATTGCAAAGGAAGGGGTGGCTAAATGTCTTCATTTAAGGCAGCACAGATCCTTGACTGACCCAAAGCCTAACCTCAAGAGCCTGGAGTACGGGGAGAGAGGTTTACTCTAGAAGAGAGTAGGTATGAGTATAAGATGTACTGTAACCATTAGGGTCCAGGGAGGTGGCTGACACTACAGGAGACCAGCATGGAGGGCCCTTTGTAAATACTAGAGCAACACGAATTTGGCAAAACCAGCAGAGAAAAGAGGAGGAGGAGGGGTGCCGTGGTTGGTTTTAGGAGACAACAGATTCAGACATGTAAGCTCCAATGTACATACGGGGGCACAGGGGAGGCAGCCGACAAGCGGATGAAAGTTTGATGCACAATTCTCAACACTCAGAGTTTGCTTTATTCTACCGAATCTAAACCATGAAAACAACTCTTGTAACCAGTACCAGGAAAGCCAAATCTGCAAGCCTGGATCTAACCCTCTTCTTGGCCCTACCTTCTATGTGTCCTCTGTGTGCCATCACCCTCAGTTTCTTTGTTTTCTTGAACAAGCACTGACACTGAATAAAACTTTGTCACAGTGTACTTTTAAATGTTGGGAAATTATGACGCTGAATACGAGCGAATGTGTATGCAGCTGTGCAGGAAGTAATGTACTCAGTCCTCAAACTCCCTCCGTTCACAAAGACTTATCCGTCCATCACCATATCTCCAATCTAGTTCAAATGTACACGTTTGTAGTTACGAAGGAACCGATGGCTGGCACTGCATTGCTGCATGCAATGCATAGCTGTAGCACGCCAGATTGTAAAGGATGCGCGCGCTAATTGTTAACATCCTAATAGATATATTCAGATTGGGGATGTCAACGCTTCGGCCGTTTTTATATTCACATAGCACACAAGTAAGCCCTAGCAAGATCCATTAAAAGCTGAATTATTATTTTATTTTACCTTGATATTTTCATCCTTCATGCTGTATAAAAATATTCTAAAAGGAAGAATGTGGCATGTTATTTCTACGTGTATGATGGCACTTGAAGATGTTTTCTACACACACGATGTCTTCTGACATTCCCATGGCTTCGCTAATCATTTCACCTATTAAATTAAACTGAAACCAACGAATCTGCTGCTCGAAAAACGTCCCCAGTATGACCAACCCCTCGTATGCGGCAACTACACCTATTTGCACGTGCGGAGTTGACAGATTAGTTTCAAATGATAATTTGCCTGTTTAATGCGTGATTCATCTAGTAGGTTTCTTCATATTCTAGATAAAGCTGATTATGTGTAGATATTTTACTTTTGGCCCATCCCACAAAGTGTAACGTGCTACTCTAATCCTGTGTTCATCACTTGTAAATAGTGTGAATTTCAGTGCCTGCTGTTAAGCCATACTATATAATATGGAAGATTGCAGCTTTACGAGGAGTTACGGAGACCCCATTGTTTAACAAACTGTATACTGTATAAATGATTAGCTTTGCCCAACATAGTCTACATTGGTAATAAATGAAGATGGGTGATTCGCAGAGCTGCCTAGCAAATTAGTGATCAATTCAGAAAAGTTAACAGTATGGTACGTGCTAAACATTCAGAAATACAAATTACTATATCTGGAAATTGTGAATAGTTACAGGGGAAATTATTTTGAAGATATTGCAGAATGTTTTAACTCAGTATGTTAAAGTGGGGAATAGTGTCAGCTGTGAGTGGGATGTGGAGGTCGTCATCCCTTTTCATAATTACATATATTAAATGGGAGAATTGGGACAACTTTAAAGGGAGATGTGAAAGCTGTCATGAACATAGCCTATGCAGTGTAAATTATACATATAGATGATTGTAAAGAATAAAGACACAATTATATAGAAATTGCCCCAACATTGTGTTTACTATTTAATAGTGCTTCTTTAAAATAAATACAGGGAGTGCAGAATTATTAGGCAAATGAGTATTTTGACCACATCATCCTCTTTATGCATGTTGTCTTACTCCAAGCTGTATAGGCTCGAAAGCCTACTACCAATTAAGCATATTAGGTGATGTGCATCTCTGTAATGAGAAGGGGTGTGGTCTAATGACATCAACACCCTATATCAGGTGTGCATAATTATTAGGCAACTTCCTTTCCTTTGGCAAAATGGGTCAAAAGAAGGACTTGACAGGCTCAGAAAAGTCAAAAATAGTGAGATTTCTTGCAGAGGGATGCAGCACTCTTAAAATTGCAAAGCTTCTGAAGCGTGATCATCGAACAATCAAGCGTTTCATTCAAAATAGTCAACAGGGTCGCAAGAAGCGTGTGGAAAAACCAAGGCGCAAAATAACTGCCCATGAACTGAGAAAAGTCAAGCGTGCAGCTGCCACGATGCCACTTGCCACCAGTTTGGCCATATTTCAGAGCTGCAACATCACTGGAGTGCCCAAAAGCACAAGGTGTGCAATACTCAGAGACATGGCCAAGGTAAGAAAGGCTGAAAGACGACCACCACTGAACAAGACACACAAGCTGAAACGTCAAGACTGGGCCAAGAAATAACTCAAGACTGATTTTTCTAAGGTTTTATGGACTGATGAAATGAGAGTGAGTCTTGATGGGCCAGATGGATGGGCCCGTGGCTGGATTGGTAAAGGGCAGAGAGCTCCAGTCCGACTCAGACGCCAGCAAGGTGGAGGTGGAGTACTGGTTTGGGCTGGTATCATCAAAGATGAGCTTGTGGGGCCTTTTCGGGTTGAGGATGGAGTCAAGCTCAACTCCCAGTCCTACTGCCAGTTCCTGGAAGACACCTTCTTCAAGCAGTGGTACAGGAAGAAGTCTGCATCCTTCAAGAAAAACATGATTTTCATGCAGGACAATGCTCCATCACACGCGTCCAAGTACTCCACAGCGTGGCTGGCAAGAAAGGGTATAAAAGAAGGAAATCTAATGACATGGCCTCCTTGTTCACCTGATCTGAACCCCATTGAGAACCTGTGGTCCATCATCAAATGTGAGATTTACAAGGAGGGAAAACAGTACACCTCTCTGAACAGTGTCTGGGAGGCTGTGGTTGCTGCTGCACGCAATGTTGATGGTGAACAGATCAAAACACTGACAGAATCCATGGATGGCAGGCTTTTGAGTGTCCTTGCAAAGAAAGGTGGCTATATTGGTCACTGATTTGTTTTTGTTTTGTTTTTGAATGTCAGAAATGTATATTTGTGAATGTTGAGATGTTATATTGGTTTCACTGGTAATTATAAATAATTGAAATGGGTATATATTATTTTTTGTTAAGTTGCCTAATAATTATGCACAGTAATAGTCACCTGCACACACAGATATCCCCCTAACATAGCTAAAACTAAAAACAAACTAAAAACTACTTCCAAAAATATTCAGTTTTGATATTAATGAGTTTTTTGGGTTCATTGAGAACATGGTTGTTGTTCAATAATAAAATTAATCCTCAAAAATACAACTTGCCTAATAATTCTGCACTCCCTGTATGAATGTTAATATATTATTCATTTCCAAATCCAAATGCAAATTAATATAATACGATGGAGAAAAGTAATCGTTAGATATAGAACATATATATAGAAACTATCCTTTGTAACATATTCGTACAGTTCAGCTCATTAGTGTATGAATCTGGGGGAATTACTGTGGTTTCAGTGATAATGTGAGTCAGAATAACAATGTCCAAAATATATTCAGCCAGTGCAATAATGTGGCCGATAAGCGTGGTTTTAAGGGAAATGTTGAGGCTAATTCTTTATTTAGCTCGATCCCATTATACATCATCTGAATAGACTATGGTGCGAAATGTAAAAAATTTCTCTAACAAGCACTAATGTTTAGAATGCATTTACTATAATGCGATTTTCCTATATTCATATTGAATTGTTTATATTTACTCTGATGTTCAGATGCTGTGACATCAAGGAGGCGACAGAATTTCTTTCCCCTTGAAGAAGCCTACTTTTCCTAGCCCCTCACATGTACTCCACTCTAAAGTCCACCTCTCTGTTGTAAAGTGTGGGAATAGCACCATCTTGTGAACTGTATGAAAATCTTCATGCAGCCAAATTATTGGCGCATGCGCAGTTACCTATGATGTTTTCTGGTCTTCCTGAATGTAAAACACGGGGCTTAAGAGGACGGAAAAGTTATTTAATCTTGTAGGAACGACTGCACTGCGTCTGTATGCTCTTTTTATGTACAGTGACCCAGACTTGCATCCCCACAGCTTAGTTATTGCATTCTGATTGACCTGTGGGTCATTAGGGAATTTAAGATATAGTATGCAGCAGGTCGAGGGGAAACCAGGCCATGGCAAGTGACCCACCCATGCATGCACCTTCAGTCTCATTTGCAGCACTACTACATAGTTCTATTAATCCGCCAGGTGGCGCTGTCTCCTTATACTATGAAAGCGGATAGCTTAAGAGCAACATTCGGAGGTTGTTACACAAAGGAGTCAAATTTCCACAATGATGCAATCAATATTAATAATATTTTCCTGTTCTGCAAAGGTTGATGCTTTCATAAATTCCTAAAAGTACTTGAAAGTCATAACTTGACATGTATTGATAGATATGGTGTCAGTGCTGAGTTGTTATTTATTTAGATCGGATGTATGTAAACCTTTTTCCTTCATTATTGACAAAGAACACAAGACTGTAAATTAAGAAGCTTTCTTTTGTCTCTCACCAACAACCTAGAACCAGCAGCCAGAGGACAAGTGCTTATCTCACAGTATGCTATCCCCTGCAAACACTACTGAGACTGATCTCTTGACATCATGTTGATTCCTCCCTCCTACCTTTGAAGATTGTCATTTGTAGTCATTGTAATACTGTGTTTCTCGTTGCTGTGTCGTGTATACCGTTACATTAACAAATAATAATAAAAGACATAAACACCTACATTTTGATCCCATCTACATTAACTTTTTTAATGCTCTACATTCCTTGTGGTCCATTTTCAATGCAAAATAAGTGACAAATAATATTTCTGCTTGTCTGGTTGCTAAACATTGAGTGTTTTGGAGACTGGCTTAGTTTTAATATAAAGCACTGAGGAGAATTGCGATGTTTACGAGAATTACCTGATGCCTCCTTTACATCTTCTAAAATAGACCTTTAAAGCACATGGCTGTGGCTTCTGGTGGTTAGAAGGAGATGCTGTTGTTTACCATTGTTTACCATGTTCTATGCAGAATACAGATTTAATTGTAATAATACTTTGTTTTTATATAGTGCATAATGCTGCCATCGTTGGGGTCTGTAAGCACTGTAAATAAAATGGGTTATTATTATTCAATTGAATATAGTATAGAACAGAGGACAGGGATGGCAAAGGTGGTTATATGAGGACAATAAATATTCCATACAATATAGTTCCCTAAAATAAGTAAACAGTGTAAGTTGTTTATCGAATACTTTGTACTAGAGGGTCCTTAATTGGAGCTTATGCAAAATAGATATCACTTTAACACATTACACTTATCTTTAGTTATAATGTCATGACCTAACAACTGCAAATTCATACACCTTTATCCACATGCCAAACTAATAATTGTGCTTGTTTATACTGAACCATAAAGGCCTTAAAACATACTTTAAATATGGAATGCCCAATGTAGGTCCAGATGCTTACTAGATTGGTGCTGGTAATTGGCGGGTGTTACATGATGTTAGTTTTGGGACTATATAGTTGGAGGAAGAGTGAGCCATCCATACTGAGCAGGAGGTTGGGAAGCTTTCAAAGGCATAAATTAGTCTTCTTTGCTAGTGAAGGATAGACAGTGCTATTTGCTGCCAAAACACAGGAGTTGGAGGAGCTTGTGACTGTCTATGGTCTTTAGTAGACAACCAAGGTAAATGTTAAAAAGTATACGTAAACTATAAAGTAAATCCTTTGTGAGCAGCAACCATCTTTGATTTCACCTCACTTTATCCCAATATTGATTGGCCAGAATCTCAATGGTATTTATTTAAGGATGTTGTCTAGATTTGGCACAACATATCTCATCTCGTCTTCCTGATAGGTAGAGCAAGCACCATATACTTTGTAACAACAACTCCTAAGCCTGTTTGCTTTTCTGGCAGGAAGACGATTCAACATGATCCTTGGCAGCTGCCAGCAAAATGCTATTACCTGGTACCATCTCATTTATCAGACTCTGGTTCCCGTGAATTGCTATGAGTAATCATACCACATCCCTACCGGATGATAGGCACAGGACACGGAAGTCACATCACTGGTTTCCCGCAGAAACATCTTTAAAAGAAGAATACTTGAAAGAGGATTTGATTTCCTATCATCCTTCTGCACAGGATGTCACATCACTGAACTTCCCATCCTCCATATACTCAGGAGGTCACATCACTTTCTGCCTTCTCTCTACTTCAATCAACACTTCAGGGTGTCCTCAGCAAAGGGCGGACACAGACAAGGGCACTGTCTTCTGAGCCTGTTAGTGAACCCTACACCCAGCAACCCATATCGTCAACCCCTACAATCATACTGGATATAGATGACCCAGGCACCCACGTGGCATCCGCAAAACGCAGTGATCCAAACTTGTACACATCCCATTAAATACCACACACCCTCTAACTACAGAGCATACATTCCAATTCATTTTCGTTAACACTCTCTCTGCTGCACTCCACGTACCAGATATTGCAGACCTCATCACCTATCCCAAGCTTGACACCCTCTTCATCCCAGAAACATGGTTCACCCTCACATCTCCACACATTCAAGATGACAATGCCCACACCACACTCTTAGGTGATGGCAACCTCCCAAACAACACAAGCTAAAAAAAACAAAAAACACAAGACACATCCTTTTCGGCATGTCACACAACTAACACTCTTCAAAGGTCACATCCTCGACCTCATCTTGTCAACATCACAATCAAATGCAAACCAACCATACCACTGAACGTGACTGGCCACTGTGCCATCCTGGTCTTCCTTCTCCATGTACTACTAACAAACCAAAGTCAACACACAAGAGAAGACCAAACCTCCAGATCCTTCAAAGATTTTTCAATAGACAAACTAATGCTTCAATTCATCTCTCAACCTATCAACTCCTTGACCAATACAAACATCCTTCTAAACAAATTCAACAATTCTTTGGAAAGTAATGTGAACATCCATGTCCCAATTATAGTAAGCAAGTGTAAGCCAGTGCTTTTAGCACTCTGATACTCTAAAGACCTCACTGACAATAAACCATTCATCTGCAGACAGGAAAGAAAAGGGAAGAAAAACAGAACTCCTGAGGACATCTTGGTAAGTCCCTCCATGCAACATGTATACAGCTCATCACATCAACCGAAGCAAAGTACTATACTTTCACTGTCAATGAGGCCACGAACAAAAACAGAATGGTGTTCAACGCAACCAAGCACTGCATTCTCACCCTGCCGGGTTTATTTCTCACTCCATAGGAAAGTGAAATGCCATTTACCTCCTGTCTATGAAAAAATACATAAGATCCGACAGTGCATCAAATACACCAAGCATGCTTCATCTCTTAAACCTACCCCTTACTGTGGAATCCTGGTCAACCTTCAAAGTCCTGTCTGTGCTAGATCTGTCTGACATATTCAATTCCCTCGAAGCCACTTCTTATGAATAGAATGTCTTACCATCATCGTTCAAAAAAGCTTTTTCTGGGAGTTCCCTCTTACCCCTGATTATCATTGTCAATGCCTCCCTTACTCAAGACATTTTCCCAGAAGCTCTCAAGGCAGACCAAATCCTCCCACTCCTAAGCAAACCTACACCAGACCCCGGTGATCCCACCAACTACCAGACCATAACTCATCTACCATTCATCAACAATATCAATGAAAAAAGGAGTCTATGTTCAGCTCCAAGATCACATCAATGCTAACCATCTCTTGCATGACTTCCAGTCTTGTTTCAGATCATGCTGCAGCATGGAGATCGCTACCTTACACATCATAGACAATGCCTTTTGACCACAGTTGAATTTGATGCCCACTTCCTGTTATTGCTGGACATCTCTCCTACCTTCAACACAGTCGACCATATCATCCTTATACGAACCCTTGAGTCTCATATGAATTTCATCGGCAATGTCCTTCACTTGTTCTCCTCCTACCTTTCGATCTGACACCAATTTGCTCACATGCGCCTCTCCCGGGGTGGAATCTCCCAGGGTTTTATACTGTCTCCTGTTATCTTAAATCTGTACATGGAGTTGCTTGGTGCTCTAATCAAAGATAATGCATGAAGGTTCACCAATACGTTGATGATATACAACTCTACTGGAACATCTCCTCTGCTTCAGGCATCCAAAAGTTCAAACACTTCTTGCACATCATCCAGGTCTGGATGTCTAGCGTCTATCTGAAGCTTAACTTAACTAAGACAGAATTCCTATTATTTGCCAAGAATAAAATACAGTACAAACCTGGCTCAATGGCATGAACATTAATAGCTTCAAAAAAACCGAGCTCTCACTGAATGCCACATCACTTTGATTCTCCCTGGGGACCAACCTTGCCCTCAAAAAACACATTGTCACAAAAACAAAGAAGGCCTGGTACCAGATGTCTCTTCTAAAGAATGTGAACAATATCTTCCATAAAGCTACCTCAAAACTGCTTTTCAAGTCCCTGTAATTGCATCAAGATAGTGGTAATGCTCTATTCCATGCCTTCCCAGACTCCACACTGGCACTCCAAGTAATCCTTGACACTGCAGCACATCTCATCAATGGCCTGAAGAAATACAATCACATCACGCCCATCCTGCTGGAACTAAATTGGCATTCCTTGCTGGCTATCATAGCTGGGCCAAAAAGGCACACTGCCCTGACACTGTGCAACCTGAACAAAACTGTAAGTACTTTCATGTGATAGGCTACCCACCAAGACAGACAGGGTCAGCCCAACCCCATAATCAGTGGCGGTCTAGACCCCAAAATGCTTCTCGATATGAGAGGAAGACAATAGACATTTACTTGCTGTCAAGGCAAGAGTTGTGGGAGCTGACCCTTTGGATAGGTGTTCACCATCAGGGAAGACCATTCATGGCTCCACTGTATAGCAGGGAAGCCAGCAATACACCTGGCCGAGCAGTCAGCGACAGGATGGGTTTGCTCATGAGGAGGAGGGGGGAATTGTTCTTAAGCTGAGGGGTGGGGAAAAAATGTTGAGGAGATATAGCACATCGCAACCCAACTGCGTGGGTGGGGTGGGACAGCACCACATGGAGACATGGTGGGAAGCACAGATAACCTAAATGCCGTGGGTATGAACCACCAATTAGTGACCTGGAACGCCAGGGAAAAAAATTGTTGTCTGAAATGCTATAGAGTACACTCCTACCTTAGGCAGACAATGTGCAGATTGTCATGCTGCAGGAAACACACCTGCTGGATGCAGAGGTGTCCAAGGTGAGGATGAAATGAAGGAGCTCAGTTTATGCTGCCACCTATTCAAACCATGCCATAGACGTACTGACATGGTTTGCGGCATGGGTACCCTTCATAGAGAAGAAGGTAATCGCAGGTCTGGGAGGAAGATACTTACTTGTGTTGTTAACACATAAGCCCCTAACATGGATGATAAGCCACGTCAGGTATGGAAAAAATGTTTTATCGCCCCATTTCTGAACATGGGACTCAATTGGTCGGGCAACTTTGTGTTCTTGACTGGCGACTGAACCGATAACCCCCCCTCACTGTGTCCTAAAATGCATTGACATGACTTTGGAACAAGTGATGGATGGCACCTCCACCAACTTGGTCTATCCAGTAGACTCAGGTCTACTCATATCACTTACAAGTACATGGGGGATACAGTAGGCTGGACTATATCCTGGGATGCAGGGAGAATGTGCAGATATTCACACACTCCTCGTATCTGAACCAATATCCCTCAAACCGCTCCTAGGTACTGTGCATCCTAGGAAACACCAGCCTAAGACTACACTGTGGACGCTTTTACCTAAGGTCATGATGGATGGGGGGGTTGCAGCCCATATAGGATTTTTCATCTCCTGTTTCTTTCATAATGTGTCAAGAGCTGGTTCCTCAGGAGCAGTACCCTCCAACGCCCACCTTCTGGCAGGACCGTCTCTGCAGATTGATAGTCCAGAGGTTCAGAGTGGCCGGACAAGGGGAAGGGTTTTGGGGAGGGTACTGTTGGTAGGGGGAACTGGAACTGAATGCACAATGATGAGTATTCAGGATTCTCTCCACAGGATTACTGACAATAAGTAAGTATATTTAAATCTGTGTTGTAGTCTTACCTGGGTCTACTGTGGGTATCAGATTAAGGTCCATATTTATACTTTTTTAGTGCCACATTTGCATCATTTTTTTACGCAAAAGCGGCGCAAACTTACAAAATACAATTGTGTTTTGTAAGTTTGCGCCGCTTTTGCGTTAAAAAGCGGCGCAAACGCAGCACTAAAAAAGTATAAATATGGGCCCAAGTGTCTCTTAATATGAACCACAGAGGAGCTATGACAAGATCCAATGACACTATTCAACCTGATTAGGTTACTGATCCAACTTTAATAACTGTGGCAATGTCTGCCTGCTTTTAGTGTTGTAAACCAAGGAAAAGTCTGTGATGTGTTTGTTCAAAAGCTTTAATTATTGAATAAACAAAACCAGCCATGAAAATGATGTCTTTTTGGTCAGTTATTGGCACCTTGAATATGCCTTTAGGGTGAATAGTCTTTATCCCCAAAGCTCTGATTCAAAAGCAGCCACACAGTGCCTCTCAGAAGTTTAGGGCGGTGTTCACTAATTACATAGCCAGATATTCCCAAAATATCTCTCAAGTTCTACAGGATTGAAATAAGAACAGTCGCTATGCCAGGTATGCATCATACATAAAGTGTGTTTTATCCATGGTTTTCCTAGGTCAAAAATGTGTGGAATACCAACAATTACATTATCTACCTCGTCCGATGCACAGGAATGTCAGAAACTCTGAATGTTGCTCACCGGCCTGTGCTGCAGGACCGCTGGGCACTGCTCACAAGCTTCGCCAAGTATGCCAGCGTGCAGGAACATGGAAGATTACCTTCAGGACCTCAATTCAGGATCGCTGGGTGTAGAAACATTGACTACGAGCAGTTGGAATGGCAAGGCTCTCTTTTATAGATGGATATCAAGATGGTGCCTGGGAGTTCTGAGGCTCTCCAGATCTCGCCGAGCTGTGCCCCCAGAGTATGGAAGTACTGCTGTAAGCGCCACGATCCCGAGATCCTGGAAAATAAAAGGAAAACAAAACAAATAGATACAGTGTAATACCTTTTATGTGGCATCTTTAGGAAAATAGTCTGCAAGCAAATAAAAGTGGCTTTGGCTGCTCCTGCTCTCATGTATACCCACGGAGGTGATTAGTGTCTTACGAATATGCTCAGAGGTACTGCACCGGGGAATTAGTGTCTCATTGCGGCAGGGCCACTGTACTAGTTCTTATCAAAGTAGTGTCTCCGTTATGAGGAAGTTCAGTGTATAACGGCAACCTATAGCATGTTTAACCACAGATCAAACTCATTTCTGAGATAAGGGTCAAGAGAAGGGCTGAATAGCAATGGTCCAGGATGGTTCAAAACCCAGCTTGAGAGTGTTGGGATGGAAGTGAATGGGTGGCATTGAACAGGCACAGAAAGCGTGAGCTATGTATGTTCACCAGAGGCTCCCAAGAGTTCTCCACCGGTCCATACCCCTTCCAAGACATAAGGTACCATAGTTTTCCTCGTCACTGCTTGACTCCTTTAATGCCTCGTACCTCATACTCTAGGTGGTAGTGCACTGAGACAGGTGGAGGGTGAGTACGGAAGGACGAACCAGCCAGTTTTAACAGGGAAGGATGGAAACAGGATGGATTTTCATGGACCAAGGAAGAATGAGTCTGAAAGTCAGAGGATTGATAACCCCACTAATTTCGAATGGCCCTACAAAACGTGGATGAAATGTAGCATTGTCCTTAAAACAGAGGTTCTTGGCTGAGAGCCAAACATGACCACCTAGTTGATAAGCAGGGGCTGCTTGCCCTTTTCGATCTGCACATTGTTTATAACACTCTTTTGTTGTGAACAGGTTGGTTTGGAATTTAAGGGCTAAGTTTGATATTTCTTGTAGGTGCAGAGAGAGAGTAGGCAACTGATCTTGTTGTGTTGGTATTAACAATGGTAGGAAATGGGGGTGAAACCCATAATTCACGAAAAATAGTGACATTTGAATGGAGGAATGTAGTGTATCGTTGCAGGCAAATTCGGCTTCCCATAGGAGATGTACCCAAGAAGTTGGGCAGAAAGATAGGTAACAACAAAGGTATTGCTTTAGTTCTTGATTCACCCTCTCTGTTTGCCCATCGGAGTCTTGTTGAAAGCTAGTAGTCAAGTGGCCTTTAATCTGCACTGCTGAGCATCATGCTTTCCAAAATTTAGAGGTAAATTGAGAACAGCGATCTGAGGTAATACTGCATGGTAATCCACGTAGGGATACTATGTTGTGTAACAAAAGTGTGTGACCGGGTGCTTGGATGGGGAGGGAGTGCACAGAATGGGAAGCGTGGAACGCTTAAAACGGTAAAAAGTTTGCAAACCTAACCTGAATAATATCTTCTTCCAGAGAGTCACTGAGAACATTGTATTGTAATTTCAATCAACCATGGAACTTGGAAGTGAAACACTAACAGAGTTTTTAGTATTGCCTTTTATGTTCAGGTCAATTTTGAGTTCTGCCTTTGAGTATATTATATAAGTGCTAAAAGCTCAAGTATCAGGAGGAACAAGGGATCCTATTAGAAAAGTTAGGAAATGGGATCCGGGTGATAACAAACAGAAGTGAGAAGCAGAGGGAATACAGCAGATACAAGGGTGAACAGGGCGCCCTAGAAAAGAATATAATGAATACGAAGGAGTGTTAACAAGCTATTCAGAAGATTAAAGAAGATAAAAGCGAGGAGAAGAAAAGAAAGAGTAAAGCAAAGAGAAGGAAGCATACATGCTTGGACATCGCATATTTGCCCGTGGTTTATTTTTGTTTATACGGATGGTGCCAGCAGGAGGAAGTGCTGGAGACTCCTAGAAAGAATAGCAGTGGAAGAATTCACGTTTTGAAAATCTCCGTAACCAAGACTGTCACACAATTAGATCATCCAAGGTTTTTGTTCACATTTATGTAAATAAAACACACTTCTACCCATGAAATAAAAGTGTGGAGAATATTTCTTGTCTGCCAAGCGACATACCCTGACTGACTGATCTTAAACAGCAGATGGGAGATGTCTGGTGCAAGCTGGAAAAATACATGTATACAACTTACAGACAGAGACTGTTCTGTGAAGGGGACAAGGCAGGTAGGAGTTAGCATTCCTGGAATGGCAAGAGTGGCCACAGACACATATCCTTCGGTTGAAAGTAGATGGGGGGAGGACATTATTGAATGGACTAAAATAAATGCCACCTGCACACAATACTTCATTCCTGGGTTTACTGGGGAGCATACAGCATAAGCTAAGATTCTGAATGGGTATCTGGTGGGAAAAAGACTGCCCAGGTTGACACCAGACCAGCGACAGCTACTGCTGGAACTGATGGAGCCACTGAAGGCCATTGAGACCCTATCTACCATGTGGAAAGACCCCGGGAGCCAATGGCTTCCCGGTGGAGGTGTATCAACTAATGTTCGAGTTGCTTGAGCTCTCATTAGAGGTTTACCTGGAGGCACAGGAGCTAGGGATGCTGCTCCTGAGCATCCTGGAGGCAGCGATACTGCTGATCTTGAAGGTCAGGCAGGATGCAGCCTGCCTGGTTTCCTGCAGACCGCTGTCCATGTTTAACGCAGATGTAAAATTACTCTGCTAAGTGTTAGCTAACAGCCTGCATGAATTGTTTGGATCCCTAATACACCCTGACCAAACGGTGTTTATTCCTTGTAGGAGCACAATGTACAATACACGTCAGCTCTGCTATTTGATGCAATCGCTAGCCAATTCCTCTGTCTGGGCCGTTCTGGCCATCTGGGACTTGGAGTGTGTGTTTGACATGGTGGGATAGCAATACTTATGAGCAGTCCTAAGACATTTGGGGTTTGGCCCTAACTATATTCAATGGGTACAGTTACTGTATAGGGACCCAGTCCAGAGGGACCAGACAGGGGTGGCCGCTGACTGTGGTACTCTGCTCTGGCGGTGGAACTGCTTGTATACCGAGTTCACTCATACCGGGGCCCTGGGCAGTTAACATGCATGGACAAAACCATGGTCTGCCCCTTTATGCAGATGAATTCCTGCGGAATGTGGGGGACCCCATGCCCCTGCCACTAGGGGAGCTAAATGCCTTTGCAGAGGTTTCCAGCATACATATAAACATGGGAAAAGCCATTTGCCCCTCGGTGGGGGCTGGACGAGACAGAGATGGAAGCCCTGCACGATTGGGACTGAGATGGGAGGTGACCGATTCCGGTACCGTGGTACATGGACTACACAACCAATGCACTGTGACCTGAACACTGGGGCGCTACTGAAAGGGCTAGACAACAATTGAGTTCTGGATCGAGCTGCCATGGTCGCTTATGGGTGTGTGTCAGTGGCCAAATTAGTGTTCCTCCTTAGATGCTTGTAGGCGGTGCAGAACATCATGTGCCTAATCTCAATGGTAATGTTCCACCGACTTGACCAAACAACTGTTGTGGGAAGGGAAAGGGAGCCGAGTGAAACTAGACACCTTAAAGCTCCACCTAACAGAAGGTGGGCTGGGACTCCCAGATCCATATTATTATTATGCTAGAAACACAGCTGCAGAATGTGATCAGCTGGTTCAAGGATGCACCTAACTGGGAGCGCTTCCTCATGGCGGGTGCCTATGGGCCGCATTCGCTGCGTGACCTGTTTCTGAAGGGCAAGGCAGTCCCGAGCGACCTCCCCTACCTGATAAAACACCTGTCAGGGGGCTGGCATGGAGTGGTGGGCAGGACCCTGCAAAGGGCACTCTTCACCAAATGTCTCCCACTATCACAGTTGCGGCCTTTCAATGCCATATGAAACAATATGTCTTCTGCCCAGTTGCAGGAGGGCAGTTGTGCAACCGTGGGAGACCTATACTGTAACAACAGATTCTGATGGATACAACTACCTGTGGATTCCTCACCTCATGAATACTCCCATGGCGCCAGCATTCGACGGAAATCTTCTTACTAGTCTCTGCACGTCGACGAGGACGTCACTGTCGCCCACGCGACGCCGTCTGACGTCATACAGGCAATAAGAGGTCCTCGACGACGTGCGGACGTCAGTTCCCTTTTTTCCGTGCATTCAAAACGGTTATCTTCGAGGGAGCAACTGTTACTCTTGCGGTTACAGTGTATATCTTGCTGCGTAGTCTTTCGCTGTGGAAATAATGTCGCAGAGAAAGTCTGGATTTAAGCCTTGTCGTGAGTGTGGAGGCAAGATGTCGGTGACGGATCCTCATTCCGATTGCCTTTGGTGTTTGAGCTCCGACCACGACGTCTCGACTTGTGATTCATGTCAGCACATGAATCCAAAGGCTCTTAAAGAACGTGAGGCGAAGCTGTTTATGGCCAAGTCAAAGGAGAAGCATCACAAGAAGTCTTCTCCAAGACATCGGCGTCATCGAGACTCCCGGCGCCGTAGAGAATCTCGGCGTCATTCAAGGGAGGCTCGTTCCAGGTCTCCGGATCGGCGCCGAAGAACATGGGAGGTCAGCCCCACGGTTACGCCGCATCCTTCGACGCCGTTGCCTTCTCCGGCGTCTCCAACTTCACCTGGACAGGCGTCGGTGATTGAGGTATTGGAGCCTCAAGTGTTTTCTCCGGCGCAGACGCCGAGGCCGGCGTCGGGGTCGCCTCCGAGACAGGCACCCCAGTATCCGGCTTTTCCCACCCCTGGAGCCGATAGTTCCGCATTCTTGAATGCGATGTATGCCATCTTCCAACAGATGGCTCCAGGGGGTGCTCCGGCTGGGCCTTTGGCCTTTTCTTTGGGTGATCCTGCGCCTCTTCGGCCGGCACCCTTTATGCCCTTTCTCCCGTTTGGGAACGTGGGCTCGGCGCCAGTGTCGGCGCCGGTGGCCGCTCCGGTGGCTTCGGAAGGATTGGCCCCAGGGATTTCCATCCCGTCGACGTCGAGATTTCGGCCTGTGACTCCGGTGGGTCCATCCGTTTCAACTGCTCTTCAGTCGGCGCCGAAGTTACCTGTGGCGCCGGATGCGGCGTCGGTGGCTTCGGAAGATCGGCGCCGATCTCCGACTTCGGCGGAGGCATTGTCGACTCCGCGGATTGAGCAACGACTGCATTCAAGGAGACGTGCTCTCCGGGTACTAGAAGAGCAGGAGTACCAACGATCCCTAGAGGAAGGAGAGCTAGAGGACTCGGGTGATGGGCTGCATGGACTGGAGTCGGCCAGTGGGCTGGACACTTCCCCTGAGTGGGACCTTTCGTCCCCGGGGGAATATACTGAGGAGGCTGCTTCCTTTCATGCAGTGGTACGGAAGGCAACTAGTTTTTTGGACCTGCCTTTGCCGGTGGTGGAGGCGAAACAAAACCTTTTGACAGAGGTGTTACATCCGGCCTCAGCCGCGGCGGAGCCTCTGTTACCTTTTAATGACGCTCTGCTGGATCCGGTTTTAGAGGTGTGGAAGAGGCCGGCATCTTCCCCAGCAGTTCACAGAGCTGCGGCCAGGAGGTATCGGGCGGCTCCAACTGACCCTGGTTTTCTGTCCAGGCACCCTACGCCGGAGAGCTTGGTGGTGCAGGCCTCCTGTTCGTCCAAGTCAGCGCCTGGTTCTTTTCCGACGGTGCCTGGGGACAGAGATTCAAAGAAGCTAGAGGCGCAGTCGAAGAAGATTTTTTCGTCCTGCAGTCTGGCGTTAAAAGCCACCAATGCAACCTGTATCCTGGGGAGGTATATTCATGCTCTGATGGATGACATCTCCTCTTCGTTTACAGAGCTTCCCCAGGGTCTTTTGGATCTTGTCTCAAATGCCCAGGCTGCTGCGACCCAAATTATCCAGACAGGACTGGATACCACCGACTCGGTAGCCAGAGCAATGGGCACAACTGTGGTGGCAAGGAGACAGGCCTGGCTCCGTAACTCGGGCTTTTCGGCAGATGTACAGTCCACATTGTTGGATCTCCCGTTTGATGGGGACAAACTGTTTGGGGCTAAGGCTGATTCGGCCTTGGAACGTTTTAAGGAAAGCAGGGCCACGGCTAAGTCGTTAGGGCTCCAAGCTCCTTCTTCCACGGCCTCTTCCAGATTTTTCAGGAGGTTTCGTGGATTTGGGCGTGGCTCTTCCTCCTCTTCCTTTCGGGGAAGATATCAGCAACCTGCCTCTTCCCATCCCTATAGATCTTTTAGGGGGAGAGGTAGGGTCCGCACCAGAGGAGCCTCTCAGCAGCACTCTGCCTCTTCCTCATCCTCTGGCGGGGTGCAGCAGGGGAAGCAGCCTTAGGCTTCCACCATTTCCAACTCACGCCTCTCCTGTAGGGGGAAGATTACAGCATTTTCTCACCAAATGGGAGACTGTTACGTCGGACAATTGGGTTCTCAGTGTTGTGGGAAAAGGCTACACCCTTCCTTTTCGGGAGTTTCCGCCCCTCATCCCGCCCCGCCCTTCGTATTGTTCACAAGAACACCTCCTGTTGCTAGAACAGGAGGTAGAAGTCCTCCTTTTAAAGGGCGCGGTGGAGTTGGTCCCGGAGCAGGAAAGGGGTCAAGGAGTTTACTCAAGGTATTTCCTGATTCCCAAGAAGGATGGTCGTTTGAGACCAATTCTGGACCTGAGGATCTTGAATTGGTTCCTCAAGCAGGAAAAGTTCAAGATGCTGACCCTAGCACAGGTGCTTTTGGCGTTGAACATGGAAGACTGGATGGTGTCTGTCGACTTGCAGGATGCTTACTTTCATATCCCAATACTCAAGTCACACAGGAAGTATCTCCGGTTTGTGGTGGGATCGCAACACTATCAGTTTGCGGTCCTTCCGTTTGGTCTTACTTCAGCACCTCGAGTCTTCACAAAGGTGATGTCGGTGGTTGCGGCAGAGCTCAGAAGGAAGGGGATAGCAGTATTCCCTTACTTGGACGACTGGTTGATCAAAGCCAAGTCCCCGGAGCTTGTGTTGCGTCATCTGCAGTCAACAACCCAGTTGTTGTTCGACCTGGGTTTTTCGGTGAACGAGCCCAAATCTCACCTAGAGCCCTCTCAGCGCCTCCTGTTCATAGGGGCAGTACTGGATACAACATTGGGTCGGGCCTTTCCTCCGCCTCAGCGGATTCAAGATATTCAGGATTTGGTTCCAATGTTTTCGAAATGGAGCGGTAGTTCCAGTCCTCAAGGTCCTTCGTCTGCTCGGTCTTTTTGCCTCCTGCATTCTGTTGGTCACGCATGCTCGCTGGCACATGAGGGCTCTTCAGTGGTGCCTCCGAAGGCAGTGGTCTCAACACAGAGGGGATCTAGAGGGTACTGTCAAGATCTCCAGAGATGCTGCTGTGGATTTGAAGTGGTGGATTGTAAGCAACAATCTTTCGCAAGGAAAGCCGTTCCAGCAGTCGCCACCAGTGGCCACAGTCATAACGGATGCTTCCACTCTAGGGTGGGGAGCTCATCTGGGGGATCTGGAGATCAAAGGTCTTTGGTCTCCAGAGGAACAGATTTTTCACATCAATCTGTTGGAATTACGGGCTGTACGTCTGGCTCTCAAGGCCTTCCTCCCTTCCCTTCGTGGTCAGTCGGTACAGGTCCTAACGGACAATACTACCACGATGTGGTACATAAACAAGCAGGGAGGAGTGGGGTCGTACCTTCTCTGCAGAGAAGCTCTTCGACTATGGTCCTGGGCAAAGGACCATCGGATTTGCTTGATAGCAAACCATCTGGCCGGAGTTTTGAACGTGCGTGCGGACAGTCTCAGTCGCCACTTCTCGGCAGACCACGAGTGGCGTCTCCATCCAGATCAAGTCCGTTTAATCTTCCAGAGGTGGGGGTTTCCTCGGGTAGATCTGTTCGCCACTCGAGAGAACGCGCATTGTCCGTTGTTCTGCAGCCTTCAGTATCCGATGCAGGAAGCGTTGGGGGACGCGTTTCAAATGACCTGGTGCGGCCAGTTGCTTTACGCGTTTCCTCCCATACCCTTGATTCCTCGAGTATTGAGGAAGATTCGCCAAGACCGGGCTCTAGTAATCTTAATAGCTCCGGATTGGCCAAGGAGGGTGTGGTACCGACCTTCTCCAACTCTCAATGTGCCCGCCGCTCCGTCTCCCTTTCAGGGCAGACCTCCTCTCGCAGTCGCAGGGGCAGGTTCTACACCCCAACCTCCAGAGTCTGCACCTACATGCCTGGAGATTGAACGGGGCAACCTGAGTTCCTTCTCTCTCCCGCCTGAGGTAGTGGATGTTATATTAGCGGCCAGGCGACACTCCACTAAATCTATCTACGCTAATAGGTGGTCTAAATTTGTTGCGTGGTGTGGAGAGAGGCAGATTGATCCTTTGCATGCTCATCTATCGGACGTTTTGTCTTTTGCTCTATCTCTGGCGCAGAAAGGTTGTGCAGTGGCTACCATTAAAGGTTATTTATCGGCCTTGTCAGCCTTCTTATGTCTTCCAGACCAACCATCTTTATTTAAATCCCCTATTGTTATCAGATTCTTGAAAGGTCTTCTAAATCAATATCCTCCAAAGCCATTCGTTATGCCGCAATGGGATTTGTCCTTAGTCCTGACTTTCCTTATGGGGTCCCCTTTTGAACCTATGCATTCTTGCCCCTTGAGGTATTTGGTTTTAAAAACAGTCTTCCTGATAGCTATAACATCAGCAAGGAGAGTGAGTGAGTTGCAGGCCTTATCAGTAAAACCCCCTTATACAACTTTTTATGGGGATAAGGTGGTGTTGAGGACCAAGGCTGCTTTCCTCCCGAAGGTTGTTTCACCCTTCCATTTGGCTCAGGCAATTACTTTGTCCACGTTCTATCCTCCGCCTCATCCTTCCAAAGAGGAAGAAAGACTGCACCGTCTGGACCCAAAGAGAGCGTTGAGCTTCTTTATCGATAGAACAAAGGATTTCAGGCTGGAGGATCAGCTGTTTATTGGATACGTGGGCAAGAGGAGAGGAAAGGCAGTCCACAAGAGAACACTATCCAGGTGGGTTGTTCTTTGCATTAAAATATGTTACTCTTTGGCAAAGAAGGATCCTCCTGAGGGCATTAGAGCTCATTCCACCAGAGCTAAGTCGGCCACTTCGGCCTTGGCCAGAGGTGTTCCTGTGGTCGACATCTGCAAGGCCGCAACTTGGTCGTCCCTTCACACTTTTGCAAAACATTACTGTTTGGATTCTGAGGTTAGAAGGGACGGCCATTTTGCACGGTCAGTGCTGCAGGATTTCTTGGTTTGACCATTTAGGCACCCACCGCCGGGCGTGGTACTGCTTTGGGACTCTATTCATGAGGTGAGGAATCCACAGGTAGTTGTATCCATCAGAAGAACGAGTTACTTACCTTCGGTAACGACTTTTCTGGTGGATACATTAGCTACCTGTGGATTCCTCACGGTCCCACCTGCCTCCCCGTTGCCTTTCTGGTCTTACCAAGTAATCCTTGAGTGCGCTCCTCTTGGTCTTTGAGGGTGCAATAGATGTATATATAATATATTTATATATATTTATGTATATATGTATATATCTTTGTGTATATACTTGGTGTGTGTATATATTTTAAAAGAGAGAGTTTTATATATATATATATATGTACATAAAAAGATTTACAGTTATTCATACAATGTGGTGTATTTTTACAATATAATGGATGTTGCCTTGCTCTTTCATTGCATTGCCTGGTTGTTCTCATGCACGTAAAAAATGATTGGTACTGACGTCCGCACGTCGTCGAGGACCTCTTATTGCCTGTATGACGTCAGACGGCATCGCGTGGGCGACAGTGACGTCCTCGTCGACGTGCAGAGACTAGTAAGAAGATTTCCGTCGAATGCCGGCGCCATGGGAGTATTCATGAGGTGAGGAATCCACAGGTAGCTAATGTATCCACCAGAAAAGTCGTTACCGAAGGTAAGTAACTCGTTCTTCATTACATTTGACCAGGTACAGGAACAGTCGGGTAGGAATGAGTCACTTCCTACACCACACAAGACTAGCCTATGTGGCACATCAAGGCTGGCCGACATTACCGAATGAACCAAGAGAACATGAGTGCTGCAACAACTGACAGACCTGGCCGCATGTAAGCGACTGATCACACACATGCACCATGCTGTTGGAGGACTGGGGTGCACGACAGCGAGCGCAAAAGGCCGGTGTCAGAGCGACAGAGCGAGGCTGGCTGAAGGCCTGTGCAGCAGGGAAGATGATATCTCCCAATGTCAGGCTCAAATTAATACACTTCAATTACTTGCACCAGACTTACCTCATGCCTGGCAGACTGACTCAAATCGAACCTGCTAAGCGTGTGACGTGTGGGAGGTGCAGACTAGATGCAGCAGATTTCTTACAGATGGCCTGGACGTGCCTGACAGTGATGGCCTTTTAGGGCTCCATTACAATGGACCTAACAAGCATTACAACACTAAGGGTGGAGGAGTCTCTAAAGATGTGCCTCCTAGGTGTCCTTAAGGAATGGAAGAATCTGAAAATGAGTAAACAAATGGTGGCACTCTGTCTAGTACTAGCTAAACTCAGAATCACGATTCACTGAATTGCCCCACATGCCCTCCTGGTCCCTGCATGGAAAAAAGACTTACCGGATTGGGCGTTTTCAGACCTAGAGCACATGAGGCAAGAGAGGTCAGAGGAGAGGATGAAGGAGCACCTATTGGATTGGGAAGAGATGATCAATAGGATTATGGAACAAATAGAAGATTAACCTTTCCGTGAATCTATAAAATGGGTAGTATAGATAATGAAGATTGGAATATAAAACCAAAACACTAGAACCCTTTTGACAGCCATGCCTGAACATGCTGTATTGTATGTTGGGATGTCCTACACCCCATCATTCTATTGGAATGGTTGCAATGACATTGTTTATGTGGCTTTGTGAACATCAATAAAAGAGTATTTAAACAAAAGAAAAGAAAAAAAATAACACAACAGGCATTTTCCATGTATGCACCCAGGATCTTGACTAGCACCCCACTATTAATCAGTTCTGCCCCAACGTTGCTCCAATCTAGGTAAGAATTGAAGACTCACCTACTTAAAGTTCACTACATCACAATGCATTGACTACATCACAATGCGTTGACTTTAAACTTGTTTTTGACCAAGTACAGTGCTACGTTTGCACTATTGAAATACTGTATACATGCATACATTTACACATACATACATACTCAGCTCAGCTTGGCACCTGAATTGTGCGGGTTCACTGAGGTAGCACAGAAGGGTCACATGGGCAAATAGCGGAGCACAGCCCTGTCAGCAATAAAGAAACAAGCACTGGCCTAGCCAATAGGTCTGGGTTACATTTTGAGTCCTACCTCAAAAGCATCCCTTTTGTGTTATGTTTATATTGTCTTAGGTTTAATATGCAATTAATTTTAGATAGCATCTAATTCTAAGTGTTATTATATATGCATACCTTTTGTTTACTCTTGTAAGGTTTTTTTGCCTTCAGCACGCTCTCCTTAGTGTTCTAAATTCTTCCTGTTAACAGTGGAGTTGCTGGAGTGAAGGAACCAAGACAGGACGTTGAAATGCAGCTGCTCTGTGATGTTTCAACTCATAATAAATTTGGCTTGCATATACCTGGAATCCAACTCTACACATTTGTCAACGAGCTGGTTGAAACACCAGAGAACCCGCCAGGCACTTAGTTTTGGATAATTTTATTTCAATATTTTTCGATTTTTGATGCTATTCAATATCGAGAGGAGCAGTTAAGAGTTAATTGGTCTAGTCATGCTGAATTGTTCATTGTTATAAAGAACAAACGTAGACGAGGATGCATGCCGAAGACTTTATTCAGGGTTTCCACTTTCCATCCCCATCATCTCTCTGTCACCTCTCCTCAGCACTCCTCACTCAGCATTCTAAGGTTGGCTGCATTCCTCAACAAGTAGAATCAGGCTGGGGAAAATTAAGGGAATAAACCATTATCTACAAATGTTGCCATGATAGTTTCTAACTTTTAAAGTGAAAACAAAAATAATAATAAAACACGTTCTATTGACCACTACAAGTGGTTAGTACATTACAACACTCATCATCAAGGATTACTAAAGAGAAGCATTTGGGATTTGAAACTTTTGTGGGGAAATGGCATTGAACGCTTACCACTGTGTTGTTTACTTTGAACGTCTATCGTTGCGGTTGTCAGCATCATTTGAACTGGCATTTTTCCCCTGGTCAGCTTGCGACGTGGATCGGCTTCACCCAGGAGTCCCAAGGTACTTGGAGTATTCCAGCATTGCTTGTGTAGCCGGATAAGGGAAGCAACGTCATCACATTCTGTGACGTGCAAGGAACACTTTCATCATCTTGTGGCGTGTACAGGCAGAGAAGGAAAGCAGTCATTACATCCCGTGCCATGCGCACAGTACACGTTCTCATCTTGTGACGTGTTCATGTCACAACGATGTGTGTCACCACATGGCGTATGACAATATGAAATACAAGCAAGTTGCGGAGCATTTACAGCAACAAATCATTTCTAAATTCTTTACTGTGTGGTTTTTCCGTGAATTTCAGTGTATTACTACAGTATCACATAGTAAGTGTTTTTCTGCCAGCACCCATATTATAGTGATTACAGTGAATAGGCAGTGGACTAGTATCCTTTTCCTAGGGTGAAGAAAGGGCACTGTACCACTTTTCTCTTCCCCAGCTATATCACAATTTAGAGGCTCCCAAATTGTTTGTGTACCATCTTCTGTGATTGAGCACTGGACTAGTCCCTGTTTAGGGTGAAGAAAGGACACTACATTTCCCTTATTTCTTTTAGTGAACAGAGATTCCTTCATTATAAATTCACACCATGGCTATGCAGAATTTTGCACCTCACCCCCCACAGGCATCTTGGCCTGCTGGAGGAAATCCATGGATAAAGTGGGTTGAGTGGAAATCTTATTTTTTACATTTTTTAGAAACCATTGATGAAGAGGGAAAGATGAAACTGTAAAGGAAAAATACATTATTTTGTATTTAATGGAACCAGAAGGATTAAAAGTGTATGAGCTAATGACACAAATTACTGGGATTGGGAATACTAATGTGTTTGAGGATCCTTTAAGAGACTTTGATAATCATTTACTCCAAAAGTATGCATTGAGATTGTTAGATTTAAGTTTTTTCAAAGGAAGCAAGAGTTGGGAGAGAAAACTGACGAGTATATAGCTGCACTAAAGAAGTTAGGAGGAGATTGTAAATGTAATAATTTAATGGAACAACTTATATGTGATCAGGTGGTCATGCACATTCATGATCCAGCTATTCAAGAGAGGTTGTGGATAAATGGGGATGCGGACCTTTTAGATACATTAGCAATAGTAAGGAAAGAAGAGATATCCAGTTGTAGCGCTAAAGCTCATAAGGGTGAGTCAAAAGATTCCAATGAAGAAGTCATAAGTAAAGTTAGGAATGAGGGAGCTCACAAATCTAAAAAGGAGAATGTTAAGGTGCATGATCATACTAAGATAGTTTTAAATGTTACCTTTGTGACAGCAGTTCTCATTTAGTTTCCAGTAAG
The DNA here is from genome assembly GCF_031143425.1 of Pleurodeles waltl. NCBI lineage: Eukaryota > Metazoa > Chordata > Amphibia > Caudata > Salamandridae > Pleurodeles > Pleurodeles waltl. Next base: position 545,787,052 of record NC_090440.1, on the reverse strand, counting down.
TCTTGTCCTGCGATTAAGCAGAAGTGTTCAGCATGTAGTGTGTAAGAATAAAAAAGGTTTTAAGGTGAAATGTGTAGATGAAGGGAGATCTAGCGAGCATGAATGCAGTATTAAGAAAATTATGCACTGTGATGTAGACAAAAGTACCAAACATTTAAATAAGGAGTCATTTAATTTTAATGTGACTGAGAATCAAGTCAGAGACAAAAAGAAACCTTTGTGCATGATGGCAATTGGTGGAGTTGAAGTACAAATGTATGCTGAGTCAGGTTCACCTTACACCATTGTAAATAAGGAAATGTGGAACATTAAGTTTGTAAAGAAATAGGGAAACAATTTACTAGAATCTGACATTCATTTCGAAGGTTTCACTTGGAAAAAGATAGATATGGTTAGATACAGGTCCTTAGTGTTCCAATTCAAAAATAGAGAATGTGTGGGTAAATTGTATGTGGCCAAGAAATGTCATTTGGTGTTGGAGTGGAGGGACCAAGGTGAGTTGCATGTTACCTCAGATCCCAATAGCCCCAAACTTGTTATGATTGTGGATGAGAGTGAGACCATCGGTACTGAAATGTAGAAAACGTTTCCTAAAGTTTGCAGTGGGAAGATTGCAATGTTGAAGGACTTTGAACATTGTATTGTGTTAAAGTTCAACGCTTGTCCTAAATACATAAAGTAAGGAATATTCTTCTCAGACAGGAAGTTGTGAATGAGTTAGAAAAAATTAGTTAATGCGACCTAGTAGAATCTATTGACTCATCTGAATGGATTCCTCCACACGTGTGCACTTAGATTTCTCCAGCCCGACTGTGTTTAACAGCGGGGCTGGAGAAACTGCACAGACCCCAGGGCTGTGTCTGAGCAGTAGTCACTGCCACTCAGACCATTCCTGGTGCTGCTTTCATGCAAGGTTTTGCATGAAGCAGTGCCAGGATTGCTGGGGAGCCTGTGATGGTGTCCCAGCAGTGAATGCTGGGACACCAGAAGAGGACTGAGGCGGCAGGTGGCGGCAGCGATGGGAAGAGGAAAGTTATTTTTAAAATGATTTTTTATTCCCTCCCTCCCAGCCCACCCACACTCGGCCCCGTACCTCCCCCGCCCGTCCCTCCCCTTGAGATCTGCAGCCACCGCCGCTGAATTTAATGTAGGAAATTATATATATTCTTGAGATGTGAAATAATCCATCAAGCATTGCAGGGCAAGCACACTGTAGAAGTCAGAATAATACATCCAAATATTCAGTAGCATGAGGTGAAACAGCGCCAAAGCCCATTCTTTACAAATTTTAAAGAATTGGTTGCAGTAGGTCAACAGGCAGCTGCGCTGTCAAACTAGACCTAATAACAATAGAAAGGGAGTGGTTATGAAGATGAAGGGAATCGACACACATGGGGAGAAGGGGAAGGATGGATTGGGGTGTAATTTTTGTCAAATGAGTGAAACTGCATAGGGTAATGTTGGTGAAGAAAACAGGAGATCTTAATCGAATCCACCGCAAAAAGAAAAAACTGATAATAAAAAAACAAAGCAGGTTGATGTTTGCAAATCGTCATCTGGCTTGTTTCCATGGAAAGGATCTAAGAGCAGTGTTATATCAGTAGAGGGAGGGCTACGCGAGATGTGGCATGAGGCTAGAGTGTGAAGGCACAGGACTGAAACTTCCCCGTGTGAGGTGACTGAGATTTCCATTTCAGACGCATTGTTCATTGAGCAAGAAACGAGGTGCTACAGGATCCTAGGGACCAACTCGAGCATTATTGTTGCAGCAGAGCCGTTAACCTACTATTTTACCTACTAAGACATGAGCCTGTGAGCACAAATTACATAAAGATTTCTACAGCAGGAACATTAATTCACTGAGTTATGTAGCTGGAAAAGGAACCTGCAACCTGTTACCTACACACATATTTGCCCTGCACTCATGCTAACCCACTTACAGGAATTTGGATATTTGCAACGAGCCTCTGTGTCTCTCTTGAGGTGGTTGGGCTGGTGCACAGTCCATCACTAGTGACACCTGTTTTATATGGGTCTACTGAGGCACGGTTGGAGATTTAGGTCCATTTTGGGAAAGGTCCAGGGACCTACTAGGGATCAGCAGATATGGGGTTGAATGCTGAAGTTTGATGGGAGAGTCTATAAAAGTGGCTTAAAGTAAATTATATGAGATCCTGCCAAGCCTGACTGTGGGTGGAGGAGATTGCTAAGCTCCTGCTAGGGCAATGTGAACTGTCAGCTGGGTTTCCTAGTCTCTTTAAGGCACAGGCTGTGGGATATATGGTCTGGCTCTCTTGCCATTAGACCATTCTGATCTGGTAATTGAGATCACATTTAAGTATCCTGAAATATTGTCAGCTGTGAACTGATAGGTGCGGTGTCTTAGGACAGAGGGTGAGGGTCAGGTCTGGACCTGGGGCATGGTCACTGAAACTGTCTGGAAATAAATGGGTGGAAAAAACACTTTCCTGGATAAAGGATGTGCATGTCCATGGTTTGAAACCCTCAGCCGCTCATCGAAACCTGTGAAGACTAGGAACTAACAAAAACATCTTAGACCAGCTTCAAGAGGAAGTGGACAAGAATATCATTGGATGTCAGACAGCCTCCATTGTGCGCCATTTCTTCTTGTGAAAGTCCGGGTAACATATTATTTACTAATACAATGTTTATTAATATTTCATCAGGGCTTAATGATATATCGGTTCGTATTTTCTTTTGCAAGGCTTTCATTGCCTTTATGCTTCTACAGGTCGAATTAAAACCCAGCAGATCATAATGGGCATATCCCTTCACACACCTCCAAAGCTGCACAGATGTGTCTAACCAGATACATTAATATCAGTCAGCATGAGTTCAATCACTGAGAACTCCTTTAAAAACTTCAGACCAAATATATTTTTATATAAGTCTTGCACCCACAGTACTCATTTGAACCTTTCCTGGCACAAATGTAAGAACACCACCACAGCCACATAGTTCACTACGAACAGCAACCGCACTTTATTATCAAGACTTACTTACATGTGCACTACACCAACAGAACACATTAGACTCATTGCCTAGAACCATTGTGTGTACAATGAACTCCAAAAACGTGAATGCCTGTGGGGGTTGAAATAGACAATGTTCGATAATGAATGCAACTGGTTAGCTAAATCACAACTCTATAACAACCCACTAGAATTGATTTTATTTGATTTATCTCACATAACCAACCTTGGTTACGACCACATTAAGAGCAGTAATCTGTTGCTTCAAAAGCCTGCACTGCTTGTGTACTGTTTTACAGGCTTGGCTTTACTATGAAGCATTCACTGAAGTTTCCAAAACCTACAAAGTTCTATCTTGCTTCTCCCCACAGGGCTACTATCAAAAGACCATACTTGACATGACATCCAGCATCCATTCAAGGTGGACCAGGTTTCATAAATAGTTGTTAGTGCTCTGATTCAAACATTACATCTAAATTCACACAACACAGTCATTCAGTCACAACATAGTCCTTATCACGTGTACAAACAGACTTTAGTTATGACATAATTATGTTTAATGGGACATTTTCTACTCAATTTTCCATTGCACTTAAATTTTGCTGTCTTTCAAACATAAAAGACTAGACTGAATTCTGACATCCTCATGTACACAACACAGCACCAAAGGCAGAATTGATAATGCACTGAAATTTGAACAGCACGTTTCCACACAACACCAAACATTTCAATTAATTCAGTTAATGGTAGATTAAACATACCTGATCCTCACAACACTGCACCACAGTTACATACGTGGCAAATTATGTATTTCTGGTTAATAATTCTAACAGCAGATTCCTCGCCTTTAGAAAATCACCAGGAGTCAGAATGGATCTGGTGAATTCTTAAGCAATGTTCCTGTGTGGCGGTAGGTGTCACCTTGTGGCTCTGCAGTGAGCCTGTACCACCCTGAAAGTGATGGAGCAGAGCCGTATGTAAGCACCACTCCTGCGTCCCCATAAATATGCCTATGATCCTGGGGCGCCGGTCATAACTCTAAATTGTGTAACAACCGTGTCCTTTTCTATTGGGTTATGCTATCGCAGATAATCTGATAAAACAGAGATAAAGTCCATAAGCAGGACCAGGGACAGTGTTAAACCTTAAGACAAGATGAGGGAATGTGTCCCTACTAAAACAAAAAGGAAAATAATAGCATTTCATTAAATAGTTCTGTGGAATCAGGAATAAAAATGTAAACCATGAAAATGTATTAAAAAATAATTCAAAACCATTACACAAGGCAAAAATTATAGTACATCAGATTCCTTGAGGAATTAAAGTAAGGCCCAAGCAAAAGTAGCAATGGAATGGCATGAAGGCAAGATAAAAAAATATTCTCAGTTGGCATAGCATAAAAAAATCAAGAAGGGTTCAGTTTCCAAGAAATGGACTCTGAGCATTAGCTCACCTCTAAAATTAATCAATTTTATAGGAAAATTTACAAAATAAGTCAATGGAAATAGCAGTCAGCATAGGGTGATCAAATGTAGCAATGAATCAACACAAAATCACAACACAGAATTATATGTCACCTAATGCCACCATTCTAGCACTAGGTGGGAACTGCATATTAATGTGCTCTATTCTAACCTAATTTAATCGAAAGTGATGGTGCAAATCTAGATACACAAAAAATGGAAGTCTTTTAAACAATAATCCAGAGAGGAAAAACCTTAAGTGTAGCAAAAGGCTTTCTCCATGGTTATTTGAAAAAAACATGTCACTATAGAGCATTGTTGCTACATACGGTGTCAGAAAGAGACAATTGAAACTACACATCATAGCTATGTTAGAAGTCAAGGCTAGTTTGGGCCTAGATTAGCCAAGCACAGGAAAATACAGTTTTGTCAAGTGGAGCAATTTGGTTTCAGTGCAGAAATGTACAAAATGTTAGCACAAATTTGTATTAATTAGGAATATGCTTCAATCTCCCCTAAAATTCCACAGTCTTTTGTTCCAAAACAGTTTCCATTGTCTTTAGTTTCTTGTGTCTTCATTCTTTCAGAACACTCATCTTGTCGTAAATGCAAGTCCTTATGTTCTCCGGTTTGAGCTCATCATCATAGGTTTTTCTTTTCTTTGTAGACATTGCTGATGCCCTCTTTACACACTCATTAAGAACTCTTTTAAAAAAGCTTACCTAAGGAAATTATAATAAAAGAATGAAACCTATCATAAACCAAGAGACAATAATTATTGGGATTAGAGTCTTGTTCAAGACATCACTACCAATAAAATTAAACCATTCATCAACTTTTGAAAAACCCTTCCCACTATCATTGAACCATACACCAACAAATTTCCATAACCCATGCGCTTCCAGGGCCTTTGCCTCACACAAAACATTAGTGATATTATGAATTAATTTTTTAATAAGCCCACTATTATCTGATATGAAGGTACAATATTGTTGGACCAGTAAACTACAACAGACTCCACCCTCCTTTGCTAGAAGGATATCTAAAGCAAGATGGTTATGCATAATCATTGCACACATAGCCACAAGCTCCCCATTAATACAAGTTAGTGCTCTATCAGTGTTAACAGCCAAACGATCAACCAACATAGATATCTTTCTAATTCAACATCCTTCAAAGCCAGAACAATAGGAGGAATCAAAACACCAAACATGTCCATTAACATTTGTACAACACCATGCTGTGATCTTTTAGAATGCATATTATTCCTTTCACTCATCTGCAACTTTGCGGTCACGTAGTGTGGGATTGATTGATTGATTGATTGATTGGGAAGTGTAACTCTCCTTCTCGCACTGCTCAGATAAGTGATAGGGGCTGCTGGAAGAAAGTGCAAATCTCACCTTGGGCAAGGATTTGGGCACTTGTAAACAGATCTGTACACTTTGAGGTCTCTGAACTGGGCTGTATTAGGGAGACAGTTGGAAGGGAGACAGCAGCCCCCATTCCCCGATGGAGTGCCGATGCTCCCTGCTGCATATCCAGTCCACAGGCAGTTCTCATACATTGTTGAAAGAATCTCTTGCTCTTTATTTTAAAGAGCAACATTGAGATTGGCTGGGCAGGAATGCAAAAGCTGTGGGTCTTTGCTCAGAAAGAATGAAGATAAAGTAAGGTTTGTTCAACTTGTCCACTATCAGAGCAAGTGTTCCACATAAACACAGAATTTGGAAATATAGTTCCAGAATCACAGCAGCAAAAACTTTCTCCAAAAAGGCAGGTGAGACAAAGGTCTTTAATTTTCATATAGTCATACAGTATGATGATGTGGCGTTACGGCCGGAGCTGCCAACTTTGGAATCGGGGAAACAGGGTCAGAATTGGCTCGACATTCTGTGATTTTGAGTAAATCACTTGAGTTTCCCATTACTAAAAAAGAATACATATGAGCTTGTGTAATTTGACTGGTGCTCATATGAAGCGCTTCAATACCATTGGGCTGAGTTCACTCTATACAAGAAAAAAATAGTCATGCTTGGTTCCTACTTGCACCTTGGGCAGACTTGTATGCCCCACAACTATTAAATCTCACCAGCCACCACTGCTCCTTTACTTCTACTTTCTAGTAACTCTCACCTTTCTCTCACTGCATTCCTTTATAAACACATGCTCAACATTGCTCAATGTACACACAAACCCATTATTAATTAGCTTAGTTGTAGGATTAGGGTGTAAAATATACCTCATGTGACAAGATTTATATATATCAAACCTTTAGTTTCAGAAAGAGGGTCCAAAGAGACTTTGTAGTCTGTAAGGGACAATGTCAGTCACTCTTAATCCAAGAACACATTAACAAAAACATTACAAAATAGGGAATATGTCAGAGAAGGTTGATGATAGGTAACTCCCTCTGCCACTGAGATTGGTAAACATGTGCAAATATAGTAATCTTTCATTCTCATGATTTCTGCATAATAAGACAATATATTAGAATGTGTTTTCTTTTTAATTACCTAAAACCTATCTCTAAGTGTTAATATTGTGTCTATTAAACCATTATATGTAGTGGCTAATTCCTTACCCTCAACGGTAGCTAAATAATATCCAACAGGCAAGAGTAAACAGAAAACTAGGCCAACTAATAATATTGTTATCAATACCAATAGAACTTTACATAATTTGGACTGCACTTCTGCTTCTAAGAGAAAAGGAAAAAAATCAAAAATCAGAAAACTCTAACAACTGATTTTGCAAGTGCAAGATCAAAACAAAAACAATGGAAGGCTTCAGAAAAAAGGAAACTTCAATTACTTTTTATTTTAAAGAAATTCAGTTATTGACGTAGTCCATGTATTGAGAATTCAAGGAAACCATTTAATCTTCGACTGCATAACTAAGGTACAAAACAAAACAGAGTTAACTATGAAATATGCTGTGCACAGAAATGTTAAATTTCAGTTAAAAGATCCAGCTAAACCTCTTTTGTTAAGTTCAGGGTATTTTTTCTCAAACATAATTTGACAATGACCTGTTAAATCATAAACTTCCACAACACTATCTTCTGTCTCAGTGCTCACTAAGTAAGTCCATTCAGGAGTTGCGTACTTTCTATTCGTCACTCTCCTTCTTGCCAATTGTTTGACTACCAGCTGTTCATTTTCACTGTGTTTAGAATATTGTTCTCCTTATTTTGACTCTTCTCCGGTTGTCTCTGGTCTTTTTTGTACACTCTTTTTCTGCGTCTCACAGTCCCAGGCCACTTGTCTTCTTGACACACACTGTCACCTTCAGATTCGCTTTTGATAACCTCCTTATCTTCATCTTCATTTGCCACCAGATTCTGGCCCTGATTTAGAACTTGGCCGATGAGTTACAACATCACAACGGTGATGAATTTCAGATCTGCCAAAATATAAATCCCATTATATCCCATGGGATTTATATTTCGGCGGACAGCAAATCTATCACCATGTTCATTACTTTGCCAACTCAGTAGTAAATGTATTTTCTAGTGTCAAATGCTGCTTTGTGAGCTGAAAATGTCACTGCAGTGATTTCTGTAGGCAATTGGAATGATTCTGGTAAAATTTATATGTGTGTCCCATTACAAATCTGACTATCAGAAAAAGTAATAAAACTTCTGTGTGAGCACAGCTGCCCAAAATTGTGGACCATGCCAAAACCATACTGGCTGTCAGTGTAAATTGTAACACGCAATCCATCAAATAAACATGCTCTTATAACTGCAATCAGTTCTCCTACGTGTGCTAAAATAACGTCAGACAAATATAATGCTTCCATGATATTTTATATGATGCAAATTGCATATGCTGCTCTTAATACACCATACTGGTCTGTCACACAAGAACAATCCACAAATAGAATCTGATCAGAGTCCCCGTTACTTTCCACATTTTCTACATCTTCTTTTGCAGTTGCATAAGTGTTGGAGGATTCAGTTTACTGCATCTTTTGATTGAAATAATGTCGCCCACCAAAATTATTTGCTCATATTTAGTAAGAAGACTGTTTGTCAGATGCTGAGTTTATATACGAGTCAGAAAAATGTCAACTGAATGAGGGACTAACACAATAAGTGTGTAACCCATTAAGACTCCCTTACTGTGTTCCATTGCAAGGCAGACCTTGACAACCAATTTCTAACATCCAAGTGTGACAACAAGTAGATCTTTTGTGGCAGAGTAATAGGCCAAAGGTTTCATAACTTCACTATGCTCTTGACAAGAATTGATAAAGCACACCCTCTCTCTCATGACAAAAATATAATTACCCATTTTGTAATTTGCCATTCCTGGAGTGGGTGTGCTACAGAGTTTATCACTGAGATCAAAGAAGACACTTATGCACTGATCATCAAGTGCCACTGGATCAGAAACATCATTGCGCATAAGCCTCAGTAAAAATTTGCAATGAGGGAAAAATTTGGAATCCACTGTCTTCTGTAACGAACCATTCCCAGGAACTTTCTCACTTCCCCTGGGTAGTCGAAGGATTCATTCTTAGGATTGCAATTTTTCAATATGGTTACCCAAATAGATCAGTTTTTCATCCACTATTGATTATTTTTGTGAGACAGTTTATGACCATTTTCAACAAGTTAGTTCAAGAGTGCATTTGTATCCAGCTTGCAATCTGTTTTGTTTTTAATGCACCATCAGGTCATCGATATACTGCACCAGCACTTAGTTAAAGGGTAGAAGTAGTCTTTCCACATCTTTCTTCAGTTTCAGACTAAAGATTGAGGGGCCTTTCAGTATACCCTTGTAGGAAACAATACCAAATCAGGGCTTTATTAAGGAATCTGAACACTAGCTATCTTCATGGACAGGAAAGAAGAAGAGCTATGTACCAATCCGCATCTGCAGGAATCTAAAACACAATCACAGCAGAATTCAGTACCACAGGACAACATGGAACTACTATTTCGAAGATCTTGGACCACCGGCCATTTTCCACTTATTTTTTAATGCCCATCACAGGAGAATTGCATGAACTACCCAGCACTTCCTTTAGAATTTCCTGTGCTATCATTCTTTTTATTACATTGATTACAGGTTTCATTCCCTCCCTTGCTTCCTCTGTAAGCTTGTACTGAAGAGTTTGAGTATCCACTGAATTTAGTTTTACTGTAATTCTCACTGACAATACATTTCTGATTAGCCCTACCTCTTTACATGTAAAATCTATACTTCCTTCTTCACTGTGTGTCATAAATCAGAAGGTAAATCATCTTTTGTGAGAACTCGGAACAAATAAACTCTGCATTCCTATGAATACATTTTGAGGGGGGAACCATAATCTTGGGTATTAATTGGAACACCATGCAATGCACAATGAATCAGCAATTAATTTTGCATAGAGATCCCTACCCAATAGGTTTACAGGGCTCATATAACATATTATGAATTCATGATCGTTCTTGAGGGGGACACTTTTTACAGGGACATTAGCTAAACTGGATTGGTTATCTGTTTCCTACTTGTTCCAACCACTTGAATTTATTTTCCCAAGAGGGGTAGGTTTGGAACCTTCATCAGATGATCCATGGAGCGTGTAGCACCTGTATCAATCAGAAAGGATACTTGGTGGCCTTCACCTCACCATCTATATATGAGCCACTCTGGTCTACATCTATGACTTCACCACGCATGCAGTCCTCCTACCCCCCTCAGTCACCCTTCATAGTGACATAATTACATTTGCTGAAAATTGTGAAAAAGGATCATCGCCAGTTAACAGAGGATTTTGCTGAATGACATCCATTTTGTTTAGGGCACTGTGGCATACCTAGTGCTACAGGCGCATTCATATTAAAATGGTTGGTTCTGCGTGTTTTCCACAGGACCAGTTGGGCTAGGACCATTGACTGAGAAAGTCGTGGTTCACTCAGTGCTAACTGGTTTGGACTTTGCCACATTTGGGGAACAAAATCATTTTGAATTATGTCTGGATTTGACCATCATTGCCATTTCCAGTTACCAAGGCAGCTGCAATAATGACAGGGGGGGTTGGCTCCTTCAACATGATAATATCTGCATTAAGCAATTGATAGAGCCCCTACCTGTACCCTGAAGAATAACTTGTGCATTCTGGACACTACTTCCCAGTACACTCACATTGCATGTCGTAATTTGCACTAGGATTTGCACCGCCAACGAAACCTGACTCATCCAAATCCATCTGCTGATTTCTAGCACCTTTCTGAAAATGCTTCATCTGAGCAGTCATCAACTTCTCCTTCAGCTTCTGCTGGTTTGCATCAAAGCAATTATTGCAGTAGTTAGTGTACTTCAGTATTTGATCAGTACATTTGGCCTTCCATCATATCAGACTCTGCTGAAGATGAGAACTAAGCTCTAGCTGTAGACCCAAAGCAAAGGCAATCACAAAACCACTGCTCTCTTTTATTGGGCCTTAGACTTTTGAGTAGCCCTTATAATCTATGACCTACTTAACTCTTTCTCTGCGACTTTTTGCTTCAAATGTGCAATCATTTGCTTGTATTTATCCATGACCAAAGCAGCTGGAGTATTATGAGGAAACACTCTAAGAGGCTATTTTGTGAGCCAATTTCTAGCTGCTTTAGAGTCTGTCCACAAATCTTTTGGAATCTCAATCTCAAATAATATGTTCAAATCAACCCAAAACACTCTTGAAATTGTCACTAATCTATCTACCTCCATATATCACTTTTTGGTTCTCAACAAAGCTTTGGAGTAATCATTCTTAATGCCAGGAGATCAGGCGTCTGGCAAGGAACATGCACATAATTACCACCATGCTCTTCTCACAAAGGAATTTCTGTCACAAGCATTTCTTTTTCAGGCTCATTTGCATTTGTTTCTTTCTCAGTTTCTGTCTTTTTCTTCTGTGCTTTACTACTTCTTTCAGGTTTCTGTCCCCATGTATCTCGGTATTTTTTATATTCACCCATTCCCTGATATGATTTGTTAACTCTTTAATATGTGACCGTAGAGCCAGTTAACTAATTTCATTAATCTCCTTTTCAGCCATATACATTCTATAGGTATTATGTAAATCACTAGTTTTTGTACAGATCAACACCACATTCGTCTGCCATCTCGTCAAACTTTTCATATGCATCACACGCACACTTAGCTGCTTCTTCACTCAGGTATTTCAGTTCATCCGCATTAAAGACAACTAATATCTCTAGGTTAATAGTAATCCACAAAATTTAACTATACTCAGTTTTAAGCTTGCAAATACCAATCTCTTTTCTTGACTGTTTTTCGGTTGCATTGCAGTAGTGGCAGCAACAGTAACCCTTGTGGCAACAGTGGGTGCTTTAGATATGACAGATACAGTAAGTACAGTGATAGCACCAGCAGTATCAACCCCATTTGGTCCTGCTACTTCATTCCCAAGTGCTAATGGAATTTCTGGCAATGTATGCATATCTGTGCCAGCTGCACCAGAATCTCCAGCTCTCCCCCGCTCTACGACTCTCGATCTTTGATCTATTGATGCCAGATAAACCAATTTCCTCGCTATTACTGAACATTCAGCAACTATTCCAGGAAGTTAGTTTACAGACTAGTCATCTTTCTCAATCTGTATCACAGCAGTCACCGCAGTCCTTTTAAGGCTGTGACTGCTGCACTGGCAGAAACCTCTCCAATCAAACGGGACAACAGCAATATTTCATCAGCCGATGCAGGGGCTTCTAAGTCTCTTTAGTTTGTCCTATCAGGCTCATGCCTAGCTGTTAGGAGGCAGGATACAATATTTCCTTCCTGGCTTGAATCCAGCATCTGACAGGCAGATCTTAGAGACTGTGCAAAAGGGCTAGCTAGCCCTGTGATTCACCACCTTCCCACCTTCCTCACTCAGCCCAGCAATGTTCGAAAGGAGATACCGCAATCCTGATGCTGAAAGTTCACCTTTTTTGTCCAAGCGTGGAATAGAGTCCATACAGAATCAGAGACGGTGGAAAGATGCTGTTTGCATTACTTCGTTGTCTCAAAGAAGGACAGAGGCCTCAGGCTTATTTTGAACCTCTGCCCACTGAGCACCTGAAAGAAAAGGCCTTGTTTTGTTTGTATGGCACTCCTAAGGTTTTGGACCGATGCTGCTTGATTTTTGACTCTTTTAGAGTGCACTGAGGCCTCCTAACTGTCCCATAGTACCAGAGGCCTGACCTTAAAGTGTGCATGATTGGCCTATACTCAATTGGCATAGGTTAACTTACCTGTAAACCCCTAGTATGTGGTATATGCAAGGCCTGTAAGTTAGAGGGACACTCCAGTGACTGCAGCACTGTTTGTGCCACCCTGGGTATGACACAGATAAAACGGCTCTCACTGCAGACTGGAAGGGCAGTTCCAAACTTCTAACTTTAATTTTGCCATTTACATCAATAGCAAAGCCCAATCCTCCCTTTTTTAATACATATGTCGCCCCTAAAGTAGGCCTATCAAGCCCTAAGGAAGGGTGCTGTATATTAAAAAGTAGAACTTGTACTTTTTCATGTTCCAACAGTAACAACCCACAATAGTCATTTTTACTGTGGAAAAGGCTAGTAGCCCCATTGGCGAGTGCAGAGCTGCCGGCAGCCCTGCTAATTGTTAAATGGGACTACTAAAGTCTGTAATGTAAGGTTTCAGACAATTCATTACATTGAGCCCAACTTGATGATCAAGGTGAAATTAATTTAACATTAATGTAAATTTTAAAAAGTTGCCACTTTATTGCCCAAAGTTTCCTATGCCCATCCATCGTTCCACAGAGGTCTGTCACCATGATAGCTTTCTGCCCACCTGGGGCAACGTGTAAATTAATTCCAGGAAAGGACACAATAGAAATCTGCATGGGGGAGAGGTGTTGCCTCTCCCTGCAGGAAACCACATGAGTGTTGACCCAAAAGGAAAGCTTCAAAGGGGAAGCTGCCTTTGAAGGGCCAATGGCAAACACTTGGGAGAGGGAGCTCTGCATGCCAAATGAGGGGTTCTGTCTTGTTGGAAGTGGGCAGAATAGAGTCCCTGGGATAGCTACATATTGGCAGGAAGTGGTTATCAGGAGGAAGGGAATCTAGAGGCTAATGACCGCAACCTCCTCTGAGGGCATTTTCTTGGCATAAAAAAGGCACCCCATGGCACTCATAACTTGGATCTTGTTAGAGTGGAGAAGAGGACAGAAGAAGGACTGTCCTGCTGCACCAAGGATCCAGCGAGAAAAGGCTGCACTGATGTGGACTGCACCTGCTACATCTGGTGGCTAGCAAAGGAAAGGATTGTGCGTCCTGCATCTGCTTCGTAGGAAGTCAAGCCCTAATTCCTGCCGAAGTAAGAGACTCCAATGGTCAGTTGTCTGACCTCCTGTTCACAACACAGGGTCACAAAAGCTGAAAAAGCCTGCTGGGCGAGTTTGTAGCCCAGATTCCCAGATCACCGCTCCTCGCCACAGTGCAGCTCAAGGGACAAGAATCCAATACTCAAAAGTTGCCCCGGAGTCTGTTTGACCTTGAAAAGCCATTGGAGTGCAGCTCCAGAAGGCAAGTTACTGCCAAAATAAGAGAACTGCTGAAACTGCTGTACCAGGCGACAGGTAGCCCAGTGGCAAATGGACATCAGTCAAGCTCAAGAGGACTTCACCTAATGTCAACCTCTGAGGTCAGGATTACCTCACCAAGCCTCTGGACTGAAGAGTAGTCCCAGACCCACATCCACTGCACAGCATCTTCAGCATCCTTGAGCATCTTCAGCATCCTGTGTCCCTTTCATCAGCACCACGCTATAGAAGTAAATGGCAAGGGGGCACTGACACCTAAACTGGACTGCAGACTGCTTTTTTGTCTGGGGACTGTTTCTGTGGAACCTGCTGGATCCTCTGACTGGTTCCTGGCTGGAGTAAGTCAGCTAAAGTAACTCTAAATATCCACATTGATGCATACCCATATTTTTCTTGAAAAAGTTTCAAAGTGTCAAATCTGTTGAACTTGCCAATGCTTGTTTGCAGTTAACTAAAAAGCTGTGGTTTACTATACCACTGTATCTCTGGAACCCTCCAGTGGACATTTTTCTGTTTTGGTGAGTAATATTATATATAAAACATAATCGAGTCTTATAAATTGGTGTTGGTTTTCTTGAGTGTCTTATTTCTATCTTCTGCAATTATTTTGATGTGTTTCTTTGTGTAAGCCTGACTGCTCAGAACCACAGCTATCGAGAGCTGAGCTAAAGTTTTATCAACCAAAACCTGATTGCTCCTAAGGGAGTTTGTAGTGTATTGAACAGTGAGGTCACATAACGGTATCCTATAATAATACACCCCCAAAGTATACAGCACAAGAGCATCTTGGTAATTACTTCAGTATGACAAAAGGTACTTCTTCTCAGTAATTCATAAGCAACTCTCTGCACATCATAGATGAGGTTTTAGTTGTCTTCGCCTAATCGCTCAACATAATTAACACAATCTCTCATGTCTCCTCCAACTTGCAAGTCCATACCTGGCCAACAGTAGTCTCCCCTCAAACGTTCTTTGGCCTAAAAATCCCTGTATAACCAATATGTGCAATTCTAGGAGGCAATGACCAGAGGCACTAACCTAGAACCCCGGAAAATAAAGCTGTTTCCCCTAGCCTAGAAAGTTCATCCCTGACTTTCTCAAATGCTGTCAGCATTACTCTTCCCTCTCCAACCATTCTGAATGAAATCACAAACCTTCAACCAATTTTCATCTTTATTCATGTTTTCTCAGCAATGAATTGCTCAATTAATAGAACACACTTTGATAATGTAATCTGGCAACACCTACTCCATAATCCTTTTTCACCACACCGACCAATCTAGATAAACTGCCTTTTTAAAAACTCCTGGAATCTACTTTACTTTTAAATTGGTAATTGCTAATTCTGAATGAAATGAAATCTAACTCATTATTATTACACACCTCTTTCAAAGGCTTATGAGCAAAGAAAATCTCGATTTTAGCTCTACATAAAAAGGTTTTAAATTTCTTAACAGCCCAATAAACAGCTGAAGACTCCTTTTTAAATGTAGAATAATTGTTATCCACACATTTCAAAGCTGTTGATGCTAATGCAATGGTACATTCATCACTATTGTTCTGTTTTAAACCAGCATCTAGTCCCTTGTCTGTAGGATCAAGGAATTCCGACTCAAAAATTTGTAACTAGTAGCATTATGTAAATACCCCATAAAATATATAAACTCTAGATCACAATCTGTTTGTTGGATAATAATAGTTTTGCTTTCAAAATTTGGTACAAAACATGAATAGACCTTAGTCATACTTAGAAAGGTCTGAACCCCCTCTTTCTTTGTAGAGCTTGATGTGCCTTGAATTTTTATTACCAAACTGTTTTTGGGCTTAACATCCTCATCTGATGTTACATGACCCAAGTAATTTACTTCTAACTTGACAAACATACATTTACTATCTTTCAGAGTCAAGACATTTTCATCTAGTACTGCCAATAGCTGTTTGATTCTGTGGAAATGTTGCTCCTAACAACTGCCCAATACCAAACTATCATCTTGGAAAAAATGCACTCTGTTCATACGATCAAAGGTTGACCACACGTCTTGGAAAAAGGAATATAGCAGAGCATAAGCCAAAAGGCATGTGGTTAAGGAATATTCTTACTTTGTAACATACAGGAACACCCTAAGAAATTCTTTCAAAATACAATTCTCTACATTAATTATACAACTGACTTCTATTAGGGGAGAAGCATCAGGGTCAAGTCTTATTCTCAACAGCTTCTGATGTGGTCAACTAAGGACCATATATCCCACTAGAGGGACATACAATTTGCCCACAGTCTTGTTACCTTTACATTTAATGAGGGCATCAAATTAAAATCTTAATTCACTGGATTTACCACCATCTCCATAATTGTAATATTTGGGTCTTCCAGGGTAGTAACACTTTTAAATGTTTCATATTAGTTTTTATCTAATATCATTGCATGTCTGGCCCCCAGAATCCATCATTATTTTCAATTTAATTTCATCTATAATGATTTCATCCTGTGGGGCTGCTAGAGGGCCTGTAGCAAGATGGCGGGTTTTAAGATTGTTCTGGCATCTGGAGCTTTATTTCAACAGCACTATCCTTCATAAATAAACATCTGCCTTCAACATAGCCAAGAACCTCTGATGCATGCTGTGGGAAAGCAAAGGTGCAAAACGACAGGATTCCACGGTGAGGATTCAGCCAGGAGCCAAAGGAAAGCCATCTCACCTTGAGGCGTGTGTAGGAAACTGGGTCCAGTCCTGGCACATGAGTAGGCTCCAATGAAGATCAGAGTGGAGCCAGAGGAGGCAGTACTGAGAGAGTGGCTGGCCCACGATACAGCTACTGCCCGACATAGTAGTCGGGAGACTCTCTGCGCTGGGAATAAAATGTGAGTGCTCAACAAGAGAACGAGGGAGTCTTGCACAACATGGGCCGCTGCTCACCCCACTATACACTGAGTTAGGCACTCATGGGAGGGCAGAGGTAAGTTTGTTGAGGATTCAGAGCTGTTCCCACGAGGACAGAAAGAGCCTTAGCTAATGAGGTGCTGAAAAGGGACTGCCTCGACTGCCCAATTGCTGTGGAGAGTGATTAGTGAGCAGGATAGAAATTTGGTAAAGAGCAGTAAGTGG
The DNA here is from genome assembly GCF_031143425.1 of Pleurodeles waltl. Taxonomy (NCBI): domain Eukaryota; kingdom Metazoa; phylum Chordata; class Amphibia; order Caudata; family Salamandridae; genus Pleurodeles; species Pleurodeles waltl. Next base: position 545,769,934 of record NC_090440.1, on the reverse strand, counting down.
AGAGGTTGTGCCTGATCGTTGCCTGCTGTACAGTGTTAAACTGTTGCAGACTGTGTGATGATACCAGCCCAACATATGCTAGATGGGCAGCAGAGGTGGAATCCAGGGCTAGGGCTGTACTGAGGAAAGAAGTGTGCGGCACTCGCAGACGGCCCTTGTCAGAAATGTGGAGGGAAGGCTCCCGGGGATTCATAGACTACTCTATCCCTCCCCCCTAACCGCCCCAGAGCGTGGACTAAATCTCACCCTGAGACTGCAGCTCCTGATTGGGACCTTGCCAAATCACTGAAGCTGAAGTAGCTTAGATCTGCGATTACTTTGTTCATCAACTCCCCTATTTGTACGACTGACCCAATCCACATGCACCATGCCAACGATACAACCCCTAATGTAAATGAGAAGATACAACCCTGCATGTGGTCTGTTTGGTTTTGCAATTGTTTATGTTTTGAAAACCTCAAATTTACAACAGTTATCTGAGCTGTACAAATAGTAATATTTAGCAAAACCGCAAATGATACGTCAAAGTTGTGCACTGCAAGATTGCTGTCAACAAAATGAGGTTTAATAAAATAGACTGTGCGATGGTACGTTTCTTGACCAGAATTACGGGTTTTGTGGAACATATTCTTAGTTGCCTTGGGTAGAGAGCTCCTGATTAATACATCAAAACAATGTCTCTCTCTCTCTCACACACATTTATAACCTGTATTGCAGTCCCTAACGGTTGCCATGTGAGTAGAAGGTGTTCTGTGCAGTGGCTGAATTGGGACCACCAGGGATTTTTGAGACAAGCTAGTCACCATGATTGTGCTTGAAAATAAACCTGTGTCTTGGAAACCAAGCCAGAAGTGAGGGCCACACAGATGACTATGTGTCCTGACCATTAGAGGAGCATAGTTGTAGGCCATACTTGCTGCAGGATCTGATCTTTAAAATACTCCATGCCAGACAAGGGAAAAAAACTGATATTAAACAGACCTGTCTCACTTTTGATACCTGCAAAGTAACAGATACCCACAAGAAGATGCAAGGCCTAAGAATGAGACTGTTGAGACTACTGGAGAAGATTGCTTGTCTTTCACAGGAGTGACAGTACTACTCTTTCAAAACTAGCCTAACAACAATTGACTCCAAAATTGTCTCTCATGTGTGCCATTTAGATGAAATGAAGGAGAGACTGGATAAGCAACACACACACATAGAAATGGTGGAACATAGAATATTTAACACCAAAGATGACTTGGCACAGCAAAATAAAATTATGAAAGAAATGGCTAGCAAAATAGAAAAAAATGAAACTAAAGAATGAGAACTTGGAGGCTCGTTCGCGTAGAAGCAATATTAGAATCACTGGAACAGCAGAAACATTGACAATGGGGCATGCATAAGATTATATTGAGAACATTTTATTAGACATCTTTATCACAGATCAATTATCTAAAATGCTGGGGATTGAAAGAGTGTACCAATTTGTAGCCCAGAGACCAATTCCTGGATCTCTGCCATGAACCATCATTGCAAAGCTCCAAAACGATTGCATTGGAAACCAAACCTGTAAGCTAGTCAGGGAAAAAAAGAACCCCAAGTTGCGGCAATGCCCATAAAATTTTATAAAGACTGCACCCAAAATGTCTAAGAATCTAGAAAGAAATTTGCACCAATTAAAATTAAAAAAGTTCCAAGAACGGGCAGTACAGTACACTGTGCTATGCCTGGCCCGATTGCGACTTTTCTTGCAGGGTAAAACTCACTTCTTTGGCGGCGAAAAAGTGAACTCATTTCAGAACAAGCAGCCTAAACCGACACGTAGGTTGCCGTCCTCATCAGCCAATCTTAGCAATCTGGAATAATAGCATAGAATCTGCTCTGTGACTAAAACAAATCTACAAGAGTGACCACCACTTGGTAATTGTAAAACTCTAAGTCAACTCTAAGCGGCTCCACCAATGAACTAAGTTGCAACATGTTTGTGAGTGACTTTACATTTTCAGAACTGGTGGCGCAGGGTCCTGACTCCCTATTTGAATACATCCCTGCTGCTCCTGTCTGAGGAGGATCCATGAAAAAATAGCTTTGAACTCTGACCCCACCCGGCTAATTTCCTAATTAGTTCATTTGGAATACAAGTTGTGAATGCTTTGTTATAATTACTTAGTTAAAGTAATGGGCACTTTGCTGGATTTTAACTGCGAAGTTGGAGCCCTGTGTAGGAGGGTGGAGGGATGATAGGGGTTCAGCAGTCAGGGCAGTGAATAGTACCACACCAGTGCAGAAAAGTCTACAACAGAGGCTAATGACATTATGGTAAATCTCGATTCCAGAGGAAACCCAGATAAGATTTGATAAAGAGCACTCCACACAAGACCCTACGTATGGTAACATGGAATATCTCGGGTCAGTGGGTGGCAACTTAAGTGTTGCCAAATACTGACATTTCTGACTCAGCATGACTCAGAGATTGTATCCTTGCAGGAGATCCACATTGCACATGACAAACACATTAACTTTTCAAAAGCTTGGAGAGAGCATCTTTTTTTCACCTCCTATTCCACCTTTTCCAGGGGGCGCAGCTATACAAATTAAAATATCTGCTAATTTAAAACATATTAACACTATAACAGATGAGGAAGGTTGCCACCTTATAGTGCAGGGATTGATAAGAGAACCCACATCACCCTGGCAAATTCCTATGCCCCTAATGTAGATAGTGTGGGATTCGTCCCACCTGTTCTAGCATATTGTCTATCCCTAGAGACATATATGATAATTCTGGGAAGGTACCATAATAATTTTCTCCCAAATCCAGCACTGGGCTGCACAAAAGGAGCATTGAGGCTTCACTTTGGGGCCAAGGACGCACTAGATGATATTATGAAGCACAATGAGTTGGCAGACATTGGAGAGGGAGTGCACTTTTCACTCCTTGGCGCACAGCTCTTCATCAAGACTGGATTTCTGGGTAAGGTAAAAAATATTTCAAATTGGACTCAAACAGTAAGGCACGTCCCTAGAACATTATCAGACCACTTGCTGGTGATTATATCATAGCCGCAGGATTTTGCAATCCCTGTATAAAAACTTGACTCCTAATTTCTTTATAATCAGTGACTTGTGACTCACCCAGTCACCAATTATAAAGAAAAGACGTCAGAACTCAACTGTAATAATTCATTACAGTTGAGTTCTGATGTCACAATGCCTGCTGCCAGAGCCAACAACGGAAGGAAAAGGTAGGTCAGGTCAAGAACCATCATAGAGACAGATGTTTAAGGAACAAAACGAAACATGGCTTTTGTTTTGTTCTCCTCTGTTTTTGTAGCTGTACAGTGACAACCAGAAAGGAGATATTTATGGCAACATGTTTGTTGTTTGCATGTTTCTACACATTCCAAGGTACTGCACCTCTTTTTAAAAAACAAAAATATCGCACAACTCTCTAGATGTAATTCATTTTGCACTAGAGGTTCTATTTTTATTCTTCATGCTTACAAATATACTTCTCTTATATGAAAGAACTATGGGCCAGATGTAGCAAGTTCCGAATCGCAAATTCGGATGCAGAACGGTGTCTCAGACACCGTCTGAGAATCGCTATGGGGTCGCAAAGACCCACCTCATTAATATTAATGAGGTGGGTTGCATTTTGCGACCCCATAGCGAGTCCCTGCACTCACAGGGATGGTGGCCTGCTGAAGACAGCAGACCTCCATGTCTGTGACTGCTTTTTAAATAAAGCAGTTTTTTTTTTGTATTGCAGCCCGTTTTTCTTAAAGGAAAACGAGTTGCAATACAAAAAAAATAACGAAACCGTTTGGTTTCATTTTTTCAGAGCAGGCAGTGGTCATCTTTAGCATTTTTGGCAACATTCACAAAGGGGAAGGGGTCCCCTGGGGACCCATTCCTTTTTGCGAATGGGTTACCACCAGTGTGACACTGGTGGTAACTGCGAATTTGCTTTGCGACCGCGTTCTCGGTCACAAAGCAATTTAGCATTGTGATGCGAGTCGCAACTAGGAAGAGGACACCCCTTCCTATTTGCGAGCCGCATTCACATTTTGCGAGTCGGTACTGACTCGCAAAATGTGAATGAGCATCGCGATGAGCATTTTGCATGGCACAAACTGCACCATGCAAAATGCTTCCTACATCTGGCCCTATGTGCTAAGGAATTAAGTGGGTTGTGAGAAAGATGATGGTGTGACCATGTACTATAAGGGATAAAGTACCCCCCTGCCCTACATTAAAAGGATATTGCAAGTCACCTTAGAGTTTTGGCTTTTAGTGATACACATGCTTTTCAGCACTTTGGACTGGCATGCTTCATGAGGACAGACACAAGTGTATTTTCTGGTGTGTGTCTTTCAGGAGTGTCAGTTTCAACATATTTCAGGGTTGTTAGCTTTAAATTTAACATACTATGACTCCAGCTAATATCAGTTGCAGATAAGTTTGCCCAACCATTGAGTGTACTTTTGCTCCTCCAAGGACACACAAACCCAACAGTAGCGCACTGGTAAATTGGATTCTGGCAGACTTTGATAAGGTAATTTCTTTTTTTTTCTCATTGTTCCTTCTGACCAAGACTTCAAACGCTGTATTAAATTTAACACCTTCACAACTTTTTCCTAAAGCTTCTGGCGATTGTCCTCTTAAGTGGCAGGAATGGCACAAATACATTTAAAACTATAAATCCACTTTTGATGATGATGAAGAATTTACACCTGAAAATTTGCAATCGCATTGAAAATAAATCTGTTCGAGGTGACGTTTTTATCAATGCTTTGGAGGATTTTAAGAAGTATTTCACACCAACAGTCTGTGTTGGTATTGATAGATACAAACTCTTGCATAGGAAGCAGTCTAAATAGTAATCTATTGATGATTACATGGCAGCATTAAAGAACCTTGCATTGAATTGCCGTTTTCATTCATTACATGATGAACTCATAGAAGATCAAATTGTAATGCACACCTCCAGTTCTGACATCCAAGATAATCTTTGGGCTAAATGGGAGGCTCCACTACAGGAGGCGATAGATTTAGTCAAATGTGCAGAATTGACTGGCAAATGTGCAAGGGCTGTATTGTCAGAAGTTAACAAAAATTCCACAGGTGACAAAGTTCATAAATCTAATAAAGTGGTCCAAAAATTTATCCTATTAATAAACAGAAAAAAGTGAAAGAAGTGGTCTGTGAAAAAAAATCAATAGTGCACAGAAAGCAAACGTTAATGATAGGTTTTTCAGGTCAGTATGCTAACAACAACAAATGCCCATTCATAATCAACGTTGCCCAGGTTGTGGTATCATAGGCCATTTCAAGAAAGTATGCAGGCAAAAGAAAAATAGTGCAATAAAATTATTAGAAGATGAGTCAAACCAGGACTCACAGTATAGTGAAGATGACGATGTTACAAGCATGTGAGTGTTAAGTGTTGAATCCTGTATCATCCAGCAGGGAACAGCACTAATGAGAGCTTTAACAAAGTGATAAAGAATAGCACAGGATGCTGGACTTAACTGGAAACAAGAGGTATGAAAAACAGTGTGGGCGTACAGATTGACACCTTGTATGACAACAGGGTACATCCCCTTTGAACTCATGACAGGGTGAGTTCCTTTGAGGAAAGACAATGTAGGTTGGATGAGTAAGGCCAGAATGTGTGAATGGTCACCTGAGATGGTTAAACGTAAACTTGATAAAGAAAAATTAGAAAAAATACTATGATTGCACATATAGCTGCAAAAAGGTTCATGTTAGGGTTGGTGATTTAGTAAGAATTAAAAAACCTGGTGTGCATAAGAAAGGTGAATGCAGATTTTATGATCCAATTATGGTGGTGAAAGCTTTATGCAACTCTGTTTTCTTGGTGGATGGAAAAATGTAGCACATGAGCGATGTTTCCTTATATAGGGGGAGTGGTATGACAATAAAACATATGGAAAGCAACATGGCTAATTCTGGAACAAGTTCAAGGAATTGGTTGATGGAGGATGAGTGGATTCAGGAACAGAGCACCAGGAATGTAAATATGAATGAGATGGGTGTGTCTCCAAGTGGAAGTGAATATATTAGAAATGGATGTTGCGAGCCGCTCACCTGAACTCCCAGTGGTTCCAATGGGGCGACGATAATCCCTGAATCCGAATGAGAACTGCAGCAATAAAAAACACACTGTAACCCTAGGAGTTTCCAAGGGGAAGGGAGGTTGGGATGAGAGAGAAACAGAGAAATATCAGGACTTCTGCATCCAGATTTCTCTACTCTGGGCACTGCTGGGCTCAAGGATAGCTAGATTCTGTTTCTGGATTCAGGATACTGGCAATCAGGATTATTCAGATACAAGGGTCTGGATTCGGATTTCCCTGTAATGAAATCACACTTTAAAACAGGAAAAACTTTGGCAATTACTAATGTCAACTCAACATACCAATAATTCATATAAGAAACATTTCCCAGTTAGATTAGAGAATTATTCAGGAATTATCATGAACTGGAATTATAAGGTACAAGGATAACACTAAGAGAAAATAACTGGGTTAATCACAAAAAAACGAGTTCAAATTCTTCAATAGTTCAAGAGTCTCAAGAGTTCAATGATTATATGCGAATATGCAATGCCAATCAGATTATAGTTCTCAATTGTCCCAAATGTCTTTAGAACATCAACATCAGATTCTGATCGAGAAAACATGGATTGAAAATCATCTATGAGCACAAGATCCAGGAAGGTGCATGTATTACAAGAAATACAACTTTTCTGTAATGTCTTTTCAGTCACAAGATTAACCCGAATATTATTGCTGGCTTTGGATAAGTTTGATTAATCAGCTCTGATCAAGATCCCAAATTAAACAGAAAAACTTGTGTTATTTTATTTGGGATGGCTTGTGTCTTTTTGCCAGCGCAAGAAAGCACAATTCGAGAGATGAACTGCAAGCTGCCCATCTTTTACTGGTACTGTGGTAACTATGAAGAAGGTCGGAAATCAGAAAGCATGTCACTGTGAGGAGAATTCTGTCGCTGTGAAGGTAGGGATGCCGCTACAAAGAGATGACTGCCACTGCAAAGGGAAGGCTGCCAAAGACTGAAGACAGGTAAGCGTAGCTTCCAAGTTATATGAGGCTAAGCAGTATTTTGTCTGAAATGTCAGCTTTTATAGCCGGCCCGAACCAGGTGCAAGGAAACACATGGGGCACACAGAGGAAGTTGTTAGTCATTATTGTAATTGCATGCTTCTTAACTGTATTTTATTCCATTAGGAGGATCAATTAAACAACCAGCAGTTGTCAACAGTTGACATGTGATTCCTGGATTACCTGGGTGAGGCCTAGGTGTTCAGAAGTTATCTTGACAACAGGCATTGGTCTTGATGTGCTTTAAACTTTGCCATTATGTTAATAACTGGGTTGCCAAGTTACACAAGGTTTCAAAGGCATAATATGATTCAAACTGGTACTGTAATGAAAAGAAAATAATATCTCTTATATCACTCATAAGGAGGGAATAAGGCATGGCTAAGGCATGACTAGCTCTGCTCACAGTTGGGACCATGACAATGGGGTCTCTAATTGGCAGTGGTTTGCACCCTGTCCAAGTAGGGACCCTCATTCTAGATAGGGTAAGGAAGTCACAGCTAAGATACCACCTTCTTACCCCTTTGGTAGCTTGGCAAGAGCAGTCAGGCTTATCTCAGAGGCAATGTGTAAAGTATTTGTACACACACACACAGTAACACAGTGAAAACACTACAAATGTACCCCACACCACTTTAGGAAAATAGTAAATATTTATCTGAGTGAAACAAGACCAAAATGACACAAATCCAACATAGACTAGTAAAGTTACATATTTTTAAAATTAAATCTCAGTAAAGTGCTTAGAAAGCTCCAAATGGGGGCTATCACGATGTCTTTACGGAGTCGTTCCCAACAGTCTGACGCCACTCGTGAGGGAGTGCAGGCCGGCCACGGAGTCGTACGGACCCCAGGCACAGCACCTTTGAAAAATGAGGAAAATGAGGAAACAAAGTCATTCAACTGAGTTGGGGACTTGACGCATCGCTGAAGCTGGTGCGACATGGGGTGTTTACTGCTATTGGAGAAGTGAGGTGTCACTTACTGCGAGGCAGGGGAGGTGAGGCGTCAGCTCTTTATGGTTGCAGGGGAGGCGATGCAGCAATGGTGGCGTGGTGTCGGTCCCTTACAATCGGGTGGGGTCGATGAATCGAGCAGGTCAATAGGCATTGACTTTGTGCTGTCACAATCACACCACAGGGCCACAGGTGATGCGGCAGAGTTGGACGTCAGGGACACGGCACTCAGGACTCATGCTGTGGTGGGACTTTGTAGGTGCTGTAGCAGCGTTGGACCTGCGGCATTGGTTGCAGTCATTGCACTCAGCGGGAACCACAGCTCCAGTGCAGGCAGTGGCGTAGAGTAGGACAGCGGCAACGGTTTCAAAATCACTCTGGAGTCGATGTACTTTGTTTCTTCTTGGTTACACCATAACTCACTCCCAAGGGTCCAGGACCTGGATGTGACACTGCTTAGCGAGCCCAGGTGCTGGCAGATGAAGTCTTTGATGTTCCTGAGACTTATCACAGGAGGCAAGCTCAGTCCAAGCCCTTGGTGAACTTTTGATAGCAGGATGTAGAAAGCAAGGTCTAGTCCTTTCACTCCCAGGACAGAAGCAGCAGGCCAACACAACAAAGCACAGGCAGAGTGGCAGTCCCTCCAACAGCATCAAGCTCTTTTTCCTGGCAGAATGCCCTTCGCCCAGAAGGATTCTAAAGTTGTGGCCTCAGAGGTCCAATACTTACACTCATTTCTGCCTTTGAAGTACGCAAACTTCAAAGGAAAGTCTTTGTAGTGCACAAGACTCTGCCTTTCCTACCCTGGCCCAAGGCACACGCCAGGGGGTTGGAGACTGCTTTGTGTAAGAACAGGCACAGCCCTATTCAGGTGCAAGTGTCAGCTTCTCCCACCACTCTAGCCCAGGAACACCCATCAGGATATGCAGGGCACACCTCAGCTCCCTTTGTGTGACTGTCTGGAGTGAATTCACAAAGAGCCTAACTGCCATCTTGACCCAGGCGTACATTCCACAGCCAGGCAGAGGCACAGAATGGTTAAGCAAGAAAATGCCCACTTTCTAAAAGTGTCATTTTCAAACGCACAATTTAAAAACCAACTTCACCGAAAGATGTATTTTTAAATTGTGAATTCAGAGACCCAAAACTCCATATCTCTGTCTGGTCCCAATGGGAAATTACACTTAACAGGTTTTTGAGGGCAATCCTTATGTTACTCTATGGGAGCGATAGGCCTTGCAATAGTGAAAAACAAATTTAGCACTACCAGGACATGTAAAGCACACCAATAAATGTCCTGCCATTTAAATACACGGCACCCTGCCCATGGGGCTTCCTTGTGCCTAGCTTAAGGGTCACTTGCATGTAGTAAAAGGGAAGATTTGGGCCTGGCAAGTGGGTTCACTTGCCAGGTCGAACTGGCAGTTCAAACGGCACACACAGACACTGCAGTGGCAGGTCTGAAACATGTCTACAGGGCTACTCATGTGTGTGGCACAATCAGTGCTGCAGGCCCACTAGTAGGATTTGATTTACAGGCCCTTGACACACACTGTGCACTGTACTAGGGACTTACTAGTAAATCAAACAAGCCAATCATGGATACACCAATCACCAATACCATTTAAACAGGGAGCACTTGCACTTTAGCACTGGTCAGCAGTGGTAAAATGCCCAGAGTCCTAAAGACACCAAAAACGAAATTCAGCATAGGATCAAAAACAGGAGGTCAGAAGCCAAAAAGACAGGGAAAACCACAGCAAGAGCTGACAGGTCTCACAAATGTTCTTTACAGGATTCACCGCAGCTTTCGGTCCAAGGTCAGGATAGTAATGAATCATCTTCCCAAGCACAAAATGGTACTGATCTGCTAAACAGAAATGGAGTCAAGTGTGGAATATTTGGCAGAAGAATTATCAAACCTACAAAATACACGGATTACATATGTGCATAAGGTTAAAACAGTCATTTTCGGTTGTGATCCATTTTCATTATAAAACATTGTGATTGTTTATCTAATATTTGCTTATGTTTAATGTTTGTGCATGTTATTCCTATTTTTAATTATATCAGGGGGAAATGGGCATTTGTTAACATGGAATGTGTGATGTCACCTATTGATGTCAAGATAGAATATAGAATGCTCAGCAGAAAGAGAAGCAGATTAAATAGAAGTAAGATGTTGTGCCGCTCCTCCTGACTTGCCAGGGTCTTTTCCTACAATTAAGCCCTTACTAATACACTCGGTGGTAAGAAGTATCGTTACACTCCATATGGCCATAGAACTCCTTGGTGGCCTGCAAAATCCTTCTAATGTACAGCAGAGGGTACTTTATCCCATATATCTCTCCCTGATACCTGGCAGGCACATTTCATATGATGACTGCAGCTTGTGAACTTACTTGGTAAGAGCATCCACACAATCTTATTTTGCAACAAAGAGGGAGCTCAGTAAACAATGTAGCAACATTATAGATGGCATATAAAGTAGTGATCTAGGGCAGAGGTTCCCAACCTGTGGTCCGGTGACCCCTGGGGGTCCACGAAGCCTCCTCAGGCAGTCCACGACTGCTTAGAAAATGAACTAATATTAACAGATTAGGTGCCCAGTTTAGCTGAGTGATGACTCAGTGGAGGGGTCCCCCGGTTCCAATAATGATTCAGTAGGGGACCCTGGGTTCCAGTAATGATAAAGTAGGGGTCCACAGAATTCAAAAGGTTGGGAACCACTGATCTAGGGGATCCTTCAAGCCTCAAGATACACTGCGCCTGAGGTGCTCATACCTGTGCCAAGGGGGGAGGGGCAATGCGCTGCATAGCGCTGTTTACTCACCCCTGCAAAGGATGCTGCTGAGGCCAACTGAGGGACTTCGAGCCACAAGATACACTGTGCCTGGTGGGGCTCGCGCCTGTGCTGAGGGGGAGGAGCCACCACGCACTATATAGCGCCCCCAACTCACCGCTGCACAAGACATGCCCAGGCCAAGGGCAAGCCCATCAGTGACAGGAAGAGGCTGGGCAGGGCCTACTCTCTTTTACCTGCCCTTGGTGCAGGTCCCCGCTAAGGCAGGTATGCCTCTCGGTGCTCATCTGTTGATTGTACAGCTGTTAATCTTGGTGATATTGGCTACTTTTGTCCTACATTTAAGTCGCCCACACTTCTCATCCAATGAGTGGTCATTGCTTAAAATGGGGAGACGTAAAACTCTGGAACGTAGCAAAAATGATGTCAGCTTGAAAGAAATCCGCAAGAGCACAAGGCCAACTTGCACCCTGGATGACATAGATTCTATTATTGAAGAGATGGAGTCCGCTTTAAGATAGGACCCTGCCCAGGCAAGTAAGGCTAGCTGCAAGACAGTGCCGGAAATGTTTAAACGTAAATGGTGAAGGGAAGATGGCTCAAATCTAACGGAGAATGGCATCTCAGCGGATCCCTGCAGATCAAACAGCCCATCAGAGAAGAGAACATCGCCATAGCTGGTCGTCTCCGCCAGCAGAAATCCCCGTTTCCTAAAATCGTGGTAGCCTCCAATATGCATAGCTACAGGTATGCACCCCTAGAGATACTTAACTACAGCCCTCAACTATCCCCATGCCCCCCACTCCCTGCAAAATATGCAATCTACAACATTGTCACCCGGGAAGACATCAGACCCTCATGTTAAAAACTTGATCGAGGGAGGCCTAAGCTCTTTGCGTTATGGTTTATAGGAACTCAAATGTCTAGTAGAGCAACTCAGTACTAGAATCGACGATCTGACTAAATTGCAACAATTGGCATATACCTGCTGTAAATGCGGGTGGGAAGTGCTTGAGGGGGTGTCTCTTGAACAGTGTACTAATGAACCTGTTGCAGGTTAAGATGTGGTGTGCTGTACTCACCCTTCTCAAGTATGTAAAGTGGCTCCAGCTCTTGTCCCTCCGGTGAGTCCAACTCTCCGTGACGAAGTAAACATGTGTCTCACCCCACTAGCGCAAGCCCCCCAAGCCATTCGCAGCTATGATAACAATCCTCCTATTGCAATCAACAAAATAATCTTACCGTGGCCTACTCAGGGGACACCTTATGTTAACTGCTCGAATGTTCAATTGTGGGGTCCGGGTAGCTTGGCCCTGGTAGGGAAACCACCTAACAAATATTTCACCCGTCTGGGAGGTAACTCCTCCCATGTGTAATCTCAGGCCTTTTCACCAGATGCAAGAAAGAATGACACGGACACAGGGATGGCATACAGAGTCGTGGAGACTGCTCTCCGCAGCTCCGACTTTTACTTTTATACCTTGACGCTGCAAACCCGCTCTCGCGCCCGCAAGAGGCTCAGTCATCGTGGCCAGCTGGGGTATGAACCTGCCACAGTATGTGGCCATCCCTAAGAAACTCCTAACTTCCGTGGCACTCTGCGGAACCTGGGCTTGGCGAATGACGTCAGCCTTGCGCGGGTCCAACCACAGACCTTCCTTAGAGAATATGTACCTAAAGAACGCGATGGAACTCTGATAGAACGCACACTTCCGTTTGTGCAGTGTGAGACCTGCATCCGCAAGCCTCTGTAGGGTAGCTCTCAGGTGTTGATGATGCTCCTCACGTGTCTTGGAGTAGATTAAAATGTCAACACTGAGGTTGATTACCCCCGACAGTCCCAATAGTGTTTCTCTAATGGTGTTTTGGAACACCTCAGCTGCTGAAGACACCCCAAAGCTTAGCCTTTTGTAGCGTTTTAGTCCTGAGTGGAAAAGGTTGTGATGTTCCTGCTGTCTGGATGGAGCTCTAACTGGTGGTAGCCAGAGTTTAGGTCTAGCTTAGAAAACCATTGTGCGCCGTTAAGGTCCGCAATTATATCGTCCATGGTGGGCGTGATGTGTCGGTCTCTTCGGATGGCTGTGTTTGGCAGGCGCATGTCAACTCAGAGATGTATGGCCCCCGGTTGCTTGGGCTTGGGTGCGATCATTAAGGGCGAAACCCACGGGGTGGGTCCGTCCACCTTTTCAATCACGCCTTGGTCCTGCAGCAACTGCAACTCTTTCTCCACGGCCGGTCGTAGATTGAAAGGCACCCGACGATGTCTCAGCGCCACCGGCGTTACCTTCGGGTCGATGGGCAGTTTGACACTCTTGCTTTTGAGTCTCCCCAGCCCTGCAAACAGCTGCGGGAACTCACCGAGAAGGGACTCTGTATGAGAGTCGTACACCTGATGCGCAAATAACACTAACTCTAGAACTTATGCCATGTGGCATTCCAGCAGGGTACCGCAGTCGCCTGCCACTACGTAGAACGTTGCCCCAGTCGAGAGCTGGCCGTTGGTCACAGAAACTTCAATCGTCCCTTAAGGGGAAGCGGGTCGCGTCCCCCGTAGGTGAATATTTTGGTGGAACTTGGAGTTAGACATGGTTTTGGGGATAGCTGTCGATACATGGCATCGTCCATCACATTGACTGATGCCCCAGTGTCTATGAGCACTGTAGCAGGTGTGTTGTTGACACTCACCGTACTCATAGGGGGTGGACGCCTTTTGTTCTGCCTCCACCTAGTAAACAAAATGACAAAAATGTCCTCGTCCTCTTCGAACACTGGCACCCTGGCGGTCACCTGCCCTCTTGGTGTGTTGTCTTCAGTGCTGACATTCCTGACCTTGACCTACTTCCCTTTTGACTCCTCTTGTCTGCCTTTTCCTGCCCTGCACATTTTGGCAAAATGATTGTTCTTGCCACACCGGTTGCATGGCTTCCCTCTCGTTGGGTACCCACTCGCTGTGTTCGTACCCACAATTACAGCAAACACCCTCTCCTGGCTTTGAGGCGGGAGGTTGACGTCCTGAGGGTTGGCGAGGCTGGATGGCCTCCACTCGTTCCTCCTTCACCTCAGCAGAGCGTGTCGCCGACGCGGCTGACATAGACTGCCCCCTTGCTGCGGCTATGGCATCCACACGGATGGCAGGTAGTTCGTGGGACCGTGTCAGTATCAGAATCTCGTCTAAGGAGATACCTGGTTGGCGCATGATCAGTTTCCGGAGCATGTTGGGCCGGCACCCCTGGATGATCTGGGCTCTGATCTCCTTGTGCTGGTTCAGGCCTACACACATGCTGGCTAACTTCTGCAGTCGCGCATAGAACATGTCGACTGACTCATCTGTTTGCGGGCCTCGCGCAGTTTGAAACGCTCGTAATCCGGGTTGAATTGGGGTCAAAATGCTTATTTAGAGCAGCCACCGCAGCTTCAAAATCCGTTCTGTCACCCGTGTCTGGGAGTGAGTCAAAGAGTTTGTGGAGTTCGTCACCTCCCATCAATTGCATCAGAGACCTGCGCACTGCCCCATCCGTCCCTCTCGTGGCACAAAAGTAGTTGTCCAACCAACCTAACCACAGGCGTCATTGTGGTGCCGTTGTGGGGGGGGTCTATTAGCTGACTGAACGGGGGTAACGCAGCAACCGATGAGTGTGCACTGGGGGTTGTGTGCGCTGGGTCCGGTTCATTTTCCTGCTGTGGTGCACTCATGTTGATACTCCGCCTCTCTTCCTCCTTATTTGCTGTCTTTGGTTGTTGTTTTTTTTTTTTTTTTATAAGGCCCTTTGTTTTACGAGGCTTGACTGCCAGAAATCCCAAGTGCAGTGCTTGTGGTTTGGTTTGTAATATGAGGGGGGGCACTGAGTCTTTTCCCTCAAAGTCCAGCCACCTCCTTGCACTGCTCCTTACTGTATTTTAGTTTTGGATTCCCAGGGACTTCAGGAGCATGGGGCCTCGCTCCTCTCCACGTGGTGCCACTCCTCTCCTTAATGCTGCGAGGAGAGATGCCGTCTCTCGTAGGGCTGTTAATTTCCAGCAGGCACTGCCACTGGCGCCCGAGGGGTCCTATCACCTCCACACCACAACTCGGGAGCTCCGCGATGAAACTCACTCCGGCGTCGGCCGAATATGCTGCGCGCTCCTCACCCGGCCTGGTAAGCGATCATGTGCGCCAGCCTCCAAGGATGCAGCTGACTCGCTCACGGTAGGTCACTGCCTACCTTCCGCGCTGTTCGTCGTGCGCTAGTGAGGTCGGAGGCCTCACATGTGCCACGCACCTCACCCTGTCGCTGGTGAGAGAACACACAGGGCACCGGAGGGGTGCGGTCACACGCTGGTGGTTCGTTGACCGGAGCGCAAGTCCAGTTCTGTTTTTTTGTTTGCTTTTATTGTGTGATTCCCGCTCGTCACCAATATAGTTCCAGGCCTTCGCACCAGATGCAAGAAAGAACGACACGGACACAGGGATGGCATACACTCGTGGAGTCTGCTCTCCGGAGCTCTGCCTTTTACTTTTATACCTTGACGCTGCAAACCCGCCCTCACGTCCGCAAGGGCAACAAAGTATAGGAGAGCCCGGGTGGCTCTCTACACCATGCAGTGGCACCCAGTGAGACCACTAAAGTAGTATGCTTGAACCACGTTTCTAAACTCCCTGCTGGCGCGCATTCAAAGATACAGCTTCTCTAATAAATAAGGCTACACGTCGGATTATGAGCAAACGCAAGTGCCTATCGATAATTGAGACCGACATTGTACATGCTAAACGTTGTCCTTTGAGTTCGACCACGTATGATTTAATCTCTGTGAAACTTACTGACAAAGCACTCGTAAATCTAGCTCTACCGCCAGCCAATCAGGTGGTCCAACTTCCTCAGCCATCAGGTTTAGGCTGCACCCCTATTTTCCCCCTCCACCCAGAAACACCGAAATTTCCAGGGGTACCCACACTTCAAGGGTTGTGTAACATCTTCTAGTACACTTGCAAAAGTGGAACTAGCGGGTTGTAGCACTGATGTAATTTACTGAATTGCCCTCTAGGGTGCAGGCATTAATGATTCTCTGAGTTCCCATGAAATACGTTCAGCCGTTATGAAAGTACAAGTGAGGCAGATTGGGCGTTTGCATCCTGTGCCCTTGAAAGGGCCAGCAGAGGCGGAACTGGGCGGTCATTGCGTGGTCGATCACCGACCCCGGGTCGATATAATTAATGAGGGTGTTCCTTGACAGCACACTTTCCTGTCATTTCTTGGAATTTGGTGGGCTTAAATTCAAAACTTTGTTATGCTGATTGGGGCTCTTACATAGAACATTTCGACATATATGAGCCCTCTACCTGTATTAACTCACTGATTGAGCATAAGGACAAACAATGGAACATACCCTCACTTAGTGTTCCCTGTCTTAAACACCTTTCTAATGCAGGCCTACAAGTAGCATCAGTTGTGGTGGGTAGGGGACTTAGAGCCTGCAATGGACGAACTCACTTTGACCCTGAAGTGGCTCCAACATCTAAGAGAGGGGCTTATCGGACTAACATCGTCTATTTCCTCGTCGACTTACATAATTGCCCCTCTTGCAGGATATGACCATTGACACCTGAATTGACTGCATTCACAATTCTCTGATTACCACTGTCAAGGGCACTCCATTTGATAGATCAACCATCCATTCCATTAAAACGGAAGTGCCTTCTCCGCTGTATCTAATAATCATTGGCGATTTTCTTGGCTGCAAGTCTTGTCCGATCTGACAGCAGAGATTTACCACTGGTTTGTTGAATTTTCCACCGATTTTATGGGGCACCCTGAAGAGGATACTCCCATATTCAAAATTCATGCTAAGTTACTTCCTAAATTACAGAAGTTGTTCTACAAAAAGGTTTCACACAAACCTTCACCTTGTCTCAAAGCAAAGCCCTGGTTCAACCATGAATGTGCTAAAGCTAAAAGAGTCCTGCATCAAGCAATTAGATCACTCTCTCGCCCAGATAGAGATATTAGAGAGGCCAGAGATCAATACAAAGAGAGGTTAGAGAGCCTGGGAAGACAAAACCTGGCAAAATCCTGTCCATAAAGCTACGTTAAATAAAAATAAAGCATTCTGGCAAATATTGTCACACAGAAGCCTTGAAAAACCCTGTGCAAGCTTTCTTCACATCCAGCCTGACAAATGGGTTTCTCATTTTATCTCTCTGTACTCTAAGGCTGATATTGTTCATCCACTCCCACGATCATGTGATTTGTCTCTATCCATCGTTCCTGATTCTTCTGCGAGTTGTCAGGTGATTTTTAGTTTTTTTCAGACACCAGAACAGCTCTAGATCACTTAAGCCAGCAAAGGCCCCTGGCCCTGATAAGATACCCAGCGATCTATTTAATCTTAACCTCTTAGTCTGGGCTAGTAATATCAATCTTTTGCCCAATGCTGTTGCCGTTGGTAGTGAAATTCCTTACACCTGGAAGAGGGTGGAGATCATTCCCATCTACGAAAAGGGTACCGGCGGTGATCCTTCCAACTATCGCCTCATCAGCCTCATTTACAACTTGCAGAAGATCTTTGCCAGCCAGGTGCTTGATAAACTACTAGACCGGATGACTGAAAACCAAATAATGCCTACCCTACAAACTGGCTTCCGTGCTAAAATTAGCACAGTCGACCAGGTGTTTCGGTTTGTCACCTTGTACTGGAAATATGTTTGGTTAAACACACAAAGGGGGTCATTCTGACCTCGGCGGTAAAAGGCTCTTACCGCCGGTCAGAAGACCGCCATTCTACCGCCGCGGCCGCGGTAAACCGCCACGGTCATTCTGACCCACAACTGCCAAACCGCCAAAAACCCGACATCCACGGAAGGCCGCCTCATCAGCGGTCAGCGATAAACTGGAGATGACCAAACCTCCACCGTCACGCCAACACAAACACGCCCATGCCATTACGACCCACGAATCCACGCGGCGGTCATTTAACCGCGGTATTCCATTGGCGGTACACACCGCCGCGGTCAAAATACACACCCAGCTCCAAAACACTGCCACATTGGACAATTAGAAATACACACACCTGATACACATACAAACACCACTCCCACACATCCAATCAACTATAAAACACACACCCACATCACCCACAAACCCCCACTACTAGAAATTCGGAGAGAAGGCGAGAGAGAGAGAGAGAGCACAGCTATCGGAAACCCCAACACACAGAGGAACACAACATCATCACCCACACTACATCCATGCACAAAACACCACACACCACCACACACACCACACTCATCACCACAAACACCACCCCACACCACCCCATGGTACCCCAAAGACACCCCAGGTTCTCGGACCAAGAACTCAGGGTCATGGTGGAGGAAATAATTAGGGTAGAGCCCCAGCTATTCGCCACACAGGTGCAGCACACCACAATAGCCAGGAAGGCGGAGCTATGGCAAAGGATCGTCGACAGGGTCAACGCTGTGGGACAGCATCCCAGAAACCGGGAAGACATCCGAAAGCGCTGGAACGACCTACGGGGGAAGGTGCGGTCGATGGTGTCAAGACACAACATCGCTGTGCAGAAGACTGGCGGCGGACCCCCACCCACTCCACCCGAATTCACTGCATGGGAGCAAGAGGTCTTGAACATCCTGCATCCTGAGGGCCTCGCTGGAGTAGGCGGAGGAATGGACTCTGGTAAGTCTAATCCCAACTACTTCACCCCCCCCAACCACCAGCATGCCAACCCACACCCCCACCCTCACCCCCAACCCCCCAGCACACATCCTCCCTGCCAATGTCTCACCAGCACAACCCACCCAACACAACACCAATCCCTGAATGCCAACACAAACCATGGACACCCATCACCTAAGCATGACCACTGCACATACCCATCCCCCCCCACAAACCACCCTCACAACTCCTCCCACAAGGGAATGCCAGCACTGGGGGACAAGGGCACCCACAAATCGCACGCCATGGCACACACAGAAGTAATAACCATACTCTTTTACCCCTGCAGGGCCCGAACGCCAACACACCGGCCAGGAGGGTCCAGATTTGTCCATCCCGCCCCCAGAACAGGCCCCCAGTGATGACAGCAGCTCTGTCGACCTAGAACCTGATGACCAGCCAGGACCATCGGGGACCTCTGGACAGTCGGTTCCCCACACACAGACACAGGCCACAGCAGACCCAACCCCCTCTGGGAATACCAGCACAGCTCCCACCCAGCGGGCCCATGCCTCTGTCTCCAGGACGCGTCAATCAGCGGTGTGTCCGCCACTACAGGGCACCCAGGCTGACCCACCACCCCAACAACAACAGGGACCTGGGGGCAGTGGTAGTGGGCACACCGTCCAGGGGACAGAGGCCCGGGGAAACAGGGGAACTGGGAGGGCTGCTCTGCGAGAGGGGGTTGACCGGCCCAGGGAACCCACTCTCCAAGAGGCCCTCACCACCATCATGGGAGCATACCACCACTCCCAGGAGACGATGGCGACGGTACTGGCCAGGTTCCAGGAGATCCAGGCACAGCAGGAGGAACGGTACATGGGGTTCAGAGACGAACTCAGGAACATCGGTACCGCAATGGGGACCATCGTCCTGGCCCTCAACCAGATAGTCACCACATTGCGGGACCATGTGGCACCCCAAAGGGCCCCTGTCACTAGCCCGGACGACGAACAGCCTACCACCTCCGCCGGCGCTAGTGGACAGGAGGCCCCCACACAACGACAGGCCACCAGAACCCCACCTCCTGCTGAAGATCAACCACCCCGCAAGCGGAACCTGAGATCACACAAGAAGATAGAGTAGGATGCCAAGACCCCCGCCAGCATAAGATACCCCCTGATGTCATCCCACTGTCCCACTTTGTCACCCTGTCCAACCTTGAACTGCCCCTGCTCCATCCTTCCACAGGCATATGGACAATGCACCTGTGCTACTGAGAACTGGACTCTGCCATGGACATTACTCCACCCCCACCCATCACCGTTTTACTATCATGGACCTATATGCAGCACTTAAAATAAATCACCAATTGCACTTCAAATTTCAGGAGTCTGCTTGTATTCTTTACAAATGTATTACACATAACGGTGCAATAATGTTCAGTTACATTGTGATGACAACATACCAATGTCAATAAGCATTAGTCCATGGGCAAACAAAGCAGAAGTCACGCTGTGGGTCATACAGCTCTGAAAAGGGAAGGGAAAGTCAAAAATCAGTTAAAAGGAACTGGGGGGAAACACAGAAAGTAGAGATGCAGGAGGCCAGAAGTAAATGTAAAATGGCGTGGGTGATTCTTACCTGTGTGCTACTGAAAATACTGTTGTATAACTGTGTCCCTGTTGTCCGTGTCATCCCCGTCGTCTTCCTCCTCTTCACTCTCCACAGGCTCCACAGCTGCTACAACACCACCATCTGGACCATCCTCCTGCAGGAAAGGCACCTGGCGTCGCAATGCAAGATTGTGAAGCATACAGCAGGCCACGATGATATGACGCACCTTCTTTGGTGAGTACATTAGGGATCCACCTGTCATATGCAGGCACCTAAACCTGGCCTTCAGGACCCCGAAGGTCCGTTCTATAATCCTCCTAGTTCGCCCGTGTGCCTCATTGTACCGTTCCTCTGCCCTGGTCCGGGGATTCCTCACTGGGGTCAATAGCCAAGGCAGGTTGGGGTAACCAGAGTCACCTATTAGCCACACACGGTGTCTCTGTAGCTGTTCCATCACATAAGGGATGCTGCTATTTCGCTTGACATACGCGTCATGCACTGACCCAGGGAACTTGGCATTTAGATGGGAGATGTACTGGTCAGCCAAACAGACCACCTGGACATTCATCGAATGGTAATTTTTTCTATTTCTGTACACCTGCTCATTGTCTTTTGGGGGTACTAAAGCCACATGGGTCCCATCAATGGCACCAATGATGTTGGGGATATGTCCAAGGGCATAGAAATCACCCTTCACAGTGGCCAAATCACCCTCCTCAGGGAAAACAATGTATCTCCGCATGTATTTCATCAGGGCAGATAACACTCTGGACAAAACCTTAGAAAACATAGGCTGAGACATCCCTGATGACATGGCCACTGTTGTCTGAAAAGACCCTCTTGCCAAAAAATGGAGTACTGACAGAACCTGCACCAGAGGGGGAATCCCTGTGGGTTGGCGGATGGGGGACATCAGGTCTGGCTCCAGCTGGGCACACAGTTCATGTATAGTGGCTCGGTCAAGTCGGTATCGAAGTATAATATGTCGTTCTTCCATTGTCGACAGGTCCACCAGCGGTCGGTACACGGGAGGATTCATCCTTCTCCTCGCAAGTCCCAGCGGACGGTGCCTAGGAAGGACAACATGGAGCACAGAGTCAAGCAACCCACAGGTTCGTTCACACAGCTTGCACAGTACACGAATCGCTATGCATGGAACGGCTTGTATGAGTGGCAATGCAAGGCCTAGGCCTGTGTGACGCAGTAGAAATCATGCCATGTGGGCCCTTGAAATGGCGGCTGCCTGACCTGTGAAGTGTGACAGTGGGATGTGAGGTCACTGCGCTGGCGTGGCACACCGTGGCGGTAGGCGGTCGAAGACCGCGGCGCAAAGCAGCATTGGTTAACATTGAACCCTATGGGTCTCAGGAGCCAATGACGATGTGCGCAGGCGGTCGCGGTACGCACCGCCGCGGTACGCACCGCCGCGGGCGTGACCGCCATTTTCTATCTGCTTAATCACTCGAGACCTGATCATCCACAGGAGAGGACCTATACTGCAAGTGCTGCTGTGACCTCGGTCTGGAAGAGACAATGGCTGCTGCGACTGGGGAAAGGGCCCCTGCCTTCACTTCAGAAGAGTTGGAGAAACTTGTGGATGGGGTCCTGCCCCAGTATGCGCTACTCTACGGTCCTCCAGACCAACAGGTAAGTACACTGGGTGCACGTTGAATGGGCTATGCCTGGGTTGTGTATGGTGGATATAAGATGGTGGGGTGGGGAGCGAATGAGGAGTGCAAGGCACGACAGATGAGAGCATGTGCCACATGGCAGGGTTGGGGAGGGGGGGGCAATCACATCTAACATGCAGACATTTTTTGAAATTTCCTTTCCCACCCTGTACATGTCAAATAGGTCAGCGCCCATCAGAAAGTCGACATTTGGCGTGCCATCGCCAAGGAAGTCCGGGACCTGGGGGTCCACAACAGACGGGGCACCCACTGCCGAAAGAGGTGGGAGGACATCCGCCGCGGGACCAGGAAGACCGCCGAGTCACTGCTGGGGATGGCCTCCCAACGTAGGAGGGGTGCCAGTCGTACCTTGACCCCCCTGATGTCCCGGATCCTGGTGGTGGCCTACCCCGATTTGGATGGGCGCGTGAGGACATCACAGCAGACACAAGGGGCTGAGTACCAGCACATTCTGCTATCTTTACGCGCAGTGGAGGTGCCTGGGTGGGGGAGGAGGGCTGTGGGTGACATTAGGCCAGGGCGCTTTCCGTAGTGTAGTCCCCTCCTTTAGGCATGGCCCTGTGCCCCTGCCCCCCACCTCTGTAGGGTGCCAAGTACAGCAATCCATGGTCCAGCATCACCCATGTGTGCATTTGTTGTCCATAGACCTGTAGGCCTAGTCACAAGTACTGAGTAGTGTACCCCGATTGCGCGGCGTAGTGCTGGAGGCTCCTGTGTCTGTCCTCTCCGACAACGGTGTTGACAATGCATGCACTCAACCTGTCTTTATTTCTCCCCCCACCCTTTTTCTTTATCTTCTTGTGCATGTGTGCATTAGCATCATCAGGCGGAGGAGAATTGGCATCGGAGCACGAGGGAGCTGCAACTCACAAGGCCCCGGTGGGCCATGCTACAGACACCGAGGTCACCAGTGATACGGAGGGCGAGGGGAGCTCCACAACGGGGACCCGTGGTGACACCAGCGACACTGACACGTCCTCGGAAGGGAGCTCCCTAGCGGTGGCGGCAACATCCGTGCCCCCTGCCTCAACAGGTACAGCCGCCACCCAGCACACCAGCTCCGCCCTCCCAGCAGCCCCTCAGCCTTCGCTCTGTGCCCGCTCGCCCAAGAAGGCGGGCATCTCCTTCGCCCCAGGCACCTCAGGCCCTGCCCCAGTTACCCCTGCTGCCCTCAGTGAGGAGGTCATTGACCTCCTACAGACCATCATTGTTGGGCAGTCTACCCTTTTGAATGCCATCCAGGGGGTAGAGAGGGAGGTGCATCGGAGCAATGCATACCTGGAGGGCATTCATTCGGGTCAGGCTGCCCATCAACAATCGTTCAATGCTCTGGCCTCAGCACTGACGGCAGCCATTGTCCCTGTTTCCAGCCTCCCTCTTCTTACTGCCTCCACCGTCTCCCAGTCTCCTGTTCCTCAGCCTATCCCATCCACACCATCAGACCAGCCTGCACACACCTCAACACCCAAGGGCAGCTCATCCAGACATAAGCACCACAGATCCCACAAGCATTCACCCAAGCAACATCCAGATGCAGACATGCCAACAGTCACTACCGCCTCTGTGTCCCCCTCCTCCTCGTCTCCCTCCCCCCTCCCTGTGACGTCTCCACTCACACCTGCATGCACACCACCATCAGCCAGTACTTCCATCACCTCCACACCCTCCAGTACAGTCCGCACACGTGCAGTCACCACCCCCACTGCCATTTACACGTCCCCTGTGTCCTCTCCCACTGTGTCTGTCACCCCCTCTTCCAAAACACACAAACGCAGGCAGCCACCCACACAACAGCCAACCACCACACAACAGCCTACGTCACAAGCACCTGCACCCATAGACAGCACACCTGACTCTCCTACAACCACATCCTCTTCCTCCACTCCCATACCCACTGCACCTACCCTTCCCATTGCTCCTAAAAAACTTTTCCTCTCCAAACTTGACCTCTTTGCACCACCTGACCCACCCCCTCCATCTGGTAAGAGTCCGAAGAGCACCTCAGCCACCACCAGCCCTGCATCAAGTCTGACCATTGTGCACAGGTTTTGGAGTCCACCCTTTCCCAGCACAGATACATCGGCCAGCAGCAAGGGAACAGCCAGCCCCCCCCCCTGGAAAGAGAACCCGTAAAACCAAGGCCCGCCGTGAGAAGGCTGACACGGCTGCCCCCAAGGAGCAAAGTCGTGGCCCGTCACCTGCCACAACATCAAGGGCAGGCAAGGGCCAGAGAGCCTCATCGAAGGAGGGCAAGGGCAGTAGGGCGGAGAAGTCAGCCAGCAGGGGCGCGGACCAGGAGGGCCCCACAAGCCACATCCCTGGTGTGACGGAGGACACCCACGGGCCCAGGACTCCGTCACAGGAGGGTCCAGCAACTGCACGGTCGGAGGGCGACTAAGCAGGGAGTCCTGGCCAGGTCTGGCTCCCTTGATAGACAAGAAAGGCACCGCTGAACAGGACCCCGCCGTGAAGACAGGCACCGCTGAACAGGGCCCCGCCGTGAAGACAGGCACCGCTGAACAGGGCTCCGCCGAGAAGAAAGGCACCGCTGAACAGGGCCCCGCCGTGAAGACAGGCACCGCTGAACAGGGCCCCGCCGTGAAGACAGGCACCGCTGAACAGGGCCCCGCCGAGAAGAAAGGCACCGCTGAACAGGGCCCCGCCGTGAAGACAGGCACCGCTGAACAGGGCCCCGCCGAGAAGAAAGGCACCGCTGAACAGGGCCCCGCCGTGAAGACAGGCACCGCTGAACAGGGCCCTTCCTGTCAAGCACCGCTCCGCTGGGCCCCGCCGTCTCAAGCACCACTCCGCTGGGCCCTTCCTGTCAAGCATCGCTCCGCTGGGCCCCGCCGTCTCAAGCACCGCTCCGCTGGGCCCCGCCGTCTCAAGCACCGCTCCGCTGGGCCCCGCTGTCTCAAGCACCGCTCCGCTGGGCCCTTCCTGTCAAGCACCGTTCCGCTGGGCCCCGCCGTCTCAAGCACCGCTCCGCTGGGCCCTTCCTGTCAAGCACCGCTCCGCTGGGCCCTTCCTGTCAAGCACCGCTCCGCTGGGCCCCGCCGTCTCAAGCACCGCTCCGCTGGGCCCCGCCGTCTCAAGCACCGCTCCGCTGGGCCCTTCCTGTCAAGCACCGCTCCGCTGGGCCCCGCCGTCTCAAGCACCGCTCCGCTGGGCCCATCCTGTCAAGCACCGCTCCGCTGGGCCCCGCCGTCTCAAGCACCGCTCCGCTGGGCCCCGCCGTCTCAAGCACCGCTCCGCTGGGCCCTTCCTGTCAAGCACCGCTCCGCTGGGCCCTTCCTGTCAAGCACCGCTCCACTGGGCCCCGCCGTCTCAAGCACCGCTCCGCTGGGCCCTTCCTGTCAAGCACCGCTCCGCTGGGCCCCGCCGTCTCAAGCACCGCTCCGCTGGGCCCTTCCTGTCAAGCACCGCTCCAATGGGCCCTTCCTGTCAAGCACCGCTCCGCTGGGCCCCGCCGTCTCAAGCACCGCTCCGCTGGGCCCCGCCGTCTCAAGCACCGCTCCGCTGGGCCCCGCTGTCTCAAGCACCGCTCCGTTGTGCCCCGCCGTCTCAAGCACCGCTCCGCTGGGCCCTTCCTGTCAAGCACCGCTCCGCTGGGCCCCGCCGTCTCAAGCACCGCTCCGCTGGGCCCTTCCTGTCAAGCACCGCTCCGCTGGGCCCTTCCTGTCAAGCACC
Organism: Pleurodeles waltl; assembly: GCF_031143425.1. Classification (NCBI taxonomy): domain Eukaryota; kingdom Metazoa; phylum Chordata; class Amphibia; order Caudata; family Salamandridae; genus Pleurodeles; species Pleurodeles waltl. The sequence goes on along the minus strand of NC_090440.1, from coordinate 545,744,389 downwards.
GCTCCGCTGGGCCCCGCCGTCTCAAGCACCGCTCCGCTGGGCCCCGCCGTCTCAAGTACCGCTCCGCTGGGCCCCGCCGTCTCAAGCACCGCTCCGCTGGGCCCCGCCGTCTCAAGCACCGCTCCGCTGGGCCCTTCCTGTCAAGCACTGCTCCGCTGGGCCCTTCCTGTCAAGCACCGCTCCGCTGGGCCCTTCCTGTCAAGCACCGCTCCGCTGGGCCCTTCCTATCAAGCACCACTCCGCTGGGCCCCGCCGTCTCAAGCACCGCTCCGCTGGGCCCTTCCTGTCAAGCACCGCTCCGCTGGGCCCCGCCGTCTCAAGCACCGCTCCGCTGGGCCCTTCCTGTCAAGCACCGCTCCGCTGGGCCCTTCCTGTCAAGCACCGCTCCGCTGGGCCCTTCCTGTCAAGCACCGCTCCGCTGGGCCCTTCATCTCAAGCACCGCTCTGCTGGGCCCTTCCTGTCAAGCACCGCTCCGCTGGGCCCTTCCTGTCAAGCACCGCTCCGCTGGGCCCTTCATCTCAAGCACCGCTCCGCTGGGCCCTTCCTGTCAAGCACCGCTCCGCTGGGCCCTTCATCTCAAGCACCGCTCCGCTGGCCCTTCCTGTCAAGCACCGCTCCGCTGGGCCCCGCCGTCTCAAGCACCGCTCCGCTGGGCCCCGCCGTCTCAAGCACCGCTCCGCTGGGCCCCACCGTCTTAAGCACCGCTCCGCTGGCCCATTGACAGTGCCGGTTCTGTGTCGAGCTAGTGTTCACGCTGCACTCTGGGCACCCTGCCTCCTCCATGACCAGTGGAGTCTGTAATCCACCTGATGGACTGTGGCTTTGCACTCCCCAGGATGGCACAGTGGGCATGGTGGCCCCTTCGTGGTTCTGGCGTCGTGGACTCCTGTGGCTGAGGTGCCCCCCCTTCCCTTCCCCCTGAGGTGCCTGTAGTTTTGTCATCTGATGCCCCAGCAGTGTTCTCTCCAACGGACTCAGGTCTCCTGTGTGGGCTTTGCCCATGTGTTTGGTAGACATTGGCCCACGGACTGTGGATATTTGACACACTGAGCAGGACTTATTGACTATGTACATAGCTTTCGCACTGTTCATGATTTTTGCTTTGATATTTCATGACGATAATTTTCCATGACTTCAATGAACCTAATTTATACATAAATTTAAATTAAAATTTTATTGTGTCTTTGCATTTTTCAGGGGGGTTGGGGGGGTGTCACTCAGTTGTTGCTCTGCATTGGTATGTTGATAGTTGGGGGGGGGGCGTATGTGTGTGCCCGTAACCTTTTGTCCTCCCCCCCTCCCCTGTGTCGTAGGTGCAGTACTCACCGTTGTCTTCTGCACCGGAGTTCATACTCGTGGTAGATGAGCAGGTAGACAAGAGCTGGTAGGATGTTTAATTCGGGTTCCATGCTGTCCTCCGTCCTCGTGGAGTGTATAGAGGTGAGCGTTTTCCCGTTCGTAGTCTGTTTCCGCCATGTTTTTATCGGCGGGGCTCCCGCCCCGGAAAAGGTGGCGGATTGGTGAGTTGTGATACTGTGGGCGGTACATTGTCTGCCGCCTGCCTGTTGGCGGTGACCGCCGCGCTGTTTGTCTGTCCCGCCGTGGCGGTCGGAGTGTTAAAGTGGCGGCCTGTGTTGGCGGTTCCCGCCAGGGTCAGAATTCCATTTTTTTGACCGCCTGCCTGTTTGCGGGTTGGCCGCCGCTTTATCACCGACCGCCAGGGTTGGAATGACCCCCAAAATCTATATGTTGCGTTTGTCGACCTTCAATCTTGTCCTCCGGGACAAACTCTGGAGTGTGCTAGCTGAATTAGCACTCCCCACCGCTCCCCCCCAGAATTGGACAACCGCACTGCACGCCTCCACAAAGTAAATTGTGCTCAGGTGCAGTGGGGAACGAATGATGAACTGGCCGAACGCATCCCAGTAAAAAAAAGGTGTTCGCCCGGGGGGCATATTAGCACCTACCCTCTTTTCTCTGTATGTTAATGATTTGGTTACATATTTATTGGGTTCACAAATGACTCTCCTTCTTTGGAAGGCTCCAAGATACCGATTCTTCTCTTTGCAGACGATTCATTACTTATATCCGAGACCCTGATTGGTTTGCAAAATCAGAACGATCGATTTGTCAAGTTCTGTGAACAAAGAGGGCAGGAACTGAATGCTTCCAAAACGAAGTTCATTTTTTTTTTTAACCAACTTCCTAAGAAGTGTGTCATGAGGGTGGGACCTAACAAGCTGGAGCAAGTTTGAGGTCTGAGTACGCCCAACAAATTTGAGTGGGAAACCCAACTAGATAAGAGTGCTTTACTTATTCAGCACACATCCAAGGCTATTGCACGCATGCGCTTTAAAACCTGCTCATGCTCCATCTCTCCGGCTCTGGATGTTTACAGAGCAAAGTCCCAGAATGCTGCTCTTTACGGAGCAGAACTATGGGCCTTCAAAGATTCACAAATATTGGCTACTGCAGGAAATATTGCGTTTAACAAGCTCTCACAAAATACCTTGGCTAAAGCATGTTTCCACCTGGATTACCAAACTAGGTCTCAAAGAGTTCTGGGACAACCCTCTATCTATAAAAAACAAAATCAGATGTAGAAGTTCTAAAGTCTCATTTCTGGTCTTTTGGCTTTGATCACTATGTTTTAAATTTGAGCAACAGCTGTTTAACTAGGCAATACTTCGATTTGAAATCTGTCCCTCAGTTTGAATTATATCTGGACAACATTACGGTGCCCATAGCCGAAAGTCTATATGTAAGAGATTGTTTAGGAAGCCTGCCTCTTAACGTTTGGCGGGCAAAATGGCAGAATGGTGTGGCACATAATATCTGTCCTCCATGTGGCAATGGTCCTGAAACCGAGGGGCATATACTGTTTTAGTTGCCCTACATATCGTAGTTTGCAATTCAAGTGGTTAAGACTGGTGTATTTGAACCTAGGGATCAGGAGTCAATCCGTTGCCCTCAGAATATTGAAATGCAACATCTCTGACTTCACAGTTTTAACAGAGAGTCAGTTTCTGATTGGTGTCTGGTATAGGAGGGGAAAGCTATTAATCCAGCCTGAACCTTTGTGCTCAGATGGAGGTTAGGACCCTGGAACCCCAAATATGATCCGGGTCCTCTTACTTTGCTCCTTCTCTTTACTCTGTTTTGGGTGTATTATTTGATTCCAAAGGGATTTCTGTTGACTGCTGATGTTTTGTCTTTGTATAGTTAAATCTGTGATCTGTGCTTTAAGTGTACCTTGGCACTTGTTTTTTTCTTTCTATGCTCTAGCACATACATGGAATTTTAGTTGTGTGAGTAATAGCGTGTACTAACATGGGATAAGGGGGATGTTCAGAAATTATGCTACCGAATGTTATCGCTCTTATGTAAGCCTGTCATTTAATATTGGTTATTGTATAACCTCTATGATGATTTTTAACTGTTTTAACCTGTACTTGCTTTGTACTTGATGGTTTCGTAACCAAATAAAGCGATGAAAGTGAGTGAGGATGCTGTGGACATAGTGCCTCATCACAGGGATCAAGATCAGGAGCTTTGGATTAATCCCCCCGCACATTCTGGGGAAACACCAAACTCACCTTGCAGGAAAAGTGTGGAAACACCTTTGATCCCTGCCGAGTGGACTGCGTAGGCTCAGAGGAGTGCATGCGCTGGCAGAGTGCTGCTGCGTCTCCTGCGTGCAGCTGACTTACCATACAGGATCAGAGCTATGAAAGTGCCCAGGGGTGAAGCATCCCCCCCAAGACACTGCATGTCTCCCCTCTGCCCGAGCAGGTGAGACGGAGAACAGGCCTACTGGGCCCCCGGTGGGCTCCCTGGTAGATGCGGTGATGCCGAGACACTTTTGACTAGTCACAGTGGACTCTTGAGTTAAGGCCTGCTAGTGAGCATTCCCTGGATGTGGCCACCAGTGAATGGCGAACAACTCCAATCACATCGCAAGGAGCGGGTGGGACAAGGATTTGCCATTGTAACACTAGCATCCCAACCTCAAGGGACAAATGTGTTGTTGTCTATAAATATCATAAATGTCATAACCTCCCTTTGAATGAGTTAGAAATGAAATACTTAATAAAAATGAATATTTGACTGGACATTGATTTATTGCTACTGCTTTGCGCTCTTTTGAGTTGTCAGTCGTGTTCACTAATCTGTATCTTACCCAAACCCCGACCGAGGGGGCCTCAGATTCCTTGCTGGCTTCTACCACTGAGTCAAGTGCAGAAAGGTACTTGGTCCAGTTGCTCAGGATCCATAGTCGGTTGGAATGATGGCTGATTGGGTAAGTGTAAGAAGACCAAAAGATAACCTTTAACTGTAATCTGAGCTGGGCTGAAGACAAACAAAACAGAAGAGCATACAATAACTGTGTGTTCAGGGGTAGCATGTAACAGGAAGAACACCAGACAACAGACTTCTTCCAGTGTTGTGCCTAAATCGATCTGGTAGATTAGATGGACACCTGGCTGACAAGATAGCACCTACTATTTCTGGAGGGTGGAGGGAGATCGAAAGTCCTCAACTGTCGCCACTCACTCTGATGCACTGGAGGTGCAGGTTGTGCAGGCTTGGGTGCAAAACTCAGCCCTGCTGCTGTGAGATGGGGGTCCTCTCAAAGAGGTAGCCAAACTGGAGGATATGTGTACATGGCCAGAAGGTCCTGGTACCACACTCTTGTCGCTCAGTCCGGAGCCACCAGGGTGACTTGGGCCTGGTCTTTCTTGATCTTTTTTAGCACTGTGGCCAGGAGTAGGAGATGTAGAAAGTCATACAGGAGACCCGACCCCCGATGAGGATGGAAGGCATGTCCAGGAGAAGACTGCCTTGAGAATTACAATGCGCAAAAGTGTGGACACTGCACGTTCTATGTGGTGGTGAACAGACTGACTCAGGGTCAGGTGCAGCCCATCCTTTAGGGTGGAGGGGCCATGCCCCCCCACTTTTTGCCCCCCATGAAGAGTGTCTGTCAGGCTGAACAAAGGTCAGCCTGACAGACACGCTTCATGTTCAGGTCAGGCAGCCAGAAGCAGCCATGCGTGATTTGCGCAGACTCCTGCCTGAGCTGAACTTTGCTGGGCTGAGGAGGTCATAGCTCCTATGGGCATGACCTCCTCGGCTCAGCAAAGGTGCCTCGAGGCCCTCCCGTGGGTGACGAGGAAAACGTCACCCATTGATTTCAAACTGGGCACTTCAGGTTTAAGCCCTGAAGCACCCAGGACGAGTGTCAATCAGTGACACTTCATCACAGAGTGGGGTGGGGTCAGCAGTCCCACTGACCCCATCCGACTCTGTGACGAGGCTGAGACTGCTGCCTTCCCTCATTGGCTGAGGACCTTAGGTCAGCCAATGAGGGAAGGCAGCAGTCCCAACCCTCCTGGGACCTCCGAGGCTGAAGGTAAGTGTGTGTATGTGATGTTTTAAAATTAATGTTTGGTGCGTGAGTGCAAGTTTGAATGTTATGAATGTTGTTAATGGATGTGCGTGCGTGCGTGCGTGAAAGAATGAGTGTGTGTGATCTTTTAAAATGATTGTTTGGTGCGTGCATGTTTGAATGTTATGAGTGTTTTTAATTGATGTGCGTGCGTGCGTGTGTGAAAGAATGAGTGTGTGTGTGATGTTTTAAAATGAATGTTTGGTGAGTGCGTGCATGTTTGAATGTTATGAGTATTGTTAATGGATGTCCGTGTGTGTCTGTGTGTGAAAAAATTAGTGTGTGTGTGCTTCTCGCCTGCCCCCTCCCTCCTAAAGCTGCCTGCCGTTACTGCTCAGGGTCCTCCTCAATGGTGGAAGATACTCTCTGCCACCAACAATGATTAAACTCCAGGGCTAACAAATATAAAGATCTCGCCAGTTGTTGGGTCAACCTGAAGGATGCCCTAGGTGTTTAGCCACTTTAAGAGACTGAGAGCGTCCTCGCACAGGACACAAGACCCCACACTACCCTGTATGTCGTAATACATGAAAGCCGTGTTCTCAGTGAGAACCTGTGCCCATTTCCCTTTGATGGTTAGGAGGAATGCTTTCTGTGCCAAGCAAATCACTCACAACTTCAACAGGTTTATGTGGAGGAGAGTGTCCAGTCGACACCTGTAGGAGGCTGGCCCTCAATGTAGTGTGCAAAGCTAGGCACACTATGCAGGGGTTCAAGGCAACCACACGTTGGTTTACATTGGTTAAAAACTAGACCAGCTAATGCTGTAATTTTATGGTAGCTTGGTTGTGCAAGTAGGCTAATCTTGGAGAAGTGCAAAGCATTTGTTGGGTTCACAGTATCAATAAATGAGACCACACACTCAAAAGAATAACTCAAGACCAATTTACAAAAATACTTCTGATTTTTAAAAATAATTGAAGACCGAAGTCATCAAAATCGGGTAAGTACTTTTTAAGCTATGAATTTTTGAATTTTTAATAAAAATTGTCCTTTTGTGCGTAATTACACACCATAGGAATCAATGAGGAAAATACTTTGAAAATGCATATAAAATCAGGCAACGCAATTACCAATGTCTCCTTTTGCAGGTATGTTGAGGTCGCCGGTGGGCACTATGAACCAGCTGGAGAAGTTTGTGCAACCCCTGGTTTCGATGGGAACAGCTGCAGAAACTCGTTGGAGCTGATGCCAGGCCACTGCGGTGGACCACTTGGAAAAGCACGAGGCTACTCGAATAAGGTGGTCAGAAGGGCACAATTTAGGGCCAAACAATTGGACAGGAGTGATACTCTGAAAATCAAAGATTCAAACAATATGGGTAACAAATTTAATGAGGTTCGACTTATTACGGATTTCAATGATGCCTCTCTAATTCTAATAAGATTCATGACCAAACATTGGAACATATTATCACAAGATGACTCAATGAAAGACTTAATTCCAAAGAGAGTGCCTACATCATATCGGAAAGGTAGGACACTGAAGAGTATTTTGAGCCCTAGTTTTACTACTTTGTCTCCTAGCAGGACTTGGTTATCCACACGTACCTGTTTTTTTTTCAAATGTGGCTACTGTGGTGTATGTCGTTGGGCATGCCATAATATTAAGGAATTTCCTATGGGTGGAAGAGTTTTGGGAATCTGTTCAATGATCAACTGCAATACTACATATGTTATATACATAATACGATGTAAATGCACCCGAATTTGTGTGGGGAGCACAATACGCCCACTGAAGGTTAGAATTGGGGAGCACATTCGGGTGCTCAAAAACAATGATGTAAGATATCCAATAGTTGCTCATATTACAACTTGTGACTCACAATCAGCTCACAAAAGCTTTGAATTTTTTGGATTAGAACATGTCCCTCGGGATCCGAGAGGTGGTAATAGAGAACTATCCGTACATAGGAAAGAGGCGTTATGGATAATGAGATTGAAGGCCGTAGAATTTGGCCTAAATTCTGACAGGGAATTGGAGTAATTCTGGGGGATTGAAAGATTATTGAATTTATGTGTATGATGATATATCTGAACCTGGTAAATGCATTTCATGCTGTGTTATTGCAATGTTAATGTTTTTTATTGTAATTGTATGACATTTTATGGGAGGGTAGTCATTATAATTGGAGTTACTAACCAAAATTCTCAAACTGGAATTGTCAAAAAAAAAAATCTAATTTGGCTGAGTGATATGAAAGGTGAATATTGTAATGGGGTGACATCAACAATTAATACTTCTGCCTTCTTACTAACCAGTTGAATTTGTAGGACTGGCTTTCTTTATTGAATAGTGTATAGTAAGGAATGGGGAGAGAATGCTATCCCAAAAGCATAAGGTGAATATGGATAGAAAAGCGATTTGATGTATAACTTGGACGGAGGTTCCGATCAAGTATGCCTTGTAGTGAAGCAGGTGGCTTCTTTTTTGAACAATGGTGGTTGTGTAATGGATCAATGTGTGGGGTCTTGTGAACTACGATTGTTCTTTTCAGAAATAAGTGGGTTATTCAGAAAGGACTGATTCTGTTTAATATTTCATATGATTAAGTTTGATGTTTGGAGGTGCAATTTTAATTTGTTTATTGTAGATTTGGAGCTCCTCATGCTGTATTTGCACAATTGTTATATTCGAATTGGACTAATTGCGTTTTGTCTTCAACACTTTTGGGAACCTTCGGTCCCATCTCCATAGTAACGGACCTTTGTCCGTTTTCTGTGTCTAATTTGAAGCTCTGATGTTATTCCCGGAAGTCTATTTAACTTCCGGGTTCAGGTGTCGGCGTACTCGCAAGACAGCGTTCCGAAAAGGGGAGCGCAGCCATCAAGCGGATGAATTGTGATAGGTAAGTGATTGGGAGAAGGATGTCAAAGGAGAAATACGATATGGTTTGAAACTGAGGGTCATTATACCAAACGGAGGTCTTTTGGTTTTTTGTTTTAGTACTTGGATGGAAGCAATAATATATCAAATTGTCATACTTACACTGGGACTTGAACTGGAGGTGAGATATCTTGCATGTGGTCGTATGTATTGGGTATTTCGAACAAGGATTTAGGTTGTGTTTCTAGAGTGTATTTAATTAAATATTGATAATTACGAATTTCCAACATGGTGTATTTTCTTTTCTGTCTGACCAGGGGCGAGTAAATTGTATGGAGCTGTCATATTAGGGGCAGTAGCTGTGAAAATGGGAAGGATTTTTCTGTTGTACTGGATTTCTTGTTTATAAGGTACGGTTAGGGACTTTTGTGGATCAACAGACACTAGCTATAAATTAATGATAATTATTGCTAGTTCACTGTTGTAGTGCTTATGTAATATATATAGGATTAATGCAGCATGAGGCACAGGTCGTGTTTTCATAGATTAGAGATATTTGATAATTTCACATGATTTTGGGGTTGCATGTAGAATTTGGTGGGCATTTGGTGATTGAGAGCACGTGTATTGGTTTTTATTTGTGACCTATGTGGTGTAATTAGGGTATAGTATCTTTCTTGTGGTGATGTTAATAATTCTTCACTGTTAGACTAAATTTCTTTCCTCTCACGTGGTGAAGGGATCCAAATTTGGTTCAGCTGGGATTGGCACACTTTATCTAATCATGGAGTTTGAGCATTTCGGTTTTTAACTTGAATAATTTGTTTACGATTTCCAGCCCTGAAGAAGTCGTTTGGGACTTAAGAGTTTCCCATGACGAAACATGGATGGTTGCCGTGGGAGTTGAAGATTTGTTTCAATAAACTTTTGGATTGGATTGGACTTTGCAAAACTTGTGTTAAATTCCAAGGACGTATTTTCGCCAATATTACTCACTAGAGTTTTTAATATAATTGGATTTGTATAAACGTGAATATTTTTTGAGGGGGAGGGGGGCCTCACATTGTTCTTACAAGTGTTGGGTTTAGCTTAAAACCTGGAAGGGATGGGTGTTTTCCCTTGTGCAGGCACCCCATAATAATCATTATACTTTGGCCAACTTATATCTTGAGCGCCCTTTGTTCCTCTGCATTACACCCCATCAATTGTACTAACTGGTTGTGCAAGTAGGCTAATCTTGGAGAAGTGCAAAGCATTTGTTGGGTTCACAGTATCAATAAATTAGACCACACACTCAAAAGAATAACTCAAGACCAATTTAAAAAAATACTTCTGATTTTTAAAAATAATTGAAGACCAAAATCATCAAAATCGGGTAAGTACTTTTTAAGCTATGAATTTTTGAATTTTTAATAAAAATAGTCCTTTTGTGTGTAATTACACACCATAGGAATCAATGAGGAAAATACTTTGAAAATGCATATAAAATCAGGCAACGCAATTACCAATGTCTCCTTTTGCAGGTATGTTGAGGTCGCCGGTGGGCACTATGAACCAGCTGGAGAAGTTTGTGCAACTCCTGGTTTCGATGGGAACAGCTGCAGAAACTCGTTGGAGCTGATGCCAGGCCACTGCGGTGGACCACTTGGAAAAGCACTGCACAGGTGGACTTAAAGGTAAGTCTGGTGGGTCAACTTGGAGTGTCGGGGTCGCAAGGGGTGAGGAACACTTATGGCACAGTTGCACTTCGGTACAGGATGGTCGAGTGCAGAGCGAATTGGTGAGCAAGGAGCTGTGCGGAAAGGCACCTTTGGAAGCAGGAGGTAGGTCTCTTTGAGGGTTGCTTGCAGGTCATCAGGGCCGCTCTGGTTCTGGAGGTCCTGGTGGTTTCTGAAGTCCCTTGACTGGGGCTTCCTCCTTGTCCTTTAAAAGTCTGGTAGGGACTGTCCTTCTTAGTGTCCCAAGTGAGGTGACCGGTACCTAGGGCTATAGCATGGTGTTATGCCATTAATTGTGTTTGACCAATGACTTTGTGTTTCACCACTGCGCATATTAGTTGTTCAATGTTCATCAGGAGCACATTACATGCTGTATTCAGTTTAGCTGCCTATTGGCTTTTACTTTGCATTAGACATTACGGGCCAGATGTAGCAAAAATAAAAATTGCGACTCGCATTTTGCGAGTTGATGCGAGTCGCAAAATGCGAGTCGCAAATTGGAATGCCAGAAAAAAAAGCGATCCGATTTTGCGACTCGCAGCCGGACTCGCAACGCTGTGTGCGAGTCCGCAGTTTGCGAGGTCGCTGTATGCGAGTGTGCAAAAAACGAACTCGCAATTAGCGAGTGGGTGTCGCAAATTGCGAATACCTTCAAAATTGCTTGCAGATGCAGCAGAACACTCCAGAAAGCAGACCAGAACACTCTGGAAACACTTCCTGGCACATGATGATGACATCACAGCCAGGAAGTTAACAAATACACCTGGGAGGAGGGCTCAACAGTGAGCAGTGTCTCTGCCACTCACAGTAGGGTGCTGAGGAGTGGTAGGCACAGCACCATGGACGCAGCAGGGACCAGCCAGGCTGGCAGGAGGGGCAGGAGATCATAGATAACAGCCAGGACAGATTAATGTGGCACATGACTGGTTGGCATTTTCCTGCCCATGGACAATTTCAACTTGTATATAGTTTCTTCATGACATTAATAAAACAGTTATTTTTGTTCCACTTAACAAATGGTTAATAGGTGAGTATGGTGGGAGTTGACACGTACCGTCCAAAATATTGCGTTGCAATGTGGTCACGTCTCAGTCTGCCTTGATTAGCTAGACTCCTATCCCCATGATGGCGATGTGGTTGTTCTTGCTCTTCATCATCAGGATCTGGGTCTGCAGGGGTGAGAGGTAGCCCACGTCGGGTGGCTATGTTGTGGAGGATGGCGCATGCGACCACAATTTTGAAAGCGGTAATGGGGGTGTATTGGAGGGCGCCTCCACTGCGGTGGAGGCATCTGAATCTTGCCTTCAGCAGTCCGAAGGTGCGCTCGATCATGTTCCTGGTCCTCTTATGCTCACTGTTGTATTGCCTCTCTGATTCAGTTCTGGGTGTTAAAAACGGAGTCATGATCCAAGGCCTGAGAGCATATGCACTGTCACCTGTTGGGCACAAAAGTACACGGTTAGGAAGTCCAGATTGTCGTGCACAGTGACCTGTGTGTATGTCTGCAAGTGTCTGTGGCTCTACCTAGGAGGTAACCGTCTCCAAATTCCCCACGTTCCAGGCGTTGATGTATCCCACTATGCCTAAAAATCTATGAGTCATGGGTACTGCCAGGAAACTTAGCTACGATGTCCGTGATGACATAATGGGCATCACAAACAACCTGTATGTTGAGTGAGTGGGTACACTTCCTGTTGCGGAAAATGTGTTCCAGATTAGCAGGGGGGCATATTTGAATGTGTGTCCCATCTACACACCCTATGACATGAGGAAAGTGGGCAATGCGGTAAAAGTCCAGCTTGGTGCTGTTAATTTCTGCCTCATTCCTTGGTAAGTATATGAAGTGAGACATGTGCGTGACTAAGGCATCTAGGAATGCCCTGAGGAACCTTGAAACTGCACTTTGGGATACCCCACCTGCCACGGCAATGACCCCCTGATAGCTCCCTGAGGCCAAGAGGTGCAGTGCGCATAGTACTTGCACATGCGTAGGGATGGCGCAGCCACGCAGAGTCTTGTGTTCTAGCTGTGGTTTCAGTAAATCTATTAATTCTAGAATGGCTGCGCTGCTAAGGCGGTATTTGTCATAGATCTCCTCTTCAGTTTGCTGAAAAAGAGTCTGCCTGGTTCTATATATCTTCTCCTGTCTGTGGCCCCTCCTCCTCCTCCTCCTCTGCTGGGCTGCGTAGACTCTCCTCCTCACTGCTATCAGGTATATCTCCGCCATCTTGAGTAACCCAGATGCCTTCTGGGTCCCCTTTTATACTTTGGTAACGGTTACCACCTGCTCTGAGTTAGTGGTAAATGGGACATGCAAACTGGGCTTTTTGCGACTAGTCGCAATTTGCGAGTTGCAATTGCATAAGGTTTGCGACTCGCAAATTGCGACTTGCAATTTGCGGGTCGCAAAATGGGGTCGCACCGGATGCGACTCGCAAACGGGTCCCATCGCTTTTTGCGAGTCGGAAATGGGCTTTTTGCATCCCATTTCCGATTTTGCACTGTCGCAAATTGCGATTCGGCCCGTTTGCGAGTCGCAATCGTTTGCTACATCTGGCCCTACTGTACATTCTGTATTCAGTTTAGCTGCCTATTGGCTTTAACATGGCATTAGGCATTACATTTGGTATTTAGGTTAGCTGCCTATTGGCTTTAACGTTGAGTTAGACATTGCAGTTGAGCTGTGGTTTTCTGTGTTTTTCCACATGGTTGACCAAGCTGTGTTTTTCGTGTTGAATTCACACCAAACCCTAGCTGATAAGAGAGCGTAGATTTTGTGTTTACCTCTCAATCCAGCCTGGGAACGAGTGAAGTTTGGAGACTTGGCCACTCTCCAGACTTGTTTGGTTCCCACACTGAGCCAGCATTTTTGCTTTTAACGGTGGCCCTGGGCAGCAGCAAGGGGAGATTCTCCAGGACTTCAGTCAGGAGCGGACGTCAGCTGCCTGGCCTCCCGTTTGGGTGGAAAATCTCCTTCTCGCAGTTGAACAGGAGTCATCAACTTGTAGGCATGAGAAGGATGACGAGCAGTGATAGGCCCTACGGTGATGCAATTTTGACTTTTATTCTTTGCTTTGAAGTTATGCTATAATATAATCACATGTATTTGCTGTGTACATTGCAACTGAGAAGTACCTTGATATATTTTGCTTTCATTGCTGTGACTACTTTTAAACATGTGCTTCCAACTTACTAATCTTGTCTTTCAGGAACCTCGTGGTGAAGTAATAATAATAAATGTCTTCTTTAATCTAAGAAGTGCATTCCAGAGAAGTTTTGTCAGCTCGGTCATAAGATAAGAGAAGGAAAGCAAAACACATGGTCTGGCCACAGAGGGTGCTTTGCCACTAAACTTGGCACACTTGCAGGGTTTGTCCTCACGGTTCGTTGGGTGGAGTTTGGTCCAGCTGTGGCATCCGGTTCCTTGGTCAGCAGCCGGTCAGTGGAGTGGCCTTCGCTCGGTCTTTGGTCTTGGGTTGGAGGAGAGTTATGCCTTCACTTTGGAGGGAGATCTTTGGTGATTTTGAAGAGTGGAGGTGCTCTGGGGGTTTGTAGAGTCCATCCAGTGTCCAAGCAATCCCTCAGCGGCGATTGGTGAGTCCTGGGTGCAGCAGGCAGGGTTCGATGCCTTTTCTTTGTGCAGCAGGGCTTCGGTTCTCGAGCCTTGGGTCTTCTTTTGCCCTTGGAATCTGATTTCTTGGTCTAGCGATGCCCACTAAATACTGTATTTAGTTGGTGTTTAGTGTTTAGAGGAGTATCTAGTAGTGACCTATGAGTCATCATATTCCTTAGGGTGGCTAAACCCACTAAGTGACCACTTCCTGTGGGCAGAGGTCACTTCCCTAAACCTCATTGACTATTTTCTTTGTATGTAAGTTAGAGGAAAAAGAAATGGAGGTCAACTTGCATTCAACACCTTAGGGGTGGTGCAAGCTGGGGATGACCACTCCTCCTATCCTTAATGTGATTTCCCACCGTTGTTCCTGCCAAAAGTGGGGGTTTGCAACGAGGTGGCCATCTGCTGGTAGCAGCAGGCTTGGGGGTCGAGTTTCAAGGGACTAATCTCTTTGAAACTCGCTAGCAGGGCAGTGCCCATTCCTGCGCGAAGGGGTGTTTGCATCTCCTTCCATGAAGGGCTTCGTTCTGGGGCCCAGAGAGCAGGATCTCTCACCCCAGGGTTCCAGTATCTTGTCTGGTGACGGCAGGCTGGTTGTGACCGACCAGCAACCATACCAGGGTAGTTAGCTTTTGTAGAGGGCACCTCTAAGGTGAACCCTGGGTACATTTTGTAATAAATCCAATACTGGTACCATTTTGAATTTTGCGCTGATACCAAACAACCCAGGGTTCAGAGTAGCCATCATGTAGCTATGAAACTCGTACTGACCAGTGTCCAGCACATGTATTAAAATGGCTGCCCCGTTCACTTGGCTGCCAAGTTTGGCAGGACACAGTAGGGGAATATTGTTCATGCATCTATGCCCACACTCACAGTATAGTGCACCCTGCCTTAGGGCTGGAAGGCCTGCCAGAAGGGTGACTTACCTATACTGCATGCAATGTGTAGTGTACAGTGCACACAGGCTGTGTGCCATGTCGAGTTTGTCTTTCAGGATTGCATCACATAACTCAGCCTGCAGTGGCAGTGCTAGATGCTTCTGGATATGTGGCTCTATAGCAGTGGTTCCCAAACTTTTACGACCCATGGCTCCCTTAAACTGATTGGCCGTTGGCCACGGCTCCTTATTGTGGTATTTTGTTTTTGGTGGCAGGGGGATGTAAACTAGGCATCTGGAGTACTTTCTATTTTCTCCCTGAAAATAATTGTGATGAAACTGATCAAGGTATTATAATCATAGATGTAACAAAATTAAAATACAGCAGGGTTACTCAGGTGCAGCTTTGTTGAGAAGCACTTTTAGCAGTTTTTACTCGAGTTCGACAATGAAGATAAACCTTTATGTGATGTGACTGGTGTGCTTTGTATGGGGCATCAGAGGTATTTACTCACTTAGGAAACAACCGAAAATGAAAGCTCACACTTTTATGTTACAAACACATTTGCACATGTTGTATATTCTTTACAGATTTGTGATTTTTGGGTCACAGCCTAAAGCTCCGTCACAAGGCCAGGTCATTGTTACCTTGTGAATACTCTTTATTCTTTTCTGTTTCCTTTCTGCTGGCTATGCTGTAGCAAATGTATTGTTTGCTCTGCCGCCAGTAGCTGATGTTATGTCTGCAGTTCTCACATACAGTGTCTGCAGGTCTCACGCCGGATACCTTGTAAATGCTAAGCTGCAAGAGGTGTGTGTAAATACTATTGGCCTTTGAGGTTTCTTTGTCAGGACTGCCAACATGTCTTGGTGATGTTGAATGGGTTTGCTGGGTGCAGCCTTTCATCGCGCACCTGCATAATTGCTGGCTGTACAAAAGGGTGAATGGTCTAGTTTGCTATGTTTGTTAAAACATTGTTGAGGGGGGCGTGGCTTCGGGCATCAAGATGGCGGTCGCACTCAGAGTGCTCTGAACCCCTCCGTCATCCGCCTGCAGAAGCCCCAATATCTCGCGGCCAAAATTACATCTGAAGCGATCGGAGCCCTCGTGAGACGTGGTGGAGCAGACCTGAAGGAGGCGGCGGAGCTGAGAGGAGGTCCAGCCAAGAAAGACCCTCGCTGAGAGCGTCAAGGCAGCCTGGCTGATGAAGGGTGATACCCTAAAACCGGTCCTAGGATGCTTGTTTCCAGTTCAGGGAGGACCTGGCTTGGCAGTTGGGGCTGGACTGTTCCCACGGGGAACAGGGTCAAGACTGATTTGTATATGGCTGGGTCCAAACTGGAATGGCATGGGTGGCATAAAAATGATGGATTTAGGCCCAGATCTCCGTACTGGGGGTGAATGTTTGACATTGTTCAGCATTCCGTCCATCACTTGTTCTTTTTGCGAGAGCGACTGACGCGGCGGGGGCCAGGGTCGCGTGCTCCACCTAACGTACGAGGTGAGCGCGGACACGGCTAGGGCCTGAGTGGGCCAGAGATCAGACTGGGCTGCAACGGACCCTGGGGACTAGCATTTGCAGTGGAGAGGTGACTACCAGGGGCCAAGGGACTGGGAGACCACTGGGGCACCCGGAGCAAAGCAAAGCATGAATTCCGCCCTGTGGAAAAATAGTTTCTCACCCTTCGTGCAACCACTGTTCATTTGATATCAGGACAACCATATTGAATATGGCATCCATTTTGTGAGTGTTTTAAACACCCCGTCGCAGAGGAAATAGGCAGAAAAAGATGCAGCTTGAAAGCAGCTACATCGTGCAATATGCCTAAGGCTGAATACCAGACTGGCCACATACCTGTGGTTAAGCCAATTTTGAGAAAAACTCATTTCCACGGAATAACCTGCAATTGGAACAAGGTCATACCTGCCATTTACTACACACTATTATACGCTTCAGCTGTTTGCACATTTTTGTTTGTAAGCAATCTCCCACTCCTCTCCCCTGAGGCATACAAATGTTTTTTATACCTAACTAGTGGAAAATGATTGAACCTCTGCCATTTGTTTGCATGTAGTAGGAAAATGTATAAAAGCTCTATGCTGCGTGAAGTAAGACAGACTACTCCCTAACCCGCTTGGTGAAGGAGCTCTCCCTTAACTCGAGTTATTGAATAAATCCTGATTATTCTCTACATCTCGGACCCCGTCTCTTTCCTTTTTTTAATTATTTATTTAACTTACAAGGCAAATTCAGAGGTATTTTAAATTATTTACCACATTTTGGCGCCCGAACAGGGACTTTCCCTTCTCTGCACACGCCGGTTTTGCAGGTTGCGGGTTTTTCCCCTACTCTCTCGCGACGGACTTTAGGTGCACCCGGTGGGGATTTCCCGCCGAACTCCCTCGGAGACCTGGGGGCGGACCAGCGCCCGGCATACACATGAGGCGGTGAGAGACGCAGAAAGTCCATACCCGAGTGCGACAACGAGGAGAAGAGGAGTCCGAGACGTCCGAGACCCCTCAAAACGCGCAGCGTCTGGATTCGATCGAAGAATAACGAGTTTGCTTTTCGGTGAGTACTGCTGAAAAGTATCAAGACGTTTTCTGTTTAAACAGAAACGGTACAGATATATATTAAGAATGTCATTATTTACTAAATTCAAGTATCGGGCAAAAGAGAAAAAATTGTTAGAGAAGGCGATTGCACTCCCACCCAAGGACACCCCAGCTAGGTTCATGTATAACAAACATGGTATGCCCGCCATTGTATTTTTGGACCTATGGGTAGAATATACTAGTCAATTAGCGGAACGATTCAAATGGCCAAGTAGGGGGACTTTTGATATAGAGAATGTCCTCAAAGTAGAGGAACAGTTGTTCAGGAGAAAAGCAAGACAGGGCCAGTTAGAGGCCATAGAATGGTGGAGGAAAGAAGCCCAACGGAGGCAAGAGAAAGCTCAAGGAAAAGTTGAGAAAGCCCAGAGAATGTCAGGAAAAAATAGACAGGAGGAACTACAAGAGAAAGGAAAAGAGGTAGTTCTCGAGCGGATGATAAGAGAAAGTCAAGGAAATGTTACAGGTTTATACCCCGTACTGCCAAGTTGTGAAAATTCCTGCCCCGATAAATCAAAAAAGAATCCTCTCCTTCCCAGTGCACCTATGCCCCCTGATGATTCGGCGCTTATAGACTTATTAGATGTGCCACCCCCATATTCTACCAATACAAGACCACTCTTACCCGTACATAATCTACCACCATTGGTTTCTCCTGAAACTGTCGAGGATCACTCCGAAGCCGCAAGATTTCTCTCTATAGCAGAAAAAGATAAGAAGGACGAAGCGGGAGGGGGAGAACCAGAAGGACAGTGCCCACACAATCCCTTATCCACGATATACCCCGCCTTAGGGGATGAGGGAAAAAGATTAGTTGCCATTTGGAAAAAAATAGAAAAGATCCCCGCTGTACAAAATAATATCAATGGTATGCTAGAATTCATGTTAAGAGGGGGCGACTCTACTCCCTATCAAGATGTTCTGAAAGGAAGAAACAGAAAACAACAAATGTATATATATACCTTCATGTTATATCTATTTGCCCGATACTTCCAATTTAAGAGATTAAGAAATCCGGCGAAATTAGAAGATTTAATGGAAGAGGTGGCGGAGGAAGAGGAAGGGGGGGGATAAGGGTGAAGGAGTGGATTCCAAATTTAACAAATTATTAGATCTCATGAGGGAACATAGACATAAATTTAAAGAAGGAACAGTAACTCCCGAGAGGAAAATCAGTAAACAGCACCCTGTACGATGCATACCACCCCTAAGGGATAGGTTTGCTTCCCTACTCGCGTTCCCAGAACCTCCCAGTAGCGAAGAATTATATGAGGAAACTGAGGAAGCTCTCGACTGGTTCTTTGAACAAGAACCGCCATTGACAGCCGAGGAACAAGAACTGGTCCGTACTGCTACCCTATGGACTTCACAACCGAAGATTTATAATTCGGACATTATAGTCCAGTTATATTCTAGTTTACCCCTCACCCAACGTAGGTTAGCAAGTCTGTACATGACACAACACTTGATGACACTGAATAGAGTTTTCAGACCCCATCAATCAGCCCTTGAAAACTTGTAATCCAAATGTACCTCCTTAGCCTTCTTGCAAGATCCTGCACACTTCCTTAACATATTTTTAGATGCAAGACAGGAATATTATGATGAAGTGGCTAGGACACTCCTTCGGGCCCGCAATACTGATTACGGGGAGAAAGAAATGTATCGACAATACCCTCTAAGAGAGGTCCATCCTAGAGTAAACGCCGCAAATGAATTGCAGAAAGTTTTTGTATATACACCTCTTACTAAATTAGATGAAATGAAAGAAATGGTACCACCGCATTCTAAGGATCCTGTTGGGTTTTTTAAGGAACTCACAGACGTCCTTACTATGGGAATATATACCTTAACAGATCTAACAATTATACTAAAACATTTGCTGCCCCCAGGTATATATGAGAAATTAAGGGGACAAGACTGGTTAGTGGAGAACGCTAATTTGAATTGGGCCACGTTAGAGACAAATGACAACGCCAGGGCAGCTGGAGCCGAAATACCAGATGATGTGAAATTAGCACCGACCCTCATTCTTAAAGTGTTGCCCCAACTTCTTACCACAAGGAAAGAGGATTGGGATGCTATCTCCGCCTGTAAACAAAAGCCAGGTGAAGATATAGGGGATTATTATACGAGATTAGAGAAATGTTTCACTGCCAATAGTGGTCTTAAATTAGAAAGTGATTCATATGCACATCTTTTTGTATCCAAATTGGTGGAAAACAGCCTCCCGAAGTTAAGGGAAAGAGTTCAGAAGGTAGAAAGCTCCAGGCAAGCACAAAGTCCCTCCCAAGTCCTACGAATATTACAATTCCACCAAAACAGGATAAGGGGGGAAGAAGAAAGCGAAAAGGTTAGGGTAAAGGAGACTAAGTTAAGAGCACTAGTGGCACAAACAGTGATGCCCAAATCAGGGCCAAAACCTCAGGTACAAAGAAAGGGTAATAATTCTAAAGGTGTTTGTAACTATTGTAAAAAAACAGGACATTATGTTAAAGATTTACAAGGGAACGTTACGTGCCCAATTCTAAAACATAATGTGGCCACTGGGAAAACTACACCCAGAATACATGTTCCTCGAGATCAGTACAGACCTCAAGAAGGAACGCCCCAAGAACAGAATCAGGGAATACCAAACACAACGCAAATGTACATATCTGATGAAAATACTGGATATGCCGATTTTCCCAGTTTTTTATGAGGCTGCCCAGGGGGGGTTGAGGATAAATTGTCCCTTATCCCTATACCGGTGGACCAAACTGGTCCATATGTAGACGTTCACCTCCTGGGACAAGACAAGAAATTCCTATTGGATACAGGGGCAAGTAAGACAACGATAGATCATAACGAGCTTCCGCAAGCTCCACTCTCTGGGAATACAAATATTTCACTGGGTTTCTCTGGTCAACCCATTACAAGTAATACATCAGAGCCACTACCCTTACAAATTGGCCCCCTTACCACTACGACAGATCTTCTCTTGACTGATGCTTGCCCCGAGAATCTATTAGGAATAAAACAATTGAAAGAATTAGGAGCCATAATAGTGTGCTCCCCCCAGGATGTGCGTCTGTTCCTTCGAGATTTCAAGGGCCATTATACAGTCAGAGATTTAGATCCTCGATTGGCCCACCTCCCAGCCGAGTTGTGGGCCACCAGTCCCACATCGGTCGGGCGGATGGTCATTATGCCCCACAAGATCATTTTAAAGGAGGGAGCCATACTACCAAGACTCCGTCAATATAAAATGCCTCCACAAGCTGAGAAAGACCTTATTTCCATTATAGAGGACCTCATCACTAGTGGAGTGGTGATCGAAGTATCATCAAATACCGTGAATTCACCCGTATTACCTGTGGCAAAGAAAGTACAACAAGGAGAAAATACCAACTATAGACTTGTGGTAGACTTACGGGAATTAAATAAATGTGTTGTGGCACAACATCCTGTCGTACCAGACATATCTACCCTTTTAACAACAATTGATTGTGAAGCCACACATTTTACCGTTATCGATCTCAAAAACGCGTTTTTCAGTGTACCAATACATGAAGACAGTCAATATTTATTTGGGTTCTCATTATCCGGAAGGAGTTTCCGGTTTACCCGAGCTCCTCAAGGATTTACTGACAGCCCGAGCATCTATAGCCAAGCACTATAAAGACAGCTAGACACCATACAAATGCCTGATCAGACAGCCCTTCTGCAGTATGTCGATGATATACTCATTACGGCCAGATCAGAACAGTCATGTGTCGAAGCTTCATTATTGGTATTAACATTCTTGGCTGAAAATGGCCACAAAGTGTCACCAAAGAAATTGCAATTCTGTCAACAGCAAGTGACCTACTTAGGGCACTTACTGTCAAAGGAGGGAAGGCAGCTAACAAAGGAGAGAATACAATTGATACAAAATATACCACAGCCAAAAACACAGAGACAGGTACGCGAATTCATAGGACTAACATCCTACTGCAGACAATGGATACCCCAATTTGCACTAATATCAAAACCACTTGTAAAATTGACGACATTAGAAGCCAGCACGTCTCCCCAGCTTCCCTGGACAGAGGAACACACGCTCGCTTTCAAAACATTGAAAGAGGCGATGTGTCAGGCCCCGGTGTTGGCCACCCCTGATTATCATAAAGATTTTACACTATTCGTCACTGAAAAGAATGGGACTGCTCTATCGGTCCTGACACAAGAGCAAGCTGGAAAACAAAGACCATGTGGATATTTTTCATCCACCTTAGATCCTGTAGCACAAGCTTTTCCCGCATGCCTGAAGGCTGTAGCAGCAACAGCTCAAGCTATTAGACAAAGCGATGCTATAGTATTGGGACACCCTTTGATAGTACGAGTTCCCCATGCAGTAGAACTATTGCTTAACAGAACACAGACACAACATCTAACAATAGCAAGACTGTCAGGGTATGAACTGACACTTTTTCAACCTCACATACAGATCTTAAGATGCAATACCCTGTACCCTGCTACACTCTTACCCATTCACGAGAACATAGATGAGGTACATGATTGTATGGAAGTGATTGAACAAGTGACAAAACCACGAACAGATTTAAAAGACACTCCATTACCAGATGCCGAAGAAAATATTTACGTGGATGGTTCTTGTAAAAGAACAGAAAAGGGGGAGATAAGGGCCGCCTATGCTGTTACCACAAATACTCAAATTTTTGAAAGTAAACAGATACCCATTCTCTCAGCACAAGCGGCTGAGTTGATAGCATTGAGCAGGGCCTGTCGATTGGGTAAAGGAAAAAAAAAAAATATTTATACTGATTCACAGTACCCTTTTGGAGTAGTACACAATTTTGGAATATTATGGAGAGAAAGAGGATTCATGACATCGCATGGATCAAAAATACAACATGCAGACTTGATAACACAATTGTTAGATGATATACATACCAGAACAAATAGCTATAATAAAATGCAAAACACACTCAAAGGGGACAGATCATGTTATATTAGGAAATGCATTAGCAGATCAAACAGCTCAAGACATGACACAGAAAGACGTAGAGAGTACGCTGCATCACGGTCCCGAATTTATGCATATGCAGGTCACACGAGATATAATGAAAATGTCACTTACCCAGTGTACATCTGTTCGTGGCATTAGTCGCTGCAGATTCACATGCTGTGCATAGTCCGCCGTCTGGTGTTGGGTCGGAGTGTTACAAGTTGTTTTTCTTCGAAGAAGTCTTTTCGAGTCACGAGACCGAGGGACTCCTCCTCCTTGTTTCCATTGCGCATGGGCGTCAACTCCATCTTCGATTGTTTTCCCCGCAGAGGGTGAGGTAGGAGTTGTGTATGTTAGTAATAGTGCCCATGCAATGGAATGAATAAGTATGTACAAAATAAAGTTTAAGTAATATATTTACAAATGTACAAATGTTGAAGATTACTTCCAAACGGCTACAGGCTCCCGGGGAGGTGGGTGGGCGCATGTGAATCTGCAGCGACTAATGCCACGAACAGATGTACACTGGGTAAGTGACATTTTCAGTTCGGTGGCATGTGTAGCTGCAGATACACATGCTGTGCATAGACTAGTAAGCAGTTATCTCCCCAAAAGCGGTGGCTCAGCCTGTAGGAGTGGAAGTAGTTTGAAATAAAGTTCTTAGTACGGCTTGACCTACTGTGGCTTGTTGTGCGGATAGCACGTCTACACAGTAGTGCTTAGTAAATGTGTGAGGCGTAGACCATGTGGCTGCCTTACATATTTCGTTCATTGGTATATTTCCTAGGAAGGCCATGGTAGCGCCTTTTTTTCTGGTTGAGTGTGCCTTTGGTGTAATGGGCAGCTCTCTTTTTGCTTTATGGTAGCAGGTTTGGATACACTTAACTATCCATCTGGCTATACCCTGTTTTGATATTGGGTTTCCTGTATGAGGTTTTTGAAATGCAATAAACAGTTGTTTTGTTTTCCTAATTAGTTTTGTTCTGTCAATGTAGTACATTAGTGCTCTTCTGATGTCTAATGTATGTAGTTCCCTTTCAGCTATTGAGTCTGGCTGTGGAAAGAACACTGGTAGTTCTACTGTTTGATTTAAGTGGAACGGTGAAATAACTTTTGGTAAAAATTTAGGATTGGTTCTTAGAACTACCTTATTTTTGTGTATTTGAATAAAAGGTTCCTGTATAGTAAACGCTTGAATTTCGCTTACTCTTCTTAGAGATGTAATGGCAATGAGAAAAGCAACCTTCCACGTTAAGAATTGCATTTCGCAAGAATGCATCGGTTCGAAAGGTGGACCCATGAGTCTTGTTAAGACGATGTTGAGGTTCCATGAAGGAACAGGTGGTGTTCTTGGTGGTATAATTCTTTTTAGGCCTTCCATAAACGCTTTAATGACAGGTATCCTAAATAGTGAAGTTGAATGGGTAATCTGCAGGTACGCAGAAATTGCTGCGAGGTGTATCTTTATGGAAGAGAAGGCCAGATTTGATTTCTGCAAATGTAGTAAGTATCCTACTACATCCTTTGGAGATGCATGTAATGGTTGAACTTGATTACTATGGCAGTAGCAAACAAATCTTTTCCATTTACTTGCATAGCAGTGTCTAGTGGATGGCCTTCTAGCCTGTTTTATGACCTCCATACATTCTTGGGTGAGGTTTAAATGTCCGAATTCTAGGATTTCAGGAGCCAGATTGCTAGATTCAGCGATGCTGGGTTTGGATGCCTGATCTGTTGTTTGTGTTGTGTTAGCAGATCTGGCCTGTTGGGTAGCTTGACATGGGGTACTACTGACAGGTCTAGTAGTGTTGTGTACCAGGGTTGTCTTGCCCATGTTGGTGCTATTAGTATGAGTTTGAGTTTGTTTTGACTCAATTTGTTTACTAGATATGGAAGGAGAGGGAGAGGGGGAAAAGCGTATGCAAATATCCCTGACCAATTCATCCATAGAGCATTGCCTTGAGACTGCCTGTGTGGGTACCTGGATGCGAAGTTTTGGCATTTTGCGTTCTCCTTTGTTGCAAATAGGTCTATTTGAGGTGTTCCCCAAATGTGGAAGTAAGTGTTTAGAATTTGGGGGTGAATCTCCCATTCGTGGACTTGTTGGTGATCTCGAGAGAGGTTGTCTGCTAGTTGATTCTGGATCCCTGGAATAAACTGTGCTATTAGGCGAATGTGGTTGTGAATCGCCCATTGCCATATCTTTTGTGCCAGGAGGCACAGCTGTGTCGAGTGTGTTCCCCCCTGTTTGTTTAGATAATAAATTGTTGTCATGTTGTCTGTTTTGACAAGAATGTATTTGTGGGTTATGATGGGTTGAAATGCTTTCAACGCTAGGAATACTGCTAACAATTCGAGGTGATTTATATGCAACTTTGTTTGATGTACGTCCCATTGTCCTTGGATGCTGTGTTGATTGAGGTGTGCTCCCCACCCTGTCATGGAAGCATCTGTTGTTATCACGTATTGTGCCACTGGGTCTTGGAAAGGCCGCCCTTTGTTTAAATTTATACTGTTCCACCATAGAAGCGAGATGTATGTTTGGCGGTCTATCAACACCAGATCTAGAAGGTGACCCTGTGCCTGTGACCATTGCGATGCTAGGCACTGTTGTAAGGGCCTCATGTGCAGTCTTGCGTTTGGGACAATGGCTATGCATGAAGACATCATGCCTAGGAGTTTTAATACCATCTTTGCATGTATTTTTTGTGTCGGATACATGGCTTGTATAACCTTGTAAAAATTTTGAACCCTTTGTGGACTTGGAGTGGCTATCCCTTTTGTTGTGTTGATTGTCGCTCCTAAGTATTGCTGTGTTTTGCACGGCAGAATGTGTGATTTTGCATAGTTGATGGAGAAACCGAGTTTGTAGAGGGTTTGTATGACATACTCTGTGTGGTGTGAACACTTTGTTAGGGAGTTGGTTTTGATTAGCCAATCGTCTAGGTAGGGGAACACGTGTATTTGCTGCCTTCTGATATGTGCAGCTACTACTGCTAGGCATTTTGTAAATACTCTTGGTGCGGTCGTTATACCGAACGGCAACACTTTGAATTGGTAATGTATTCCCTTGAATACGAACCTTAGGTATTTCCTGTGCGAGGGATGTATCGGTATGTTGAAATACGTGTCCTTTAGATCTAAGGTTGTCATATAGTCTTGTTGTTTTAGCAGTGGTAATACGTCTTGTAGCGTGACCATGTGAAAGTGTTCCGATTTGATGTAGATGTTTAGTGTTCTGAGATCTAAGATTGGTCTCAGTGTTTTGTCTTTTTTTGGTATTAGAAAGTACAGTGAGTAAACTCCTGTGTTCCTTTGTGTACGTGGTACAAGTTCTATTGCGTCCTTTTGCAGTAATGCCTGAACTTCTAATTCCAGAAGGTCTAAATGCTGTTTTGACATGTTTTGTGTTTTTGGTGGGACATTTGGAGGGATTTGGAGAAATTCTATGCAATAACCATGTTGGATAATTGCTAAGACCCAAGTGTCTGTTGTTATCTCCTCCCAAGCTTTGTAAAATTGGCTTAGTCTTCCCCCCACTGGTGTTGTGTGAAGGGGTTGAGTGACTTGTGAGTCACTGTTTGGTTGTAGGGGTTTTGGGACCTTGAAATTTTCCCCGGTTCCTAGGGAATTGTCCCCCTCTGTACTGGCCCCGAAAGCCTCCCCTTTGGTACTGTCCCTGGTAGGTAGACGGTGTTGATTGTGAGGTGCTGGCTTGTGTGGCTTGACCCCGAAACCCCCCTCTGAAGGGTGTTCTGCGAAATGTGCCAAAAGTGCCTCTGCCCTGCGGCGCATAGAGTGCGCCCATGGCCTTGGCTGTGTCAGTGTCCTTTTTCAATTTCTCAATTGCCGTGTCCACATCGGGTCCAAACAATTGTTGTTCGTTGAACGGCATATTGAGCACTGCCTGTTGGATCTCGGGTTTAAACCCGGATGTGCGCAACCATGCGTGCCTTCTTATGGTTACTGCGGTATTTATTGTTCTTGCAGCTGTATCCGCTGCATCCATAGAGGAGCGTATTTGGTTATTAGAGATATTTTGTCCCTCCTCAACTACTTGTTTTGCCCGTTTCTGTAATTCTTTGGGCAGATGCTCGATGAGATGCTGCATCTCATCCCAATGGGCTCTGTCATATCGCGCTAGGAGCGCCTGAGAGTTCGCGATGCGCCACTGGTTTGCAGCTTGTACAGCAACCCTTTTTCCAGCTGCGTCGAACTTGCGGCTCTCTTTGTCCGGAGGTGGGGCGTCGCCTGATGTGTGCGAGTTGGCTCTCTTGCGAGCTGCCCCTACTACAACTGAATCTGGTGGCAGTTGTGATGTGAAAAAAGCAGGGTCCGGGGGCGGTGCTTTATATTTTTTCTCCACCCGTGGAGTTATCGCTCTGCTTTTGACAGGTTCTTTAAAGATCTGTTTTGCGTGCCTTAGCATTCCCAGGAGCGTAGGCAGGCTTTGATAGGTGCTATGGGTGGAGGTGAGGGTGTTGAAAAGGAAGTCATCCTCGACAGGTTCTGAGTGTAACAACACGTTATGGAACTCTGCTGCCCTAGCTACCACCTGTGCATACGCTGTGCTGTCCTCAGGTGGTGAGGGCTTGGTAGGGTACGACTCAGGACTATTGTCTGATACTGGGGCATCGTATAGGTCCCAAGCGTCCTGGTCATCTTGGCTCATGGTGGTATGAGCTGGTGAATGTGACGGAGTTTGTGCCGGTGATGTATGAGTTACAGGTGGAGGAGAGGGTGGTGGAGTTACTTTCTTCACCACTTTTGCTTGTGGTGTTTGTTCTTGTGTTTGGAACTCGAGTCTCCTTTTCCTCCTGATTGGGGGAAGAGTGCTGATCTTCCCTGTCCCACTCTGTATGAAGATCCGCTTCTGGGTGTGGTCTACGTCAGTGGTTTGTAACTCTTCTTCAAATCTGTGTTTGCGCATTTGAGAGGACAGTGATTGTTCCTCTGAATACGAGCTGGCAGTCGGTTCGGTTGCTGGGCGTTTTGGCACCGAAACGGTGTCTTTGCTTGTTTTCGGCTCCGAGGAGAATTTTCTCTTTTTTGTAGTCGAGCTTTCTCGGCGTCGATCATCCTCGGTGCCGCTGTCTCTGCGTCGAGCAGCTTCGGTTCCGCTGTCTCGGCGTCGACCCTTTTCGGCAGCACTTTCTCGGTCCCGAGATTGCTGCGTGCCTGTGTCTCGACCCGAGTCGGACGATCTCGGCACCGGTTCACCCTTTTTCGGTCACCTATTTTATGGGTTGAGCCATGGCCTGTTGGCAGTGGCGTCCCCTGGGCCTTGTCTGTTTTCCCGTGTGGTGCTTGTTTCGACGTCTTACTCACGGTTTCTTCGACGTCGAATTCCTCCGAGTCCGATTCATGGATGGAGAAGGCTTCCTCTTCTTCTCCTTGTTCCTCGAACCCTCGTTGTCCTGTCGGCGTGGACGCCATTTGCAACCTTCTGGCTCTTCGGTCACGGAGCGTCTTTCGGGACCGAAACGCACGACAGGCCTCACACGTTTCTTCCTTGTGCTCGGGCGACAGGCACAAGTTACAGACCAAATGTTGGTCTGTATATTGGTATTTGCTGTGGCATTTAGGACAGAATCGGAACGGGGTCCGTTCCATCGGTGTCGATGTTACACGCGGTCGGGCCGACCATGCCCCGACAGGGGGTCGAAGTTACCCCGAAGGGCTACCGGAGCTCTTCACGATTCGGTGTCGATTCTATCTAACCCGATACCGAACGAAACAATACCGACGTAGTTTTCCGAAGTTTTGACTATCTTTCCGTCCCGAAACCCGGAGCGAAAAGGAACACGTCCGAACCCGATGGCGGAAAAAAAACAATCGAAGATGGAGTCGACGCCCATGCGCAATGGAAACAAGGAGGAGGAGTCCCTCGGTCTCGTGACTCGAAAAGACTTCTTCGAAGAAAAACAACTTGTAACACTCCGACCCAACACCAGACGGCGGACTATGCACAGCATGTGTATCTGCAGCTACACATGCCACCGAACCTATGGATATCCAAGACATACAGAGTCACGCCACAAATGAGGAAAAAGAAAAATGGAAAGAGGAAGGAGGGATACTAACTGATCAAGGATGGATGACACTACATAAAGCAGTCTGGTATCTTCCCGATGCCATGGTGCAGATTATTATAGATACAATACATGGACCAGCCCACCTTGGGGAAAAAGCTATGCTAGATGCAATACAACATATATGGGACAATAAACATCTTAGGGCAGCAGCCAAACAAAGAGTCCAAACATGTATGATATGTTGTCAGTATAATATTGGAAAAGGCACAACAGTAGGGGCAGGAGGATTTCATCCTCCTGAACACCCTTTTGAAGTTATACAGATGGACTATATACAAATGGAAAGGTGCAGAGGACAGAAGTATGTACTCGTAGTAGTATGTACATTAACACGATGGACCGAAGCTTATCCTGTACCTGACTATACTGCCAGCACTACAGCTAAACAATTGATTAAGGAGTATTTCCCTAGGTTCGGTCTGCCCCGAGTTATATATTCTGATAATGGTCAACCATTCTCGTCTGAATTAATGAAAAAGATATCGCTCCTGTTGGGATACCAGTGGAAATTTCACTGTGTGCGTCATCCACAGGCAGCAGGCCTGGTTGAGCGACATAACCAGACTTTAAAAAACAAGATGGCAAAGATATGTGCTGAAAAGGGAGTTGATTGGATTACTGCCTTACCAGTAGCTCTGTTTTACATGCGTATGATTCCTCATTCCAGAATGGGGCTTGCGCCGTACGAGATAGTTTTTGGTAGGCCTCCTAACATATGGGGAATACCACGTGCGAAAGCTATAACAGATATTGAAATACCTGTACTGACTGATTACCTGGCTTCCTTGATGTCTGCACTTCAATCTTGTCGTTCACAGGTTGCAGCCGCATTTCCTGATAATACTGAGCCCAAAGAGCACCAGATCAAACTAGGCGATTGGGTTTATATTCGCAATTTTGATCGAACAACACCTCTTGAGCCTCGATGGAAGGAACCGAAGCTCGTTCTACTGGTTACCAGGACAGCTGTAAAGGTCGAAGGTCGTAAGGGATGGCTCCATGCTAGTCACTGTAGGAAACATTTTCCCAAGAAAAAAAGTGGACAAACATCGCCACTTCAGACACAACAGAATGCAGAACAATTGACATTACCCACAGAAGAAAGTCTCCAGCAGACTTATAGATCTAAACTCAGGTCATCTACTCGAGCCCAGGTCAATTAAGTCCAAACAAGCTCTACTTATTGGTGAAACGGCAGGGGCTCTGAGAAGTATACCTGACAAAAATGACGACGGAGACAGTGAAGCAGAAGATGTTGAGAGACAAATCCAGAAAGAAAATGTGTGCGAAAAGAAATTTTTGTATAATGATGTTAATGTTGTTTCTGGCAGCAGCAATGTGTTTAGGTTGGGTTTTATATTTAATTTTTCCATCTAGTCTATTCCCTATATTCTCACCCAACAGCACACAAGAACATACCTATTATGATCTTACGCCTCATGAACGGGCCCACAGATTAGCTATGCAAAATAACTCCTTTGTACGGATGTTACACTATACTCACCAGGTTGCCAATACTACCGATTGCTGGATATGCGGACAGATTCCCCCTCATCAGAATGACGGAGGGATGCCACTGGTACCTTTTCCATTTTCATATAATGGTACCTGTGAGGCTTGGTTTGCCTTAATAACAGCGTACAATACCTCCAATTCCGCATGCCCTGAAGGAGATGTTCGGATATGTAAGAATGAGTGGCCATGGGGAGATATGAATACCGTCCTTAATCAAGTCTGTTATCCCGACGATAATGGAATACCACAGGCTAAGGGGACTATATTCGAAAGTGAAGAGTATAAACAGGAGTATTGGTCTTCCAAATTAGTAAATACCAAGCCTAAAAAGAAAGGCGGACCAACCTCCATATCTGTTTCCAAAATGAAAGGACCGCTGTGTGTCCAGAAGACTGGTATAATCCAGGTAGGACACAGTGAATGTAATATTACTGTGAGTTTCGAGGATAAAGGCCAATCAACGTTTCCAGCGTCTAGACATACATATTTTGTCTGTGGAGAGATAGCCTATATACGTCTTCCCCTCGGATGGGGAGGAAGATGCTATATATCTTTCCTATTGCCTCCCGTTTTCCTTGCCCCGCCGATGTATCATAAGGATCGCCTACTCCCTAATGAGAGGCATAAGAGATATATAGATACTTCGGGGATAGATCAAACAGAGACTACCCTGGAACAGTATACAGACTTCAATAGAGGTTTCTTCTTTTTTATTGGACCAATTCAGAATAGTAAGCTTATCCGTAGGCTTACTCGAACAGTAGAAGCAGTTGTAAATCAGACTATAGCTGCTCTGGGAAATTTGACACAGGAACAATCCGCTATCAGAATGGTAGCGCTTCAAAATCGTCTTGTTCTTGATGTCATACTAGCAGAGAGGGGCAGAGCATGTAAAATTATCGGGTCGAGCTGCTGTGTTTTCATACCTGATAATGCCCCCTCTGTCTATGAGGCTATTTCTAGATTGCACAAAATTGCGTCCAGCTTACACCAGGATCCTGGCAACTGGACCTGGTCAGGATGGTTTTGGGGACTAGTCTCCACATGGGGCTGGAAATTGATTTCTGCTATTGGCATAGCATTGTTTACATTAATGGGATGCTGCCTGTGCATCCAGTGTGGCCCGCCACTCTGTGGATTGTGTGCTACCATGTGCATTCCTAAACCACACATCCAGAAAAAAGACAATTTTAAGATTATGCTCCAAGATCATATTGATGATCTTATGGCCATCGAGATAGAGGACAATGGTTGCACTCTGGTGCAAGGAGGGAATGTGGAAAAATAGTTTCTCACCCTTCGTGCAACCACTGTTCATTTGATATCAGGACAACCATATTGAATATGGCATCCATTTTGTGAGTGTTTTAAACACCCCGTCGCAGAGGAAATAGGCAGAAAAAGATGCAGCTTGAAAGCAGCTACATCGTGCAATATGCCTAAGGCTGAATACCAGACTGGCCACATACCTGTGGTTAAGCCAATTTTGAGAAAAACTAATTTCCACAGAATAACCTGCAATTGGAACAAGGTCATACCTGCCATTTACTACACACTATTATACGCTTCAGCTGTTTGCACATTTTTGTTTGTAAGCAATCTCCCACTCCTCTCCCCTAAGGCATACAAATGTTTTTTATACCTAACTAGTGGAAAATGATTGAACCTCTGCCATTTGTTTGCATGTAGTAGGAAAATGTATAAAAGCTCTATGCTGCGTGAAGTAAGACAGACTACTCCCTAACCCGCTTGGTGAAGGAGCTCTCCCTTAACTCGAGTTATTGAATAAATCCTGATTATTCTCTACATCTCGGACCCCGTCTCTTTCCTTTTTTTAATTATTTATTTAACTTACAAGGCAAATTCAGAGGTATTTTAAATTATTTACCACAGCCCGATGCAAGGAAGGAGGTGATGTGATTGGGGCCCAGACGGAGCCATGAGACAGGCCCGGGCCGTGACAAACTCCAGCAACTAGCGCCTGGTGTAGGGGAGTGGCTGCGGGGCCCTTCGGGCTTGGGGATAACTGGGCCCTTCTGGAGCCAAGGAAGGAGGCCTGGATGGGGGCCATGGCAGGTAACGGACCATGCCGGAGGAGAGAGGTGCCAGCCTGAGACAGAGTTTTCCACGTATGGTGGAGATAGCACGAGAGGAGACTGCCCAGGTGGGGCGGAGTAGCCAATCCGACCTGCTGAAGTAGTGTGTGTGCAAAGAATGAAATGCAGGTGCGGCCAGAAGTGAAGCTGTGAACTGTACCCCACACTGTGTGAGCAGATACGAGTGGCAGGGAGGGGCACTAGGATTCAGGGGACCCCTAGTGAAGTAATCAATGTAAGGGGGTGGGGTGTTGGTGAGCCAAGCGACCAACTCTGACACTCAACTTGCACACCCCCCCCCCCCCCCCCCCAGACGATTGCTGGTCTCAAAGTAATAGTGATGAAGGGACATCAGTGTGCTCCCGGGCCCCCTGCAAGCCCTACTATGGGGAAAGACAAAAATGCTAAACAACCCCTGACATCACAGCAACGCATTGACCAATGTGCCACCCACTCGACCCCCCCCAAGGGAATGGTGCCCCTTTCTCTAGGCAATTCAATCCTCGCAGCAGGCAGTCGAGACCAAAATCGGCAAAGTACGTGAAGATGTGGGCCTGCTGCGGTAAGACCTCCGGATTGCAGTAGGCTGTATCAAAGAAGCAGAAGACCGTGCCTCCACAATTGAGGATAAAATAATTGACCTTAAGCCCAAGGTGGCCCATTTGCTGACATGCACAGGCAAACTCTACCACAGAGCCGAAGACGCAGAAAATCACTCCTGGCGCAACAACTTGTGATTTGTAGGATTCCCAGAGGAGGCTGAGGAGAACTGGACTGCAGAGTTCTTGGATCCGAACCTGGCTGCTAACGCCAAAACTGTGCCCTTGGTTAGCGATCGAGCAAGCCCACAGATCACTGGTGCCCAAATCTACGCCAGGTGGGCAATGGAGACCAATAATTGCCAGGTTTCTGCATTTTAAGGATCGAGATGCCATCCTTGGAGAAGCAAGAAAACAGACTGACGTCCAGTGGGACAACCACAAAATCCTGATCTTTCCAGACTACACGCGGGAGGTACAGAAAAGGCGCCGCTCGGATAAAGCTGTCAAACAGAAACTGAGAGCAATGCAACGGTCATATATGCTGCTATTCCCTGCGCGCCTCAAGGTCCTCTTCAATGGGAAATCCTTATTTTTCGATACACCAGAAACTGTCTGGGACTGGCTCACTGAAGAGCACCAGGTTGCCAGAAGGGGGCCTCCCTCACCTGAGGGGCTCTCCGACACACAGACAGGATGACTCACTGGGTCTGAAGCATAGGCGAGGACACACAAGGTCCCACTGCAGGAAACAAAGTGCAGAGCCCAGACTATCTGGGACTGACCCTGTGAGATCCTTGACTCAGTCACAGCCAGTGGAAAATGCTCATTCGTAGAGGGGGCAGGACTTGATGTCCCCAGTGGAGGACAGCCTTACCCAAACTCCCTCTCTAGCCTGAAACGCAATACAAACGCTGCTCTTGGTGATCTATGAGGACCTCACAGGACAGAAAACCATAGCTCACAAAATTACCAAAGAAGAAAAAGGGGTGTTACATTCCCTCTCAGTAGCACGAGATATCATTATTAAAGAAGCCGACAAAGGAGGCAACATAGTCCTAATGAACAAGCAGGACTATCTGAATGAGATAGATCAACAACTCACATATTTCTGCATACCAGAAACTCACACACAACCCTCTAAAGAAAGTTAATAATTCCATACACCAGAAGCTCAGCTTCTGGAGAGATAGATGTTTCATCACTGACATGGAATACCGCTACATGTACAGCCCCACACCTACATCACCATGTATCTACATACTTCTCAAAATATATAAAACTGGTTCCTTTCCACCAGGCAGATCCATTATCTCAGGGATTGGATCCCTCACAGAGAAACTATCTGATTTCATAGATATTTTCTTACAACCGTTTGTCAGCAACCTACCTTCATACATTAGGGATACAAAGGATCTATTATGCAAAATTAGTGATTTTGAGAGGACAGAGGGACACTTCCTAGTGACTTTGGATGTTGCCTCACTATACTAGTATCCCCAGAAGAGAAGGTATGGTTGCCATCCAGCATTTTTTGAACACACGAGACTCTACCCTATTGGAACACTCCAACATGCTGGTAGATTTTTATCGAAACCGTTTTGGACAATAACATCTTCATACATAGCGGTACATGGTACTGTCAAATACAGGGAGTAGCCATGGGGGCAAAATTCTAGCCATCCTTTGCAAATTTATAAATGGGTTATTTTGAAAAAGTACACCTTTGGCAAAAGTGCCCTCCTGAACTGACACAACATGTCTTATACTGGAGATCATAGATGACATACTGATGTTTTGGCCTGGGGACTCAGAACTTCTGGGTCTCTTTTTCCAACATTTGAATGCGAACATATAAAACAACAAGTTTTCCAGTGAACATAGTATGACACAAGTCAATTTCTTGGACATCATCCTATATACGAAGCGAACAAAATTTGCTCCAAACTATACAGGAAACCCACATGCTTGTAATGCCACACTACACACAAGAAGTTCTCATCCCCTCTCACAAATTAGAGCTATCCCCTTTGGAGAAGCCACTAGGATTAGACGAAACTGCAGCGAGGACAACGATTTCTACAATGAACTAAATCAGATGAAACAACGTTTCACACTAAGGGGCTACCCCCAAAGCAGTATATGTAAAGCTAGCAACAGGATCAAA
Organism: Pleurodeles waltl; assembly: GCF_031143425.1. Taxonomy (NCBI): domain Eukaryota; kingdom Metazoa; phylum Chordata; class Amphibia; order Caudata; family Salamandridae; genus Pleurodeles; species Pleurodeles waltl. The sequence goes on along the minus strand of NC_090440.1, from coordinate 545,709,883 downwards.
AAGACGAAATGGTTAAGTCTATTGACTACATCCAAAAAGGAAAAAATATATAGCAAATTACCTCTAATCACCCCTCATAGTGCTCTAAATCCACAGATCTACCAAATTCTGCACAAACATTGGTCTTTCCTATTAGCTGACAACAACCTTAAAAAGGGCCTTACCAGTAAACCCAGCGTGACTTACAGTAGACATCGCACACTACGGTACTCATTGTGTCATAGTTTCCTACCACCTAATACCACTGATACATGGTTAACCAAACCGCCCAGCAGTTCCTATAAGTGTGAGTACTGTAATATTTGTTGTTACAGTAAAGACAAGATGGTCAGTTTCCAATACAACACCAAGACTTCACATAAAATTCATAAGTTCATTAACTGCAATACCAAATATGTTGTATACTGTCTAATATGTATGTGTGGCTGCATTTATGTTGGCAGTACCATCAGACCATTAAAGGAGAGAATCCAAGAACATATAAGGGCCATTCGCACGAATAACACCAACTACCCCTTTGACACACATTACAACACTGCCCATGGACAACGAGAAATCTTAGGTATCACTGCACATGGTATAGATACTATAGGTGCACTACCACGGGGTGGTAACAAAACACTGATCCTAAGATGTCTAGAAAGCAATTGGATCATTGAACTCAGGGCAGTAGAAGAGGGACTAAACATGGAAAAAGATCTACATGTGTTCCTTTGATCAATGATAAAATCTCTGACTGTTCTTCATTTTTTGTGCTCAACCATAGGAACAATTTGTGTAATATGACATCTCCAAAACAAAACAAACCGTAAGGAAACTAAGGGAATGATTCCCGTATTCTAGCTTTGTTTGAACTCTGCGTACTATGTTCTTTACATATATGTCAATGCTTTTTTCTGTTATTGCTCATCACACGAGTTACACACCATGTTTCGTAATACAAGCTACTGGTTACCGTGCTTCACGTAATCACTCCACTACAAAATGGAGCCCATGGTCTTGTCTTTACTTTTCACTGGGTAGTCAATTTCTATTGCTCTTATTTCACCCAAATAGTACAATCACTCACGAATGTAACAGATACGACTGCCTTACTTCACACAGCACAAGATACTGTTGATCAGGGGAGCGAGCTGACTCTCTAGACGGAGGGAAGGGGGCAACATGATTACTACTTATGCTCTTATTGGCACTTTTTGCCCTTTATTAACATTTTATCATACTCAATTGTTGCATGTTGATGGGGGCAGTGATCACCAACAGAGAACGCTTGTGTATAAAAAGACGTATTGTTTCCACTGGGCAACAAAACTCTTACGGCACAGCTGGATACTTAATGGTAATCTTATGAACTCTTGCCCAAACTTATGATATGACATACAATACTGATGACAAGGTGGGCTTGTTGATACTTTGGGCAACACCACCTTTATGGCACAGTTTGCCACATATTAAAATCTTAGCAAATCTTGTCCATATTTACCACCTACTTGGCTATAACGCCTCTACTGCACGACTTGCCCCATATGATTTTCTTAATAATTCTTGTCTATAATTACTACCTTCTATAATTGTTCATTTACCTGATGAAGGTTATGCCCTATATTATCATAATACTGTCTTGATACATTCTTTGGACCACTTCACTTACTCATGAGAGTCTTTTTTTGGACTTATCATTGCCATCCCCTACAGACACATGTATTGAAAAACAACAGAAAATCCATTCTGGTATAGAGAACACAGAGTTTTCAAGATCTCACAGCTGTCTCTTTCATTCCGATTGGGGGAATATGTACCTCCCAACACTTTTGGAAACTATCGTCAAGAATCTTTGGTACGTCCCTTTCTTCACTGGTCTAGCATATTTTTTAGTATCATGGTGGAACTATAAATACTTATCTTAATCTCACACGGGTTCTATCATATGTAATTTTAAGAACCAATGACTCCAGGCTTGTGCTCTGCATGCACACGATCTCTGGATTTCACCCTGTACTCAAGCTGTTCGCTATCCTTCATATCCAATAGGGATATCGGCCATCTCACTAGACGGCATGACCACCTAAGAGTTCTTCTTTTTTCACCCAATATTTGGTAATATACAACGAGAATTCCCTGTTACAGTTTGTTACATTCTTATTGTATCCTATTCTTTGCATATTTGATCTTCGCAGTCTTGAGAAACTCCAGATGACAAAACACATTGTGCCCTGGTATTTTTTGACAAATTTCAGTCCTGATTGGCCTTCCAGTCAGCACAATTTACACCCTTGGTAGTTGGGTGTTTAACTTTGGCACCCATTTTATAATTTCATCTCTAAAGGACAAGGAATTTCCCCAGAGAATTATACACATACGTTGGATGTACGAAATTTATAGCATAAACCACGAGTTTTTTTGAGTTGTGGGAATAGTAAGGAGGACCGTACCTTCCTGGAGGTAGCATGCCTGGTGGCCAAGAGTGCCATAGCTACCAACGCTATGCCCGATGGAGGCAGGGAGTGGAATGGTGTGCCCAACAGGAGAAGATAGTATATAAAACATGAGGGTGCCCTAACAAGTACAACAAATAAATGGACAGGGGTTTTGTGATGTTTGTTACTGAGAAATCTTGAAGCACAGTGATAATAAGTAAATGTGTCCACGTACAGCATCGTATGTTCTATTGAAGCCCGCCGGGAATTCTACAGCGGTATATTGTTATGGCTCTGTGGTGCAAGTGTGACCTGTTATCACGTTGTTGAAGCAATAATCAATAAAATGGTTTATCCAAAAAAAAAAAAAACGTTGTTGAGGACGAATACCATTTTTGAGGCAGTGTTAGGCTTGTAAAAGACGTACGCGATGGTAATACTTAGTGCTCATAAATTCACAGTTTGAGAAGTATACTTACAATCTTTTCAGGTTTTCTCCTACTTTAGTTTTGCACAAATGCAGGACAATCGCTTTAAATTCGGACCCTTCCCTTGTGTTCACAATTCTCCTCCTCAGTGCGGTCTGTGATTAGTGTTTGGTACGGTGCGTGCTAGGCCTGGCGGGACTGGTTCATCTTCTGAGAAGTAACACGGCAACAGCACACTAGGGGGAGGCTGAAAATGAACTGTCCCAGACCACCAATATATTATTTTCCTTTGGCACAAAAGACGAAGTAATAAAGGTGTCAGATGATTGTCTGATAGATGGTGAAATAATGGTTTGTGGTGTCATTGTGTGAAGCCGTCTGACCATTTTTAAGGTACCGATTGTGTTTTATACTTTGTATTGTGGCCAAACAGTTTTTCACTCAATACGGGTCTTTCAACATAGAACAAGGGTGTATACAGGATTGTTTGTGAAGAAAGTTGCTCGCTAGATGGCAGCATACGCAATTATTTGTACAGCGTTTCTTCTTAAACACAGTATGAATCAAAACAGCAGCCTGTTCCCTGAAGTATATGCAAAAAGCTGTTAATAAAATGACTTCCTGATAATTTAAAAAGCACACATGAGTCTGTACCCACCCATACACTGTCTGAAAAATGACTGCATTTTCACAATTATTCAGTGCAACACTGCATATTACTGACAAATAAAATGAGTTATTTTAAACATCATTGTATGTGGTCCAGATTTGTTGGTTTTTGAAGACAGACAGACCCAGGCGTCCGGCGAGTACAAACATTTGGCTTAAACTACAATACCGTCACAGCTTTCCGGGGAAATGATGATTGATTTATGTGGCCTCGCCACCAAATGAGATTTATAGTTGAAAATGCAATAAAAACTCAGCCTTTTAAATCCCAAGCATGTGCTTGATGCAGTCTGTTTGCGGTGCCACTGGCTAGGTTTGAGGGCACACTGGGGTGCCGCAGAGCACAGATTGGAAAGCCCTAGAGGGTGACACAATCTGTGCTACTACTCTTAGTTCCCCATGCCCTGGGTACCTAAGTCCCATTTACTAGGGACTTACAGTGGCAGCTAAAGGTGTTGCCAACTGTACAAATACCTTTGCAATCGTTAGGGAAAGAACACTGGCACTGGTGACCTGATTAGCAGGATCCCATTGTACTCCAATCCAAGTCACATTCAGAAACCAGGCAAAAAGTGAGAGGATACTGCAACCAGGTGCTAGTTTCCCACAATACCATAGTCCTATGATCCCCACCTCTCCGAGATGACCTTCTCAGCTCAAAGTCAATGCATCTCTCACAACCGTCAGATCTGGGTGGGGAACGGAGAGGGTAGTCTGCCAGTGGTCCAATTGCGGCCAAGCAGTCACTACTGTAGATCTTTTGTAGTCTCCTACAAGACCTGGATAGACTCTGACTAGCCCCCTTGGTGTTGAGACAACTGAGACTTTAGACCCCACTACAGCGCCCACATATGCCACATGGCATGGTCCATTACAAGCAGGATGCATAAAGCCAAGCAGCCCAGAAGTCTCGGAGATGCTTTCACTGAGTTCCAGGTCAATGGTTGGAACATCAGGGTCGTTGGCCAAATGTCCCTGACTCGCTGATATGGAGGAAAAGCTCAGAAGGGTCCCCAATATTGGGTAATGGATATCTATCCAACCAGATAGATTTGTTAGATCTCTCAAGTCCACTGAAAGAACATACACCAGATAGGTACGTTAGAAAAAATATGCAGAGTTTATTTCTGTCTGCAAAATGAAGAGCAGTTATCGGCGACACCTGCCACTACAATTGCTCCCCTCCTCAACAGTCGCACATTCCCTTGGCCACCCACCACATTTTGTTAGAACACATATCATAATGCAACACATCTCCTTCCCCAAAACAATTGCAGCCAACATTTGAAATAAGTTAAAAGGCATATAACATACATTCCTAGTCAAAAGTGATACAAAATAAAACACAAAGATATATAATGTAACTGACAACGAGAAAGCAGTTGCACATAACCACAGGCTAGAGGTGAATGCAAGTGCACCTAAGATGCCTCTTGGCGGTACCACACAGGCGGACGGCGATCTCTTGCTTGCCTTCTTTTCATACGTTCATGACCGCCTTGAGTCACCTTGTCATTTCCAATTTTTGCTCTCCTCCAACAAGTAATCAGGTAATTTCACCACTTTCTCATTATTCCATACGTTTCTATTCTCAAGTAACACACTATGACGATTTACTTTCTTGACTTGTAAGTCTTTAGAAAATCAGGCGTCAGCCTTGAATTCCTTCCAACTCTTTCTCACACGTATCCAATCACCACTCCAAAATGTTTTTTAAAACTTCCCTAATGATTCATTTTACTCTCACTGTCATCCTTTATCACGCCTTTCACCAGCATATTGCAAGCTTTCCTTACTCTCATGACGACAAATGGTATCTTCCCACTGACACGGTTAGTCGTGATGTGATAGGCCCAAATCAATTGCTCACAGCCTCTCTCCATTGTCCACCCTGACACAAGGCTAACTGTTTACCCTCCTTAAGGCTTCTGTTCCATCTTTCCACCAGACCGTTACTCTGGAGGTACTAAACTGATGACCTGATATGCTCTACCCCATCTTTGAGCAAGAAGTCTTTCGTAGCTTGAGATACAAATTGCACTCCGTTATCTGTTACCAAAACCTCTCTAACTCCCTCTCTTTACCACAGTTCTTCCAAACATTTGATGACATCACAAGTGATTTCTTGACCCACAAACTTGACCTCGGGCCACCTTGAAAAATAATCAATGAAAACCATGGCATACTTGCAATTTGAACCTGAAGTGTTATACGGTCCAGAAATGTCTAAAACAATCTTTTTGCATGCAGCGTCCATCTTATCTACTTCAACAGGAAAATAATTCACTGTTCTGAGACTTATCAATCCATGCACATGCTAAACACTCTCTCAACATACTTTTCATGTCCTTGTCCAATCCTGGCCACCAGTACTCTGCCGTCACCCTATGCTTGGTTGCACTCATGCCACCATGACCTTCATGTGCCAACACCAAAATGCGTGCTCTCAAAGCTTTCGGCACCACAAACAATTCACCTCTGAACACAATACCACTTTCCACTGACATTTCACTACTCAGATGCCTGAAAGATCCAGCACTCATGGATTAATTGTCCCTATCTGGCCACCCGTCTGCCTGGTACTTCATTACTTCATGTAAAGTCACATCATTCTTGACAGCTTGCACCCATTCCTTGTGCGTGATACGCCCCTCCTTGATAGTGTTTATGCTTACAACCAACTTCCCATCTTTGCTCTCCTCACCGTCTCCTGAATTGTAAACTCAACAGTCAGCCACTACATTTTTCTTACCTGGCATGTACTCCATCATATACAAATATACCATCATTCTCAAAATCCAACTCAAGATTCTGGATGATGTTTGAGATGTCCCCTGGTTGGTAAACACATCAACCAAGAGGCGGTGATCAGTGTGAATCAAAGATTCTGTTCCCCACACAAATATTTGAAAATGACACAGCCCACCAACACGCTTCCCTTTCATTGGTTGAGCATATGCACTCACCACCTTCGAGTGGCCTCAAAGCATATGTAATGGTGACTTCATTACCTTGCCTCACTTGTAATAGCACCGCACCTAAATTTATGGCACCGGCATCATGTTTCTGTCTCGCTTGTCAAATGTTTTAAGTACAGGGGCTGATGCGATTGCCCTCTTGAGATTTCTAAACTATAGATCACATTTATTATTCCATTCAAATTTGGCATTTTTCGTCATCAATTTATGCATACAGTCCCAGAAAGGACGTCAACTGTTCTTTGTCCAAAGGTGACGGTGCATCCTAGATAGCTCTTACCATTTTCTGTTTGGGCAATACACCATTTTCATCTAACCAGTGTCCTAAATACTCCATCCCTTAGACACCATTCCTACACTGTTCAAATATTATGGCTAAACCACTGTCGTAGGATCTCTAATACTTTAGACAACACTGCATCATCTCTCTGCTTGTTCTAAGCAAAGATCAATATGTCATCTTGGAAATGTCACGTTGGACAACCCCTTAAACACCTGTTGCATTGCCCTCTGGAGCAGCTCCAAGGCTGATGCCAGGCCAAAAGGCATACGCATGCATCTGAACGCACCTTCAGGAGTGATAAAGATGCCTTTATTCTGGATGCAAAGCTATCTAATGACAGGCTGACGACAAGTCCAAAGTGGAGAATGCTCTTGCTTCCTTGATCGTTGTCAGCATCTCCCAAATATTGGGAAATGGATGTCTATCCACCCAGATAGCTCTGATTAGGTCTCGCAAGTCCACACACATTCTCATCTCACCATTAGGTTTTTTAGCCAGCAATACCAGAGCTAACCATTCCAATGCCTCAATCTCTTCAATGATGTCCTGCTTACACATCTTATCCAATTCCTTTTTCAAGGACTCTGTCAATTTTAACAGCACTGTACATGCTTTTTGTACTGCAGGGTGAGCCCTACCCTTCAGAATTATCTTGTGGGGAAAACCTTTGAGAAAACTTAAATCACTTTTGAACACCTAGGGAAACTTGTCACACCACTCTCCTTCACACACCACATTTATTTCAGACATGCCCCCCAGCACTTGATAGTATGATTTAAATATCTTTTAAGTGCAGTTTCCATTGGGAGCAGATTGAAATGTTGAGTTTGGGGTCTCTGAACTCACAATTTAAAAATACATCTTTTAGTAAAGTTGGGTTTTAGATTGTCTGTTTGAAAGTGCCACTTTTAGAAAGTGGGCATTTTCTTGCTTAACCATTCTGTGCCTCTGCTTTGCTGCTGAATCAACCACTTGGTCAGACTGACAGTAGGGCTGTTTGCGAATTCACTCTAGACCAGAGGTCTTCAAACTGTGGGGCGGGCCCCCTTAGGGGGGCCTCAAGTAATCCTGGGGGTGGGGGGTGCCAGACTCTGGCCAAAACAAGCATTATAAAGATAACAGGCCTTTGTTTTAAGCAGAAGCATGTTATTGCTTTTTTCAAAAGGTACCAGTACTTAACTGCAATGTTTAAATAGGTCTAGACATATTTAAACATTGCCATCTTTATAAAATAATTGCAAAAAATTCTGATGGGGCGCAATGATTTCTATTTTCAAACTAGGGGTGCGCAGCACTAAAAAGTTAGGAGACCACTGCTCTAGACAGTAACACAAAGTCAGCTGAGGTGTGTCCTGCATATCCTGATGAATCTTCCTGGGATAGAGTGGGAGGGAGGAGCTGACACTTGCACTTGAAAGGGCTGTGCCTGCCCTCAGACAATAGTGTCCAACCCCCCGGAGTGTGTCGGGGGCAGGGCAAGGAAGAAGCAGGGTCATGTGCAAGACAAAGACTTTCCTTTGAAGTTTGCCTACTTCAAAGGCAGAAATGAATATATGTATTGGACTGCTGACCCCACAACTCTAGATTACTTCTGCATCAAGAGGAACCTCTGCCAAGGAGAAGAGCTTGATGATTGAGGAGGACCTGCCACTCCGCCTGTTTTGCTGTGCTGGCCTGCGTCTACTCCTTCTGTCTTAAGAGGTAAAGGATTGGACTTTGCTTTCTGAAATTCTGCTTGTGAAGTTTCTCCAAGGGCTTGGACTGAGCTGGCCTCTTGTTAAGAAGTCACAGGGTCATCAAAGACTTCACCTACCAGCCTCAGGGTTTGCTTGCTGTGGACCCTAACTCACCAGGTGGTGCCTATTCTTGTCTCTGGGCCATTGGGAATAAAAGCTGACCTAAAAACAAGAACCACCAGGTGTATCGACTACGGATGACTTCAGGACCTACACCGCTGCCCGACTCCGCCTGTACCCAAAGCCTTGCCCCCGCCCCGGAGTGCGACGACTGCAACTGACACCGCAGCAACGCTAAAGTCCTGCAACATCGTGAGTCCTGAGTGCCATGAAACCCAACTCCACCATGACACCCATAGCCCCATGTCATGCGCCACCTGCGAGGTCACTCAACGTGTCCTGACGCACCGGATTCATCTACCCCACCTGATCATCAGGGACCGATGTTGTATCAACTCTCCTGCACTGCAGTAAAGAACCGCTGCCGCACCTTCCCAACTCTGTGCACAAGCTTGTTTTCTTCGTTAGCAAAGGTCTTGTACCTGGGGTCCATGCGACTCCGTGACCCGCACTGCCCTCCCTGTGGCATTGGACTATAGGGAATGACTTTGTGATAGCCCCAGTTGGCGCTATTGTGGTTTTCAGTGTTTTTATAAGGATTTAAAAATTCATATCTTTGCTTGTGTATGTTGGATGTTTATTGTTGTGGTCTTGTTTGATTTAGATAAATATTGGTTATTCTAAAACGGTATGGAGTCCTTTTGTTGTGTTTTCACTGTGATACTGTGTGTGTTTGTACAAACACTTTACCCATTGCTCTGAGACAAGCCTGATTGCTTCAGCCATGCTACCAAGAGGGTAAGCAGGGGTTATCTGAGCTGCGAGGGTCCCTACTTGGACAGGGTGTAAACTGACTGCCAACTAGAGACCCCATTCCTAACATCTTCATTAGCAAGTTCCACTTCAGTGACTTGCAAAATGAATTCTTCCTCATATTCCTCCAAACTTTTTTTCACCCATTACATGAATTGACCCCCCTTTTTTGTGTAATTTCCTCCCTTTCCTTTGCAAACTCTAGCAAATGATCTTTGACTTTGCACATTCTACATGCTTGTCCCACAGCAGGACACTTCGAATCCCTAACCAAATTACTTTTCACCTTACGTTTGTAACACGTGTAACCCTTTTGATCCACCCAATTTTCTTTTGGCACCATAAGGTTTCTCTTATTTTTAATAGAGTCAGTTTTCACGGTCTCCACTTTTTCTGCTGCACTCGCTGTCATTTCCTTCAATCCTCCTTCAGTATTTCCTGCCCTTTTAGCAATGTCTATGGCCTTCATCAAAGTCAAATTTTCCTTGTTCAGTAACTTTTCTTGCATGCGTTTGTCAGCATCTTTCTGTACCCAGTTGATCACACAGTACTTCATCCACAAATCCTTTATAATTGCATGTAGATACCAATTTCCGTAATGCTGCCATGAAATTATCAACCGACTCCCCTGGCAATTGAGCTCTTTGAAAGAATCCAAATCTTTCTACCACCTTGTTTCTTTTTTTACCCATAGTTGCTATCCAGTTAAGTAATGTGATTTCGTAATCACTGTTATCTGAATTTTCTTCTTCTTCTAGTAGTGGTAGTAGATATTTGAGTACCTGGTGTACTTCCGCCCCTGGACAGTGTTTCAATATGGCTAGCTTGCAAGATGCTGTGAATATGTCACTCCCCACAGCTTTAACGTAGGTCTGAAATTCTTCTTTCCAGTCTTCCCATGCTATAATATGTTCCCCAGGCGTATTTAGAAATTGGTTGGGTGCGGTCATCCCCTGCATCTTTTTTTTTATTGAATAAAACGATGAAGTTGGGAGGCAAGCAGGTCGACTTCATTCTTAACCCACACGTTCAACAGTAAAATAGCATAATGTGTTTTTGTTCTAATGTGGGGCACATCTGTTGCAGGCATACAATGCGTGTTTTGGAACATGCAGGTAGATTTCAGTTTTAATCCTCAAGATTAATAGTACACAGCCGAAAAATGCATTTATTTTTTAATGTGGGCATTAAATGCTTGTTCCAGCAGCTTTATGCAACAACATGTTTAAGTTGTAGTATTTTATTGCGCCTCAGACAACGTTTTTAAGTAACAAGCATACACTTGCCTCTTCCTGTAGCTCCGTAGCTTCTCTGCAATCCAGGCGTAACGTTGCTAAGCAACACGATGAGAATCTGCACTTCCCGTGACACAAGGAGGCGTGGTGTCCACGTGATGCAACTTGCGCTGGCTGCCGTTCATGAGACAAACGCATGCACAGGCCCAAATACATTTTAGGACACAATAACGTTTATACTGTGCTGTGCCAAATCAGGACACTCCCTCCTGAAAGCGCCTGGACTCAAGGAGCTTGGTTCGTTGTCACCTTCATCACAACCCTGACGCACAGAATTACGCTGCCGACAACCGCTGTAATATTGCTACACTTCGGTGTCACTATCAAACCGGCCACACTCATTGGAAATCCTCGTCGCCAGTGAAAGAACGTACACTGGACAGGTACGTTATAATAAACATGTAGAGTTTATTTCTATCTGTCTGCAGAATGAAGAGGAGTTACCGGCGACACCTGCTACTGCCCTTGCTCCCCTCCTCAACTGCTGCACATTCCTTTGGCCACCGACCACATTCCAGTAGATTACATTACATCATAACGCAACACGCTTTCACCGAGATCCAGGTCAATGATTGGAACATCGGGATCATTGCCTGGATGTCTCAGACTTGCTGAGAAAAGGCTCTGAAAGGCACTGGATCCAGTATGGCTCTGATGAAGGGAATAGGTTTTGAATGAGTAAGGTGTGAATTCGGTACATCGATGGAGAAGCCCAATTATGTCAATAGGTCAATCTTCATCTCGAGGTGGTTGACAACTGCTTGACAAGCCTGTCTACAGTAGCAAGTCATCGAGGTATGGAATCACTGGTCCTCCCAACGTCGCCATCACTTTGGTGAACACCGGACTTGTACTGGAGAGGTCAAACGGTAGCATGGAGAACTGAACATGGCACTGCCTCCCAGAGACCACAAGTAAAGTCTGTGGGACTGCACAACAGGAATGTGAAAATGTGTCGGATCCAGGGCAGACAGAGTGAGCATTCTGAACTTGTCCATCTAGAGGAAGAGGTTCAGAGGGCACAGATCAAGGATGGGATGAAGGCCTTCCTCCTTTTTCAGCACCAGGAAATAATGAGAGTAGCGACCAGTCCAGATCTCTGATGCCGGCGCCCTCTCTCTTGCTCTCTTGGCCAAGAGAGTTTGAAGGTACTCGTAGAATATAGACATGTGATCCAGGAGGAGTTGTGATGAGGGTGTATATCCAGGGGATATGACATTAAAGGTAGAGAGTACCCATTTTGTACAATCTGGCACACCAATTGATTGAACGTGGCACTCTTCAGGCAGGGAGATTAAAGGTTATCTGTCCTCCAACTGGGTGATCATGAGCCATCCAGAGCAAGTTAAAGTGGTTATGAGGCAGTCAAGAGTGGGTTTGGGCAGCTCATTGCACCTGGATCTGGCTGCCTGATCCCCAGCTCGACCTCAAAAGAATTGAGAGGACTTTTGTAGCTGAGGTGAATATATTGTCTGTCTCTGCTGGTACCCACTAACGAGCCCTCGTATGGGGTACTGCTGCTAGGGGAACTGATGGAGCTAAACTCAAAGAGCAGGCATTGGTCTTAATCCCCTAAATATTTCACTTGAAACTGCAGAGAGCCATCAATGGGCACTGCTGGGCATTGGATGAGAAGCCCGTGGAGTGAATTCAGGCATGGCACCTAAGCACTATGTTGATACTGACTGCCTACCTAGATAATCAGTAGTGTCCAGACCAGCTCTACTTGAGTATTTCCCAGAATCCTGCCCGTACAAAACCACCCCTTGTAAGCCTGGATTGAGTTCCTCTGGAGCAGCTGGCAAGATGTCTGCCACACTGTCCATAGCTCATGCCAATAATGTGATGTCTGCCACACTGTCCATAACACATGCGAATACCTGCCCACAAAGCATGCTGTGTTGGCAGAGCATAGGGAGAAGCTGGCAGGGAAAATTTGTTTTGCAAATGTCTCCATCTTTTTGGAGTCCCTATTAAGTAGAATGGTAGGGGAAAGAATTGGGTTTCAGGCGGCTGGTAGGTGCCTGCACTACTAAGTGCTCTGCAGAAGGCTGTTGCAGCAGAAAGCACAGACCTCCAGGAGCAGGCACCACAACATCGGTCAGGACCTCGTTGAAGGGGGATCAACGGTTCCTGGATGGATTATGCTGGGTTGAGGACCTCCATGAGCACATTAGTTTTGACCTCTTAAGTTGGTAGAGTCAGATCAAGTACCTCAGCTGCTCTCCAGAACACTGTTGCAAAGTAGGCAGACTCCTCAGTTGCCATTGTGGGATTAGGGGAAGAGAGACCAATGTCTGGCGAAGTATCCATATCATAAAAAATATTGTGATCATCATAGTGATTGTCATCTCATACACTGGGGCATAGCATGACTAAAAGTAGGCATAGTGTCTACGTCTCATTGGTGGCCCGTGGGTCTCTGATTCCGATAAATTTATCAGCTCTGTTTTTGACATCAGTGATGTTGGTATCCGTGTTGACACATAAGTCACTGGCATCAATCGTAGCACCCTAGGTGGCTTTGAGCAAGGTGCCAATGGTGAAATCAAGGGTGGTGGCGGGACTTAAGCTAGGAAGGGGTCAGCTTCCAAACAAGGTAGAGGGGCACAGTCTGCGTCAAAGATGGATCCATTGATGGTAAACTGGCTGGAGGCCTGCCCGCTTGGATCTTTGGGGGCCAAAAGACGCTCCAAAGAGATCAAGTGATGCACAGAAAATCTAAGCCATGGCTACCTTTAACTGTTGTGGTGTTGCTAAACATCTGTGGGTAGGGTGAAAACGGGACTAGCGTTAGAATTGGTTCTGTGGTGGGAGAATGAAGAGATTCCTGGAGTGTTGCACAAATCTGGATGGTGGATGAAGCAAGACAATGGAGACCCATGTTCAGATTTCTTATGTTTTTGTGGGACTTCTTTGACTTACCTGAGCCCTGTGATCATGATGATGAAAGGTCCGCCCATAGGTGACACAATGGTGTCCGTAATCAACATCTGATGGTTACAATCACAACATGGTTTAAACCCTGTAGTCTTGTGGGGGTAGGGGGATAAGTAGGAGAGGCAATACTGTCTGTACACTAGTAGAGAATGCTGAGGGAATATCTCAGTAAAAAGTGACAAGATTTGAGATGGTCCAGATCTGCATCAGTAGGCAAATAGAGAAAGAAACGGTCTCAGTACACAGAAGTGTTGCATATATAAAGGCCCCAACATCACATCTTGGGCGGGGCTGTCCCGATGAGGAGTCACACAATGCCACCTGTTGACGCACAAGGGAATTGTTACAAACATATTTCTTGGATCCAAAAGGTAGTATAACAGTTTTAGTATTCCAGGGAGCTTTACCTGATAGTGTCAGGCATTTTAAAAGGTTGTGGTTCCAAATAATTTATCTTGATGGTAACTTTTCAGTGCCCCCCACACCTTTTCCAATTTAATGGCTAGTCCCAAGAATCGTGACCAGGTTTTAAATTAATAAAAATTAACTTTACTCCTATACTACACAGATTTTTGCCACTCTTTAAGCAATCACTTGAAGCACCTTCAAAACATTTTTATTTCTTGGTGTTTCATACAAAGAAGACATAAAATGTATTCACAAAAAATAAATTCAATACACTAGCAGTTATGTTCTCCATGTAAATGTCAGCCTATTTGCCACAAAGTTACAATACTCAAATCTCTTAACAGCTAGAAAGTGTGTATGCATGCACGTAATGTGTGTGCCTGCATGTGTGTAAAGAAAAAGGTACAAACTTGGTAACATTTATGGTGAGAATTCTAGATTTTTGGCAAAACTCATACTGTCTTCCTTTATTTCTAAAACGCAGCTGACTTAACAATTAGGAACAATCTGCAGTATAAGTCTCTGAAGACTAGGGTGCACCCGATCTCTAAGCACATTTATTTCTGTTCAGAGGTAAGAGATGGAATCAACTGCCTAAGTATTTCAGCATTTTTATTTCTATGAACCAAACATTTCCTTGCATTCTAGCAATACTGTTGATCTAAAAACGTAGTCAAAATTTAAACTTCACACTGCAATAAACATGCTTTTTTCAGGTTGCAGACATCCCGATTGCCAATAAGTGTGAATTTAACTTTGCAAAAGTAAAAACAAATCTCTGTATTCCAGTCCTTTGCTTCCCAAATTTTCACCTTTCATACAGGCTCCGCAAACAGTCCATTAAGAACAACTTATTTGCCATTGCTGAACTGTGTGATTTAAATAACGTACGAAGCCCACAGTGCTTGGGTTCAAAAAGGCATTTTTTGTAAACAAGTTCCACTAAGAGCCTCTTACAAATATAGATGTTGACTCAATCAATGCAATTAATCAATTTCCAAAAGATTCTGGTGTGGTGTGTCTATGCTCACACAGATGACTTATTTTTCGTGCATACTAGACAAAATGGTAGCTGCAGCTTCATCTCCAAAAGTAGGCTCAGTCTCCATGGGATCTTTTACAAAAGCTTCCTTGTTTGCGGTGTTATCAACAGCATTGTCCAGCACACCTAAACCAAAACCGACACCCTTATTTAATGCATCTCCTGCAGCAGATACTGTGGAACCATCAGCACACTTTCCACTTACCTCAGTACTATCTACTGTAAACATAGAACTATCAGACACAGTCCTGTCTTCAGCGAAATCAAAATTTGTCTTAGATGTTCCTGTATTTGCAGCCTCCGGCTCCGTGGCAGCTTCAGAAGCAACCTCTGCTGCACATGTTTCATAATCCGCAGCAACCTTATGTACAGATTCTTCAATGACATGTGCTACAGTGTCATCTTTATTACACACAACTGTGTCAATTGATATCTTTGCCGATGCCATGTTGGTAATAAAAGCAGTTGCATCTTCACCTTTATCAACATCCGACATTGTGTCAGCAGCATCTTCCATCACAGATGTTTCAGCAGATTCTCTGACATCACAGTCTTTAACCCGAGCTGTTTCAGCAGCCTCTTTCCTAGATGCATTGGCAGGCGCGTCTGCTGCTATATTAGGTGCAACAATGTTATCTGTGGTAGCTTTTGCTGTAGTGAGATTTGCAACCGCCAGATCTGCAGAATTCCCAGCATCATCGAATGCAGATGCACTGGCTACACAGTTCATCACAGACGCTTCTGTCTCAGCAGCAGTGGCCACCAAGACATCCAAAAGTTCGTCATCCATATCATCATAAAGCTCCTGTGCATCCTTCTTTTTAACTTCTGCAACAGGTGGGGCAGCCATAGGAGAAGGTGGGAAATCTGCAAAACAAAATTATTTCTAGGTTATACATTTTGGTGATGCCAGACAACAATCTACACAAGTGAGTACAGCGCTTATGGTGGAATATCCCTCTGAGGTGGTGATCCAGGTCACATATATCCTTACAAAACTCTGGTCTGAATTGTGGTTTTGTAACAATCCACTTTGACATACAACAGCCACATTTCCAGGCCATGCACATTTGAAACTAAAAGGTATACCTTCTCTGGTTTAGCAACATTATTAACAAGCAGTGGCAAAGCCATTATTTAAAAAAGAATATTTTAAGACCCTCAAAATTACCAATCAGCATGATATAGTACAGTAGACCAGTGGACTGCTACTTTAGATAACTAACACCACGAGCCATTATTAGATATCCCACTGGTTTAACTTCATCCTTTTTCACTAAACCACGCCTTTGGGCAGGCATGAAATATACACACTGCAGCGGTCAAAGTAGGTTATGTATGGAGGAGTAGGGATGAGAGGGAAGGATACAGGTGGTTGATCAGGACAGCAGGTTAGGTTAAGTAAGTTGTTTTGCAATTGTATTTATATAGTGCTTACTACCACTGATGAGGCATCAAAGCACTTTTCAGCAAGTAGCACACTACTCCCGAACCCAAAAGGATTAGTGGTGGATAGTTGGTGATCGGTATGGTACTATAGCTAAGGTTTTTTATGTGAGGTAGGTCAACTGTCATTTCTCTACAGTCATGTTTTTTTCGAACAAGCTTTTGTTAAATTGGTCTTTATCAGTCTGCTGTTTGAAGAATATGTGCATGTCTTAAAGTTTAACTACAGTCTGTTAGAACAGATGCCTAACAATATGTCAACAGTGTACTCAACAGACTTCTTAAATCATGCCAATGTCCAAGGGTTTCCTTCGTAATCTCTTCTAAACAGGTAAAAAAACAAACAGATTAGTAACAAACAAATCACTTACCTTCTGTAACGCTCTTTCTGGGGGATAATTTAACTACAGATTCCTCACCTCTTGAATATCCCAAGGCACCAGACTGTATTCGGAAGATTTTACAGTGTTACTTCTGCATGCTGGTAGGTGGCATTATGCTGCTCTGCACCGACTTTGTTCTGCCCCATTAGTGACAAACAGAGCACCATATAAGTGCCACACCTCACTGCAGGTGTTAGTTTCATTCTTAACTCTGTATGCACCCTCAAACACAGAGCCCAACAACAGTCAGCAATACCAGTAAGCATATTCATAGACCGGCACCTTTTTAGATTGGAAAGGAGACCGTTCCACAGAACGAGGAGGAGGGAGGGTTGTGAAGAATCTAGGGTTAGACAGAGTATCTACCAGAAATTGTTACTCAATGTCCTTAACTCGTTCTTCTGATGGATACTTCTAAGTGCAAATTCCTCACCAAACAGATACAATGCCCCCACCCCCCCCCCCCCACCCCCAAGAGTGTAGAAGGCTCTGTTCAAAATGTCCTACAAGAACAAGTGACCAAAATGTTCTTGCAGGCAGGCCTGGCTAGAGGGCTGCCTTTTGGCCAGTGTTGAAAGTAGATCTTGATGCAGAGCAATATCCACTCAGGCAAAGTCCTATCCTGCACTGCCTTTTCCTTGTTGCCCCAAAGAACCCCTTAAAGAGCTGATCATAAACCTGACATATTTGGTGTAATTGATGTGGACACTCAAAGCTTTTTTAGGGTACAGCTGATTGAGTCTCTCCTCCTCTTTTGAGGCATAAGGCGAAGCAAGGAATGTTGGATGAGGGATAGATTGTCCAATGTGAAAAGTTGCAAAAAGACAACCTTGCTCCGCCGTACTTTCTTTGGAAAAAAGTTGGTATATATAGTTGGCTGTACAGAGAGCTTTGAGTTTGTTACTGCGATGAGCCAAGGTCAAAGTCAGGAGATAAGCTGTGCATGTGTTCAAATAGCGTGTGTACGAGAAAAGTGAGAACCATAATAGGATCCCATCGTGCCATCACAAAGGGCTTGGGGAAAATAAATGGGTCAATCCTTTCAAAAATCTCATCGCACTAAGTGATTTGAATAGGGACGGTAAGGCTGGTGAATATTAAATGGCCAAAAGTGTCAACAGATAATCTTTAACTGTGCCCACTGCAAATCCTTGCTGGGCTGGAGATAAAACAAACAGGACATCTAACAGTTTGGCCTGCAAAGGATAGTATTGCTACAAATCTACAAGGCTACAAATCAGTCCCAGCATCGGATGCAGACTAACTTTGTAGAGGGACACCTGGAAACCAGGAAGGCACCAAAATAACAGGAGGAAGATCAAATGCTATCAACTGCCACTATTCAATCTTTACGCATGAAGTTGCAGGTTGTGCAGGTTCGGGTGCAGAACCCTGTCTAGCAGCTGCAACAGGTCTTCTCGAAGAGCTAGCCTGACAGGAGGATAGCTGGTCATGCCCAGAGGGTCCAGGTACTACACTCTCCTTGCCCAATCGGAAGAGCGGTTGTTCCTGATCTTCTTTTGAACTCGGGGCAATAGAGGTAGCAGTGGAAAGATGCACAGGAGTCCTGTGCTCCCCTCCAGCCGGAATGGGTCTCAGATAGCTTTCTTGGAAACTCCAGCACGCAAAAGATTTGACATTGTGCGTACTCCACAGTGGCTAAAAGATCTAGCCCGGGTTCTCCTCATTGCTAGAAGAAGCCCTGCCGTTCGCCAGGCATTATCCGTTAAACTTGTCTGCCCTGGCGTTCAGAGATCCAGCTGGTGCTTTAGGACCTAGGGAACGCCTGGTAGCTCCAGCCAACTCTAGTGATTAAGTGTCTCTTGGCACAGGACCCAGAATCTCACCTCACCATACCTGCAGTACCATACAGACAATGGTAATGTCTGTAAGAACCCAAACCAGCCTCCATTTGGGGGCCAGTAGGAAGGTCTAACAAGCTGATGTGGAGTCAGGTCTCTGCCATAGACCTGAGTCTGCTTATCTTTTCCAAGTTACTTCTTCATCAGGGTCAGATTGGGATTACAATTAGGCCTGGGCACTCCAAAAAATATAATAATAATAATTAAGTGTCACACATTCTCGGATCGGGCCCTTTCATGAAGGGCCAATAGATTAGTCTCATTGGATTCATTTTTATAGAAATGTTTGGTAACTTTAGAATTTTATAGCTTATCGAGCCAGTAACGTGGTTAAAAACTAAAAGCATTGCATTTTGGCCAAGGGGGCAAGGTGAAATATAGTGGTCCAAGTGCCACAACACTTAGTCTAATAGATAGTAAGGTTTTTATATATATGAAGATTCATTTTTAATTATCATGCTCTGGCCTTTGCAGAATTTTAAAACATGAACAATGTCCAGTTATTTTTCAAATATTTTGTTGTAGTTTTGTATAGTGTGAACCTGTCCCAAGGGCATTGGAGTGATTTACATGAGCACCAGTTGCATTACAGGAGATCAAATTTGCTTTTGTTTTAGGCCTCGGGAGATTAAGTGATTTTCCCAGAATCACAGGATATTGAGTTAACACCGGGATTCTAAATTTGGCAGCTCTGGTTAAGGTGGCCTCACAGCTAGACCCATTCAAACACACCAGCCCCCCAGAGGCCACTTCTCACTCACCCCTCCCCAGTCCACTATAGCCTCAGGGATATTGTCTGGAAGAGAAGGAAAGAACAAAGTTTCTGGGCCGGCCTTGGAGGTGGGTGTACAATGAGGGCTGAAATGAAGATGGCACAATGGCCACCGTATCACCAGACACTGCCCCCCTGCAAAAAATATTATATTGTTACTGTTATATAAAAAAATAATTTAGCAATGCCTTGAGAGTATAAGCAGTGACTTTACAAATGAAAGACATTTGTTACTATTTGTTAGGAATTTGCAGAGGATACTGGCGCGAGAGATTTTAGAAAAAACTGCACAGAGGTCATTGCCTATTCCGAATGATGCTCCCACATTCAGAGTGGCTGAAGTCTGGCCATCGAAAGTGCACTGTCCATGACACTGGTGCCGCCCTGACAGTCAGGCTGACTCAAATTACAGTGGTCTGGTGGGGAACTGGTGAAGATATTAAGGCTTGGTGGGCCGGGTGACAGAGGGCTTAGAAAAACCTGGCCCACAGGTGACTCTTAGACACCAGCCCATCGGCCAATGCCGACTGCCCGCTTTCCCAATCTGACCCTGCTCCTCATCCCAGCAGTGATGCGTTTGTCACTACCATTATTTCTAGGTAGGGAATGGAAAGGGACCTGCCACCAGTCCATTTGTTGTTGAGTCATGACTGCATGTCTTTTTCAATCTCCTTAGGAACCTGGATAGAATCTCAAAGGTTCCCCTTGTGATGTGCTCACTGAGACTTCAGGCTCCACAGCATAGCCACCATATGCAGCATGGCATATTCAACTAGCAGGATGCCAAGAGGCCAGATACCTCACAACCACTCTCACCGAGATCCAGGACAGAAGTCCAAATGTCCTGGACTTATGGCGGGTAGAAAGCACAAAACTGCACCACATTCAGGATGGCTCCAATGAAGGGGAGCCTCTGCAAAGGGATAAGGTGCAACCCCAGCACATTGATAATGAACCCAAATGATGTCAGGAGGTTTGCCTTTGTCTGAAGATGGTTCACGACTGCCTGTGCTGAGCCCATCTTCAACAGCCACTTGTGGAGGTAAGGGAAAACTGATATCCCATACCTCCAAATATGTGCTGCGACCACTGCCATCACTTTCCTGAACCTGAGGGGCACTGTTGAAGCTGAATGGGAGTACGGCAAATTGAAAATGATCCTGGCCTGCTTTGAATGGTAAGTAGTGGCTGTGGGACTGCAGTAAGGTTACATGAAAGCAAGCATCTTGCAGGTTGAAAGTCACCATTTAGTCACCTGGATCCATGACAGACAGAACCTGGACCAGCAAGAGCATCTTGAAGTTGTCCTTCTGCAAAAGGACATTCCAAGGGCAGAGATCTAAAATGGAATGAAGGCCTCCATCCTTCTTTGGCACAAGAAAATAACATTTTTTTTTTTTTTTAAAAAGGTTCCAGCACTGAATCGATGTTCTTGCCAAAAAAGTGAGACCCAAAAATGGCATGTCAAAGGGGCTTGCAGGTCTCTAGGGAACCTGTGGATCACATTCAAGCATATAGTGAAGCCAGTAGTGTCCAGTCCAGATCAGATACCGTACTTAGTGCTATCCTGAGCATCCTAGATGGTTTGAGCCAGATTGGCCCAAACTTCCTCGGGGACTGCCTGCAAGATTTCACTAACAGTATCACATAAAGCATGGGTATATCACCCCAGCAAACAGATGGTACTGACTGGTCAGAGGGCTACGCTGACCAAAGAGAATCTTCTTTCTAAAGGTCTCAAGGGTTTTTTTTCCACTCGATCAGGGGAAATCGTGGGGGAACTAACTGGGGTTCACTTTACTGGTGGAAGCTTAAACCACTAAACTCTATAAAGTAGGGTGCTTTGTTAAAAAATATCAGGGTTGTCTGGTGAAGGCTTGTAAAATCTGGGAACCTGCCCGTTTAACAGAGCTTAGAGCAGGGGCCCATAAGGGTGTCAGTTCAAAGTCCTCATTAAATGGCAGCAAAGGCTCCAATGAGGGTTTGTCAGGTGGTTAGATCTCTTTGAGAACATTGGGTTTCACTTCCATAGTGGGCAAAAATAAGTTCAAAACCTTGGGGGTGCGTCTCATTACCACAATGAAAGAGGCACACTCTTCTGAGGGTAGATCAGGGGCGGATCAGAACACAACGAAGTGTCAAACCCACTGGCATCCTATAAATCCAGGTATAGACTGGCATCCTCATAAGGCTGGGGTAAATACTCTCTGCCCCCCAACCCACTGACACATCATCATCGTCAACTCCAAAGGTTGGTGGGCTCTAATCAGAGTCTGAACCAAAACGTTGTGCGAGTACTGTGGTGTGACAAGTAGATAGAGGCATGGTTATGTATGAATTGGAACGAACTGGAGCCAGGCGGGATCGGTACAGTGTTGAGACATGACCTCAGTCACGACAGAAGTGGATCAGAGAAGAAAATATGAATAAAGTAATTTTCTGGTTCTGGGAGCGTTAATGCTGGTGTTGATGTCACAGGGACTGCCATGGATTTTTGTGCCGGATTGGCAGTTGGTTCTGGATTCTAAATGCACAGATCGCAACAAGGGGAGATTTGGTGGCAGTATCCCAGCTGAAGGCCTCTGTGGATCCTTGCTGCCCAGAGGTGCATCAAAGGGAGCTGTAAGAGTGCTGAAAATTCACAACCTGGCCTCATTAAAGGCCTTAATTTATTGCAATATGGCCGACAGACCTGGAAACTCAGGGTGCACTGGGATCAGTTGCAAAATCAACTCTTTGTCAGGACAAAGAGTGAGACTGAGGCACCCTTGGGACTTCTCAGGTTCAGAGTGGTGGGAATGGGATGAATCCTGCTTGGTGTTTTTGCGCTTCTGCTTCAACTTACAGAAGGGCGTGACCTCGTGACGACCTGTCATGGGAATAGGCTCACTTCCACAATTTTGAGTTTGCAACTGTCTGCAACAGTATGAAAAGGCCAAAACCCTAGGAGGGCATTAAAGGCCCTTGCACACTGTAAATTCAATTTAAGAGAAAATCATTTAAAAAGTTGAAAAAAAATTTAGGAGCTCTGGATCCACTTATAAAAGGTGCAGAAAAAACAGGAACTGACATCCATATTCATGGGTGGTGTTGATAAGCAGTTCCATTCATCACTTTCGGGCGGAATGAAGATGGCATTGAGCTGCACAATGCTACCTACTGGCATATGGGAGCAATGCTGTTCAATCTTCTGGATTCAGTCTGGTGCCCGGAGATATTCTAAAGCTGAGGATTCTGTGGTTAGATACTTTATCCATCAGAACTTTGCACTTCAGTAGGTTTCAGAACTGCTTTTAAAAATGTATAAGTGCACTAGAGGGGTAAATTGCCAAAGTGGACGGCACCTGGAGGCAAGGAGTGAAGACAAAACAGTTTTCCAACTTTCATGGTACATTAGACTTTTGAACAGAAATAAGCACAACAGAATTGTACTTCAACTAGGATCTAATACAAGTTCAAGTAGTCATAAGAGAGTTTCAGCATAACTAGGCACAGTAATGAAATATAACTGCTACCTTGCGTCTGACTGCTGTTCTGAATCTTTGCCATTCTCCTTTCCAGGGCCAGTTGCTTGTTTCTCTCAATTCGTAGTCGCAGCTCCTCACTCAGGGAAGGACTGGATTGAGAAGATGGAGGGGAGTTCACTTTCACACTCAAATGTCTTGGAGAAAGCTCGATGTCTTTAGAGGGCAAGTGCATGTCAAAATCATCCGAGGGCATATTTGCTCCATCATTCTGCCCTTCTAATTGTACACCTGAAATTGAAAATAACAACCTCTGCATTACAATCATCTCAAGAGACAGGCACAGTATAAGCTAATGACTCTTGAGAAACAGCCTATGCAGTGACAAGGTCATAGTGCACTGAGGAAGGGCTGATACAAGTATGTATATTTGTGGGGACAAATGCAGCGTGAGCCTCGCTACAAAGCATTGGAGGCCTTTCCAGCAGACAGGGTAAGATATCTGGGGAAAGAAGAGGCTGGCCATGGTACGTTAGAGAGCACCATTCGAAGGAGGGTGAGGATAGATGTGGAAAGCTTACAATTAGTCTGAACTTGTGGATTACCGACTCAGAAAAAAAAACAAAAAAAATTAAACAAACAAAAAGATTTTCTTGAAGAAATAGCCTTTTGACGTTTCAAGTAACTTTGAAACCAAGCAAACATGCATCAGCAGATGGTAAAGAAAACCCCACATCTGCTTCCCTATTCTCTACTATCGTGCCTTTACTTTACTATTTTTCATGTGAAATGATATCATGATGTAGTTAACCCTTACCTCACCATGACTTAGTCATTATAAATAGTTCCTTGTCACGTATAACTTAAGGTACCCTCCTGGTGAGGATAAAGCCAAATTCAGGTGAAGCAACCATCCCTGCATGTCCATTAACGCATACAAAATACTGATCGTGCAAACCTATAAGAAAGTACATATAGATAAAACTGCTCCAAGCCAGATTCTGGCTCCTACCATCAATCAAAGTGCTCCCAAAATGGCATCAGCCGATGGAGAACAAAGAGTGCAGGCTTTGCCAATATCCTCAGGAAGATTTCCAGCATATATTATGCATCCGCCCAATTTTATTACCTTGGTGTACAATATACCTCCGAAACATCTTTAGTTTAAATGGAATCAGATCCTGTCACCAAGCAATTTTGTTCTGCATCAAAAGTCCGGCACAACAAACCATAGCGTGTTTTGTAAAATTCCTTTAAAAAAAAGTCACTCATTAAGCAGTCCACAGTTAAACCTTCAGGAAACATGACAGAGTGCACACATAAGCTACCTTCATGACTGGTCACCTGCCTCTATCAGTTACGTGAGCAAAACTCACTAATGAATGGCACCTCATCACTTTATCTTCTGTTGACTTTGGCCTTGGACAAGCACTGATAACTGCCTTTTCAGCATTCGCCTGTTTCTACAACTTTTGCCGGCATATGGCATTTTAGCATCTGGCGTTTTTTAGCTCATCAGAATGATTTTAAACTCTCATTTTTTCATTTTGTGAATGTTTTGCACATGTCCTGCTGCTAAGTAATCTTCAGCTATATGCTAATAGACAGTTTTGGGCCTTGTGAGATGAGTTAGTTAAATGAAATGCTATAGGTTATGACTCTGTTGTTAGTCAATGTTGAGATTAGTTGCTCGCATACATGCATAAGGCATCTTTTTTCGCTAATACGCATTTTTTCATCATACAAATACTTACTGGTTTGAAACTCTGGAAAAGAACTATTGCTTGCTTAAAGTAATGTTCGAAATATGTCCATATCAACATAGTATTGCATTTTAACTCGTGGTCCTTTTAAAATATATTATTATAACTATTATCATGCTCTAAGTGATTGTAACTGATTTTAATTAATCAAACAAGATATATATATATATATATATATATATATATATATATATACACATACACACACACATACACACAGGCTGAAAGTAACACATTTTTATAGCATTAATTACATTATTTGCAAAAAATGTAATTAAAATACATTTGGTGCCTTACCTCATCCCTACCAGTAACCTTAGTTACTAAAGCAAATATTAAATGTTGTGTTTAATTTAACAGGTTAAATTAGTTGACTTTCCTTAGCATCCTTTCATCAATAAACATACTATTTAATACTTATTACATTGGTTTAATAAAGATAAAATTATATACATCTGAATTTAATAATTCTATTTTATTAAGAGGGTCTTACCCTTAAATAATTTAATGGGTCCTTTCACTAACCATATTGCTTATTTTAACCCTAATTATTTCAAACTCATTATTGTACAATATATATGGGCTAATGCAACCCTGCTGCCCACTCTAAGAAGGCCACCGAAATTATGATTTTTTTGTGGCCACTGCTTTTTCTACGTAATTATGGATATGCTGCATTTGCCACATAATCCAACACCTGCTGTACTGGCTGCTGATTTTAAGAAAAAGAACTGTTTCTAGCTCAAAAGGATGAAGTTACTAAAAACTATGTAACTCTTTGCCACAAAGTGGAAGGCCTTTTACAAATGTTGACTCCTGTAATTTCTGTCACTTTTGGCTGTATTTGGTGTTAAACTAGTAATATTAAGGTAGAACCTTTACCCCAGCAGTGTTACTATGTGTGAAAATGATAAAATAATAAAGTAATACTATCACAAAATGTGCTATGTTACACCATATAATCTGCCTTTTTTGCTGCTTATTTTGGTTCTCCCCACCACATAATTCCAGTGGCCCCTATTATAAGGAGATTGCAAGTCACCCAGGTGTTATGTGACCATATAGGTGAACGAGGTAGAAGGCCAAGTTCCTTTATAAGGTAATGGAACTCCAAAATGATTTGCGGTATCCTTATAAAGTATGGGATGGAGTATTTTATTACTTGCAATAAAAAAAATGGTTAACTCTCTGTGTTCCACTTGGTTTCCCAGTACTCCATTTGAAAAGAGCCTTGTTGCCTAGCGTTTCTCCTGAGAAACCCACTCTCTTTTCAATTATAAACTTAATGTAGACAGGTAGTGTCTTGCCCTTCAGTACAGAAAGATTGTGGCAGGCTTTTAAGTGTAATCAGTCAGATCAAGGCCGGCCTCAAACTCTGACAAAGTCACAAGCGGATGTAGTCAAATGGACAGACGTACAGGAAAATACCTACACTGTATAATGTTAAAGTTACAATGATGGGGATAAAATGTGTTGCACAGCAGAGCGATCCAATTATATGCCTAGTGTTATGAAGTCCCATGAATACAATAAACACCCTGGACTCCACGGTATAACAAGTAGCTTCTTTATTTATACAACAGGATAGGTTAAAGAAACATCAGGTTCAATTACAGAATGCAAGACTATGGGCCTCATTACGAGTATGGTGGTCACTAGACAACCAGACTCGTGGATGGCTGTTGGACCGCCACCAATCCGGCAGTCTGAGCGCCTCGACACAGCCCTGGAGTTTGGGCCACCAGCTCTGGCCAGGATAGGAGATCCTGTGGTCTGGAGGTGGTGGCGGTCCTAATCTGCCAGGGCATCGCAGCAAGCAGCCCTGCCCCGGGGATTACAATCCCTTTCTCCACCAGCAGTTTCACAGCGGTACCACCGCCATGAAAAGGCTGGCAAAGAACAGGTGCAGGAGGCCACAGGGGCCCCTGCACTGCCCATGCACTTGCCATGGGCAGTGCAGTGGCCCACGTGGCCAGCATCCTGCGCTACAGCACTGCCGCCAGCTCGATTACAAGCCGGATACAATGCTGTAGGCTGTTTCCCCCGAGGCCAGCAGGTGGAAACTCAGGTTTCCGCCCGCTGACCTAGCAGGACACTCTTAATGGGGCCAAAAGGGAGGTAGCCTGTGTGGCGGCAACCTCCCTGTCAAAAGTTCGGCAGACGGTGAAAACCATCCGCCAAACTCCTAATGAGCCCCTATGCCTGCAGGATAGTCCAGCAGGAGCATTCGACTTCCCTGTTCAGCCTCAGGGCTCAACTGGAGTAACTGTCAGACCAACACGTCAAGTGACATGGGGCCAGATGTACGAAAAGAAATTGCATGTCTTAACGGACCAATTCGCAATTTCATCTGTTAAGAAATGCTCAATTGCCTTTCTACATGTAGAAAAGCAGATAGGGAATGCGATTTCTACCCAGTAGAAACTGCATTTTGAGATTCCCTAAATAGGAGATTGTAAATAGGGATTTTCTATTTGCGATATCCAAAGCACATGTACAAAGCATTTCTGAAATGCGAAATGGTCATTTAGGAAATGTTATTACCATTTACTCTAAGTCAATGGTAACTATGTGCAATTTCAGAAAATGCACCCAGAAGGCATTTTTAAAGTGCCATGAAACGCACACATACCCCTAGGGCATATGTGCGCTTTACCACTTTTTTGTGGGTTGAATCAAGGGGTGCCATAAGCCCATAGGCACCCTAGGTTTTGCATTTCCTAATTAGCAATTTCCTATTAGGAAACCGCAAATTTGGAAAGTGCTACCCCATTCACACACATAGGAACAAATTATGTAGCATTTCCTAAATAGCGATTTCCTATTAGCAATTACTACTCTGTATGAATTGCTATTAGGAAATGTCAATTTTTGTACATTCCATTTTGTATTTCCTAAATAGCGATTTCTTAGGTTTCACTATATATAAAATGCAAAAAAATTATTTTGTTTATCTGGCCCATAGCAATATTCCATGCAGCATCATACTCATGGTGGTGCAGGGACACAGAGCAATGAAAAGCAAGACACAACACGCCTTCCTTGTTTGGAAGCACAAGTGACAAGACCTTTATAAGATAAGTTTGCACATAACAAGATGACCAGTCTCTCAAACCTACATGACACACCTAGAAGTAAGGTAAAAAGTCAAGAACCAACAGGAAAATGCAAAAAGTTATCAACAAGACAAAGCATGGTTCCACAAACCGTCACAATGGGCCATAATACATGATGAAAAAATAACCTAACCAGGCACGCAGTCAACCGTCAACTGAAACACAGATAATGGGAATATTTCAACCCAGACCAGGGCATCTTGTGAATAGGCAACAGAAGTCTTTCAAACCTCTTTCTTCCTCTTCCTCACTGTAGAACTCTGCAAAGGGTGATTTTCAACCCTCTCAAGCGATACGATCACACATTCAATAACGTGGCATATAGTGAATTTCGCAATGAGACACTTTCAACCATCACTCATCTTAATCCAACAAGACCTCCTCTAAATTTATTACACTTCTGCACACCTGCAGTCTTTCCAAAATACACTCACACCACGTACTGCACACATATGTACGTACCCTTTCATACTGCTCAGACTTTAAAATTGAACAGTATTCTAAACACACAAACACAGCAACACTTCATTGATCATCATGGAAGGAAAATCAATAAAAATTGTATTGCAACTCCCACCTCACTACTGCAACCCATTTCAGGACACACAAAAATAATGTAAGAAATGCTGAAGACAGCTGACTGTTTCAAACTGAAAAATACATGTTTTAAAATGAAACATTTGTCACTAATTATTTTCTATAACTACACCAGAAATGCTGTTAAAATCAAAATGTAACTAAAATGTATTCGTGCACACAAAACCACGTGCATCTGGCGAAATACATCTTTTAAAGCATGTTTTTCCATGGCATCACAAGTCTAAAATGGCTGGAAAAAAATACACAAATGTTGCCGGTAGACTTGCTTCACACCACCAAAGTCTTTAAGCAAGCTGGCAAAAAATCTTTCAAAATTAATGGTTGCGAAAAATGATAGGCTCCTAATAATGAAAGATTTAAACCCACACTCCATTCTCAAGGTACAGTTTATAGCGCTGGCTGAATTACCAAAATCGCTCTTTTATTAATCGCAGAAGGCTTGGCAATGAAATGGACGTTTCGACCTTTTTTTTTTATTTCTTTGCCATGAACCAAAACGAGGTCTGAACAAAGCGAAGGCGGAGCGACGATTCCTCTTAGTATAGACGCTGTGACCTGCCTGTGTGACCTGTGCTTACTGGACTCCTAACGTCAGTATAAAGCAAGTTAAACTTGAGGTGACTGCTTCAGCAGATGCACCGGGTGGTATAACATGTTCTCACGCAACGAGCTTGTACGTTCTTAGAGAGATTAAAGAAATTGCGACCACTCCCGGACATTGGTCACGTGCTGGGCTTTCTGTAATTCCATGGAGCATCATACACTATGTGGCGCAGGAACACAGAGACCAAGAAATAAAAGAAAATACGCCTCGCGCAGGTTTTAGTAAAAGCCCACATTTGGCAGTGTGGAGACATTAGCTTTGTGTGGTTTTTCATTTGCTCCCTTCTACCTACCTAAACGACTTCGTACGAGATGTGTTGATGAAGATAACAACAACAGTTTATTTAGTAACTTCAGAAAAATAACGTTCATATTAACTTTTAGCGCTTGCACAATTAATCTGTAATGAAAAATATCCGAAAAGTACATTTATTTGCCTCATCTCACAGAACTGATTCCTCAAGTCCATTACACAGAGTGACATGCTCCGACGACCGAAATAGATATTTCCATTTATGTGTTAAAGCTTCTACCTTAGGACTATTTTTCTCTACGAAAAGTAAAGGATAAAGCTTTGTGACCATAGTCCGGCAATGGTTGGTTGCTGAGAAACCAAAGCCCGATTTTCTACACACACTATCTGGCCTAATTAAGTTCACACAGAAAGAGAACGATAGTAATAACAACGTCTCTTAACTCTACAAGTGTCAGGTGTGAACACTGCCAACAAAGTCTTTCTGAAAATATTAGTCTCGACAAGACAAAAGCCGTTTGTGACCGCAAACATGTTTTTTTTGTGATGTACAAAGCCCAAATTTTGATTCAGTAACTTGTTCCTTAATAGCAGTTTGGGCTTTGCGCTTCGGTATTTGGAAGGGGCATGTTGAGGGCGTCCCTTTTAAACACTGAGTTGGAATAGAACGTACAAATGTTTTGCGACCCAAATGCAGTGGCAAAACAATCGCAGTTTACCACCAATTAAAAATTGGTGGTAATCCATTTGCAAATTGGAAGGGGTCCTCAAGGGAACCCTTCCCCTTTGAGAATGGTTGAAAAAATATATTTAAAAGCAGGCAGCCCCCTCTTAAAAACATGAAACGTTAAAGTTTCCTTAAAGGAAAATGGGCTGCGTTTAAAAAAAAAAAAAAAAATGATTGCTTTATTTAAAAGCAATCACAGAAGTAGTGGTCTGCTGACCCCAGCAGGGCCCCATCCATGTGATGACAGTAAATTGCAGTTGTTAAAATGCGACCTACCTCCTTAATATTCTTGAGGTAGGTCTATTTGCAACCCACTACAAATGGCTAATGAAACTTAAAGGAGCTTCATACATTTGGAATAGCAACTTCCTAATTGCGATTCGTAAAAAAAATATAAAAAAATGCAATTAGGTAATTGTTATTTCTATATTCATATGTCTAACCCAATATATCTAGTGTGCATCACCTCACCTGATCTGATTCAGACAGGAAGGGTGACAGTGGAAGTAAATTGGCTATAGTGAATCCCACTACTAGTGCTGACTCAATGCCACTAGAAAGTCAGAGACATGAGGAGCAGACGAAGCAATGAAAACCTGATCATCATACTGATGAGGCTGCTGAGGGATTATAAACAAACTAGGAAGTGCAGGACCCCTTGAAGAGTCATGGGTGGCACTGTTAAGTAGATCTGTACAGCACAGCTTATCACCCAGTTGGAGCAGGCGCTTAGACTTGTGTCTAAAGGTGAGGGGAGTGGGTTAGCCCTGGGAAATTAGTTGAAGAGACAGCCCTTTAGCTTCTTGTGGAATAAGAAGGAGGCCCTGATGTTAACAGGGACGTCATTCCAGGTTTTTGGTGTGATGTAGGAGAATGCTAAACCTCCGGTTCTGCTTTTGTGGATATGTATGTGTATGTGCAAGTGATAGTGAGGCTGAAAGCAGATGTCTTATGGAAGTGGAGACTGTTGCTAAGGTATGTTGGCCCTATGTTGTGCAGTGCCTTGTATGCATGCATAAGGAGTTTGAATCTGCACCATTATATATGGTCAGCCAGTGGAACTCTTCAAGATGTGGTATGATGTGGGTGTGTTGTGGGAGGACTAGGATTAGTCTTGCTGTGGCATTCTGGGTGCTCAGGAGTCAGTGGAGAAGGTAGTTAGGGATTCCGACATAAAGTGCACATTGCCGTAGTCTAGTCTGCTTGCAATGAAGGCTTGTGTGATGGTGCACCTGGTATTCCAGGATATCCATGTGAAGCTCTTGTGAAGCATGTGCAGCATATGGAAGCAGGAGAAGCTGACTGCATTGATCTGGGCCGTCATGTTGAGTTCGTTGTCGAGGAGGATTCCTAGGTTGCTTGCATGGTTGATTGGTGTGGGTACAAGGTCTGGTGCTCACCAGGTGAAGCCCTGAAAGGAGGAAGGGGGGGCTGGAGGGGTGTGTGGGCTCTTGGAGTAGGAAGTGATGGAGATGCCATGTGTTCTGATGATGCTGGCGAGCACAGTCACATTACAGGTCAGATTTGCTTAGAACACCATGATAAAGGCAGCTTGAGGTGCCGGTTAGAAATGGGGTTTCTGGTTGGCTAGGATATGCACCTAAGCCAGGCAGGACCCACCCACTCTAGTCAGTGCGAGGGAGTTACCCATCCAAGCTAACCCTTGCTCACCACCTTGGTAGCTTGGCACGAGCAGTCAGGCTTATCCCAGAGGCAATGTGTAAAGCGTTTGCACAACACATGTGACACAATAAATACGGTAGACCTGAAATTGTCCTCAGTGTTTAGTTTAGTTTTGGAATTTAAAGGTATGCTTAGTAGAGCCCTTTTTACACTGATAGTTTCAACAGCACAGAGACCTACCATTCCTTGGACATTTTGTAGAGAAATTGCAATTTTTTGTTTGTTGTAGTAGTGCCTTGTTTGGTGGTAATGCAGGTGGAGTATTCTCAAATTGTTTATTCTTTGGAGTTCCTCCTCTGGCAGATCATCCAGTTTCCCTGCCCCTGTCAGGAGGGGCTGGGGTGATGAGCTGTGCTGCCACTGGCAAGCTGAAACAGTTGCCATAGGGGGGTGGGCCCTTTACTAGTATGTATGAAGATTCTGTGGGCCAGAACTGCCCCTTCTTGCACTTGGTGACCCTCCCTCCCCTTTACAAAAAAGTCTGCTCTGTAAAGTACCGATAGATCGTGCGGTCTCAGTTGCTTTCTTCATATTTTCTAGCAACTCATCTACACTGCTTCAGAAACGACAATGGCCCTCATTACAAGTCTGGCGGTCACATAACCGTCAGACTTGCGAGTCGATCCCACCGCCATATTATGACAGTGGCGGAGCTGCCATGGGTGGACCACAGAAACCGCCACATCGCCATGGAAAGGCTAGTGGAGTTGGGGTGTCAGGGGTCACATGCACTTGGCATGGGCAGTGAAGCGGCCCGCATGCACATCCCCGTCGTGCATTCCACTGCCTGAATTATAGGCTGTGGAATGCGTGACGGGTGCTGCTGCACCCGCCGCACCGCCACATTGGTGCTGGCTCCATTGGGAGCCAGCGTCAATGTTAAGGCCCTGTTCACCGCAGAGCTGGCGGGCGGAAACACAGTTTCAGTCCTCTGGCCCTGCGGTGAACTCCTATTAGGGCCAGCGGGGTTCAGGCTGCACAGGCAGTCTGTAGGTGAGAAGAGTTTGGCAGGTGGGCTCCGCCGACCGCCAAACTCCTAATGAGGGCCAATGTGTTTAGCTAAACATGTGTGCAGTGGTAGAGCAGAACACCTTTGTCTACTGGCAATGTCTGCTGTGACTGGGTTTTCGACTTGTGTACAAGTCTTTCCTTCTTGTATGATATTCTTAGGTCTTTTTTTAAGCTCTTAGTTATATACTGTATAATTATCGTCCATGTTATCTCATTGTTGGGCATATTTGGAGAGGTGACAATTCTTCAATTGCATTAGTTGCTGCCCTTACAATCTTTGCGCTACAATGTATAGTCTCTTTCAGTCTTTATTAATAAGAAGGAAAGCAGCAGGAGTATTATCATCTCTCTTCCTGGCTGTCGTGAATATTAAAGAATCTGGGTCCAGATGACTAACATTAGGAATACCTCCAATTGCGATTATATTCTAATCACAATTAGGAAATCGGTATCCCTAATGTACAAAACCTTTTCTAAATAGCACTTCCTTATAGGTTGCAAATCGACCTCTCTCATGTATATTAATGGGGCAGATCACAATTTGCGCCCATTAAGAAATGCAGCCTTCACAGGGATGTGGCCTGCTGAGATCGGTGGACCACCATGTCTGTGTCTGCTTTTTAATAAAGCAATTAAAAAAATGCAGCCTGTTTTCCTTCAAGGAAAACAGAATGTTCTTAAAAAGAACAAATTAAACAGTAGTGTTCCATTTTGTAACAGTAGGCAGTGGTCCATGGGAACACTGTCTTCTCTTAAAAATATTTTTCAACATTCTCAAAGGGGAAGGGGACCCAAAGGCACCCCTTGCTGTTTCCAAATGGGTTACCACCACATTTAAAATAGTAGGCAAGTATTACCATTTTGCAACTGGAATTTTGTTGCAAAACAGTAAAATATACCATTCCAATTTGACATTTAGAAATGATGCCAAAAACACGCCCCTTCCAAATATCAAATGCTAAT
Source organism: Pleurodeles waltl (assembly GCF_031143425.1). Taxonomy (NCBI): domain Eukaryota; kingdom Metazoa; phylum Chordata; class Amphibia; order Caudata; family Salamandridae; genus Pleurodeles; species Pleurodeles waltl. The sequence continues at coordinate 545,676,168 of NC_090440.1, read as the reverse complement.
TGCGATTCGGTAACCAGATCTGCAAACTGGTTGTTTGCGACAGAAAAAATACTTTATACATCTGGCCCCTGGCTCCATATTACTTTATCCAAAAAATTTATATTTTTTCTCCACTCAGTGTGACTGCTATTCACGATACCGGTCCTTGACAAACTCTGTTGTAAGATATTTGGTAGCCCTGGTAAGAATTTGTTGTCTCTTTGTATAAGGTTTAGAGTTTCTAGAAGGAAACAAAAATCTTGCTCTTACTGTTCACGCTGAAATCCATAAGTGTCAGCACCTCTTTTAATTATCTTATGGGTAATTTGTTATGTGGATTTGTAGAGTGCAGCTAAGCAAGCAATCACTTAGGATTTGTAACACGTGTCTAATCACCCGGGAGGATATTCAGGGGCTGAGTTGGGCAGGCTTGAGGGGGGAGGAGGAGAGCATGCATGTTTCATATGGAAGAGTCATGTCTTGCGGTTCCTTTGGAAGACCACAAGGGAAGAGGAGGTTCTGAGGTAATGTGGGCAGGTTGTTCCAAGTCTTGGCTGCAAGGTATGAGAAGGAGCATCTGACACTTCTGGCCTTCTTGATGCAAGGGAGGTGTGCTCTAGCCTGGGATGCAGATTGAATGTGTCTGTTTGGTTGGTAGAAGTTGAGGGGGTGGTTGAGGTATGCTGGGCCGGTATTGTGGAGAGCTTTGTTGGTATGGGTGAGTAGCTGAAATGTACATCTTTACTGGACTGTGAGCTAGTGGAGATTGTTGAGGTGTGAGAGATTTGGTTATTGTGCAGGAAGTTCAGGATGAGTCTGGCGGCAGCATTCTGGGTGTTTCGGATTCAGTGTAGAACATGGGCTGGGATTCTGAAGTACAGAGCGTTTCCGTAGTCTATTTGTGATTAGAGCCTTGGTGAGTCTTTGTCTAGTGTTAAGTGGATCCACTTTAAAACCGTGCATAGCATTTGCAGGATGTGAAAACATGATGAGGTGATGGCATTAATTTGTCTGCTCATGGAGAGGTTGGTGTCCAGGATGATCTCAAAGATCTTGGCATGGTCCACAGGGGTGGGTAGAGGCCAAGTTCAGACTGCCACCAAGAGGAGTCCCAGGGAGAGTGGTTGCTGCCGAAGATAAAGACTTCAGTTTTGTCTGTGTTGAGCTGGAGGCAGTTATTCACCCAAGTATTTGGGGAGGTTTGCTTTGGCGGCGCTTGTTGAATCAGTAAGGGAGAGGATGAGCTGTGTGTCGTTGGCGTAGGATACTATGTTGATGCTGTGGGATTGGACACCAACCGTGAGGGGCGTTGAAGAGTACTGGGCTGAGCGACGATCCTTGAGGGACTGCTCAGATAAGTTTCTTGGGCTTTGAGGTGTAGGGGGAAGCTAAATCATTGAGTTCTGTCCGTGAGGAAGGAGGATATCTGCTTGAGGGCTGGTCTGCAGATACCCAAGTTCTGAAGCTTTCTGATGAGTGAGCTGTGGGATACAGTATTGGAGGCTGCGGGGAGGTCGAGGAGGATGAGTGCGCCCGTTTCTCTTCAGTCACAAATGCGCCTTATGTCATCGTAGGCCGCAATGAGGGCTACCTCTGTGCTGTGGTTGGGGCAAAAGCCAGATTGAGAGTGTTCTTGGGGTTGATGGAGTTCTAGATAGTCTGCAAGTTGGGTATTGATAGTTTTCTCTATGACTTTAGCTGGAAAAGGCAGGATCTCTAGCTACTGAGGGTGCTGGGGTCCACTGTTGGTTTCTTCAAAAGGGCATAGACGTCTGCATTTTTCCAACAAGACGGGAAGAAAGCAGTGGTTATGGAGATGTTGATGATAGCGGTGAGTGTGGGAGAGATGATAGTTCTTCAAAGGTTGAATATGAAGTGGGGGGATGGGTATGACAGGGCTCCTGAGTGGATGATATTCATCAGGTCGGTGGTGTCTTCATTCAACAGGTGCTTAGCTGCTGTCCAGTGATGAGGGAAGTGTCCTGCTGGGCATTCTTATTGGTATGCTGTAGGTTGAATGTGATGTAGATCTTGGAAATCTTCTGTTCGGAGAAGTCTGAGAGGTTGTAAAAGAGTGCTTGGGATGGGATGATGTTGTCGTTGGCAAATGCAGGGGTAGAGAACTCCATGACAATTGTGAGGAGTTCTTTGGCATTGTTGGGGCTGGTTTAAGTCTGAAAGTTAGGGCCTTTTATATTGCTTCTCACAGTTGTCCCGTGGTAGAGGTTGAGGGGGGACTTAGTCTATGGATCTTGCAGTGGTGTTTTTTCAAGTCTCCTTAATCTCTCAAGTTGGTTGCAGTGGTACTTGAACTCCCTGAGGTAGTCTATGTACCAGATGGGCCGTTTTGTCATTCTTGGAGGTCTTGTTTCTGGTTGGGGTGATGTGGTTGGTGCAGTTGGTGAGCCATTTAAAGAAGAGCGTGGTGTTGACATGGAGGTTCCTGGTGTGGTTCGGTGGGCGCTCTTGTTGAGTCTTCGTCCAGTTTTCTTCACATATTTTGGTGCTTTGGGTTTTTCTGTTGGAGTGGCTTTATGGGCTGGTATCTTGAAATGTATGATGTAGTGGTCGGACCATGTGAGCAGAGTTTTGTGGGTGGTGGTGGTCTTGTTGCTGGAGGAGAAAATAGGGTAGAGTGCGCTGCCTGCTGTGTGCGTTGGTCCTTGGACAAGCTGGTTGAGTCCAAGGATGCTGAGGCTGTCAAGGAGGGCGTCCAGTTAGGGTCTCTGCAGTACTGGCTCGCGGGGGCCAAACGCAGAAGCCGCCACTGGGTCTGTGCTATGTTCCAGGTGGAAATTGAGGTCCATGAGGAGGATGCAGTCGGTGGATCTGATGGAGGGAAGCAATACATTCTGCAATGTATTTGTAGAATTTTGCACAGAGGGGCTGGCGAGCGGTAGGCAAAGGTTCCTTTTACAAACACTGTCAGGTGAAGATTGTCTACAGGGATATAAAATATTCTGAGGTGAACCTGATCTCAAATGTTCTTCTCTTTATTGTCTCCTGTAGAGTGCCCATCTGAAGGCTAGATCTCAACATCCCTTAAACATTCTTATTTCTGATTTGGTGTATGTGGCTTATGCTCATTCTCTCCTTCCAGTTCTATTTCCATAGGCTTTTCTGACTGGAATTTGAAGGGCTTTTAAAAGAACACAATCTCACTGAATTATTTTTCATCTGCATGAGAGTTGCTATTTTGACTTCAAGTTGCCTTTTCCTTTTTGAGACTAGTTTTTCTGCAGTTTCAGCACTGGCTAATGGCAGTCTTTTTTTCTTCGTATTTTTCTTCTTTTGATCTTGATTGTCTTTGGAAGGAGAGTTAGATACTTTGCCACAATGGCATCCTTATCTTTCAAACTAACCATTTCATACCTTGTGGGTTTTCTTTGTACTTTGACTTTTAGACTCCCTGTATTTGTAATGTCAAAGGAAAATATTTTAACTTTGAATCTTAGATTTTTGGCTCAGAAGACGTTGTTCATGAGGCGGATGTAGACTTATGCTTTTGAGATAATCTTTCAGCAGCATTTCAGGAACCTTCACTCTCTAAACCATCTTCAAAGGAGAATCCCTGGTCTGCTATACTGCGTTGATGAGCAAGCCCCACAGTGTAGAGTGCTCAGCACTGCTTTTCCCTCACTTTGAGTATTTTCGGCTTAAACTAGGCACAAACTACTGAGGGAGGCATGGTCCCTGGACAGCCCAAAATTACAGCCCATCAACACTGGATTTAGCTTTTTGTTCCTTTTTTTTTTATTTAAAAAAACATTTTTATTGGAATTTTCAAAATAACCATACAGATAAGCTCAGAGAGGAAAAAAATAATCAGTGAGGTACACTGTTCCGTCTCCCCTGTTGAAAATGAAAAACATTTAAAAAGAAAAAGGATTCAGGCCAAATGTGGCCAAATGGTGGCTTGGATTTTTAGCTCCGATACACTGCTTCAGCAAACAGCATCCTGCACAGCTCCTGAGCCTTCACCATTACCTTGCTGCAATGAGACACCCTCCGAGACATCACCCCCACCACTTCCCCAGCAGGGCTCCTAGAGTTTCCCAGAGATAAAGCGCTGAACGAGGGTCAGAGTGAGAGCAGACCAACGGGACTGGCTGCCCACATACCTTCATGTCTTAGTACACTTCTGCCTGCTGCGCCCCGTGTACATGTGTATGGGGGACCAGAGGCCACGAAGACTACTATATTTTCAACCGGACTGTCCAAGGACACAGGAGCCTCCAGGGACCGTGGGAGGCCAACATAGCAGCCCACAACCATTTTTTCTGTCCCGAACGCCCAGGATCTGCCGTCCATAACTTGGACTAGACAAAGGACTCTTGCGGCGCAGCCACCTTGTAGGGCAGCCCACTGTCCACCAACCACCACCAAGGAAACATTGAGAAATACATCAGCTGCAGCCTTGCCTTTGGCGCCAAACGCTGTGTTGGCACTCTGCACCCAGTGGCCCCTGTGCCGCTGAGGGTGTAAGTTTGGTGCTGCCTTGAGGCCCCCCCTTGTACTTACCTCAATCCCAGGAGATCGACCCCTGACTCGGGCTCTGGCTCAGAACCACTGGGGACCCTTCACAGGACCCGTGGAACACTCAGACTCAGGCAGTTGGCGCAGAGGTACAGTTTTGCGGTTCCTCAGGGCACAGTTCTTCTTCTTTATAGTTGGTTCCTTCTGGATAGGTCCGCGGTCCACAAGAGATGTTAGTCTTTGTTAAAGGCAGGCAGTCCTTCCAGGACTTTGGAGGTCGCTGGGCTGCTGGGCAGGTGGTCTTTTGATGCAGAATCTTTGAGGACTGCAGACAGCCGGCTCTTCTTAGGTCATCAGAAATCTGAGTTCTAGGGTTCAGGAGTGTCAACTAAATACTGAATTTAGGGGTGCCACAAGGCTGCCAGGTGGTAGCCAATGGGTTACTCATCTTTAGGGTGACTCCACCCTTCTTATGACCACTTCCTTTGGGAAGTGGGCATAACCCTAACCCTATTGGCCTAATTTCTTCCAAACAAGATGAAGGAATTTAAAAAGCAGTGTCCACTTCAGCTCGTCTACCTTAGGGTGGGACTCGCATGAAGTGGGCACTCCTCCTAATTTAACTAATTTTCCCACCAGTCATGCAGCCAGAAGTAGGGTCAGAAACTAGGGGTCAGCCTTCTCTACTATTTGGAGAGTCTGGGTCACATTTTAAAGGCGGCAAGGTCTTTGAAGCTCCCCATCCAGGAATGTCTATCCTGCCTGGACGAGGTGTTATCACCATTGCCCAGAGCAGGCCTTTGCTCTGAGCCCTCAAGAGTGTTGGCTCTCACCTCAGGGTGCCAGAACACTGCCTAGGGTGGATGCACTGGATTGTACCAGTCAGTGACAACGCTAGGTGTTGGAAGGTTCTCAGGGGGTACCTCTAAGGTGCCCTGTGCGTGCATGTATTAATAAATCCATCACTGGATTCAGTAAGGGTTTATTATTACGAGATGCTTGATACCAAACATCCCTATCTTCACTGAAGCCATTATGTAGCTGGGGAACCCGTAATGACCAGTGTCCACCACATGTACATGAAATGATTTCACTGGTCACTTGCTATGTATGAGAATCGACAAAGATGTAACAGGGGCACAGCTGCCCATGCAGATGTGTCCTCCCATGTAATATAATGCACCCTGCCTTTGGGCTGTAAGGCCTGCCAGAGGGGTGGCTTACATATACTGCATGCAGCGTTAAGGGACGTAGCACACAGGATGTAGGTCATGTCATGTTTTTATATTATCGCTGCACCAAAACACACAGACTGCGAAGGCAGCACTGTGTGCAGTTGGTGAGAGGGTCCTTGAGGGTGGCACAGTCTGTGCTGCAGCCCTCAGGGCTTTCTTTAGTGGCCCATGCCCTAGGTACCATTTACTAGGGACTTACAGTGGCAACTAAAGGGTTTGCAACTGGAAAAACAACTGTGCAATTCTGAAAGACAGACCCATTTAGCAGGTACCCAGTGCACTTTCAGTCAAAATTGCACCAGGAACCAGGCAAAAAGTGGGGGCTGACAATGTCAAAAAGGCACTTTCCTACAATATGACACTATTTTAGTGTAGGACACCATACTGTACCCCACTCCACTGTATGCCACTCCACAGTACCCTACTCCACTGTGCGCTATTACACTCTACCACACTGCATTCTCTGCCACTCCTTTCTTTGCCACTTTGTGCTCTATTTTACTGTTTGCTACTCCACTCTTGGCCACTACCCTCTGCAGCACTCTGTTGTACTCTACTCTACACCAATCCTCTGTACCCCACTCCACTCTATGTCCCTCCACTATACCGTACTCCACTGTACCCCACTCAACTCCACTGTACTACAATGCACTGTACACCACTCCAATGTAGGCTATTCTAATCTACCCCACTGTAGTGTACACCACTTCAGTGTACGCATTCCACTGTACTGTACTGCATGCTACTCGACTGAACGCTATTTCAGTGTACTGTAGCGTACTGTGTGCTATTCCACTGTATTCCACTCCACTCAATGGTACTGTTGTTTATGTCACACTACTGTATGCTATTCCTCTCTACCACCCTCCATGCTGTTTCACTCTATCGTCCTCCACTCCAATATATGCCACTCCAGTGCACTCCACTAAACTGTACTCTATTCGCTGTATACTTTTCCATTCTATGGCAGCGCACTGTGCTCCACTCCAAACAATGCTATTCCACTGTATGGCACTCCACTATATGCTATTCCACTTTATAGCTCTCCACTGTACACTAGTCCGCTGGACCCCACTCCTAGTCAATAACCCTCCACTATACACTACTCCACTCTACACCACTTCACTCCACTGTACACTAGTCCATTGGATGCCACTCCATTGTAAGCTGCGCCACTCAACAGCACTGTATGCCACTACACTCTACAACACTATGGGCCTGATTACAACTTTGACAGAGGGGGTTAATCCATCCCAAATGTGACAGATATCCCACCCGCCGTATTACGAGTCCATTATATCATATGGAACTCGTAATACGGTGGGGGGGATATCAGTCATATTTGGGACGGATTAACCTCCTCCGCCAAAGTTGGAATCAGGACCTATGTGCCACTACACTGTAGCACACTGTAGCACACTGTACCACACTCTAGTCTACTCTACATCAATCCACTGTACAACACTGTACTCCACTGCACTGTACTCACACACACTTTACAACATGGCATACCACTCCACTGTACCACACGGTACTCCTCCTTATAATACATTCCTCCACTGTATACTATGCCACTACAGTGTACTACACTCTGCGGCACTGTACTATATGAGACTCCACTTCATATGACACTCTAGCCCACGCTACACTACACTCGACTATACTGTATGATAGTTTACCCCACTGCATGCCACAGTACAACATTGTAATGTATGCTGCTCCACTCTTCAAAATTCTACCATACTCTATAAAACTGTACTCTAAAACACTACACTCTACCCCAGTGTACGCCATGTACAACAGCGTTTGCCCCTAAATTTTAATGTACAACACTTTACTCCACTCTATGCCATTCTATGACACACTACTGAACTCTAAGCCACTCAACAACATTCCACAACACTTGACTCCACGACACAACAGTTTACGATACGTTACTCTGTGACACAACTGCACTGTACAACACACCACTGCACTATACAACACGCCACCACACTCAACCATACTCCACTCTAAGACACACCACTCAACTAAGTAACATTTTACTTCAGTATATGCAACGCCACTCCACTGTATTCCACTCCACAACACTAGGCTCTGACACTACACTGTAGGATACGGTCATTTATTATACTCTAAGACACTGCACTTGAAAATTAAATGACGCTCAACAGTGATTTGAAACACATTTTTCTTAAAAAAATAAATAAAAGTTGTTTACATTTATTGAAAAAAACACAAATGTTAAAGCTAAGTTTCAGTTAGGAAAACTTTATTTTTTTAATATATGAACTCAACCTAAACAATACAAACAGGAGAAATAAAAAGTTAGAGTTATAACTCAAATTTCTCATTTACGCACCACTAAATAGAACCTACATTTAGAATTTAAGCACCATCTTCAATTTATTATATGTCTCGCACCATCGTACACATTTTTCTTGCATCAATCTTCACTCCACATTAACTATAACTTGCCACTCTACCATGCATTATATTCTCTGAAATGTAATTTCAAACGTTATTAGTCTTATTTCAGCTGCTATGATTTCACATGCTTTAAGTTATATATTGTAGAAAGGTATAACCAGTGCATTGAGAAAGGGAGAGTTATACTTAATGTAATGTAACAACTTGATGTGAGAAGAATGTGTACAGATGTGTGCAATACCACTCACCTGGTCAATGAACTGCTCTGCCTCCCATGGCTCCAACTGCTAAGTAGAGCCTTCATCCCTCATTCCTCTGAACTCCTGACCCCTGTAAGAGGTTGGAGGCCCTCCTCCACCCGCGGGCTTCTGTCTGCGTCTCATCCCTGGTGTCTAGTGAAAGAGCTCTACTTTCCTACTAGACTGCCTCTCTCCTTTTTTTCTGCTCCTCTCTCCGTGTGCTCTCTTCCGTGTCTGCCCCCGTGCCCCTGATGCAGTCCGCAGTCCTCTGTGCCCTTTTTGACTTGCTTTACATTTGCCTTTACTTTTGCTTTACTTCTGCCTTATTTTTTCCCTCACTTTTGCTTTACTTCTGCTTTTCCCTCCACTCTCCCGCTCACTTTCGCCCTCCCGCCTCGCTCTCCCCCCTGCGGCCCGCCCCCTTCTTTCCCTCGCGCTGCTCTCCCGCCGCTGTCCCAGCTGTTCTCTCCTCCCCCTCTCCCTACTTAATGGTGGCCATGCGCAGTGGGTGCACCAGTGGGGGGCCGCTGGCAAGCCCGTCTGCGCCCGTCCACGCCTGGAGCGTGGCCAGCGCCGGAATTCCTGGCTCTCATCCCCCCACTGCCGCCACACACGTCTTCATTACGAAAACGCCACCCTCCGCGCCATCAACACCCCCGCTCAACCTCCTGCCTTCAAGCCTCCCCGCAGATCACCCACGGACCCTTCTCCTGCGGAACTGCACCTTCACCAGCCTCCACCCAAACGACTCACCCACCAAGGCAGGACGCAACCATCTCAGATGCATCCTTCTCAACACCTGCTCTGTCCACAAACACGCCGTAGAAGTATGGAATCTACTCGACTCAGCTTCCCCAAATGTCGCCTTCCTGACCGAGACCTGGATGAACCCCTCCTCAGCACCCGACATCGCCATAGCCATCCCGGACGGCTACAAGATCACCTCCCGCAGGGACCGCTCCAACAAACCAGGAGGAGGCATCACCATCGTCCACAAGAACACCCTCAGGATCACGACCAGCACTGAAGACACCCTCAGCACTGCCGAACACCTGCACTTCCAGATCCACACCAACCCAAACACCACCCTCCGAGGTACCCTCGTCTACAGGCCCTCCCAAACAACAGTTCTGCAACCCTATCACCAACGTCATCAGCACGCATGCTCTCGCATCCACTGACTACATACTCCTTGGGGACTTAAACTTCCACCTCGAGAATACCAACGACTACACCACCACTCTGCTCAACAACCTCGGCCTCAAACAGCTAGTCACTGATCCTCTCCCTCACCAAGGGCACCACCAAAAGAAACCTCCACAAAGGAATGCAGGCCATCGCCGAATGGATGAAGAACAGCTGCCTCAAACTAAATTCTGACAAGACTGAGGTCCTCATCTTCAGCTCCTCCCCCTCCGCATGGGATGACTCCTGGTGGCTTGCCACACTTGGACCCGCTCCGACTCCCACCGACCACGCACGCAACCTACGATTCATCCTGGACTCCTCACTATCCATGACCCAGTAAGTCAACGCCAATGTCCTCCTCCTGCTCAACACCCTACGCATGTTCCGAAAGATCTACAACTGGATCCCCACGGAAACCAGAAGAACAGTCACCCAAGCCCTCGTAAGCAGCAAACTGGACTACAGCAATGCCGTCTACGCAGGAACTACGGGCAAACTCCATAAAAGGCTGCAACGCATCCAGAATGCCTCTGCACGCCTCATCCTGGACATCTCCTGCCACTACCACACCACAGGCCACATCAGAGACCTGCACTGGCTCCCCATCAACAAGAGAATCACGTTCAAATACCTCACCCACGCTCACAAGGCGCTGTCCAACACCAGACCAGAATATCTCAAAGACGGCTCTCTTTCTACACCCCAACCCGACAGCTCTGCTCTGCCGACCTTGCAACATCCCATGTATCCCGCCTTGTATGCGTGTACGAGGAGTTTGAAGTTTTCCCCTTTTCTCGATAGTAAGCCAGTGGAGGTCTCTTAGGTGACTGGAGATGTGTTTGCGGCAGGGAATGTCCAGGATGAGTCTGGCAGAGGCGTTTTAGATGTGCTGTAGTTTCTTCAGGTTCTTCTGGGTGGTGCCGGCGTAGAGGGTGTTGCCATAGTAGAGCCTGCTGGCAACCAGGGCATGGGTCACGGTTCTGTGGCAGTCCTTTGGGATCCATTTGCAGATCTCCTGGAGCATTAAGAGTGTGAAAACAGGAGGATGCGACGGAGTTGATTTGACTGGTCATGGTGAGAGAGGAGTCCAAGATGAAGCGAAGTTGCGTGCGTGGTCTGTAGGGGTGGAGGTGGTGTTGAGGCCACCAAGAGTCATTCCAGGCTGATGTGGAGGTTCCCAGGATGAGGATCTCAGTCTTGTCAGAGTTTAGCTTGAGGCAGCTATCCTTCATCCAGGCGCAGGCGGCTTCCACCCTGTTGAGGAAATTCTTCTTGGCAGTTGTGGGGTTTTCGGTCAGAGAGATAATCAGCTGGGTGATGTCAGCATACAAGATGATGTTCAGCCCATGATTTCCGACAATGGATGTGAGCAGGGCCATGTAGATGTTGAAGAGTGTGGGGCTCAGGGAGGAGCCCTGTGGAACTCCACAGCTGATCTCAGTAGGTTCTGACAGGTAACGTGGAAGTCTGACTCTCTGGGTTCTGGCGGACAGGAAGGAATGTATCCATTGTAGGGCCTTTACAAGGATGCCTGCTGCATGGAATCTGGAGCAGAGGATGAGGTGTGAAACAGTGTCAAAGGCAGCCAATAGGTCCAGTAGGATGAGGGATGCTGTATGCCTGTGATTGAGGAGTGACCGGATATCATCTATGGTGGCGAAGCGGGCAGTCTCCGTGCTGTGGTTGCTCCTGAAACCTGATTGGGAGATGTCTAGAGTGTTGTTATCCTCGATGTGTTTGCGGAGCTGAGTGTTGACACTCCGAGCCCAACACTAGATGGCAGACTCTGCATAGCATGTGTATCTGCAGCTGCACACACACACACATATATATATATATATATATATATATATATATATATATATAATCTTACCCATATGATATAAGATTAGCCCTGGGCTTTTCAGATTAAGAATTATGGAGATCTTACGAGAAGATCCTGAGACACTATTATTATATATTACTGTAATATTAATAAATATTACTGATGACGACCTAACAGGACAGCTGTTTAGGGTGGACAGAATAAAGACTTTGCTAGCCTGAAACACGTATAAAATGAACTGTAACAAATCTAAAAATTTCATTTTTTAATGTGATTTTTCTTGTATAAGAATTATTTAGTCAGAGTAGTTCTGTCACCTGACTTCCCACAGAAGAGTACCACTTTACAACCTCCAAAAGCACTGGTGAAATTACCATCCCAAATTAATTTCTCATCTTTGGCAGAGCGTACTGCTACATTATACTGATCAACGTAAGCCCAGGAAGGATTTAATGACTCCCATGTTTTCTGAAAAACTTTGGACAAAAGTGCACACTGCTATATCACATGGACTGTAAGCAGACACGCTAGAGACTAAATATTTACAAACTTGAAATAATAAAAGAAATCTATAATGAACTAGGTTTATTTTATTATTTCAAGTCTGTAAACCTAGAGCTTTCTTCGGATTAGTCCTAGTTCCTGACGCTACACACACACATGTAGTTTATAATGAGGGACAAAATCAACTAAGCTTAGAGATCACTCCTACAACGAAATTTCTCACTGCAATGCAGACAGTCACATTAAAAAAGTGTCCTTTGGTGCAGGAACAGCAGATTATTATAGTCCCATACCTACAGTAGAAGCAACAACCAAAGCAACCATTCCTAATGATCAGGGTCTACCCTTCCATTAAGTGCAGTGGTCCTCTCTCTAAGTGCTACTGTCTTAAAGTTTGAGTATGACTGTATAACTTTTTCCAATACATATCAAAACATACCACAAACTCTGAATGTTTTACCTATACAAGATTATATCAGTGTGTTCTATACAGAAGACATTTTGGTAGCAATAGAACCAACACTTGAATAAAAGCCTTCAAGAGGCTTTTTTCCCAAATATTCTTACATCCTCAATGAAGATAATGTACCTAAGTTTTTATCCATCAAGTCGGAGATAGACATATTCCTAATGGGCAATCTAGGCTATATTTAATTAGGGTAGCTCATGAAGGGACAGTGTCTGCTCATACTAGTATAAGCACCACTGTACAATACCATAGCAACTATACTGGTGACTATATTTACCAAAGCCCACAAAGAAATACAAGCTGCAATGACTGTCAACAGATAAAACATGCTATTGTTCTAAGACTAGTGCAGACTATCTCTTTCTATCTTATATTAATTTTGCAGAGTCATTATCCTCAAACGTGTCAGACCAATCCAGAGTGTAAATAGGTATAAATATATACTGGTTGCTGTTGACTCTTGCTCTAGATTCCTGTGTGTTTGACCACAAAAAACTGCCACTGCTCGAGCAGTCATAAAATGTTTGCAGCGAGTAGTAGCAATTGTAGGAGTTCATAACTTTCATTCAGTCAACATTCCTACATTTGCTGCTAAGGCGTTCAGGCATGCTATGCCTGTTCTGGAAGCAAGACTGCTATATTCACATCCTTTTTGCCAAGAAAGTAACAGAATCGTAGAACGAGCAAACAATATGCCTAAACAATCCTTTACTGCTAGGGTACTGGATACAGGATTAAGATGGCTACATAACCTGTATGGAGTTCAGACAGCAATACCTAATTTACTTAGAGGAATATTAGGTAGTCGCACCCCAGTCAAGATGCTCTTCAGGACATCCATAAACGTGCTTGATCTTGATGCCCCTGGAGAGGTGGCAGAGTCCAAAACTCCTGATCCACATGAATTAATTTCCAAACATAAAAAAAAAAAAATAGATCTAAACTGTTTAATGTAAAGCACTGCGACTCTGCCACTGGCGAATATAAAATTCCTACAGTTGTTATTGGTGGCTCCTCAGGGAGCGAGCTAGCACAAGAAAAGACTAGCATGTTTTTTGGCCAGTCTACAGATCACCCGTTCCTGTTCTTGTGGAAGGAGGCACTTGAACAGCAATGTTGCCACCACTGCTTACCTAAAGAAAAACAGGAAAGTGTGAATCAATCACGTTAAATAGCACTACATGGCCGATCCTGTTCAGCAGGCACTTCCTTACACCAAGGTGCCCCCATAAAAGATCAGCACATGCTCCTCCTACTCTGCGTGGGCTATCCCAAGAAGAGATCAGCTGAGAAATCCTATGTCCTAGGCTGGGTACTGAGTTATCTACTATGACTTCAGCCTTCCACCAAGTGTCAGTTTCTATGGATGAATCTGATGCTGTGATTTCAACAATCCCATCCGTGGATACTATTCCTGTAGTTTCCTGTAAGCCACCAACAGAGCCGACAGCACATGAAATGATTCCATTGCAAACAATGGCAAAAAAATTAAATATGAAATGATTCAAATGTTGATTTTGAAAGATTATAAACCTGCCTCCAGTTAATTAGCGCTACACATGGCTTCTTGCATGTTGTTGGCTTTGAGACAAATATCTTCTTCCACCTGGGTCATACATCTGGATTGCTATTGGAGTTCTTTTCTATATAATGTGGGTTATTATGTTGATTGTGATTTTGCTTCTAATACATGTAAGCTATACTCCTGAGAAGGAATATAGTTCTGTATTTTGTGCTCCAGGAATTTGCAGCAGCAATTTTCTTGTCACAGAGCACTTCAGGATTATTGTGGTACTAATGTTTCCTTTGTTGAATGGTGTTGTTTGGGAAAATATGGTGTTCCTTATCAAATATGGGTCAAATACAAAGGATTAAAATAAATATGTTTTAAAAGTCTCTCTAGAATAGCTATCAACAGCTCACAGGTTGCATCTCAATTTGGTAGCCCATTACCTTCATTAAAACAATTAGGCTTTTTTTGTACACCCTCACCCAAACTAGCTGCTCAGATTGGCTTAACTGAGCTCAGCTGCGGCAGTCTGAAAAGGAAGCTGTTGTTCCCTCCCGGTCCAGTCTCTGCGCCACTTGCCTTTCACACCCTAGCACCGCACTTTTCATCCTGTTCGAGACTGCTGGTGTGGAGTGGCAGGTTTGGCTGAGTGGAGCAGCCAGAACAGGAAAGCGTAGGTGGTGCAAGCAGTATTGAACTGCTACTGACCCCACACCACCTGCCTTGTTCAGCCTGCTACCAATCGGAGCAGCAGGTAAGTTTTAAAGCAGCCTTGTGCTGCCCAGATAAGCTTTGCTTCGCTCCTGTAGTGAGCCCATGCCCTGGCCTAATAGTGTATAAGTGAGGCAGCTCATTTCTAATCTGCTATAAGCATCACCAGCATTGTGGCCAGTATTTTATACGATCGTTCAATAATCATTTAAAACACTGGCCCCAGTGCTGCTGATGCTTATAGGTGATAAAAACGATACGCATTCCATGGATATAAAAAACAAACACCTTTTGTGGCCCTGGCACACGGAGTGACAGTATTCATTATTTACACACTGCGTGCCAGGGCCACAAAGAGTGTTTGTTTGTTTTTTACATCCATGAAATGTGTATCGTTTATAAGATAACAATACACGTTCCATGGATATTTTTTTTTAAAAAAAACACTTTTTGTGGCCCTGGCACTAGTGACAATAATTCATATGAAATACCGGCCCCAATGTTGCTGATGTTTACAGGAGAACCTGTAAGCATCAGCAGCATTGAGGTCGGTATTTCATATGAATTATTGTCACTCGCGCCAAGAGTACAAAGAGTGTTTGCTTTTTTAATACCCATGTAAACAGCTATTGTTTATTATCTGATAAACAATATGGATACGTGTTCCATGGATATGAGAAAACGACCACTTTTTGTGTCCCTGGCACACCACGTGACAATAATCATTATTTTCATGCCAGGTGCCAGGGCCACAAAAAGTGTTTGTTGTAGCCCTGGCACTCGTGACAATAATTCATATGAAATACCAGCCCCAATGTTGCTGGTGCTTACAAGAGATAAACTCCTGTAAGCATCAGCAGCATTGGGGCCAGTCATTTCATATGAATTATTGTCACGCATGCCAGGGATACAAAGAGTGCTTGTTTTTTTTAATGTCCATGGAATGTGTATTGTTTAATACCGTGAGTCTTCCGTAACTTTTAAATCTTGCCTACTCGCGAATCAGCTGTTATGTGTAACATTTGGCACACCTCAAGCCCCTCCCTGTCACCCTTTGTTGAACGGCGGGTGACGTGGGACTTTTCTATGTGCATTCCACCATTTTTAAAATTAGCATTATTGAGAATGGCGACTCGCACACCAGCTGATTTCATCAGGGCATGACGGTATATGTCTTTGTGTGTGCTTACCACCATATTTTAAAGAGCTTCACAGTGAACAGTGATCCGCACACCAGCTTTCTTCTTCATGGCATGACAGAGAAGGTCTTCATGTCTATACCCCACCTTTAAAGAAAGTTATGGCGAACACTGATTCACACAACAAGTGACTTCAAGTATTGGTGATTCGCACACTAATTATATATGTCTGAGGGATACTTTCACATTGATTTGCCACCATATTATTTACGTGTGAGTGACTTACATTCCAAATGATTATTTTAACGGGGTGCTCATGGCGATTCGCACACTTGATTTATCCTACAGTGGAAGGAATGTACTTTCACTTTGATAGATTTTTAGTTGTTTAGAATTTTGAGGGATACATTTGGACAGCTTCCATTTAAATCTATTGAAGTATTATACATATTTTATATTTAAGTAACAGTTATAGTAAATTTCTCTTATTGTTTTTTTTACATTTCCAGTAATATTGTATTTGTGCTTTTTGTTTTAGTGTTGTGGTATTATCAATTTCTGAAAATGCAAACTGTCTCACCACCTCCATTTTTTTGTCTTTCCCATAAAACCTGTTATAAGATGGGAAAAATGGAAAAGTGTATTTATGAGGTATATAAGTGTGTGTGGCTCTACTATTAATGCTTCAAAAAATCTTCACTACTACTACTACTACTACTACTACTACATTATTTGGGAGCAGAAGGTCAGGAAGCATATGATCATTTGCCAGATTTACCTGAAGGAGAATGGAAAGGGTTAAATGAGTTTGAAATTTGTGTAAAGAAATTGGATCCCCATTATTTACCTAAAGTGTCCTCCATCCTTGGATGTTTTTATTTTAGCAAACCAATATAAGAAAAAGGGGAAACGGTTAGAGTAGTAACTTAATGTACTGAGAAAGTTGCTGTCCCTTGCAAATTTGGATACTCTCTAGATGAACATCTGCGTGATCAATTTATGTTGGGGTGCAATAATGACAAAGTTGTGCACACAGGATGATCCCTCTCTTGGTGAAATGGTACTCTAGCCAAGAGACTGGAACATAGCTTGCTGTGTATAGAGAAGATTACAAAATATGTTTCAGGTAAAAGTACAGAAACGGTTTCAGTAATTAATAAAAGGGAAACAAGTGATAAAAAGATGAAAGGGTTCGAGCAAGGTAAAATCAAACAATATAATGGGAGAGGTTTTATGTGTGGAGCTGTCGGACACATAGTAAATGATAGATGTCCTGCATGGAAGGTAACATGTAAAAAATGCTTAAAGAAGAGACATATGAGCAAATGCTGCAGAAGTAATAAGGGACAAGGGAATGTGAACAAAATAGCAGGAGGATGTGAAGAGATTGATGAATGTGAAGAGGGAGAAGAAGTAATTTTACAGAATAGTAACAAAGATGGGGAAAGGTCTCAAATGTTGGGAATGCTGAGGGATAGAAGGTAAGGATGCTATTTGATTTGTGCACAAGACTTACCATAATTTCTAAAGATGTGTTTTTAAATGGAATAAATTGTAAAGTACAAATGTTTAAACCTGATATAAGGCCTACTGGGTATGGTGGTGAACTTATAAAATTGGTGGGGTATTTTCAAGGTGTACCAGAGTATTTAAGGAGAATTGCAGTAGGAAAAATATATATAGCAGCCAAAGGTGATGCGGTTATAAGCTGGTCTATTCAACAGGATTTAGGTGTGATATTGGATCCCAATGCTGACCCCTCAACCCCCATTTGGATAAAATAAGATTTTGAAGTAAAGATAGTGGATATAGGGAAAAATGAAAAAAGTATGTAGGAAAATACATCTTTTGGCATGGTTACCCTCCCATACACCTTTTTCCCTAATATTGACGCTGACTTGACTGAGTGTCCTGAGATCCTGCTAACCAGGTCCCAGCACCAGTAATTCTTTCCCTAAAAATGTACCATTGATTCCACAATTGGCACACCCCTGGCACACAGTTAAGTCCCTTGTACCAAGGGCCCTGTGGCTAGGGAATGTTCCCAAGGGCTGCAGCAAATATTACACTACCCCAGGGGACCCCTCAACAAGCACATGCACGCTGCCTTTTCAGCCTGTGTGTACTGGTGGGGAGAAAAAGTCGAAGGTTACCATGCCCACATACCATTGCCTGTGGCATAGATAAGTCACCCCTCTAGCAGGCCTTACAGTCGGAAGACACGGTGCAACATACCACAGGTGAGGGCATAGCTGCATGAGTAATATGCCCCTCCAGTGTCTAAGACCATTCTTAGACACTGTAACTGAAGTGTTGCCAAATAAAGTATATGGGCTAGGAGTTTGTCATTACCAACTCCACAGCTCCATAATGGCTTTACTTAAGTCTGGGAAGTTTGGTACCAAACTTCCCAGCACAATAAATCCACACTGATGCCAGTGTTGGATTTATTGAAAATGCACCCAGAGGGCATCTTAGAGATGCCCCCTGTATTTTAGCCGAACTTGTAGGGCAGCACTTGCCAGTCTGTGCTAGCCTGCCACTTCCAGACAAGTTTCAGACCACATGGAATGAGAGCCTTTGTGCTCTCTGTGGCCAAAAACAAAGCCTGCACTGGGTGGAGGTGCTTCACATTTCCCTCCTGCAGGAATTGTAAAACCTGGCGGTGAGCCTCAAAGGCTCAGGCCTCTTGTTACAGTGGCCCAGGACACTCCAGCTAGTGGAGATGCCCGCCCCTCCGGACAAAGCCCCATTTTTGGGGGCAAGTCCGGCAGGAAAATTAGGGAAAACAAGGAGGAGTGACCACTTTAGCTGGGACCACCCCTAAGGTGTCCAGAGTTGAAGTGACCCCCCCCCACCCTTGCAAAATGTTCCATCTTGAGTTGGAGGACAGGGTTCTGTGTTCTGTGTCCCCCTCCCAAAAGGGAGTGGACACCAGGAGGGTGTAGTCACCCTCAGGGACAGTAGCCATTGGCTACTGCCCTGTGATCCCTGTAAAGACCCTACATCCAGGATTCAAAGGCTCCCTTAAACCTAGCTCATCAGATTCCTGGCGACCTCAAGAGGAAAAGACAAAGAACTGCTAAGCCAACTCCCAGTAGAGAAGCCTAAAGACACCAACTGACTTGGCCTCAGCGGTACAGGCCTGTCTCCAGCTTCTGAAGCCCTACAACCGGAATGTGACGCATTCTGCAAGACCAGCGACCTCTTAAAAGCCTTAAGAGGACTGCCTGAACCCTAGAGGTCCAAGAACTTTCTGAACAGTGGCTGTGTCCAGAAAGAAACTAAAAAGGACTCCAGAACCACCACGGACCTACGAGTCCTGCCCATTCTGCACCAGATACCCATGGCCTATGTCCAGGTGGCCCAAAGGAGTAGAGCTGTTCCCCAGGCGATTCTGAGCAAGTGCCTACCCTGGGTTCACCCTCCTGTCCCACATGACGGCACCTGCAGCCTGAATCCCCTGACCGTGACAGAGCTGGACGAAGATTCCAGACACCAAAAGGTACCCCTGCACCTGCGGACCCCTGGCCTTAGAGAATCCAACCTTCGGTGCAGCAACTTCCGGCAGGCCACCTTTCTCCTTGTCCAGCCTTTGGTTTCCCAGAACTTTCCCCCTGGACTTCCCATGCAGTATCTTTGTCTCCCATGCAGTATCCCCCTATAGGAAAGCATTGGGAGCCCGATGCTGTGTTTGCACCCTGCACCTGGCTGCCCCTGCGCGGCTGAGGTTGTGTGTTTGGTGCTGACCTGTGCCCGCCACCCCCCATTTCATCCCCTCCCCAGTGCTCCTCTTAACCCCCTCCAAAGAAACGGGTACTGATTTAGAGGGCCCCCAGTCTCCATAGCGGCCCATATTAAATCAACCTCAACTTTGACCTCTGCACCCAGCCGGCCCAGTGTTGCTGGTGGTGGGTGTTTTGGATTAACCTGAACCCCAATCTGTGGACATCCCAACCCCAGGGACTGGAACTGTAAGTCTTGTACTTACCTCAAAACTGTGCTAACTTTGATTCCCCACAGAACTGTCCGTGAACATTGCACTGTGTTGGCTTTTGAAACAGATGATTCATATTTATTTGATAAACGTATAACTTGCCAATTTGAACAAAGTGGTATTGATACATATGGTGGATACTTACTAGCAAATGTACTTACTTGTAACTTGAATCTTGTGGTTCAATAAACAAAATATATTTTTGCTATACAGGGAGTGCAGAATTATTAGGCAAGTTGTATTTTTGAGGATTAATTTTATTATTGAACAACAACCATGTTCTCAATGAACCCAAAAAACTCATTAATATCAAAGCTGAATATTTTTGGAAGTAGGTTTTAGTTTGTTTTTAGTTTTAGCTATGTTAGGGGGATATCTGTGTGTGCAGGTGACTATTACTGTGCATAATTATTAGGCAACTTAACAAAAAAAAAATATATACCCATTTCAATTATTTATTATTACCAGTGAAACCAATATAACATCTCAACATTCACAAATATACATTTCTGACATTCAAAAACAAAACAAAAACAAATCAGTGACCAATATAGCCACCTTTCTTTGCAAGGACACTCAAAAGCCTGCCATCCATGGATTCTGTCAGTGTTTTGATCTGTTCACCATCAACATTGCGTGCAGCAGCAACCACAGCCTCCCAGACACTGTTCAGAGAGGTGTACTGTTTTCCCTCCTTGTAAATCTCACATTTGATGATGGACCACAGGTTCTCAATGGGGTTCAGATCAGGTGAACAAGGAGGCCATGTCATTAGATTTCCTTCTTTTATACCCTTTCTTGCCAGCCACGCTGTGGAGTACTTGGACGCGTGTGATGGAGCATTGTCCTGCATGAAAATCATGTTTTTCTTGAAGGATGCAGACTTCTTCCTGTACCACTGCTTGAAGAAGGTGTCTTCCAGGAACTGGCAGTAGGACTGGGAGTTGAGCTTGACTCCATCCTCAACCCGAAAAGGCCCCACAAGCTCATCTTTGATGATACCAGCCCAAACCAGTACTCCACCTCCACCTTGCTGGCGTCTGAGTTGGACTGGAGCTCTCTGCCCTTTACCAATCCAGCCACGGGCCCATCCATCTGGCCCATCAAGACTCACTCTCATTTCATCAGTCCATAAAACCTTAGAAAAATCAGTCTTGAGATATTTATTGGCCCAGTCTTGACGTTTCAGCTTGTGTGTCTTGTTCAGTGGTGGTCGTCTTTCAGCCTTTCTTACCTTGGCCATGTCTCTGAGTATTGCACACCTTGTGCTTTTGGGCACTCCAGTGATGTTGCAGCTCTGAAATATGGCCAAACTGGTGGCAAGTGGCATTGTGGCAGCTGCACGCTTGACTTTTCTCAGTTCATGGGCAGTTATTTTGCGCCTTGGTTTTTCCACACGCTTCTTGCGACCCTGTTGACTATTTTGAATGAAACGCTTGATTGTTCGATGATCACGCTTCAGAAGCTTTGCAATTTTAAGAGTGCTGCATCCCTCTGCAAGATATCTCACTATTTTTGACTTTTCGGAGCCTGTCAAGTCCTTCTTTTGACCCATTTTGCCAAAGGAAAGGAAGTTGCCTAATAATTATGCACACCTGATCTAGGGTGTTGATGTCATTAGACCACACCCCTTCTCATTACAGAGATGCACATCACCTAATATGCTTAATTGGTAGTAGGCTTTCGAGCCTATACAGCTTGGAGTAAGACAACATGCATAAAGAGGATGATGCGGTCAAAATACTCATTTGCCTAATAATTCTGCACTCCCTGTATAAAACAATCGGCCTGGAGTTAGTCATGGAGTATGTGCTTCATTTATTGCCTGTGTGTGCACAACAAATGCTTTGCACTACCCTCTAATAAGCCTAACTGTTCAACCACACTACCACAAAAGAGACCATTAGTGCCATCTACTTTAGCCTCTGTTAACCCCTGGATCCTGTGCACACTATATCACATTTAGATAAGGTATACACAGGAGCCAGCTTCCTACAAAGTAATATCACCAAGAAAAATGGTGAAGGAATTAAAGCAAAGAGTGATGTGTTTATTAGTGAAGGTAAGGAAATTGAGGTGAAGGGATTGAGTAAAGAATTTGTTCACAAGATTAAACTGAAAGAAGATGCTAGGCCTGTTGTATATAAGGTGAGAAGGGTCCCATATAAGATTAGAGATGCTGTAGTTAAAGAGCTGATCAAATTAGAAGAAAATGGTGTTATTGAGAATGTTGAGCGGACTGAATGGTGGTCTCCAATGCTGATAGCTATACAGGGAGTGCAGAATTATTAGGCAAGTTGTATTTTTGAGGATTAATTTTATTATTGAACAACAACCATGTTCTCAATGAACCCAAAAAACTCATTAATATCAAAGCTGAATATTTTTGGAAGTAGTTTTTAGTTTGTTTTTAGTTTTAGCTATGTTAGGGGGATATCTGTGTGTGCAGGTGACTATCACTGTGCATAATTATTAGGCAACTTAACAAAAAAAAATATATACCCATTTCAATTATTTATTATTACCAGTGAAACCAATATAACATCTCAACATTCACAAATATACATTTCTGACATTCAAAAACAAAACAAAAACAAATCAGTGACCAATAAAGCCACCTATCTTTGCAAGGACACTCAAAAGCCTGCCATCCATGGATTCTGTCAGTGTTTTGATCTGTTCACCATCAACATTGCGTGCAGCAGCAACCACAGCCTCCCAGACACTGTTCAGAGAGGTGTACTGTTTTCCCTCCTTGTAAATCTCACATTTGATGATGGACCACAGGTTCTCAATGGGGTTCAGATCAGGTGAACAAGGAGGCCATGTCATTAGATTTCCTTCTTTTATACCCTTTCTTGCCAGCCACGCTGTGGAGTACTTGGACGCGTGTGATGGAGCATTGTCCTGCATGAAAATCATGTTTTTCTTGAAGGATGCAGACTTCTTCCTGTACCACTGCTTGAAGAAGGTGTCTTCCAGGAACTGGCAGTAGGACTGGGAGTTGAGCTTGACTCCATCCTCAACCCGAAAAGGCCCCACAAGCTCATCTTTGATGATACCAGCCCAAACCAGTACTCCACCTCCACCTTGCTGGCGTCTGAGTCGGACTGGAGCTCTCTGCCCTTTACCAATCCAGCCACGGGCCCATCCATCTGGCCCATCAAGACTCACTCTCATTTCATCAGTCCATAAAACCTTAGAAAAATCAGTCTTGCGATATTTCTTGCCCCAGTCTTGACGTTTCAGCTTGTGTGTCTTGTTCAGTGGTGGTCGTCTTTCAGCCTTTCTTACCTTGGCCATGTCTCTGAGTATTGCACACCTTGTGCTTTTGGGCACTCCAGTGATGTTGCAGCTCTGAAATATGGCCAAACTGGTGGCAAGTGGCATCGTGGCAGCTGCACGCTTGACTTTTCTCAGTTCATGGGCAGTTATTTTGCACCTTGGTTTTTCCACACGCTTCTTGCGACCCTGTTGACTATTTTGAATGAAACGCTTGATTGTTCGATGATCACGCTTCAGAAGCTTTGAAATTTTAAGAATGCTGCATCCCTCTGCAAGATATCTCACTATTTTTGACTTTTCTGAGCCTGTCAAGTCCTTCTTTTGACCCATTTTGCCAAAGGAAAGGAAGTTGCCTAATAATTATGCACACCTGATATAGGGTGTTGATGTCATTAGACCACACCCCTTCTCATTACAGAGATGCACATCACCTAATATGCTTAATTGGTAGTAGGCTTTCGAGCCTATACAGCTTGGAGTAAGACAACATGCATAAAGAGGATGATGTGGTCAAAATACTCATTTGCCTAATAATTCTGGCCTCCCTGTAAAACAAAATGGAGGTGTTTATGTGTAGGTCTCAGAAATGTGAATAAGGCAGTTATAGTTGATAGATTTCAAATTCCAAGTGTGCACGACTTAGTGAGCACGTTAGGGAATGCTAAATGGTTTTCTACTTTCAATCCTGTTTCGGCATACTATCAAATTAAATTGCATGAAGACTCCATGGATCTAACAGCTTTTGTTACATTTAGTAGTACTTATTTCAAGAGAATGCCTTTTGGCCTTGTATCAGCAGCCTTAGTTTTTCAAAAGGCCATGGTGAGTGCATTGTCTGGACTCACTGGAGTCAAAGTTTATCAAGATGACATTTTGATTTTTGGAGACAACCGTGAAGAACATGATGTAAGATTGTGTGTGTGGTGTTTTGAGTGAAATGGGTTTGACGATGAAAGTGGAAATATGTTAATTTCATAAAAATCGATTACATTTTCTTGACGTTTATGGAGAATGGTTTGAAACCAAAGAAATAATTGTGCAAAGTATAATGAGGATGCCAGCACGACTAAACAGGGAGGATTGGCTTCTTTTTTTTGGTTTAGAGGAATTCTATTGCAAATTTGTGCAGAAATTTGCTGTAAAAACTTACATGCTTCATGGGTTACTAAAAAAAGCGGGATGTTTGAATGGAGCAAGGATTGTGAAGAGGAATTCTCGACTTAAAAAAGGAACTAGAGTAGGTGCAATATTTGAAAAGTAACTGTCCTAAGCATGAGAACATCATTTGTACAGACGCTAGTAGTAAAGGATTAGGTGCAACATATATCAATCAAAAGTTATGAGGGAGTGGAAAGAACTATTATGTTTATGTCCCGATTATTGAGATTGGCAGAAAGTAGAGCGCACTCGCTAGGCGTTCTGACACTAAGACGCCGATATTTGTATACGGAGGCGATATTCGGGAAGATTGAGTTGATTGGAACTTCCATTCGGTGAATTTATACATTGGAGCATATCGGTTTCGGGCAAACTGGCATTACTGTGTATTACTTAAGTGTTAATGGACTTTTAAGCCCTGAAGAAGTCGTGAGGGATGTAAACAATTCCTAAAGACGAAACACGTGTTGGCTGGAAGGCTGGAAGTACAAATTTCTTTGGATTGCAGACTGTTCAGTGTGAAATCACATTTTGAATAAACTTTGGACTGATCAAGTGACCTTACTATTTGACTCCATGACCTGCATGGTGCAATATGGACTGATCTGTGCAACTATTTTCTATGTGAAATGTACATCTTAATGTTCCGGGTATAATTTTAGGGGCCCCTCATTGTGCATTTTCTTGAGATTGGCAGAAAGTAGAGATTCTGTTATACAGTTGGAAGCTCTTACCATATTTTAGGCAGTGAGGAAATTGAAATGTTTTTTGTGGGGGAAAAAAAATCATAGTGAGGACAGATCAGAAACTGCAGAGGGAAGTCTTCTTAAAAAAATCCATTGACAAAGTCTCAGTAAAAATAGCAAAATGGATGGGGGCACTACAGGAATACGAGTTCACAGCAGTCTACGTTCCAGGAAAAAGTAATGTAGTCTCAGATTGTTTATCCAGGATGGTGGATGTAATGGTGGAAGAAGATGTAGATGAGTAAGTAAAAGATGAGGAAGTTTGTACTGTATATGATGGAATAGTAAGCAAAGAGGAATGGAAGGAGGAATTGAAGCAGGATAGAGTGTTACAAGAAGTGGTAGATAATTTGGAGTAAGGTTGGGGAGAAAAGAAACAATTAGATGCAGAAATCAAACCTTATTGGAATGTGAGAGAGGACTTGTCATATTATGATGGAATTGTGTATAGTAATATGAGGATGATTCCTCCTGAAAATATTAGACAACGGTTGATGAGTATCGCACATGAGAGGGAGCAAGGGATTACAAGATACAAGGAATGCTTGCGAGCAGACTACTGGTGGTCAGCTACGGACAAGGAAACAGAAAAGGTTGTGAGAGATTGTACTGAATGTAACATCAGTGATAAAGTCTGTAAACTAAGAGCAGCCCATGGTTGTGAGAGAATTACCCAAATAGATGTAGGCCAAGTTGTCGTTAGAACAAATTGGAACCACTGGAAGGCAGTGGTTTGAAGAAATTCATCACGGTACTAGTAGACTTGTACTCCAGGTGGCCGAAAGGAAAGGTAGTAAATGAGGTGACGACTAAAAAAAAGTAACTGAATTCTCAACACAAATATTTACCAGAGGAGGTTTGCCTCAGTCAATATTAACAGACAATGGGACACAATTTATTTCTAAAGAGATGTAACGGTTCTTAAAGAATAGGAGAATTGCTCATAGAAAATCTTCATTATATCATCCAGAGACTAATGAAGTTGTGGAAAAGAGAATACGAACAATAATGAAGGCAATCCAATTGGGGAAAAGTTCTGGTAAAGATTGGCTGATGGAACTACATAAATAGGTGGAGGTGTACAGATTAACCCTCATACGACCACTTGCAAAGCTCCTTCTGAATTATTCGGGGGGAGGAAAGCCAACTCTATTTTGTCACCTACATGGATTAAGCGATGTGACAAACCTCAAATCAAGTTAGATGAGGAGGACTGGAAAGAGAGAGTAAGATGCAAAGTTACGGAAAGGAAAAAATATGAGGATGAAAGAAAAGCTGCAAAAAGGGTGAAGGTCAAGGTGTGAGATGTGGTGAGGGTGAAAGCTCCAGTCACTCACAAGGTGAATTCGCAATTTCGTAATCCCATGAGAGTGGTGAAGTTGTTCACCAATGCAGTAAAGACAGAGTGCAGACGTATATGGAACCTTAATAGAGTGACTAAATCTGCGATGAGAAAAAAAATCGTAGAAGATGAAAAAAAGAGGAGGTTCGTCTCTGGATGCAAGCTCAACAGAAGGAAGAAGTAAGGAATATGGAATTTAGCAAAGTAAAAGAAACATGATGATGTGGACAGCAGAGTAACAAAGAGGGAGACTAATTTGTGTGTTGTCAAAAGAGTATATACATTTCCATAGAGATTTAATGATTATGTAATGTAAATAGGTAGAACATAAGAGAATTGTTTTTTAGGTCAAAGCTTTTAGTCTTTTATGTAAAGAGGGGGATGTGTGGTATTCTAGGTTGCTTGAACGAATGTGGAGGTAGGAGAATTCTAGTGGTGTTTGTGTATTAGTATGGAATGTTGTAAGGACGGTTGAAACCAAGGAGCAGTCAGGGAAGGAGGTGTTCCTGTGAATAGAGCCTATTTGAAGAAATAAACCTGTTTACTACAACCCTGCTTTGCCTTCTTGTGTTGGATTAATAGAGCCTACCACAATCATCTAACTAAGGACCAGAATGCTTTTATACCAGGCCGATTTAGGGCACTAATACAAGCTATCTTGTCCAGGCCATCAGCTATTTCTCTGCCAAAGATTTAAAAGCAGCAATGGTAATGATCAATGCTGAAAAGGCATTCAATTTAGTGAATGCGAAGGAATTATTTTTTATACTTCCCTAGTATTTTTTAGAGATATTGCAGAATATTTATAAGGACGTAGAAGATAGGATAGTTATCAATTCGAAGACAATAGGCTCAGGAACAATGAAAAGCAGTTCCCGTCGGTGTTGCCCATTGTCACCAGTTCATTTGCTTTCTTCCTTGAGCCTTTAGGAGTCAAACTACATAATGAGCCTTTGACTCTATTAGAAGGGATGTTGTAAATTAAACGCTTTGCAGATGATATTTTTCATCTCAAAGCCGAAAAAGTAAACATTGAAAGAGCTTTGGATAAAATTCAGAAATCTATATGCGGTGGGGGTTACAAGATTGATCAGTCGAAATCAGAGGTTTTATTATTTAAAGGCACATGTTAGCACCCTTCCTCAAGGTTTACAACGGCAGTTTGCTTCTAAGTGTCCAGTTTGTTACTTGGGGATTTTTGTAATATCAAATATTGCAGAGTTGTTCCATCTCTACACTGCAGAAAGTCAAGGATTTATTGACTAGATGGACTTTGCTTCCATCATTCTTATTCGGTTGTATCTCTTTAATTAAAATGTTGATTTTACCAATTTTTTTTTATTTTTCTTTCTCAATGTTCCTATAAAAGTAAATTTCATATTCTCAATAAAATCAACTAATTTTTTAGGAAATTTAACTGAAAGAATATACATTCTAAGGTTTGTTTGCCAGTTTTACAATTAAATAAAGACTGCATGGTTGGCTTTACCACAGCTTAAGGACTACTATCAAGCATCTTTTTTAGACAACGCAGTGCATAGTGCTCATGAAATTAAATTTTACTATATTTTTTTGTTGATTCAGATGATGAAGTCAGAAACTGACTTGCTGGCCTTTTTAAAAACTACAGACAAAAACAAGATATAAAATGATTTATTATACTGTGGCTCATAGAAAGCAGTTTGTTAGGTCTTGGAGCATTCCTCCATGTCATGCCTTTATGTTTCTGAAGGACTGTAAATATATCAGGCTGCATCCACAAATGCACTCTAGAAAGTTTGAATGCCACAAGGGGTATTTTTAGTTTATGATTTTCTAATCAGCCAAAGGTGGAAAACCTGGGCTGAGATAGATGTGCAGCTCGGGCAAGGTAACTGCTCACTTATTTCAGCTTTATACAGCTAATTGGCTTTTTTAAAGAAAAGTTTGTAATAATGAATGAAGGCTCCCATACAGTGATGAAGTCAATATTAAATTGTTGGAAGTGTGGAACTGGTACAGGGTTCTATGCCAGAGTTCATATTCACGACTGTTTCCCAATTTTATCCACAAAATGTATAAGCGCACAAATTGTGGAAAAATGGCAGGCAAATGGAAAATTATCTCCAATATGGAGTATAAAGCTCTTTGGGTGCTTAATTTTAAGAGAATAACATTCCTCTGTAGATGTCTAGCCTATTACACTCCTACTGTTCTTCAGAGGATATATCCAGCATTGTCAGGCCAGTGTTTCTGGTGCCAAAGAAATGCACTGCTGGATTGGCTTTATATCATTTTTACCTGCCTAGCACTCAATGTCTTTTGGTACAAGATTTTTCAGGGCTTAAGCAAAATAATTGGTATATCATCTGACCTAAGGTAATTTTAGTACTGTTTGGTTATTCACGAAATATAAGTACATCAGCCAAGTTTGTTAAATATTTTATCTGTATAGACATGTCTGTTGTGAGCTCACTGATATTACAGTGTTGGAAGTCAAAAGATTTTCCTTTTATGGAACACTGGCTTACCAAGATTAACAGAATTACAATGTTTGAATAGTTGTATGCTTTGTGAAATAAGAGCTGGACAAAGTTTTGGAAGCTTGACTTTTAGGATCACAATTCACTTTGTCAGTTGTTTAGCTAAGGAACTGTAGAATGGGAGTCTGCTCTTACTTGAATCTGAAAATATGGATTGCTAGATAGTTGAATATATATAACACTTTACTGTCACATACCACTTTATTTCACAGCAGCATTTTGTACCCAATTCGATTAATTCCATGTTACAGGCTTTATGTATTTAGCCATCCGTTTAATCAAGAGATTTAGAAGATAAGCGTGTGCAGGCATGGAATGACAATCTTCTCAATAGGTTTCTGAATTTTCTAATGGCACTTATATGTATACTGTTTTTGTATTCTGTTCAGTATTGTTTTACGTGTATATTTATCAAATGTATGCTAGTTGCATTTTTGCACTTTACTCAAGCTAAAATTGGTATAATCTAGAATGTTATCTCTTTACTGCATTGATGTGCAATTGCAAGCCTATGTATGTTTAAAATTGAAGCTTTGTGTTGGTAGGCTTCTGATTAGCTCAAAGGCACTTGATGTATCTGCCCAAGTAGGAGAATGATGCTAATTCACCAATTACTTTTGAACCGTTAATTGCTGAAGTTGTGCTTTATTTAGTACTGCTTTGCATCGCTCAGATGTTTTAAAAAAATGGTATGTATAATATGTCTATATTTGGAACAGATGGGATTACCCTACGGACAAATGATACTGACAAGTGCATTAACAGGTTCTTTTCTAGAGGTATCGTCCCTTATCAAACAGACCAGCTCCCTGATATTGTACATATTCTTAGTAGTTACCACATACAATGTGGGTAAGTTGTGCCAGCAGTATTTAACTCATTCTATTTTCACTGCTGTGGAAGAACATCTCTCTAAAATGAGTGAAATAATGGATTTCTACGGTGTCATTCTGGGTCCACATCCAGAAAAAAAACACTGTGTGCCTACTCTAATATATGCCATTATTAAAGATGAACAGGCATATTCAGAAAGGGAAGCTGCAGAAAGAATTAGGGCAACTAACAGAGAAGTAATGCAGGCCATGCTTAGAGTCACAGATAACGGCCTTCAGACTATATATAAACAGTTGCACATAATCTCTACCATCCGTGCATCAGCTCTGAATCTTCTAAAACAAGATTTAAGTCTTTTACACAAATGGCAAGACAGATGCGTGAAATACCACAGTAAAATTGGCTATTACAAACCCTTAAAATCTAGTAAATTGTCCTTAATGCCTATAAATGAAAATGCAATATGACCTCAACCCACAAAACAAGGACTAAAATAGAGCCATGAGATACCCTTTTAAGTACGAAAATAGTAGACACTATTGTGTGTGGCATACAATCTATCTATTAGCTGGTTCTTACATAAAGTAATATTCTTGACAATTATTGCCTTTCGAGTGAAAATTCCCCTTTTGAATTTCACTGCTGGACAAAAGACAAGCAAGCATTCATAAGAAAAGCTGCATGCATGAATTCTTTAGGTCACTTAATTCTTTGCAATTCCATTACCCTGCATGGAGCGTGTAACCCATAGATGCCAGGTTTTTGCTGCAAATTATTGGGAAAACCCGACCCATTCACTCGTTCCTATCACATACTCCTTAGAAACGGGTCCTATATAATAAGGCAAAATGATAGTTATTTTGGGATAGTCTCTAGGTTCACATACATATAAAATTGTTCAAAGAACTGACATATTGTGGTATTACATTGTATCCTACTCCTCCTCCTCCTCCAAGAAAGTTATTTGAAAGTGTTTCAGGGAAAAATAGGCAGGATTAATATACTTTTTTATTAAGGTAAATAAGCTTTTAGCTACCCTATTGATTGTTGGTTCTCCAATTCTCATTTTTCTTTTAGTGAAGAAATAAAGCCATCATAAACTGAAATGATTCTTCTCTAACTGAGCAGCGGTGCTGGGGAAATATCTACTTAGGAGAAGATTTACTGCTGTAATAAGAGAACATTTGACTATCATTTGTAAGCTTCTAGAGACAGACCACCTTTTTGATGCATGAACTGTTATGAATCCATCTGTTTGGAGATTACATTGGAACTGCCGCCAGCAGTGGCACTGAACATGAGACAAGTGATTAGACCAATAAGATTGCACCAATCATACTGCACTGACATACAGTTGGCAATTCTGAACTATGCACTATAACCCAGCGACATCTGTTCCATCACCTTCTCTAGCAAGAATCTGTTCGCAGATATTGTTTGCATCCTTGGATTCCCTTGATGTAGTACTTCAAAACATCACTGGCTTCAAGGCCATCTGGAAGCTCGAAGTCCACATTTTGTGGAAGATCTTAGTCAGTCCCTATCCCTAAAAGGAAATGAAGAGTAACTGGATGCAAAACTTGTTCCCTCTTTTTCACAAGTTAAATGCCAACTAAAGGGGAAGTTTGTACCTTTCACTTTTTTCTCTTCTAGTATATTATTTTGCCCCATGCTGCAATGATTAAAAAATGAGTATGAACCCCTAGCTAGCTTCCTTCATTTAGCATTTCACATAGTCTTACATGTTATTCACAAAATATTTTAATTGTGTGCTTCTTTCTTATCGTTCCAGGGATGTCACAAATATTGGCGGTCATTATGAAAATGGCGGGTTGGCCCGCCATGCCAGCGTTGGCGGGTGAAACCGCCAGCCGGCATGGCGGGCCAACACGCCACATAATGAACACGGTGAGTGCCGCCATCGGCAACCCTCACTCACCGCCAGGCTTCCTCCGTCAGGCGGGTGGAAACATAATTCGACAGGGCAGCAGTGCAACCCCTTGGATAATGTTTATGAATCCTCCAGCCTTTCCCTGACGGGTTTCCCCCCGCCAGGGAAAGGCTGGCAGAGGGGGTGCCCCGGGGCACCTCTGGGGGCCCCTGCACTGCCCATGCACTTTGCATGGGCAGTGCAGGGGCCCCGGTGCAGTGCCCCATCGCGCGGTTCACTGCCCGATTTTCGTGCAGTGATCTGCGCGATGGGTGCAGCTGCACCTGCCACGCAGAGGCACTGGCCATGTGGAGCCGCCATCAATGTCCCGGCCAGGCCTTCCTGTGGGCCGGCGGGCAAAAACAATGTTTCCACCCGCCGGCCCACAGGAAGGTTAATTATTTGGCCGGTGGGGATCCGGGGACGCTGGCAGTCAGTGTTTTGACCGCCAGAATAAACACAGTGGTTGTTACAGCTGTGTTCATAATGAGGGCCACTGTATCTTTTCTATCCTTAGCACTCCCCTGCTTGAATCACATGTACTAAGCAAATACTGAACATGCATGATTCATATGACGTTTGTTTGGTTTATATTGTTATGTTACACTGTAGGATATTCAAGCCTACTTGTATACATTAGAAATACTTTTTCTAAATGCTGTCTGCTTCATTTTCACATTAGCTTGTTATTAATTTCTAAGAGTTTCTAGACGGTTGGTCACTATGTGCCTCACTTTAGTTAATATTCAAAAGAACAGTTTCGTAGAATGAAAATAAATGAAAGGGCATCAGGCCACTTTTTGTCAACTGTTTTCACATGCAGTTCTTTACAGCAATGAGATTATGTTACAGAAGTTGAGTACAGAAAGTGAAGGAGAGGAGTCTTCACGCCAGGCAGCACTGCAAAACGTGGTACATTAAATCTCTGGCACCCTTTGAAGGCTAACGGGAAGGGAGGCACTTTCATGAGTTGTTTTACTAATGCAGGTGGTCTTGTGAGACAAGGACAGCAGACCTTGATATTTTCTTTTTTGATAAACCGCTTTATTAATTTTATTGCTTCAACAACGTAATAACAACAGGACACATCTGTACCATTGATACATACCAATATAAAACTATATAATTCCTGGAAGGCTTCAATAGAACATATCCTTAATATATTATGTTGTCCAAGGACACATTTGGCTATTATTACTGTGCTTAAAGACTTCTCAGAAACAGACATCACAAAACCCCTTTCCATTTCCCCCACACTTTGTTATATTTGGTTTGGCAACCTCGTGTCTCATATACTAGTTTTTCCTGCAGGAGTCCATTCCCCACCTCCACCGGGCAAGTGTTGGCGCTGCCTCCGAGTTTCAGTTGGCAGCGATATCACGCTTGGCCACCAGGCATGCTATCCCCAGGAAGGTAAGGTCCGCCCTGTTGTTCCCCATTCCCTCGAGGACACCCAAGAGGATTGGCAACAGGGCCATCTCTACTTCCACCACCAGTATTCACAGTGGGCTGCTATGCGCAGGCAAGCCCACACCATGTGGTAAAAGTCTGCATTGGGCCCTGAGTACCGAGGACAATCAGCATGAAGTCGGAGACCCACCCTTTGCATTCTGTAGGGGGCAAGGTATACAGTGTGTAGATAATATGCTTGTACCAGTCGGAGGTGGGCAGTTATGGTAAGGCTCTGTGAGGCCATCAGGCTGTCTCGCCAGGCCTCTTCTTCCAGCTGACCCCGCCAGCACTCCCATCGCTCTCTGAGACTTGTGAGCGGCTTTGCTGTGTTGGTGATCAAGGTACGGTATAGCTGGGACACCCCACCCTTGCCCAAATCACCCATCAGGATTTTCGCCTCTACCGGACAAAACCCAGGGAGGACCGTACCAGGCCGGATGTAGGCTCCTAGCGCGTGCTAAAGCTGCAAGTATTTATGAAACTGGGTCTAAGAAAGTGAGTACTGCTGTTGGAGTTCCTGGAAGGGCAACATATGGGAACCCACCCAGGCGTCCCCTAGAAGTGAAATGCCTATGTTATCCCATTTATGGAACCCCTTGAAGGCGGAGGCTTCACGAAGCCACGTTCCCCCGCCACAGTGGGGTTTGTTGGGTGAGACTTGCCCACCACCCTGTTTCCCACTGTGCTGCCCTCGACCCTGTAAGCACCATTCTTGTCACTTCAGGAATCTCCTGTGGGAGGGGGGCACCATATCGCAACTCAAGTAGCTTGGGGAAGCCCATTGTCAAAAGTTCCAGCCTGTATGCCGGGTCCCTTGCTATTTTCTTAAACACAAAACTTAATTGTTCAAATAGGTATGCAGGTGGGTACCCTCTCTGAAACGCATAATAGATATTATTTTCTGCTTAGCTCGAATTCTACTATTAGACTAACACGTAGAAGTAGCAGACAGAGGGTGGGAGTGCTCAGATATTATGTAGTGGGTTGTGTAATGGTTAAAGTGCAACTGTTTTTCTGATTTGTGTTAGCATATTGACCTTAGTGCCGGGGGCCTACAAAGCAGACCTCTGTATCACTAGAACATCTAGAGAAGCTATCAACATGGCAATGTCTACAATAAAGTCTGAATATATCACAAAACTTATAAAGCACCTAGTCCCTGAAAATAAACAAAGTAATGATCATTCAGAACATATTTTCCCATAGTGCAATAAAATATGGGGCTTTACATAAGCCAGTAATAAAAAAATGGGAATCTAGCCCAATAGAAAACATGTTCCTGCAACCTAATACTGAAGTTGCACAGGAATGCTCCCAACAATGCCTGTCAAGCAGAAGCAGGATTACACATATTACTGCTTCTTGTACAGAACAGACTGCAACATTATGCTACACCTCGAGAGAAGTCAAATACTTGCAGTACAAGCCTTAAAACCATAGAAAATGGGTCAGATCTAACTGTGGAAGAGGAACCAAGCACCCCCCACCCCCAAAGAAACAGGAAAAGTGAGTTGCACAGTGCCTTATACATTATCTAAAGAAAAGAAACAAATACACAGAATCGCAGACAGATTGGAATGCTACAAGTTACTAAACAAGTCTTTAGCAGACCTTTTGCTCACAGAATGCTAATCACTGAGCACAGGATCGGTGACCCCATGATGGAGACCTAAACAGGATGACAGACAGAGCTGGAAAACTGAGACCTAATATGACAACACTGTGTTCTAGGGTAGTGGTTCTTAGCCTGTGCTCAGGGGACCCCCAAGGGTCCGGGAAGTCTTCTCAGGGGGGCTGCCACTGCTCTGAATATTAAATAGTAATAACAGATTAGTAAAGTGTAAATAAATAAAGAAGCAAAATGTGCAACTGAAAATTTTAAAACATTCTCTAAATGTGAAAGCATTTGAAATTGGACGCTAAAAAGGAAATTAATATTCTCAGATGATTTGTGGGAGCAGTGCACGTTTATCAAACAGAATATAGTATGGACAAGGAGTGGTCTCAATTAAAATTAGAAAAGCACCACACTTCCTAATAAAAATTTAGATTTTTTAAAAATATTTGTTTGATAAATAAAATGTTCTATAATTTCTGCATTTGTCTAATGAATGGTTGTTTATGTATTTTTTGGTATAGTGTTATGGTTCAAGTCATCAAAAATGCTTAGGCTTGGGTCCTCGGATTCCAATAATGATTCACTGGGAGTCCTTGGGATCCATTAAAGATTAAATGAGGGTGCGGAGAAGTCTACAGCATTGAAAACAAGGTGATAGAGAGAATGCTTGAATTGATCTCAGCTACCAGCAATCACTCCTGCCATCTCCCAATCCATCATCTTTCACTGACCACACTACTTCAATTTGGACTCAGCCATATGCAAATCAGTCTGCAGCCTAATTTAATGGTAGCAATCTAGCCTCAACTGCCAGGCCAGGTCCTCCATGAACCGGAACACAAGCAACCCAGGACTTGTTCTGCCCTTATCAGGGATCCTCAGCCAGGAATAGCTTAATTTCAGTGGCACAGTGAGCACGGGACCCACGTCTGGCATACTGGGCATCAAAAACAAGGTGACGGATGGAACCAGTCATGAATTACTTGTGTTCTGGACACTTAGGAGTCAGGAATGCAATCAGCTACCACCAAACTTAAACATCATTTACACAAGAATATTTAGCCAGGGCCTTTCTGTACAAGCAGAATGGTATTGACGCATAAGAGGAGATTCTTCAATACTTGCCAATGCAGTTGGGGGTTTGGTTGACCAGGTCCACCCAGCACTCGCTAGTTGGGATGTAAGGGCTGCTTTGGAATTAAGTGTTAATGAGGGTTGAACAAAAGCGCAAATGTCCTTTGGGTGAATTAGTGTCGCACATTAAAAATAAAATTCTTGTGTTGTAATCCATTAGGTCGGGTGGGTGTTATTTAAAGGGTAGGAATTTAGTTTACACTATTTCAGTCACAACTAAAACTATATCAAATTTCATTATCAAGCAGGACTTTTTTTGATAGCAGAAGCACGTGCAGTGTTTTCACTATATTTCTTTTTCAGAATTACTGTGTGGATCCTATGCAGCGGAAGCACAATATCTTGGCAGGCTCCGATCGTTGGGACCACAACATTTTGATGTGTGCGGCTGTATGAAGGTTGCAGGGTATTTTTAACACATGCAACCGAAACATAGGACAGCCACATAGCCCCCGCAATGATAATCAGCAACATCCAGGATTTTAACACGTCTCAAAAAGGGAAAGGTGAACACGTAACCCACAGGCTCACACAGGTCACGCTAGCAATGGAAGGAAAGGTTATTCACTTTTGTCAATAGTTCAAATGAGATTCCTCCCAACCCCCCCCCCCCCAGTTTCATAAGCTGTAAATTAATTAGCCACCATTATGCCAAACAACAAATACCTTTATTTTTAAAAGTCTTTAAAATACTTTGTCTTACAAAGGCTATGCTTTTTTTCCATGGGGAAGCTGGCCTGTCAACTACCATCATGCTTATCTCCTTAGGATGTACCTCCAGTTAATTTTTCTAACACATTTGAGTAAACTTTGTCCCTACAGGGCATGTGACTTATTAATCTCAGGGCAGGCTAGCAGCAGATTTACCGTCTAAGGGTGCAACTTTTTTTGTCTCCAGCAATTGATCTTTCCACAGGTCAAAGCACCACAATATACATCAAGGGAGTAATTCAGCATGGAATACTCCAAAGGGAGCAGGGGGAACAGAAACATTTCAAAGGAGAAGTATCTGGTCATGCTCTCTGGTGTCCGAGTCAAAACAGTATTTTGAGGAGTGAAAAAACCTCCACTGTGCAGCCCAATAATTTCCAGCTAATTCCCAATGGAAGGTGGGCCAGTACATACCAGGAAGGCAACATTTACTTTCTAATTGTATAGTTTGATAACACAAAGTTAGCCATCTGGCAGATGACACATTCAAGCAACTGTAATGGTCTAACATTAGTATGCGACCAGCTGGAACATTTTATACATCTCTGAATAACTCACTGATACTCTTTTTAACCTAACAAGCACAAAGTCGGTCTAGCAGGCGAGAATGAGAAAGTGCAGATATTCAAAGGAATGTTACTTTTAAAAAATTAGTATGGGGACAAAAGGGACTTATTAATTTCAAAGGTTTTTTTTTTTTTTTTTTTTTTAAACATAAATAGGACCAAGACCCAGTACAGCAGGCAGAAACAGGAAAGGGCAGAAATATCGATTATTTGGTTTAATAATAAAAAATAAAAAAAAATAAAAAAAGAACACTTGCACTGCTTACGGGGAATGGATGTAATATGCCAGCAACTGTCCCCAAGAATACTGGAAACAATTCAGCAGTGGGTATGACTTGAATTTCACCCTACTGGTGGACGATATTGCCACCAAGTAAGCTAGATTCCCAAGGTAGAATTTGTGTTTGGGTACAAAGGGAACCCTCGCCCATTGAGCGTGTTTGGTCCATTCCAAAGTGGGAATAGGATTCCGATCAAAGAGAACTCCTTTTTAGCATTACTAAGAAATTGTGTGCGACTAGCAACTTGAAAAGAAATGAGTTGCTTGGTGACTCCAAAAGAAGATGTTGAGGATAGAGGAGGAGTACTGTTTCTCTGCTCTTGAAAGGAGCAGCAGATATGAGACTTCGGTCACCTCTTGATGCAACAGGGTTATAATCGGTGATTAAGCATCAGTGGCAAAATCTCTTCCACATCAAAGAGTAGCTGGTACAATTAGAAGGCCTAATTGCTTCTTTCACAATGTTCATGAAGTCCTCTTGAAGAAGGGAGGACTTCAGAGGCCAGGATGATATGCTGAAGGTATATCTTAACATTTCAAATTTGACCTCAACTTTAATGATAATGTGAAAATGTTTCTGATATCCTTCAAAGATATACAGAAGGTTGTTTTTATTCACTTGGTAGCATTCTTTCCAAATAAGTAGTGAATGTTAAGGTCTGGGTGCATATTCAATTTTGGTGAACAGATACTGAGGATGTGAACTCCACATGTTGCCAAGGGAATCTACCCCTAAGTACCAGGAGCCTGCTTATAAAGTCTTTATATGCAAACCTTCTGGAATATGTTCAACTGTCCGTGACAATGAGTGGACAAATGGTCAAGTCCACAGTAGTAGTGCCTCTCTTCATGTGGGATGAGACTCATGTCAATCCCTATTTCTTGCCAATAGTACACATTGCATTGAGGTTAACCAGCACCACAAACAATCTGTTTTCTGTAATAGACTGAAAATGCAGAGAGAAGAGCAAATGTCTCTAAGACCTGGCATAATATTTGCAGCGGCTGCTTCAAACACATCTAAACTGCAAGATCATGTCACTGTTCTGCCAATCAAATGTTACTAGAGGGGGAGTGACAGTATCATGGGAGAAACAGAGAATATCTATTCATAACATTATGTTTGGTTTACAAATGAGACTACACTGCCCCCAGGTTTAGAAACATCCACTCCTGACTGTTGTGAAAATTGCTTTCTTTGACTTTGTGAGTATCTTTGTAACAGCCTTGGCTGAAGGTGCAACAGACGGATCAAGTTAATGCAGGACAACATAACGCCCGGAAGTGCAGCAACCACTCTGCAAAATGTCCCCTGTAACAGACTGTGCAACTCCAAAAGAAAAAGGAGCCCACCCTGAGATGAAAACAGATTCATTGCTTGTTTGTCAACAGGGCTACACTGTGTTGGGATTCATGCAAGACCTTGAGACAACAGGAACTTTAGAATGTGTGAAGGATATACAGTGTTTGTTGCCAATCACATATCAAAATAAGAAGATGTGGATTATTCTTCATATGCATGGGTGGCAGCCATGGTTGGAGTTACAGATGTAGTATGAACTTTGTAGTGGCAGTGGTCTCAGACCCGTGCAATCTGGAGAAAGCATTGTTAAATTTTCTCAAGGTGATAGGAAAAAGGATACCATGTAGATCAATGTTTACATACTATCACCTCTTCTCAGGGGAACAAGGGGACTACTGTCACCATCTTGCAAATAGCCCTTAAAGCGAACCATATGTAATCATGACTATTATTGGCTGCCTTCCGTCATTTTGTACTTTATCTACCCAAAACAAATCTCCAAGTATAGGTCCGATAATTGTTCCTGTGAAGGAACATTTCATAATCCTGAGATTTATACTTCTTACCCCAGGATTGTCAGGGACTCTAAGAACACCAACTACTACGGTGTTCTTTTCCCAACTGAAGTAGACGCACTACAACATCCTTGTATGCTTTATTGAAAGTGCTGCTGTAAAGTCATAGCATCTTTTGTGGTCTCTCTTCATCCAGATACTGAAGAATCTGCTTATGGTGTCTGGAGGGTTGATGGAAAATCTTTTGAATGTGAATCTTGCAGTCTGTTTCTTCCTTTCCACCTCTACCTTCCACGGTGTGATTCAGTCTTTATTTCATGGACTTCTCATCAGCATGTGTACTGCACAGGCGTACCTAAAAGGGTAGATCCTCCATGCTACTTTGGATGTCAGGTTTCAGGTCTGATAATATAATCCAGGTCCATGTATTTGGCGAGTCACTATGAGCTATCCATAAATATGTTAAATTAGAGAATGTGACAAACTCTATTGAATAGGATGAAGACAGCTTACATTCTGGTATCATTTGTTCCATTTTCCTTTTTAAGCCAATGTGAAGCATTCAATCAATCAATCAGGATTTATAAAGCGTGGCTAATTACCCGCTAGGGTATCCAGGCGCTTGCAGGTCCCGGAGGCTTATTTGAACAGCCAGGTCTTGAGGGCCATTACGAATTCAGGAAGTGAGGTGATGGTCTAAAGGTGCGTGTGGAGGCTGTTCCAGTTTTTGCTGCGATGTGAGAGAAGGAGCATCCTCCACATCTGCTTTTGTAGATGCGGGGAGTATGGGCAAGTGAAAGGGAGGCAGAGCATAGTCTTGTCAACGGTTGGTGGAAGTTCAGGTGGTGGTTAATGTAAACGGGTCCTTGGTGGTGTAGAGCCTTGTATGCGTGGGGCAGCAGCTTGATTTGGCATCTCTTCTGTACGGACCGCCAGTGGAGCTGGCTGAGGTAGGGTGTGATATGGGTTCATCAGGGAAGGCTGAGGATGTGTTTGGCTCCAGCAATCTGTATGGTCTGAAGTCTCTAAGTGGTGTGTGCCGATTCCTATGTCGAGAGCATTGCCGTAGGACAGTCGGCCGGTGACAAGGGCCTGTGTCACTGTGCGTCTCATGTGTTGGGGTAGCCACTTGAAGATTTTACGTAACATACACAAAGTGAGGAAGAAGGCAGATGAAACGTCGTTGATCTGTGATTTCATGGTGAGCTTGTTGTG
This sequence comes from Pleurodeles waltl, assembly GCF_031143425.1. Lineage (NCBI taxonomy): Eukaryota > Metazoa > Chordata > Amphibia > Caudata > Salamandridae > Pleurodeles > Pleurodeles waltl. Next base: position 545,635,855 of record NC_090440.1, on the reverse strand, counting down.
AACGATTATTCTGATGTTTTTGGCGTGATCGGAGGGAGTGGGTGTGGGTCCTGGGTCTGATGGACACCAGAAGTCGTTCCATGGGTTGCTGCTAAAGATCAGTACTTCTGTCTTGTCTGTGTTCAGCTACAGGCAGCTGTTCCTCATCCAGTCAGCAACTCTTGTTATGCATTTGTGGATGTTGGTTCCGGTGGTGGAGGGGTCGTTGAAGAGTGAGAGGATAAGTTGGGTGTCATCTGCATAGGAAATTATGTTGAAATTGTGGGATCTGCCGATGTTGGCTAGCAGGGTCATCATTTATGCGCTGAAGAGTGTAGGCCTTAAGGATGAGCTCTGGGGGACACCACTTGGAGGTGAAAGGAGGGAGGTGGATCCTCCGGGTGCTTCCTGTGAGGAAGGAGGTGATCCATCCATCTGAGTGCACCCCCTTGGATGCCGATGTGGTGGAGTCTTTCGATCAGCATATCATGGGATACTGTGTCAAAGGCTGCCGAGAAGTCGAGGAGGATCAAAGTGCTGTTTCTCCTTGGCTGAGGAGGATTTGGATGTAGGCTGTGGCTCTGATCTGGGTAGTTTCTGTGCCGTGAGTGATGCGGAAGCCAGATTGGGAGGCGTGGAGGAGCTGGTTCTGCTCCATGTATGTCATGAGTTGCTTGTTAACGATCTTTTCCAGTAACTTTGCTGGGAATGGTAGAAGGAAGATTGGCCAGAGGTTTTTGGGTTCGCTTGGGTCAGTGAAAGGTTTTTTTGATTAGTGGTCTGACTTTAGCGTGTTTCCAGGCATCAGGAAATGTTGCGCTGGTTTTAGAAGTGTTGAGCAGGGTGATGAATTCCTGGGTGATCCTTTGGTTTCCAAGGTTGAAGATGTGGTGTGGGCATGGATCAGTGGGAGCTCCCAACTGGATGGATTTCATGGTGAAGGTGATGTCCTGGGTGGAGAGGATGTTCCAGGTAGTCAGTGTGTGGCTCCTGTCGGTTACAATGGTAGCGTATCTATTGAAGTTCGTAGGTGTGGGTTGGGGTTCAAAGTTTCTGTATATGGTTGTGATCTTGTCATGGAATAAGTGGGGGAGATTGTCGCCCAGCTCCTGTGAGGGTGTCATGTTTTTGCTGGCAGCCGGGTTGGAGAATTCCTTAATGTTGAAAAGTTCATTGGTGTTGGTGGGGCTGGTCTCAATGCATGCCACAAAGGCTGTCTACTTTGTTGCCATCAGCAGATGGTGGTAGAGGTTGTGGAAGGTCTTGAAGTCTGCTCTATCGGAGGAGTCCTTGCTGGCTTGCCATCTCTTCAGCTATTTGCTGTCTCATTTCACTCTTCTGAATTCTTGGGTGAACCATCTGGCCTTTTTAAAGGATTTTTGTCTGGGTGGTGCTCTTGATGGGGATGATGCTGTCGGCCCAATTGGTGATCCAGGCATTGATGTTTTTCACTCCCTGTTCGAGGTTGGTGGCGATAGTAGGTTGGAGGTGATGAGGATGTCCACCCAGCTGGTCTCTGAGATTTTGTTTCCACTCCAGTGGGGGGTGCTGGTCATCTTGGGGGTGGAGATGCGGGTGCTGGAGATGCTAAATGGAATGATGGAGTGATTAGTCCATGTAAGGTTTTTGACATGGCTGTATTTGACGCGGTAGCTGGAGATGAAAATGGGGTCCAGCGTATGTCCTGCGGTATGTGTAGGTTCGTGGACGATCTGGGTCAATCCGAGGCTGCTCATACTGTCGAGGATGTGTGCAGTGTTGTTGTCATTGGGGTAGATGTGGAAATTTAGGTTGCAAAGGAAGATTAAGTCCTCGGAGGCTTAAGCCAGGGGCACAAAGAAGTCTGCAATGGTGTTGCAGAAGCTGGAGTGCGGGATTGGGGGGTGGTTGTTGTAGGTGGGGGAGAGAGGGTAGTCAGTATGCTAGGGTGCCTCTGTTGGTTGTTTTGTTGTCCCGGTGGAGCTTGAAGTTCAGATGCTCCATGGAGGTGGTGGTGTTGTTGGTGGAGCACTGTATGGTCTCTTCGTTGATGATCACTGTTCCTCCTCCCGACTTGTTGGTGCAGTCCCGGTGAGCAATTTTATATCCCTTGGGGATCGCTGTGGCAATGTTTGGAGCAGATGTGGGGTTGAGCGAGGTCTCAGTGTGGAAGACGATGTAGGGAGCGAGTTTGGGGATGAGGTCCCATATTTCGGTAGAATGTTTGCAAAGTGAGATTGTGTTGAGAAGGGCGCATGCAAGTTGGTGTTCTTGTTCAGGTGGCATCTGTGGTGTGTTTGGTGTGGGGTTGGTCAGTGGACTGGTGTGTGTGCTGTGGAGAGTGAAGTGACAGTGAGTGTAGGTGAAAGGTTCTAAGATGGAGCATGGGTTGGCGTGGTGGCAGTGTTTGTAGTGGCATCTGGGGTGAACGGGGTAGAGCTCAGCGATGGTGTGTCTTTGGAGGGGAAGAAGTGGGAGGGGGGAGTGCCAGGGGTCATGGCACTGGGCAAGTCTGCTGTGGCCTGCATTAAGTAGTTCCTGGGGTGGGCGGGGCTTCTGTAGGCGGGAAAAACAGTGAGTGGGAAAACCTGGTCGGGAAAACCATAGCAGAAAAACCCAGGCAGCTGCAGTGTCACTGTAACAAGTCTGAAACAAGCAAGAACTGGAAGCCACAGGAAAGTGGCAGGCTAGGTTTGCAGGTGCCTTCTCATCAGCCTCTGTATACCCTCCCACATAGCACGTCCAATATTCTTTAACTGGCAGCAGAATAGGCTGGATGCAGTGACTGCACCCGTAGTATAGATGTTTCCCAGCTACAACTAAAGGTGGGGAGGGGGAGTGCCCAAAGAAAGGGAAACTCATTGAAGTTTGATATTTACACCCTTGCCCGACTGATAGTGCTTGGATTGATGCAGGTATTAGTGTAATATTCATTACTCTGTATTCCAGACCTGCCAGTTTGGGAACAGTTTCCATTAGCCCCATTAGAACATGTCACACTTTAAAAAAAAAAAAGAAGCCTGGTGCTATCAGAGTGATATGGATAGGAATGTCAAACTTACTGGCTCCTTTTTGCATTATGTTTAGGAAGATGACAAGATCAATCTGCTACAATGGCATGTCACAAATAATTTACTAGCTATTTCCATTCTCAGTACTCTGATATGCTGTCCAAAGCAGAAAATAAATAACAAACTAAATATCTTTAGAGATGTCTAAAAGAGTAAGGATCAGGATGAAATCAACCTGGACCTTCTTGTAGTAAGAAGGATCTTCATCAACCGACCAACTCCACTATCTCACACCAAATGTTTAGTGTGGGTAAACAGAATGGGGACAAACAGCAAGCAAAGGTTCAGTGTATGAACATTCACACAGTTATTATCAATCAATCAGTACTTCTATAGCGTTGCTAATCACCTGTGGCGTCTCAAGGTGCTGTTTGGGGTTGTGCTGCTCAATTGAAAAGCCAGGTCCTGAGGTCCTTCCTGAACTGCTTCAGTGTAATGCGGTCTGTCTCAGTTTGAAAGGTAGCGTGTTCCATGTCCAGGCTGCGAGGTAGGAGAAGGATCTTCCTCCTGCTGTGCTTTTTGAGATCTCAGGAATGGCTACGAGGGCGAGCTGGGACGAACGGCATTGTCTGTTAGGTATGTAGAAGGTGAAGCGGTGGTTGAGGTAAGCCGGTCCTATGTTGTGTAGTGCCTTGTAGGTGTGAATCAGAAGTTTGTATGTGATGCGCTTGTTGACTGGGAGCCAGTGTAGGTCTCTGAGGTGGGAGGAGATGCGGCTGTGTCGGGGGATCTCCAGGATGAGCCTTGCTGCTCCATTCTTGTAGTCTTGATTGCAGTTTCTTGGGGATGCCAGCAATGAGTGCACTGCTGTAGTCCAGTTTGCTACTGACGAGTGCGTGGGTGACTGTCCTCCTTCTGTCAGTTGGGATCCACTTGAGGATCTTTCGAAGGAATCGAAGGGTGTGGAAGCATGACAACGAGAAGCCAGTCACTTGGTGGGTCATGGACAGAGAGGAGTTCAGGATGATGCCCAGACTGTGTGTGTGTTCAGTGGGAGGGGGCGAGTTTCCCAGTGCGGTAGGCCACCAGGAGTCGTTCCAGGTGGAGGGAGTGGAGCGGATTACAAGGATCCCCATCTTGTCCGAATTGAGTTTGAGGAAGTTGGCTTCCATCCAGGCGGTGACTGCTCTCATACCATTGTGTAAATTTCCCTTGGCCTTTACAGAGTCACCAGGCAGGGAGCAGATCAGTTAGGTATCGTCAGCGTAGGAGACTACGTATAGCCAGTGTTTGATGAGTTTGGCGAACGAGGCCACGTAGATGTTGAAGAGCGTTTGGCTGCGTGATGATCCTTGGGGCACTCAGGAGCATGTTTCTTTGGGTTCTGAAGTGAACAGTGGTAGTCTGACACACTGTGTTCTTCCAGTGAGGAAGGACCTGATCCAATCCAGTGCTTCACTGCGGATGCCGCAGTTGTGGAGTCAGGCGCAGAAGATGGAGCGGGAGACGGAGTTGAATGTGGCGGAGAGGTCTAGGAGAATGAGTGCAGCATTGTCTCCATGGTCTAGTATGGCGCGTAAGTCTGTGGCTGCTAGGAGTGCTGTTTGGGTGGTGTGGTTGCTCCTGTATCTGGATTGGGATGGATCCAGGATATGGTGTGTCTCAAGGAATCCGGTGGGTTGCTGGTTGACGGCCTTTTCCATTACTTTTGCTGGGAGAGGGAGCAGAGAGATGGGTCTGTAGTTTTTCAGCTCCCTTGGGTCAGCAGTGGGTTTCTTGAGTAGCGGGTTGATCTCGGTGTGCTTCCAGTCTGGTTGGAAGGTGGTGTTTGCGAAGTATTGGTTGATAGTCTGGCAGAGCTCTGGTGCTATGGTCGTTCTGGCCAGGATGAAGATGTAATGAAGGCATGGATACAAAGGTGCTCCTGAGTAGATGGAGTTCATGAGTTTTTGGGCATCCTCTGTGGTGATGGGAGTCCAAGAGTTTAGGATCTGGTGTGGTGGGGGGGTCAGTGGCGGTGTTTGTGGGCAGTGCGTGCGAGTTTTGGTTCTTAAAGCCTTTTTATATGTCCTGGATTTTCCGGTGGAAGAAGGTGGCGAGTTTGTCGCAGAGGTCTTGAGAGGGAGGGATGGATGAGATGTGTGTCCCGGAGTTCGTGAACTCTTTGACGATGGAGAAGGGCTCCTTGCTGCTGTGAGCACTGGTGCTCAGGCATTGTTGAATGGTGGCTTTTTTGGCGGCTCTGCAGTTCTGGTGGTGCATGGTGACTGTGTTCTTGAAGGCTAAGCCGTTTTCAGCTGATTTGCTGCTCCACCATTTCCGTTGCAGTTGCTTGCAGGAGCATTTGGACTCTTGTAGGTTTGTCATGAACCATCTAGGTGTTTTGCTTTATCGGTTTCCTGTGGTTTTTCTGACGGGGCTACGCTGTTAGTGCATTTCGATATCCAGGTGTGTAGATTACGTGTAGAGTCATTTGCGTCTGCTGCGTCAGTTGGGGGGTTAGTGGCAGAGTGCGTTGGTGAGTTGCGCTTCTGTGATTTTGCCCCAGCTTCTGCCAGGGGGTGAGGGGTATAGCAGCGTGGCGTGTCCTTCCTCGTGAAGGTGAAGTGGACGCACTTGTGGTCAGTACAATGGTGTTCGGAGGTGTGAGAGAAGGTGATGATGTTCCCTGCTGAGAAGACTGGGGTCGAGGGTGTGTCTGGCTGTGTTGGTGGGGACTTTGACAAGTTGTTCAAGACCAAGTGTTGCAAGATTGCCCAAGAGGTTTCCGGATTTTTTCCCCAACGCATGGGTGATACTGATTGTCTTTCTCTGCCTGCAAGGGGGACGAGACATCGGCCAATTTTTGGTCATTATCCCATTACCACACTTCTATGCATGGAGCCCTAAGTATCAATGGATGGTGAAATGTCCACTTTTGTAGAAAAATGATAAAAACCAACAACTCTGTAGATTGCTTCTAAGCTTGAAGCAGACCAGTGCTTTCTTTTAAAAGAAAAACCTATTTAAAACGATATTTAAATTAAATGAAAACAGGATGTGGTATGTTATTTTCTGTTAAGCTTATTAATCGGGAGATGATTTTTGCACAAATCTTCATTTACACAATGTTTATAGACCATAACAATAAAACTTCCAATTTGCATGTGACACAATTGGTTACTAACCATGATATTCATACTTTGAGCATGGGTATACATATGATTTATTAGTGAGATCATTAAGGACATGATTACTACTATGTGCAGAGATATGGCTAACAAGCAACATATATAACAGATGTTCAGTTTTACTATTTGACGTCTTTAACTTAAAGTGGGTTAGAATGGTAATCTTGAGATACGAATGGAGTAAAAGCCAAATATCTCTGGGACGCGCAGGAAAGTGTAGATGCATAGAAGTCCATGCTGTCAAGACCGAGTCTTTATGATTTTGGAAGGGAACCTCCACCCCATCTCATAGTGACCCTGCACTTTGCCAGAAGACAAGCCAATGCTGCAAACCAATTTCTTTGTTTGAGGAAATCTTTGATATAGCCCAGTAAGCCATGATGTAGGGAGGGAGTAAGGGAAACAGAGAAGGTTTTGAATACTGATTCTCAGAATGCAATCATAGGTGAACAGGCCATGCCAAATTGTAATAGTTGGCCATGGATTTGCACCATCTGGGGCAGCTCGAGTCTGTAGTAAGGCCTACAGAACATAATTGTGCAACAGTGTAGTATACTCTATGTTGTAATTATTTGAAACATGTTAGTCTATGTCTGCTTTTAAGCAATATTTTTTGAAGTTCCCAAACTTACCAACCTATTCAATAAATGGTCTAGACTCAGTCAGACACAGTATTTTAAGCAAACCTAGCTAAAACCAAAAAAACACTTCAGGAGGTTCGAACATTTAGAGAAACAAAACGATATTAGAATACACTCACCTTCCTGGCTTGTAAAGTCACTGTGCGCAATGGGTAGATCCATCCGGATTCGCTTCAAGCAGGTCTAAATGAAAGGAAAACCATTTAAACTACCCAGGTTTACACATTACCTACTTTTAATTCTTCATGTTCTTTGATAAACTGTTTGATATGCTTCAAGTAATTTCAACAAGAACAGTTGCATAGCCATTGTGAATAACTGGTGGGAATGACTTATGAAAAGTGCAGCAGTTGCCTACACAAACACGCATTGCAACTAAAAACATAGTATAAAAGAAAGTGATCTGTAATTGAAGTCAACATTAATGGGGAAAAGCAAATTCATGGTTACAAAGTAGCATAACATCAGGATAAGCCACCAACAACCTCCTTCTTTGGTCTGTGCTACGACAGACCTAAGTTCAGCCAGAGAGTACCTGTGGATAACAGATGCCAGTGAAGTAGCATGAGGACAGCTGAGTGCTCCATGGATGTGCAGCACCTAATTCCTTTCAGCCCCTCTTGGTGCCGCAAAACTGCCACTGCAAAAATGTTACACAAAATGTGATCATCCAATGAATGGGGTGAAAGGAGGTGGCAAAAAACAATAAGGCAAGGGAGGATACCTAAATGGGCAAGATGACCTAGTCACGTGGTTTTAAATATGACATTTCCAGTATTTGCTGAATCTTTCAAGTGTTTGAATGGTGTTACTCTTTAATTTCTGAAAAGCACAGTTTTCTTTTTAATACTTCTAAATTATCTATAAACTCACAATGGAGCACACTTGTGAGGGGTCACCATCTGATTCTTGAAACGAGGGCTCTTACTTCACTGTGAGTCACATGTGCAGTGATCATCATATTGCTATGTGTTTTTCAAGCAGTATGGGTACACAGACACATCTGGCAAATCTATGTGTTGGAGAGATCATAACCAATGCAAGAACACAGCCCTGGTAGTTCAATACCATGGGGTATGTTAACTTCAGGTTGATTGTGCCTTTAAGGTTCTCAGAAGCTTTACTTTCTCAGAGAGCACAGAAAGAAGTTAAGTTTCTTATTGAGGTGTGAGTGTGATGAAGCATTCAGTTGTAACTGATTTTCAAACTATGCTCCTGGTCTGACAGTGAAAAGGGTGGTTTGTTTACAAACAAAAAACACTCTTGATAAACAATCAAGGTTATAGATATGCAACATGTGCATCTGAATCACGGTATAATTTGCAATTTTAATAGAACAGGAAGCCCATCTGAGGAATAATCTCATGAGAAACCTTGTAACATACAACAGATGAAGGGATCTCTGTTGGAGGCTATCTTCGGGATGAAAGAGGATAAGATAGTCTAATGTTAAATGTAAAATTAATTTAGATAGGAAAGAGGCACACTGTCAATTCATGATGCAATAAAGAGCTCACTGACACAGAAGGTGTGACTCATCCACCCTGCCCCCGAGCTGATGTAGTTAAACAGCTACTTTGAAAATTCCATCCAGAATAATTATTTGCACATGGTGAAATACCTCCCCCCCCCACCATCCGCTCAGCACCCGGTTATTCAAAACACATCTGCTGACCTACAGAGGGTCTGTTAAACCACCTGTTGTGTGTTGCAAAGGGAGATGGTTTAAAGTGATGTGTTAATTCTAAGACAGCAGCAGATCTTTGTCAACCTCCCTCAAGAGTGTTCTGGATCTTATGCATTCGTTTGGTGAAATGCTATGGTGGTGTTTTTCTGGTTTAAGATGGTGCTCAGATGCACGTTTTCATAACTGGGTAGATGGCCCTTCCACCCAGCTGTTTTATGATGTAGGATTTCTGACTGATTGGTCACCTTCCCTGGACTGTCAGGTTGATCATATGCACATCTCAGATGCACCCAAGACACTGGTAAACAACTTCGGAGTGTGTGGCAGAGACTTCTGTAAGAGTATCCCCTATTGGCATAGTGCCCTTCTCTCACTTTCAACTTAATGAACGAAGACTACAAGAGGCCATTAGTTGTCTCAATCTCCTGTTGTCTTGCTCCATTGTTCCCCCAGATGACCCCCCATCACCAGGCCTAATGTTGATTATGGTGTTTGGAAATACCAATATACATAACCTACTTGGCCACTGAATAGGAAACTATGTAAATTAAGAACAGGAATGAAAATCTGATCAGGGACTTCTCAAAGCAAGCTTCAATAACTAAGACTACACTGACAACTCACAATTGTCCATGCAAGCTTTGCCATGCCATGACGGGATCCTGGTCCTCTAATCTGTCCATCACTCCCTACTCAACACTCCAAGGCAGAAGTTCACCCACAGAAATAACAGTAAAGACATCTATTCGCATCAACGTGTTTAAGGAATAGGACTCTTCAGTGGTCAAAAACTTGTCTCTGTTAGATAAACAATCAGTCATTGAAGCATCTTCATTATCAATAGCGGGGACAAAGACTTTTGAAAGGTACCCCATTCAACACGTTCTTCTGCTGGTACAAGAAGAACCAGATGTAGAGCTGCTGGGAAGAGCCAGTCTGTTTTCGACATCTCCTGTTCCCTGGGATCAAGGGTCTTGAATAAATTAGCTAGAGAGTCTAGCAAATGGCACAATGAAAACAGAGGCCAGAAAAGGACTAGTACAAATAATATTGCAAACCTTATGTCTAGAACTACACAGTGATAAAGTACATGAACAGTGATAGCTGATTTGATGATTCATGCAACAGTACCTGCATTCAGGTACGTAGGCCAGGTACCCTGTAGTGTAGTCATGGAGGTGGGATGGCAGAAGGGAGGCAAAGAGAATGAGATAAAGGAGAGGGGAGCAGTACCATCCAGAAAAAAGAAATGTAAAAGAAATATTGTCAATCTCACATTGCTGACCAAAACAGTGGCAGCAGACAAAAGGTGGACAAAGTAGTGCAGAGTACAAATGGGAGGAGACAAAAGGAGACAGATTTGGGCAATGCAGCCCAGGGACATGGACAAAGAGCTTGTCTCCAGAACCAGTAGCCAGGTGTGAGAGGTGCTGGATTGAAAAATAATCCAAATAAAGTGCAATGAGTGGAAAAGGACAAAAACCTATTCCGGCACCATATTTTTAGGGTATCTTCATAAAATGCAATTACATTCAAGGACTCAGCTCTCATTTACAGCGACTCCCAACTAATTTACATAGTGAAGTGAGACTTCTGAATATCGATCATAGATTAAAGCCCACCAGGACCTACAGTGCACATGGCTGGTAGTGATAAAACATCTTTGAAGCAGGGAATTCAGCATGGTAAGTTTATTGGCAACTGAACTTGCGGAGTGTAATAAAACAGAATATATTAAGTTGTGAACAAAATGATGCTAGAGTAGTAACCCTCCACTTCCCTTCGCCACTCCACTGGTAAACTCAGAAAAAACAAAGAGGGTAACAAGGCAAAATGCACATTAAAACCAAATTATGGGCAAGCGATACTGTGCAAAGAGTAATGCTTAAAAAGCCTAGCGAGTCAAAGGGTCCTTTTGCCTATTGATGAAGTCTCTGGTTTAAAGGGAGAGAGGCTTATTACAAGGTAATTCCTAGCAAAGCAAAGGTAGCTAAAGAAACATCCTGAATTAAGAATACAACAACAAACGATACTACAAACGAACTTAGGAGTCACCTCTGCTGAACACAAACACAATATCTGCCAAAACACCAATTAAGTGACTGCTCGAGGCAGCTAGAAAAAAAAAACTTGTAGGCCTGGACCCCGATAGGGCAGAATACTCCCTTCTTTGCCTTAAACATTCCTACTACGTGGAGGGGAACAAATGCGGATTACCCTTTGCTAATCGCTTGCACGTCGAGAGAGAGACTGCTAAGGTGGATGGTTCGGAGGTCAGGAGTGATGAACTCATCGCCTTGCGATTTCAGGAATTCTATGAAGATCTTTACAAAGCTCAATCCATAGCCTTGACGAACATAGATAGCTACCTCTACCATGCACATACCACACGACTCACCACAATACAAGCGGAGGAGTTAGACAGCCCAATTTGCATAGAAGAAGAGATAGCAGCTATTAATCGACAGAAACTCCTTAAATTGACAGGACCAGAAAGCATTCCAGCAATATTTTATAAGACATTTTGCAGCAGCTTGGCCCCCATGCTGACCTGTTTATTTAATTTCATCACCAACCTGTTTACTGTGCCTCAATCTATGACTGAAGCATCCACAGTCGACATCCCCAAGCCAGGAAAGTAGAAACGCCTACCTACCGACCCATTGCCCTCATTAACGTTGATGTCAAACTTTTCACCAGCGTTTTGGCAGCTCGCCTGAACCCACTTATGCCGTGCCTGATACCCCCCAGACCATGCAGGGTTCATCCCCCACAGCAGTGTAGCGATAACACTAAAAGGATTCTCCATATGATAGGAACAGCCACCGGTTCCAAACGGGAAATCCTGATTCTAGCCATAGACGCAAAAAAGGTATTCAATGGCGTCCACTGGCACCATCTAGCAGCAACACTCATGCACTTTGGTTTTGGCTCACAGTTCCCCAACTGGATACTTAGTAATTATGGTCACCCTAGGGTGACCGTTAGAGTGAACAGCCACACACTGATCCCCTTTCCCATCCGTAGGGGCACCCAGCAGAGTTGCCCGCTTTCTTCACTATTATTTGCGCTCTACATGGAGCCCTTTGCTCAAAGAATCCATGATCACCCACATATCACCGGGGTCCAATTTAGCGGAGAAACCCATAACATTTGCTTATATGCAGATGACGTCATTGTAGCTTCGGGTGATCCGCAGAAAACCCTACTGGTATTCTTGGGGGAGGCCGGGTTGTTCAGAGGGGCAGCCGGCTTTCAAATTAACATCAATAAATAGCAGGCCCTTAACCTTACAGTCCCCACCCATATTTAAGAACAACTCTCTGGCCAATTTCGGATACAATGGTCATCGACCTCTGTCCCCTGCCTGGGAATTCAACTTGCCCCAACAGTGTCTGGTACGGCATTACCGAACGCTCGCACTTTACTCAGACAAGTCACACAAGACCTAACCCGATGGAGATTGCATCGCCTTTCGAGGCTAGGCCAGACTGCTGAGCTCAAAAGGACTGTCCTGGGCCCCTTTTTCCTCTTCCAGAGCCTACCGATTCAGCCTCCAGCAGGGACAATCCGAATGTTACAACGAGCCCTGCTCCGTTTAGTATGTGTGGATAAACGCAGAGGGGGTTTGGGCATTCCCAATCTCCTAGCCTATTAACAGGCCGCTCAACTCAATAACATTGTAGCGTGGTCCCGGGCTGAGTCGGAGAAACACTGGCTCTTTATGGCCATGCAGTGGCAGGCACACACTTTTGGAAAGTCACTTTCTTGAGGAGACCACAGAGAGCCTGGGGTCTTTACTCCTCCCCAGATACCAGATTGGTGCTCTGGGCATGAGACAGTGTGGCAGACCCTAAAGGATTAACTTCATTTCCCTCTCCCTTGACGCTCATAATGGGAAATATAGACTTCACACCAGGGATGAATTAAACTGCATTTCAGCCGTGGCAAACCACCAGTTGCTGCTTGGATGGACACCTTTATGGCGCAGACGGTATTCTCTCTTTGGAGGAGCTAAAAGAGGACTTTGCACTCCCAGAGACAGAGCACCTCCAGGCCCAACACTGGCTTTCCCATCCCACCACGAGAGAGGGGGTCCACAGACCCAGACACCTTTTGAGAAATGGCTCATCACAAAAAATACAGATAAATGGCATGATTACAGATCTATACAGCATTTTACTTCATGTTTCCCTATTATCCAATACCCCAGTGCAACACCGCTGGGAACTCGAGATCGGAAGAAGCTTCATTTTTTGAGTTCTTTTGTTCTGACTTTCGATATAGGCAATGTTAAGCTTAAATTTGAATGTCTGTTCATTTACATAAAAAGGGAAAAAATTGATTTTAACTACAAAAGACCAATTAAGCTTTTGCGTTACACTTATTTACCTACTGCCTGTTTCTCTCATCCTACCTTACTCTGTTTTTCTTTTTATACTACAGATTCTTTATCTACTGTTGCTTCAATCACATGTAAAGCGCACCAATACCATAGGTGTAATTATACTACAAAACACATTACATTTTTTTTTAAAGTTTAGCAAAAAAAAAAAAAACGAAGTCATTCTGTAAAGGGCAAAACATCTGTGCGACTATTACTACACAAGGGAGCTATGGCATCTAAAAACAGACTTCATTTATACCTCCACAAAGCATTTCACTAAAGCAAAGTAGGAGTCACTCACCTGGACTGTTTTTTTTGCGCCCAGTGCCTCAAGTTTATTGATGAAGTCTTCAAATGGCAGTTTTGGGTACAACCTGTGAGCCCAGTGCTCCATGTGCCTCAGAAGCAGTTTCAAATCTTCTGCCTACAACAGCAATGAGATGCACATTACCACACAGTTACAGTAATGTGGTGTTGAATCCTCTTAGGAGTCAAACCACAGGTGCATGGGTAGCATTTTGCAGTCAGTCAGGTCATTGGTAAGTACGAGAATCCACTCCTGCTCTCAGAACAATACAAGGTGAAATAATATATGAAAAAATGCATACTCAAGAAACTGTCAACTAAACCATGCAGTGAGGGTTATGGTCCCACTTTAGGAGACATACTAACAATACAATGTAATTAATGCATGCATATACACCCTGCATGAAGACCAGTGATTACTCAGAGAACACAACAGAAGTAGGGCCACAGTGGAGGAAGCAAGAATGAAAGGGAAGTATAGAGTTGGGGAAAGGAATATTTGCTAGTTCTATAAAGTGGGCATAGGGAACATACAGGGACTGCGGAATTCTATCTACTCTTCATCTCTCTCAACCTCTGTAGATTACAAAACAAAAGTCAAACAGTTAGGAACATCACTAGTAAGCATGCCTAAGGAGTGCACCAGTTTAAAGTGGAAATTAAACATTTAATTCTATGTCGGGCTGGAGAAGAGGATTATGCTTTTAATTCTTGCTTTATTACAAAAAAATAACTGCAGCCCTCATAAATATTACAGAAACTATATTTCCCCAAGACGCTGAAGGGGAAAAAATGTAGTCCATAATAAGCAATAGCCATTCGAGTAATAGTATTAATGTCCTTAATTCTATGCTCCCATCCTCTTTTTTCCCTGACCCCTCACTAAGATAAGCGGCTCCCTTGGCTTTCCCTTATTCCTTTGTGTATTGTTAGCAAATTGTACTCCCTTATACCTGTCAACTTACAAATGTATTTCACCTTGTGAGGAGGCGGGTGGGCTTCGTCCAGAGAGTGACCTAAGACGAACTATGGCCCTCACCAAGTCCCCGCACCAAGTCCCCGCACTCCCTTCCAAAAAAGGGTTCTTGGGAAGGGTGTGGGTGAAAAGTTTCACTCCGCTGGTGGAGTTCGATAGGTTTTGCCCTCTCTGTGTTCCACTTGGAGCGCAGGGTTCCAGCACAACACCGCCAACCATTGTATGGCGAAGTTTCTCTCATGCTTGCCAATGTTAAGTTGGTGAGTGAAAATTTGAGTTCTCTAGTGCTACTTTTGGGTACTAGAACGCTTCCTGGCGAGCTTTCTCAAAGCAGGCAGTCATGGGAGGTTGCGACCATTAGCACTGATCAAGCTGCCGCTTGATTACAAAATCAGCTTGAGTAGCTGTGCCCTCTAGCACACCGCATGGTGCCATTCGTGCTGATTTTACATTGTGGAAGAAGCTTCCTGTGCTAAAACTCCACAGAACTCGAACTTTGCTGAGTGAAACTCAGAGTTCTGCCCAGGCCTAGTCTTGAGGCTGTCGCCAATTTCCTGGGGTGTTTTCACACCTCTTAATGATCACCGTCTGCTCCAAAGTCAAACTGGAAAGCCACTTATACAATGGTTTTGAGCTTGTCTTTTCTGCCATCATGTGATTTTGGCTCACAGTGGCGCTGTACGATTCGGCAGTTCTGTTATACTGTTTGTACGGTTACAAGTAATGCAGGCTTGACTCCTTTTGCTTTGTCAGGTCGTGCTCATGTTAGGCTTTGCTTATTTGCAGGGCGACTGTGTGGACAATGCATTTAATAGGCTAAAAGCCTGGCCTGTTCAATAGTACACAAGTAGTGAAACTGGGCACAATTGAACCCACGTTGGGTACCTCAGGTGACACTCCTTATCAATTCTAGCTAGGTGACCAATCCCCCTTTCAGGGCTATTTAGGGTCTCTCTCTTGGGTTGGTCCTCAGATTCGGCTTGCAAGATTCCATCAGGGCTCCTCTGCAACCTTCCTTCAACTTCTAGCCGCTTGAACCATGACTGGACCCTCCAGGAACCGACAATCTACAACAACAAAGAAGAATCTTCTTGCAGCATTGTTTCCATGGCTCCTTCCAGCTTCTGCAACATTTCCCTGGCTGTGCATCCTCTGAGGGGGTGGGGGCAAGTCTTCAGCCTGCATGAGAAGGAAGAAAGAATCTGCCTTAGAGTGAAGGAGTCACTCCCCTGCATCTGCAGGCACCTAGTGCAACGACGACCAGCTGCGTGGATCTCCTCCCATCATGAGCTGCGTGGATCCTGCATCACGGTTGGTGGCCCGGAGTAGTCCTCTTGGTCCTCTGCCAGCTGTCCAACTTGGTGGAGGTAAGCCCTTGCCTTCCCACGCAGGACAGTACCCTTGTGCACTGCATCTCTTGCAGCTGCCAAGGCTTGTTGGCATCTCCTCTAAGGGATCTTCAGGCTACGTGCAGCTCCAGCCCCCAGCACTACTTCCTGCGACGCACAGCCCTCTGCGTGGTTCTCCTGCAGAGTGTAATCCCCTTCTGTAATACTGCATGGGCTCCTTAGGAGACTCCTGTGTCTCTGTCCAGTGGGTGCTGCCTCTGCTCCTGTGGACTCTCTGCGACGATGAAGGACCCCTGTGACTCCCCCTCCTGGGTTGACTCCTCCTGGGCCTTGCTGGACCCCCACAGCACCACTTTCCGCCAACTGCGATACTTGCCTTTGCCAAGGCTTGTTGGTGGACTTCCTGCACCAACACTCGTCTGCAATCCTCCTTCCAGCGTGGGACATTTTCTGCATCCTTCAGGAATTCTCCTCCGGCTCCAAGGCTGCAGTGCTGACCGCCTCTTCATCACCGTCTGCCAACTCCTGCAAGTACAGCTGGGTAGGTAGTAGCTAGCAGCTCCTACTCCTCCTGGACTCCACTGTGACTCTTGGACTTGGTCCCCTCTCTCCACAGGACTTCCTCTCCAGGAATCCACTGCTGGGTTATTGTAGTCTTGTCCGGGTGTCTTCTTTTCCTTCCTTTTGGGTGGTTTTGGGGAAATTCCAGTGATTTACTCCTGCTTTCCTGGTCGCTGGGTGTAAGGGAGGGATGGGGGCGGAATACTGTGTTACTTACCTCTGTGGTTTCCTAGTACTCCCAGCTCCCCTCTACATATTCCACTTACCTAGGTGTGGGTCCAGCATTGGCATTCCATTTTTTTAGCATATGGTTTGGGCTCCCCCTAGAGTCACTATTGTCTAATTGCATTTGCACTGATTTATACCTTTTTCTATGCCTATTTCTGATTATTAGTGTATATATTTAGTTCTGCTTTCTTATCTTCTAAGGGAGTATTACCTGCTTAGTAATTTTGGTATTGTGTCACTAAAATAAAGTACCTTTTTTTGTAACACTGTGTGGTTTCTTTCATGTGTGTAAGTGCTGTGTGACTACAGTGGTTTTACATGAGCTTTGCATGTCTCCTAGATAAGCCTTGGCTGCTCATTCACAGCTACCTCTAGAGATCTAATAGGGGAACCCTGGACCATAGGTACCCACCACACGCCAGGTCAGCTTCCTACAACATCCATTAAAATAATCTTTGGACAAAAGCTTTTTTAGAGGGTCCAACCAAGGAAGAGGGCTCTCAGCTGGCCACCTTTCGACCCAAGACTCTCAAAGAGGTCAATTTACCCATCTAGGAGGGTGGCAAGATCACAACTCCTTCGGCAGGTTCCTTCCAACTAGAGGAGCCAACAGAGGACATGGCTCCCCATGCAACTTCAGAGGCAACAAGACCAACAACTTTACATTTTCTGTTAAGTCTAAGCCCATTTTCACTTGTACGTGTATGGGAAAGGCTGCCATAGTTTTATCACTACTGACAGAAACTAACTAACCATGCTTGGTGTTAGAAATGGGGTGTCTAATTAGCAGTCGGTTTGCACCCTGGCCAAGTAGGGACCCTCACTCTAGTCAGGATAAGGGAGATACCTATTTCAGATAATCCATGCTCACCCCTCTGGTAGCTTGGCACAAGCAGTCAGGCTTATCTCAGAAGCAATGTGTAAAGCATTTGCACATAACACACAGCATACAGTGAAAATACTACAAAAGGACATCACACCAGTGTTAGAAAAATAGCCAATATTTTTCTGTGTAAAACAAAACCAAAACGAGAAAAATCCAACATACTGTAAAAAAGATATGAATTTTGCAGGAATTACTTAAAAATACACTTCTTGAAGCTGATAGCTCCGTCTGGGTCTATCACGACGTTGTGAACAACAAATCCAACACTTCAGGCTGGCCGCTGCATCGCTGACCAGCTACGGTGTCGGGAAGACCCGCAAACAGTACCTTGAAAATGCAGGGAGTCGAGATCCGGAATGTGGTGTCGCTGGAGTCGGTTCTGGAGGTCGGTGCGAGGGTCATCGGGCCCTTGAAGTTACATGCGTTGCAGATCGAACTCCGGGCTGATGACGAAGTCAGGAGAGCTGGCATTGATGGTGTCGGGGCTGCAGTGCAAAGCAGGACAATGCGATGTGCGGTGCCCACAGGTCATGGTGCAGGCAGCGGCTCGGTGACAGCGTCAGTGAGCCCAGGGTTGCACTGTGAAGTGTGGCGGGGTGGTGCGACGTGCAGTGACTCCAGGTCACGGTGCAGGCAGCGTCATCGTCATTGCTGAAGCGCTGTTGTCAGTAGGCCCAAAGCCGAGGTACGACGCGAGGCAGGCTCCGTGTGGCGCCTACGGGTCACGGTGCAGACAGGAGAATCTGTTGACAAAAATGTAAGAGTTGATGGCACTAGCATCGGTGTACAGGGGCTGCAGTGCGGGACGGTGCATTGTGTATCTCACGAGCAGTGTCCTCAGGCCACGTGCAGGCAGTGGCGTCGGAGTCAGCATGGAGCGGCAGCATCAGGGATGCCAAGGCTCCAGTGTGAGCAAAGTGATATGGAGTGCGAGCTCACAGGTCACAATGCAAGCAGTGGCTCGGTGACAGCGTCAGGTGGCGGTGAGACCAGCGTGACGGGGCAACGTAGGGCACAGCTCTGTGCGGTGGCATCAGGTCACTGGGCAGTCAGCAGCGTTCTTGACGGCGTTGCAGTGCTTTTTCTTCTGTCGCAGCACAAAACACACAGTTCCCAGTGCTGTGGGCAGATGAAGCTGAAGTTCTTGATATCTCTGAGATTTCCAACAGGAGGCAAGCTCTACTCCAAGCCCTTGGAGAAATTTCACAACCAGGATACACAGCAAAGTCCAGTCTTTGCCCTCTTTAAGGCAAAAGCAGAAGCATCAACTGCAGGCCAACCCAGCAAAGCACATGCAGCAAAGGGGCAGTACTCCTCCTCCAGCTCTTCTCCTTGGCAGAGGCTCCTTTTGATCCAGAAGTGTTCTAGAAGTCTGGGGTTTCGGGTCCACGATTTATACTCATTTCTGCCTTTGAAGTAGGCAAATGTCAAAGGAAAGTCTTTGTTGTTCACAAGATGCTGCCTTGCCCAGGCAGCATCTCAGACTGAATTGTCTGAGGACAGGCACAGCCCTTTCAGGTGCAGGTGTCGGCTCAGTCCTCCCCACTCTAGCCCAGGATTCTCATCAGGATATGCAGGCTACACCCCAGCTCCCTTTGTGTCACTGTCTAGAGGAAATTCACACACAGCCCAAATGTCAGTCTGACCCAGACATGGATCCCACAGGTAGGCAGAGGCACAGAATGGTTAAGCAAGAAAATGCCCACTTTCGATAAGTGGCATGTTCAAACAGAGAATCTAAAACACAACCAAAAGATGTATTTTTAAATTGTGAGTTTAGAAACCTCAAATCTCTATCTTCTCCAAATGGGAAACTGCACTTAAAAGATATTTAAAGGTGGTCCCCATGTTAACCTATGGGAGAGAGATAGGCCTTACAATAGTGAACCCCGCATTTGGAAGTATTTTACTATCAGGACATGTAAAACACACCAGTACATGTCCCACCTTTTAAATACACTGCATCCTGCCCATGGGGCTACCTAGGGCTACGTTAGGGGTGCCTTATATGTAGTAAAAAGGAAGGTTTAGGCCTGTCAAGTGGATACACTTGCCAGTGCCAGACTGCACACACAGACACTGCAGTGGCAGGTCTGATATATGTTTACAGGGCTACCCATGTGGGCGCCACAATCAGTGTTGCAGGCCCAATAGTAGCACTTGATTTACAGGCCCTGCGTACCTCTAGTGTACTTTACTAGGGACTTACTAGTAAATTAAATATGCCAATCAATGATAAACCAATCACAATTACAATTTACACAGGGAGCACTTGCACTTTAGCACTGATCTGCAGTGGTAAAGTGTGCAGAGACAATAAATCAACAAAATCAGATCAGAGGAAAATAGGAGGAAGCAGGCAAAAAGTTTGGGGATAACCCTGCAAAAAGGGCCATTTCCAACACTTGGGTACTGCAAACCATCGGGGGTTCCAAATGGAATTTTATGGGCCTCCCCATTAATGGCAGGGACCGAAATCCATCAATTTTTTTCAAAGGCACAATCCTCTCTGATAGTCCAAGAGGTAAGCGAACTGGAAAGGAAAAGGGCTGTAAGGCACACATTTCCCATTCCTGAGGATTTGTCACCAACACGTTTCTAGTACAAATAGACAACAAGGGCTTCCAGTCAATAAGCAAGATCAAGGACTTACACAGGTGGATGGTTTTTTGCCCTTTCATATGGAGATACACTCAGATAAGGAGGTTGATTGTTTATTTCAATGATTTCCACTGATGGATCAATGCTCTTGCAGACTGATTGGTAATTTCAGTCTGATGGTCTTGATTCTTCAGGACCTAGGATTTGTGATAATCAGTTATGTATCCAACCCAATCAATTACGTTCCTGGGGTTTGTTGTAGACTTAGTTTCCACAAACCTCAACTACTGAACTCAAAGATTATAAATACCCGGAAAGAACTTCGACGCCTCTTGACCAAGTCCAAGATATCGCTCAGGAAACTGGCTCATACTGTGGGCCTCCTACAAACTGGAAAGCCACTTCCCAGTGCCATATCTTTGGGAGCGATGAAACCCATGAAGGCAGTGGACCGCAGGAGAGGTTTAAGTTACTCCGAATTGGTGGAACTCTGAGGATGCCAGAGAAGAAATAAGATGGTGGCTCCTGTGGGAAGCTGGTTCTCTACAGGATCTATCAAAAAATGAGATATACCATGAAAAGAGTCCAGTGGTTCCTTTACTAGTGGGTAGGGGCTTGCTCAAGCAATCCCAAGGTGCTCTTTTTAGGGGGTAGTGCGGTTGAGTAGCTTTAGGCTTATCAGAGAGAGTCTTAGACATCTGCATATACACACACATTCAATAGATGAGAGACACACCTCAATAAGGAGATCCACAGCAGTTAAAAAAAACAAGCATTTGCAATGCAATGGGTTTCGCTTTTGCTCGACTTAGAGCTATTAGCACTGTAAAGTGTTAACCAGATTTTTGTTGCCACATAAAATTACAATGAAAAGTAACACAGTTTTACATAAGCAAGTAGATTTAAAGTGCCACGTCATGAGCATGAAAGAGCACACAAAATTAAACAGAAGTTCGCTCGCAGTCAAACATATCAGCAAATGTGCAGCGAGATCGTGTGCCGTAGAAAATGTTAAGAAAAAGTAGTCCAGAAACCATGCTGAAAAAAATGGAGCCTCGTATGTTTTGACTTATGCATGCCTTTCACAAATGGAATACAGTGAATTTTAAAAGGAAAGCTCACTAAGCAAGGAAACTGATGGGTGTGGTTAAAAGCCCACAGAGAGATTACAGCAGGCTAGAGCGCTTGCACGCTCGACCCTAATAATTAGTATCTTTATATATATTTAGGCACCAGAATCAATAAGATCAGGTAAGTAGGTTTGCAAGAAAAATACTTTCAGGTTTCAAAAGTCGTGTATTTTTCAGAAGCTGCAATGTTATCCTATGGAGAAAAAACAAGTACTGCATTCAGGTATTGTACAGCAACTTACGGGAATAATCTCCTGGACTGAAGGCGGGTAAGGGGCAAGGCCCCAGGCCACATCAACAAGTCACTGCGGACAGCCTTGAGACAGCCAGGTGCAGAGGTGCAATACAGCGTCAGGTGCCAAATGTTAGCCATTGGGGATTGGTCCGGCTGAAAAGAGGTTGCAGGTTTGGACAGGGAGTCCAGTCGAGGAGAACCAACATATGGGTTCAAGTCTTGAGATACTCAGACGTGCGGACACCTTCGGTCCTATTCTCCATGGGCCAGGGGCGGTGGAGGAGGATGGGTTGGCATCTCTCTATTTAGTGAAGCCAGGTCTGCGTACCAAGGGCAGTAGGCTACTTTGAAGCCCCCTTCCTTGGAATGGATATTCACAGGTCATCCTGTTTGGAGGAGTGTGCTAACACCCCTTTCAGACAAGGTTTTCCTTTATGTCCACCCAAAGGCAAAGTTTCTCACCCTTGGGGGTCAAAAGCATGTCTATTGGAGGCAGGCTTCCTAAAACTAGCCAGTCCACACATTGGTAGTTTTTCATGGGACACCTCTTAGGTGCCCTCTTGGTGCATGTATTAATGAATCCATCCCTGGCATCCGTGAGGGTTTATTAATATGAGATGTTTGATACCAAACATCCGTATTTTCAGTGAAGCCATCATGAAGCTGGGGAATTCTTATCAATCAGTGTCCAGCACATGTACTTAAAATGGCTTCCCTGTTTACTCACTATGTCTGAGAGTCGGCAAAGACATAGCAGGGGCATATCTGCTCTTGCAGATATGTTCTCACATGTACTATAAAGCACTATGCCTTAGGGCTGTAAGGCCTGCTGTAGGGATGACTTGAATATATTGCATGCAGCGTTTAGGGGACATGGCACACAGCTGTGTGCCATGTCATGTTTTCACTTTTAGCTGCAACAAAACACCCAGCTTCCAATGGCAGTCTGCATGTGCTAGGTAAGGGATCCCCGGGGGTGGCACAATACATGCTGTAGCCCTTGGGGACCCCTCTTTGGTACCCATGCTCTAGGTACCAGGGGTACCATTTACTAGGGACTGATAGGGGGGCAAAGGTATTGCAAATTGGAGAACAATTGCACAGTTTTAGGAAAAGAGATCTGGCACTGGGGACCTGGTTAGCAGGAACCCAGTGCACTTTCACTCAAACTTGCATCAAACACCAGGCAAAAAGTGGTGGGGACAATGTCAAAAAGGGGCACTTTCCTACAGCTCCAACACATGCAAGCCTGGAACAGCAGAACTAGTTTTGGCTCATCACCAAATCTAATCATCAATTCAAATGCCAGCACATCAGGTTGGGGCATCAGGTGTGAAGAATGGTCTGTGGACAGACAAAGGTAAAAAAATAAATAAATAAGAACTAGGCTTGCACATAACTGGCAGGGTCTTTCTCTGTCAAGTGCTGGATGAAGGGTGTGATAAAATGCTGCATGCTCCTCAGAATGGACTGTTTGTCTTTCTATTCCTCCTTCACCAAGGTACTCTCACTTGGTTGATGTGAACCTGGAACTAAATTTGTTGGGCAAAGGCAGAGGCAGTGGTGCTATATGATGCTCGGCGGAGGGGGGCAGGACTGGGGATCACAGTGTGGGACATTTATCTGCTGAGTGTGTTAGAGGCAAAGAATGATGCAAAACCACCATAAGTTAGATGTAATGTAGATGCATAGACCGGAGCGTATGCCCACGATGAGCAGAGATGCACCCATGCGACTGATGGGTCAGGGGCTGCACACTCTATATTTTTGTGTCCTCAACTGTTTCACATGTTTTTGCTGGGATGGACCGTCCTTCACAATAAAAGCTTGATTGCACCAGGACCTATTTGGGGTTGTGATCTAAAACAGAGGTGAAGAGTGGCGTTTACTACTACTGGATAGAAAAGATCACAATGTTAATTACATGGGAAGCAAAACACAGGAGCCTATATACTGGCATGTCTGTATTGACAAAAAAACAGGTATTAAACTTGTTTCTCTCATGGCAGGGCAATGAGTATATTTCCAGAAAAGAACTAACCGATGAGTTAACAATGCCTCTCTGTAAAATTTTCTGCAAAACAGTGTTCGAAATGAGGGCCTTAGACCTGTTAGGTAGAATGTTACTTTCGCAACAGACTACAACGATGAAATGCAATACCAAAGTGATTTCTTATCCTAAGCTTATGGATTCTCCCAAGTTATGTGATGTTAAATGCAGCTTACAAACCCAGCAGGGGTTAACCAGTTACTGAATTTCCATAAAGAAGCACTTTAAGGAAGTATCATCACCCACCATAGCCAGATGGATCAGGTGCATAATGATGAAAGCAGGGATAGACACCTTGGAATTTGGGGCTCATTCAACAAGGGGTGCAATTGCATCAAAAGCTTTCTCAATGGCCACAAAACTGGTAGAAATCATGAAGATAGATAGATAGATCGATAGATGTCCGATTCTATTTTCAAACAATTCTACTTCAAACCATTAGAAGGTGTGGCTTCAGTGGTGAATATTAAGCTTTAAACCAGCATAATATTCGTATCCGGTCTTGACACAAAATACAAATATTACAAGGACACGGAGGTGAGGATTATCCCCCACCCAAGAGATATTAAAGTTACTCGTCTATTCATGACCCAACCAATTGAATCTTAGGGTAGGTATTCTTGTTTATGAAGTCAGTTGATTTAGCTCTGTAGAGAACTGATCCACTGTTGGATTACCTCACCTAGTAAGCGATAAATGATGTTTATGTGCAGCTCTAGTAGCAACATTTGTTATTGCCTTCTAGGTACAGATCCAAAACAGGAATGAAACCGAAGGTAGCGGGTAGTATAAGTCCGCAGGAAGAGGATGGCAGCATAGGATTAAGGACATAAATACGGTTACTTAAACGGCTATTGGTTGTTATGGGCTACATTGTCCCATATGCATCTTGGGAAATGTAGTTTGTTAAGGTTTATGAGGGCTGCTGTTCCTTTTCAATAAAGTGAAGAAGCAAGAGTTAAAAGCACATCCTCACCGGTGTCCTTACTAGAATTGAAACCTTCCTTCACAATAAATATTCCAGTGCAAATGACAAAGAAGGAAAGATTATTCTTCTACCTAGAAATATCCGGAAAGAACCTTGTGTTAGCGAACTTTTAGAGCACAATATTAACAACAAGTTTTGCCTCACGTAGAGTCATGGCCAGGAGCCACATGAAGCTGCACAGGTTCATGTAGAGCTTCGTCCGTGGCTGCCCACCCTGTGCAGCTGCAGCAGCAGACCGTGAGAGAGACCACAGGGTGGAGACTGCCCAGAAGGACAACAGAGGCTGTCTTGGGATGTGCGAGCTGGGCTGATGAAGAGTGCTGCCTAACCCGGTGATGCTAGTCCCTAATCTTGAGCTATAATATCCAGGTCCTCTGGTGCGGCAATCCCCCCATCTGGAGAGTGAAGCGCCAATGTCGCATTCTGACACAACAAATTGTCTTGTCAAGGTGCATTCTAGGTAATATAATAGATTTTTTTCTTAATCGATTATGAAATCGCACTATCATGTGTTATACGTATTTATTATTTATTCTGCTATTCTTCTTAAGTTAATATTACTTCCCTTTTAAAGCCTCAGCTAGACAGCACATGCACAGTCTTGAAGAGGCATGTTGTGTTCAATCTGTGGGCTCCAGCCCACCTATAGGCTTATCATTTGCTCGCTCCATCACCTGCCTCATATCCTTTGTGCCCATTTTTCCATGGCAGGCATGTGCCATGCCTCCTCTTGTGTTTAGCACTTCCCCAGTGCAGGGACCAAAGTACTTGTGTCCATCCACTGCTCCTCTTTTAGGAGCTACTTTTTATGTTGTGTTTGAGCACTCCACACCAGTGCTCGTGTTTTCACACACTCAAGCAATGCATGCATGCATGAAGTGGCATTATGTATATCAATTCAAGGTTTGGTTTGCAGTGTGGTGGGTTGCGCTAGTATCTGAAAATGGGAAAAACCCACACAATATCCTATCACATTATATTTGTGTTATACAGTGAAGGCTGGGTCATAGTGTTTTTTGATATGACTTTCAACCATGCTGAATAGCAGGTGTGCTGCTATCCAGCATGACTAAAAGACATAGACAATGCCAATAGCTATTGGATTGCCAAGACTTTTTGGCTTTGCCAATGCTGGTTTATGTTACCCACATTGCATTCTCTTATGTATTTCTTCCATCTCGTTTCTCCCCTACCTTATAGCCTGTGGATCAGGTTAGAACATAGGCACATCACCTCAGATGTTACTGTAGAATGTTTATATTGAAACGTTACCATTTTTGTTTTCCATTGTATCACGCCTGCAAGACTTTCACCTACATCATGTATTTATTTTAACATGGCAATACACTTGATGAAAAGTATATGGACATTGTTTGAGAAAAAATAGACATGAATGTACACCACAGGATTTGTGTTACTGATATTG
Source organism: Pleurodeles waltl (assembly GCF_031143425.1). Taxonomy (NCBI): domain Eukaryota; kingdom Metazoa; phylum Chordata; class Amphibia; order Caudata; family Salamandridae; genus Pleurodeles; species Pleurodeles waltl. Next base: position 545,610,265 of record NC_090440.1, on the reverse strand, counting down.
TGTCCAAGGCACTGTAGTGATGTTAGTCTTATATCGACAATGTTTTTCTTATTGCTTCAGAGGGAAAATAAAAATAAAATTGTTTAAAAATAAACACACACCACCACCCTTCATAGCCCTCTATTCTCCCTTGGCCCTGCCAAGGCCACAAAGAAGGAGTTGTACATAAGTCCGAACTAGAATTCAAATATTCATCCACATCACTGTACAGTGTACTGGTAGGACTTTGTTTTACAAGCTTCCTAGCCTTGCTCAAGGGTGGGAGCCTTGGTTTCTTTACTCCTCACACTTGCCTAAGGACCAAAGTGGGGTAACTGCAGCATCTATCCTTCAACTTGCCCAAGGGTGTGAGAGTATTTCTCTCCCCATAATTTCTCCCTGTCCCACAGTGATCAACTGCAGAGGTGGAGGATTCATTATCCAAAGCTACCCCACTTGCCCAAGGGATTGTCTCTACACTGCAACACCCATTTTGGAGGCATTTACATTAAAAAACAAGCATTTGCAACGCAATAGGTCTCACATTTGCTTGAATTAAAGCTATTGGCATTGTAAATGCATAAATGGACTTTTATTAGCCCATAAATTGGCCAACCCTGCTGCATAATTTGGTCCTCGGCCCTCTTTGCCACATAATTCCAGTGGCCCTGCATTTATCCAAAGCACTTCCATTTACCTATATCTCCAGCAAAAAAATGAAAATATTGCCATTATGTTTTACCATTTTTTATACTATTCATTTTTGGGTCCCCCAGTATCTTGACTGTAATGCTCACAACAGTCTCTACAGGGCACCACTCTGAAAATAACATTTGAGAGAAACAGTCATATAACCATACAGTCAGCCCCTAGACAGCATAACTACATGAAAACAGGATGACAGGACATAATTCAGTGTAACCACATATTTAGCCCCTAGAGAGCGTAGTGCATTACACATATTCAGGCCTAGCAGGACTACTAGAATATTATTACAAACAAGGTCCTTAAAACACAAACTACTCTCAGCTGTAAAACAAACGTTCCAGCCATGAGAGAACTTAAAAAGACACTGAATGGTGGGAGGGGTTATTATTTTGTGGTCCCCCCAACATAGTGTGTGGACCTAGAGATGCGTTAGACAGAAAATGTATACTGGTGGTCCCATTGTGCCTAGGACCACCACACGGTGAGTCAAGGGAAAAAATGTTTTGTAAAAGGAATGCCCCACAAAGGATTATGGGGCAAGTTTCCCATGATTGTAATGCTCAGAACAGCCCCTAGAGAACACCGTAATAAAAATAGCATTTTTAAGAAACATGGTTATGTAACCATATAGTGAGCCCCAAAAGGGCATAAAGACATGAAAACAGAATGGCAGAAAGTAATGCAGTATAACCATATGTGTAACCCCTAGAGGGCGTAGTCCCTTACACATTTTCAGGCCTAACAGGCCTACTGTAATACTATTACAAACAAGGCCCTTAAACCACAAACTACTCCCAGCTGTAAAACAAGAGTTCCAGCATTGAATGGTGGGAGAGGTTACTATTTTGGGACCCCCAACCTAGTGTGGGGACCCAGAGATGACCTCAATAGGAGGAGTGTGCTGTGCTGAACAGTTTGGTGGTGGTCTCATTGTTGTAGGACAACCACAGGCTGAGTTATGGGCAAAAAAAATTGGGGAAAAAAAAAATGCCCTGCAAAGCATTATGGGGGGAGTTTCCAGAGTGCAGTGAATATTGTAGTATTGGCTGTCCCTCTGTGTCAGGAGAGCCACCTTGAAGATTTGTGTTTTTTTCTGTGTTAAATGCTTCATTTTGTATATTTTTCAACTGCTACACTTGTTAAGTGGTACTCATGTAAAGCATTCCTCAGATCGAGGTTGTGATATATGAAACTTCAAGTCTTCATGTAAAGCGCTCCTCCAATCCAGTTTGCGCTATATGAACCTTTTTTTTAAATTATTAAATAAATTAAAAGAACTCCCCTCCAGCTTGCAGCCTTTATGCGCAGACGATACAAAGAAACAGCAGCATGCCCAAAACAAGGAAGAGAAAGAAACAACATACGGCCACGAAGCGGCGAGGCAAAAGAAAAAAGTAGTGCGACACACTAAGGTATATGGGTGATGGTGCAATAATCCATGTAACCTGGTCAGCCTTTAAGGTGGTAACAAAGCAGCCTCAAGGCGGGACAAACGTAAAGCATTCACCTGGGGAATCAAGGGAATTTTGAAAGACAGGCCAAGCAACGAATAAAAGTGATGGCCGTGATATGGGCACGTTGCGTGCCCACAGATGTAGATAACATGTCGAGAGGCAGAGCTTGTGCGCTGCCTAGGCTCATCCTAAAAAGTAGATGGGGCTAATTGCTGCCCCATTGCTCTATTTGCAATGCTGAACAGAGCTCTCTGACAACTGAGTACATTGGCGATGTTCCAAGGACCATAGCAATAGCGTGTCATGAAGGAATGAAGCAGCTCACAACGCTGTAAACATACTGCAGAAGCAAGTGGTGGCTGGCCCACCCTCCTTAGCGCCTTGAACTATGAGTGAGAGACTGAGAAGTGTGGAAACTTAAAGCTGCCTTAAAAAAGGTAAACGATACATCTGCTCGCATTTGGGCATGGCAAGGGAACAATCTAGCCCACACCCCCTAACCTTAGACAAGCAGGGGGGAGGGAGGATTAAGGCCGATAATGCCCTTTCCCCCTCCACTGGACAAGGCTGGCAAGACAGTAAAAAAACACTATCCCCTATTTTTCCTATTTAACTCAGTGGGTGAGTTGTTAAGCACTGGTATGATATAATCCACCACTGAGGGAGGCAGAGACAGGCACTATGACTACCCACTTCGCCCTTGGATCTCTCCAGGATGAGAAAAAAAAAAAACGTACTCATTTCATCACCCACCGATCAAAAATCGGTGGCAATAAAGAGGACTGTAAATAATACAAACGAAAGTGATAAATAGCCTCATAAAAAAATAGTTCCTTTCTGTGGAAAAATGCATAAGAGATTGTACCCAAACAAAAATATGACTTGAGGTCTTTACTGCCGTGAGCTCCTTAGCTGCACTGGTCTTTGATGCACTCGCCTGGAAGTACCTAGGCACACTACGGGAACCGGTCCACAGTGGACCAGCCTCCACAAAGATAGTGCTTGCCTGTTCCGTCAGGGTTTACCCACACTATGAGGATCGACCCGGTCCTCAGAGTGTGGGTTATACGTGCCCACATAGATGGGGAATCCACGATGAGTAGGGATAAGATCTGGATGTGATTTAATAATTAACAATTGAAATGTATCAGCACAACAAATGGTCGTGATTTTGTTGTTTAGTTCTAATCTTGTGTTGAGCAGTATTTCTTCAAAGTTTTCTGGGTATTAAAAACCGCAATTTCGTATGTGATGTACAAAGACACTTCGAAAAAGAGCCGTGTTCAGTTCGAAATAGGTCAGTGGTCCTTTCCTTGGTGACAAATTCTGTCTCTACAGCAACAGAGTGGAGTGCCCTCTCTTTCTTCTTTGTGAAAGATGCTGCGCGCGCGAGTTCATTCTTTATGCCACGAATGCACTGGATACAAGAAGTGATTGTTTTTTTAATCCTTGCACTGCAGCAGGCTTTTTTATGATTTAGTTTGGACTGGAGTGCAAGCCTCAGCCTGCCCTTATCTTAGCACCGTATTGTCTCTTATCAATTGTGCACATCAGAAAAAGCAGGACCCCAACAGGCTTCCTGACATGCTGTCTTGGGATCAGCCACCCTAATCGGAAGACACCGCCGTGTACATGTCCTACAGCCAGTTCCCTAAGAAAGATTGTGAATTTCTACGCTTCTAATTAAGCAGCATGACATTTAGTTGTCTCGCTTTCTCGGTCACTGATACGCCAACTGAGGCTGGACTCACAGCCACCAGCAGGCGATCAAAACACTACTACCCCTTACCTTGCCATAGTGGTGCCACGCTCTCTTGTACTCTACCCCGAAACAGTGCCCTCAAACTTCCCCTATCACCTCTCACCCCTCCTCAACTCCCGCCAGAGCTCCCGCCACGCTCCCTCTACTCCCCCCATGTGCACCCCTGGTAGGAGCTCCACTCACCGCCAGCCCCTCGCCAGAGCTCTGCTGCTTTCAAATCTGCATCCCTCCCACCTCCCCCCTCACTGGAGCTCCTTTCCTCGCCTCTCAAGGGCCTTCGTGCTGCTGCCTGCCAGTCTAATGTCTGACGCTTCTTTTGAAGCATGCATATTTTTGATCTGTCGTTTAAGAAGAGGAAAGCTTGCTTTTCCTTTGATATACATTTTATTTAACTTTCCTCGACATACACATGGCCGGTGCTTTATCAGATGCTCCAAACTGACCAGGTGAGTTTGTAACGAAATCTGGCTATGCAGATGTCATGCACCGAGACATCGATCACTCTTTGCATGATATCTGCATACTTAAGTCTTTAGAAACCTTTTTGGGGAGTATGGGGAACGCAGCTGCACTATGTATTGTATAACATGGCAAACCCATTAATGCGCTAACACTTGCAAGCACAATGTTTGCATGCATGTCTTAAATATGTAGCCGCAATAGTCAGATGTAGTGTCTGTGCCGATGCTTGTTTAATTTCCCAACTGATTTTGACACGTTTACGTTTTTATTGAAAGAAACAAAATAGAAGGTCTGTAAATAGAATTTTTAAAATCATATTTATTATTAAAGAGGTCTTCTATGCGACTACGATTTCTGGGATCCTACTGTTAGAGATAAACAAATTCAGTTAATCAACAGAAATGAAGATACCAGATCGCAAATCCGTTCAGCTAAATATGAAAAATAAACAGTTTCTCACCTCATGCCCTTTGCCTTTGAATTTTGTATCGTTAAACATAGTTCGTAGAGCTGGCAATCCTCTCTCAGACACAAGCCTGGAAAGAAAAACGAAGTCAGATACCAATCTATCAAAATAGAATTGCTGTCTTTAAAAATATATTCTTAGCAGTAGATGGCCACACTCGGCCACTACTTTCTTTTAAACATCTGCACCAACAGTTAGTATACGGACTTCTCTCTACAGCCATCAAGCATCCCTCAAGCAGACAATGCCTTTAGAAACGGTTTCCTGTGCACAAGTTCACTTTATGACAGAGTTGGAAAGACACAGGGACCAAAGCCAGAATTTCAGTCTAGGACCTCTTGTTCATCCATCTAGAGCAGTGATACTCAAAGTGCGGCCCTCCTGACCTTTATATACGGCCCCCTAGTAAACAGAAGCACTGGGCTGTTGTTAACTCGACTCAGCACTAACTTTAAAAATATGTTAAATAAACGGGCAAGCATTTATTGAGATGTTAATTGTAGTTTAAGAAAATAAGTATCAAAGTTGTCCTGCACCATTTAACTTTAGCAACACCTTCATTTATAAAGACATCCTGCAGCATATGTATAAAAATATGATAATGTCTTTAAAATTCAACAAACGTGATTCATTTGCATGTAGAACCTTTTCACCCTAGAGCATCGGATTATATCAGTGCAGTGAGGAGTATTTTTTTGAAAGTTATAGTTTTCAAACATGATTTTAGAAACATTAATGCTCCCCACCCTAACAACAATGCCAAAGGTAAACTAAAAGGCAAACCAGTTATGTGCACCCTTTGGGTTACCTGGCTTGCTATTGTAGAAGAACAACATTATAGCTATGTAAATCAAACACAGGGGACATTTGTGTACAGCATTCATCCTGAAGTCATGTATGTTGAGGTCCTTTTGTATGTGATAATGAAGAAAAAGGAGGGAAAGTGAAATAAAACTATTGCCTAGGATCACACAATTTGATCAAGTAGGGAAGCCGGGATTGATTCCAGGTTTTTTGGGTCCACATTGTTCAATTCAGCCACTGGATGTAACTGCTTCACTTCCCCTACACCCACCTATTTGCCCAGCCTTCCCCCCAATCACTCACACACACGCACACCACCTGGTGTCACCAGTGCGGCCCTCGGTACGTCATCGACCAAACTTTTTGGACCCTGGGAAAATGTTTGTGAGTACCCTTGATCTAGAGCACCTCCAATTAGTCTTCCATTGGCAGCTGACTGAAATCTGAGAGACTCCACTCAGAAAGACTTCACTGGCACCGACAAACTATATTTCTGTGATCAGTTAGTGCATGCTAATGCCTTTCTGTGTGGAGTAAACGCTGACTGAAAGAGGGAATTCTGCTTCTTTGACCTCTTCTTTTCAGGATTGATGTACTTCCCTGTGCACAGATGAGCTAACCCCTGTTAAGAAGACCAGGAGGATGGCTCAGCAGATTGAAGCACATATGGGGTTGTCTTGTGGATGAAAGATGTCAGTGTCAATGAGGAACCATTTGAGCATGCCCCTGAGAAACTGCAGTTTAACAGCAATATTGGGCTTCAATCCTAAATCAACAATTCCCTGTTGCTACCAGGTACCAGTATGCTCAGCAGTTGCCCAGAGTCCTTCTAAGGGCTTCAACCAACTATAACTTGTAACCATGAGCAACCACTCACACAATACGGGTGTTTAATCCTCCATATCACAGGGGGAAACTAAAGTACTTCCTAGACAATTTTGAGACTTATTGTGGTACCTGTTTTTGTGCTTGACTTTAGATAACAGAATACAAATTGGTCCCCCACGTAACGATGTTCAGTGTTCCACTTGTCCTTAAAACCATATTTTTCTGTAGGTAGGTACGGTACCCAGAGTTCCCATTTGTCCACTGAGAAATTTTGTCAAATTCTCAGCTGCCTGAACTCAAACCCGTGGATTTGTCCTACCTGGCAACCATGGAAACTGAGAAAGTAAAACAAAGGGTGGACAAAGTGCCATAGTATACTTGATGGATTGTATGATTCTGTTTTAAATCTTTAACCCCACTGACAGTGGACTGTTAGGGTCCCAAGTATAGCCAAACACTCAAACAGTGAGGATAACAATGTCCACATATCCCAGTCCTCGAAGTTACGGCTTTGGCTGGACACGGAGTTAATGCTGTGAATGTAATGTGTAATATGGCATTCAAGTTACAAAATCTATTACCTCTTCCTGGAATGAACCTTGGTTGCTTGGACTAGCTACATCTGTTCAGTCAAGTGCACAAAGGAAGTAACTTAGACAAAAGAGGTAAACTATAGTACATCCCACAGAAACTTCACATTATCCACTGACTGACCCAGCTTCCAGAGAAAAGGACTCCTAACCACTGAAAATGGAGAAGGAAATGTTTGCTATTATGGAAGAAGATGGACTTTGCTTATGAGAAGGCCCATATCAGGACTCTCTAGGTAATAATGCAGATATACACAGCTAACTTGCAAACCAAAGGTTTGAATTAGGGGTGGGTGGATTGTTTCATCCTGCCAGCAGAAGTGGTAGAATTTGGCGACTCCATGACACACTTATTATGCGGAGTTCTGGCCAAATTCCGCTGAACGCTTCCTGTTAGAATTTTTTCCTGTGACGCACCAGAAATGAGAGTAAGATTTAGCATCCCCAGAACCATTTTCTAATGTGGGTGGTTGCGAGCAGTCGCTGACAGGGCTGCTTCTCGGATAAATTTGGTGCCGCTTGAGGAGATTTTCTACACGAGCAGCAGCAAAATAAACTTGAATGGCTGTGCATTCTTGCACACTGCACGTTGCAGTTCGTGCTGATTTTTCAGCGCTGTTCACACTACTATCGCTAAATTGCAGCACGATCAGCCTGACATGCATATTTCTGCCTTGACATATCTCTATGAAATCTCTTAAAGTTTTTATGTACCTCTGCGGAATTGTAACTTAATTCTAAATGTTTTACCCAAACTATATCCAGTTTAGGGCTTTTATAAGTGGCCATCTGTTCCAAATCATTCTCTTGATGAGGAAAATGGCCCTCTCTTTACAAAGTATTATCAGTGCACACTTTATTGGATTTGATGTGAGACGCTTTGCCTCCTTTGCATTCCTACCTTTTGTCACCATGGGACATTCAATTTACTTGTGTTGCTGCCAATGTGTAGCTGAGAGGAGGGTGGGATCTGAGAAACTTTGGCTTAGTATTTCTATTTCCTCATGCTCTATCATCACACTCGCAGTTCTACAGACTCCCATTAAACCTAACAGCAAGTGTAAAGTATTAGCAATGTGCAGCATCATAATGTCAAGCATGTCACTGAAGGGCCAGGGCAGATGCCCGGAACCTTTGAAATGGAAAATACATTACATTTTTCAGAAAAATTCACCAAAGTCAGAATCATTATAGGATGAAAGGATTTTTTTTTAGGTTAGGCAATAAAAATAAAAAAATCCAGTAAGTGCCTAAAAAAAGGAAGGCATCCCCTAGATCAGTCAAGAGTGATTTATTTAAATGTGGCTGCTTCGGTCAGAATTCTAATCAAATAGCACTAAGTAATCACAGCAAAGGGAGACATATTGAGGGTGGATGGTCAAGTTCTTGTTGCTATACCATTGCAAAAGGCTGTACATGATTTATGTCTCTAGATCAGTCAGGGGTGTTTTATGTACACTTTACCTGCATTAGTCTGAATTTTAAACATATAGTACTTCATTAGTAAAAAAACAAAAAAACTAAATAAAAACAATGGGAGACGTTAATGTTCTTGTGATGTAACATTGCAAAATGCTGTATATGTCTCTAGTACTACATCACAGATCTATATTTATCCTTCAGTGTTCACCAGTATAGAAGTTAGTGACATTAACTTGTCTATCTCCGCTGCCTCCCCTTCGTCCAACATTTCATATTAACAGGGCTTTTCTTCAAAAGTCTTGGCATTAGGGGCCAGATGTACGAAGTTTAGTGTTTGGGATTACCAAATTGCGAATTTCTGCAATTCACTATTTGGTAATCACAAACACTAACGTACAAAAGTGTTTTTTTTTTTTTTTTTTTTTTTTTTTTTTTTTACACTTTCTGCAATTCCCAGTGGGTCGCAAACAGATCTACCTCTCGAATATTAATGAGGTAGGTTTCCAACCCATTGGGAATGGCAAAAATCACAGGGATTGAGACCACCATTTCAGTGATTGCAATTAAATATTTAAATAAAGCAATCTTTTTTTTTTTTTTTTTTTTTTTTAAACATGCAGCCTGTTGTCCTGACAGGAAACATGGTGGGTTTAAAAAAAAAAAAAAAAACGTTTTCCGGTAAACTTTTTAAGAGTAGGCGGTCGTTTGTGGGACCACCACTGCCTGCTCTTAAAAAATGTTTTTCTTCATTCTCAGATGGGAGGGGTCACACACGGGGACCTCTTTCCTTTGGGAATGGCTTACAACCAATATCGAGTTGGTGGTAAAATGCGCATTTCGGTCACAAAACACTTGTACATACCAGTGTGTGTATGGGTATTACACACGTTGTTATTAAGAAGGGACACCCTGAACACGCACCTTACAAAAACTACACAATCCCAAACTGCGATTCGGTAACCGGTTCCTGAATCGCATTTTGGAATTTGTATATTTGAAAATGCTTTTTTGTGTTTGTCAACTACCTGATTCTGCTAACTGGGTCCTTTGAGAATGCAAAAAAACTTTGTACATCTGGCCATTAGTTTTATAGTGGCTGAAAATGTCCCTGAAGAGAGATTCTTAGAGTGTGGCAGTAAGTTATATTAATATACCTATATGGTGGATTTTAGGATATTCATGGACAGCATGCTAAAGGCTATCTCAGAAGCACTGCTTGCAGATAATAAGCAACAATCAAAGCAATCGCCGTTGTAATTAGTATTGTGGTAACTCAGTTTAAATAATACAATTCTTCCTGTTAATACCTTGAGGAAGGATGATCTCCCTCCTATATTTTACATCACCCCCAAGTCCATGCTGAAGGAGCTAAAGTAAAGGACACTGGGTCTAGGCCAAAATAGTCTGTAAAAGTCTCCATATCTCACATCACTCAAGAATTGCAGAACCCATTTCCCAATACTGGCAAAATGGCAGGTTTGTACTATTGGGATGTAGTTCAATATTGGAGCTAGAACTCAGCACACTGCCACAAACTAAACAAAGAAAAGGATCTTTGGGGTGTCCAACAAGCAATCTCTCCCATCAAGTCAAAATTATTCAGCTGGCAAAAGTAACTTAAAGGTACATCAGAAATCTAAGGGGTTGTTTACTTAAGATGACGTCTGTGCTCCAGTAATGAAAGACTCTCAAACAAAATCTCAATAAACAATGGTTTGAAGGAAGGCTGTTTAGAGGCTGCAGCTTTGTTTTGCCCGTTTCTTACCAGCTCTGTAATTAACTTTTTGCCTTTTACATTTTAACACAGGCATGCGGGGAATCTTATATTGACAGATGAGCTGGCAAAGGTAGATGTAGCTCCCATAAATACATGCCCTGCTGATAATAACTAAGTGCTAGATGTACAAAAACCCATACGCAAATCAGGCCGTACAATCTGCACACCAACTGGTTTGATAATGGATGTGCAATTTACTATGATACTATGTATTAGTAATTCACATTGCAAAACCTTCATGCAATTGGCTGTGAATACATTAACAGAGACCTGCAGGAACACGACCTCTCCTCCAAAATGGAGACTTAAAAAAAATAATTAAATAAATAAATAAATAAAAAAACAGCCAGTATTCGTTAAAGATGCAATTGTTGCCTTAAAATAAAAGAATACCTTTTCTGCTATATAGAGCATCTGCGGGAACTCTATTGGTTCAAAACATTTCAATTATTAAGTGTGGTTAGCGGATTTTTTTTTAGTTATCACTTATGTAAAGTATTCAAAGCCTCTGCCCAAAAAAAGAACAAAACGTAATACTTCGAGTATGCATAGAAAGGCAGTGCCCTTTAGATCTATTAAATATCTTTGTTGTGTGAAAGAGCTTTGTTGTTTATTTTTTTTAAACAACTTTTAAGCACTTCTTTAACAAGAACATTTTCCAAACTGCATTCCACAGTCCATGTAAGTTTAATACACCTCAATTTCAAACAAAGTAGAAATAGGGTTCGGGATGTGAAGGAGGGTGAGTTAAAGGGTGAGAGTAGAAAATCTATTCCCGCCTGAATCAATAAAATAGCCACGTGTATTATTTACGTTTTATAAAGGAAGGTAAAAGAGCTCATCAGTGTCTTGTTCCAGAACAATTACCTTTCTAAAGTCGTTCACCAGTACCTCGAAAATCTCAACAAGCCACTTTATTCACAAGTGTAAGAAACTGGATTTTTATTTGGGGTGGGCGACTGCCCACCTCAAGTAATAATGACGACCCTTGTCAGGGTGAACCCTTAGAGTCACTAAATTAACAGGGAGGTGCAACCCTGCTTCACTACTTAGAAAGCCATACCTGAAATAATGTTCACACCTAAGAAATATCCCCCTTTGTCCCCGACCCCTGTCAGAACAATTCTTCACCTAAAAATCTTTTGGAGGCTTCAATACCATGGCAGAAGCTCCTATTGAGCCCTTAAAAAGACACCCATGACGGCACCAGACAGCAGCTTAATACTACAGCCAACTCTGGCCCCAAACATGATTACCACATTCTGCTCTCTCCAATTAAGCTTCAGCAGACCAACGGCACAGTGCAAACCGAAATTAGCTTGCAGGCAAAGCTTAGCAATGTGAGATGACTTGAGGCCAACATCAGCTCCCCTCCTCACTAGGCCATTGGGACAGAGAAGCATATTCACGCCTTCAGCAATCCTATGGGAAATAAGGCATTTGTACCAGCTCCTCTGCGGGCGCCCCCTGAATATAATGGAGGTGATTTCATCGCCCCTAACACTTCATTCAGAAAAACTTGAAATTCAAGAAAACCTACTGAACTCTTTAGCTACCCACGTTGTTGGCATCAACCAAAAACTCCAGGACTTAAACTCTCTGATCAGGCGAGTTCAAAGAGACCCTGACACTGCCTCCCAAATATGCCAATGCTCTTCCTTCCTGGACCATCTAAAAATGATGCCAAATATTCTTGCGGACATTTCGGTGGAAGTTAAAACATCCAAACATTTGCCAGTGGCCAACAGAGATCCTATAGTAAACATTCATGAGTCCACCCACGCCTCTTTATTGGTGGACGAACCAGGTTTGGGCTGGCACTAAGCCAGCAACTTGTCAGGATGCACTCTAGCAGGCACCCTCACGCGAGCAGGACCATCCACTCACAATAAAAGAATATAAGTCGAGCCTTAAAGCACAGGAAGCAGTAGAAACACCTGACAAACAGTCACATGGGTGGCAGAAGCCACCATAGGATCACTCCTCGCGGACGCAGGAAAGATTGGCTCAAATCTCAAAGCCCCTTCTTACCAAAAGAGAGTGAAAATGCCTCAGGAAGGCTAGGAACAACAGGCTGAAAAAACAAGCAGGTCCACCACAAAACTCTCCACAGCACCTCTCCACTCAATCTGAATTAGAGAGCCCACCAACTCCAAAGAGTGAATCCCCAGCAGGGGCCACTCCTCCTTTACCTATTAGTTTAATAAAAAGAATCCCTCCCTAACCACCTTGAACTATCAGAGCCTAGTTACTTCAGCTATGGAACAAGGGACCCTGTAGCCTTTGCTGAAAACAAACGTTCATTTGTTTCTCCCACATACCAAACAAGGCACCGCATAATGGTGCACAAGGCTCCAGAATTTTTCCTAAGGTACAGCAGGATAAAATCATCCCTACAATTACCACCCAGGATTCCTCAAGCCAAGTATCTCCTCCACGTGTTAGATCTCAAGTTCATTCCCTCAACACTTCTACCATGGGCCTCAGAGAAGATGAGCAATGTCAGCAGCCCAAACCATGGACGCAAGGACAAAAGGAATCCATCTTTCATCTTTGTTAAGGCCAAAAACTTTGCCTCATTTGACTTCACTAGGACCAGAAGTTTTATTAAATCAACAAGCCTCAATGGCATCAACTGAACAAAATCAGCAGTTAGCGCATATAGCAGGCCTACGAACGCTCCGGCAACATGCAGGTGAACGATCTCGGTCGATCAGCCAGTCTAGGTGTCCTCACGATCGGAAGTGGTTTAAGAAGAAGATCCAGTGACGCTTGAAATGATTCCATTTAATAGGACTATAGGATAGCACGATATTTTAAACAGAGCTGCCATCCTAAAATTGGTCCAGTCTCTAGAAAATCTCAAACACTTGCACTCAGAGCATATTTGAAGCGTACAGTTCAAATCCAATCTATCTCTCATGAGCAGCAAAATAACAGTTGTTACGTGCTCTAATGAAAGGACTGCCACAGAAGTATGGCAACATAGGAAGAGTTTTCTAAGATGGGGCATTGAATTAAGTAGGAAAGCTGCAGAACGTTATCCCAGTCCTCTTCTTCAACAGCAGAGTCACAAACTTAAGGATGGTACACCCAAAATGTGGGTGTTATGGGGAGCAATAGGCCCCACTGATCCATCCTTCTGCCTGTTGAAGAATCTACATTTCTATCAAATCACTGCTCCAGGAGCTCCAAACTATACAAGGCAGGGTTCCCTGCAAACATCCCTGGTTCCCGACGTGGTGAGGCAAGAGGGCATCATGAATGTAAAATTTCAGGGAAGATAGCAACGGATTCCGCCCTTTAACCCAGAGTTCCTGGAAGGTGAATGGTCTCAGCAGCAAAGTGGGCAAGAAGGATTTCACCCCCTACCTCCAAAACTTCAATATCCTGCTTTTGCAGGAAACCTGGACAGAAAGGCCGACTCCCATCACCGGTTTTATGGAATATCACTCAGAGGCGACAAAGACCTCAAAGGCAGGCAGAGCCTCCGGCGGCCTATCCATTTACATCGGATCTCATCTCCAGTGGCACCAAGAACAAATCGACCTGGGCTTAACTTGGGCAAAAGGAGTTAAACTTTCAGCCTCACCATCACCAACTGTCGACAGTGACTTCAGCCTTTTAATTTGCAATGTATATATCCCCCCAAACAAGAAGAGCAAAGCAGGGAAGTCTGAAGCCTTAACAGAAATCCTCAAATCTTTACAACAAACTTTTCCCCATGCTCACTTGGTCCTGTTAGGGGATTTCAATATGCATTTATTGCAAACCGAAACTCAACCAAGTAAAAAATAATTTAATGGGTTCTATTAAAAAATATTCCGTCAGTACTTACAACCCTCTCTAAAGTCTACCAATTTGGGTACACATAAGCCACAGCTTTGACCCATATAGGCCTTTATTCGCTTAATGGATGCCTCCTGCAAGGTCAACTGGCAGCCTTTACCAGGATATCTAACAAATCTAGTTCATTCTTGCACCATACATTTGTAGGTGCAGAGCTGTTTCCTATGGTCAATCATTATAGTATAACAGCCAGAGTGGAGATTGATCACTTTCCTCAGCATGTGGAGCTATTGCCTTGTCCGCCCATAGTCCCCCAAGCAAGTGACCTGCCCACGATATCAAGTGCTTATAACCTGAAGCGCCTTGTTTGGAACGGAACTGGGTTGGAGGCTATCATGCACTTTAAAATCAACCTTCATTGCCCAACAGAGCTCCACAAAAGGGCCTTCTACACTTCAGTCATGGGAGAACTTGGCATCTGCACTCACAGCTAATTTTTCAGCAAACATTATTCAACGCTTCATTAAGCAACGGAAAGGGGCAGCCTGGTATTCAACATCGCTCTCGCAGAAAAAAAGAAAACTAGACAGAGAGATTAGGAAGCTCCAGAAATTAGAGCTGATACTCAGCCAAGCTACAAGGAAGCAAATTGCATATTTAAGGTTAAATTACAGGAAGGCCATCTGGACAGCAAAAACAAACATTTGGTAAATGTATGGTCACAACTCCTCAAGTCAACTAAAATGAAAAATAGCAAGTCCTTCAGGGCTGAAATGAGCTCACTTGCAAATGGTAGATTTCGCCACCACAAAGCACCCATTTCTGAAGTGGAATAGATAGTCCACATCACAGCAGTGTATTCAGGGCATCCGGCAGAAAACACAACATCAATAGCCACCCTAAAAGACATCGGTTTTCTCGCAGAAGCCCTCTCGCTGACAGCCTTAGGAGGCAAATGGCTGACAGAATCACAAGTACAACTGATCCTCAAGAAATTGAGACCAGATAGGACTCCTGGTCCAAATGACCTTCCCAATTCCCTGTTCAAGCACAATCAACACTTCTGGGCCAGTTATCTCACTCCCCAGTTTGATCAGGCTTTTTCCAACAACTCCATTCTGACATCTTGGAGAGGCAGCATCCCATCTTCAAATCTGGTACACGGTCAGACGCTGCGAACTATAGATTAATTGAACCTTATTGATGTGGAGGCTAAGATCTTTGCTTCCAACCTATTAATAGACCTGGAACCTGGGCTACAGCAGAAAAGATCATCCCAAAACACAGGCAGGCTTCAGAACAGGAATTAATACAATTACCAATCTCCTCACAGTTACTCTCCTCGTCAAAAAAGCCATAAGCAAACGTACTAATCTTTATGCCTGCTTTGTCGATCTGAAAGCTGCATTTGACAGGGTACTGAAATGCCATATATATGCAAATAAGGCCAGTAGGGGAGTTCCATCCAAGTTACTGGAGTTCGTGATTCATCTGTACTCAGACACCTGGGTACAGGTTAAAAATCGGCAATGGTGACAGAACTATCTGGAAGATCGCAAACCATACTGGCTTTAAGCAGGTGTGTGTTCTTGCAGCAATCTTATTTAACATCTATATGGCAGACTTAGCCTCATGTCTGTCAAAGGTTGTAAGCGATCCACCTAAGCTAGCAGAGGAACCAGTGCAATTCCTACAATATGCGACTGACATTGTGCTATTAAGCAAGACGCCAGTCGGCCTCCAACGTTTAATCTCCAAATCGGCCAAATACACTGAGCCTGAAACTTAACTATAATAAAACAAAAGTAATTCGCTTTTCAGCTAATTTATGTGATCACCACTACAGCTATATATAGATGTTAAGTGGCCGGAAATCACTTGGAGCTGGTCAAAACCTATACATTTCTGGGTGTCATTCTGGATGCAAGATTATCGTACAAGGAACACTCACTCCAAAGAACAGCCTTGGCCCAGAAAATAGGATTTGTATTGAGCTTGTTATTAAAAAAAAAAAGCTTTGAAGCACATCCCAGGATTATCTACTCTAGGTCACAAGGGCCAAATGTCTTCCCTCCCTTATCTATGGATCTGAAGTATTAAAAGGGCGTGACACAGCCATCTTAAACCAGCTTCAATCAGTTTTGTTGAAACACATCTTCCGCCTGTCCCAATACACCTCATAAGCACAGGTGAGACTGGAGATTGGCCTCTTCGATCAAGTCCCGGTCAGGCTGGGAGCAATTTTAAAATTATGGTGGAAGCTCAGATCGGCACAGACAGATTCACTGGCTGCTCAGTGCTGATTTCAAATGGAGTCCCATCCCCAGCTAAACAAATCATGGCCAACCATTATCCAGCAAGCATTGTTTAAACTAACCTTGTTTAAAAACATTACCAGTAAGGCCTCTAAATTGAATTCTTTGACCGTAGTCAAAGTTGAGTTGGCCCGAAAGAGGCATGAATGGATAGTTCTAATGTCCTATATCTCCTGAAGCCCACAACCATATCTTGTTAATCGCATCACAGCGCCCATCCAACAATCCCTCCTATTTCGCATGGGTGGGATTCCTTCAAAGGACCAAGTTCCAAACTGGAAGCTAACTTGGCCAGGTCCCTATTGTCGCTTAGGTGGTCTGCTAGAAGAAAGCATACTCCCCTTTTTGTGCATCTGCCCGATGGTCACTCGTCTGAGACAACAGCTGATACGTCCTGCTCTGAGGGCACTTCAGATTAGATCCTGCCTCCCTGCAGGATTGGCACTTTTAAATGGGCATAACATTCAGCTTGCTGGCTGGGAAACATTGTTACTGCAAGTGAGAAAGCTGCTTCCATCACCATCAGTTTGAGCCCATGAAACTTAACTTTATGCCCTGTTTGGTATTTGTTTATTTTATTTTTTATTTTTAAGAGCTCAATCCTGGTCTTGCTTGCTTAAAGGAGTTATTGTCAGTGGGGAGTTGTATAGTAAGCCGACTTGCGAACGAGTATAAACACTGGCTTCCTGCACTATTTACACATTTTAGCACTTGATTATAGCTGCTACTATTGTAAATTATCAACTTATGTCTATTCTTGAACTACATGCTTTAGGTGGTATTTAGTATCTATTTATAGATGCATGACAACACAGGTTACATTGTAAGCAAAAAAGCGGCTCTTCATGCAAATAGCGAGTTTAACATAATATAAGTTTAAGCTTCCTGCACTAATTTTGCACCTTAGCGTTTGGCCACAGATGCAATTATTGTAATTCAATAATCAATGTCTAACCTCCAATCCCATGTTTTATAAGGCAGCTTAGTGACTACTGATAAACGTACAAAAACACAGGTCCAATTGCAAGCTAGAAAGTGGCCTCTAATGTACACAGCGTGCTCAACGTAACATAAGCTCGGGCTCTACATGGCTTCTAGCCACTATCTGACCAAGTGTGTAACTGGCTTGTGGCTCTATCCTGCATTTCAGTGTGCGGTGATAGAGGACACTTTTGCAAATCGTGCCCACATACATAATCACAACTCTATGTTTGATAATGCACCACTGAGCTGTTTTCAACGCATGTTGTCTTAGTCTATTTTAATAAGCAATTTTTCATTTGGTGTAACGGTGAACAGAGCCCAGGTGTGACCTAGGCCCTTTATTTGCACTTTTGACTGTTCACTGTCATAATGAATTTTAGATATTTTGTATAATTATTTTTTAGATCTAGTGGTTTTATTTTATACCAAATATGTGATATTCATTACTGTGGTATTAATCTCCAATAAAGAATTTACTTTACTTACTAAATTAACATGAGCTCAAACCATGGCAGCCATGGCACAAAGCAGACAGGTTTGATTTAGGGCAGTGTATAAAGTATTTATGCAGTACAAAAATAATAATAAAGTCATAATAGGGAAAATATAAAAATCCAAAACATGAGTAGAAAAACAGAGTAAAATGTAATAAACCAAAAACAACATGTAAAGTAGTTATGCAGTACCAACGCAGCAATAAAGTTGAAATGCAAAATAATAAAAATCCCAAAACGACTTAGAAAAAGTAGAGTAAAACGTAATAAAAGAAATGCTTAATGCATCACTTCATTTAGCCAAAGCAAGGTAAAACAAATCCAATCAAAAGGAATTCTGCTCCATTCACACATCTGAACAGAGTAATCAGTATTCAGCTTTTTCTTCCAGCAAGGCAGTTTTGGACATTTAGTTTGTTCTTAACAAGGAAAACTTGACACAGTTGCAGGGCTGTTTTAGGCATTTTGTGGAGCAAGGAAGCAGGGCGAAGTCAGGTTATCAAGGATAAAGTAGCAGAATATCAAACATCCTACTTCAACCAGTCCACTCCAGGTCTATTCACAACCACTGGCTAAGCATCAGAGGCCTCTTTGAGGAACGGTCTTCCAAAAATCCATTAAAAAAAAACTCACATGAACTACATACTTGAAATACTGCTTAATGTTTCTGAAAGGTGGAAGATAAACGTTTTGTGCCATCACATAAACTTAAAAAACATTCACGCTGGAACTACCTGTCAGCATCCAGTTTTGGTATGTTTCGCTTCACTTTCTTCCTGGCTGGCTCAGGTGGTTCTTCTGCTTTCGGAGACCCTCTGTTTCCATCCCAGCCGTCCACTAAAAAGACAATGTAGGAGAACCATTTTACAGGGGACATCATAATTGGGACATCACAATTTCAGAACACTGGCTGAAAATGCACAATTTGTATATAGAAGTCATAGAACGGTTGAAAAGAGGGTTTTGGTTAACCAGCAAGGCTAAGAGTTATTGTCACTAAATGGCCTTTACTGTAGCGGTCAGGGTAGCTACTCAAGGCACAGGAAGAGCAAAAAAAAAAAAAAAAAGAAGGTTACTTGTGTTACCATTGTACACTTTATTAATAATATCTTCTTTGGTGTATTCTGCCCAGTTCTGGGCACTGCTTCGCAGGATAAAGACAGACAGTGGAGATACAAGCAACCAAAATGATGCATTGTTTAAACCACAATAAAAGAAAAGAACTAGCTACTTGCTTTCAGGATCCTTTCTGACAGGAGTCTGCGGTATCCAACAGCCAATTAGAACAAGTCACCTTTGCTAACATTCTTTCTCCTAGATATAACAGCTGCTGAAATTTTGCCATCACTCTCCCCCTCCAGAAGATGTATGTTTTTTTGTTGTCTTTCTGTTCCACACACTACATCCGTAACGTATGGTGAGCAGGTAAGACTGGTGCAGAACTAACGTACTGAATCAATGGCGCATATATTTGCCTCCAACAACACTTCCAGTAGAGTTGTGGAACAGAATGAAAGGATGGCGCCATACTGGGCAACTGCTGAAAACGTTTACAGACCCAATGTGGTGCCTGAAAGTAAGACTTGTTGACGAACTCTAAAGGAACCAATATCCGTTAAAAACGTGTGCACTTGGAGGAAAGGAGATAAGAACAAACCTTTTGAGAGGGATTTAATTTTTCTCCAAATGGAAGAGAACTAGAGGGCAAACGTCCAGGGCCCCAGTCAGCCTAGAGTTCGAGCCGTCACCTGGTTAGGACTCGTCTGAATGTATTTGCCTTTAGGAGTAGGAGAGTTGTTTGGGGGTGCAAACCACTGTACAAAATGTGCCCCTCCTCCCAAACGACTGCATAGAAGAAATTTAGAATTACACTAGACCCTGCAGATTTTCATAAGCAGATTATTTAGACATCAAGTTCCTGCACCCAGGAGTAAATAGACAAGTCAGCAGGAAATCCAATGTTAAAAGAACCATATGAGAATGTTGGGAGTAATATTGTTGGAAAGGTTAGCAGCACAGCACACTAGAAACAAACTGGGTAGTTTGATCTTTCTCAAAAGCCCCAAGGACAGAGTTCTTGGATGAGCAGAGCTCCAGGATGCACAGTTGGATCGACCTATTTACTATAGTCTTTTCAAACGTGTGTGTACACATTTTTTTACTTGAACCACTGTCAGTAGTGCAGTGTGACCTTAGAACACTTATTTAGAGCACTCACCCTAATAATAAAGGCTTTGCATTAATGAACCATAAATACAAGTTTGAACAGCATTAACATATGGACACAAATATTACATCAACTGCTGATTGTTTCCTTCCCTGTAAACTGACAGCCAAAGGGTCTGTGCTGCTAGTGGGTGGGCCTACTTGTCCCATGGACAAAATAAAAATGAAAATTTGTTGTTCTTAATGTCAAACAATACGTCCTGGGCGTAGGGCTATAGGAATTCCACACCTCTACTAACACATCAGCACTAGCTGAATCAAACTTTGGTCTGTGATAGTAAATCTGGCTCTACGAAAACAATATGAAGCCTTAGTGGAAAAACGACCTACACAAAGGCAGATGACAAATACGTAATAATTAAGATGTATTTTTCTTTATTAGTTATTAGGCAAAATAGTTTGAAAGAACACTTTTATTTACTTGTAGATTTTGTAGGGATGGTAGTCAGACTTTATAAAAGCGTATTCATTTTAACATGCTTTTTAAAAGACACTGTTTTCAATGACACAAATATAAACATGAAATTATCTCTCTCTTTTTGTGTATAAGTCTCGCCTGGGGCAGTGCATGCACTAAGTTTTGCAAGTGTATAGAAAAATCTTTAAAAGGGCTTACAGCCCACACATTATTTACCATAGGTAAGCTTGCTGGAAACTGTCCTTACTCTTTCATTTATTGGTCGGCTGCAAGTGGTTTCATTTTGCCAGTCTTGTTTGTTTCAGACGGCTTTGAGTGGATTTTAATTTCAGTTCTCTAGCTTCAACACACAAGAGCTACTTGCTTTGATAATGCTCATGACTCACTTCAAAACTGAGCGGCGGAGGGTCAATCACACACAACGGTCTTCCTTTCAGGGTTCAACCTACGTAGTCTCAACGTTATGCCGCTCTCCCAGTTTCCTTCATCCACTCGAACATAAGGCTTCCAAATTAATGCATGTAAACCAGGACAAAGGGCACCATGTCTGGGTTTTCTTTTTCCAGCACAATGCCTCCGGGGAGTTGTAGACCTGGTTCACTTAATTTGATATAATTGAAGTGACGCCTGAAAACAATGATTTGTGAAAGAAAAGACCAGGGCTGGAGCACTTCCTCACTAATCTGGTATTCCGTATTTAAGAGGGCGAACACTCTGGAGTCCTTTTCATACACTACAAAGTGGTGACACTGCACAAGGTTTCACCTGCCTTGTCCCTCGACTGGAGATGATCGCAGGTCACCAAACAATAGTGCCCCCAGTCCCAGGTAAAGATAGCCCCCTCAGCCTCCACACCCTGACTAACCAAGCCCCATCTATTTATTTGAGTGTTACTCAGGTCAACATGTCTACAATGAAAGAAAATAATTATTTTAAAAAACAAGCACTGGCAAGGCAACAGGTCTTGCTTTCACAAGATCTATTGGCTTTGTCAATGTGTGTCAGCCACGTTGCACAGCACGGCGGCCGCTCCGCAACATGGCTGAAAGTAAAGAAAATGAAAGCACTATGACGTAGCCAGTGCTGACTGCATCGTAGCACTTTTATTTTGTCTACTTTCAGCACGTGGCACAGAAGCCACACTGCCGTACATTATGGCAAAAAAAACAATGATGAAGTCAACAGATCTCATATAGGAGAGACCTACTGGCTTTGCCAATGCTTGTAGTAGTATGTGATACATTTCAAAAGCCAAATATATTACTTCTTGTCATGGACCTTACTAAACAGCGATTCTGTGTGGGAAAGCTACTAGTGACAACCAATACAGGAATAAATACTGTTAAAGTCTGAAAAAGGAAATCAGATTTCCAGACACTAAATGCCAAAGAAGAATAAAAAGATGACCATCTGTTCACAGCCGGAAGACTGTGTACGGACAATAGGATGCACAGAACCCAAGCAAACAACCAAAGGAGGAAATTAGACCAACTAACGCACAATTGATTTAGCATAATGGGCTGGCAGGTTACCTAACAGTAAAAAGCATAAAATCCATCTCTTTAAAAGGGGGGCATAGATGTTTCAAAATAAAATGTAGCTCTTTATTTCGGTCAGATTTATCAATTAAGAACTCCATAAGTTTGTATCTTATTTTTGGTTTTGTTAAAGCATTCTTTCAATTTAACCTTTCTGTCGGTGGATAAACTTTGAATCAGACAGTGACACCAGAGGAGACGACAATGCACAGTTTGCAGATGCAAAGAGTTATACAAAAAAGAAAAGGAAACCTAATACTTTACATCTTTCCTGCTGTAATAGGTCTGCAGATAGAACCTTCTGTTCCTAACCCGGAGTCACTTCTGATTCACAAATTCAAGACAGTACTTAACACAATCCCATATAGCCAGCTATTTCAGTCATACTCGGAACTGATAATACTCCTAAAGAACTGCAACATAACTGTGTAATACTTACTGCCATTGGCTATGTGTTCACCATCTCCATCGCCCGGGGATGCAGGAGGGGGGAATGCAGCAAATGTTTCATCTTCAGTATGTTCATAATCAGGGATATCAAATAGACTGTTCTCCATTGGGTCTGCCATGTTCGAAAGCAGTGCTCCTCTACCTCACTCTGCAACAAGGTGGAAATTAACCACTCATACGTATATTAGAAACGCTCAGTTTTCATACTAAGACTTGTTTCAATTTTACAATATCAAGCATTTGTAACAGAGACATTGCACAGTAGTTCTGTCACACAGTACCTTGGAACTTCAAATATGGATTATAGAAGGGCGAATGAGACATTACAAGGCAATAAGAGCTGCATCATTATACAATCAACTTCTGACGCCAAAAAATGCTTATGATTAACTCTGTGCAAGAACGTTTGACTCCAATAATCTCTCTGATGGTCCAAGAGGAAATAACAGCAAATCCGCATTCCAGATAATGTGTGGGTGCAAGGATGTGAAATCACAGAACTCAGTGAGACAGGCGTGTCCGTATGTCTTAGCAGCTGAATATAATGGGGCAATGACGCTCTTGATCATGAGTTCAACAGCTCTTAAAAAACTAAAAATAATTCTCTTCAGCGAAAAAGACCAAGCCACATTTGTGGAAAGACTTCAAGATATTTTGCCCTCCTCCTTAATAAGAGCCAACAGTAGCTCTAATTAGAATCGGCCTTTTTAGTTGTAGCCCTTCAGAAAGTTGTCAGATTAAGGTGACCGTTTGTACCTGTTCTTGAATTTCCATGGAGCTGGGCACCTGAAGGGATAAAGCTAGTGTGTGCAGATTGTGCAGATATAAAAGTCAATCTCTACACCAAGTTATGCATGTGTAGCAAGAAAGGAGACCGTTACTGCACCTAAACAACGTATTACCTTGCAATGAAGTGGTAACCTTCTGTCTGAACTCTAAGGCGGTGATTCTAACCGCGGCGGGCGGCGGTCGCCGCCCGCCATGCGGTTACCGCCAAATGACTGCGGCGGCCATTCTGGCTTTCCCGCTGTGCTGGCGGGCGACCGCCAAAAGGCCGCCCGCCAGCACAGCGGGAAAGACCCAGCAACGATGAAGCCGGCTCCGAATGGAGCCGGCGGAGTTGCTGGAGTGCGACGGGTGCAGTAGCACCCGTCGCGAATTTCAGTGTCTGCTAGGCAGACACTGAAATTCTTTTTGGGGCCCTCTTACGGGGGCCCCACGGCACCCCCTACCGCCATCCTGTTCCTGGCGGGAGACCCGCCAGGAACAGGATGGCGGTAGGGGGTGTCAGAATCCCCATGGCGGCGGAGCGCGCTCCGCCGCCATGGAGGATTCTCAAGGGCAGCGGAAAGTCGGCGGTACACCGCCGACTTTCCGTTTCTGGCCGCGGCTGAACCGCCGCGGTCAGAATGCCCAGCGGTGCACCGCCAGCCTGTTGGCGGTGCTACCGCGGTCATTCGCCCTGGCGGTTTTTACCGCCAGGGTTAGAATGACCCCCTAAATCTTCCGACCAAACTTGCATGTGTGGCCACTTTTTTAGTACAAAAGATTGTTTTTGCTCTGTAGCGTTACAGAAATGTAAATTTTATGTATTTATTCGATTTATCAATCAACAAATTTAATTACTATTCTTAATGGCAAAGCAGTTCTGAAACCTCTAGCAATAACTGAAATCGCAAGGTTAGTAAATGACACCTCACTGATCATAGATAAGTAAAAATTATTCAGAAAGACAGGAAAGGCAGTTTAGTTATGGACAGGGAAAGAAAACAACAAGCATTGGCATAGCCAATAGGTCTCGCCTATAGGACCTTATGAGAATTTATCCATGCAGCACACAAGGCAAACACGAATGAAAATAGAGATGATGCTGAACAAAAATGAAAATATAGTGAACTCACCAGTTGCTTTTGAAAAGTGCATGGGGTATTTTCAGCAGGGGCGAGAAGGGGACTCTGGAACGAGAGAAAAAGAGGTAGAGGGGTTGTGGCCGAGGTTTGGGAGAGCGCGACAGGAGGCTGTGATAACAGGGTCATTGTTTGGAAGTGAGCTGTTTGTCCTAGCGTTGAGGGTTGGAGGCCGGGCCCATGTGGCGATTGGCTTGATATGTTGCAGTCAGATAAACAAAGGTGGCTGTTTGGCGCCAGTCTCTCTGCTATGTGCTGCTGAGTGAGCCTCCTTTGTGTGGCTGACAATCTATCTCTTTTTATATGCAAATCAGAGAGTGTAAGTCGAAACAACATGAAACTCAAGTGCACTCACCAGTTGTTTTTAAACAAACACAAAGTGGAGTGGAACAAAAACAAAAGTATTGCTTTAGCCAAAAATGGGAGCCCGACATTAACATTACGAGGCGTTTCGGGGAAGGACAATGATACATGTTACTAAGGCGCTAACAAGTACTGTGACGCGTTAATTGTTTTATTAAGCACAGAGACGCCCTTTAAAAGAGTCAGGGGAGGCAGAGTGTGAAACAATCTTTCACAAAGCTGTCTCTTTGACATAACTGTGTTGAGGATGTGGTATGACAGGGCTGCAAACACTGGACCTGAGGACACGAGCTTGAGTCTCTGTGTCAGCTATTCCCATGCCTGAAAAAACAAGCACGTTATAAAACTAATTAAATAAAATAACCCAGTACAAAAATGCTATTGGTGGGAGGAATCATACTTAAGTTTGTGCAAATCAATCGTCGACAGTCAAGCTCCTCCAAGGAAGAGATGCCCAAAGCTCCTTCGCAGTGCACAAATGAGTCATGCATTTCAACCCTTGAACGAGGGGAGGTCTGCACACACTCTTAGGAGTACACCGGTGGAAACAATGCATCAATTATTCATATAAATTCCAGAGGGGCAGGCACATGTTCGTGCTGTTTCACGCACACTTCCGTAGTACACCTCGCACTCATAAAATAGCCCGTCAATATGAAAGTAAACAGACACAGTCATAAAACTCCGTTTGGACGAGACGGGATTCAGGGCACCGACTTCAGATGGATGACAGAATCAAAATTTTGAAAAGTAGTGTGCCAAAACTAAAACATATGGCCAGTAGCGAAAGGATCCGTGTAGCAGGGGAGGCTCCAAGGTAGGTACAAAACAGCCAAAAGGCAGGACAAATATAAGTATTCACCAACTAAACCAAAGGAATTTTGAAAGACAGACGAAACAACCAATTAAAAGCAGTAGCCATGTTAAAAGCCCACAGAGGGAATACAGCATGTCTCAAAGACCCACAACATTCACAAATGTCAATGTTTTATACAATACGTCTAGTGCAAACTCATTAGTAAAACAGCATATTTACAGTTTATTGTGTATGGGTAAAGCTTTGTAATATGCAATATTGTGCAAACAATTGTGGACAGTGCCTGCACTCTCCACCAATTAATTGTGATCACACGCATAAGGCAGTGCCTAATTTGAGACAAAAAGTGGGATACACAAACATTGAGTAAGATGTATTTTATTTAGAACCCTGTTATTTCACTATGGTCACAAGGTTGGGCAATAATTAATGATTTGGAATCAGACTGTCCAGGCATTTCGTAAAGAGATTGTTATTCAGTCCAAAGAGTGGTTCAAATCAAGGGCAGTAAAATCTGTTAAGTTCCAACAACATCTCAAAAGGACAATAAGGCAACTTATGGGCTTCACAAATGCACATCTCACAGGACGTAACAATTATCCTAAGTTCAATAATATCTCCAAAATAAAAAAAGTCTTTCACCTTAGGTGCTGGAATAGGAATTGGCATATGGTTGCTTAACATCCACAAACTGAATGGTCCCTTCAGAAATAAGTCTAAACCATTCTATCCACCTACCATCAATTTTTATGCAACAAATTCAGTCTAATATGCAGCAGTCTTCTCTGACTAATTATCTTCAAATAATCACTGTATCCACCTTTGAGATGCATTAAAATGTACTGTTCAACTGCAACACAGATTCATTCCAAGCAACACGTTTCGCTCCTGACACTTTATTCATATGAAACTGCCCCGGAGCATCCACTCTCAAATAAGCACTTTCATGCCAATTCCCAGTATTCAGAAATGCAGCTCAGACCACCATTGTAGCTGGAGACAGCACCAGGCCTACTGTCCGTATGTATAATCATGATGGCCTTCAGAGAACCCCCCCCCCCCCAACACTGTGAGGAGTTCTGAGCATGAGAAGGAAGAATCGCTAAATGGAAACTGGCTACACTCATGGACGGAGGTGCTTTGTTTGAGAAACCTGCTCCTGGTGAGCCTGGCCGATGGAGCATAATTTGTGTATACAGGCAGCTCAACAGTCATTGCAGCACTGAATAACTCCAAGATGGCAGTGAGGAACACCTCTAGAGTGCTCCAAGCACTCTGTTGGTGGCAGCAACAGTAAGGAGGACACCAACTTCACACACATATGCTCATACAACAATGAATGAAGAGATTCACCAGTACACATCTTGTTAACATCCAGAAGCAACTGCATACAGAATTCAGTGGAACCCTTGTCCTAAGGAAGACCCTCAAACCCAGTCCCAAAGGACTGAAATGCATCAACAATTATGGAAAGGTGTGGCCAGATAACAGTGTTTACATTTACTGCACACGTTATTAATTTGAGACGGTGTTGGAACTTACAAACTTTACTAGTCTTGATCTGGCCCCATCCTTATACTGAACAAGAATCTCTACAAATGTTCATAACCCCGTCATGAAGGCAGTGGATATTGCTTGTGTGCCATTATGAAGAGATGCGGACTCAAAGTTCCTGTGACTAAACTAGCACGCTATGGGTATAGATGTAACTATAAAAGTAAAGACAATAGTGGCAATGAAAGTGATTAATAAGCAAAATATTGTTTTTAAAAAAGGAACTGCAATATTGTGATAGTATTTCATTAATTCACAAAATAAAATGATGATATCGATATCTGGTAATCACCCCCCGCCCTTCCCCCAAGCTAAGCTTTCTTCGTGCGAAAAGTGGCTGTCTGAGTTACCTTAGATGGCTTCTGCCCTGTATAACTTAGCTGAACAACAGATTTGTTGTCTAGATAGCTTCTGAACTAGGAAATGGTCGCTCTCTGTTTTAGTTATGATGTCCCCAAGCTGATAAGGACTTTATGGCTCTGCGGAACCGGTGGCCTTAACTAGGAATGCAGCACGACAAGCATCAGGGGTTAGGCTAACGCATTTTAGTGCGAGCGTCCGCATCACCGCACTAAAATGCATTAGTCATGCATACTGAATACCCCATAACACTGTGGGCATCACAAGGTGTTTCAAAAACTGCAGCCTGCACATGGCACTCAATGTATGCACTGCTGCCCTCAGCATTGGCTCTGCTTGGCAACAACAATAATGGCCAGCGTGTGATACTCGTTGCTATAGTGACGCACACTTCTTTTTAGGATACATTATATTAGCAGACAGTCTGCTAGATCACCAATCGGGCAGGGCAGGTAAATTAACAAATGAACATCAAGCGTCAGGTCCAGCCTCACGTGGATCCGACACCTTCTGCATTTTCATGTGTCCATTCTAGATGGTTGGTCTAGGGATGCAGGAATTGTGTTCGCTCCTCAGCTGTGTTCCTTTAAACCCAGCAGTCAACAAGCGCTGCATCCGTCGATTGCCCTATAGTGCCTAGATGCTGCTGTTGGCAGGTAAGCGGGTGGTTCAGTGGGCAGCGTGAGTGCCAGCGCTCAGCAGCATCATGCAAAGACAGGGGCATCAACTGACTAGCACCAAATGCTGCATAGGACCTGCTCCAAGTTCGCAGATACCCAACACTGAGCAGAGCTATGTTGCAAAGAGGCCTCCATGTTGTGCTGTTCAGTCAAGAGTACTTTGGTGCACGCCTGATACAGGGACAGGCGCTCATCAACATTTATAACTGAGCTGCCACCGGAGAAGGCTCAAGTTTGAAGAAGCCCGACGACCAGTAAATACACTAGGCACTACGAGATGTTCAGGGAAGGATAGATTCATGGCCCGGGCTTAGAACTGGATTACAGCAGTATAGTATTAGAGGCACTGGGGATAATGCAGATATAACCATTTGGTAGTTTTTGAAAACTGTTTTACACCTGTTGCAGTCTCTTCTGATGCCACAAAAGTACATCTAAGCCCTAAATTTCTTTACACATTAATATTATATAGGCCAAGAGACCATATAAAAATAAATAAAATTAAAATAAAAAAATAAAAAGTATAACATTTCCAGAATACAATCTGCTTTTGTGGATACTGCACATTTATGCATGGCAGTAACTCACCACGGTCCTGATTTGTCGTAACATAATGCTGCTGCCCAGGCAGCAGTCAATAATTTCAACTCCTTGCACTGGAACAAGCGTATATTCAACTGGCACAGCAACCGGAATCTAAATCTGAATGATGCTTTAGAAACATTTATTTGTATTGCTGTTAATAAGGAATGTGATTACATACAAATGGAGCTGTTCTAAATCGGCCTTACCGTGAGATGGTAAACAGCCACTCCACCAGTGGAAAAGTGCAATTTTAATCTGAGAAATATAAAGCACTAACAATTGTAAATGAATGACTGGGGGTGTCAGTCACACAAGACAAGGTCACCTGCCAGAAATCTCATGACAGTAGGAATAATGCGCTATGAAGAAGGATTTATTTTGAATGAAGTTCCAGTGATCAGACAAATTAATTTTAAAAACGCATATTGATGAATTTAGTTGAATGGTATTTAAAAAACAAACACTGGGACCTACAAACAAAAAAATATATACAGGTATAATTAAAGATTATATCTGCCATGTGGCAGCTCATAACTCCCATGTAAAGGCTTGCTAGCGCTCACAGTGCCTTCTACACAGCTCAGGTTACGTCTGCAGTGCAAGAGTGCCTCAGTTCCGCTCAAACTGTCACACTTAAGGTAATGAAATGCCACACGCAAGTACGATGAGAACACAGAAATATCACTCCGAGGCAATCTGAAAACTTGGCAGCTATGGGGATATTAGCAGCAAAGCTCAACTGAAGCTACCAGAAAGCTTCCTCATACGTGTCTATACTAGGCTTAAATACACTTTTCTGATTATTTAAGAAACACCAGCTCTCATGATAAAATGCACGAAGAATATGAATTTTGTTGCACTTTCACAAATTTCTATCACACAGTATATATTACATTAATACATATACATGAATAATTGAAGCACTATCAACAATATAAAAGCAAATGTTATACATGTGCAACTAATGCTTAATCTAGCACATGTTTACAAATGAAAAAAATCCACTCAGATACATAAATATACAAAATGCAATTGGGACACATATGCATAAAGCACAAAGTTTTAAGTCAATAGGATAGCCAAAAAATCCATAAGTATTAGGGAACGGTTTTGTTACCACTTGACAATGCAACTATGAAACGAACAAGTATCTAGAAAATAATATTGCTAAAAGCATGACAAAGTTTGCTTTAAAACTAAAATGCGTCAAAATAGAATAATGTGATATGATGATGTTCAAAAGTGTACTTACAACACACAAATTCCGAATGTGGTTTTATCTGGGTTTCTGGAAAAGGAAAAAAAAAAAAAAAAAAAAAAAAAAAAAAAAAAAGGTAAACATAAGCAGAAACAGAGCCAGAAATTAAGTTTTGTTGGGCGTTTTTAAAAAGGATCACTTGTACTTTTATTAGCTTGCAACATGGTATTTGTGGGCTTCTTATGTATGAACGGGCTCACGTTTGCGCTCGTGTTCAGGCTCGCGAGCGTTATGAATTAATTGTAGTTCTGTGTTCCACTATGCTGGAGCCATTTGCATAGAACGTTGCTCAGGCAGTGGAAAGCTGGAGTTGGAGTTGGTTCTTCTGCACTGTGCCCCAGAAATAAAGTATTACCTTATCTTAATACTGCCTCCTACATTACTACAAATTGTGACAAGCAGAACTGAGGCACAGCAGGAACCATCATGCACGTTTATCAATCAATCAATCAAATCATTTGTAAAGCGTGCTACTCACCAGTTAGGGTCTCAAGGTGCTGAAGGGGGGGGGGGGGGGGGGGGGGAGGTCGGACTGCTACTGCTCGAATAACCAGGTCTTGAGGCATTTCCTGAAGGTCAGGAGGTCCTGGGTCTGTCGTAGGTGGGTGAGGAGGGTGTTCCAGGTCTTGGTGGAGAGGTAGGAAAAGGATCTGCCGCCGGCTGTAGTTCAATGGATGCGAGGGAAGGCGGCGAGAGCAAGGCTGGCGGAGCGGAGTTGGCGGGTGGGAGTGTGGAAGGTGAGTCGCTCGTTGAGGTAGGCAGGGCCCGTGTTGTGAAGAGCTTTGTGGGCGTGGATGAGGAGTTTGAAGGTGATCCTCTTGGTGATGGGAAGCCAGTGTAGGTCTCTGAGGTTGGCTTGGATGTGGTCGCGGCGTGGGATGTTGAGGATGAGGCGGGCAGAGGCGTTCTGTATACATTGTAGTTTCTTCTGGAGCTTGGCTGTGGTTCCTGCGTAGAGCGCATTGCCGTAGACCAGTCTGCTGCAGACGAGGGTTTGGGCGACCGTTCTTTTGGTTTCGGTGGGGATCCGTCTGAATATCTTGCAAGGCATGCAGGGAGTGTTGAAGCAGGAAGATGAGACTGCGTTTACTTGCTGGGTCATGGTGAGCGATGAGTCTAGGATGAAACCTAAATTGCGTGCATGGGTGGTGGGTGTTGGTGCGGTTCCTAGGGTGGCGGGCCACCAGGAGTCATCCCATGCGGAGCGGTTGGAGCGGAGGATGAGGATCTCTGTTTTGTCCGAGTTAAGTTTGAGGCGGCTCTTCTCCATCCAGTTGGTGATGGCATGCAGTCCGTCGTGGAGGTTGGTTTTGGCGGTGGTGGGGTCCTTGGTGAGTGAGAGGATCAGCTGGGTGTCGTCGGCGTAGGAGACGATGTTGAGGTTGTGGGATCGGACGATGTTGGCGAGCGGTGCCATGTGGATGTTAAAAAGAATTGGGCTGAGAGACGATCCTTGGGGAATGCCGCAGATGGTCTTGGTGGCTTCCAACAGGAAGGGAGGGAGGCAGACTCTATGAGTTCTGGCGGAGAGGAAGGATGTGATCCAGTCCAGGGCCTTGTGGTGGATCCCAGCATCGTAGAGGCGAGCGCAGAGGGTGTGGTGGCATATGGTGTCAAAAGCAGCTGAGAGGTCCAGGAGGATGAGGACCGCGGTTTCGCCTTTGTCGAGCATGGTCCTGATGTCGTCGGTTGGGGCAATGAGAACGGCCTCGCTGCTGTGGTTCCTATGGAATCCGGATTGGGAGGTGTCCAGCGTGTTGCTGTCCTCTAGGAAGCGGGTCAGTTGGCTGTTGATCTTCTTGATGACCTTTGCCAGGAAGGGAAGGAGGGAGATTGGTCGGTAATTCTTGAGGGCTTTGGGTTTCTTTAGTAGGGCATCGACTTCGGCGTGCTTCCAGCTCTCCGGGAAGGTGGCGGTCTCAAAGGAGCTACTAATGATCATACGGAGTTGGGGGGCGATGGTGGGGCTCACTTTGTTGAAGACATGTTGGGGGCAGGGATCAGAGGGACATCCGGAGCGGATGGTGCTCATGGTTTGGATGGCGTCCTCATCATTGATGTGGGTCGCGGAGAGCAAGAGGTTAGTGAGGTTGGTGGTTTTGGGGGGGGGGGGGGGTGAGGAGTTGAAGCTGTTGTGGATTTCTGTGATTTTGCGATGGAAAAAGGTGGCAAGGGAGTCGCAGAGGTCTTGCTCTGGGGGGGGTGGCGGGGTCGATGGAGCATGATCTGGGGTTGGTGAGTTCTTTGACGATGCCGAAGAGCTCTTTGCTGTCGTGGGTGTTGTTGATCCGATCTTTGTAGAAGGATCTTTTGGTGGTCTGGATGAGCTGGTCGTGCTTGCGGATGGCTGTCTTGAGGGCGGCGTGGTTGCTCTCTGTTGGTTCGAGGAGCCACTTCTTTTCGATTTTCCAGCACTCCCGCTTGGAGGCTTGAAGGTCGGCGGGAGCCAGATAGCCTTGGTGCTGGTGCGGTTGTTGGAGGATTTCCTGAGCGGAGCGAGGGTGTTGGCGCAGTTGTATATCCAGTGTCTGAGGTTGAGGGTGGCTGTGTTGGGGTCGGTGGCGCGGCCCGGGTCAGGATGGAGATCAGTTAGTCTTCCGAGATCTTGTTCCAGCTGCAGTGGGGGATCTCTTGTGGTGGTGGTGAGTGGCGGGTTTCTGGAAGGTGAAGTGGACGCAGCGGTGGCCTGTCCAGTGGAGTTCGGTGGTATGGCTGAAGGTGACGTGGTTGCTGACGGAGAAGACGGGGTCGAGCATGAGGCAAGCGGAGTGGGTGGGCGTCGTGACCAGTTGTTTGAGACCGAGGTTGTCAATCAGGGGAGTGGAATTGCTGTCGCTGGCGTTCGAGGTCTGTAGAGGCAAGGGCCTGGGTGCTGATTATGTCGGCGAAGGAGTCACCGGGGGCCTGTAGACAAGGGTTCCTCTGAGGGTGGTGCTGGTGTTGATGTGGATCTGGAAGTGTAAGTGTTCAGCGGCATCGAGGGTGTCATTGGTGTTAGTTGAGATTCTGATGGTTTCCTTGTGGACTATGGCAATACCTCCTCCCGGTCTGTTGGTGCGGTCTCTATGGGTAATCTTGTAGCCTTCGGGGATGGCTATGGCGATGTCAGGTTCCGAAGAGGGAGTCATCCAGGCTTCGGTGAGGAAGGCGACGTCTGGGGAAGATGAGGTGAGTAGGACCCAGAGTTCGACGGCGTGTTTGTGGACGAAGCGGGTGTTGAGGAGAATGCAGCTGAGGAGGTTGTGTGAGGTTCTGGCGTGGTGCTTGGCGGCAGGTGAAGCTGCAGGTCCGAAAGGAGAAGGGTCCGTGGGTGTGCCTCGGGGTGGCTTGGGCGCAGGCGGTGGAGCGGCCTGGGTTGAGGGGGTGGAGCTCGTTGGCACTGGAGTAGTGTCTGGGGGCGCGGAGCAGGGGGACTGGCGCAGTGCGGTCCAGGCATGGACGGGCGCAGACATGCTTGCCTCTGGCGTGCCAGCGGTGTGGCCACAAAGCGGCCGCCATTAAGAAGGGGAGGTGGGAGGGAAGAGCAGCTAGGAGGCGGGAGCGGTGAACGAATGGGGGCTTTAGGGGGCGGGGGCACAGGTGGGAAAGAACGGCTTTAGAAGAGCCGAAAAAAGGGCAGAAGGGGCGCAAAGGCACAAAAAAGGAAAAAGGCTAAAACAGGCACAGAAAATGGCACAAAACAAGGGAAAAGAGAGGAAAACAACTAAACAAGCACAGAAAATGGCACAAAAACAAAGACAGATACAAAACAACACACAATACTTACGGAAACCCACTAGACACCAGGGATGAGGCACACGCGGGTGCCTGTGGGTGGTGGAGGGCCTTTAACTCGCGGCAGCAGCGAGGGTGGGGTAGAGGGCACGGGCACAGTCTGGTGGAGCTGCACGGCTTGTGGAGCGAGCTCTGACCTTAAGAGCAGGTCAGAGGACAGAGTTGCCTCAGTTACGGACTTACATGGATGTGTGGTTGGATTCAAGAGACAGTACAAGTCTAAATTTTCATGTGCCGTAATTGCGGACCTACAGTTGGATTCAGTCAAGAGTGAGTGATTGCCCAGACATTTGGGAAATAAATTACGTCTGGTTGCTCCATGCACATTAGGCCAGTCGTCTGACCGCGCGCTGTACAGGAGTTGGAGCGGAGCGTGCAGAGTGCTGACGTCTGATTACTAAGCGGCTGCTTGGCAACCGGTTAAGCTGTGTCTGCGAGGAGACACAGCAAGACGCTCCCAGCATTAATGGTTGCTTGGCAGCAGTCTACCTAGCTGCTGGAACACGACACACTGTTTTACATGCGTGCGTTCTAACACCGTGCAGAAAGAAACTCATCAAGCTGGCACAGTAACAGCTGAGTGGTATACCTCACGCTGATCTGTTATTCAGCGGATGGTGATGCGCCCACCTAATTTATGCATGCTCCACTCATCAATACTGCAGATTTTTCTGTATTATCACAGCAGTGATGCGCACACCTCATTTTAGCGCACAAGCAGTTGGGATTTTCACCACAGCATAGCTGGAGTTCCACAGCGGTGATGTGCACACCTTGATTACTGCACAAGTTGGTAAATTTAATTTTGTTTTTTTAGTTGTATACCTTATACAACTAGAGAAACCTATTGTTTTTCAGTGGTGATGTGCACACCTGACATACATGCACATCGTATTGTGTACTCAGTTTATACCAAGACGTAAACGTGTTTATAAATGGTGAAGATCGGACAGTGGATACACTGAACTAGACCATTTATTAAAATGAATGCTCAAAGCTTCAGCCTTAATCCTCCGCAGCCATTCTGCTCCTCAGATACTGAGCCCACTTAAAATGGATGGAATGGAAGGAATATTTTATTGATTACATCCAAGCTATTTATATTACTTGAGAAATGCCTGATCAGCCTAAAAAAAACGATCCTTCTGCATTTTCTGGGTCTAATGGGGCTAAAGATATTTTCTCGCATGTCTAAGACATCTGTGGGAGGGGTGTTAATATTTATGAGGTGGCTTTGAATGAGTTGGACAAACATTTCACACCTAAAGTATGCATAGGCATCAATCATGTATTTGTAAAGCTCGACTTGTCACCCGCAAGCGTATTCAGGCCCTGGGGATCATCTCATTCAAAAAGCCAGCCTTTGAGCCCTTTCCTGAAGTGACTGAGTGAAGGGGTGTAGCTGGAAGGAGAAAGCATTCCAGGCCTTGATGGAGAGAAAGGAGAAGGAGCATCCTCCAGCTCAGCAGAAACGGGTGTGAGGGATCTGTGCGAGGGGCTGGTGTGCAAAGCAGAGGTTCCTGCTGGGGTGGTGGAAGTGCAGACGCTGGTTAAGGTAGGTAGGTCAATGGTCATGGAGGGCGTTGTAAGCGTGGGTGAGGAGCTTGAAGTGACATCGCTTCAGACCAGGAACCAGTGGAGGTATTTCAGGTGCTAGATGTGGCCTCTCTTGGGCAGGCTGAGAATCAGTCTTTCTGCGGCGTTCTGTATTGTTTGGAGCCTATGCAGGAGTTTCGTGGAGGTGCCAGAATAGAGTGCTTTGACGTAGTCCAGGTGGCTGGTGTTGAGAGCTCGAGTTGATTGGGAGACACTTGAAAAAATTTCTGAGCGTGCGAAGTGTGTGGAAGCAGGCTGAGGTGACGGAGTTGACCTGACATCTCATGGACAGCTTATTGTCTAGGATGATACCGAGGTTGCTGGCGTGGTCCTTCAGCGTGGGGGAGGGGCTGAGGTCCGCCGGCCATCAGGAGTTGTTCTAGAGGGCGAAGTGTATGTTGAAGATGAGAACCTCTGTCTTGATTGTAGGTGAATGGAGATTCTCCCTTATAAACTATTCTAGCGATAGTAAGAAAGGCTGAAATTTCTGAGAAAAATGCCGTAGCCTTGAAACAAAATGAGAAAGAAGCTGTTGCAGTGAACAGGGTGGTAAAAAGTAAAAGTTATAGTACTAAAATAGTAATTTACAGTTCAAGGACCAAAGCAAAAGGGAAACAAAGAGCTAATAAAAGCAAGTGTTCTAGGTGTGACATCAGAGATCATTTGGTTCCAGTAAAAAATTGGCCGGCAC
The DNA here is from genome assembly GCF_031143425.1 of Pleurodeles waltl. Classification (NCBI taxonomy): domain Eukaryota; kingdom Metazoa; phylum Chordata; class Amphibia; order Caudata; family Salamandridae; genus Pleurodeles; species Pleurodeles waltl. Next base: position 545,574,214 of record NC_090440.1, on the reverse strand, counting down.
TCAATCAAAAGTGTAGGAACTGCAGTATCAAAGGTCATTATGCAAAGGTATGTAGGAAAAAAATGTGTTCAGTGCATACATGAAGACATTAAACATAGCAAATCTGATCTGGATTCAAAAGATTATAATCTTAAATGGTGAAGGATGTTGAAGAAAAACTGATACTGAATAATAGTGACAGTGTGTAAAGGCAAACTAGAATGTTGGATGAAGATTGGTGGGGTAGGGATTATTATACACGCTGATTCAGGTTCTCCCTACATCATAATTGATTAGGAGGTCTGGAAAGAAAAGTTTGTGGGAATTATTGGTGAATTCTTACTCGAGTCAGATATAAGCCCAGAAGGTTTTGGAGGCAATAAAAATGACATGCTGGGGTTAAGATGGCTTACAATTATGTTCAAACACAGAACATCACAGGGAAAACTTTATGTAGCAAAAAGAGGACCTTTTGTACTGGGGTGGCGTGACCAAAAGGACTTACATATCACTTTGGATCCGAATAGCAAGGAACAAGCCCTGATTGTAGAGGAGGAACAAATATAGGAAAGATTTTATTTAAAAAAGTTTCCTACATTACTTTAAAAAAGAACTGAGTAAACTAACTGGTTTTGAACATAAAATTAGGTTAAAAGAGAATGCTTGCCCTAAAGTACATAAGGTTAGAAACATAGTATTGCAATTAGGGAAGATGTTTCTAAGGAACCGGAGAAATTAGTGTCATTTGGAGTAATTGAACGAATACAGACATCACAGTTGATTTCTCCAGTGGTGGTTGCTTGGCGCAGTAATGGCAAGATTAGATTATGTGTCGACTTACTCCACCTAAACAACAACATAATGACTGACAAATGTCCCTTTCCAAAAAGTTATGAAATGGTCTCTTTGTTTAAAGATGCTCATTGGTTCTCTACCATCGAGCTGTCATCAGCATATCACCAGGTTCCCGTGACATCGGATTTAAAGAAGTACACAGCTTTTTATTACTAGAAGCCAAAGGGTTAACTGTAGAATTCTCAGAATGTAAATTTGCAGAAAAAAAGTGTAACATACCTTGGACATGTGATTGATGAATCAGGAGTAAAACCAAAAACGTCTTTGGTACAACCCATTAAGAATGCAGCCACACCTAAATCGAAGTATCGTGTATGGTCCTTTTTGGGACTAGCGGAATATTGTGCCAAATTCATACCAAACTTTGCAGAAAAATATTACAATTGTGGACAACTTTAAAAATAACAGAGCAAACTTGAGTGGTCTTGACAATGTGAAAGAGATTTTGCTATTATAATGGATTGTATTACAAGGGTAACCGACTTAAATAGTTTTAACTTGAGTGCTGAAACCATCATCACAACTGATGCCAGCTACAAGGGTTTAGGTTCTATGCTAGCACACACTGATGGTGGCTGTAATGAAAAAAATATACCTTTTACTTCTAGATCCTTAACTCCCATCAAAGAGAAATACCATGCTATAGAGAAGGATGCCTTATCCTGTGCATGGGCTCTAGAAAACATTTAAGAGCATTTTGTGGGGTAAACCTATAATAATTAATTGCAATAATAAACCATTACTAAGACTACTTGCTACAGAGGGTACAGTTAACACGTCAGCTAGAACAGCTCGAATTTCAATGTGTATGCAGGATTTTATCTATAAGATCATTTACAAACCTGAAAAGGATAACATAGTAGCAGATAATTACCCAGGATGTGTTTACAGATGGAGGAATGTGAGGATGAGAAGTGGAATGAATGTCATGTGGCACTGATACATGATAGTGGTATACCTTCTATAAAAAGAGCAGACTGGCAGAAAGAATGTAAAGAAGACGCATTATTACAAGAAGTGAGTGAATATATGAGAAATAGGTGGCCCACTCAGAAAGATTTATCACATGAGATCGAAACCATTTTGGGAAGTATGGAACGAACGTTCTTGTGATAAAGGTGCGATCCTGAGAGGTGAAAGAGTTGTACCACCCCTCAACCTTAGGAATAAGGTACTACAGTTATGTCATGAGGGACGTTTTGGCAGAGGACGTACCAAAGCTGTTGTGAAGAAGTTGTTCTGGGGTCCGGAAGTGGATTTGAAGATTGAACACATGGTCAGAGAGCACAGGGAGTGTTCCAAAGGAGATAATTCACTACAGACACTTAGACCTCCAATAAGCAAGAAACATTTGCCACAATAATCCATGTGAATGTATTACTATTGACATTATGGGGTGGATAGGACCATCACAACAATAAATTATAGTAATCATGGATCTTTTCTCAAGATGGCGGGTGGTCAGAGTAGTACAGTCTGCTAACACAAATGCAGTATTGATATTTTTTAGATAAGGTTTTTAGTTCGGAGGGAATTCCAACTACCATCTTGAATGATAACAGTGTACACTTCAAACCCATTGTACTCAGACAGTATTATGAAAGGACTGGGGTGAATACTCTGTCCCTTTACAACTTAAGGGACAATGGCATGGTTGAGTGCTTCAACCGTGTCATTAAAGCTGCATGTATAAATAACAAGGATATGGTAATCCAATTAATGAAAGTGGTATGGGCATACAGAGTTACAAGAAACTTAGCCACTAAATTGTCTCCTTTTTTAATTATGAGGGGAAGGAACCCCAGGACCAAATATAATCCGGGATGGTTGTTTAGTGAGTGTATGGAACCTTGGTCTGTGTAAACGGTTAGAGATCTCATGGAAAAGGGATATCAGAAAAGCAAAGCTTATTATGATTCTCAACATAGTACCAAAACCGTAAGTATTAAAGTTGGTGATTGGGGTTGCATTAAAAAAAAAAAAAAAAAAAAAAAAAAAAAAAAAAAAAAAAATCAGGAATTGTAACTAAACTAAACTTCCATGTACCAGAAGAGGTAGTAGAAGTGATGCACAATGCCATCCGTTTAGCCAATGGCAAAATATGGAACCTGAAACGCGTGGCATTGTGTAATGGAAGAGGCTGGACGGATGAGGAACTGAACAAGAGAGGATTTGATTGCTTAGAATTCGACAATAGCAGAAACGTACTAAATCGGATGATAGTTACAAAGGAACTAGTTATTCTGAATGCCAAGTTTCACCTGGTGAAAAAAGTAATGTAGGAGAGGAACCTATACCTCAGGAAAAGGTTTAGTCTCCCACAAAGGATGAGGGGGTGGTGGAAGAGAGAGCAAAGAAACCTCCTAAATTGTTGGAGGACTATATTCAGGATTATAAATGAAGTGTAATTTTATGTTATTATATTGTTTTGGTTTTATTATGTTGTTTTGTTGTTTGTTTTCCTTTTCTCTACTAGTATACTGACTAATGTTACGGAGTTATTTCTGATTAGGTTGGAAAGGTTTTGGGGAAATGTATGTCTATGTTACAAATAAAATGCAATTTGTTGTCTGTTCTTTGTTAAAAGAGAGGGATGTGTGTGGGTATATTATGTATGAACGGGCCCACGTTTGTGCTGGTGTTCAGGCTCTCATGTGTTATGAATTAATTATAGTTCTGTGTTCCACCACGCTGGAGCCGTTCGCATAGAACGTTGCTCAGGCTGTGAAAATCTGCTGTTGGAGGAGACCAGTTAGTTTCTCTGCGCTGTGCCTAGGAAATGAAGTATTAGCGTATCTTATTACTGCCTCCTCCATTACCACAGTACTCTACCTACTTGTGTTTTTTTAAAGGTGAAAACAAACCGAACAGCAGAGTAAAAGTAAAAAACAGTAGCAGGTGAACTAGATTATTTACAAGGAGCTACAGGAGGTTCTGCCACTAAATATGCGAAACAATATCAGGATCTTGTTTTCATTAACACGCATTAATTACGTTTAAACTACAAAAGTTAAAGTAGGTTAGGACATGGCTTAACAACTTCAGAAAACTTACTCAAGTACGAGTAGTTCATGGTGTGCTGCTTTCACTGCATTCTGCTGCTTATAGTTTGACATTTTCAGCATCCAGTCCCCGAATTCAAACACAAAACAACGGGATAACTCCATCACATTTTTCTACTCATGGATCAGCACACTAAACTGTCACACGAGACATGCAAGCGTCACATACTTAATATATTGTATTTATTCCTTTACTGCCACATGGAAACATGCCGCGTCTTGCGCTCAGCCGTGTCAGTGTAAGAAACCCCTTTACACTGATCAATCCAAAGGTACCAGGCGTTCATACCGCACAATGTGATCACCTATAGAGTACTTACATGGGCCGTCAGTGAATTCAGGCTAACGCACCTCTTCTGTTATTCATTTTAACAAACGAGTGCCGAAAACATTTCCGGGTCGCATGAAAACCAATCCTACCGTTGAACATATCCCAGCAGTCGACAGATGGCGGGCAGTACAGCTAATGTGTAAACTAACCCAGGATTTGAGCATGTGGGAGCAACCTCAGCCAATCCTAGTGCGTGACGCCTTTGGCGCGAGCTTTGTTCCTTAAAGTCGGTGTGAGCGTTGCTTTGGTTTGGAGGTGTCTTTGTTGGGACTGAGATCAGTTTGTGCGAAGTTAGGCACGTACTTGGGGTGATGGGCTATCGGGCTGGGCGTGTTAGGCTAGGCTTCTGCGGATGGATATTCTGGATCGGTGGCAAGTATAGAGGAGATGGCGTGCAATGCTAAGCCGGGCCGGCTGTTGAGAGTGAACGATGTTGGAGCCTGCCACGCAGGGTATTATGTGGACAGGCAGCCCTCAGGGTCTCAGAGCGGATAGTAATTTAAAGCTAACAGTGAAATGGGCTATTACCTTGCCCTATAATCATGGCCTTAACTTTACAGACAAACCTACTGATCGATTTCTGAACAATGAATGTAAAGCACATAAAGGTAATCCGTGTCAGCGATTAGTTCCTGTTTATATTTATTTAGTATTCTATTCCGTAGAAGTGGCTGTTATTCCTTGGGTGCTGTTTCTGTAGCATTTTTTGTATGAAGCTTATCGCTCTTGTGAAGTTCATACTTTAAACCGAGTCGCATTAATGTGTTAATGGACTACGATTGAGAGTTTAGGAGTTGAGGTTGAAGGCAGAGAGTTCCTCACGGTGCCTGCCAGTCTCTGCAGTGGTCAGTCGTGCCAGTGGACAAAATATTGAGACATTTGAGTAAAAAGCAGGCTACGGCAAAGCCAATAGGCCTTGCTATTGGCTTGACCAATGTGTTCAGCCAGGTTGTACATCAGCGTGGCTGCTATTTAGCAGAGCTGAAAATCTGTGGCAGAGTGGTGTAGCGTGTCATAAAGGGGAGTGGCGTTGACTGAAGTGTCATATAGCGGTTTACAAAGGAATGGCGTACCGGATTAAAGTAGTGTTAAGGGAATTCCATAGTTTCGTAGAGTGAATAGACTTTCAGTGGGGTAAAGTGTAGTGACAGAGTGTAAAGGGGAGTGTTGTAGAGTGAAATGACGTAGTGGAGTGGCATATGTATGGTGTGGTAGCACATTGCCATTACAGACAACACGTGTTCAATTAAAATGACCATTACCTTTGCACTTACAAATGTTACTGATAACACTACAAAGTGTAAAACAAAATTGAAACGTTTTCATATTATTTATAACAAACTAATTGTTTTTACTTGTTTATCTTATACAACTAACAACCATTGACAGCTCCAGTAGTCCTTGCTTGTTTTTGGTTGATGTGTTATATATCTTGATGCAATAACAGAAACCACAGATAAGCAGTAAAATCAGTTGGTGGCACACTATGAGAAGTGCAGCCTTTTAGTTTGTGTTTAACCACACTCTTAATTACATAGGCCAAGACCCACTTACAGACACCAGTTTTCTCATCCCTGTTAAAGTCCTACTGTCACGGTCTGTTCACAATTGATAGTCCTGAATTTCTTTTGGCTACTGCCCACATGTCCTGGGGCTTAGACCAGGCATGGCAGCCATACGGGACACAAACTGAGGTGCTCTAGGAGACGATGTGGTAGTTCTGTAAAGCACGTGGTATTTCTAGCATCAACTAAAACTGGATGCTAATTTTATTTGACATTGGTTCAATTCACTTCCTGCTGTGTAGTGTTCTAGTTTATTCCTAGAATGCTCGTGATGCTGACTTGGGGAGATTCCACGTTCTATGTCGTGCAGTCTCCTGAAGTCAGTTGATCCAGAGCCTGTCCCTGAACGGACCTGTTCTTCCGTCCTTACTTCTTAATAAAGGATTGTACCTACCCGGCTTGTGAGAAGCAATTACTTCAATTTGGCGACGAGGATCCATACCGACAGCGTCTTTGTCAGCGTTTTCATCTTTTGGATGCTTCTCCACCGCCTTTTTTGTACCTTGCTGCTGCCTTGGGGGCTGTCGACCTGGGACGGAACGGTTAATGTAATTATCTTCGTTATATTTTGTTTTTGGGGGAATTTGGAAATCCTTCCTCCGTGCGCTTAATCCTTCCTCCGTGCGCTTTTGTGCCCTGCCAGGCCGTTGGTGTGCGCGCGTCCTTCTTTCAACAGACGCGCACGCACTACGCGCGTCGCCTGGGCAACGCGACGCTTCCTCTTCAGCGAGTTGCCTTAGCTACGAGCACGCTAAGGAGACTAACGCAGCTTCCGCTAGTGTCTCCTTCGATCTCCAAGGCAGGTTACGTGTAGCACATAAAGTGTATGATTTTGAATCTTGTGGATTTCGATTTTGAATCGTTTGGATCTCTGCTGACCTCTGCATGTACTGTTTCTTCTGCCATCGTCGTGTTTTCATGGGGTTCTACAAACTGCACATTCAAAACATCGTTAGCCTTTGAACATTATTAGCAAAGGAAGAGACTTGGATATTTAAAAAGATAAAAAAATAATAATAATAATAATAATGAAGAGGAATAAATAAAATTAACAGGAAGGAGGGACGGAAGGAACCAACATTCTATTGTAAAGGGTTGGAACAGGTCCGAGAAGGGAAGGATATTATTATTTTTTTTTAAATTAATTAGTATTATTTAGTGGCATTGGAGGTCATTGCGTGTACCTTACAATTAGCCACTAACATGGCGCAGGCCAATTTTACAATTGTTCCCCCGCAAACTTTTTGGGCAATGGGCAATTCCCCACCTATCAAGTGGTTAGAATGGAAAGACTATTTTTTAAATTATTTAGCTGCCATTGATGTGGATAACAAAATGCCTGCAGAACAGAAAAAGAGGATCCTGTTGCATTCTTTGCGTCCAATGGGTCTAAAAACTTTTAATAAGATGCCCAAAAATGCCATAAGCGGTGATATTTGTTTTTTTAATGCCGCTATGCTGGATCTTGACAAGTATTTTTCTCCAAAAGTTTGTATGGGAATTGTCCGCTATAAATTTTTCCAATGAAAACAGGAAAAAAATGAGCTTGTGGATGACTATGTTGCGGACTTAAAGAAACTTGCTCTGGACTGTAGATTCCGAACAATTCATGATGAACTTATTAGGGATCAAGTAGTCATGCATTGCGGTAATCAATCGATTCAAGAAAGACTTTGGATAAATGGTGATTCGCCTCTGGAAGACATCTTAGCCATTGTAAGGAAAGCAGAGATCTCGGAAAGAAGTTTAAATGAAATAAAATCTACAGGGAAAAATGAGGACGGCATTTACAAAGTGTTTAACCGCAAACCTGGAAAAAAAATTCAGAGTGGGGAAACTGAAAGGAAATGTTATAGATGTGATAACAAGGATCATTTGGCTCACTCCAAGTTGTGCCCAGCGTTAAAATTAAAATGCAATAAATGCGGAACAGTGGGCCATTTTGCCAAAGTATGTAAAAGTAAAAAGAAAATAGTTAAGTGTATTTATGAAGGTGATTATACGGCAAAGAGTGACACGGAGGAGAAAAATATGGATTCCAGGGTAATGGATGAGGATAAAAGTTTCATACTCAATATAACGGAAGTAAACACTAAGGAAAAACCAATATGTAACATGGAAATTGGTGGAGTACCAGTTACAATGTATGCTGACTCTGGATCACCGTTCACAATCGTGAATGAGGATGTGTGGAACAAGTCCTTTGTAGTGAAGATTGGCAAGCAACTTACTCCGCCAGATATTCAGCCAGAGAGGTACACAGGAGAGAAGATAGACTTGTTAGGTTTTAGATGGTTGGCATTCTCGTTCAAGAACAGGAGTGCCAGAGGAAAGTTATATGTTGCTAAGAGGGGACCGTCTGTTCTAGGGTGGAAGGATCAAGGACAGTTGCAGATGATCCTAGATCCTAACAGTAAAGAAAAAGTGTTTATGGTAAATGAAGAATGCTCCGTGACCGCTGTGATGGAGGTCAAATTTCCCAAAGTTTTTCACAAGGGTTTGGGAAAAATTACCGGTTTCGAGCACAAGATCATATTAAAGAAGGAAGCTTTACCAAAAATTCATAAGGCCAGAACTGTGCCGATCATGATCAGAGAAGAAGTCTCCAAGGAGCTGGACAAATTGATTTCAATGGATGTGATTGAGCCAATTGAGAGTTCGGAATGGATTTTGCCTGTAGTAATAGCTCGGCGCAGTAACGGGAAAATCCGTTTATGTGTAGACTTAAGATACTTAAATAATAATATCCTGATTGATCGTTTTCCTCTACCCAAGATTACAGAAATGGTTTCTAGTCTTGAGGGAGCACATTGGTTTTCTACTATTGACTTGTCATCTGCGTATCACCAGATTCCCTTATCCGAGGGTTCCAAAAGGTTAACAGCCTTCATCACACCCTTCGGATGCTTCCAATACAAGAGGATGCCTTTCGGTCTAGCGTCTGCAGCAGCTGTTTTTCAACGTCTAATGCATAAACTGTTTGGAAAGGTTAAAGGGGTTATGTGCTTCCAAGATGACATTTTAATTTTTGGGAAGGATAAGTGCATGCATGATGAGCGTTTGGAACATGTATTAGAAGTTTTGGGTGAGAAGGGGTTAACAGTGGAATTAAGTAAATGCAAATTTGCGAAAAGAAGTGTGGAGTATTTGGGACATGAGATTAGTGGTGAGGGTGTTAGACCAAAAACTTCTCTGGTGAATGCTATAATCGAGGTATCTCCTCCTGTGTCTAAGGATGAGGTAAGATCTTTTTTGGGTATGGCTGAGTTTTGTGCAAAATTTATTCCGAACTTTGCCAGTAAGATTTACAATTTAAGATCTTTGCTAAAAAAGAATTCACCTTTCGCGTGGAGTGAAGCATGTAATCAGGAGTTTGAGTGTATTAAAAGGGAGTTAAGCAAGGCTGCATGTTTAGAAAGTTTTGACCCTAATTTGGATACATTTGTTACCACAGATGCAAGTAATAAAGGTTTAGGTGCTGTTTTGTCTCAAAGGAATTGTAAGGGTAAGGAAAGGATTATACTTTTTGCTTCCAGATCGTTATCTCCTTCAGAAGAGAGATACTCTGTTATAGAGAAGGAAGCTTTATCCTGCGCTTGGGCTTTAGAGCACTTCTGTGCATTCGTGTGGGGTAAGGACATAACCATTCGCTGTGACCACAAGCCTTTGATTAAACTTCTTACAAGTGAAGGAAGTGTAATGGCTTCTGCTAGAATCTTAAGGTTGTCTATGCGTTTAAAGGACTACACTTATCGTATGATGTATGTACCAGGCAAGAGTAATGTATTAGCGGATGGCCTTTCTAGATTACCTAATTTGTTGGAGAAATGTGTTGATGACCCGTGGTATGAATGGAATGTGGCGCTTATTCATGACTTTGGCAGCCCTGCACTGAATGAGGATAGTTGGAGGAAGGAAATGCAGGTAGATGTTAGTTTACAGTCCGTCTTAAACTACGTTTTGAATGGATGACCTAGGAAGGATCTATTACCTGAACTGTGCAGAAATTTTGGGGAGGTAAGGAACGAACTTTCTGTTGTGAACAATGTTCTTTGGAGAGGTGATAAGATAGTTCCTCCTTCTGGTATAAGGGAGGTGATCTTAGAATTATGTCATGAGGGACATTTCGGCATCGTTAGAACCAAATCTGTGGTAAAGGAGCTGTTCTGGTGGCCTGGTGCTGATAGATCGGTGGAAAGATTTGTCAGAACCTGTCATATATGTTCTACAACTGACAAAAGTTTGTGTACCCTTAGGCCTTCCATGCAGCAAACATTCATTCCAAGACAACCATGGGAATATGTCGCTATTGATCTCTTGGGTCCGGTGGGTGATTCTCAAGAGTTTGTAATAGTCCTTATTGATTTGTTTTCCAAATGGCCAGAAGTTGGCATTTTAGAAAAAGCAGACACTGTAAGCGTGTTGGAGTTTTTGGATAAGATTTTCCTTGCAGAAGGTATCCCTTCTAAATTGTTGAGTGATAATGGTGTACAGTTTACGTCAGATGCTGCAAGAAACTATTTTAGGAGAGTGGGAATTGAACATAAAACTACTTCTCTGTACAATCCCAGTGGAAATGGAGCGGTAGAAAGATTCAATAGAGTAGTTAAAGGTATAATTCAAGGTGCTATGAATGGTGGAGAGGATTGGCAAATTGCCATCTTTAAAGCTGTGTGGGCGTATAGGATAACAGAGAATGTTACTACTGGTCTCAGCCCTTTCATTATTATAAGTGGAAGAAGACCAAGATGCAAACATAACCCTGCTTGGTTGATCAAGACTGGTTTTCAACACTGGTCTGTGGAGAATGTAAGGGATTGTTTGAATAAATCTCTTGAAAAATCGAAGTCCTATTATGATAAGCTCCATCATGTTAAGTCTGTTGATATTAATATTGGTGATTTGGTTAGAGTTAAGAAACCCTACAAGGTTAAGAAGGGCGAGAGCCAGTACTTTAATCCTGAACGTGTCATGGAAGTTTTGCATAATGCGGTAAAACTGAGTGATGGTAAGGTGTGGAATCTTAAACGTATTGTCTTACTTTGTAACGGACAGGAATTGGGAGGTGGGGGAGTTCACCCAAACGATAAGGAGGGTGGAAAGGCTGAATGGGTGGAAGATGAAGTTATGAGTCAAAATGTGTTTAATAAGGAAGCGCCTCCACACGTTTTGTGCAAGGAGGAAGATGTGATAAGGGATTCGGTTGCTGAGTCGGAAATTAGGAGTGGTGGTATATGTGGTGGTGTGCAACAGGGTGAGTCTGTGGAAAGGACAAGGAAAGTGATTCCTCCTGGTTGGTTGAAGGATTACGTGTTAGGATACTTAACTGACGTTTCTGATGACGTTTCTGATTTTCATGTTTAAGTGCTTTTTATCTATTGTTATGTTAATTGTTTTTTTTCTTGTTCCATATTTTCTTGTTATAGGAAAAGAAGGAGGATGTGTAGTGTTCTAGTTTATTCCTAGAATGCTCGTGATGCTGACTTGGGGAGATTCCACGTTCTATGTCGTGCAGTCTCCTGAAGTCAGTTGATCCAGAGCCTGTCCCTGAACGGACCTGTTCTTCCGTCCTTACTTCTTAATAAAGGATTGTACCTACCCGGCTTGTGAGAAGCAATTACTTCATGCTGCTATGCTGACTATGTCCCAACATGTGAGCAACATACTTTTGAGGTATGACTGAATGGGCAGGTCGCATTTTGCATGGCACTGTACTCAACTTTCATGGCATCCGTTCTCCTATGTGGTTTTGATTTTGCTGACGTTTAGGATTATTTCTGCTCATGTTATTCATCCCACATATCTTTTATGAAATAAAAGGGAATTTTTGTTTGTGTAAAAGACAATAACTAAAGAGCCCTTTTCTGCCCTACTTTTTCCTTGCTAATAATTTTTTATTTTAGAATAGAAAATGAGGAAAGTGATGACATTCTGACAAATGAAAAAAATCATTTTGATTGGTGGGGAACATTTTTTGATAAACAAGAATTTTGGTGTAGGAAATACGCCTTTTCTGCATGGTTACCCCTTCTAGCCTTTTGCTGTACCCTACATTTTTGCTGTCATTAGAACTCTATATTTTACCTCTGCTAATCAATAGCAAAATGGCTGTGCTTCCTTTAAACATGGTTGAAATGTCACACTCCTAATTAGTATATTTAACTTGCCTATAAGTCCTCCGTATATGGAATAAGGTGTACCCGGGGCCTCAAACTGAAATGCCACTATTGGACTACAGCACTTATTGTGTCATCCACTACAGTGTTAGTGTAAACATGGCTTCAGGTCTATCCTGTGTAGCCTGACTGTTGCAGTGTAAAAACTGCAATTAATCCCATCAAAATAAACACTTTTAATAGGTCAAAGCCTCCTCTTTAAATCTTAATAAGTCAACCATGTATAGGCCTTGTATTCCACAAGGCAGGGTGGATGGTATTTAAAGAAGGACATGTTAAGATTACATTTCTACATGTCCGAATGGTGACTAGTGGCCAAAAGGTATTTTTCACTGTGGCTGGCCTAGCTGTCCTATGTGACGACTTTTACTTCCTGTAGATAGTCAAGTTTGATCATCTTCTCAGTGCTCCGCCGGGACCGTTGCTGACCCCGGCGAGGCCGATCCGAGGACCTCACTAAACCATCCAATTGGCAGTAGTGACGGGCGGTGTGTACAAAGGGCAGGGCCTTCACGCAAGCTTATCTCCTGCACTTACTGGGAATTTCTCGTTCATGGGAAATAATTGCAATCCCTATCATGAACAGGATTCAGCGGGTTACTGGCACCTGTCGGCGAGGGGCAGACACACGCTCATCCATTCAGTGTAGCATGCGTGCAGCTCTGAACATCTAAGGGCATCACAGACCTGGTATGGCTCTATCTCGTGTGGCTGAACCCCACTTGTCCCTCTCAGAAGCTGGACGCCACCGCTGGGGGTCGTGTAACTAGTTAGCATGGAGGCGTCTCGTTCGTTATTGGAATTAACCAGACAAATCGCTCCACCAACTAAAAACTGCCTTGCACCATCACCCACAGAATCAAGAAAGAGCTATCAATTGTTCAATCCTTTCCGATTTCCGCTTAGATGTCCTATGTAGAAAACCAGAGTACAGTTTAAAATCCGAATACTGTATCACTAAAAGGGGACCAGCTAGAAAAATGTTAGAGGTGAGTTCCTCGGGAACAGTACCCTCCAATGCCCACCTTCTGGCAGCACAGACTCTGTGAATATCTGTTACACCAGAGGATCGGAGTGGCTGGATCAGGGGAAGGATTTTGGGGAGGGTATTGCGGGGAGGGGGACCTAGAACAGCGATGAGTAATGATTGATGCTGAGTTTAGAAACAAGGAACAGCTACTTATTATCAGTATATGTATTCTAAACCCCTCTTACATATATGGGATTTAAAGGTGTTAATTTCACACACCATCATGACTTGCAGCCATTTTGTGTTGATGAGCATAAGGAACACGATGTACACTCTGCAAATATTTCCACTTGAATGTTCTCTGTGTGTTCAAAGTTCACACTAGATGTTATTGTACCACTCAAACAGTTTGTTCACGGATCAATAGTTCACTTCACACATTTCCCATGCTTGTTATCTGTTAGCAATCATCCATAAAGAAAGTAACTCGACTTTCATATCATATAAATGCAAAACAGACGTTATGCGCTTTCCTGTTGTATGCGCAAAATGTCAGTTTTTAGAAACGTCTCACTGTCCTTGGTGCACTTTCATTACTTAAATGACAAGCCTTAATTCTTAGTGCTGCTCAATGCGCCTTGTTTTACAAACGTCATGAATGAGAGAACCACAATTCTTTAAGAGTCTCTGAGCGTTCTCTAGTAAGCTCTCTACAAGGTTTCTTTGATTAGATAAACCAGGAACTGAGAGCGCGATACATGCTTAATGGTCCAACTGTGATTCAGTCATCAGCAACAGGAGCCACGGCTGCTACTAGGAACAGTGCTAATCACGGGTGCTTGTCATTAGGCGGGCCCATTTTTATACTCGGCCGCTGTGACCATACCCAATACGGCAGCCACGATTTTTCAAGTATTGGGGGACCACGTGGCCCAAATAGTTAGTAGTTGAAATGTTGCTCGCACACGCATAGCACGACTATTAATTGGGTTATTGGTCAGTTGGTGATGCGCTCTGAATGCAAAGATTCAAGTGTCCCAAGAAAGAATACAGCTGTGTACAATGTTCTAGTGACCATGCACTGCTATTCAGTCAATCACATAGCAGACATAGCCTCACAGCATTAATGACTGTATATAGGCTGCTGTTCACATGCTCATGTCGAGACCCCCAATGTCCCATGTCTATGCTGGTCACCTTGACAGGCTGAGTGGACGCCTGAGGACTGGGCTGATCAATCATGACAAAAAATAATTAAGCAACTATTTTCAGTAGTTATTAAAAATCTAATTCAGTGGTGATGTCAGATGTTTAATAAATATTAAGGTAAACCAACTTTTCGACTGTTACCTTTTCCCTGCCTGAGGTTCCTGGAGGCCAATTTGAATTTACTGTCAAACTTCTCTTAGGCAGGGATTAACATTTGTTGTGGAAAAAAGTTGTGAAATGCTTCCAAATAAAGAGGCTAACTTATGTGGTCAGAGATGACTCTTCTGAACTGGACATAATATGCATTGTGGGTTTGTAGAATCCTTTTGGGCATTACAATGTCAAATCCTGCTTGACAAGTCTGCTGGGTTTACATATAGCACTGTGAGGTCTGTTTGAAAGTCAGAGAACAGGATGACAAGCATTGAGACCTCCTCTTTCAGGGCGTTATGTACTTGTGGTGCCATGGTCTCTAAAGCCTCCTTTGCTAGTCAGGCTTGAGGAAATCCTCAAGACTGCTGACTGATCTCTAAAGGCTACGCTCATGGCCTTCTACCTTAATCCAGCCGAATATATGGCTTCCAAAATCAATACCAGGTCTTAAACTCACATATTGTACCTCCTCATTGTCGTGTGATACAATGGAGATTGTCCTAGCTTCAGTGAAGAGGAAATCTGAGATTTTAAAGACTATAGGTCTGATTACGAGTTGGTTGGTGTATTCCTACCCGTGCTTAAACCCCCTAATACACCTGGGTCAAAATTATGAGTTTGGTTGTATTCAAAGCATCTGTAAGGAAATGCCTCCTTGGCATGGTTACCCCCTAACTTTTTGCCTTTGCTGATGCTAAGTTACGGTTTGAAAGTGTGCTGGGACCCTGCTAACCAGGCCCCAGCACCAGTGTTCTTTCCCTAAACTGTACCTTTGTCTCCACAATTGGCACAACCTGTCAAAGTCCAGCTCACCTGAGTTCTTGTTCAGTTCTGATGGAGGTTGAAGACAATCCGACCCCACCCTGAAACTGCTTGTTCCAGCACACTAGTTTTTAAAACAGTGCACTAAGAACAGAAGCTCAAGGGAAGGGGGGAAGTGGATAAAATAAAAAAAGAGACAACACCGTTCTTGCGTTTCCACTGTTGAAGTGCTGCACAAATCTGCGGCCCTTTCTGACTTCTGTAGAAACTGGTGCCTAATGAAACATAAATAAAGAACAGATAAGTGCAACCTATTCCTAAATGGGTTCCTGACTATCTCTTTATTTATTAGAAATTCTCTTCTAAAAGTACCTCTTGGATCCTGGTCTCTAGTTTCCAGGTTTGGAATGTGTTACTGCTCTAGGATGTGTTTTCTATTACTGTAAAGCTTCTAAAACATTAAACAAATACCGTTATCAGAATTATCAATATCAAACATTCATCATAATATAACTAAAGCCTAAATTCCCAATAGCAGACTCACTTTTCCCATATTTCCAGAATCTTTTATAAAACAAATACTGTACTTTTACATCAAAATACAGCATGTAATTTGTGCAAGTCCTTGATTTACTGTTTGCCTTGCTGTTAATGGTTTCCACTGTTCGATTCTTAAAAGTTCCATAAAAAAAAAACAATGTTTGTTTACAAAGTTCCGCAAAGTATTCTTGTAACAAAGGGTTTGAATCACAATGTTCGTGGAAGGTATCTTGTTTCCAATTGTCTATACACGAATCCAGAAATTGTTGTCAAAGTTCTTTCAGGTAATAAAAAGTTTTGCACTTACTTGTTGCTGGCAAGAGATATCGATCAGTCTAACCTTGTCTTCTTTCTCTTTTGCAGGTTGCTCGTAGGAGAGAGGCTGAGGCAAGGAGGAACCGGAAACCAGAAGAAGGAAGAGCCAGCAGCTGCGCCCATTGAAGCCAATGAAAGTCAGGAGTGTCAGCGCCGAGGGATCTATTCTCAGGTAAGCGGGAGGTAGACGAGCACAAGCACTGGGTGAGGCTCGGGGGCTGCCTTTTATAGACAGGGCTGGGTGTGGTTTGAAGAGCTGGGTGTGGTTTGAAGGGCTGGGTGTGGTCCTCACATGCTGCACATGTTCTTGAAAGGTGTGCAGAGTTTCAGTTATTATGCAAATGAGTTGAATTAACACATGGCATAGGGAGGAGTGTTTTTAAAGAAGCCTTGGTAAAAGCAAGGCCCAATGTGTAAACAAAACAGCACATTAAACAACATACACAGAAGCCTGGGGGGGGAAGGTGAGATAACAAGAAAGGCTTTCAATAGTAAGTTTAAAAGGGAGCTATTACAGAACCCACTAGTGCAGTGAGAGGGGACATGCTCTTTGCTGTGCACAAACCCTAACAGTTGCCCCCCTCAAAGGCCCTCCTACAGGACGGGGTTTTCCTGGATTTTTTAAATAAAACCGTCTAATCAGGTGTGGGGCATGTACATATGATGCTGGTTCCCATGAATTCTCAGATTCATCATATCCTTTCCATTCTACTAAATAAAACAGACGTCCACTAATTCTTTTTGAGTCTTTTATGCTTTTCACTTCATATTCTAGATTTCCCTTAATTGTTATGGGTGGAGGTGGTGGTTCAGGTCGGGTTTTTGGGTTGTACGGCTTAAGCAAGGACACATGGAATGTAGTATGTACTGGATATTCTTTTGGTAAATCTAATTTTACTGTTACCGGGTTTACTATGGCAGTTATACTAAAGGGTCCAATGAAACGTGGTTGCAGCTTTCGGGATCCCTCTATGTTTAGGTTCCTTGTGGAGAGCCATACCTTGTAACCAATTTTATACATTGGGGCCTCAGATCTGTGTTTGTCTGCTTGTCTTTTCATGCTTTCCTTG
Source organism: Pleurodeles waltl (assembly GCF_031143425.1). Lineage (NCBI taxonomy): Eukaryota > Metazoa > Chordata > Amphibia > Caudata > Salamandridae > Pleurodeles > Pleurodeles waltl. The sequence goes on along the minus strand of NC_090440.1, from coordinate 545,557,227 downwards.
TACTTTAATAAATGTTTCCTGGCTTTGTCTTGTATGTCACCTAACCTCGTTAGTCTATCCGTTACTGTAGGTAACAGGGAATCTTCTAACAAAATGGGTATAGCTCTTGGATGATACCCCTGCAAGAAATAGAATGGTGAGCAAAGTAGAGCTGAATGCTCAGTATTATTATAAACAAACTCCGCTACAGGGAGAGCTTCCAACCATTCACTAGAATAATCAGCCAATAAACAACGTAGCGTTTGAAGTAAGGTTTGGTTCAGTCGTTCAGTCTGTCCATCTGTCTCTGGGTGGAAAGCAGTGGATAATGCCACATCTATTTTCAGTTTTTCACATAATTTTTTCCAAAATCTAGAGTTGAACTGGCTCCCTCGGTCTGACACCACTTTGCTTGGCAAACCATGTAAACGCACAATTTCCCTTATAAAAATATCGGCAAATTCTGCCGCCGTGGGTAATTTCCGTAATGGTACAAAATGTGCCATTTTAGATAAAAAATCCACTATAACCAACACTGTTGTGAAAGATTTTACAGGTGGTAAACCTACAATAAAGTCTACGCTCACAGTATGCCAAGGTTGTTTGGGTGTTGGCATTGGTATTAACAAGCCGTCAGGGGCCTTATGAGAAGATTTATGTCTTGCACAAATTGGACAGGTAGTGACAAATTGCTTAATGTCCTTTCTTATAGTGTCCCACCAAAAGTGTTTTTGCACATTTTCCAGGGTTTTTACCCAACCAGGATGACCTGCCAACGGTGAGGCGTGATGCCAAATTATCACCTGTGTTTGTAATTCAGAGGTGGGCACTAACAGCATGTTGTCGTGATACAATAAAACTCGTTGTATTGTGTTATGGGAATCCTTTAACCAATCCTGAGGTGCTATTTGCATGTGTGCATTATATAGATCTGTGATGAAATCCTTCTGTTGTACTGGTGCCAAAAACTTTTGGGGAGGAATAATGGGTTCTCCTATTTTATCTTGTTTCATGTCTGAGGTATGTCCGTATCTAGATAACACATCAGATTGAATTTGTTGTGCACCTGGTCTATAGGTTATTACAAAGTCAAATGTGCTAAAAAAATTTAACCAGCGCATCTGACGTGGTGTTAGTGCTTTAAGTGATCCAAAAAACTGTAGGTTCCTATGGTCAGAAAAGATTGTAATTGGGTACTTGGCTCCCATTAAATGGTGCCTCCATTCTGAAAAGGCTACTTTGATAGCTAGTAGTTCCCTTTCAGCCACAGTGTAATTTTGTTCAGCTGGTAATAACTTTTTGGAATAGAAGGCTATAGGATGTAACTGGCCATCTACTGCATCTCGTTGAGAGAGAACTCCTCCTAAAGCTACTTGTGAAGCATCCGCTTCAACAAAAAAGGGCAAGTCAGGATCAGGATGTTTCAGAATTGGGGCTGAAGTGAATTTTTGTTTTAGGAGTTGAAAGGCGTGTGCCGCCTCATCAGTCCAAAGAAATCGTTGCCCTTTCCGCAACAAGGTAGTTATTGGGGCCGCAATGTCTGCAAAATGTGCAATAAACCTCCTATAAAAATTGGCGAAACCCAGAAATTTCTGAATATCTTTTACAGAGGATGGTTCTGGCCAATCAGCAATAGCACTGATTTTCTTTACATCCATAGTTATTCCTTGAGGTGACAGGCAGTATCCTAAAAAGTCCACCTTGCTGACATTAAAAGTACACTTTTCTAACTTAGCAAAAAGATGATTTTCTTTTAACTTTGATAATACTGCACGAACATGTTGGGTATGTTCTTCTGAGTTCTTAGAGTAAATGAGGATGTTGTCTATGTATACTATGACACAAACGTCCAGGAATTCGTGTAGGACCTCATTTATAAAGAACTGAAAGGCCGCAGGGGCATTACATAACCCAAAGGGCATTACTGTGTACTCAAATAAACCAAACTTTGTTTTGAAAGCTGTCTTCCACTCATCCCCCTCTTTTACTCGGACCAGGTGGTAAGCTCCCCGCAGATCTAGTTTAGTGTATACAGTAGAATGTCTTAATTGATCCAACAACACAGGTATTAGAGGAAGAGGATATTTATTCTTTATTGTAGCCTTATTTAGTCCTCTATAATCGATACACGCGCGCAGGGATTTATCCGGCTTCGGGATAAAAAAGAGTGGAGATGACACCGGAGATGTGGAATGACGGATGAACCCAGACTGTAGTAGGTCATCTAGGTAGGTTCTTAAGTATTTGGTTTCTTCGTCAGTCAAAGCATATACTCTGTTATTAGGTAAAGGGGCCCCTGGGATAAGATCTATACGACAGTCATAAGACCGATGTGGGGGCAACACACTAGCCTTTATTGGATCAAAGACGTCTTTAAAGTCAGAATATTCAGGAGGGAGACTTGGTTCATCTTGTGTAAGACTAGCACAGTGTAATACTGTGCTCTGTTCTGTACCTGCTTCTTGATAGCAATTGGTTCTACAGAAAGAGGAATCCAAAGTAACAGTTCTATTCACCCAATCAATTTTTGGGTTATGAGTTGTTAACCAGGGTACCCCGAGAATCAAACCAAAATTAGGAGTATCTATCAGATCAAAGCTAATCACCTCTGTGTGCCCGTTCTGACAGACCATAACAAGTGGACTTGTTTGTTTTGTGATTAATCCAGAGGTAAATTCTGACCCATCCACTGTACATACTGCTTCTGGACAAGGCTTTAGGCACATAGGAAGTCCTAAGTTTTCAGCTAACTTATTATCCACAAAATTTCCTGTCGCGCCTGAGTCCAGTAGGACAGGGAGAGAATGCCTCACTTGGGTAGTAACAATTAAAACGACCTGAATTATGAAATGTCTAGGTATGTGCGGTACCCTGAAGGCTGCAGCATTAGAGGTTTGATTAAGATGTTTTCTCGAACAAGTAACCTCTCCCCTTGTCGAGCTTAATCGTTTCCCTGATTCAGTTGAGGAGGTGGAGGAAACAACACCCTTTCGTGGAGTTTTAGGCTTTACTGGACATTCTCTGGCAAAGTGACCTGCCCTGCCACAATATAAACATAATTGAAGTTTTCTCCTTCTTTCTTTTTCCTCTGATGTGAGTGGACCTCTGAGTGTCCCTATTTGCATAGGCTCTGGTTCAGGGAGTTTATTATCTGTGTCTTTCTTCTCGTGTCTAATAAAAGTTAACCGTGATTCCAGTTTGTATTTATCTCCCTTTCTTTCTCCTAATCTATGTTCTAATTTCACAACTAAATCTACAAAGTCCGAATAGTCTTCTGGCAAATCAACGATATGAGCCAAGCGCGTCTTTTAACTCGTCTCTCAAACCTTTATAAAAAAGGGAGACACGCTTTGCTTCTGGCCACTGTGTCTCGGTGAGTAAACGATTAAAACTAGTGAGATAGGTCAATAAATCCTTGTTACCTTGTTTAAGATTTAAAAGCTCATTATCACTTGCCTGCATGAAAGTGTGTTTTGCAAAAAGGCTGGTCATGGTACGTTTAAATTGATTCCAATTATGGAGGAAGGGATCATCTCTATCCACGAAAGGAATTGACCAATTGGCTGCTGTGCCACCCAAATAAGACAAGACGAATGCCACTTTCGTATCATCAGTAGGGAACTGTTGTGGCTTACAAACGAAGTGTAATTGACATTGATGGATAAAAACATGGAATTTGTTACTATCTCCATGAAAACGTTCAGGTGCTGCTAAGGGCACAGCATTAGGAACATTAACAGTAACCTCAACTGGGGGAGGCAAAGTTGTATGTTTCGATGGCGCCCCTGTCTCTGAGGAGGTTTTAAACAAAGGCGTAAAAGCTGTGTTCCACTGAGATCCCCTAAATTTATACCTGCTTAAATCCTGTTTTAAAGAGGTATTCTCCATCTTTAATCTCTCTATTTCCTCTTGCATATGTTGCAAGATGCCAGACACTGATTCATTATGAGCCAAGTCCTCATTTAGGGCCTGCGCCATATCCGTGACGTCAATGCCCTCTATTTCTTCCCCGGTATTCATCGTCCACCAGAACTGAAATTTTTTAAGGCTTGTGCTTCTGTCAAAGCCCAGCTCACCTGAGTTCTTGTTCAGTTCTGATGGAGGTTGAAGACAATCCGACCCCACCCTGAAACTGCTTGTTCCAGCACACTAGTTTTTAAAACAGTGCACTAAGAACAGAAGGTCAAGGGAAGGGGGGAAGTGGATAAAATAAAAAAAGAGACAACACCGTTCTTGCGTTTCCACTGTTGAAGTGCTGCACAAATCTGCGGCCCTTTCTGACTTCTGTAGAAACTGGTGCCTAATGAAACATAAATAAAGAACAGATAAGTGCAACCTATTCCTAAATGGGTTCCTGACTATCTCTTTATTTATTAGAAATTCTCTTCTAAAAGTACCTCTTGGATCCTGGTCTCTAGTTTCCAGGTTTGGAATGTGTTACTGCTCTGGGATGTGTTTTCTATTACTGTAAAGCTTCTAAAACATTAAACAAATACCGTTATCAGAATTATCAATATCAAACATTCATCATAATATAACTAAAGCCTAAATTCCCAATAGCAGACTCACTTTTCCCATATTTCCAGAATCTTTTATAAAACAAATACTGTACTTTTACATCAAAATACAGCATGTAATTTGTGCAAGTCCTTGATTTACTGTTTCCCTTGCTGTTAATGGTTTCCACTGTTCGATTCTTAAAAGTTCCATAAAAAAAAAACAATGTTTGTTTACAAAGTTCCGCAAAGTATTCTTGTAACAAAGGGTTTGAATCACAATGTTCGTGGAAGGTATCTTGTTTCCAATTGTCTATACACGAATCCAGAAATTGTTGTCAAAGTTCTTTCAGGTAATAAAAAGTTTTGCACTTACTTGTTGCTGGCAAGAGATATCGATCAGTCTAACCTTGTCTTCTTTCTCTTTTGCAGGTTGCTCGTAGGAGAGAGGCTGAGGCAAGGAGGAACCGGAAACCAGAAGAAGGAAGAGCCAGCAGCTGCGCCCATTGAAGCCAATGAAAGTCAGGAGTGTCAGCGCTGAGGGATCTGTTCTCAGGTAAGCGGGAGGTAGACGAGCACAAGCACTGGGTGAGGCTCGGGGGCTGCCTTTTATAGACAGGGCTGGGTGTGGTTTGAAGAGCTGGGTGTGGTTTGAAGGGCTGGGTGTGGTCCTCACATGCTGCACATGTTCTTGAAAGGTGTGCAGAGTTTCAGTTATTATGCAAATGAGTTGAATTAACACATGGCATAGGGAGGAGTGTTTTTAAAGAAGCCTTGGTAAAAGCAAGGCCCAATGTGTAAACAAAACAGCACATTAAACAACATACACAGAAGCCTGGGGGGGGGAGGTGAGATAACAAGAAAGGCTTTCAATAGTAAGTTTAAAAGGGAGCTATTACAGAACCCACTAGTGCAGTGAGAGGGGACATGCTCTTTGCTGTGCACAAACCCTAACACAACCCTGGCACTCAGGTAAGTCCCTTTTAATTGGTATCCCTGGTACCAAGGGCCCTGATGCCAGGGAAGGTCTCTAAGGGCTGCAGCATGTCTTATGCCACCCTGGGGACCCCTCACCCAGCACATGCACACTGCCTCTCAGCTTGTGTGTGCTGATGGGGAGAAAATGACTAAGTCGACATGGCACTCCCCTCAGAGTGCCATGCCAACCTCACACTGCCTGTGGCATAGGTAAGTCACCCCTCTAGCAGGCCTTACAGCCCTAAGGCAGGGTGCACTATACCACAGGTGAGGGCATATGTGCATGAGCACTATGCCCCTACAGTGTCTAAGCAAAACCTTAGACATTGTAAGTGCAGGGTAGCCATAAGAGTATATGGTCTGGGAGTCTGTCAACCACGAACTCCACAGTTCCATAATGGCTACACTGAAAACTGGGAAGTTTGGTATCAAACTTCTCAGCACAATATATGCACACTGATTCCAGTGTGCAATTTATTGTAACATACACCCAGAGGGAATCTTAGAGATGCCCCCTGAATACCAATCCAACTTTTAGTGTAGGCTGACCAGTTTCTGCCAGCCTGCCACACACCAGACATGTTGCTGGCCACATGGGGAGAGTGCCTTTGTCACTCTGTGGCCAGGAACAAAGCCTGCACTGGGTGGAGGTGCTCACACCTCCCCCCTGCAGGAACTGTAACACCTTGCAGTGAGCCTCAAAGGCTCACCCCTTTTGTTACAGCACCCCAGGGCATACCAGCTAGTGGAGATGCCCGCCCCTCAGACCACTGCCCCCACTTTTGGCAGCAAGGCTGGAGGAGATAATGAGAAAAACAAGGAGGAGTCACCCACCAGTCAGGACAGTCCCTAAGGTGTCCTGAGCTGAGGTGACCCCTGCCTTTAGAAATCCTCCATCTTGAATTTGGAGGATTCCCCCAATAGGAATAGAGATGTGCCCCCCCTCCACAGGGAGGGGGCACAAAGAGGGTGGAGCCACCCTCAAGGACAGTAGCCATTGGCTACTGCCCTCCCAGACCTAAACACCCCCCTAAATTCAGTATTTAGGGGCTCCCCAGATCCCAGGAAATCAGATTCCTGCAACCTGAAGAAACAAGAAGGACTGCTGACCTACAAGCCTGTAGAGAAGGCGGAAGACGACAACTGCTTTGGCCCCAGCCCTACCGGCCGGTCTCCAAGTTTGAAAACCTGCAACCAGCGACGCATCTGACAGGGACCAGCGACCTTTGAAGCCTCAGAGGACTGCCCTGGACTAAAGGACCAAGAAACTCCCTTGAACAGCGGCCCTGTTCAAAACCAGCTACTTCTTTGCCTCAAAGAAGCAACTCTCAAAGACTGCATGTTTCCCGCTGGAAGTGTGAGACTTCACACTCTGCACCCGACCCCCCCGCGGAAGATCCAGAGAACAAACACCTCAGGGAGGACTCCCCAGCGACTGCGAACCCGTGAGTAACCAGAGACGACCCCCCTGGGCCCCCACAGCGACGCCTGCAGAGAAAATCCAGAGGCTCCCCCTGACCGCGACTGCCTGTAACAAGGGACCCGACGCCTGGAACCAACACTGCACCCGCAGCCCCCAGAACCTGAAGGAACTGAACCTTAGCGCAGGAGTGACCCCTAGCCGACCCTCTACTTTGCCCAGGGGGTGGCTGTCCCGAGAAGCCCCCCCCGTGCCTGCCTGCACCGCTAGAGTGACCCCCGGGTCCCTCCATTGTTTCCTACCTGAAACCGACGCCTGCTTTGCACACTGCACCCGGCCACCCCTGTGCCGCTGAGGGTGTGTTTTGTGTGCCTACCTGTGTCCCCCCCCCAGTGCTCTACAAAACCCCCCTGGTCTGCCCCCTGAGGACGCAGGTACTTACCTGCTGGCAGACTGGAACCTGAGCACCCCTGTTCTCCATAGGCGCCTATGTGTTTTGGCACCTCTTTTGACCTCTGCACCCGACTGGCCCTGAGCTGCTGGGGTGGTAGCTTTGGGGTTGCCTTGAACCCCCAACGGTGGGCTGCCTATGCCCCAGAACTGAGACTTATAAGTGTTTTACTTACCTCCTAATCTAACCTTTACTTACCTTCCCCAGGAACTGTTGATTTTTGCACTGTGTCCACTTTGAAAATAGCTTATTGCCATTTTTTCAAAGACTGTATATGATATTGCTTTTATTCAAAGTTCCTAAAGTATCTAAGTGAAGTACCTTACATTTACAGTGTTTAATGTAAATCTTGAACCTGTGGTTCTTAAAATAAACTAAGAAAATATATTTTTCAATATAAAAACCTATTGGCGTGGAGTAAGTCTTTGAGTGTGTGTTCCTCATTTATTGCCTGTGTGTGTACAACAAATGCTTAACACTACCCTCTGATAAGCCTACTGCTCGACCACACTACCACAAAATAGAGCATTAGAATTATCTACTTTTGCCACTATCTTACCTCTAAGGGGAACCCTTGGACTCTCTGCACATAATTTCTTCCTTTGAAAGAGTATATACAGAGCCAACTTCCTACAGCATCCAAAAACAATTCGGCCCCTAATGCGATGCATGTTTAAAATAAACTTGCTGCAGAAGAAGAGCAAAAGAAAGACTGCTGGCTCGCTGAGTAAATACAGAGGACTCAGTGAGATGCCTTTAATTCATGACCCCTCCCGTCCAGCACACCCCGTTGAAACTTCAAAGTGGTGATAAATCCAACCTCCTGAAGCAGCAGTCTTTGCAAGACTTGAACACTCTTGCAGAGGAGGCAGAAACAGCTGCTAAATGCCATTTGCACTATTTTATTTTATTTCATGGGGGTGAGAGGACAGAAAAGAAAAACACTGTCTCACCTTCCATGAAGGCTGCTCCCTCAGCACAGCAGTGAATATGCTGCCTGTAGCAATCTAAGCCCCAAAGAGATTGGTAGACAAGCTGGCCCATGAATAGAACAAACATTCTACTCCACATAATTCAATACCACACAATTAAGTGCCACACAATTCTACACCGTATAATCCCACCTCACAAACACATTTGAACATCTCATAATTCCATGCCATGCGATTCAATTACACACAGTTTCACTCCACACCATGCCACTCCATGCCATATAATTACAATCCAACAAAAAGCACGTCCTGATGATTTATCCAGTCCTTCAGTTAACACTAGCGGAATGCAAAAAACTGGGACAGAAGTGCATACTGATGCCTGATTTGGACCAGTGAGATTGTGCTACCTGTCTGCAAATGTGGTATAAAAATACAGCTAGATGAGTCATTGAATCTCATTGTAGGCCATACATATTTTCTTTTAATCATACCAAGGTACACAATAATAAAGGAAAAGGTTTACCTTTAGATGGTATTATTTATCTGAATCCCTGCAAATAATCCAGCAAGCATTTATATATGAACTCACAGCGATGGTTGAGTTTACCAAGGTGGTATTTACCTCCAGAGGTGTGGGAAACCGCCAATTATGAAGCAAGCCACAAATAGTTGTGGGTCAGGCATCTACCCCAAAATCTTTTGCATTCCTGTAGGTCTATTATGATATCCTCTCAGATTATGCCACCTGTCTGCAAATACGGGGAAGAAAGATCATCCTGATGACTGATTCAGCCCCTACAAACTGTGCTGCCTGATTACACAAAAGGAAGCACGTCCTGATGACATATCCAGTCCTTCAGATGACACTAGCAGAATGCAAAAACCGGGACAGAAGTGCATACTGATGTCTGATTTGAGCCAGTGAGATTGTGCAACCTGTCTGCAAATGCAATTCAGAAAAGGCACCCTTGTGGCTAGGTCTACTCTGTCAGATACACCTTTGTAAACACAGAGAAGGGAGTGTATCATGCTCATTTATTCAGCCTCATTACCTCCTCATCGATCTTCCACATCCTAGTCTTTAGTAATGAGCCTTCTGCTTCAGTGCGCAGACGTTAACTCCCGAAAAAAATAAACAATATACTGTGGAGGAAATTATTCCCCTGAACCACACCCAAAGCATATTGACAAATACGGACTAATCCTTTCTATCATCCTCTGTTTTTTTCTGTCTCTGTTGAGCAATGTTTCCTTGAAGATTGGTGATTTTTAGTTTCTTTTTGAGTTTCTTTTAAGGCACACAATTTTAGAATTGGCGCACCTTTCAATAATGTCTGAGTTTTAATCTTGCTAACGTTTCCCACTGGGGGAAAGAACGGCTGCACGATGCTAGTGTGCCATTCTGGGTTTCTCTTGTCTCAATTTAGAGAAGAAGATGCTGTGCAAAGTCACTTCATCTTCTAATTCTGTTAATTGTTAAGCAAGGATGTCGCTGTGCACAGCCTTTGCGTCTTGCCAAACAATTGTCTTCACTGGTTTATTTACTTAATGGGGAGATGATGCTGGGCAAGTCCAGTTAGTAAACCGGTTTGTTTACTCAGAGGAGATGACATGGCTATATGGAGCCACCACATCCTCTTTAACTGTTTTCTCAGCAAGGGAAGATACATCTGTGCATGGCCAGTTCGCCATCTGTTTATGTGTTTGCTTTGCAGCCTTTTTGTTTTGAGAGAAAACAACTTATCTTTAACAATGGCCATTCTTTAAACCTTTTATAGAAAGTTAGCTTTACTAAGGCAGCTAATTAATATTGCCTGCTTAGATGTGCAGATTTATCCTTCTTTCGTTTCAGATTTTCTCTGTGAGCTGGCAGAATGTTGTTATAAAAGAAAAAAAGTAATTTTAAGGCAACAAAATCCTCCTCTGGGGTAATATTTGGTCGTCTACAGAAAACTTGAAGGAGGGAGTGACTCCTAGCTGGCGATTTACCTGTTCTGATGGAGTAAGGCCGATGAAAAGCAGTAGCTAAAACGAGACATTTAGAAGAAGACCTTCAGGTGGATATCTATATCCCACATAACTGAAACTATAGTATATGATTAACAGAGCGGGGGCTGCTCCTTTTACATATCAACGATCATGTGGGGTCTTCTGATGACCGTGTTGAAGAACACTGAGAAAAGAAGGGGACTGTATTCAGGGTCCTAACTTTAGTGAAGTTCTTATTCACGTTAGACCAAATTTATATTTTCCACAACCTACCACACAAGAGGAAGAAGTGTTTCTTCCGTGCAATATCATTGTAAAAAAACTGACTCCTTGCCAGTACATTGCTGCTTTAAGTAGAGTTCTGAATAGAGAGTGGAAAAACATTGAAAAGCCATTATTTCCACTGTTTCTCTCCAACAGAAATCCTGCTGAAATTTGTCAAGATGAAGTTCCCTCTTTGGTCTCTCACGGGTGGGCTAGCCTCCCAATGTCATTATTTACTCAGGGCCCTCTCTCTAAGACATGGTGGATACATAGATGGATGCCACAATGAAGTATATACACATAATCAGACTTTAAGGGCTTCCGTGTATGCCTCTTACAAGGTCCAGTCTCTTTTAAGGGATTGTCAATCCCTAGCTGATGAAATTCAAGATAGATCTGATTGTACTGAAACACTTTTACCAATGGAACAACAGTTCAGGTTCTTGGCTAATATTTATTTTGGCTTTCTGTGCACTTAGCACTTTTCCATCAGCCTATGCTATTTATATTACTAGAAGCATATGAATGCCTTCATGGACGGTAGATGCTGCACAAAAAGCTACGTTGAACCACCTTCCTTTTACAGGACTTATAGTGTTTGGAGCCCAGCTGTAAGATGTGATCAAGGAACCTTCTGATGCTATGAGCTGATGGAAGAACAGTAGATCCTTGTTCTAGTGGTTCTTTTGTCAGCTTTTGTACAGTTGGTTCTTTGTCTCTGTTGATACTGCTTTAGCAAACAGCACCTTTTTCCCTGTCCAGGCTCTTATCAATTAGTCAGTAAACAAACACAGGTTTAGCCTTACTCAAGTCTTTCTTTCCTTTCAGATTCCTAGTGTCAGTTGTTCCCAAAAAGAAAACGATGAGTCTCTGTCCTAACAACGTCTTCAGTTGTTGCCTTACCAGCACCTAAAGTGTTCACATCAAAACAAAACAATTGTCCTTAGTCTTACCAAAGTAACTGTAAATACAATGTGGGTCTTCAGGAACTTCATCTCCAACATTTTGCCTTAACATGACTCAGGCGAGAGGTTAAGCATCAATGTCTTATACTTATGGCCTTGCCAAAAAAGGTGAACCCCTCCAAGTCCTCCAGTCACTTCAGTGTGCATGAAGGATATCCAGGGCATGTCTCCCCAACTTGCTGCCTCAACTCTCAGCTCTGGACGTGTGAATGCCATGTGGGTGCTGGAGGAAGCAGCTGTCTTAAATAGGCGTGCTTTGGCAATGGTGGCCACTATTTGGTGAGTCTTGTGAGATCTCGTTCACGCAGTGCGACCTGAAAGGAAACAAAAAGCATTAACGCAATACAATGGAAACAATGTATGTCAGGGCTTCAGCATGTCAGCACTTAGCATTGCATTCATACCTGGATGTGTCTGGTTTAAGTGTTTGGGTGTTTTGGTGGATATTTTCTTAGTTATTTAATGTGGCATCATAGGTGCATTCTGTATTGGCACAGCGATTATGGTAATAATGACACAAGGCAGTGTACTCACGTGGGCCACTCCCAAGATGGCAGCGCCGTTGGAGGATGAGTTCGAAGATGCCCCTGACGTGCAGCCTCTGGAGCCTACATTGAGTAATATAATTGACCAGCGTTCCCTGAAATTGATTTTTTGTGGGTGGCAAAGGTGGCACTTTCCTGCATAGAGGGCATTGTCATAGTCCAGTTTGCTGCTTACGAGGGCTTGGGTGACTGTTCTTCTGGTTTCAGTGGGTATCCATTTGTAGAACTTTTGGAGCATGCAGGAGGAGGAGATGGCGTTGACGTGCTGGGTCATGGATAGTGAGGGGTCCAGGATGAATCCCAGGTTGCATGCATGGTCAGTGGGAGTCGGAGCGGTTCCAAGAGTGGCAGGCCACCAGGAATCATCCCATGCGGAGGGGGTGGAGCCGAAGATGAGGACTTCTGTCTTGTCGGAATTGAGTTTGAGGCAGCTGCTCTTCATCCATACAGCGATGGCCTTCATTCCATCGTGGAGGTAGGTCTTGGCGGAGTACTTGGTGAGGGAGAGGATCAGCAGGGCGTCATCGGCACATGAGATGATGTTGAGGTGTGGGATCGGGCGATGTTAGCGAGGGGGGCCATGTAGATATTAAAGTGGGTCAGGCTGAGGGACGAACCCTGGGGTATGCCGCAGATGATTTCGGTGGCCTTCGAGCGGAATGGGGGAGGCGGACTCTCTGGATTCTGCCAGTGAGAAAGAAGGTGACCCAGTCCAGGGCTCTGTTGCGGATTCCAGCATTGCTGAGGAGTGAGCATAGGGTGTGGTGGCAGACGTTGTCAAACGTGGCCGAGAGGTCCATGAGGATGAGGGCCGCGGTTTCGTCACTCTCCAGTATGGTTCTGATGTAGTCGGTGGTGGCCATGAGGGCGGTTTCGGTGCTGTGGTTGCTGCGGAATCCGGATTGGGAAGGGTCCAGGGTGCGGTTCTCCTCTAGGAAGCGGGTTAGTTGTCTGTTGACGTCCTTCTCGATTACTTTTGCCGGGAAGGGGAGCAGAGATAGGCTGGACATTCTTGAGGTCCTTTGGGTCCACCTTGGGTTTTTTGAGGAGGGTGTTGATCTCAGCTACATAAGTCATCTGCTGAATAATTTATAGAGTTTAACAAAAATATTCTAGCTCTGACTGATCAAATGTTACTAACATGGCGACACTCACAGCAGCCCAGTGTAAGATCATTCTCCGCGGTTCACAGGTCAGCTTTCAGTTGCTTATTTCTGTATTTGGGTGTTAAACAGATATTGAGATGAAAGTACTAAGATGAAACCTTTCCCACATAGTGTTAACCTGCAAAATGTCAAAATAAATGATATGACCACAAAATTATCCCCGTAACGTAGTATGATTTGACTTTTCTTAACATATAATTTAGTCAATCCATCCACATAATTTAGTCCTCCATTACTGCATAATTCCAGTGCCATTGATAATATGGCACCTGCAGGAGACACCCTCAAACCAGTGGTATTGTCTTCGTTTTTTAGGTCTTGCCTAGGCAGCACATGCGCTATCTCTTCGAGACATGCTGTGTCTACTCTGTAGGCTTTCAGCACACCCATTGCTTTTCATTAGTGCCTTTCTATGTTTTTTAGAAAAGCTTGCTTATCTTTGGCTAATCTATGCTGTTGGTCCCTCCTTTGTCCGTCTTGCTTCCTCCCACGTTGCAGCGGCCTATTACTTGTATTTTTCTTTTTTGTATGTCTGTTCATGTGCGCGCAATATTTTTATTGTTGCTTTCTGACCGTGTTTTTGAAATGTCCAGTTTTGCCTTTGTAGTGGTTATCTTTCCACTTGTTTTCTTTCTGTTGTAAAAACAAACACCCCCCTGGAGGGTTTTTATGACAGTTTGTTGCTGTTTCGTTTTTGTTCATTCACTTTCCAATGCTGGTTTTTTTCCACCGAGCCTCCAGCTCTGTTCGTTCTCCGTTGCAGTATCATTTTCTTTCCCCCACGCCTCCAGCTCTGCTCATTACAATGCTTAATCAGCAAAGTGACTATATTTAAAATACAACTTAACTGCAGCAAACATCTTACTTCCAAACATGGGTGCTCATTAATATTCCATTGTTGTTTCCATTTTCCCATAAGCGTTAAAAATATATTTGACAAATTCACAAACGATTGTGTTTATAATTACACTTTGGCGCAGTTTTGCTTTCATTCACGGTCCGTTGCTGTATCATTTTTTTCACCAAGCCTTCTCTAAAAGGCTGACTACACATTCTCTTTCAAGTATTGGCTCGGCCATGTATTACGTAGGCTAACCCCTTTGTGTCAAATAAAATAAATGAGCAGGTCGTCCCCTTGAACTGCTGCCTCAGAGATCAGTACTTAAAAGACAGAGAGGCTGCACAAGAGTCCATTTACTGATGTACTTTTTATATAACTTGTTGCAATAGTGTTTATGCATGCCTTGGCTGAAGCATTGCACACCATCTAACCATGTTCCCCAAACTACTCCACATTATTGATCCATGTCCTCCAATGACCGTAGCTGAAGCATTGCACACCATCTAACCATGTTCCCCAAACTACTCCACACTATTGATCCATGTCCTCCAATGACCGTCATGCTATCTGTCCACGTGTCCAAAACCTCCTGGGGCAACAAGCCTCACACAAATTATCCTGGTCACCCAAGTACAACTTTCTATGTGCCCTTATGTCACAAGTCCTCACATAAGCCATCAGTGTGGTCTCCATCTACCCACTCGCCAGGGGCTCCAAGCTCCTCATTATGTTGTGTGTAACAAGCTCCACAAACATCAGACTGCTTAATGGGCAATCAGGCAGTGCCCAAAGGGCTGGACTAAGAGGTCAAGGTGGGGGCGTTTTTTTTGGTCATTTGTGGACCTGTTGTATAGTATGCTTTTTACAGTTTATTAACCTAATAGTAAAACAAAACATTGCCCGCAGCAAGCTCAGATCCATGAAGTCTCCCATACCTGTCAAGTAATGGCGGACGCAGAGAAGGTAGGTAAGAGGTTTATTGCACCACTCCAAAGAAGCATCCAACTCCTGGATCAGCGGAGAACAAACTGCCAAACCGTGAGTGGAACACTACGAGAATCCACATCATAACAATGCAAGCGTTGCCACAAACACAAAGCGGCAAGGACATGCGTATGACATAACACATCTCCTTTCTTTTACAAACAAAGCACGTAAACATTCAAAAGGAACAAAACAATAAAAACAAAGATAATATAGATCTAATTAAAATACTCAGCTAGCCATTTTGGTTTACATCTATTCCTTTTACATTTGGTGACATGGTTATTATCAAGAATATCTGGAGATGAAGACTTAGCTCCAGAGTCTCCGACTATCTGGTTTTAGTTCGAGGAATTATTTTCTTCATGTCTATGAGGCTCGAAATCCAGTTCATCTTGTTCTACAACTAAATCTTGAACCTCAAGACCCCCACTCTCCTCATTGCTCTTTGACAAACCAGATTCAATTACTGGATCAACATCCAGAAGAGTCCTGCGCTCACCAGGTAGACTGTGGTTATTAGCAGGATACAATAAACCAAAATAATATACACACGGTTCCAAAAAACACGAGGGTTTCTTTTAGACATGTGGTTCTGTAATGAATGGAAACCAATATGTTCGAAGCAAGAGCCCTCACTCACCTTTCCGGTGACATACTTCATCATAGGGCTATGCTCCTCGTCAGGCCGGCGCTGCAATGCCTGACGGGCCCCACAAGGGAGCTCTTTGCCGGAGATCTTTTGAAAATGATGCACAACCGGTCAAAGCGTGAGTAAGGATTGGTATAAGGATAGTTAAAAATGCCTAGAGGTAAAAAAAAAATGCTATTTATTCTGATATTAATACCCCTGACATGGTTAAAAACAATAAATAGGGATATGGTAAAATAATGTCTACGCTCCCCAAATGAAGAGATGATTTATACAGTTACTATGTCTCAAAATGGAGAATAGTACAAGGAAAGAGAAAACACAGGGACCCTGTGTTACTCTATATAGTAGGTCAACAAGTTTCTCACTATTTTTTAGTCAATAATGATCTTATGCGATTCGTCAGGACCTTAGCACATACCTAATCCTTTAAACAATTAGGAGTCCCATACTAGGGAAATCAGAAACCTTCCAAATATTAAAGGTAGGGCCTCATCGGGGAAAACATCAGGCTTGAAAAGTCCACTATGACCGGACCGACAGCGCTTTTAGGTGGACCAGAATTGACGTATCTACTACAAACCAAAGCCATCCCTTTAGTGGTGAGTAATTTAACCAAGGGTTTGTGATCACTACGAATTTCATAAGGCTTGCCCCAGACAAATGCTCTAAAATACTCCAAAGCCCAGACACATGCTAAAGTTTCTCTTCTGCGTCAGTCAGAGACCTAGAGGCATAGGAAATTAAACTTTTACTGCCATCACTCTTCCTCCGAGACAACATTGCACCTAACCCTTTCGAGCTGGCATCAGTGGTAACAATGCTGGGCAAATTGGGATCAAAACCCGACAGAGGACCAGCATTAGCAATAGCGGACTTAATATTTCTGAATTCACGATCACACTCCTCACACCAATTAAATTTGTTACTGTTCTTGAGTAATTGTCTTATGTGAAATGTTTTGCAAGAAAAATTCATTATCTATTTGGAGTAAAACTCTGTGAGACCAAGAAAAGATCTTACATCGTCTTTACAACTGGGTTCCGGGGCTAAACGTATTGCATCAATGAAATCAGGTTTGGGCTTAATCCCCTCCTCACTCAACACATGACCTAAATACGCAACACTCTTGACAGCAAATTTGCACTTAGAAAACTTAACAGTTAGACCTCTTTCAGTTAGGATACTTAACACACGATCCAACAGATTATCATGTTCAATTTTGTCTCTGCCATGGATCAAAATGTAATCTTGGAAGCAATGTATGTTGGGCATGTTACCAAATAAAGAGGGCATAAGTCTCTGAAAAACAGCGGCGGCTGAAGCCAGACCAAAAGGCATTCTCTTGTATTGGTAACAACCAAAAGGAGTAATGAATGCTGTATAGTTTTTGGAATCTTGATGTAACGCAATCTGATGGTAAGCGGCTGAAAGGTCTATGGTGGAAAACAGTTTTGCACCTTGAATAGTAGAAAGCATTTCTGAAATGTGTGGTAAAGGAAACTGGTCAATGAGGATGTTGTCATTAAGATAACGCAAATTGATGCATAGTCTAATTTTGCCATCAGAACGTCTAGCTACCACTATGGGAGAAACCCACTCAGAAGATTACATTTTTTCTATTATGTCTGCACTCACTAAAGCATTTAATTCCTTCTCAACTTCACACCTAACAGTTAACGGTATGTTCCTTACTTTGAAAATCTTGGGAGTGGCATTATCTTTAAGTACAATTTTGTGTACGAAATCAGTTAACTTGCCAATGCCATCATTAAAAACTTTAGGGAATTTTCTTTGAATTGAAGTAAGTCTAGATTCGCACATATCAACTACCATCACTGGTTCAGGACTATTGGGGTTTAAAATGATATCTAAACTACCTTGATCTTGCCAACCTAAAATTGCAGGACCTCTCTTCGCAACATACAATTTGCACAAGCTGGATCTATCTTTGAATTCAAACAAACAAGTGATAAATCCTACTAAATCAATTTTCTCACCTGAAAATCCTTCAGGAGCAATATCAGTAGGAACTAAAATATTACCAAATTTCTTTTTACATTTATCAAACCACAACTGTTCATCAATAATAGTATAAGGTGAACCTGAATCCACATACATTTGGACTTCAACACCACCAATAGTCATCATACAAATAGGTTTCTTCCTGACCCTCGCAGTGTCAACATTTAAGACTAAGTTGTCATTACTTCTGATGTTTAGAATAAACCTATTATCGTCATTTTTGTCCCATAGAGAAGTATCATCTCTTCCACACTCTTCTTCTACAAATTTGACCTCATTGAGGAGTTTCTTCCTACACATGTTAGAAAAGTGTCCAACCACCCCGCATGAAGAACATTTCTGTTTTAATGCAGGGCATGATTTGTTATTTGCCAAATGTGAACTGCTGCCACAACGAAAACATTTAAGGTGTTCATTAGGAGTTCCTTTAACTACTTCTGGTTTCTTGCTTTTATTCTGCCCTCAAATTTTAGGATAAACTTTATTTACACTCTCATCTAGTTTAGATTCCTAGAAGACATTTCAGCTTTCCTGACAATATCAAGAATTTGTTGTAGGCTAGAATACCCATTAACCCACAACCTTTCTTGAACAGAGGAATCATTAACGTGCATACCAATTTGATCCCTGATGAATTCTTCTTGTAACTGTCCAAAATTGCAATCTAACAATAATGTCCTAAGGGCAGCAAGATAATCATCAATATTCTCATCAGTTTCCTGTGGAAACATTTCTTAAAATACCAATACATACTTTAGGGGAAAAATAATGGTCAAAAACACTAATAGCACTATCGAAAGCATTTCGATCCCCATCTCCACCCCCAGTTTTTGTCATTTGTTTGTATGCCTTTAAACCTTCCGGGCCAACAAAATGCAAGAAAATCCTTTTCTTTTGTTGGGGAGGCATATCACCTTGGGTATCAATAGTATCAATGTAATTGAGAAAGAATGCTTTCCACTCTGGCCACTTCATACAAGGAGCACCACCTGCAGGCCAGAATGATTGTGGAGGAGGAAGAGAGAAACTCTGGGCACACATAGTGATAAATAGTTCCTGGGACAGAGAGCCCTTTGTTGTAACAGAGAGTAAGTATCAGGTAGGTAGAGGAAGTAGCAACGGCTTCAGTTGCACAGCTCGTGCACTTAGTAGTAGCAAAATGAAGGCATATTCTAGTAGCAAACGGCGTCCTCCATTGTGTCTAGCTGCCACTAAGTGAACTGCATCAGGGTGCATGCGGACAATCACCGCAATAAAAATGGCGTCTCCTTTTGCTAGGCAATGGTGTTGTTAGAAGATTAAGTATGCAGGCACACGGAAGACGCAGGTTACAGTGGTAACGGATGAAACGTCTTCAGCTGAAAGGCGTCCACTGTTGCTAAGTGAGGAGCAGAAAGGGTACACGTCACTGAGTATCTTAGCGATGTGGAAAACGCAATGGAGAATGCAAAACATCTGACGGTGGCACACTCGTGCTTTGTATCCTAGCAACGTGAAAGACACACAAGAAGTCCAACAGTGGAACACTTGGTATCCTAGCAACGTGGAAGACGCACAAGAAATCCAACGAGGCACGCTCGCGCTGGAAAGCATGAGCCGCAAGTCTCCCCCAAAATAATGTGTAAGGGAAAAAACGCCATGGCCAAAGACGGTGCAGGGAAGCTTGAACAAACTTCGAGTGAATAGGCAGTCAGCAGGAACAACGATGGAAATGTGCAGGAGAGGAGGAAAAAAACCAAAAAAATTGGAAAAAAAAGTGTAGGAGGATTAGCAGAGAGAATCCTGGAAAGCGGGTTTGAGGAGTGGTGTGGCTCGTCGCCACTTGTCAAGTAATGGCGGACGCATAGAAGGTAAGTAAGAGGTTTATTGCACCACTCCAAAGAAGCGTCCAACTCCTGGATCAGCGGAGAACAAACTGCCGAACCGGGAGTGGAACACTACGAGAATTCACATCATAACAATGCACGCGTTGCCACAAACACAAAGCGGCAAGCACATGCGTATGACATAACAATACCTTCAAAAACACTTCCACAGCATTTCTTCAAATCTGACCTAATTTGCACACTTCTGCATTTTTTACCTTTCTAATTCACCTATGGGGGCCATGTCATAGCGTTTTGTTTTAAGCAAGATGTCACTTGATTAAATTTGAAGTGTTGTTACAACGACCAGACAAAGAGAGTATGGCAAACAGCCTGTGAATACGTCACTGCTCCCAAGCTCTGATGATATCAGGGAAGTGACATCTTGTTTATCACTGCTTCCCAGTTTTTTTGCTTTCCTTGCCTATCTGGAGTTCAAATGTTAGAAAGCCATGTCGTGTTTTAATCGAAAGGTCTCCGCCTTGTTGTGACTGGTAGCTTCATGTCTTGAAGAAAACAGTCATTTCAGACCACGTTGGGGGTTGCGTTTTCTATGCACATAGTGCTATTAAGTTTGCTTAGAGCGTGAGCAACTAGATTGTATTAATATAAATTCTAGTTTTGCTCCTCTAAGTAAACAAATGCCACTTGTTTACTTTGCTTCATATGTCATCTGCCTGCAAGTTGGTATACACTTTTTATTTTGTGTGCAGTTTTTTTTGTTTTTTTGCACATGGATGCACTTTGGGCTTGATATAGCCTTACACAAATTCTGGAATTAAGCTATAATTTAAACCACGCAGGCTAATGTGCTGTAGGGCAAAGAACTTATAAGGTCCCAAAGCTCCGCTCAGCAACTCTATAACATTGGAATCCTTGGCCTAAGGACTATGATAGGAACATTCTAATGACATAAGACATAAGTTTGGAACTGAGGTGCTGGTTGAATCCAGTCACCATGGTTGAGGGTGTTTTTTGATTGTTCCAAATCCAAAGATCATCACTACAGGTACAGGGTCAGGGAGGGGGGTGGTTGTTTCCTGGGGGCAGTGATGGAGAATCTTTCTTTCCAGGGCTTTTGGTCTTAACAAAGGCCCTCAAACTTGAGGCAATGTGTTTTCTGGAATCTGTCCAGAATATAACCCTAGATTTGAATTCTCTAGACCCTCTGGTAGTGCAGACTTAGTCAAAATACCATCATGAGACAGAGAACCCAGCGGAGTGTAACCCACAAAACCCACTGAATCTTACATGATGAATGAAAATAATATGCAGTTAAATTAATGAATATGCAAAATATAATGAGGAGTGCCTAAAGACAAAATATAAAAAGGTTATTTCAGGCAGAGTTAACAGCAATCTTCAGTGCCCTTCAGGCTTTTCTGCTATACGTTCATAATCAGGCAGTGAGAATAAGAACAAGTAGCCTGTTTTTATGGCAACCAACAGGGAGGATCAAAGGTCTGGGCACTGGCACTCCTAGTGCAGTAAATGGGGAATTGGGTGGAATCCAATCTCCTCTCTCTCTAAGCAATTCATCTTCCTGGGAGAGAGAATGGCCTTGTGGACCAACTGACCAGGGTTTTTCCTTTTAAACTTCAATGAGTCTAGTCCTATGCTTTTCCATCTGCTCATTCAATGGTTCAATCTGCCATGTGTGGATAAGTCTGCAACAGAGTGAATGCTCACCTTCCATATTTTGATCCCTTATTCCTTCCCAAAAGGCTTGAGCACTGGATGCTTCGTCCATTCCCCGGCTAAGGGGCCTAATTTATGCTTTTCCTCCACTTCCCTTACTATCCAGAATCCGGAGGAGAATGCTTAGGTCCTGTTAGTAGTCCCTTGCTGGCCTTGAAAACCCTGGTACTCTGTGATTCTCAGGTTAGCAGTCGCCAAGCCTTGTTCTCTTCTGATTCCTCTTCTTTCAGTTTTATCATATTAAAGCTGAGATTGGGAGTCTGGTGATTGAAAAGAGAAGATTAATTGAAATGGGATGTCAGAAAAAGTAGCCTGTTGAGGATTCTAGAAAGCCACCCCCATTAAAAATTGATTCTAGGAATAGGAAAAAGTTTGAGTACTGGTATGGTTGAAAGGGAGTTCTTCATTCTTGCACTACAACTTTATTTCTGGGCTTCCTTAGAGACAGTTGGGTTTAGCTGCCTCCACTTTACCCAGACAGTGGGAAGTTATTCAAGCCTTCAGAGGTAAGGATGTCTTTTAGTTACAAATACTTGTCTCCTGACTTTTGAAAGATCTTTCTAACAGGAAACCTGTTATTTACTCTCACATCCCTTCTTGAGCCTTCCATTGGTTGCTTGCTAGTGTTCTACAGAATTCTCCTTTTCAACTATTCCATTCTGCTTTTCTCAAGTTCTTCACATTTAAAGTTTTTCTTGTTACCGTTATATCAGGTAACTGAGAAAAACTGGATGTTTCTTCATTAAGGATCCATTTCAAAAGCTCTCACTGGATAAGGTAGTTTTCAGAATTGATTAAGCTCCTTCTCCACAAGAAGAGGAGTTTTTGCATATGTTAGATTTACATCTCTGACCCATCAAATTTTAGAAAGTTGCAATTTTGTATTCCTACTTTTGGGCTTTGACCTTCCTCTTCCAATATGAGCAGAAGGATAAAGGAAACTGCTTTTGTAGCTTATGATCTACATCGATTTGTCCTACAAGGAACAATTCAGCATAGGTCAACAAGAGAAGTATTTACCTCTTGGGCAGTTGTAATGATATTTGTGTTTTGACCACTGACTCCACGTTGCACTTAGCCTAGCAGCACACTGTCAC
Organism: Pleurodeles waltl; assembly: GCF_031143425.1. Classification (NCBI taxonomy): domain Eukaryota; kingdom Metazoa; phylum Chordata; class Amphibia; order Caudata; family Salamandridae; genus Pleurodeles; species Pleurodeles waltl. The sequence continues at coordinate 545,534,877 of NC_090440.1, read as the reverse complement.
ATTAGTGACCACCAACTTAATTTTGCCTATTGACTTTAATGTAGCATTAACTACTGCCACATTAAAAGCCGCAAGTATTTTTCCATGCTCACGTTATACAATGTGCTCATGTTTTTATTCTGCATGTTTGCGTGTTCTTTCTCACCAAGGGCTTAGGCTGATAAGAATGTACTAGAATGATGTTTATGGTACAGCAGGGAACGGTTTTGTTTTGAGAGAGGGCACCTTGGGATCTTGGCCAGTTCCCGACGTGTTCTTTTCAAAACTGACCTGAAATAGCCAGCATTTTTTTAATATTAAACTTATGGAGTGGGAGGAGGGTTCTAGAATTCTCCTCTCTTGTTTGTTTAAAGTATATAAGAGGCCGAGACCAGGATGGACCAGGGAGTGACTCAGATCTCAGGCATGCTCAGGATGCTGAGGTATGTCATCCAGAGGATAATTGATCTCGCTCTCCATGATTGATTCTGGGATCTGGTGGTCTGAGGCTGATAAGGAGGGAGATGACGCAGATTTTCCCGTGCCTCATGGCGATGCATTTTTTTTATTCTTGTTGTCTGCTTTGCTTTGTGACATATAGACATACATATATATTTGCTGTGTATATTGCAGCGGAGAATCATTTGTACATGTTTTTATTTCATTGCTGTGACCATTTTTAAACATGTGCTTTCAGCATGCTAATCTCCTCTACGAACCTTGCAGAGTGATTTAATAAATGTCATCTTTAGACTAAGAAGCGCATTCCAGAGATTTTTGTCAGTGCATGAGTGTTTCATCTCGGTCATTAGAGAAGCAAAACAGCAGTATACAAAGGATTATGTTTAAAAAAATTAATATGCTGCTGCCTGGACTTCATCAAACACTTTTTTGTCACATTACAAATTGCAATTGGGGTGTTCTGGTTCTACAGTATTTGGTTCAAAAGTTCTTCAACATTAGATTAATTAGTTCAATTGCTAATCAAGCATGAATTGCTTACACTGCCTTTGTTTATTTTATAAGTAGCCACATAAAATCAGGGTAGCACGGGAACATCCTCATTATTATGGAGTAGGACAGGGAAGACAGATGAGCAGATAATGTGCTGATTGCTTACCGGTTATCTTCGTTACTCAGAGTTGCAGTATCCCCTTTAATATGGACTGAGATGAGGAAGACAGATGAGGAGTTAGTGTGCTGGTTACTTACCGGTTATCTTCATTACTCAGAGCTGTAGTCTTCCTTGTCACAGTTCTGCGTATACCCTCCCTCCAATTTTACTTTATATGGCTCACAGTTCTGAATTCTGTTGGTTGCTTTTATAAAACAGGATGTAAGAAATGGTTAGTCCCTTATTTACACAAATATGTTGTCGGTGTGGTTCAGGGAAATCATTTGCTATACAGTATATTGTTTTAATAGAGAGATAACATGGTTTACACACCGAGGCAGAGGCCTACTTAGTGAGGACTGTGACAAGGAACACTAGCCCTTGGAATAATGATGATTACTGGTAAGTAATCCAAGCGTCAGATTCTACTACGTGTCTGCAAACACGGGGAAGGAAAAGCATCCTTGCTACTATTTCCACCCATTAGATAGTGCTACTAGTTTGCAGAAGGAGTGTTTCCTGGCGGCTCATTCAGCCCTGCACTGCTATACTACCTGTTTTCTGGGAGATGCAGTGCATTCCTGTGATTGATTCAACTCTCACAGATTGTGCCTCATGTCTGCTCACAAAGGGAAGGAAACAAGTACTGGCAAATGATTCAACCCTGTTAGATTGGGCTACAGGTTTGTAAAAGCAGGAGAAGAAATATGTCATATCTCATTTAGCCTCTTCAGATTTTGCCTCCTGATTAGAAACATGGAGGTGATGGGGGTACACATCATAATGACTGATTCGTATCTGTCAGGTTGTGCTGCCTTTTGGAAACACAGGTAAGACGACGTTTCCTGACAACTATTTCAATCCTGTCAGATTGTGCTACATGGATGCGGACAAAACGTATTTACTGCATCCTGCCGGTTCCTTCAGCCACATCATACTGTGCTGTCAAAAAAGTATAAGGTAGAAACACATCCTGCTAGTTGATTCAGAATTATGAAATTGTGCCTCTGGATCACAAACAGAGGAACGGCATAGGAGGGGAAATGCATCCGGATAAAAAACGGAATCCTTCGACTTGTGCTACCAATCTGCAAACAAAGAGGAGGAGGCAAATACAACCAATCAACCATGTCATGCTGTGCTACCTTTTGTGTAATTCGAGCTAGATTCTTTTTTGCTGCCCAGCAATATCTTACCAGGAATTTAATGTTTAACCAGTCCGTTAATCCCATAGTGGAAAGGACATGGTAAAGGTGACTGGTAATTGTTTAAGGGGCTGGTGCATAATTTTAAAATAAGACATTGTCACATAGTAGTTGAAATGTTAGCTTTAATTGCAAGCTATTTGTGATTCCAAACCAATGCCCACCTGGCATCCTGCACTTATTATAGGACTTTCACGATTCCATCAGGTGAAATCCGATAATGTTCTCCTTTGTTCTCTTCCCCTACCTTATGCCTCCTCTCATCTTTTTATGTGTACATATCTCCAGCTAGAAAGTGCTCTCTGGCTCAGCTAAGTAGGAAAAACGGGAGGTGGTGGGGTGGAGAACAAAAGAGAGGTAAAAAGAATGGTATAGTGAGAGAGGTAAAGTAGAGGGAGAAGGCGGTGGAAATAGACATACGGTAAAGAGAGAAAGGTGAGGTTGCCAAAAAGACAGATACAGAGTTCTAGAAAGAGATCTATGGAGGTAAAGAAAGAGATATATAGAGAGAGAGAGTTCTAAATAGAGATCTATGTAGGTGAAGAAAGAGATATAGAGGGCGAGCTCTAAATAGAACTATGTAGGTGAAGAAAGAGAGTAGAGAGAAACAGAGATAGGGAAAAGGAAACAGAATGGGGAAATGGGGTACATCGAGGGGAAAGTTATAGAGAGATGTGAGTTAGGGAGAAGTAGAAAGGGAGAGGAGGAGGTGGAGAGGTAAAGAAGCATGTCAAAGAATGACAGGTAAAGAAGGTAGTGAGGCAGAGAGGGAGGTAGAGACAGAGGGATGAATAGAAAGAAAAGAGAAAAGAGGCAGAGGTGAAGCAGGGAACTGGGGATGAGGCTGATGCAGTGGAATAGAAAGCATGGTGAGGTAGGGCAGGGCGAGAGCTTGAGCTCTACAGGAGAGGTGTCAGCTGTATTAAATACGAGCAAGGTGAGGCAGGTAGGGTAAGTTGAAATAGTGAGGAGAAGCAGAAAAATATGACCGACGGTAATGGCAGGCAGAGAAAAAAAAAGGTAGAGGCAGAGAAAGTGAGATAGCGAGAAGAGAGTAGGGTAATGGGAAAGGTGAGTATTGCATTTTGCTTAGCTTTCTTGGAATGCTGATGTGACATTCTGAGCAGAGGCGGCTGGTGACTTTTGAAAGTGCTGGGGCGTAAACGCTCTTTCCAACTTTCACAGCACGAGGTCTGAACTGCACGATGTAAAAGCAGAAATCCTGGGTCCAATTCTGCCTTCCCCTCTTGCCCAAACTGTGTGATCCTAAGCAAATATTGTATTTCACCAAGCTTCCCTTTTCTTTGTTATTGCATATGGGTGCACCTTCGATTACGCAATTTCAGGATGTGCTCTGTTGAAAGACATCATATGTTTAACTTTATCGAAAATAATGTTGCTTCGTGTTAATATTGCTTCATGTATCATGTCTTTAGGGCAGGGACACAGGAATGTTTCTAAAGTCATGTTAAAAAAAAAATCATATTTAAAAGACAGAGCAGACACACATACTCTCATACACTCACTCACACAGTCACACCATCAGCGCCAGTCAGCCACTTGTTATTGTGTCTTAAGGCAGCTAACACTGGGGTGAAACTGCGTGTTAATCACTGCGAGTCACAGAGCAGTGTGACCTTTGGCACTGCGCTCCGTGCAGCACAGAAATGCCAGATGTTCAGAGCAGCAGTTAAATCTTACCGAGCCCTTTGCCATTCCAATAAATGAGATACACACATATAAGGGAGAACACAACACCCATATGCAGCCTACGGATGTCACCCTTCTCACCTTGACCCTGCTCTCTATGACTGTTAATGCACTCGCTGATTATGTCACTACGACCTGTGGGCCACGGAGGTATCGCCTAAGGGGAGAGGAATGCAAGAGCATGCAAAATGGACCACGCCCTGCACCGACGTAACTGCCGTGGCGTATTTATCAAGGGCGAGGGAAGCACGTGCTTGTGCATGCGCAGTTGCATCTCAGCAGCCAGAAATATAGTACATATTTTAATATGGAGCAGTCAGCCTTTAGCTGAGCCACTCGTGCCATGAAAGGTGGGGCCCCGCCCACCATGCTCACTCACACCAGGCACGGCTGGTTCTGGGTTGGAATGTTGGTGTTTGAGGCGCTGACAGCAGTTGGCTGGCAGGCTCCCTCCTGCTAGTGATACACTCAAATAAACCTCTACAGCTTACCTGCCGCCTCATCATTCTTCCAAAGGGACTTTTCACTGGCGACAAGAGTTCACCAGTGTGAGTGGCCAGCAATAGCATCTCCGCACTTCAGTGTTGTGTTGGGTGGTGATTCTCTAGAAGGATGAATTCAAGTCTGCAGATTGGGGTAGGATTGAACCACAATTACCAACTGTTTCACCACAAAGTTTTTTGGATGGGCTCCGGCGCTAGTTTGCTCGTATGACTGCTTGCAGCGTCACAGCGCGACCCACGATGCATAAGCGGAGTGTGGTCTAGGAAGTAGATTAAATGCTACTGGTTAAATATTGCTAGGCAAACCCCGAGTGGTTCTCAGCACTGCAGATTGTTCATTTGAAGTGCATCTGCCCAAGTGAAAACCACAATTTGCAACGTGAACAAAATAATTGTATTACAAAGCTGCAGTGCATATTGTGTTATGTAATATATTGTACTTCGTGCTTTATTGTGATGTTACTTGTTTATAATGGTATGCTTCCATGGTGTGCAGTTCGAACAGCAAGCGTGGATTGAAGCTGAGATCGTGATTTCGTGCAGGAATCCAAGCAGGCTGGTCTCTGTTCAGGGGTGAACCGCTGGACTTCAATAAACAACCTGGCAAATTGGTGTGTGCGAATGCTCACTATGCCTTGCTCAGCATGCAAATACTCACTACGCCAAGCCAGTGCAAGGCGTAGTGAGCATTTGCACAAGTCAGTCTGCGGATCACGGGTGCCACCCAAACCAGCTATTTGAGAGGCTGTTCTGCCACTCTGACATTCTACAGCAAGCACCATACTTTTAACACTTAACCAGCGGTGCAGCGTTTGAAGGTCTCCTTTTGCCCATGCTGAGATAGGCATTGTTCATTCTAGGCTTGCCTGTTGGCAGACGGCCCCATTCTCGGAGCATTAGACCCCCAAGAGGATTTTCTTGGATGTCTAAAATGTGTATTTTTTACCAACGTTTGACGTCTGCAGGGGCTTCTGGATAAAGTTATCTGGTTAGAGCCACACAAGTCACGCACACCTGGACTATTTTAGTTGTCTAGTTTTCAATGTGCAAGTTTGCTGCGTTTCCTTAGGTGTCGGGGAAGCCCTGGCCCAAAATCCACAGTCACCCACTTTGCTAAAAAAACAAGAGTCAGTTTTGAGTGGAAAAATGTAATGTATCTATGTTGTCGTTAGGGCCATTCCTGTCGCTGGCACTAGGCCTACCCACACAACTGAGGTACCATTTTTATTGGGAGACATAAAAATGCTGGGTGGAAGGAAGTTTGTGGCTTCCTGCAGATTCCAGGACTTTCCATCACAGAAATTTGAGGAAAGTGTGTTTTTGGTCAAAGTTTGAGGTTTGCAAGGGATTCTGGGTGAATAGACCTGGTGAGAGCCATGCTAGTCATCCCACCCTGGATTCCCCCACATGTCTAGTTATCCTGTACCGGACACTATTCCTACCCACCCAAGTGAGGTACCATTTTCATAGGGAGATCTGGGGGAATGCTGAGTGGAAGGAAGTTTGTGGCTCCCTGCAGATTCCAGAACTTTCCTTCACAGAAATGTGATGAAATATGTTTTTTAGTTAAGGTTTGAGGTTTACAAGGGATTCTGGGTAAAGAAACCCCAGCTAGAGCCATGCACGTCACCCCATCTTGGATTCCCCCAGGTGTCTAGTTTTGAAAAATGTGTAAGTTTCCTAGGTTTCCACATGTGCTGTATGTATTAGGGCCCAAAGTCCACAGTTACCCACTTTGACAAAAGGGTCAGTTGAGTGGAAAAATGTTTTGTAGCCATGTTGCCTTTTGGTCTATTTCCTGTCCTGGCAGTTTGCCTACCCACAGAAGTGAGGTACCATTTTTATTGGGAGACTTGAGGGAATGATGGGTGGATTGAGGTTTGTGGCTCCCCACAGATTCCAGAACGTTCCATCTAAGGAATGTGACAAAAATGTTTTTCAATCAAAGTTTGAGGTTTGCAATGGATTGTCCATAAAAAAAACCTGGTGAGTGGCACACAAGTCACCCCACCTTGGATTCTCCCAGATGTAAAATGTGCAAGTTTGCTCTGTTTCTCTAGGTGCCTACTGAGCTGGGTCCCAAAATCCACAGCTACTCACAGTGGAAAAAAGGGTCAGTTTTCAGTGGAAAAAGGTAATGCATCCATGTTGTGTTTTGTCCCATTTCCTGTCACGGGCCTAGGCCTGCCCAAACAAGTGAGGTACCAATGGAATGTGGAACACATGTTTGAAGACACATGTTCTGGAGCAAATACAATTTTGAGTTCATTATCCACAGAGCAATGGAGTGGTTGAGAGGTGGAACAGAACATTAATGGAAGGATAGCAGCTGGTTCTTTGTCATGGAAATAACTATAAGATAACTGTAAGTAAATTAGTGTGGACTTATAGCACTTCTCCTCATAGTGTATCATCATCATCATCAGTTTTATTTCGGTAATTCAAATACCATGAAAGCACATTGTACAATACACATAATAGGAATTTAAAAAAAAGAAACAATAATGCAAAACCCTCTCACTGGGTAATATTAAGGATAAAACAGAAAGAATACAGAGTAAAAAATACTTAAAAACGTGATCACACATTATAAAAATCATTTACAGCACTTCTCCTCATAGTGTATCAAGTAAGACATTGTTTGAAGTCATGGTATGAAGCCTAGGATGCTGTTATCCAAGGATGCTGAAATATATAAATCATGGGACAGGTATGTGAGAGTTGGTTAGAGTGCTGATATCAAAGGAATGTGTGTTGTCAACAGGATGCACGCGACAAAAAATAAAGAAAAGGTCTATCTAAGTTCTCTGAGCCATTACAGGTTATGAAGGTACATTTTTATAATGTCCTTTTTAGTGATGGAAATTTATGGAACCTAAAAAATAGTGATGAGCAAGCATGTTTCACCAATGATATGAGAGATCAAATTGATGCCAAGTCAAATGAGTTGTCTCCAACTAATATCCATGTGCTGCCTCAGAAAGTGTCTTGTCAAGTTCCTAAATGGTTGGAAGAATTTGTAAGGTATTGAAGATAATGCGGTGTATTGTGGATGGTGTTACTGATTGTTTGGTTTTATATTTTCTTCCTAGATACTTGCTTCAATATATTTATTTGTTATTTGTTTGCATTTTGACCATATTACAATTTTTTTTATCAATGTTTCTTCTGGAACAATTGTATTACATATTCTTATGGTTTTATTCTCTGTTGCTGTTTAAGGAAGGGAGAAGTGCTGCATCTTGCTTAGCTATCTTGGTATGTTGATTGACAAGGTTGGTTTGGAATGTTGGGTGGTTGATGAGTTGACAACTGTTGCCTGGCATGTTCCCTTCTAGTAATAACTAACTCAAATAAAACTCTTCAGCTTACCTGTTGCCTTGTTCTTCCGAAGGGACTTTTTAGTGAGGTAAAGGGAACATGGATAAAAAGAGAGAGGGGAGTTTGAGATCTGAGGTAGCGAATGAATGTTGAGGTACATTGAGAGGTTAGGTAGGAGAGAGAGATGAGGCAGTGAATTGTGAGGGAAAAAGAGAAATGAAGTGGATAATGAAAAAGTTGAGAGGGTTTAAAGAATGGTAAAAAGAGGTGGAGTATAAATTGACAGAGCTATAGAGGGATATGCTAAGAGAAGACACTGAAAGAGAGGAGTAGATGGAAGAGAGATGCATGGGGTTGAGCTAGAAACAGAGCAGTGATGCAGAAAGAGGGGTGAGGTAAAAAGAACTGAGGTAAAGAGAAGGGACAGAGAAGTAGAGCTCTAGAGGCAGACACAGAATGGTCGGAAGATGAGGTCATAAAAGAGTAAATGATGTGAGGTAGAGAAATACTTTGAAAGAGAGGTGTGGAGTAGAGGGTAAAACTAGGGCAACAAGTCAGTAGTTATAGAGATGTATAAATAAAGAGGGTAAGACAATGTTGAAGAAGAGGAGTGAGACACCCGACAGTAAGGTAGATTAGGCAAAGAAAGAGAGGTAGAGGCAGTGCTTAATTTGTACATAAAAACATGCTGGTGTCCAAAGCTTTCCTCTTAAACACATGGCTACTTCCATTAAATGTGCGAACACGAAAAACTGAGGCAGCGTAATCCTGAAGCCGTTTTGGGCCTCTTCAATTCATTTAAAGCCACTTCCTGCCCTTTCAGCTCACTTTTGCACCTTTCTGCTTTCACCCATTGTGATGCTTTTTCGTTGTTCTTTTCCTCCATCTTTCTCATATAGGTCTTTTGCTCGCAATAAGTACTGGAGGCAAAAAAATAAGTGCTGTCTCTCAAAAATAAGTGGCAGTGCTCTGCACCGGAAACACCAAGCACAAATTGAGCACTGGGTAGAGGGTGGTATAAACAGATGACAAAGGTAGTCACAGAGAGTAGTGTCTAGAAAAGAGAGGCAGAAAGAAGGGCAAGTATTTAGTCATTGGTGAGGTACAAAGAGATGACGTAGAAGACAGCGAAGAAGAGAGAGAGAGAAATGACATAGCAAAAGGTGAGAAGAAAGAGAGGTGAGCAGTAGTGGAGCAAGGCAGTCCAGAAGGTAAGAGTACATTAACGGGAGGTAGACAAATAAGTAGCACAAAAGAAATAAAGAGGGGTGAGGAACATAAGGAGAGTGATGAAAGCACAAGTAGTAGGTGAGGTAGTGAAAGACGTAGAGAGTAGTGCGATAGAGATAGGTAAGAAAAGATAGAGTGAGAGGTAAACAGAGTAAGAGAGGTTAGCACAGAGAAAACTGAGAAAGAGACAGAGGACAGAGTCTTTTGAAGTCCATATCACTTTAATAGTGGGGCCCTTGAAATTGGGCAACTGGCTCTGCTACCTGTCAGCAAGTACCAGGAAGGAACCTTCCTGATGATGGATTCAGCCCTGGTAGATTGTTCTATCTGTTTTTTAAACAGGAGCCAGAGGGGCAAATACAACGTGCTACGTAATGTAATATTGTGCTACTTGTTTGCAAACAAAGTGAAGTAAGTGCTGATGGCTGATGATTCAGGCCTGTTAGATTGTGATACTTGTCTGCCTCTTGGGGGATTGCTACCTTGAAATGGTTGAGAGGTGTGCATACCTCAGCAACTCAGAAAGCTATACATACAGGAGCTTTTTTTTTGGCATGTTGCCCAACCCAGACTTGTCAAAGTATAGGCCAGATAAAGCGGATCCACTGGTCTTCCAGGTTGGGGTTTTGGCACAAGGCTACAAACATTGTAGCATAAAAAGCATTTGTTATGGAAACAGCAGAAAGAAACACTAAATCTTCTGGGCACAAGGGATTTCCAGAGTCTTTATATGAGGCATGCATGATTGAACCGTAATCAACTACTAGGAAACTACTGATAGTATAACAAAGATTCTAAGTTCAAGAGCAGAATCAGATTCTGGAACATAAGGGCTATGTATGATGCAAAAGCTGGCTCCAGTAACATCGGAGAAGAGGAGCTACAACCTATAAAACCTGGGGGGTCAGTGAAAGTGGACGGACCAGATTTGGCAGAATGAAAACCACCACAGGACAGACAGCATTGTACTCAGGGAGGGACGATGACACACATCACAAAGAAGTAGCCATCATCTTGAGCAAGGGTACAAAGAAATACCTACTAGAGTGGAAGCCAATCAATAGACTCATTACAACCATGTTAAAAGGAAGAGTCATCAACACCCCCATTATCTACTGGTTTGCTCCAACAAATGACACAGAGGAAACAGTCAAGGACATATTCTACCAACAGGTACAAATTGTGCTTTAAGCCATGCCGAACCACGACCTGAAGATTGTGGTGCGGGGCTTGAATGCTAAAGTGGGAAATAACATGAATCATGACAGAGCCATTGGAAAGGAAGGTTGTGGAACAATAAACAACAGAGGGGAAGAAACTGTTGGAATCGTCTGCCACAGACAATATGGTCACAGGAAGAACTCTCTTCCTCAACCATGATATTCATCAATTATTTTTGTGCTCACTCAGTGGCAGAGACAGAACCCAGATTGACCACCTGATGATAAGCAGCACCTGGAGATGCTCACTGCAAGATGCCAAAGTGAGGAGGGGCATGGACCTCAGTAGTGATCACCATCTCCTGACTGCTCTTGTGAAGCTGAAGCTCTAAAAACAGAATTCAAAACATCAGGAAAATAACACTTCAATCAGTCAGGATTGGATTCTCATGAATCTACTCTCAAACCTGTTTCCTGCATGGAGGCTCAGAGATCTTTCCTCAGTTCCAACCTTGTTAACCTATATCTTGCTCACTTAGCTAGATATATTAGACTTAACAGGGTATCTTTTATCTGCTAGCCCAATGACACACTATTTATTGTCGACAATGGAAACCAATGAGCCTCAAAAAGGAAATTAAAGGATTGTCTTTCTGATCTGGTACAGTAGATTAGGATAAACTGCCTAAAACTTAACTCCGATAAACCAGAGATTCCGATCCTAGACAGGGCTAGTTCCGTCTGATCTGCAGCCTCTCAAAGTTGAGAACTGTCTAGCACCAGTATGCTGTGTGTGCAACCTAAGATGTGTGTTCAATCAAACTCCCACAATAGAAACTTTATTTTTTACCACATGCTACAAAATACTACCCTTTTCCACATCCAACTTTCACTTTCTGGCCATCCATGCTAAAGATGAATTTCTACTTGATTATGGCAATGCACTCTATCTGGGCCTTCTCAAATACTAATTTCATCTTTTGCAAAATCTTCAGAATTCAGAGGTTTAATTCTTAAACTTCTATGCAGAGCCCATATACCTCATCTCAAGCTGCTGCAGTGGCTGCCTCAACAAATACATTCTGTTTAAATCCCTGACCATCTGTCATAAAACACTGCATTTTCTTGTACCCCCCCTCCTGTATTTTCAGTACTATTCCACCTTAACAATATAGCTGAAACTTTCACTGTACCTCTGCCCCACTTATCAAGATTCCCAACAAAAAGAAAACTTGGTGGGGAGGAAGAGCAGTCAATAACGTAAACATCCTTCCATTGGATCGGAGATCTATCTATGATCATCTTCTATTCAGAAAATGTGTTGAACCTTAGCCTTTCAGAATTTAGCCTATCCTACATTATGTCAGTACCTGCTTAGTCTTTGGGCCATGCATAGAATCCAACACCAGGACACATCTACTGGTATATAGGTAATTACAAAACCAAAACAAATACATGAATAAATATATATTTTCTGTTCAGGTTCAGGAATTGTCTGGCTGTTGCATTCTGGATTTGCTGCATCTTTCCTAATAGGTGTTTAGGAAGTTTTATATAGAAGCCGTTGGCATAATCAAGATATAACTAATCCTGCACATTTTAATTCCTATGTCCTATGAGACAGGGAAAATCTATTGTAGCATTCTCGTCACGCAGAAGGCATCCCTGGACACTTTGTTTATGTGGTTTGCAGTGAGAGGTAGCTTCCATGATTGGACCTCCAAAATGCTTAGTGGTAGCCCAAATTCCAAGGGCCAAGCAGATAGAGTCCTAATTTTGCCATGTTTTACAGGTGAGTATTTCTGGGTTTAAGATTATTCATTGGAATTAAATGGCTTGTTGCCAGAAGGTACCCAGTAGGCCTGAGTGCCTTAAAGTCTAGAGGTTGTTCATGTTTTAGGATTACTGGGTATCATTGGCATGATTGCATCAGGTTCGCTTGAACGGGATGGCAAGATCAGAAGAGGGCAGGATGAATTAAAATGGAGAATGACAATTGTTGATCCTTGGTGGACACTTACCCAAAAGGTGAAAGGCAATGGGTATAACAGAGGAAGTGTGACAATCTCAGCTCTGTTCTGAAGGTTGTATTTTATCCAATTAGGGATAGTGCCTTGAATTCCTCTTTTGTTAATCCTTTGGACTTGGTGTAGTTGGTGGGCTAGTGTTGAGTGCTGACAAAAGGCTGAGGAAGACTAAGGCTGTGATTCCACTACAACCCATGGTGTTCTTGACGGCATCCTAGATGGAGGTCAGCATTGATTTGTAGTCCTTCATGGTCTGAGTCCTTTCTGTTGGTCAAGGATGTGCTTGTTTTGTTAAATGGAGCAGGGGGTTTGTGAGAAGACTGCCCTTTCAATTATCATACATCAGAACAGTCTGTTGGATATTGATCTGTAATTTGCCAGGTCCAACCAATTAAGTCCCTGCTTCTTTAGTAAAGGTTTAATGCAAGATTTCTTCAGGTCACTCAACAACTTTCTGGTTGTTAAGTAGGAGATGGCATGGTGCGCAAACTAACAATGGAATGTGATGCTGCCCTGAATAATTACCAGTAGCTGAGATTTAGTCAAGCATTCCATCTATTACTTTTTTGTTAACTTTTGGTCAGAATGACAGCAGAGCCCTTCATGGGCATAACTGAGGCCCCCCACAAACCCAGCAGCGCAGGCAACCCCAGGCTTAACCAATCCAGATCGGTCCCCTTCAGCCCCTAATGATGTGAGTGTGGAGGGCTCTTTCAGCACGACTTGTAGGGGGGACCCCCTCACATTTTGTTACGCAACTGGGTTCCTTCGAAAATACATTTAAATATGTACAAGGTGCATGAGTTGCTGGAAATCCTGCTATGCTTTCAGTGTTGATTAGATCCTTGATTTCTGATCTCAGTAGTAGGTTGAATAAGTACAGTGTACAGTGTATTTTGTTGTAGATGTAGAATTTGCCGTGATTTGCAGTTGGAGGTTGTTGCTGCCTGCATTTCAGAGGAAGTAAGCTTCAAGTGCATCTGTGCTTTTGAATAAATGATTCACCAAAGAGTTCCAAAGAGCCCCAGTGTGTCCTGTACTAGTTAAGGTGCAATTTGAAATTCAACATTTTGCAATTTACAGCTGCTCTTTTTTTCGCAAGTAGTTTTAAAGAATTTTAAGAAGCAGTGTGAGTAGTGAGATTGCTTGGCTTACTCTATATTTTGTACTGTCTTTGTAGCTAGTACTTATTGTTCTAGTTCTGCATGTGTCTCAGTTGTCTTTCAAGGCTTTTAGTTGCCATGTTACATACTTTTGTATCCATATTGATACCATCCTGCCTTATGATGAGGTAATGATGTGTTGTGTTGACTGGAAACACTGTGTCGCAAGCCTTTGTCACCACACAATAATGTTTTATGAACATTGCAAAGTCTAGAAATTGGATGGCAAAGAGTTACTTGGATGGTGTCCAGGTCAACTTTCTTCCAAGGTCCAGTAGTCTTACTTAGAGTAGGATTTACTAGTGGTTGTGTTGCCATGGGGAAATTATGTTTGAAGATGATGACATGTTGATCGCTCCAGATAACCGGGTTGTTTCCTGTTAAGAGATTATATACTTTTTAGGTGATAAAAGCATCTAGAATGTGGCCTGCCTAAAGGGTGGCCCTTTGGCTAGTTGAAGGAAGTTGTGGTTCAAAGTAGGTGAGAAGGCATGATGTCTGCTGTAGTGTTACTGTACTGAACCTGGCATTGCGATATCTTAAGATCCAGTGTTTCAATAATCAAAGGCAGTGCACAATATTGAGTCCCATAGACTTAAGCAAAAGCTGAAAGAAGGAGTCACAGAAAATTGACAAGAATGAGCAGCGAGCAAGTAACAACAATCGGAGACTGAGTAGCCTTTAACACTAGAGGCTGGTAAAGTGTTCTTGTAAACCACTGCTAGGCCACTTCCCCTCTTTTCATTTTGGTGGTTTCTGAACAAGGTTAAGTACAACTCATGGAGTTCAGGAACAACATTCTCCTTGAGCCTGTTTTCAGTAATGAAAAGGAATTTCCATAGGTGACCAGCTAGGAGGACATAAATATATATTCTGTTTTTACTTAGCAACCTGGCATTTAATAGTGTGCAGAATTGGCAGTTGTCTGGTATGTTAGTTAAATAATTTTGGCCTAGATGTTCCAAACATTTTTGATGTATTAAATGGCCCAATTTGCAGAAAAGAGCCATTTGCGATCACAAAAATGCGTTTTTGTATGTATAAAGCCCAAATTGAGATCGGTAGTATGTGGAAGTGGCATGCTGAGGGTGGCCCTTCCGAATACCGAATTAGAAAAGTATGTACAAATGTTTTGTAACCGAAATGTGGTCGCAAAGCATTCACAGTTTACCGCCAATAGAAAGTTGGTGGGAACCCATTCACATTCAGCAGACGTCTTCCCCTTTGAGAATAGTTAAAATATTTTTTAAGACCACTGGACCACTGCCTACGCTTAAAAAAAGAAACTTTGAAGTTTATTTTTTTTCTTTTTAAATGCATCCATTTTTCCTTTAAGAAAAAACGGGCTCCATGTAGAGAAAAAAAAATATTGCTTTATTCAAAAGCAATCACAGACGTGGTGGTCTCCTGACCCCAGCAGGCCACCATCCCTGTGATAGCTGCGATATAGTCGGTCGCATATTGCAACCTACTTCATTAATATTCATGAGGTAAGTTTATTTGCAACCCACTAGGAATTCCAACTGAAACTCAAAAGAGTTTCACACATAAGGAATAGCGATTTCCTAACTGTGATTCTCAGGAAATCGCAAATAGGAAATTGCTATTTCTAATCTACATACATGTAGCCCAAAGACCTTTGCATAGGGGGAGTGGATGGTGAAGCACTGACTTTGGGCTTGACTGTGGTTCTGAAGTCAGTGATGGTGATCCTGGTACTTCCTTCTGTGATTTGTCTGGTATTTTAGCCAATCATTTCTCTGGAGTTTTGTCCTGCCTGTGTATAACAGCAGAGGTGGGGTTGCTGATGCCTCTACTTGATCTGCTGTGATGGATAAGTTAGTTTTAAGACTTGTCCAAGAGGCAAGGTCTGGCCACTGGAAAATGTCTGTCTCCTGAGTATTTGCAAGTGCTTTTGTGGATTGTGAGGCGTTTAAAGCCATTAGAATGTAGTGTCCTTAAGCTGATATATTTTTTTATTTTGTTCCTTAGATACATGGTTGCTGAAACATCAAGACATTTGAAAGTAAGTCAAACTAATTTGAAATGTATCCTTTCTTTCACCTGCAACTTTTGATAATTACTGTGGTGATGGATAATTGTAGGAAATTGGGTCACTGTTTGAGGGCAGTGAAACCCTACTCCACCAGTATCCTCCATTCTTGTCATGGTGAAACACAGTTAACCCATGCTCAAGCCTCTGGAAGCTTGGCAGGCAGGCTTAACTTAGAGGCAATGTGTAAAGTATTTATGCAGCACTTAAAGTAGTAATAAAGTGAAAACACAACCCATGAAAAATCCCACACCAATTAAGAACAATTTTGTACATTTAAAAAAATAGTTTGAGACCAAAATGAGAAAAACATATCAGTAGACCTGAATTTATGCAATTTTATAGGTTTTGAAGAAATCAAGCGCTAAGAAGCAAAAAGTGCCAATCGCAGTTATCTGGTTGCATTGGACCAGGTTCAATTCACAAGTTCAGGCAGACGGCTATGGAGCACGGGCTGGCCACAGGACTGAGTTTATTATGCTGAAAAAAGTACTTTGAAGTCAGGGCCTGGATATGCAAAGACCTTGCGCCATGCTCTGACGGCGGACATCAAGGAGCTGCGATGTGACATCTAGCATCGAGATGCATCACGCAAGGGTTGGATCAATGAACCATTGACAAAGAGATGCAATGCAAGGTCTTGCATAATTTTCGAGGGAGTTGTCGGGGCTTGTGTGGACTTGCGCTGAGATGCGTCGGAGACGAGCTGCTTTGCACTGGATCAGAGTCAATGGTGAGCTGCACCATGCTGTGCGGAGATGTGTCGACGTCAAAGAAGCCTGCTATGTCCCAGATGCTTCAAACAGGGAGCCAGCAACTGAACCTTGGAGATTTACCAGAGTTGTGGGTCCACACTGGCAGTCTGAATTCTGCAAGACAGTACACACCAACAGAAGAGCCCTGGTGCAGCAACTGCAGCCCTTGGGCAGCAAAGCAGTCTTTGTTCAGCAAGCAGGTCATCAGGCCAGACTTCATAGTTGAGTAGTCCGTCTTCGTGGCAGAGCCCACAGGTCCAGCAGTGATCTGAAGTGTTAGGTCTCAGGGTCCACTATTTATCTGTAGTGACAGCTTTGAAGTAGGAAACGTTTCTCGTGAGTTTAACACCCAGGCGTGTTTGGAATTTCCTCCCTCTCTACCCTTGCCCCAGCTTTTCTGGGAACACAAAAGAACAGTGTGAAACCCTTTGTGAGTGTGTTGAGGCGTAGCTTTGTGATGTGCAAGTGTGGTAGGTGACAGCTCCTACCGTTCATCAAGTCAGAGATGTCCAACCCTGCCATCACTTATTCCCCCTCTGTCTCAATGTCTGGGTACAATACAAAAAGATAAACTTCCAGCTACATCTAGTCATTTGACCCAGGATACAGGCTGGAGGCACAAAATGGTTGGGACAAGAAAATGCGACCTTTCTAAAACTCTGATTAAATACAGAAAAATACCTTGCCTGATTCGATTTGAAACAACTAGTTCCTCATATGATAAAGAATGTGATTAACATGATCACTCTGATTAGCCAACATTGGTTTTCATCTTATTCATCACATATTTAAGGACATTTTTGCATATCATACAATGAAGGCACACCCTCCCACTCCTTACCTGATAAACTCCGACACAAATTCTCTTTTTCGTCCTCCATGTACCTCGGACGCCTACGATACTTGAAAGAGAAGAGGGACAAACAGTTGGAGAAAAAAACAACAGGCAGCGTACATCCAACACAAAACACTGAAAACTGACTTCTCCTTGCAGGAAGAGGAGGCAGGGACATGATGCAGAAAAAAGAGGCGGATTGGCTTGACAGAGCGCCAAAGATGTTCCGGGCCCCTTCGGGAATACAGCACGCCAATGAAGAACAGATAGAGCCACACAGCTGGAGGGACGAGGTGAAAGAGAAGGACGACGCCGAGAAAAGCCACAAGGAGAATGAGTGGTTCGGAGGACAGCATGACTGAAGAGGTACGGAGACCTTGTCCAAAGAGTGGTGGACGCTGCCAGACGGGATGCAGCATCCTGCCACAACTTAGGAGAGCTGTAGCAAGTGTGGCGAGTGAGCGGGGGACAGAGAAGTGTGACAGGGGGAAAGAAGGGGCACAAGCTCTTACAGCATGGAATCCTCTGGAGTCTCAACAAGGGCCACAACGTTTTAGTTTTTTTTTCTTTCTCCTTCCCTCTCAGCATATGACTGCCAGGCTCATATTGCCCTAAATTGAGAAACGCTTGTTTAGGGGTGAACAGTACCCATACTTAGACTGAGGCAAAGGCATTCAGGATACTCCGATATATAAATATAGGCCCAGCGATAAAATCCCCATTTATATCATTTCCTGACCCCCTTCCCTCAGGGTGCATTTTGATAACTTTTGGCTTATGGTGTCCCTCTTGGTAGTCGCCATAAAGTTAGCGATACCTCTGTCTGCAAGAGGAGAAAAGAGAAACCATGAGTTCAGAGACACATGGATGCTTTGGTGATGGAAAAGTGACAGTAGTAAGAAGCACACCACTTACTGCACTGTTTGTATTCCTTTTTATGGTGCTGGCTGAGGAAGCCATCTTCTGAGCCCTGAAGAAAAGAAGCAGAAGCACCTCACTTCGTCTATCAAGTTGTTAAAGGTGACCACCCAGTTGTGCCCCTGAACTCTCTTGTCTTTTATTATCACACAATAATCAGTCTAGTATCAAGTGACTCACCAAAAAGTCAAAATTCGCAAAATCACCAGGCCTTTGGAGCCTTTTTTCGCCCTTCCCTCTCACACATACATATCAAGGAAATATATTATTGAAGATATACAGTGTTCATTAAACCCACAAAACATTAATTTGTTCTAAACCTACACCAAAAAGTGCTTACAGATTAAATCAAAATATCATGAACATTACTCCAGTCGAATGCAATTAATTGAAACTAAATATTATGGAATAAATGTCTCAATTTTACTGTCCGTAATTTGTTTTATGGGAACAACTAGGAGTTGACACAAGTACTTTATGTAGGGAGAGACCCCAGTGTTTAAGGGTTCACTCCTCATGAAATTTCATTAATTCAACTTCCAAATTTACCATGCAGATGCGTTTTGACCCAATTGATTAAAGGGTCTCCTCAGGACATGGAACTAGAGGAGGCTGTAAAGTAATCAAACATCGAAAATTATATTAAAAGTCTGTGGTGTTTACAAGTAATATTCATTCTAAATGCCACCCTTTTCTCCCCTTTTTATCTTAACTTAGTAAACATGGGCAGGTTGGTAATTCCTTGCTTTGCAATCAGTGCATGGCTTTAAGAGTAATTTTTGCCATAATGAACCTTAAAATGAAGAGACAGGATAAATTTAGTATATAGTACTGGTGACCACTAAGTAATTTTTTTTTTTTAACACAGTGACTTTCAGATTAATTTGTTGCCTACGATTGCCTTCGCCATTGCGGAATCCAGAATTGGAATTTTTCTGCATGAGTTGTTCACCTATTAGGGCAATGGTACTTGTAGTTCCAATCTTCCAATGCACACAATAAAAACAAAATTGTCGCTAGTACACATATCTTAATGTGTTGCAACAACAGGGATATCACAGGCCCAATTAAGGTGATAACTTTTGAAGTTCAGAGATGTCATTAAGACACACAATCGTCGTAGTAAATTGCAAAATTAAGTTTGCCTCCCGTCTGGTTAAATTGTATTCGTAGTTAAACCCCTCTGGGATCCAGATAAATAACTGAAAGTACAGTCCATTTGAAATCATTCTCTGTATGGTTGTATTCTTGGAAATGATTGACAAGAGGAGCTGTCAGAACCTTACAATTAATACTGGATTCATGCTCTATTATTTGATGGTAAATTTCTTGGTTAGTTTTTCCCACATAGAGTTTCTGACATGGGCATACAATGCCATAGACTATGTTCTTTGTTTTACGGCTTGGAAATTATGTGTGTTTCAATTTTATATTGGCCATTATGAATTCAGGATCTTCAATTGTTTAGTCACATACTGCACATGTGCCACATTTGTGATACCCTTTTAACAAAGGTCAATGTTTTCTAACCTTTGTCTAACATTGTAAACCTTCAATTATGTCCTTTTTGTGTACAATGTGCAAAGATTTTCTCACAAAAGTGACGAATAAGGTAAAAACCAATGTTGATTAATCAGAGAAATCATGTTAATTAAATTCTTGATTGTATACGTAACTAGTAGTTTCAAATTCATTCAGGCAAGGTATTTTTATGTATTAAATAATTATTTGTGGTCTAAGGTTTGTGAACTTCAAGGTTTGTGAACTTCAAGGACCTAACCCCCTTGGTATAAATTTCTAAAATGGTATTTTCAGAATTGTGATTTAAAACCTGACTTTACCATTATAGAGGGGTATGAATTGCATTTCTTTAGATACCAAACTCGATATTCCTACCTGTTCCCAATTGAAAGTTATCACTTATTAAATGTAATAAGGTAACCTAATGTTATCCTGTAGGAGAGGTAGGTGCGCAACAGTGAACAACACGTTTAAGGGTTTTTCACTACAGGGACATGTAAGAGCTAAAAATACATGTCCAGCATCTTAAATACACAGCACTGTGCCATATGGGCTGGTTGGAGCCTACGGTAGGGGTGCCATATGCATTAAAAAGGAATGTTTGAGCCTGGCAAGAGGTTTACTTGGCCAGGTTAAAATGACAAATTAAAACTGTGCTCACAGGTTGCAGTGGCAGACTTGATACATGTTTAAAGGGCTGCTTAAGTGGGTGGCATAATACATGCTGCAGCTCCACTAGTAGCATTTAATTTACAGACCCTAGGGACAAGTAGTACCACTTTATTGGGAGTAAATTACATATGCCAATCAGGTGTAAGCCAGTTTCACCATGTTTTAGGAAGTGAGCACAAGTACTTCAGCACTGGTTAGCAGTGGTAAAGTGTCTAGGGTCCTAAGACCAACAAAAATGAATTTAGCAAGAACAGAGGAGTAAGGCAAAATGTTTGAGGAAAGACCACCCTAAGGCTGACAAGTCCAGGTCTAACAATATTGGTTTGGCTTTTACACAAACCACAGATGAGGTGCACAAAGTGTCTTGGGTTTTTAGAAGACTGTTGACTATGTACAAGTTGCAGTAGTCTAAGCAGAAGTTATCTAGAGGTCTGACTGTTGAGTAGTGTGCTGTGGGTATTGTAGGAAAGTGCCTCTTTTTGACATGGTTACCACCCCCCACCACTTTTTTTGGAATCTGATGTGATTTTAACTGAAAGTGCACTGGGTTTCTGCTAACCAGGTCCCCAGTGCCAGATCTCTTTACCTACACTGTACAACTGTTTCCGCAATTCACAAAACCTTTAGCACCCTCTCTAAGTTCCTAGTAAATGATAACCCTGGTACCTGGGTCTGGATGTGCTAAAGAGGGCCCCTAAGGGCTGCAGCACGAATTGTGCCACCCTAAGGGACCCCTCACTAAGCACACAACAGACTGCTATTGTAGGCTGCATGTCTTGGTGCAGACAAAAGCGAAAACACAACGTGTGTGCCTTGTCCCCTAACCATGCATGCAATATATGTAAGTCACCCCTCTAGCAGGTCTTACAGCCCTAAGGCAGGGTGCATTATATTACATCTGAGGGCATATCTGCATGAGATATGCCCCTGCTGTGTCTCTGTCGATTCTCAGACATAGTAAGTGACCAGGGAAGCCATTTTAAATGCATGTGCTGGACACTGGTCAATACGGGTTCCTCAGCTACACAATTGCGTCACTGAAGATAGGGGTGTTTGGTATCGAACATCTCAGATTCATGAACCCACACTGATGCTAGTGTTGTATTTACCAATACATGCACCCAGTGGACATGTTAGAGAAACACTATCAGCCTTTGGTGTGCGCACTGACCACATTCTGCCAGCCTGCCACCCGAGACATCGTACTGAACCCCAAGGGTGAGAGCGTTCTGTTCTCAGGAATCCCAGAACACTCCCTCCCACAGGATGACCTGCTTATTAGCCTTCCTAAGCCTGCAAGTCTCAAAGGACTGCTGCCTTTGAAAATGCAAATCTGGCTCCTCTCACAGAAGAGGAAATAACCCCTCCCCTGTCCAGAGCTCATTTGGCACCTTTTTGACACAATTTTTCAGAGGTAGCCACCTTTGAGATGGCGTACCTAGAAATTCTGGGACAGGCTTATGCCCAGTTCCCACAGGAAGTGGTCATATAGGGGGTATAGTGACTCCAAGGGTCCGTAGCGCATTGGCTACTACCCTACACGCCCCTAAATTCAATATTTACGGGAGCCCCTGCCACCATAGAAACAAATCCTGACGACCTAAGAAGACCAAGGACACCAAAAAGCTGTGACAGCATAAGAGGAGAAAAGAAGCAGCTGCCCTGGTACCAACCCCATCGGTCTGTCTGCATTCCTCGTTGAAATCTGCACCAAAGGTGACTTGTCCTGCAGCTGTGACTGATGAAACCTGTGAGAACTGCCTGCCTTTGAAAAAGACTCAAGACCTCCCATGATCAGCGGACCTGTTTTCCAACAAACCCCAAAAGAAGGGACTCTGAAGCCCCTGGAACCACCAAAACCCAACACCTGAAGTCACCACTGCACCTGCCATCTCCGACCCAAGTTGAAGTGGACTAGTGGTGCCAACAAGGTTCCCAAGCCCTCCAGAGCCCAAGTCCATCATGGTTTCATCCCCCCTGGACTCTCTGGCAACACCTGCACCCTCTGCATGCAGCCCCCCTCTACTGCAACAGCTCCGGTCAGAAAAACCCAACACCTAAGGCAACCTCTGCACCTGTCACTTTTGAGCTGTGGAGAAGAGGACCAAGCATTGTGAGGCTTGAGCCCCACTGTTGGTTCAGACCGATGGCCTCCTGGCCAAAGCCTGCAGCTCTTTTTTCTGTGACCGATCTCCATCGCAACACATTGAGCACTAGACTCTGTTTTACACTCTTCACCCCAGTGGCGTAACAAAGGCCCCCGCAGCTCCCATGGTACGAGGAGGCCCTGAGCACCAGATGGCCCCCCTCTGCACAGTACCCTATCCTGAGAGCTCCTGAGTCCAGAGGGGGGCCCCTAAATGTATTTTGCAGGGGGGGGGCTCAAGTTTAGTTATGCCACTGCTTCACCCAGCTTCCCCCATACTGCTGAGGGTGTACTGTTGGTACTGCCTTGAACGTTGCCGACTACTCCCCTTAACCTCAGGAGGTTGGTCTTGTAAGTCGCTATACTCTACCTGTTTGCAGAACTTGTTTTTCCTCCCATAGGATAATATTGCACAACTCAGAAATTGCACTGTGTCCACATTTTAAAGTGAAAATAATTCCTATTCAAAAACATACTTACCTGAACGATTTTTCTCTGATGCCTAAACATATATAAAGATACTTGCTATTTTTATAAATTGGTGTGGATCTCCTTCTAGAGTCGTGTGTCTCATTTATTGACTATTGTTTGTATTTGTAGATGTCCTGCACGCCTGTGTTAAGCCTAAGGCTGCTCTACCACACTACCCCTAAATAGAGCACTTTGGGATTGCTTAGCAAGCCCTGTCCACTCACTGGGAACCCCTGGACCCTTTACACGGTATTCACATGCCACATAAAGGGCCAGCTTCCTACAGGTATGAAAGGTAATTTTTAGCAGTTCAGTTGCTGGACATATTTTGATTACTGATCCAATTTGAGAGCTGATGAGAGTGCCTTAGTTCCCGTCCTTGGGTTCCTAGTTAGATCCTGGCAGGATGGACTTGGGGTATAGGAGGGATGTAGTCCACTGCCTTGGTGGACTACAGGTGGCCATCCTCAGGAATGTTCTAATGCCTGGAGAAGGTCTGTGTGGCTTCAGAGGAGCAGCTACCTTCGTGGCTTCGCTGAAGGCATAGTTTCATTGTTGTTATTTGTGATGAGTGTCTAATTTTCCTTTTGTATAGTTATAACACAATGTTGCTTTAATTTGGAAAATTTCCTTTTCTTATACATAGGTGAAAAAACCTCAATAATGCTCAAATGGTATAGAACTTGTTTCATTATTCATAATCCATCCAAACATGGGCCCTTAAAAACCTGGTACATCATATAAAGTGTTAGTAGTCTTGGATCAATTTGACTTAATTGCCATGCTTCATCTGGTTAAGTACTTTTAGACATGATGCATCAAATTGAGTGAGTTTGGACACATTAAATTGAATACTTTTAGCCAACATATGTTTCGCTCCTTTTGGTGGCTGCAAGGCCAGGGCTTTTTCAAGGCTAGAAAAACATTAACAAGTTCATATTGCCACTCTTTTATAATGCACATACTGTTCAACTCATAGTGTGACTTGCCATATCATATTAAAACGTTTTCCGTGCTTTCAAAAAGTCTAAAGGAAAGTGCTTGTGCTTTAAAAGCATCCCACAATGTGACACAAAAGTTGCCCATGAAACCATCATTATGTGGGATATAGAATATTAAGAAAACATCAGAAAAATACATGTAGTATAACGGGGAGGAGTGAATTTATGATACACTCCATTAATTTATGATGACTGGATTTACACTTATCATAGAGTAATGAGAGAACTGGTATTGTAAGGTTCAAATATCTCGTATCTCCTAATTAAACTTGTTTCCAGATTCCGTTGATCGCTCCGTTTTGTTCTAGATTCTGTACTGTGGTCTATACTCTAAACAAGGTTTTGATAGTAAAAGGAATTTGAATTGCTGGAAGAAATTTGAAAAAGTCATGCTGTTTGGACTCTGTGTATGCAGTCATAGCAAGAGACATTCGAGAATGTCCATTATTCATGAATTTGAGGTTGAGTGGGTAGCATACAGAAGCCCTCAGGTAGTGAGGTTTTTTGTGGCATTCAGCCTGTATGAAAAGGCTGTAGTTTGTGGGACATGCTGATACATTTACAAAGCAGGGGTATGCTGTTTTACCGTATTGCAATAGCTGCAATATAGATGGTCAAAGAGCCAAAATTTGTCCTCTCATAAAGTGTGTAATTCGAAGCACATGTATTTAAAGCAAAATCAGATATAGGTTTAAAATGCCTATTAGTTTAAGGGACCGATACAGGTTAAGTAGTAAAAAAAAACATACGAGTTACACACTGTTGTATAGTGAAAACTCAAATGATCTCCAAGCTATTGTATGAGAAAAAAACAAGCTGGAGTCTGATGGCCCATTTGGTCCATCTCTCCTCTGTGAGAGAAACACTCCCAGTTACTCCTACCTGTGTCGGTATGGCTCGAACCTGGTCTCTGTGGTCCTGTTCTCTCACGTTGACTTTGTTGGGTACAGCTTTCTACACCACAGACATTTTTTAAAACAATCTAAAAAGAATTAGTCCTATTCCATTTCAGTTAAAGCACCTGTCATGTTACTAGGTTCTGCCATCTTGGAACTGGTTAATAGTTGATTACAAAGCAGCCAAGCTTATGTCTAGCTGAATAGTAGTGCTGTAAAAATCATTATCAAAAAGAAGTCTAGTTAAATCCTCGTTCCTTCCACAATTGTTATGCCCTCAAACTCGAGCCTACTGTTTTGTTTAAATTTCAGTTTACCAATATAAATCAGATTAGTCCTTTTATTTCAAAGGTGCGCCCTTTGGTTTATTCAATAAATTAAAGTGCCTCCATTTTCAACCTATTCTGTTGTTTTTTCAAATTATTTCATTTTCTTTATAAGGTTGTCTAATCGATTTAATTTTATGTTGGTTTCTTCATTTTACAAGGTTGCTATTGGTCTGCTGAACACCCGTTAGCGCACTCCTGCCCTCATTATTTTATGTGTTTAACAATTTTACAAAGTTACCTGACATTGCTAAACACAACCGTTGGCATATTCCTGACATCATTGGGTAGTATCCTAGTCACATCGAAGGTACCCCAGACACAACCAATAAACAGTAACCTGTACAGGACCAGTTTAACATTTCCATAATATAGCTGAATAGTTACCATTAGATATAATTTAACACATTTGTTTGCGTGTGAAATTGATCCAAGGAAAAAGGAGAGGGGATTGAAGAGGGAATAGTAGGGAAAGAGAAAACAGAAAGGGAAGAACAGGGTGGGTTAATGTCATATTGAAATTAGAAAATAGTATTCCATCCAGTATTAGGTCCAAAGTGCAATAACCCTCATCCAAGAACGGCAACTACAGCAACCAATGTTGTAACTCAGCATCCTTATTCAGGCCCATTTTCACTGTGTTGCATTTCAGGATCATAGTACTTTCCCACTGGTGTAATCTGTTTTCTATGGGTCCTCCTCTAGGTCTCTTACTCAGTTTCTCAATCCCAAAGAACGAAACATGTTTTTGATGGGTTGGGTGGTAATTCATATAGTGTTCTATCAATGGTTGTTTCAAATCCCATTTTTTTGTATTGTGGTAATGCACTTGTATGCGATGTTTGAAAGGCCTTATAGTGCTTCCAATGTAGTTCATACCGCATGGACAGAGAATATTGTACACTACATAGGTACTTTCACAGGTGATCT
Organism: Pleurodeles waltl; assembly: GCF_031143425.1. NCBI lineage: Eukaryota > Metazoa > Chordata > Amphibia > Caudata > Salamandridae > Pleurodeles > Pleurodeles waltl. The sequence goes on along the minus strand of NC_090440.1, from coordinate 545,508,941 downwards.
GGTCCCGGATTTGAATTTGGTGACCATTTATTGTATGTTTCATAGTTTTATTCGAACCTAATTTGCAGATATAACAGTTCTTACATGTGTAAAACCCTGTAGGTTGCTTCAGAAGATTAGTTGTCTTCTTTCTCTTATCCGGAAAGAATGAGGTACACCATCTTAGTTTTAGGTTAGGTGCTCTCCAGAAACTTATTTGTGGGAAGGATGCAATCTCATCCTGTAGTTGTGTGTGACGTTGTAAGAGTGGCCAATGTTGTCTCAGTATTTTGCGGCTATGGTGGTGACCATTGTTAAATTCAGTAATGAATCTGATGGCCTTCGCTTTGTCTGATTTTTGTGGTGTGTCATGTAAGAGTAGACTTCTAGCCATTACTTCTATTTCGTGCATTGTTTTGATTAGTGTTATTTCATCACATCCCAATGTTGTGAGGCAATCTGTGAGTTCCACTGCTTTTTGTCTGTATGTCTGCTGTTCGCTATAAGTTTTTCTTGTTCTTTGGTATTCCCCCTTGGGTATATTTAGATTTGTGGTTTTGGGGTGGCAGCTCGTAGCAAGCAAGAGGGAGTTTGCTGCTCTTGTTTTCCGATGTAGGCAATTTTATAATTTATTATGGTCAACATATATTCTAAGATCCAGGGATTCAATTTCTTGTGTATATATGTGTACTTTGATGCTCCATTAATTTTTAGATAATTCCAAGATGTATTCCTGAAGAAGAGTACCTGGGCTTTTCCAGATCATTAGTATATCGTCAATATATCTTGACCAAAAAATTGTTATTTGTAAATCTGTCAAATTTTTAATGCCACAACAAATATTTTTCAACATCTCCCATGAAGATACATGCGTACGGAGGAGTAAATTTGGCCCCCATCACCATACCCTGTTGCTGCAGGAGAATTGAGCCGTTGAACAGAAAGACGTTGTTTTTGGAGGCAAAATGCTAGCATTTCTAATATCATTTTATTTCTTTTGAAAAAGTGGACTGATCCTGTGGAATGCGCTTTCTTCACTGCTTCTAATCCATTTGAATGTTTGATTGATGTGTAGAGGCTTATCACATCTATAGTGGCCAAAATGTAGTTTGGTTGCCAGTCAATATTTCCAGTTTATGCAATATATCCCTTGTGTTCCTCCCATATGAGGGTAAATTCTTCATGAAGGCCTGAACTTCATTTTACCCTAACTGGGAACAAATTGAAAGGAGAAAGCCTGGTTTATGTAGTTTAGGGAGCCCATATAGTGTTGTCATTACTGTTTTTTTATGTACAAAAATTGTTTTTCTTCAAAATTGATAAGGCACTTCTTATAATACTCTAACATTTCTGATAGTTTCCTTTGTATGTCTAATGCTGGATTTGTTGACAGTTTTTTGTAGCATGTGACATCATCTAGTTGTCAACTGACTTCTTTTAAATAGTCATTTTCATGTAGGAGGGCAACGTTGCCTCCTTTGTCCGCCTCTTTTCTGATTAGGTCTGATTTCTCTTTGAGTTCCTTGATGGCTCTCTTCTGTCTCTGTGAGATGTTAGAAGGCAAATTTTGCTTTTTCTTTGTATATTTGTGAAACTCCTTATGCTAATCCTCCAACAATGCTGTATTAAAGTGGTCAATTGTGTTTCCTGGGGGTAGGATTGGTGTAAACATTGATTTTAAAAAGATTTTAGTGTTAGTTCTTGTGTGTGATGTCAATATTAAGTTTGGCTGCCCTTTCAGCCTTATATGATCATTCACAAAAGCTGCTTCTAACAGGTTTGTGAGGAGATTAATGTTTTCTAGATATTGTACTGACAAATCACTCAGGATATGTTGTCCAAATAATGTTGTCCTAATTGCTGGCTTATCTGAAAAAATGCCTTCAGTTTTAACTGTGTTATGAACTTGAACAGAACAATTTAGGTTTTTTTTTGCAAGATCCCATTGTGAAGAACTTGAAGGAACACCCAGTCTTCTACTGGTTCTGGACTGGCCAAGATAGGGGCAACCCTTTCTAGTAGCCACGGTACTGCTGACTGGAAAAGACGCCAAGGCAGACCGTACCCCCCAGAAAGAGTCCCAGAGGAAAAACCCAAAAAGTTGGGGAAAAAACCTCTAACACAGGAACTCCTGAAAAAGAGGAAAAAGAAACAATGAAAAAGGAAAAATAGAATAACTCTTGCAGGAAAAAACAGTAATGCATAAAACACAGAAAAAACAGGAGCGAGGATCACAACCAAGCAAAAGTGTTTGCAACGCAAGGAAGAGAAAAACTGAAGTGCTTATACACCAGAAAACAGGAAGTGACACAACAGGAAGAAAGTGCGACACCGTCTTGGATTGGGAAAGACCATATAGAAAAGAATAGGAAAAAAGACCAAGTAGAAAAGGAAAAATGCATGCTGGGACGAAGAATACCAAGGAGGAGGACAACATGGACACCAAGAAAAAAGAAGAAACGAAGATGGAGGAAAAAAGAAGAAAAAGGAGAAAAAAAAAGGAAAAAACCCAAGGAGGTAAGTAAATGTGAATTCAGGGAGGGTGACAGGGGCTGTGGCGAGACCCAGAGCACGAAATTTGCCTCCTGGGTCGCACTGTGAAAATAGGTAGGCACAACAACGGGCCAGGTGGTGCCGGTGTCCCGAAACTCAGACTGCCTGCCAGACCGCGACTCGAGAAAGAGTCACCATAGTAACGCACAGCGACACACATTGGGCTGTAGGGCAAAATGACAGACCTTGCTCCAATATATCCTGTTGAGGCTTAGTCCGATTCTGTGGATTTAGATTGTGTAGTAGTTGGTTACTAGATCTTTGTTTTTTACTAGTTCTCTTTTCCTTGCTCTCATTTGTACTCCAGAGGTTAAGGGTGTCATTGGACTGATATTTGGTGAACGAGTTCTGGTATCTTGTTAGTTTTGATTGCCTAATCTGTGTCTTCTCACTTCCTCGTAAAAATATACTTCTGTTTTATCTGTAGTAGGTGCAGTGTCTCCTCCTCTAGATTCCACATCCAATTTTAATGATGTTTCAGTGGTCTTAGGTACGCATGATTGATTTTTAGACAATATCACATTATCATATTTTTTTGCAACGGTATAAACCTTCTCTAATTGATAGTCCACTTTATCACGTCAGAATTTTCTATTTTTTTCTTTTAATAATGTCTTCCTTGTAATCATCTATCACTTTGTCAGGGGCGGCTCCATTGCTAGGGTAGAGGGGCACGGCCCCCCTTCTCACCAGCAGCAGCAGATGCAAACCCTTTAATACAAAACGATAATAAACTACATTTATTACTGTTTTGTATTAAAAGGTGTGGGGCAACGGACTGTGACGAGGATGAGGGGAGTGCACTCTGCACTCCCCTCAGAGCGCATGTGCACTTGGCTGGCCGTCTCATAGGGATAACTGTGGATGGCTGCTCCAGTGGTGACAGTGAAGAGGGGTAACGCTTCTCTCTTGTCCCAGTTCACCCGATAACCGAAAGGAGCGCAGAGTTTTTGATGATCTCCAGTAAAGGTGGAAGAGAGTGGTCCAGGTCTTTCAGGGTGAGCAGGAGGTTGTCTACGTAAAGGTACAGTTTTGACACCCTCCCTTGGAGGGGTAGCCTAGAAAGTAGGGAGGTGGTCACCAGGGGTTCCATCGCCAAGAGGAAATAAGAGCAGCGAAAGTGGGCAGCCTTGTCGTGTTCCCCTGCGTATCGGAAAGGGGTCAGACAAAAAGCCACCACAATTGATCTAGGCCATGGGGCAATCATTAAGTAGGCGGACCTTGGCGATAAACTGGTCCTCCAGTCCAAATTTTTGAATTTTTGCAAACAGATAGCCCCATTGTATGTGACCAAGTGGCTTTTTGACATCGAGCAATAGGGCTTAGGGCCTCATCTGCTAGGTCCCTAGCTTCACAGAAGGTTTGGGACAATGTGTGAAGGTGATTTCTGGAAGTGCAGCCCGGCACGAATCCTACCTGAGTATGGTGTATGAGAGACGGGATGACCTTGCGGAGGCGAGCCGCCAGAACGAGACCAAGAACTTCTACATCTCCATTCAGAAGGAAAATGGGATGATATACTGCACAGGAGGGGGTTCTTCCCAGGTTTAGGGATGACCACTATCATTTCTCTATTTGAAAGAGAGCCCAAGGAACCCTCATGGATTGCCTCCTGGAAGGCCTTATAAAGGGAGTCGACAACCTCTTCTGCCCATTTATAAAATTTGGCGGGGAAACCATCCTCCCTGGGGGCCTTGTGATACGTGAACCTGGATATAGCATGAGCGATTTTGGTTTTACTGATCTCCCTTTCCAAAAGTGCCTGACCAACGGGTGATAAGATGGGCATTCAAACGCCTGCCAGGAAGGTTTACACTTGATCAGTGCTGGCCACCATTTCCGGGGTGTATAGATCTCAGTTAAATGTTGCAAACTCTTTAACAATGTCCTGGGGGGCGAGTGGGGACCTCGTCACTCAAGGAGTGAATGGCAGGGATGGCCTGTGTCGGCTCCAGATGACACAGTTGAGCTGCTAGCAGCCGTCCAGCCTTTTCCCCTTGTTCACAGTGGCAACTCTTTAGTTGTTGCAAGGCGTGTTCTGCCCTAGAGGTGTAAAGCTCATTAAGAGCTACCCGGGCTTGCTGTAAATGATGACACATAGGCAGTGAGGGGTGGCTGGTGTATAGATGGGTGAGAGATGCGATGTCGGCTTTCAGTTCACTCTGGCGAGCCACTCTGCCACTCTTTGTTTACTAGCTAGCGCCGCATCCTTCATCAGCTGCACTCGGATGGTTGCTTTTGCTGCTGCCCAGAGGGTCCTATGAGATGAAATTGAGCATTTGATATTTTCTAGATAGGTTGAAACATGAGTACGGAGCTGAATTTTACCCCAGAGGGGTGCGGTAACGTTGCACCACAAGGTGCCAGGGTTTACGACCCGGAGGCTGCCAACTGATTATAATCAAATATTCTTCACTAGGGTGTTTGTTTAGTCCACACAGAAGCAGAAAGGCTGCAACTCACCGAATTCTCTGCTAAGGTTTGCCCTGAAGCTGCAACGCTGCAAACAGCAGGGTTCCAAAACAGAACAGTAAAGGTTCTGATGTGTTTCCAAAGAAGAGGAAATGCTGGGGCCACTCAGGAATGGAGATGGGAGGGAGAAAACTGGAACAAATTTGATGCCTTGGCCACAATGTGGCTAAATGTATAAGACACCATAGGAAGGTGTCCACACTCTCTCAACTCATTGTCTGGAAACTCTGGAAGGAAATTGTTTTTAACAATGTGTTCTTGATTTTCCAAGAGAATCACATTCAGACAAGCTTCTTTGCTCACAACGTTAGCACTTATTTCTTATTTATGTATCATTTGTCAGTGAAATCATACATCTCTTATCCTCAGTCCAGTACAAATACTAACAGATATCTGAATTAAATTACTTCACTGTTGCCAATGAATCATTGTGTTTGTTCTATCTTGCTTGCTGTGATCCTCATCTTTACCTATGGAAACAATTGTTCCTTAATGTAATAATTAGATCAGAACTATCCCTAAACTATGCAGGTGTGTGTATGTTGTAACTTTAGTTCAGTGGAAATTGTAATATGTACTGATTCCATATGCCATCTAGATCCAGTGCTATTGACTTTGGAACATTGGGAATCAGTTGGAGTTTTGGTGCCTGGCCTGTGAGGCCATCACAGGTTGTTACTAATAAAACACTTTACAATCCTGGAAGTGTCAGGATTGCCTTTTTACAAAAAAATTTAGACGATTTTGGCCAAGGACAACACTTCTAGGCAACCCTGATGATGCTGAATACTCAAGTCGTTGGTATGCGTTTACAAGAATCTCCACAGACCTAACCTGTGTTTAAAAAATATTGAAGAATCCTTCCCCCACTGGACGCCTGCTTCTATTTATCCTCTGCTTACCATTATAAAACACATACTCAACAAGCAGACTGAGAAATGGGAAAGAAAGCAACATGGTTGTAGAAAGACAAATTTCATCAATTTATTGGGTCAAAGTCAAACAGCTGTAGGAGCTAACTGGGTAAAATTGATAAATGCTCAAACATTCGAATTTGAGGTGAGTGGCACTGTAGCAAAAGGGTGGTGTTTGCAGAAGAATGAAGAAGGAGGCTGAAGGGTAAAGTAGTGGAAGGTCATCCATGGCTGATTCTGAGTTTTACAACTGTAATGAGCAAAGAAGTGTGAATGATCACATGAGCAAAGCACTGTATGGAGGTAGAGTGGCTGCTGATGGTGCCTAAAGCATGAGTTTATTTAATGAGACTGAGGCCCACAATATGAGTTTGGCGGTCACTGGATCGCGATGCTGGTGGTGGCACCGCCCCAGGCAGACGGTGCAGACCCCCATATTACGAACACGGCAGTGATCCAACCGCAACACAACCAAGTCACCGCCAGAGCGAGTGGACTGCCACTGACATCTCCAGACCATCTCTAGGCTGGCGGGGACCAATACACCGCCCGCCATATTACGAGTCAACAGGCCGCCAGGACTTCCGGGGCGGTGTGGCCATCACGAAAAGCCTGGCGGAAACTGGTACCATAAAAGGAGTAAGGAGACACTCACCTCCAGGTACACAGACGCGTCTGCGGCCGCCATGGAACCCAAACTGGAAGTCTTCCCACTGCTTTATCTCACCATACACCACCAGGGCAAGCGACGACGACAAAGACGGCAACCAAAAGTACCCCAACCTAGCACACAGTGGAGGGAAGGTCAGTATTACACACCCACACACAACTGTCACGGACAGCGACGGCCACACACATACACCAAACGCCTGTATCAAAACACACAGCTACAGACACACACGCACACACTAACTACATGAATGCATACTACACACACCACAGCTAACAGACACATGCCACCCACACAGCACACTGCACACCACCACCACTGTCAAACACAGCCATACACAACAACCCACAATCACACAACGACAACATCACAAACACACAAACACATAGGGCCTCATTACTATGACCGCCAGGGTGGAAGCCGGATGTAGCACCGCCAACAGGCTGGCGGTGCTACATCCGGTATTGCGGTCGCCCAGCCGGGTCCGGCGGTTTCCCGCCGGATTTCCCCCGGCTGGGGGAATCCTCCATGGCGGCGCTGCATTCAGCGCCGCCATGGGGATTCCGACCCCCTTCCCGCCAGCCTGTTCCTGGCGGTGTACACCGCCAGGAAGAGGCTGGCGGGAACGGGTGTCGTGGGGCCCCTGGGGGCCCCTGCACTGCCCATGCCACTGGCATGGGCAGTGAAGGGGCCCCCTAACAGGGCCCCATAATGATTTTCAGTGTCTGCTTTGCAGACACTGAAAATCGCGACGGGTGCCACTGCACCCGTCGCACCCCTGCAAATCCGCCGGCTCCATTCGGAGCCGGCTTCCTCTTTGCAGGGGCTTTCCCGCTGGGCCGGCGGGCGATCTTTTGAAGATCGCCCACCGGCCCAGCGGGAAAGTTGTAATGGTCTCCGCGGTCATTTGACCGCGGGGCGGTGTTTGGGCGGTTTCCGGTGCCGCCCACCCGCCGGGGTCGGAATGACCCCCATAGTCAGAAAGGCACATCAAACACGTAGCAACAACACACAATCATAGACATACTCCAGACATCCAAAGAAGGCCTCAGGTGACACGCCACATCCAACCAACATTCAAAGGACATCACAGATGCATCACTATGCACACGGACACACACACCACTACCACACACAACCATAACAACACATCACTTCAAGCACATGGCACAAGTCATCAACCCAGCGCAGGCACCAACATAGATAGTGCTTGGAAGGGGGGGTCCTTGGGTTTAGGTTTTGAGGGGCGTCTAGGTTTGGATTTTGATTGTGGGGGAGGGGGGTTTGTATTTTGGGGTAGGAGTAGGGACCTTTGGGGTTGTTTCTTAGCAGGGGGAGGGGCATAGGAGGACTGGGAGGTGGAAGGTCTGGGTTGAGGCAGGAAGATATGGCGCCGAAGTGCATCACAGGTGGGACAGGAGCAGGGAACATGTCAAGATTAGCAAGGAAAACCTTTTTTGGTACACGGGGGCAGTCATGGGTAAAAGGTTTAGGAGTGGAGGTAGAGGGAGTAGTTGTAGGAGGTGTAGGTGTGCTGGACATGGATGCAGGTGTGTGCAATATGTGCTTGTGTGTGGTGGGTGTATGTTGGGTGGGTGAGTAAGGGCATTTATGTTTTTTGGGAGGGGGCAGAGATACAGGGAGATGTAATTAAAGATGTGTGAGTGTGTGTTGGGGTAGTGGCTGCAAGTAAGGTGGATGTGCTGCATGTGGTCGTGATGTTGTCATGGTGAGTGCAGATGTGATGTGTGGGTGGATGTCTGCTCTTTTGGTGTCTGTGGGTATGACAGGACTGGTGACAGGATCAGAGGGTGTTGATGTAGTGATGGAAGGTGTGAGTGGTGGTGTGACTGTGAAGGAGGAGGTGGAGGGGGAGACAGTGCAGGGAGTGGCTGTTGTCATGTCTGCAGGTGTGTGTTGACTGTGTGCATGCTTGTGGTGTGTACTGTGGTGCCTGTGTTTGTCATTGCGCACCTTGTCTGTTGTAGTGGATGAATGTGTGCTCTGGATGGGTGAAGCGAGAGTGGTGGTGGATTGGGGACAGGTAGCTGGAGTGGGGATAGAAGATCAAGGGTCACTGGCTGCCGTCAAAGAGGAAGCCAGAGCCTGAAATGATCTCTGCAGGCTAGCCAAGGCACCCTGAATGCCTTCTTTGTTGCATCTCGGATGCCAGTCCCTGGATGGCATTCACAATGGTTGACTGCCCCACAGAGATGGACCTAAGGAGGTTAAATAGCCTCCTCAGTGAGGGCAGAAAGTCTGATGGGAGCAGGGGCAGCCACCCTCCTGGGTGAGCGGGCACGGGCAACTGGGCGCGAGCTACAGGGAGAGCGGTGCTGGTAAGGGGGGAGTGGCAAACAAGGATGGTACTGGATAGTCCCAGATGGGTCCGCCACCGCTAAGAAGCTTCCATCGGAGGAGGAATCTGAAGATGATGTTGCTGTAATGGTCTCTTCTGTGGTGCTCCCCTTGCCCTCCATCCCACTGGTCCTTTTGGCATCGGTGGACTCTGCCTCCAGGGTCCTATGGGCTGCGCTTCCCCACTCGCTGGTGCCTCTTCTCTTTCACCTGATGATGCTGATGCACACAAAGATAGACGAGGGCAGGGAGAGAGGGTGGGAGAGAAAGAAAGAAAGAAAGAAAGAAAGGAAAGGGTCAATACCTACCCATCTAGTACACATACCAACAAGTAATCTACTCCTCCTCTGACATGGTAAGGAATGGCTATGAAACATTGTCCTCAAACATTGGTCATGAAGACAAAACCCAATATGGAAGCTTTTACCTCCTAATTCCAACAAAATGACTAGTTTGGACATGCTGCAGTCTGTCATCAGCCGTTCTACAATGCTAAAAACTACCAACTACCTATATATACTTACCAATCTGACACTTCTGACACATTGTTTTTCATATGTCCTAGATAAGATCATTGCACACAAATTGGACAGGTTGGTGAAGGACTCATGATGTACAGAAGCCCATTAAGATTGCATTGATTGCACAGTAGAAGTTCCCTGCTCAAAGGACGTATTACCCAATATCAGCCTTGACTAGATGACACTGGCTATCTAAAACAGACTCAGGGATAGGGATATAAGGTTTGGAAATCACTCAACATAGGAGTGTGTCTAAATGTAACTGGACAAGGAGGTATAGCACCAACATATTACTACTTGCATGGTGTTTAAAAGCTAACTCACACCACTTCTAAACAGTAGAAGTAATAGCCAGGACTATGATCTTATCCAATGTACACAAACCTCATTAGTACTTACGTAATCCAACTGACACAGTAGAAGCCAATACAACTGATATGAAACAGTCAGTACTTAATCCCTTATGGCTATTGTGCTGCCCTCAAGTGCCCATCTAACTCTGGGTAGGCCACAGTCATTATGCAGGCCACTAGGGGGATCAGGGTCTGACAGGCACCCCTCCTTTGTTGGGAGGATGTCCCCCAGCTGGGCCTCCGTAATCTTCTGGGCCCAGCATCTCAGGTCCTCCCACCGCTTTCTGCAGTGGGTGCTCCGCCGGCTATTGACCCCCAGGGTCCGCACTTGCTTGGCGATGGCGCTCCATAACCCCTTCTTCTGATGGGCGCTGACCTGCATGGGAGACACAGACAAAAGGAGAGATTCATGTAGTGTTACAGTACACCTACAGCAGTGGCCTACAGACTGCATGCACAGCACATGCTCATAGAAAGTCCACAATACGCCATTATCATTCAAACAACACAACCTCAGCAGTCAATCATGCCATGTCTATATTTGCGCACTTTCGCCGTCAAACAACACCCTAGCTGATAAGTATACCACATTGCACTGACCTGTTTATCTGGAACCCAATACAATGGTCTATACAGGGGTAGGAACCCTTGCACCAGTTTCTCGATTTCCTCCGGGGTGAAGACAGGGGTCCTATCTCCTGGAGGACGTGCCATTGTGGCTTCCAGATACATAACACAGCAGCTCACACAGTGGAGGTCGTGCTTGCTCGAGTATCAGGAGTCAAGTGAGCTGGCTTATAGAAAATGGTGGTCGCAGTCGCTGCGGTCATGACAGTCACCGCCGGCAGTGATCATCATTTTCCCCAGTTTCCCATAGACATCAATGTTAACCAATGAGGAGTTGCACGGCAGTTCTGACCGCCTACAGCCATGACAACTAATGCCGGCGGAATTAGGTCATTACCATTTGTCCTCTGCATGCAGGACAGGCGGCTTCCATTTCACATATTCTGAAGATATCTTTGTCATCCTAGTGCATCATAGCATGAAGTTAAACACTAGTTGCTTGATGTACAATGTCAACTCATGTGAACACACTAGTGAAGTGAGTGTCACCTGCAAATATGTCTGATGTATAATCTTTTCAATGTGTGGACGTTTGATAACTGTATCTGACTTAGGAATGAGTTTACTATATCTGATATCCATCTCTGTACAGACCCCTTGTGACAAGTAGATCAATGGAATTGACTGCCAGGATGTCGCAGTTGTGTAATTTGTGTATAACTGTTGCCCTGTGTCAGGTTTAAAATACCTTACATGACTTGTCCTGGTCACCACTTCTTTGGTGTAACAACAACAGTGTAACGGATGTCCTGAATTGTGTTCTGTCCTATGCCTAAATGCCGTCCAATGGGGAGATTCAGAAATGCACCGGTCTACCGGCCCCTAGTTGACCTTGCTACCATGGAAGAAAGACACATAATACAGACTTATCGTTTGAACCGTCAGACCATCAGGGAACTGTGTACCTAGTTGGAGTCGGATCTCCTGCCAGCCATATGTAATCCACATGCCATCCCACCAACAGTACAGGTGTTACCTGCCCTGCATTGACTCGCTTCAGGATCTTTCAGGTGACAATGGGACTGGCTGCAGGAACATCACAGCCATCACAGCCGATGTTCAGTTTTGTGTTACAGGATGTACTGGATGCCTTACTCAAGCACTTGAACAGCTACATCAGATTCCCAAAACATGCTGATCTGTACACTGTGCTGTCTGCCTTTTATGACATAGCACATGTTCCACATGTTATAGGGGCCATTGATGGCACCTACATTGCTTTAGTTCATCCCAGGGCCAATGAGCAAGTCTACAGGAACAGGAAGAATAACTATTCGATCAATGTGCATGTGGTATGTCTTGCCGACCAATACATATCCCATGTGACAGCAAAGATTCCTGGATCTGTACATGATTCTTACGTCTTGGGGAACAGCTGTGTCCCACAAATGATGTTGCAACTACAGAGAGAGAGGGCCTGGCTCATTTGCAAGTATACCACTGTGTATGTCTAACCTCAATGCTACTTCACTTCAGTCAGGTCTGTGGCTCTCATGATTCCCTAATGATTTGTACCTTGTGCACACAGGTGACTTTGGCTACCCCAACCTGCCCTGGCTCCTGACACCAGGAGGCACCCTACAACTGATGGGGAGGACAGTTACAATGAGGCTCAAGGCCAAACGAGGCAAGTAATCGAGAGGACATTTGTGCTACTGAAAGCAAGATTCAGATGCCTACATGTGTCCGGTGGTGCCCTACAGTACAGACCACAGAAAGTCTGCCAAATCATTGTAGCATGTTGCATGCAACACAATCTCGCTCTGGTAAGACACATTCCACTGTTGGATGAGGAGGAGGTGGCAGCTGGACCAGTGGCTCAGGCTGATGACTCTGGAAGTGATGAGAAAGCAGATAAGGATACAACTGACTCCAGGACTGAGTTGATTTGGCACTTCTTCCAATGAATGCCAGGTATGCATGGTCTAAAGTTTATGGGACCTCTAACCCTGTCTGCCTAGTGACATTGTCCCTCCTTGTGTTTTGCATTAGGGGATGTAAGTGTACTACATCCATCCGTCTGTGTAGTGCATTTTGATGGGATGCAGCGTTACCATCAGGGGAGGTGTAACTACTATGCTGCCAAAGGCATGTAATACTTGCTGTTGGCACGGCATGACTTCAGCATAAGGTTCCCCATGTTGCATGGTTTCAAGACTGCAGATTGGATGTGTGTGGTCTGCCCTAAACCTATCACGTCAGTGCAGCTACCCATCCACACTGTTCCCAAACCTGATGTTAGGTAACTGCCTGCTTTAGACATTTCAAATAGGTTTTCTGTTGGTGATGTTAGCCATGAGGAATGGTTCTTTTACTCTGCATGTGTGTAGCCTGCAGACCTACCTTGCAGATATGTGGTGACATCCCCACTGCAACATGATTCCTGGGGATTGCATTGTGTCCTGTATGTGTACTGGAAGAGCAACATGGGAGACATAATTGAAGCTTTATCCTATATTGTTCTATCTTCTGGTCAGATGTGTTGTCCCACTCTGCTTTCTGACACAAATGTTGCCACCCTTGGCATAGGAGAACCGTACAGAAAGGATGTCATGACCAACCTGCTGGATGTTCCTGACACATCTGCCCATCTGTCAGACTTATTGACACATATATGTGCATTTCAATGTATCTCACATGAAATGGTGCTGGTGACAATGATGACATGTACGTCATTACTGTGCTGAAATGTGTTTATTGTGATTCAAAGGGCATTTGGTGAGGAGTGGGGTAAATGGGAATAAAAGCATCAGATGAAATGGCCCAACTGTTGGTTTCACGGGTCCAGTCTCCAAGGGCCAAGGGAGAATGGAGTTTTGGCAGTGGGGAGTCAACTGGGCACATTCAAGGAAGAATAGTCAGGAGAGAAATCAGCTGGGCACATTCAAGGAAGAATAGTCAGGAGAGAAATCCCTTCCTGGTGGTGCTTTTGGTCTTGGCCTCAGGTCCTGCAGGATGCCTGGATGGATGACCTTGTTTGTGTGGGGGATCCTCAGCTGCAGGGGCAGGGGTGCTCATAGCCTGTGGGTCTTCTGTCTGTGCCTCCATTGCAGTAGCTGTGGCAGATGTAGATGGCACAGGTGTTGCTTGGCTACTGGTAGTGTCCTGCTGGCGGGTGGAGGACGCACGTAGGATGCTGGTGAGTTCAGTGAGCACCCCACAAATGGAGGCCATGGTGGCATTGTGTGTCTGCAACTGCTGCCTGGCCTCCTGGTGGTATTCCCTGTACAGCCTCCGGTTCTCCTGCAAGGTTGTCAGTATTTGACCCATCCTGACCTGGGATTGCTGGTATGCTTCCAGGACTCTGGAGATGGCCTCCTGGCCAGTCGTGTCCCATTGGTACTTCATCCCTTGACCCACAGTTGCCCTCCCACTGCCACTTGCCCCCTGTGCCTGTGACCCTGGCAAAGTGTGCCCATTCCCACTGACACCAGGGCGTTCATCATCTTGGATGTTAGGGGACGACTCAGGTCCCTGTACTGTGGGGCACACTATAGATTGATATATCCTTGGGACACAGGTTTAGGGAGGAGGGGTTTCCTGTGCTGTGGTAGCCACAGAGGTGGGGGACTCAGATATGGGCAGGGTGTGGCTGGTGGTGGACTGACCAGTCATCCTGGATGGGCCAGGTGAGGTGTCCCTTGCAGACATCCATAGTTGTAGTCCTCAATTGGGCCTACTTCCAGGGGCTGACAGTCTGTCTCTGGCATCCTCTGCTGGGTGGCAGTTGTAGAGATACCTGTGGATGGAGAAGATGTGTGTTACATTGTTGAAATGTACTTGTTGTGCACATGGTTTGCAGTGATGGCAATGACAGCTGCTTGGCCACTGGCAATGTTTAAGGGCTGATGGACTGTGCTGTTGTGTGCTTGTAGTATTAAAGGTTGTGGTCAACAATGCTGTCATTGCCATGTACTTCTGAGCAGTCCAAGTATCCTGTAGGTGAAGGGGTGACATGGTTATATGTGCAGGTGTCCTAGTGTGGAGTGGAATTAGCAGTTATACAAGGGTGGGGAGTGTTGCCTTGTGGTAGTTGTAGTACTTGCTGCAATGGGAGATATCTGTGCACTTGGTGGGCCTGTGTGGGATTAATGGTAGTGGGCAGGTGTGGCATGCAAGGGAGGGTATTGGGATCAGGGTGGATTGGTGCAGGTAAGGGTGCTGTGAGGGGGTGCAACGGTGGTGGGGGGGACATGCTGTGCAGGAGTACATGGTGCTCAGGGAGTTCTGTTGACTTACCAGAGTCCAGTCCTCCTGGTATTCTAGTCAGACCCTCTGGGTGCAGGATGGCCAAGATCTCCTCCTCCTCCCAACGATGTTAACTTTGGGGGAGCAGGACGGGATTCACCGCAAGTCTTATTGGTGGCTATTTGGTGTCTTGCTGCCATGGACCGGACCTTCCCCCGTAGGTCATTACACTTCTTCCTGAGGTCCTCCCTTGGCATGAATGGTTTCCCACTGTGTTCAGCCTGTCGACAATCCTCTGCCATAACTCCATTTTCCTGGCTATGGATGCATGCTACACCTGTGCTCCAAACAGTTGTGGCTCCACTCTGACGATTCTGTCTACCATGACCCTCAACTCCTCGTCTGTGAATTGTGGGTGTTTCTATTGTGACATGGTGGATGTGTTGTGGGTGTGTAATGTGCAGGGGTGCGGGTGTGCTGTTTGGTGCAGTAGGATTGTGTGGTTTGGTGTGCTTGTGGTATGTGGTGGTTCTGTGCAGTGGTGATCTGTTTGTTGTGTACAGGGGTGCAGAAGTGTAGTGAGTGCTGCATGTTAGGTGTGGTGGTGCCTATGGTATCCAGGTGCAGTGTATTCTATTTGTGCATTTGTCCTTTTCTCTTTAGAAAATTCAGGATGCAAGGGGTTGTGGGTATATCTGGGGGTGTGTTTCATAGTACAGTGACCAGGTATGTGTATGTGTGTCAGGTGTGGGGTATTCGTACTGTCCAATGTGGTGGTGTGTTCTGATGGAGTTGATTTTTTGACTGCGGCAATTTGGATAGCCAATGGAGTACTGTCATGCAAAGACCGCTGTACTGATTTGTGGGTCTTAATTTGGAGGGCGGGATGTTGTCAGCATGGCAGTGCTTGCGGTGGTACCGCCTCTCTCCCGCCCGGATTTTTGTCTGATTTTGGCTGGTCTGCCGTTTGTGACTCATAACATGGCAGTTGTGAGACTGCCGACACTGGCAGTCTTTTGGCCCACGCATAGACATCGGTCTTCTGCTTAGACTGCCAAAGTCGTAATGAGCACCTGAGTCTTTGATGAGAAGACAAGATTTGCAGACCACAGGGGTAGTGGCAGAAAGTTTTTCTGTATGGATGATGCTCCAGGTAGAAAACTACTTTGTATTATTGTTCAAGTTGAATATCTTATAACTTGTTGTTTGGGGCACAGATGTCTTGTTATGTTTTTATGAGAGCTTCTGCCGGTAGTAGATGCCGTCCTTTGTTATGTGTGTATCTAGTGTTTGTCAGTCCAGAGTTTGTTTGGTCTTTTGTTTTTGTGATATGTTATGTCACTTGTTCTTGTTACTTTGTGTGAAAGAAAGAATATGGGCCTCATTACAACATTGGCGGTATATGCCGCATACTGCTGCGGCAATGGCATCCAAAAGACCTTCGCTGCAGCTACTAGCCGTCCGCCAAATTATGACCGTAGCCGGAATTCTGCCAGATGGATGGCGGAAATCTGGCTACGGTCATGGCAGCGGATGGTGGTAAGGTGGCGCTGTTACATGATACGCCCTGGCGGTGTCTGATGGTGGATGCTGCTGCTGGCGGCCGCGCCTCGTCCCTTCTCCTGCCGGAGGACCCCCTGCAGTCAGGTAAGTCAGGGGCTGGGGGGCTGTTGTGTGTTTGGGGGGTGTGTGTGTATGCCTGTGCGTGCGTGTATGAGATGCGTGTTGTCTGTGTGTGCGTGTAAGGCTGTGTATGTTGTGTTGTGTGCATGTGTGTGTGCATGTATGTATGTCAGTGTGTGTGGATGTGTGTGTGTGTGTATGGATGTCTGCATGCGTGGATGAATGTGGGTATGTGTGTGTATATATATGCGTGTGTTCGATGGTGCATGAAGGTGGGTGTATGTCATGGGGGGGGGGGTCTGGAGTGGGAGTGGGGAGGAGGGGTGGGGAAGACCCCTATCAGTGACAGGGAAGGAATTCCCTGTCACTGATAGTGCCTACCGCCATGGTTTTCGTAGCGGTAAGGAGGCCACGAAAACCATGGTGGTAGGTGGGGTCATAATCCCACAGGCAGGCTAGTGACGGCTGCCTGGCTGGAGATTACAGTCTCCAGCCCGGCGGTCATTACTGCTGTGGCGGACGGTGGGGTACATTGGTGGTTTGGCTTGGGCAAAACCGCCAATGTCATATTATGGGGAAAAGTACCACCAGCCTGTTGGCAGTACTTTTCTCCATTTTACCGCCGTCCGCCAGGGTTGTAATGAGGGCCTATATGTTGTTACTTTAATTTACAGGAATTCACAATATGTACTGATTACATGCGTCTTCTAGTCCCAGTGGCCGATGCATAACAGTCACTTTCAGCAGTCTACCAAGCAATACAAATGAACTGCACCTAGGGTCTTACTGCGTAAATAGGCCTGAAGAATACTTTTCTAGTTTTGCATAGTGTAGAGTTACTACACTAATGCAATTAAAAATGAATTTGTGGTATAAGGCTCTTACCATTTCCCAATCCAGTACTTGTGTTGTGATCAGGAGGGGGTCAAATGAGCTGCTGGTCTCTGGAGTGCCTATATCTTCACTTTGCCAGGAGGTTGGCAAAAATCATCCATCAGAGAGTCCTTCCATCCCTTGGTGCTTGCAGTATTCTTGCAGCTGATTCAACCTTGACAAACCACGCTGACAGCAAAAATGAGGCAGGAGGTGCATCCTGATTGTTTATTTAGCCCTGTCTGGTTGTGCCAGTTGTTAGCAAAGAAAGGGTAGGAAACATATCATGAGAACTCATTCAGCCTTTTGGATTCTGTTACGTGCCTGTAAAAACAGGCTCAGAATCACAACCTGATAACTAATTTAGGCTTGTCAGATTGTGCTAGTATGAGACAGTGGGTAATTGGATGAAGTGGATGGTAGTTATTTTCAAGTAATAATAGCACGCTAATCATTAATAGGACCAGTTAGGTCTCAATAATTCAAACATGAGATCAACCCTTGGTAGCTGTACCACAGAGCCGGCGGGCTTAAATTAGGAGAAATTAATAATTCATTTATCAGTACAAAAGCAGTTAAAAACACAAGCAAAATCCCACTCCAATTGATAAAATTTAAATGAGCAAATAGACTCCAAGACCATAAAATTGGATGCAGTGATCCAGACACATACTTTTTCAAACTTTTAGCTGTTTCTAGTGCTAAAAGGCGCAAAGCGCCAACCACTGGTATCTGGACAGACTAGACCAGGTCTAAGTCAAAAGTTAAGGCTGACTGTAATGGTGCGCGGGTCAAATACAGGGACCAGGTTCAGTCCGGTGGAAAGGTAGCAGGCTGTGGTTGAGATGGGTTCCATAGGGCCAGTTAGCCATCAGACGTAGTACCACTGAAGCTGTTGACTTCTGATGGGAAAGCTTGAAGCAGGAGAAATTCGAAGTTCATGCCCAAAGAAGGTCCTTCACCAACCGGATACTTCGGATGCCTTTGCCCAGTGAAGCTTTTTACCTTCAGACTTAGAAACCTTTTTGAAACTCAGCATCTTTCATCAGGGCAAACCAGCAAGTTGAGTCTGATTGGCAGTGTGATGATGGCAACTGTGGTTTAGTGGAAGTGCGATGGAAGCCCCTGGTTCTTTTGGCAATTTTTTTTTTTTAAGTTTCTAAGCCCCAGCATTTAGGGTTAGGCAGGAGGAGTACACACTGGCAATTATCCAAGGGCCCCTGGACCTTAGAGACAGCACTTGGGGGGGGGGGGGGGGGGGGTTCATGACTTACTCCAGAGGAGGCCACCAGTAGTGTGTAGGGCATCTCCAGTTGTAATTGGTCAACTGGGCTCTTCAGAAGGGTGGACGTCTTACAGCTTTTGATTCCCTTTAGCTTAACAGGAAGTTAGCCAGCTGATCCTTGAAGTCCACTCTTCTGTATGGGTTCAAGTGGGGGCAGGTCCATCCTGGGGGGGGTTTCCCAACAGGATACAGTAGGTGTGTTACTTGTCCTGAAGTCTAAAGGGTTCAGCAGGCACAGTCCTTAAATGAAGCAGTGTGCTGAAGAAGGTATTTAGGGTGCCACTTTTATGCCTGGCACTAGCTTTTTGGTGGAGGAAACTTCCTGCCAAACAGTAAAAATGTTAAGAGGAGCATCCCTGCCCAGTTTGACACCATTTCCTGAGAGATGGCCTTAAACAAGCCCACAGTGCCTTGCTCCACCGAAATCCAAAATGGCAGAATCTTTCTACCCTTTATGAGATATATGGACACACCCCTGAAGAATGACCACAGAATTGAGAAACTCCACCAGCAAAACAGTTCTAGAACAGATTTTCTACCTCTGGGATTTGTGTCACTCTGGCTACTTGGACAATGGCAGGGGTAGGCTTATGTATGGGTTATATCTGCCTGTGACAGGGAATGCCCCTTTAAAGCTTGTGCAGTTGATGGGCACATCCCCGAGGCCATCCTATCAGGAGCAGGTCACATCTACTCTCATCCAAGGCCTTTTAGTTCCCTTTTCTGGGAGCCATACACACCTTACAGAAGCTGCCAGGTTACAGGTGAGGATTAACTCTGAAAAGGCTACTAAAGGCTTTTGGCAGGAATCTCCAACTTTATGAAAGTGTAATTTTCGAAATAGTAATTTAAAAACTGACTGGACACTTTCAACTGTCGACCATGCAACATGAATGAACCACATCTGGACAAGAGCCAAAGCTTTTGCTGTGGAAATAGACCGGAAAAATACTTTTCAGTTTTGCTAGTATAAAGTTACTACACCAATGCAATTAAAAACACTAAGTCACGTTCTAAGGCGTGTTACCGTTTCTCAATCAAGTATGCTTGTTGCATCCAAGTTGTGAAGGGACCAAATGGGCTGCTGATCTATGAGGTGTCTTTCTCCTCACTTTGCCAAGAGGTCATCAGAAATCAGCCATTAGGGTGCCCTTTCATCCCTAGGTGCTTGCATCTGATTTAACCCTCTCAGACTATGCTGTCTAAAAATATGAGAAAAGAAGTGCATCATAGTGTTTGATTTAGCCGTACCAGATTGTCTTATCGTCCTACAAACAAAAAAGAGAAAGCAAATACTGACAACTATTTCAGACTGTCTTGTTGTGCTAGTTTTTGCAGTAACTCTGGGGGTAGGACATCCTGGGGACTAGTTCATGCTTTCAGATTTGTCTGCAAACGCGGTTAGAAAAACATCCTGATGCTTGATTTAGCCCTATAAAAATTATTGTGCTATCTCTTTGAAACCATACAGGAAGAAGTGAATACTTACAACTGTTCTAGTCCTGTCTTGTTGTTCCAGCTCTTTGCAAACCCACGGGAGGAAGCACGGCCTGGGGACTCATTCATCCTTTTGGAGTATGTTACTTGTCTGCAAATGTGGGCGAAAGCATATACTAATAACTAATGTATGCTTGACAGATTGTGCTATCTGTGTGTAAACAAAGGGGAAGAGGTCTACCCTGGCTGTTGGTTGAGGCCTGTAAGATTGTCCTACCTGTCTGGAAAAAATTATGGTAGTAAGCATAAATGTTGATGAGGAAATGCACAGTAATGGAAGAAATAACCGTGCCAGATAGTGCTACCATCAGAATAACACCCCAGTATGCGACTCTTGAGTGTCAGATCATTTTTTACCTTTCTTCAAATGGAGACAAGGAAGTGCATGCATATACTGCTCAACTTGTTTGCTCTGAAGAGGGTGAAGTCACAGGTGTAAGATGTTGATCCTATTAAAGAGAATGAAGAGAGAACAGCTTTTAGAGGGTAGAGCAGGTTTGAAAAGAGTGTAATCCATTAAAGTATGTAGAGCCATTTTGTTTGTCAAGAGGGTGACTATGAGAGAAAAGAAGGTGCCCCCGGCAAATGAGGATGAGTTGACAGGTATTCTTACTGCTAGATGAGTCAATCTTGACAGATTTTGCTACTCAGCTGCATATGTAGGAGAGGAAACACGTCATTGCAGCTGATTCAGCCCTGTCGGGTAATTTTACCAGTCTACAAATCGAGGAAACAAAACTGATCTTTACTACTGAGTCATCCGATTAGATTGTGCAACATCTCTGCAGCACAACCAAGGAAATACAATCAGGCAGGCTAATGCAGCTGTTAGAATGTGCTACCTGTCTGCAGAGCTAAGAAAGAAAACCTTGTCAGGTTGTTCAACCTTTCTAAAAACATAGAGACTGGATTAGAGATAAGGTTCTATAAAATACAATTTGCATCATGTCTGAAAAAGGTTCCCAGTTTTCAGAAACGATCAGAAAACCACCTGTTTTATTTTTAAAAATGGAAAAAATATTAAAATAAGAAGCTGATTAGAGTTTTGAGGGCAAACTTTAGTCCTCTGCTTGCCAAATTCCGATATGGACGCCAGACCTAAGGACATCTCTGTCTCTGTTCGCCGTCATGGGTGTTCCTGTCAATGCAAGAAATTTTTACAAAGGGTACTGTCAGCCAGGACAGCTGGCCATCAAACTTTTTTTTAAACTGTTTTTGTTTTTCTATTCTCAAACTCCCAAACTAAGAGTTTTTCTTTGAAACACAAAAACCCTGGTGAACTCCACACCTGGAAGAAAACTCACATGTGGGTTTATTTATATCTCTTAACGACACGTTTTCCCCTAAATAGAGCGGACGGTGTAATGCCCTTCCTCTGATAGCCCCTACTCTGTCGGGCTTTTGGAGGAAATATTCAGTCGACAGAAGCACCAGGGGCTCCGTTTATGGAACGCTTAAGGTACGTCCATCTCTAAATGAGATAGGCGGACTGAATGTTTGGGGAGCAGGGTATTCAGCTGGGTTTGTGACCCACTATTCTGCCCACCAAATTCTAAATCAGCCCTAATTCTTCTTTTGAGTAATGCTGTCAGTCATGACTTCAGGGCCAACTAATGTGCTGACTTACAAGAGAGTATAAAAGGGACAAGATCTTTTCACAAAACTCAAAATAAATCTGGACCAGTACTGATAAAAATTAGCAAAAAATAATTAAGGCTAAATACAAATTGGAAATGTTATAAATATATATATATATATCTTTGTGTACTAAGTTTGCTATACATGCAAAAGCATTGTCTTGATAGCATTATTTCGCAAGTGTGAAGTGCTCAGTGTTAAAATACTATTTTTATCCTACATGAAATGACGTTTGGCAATACTAAAATATATTTTCTAAAATAATTTGCATTGGATTTCTCGTAGAAAGTTGAAATACTCTATGTAACAAATATCGAATGACCTAGAGCTTTTGGGTAAAAGAAAAGCACTAATTAACAAAACGCACACGAAGCAGCATCTGTCTGTCGGCTGCAAAAATCCAGCCTCTACTTCCTTCCATTTCTTTCCATCACCACGCCCAACAGGGACAATCTATCAAGAAGCAGAACCTGTCAAAATACCGGTACGCGAGTGGCTGGTCCATCACTTCCGGAGCAACGAGGAGCTCAGCTCTGTTTGGTTTGGGGTGGGCAGGTCATTTTATTCGAGGCGGGTCTTTCTTCTCTCACCAATCGTATAGCGTAGTGTGAAATACAGCCACTAAGACACTCCTATCACCGCCCCTTACCCTGCCACTCACTGTAAAACCAGCTTTCTAATAACCTCCCTTGGTTTTCTCACATTAAAGTTGGTTAGAGTCGGAATCAAAGTAAAGGCAGTTGCATATTTGAGGTCTTCTGACAGGAAACGGGAGGAAAGACTCATATTCGGGAACCTCCCGCCCGGTTTACAGGGACTAGCAGCACACATAGACACAGAACCTTTTCTGCAAAATCAAGGTCTATACTGAAGGACCAGATCCCTCTCCTACTCCATCAAGAAGTACCGGGAATCGCTTGAGTCCGGATCAGTGCACCCAGGCTGTGCCTAACGCCCGCTTTCCTGGGCGCAGGAACTGCGTTATAAGAGCTGCCTTACTGTTTCTGTCCCGTCGCTGCTAGGAACTCAAGGCTAGGAGCAAATTGCTTCTTCTGGCGAATGGTTCCCGTTTGACGTTTGAACGGACTACCTCATTGCTGTAACAAAATGCCAAAGAAGAAGCCTGGGCCAATTCAGCTGAACCCAACGCCAGACGGTTCCAATGTCAATGGCAGCACCACAGCTGAGTGAGTGGGGTCACTTGCGGGGTGGTGAAGAGGGCGGATAGCATTGGATTTAGGAGAGGTAAAGTAGGGGTGGAGGGTTGAAGGAGGAAGGCATGATGGATTTAAGAGATGGGCAACCGAATGAGGGGCTAGATTGGGCAAAATAAAGGATTTACAGTGGGTTTAGGGTTGCCACCTGGTCGATATTTTACCTGGATGATCATTGTTTTATTTCACAGTTTTAAAGAAAATCGGTCAAATTATATTTTAATCAAAGCACTAAGGTCTTAACACAGTAAATACTAGAAAAAAATCGTGTAAAGAGTGTCTGGGATGTGTCTGAATGATTCCTGCCTGATAATTAAAATAAACCGGCGGGATTGCAATCAACAAATGGATACTGAGGATTTACATTTGTGTGTAAATATCAAATCCAGCCAGATTATTTTAGATTCTACAACATTATCACAAATGACTGGTATGTTCCTCTGAAACGTGTGGCAGCCCTCGCTGAGGAAAGAAAGGTTCGAAGTGGATGGAGGGATGGGCTGAGAAGTAGACGAAGATATTAGTGTCGAAGAGGGTTAAAGAGTGGGCCGAGAATAAGTGGCGGTTAAGATGAAATATGAATTAAGAATGGCGAAGGTCTGATTTCTAGATGATTAACTTGATTCAACGATGATCTGTGGTGGGGGTCTATGATTGGTTAAAGGCATCTATAGGATGGTTGGTAAGGAGTAGGCTTTATTATTAAAGGAAATGAATACGGTAGGTTAAGGGACGGTTTAGGGGTGCATGTAGGATGAACTTTGCGATGGAAGGTATGTTTGGCATGGGCGGTGTTTATACCTGTCGTATAGAAATAATACAATACAATGGTCCGAGTTATGTTCTGGGTAGCTTGGGCACGTGTATGATGTGCCAGGGTATACTACTATAGTTTGGGGGGATGTTTAACACGGAATTAAGGGTTTGTTTAGTGGGCGTGTTTTGATGGGTTGAAGACATACTTTAAGACGCTTTCGAGTACGCTTTTGGCAAGGTTAAAGTTTGTTCAGATAAAGTGAAGAGGCCGTCGATTGGAGTTTATGTTTAGGATGGATTGTGAGGTATGCTTATCAATGCAAGACCCATGCTCAAGTTTAGGAGGCTCTAGTCTGTATCGTTTACCAAACTGTCTGTAAAGGTATTTTTGTCCACGTGTGCAGTGAAGATACCCCAGCAGCTAAAGCATGTGTGTGAGTGAAGCGCCCACGAGTTGTCCCATAGCCTACCTCCGCCCCTTTGCTGGCCGGATTCAGAAGAAGATTCCAGTTTGTGGCTACAAACCCCAGCCCTTCCGGGTTTCCAGAAGTGATCTTACAATATGTAGTGCCCTTGACCACTTACCATCCCCTTCCTCGCGCCCTACTACAGGCCTTTCTGAGGTGAATCGAATATGTGAATGGCTCTGTGCCAGCCGTATCAACTTGGCAGGACCTCTTGAGGTTTTCCTGCAGCAGTAGTAGTCCGGACACCGCTGTTGGACTAGGAGGACCATTTTATGGTGTCTGAAGTTCCGGGGATACGTATTAGTTTTGGGGAGTGGGATGGGATCTCTTGTCATGGGAACTACAGGTAGTCCCACCTGTAAGACGTGCCACGAATGAAATATTGCCGGAATGGGTTGGGCAGGAAACGTTGTCAAGCATGTTTTCCAGTGAACGTGTTCCGAAGCGCCCAGACCGTCGAGGAAGCTCTCAACCTGTCTCAGGCATGCAGCAGAAAAATGCATGCCCTCAAGGGGAATGTGAGTGTCAGCCTCGCAGGCTTGCCTACACAGTTCTATAATGCCCCTCTCCCCCTCCCAAGGGCCCTGCCCAAGGTGAGGCAGCGTCTCTGCACTGCGTCCACGGAGTGTGTTAATCCGTACCCCAGTCCGTTTTGGGGCTCTTCCAAGCTGCTGCCTCTGCCACATCTACCGATAAGGAACCCGTGCTCGGACAGGCATCCATTGAAGGAACCCAGACTATGTCTACGTTGCACGCGCATACATATTGTATGTCTTTCTTTTCTGAGCGCGACTGATAGAAGTGGTAAACGACATGTTTCAAGGACACGATTCTAAGTTGGGGTTGTATCAAAAAGTGACACAGCCCAGAAACAAAATCTGGGCTTCGATTTATACATTTTGCTTTTTAAATCACTCTGCCACAAAGAAATTGTGAAGGTAAATCTCTTCTGCTTACTTGGTTGCAGAGTCTGCATTTTAACATATTTTATGGTGTGGCTATACCTGCTGAAAAGAGCCTCGTGTGCCCCTTAAATCTCAGGGAATAATTACAATGCTAAGGTAACTGGTGGTTAACACATTTGCTGGAGAGATCTGTGTTTTGTCTACTCCCAGTTTTGAATCATAGTAGCATAGAGTGTTAATGCACAGCACATCAAGTAACATGCAGATGACAGAATTTTATTTTATGTAGATAGGAAAGTGGCCTGCTTTTAACACAGATATCCTTATGGTAGTTGCAGTTCATAACTTGTAATCCTAATATAGCACAGTGGGCTATGAAGGACATGTGACTCATACACCTTGTAACCCTCTATAGCCTATGTAACACACCCTGTACATAGATGTACACACATGATTTATTGTCATTGTATAATGTGTACATGTGATGTAAAGCAAACTGACGGGGCTGCATTGGGATAAGTAGCGCTATAGAAGAAATAAAACACAATAGTGGTATTTGAATTGTTAATTGTGTAAATATTGGAACAGATTAACACAACTGACATTCTTACAGTGCATGTATAGCTCATATGTATGTATACAGCAACTGAACAAAGTCAAAACCCTTCGTCTCTTGAGTACTTATGAACTGATAAAAATAACTGTGTGTCTTTGTTACCCCTCCATGCATTTGCAACTATGTGAGGCTCCATATAGCTCCCAGCCAAGATACTCAAACAAAAACAGACCTGATTCCCCTTGACTTTGGGTCTTTGTTTAGGGCCCAGCTGGAATTTATAATTACAAATCCCCTTATACATTGCTCCTGGGAGCAAATGCAAGACAAAGTGTAGGCGCTGCTGAATGTGTTTGGTGTCTAAAAATTACACCTGGGCACGTTTAGCATAATTCAGTGGGGCCAAACTTCTTGGCAGGGTGAACGGTGTACACCTTGTCAAAATAGTGGGTGGACACAGTCTACTTGCGTGTACCCCTGACGTGCCCTTGGTATCAGTGAATCTTTTCAATGTGGAGGAGTATGTTTTAGCATTTTGGCTCTCAGAAGAGGTTATAACAACTTTTTGTCATTTTTAGGTGTTGCCTACCACACAGCACAAGCTGTATGGTTGTAAAAGACGTATTATGAATGTACAGTGGTTTTAGATCCCGCCCATTGTTTACCTTTGATTAACTTTAACATCATGATCTGTTCTTTTCTGGCTGTCATATTCGGTCTGACAGTGGTGGCCTTGAATACAGAGGCTTGAGACTTGTCACTCCACATTTGTGACTTCGCTTTGAATTATGTAGTTGCAGTTATGTTTTCTTGTTGATATGTGACAAATGATCACAGGCGAGTTGGTTGATAGGGTCAACTCAGTGAGGCTTTATTGTCAGTCTCATTTGCTTGCTTTTTATTCAGTGTCTTGCATTCCTCTTGTGTTTGTCTCTCCCATGCAGGATACCCCCTTTACAATTCTTTTGATATGGTGACTTGTATCCTTCCACTGCCAACATTCAGGGAACTAATTTTTTATTTTGCATTCAGCTGACCATGAAAGTACATGTATTATCTAGCAGTATCCCTCTTGTGCTGCTTTCTTCTCTCAAATAACTGCCCCTCACCCCTGCTGTCTAGATACCGACTCCCCCACATATGCGTAAAAGAACAGCAACAATCAGACTTTTGCTGAGGTATGCCTAAATGGCAGAATGTAAGGGTTGCTCTTGCTTTATCTTCTGCATTCCCCAGATTACAATAAAGCACGCACTTTGGCAAACAATGGCTTTTACAGTGCTTGGTGAAGGGCCATCTGCTGCATTCACTTAACTTGCTTCTAATGCAGAAGGTGTACTTAGCATGATCCTTCCCCTGGAGGACCATAAATCTGCTCCCTGGGCTGCTGCAGAAGACCAATTGGCTGAATCCTGTACTTAGGAAATGAAACTTTGTCAAATGTTTCTCTGTACATTCTGACAGTATTTTATTCTTTTAAAATTCTATACAGTTTTCCTAGTGAAAGTATTTTGGAAATAAACCGTGCCATTTATGAAGAAGTAAAACGTTGAATTGAATGTATTGTTTTGCGATATCTTAAGATATGTGTTTGATTTCCCTCCAGTATTTTGCAATACTTATTTGATTTTACTTTATTTTTTTTAAACAGTACTTTACAGACAAACGTTAACAGTGACATTAGCTCTGCACTTGCATTAGAGAGGCAAGACTTAATGGTTTTGCCAAAGGTTGTTAATTTTCTTCCACCTTTTGCTGGCTTAACATGGCCCATGACATTTGATGTAGTTTCTCCCATAACATGCTTATGCATTTTTCTGTTGGTATTACAACCAGTCTGATGATAGTAAAGCCCTTTTAATGATTTCCCCTGATGTTCTGTTCAGTCTGTTGTTATTCTGATGCTTTTGAATACAATATGCCCTTTCTGATGATGCAGCAATTCCTGTGATAAGGTTTCCCTCCATCTATTTACACCCCAGCCATTTTGCTTCACTGCTAATAGGACTTTAGATGGGTTCACTGCCTGTGTGGTTACCTCTCTGCCCGTGCATTGATATTGCCCCATTGTAGTGGCGTCACTTCTTGGCTGTTGAAATCACACCTGATGATATTGTTGCCAGTGCCGTATCTGCCATCGTAGGAATATCACGCACTACCTTGGGACATAAATCCACTTGCTCAGACATCAAAGTCCTCATGGTACCATCGTTGCCTTTGTGGTCATGTCACTATAATTTGTCAAAGGCCTCACATCACTTCCTGCATCTCCTTAGCCCTGTCATAACAGACTCAAGATGCTAATCGATTTTGTAGTATGGCATGCTAGTGTAAGTAAGCGATCGTTCCCAGGGAGTATGTTCTATTCCTGACACATTTCCCCATGTGGGGTGTCTGTGAGGAGCGGCATACAGTTACTTTAACTGTTTTTGTCATCCTGTAAATTTAGCTATCCGATTTTACCTACCCAGTCTCCATAGAACTTTGCTTTAATGCTACATTGGCCCTTTTGGATTTTATATTGAGCACTATCTCTTTGATACATCACTTTGCCCTTGTATCTGAAATGTTTAATTTCACCATCCCCTATTCTGTAGCCCTACACAGGCCCACGGAGAGGGAAGATTTTTTGAAGTGTTTTTCGTGCAAGTTCTGCGTAATTGCAGAGTCCTTATGTTCCAAGAAAACCAGGTTTTGTACTCTAATCCGCCTTTTTGGATCCATTAGCATACACGCCAGATTGGAGAAATTGCTTGGCTTTTTGAAAAGAAAAAAAAAAAACAATTCCAACATTGAAAGGATCTGGAGGGAAATGTGCACGGCGTGGGCGTCAGTGGTTTCATTGCGTTGCTAAGGAACTGAACTGTTGCTAACATGTAAAGCTGCGTGAAGCCCACTATATATTTAACTATTAAAGTGTAATTAAGGGCCCGTGGTTGTCGCTGCGGGATTAGACCAAGTCCTGAACCGCCACACATCGTGTTTGTTGAAACCAAGTCTTAAAATTGGCATGGTATTGGAGCGGGAGTTTCATGCTATGTTCTGCCCGATATTCCAATTCTCTCTCTCTCTATTCTCGCACCTTATTTCTTTTTTTTATTCTGTTAGCGTTGTCTTTTTATGCTAAAGTTGAGGGTTTGGGCACGAGTCGGTGGGAGACACATCCATGAACCCTACCTTCCTTGAGTAGATGTCAGCTGGGGATCAATAACTGGAACAGCTAGCTATAGGTCCCAAGATGACTGCTCCAAATGTGCTTTCCTATTTGTTTTGCATGATACACTGCCATCGTTGTCCCATGTTTATTTATTTGTATATTTAGTTTAGTTAATTTACCTGCTTATCAAGCATTCCTTCACCAAAAAGGCGTCTTTGTTATAGCAATCAAAGGGAGCAAATGACGCTGTGAAAACAGAATAATTAACAAAACTGACTTTTCAAACCTGTGTGGACTGTATCTCATTCTAATTGCAACCCCAAAAATAAATGCAAATAGGTTAATGTGGCAGTAGCATTGACTTTAGCCTTTAATAAATGCAAGAGGGACTAAATACAGGTTCACTGAGATCAATAGAAGTTGTATATTCTGTGTACTACTGGGACAGCAAATGAAAATTCCTTTTGTATGCTAATGCTGCAGATCATAAACTGTAATTCAACGTTTAATTGTAGAGCGATATTGTATTGTAATAGTATTTATATAGCGCTTACTACCCCTGGCGAGGCATCGAAGCGCTTTTCGGTGAGTAGCACACTACTCCGGAACCCAACAAGAATTAGTGATGGATTAGTATTGGGAAATATGAGTACAGTTTTAGTATTATTATGAGTTAATTTGAGCCGCGGATATGAGAGCTTGTTAGTTAGATTGACTGGAGTAATGGAGGGGTGGATGTCTCAAGTTAATGGCCACTGTTATCTCAGGCTTCTGCTAGGGGATTCTCACTTGGCTTGTTTGTGGAAGTCTGCCTATAAATTACCTGAGATATGTTTTCTCAGTAGTGGGCAAGGTGGTGGCAGGGACTGGACTGAAGTTAATTTCTCTCTTACATACTTGCTATTTGAGAGATGTTATGAACTGAGTGAGGTAGGTGTTATGAACGGAGATCTTGCTCCTGTAAGACAGATGCAAACCCCTTGTTGTAGAGGTGAAAGAGAGGCTGGGAAAGTGGAAAGTCATTGGCAACACCTGTATTCAACTTGTACTGCAGGATCAAACTTCAGGCAGACTACAATAAACGGGGAGAGTGCTGAGGATAGAAGTAAGCATGGCTTAGTTGTAAGCCAAATCTTTGAGTCAGCTGGCTCTACAGCACGTGGTATGATCCTGTAGCTAAGGAAGTAAACTGAGAAGAGAGCACATCTGGTGATTTGTTCACACATGCAGCCTCACAGAAGAAGACTGTTAAGTCTTATGAGCCACCAGTCTTCAGATAAAATCCATGCAGTTATTTGATACTCCAAGTACCAAAGAAGACCAGGGAAAAGATCACAATGGTCATAACAAGCCTCTTTTTCCTCTGATCTCCATTCTTAGATTCCCAAGGAAAGGAAGAGGGAGTAGGAAGGAAACGCTGACTCAGAATGAACTAAATGGGAGAGAGTAATCCTGGCTGTACCTGCAGAAAACATTTTCGTTTGTCAGGGTATTGAGCTCTTCTGTTGAGGAGACTTGGAGGGATCTCAATCATGCTGTAAAAAACATATACCATTTGAACAGAAGGAAAGAGATAATAGTTTCTGATATCAGAATTCTTAGACTGACAGCTGAAACAAGTGCTTTGTCAAAGCTTCAGTTAAACGTGTTGGGGAGTACCTCGTGATATTGGATGGTTTTGGAAGTCAATCCATTTTTTAACTTAAAATGTTCTGTTGCCAAATTTGAGGGGTAAATGGATTCAGTAATAAAAATTGCAAGACAGCTGTGAGAGGTGCCAGGTAGAATTCTCTTATTAAGTTTGATGTATTTTGAAAGTGAAACGAAAGGCAGTGAGGCCAGTGAAATTTGTGTGAGTTTAAATCTGTCTAGGCAGTGAAGGGAGGAATTTGAATGTATGCCATCTTAATTAGACTCACAAAATTCCAAATGTGAAAATCATAATCTAAATATAGTGCAATTTAGCAAAGGTTTTGATCTTTCTCATATTTTTTGATTTTTTAAATAGTCTTCCTGGCTCAAGTTTCCCCTTTGGTTAGGTATGCGAGAAGAGTAACTTTTGCAAGAGAATCGTCAAGTATTTTGTAGTGTCAGGAGGAATTAAAGGAGTCTTCAGAGTGCTTGTGAAGGTTAAACGTTGCAAACAGATCCTGGGTTGGAGAAAACAGTAATTTCCTTTTTAAAAGGGCAGTATTCCCTAAAGCTGTTTCAATGAAAAAAAGTCTGTTATGAAGACCGTTTAATACTGTTTTTCCCAGACCTCTGCTATAGCCCCGGTGTGATGCAGAAAAGTGCATTGACCACCAAGTTATGAAACGCTTCTGTAAATAGTGTGATAGATATGTATGTGAGGCTACGATGCTGAGTATTTAAGATCTGTTCAAGATCTACAACCAAGTGAATGTGACTCAAGCCTTTTTGGACAAAATAGAGTTTGCGATGAAGGAGAAAACCTCACTGTGGAGCACACTGACAGATACTCATCTTGTAATGTGATCTGTGATTTTTTTCATATTAGATCGAGCAAACTACGCTTTCTAATGAGGGCCTCTCAAAGTGATTTGGTTTAGTTCTAGCCTGATTGGTTGTCTCATCTCTCCTTGTCCCATTTATATCATATTGATGCTGGGAGGGAAGTTGGATGAAATAAATATGTATATTTTTTTAGTTCTAGAAGTAAATAACAGTGTGATTGCTTATGAGAGTGGTAAAGAATTGTTAGATAAAAGCAATACAAAATCCGCCTTGGGTACTATCACTTCCTTTCAAGTTAAAAAACCATTGATTTTAGCACAATAACCTTAATCACCCTTGTGAGTATTAATCTTGCAGACCCACCGGAGGGAAAATGCATGCACTGAATGTTTTAAAACTATGCATATTTTGTTGCAATAGAGCTAAAAAATAAAATCAGAGATAGCATAACCACGCCGTTTATGATGGTCAAATTATGTGATGGCTGGTTGTTCGATGTGAGAAAGTAGCTTCACTTGACTCATGTTTAGGCTATATCACCCAGAAGTGCCTTACGTTTTCTAGTTGTGGTTGAGAAAATACTTTCTCTGCACCCACGTTTTGGACTACTCTCTAACCCGTTCAGGTATGGATCTTGGTTTATGCTTGAGGAGACGGACAATGGCAATCCATCACTGTGCTCATCAGTGTTGACAATGTCAAAGGCTCTGGCCTGGGTGGTATACGAGGTACTCCAGTGCCAACCCTGTGTGAGAGCTGTCACAATGCCCACTTGCCAGAGAAATGCTTAATTATATGTGTGTACTCTCTTGGTCGACTCAGGGGTGAGGTGCCGAGGAATAAGAAGATACAACCACTTTCACTCACATGGCTGTGGCTTGGCAAGTGAGAAGCACCCACCCTTTCTTTCCAAATGGCAAATAAGAAAGGATGATGAAGATTTACATTCCATCAGACCACCCGATTCAGCCGTGAGACTCTCGATTTTTAAAGCCAAAAATGACTTTATTTTAGATGTCCCCGTCCTAAAATTCTCTGTTTCCATGTTAGTCAAGTGGGTAAGTTACATTCCTCATATTTTTGGTCATTATCTCTCTCTTTCTGGTTTCAAAATATTAGCATTTATGTGAAGAGGCCTTCCATCCAGACTAAGAGGAAAAGGGTTAGCAACATCATATATGCTGCTTTTGAGAGGTTCTTGGAAAAATCAAAGGGCAGAGAGTGAAGGTGAAGCTGGGGTAGTAGCAATGATTCGAAGCTAAGGTGGAAGTAAGAGACTGAGTCATGGTTAAATAATCTTTTCTAGATTATTTTGTAATATGTGATTTATATGCGTTTCATTAGTAGTACAATATTTGAATTAAAAAATAATAATCTAGGCGGCAGAGACTGAGGAGCGATAGAAGTAGATGGAGAGAAGGAGTTTAACGTTTGGTATTGTTTGGGAGGGGCCTATAGTATAGGTAATGTAAAATAAACACTGCTATGATTTTTGCTCCATTCTAGATTTGGCCTCCACCCTTGTACTGCTCTTGACCTCGTGTATGGCATGAAGAATATCATTGATGACCTCATGAAGTACTTTGTCAATGACATCACATGAAGTTTAGTTGAAAACAATATGCAGATTAACAGAACCACTTTAGGCCATAATCTGTGCATTATGTTAGCATTTTTAGTCGGATGAAGTATGAGACGGCATTATGCATTGAACAGGAATGTTGCAGCGTTTTAAAGAACGCAAGATGACTTGAGGTCTTCAGGAGAAGGATAGAGATGCTGTTCCTCATCAAGATCTTCTGAACGGTTTCCACAACAGCCACCAGGTTTAGCACTCGGATAACCTCGAAGAGATTCTACAGCCTGTGCCGTGCGATGAGAGTTCTTATTGGATGTAACTCCCTGGATACGCTATACGTGACAAAAACCTTATTCATTGCATATGCTTGGTACACACGGTGTTTGTACTGTGGCTATGCACTGTATATGCGACTATTGCATGGCATTATGTGAAAATGAAGGCATATGAAGAAAAGAAAAAAAAGAAAAACAATAGTGTTTTTTTATTTGAAGTAAAATCAGTTAAACATTATAAACAATTCTATTTCTCTTTTTAATAATTTCAGCAGTGTAGAGTTGGGTGGGCTATGTAGTTCATGGTAGGTAAATAGTTGTGTGTATGGATATAGTTGGGGTTAGGGATATAGTTAGGGTTAGGGCTGTGTTGGTGATGTTTAAAATTTTGTGATAGGATTGAGGTTTGGTTTACGGTTCGGGTTAGGGCTGGGTTTACGCATGGAGTAGGATAAGGGTTATGGCTAGGGTTAGAGTTATGGTTAGTGCGTGTATTGTGCTTAGCGTAATGTTGAAGATTACAGCTAGTTTTAGTGTTAAGACTCTGGTTATTGTGGTAAACTTAGCCAAAGGCCCTGAAGCTAGATAAGACCTGGCACAAATTGTGCTGATGGCTACCACTCATTCCAAGTTTACACTCCTCGGAGTAGGGGAAAACAAGGGTTATTTCTGAGCTATTTCCCATTCTGAGGTCTTACACAGGGAATAGTGCTGGATAAGCACACCAGGTAAATACCGCACTACGTGGTATCAACATTTAGTGGGTACGCAGTTATCTCCTGGGATTGATCAGATCATGGAATGGTGACGTAGATCTTAGGAGGATCCTCTAATTTGCATACTGCTTTATGATCGGATTGTAGATGCTGGGAGGATCTACAAGTCTACCAACTTAAAAAAACAAAAAACCTTTGTTTTAATGTCAAAAAACAACATTCTTTCACTTCTTTGTCTTGTTCGGTCTTCCTGGGTGCTAAAGTGTGAAAGCTTGATGCCAAATAACTCCTCACAGGAAATAGAATTGGTCCGTGCGGAAGCTGCTTTCATTCCATGCCAAGATGACACTGAAGTGATATCTGCTAACGCTTAGCCCAAACCCCAAGCAGTGAAATTAATGCATGCCAGTATATGTCTTAACCATTCGAGAGAGTGACAAGCATATGGAGCCTATTTTTATCATGGGAGTGGGTGCAAATGTATCTTAGTTGAACACATGCCATGTGCTGACCTGCACCCTCTCATTGCTTTCTGTGTTTCCCCCTCCCATTGGTTGCTGATAACTGCCTAATAGAGGTTTTTTGATGGGCTGTAGTGCCCTTTGGGAAATCCTATTTATGGCTTTCCATCCAGAGCATTGCTGCTCTCGTCTAAGAATCCCAAGTGATAGTGGACCTAGCGTAGGAAATGGGGATGCCAGTTCTCAATGTAAAGCAATTCAATGTGTTTTTTAATGTGACATCACAGCGCATGGTAGTGTCATAGGGCAATTATTGTTTTTGTATTTTTTCACTTGCCTTTAAATGTTTGTCATTTCCACCCGTACAGTCAGCGGTAGTTGAGACTTGCCCTTCGTTATGCAGATAGTCAAACTTAAATGTCCATAAAGTAGTTTTTAAAAGGTGCCATCACTAGCTATAGAAACATGACATGTACTTGCAAAGACTGGTCATAGGAATTTTGTCTCTGGGTACCCTCCAGGCATATATGTTGCTACTGCCATAAAATGATTCTACTACGCTACCGTCTGTGTCCTATCATATGTGTTTCCAATAATCCATTGGTATTTTTCAAGTCCACTTTGTTTCTATTATTCTACTGCACATTTCCTGTCCAGTATATTTTTACTACACTGCCACCTGTGCCTCCCCTATGTGTTTCTAATATCCCACTGCTTCGTACCTGTGCAATTGTCAAGTGCTGGACATTGAGAATGCCTGTTGAGTATCATTCTAAAGTGCCTGAGGAAAGAGTGACTACATTTAGTAACCATGATGCCACCATGCACTGAATAGTATATTTGAAGTGTCAAGCAACTCCTTTAGAAAGTAACAGGAGGAAAACCTCACACAGGAGTAAAAACATTATTTGGCAGTCCTGTTTAGGTCAAGCGCGCAAGCTCTTTGGCCTGTTGTTAGGATTGTGGGCTTTTAACCACGTCCACCTCACACCCATCACTTTCATTCGTGCGAGGACTTACCTTTCAAAAATCACTTGATGTCATTGGTAAATGCTTTATGTTTGTCCCACCTTGGGGAGGTTGGTTACAGCTTGGGACACTGATCCTGTTACATGGATAATTGCATGATTGTGAATATACAGGGTCAAGACTGATTTGCATATGGCTGGGTCCAAACTGGAATGGCATGGGCAGCAAAAAAACGATGGATTTAGGCCCAGATCACTGTACTGGGGGTGAATGTTTGACAATGTTCAGCATTCCGTCCATCACTTGTTGTTTTTGCTTTGTCGCCCTAAGTGGGAAGGGTATGCCAAGACGTGGGTCCCGTGCTTCCCATGCCACTGGATTCAAGCTAGCCTGGCTGATGAGGGGTGAAACCCCGAAACCGGTCCCAGGATGCTTGTTTCCAGTCCAGGGAAGACCTGGCCTAGCAGTTCGGGCTGGACTGTTCCCATGGGGAACAGGGTCAAGACTGATTTGCATATGGCTGGGTCCAAACTGGAATGGCATGGGCAGCAAAAAAACGATGGATTTAGGCCCAGATCACTGTACTGGGGGTGAATGTTTGACAGTGTTCAGCATTCCGTCCATCACTTGTTGTTTTTGCTTTGTGAATATACTTCAGCATGTGCGAATTACTTGTTTCTTTTGTCTGTGCCCCGTGGCTGGCATGACGCTCACAGTGCAAACTGTGCAAACTCAATTGGCGGTATTGTTTTTACACTATATGCACTCTGATCTGCTTAATACATGTTCTTTGCAGCATGGACATTAACCCTGTGCGCTAACTTATAATGACCCCCAAGCTTCCACTAGACAAAAGTACGTTCTCTCTCCAGAAAACATAAATCACTGAGTTACTTTTGACATTTTTACATTACATGCACTTTGTTATTTGCTTAGTAGACGTTCTTTGCAGTAGGCACATTAACCCTTTTCACTACCTTATAATGACTCCAAGCTTCCGCTAGACAAAAGTATATTCTCTTGGTGTTCCTGGGGCACAGAGCGCAAACTGCTCGGTGGTATTGTTTTTATATTATATGCACTCTGATCTGCTTAGTACAGGTTCTTTGCAGCCGGCAGAGTAATCTGGTGCGCTATTTATGATGACTCCAAGCTTCCAGTAGACAAAAGGACATTCTCTCTCCATAAAGAACATAAATCGCCAGAGTTATTTTGTCATTTTTACATTACATGCACTTTGTGATTTCCGTAGTACACGTTCTTTACAGCATGCACATTAACCCTGTGCGCTACCTTATGATGACTCCAAGCTTCCACTAGATAAAAGTATGTTCTCTTGGCTGCCATGGAGCTTGCAACGCTCCGAGCGCGAACTCAATCTGCAGTATCGTTTTTACATTATATGCATTCTGATTTGCGGCAGGCATATTAACCCTGTGCACTACCTTATGATGACTCCAAGTTTCCACTAGACAAAAGTAGGTTCTTTCTCTAGAAAGAACATAAATCACCAGAGTTATTTTGACATTTTTACATTACATGCACTTTGTGATTTGCCTAGTACACGTTCTTTGCAGCAGGCACATCAACCCTCTGGCCAACCGTATAAGTCCAAGCTTCCACTAGACAAAAGTACCTTCTCTTTCCAGAAAGAACATTAACCCTCTGCGCTACCTTATAATGAGTCCAAGCTTCCACTAGACAAAAGTACCTTCTCTTTCCAGAAAGAACATTAACCCTTTGCGCTACCTTATAATGAGTCCAAACTTCCACTAGACAAAAGTGGGTTCTCGCTCCAAAAAGAACATTAATCGCCAGAGTTATTTTGACCTTTTACATTATATGCCCTTTGATCTGCAGCACACATATTCATTCTGGGACTTGTAGTTTTATTTTTATAACGTTATACAAGGTGGAAACCATTCCTTACAGTAGTATTCGTAAAGTTCTCCAACTCCCTAGTTCGATGCTTGATTCGCTTATTTAGTTTATGTTTTAGCTTTGCATTCTGGAACTTGTAGTTCTATTTTTATAACATGACACAAGCTGCGAATACAAATCAGAAACCTGACTAGATGAACTACACATGCTTTCAGTCTGTAAAACTTAAACTGTGTGCGTGTATTTATAAAACTAACCTCCAGGAGAGCTTACAGTTGAATATGCTGTACAATGGGC
Organism: Pleurodeles waltl; assembly: GCF_031143425.1. Taxonomy (NCBI): domain Eukaryota; kingdom Metazoa; phylum Chordata; class Amphibia; order Caudata; family Salamandridae; genus Pleurodeles; species Pleurodeles waltl. The sequence continues at coordinate 545,471,682 of NC_090440.1, read as the reverse complement.
AATATTTTATAACTAATATTTCAGTTCAAGACTGACAGGATCATTATTATCATGTAAGGTGGCTCTCCTCAAGCTCGTGAAAAATCATCAGCGTTTTGTTTGACTCCCCAGACTGCAGTAAAGGGACAGTGATCCAGTAAGCACGCCTTCTTAGAGTACAATTATGTATTCATTACTCCACGGGCAATGTTGCTTGTACCAGTGGCCAAGTAAGTACCCTTTTACACCTGGGAGTAGTTTGTGTTTTAAGGGCCTTGTTCAAAAAAATATTCCAGTAGTCCTAATAGCCCTTTAGTTATATGCAGGGCCACTGTAATTATGTGGCAGAAAGGACTACAATGTGCAGCAGGGTTGACCAATTAATGTGGCAAAAAAAGTCCACTTATGCATTTACAATTCCAATAGCTCCAACTCAAGTAAATGCAAGACCTATTGCATTGTAAATACTTGTTTTTTTTTTTCAACCTAAAGAGAGGGCTCATGACATTGACATGGCATGGAATTCCTGACATCTGAATGGAGAAAAGGGTTATGCTGTGCCCAGAGAAGCTAACAGAGTTGAAAAACGATCCAACCTGCTTGGAGAAGAAATCAGAACAGCGTCCTAAGAAAACTTGGGTTGGTTATTCTACCCAGTATCACGCTGAGAATAGACTGCATGAAGATACCAATCATCAAGTAGTCGGGTAGGGGTGCTGAACGCCATCATGTCTGACAACCAAAGGCTTGAAACTAGGCTTACACTTGGATCGGTGACGGAATTATTATTATAGACCAAACTACTTAACGCATGTGACACAATGGTTGTGGCGATGCACTGCAGTCTAATAACTGTACCTAGTATGAGTCTATCGGCCAAACTTCACGTAGCCATTAGGAAATTAGCTTCCCTCAAGTAGCAACCAAAATGTGATATGTCTAATCTCCTAAGTGAGGAGTGTACTGTAGTGTTGCTTTTTCACCTGTGTGGTGCAACACTTTCTTGAAATCTTGTTGAAAATTAGCAGGTGCTCCAGTGTCCAAAGTATGCTGTTAAATAAAATTTGGCCTAAAAGTGCTGCTACATGCCAAATATCCTACTTCTGGTACCTCTGCTGGGCCGCAAAACAGTTTTTTTGAGGGATGTGGAATATGGATGGGGCATCTTTTGAGGATTTGCGATACAATAATAAACATATAAAAAATAAGTAGATAATCTAAAAATATGCAAAACTTGGATGTAAGTGATCTGTGCTGCTGTTGCAAGTTACAGGCACATCACTATGCCCTTTGGTAAAGAAAATGTGTGCTTTTCTTGCGTGTAGGGAAGCATCATTTTACCAGTGACAGAGACGCACAGAGGATAGTATTTTGGTGTATACTACTTTGCATTAGCAGTACTGCACAGGTATGACAGGATAATTGGTGGGGGCATTTTCTTTAGAGAGACAGGCGAATCATCATATGGCGCTCTTCTTGCTGGCACAAAGTACAGGTACAGGGTGAGCCAAAGGACAGAAAACAACCACAAGAAAGATACCAACGGGGGCTTCATGGACATACCCCTGGAGTCCCTATGGTAATACCCAGGGATGAAAGTACAGCACTTTGTTATTCCCTTGGGCGGTTATAAACCTTAGCAACTTGGAGGTTGCCTAATAACTCTCCATCTCTGTGCATGCGTTTATTTTCCTCGACTATGGGATCCAAATGTAGGGCGAATCTCAGAAGTTCAGCACCAAATGTTGTGCAGTCCCAGCGTTCTCTGACTAATCAGGTGGGCAGCCGAGTTAGGTCATATCATTGCTGGCTGCTCTTAGACTGCCTGTAAATTAACCCATCACCTTATCAAATAAACCTGCATCATTGTTTTCTCCAACCAGAACTCAAAACTGTTGTGGTATCAGCCCTTTGCTTGTGTTCTTTATTCCTTTGCGTGTATTTATTGTGTGTGTATGTGTGCGTATGTCTGTCTATGGAATAGCAGCACTACATAAAGTTTGTGTGAAAAGAAAAATCTTCGATGGTGCAATCTTTGTGACGGCCCTACTCCCTTTGTACTACTTGGTATGTTTCTAATATGCTACCACCTATGCTGATCATATTTCGATTAATAAAACCTTAAGATAAAGTAAGAACTCTGGAAAAGAAGCCTAATCTTTGGTGTCTGCTACAACTTTGGATCAGACTCGTGCGTTATACTTCACGATCTGTCATCTGTCGCGCATCTTCACATGGTGAACAAAAGATGCAGTTCCCGGTCGTGGCTATTCCTGGAAATCATGGAGGCGGTTGTCTGCCTTCTATTTTGTGGGCTGACAGGTGTGTGGGTGTGGGTTGTTCTCTTTAAAACAACGCTCTCCCCTAGCTTGCTGCACCTGATCCTTCCAGATTGGAAAAGAGTAAGGGAAAGCAGCATAGCATGTGGGGAAGGCGAAAGGGGCGAAGACAGGGCTCTTTGTAGACATCCCATTTTGAGGACCCTACTGTTTCTCCGTTTCTTTTGGATCTCAAAGTTATATAATCGCTGTTATAGTTAAGCTTCTTGATGCTTCTGGAATATTTATTTTGAAGAGAAAGCTTATGTATTTTTGAGAAGGGACGTTTTGGGCAGGAGTTTCAGGGCCTCGAAGGATCACAGGCGGGCATCTCCCACCCAAAAGCCAGCATCCCCCACCCAAAACCATCCTAGGGGATGCTGTGCCTGAATGCAGGAGGTGAGGAATACATCCTTCATTTCACTGCATGGGTGAAGGATCTCTCTGCTGTCTCGCATAACACTCTAGTACACAAGAGATGCGTCCCTCCTATTTTTGTCAGAGGTGACACAGTCGAAAATGACATTTGTGGAAGATGAGAAATCTAGCATCGCATTCCATTGGTGCAGAGTACTTTTTCACACAAATCAAAAGCTGTGCTTGTTTCTGGTTACTTGGACTAAAATATAGCAGGAAGGGAGACATCTGTCTTTATGGGTCCTACCTGCTGTGGAAAGAATATCAAGACGTGTGGCCCTTTAGATGAAATAATCAATTTATCCTATTTTAAGCAGAGTGGATGTACATTACATTAACATGATATAATACTACAATAATTGGCTAACTTGTCATACAGACACAGACTGTACAGCATTCTTGATTATAGTGGCATAAACCCATAGGCTTTGAAATCAGTTCCTGAACCACTGAATTCGTGTAGCAAGAGTTAAGAGACCCGTGGTCACGCACAGCACCTCTAACCACTTCGCTGCCAGGCCTTTTCCCCCTCCTGTGCCAGGCCTTTTTTTGCCTATTTGGGGCAGTTCGCGCTTAGGCCCTCATAACTTTTTGTCCACATAAGCTAACCAAGCCAAATTTGCGTCCTTTTTTTCCAACATCCTAGCGATTCTAAAGGTACCCAGACTTTGTGGGTTCCCCTGAAGGAGGCCAAGAAATTGGCCAAAATACAGTGAAAATTTCGTTTTTTTCAAAAAAATTGGAAAAAGGGGCTGCAGAAGAAGGCTTGTGGTTTTTCCCCTGAAAATGGCATCAACAAAGGGTTTGCGGTGCTAAACTCAGCAGCTTCCCAGCTTTCAGGAACAGGCAGACTTGAATCCGAAAACCCAATTTTTCAACACAATTTTGGCATTTTACTGGGGCATACCCCATTTGTGCAATTGTTTGTGCTTTCAGCCTCCTTCCAGTCAGTGACCGGAATGGTCATGAAACCAATGCTGGATCCCAGAAACCTAAACATTTCTGAAAAGTAGACAAAATTCTGAATTCAGCAAGGGGTCATTTGTGTAGATCCTACAAGGGTTTCCTACAGAAAATAACAGCTGAAAAAGAAAAATATTGAAATTGAGGTGAAAAAAACATCAATTTTTCTCTACTTTTTACTCTGTAACTTTTCCCTGCAATGTCAGATTATCGAAAGCAATATACCGTTACGTCTGCTGGACTCCTCTGGTTGCGGGGATATATAGGGTTTGTAGGTTCATCAAGAACCCGAGGAACCCAGAGCCAATAAATGAGCTGCACCCTGCAGTGCGTTTTCATTCTATACCGGGTATACAGTAATTCATTTGCTGAAATATAAGGAGTAAAAAATAGCTATCAAGAAAACCTTTGCATTTCCAAAAAGGGCACAAGATAAGGTGTTGAGGAGCAGTGGTTATTTGCACATCTCTGAATTCCGGGGTGACCATAGTAGCACGTGAATTACATGGAATTTCTCAAATAGATGTCTTTTTTACACACACCCCTATATTTGGAAGGAATAAATGTAGAGAAAGACAAGGGGCAATAACACTTGTTTTGCTATTCTATGTTCCCCCAAGTCTCCCGATAAAAATGATACCTCACTTGTTTGGGTAGGCCTAGCGCCCGCGACAGGATATGCCCCAAAACACAACGTGGACACATCACAGAAAACAGAGCTGTTTTTAGCAAAGTGACTACCTGTAGATTTTGGCCTCTAGCTCAGCCGGCACCTAGGGAAACCTACCAAACCTGTGCATTTCTGAAAACTAGAGACCTAGGGGAATCCAAGGAGGGGTGACTTGTGTGGCTCGGACCAGGTTCTGTTACCCAGAATCCTTTGCAAACCTCAAAATTTGGCTAAAAAAACACATGTTCCTCACATTTCTGTGGCAGAAAGTTCTGGAATCTGAGAGGAGCTACAAATTTCCTTCCACCCAGCGTTCCCCCACGTCTCCCGATAAAAATGATACCTCACTTGTGTGGGTAGGCCTAGCGCCCGCGACAGGATATGCCCCAAAACACAACGTGGACATATCACAGAAAACAGAGCTGTTTTTAGCAAAGTGACTACCTGTAGATTTTGGCCTCTAGCTCAGCCGCCACCTAGGGAAACCTACCAAACCTGTGCATTTCTGAAAACTAGAGACCTAGGGGGATCCAAGGAGGGGTGACTTGCGGGGCTCGGACCAGGTTCTGTTACCCAGAATCCTTTGCAAACCTCAAAATTTGGCTAAAAAAACACATGTTCCTCACATTTCTGTGGCAGAAAGTTCTGGAATCTGAGAGGAGCTACAAATTTCCTTCCACCCAGCGTTCCCCCACGTCTCCCGATAAAAATGATACCTCACTTGTGTGGGTAGGCCTAGCGCCCGCGACAGGATATGCCCCAAAACACAACGTGGACATATCACAGAAAACAGAGCTGTTTTTAGCAAAGTGACTACCTGTAGATTTTGGCCTCTAGCTCAGCCGCCACCTAGGGAAACCTACCAAACCTGTGCATTTCTGAAAACTAGAGACCTAGGGGGATCCAAGGAGGGGTGACTTGCGGGGCTCGGACCAGGTTCTGTTACCCAGAATCCTTTGCAAACCTCAACATTTGGCTAAAAAAACACATGTTCCTCACATTTCTGTGGCAGAAAGTTCTGGAATCTGAGAGGAGCCACAAATTTCCTTCCACCCAGCGTTCCCCCACGTCTCCCGATAAAAATGATACCTCACTTGTGTGGGTAGGCCTAGCGCCTGCGACAGGATATGCCCCAAAACACAACGTGGACATATCACAGAAAACAGAGCTGTTTTTAGCAAAGTGACTACCTGTAGATTTTGGCCTCTAGCTCAGCCGCCACCTAGGGAAACCTACCAAACCTGTGCATTTCTGAAAACTAGAGACCTAGGGGGATCCAAGGAGGGGTGACTTGCGGGGCTCGGACCAGGTTCTGTTACCCAGAATCCTTTGCAAACCTCAAAATTTGGCTAAAAAAACACATGTTCCTCACATTTCTGTGGCAGAAAGTTCTGGAATCTGAGAGGAGCCACAAATTTCCTTCCACCCAGTGTTCCCCCACGTCTCCCGATAAAAATGATACCTCACTTGTGTGGGTAGGCCTAGCTCCCGCGACAGGATATGCCCCAAAACACAACGTGGACATATCACAGAAAACAGAGCTGTTTTTAGCAAAGTGACTACCTGTAGATTTTGGCCTCTAGCTCAGCCGCCACCTAGGGAAACCTACCAAACCTGTGCATTTCTGAAAACTAGAGACCTAGGGGGATCCAAGGAGGGGTGACTTGCGGGGCTCGGACCAGGTTCTGTTACCCAGAATCCTTTGCAAACCTCAAAATTTGGCTAAAAAAACCACATGTCCCTCACATTTCTGTGGCAGAAAGTTCTGGAATCTGAGAGGAGCTACAAATTTCCTTCCACCCAGCGTTCCCCCAAGTCTCCCGATAAAAATGATACCTCACTTGCGTGGGTAGGCCTAGCGCCGGCGACAGGAAACACCCCAAAGCGCAACGTGGACACATCCTAAATTTTGGAAAAAAACAGAGGTGTTTTTTGCGAAGTGCCTACCTGTAGATTTTGGCCTCTAGCTCATCCGGCACCTAGGGAAACCTACCAAACCTGTGCATTTCTGAAAACTAGAGACCTAGGGGAATCCAAGGAGGGGTGACTTGCGGGGCTCGGACCAGGTTCTGTTACCCAGAATCCTTTGCAAACCTCAAAATTTGGCTAAAATAACACATGTTCCTCACATTTCTGTGGCAGAAAGTTCTGGAATCTGAGAGGAGCTACAAATTTCCTTCCACCCAGCATTCCCCCACGTCTCCCGATAAAAATGATACCTCACTTGTGTGGGTAGGCCTAGCGCCCGCGACAGGATATGCCCCAAAACACAACGTGGACATATCACAGAAAACAGAGCTGTTTTTAGCAAAGTGACTACCTGTAGATTTTGGCCTCTAGCTCAGCCGCCACCTAGGGAAACCTACCAAACCTGTGCATTTCTGAAAACTAGAGACCTAGGGGGATCCAAGGAGGGGTGACTTGCGGGGCTCGGACCAGGTTCTGTTACCCAGAATCCTTTGCAAACCTCAAAATTTGGCTAAAAAAACACATGTTCCTCACATTTCTGTGGCAGAAAGTTCTGGAATCTGAGAGGAGCCACAAATTTCCTTCCACCCAGCGTTCCCCCACGTCTCCCGATAAAAATGATACCTCACTTGTGTGGGTAGGCCTAGCGCCTGCGACAGGATATGCCCCAAAACACAACGTGGACATATCACAGAAAACAGAGCTGTTTTTAGCAAAGTGACTACCTGTAGATTTTGGCCTCTAGCTCAGCCGCCACCTAGGGAAACCTACCAAACCTGTGCATTTCTGAAAACTAGAGACCTAGGGGGATCCAAGGAGGGGTGACTTGCGGGGCTCGGACCAGGTTCTGTTACCCAGAATCCTTTGCAAACCTCAAAATTTGGCTAAAAAAACACATGTCCCTCACATTTCTGTGGCAGAAAGTTCTGGAATCTGAGAGGAGCTACAAATTTCCTTCCACCCAGCGTTCCCCCAAGTCTCCCGATAAAAATGATACCTCACTTGCGTGGGTAGGCCTAGCGCCGGCGACAGGAAACACCCCAAAGCGCAACGTGGACACATCCTAAATTTTGGAAAAAAACAGAGGTGTTTTTTGCGAAGTGCCTACCTGTAGATTTTGGCCTCTACCTCAGCCGGCACCTAGGGAAACCTACCAAACCTGTGCATTTCTGAAAACTAGAGACCTAGGGGAATCCAAGGAGGGGTGACTTGCGGGGCTCGGACCAGGTTCTGTTACCCAGAATCCTTTGCAAACCTCAAAATTTGACTAAAATAACACATGTTCCTCACATTTCTGTGGCAGAAAGTTCTGGAATCTGAGAGGAGCTACAAATTTCCTTCCACCCAGCGTTCCCCCACGTCTCCCGATAAAAATGATACCTCACTTGTGTGGGTAGGCCTAGCGCCCGCGACAGGATATGCCCCAAAACACAACGTGGACATATCACAGAAAACAGAGCTGTTTTTAGCAAAGTGACTACCTGTAGATTTTGGCCTCTAGCTCAGCCGCCACCTAGGGAAACCTACCAAACCTGTGCATTTCTGAAAACTAGATACCTAGGGAGATCCAAGGAGGGGTGACTTGCGGGGCTCGGACCAGGTTCTGTTACCCAGAATCCTTTGCAAACCTCAAAATTTGGCTAAAAAAACACATGTTCCTCACATTTCTGTGGCAGAAAGTTCTGGAATCTGAGAGGAGCCACAAATTTCCTTCCACCCAGTGTTCCCCCATGTCTCCCGATAAAAATGATACCTCACTTGTGTGGGTAGGCCTAGCTCCCGCGACAGGATATGCCCCAAAACACAACGTGGACATATCACAGAAAACAGAGCTGTTTTTAGCAAAGTGACTACCTGTAGATTTTGGCCTCTAGCTCAGCCGCCACCTAGGGAAACCTACCAAACCTGTGCATTTCTGAAAACTAGAGACCTAGGGGGATCCAAGGAGGGGTGACTTGCGGGGCTCGGACCAGGTTCTGTTACCCAGAATCCTTTGCAAACCTCAAAATTTGGCTAAAAAAACACATGTTCCTCACATTTCTGTGGCAGAAAGTTCTGGAATCTGAGAGGAGCTACAAATTTCCTTCCACCCAGCGTTCCCCCAAGTCTCCCGATAAAAATGATACCTCACTTGCGTGGGTAGGCCTAGCGCCTGCGACAGGAAACACCCCAAAGCGCAACGTGGACACATCCACAATTTTGGGAGAAAACAGTGCCTACCTGCGGATTTTGGCCAGTAGCTCACCCGGCGCCTAGGGAAACCTACCAAACCAGTGCATTTCTGAAAACTAGAGACCTAGGGGAATCCAAGGAGGGGTGACTTGCGGGGCTCGGACCAGGTTCTGTTACCCAGAATCCTTTGCAAACCTCAAAATTTGGCTAAAAAAACACATGTTCCTCACATTTCTGTGGCAGAAAGTTCTGGAATCTGAGAGGAGCCACAAATTTCCTTCCACCCAGTGTTCCCCCACGTCTCCCGATAAAAATGATACCTCACTTGTGTGGGTAGGCCTAGCTCCCGCGACAGGATATGCCCCAAAACACAACGTGGACATATCACAGAAAACAGAGCTGTTTTTAGCAAAGTGACTACCTGTAGATTTTGGCCTCTAGCTCAGCCGCCACCTAGGGAAACCTACCAAACCTGTGCATTTCTGAAAACTAGAGACCTAGGGGGATCCAAGGAGGGGTGACTTGCGGGGCTCGGACCAGGTTCTGTTACCCAGAATCCTTTGCAAACCTCAAAATTTGGCTAACAAAACACATGTTCCTCACATTTCTGTGGCAGAAAGTTCTGGAATCTGAGAGGAGCTACAAATTTCCTTCCACCCAGCGTTCCCCCAAGTCTCCCGATAAAAATGATACCTCACTTGCGTGGGTAGGCCTAGCGCCGGCGACAGGAAACACCCCAAAGCGCAACGTGGACACATCCTAAATTTTGGAAAAAAACAGAGGTGTTTTTTGCGAAGTGCCTACCTGTAGATTTTGGCCTCTAGCTCAGCCGGCACCTAGGGAAACCTACCAAACCTGTGCATTTCTGAAAACTAGAGACCTAGGGGAATCCAAGGAGGGGTGACTTGCGGGGCTCGGACCAGGTTCTGTTACCCAGAATCCTTTGCAAACCTCAAAATTTGGCTAAAAAAACACATGTTCCTCACATTTCTGTGGCAGAAAGTTCTGGAATCTGAGAGGAGCCACAAATTTCCTTCCACCCAGCGTTCCCCCACGTCTCCCGATAAAAATGATACCTCACTTGTGTGGGTAGGCCTAGCGCCTGCGACAGGATATGCCCCAAAACACAACGTGGACATATCACAGAAAACAGAGCTGTTTTTAGCAAAGTGACTACCTGTAGATTTTGGCCTCTAGCTCAGCCGCCACCTAGGGAAACCTACCAAACCTGTGCATTTCTGAAAACTAGAGACCTAGGGGGATCCAAGGAGGGGTGACTTGCGGGGCTCGGACCAGGTTCTGTTACCCAGAATCCTTTGCAAACCTCAAAATTTGGCTAAAAAAACACATGTCCCTCACATTTCTGTGGCAGAAAGTTCTGGAATCTGAGAGGAGCTACAAATTTCCTTCCACCCAGCGTTCCCCCAAGTCTCCCGATAAAAATGATACCTCACTTGCGTGGGTAGGCCTAGCGCCGGCGACAGGAAACACCCCAAAGCGCAACGTGGACACATCCTAAATTTTGGAAAAAAACAGAGGTGTTTTTTGCGAAGTGCCTACCTGTAGATTTTGGCCTCTACCTCAGCCGGCACCTAGGGAAACCTACCAAACCTGTGCATTTCTGAAAACTAGAGACCTAGGGGAATCCAAGGAGGGGTGACTTGCGGGGCTCGGACCAGGTTCTGTTACCCAGAATCCTTTGCAAACCTCAAAATTTGACTAAAATAACACATGTTCCTCACATTTCTGTGGCAGAAAGTTCTGGAATCTGAGAGGAGCTACAAATTTCCTTCCACCCAGCGTTCCCCCACGTCTCCCGATAAAAATGATACCTCACTTGTGTGGGTAGGCCTAGCGCCCGCGACAGGATATGCCCCAAAACACAACGTGGACATATCACAGAAAACAGAGCTGTTTTTAGCAAAGTGACTACCTGTAGATTTTGGCCTCTAGCTCAGCCGCCACCTAGGGAAACCTACCAAACCTGTGCATTTCTGAAAACTAGATACCTAGGGAGATCCAAGGAGGGGTGACTTGCGGGGCTCGGACCAGGTTCTGTTACCCAGAATCCTTTGCAAACCTCAAAATTTGGCTAAAAAAACACATGTTCCTCACATTTCTGTGGCAGAAAGTTCTGGAATCTGAGAGGAGCCACAAATTTCCTTCCACCCAGTGTTCCCCCATGTCTCCCGATAAAAATGATACCTCACTTGTGTGGGTAGGCCTAGCTCCCGCGACAGGATATGCCCCAAAACACAACGTGGACATATCACAGAAAACAGAGCTGTTTTTAGCAAAGTGACTACCTGTAGATTTTGGCCTCTAGCTCAGCCGCCACCTAGGGAAACCTACCAAACCTGTGCATTTCTGAAAACTAGAGACCTAGGGGGATCCAAGGAGGGGTGACTTGCGGGGCTCGGACCAGGTTCTGTTACCCAGAATCCTTTGCAAACCTCAAAATTTGGCTAAAAAAACACATGTTCCTCACATTTCTGTGGCAGAAAGTTCTGGAATCTGAGAGGAGCTACAAATTTCCTTCCACCCAGCGTTCCCCCAAGTCTCCCGATAAAAATGATACCTCACTTGCGTGGGTAGGCCTAGCGCCTGCGACAGGAAACACCCCAAAGCGCAACGTGGACACATCCACAATTTTGGGAGAAAACAGTGCCTACCTGCGGATTTTGGCCAGTAGCTCACCCGGCGCCTAGGGAAACCTACCAAACCAGTGCATTTCTGAAAACTAGAGACCTAGGGGAATCCAAGGAGGGGTGACTTGCGGGGCTCGGACCAGGTTCTGTTACCCAGAATCCTTTGCAAACCTCAAAATTTGGCTAAAAAAACACATGTTCCTCACATTTCTGTGGCAGAAAGTTCTGGAATCTGAGAGGAGCCACAAATTTCCTTCCACCCAGTGTTCCCCCACGTCTCCCGATAAAAATGATACCTCACTTGTGTGGGTAGGCCTAGCTCCCGCGACAGGATATGCCCCAAAACACAACGTGGACATATCACAGAAAACAGAGCTGTTTTTAGCAAAGTGACTACCTGTAGATTTTGGCCTCTAGCTCAGCCGCCACCTAGGGAAACCTACCAAACCTGTGCATTTCTGAAAACTAGAGACCTAGGGGGATCCAAGGAGGGGTGACTTGCGGGGCTCGGACCAGGTTCTGTTACCCAGAATCCTTTGCAAACCTCAAAATTTGGCTAACAAAACACATGTTCCTCACATTTCTGTGGCAGAAAGTTCTGGAATCTGAGAGGAGCTACAAATTTCCTTCCACCCAGCGTTCCCCCAAGTCTCCCGATAAAAATGATACCTCACTTGCGTGGGTAGGCCTAGCGCCGGCGACAGGAAACACCCCAAAGCGCAACGTGGACACATCCTAAATTTTGGAAAAAAACAGAGGTGTTTTTTGCGAAGTGCCTACCTGTAGATTTTGGCCTCTAGCTCAGCCGGCACCTAGGGAAACCTACCAAACCTGTGCATTTCTGAAAACTAGAGACCTAGGGGAATCCAAGGAGGGGTGACTTGCGGGGCTCGGACCAGGTTCTGTTACCCAGAATCCTTTGCAAACCTCAAAATTTGGCTAAAATAACACATGTTCCTCACATTTCTGTGGCAGAAAGTTCTGGAATCTGAGAGGAGCTACAAATTTCCTTCCACCCAGCGTTCCCCCACGTCTCCCGATAAAAATGATACCTCACTTGTGTGGGTAGGCCTAGCGCCCGCGACAGGATATGCCCCAAAACACAACGTGGACATATCACAGAAAACAGAGCTGTTTTTAGCAAAGTGACTACCTGTAGATTTTGGCCTCTAGCTCAGCCGCCACCTAGGGAAACCTACCAAACCTGTGCATTTCTGAAAACTAGAGACCTAGGGAGATCCAAGGAGGGGTGACTTGCGGGGCTCGGACCAGGTTCTGTTACCCAGAATCCTTTGCAAACCTCAAAATTTGGCTAAAAAAACACATGTTCCTCACATTTCTGTGGCAGAAAGTTCTGGAATCTGAGAGGAGCCACAAATTTCCTTCCACCCAGTGTTCCCCCACGTCTCCCGATAAAAATGATACCTCACTTGTGTGGGTAGGCCTAGCTCCCGCGACAGGATATGCCCCAAAACACAACGTGGACATATCACAGAAAACAGAGCTGTTTTTAGCAAAGTGACTACCTGTAGATTTTGGCCTCTAGCTCAGCCGCCACCTAGGGAAACCTACCAAACCTGTGCATTTCTGAAAACTAGAGACCTAGGGGGATCCAAGGAGGGGTGACTTGCGGGGCTCGGACCAGGTTCTGTTACCCAGAATCCTTTGCAAACCTCAAAATTTGGCTAAAAAAACACATGTTCCTCACATTTCTGTGGCAGAAAGTTCTGGAATCTGAGAGGAGCTACAAATTTCCTTCCACCCAGCGTTCCCCCAAGTCTCCCGATAAAAATGATACCTCACTTGCGTGGGTAGGCCTAGCGCCTGCGACAGGAAACACCCCAAAGCGCAACGTGGACACATCCACAATTTTGGGAGAAAACAGTGCCTACCTGCGGATTTTGGCCAGTAGCTCACCCGGCGCCTAGGGAAACCTACCAAACCAGTGCATTTCTGAAAACTAGAGACCTAGGGGAATCCAAGGAGGGGTGACTTGCGGGGCTCGGACCAGGTTCTGTTACCCAGAATCCTTTGCAAACCTCAAAATTTGGCTAAAAAAACACATGTTCCTCACATTTCTGTGGCAGAAAGTTCTGGAATCTGAGAGGAGCCACAAATTTCCTTCCACCCAGTGTTCCCCCACGTCTCCCGATAAAAATGATACCTCACTTGTGTGGGTAGGCCTAGCTCCCGCGACAGGATATGCCCCAAAACACAACGTGGACATATCACAGAAAACAGAGCTGTTTTTAGCAAAGTGACTACCTGTAGATTTTGGCCTCTAGCTCAGCCGCCACCTAGGGAAACCTACCAAACCTGTGCATTTCTGAAAACTAGAGACCTAGGGGGATCCAAGGAGGGGTGACTTGCGGGGCTCGGACCAGGTTCTGTTACCCAGAATCCTTTGCAAACCTCAAAATTTGGCTAACAAAACACATGTTCCTCACATTTCTGTGGCAGAAAGTTCTGGAATCTGAGAGGAGCTACAAATTTCCTTCCACCCAGCGTTCCCCCAAGTCTCCCGATAAAAATGATACCTCACTTGCGTGGGTAGGCCTAGCGCCGGCGACAGGAAACACCCCAAAGCGCAACGTGGACACATCCTAAATTTTGGAAAAAAACAGAGGTGTTTTTTGCGAAGTGCCTACCTGTAGATTTTGGCCTCTAGCTCAGCCGGCACCTAGGGAAACCTACCAAACCTGTGCATTTCTGAAAACTAGAGACCTAGGGGAATCCAAGGAGGGGTGACTTGCGGGGCTCGGACCAGGTTCTGTTACCCAGAATCCTTTGCAAACCTCAAAATTTGGCTAAAATAACACATGTTCCTCACATTTCTGTGGCAGAAAGTTCTGGAATCTGAGAGGAGCTACAAATTTCCTTCCACCCAGCGTTCCCCCACGTCTCCCGATAAAAATGATACCTCACTTGTGTGGGTAGGCCTAGCGCCCGCGACAGGATATGCCCCAAAACACAACGTGGACATATCACAGAAAACAGAGCTGTTTTTAGCAAAGTGACTACCTGTAGATTTTGGCCTCTAGCTCAGCCGCCACCTAGGGAAACCTACCAAACCTGTGCATTTCTGAAAACTAGAGACCTAGGGAGATCCAAGGAGGGGTGACTTGCGGGGCTCGGACCAGGTTCTGTTACCCAGAATCCTTTGCAAACCTCAAAATTTGGCTAAAAAAACACATGTTCCTCACATTTCTGTGGCAGAAAGTTCTGGAATCTGAGAGGAGCCACAAATTTCCTTCCACCCAGTGTTCCCCCACGTCTCCCGATAAAAATGATACCTCACTTGTGTGGGTAGGCCTAGCTCCCGCGACAGGATATGCCCCAAAACACAACGTGGACATATCACAGAAAACAGAGCTGTTTTTAGCAAAGTGACTACCTGTAGATTTTGGCCTCTAGCTCAGCCGCCACCTAGGGAAACCTACCAAACCTGTGCATTTCTGAAAACTAGAGACCTAGGGGGATCCAAGGAGGGGTGACTTGCGGGGCTCGGACCAGGTTCTGTTACCCAGAATCCTTTGCAAACCTCAAAATTTGGCTAAAAAAACACATGTTCCTCACATTTCTGTGGCAGAAAGTTCTGGAATCTGAGAGGAGCTACAAATTTCCTTCCACCCAGCGTTCCCCCAAGTCTCCCGATAAAAATGATACCTCACTTGCGTGGGTAGGCCTAGCGCCTGCGACAGGAAACACCCCAAAGCGCAACGTGGACACATCCACAATTTTGGGAGAAAACAGTGCCTACCTGTGGATTTTGGCCTGTAGCTCACCCGGCGCCTAGGGAAACCTACCAAACCAGTGCATTTCTGAAAACTAGAGACCTAGGGGAATCCAAGGAGGGGTGACTTGCGGGGCTCGGACCAGGTTCTGTTACCCAGAATCCTTTGCAAACCTCAAAATTTGGCTAAAAAAACACATGTTCCTCACATTTCTGTGGCAGAAAGTTCTGGAATCTGATAGGAGCCACAAATTTCCTTCCACCCAGCGTTCCCCCAAGTCTCCCGATAAAAATGATACCTCACTTGTGTGGGTGGCCCAGGTGCCTGCAACATAATAAGGCCCAAAACCTGAAGGGATAGAAGGGATAGCACAGCAAGTTTATAAGGGCATATTCTTTTATACATCTTTAGACGGACTCTGCTTTGGGGACCCACATAAGTGAGGTGTCATTTTACTTGGGAGACTGAGGGGAAAACTGTGGAGTAGGAATTTTGTGCTGGAGCGGTGATCCTACTAAGAAAAATCAGGAAAATATGCTTTTTTATGCAAATTGTGAGGTTTACAGAGGAGTCTGGGTAAGAAAATGTTGGGGGAGCCACACAAGCCACACCTCCCTAGACTCCTTGGGGTGCCTAGTTTTAAAAAGTTTCTGGGTTTTGTAGGTTTCCCTACATGACGGCCGCACCCAGGACCAAAAACATAGGTGGGCCCTCCCCCCCAAACACAGGTATTTTTGGAATATATCACTTTGATGTGTGCACATACGTCCGTGATGTGCCAAACACTAAAATTGTGAAAAGAAACACACTTAGGTTATGTGAAGAAGACCCCTCACCCACCAACCAAGTTGGTGGCATGCTTCATCGGGGTCCCACCTGAGGCACCTAGCGTGTCTCAAGTGTGCTGCGACGCCTGATTACAGCGGAGCAGGTTTTGTCATTTGTACCACACATACTGGTTGGATTTGGCACGAGGGTGAGTGATGGTTCAGTAGATCAAATTTTATTAACAAGAGATTTCACAAAAGTGAAATGCACTGGTAATAACTGAAAGGCCAAAAAACTGAACCAATGACTCACAGCTCGTGAGCTGTAAAGCCACGACAAGGCACCAACCGCTTTACAGTCCATTCACACACCTTTCATACATGACATGCACTAGACCATTCACGCCGCCAGCCACGGGCCCAGCACATTACAAGACTCGCATCCACAGACAGCGCCAGTCAAGGGCCCATCACTTTCATACGCCCACATGCCTGATACAGCAATCACACCAGCTGATGAGTGTGTGGACTGGCGTTTGGCCGGCACTGCCAGCCAAGCGCCACCCCACCCACACCACCAGCCAAGCGCCACCCCACACACACCGCCAGCCCAGCGCCACCCCACACACACCGCCAGCCCAGCACCACCCCACACACACCGCCAGCCAAGCGCCACCCCACACACACCGCCAGCCAAGCGCCACCCCACACACACCGCCAGCCAAGCGCCACCACACCCACGCCGCCAGCCAAGCGCCACTCTACACATGCCATCCCCTTTTTTTTGTTTTTAAACAACAAAGAAACCACTAATCATAAATTAGTACAAAACTACAAACACAAAAGCTCTAACTGAATACATGACTAATGCCAACCGTGAAACCGAACATATAAAAATATAAAACACCAGTTTACGCTCACGGAATTTCCCAATAATTCTTCTGTGTGTGGTAGCTCCTGAAACAGCCACCCACACACAGCCCAGGCTTTGAAGGACAATCAGGGCAGTACATCCTAGTCTCCTTCCTGATACCTCTTCGAGCACAGACTCTACATCTCTTAGCAGGAAAGTTTTTGTTTGGCCGTGGGAGGAATGTGCTCAGCAAAGTGACGATCTTTCAATCTAGCCACATCCTCCACCACTGCTTCTCTAGGAACTCTTGCCTGTTCCAGCACAACAAGGCTAGCTATGATAGACTCCTGAAATTTCACAAATGTCATCCTTGACTCTGGAGAACTATCCTTAAACACAACAAAAGCATTAAAAGTTGCCAAGTGGAACAAGTGAAGCGCTAATTTCTTATACCACACATAAGACTTACGAGCAGCAGTGTAAGGTTCTAACCTCTGATCTACTCTATCAACACCACCCATGTGCTTATTATAGTCTAAGATGCACACAGGTTTGCGCACTTCGGCAACCTGACCCCAAACAGCCACAGGTGAAGTACTCTCATCATGGATGGTGCTTAGCATGTATACATCCCTCTTGTCTACAAATTTCAGAGCTAGCAGCTCATCATTCCGCAAGGCACTGCACTGTCCCTTCTCAAGTTTTTTACAGACAAGCTCTTTTGGA
Organism: Pleurodeles waltl; assembly: GCF_031143425.1. Taxonomy (NCBI): domain Eukaryota; kingdom Metazoa; phylum Chordata; class Amphibia; order Caudata; family Salamandridae; genus Pleurodeles; species Pleurodeles waltl. The sequence continues at coordinate 545,454,467 of NC_090440.1, read as the reverse complement.
TAGCCTTTCCGATTAGAGCGGATTGTGCCACAAGCAACAGTGTCCACTCTGAACAACTCCTTGAACAACCGAACTCCAGTGTAGAAGTTATCTACATATAAATGGTGACCTTTGTTAAACAGTCGTCTACCAAGTTCCCACACAATTTTCTCACTAACTCCAAAAGTGGGAGGACAACCAGGGGGGTCAATATTGGAATCCCTACCAGTGTAGACCCGGAAATTATAAACATATCCTGTACTACTTTCTGACAGCATATACAATTTAATTCCATACCGTGCCCTCTTGCTAGGAATGTACTGCCTAAAAACCAAACGACCCTTGAACAGGACCAAAGACTCATCTACAGATATTTCTTTCCCTGGAACATAGATCTCTGAAAACCGATCTACCAAATGATCAAGGACAGGTCTAATCTTAAAAAGACGGTCAGAATCAGGATGATCTCGTGGCAAGGCTAAAGCATTATCTACAAAATGCAACATCCGAAGAAGAAGCTCATACCGGTTACGACTCATGATGGCAGGAAATATAGCAGTTGCCATCAAGGGACTAGTAGACCAATATGAAGACAGCGACGGCTTCCTTATCAGCCCCATCAAAAAAGTTAAACCCAAGAACTTTTTCAACTCTTCCAGATTTGTGGGAATCCACCGGCTAGCTCTAGAGTGTGGCCTAAGTCTGGCAGCGTTGTCCCTCAAAAACTGCTCTGCATACAAATTAGTCTGCTCAACAATCTCTTCCAAAAATATATCGTCCATAAACAACTCAAAAAAGTTGACGGGCAAAAAGTTTTCCGTATTAACTCGACACCCTGGAAAACCAGTAAACGCAGGCAACTGTGGCTGCTCCATGTTTGGTGCAACCCATGCGTCAGGTCTTCCAATGGGAAGCCTTTCAGCCGCTGGCTCCTGCACCATTGGCACATCACTGTCCTCCTCTAAAACAGGCCCTTCATCAGCACTGAGAGTGGCTTCATCATCAGATGATTCATCTCTGACAGAAAATTCACTTCCAGAATCCTGCACTTCCTCCTCTGCCTCAGATGCAGAGTCAGTCTCATATTCATGGTCAGAAGATGACTCAAAAAGCACACTAACAACCTGCTGAGCGGTCATCCTACGGCTGGCCATGATCCTTCCTACTAAAATTAACTGGACAAATACACCACCAACAACCAGCACTGTGTAAGATAAGTAACAAAGTATAGGTTTATCACTAAGAATTATAAACTCAAAAACTATACTGCTCACTTGCCTGAAAAAGCTTGACTCACCAGCAACTACTCTGCACAGCCACAGCAATCACCAACGATATCCCACTAAAAAGAGAAAAAAAAAAGCAAATTAGACATAAGACAACACAATAATCATTGTGCATAACTCTAAGGACAATTTCACACACAATCCTGCATTCAGTACACCACCTACAAACATGTCATTCATGCATTGCAACAATACTCACTTGGAGTAAATTTATTTACTTACCTAAAACATGCAACTACGCAAACCGCAGGACAACTACTGCCAAAACTGCAACAAGCCACAGCAAAGTCAGCAAAAGCTTTGAACTAAAACAAAAAGGAGAAAAACTGTTATTATCATAAAAGTAAATACTTCGCCAGTTGACAAACACTCCGCCACTAACCATTTTTTCATTTTCCCGTGTCTAGTCTTCTCTGCTTGGGGGAAGATGGGCCTAAAAAAAAAATAGGCCAATCTACCCCCAAGGGGAGGGGGCAGAAATCACCCAGATTACATTGCACCCTTTGGGGGGGGGCGACCCTTGCCCAAGGTGCCACACCCCCACACAAAGCACACACACACATACATAGTATCCCTGGCGCTATGGGGATTCTGCCCCCCTTGGGGACAGAAAGGCCTAAAAAATAGGCATATCTGCCCCCTAGGGGGGCAGAACTGCCCAAAAATACATGTGGGCCCCTGGGGGCGACCCTTGCCCAAGGGGCCACCCCCCAACACAAAAAATAAAAATCAACAATAAAATCCCTGGTGTCTAGTGGCTTTCTGCCCCCCTTGGGGGCAGATCGGCCTAAAAATAGGGCCAATCTGCCCCCAAGGGGGGCAGAAACGACAATAAATACATTGCGCCCCTGGGGGGAGCGACCCTTGCCCAAGGGGCCACCCCCCAACACAAAGCACACATACATACATACTATTTCTGGCGCTATTGGGATTCTGCCCCCCTTGGGGGCAGAAAGGCCTAAAAAAAATAGGCCTCTCTGCCCCCAAGGGGGGCAGAACTGCCCAAAAATACATGAGGGCCCCTGGGGGCGACCCTTGCCCAAGGGGCCGCCCCCCAACACAAAAAATACACATCAACAATAAAATCCCTGGTGTCTAGTGGCTTTCTGCCCCCCTTGGGGGCAGATCGGCCTAAAAATAGGGCCAATCTGCCCCCAAGGGGGGCAGAAACGACAATAAATACATTGCGCCCCTGGGGGGAGCGACCCTTGCCCAAGGGGCCACCCCCCAACACAAAGCACACATACATACATACTATTTCTGGCGCTATTGGGATTCTGCCCCCCTTGGGGGCAGAAAGGCCTAAAAAAAAATAGGCTTCTCTGCCCCCAAGGGGGGCAGAACTGCCCAAAAATACATGAGGGCCCCTGGGGGCGACCCTTGCCCAAGGGGCCGCCCCCCAACACAAAAAATACACATCAACAATAAAATCCCTGGTGTCTAGTGGCTTTCTGCCCCCCTTGGGGGCAGATCGGCCTAAAAATAGGGCCAATCTGCCCCCAGGGGGGGCAGAAACGACGTAAAATACATTTGCCCCCAAAGGGGAGCGACCCTTGCCCAAGGGGCCGCCCCCCAACACAAAAAATACAAATCAACAATAAAATCCCTGGTGTCTAGTGGCTTTCTGCCCCCCTTGGGGCAGATCGGCCTAAAAATAGGGCCAATCTGCCCCCAGGGGGGGCAGAAACGACGTAAAATACATGTGCCCCCAAAGGGGAGCGACCCTTGCCCAAGGGGCCGCCCCCCAACACAAAAAATACACAGCAACAAAATCCCTGGTGTCTAGTGGCTTTCTGCCCCCCTTGGGGGCAGATCGGCCTAAAAATAGGGCCAATCTGCCCCCAGGGGGGGCAGAAACGACGTAAAAAGCATGTGCCCCCAAAGGGGAGCGACCCTTGCCCAAGGGGTCGCTCCCCTACACTAATATTCACTCACACACACACACATACAGAAATCCCTGGTGTCTAGTGGGCATTCCTGCTGCCCGATCGCATCGCGATCGGGCAGCAGGAATGCTCAAAGTGACATCGAGGGAAAGGAAAACCCTTTCCTTTCCCTCGATGCCTCTCTGAGAGCACCCCCACCCCGCAGGAAGGTGAAATACTCACCTTCTCCCTTGACGCGCTGGAAGCAAATGGCTTCCAGCGCGTCATTCCCCGTTTCCATGAAATCAGCGCGCGATCGCGCGCTGACGTCATGGGGGGGGGGGGCGTGAAAGGGGAAGGGATTCCCCTTTCAGCCCTGGCCTGGGGGTGTTGGGGGGCGGCCCTCGGGGGAAGCGCTAGCGCTTCCCCCGACTGCCAGTCCCTGGACGTAATGGTTACGTCCATGGCGCCACACGGGCGCTGCCATGGACGTAACCATTACGTCCGTGGCGGGGAAGGGGTTAAAGGCATTCTGCATTGGCACATAATCATTAGACTTGTGCAGCTGTGGAGGTGTCATTCGCCGCTGACATATGTGCAAGCTATTAATTTATTTTCCTCAACACAGCAGTGTGTCCCATGTAGGAACTGTGTGGACTGGCAAACTCAGCAACATCTAACGTGCTGCATTTGGGGTGTTTGATGCTTTTGAATAGAAAGAAGATCTAGACGCTTTCCTGAAATGGTAAAGGTCAGCCTAATGGTGATCAGTGTGTTTGTGTCTCAGCGGAGTATTGTGTATTGAGTACTGTAGTGTTTCAGACAGGGGAATTGTGGCCTCAGATGGCCGCTGGCACTTAACTGGATCTCATGGGGGAACAGTGACTGACCCTGCGATGCCATCATATGTCTCACTGTTGGTTGAGATACTAGCATTGGGAGGAGACTCTGCTTGCTTGTTGGTTACTTGGGTTCGTCATGAAGTATTTCCTCAAGTTGCTAGTGGTGGCTTGAGGTAATAGTAGTTAGGTGTGATTATTAGAGTGAATTCCTACAAGTGGAAAAATGTGATAAGTAAATAGGATGGAGGTTAGATATTGTGAGATTGCAAGGAGAGGTCACTTGGAAGAAGCATTTGATATTTATGAGCATGGGGTGAGTACATAAGCTGGAAGAGGTTAGCAATTAAATAAATGGTTACTGAGAAGGAGAGTTTATGATTTGTAAGGAGAGGTATAGTTAGTTAACTGAAGTATAGCACACAGTAAGGGAGGCAGGTATGTGATAGAGTAGGGTACACTTAGAGATATTAAGGCGGGCAGAGGAAAGAGTGTTAGGGGAGTGTCATTTATTCATATGAAAAGGTAGGAGAGAGAATAATCCGTAGTCATAATCAGGGGTCCATTTCAGTGGATGTTTAGGAATCTGGGGAATTATAAAGAGTAAAAAATGAAAGGGTGAAAGTTGATTACCTGTGAGCAGATCTTTCGTTATTCAGTTTGGCTTTTGATGACGTCTGTACAGTCAGTCTGTTTTTTTTACACAGATATTAAACATTATCGAAATTGTTTGACTTTGTGTTTTTTTTTTTTAATATGGAGTTATGTGGAATGTCTGGATAGTAGGTCGTTTAGGTTTGACCATCCTGTTGTGTATTTGTGTGAGACCAATGCATGGGTGGGAATTTTTTTAAGGGATGTGGTTCTCCCTGGTGTTAGAGGTTGTTTGTATAAGCATTCTGCTGATTTAGCTTTCCTTGATTTTAGGGACCTGTAGAGTGTCTGTTTTAAATTAAAAAAAACGAGATCGTGTGGGTTTTTTGTTGATCACATTGGGAATCACCCAGTCTTAATTATCCTACAGACCTGTCAGTGATTCTCAGTGGCACTGATAGCTGCAGGTAGGGCATTTATAGTTTTTCGGCTCGATCGGAAAAAGTAGTGTCACCAGTGGTTTTCTTCCTGTAAGCAGTAATTATGAGACAAGGTGCCGGTCTGGAATGTAAGTTCCTAGGTTGGGAATATTTTGTGCTTTTTTGCTATTTATATCTCTTTGTGTTATACAAAGTAGTATGAAAGAGGATCTTATTAGTATTAGGAGCAAGTATAGAGCCTTTAAAAAAAAAAAAAAACATCATTTTGTGAAACAGCTACACCGCACATAATATTTTGACTATCTGATGAAGTGCGAAGAACATGGTGGCATATAAGACAGGTTTACAGTTGACATGATCATAATCTAGGAGGACCATACAGTACTATGTGACACATGTAGTGATAAAAGTGGCAAGCCCAATTAAATAAATGCAATTGTAAATGGGCGATTTCCCACAAGGCTGAGTAAATGGCATCCATTTTCGCGCTCCCATAGGTTGACTCAGTCTGCAGTTGCCCCACGCATAAGTATCGTCCCACACTCGTCCACAGCCAGTGTTTCCAACTCTTGAAAAGCATACAGGTATTCACGCGGCTGCGTGTCTAAGACACTGTATCACTAATTTCCCGAACCTCCACATTACCATCTTTCAGAAGCACAAGATATGCTTGATATGGCCCTCTGATATCCCTCTGGCGGCTGCAGAGTGGCATGAGTTTGTGATAAGCATCTGATTGGGTTTTGCAGTACATCATGTCGGTGTACCAGTCTTGCAGCGTGGGTAAGGGGCCTTTCATCCAACGCATGGCTATTCTACACCACACGCGTAGGAGCCCTATCGCCAAGAGGTGCCCACAGGCCCCTGCTGAGTTCGTATCATAGCCTAGGAGCGCTGAGAGAGGAGTAGATACTATCGACTCCCCCATGGATCTCCCACGGCGCTTGTATCACTGTGAGGCAGAAGCGCTCGGGGCTGTACCATGCCACCTGCGCAAAAGTGGTACGCTCCGCTCCGCAACGTGGACAGCATGAATCCTCCCTCAGGCCGTAGCGGAACAATTAGGCCGGGCTGTGATAGACTTGGTTTAAGTATCTGAAATGTATCAACTAATGATGACTTCAAGGAGACCGATCAGGTCCCTACACAGCAATAAGCCTGTTGCTTTTCAGTGATGACTATCTCCAAGTCTTCGTGTCAGTCTGTATGAGCCTTAGAGATGCTGGACTGACTGTCCTCCTGTGATACTGTGTACAACTTCTAGATCACACGCTGTGGTGATGTCGCCTTTAGTAAGTAGGTTAAAGCAGGTAACTGAGGGCTCCGCCAATGACCTGCCCTGGACCGCCCGTAACGCATGTTGCACCCTAGGGTAGTGGAACTGCCTATGGACAGTGGGTGCGTCACATTGAGTGCACACCTCTGCCCAGTCACAGAGGAAGACATTGAAGTTGCCCATGCATCCAAGCCAAGCCCCTGAAGCGACTGACACCGCAGCCCTCTCCAATGCAAAGGGGAACCAAGTGCACCAGTTTAGTGGTAGTTGGGAAGGAGTGGAGCAAGGACCCAGGCTGCAGTTTGGCAAGTTTTTCCAGAAGCACTGTGTGGTACCGGGTAAGGTCCATCGTGTGGTAATGGCGCATAGCCCGTCTGCATACAAATTGAGAGAAAGTCAATAGGAGCGCAGCATCCCGCTCCTTCCACAGGTGAGGGAGATCCACCAGACTATGAATGGGCAAACATGCATTGTGCAGCTTGATAGTACGCTTCCAGATCCAGTGCATTCAATCCCCCACTGCATAGGGCAGCGTAAGCGTGTCCCTTTGCACCTGCGGCTGTGTGTCAGCCCATGTCAGGTGTACCATAAATGTCCGCAGAATCTGAAAAATGGCACTGGGCAGTAGGCTAGGGATATTCACAAATTGGAAAAGAAAGCGGGAGAGCTACCATCTTCATGATAGCGATCCTGCCACAGAGGGAGAGAGACAATCAAATCCAGCGGACGTTTACCTGAGGCGTTTACTGCCTTGCGCAGCACCACTTCGGGTTTGTGTGCACCTGTATGCCTAGCTATCTCTCCAGTTCAGTTGTCCACTGCAACAAATATACCAGCAGCACTTGGATCGTTGTAGTAGACTCAGAGTACAGAACCTGAACCAATTTCAAAAATATTTCTCCCACATGGTGCAGCACCAGTAGCAGAAACCCCCACTCCACCAAGTCCAAGGCTTTCTCTGCATAAAAAAAAAAGCCATTGCACGCACATCTGGGACTATCAAGGAGTGTGTGCCAAAGAGGGTGCGTAGGTTGTATATAAGCAATAAACCAGGTATAAAGCCAGCCTGTTCTGGTCCAACCACTCCTGGGAGCTGAGGAGCAAGGCGATTCACGTGTACTTTTGCAAAAATGTTGGTGTCAGTATTTATTGGTGATAATGGTCAATAAGACTAGTAGTTGACAGCGGGTTTACCTGGTTTGAGTAAGGTAACTAGCAGCGCCTCACGCAACGAGGGAGGCATGGAGCCATCCTGTACCATCTCCTCAAAAAGAGTGATCAAGTGTGGCACAAGTTTGTCCTGGTAAGCCTTGTAAAAGACTACCGTCAGCCTGTCCGTTCCTGGCACCTTCCCGCTTGTCATGTCCTTCATTGCCACCACGATCTCCGAAGGCCGGAGTGGTGCCATGATATGTTCCCTATGTGCTTCCATCAGCCAGTTCATAGCAATGTGGGGCAAATAGTCTGCCGTGGCTTTCTCATCATGTGCAATCTGTGAGGGATAAATATTGGAATAATAGCGACCGAACCGGTCAGCCTCTTGGTTGCCTGCATGCAGAGGCATGCCCCGTTGATCCTTGGATAGACAGCACAATGCCATCCTAATGGTTAGGATGGATAAGGGCTGTGAGTGTAGTGTTTCACCGTTCACCTTCCCCATAAGCCTGCGATGCTGTGTACTTGCCCAGGAGCATGATCTCGCTCTGGGCAAGTTTGTTATATTCAACTAAACATGCTCTTATTTCGCCCAGCAGCCTCTGCTCTGCTCTCACGCCATGGGCACATTTTAAGCCCTCAATTTCTATCTCAAGCTTTGTCAAGTGACATTGAATTGAGTGGAGTACTCTGGCTTGTTTAGAGATGGTAACTCCACGTGTATAAGCTTTGAAAGCCTCCAATATGGTGAATTTGTCCACAGACCCCAGGTTAATTTGAAAGTATTTATCTATCACCTGGACAAGCTCTTTGTGCAGAGTCCTACCATAGGGGAACGATTGCGCCAGACATCTAATAGTCTGCATTGGTCGGCGATAACAGTAATGGCGCAGGTCGAGGGCCATCGGACCAGTCCATGAGAGCTACCCACGTCCGGGGATAAGACACAAGCCCATAGCTGAGCAGGGCTAGAACAAACATAAAAATGTTACTAGACCTGCAGGTCGAGTAAATTAAATAATCTACTTGACCTAACTGTAATGTACTTAACCCGTAAACGGGTCTCAAATTGTGCGATCATAGGCAAATAGTTTACAGAGTGGCCTTTTTCTTAGTTCTCACATATGATTGCACCTTCAAATATGTGAGCTCAGCATTTATACAGTACAAAAAAAACTCTTTTGTTTGATTAAGTAGACTAAAGTTTGCTGCATGCATCACAAGAATCGAGCCCACATACCCAAAGGTCTAGCCCACATAACCTATGACTTCTTTTAGCTTACTAACAACATTGCCATCAGGACAGGAGTGTTTCTCTGTTTGTTTAAACACCCAATTTTAATAAATATATTATTAAACCACGATGTGGTAACATATTGTCATCTACACACAGTAACTTTCCAAGAAATGTCCAAAAACCTTTCCATTAACTTACAGCTTTAATGATAAAACTATATAGTGTTGTAATCTGTGAAAATTGGGTTTCAGAAAACATATCCTTTGCATATCAACATGTAAAGTATTCTGATTTGTTTTCATCCTATTAAAATATTTTTTCATCACACAGAAATATAAAAAAGGGCTTTCACAACTACTGAAATATATTTTGAAATGTTTGCACAGTTGACTTAGTCATTTAAATGCTATGTGTTAGGAAAAACCTGACACCCTATATCCTTTTATTTTACATTCTAAGCAGCAGGTCACACAGTTCACCTTACAAAGTCCTGGAACTCTGCAGTCAGAAGGAAAACTAATTGTAAGAAAAACTGACTTTTGACCTCTGTCTGTGAACACAGAGCAAATGTGACACAAGGACAAGATTTAAAGGCATCTTTTATTGCCCCTCCACTTTTCAACTGAACAGAACACCTGTTCAGTGTCAACTTGTCAGAAGGGACTAGTAAGTATTAAAAATAGCTCGACCTTATCAAATAAGACTGGCCAATGTGAGTGGTTGAGTGGATTTTTTGAGCCCTGCTGAGGAATACCCCAGTGAGTGAGCCTAGGGCGCAGCTCATAATAAAACTGCAGATCATCATAGTTAGGACCATAAATTTGCACTAAAAGCATATTAAGGTGGTCTTATGGCAACACACCGCCACAAATCGATTCTCCAGGTCAATGGTGATGTCTTGTAGCTTAATACCGGAGTTGGGCCAAATCCATATTAACACCCCATATGTGAGGTGAAGGCCGCTGCGTAGGAAGTGGCCCTCATATGCCTCTGTGTGAGAAGACCACTACATGGGATCAGATGTGTTTTCTGCAAGAAGGCCACATCTATTTTGTGACGCTGTAGGTATAATATAACTTTACAAATTTTCCTGGTGTCATTCAATCCCCAGTATATTCCATGTGAAGAAGTTCAATTGGGGCAGGTGCCCTGCGGCCACTGTAGCACTCGCCATACCGTCTCCCTGTTCTAAATACAGAAGCCAAGCATACTGCAAGCCACTCAACTGTATCAGCACTCGCCAGAGTAATTTAAGTAGTTGTAATTAACCTAATCCTCCTCCCACCCACACTATGCTCCCCAACGAAGCGGACCAGCAGTACTTCAACCCTTCTTGGCCCACCCACAACCCCAAAGAAGAAACCCATAGTTTAACAATGTCATACACACATGGGGACAGAAAGTGCCCACCAAGTACCCCTGCGTCAGGAAGATGAAGGGGGCAGCATCACGTGTAGAGTGTGCATCCATCCACCTTGCACCCTGCATCCGTCTCGGACAACCTAGATCCCCACCCGGCCGCTCACAAGGTACACAACATAGGCCACCATTGTGGTGTCTTCTCCAGTCGTTTCTGTGTCTCCAAGCCCGAGACCTGCTCATCCTCTGCGGGGGATACCCATCGCTCCACCATGTCTAACAGCTTGCATGCTTGTCGATGCACTCCAACATCCTCTCCATGTGATAGAAGAGATCATCTATCTTGTCATCGATTTTTGGTAAGACTAAGCTGCATGGTAGTCAGGATTTGGCACAATTCTCCATCCATCTCCGGTCCCAAGGCCAGGCCAGTCCTGACACCATAAGGCCACGGCACAAGTTGCAGCAGATCAGATGAGGTTTACAGCCTCACTAATCCGGCGCCTTGGGTCCTCCCTGCACATCACTCACCTCACTACTCTATGGGGGTGCTCCTCGGCAGCTGAGCTGTTTTACGCTGCTAGCATGCACTGCAGTCTTTTACAAGGCCTCCGACCAGCCGCACCAGTCCTGGTCTTCGCTGCTGCTATTCCCAGGTGATGTCTGGTGGTAGAGCCAGACTCTTCCCCGCCCCCCTGGCACCAGCATTGGCGTCTAGGCATACAGTGCCTTCCTCCTAGGCACAGATGCCAATGAAGGTGTTTAGGCAAGTCCACACTCAGGAAAGCAAACCCCACACTAGGCCTCACGGCCCACGCTCGGACTCATCCGTGAGGTTGGCGGCCTGGGCGGCTTCAGGGTCATAGGTGCCCCTACAGAGCAAACCTTTCGGAAGCAGGCAGGGCAAGGTCACAAGCGCTCCAATAGTGTAGCTGGGCACAGGATAATTTAGGATTGTGGATGCAGCCGAAGGAGCTCACCTAGAAGGCAGCCAGGCAAGCTTCACCACCCAAGTATAGAGCCTTAAGGACCAGAGAGATGTGGGTTTGTGTATTTACATTTCCAAGTATTTTTACTCCTGAGTTATGGATACTTTATAGCCTTATGATAGTTGAAAGTGTAATGCTTTGGTATACTGGTTTAGAATATTGAAGTTTGGTGAGGATGACTGATGTTGTGGCTTGTACCTTTTGAGGGAATCCAAGATGTGGAAAGATGCATTCAAGTGTTTTCATTGTGTAGAAATTTGATTGAGGCAGTCTATCCACTTGAGTATTCATGGAAAATGTAGAATCAAAGAAGATTCAAAATCTCTTATGTTAGTAGCTATTTTGGATGAGGGTTTCAACTCACTGGGCTCCAAGGTCACAGTTTTTGTCAGTCTGGCTTCATTTAGGATTCCATGCATGGTCTGGATTTTTATAGTTGTGGGCATGATTGTTTTGGCTTCAGTGGTGCTCACAGTGGGTTTCTATGAAGAGTTTCAGTTTGTCTTTTTCTTGCAAAATCCAGCACTAGGCTTGGTCCATGGCATCAAAGCACCTAACGTGTGGGACGCTGGCACCCTTGCTTACCCTGTGCGAGCAAAGTTCTTATCTCACATGGACCTGCACCCTCTACTAATAATTTTGTAACTCATTCAGGATTGAAGTTTGAGAATGCTGTCAGCATTGTGTTTTGTGTCTTTGAATGTTGCCTTACAATCCAGCCAAAAACAGTTTTTGTGTATAGCGATCCCAGTGGCTTTGTGACAGTTGTTAGACTGATTATGAGTCTGAGTCTGTGATTCACCATTTCCAGAAAGCTCTTCACATCCAGGATAATTTTTGTGGGGAGCATCTGTCTTCACGACCCTTGTCTGGTTTTTCTTCAGACAAGGATCTGTTCACTGCAAAAGTGTAATAAAAAAAAAAAAAATCCAAGGTGGTCTTCATGAATTAGCATCTTTAGCATCAGAGGTTCAGACCCCTCTCCACTCCACACATCACTGACTTTAGTATTGCCCTTATGTTAAATACATTAGAAACTCGAGGAATTTGAAAACGGTTTACAATCATTTTTTGTTAAAATTTTCAGTCATTTTTTTTTTAAAGATGTGTTCCCTTATGAGGGTATTTTGAAGATACGATACCCTTGACATCAGTGGGCTACATCTCTTTGCTGGGGCTTGGCCATTCTCTTACCCTTATTTCTGGTAAGGCATCAGGACTGGGGCTGCTGCCCTCTTCTGGGTTTTCACGTGGTTCTTACGACTTCTGGAATTATTCTGGAACAGATCAGAATCACCTCAACGGGTACTATATGGTCTGCTGCTCTCACTTTAATTCGTTGGAAACCTTATAATTTCTAAATCATGCTTTTCTCTGGGACTGACTGTTTCTGCTGACAGTTCTCCCTGAGTAAGGGATGTAAAGGGGATCCTGCTGTGAAATCTTCACTCCCCTGGTTCACTTGGAGCAAAGACCCAAAAGTGCTGCTGCTGTTCTACCATGCAGCAGCCCAGATCACCTTATGGGTGCACCTAGGAGGACAGACCATTAGGGCAGCTTATTACAGAAAGCACCCATTCCTCCTCAGTGGTGGCAACCTGAAATCAACGGATTCCTCACTGCATTGCATGGTATCTGAATTCATTGATCTGCAAAATCTCAGTAGCACTCTACTGCTTGAACCTACTCACCAAGTACAGCTGTTGTGGTCCTCCACCTGCTGTCAAAGAGAACTGTTGAGGGATCCTACGATTGCAATACTTTATACCGCGAGGACTGGCCAGCCACATCAGCAGGATTATAAGATGGTAGCAGCACGTTAGCACCAAAAGGCCAAGGTGTTTTGCTATGGACACAACAATCTTTTCAACTGCTGTTCGGCTGCCAAAGCGAGCTTCGCCGGCGCAAATGAGGCTAGAGTTCACTTTAACAAAGCTGTTCTGGGCCAGAAGCTGTACATTTCAACATTTCTGCCACATGCTTCGACTTGCCCCGCAAAACACTATGAATGCCTTACTCTTGTGTGACTTAGAGTACAGGATCCTCGTCCAGTCGCCATTTACAAGAAAAATTAGAAGAACTTTCACTTACCAAGGCATGGGAGAAAATCTGCCACAGCAGGCATTTAAAAAGCGTACAGCAATTTCCGCAAAAACACTGTCATGATCAGAAGTCATGTCTGCATTGTGCAAACGCTTGCACGCATGGGCAGTATTTAATTCTTGTACCCGCTGGAGCAAGCTGAAATACATCACATGCACTTACCCGCTATGACTAAAAGCCAGGTTTGCGGCACTTCGGCTGGGGGAGTGGAATTTACAGGCTCGTCACCCAGCCTGGTGAAACACTGCAACTCAAGGAACCTTTTGTCACTTTTGCAGCCTAAGCGAGGAAATCATCACTCACATAGTCTGCATCTGCCCCTTTTTTGTTACGGCTAAAAAAAATATCTTCTTCGTAGAGTGCTTGGCTTGAACCCTAAGAATACCACACTAAAGTTGGCTGTAGGGAAATTGGGATCCTTAAATACCTCCTTCGCTGCAGAACTCTAACCCCCAAATCTGCCGCCTCATTAAACAAGCCACTAGTGAACATTCGATGCAACAAAGGGATAATCCATTGCTCGAATGCACTTGGTACTTTCTACGGCATGAATCCCCATGAGGAGTGTCATGAATATCGCTGCTGCATTGTTGCTTCTAAACCTGTAACATTGGCAGCAATCTGGGGATCACTTGTGCCGCCTTCATATTTCCACCTTTCATGCCACCTCTGGACATGAAAATGACTGTCTGATGATGTCTTAGAACCAGCACAAGTAGAAACTATGGATTAACTGTTTCTATATATTCGTCTCTATAATGCCCTTGGCACTTTATATCATATGAGTCACCAAGAGGAAAATTGTGAATATTGCAGCTGCACCCCTGTTAATATTTTTTTTTAAACATCTTTTTTTTATTGTTTTCTGCACATCAAACGTTGGCATCAACAGTTTGTTACAAAACTTTAGGATTAATCCGACATAGCATATAACCTGATTAACAATAACGATACCAATAACAACACAGGTCTTGTCTCCATCTATCTAGCATATTTTACATCTTACAGCTAAATCACTTGATCTCTCCATTATCATTCTAGTTCTAGTTCTAGGCGGGTGGCGTATATTTTCCTATTTATACATGTTTTCCTCAGTTGCGTCGGGGGGGGGCCCGGGGTAGGTGTCACGTACTTATTTTGTGTCTGTTTATTCTGCTAATACATGTTGTGGCACTGTGGAATATTTTTGTTTCATGTGTATTTATGTATTGTTTCGTGTCCTATGTACTATTCCTAATCTTTGTATATTTTCATGGTGGGCGCTCATCGTTTTTTACCTCCAATTTGGCCACAAATGTTTCCCAGGCCTCAGACCCGGTGTGTTTCTGGCCTCCATCGGACATCTTACGTAGTGCTTGATACTCTGCGTGTGCCCAGCGCAGTGTCAGGGCACGCTATGCCTTCAAATCCGGTGGTTTAGAGGCTTTCCAATTCATAGCAATTAACCTTTTATACATTACAAAAGCTAGATCTGCGAACCTGTGTATGTGTTTGTTTTTTGTCTCTCTTCCTGACCCCGAGCAGACAGGAGCTAGGATCTAATGTGAATATAAGGTCTGTAATCTCTGATATGTCAGACGCTCCCGTTTGCCATTCCGAATCCAGGGAGCCACACTCCCAAACCATGTGTTAGAAATTATCTGATCGGGAGCCGCATCGGGGGCACCGGAAGTCCGTCTTGGGGAACATGCGTTTCAGTCGCGCAGGCGCGAGATATGTTTGATGTATATAATTGAATTGAGTGTATCTAAACCGGGGATTTCTTGACACATTACGTGTATGAGTCGGAGCCTGAGCCCACTCTTCGACCGATAGTTGGTTCGGTAGTACACTGTTCCATCGACTTCTGGCATTTTCTAGTCCGTTTATGGGGAATGTATTTAAGGCTTTGTATGTGTTTGTTATAGCTTTATTCTGATTGTCATATGTAAGCATGTGGTGTAATATAAGGGATGTGGTGGGTTCACGATCCCCCGACAGCCATGCCTTTTTAATTAAGTGGCAGATAGAGTGATATGCTATAAATTGGCCTATTCCTACTGAAGTGAGTTCTCTCATAGCTTCAGACGTCATTAGCTTTCCGTCCTCAAAACAGTCACCCATTGTTAAAATGCCTGCTTCTGACAAAATCACAGTGGAGAACATGCCGTTGTGTTCCCCTTCCTTGGGATTTGCCCCAAAGGGATAAGGGGGGAATATGGGTTTCCTTTTGGGCCCTTTTGTACGTATTTTGTCCAACATTCATGTGCGGCTATCATTAATAAATTACTGGTTGCCCCTTTCGTCTGGGCATTAAATAGCCACTCCAGCAGTGATTTGCCATGCAGCTGCTTCAGGATGCATGTGGTTTCAGCCGATTCAGGTCTGTGTATCCAGTTCAGGATCCACTGTAGTTGCGCCGAGGCAAAATACAGTTCAATGTTTGGGGCTCCCAGTCCCCCCTCATTTAAAGGGCGCTGTAATGTGGTGAGGGCCACTTGTGCTCTACCACTCCCCCATATGAGTCTCAGTAGGACTGCATTTAACTCTCGAAAAAAGCTTTTGGGTACTAACACCGGTAATGCTGCAAAGAAATATAACAGTCGGGGGAGCAGCAACATATTTGCTATTGCCACTCTTCCTAGTGGCGATAATGGTAGTGCACACCAGAACCGCAGTGATCCCTTCATAGAATTTAATATGCGTCCAAAATTCCCATCTCTCAAATCCTCAGGCTTATGATATATATGAATTCCCAAATACTTGAAGGTGTCAAAGCACCATCTCAAGCGCCCCTCTTGTATTGAATCCCTGTTTTCAATCGGCCATGTAGTCAGTGGGAACACACATGATTTGTCCCAGTTTACCTTCAGTCCCGATATTGCACCAAATTCCTCTAATAGGGATATCACCAAGGGTATAGTTTCATTACACTTTCTCACATATATCAGGGCATCATCTGCATATAACGAAATTATATAGCGAGTCCCCGATGCTGTCACTCCCCATCGCTCCCCTTCCTCGCGTAATCTAGTCTCCAATGGTTCCATCGCTAGAGATAGTGGGCACCCCTGTCTAGTACCTCTTTCGATAGAGAAGCTATCAGAAATAATGTCCCCTGTTTTTACTCTGGCCCTGGGTTGCGCATATAATGTCTGTACCCAGCCTATGTAATTGGGCCTAAATCCCATGCTATGCATCGTTGCAAATAAATAATTCCAACCTAGTGTATCAAATGCTTTCTCGATGTCCAGTGATATTGCTACACTATCATGTGCCTCCGGTGCAGTATCTCCTAATATGCTCAGCAGTCTGCGAATGTTCAGGAATGTGTTACGTTTTGGGATAAACCCATTCTGATCTTCATGTACCAGGGTGTGTATTATGGGGGCTAGTCTATTTGCCAGGATTTTACCTAATATCTTACAGTCCAGATTTAGAAGTGAGAGTGGTCTATAAGACCTAACATCTGTGGGCTCGCGTCCTTGTTTAGGCAGAACCACTATCAGTGCTTCTCGCTGTGAATATGGAAGTAATTTATGTGTCCGTGCTTCTTCGAGCACCTCTAGTAAATGTGATTTCAGATGTTTGGAGTATATACTATAATATTCTATTGGTAAGCCATCTATTCCGGGCACCTTATCTCTAGCCATCTGTGCTATGGCTGTCTCTAATTCTACCATCACCAGAGGGGCTTTCAGCACCTCAATGTCCGGTCGTGACAATTGTGTTAAGTTTACTCCGCTTAAAAAGGACCCCAGTTGTTGATTAGTGCATGATTCCCGTCCCCGGTGGTAGAGATTTGTATAATAACTTTCAAATGCCTTGTTGATTGTTTCTTGGCTAGTGTCCATACTACCCTCTGATTGTCGTATAGCCCCTATTGGAGCATGCCGGCGATCCCCACGGAGTAACCACGCCAATAGTCTCCCTGATCTATCCCCCTCCGTCTGCAGCTGTAGTAGATAATAATTATAGTCATGGCGGCGGAGTCTCAAATCCGCCTCGTATTTTAAGCGGTTGTTCGCTAATTCTTCCTGTGATGCTTTATCTTGCACCCTTGCATTTTCTAGCCTTCTCAGTTCTTTCTCTAGTGTGGTAACTTCAACGTGTAGTGAGCGCCTAACCCCCCAGCTAGCAGACAGACAGTGCCCCCTGACAATAACTTTGTGAGCGTCCCATTCTGTCGCTCTTGTGTCTGTGGAACCCTTGTTAATTTCCCAATAATGTTTTATATTTAACTTTAGTTCTTCCCTAAAAGCCTGGTCTAGGAGGGCTTCCCTTTGCAGGCGCCACGTGGGTATCATTGATCTTCTCCTTCCCCAACGCAACGTTAGCATCAATGGTGAGGGATCAGATATCATTTGAGCTAAGTATTCCACCTCCTTAACCAGTGAGCATATTTCATGGGTGCCCCATATAATATCTATCCTAGTGTGCACTTTGTGGGGTATGGAATAGAACGAATATTCCCGCTGTATTGGCTGGCTTTTACGCCAAATATCATATAGTCTCAAGTCGCCGGCCCATGCCACCTATGGGCCGGCGGCTGGTCTATGTGTCAATCCCCCCGAAGGCAGGGCGGAACGGTCGAGTGTTTTATCCGGTGTGCTGTTGAAATCCCCACCCCATATTGCCGGTGCCTCAGTGTTGACCATTAGGGCTGGCGTAAGAGTACGCAGGAATTCAGACAATGCACTATTAGGGGCATAGATTCCCACTAGTGTGAGTTGTTTACCGTCCAAACACCCTTCCAGTACCACATATCTGCCCCCTTGATCTATTTTATATGTATGCTGCACAAATGGTACTCCTTGGGCTATCCATATAAGTACCCCCCTGGCATAAGCCGAATATGATGTGCCTATAATCTGTCCTCCCCAGCGTCCCCGTAGCCCCCCCAGGTCAGCCTCTAGTAAGTGTGTCTCTTGGAGTATGGCAATGTGTATCCGTTGGCGCTTAAGACAGGCGTGTACCCGATATCTTTTACTCTGAGACGCCATTCCCCGCACATTCCACGTAATTATATTGTATTCATGCATGACACAATTTATTATTTATCTTGTACGCTTTTAAATCATCTTAGTCCATGCACCCCGGCCCGGCCCCCCATCTTATCTGACCATGTTGCCACCCGCTCTATATTAGTAACATTAACTGCAGGTTGTATCAAATCATTTCGCTGTTTGGAAAGACCTGTGAAACATAACTTCCTCTCGAGCCACCCCCCTCCCATCTAAGCACCCACTGCAATCTTGAACTTGCATAAACATCACATGCATAACACTTCTAATAATAAAAGGGTGTATCCATACGGGTACCTTCTGGGGAGGCATAATAGCAATTGGAAGTGACCCTTATAGGGGTTCTCCACCTTTGGTCAGGATATCAATATTTAGTGAAAAAGAAACTAAAAAACAAATTGCGAGTGTCGACGCCTCCGGTGCTTGCCGGTCCCAGCAGCGACCCGGAACAATGGGGCTTCTTCTCTGGTTATCCCCCTTGCCGGCCATGTCTCAATTGTATTGGCTTGAGCTTCCTCATCAATACCATATAAAAGTCCCGCTGTAGTCGATAAATGATAAGATCTCTTTAACCCCCCCTCCCAACCACATCACAGTGCATCCGCTGATCTGGGGGTAACCTTCGGGCCCCTCAGTGCTTCCAATAGCGTTGAGTCAGAACTTATTGAGTCGGAGTCCGTGTGGTCACTTATGTTGGACCGCAATGTACTGAAGGAGTTCTGTATGTGTAAGGACGTCTCTTGCAATACCTTAGCCCTCTCGGCCGCGGCCTGCTTCACTGAGGGTTGTGACTTAGAACGTTTCCTGGCTTTCCTTGGATCCTATGGCGTGATCCATTCCTCCTCCTTCCCCGTTCCTTCTCGGGGTTGTGCCAGCCCCTTTGGCGTGCAGCCATGTCCACGCATCTTCGGGGGAGTGAAAAATATGTGTTTTGTCGTCTGAGATTACTCGTAATTTAGCGGGGAACATTAGAGCATATTTAATGTTGTGTTCTTTGAGCCGTTGTTTAATCCGCAAATAGGAGTTACGTTGTTTCTGCACTTCCTGAGTGAAATCCAGATAAGCAGTAATAGATGAGCCCTCGTACTGGGCAGGGCCTTTATTACGGAAGTGTTGTAATATAGCGTCTCTATCCCTGTAATTCAGAAATCGTGCTATAAGTGGCCTAGGCTGTGCTCCTGGTGCCGGTTGTCTTCCCCGCACTTTATATGCTCTCTACACTGAGAAAAACTTCGATGGGTTACCCATCATGACTTCGTTTATTAACCATTGCTCCAGAAATAGTTCTGAGTCTTGACCCTCTGATCTTTCAGGGAACCCCAGGAATCGTACATTGTTGCGTCTAGATCTGCTCTCCGCCTCCTCCGCTCTACGCCATAGCACTTTCCCTTCAGATTCCAAGCAAAGAATCTGCTTTTGATTTTCTTGTGCTAGTGGGTTTAGTTCACTCAGTGTGCCTTCCGCTGCGCCCACTCTTTCCACTAAGTTGCGGTGATCCACTCTTAGTAGGTTAAGATCTTGGGACACTGTGTCAATTCTACTTTCTAATGAGGATTTAGTGTCCAATATTGCCTGTAGGATTTTCTCAAATTGAGTTGAGTGACCTTGTAGTGTGGATTCTAAAGAGGACAGGCTGAGCATTGTTTGCTGGTCAGTTGGTGTTGGTCCCAACGTGGAGCGTTCATGGGCTTTAGCAGACTTCGATTTCCCTGCCATAGTCCCTGTTTTATGATGTTGCTCTGTGTTTGATTAACTGGATTACTGCGGTCGTGGGTGGAGGGGGATCCACTTCCACGGGTTAGGTTAGAGGCACTTCCTGCACAGATCTATCGGGTGATCAGTTGGCAAAGTCTCTTCGATTCTGTTGCAGAACTCACATTGGTCCGAACTAACTTCTCCTGTTTACTCACAGCAGTAATGATCGCCAGAGCAGAGGTCTGCCGCCCCAGCAGGTTATGTACTAGCACCAACGTAAAAAGAAGGGGGGGTATCCTCCTTAAGTGGTTCGGACCATGATAAGCGACTTATGGCAGTGCTATTCCATCCTCCTATTGTGCCTGGCCCTTTTGATATTGAGAACTAGTTTTAATATGCAACTTTGCACTGAGGGGCCTACCCATGGTCCCTGACCAGGCCAAGTGCTATTAAGGATCCTTCGTTGGCATGCCAGTCCAGCGTTAATTAATCTCTAGAGGGCACTCAGCTCCTCCTGAGGCCGTGCACGGATAATATGCTGCTGCAGGCAAAGGGGGGGGGGGATCAGTGGGGGAGGGAGAGAAAGAAGCAAATTCCCTCTCCTAACACCACCCCCCCCCGAGTGTCACACAGGGGCTCTGGAGTCAGTTTGGCCCGCTTTCACCCTTTCGGGTGGGGTAGGTGATCCCAATGTGTGGAGGCCTCGCGCGCACCGCGGACCTCCAGAAGCCGTTCTGTACCCCTGGCGCTCCTCTTTAAGACGCCGCCAGGATCGCGCACTCCAGAGGAGCAGCGCCCGCGTCGAGATGTCTCTCCCTAGTCAGCGGTCCGCTCCAGCACCGCCAAGAATCACTCGCCGGCTGCCGAATTGTCCCGCGAGGGTGGAGGGGCAGGGGAGGGAGCAACGATCCATCAAAGGGGGGGGGCGGTGAAAGAAACTCAGTCGGCCCCCCGCAGAAACCCCCTCCTCACTCACCGCTCCCCTCCGGTGTCTCGCAGGGGCACGCCAGTCCGGGCTCCAGCAGTCGATCGGGTCCGCCCCTCGTCTCTCTCCATATCGCGAGGGCCAGCCAGGGATCCCACACGGAGGCCTCGCGCGAGCCGCAAGCCTCCAAGCACCATTCCGCTCCTCCTCAAGGCGCCGCCAGGACCACAAAGCTTGGAGAGGCAATTTCCGCCACTCCGCAGCGACACCGGAGGCGCCTGTCAGGATATTAGGTGGGACCGAGACGGAGCCTATGTATCAGGCATCCGTCGCAGTCGCCATCTTGGCCACTCCCCCGCATCCCTGTTAATATACCTCAGACATCGGTAGCAACCTTGGTATAATTTGTTCTGACTTTCATCTGTACCTTTAATGTTGGCTCTGGCCACGAAAATGACTGCTTAATGACTGCTAAGAGCCAACATTCGTAGCAACTGTGGACGTACTGTTTCCCGCTATATCTAGGAGAAAAAAATTAATGCCGGGGAGGATGCGCTTAGGTCAACTATAACAGCCTTGTACAGACCATATAGTTGTCTCTGCACTATGCACTTTTTCCTGCACTCTTTGGCACTTTTCTTGTTTTGTCCGCTGAATGATCAAAATGAATCCCCATGGGAGTTCAGGGGTTTTTCCCTATTTTTACATGCTTTAATGGTGGTTTAGGTTGTTGTCCAAATATGCAAAATGAGCTGGTCACTTGTAAAGGTTTTAATTAACTTTACAATAAAATTGTACTTGCTTGACAATCGTTTCACTCACAACAAAACCACAAGGAGCAACTTTTTCTTGGAATATTATTTTCAATTCAATTTTATTTTATTTTGGTGAAAAAATGTAAACATTTAAGATAATTTTTCCGCAATACAAATTATCCATAAAACATATACAAATAAAGTCTGAATACATTGCCCTAGAAATTCATGGCATCTTACATAATATATATGAAAAGTAAAATGATATGGAAATTGTACAATTGGTTCAACCTCTAATTCAATGAATTTTGATATGTTCCTAAAATTCCGACCTGATTCCTTCCTTAGTGGTCTGGTCGTAACATCTGTAACTGGATAGTTGAGATTCCTAGCTATTACAAACGTCCATTATATGGCAAAGATTCCTTCTATCACTATTCAGCCCTTTTAGTTTCCAACGTCAGATTTCTATTAGTAACCTACACATAGCAATAATTGTATCATAAATTTGCAGTCATTACGTGTGTTCTTCCCACTGTTAATTCATATTTTTAACATCATTGCATTTACCTTAATATTAATAAGGAAAGCACTGTTTGGATTTGCTGGGGCAATTGCATGTTATGTAACCCTAACTCACCACACGGACTTCGGTACAGTAAAGAGTAAACTAAATTAGAGTATTGTAACACACAATAATTATTCACAAGTGGTGCTTGAACAGAGTGATTATCAGCTATCTAGCCTTTCAAACCGTCCTGAAGGAACACACCAATTACTTGTAGACATGTATGTAATTTACCCTCTCCTCTCAAATCGAGCTCAGTTGCTCTACTGTTTCAGTAAAGTACTCGACTGGTATGGACACGTTTTCCAGGCCTGTTTTAATTCTACATTTTAACATTGAATTCACCACTTGTAGCCAATTCGTAGTTCAGGTTACTGTCTCTCTTAGTTGGCGTAATTAGCAGTTTGCCTCTTGTATGTTCTACCATGGACAAAAGACTGATGAACATTCATTATCCAGTCAACATAGACATATAGTGATACCTCATTTTCCCCTTCTCTAGTATCTCCGATTGCTTAGTAGTGGGAGCTGGCATAATGTTCTCGTAATAATAAGGGTTATTTCTGTTGTCCTCTCAGTTATTCTAAGATGTGGTTCTTTTAAATCCACATTCAAAACAGCTAAATACCTTTAGGCTGAGGACATATTAATATTTTAATCTTGCTTCTTACAAATAGGTAGCATGTGCATTTTTTAAGATCATGTTTACCTAGGGGGTGTCACATGTTCGGGTTCACAACTTGTGGATTTCCCTTGGCCTAAATCAACCACTTGTATACTAGCTGTTTTGCTGAACTCGCTCAGAGAAGGTTTATTTCTGGAACTTAACAGTCATAGAATAACACCTGTCAGAGTCATGGATGTATCAAAAGACCAGTCCCAAACGCTTTCCAAAATGGTGCACCATCATTATGTGATGGGACCTGTGTACTGAAAGGTCGCGTCACAGGATCTGGCAAAAAGACCTACCTAATAAATATTAATTAGGCAGGTCGCGATTTGTGATACTCCTGTGATTGACTAAACACAGGGATGGAGGCCTGCAAGAAACAGCAAACAACCATTCCTGTATTTGCATTCGCTAAAGAGAAACTATTTTGTTATGTAAAGCAGCTTGTCTTTCTTAAAAATAGCGAGTGCTGTCTTTTTTTCCCCTAAAAAGCTTCCCATTAAGGAAAACATTGGAGAGGGCCACTGCCTTCTCCGCCTAAAGCTGATGACACAGTTCACAAAAGGTAAGGTGTCCTAGGAGGATACCATCACCTTTGCAAAACAGCTAGCACAGCCGTTGAGGTGTCGGTAACTGATCAGAGGTTTGCAGCTGCAGTTGTGGTCACCAGCTGTTGATTGATACAAAAGCTAATCGCAATTAGGAAGCAACGCCCCTTCCTATGTGATTCCATGTGGGTCGATAAACCCACTTTGCAAGTCGGAAATGCCTTTCCCAGTCACAAAATTAGTTTCATGAATACCAAAAAGACATTTTGTGTTAACAAACCTTGTGATTGTGCAACTCACAGTCTAAAATCGAAAATTGCTTTGTACATGTGACTCTCATTTTTTATTTAAGTGGGTTCCCTCCGACCTTTATCCCAATAGAACACACATAAAAAGCCAGAGGCATTTTTAAAGGGTTTATTTGAAGCCAATCTAATGCAAAGCATATGTTAGCGTTTATTATTTACTCTAGCATATATTAAAAGAAGCGTGGTAATTATAAATGCACACAAAGTAAATATGATTGAAAAATAACGTACTGCATCTTTAATTCCATTTTTAATAATCCTCACTAATTATAGCACAACAATGTCTGCCGTCAGAAGGGGTGCAAAATATTTGTTACATTGCTAAAAGAAGAAGGCAAACAAATTGAAGCAATCTGCAAGTCTCCTTAATATTTCTGAGAAACTATGATCTCTTCCGTGTGTAGCTTGACTCGAAAAGTCTGGAGTTTTTTTTAATAATAATTCTTAAACCATCGGGAGAAATTGCTATTGTTATTCATGATGAATGGAACACGGGAGAAAACTTGAGGGGATTAGTACACAATTTTACACTTGACAGAATTATTTCACAATTTTACGCATACAATCTCAACATATTATTGTAAAAACAATACCCAGCCTACGAGTATTTATTTGAATATGCATATGGAAATAGAAAGAGACACTATCAAAACTCACAATGCATATAACACATTTTGATATGATAATAATGCTGAATACAGACAAATAAACACCAGTTATGAATGCAAAACATCACATGAGGCACTTAGACCCTAAAGGAATGGTGGGCAGTTGCACGATATGCTGGACGTCGGTACAATCAATACAGAATGGATGCCAGGGGGAGAAAACATGTTTAATTAAACCAGTTACTCAAATTAAGAGTACAGTGCCGTTTTTTTTTTTTTCGCGGAGCCACCAAAAAAGAACGGGTAATAGAAAGAATGCTGAACAATGCAATCATTCACCACCAGTCACAGATCAGAGTTTAATTCATCATGTTTTTTGTTCACCATGCCCCCCAGTTTGGGCCCAGCCATTTAGAAATCAGTCTAGACCCTGCTCCCCATGGGAACAGTTCAGCTCGATATACAACCTCTTCAACACTTGATTCTTAGTGGTGTCAAAGGCGAGCAGACATAGGCTTCTTGTGGTGATAGTGTTGGGTGTTTCAAGCTCAGGAATCAATTATCACCCAGCAGCAAAAAAAAAAAAAATGAATATCCAACTTGGTGCTTCTCTTTGTTAAAAAGAAAGTGCTTCACTACACATTGAAAATATAATACTACTCAGTACAATATACACATAAAGCATTTCACTGGCATTGAGCCACTGTACCGAAGGGATGGATAATTCCCCCTTTATCCTTCTCTTCTCACTCTTTCCCCTAATCCTAGGTTTGAGTCTGTCTGGGCATATATGGGGCACAGGTGCATGCCCCCGATCTCTAAACTTTATGCACTCTTAAGCTCACCACTGTTGAGCTTCTTTGAAGTACAGTCAACAGCAGGGCCGCAACACATGTCTGGCTTTCCCTTCCTGTTCTGAGAGGAGGTACCCTGATTGCTAGAATTTCGTCACTGTGGTCAAGTTTATTGAGAGCAGCAGAGGATGCTGCTTGGAGTCTCTAGGCGTGTAGGCTTCAGGTTTGTCACAGGTCTCTGGCTGGTCAAAAGCCTGTTTCCGGGTGAGTTGAGTGATGAGCCGCAGGGTCAGAGGGCAGAGGTTTGCCTCAAGGTGCTCCTATGTAGGTGGCATGATGACTGTTCAGGTCATAGTGCTGGGTTAGTGCCACAGTCCACTTAGGGACATTTAGTCGTCACAGCGGCACAGTTTATTCAGGTGCTCACAAGGCTACCTCAGTAGCATCATCCACTTTAGCACACCTTTGAAATTTCGCTGCAGCGAAGTGCACTCTAATACACAACAGTTTGCTCGGGCACAAGTTCAGGACAGTGCTGCAGGGCAGGCCGTTTGGGTATAACTGCAGGATCACAGTGACATAGCCCCATCAGACACAAATTCAGGACCGTGCTGTGGCTCTAACTTCTTAGGCCACTTCAGATTTGCAGCAGTTTGGTCCACTTGAATACAGCTGCTGGACCGTGTCGCAGTGCAAGTAATGTACTTGACCCGGAAATGGGTCTCAAATTGTGTGATCCTAGGCAAATATTGTATTTTACAGTCATTTTTTTCTTCATTCTCACATATGAGTGCACCTTCAAATATGTGAGTTCAGCATTTTTGCTGTAAAAATAAATCCTCTTTTGTTTGATTAAATACACTAAGCGTTTGCTCCATGTATAATAAATGTAGCCCACATATAGGGTACACATGAACCATGCATGACTTGCCTTTTAGTTTACTAATAGCTTTGCCATCAGGGCAGGAGTGTTTCTCAGTTTATGTTTAAACACTCACTTTTAATAAATATATTACTAAAGTATGATGTGGTAGTGCACTGTCATTTACAGTCAGTAAATGTCCAAGAAATGTCCAAAAACCTTCCCACTAACTTGCAGCTTTAATGATAAAACTATATAGTGTATTAACAATAATCTGTGAAAATTGGGTTTCCGGTTTCAGAAAACATTTATCATTTGCACATCACAAAGTAAAGTGTTCTGACATTTTTTCATTCTATTAAAATATTTTTTCATCACACAGAAGTAGAAAAAATGGGCTTTCACAGATACTGAAATATATTTTGAAATGTTTGTAAAGTTGACTTAGTTATATAAATGTTCTGTGTTAGGAAAAACCTGATACCAAAAGCTTTTCATTACACATAGGTCAGACAGTTCACCTTACAAAGTCTTGGAACTCTGCAGTCATAAGGAAAAGTATTTTCATTGCAAGAAGACCTTTGACCTCTCTCTCTGAACAGAGAGCAAATGTGACAAGAATAAAATTTAAAGGAATCTTAATTGCTGATTCAGTTTCTGAGTGTACAGAACACCTGTTCTTTGTCCACTCACCATGAGGGTCCAGTGGAATCTAAAACCAGCTCAACCTCATAAAATAAAACTCGCTATAGCTAGTGGCCGAGTAGATTTTCTAGTCCTGCTCAGCTCCAGGATAAGCAGCTTCTGACTTGCCCTAGTCGATTTCAACTCCCACAGGGTTGGCCCCCTCCTTTTTTCTCTCAACAGGAAAGTTAAATTCTGGTGATTAAGAACAGGTAAACAGCTCTTCCTATCAAGTCAGCTTTTAGGTGATGTCCCTTCATTTCTAGGAATCTGACTATCAGGCTGATACCAGCTCTGTTGCACTGCAATCCTTAGACTACTCTGGGTTGCACCCCTTTCCTTGGACAAATAACTTAGAAGTGAAACAACAAATAGTCAGTAACTCCGACTTTTATACAGTAGAAGCAGACAGAGGATGTGGATCTCTGACTGCACTCTCCGAGCTAGGTAGGGGTTGATCCTTCATGCGTCCTCTCCAGGCTGTTCTCCAGACCAATTCTTTGTCTAGAATGATGCTCCCCACAGCAGAGTTGCCTTCAGCTTGGAGGACCCACAACAGAGGCACAAAGAGGTGTGAGCTTTCTGCAACTGGCTAGCGACAGCCACATTGAACAGTGATCAGTAAGGAAACAAAAGTCTGACCTCACTTTAAGGACACTTCTCTCTCTGAACAACAGACCTAAGTGGCGGTGTCCTGATGGCAGGGCGCTGCCGAAGGTGGAAGCGATTGTTCCTGTTCCCTGCCGGACTATCTCCTCCCCGGACCAGGTAAGTTGATCGTCTGACAGGGGAGAGGGATGGGAGGGTGGTGGGTGTTGTGTGTGCGTGTGTGTTGTCTGTGTGTGTGCATGAATGTGTGAATGTGTGGTTGTAAGCGTGTCTTAATGTAGAAGTAAGTGCGTGTATGCATGTAAGTGTGTATGCTTGTGTGTTTGCAAGTATGAGTGTTGTGAGTGCATGTTTGCGCTGGTGTTTGGATGGGTGTGAGTATACGTGTTTGCGTGTGTGTGTATATGCATGTTTAGATGGGTGTGTGCCTGCGTGGTTAAATGTGTGTGTGAGTGCTGAGGTGAATGCGAGTTTGGATGCGTGCGAGTGAATGCATGTATGTAAGTGTAGGTGAATGAGTGTATGCGTGGTGAGTGTGGGTGTCTGTGCGTGTGCATGTATGCGGGAGGGGTGCTCTGTACCTGGAGGGGGGTTGGAGGGTGATCTACCTGGGGGTGGGGGGTGGGAGGGTTCGCTGTACTTGGTGGGGGAGTGGGGGAATTCTGCTTGCTGGTGGGGGGGTTGTCTGCTCGTGACAGAGAAGAAATTCCCTGTCACCGGTAGCAGTTCAGCCAGGGTTTTCGTGGCGGTGCTGCCTCAGTGGAAAGGCGGCTCATAATACCGCCGGCGGTCTTCTGTGGAACGCCGGGTCGGAGATGCTCATCTCCGGCCGAGTGGTTTCGACCGCCCTGGTGGTATGAGTGGAGATGTGGCAGGTTGGCAGTGACCAACCCGCCACACTCATAATATGGCGGTCTTCACCGCCAGCCTGTTGGCAGGGCAAACCTCCACCTTTGCCCTGGTGGTCAGGAGACCGCCAGGGTCATAATAACTACCATAGTCTTTCCCTTTTAGCAAATGGCACTGTGTGTAGAAATACTAAACGGCTGACCCTCACTGCAAAAGGACTTAATTGAACGTTTAAAGATAGCCCTGTTTCCTGTTTCCCCACTTCATTGTTTAGACCTCCTCCCTCCATTTCAGGAATGTCAGCAATACACTTCTTCTGTCTGGGAACACAACCACACCTCCATCTCAGCACATGGACAGGCCAGGGACTTCCAAAATGGGACCCACACACTTCCATTCCTTTGGTTCACTCATATATTCGGTGCATAAGCTACACAGGCTATAACCACACATACTGGCATGCTTAACATGCACTGGGATGTTAGCGCAAGGATCTAGATTACCACATAGACACAGAACCTTGCACAAGTGGGCCAGTTGACTTCTACTCCAGTAACACAGGTAAAAAAGTCTGGTCACAATTATAGGTTGCTATAATGGTATGTTGCAACCAGCCCTGCAGTTCACTGTCATACAAATGAGAAAAACCTTTGTGTGCCCCCCCCCCCCCAGGTCCAGGACCACCCTCAAGTCAAGCAATAGGCCTAGGCCTTCATGCACACACTAGATTAGTGTGAGGCTGGGGCAAAATCTAAACCAGGATACCAAAGTCTTGCATTTGGGCACTCAGGCCAGAAGAATTCAAAGGTACACAATGCAGGGGACATTCCCATCCCAACAGTTTTTGTGACCAGTTTCACATAGTGCACCCATAGTGTTTTTATAAAAGAATAATTCTCCATTTAAGTGCCCTTAGTGAGAGGTCATATTTGATTGAAATGATGCATAAGTTAGCTTCTCATTCTTTTTCTTCCAGTGCAAGTAATTTGCAAATCTTATTGCCCGCTATTCCCAAGACTTTACATTTTCAATAATTCCATAGCTCAGAAGATATTTATGTTTAATTATCTTACCAGTGCCTACTTCCAGTACCTTTGATTTGCTAATGTTGATTTTTACCGTAAGAACAACAACATCTTAAGGTGCAGTGGTTGAATAGGAGGGAAGAAAAGTAGGGTTAGAGCAAGGTGTGAGGGGTTAAAGAGTGAGAAAGGCATGCTAGGCTTGTTGCATACAGTGTTGCTACAAAAGTGGGTTCTAAGCTGCAACCTGCAAAAATAACAGAACTCTTGGTTAACCTTTAACATGTCTAAGGGTCCATAAATGCTCACAACCTTGGTAGAGCGAGTCTAATTGCTCTTATTTTGCTAGATGCCAGCGCAGTTTGCTCACAATAGCAGGAACAGCAGCGCTCAGTCATCATTATTTGACACAGAACGGTTTCCTTTCCTGCATCAAAATGAGGAGTTTGCACTTGTCTTCAGCGTTTGAGGAAAATCCTTCTTGCGTTTGTGTGTTCTGCTCAATTTTGTAGGGTTAAGGACCTTCACCAATGCGTCTTTGCCCCAAACTCTCAATGGAGCATCATAGTATCCCTTCTTTGTTGTTTTCTTTAACAATCTGGGCTAAATCTGGTTAGAATTATATTGCTCTGTCCTTCATTTTTGACTTGCCTCTGCAAGTGACTGCCTCCAACAACTGGGCTTTCAAATCTTCGTCCCTCAGGATTCACATGACAGTAAGATTCATCCCTCCATTCCGAGTTGTCTATCTGAAAGATTTTAAGTGGAAATGTTTCTTTATGCCTCTGGAAAAGACCCCAGTGGGATTTCATGCTCTTCAGATAACCAGTTATTACACATTTATATGCAGTTTATCAAATGCTTGCTCCTACATTCTCAGTGATCCCCAGTATTTGCAGACTCCAAGACCTATCAGTATTCTCTAGGAATTTCATTCTGGGGTGAGTAGCCTGTTGGTGTGTTTGAGTGCCCCAGGCCTTCCTGCAGGACTTTGGGGCCTCTTTGTCTGCCTTGTTTTATCAGCAGTCACATGTATGGATTTCTCCACTGGCAGTACCATGCTTTACAGGGTATAATGGGCTCTTCAGATGTATCCAGTGTATTTCTGTCAGTCTTCTGTAGTGTCCCTAGCTAATTTGCCTCCTAAATTATTGTTTAGGTCACAGTTTACTCAATGTATTCACAGCTTAATCCTTCTAAATCTCACACAACCGTGGGTCATTATCACTTCCGTTCAACAATCTGTCTCAAATGCTGACACTGCCTACCATAATTCAATACTTATGTAAAAGTAGTCTTTCAAACTTCTTTTACCCAACCAGGTAAAGTATACTAATTTGGTCTGTGTCTAGGAAATGATCTACTCTGTAATCTACAACCATAACTAATAAGGCATTAATTTGCTTTTTCTTAATCTGTCTTTATAGTGGTTTTGTTCTATAGAAGATCCCTCCCTCCCACCCTTATTTCCTTTTCCATGAAGATGGCATCAGCCATTACTTATCCGAATACAATTTTTGCTATAATATTTATTGTAAGGAGAATTAATTGAGGTAGTTTACTTTTTTCTAACAAATTGTCCAGGTCATTAAGGAGGTGCACTAAATGTTTGTATGTTCATCATAGATCAAAACATAACTACTCCAACTCTCTCAGATGAATATACTCCCTAAAACATGGATGCTCATCCGAGCACATCTATTATAACTACTGAGTGTATTGGCACATGCACATTAAAGAGGACTGGTCACCACTTTAGCTCACCAAATCATTGCAAATGTTGCTGACGTGTGCTGTTCGTAAATCCACCTTTTCTAAATGGTTTGGCCATCTGCCTTAAATAAAATGTTTATTTCACTGATGTAGCTGCATGCACACCTTATTAAAGCATTATACATTAAGGAAATGATAAAAGCAAAGAAATGGGGTTACATCTCAAAAATCAAAAGGAATTACATCTTATTATCTTAACAACTACACAATGAAATGCAAAATACATTTTCTAGTAACACTTCATTAAAACAAACTGGAAAGTCAATCAACTGCTGCTTTCCTTCGATGTAATATTAGATCACACATAATCTTTGAGATGCACGGTATATCATAAATAATCTTTCAGATGCAACGGTTTCTTACAACACCTCCCAGTCCTCCTCAAATCATCATACACCTTAGTACTCACAGCATCATCTGACTCATTTCCTGTACCAATTAATCTCTCACTGTAGAGCATCTTTGCCACTCTTTTCACATTCCATATTTTGTGATGTTCCATGTTGACCGCATTCTTAAAAATCTTAATTACCATTGACAGGAGCCAATAATTTAGATTGTAAATTCCCCTTTCCAGATATAATCTAGCGTAAAGTATTGCTTTTGTCATGTTTTCCGTTCTGTATTCAACTTCAACCATTCATCTTTGCAGTCGTCTACAAGCATATTGTTCACAACTTTATTGCTACCCCAAGAATGACGTAAAGTGATATTACGTTTCCTCTTCTGATAAAGTTCAAATTAAGTAATACCCGTGGTGCAATGAGGTAACAGTCTAGAAATATTCAAATAATCAGCTTGTTTTCCAATTCTATGATGGGACCGGAGGCTCAGTTTATGCATATCTCCTTCTATTTATTTTCTCAGCACCTAAAACCAATATAACAGTATAACAGGACTACATTTCCCATGAGTCCTGAATAATACTCAACACGGTAAGAGCAAACACAGTCCACCAATCAATCTACCATCCTCCCACATAAAACGCTCAACAAGGAAAAGTCCTTCAACTTTCTTCGCTGCTCAGCAGTCAATTAAGTACTTTCCCTTGTAGGCTGTCTTATTTACTAGCAATTGTTAGTTACAGTGTCTCGGGGTGGATGTGATTTCCTCTGGAAGGGTTCACACTCCAGAGCGACTGAATGTGAACACATTGCTTTCATATGTGATTTTTTTTGTTTTTGTGTATGTCATTTGCTTTGTTTTTTTTAAAGAGAAACGGTTTATTTATTGCCAGAAGCTTTGGCTATAATGTGTTTTATTGCTGTTTCTTTAATTTCCGAATTGATTTTAATTAATCAAAACAGTAACAATACAATACAAAATGCATTAACAGTTGTGCTGAGCATTCATTGCACGTACAGTATAAACATCTCAACACAACCCTTCCCATCTGCTCGTCCCCCAAGACTAACAAGCTTAAAGATTAAAGGGAGAAAAGCGTACCTCTTCACAGCTTTTCAAAGTGAAGTCAAAAAATCATTTGACATTATATTATAACACACCAAGGATATCACATAATTGCACATAAATTCATATGGCATCTGGAGCGCAGTTGATATATTTATGTGTCAAAGAGGCAACAGAGAACACAAATTTACAATCTTCTCAGGGTGTGTTCTCAGATCTCAGTCCGCTGATTCCGCCCCAGAGTCAAACGATGGGTCATGCAGAAGCTAATTAATATGCAGCGGGTCCTTAATATCTTGAGGTCTAGACTGAGGCAACAGTTCAGCATATAAGGGCAATTGTTCATTGTAATAAATAAGGTCTGAGAGCCAGTCCTTAAACTTCAGCTCTCTCCCATGTCCTCAGCGACAGGCAACTTTACGCTTCGTCAGTAGGAGAGCCAGAACCGTATGTTTCCTGAATCTAGTGTCAATCTCACCTGTGTGTCCCAACAGTGGCCAAAGGGGAGTACGTATCAGGACTTGTTCTATCGTGGCTGTAAGGGCAGTGGATACCTCGCTCCAAAAAGGGTATATTGGCCCACATGACCAGGCAAGACGGAGAAAGCCTGCCCCGGCCGATCCAGATTTGGCACACGTATCACCTGGTAGATTCAATAGCGATGAAGTTGGGCTGGTATATATTTATTTTATTTATAACACTTATAAAGCTCATCTGCCACCTAACCGGTATTATTGCACTGTAATATTAATGAGGGGAGGGAGGGGGTAGGATGAAAGGTTCCATACAGTGTGACAGGACTAAAGAGTTTACTACATTATTAAATGATTTTAGGGAAGAACCATGTTTTTAAAGCCTTTCTGAGTGCATTAAGTCAGGAAAGAATCTCAGGGCATCTTGAAGGTGATTCCATAGTAGAGCTGCTTCCATCCTGAAGGCTTGTCCTCCTTTTCTGTTTTTTCTAAATTTGGCCACAAAGGATAAATTGCCTGAAGAGGATAGTAAGCTCCTACTAGGGGCGTATCATTTTATTCTCTTTTGCAGGGGGATCGGACCAAGTCCATGTAGGGATTCAAAAACAATACAGAGGGAATTAAAAATAATTCTTTGTCTTAATAGCAGCCAATGCAAATCCTTCAGAGCCAAAGATACAGAGGACCTTCTTGCTCTATTCAGAACCAGTTTAGCTGCCACTGCTTGAACTCTGTGAAACTGATTTAGCAGGTATTCCAGAGCTCCCATCAGCAAAGCATTATAGTAATCCAGCCTGCTTAAAATCACACTCTGAACTACAAGAACTCTGGATGAGGGAGGCAGTAACGGGAAAATCTTATGTAGTGCTCTAATTAAAGAGAAGCAAGACCATGCAGTCTTGTTTACATGACATTCCAGGCTCAGTTTCTTATAAAAAATAACCCCTACATTTCTGATAGCCTCTGACGGTATGGGGACCGCGTCGGAGGGAGCTGGCCAGAAGTTTGACAGAAGTAGAGCCAGGGACTTCGTCGCTGAGCAGTAAAGGATATAGTAGATCCTATGAAGAAATTAATAATGAATAATGTGGAGTAGACTGCTAGGGGCAATATGCCCAGTTTGTACACAGCAGTATTTCCATTGGTCATCCGTAAGGGTGGCCATTGTGTCTATTTCTCACAGTGTACGGATATGTCCCCAAGGGCAAGGAGCCTCTGAATGTGCAGTGCGATTATAAAAGGGAGATTAGATGGAGTGGAGTATGCTCTTGGAGCATAACATGTAGGGTACCGAAGACGGGAGCTTCATTAGGAAAGTTCAAGGTGGCAGCCTTG
Organism: Pleurodeles waltl; assembly: GCF_031143425.1. Lineage (NCBI taxonomy): Eukaryota > Metazoa > Chordata > Amphibia > Caudata > Salamandridae > Pleurodeles > Pleurodeles waltl. Next base: position 545,420,454 of record NC_090440.1, on the reverse strand, counting down.
ACATTGTAATTCAGCCTAATGTATAGAAAGATGTCTAATGGAGATGTAATTTCATCGCCAAAAAGGTCAGTCCGGGATATAAATGAGCCTTCCTGATATAGATCCTCCAACTGTCAGTGCTTCTGAAGTAATATCCTGCATGAGGCCTCAAGAGTGACAAGTTAAAATGGGTGATAGGGAAGTGGTGTGAGTGGAGAATATACAAGCACCTTGCCTAACTTCTGTCCCAGTCTGCACTGGGCATTCGAGGTACACCTTACCTTGGATTCTGCTAGTAAGGGCGCATCATAGGAGGTGCCCAGAAATGAGGAAAGGGGAATAGGAGGCCACATATCCCTGTTCCAATGCCAGATGAGGGAGGAATGGAGTAGGTTTGTATCAATGTATGGCATGATGAGCCCAAACACACAGATAGTACAACTTCATGCCTGGGGTTTCAAACTCCCCCCTTACAAAAAAAACATTGTTAAGATGACCCATTGCAAACAAGGCTGCTTGCCGACCCATGGTAACATTATTATCTGAATTTGTAGCGCTTGGAAAAAAGATCAACTCAGTTGGAGGGGTATCTTGAGGAATAAGTATCGAAATTTAGGTAGTATCACCATTTTCGTCAACGCAGTGCAGCCTGCCAATGATAGGGAAAAGGAAATCCAGTGGTTAATACGACCAGTAAGTGCAGATAATGCCGTGCCATAGTTAGATCTTATTACTTTCTCTCAAGATCATAACACCCAGATATTTAAGGTTGGACTGACACCACTGTAGGGGGAATTCCAGGACAAAACTCTTTGTCCTGGCTTTAGGGGAAAGAGTTGGGATTTTTCCCAGTTAACAAGCAAGCCTGATAGGCCACCAAAATGGACAAATTCTCGGAGTACACCATTAAGACTCAGATGAGGATCACACAAAAGGAGGGTCATGTCATCTGCATGTAGTGAGGCCAATAGGTGCCCAGAAGGGTAGCAAAGCATATAATCATGGTGACGTTGGCGAAGCTTGATAGCCAGCAGCTCTACCACCAGGGCAAAAAGTAATGGTGAGAACGGACAACCCTGTTGCATGCCTCTGGTAATAACACTGGGGGAGGAAATCGATCCATTTACTCGTAACTGAGCTACCCGCTTCGAGTATAAAGGTGCCACCCAGGCCAAGAAGGGGCTAAGAAGTCTCATCCGACGTAACACAGTCATTAAAAAATCCCACTCAATTAAGTCAAAGGCTTTGGTGGCGTCTAAAAAAGCCACTACTCCAGCTAGGTCAGGGTCAATGTCCTGCATCACTGCAAACAAAGGCTCTCATTACGAGGCTGGCGGTCATCAGGCCACATCACGAGTTGTGGGGCTTGCTTGCAGCCAAACCTTTGCAACATCGCCTTGCCCACTAGTGTGGGTCCACTGACGCGGCCGGCGGTGTGCACCTCCAACCCAGTGACAGTCCTCAGCCTGCCGGCCGGATTACAAGGCTGCAGACCACCAGGCTTTCCGTGGCGGACACCCGCCACGAAAGCCCTGGAAGTCACGCACCCGGCAAAAGAAATCCCCATTCCTGTTGCCGGCACACATACCCCCACACGTCCACACACATCCCCACCCGTCCACACACTTACAAACATCTTCCCTCCCTTTAGCATACGCATTCATGCACACAGACACCCCCACTCGCTCGCATACATGCAGACACCTCCCCATTCGTGTGCATACATGCAGACACACACCCCCAATCACACGCACACATGCAGACACCCCCCATTCACCTGCACGTACACGCACACAAACATTCACATTCAATCACATACACGCACGCACTCACACTACACCCCCTCTCCGCACACACGCATCCACACACACACAGACACCCCGCCCCCCCCCCCTCCTTTTGGATGACCACTTACCTTCCAATCGAGGAGGTCGTCCGGGAGGGGATGGGTCCTGGCGGTCTTGCATCGCCAGCACCACCGCACCAGCAGGACTCACCACAACGTATTACGGCTTGTAATACAGCAGGTGGAGTTCTGGTGATGCAACTGCCTCTTCGGAGTCAGGCCTCCACCCAGAAATGGGTGGAAGTCCTCTGAAGACTCCTAATATAGCGCACAACAGAGTGCCAGCACTGGCCAATGTGTTGCCTGCAGTGGCTTCGGCGGTCTTCAAAAAAGACCACTGAAGTCGTAATGAGGGCCAAAGGCTGCAAACTGTGAGACGTGGACTGTCCAGGGATGAAGCCTGATGGGTCAGAGTGTACTAAAAATGCCATAAGGAGAGATAAGCGATTGTCAAGTAATTTAACTACATTTTATTATCACAATTAATTAGAGATAATAGTCTGTAAGATTTGCAACAATCAGGTGATTTGTCCGGTTTCAGGGGAGTAATGATCATAGCCTCCTGTATAGAAGGGGGGTGTTGACCTTCCTTTTTCACTTCCTGAAAGACTGAGCCTAGCCCGGGTACCAAAAGGTTAACATAGGCCTTGTAAAAGTCAGCTGATAGACCATCTGGCCCCGGTGATTTGCCAGCCTGCAATTGAGTAATTAATCCCTGATCTCATCGCTAGTAACGTCTTGGGCCAGAAAGTTCCTTTGGGCATCATTCAATCACCCCAAAGCTGTGTCCTTCAAATAGGTGTCCACCTCAATGGGTTCCAGCCTCTGAGACGTATAGAGGGAACTATAAAATGAGGAGAAAGTACAGAGTTTATCCAGGGAGTTACAATGTAGTTGCCTCATATCGTCCGGAACCTCCAAAATATCATTGGCAGAAGGGGATTTCCAGGTCATGATGACAAGAGTGTGTCCCAGGCGCACGCCCTCCCCATAAGACCGAGACTTGACATACTTGCCTCAGGATAGGCATTCTCTCTCAGCTATTTCATGAAATTCAGATGATCGTGTCCTAAGTTGCTGAGCCACTGTGGGATCATTTACGCCTCCCAACTGAGCTTCAGGTTGTTTAAGTTCTCCCTCAATCCGATCCAGATGATTATGCAGGGAGAGCAGAACTCCCCCAATAATTGGCAAGGCAGATTCCATGGATTGTAACTTTAAAAGCCTCGCAAACGGTGCCCAATTTAGGCATCGACTCTGCGTTTCTTGAAAAGAAGTCCGAGATCTCCTGTCAAAGCTCTTCTCGAAATTGAATATCAAGAAGTAAGTTCAGGGATAGTCGCTAGTCCATACCAGTGGAAGCCTGGGCAGGGATGGATAGCACGAGTAAGACTGTGGAATGGTCCGAATATGTATGTGCAAGATGAGAAACCTTCTGTACCCAGCATCCCACTCCTCGTGAAATAAGACAATAGTCCAGTCGTGACCAACTTCCATGGACCCCAAAATGGAAAGTGTTCTCTGTGTCGAACGGGTGGAGAGTTCTCCAAGCATCAAGCAAATTATGCTCATTCATGACATCCCCGAGATGACGAGCAGCAGTGCTGTGGTAAGTGAAGGGGATGTAAGAATGATCCATTTTTGCACTCATGCAGTTTAGTGCTATGTTAAAATCACCTCCCCACAATCTTAAGAACGGTCCTATATCTGCAGTTTGACCCAACAGGCAGTAAAAAAAAACAGGGTCATCTATATTGGGGCCATAGCAATTCACCTTTGTGACAGCGTACAAGTTCAATCTACCCCACATGATCGAATAGCGGCCTGGTGGACGTCACATTGTCCCTTGTGGAATGTAAGGTAGCCCCATGCAAATAAGTGTAACTGTCCCTTCTGCACAAAAGGAGTATGTGGAAAATTGTCTGTGGGAGGCCCATCGAGTCGCAAAGGTTGCACTGGTAGAGTCATTCATATTAGTTTGTTGCAACAGAGCTATGTGAATGTGATATCGATCCACATAGGATAATATATTCAATATATGCCTACGTTTGCATGGATTCTCAAAGCCCATGACATTCCATGTGATGCACCTATATAATGTGAGAGAGGGACTACCATTTGCATTAGTCATGGTGGACACGCCAAGGTGGGATTAGGGAGCATAGGCAGCAAAGAATAGTCGGAGAGATGATGTGTACAAGATAACAGCACTGCATTATCAGTAGCATACAGTAGCCAGCACAGCAAAAAAAAAAAAAAAGCACTTACCTCCCCCCTCCCCCCACCCACACTGACAGCCCAAACTTGTCAGGAATACAGCCCCCCCCAAATCACGCCTTCTTAGAAATTCAAGTCAAGAACCAACCTTAGCTGGTCCTGGGCATGGCCACCACTAGAACACCAGCCTAGAGGAAAAAAACAAAGAAAGAAAAACAAATAATTTGAATAAATCTCTGCCATAGGAAGTACCAAAACAATACCTACAATCATAATCAGGGGTACTGTCCAGAGGCCATCCAAAGATTCAGCCAGGGTCATCCTCATAAAAATGAGGGTGTTCAGGGATCTTCATTGTACTCTCATTTAGCGTAGTGCATCAAGAAGTTAGGGGGCTGCGGTAACCGCGAAGCGACATTTACACAGGAATTAATTTGATAGACCAAATAGGGGTATAAAGCAAACCCATCGGCCTAGCTAAGGGCTTAATAGTGGAAAGAGCAGTGTCAGTCCAGGCCAGATGTTGGAGAAGAGTCCCTGGTTGAGGCAGCAGGCATTTTTTTTGGCATCGTGCAAACAGAATGCCTGTGTAGAAAATCTGCGACTAGCTGAGGGTTGGTAAAGAAATGATCTTTTCCTCAAAAGGAAATACGAAGGCAAGCTGGATATAACATGGCCTAGGAGATTGAGGCCTGGCTCAGCTTCTGCTTGATCAGTACAGATTTTTGCCTTGCCTCCTGGACCGCCATGGTGAAATCTGGATAGAGGTTCACCTCGTTTCTGTCAAATTGCAGGTTGTGTTTTTTTCTGGCGAGGTGTAGCGCAGTGTTGTGATCGCTGTGATTTAAGAGTCTGGAAATAATTGGTCTAGCTGGAGCACTAGGTGGTGGACAGGCCAGTAAGGCATAATTGGTCTAGCTGGAGCGCCAGGAGTTTGGAGAAGGAGTCTGTGCCAAACAGTGTGGTGAGCAGCCGCACAACGTATTTCTCTATTTTGCCTGTATTTGCATATTCTGACACTCCTAAAATACGAAGATTGTTGCACAGAGGTCATGCTTCAAGATCCTCATTTTTTGCTGCTTAGAGTTTCAATACTTTTTCCATGTTAAGCAATTTGCCCCCTCGAGACGAAACAGTGTCTTCCACTGTGGTTAAGCATTGTTCCTCTTCCTGCTGTCGCCCATTGCGTTTATCAAGTTTGTGCATGATAAAGTTCACTCTGCCACACATGGTGTCCATTTAGGACTCAACAGACTTCAGACTTTGTTGCTTGTTCACAAAATAGTGTTTTCATGTCCCCTGAATCAGAAGGCACACCAGAAGAAGGGCCCCCGGCAGTAGACTGCTCAGTCCTGTGATCTGGCGCACGCACAGTGCGGCAGGAATCAAATTGTAGCTTGGACTGACGGCCATCAGATTTACACTTGGTGCTTACAGTGAATTGTTGTCTTGGATGACCAGTACCAGACTGGAGTTGCAGGCGTCGCAGGCATAACAATCGTACAGGTAGTATACAATTGGCAGCACCCAGACACCTCCCAATGCCACCAACTCAGAAAAATGCAGGTGATGATGAGGCTATGATTCTCAAGCAAGCAAGCATGAGGTGCTACAACAGTGCATGCGCTGGCTCCCAGCTAGAGAGATCTACCAGTCCACTCCCTCAGAATCACGAGGATCCTTTGTTAGGCTACAGCGTGAAGCTCAGGACTGCGCACCCTCCGTGGTTATACATAGCCTTTCCCTCAGTAAAAAGCGGGAGAGTTCCTTACGTTTGATGTGAGTAATGTAGCAGCAGAATGCAGGATTCTCCCTGTAGGGGTTACGAAGAGCCTGTTGGGGGCAATGACAAATGGCCAAACAAACACCTGGCCCGCCTCACCCCTGCTCATCTGTCACAGGGGCACATGAGCAGACTTAGGTCCCCACCGTAGTCTCCATTCTCATGGGGGCAAATTCATATGGTAGACAATGGAGTTGAACCCCCCCCCCTCAGTATCCAGTGCCTCTCATCCACCACAATTTTTAAGTCAGGTAACCTCTCTGCAGGTGTAGTTTATGCAAAAAGTGTTTTTATCTCAGTCTTAGGCCTTCACCGTGGAAGACAGTATACCAAATAGGCTCACGCAGTACAGGAGCCAGCAGAAGCGTCCACTACTATCATCACTGTATCCTGCATCCACCGAACGCCTGAACCAGACAGGAGTGTATGATGCACAAATATGAGACATCCGCTTAAGGATCCACAAGGTCAGCACCCCCAGCCAGCACTTAGAAATCCCCACTGGGGCTGCCCAAGTGTCAGATCTCCTGTTGAAGACTGTAATGCCTCCAGCTAGTTTCAACAGCCCCATAATAACTTAAAACCGCTATGCCAGCCAGTGTGCAGGGGAAAAGTCAGGCATAGCTTGCACACTCCCCAGCCGGAGTATATTTATACATAGTCTCCCAGGAAGCAGTAGAAGCAGCCGGGCAGTCGCTCGTGGCTGCACCTCTAATCGCAGCATCCCCGGTACAGAGCGCCAAGCACACAACACAACAGACCTCTCTTCGGCAGCCGACAGTCCCAGAGGCACCCTAGAGGCGCTCCTCGCCAGCCCTGGTTAGCGATCTACCGCAGGAGCAGGGGACGTACTCCTTTCCCCTGCACCCTGCAGCGGGTGATGAGCATTGTCAGTAATGCCGCCAGGTCCAGTTGCGTATCTCTGCAGAAAGGAGTCGCCAGGCTGCGCCAATCGCTCAAGACGCCTTCATGGTTGCCAAGCAGCACTGCCTCCATTCAGGGGATAAAAAGCACCAAAAAAAGCTTGATTACATCTAATGATGCATCAGGGAAGCACTCTACCCCCTGGACAGGAGAAAAAAAACTCCAGATGAGGCAGGATGATGGTGAGTTTTGACCATGGGCTGCAGGAGTGTCACAGAAGTGCAGCCATCTTGCACGTGGGTTTTCTGGCACCCCCTGTGTTATTTGCTCTGTGTCCATAGTATTATCATTCAGTTTACAGCTTTTTTACTATTGAAGCCTATATCCTGCTTTCTCTATACTATGTGTTGAGTGAGGGGCCACGAGGAGCGGCCTTTTGAGACTTTGGGGACTGTAACATGCAGGGTATCAAGTTCAGGGACCTGGTCGCATCAGGAACATGCTGAGCTGGGTTCCCCCACCACTTTTGGATACTTTAATGCAAAGGCATCACTAGAGGGTGCAAGGTCGTGGACTGCTCCTCCATGTCTCACTGGTTTCCCCCCAGTGTTGGGTGAAGTGAGGGAGGAACATGCGGCAGACCGGAGCAAGCATAGACAGTAGGGGACACAGGCTAAAAGCCCTGGTAGTATTAAGAGTAGTCAGTTCAATTTTAGAATACAGGCAGCTGTCCCACAGTATCCTTGGGCGTAGGCAGTCTCTAAAGAGCAGCATATTTTGCCCCTATATTCCGTGCTTCTTCAAGTCAACTCACTCCTGCAAGGCTTATTGGGATAATCATAACATTGATTGCTGTAGAGGCGCTTTACGACTGCCATCATCATTACTAACAGCTGTATAAACATTAAGGCCCTCGTTTTAACCCTGGCAGTCTTTTGATCGCCAGGGTTAATGTGGCGGTATCACCGCCAACAGGCTTGGGTGTATACCTCCACATTATGAGTGGCCAACCCGACACATCACCACTCATACCGCCATGGCAGTATGGACCGCCGGGCCGGAGATGTACATCTCCAACCTAGCAGTCCACACATGACCGCCAGCGGTATAATGAGCCGGCCTACTGCCATGGTTTTTACGGCGGTACCACCGCCACGAAAACCATGGTGGTAAGGCTACCGGGGACAGGGGATTCCTTCCCTGTCACCGGTAGAAGGCTCCCCCTAGCAATCACCTAATCCCCCAACCCCACTGCCCCCTAGAATCACATCAATCCCCCAGCCCCTTAGAATCACAGCAACCCCTGCCCCCTCCCCGCAATCATGCACACACCCCCACACGCATGCACCCATGCACCACCACTTCCACACACACATTCACTCACACTCATCCATACACGCATTCACTCATTCTCATCCATACACTAATTTACTCACACATGCTCACACGCATACACACTGACATGCAGACACGCACTCACTTTAACATTCATACACGCATTAATTCACATGCATACAACCAAGCATACACCAAATCACTCACGGACATATACACACACGCACACACACGTTCATACACACACGCTCATACACACACGCAGACACCACATACTCACACACAACACCCCCCACACTCCACCCCCCTCCCCTGACGGAAGCCTGACTTACCTTGTCCGATGAGGAGGTAATCCGGTAGGGAACGGGAAGGGGCGCTGCTACTGCCAGCAGGACACTGCCAGGCTATATGAATGGCCATAATACGGCTAGCGGCATCCTTTCTGGCGGGGCGGTGCAGGTGTTAGCACCACTCAGACGCCTTGCCCACCAGCCAGCATACATTTCCACCCTAATTGTGGCAGAAATACGGCAGTGACCATATTATGGCGGGCAGCACACTGCCAGCACGGGTGGTCTTTTGCCGCCCATGGCATTGGCAGTCTTGGGAAAAGACCGCCGATGTCATAATGACAGCCTAAGGTGGGTCCTGAAAACTGTGACAAGATTTCAAGTAGAGGTTTAGGTTCAAGGTGGAGAACAGCACCTCCTTCCCCTCAATGAGAAATTTGTAGTGTCCATACATGTATCATTACAGAGGGCAGTCTTGAACGCACTGGAACCCCTGGGCAGACAAATTACATTGCTGGCTGCTAGGCACTGCTTGAATCTTCCCTCAGTAGGGGAAGATTTCTGGTCCTCCAGGACCTTTGAAGCCTTGAAGGTTTGCAGTATCGGTGGCAAGGCCAAGGCTGTTCCATCCCAGTCCGCCCCTCAGATGCCTTTGAAGGTTAGAACAGACCTTTATAAAAAGACAGACTCAGGCCTTTGAGAATAATGTGGAGGTAGACCTGGATAATGTCCTACAAGAAAGAGTTAAGAATGAGGTACCATTGCACAGGGAGATACCTGTGATGACAAGGATGAGTCAGGGGACTTGGAGAAAGATGATGAATCAGGAGACTGACGCGGTCCGTGTAGACCTTGTCTACTGAGGTTGGTCCCAAATGCCAGAATCCAGTCCCAAAAGTTTATGGGACTGGGGATAATCCCAAAAGTCAAGCAAGGGATGTTAGTCCCGGACAATTTCCATCATCTGCAATCAACGAATTGGGCCTCCACGCTGAAAGTAGCAGAGCGCATAGGCAAAATATTAAGGAAACTTCTGGACAAAGAGGTGAGGGGCAGATTGAAAGCGTAATGTCTGCAACCACTGTTAGATCGGAAGGTAGCATGAACCCAGACATTGATGGGAAAATGCCCACTTTTGTGGCAAACTTTTTCAAAGACCCTAAGAAGGGCTTTGCTCGACCACTGCCAGGATAATCTTCTAGACATTTCAGGCCCTTTAAACAAAATCCTAGCTATGGCACAGGACATGAACGGCACTGTCAACTCAATAGCTCCTGATATACTGTCAGTGCGCCATAGGTTTTTAGGTAACATGAATTCTGCACTTTAAACAGCGAGGTGCCACTCTCTCCTCATCAAGATAGACCCCAAGTTAGGGGAATTGGCTACTACTAAAGGCGGTGCAGTAACTGAAGGAGGCCTTTTTGATGGCTCATTTATTAAGGAGTTGAGCTAGTTTCTAACAACTTTTCACTCATTCCACAAGCCACAGAAATCCATCAAGGAGGTCCTAGAGGGGTCATTAGAGGCTTTTGGCTCTCCACCGCTCCTGTGCCACTTCCAGCCTCCGGTATCTGGGTCGGAAACCTGTATCAGTGGCAAGACCACAGAAAATTTGGAGGCTTCTTTCAAACCAAAGGAACTGGCAGATACTGTCAAGGAGTGGGAGGATTCTATGCACTGAGTTGATCTTCAGGTAAGGAGTACCCCTTTTTCCTTATCAAAGGTGGGCGGCAGGTTGTCTGTTTTTATTCCCAAATAGAGGGAGGTAACTAGGGATACCTGGGTTCTCCAGACAGTGACAAGTTTTCATATAGATTTTTACAGTTTTGGACAAGGTGGCAAACACCCAACTTTCTTTCATCCAAGGGGATTGCTCAGCAATGTATTTTTGTTCCAGAAAAAAAGATCACTGGTTCCACTCCGTGACAAATTTACGGGACTTCAATGAGTGCTTGTATATCATTATTAGAAATGGGGTCTCTAGTTGGCAGTGGTTTGGACCCTGTCCAAATAGGGACCCTCACTCTAGTCAGGGTAAGGTAGTCACACAGCTAAGATAACCCCTGCTCACCTCCTTGGTAGCTGGGTTCAAGCAGTTAGGCTTATTTCAGAGGCATTGTGTAAAGTATTTGTAACACAGTGAAAACACTACTAAAGGACTCCACACCAGGTTAGAAAAATAGCCAATATTTATCTGGGTAAAACAAGACCAAAACAACAAAAATCCAACATACGCAAATAAAGATAAAAATTTTCAAAGAATAAATCTTCGCATATTTCTTAGAAACACAATAATTCGAACTGGGGCTATAATGGCATCTTGACGGAGTCAGTTCCAACAGTCCGACGTCACTCGCGAGGGAGTGCAGGCAGGTCATGGAGTCGCACAGACCCCAGGTACAGTACCTTGGAAAACAATAAAGAAACAAAGACATTGCACGGCGTTGGGGAGGTGAGGTGTTGTAGGAGCCAGTGCAGTCTCGGTTCCATACTGCTACTGGGGAGGTGAGGCGTTGGTTCCTTCCTGCTATGTGGGGGAGGTGAGGTGATGGTTCCTTACGGTTGCAGGGGAGGTGATGCACCATTGGCGGTGAGGCATCAGTTCCTTACAAGGTAGAGTAGACAAATCCAGCAGGTCAGGATGCGAGGCGTCGACTTTGTGGTGTTGCGATCACACCATGGGGCCACAAGTGCTGTGGCAGAGTTGGAGTGGGGTGGGACGGACGTCAGTGACAAAGCACTTGGGAGATAAGCCTAACCGATTGAGCCAAGCTACCAAAGGGGTGAGCAGGGGCTGCCCTAGCTGTGTGACACCCTAACTGGAGTGAGGTTCCCTACTTAGACAGGGTGCAAAGCACTGACAACTAGAGACCCCATTTTTAACATTGGTGGCAACGGTGGGATAGGCCTTGTATTTGTACTTTACATACAGTCATTGGTGTACACTACTTCCATATCGCGGACCATTACACCCCAACATACTGGTTTGATTTTTCCCTTTTTGCAACTTTTCAGTTTTATTCACAGTAATTTCTCAGTCTGGTGGGCCATCAGTTGGAGCTGCAGATTTAGTGTTTGAGCAGGAGAGGTTGGAGATCTATTTGGTGCCTCAGCTCAAAAAGTTCTGTAAGGAGCTCAAATGTCCTATTAAAGGCCTCACTAAGAAGGAAGGGAAGCTGCAAAAGGTTATAAGGGCCTGGTTGACAGCGAAGGAGGCTGGTGAGCCCACAGAGGAGGACAATGCTTGGTGATTTTGTGGATAATCAGGATCTGCCTGGGAGGAAGGCACCTTCCAGGATAAGCAGCAGTAGTTCCTCAAGAGGTCTGATCCCGGAGGAGCAGAAGGGCAGACGGGAGGCTCCAAATGGAGCTAGAGAAGCTCAAGCTGGAGCATGAAAGAGCGCTCCAATAGGAACTAGCCATGCTCAAAAGAGAGGCAAAAAAGAGAAAATCACCATGGAGGAGAATAAGATGATTTTGTCTCAAGAGCTGAGCATGAAGGAGCTGTATCTAAAAAGCAGGTCCAGCATATATGGTGGCAGCAGTTCTACAGTGCAATCTGAGGGAACGGTGCATCTACCCAAGGATGTGGTGAAGGAGTTTGCTGTGGGGGATGACATAGAGCAGCGGTTCAGGGGATAAGAGGTGGCATTGAGAATGAACAGGATCCCTGAGAGACACTGGAGGGCAGGCCTGTGGAATTATGTCTCAGTGAAGGAGAAGGACACCATGTTACAATTAGATCCCACCATGAAAGAAGCCCTAACCAGGAGGTGTGGTCTCACCCCAGAAAGTTACCAGGTAAAGGTTAGGGAAAGTACTAAACTTGGTTCTCAAACATGGGTGGAGTATGTGGATTTCTTTTGCAGAGCACTGGATGGTTGGGTGACGGGCAGCGAGGTAACAGACTATCAGGGGCTCTACAATTTGCATGAGATCACCTGTCTCATCATTATTTTCCAGAGCTGCGCCACCACTTGATTAACAGCAAGCTTACTGACCCCAGGAAACTTGCCAAGGAGTCGGACTGCTGACTCAGCACAGGGGACCAACAGAAGTTGTATTTGGGAGACTCATCCACGGGTGGGCAGGGTCTACAGCAGAAGAAGGAGGGGGGGGGACAAAGATTACCAACCCCCTGTTGAGAAGAAGAGTTGGTTCCTTCAGGAAAGCTTGCAGGGAAGGAACTCCTAAAGTGTTTTGTCTGTAATCAGGAAGGGCATTTCAGGGGGAGTCCCAGGTGTCCCAAGCTGGCACAGCCCCCCACTGGTGGGAGGATACTAGGGGTGGCTAGTGTAACGCATGGGGAGGAGTTAGTGGTGGGGGGCCAGCTGAGTTAACCCTAGTCTCCCTGAGTGAGGGTGAGGGGGTCCAGAGAACCCTCATGCCTGACAACACTAAGAAGTACAGAAGAACCTGGAGCCTGAAACAGTGGCCCAGGTGCTTGCCAGGAGGTGGAGGTGCAAGGTGCTTGGAAACCCACTCCTGAGATTTCCTACAGTCTAGGAGGAGGCTGAACCTGAGGGGGGCGTCCCAGAACCCACAGGGGAAGAAGAGGCGAAACTGGGGGACCAACCTGAGCTGATCCATTGGCAGCAGGAAGGAGGCCCCACCAGGGAGGAGTTATGCGCAGTGCAAAAAGGGTTCCCCACTCTTGAGGGTTTTCGGAAACAGGCCCAGGTCCAGGCAGCTGGTGACGCCTCTGGATCTCACGTGATCTATTGGGAGAATGATCTCCTGTATAGCAAGCCTATCCCCAGTGTTTAAGAGACTTTCTTCTGGATCTGGCTCATGATGTGCCACTGGCAGGTCATTTGCGGCGGACAAGACTTTTGACAGACTTGTCACCCACTTCTATTGGCCCCAAATGAGGAAGAACTCAGATGCATTTTGCAGGACCTGTCAACCTACCAGTCGAGTGTCAAATCTGGGTAGAGGTGCAAGGCTCCTCTTCAACTGTTTCCCATCATGAGCACCCCTTTTGAGCAGGTGGTGGGGTGTTGACCTTTGTGGGGCCTCTGGACGCCAAAACATCCATGGGCAACAGGTCTTGGTGGACCATGCCACCCAATACTCGGAAGCTGTCCCCTGAGGACAGTGACTACGCCCACCGTGGCCAGGGCACTCATGGGGATCTTCACCCATGTGGGTTTCCTGAAGGAGGTGGTATCTGACCGGGGTACCAATTTCATGTTGTTGTGCATGAAGGCCATGTGGAAGGCTTGTGGTGTTACCTACAAGTTCACCACGCCTTACCACCCACAAAACAATAGGTTGGTTGAAAGGTTCAGCCATGCCCCGAAGGGCATGATTATGGGTCTCTCAGAACCCATGAGCTGGGATGTCTTGTTACCATGCTTGTTGTTTGCCTACAGGGAGGTACCACAAAAGGAGGTTGGCTTAAGCATTTTTGAGCTTCCGTGTGGGTGCGCTGTATGAGGGCCTCTCAGTTTGGTAAAAGAGGGCTGGGGGCAAGCTCCTAAGAAGCCCCCCTAGGATGTATTCTGTTACATACTGGCTTCAGGAACCAGACAGCCCGCTTCTGGAAACTTGCCCAGGAGAATCTGGAAGCTAGCTAGGAGGGCATGAAACCCTGCTATGACTACAATACCACTCTGGTTGAGTTTCAGCCTGACCAGAAAGTGTAGGTTATGGCCCGGTGGAACCCCATGCTCTGCAAGACCGATGGTCTGTGCCATTTGAGGTGAAGGAGCTCAAAAGTAATGTCACCTACCTGGTGGGCATGCAGACTATGGAACCCTTTGAGGGTCTTTATGTGAACCGCCTCAAGACGCACTTTGAGAGGTCTGAGTTGACCATGCTCTTGGTCACAGATGATGGGGTGTAAGAGGAGAGTGAACCTCTCCCTGACCTCCTGTCTTCTATAGAGCAGAATAGGTCAGTGGAGGGTATGAGCCTCTACCCGACTCTGATCCTAGAACAGCAAAGGGACTGTTGTCAGCTACTGGGCCAGTTCGCCTCCATGTTCTGACTCATCCTGGGGTCACTGAGTGGGGTATCCACAGTATGCCACAGGAGCAGCCTGCCTGTTAAGCACAAGTCTTTCAGATGGAATGATAGAGTTTGGAACTACATCAAAGAGTAAGTCTCTATGATGCTGGAGTTAGGGATGATTGATCACTCCAACAGTCCTCGGTCCAGCCCAGTTCTGGTCCCCAAGGCTGAACTGAGGTTCTGTGTTGTCTACCATGAGTTAAATGCTATTACCAAGACTGACGCGCACCCCACCCCCGAGCTGATGTGCTCATTGACCGGTTGGGAGCTGCCAACTTCCTCAGCACGTTTGATCTAACATCTGGGTACTGGCAGATTGCCTTGACTGAGGGGGTGAAAGAGAGGTCTGCATTCTAAACGCCAGAGGGGCAATATCAGTTCCGTGTTATGCCCTTTGGGTTGAAGAATGCCACTGTGACATTCTAGAGGCTGGTCAACCAGGTTCTTGCTGGGTTGGAGAACCTCGGTGCTGCCTACCTAGATGACATCACTTTGTTTAGCTCCAGCTGGTAGAACCACCTGCACCACCTCCAGGAAGTGTTGAGGGCCCTGCAGAGTCCGGGCCTCACTATCAAGGCAAGTAAGTGCCAGATAGGGCTGGGGTTTGTGGTATACTTGTGACACCAGATAGAGAGCAGTCAGGTAGTGCCGCTACAAGCTTAAGTTGACACCATTTTGGCTTGGGCAGCCCCCAAGACCCAGACAGAGGTGAGGGCCTTCTTAGGCCTTGCTGGATGCTAAAGGCGATTCGTCAAGGGGCATGGCACCATTGTTGCCCCCTTGATGGAGCTGACTTCCAAGAAACAGCCACGTTGGGTGATCTGTACAGAGGTGTGCCAGATCACTTCTGATGCCCTGAAGGAGGCCTTGTGCACTCCACCTGAACTCAAGGCACCTGACTTTTCCAAGGAATTCGTGGTGCAGGCAGAATGCCTCAGATCATGGTGTTGCAGCTGTGTTTTCACAGCTAAACAAAGAGGGCCTAGATCAACCTGTAGCCTTCATTAGTAGCAGGTTACTTCCCAGGGAACAGAGTTTAAGAGCAATAGAGAGGGAATCTTTTGCTATGGTCTGGGCACTGAAGAAGCTAAGACCCTACTTTTTTGGGGACTCACTTCCAGGTTCAGACAGACCACAGGCCCCTCAGATAGTTAATGCAGATGAAGGGTGAGAATCCTAAACTGTTGAGGTGGTCCATCTCCCTACAGGGAATGGACTTCTCTTTGCAACACCGTCTAGATTCTTCCCCCTAAGGGATGAGAACTCCCAAGAGGTTGGGTAGCTCTCCCCACTTTCAGCAGTGGGGGCACACATGTTAGGCCTGGCAGCTCTTGGTGTGGTTTCCCTTTTTGCTTATGACCTCCTGTTTTGATCCTGTGCTGAATTTCGTTTTTTGCTGGCTTTAGGACTCTGGGCACTTTTGCCGCTGCTGACCAGTGTGAAAGTGCGAGTGCTCCATGTATAAAATGCATTGGTGATAGGTTTCTCCATGGTTTGCATATTTGATTTACTATTAAGTCCCTAGTATAATGCACCAGGTGTGTCTAAGACCTGTAAATCAAATGCTACAAGTAGGCCTGCAGCACTGATTATGTCACCCACATAAGTAGCCCTGCAAACATATCTTGGGCCTGCCATTGCAGTGCCTGCGTGTGAAGTTTTAAACTGCCATATCGACCTGGCACGTGCACCTACTTGCCAGGCCCAAACCTTTCCTTTTATTACATGTAAGTCACCCATAAGGTAGGCCCAAGGCAGCCCCATGGACAGGGTATACCGCATTTAAATGGTAGAACATGTATTTTACATGACCTGATGGAGAAATACTACTAATTTAGTTTTTGTATTATTTCAATACCTATTTCTCCCATAGAGTAACACAGGGATTGTCTTGAAATATTTTTTTAAGTGCATTTTCCCATTGGGACCCAATAGAGATATGGAGTTTGCGGTCTCTGAACTCACAATTTAAAAATGCATCTTTTGGTGAAGTTGGTTTTTGAATTGTAGGTTTGAAAATGCAACTTTTAGAAAGTGGGCATTTTCTTGTTTGACAATTATGTGCCTCTGTCTATCTGCTGAATGCATGTCTGGGTCTAGACAACAGTTGGGCTGTTTGTGCATTCACTCTAGACAGTCACTCAAAGGGAGCTGAGGTGTGCCCTGCATATCCTGATGGCCATCACCAGGCTGATGGGTCTTCCTGAGTTAGGGTGGTGGGAGGAGCTGACACTTGCACATGAATGGGCTGTATCTGTCCTCACACAGAGCAGTCTTTAACTCCCTGGAGTGTGTCTGTGGCCAGGACAGGGAAAGGCAGGGTCTTGTGCACCCCAAAAGACTTCTCTTTGAAGTTTGCCTACTTCAAAGACAGAAATGTATACAAGCACTGGACCTCTGACAACACAAAGTTAAAAAAACGTCTGAAGTGAGGACATTCTGCCAGGAAGAAGAGCTGGATGCCGTAAGAGGGACTGCCACTCTACCTGTTGCTTTGTTGTGTTGACCTTCTGCTTGCTGCTTCTGTCCTGGGAATGAAAGGACTAGCCTTGGCTTTCTACATCCAGCTTTACAAGGTTCTCCAAGGGCTTGAACTGAGCTTGCCTCCTGTTAAGAAGTCTTGGGGCCATGAGAGGCTTCACCTGCTAGCACCTGGGCTTTCTTGCTGAGAGTCCTGATTTGCCAAGTGGTGCCACATCCAGTTTCTGGTCCCTTGGAGGTGAGCTCTGGTGCAGCCAAGAAGAAACTAAGCACATTGACTCCAGAGTGACTTCGGAGCCGGTGCCGCTCTTCGACTTTGAGCCGCTGCCTGCACCAGAACCGTGGCTCCCGCTGAGTGCAACAACCCTAACCTGCAACACAGGCCAGACGCAGTGCCTCGAAGTCCCGCCACAGCGTGAGTCCTGAGTGCTGCCACCGACATCTATGACACATGACTCCGACTCCACAGCAGCATCTGTGACTACGTAGTGTGATTGTAACACCGCAAAGTTGATGCCTTACATCTTGACCTGCTAGATACATTGACCTCGCCTTGTCATAAGGAACCAATGCTTCTCCATCGACGCCGCATCACCTCCCCTGCAAACATAAGGAACTTTCAACTCGCCTCCCCGGTAGCAGTAAGGAACCAATGCCGCACCAGCTCCAACGATGCCTCCCCGACTTCATATAACATCTTTGCTTCCTCATCGTTTTCCATGGTACTGTACCCGGGGTCCTTGCGACTCCGTGACCGCCTGCACTCCCTTGTAAGTGGCACCAGACTGTTAAAAACAACTCTGTCTGGACTCCATTATAGCCCCAGTTGGAGCTATTGTGTTTCTAAGCGCTATACTAAGATTTAATCTTTGAAAACTACTATCTTTACTTGTGTATGTTGGATTTTTGTCGTTTTGGCCTGGTTGTTCTTAAATACATATTGACTATTTTTCTAAATTGGTGTGGAGTACTTTTATGATGGTGTGTGTGTGTGTTTGTTTGTTTCTGAGTGTGTACACACAAATACTTTACACATTGCCTCTGAGATAAGCCTAACTTCTTGAGCCAATCTACCAAGGGGGTGAACAGGAGCTATCTTTGCTGTGAGACTCCTTACCCTGACTAGAGTGAGGGTGCCTTCTTGGACAGGGTGCAAACCACTGCCAGCTAGAGACCCCATTTCTAACAGTCATCATGATGGAGGTATTCCACCGCCTGAGGAGCATCCTGCTACCAAACAAATGGATGGCAAGGCTGGATCTAGAAGAAATCTACTTTATCATTCTGATATTCATTCCGCACAGATGCTTTCTGCAATTTCAGCGGCCACACCAAGTGTACGAGTTTGTAGCCCTGCCATCCGAATTTTCCTCCTTTCCCTTGTGCTTCACCAAGATGCTCATATTGGTGGTGGAGCTCCTGCATTCCAGGGGGATCGGAACGATCATCCATCTGGACGACATTCTTATCATGGAGCAACATGCATGCCAGTTGTTTCACAACTTAGCCTTGACTCAGTTGCTCTTGCATGATTTGGGCTTTATTGTCAACAAGAAGAAGTCAGTTTACAAACCTACACAAAGCATTGTATTTCTGTGTTTTGTTATAGAATCCATTCAACTGACCTTGTGTCTCCCATAGAGAATGATGGCTCTCATTTGCAAAGAGTTGTGAAAGTCATTGAGCTGGAGACAATCACAGCGAGATATCTGGACAGGATAGGGTGACTGTTAGCCTCATCAATTCAGGTGATTTTTCTCGGACCACTCCATTATTGTGCTTTGCAGCGACTGAAAGCAGCTCACTTATTGAAAGAGCTGACTTATGCCACAGAGATCAACCTTCCCCAAGAGACCAGAGTGGAACTACAGTGGTGGCTCGATTAAATTTAGAAGTTGAATGGCAGGGCCACTTGTGGCTCTGCCTGACCTTGAAATAGAGTCTGATGTGAGCAGATTGGGTTGGTGAGCCTGATGTGGAGATATAACTACAGGGGGCCAATGGTCGTTTCAGGAGAGCTAGTTACTCGTCAACTGTTAAGAACCCCTGGCGGGGTCCTTTGCGGTGAAATGTCTCACAAAAGAGAAAGATTCATGTGTTATCCTTTTGATAACAGACAAAGTATTGGCAGTCCAAACACATAAATCATCTGGGAGGCAGGAGGTCGAGACTGCTGGCGAAGCTGACCTGGGTCTTTCACAATGAGCTTCTGGAAACTGGATCCCTCGATGTTCAGCAGTCTGTCACAATAGGGTCGTGCGAAGAGGATTCCTCTGCCTCACAAATGAACGCTCAACTCCTGCATTTCTTCATTCGGAGACCAGACCAAGTGGCTGAAGCGAGGGACGCTTTTCTCCAGGTTTGGGCAAGATAGTGGGGTACTTGATTTCTTCATTCTCAATGACAACTAGGCTCAGGTCAGGAGCCAGAGAGTGATGGTGTGCCTGGTGGTGCCATTATGGAGGTCCCAAGCATGGTTTCCAGCCAGCTGTTCTGCTTGGCATTTTCTGTCCTACTTCCCCCAGAGTCCTCGTATTCTTCTGGATAGGCATGGCAGATCACATATCTGGCAATTGTGGGAGCACTTCAGTTGATGGCGTAGCAGATTACAGAAGTTGCTGGGACATCCCAAGACTTTTTGGTGTATGCGTCTTCGCTCATCAGGAAGGCCTCGGCAGACTCTCAATTTTCTGTCTGAGCTGGGGAAAGTGGCATGGCTTACCACATGGTCAACACTTTTAGAATGCGTATTTCAGCTGGCCATATGCCTCTGAACGGTACTTTGATCGGGGAACATCCCTTAGTCTGTAGACTTTTGAGGAGGAGTATGTTTGTCTCTTCCTCCTGAACCAAGATAGTCATCTTCGAGACGTGAATGATTTCTTGTGCTTTTGGAATGACGGGTTGGGTAACGTACTCTTATCAAGGAAGCAATTATCAGGTAAGTCAGCTATGCCTTTATGTCCGATTTCATGTGAAACGGTTTCAGATGTACGGGCCTTGGATATATCATCCCAAATGTTTTCTCCAGAGGAGGTCTTGTTCGTTGTATCAGGATATAGAAAATCTCATACCAGGGCAATTCAATATCCTGTTTTCCCAGGTAATCCGAAGTTATGTGTGGTGCGATGCATCAGGGAGTATGAAGCATTAACGGAAATGTTGAGACCTACGGGTACTTGAAAATTGCTAATAGCAATTAAGAAACCATATAAACATGCCTCCTCTCAAGGTTGCCAGATGGGTAAGATGGAACATGTCAGAAGCAGGCATAGATATTTCACTCATTGAAGCCTGTCCTGCAATAGGGCCATGGCATCCAAAGCGTTAACTGTGGTAAGTTGGTTGGAAGACATTCTTCATGCGGCTGATTGGTTGTCGGAATCCACCTTTAAGAAATTCTGTTTCAAGCTGGTGACAGGAGTAGCATCTTTGGTCGTGAGTAAGCTTTAAACTTGCTAAATCCGATCCTCTGGTCCTGACATAGAATATAAAATGTCCTACCTATCTTGCAGGAAAGTTTCCGTTCTATCAAAGACAGGAGGCAAGGATTATCCCACCAAACATGGTATCCTACCAGTTGTGACTAGACCCTTTTGGGAACAGAAAGAACTGTGTTTGGTATAGGTATAAGGTTTTTGCTTTCGATCCAGGTGATTGCAACGTTACTATCTGATATTAATTGAAGTTGTTGGATGTTTTAAAATACTATTTCATTCTTTTTCAGGAGGAGACCAAAAACAGGAATTTTTATGGGATTAAGGGCTGCAGGGTGTTTTCCACATAAAGAAATAGAAAGGACTTTTCCATGGAGACTGTTTTATGTAGAATCTGAATGGTGAACTGTTTGCTGTCACTACATTGAATTGTATTCTGACTCATGGGAAATGTAGTCCTGGTATACTGTTATACTGTTATACGGTTACACAGGGTTTGGCTGCTGAGAACATAAATAGAAGAAAGTATGCATATCCCTCGCTTTGTGACTTTGATAAATCTGAAACTTTAATTCATAACAGCTAGAAAATTTGATATTCTTTCTGCCCAAACAAGTTATTCAAGACTGCTCTCTGAAGGGCTTCCTTCAAAAGTGTGTAAAACCTTTCCACCATACCTTTCACTTCTGGTTGGTACAAAGAAAGTTCTCATACGTAGTTTATATGTGAACAATCTAAGAAGGTATCTGTGTGTGGGCATGCGGCTGTGGCAACTTAAAGCATAATGTTCAGCTTCTTTGCACACCTAGATTACAGCGCCTAGCTCTCCGCACATTCGTCATTCATCCCCAAATGAAAATAGCCATCGCAATCCCTCTCCTGTTGCATGCATTAACAGAAGTTTGTGAAACTGTTAGATTCCATAAATGTGAATTTATCAGGTGCCTCTGCAAAGGGCTTGCAAAGACCCAAGAGTGACTCTGGAGTAGTGGCGAATCGGATAATGATATCATAATGACCGGTTGTAAAGGATGAAGAATGCACAGCGGGCAAAATAGAGGTTACAATTTTTGCATTTCTAAAGGATCAATCCACTCAGATTAAGGTGCAAAGATATATATATCTTAATTAGCACAACAAACAGCGTTCAGTGGGACTTATGTGCTCCGTCGAACTGGCAAGTAACCAACACCTTAGAAATCTGTTAAGTTTGTAGATTATTAACCAGTGTACCAGAATAATGTTGCGTAGTCTGTTTAAAGAATGTCAGGAGCAGAGTATATGACCCATAAAGTGTTCCCACAACACAAACTCACAGACACAAACTGACATTACCTAAGACTCGCAATACTTGTTTAGTCTTGGACACCTCCTGGAAGGTGCCCCTTTTTTCTTCCCATCTTCCAATTTTTAAGTCCCTCCTGAGCGCCCATTTGAATTATTTATTGGGGCTTGCCTGGACTGGCATCTTCAACAACAGCAGACCCCCAACGGGCTGCACATTTTTTTTAGGGATGGCAACTATGCTGTTTACGTCACCCCCAAAATATACAAACCACTCTACAACAGTGGTTCTTTACCTGTGGGCGGAGGACGCCTGGGGTGTGCAAGGCCTACCCAGGGGGACTGGCACTGTTTTAAATTAAGGAACATGATTAGAATTAATCATGTTTATACAAACAAAGAAGCAAAATTACAATTGTGGAAAAGTCTTCTATATTAGATTGTGATATTTGAAAATTAGTTTAGTATATAATTGTTTTGGTATTTTTGTACATTGTTTTGAGGTTCACCTCATAGAATTTACTTAGGCCGAGGATCCCCGGCTTCCAATAATAACTCATTGTTAGTTCTCAGATTCTAGTAATTAGTCAGTGGGGGTTCACAGAAGTCAAAAGGTTAAGAACCACTACTCTGTACCTCTGGAACTGTACCTTTCTACTATGATCTCAACTGCCATCGCAACTGTGCCCAGACAGTGGAAAAGAAGTGCAGTTTTGCAGAACAAACTGAGTAGTTGGGGTGCAGTGGTGAACTAGACATAGTTTACAGCTGAGCTGCACTAATCTTTGTCCCCCACAAGTGGCGACAACATATCCTGTGTGTTTGTTCCATATATGCCTTCTTTATTTCCCATTGTAGATAGCATGTTAGTGGGTTTGGTCCAGAGCTGTGTACCATGGCTGTCTTTATCTTCCCTTTCGCTGTGCCTGATTTGTTTTGGCCAAGGTACTGCACCTCTACATTTGAATGCTATCATTGCTAGTGGGGCAGTCTCCTTGAGCATCCAGCACAAGGGTGGAGAACCGTGCATATACACCCTTGAAAGATCACATTTTTCTGTTGATTTTGTTCTGTTGATAGTGTAGGCTTCCCTTGCAGACCCAGTCTGTCCTCAGGAGGAAGGTGTAGTGGATACTCCTATTTTCACGAACATGTCCTAAAACCTTCAAACCCCACGTTACATGTTGTTAAGCAAACTTACACTGTGTACATCAAAGAATACATAACTCACGATGTGTCATCTACAGGAGCTCCCAAATGACCCCATTTAGTTTTAAATCAAATAAAATGTTTACATGTAGATTGAGTTTGTTTCCCACTTGTTTCAACCGTCTTTGTTTTTTAACCCTGACTTTCGGGTTTCAGCAGAGCTTTACAAATCCCATCAAATAATTTCAATAGTTATACTTATTCCATGCCCAAAGTCTTTGTAATAAATTATGACATATGTAATGTAATCTGTCATGAGCAGTAGGTGGAGGAGGAGGGTTGTACCATTCGCCATAACCTGTGAATTTCAATGGAATTTAGTTCGACATTTGAAGTTTTTTTTCAGGGGAATTACTATCTTTTTTTATTTCAAATGTTATTTTTGTTTCTGGCTCTAGCACTACAACAGCCTTTGTACAATTTTTTTATGTTATAATTTAATTATATAGGCCCTCATTATGACTATGGCTGGCGGCAGAGGCCGCCTGCAAATGTAATTCCACCATCATGCCACTCGGGCGGGCTGAATCCTGCCAGCCCTAATTTGAGTTCCCTGCTGGGTCGGTGGCGGAAACAGTGTTTCCACCCCCCGGCCCAGCAGGGAACAGGGCCTTAACATTGCAGCCGGCTCCTAATGGTGGCAATGTGGCAATGCAGTAGGAGCAACAGCACCTGTCGAGCATTCCACTGCCCGTAATTCGGGTCTTGAAATGTACGATTGGGCTTTGCATGGCCCTGCCCCTCTCCGAGTCCCCCATTCCGCTAGCCTTTCGCCATGGGCAGGCTGGCGGATGGGGACTCGTAATCCCTGGCGTTGTCGGTGGTGGAACCATGGCGTCTCCACCGTGGTCATAATGTGGCAGTTGGACCGCCACAACTGTGGTGGTTCGGTGACTGCCGGGGTCATAATGACCCCCATAGTCTTGATCAGAGTATGAAACCGGTGAAGGTTCTTTGGCAGTGCACAGCAAGCACTATGTTTTGGCCTCTCCATCCTTAGTACCTGTTGTGAACAGCCTTTGCCTTTGAGTAACATGAAGTGGGCGCAGGGCATGTCTCATACCAAAGGCTCCTCCATAGTTTGCATTGCCTATCCCTACCCACGAACTGCATGATCTTGCTATTGGTTTTCTGCATCAATTTTTCTGCATTAGATGCACCATCTCCAATAATGTTTACTTCTGCCTCATATAACTCAATTTTTGCAAGAGCAAAATATGCATTACTTTTGAAAAAGGTTTTCCAGTATGGCCTCACCGTTCCTAAGACTAATGAAGAATGACTCCCCATTCCTTTTCCTTCATTTATTTTTGTTTAGTAACATTCGTTTTTCGTTTTTAGATTAATAATGTGCCACACATGTTTACTTTCTATAGATTGTTGTCTAACATATTTAATTGCTGTTTTCCTGTTTTGCATGATGAATTCCTGCATGCTAGCTTGTGATAATTATGCTTTTCTCCAATCAACACAGCTAAACAGCTATTTCTGGTACGCACATTTTTTGGCTTAAGAATAGATATATTTATTCAGAAATCATTAGCCCGTGTACCATGGTCATCCAAGTTGGAGACGATGACTAACTTTGTAATTTGCATAGACCTTAGTCTTGCTGCTCTGTCCAGACTGTCTTTGGTTTCTATGAATTCCCAAAGGAGTCCCGTCACTCTTCACCACATAGTAAAGACTGGAACCCGTGTGAAATTGAGCTAAGTCAGATGGATCTACCTGAGACTTCTTAAAGCGGGGGACTTACTACTGTTTCTTCCAGTTTTCTGTGGACATAGCCTGATACAAGAGAGAGCAGTGCACCAATTTTCGTAAGATTAGTGCTAGTTAGGGTGCAAAGGATGGTTTCTTTTCAGGGGACAAAGGTTTCTTTTCTCAATGTGGATCAAATATTGTCTGTCTCATAGTGGCTCAAAAATAGAAAACATCTGTCTGCCTTGATCTGTTTCATTTTCTTAGAACACTCTCCTGAGTGCCTTGAGTTGCCCTATATAAATATATTTGTACATTTTGGTCTAAAATAGGTTTCAGTTGCTCACATAGCTTTTGTTGGGGCTTATAAACCATTGTGTTAACCTGCGGTTTCCTTAAGACTCCTCAATCTTTGAGAATTCTTTAGAGGGGAGTTTAGCATTATCATATTTGGTTAATGAAAAATGTCCCTTTTAAGCTGACACCAGTATACTTATCCAGTAACATGCTGCTTAAGAAAATGATAACCTTGAAGACTATGTAGGTGTGGGGTGTCCTTCATTTTAAGTACATATGTGCGGCTCATTCACTTTAAGGGTGACCTATAACTTTATATGTGACTCTCAAAATTTCTCTTTCATCCTTATTTGCACAGAACTAACCTGGAAGCATTGCAAAAGAAGCTGGAAGAACTCGAGCTTGATGAACAGCAGCGCAAGCGCCTTGAGGCTTTCCTTACCCAAAAGCAGAAAGTTGGTGAGCTCAAGGACGATGACTTTGAAAAAGTGTCAGAGTTGGGAGCCGGCAATGGTGGTGTGGTCTTCAAGGTGTCCCACAAACCTTCGGGGCTCATCATGGCACGAAAGGTAAGGAGGATGCCGGCCTTACAGATAGCTGGCCTCACTTCTGAAGAGAGAGACCGGATCAAGAGCTTTAGTAGATGTGGATTAGGGCCTTCCTTTGTAAATGGGCGGGAAGGGTTGGTGCTTTTCCTGAGATCCTGGGGGAGAAAATAATTTAGGTCTAAAAATTGGTCCATTGCAATTGGGACCACGTGCCCCGTCCCATGCCTATATCTATTAAGTATTTATCTACTTGGTTCAAATTAAATAAACCTTTACTACATTTCCTCGCTTGCATCAGGCTGCTGAATGGAAGCCCAATACGGGAATATGTGGGCTTAATGATGTGGAACAAGTGGTTCTTATGGTCAGGCTGAGGAGTGGCTCTATTTGCGTTCATGTGAGCCTGCCCTTTGTATGGAAGGACTGAGTGGAGGTTGTAAGTGGACTCGCTTCAGTTACATGGGCTTGTCGTGTGGCTGATGGGATGGCTTGTGTGTTGCCTTTTACGATGGCTCATATAGCTGGAAAGAACTGTACCTGCTCTGTTTTTCGAGGCTGAGGACTTTTGAGTATGTGGACCGACTTCCCTCCTCTAAGCCTGCCTGTACATGAACAGGCTGTGATAGTCTAAGGGGTTTCGTCTTTATCTGTGTTTTCCTGAGATCCTGGGGGGAGAGAATAATTTAGGTCTAAAAATTGGTCCATTGCAATTGGGACCACGTGCCCCGTCCCATGCCTATATCTATCTTCCGTAGATGTACCGTCTATGCATAGGTGGGGGGTAAAATATATGAAAATATATATCGTCATTAATTTAGCCTGTTACATTTGGTCACTGTAGAGGAAGAGGACAGGACCTCTAGTATGTCATAATCTGAGCTGTCTTGTGTTTTAGAGAGACAGTATAATGACATACAGTCACCTTTACCAAGGCCTGCCCATTGCATGCTGTGGCTGTGGTGACAAACACCAGTTTTAGCAGACCTTGTTCTATGTTTGGAGAGATAGCTAGCATATAAGCTGCCTCTTTCATTTGCCATGCTGTGTGTATATTAGAAGGCATAAGAGAGGATGATGATATAACTGGTCTAAGGGTTGGAAAGTAGTGCTTTCTATGTAGTAGGCAGGGGATTATATGTTGAGGTACATTAATTTATGTAGTTTTTGTAAAATGCAATATTCACTATTTCCAGCATTCTTTGGTGCTGTTTGATGCTATTGTCCCACTAGTTGATTGGCCAAAAGGGAGCAATTTCCCATGTAGGCGAAGGGTGTGTAGCTGTCGGCCTCAACTTTGAGGTGTGTCTCCTGGTGATGGGTTGGTGTGGAGCATGTGTTCACTTAAGGGGTAAGATATTATGACTCTCCACCTCCTCCAATGTCTGCCTGTTCCTACTCCTAGTTAAATTGTGATGGCTGATCCTAAGGTCTTTTTGTTCTGGTGTGTAATGTTGCAGTTCTAATTAACACCATGATTCTCCATATTCTCCCTGTCCCCCTGACTACTGTCTTTGGCTATTGGCTCTCACCATGGAAGATCTCCATGAGGGGCATCATCTAAAGACTTGTCTCTTACCTCTGTGCGGATGTGGGTGTGTGTAATCCTTGTTGTGCCTTTGGCTTTGGTGCTGGCCATGGTGTGCTGGTTCTTTGGTGGTTATCTTTCTGATGTTCATTGATGTTGCTTTGGGTGTACTTGGCAATACTCGTGGCCTGTATCAGTCGCCTACAATCGCCATTTTGTAAAGGATGGTGTGGACCTTCCTTCAATAATCTGGGCCTACTTGATTCATGCAGAGATAACCGAGATAAAACTGCATTCTCTTCTATTGTCAAGGTTGTTTCTTTGCATAGAGCGGCATAATTGTGATTTTCTGTGTAGCCCCGACTCCTTTACCATTAATGACCAACGTTTCTGCCCTTTTTATATGTATTTTAGTGTTTGTAATCTACAGCTACACCTGCCAAAGAAAAGTAAACCGCACTTTATTTTTTTCTAGTTAATTCACCTGGAGATCAAACCAGCAATTCGAAACCAGATCATCCGTGAGCTGCAAGTTCTGCATGAATGTAACTCCCCATACATTGTGGGTTTCTATGGGGCATTCTACAGTGACGGAGAGATCAGCATCTGCATGGAACACATGGTAAGAGCTCCTGTGCTGTTTGGGCTACTTCTCAGTTGGTACTGAAAGCGCATCTCAAGATGGTACATTCATTGCTCTGTCAGTGCACACATTTAGCAAGCTTGAAGCCGTGCACACTGCCGAATGATTTTGTGCATCCCTCTCAGTTGTCGGATGCTTACCAACAAGTCCGTCAACAGGCATCATCTCCACATCTAGATTTCTTACGAAATATAGCCATTATTGTATGTCATACCATAAATGCACTGTTTACACCAATATGTATTGCTGTAATGTGCATCCTTTGCATGTTTTCATGTAAACCTATATTGCATTCCACAGAAATGGCTCTGAGCTGCTGGTTGGAGGCTTGTTTGACGGTAAACTAACATCCAGTTTAATTCTAAAACAAAATGTATAATTTGTTGCAAAGCCACAATAGCTTGACTGCTGTTGGTTTCATGAACCCATGTCTACAGGTTATTCTTAAACTAAATAGCTGGCCTCCTAAAGCCATGTCTGGCGTACAGTGGATGGACAAAGACCTGACATTGGATGCACAATTCTCATTAGGGCACGAGGTGCTTTGGCACAAGGGCCCAAGGGCATGTGCCAATGGCACCTCAGATATGGTTGTCTTTTATTGCCCAACTGAGAGCAAAGACGCACATTTTCATTCTTTGTATGTGGTGGACAAGGCACCTGTGTTATGTCCCAGCGTAACCTCTTGGAAATATACTAGATGCTGTCCAATATCACTCACATCATCATAGTAGGATATAAAACCAAATAGAATATAAACTGACTACTCTGATTCTGGTCAACAAATATTTCAGAAAGGGAAAGGTGCCCGGATTCTGAAAGCACTTCAGTACCATACAACTGGTGAGAATGCTCTGTACAAACGTATGGAAAATTCTTGTAGTACATTAGGTAAGTACAGAGATGGCTAACCTACATTGATGAAAACATGTTGGCCTCCTGAAAGCAACCCTGCGAGTTTATGGTCACATTAAGGCTGATGAACAAGCTTTTCCTCCTTGAAATATGGCTATGCCCCAGTGGTTAGGAACCTGGTGTTTCACCGGCCCAGTATGTATAACTATTTGGTACTCTTTTCAGGTCAGACAAGAACTGAATGGGCATGGACTCTGCATTTTATTTAGTTGTGGGAGTAGGTTTTAATGCACACTGAGTGGGCAGTACGAGAAGGGGGCTTTGGCATGGAGTTTGAGAAGGTGGCATTAATGCAGCTGGATTTTTCTATCAATGTTGAAAAGTTGAGGTCTGGAACTGCTGTGAAGCTTGGAAGTCTTGCACTAGTAAGTTGTACGAGTGTGACAAGTTGACACCGCTTTGATTGCCATCTTGCCAAAGTCAATGTCATATGCTCATTGTACATTCTTCCTGACATTTAGAACAGATCCACTTCTCAGCATGTGCTAAAGAAAAAACTCAATGGGCCATTGTCACATGGAACATTGGATGGTATTTTGATTTTATGGCTGCAGGAACACCCCAAACTATTTTATTTAAAACATCTTAAAAGCAAGAGTGCCAAAAGTAAAAAAAAAAATGTTTTTTCTGACAAACATACACAAAAGCTTCCCTGCAAAACTCTGTAGACATATTTTCACATGGACTGACCCTTAGGTGTGAAGTCGTACTTGTGAGAGTAACAAAAAATAACACATACATCCTATTTTAAAACAATAAATGCAAATGGAACCCGTAGAACATGGCATATCATTGCAAATGTAGGTTGAAAAGACAGGTATTCCTCACTCACTTTATCAAGATCTGAACTGTTGTAAGGATGTAAGGAAATGTTATGTGATTTGTGAAAGTGAGACCACCACAGTCAGCTGATCACTTCTGATGAAGGAGTTGACTAGTTTCCACACTCCCATAGTTATAATGTGATGCAATTTTTGGTTAATTCTCAGGATGGTGGCTCCTTGGATCAGGTGTTGAAAAAAGCTGGGAAGATCCCTGAGCAGATTTTGGGGAAAGTCAGCATTGCGGTGAGTATTGGGCTATCGCTTAATCTACCCCCTAGAAGCCATGGAACAAGCAGAAAGTTGAGCTTGGCCAGTCATTGGCACCTACAACCTGCTGAAACTATGAACGTTTTTATTTTTTTTGTAGGTCATCAAAGGTTTGACTTACTTGCGGGAGAAGCACAAGATCATGCATCGAGGTGAGTAAGATTCTGGGATGCGACTGGAATTGTGAAGTAATAATCCCAGCTGTAGTTAACTTAGAAATGTGGTGAATACTTTCAGTAAGATACTTAAGTATATTTATCCCTGTTGTGTTACTGTCTCCTTTTTGCAAAGTTAAAAAAAAAACACTTTTTTGATTATAACCCTTCAAGTCCTTTCGTTGACCTGTTTCTTGCTTGCTGTGACCCATAATGTTTCTGTGGCATCCTGGGCACGTCACCTCCTGTGGCAACCTGTAGGGTGTGATGACTGATATTAGGTATATGTGAGATGTTTTAAGGGTTCTAAACAAAACCCCTCCTTTGTACTTATTTTAGCGTTTTGAAGAGCTCCTGCTCTTTCAGGGCCTGGTGTTATGACCTATAAAGAGAGAATTCAGAACACAGATGTGCGGCCGTTAAGAGTAGGTGACCATCCAGGCAGCTAAATGGGAAAACTGGCTAGCTCGAACCTTGACTCCTGGTGCACAGACGAAACCCAACAGTGAGATTAGTGTAAGTTTAATGTCCTCATTACTACAAATACCCCTAGCCCCCAGGTTGAGACACACACTTCACACCATTCAGTGGGAGTGTATTACGGGGAACGGAAAATTCATCTAAAAAATTGTCCACGATGCCCCAGTGTGGCGATGATTAGCAGACTCTATGTAAAAAAATAAAATAAATGTTATGTCTATAATCAAAGATATGCACCACTCACCCAACCTTTGTAAATGTGCAATCTCCTGGGGTGATTGTTTTGTTCCAACCACAGCTTTAATGAGCTAAACAATTATAAAAAGGGGACAAAAGTATGTGGCATCAGAAGCTTAAATATCTTAGTTTAAGTCAGTTGGTAAAGCTTTTAGGCATAGGCCTGCTTACTTTCATAGGAGCTTGATTGTATTGGTACAAGTATGGCAGCGCTGTGTGTATCCCGAAGACAGACGGGCAATGTGGAGGGAGTTCATAAGAGTTTGTGATGACGTGCTCATGCTGTCACATTGAATGCACGAGTCATATGCAGATGCTCCTTGCAGCGTGGGCGTGTTGGATGTGTCCCAACTGGACGTCTTAAAGCACCACATAAGTGAGTGGTTTTGTGTGGGGGGGGGGAACAAACTGAATAAAGTTTAGAATGAGTCTCAGAGAACACTACATGGCTCAAACCCTTGCGGGTAAATGCGCTCAAATGGTGGGACAGAAAAGTGGAATACCAGTAAAAGCGACGGCCTACTTTATGAGCTCAGATGTTTAAACAGGATATTGGTGCCCTTTTAACTCACTGAGGTGGCCAATGAATTTACAAATTCTTAAAATTATAACTGGTGCCATGGGATGTTGGTGTTTAGACTGTTTGTATTGTATGTAATGCATAAGACCAGTATTGTTCTTTGATTTATAGGATATTGGTGGCTTTTGCATGGCCATTTTCTGGATGTATTCTCCCAATGAGTCTTACAGTTCTGAACTTCCTTCTCTAAAAAGTGCCCGGTCGTATTTGTGGTGTTGCATTTGCGCCCGAATGCTTGTATAGTTGTATTTTGTAGATTTCTATACATTCCCCAGGTTACTTTGTCAGATAATTAGAAATACCACATAAATACCATATATACACTATTGCAGTTCGTATGCTTCCTAAACTCCCATGATGTTCCTAATGCTAGCTCTAACTGTTTATAATTTATTGTGTATTTACATACTCCTCAGTTGTCCCATGGATAATGGTCCACCATTGAGTGGTAGCGCCGATAGTGTCTTCTATTGTTTTCTCTCTAAGTTTCCTTTGGTCTTGCATGGTTGGAAATGTTTTCTGAAACTTCAGCATATTTTAAATCTGAATAATGGTTTATCAAACCGTATAGTCCCTTGGTTCAACGTGTGGCAGTATTTGGTCACTATATTCTTTGACTGTTTTCAGATGAGGTTAATGCTTTGGATTACACTAAAAGTGTGTTTGACTACTAGTGCTTCTTGGTTAATGCTATTTGCTTTTTACCCCTTGAGGCACATTTTTGTTTGGATATATCTGTTTGTGAGTGCTTTTGCTTGCTCATTTAATTTCTTAATTTCTCCCATTGCTAAGCAATTTCTAATTTTTCCGTTTGAGCCTGCAAAAGCGTGCACTAGTGCATGTGTCTCGCTTGCAAGACACTATTGTATACACAAAGGGCTTGAAGTCCGCCCATTGCATACCATTTGTTGGCTTCACGTCACTCTTCTTTGCAGCCTCCTTAATTGGCCAGTGCAGGTGAAATGTAATTACTGATTATTTCTGTGGAGCAGGGACCAAGCACAGATTGATTCAGATTAATCTGTCTCTGTCTGATGCTCCCGACATGATTGAGGTACTGTTTGTCCTCTCTCCCAGCCCCGCTGCCCTGCTGCTTTCTCCATATCACTTGCACTTTTTTTTATTGTTAAACTGGTTGTTTCTCTTCAGGTGACGGTTTGTAGTACTTTTGTTTTATTGCCAGGCTTCTATTATTGTCATGTTTATTTCGTCTACTTACTCTCCTTTTCTGCTAAGGACAACTTGCAGAGGTAACTCTCCAAAGGTGTAATGTAAACGCGAAGCATAAAAACACAAAGATCTCAGTTTAGGTTGTTTCATTGAAAAATACACTTTCACTGCCCGGACGCCTGCGCAGTGTTGCACCAAGCTCCTAAATAACAAATGTACCATTTCAAATTGTATCAGTTTATTTACTTGGGACTTTTTATATATTACTGCCTGTCCCCTAGGCTACTTCAGAGTGCTGATCGGTTAACTAGCCACAGATTTCACCCTGATACTGGTGCAATTTTAGGTGAGCTGGTGTTGTAAATCTTCTATGGTTTTTTTTTTTTTTTTAAATATGAAATAGGACAGGTGATCTCCTGAGAGCATGTTGGTTTCTATCTCTTAAAATAACGGTGCATATGTTTAATGTGATCACTTCTTAATTTTTATCACACGTCATGCCTCCTTTGCAGTGAAGGGACTTTGCCTTCTTGTAGATGCGGTGTCTCAGATGAGGTGGCTCGTACTAGAAGCTTCTGTGTGCTTTACATGTCTCGTAGATATCTAACGCTGTCTACTTCCTGCTTTGGATAAAAAGTTAGCTTCCCTAAGAGTTAGCACCCATCTATGCCTTACTTAATTTAAAGTCCAATCTAGTCTACTAACAAACTGTTCTCTTGAACACCCATGAATAAAACTCCACAATATTCAATCAGCCATGTTTTGCTGCACCCCCAAGCACTTTGGACCCAGCCCGTTCTTCAGAACAGCTGTTGAGCCCACCTTTTGCAACATTCTCCATACCAAGGCTTGCCGCTTGCTTGAATTCTCATTGCACCTAAAGGCAGAGCTGAATGAGTATTACTAGCTAAATAAATATTAAATGCAAGCATACCAGAGAATTTCCTCTTTCTTTTTCTGTGTATTGGGTTTGACTTTAGGATGGCTACATTAAAAATAAAAACAAAAACTGAAAGGAATAACATGAGATATGTGACAGCACTAGAAGTCTCTTATGGTTGGGTCTTCAGGCAGCTGGGACCAGCTGCATAAATGGGGGGAGACCATGGCAAGCGTCAGAGAGGACAAGGAGCCCGTAAGGGGCCACAGGAGTCCCCAAGTTGGTGCGGCCGCATTGGCTCAATATTACTGATTGAATGCAGTGGATTTTACAGTATTTCGAATCACTAAATTTAAGTGTTTTTGCTATTCTTTTTTAATTTAGCATGGAGAAGCTAACTGGTGAGAGATGTTGTACAGAAGGGCTAAAACCCATTGGCAAAACCAATAGGTCCCAAAGACGAGACCTGTTGGCTTTGCCAGTGCTTGTTTTAAGGTTCTGCCTATAAGGAAGATTCTGCCTTAGAGCACTCTGGTTTTGGTTGATGAACAAGAGAGAGGAATTCTGGCTAGTTGGTTTGTAATGTACCTCAAGGATAAAATCACCATTTGCAGCTGTAATGAGCATGTCTGGAAATGCTAATCTGTTTCTTCTCAGGAAACTCTTAAACTTCAAGTGTGGGTTCCCTCTATTATTACAGTCAACAAACTGGGTAGCCCTTTGTTTTCTCCTGAGTTGTGGGCAGTGTAGCGCTGGTGCTGCAAGAGGGTTGCAGCATGAGTATGGGTTGACAGAATTGCATGTTGTGGGTGGCTCGTGGTTGTTTGCTGTTTGAAGGTGTGCAGACAGCAGTTAGGGAGATTGATGAGTTGAGAACAGTCGAGAGGAGCAGGGGCCGACCAAGCTTGATAGTGATGCAAGTATAGAATAAAGGCATTTACTTACACCCAAGTCGTCAGTCTTTTCAGTATTGGTGATGAGTACCCCTGGACCTGCCCAACGAACCCACTGACAGAGGATTTTGGCCGCAGCACCGTTCAACACCAAAAGCTGAACTCTGTTGTTGGATGAGCGTCACTTTACTGCAAGCCTGTGCACCAATCATATTGGGAAACATAATTCCCAGTTTTGACTGGGCACTTTTGCCTTCTTCTAGCTCTCATTGATAAAGTGGGTGACACCATCATTGTCAAGCAAGAAACTATCTGCAGAGCATATTGGGAAAGATAGTTCCTAGCTTCTTTTGGGTGATTTAATCTCCAAGCAGCTCTTACTGGCTAGAGTGTGGGGGGCGGGGTAAGTTTATTTCTTTGGAGTATGCTCTCTGATAGATGTTTCCCTGACAATACTGATACTACATGGTTGAGTGAGGAGGTGAACTTGGAAATCCTTCGGCGAGACTGAATACATTGCTTGCAGAGTGACTCTGCTGCTTCACCTTGTATTAATTCTATGATATATACTCCTTGCGCATTTCTTTAATACCTTTCATAATTTACTTCTTTATAATAGCAACTCTATTGGTGAGCACCATTGTGGTTGCTATATTGCTTCCACCACCCTTCTTACAAGGTCCAGGAGAACCACCCAGACCCTGGAAAGAATGACATCATGTCTTTAATGTGAATTTAGGAACTGCGGATAGTGAAAGGTTTAGAGCAAGCAGCAAAAGATTCATAGTTGAGCATTTTCTGGGAATGGAAGGCTTATGAGTATTTGCACATCACTGGAATAGTATATAAAGAAGGTGAAGAAATGGATGAATATGAGAAAGCACTAAAGCAATCAAAGAAGCAATCTAGTACACAAAAAAGTCTTGTTTATAGGAGTTACACATTTTTCCCAGGGATCAAATGACTGGTGAAAGTGTTGATATTTACATTGCCACATTGAGAGGGCTGGCAACCCAATATGACTTTGAATTACTCAGGGAGCTCCTTATAAGAGACCACCTAGTTGTTGAATGTTTTGATGAGAAAATTTAAGAGCATCTGTAATCCATCAAAGATTCATCTTAACAGAAAGCAGTGAACATTGTGAATGGAATTCAGTTTTCGCAGGATAAGTGTTAGAAATGGGGTCTCTAGTTGGCAGTCGGTTTGCACCCTGTCCAAGTAGGGACCCTCACTCTAGTCAGGATAAGGGAGATACCCACTCAGACAACCCCTGCTCACCCCCGTGTTAGCTTGGCACTAGCAGTCGGGCTTATCTCAGAAGCAATGTGTAAAGCATTTGCACATAACACACAGTAATAAGTGAAAACACTACAAAAAGTCACCACACCAGTTTTAGAAAAATAGCCAATATTTGTCTATATAAAACAAGACCAAATACGATAAAAATCCAACATACAGTAACAAAAATATGAATTCTGCAAGATTTACTCAAAAATACAGTTCCTTGAAGTCGATAGCTCCACCTGAGGCTATCACGTTGTCGTGATCAACAAAACCAACAGTTCAGGCCAGCTGCGGCGTTGCGGGCCAGCTACGGGTCGGGAAGACCCACAAACAGTACCTTGGATTTGCAGAGCGTCGTGATCCTCACGGTGAGCTCCGGAGAGCATCGTTGCTGACGTCGCAGTGTCGGTTCCAGAGTCGCTGCAGGAGTCGTCGGCCCCTTGAGGTCACACGCGTTGCGTATCGAACTCCAGGCTGATGAAATCAGGTGCACCGGCGTGGATGGCGTCGGGGCTGCGGTGCGAAGCGGGACGATGTGCTGTGTGGTGCCCACAGGTCACGGTGCAGGCAGTGGCTCGGTGACGGCATCCAGCGGTGTCGGTGAGACCCGGGCTGAGGTGTGAAGCGGGGCAGTGCGACATGCGGTGTCCACAGGTCACGGTGCAGGCAACAACGTTGTCGTTGCTGAAGCGCTGTCGTCAGTAGGCCCAAGCCAGCGGTGGGGGACGGGACGATACTTCGTGACTCTCACGAGCGCTGGCCACGGTGCAGACAGGATGCCTGGTGACGACACAGGAGTCGATGGTGCTGGCGCTGGTGTCAGCAGGAGCGTCGTCGTCGGGGATGCCCAGACTGCGGTGTGAGCAGGCAATGCCAGAGTGTGGGGCCCACAGGTCGCGGTGCGAGCATCTGCTCGGTGGAGTCGTCCCATGACGGCGTCGGGGAGACCAGAGTTGCGGTGCAGAGCAGGGCAGTGCGACTCTGTGTGGCGTCTGCAGGTCACGGTGCAGCCCAGCGGTGTCGTTGGCGGGGTCGCAGTGGTTTCTCCCCTTGAACAGCAC
Source organism: Pleurodeles waltl (assembly GCF_031143425.1). Taxonomy (NCBI): domain Eukaryota; kingdom Metazoa; phylum Chordata; class Amphibia; order Caudata; family Salamandridae; genus Pleurodeles; species Pleurodeles waltl. The sequence continues at coordinate 545,384,248 of NC_090440.1, read as the reverse complement.
AAAACACAGTTCCCAGTGCTGCAGGTCGAGGAAACTGAAGTCTTTGCTGTCCCTGAGACTTCCAACAGGAGGCAAGCTCTACTCCAAGGCCTTGGAGAATTTTCTCAAGCAGGACACGCAGCAGAGTTCACCCTTTGCACTCTTTTTAGACAGAAGCCGCAACTGCAGGCCAGTCAAGCAAAGCAACACAGCAAAGGGACAGTACTCCTCCTTCAGTTCTTCAGCTCTTCTCCTGGGCAGAGGTCCCTCTTGGTTCCAGAAAGATTCTAGAAGTCTGGGGTTTTGGGTCTTTTTCTTATACCCAGTTCTGCCTTTTCGAAGTTGGCAAACTTCAAAGCAAAGTCTCAAGTGTTTGCAAGATCCTTCCTTGTCCAGACCAGGCCCCAGACACACACCAGGGGGTCGGAGACTGCATTTTGTGAGGGCAGGCACAGTCCTTTCAGGTGTGAACACCACTCCTCCCTCCTCTCTAGCTCAGATGGCTCAATAGGATATGCAGGCTACACCCCTGCCCCCCTTTTGTGTCACTGTCTAGAGAGGTGCAAAGCAGCCCAACTGTCAAACTGTCCCAGATAGACAATCCACAAACAGGCAGAGTCACAGAATGGTATAAGCAAGAAAATGCCTACTTTCTAAAAGTGGCATTTTCAAACAGACAATTTAAAAAACAACTCAACTAAAAGATGTATTTTTAAATTGTGAGTTCAGGGACCCTAAACTCCACATTTTTATCTGCTCTCAAAGGGAGTCTGCGCTTAATTTAAAGGCAGCCCCCATGTTAACCTATGAGAGAGCTAGGCCTTACACAGTGACAACCGAATTTGGCAGTATTTCACCATTAGGACATATGCAACACACTAGTATATGTCCAACCTTAAACATACACTGCACCCTCCCCAGGGGGCTACCTAGGGCCTACCTTAGGGGTGCCTTACATGTACTAAAAAGGGAAGGTTAAGGCCTGGCAAGTGGGTACACTTGCCAAGTCGAATTGGCACTTTAAACCTGCACACCCAGGCACTGCAGTGGCAGGTCTGAGCCATTTTTACAGGGCTACTACTGTGGGTGGCACAACCAGTGCTGCAGGTCCACTGGTAGCATTTGATTTACAGGCCCTGGGCACCTCTAGTGCACTTTACTAAGGACTTACCAGTAAATCAAATATGCCAATCATGGATAAACCAATCAACAGTACACTTTACAAAGAGAGCAAATGCACTTTAGCACTGGTTAGCAGTGGTAAAGTGCCCAGAGTCCTAAAGCCAATACAAACAGGTCAGAATAAATAGGAGGAAGGAGGCAAAAAGACTGGGGATGACCCTGCAAAAAGGGCCATTTCCAACTATAAGCTTGAGAAATCAATTGCACAGATAAGAGGGCGATTGTTGGTGCTGTCAAAACATTACAGAAAAATAATAAAAGAGAGACATTTCATTGGTGCATGCTGTAAAGTAGTAATATTTGTTATAGATTTGGATCTCTGTAACAAAGGTAGCCAATTCCGAAATATCGCCATGCCATTTGGAAAACCTGTAGCAAATGTGGTATTTCAGGACATTTTCTGAAGATTTATAAAAACACGAAGAGAAGAATGAACATGCATATGGGGAAAGTGAGATTTGATCTTTTACTTGACAATGTGAATAATTTGGTTCTATTGGTGATGCAAATTGGAGTATAAAAATCATGTTCAAAGATAAGATTGATCATGCATTGATTAATTCTTCTGGGGCTAAAAACATCATATTGTTGAAAAGTTCAACGTAAATGCTATGCTATGCCTATTTTACTTTAGAGCTATATGATGTTGCATTTGCAGTGTACAGTGCTCTACAGACTGATCTTGCAGGGTACATTTGGGCAAATATTGATTATATGGGGATAGAGATCACATGCAAAGTTTGTTATAAGGGGAGGACAAAATATTTTAGGATTGCAGAATCAAGCTTTGTTAAACAGGGTCTTAAACCTGTCAAACCTATAAAGTTGCAGTTAATTAGGACAGTGGTCACAACGTTTGGAAAGGGGTTCCAAAATTAAACAAATGCCTAATAGTACGCAGAGTTCGTAACTGGGTCTTTGATCAGGAGTAGAAATAAGACATAGTGGTGTGCTCTTCTGTTACAAAATTGACCTACTGGTTAGTGATCTAACATGCAGATTTCCTCTTTGTCGTTTAATATTATATACTTCTGAGTCTATTAGTTATGTTATCTTAGCAGATTTGTGGAATGCACTTTTACACGAAGGGTGTCCTGGTGCTGAAGGATTGGACCTTCAAGAGGTAAACCTGTCTTATACTGAAAGTTAATAATTAGGGAACAGCCACGCTTTAACATATTTTCTAAAAACGTGCATCAATTGAAAGTTTTTTTCAAAACTTGGAGAGACCAAACAGCCCCCTCACCAGAATTTTCTGAAACAGAGAACTATTTCGTGATGAAGAAGTTAAAACAGAAGTAATATTTAAATGTATAATTAAATCATTAACATCGCCTGCAATTTGTCTGATGTGCTGTACCTGTAATGAGGACTGTTTTTCAAGTACACTTTTGGAAATCTGATCAGGGAAAACTAGCCACCTTGGTTGCTCTGTATGCCCACCACCAGGACATTTTGAAGTATGTTTTGACAGTTTGCCAACTGCCACGTAGATCATATCGGAGCAAAGTATTCAACTGTTTTGCTGTGGGCTTTGGCTGTCCTTGTGTTGTAATCAAAAATAATATTATTTTGTGTTTTTACGTCTTATAAGGTAGAATACATCTAATGACAAGATATATATTGACGCACCTTTTTCATGCAAGCTCTTAATAACAAGCTAATGGTTTTTTGGGCATTCAGTGTGGTCCTCGTCATTTTTTCATCAGCAAGTATTATACATAAAGTGCAGATTTGAGATTGAGTGATAATTCAGTTATTTTCACTATAATATCTACTGAGATTCATAAGACCTTCCTTATAAGGACATGTGAATTTAGATGGCCCAGAAGAAATGTTCCGAAGACAATGTTCCCTTTTCATCTGTGCCACTTCATTCAGATCACCAGAAATGTTCACGTGTACAGCTCCCATGTGAAAGGGTTCCACATTTTTGGAGATTTACAAATAATTACTGGAGTATGCATACAAGTTGCAGTTATACACACATGAGGTGCACACAAGTGTGCTAAATGTTTGTAGATTTTTTTCTTCATCCTTTTTTTTCTCCATCTTAAAAATAATTTTCTCTCTACAAAAACCTTCTTCACCTCACCCCTTTTAAATATGAATGTGCTGCTTTAAGTTCCCCAAAATGGAAAAGTACTATTACCTACGTTTTCGACAGGAGCATTTTTTATGCTTTTCTTGGGGACGAAATGCACTTCAAACATGTTGTGAATACCCACAAACTTAGTTCTGGTGATTGCAATGCTAGTGGATTTACCACAATACACATTTCTATCTGTGGCAGGAAATGTAGTAATAATAACTTGGTTTTTTTTATGTAGCACTTCATACCACAGTTTTGTGATCTGCCGAGGTGCTTTAAATAACACTTTTTCCATTACCCAATACAATGATAAAAGTCTGAATGTCCTTACTGGATTCAAACTGGTGGTCTGTAGTCATATCAAGTGACAGCACCGACTACTTATCTACCACAGCAATTCTGTTGGCTGCCAAATCAGGCTCAGTAAATGTGAAAATCAGTTCCAGACAGGCATACTTAAAACATTTGCTCTGGATCCCCATGCAGTTCATTCCTGCACACAGTTAACTCTCTTCTAAGGGCAAATATCACTGTTCAGTTTTCTAACAAACCGAAACCACATAATACACATTATTTCAATAATCATGGCCTTCGGTTTGACAGTCGAGTGAGACGTTGCAGCGTCTCATTTCTTGATCGTCCACTAAGGTGTGGTTTGATAAATCTGCCTTTCACAGATTATATAGCAGTGATATAAGCCTTACTCCTTTGACGTTCTGTACTGTGTGAGTGAAAATAGACCTTGCTCCGTCAGTTTTGTTACAGTGAAATTATATAGGCTTTGCTGTCTTTGAATTATATATTGCATCACGTTGATATAGTCCATGCCCTCCTAATGGTCTGTAATGGTATTAACTATCAACAATTGTGCTAGCTCGTGTGTGTGTGTGTGTGTGTGTGTGTGCGCGCGCATTCCTGCGCCCTCTACCCCTTGCATAATGATGGTTCTGGCATTATGGTGCTCTTTCTTGACATTTTCGAGGATTGGTCAACAAAATATGTCCATTCATACAGTTGTGGCCTTCACTGTCTTAACGGAGGCATTGTGGTGTCTAGGTCTCTCGTAATGGAGGCTCTAGCGTAATGGTGGCTAATCTTCACATATTGCATTTTAAGCATTGGTGTTATCAATATGGTATAGAGGTAGGCATCTCTCATATAATGGTGGCCACCCTTTATGCATTGACGGTGTTCTTGACCTAACTGAACCTGTATCACTTCAGACACAGTGGCCGCGGGTCCTGACAGGTGAGCATCATTGCCTTAAGGTGGATATTCCTGCCAAGTAATGGTAACACATGGGCATGTAAGCGTAAGGCAAAATATGTCAGTGTAAGTTGAGTAATTGATGAAAATGACAATCTGATGTTAGGCGACCAGAAATTAATTTACAAAGATTAAGTGATATTTCAAAGCAAAGTGAATATTACATGTTTTCTAAAAATTGACAACTTTGTCTATGGGCAACTAAGTATGTTTAGCAAAAATCTGTTGTTAAATAACAAAATGTGTTCATATTCAGAAATTAGCTGATGTTTATACATAAAAGTGTTTCATTTTCTAAATATGTTTAAAGCTAATGGAATAATGATGATTAATTTTGAGCTGTGACGGGTAGTGCAGGCATTTCATATTGACAGCTTTTTATGATGTTGCTACACTCAATTCTGCCTGACTCTCCGAAGTAGTCACTCTTATTAATACTGCTTGAGATGGCCACACATATAAATTTGTCAGATGTAGTCACTAGTGGAACATGGGTAATATCTGTGAGGCGCTTGGTATAATTCATTCACCAGGCATAGTTCTCTTAAAAAGGGTTTGTGGTGGGTTACACACCAGGCCTACAGAGAGCAGCTGCTTATTTTATGTGGTTCTTACAACCTCTACTTGTTTTTTCTTTTTCACAGATGTGAAACCATCGAATATTTTGGTGAATTCTCGGGGTGAGATCAAGCTCTGCGATTTTGGAGTCAGTGGCCAACTCATTGATTCCATGGCCAACTCCTTTGTGGGCACCCGGTCGTACATGTCGGTAAGTGCAGGCTGATGCTTACCTCCAAAACGCAGTAACTTCACTTATGGAACCACAATCCCGTTACACACCATCCTCTGTGCTAAAGTTTTGTTCTCACTATTCTCAGCAACAATGATCAGCCCTGAACTGCTCTCAGCATCACAATCCTGCTCTCACAAAGTTCATAGCACAGACTTAATGGTGCCTTCATCTTTCTCAAGCCTCATTCTTCACGCTACTATCTTACTTCTACCCCTTCATAAACACAAATGTTCTGCGTTCATGCTACCTTTGTTGCAGCAATCCTGACGTAACACTGTCTTGGGCACCACAACCCTGCCATCGCACTATGCACCGTATCAGTTCTGACATCACTTTAGCTATAGTAGTACAACCCTACCCTATTTACAGTACCGCAAATCTTCCATCACACATTTCGAAACCACAGTCCTGCTCTTTCAGCATCCTTAGCATAACTGTCCTACTCATGCACTATTCACAGTAGCGTAGTATTGCTTTCCCACCACCATTCATATTCTCACTGTACCGTGATACTATCCAGGGTCTCACAGAATCTCCAGGAGACAAAGGCAGCCAAGGAATCATCATCACAGTAAAGTCTGACATTTTTAGCAACACAACCCTTGACTGTCCCCAACCTACACACCAAAAGCTTGTTCTCATGCAGACCTTCATATAAGTGTTCTACCTTACACTGTCCTCCATACCACAATCTATTTTTCATGCTATTCTCCGAAACACAACCTAGTACTCGCAACGTCATCAATAGTACAATCATGCCCTCAGCCCATTCTCTGCCACAGACCTACCCTGGAACGGCCTCTATTGCAGTTGTCTTCTGTGCATACTTAGACCATATTGGGCATGAAAATCCTCTGCAACAAAGTTCTACAGGTACTACACCCTCTTCAACACAGTAGTGCCTACATCATAATCATGTCTTCACATCACCATGGGTAACACCGTGCTGTTCCTCAGCCACACTACCCCTCACTTCACGGGGGGACAGATTCACCTGCAACCAATACTGTGCACTAGAATCCTATCCTGACCCATTCCTCTACACCACAGCCCCCTCGAAGGAGCCTTTGTACCGTTGTCTTACTCTGTTGTAAGTCTCTGCGTATCTGTCGTGCATAACACCATCCTTACTACAGCCCTATCCTCACACAAGTCTTTGCACCTCACTCCTACCTTCACATAATCCTCTCTCTCATATCCGCGGCTCAAATTAACTCATAATAATACTAAAACTGTACTCATTATTTCCCGATACTAATTCATCACTAATTCTTGTTGGGTTCCAGAGTAGCGTGCTACTCACCGAAAAGCGCTTCAACGCCTCGTCAGGGGTAGTAAGCGCTATATAAATACGATTACAATACAATACACCAGTTCTGTCCTCCACCATCCTTTTCACTGTTATCCTATCCTCACATCCTGAGGGTAGAATCACACCATCGTCTGCACCACAGTCTTTCCTACACTCCATCGTTTGCTCTGCAATCAGGTCCTAGAAAGCAAAACAGTGCAACGATTCTATCCACCCACAATCCTCTGCTGCACAAACCTACTATTATACCATCCTTTGGACTACCATCCCGCCCTCGCAACATTTTCTGCAGCACAATCCTGATATTACACCACCCTTTGCACCGCGACCCAGTAATCCTCAGCATATATACCGGCCCTCATTCTCCTTAGCATAACAATCTTACTGTCGCACAGTATCCCACCCCACATTCATGTCCTCACACCCTGCACACAGTCGTTTTCTGCGCCATCTCCAGTTTCGTGCACATATTGAATATCCGCTCACGTGTGGGTGAGTGGGTGTGCCTCCCACACACTGGCAGCTTACTGGCATGGTAATGGATTGTGTGGGCTGTGATAAGTGGGTTCTTTTCGGGGATAATGTCTTCTCTTCATATTGTCAATGAAAACGCTTCCATGTATTTTCTGCTGTCTCGTGTTCCACAGAGCAGCAGTGGGGGGAGGGGGTCTTGGTGAACTCTTCCAAGCGGGGACTCTCTGCACTTTCATGGACACTTTGAAGTCCCTTTGCGTATTCATCCTTGGTTCTGTCTGCTGAAAGGGTCTCCTCTAACTTACACATTTATTGAGAGTGGAGAGAGTGGATGAGGTATTTGTCATCTTTAGCAATAGATACTGCAGAGCATTAGCACACCAACAAGAAGCAGCAAACGTTTGGGGTGTCAAGTGTAGTCTTAGGGGGAGATTGTGCTGCCGGACATCATGAGATTCCACGGACCACGGAAAGAAACATTCTCAAACTGTAAAATGGAGGCATTGTAAAAGCTGTTGTCGCATCACTATCTCATGAAGTCAATGTCTGTCTACAAATGTGAACTTAATATCAGCAATTTAGCAAAGTGATGAAGATCGCTCTTACATAGCACACTCTATGCTGTAGCGTATCCATGTGATGTTATTTTCGCATTTATATAGCACCAACCGCCATTGTGATGGAATCTAAGCGCAATCTCAATTTGGTCGCTCTTTTGTGTGGATCTAGGAGTAACCAGCTTTTGATAGCGTATGTTGCTTTTGTTGGTGTTTTACGGTCAGTGTTAAGTTCACAAGTAGTTCATGTAAGTTAGTGTGAAAGTACAAGGTGTTTCATCTAGGTGACACACGTTTTCAGTAAATCTGCCCCATTTAATGTTTAAGATAAAGTGTTATTTATATTTTTACTAATGCACATTCAGACAATACCTAGTGCAACCCTTTCTTTTTCTAAGTTTCCTTTAAAAGGACACACTCTAGAATTTAGCTGATTATACCCTTAAATTATGTGTATAGGCATGTGTGGCATTGCTTGGTAGAGGTCCAGTTCTTTATATATATATATATATATATATATATATATATATATATATATATATATATATATATATATATATATATATATATATATATATATATATATATATATCTCGTAGGCCACTAAGTTCCAGATCACGAGAGAGCGTTGACGAAAACTGAAACGACTTTCTCCCTGTTCACACCCCTTCACTCTGCTCCCAGAAACAGGCACCAACACTCTAATCCTCTAAACACTTTAAGTGGCTACTCTCAATAAAATTAGGGTTTGCAGAAGCTTGGAGTGTCTGAGTTAACCACAACCAAGAAGACGGTTGTCAAAAGATGTTGGTGGTCTTCGATGGAAATGTGGCAATAGATAGATATCAGGCACCCAATACCTATTGGGCTAAAAGTGCTTCAAATACTGCCCCTCATGATACCCCCGCCACCTTTGGTTTGTCGTAGACTGGGCTGCTGCAGCCTTCAGGACACACTCAGTTCTTTAGATGATGTTAGCAGGGCTGCGCTTCCGATGGGTCCTCGATGACCGTCTCCTCCAAAGTATTTTGCAGGTCATGGGGAGGTTGTACTACACAAAAAAAGTACAGGAACTGTGATCCTGACTGCAATGGGGTCGAGGCATGGGGTGTACCTAAAAACTATTTTGTTTGTCTTTTACTTTCAGGAAAATGCATATAAAATATCAGGCCCACACCTTAAATGAGACAGTGGCCGATCTGAATCCTGGTTGGTGCACTGGGGAACAGTGACGTGTGTTTAGAGCACTACACGGTCTCAGCCTGAGATCGACAGCACTGTGACTAGGCAAATAATTATCTGAAAATTGTACTATGCACAATACACAATAGGCGGCCTCAAAATATGCAAAGGGATATAGGGACAGATCTGCTAGGTTTTGAAGCAACGCAGTGCATCAAACCGAGTTGCTTTGCTCCATTGCGTGAAAGGGAGAGAGTAGGACAGTGTCATATCTACAACAATATGGTGCTCATAGTCGCTTCCTGAGCGCTGGTGCATAAACCATCTGCCTACATCTTTGCCGCATCTTGGAACGGTGGGTGTATGTTGTCCAGCACAGGCTCTGTACTGGAAGGTTATCCTTCCTGTAAAAACTACTATATCCGGACACGCTTTAAAATGTTTCCCTCATTGTATGTGTGCTGCATAATGCAGCACGCATACAATCTCGGAAAGGTTTGGGGAAATAAAAACATTTCTCCTTTTCAACTCCTATATTGATGCAGCATTATTTTTTGGCCCCAAGCCCTGTCTGCCATTGTCAGTAGATAGTGTCAGAAAGTATGGGCGGTAGCATGCGAACACCCATGGGACGCCCCTATGACTCAAAAGAGCGCAGGTGCTACGATGCTATCTTCTAGAGTAAACAATGTTTTGCACTGAAGTGGAAATCCCAGTTCTAGATGGCACACATTTTTTGTAAATCTACTCCATTTGATATTTAAGATAAAAAATGTATTATATATATTTTTAGTAATGCGCAATAATACAATACCTAGTGCACACCTTCCTTTTTTTAAGTTTAAATAAAAGGGACACTCAGCTAATTACATTATCCCTCAAAATGGATACATTTTTGCCCCCATCAAGCTTCCCTTTACTCCATCAAGGAAAGCCACACACTTTTCCTGAGCTGCCTTTAAAGATGCCAGTGAAACAATTTTTGCACAAATGTACATTTATAGTAGCAGCCCCCCGTCCCCAATATCCCCCCTTCTTTTTCAGACAGAGGCACCTAAACGTCTTCATTATCCATCATTGAACAGATTTTTTTTTACAAAACGTATGAGAACTGTTATTGTACAATTAACAAAATTGGGGGACGTCATTGCCAATATATCTAGCACACTTTAGCCACTGAGGTAGAGGAGGGTTTGTTGGCTTTTTTCTAGTTTCTCATGCCTCATGGTGCTGTGCTCTCTCTCTGCTTAATCAGCCCTCTCTGAAATGTCCGTACAAGACATAGGCCAGAGAAGAATTGCCATGTGGAATTCCGTTCTGCACAATTATGAGGCTCAGTGGTTCCTGCATCCGGGTTTACTGGGTACGAGAACAACAAGCCACATCTTACCAGCCAGCAGGTAAAATCAACGAGAAAAGGCTGCACTGTAGCACAGAGCTTCTTCAGTGGCCCATCGTAAGCTTCAGACAAGGCAGCCAACATCCTCCACTTCTTTCTTCAGCCTCCTCAACCCTTCGCTCCACACCTCGCCTTATAATAGCCCCTTTCCCACTTTTCCCACAGCTCCCTGAACAGTTGGACTACTGCCCGGAGAGCGGGTGGTAAGTGTGTGTGTGTTAAACCTAAAGAAAGGGATTATTGTGCAGAATATCACATGGTAAATACATGTCTGCACAGTAATTCCCCATTGTCTGGGGTTTAACTCATAACTGCACAGTACTGGTAATTAATGGTTCAGAGTTTGCACCCGCAAGTACCTGCATCTAGTAATGATGGCTGTGATGGGCTCCTAAAGTGCCTGGGGTTAGATCAACAGGGATGAAAGGCCCAGTTATCACATCTGTATAGCACTTTCTTAATTCTTGAAAGGCCCAAAATGCAGATCTATCCGAAACTTTAAATTGTTTTATTTTCTTAATATTTTGATCCCACTGAGAGCATTAGGCACTATTAAAACAGAAACTGAAATAACAAGCATTGGTAAATGCATTCAGTTTCGCTTATGGCATTAATAATAAGAGGTGTGGGAGCAGTGTATGAGTGCAGGGAGAATGGTGTGAGTGCTTTCTGTGTAGGGTGAGTGGTGCATGAATGAAGGTTGCTAAGTGTCTAAGTGCAGGTTCAACGTGCCTGAATACATGGTGTTGGATGTGAAATATAATTTAAGAAGAACTTCAGTCACTTATCACTACCAATCCCACCCCTGGCTTTCTCCCCCCAAAAAATGTATCCTGTCTTCATGAGAAGAACTCTGGGTACATCTAATCAGGTGCAGAGGAGATGGCCCTACCTGCTGGACAGCCAGTTAGTGGAGTGCCCTAACCCAACATATTACACCTGACACTGCAGTCAAAGCAAGGAGGGCCATTAAAGCTGTTTCTCTGTACTGGGGACCCATTCTCAGGCTCTACTGGCAGAGCATGGCGAGGCACGTCTGATCACACGCGAATGATGACCCTCTAATGCATGGGTACTCGCAAACATTTTCCCAGGGGCCAAAAAGTTTGGTCTGTTACGTCCCTGGGGGCCGCATTGATGTCAGGGCAGTGGCGGTCAGGTGGGGTGGCTGGGGGAATTGGTGGCAAGGTAGGTGTAGGAGAAGCAAATGATATACATCTAGTGGCTGAAAAAAACAATGGGAAACCAGAAAACCTGTAATTAATCCCGGCTTACCCACTTTTCCAAATTGTGTGATCCTAGGCAATTGTTTAGTCTCACTTTCCCGTCTTTTTCTGCATTATCACATTTAAGATGACCTCGAAATACATGATTCCTGGTGTCCACTGCACAAAACCTGCTTCTATGTTTGATTTATTACACTATATTTTTGTTCATGTATGATAGGAACCCAGGCCACCCATAAAGTAAAGTGCACATACCAAGTGACTTGCCTCTTTAATTTACTATTGGTGGTGTTCTCAGGGTAAGGAAAATAATTTATGTTTCCAAATTTATGTTTGAAAACTATCACTTTTAAATGAATGCATCTCAATGCACTGATAAAATAAATTGTACTAAGGCGCAAAGGTTCTGCATCTTAACTAAATACACTTTTTTAATTTTGAAGAGACTGTCTTAGTTTTACACTTCTGCTGCAATATGTCTTTAAAAATGAAGGCGTTTCTAAAGTTAAGTGCAGGAGTCCCTAGTTACTTACTTTCTTTAACACCAAATAAGTTTGAAATAAATGATTGTGTGCCTATTTAATATTTTTGTTGTTAGTGCGGAGTCGAGCAAACAGCTGCCTAGTGCTCCTGTTGCCCAAGGGGCCGCATGTAAAGGTCAGAGGGGCCGCATGAGGCCTGCGGGCCGTACTTTGAGTATCCATGCTCTAATTGGTGAAACCCAGGGGACACCTCCCCCCCCCATTAGAATGCTGGATCGGGGGCACATGTCTCTTCCACTGAACCTCAGGAAGTGTGTCTGACGGCTTTATTGGAAGCCACCAAACCTTACAGAGCTGAGAACATGAAGCGCAAAGACAGGAGAAGGGAGGAACATGTACTCCTGTCTCAAACACACAATAAGCAATTTGAGGGGAGTGTCTGAGAAGCAGCACAGCTTCTGCAGCTGAAACCTCACCTTGCGAGCAGGAGGAGATTGCAGCTGGCACATTCCCCTGCTGTGTGCAGTGCCCAACATGGACATGTGTTATTGTTGTCGTGATGGCTGGCCGTATTGACCTCCAAGTATGCCTCCGTGTTGGTGTCAGGCTGGTAGCTGGATTCACAGTGAGGAGGAGGTCCGAAGAGGAGAGGGAAGGGGTGGAACCTTCGAGGCGGGCACAAGGTGGCTGTCAGTATTTGCGTTCTGAGAGCCCTCTCCACTTGATTGTTTGTCAGTGTAAATGTTTAAGGCAGCCATTGAACACATTATATTAAATATATTAATTTGGTGTCTGTTATGTGCACTGTTCCCCTTGTAAGAAGATTATGTGTAAAGCACGTGTGCTATATAAAACTACTAATAAATAAGGGAATGTCAGATAAAGGAAAATACCTTGCTCTGAGAGTGGATTAACCTCTTCCTTCACTCGCAACATCGGTGCCCACTGATGGAAAATTCAGATCCATTTTTTTAAAATGAGGTAGGCTACCTCTCTCTCATGTTGTAAATGCCAGGTCCTAAGTATTTCATAGTCTCCACATTGATCTCAGTTTTCCAGTGACTGTCCCGGACACTTGCCTTCTTTCTGCTGTATAACAGGGTGCAGCTGCTGCACCTGTGCTCTTTAATGACAATTATTTATGAAAATGGCGAACGTGCCTGCATGGATGTCTCCTGTAGGAGGTTTGGCTGGAAATGGTAAGACACATCATAAAGCTGACATTTGTTGTGCAGCGTGATATGAGGCTTCCAGTGATGGGCCACGAGAGATGCAGGGCACTCCTTGCCTGTCAGAAATACATTCTCATGCTGCATGGAATGCCTCTCACGAGCTGGTTCCGGTGAGGACTGAAATGAAGGGGGAGGCGTCAATTATGCATGTGCTATATGATGACCTTTGCTGTTAGGAAAAAAAAGAGGAAAAGGAAAAAAAACATTGTTGATATGTGTAAAGTAGTGAATCAAACAAGAAAAGAAGTTCCGAAACCAAGGCAGTTAAACACAGTACTTGAGGCCTCGGGACACTGATAAGAGTGAACACACTTGGAACAAGCATTAGTAAATGCAAGAAAATAGTGCTGCAATTAAAAAAAGACGGAGTAAAAGTAAGTGATAAGCACAGGAACCAATGAAAGCAAGGAAAGCAAAAGGGGGAGGGCGGGATGTAAGCCCCTTTTAAGATTTGTATTAAATACAATAGATTTGACAAGCAGGTAGCCAGAGCTGTGCAGGCGAACCCTAAAAACAGATATATTCTGTCATCTGGTTTTAGTAGTGATTCTAATTATTGTGCAAGCCCTCTAAAGTCTGTCATCTTTCATGATTCCAGGTATATTTTGCCTTAATCAAAGTGTATTGTGGGTGCAGTAGGCCCTTGTTGGAAATTTGCCCTTTCTATGGGCTCAGCCAGTTTTCTTCTGTTTCTGAATCTGTTGTTTTGTTGACCATATGACTGCGCACCTTACCCCTGCTAATCTGTGATAAATGTCTTGTGTCTCACTTGTAAACATGGTAAAATTGGCATACACGTGACTGCCACCTTTATATGTAAATACTTATAAGTCCCTGATATATGGTACACCAGGCACCCAGGGCCTGTAAATTAAATGCTACCAGTGGACTGCAGCATGCATTGTACCACTAACTAAAGTAGTACTGTAAAACATGTCTCAAACTTGCCATTGCAGCCCAATTGAGCAGTTTAAAAGTGCCTTTCGACCTAGCAAAATAAACATTTGGACAGGCCTAAACCTCCCTTTTTCATACTTAAAAGTCGCCCCTAAGATAGACCTCGAAAACCCACAGGGCAGGGTGCATGGTATTAAAAAAAAATAGTACGTGTATATGTAATGTTTTACATGTCCTGGCAGTTGAAAATATCCAAAGTCGTTTTTCACAGTAGCAAGGCTGGCCTCCCATAAGTTAACACTGGTTTACTCTATTACATTTAAAAGTGGGAGCAGCTAGAGAAATCTAAAGACCCAATTTATTAGTAATTTAAAATCCAACTTTATGGTGAAGTCATATGTTTTTTTGTTGTGGAAATAACACTTTTAGAAACTTGTCATTTCCCTGACTAAACATGAAAGGCCTTACTGCCAGTGTACAGTGCCTCCTAACTGCTAATGGCCCCTCCTGGGGTCTATATATCCCAGATAGTCGGCAAAGTGCCTTACGTGAGGGGTGGTGTTTCCCTTCCTTTGGCATGATGGTCTGGCGGCTGCGTCTGTAATGTGATTAACTTCAAAGGAGGCCTGTACTGTCATGCAAATGCAGCTAACACCTAGGCCTGCCACCTCTTTTGCCCAGTTAGCTCGTCAGGCTCCAATCACAGTGGGCCGCTCTTTTAAATTACAGTGACAGGTCTGCTGGAGGTTTACATATAACACTTGGGGTGCATTTCAAAGGGGCGATGACAAGATACCAAACCAGCTCTGGAATATTCACAATCTGGTTGCCGAAAGGCCAGCTTTTATTCTTTTAGTTCTTCTAGAGTTCGGTCTCTGAATTTCTTGGGGATACAAGGACTTCCCCAAATTGATTTTGGTGTTAGATGTGGGAGAACATTAGGATTGCCATAGTACACTCCTCATTTACACATCCAGCCCTCAGAGCCAAAGTTTAGTGTGGCCAAAGATTTTTGCCATCTTGAAAATGCTCAAAGTGGGTAACGTTAGCCCCAGGAACCTTTACCTCATTTATTAGGGTATCCTCACGGGTCATTTCCACCCACTAGCTTGTGCCAGGCATAAATGTGACAACTCTCTACACCGACTTCAAAACACTCTCTACCTGAGTAGAGCAGAAGAAGGATGGACTGCCCTGCTGTCTGTCACCTGAGAAGAGCCCTGAAGACTGGACCTGCTCTCCCACTTGTACCGAGGACAAAGATGTAGATTCCAGTGGTCACAAAGCTGACCTCCCTTTAAAGCTACATGGACACACCAAGCTACAAATATGCCTTTTCCTGCAGCTCTCCAGTTGACATGTTGCAACTTGACCTCAACTGTACCCTGCTGAATACTCTACTTGCCTTCCTCTGAGTTTTTGCCTCCCCTGAGTTCCTGAGGGGGAGTTTAAAAGTGTACTCCTGTGGTAGATTGGAAATACAAGAACCAAAGTCAGAAGGTAAAATGTTTGACCAGGACTTAGCGTATCTGACCTGTGCACCCACATGGTTAGCATCAAATTGCATCTAGGTGCTGTTATGCCATGTCCATTGACTATTAATGGCAATTTGTACTTCTTGGCACTATTTTTACTTAAACCTGTAAAAAATGAATAGCTCTGGTTTCTCTTATTGCAGTTTTGTTATTTTGAGATCATTTTGTTTATTATTTTTAATGTATTTTTCTAATTTGTTGTGGGATTTTAATTATTTTGCTGTTCATCTTTATTACTGTTTTAGCACTGAATACATATTTTATGCATTGTCTGTAAATTACGCCTGATTGCTAACAGAGGGTTAAGCACAGGTTTATTTAGTGGCTTTTTTGGTGCACCCCGTCAAGGATTGTGATTATTATTTGAGGTGGGTTCTTACCCCCCTCACCTGAAATTCTCAATTTCTTATATCCCTGTTGTATTGTGAAGTTGAAAGAGGTTCTTCCTTCCACAAAGGCTATTTTCAGATTAATTAAATGCACTCTTAAGCCTCCTAATTTCCTGACTCCCTGAGTTTCCACCTCCCAAGGGTAGTCTCCATCATCTCTGTGCACTTTCGAAGCCCTGTAGTTCATGTGATTTGAACTGTATGTACACAGATTACTTCAAAGATGGCAGCTATTGACATGTGCAGCGACATCTCTTCTCACACTTCTCTCCTATACTCATGAGTAAGTGCAGCTACACATTTGTTTGACAGTTCAGCCATATCCCCTCACCATAACACTTCAAACATAGGCCAGACTGCACTCACACACTTCTGCCTATGAATTAGAATTCAATATTCAAGCAACCTCTCGCTCAGTGTTGCTTCAAATTCACGCAGAGGCATAACAACAAAACTTGTTAAGAGCATAACTCTAGTGCTGATGCCAGACTTAAAAAAACTCTCCATATAATCCTTATGACAGACATGCACTGTTCTATTTATGGTACCTGATGGAGTAGCATGTTACCCCACTGCAAGTGCACTTTGGTTCCTCGTTACTAGCTGTATAAATTCAATGACAAAACAACAAACTTGAATTCTCCAGCACTGCGAGGCCATAGCAGAAGCAATAAACAGCTATCCCCTTGCTCAGGGCTCGTTTTCCAGGGGATGTTGGTGTCCCATCTTGTATACTGGAGGACTTAGAAGTAGACTCTCAAGTGCCGTTTATTTTATCAAACTTACGAGGGCAGCCCCACCCCTATAGTCTGATCATTGGGCACCCATACACTAGTCTGTGTCGTTGCACCGGTGTCCAAACAACAGAAGTAAGGGCCACCTCTCTATGTTGTGCCTCGCCACCACCTCGCCCAGGTTTCAGAATAGTCGCTGGGATCGCGTAGCAGTCTCCTCCCTCCTTATATCCAGTATACATAGTTTGTTTTCTGGGCTCAGCTTACTGGGAGAGAGCTGCTACAGGCAATTTATACCATCTCCCAGTATTCCTTGACTCTCAGGAAATTCCAAATAGTGTGCAGACACATAACCACTTAAACAAATCCCATAAGGCATTTGTTAGCTGCATCTCGACTATATTTAACCAACCGTGTCCTTGTGTAATAAACTCTGCGTACCTTATCACCCTTAAACAAGCTTCCCCCAGTCCCTAAAACCACCCAGAAAATCCAGGAGATTGTTAATTATTTTCCTGTATACAAGCTAGAATGCTTTTACGGGAAATGGTTCTGCTCTCAAGGCATGTCAGAGACGTATATAGCAAAAGATTACCTCATGAGAGTTAGCTGAGTTATGTGAAGCCTGGACACATAACTTATGCCTAACCAGAGTCATACATTTTCTGCCTAGAGCAAACACCTCTGTGATCGGTTTCTCAGAGTTCATTGAAAGACAGATTGTTTTATCATTTGCCTTGTGTGGTTTTCCTCTGCGATGGTGTATATGCAAAGGCAAATTACCAGCACTCCCCTTGCGTAGGCATTGCATCACTGTGTCCCGCTTCTTCAAACTAGTGCAGTTTGGCAGCAAAATGCTTGTGAAACTTTATTCTGCTTCTTAAGTAAACCTGGGCTGTCAAAGCAGCATAATTCTGATATTTTGTATAAAAGGTGACCAATGCAAATGCACTGCACATTGCACAATAGACGCACTACTTTTTCCACTACTTTTTTGCGTGTTACAATGACGAATAGGTAATCATGTTGTCAGCTTGGTGTGTCTCTTGTGCCCCATTCAGGGATGTCCTTTTTCCTACCTAGGACAGCCTAATTGCTATCATCTCAAACATCTGTTTATTGGTATTTTCAATGTATTATAACATGATTTACATCAGCAATATAATAACAAATTTGTGCAATTACAAGGAACTGTATACGCACAACGAATAACGGTAGGTGTCGGCCAGCTGACAAGTAGCCCTCCAATCAACATGTCCAGGTTCAATTTACCCAAATTTCACATAACGTAGGAGTAACAAACATAACAATTCTAAAGAGAGGGTTCATTGAATAGAACTCTAAATCCTGTAGACACCTTGAAGGAGAGCCAATATCTACTTGTCTCTTCAAACCTTACCGGAGGATCAGCGTGCTCGTACGATGATTCGCTGGCAGATATATAGTTGAAGCTCCCCACAGACAACAATAAAAAAAAACATGAACAAGAACAGCCGTTGGAGTGCTATTTATGCAGTTTATAAGTTGTGATTTAAGCATACTACCATAGGTGTGGGAATCTCTTCGTGTCATCCTTTCAAACCAGCATAGGACGAGATTGCATACAAGCCATAGATATAAATATTTGCTGCCTTGATAACACACGGCACCCTCTACAGCACCAAAACCGGGTCAGCCTCTAAGGAACTAACCTCCCCTTGCTCATACTCCCAGTCCAGAAGCAGACGCACACCAGCCCCAGCATCTAGACTGATTCCTCCGCGTCAGAGCCCCGATTTGCATCCTGCAGGCAGGACTCCATCTCCTCCCACCTGTCTGATAACGGATACTGGCGTAGCCCCAGCACGTCCTCTCGCCTCAACGACACTCCCTCCGCTGCTGCCCACACCCCGAATGAATATTTCCAGGCCTGCCCAGCAGGTGGGTCAGCTGACTTCCACCTGCGGGTTATCAGACGCTTAGCCGCTATCAGGCCCAGGTCCAGGAATCGCTCCTCCGCTCTATGCCGCTTACTCCTAGGAAAAAGGCCCAGCACACAGATAGGCAGTCGACCACCGCCCTCCAGAAGCAATACAGGGACGCACAGGACCATATCATGTGCAACATGTCAGCATCTATGGAAGAGCAGCGTGGGCATGCCGCATCCTGACGAGCAAAATATCTGTTCACATGAGCCGGAGTAAGATAGGCCCTGTGGATGATATAGAACTGGATCAGGCGAAATCTAGAATTACGGGGGACATTAACCTGTCCAGAAAGGGCTAACCTCCACTGTGTGTCCGTAACTGAAGCAGACTCATCCCTGTCCCAAGCCGCACGCAGTGTATCGCATTCCAGGGCTGTGCGTATGCGCAACGCATCACTAAACCATCTGATCAGGTGTTTCCCCTGCCCCATCACCTGAATGTACTGTACCAGCAAATGCGTGGGAGGGGCCACTGACATGTCACCCCACCTAGATGCTAAAGAACACAAAAGTGAATTGTATTAGAGGAACTGCCCTGCAGACAGACCCGACCCCTGAACCAGTGTACGAAACGGAATCAGTCTGCCATGATCATAGAGGTCACCCAGCGTACATAACTCCACCTCATGCCACGTGCGTAGCTCTTGTCCTGACGTAATCTTAGGGCCACGAGGGGTTCCCAGCAACGCCAGAGCTGGAGCAAATGGATCCCCCTCCCCCGGTAAGGCGCAGGGATCTGCGATAGCAGCTACAAGCCACCTTGAGGAATATTTGTCCTGGTGATACCCTGCGTGTAAGTGGGTGAAATAGGTGTGACACCTGCACGAGGGACCAAGGGCCTTCCGTAGTCGCAGTGTCTGCGAGGTGAAGGCCCGCCAACCACTTAGATACCCACTGGGGCTGGGATGCCAGATAGTAGTGCTCCAGGTTAGGGACCGCCAGGCCGCCTCTCTCTAACGGCAAATACAGCTTTTTCAGCGCAACCCGGCATCTACCCCCATTCCAAATTAATTCCCTCAATGTAGACTCCAGTTTCCTAAAAAAAGCTGGGGGGGATATAGTGTGGGTGATTAGAAAACTAATATAGCAGGCGCAGTAAGACTATCATTTTGAGCAGCGCTATCCTGCCTGCTACTGACAGCGGCTGCCAAACAGCCATCTGGGATTTGATAGAAGATACCGCTTTCTTAAGATTCCCATCAACTAGGTCTCCCTCTCCATGATAAATATGGATGCCTAGGTGCCTGAAAGTGTGAGGTTTCCATGGGACCGTACTCCCAGCAAGACAAAGCTCTGGATTCGGAAGCGTAGGATCAAAAGGAAAAAGGCATGATTTGGACCAATTGACTTTTAAGCCAGATAGCGAGGCAAACTGCTGCAACAGGGTCCCAACCTCTGGGGGGATTCGCGCTACATCCCTAAAATACAGCAAGAGGTCATCAGCGTACAGCGATGCTAAGTGCAGGCCATCCCCCAGGGTAATACCCCAGTCAGAGCCCCTATCACGCAAGACCGCCGCCAGTGGCTCCATGGCAAGGGAAAAAAGCAGCGGAAAAAGGGGGCAACCCTGCCTCGTACCTCTACACACCCTGAAAGATTTTGATATAATGCCCCCCACCTTGACCCAAACCTGAGGATTAGTATATAGCAACTTAACCATCCGAATAAAGTGGGGCCCAATACCAAACCACTGCAAAACCCGGAAAAGATACGGCCACTCTAGGGAATCTCCAGATCAAGAACCAGGCAACCCGCCCGTGGCCAGTCCCGTCTTGCATAGTGCATAATGCGGAACAGTCGCCTGATATAATGTGACATATCCCTCGCTGGCACAAATCCATTTTGATCTGGGTGCACCAGGCCCGGCGTTATAGGCGCAAGCCACATTGCTAACGTTTTGGCCAGTATTTTGTAATCCGTGTTAAGCATTGCTAGCGGCCGATACGACCCCAGCTCTACCGGGTCCTTGCCTGGTTTGGGAAGGGACACAAGCAGCGCCTACCCCTGAGATGGCGACAAACAGACCCTCCGCACTGCCTCCTCATAAACATGGAGTAACTTTGGCGCAAGTATTACATTAAATGCCTTGTAAAAGTCAGCCGGCAGACCATCCGGACCCAGCGTCTTACCAGACGCCACCTTGCGAATACTGGCCTGTATCTCGGCGAGATCAAGAGGCTCCTCCAGTCTACCATCGGTTGTGGGAGTTCCACACTAGCAAGGAACTCAGTACAAGACCGTTCAGAGGAACTCCCCATTGAGGCGTACAGGGCCTAAACGCAGTATGTATTTCCCCCGGAGTATACAACACACGCCCAGATTCTGAGCGAACCTCCATAATCGGGCCATGGTCACAGTCACCTCTGACCAGCCAGGCCAGAAGTTTGCCGACTTGTCTGTCGAGGCATGCAATCTCGCTGAGTGTGCAGCATAATTCAGGCAACGCAGGCGTTCAAGCAGCAACAGATGCTCAGTTCGAGCCCAAGCTAACCAGGCACCATCCGTAGGGCTCCGGGCAACCTCCCTTTCTGGGCGTAATGAGACGCGTTCTATACGAGCTAGGTCATGCTCGTCGAGCGGCGCAAATTCCACTGAGTCCCCATACAGTGGCCTCGGATAAAGACCTTAAAAGCATCCCACCCCATTAGGCCTGTAGAGGCAGTACCATTGTTATGCTAAAAAAATTCAGGGATCGCTGCTTCCAGAGATGCCTTAAAGACCGTGTCCTCTAAGAGCTCAGGACGGAGTTTCCAGGTAGGAACAGCCGAAGGGGGGAGATCCCAACCCAACCTTACAATCTGTGGGTTGTGGTCCGAATCCGTGCGCCCTAAGTAATCGACACCCACAACTGCAGAGGCCAGGTTCCACGTGCAGAGTATTCTATCCAATCTTACATGAAGGGAGTGCGGAGCAGAGTAGTACGAGTAAACTCTGTCTGCAGCATTCCACTGCCTCCAAATATCTATCAGATGCCATTGTTGCGTCCAATCTAGCAGCCCACGCGCGGCTAACACCACAGGAGACGTAGGCAATGGGGGAAGGAACGATCTAAATCAATATCAAGCACACTATTAAAGTCCCCTCCCAATAACCAGGGGTAGTCGCTCCAACCCGTCAAGTGGCGGGAACAGATTGCGCAGAAAAGAAGTCTGATCCACATTTGGTGCGTATACAGAGCCCAACACTATGGCCCGGCCCGGCCCGCAAGTCGGCTGCGAACCAGGGCAAATCTCCCTTGCGAGTCTATGATCTGCTCCTCTGCTACAAAAGGGACACCTGCTTTAATCCAAATCAGGGCACCTCTGGCATAAGCGGAGTGTCCTGTTGCATATAGTTGCCCCCTCCAGCGCCGCTGCAAGCGAGGAAGCTCTGAAAGCACAAAATGGGTCTCCTGCAACAAAGTGAGGTGGACCAAGTGCCTTTTAAGATATGAGTATATGGAGTACCGGCGCCGAGGCGTGTGTATACCGCGCACATTCCAAGTAACCACAATATATGGATTCATGGCAGCTTCAGTTAGGACACCCACCTACCGCCCATCCCGCCCACAAGCGTGACGCTGCGCGCGCAGTAACAGACTCCCAGCACTAGGTCAACCGCCCTGCACATAGCCTCCAACGGAACCAGAACAAAACCAATACCATCAGAGCAGATAAACAACCGGTCTCCGCCCAAACCCAGCAACTTGAACAGCCAACAACACAATCACACATTCTAAGTCTCAGTTAGAAGGAGATTGGGGTAGGCCAACTCACGCAGTAAAACAAGCACTTACTCACTAGTCCAGGCTCAGGGCTCGGAGTCTGCGCTTCAAGGGCATGTAGGAGGCCCGGTCTCTTTGCACCGCGAGCGTATAGCCCGGACAAAAGCATTATTTGTGCTTCGTCAACTCGAGGCGGCGGGGAGGATCGCACAGTCTTAAGTATAATATCACGGGCCGCATAATGGAGCACGCAAATTATAAAGGGGCGAGGAACGCTCCCCGGAGGCCTGGGCCGCGTGGGGATTCAATGGGCCCGTTCCACTGAAAAGAATGGGGTCAGTGTACCAGACGACACCAGTCCTCGGAGCCAACTCCCTCCGGCAAGCCGATCACTTGTTTGTTGTTTCTTCTGGTGCGTCCCTCCGCGTCTTCCACACGACATTCCAGCTCCGCCACTCGTGCTAAAACATCCCCCATCTTGGACTCCAAGCGAGACGTCACTGGTGCCAGCTCATCCACTCGCGCCTCAATATCACCTGTTTTGTCTGCCAGATTACGGTGGTCAGCATACAGGAGCACAAGGTCACTGGCTACTTTGTCGATCTTAGCCTCCAAAGATGTGCGAGCCCGCTCCAGCGAGTCCCCGATGCGCTCCACCGCGGCCAGCACAGCATCTAACTTCTGGCTATCTTGCACTGCAGCTTTTCGTGACCTCCCAGCTCCAGTGCCAGAGCGAAGGCGGCCCGTCCCCGCCATGACCAGGGCCAGTGCAAACTCCAGCCAGTTCCACTCCACTCACTGGGCGACTCACCACCAGCAGCTCAAAACCCCTCGGCTCACTTTGTTGGCACGGGAAGACCAGACCAGGGGATCTGTGTAACCAATATGGCGATCCCGCAGCAGATTGGCTCCTCCAGGGCAAACCTCTAGCTTCTCGCCGTTCTCCACCACACTAGCACGAGTCCTCCGTGCCAGGTACCAGAGGGGACCCACTCTTCATCACCCCCGTCGTCGTGCCTGGCAGTAATTTTGCTCCCCTGCCTCTTCCGATGCCAGTTAGTAGAACACCTCAGCAGGTCTGCCGCCAGGGCCTGGCCCGCTTGCCTGCGCATCCAATATAGCGCTGTGCAGCAGCACGAGCAGCCCAGCCCACCGCTGCTCTGCCGCCCTCCTCCTGTTCCGCGCCTACAGGCCACTGCACCCCAAGATCGGGCCCCTTTGGAGGCCCTCTGCAGACAGTTCAGCCAGGGGGAGACCGGTGGCCCAACCACTTGGCCGGCAGGACCAGCCCTCCCCCGCCACGCCCGGGTGCTCCCAACAGGGAGCCAACGCCTTCTGCTGCATGTCCGCAGGGTCCTCCTGCTCCTCTTCACCCCCGACGGGGCAACAGCTCTCCAGGGGGTCAGCATCCGCGCCTCACCGCGCCACACTCGATCGGCGTTGCAAGGCTGCGCCCATGTCTCACCCGGGCCGGCAGGCCACGGTCCACCGCATGCCCGGCCCGATTCCTCCTCTACTCCCCGCTGGGGGAGCCGGCACCGAGCTCCGCTGCTGCCGGGATCCTCGCAGCCGCCCGGCACCTTATGTAGCAGGTGCCGCCTGCCGTCGATCCCCTGTGTGGCGTCGGATTAGCTGGGCGGAACGCAGAGCTCTCCTAGCTCGCGTCCGCCATGATCGGCTGCTTAACCACGCCCCCAGCCTAATTGCTATCATTAGTGTAAACATTTAGAAACAGCCATTATCAAAAATATATTTGTTTTCTTAAAGGCAATTTGGAGAAATGTGTAATGTGTGTTGTATTTTTTAAACCTTAATGTATTTGAAGAGTGTAAAACAACATTGATATTTTAGTGGATTTGATACTTTATGTGCTAGGGGATTCAGAACAGACTTGAAAGCACAGTTGTTATTACAATATATCCTAATAAGAGAAATAGACTATTTTTCTGTTGAAGTGACCTCTTTGCAGAATATTGCCCATTAGAGACACATTCTGGATCTTGAAGGATCCTTTGCCTGCTATAACGCCATTCATTTCGAACTTATTTCAAGGCAGCTACATTTTTGCCACATCTTTAGGCCTGGTGACTTCCTGCATGGATGTAGCTCAGTCATCTCAGATGAGAACTGCTCAATGTGGGGCGCTAACAACATCAAGTCTATCTTGATTTAAAGTAGTGCAGATTCTTGGCAGATTAATTAGAAAGGCTGTACAGGGAGTGCAGAATTATTAGGCAAATGAGTATTTTGACCACATCATCCTCTTTATGCATGTTGTCTTACTCCAAGCTGTATAGGCTCGAAAGCCTACTACCAATTAAGCATATTAGGTGATGTGCATCTCTGTAATGAGAAGGGTTGTGGTCTAATGACATCAACACCCTATATCAGATGTGCATAATTATTAGGCAACTTCCTTTCCTTTGGCAAAATGGGTCAAAAGAAGGACTTGACAGGCTCAGAAAAGTCAAAAATAGTGAGATATCTTGCAGAGGGATGCAGCACTCTTAAAATTGCCAAGCTTCTGAAGCGTGATCATCGAACAATCAAGCGTTTCATTCAAAATAGTCAACAGGGTCGCAAGAAGCGTGTGGAAAAACCAAGGCGCAAAATAACTGCCCATGAACTGAGAAAAGTCAAGCGTGCAGCTGCCACGATGCCACTTGCCACCAGTTTGGCCATATTTCAGAGCTGCAACATCACTGGAGTGCCCAAAAGCACAAGGTGTGCAATACTCAGAGACATGGCCAAGGTAAGAAAGGCTGAAAGACGACCACCACTGAACAAGACACACAAGCTGAAACGTCAAGACTGGGCCAAGAAATATCTCAAGACTGATTTTTCTAAGGTTTTATGGACTGATGAAATGAGAGTGAGTATTGATGGGTCAGATGGATGGGCCCGTGGCTGGATTGGTAAAGGGCAGAGAGCTCCAGTCCGACTCAGTCGCCAGCAAGGTGGAGGTGGAGTACTGGTTTGGGCTGGTATCATCAAAGATGAGCTTGTGGGGCCTTTTCGGGTTGAGGATGGAGTCAAGCTCAACTCCCAGTCCTACTGCCAGTTCCTGGAAGACACCTTCTTCAAGCAGTGGTACAGGAAGAAGTCTGCATCCTTCAAGAAAAACATGATTTTCATGCAGGACAATGCTCCATCACACGCGTCCAAGTACTCCACAGCGTGGCTGGCAAGAAAGGGTATAAAAGAAGGAAATCTAATGACATGGCCTCCTTGTTCACCTGATCTGAACCCCATTGAGAACTTGTGGTCCATCATCAAATGTGAGATTTACAAGGAGGGAAAACAGTAAACCTCTCTGAACAGTGTCTGGGAGGCTGTGGTTGCTGCTGCACGCAATGTTGATGGTGAACAGATCAAAACACTGACAGAATCCATGGATGGCAGGCTTTTGAGTGTCCTTGCAAAGATAGGTGGCTTTATTGGTCACTGATTTGTTTTTGTTTTGTTTTTGAATGTCAGAAATGTATATTTGTGAATGTTGAGATGTTATATTGGTTTCACTGGTAATGATAAATAATTGAAATGGGTATATTTTTTTTTTTGTTAAGTTGCCTAATAATTATGCACAGTGATAGTCACCTGCACACACAGATATCCCCCTAACATAGCTAAAACTAAAAACAAACTAAAAACTACTTCCAAAAATATTCAGTTTTGATATTAATGAGTTTTTTGGGTTCATTGAGAACATGGTTGTTGTTCAATAATAAAATTAATCCTCAAAAATACAACATGCCTAATAATTCTGCACTCCCTGTAGTATTGCCAACCGATTGGCAGTCTCTTACCCAATGTCAGGATAAGTGAAAGATGTATTAGTAATCACACCCAAGACTTGCCAGTCACACATCCTGAAATCAGGTACATTAACACACCCAGTTCAGTATTCTGAGGTCTGTGCATATGTGCTGCTTCAGGCAAGCATATGTTGCTACGTTCCGAAGAACAGAACTTGCCTTTCGTCAACAGTCAGGTAGGAGCGCCTTTCTGAAGATGAAATTAAAAATATTTCTTGAGCTCATTGTCATTTCACTGAAAGAAGTTTGGTTGAATTGCCAAAAATCTTTGCTTTCTTGAAATACATTTGTGAAAACTGAATCAAGTGTTCTTTGTATTGAAATCTGTAGAAGCTGCTTTTTTAGTTGTCAAATCACTTATTCCTCTTTTTAAATAGCTGTCAGTAGGCCATAAACATTGTCAAATCCACAAAAATGTTTGTTTAACTTGTATCAGATTTGACCAATATGCTTAAAATGCACAGTTTATAGCTGTACTTCTTATATTGGCTCTGACGGTACCTCCACCCCATTGTTTGAGCGCCACTTCCACTGGTTTAGTTGCACCCTGGTCGCAGTCCAGGTTGTTGTGTTATGAGGAATTGTTGTGCTAGTGTGTTAAGTTTAGGCTAGTTTTCCTGCCTGCTCCTATGGTGTTTTTGTTGTTGTTGTGAGTGACAGTTGCATTGATTATCTCTACTTTGTCAACTACGTAGCTGCAGAGCTGTGTTGTGTTTATAATGGCGAGGAGGGTCTGTCTAACGTGTGCTGTCTATTTAATGGTGAGGTTTGAGCAGCGGTTTGCTGTGTTAATGTTTGGTGTAGAAAGTTGTTCGATGACCAATGCAACTCTAAATATGGGGAATAGGAGGTGTGCATCCACTGTATAGTTGTCTGTTGGGCTTAGATTTAGTTACTAAGAGTAGTTAGAGAACATTCAGTGCCACATCTCAACATTAATGTGATCCTGGATACTGGTCTTCAAGGATGAGTAGCGACAACCCAGATTATGCTGTAGGGGGTGGAGGCATGCGAGGGGGCACAAGGAGGGTGGTGCAATCTTTATAGTCACAGATACATATATCCTACTGCAGTCATACTCCTAGGCTCATAACATTGAGAACCACTGAATAAGTATCAAAGTGTTTCATGCTTTTCATTTCACCGCAGTGTATTCAGTACTGGACCAGCCTGCCGGGTAAGGATGCCCGAGCCCCCCATCCTCTGTCACAGCATTTTTTTTAACCCTTGCTGTTGGCACAGCAGGCTGCTTTGTCCTTCTCCAGACATTACTGATTGTTGTGCTGGGCCTTGGTCTTGCAAAGTAACACAAATGGTGAAGGCAAGGTACTTTGTGTTTACCATCTAGACAAGGTTTGACAGCTGTAAGGCCTTCACTGAGTAGAACAACCCGCATTTCTGATGCACCAGGGAATATGGCCAACCATAAAAGAGATGCATGCGGAAGGCAGAAATTCGAGGAGAAATTATCAAGCATACTGGGGAGTGAGGAGAGTTATGCCACAGGTTGGTAAGATAAGTAGTCTATGACCACCATTTTAAACAGGATGCATATGGTCAGCATTTGGAAATGTACATCACCAGAGCTGAAGATGGAGGAGTCCCAGGATTAGATTTTTATCAATAGAATTTTCAGTCGAAACAGAGTTTTAAAATTGCTCTCTTTGTTTTGATTACAAAAAAAGGTAAGTATTTTTAACATGCTCCTTGTTGTGGAGCCCGTTTTGCTAGAATGTGTATACATATTCTTGTTTAGGCATACAGATACCCACATACACGCCCCACATAGCATATAAACATAGTTAGAATTAAATTATTTTGCTTTTTGAGAGAGAAACACCAAAGTATGGCACAAAGCCACTGGGAAACCCAATGAACTCGGGAACAGCAACTAGCAAGGGGCACCCCGCCTAATGCTACAGAAGTGGTGTGTCTCAGAAAGGCACCCCAAAAAAGAATAAAGGTCTCAAAAAGCTCAGGCATCTGCATGAAGCCTCCCGTCATCAGGACTCGCTACCAACCCTACCTCACCACCAACCCTACACCTCACCAAGTCACACCAACCCCATGACATATGTTTCCTGCATTGTCATAGCCAGACATATCTGAAACTGATTTCCGGCACTTCTGCCACCATTGCAACTGTTAGGCACTTTAAGCCTGTTGCCTGCACAATCATAGAAAAGAGAGGGAGTATCAAGAAAAGAGAATGGTTTGAAGGCAGATTTAAATTAGTAAACGCGGTTTCTTGTCTTGAGATCTCAGGAAGAGAACTGCACAGATTAGCACCCTTTGTCAAGAAAATATTTGCCTCCAAAGTTGGTCTGTCTGAAGGTCTGCGGATGACGAGATCCTTTGTTGCATGATGTGAGAGTTTCTAGGTTCCGGAGTACAAAGATCTGTTTCTTTAAATATATTGGTGCCTTATCAGACAGACCTCATTGTAGCAAACACAGACCTTTAGGCTTTATCCGGTTGGCTGCCGGTAGCCAATGATACTCTCTGTTTATTTGCCTTGAAAACATAAACCTCTTTTTGCAGACAGAAGACGAGCCATTGTCTCCTGAAGCAGTTTCTTGGACGACTCTAAGTGATGTGCATTTGCATGATCCAGTTTGAAGTTAGCATATGACATGGTACCCCAACTCTGACTCATTTATCTTCAGGATTGAGTTGAGGTTTCCTCATTTGGGAGAGTCGGAAGAAAATACTTTTGGAAAGTTGGAGCACTTGATATGACCTGTCAAGCCTGCTATCCAGTATGAATCACGTTTTTCATTTTCTCCCTTGGTTTAATGTTCGGGACATAAGGCCCAGTGGGGATTTTAACTAGTTGGCTTTCTGTTTTACCAGCTTTATTTGCAGACAGTTGTTCTGCTTCAATATTTCCGTGGCTGTGAGGCATGGTGATGAGATTTCCTTCTAGGTTGGAGTCCAGTCCGGTTAAGGAATGAGCCAAGTTTCCTCCGCAGTGAATCTTGCCTTAGACGAAGACCATTGTTCCTCCTGCTGCTTTTGGAAGCTGCCAGCCTGAACTCAGTAGAATTAGTTTTCCTTTTGAACTTTTTCAAGTGGCTTTCTGACGGGAGGATGGCTGTGCAAATAACCAATAACTTCACGTCTGACTGAAAGATGGTTTTTGGTTCAGCTCAACACCTTAGCCCCTTTACTCCAAAAGTTAACCCTGCACATGAACGAGAGCCAAACAAGTCAAAATACGTCCACGGTCGTTCTTCTCACAGTAGTCGAATATAAGAGCGGCATCTATATTGTAGCTAGTAAGATTGCCGTGTCTGTTGAGGCTCTGTAGGTAGGGTCACCAGGTGCAGCGGATTTGCCGGGACAAGCCCGATTTTTAAGCTGTTGTCCTGGCAAATTTTGGCAAGTTTGACTTATGTCCAGTGGCGGCCGACACCTTTAGGAGGGAGGTAGGTGGGCTGGAAGTACATACTCATTCTTTCACACACACATGCATGCACGCACATCCATTAACAAGACTCATAACATTCAAACATGCACGCATGCACCAAACATTCATTTTAAAAGATCACTCACATACACACACACACACACACACATTCTTTCACACACGCACATCCATTAACAACACTCATAACATTCAAACATGCACGCACCAAACATTCATATTAAAAGATCACACACACTCATTCTTTCACACACACACACGCACGCACATCCATTAACAACACTCATAACATTCAAACATGCACTCACGCACCAAACATTCATTTTAAAATATCACACACACACACACACACACTTATCTTCAGCCTCGGAGGACCCAGGAGGGATGGGACTGCTGCCTTCCCACTGGAAAAGAAAATGTTTCATTGCTGAACTTCCATGGAGTGTCTTTTTCTTTGTCTGAGAAAGTGATGTTTGTTGTGGTACTGACTTTGAATGTGATGTAAACCGGCTTCAGAAGTGAAATGTAGACGAGGAATGTCCACCATGGGCCCAGGAGGGCAGGATCTTTGCCATATTTTCAGAATATCTACTGACAATGTAAAACAAAAGTTGCGTTAAAGTTTACATATTCAAGCTTCCGTGGCCTTCTCAAGTGCCTGGCTTAATTTTTCGCTACTAGAAGAGTGAAGTCCTTCAAAAAGTGTGCCTCTTAATTTTTCTACTTCTACCTCTTCTTCTTGTTAACGGCATTTAACTATCTTTCCGTAGTTTGGGGTATGCCTTGCAAAACTTTTCCATCAGACACTCGAGTCTGATTTGGCATTTTATGCATTGTAACTTTTCAGTGGTTGAGGCGAGTGAGGCCGCAGAACTTTACCAAACTGCTTATGTCTCTAGTAGGTTGGCGCAGACAGTGCTTAATGTGTGCCAGTTGTTGCAATTAGAAGGCCATGCACTCTCTTTTGGCGACCAGCACTTATTTTTCATCCTTAGACTTTGACCCCAGAACAGGAGAGAGAAAGGATGAAGACTGCTGACTGGCACCTACCTGATATTCACAAAAAACACGATGCTAATTCTGTTCTAAAGGGGAAGTCTTCACTCCTCCAAAGCCTTAGTAAATGCCACATAGTGTGCTATACTGCTTCACCAGTTGGTGTAGCGTGAGTCTCATGGGCATGTTCTTTCTGTTCCCATGGTTCGTCCACCCCTTCCTCCTCTTTAGTGATACTTTACTCTTCTGGAAAAAGGAGGGGAAAAGTACTTTAATGCGATCTCAGGGTTTCCTTAAGTACTTTAGACGTAACCAACAAAAAAATTACATAATGTTTCCTGAATAGCTGCACCCTGCCACAACAGTTTTCTACCTCCATTCCGGCCTCATGGTTCCTCATATTTCTGTTTTTCCAGCCAGAGCGCCTGCAGGGCACACATTACTCAGTGCAGTCTGACATCTGGAGTATGGGCCTGTCGTTAGTAGAGATGGCTATTGGTCGGTATCCTATCCCACCGCCTGACGCCCGAGAGCTGGAGATGCTGTTCGGATCAGCAGCCAATGCAGACTCTGCACATACAGAGGCCTCGACCAGGCCACGCCCTCCTGGCCGGCCTCCCAGTTGTAAGTGATTAATTGTAATTGTAATTGTAATCGTATTTATATAGCGCTTACTACCCCTGACGAGGCGTCGAAGCGCTTTTCGATGAGTAGCACGCTACTCCGGTACCCAACAAGAATTAGTGATGGATTAGTATAATTTAATAAGGAGTACAGTTTTAGTATTATTATGAGTTAATTTGAGTTGCGGATATGAGTGAGTTTGTTAGTTAGATTGACTGGAGTAATGGAGGGAATTGGTTGTGTGTTGTTTATATAGTACCAGCCTGCACTGCTGAGAATAAATGGACGCGTTCAATGTTAAATTTGTCTTGTAACTCTTCCTACTGGGTGTTTGCCTTTTTCTGGGTGCTCCCAGTGTGTTGGCAAATAAGGTGACTAAGGCTCAGGGCGAAAAAGTAATTTTGAAAGGATAGCACAATTTGGTAAGTGGAGAGGTCGGCCTTAAAATTAGAGTCTCGTTATTCTATACCAACAGCCTAGCAACCAGACCAAAATTCATCATCCACGGATCTTTGTCAGGGAACAGAATGTGACTGGCCCCTTGTTAGAAGTCATTTGTCACCCAACATACCTAAATGCAGATGATTCTGGAAGAAAATAATGTTGGTTATGGGATAATTATTGCAAGGCTGCAGTGAAGATTGACTAGCTAGGATGTCCTTCTTAGCCATCTGTGTATGTTGCTTTTGGAACTACCAGATTTGGGTTCTCATACGCTAGAGCACATTTTGTGATCTTGGGCTTATCACTTTATCTCTCAGTGCCCTTTTCTAGTGGAAACTATGCATGCTTAATCAGGCTAACCTCGATCATGAGGGCTTTTTCAAGATTTGGGTAGACATCAACATCTTTGACATGCAGATCGTTTATGCTTACTGATCATTTTTACCTTTCTTTACCAACAGCCTATGGACCAGACAGCCGAGCACCGATGGCCATCTTTGAACTTCTGGATTACATTGTAAACGAGGTTAGTCACTTGTGGTGTTTGTTGGTCATTTTCTTGTATGTTCAGTTAGAAGTAAATTGAAGGGTGACACAGCTAACCAGGAGAATTATTTCTTTTGAATTAGGGCATAAGAAGTAAGTAGTTCCAGATCTTGGTCTGAACCGAGGTGTAGACAGTTCAACCACATGCGCACACTCAGCAGGCGACTGTCAGCAGTGACTGTGCCTTCCTCAAACTCAATGTGTTCTATCTCTCTCTCTCTCTCTCTTCATATTTAACTTTCTGGGCCTAGGAAGCACAACTTGTATATCCAGCCATCTATTTAATCTGGAACAATTCTATAGGCTGAATGTTTACCTGTTCTTGTGTCTCCTCTCCCTAAAAAAGCCTTTCATGGACATGGTCATACCTCCCATAAAAACAATGCCCTCGTCACAGAAACCCTGTTTACCAATGTCTCCACAAGACTACTTTTCGAATTCTAGAACACCCATGATTTGAGCCCATATGCCCCGATTCCATTTGCCCCTCGCGCTCACCTCTGCTGATCCTACCTAAAGTAGCACTAACAAGTGGAAGAATTCCTGTATGAGGACGGGTGGCATTTGGGAGTGTAGTATTTGTTACCACCATTGCTTTTCTGTAGATGTAAGTGATAATATTTTTTCTATTTCCAGCCTCCTCCCAAATTGCCTAGTGGAATTTTTGGTCCAGAATTTCAAGACTTTGTGAATAGCTGGTAAGTTTCAGTTTGCACCTTTGGCTACAGTTGCATTGCTGTTAAGCAAGGCCTATAGATACATCACTAACCACCCAACAAATGTCTTGCTAGATAGAGAAATGTCTGTGAGAGCTACTCAGTTGACTCCATATCATTCCTGTCTAAAACAGTACTGCATAATCAAGATCAATTCTGTGAAACTGAGAAGGATCTGTCAAAGACATTCTTAATACAGTGGATGTCATGTAAGATGCAGAAGTGCATTTTCCATGTCTCCATGGACCCCACACATGCCTTTCAGGTACAGCAATATATTTGATAATCATCTGGCTGCAAATTCCTTACCTTAGAATTCTCCCCCAGATGCCAGACCGTATCTGTAATGTTTTCCCAGCAGTACCTCTGCGTGTCGGAAGACTGCGCCGTGCGACTCCATAGCGACGCTGTCCACCAAATGTGACGTCGACTGAGTACATATAATCCCCTCTCCAACAAGCTGACGTCAGTTCCTTCTTTCAACGCAGATCCGGAACGGTTCTTCAGGCTGTTTTTGGCCTATCTCAACCTTGTTCTGTTGAAGAAACAGCGTGTCTTTTTTTCTCATGTTCTCGGGGTTCAAACTTTGTGGGTCCTTTGGCAGGCAGATGTCGGCCACAGATCCTCATAATCTTTGTATGTGGTGCTTCGGGGAACACTATACTCTGAGGATTGCAGCTCCTGCCTTCGCCCAAAGGTGTGAGGGAACGGTGCATGAAGATCCTGACGGCGCAACTGCTGAAGACCCTACATCATCGTCTGTCTCGTTCTAGATCACAGGAGCGATCTGAGACCAATCCAGGAGCTGTTCCCGTGAGCGTACACCTCCCTCAAAGTCGAAGGATAAGAAATTGAAACGCAGGCACTCAGTCGCTGCATCCACCGACGTCATGTAAGTCCTGCATGTTCGATGCCCTCTCCCAGCCTTTGGCTGAGGAGTCGGTGCATTAGTCCACCCGCGCCTCCCTGCTTTCCCTGCTACCGGAGCAACTCTTGACCAGATGCGGGATTACTACAATTTCCTCTATGCCATCTTTGGGCCCCCACCTCCCTCTTATGCGCTTTTGAGCCCCAAGGAGGTGAGAGGTATCCTACCTGAATCCACGCTGACGGGTTCGCCCTCGGCATCAGTTAGGCCTTCTGGATCTGTACATGGGTCTGTGCCAGCTTAGTTGCTCAACCCTTTGGAGTACCCACCCGCAATGCCGGAGTTCGATCAGTTGACGTCAGCGGCGCTGGTCGATGCTGAGACAATCACCCACTCCGATGCCGAGACGACGGCACCAGGCGCACGACAGTGGTGCCATCCGGCTCTTACACCTTCCCCTCTCCTTCTAAACAGTCTCTTGCTGTTTTTCCTGCAGAGGAACAGGCCTTTGGAGGTCAAGGAGAGGAGTGGGGTTTAGGAACCCAATGTACCAGACTGTCCAGCCGCCTCACAGAGCTGGGTGAGGCTAGTGGCCTTGAGTACTCACCAGTTTCATACACAGACGGTACACTGCCGGACTAGAGAAACTGCACAGGCCCCAAGGTTGTGTCTGAGCGGCAGTCACTGCCACTCAGACCAATCTTGGCACTGCTTACATGCTATGTCTAGCATGTAAGCAGCGTCAGGATTGCTGGGGAGCCTCTTCTGGTGTCCCAGCAAATGGCAGACACCAGAACAGGAAAGGAGGACAAGCGAGGCAGCAGGAGAGGGCGGCGGCGGCGGCAAATGGTAAGTTTTTGTTTTTAAAAAAAAATGTATTACCCCGTCCCTGTCGTCCCACTACCCCTTGATAGCTGCGGCAGCTGCTACTGATAAATACTGCATGCATTCTGAGACGCTTTTCCCATGCGTTGTGGGATTCAGTGGCACGCCTGCTGCCTTCACTTATCGAGGGGACCCAGAGCGAACTCACTCTAGAATGGGTGAGAGGCAGCTAAGTTTGCAATAAAATGTGGTATGGGTACCACCGACTCAGTAGGTCAAGCCATAGCTTATTCGGTATCGCTGCACCGTTATGCCTTCCTACCCCACGCTAGCTTTTCGGAGGCTGTCCAAACCACCCCGGAGGACATGCTCTCCGAAGGCGCCTGGCTGTTCAGCACACATGCCAATTCTGCTTTGCAGTCCTTTAGGGACAGTCTTGTGGAAAAGTATCTTAAATATATCTATTCCTGTACCCTCCCTTTTTTTCCGCTTCATCTGAACCATTTTAGCTTCTGGTGGCACCCTTTGGAGTGTTCCTGCCTTGTTCAAGTGTTACTATTATTTCTTAAGGCCTGTCGATGACAGCTTTTCACTGCCGCTATTTAGGAGGTATTTTCTTTGTGGCCCCAAGTGGGTTTAACACCTGATAGAACAGGTTTTTGTTTCTTTTTTTCTGTAGATGGACTTTATGCCCAAGAGATAGTTACCTACATGGTATGTTCCCTGCTCTGGGTGGAGCACCTTCTGTATGCCTTATAGGCATTGCTAGGTACATTGTAGTACTTTTAGTATCCCTTATAGTGACCTTATAATTATGACTCCTTGGAAGCCTTTGTACATGGCTCACCACTTTGCTTTTATCTTTGAAGCATTACTTCTGCTTCTCTTTCTAGGGTTGTTCTACTTCTCACAAGTCATACTTACATTTCCATGCAGAGCAGTGGGGCAAGTGGTAACGCCATTTGACATCCATGCGTCCTTGCACTTCTTTCTCAAGTTGCTCTCGCTCTACCTCAGCAGCATGGACTCTTGCCGCTGGTCCGCCCAGCACTAGTGGTACACAGGTTCAACTTCCTTCTTGTGTTCTCTATAGAATGGGATTTTTCCTTCATCCTTGTACCTTGCTGGTCTTCTTTGTTTGTGGCATGTTGCCTAGGTTAGTCTGTGAGGATCATGATCATAGCATTCTTCTCTTGTGTCGCCAGTCTAGTCATTACATTGACTCTTCACGGCAAGGAGATGTATGATACTTATCGTTTAGAGGCAAGGTTCTGTAACTTTGCTGCTACAGGCACCTCTTGTTCAAGAGTCCCCACACCACTCACAGCCTCAAGATGTCTACATATATCTATTCTTAAGGCGCTGCCATGTGGCAATCTTCTGTGTTGATGGCTATTTCCCATCTTGCGGTGGATACCTGGTTGTTTACGCATGTTCCTTGAACATTGTGGTTCTGTCTTTCTTGCAATTAGTTTATAATGGGGATTGGTTATTCCCTTCGGTCACAGTCTCCCTGGTTGATTCCTTTCACTCTACTCTACATGGTGTCATAATAATTGTAGCCCTCTGGGGGTAGTTATAATGCTTCTTCGTTATTGTTATGGTTCCTTACTTCTTAAGGGAATATTCCCCTCTTGCTGTGGCCCTCACTTCCTTCAGAAGATGCCTGTATATATTAGTATAATGAAGGCAGTAGATGTGCTTTGTCATATAACGTCCAGTGGTTTTAATGTTTCATATTTCCTGTAGGAACATTATTTCTTATAATCAATCAACAATTGTTGCTCTTTTATAGGTTGTAACTTCTTTCATTGATTCAGATTTTACTACGTTGTTTTCAGTTTGCGGACACTCACTTTGTGGGGTTTCATCCATAGAGGACTATGTATTTTACCTTACATTCTTTACTTCGTCCAATTTTTTCACACCTGCTGTCTTCTTTTAAGCTTTTGATATCAGCAACCCGATTGTGGGCAAGTCAGTCAGTTGGCATTGGTTTCAGTGCTTCTGCAGCCTTTATTTTACTGGTGTGTGTGATATCCTCCACACACTCCATCCTCTTATATAAGTACTGTCTTGATGATTACTCAGCTCGATCCTCATATATATTTATGACATCACCATAGTGGCGGCTTCTGTCTGTGGCAGATATATGTGTGTGTGTGTGTGTGTGTGTGTGTGTGTGTGTGTATATGTATATATATATATATATATATATATATATGTGTGTGTGTGGTTCCTTTTGTTGTTATATAGACAATCATCTTTCTTTTCCTCCTTTGTGCTTTATACTTTCTAGATGGTCCCAGACGTGTTAACATTATCTCTGGCAGTTTTTTTCTTGGGACAAGTGTTGTTTCTAGACCAGTATTTGTTGGTGTTCTCTTCCCCATATTTCTATTAAAGCATTGTTCAATGATTTCTTCATCACATATAGGTTCTTGAGTTCCTCGTTATCTATGCTTTTACAGAGCAGGTTTGGCTAAAATAATGGCTTTCTGTGGCAAAGAGCTATAGCTCAGTGGCATTGCCTGTTGACTCTGGGCCTCCATGTATTGGCCTTACATGGGTTCAGTCCTACCTTGGGTGCAGGTAGTTTTCATGTCCATATTGTCTGTTGTCTTTGTACACGTTTGTTCCACTGCCATGGTAATGCTGTTCCCATGCTTGTCAATGCTGTTATAATTTTACTTGAATGTGGTCCTTTCCACAGTTCTTATGGTGTGGCATATATTCTTACTCACCTAAATTCCTAGGAGTATCCTGTCTCTTTTCTACACTGGCTTGTTCTAGTCAGTGATTTTTAGTAGGATCATTTGTGATCTGCATTAAAATCTGCTATGCATTGGCAAGAAGCAACTCCCTGAGGGCTTGCGTCTTCATTCTACCAGTCAGATCTGCAAACACTGCATTAGATTGCAGAGTTCCGTTCCTGGATATATGCCAGGCATATGCCAGGCACCGTGGCTTCCCTGCACTAGTTTAACTAATTTTAGCATCTGAACAGTCAGGTCCATTGTGATGGACATTTTGCCCATCGGCCCTGCAGGATTTCCTGTCTGAAATTGGTCCGCAGACCCACCTCAGTGGATGGTGTTGCTTTGGTATCTAATTCTAAGGTAAGGAGATATGTTCTAGTCACAGATTCCTTACCTACCCACCCATCCTCCTTGCTCTGCAAACTGATTTCTAAGGGCAGGGACTCCACTTACAGTTCTTTCTCTGTCGGTGATCCCATTCTTGGCATTAAGATTCCTTCATTGAGAGTTCATAATTAATTGACACAGAGATGTTTCTTTTTTGATACACTGTTTCCAAAGTCTGTTTCTTTAAGTGGCTTTGAGTTTTTGGCACGGAAAACAGTCACTGATAAACTGACGTCAGCGAGGGGATTATATGGACTTGGTCAACATCACTTCCAGTGGACGACGTCTCTATGGAGTCGATGACTCCCTTTTCTGACGCGCAGAGGTAGTGCTGGAAAAACATTTCTGGATCCAGTCTGGCACCTGGGGGAGAATTCTAAGGTAAGGTATCTGGATCCTGCCTCTACCATATCAGGCGTTACCGAAGGCAAGTAACTTGTTCATCTTTCATACTCCTCTTTGAAGGTCATGTGCAATACTAGAATCCCGTTGGAACTCATCACTTGAACCCAGGTCCTGATATATATATATATATATATACATATATATATATATATATATATATATATATATATATATATATATATATATACATTGATGTATTATTCCAATTATAAGTCTTCCACTGCACTAGGGCAGGTCCCGTGGGATATAGTAATGCCGTTTGGCAGTGTTATCTTGAGGATATTTGGGGTCCTGAGCAAGGTGTATTCTAGAGCCCATGTATGGAACAGCTTTAAGTTTGTTACCCATTTTCAGCTAAATTAAGCACTAATGTGGGGTGTGTTTGAAAAATTGAGGTAAAGAGATGGGGAGAAAGGGAGAGAGAAAGTTGGGGTTTTACTGATTTGTGAGGTAGAGAAGGATGGCATACAACAGTTCAGAGCTAGAGAGAGATGAAATAGAGGAAGGTGAGGTGGCTAGGGAGGCAGAGAGCAGCATGGACAAAAGCAGGCAGGTAAGAGTATGTTACATGGAGGAAGAGAAGTAGAGAGAGGTAAAGAGTGTGAGCAGTGGAGAAAGAGAGATGACAGAGCAACAGATAAGAGAGGGACTAAAGTGGAGGTAGCGGCTCAGGGATCGCTATAGCAAATCATAATTAAACGTGAGTAGCAAGAGGTGGAGAAGGAGACAGAAGAGAACAAGAGGAAAACAGAGAGAAAGGGTCTTGTGACTGTCCCATTCCCATTCGTCTCTTCAATTTGACCCTCTATCATTGGTACATTTAAGGTCTGAGTGGGTACAATTGGGTCCATAAGAGTTTCTCCATTTACACAAAGAGGTCCTATCAGGTACCCAAATGCTCCTTGAAGTAACTTTGGTCTTTGAAATATTTTGTAAGGTTCAGTAATGCCACGGGAGTATTGTCCTATGAAAAGTCTGACAAACACAGCAGTGCCCATTAGATCTTTAAGGTCATGTCACATACTGTAATGCCCTTTAGAGTAACCTTACCCCATGAATGGTTCCTTCAATCTATGAAGATTCTGTCCAATACAATAATCCACATTAGAACTCATTAGTTGGCCAACTAAGGGAAGTCTGAAAGATTAATTCCTATTAGAGTAACTCTATTGGCCTGTAAAGGTCTTTTTGGATGTGGTAATTCCCATTAGAGCAAACTCAATTTATGTGTGAAGTTTCTGCCAGATACTGTGCTGCCCATTAGAGTAACTTCTTTGACCCATAAAATTTTAGTCAGATACAG
Source organism: Pleurodeles waltl (assembly GCF_031143425.1). Classification (NCBI taxonomy): domain Eukaryota; kingdom Metazoa; phylum Chordata; class Amphibia; order Caudata; family Salamandridae; genus Pleurodeles; species Pleurodeles waltl. The sequence goes on along the minus strand of NC_090440.1, from coordinate 545,344,733 downwards.
TAATATCAATGAGAGTACCTCTCTCGTCATCTGAAGGCCATATCAGATATGGTAATGCGCCTAAGACAGCAACTGCAGCTTTGTCACTAGGGCTGGCGTGTGCAACGAATCCTTTGGGCAATATGTGTCCACTCTAAGAGGATCCCTGAGAGGAGAAGGGAAACAGGGCTTGAAAACGAGGGGTTTCGCACTGCTTCTCGAAAGCGTGTTTTTGTTTTCTTTTTTGGGGGGGGGGGGGGGGGTGAGGGGGGCAGTGTTTGAAAGGACCTCACCAAATTGAGAACCCACTGGGTCTCCAACAGAACCCAGACCTATTCCTCATGCTCATAGTGGGATAACACCCTGAAATGTGTGCAAAGGCAACATTTCAGTGCTCTATAAAGTATTTGAAATAATTCAACAAAAAATACAGTGATACATATAAAACCTCTTGCTTTTTATTGTTTCAGTTTGGTGAAAAACCCAGCGGATCGAGCCGACCTGAAACAACTAATGGTAAGTGACATGTGTAGAAGTACATTGAGAGTGATGTGTGTAGATTGGCTAGTGTCAGTACGTGGATGTAGCCATAAAAATTGTCTCAGCATTTCCCCTTCTTAGTGCTGCTTTCCTTTCTGATGCATGTTGCTGATTAATTGAAATTTGAATTGTGTAGGGTTTTCTTTCATTTGAAATCTAGATAGGTTCGACTGAATCATTTTACATCATGGGGGCCCCTACTTAAAGAATGTATTCTGTTCCCCAACATGTGTTTTAATACGAGTAAACTGCTTTTCACCCACTTACAGTGACCTCTGAGTGCTTGTATATCTGAGGCTGCAAGTCTTTTGATTTTAACTAGATGGAATGTTACTGAACACATATTTAAGAAGAGCCACAGCCTGAGATTTGATCTCTTCTGGACTGGCAGTGGAGGCAGCCATGACAGCAGACATCCAGTGTCTGATTACTAAATTTCAAGTCCGATAAACAGCAGTGTTTTGAACCATTTGAAGACATAAGTAGTATTTAGCAACAATCTCAAGAATTTAACACACTGGCGTTGCCTACTCGTCAAATCATTAAGGTATGGATAATGGTGCCTCTTGTGGCCCAATAGATGTGGTGTAGGATCTAACAGAGAAGCATAAGGTGATGAATAAAACAGATTTAACAAACTGCGCTGAGCCATAAGGGCGAAGAGTTTAAAAAGCATCCTCCATTTTGAGATGGGCTTTTAAGGCAGTAGATCGTTTTCAGGATAAGCAGGCAGAGGAAGAAAGGATGGATTATTGTGCGAGGAGGTGTTTATTGTGTCTAAATTTGAGACAGCCTTAAGACATCCATGTGTGGGTAATGTTGATGGGTACCCACTCTGTTATGTTTGAATAACAAAAGAACGGGATACTGGTCGAGTGGATCATAGAAGGGTCAGAAATAAACATTAAAGAGGAGCCCATAGAGACCTGAAGACCCTCCTGACTATGCCCCAAGACGTCAAATGTTCGAAAGAAAGAAGAAATGATATGGGGCCATGGAGGTCATCTGTTCCTAGAAACAACTGGCCACCCTTACAGCAAACAAAGTGGCACATTCATTGCTGCTGCACGAGGGATGCATCTTTCGAAGAACTATTGGTGTCGGAGGGAAGTCCGAAAAATGACAAAGTAATAGTTAGGTCAGCTATCAGTGCCCACAGGGGATCTTGAGTGCCTCTTGTGATGTATCTTCTTTCTAACTTGGGCACAAGAGCACTAAAGTGCCTGAAGGTCTAAAGGATCCGGTCAGATGCAGTATCTACCAAAACTGGGACGGTTTTCTAATTGCTGCTATAGGAAAAATCTGGTATGGTCGCACTTAGAGTGGAGTGAAAGTCTTCAGTTCTTCTGATAGTTTCCTCCCCAAGTATCATGTGGGTTTTTTCTATTTTTCTTTTTTAACCGAAACAAAGCATTGTTCTTGTAATTTGTATTCTTCTTGTTCTGTGGGGAAGCCTTTTTCTCTTTAAACTACCATAAAGTGGCAGGCAGTGCCCATTCCTCTGAGTTATGGTAAAGTCTGACCAGCAATCTCCTCTTTGTGCTCCTATAGGACTGGCAAGATTGTCAGTCCAGTCCCTAACTAATATCGGTACTGGTAACCTCAAAAAGCTGGAATCTGTAGCAAGGAGGGCTTACTTTAGTTTGCACACTATCAGGAGTGAGCTTGTGCGATTTTTCTTCTCTGAGGGCGCAAGATGAGACTGTCAGCTATATAACAGGAATGCAGTCCCTTGGTGGCACCATTCAAGTGACATAAACAAAGGTTCCAGTCTAAAAGCAATAAAAAGTCTCTTCAATGGACCAGATATCTGCTTTCCCGTATGGGCATTGGGAAAGGGACGAGGCACATAGAACGTATCTGGTCCCCTGGTAGAGAGACCACATAGGCAAAAGAAAATTCAGCCAGGCAGATGTTGAATAGTAGGGCGATGTGACTTCAGTTTTCTTATCTAATTCCTAGGTGCATGCTCACCCATACCAGTCATCATTTAGCTTTAAAGAGTAAACATGAGCCACAAACATGATGGAGTACCTTGTTCCGTTTGTTTTAGTGCTAGTCAAGTTGACCATCATGTTTGTTTGCGGTGCCCCCATCGGAGTTGAGGCTGCCAGTGTAAGAACATCAGACCATTCGCCATACTGTGGGGAAACCCTGGCGATCCAGAAAGAAATTTTTTTCAAAACGACCCTCCCACACCCTGGTAGAAAGTTTTTTTGTTTTTTTTTCACAAACAAAATCCCACTATAGGTTTTCTTTAGGAAACAATTACGTTTGCTAAGCTGCCCCTTAAAAAATGGTGGCCACTCACCAAACATTCAGTGCCTTCATGGGAGCTGTGGTGTTGACGGTTCCTCCAAAGGCAGATAGCTACAGGGACGGCAGAGATCTCTAAAGGTGGTGGGGGCTAGTCCAGCCAGGGTAGTGGAGGAAGTGATCTTCACCACTGTTAGGGTCAGCGAATACTTTAAATAAGGCCCTGTGTCCCTGATTTCAGCTTTGGAGGGCAATGATACTTCCAGTAGGACTGTTCTTTATTGAGTATCTAAACGTCTGGTTACAGCCACCTCCATGTTCTGGAGGCTCACACTCGTAACAGGTGTCCTGTAATTCGAGAAGTTATGACTTACACAGTTCAATTCTGTAAGGTTGAATGGATCCAAGTGTGATCAAACAGAGCAGAGAGCAACCAAAGTTTGCAAAACATTGTGGAGATGTGGCTGGCCTAGTGGAGCTTCTGCTTTTCTCTGCAGAAGACATGGCTTCCTAAATCAGACCAGATGGCCCCTATTCGGCCACTGCATAAGCAAATGGAAAGCAATAAACCTGAAGGTGTCTTTGCCACTCTAAAATTCCAAAGCAGAAGAAAACGTATTATGTGTGTGTGTGTGCTAGAGGAAAGTGGACTGAGTACAAGTGAGTATTTCATGGGTGTAGGGAGGAGATAAAGGTGGACATTTGGTGACTTTCTGTGAAAGTTGAGTGCTTAATCTTCCTAGTGTGTCAGTTTAGGCTTTATAAAATGGGACTCAGTGGTACTTGCTTTATTAACCTGGCTATCAGGAAGCACAATGAAAGCAAGTTGCCAAGTTTGTGAATATCATCACTTGCAACATGAGAGCATTGGCTTTCAAAGTGTACTTGGCCACTTAATTCCGTGAAAAGGTGTCGCTACCCATAAAGACAAGCTAACAATGAAGTTGATGCCCGTGCACATTGCCAACTAATGGAGAAGTAACACCATATCTCCTAACTCGAAACACTTGTTCAAAGAAAAACCACTTGCAAACATCCAAGTCCAACACTAGATGGTAAAGGTGTGCAGAGCATGTGACTGTACTGCATTATACGCCGCAAACAGATGCTTTCATGGTAAATAACATTATCCTTCTCCTGACGGGTCTGATCTAAGCTCTGGGTTGCATCAAGCAAGAGTACATTGGCCACACATGCAATTACAACTGGGAATGTTTGTTGTTTGTGATCAGCTGGAGGTATTCAGTGACATGGAAGCTGATAATATGGTGTTTCAGGCCACTGAAAGTGAGATGTTTTTTATGAAAGGCAATTAGATGTGCTGTAGAGGTGGACATATGCCACAGTTGGCCTGTGCCTCGGGAAATCTGTTAAGGCCAGAGCTAAATACATCAGATCTCAGAGCCACTGGCCTGTTGGTTTGCTGATATTTTTCATAAGCTACCTTGCTTCTGCTAGTACTATGAAGCTTTTCTTTGAACTACTCCTCTTTCTTTCACATCCCCCAGGTTCACAACTTCATCAAGAAATCTGAAATGGAGGAAGTGGATTTTGCAGGCTGGCTGTGCTCAACCATTGGCCTCCGCCAACCAAGTACCCCAACACATGCTGCCAGCCACTGAGCGTGTTGGATGGAGAAGTTCAAGGGCAGATGTCGGGTGCTACATTTCTGCAGCTAACAAAGTGCCACCTATGTCAGTTTTCTACCACCGTGAACTGTTTAGTGTTTCGTATTTTTTCTTTGCATCTCAAAGGAAGGATAGTCTGCTACAGCATGTGCCAAATCATTACTGGTTTTGATCATTTGTGGGGCTGATAAATATTCATTGATCGATATACTAATCGATGGTTAAGGGTTCCATTGTAAATGTATTTGGTAGGCATGGTTGGCTTACAGCTTATACATCAGGCTGATCAAGGAGAACCTCCACTAACTTCCACCAAAACCATCCTTTCTCTTGGTGTGTGTTTACTGTGATGCTCTCCACAGTTGTAAAGTTGAGCTTCATATTCCTACTAACCACAGGTGCATAATTTTACTTACTGCTGACAGGCGCCGTAGTGTTGGGCTTAGCATGTCACCAGAATTCCACTGGTAATGGTTGAGTTGCTTTTTCTGAAAGTCCATGCAGTGTATTTTTCAGTGCAGTGTTGCACATATTTGGGAGGCAGAGATGGTTCCCTGGGTTTTGGTTGGGCATGTTTTCGTGTGCCGCTGTAAAGTGAACCTACAGCATTGAAGAATCCTCCTGAGAGACTGTGCAGCATAGCTCCATGCCAAGTTCAGAAAGGTCCCTGGTTCAGGAGACATCAGGTTTCTGGGAGAGACAGTTTTTAGGAAGCTTGCATATTATGGAAAATTTCAGATTCAAAGGAAAGTTCAAGTAGCTCTCATGTTTGGAAAGATCCCAGGGTCAAAAGATTAAAAGTATACAAAAATACCCAATTTTGAAGAAACTGGGTTTGGGCAGCGTTCAGGTTCTGATAGCTCCCCAGAGTGGGGAGGGGGTAATGGGTTTTAGTTCAAAGGATCAAAAACATCAACAGAACCTACGTCTCCTACACCTTCCCCTTTCTCCCACCAGAGGCTCAGATGCTGAGTTAACCCATTTAAGATGCTACTTGGTTCATGAAGATCCTAATTTCAAAGAGGTCTTAGTTGCAGATAAGTCCTAGATTTGGCAGAATTGCTGGGATTAAGAAGACACCAGGGTCCAGTTTAGAAAGGCTTCAGGTTAAGAAAGGTTCAGTGACCTGGGTTTATAAGGATTCTAGGATATGGAACATTCTGAGTGGGTTAAGTTGATCTGTTTTGGGATGTCTGAGCTTCAGCATGATGTGGGTTCAGTAAGCTGCAGGACTGAGTGAGAACTTCAGTTAAGCAGCCTCTTACCTTTTCTGCAGGCTATTAGTCAGTGCTGATTATCCTTTTGAAGTAAGTCTCTTCATGCTCGGGCTCACTCAGAACTATCTATCTGGTTCCACAAACTTACTCTAGAAGCCACTGAAGCTCTACTCGTACAAAAAGCCATGCAATCACTTGCACTAGGAGCCACACAAGCACTTACACCTCACATCATCTACACACTCAGGCTAAGAGCAATCAAGGTATCACATGGAACAACCCAGGCACTTGTGAAGCCACCCAAGCACTCACCCATGGAGCCATCAATACACTCGCCTAGGAATACGCTAACATCGCACCATAAAAGTATTCACATCTGGCAACAAACATACAATCTGTCACTCTTGGGTCTGTAGATGTCAGCACTGGTTGGGCTGAGTGATGGATTCTTGGCTGGCAGTTTTAATTTTAGCAGTGAAAACTTTGTCTTGCCTTTGAAAATGAGAGGAATAGCGGGTAACAGGAGAAAGGACAGTTAGGATGTCTTTGAATATCCTGCGTGCCCTCCTAATCAACCTCTTACGTATAGTTTTCAAAAACGCACCAGAATGTACTTTCTGTTTGCCGAGACTGGTGAGTGTGATCCAGCTTAAGTGAATGCATACATCCGTATTGTCTTGTACTGTATTGCAACATTTCTATAGAGATTTCCACCTCTTGTTCAGGTCACAAAGCCCTTTGCAAATCAAGAGTCGATGTTTATGATTCCTAGGTCCATGGTGGAGAAAGCCCCCTTTCATACCTGGACTGACGTACAAGTTCCATTTTTTTAAACTTTACATTTACTAATTTTTAGGTGTTTCTTAGATGCATTAACTGAGAAACCCAAAGGGAGTCTTAGGTTTGTACTTTTGTGAGGCTGTTAGAGGTGGAGCGGGATCAGTCACATGTCTGGACCCCTTAAAGCGTGTCTGCCTTCTTGCCAAAAAAAAACCCTAGTGTGGTGCAGGTCTTTCGAATGGAGTGCACCAAATGCCAGACTGGTCATTCTTATAACATGGACAAAAGACCTTTGGTGTTTTATTTATTTAATGTTTTTATCATTGCTTAGCTCAGTGGTGTACTGACTTCAGAATAAAGAAAGCCTTGAAGATCCCATTTGGTCATCTTATTGGACATTCATAGTCTGACTCCGCAAAGGACCCATTTACACCATGAGGCTTAAAATAGAACCCTAACTGCAACCTTAATACCGCATCATGTCATAGGGTGCAAGGGTTCCCTGCTTTTTATCATTACCCCAAGCACTGCCAGGTGTTCGGCCTTTTTCTGCACTGCTACTTTCTGAATTTTGTTTAGATATTTTTTAAATACTTCAATGTTATAAAGTGGTGTATGGTGCATTTCCATTTGTTTGTGACTGCATGCATTTTAAATGTAGTTTTAAGTTCTTTTCTTAAGGTGCTCCACAGGATCAAACCGAAATGTCTGTCTGATTGCCTTCCTTCCATCAGTCCGTTTTAAGAATATATTGTAAAACAAGTGTATCTAGAAAGGAAGAAAAGCCTATCAGCTAAGTAATGTCTAAGACTAAATCATGAATTCTAATAAATGTACTATAAAGAGGTTGACATTGTGTGATTTAAAAAAAAAAAAACGTGGTGATCATTCACTGTTTTGTAATCAGGTTAGTAAAAGCCGTACAAAGGTTTCTCTCTCTTTATCATTCTCATTTTGTTTCTCTCGCTCGCAAGGCTGCACGATTCAACAGTGTGCTAATGTACAGAATGTTGTAGGGTCTGTGGCTCTCTTAGTTGGTTGAGTGACGATTCCTTTAAAATGTCCTTGGTGTGGGAAGCTTTCAATTGGTGGCTGAAACGTTTTTGTATGCTCGAGGGGCACAGAAAGGATAGTGGCGCTATATAAGTGTAATTAGTCAGTTAGAGGTAGCAGGTGAATGAAGGATTAAGCAGTCCGGATACTAGGGCATGATAATTGTAAGTGGGAGGTCTGGCCTTCCGGCTGGCAGTTAACTTGTCAGATGAGGGTGGAAATTGTTTAGAAAAAGGATGGATGAGTAATGGGGGAATGGCTTGGTGAAGAAGATGACATCCTGGTGGCCATCTTGGTGGAGGTTTGCTGGTCGATGTTTGTTTTGTCTGAGAAGGGGTTGACATGTTTTCACAGTGTTGGATTGAATTACAGGTGGGGGAAGGCTTTTACGTTCTGGTCGGGAGTTGTAATAATTCTTTTGTGTAGTGTGTTGTAATTATACCTTTGCATTGGGTCTTTCAAACGTTAATGCAGTCTTGTAGTATCTTATTTGTCATTTGTGTGTTAGTTTGTTCCTTCTGTTGTATGAGGATTGCCATTTCCTTTCTAGCACTCTGATTCTGTATTCAAGGTTTGTTGCTGCTATATCAAACCTTTTGCCTCTTCTGATGCGTTTTTTTGTGGCTTCTTTGAGACTGCTGTCTTCCTTTTCCAGTATGTTTCTTAAATCTGGGACAGAACATAAAATATCAGGACCAGTCCAGGTGGCTCAGTTGAATAATGTATCCACTTTGGGGGATCTGTATTTGACATCATGGTTACATGTTCAAATCTCAGTGGACCCACTTAGCCTGTCATTCTAAGGTCGAGAAAATGAGTTAGGTAACCAAAAACCTCTCTTAGTCAGCAACAATATACCTCAAGGGGTGAGCATGCCCTTTACAGATTCATGTTATGTTGTGTTTGTTGAAGACCCATACCAAAATGAGACTAGCAGTTAATGGCCAATTTGGGTTGCTGTTTTTAAGATTTTTTTTGGGCTACATGTACGTAGCTGAAGAATTGCGTGTCGGAAATAGCGAAAACGGGATGTAAGTAGAAATCGCAAATCCATTTTGCAATTCGGTGCGGAGTCTCATCGCAATTTGCGAAATAGCACATGGGTGTGGCCCGGAGTCGCAAATTGCAACTGTGTCACAAATCACCTCCTACAGCCATTGAGACCACACTTCAGCCGGAAGCTGTCGTAGGAATTGGGGACCTGGACAGTTCAGCACTGGGAACATCCAAAAGTAAGTAGCAAATCTCACTTATTTACACCATTCAATGCACCATGCACACAACCACAGTACACAAAAGCATGCATCATCCACAATTGTTCCATGCCTATATTACAACCTACATAACAATGCATTATGGGCAATGTAGTACAGTAGTCCAACTTTTGAAGGAATATTTATTTTGATACACCACACATATGAGAGGCACTGACAGTGTATCCCCTGTGTCCCACAGGTCTCCCACAAGTATCCACGATGACCCTAGTATGCAGGGAGATGAATCTGCCACCATCACAGCAGACAAGGCGGCCAGTGTATCTGCTGGGGAGTGCATGACTACACCACTTGTCCACCAGGCACGTGAGACCACCGAGGAGACAGATGTGGACACTGAGGCAACCTGACACCGGGGCCACAGATGATTGTGAGTCGGCCACATAGATCAGCTGGGTCTGGGCAGAGACGGCGACATCAAACACAGTCAGCAGGTGAGGAGGATGACTGGAGGCATCCTTACTGAGCAGTCGCCACCTGCAAAATAAACATATGCGGTTAATGAACAGGAACTTGCACAGACTACAACAGACCCTCTCACAGGGATTTGCCAATGTTGAAACACAATTCACCACCATAAACAACAATATGGGAAACCTCACCACCGCCTGTAATGACCTATGCAGGGAAATGGTAGTGGATAGGGCCCATGCAAGGCGCAGAGAGCGCAACACTGCTCCCGTTTGGACCGGCTGAGTCAGTCGATTGGCCGCCTTGCAACTATAACTACCTGCCTGTCATACGTCAACAGTTCATTATTACATTCCTGACCTTAAAGGGATATGTTTTTTGCACAACCTGGCTATGTGTGTCTTACATATGTGAGTGCTGTAACAGTTGCCATGTACCTGCCAAAGTAGTGAGTTGCAATGTGGTCCCGTCTCCGTCTGCCCTGCATTGCGATTCTACCATCCCCAGGCTGTCGTTGTGGTGGCTCTTGTGCCTCATCCTCCGAATCTGTGTCATCTAGAGTTAGATGTAGTCCACGTCTGGTTGCTATATTGTGTAGGATGGCTCATGTCGCCACAATCTTGCATGCAGTCTCTGGGGCATACTGGAGTGCCCCTCCACTTTTGTGCAGGCATCGAAAACATGACTTCAACATGCCAGAGGTCCTCTCAATGACGGTTCTGGTTCGCCGATGTCCAATGTTGTAGCGCCTCTCATTCTGATGGCAGGTGTTAGCTATGGTGTGAGTATCCATGGCCTCAGAGCATATGCACTGTCACCTGTGGAACAAACCTGCAGATATGAGAATGGCTTCACATGGTTATGCAGTGACATGTATTTATGACATTGGTGTGTACTACACAGTACATAATAAATATCCTTCACCAAACTCCCCACGTTCTAGGCGTTGGTGTATCCCACTGTGCCTGAATATGTATGCATCATGTGTGTTTCCTGGAAATTTTGCCACTATATCAGTTATTACATTATGGGCATCACATACCACCTGGATGCTGAGTGAGTGAGTACATTTCCTCTTGTGGAACACATATTCCATATTTACAGGTGGGCAAATGGGTATATGTGTCCCGTCCACACACCCTATTACATGGGGAAAGTTAGCAATTTTGTAGAAGTCCAATCTGGTGTTGTGTATTTCCTCCTCATTCCTGGGAAGCTATATGTATCTGGACATGTGTGCGAGTATGGCATCTAAGAACTGTCTAAAGAATCGTGACAGGGCACTTTGGGACACCCCAACAGCAACAGCAATCACCCCCTGGTAGCTACCCGAGGCCAAGAGGTGCAGTGATCAGAGCACTTGCACATGTGTGGGGATGGAGCAGCTGCGCAAGGTCTGGCGTTCTAGGTTTCAGCAGTTCAATAATCTTGAACATAACTGCGCTGCTTAGTCTGTATTTGTCATATATTTCCTCCTCAGTTTGTTGAAATATGGTCTGCCTGGGTCTGTATATCCTCTCCTGTCGCCGCCTCCTCCTCCTCTACTGGGCAGCCTGGACTCTCCTCCTCCATGCAATCACCTAGAGGGCAGCCATTTTGAGAAACCCAGATGCCTTCTGGGTCTGCTTTTATACTTTCGTTCTGGTTACCCACCTGTTTGAATCAGTGCTAATCTGGGTGTGCAAAACAGGCTTTTTTTTCGACTATTCGCAATTTGCGACTACCTTGTACATGTGGTTTGCGACTCGCAAATTGCGATTTCTTAATTGCGATTCGCTATCTCAAATCGCAAATGTTGCGAGTCGGGCATTGGTCGCATCGCTATTTGGGACTCTGAAATGGCATTGGAACATACCATTTTGCTTTTTGCACGGTCGCAAATAGCGCTGCGACCAATTTGTGACTCGCAAAACTTTCGTACATGTAGCCTTAGGTCCCTTATTACGGACATTTGGTAGGTGAAGCATAAGGTTTTGACTGGCTTATTTAAGAGATCGGGAACCCGTATAAATAATGCATTCTGTCCATGGACTAGGTGGATTTCAAGATGTGCTACACCTTTTTGTACCTCTTTGTAGTCGGCAAAGCAGGTTATTTCTCAGTCCTAAGGAAGGGTACTTGCCTAATATTTGGAGTTGATGTTGGTTGGTGTGAAGTCATTGCTACTGGTGTTGGATGTGAGCATTGGGAGTGTAATGCTTGAGTGTTAGGAGCAGCCAATGAGGTTTGCAGTGTGGCATGGTTTACAGGGCTCTGCGAGTGGGTAAGGTGCTCATGTGGTTTGCAGTGGGCGTGAGCATGCTTGCTGAAGTAGTACGTTTTTGTTTTGGGAACAATGTACACAAAACCAGCCCATGTCTACTATGTGTAGTGTTGAATGACACAAGTTAGTGTCTTTGAATCATTTGGGAGTCTCAGTCATGGTATAGCTTGATGTTCCTGGGGGCAGGAGATTGCATTGGTTTGTTATATTACTTATCATATGTAGAGCAAGCTTCTCCCAATAGTGTGATCCCTCAGCGCTCTTTCTTGTCTGATTTGTTGGATTGCCAGAACCTGCATGCCTTGCCTGATCAGTTTTAAGCAGGAGCCTGCATTAAGGGTCGGGAGAATGAGTAATTGAAGCATATGGGATTGTGGGTGAAGCTCCGTGAGGCACTTAGAATAGGTGGATGAACTCTACACTTAGGCTTGATTTTGTTGAAAAGAGTGTGCAGAGGGTAGAATGTATTGATTACCTACCTTACATGCATACAGTTTTGCTGAATCACAGCATAGTCAGTTAAAGATTCCACATTACATAGCATCTGCTAGATAAGGTTTGGCTGATTAGTAGTTTGAGAGCTTTGTAGGCTTTGACAGCATAGTAATCCGTTTCCTTGAAGTTTGTTAGTTATCTTTAATCATCTGTCATCCATTTCTTGGTTGCAGATGCTAGGTGAGGTAAACTGTCTTCACAGAAAGATGAGAAATTGGGCCTGTTCCGCATAGTTTCAGACTCCTATAGTGAAAAAATATCTTCCTGCTATGCGACTGAGTGATTGGCTCACCCAGCAACATAGGTTTGAATAAAGACTGTCTATGCTGTTATCCTGTCTCTAGGATCATGTGCCATGAGAAGTTAGGTTAATGATAATAGTATTGAGAGCCCAGTGTTATTTGAAATCCCTTGTTGGTTCTAAGAATGTATACATAAAGTATGATCCATTGTTAGCAGCCGATGGACCCGGCCTGGAGGGCAGTGACTTCATCATGTTCTCAAACTTGGATGTTGGATAAGGCAGAGAGGAACTATGAGCCTGAACTTTTATAACAGATTGAAATTACCTGTAATGACGTTGTTGTACTGCTAAAGCAGAGACGATGGTAAGGATGCCTTGATTTAACGATGATGTGGTAATGGTTGTTGATGTTGCCTGCAGGTGGGTTTGCAATCTGTATAGATCTTGAAATGCCATCCATTGTTGTAAAGATATTTCTGATAGAGACTTCTAACCGCAGATTCTGCACTTTTTGATATTTCCCGGGGATCAGACTGGATCTAGAAACATTTTTAGTAGTGCCTATTCATGCAGGAAGGGGGTGCCATGCGGCTCCACACTGACACATTCTGATCCAGAATTGAAGTGCAGGGACTGAATAGGCATCAATCCCGCACACTGATGTCTCTCACTTTCTTTCTGCACCTCTAGACACTGTCCTGAACTTCGTTTGTCTCTCAGAGACTGTTTTTTGTTAAAACAAAATTTCTACAGCGTGCAAAGGATTTCAACCCCTAAGATGACAGCCCAGTTGGGACTATCGCAAACGGATATCTGTGACAGATCCCTACCATGTTTGCCTGTGGTGTCTGCGGTCGAGCCATGACTCTTAAGAAGTACAGGGGCTGTACGTCGATAAACTTGAAGGTTATCTTGGAATGCAAAATTAAACTTTGTCAGCAAGCGCAGGAAGCCACCGCTGCAAATCAAAAGCCCATTCCCGGTCCTGCTCCTAAAGTCGACTGATCTGCTTTCAAGGCCGGTCTTCGTCGCACTTCCAATCTACAGCTAAGTACCAGAAGCATAAGAAGAAGTGGAGTTCTGCTTCTTCGCACCATTTCCACTCCCCTCACAAAGTGTATGGTGACCCAAATTGTACTGTTTCCACTCCCAAAGTCAGCCAACTGTGAAGTGGATTCCACAGCAGATTTTGGAAAACTAGAGTTTCTGTGGCCTTCAGGCATACCGCACCAAATCAAAGAGTTTCGCTCGGCTATGCTCCAACTCTTCAGATCTCTATCTACTCCCTGTGGTGCATCTTTGGGCCCCACAAAGCAGTCAGGCCATCAACATGGGTTACTCATGGCAGGGTTGCCCTTGGCGCCAGCTGTGCCACTACTGACACAACTCTAGGTGCCCATAACCATTTGACACCCAGGAATGCCCATGCTGATTTTGCTGCCGAAACACGTGGCCCGATTGTTCTTTCCGATGCCAACTCAACACCATTCTGACTGACCGATGTTGCAATTGAATCCAACAGATGTTTTTTGCTTATGCCTTACGACCTGGCAGGCAACATTTCCTACATTCTCTTTTTGGCATAGATTCTGACAGTCATCCTTATCGGGGTGATGAGTTTGCTCAGTTCTATGCCAACGACAATTGGTATGAAGACTTGTGAGATGCTAATGGCCTAGATACGTCCTTCAAGTCAGCCATTTTCTCTCCTCCTGGCCTGGCCATGGAAGAATCTGCTTCCACGCCATGGTTATGCGTAGGGCGGCAAATGTCATGATACGCGCCTCGTGCAGTGTTTGTTCCCCTTATGTTTCTCCAGGGTTGGGGAAATGAATTCCTAGGCACTTACCCTCCTTGCCCAGTTTTCTGATAATTTTTGTGTTGGCATGAATGTTTATTCACTGCATGGTTGTGGAACTGATGAGTTGTTGGGGGCCCGGGTGTTTTGGGTAACAAAGGTTAGGGATCACCCACTGTTAAGGCCCCCGTTTGTTTCTGTTTGTTTGCTGCTGAACACAAGGTCTCGTGAGATCTCATGCTCTCATCAATTGCAGCCGTCATGTAGGAGTAGGCAAGGTCTATTTAGATCATGTTCTCCGTTTCCATGACTCTTGGCTTACTTTCTCCTATCCGGGAGACTGTTGTTTGCTTGCTGGCTTTTGAATTACCTGGTTCCCTTCCCGATTCCTGTTTGTCCGCCTAACGGAGTACCCTGCACTGTGCTGAACGTGCTGAATATCCTCTAAGCCTGACAAAGGACTTGTCAGGCTTTTACTACCTAATTCCTATCCTTACCTTGCCCCCTTCTCAACATTTTTGGTTAGTGCACTGTACCATAGTCCCTGTTTAGGTAGAGTAGCGGTCTTGCTCTGTTGGTACTACATTTGGCGCATTCCCCTCCCTTAAGATGCACTGTACTATAGTCCCTGTTTAGGTAGAGTAGCGGACTCGTCTGTTGGTACTACATTTGGCGGATTCCCCTCCTCCCCCTTAAGATGCACTGTACTATAGTCCCTGTTTAGGTAGAGTAGCGGACTCGCTCTGTTGGTACTACATTTGGTGCATTCCCCTCAGCTCCCTTAAGATGCACTGTACTATAGTCCCTGTTTAGGAAGAGTAGCGGACTCGCTCTGTTGGTACTACATTTGGTGCATTCCCCTCCCTTCCCTTAAGACTGTGGTGTGTAGCCTTTCCTTATTTGATTTGCTGAAGATGTACCTATACTTTCCCTAGGCTTTGGTAGGGTGTCCTGGTTGTTACCTATGATTGGAACAGGAATACTTGGTTTTATTTTCCTATGAAGCAATAGGAAATCCTTTAGACTCTATCCTGTACACGCTTTCTCTATATACAGTGGTGAGTGAGACTATGGGGCTGGCAGGGACCTTGGCAACAGTCTGTAGCTTTATATTTGGTATAATTTGTAACCCCATTGTATATTTGCTTTTTTAAAAGGACGTGTGGCCACTGGACGTACAGACTGGAGTCTGATTTGGCGTCATTGCTTGAGGGGATTGTACCCAGTACTATACTGAGAGCCACCAAGTATTCAAGTGTTCCTTTCTCTTCATACCACCTTCTCCCCTTTCCCCTTAAGGCTAATCAATCACACCCGTTATCTGTTTGGTGTGTAGGGCTAGCCTGGAGGTGAGAGGACAGACTGTTTCCGTTCCTGTGGAACATGGGTGTGATGATGAGCAGATAGTAGGGAATGTGATGATGCTTATGACATCAGATGGAATGAAAAGAGAGCTGGGAGGCAGAGGAGCTGGAGGACGACAAGAGCTCTGCTGAAGGTATCTTATGAACATGAATTAAGATATTAAGAAGAAACAAAACGCAGTGTGAACTTTACATTGGTGACTGTAAAGAGACAAAGTCGAATCTGCAGCTTCCTCCACTGGAAATAATCAATCCAAGCGGTAGAATAGGACAAGGGAAAACACCTGTGCAGGGGACAGACATCTGACATCTCCACCCCTGGTGTTAGTTACCGAGCACGTATGTGTGTGAAATACAAATGATAAATGGTATTATTAAGGCATGTGTGTCCTGGCTTATTCAACTACTTTATAACTTTGCTTTTAAGCCTTTGGCTTTATCTTAAACTTTCAGTGAAAGTATTGAGGAGAAAAAATATTATCATCAACGGCCGGTGCACAAGGATTATCGCTTTCAAGCACACGTGCTGATGGGAGGGCAGCGTGAGGAATAATCAACCTCTGAGACATGTGCCCTGACAGTAGCACGAAGAGCAGTGGGAGGGCAGCGCAAGCAGTATCGCTTCCAAGCACATGCGCTGATGGCAGCGGGAGGGCTGCACAGGGAATAATCAAGCCCAAGGCATACGCAAGTCAGCGCGACCTGCAACACATGCACTGACTATAAAGAGCATCAGCGCATTGGGATTAAGAATCATAACACGCAACCTGCAACATGTGCTCCGCTTTTAAATGAGCATCAGCGCATTGAGAGGAACTATCACATCTTGACCCTGCTAATTCACTGTCCTTTAAATGCAAACAAGCATAAAAGAGGCTTCACTTATCAGTCCAATTTTCAGCACATTGACGGCGATGTACCCGTGCCTGGAAAAAAAATGTTTTAGAGGAAAACCCTTGGGAAATAGCGTACTAGTAGTAAAGGAAGGACTACATACCAGGTTTATGCCTGTTTATAAAGAGGAAAGAAACAAGCATTGGAAGAAGCTCTTGGAAACAGTGTGGTACAGATATTAGACAGCATATTGGAAAAAAATGTATATTGTGGTACAAGTTATAGCCAACATTTTGAAAAAATATATATAACGTACTTACCCAACATGCAGAAAGGTTGAATGAGAATGCAATATAGGACTGTGTTGTTTTAGATTGTTATAGTAATTTGTTGTGTTAATTTATATATTGAATTGTTATTTTAAACTGATATTTTAGTTTGTTTTATTAAGATCATTTTACAGGAAAATATGGCGTCACCTCTTCTTTTTTTATCAACACCGGGAGAGCCACCAATACTATGGAAGCAGTGGAAGAAAGTATTTATCATGTATAAGTTAGCTATTAGAGGAGATCGATATGGACCTCTCAATTGTCGGGCCATTCTTCTTCATCATTTGCGCACTGAAGGAAAAATAATTTATGAGGAACTCCCAGAGGTGTCTTTAGGGCAAAGGTGACAGTCAACCTAACAGTGCTTTTAACATTTCCATGCAAATATTAGACTTTCACTTTACTCCTAAAACGAATTTGGTTTTGGAACATCATTAGATTTTTCAAGGATACAAAGAGCGGATGAGGACTTTTCATCGCATGTAGCAGCATTGAACTTGGCATTGTCCTGTTGAACAGCTCACAGGTTAATTGATAAGAGATCAGATTGTGAGGTGCGCCAATAGCAAGAAGATAAAAGAGAGGCTTCTGACGAAAGATCCTAATTTGGAAGAAGCTATACAAATAGCTAAGGGAATGGAGCACACAGCGATGTGGTTAAAGTATGAAATCGTTAACACGAGGGATGATAAAAAAAATAGGTATAAACAAGATTGGAACTGTGCAAGAAACAAAAGTAGTGATAAAAACAGTGATGAGAGGAAGAAAGCACAAATGCCCAAATCTAAGGTAGAAGGAGATATGAAAAATAAATATTTATTGTGAGAGAGGTGAAATATTTTTAATGTGGTGCTCCTGGCCATATTGGATCTAGCACAATGTGTACCGCTAAGAATGCAATTTTCAGAAACTGTGGCAGGAGGGGGCATTTCGCAAAAATATGCAAAACCAAGATTGAAGGTAGGGATGGTCAAAAGATTCAAGTAATTCACCAACAAATTCAAGGCAGCTGTGAAAGTATTTAAGAGATAGTTCTAAGGTTTGAAATTAGAGAGTGCTGAAGTTGGAAAAGCCACATTTTAAAAATATTTCTGAATAATATGTCCGTAAAAATATTATTTACCCTCATATCCATAGAAAGGCATGAAACTACGTAGAGACATATTAAAGATTCTCAACTGTGCATACCGGATTATGCTGGAAGGAAAATAAAAATTCTAGTGATAAAGTAGATGACTATGAATGTTAAGGGAAAAACAGTTTATGGAAGAGTATAGATTACAGATTATGGTCCAGACTTAAAATGGCGTCATCGGAGAGATTTGAGAATAATGATAAATCCCAGTGCAAAGGAACCAGTGATGTTGACAGAAAGGGATGAAGTAGAAGGGGTGGATGAGGAGGCTCAATACAGTTTAATGGAGAAGTATCTGTAAGTATTTTCTGGTGAAATGGGTCCACTGATGGGTTTTTCCCCACAAGATTATATTAAACAAGGGAGCAAAACAAGTCGTTCATATAACACAAAATATTCCCAACATGATGAGTGAACCTTTGAAACAGGAATTGGATAAACTACTACAGCTACAAATTATCGAACTCATTGAGGCTGCAGGATGGCTTGTATCGATTGTTGTACCACCAAAGAAAGGAGGAAAGATCCGTGTATGCATAGATCTGTGTGACCATAATAAAAACATTTAGGTGGGTAGACAGCCACTTCCTAATATAGCCGAAATGTTAACTATGAAAGGCAAGTGAGTTGTGTAGCGTTTTGGATACATCAGCTGCATATCTTCAAGTTAATCTGCATGTGCAATCTAGACACCTAACA
Organism: Pleurodeles waltl; assembly: GCF_031143425.1. Lineage (NCBI taxonomy): Eukaryota > Metazoa > Chordata > Amphibia > Caudata > Salamandridae > Pleurodeles > Pleurodeles waltl. The sequence goes on along the minus strand of NC_090440.1, from coordinate 545,326,431 downwards.
TCATTTATTACTCCGTTATAAAATAATGCCTTTTGGGCTTCCTTCAGCCTCAGGAGTATTTCAAAGAATAGTGAATAACATTTTTGGAGATAGGAATCAAGTGTTATGATTCCAGGACAACATACTTATTGTAGCAAAGTGTGGAACTGTACATGACCACTTGTTCGAAGAAGTGATGAAGGATTTGGAAAAACATGGATTGACGATTAAGAAAGAGAAATGTCAGATTAAAAAGAAAGAAGTAACATATTTGGGACATGTCATAAATGATGAAGGAATCTGTCAAGCACTAACCTTTTCTTTCCACGGAGACTCAATGCTGACCCAAGTTGCTTTTTCCCAACTGCACCTAGACATTGTGTGCATCCCACTTACTTGTATGTGATCGGCACAGGAGCATTCCGGGGGAAAGGGGATGGATGAAAGAGAGAGAGAGAAACACAGATATTGCCTGGCAGGATCAGGATAGCCAGCGGTGGTCTACGAAGCAGATATCTCCTATGATGAATTAAACATTCAGTCAAATAACACTTTTCATGTAACCGATATACTAAAATTACTCTTCCCCAATTCCCACAAACTAGGTGTACCTGTCATTGTCCCCTTTCCCACTTTTGATGTCTCTTCCCCACTCTCTAGGGATCTTAAAGAAATAGTATGGAACCTGCAACCAGATATAGGTGGTCATTTTTACTTCGGCAGTAAAAAACGCCTACCTTTCCGATATTTCCGGTGACAGCCACCAAAATACCGCCACCGTGCCTACCATCCATCCGCCATATTATGAGCACTGCCGGACTTATAAAAGCTTGAAAATCCAGCAGTGTTCATGCTGTCTGACAGTGGTAAGGTGGCGCTGCTACCACCAGCACCGCCACGCCAGTAGAACAAGTAATACGGCCTAGCGGTCTTCTGCTGGTGGGGAGCTGCTGGCGGTAGCAGTGCCCCTTCCCGTTCCCTGCCAGAAGACCTCCTTGCACAAGGTAAGTTGGGCTTCCAACAGGGGAGGAGAAGGGTGCGGGGTGTTGTGTGTGTCTGAGTGTGTGTACAGTATGTGTGAGTGAGTGTGTGAATGCGTCTGTGTGTTGTGTTGTTTGCATGGTTGTATGCTTGTGAGTGAATGCGTATTAGAATGGTGAAGTGAGTGCGTGTCTGCATGTCAGTGTGATTGTGTGTAAGAATGTGTGCCAGTATGTCTGGAAGTATGCATGTTTGAATGCGTGTATGCTAGTGTGAGTGATTGGGTGTATGCGTGGTGCATGTCTGTGGGTGTGTGCGTGTATGGGGGTGGTGGATGAGTGAGAGGATCGGAGGGGTTGGGGTGTGTTTGGATCAAGTGTGGAGGTGTGTGTTTAGATCGCAGGTGGGGGGTGTTTGGATCAGGAGGTGGGGGTATGTTTGGGTGGGGGATGTGAATATTGGTGGGTGGGGGTTATGTGTGTGTATGGGGTAGGAGGGCTTTGGATGGAGGGGGGGTGGGAGGTGTTAGCTGTGTGTTTGGGGGGTGGAGGAGCCACCTGCCGGTGACAGGGAAAGAATTCCCTGTCACCGGTAGGGTGTACCACCATGGTTTTCATGGCGTTAGCAACGCCACGAAAACCATGGTGGCAGGCAGGCTCATAATGCAGCCGGCGGTACTGTGCTAGCCGCCGGGCTGGAGATCGATCTTTCCGGCCCAGCGGCTGATACCACCATGGCGGTATGAGTGGAGAAATGTAAGGTTGGCTGCAGCCAACCCGCCATTCTCATAATGTGGTAGGTATGAACCGCCAGCCTGTTGGCGGTACTGCCGCCACATTCACACTCACCGCTGGGGTCATAATGAGCCCCATAATGTTTAGCCCTCTATACTATCTACATGTATCCCCACCTTGTTCCCAAGTCAATGTGGCCCCACTGGACGACCTACCTAAAGTGTTCCAGAAATTCAGTGTACGTCTTGCTCGTTGAATCTTGATGAGACTTTCTAAAACAGTCATACTCACAATCATAGTATTAACAGTAGATACAGAATGAAAATCAATTCTTAAGTATTTAGATTTCTCAAATATTCAGGGATTAATCAGAGCATGTGTTAGTATCGGAAAGGACACCATTCAGTGTTTTCACTACACTGAGAGTATAGGGTTAATTTACTAAAGCTCACTTTCGTATGTAATTGGTGTCATCACTGTTACATCACAGTGACAATTGAACATGGAAATAACAGACCTTTGATTCACGTTTTGAAACTATTGTGTGCCAAGCACTGAGTGTTCTTTATCACAGGCAATGATTGGGATCACAAAAATGCTACATAAAACTTAACTATAACAAACATGTTCATAGTGCATTGATAAAATAACAATTTTCCAACACGCGCTCAAATCTGTACTGTCATTGCAATCTAACAACAATGAATGTTATTATTCGTCAGACAGCAAGTATTCAAGTAACCAAAGACACTGATAATATGCCCTTCTATTGTGCGCTGCTGTCTGAACATCCTGCAACCAACTATCAAAGGTAACAGGTAAGAAGCATTTCAAGCATGTGCAGCGGATTACCACCTTTTATAAGGCTAATCTTCTTGATCTCTTCTTTTGTAGGATCAGTGTCCATGATGCTGGGCAGTGGGATAGACGATCCAGGAACAAGCGTGGCAGAGCAGAGAATCCCACTTTGCATCTGAAGACCCCTGACAGCAAGCAATCACCTCAAGACTGGTGTAGCTTTAAATACCTGCTGCACCTGGCCACACCCAGTCTGAGTCATGAGGCTGCTGTACCTGGCCACACCCAGTCTGAGTCATGAGGATGCAACAAGCTCAGGCAACGAGTTGACATGTGCCCCAGATTCCTACTTAAGTTCTAAAACAAGCATTGGCTCAAATAAACATTTCTCAAATGCAACAACAATCATTGGCCCATGCAAAGGCAGGTGATTTGCTTAGAGGCACACTTTACTAAACACCAGATGTGGGTTCTGGAGCATATTCAGGTTTCCATGCCTGACAGTACACCTCTCCCAAGGTGCCCCCAATTGGTTTCGGTTTGTTGGGGTATATGTAATAAAACTGGCAAACCAATCGAGGAGCACGTACATGTCCTGCTTGCTCCCATGAATGATCCTCCAGTCTATAACCTTTCCAATCCAACAAGGAGTAGAGTTTATCACGCAGTTGTTTGTAATCTAATACCGCCCTTACCTCGCACTCTTGTTGATTATCCGTTAGGATTGGAGAGGGTCCCTCTGGGCAGTGCATGGTGTCTCCTACTGGTTTTAATAAGGAGATGTGGAACACTAGATGAATTGGCAGAGATGTGGGAAGTTCTAGTTTCATGGCTACTTCGTTAATTTTCTTGGTGATGGTGAAAGGACCCACAAACCTTGGATGATACTTTTGTGCCCCCTTCATATTTAAGTGTTAAGTTGACAACCATACTCTTTGTCCTTCCTTATAATGTGGTCCCTGGTGTCTCTTTTTGTCTCCATATGTCTTATACATTTGTTTTGGCGATTTTAGATTGTCTTTTGCATTTCTTTGAATGTCAATTGTAAAAAATCTTGTACAGTGGGAGTGGGTAACTGAGGTACTACATTAAAATCCAACGTGTGAGGATGATACCCATAATTACAGTAAAAAGGTGAATATTCAGTTCAGTTCTGATTACATTGTTATATGCTAATTTGGCGGCCCACAAACACTGCCCAATCCACTTCAGAGCTTGGAAGATAACAACGTAAATATTCCTCCATACACTGGTTGACTTTTTCAGTCTGTCCATCTGATTTTGGGTGGTGACTGAATGAGATGTGGATATCCATATCCAATTCCTTGCAAAGGTATTTCCAAAATGTGGGTACAAATTGTGGTCTTCGATTGGAAACTACCACCGAAGGAAGCCCATGGAGACACAATAGATTGTAAGAAAACTTGGGCTAATTGTATGGCTGAAGGTAAGGTTTTTAGAGGGATGAAGTGTTCCATTTTGCTCAAATGTTCTACTACTATTAGAACTGTAGTAAACCCAGCCTGGGATTTTGGTAATTCTACCACTAAGTCTAATGATACAGTGTGCCAGGGTGCAGGTGGCGTATGTGAGGGTTACAGGAGCTTGTTGCAAACTTTTCCTTTGTGAGAAAGTAGCACAATTTGCTACATAAGCCTTTGCATCTTTGGCTATGAAGGGCCACCAAAAATGTAGTTGGAGGATCTCTAGGGTCTTTTTTCCCCATGGTGACCAGCAAGTTTCCTAGCATGGCACCACTCACAGTTTTTGTATTGTAATTTTTTTGTGGGTATATATAACTTCTGAGCTACATACTTTAACTCCTCACAGCTAGTGACTGCAGTACTTTCCTGCTGTAGTTACATCTCTTTTAAAACAAAAATTTGAATCAAGGATAATGACCCCCACATGTTTATCTGAAGAGATAATAAAAGGTGGTTCTTCCACTTGTTCATTAGTGAACTTGGTTAGTCTAGAAAGTGCATCCGCTTTTCCATTTTTATGACCTGGTTGGAACTGGATCAAAAAATCATAATCACTGAAGAACTGGAACTACCACAACTGCTGTGCAGATAAAGCACGTGTGGTTTTAAGGAATTGTAAATTCGTATGATCTGTCAGAATGGTGACTATGGGGGTCATTCAGACCCCGGCGGGCGGCGGGAGCCGCCCGCCTGGCAGGAACCGCCAAATGACCGCACCGCGGTCAAAAGACCGCGGCGGCCATTCTGTGTTTCCCGCTGGGCTGGCGGGCGACCGCCAGCCCAGCGGGAAACCCCTTCCCACGAGAAAGCCGGCTCCGAATGGAGGCGGCGGAGTGGGAAGGGTGCGACGGGTGCAGTAGCACCCGTCGCGAATTTCAGTGTCTGCATAGCAGACACTGAAATTCAAAGTGGGGCCCGCTTACGGGGGCCCCTGCAGTGCCCATGCCATTGGCATGGGCACTGCAGGGGCCCCCAGGGGCCCCACGACACCCCTCACCGCCATCCTGTTCCTGGCGGTCGGAACCGCCAGGAACAGGATGGCGGTGAGGGGGTCGGAATCCCCCATGGCAGCGCAGCAAGCTGCGCCGCCATGTGGGATTCCTCAGGGCAGCGGAAAACCGGCGGGACACCGCCGGTTTTCCTGTTCTGACCGCGGCCAAACTGCCGCGGTCAGAATGCCCTGCGGGGCACCGCCAGCCTGTTGGCGGTGCTCCCGCCGACCCCGGCAGTCAATGACCGCCGGGGTCGGAATGACCCCCTATATGTAAACTCCCTAGAAGATAACGTCTCCATTTCTCAAAGGCTTGTTTTATTGCTAGTAATTCTCGATCTGCTATTGAATAATTTGTCTTGGCTGCATTCAGTTTGTGGGAGAAGTGAGCCACTGGATTGAGCTCCCCAGTCCCAAGATCGCACTGAGATAAGACCCCACCCACCGCTACTCGAGAGACATCTGCCTCTACCACAAATGGCTGCGTAGGGTCTGGGTGTCGTAAAATAGGAGCTGTACTGAGCATGTCTATTAATTGGTGGAAGGCCTTATCTGCCTCTTCTCCCCACTGGAACTTAATTCCTTTATCAAGTAATTTAGTGATGGGAAAATAGATAAAACACCTATGGCAGTTGGCAAAGCCCAGGAAGCTTTGTACTTCTCAGATACTTTGTGGGGTTTTCCACTGCGCAATAGCATCAACATTTTTAGGGTCCATCTGTACCCCATTTGGGGTTAGGATATACCCGAGGAATTCTACTTCTTGAACATGAAAAATACACTTTTCTAGCTTTATGAAGAGGTGATGTTGTCGTGAGGCTTGTAAAATTGCTTTGACAAGGGTGACATGTTCTTTGTAGGTATTGAAATAAATTAAAATATCGTCAATCTAGACAATAGCACACTGATTGATGAAGACATGTAGGGCTTTGTTGATAAAATATTGGAAGGCAGCAGGGGCATTGCAGAGTACGAAAGGCATGACGAGGTATTCGTACAAACCAAATTTGGTCCGAAAAAGCTGTTTTCCACGCGTCACTCTCCTGGACTCTTACAAGATGGTAAGCCCAGCGCAAATCCAATTTCATGTATATACGTGCATTTGTAACTTGATAGATAAGTTTTGAGATTAGAGGGTATCTGATTTTAATTGTGATCATCTTTAGGGCCCTATAGTCAATATATGGCCTACGTTCCCCCTCTTTTTAGGGACAAAGAAATTATGGTGATGAGGCTGGTGATCTAGAAGGTCGAATAAAGCCTTTAGCCAGCATATAATCTAAGTACTGCCCCAAATGGGAGTTCTCCTCTGTTAAAGCGTAAATTCGACTACATGGGATTTGTGATCCTGGTTGTAGATCTATCTGACAGTCGAAGGGACGGTGCCGTGGCAAAGTAGTGGCCTTCCCCTTATCGAGGACATCTGCAAAATCTCAGTATGCTGCTGGTAACTCGTGTTCCTTTTTTTCTTTATCCCCCATACTTGTTGCAATACCGTTACCAGGTGAAGCCGCCACCCAGCTGCGTTTTTTACAGAATTAGGACTGCGCGGTAACACTCTGTATAACCTAGTTTATAATGGGGTTATATTTTTGAAGCCATGGAATGCCTAATGTCACTTTGAATTGGGGTGTACATATCAGATCGAATTGATTGGTTTCACGATGATTAGAGAAAAGGTACATTGTCACCTCACAAGTAATTTTCGTGACTGGACCAGAAGACAAGAGGCTACCGTCTATAGTCCTAACTACTTCTGGACTGATATTAGGCAAAAGTGGAATTCCTAGCTTCTCAGTAACTGCAATGTCCATAAAATTTCTGGTGGCCCCTAAATCCACCAGGAGCTCGAGAGAAAATGGATGGTCTGAAGAGACCCATTCCACCGCACCGGATAAATATAAATGTTGGAATTCTCTCTGGGAGCTAGTCTGAGCCAAAAAGTGGGAGACTTATGAGCTTTCTGCACCTGAACAACCATGCTCCACGGTAGTCGGGTGTTTTAGATTCCCTCAAACGTTTTGCTTTCAGAGCGATCAGTACCTACAGACTGATTTTTGGGCTTGACCTTTTTTCCCACAATGCGAACACAACATTTGGTCATGTCTTCGTTGTTGCTCTTCCCTAGTAAGTGGGCTCTAATGGTACCGTTTTGCATTGGTTCGCTTTTGTTTGTGCTTTTACTTGTGTCTTGATTCTTATCTGTGATTATGAGCAGCTTATTGCCAGTATGACCTTTGTCACTCCGCCTCGCTGATAAATGATGATCCAATTTAACCCTAAATCAGTTAGGTCATCACAAGAGTCGGGCAGATTTACCACTCGCACTATTAGGTTCTTGAGTTAATCTTTCAGCACTCTATAAAACAAGGACCCCCTCTTTTCTTGTGGCCATTCTGACTCACCCACCAATCTATTAAATGCATATATATATATATATATATGAGCAAGTCTTTTTTTTCCCCTGCTTTAGATTAAGCAGTTCTGAGTCTACTGATTGCATAAATGTACTGTATGCTTGTTGAACAGTATTTTCATTTCTGCTTTAAAGGCCTGTTAGCCATATAATAACTGGTCATCCCGCTCTACTAAAGGAATGGACCACGAAGCAGCTGTACCAGCCCAGATACGAGAGGACAAATGACAACTTAGACTGTTCATCAGGAAAAGAGGCTGGTCGGCATAGAAAATGAAGGTGGCATTGATTTAAAAATAATTCAAATTTTGCAGGATCCCCTCCATAACTCTCTGGAGGGTCTAATGGAACTGGGGGTGGTGTAGTGATCTGGATAACTGAGGCATTACTTGGTGACTGTTCCTGACCAGCCCCTGTGAAGAATTGTTGAATATTTGTGTTATCCGGGGCTTGCTTTGGCTTAAAAAAAATGCAGTTTTATAGAAAGAAGGTGGTCGGCCTGTGGCTGTGGCCTGCAGAGCTTCATGTCATTGTGAGAGCACATTGTAAGTTTCCTAACATATGGGCCAGGATGACTTCTTGCGTCTCCATTGTGTCCAGGCGTGAAATTAAACATTGGCTTGCTGTACCTTCAAGCACTAACCTGTGCGTCCTACGGAGACACAATGCTGACCCAAGGTGCTTGTTTCCAACTCCACTTAGACGTTGCGTGCCTTCCACTTACTTGTACATGATCATCATGGGAACGTTCCAGGGGAAAGGGGATGGATGAGAGAGAGAGACACACATGGAGATTGCCTGGCAGGATCAAGCTGGGGAGAGGTGGTCTACGAAGAGCAGATATCTCCTATGATGAATTAAATATTTAGACAAATAACTCTTTTCATGTAACCACTATACTAAAACTACTCTTTGCCAATTCCCATAAACTAAGTGTACCTGTCAGGGTGCCCTTTTCCGCTTTTGATGTTTCTCCCCTCTCTAAGGATCTTCAAGAAACAGTATGGAACCTGCATTCAGATACAATTTTAGCCTTCTATACTAACTACATGTATTCCCACCTTGTTCTCAAGTCAATGTGGCCCCACTGGAATATCTACCTAAAGTGTTCCAGAAATTCAGTGTACATCTTGCTCGTTGGGTCTTGATAAGACTTTCTAGAACACAGTCACACTAACAATCATAGACATATTACAGGCGATAAAGAATGAAAATCAATTCTTAAGTACTTGATTTCTCAAATATTCAGGGATTAATCAGTGCAGCGTATTAGTATCGGAAAGAATACTGTTCAGTATTTTAACCACACTGAGAGCATAGGGTTAATATACTAAAGCTCACTTTCGTATGTAATTGGTGTCATCACTATCACATTACAGTGGCAATTGAACATGGAAATAACAGACTTTTAATACATGTTTTGAAACTAGCTTGTGCCAAGCACTGAGTGTTCTTTATCATAGGTAATGACTGGTATCACAAAAATGCTACATAAAACTCAAACTCAACTATAACAAACATGTTCATAGTACATTGTTAAAATAACAATTTTCCAACACGTGCTCAAATCTGTACTCTCATTGCTAGCTAACAACAATGAGCGTTATTATTCAGCAGACAGCTGCCCTTCTAGCGCCGGCAATCAAATATCAAAGGTAACCGGTAAAAAGCTTTTCAAGCACGTGCAGCATGGTACTGCCTTTTAAGATGCTAATTTTCTTGATCTCTTCTTTTTTTGGCGTCGGCATCCACGATGCTGGGGTGTGGAGTAGACGATCCAGGAACAAGTGCGGAGGCTTTAAATACCTGCTACACCTGGTCACACCCAGTCTGAATCTTGAGGCTGCTGTACCTGGCCACACCCCGTCTGAGTCATGAGGAAGCCACAAGCTCAATCAACAAGTTGACACGTGCCCCAGATTCCTACACAAGTTCTAAAACAAGCATTTGCTCAAGTAAATATTTCTCAAAGGCAACAACAATCATTGGCCCATGCAACTGCAGATGATTTGCTTAGGGGGACACTTTACTAAACACCAGATGTGGGTTCTGGAGCATATTTGGGTTTGCAGGCCCGACAGAATCAAACTGTAGAAAAGTATTGTAACAGCAATAGAGAAAGTGTTGAGGCCATGTACTGAAGAAGAGTTTAAATCATTTCTGGGACTTGCAGAATATTTCTCAAAATTTGTAAGAAATTTTATAGAGATGCTGGAACTCTAAAGGAAATTGATGATAAAAGGCATAGAGTTGGAATGAGGAGAGGAATTTGAACATGAACTTGAGAGGCTAAAGGAGAGCATTGCTCATTGTTCAAGCTCCCATATTGGGACATGTTGATGTTACACGTAGGACACATATTATAACAAATACCAGTAACATACGTATTGGTGAAGTACTAGGGCAAGATGCCAGTAATATAGATAATGGTGCAGTACTAACACAAGTTAAGGATGGCATAGAATATGTGGTTGGCTTTGCATCCAAGAGATTGCAGGGAGCAGAAACCACATAATCTGTGATAGAGAAGCAATGTCCTATTGCTGGTGAATTAACCACTTTAAGTTCTATGTGTGGGGTATCCCTTTTAAAGTAAAAACTGACCACAACCCGTAGCCTATATTTTCAAAAGGGTAAGAGGTTTGGAAGGGAATGTTACACCATGCATTTTAAGGTGGTTGTTATCAATAATGGAGTATAATTTGAAGTGGAATTCATGAGAGGCTGCAAAAATGTGGTGGTGGCAGATTGTCAAGGATGCCAGTAGGATTGGAAGAAGTTGTTGAGAAGGTGTTTATCAGAGAGGAAGGATTTGTAGATGGACAAGTGACAATGAAAGAGAAAGTGTGGAATGCTGCAAAGCAAAGTGACTTGGGGATGAGGAATGTTGAGGTGAGAGTTGTGAGTGGATGGAAGGATGGAAATAAATTGAACAAAGATGTATGTGAGTATTTTAAAGTCAGGAATGAATTAAGTATAGTTGTGAAAAAATGAATGAGGAGACATTAGTTTGTTCGTCCTAGTGGGGTTCAAGTGCACATGAACTACATTGTGCATGAAGGACACCTGGGATGTGGAGTGATGAAAAGGAAAAATAGGCAGTCATTCTGGTGGCCCCGTATACCTGAGATATTGAAGAGAGAGTGAGAAATTGTGTTGCATGTGCCAACAGCGATAAGCCTAAAGTTGTGAGGCAGCCTCTGTTAGAAGCCATGGGTTTTACTGAAAGACTGGGAACATTTAGCCATTGATTTCTCAGGACCTGTATCAAGATTGGGATTGAGGAGTAAGTACATCCTGATATTGGTGGATCATATATATATATATATATATCTCAACAGCAGCATTCATGAGATTCTTCATGAACAACCGCACTCCGGGATCTCTTATTTCCAAAGATTCATTTATTCAGGCTCTGTTATCTTTGTTTATAGCTCAACAATCACCCGCCCAACGCGTTTCGGTCTGAAAGACCTTGATCACGGGCATTTCCGGTAAGGGGTTCCTGTTTCCACATTTATATCTCCAAATAACACATTTAAACCCAACATACATCTAAATAAATACACTTTAAAACTACTTCTCTCTGCTTATTAAGCTTGACAACTACACTCTGCACAACTAAAACTCGCCCATAATCTCCAAATAAATCCAATTATTGACTAGTGCACTATAAGCTTGTAATGCTGCATTCTGGGAGTTGTAGTTTCCGCCAAACAAAAACAATATATATATACACGTATATATATATATATATCATACAAATTGGTTGGTTGTAAAAATGATGGAGCAAGTGAATTTGGCAGGGGTCATTGAATTTCTGGAGGAAGTTTTCACAGATGAAGGAATACCAAAAACTATTGTGTCGGACAATAGGGTGCAATTTATATCCAGGGAAATGACTAATTATCTTTCTAGAATGGGAATAGTCCATGAGAGTGTAGCTCTGTTCTGACCACAGGTAAATGGATTAGTAGAGAGAATAAACCAGTTACTAATGGAAAACATTCTGTTGTCTCTGGCCAGTCATCTTTCGTGGGGAAAGGAATTGAGGAGAATGATTTGGTCACATAGAACGGCTCTTTATTTGGTAATAGGTGTATCACTGTTTATGTTCTTGAAAAAGAAAATCTTGTACAAAAGAATGCCCCATATGATTGAAAGGAAAAGTTAGTGTAAGAGTGAATCGTGAGGAGTTTGGAAAGAGAGTTAAGGAATTACATGAGAAAAAATGTGTAGTATTACAGCAAGAGTTAAGGTGTGAAAAGGTGTTCCGTACAAAGGGGAGATTGGGTTGTGGTAAGAAAAGGATCCTGGTCTACAAAGGATATAGCAAATTTTCCATTAAATGCAAGGTAAAGGAATTCAAACGTAGTGTCGTAATTTTAGAAGATTGAACTACGTAGTGATTAGAGATGTATGTAAGGTTAAAGGATAATAGGAATGGATAAGTGGCAAATAAAGTTATATCATAAAGAAAGCTGATGCATGTATAGAATTTGAAGTACTGTATAGAGAAGAGTTATATTGGAATATTTTGTGATGTATATCATTTAATATTGTAGGATTAAGTGTTATAATGAACCTTTAGCTGATGTTACATACTAATGAGAACATTATAGGAATGCTCACATTTTAAGTTTTAAATAATATAAGGGAGAGATGTGTGATGATAAAGCAGATAATAGGGAATGTAGAATGTGATGATGCTTATGAAATCAGATGGAATGAGGAGGGAGCTGGGAGGCAGAGGAGCTGCAGGAGATGAAGATGTCTTATGAACATGAATAAAGATATGAAGAAGAAGAAAAATGCAGAATGATTTTTACACTGGGTTTCAGGTGACTGGGACTGCAGCAGCAGAGGTCCTTGATCTCAAACTTCCCAATATGGAGGTGAAACCGATGTCCTGACGGATGTTCTGCATCTTGTTCAAACTGCATCTAAACATCTTCTCCCTTTTAACGAGACCTTGACCAATATCGTACTTGGGACTTGGGCTAAACCTTGTATCAGCCCTCGGGTTACCCGGCCAATTGCTAGATGCCATCACCCTGCTGCAGGCTTCCTGGCCTTTCTATTGCAGCACCCTTCTCCTGAGAGCCTTGTGAAGGTCTCCACCAGCTGAGCTAACCCCAAAAGTTTCCTACCACTCCCTCTGGCTAGGAATCAAAGGGAGTCGAGGCTTTCAGGAAACACCTCTTATCATCCGCCAGTATAGCCCTACAGTCTATTAATGTGTCCTATTTATTAGGCCGCTATACTCATGCTTTGCCTTGTTCTGTCACAGGCCATTCAGGATGGTTGTGATGCGGCCAAGGTCACAGTTTGTTGTGGTTTGGACACTACACATTCCGTGGGGCGATTTATAGGCATCACTGTTGCCGTTCACCGCCACGTGGCTACATTCAACTAAGTTTTCGGGGATGTTCAGTCCTCCCTGATGGACATGATGTTAGATGGGACTTGCCTGTTAGGGGACAAGGCTGATTTTGCCCTTGAATGCTTCAAAGAGAGTAGGAATACCTCTCACACTCTGGGCGTTTCTACCCAGCCCCTCCAGCACCACTTTGAGGATTCCTTTTGTGGCTTCAGCCAAAGCTTTCCCTACCACTAGTCTATCTTGCCCCAACAGAGACCCCATCAGTATCATGGAAGAGGCCGTGGTACCCACCGCCCCACAGCCAAAGTCAGCATGCCACTCAATCTACCACCCCTGCCCACCCTGCAAGCCTCTTTAGTGTACCCTTATGTTGATCACAGCTACTCTGTGGAAGGCAGAATCCACAAATTCTATCCAGCTGGTAAGCGATCACATCACACAGGTGGAGCCTCCAAATTGTTTGCACGGGCTATGCCTTACCCTTCCTTTTGTCCCAGCCACACCTTCCATCATCTACCCAATGACTGACAAAGAACCATCTCTCCATTTTACGGCAGGTAGTGCTTTTGCCCAAAGGGGCTAATGAGCCGGTATTCACGTCATAAGGTCGACATGGTTATTATTCCTGCTACTTTCTGGTGCCTAAGAATGATGGAAATCATTCACCTATTGTAGATCTGGGTCCTATCACTTTCTGCCCCTGCCAGGAGAAATTCAGAATGTTCACCCTAGCCCAGGTCTTGTGTCCCTTGGACTCTGAAGACTGGATGGATATTTTGGTCTTGCAGGATGCCTATTTCCACATTCCCGTCCTGACCGCCCATCTGCTCTACCTATGGTTTGTGGTGGGAGAGAACCATTTTCAGCTTGCTGTGCTCTCCTTTGGTCTCACCAGTATCCTTTAGGTGTTTACGAAAGTGATGTTAGTGGTGGCAGAAGCACACCTTCGAATGTCAGGGGTGCTAGTATTCCCCTACCTCCAAGACTGGCGGTTGAAGGTGGGCTCACCCCAGACAGTCGTCAGTCACCTCCAGACTATGGAGAACCTCCTGTCATCTTTGAGAATCACTGTCAAAGTTCTGAGTCACACCTAACTCCTTCTTGAACACTCCTTTTTATCGTACCCATACTGAACATGGTTCGGTTTTGTGCATTGCCTACCAAGAAAGAGAGTCTAGGAGATTCAGACTATGATCCTGATCTTTCAGCCTTGGTCCTGGATTTAAGTGAGGTCTTCTCTGAGGTTGCTTCAGCTGATAGCCTCCTGCAGCCTGCTGTTCAAGCACACCAGGTTGCATATGCACAATGTGCAGTGGGATCTGAAGTTTCAGTAGGCCCAACATCAAGTGGCCCTTCTCATGCACATCCAGATTTCTGAGGAGACTTCAAAAGATCTGCAGTTTTAGCTACTTGACCATGATTGGGTCAGCGGCAGACTCTTCTCCATTCCCCACCCAGTGGTGACATTGATTTCAGGTTATGTGGGCCATCTGCAGGTTGCTTTTGGTCTCCACTCGAGTCCCGGCTCCATGGCAACCTTCGAGAGCTGAGAGCCCTCCATTTGGTGCTGGGAACTGCGTCAACAAGGCGATAGACTGAATGCTCGAAATAATTTTAGCCATGACAAAATCTATATACACTCACATGCCAATCCATCATTTTTCACCAACCATGCCACCGCAGTTTGGACCCAGCCATATCCAAATCAGCCTTGACCCTGCTCCTCATGGGAACAGTCCAGCTGAACTGCCAGGGCAGGACCTCCTTGAACTGAAATGCAAGCAACCGAGGACCGCTTTTGCCCTTAATATGGGCTCATCAGCCAGTACAGCTTGATTACAGCGGCAGAATGAATACAGGACCCATGTCTGGGCATATTCGCCACACCTGGGGCGGCAACTGCAACATTAAAGTGATGGATGGAATGCTTGAATTATTCTCAGCCACTTGCAGTCCCTCACTCCACATCCCAATCCTTTGTTTTTTGCTCACCATGTCATCTCAGTTTGGACCCAGCTATATGCAAATCAGTCTTGACCTTCTCCAAATGAAACAGTCCAGCCTGAACTGCCAAGCCAGGTTCTCCCTGTGGTGGAGCACATGCAACCCAGGATCGGTTTCACCCTGTGCAAAATAACGATGAATGGGGATGCAATCAAGTAATTACCAGTGGCTGCGATTTATTCCTTATAAGTCTCTAGTATATGGTACTTAGGTACCCAGTACATTGGGATTTCAGGGGATCCCTATGGGCTGCAGCATTACTTTTGCCACCCAAAGGGAGACCATGCAAAGGCTTCTGCAGGACTGCCATTGTAGCCTGCCTGAAATGGTGTATGCACCCTTTCACAGCCATTTTACCTGCACCAGGTCACTTATAGGTCACCTATATGCCAGGCCTTCTCACCCTGAAGGCTAGGTGCAAAGTACCTATGTGTGAGGGCACCCTTGCACTAGCAGAGTTGCTCCCACATCGTCCAGGACCATTTTCCCGGACTTTGTGAGTGCGGGGACGCCATTTTACGTGTGCACTGCACATAGGTCAATACCCATGTCCAGCTGCACAATGGTAACTCTGAATATGGCCATATAAGGTGTCTAACAACTGGGAATTGTACCCCAATACTGATTCTAGCATTGGTTGCACAATTCCATGCACTCTGGGGGCTCCAAAGTGGACCCCCAGTACTGCCATACCAGCCTTCCGAGGTTTTCCAGGCTGCCCCAGCTGCTGCTACCTCACAGACAGGTTTCTGCCCTCCTGCTGCTTGAGCAGCTTAAGCCCAGGAAGGCAGAACAAAGCATTTCCTTTGGAAGAGGGGTGTTACACCCTCTCCCTTTGGAAATAGGTGCTACAGGCATGGGAGGGGTAGCCTCCCAGAGCCTCTGAAAATGCTTTGAAGAGCACAGATGGTGCCCTCCTTGCATAATCTAGTCTACACTGGTTCAGGGACCCCCAGTCCCTGCTCTGGTGCGAAACTGGACATAGGAAAAGGGATCAATCACTCCCCTGTCCATCACCACCCCAGCGGTGGTGCCCAGAGCTCCTCCAGAGTGTCCCTGGGTTTTGCTATTTTGGATTCCAAGGTGGTGGGGCACTCGGGGAGCATCTGAGTGGCCAGTGCCAGCAGGTGACGTCAGAGCCCTCCCCTGATAGATGCTTACTTGTGTAGCTGACCAATCCCCCTTTTAGGGCTATTTAGGGTCTCTCCTCTGGGTGTTAACTCAGATTCACATTGCAAGACTCCAGCAAGAATCCTCTGCATCCTTTAGTTCACCTTCTACCGACGAAACTGCATCTGGATCCTCCAGGAACTCTACAAACTGCAACAAAGCAAAGACAATTTCTGCAACATTGTAGCTTCAGCTCCTGCCATCAACTGCAGCTGTTTCCAGGTTGTGCATCCTCCGAGGACTGCCTGTCTTCAGCCTACACCAGAAGAACGAAGGAATCTCCCTTGAAGTGAAGGAGTCACTTCCCTGCTTCAGCAGGCACCCCTCTACAGTGACGACTGGTGGTGTGGGTCGCCTCTCCTGACAAAGTGCATGGATCCAGCAACACGGGTGGTGGACTGAAGTGGTCCCGATGGTCCTAAGGTCCATCTGTCCAACTTTGGTGGAGGCAATGGCTTGCCTCCCCACGCAAGACAGTACCCCTGTGCACCGCGTGATTTGCAGTTGCCAAGGTTTTTGTGCGACCTTCCATGAAGTTCTTCGTGCACAGCACAGCTCTGGCCCCTAGCACTCCTTCCTGCGACGCACAGCTTCGTGAGTGGTTTTCCGGCGGCGTGGGATCCCTTTGTGTCGTTCTGCGTGGGGCTCCAATTGCACCTTCTTTGTCCCCGTGCTGTGGTTCTCCTGTGTGCATTGCCTGGTTTTCTGAGGGCTCTCTGAGTTGCTGAGAGCCCCATCTGTCTCCCCCTCCTGGTCCTGGGCAGCACCATTTTCCACTAACCGTGAGCTTTGCGTGTGCCAAGGCTTGTTGGCGGAATCCAGTGACGCAAACCAGACTGCAGTCTTCCATCCGGCGTGGGATATCATCTGCAGCAACCAGGAACCCGTATCCATCTTCTTGGGTGCAGTACTGACTGTTCTTCTTCACCTGTGGTTCTTTTTTTGCACCTTCATCCTGTTCTCCTTGGATTTAGTCTCCTTCTTCCACAGGTGTTCAGGTCCAGGAATCCATTGTTGGTGTCTTGCAGTCTCTTCTGATTCTTGCATAATCTTTTATCACATGTTCTTGTGTGTTCTAGGAAACCTACTGTGATTTACTCATGCTTTCCTGGGCTCTGGGATGGGTTTTATTACTTACCTTTGGTGTTTTCTTACATTCCCAGCGCCCATCTACACACTACACTTACCTAGGTGGGAAACCGACTTTCGTATCCCACTATTTTTGTATTTGGTTTGTGTTCCCCCCCAAGGCCCATTGTTATCTATCGTGATTTTCACTATTTGCACTGTTTTCTTACTGTTTGTACAGCTACTGCATTCTGCTGTATATACCATGTATATTACTTACCTCCTAAGGGAGTATACTCTCTAGGGTATTTTTGGTATTTGTGTCACCAAAATAAAGTACCTATTTTTGTAACACTGAGGCCCATATTTAGACTTTTTTAGTGCCACATTTGCGTAATTAGTTGACGCAAAAGCAGCCCAAACTTACAAAATACAAATGTAAATCCTGTCAAATACCTGCCTGTTACTGCTCTTTTACCAGCAGCCCCCATTGGCTCCTCCTTTTTGGAAGGACCAAAGCAGCGCCTCTTTTGCCCACCCATTGACTCAACGTTGCTTGCCTCCACATGCCTACCCACTTTTCCGTTGTTCCCACACCCTTGCAGTCTAGGGAATATTTCTCTTTCATTGTATTTTTTGGAGGGCTCAGAACTTATCATTTGCTACTGAGCTGCTCTGCATTGCATAAAAGCGATTTTGCACAAAAAAAACCCACTTTTTTATTTACTTATCCAAGTGGCATGCCTGTCAACAAGCATCTTCTTCCCAGTGAATGACGCCGCTGTCAGCAGTGCTAGTGTCATCAGACAGCCTGGTTCTAGATACTGACTACAGTTAACTAATAAGGGATATCTGGATCTGGTATAAGGTGTAAGTACCTTTGGTACCCACTACAAACCAGGAGAGCCTCCTACATGAGCTTAATGCTCACCCATTTCTATTAATTGTTTGACTTTATTGCCAATCTAATTTCCCTTCTTCTCCGCTTTCTTTCTTCTTGTGTTCGTCCCTCCCCAGGAGCAGGTTTTTTTTACCAATCTTTTAATTGGCTGTCTTTTATCTTTCCACTGGTCACATTTAGGAAACTACTTTTTTTCTTTTCTGTTAAGCACTTGGTTAGAGTGTATGTGCTTTCTTCCTCTTGCTTGCTGGTTCCCCTCCTCTCAAATACCTGCCTGTTATGCACTTTTACCAGCAGCCCCCATTTGCTCCTCCTTTTTGGAAGGGCCAAAGCAGCGCCTCTTTTGCCCACCCATTGACTCATCGTTGCTTGCCTCCAGATGCCTACCCACTTTTCCGTTGTTCCCACACCCTTGCAGTCTAGGGAATATTTCTCTTTCATTGTATTTTTTAGAGGGCTCAGAACTTATCATTTGCTACTGAGCTGCTCTGCATTGCAAAAAAAGCGATTTGCACAAAAAAAAACCCCACTTTTTTATTTACTAATCCAAGTGGCATGCCTGTCATAAAGCATCCTCTTCCCAGTGAATGACGCCGCTGTCAGCAGTGCTAGTGTCATCATGCCCTTTTTAGGTTTCACCTGAGCAGTACATGCAGCACAAAACATCTTGTAAACAAAAATAAAGCTTCAAAGGGGCTTATAACCCACCCCTTACTTACCATTGGTTGGCTTGCACATTGTTGTTGTTTCCTTGCTTCCTATTGATCAATAGCTTTCTAGGCTTCGTGCTTCCTCCTGGGATTCAAGTTTATGTCTCTGTTGTGGAGCATGGAGCCAGTAAAGCTTCCTGTGGCCAGTGTCCTTCCACTGGCCGCAGGCTGCTGCAGGTACACTTTTCTAATTTCAACATGTCCTCTTGAAGACTGCATGTCTCTGCAATGCATGTCCTGCACTCCTCCTGCTCCCTCATGTAGCTTTCCCCACTCGCTCCTCCTGCTGTCCATTGTTTGTTCTCCCTCCCACATCTCCCTCCTGCTGTCCGTAGTTGCTGACACAGCTCCCTCATGTTTATTTCCCACCTCCCCTCCTGCTGCCTGTCCTTGCTGCTCCCTCCCTCCTCTTCAACACCTCCCTTGTTTAGCTTGTTTTGTTTATTGTCTCATGTTATGCCCCTTTGGATTTCGCAACTCCTGATGTGCGGGTAGATTGGAATATATATTTTTTTAGATTAGAAGTGGAAGGTTCTACACTTTCATTCAAGTGTGTACAAAGCCTAAATACAACCATATTGCACATAATTTACAGTAGTGTCTTTGTTGAGTATTGAATAAGTAATGTGACATGGAGAGAAAATAAAATGTATTCTTTACAATTTTAAAATTAGTTGACTAAATCAGTTTTTAGAAAGGCACACTAGGGGACAAGGCAGCTCTTATTCTTTAATTATACATCTCTAGTTATGGATTATAAATGTTTTTACACATCTGGTTCATTGATATGTAAAAGATTTTCTATAAGAGCAAGAGATGGGTATGTCCATAAGCCAACTGTAAATTGATACATATAAGGAATATTTCGAGCTTTTTTGTAGGAGGGATTTAGGAACAATTCTAGCATGAATATGCCATTGTTTCTGAGATGTTAAAAGGAAGGGAAACATACAGTGCTTAATTTGAGCTTGTGGTTGCAGGTGGAGCCCACCAGGTCTCATTTTTGGAGACCCATACTTATTTTACGCCATCGGAATTTTCACCCAGAGAAAAAGAGAGGAAAACACAAATGGGGGGAAAGAACTAGCAAGGGAAAGAGAAACAGAGACCAAGGAAAAAGCATAGATGGAAAAGAGACCGTAAGAGAGCGATAAAAGCCCAGGTAGGGTTTGGTAGTGGATGAAAGGGTCATGAGGTAAAAATCAAAACAATTGCAGTGTTGGAATTCAGTACCCCCAATATTCATAGCGCCGGCTGCAGGCTTCTCAGCAAAACTATGGGCTCTGGCACTTATTGTTTTACAAATTAAGCACTGAAACCATAGATGATTAAAAATAACAATTGGTGGGGCATGTTTGGTTGCATGCTCCAGAACTATATAAGCACGATTAGTGGCTTCTCTTCACCTGCCTCTGGACCAACACGTGGCACAGGTTGGCTTGCATCTCAGCAAGCTGAGGTTTCTTAATCCAATTTCTTAATATTTCATTAAATCCAGCTTCAGCTCGTAATGATTTTTTACTGGTTATAAATTGTTCCCATATTCATACTGAATTTTGAGGTCCTCCACAAGCGTAAAAGTGAGCTTACAGTCAAAATTTTAATTCCAAGATCCTTTCCCTATTCTACTCTTTGCTTATCAAATCTCATACTATTGTGAAATTGTATAGCACGGAGGTGTGGTCAGCACATTTGATAAAGAGATAATTTGTCATCATTACTTGGAAACCATGTCTTTTAATGGTAGCCTTATGTTTGACATGCTGATGTAGAAACAGAAGTTCCCTTGAATGACTTGACGTTTGGTGAAAACTCTCTTGTGCCATTTAACAGACTGATTTTGAGTTTCGCGGACGGGTACTCCATCACAAACATGACGGATATCCCATCTGCCTTTTCACAAATGCCATAAGATATAATTCTCTTGTAATATGGCAGACAAAATATCTGTCACATTTGTGACAGAGTAACTTGTCCTCCAAACTATCTTCCCTTTTGTCCCAAATTGAGGAACGTTTAAGTAATCTGAATTTGAATTTAAGAGTTGAACACACACAAGACATTGGTGAAAGAATCGCCTTGAGTGAAGCCCAGGCGGTGAAACCCAATCTGGGCAAGCCTTCTCATACAGCTATTAAATATCTATTTCCCTGGCATAAATTTACTATGAATTTTACATCCATGTTGTGTCAAAAGTGGCACTAGCCAATTCATGATTTGATATCTATACATTTTTCAGGCGTCTATGAAGTTGAGCTGACATTTTCATCCAGCATTTCCTTCTCAAAAAACATCATTCGACTAGGTTCAGCAGGGTGTTATCTGTCAGGCAAGTGGCACACGTAAAACACGTACTTTCTTTTTAGGAAAACTGCTCCCAGTAAGTAATCTGTTGCAATCATTGTTCAAATGCATTCAATTGAAGTAATTTTCAGTCATTCCAGTTGCCTTCACACTACAACCCCCCTCTATTAAAGTTTTTTAACAAAAATTGTACGTATATATATATATATATATATATATATATATATATATATATATATATACACACATATATATGTACATATATATATATACATACACATATAGCTACTACACTCTGGACAATATTTATGTATAGGTATACCAGCTAATCGATGTGAAGAATATCAACTACCAACATATTTTCAAGGTAAACATATGTGATGAGGTATATAGTTACTATTTTTAACACCACATCTACTTACCTAGGCATTATGTTGGTGGTCAGTTTTGTAGAGTCAATATCAATATTAAAAACTCAGTATTTTCATAGAACACAGTCTTCTGCTTGCCCAAGATGTGGGATGTTATAATTCAGCATCCCATATGTTTCCAAACAGCGAGGTTATTGTAAAGGTTTAGAGGTGCTTTTTCTCAAGGTTAACTAAATTTGTGGTTAATGCTATTCTCTGCCATCTGCTGTTATTTTTTACTTGTATTTCTTTTGGCAATCAGGTACTGTTTATTCCACGCGTAAATGAAGAGAGCATAATCCAACCATGTGCGTTCTCTTTAGTGATTCATGTTGAGAAATAAAGCTAGAATTATTTCACAAGTAAAAGACACACAAAGTTAAGAACCAGTATAATTCAACTGAGTAAATTTGAACTAAGCAATTTCTGTTGAGATATCAGCTACAGAAGGATTTGGGGAGCTCCCTTCCCACATTCCTTCTCCAATTGTTACTTGATTACAGGTTAATGGATCTTGATGAAGTGACCTCTATTACTTCAGTTCTTAGTGAATACCTATTGAAATGCAAGTTCGTAGGAATTCACCTACTTCATCAAGGTGTACATTCTAGAAGTGCTTATAGATGTTCAAATTCCTCAATTCTGCCATAGTTTCATTTTTTGTGAAATATTTATTTATTGTCATTTATAACCAGAAACAACAAGCCAAACACACAGTGATCCTTGCACATTACCATATATAACAGTCTCATCAACCATTGCATATTCGTCCATTGAAACATGGTAATTCAAATGGCTTATACAGTCTACTTGCGGCTCTTCAACAATCTACTTTTAAGTAACTAAACAAACAATAAGCAAGCCCAAAGCATCCTATTGATTAGATATTGTGAGGACCATCAGGTTAGGCACTTTTGCAACAAACATTAAACAGTAACACGTGTGCCATATATCAGCAGAGTTGGACAATTATATCCCTCATCCTTCTGTGTGAACATTAGCCTCCATCAGCTGAGGCCCGCCACTTGTAGGTAATTGAATTATTCTGAATGGTGAACTTCTGGGTTGCCTTGTATCATTTTTGGCCTTCACTTTCACAACATATGTATCTCATTCTATCCTGCTGGCACCCCCACCACCTGCTTTCTGGCTATTTTAAGTGCCCACTTATGCAAGTTCTTTAGCCAGGTCCTAATGGCTGGGGCTTCAGCCACCTTCTATGATATGGCAATTAGATGCTTGGACAGTATAAGCACCAAATCTACACATGTATATGTTGTTTTTTGAGCGAGTCATCAGCCCAAAAAGGCAGAGGCACAGTGCGAGAGCCATCCTCCAATTAGTAAACCTGAACACATTGTCCATCACCTCCACCCACGCTGCCTGCATAACTGGGTATTTTCACACCATGTAAGAAAATCTAGCATCTAGATGTCGGCAATCTGAGGAGGTACCCTTGTACATGCAATACCAGTGACGCAGGGTGAGGTTGGTGTGAAGTAAGTAATTAAATTGGGTACATCTGAATCTTGGATTTCTTGATACTCTTGAATTTCCATGAAGGCCACCCATTTTTCTCAGACAATTCTTCACCCATGGTCCTAGCCTATTTTATCTTGGGCTTCAAGACTCCTCCCCGTTGCCCTGCACTAGCAACATAGTGCATAGAGTGGTGATTGCCTTTCTGCCCTGTCCCTGGGTTAACAAACACTGTAAAGGTCTCAACACCACAGGCTTCAACTGAGCCTGTCCCCATATTTGTTGTAGATGATGTACCAGTGCTCTATAGGAAAGGAACTGCCCCTGCTGTAGCCCATTTCACACACCTCTGGGAATGTATACAGAACTTTATCAGTGTACATGACCCACCCCCGCATCTGCCCGCATGTTGTAGGTAGGTAGATTGTAGGTACATTTTTAGAATGTACCAGGATTCTATTCTCTTTATTACTGTGGTGTTTTTTACAGTAGCCTGTTGCGTTGTTACTTGAAACATGCATAAGTTATGTTTTAACTTGAGAAAACATATGCTCGAATGCTTCAGCGTAGGCCAACAAAGAGGAATATAACAGCATTAATAGCAGAGTTCAGAAATTAGTCCGTCAATCATTTGTCACTGTCAATGTCACCCAAAGGACCCTTACCTAACCCAGATTAGCATTTAGCATGTGGGTCTTCATGCAAAAACAATTTGGAAAACATCTAGCTAAGAGAACAACTATAAAACAGTGCAGTTGGCACCTAGTAAGAAAGGCATAAACGTTAATCATTCACATTGTCATAGCTAACTATCCATGAAATGGATCAGCAGCAAAGTCAGTCTTTGTCTTCAGGTCATCAATTGATCAGCAGTGCATCAGACTCTCAAGAGCATGAGCCCAATAATCTCGAATCACGTCTTCTGGCATCAGCATCTCACCCCTCGCATCTGAAATTTTAGCCCCATGTCATGACTTTTTATTAGAGCTTTTCAGTCCATCCCCCTAATTCCTAATTGGTCAGGCAATCAGCAGAGATGACTCTAACCTATAATATTAATTTGATAAATCTATGAGTTCTAATATTTTTCCATCCCCAATTAGTTGATTGGTTCGCTGTACGATGTCCTCATCATCCGGCTCATCAGGTAACGAAAATGTTGCCTCTTCTTCTCCAGTCAGTGCATCTATTGTTCAAGTCCTGGGAAAGTAAATCTTGTCTACTCTTCACATAATTGTTTCAGTTTGATTCCACCATCTCCTGTCCGTCGGTACATTGCAGAAAATTCTAGCTAAGCAAATTTTAACACTGGGTGGTTCAAGGTCAGTCTACTCTCTCAAAGTCTCTCCAGCCTGCTCTAATAAATCAGCTTCTGCATGAGGCCTGGTAAAACTAAGCCCCGACTTCGGCTAAGTTAATTCTACAATATAATGCCAAACATAGGTTATACATTTCAATATAACATATTACTACATTATTATTATACATTTTCATTATTTCACACATTTTTTGTTCTTTTAGTACAAGTTCGTATAAGTGGCTGACATACCCCGTGGACACATTTTCAAAAACATGCACATTAATTTTTCTCTACGATTAATTTCTCTATGATCTTTTTGTAAATCATAATGTATAAGCATTTATTAATAACTTCTAATTACCATATCTGCATCAACACTGCTCTGAAGTCAGCATTACTGGTTTAACAGTGGGAGCAGTGGACGTGCTGGTCGAGAGCTCTGTGTTACTTGACTTCTGCCTGATTTGTAATAGAGGTGAATTTACAAGACTTACCTGGAATCCTTCATCTTTTCATTTGGTGATGAGATGTAGAAAACAGAGGTCCGACAGCATATTGGTCCATGAGGCTGTGTGTGAGGCTTAGGCTCTGGTGAGACCTGAAGCCTCGGAGCAATGTGCGGTATCCCAGGTGGCTTCTTCTATCCTCACACCGTTGTTGGTTGACTCAAGAAAAGTATACTGGTTGCTGTTTGTAGGTTCCACTTATTCAGCACTTATGCCCCAACTGCATTGACTGTCTAAATTGTATCTTTCTATTGGTGAACGAGCTGCAGGTTATTACATGCGCACGCTGCGCTTTATTGTAACGAAACTGAAGGCTAGACTGCTGACCTTTATATTCACTGCTGCACTTTATTATGGATTTAGCATTGTTTGCTTTATCATTTCTGAGGAAGTTCAAGTACGGTGATGTGCACACCTAAATTCAAAGTGCATCACAAAAATATTTGTATCATCCTACTTCTAGTGTTAATACATTTATCAAACACGGTGATGCACTCAACCTATATATAGTGCATCATTTTCTTGTTGGGTATCATAAGGCTGTATTATCCTTTCTAAAATCACTTAATTGTTCTGAGACTTTATTCTCTGATCATATACATCACAGCACAACAACATTTTATTGACAATATTTTAAATTGCTACAAATAATTTTGCACAAATAACATAATTTCTTCAAACTCAAGGCAAACCACCTCTTAAATGAAGTGCAAGATTAATATGTTTTGAAAGTGACCTAGTAGCGGTTGGAGCGGATGGTTTTCAACCTAAAAGCAAAACAGCTATTCTGTTTAATCATGTAGGAAACAAAGACAGGCAGTTTTTTGACAATTTTCACATATCACAGGACCATCCTTAGATTCAGGAGACTGAAATGATTACTCTGAAGCAATTTGCAGATTAGAAAAAAAATTCTATGAAGAACCTAGTGTCTTATTGTAAGATTTCATTTTTCTAAAAGAAAACTAACACCAGAAGAGTCAGTGGAGGAATGTATTTTGGCTCTTAGAATTTTGGCAGCCACTTGTAATTTCGGTTCATCATCTGTTATTTTTATTAGACACCAATTTATTTCCAACTGTTACTCAAAGAAAATACAAGAAAGACTCTTAAGTTGCAGAGATCCTAAACTAATGGAAGTTATTGATTTAGCTAAGAGCCTAGAAAGATCTATTCTGTCAACTAAATTAATGAGTCAAGAATAAAAGTCCATAATAGATCCTGACATAAATGTTGTATGTAACAGGGATTACATAGATGCCATACATATAAAAGATAAGCATGTGAGAAAGACTTAATTCACCTCTAATGCTTTTTGTTACAGATGTGGATCAAAATCACACTTAAGCAATTCCTCTCAATGTCCTGCTGTTGGTAAGCGTTGTATGAAATGCAAGAAAACAGGTTGTAAGAGTGCTAAAAATGATGTTAAGATACATAGGGCCTCATTATGATTTCGGTGGATGGTTTAGACCGTCAGCCGAACTTCCGACAGGGAGGTTGCCCCCATAGTGGCTACCTCCCCACCGGGCCCTTTAAGAGTTTCCCGCTAGGTCAGCAGGGGGAAACCTGAGGCCTAGCGGGAAACACCCTACACATTGTCTTCGGCTTGTAATCGAGCTGGTGGCAATGCTGTAGGATGCAGGGTGCACCAGCACCCTCTCAATGTTCACTGTCTGTAAAGCAAACAGTGAACATTGCGATGGTGCTAGTCATGGGGACCCCTGCACTGCCTATGCCAAATGCATGGGCAGTGCAGGGGCCCCACTGGGGCTCCCTGCACCCGTTCTCCACCAGCATTTTTATGGCGGTGCTACCGCCATGAACTCACTGATGGAGAACAAGGTCATAGCTGGCAGATTAGCACCGCTGCAACCGCCATACCGTTGGGATCTCTGAATCCGGTGGTGCTTCCACCACAGCACGAACGCCATGGTCTTAATCGTGGCAGTCTGACCGCCACCACAAGTCTGTTGGTCTAGTGACCGCCAGACTCGTAATCTGGGCCATAGTGTTGAATTAGAAGATAACAATGGAAAGTTAGATTTATCAAAAGTTGTTCTATCCCTTGATTGTGATGCACCAACGTTTAACAAAGCTAAAGACCCACTTTGCAAAGTGCAAATAGGTGCTACAGTAGTGTTGGACTTTATGGGTGATTCTTGGGCCCCCATAACAATTATTTCAGACACATGTTTTTACCATCATTTGGGATCAGAAAAAAATTGGAGAAACCTGATATACATTTGAAAGCGTATGGAGAACAAGATATTGATATGTTAGGTTTGTTTGTAGATAAATGTATTTGTCTTGGACAAGAAACTACTACCAAAATGTATGTTGCCATTAAAGGTAGACATATAGGGGGTCATTACGACCTCGGCTGTCTTTTCGCAAGACCGCTGAGGTACCGCCGTGCTGAAGACCGCCAGTGGTGGCAGTCTTCCGTGCCGCGTATTATGACCGCTGGCAGGCCGCCACCCTTTTTCGTACGGAAAGCCGCCAGCAGCCATACTGGCGGACGGCGGGAAAGTGGAGGTTGCTCAACCTCCACCGCCACGTCAACAGAACACCGCCCACTGAATCACATCCCATGATTCGGTGTGGCGGTGTTCTGGTGGCGGAGCTGCCCCATGTATCCCTTCCCCTCCCGGAGGATCAACGGACAAGGTAAGTTGATCGTCCGTTAGGGAAGGGGTAGGGGGGTGTTGTGTGTTGTGTGCGTGCATGGGGTTGTGCGTGTGAGAGTGTAGAGTGGGTGAGTGAGTGAGTGTATGCGTGCGTGGGGGGTGCTGTGTGTATGGGAAATGTGTGCGGGTCAGACGGTGTGCATGTCTGTTTGTATGTGTGCGGGTATGTGTTGTCGGGGTGTATGTGTGCGTGTAGAGGTGTGTATATGTGCATGTTGGGGGTGTGTGCGTGTAGGAGTGTGTATATGTGCATGTTGGGGGGTATGTGCGTGTAGGGGTGTG
Organism: Pleurodeles waltl; assembly: GCF_031143425.1. Classification (NCBI taxonomy): domain Eukaryota; kingdom Metazoa; phylum Chordata; class Amphibia; order Caudata; family Salamandridae; genus Pleurodeles; species Pleurodeles waltl. Next base: position 545,298,841 of record NC_090440.1, on the reverse strand, counting down.
TATATGTGCATGTTCGGGGTTGGGGTGGGGAGGGGGGTTGTGCCACCTTTGAGGGGTAGCGGGGTGGGGGAGACCCCTATCAGTGCCAGGGAAGGAACTGATAGTGCCTACCGCCATGGATCTCATGGTGGTTCCCAACCACCCGAGATCCATGACGGTATGCAGGGTCCTGATACTGTCGGCGGTCTAGTGACGACCGCCGGGCTGGAGACCGCAATCTCCAGCCCAGCGGTCTTCACCGCCATGGCAGTCGGAATGGTGAATGGTGAAGTAGTGGATGACCGCGGCGGTAACTGCCGTGGTCATAATTCAATTTGTTTTCCGCTGGCCTGTTTGCGGTCTTACTGACGCTTTACCACCGACCGCCAGGGTCGTAATGACCCCCATAATTGGTTGGCAAGATCTAGTCAAATTAGGTTTGATGCTGGTATCGGGTGCTGGTTCACCAATAAGGATTGCCCATAACCCCATTTCAAGTATTGACATGCATAGTGTTTCTAATTCAAGAGGATATGTAAAAGAATTTCAGGATGTATTTAGTGGCAAAGCTGGTTATCTAAAGAAATACACTCCAGTATGTCATAAGGTGAGACCATTTCCTTTGAGTGTGAGGAGTGAACTGAAATCTCTTTTAGTTAGTATGGTTCCTGAAGGCATTATTAAACCAACTAATTCTTCAGAATGGGTAAGTCCCGTAATTATTGTGAGGAAAACAGATGGGCACATGGGAATATGTATAGATCTGAGGATCTAAATAAAAATATTAACGTGGATTGCCACCACTTGCCTAAGGTACAGGATCTTTTGGCTAATATTGGAGATACCAAATGTTTCACTTTACTCGACCTTAAGTCAGCATACCACCAAAACCTTTAGAGGAAGAGTCCCAAAATTAATAACATTCGTTACCCCCTTTGGGGCATATACATTTTGCAGACTGCCTTTCGGCTTAGCCTCTGTGGCTAGTGTATTCCAGCGATTCATAGACAACATCCTGGAAGGCATAAAGGGTGCACAGGCATTCCGTCATTATGTTTTAATTCATGGAACAACCTTGGAAGACCATGATATGATTCTTAGGCAAAATATTTCAGGAAAATGGTATCCCACTTCAAGAAGAAAAATGCATGTTTTTGGAGAATAAATTTGAATATCTAGGTTACTCTATCAATCCTAATGGCATTCCCCAAAGTTTCCACTAATAAGAGCAATATAGGAGGCCAAAGCACCATGTGACAAGGATACTTTACGGTAATTTCTCGGTCTTAGCGAATATTATTCATGTTTTGTACAGGTTTATGCGCACATTGTACAACCACTACATACGTTATTGAAGAAAGGAGTGAAATCTATACGGTCAAACAATGTTCAAGAGGCATTTGATAAAGTAAAAAAAACTTAGTGCCACTGCTCCTGCATTATTTCCATTTGTAGCTGGCCGCAAATGTATTATTAGAGTAGATGCCAGCCAAATTGGTTTGGGAGTGGTATTTTCAGAGAACACTATTGCCTTTTCTTCTTGCACACTTTCTGAGAGTGAGTCTCACTATAGTATAATTGAACGTGAGACCTTGGCATGTTGTTGGGTGGTTGAATGGTTCAAAACATAACGTGTGCATATTTCATGTAAAAACACAACACTCTACTGTATAGAACACCACGGTAATGAAGAGAATAGAATCCTGGTAGATTCTAATAATTTACCTACAATCTACCTACGTACAACACTGCACCTTCTTGTCAAAGTTTTCATCTCAGGTAGTGACCATAGTGCCAACATGTGAGCGTACAGGCGAGGCCACCATCTTACATGCACATATTTGTTCCAGCACTTTTTTGCAACTTTAGTTTGCACAGTGTCACACCTGCCCTAGTATAATAACCAGTGTTTGATGCAAACTTTATGCAGCTTTTCCAACAGGTTGGTTCTCTTGGGGTCTAATGCTGTCCCCTACCAATATATTGGCCACTGCAGCTATGCTGCTGCATAATACATTTAATAGCTGAGTGCCCACTCCATCAGCAGTCGCTTTGTCTTGTGTAGGGCTAATCTTCTCCTGCCGGTATCCCAAATTCGTTTGAATAAGACCCCATGCATTTCTTTAAGAATGCCCTATTTAGGATGACAGGTAAAGCCATAAAGAACACCTAGTATTAACAACATTTTTGCCACCACCACTCGAATGATAGGGAAAAATGGAAGGCTGGTCAACAGCAGCTAATGTTGAGCAGATGTAAGGGCCCTCACTAGGATTCAGCTAACGCGATCCTGTGTCTCATTGTACACCGGTGTCCTCAGGTATTTGGACATATCAGGCTTCCAAGCCAGCCTCAAACAACATAGAATGTATCTCCTGCTTCTACCATGAATTTGCTGTTGTTCAGATAAGGAATACATTTTGTTGATTCCATGCTAATTTTTCACTGTTTTTCAAGCTTTTCTTGGGTTCCAGGTTGTAGCTGAACATGCTTTAAATTTCAGCTATTTTTTATTTTCCCGATGTATTGCTTATTTGCTTGTGTTACCCCCTATATTGTATTGCCTTATTTATTCTTGTAGTATTGCACTAAATTGTAATATATATATTTTTTATTTGGGCTATTGTCCTTTGCCAGTGCTTCAGTTTCTGTGTTGATTTTCCTTAATTATACATTGTTTATGCTTTGGTCTTCTTACAGTTGTGGGTCCTAGGTTGTCCTTGTATCGATATGTTGGCAGTTACTGCTCTAGTTTACTACTACACTTAGTTTATATGTAGACTTCTGTCCACTACTGTATAGTACTGAAGCTAATAAGTGTCTTTTGATTTTAATTTTTTTGATTGAAAAGGGTGGTTTACAGTTGGAATCCCAAATAAACTATAGAAGAATGGGCTTCCACATTTTGTGATACATACTGATGCATTGCATAGGTAATTTGCATAATAAATCAAGAATGCTATGTAAGAGGTACACTCTGATTCTGCTGAGTCTGGCCCAAGAGTTAAGACAGTTTATTCCACAAGCAATGTTGAGATAAATTTTGCTTGTCATCCTACTCTTAGGTAATGTTATTAGGTTATCAGTGTACTTTTCAGTATTCCTGAACAGTCTTGCGTCACCAACAGAGTATATGCATCTTTTCATTTAGAAATCATTTTCGATATGCACTTTAGGCTTGATTTAAACCATTTAGCCGCATATCACAAAATACACCTAATTATTCTTACAAAATTTAAAGGATTTGGGATGGAAGTTTCACATTTGGAGATGATCATGCCCTCCAGAAATAATAATGTTTTGAATTTATAGAGCCTGAAGTAGCACCCTTAGAGCCCTAGATTATTCTTGTGGAAATGGCTAAAGGCTCAAAAACCATACTAAACAGTGGCGATAAGGGGCAACCTTATTCAGTGCCTTTTCCTAAGTGTACGCCTTCCTTCCCTCCTATAGCAAGACACTGGTGTCAATGCATACCTAGAAATTGTCACACAAGTTCATGTGTTAAAGTAAAATGAATCCCTTAATGTATTTGATGTTGATATTTTCAGCCCCAAAATGTACTGATACAGGCCCATCGCTACATATTTTTGTTACGTTTTCTACTTGTGTAATGCTGATTTCTCCAGTTCTGCTTTTGATAAAACCTGCTTAGTCCATATTTATTAATTCTTTGATTATTGGTTACAGTTTTGAAATCATTTGTTGCAATTCATTTAGCATGTAAGTTATTTTCTGATATGGTCCAGTAGCTTTCACAGTCTGCAGAGGTTACTTTAGGTTTTAGAATAACCTTTTATTCTTTTGTTGAGTTCAGGAAATTATTGTTAGTGATGCAAAAGTTAAAAACCTTTAGTCAAGTTAGATGCGACTTCTCAAGTATATGTTTAGTAAAATTGTAATGGTAAATGTTATTTATATATAGTGTACTACCCCTGACGAGGCTCTGAAGTGCTTTGTGGTGAGTTGTACACTACCCTGGAACCCTAGGGTAGAAGTAAATAGGTAGTAGATTAGGTATAAGTGCTTCTTTTTTGTTGCAGGGTTACTTGTGTCACGTTTGTGCTCTTGGGATCTCAGGCAATTACTCTGGAATTTTGCATAGGGCTGTATCAATTGGAGTAAATTAGTAAAGGGAAGATGTGAGCTGTGGTTTGGAGTGGTGTGTGTGTGCCACTTAGTTTGATGAACTGGATAGAAAGAGGAAAGTGTTTGGAAACCATGTTTGGCAGCCTATTGCAGCAGCGGCTGGCTTATATTTAGTGCAGGGGTGAGAGGGGGAACACAATATAATAAGAAAAAAAGAAGAAAAAAAAAAAGCACTTACCTTCCGATGTCTTACGCATGGCGTCCTCCCACTCCTGGAAACTTCAACCCATGAGACCAGGAAACGCCACTAACCAATTCTGACTCTGCTTTCATGCTGATAACCAGCATGAAAGCAGAGTTAGGATTGGTAAGAGCGGGCTCTCTGGGCGCTCACCATAGTGCTGGAGGCCTGTGCCTTCTCTAACCCAGCTGTCTTAAGCTTAAGACAGCTGGGTTAGAGAAGTTTAAAGTGCACATGTGTGGCTGGCTGTCACAAGACGGCTGGCCAAATGGACATGCGCACTTTAAACATCGTGCACAGCTCCCTGCTGCCACTCGCAGCAATTTCCATGCCCCGACCTGACACTCAATTCAGGACGGGGCAATGAAAAATATTTTTTCCGTTACGGGGGTGTTTCTTTGGTGGGGCGACTCTCCTCCACTCAAATGCAGGGGCTGCCCCTGGTCTATTGTAAACAGAAAAGGTTATGATCAGGCAGACACACATTATACAAAGTACTTTTCATGCAAGGCATAAATATATTAATAACGTTTACAGAAGCAGACATATATAGGTATGTGGTGCATAAATATACATAGACTTATTTTTTTATTTATATGTCTTTTTTGTAAAAGATTCATTAGGTTTTACAACATATTCAACATTAACGCACAATGTCTTGCAACACAGATTTCACATATTTCTAAAGGAAGAGAGCATCCTAGCAGAAATGCATTTGGAACTTGGGTGTGTGTTAAAGTCATGACTGCTGTTGAGTGTGGTGGGCTCGAATTGCTAAGTTCAGTTGGCCTGCTATGGCAAGCATTGTGTATTGCAGCTGGGGAGGAATGAGGGGGTGTCATGATGGGGAGCAGCGGGCGGATTGGTTTCAATGATCTGGCACATGGGTGTGGGTGCACAAGTGAGGCAGAAGGGCGACAAGTATGCAAGAGCATTGGGAATGTGCAAAGTTGGAGAGAGGCTTGGTGCTTGTGTGTGACAACATATTCAGCTCTCCTTGGAGAGGGAGTTGCTATGTGTGTGTGTAGGCAGAGCTCGGGAGGTCACTGTGGAAGATCGTTGTTCCCTGCCTCCTGCAGAAAGTGTGTGAGTAGGGTGGCCCACTGAGGAGATATGGGTTGTTTGCAAAGCCTTTGAACCTCCTCGTAGCAGAGTGTGTCTTTCGCCTCTGTGCCCAATTTGCATATTGCCCCCTTCCATGCTACTAAGGGAGGGTTGCAGGAGAGTGCCAGAGTGGCACTAAGTCCACCAAGTGGGCTTGTGCTTTGTTATTTGTTGCGTTTATAGATCCCTAGGGAGCATGCTTCCCAAGTATGAATGTCTGGTAGTTCTGTGATCGTATGCAGTTTAGCGCATATGAAGCACCAGTATTCCTGGATGATTGGGCAGGACCATAGCATATGTCTGAGGTCTGTGTCTGGAATGTGGCAACGTAGGCAGTCGAATTGCCTCTCGGGAAAGTGGCAGTGGAGTTGCACTGGGGTCAGGTGAGCCTTTGCAGGATAAAGAACGGTATATTTTTTAACCTTGAGTTGCAGGAGACCAGTTGTGGAAACTCCAGGGCCTGTTCCCATTCTTTATTGTGTAGCACCCTCCTGAAGTCATCTTCTCACTTTTGGCGTAGTGTAGTTAGGGGCACGGCTGTCAGGTCCCATATAGCTTTATATAGCAGAGTAATCAAATATCTACTAGTGCCCATTATGAGAATGATCTGGAGCACCAGATGTGCTGTGGGTCCCCCTACCCGTCCCCCCCCCCCCCCAAGGGGTCCCAGAGGGTGTGGGATGTGTCACTGGGTCATCGGTGCAAAAGGAACTGCCCAGGAGTGAAGTCGTACTTCTTGGGTAGTTGGTCGTATTGGAGAGAAAGACCCTCAGCAAAAAGATCACCTGTTATAAGCACTGAGTATTCTCTCCAAGACCTCAATTCTCCTGCGATATAGTAACCTAAATTGTGAGGGAGGCCTATGAGTGGCAGGTTGGGGCATACATTGGGATTGTTCGGGATAATCAATGTATCCTAGCCATGCAAGCCTTTTCTACCCTCACCTGAAGAGGCCAGGGAGCTGCGTATTGTGTTTTTGGCAGAAGAAAGCAGAGGATCGTGGGGAATGGGGAGGGGTCCACTGTCAGTAATTGCTTCGTGTAAGTAGTGACCCGCTGTCCATCGCGATAACCATTGTAATTATGTTGCAAGGAAGTATGCCGCTTAGGCCTCCCAGTGACAGCAGCAGTTGAAGCTTAGCCACGGTGATGCGTCTGCGTCCCGAGGCCCATATGAATGTGCATAGTAGAGAGTCCAGGACTTTGAAAAAGGAGCGGGTGGTATGATTGGAACATTTGTGAAACAGTATAAAAGGCAGGGTAGGATGACCATCTTTGCTAGGATAATTTTACCCATAGGGGCCAGAGGAAGTGATTGCCAAAACTGTACCCAAGTGCGAATTCCAGCCAGGGCCTTGCGAAGGTTTCCCTCATACAGGTCCTGTTGGCTGTGATACAAATGGACTCTTAAGTAACAGGACGCTTGTGCATGCCAATTGAGAGGGGTGTTTCGGAGATAGATAGTGTGTGGTGATTTGTTAGAGCACAGTGGGTATATCGCTGATTTCATCCAGTTGACATGGAGGCCTGCAACTAGTGTGTGTTCTGCCAAAGTGTCGCAGAGCAGCGTGAGATTGGCTATATCTCGTATGTATAAGCGCAGATCATCTGCGTATAGGGAGGCAGCATGAGTTTTACTTGCAAGCGGGATGACCCACTCACAGCCCTCCTAGCAGAGTCAGGCAGTCAGCAGCTACACGGCGAGCACGAATCGTAAAGGAGAAAATGGGCAGCCCTGACTGACCTTGAAGGAGGCAGAGACTAGGTGATCCAGGTGGATTTGGGAGGCTGGCTTAGAGTAAAGCAATTTGGTGTAGACTATTTGCCTGGATCCAACCCCATGCAGGTGAGCACAGCAAAGAGGTATCCAGGACAGGGTGTCAAACGCCTTCTCCAAGTCAAGGATAAGACAGGCTGACCATGGAAAGCGCTCTTGGACTTGATCCTGAACATGGAAGAGGCATTGGATATTCTGCGAGGTGATGCATCCGGGAACAAACCCATTTGAGCATACCGATCTGCTAGGATTTTACTTAGAATTTTATAATTGGCTCCGAGGATGGTGATGGGTCTGTATGATGCTAGCAGTATGGAATCTATATCAAGTTTAGGAAGGGAAACCAGGAGGAACACTCGGAGTGAGTGAGGGAGCCTAGTCATGTAAGGCTGCATTATACATTTCTGAAGGTGTCATAATACTCCAAGGGCAGCCTGTCCAGTACCGGTGTCTTGTTGCAAGCCAGGTCACGGATTGCCTGTTTCACATCAATAGGTGTGGTTTCCACCTCCAAAGATCTATCTCCACTAGGAAACCTGTGGCATGATCAGGTGTTGCGCTGGGAGGGACACTATAGGTGGATAAATAATAGTCATAGAAGGCTTGCAAGATCACGGGCTGTGTGCGGACAGTTACTCCTGCCAGGTTGACTTCTTTGTTGATGGGGCATTTTCGCTGACAAAGCCAGGACAGAAGTGTACCGGACTTGTCTCCTTTGTGATGAACCTTTGCTGTGGGCTGGGAAGTTAGACTGCTGCAGATTCTCCAAGAGGGCAGTGTAGGTGGTTTTCATGTCTGCTGGGCATGGGGACAGTGTGGGGTCAATGTCGACCGACTTGGTCAGCTCTGCCAGGGAGCGTACAGTTGAGGCTATGTCCCTCTCAAGGGTTATGTGGACTCAGGAGAACTGTTATATACATATTTTGTGTGTTGCTTCTTTAAAGGTGTCCCTTTCCAGTGTCCGAGAGAAGGCGGTGTTGTGGTTGATAGAGAAATACCGACGGATATGTTCCTCATGGAACACTGGATCTTACATACAATCACAAGAAAGTTTCCACGTGGGAGTGGGGGGGGTTCAGAAGGGTCCACCTAAGAGCCATAAGGTGCGCATCATGATCAGCCACTATGGCCCTCATTACAACCCTGGCGGTCGGTGATAAAGCGGCGGTAATACCGCCAACAGGCCGGCGGTAACAAAAATGGAATTATGACCACGGCGGAAACCGCTCAGACAGACAGCCACTTTAACATACTGACCGCCACGGCAGTAGCAATAAGCACCACGGCGGTAACCGCCAACAGCCAGGCGGAAGACAATGTACCGCCCACTGCATTATGACCAGCCTATCCGCCACCTTTTCCGGGGCGGTACCAACAACATCAATAGCACGGCGGATACAGAACACAGAAGTCAAAGGTCTCACCTCTGGAGACACAGGGCACAACCACGACGCCATGGAGCCTGAGTTGCATATATTTCCCATGCTCGTCTACCTTTTCCTGCATTACGAACACCAACGCTGGCGAAGACTACCAAGGTGAGTACTACTGCCTAGCACACAAGGGAGGGGGGAGCAAAAGAGAGTGACACACACACATGCAACAACCCCACCCCCAACACCATACACACAACCAGATGCAGTAACATTACATATCCACCCTGTACCCCTCAGGAATAATGCAAGGACAAAATGATTGGAAGAAAGTGAGTGTAATACGATTAAAGAACATGAATAAGTGCATTAAATTACAAAAGTATATACATATTTACAAATGGAGGGAAACTGCCCAGTCCTCAGTGTCCATGGGCCACAGGGCCACAACACATAGGGCAAGGCCCCACCTCACTCCTGCAACAACACGGAGAGAACACTGCAGGGGCATCAGGTCAAAAATACATAGGCACCTCAGGGGGACGGGGAATGGGGGGGGGCACCTTAGCCGGAAGATTGTACAACACCACTGTTCCTGGAGGGGGCAACATGCCCTGTGCGATGTCCTGGGGAGTGCAAGGGCACAGTCTCTCAAGCGGGTGGTTTGCCCACTGCTTGGTCCTGGGGAGTGCAAAGCCACAGTCTCTCAAGTGGGTGGTTTGCCTACTGATTGGTCCTGGGGAGTGCTAGGCCACAGTCTCTCAAGTGGGTGGTTTGTCCACTGCTTGGTCCTGGGGAGTGCTAGGCCACAGTCTCTCAAGTGGGTGGTTTGCCCACTGCTTGGTCCTGGGGAGTGCAAAGGCACTGTCTCCCAAGTGGGTGGTTTGCCCACTGCTTGGTCCTGGGGAGTGCAAAGCCACAGTCCCTCAAGTGGGTGGTTTGCCCACTGCTTGGTCCTGGGGAGTGCAAAGCCACAGTCTCTCTAGTGGATGGCTTCTCCACTGGTTCTGGAGGGGGCATTGTGCCCAGTGTGCTTCATCCTGGGGAGGATGGGGTGAGTGGATGGCTTATCCACTAGTTCTGTAGGGGCATTGTGCCCAGTGTGCTTCATCCTGGGAAGGATGCGTGAGTGGATGGCTTCTCCACTGGTTCTGGAGGGGGCATTGTGCCCAGTGTACTTCATCCTGGGAAGGATGGGGTGAGAGGATGGCTTCTCCACTGGTGATGCAGATCTTGGGGAGTGCAAGGTCCCATTTCTCACCTGGGTGTCAGACCCACTGGATTTGCAGGGGCCAGGACGCACAACAGCCCATGGAGACAGGACTACACACTGTCTGCCAGCGGTGACGGCTGCTCAGTGGTGGCAGTGGCGGGCTGGTGTCGGTGCTGGCAGTGGTGGGAGAGGCTCCAGCCCATCCCCTGCAGCCTTGACGGCTGCCCACTGGGGCTGCTGCGTCTGGCGGTGGTTCTGGTGGCGGTGCTGGCAGTGGTGGGAGGAGGCTCCAGCCCACCCCCTGCAGCCTTGGACGGCTGCCCACTGGGGCTGCTGCTTCTGGCAGTGGTGCTGGTGGCGGTTCTGGCGGTGGTGCTGGTGACGGTGCTGGCAGTGGTGGGGGGAGGCTCCCTGCGGCCTCAGACGGCTGAACCATCATGGTTGGTGGAGGGGACTCCAAATGAGTCCAAGCACCAGGCCTCCTGTGCTTCCTGCCTGCTAGTGCAGGCACTTTTCCCTTCCTGTCAGCAGCCGGGGATTGCTCCTTGCCCTTCACACCTGCAGCTGGTGGTGCTTCCTTGCCCTTCCTAGTGGCAACTGGTGATGCCTCCTTGCCCTTCCTTGAGGCACCTGGTGCAGGCACCCTGTCAGTGTTGCTGCCTGGTGCCTGGGATCCTCTCCCACCTGCAGTAGCTGTCAACAATACTATGCCCCTGGACTGGGTGGCTGAGGTGCTTGCCTGGGTTTTCTTCACCCTGGCCTGACGTGGGAGGTAGAGAAGAGGTCAATGATGGAGAGGAAAAGCTTCTTAGGGACATTGGGGGGAAGAGGGTGAAGGTTTGGGAGTGGAGGAAGAGGAAGCGGTTGTATGAGGTGTCTGCTGTGTTTGGGTGCAGGTGCATGGGCTGGATGCTGTTGTGTGGTGGATGGCTGTTGGGTGTCTGAGTGCTTGCATTTGGGTACCTTGGGAGGAGGGGGCACAGACACAGTGGGAGAGGACACAGGGGACGTGTGCATGGAAGTGGGGTTGGTGACTGCCATTGAGGGGAGTGTAGTGATAGGCGTGATGGTGGTAGTGGATGAGGATGTAGTACATGCAGGTGTGAGTGTAGGCGATACTGGGAGGGAGGTAGACAATGAGGAGGACAGGGACACAGTGGAGGCAGTGGATGTTGGTATGTCTGATTCTATATGGTGCTTTTTTGAGTGCCTGTGTGATGATGTGTGGTGCTTGTGTTTGCCTGAACCACTCCTGTGTGTTGTCCTGGGTGCATGCTGGTCTGCCTGTGTGCTTTGGATAGGTTGGGGTTGAGGGGAATGGGATTGGGCAGAGAAGGTTGGAGGGGGAGGCTACAAACAGGGACAATGGCTGCCATCAAGGAGGAGGCCAGAGCCTGGATTGATCTCTGTTGGGCTGCCATGCCAGAGTGAATGCCCTCCAGGAATGCATTTGTTTGTTGCAAATGGGCTGCCAGCCCCTGGATGGCATTCACAATGGTTGACTGCCCAACAGAGATGGATCGCAGGAGGTCAATAGCCTCCTCACTCAGGGCAGCAGAGCTAACTGAGGCAGGGCCTGAGGTTCCTGGGGCGAAGGAGATGCCCACCCTCTTGGGTGAGCGGGCACGAGAAACATACTGAGGGGCTACTGGGAGGGCAGTGCCAGTACAGGGGGGGCGGCTGTACCTGTAGTTGGGGTGGGCACAGAGGTGTCCACCACCACCAGGGAGCTTCCATCGGGGAAGGAGGTATCACTGTCTGAACTGTCCCCTCCAGTCTCTGCTGTGGTGCTCCCCCCGCCCTCCGTCCCACTGATGCCCTCACCGTCGGTGGATTCGGCCTCCTGGGCCCTGTGGGATGCAGCTCTCCCTGTTGCCGGTGCCTCAGCTCCTCTGCCAGATGATGCTAATGCACATAAGGACAGGGTGACAAAACAAAAAGGGGGGGAGGAATGAGACAAAGGATACCCTTGGTCAATGGCGGCAACAACACCACTGTTGGCATACACAACACATTCACACACAGTGAACAGCTCTATGCACTAGGCAATGCACTACCAGTCACAATGCTAGTTACCAGCCCATGGGCAGGGATACCTAATGCCAATTGCAGCATACCTGAGACCCACAGACCCCTGACCAGTAGTGGAGGCCTACTGGCTTGTTTGGAGGAGGTTGACATCAGACACTGCCCAACATGGACCCTACCCTGCACTGGACGGCCTGGTCTAGGGGCACCCACAGGCCCACATGCCCCACACAGATGCCACCCCATCACGCGCAAGTAGCATATTGGGGCACTGTACTCACCCCCTTGTGGCTGCTGTGATGCCCCCAAGCGCCCATCCAGCACCGGATAGGCCACCACCAGTATGCAGGCCATCAGGGGGGCCAGGGTTAGAGGAGCACCCCTTCCTCGTTGGGAAGCCACCCCCAGCTGGGCCTCCGCAATCTTCCATGCCCAGTGTCTCAGGTCCTCCCACCGTTTGTGACTGTGGGTGCTCCGCCTGTTGTAGACCCCCAGGGTCCACACGTCCTTGGCGATGGCATGTCGTATACCCTTTTTTTGATGGGCGCTGACCTGCAGAGAAATACACATAAGAAAAGGTATCAGTCAGACCGTCCTGCCTGTTACACTCATGGCCCACCATAGCCCTCACATCCCCTTACACACAGACATTGCCCACCATACATGTAGCACGCTGCCCGGGCCCTTACCCCAACCCCCCCACACGAGGCCCTCACACACAGCACTGCATGCATTCATGCCCCACTCATCGTGCTCACAGTGTACTCACCTGTTGGTCTGGAGGCCTATCCAGCATTCGGTACTGGGGTAGGACCCCATCCACCAGTCTCTCCAACTCCGCAGTCGTGAAGAGAGGGGCCCTTTCCCCAGTGACATGACCCATGGTCAGTTCCAGACACAGGTCACAGCAGCACTTCCAGTGTAGGTCCTCTCCTGTTGAAGGTCAGGTAGCAAGTGGGTGAACAGATAGAAAATGGCGGTGACGTCCACGGCGGTGCGTACCGTCACCGCCGGCGTACATCACCATTGGCCACTGTAACCCATAGGGCCCAATGGGATCCAATGAGGATTTGCACGGCCGTTTTCGACCGCCTCCCGCAACGGCGCACAACATCAGCGGAATTACCTCATTTCCACCTGTCCCTCCATACAAGACAGGTGGACGCCATTTCGGGGGGGGGCAGGCCATGGCACTTACCTGCTTCACAGTACAGATAGGCACCATTTGGGCATATACAACAATATTGTGTTACAGTCACAACATGCAATGCAGTGTAGTGTTTGGAAATATGGAATACTGACCAGCTACTCAGCATTTGCCCCCTGTGGATGAATAGGAGATGGAGACCTCTCCTCGTGTACAGGCCCCAGGTGGAATTGGCACCAATTGAGGACAGGCACATTATCCTCACCTATAGACTGGATAGGGCCACAATCACAGAGCTGTGCGCCCAATTAGAACCTGACCTGGTATCTGCTACTTGTCAGCCCACCGGGATCCCCCCTCTTGGGCAAGTCCTATCCGTGCTCCATTTCCTGGCAAGTGGCTCCTTCCAAGTGACAGTGGGCTTGGCAGCAGGAATGTCTCAGCCAATGTTCTCAATAGTGCTGACCAAAGTATTGTCTGCCCTGATTAAACAAATGCACAACTACGTTGTTTTCCCCCAGGTGGAGGATTTGGCCACAGTGAAAGCTGATTTCTATGCAATGGGGCATATCCCCAACATTACTGGGGCTATTGATGGTACACATATAGCATTTGTTCCTCCCCCCCCCCGGAGAAATGAACAGGTGTTCAGAAATCGAAAGAGCTTTCATTCCATGAATGTGCAGATAGTGTGCCTGGCGGACCAGTACGTCTCCCATGTCAATGCAAAGTATCCTGGGTCTGTGCATGATGCCTTTATCCTGAGGAATAGCAGCATCCCATATGTGATGGCTCAACTCCAGAGGCATCAGGTGTGTCTAATAGGTGAGCCTGGGTCCCACCCAGGGGTTACTGGTGTATGGGTATGGTGTGGGCCCTAAGGGTTAGTGTGTGTCTAACAGTTGTCCCACGATATTTCCAGGTGACTCTGGTTACCCCAACCTCTCATGCCTACTGACCCCTGTGAGGAATCCTAGGACAAGAGCAGAGGAACGTGACAATGAGGCACATGGGCGAACAAGAAGAATAATAGAAGGGACATTCGGCCTCCTGAAGGCCAGGTTTCATTGCCTCCATCTAACAGGTGGATCCCTGTACTATTCACCCAAGAAGGTGTGCCAGATCTTCGTGGCATGCTGTATGTTGCACAACCTTGCCTTATGTCACCAGGTGCCTTTTCTGCAGGATTGTGAGGCTGGAGATGGGCGTGTGGCAGCAGTGGACCCTGTGGACAGTGAAGATGAGGATGAGGACAACAGAAGTGCAATAATAGGACAGTATTTCCAATGACACACAGGTAAGACACTATAATTACACTTTACATTGACAGTTTTGTATTTGACATTGTCACTGGCAGGCTGATTTTCCCACTTCTATGGCCACTTAATGTACCCTTTGGCATCTCTGTTTCAGATATTTGTGCCCCAATATCGCTCCTGGTGTGTTGACTGCAGCCAACTACAGGTCATTCCTATGTATACATTACTGTACAGTTATATTGCAGTGGTTAAAGCTTGTTAAACGAATAAATGGTTGAAATGATTTGACAGACTCCATACTTGTAATTATTCAAATGGTGTTTATTTAAGTGCTAATGATTAGAGGGGGATGTGTAATGGGCTGGGGTGATGATGGAGGAAAGTCCAGGATAGAGTCCAGTCTATTTGTATCACATGTGCATTGTCCAAGAGGGCATAGGAAGGGGAGCAATGGCAGTTCAAGGTGGACAGGGTGACAGAGTGGGACACAAGGGTGACATTCAGGAGAGTCTTATTTCCTGGCAAAGGGTCTTAGCAATGTTCTCTGACTTCTGCCTGGATCGCAGGGACTGTTTGCGGGGTGGCTCTCCTGCAGGGGCTGGGGTGCTGGTGGCCTGTTGTTCCTGTGGCGGGGCCTCCTGTCCACTAGCGGCAGTGGAGGTGGAAGGCTGTTCATCGGTTTGGCTAGTGTCAGGGGCCCGGTAGTGTGCCACTGCCTCCCTCATGGTGTTGGCCATGTCCGCCAGCACCCCTGCAATGGAGACCAGGGTGTCTTTCATTAGGAGGACTTGATGTCCTTCAAGTCCTCCCTGACCCCCAGGTACAGTCCCTCCTGCAGCCGCAGGGTCTCCTGCAACTTGTCCAGTATCTGGCCCATCGTCTCCTGGGAATGGTGGTATTCTCCCAGGATGTTGGTGAGTGCATCGTGGAGAGTCGGTTCCCTGGGCCTGTCCTCCCCCTGTCGCACAGCAGTCCTCCCTGCTTCCCTGTTGTCCTGTGCCTCTGTCCCCTGAACCGTGTGCCCACTGAACCCCAGGTCCCTGATCATTCTTTGTTTGTGAGTTGACCTGGGGTCCCTGTAGTGGGGGACACACTGCTGATTGACGTGTCCTGGGGACAGAAGTATGGTCTGCTGGGTAGGTACTGTGCTGGTGTTTCCTGAGGTGGAGACTCTGTGGCGGTATGGGACTGTGCCTGGGTTACCGACTGTTCGGAGATCCCTGATGGGCCAGGTTGGTCATCCAGATCCAGGCGTCCAGAGCTGCTGTCATCACTTGGGGCCTCCTCTGGGGGTGGACTTGATGTTGCTGGCACCTCCTCTCCGGTGACGTTGGGTGGGGGACCTGTGGGGATGTAAATGCAGTGTTACTGTTTCTGTGTGTGTCATCTTGTGCATGGGTGTGTTGCCCTGTATGGTTGTTATTGCCCTGGCAGCTTTGCCTTGTGTGAGTAGTGATTTTGTGGGCTAGGTGATTCTTTCTAGTGTGCATGCTTTAGTGATGGGTGTCCATGCAGGTCTGTGAGGGGTGTCCATGCATTGGTGTTGCATGCAGGGGTTGGTATTAGGATGACTGGGTTGTGATGACGGGGTATGTGGGAGGTGGTGAAGTGATGGGAGTGAGTGTACAGGTGGGGGTTTGTGATGGCATGCAGGTAGGGGGAGTGATAGTAATAGAGATTTGATTTACCAGAGTCCAGTCCTCCTGCTACTCCTGCCAGGCCCTCAGGATGCATGATTGCCAAGACTAGCTCCTCCCATGTTGTTAGTTGTGGGGTATGAGGTGGGGGTCCACCGCCAGTCCTCTGTACAGCTAGTTGGTGTCTAGCTGCTGTGGAACGCACCTTCCCCCTTAGGTCATTTCACCTCTTCCTGATGTCATCCCGTGTTCTGGGGTGCTGTCCCATGGCGTTGACCCTGTCTACGATTCTCCGCCATAGCTCCATCTTCCTAGCAATGGACGTCTGCTGCACCTGTGATCCGAATAGCTGTGGTTCCACCTGGATGATTTCCTCCACCATGACCCTTAGCTCCGCCTCAGAGAACCTGGGGTGTTGTTGCGGTGCCATGGGTGTATTGTGAGTGGTGTGGGTGAGGGTGTGTGGGGTGCTGTATTGGGGTGTGTGATGTAGGGTGCGTGGATGGTGTATAGGTGATGATGGTGTTTGTCTGTGGTCTTGCCATTTCTCTTGTGGCACTTGTTTGTATTGGTAAAGGGTTGTGGGTAATGTGGGTGTGTTTTATATTGGTGTGGGTGTGGTGTGTGTATGTGAATCAGGTGTGTGTAGTTTGAATTGTCCAATGTGGTGTAGTTTTGTTAGGTTGTGTGTATGTTGAGCGCAGCGGTATGTACTGCCAATGGCTTACCGCCATTGAATGTCCGCCATGGTAATTCGTGGGTCATAATGCTGTGGGCGTAGTTCTGTTGGTGTAACGGTGTGGGTTTTGGGGGACCTTTGTGTGTGGCTGTATAGTGACGAATTGCTATGTGTGGGTCATAATATGGGGGGTGGTAATCCGCTGCGGCAACGGTATGTTGGTGGCAGTCAGCATGGCGGTAAGCGGTACTTACCGCCACTGTCATAATGAGGGCCTATAATTCCTATTTAGTCTGTGTGTTGGAGTAAGGGTATGAGTGAATTGGAGCAGAGGAATTATTCGAGCTGCACTTGCAGTTTGTGTGGGTTGGAGTGAAAAGAATAAGGCCTGGTCCCAGGATGCTGAGATTGCCACACATCTATGAGTGACCAGTGGGTACCTAGCTTCTAACGTGGTCCACCTGTTCATGCCGGGGAGAGCGGGGAAGTGGGGGATTAGATCTATGAAGTAACGAATCAAGCACACAATTATAGTCTCCCAGAAAGCCTCCTGGTCGACATTGGGTGCATAAAAATGCTGCCAAGGAGGAGTGGTCGGGTGTCCAAGTTGACCTTTAGGAGCACCTATCTGCCCTCCTAGTCTATGGCCATGTTGGTTTCATGAAAGGGTACTCCGGAATAAACCCAAATCATAGCGCCCCTTGCGTACGCTGAATGTGTTGTGGTGCAGAATACACCTCTCCAATGCCTGCACAAGCATCAAGCTCACCCGTTGTAATGTGAATCTCATGTAAACAAAAAAAAATAACAAATTTGGGCCTGCTGCCTTTTGGTATAGGAGTAAACTGCATACCTGCATGTTTAGAGTGAGAAAGCGTATGTCAGTGGTAGCCACGGTGACGTGGAAGTGTTAGAAGAGTGGATCGTGGAGAAGCCGATTCTGGACCGCGGTGTCATACTGCGTCACCCTAGTGAGGTCTGATGAACCATGTAGAACCTGCCCGGTAGGATAGTGTAGTGATATGGTGAGAGACATGGAGGGGTAACTATGCCTAATGGGGAGTCAAATCATCCTAATACCGCGGGTCTACCACACCTATTGATACACTCAAACAAAACAGATTAATTGTGCCCTAATGTATTGTGGGGGTGAGTCTAGTCGCGATGTGTAGAGCTGAAGTTTTGAGGCCCTTCAAGTGTGGATAATTGTGAGTGCCAAAGTAGATGAGGGGGCATGTGCCAGCATTCTTCTGTAGAGATTTTAGGGCTACAAAGTGTGGGAAGTGCAAGTATGGTGGGCTTGTAACCTGGATGTCCTGTGGTGAGGGCTGTTTGCATTGTGCTATTGTTGTAGCAGGGGGGGCTGCTGTGGTAAGTGAGAAGTGACTGTGCTAGCTGACATGGTAACATTCAGAAGGGTGGAAGTAAATACCACCAAGGGTGTCAAAAGTGTGAGGAGGACAATGTATCTTTTTAAGGGTTCTCCTGCCTGGGAGTGTCTCCCCTCCCTGCCCGGTGACAGCGCAATGGCGGGTGGTGATCAGCTTGCACAGTTTATGGGGAGGTGGTCACAGAAGATTGTCTGCTGTTTGCGGTGTCACCAGAGGAGGGGATTGTGACCCAGTTCGGGAGTCCTCAAATTGAGTACAATTCTCTTTGGATGATAAAATATGCAGACCTTTGTCATCATCTGTGGCCGTAGAGGCTGGGCCAAGGTTTGCTGCAGCTTGCACGACTCTCCTACAATCAGCTATGATTTGTTCTAGGTTGGGGGAGCTAGCTGAAGAGCTCTGGAATGGTGGTCTTGTGCAGAATTTGCCTGGTTGTTTGTTCCGTGGTCCGTTGGGGCCCAAGCCTCTTTAGGTTTCATGAAGAAGATAGGGGTAACATCAGATATGAGTTTAGGGCCGGTGGGGGAATAGTAGTGAGTATTGGATACTCTTTTGGTGGAGGTGCCCCTTGCCATCTAGAAATTAAGAATGCTGCCGCTGCACACCCGGATAGGGCCCGCCAGTCTGGCCGTGCAAAGTATTGCATCTCAGCCTTCGAAGTGCAGGAGTTTCACCAGCATAAAACAAGTGGGGAGAGCCCAGAGATGGGTGTTGGGTCGGGACACAATGTGCTCTCTTCAGGGAGTAAAAGGGGATGAATTCTGATGTTGGGGTGAAGTTCTTGAACTAGTCTTCTAGTTAGACGAGTGGATCCTTGCCCTCTATTCTCTCCAGAAGGCCCAGGATACGGAAGTTGTTCCTACAGGAGCACTCTTCCAAATCTTATACTCTGTCCTCCAGATGTGTACCTTGTCTTGTGTGAGATGCTGTAAGACAGATAGGGTCTTCTCGCCATGTGAGACTCTGTCTGCAACTTATGGTGGTGGTCCATTGAAACCAAAGTCCACATCCAGGGTGCCAAGCTTGGCCTCCATGAAGGCTTGAGAGTGTTTGATAGCTGCCAACACCCTGTCTAGTTTATCCAACACTGAAATGTTTGGTGTGCCTTCCAGCCATGGGGTGCCTGGGATCAAGGAGGGTGAATTTGCGGAAGCCAATGTCTACTTCAGTCTACCCATGCCCGGAAGGTACTCTTGCTATGTGGGGGATTTGCAGCTGGGCGCTCTGGAACGTGCCAGGGACCTCCTCGTGTGGTGAACTGGAAGCGCTGTGTTCAAGACACTATTACCTTGATCGCCTGTTCATGCGAGCAGATACATTGTGCTGTGTCGCCCGAAGGGGGGGAAATGGGGGCCGTAAAGCTGTGCAAGAGCAATGAAGGAGTCCTGTTCTCTGGTGGTGGGCCTTGCACCTCAGTTGTGGCTTCGATGTGTGGCTGGGGCATGTAACGAGTGTACTGGTGGGCCTTTGATGGTGTTCAGGTGAGGTGAGTGGGAGACAACCGGTTCCACCCGGCCCACCCCTCATTGCGTGCAAGGTCGCCCCTCTTCGTCAGGCATCAAATGATGGTGCTGCGTGCAGAAACCACCTCCAAGTGCTGATGGCCCCTGAGGACTTGAGAGCTGATAACAATGCCAGATATTGAGGGCAGAGGTGCAGGGCAGATGGAAGGACCTCCTGCCCCCATGCACTTCCAGAGAAAGAGGCGGGAGCTCCGCTCACTAGTGGCACCACTCCTCAGAGACGCCACCCCCAGGCCTTAGTGCCCGAGTCTGCTGCTGCATAGATAAAGGCTTTGGCCCAGGGGTCTCACCCACAGCGCTGCTCTTTGTCCTGCACACGCCTCAATAATTGCACCGATGTGCTGCCTGTTGTGGCAGAGACGGGCTTCCCCACATTAACTTACTAGGAGCCCCACCACAGGGCAGCACAGTGTCTCTGTTTTTTGGCAGCAGGAATTGGAGGCTGGTGCTATGAGGGGGGTGGGCCCCAGAGAGGCTCGGCCTGCTGCAGAGCCAGACAGTCTCACAGGCAGAGAGGGAGAGAGGCAGAGGCACGTGAGGAGGAGGGAAGGTGGTGAGTTGCTGACCCCCCAACTGCCTGTGTCACTGTCTTTGTGCCCCTCACACCTCGGTTATGGCTTCGATCTGGGGCTGTGCAGGGCCTTCCCCTCAGTTGCTAGACGCCCCAGACCGCCAGCTCCTCACCTGTTGCTTTTGTACCTCCAGATCAGTGGGCGGAGGGGCACCATCTTCTGCCACGTCGGGTTCCGGTGCCAAGTCTCTCATCCCCCGCTGCGTGGGGCCACAGGAACCACTGCAAGATGGGCAGGCCAGCTCCGCACAGAATCCAGGTGCAGGGGGCTCAAGCGCCTCTGCCCCCCAACTGATGATGCTTGCCCGTATGTGTTCAGACGGCTTTACCAGGAGGCCGAGGTTCTCACTCTTCCGCTGCGGTCTTCCATGCGTCAGACATCACGAGGCACTCTGGCCTCCCGTCCTGACATGCTGCCCACGTCGGTGTTGGTGCCCCAGTTAGCAGGCAGTGAGCTACCTAGGTTTGCCTATGTAGTTTACTATTCCCCCGTCATACTTCTGGCTAGGACAGGAGTTGATTATCGGGCAGACGGCTGAAGCACTAGTGGAGTGCACCCGCCATCTTGGCTGGATTAGCCTCATCACCATATTTTATTTATATGTATATCCTTAAAATGGAGGCATAAATCCATATACATACACATGTCATCTACATACCCAGACTTGCATTTTTTTTGCCATGTTGGAATATATATGCAGTGACTCTTTTTTCTAATATCTAAATATATTGTTATACCCTTACAGAAAGCATATAAACTATATCCCTAACCCTAACGTAAAAAAAGCAACCTACCATATACCTACACAAATGTTCATACACATTAGAGTACCTCTTTTTAAATAAATAAAAAAAAGAATTAGTTTTTTAACACGTTCATACTACTGCTGTACATTGTTGTGAGTGATGTGATCGATTTCTTTTTCCACATAGCATGGTTATACCTCCTGACTGCTAAATACTAGAAATGGATAATGTCCTCCCTGTTCCGGGTCCTGGAAAATCTGATTATGTTGACACCTAAAGAAGCCATGTTGGGGGTATTGTATAATCTCAGACATACGAGGCGAGAAAGATACCTAATCAGGATGGTTGTGATACTGGTGAAAAGGAATATTGTCTGTAAATAGAAAGTGACTGCTCCACCCATGATGACAGAATGGAATTTGGGGATGTTCTGGTATGCAGCACTAGAGGAGCTCATCTACCCGGCATTGGGTTGTCCCCGCAAACATGAACGAATATGGGGGAAATGGTTGGACTATCATGGTCCGAAGTCTTGTAATGTAGATGTTTACTATGTACTCCCATTTTGGAAGGTGCTTATAATTGTCTTGGTGAATTACATTGTTTATAACTTAGAAGTTGATTATCAAAAAATCCAGGCTCACCTCAGAATGACTCAAATCTCCCACTCTGACTCCAGGATCTATGGATGGGTTACCCAAAGACTCCAAAGGTGGGAAATACTAAGTATAGTTGGAAAATTTTGTTTCTCCAAGTGTCTGACAATCAACATGCCAAAACCCTAAGTTAATTATGTTTCATCAACATATGGGAATTAGGAACTATTTCACATTAAACTCCTCTTCTCTAGAACAGGTTTCGTACCCTTACATAGGCATAAATATCTCATGCGATGTAAGGTGGACACAACATCTGAATCACTCAAGAAATTTGATGGCCCAGCAAACTTCATCTGTAATAAAGGTGGCCATATGATCCAATGGGACATGAAAGGATACAAGGCGTGAGGGCAATGTGCAGCCTTGTATGGTGTGCAGCTATGGAGAGGTTTCTAACGTCTCCTACTTATTTGTAAGTTGCAATTTTTCAAACAATAACTAAAGGGTCAATTGCAAGGGTGAGACCACTACTATATTGGGAGAGAGTGTGATATCCCCCAGAGCTGAAGAAGTCCAGAGGGGCTTTGTCCCTGGCCAGTTGTGAATCTTTGGGCTGGTTAAGGCACATACAGATGGAGCTGTCTATGATGGCACTATCCGAATTATGGAATTCTCCTTACTCCATCACTGATGATGGAATCAATGTGATCAAATGCAGTTATAAGAATTCCTAATTGTGAAGTCTACAAATAGTTCTTTAATGAGTAAATTCACTCTAAGGAAATTAGCCCAGATTTATAAACAATATGTGACGGCCGGCCCGAGGTGGCCTGTACACGAACCTGACTGGTGCTGGCATCCGGCGGAAAAAGCCATCTTGGCATTCCAGGAGGCGTGACGTGATTTGACCCGCCACGCTTCCGGAGAAGCTTGGCAACCACATGTGCGTGGAGAGAGCCCAAAAACAGGCGCAACTGGAGGTCGGGTGGGGAAGGGAACAAGAGACAAGGGGGAGTGGGAGGACAGGTCCAGGAAAAGGGAAGAAGGATACCTAATAAAAACGTCAAAACCAGTGAGATCCAAAGAAGAAGCAATAAAAGAAAGTAAAACAAAGAAAGACCAGTATAGCAAAAGATAAGTCTAGAAAAGCAGAGAGACACAGAGCAACACAGAAAGCAGAAATACCAGAGAAAGAGAGAGAGAGACAGAGAACCTGAAAGATTGAGAGAAAAACCCACGGGATGAAAGAGAAGAGTGGAAAAGAAAGGATAGAAAAAGAAGAAAAGAGGTAAAAGAAGGAAAAGGAACTTACCGATACCTTTCTTGTTCTTTTCCCCACATGCGCTTCCTGGGAGCCCTGCCAGAGAGAGAACTAATCCAAGGAAGAGGTGAAAATCCATGGAAAGGACCATGAACGAAGCCATTAAATAGCATCAGAAAGTCACGCATATGAAGAACTATTGTGTCGTAAAACTTTAATAAATCACACTCAAGACAAACCAATCCTACCTCTACGTGTCGTCATTGAACCCGCCCGGTCACACAATACTTACATTTTATTGCACCAACACCATCCACATCCCCTTATCTTAAATTCAGAAATGGTATTCTCCCACTAAGGCATTTGATTTATCGATGTGGTCTTTTGCCATTTAACAGCACTTTGCTTATACTGCTTGCTTTGAGGACAAAAACGCTTAGTTTTTTCCTGCCTACATTATGTTAGTCTTAGGTTAAAATGTCTTAAACTGGCTTAAGCCCCCATTGAAGAATGTGAGAGTTTGAACAGTGAGGTAAACTTTAGTATTACTAAAATTTGAGACCTGAAAGCTGGTAATGTTTGCATTAACCTCATTTTTGTAAGCAGCTTGGAAACTTGGGTCCTGCTCGGTCTGTGAAGATAATGAATTGAGCAGTCATGCATTAACTGTTTTTATGATTCTATCTTTACACAATCATAGATAGTATGTTAACTATTGAATTTAGATTTTTGAATATTCCAACATTTTAAGGTTACATTCTTAAAGTTTTTATATTTATGTCCAGTATGAACTATTGTTGTATTTGCATAATTTAATTGGTAATTTCCTAAAATAAACTACTTGACCTATTGGATGTGTTACCCATTCTTATTTTCACAGCCGGAAAACAGATTAATAGCATCTCACTCATTTGTAGGTTAATGTAATCTTGATGGCTACTTCAGGCCAGGAACTAGATGTTGCTTGGTTTGCGATTACATATCTCTTCTTCATGATAACCCATTTACATTCTTCCATGAAAAAAGAGGGATGTGGTAAATGAACTGTGTCAATGTTCATATTTCAGCTGTTGCATGGCAGTTAAACAAATGAAGTGCACGAGTAATAATGAAAGAGAGAGCAAATGCCAATAATGCCCTTGTTTTTGATGCACTGTTCAGGTGGTACATACAGCTCATCTCCCTGTAGCCTGAAATCAGTCGGCAGAAAATTGTTAGGAATTTGATCTTTCACATATGAGATATCTCTCAAAAATGCCTATCTTGCCAACAATTAGATTTGCCAAAGAACTTAACTGAAGGACAATTCCAAATTAGAAGTGAAATGAAACTCACCAATATGATTAGATAAAGAATTGTCAAACTTCAATAATGCTTTATCAGTCAACAAAATTATTGTATTATTTGATCAAATCTTTCATATATTAATGGCCAATAGAGCTGATTAGTGAGAAAGGTTTAATAACATATTTTTCAATCATTAACCATTTAAGTATAGGGTTACAAAATTATCCTTAAACCATAAATAAACGTGTCTTTATTAAAAAGGCATTATGATAGAATTTAAAATGGGCTAAATTAATCCCGACATAGTATTTAAAAGCTTAAAATTTTTCATGGCCGTATGAGTTTTTTCTTCTGCCAAATAGAATGTGAAATTAAAGAATGTGTTGGAAATGTATCAACTCTACTTCATCAGGATAAGTAGAGGGTACACCAACTGGACATGCCATTCTCAATATTCTTTCAAATATTGTCAAAATGTAGATGAAATATCTATAGTAATATCTATAGTTGATGAAATACCAGTGTATTTACTAGAAGTGGTTACCCATAAAATACCCACATTGTGCATTTATAAATTCAGTTGATGGATTTTCGAGTTGGTATGTAATGTTGAGTAAAAAGTATTGAAATTCTTTAGCAATTACTTCTGTCTGAGGTATTTAAGTCACTACTTTGTGTAGGAGGCTGGCCTGGCTTGTAGTGGGTACCTGTTGGTACGTATACCTCGTGCCAGGTCCAGTTATCCCTTATTAGTAGATTAGTAGTGTTCTAGCAGGTAAGGCTGATAGAGGTAGCTATAGCAGAGCAGCTTAGGCTGAACTAGGAGACGTGCAAAGCTCCTACTATACGACTTATATCATATAGCACTATATCATAAGAAACACAATACTCAGAGTTACTAAAAATAAAGGTAGTTTATTTTAGTGACAATATCCCAAAAGTATTGCAGAGGATATACTCCCTTAGGAGGTAAGTAAAATACACAAAATATACACACAAACCCAAATCAGGTAAGTAAACAGTTAGAAAAGTAGTGAAAACACTGTAGAATAAAAAAGGATGCAATAGGAGACAATAGGCCTAGGGGCACCACAAACCATATACTCCAAAAGGGGAATGCGAACCACGAATAGACCCCAGGCCTAGTGTAGTGTGTAGAGGGTCGCTGGGAGTGTAAGAAAACACTAAGGGTGTCAAGATACCCCACCCCAAGACCCTGAAAAGTAGGAATAAAGTTACCCTACTACCCCAGAAAGACAGTAAAGTCGAGATAGGGGATTCTGCAAAGACAACAACTGACTGCAAAGCACTGAAGGCGGATTCCTGGACCTGAGGACCTGCAAAGGAAGGGGACCAAGTCCAAGAGTCACGCAAGTGTCCGGGGGGGCAGGAGCCCACTTAACCTTGGATGAAGGTGCAAAAGGGCTGCCTCTGGGTGAAAGAAGCCGAAGATTCTGCAACAACGGAAGGTGCTAGGAACTTCTCCTTTGGTCAGAAGATGTCCCAGGGCGTGCTGGAGGATGCCGAGTTGTTTCGATGCAGAAAGACTGCAAACAAGCCTTGCTAGCTGCAAGAGTCACGGTTGAAGATAATGGGTGCTGCCCAGGCCCAGGAAGGACCTGGAGGTCGCCCCTTAGAGGAAGAGACAGAGGGGGCGCTCAGCAACAGAGAGAGCCCACGCAGAAGCAGGCAGCACCCGCAGAAGCACTTGTACAGGCATTCAAGAAATCTGAGCACGGCGGTCGCCTCAACACAACAAAAGAGGGTCCCACAAAGCCGGTGGTCAACTCAGCGAGTTGAGCAATGCAGGGCGGAGTGCTGGGGACATGGGCTGTGCTGTGCATGAAGGAATCCTTGCAAAAGTGCACAGAAGCCCTAGCAGCTGCAGATCTCGCAGTACACAGGATTACTGCCTGGCGTGGGGAAGTAAGGACTTACCTCCACCAAATTTGGATAGAAGGACCACTGGACTATCGAGGTCACTTGGATCCAGCTCCTGTGTTGCAGGGGCCACGCTCGTCAAGATGAGAGGGGACCTAGAGGACCGGTGATGCAGAAGTTTGGTGCCTGTGGTAGCAGGGGGAAGAGTCCGTCGACCCACGGGAGATTTCTGCTTGGCATCCAGTGCAGGGTGAAGGCAGACAGCCCTCAGAGCATGCACCACCAGGAAACAGTCGAGAAAGCCGGCAGGATTAGGCGCTACAATGTTGCTGGTAGTCGTCTTGCTACCTTGTTGCGGTTTTGCAGGCGTCCTGGAGCAGTCAGCGTCGATCCTTGGCAGACGTTGAAGAGAGAGATGCAGAGGAACTCTGGTGAGCTCTTGCAATCGTCATCTGAAGAGAAACCCATACGGGAAACCCTCAGAGGAGGATTGGTTACCTAACCAGGTAAGAGCCTATCAGGAGGGGTCTCTGACATCAACTGCTGGCACTGGCCACTCAGAGGAACCCATTGTGCCCTCACACCTCTGCATTCAAGATGGGGTGGTGATGGACAGGGGAGTGGTCTCTCCCCTTTCCTTTGTCCAGTTTCACGCCAGAGCATGGGCTGGGGGCTCCCTGAACCGGTGTAGACTGGCTTATGCAAGGAGGGCCCCATCTGTGCCCTTCAAAGCATTTCCAGAGGCTGGGGGAGGCTACTCCTCCCCAGCCCTTAACACCTATTTCCAAAGGGAGAGGGTGTAACACCCTCTCTCAGAGGAAATCCTTTGTTCTGCCTTCCTGGGACTGGGTTGCCCAGACCCCAGGAGGACAGAAACCTGTCTGAGGGTTGGCAGCAGTGGTAGCTGCAGAGAAAACCCCAGAAAGCTAGTTTGGCAGTACCCGGGGTCCATGCTGGAGCCCCGGGGATGCATGGGATTGGCACCCCAAAACCAGATTTGGCTTGGGGGAACAATTCCATGATCTTAGACATGTTACATGGCCATGTTCGGAGTTACCATTGTGAAGCTACACATAGGTATTGACCTATATGTAGTTCACGTGTGTAACGGTGTCCCCGCACTCACAAAGTCAGGGGAAATTGCCCGAACAATGTGGGGGCACCTTGGCTAGTGCCAGGGTGCCCTCACACTTAGTAACTTTGCACCTAACCTTCACTAGGTGAGGGTTAGACATATAGGTGACTTATAAGTTACTTAAGTGCAGTGTAAAATGGCTGTGAAATAACGTGGACGTTATTTCACTCAGGCTGCAGTGGCAGTCCTGTGTAAGAATTGTCTGAGCTCCCTATGGGTTGCAAAAGAAATGCTGCAGGCCATAGGGATCTCCTGGAACCCCTATGCCCTGGGTACCTAGGTATCATATACTAGGGAATTATAAGGGTGTTCCAGTGTGCCAATCAGAATTGGTGAAAATAGTCACTAGCCTGCAGTGACAATTTTAAAAGCAGAGAGAGCATAAACACTGAGGTTCTGGTTAGCAGAGCCTCAGTGATACAGTTACGCACCACACAGGGAACACATATAGGCCACAAATTATGAGCACTGGGGTCCTGGCTAGCAGGATCCCAGTGACACGGGCAAAAACAAACTGACACACAAGTAAAAGTGAGGATAGCATGCCAGGCAAGATGGTACTTCCCTACACTTTGTTTTCTCATAAAGCGTTTTATTTCGAGCATTTTGATCCTTAGTTTGCAAGTAAACAACTCAATTTATTCAATCTACACCTTGTCAATTTAATGTCTGTTACAGTTAAATAAAAAGAGATTATAGAATGATTCATGATTTGGAATGCTAAGTAGTCCATTAATTGAAAGAGTCAACATGCCTAGATACTAATAGGTAGTCAGTACGTGACTAAGATCTATATATAATCACTCCTTAGAGAGAGGCGTTAAAGGGCATATTGTTGGATTACAATGATACTCCCTGAGTTTCCATCCTGAGAGAGTTAGGTGACTGTAAGTGGCAGGAGCTCAACAGCCACCCTTTCAGTTGCAAGAAGTTGGGTACGGTTTTAGAAAAAGAGAAACATCAGATGCTCCTTTGGTGGAAAAATATTGGAGTCACAAGTAATTACAGTTCTTCAAACAGGAATTATAACTTGTACACTTCCTCCCAGTACCAACTAACAAAAGGACATTTGAGAATGGTGAGTACAAAGGCAATACTCCAGTCACCTACAGAGACAATTCCAGACCAGGATTTACTGGGTTCTCAGTACCAGGTGCCGGTAAAGGGCTAAGGTATACCAGTAATATTCCAGCCGATAGGCTCCAGTTGAATACGTCAACCAGGTAAGATACAATAAGACAAGAAAAGCTAGACATAGACCATAGGAACATGTAACCCAACAAGGTATACAAACTAAAAAGGGAAGCGAAAACGGAAATAAAGGGGGACAATAACAACAACAATGTAGGAAAGGAGCAAATAGTGGATGAACTACAAAGTGGAGGGCCCTACAACTAAGCAGGTGCAAGACAACTGGCCCTTGTTACTGACAGTTCTTAAATTCAGCTGCAAGCTCTCACCTTACATCAGGGCTTTTTTCTAATCTGACCTGGAAAGCTCACCTAATGTCCCTGTGCCCCAGCTGCCCTCCAAACTCTCCGATCCCGCTTCTCCCCTTGTTTTCTCTGCTGTGTCTACCCATTGACAGTGTTGTACTTGTGTCTCCTATTACCCTGATCCGGACAGTACGCTACCCCAGGCAACTATCCACCTATAGCCTTGGGTAGGGGCATACATGAAAATCTTCTCTAGAGCTGCCTTATTAATTGAGGTGCATGCACAAAGATAGCTGGCTCCCATGATCTATCTTCTGCTTCATACCTCATCCAAGGAGTCATATATTGTAATGCCCCATGCATGTATCGGGAGTCTAAAATAGCCTCTACCTAAAATTCAGAATGAACTTCTGCTGTTACCAGTGGAGGGGGCCTGGATCTTCTGGGGCCCTCGGTCCTCTTAACTTTGGAAACATGAACACATGGGCAAAACTTCTAATTATCACATAGTTTCAAACTGACTGTGGTTTTCCTGCCCACTTTGTCTACTATGGGCATCAAGACAAAATTACCTACAGCAAAAGAGAATGAGAGAATTCTGAGCTGCAATCAAACTTGTTATATGTGGCATAGCCCTTAGCGTGTTCTGTACAGATGTCTTATGAACCTTGGCTAACCCCTGAAATTAGTTCTGTACATTAGGTATATATACAGGACCAAAGCAGCTTGGCCAAATTCTGGCCATTTGTACAAAAGAGAGGAGAGCCCTCTAGGGAACCTTGTAATGAGTTGTTGTAATCAAACTCAACAAGATAACCAACTTAACCCACTCCCCTAGTCTTCCTTATGGCTGATATAAATAATACAAATATTGTTTAAAACTTTCAGTCGGACCGTCGTTCTGTGGAGGGTAATTCCCGGACTTATAATTGATTGTTCCCAGCTGTTGCAATAGCGTGTTCCAAAAACGGGAAACAAACTGCATTCCTCTGTCACTAACAATCTTCTCAGGAAGTCCATGCAGTCGGCATGGATGGCATATGGCATCTGCCTTGTTTATTTCATGAATGATAGTTGAAAGGATAGTGGAAGTGTGAAAAGAATAGGAACCACCCTTGCACTGGCATATTTCAAAGAATTTAGAAACTGAGACTCTTATGTTTGGTCTATACAGCTACAGGCAAATCTAACCATTCCAAAAATTGGCACAGATGGCAAAAGGCTTTTTTTAGGGCTAATAATTTATCCAATCGCTTGGTTAGTTTTTCTGTAACGAATGATTGGAGTGCTATACTGGAAAACTGTCCCTGCGACTTAGTCTCAATACAGAGTACAATACATATAGTGCTATTTTGTAAATTGTATATTAGACAGAGAAAAAAAAAATTAATACCACTTTTAAAATCTCTGCAAATACATCAGTGTCACCTGGCCTATCTGTACCTACAAACTCTTCCATCAATTGAAATTTGCAATGGCATTATCAGTTTATCTATGCTCGGTACTGAAAGCTAGAAAGTGTTTTTAGACAATTCTGTAGGTGTCTTATTTACAGATTTCGCTATGGCTCAAAGCTTTTTTAACAGTCTTGCTCAATTCAGCTGGGACTACGTCTCCTTTTACCATCATTGACTGACGCATGCCACCCACGGATTTTAATCATTAATACAGTTATGTCAACTTTTTAATTGTTTTATATGTGCTTTAATGGTTGCTGATGACTGAATATAAAAAAATATACATATAAATATATGTATATATAGATAGAGAGATAGATAGATAGAATAATTTATGATCATATATCATATAGTTCTTCTCAGCCACTGACATTGATCAGGAATAATAGGCCACCAAATCGATAGCCGCAGACTCTGGATCTTCTTGAGGGGGAACACTTCTAAGTGCCACAGGTGATGCATCAGTTTTCACAAAAAATAGGTAGGATCATAGTTGATATAAAGGTATCATTTATAATGCCTGGTCTTGTTCTAGCCTATCAAAAAGGGCTGTCCTTTCATTGTCAATTCAGTGATGAATTTTACTATCTGGGAAAAATGTGTGATAAACTGTCTGTAAAAGTTTGTCAACCCCAGAAACTTCTAGATCATATTGACTGCTGTGGGTACTGGCCAGTCTAGTACAGCTTTTACCTTACTAGAGTCCATCCGAATACCTTTATCTGCAGTAATGAATCCTGTGAAAGATAACTATTTACAAAAATAGGTTATTCTGCCTTTTTCCCATAATTCATTTTTCTTTAATCCAAACAGCACTTCTCTTGTGTATTCTCCGAGTTTTCCTCAGGTTCTTGTGAATACGAAAAATCATCTAAGTAGACAACCACACAGGTGGCTAGTAAATCCCAAAAGGGACATCACCGATGAAGTTCTTAAAATCTGTCGAAGAGTTGCATACTTCAAATGGCATTACCAAGTACTAATGCCCATATTTGGTATCACACACAATTTTCCATTTATCCTCTTGTTGAATTCTGACAAGATTATAAGTGCCCTTCAGGTCAAGCTTTACAAATATTTCTTTATGCAAATCATTGGGTTCTCTACCGAGAAGAATTACTTTGTCCACAATAATAAACAATTATTATTGGGCATACAACTCATTTTATAGACATGACTTCAGCCTTTAGTATTTTTGATTTAAAGGTACAAGTGATATATATAAAGTAAGTTGTATGTCCAATAATAATTGAGTGCATTATTGTAGATGAAGTACCACATGTTAATTCTTCCTGCGAGGGAACCCAATGATTCGTATCATTGTGTAGCCCAAGTTCTAGAGGGTTATAGGGCCTTTACCATGTTTTGTATATATATTTGAAAATATTTCAGCATCTTTAACTTGGTCGAAAATGAGAGGTAAATGTTGTCTATTTCTTATGGTTATCTCATTTTACTCTCTATTGTCTAGTGCCTACTTTGAGACAGTGTTTGCTGGTGCTTAGTACTGGCAGTTAATTCTCAACACTAGCACTTATTAAAGTCAGATAATAGCGCTGTTTGTCTATTTCTGAGGTGGGCACATCAGAGTGTTTACCATTTCAAAACAATAACAATTAACTATACCAGCGAGACGTGGTCACTTTTACAGCTTTGGATGGCAAAGAAAAGTTCAAATTGTTAAACTTATAGGAATGTGATAATTAGAAGTTGTACTTTTATTGCAATTTGCTAGTGCTGGCATGGGCAACACGTAATGGAAGCTGCGGTTGCCTTCTGAAAAATACCTTCAGCCCTGGCACTTATTTTTTTTGACAGATGAAGCCCTGCTGTAGCCTATAGGGGCAATAAACTCCATCTGGTTTAGGAATGAGCAAGATGGGTTTCATTGCTGCTGAGACTGAACGACAAATAAATCCCTCTGCTAGTTTTTCTTCAACATAGCATTTCAGAACTGCATCTTCCTTAAATGTCAGCGGATAGGGGCAGTCATGGGAAATCCTGGATTATGGTTTGAGGACTATTACCAATCAAGTATGCGATGTGGAGGAAGTTCATATGTTGCAGTTTTACAAAAGATGTATTTGAATTCCTTATATACCATAGGCATGGCAGTTTCTTCCACAACTGTTTGAGTGGCAAAAACAAGTTAATATATTCCTGGTCTGGCCAGATGGTCATAGCCAGCAATTTTCGTTGCAATTTTTGGAATTCTTTTACGCATATCCTTGTCTCTAGTCTATGAAAGTAATGTGCTTTTTAGATCTCGCTCAAAACAGCACAAGTACTGTTGGTTGCAAGACATTATGGCCCTCATTATGACATTGGCGGTAAATCCTGCTTACCGCCATGTCGACTGCTGCCAACATAACGCCGCCGCGGCGGATAACCGCCAACCATGATATGACACACACATACCAATCCATCACTATACAGCCACACACACAAGTCCGCCATCCCAAAGGTCAGCAATAAACTGGCAGTAGCAAAACCCACACCGTTACGCCAACAGAATTACGCCCACAGCATTACGCCCACAGCATTATGACCCACGAATCACCACAGCGGACATTCAATGGCACTAAACCATTGGCGGTACATACCACCACGCTCAAAATACACACACACACAAACAAAGCAACACTACATTGGTCAATTCAAACTACACGCACCTGACATCCGTACACACACCACACCCATACCACTATAAAACACACACCCACACTACCCACAACCCTTTATGACTAGAAAGAATTGCCACCAGATTGAGAAAGCAAGAGCACACACACAACCAGAGCCACATAACAACATCACCTATACACCATCCATGCACCTTACATCACACACCCCAACACATCACTCCACACACCCTCACCCACACCACTCACACTACACCCATGGCACCACAACGACACCCCAGATTCTCTGAGGAGGAGCTGAGGGTCATGGTGGAGGAAATCATCCGGGTAGAGCTACAGCTATTTGGATCACAGGTGCAGCAGACATCCATTGCTAGGATGATGGAGTTATGGCGGAGAATCGTGGACAGGGTCAACGCCGTGGGACAGCACCCCAGAACAAGGGACGACATCAGGAAGAGATGGAACGACCTACTGGGGAAGGTACGTTCCCAAGACACCAATTAGCTGTACAGAGGACTGGTGGTGGACCCCTCCCCCCCCCACAACTAACAACATGGAAGGAGCAAGTCTTGGCAATCATGCATCCTGAGGACCTGGCATGAGTAGGAGGGGGACTGGACTCTGGCAAGTCAAATCTCTATTACTGTCACCCCCCCACCTGCATGCCATCACAAACCCCCACCTGTACCCTCACTCCCATCACTTCACCACCTCCCACATACCCCACCATCACATCCCACTCACCCCAATACCAAGCCCTGCATGTAACACCAATGCATGGACACCCCTCACAGACCTGCATGGACACCTATCACCACTGCATGCACACTGGAGAGAATCACCTAGCCCACCAAATAGCTATTCACTCAAAGGCAAATCTGCCAGGGCAACAACAACCATAGAGGGCAACACACCCATGCACATGATGTCACACGCAGAAACAATAACACTGCATTTACATCCCCCAGCCAATGTCACCGGAGAAGAGGTGCCAGCAACATCCAGTCCCCCCCCCCCAGAAGAGGCCCACAGTGATGACAGCAGCTCTGCTTGCCTGGATCTGGATGACCAATCTGGCCCATCAGGGATCCCTGGACAGTTGGTAACCCAGGCACAGTCCCATACCACTGTTAACGCGTCCCTTTATGATATTTTATTACACATCAGGACTCGTTTTAGGCCAATGAATCTTTTGACCCAGTTGAGAGACACCGTAGGATGAGATAGCTAATCAATATATCAATCAATACATCAAATATGTCATAAATATTTATCACAACAATACATTTCACTTTAGTCAAAGTCATTAATCAATTCAATACTCTACCATGACCTTGCAGCCATGAATAACCACACCAGTTTAGTAGAATTTTATGAGTTTTATTCCCTATTAGTTACAATCTAAGAGTAGATGCGTTAACCTAAAAACCAAGAAACATAATAGCATAGTCACAATATGGCAACTTTGATAAGAATCACAAACATTAGAACATAACACGGCGTGAACATAGATCAAGTTTCGCAGAGTGTCAAAATTGCGTCAGTTTAACAAAGCATAGTCTCGGTCGTTTGTCTATTTGCGTCAGTGTTGGTGAACACCTGTCCTAACCACTGATTAGCATTAGCATGTTGGGCTTCATGCAAAGCAACTTAGAACACCAATTTGGAAAACATCTAGCTAAGGTCTCTGTCAAAAGCAAGCAGTTGGTACCTAGAAAGGAAAAGCAAACGGACAAATTACAAATGCATTGTCATAATTACCCTCCAAGGATTAGGTCAGCGCACAGGTTCAGTCTTCGTCTTCAGGACATCAGTCAAATCGCCATCAGCAGAACTCAGCTCTGGGACAAAAGGGTACTTTCCTCATAAGGAGGTAAAGTGTAAATGGGCAATCTAAGGGTGAGGATGGTTTTAATAAATCTCAAGTCACCAAACAGAGTGACTTAGTTTCTGGATAAAATCAATAGCATTCCCTAACCCACCTAAATGACCTCTCTGTGACATGGGTTTTTATCCCTTTTTCGTAGTACATTCCCCCAAAATTCTATTGGACATTTGCTATACCCCACTATCTTTAACCTATTGCATAACACATTTGGTAATCCTAATCTTCACCCCATATTGGTTTACAAGTCTTTGATTGGTCTTCATAATTGACGTCTTCAGAGGTGGCACGTCCGGTGTGACTTCATCCCTTGGTAATTCTTTGCACATCTTTTGGTCAGCAGTTCCATTGTCTTCACCGGTTTGAATGACCTTGTACATTACATTAATCTACACTGTTTCAATTCATTTATAACATTTATTCCATGGGCATGGAAAATATGCTTGAGAACGGATCTAACATGGTTACATTCATCTTCCAAGTTTGAAGAAAAGAACAAACAGGGTCATGGCCCCTTGTGAGTCAGCACACTGAAAAATAGAAAAATGCATTTAATATGAGAGCCAGGCAGCTAAACTCCAGCTGATGCTAACTTAAGGCCTATGAGGATTTCACCACAGATTCAATAACTCAAATGTTTAACGCAAATGTTAGTATAAGCTTAATTGAACGTAACATAAACATTTTGGTCATCATTATTAGCTCGCGTATACATTGGTGGCCACTCTTCGTGGTCACAATTCAAGTGCACATCTAAGCAAAATTGCTATTATTATAGTTTCCTTGCGGCATCATCACACATTAATTCATAAACATTTCAAGCTAATATAGATTATATAAGCTATGCTCTCTCAGTCCCTTCTCTGATGATGTTCGTCATCACACAAACCTTTCCTTTTTGACCTTTCACTTTAATTTTTCACTTTACGCATAATGCGCATTTCAACATCTTGTCCCTTTTGTGAACTTTCCCAAATTTCCTAATAGACAGGCCAGAACTATTAATGGACCCCCTAAAATGTTTGCAAGTACCCCATTCCAAATATTGCTAAACCAGCTCCCTACTCTGGCAATTCCTTTTTCAAATTTTTCCCGCACTCCAGGTTCCTTCATATCTTTCAAATATGCCTTATCTCTAGTTAGGTTAGTAAGCATACCTCTAATCTTTTTACTATTGTCCGGTATACATGAGCAACAATGACACTCGTTGAGCATCTTGCAGACTCCGACACTCTTTGCTAAAAGAATGTCTAAAGCAAGCCGAATTTGAAGAGTCATAGCTCTTTCCGCAGCAAATTCAGTATCCATCAGGAGTATAGCCCCTGTAAAATGTGTCAGCATGTTATCCACAATAGTAGACAACTTTTGAATCTTCATGGAGTTTAAGATAACCCCGACTGAAGGAATTATGGTTCCAAATATGTCTCCAACTACAGCAGCCGCTGTCTCTCGTTTTTGTCTAGCATGTTGTAATTCAGGCGTTTTAGGTATTTGCTTTAAGTCATCAATCTGGTAAATCTTTGGGAAAACTATTCCCAAATACCATGTCCCATACCATCCCTTAGGAAGACGGTAATAAGCATTAAGGGGCATATTTATACTCCGTTTGCGCCGGAATTGCGTTGTTTTTTTTTACGCAATTTAGACGCAAAACTAACTCCATATTTATACTTTGGCGTTAGACGCGTCTAGCGCCAAAGTCCATGGAGTGAGCGTCATTTTTAGCGTGGACACCTACTTTGCGTTAATTATATGCAAGGTAGGCGTTCCCGTCTAAAAAATCGACTCCGAGGCATGTGCGTCGGATTTATACTCCCGGGCAAAATTCACGCCCGGGAGTGGGCGGGTCAAAAAAAATGACGTACTGCCGCTTTTGCGACGTTTTTTAGCGCCTGCAAAAGGCAGGCGTTAAGGGACCTGTGGGCTCTGAAGGAGCCCAGAAGTGCCTTCCCATGCCCCCAGGGACACCCCCTGTCACCCTTGCCCACCCAAGGAGGACACCCAAGTCTAGAGGGACCCATCCCAGGGACATTAAGGTAAGTTCAGGTAAGTGTTTTTTTTAAAAAAAATTGTGGCATAGGGGGGCCTGATTTGTGCCCCCCTACATGCCACTATGCCCAATGAACATGCCCAGGGGACATAAGTCCCCTGGGCATGGCCATTGGGCAAGGGGGCATGACTCCTGTCTTTGCTAAGACAGGAGTCATTTCTATGGGGGTTGGGAGTGAAATAAAATGGCGCAAATCGGGTTGAGGCGAAATAATTGCCTCAACCTGACTTGCCCCATTTCTTGACGCCCATGCCCCATATCCCCCTACGCCGGCGCTGCCTGGTGTACGTCGTTTTTTTCCATGCACACCAGGCAGCGCCGGCGGCTAACGCAGGCTAACGTCATTGATTAAATACGGCGCCCGCATGGCGCTTCAGAATGGCGTTAACCGGCGCTAATTTTTTTGACGCAAAACTGCGTTAGCGCAGTTTTGCGTCAAAAAGTATAAATATGGCCCTAAGTCCACAAATATAATAGATCCCAGGGATCGCTGGCTCCTGTCCATTTAACATAAATGTCCATTTACTCTGAAACAAAAATACATGCCTGCATTCACTCGTTCCCACAAATAAAGTGTCTTGCTCAGATTTTGGCCTATATATACAAAGCCTACATGTAATGCATCTATAGCTATTTTGCCTTGAGCCTTGATTGCGGTGTAAGCATAATCATTTGCATATGTGCGTTTCTCTAACCCCTTTTCTAATCTTTCCTTCAATGCTTTGCGTCTATCATCGGTGTGATCTAAGAAGCTTTTCTCTACAGGTGTCAATAAGCAGGTCAGATTGTTGCGGTGTGCATAAGCTGTCCTAAATGTAAGCGTCGGTTCAAAGAAGCCTCTAACTAATTTTATACCATGCTCTTTAGCTAGTTTGTTCAGAAACTCAATCACAGGCACAAAAGAAAACACAACATCCAGATTTGAATAGAAGTATTGCACATGCTCTTGATTATAGAGTCTTGTTAATAGCAAGCTACAGCTTATCCCATAAGTTAACGGAAGGCTATGGTAAGTGAACCCTTCTTGCACTGACAAAGGAATCTTTGTACACACATAACAGTTTTTCGCATCCATGGTCTCAACATACTCATTCAGCAAGCGATAGAAGACATTAGTAGAAAGTTCCCCCTTTGAATTAGTTCCCTCATGCAAGTGCTTTGCATCCTGATCAAACTTTTCCCACGGTGTTAATGTTGTAATCTCAGGTTTTGAAGCAGCGTTAATTGCTTTCTTATCCAACCACGGCATTCCCACAATCACTCCCACAATTATTATTGCACACACAATACCTATGATAAAACTCAACCAACCACACACCTTACCCTTCTTGTTACTACCTCTATTATAAGCCATGTCTGTAAAGAATCAGATAGCAGAATAACAATCAACTTGAGGACGATATAAAACCTTTTTCTTTTCTCTTTTCTCCTTTTTTTTTTTTTCATTGCAAAAAGTCTCTTTCTCCCTGCGTATATTTACAGCATTTCACTCACTCCAGGACCCCTTTGTCAAATCAGGTTAGCAGCTTGTCATAATCAGGTTTCTCAAAGTCAAATCAGGTTATCAGTGTCTCATCCGGTAATTTATAAGTCTCTTTTCTTTAATTTTTCAGTTTTAAATTTTAACAAAGTCTTTTTTCTTTGAGTTACTTCAGGTACCGTAGTATTGGCCTGGTACTTCTCGGTCAAAACAGAACGCTAAGAATTCTTGTTGCCATTCAGATGTTGTTGCATATGCCCATTCAGGACCTGCATACCTTCTATTTGCGGTTCTCTTTCTTTTTAGTCTGCGTTCACCTTGCAATTCTCCTTCACTTAGATCTTCTACTCGGGATGTATCAGTCTCTTCTGTTATTGTTTCACCTGGTATGCTTCTTACTGTTGCAGCCTGTTTCTCTGGCCAGTTATCTCCCTTATGCGTCTTCTTCTGGTTTGTCTTTTCAGGACGCTGAACAGCACCCTCCTCTTGTAATATGGTGTTTTCTCTTGATGGACCTGCAAATGGCTCAGGGGATGCCAGTGTACTTTGATCTCTTTCTACTATTTTGCCTTCTTCTTCCTCTTCTTCTTGATCTGTAATGGGTTCAAGTTCTAACCCGTATCCGTCTATTTCTGGGAGAACCTCTCCTTGATTTAGTTCTCCTGCTGCCTCTGCTGAGATAGGCACACTGTCACCTCTCTCAAACTCATTCACTGGTTGAGGGACTAGGCTGTTCTCAGTGGGCTCTCCTGCAGTCTCAGTTCCCTCTTGGCTGTTTTCTGGCCCTGAGACTTCCCTCTCAGGAACTGTTGTGCCGGAAACTTCAAGTTCCTCATCAGTTGGGCACGTTACCTTTTTCGTGTGACTGGCATGTATCCAGTTTGGAACTCCTGCACATTTCACAGCAGGGGTTGTTGTCAAGATTACTTGATATGGCCCCTTCCAGCGCGGCTCCAAACACGACTTTCTCACGTGCTTCTTGACAACCACCCAGTCACCGGCTTATCGGGTGTGACCTGGATCACTGATCGGTGGCAATGTGTTAGCTTCTACCTGGTGAGAGAAAGAGCGAATCCCAGCAGCCAAGCCTTTGCAGTAGTCCAACACCATATCATCCGTGATATTCACTAGAGCATTTGCAGGTACTGCGGGCACCTTCATAGCTCTACCCATTAGGATCTCGTGTGGTGATAGTCCTGTCTTCTTATCAGGGGTGTTCCTCATTGACATCAGCACTAAAGGTAATGCATCTGGCCATTTCATATTGGTAGCTGCGCACATCTTTGCCATTCTCGACTTCAAGGTACCATTCATTTGCTCTACAAATCCTGATGCTTCAGGGCGGTAGCTACAGTGTAGCTTCTGTTCAATGCCTAATGCGGCACACAAGAGTTTAATCACCTCATTGTCAAAGTGTCTGCCCCTATCTGATTCTATAGAGACCGGAAACCCGAACCTGGGTATTAGTTCCCTAAGCAGCAGCTTTGCAACTGTGAGACTGTCATTTCTACGTGTGGGGTAAGCTTCAATCCAATGGCTGAAAACACACACAATCACCAACACGTATTTTAATCCTCCACAAACAGGCATCTCAATGAAATCCATTTGCATCTTGCTAAATGGACCGCCAGCTCTCCCAAGGTGGCTTAGAGTTACCACAGTCCCTTTTCCGGCATTCATCTGTTGACAGATGATGCACCTGTGACAGTTAACCTCTGCGGCATGTCTGAACTTTGGATTAAACCAATCGATTTTGAATGACCTGATCATTGCATCTCTCCCAAGGTGAGCCTGTCCATGGTAGAGCCTAGCGAATTGTGACAGAAGACTGTTTGGCAAAACTAATTTCCCCTCCTCTGAGACCCACAAGTCGTCAGCCCTCTGTACACATTGCATTCTTTGCCAGGAGCGTTTTTCCTCTTTACTAGCATGACCCTGTAGTGTCTTTAGTTCATCTAGTATATCGACCACCCTTAATGCAAGGTTCAAGCATGTGTCATTTTCAGTTTGCGGCATCAATTCCCACTGATCCTTAAATGATATGCAGTTCAATGCGTAAAACCTTGAGACTTGATCTGCACAACCGTTTCCCATGGTCACAAAGTCTTGTGACTTAACGTGAGCATGGCATTTCACCACAGCAATTTCAAGAGGTAACTGAATCACATGTAACAAATCCTTAATTTGTTCACCATTTTTCACAGGAGAACCAGAAGAGGTCATGAAACCTCTCTGCGACCACAATTGGCCAAAATCATGTACAATTCCAAATCCGTATCTGCTGTCAGTATAGATAGTGACTCTTAGATTTTCAGCCGCGTGGCATGCCTTAGTAAGGGCAATTAGCTCTGCCACTTGTGCGTAATACACTCTCTTGAGCCAGGAAGCTTCAATGATAATGGTACATAAAGCGTAACCGGCTTTCAGCATTCCCACTGAGTCTCTCAAACAGGATTCATCAACAAACATAATACAGTCATTTTCCTTTAACTGTGTATCTTGAATATCAGGTCGTGGCTTGGTACATAGTTCTGTCACCTCAAGACAATCATGCTCAACTTCCTCTTCATTATTAACTTCAGTATTCTCAGCAGGAAGTAGAGTTGCCGGGTTCAACACAGTACATCGTTTCAACGAAACATTAGGTGACTCCAGTATAATTGTTTCATATTTGGTAAGACGAGCATTTGTCATGTGCTGAGTTTTGGTTCGAGTCAACAAAATTTCAACTGAATCCGGAACCGTTACTGTTAGGGGGTATCCCATTACTATGCCTTCACACTGCGTGAGGCTCTGACCAACTGCTGCAACTGCGCGCAAACAACCCTGTAAGGCTGCTGCGACGGGGTCCAAGGTAGCTGAAAAATATGCTACAGGACGATTCGCACCTCCATGGACCTGTGTTAAGACAGAACTAGCATCACGTTCATGACAAAACAGTAGAAAAGGCTTTGTGTAATCCGGCATACCCAAAGCTGGTGCCCTGCACATACATTCTCTCAATTCCATGAATGACTCAAGCTCTTCCTTGGACAAGGCTATGGTATACGGCTCATCCTTGATCTCTTTGCCTGTCAGCTTTATCAATGGTTTTGAGATAATCGAGAAGTTGGGTATCCACTGGTGGCAGTAGCCCACCATTCCCAAAAACATCCTGACATCTCTCTTTGTTGTTGGGGGGGTTCATTTGCAAAATGGCTGTTTTTCTTTCTTTCGATATTCTCCTAGACCCTCTTTCAATTAAGTGTCCTAAGTACTTCACTTCTTTCTGGCAGTACTGCAACTTCTTGGGTGACACTTTATGTCCATTCTTTCCCAAATGATTCAGTAAGGCAATTGTGTCATACTTACAGTCATCCCTTGTCTTGGATGCAATCAGCAAATCGTCAATGTACTGCACTAGAGTCGAGTTAAAAGGCAGTACTAAGGGTTCTAAGTCCTTTTTATGGTTAAAAGGCAGTACTAAGGATTCTAAGTCCTTTTTCAATATCTGATTGAAAATGGACTGTGACTCAGAAAACCCTTGAGGAATTCTGCACCAACTGTACACCTTATCCAGGAATTTGAAACTGAATAAAAACTGGCTGTCCTCGTGAAGAGGTATTGAAAAGAAGGCTTGTGACAGGTCTACAACGGTGAACCATTCAGCATCACATGGAACCTGAAACATGATCACTGCTGTATTGGGCACTATGGGGCAACATTTTACCACAATCTCATTTATTTTCCTCAAATCCTGCACAATTCGAACCTTCCCACAGAGCTTTTTCA
Organism: Pleurodeles waltl; assembly: GCF_031143425.1. Classification (NCBI taxonomy): domain Eukaryota; kingdom Metazoa; phylum Chordata; class Amphibia; order Caudata; family Salamandridae; genus Pleurodeles; species Pleurodeles waltl. The sequence continues at coordinate 545,257,200 of NC_090440.1, read as the reverse complement.
GACCCATTATCGGTGAATTACATGGGCTGCTCAACACTTCCTTCAGGACTCCCTGTTTCACAAAGTCTGCAATTATTTGTGACACTTGAATAAGGACATCTTGTGCCATATGATATTGTGGCACCTGGGGAAACACTGCATTTGGTTTCACTTGTTCTTTAACTGGTTCCACTCCTTTTATCAATCCCACTTCTTTTCCTGTCAAATCCCACACTTTCTCTGTCACCGTTCCCTGTAACCTGGCAGGTAGGTCAATCACTGTAAGCATCGGGAATAATGTAATCAAGGGGTAATCTTCATTTGCAGTTCCTGTTTCTAACTCTGAGAACTGACCATCACCCCCTTCATCATCACTGTTTGTCTGCACTTCAATTCCATCATTGGAACATGTAATCGAACATTTTGGGCCTGATTACGACCCTGGCGGTAAAAACCGCCAGGGCCGTGGTCCGCGGGAGCACCGCCAACAGGCTGGCGGTGCTCCTTTGGGCATTCTGACCGCGGCGGTACAGCCGCGGCCAGAAACGGAAAGTCGGCGGTGTACCGCCGGCTTTCCGCTGCCCAGGGGAATCCTCCATGGCGGCGCAGCTTGCTGCGCCGCCATGGGGATTCCGACCCCCATACCGCCATCCTGTTCCTGGCGGTTTCGGCCGCCAGGAACAGGATGGCGGTATGGGGTGTCGTGGGGCCCCCGTAAGAGGGCCCCACTTAGAATTTCAGTGTGTGCTTAGCAGACACTGAAATTCGCGACGGGTGCTACTGCACCCGTCGCACCCCTTCCACTCCGCCGGCTCCATTCGGAGCCGGCTTCCTCGTGGAAGGGTGTTTCCCGCTGGGCTGGCGGGCGGCCTTTTGGCGGTCACCCGCCAGCCCAGTGGGAAACCCAGAATGACCGCTGCGGTCTTTTGACCGCGATACGGTCTTCTGACCGCGGTACGGTCTTCTGGCGGTTCCTGCTTGGCGGGCGGCAGTAAGTCTCTTCCTAGTAGGGATACCGGACTCGAATCGCAGACTACAAACTTATGCAGTCCCTGGAAGTTGCCGATCTCAACCTGCACTGGATCTGTAATCGGATTTGTTAAGTACTGGTTTGCCACTCCGACCACCATTATGGTACGCCCTGAAAGGGGTAATTTTGGAACCTCTGCACTTCTAACTGTAGAGCGTGTAGCTCCAGTATCAACCAAGAATGAAACTTTGTGACCCATTACCTTTCCCTCTACGTAGGGCCCCCTCTGATCTACCTCTAGGGACGCTGCAAGCCTGCACTCTTCACTATCTGAGCTGTCATCCGACCACTCCTCATTCATTCCATCTTCACCACGCAATGGGAATTGCTGTACTGTATTATTTTGACTCATCACCTGACCTGTGACCTGCTGAGGAAGCATCACCTGTTGCTGTCCCATCGGAGCTATTGGTAATTGCATTTGCTGTCTAGGTACCATGGGAACCTGCTGTTGTACTTGTTGCATTTGCGCTGGTTGAACGCGCGGCATTTGCATTTGCTGCATGGGCTGTAATCCTTGCATCTGAATCATGTTATTTTGGAAGTTCGGGTTTTGATTTCTCAGTTTTGGACCTTTCATATGTTGCAATGTACCGACATTAGTGCTGTGTTAAACAACACCATCCTGCACCACATTTGGGCATTCCCTCTTCCAATGCCCCCGCACGCGTGACATGGTGACATCCTTTTTATCCCTTGTACATCATTTTGGACCACAACAGTATTCAAGTCTGGACCGCGATTCACAAAACCTCGACTTCGACCTCTCGGTTGTGCCTGAAACACACCATTCACTTGCGGTTGCTGCTGTATCATCTGTTGAACTCCATTTCCCTGTATTCCTGCCTGTGCAGCCCTTACCTGCATCACCATCAGTTTCTCTTTCAACTTTTTCTGCTTCAGCTCAATTTCATCAATACAGTGTTTCGCATACTGAAACACCTCATCAATCGGCTTCGCTTGCCAACAAATCAAATGATTCTTAATCATCTGGCTAACCTCTGGTCTCAGCCCTTCAACAAATCTGAACACGAGATGGTTCATGTCTTTCGGCTCAATGGTCTCAGTACCACTATAATGTTTGAATGCCTTTAACAACCTCTCATAGTAAGCATGTATTGATTCCTTAACCTCTTGTGAGGTCCGGTCGATTTTCTGCCAATCAGTCACCTTCGGCGACACTTTCTGCTTCAAAAACTCAATCACTTTATGATAGTACTTCATCACCTCCTCAGAGGGAGCTCTGGTCACCTTATCCCTTGCCGGCTCCTTCGTCGGCCAGTCTACCCCTCTCTTGCACTCGAGCCACAAATCAGGCGGAACAATAATCTCAAACAAGGTATTCAAGTCTTCCCAGAGACACTTCGCAAGCTTCACAAACCTATCTGTTTGTTGGTACCACTCAATCGGTTTCTCCCTCAACCTGGGATAATCATTAGTAAAAGATAGGATGTCTCCTCTGGACCACGGCACATGAATTAAAACTCCACCAGCTGTTTCACTCATGGGTAGTATTTTTACTGATTCCGTATCGGGTGAAGCTTTAGCCTGACTTAACCCCGGACTGTCACCTTTCTCTTTATCTCTTGTCTTTGCCCTTCTGCCTTCCCACTTTCCTAACGCTCCCCAGATTTGCGCACTTTGCAGTATTTCTTTTAAATGTGCTTTCATTCCGGCAGACCTCATATGCTCAAAGTCTTTTGAATCAAATTCTAGCCTGTAACTTCTTTTCAAATGCTTAGTGTTCTCAATATCAGTGTTGTACTGGTTCGTTATCTCTGATGTACCTTGCCTACCTCTTTAGTAATCTTAGGACACAGATATCTCAGTTCTGCTTCTGTGTATGATTCTAATCTGTTTACCCCCATTGTTCCGTCCACTAGTTCAGCAGCTTCCACCCCCAGTCTCACAAAATTTAGGTACTCATCCTTCCCTATCCTTTCCGGTTCTACTGCAGTCACCGTAGTCTTCTGTGAAGCATAGGTCTTCTCTAACCACTCATTCAACTGTTGTACTGTAAAACCTTGCAATTAAATGTTCCCTGCATGCATCATTGGCGATTGTGAAGCGTTCGTACTTATTGTCTGTGGGGTTAACACCCCTAGCCCTGCTTGTCTCATTGCTTCCAATGGTGCTTCAACTGGGCTAAGGTCTATCAAAGACCTTGGTTTCTCAACCGCTTGTTCTCCCTGGGCCATTAACTGAGGGGTTCCTATGGACCCTCCTCTTAGCACATCTTAGGCCGTTACTCCCTGATCACATACACCAGGCTTACCTTGTGCATACAATGGCACCGGTGGACCAACAGTAATTGGTAACGATATTGCGGCAGGTGTCTGACCTGTTCCCAAACCCCGTGGAGCAGCGACTCCAAAGGTCTGATTCTCTGAAGCTGGGGCAGGTATTAATGGAGGACCTGCTGCTGGGTTATATCCTATTATCAGTTGTGGCTGCGGCAGCAATTGCGGAGTTGACTCAATCTGCACTAACCTCGATTTTGTATATATCGGGTCTGGCGGCACTATCAGGTTTGTAGTAGTCTCTGGATAGATTCTCTGTATCTGCGGTGGAGGTTGCAACTGTATCTGCATGTCTGGCGCAGTGGGTACACTGACACCATTCTGTATCAAAGCCGTATCACTAGTCTGTACTGTATCAGTAACTCCCTTCTCCTGCGTCTGGTTCCCAAGACCCGTACTAGTGCTCCGAACATTATCGCTTGCCGCATAAGGTGGCGGGCGATCATGTAATATTCGATCCATCACTTCTTCATCGTCTGAGTCGTCTTCCTCTTCCCAAGGTCTATTAGTTTCTTTAGGCTTACTAGAGTCTTTGTCTGTTTTACAGGTGGCTTTCTTTCCCTGCGTCTCTTCTCCCTGTGTTATTGCTGGGATCAATTTCAACCCGTCAACTATTCCCCGTCTCCACATCTTCCTCTCATTATCCCACCTAGCTTCCGCATAAGTCTTTTCTGCCCTTTTTATTCTTCTTTGGAATTTTTCTTGTCTCTGTTTAAGAGCCATTAGATCCCAAATTGCTAAAGCCTCATACTGAGCTGGCCTCGGAGGTGGTTTCTGTACACTTAACATCCACCTTAGATTCTCTAGCACCCTCGTATTGAACGTCCCATGTTCTGGGAACGCCAAACATCCCTCTTTCTCTGTTAATTTGCGCCACTGTTTCATCCATAAAGAAGGCGCAACACCTTTTTCTTCCATAACTATGTAAGCTGGAGTACCCTCAGGCGGTGTAGGTTCCCCTTCACTCGCCATAATGTATGCGTCTCCTTTCAGAGCACTTTTAAAAGCCTTGACAAAATTCATTTTTACGTTTTCTCTTATTTGTATTTAATCAAAAAGTGACTTAGTTCCCAGGACACTCTTCACCCACCTTTCTCAACCTATTGCCTCTCACGGACGGCAGCCAATCCGTGCACGACCCCTCTCGACAATTGACCTATCTCAGCGCGGCACCACTGATGTCACACTCACACACTGCAGCTGACAAAGTCTTGCGGCTCGTCCGCCCCTCACTGGATTCACACCAAACTAATGCAAAATTTTACTGCGAGCACCTTTAACAACAACACAAATCTGCCGGTTTACTACAGGAAGGGTAACACATTTGCTTCAGAACTTTACAGAGATTTCACTTGAAGCCTCGGCCGCTACTCTCTCTTTCTCAATTCCCGCATACGCAAGCAGAATTTGACCCGCAAATCCTACTCTTGACTTGTCAATGGTTCGTCCTAGTGCACTTTAGAACTTGCCAAATCTCCATCGAAGGTTTCACACATACATTTCGACTCATACTCGACTTGTCAACCACGCCCAATTGACTTATTAAACCGCACAGATTACAACATAAACCCAAGTGTCTCCTACACTTGTCAATATACTCCGGAGTCTTAGTCCACGACGGATCCGTACATGAACAACCAACCACATGGATCATTTTGATCATGAAGCGCCACACTCACATGAAGTACGCCGACTTCCCTACTCTCATCCTGCGGAGTACACCCACTCCTACTAAAACAACATTTACCTGGCCTAAATACACACAGATTTCACAATCACCTGCAAAAAGGCATAAGCTGAGCAAGCGCAAACCCCTATACCACACACACTATGACGCCGAAAACATTCCCAACTCACTTAGGCAGGCTCCGAGATCCCGGGAAAGTCATGGTGAATTTAGAAACACATCATACCTCCAATTTGCATTATCTCAGAAAAACAATTTAAACAATGATTCTCCATCCTAGGGCCCCAAAGGGCCAAACCGTCGCTCTGCTAAGAGAACTGTTAGCGCGTCCCTTTATGATATTTTATTACACATCAGGACTCGTTTTAGGCCAATTAATCTTTTGATCCAGTTGAGAGACACCGTAGGACGAGATAGCCAATCAATATATCAATCAATACATCAAATATGTCATCAATATTTATCACAACAATACATTTCACTTTAGTCAAAGTCATTAATCAGTTCAATACTCTACCATGACCTTGCAGCCATGAATAACCACACCAGTTTAGTAGAATTTTATGAGTTTTATTCCCTATTAGTTACAATCTAAGAGTAGATGCGTTAACCTCAAAACCAAGAAACATAATAGCATAGTCACAATATGGCAACTTTGATAAGATTTCATTAAAGCAAGAATCACAAACATTAGAACATAACACAGCGTGAACATAGATCAAGTTTAGCAGAGTGTCAAAATTGCGTCAGTTTAACAAAGCATAGTCTCGGTCGTTTGTCTATTTGCGTCAGTGTTGGTGAACACCTGTCCTAACCACTGATTAGCATTAGCATGTTGGGCTTCATGCAAAGCAACTTAGAACACCAATTTGGAAAACATCTAGCTAAGGTCTCTGTCAAAAGCAAGCAGTTGGTACCTAGAAAGGAAAAGCAAACAGACAAATTACAAATGCATTGTCATAATTACCCTCCAAGGACTAGGTCAGCGCACAGGTTCAGTCTTCGTCTTCAGGACATCAGTCAAATCGCCATCAGCAGAACTCAGCTCTGGGACAAAAGGGTACTTTCCTCATAAGGAGGTAAAGTGTAAATGGGCAATCTAAGGGTGAGGATGGTTTTAATAAATCTCAAGTCACCAAACAGAGTGACTGAGTTTCTGGATAAAATCAATAGCATTCCCTAACTCACCTAAATGACCTCTCTGTGACATGGGTTTTTATCCCTTTTTCGTAGTACATTCCCCCAAAATTCTATTGGACATTTGCTATACCCCACTGTCTTTAACCTATCACATAACACATTTGGTAATCCTAATCTTCACCTCATATTGGTTGACAAGTCTTTGATTGGTCTTCATAATTGACGTCTTCAGAGGTGGCACGTCCGGTGTGACTTCATCCTTTGGTAATTCTTTGCACATCTTTTGCTCAGCAGTTCCATTGTCTTCACCGGTTTGAATGACCTTGTACATTACATTAATCTACACTGTTTCAATTCATTTATAACATTTATTCCATGGGCATAGAAAATATGCTTGAGAACGGATCTAACATGGTTACATTCATCTTCCAAGTTTGAAGAAAAGAACAAACAGGGTCATGACCCCTTGTGAGTCAGCACACTGAAAAATAGAAAAATGCATTTAATATGAGAGCTAGGCAGCTAAACTCCGGCTCATGCTAACTTTAGGCCTATGAGGATTTCAGCACAGATTCAATATCGCAAATGTTAGTATAAGCTTAATTGAACGTAACATAAACATTTTGGTCATTATTATTAGCTCGCATATACATTGGTGGCCACTCTTCGTGGTCACAATTCAAGTGCATGTCTAAGCAAAATTGCTATTATTATAGTTTCTATGCGGCATCATCACACATTAATTCATAAACATTTCATGCTAATATAGATTATATAAGCTATGCTCTCTCACCACCACAGAGCCTCCAACCCCCCAGGAAACACCAGCACAGTACCCACCCAGCGGGCCCATACCTCTTTTCCCAGGACACGTCAATCAGCAGTGTGTCCACCACTACAGAGACCCCAGGCCACCCCACAATGGTCAGTGGCAGTGGGCACACAGTTCAGGGGACTGAGGCAGAGGACAACAGGGAAGCTGGGAGGACTGCTGTGCGATAGGGGGAGGACAAGCCCAGGGAACCGACTCTCCAGGAGGCACTCACCAACTTCCTGGGAGCATACCACCATTCCCAAGAGACGATGGGCCAGATACTGGACAGGTTGCAGGAAACCCAGCGGCTGCAGGAGGGACAGTACCTGGGGATCAGGGAGGACTTGAAGGACATCAACACCACCCTGGTCTCCATAGCAGGGGTGCTGGCAGACATGGCCAACACCATGAGGGAGGCAGTGGCGCACCACTGGGCCCCTGACATTAGCCAAATCGATGAACAGCCTTCCACCTCCGCTGCCGCTAGTGGACAGGAGGCCCCGCCACAGGAACAACAGGCCACCAGCACCCCACTCCCTGCAGAAGGAGAACCACCCCGCAAACTGTCCCTGCGATCCAGGCTGAAGCCAGAGAACATTGCCAAGACCCCCAGCGGGAAATAAGACTCTCCTGAATGTCACCCTTGTGTCCCACTCTGTCACCCTGTCCACCTTGAACTGCCATTGCTCCCCTTCCTATGCCCCCTTGGTCAATGCATCTGTGATACAAATAGAATGGACTCTATCCTGGACTTTCCTCCATCATCACACCAGCCCATTGCACATCCCCCTCTAATCATTAGCACTTAAATAAACACCATTTGAATAATTACAAGTATGGAGTATGTCAAATGATTTAAGTATGTATTTGTTTAACAAAGCTGAAACATTGAAAATCAACTGTACAGAAATGTATACATGGGAATGACCTCTATTTGGCTGCTGTCAACACACTAGGAGTGATAGTGGGGCACAATTATCTGCAAATAGAGGTGCCAAAGGCTACAGTGAGTGGCCATAGAAGTGGGAAAACCAGCCTGCCAGTGACAATGCCAAACACAAAACTGTCAATTAAATGTGTAGTTACACTGTCTTAACTGTGTGTCATTGGAAGTATTGACGAATTATTGCACTTCTGTCCTCATCCTCATCCTCTGCCTCCTCATCTTCACTGTCCACAGGGTCCACTGCTGCCACATAGCCATCTCCAGCCTCATCCTCCTGCAGAAAAGGCACCTGGCGACGTAAGGCAAGGTTGTGCAACATACAGCATGCCACGATGATCTGGCAGACCTTCTTGGGTGAGTAGTACAGGGATCCACCTGTTAGATGGAGGCAACGAAACCTGGCCTTCAGGAGGCCAAAGGTCCTCTCTATAATCCTTCTTGTTCGCTCATGTGCCTCATTGTAACGTTCCTCTGCCCTTGTCTTGGGATTCTTCACAGGGGTCAGTAGCCATGAGAGGTTGGGGAAATCAGAGTCACCTGCAAATATCGAGGGACAACTGTTAGCCACACACCAACCCTTAGGGCCCACACCATACCCATACACCAACATCTACTGGGTGGGAACCAGGACTCACCTATTAGCCACACCCTGTGCCTCTGGAATTGAGCCATCACATATGGGATGCTGCTACTCCTCAGGATAAAGGCATCATGCACAGACCCAGGATATTTTGCATTGACGTGGGAGATGTACTTGTCCGCCAGGCACACCATCTGCACATTCATCGATTAAAAGCTCTTTCGATTTCTGAACACCTGTTCATTTAGCCGGGGGCGGGGGGGAAAAAAGTTATATGTGTACCATCAATTGCCCCAATAATGTTTGGGATATGTCCCATTTCATAGAAATCAGCTTTCAATGTGGCCATATCCTCCACCTGGCGGAAAACGATGTAGCTGCACATGTTTTTAATCAGGGCAGACAACACTCTGGTCAGCACTATTGAGAACATTGGCTGAGACATTCCTGCTGCCAAGCCCAATGTCACTTGGAAGGAACCAGTTGCCAGGAAATGGAGCACTGACAGCACTTGCACAAGAGGGGAGATCCCGGTGGTGTGACGGATAGCAGAGATTAGGTCAGGCTCCAACTGGGCACACAGCTCTGTGATTGTGGCCCTGTCTGGTCTATAGGTGAGGATAATGTGCCTGTCCTCCATTGTTGCCAAGTCCACCAGGGGTCTGTACACGGGGGATGTCTCCACTCCTATTCATCCACTGTGGTTGCAATCTATGGGGCAAAATGGTGAGCAGCTGGTCAGTATCTCTTATTTCCCACCACTACACTTCAATACATGTCGTGATTGTAACAGTATTGTTTTGGAGAGGTCCAAATGGTGCATATGTCTACTGTGATGCAGTTAGGAGCCATGGCCTGCACCCCCCTGAAATGGCGTCCGCCTGTCCTGTGTGGAGGGGCAGGAGAAAATGAGGTAATTCCGCTGACGTTGTGCGCTGTTGCGGGAGGCGGTTGAAAACCGCTGTGCAACTCCTCATTGGTTAACATTGGGCCCTGTGGGTTACAGTGGCCAATGGTGATGTACGCCAGCGGTGACGGTATGCACCACCAAGGACGTCACCACCATTTTCTATCTGTTCACTCACTTGCTACCTGACCTTCAACAGGAGAGGACCTACACTACAAGTGCTACTGTGACCTGTGTCTGGAACTGACCATGGCTCGTGTCACTGAGGAAAGGGCCCCTGCTTCACCTCAGCGGAGTTGGAGCGACTGGTGGATGGGGTCCTACCCCAGTACTGAATGCTGTATGGTCCTCCAGACCAACAGGTGGGTACACCGTGAGTACGATGCATGGGGCGTGAATGCATGGAGTGCTGTGTTTGAAGGCCTCATGTGCTAATGGGGATAGGAAGGGGCATGGTGGGCCATGAGTGTAACAGGCAGGACAGTCAGACTAATACCTTTCCCAGTGTCCATTTCCCTGCAGGTCAGCGCCCATCAGAAAAAGGGAATATGGCGTGCCATCACCAAGGACGTGCGGACCATGGGTGTCCATGGCAGGCGGAGCACCCACTGTTGCAAACAGTGGGAGGACCTGAGACACTGGGCATGGAAGATGGCGGAGGACCAGGTGGGGATGGCCTCCCAACGAGGAAGGGGTGCCCGTCGAACCCTGACCCTCCTGACGGCCGGCATACTGGCAGTGGCCTATCCAGAGCTGGATGACCCGCCTTGAGACCCGCACGGGTGAGTAGCGCGCTTTATAAATGTTAATGTTAATGATTTGGATGGGCGCTTGGGGGCATCACAGCAGCAACAAGGGGGTGAGTGCAGTGCCCCAAAATACAACTTGCACCTGGTGGGGTGGGATCCGGGTGGGGGATGTGGGCATGTGGGTGCCCCTAGGCCAGGCCTGACATTGCAGAGTAGGTCCCAAGTTGGGCAGGGTTCTGATGTAAAATACCTCCAACCAAGTTAGTAGGCTTCCACTACTGGGCAGGGGTCTGTGTGTCTCAGGTATGCTGCAATTGGCGTTAGGTGTCCCTATTCATGGCCTGGTGACTAGCATTGTGACTGGTAGTGCATTGCCTAGTGCGTAGGGCTGTTCCCTGTGTGTGTCATGTATGCCAATGGTGGTGGTGTTGCCGCCATTGACCAAGTGTATCCTTTGTCTCTTCCACCCCTTTTTGTTTTGTCACCCTGTCCTTATGTGCATTAGCATCATCTGGCGGAGGAGCTGAGGCACCGGCGATAGAGGGAGCTGCATCCCACAGGGCCCAGGAGGCCGAATCCACTGACGGTGAGGGCACCAGTGGGACAGAGGGTGAGGGGAGCCCCATGGCGAAGACAGGAGGGGACAGTTCGGACAGGGATTGCCCCTCCGATAGAAGCTCCCTGGTGGTGGCGGACACCTCTGTGCCCACCTCAGCTACAGGTACAGCTGCCAACCCCGTACCAGCACCGCCCTCTCAGCAGCCCCTCAGTGTGTTTCCTGTGCCCCCTCACCCAGGAGGGTGGGCATCTCCTTTGCCCCAGGCACCTCAAGCCCTGCCCGAGTGAGCCCTGCTGCCCTGAGTGAGGAGGCTGTTGACCTCCTGCGATCCATCTCTGTTGGGCAGTCAACCATTGTGAATGCCATCCACGGGCTGGCAGCCCTAATGTAACAGACAAATGCATTCCTGGAGGGCATTCACAATGGCATGGTGGCCCAACATAGATCAATTCAGGCTCTGGCTTCCTCTTTGATGACAGCCATTGTCCCTGTTTCTAGCCTCCCCCCTCCACCTTCCTCTACCCAATCCCATTCCCCTCAACCCCAACCTATCCCAAGCACACAGGCAGACGAGCAGGCACCCAGGACAACACACGAGTGGACATGGCAAACACAAGCACCACACTTCATCCCACAGGGACTCACACAAACACCATCCAGATGCAGACATACCAACATCCACTGCCTCCCCTGTGGCTCCCTCGTCGTCGTCGTCACCCCCCTCCCTCCCAGTTTCATCTGCACTCACACCTGCATGCACTACATCCTTACCCACTACCCCAATCACCAGCACACCTATCAGCACACGCCCCTCACTGGCAGTCACCACCACCCTTTCCATGCATATGTCCACTGTGTCCTCTCCCACTATGTCTGTAGCCCCTCCTCACAAAGTACACAAACGCAAGCACTAAGACACCCAATAGCCATCCACCTCACAACAGCATCCAGCCCATGCACCTGCACCCAAACACAGCAGACAGACACCTCCTACAACCACTCCCTCTACCTCCACTCCCAAACCATCTCCCTGTTCCCGAACCAATGTCCCTAAGAAGCTTTTCCACTCCACCTTTGACATCTTCCCTAGCCCTCCCCCCGTCCCTCACGTCAGGCCAGGGTGGTCAGAATCCAGCCAAGCACCACAGCCACCCAGTCCAGGGGAACAGTAGTGTACATAGCTACACCAGGTGGGAGAGGATCCCGGGCACCAGGCAGCCACACTGATAGGGTGCCTGCACCAAGTGCTGTAAGGAAGGGCAAGGTGGCACACCCAGCTGGTGAAAGGAAGGGCAAGGAGCAATCCCCAGCTGCAGCCAAAAGGAGCAAGGAGCCATCCTCAGCTGCTGGTAGGAAGGGCAAGAGGGCCTGCACTAGCAGGCAAAAAGAACAAGAGGCCTGGTGCTGGGACTCAGTCAGGGCCCCCACCACCAACCATGGTGGTGCAGCCGTCCGAGGCTGCAGGGGATGGGCTGGAGCCTCCCTCCACCACTGCTAGCACCAGCACCGCCACCACCACTGCCACCAGCACCACTGCCAGCAGCCCCAGTGGGCAGCCACCTGAGGCTGCACGGGGAGGGCTGCATCTTCCCCTCACCACTGCCAGCACTGCCACCAGCACCACTGCCAGCAGCCCCAGTAGGCAGCCGTCCGAGGCTGCAGGGGAAGGGCTGGAGCCTCCCCCCACCACTGCCAGCACCGACACCAGCACCACTGCCAGCAGCAGACGCCCCAGTGGGCAGCCGTCCGAGGCTGCAGGGGAAGGGCTGGAGCCTCCCCCCACCACTGTCAGCACCGACACCAGCACTGCCTCCACTGAGCAGCCATCACCGCCGGCAGACAGTGTGTAGTCATGCATCCATGGGCTGTTATACGGCCTGGCCCCTGCAAATCCTGTGGGTCTGACACACAGGTGAGAGACTGTGGCCTTGCACTCCCCAAGATCTGCATCACAGGGCACAATGCCCCCTCCAAAACCAGTGGAGAAGCCATTCACTCACCCCATCCTTCCCAGGATGGAGCTCACTGGGCACAATGCCTCCTCCAGAACCAGTGGAAGATGACATCCACTCACCCCATCCTTACCAGGATGAAGGTCACTGGGCACAATGCCCCCTCCAGAACCAGTGGAGAAGCCATCCACTCACCCCATCCGTCCCAGGATGAAGGTCACTGGGCACAATTCCTCCTCCAGAACCAGTGGAAGTAGTCACCCCCTAGAGAGACTGAGGCCTTGCACTCTTCAGGACAATTTAGTGGACAAATCACCCACTTGAGAGACTGTGGCCGTGCACTCCCCAGGACCAAGCACAGGGCATGTTGCCCCCTCCAGAGCATGTGGGCAAATCACCCACTTGAGAGACTGTGGCCTTGCACTCCCCAGGACCAAGCACTGGGCATGTTGCCCCCTCCAAAGCATGTGGGCAAATCACCTACTAGAAAGACTGTGACCTTGCACTCCCCAGGACCAAGCACATGGCATGTTGCCCCCTCCCGAGCATTTGACCAAATCACCCACTTGAGAGACTGTGGCCTTGCACTCCCCAGGACCAAGCACAGGGCATGTTGCCCCCTCCAGAACATGTGGGCATGTCACCCACTTGAGAGACTGTGGCCTTGCACTCCCTAGGACCAAGCACAGGGCATGTTGCCCCCTCCAGTACCAGTGGTGTTCCACCTTCTGGCTGAGGTGCCCCCCATCCCCCGTCCCCCTGAGGTGCCCGTCTATTTTCGACCTGATGCCCCTGCAGTGTTCTCTTTGTGTTGTTGCAGGAGTGAGGTCAGGTCTTGGACTTTGTGATGTGGCCCTGTGGTATTGAGGACAGGGCAGTGTCCCTTGCATTGTAAATATGTATATACTTTTTGATTTGGCTGCACGAATTTCCCCTATATTTATCTGATTACATCCTTTTTACACTATAGTAGTTGTCCTTGCATTATTCCTGAGTGTTACGGGGTGAATATGTAATGTTACTGAATCTGCTTATGTGTATGTTGGTGGGGGTGTTGCACGTGTGTCACTTTCTTTTTCCTCCCCCCCTCCCCTGTGTGCTAGGCGGCAGTACTCACCGTGGTCGTCTTCGCTGGCGTTAGTGTTCATAATGGAGCAGAAGGTAGAAGAGCATGGGGAAGACTCGCAACTCGGGCTCATTGGCGGCGTGGTTCTTCCTTGGGTGTCCAGAGGTGAGTTGTTTCCCTTCTGTGCAGTGTTTCCGCCATTGGTACCGCCCCGGAAAAGGTGGCAGATTGGACTGTCATTATACGGTGAACGGTACATTGTCTTCCACCTGGCTGGCTGTTGGCGGTTACCACCATGGTGCCTGTTTGTTTCGCGGCTTCCGCCGTGGGCATAATTTTTATATTTATTACCGTCGACCTGTTGGCGGTATTACTGCCACTTTATCACCTACCGTCAGGGTTGTAATGAGGGCCTATGTTTACTTACAGTGCTTAACATTGGTTGAATTTATCGTCACTCTCATTTCCTAGTTTCTCTTTGGCCAGCACGTGATGGCTTCAATTCCTCTTCATGTGTTTGTTCCTATCCTGAAGCATGGCACAACTACTGCTTCCTTGAGGCACTCAGTGTCCTTGCACTGCTTGTGAGCTTTCTGAGATACTATTTTTTTTCATTCTATACATTCATGTATTCCCTTCCTGCAGCTGCTAAGCGGAGACATAAAGTGCACACTTGAGATAGAACTATTTTTTTACTAAGCAGTAGTTTTTCTCCGCCAATGTGGAGTTTCTCATTGAAGAGGTACAGATGAAACTACAAGTCCCACAATACAGCACGCTGCTGAGTCACTTTGCAAGCAGAATAATGCATGCTTGGGGTTGGGCTGGCAAAGCAAATGTGGTATGAGACAAACATTGCCTGGTGGTACTGAGGGGGAGAAAGAGTAGGACTCTCTCCTGGAGGTACAATGGGGGTTATTCCAACTTTGGAGGAAGTGGTAATCCGTCCCAAAAGTGACGGTAAAGTGACGGATATACCACCAGCCGTATTACGAGTCCATTATATCCTATGGAACTCGTAATACGGCTGGTGGTAAATCCGTCACATTTGGGACAGATTACCACCTCCTCCAAAATTGGAATAACCCCCAATGTGTTTAGGAGTAGCAGTTCTATGTATCTATTTTAATTTAACCAGTTTTATTTATATTGTTTATTCTTCTAAATGGCACATCGGTAATTAACAGGGCTTTACAGTGCTTCATGTCGCATTGTTCAAATTTCATGAGGGAATTACTTGCTTTGTGAATTTTCCCATTTCTTTTGCTGCGTTTTTCTATATTTCTTTTTGCATGTTTGAAATATTTCATGTAGGCTTTTGAAAAATATTGCTGGGATTATATTTATTTAGTAAAATAGGGGATCATAAACATTCATACACACTTTCTGGCAGACACACACCCTCAGACGCACGTAGGCACACCAAACGCAAACACCACTTACACCCACCACTTTACTGTCACGCCACCACAAGCAACCTACCACAACCCTACCAACATTACCCTACCACCAACCTCCTACATTCACCCTCCCTAAAACCACACCACCTTACTATTATGATCTTACTACCACTACTACCACCACTATCTACCACTGATTTATACAGGAGCGCTATGGTTACCTATCACATGTTTCTCTTCATCCTACCTACTCTTTAATTGTCGCATAAGTAATTCTGTATGTTCTTTTATGACAGTTGGGATTTTTTAGATCATTGTTTACACAATTTTTTTAGGCTGCACTCTGTATCCTTGTGGTCCCATGACCTCTCTAGGAAAAGTCAGTTGACCTTCATTTATGTGCAGATTCGTCATGCATAATCCCTTGTCTCATCTGCTAATTTATTAAATGTGCCAATAGTAACTAGAGCATGTATTTAATCTTTGGTTAACTCTATTCCTTTGAAAAGTGTGAATAATTCGGTCTAGAAAATATAGGCATTAATAATACTTGCAAAGCATGATTTATGTGAACAGTGTCGTGCAAATAAATACAATCTTTATGATAGTGACATGCACGAATAACAGTGCCTGTTCCCTGAATGAGCCAATAGTTTTGTTCCACACTACAAAGTATACTGATTCAAAAACATAGGTAAATAAATCATCTTGGGCCAAATGTATGAAGATATGGAATAGCGATTTCCACGAATATTATGAAATCACTATTCCTAAAGTATCATTAGTGATTCCTAAAGGGTCACAAATAGACCTACCTCATGCATAATAATGTGGTAGGTCACAATTTACGACCCACTAGGATTGGCTGCCATCACAGGGATGATGGCCTGCTGGGGTCAGCAGTCCACCATGCCTGTGATTGCTTTTAAATAAAGCAATCTTTTTTTTTAATGCAGCCCGTTTTCATTAAAGGAAAACAGGATATGTTTATTCTTAAAAAAAAGAAACGTTTAAGATTCATTTTATAAGAGTAAGCAATGGTCTGTGCTGCCACTGCCTGCTCCTGAAAAATAAAAAAATGTCAACATTCTCTAAGGAGAATGGGTCGCAAAGGGACCCCTTCTCATTTGTGAAAGTGTTACCACCACTTTCTAAATGGTGGTCAAGTACTACTGTTTTGCAACCGGAATTCCGGTCGCAAAACAGTAATACATAACATACCGATTCGTTATTTGGGAGGGATGCCCAAAACATGCCCCTTTCAAATACCGAATCACAAATTTCAATTACGATTCGGTAACAAGTTGAATCACATTTTGCATTTTGTTCAGAAAAAGCATTTTTCCAGTCGCAAACGGTTCGATTGTGCAAATCAGGCCATGTACGATGGGAAAAATACTTTGTATAGCTGGCTCTTAGGCCCGTATTTATACTTTTTGACGCTAAACTGCGCTAACGCAGTTTAGCGTCAAAAAGTTTTGCGCCGGCTAACGCCATTCTGAAGCGCCATGCGGGCGCCGTATTTATTGAATGGCGTTAACCGGCGCAAGCAGACCGGCGCTGCCTGGTGTGCGTGGAAAAAAAACACGTACACCAGGCAGCGCCGGTGTTGGGAAAAATGGCGCTAGGGCGTCTTAAAAATGGTGCAAGTCAGGTTGACGCAAAAAATCGCCTCCACCCGATTTGCGCCATTTTTAACGACGCCCAGACGCCATTTACATGACTCCTGTGTTAGTAAAGACAGGAGTCATGCCCCCTTGCCCAATGGCCATGCCCAGGGGACATATGTCCCCTGGGCATGGTCATTGGGCATTGAGGCATGTAGGGGGGCACAAATCAGGCCCCCCTATGCCAAAAAAAAATATATAAAAAAAAATAATTATACTTACCTGAACTTACCTGAATGTCCCTGGGGTGGGTCCCTCCATCCTTGGGTGTCCTCCTGGGGTGGGCAAGGGTGGCAGGGGGGGTCCCTGGGGGCATGGGAGGGCAGCTGTGGGCTCATTTTGAGCCCACAGGTCCCTTAACGCCTGCCCTGACCCAGGTGCTAAAATCCGGCGCAAATGCGGGGTTTTTTGCCCCGCCCACTCCCGGGCGTCATTTTTGCCCGGGAGTATAAATACGACGCATTTGCGGCGCAGTCATTTTTTTAGACGGGAACGCCTACCTTGCATCTCATTAACGCAAGGAAGGAGTTCACGCAAAAAAATGACGCTCTTTCCTCATACTTTGGCGCTAGACGCGTCTAACACCAAAGTATAAATATGGCGTTAGTTTTGCGCCGAATTTGCGTCGAAAAAAACGACGCTAATTCGGCGCAAACGGAGTATAAATATGCCCCTTAGTGCCTAGAAAGAAACATATAAGTCAGGTGTGTGTAATTCTGGTTATAGAAGTGTGAGCCACGGTCAAATCAATATTTTGAGGGTGGTTTGAACTAAGGGAATATTGTGATAAATTAAAGTCTCCCACATCGGCACAGCATATTGCTCCCAGTGATTGTGCGGAAGCACCATTTGCTGTATTTGACATAAATAAAATCAACATATCCGTTGTAAAATTCCCTGTAATTATTCATGGTAAGTTGAGAGTCTGCATCATTTACTGAAGTTTATAACTGGAAATTTGCAAGCATGTTCTTTATGATGATCCTATCCCAGTCAATGGCAAACGTTCTGACAAAAAGCTGTCATCTAAGGTCAAGCGAAAGGTGTGTGACATGTGTGCAGTTTCTGCTGGTCCTAGAATAGGGTAACCCAAGTCTTCCGAATAGACGCCATCTTGCAGTTCGGTGGCTACACATTATTTCGACTGTGGATTCATTCAACACACTCCTAGTAACTCGATGTAGTTCTTCCTTGCCTAGCTTAATCTTTAATTAATTTGAACCATCAATCCGTGGCGTAGCGAAAATAAAGGCCCTTTGCCCTGCAAAGAACATGGAGAGGGCTCCACTATGGACTCACTCAGAGGGCTGCCATCAATCTCTGAATTGTATTCGCCCTGCAGCATTTGTATTAGTTACATCTGCATGGTCAATGAAGTTATAAATGAAATCAGTATGAACGCTGTCCAGGGAAGTCCAAGGAGGCTTTGTATAAGCTCACTTGCACACCGGAAATCAAGCCATCTACTTTGCCAACTTTGCTATGATGTCTTCATCATAGCTATTTCAAATCTGTAATTGTATTAATCAGCAATCAATTGACCAGTAAATGTTTCACATTCGGACTGTTTAGCATTTCAGCATATTCTCTGACAGGTGTCTGGTGTTGCAAATCGTAATCACTATTGTATTGTCAAACCTTCCATTTTGTGACATTCTTGTCGGTTGCACTTTGCAGCATTTCTGTGGGCTGAACTGGTCTACTGTACAAGATGGGGCACATAGTACAGCTTCAACGAGTTGGTGCAGAATAACAGAAACTCCTGCATGTGCTGAGCATATCTCTTTGTGCGCTGCTTTAATTAAATCAGACCTATCTGATTCATCTACCCACTTCTTATAGTATGTCTTTAGGGAACCCATCTTGTTCTAGGAAGTAGTTGTACTTTGCTGGAAAGCCTGGAGGTAGGACTCTATTTTTGTGTGATGACTGTATTGCTGAGTGTATTTCCACGTAGATCTTAGTTTGCTGCTTCTTTGCACACCGGCATAGCGCATTACAGAGCCTGATAAGCAGCAGAATTGCCTTTCGAGTGAATTCCCTTGATCTGATTTGGTAGCATGTGCTACACATCTCCCAATAGAAGATGTCTTCTAAAGTCACCTTTCCATGCCCAAAGTTGTTCGCTCTTATCTTCTTCCTGTGTGAGTCTTCGTAAACACTGGATTCCGAGGGTTTTAAATCTATTCTCTACCCCTCAACACAAAATGAGGAGTCAGAAACACTCAGGCCCTCATTACGAGTTTGGCAGTCACCGGACCGCCACGCCAGCGGTCGCTCTGCCACCAGGCCGGCGGTGCAGACCACCATATTACGACCACAGCGGTGATCCCACCACAACACAGCCAAGTCACCGCCAGTGCGGTTGGACTGCTGCCGACGGCGGTAGCCATCTCGAGGCCGGCAGGGACCAATTCATCACCCACCATATTATGAGTCAGCAGACTGCCAGGATTTCCGGGGCGGTTTGACCGCCATGAAAAGCCTGGCAGAAACTGCCAATATAAAAGGAGACACTCACCTTCAGGTACACAGATATGTCCGCGGCCGCCATGAAACCCAAACTGGAAGTTTTCCCACTGCTGTATCTCGCCATACACCTCCAGGACCAGCAAGGAAGACGACAACCGTAAGTACCCCCACCTAGCACACACTGGATGGAAGGGCAGTATTTCACACCCACACACAACACACACACTCAGCACGGACAGCGACGGCCACACACATGCACAAACAAACACCCAAATCAACACAGACATCTACAGACACACACTAACTTCACAAATGCATACGCTAAATACACATACCACGGTCAACAGAAGCGTGCCATTCACACAGCACAGTGCACACGCACACCTCCACCGCTGTCAAACACATCCATACACAACACCGTACAATCACACAATGACAACATTACAAACACACAAACGCATTGTCAGAAGGGCACATCAAACAATTCCACCGACAACAAATACTGGCAGCAATACGTAGCAACAACACACAATCATATAAATGGTACAGACATCCAAACCAGACCTCAGGTGACACGCCACGTCCAACCAACATACAAAGGACATCACAGATGCATCACTATACACATGGACACACACACACACCACTACCAAACAGTGCCACACACAACCATAACAACACACACAAGCAGGTGGCACAAAAAGTCATCAACCCAACACATGCAGCAACACAGATACATCCCATACACATACAACAGAAACATCAAAGTATACAGATATAACACAACCATGTCGAAGGAAATCCAGGACAATTTATTAACCTTGACATCCACATATATGTGGGCAGATGTATTGAATAAATAAATAGTAAAAACTATGTACAAGTGAGGCCTACTGGCCAGTCCAAATGTCTTAAGTGCCCCAGGCACATTGGGCACAGTCACATGCCCCAACTTGACTCCTGACTGCAAATTGGCCACCACATGGCAGGGGCATCAATGGGGCAGACAAGCAACGCACGGGTAGGGGGGAGAGTGGTGGCGGGGGCTTGGGCTTGGAAGGGGGTCCTTGGGTTTAGGTTTGGTGGGGGTTTAGGCTTAGAATTTGATTGCAGGGGAAGGGGTTTGGCTTTTGGGGTAGGAGTAGGGACCTGAGGCTTTGGAGGGGGTGGTTTCTTTGCAGGGGAGGGGCGTGGGCACTACTGGGGGGGGGGCATGGGAGGACTGGGAGTTGGAAGGTCTGGGTTGAGGCTGTGGGTTTCTTCAGGAGGGGTGGACTTTGGCGTGTTTCCAATCTTTGTGGAAGGTGGCTGTTTTGATAGAGCAGTTTAGTGTCTTGCGGAGTTCGGGTGCGATGGATGCACTGGCTCTGTTGTGGATGTGGTGAGGAGAGGGGTCTGTGGGAGCTCCGGAGTGAATGCTGTTCATGATGATTTCAATCTCTTCTGTGGTGAGAGCGGACCAGCTGTGGACGGGGCGGGTGGATTCTGGGGGGCTGGGCCAGTCAGAGGTTCTGATGCTGGGTGGGTTCTGCGGGAGAAAGCTGTCAAATAGATGTCCTTAACCTTGCAGTGGAAGAAAGTGGTCAATTTGTCGCAGTGGTCTTGCGACTGGGGGCTTCAAAGGGAGGATTGGTGAATTTATTGATTACTGTGAAGAGTTCTCTCGTGTTGTGCGGGGAAGTGTTGATGTGTTCAGCTTTTTTTGCGTTCTTGATGCGTTGGTGATGGATGGCAGTGGCAGCTCTGAAGGACGCGAGGACTTCACTGGTTTTCACTGGTTTTGCTGTTTCTCCATTTCTTCTCTAGGCACCTGCAGGTGTGTTTGGATTCTTGGAGTTCGGTGGTGAACCAGCTGGCTTTTTTGGGGAAGCGCTTGACCGAAGTTGATCGGAGGCGGGCTAAGGAGTTGGCACAGTCAGTGATTCAGGAGTTGAGGATTGCGTGCTGCAGTGTTGGCGTAATTGGTGGGGGGGCGAGGGTGATTTGGCAAGGGTTGTGGTGAGTTGCTCTTTGGTGATTTCATTCCTAGAGACACGGAGGTGACTGTTGGGTGCAGTGATGGCGAAGTGTAGGCAGTGATGGTCGGTCCAGTCCGCGGTGGAGATACCTACTGATCTGGTCTACTTGACCAGATATCTATCAGAGCTTTCGTCATTTCTGATGACGAGGGAGAAAAGGAATGGCAGCCCTGTGATACAGCTGTGGCGGCTTCGAGCAGAGGTACTAGCAGATCTCCCTTTTGCAACCACAATAGCAGACACAATAACACATTATTTCCTGGAAAACTGGGGCACTTCAGGTAGTGGGGCTACAGACTGGGAGGCGATGAAATCCGTCCTTCGTGGAGTTTGCCTTAAGACAACATATGGGGTCCGACGACAACTTGACAGAGATATTCAGAGACGTGAGCGGACCCTGGGTGACATAGAGAGAGAATGCTCCCCATGTGTCCGGAGCGTCTGACGGTCTGCAAGAGACTTCAGGAGCCCTTTTAGATGACTGGTGCAGATTAAAAAATCCCATTTACACAGCATATCAACTAAGATTGCATGCAGAGGGAGACAAGACAGGAGCAATGTTGGCCCGACTGGTGAGACAGGAAAACACTTAAACTCCAACTCTACTTATTGTATGACAGACAAGGAAATGCTGTCTCCACACACAAAGCTATTAACGCGGTCTTCTGTGATCATTTAAGTACCATTTATACTGAGCAGAGACTAGTAGAACCTCAGGCCATTACAGACTATCTGGTAGACGCTCCACTACCTAGGCTCAGTTGTGAGGACAGCACCAGTCTGGATAGACCCATTATCCAAGACTAGATTGCTGCAGTCGTGTGATCATTAAAAATGGCAAAAACTCCAGGGAATCATGGGCTCCCTGCAGAGTTTTATCATCGATACATAGATGTCCTGCTGACAAACTACTAGCAGTTTTTGAGGAGGCCCTTCAGAAGGGAACCCTACCCCCAAAGCTGTGGGAGGCCCTCATAGTTATGGTCCACAACCTGGTAAAGACCCTACCAGGGCATCAGCATATAGACCCATCTCCCTTTTAAATATAGATGTCAAAATAATCAGCAGCATTTTAGCGGCTCACCTCCTCCAACATCTACCGTCCCTTTTGCGGGGCACTCATGCAAAGGGAGCTTTGTCGACCTTATTGATGAGCGGCTCATGGATCCCCCCCGCCCGAGACACCCTACTTAATTCAACAGGTGACCACGATAGGGGAGAGCACTGTCAAGAGGGTATTATGTCGAGCTCCCTACTCATCACATTTGCCGCTATGGATACTGCAACCCTTTCGCAAGATAACAGAATCTATATTACTCCGGATATGGAATATGGGGGATGCGCCACTCTAGGGTATTTATACCTGGAGGGACGTTTTATTACTTAGCCTAACACGGTTGAAGGCTTCTAGTTAGGCACTAGTCAATTCTTACAATATCAAAAAATCTCGACCACGGCAAGGGGGGGTCTAGCCCACATTCTCCGACACCCCACCTGTCTCTGCCACCCTTAGGACATTGATGGAAATGGCTGGACGACGCTGTCTGGTATTCCACCTGTACAAAGCATTGCAAAAGGACATGTGTTAACACCTCTATATATTCAGGCTAGATGGGAGCGAGCATTACTTGAGCCCATGTCAGAGGGAGATTGGTTATGTACGCATGAGGGGGTTTGTACAGCTAGCTCTAATGCAAGGTTTAAGCTCACACAGTATAATTATATACATCAAACTTACTTATCGCCCATGACTCTGCAGGTAATATACCACACCCACTACAACACATACCCCAGGTGTCGGGACATGGGGCCGACTTCTTACATATGGTCTGGAATTGTGCAGCTTTCTCTACATATTGGTGGTTGGTACTTGAAAATCTAAGTAGATCCTCTGGCTAGAGGATGCCCTTGGAGATTCGGAAAGTGATACTGGGTCTGATCCCTTCCCCTAAGGGTAAGAACCGCAGTAGGAAATTTATCCTATTAGGAATTACATTTGCAAAACGCTGTATAGCCCTATAATGGATAAATGCGACCCCTCCGACATATGCTGACTGGCTCAGGGAATTCCTAGAATGGGCAACAGCAGAGGAGGTCCGCATGAAACAATGGAGCTTTCATATGGAACTCATCACTGCAACCATTGTATTTATCTCCAAATCCGACTCCCTGCCACCCACGCATAGCATACACACCCATCTTCATCATAAATACTAAAATTAAAATGTTTGCCAAAATCATAGCTAACAGACTCCAGAGTGTCTGTACTACTCTGGTTCATCTGAACTAATGTGGCTTTATGATGTGCTGCTGGACCTGATGCTGTATTTGGCTTTCTATCACCTTGGGTCAAATGATATTATCTCACTGTGTACCTGTATGGATGTTCATCGTTATAAAACCAATAAAATTGTTTATCAAAAAAATGTAGGGCGATCAACTGGTACTCTCTCTGCATATACTGGAAGATATGTTTGTCTGAAATCCCATTATTGCTTGTAACGTTTTGAGAGTGTCCAAGGGCTTAATTGTCCCAAATTTCCCTATGGAATTCTGGTGTGATTCCTTTCCCTTCTCTGTGTGACTCCTAAACTTGGAAGATCACATTTAAATAACATTTTTGGTTTTTCAGTAATTCAGCTTATAGTCTGCTTCTGTAAGTTTTGCAACTGTTCTGGCATGCTGAAGATGTTGATTTATTTTATCATGTGTGATGTGTATATTGTCTATATACTCCAGTCCTCCCGCAACAGTTTGGTAATGTTGATGGGAAAAAAACCTATTCTCTTTGGGTAATCTTGTAAACCATATTGGGCCCCCTCACAGTCAATAATGTTAAGTTATATGATTCAGGAGCTATGCTTTGGGGTAAAAACATTTGCAAAGTCAATTGTGTTAATTCACAGCATAAATCCAGTAAGTAATATGTGCATTTTGTACAGCATATGTAAAACAATGCTGGTTCGAGGGGGAGTGGCCAAACTCTGCCCAAGATACCGCACTCTAGAGGAACTCCTTATCATTAACCAATAAATCCCCGCCATCATCCCAAGGAATCCGTCTGATGCAAACCATTGTCACGGCACTAATGCGCGACATACCTGGAGAGGCGCGGCAGGGGTCTCTACCCCAGCCGAGCGTGCTCTCTCCACCGTGGACTGATGAGGCCAAGAGAGCCACATGGGGCCTATCGAGCTGGTGCCCGCACGCCACAGAGCCAATGGGCTAGGTGACACATTTATGGTCTGACTTTCATAAACTTAAATGGAACTTTTGAGCGCCTGGGCCTGGAACAAAGCTCGGTCTGTCAGTGAAATCCTGGACATCGAAGTGGCTGGAGAGAAGTGCAGGTGCATTTCTCTTTCAGCCCCCACCTCTGCCTAGTGCTGACCCTGGGGGGTGAGTGTCTGCATGCCTGTGAGCTGAGTACACGGAGGAGGTCTGTACCGCAGGGCTCCTCTCTTACATGGAGGTGGGTTAAGACTCCACATAGGGCCAGCAAGGAGGTGGGCTGGCCAGTGTGAAGGCCCAACGTGATAAAGGCAACAGTGCCATTGGGTGCTTGCCACCACCATCCCTCCCCTCTAGCAGTCGCGACATCCAACCAGACGAAACTCCTACTGCTATGGTGAAGGCCAGCCTCTGGAGCCCACCTCTCCCTCAAACTCCTGCAATGGGTTATACCCTCAGGAATGCTGGTGCCAGAGGCCCCCTTCCCAACTAGCAACTAGGCTGGGACAAAGCTCGCAACCATCCGATGAGGCCTGAATGATGGTAGTCTACATGAAGGAGGCCCAGAGAAAAGTAAGTGAAGGTGCCGCCTCCTCCTGTTTGCTGCCATCATCTTCCCCTCAGGTCTGGTGCAGGGGGTGGAAGGCCCTTCCCTCCCCACTCAGACGCTTAACCTTTGGGACACATGAGTGTAGATAGGGATATTCTTGGGAAGGTGTGAGGGGTCCCCCGTGATGCACAGGGGATGATCGAGTAAAGGTCCTTAGCCACTGCTCAGCAGCTAAGTTACCCTGTACCCCAGGGGTCTGGCTC
The DNA here is from genome assembly GCF_031143425.1 of Pleurodeles waltl. Classification (NCBI taxonomy): domain Eukaryota; kingdom Metazoa; phylum Chordata; class Amphibia; order Caudata; family Salamandridae; genus Pleurodeles; species Pleurodeles waltl. The sequence goes on along the minus strand of NC_090440.1, from coordinate 545,231,890 downwards.
TGTGGCTTTGCAGAGGATCATCAGACTGGGGGTTCCCTCCCTAGGTGACAGAGCCAAAGAACACACACTCAAAAATATACTTTCTTGCAGGAGGAATGGTATGCAACCAAACCCCATCCCAGTCCAACAAAATGGGCAAGTACATGGTGGCCAAGCCTGCCCAGAGAAGGCATCCCTTATTCCCCCAGCCAAAGCTAAACCCTTACTTGGAGAAATAATGGCAACCATCCAGGACCTGAAGGGTACTCTCGAGTTGAAGCTGGACGCAGTGATGATCAATGTCACGCTCTTGAAGGCAGATTTCTGACAAGGTCACCGCAGCTGAGTAGAATGTTGCCACTTTGCAGTCCACCAGTATCATCAGAGTCTTCAACTATTGAGACAGAGATGCAATTTTGCAGGCAGCCCATGCCTCAGGTGACCTCCACTACCAAAACGCGGTGCTGCAACTGTTACCTGACTTTACTTTAGAGGTACAAAGACAGCGTCGCAACTTTGACAAGGCCAAGAGGACCCTGTGGTCAAGGGAGCTGAAATACATAATGCTGTACCCGGCAAGGCTGCAGGTAGTGACAGACGGCAAATTCTGGCATTTGAGACTAGCTGGAGGGCTGGCAGCCAGTGGGCATACAACACCCTCAGGGACCCCAGAGAGACCCAACAAGGGGTTCCCCTCCGAGTCCCTGTGCCACTGAGAAGGTCACTATTGTTGAGGGCGAAATCCAGAAAGACACATGGATTTTGTGGGGGCTAACTAGTTCCCGTTGTTTGTTCCTTTTGGGTGTAATTGTTTTTTAGAAGGATTTGTTTCTGTTTTATACTTGCCCAACTGATTCAGTAGTACTTGTCAGGTTCCATGGTGAGAGGGGGCTTCACACTGGATCCCTTATATGTCCAATCCTGCAGAGGTCACCTGGAGGGCCTCACTACCCCTCAACAAAAACAAGATGACAGTGTCTCACCAGACCTTAAAAATCCTAACCTGGAATTCCAATGAAGTGGTAGTAAAATTAAAAGGACAGTGATGCTGCAATACCTCCTCAGGCACACCCTCGACCAGGAGACGCACCTTAAGGGAAACTGTTGTAAAGCACTAGATCTATTTGGCTATAGGTTAGTGGCCTACGCAGGGTTTAGCTCTAGCTCAAGAGGGATAGGGATCGTACTTAAAAATTCTGTTCCTTAAATCCCGTGCAGCACATGGCAGGATCCTACTTAAAAATTCTGTTTCTTATATTCCGCACAACACATGGCATGATCCACTTGGGAGATTTGTGGCTTTGTGGCTCACACAGGTACTTGGGAGGGATTCACTCTCAACATTTGCTCTTTACATGTGCTGCCACACCTACACAGCGAGACCCTTCCCCTTAGTGCCACACTGTTGCAAAACCACCTGGTATACCAATTCTCGAGGGGAGCCATGAACGCATGCATGGACCAGACACTGGATAGGGAATTGACATCAGCACCTGGACTGGAACCAGGCCCTCTCTGAGCCTTTGAGAATTTGCTGGGGCTACAAGATTTATGGCGGGCCCACATTCCAACTGACTGCCAGTTTACACACATCTCTGCGGCCCAGGGAAGCCGCTCACAACTAGACGATGGGGGTCATTACAACCCTGGCGGATGGCGGAAAACCGGCGGTAAGACCGCCAACAGGCTGGCGTTCTTACCTTGGTGAATTATGACCGTGGCGGTTACCGCCATGGTCATCCGCCGGTTCTCTGCAGTATTTGGACCCGGCTTACCGCCGTGGATTTCCACCGGTTTCAACCGCCATGAAATCCATGGCGGTAAGCACTTTCAGTGCCAGGGAATTCCTTCCCTGGCACTGATAGGGGTCTCCCCCACCCCCACCCTGACTCCCTCCCCTACACCCCCCACCACCCCTGCCACCCCCCAAAGGTGGCAGGGCCCCCCTCCCCACCCCGACCCCCAACATCACATTACTCACACACACCTGACACGCATGCAGGCACCGCCAGCACACACACGCACACACCCTGACATACATGCCTACATCCACACACACAGTCAGACACGCACACCCACATTCAAACATACATGCACACATCCTTACAGACATACCCACAGTCATACACGCACTCATTCCCCTACACACAAACCCCCCGCAAGCATACACGCACCCACACACCCCCTATACATACACACACGCACACCCCCATGCGCGCGCACACAACACACCCCCCTCCCCTAACGGACGATCGACTTACCTGGTCCATCGATCCTCCGGGAGGGGACGGGAGCTATGGGGGCAGCTCCGCCGACACCACACCGCCAACAGAACACCGCCACGGCGAATCACAGGACGTGATTCGCTGGGCGGTGTTCTGTTGGCGTGGCGGTGGAGGTGGAGCAACCTCCACTTCCCCGCCGCCCGCAAGTATGGCTGTTGGCGGCTCTCCGTCGGAATAACGACGGAGAGCAGCCAACAGTCATAATACGCCGAGCGGCAAACCGCCTGCACAGGCGGTCTTCCGCACAGCTGACCCTCGGCGGTCTTGCAAAAAGACCGCCGAGGTCGTAATGACCCCCTATGTCTTCACGACTCATCTCCATGTCCCGCATTTTAGGGGCACCCGCCTTTTGGTGCTAGGTATCTCCGATCACTCCCCGGTGGAGGTGCTCTTGACTGGCCCCCATGGAACACATCAGTTGCCCGCACAGCTTGATCCAATGATTCTCAAGGAGCAATCCACCAGGGACAAGGTTAGAGAACAGACAAACCTTTACTTCCTAGAAAACAAAGGTACAGTGACTTCTTCCTGTGTCCTTTGTGAAGTATTCAAGGCCGTGACACCTGGCCACTTTCATGCCCTGGCTGGAGGAACGGAAAAAGGAAAGTAGACTCCAGATAGAGATGCTGGAATGTGAGATCATCGCTCTTGATGCATCCATTGGGAGCGGGGGTGCAGATAATTCCTATCAATTTCTTCAACTTCGCCTTAAGCAGCAAGAACTGTGACACTTGGCTGAACAGAAAGCCAGTGCCTATGCGGTGGTGACTGAACAACACCTTCACAACGTGGGGAACAAAGCAGGCAAACTCATTGCCTGGCTAAATGAAACACAAACTGGGTGTTTGAAATCTGGGGTGCTGGCGGTGCATTGTTCACCACTGGCGCCACTATTTTAGATGCATTCACAACCTACTACGAAAACCTATACACCTCCCAGACTAATAGATGGGAGGACGAATGCGCTGACCTACTGAAAGACATCTTCCTCCCCGTCCTGATGGAAGACGATAGGCAAATGCTCGAACAAGAGCTCACAACTGATAAAATGCAGAGAGTCATCAGAGATTTACAGACCAGAAAGGCAGCCAGACAAATGGTCTATCAGTGGAACTTTACAAATGTATCGCCGACAAGGTAGCTGGCCCCATGTTACACATGTTCCGTGCAGCTAGGGATGAGGGTAGGCTACCGGAAGACCAACAAGACTGGCAACAATAGTTGTGGTTCCGAAGAAAGACAAACCCCTAAATGACTGTGGGTCATACTGGCCAATATCAATCCTTAACATGGAAACAAAGCTACTGTCTAAGGCACTTTCATCTCGCTTGCAGAGAGTGATAACCACAATTGTCCATCCTGGTCAGTCAGGCTTCATGCCCCATAGAGGAACGAGGTTGAACCTTTGCACCTATATGGAGTTCTCTATTTAACAGCTGCTCCCAAGACTGAACCAGCTGTATTGCTCTAATTAGACTTCAAAATGGCTTTCGATAGTGTGGAGTGGCCATATCTTTTCGCAGCTCTCACTAGACTGAGGTTCAGCCCCAAGCTCTGTGGCTGGGTCAAACTGCTCTACCAAGGTCCGCTGGCCACGGTACAAGTTAACAACGTCACATCACGGCCGTTTGCCCTATACTGGGGGACCAGACAGGGATGCCCACTGTCCCTGATGATTTTTGCTCGGGCCCTGAAGCATGGATTGGCCAGGATCCTATGGTCTGGGGAATCAGCAGTGGGGGAGGTTGGGAAGAGCCATTTTGCTTTATGCAGATAATATCCTGCTCTACGCTAAGAAACTGCTGCTCACGGTTGACAGACTACTCCATATTTTCTGCATCAATTCTGTACCCCTATGCTGGGTACAGGATCAACTCATTTTCCACGTGTCTTGAGGTACCCCGCACTTGCCATCACGATGCATGGCACTGGTGGCGCAGGGCAGTATCTTCTATTTGGGCATTCATGTGACGCAGGACCCAGAAGACTTCCTGAATAGGACTCTATACCCCCCACTAAGAACAACTTTGTGGAGATGTGACACACTGGCATGTGCTCCTAATATCGAAAATGGGTAGGGCCTTTTCAAGATGATGACCCTCCCCCAACTGCTCTATGTCCTGCAGAATATCCCCTACAAAATTTCCCCTGACTTTTTCAACAAGGTGGACCATGAAGTTTTCCAACTACTTTGGAACAGGGGTAACCCTTGCCATCATGTTGCCTGGCACCAGTGGCGCAGGGCAGTATCTGCTCTTTGGGCATCCATGTGACACAGGACCCGGCAGACTTCCTGAATAGGACCCCATACCCCCACTTAGAACGCCTTTGTTGAGATGTGACACACTGGCTGACGCTCCTGATAACGCTAATGGGTAGGGCCGTCCTCTTCAAGATGATGACTCTCCCCCAACCGCTCTATGTCCTGCAGAATATCCCCTAGAAAATACCCCCTGACTTTTAAAACAAGGTAGATCATGAAGTTTACCAACTACTTTGGGACGGTGGTAACTCCAGAATTACGCTCTGAAAACTACAATGTCAGGAGGCTGGCAGTCCTGGATGTGTGCAAATATTATTGGGGGACCCAGCTGATAGGGATCAATGATTAGGTCTTCTCAGACAGAGTACAGCCAGCTTACAGAATGGACAGGGCTGCCATGGGGAGTCGAGGCTACCTGCCTCTGCTATACAGAAGGGCCATAGAGGGAACTTTCTCAATCCACACTCAAACGGTATTACGAGTTTGATGGGAGGCAAGTAAGTTCCTGGGCTGCGAAGGAAAGTTTATTGACAAAACTCCACTATGAGATAGTGACCTCTTGAGGGAAGTAGGAGGGCTATCAGGTTTCACAAAATGGGACTTAATAGGGATAGAATACCTGGGGGAATTTGGAGGAATAGAGCATACGTTCCCTTTCAGGCTTTGCATGAGGGGTACGGGATGGCAGTGACTGAACGCTATAAGAACTTACAGCTGTCATGCACTACGGCGTCACATTTCACCATGGGAACAATTGCCTGAGTTCCCGCCCCAGATGACTGTCTCCTTTTAGATCCCATGCCACAGAAGGCCATCTCCCTAACATCCAAAAAGATAATGAACAATTCCCAGGATCCACGGGGTGCCTTGAGAGTAGCCTTGGAGGGGGACCCGGAGCAAATTTAGAAGACGACCGGGTATAAGAAGTACAGAGCCCCCGGGAAGCAGCAATCCGGACCCGATTTCACCTTCTCCAGTTGAAAATACTACATAGGTTTTACTACTCCAGACCACTTCTGTTTCGCCTGGGGAGATGTGGGTTAGATCTGTGGACTAGGGGCTGTGGTCAGGTTGGGAAATTCTATAACGTACTTTGGGGCTGTCCTTCTATCCAGCTATACTGGAGTGGGGTAACACAAATAATGGCACGAGCGTCTGGCCTTGCTGTCCCTTTAAAACCATGTTGGCTCCTACTTTATATCATGGGTGAAGGGGGTGGCCCTGACACCAAAGGATCAGTCAGAATCTGTCAGCAGGGATGGCCAAACAAAATATAGCAAGAACCTGGGGGAAGGACAGGCCACCTAGAATAGAAGATTGGGAAGCCGACCTGGACTGGTGCCAGCAGGCTGAGCAGGTGATATACCAAAGCAGAGGGTGTCCTAAAAAATGGTCGGAGGTGTGAAGGTATTGGTTAAACTATAGGGATCGAAGCTGAGGGGATTTTGGACCCTGATATTAGGATTGGGATTTTGCTATAGACGATGCAATGTTTATACGTGCAATGTTTTCACTTTTGCTGTATTGTCCATGATTGAGCCTTTAACGCTGTTGAAACTGTTGCTGAGTTACCAGCATTATGTAAAGTATACTGTGAAGATGTTTAATAAAAAAGAATGTAAAAAAAAAACCAATGCTGGTTCGAATTGTGATAGCCCAGGACCGGGAAAATGGGGGAGTGCATGGTAGACTGGCATGGAGTGATTATTCCCTGGCATCGCAATGTTTCTATTATGCGTTTTACATTCTTCTTACTGGTTTCATTGCATACTGTTTTGGAACCTGTTTATCTGGCAAGCTAATCATTTGTAAACAAGCATTTTTATTCTAACCCTCTTCATTCTTATCTAGTAATGGTGCCAATTGTATTGTCCACTTCATAGTTAACTCATCCTTTAGTTACAAAGAAAAGATGGCCATAATAACGAATTTACCATAGCATCTATTAAAGCTTTTGGGAGCCAGTGTTCCCCATGAAGAATAATTTAGGAATCTGTTAACTGAGTTCTAAAAACCATAAAGATTGTGTGATCAATGTAGCCTTCAATTTACATACAGATTTTGTAAATGAAATCTGTTTATTTAAATGACAGTCTGGTGTTTTTACCTGAACGTAGTCAGTAGTCTCCTCCAGGATCCGGCGTGGCTTAAGCTTCGGGTGGGCTATTTTGAATTCTTCTGCATAATGCCTAGAATAGTCACTACCCGTTCCCCGCTTTTTAACAAGACTGGACCTTCGTTTCATGAGGCCGATTACCTTCCAGTTGCAGCTACCTTTTTCTTTTGGAAGTACTGCTTCAGCCCCACTCCTTCTCCCCCTTCCTGTCCTCCACCATGCTGATTGCTCTGCCTCTTTTCAGATCCCTGAGAAGAGTGGGAACCTCTCGGATCCGGACTCCTACATGTGAAGAATTATACTTAAAAGAGGATTGATAGGCCTTTGGAGCCATGATTTATCTATTCTCTCAAGTTATACCCTCCTTGCTCTTCGTCTTTTTTTAACAAACTTTATTGCGTTTTCAAGATGGTTTAAATATGGTATTCAACAACAGTGCAATAGCATCATTACATAATTGTGATATCCATAGCATACTTAGGCCCTGATTTATACTTTTTTTTGCGCAACATTTGCGTCATTTTATGACTCAAAAGCTTTGTAAACTTACATAATACAATTGTATTTTGTAAGTTTATACTGCTTTTACGTCAAAAAATTATGCAAATGCCTGCGCAAAAAAAGTGTAAATCAGGGCCTTAGTCTGTAAGGATCCCCCACCGGTATCTCTAGGCAGCTATATCATTCAGACTAGCATGTGTCTGTGATATTGCACTAGCTAGCAACCATAATCATTGTGTGGCAACCGATCTCAAATCTGCATTTAATATGTTCTGTGAATCCCCTCTGCGTACCCACCCCCTTGGTGCATCAAGTGTTTTTGGTATTGAGTGACCAGGCAGTCCTACTAGTTCCCTCCTATGCGTGAACTATGGCTTTAAACAATTTTGCTCGGGTTACAATTGTCAATAATATCTTGAGGTCTGCTACCCTTATTCTAATCATCAGCCTGCCTGATGGAGCGGCTCAGCCTTTATCTAGTGGTCAAACCTCTGGTTCCCTCAAGGAATCCACCAATGACCCCCAGGCCCGCGCTGCCTCCATGGATCCCTTCTGCCTTCTTGCATCCCAGAGTCTCAACTCTGTCTTGTAATCCACCCACTTTCTAGAGTTCTCATTTCCATGCATGCAAGCTATGCCTCTTAGACTCTTCCAATGCCTAGTGATCTCCATCTTAGAAAGGACTAACGGCACGTCCAGGAAGCGGCAGGTAACCTTCTTAGCTGTGTGTGGCAACCACCCAAGAAGACAGTTTTGGCCTATGCAAGGGATCTCACGCTCTATGCTAGTGGATAGTGACTCTGTGATGCCCCCCAAAAAGCTATTAGTTCTTGGCAGCTCCAAAACATGTGATAGAATTCCGCTCCTACCTCTAAGCAGCGCAGGCAAGCTATTTCTATTGGCGGAAAATAACTATTGAGTTTCCTGCGGGTGAGGTATGACCTGTGTAGTACAAAAAATTTGACGAGTTGAAACTTTGTATTTAAGGTTGCTTTAGCTGTGTTGTATAGGATGTTCTACCAGTTCCCTTTGCCCATGGTCGTTCAAAGGTTCGCCTCCGACATGCCCTTCAGTGCGGCTAGCGGAGGAAAGATATCCCCCCTGGTAGTGTTTATATAGACAAGTGACCGCTCTGTATGTCCCTAATGCCGTCAGAATGTATTGGTAGTAAATTGTCCCACGTGGTTCTGCTATACCAAAGCCCCAATGCTTGCGGATGGCCGCCGCGATCACGCTGTGTAACAGGAAGTGTCCCAGAGGCAGGTCAGATCTTAGCTGCAGTTCCTCGAAGGAAAGGAGCACCCCCTTCCCGAAGAGGGCCCCCATCGTAGTAACTCTTGCTTCCCGCCATGCTGCCAACCCATTCCATGTTCCTCCATGGGGCAATTCCTCAAGGTATTTGAGCGCTATATCCGGCGAATAAGGAACCGGGATTCCTGCCTTATGGAGACTGCGAGTCCGACATTGCCCTGTCACTTAAAACTCTATGGTGTCCACGGCTCTGGGCAATGAAAGGCCAAGTAGAGCTTGTATCAGCTCAGATGCCCCTGGGGCTGATGGTGGAACCTCTCTGCCTGGTGTCTGCCTGCTAGCAACCCACTGCGTAAGCCACTGCAGCTTTGCCACCAGGTAGTAGGCCTCGAAATTCGGACCGCCAGTCCTCCCTCCATCACAGGGTGACCAGAGCCACCCTGTGTCAGTCTGAGCCCCAGATGAACCCGATGCTAATCTTATTAATGTCACGAAAGTAGGAGGCTGAAATCCAAATCAGGAGCATTGTAAAGAAATAAAGCATATGGGGTAATGCCACCATCTTAAGCAGGGCCACCCTGCCCGCAACCTAGAGTGGTGGCATCACCCAGAAAGCTGTGCTGGCCCTGAGAGACCTGATTGCTCTGTTGATAATTCCCCCCAGCAAGTCTTCAGAGTTGTGGTAGATGCGGACTCATAGATATTAAAAGGAGTCAGGTTCCCATATGAGGGGACCCAAGTCCGCCGGGAGCTGTCTCAAATCATGAATTGGGAACAGGAAAGACTTGCGCCAGTTAACCCTAAGCCCTGACAGAGATCCAGAGTGATCCAGCATATCACGGACTCCCCTCAAGGCATCCAGATCATCCCGGAGGAACAAAAGCATCTCATCTGCATACAGGGCAATGTGATGGATATGGCCCCCAGCTTCCAGGCCTCGGTTGATGGTTCTGGTGTGAGCCCAACATGCTAGGGGCTCCATCACCAGAGCAAAGAGCAGGGGGGAGAGATTGCAACCCTTCCTGGTCCCTCTCTCTGCCACCCATCCCTCTGAAATTGACCATCCAGTATGGACGCTAGCAACCGGGCCAGCATAGAGCAGACATGTCCATGCTATGAAACTTCCACCTAGGCCATTCGCTCCATAATGCCATAAAGGAAGTGCCACTCCAGGCTATCAAAGGCTTTTTTAATATCCATTGCTAATACCGATGCTCTCCCCACCACTGGAGTATTAGCTCCCAGGATCGTGCACAGCCGTCGGATGTTATGGGCTGTATTGCACCCCAGGATAAAGTCAGCCTGGTCCCTGTGGATGAGGCTCGACATGTGTGGCAAGAGGCGCGTGGCTAAGATTCTGCTCAATATCTTGGAGTCTGTATTAAGCATGGAGAACGGTTGGTAGGCACTCTTATTATGAGGCTCCTTCCCAGATTTCAACCAAGGGACTATTAGGGCTTCCCAAACGGACTGCGGAAGGAGACCCCTAGTTTTAGTGGCATTATACATGTCCACCAATTTGGGGGTGAATGTCTCAGAATATGCGGCATAAAATTCTATAGGTATTCCATCCGTTCCGGCTGTTTGGTCTGGGACATGGCTCCTATGGCCGCCCTGACCCCTGGGGGGTGATCACCTTCCCAAGTGCATCTGCGTCTTCTTGTGTGGGAGTCGACAGGTGCAGCGGGTCTAAAAACTCAGCTAGTAGTCGTGGAATTCCCTGTTGATGTAATCCTTATGATACAGCCTGCTGCCGTTGTCAGCTGTCAGTTCTACAATTACTAACCCCCACTTGTCTGGGTTCATGAGCTACACCAGGAGAGGATCAGTACGGTCGCGCTCGGCATGCACTCGTATCATGTAGTTGCGATAATCAAAGCAGCACAGCATTTCCACCTTTGTCGCCCGCCTCCTGTGCCTCAAGTAACTCTGGTTGGTCTACCGGATGCTCCCAGCAATGCCTCTCAGCCAACCTAAGGATCCCCTACGCCTCCAAGGTCTCCTGAAGCAGCATCTGTTAGACTCCTACTACCTTCGAGATGCAACATCCTCTGAGGATCACCTTGAGGACACCCCATTAGGATAACGAGGACTCAGCAGTACCCATGTTATCTTCGAAATATTACATTATGCTTATTCCGATCGTGTCTAAAGGTCTGATTATCCAGGGATTCTGGGCGCAGGTGCCATGTGGGTATTGCGGGGCGGCTCCTCTCCCCCTGCAGCCCCATTAACAGGGTATTGTGGTTAGATATGGCGCAGGATAAATATTCAGTATTAGTCACCAGCGCATGCCTGACAGGGGTACATAGGAGAGCATCCAGCTGCAGATGGAGGTCATGGAGGTTAGTAAAAAAAGGAGTAGTCACACTCCTGATGGATCTGTTTCATCCAGGAGTCAAGTAGACCACTCTCCTGCTGCCAGCTTGCGAACGCCTGGGACACTTGTGGCGGGCGCCTCCGAAGAGGTGGGTGGGAGCGGTCCAGCTCCAAGTCTGCAGCCCAATTATAGTCACCGCCCAAAAGTACCGAAACCATCAAGTGTGGGGCCAGTTTACGGGCTGTCCAGACTTCCTGTCACTATCCCGTAGTGACCGGCGGTGTCAACAATCTGGCCAGTGTGCTGAAATGGGACTTCTGCCCTAACCCATATTAGGGCACCGCGCACATAAACCAAGTAGGTCATATTATAGAGCCTCCATCTCCACCAGCACTGTAAGACTAACCCCTCGGCTGCAGTTAAGAGCGTTTCTTGAAGAAAGGCGATCTGCACTACTCTGCGTTGTATGTATGAGTGGACTTCGTACCTCTTGGCCATGGAGCACATCCCTCCGATGTTCCAAGTGGTAATTTTTTAGGTCATAGAAGTCACCATGGGAGCATAGTGGAGAAGTGTCCTTTGCACTTGCCCAGCGGGTGGCCGCCCCTCTCGGCATCTCTACCCGTCACTCTCATTATAAGAAGCAGACACCCTTCTGATGCACCACAACATATTCTTCCCAACAGCAAATAACAAGAACCCCTTAAATTCCCACTACCCAGGAGAAGCAGGATTTCCACCCTCATCCAAAATAGGTAAACACTAAGCACTCAATGAACTGCGGGAGCTTCCGCTGGTACAAGTGATGAGAAATCTCCTGCCCTCCCATCCAACGCTCTCAGTAATTGTGGTAAGCTACCAACTCTCCTCCAAGTCATCTCCAAACCTTCAGTGTATATGAAGTCAGTACCGTGTGCTTCTCCTGGGCCTTCTGCTTTGGTCACCCGGCAATCAAATAATGCAATCCGACGTGTCTGGTGTGACATTCAGCAATTTCAGGCTGGTGGATTCAGAGTCACTGGCAATGCTGTCCGGTTCAGAATCATCTACAGGCCCACCGACCACCTTGGATGACGGGGCCATGCCGGAGCCGCTGAGAGAGGCCACCGCCTCCATCGCCCTTCGTCTTTCCAGCTGTACTTCTTCTTGGGTTGGGGCAACCAGGTTGTGGGTACTCTTACTGCGACCTCTCTTGGGTCTGTGATGCTTTTGTGGGTGAGGTTCACTGCTTGGTCCTGGCTGCGGGTGGTGGTCAAGCCACTCTTAGACCTCTTGTGGGGAATTGAAGAATCAAGAATCAAGTGCTTTCTGCTGTAGCCACTGCAGCTTTGCCAGAAAAAGCATTCCGTATTGCAGTCCCAGTTGCTCCAGCCACTGTTTTTGCCCCCTGAAACGTGGCACTTCATCACTGGACTTCACAGAAGAAGTCTGGATAGATGTGCACCTTGCTGTTGTTCATCGGGATGTCACCTTTTTGGTGTGCTTGGTTCAGTATATAGTCTGAGTCCTTGTAAAATATTAACCTGGCTACCACTGGTCGGGGGTGCTCCTGGGGCAGGCACCCATGCAGGTACACTGTGGGCCCTCTCAGACAAAGAAAGGTCGTTCTCCAGCTCTTCTGTTTCAAGCCAGGTCTCTAGGTAATCATGCTAGCTCCATCAACCCTTTCAAGCAGTCCCACCATGCAAATATTGTTCCAACGGGACCTGTTTTCCGAATCTTCAGCTTGAAGTTCTAATGTGTGGATCTCGGATTCCATTTCAGCATCCATTTTTCATCACTGCAGTTATGGAAGGGCAAACATCTGTCAGTTCCCTCTCTGCCATAGTGACCCTTTCTGTCAATTGGTGACGATCATCTCTAAGTAGGCCTAAGTCTGTTTCTAAGGAATCAATTTTGGTTTCAAGAACCTCACAGGAGGTTGTTATGGCCTGCAGAATGTCCTGGAGCATATGATTCTCTGGTGGGCCCGAGGCAGGCTCTGAGGAGGCCAATTCATGCAGGAGGTCCACCAGGTTGTCTCCTGAGGTTTCGCTCATCAGGCTCACTGTGTCTTTACCTTGCTTTCTTCCCGCCTTGACCATGGTGGGTTCTATTGCCTGGGTACGTGCGAACTGCTTTGTTCATACTGATGTGGAAGGGTGCTCCAGGTAGTCGCTCGGGAGAAGTAGTACTTCGAGGTAGAAGCTCTGCTTGTCACATGATTGTGGCGTGGCCTCATGGTTAGCAAGGGAGGCTGTGGCGATCCAGGATCTCTATAGACGGTTCATCCCGGCCATCGCCATCTGAGCCCACCAAGCAGTTCTGTGTAGAAGCCTCATGGGCGCTCCTCCAAGCTACTCCACTTCTCCATGAGGCACTACCCCACTTTCAGTGGTCAGGGAAGGGGGGGCCGACTCTCACCTCCGACTTGCGTGTTCTGTGGTTCGTCTTCTATCCTCCCCGAGGGGGGCAGGGTGCCACTCATTGGGAAGGGGGTTCCACTCTCAAACAACCTTCCTGGTCTCCTCGCTTGTCCATCCTGGCACCCTCCACTAGGGAGAGATGATTGGGGTCCCCTGGTGGTTGGACCCTCTCCTTGCTCTTCATCTGTATGAAAATGTTAAAGTTTCTTTTTCCTGAACCCACTCTCGTTTTTCACACCTGATCTCAGGATTTCTGTGCATCAGTTTTTTGGGGGTTATTTAATTCTCTAATTTAGGTTTCAAGTGAGGCTTCTGCAGTTTTGTACCTAGGGTGTCTCTTTCCATTTAGACCTACACTTGAGACATAATATTAATTAACTCCATTTCTTTATGATCTTGTGAGTTGCACTGCATTTTAAGTATATGGTCAAAAGAGATGCATCACTTTTATTGCTACTGAGAACTATTTTGGCTATGACATCTATGTTGGCTATCCGTTTTATAACCAGATCTATTTCAGGTGAGCCACCATGCTCCCCCTGTATTTGCTTGAGAAAATCAAGTAACATAGCTTATCCAAGGTAGGCCATGTGATATAGCGTATAGGTTTGAAAATATGCTTCCCCATGATTGGCATAATTGTGGATTTGGCGCAGTCCCCATCTGATGCATAAATCCATCATATGGTGTTTAACCTGTGGAGTCGAATGAGAATAAACCACCTCTGACTCATAGTTGTTCCTAGCTGCCCAAGTCAGAATTTCATTATATTTAGGAAGGTATTGCGCCAGTATTGCAATAAGAGCCTTTGGATTAATGGCAGTGCCTTGTGAATGTGTAGTTGTTTGAAGAGGCCCTGTTACCTACGTGCTCTGATGCTGTAATACATACTGCCTCAACTGTCTGTATATTGCTGTTGCCAACATTTCCCTAGTCTCTCCTAAGGCAGTCGACCCCTTTCTGGGTGAGCTACTGCAGGCAATGTCTGTACTGGCAATGTCAACAGGCCCAAATGTACTGCATGTGTTATATGTGTGAACCTCTCTTTGCAGACCTTCCAACTTCCTAATAAAACTCACCTTGTGAGATGGGGCACCTAGGAGGGGCAAATCCTAGGGAAGGGGCAGGACCTTAAGGCCATTACCTCTGAAGCTCTGAAAGTGCTTCTGAGGGTGTGTGACTATCAAGGTAGAGGGTGAAGATTTGAACAGGTCACAGTAACCCCTAACTCCCCTAAAAAACGATTTGAAAGCTGCTGCTGATATCCTGTGGTGGTTGTAAAACCTCGATGAACATCAGCTCTGCTCAGCCTTGAACACTATGTGAGTTGGAAACGCTCGCTGCTGGAGTTTCAACTCACATTGTTTGCCACTGTGTGATTTTGGCTCCTCAGCGGGTATCTGTGTGAAAGGAGCCGAAATAGTGTGACACACTGGCACCGTGTGAGTTGGCATGTCTGCTTTAAAAAAAGGTCAAATGTTCTATAAAGATTAGTAGAACTCCTGGCAATCTAGATTGGTCATAACATGCTGGAAGATCTATTGCTGCACACTGTAAGAATAGCCTCTGCTGCTTTTATTTCAATCCATTAATATAATACTTCAGTGATGTATATTAGGTCTTCACCAACCACTAAAGTGAGTTCACTTCTGGTTAATGGGAATCCCCTTGCTGTCAGATGAGCATTAAGGACAGAATGCACATTCTCAGATTGATGCCATGTTGTGTTACCCCCAAATTATTGGGTTCAGAACTCCTAATCCCCAAAACATACTTCAATCATTTTGGAGAAAAGGAGAACTGGCTGGTGCCTCTCCTCCAGAGTTATACTCTAGGGAGTAAGAGTATTAGGAGTTAGACAGTCTTGTCAGAGAATCTCTCACCTGCAGGTAATATATTCATAAGACCCTCCCCATACCTTGACATCAGTATGTACACACAATACTTGGTATTTTACGCTATATGAATATGAGACAGTTGGTCTACAAGTAATGTGTATTAGAATGATGTATTATAAACAGCTTAGCAATAACTCTATAAATTAGGGCAACAGTTATATAAACCCCAATCATATTTCATCACGTTTCCATATCCTATTAGTCTACGTTTTTTTTTATAGATCATGTTATTAGTGTTTTCAATAATTTGACATAAAACAACAACTAAATCGTGACCATCATTAGCCATATTCCCTATGCAGACCACAATACTGCCAAGTCATTCAGCAGTTTCTGCATCACTTGTAACTGTACTTTAAAAGTCAGATGTAGTGTCAGTCACACATGGAACTGACAGCCAGTCCGCATCTCCCTCTAGATATTGAGTCCACATCTCCCAGATGTTCTCTGTGTTTTTACAGAGAGGGCTTGGTCCCACATATTGGATGTTTGAGGATGATGCATTTGCCTAGACCTGCTTTTCATTTTCCATCGTATTTCTCCACTTCTGGGCCACATCCTTCTTAGCTAGTACCAATCCCAAGTTTTAGGAAAGGATTATGGGCTTTTGTGTAACCTTCATCTTCCAGAACATTTATTAGGCCTATTTTGAGGCTGTACGCTAGTGGGTGGTCTAAGACTGCCTGCAGCATACACACTCATGTTTATTACGTTTTCAAACTGCGCTGCAGACAATACAACAAGTTGTACAATGTAGAAACATTATGTACATGAGAATCATTTCTGACGATCACAATGTGAGTCAGGTCTAACTTCTCATTTCAGGTGTCCATTCCTCATGGGGCCAGAAAGAGGCTCCCTGTTTCAATGTGGTAAATGGTTACCCCTGTGACACTGGTCCTTTTTTTATGGAGATTCCAAATGGGCAGGTCAAGCCTACAAAGTCGAACTAACAGGTGAAGTGCCATAACATCCGTTTTAGCTATACCTCCAAAACTTTTCATATCGTGAAGGCAGCCTCTTGCTTTGTATTCTGCCATCTCACGGGTTGAACGTGATCCATGCTGTGCGTCCCCTCTTGAATTGTGTGTGGGGGAGGCGGAGGGGCTGAAGTTTGTGGATCTCCTCTTCTTCGCCTTATAGCTTTTGTCAATTAAATAGTCGAAGCTGATGAATGTGTGGATCGCCCTAGCGCCTCGTATTTCCTCCAAAACTCCCAGTAGAGCTGTTTTGTGCGCGAGTTCTACTGGGTTTCCCACCACCTCAGCCAGGGTTTCTTGAACTTGTTTCCAGTATGGATGGACGGCTGGACAATCCTGTATCATATGCATCCGAGTTCCCTTTCTACCTTGACACTTAAAGCAATTTGTGGTGGCCCAAGCTCCAATCCTCCACTGCCTCTCTGAGGTATAATACATTCTGCAAAGGTAGTTACGTTGGAAAAGGCGGAGGTACGCCAAGATTGCCAGAGTTCGGGGGCATTCTTGACTTCCCTCCATTTGTCATCTTCTATCATGCCTTATCCCCAGAGGAATGATTGGGTCTGGGCTGTCGTCTAGCACAGAACGATAAATACGAGATATGCTACACTTACTGTGTCTAATATTAGATTAACTTCTAAGGGGTTGAATTTAGAGAGTTCCGTAAAGTGCTCCCTGAATGACTCAATCATGTGTCTCAGATGGAGAAATATGAAGAGCCGCGATTTCACATTGCATATTCCCTGCTACAGCTTTCAAAGACCTTTGTATAGTCCCTTTTGCACACAGCCCCTAACTTCGAAATTCCAATGTAATCCCAGCCCTTATAGACAAGTGATTTGGCAGTAGAGGGCAGCCAGTCACCAAGCTACACAGGGGCTTTATGTGAGCTTTTCACTCAGCCAATACGTTTCAATGCTTTGTGCCAAGTAAACAATGTCATTTTTCTGACTGTTGGGAGGGACGATGGGAAGTTGGTACTGGTGTTATATGAATAACTGAGGGGGCCTGCATCTTGGAATAGGTGTAGTTCCAGTCAGTGTGGTGGCGTGTCTCTGTCACTGAACACGCAGTCATTGATGGTGATGAGGTCCCCCCTCCCCCAAGTAAAAGTGAACATCCACCATGTCTAATTCATGTTCATATACCATTTGTGTGCATTTGATGATTTAAACTCTTTGTTGTTTACCCGCCCATAAATACCCTCTTAGCGTTGCCTTCATCTTATTAATGAATTGCTGAGGAATTTCATTTGGAAAGTGTTGGAAGATATATAAAAGTCTATCAAGCGCAATCATTTTAAACAGTGTGATCTTGCCCAACATCAACACAGGGTCGGCCATCTCTATAGCTTCTTTTTTCTCATTTGTCTTTTATTAGGATGTAAGGAATACAACAGTAGAACAGTAGAACTTTACAACTTCCCCATACCCCCACCATGGAACATCCCCCAAACCTCCACAACCATGACAAGGAGCATGTCACAGCAGTCACACTACATTATCTAGTAAAACACAGCACCCGGGCAGTACAGATATATTTCTAAGTTCAGCGTACAGTCGTCACCTCAACTGTTCCATTTCTGTGTCATGCAATTAGCCCTCTGCAGGCTCTTCATTCTGCTCCTCCACAGGATCCTTCACTTCCTGCTGTAGACAAACCTCTGCCATGTCCCATTCCATCCAACCCACTTATCCCGTTCCACTGTACACTAATGTGTGTTGTACCCACAGTCAGCACAAACCCACCTTGCATATTCCCACAACCATTGTTTACGGGTGTGTAGTCGATTTTTTTATCCACTGTAAAGCTATACATTTCTTTGTTACAGTCAATCATAGTTCCAGGATTTTCTCTGCATATTTAGGACCATATTTATACTTTTTGACGCAAAACTGCACCGGCGCAGTTTTGCGTCAAAAATAATACCGCCGGCTAATGCCATTTTGGTGCGCCGTGCGGTGTAAAATTTATACTTTGACGCACAGCGGTGCAAACCACAGGTGGGAGTCATTTATTTTGACGCACACCGCAGCGTCAAGTCGTAAAGCAAAACAACGTTACGCGGCAGAAATGACTGTGGGTCGATTTCCGACCCCGCAAACCGGATATGCAGTGTTTTTTGACGCAATAGCGTAAAAAAAAACCGCGAACACTGCCATTTCAGCAGAGGAGAACCAAAATGGATCCCAGATGCCACTACAGACCCCAGGAAGATGACAACAGACCAGGGACCAGCCAGGAGGACCCACACAAGAACCAGGACACTTTTTCAGTGCAGAGGAGCAGGAAATTCTGGTTAAAGAGGTGACGGAACACCAGCACCAACTGTTTGTCACCTCTAAATTGCCAATTAGTAGGAGAGAGGCTATATGGCAACAAATTGTCGACAAGATCAACAGTGTGGCAGAAGTACGCGGAACAGTCATTGAGTGCAAGAAACGCTGGCATGACTGCAAGCGCAGGACCAAGGAAAAGATGGCCAGGAACAGGAAGGCAGCACTACAGACTGGAGGTGGGAGTCCAGCACACCAGGAGGCCCTGGACCACATGGAGGAGATGGTCGTAGCCGTCATCCCTGAGGAGATTGTCACAGGGATTCAAGGACAGGACGACGCAGACTACCAGGAGAAAACGCACATGCAGGGTAAGTCGCATGGGGAAATAAAATGCACTAATGTTAACTGCCAGCGGGGGGGAATACCTACTACACAATGCATGTAAGTCATCATATACATGGAGTGGCATGGGTAAAGGGGGATGGCATGGCCTGCACAGACAGAAGCTGGGGCACACCATTACACTACACCAACAACAGTCCCATGGGGGCATGCTGCAATGCCAACGATGGAGCAAAGGGAAAGCCACGCCAGGAGG
The DNA here is from genome assembly GCF_031143425.1 of Pleurodeles waltl. Taxonomy (NCBI): domain Eukaryota; kingdom Metazoa; phylum Chordata; class Amphibia; order Caudata; family Salamandridae; genus Pleurodeles; species Pleurodeles waltl. The sequence goes on along the minus strand of NC_090440.1, from coordinate 545,213,015 downwards.
GAAGGGCACAACGTCAAACTGACATCCCGGCACACGTCAGCCACCATACCCCCTCGACATTAACTAGGGCCCTATTAACAACCTCTAGCCATACCGACAACTGGAATGTAACTGCAACAACAGTTGCCACTACCCCCTCCACACTGTGGGCAGCTCAAGTAGCCAATGGCAGTAACCTCCCCATGGATCACACACACCTAAATTAGAGGGTTGAGGATGACAACTTCAACAGTCCCCTGCAAAAAGACAAAGGCCCCAGTACTGTTAAATGTCAATGCCCATAGTTGTTGCAAACATCAGCCAATGTCAACAACAATAGGAGCTACACAGCACTAAGGACATACCCATGCTGCATATGTCAGGGTCCATCCTGTGCCTGGGTCACAATGTAACATCCCAAATGTCATACTGCTCAGACAAAAGCATTGAGGGGGAGGACACATGTAACTGGTCACTGAAATACACCTGCACAGTCAGAGGAGGAACTAGGACACTGATACGATTATCAGGGCAATCCAATGAACCACACATTCCCAACATCAGCTGTACACATTACCAATGCCAATATCCATATCGTGCCATAACATTGCTATGCATAGGATATGCTACATGTCAAGTACATTTAAGTGGATGTGAAAGATCAGAGACTGGGGCAGGTCCAGATTGTTAAGTGTGCTGCCAGTGCCATCAGAACACCCACAGCCAGTGAAAGGTCTCACCATGAGAATGGATGTAGACGGAGGGTTGAGTAGGACAAGAAGGTGGCAATTCACTTTTTGGCCTAAAACAAGACTAGAGGAGATGATGCAGAGAAGTTCAATAACTTAATACTATACATGTGACATGCAGGTGGGCCATAGGCCTGGGAGAATGCCCATCTGAAAGACTGGAGCAATAAACACGAAACAAGATCACAATGTGAATTCATCACAAGGCAGGCATGTCACATCTCTAATGCCACAACACAGACACACTAATTGTACCCCGTTTCATTGCAGAGGACAATGGATCTCCTGCGGATATGCCTGTCCCAGAATACCCTGATGACATGGATGACGAGCTGATAAACATTCCCCAGGAGACCATCCAAGAGGTCCTTCGAACCCTCCAGACCCCACCTTCAGTCACAAGGAGGAGCACAGAACAAGCAGCCGTCGCAGAGGACCCACCCACCACCCCAATTGTAAGACCTGCCAGCTCCAATACAGCTGAGGACTCAGACGACACAGGCACCAGCTTTGAGAGAACTGTAGTCCGAGTACAGCGGGAGCTGGCCAAGGAGGTGCGGTGGGGATGCAAACTATGGCAGCCAGCCTTGAGGGGGTGCACTCGTGCATGATGTCATCTGCAGATCAGGCAGCAACTATGCAAGCGCTAACATCTATCTTGCAGGAACAGCAAAAAAGCCTGAAGGAAATCAGCACAGCTGTAATACAGTTGACCCAACACCTACAACAGCAATCCTGTCAACGAAAGCACAAATGCAACATTGAATCCCTCAGTGCCGACCTGGCTGCCTACCATCGTGATGTGGCTGCTATTCTCAAGAACCAGCAGATCCTCCTTGCTGCAGTACTGCCCTTAACACCTTCACAGGTAGCAGCGACCGGGATGTCTGACTCCACATTTTCTAACACTGAGGTGTGTGTTGCCCCTTCACAACTACCACCAACAAGGACAGAGGAGGCAAAACACACACCAGAAGAAGAAGACATGGAACAGATCACTTTCACACGGAAAAGTACCCGGAAGCACTAGTCCCTGCCACATGGCCAACTATTACCAGGTCCTGCGCTTTGTAACATGCCAGTCTTATAACAACTCTACTTAATGACTGTTCTGCTTACCACTGTATATCTTGTCTGCCTGCCCAGTGCTTGTCTCTCTCTTACTCGTTGGCAAATCCTGTCCCTCTGCACTGTCTGAAACATCACCCCAGCATGTCAAAAGCATTTCCTTAACCCCTTGTGTAGGATCACAATGTAAGATGTCACTATAATGGACTCACAATCATGGACAATGTACATATAGCACTACAGCACTTTTCAATAAATAGCACTTACACAACAAATCTGTCTCTGGGTAATGTGACATATCAACTGTGCAGTAGATAACTGAAATGTGCCTAAGGTCAAATTACGTAGCTTGTCAATACAACTGTCCTGATATTATGTAGTCAGATAATTCTGCACAGTGCCCATGATTGCATCATACGCTGCCCTTCCTGAGGGACATATCTGACGAAGTGAGAAACCATACACCATCATGCTGTGTTGGACAGAATAATGCTTCCTCAAGGGATATCTAAGTCATCAAATAGTGGCCTCAAAATGTTGTCACCATGCAATATTAACACATATAACAGTGCACACAAATCTAAGCAAACACTACAAAAACTGCATGAATGAAGCTGTCTGAGTTTACATACAAATAGGTAATCATGCTGAACTGTGTCACAAATGACGTATGTGAGTCATGAAGACAAGAATACAAGAGTGCTAACGAGAACTCATATTATAAGGGTGATCATCACACTGCAGTCAGACCTAAAACTGTTCCCCAAATACCAAGTCTGGAAGCACTGTTTGTGACTTAGAAAACATACTTATCGTCAGAAACACGTTGGGATCCATATTAACTGTGATTGGTGGTTGCAACGAATGGTGGAAACTTTGGTTTAGCTCTGGGGTAGCTGCCAATCTTACAGCTCAGTTGGGATTTGTTTGTAGCATAGGACACAAATGTAATAGAACAACATTCATGTACACTAATTCCAAGGCCATGATCAAGTAGCATTTAACACATACTGTTAAGGGTTAACTATATATTTATTAAATGCTAATCACAGAAGAGGAAACTGAGGGAAAAGTCTTACCTACCCTAATCTACCCTGACTACTCATTACCCACAACTGTCCCTAACTAACCTAAGCTAAACTTACTTATCACATGAAACAAAACATTCAAAACATCCACCCCCCACACCTCCTATGAGACGGGACACATGGAGGACAACACATACTAACCTAAATACATACTATACTATCCCAAACAAATATATAGATATATATATATATTTTTTTATTAAACACACATGAACCCCAACATAGACCCCCACCCATCCACCAACACACTTAATAAGTAAAAATAGAAAGAATCAGGACCCTCCACCCACTAACACTAATTAAACTAACAGCCTATACTAACCTAACACTAAACCCCCTAAGCCCACTACGTATGAGAACAAGGAAAGAGGAGGGAGGGGAGGGAATCATGTCCATTGTTACAACAGTCCAGAGGTTGGCCCTCCGGAGGGTCCTCTTTATGGACTTCACACGCCTGTTAATGTGGCGAACATCCCGGCTCAGATTGCTTAACTTTCGCAACACACGGTCCATCTTCCGTTCCATGTTGTGGAATGCTGCAGGGTCAACTGATGGAGCTGGGGCAGTCTGGGTACCGGTGGAGGAGGTCTGTGCGTGTGTGGAGCCAAGGCCAGTGGGCTGTCCTGCACCTGTAGCAATGCTGGGGCCTGGAAGTACGGAAGATGTAGGGACAACAGTCCCAGCTGTGGGTGGGGCCACCTGGCTTGAAGTGGTGGTTGTACTGGTGGTGCCTGTGGTTGCAAAGTAGGGCCACCCTGTGGAAAGGCCCTCCATGCCCCGGATGCCCGTTCATGGCGGTATCGACAGACCATCCTCCTGAACCCCGACTCTACCAACAGGTTGTGCTGGTATCTCATGGCCCGCCGCTGGAACTCACGGACCTGGTCTGGAATCATGTTTGCAGCTGTGAAGACAAATGCAAATAATCTACATTAGGAACTGCATTGTGTGAAATGGCACAAGAAGTCAATCAGATAATACATCTACTGTACTTGTAACAGCTCATATCACAATACAGATCATTGAATGTCCCTACGTACATGGCAGGCCAGCCTACAAAGGTCACATCACACATAGCACATCCAAAACCTACAAGATGGGTAACAACTGGCATTGACTTGCCATCTGAGTTCTGCCAGTTATCAGCTAACAATCATGCTGCATATCCTCCGCCAATACCTGGGCTACAAATGTCAGTGTACGGAATGCAAAACCAAAGCCACATGGTCTGCAAGTTGTAACTGAACTTGCCAGTATAGTACCCATGTGCCATACCTGAGTGTGTATACTAGGTTCCGACCAAACAGTCACTTATTCACATGTATGTGTAACATACTGGTAGCATCAGTCCTAGGTACCCTTTTCACAAACCCAGGCCTGTGTTTGAGAGTGGGGGTGTGGATAAACAACGAACAATTCCAAACAACATGGACACCGAGGAGTGTATAGAAAACTCCACACATGTTTGGCTCTACACACACACCACTGGTAAGGTCTATCAACAATTAGGAGTCTGCAAACCCTAGACCAATCATAGCGCCACACATGTCAGGAAATGCAGAGCTTGGTACACAACATATACTTCCAGTAAGGCATGACTTACATCAGACACAGAGTGCAAGAACACCCATGATCATGATTAGCATGCACACCAAGGCCATTGCACTCAAGTTCCACATACTTGTAGCACTACATGTGGAAGTACATGCTGCTAGGAAGTTCTACCTACAGTTTAATAAGTACCATGGTAAATAGGGAAGCAGAAGTCTGTTGGAAAGCAATTTGCTGTACCAATCTGGGAGAATGTGGGTCTGACAGGCTGACTAAATCTGAGCTGACTTCCAGTGCGACTCTTGTTGATACAAGTGCCATCCACATGACTCACCCCAGTACTCACTGTGGTGCCTACAGGAATGGCCTACAATCCCTAGATAATACAATAGGATACGCATTGGCCAACTCAAAACATTTGAGAAACTGAAATCCCACTTATGGAACAAGACAAATGATTGGCCAACGCATCACACCTTGCTATGCGTGCAACACACAGGAGTCCATCCCACATAACCAGCAAACACAACACATAACAGACATATCAACACTTACCGGAGTGGTAGGGGTCCTCAAATGTAGCCACCTCTCCCACAGTGTAGGCTGCTGGTCCACCTGTAAGGCATGGAAGGAAGAAATGTGCTCAAAATCTGTGCACTGACCAACAATTTCAAAGACATATACAATGTGTAGGCTGAATAAGGAAATGGCAGCCATTCAGACATGATGATACTGCATCTGATATATCACGGCCAACTTGTATATAGCATGGGTCTCCTGAGACAGATCCACACATATCTGCACACATGCAGTGGCCCTAACTATCATGTGGTGGCAAACATGCCCCGTCATTAGTGACCAGAAAAAAATATGGAGTGTAATCGTCTCATCATGTGCATCCAAGAGAGACATCCAAAGCCTGGTTACTTGAGGACTGCATTACCAGTCAAACAGCCTATGTGGCCATGACACATTTATTACACATAGGTACAATGTACAGAGGGACAGGGACTTTTGTAAGCCCTCATGTTGTTACAGTTTCTTCATTTGATGTGGCCCGGCTATGGTGATTTGCACCAACCATGGAGATGTGAACCCATGTGCATACCTTTGGACTGCCATCCCTAATTGGAATGTGGCACAACTAACTCCAAATACCATTCTAAGATGTTACCTGGGGGCACCTTACACCTTTTCACGATGTTTTCAAATCCAGATCTGACATGTATCCAAAAAGATGAAGGACCACAATAATCCCTAACATTCTTAGAACTTCCGTAAACGCTTTCCTTCCACACTCACCAGACTCACATGAGACATATGTCTGGGCCACTTTGCTATCATCAATTGACGTGAAGCCAGCACTCATTTTCTGCATCATGTAGTGATTCTAAAGTCAGTCTAGCTATTACGTCAACAAAGTTAGCCAATATGTTAGTACATCTTTACTTCTCTGGCAAATGTGGCCTGTATAGACATGATTGGCTTCTATTTTGTTTGGTTGTCTGACACAAAGGCAGCACCAATTTACTTAACGGAAAAGTATCCAGTAAGTTTGCAGAGCACGTGCTACTGACAGCTAGCAATTGTGATCCTTGCCATAGTGCATCAATTACCCTGTATGTTTCCCCAACATTACACACAGTTAGCAAGTTAGCTGGCAGATATTGTACAAATCATCTGATGTCACTACAGAACATTTAATCGTGCACATTTACATGATTAGTACTCACCAACAGGGCCACCAATCACGATTCGCAGGTGGTCCAAGAGATCCTGCTCCCTGGTGATGAGGTCAGCCCACCGGTGCTTCAGCTGGTGGTCACTCCTCTGGCTGGAATACACATGCTGCAGGTGATGCAGCACCTTTCCCCACCGGATTCTGCACGCCTCAGTGTGATACTCCTGTATCATCAGTGGCAAGAAATGGCACACAAGCCATATGAAGCCCCCAACTCCTCTTCATCCATCCTGCCAAGACGTGGCCTACCAGACATTTTACAAATGAGAAAGGGAATAGGGGTTAAAGAAATAGAAAGGGGAAAAGGGGGAAAGTAGGGGTACAAATACAAAAGAAAAGTAAACGTAACCACTACAAGAGCCCAACTATCCCCAAACTAGCACTACCCACAACAGACTCCCACAAACAACAAAAACACTAGAAAACTGGACAAATGTACACAAAACACAGTAGGACACTACACACCAACAATATTTATTTCACAAATTGACAATAGAGACAGCACACAGGACACAAAAGCACAAAATCAATGGACACCACTCTCAACACAGCCACACAGTCTAGAAGATTCACAGACTGCAAAGTGAAAGTGAAAGTACACCCACTGTACATGATCTGTAAACAGGATATCCTATTACATCACTTCCTGAATAAAATGTCCGCCCTTTTTTGCGTTATATGTCATATTTTTTTCACGCATACAGTCTGTGCGTCATAATTTTCGACGCACAGGAGTATCCAAATAATAGTAAATAGTCTGTACAATTATTTGGATGCGGCCTAATTTTCACTCCTGTACGTCAAACAAATGACGCAAAATCTGTATTGGTGTACAAAAAATGACACATAACGCTAGCAACGTCAATTTTTCAGTGCATGAACTGGTTTTGGGCATTTTTTCTGTTTTTATGTTATGTTACCTTTGGGACACATCAAAGATAGGCTGATGGCACCCACTATGGTGTTGATGGTGTATGTTCACATGTGTGACATCATACTGCAGCGGACCATGACCCGCTACTTCCTTCACAGTATTTTGACGGTTGGCTGACGCACTAGATGGCCATATGTGTGGCCTACATATATGTATTGCACAAATTGGGCATGTTTGGCATCAGGAGAGGATAGCAATGTGACGCACATTTGTACAATACCTAAATGCCAAGGCTCAATGTGTGTGCTGTGGGTAACTAATGTATTTGTTGACCAAGTGTGTGTGCATCACATGATGCATTATTGCACATATGCTTGTATGAATGTGAAGTCCATGTGTCCAAACCTTAGATGCAAGTCTTTGTGGAACTGAGAGAGGACATGTGTTAGTCATACATGTAGCAACATCCGTTATGTGCACTTCCAAGTTTTAGGGTAACGTAGACACCACATATGACAAAGCATGCACCAGATAGATGGCAGACGCTTGTTTATGTCAATGGTCCACATTTTCAACATCCTATGTCCTAGAGTTTTGGTAACAGCTTCCTAGGCACTTGTTGGTGAATCCCACAGCGAGTCATACACATGCATTGAGGAAGTGGGTACCATGTTGTTTGCCCAGACAGCCAAAGGTGAACCACAAATGTATGATGACGCCACAGTTGAGGTCATATAACTTAGCCACAACTCTCAAGTGGCTGTGGTGGAACAGCAGACGAGGCAGCACGTGTCCACATATTTCCAGTGATCAATTGCACATAGGTGTCTTGTTCATGTGTGTGGTCCAATCTTGAGCCTGTATATTTTTTGGGGTGTAAATTGTCACAGTTAGGTCCAGGACTCATCATGAGTCAGTGGCAGCTATTCCTGTATCTACTGAGTGTCGTTTGTTGATCAATGTGAGTAAAGTGGATATGGACATAAGAACCTACATGGGGATGGTCTCACCCTGTCACTAAAGACGTGTAATGAGACAGTCAACAGGGCAACCTTGGTGTGCTGAGTGAGATAATGTCTCAGGTGTCATGTTCCAGCAGGTGTCATTATAACATTTGTACACAGGTTAGCCTCTGCAATTCCCACTGCATCTGGGAACATCATAGCCTCTGTGCTGATTATTCTCGCAGCTATTCACCACACACGGCCCATCAATATGTTGTGAGCAATGTAATTCTGTGTGTGAACTGTCAGGGTCCTGACATGTGTGGATTTTTCATGGACATTATCAGAGGTTGCTGGTTCTGCTGAAGGCCCCGTACCCAATCCCTGCATACGGCCCTGGGACACTGTCACACTTTGTCATTCATGCATAAATGAGACCCAGACAAGGAATGGGCCATGAATTTTGGTTTTCACAGAGGATTTAACTCATATAGTTAAAAGGCAGATGATGCTATACAATGTATTTGGGTATGCATTGAAGAAGCACATGCCCAAATACCCTCTGATGAATGAGAGGTTTGCTAACACAAGTGTGGTACATATGTAGCCACAGGGATACTTCAGGGTGACGCACAGACAGATTCCAGTCAGGCTGACAGGATGCAGGGTGAACCAGGATCCAGCAATTTGACAAGTTAAATAATCAGTGGTCTGACTAAGACTGTTTGGAGGACGAACTAGACAGTTGACATGTCAAACTGTGTATGTCCTGTGTTTTTGAAGGTGACAAATGAACCCAAGGGCTGTGTTACATGGCTTAATTAGTATCAATGCTTAACGGTGTATTTGACAAAATGGCCACTCCTATGCTGTTCCAGGCATCATCAGGGGCAGTGCTTGTTGAAATGGGTGGTGTGCATGGAGGTGATCACAGGGATGGGCTGCATCTGTTTCTCACAAGTCCTGTAGGTGAGATTTGCATTCTAATGGCCAACAGACATTTTCACATGGGAAGCAATCTACAGGTGCTAACAGGGCTTGGAAACTAGAAGCCAGTGTATTAATTGACCTGACGTCCATGTAGTCAGATGTTCTATGACAATGGTATACCATAGGAAAGGGTGTAGCACACTGGATTGCTATTGACAAGCTGTGTTTGTAGAGGAGGGAATATAAGGGTATACATCTTACTATTCCAGGGACCTCTTCAGACAGGTGGGTTGTGACCAGGTGCATGGGTGTGTAAGGAGTTAGGAAATGGGCTGAAATGTACATGGAATGTCATGTGCGCAAAGCTGCTCATATGTGTGGCACTTGTGCTGTCTATGTACTGCTTCTATGGAACTCTGGTCACAGATAGTCCTTGCAAATATTGGATGCAGTTGGACTTACTGCTGTCAAGGGTCTAGTCAGACATTCCTGTTACTGATGCAAAAGCACATCCACTGCCTCATGTATGGGGCTTGTTTTCCCCTTATCTTATTGAGTGATGGTGTCTTAGTTGTGAGCCATATGCTGCGATGAACCATGATTTCAACATGTATGTGTGAAATAGGTGTGGTCCTCTGCTATTGGCCTTCAAAGGTGAAATGTACAGGATATATGTAATTTACTGTGTGTGTGTGTATGTGACCATTGTATGATACGCATCACATTTGCTCTGGGATTTTCAGTGTCCTAATCGGTATATCAGCAATGCTCCATGAGGCAACACTCTTATTCTGATAGTTAGAGATGAAGGTGTGCAAAAATGAATAGCCAAACGATGATATGGTGATTATTATAGGTGTTTATTTAAATTAGTTCATAAAGTGGTGATGGTGATTATATTTAAAAGAAATTGTTCACGATATGTTGCAGCCTGCGTAAACCAGCGGCCGTGTTCTGTTGTTCCCCCTCATGTTGCAGGCCACCATCCTCCTCTTCCTCCTCTTCAGGCATGTGTGGCTCGGGTTCCAGGAGGGGAATGTTCCTTTTTATGCAAATGTTGTGCAGAATAGCACATGTTAGGTTGATCTTACAGACCATTTCCGGGGAATATAGGAGGCTACCACCAGTGATGTTGAGGCACCGGAAACTTGACTTGAGGATGCCGAAGGTCCTCTCGACTATGGTGCGTGTCCTCCTATGTGCGTCATTGTAGGCATGCTCTGCTGTAGTACTCGGGTTGCCAGTAGGTGCCATTATCCATGGCTGGATGCCATACCCCTGATCAGCTACAAGAGAAAATGAATGGGAACATGTTGATGTAGCTAGCCCTATTGAAATCACCTTTCATGGGAGTAGTTGTCTTGTGTTGTCTGTGACTCTTTTGTGTTATTATGTCGCATCCTAGGCTTGTAGGATGTACCATCTGCATTGTGTTGTTTCCTTGGCAGAACGAGTGTTTGGCTGCTAACCGGTTGTCAGCAGTATGTTTTGGGATTTGCAGTACAGTGTGCCCTCCCTAGCATTGTGACTTGTGATACAGGTGTCCCTGTGTCTTCACTGGGGGTGAGATGATAGTTCCATACACAGGTTAAGATTGACAGTGTTGTTAACACGTTCATATCAATGTACCCTGGACATCCCATACCTTTAGACTTATGCAATGGATTAATGTAAACATCTTTGAAACACTTACAATTTGCAAGGTGACATTTAGGCAACCCACTCCAAACGTTGTGATCATTGACGTCTTAACATTAGACTGTACACTAATTTCAGATGTGTGACAGGTTCAATGGTGACCTAAGAAACATGGCTAGCGGTGTCACAACCTCAGTGTGTTCCTGCGACATGTTGCTGTTGTGGTGAATGTGTTGTGTGTCCTAGAGGGTTGCTATGCAGTGTGTATATAAGTAGGTTTCTGTACTTACCAACAAGTAGTCCATTGCCATACCGTCCATCCTGGAAGTGTTCATTGATGGTGCTGTGACGGAAGATGCATGAGTCATGGACACTCCCAGGATATTTAGCCACGATGTTGGTGATGTTGGTGATCAATCCTTGGTGATCGACAATGGCCTGCACATTGATGGAATGTGTGTGCTTCCTGTTGCGGTAGAGGTGTTCAGTTGCAGCAGGTGGCACAAGGCGTACATGTGTGCAGTCGATTGCACCAAGGATGTGTGGGAAGCCACTAATGAGGTAAAACCTCTGTTTTGTTTCCTGCTGCTTCTGCAGCGTGTTAGGGAAGCAGATGTGGCGGGGTGTAAGTCCAATGATGGCATCCAGTACTTTGGGCAAAAAGGCAGAGAATGATGGCTGTGATATTCCGGCAACCAGGGCACCAGTTGTTTGAAAAGAGCCACTTGCCAGCATGTAAAGTATGGCAAGCAGCTTGGTTTCTGTTGGGATGGTGCAGGGTGTCAGCAAAGTGGGTGCCAACTGCGGCTCAATGTTGCGCAGCAGCTGCTGAATGGCCTGCCAGTTCAACCTGTACGTCTGGATGATGTCGTGTTCCCTGAGGCCATGAAGGGTTGTTCTGGGGCGGAATATCCTCTCCTGCCTTCTGCGCTGCCTTTGGGGTCCCTGCTGGTGTTGTGGTAGCTGCTGTTGTAGCTGCTGGGCTCTGCGTGCACGCTGGATAAGAATCACCTCCATGTTTCCCTTTTGCTGCTCTGCTGTTGCTTCTGTGTGTTCTGATTACATACAGGTGTGTTTGCCCCATTTTAACGCCTGCCCTGACCCAGGCGTTAAATTTTGACGCAAATCAGGCTGTGCGTCATTTCCCGGCTCCGCCTCCCGGCCGTGCGTCATTTTTGCCCGAAAGCATAAATACGACGCACGTCCGTTTAAGTCATTTTTTGGATGGGAACGCCTACCTTGCATATCATTAACGCAAGGCGGGTTGCCGCATCCAAAAAATGATGCACATGGCGGAATTTTGTCCTTCGCGGGCTCGGGCATCAAAGTTTAAATACGGGGCAAGGTTTGCGCTGAATGTGCTTCAAAAGTTTTGACGCACATTCGGCGCAGATGGAGTATAAATATGCCCCTTGGTGTTTTTGGCTCGGGTCACCAAGCTTAGCAGAAAAAGCTGGATTGTCGGTTGCAGGGGTAACTCAGTCAGGTCCCCCAGAGTGTTGATCACTGCCCCCCCCCCCAAAAAAAAATTCCCTCACCCCGTGGTACACCCACCACATATGTATACATGTTCCTACTGCTGTCTTGCATTAAAGACAATACTCAGATTTAGAAGGGCCCAGATTGCAACCAGTGCAGTGTAACATAGGCGGTCATTCTGACTTTGGCGGGCAGCGGAGGCCGCCCGCCAAAGTCCCGCCGTCAGAATACTGCTGCGCGGTCAGAAGACCGCCGCGGTAATTCTGAGTTTCCCGCTGGGCTGGCGGGCGACCGCCAGAAGGCCGCCCGCCAGCCCAGCGGGAAACCCCCTTCCATGAGGATGCCGGCTCCGAATGGAGCCGGCGGAGTGGAAGGGGTGCGACGGGTGCAGTTGCACCCGTCGCGATTTTCAGTGTCTGCTTGGCAGACACTGAAAATCTTGGTGGGGCCCTGTTAGGGGGCCCCACGACACCCGTTACCGCCAGCCAGGTTCTGGCGGTCAAAACCGCCAGAACCAGGCTGGCGGTAAGGGGGTCAGAATCCCCAAGGCGGCGCTGCCTGCAGCGCCGCCATGGAGGATTCCCTTGGGCAGCGGGAAACCGGCGGGACACCGCCGGTTTCTCGTTTCTGACCGCGGCTGTACCGCCGCAGTCAGAATGCCCATGAATGCACCGCCAGCCTGTTGGCGGTGCATCCGCGGTCCCCGGCCCTGGCGGTAGGCAACCACCAGGGTCGGAATGACCCCCATAGTCTCTATGTACGCACTTGTAGTGAATCAATGTCAATCGCGTATTGCATGCGACCCTTCTGCAGTTGCCCAGTATAGACACCCAGTTGCGGTCCCGCAATTCCACGCCCAGATCGCCCTCCCATTACGACTTCAATACCGTCATTCGGACGTCAGTTCTATATAACAATAATGCATATAAGCAGGTGTTCAGTTTGCCTTCTCCCCTCATGTTCGGCTGCGTTTGAATTAGTGTGTGAGTTTCCAAACCTTACCGAGAGCCGCAGACAGGCCAGTGTGCGCCAGGATAGCCATAGATTTCCCCCTTATGGTCACCGTAAAGGCTTCCCATAGTACTACAGCAGACTTGATCGACCCTGTGTTGATAGTAAAGAACTCCTGCACTGCTTCTCTAATTCCTTCCTTGTATACTCAGTCATACAATGCTCGTGACTGGAAGCGCCACTGTGATATTGGTGCCACATCGGCCTGGCCTTTCAGCTCTACTGGAAGTGGGACGTGATCTGACAGAGTATGGTCTTTTTAGCAGACCACCCCAAAGTTTGCAACTTGTTCTGGGTGTATCAACATGTGGTATATTGTAGAGAAGGTGCCACATGGAGGTGAAAAGAAAGAGTAAGCTCTAATCTGACCATGTTTTGCCCTCCATGTTTCCAGTAAATTTAGAATGCCCATACCTTCCGGTAGCTCCCTAGAGGACCTGCCCAGCGGCCAGGCCATAAACCGGGAGCTATCCAGGACTCTATCCAAGACACAATTGTAGTCCCTCATCCATATGATATCGTAATGTGCGTATGGCTCCAACAGGCGCACCACTCCCTCAAAAAAGTCTGGTGTATGTATGTTGGGTGCATTCGTATTTAGGAATACCGTGGGTTTGCCTCTAACCTCTCCCGACATAGCAACTATCACCTGCCTTCAGTTCAGTGTCCACTCATAAGGGGACACTGGCATCCACCCACAGCAACACCCTGTGTGCTGAAGAAGTAAAACTGGCATCCCACAACCTACCTCCTCATTTCGCTCTCATCTTCTTGTGTTCTTGCAGAAGGAGGTGTGTCTCCTGCAACACCGCTATTCTCATCTGCTGCTTATGCGCAATAACCAGATTCTCTGCTGCTTGATGGGTTTCTGGATCCCCATTAATGTTCCAGGATAACTCTGCTACCTCCCTGTACGTGAAGTGTGTTCCTCTCTGGGCTTGTGTCCTGTCCTTGGCAGCAAGTGATTCTGACGCTGATAGTGTATGCTTCTCCCCTAAGACTCAATAACTGAAGTCCTCCCCACCCATGTCACCTTCCCCAACATGACCGCCACATGTAACACGCATGGTGTAAACCTCCCGCCCTGAAAAAGTCAAAATTCCCCAGCTCCACCATTAGTCACACAGATACCATAGAGCACTGGTGCACCCAGACACTGCCCCACCTTGTCTGACTTGCGTAGTATGCTCAATCAACTGTGATCCCCCCCACCCTCAGTTTTGCATAGAATAACATTCACTACCCCCACAAACTGTAAACCTGTGTCAACATGTGTGCATCTCTCCCTTGTGAACTATTCAGTGACTCTCAAGGAACTGCATAGTGTCTTCAGCATGATCGAAAAATGCCTTTTCCCCTGTGAGTTCACTTATTGGCATGCTAGGGCAGCAGGTCATAGGCCACCCATGGTCCCCGAGTTTACTTTTCACCTCCAAAAATTAGCAATTTATTTTTTGGGTTGCAATACCATAATCTGGTAGAAGGATGTCGTGTTCCTATTGAATTCAACATCACCCTATTGGCGAGCCAACACTAATATACCCATTTTGACTTTGTATCTCAGCATTTGGGTGATCAATATACATGGTGGTGCATCAGGTTTGGGCCTACCACCTGGGGTTGTGTGTGCTCAGGCTACACGCAAGCCTATCTCAGTCTCCAATCCCGTAGGAAGCCATGTTTCCAGGAATTGTTCCACTGCCGTGGACTCAGTCCCATCTGGCCCCAGTATACACATGATGTTACATCAGGATGTGTCTTCCATATCAGTCAGCTTGGCCTCCTGCTGCTGTAAACACCTCCCTTGATCCACTAGCTGGCTAGTGTGGGCTCTCAAGACCTCTTCTGCACCATTAGCTCCAGTACCCAGGTCCCTCACATGTTCTCTAATGTTGTCCAAATCTTGGTGCAGCAGCGCCACTGTGATGGTCACTCCATCAATCTTCTAACTGATGGCCTTGTTACCCTCCAATATTACGTTTTTGATATCCAAATTAGATGGCAGCGCAGCCTCACCTAATACAGGTTCCTTGGTGCTAATGCCCCCTTTAGCCATTCTGGCAATTCCCTCCTCAATTGTGTGTCAGGGTTTTGTGGCAGTTCCCAGGCCCCCCCTTGGGTTTAAGTGGCATCCGTGCCCAAGGAGGCTGCACTATAGGTCTCGCATTCCAATCATACAAAAGCCACCCTTGCACAGTACTCTGCAGCTCGTGTGCGCTAGATGAGCCCTTTCAATCTGTATGTAGGCTTGATGGCAGATCACTATTAAGGGTGGGAGGCAGCGGCAAGAGAATTGTATTTGTTACTCAGCCGCTCCCCGGATGTTAAACAGGGTCAGTCTACTCATACCCGAAGGGTGCAGGCAATCATGTACTAGAAGCCCTCATTTTCTCATAAAAAATGTACAGTCCCCTTCAAAGTGCTGCAAGTCTGTTGTCTCACTCTTACCACTCCGCATGGTGGCGCTCGCCGAGCACTGCACAGTTCGTGGGCCTCCGATCAAATCGGGCCAATGCCCCATTCAAGACACTACATACGCCCACACCTGCGGCATCTCACAATGAGGGGGAGGCTAATCCCCACATACATGCATTGAGGAGGTGTGTAGGACAAGGGGGACGGGGCACACAGCTACTACCCCCCTGCAATGTCACTTAACATTAGTGGCCTACGAGTCCCGCACGCGCAGCCCTCTCAGGCGCGAGGGACCCCCGGGTCCATGCCCCTCACCGCACGTTTCAGTAGGGCTGCCTCCCACCCATCGATGAGTCTGGCACGTAGTCTCCGCTGCCTCTATTGTACTGTATTTCATATCCGGTGTGGTCACCACTCGCCGCTCAGCCCCTTTGCAGTCAGGTTCCATAGGTCTCTGTCCCTGAGGTTCCACCTCCCACACCGTATCCACGTGGCCTGGCCTCTCCACAGTCCGCCCCTGTGGCGTTCACCAGGCCAGGAGAGTGTGCTCAAAGCCCTTACTGCAAGCTCTGTGGGGCATGGGCTGCACCCTCAGACATTCGGAACCCCCTGATTGCAGCAGATGAGGCCAAAGGAGGAGGAGGAGGGGGGTGGGGTGTGTGTGTGTTAGGGGGTAGGTTCCGGAGTGGGGGAAGGTGTCCCGGGGCGACGATCTGTTGGAGCTCCGAGCAGAGATGTCTAATTAGTTGCCCATCTTGGCTCCACCCCTTTCTATAGCTTATGATTGTTTTTGACCATTAGGGGAGTTATGTTGAGATCCCAAGCTAGCTGTGGGGTTAGCGTTATGTTAAGCCCTAGATACTTTAAGCTACCAATGTGTACCTGGAGGTTGGGGTGACATCTCATCACTTCAGCTGCTTCACCCACTGGTACCAGGACTGCATAGAGCTTTACTATGTTTATAATGTGGACTCCATTCATTAGGGGGTCTGAGGGGTAACTGAGCAGGTGGAGATACAAGTCATCAGCGTACAATTAACTAAGATGTTCCCGTTGCTCAGTCAAATGAAAACCCTCCCAATGATCCATTCGCCGTAGACTCAATCGCTAGGGCAAAGAGGGCTCAGGCGAGGAAGCACCCCTGTATTGTGCTCTGCTCGATTCCAAAGGGGATAAACACTCCACCATTAACTTTAACTTGAGCCCAAGGTGACAACTTTAGCATCCTGATGTTTATCAGAAATGTGGGGCTAAATTACATTTTTTGAAGAACTCGGTAAAGAACACCTAAATCCAAAAGTGTGTGTGATCCGACTTTCATGTCTTCTCGCTAGTACCAATTGCAATTTCCTGAGGCAGTGTGAGACAGCATGAAATTGTTTGGGTTTCTGTTTATTAGGGAAGTTATCACCTTCACCAACCGGTTCGTCAATATTTGAGCAAGGATTTTTGTTTCTGTATTAATAAGAGATATTGGCCTGCATGACTAACAGATCTCTGGAGGTTTTCCTAGTTTTGGGATGAAGAGTAGTGTGGCCTCACGTAAGTCTTTTGGCAGTAGGCAGTTTTGAGTTTCTTTAAGCAGTGATTGGATTTAAATAATAGTTATTGCTAGGAATTCCACCTGAGCTATTGCAACCTATTGTTTTCCCAAACTGCATTCCTATGACCACTACTACAATTTCTTCTAAGGTTATGGGTGAGTATAGATCGTTGTGGTCTGAGATGTGTAGGGATCTAATTGGGAGATACTCAAACAGAGGACTGCTCATTTCAGCCTCAGGCATGGGCGTTTTGCATACAAGGACTTGTAATAAATCACAAAGGTATCAGATATACTTTTAGCATCATAAGTCAATTAACCCGCTTTCTCTTCAAAGCTAGGTATTATGTTGTTCTCCATCTCACTGGTGCTCAACTAGTATCTGAGTTTGCCCGATTTGTCCCCTGGCTCATATGTTCTGCTTTGTTGTGCCATCCATAAAAGCCTGCCATTAGTGGAGACATTGTTCTAGATTGCAGCATTTGGCGTAGAAGTTTCAATACCTTCACATCTAGGGTTGCTATACTGCCTTGTTCTTTTTTGTTAAACCAGATATGGAGCATGAGCCCCCGTCCCTAGTCACCTCTTAGGAAATGTAATTTAGCCAAGATAGGGAGTCAAAGTGTTATGAAATGGAAGGTAAAAGCTTATTCCTCTCTATGCCAAATATATGCTACCCATCACCCATGATCAGGGTGTTTGCCCAGTCTGCAAATCTGACAGACCAAAATGAGTTTGAAGACCTGAGCTGCAACATGTCATGATGTTTATTCACGACTGCATTTAAGTCTCAGCCTAATATGTGTTTGCTAGTAGGCAAATTAGTTAAAATGTCTGTGATGGTTTGTAATGTACTATGAAAAAGGGTTGGAAGGACATTAACAATCATTAGAGACCACTTTTGTCCACGTAGGGATTATGTTACCAAAACTATCTTCCTCGGTATTCTAATTTGATATGCTCTGTTATTATGGGAAAAGATGTAGGTCCTAGGCCCATACTTATACTTTTTTAGCGCCGCATTTGCGCCTCTTTTTGACGCAAAAACGGTGCAAACTTGCAAAATACAATTGGATTTTGCAAGATTGCGCCGTTTTTGCGTCAAAAAGCGGCGCAAATGCGGCGCTAAAAAAGTATAAATATGGGCCCTAGTGTCACTATTTATTTGGAACCTGGGCATAAACCAGCATGGCAGCCTGAGTTTTAGCTGCATTTTCCTAGGAATCTGCAGTTAGTGCGATAGGTTGTTTCTTTCAGGAATAGCCCCTCTTTCAATGTTGTTGTTTAGCTCACTGAATACCCAGAATAATAGGAGTCATTGCCTCAGTGTATTCAGCCATGCAGTGTTGTTCTCTATATGTTCTTTATGTTGTGTTTCCCGTCGCACCCATTAATATAACAAATTCTGAACATAAACGTCAGTTTCGGCCCACCATCACCCTTACTCTCTATACTTCCAACCCAGAAGAATTTGTTGCCAATATTTGAACCAGCTAAAGAGAGAACACAATGGGCCTGATTCATAAAGTAACTTACACTTTTGAGTAAGTTTACTACTTTTCACTTACTATTCACATACTCAGAGTGTACATTACTGCAAAAAACAGCAGGAAGTCTAGCATTAAACATGGCCAACCACTGGCACTGCAAAACCCTCCCATAGAAAATAATGGAGGTAGGAACTTAAACTAAAACCCCATAGGAAATAATATTAAATGTAATTATTTAAAATGGTTATACATATATATTAATATAAATTAATGTTACAAATAATTTATGTAAACGGTCCATATTTATTATTTAATTATAAAATATGTTAATAACCTTTTTTTTTTTTTTAAATGAAGTAACAACTTATTAAAATAATTAAATTAATTTGCATTAATTTTATTCATCCTTTCTAATAATTATCAATGCACATTAAAGTTTTTTTCTTTAGGTGGGAAACTGTTTTTTAATATAAATATCAGAAAAATAGTTTCAAAATAATGTAATAGTGCTATAGCATTTTTATATTTCTTCTAAATTTAAAGAAAATATATAAAATGACTTCACATAAAAATGTAACATCAAAATGTGTTTATATTTTTCAAGTGATTTTATTCTTCCCTATACTTTACCATACAGAGATTTCAGTCCCGACTGTAGAATCTCTCTTTCCATCCATCCATCCATCTTTTCTCTCTCCTCCCTCTAATCGCTTTCGCTTTATCTTCATCCTTCCTTTCTTTTACTTTCTGTTGATGCCTGCCATGCTTGCTGCAATTACCCTGGGGGAGCTGGAGAAGGAAGGACTTTCATTGTTAGTGTATCTATAGGGTCTAGTCTGGGAAGACCATAATTTAATTTGTATTTTTGGAGAAATGTACCCTCCACTCTTGCTGCTTATAAGATTAAGTCTTGGTCCATATAGTTGAGAATACTGATTATGAAGGGTCTGGGTGGGCAGGTTCAACATTGACATAATTCCTCTGCAGGAGCCCAAAATCTCGGCCGTATTCAGGGATCTCTTTAAGCCTTTCTGGATATGGTCTCAGGCCATGTCTGATATATAGATACCGAAAATTTGGAGTGTAATAGTTCAAACTCCTCCTTTATTTTGTCAAAGGTTTTTTTTTTAACGGTAGATGGGGTGGAAAAGATGCGGAAACATCTTCTCATACACAATGCCTTTGTATCGGTGACAACAGCCAAGTTCCCAGAACCCTTCTTGTGACCAGAAGCAATTTATCGGGTGTTTTTAATGTAGTATACGATATGTTAGGGGTAACAGCGCCATCTAGGGCACAGAGTTCAGCTTTGTATGTCGATAGGCACACTGCTCTACAGTACGAGATGAGATCTGCCAAAGTCACTGCTACTTACCTTTCTTCTTCCTATGAGACAAACCTAAGGTCATCTTCCTTTGTAGACATATTTCAGCCTATAAACCATTTACGCACCAGATAATGGAAAGTTTGTTAGCGTGCATCCAGAGATAACCCAGCAATCCAAGCACATTTATCATCTGCACAAATGACAAGTTATCCTGCTATCGAGGTCTTGTGCCATGTATTAGTTTAATCATGCCAAATGCGTAAACCATAATCATGTCACAATCATGTTGAAAATACATATCAAAGCCTTTCCCAACTCGTCAAGGCTTCAGACCATTTGAATGGTCTAGTCTGGAAAGAACGAGAGCAGTGGACGCCTCAAAGTACTGAGGAACACTAAGTAATGTGTCCTTTTCTACGTTTGGTGATGTATGTGGTATTGTATGTGTGCTTTTAGGAGGTACCATGAAAGGAGTCGGGCTTCTTATTTCATTTCTATAACCAGGCTTTGCGATGCATGGAATTTTTAGTGTGTTTTAAGGAGGTATGTGTGATCCGAGTTTGAGGAAGAACGTCATGGTGAAATGGATGGAATGGTTGTTGGTCAACTGGCAGAGGGGGAAGAGTATAGCAGTGCTGGTGGTAGAAGTTGCTACCATTAGGGACATGGACTTGGGACTGTGTGCTGCATGGGACAGACCGGTTTGTCCGAGTAACACCTTCGAAGCACCCCATTGAGCCGAAGGCGCGCCTAAGGCAAGCCCGTCTGCGCCCGTCCGCGCCTGGACCGCACCCAGCACCAGAACCCCTGGAACCCGCACCCCCCGCAACGCCAGACTGCAGTACGACGCAAGCACCCTCCACGCACTCAACACCAGACGAGACCACCCCTGCTACCGGGCCACCCCGAAACGCACCCAGGGGCCTTTCACCTGCCGGAACTGCAGATTCACCAGCATCCAACCCTCCACACCACCAGCCAGAGAACCCGACCACCTCCGCTGCATCCTCCTCAACACCCGCTCCGCTCGCAAGCACGCCATTGAACTTTGGGACCTCCTAGACTCCACTGCCCCTGACGTTGCCTTCCTGACGGAGACCTGGCTGAACGCCACCTCAGCACCAGACATTGCCATAGCCATCCCACAGGGCTACAAGATCTCCCGCAGAGACCGCACCAACGGAGTGGGAGGAGGAATCGCCATCATCCACAAATACTCCATCAAAATCTCAACGAACACCGATGACACCCTCACCACCGCCGAGCACATGCACTTCCGGATCCACACCGACCCCAACACCACCCTCAGAGGAACTCCCATCTACAGACCTCCCGGACCCCACCCACAGTTCAGTGACACCATCGCTGACCTCATCAGCACCCACGCCCTCGCTTCCACGGACTACATCCTCCTCGGGGACCTGAACTTCCACCTCGAGAACAACAACGACGCCAACTCCACCGCCCTGATCGACAACCTCGCCAACCTCGGACTCAAACAGCTAGTAACGACACCCACTCACGCCGCTGGCGACATCCGGACCCTGATGGACAAAGGAGAAACAGCTGCCCTCATCCTCCTGGACCTATCAGCAGCCTTTGACACGGTCTGCCACCGCACCCTATCAGCACGCCTCCATGACGCCGGTATCCAAGAGAAGGCCCTGGCCTGGACCACATCCTTCCTCTCCGGCAGAACCCAGAGCGTCCGCCTCCCACCCTTCTGCTCCAAAACCACTGAGATCATCTGCGGCGTCCCACAGGGATCCTCCCTCAGCCCGACACTGTTCAATATCTACATGGCCCCCCTCGCCCACGTCGCACGACAACACAACCTCAACATCATCTCCTACGCCGACGACACCCAGCTGATCATATCCCTCACCGAAGATCCCGACACCGCCAAAGCTAACCTCCACCGAGGAATGAAGGCCATAGCCGACTGGATGAAGGACAGCAGACTGAAGCTGAACTCAGACAAGACGGAGGTCCTCATTCTCGGACCCACCCCATCAGCCTGGGACGACTCTTGGTGGCCCACGTCACTAGGCACAGCCCCGGAACCCACGGACCACGCACGCAACCTGGGGGTCATCCTCGACTCCACTCTCTCCATGACCAGGCAAGTCAACGCCGTCTCCGCGTCCTGCTTCAACACCCTCCGTGTGCTCCGCGGGATCTTCAAATGGATCCCCCTTGACACGAGAAAAACCGTTACCCAGGCCCTCATCACCAACAGACTCGACTACGGGAACACCCTCTACTCAGGAACTACAAACAAGCTCCTGAGACAACTCCAACGCATCCAGAACGCCTCGGCCCGACTCATCCTCGATGTCCCCCGCCGCAGCCACATCACACTCCACCTGAGAGGCCTGCACTGGCTCCCCATCAACAAAAGGATCACCTTCAAGCTCCTGATCCACGCACACAAAGCACTGCACAACACCGGACCCACCTACCTCAACAACCGACTCAGCTTCCACACCCCCACCCGAAGCCTCCGCTCAGCCAACCTCGCCCTCGCCACAGTCCCCCGCATCAGAAAAACCACCGGCGGCGGCAGATCCTTCTCCTACCTCGCCGCCAAGACCTGGAACACTCTCCCCACCATCCTACGACAGACCCAGGACCTGCTGGCCTTCAGAAGACTCCTCAAGACCTGGCTCTTCGACCAGTAGCACCCCCCCTCCCCAGCGCCTTGAGACCCTTGCGGGTATGTAGCGCGCTTTACAAATGCAGTGATTGATTGATTGATTGATCTTTCTCGCTCCAAAACTGTGCTATTAAAGAAAAAGGTGGAAGCAAGCCCTCATAAACAGGAGCGTGGGTGAGCTTTCTGCCATGCCCACAGCAGGTCTGCTTACCACCTCTTCAGCGGGCCAACAAAAAAAAAAAAAACAGAAACCTAATTGACATCGATGTGCATGGCGGTGTAAGGATAACCAAGATATATTCCAGCTTCATTGAGAAAGTATTCTGTTTTTTAGCTTACACTGTTTTAACATTCACAACTTACACAATGCTGTCTTGAGCAATAGCCTACTCTTAAGAAACACTTCTAGGCAAACCTTGGTTGAAGACAGTGCTTAATTTGTAAATAAAAAGGTTCCGGTGCCCAAAGCCCTCCTCTTAAACACGCCGCTGCTACTGCTGCAATTAAATGTGCGAACACGGAATACTGAGGCGGCGTAATCCTAAAGCATCTCGGGCCTTTTTTAATCAATTTATAGCTACTTCCTGCCCCTTCAGATCACTCTGGCAGCTTTCTGCTTTCTCCCTTTTTTGTTTTTTTTCTATTCCTCCGTCTTTCCCATATGTGTCCTTTGCTCACAGAAAATGCTTGAGGCATAAAAATAAGCGCGGGCCCTCAAACAGAAGTGCCGGTGCTCTGCACCGGAAACAACGAGCACAAATTAAGCACTGTTTGAAGAGAATTATACCCCGTCTCCGTTTTTCTCAACATCTGAGAGTGCATTTTAGAACATGTTGATAACAATCAACATATCTTGATATGCCGAAAAAATGACAGATCAGCTTCCCATGGTGGGTTCTAGCCACCCCATGCTGATGCTCATGATTTGCATGCCATCACCGATGCCAGTCCTCTCTTCTTCATAGAGGCTTTGATGTACACCGTCCTCGTTTTCTTCCCCAGGTTATCTGGAAGAAGATTGGTATCATACAGCTGGACAATCATCAGCGTGGGCCGGATATTTTCACCATCTCTTGAGAGTCTGAGGCAGGTCTGGGAAGATAGAGGCCCAATGTCTGTCTTCAAAAGGAATTCTTAAAGACATTCTGAAACAAGAAATGTCTGGTTTGGATTAGGAAGATCTGTGCATTAAGAGATCAAGCAAATATGAATGAGCTCCGAAGTAGATCTCGGTATCTAGTCTGTGGATCAAATTTTATTGCATTCATTTATTGAGATCCACTTTGTATAACTACCACAGTCTGATCTCAATGAGGTCTGGGATCCAACTTCTGGAGGCAAAAGGACAGGCAGGTTTTTTTGGTTAGGTTGAATAATCATTGTTACTTATTTTATGCACTTATGTAGCAATTGGAAACCCAAAGAGAATACTAAAAGGTGTTAAGGGGGGAGGTTCCAGACAATCAAGGAGAGTATTTTTATGTTTGAAAGGTGAAGACATGCACTTAACTGGCACAAGTTTCAAATTTATATCCGACTTTCTTATTTGCCTACTGCTACTTCGTAGTATACAGTATAATAATTAATTTAGCCTTGAACTGCTTGCAATTCCCACATTTTAATTTTTAGTTCGTTTTCATGTATATCCTGATCATTTTTATTAACTAACAATGAACTGGAACCTGATCCTGTGGTTTGAGGCGCAATGGGGATTGCTCTCATGCCCGGTTCAAGTGACTTAAGGGGTTACTAGAGTACTTTGTATGGAGTTTCTGACGACCTCTTAATATGCTTTGTGCCATTTGAATCGTTCTGAATGCAGAGCGACCCATAATCCTGCTGTGAATCCCACTGTCTTTGGGGAAATGTGAGTGAGCAGGTGTCGTGGTTCTGAACCGAGGCTAAGTAAGTTCAATACAGGGAGCCTCAAGTTTCACAATCTGAAAAGCACTGTAAGCCGCAACAGTTATGTGCATCTCTTGGCAGGAATATGGTATGGCAGTCTAGAAACTAGACATTCTTTCATGAGCGTAGAAGATGTCAAGGATGCATGTTGGTGTCATAACCAGACAGTATCTCATGCTCGTGGACAAAATAGCCCATGTTAGTCTCTTTATCTTATCCCGCTTTCTAAACATTGTAGGGAGTTAGCTCAGAAATATATATATATATATTCACTGAAAAAACAAAGGTTGAAGTGATATAGTTAAGTGAGTATGTCAGTGACATTAAAGTGTTGAACTACAACAAACTACAGACATTCACCAGTTACAGTTAGCAGAGCTAACCCCTATGCGCCCCCCCCAACCAGGCACTGCTTATGATCTCACATATTACATCAAAGATGACATCTTCTATGACATCATTTATGACATCACTGGTAACATCTGGGCTTCTTTTTCTACACATTACTCTATAAACTAATATGGCATTAGAGGTCTGAAAGTAAGTATACAATAGCTTGGTTAAAATGAAGCGTCATTAATGCCATCACAGACAAAACACCCTTAGGTATAGCAAGCATGTGTTAAGTGCAACATCAAAAACATACCACCCACTGCACCGGCAGACTAGTTCACACTAATAATCAACCAAAGACATATGGGAAACCCTCGTTGCACACAGTGTTCAATCCCTATACAACTTTTCAGAGAAAGCAAAGTTCCTCAACATACTCAATCTTTTTCAAAATTATTGCCTTACTACAGATAGGTTTTATCTGTATCAAACTCCTCACAGTCGCCAAATGAAGAAGAGTCACTCTTTTTGGCATGGTTACCCTCACGTTTTGCCTGTTATCAGTGGCTTAGACTGTTTTCACTGGGACCCTGCTAACCAGGACCCCTGTGACTGTGCTCTCTCCTCTAAATTTGGTTGTCTTGGTACTCTTTACACCACACAATTAGCATACTGGTGTACCCCTGTAAGTCTCTAGTATATGTTACTTAGGTACCCAGGAGACTGATTACCCCAGAGGTCCCCCATGGGCTACAGCATGTATTATGCCACCCATACAAACTGTGCCCGTAGGCTTCCCATTTGCAGCCTGCGTGAAAAGGTGCATGCACCTTTTCACTGCTGGTCACTACACCAGGTCACTAAGTCACCCATATAGAAGGCCCTTCCAGCTCTAAGGGTAGGGTGCAGGTCCCGGTGTGTGTGGGCACGCAGGCAGGATCAGAGGTGCCCCCTACAAACTCCAGTTCCCATTCCCTGGACTTCGTAAGTGTGGGGAAGCCATTTTACCTATGTAATGGCCATAGGTCACTACCTATGGTCCAGCTACATAATGGTAACTCCGAACCCAGGCGTGTTTGGTATCAAACATGTCTGAGTCATACCCCAATACTGATACCATTTTGGCAGTATTGGTGGCATGATTCCATGCACTCTGGGGGCTCCTTAGAGGACACCCCCCCCCCCCAAGTATTGCTCCTATCAGACTTTCAGGGTCTGCGAGCAGCCCAGGCTGCTGCAGCTCTTCAGACAGGATTCTGCCCTCCTGCTGCTTGACCAGCTCAAGCAGGGGAAGGCAGAACAAAGGATTTCCTGTGGGAAAGAGGTGCAACCTCCTAGCCTCCCCACACCACTGGTTTGCTTTGAAGGGCACATTTGGTGTCCTCCTTGCATATTCTGGTTTGCACCAGTCCAGGGACCCCCTGTCCCTGCTCTGGCATGAAACTACACAAAGGAAAGGGGAGTGACAACTCCCCTGTCCACCACCACCCAAGGGGTGGTGCCCAAGTATCCTCCAGGTGGCCACTTGATTCTGCCATCTTGGAAATAAGATGTGCAGAGGCCCCTAGGCGCATCTAGTTGGTCAGGACCGGTAACTGACGTCAGTGACCCAGTCTGCTATGTGGTCACCCTGCAGAGTGACCCAGCCCACTTTTAGGGCTACTAGGGACTCCCTTGTGGGAGGGTCCCCAGATTCAGCATGCAAGACTACACCAGGACTCCTCTGCATTGACCTCTTCTGCTCCTGGCCCCCAGAACCACTGCTAGACTTTACAGGAGCCAAACAAGCCTGCAACACCTGAGATGACCTTACCTTACAACATTGTTTCTCTAGCTCCTTCCAGCAACTGCAACATTTCCACAGCTCAACATCCTCTCAGGTTGGCAAGACTTCAGTTGCACCAAAGAAGCAAGAAGGAATCTTCCTTGGAGTGAAGAAGTCACTCCCCTGCATCCACAGGCACCTAAGGCAACAACATCCGGCTGTTGGGATTTGCTCGCTGCTGGAACTGCGCATGTCCTCCAACACAGGTGGTGGTGATTCTGAGTGGTCCTTTTGGTCCCCTCTGCCTTCTGTCCCCCTGCAGGCCAGAATCACTGTGCCCTGCAACTCTTGCAGCAACTTACGATTGCTTCTTCTCTCTCTCATGACTGCCAAGGGTCAGCCCGGACTCCCCTCAAAAGGTCGAGTCCCCTGGACCTTGCTGGTCCTCTTCATCTCTGCAAATCTTCTTCTGCCTGGATTTGCATGTACTAATGCTTGTTGGTGGTCTACTGGCCCGTCTGCAATCAAAGTGGGATAGCTTTTGCATGACTTCAGGGACTCCTCTGCAGCTCCTGGGCTCCACAGTTGACAATCTTCCACTGTCTACCTAGATCTTTGAACACGTAAGGGCGGTGAGTGGCTCCTACCCCACCTGCACACTCCTGGTTGGACTGGACTCCGTCTCCTTCTTTTGTAGGTCCTCTTCATCCAAAATCCACTTTTGGGTTACACTGGACTAGTCCTGTTCTTACAAACGTCCTTTTCCAAGTCCGCTTGTTAACCTATGGGGAGACCAGGTAACTTACCTCTGCTCTCCTGGTTGCGGGGGTCAGCTAGCTACTCACCTCTTGGAGCGCCAAGTTCCCCTAACTCCTTACTAACTACTCCACATCCTGGGATGGGGGAACCTAACTTCGCATTCCACTATTGTGGTACATGGTTTGGCCTCCCTCTAGGGCCCTAGCTATTTTCTGCTATTTCTTACCAATGCTTGTTGTTTTTTTATGCTAATTCTGGATACTTACTTTGTACATATAGGGCCATATGTACGAAAGGTTTTTCCCATAGACACAGAAATACTTTCGTACATCTGGCCCATAGTGTATACTTACCTCCAGTTGGGGGTCTGCTTATAGTAATCTAGTTCAGTGTTACTGTAATAAAGTACCTTTATTTTTGCAACACTGTGTGGTTCCTTTCATGTGAGATAAGTTGCTGTGTGACTATTGTGGTATTGCAAGTGCTTTATACTCCTCCTAGATAAGACTTGGCTGCACACCACAGCTACCACTAGAGAACCCAGGCTTCTTCAACACTGCAACACTCACTAATAAGGGCTGACTGGACCTGGTATAAGGGGCCTACACCATAGGTCTCCACCACACACCAGGCCAGCCTCGTACATTGGTGGTGCAGCGGTGGGATATGACATTTGGAATTGCTTTACCACTCTCTCACTGGTATTTTTCCACAGGAAAGTGCACCACTAGTCTACAGGTTACACTACACTTGGAAGGATCACTAGGCTTCTAGTTTAGGAAAGATGGAGGTCTGGCATAATCCCTTCTCTTAACTTTTAGAAAGTATAGTTATTTAGTGTAGGTAGATGCACCCACACTACTCTAGGGAAAATGTCTTCAGTAGAAAACATAGCTCAGGCCCAAGACTTTCAGTGCCCAATTTATACTTTTTTAGCACCGCATTTGGGTAATTTGTTTTACACAAAAGTGGCGCAAAGTACAAAATATAATTGAATTTTGAAAGTTTGCGTCGTTTTTGTGTCAAAACATGACGCATATTCAGCACTAAAAAAGTATAAATCAGGCCCTCAGTATGAGGGCCTCACCTTTTAGGAATTGAGGGAGATGTGTGCTTCTAGGAAGCTGAAGACAGGGAGAAATCCCAACAAATCTCTACTCCTAGCATTGCTCCTCCAGGCTAATAGCCAGAGCCCTGCAGGCTATGAAGAGCAGGAGGTAGGGAATGACCATCCAGAATTAGATAGGGTAGACCTCCATTTCACTGGAGGGGGTCAGGAAGAAACTGGGAAACACACCAGTCATGTAGGGAGCACTCATGGCAGTTAGAAAGGGGGGGGGGGCACACCAGTAGGTCCACTTTTACTCCCAGGGGTTTGGTGCAAAGGGTCTCCAGGAGGAGCAGTATATCCTCCACATCTGTCCACACCCATGTCTCAGCAGGTCCGAGGGGGAGTCCCTAGATAGGGAATTCAGCAAACTGAGGCTAGAAGAGGCCAGACTGAGGCTGCAGCAGCAACAGTTGGCTCTAGATAGAGTCCTTTGCAGTGGAGAGGGAACAGCAGAATTTGGGGCAGCAACAGCTTTAGAGAAACTAGGGTCAGGGAGGACTCCTATGACTCCAGAAATCTCAGTAAAATTGTCCCACCTTACAAGGTTGGGGATGACATTCACAAGTGGTTCACTGCCTTGGGTAGGGCATGTAAGGTGCAGAGGGCCCCTCAAAGACAGTGGGCAGCCATCTTGTGGCTTTCCTTTTCTGACAAAGGCAGGGACAAACTCCTCATTGTCAGGGAGGAAGATGAAGACAATTATCAAGTACTTAAGAATGCACTCCTTGATAGATTTGGGTTGACCACAGAGGAATATAGGATCAAATTCAGGAGACTAGGAAGGGTCCTCCCAGGATTGGGTAGATTTTGTGGACAGCTCTATCAAGTACCTGGAAAGCTGGCTGCATGGCAGCAATGTGCCTGATTGTCAGGGCTTGAACAGTCTTCTGGTGAGAGAGCACATTCTTTATAATTGCTTCTCTGATAAGCTGCACCAGTACCTGGTGGACTCAGATCTGAACTCCCCTCAAGAATTAGGAAATATGGCAGACAAGTGGGTTCACACCAGGGTGGGCAGGAAAACTCCTACAGGGGGTGACCAAAAGAAGAAGAATTCTTCCAAGAATCAGGACAAAGGTGGGGATGAATCTAAAGACAAGAAAGAGTCTTCATCAGTCCCACAAATCTCTTCTGGGGGTGGTTCTAAATCCTCCTCCTCGTCCCACAAGAAACCTTGGTCCTGCAGCTGTAGACAGAAAGGCCACAGGGCAGGTGATAGCACCTGTGCTAAGAAGAGCACCAAGCCTGCTAAAACTACTACCACTTCTACCCCTAGCGCTCCCAACATTAGAATTGGTAGTAGTAGTCAGTCCAAGAGTGTAGCTGGGCTCACCCTTGGAACTGTAGTGGGATCTGGGTTAGTAAGAGAGACCACTGAGGCAGTTTTGGTCTCTGAGGGTGGCATTAACATTGCCACCCTAGCTGCTTGTCCCCTTAATATGGGTATGTACAGGCAGCATACTCTTATCAATGGTGTTGAGGCTGAGGCTTAAAGGGACACAGGTACCAGTGTCACAATGGGGACTGAAAGGCTAGTGTCTCCTAACAGCACCTCCTTGGTCACACATACTGAGCTACTGACACTCACAGCAACACTCAATGCCACCCTATGGCTTTTGTTGACATGGGATGGGGGTGGAGGGGTGGGGCGGGTGTTACTGGACAAAAGAAAGTTGTGGTATACACTGACATACCTGTAGAATGATTTGGAGACTTTAGCCTGGGCTGAAGTGGAGTTAGAAGCCCATGCAGGGTATCCCTGAGCACAGCTTTGCTTTAACAAGTGCACGGACCAAGAAACAGGGAGAGCAAGGAGCACTGGAGATTGGACAAATGACCCAGGGTGCTCCCAAAAAGAGAGACAGGCAGGGTAAACACTTACCTCCTGTTCAGACTTCTGATGAGGATCCCACTCCTGAGGGGGAGAATCCTACCCCTTGGGTGGAACCTACACCAGAGGAGCTTAGTGTCGGGACGGGGCCACTCACCTGAAAAGCAGGATGTCTGCAGGGGCGATGGTATGCCCCGACCTCCTGGAACACCTCTCGGCACTTCCTGGTGGACAAAGAAACCCCGGCAGGTGTCCCAAAAGGAAAGGGGGAGTGGAAGAGAAAGAGACAAAACACTGCCACGTGGTGCCAGTCCAGCCAGGCACCCTGTATCTTCGGGGCGCAGGTCGTTGTTGACAGAGTGATAGAGTTAGTGCACTCAACTTCCTTGAAACTGAATCTCTCTTTCTGATATGGGCACGGCAGCCGTAGAATAACACCGGGATGCTCCAGTGCTTTTCTTGGATAATAATAACTGTTGGCACAATTACTAACACCACATTACCAAAAACCCAAACTGAGTACCATAACCATAAGTATTGCGACACTAGTGCTGGCTTCACAGAGATTCACTGTTGCACACTACAATTAGAACTGTGGTTGCACTTATCATGCACAAGACAGACAAACAAGGGCATTAATTGTATCACATATAACTTTCCTGCATGCATGGGGTTAAACTAAAAGGAACAAAAACAGTCCAAGAAATACAAATGTCCACTCTGGGTTTAAACAGTTAGGGTGGCACAGTTTGGTTTGGTTTCAATGTGTGTGTGAAAAACCCTTTAAAAGCAAATTCCTCAAACCTGAAACACAGGCATGAATGACAATTTAATTCCAAGAGTTATGCTATTAGAGAAAGAAAAGTCACGTAAATGCTCTTTTAAAATTGCACTGTCACTTTTTGTAGTACTTGAGCCCAAGCAGATTTCCTGAAGCACATTTAGGCAAGTAACTACAATAATAATGTAGAATGTTCAGAAATGCATTTGTCTCTTCAAGATGAGCACTCTGCCAAAATACAAGGTCTGAAATACACCAGCTGTTCTAGGAAAGCGAGGTGCTCAAAGAACAAACTCCCTGGAGAATACTAGTCACTTAGCTGCAGTCTTTTCCGGAGTGCTGGAGGAATGCCTGGTGTCAGCTGGTACAGGAACGAAGAAAAGAATTGCCTCAAAAGTCCTGAATACGAGGATGACAGCAGGGGCAGGACTGCCAAATCAGATGCTGAGATCAGGAAGCAAAACAAAGCCAAGCAGGGAGGCATGCTTCACTCTGCTACTTATAGCCAATCACAAAAGCAGTTGAGTTTCCACATGTGGATGAGTTACCACACACAATTAGAAGCACATGTCTACAACACACCCAATTAGAAGCACCTGTCTACTCCTGCTCACATTAGCAAGCAAGCATTGGTAAAACAAGCATTGGTAAAAGCAATTGTGTAACACAGCACATTGTTTACTTAGAAACATGAAGGTTTAACCAAGAACAGAAATATGATTGAACCCTAATCCCTGGGGATGCTGACAGATAACGCAGGAGGCACCTTGGTGATTCCTGACACTTAGAGCTAATGCAGCTGAGCTCTTAGTTGCAGGAGGACCCACCAGGGAGGCACTTAGCCTAGAACCTAAGTCCTATCCTACCTAGGAAGTCTGAGGCAGCAAGCTGCAGCTCAGGAAGCAAGGGATGTCAGTGGGACCCCATAGTCTATTGAGACAATAACCTCCTTTATTCTGTAAGAGACCCCAAGCCTGATGCCACCAGGAGGTTGGTCGTTCCTCAAAACTTTAGGGAGTTTATCGACGTTGGCACATGATATTCCCCTTGCAGGCCATTTGGGGCTATGCAAGACTAGGGACAGACTTGTCCCTCACTTTCACTGG
Organism: Pleurodeles waltl; assembly: GCF_031143425.1. Taxonomy (NCBI): domain Eukaryota; kingdom Metazoa; phylum Chordata; class Amphibia; order Caudata; family Salamandridae; genus Pleurodeles; species Pleurodeles waltl. The sequence continues at coordinate 545,180,941 of NC_090440.1, read as the reverse complement.
CCTCACATGTCTGATGATACAAAGGAGTTTTGTCGCTCCTGTTACCTGTCAAGCCAGTGGCAAGACAGGTGGCACTCCAAAGGCCCCCTAATTCTACTACCAGTGGTCGGAGTACCCTTTGAGAGGGTAGGGGTGGATATTGTTGCCTGCCTGGACCCTCCAACTGCATCTGGGAGCAGGTTTATTCTGATGGTGGTAGACCATACCACCAGGTACCCAGAGGCAATTCCCCTTAGGATCATTACAGCTCCTGCAGTGCCAAATGCCCTCCTAGGAATCTTTTCCAGAGTTGGTTTCCCTAAGGAGGTGGTATAAGACAGAGGTTCCAACTTCATGTCTGCATACCTCAAAACCATGTGGAAGGAGTGTGATGTAACATATAAATTCACCCCCTCTTATCATTCACAAACAAATTGGTTAGTTGAGAGATTCAACAAAACCCTCAAAGGCATGATCATGGTACTCTCAGAGAAACTCAGGAGGAGATGGGATGTTCCACTGCCTTACCTCCAGTTCGCCTACAGGGAAGTTCCACAGAAGGGAGTTGGCTATAGCCCCTTTGAGCTTTTGTTTGGACATCCTGCTAGGGGCCCACTTGTCATTGTGAGGGAGGGTTGGGAGCAACCTCTCAACCCCCTCAAACAGGATATAGCAGATTATGTACTATGCCTAAGATCCAGAATGGCTGAGTACATGGAGAGGGCATCTAAAAACCTTGAGGCCAGCCAAGAACGGCAAAAGCAGTGGCATGACCAAAAGGTCGTGCTGACTGTTTACCAGCCAGGACAAAAGGTCTTGGTCCTAGAGCCGGTGGCTCCCAGGGCATTCCAAGATAAGTGGAGTGGTACTCCCACTATTATGGAGAAGAAAGGTGAGGTCACCTATTTGGTTGACCTAGGCACTCCCAGAAGCCCCCACAGGGTGTTTCATGTGAATTGCCTGAAGCCTCACTACAACCGGGCTGACATGACTTTGCCCAAGGCAACTGATGAAGTTCAGGAAAAAGAAAGTGACCCTCTCCCTGATCTCTTCTCTCACAACCTAGTACATGGCTCAGTGGAGCGAATAGTTCTTGCTGTCTGCCTTCCTGACCAGCAAAAGGATGACTGTAAAAATCTCCTGGGTCAGTTCACTGAACTGTTTTCCTTGGTCAAACCACCTGGTGTGAACACACCATTGACACAGGTGACAGTCTGCCTGTAAAAAGTGAAATATATAGACAGCCTGACCATGTCAGAGAGTGCATCAAAGCAGAAGTGCAAAAGATGCTTGGCTTAGGAGTCATTGAGCCTCCAGACAGCCCTTGGGCTAGTCCTGTAGCATTGGTACCCAAGCCTCACTTTAAAAATTTTAAAAGAGAGATGAGGTTATGTGTTGACTACGGAGGCCTCAGTACAGTCACCAGGACAGATGCTAATCCAATCCCTAGGGCACATGAGCTGATAGATACTCTGGCTGCTGCCAAGTATCTCAGTACATTTGATTTAACTGCTGGATATTGGCATGTCAAATGATCAGATAATGCCAAACCTAAAACAGCATTCTCAAAACCGACAGGCATTATCACTTTACAGTGATACCCTTTGCTTCGAAAAATGCCCCTGCAACATTTCTAAAGTTGGTGAAGAAAATTCTCCAAGGCCTGGAAAGCTTTAGTGCAGCATATCCAGATGATATAGCTGTCTTTATCTCCACCTGGGAGGATTACCTGGTCCACCTTGGAAATGTACTTGAGGCCCTGAAAAAGGCAGGTCTCACTATCAAGGCAAAGGCATCAAAATGCCAGATAGGGCAAAGTGGTTTATTTGGGCCACCTAGTTGGTGTAGGCCAAATTCAGCCACTCCAGGGAAAAATCCAAACCATAATGTATTGGTTGGCCCTCCTATTCAAACCCAAGTCAGAGCCTTCTTAGGCCTGACTGGGTACTACAGGAGATTCATTAAAGGGTATGGCTCCATCGCAGCACCCTTAAATGACCTCACATCCAAAATGATGCCAAAGAAAGTCTTGTGGACAGCTTGCTGCCAGAAGCCTTTGATGACCTGAAACAGGCCATGTGCTCTGTACCAATTCTCAGGAGCCCTGACTACTTCGAAAACGTAATTGTCCAGACAGATGCTTCTGAAGTAGGGATAGGGGAAGTACTTTCATAACAAAGAGGGCCAGGATCAACTGTTGCTTTTATAAGTAGCAGGATGACCCCCCCCCAGAGAAAAGTGTTGATCAGCCATTGAGAGGGAAGCCTTTGCTGTGTCTGGTCCTTGAAGGAGGTGCGGCCATAACTGTTTGGCACTCACTTCCTTGTTCAAACAGACCACAAACCCATCCAATGGCCTAAGCAGATGAAAGGTGAAAACCCCAATTTGTTGAGGTGGTCCATCTCTCCACAGGGAACGGACTATACACTGGAACATAGACCTGGGAGTTACTGCAGATGGACTCTCCAGATAGGTCCACTTACATAATGAACACTCAACTGGGTAAGGTTAATCTTAATGTCTTTCACTTGGGGGGAGGGGGCTGTGTAGGAAAGTCACTCTTTTTGGCATGGTTACCCCCACTTTTTCTGTTATCAGTGTGCTTAGACTGTTATCACTGGGATCCTGCTAACCAGGACCCCAGTGACTGTGCTCTCTACTCTACATTTGGTTGCTTTGGTACTCTTTACACCCCATAATTGGCATACTGGTGTACCCCTTTAAGTCCCTAGTATATGATACTTAGGTACCCAGGGAATTGGTACACCAGGGGTCCCCCGTGGGCTGCAGCATGTATTATGCCAGCCATCGGAGCCCATGAAAACTGTGTTTGCAGGACTACCATTTGCAGCCTGACTGAAAAGGTGCATGCACCCTTTCACCGTTGGCCTCTACACCAGGTCACTGTAAGTCACCCCTATCGTGGGCCCTTCCAGCCCTAAGGGCAGGGTGCAGGTCCCTGTGTGTGTGGGCACCCCTACAGGAGCAGAGGTGCCCCTTCGCACTCCAGTTCCAATTCCCTGGACTTCGTAAGTGCGGGGAAGCCATTTTAGCTATGTACTGCCCATAGGTCACAACCTATGGTCCAGCTACATAATTCTAACTCCGAACCTAGGCACATTTGGTATCAAAAATGTCAGAATCAGACCCCAATACTGATGTTGAATGTGAACTAAATCTCAAGGTACTGAAACTTACCATCAGAGGCCCATCCCTGCAACCATTGTTGGGTGGCATAATTTAATTAGAGGTAAAATCCCCGTTTTATTCTTAGCGAGAGTAGGCCAATAATACTGATAATTCTATAGAGCAGGTACAGCTGTCTGGACTTTTGTGGTTAAAAAAAAAAAAAAAGAAAACAGAAACTTGGCTGTATATGCTGTTTGGAGTGCCTTAAAATGAAAGGATATGCTTGTGGCAGTAGGATAATTCTTGAATGCAGATAGAAAAACTAAATGAGGACAGCCTTGGCCAAAGAAGAAAAGACATATCAAATACGATGTAATTTACTCCATCTTCAGCTAAAAGCTGTGAATAAAGTACCATTACCATCACTATGTATAAATATTGGTCAACATCAACTTACTTTTTGTTGCATTGAGCAAAGGAAAGACCATGATAGTTTATCAAAGGCCACTAGGGAATCCATTTTATATGTCACAAAAAAGTTGATAGTTCTCGCTGACTATACTGTTTCTGAGGAAACCTGTTTGAGATGTTCATATTAGTTTTTGTATTAGTTTTTCCAGTCTCATCACTAGGATCTTGGAATAAATCTTGCAGTACGAATTTATTAAATGGATGGATCTGTAGTTTTTGGTTAGATGTGTGTCTTTACCTTCTTTTGAGGACTACAAAGTTGGCCTCAGATGCTCAGCCAAAGACTTCACCAGTGCTTACAAAGTAGTGAAATAGGGTTTCTAGAGAAATGTAATAGTTGAAACTGTATTTATAGAACAAAATGAGTAACTGTCCGTTCCTGGAGAACAGATTGAACTGTCTTATAGGTTTCTTAATTTTTGATTAATGAGTGTCTTTCTTAATCAGAAAGGGTGGGGAAATTACAATTTTCCAAGTTAGCTAAACATTTATTTTCTGCTACTGACGTATTTGGGGCAGAAGGTTTGGAGAAATGGTGGTGCTATGCTTGGTTCTGGATTTCCTCAGAAACTAGGATGGCTTCAACATGTGGTTTAGTCTATCTGAATTTTAGGTAGACTGAAAGGTCTTTGCCTTCCTTGCTGAGTCTGCAGTCTTTTAACTTGATGCACTTGGATCCAAGTAAGGGCTCTAATGCTGAGTCTTGTTCTTTTCACATTTTGTTTTTTCAGACATTTTTTAGATATGTTATACCCTTGATATGGTTGTCAATTTGTTTGATATCTTTGTCATAGGTAGCTTGTTTCACCACATCATTATTCCTATAACGACCCCCTCAATGTAACTTGAAGGTCTTCCTAGAGGGTCAGGTTGGATGAGCAATATGCTGCATTTTCCCTGAGATATGTAGCTAGTCATTAATTGTATTCAGAGCTGTCAGGTCTTCATCTGTTCGTCATTTATTCTCCAAATTTCTTGATTTGGATTAATATCAATAATCAGAGAAATAGAAGCATGGTCTAAAGCTACGTTCTTGAAGCAGGTGGATTAAACTTAAAGATAAATCATTATTGTGAGAACAGATCTGGAGTGCAATACATGCAGAATTCCTACTCTCAGTGTTGAAAACTATCTATGCATCTGAGATTTGGGGTGACGAACACAGACTGCTCCTCTGTGTGGTTTGGTGGTCTAAATTTACAGTGTGAATACCTGTGGGAGATGCCACTGATCGAAGACTGAAAGTCCCCCCCACCTATCCTTCCCAAATAAAATGGGGCTAATGCCCTATCTCAGTCCACAGAAGTAACAAGTTTAAAGTTTAATATTGGGAATGTTGTATTCCTTTAACAGTCAAACAAAAGACACAAGTACTCTGTGTTGTATTAACACAATAAACAGCATTAACTCAAGATTACAGTAGGGCATTAGTGATCTACTCAATCTAGTGCTTGGTTTAGAACGAACTTGAAGAGAACTGAGGTTATTATAAAATACTCAATAACTTGTGTTTACATTTAACTATAGTAGTGAGTACAAGAGCTGTAACAGCTTACATATGTTACTTTGACTGTGGAGTGCTAGGCATTTCTTGTGGCATATCACTGTGTCTTTGACATAGTTTTAAGTAATGCTGATCCTGAAACCATTCTTCATGTGTTACAATTTGGTCAGTATGCTGGTATCTTTCAAAGGTATGAACATCAGTTTTTGAGTTTTCGGATTTTTTTTTTTTTTTTAACAGGACCTTAATGGGGTGTTCAATCTTGGCATTTATTGCAAAGGTAATTCCTAGAGCTTTTGGTACACAGGTATTCAAAAACTCATTTAGTATGTGGAGCTTACTTTTTTGCCGTCAGGTAGCCCAGATATATAGAGTTTTCTTCTCCTTTTGCAGTCTTCAAGCTTTCTGATCTCCCTCTGGAGGATCAGAATAATTTTTTTAATTTGTCAGCTTAAAGTTGCAATGAAGAGCCCACAAGATGACTTATTCTGGATTTGGGTTTGAAAACAGATAGTTTGCTCTCTAAAGCCAATTCTGATGAAAGACATTATGGCTCGTATTTATACTTTTTTTGCGCCACATTTGCACCATTTATTTACACAAACGCGGTGCAACTTACAAAATACAATTATGTTTTGTAAGTTTGCGCCACTTTTGCGTCAAAAAATGGCACAACTGCGGTGCAAAAAAAGTATGAATATGGCATGCCAATCTGTCTTAGTGCTTTGCACCAGGCCATGTACTGCTGTTTTGATGATAAGGTCCAAGTGGAAACTGGAATCTTGTTTCTCTTTGACAGGGTAGTCTGGAATCTGGGTTTCAGCCTTATTGCGCTTCAGATCACTTTGTGAGTTTTTTCCCTCCTTCATTTCACAATTATACAACCTTATGATGAGATACAATGTTAGGGGAGTGCAATTATGGAATACAGTGCAGAACCACAACAGCGATGATGTTGGTAAATAAACACCCAAGAGCCAAACAACATGATGTGGCCTGTGGTTCTGGACCTTAGTTTCTCTTTGTTGTGGTTCACAGCCTCTACTTCACTGTTAGTTGTGTTCTTTTTAGAGCAGCCATTTAACTGGTTTGAACAGTAAAAGTATATGCTGCTGATTTCCATTGCTTGTTTATATACCTTCAAACTAGTTCACTGTGACATTTGGTATAGCAGGTTTCATCTACACTGCATAAGTGAGAAGTGGGTGGAAGTCAGTGCTAGTAAATGTGGTGATGAGTGGATCAATTGCTTGATTCCAAGCAGTCCGATGACGGTAACATTATTGGGAATGGATGCCAGTCACCATCATGAGCATGTATGCTAGGGCAGCACGTTGTTGGGTGAGCCATTTTCTTCAGTATTAAAAGGTGCTCCTTTGTTGCTCAATTTACACACAATATATTCAGATTGCATATGGTGCTGTTGGCAGAGATCCAGATAGTCACAACAAACATTTCATAAGAGATGACAGTATGGGGGGGGGAGACCCTAACCCTATACCCTCATCCTCCATTGGCTTAACTCATATACCCAAGACAGGCAACCCTTAATCTTATATCCTTAACAGTATTCCTTTTACTCTGTACCACTAAGCTTTAGACATATCTTCAGTCTCTAATGCCACAGCATTAAATCCTTTACCCCCAAATCATGTAGCCTTAGCTTTTTACCATAAACCATTAACTCCTATACCTCAAGACTAAATCCTATTCATCAGGTTCTTAACCCAATAACTTACACATACACCCTATCCTCCACATCCTTAACTCTATAACCTAAACCAAATATCCTAAACACTTGACCCTTCCACCATACCCCCCTTAATTTTCCATAAACATTTCCTCCTATACCCCAAAACATTTTTCCAACATCTAATGCTATACCCTTAACTTCCATATTTTTATCCCCATACCACAACTTAAATCTATACTCCAACCTAAGAACCCTCAATGTTAATTCTATATGCAAAAATGCTCAACCACATTCTCTTAATATCCATACGGCTAGCCCTTAATTTTGTACTCCTTATGATGTTCCTTTAATCCCAAAACCTTAATCTTATACTTTTAACTCCTAATCCTTTTCACACTGTCCTTACTTCAATATATTTTAGACTTCAATATATTTTGGGAACAAACACTTTGCAAAGCATTTCTTTTTCAAACTATGTATTTTTAGAACTAATAACGGAAGTCCTTTTTTTTTTTTTTAAAGAAATGTTACTTCTGAATCAATTCTGTTTTAGCATTTTAAGGCTTCATCTGTGCAGTTCAGCTAGACCTACATTTGGCTAATGTTAGTAAGCACAAAAACTAAAGCAAAAGGTAGAATTCACAACAAGCAAGACATATCTGCATCCCCTGTTCATACCCTCCCCAGCTCCCACACACCCACGATCCAGTACTGTAGGAGCCACAATGTCTTCCCAGGACATCACTTGCCACCACTTATTTCTAAGGAGACATTCCAGAAAATTCCACCATAAGCCTCAATGATGTTGACTACAAAATCTCGAGTAAGGCCCTCCCAAACTGGTTACTACTGCAGCTCCCAACTCTGATGCACCCTGACCAATGTGGGTTTATCCCCAACAGAGGCACTTCATTTAATATAGGTAAGCTCTGCCAGACCATGCGTGTGGTCGAGGGTTGTGAGGGGGTTCCCAGTGGTGGTATCCATGGACTTCAAGAAGGCCTTTGACACCCTTGGATGGCCGTATCGTACAGCTGTCCTGGAGGCCTTCATGATGGGCCCTGAGTTCCTGGGTTGGGTCCGACTGTTCTATACAACACGCCAAGGCAGGGTGCAGACGGGCACCAGCTATCCCATCAATTCCACTTAGGCAGGGGCACATATCAGGGCTGCTCATTCCCCGGTGATTTTTGCGCTAGCTATGGAGCCCTTGGCTGCTCTACTACGGGCAAAGGGCCCTAGGTGGGGTATAGTAATGGGCCCACATTGGCACGTAGTCTCACTCTACACAGATGACGTCAAAGCATACATGTGGCGTCCAGAAAGGAAGTTTCTGGCCCTCTTTGCTGCATTGGACGAGTTCGGTGACATGGCAGGCCTGCGGATGAACTGGGAGAATCTTGCTTTTATCTCATGCGGAAGCTGGAGCACACAGACACAGAACACATTCAGATGGACCGCCTGTCCTGGCAGCTTAACACATTTCGGTACCTTGGGGTGCCTATTTATCACACAGACCACGACTTTCTAGAAGGCAATCATGGCAGGGCTCTCGAGCCGGTGAGGTGGTCCCTGGGCTTCTGGACATGCATGTCCCTGTGTTGCACATCCATCGCGAAGATGCTGATACTCCCACAGCTCATTCTTCACAGCAGTGCCTGTGCTCCACACAAGGACTTATTTTAGAGACCTGTAAAGCTTGATTTCTGTCCTTATATGGGGAAGAGCATGTAAGTGAGTATCTATCTGTACACTGCAGTGGTCACTGCTGGAAGGTGGCCTGGGAGTGCCTGAACTAGAGGAGTGTTATTTTGCAGCAGCACAGCTGCAGTGCCCAATATATTGGTTGAGGGGTGGTGTGATGGGCAAGGTGCAGCAATAGCTGAAGAGTTGGGAAACATGAGATTGCTAGACAGATGGTGTCCCATGGTGGCCCGTCCAGAGGCCTGAACCAGCTGGCAAGGCCAATATTTGTTGGAAGAGATATATTCAGCTGTAGCATGTGATGCCACCATATGCTCCACAGCTCCTGATTTGGTGTATGCCAAGTCTGTGGACCCTGCTGGGGGACCCACGATCTAGGACAATGGCGAGAGGTGGAATTATTGATCTTAGGGGGACCTAAATAATGATAACACTCTGTGCTCCTTCCAGGACTTGCAGAATGTCAATAGTCTAAATTCTGGAATATTTTTAATGTACAATCCCCTAGTACTGAAACTCAGACGTATTTGGAGGGCAGGCCAGAAAGCCTGCAATGTGTGCTGACCCACAGATTGTCCCACAGAGCAGTCATGGTGCTCTATACAGCATTGCAGACCATGTACGTCACTCTCTCAATGTTGGGTAGACCCAGGTGGAAAGAAAGGCTAGGCACTGTCCTGTCTGATAAACAATGGGGGATGGCGTTCGAACAGGTCAAACGAGTGTCCTGTAACACGCAACTTAAATTTACCTAATTCAATTACTTAATACCTTACACCCCACCAACTACACAAGATGTTCCTGGGAGTGGCCACAATATATCCGTGACGTGGCCACCAGAATGTGACCTTCCTTCATATGGTGTGGGAGTGCCACCCATGGGCACAGAGCAGGGTGCAGGTCATGGAGCACATATTAGAGATATAGGAAATGCCTGTTCCTCCAGATCCTCTGTTTTATTTGCTAGGCATCACTAAACACTCAAAACGCACTAAATCTCCACTAACACTAGCTGATCTAGTAATGGCCCTTTTTAAGCAGCTGATAGCTACGTTATGGAAGGCGGGGCGCAACTGCCATTGATTGATTGATTTCTGGCTCCGGGTCGTGCTCCAATGGGTGACTGCTGAGACAGATGCCATGACGCGATATCCCAGAAGACTGTTCTAAAGTATTACTTGCAGTGGTAGCAGGCTTCATAGTACAGATGCATGCTTTAAAGGGGAAAATATTTAGCATCCCATTTATTAAACACGCATTGACAAAGCCAGTAGGTCTCACTTACGCAAGAGCTATTGGCTTTGCCAATGTGTTTTAGCGATGGTGTACATGGCTAAAAGTTAGTGGCACGGTGGAGTGTCAGAGTGGAGTGGTGAACAGTGGAGTAAAGTGTTGTGTATTGGAGTGGCATAGAGAGGACTGGTGTAGAGTGCTCTGGCGTAGAGTGATGCAGAGTGTAGTGGCACTGAATTCAGCGGCGTACAATGCAGCATTGTAGAATGCACTGGCCTGGATTAGAGTGGTGCATAGTAGAGTAGTGTGGCACAGAGGGCAAAACAGAATCAAGTGGCATAATAGAGTGCAGTCGTGTAGAGTGAAGCAGAGTAGAGTTGTGGAGAGTGCAATGTTGCAGAGTAGTGTTAAGAGTGCAGTGGTGCACAGTAGAATAGCGTACAGAGCAGTGGCATAGAGTACAGTGATGCAGAGTGCAGTTTCGTAGAGTGCAGCGACAGTGCAGTTGTGTATGGTGCATTAGCATAGAGGGCGTGGTTAGTAATAGAGTGCAGTGGAATTGCGCAAAGTGGAGTACAGTGGCATAGAGTAGATTATTTCAGAGTAAAGTTGCGTAGAGTGCAGTGGCACAGGGTAGAGTGCAGTTGCATAGGGTGCAATGGCAGAGTAAAGTGGTATAGGGTGCAGAGGTGCAGATTAGAGTGGCGTACAGTGGACTGGCGTAGAGTGCAAGGGCAGAGTTGCGTGTTGCAGAGTAAAGCGCATTGGTGTAGTGTGTTTTGAAATAGAGTGCAGTGTTACAGAATGGCATAGTGTACAATGGCGTACAGCGTAGTTGTGCAGAGTAGATTGGTGTGGCCAAGACAGGAGTAGTGTAGAGTGCAAAGAGTGCACTGCATAGAGTGGAGCGATACAGAGAAAAGAGGCATAGCGTGAAGTGGCATAGAATACAGTGGAGTAGTGCAGAGTGGTGCAGAGTAGAGTGCAGCAGTGTAGAGTGGTGCAGAGTAAAGTGGAGTGGCGTAGAATGGAGTATCTATGGTGTGGTAGCACACTGCCATTACGGGCAACATATTTTCGATTGAAATAACCATTACTTTTGCACAGACATACAGTTTTACTAATAAAACTATACAGTGCACAGAAGAAAATGTGTGGAAATTGCACCACGTAGTGTAATGATTTGTTTGATCATATCAACGTATTTGATTCCAAAACACTCAGAAATTAAAACAAAATGTGCTTCATTTGTGTTTCTAATTATATTTTCTGAATTACTTACAAAGTTCATTTAAATGTTGTTGTGTGCTAGAAAAAAACTTTCCTGTCACCATCCAGCACGAGTGTCACATAAATCCTCTCACTTTGAAATCAGAGGAAGAAAATTAAACAAGCCCTGGAAGACAATGCCTGACATTTGACCTCAGTCTTTGAATGCACAGCAAATGCGACAAGATAAGAACAATATTTACAGGCCTGTTTACAGAAAGGGAAGACTCAGCAGGATATTGTAATTAAAGTTTTGGCAGGGGAAGGTACGAACTGGAGCTGGACAGCCTAAAACAAATAAAGCCAGGAAATGCAAATCAAGAAAAGGTGAGTTCTAAACCACAAAACCAATGGCAAGCAATGGGCAGAATGCATTCCTAGGTCAACTTTCTGAATGTCCCCAAGATGTCGTTAGCAAACCAGACAGTGGGCTGCAACCTAAAAATGGGGCAGCACAGTGCTAAAAAAAAAATAAAGCAACAAAGTGCAATGATCGAAGTTTCTGTAGCAATGCACTAAGCACAGAGAGCACTGCAGAGCCACGTGTGTTAAGATGACGCAGCATTTCGCTTCCCCAGGGCTGGCACTCAAATAGGATGTCCAGTGCCATACACACACCTTGCATTATAGTGAAAAGGTGTGTGCTTCATGTCTGACATAGATTTTGAACTGGAAGGATACCTCTTCAGTAAAAACACAAACTTTAAAACTTTTCACACATTGGATGTGTGGTGTTCAGTGAAGCACACCTGCAAGTGAAAAACGTTACTACAAATAAAAACATTCTCCTTGCTAGCACCTGCCTAGGATGGTAGTGTAGGAACACCCATTTACCAACCAGGGGACGTCCCTTTGATGCAAACTAGGTCAAAGCAGCTGAACTATTTACGCTCCTGTTTTAGGGCTACTTTCCTGCACAAAAATATTTTGCACTTTAAAGAAAATACTTTATCGTCGACACAAAGTATTAATAAATCAGCCCCTTTGCATTTGTGTTAGGTTCAGTCAGCCCAATATAGATGTCGTTTCAGGAAATCCTGTCATAATTGTTGCACCTGTCAAATTCAGACGTCAACAATTCTTCGGTTTAAGTGCCCTTAGCAGGAATCTCAAGATACGTACATTTATCTGGTTAGCATTTGCTCCCCAGGAGTAGGTTGCTTCAGGAATTTGTGACGTTCTTTATCAGATGTTTCCATCAGTGCGGATAGATCCGCCTTCATTAAATCATGGTTTTAGAAACATTCGAAACCCTCTTTCAGACCATGGATTAGGCTTTGAAACGAACGCTGCCACTGAAGATATGTTCCTTCGGGTCACTGCTTCAACCAGGCAACGTGGGGAAATTCAAGTGTTCTTTATTACAATAAAAACAAACTGACCCTTGGTACAAACTAACGTTCCCTACCAAAAATACCAAAGGTATTCCATTCTCAATGGAAAGGCGCATGTGTCAGTGGTCTTTCCACACCCTTCCACTGCAGCATAAGTCTTTCCAATCCCTCGATAAGGGGCAAGACCATAAAAAGTTTGTCAGTCGAACCCGTTATTCGTTTCCTTAAGCAACAGTGGTTAATCCCTTTCGAAGTAAAGGATCGCAGCATACCTTATTTTATACCATGCCAAAATTTGCCTGACCTCTGCCTCAAAAAGTGGGCATTCCACCAGCGGCATGACCAGCACTTTTTTTTTTTTTTTAAACTGTTATATCTTTCACATACATTACCAAAACAGCAACTTGGCCCAACTCCTGAACGACAGCAGGTACTGCACAATATATTTTTAATTAGGATAAACAGCATAGCAATTATCAACAGCATTAGATGCCATCGTATTGCTTTTGCCGTTATAATTCAGTGTCCAGCTCATGTCACTCCTTACTTGTTCATAAAGGTGAACGGCTTTCATCAGCAATCCAGCCTGGATTGGAGTATGTTGTCTTCATCCAGGAGCCACGTAGATCAGAAAATACTTGGTTGATGGGGAATACCATCACACTGCACATATGCAAGTAAGTAGTGTCCACACGCAACATGTTGGACTACAACAAGAGGAGGAAACGAGCAGACACCTTTAGGGAGAAACTGAAGTTTTATCTCACTGAGCATGCTCAGGCAATTGAACACTATAAAAGGAAGGCACCTCCATCAACCCATGCTTCACAACTGTTCCTTCCAATATTTAAGTATGCCAGCTCATCTCTGCGCCCTTGATATTCCTCTTATTTGAAAGTGTGCCCCAGCCTTATCTTTAGCCTATAAATTCCCTCCCACCTGGTCCGGAAACAGACGTCTCAGTTTTGCCAGGTTCTTTCTCCAGCTGTCCACTCATTGCCTCCGACCTTTGCCTCCTAACTTCCCTATTCATCATTGATTGACAGTCATTCTAATCGTTGACTCTGTTTTTAACACTTCACTTCATCCTTTCTGGATTCTGTTTTCCTTACTGGCCAATTGTGCAGCCTTGCCCTGATCGACCACCATAGTGTCATGTCAGAAGTGGTATTCTTGAAAACTGATTCTGGACTTTTATCATTCCGAGAGTCAGTGCGGTCTCCTGTTAAAATCAGAGGTACTCTCACTCTTAAAGTGAGGGTCATCCTTCTCTGCCTACTCAGTTTCAAATTCATGCATATGAATCTATGAAAGACCAAATATTGGAGAAGTAATAGTTTTCTTATCCATAACAAGTTCTCAAGCTTGAGTATCTTTCACTTGAGTTCCTACCTCCCGCCACATTTGAAGCTTCAGGATCTTTACACTTGGTGTTTAAAAATCTAAGCTGCATGCAGTCTAATGCTCCACTCCCTCACCATGGACATTTGCCAATAGCAAGTTCCCATTGGAAACCCCAACAAAGGGAAATCCAGAACTCATCTAGGGAAGTTCCAAAGCCCCCATGAAGAGGTACAACAGGCAATCATCAGTGGACATAGCAGCACAAAGAGACAGTCAAGTAGCCCTTCCCCTTCATCTTGTTGGCAAAAGACCTTTGGGTCCGCCTACGTACTGAATCACAGGACCCACATGCACTACTGTAAAAGTCAAAACTGAGGGCAACATCAGCTGCTCTGCTCCCCTCAACTTGACAAGTGAAATGACGGAGTAGACCTCTAATCAATGAAGAAATGACTGGATCCTGTTGTGGACACATCAATGTGAGCTACTCTCTCAAGAGTGGACAGCAGGCACAGGGCTCTACAAAGCACGAGCTAGCTTCGGCACTTGGCCCTGCAGGAGTTCAGAAAAGCCAACACAATCCACTGGACTGCCACATAGCAGCCTGTTGGTGCGCAGTGTTAAAAAAAACAACAGAAGGTGCTATTCTGCAAAACACTGATAGCATCTACAAGAACTTCCCAATGCACATTTGGAAGAACACTTTAAGCAGCTTGGTGCAGGAGGGTGTCTGTAAATGGATGATAAGAGGCCCTGTACAGCAGTCTTGAAGCACATAGCCAGCTTTTGGTGAATGAAACAAAAGGCCTGAAAGAAATTCATCTAAAACACCCCGACCGAGGTTCCTTACAAGGCATGTCTGAACTAGAATCTGCCCAGCACAAAAATCATGGCAGTTGGAAGGGGCCAGAAAGGACCACTGATAAGCAATATGCTAGCAGTCACCTCACTGAAGGATATTATTTAAAAAAAAACAAAAAAAAACAGTAAAGATATCACAACTCAGTCACGAGACGACACCCTGAGAAGCCAGTGGCAACGACATGACAAATGCCATCTCTCATGAGTTACTGGATCAATTCTTGAGGGAGTTCAGGAAAAGGTGGGCACCATCCGGAACGATCTGAAGGCATGCCACCAAGACTTACTGAAAGGTGTGGCTGATCTGGGACACCAGGTTTAAGATCTAGAAACAATGGTTCATGAGCAATCCAAGGAATTACAACATGTTGACAACATAATCCTAATCCTAAAAGACCAATACGAAGAGCTGGTGCTGTGGCACAAGGACTGGGAAAAAAAGCTTGTGCTCCAATAATATTTGGGTAAGAGGCCTACCCCGGGAAGCGAAGATCAGGATGTGCAAAACACCCCCAATATCTCCACCACCACATCTGCAATTGCCCAGCAGACACTGATCCACCTAGAATAATCATATAGTGCCCAGCGCGCCCATGACAAAAAAAGAAAAGTAATCATGAGCCTTGTCCAAGAGATGGGATCAGTAACCTCTAAAGGACAAAAAAATTGTATTACACCACAACTTGGCCACCTTCACCCTGAAAAGGCAATGAAATTTCTGCTCATTGAAGACCCCGTATCAATGGCGACACCTGTTCATGCTAATCTTCATGGATATAACTAACCACTTTTGACTCACCCAATTGAACAAGGAACATGTCATTTGGGCCTGTCTGATGAGGCACAATAAAGATAGCCAGAGAGAGGAGCAACAAGGAACCAAAGCCAACTGATACGTAAGGTGGAAGGTCGACCAAGGCTGCTGTAGGATAACACCATCCCTGCCCAAGAATGAGACAGCCAAGTCTGGGGTACTCCAAGGTGTACAAAATCTAGAAGGAGTAGGTGTTAAAGACGTGCAAGACTGCTGTGTGGCTAGGAGTCTTTTGGAGACCGACACCTAGCATCACACCTGGAGCAAGGGACAAAAAAAAAAAAAAAACAGGTAGGCAGATAACTCATGTTACTTAACTCACAGCCCTTCGGCTAAATTGACAGGTTGAAAATAATTAGCTTTAAAGTGAAAGAGGACAATGAACCAGTAAAATGGCTAACAATCCCCAACTTCCTTCAGCAAAGCAGGGAGGATTGCTCTCATTCAAGAGACCCACCTACCTAAAAAAGACCAAATTGTTCTCGAGACCCTTCCCCACATACTTCTTCTCAGGCTCTGAAAACAGACCAGGGGTGGTGATAATCCGCAGCACCAACTTGCACATGTAACATAACTGCAATATATGCCCTCAGCACCAATCAGGAAACCTTTGAGTCTGCCATTGCTGAAATTTTCAGACACGCTGAAAAGGAAGTCATTGTGGGTGGAGACAGACTACTATGGTAGGCACTCAGGATCATTCACACAAGAGGTCTGGGGACAAGAAAATGGCATTCCAAAGAATCAGAAAGTGGCTGAACGAGGTAGGCCTTGTAGACATTTGGAGCATAATCCATGGGGAAGAATCAGACTACACCTAATGGCCTGGTTAAAGCCCCCGCCAACCATGCATCAATCACACTATCACTTACCACACCATAAGCACTCCAACTGGAGGATCAATTACTTCCTATGACATGGGCAGACAGTGCGAGTGAGGATTTCATGGCAGTAAGCAACATAAAAGGCGGCAAAATGGCCACACCCTAGGACTCACTTAAGGCAGTCATAAGAGGTCACTGTAGATCAGCTGCAGACCACCTTAAAATGAGAGCCAAAGCAATGGCTTGCCTAGAAGACCAGCTACGAGACCTAGAGGATGAACACACAAATGCATCCTCTGGAAGGTGTAGAGAAAAATCCTAGTGCTCTGAGACCAAGTATCAGCCTTGGTTCTCAACAAGGCTGAATGCTCGTACATTAGAACTAAACAAAAATACTACCCACCCATGAATTAAGAAGGCGAAGTACTGGCATCGCAACGGAGAGCCCAAGCTCACAGGTAATGGGTTTAGGAGAACCCTAACAGAAAATCAAGCAATCGATTGCCTTTAGAGACTTATACCAACCACTGTATACTCAACAGCCAGAATCGGCTAAAGATACAAAGGAAGACGTGCTGAGTACTAGCTCCAGGCTCTTGATGGGATAACCCCTGTGACCAGATGACTTCCCTAATTTACTCTACAAAACCTTCTGTGCTCACCAATCACCGCTAGTGAGACTTTGGGAATATGAATTGGGGACTGTCATTATGCAGAATGCAAGAGTGGTGATCCCTAAACAGGGTAAGGACCTATCCTGGTACGCCTCCTACAGGCCTGTCTCACTCACAGACATGAGCATAAAGCTGTTCACAGGCAACCTGGCTGCAAAGCTAAACCCCCTTCTTCCGCATACAGCTTTCATCACAACCTCTTGAAATAATTAAAAACTATTAGCCTCCTTTAAAACCAATGTCTTAAAGTCAGGCGTTGCCACTTCACCCTCTGTCTCACTAGAGGGAGGAGCGACAGAAGCTAATTCCAGTTGAATGGTACACAAAAAACTGGGCATTCATATAGCATGCTTAATGCCACAAATAACTGCTCTTACTTAACACCCCCGCTTCAGAAGGAACTCCTTCAGACTTTCAGAGGTGGCACAACTCCCACTTCTTATGGATTGGTGGAGTAGCTATAATTAAAATAGAATACCTACCTAGACCCATTTATCTTTTCCAAGCATTCCCCCTCTCCCTAGTGCCACTGTAATAGTTTCATCCAACAGGAGAAACAAATTATAGAGTTGAGTTGCTAGCAGACGCCTCTAGAAACTGGACTCACAAGGTAGTATGGCGCTTCCATTCGCCTCTGCTTCTAGGCAACACAACTCTGATTCCTAGAAGAGTGTGAGTCCAAACAATAGTGTTTTGTAGACCACGTGAGAGCAGTGGTCCCCTTTCATGGCTTTCAACAGCCCAAAGAGGTTGGGCCTCTATACTCCTCACCCAACACTAGAACAACAGTTGTGACCTGGGACAAACTAAGCAAATGCCTTGATCTCATCACCTAGCCATTCCCCATTTTCTCCCATTGGCTACAACTCAGGTTTCACTCCGGTTTATAACACAAATAACATCCACCACTGGAGCAAGGCCAGATACATGATTGCAGGCTTAATGTTTGCAAAGGTGGTGATCAAACCTTTTGAAGTAATTTAAAGCCCAGTAAAGTCTGCTTGAAACAGAACACTTTTGCTACATATGGTCCACACCCTGGGTTCTTCAAGTGGGATTTAGAATGAAGGCCACTTACATTCTTTGAGAAAAGGGAGAACCCAGCAATAGCCATAACGTGTAAGCTCTGTATAAACTACTACATGAGCAGGCCTCACTGGTTAAAAGCCCAGGACAGAAAAGGAACTTGGACTAGAACTCAGCGATAAGAAATAAACAGGCTTCAAGACATAACACATGTGTACACAACACAAATGGTAAAGAAACAACTACACAATATTCATCTACAGGTAATACACCAGAGAAACAGGTGTTGTGGGACCGAAGGAAAGGGAACTTGTACTGGAGGGGTTGCAGAGTTACAGGCACTATCTCTTCGAGAATTAGAGAAGGCATTTGCTGTACACACATACCAAGAGAGGTGGATGTGGTTGCACTGGGCATGTCATTTAGGGAGGAGTGGTCGTATAGGCCGCAAAATGGGAAGCAGTACAACATAGCTTGAATAACAGTGCTCAAAGCTAGTCTTGCCATGTGTAGAAAATAGGAAGTCCCAATCCTCAAGAATTGGGTAGATTAAATATGAGATACACCTGCCATAGAAAAATTACCTCTACCCTGGAACGCAGACTAATTGTTTGAGGGGGACTAAGCACCCCTCCTGAAGATCTTGTATAAAGACTCCAGAGAAATAACCTGCCCTTGCTACCTCTAAGTGCTATGGCTAATTTTTGAACTTCCTCTCTAACCATCGGTTATGAGGCAGCGTGCTGAACAAGCAGAGATGTCTTCTCTAAAATGAAGAGGCTGAAAGCATGAGGTGCACATAGAAAGTCTTAAGAAACTACAGGTCCTGGTCACTGGGGTGATTGGATGGGGGCAATGAAGATTTGGAGGCAGACGTTGATGCCATTAGTTTGTATAGCCGCTGCTTCTGAGCTAACAAAACCACAGTGGGAAGGTTAAGGGCCCCTTCATCTCATTGCCAGAGTCTTGGATACATAATGAGATGGAGAAACTGCATATAGTGCATGACTAAGGTAGCATTAAACAGACTATACGTCATCACTCCTGTTTAAATATCAACTACCAAAAACTCCCTGCCCGGTGACAAGGAACAATTCACGGATAAGGGATCCAGTGCTGAATAACTAGAAGTAAGGAGGTGGGGAAGATGTGCACTGAAAACAGCTATTGGGGTGAAAGCATGGTTTCCTCACATATAGGTAGGGGAAATAGCAGTTCTTCATCTTTCTATCCCATATCCCACACTCAGCTGCTAAAACAGTAATGCATATGTATAAAAGAGCATACTGCACTGCAGACAAAGATTACATAAGCTGCTTTTGGAGTCTCTTTTACTAAACTGGAATTTGCCTCGTGGCAAGTCAAAGAATTTGGCCTGGGGTTCACCTGGCAGTCTGGAAACCCTTCAAACCAGGCACCTTGCAATGACAGCACACACTTTCCTTACCAATACTGCCTTGCAAATGTCAAGCTAGAGTTTAAACCACCATCCAATCAAATGTATGTGCTGGAAACATTTGAAAACTGCTAGTAGCAAATAGTCTACCATCCTGCATATGCATCCTAATCCAAATAGAAACAGTGCCCAGAGTATGTGGATGTTCACATTTCATGCAACAAGAACAAGTAAAAGAAGCAAGCATGTAAGATCCATTTTGGAAGTGACTTCCCTTACAAGGGTTTTGTTTTTGCCCTGATCCCGTCAGGTACAATATGACCACACTCACAGGTGAGACTTTATATTGAGAGATGCGTTAGCAAGCAGGATGAGTGTACTTTCATGTGCTGAACAATTTGCAGCCAGCAGCTAATAGCTCAGTTTTTCTTACAGGTCATTCTGTGTTACACTCAAATGTATTGCCTTTGGAAATAAAGCATAAATAACAGGAGTTTAAGATAACTATATTCTGGAATGCAAGACTAACCTTGCACTTTCAATTCCTGAATGTTTAGAAATGATCATGTCATACCCTGATGTATTTGGGTGTACTCCAAAGAGAAACAAGTCCAAGGTTCAAGCCTTAACAGATAAACAGTGTAACACAGGCCTGGGAAGGCTATCTAATTCAACCAAATATCTTGGGATCATGAAAATGTAACATTCACCAAGACGTCTTTGTGTTTGGACTTCTGGACACCCACTTCTTTGTTGGTGGCGTCGAATGGAAACAAGTAAGATGACGGTCACACCAACGACCAATCCCTTCAAGTTCATTGACCAGATAATTTACAAATTTAAAAACGAAATCAAGAGTTTCATTTTCAGAACTTTATTATCATTCCATTGAGGCTCAGGAAGGATCTTGGCAGTATAAACTTTGACAAACGACCACTACCAGATAGCTTGTTTAGAAAAACAATGAGGACTATGGTTTCTCCCAAACTCAGGGATGCCACCTATGTGGCTAATAAATGAGATACCTGCTCACACCAAATCACATCAATCATCACAAATACTAAAAGCACAATTTTCACTTCCATGCCAGCCGGTAGCAGACTCCAGCATCCAAAGACCTTAGCGCAGGAGGAGGGGCCAGGAGGCTACTCAAGAGAAGAATCCCACTGCACAGGACGCAGATTTCACGGATTCCTGTCTGCAAGCATCCAACATCGAGAGACCTTCGCACAGGAAATGAGGCCAGGAGGCTCCATAGGAAGAGTAAAGCACTCCTGCTGCACAAGACGCGCCTCCAAGATGGGCCCGTCTGAGCCCATCAAAGGCCCCCTAGGCTCTTTGCTCTGGCATTTTAAACCATCCAACAACGAAGAGATCCAACCCCCATACCTGCTTTGAGACACACTACTGAATAGGTAAGCAGAAACTAAATCAGGCCGGGGGTGGGGGGTAAAACTATTAATGTTTCCATAATGAATTTCCTGATCAGAGCAATGGAAATACGGAAATAGAACTTGTAGAAGAAAAACTGACAGTGGTAGTTGGGGACTCTACCATTCTAAGTAACAGCCAAATAGAAACGGGGCAGCCAGCTGCTCGTACATTAGAGGCCAAGGGCCATGGGCAAGGATAACAAGGATGACTGGCTAAGGATAACATCTTCCTGCAACTGGACGCTGCCACTGCCAATTCTAATTTGGGTAAATAGCCCTGAATTTGCAGCTACTGGAGCTGTTCTGGAACGATTTGTCAAAGATCTGTAAGATCTATTACAAATAGGTATATTAGTTTTACATTAAACTTTACAGATCCACGGAACCAGACCAGTGCAGTAGGGTCGTCCAGGCAAATGCTGCCTTAAAACAAGGTATGGAAGCAATTGTCACACCAGAACACCGCCTAATACTAAAGGAAAGAGTTGGAGGGGCGGAACCAAATGAACTTTCAAAAGCTCAAATCTCACAGGGAGCTGAGAGTCCCGGGGAAGGAAATGGCCTTCACGCCACTTAAACCCAAAAGATATGGAAGTGTGTGCAGCTAGCGACGGAAAACAGGGTAACATGCAGTTGCCCCCGATGGCTAAGCTATATGTGGTAGTTTAAAAAAAATGTAATCCCCTTAAATCCCAGTCAAAGGGAGGGATGGCAACACCTGAAAAATAAGGTGACGCATTGGCTTTATGCCACCTTGGATCCAAACCATCTTAACTTACAACATTATCATTTTAGGAAGGGTGTCTTGATTGGGTCGGATGACTGGATGGATGAAGGTGGGAGACTGTGTGGTAATTAACTTTAAAGGTCCTGCAGCAGCAAGACCAATGCTCGGGAAGGAAAAATGTAAGATCAAAGTGATTCCACTTGGCTTATTGTACCGACCTGTGGATCATAAAGGGGGTAAACCATCACTCATTACCCGCTGCCCTAATAGGGGAACCTTAGGAGATAGGTACAACATCCGAATTGCAAATCATTTTGCCACACTATTAGATCTGGAAGCCACAGTTTCCTTATCAGAAGATCATATATGGACTTCCAGCACTGGGCTTCTTTAATGAAAAGTAGCAGGCCCGGTTAATAAGCTGGGAAACGTGGATTGGTATAATTTAATAAGGTCCCATAATCTAATATGACTCCAGCGGCCATGGGCAACCAAATCAGTATATTTGTATGGGTATTATGTTGATAAATGTTTATCACAATGTATTTGATACCTGCTGTTAAGTGGCATTGGCTAACAATGTGGATAACTGGGCGTGTAGCTTTTTCTTTTCTTTTTCCCTTAATGAATGTAATTTGAATTTGTATGAGCTCAATAAAAATATATGGAAAAAAAAAAAGGGATAACTGTTCTGCCTCAAAACATTCTCATGCAGCCTACATAATATGGGCAGATGACTAATGCCCAGGTGTGTAAAATTAACAACTGCTAGATTTTATTTTGATACCCCTTAGCCTAGCATGGCACACTTTTATTATAAGGTGTCACCGAATTGTATAAATGACCATAACACACTAATGTTCACAATAAATTTGGTTAAGAGAACTCCACCAACCCACCAATCTGAAAGTAATTTAGAGTTTGCAAAAATTAAAGAGGTTTTCAGAAAATAGCTAAGTGATGACCAGCCAACTCCCATATGCAAAATCTGTGATCCCTTTACTGGCCCTAGTTTGAGATTCCGCAAGGAAAAATTCAATATGCTAGGAATTCTTAGCTCCTTCCAATTCTTAGGGGGGATAGGCAGGTCTTTTCTAATTATTGCCCCTAAAGTAGCTCGAGATAGAACGCATAAATGGTTTTATCATTCAGGCACATAAGCCCTTTGAGAGTCCTTCAGAAGAGAGCCAAACTAACAATCAGAAATCAAGGCCTGCAAGAATGCCTTTACCTGCACTTTTGCGGCCATGGTGTTGTCAATCAGGGAAGAAGCCTGGGAGTAACCGCTATTAACAAGTGAGGTTAACAATCAACAGAGTTTCTGGAAGGTGATATATGCCCTTTAATTTTCAGTAGATTGCACACTAAAAATGGTAAACTCCTCACCTGTAACGAGGGTCAAATCACTAAGAATGTTTATTCAATAAACCTGCTGGCTGAAGTGCAAAACCCACATTTGGAGGAAGTGGGGGCGATGATGGATGACCAGAAAAGTCTCATCCAGATTTCTGAGATAGAAAAAAGCAATCAAAAGTAGCCTCAGTAATAAAGCATCTGGCCCTAATGGCATTCTGGCAGACATTTTCAAGGGGAACTTTGATCAGTGGGCATCATTACGAACAAGTGTCTTTCGGGCAGCTACCATATGCATATGTGGTTGCCAATTTCCTGGTCAAAGGCTGTTATTATTTTGACTTAAGAAAACAGCCAAGAATGACCTAACATGCTACAGATCAATTTCCCCCCTGGACTCCTCAGTAAAGATCTTGGGGAGAGTACTGTTAAATAGATTAGCGGTCATGGCCAAGGAGAAAGGAATACGGTCAGATACCCAATATGGTTTAAAACATGGGGCCGGAAAAGTAGAACAGTTGCTGCACCTTTATCTCATAGCCAGTAAATAAATCTTGGGTATATCTGGCTTTTCTGGAACGTAGTGCGGCATTTGAAAATGTTAACGGAGCAATACTGTGGGGATTAATGCTAGAGATGGGATTTGAGAGATCAGAGGTTAATCTACAGAGGGAGATGCATAGGGAAGTTTCAGTTAGGGTCCTCTACAGCTATAACAGGGAATTAACTGAAATCTTTTATATCAATTGAGGAGTTTGGCAAGGGTGTGTTTTGGGCCCCTTCTTATTCTCATTATACATAAATCAAGTAGAGAGTTTCTGACTGCAGCAAGCAGGTGATTTCCACCAGGCTGAACAAAGACACATTCATATACTCCTTTATGCAGATGATGCTGTACTGCTGGCCAGAACTCCAAACGGACTGCAAAAACTATTGGATTTGTTTAAATTGTTCATGTGTGATCTAGGGCTGGCAAAAATATATTCAAATCATATGTGATGAGTTGTGGGCCAAAAACAACGAAATCAAAGACATATCAAATCAGTGGTACTAAACTAAATGCACTCACCTGTAAATATTTTGGGACTTCTGCCAATACTGCAGCATAGGATAACACAATGTCTGAAACCCTTCCTTTAATAGAGCTGTTGAAGCAGATTTTAGGTTTGCTGAAAACTGGGTCAAAAAATGTCTACCCATTATGCTGCAATTGTGTATATGTAAGTGTATGTCAGTTGCGACTAATAGCGCAGGGGCATGAGGCGCCAATGACCCAGGTATAATTCAGAAGACCAAAAACTGCTTTTAAAAGGTTACCCCAAAGTCCTGTTTTTATATGTCATGATGAACGGAGTAGAAAGTACTATATATTTGGGAAGTTATAAAACTTAAACCTTTGCTTCTATGGCTGGCAATTTGGGTTAAACCAGAAGCCATTTTAAAACGGGCAATCTGAAGGATTTCCGGTCACTGGAAAAAGGCTTTGTCATTACATGGTTAAAGTTTTTAAGGAGTTCCTTTAATAATTTGTGATTGGAAGAATTCTTAACAAACCCAGAGTTACTACATCGATCATCCACAAATATTTGAAAAAACACGTTCAGAGCAGTGTGAGTTCACTGGTTAACGAGTCTAGGAAGTCGACAGGGATGACATACTCCATTATTTCGACTTCTTGTGTTATGGAACCTTATCTCACAAATGTGACGAATACTCAAGCAAGGTGTTACCTGTCCCCTTTCAGGTTTAACCTAGTTCATTTGTTGGTAACAGGCTATGCAGTTGCTTATGTGCACAATCCCGGCACCCTATGTGGTTGTGACAAAATCACACCTCAAAGCACAATACACTTTACTTTGTCGTTCTTATATGGCCGAGGAAATGATGCTACTTACCAATCCTCAGGGCAGTAACCGTCCCGTCTTGATCTTTTTTTTTTAACAAATGCTCCCCTCTCCATAGCATCCATTGACTTTTTTATACAGGATGTCATCAAGTTGTGGAAAACAATTAGCACGAAGTGCGATTTTATAGTTGATACTGTGCGTGGTTTTTAATTTGACAAGCAGGTCTTATTGAGGTTTTGCTAATAAAACGTGATTTATTATTAATTCGTTTCTGGAGTATGTTGATAATTTATTAGAAGAGTGGCCAACAGATTAAAATGTGTGAACAGCACACCTTTGATGTTAATTTGATTAATGAAGATTGTATTTCAGCATCTGGGATTTACGTGGTTGTGGTAATACCTATCTTATTTCTGCGCCAGAGATAAATATTTGAGGTTACCCTGTTTACTGCATATACATCCCAATTTATAAATTGTAGAAGTGACTTTTCAGCATAAATACCTTTTAGTAACTGATTGTAACTAATGGATGATTCATGCGTGTATCAAGTATGTTATTATGCCCGTTTTCTTTTATAGGCAGGAACGGACGAATAAAGATAACGTATCCTACTAGACGCCCTGGGGTCTGAATTCAACTAGACAAAGGAGTACAGTACAGAACAATTATTCATTCCCTACTTCCTGATTTCGAAACTGAAAGCCTCAATAACCCACTTAAGATGCCTCTCTCTACTGATATACCGCCAGCTTTCAGTGCCCAGAACAGTGTTCAATTTACATAGATATGTGAAATCGCAAAAAATCGAATACATCAAAAAACAATACAAAAAACCCTAACAAGAACTTTTATTAGATACCCTCCAGATCAGCCTTCTCCGACGGGTGGCTCTTCAGCTACCTGTAAATAGCTCTCCTGAGTGCAGCACAGTGAACTAAATTAGGAGCTTTAGTTCGGCTGAATTAATATATCGCTATCAAAGTGAAAAGTGTGTATTTGAGCCACAAATGTGAGTATTTTCAGAATAAACAAGCTGATGTTTGGAGAAAAATGGCTGAACTTCCAAAATATACCAGAAGGAGATATATGAGTGATAAAAATCAAACGGTGTTGAGAAGACTATTACTAATAATATTAACGTGGTGCTAGGGGCATTGCAACAGTGGCTATGTATTACCCAAATAGAGGCATTCCACAGTGACAAAGCAGTTTTTACATTACCGCTGGCAATCGTGCCGGATGCGCAGAGGCGATTGCCAATGGTAATCCTGCCTATGGTGGCCACTAATGTAATCTCATCTGATGTGGTTACTATTACATTTCTAATACTTTTAGCATCTCTGCAGGATTTTAATTTAATGGAAGTAGCTCCTATTACAGAAAAGCCTGGAGACACCTGCTCCAGAGCACTAGGTCCAGAAATGAAACTCTACATTTGTATCTAAAGTCTTGTTCACCTTGGCAAAAACCTAGACTTCTAAAACTCCACAGGATCTACTGCACTCCCAAGAGTACACAAAATAGGAATGCTACCTTAATCAAAGGGTGTCACTGCAAAGTAGTGGTAGATGCTTTATCACACACAACTATAAGCTGATCTGTCCACTCTGCCTTAGGTTATTAAAACCTATTAAGTGCTGCATGCCAACAATACACTGGACCTCACTGTGGCTTGTCTAGACGCCAACTCCATGCAAAATCTACAAAAATGGAAGAGGAGGTAATTTCCTACAAGACACACCGTTTTCACGGGACTAAAAACACTACTGAAACTGGAGACGTGCAAGACAGTAGATGCCTGGTGGGCCTAGATGCACAAACAACAAAACACTGCAATTTCATCAGTAGCAAAATCTATCCCTACTCAAACAGAAACGTAAAGTTGCAGGAGTTAGTGTAAACACTTATTTTGGGGAAGTATTGAGATTATCCACCAATGTTTGATACAATGCATGTTTAAGTTATGTCTCACCTACAGAGGCTTACTTTGTTCACACAATTTAACCACTGTAGGACAATTTGTTGTAGTAGTGTTTCTGTTATCTCACACATACTTCAGTAAAAATATTTGGAGGAAAGAAACGCATGCAGTGGTTTGTTCCACTATCACACAATGCTACAAGGCTACATTTGGACTTCAATAACTTTAAGTGCAAATAATCATAAAACTGTGGACAACCATGCATGATTTTCAGTAAGGTATGCAATGATTCTGCCACGAAAGTTACATTCATTTTGCATTAAAAAAAAGCTTCACCAGCTACATCCCATGCTGTGCCTGTTAGGTTACTATAGACAAGCTTGCGCTGCTGCTCCGGTTATATATGAAGGAAAGAAACGTGAACTGCTAACATTGTAGCAATGTTGTCTAGAAGCCGGCCAGTCCTAGCAGAAGTCACATTTCTCAAAGAAGCACAAGGACTACATTACAATGTGTCAAGATTCCATTGCAACGTCTTCTGTGTTGTCCATCTTGGGTCAGCACTCCCCTGGAGGTATATCGTTTTGATGGTTTATTTAACACACACACTGCAAATTACATTTTATCAGGCCTTGTTACCCAAATCAATATTATTCAATTCATGTTGCAATACTTTGCATTAGAAAAACAAGTTACTTACCTTTGGTAAAGATATTTCTGGTGGACTCTCAATCGAACTGCAGATTGCTCTCATTGCGAATAATAACCTGGCATCAGTATGGATCCGGAAAACCTTCAGAGTAGTTGTCCTGTCCTTCGCCAGGTGGCATCATACAGCTCCGCACCATTATTCCACTCTAAGTGATGAGTGAAAGTGCACATAAGCACTACTCATGCATGCTGATGCCAGTTGGTTTCTATGCTGTCCGTGTCCTCAGATGCAGAACCCATCGAGAAATTGGTGTAACCAATCAGCAGTATTCTAGATTGGGACCTTTTAAGATGGAAAAGAGTCCAGCTGACATATCAGGAGGTGGGAAGGTTGATGCGGAATCTGTGGTTAGACAGGGTATCCAACAGAAAGATCGTGAACAAAGGTAAGTAACTTGCTCTTCTGATGAATACTTCTAACTGCAGGTTCCCCACCCCATGAATAGACATCAAAGCAGTACCTCCCAAGGTGGTGGGTCTGAACTGGCTCAGATCAGACTATTCTGCATGATGTGAGTGGGCAAAATGCCCCCTCTCAATGGACCGGACTGTCAAGGTATTGGTGCTTTGTGGGTAGGTGTATGTGTGATTCCACCAACTGGTACACCACCAGACAAATCCTTTGATGGTCCAGCCACTTCCAGATGTGCGAGGCCTCCTTATACAGAGTCCAGGACCTCACCCGCCCTGCTAGTGGCAACTCTACATGGCAGTGGTGTTGTCCTTAAGCACCTGGACTTGACTTCCTTTGATGGTGAATATGAAGGCCTTAAACATCAAGCAAATCCCCTTACTACAAAAAAGTTGATCTGAAGTTCAGCCTCTAATCTCCAGCTCGCCAAGATGGCTTCTCCCAGATTGCTTCTTCAACCAGTAGCGATGCATCTGTGAGCACCACTAGCTCTGGGTTGGGTAAGTCACTGACCAAACTGCTGTCAGCAGCCACCATTGCAGATCTTCTGCAGTCTTCTCTGAAATTGGAATATGATCTGCCAGATTTCCCCAAAGTGCGCACTGAGATTTTAGGTCCCACTATAGCGCCTTCATGTGCCATCTGGTATGCATCACCAGCAGGATGTCATACACCAACAATCTCAGCAGCCTCAGTGGGATACACACTGAGATCCAGGTCAAGGCTAAAGCATAGGGGTCAGAGCCTTAATGTCCAGGAGCCTACACTCCAGTGGGAAAGGCAAGAAACTGTACCGTATCCAGAATTGCTCCAATAAAAGGGAGCATCTGCGACGAAGTAAGGTGTGACTTCGGTTCATTGATAGTGAAACCCTACAATGTTATGATGTTAGCCATTATCTGGAGGTTGTTGACAACTCACTTGGGCGAACACGCCTTTAACAGCCAGTCATCGAGGTAGGAGAAGACTGGGACCCTTAAACTCCATAGGTGTGCTGGGATCACCATTACCACTTTCATGAACACCCAAGGATAAATGGTGAGGCCAAGGGCGAGCACTGTGAAATGAAAATGCACCTGGACCACCATGAGCTGCAGGTAGTGCCTGTGGGGTTGAGGATGTGAAAAGAAGTGTGCTGCAGGTCCAACTCCACAATCTCGTCCTCAGGGTCCAGTGCATGCAGGGCCAGGGCAGGACATGTTGAGAGGATGATGATCCAAAATAGGAGTTCTTCGGCACAAGGAAGTAGCAGGAATAACACCCATGTCCTACCTCCAATGCCAGAATCCTCTATTAAGGCCTGAAACTCCTGCTGCAAGACAGACGGTACTTCATAATCTGCCCTGAAGGTGCGGTGGGGTAGAAATGAAGTGAAGTGCTTAGTCGTGGCATAAAACATTTGATGGCCTCGCTTGTCCGTTGCGATGGCCTAACACCCCCTGAAGGAAATATTGCATCTTGCCTACATCTGAGTGTCTGTGTGCCAGCAAGAACACACTAGAGATTTTGAGGTTTCGGCCACTGGAGGCAGGGGACTGAGACACAAGTTGTTCCTGCTGTTCTGGAGGAGGGGTCTGATGGAGAAGGAACCCTCTACTGAGCCATGAACAGGTCGAAATTGCTGGTGGAAGTGTGATGTGGAAGAGACAGACCCAGGTAACGTGAAGCAACTCTGCCCTCTTTAAAGTGCTGCTTTATCCCCATAAAGGTGAGCACTGACAAATGGCATGTCCATTAAAGATGCACTGACATACCCAGAGAAACTGGTCTCATCCAGACATGGCGGAAGGGAGTCACATTGGTGCACATAGAACATCCTACGTAATCAGTTGTGTCTAGAGCTGAGCGTGTCACAAACTTTACCACATTGCGGCAGTCCTAAATAGCCTGCAGCAGAGAAGGCCGAAGATCATCTGGAACAGCCAGTAAAATGTGAGTTACCATATCCTAAAAGGCTTAAGAATTATTGCCAAGGAGACAGCTGGCACTGACCGATCTTAGCACAAGGCTTGTGGTGGAAAATATTATTTTGTCAAAAGTCTCTATTTGTTTGGATCCAAGATCTGGAGGAATGGCAGGAAGGGCATTCAAATTGACTCTGCTGGTGGATGCTTGATACACCAGAGATGCCAGAGTGGGATGTTGTGTTAGGAAGGTATGGTCAACCAGGCACATGGAGATGGCAGCAGGCAACCTGCCGAGTGATTGGTGGCCCCACACAGGGCTTGCCCCAGGAGCCCAAAAGAGTATCAGTAAATGCATTTTAGAAAGGTAACAGTGGCTCAGTGGGTGCCTGGTCAGGTAAAAAAAAAAAATTCAGTCACTGGTTTTAACTTGCATGGTTTGCAAATCTAGGTGCCACAGGTCAGCTGTCCTTTGAATCACAACAGGAAAATAGGTTATTTCCTCTGTAGCAAGACCCGGGGAGACAGAAGGTGAGTATCAAGCAAAGTGCCAAGCCACTGGCATCCAGAAGCTCCTCATACCAGTTGTCCTCATCATATTGGGGAAACATAATCATCCCAATCATCTAAGCAGAGTTAAGAGTCAGTGCCAAAAAAGTTAGGTAAATCCTGAACCAGGTGGTAGAGATAAGGTTATCGAAGGGATTGCCAAGAGGCTGTGCATCGATCATCACCAGGCATTTCTTTGGTCGGGGCTGTGGATGATTTAGTTTAGAGTCTGATAGCACTATATGCTTTACCTCCTTATCCAGCATTGATGCGTGGGGACCGGCACCAAGGCAGGCACTAACGTCAGTTCTAAACCCAATGTCGCTCCAAGAGGCACACGCAGAGCAGAGTCTTGAACCGCTGGCAGATGTCAGACTGTAGTCCCCCGTGCTTCCTTGGGGCCCTAGAGCACATCAGAGGGAGGTGGTAAAGTGCAGAAGATCCACCCCCCCCTGGAGGCTTATACCTGCTGCAACATAGCCAACACACCTGAAAAGTCAGGGTGCATCAGGACCAGAGCCAGAATAGGCTGAGATGGAGATCAGGAGCGAGACAGAGAGGCACGTGGACTCCGTCACACCAACTCTGGAGTTCAAGAAGTGGCAGGAAGGGGCTGTTTCCTGCTTGGATTTCTTATGTTTCTTCTTTGACTTATCCAAAGACTTGGAACTGCTGTGGGAATGAGACCCCCTTTTTGACTTTGGATGTTCGTGGTGTTCGGTTCTGTTGCATCTGGCGTTGTAGAGTTTGCCTTTGCATTCCTGTACAGCTTTCAGGTTAATGTGCGTGCAGTCGTCACATGCCTTTGAGGCGTTGTCTGAACCCAGGCACAACAAAGAGACTTTGTGCAGGTCCATCACAGACATTTTTTTGCAATAGTCTCTGCACAGCTTAAACCCTGTGGCTTTAAGAGGTGATATTTTCCTTGCATAGTACACAAATTTAGACTAAAGAGTCTGTCCAAGGACCAATAAGAAGTTCTGGATCTGCATCTGAAGGCACAGAAAGAAAGGAACTAATGTCAGCACAAATGTATGGCATGTATATGCAGCTCTACTCGTAACCACCCACTCCCTGCTCTCTCCTTGGAGCACAACTACACTCGTGGGGAGCCATACAACGCCATCTGGCAGCACACAGAAGAACTGCTCTGAAAGGTTTCCAGATCCAGATTGACACATGGGATTATTCACAAAGTGAGAACTCTGCAGTTTGAAGTAGCCATCTGAAGTTCAAAAAGGCTGCCTCAACAGTGCTATAATTCAAATCTGTAACATGTAGGGCCTTGCATAGGTACTTATTCTCATTAAACTGTTAGATCATGCATCCATGCTACATTTACCCACTGTATTCCATCAACTGGCCTACATATGTACACAACACAGATCAGTTAATTAGATTATGAATTTTTCACCTAACATCTTGTTCATCATGTCTTCCACAAACATAGTTTAGGGAAGCCTAAAATATACACGCAATACAGCTCTCTCTCTGGATTGTACATGTCTGGTGCCATTCTGCTTTAAGAAAGCAGCCTCTTTCTGGCCATCTTCAAAGAGTCATACCTTTCCCCTTTTAAAGATTAATGTTATGATTTAAGAACATTTATTTAGCCATGCAATATTCGGAGCTATACCCATCACCATTAAAAAAACCACTTTTGTAATGGCAACTTTCAAACCTCTCACCAGCTCGCCTCCACTGCCTTAATAGTGCCATTCAATGGACCTCTAAAGAACTAGCCTTTTCCCTCACCAGTTTCAAACCGCAACTCCCCTGACAGAATCTCTTTTCTACCTTAAAGAGACTCCACTTCTCTGCTACTTTTAAACAATTTGTTACCTCCTAAAAGCAAGACCGCTTCTCGTTTCCAAGGCTCACCAAGAACCCTCTGCTGCCCAAGAGTAATAAATAACCTACTAAGTTTTGCAGCAGAATAGCACAAATTCTGTAATGCTTAGTGTGTGCTAATAAAATGTGCGTCTTTCCCAATTTGGGAGGAAGAGACAGTCCATACCTGTGGTGTAGAGGGCACTGTACCTACCGTTAGCTGACCTCTTGCTCGGTTCCCTCCTCTTTCTCACTCCTACAGAAAAGTACATGGGAGCACTCACATAAAGGAATCAAATCAACTACAAGCATGTGCTATGCATTTGTTTCACTCTACAGTACCGCTTTTAGGGATGGAATAGGATCTCCCTCCCCTTTATCCCACACATAACAAAGCAGCCAAAGAGGCCAGCTCTCACCTTCATAATTAGAAAAAGTATGGCATCTCACCCCAACTGTGTATCTCAGAACAGCGGTCCACTTGCTAGTCATTTGCAGATTAGAGTTTGAGAACACTACCCTGGCTAGAGTTTCCATTGTCCACTTAGCTTATAAGAAAACGCTCCTCCACACAGAAGTTTTGCTCCCTCACTCAGTCAAAGTTCAGCCATGTCACTCCCATTCTCTGGGACTTACATAGGCTCCTGATTACAGCATGAGTGCAATTCAAATTATGAAGGCCAGCTACAATAAAAACCCACCTTACCTTGCAGAATGTCTCACCCAATTGAAGGGGCTAAAACAGTCTGAGAATAAAACACAGATTTCTAATAGACGTACCACCATTTAATCCCTACTCAGGAGATGCTATATCCAATGGGAAAACTCTACCACCCCACTGAGGAAACTAAACATATTAGCCACTTTCAGCAAACATGCAATAGAATATCCCTACAAACAATTCCTCAGATAGCTCCATCCTCAACTCGATTCACCACTCCTCACAATGTCATCATTCACAATGACAGAGCTTTTTCTTATGCCTCTTCCTCACTTATTGTTTACAACTCAATTATAATTTAACCTGGAACCTGCTACATTTTCATTGTAGGGTACACTAACACTTTTGTATCATGTAGCACTATGTAAATCCGCAAATAAATACATAAACCTACAGAAAAGCTGATAATGTTTCAGGCTTTTTCATTACTAAAGTAGATGGGCAGTTTTGGTAAGCCTGTGGTGAAATCAATACAATGAAAACTTAAACTTGATTCTAAGGGATCATGGGATGGTAAAAGCTGTGGACTGCTTGGATGGCACAATGTAATCTACTGAATACCTAGTTGCACAACCCAGTATTAAGGCAGTGTGGCAAGGTTTACTGTCCATCAGCCATGGAGGGCTGAATGATCAAAAGCAGGAAAATGAATTAGGTTTTTAGAGACCCAATCTTTGTCCTCTTGAATGAAGAGCTAATAAGGATATAATGTAAAACAACAAAGACTCAATGTTAAGAACAGAGGCAAGATTCGGGTACAGTATAAATGGAAGCATAGACATTGTTATTAGGTACGTTGGTCCAATTAGATCAATAAAAATGAACCAAGTCTACAACTCACGGAAAACACTGATATGTAAAAGCAAAGTCCAGCAATGGAAAAGTGGTGTCCCGTGGACATGGAGCCATAGAACCATGTAGTCACCTTTAACAAATGGCCCAGGTTATATTGCCATGTGAACTTAAAACATTATTGCATGCTTTGATTAGCAATCAAAAACTGCTTTTGGTTTGAAATATGCAGCTGAGATTCATTGCCACCAGTGGCTATGAGCAGGTAGTATTTTTCCATAGCCTGCAGCTACAGACCAACGCAGCATATTCGCAAAGCAGATTAGCAGATACCACCATGATGTGTAATACTGCCTGGATTTCTTTCCAGCATGCAGTACACACCTGACCTTGTTCCAGTTCTGAAGTCAGAGCCCTGCGGCACTCAAATTATACCATCAACCTTATCTGCACTTCCCCAGAACTCACCCCATCCCCAAAGCAACTCTTTGAAAAATAATTTAACATGTCACTCATTCTTTAGGAAGAAAGAATAAGTTCCCAATAATGATAGTTTGTCCATTTAAGAATCTGACTCTTCCTCTTCCATTTCCTCCTCCTCCTCACTTTGGCGGAGACCTAATGTGCTCAACTGCAATTCCGTCTGATTGATCACAGCCTCGTTGTCCACCTGCACCATTGTCTGCCAAAAAAAAAAAAAAAACAGCAGAAAATCAGCATCAGTACTCCATACTACTCAGCACTCACTTTAGCATGAACCTTTTCTTAATTTGCTTTGTAATATCAGTACGACAGTTTGCTTATTTTTGTGTGCTCCAAATCAAAGCTGAACAGCCACACTTCAGTTTCAATCTCAATTCAGGAGGAAAAGACAAGCATTTGTTTAAGGCGCATACATTTACTATTCAATATTATCTTTCTGCTTGCATTCCAAAGGGGGGAAATAAAGACTTACTTTTGAAGGTGTTGTGTTTCAGATTACTGGCATGGGTTTGCAGCTCATTAATGAGAACATGTGGAGACGGGTATCAGTTTGGTCTCAGTTCTCGAAGTGCCAGGTGGGTGCGGTAGAGCCTTATATTTAAAGTCTGCCCTTGCGTCTTGGAAGAAATCAACAAAGGGAACACTGTAGGGTTGTTCACCCGACTAGTAGTTCATGCATTAAACTACAAAGGGCTTAGGTACTTTTTATTTATCAGGGTGTTAATATAGCATGGACTTGGCCCAAAGGCAGTAGAGAGCTTTACAAGAAAGCAGGAACTAAGTTCCAGTTAACATCATAAAACGACCTACTAGCAACAGTAAAACAAGGTAAAGGCAGACGATACCAACTGAGACATTACAGAGAAGAAAGTAGTTAGCTAACCATCATAGCTGTACAAGACCACAAGATCAGAGTAAACAAACGTTTCTTGACAGGAAAGACGGGTGTAGGAAGCTGGCTCTGTATATACTATTTCAAAGTAAGAAATAGTGCGCACAGGGACCAAGGCAAAATTAGATCATTATAATGCTCTACTTTATGGTAGTGTGGTCGAGTAGTAGGCTTATCAGAGGGTAGTGTTAAGCATTTGTTGTACACACACAGGCAAATAAATCAGGAACACACACTCAAAGACTTACTCCAGGCCAATAGGTTTTTATATAGAAAAATATATTTTCTTAGTTTATTTTAAGAATCACAAGTTCAAGATTTGAAGTAAATACATAAAATGCAAGGTACTCCACACAGGTGAGTTAGGAACTTTGAATAAAAGCAATATATCATATACAGTCTTAGTTAAAATGGCAATAAGCTATTTAAAAAGTGGACACAGTGCAAAAATCAACAGTTCCTGGGGGAGGTAAGTAATGGTTAGGTTGTGAGGTAAGTAAAACACTTACAAGTCTCAGTTCCTGGGCATAGGCAGCCCATCATTGGGGGTTTAAGGCAACCCCAAAGTTACTACACCAGCAGCTCAGGGCCGGTCAGGTGCAGAGGTCAAAGAGGTGCCCAAAACACATAGGCGCCTATGGAGAACAGGGGTGCTCCGGTTTCCAGTCTGCCAGCAGGTAAGTACCCCCATCCTCGGGGGGCAGACCAGGGAGTTTTGTAGAGCACTGGGGGGTGGGGGGGGGGGGGTGCAGGGGGGGAGACACAAGTAGGCACACAAAACACACCCTCAGCAGCACAGGGGCAGCTGGGTGCAGTGTGCAAAGCAGGCGTCGGGTTTCAGGTAGGAAACAATGGAGGGACCCGGGGGTCACTCTAGCGGTGTAGGGGGTCTTCTCGGGTCAGCCACCACCTGGGCTAGGCAGAGGGTGGCCTGGGGGTCACTCCTGCACTGAGGTTCGGTTCCTTCAGGTCCTGGGGGCTGCGGGTGCAGTGCTGGTTCCAGGCGTTGGGTCCCTTGTTACAGGCAGTCGCAGTCAGGGGAAGCCTCTGGATTCTCTCTGCAGGTGTCGCTGTGGGGGTCCAGGGAGGTCATCTCGGGCTACTCACGGGGTTGCAGTCGCCAGGGAGTCCTCCCTGTGGTGTTGGTTCTCTGGATCTCGAGCCGGGGGAGTCGGGTGCAGAGTGTGAAGTCTCATGCTTCGAGCGGGAAGAGTGAGTTCTTTGAAAGTTGCTTCTTTGTTGCAAAGATGTAGCTGTTGTTGAGCAGAGCCGCTGCTCACTGGAGTTTCTTGGTCCTGGGGGTCAGGGCAGTCCTCAGAGGCTTCAGAGGTCGCTGGTCCCTGTTGGATGCGTCGCTGGTTGCAGGTTTTTGACTCTGGAGACAGGCCGGTAGGGCTGGGGCCAAAGCAGTTGTCATCGTCCGTCGTCTCTGCAGGCTTGTAGGTCAGCAGTACTTCTTTAGTTCAGGTTGCAGGAATCTGATTTCCTGGGTTCTGGGGTGCCCCTAAAAACTAGATTTAGGGGTGTGATTAGGTCTGGGAGGGCAGTAGCCAATGGCTACTGACCTGGAGGGTGGCTACACCCTCTTTGTGCCTCCTCCCTGTTGGGAGGGGGGCACATCCCTAATCCTATTGGGGGAATCCTCAAAAACTAAGATGGAGGATTTCTGAAGGCAGGGGTCACCTCAGCTCAGGGCACCTTAGGGGCAGTCCTGACTGGTGGGTGACTCCTCCTTGTTTTTCTAATGATCTCCTCCAGCCTTGCCACCAAAAGTGGGGGCAGTGGCCGGAGGGGGCGAGCATCTCCATTAGTTGGGATGCCCTGGGGCACTGTACCAAAAGGGGTGAGCCTTTGAGGCTCACCGCCAGGTGTTACAGTTCCTGCAGGGGGAGGTGTGAAGCACCTCCACCCAGTACAGGCCTTGTTCTTGGCCACAGAGTGACAAAGGCACTCTCCCCATGTGGCCAGCAACATGTCTGGTGTGTGGCAGACTGCCAGAAACTGGTCAGCCTACACTAGAAGTCAGGTTGGTATTCAGGGGGCCTCTCTAAGATGCCCTCTGGGTGTATGTTACAATAAATTGCACACCGGCATCAGTGTGCATTTATTGTGCTGAGAAGTTTGATACCAAACTTCCCAGATTTCAGTGTAGCCATTATGGAACTGTGGAGTTCGTGTTTGACAAACTCCCAGACCATATACTCTTATGGCTAACCTGCACTTACAATGTCTAAGGTTTTGCTTAGGCACTGTAGGGGCATCATGCTCATACACATATGCCCTCACCTGTGGTATAGTGCACCCTGCCTTAGGGTTGTAAGGCCTGCTAGAGGGGTGACTTACCTATGCCACTGGCAGTGTGTGGTGGGCATGGCACTCTGAGGGGAGTGCCATGTCGACTTAGTCGTTTTCTCCCCACAAGCACACACAAGCTGTGAGGCAGTGTGCATATGCTGAGTGAGGGGTCCCCAGAGTGGCAGATGACATGCTGCAGCCCTTGGAGACCTTCCTTGGCATCAGGGCCCTTGGTACCAGGGTACCAGTTGCAAGGGCTGTGCCAATTGTGGAAGCAAAGGTACAGTTTAGGGGAAGAACACTGGTGCTGGGGCCTGGTAAGCAGGGTCCCAGCACACTTTCAATCAAAACTTAGCATCCGCAAAGGCAAAAAGTTAGGGGGTAACCATGCCAAGGAGGCATTTCCTTACACAACCCCTCCCACCCCCCCCAAACGAAAGAGGATGAGACTAACCTTTCCCAAGCGAGTATTCATTTTCTAAGTGGAAGAACCTGGAAAGGCCATCAGCATTGGCATGGGCAGTCCCAGGTCTGTGTTCCACTACAAAGTCCATTACCTGTAGAGATATAGACCACCTCAACAGTTTAGGGTTTTCTCCTTTCATTTGCATTAGCCATCTGAGAGGTCTATGGTCAATTTGAACAATGAAGTGAGTACCAAAAAGGTATGGTCTCAACTTCTTCAGGGACCAAACCACAGCAAAGGCCTTCCTCTCAATGGCACTCCAACGCTGCTCCCTGGGAGTAACCTCCTGCTAATAAAAGCAACAGGCTGGTCAAGGCCATCATCATTTGTTTGGGACAGGACTGCTCCTATCCCATGTTCAGAGGCATCTGTCTGCACAATGAACTGCTTAGAGTAATCTGGAGCTTTCAAAACTGGTGCTGTACACATATCTTTGTCAGGGTGTCGAAGGCATTTTCACAGTCCACGGTCCAGTTCACTTTCATGGGCATTTTCTTGGAGGTAAGTTCTGTGACGAGTGTCACTATTGATCCATAATCTTTCACAAACCTCCTATAGTAAACAGTCTAGCCAAGGAATGCCCTGACTTGAGACTCGGTTTTTGGAGCTACCCAGTCCAGAACAGTCTGGATCTTGGCCTCCACCTACAAGGTGACCCAAGTAAACCACAGTACCATGCCCTATCTGACATTTAGATGCCTTGATAGAGAGGCCTGCTGCTTGCAGGGCACACAAAACCTTCTTCAGGTGGACCAGGTGATCCTGCCAGCTGGAACTAGACAGCAATATTATTGAGATAAGCTGCACTAAAGGACTCCAAGCCAGCAAGAACTTGATTCACCAACCTTTGGAAGGTGGCAGGGGCATTCTTTAAGCCAAAGGGCATCACAGTAAACTGGTAGTGCCCATCAGGTGTAGCAAATGCTGTTTTCTCTTCTGCTCCAGGTGCCATTCTTATTTGTCAGTACCCTGCAGTTAAGTCAAAGGTACTTAAGTCTTTGGCAGCACCTAATTTGTCTATTAGATCATCTGCTCTTGGAATGGGGTGAGCATCTGTCTTGGTGACAGAGTTAAGCCCTCTGTAGTTCACACAAAACCTCATCTCTCTCTTGCCATCTTTTGTGTGAGGTTTGGGGACCAAGACCACCGGGCTAGCCCAGGGACTGTCAGAGTGCTCAATCACTCCCAACTCCAGCATCTTGTGGACTTCCACTTTGCTTTCCTTAACTTGATGAGACTGTCTGAATATTTTGTTTTTTACAGGCATGCTGTCCCCTGTGTCCACATCATGGGTACACAGGTGTGTCTGACTAGGGGTTAGGGAAAAGAGCTCAGCAAACTGCTGGAGGACTTGCCTGCAGTCAGCCTGCTGTTGGCCAGAGAGGGTGTCTGAATAGATCACTCCATCTACTGTGCCATCCTTAGGGTCAGTGGAGAGGAGATCAGGGAGAGGTTCACTCTCTGCTTCCTGGTCCTCATCTGTAACCATTAACATGTTTACATCTGCCCTATCATGGAAGAGATTGAGGCGGTTAACATGGATCACCCTCTTGGGGGACCTGCTAGTGCCTAGGTCCACCAGGTAGGTGACCTGACTCTTCTTTCCTAGCACTGGGTAAGGGCCACTCCATTTGTCCTGAAGCGCCTTGGGAGCCACAGGCTCCAGAACCCAGACTTTCTGCCCTGGCTGAAACTCAACCATAGCAGCCTTTTGGTCATACCCCATCTCCTGGAGTTGTTGGCTAGCCTCAAGGTTTTTGCTTGCCTTTTCCATGTACTCTGCTATCCTTGAACGTAGGCCTAGTACATAGTACACCACATCTTGTTTAGGCTCATGGAGAGGTCTCTCCCAGCCTTCTTTTACAAAGGCTAGTGGGCCCCTAACAGGATGGCCAAACAGAAGTTCAAAGGGGGAAAACCCTACTCCCTTCTGAGGCACCTCTCTGTAGGTGAAAAGGAGGCAGGGCAGGAGGACATCCCATCTCCTTTTGAGTTTTTCAGGGAGCCCCATGATCATGTCCTTCAATGTATTGTTAAATCTCTCACAAAGACCATTGGTTTGTGGATGGTTGGTGTGGTGAATTTATAAGTCACCCACATTCATTCCACATATGTTTCAGGTAAGCTCACATGAAGTTGGTACCTCTGTCAGAAACCACCTCCTTAGGAAATCCCACTCTGGTAGAGATACCAAGGAGTGCCTTGGCTACTGTAGGGGCAGTAGTGGACCTAAGGGGAATTGCTTCAGGGTACCTAGTAGCACGATCCACTACTACTAGGATATACTGATTCCCTGATGCTGTGGGAGGTTCAAGTGGACCCACTATATCCACTCCCACTCTTTCAAAGGGGACCCCCACCACTGGAAGTGGAATGAGGGGGGCCTTTGGATGGCCACCTGTCTTACCACTGGCTTGACAGGTGACACAGGAGGTACAAAACTCCTTTACCTTCTGGGACATATTGGGCCAATAGAAATGGTTGACTAACCTCTCCCATGTCTTGGTTTGTCCCAAATGCCCAGCAAGGGGAATGCCATAGGCTAAGGTAGGAATGAACTCCCTAAACTGCTGAGGCACTACCATTCTCCTAGTGGCACCAGGTTTGGCATCTCTTACCTCAGTGTAAAGGAGTCCATCTTCCCAATAGACCCTGTGTGTTCCACTGACATTTCCTTTTTCTTGTTCAGCTGCTTGCTGTCTTAGGCCTTCAAGAGAGGGACAAGTTTCTTGCCCCTTGCACAGCTGTTCCCTCGAGGGTCCCCCTGGGCCCAAGAGCTCAACCTGGTAAGGTTCTAGCTCCATGGACTCAGTTCCCTCAGGGGACAGAACTTCTTCCTGAGAAGAGAGGTTCTGTTTCTTTTTCTGTGCTGAAGCTGGTTCCCCAGTCTTCTTTCCTTTCCTCTTGGAAGGTTGGGCCCTTATTCCAGACTCCAACACTTCTTTTTCACCCTGAGCCCTGCACTGTGCCTTGTCTTGACACACACCAGTTCAGGGATACCCAGCATGGCTGCATGGGTTTTGAGTTCTACCTCAGCCCATGCTGAGGACTTCAGATCATTTCCAAGCAGACATTCTACTGGTATAGCAGAAAAGACTACCACCTGTTTCAGGCCAGTGCCCCCCCCCCCCCCCCATTCTAAAGTTACCATTACCATGGGATGGACTTTAGTCTGATTGTCAGCATTGGTGACTGGATAAGTTTGTCCAGCCAGGTATTGTCCTGGGGAAACCAGTTTGTCTGTCACCATAGTGACACTGGCACCTGTATCCCTCAGGGATTCTACTCTAGTCCAATTAATTAAGAGCTGCTGCCTGTATTTTTGCATGTTAGGCAGCCAAGCAGCAAGTGTGGCTAGGTCCACCCCACCCTCTGAGAATAATGTAGCTTCAGTGTGAACCCTGATTTGCACTGGGCACACTGTTGATCCCACTTAGAGACTGGCTATTCCAGTGCTAACTGGAGTAGTAGTTGTCGTGGAACCTTTGTTGGGGCAGGCCTTGTTTCCAGTTTGGTGTCCATGCTGATTACAGCTGCGACACCAGGCCTTTTTGGGATCAAAGTTTTTACCCTTCTACCCAAATGAGGACTGTGAAGAGGCTTTGGACCCACGCTCCTGAGCAGGTTTTTGGGGCACTGTAGAAGACTCTTTACTTTTTCCCTTGGATGTCTCAACACTCTTCCCCTGGGGAGGCTTTGTGACCCCTTTCCTTTGGTCACCCCCTGTGGAAGTCTTGGTCATCCTTGTCTTGATCCAGTGGTCTGCCTTCTTTCCCAATTCTTGGGGAGAAATTGGACCTAGGTCTACCAGATGCTGATGCAGCTTATCATTGAAACAATTACTTAAAATATGTTCTTTCATAAACAGGAGGTTATACAGCCCATCATAATCATTTACACCACTGCCATTAATCCAACCATCTAGTGTTTTGACTGAGAAGTCAACCCAGGTCTGGCTCGAGGATTTTTGAGCCCCCCTGAACCTAATTCTGTACTCCTCAGTTGAGAATCCAAAGCCCTCAATCAGGGTAGCCTTCATGAGGTCATAGGATGCTGCATCCTTACCGGAGAGTGTGAAGAGTCTATCGCTACACTTTCCAGTGAACATTTCCCAAAGGAGAGCACCCCAGTGAGATGTGTTTACTTTTCTGGTTGCACAAGCCCTCTCAAAAGCTGTGAACCATTTGGTGATATCCTCACCATCTTCATATTTTGTTACAATCCCTTTGGGGATTTTTAGCATGTCAGTACTTTCTCTAACCCTATTTATGTTGCTGCCACCATTGATGGGAGCTAAACCCATCTCTTGTCTTTCCCTCTCTATGGCTAGGAGCTGTCTCTCCAAAGCCAATCTTTTGGCCACCCTGGCTAACAGGAGGTCATCTTCATTGAGGCTGCCCTCAATGCTTCCAGAGTTACTGGTCTCCCCTGTGGAAGAACCAGTATCTCTGACTATCACTTGCAGAGTCAGGGTTTGAGGGACCATGACCTCCCTAACTAGGACAGGAGGGAGGGAATCATCCTCCTGGTCACTAGCTTCTCCCTCTGTAGGATTATCCTCAGAGGGCTGGTCCTTTGCAAACTCTACCAAAAGCTCCTGGAGCTTACCTTTGTTAGGGTTGGACCCAGTCTTTATATTTTTTAGCTTACAGAGAGTCCTTAACTCTGACATCTCTAGATGCAGGTAAGGGGTGAGGTTGAGTTCCACCACCATCTCTTCTGTGCTAGACATTATTTCTCTAAAAGTTGGGATAATTTTTTAAGAATCTAAAAACTATTTCTAGAACTTAAATTCAAACTTTTACAAACTTTTTAACTCTAAAAGAAATGCTAACAGGGACCTACACAAGGCCCTAGCAGGACTTTTAAAAATTCAGAAAAATAGCTCAAATTTTAAAAATCAGTTTCTAATGACAGTTTTTGGAATTTAGTCATGTGATCAGGTATTGGCTGAGTAGTCCAGCAAATGCAAAGTCTTAGATCCCACCGCTGCCACCAATGTAGGAAGTTGGCTACTATTCAAAGTAAGAAATAGTGTGCACTGGGTCCAAGGGTTCCCCTTAGAGGTTAAGATAGTGGCAAAATTAGATAACTCTAATGCTCTATTTTATGGTAGTGTGGTCGAGCAGTAGGCTTATCAGAGGGTAGTATTAAGCATTTGTTGTACACACACAGGCAATAAGTGAGGAACACGCACTCAAAGACTTACTTCAGGCCAATAGGTTTTTATATAGAAAAATATAT
The DNA here is from genome assembly GCF_031143425.1 of Pleurodeles waltl. Taxonomy (NCBI): domain Eukaryota; kingdom Metazoa; phylum Chordata; class Amphibia; order Caudata; family Salamandridae; genus Pleurodeles; species Pleurodeles waltl. The sequence goes on along the minus strand of NC_090440.1, from coordinate 545,138,103 downwards.
TTTCTTAGTTTATTTTAAGAACCACAAGTTCAAGATTTGAAGTAAATACATAAGTAAATACGTAAGTTAGAAACTTTGAAAAAAGCAATATCATATAGAGTCTTAGTTAAAATGGCAATAAGCTATTTCAAAAGTGGACACAGTGCAAAAATCAACAGTTCCTGGGGAAGGTAAGTAATGGTTAGGTTGCGAGGTAAGTAAAAAAAACTTACAAGTCTCAGTTCCTGGGCACAGGCAGCCCACCGTTGGGGGTTCAAGGCAACCCCAAAGTTACTACACCAGTAGCTCGGGGCCGGTCAGGTGCAGAGGTCAAAGAGGTGCCCAAAACACATAGGCACCTATGGAGAACAGGGGTGCTCCGGTTCCAGTCTGCCAGCAGGTAAGTACACGCGTCCTCGGGGGGCAGACCAGGGGGGTTTTGTAGAGCACTTGGGGGGGGGGGGGTAGGGGGGTGGGACGGACACAAGTAGGCACACAAAACACACCCTCAGCGGCACACGGGCGGCCGGGTGCAATGTGCAAAGCAGGCGTCGGGTTTCAGGTAGGAAACGATGGAGGGACCGGGGGGGGGTCGCTCTAGCGGTGCAGGCAGGTACAGGGGTGGCTTCTCGGGTCAGCCACCACCTGGGCTAGGCAGAGGGTCGCCTGGGGGTCACTCCTGCACTGAAGTTCGGTTCTTTCAGGTCCTGGGGGCTGCGGGTGCAGTGCTGGTTCCAGGCATCGGGTCCCTTGTTACAGGCAGTCGCGGTCAGGGGGACCCTCTCGATTCTCTCTGCAGGCGTTGCTGAGGGGGTCCAGGGAGGTCGTCTCTGGCTACTCACGGGGTCGCAGTCGCCGCGGAGTCCTCCCTGTGGTGTTGGTTCTCTGGATCTCGAGCCAGGGGCATCGGGTGCAGAGTGTGAAGTCTCATGATTCCGGGGGGAAGAGTGAGTTCTTTGAAAGTTGCTTCTTTGTTGCAAAGATGTAGCTGTTGTTGAGCAGAGCAGCTGCTCACTGGAGTTTCTTGGTCCTGGGGGTCAGGGCAGTCCTCGGAGGCTTCAGAGGTCACTGGTCCCTGTTGGATGCGTCGCTGGTTGCAGGTTTTTGACTCTGGAGACAGGCTGGTAGGGCTGGGGCCAAAGCAGTTGTCGTCGTCCGTCGTCTCTGCAGGCTTGTAGGTCAGCAGTCCATCTTTAGTTCAGGTTGCAGGAATCTGATTTCCTGGGTGCCCCTAAATACTAGATTTAGGGGTGTGATTAGGTCTGGGAGGGCTGTAGCCAATGGCTACTGTCCTGGAGGGTGGCTACACCCTCTTTATGCCTCCTCCCTGTAGGGAGGTTGCCGCCAATAATCCTATTGGGGGAATCCTCCAAAACTAAGATGCAGGATTTCTAAAGGCAGGGGTCACCTCAGCTCAGGGCACCTTAGGGGCAGTCCTGACTGGTGGGTGACTCCTCCTTGTTTTTCTAATTATCTCCTCCAGCCTTGCCGCCAAAAGTGGGGACAGTGGCCGAAGGGGGCGGGCATCTCCACTAGTTGGAGCCTTTGAGGCTCACCACCAGGTGTTAAAGTTCCTGTAGGAGGAGGTGTGAAGCACCGCCAGTACAGGCTTTGTTCTTGGCCACAGAGTGACAAAGGCACTCTCCCCATGTGGCCAGCAACATGTCTGGTGTGTGGCAGGCTGGCAGAAACTGGTCAGCCTACACTAGAAGTCGGGTTGGTATTCAGGGGGCATCTCTAAGATGCCCTCTGGGTGTATGTTACAATTATTACACACTGGCATCCGTGTGCATTTATTGTGCTGAGAAGTTTGATACCAAACTGCCCAGATTTCAGTGTAGCCATTATGGAACTGTGGAGTTCGTTTTTGACAAACTCCCAGACCATATACTCTTATGGCTACCCTGCACTTACAATGCCTAAGGTTTTGCTTAGGCACTGTATGGGCATAGTGCTCATGCACATATGCCCTCAACTGGTAGAGTGCACCCTGCCTTAGGGCTGTAAGCCCTGCTAGAGGGGTGAGATACCTATGCCACAGGCAGTGTGAGGTGGGCATGGCACTCTGAGGGGAGTGCCATGTCGACTTAGTCATTTTCTCCCCACCAGCACACACAAACTGTGAGGCAGTGTGCATGTGCTGAGTGAGGGGTCCCCATGGTGGCATAAGACATGCTGCAGCCCTTGGAGACCTCCTTGGCATCAGGGCCCTTGGTACCAGGGGGTACCAGTTACAAGGGACTTATCTGAGCGCCAGAGCTGTGCCAATTGTGAAAGCAAAGGTACAGTTTAGGGGAAGAACACTGGTGCTGGGGCCTGGTTAGCAGGGTCCCAGCACACTTTCAATCAAAACTTAGCATCCGCAAAGGCAAAAAGTTAGTGGGTAACCATGCCAAGGAGGCATTTCCTTACAAGTCAATATTGTAGATGCACAGTGATCCCTCTTTAAACCAAAGTCTCTCTCATATAGGAGGATTTGAGTTCCCTTTTTCAATGTGAGCAGACAAGAGATTGTGCTAAGGGAGTGAGTTTCAAAGCCTTGTTGAAGTACCAGAGAATATGTCTCATGTAGCGTTTGTGCTGAAAAGTCTTATAAACACCTTTTGTCACGGAGGGGGGCAGCAGCTGCACTTAGCCCACATTTTCATACCTGTTGCAGACTTCCCATCCTGGTGAGCAGCATCCAAGAAGCAGATTTGGGGAACTTGTGCTTTTGTTTTCAGGGTTCGGTTGTAGCTCGGCTGCACGTTTACATGCGAGTTTGCCTCGACACTTGTGGCAAGGATAGATTGGTGATGGTGTGTTTGCCTTTCAAGAGCGACTACTTTGATTGCTGGACCTGCTTCTTCCCGGATGCCTGGGATGGAGTTCCAGGCTCATGAAGGATTTGTGTTCTTCGGTATGCTGTGGTGGGCAATTCATGCTCCAGAGTAATGGGTCGTGGTCCGTTGTAGGGCAGATGATCACCCTACAGACTCCAATATTCTCATGTATGTATTCATCACGCCTAAGACGCCCAGGCGCTGGAAGCAGGGATTTGAGGGGTGCTACAGCACCTTCAAAATAGGACTACAAGATCTTAGTTGCAACCTTGAAAAAAAAGTGGCAAATTTTTACGTACCTGGCTATATTTACTTGCTTAAAAAATGGGAGTGCATTTCATCTCACCACCTGCCCGCCTCACGCTGTACAACATATCTTTAAAAAAAAAAAAAAAGACAAAGCCAATATATTTTGCATAGGTGAAACCTATTGGCTTTGACAATGCTTGTTGAACCATGCCAAGGGTGGAGCAGAGAACACGATGTCTTCAGGGGATGAAATCTTTAGGTAGATCTGGGTAACATCCACGTACTGATGGTAAAAGAGTTCAGATTTTCTCAAAGTCTCTCCAAGTGGTTCAAGATACACATTAAACTTGGCCACATAAAAATCTCATCACTGTTGTACTACTCCTGTACTGATCATAGAAATCATTGCATTGCATAGCTTTTCTGAGTGAATTTTAATCATGCATACAATGAAAGTGATGCATAGGAATTTTGTGTCTGCATGGTGGATCTGTTCTCTAAGGCTTATTGAACTCACGGGTAGCTGAGTAATCCTTATAGGAACAACTAGGGGTTCTCTATTACTGTGAGATCATGGAATGCCAAAGGCCTCTATTTCAGATGGGCTCTCAATTGCATAGGAGAGAAGTCAACACTTACTTTTGAAGGGTGGAAAGGGGTATAGTTCGTGCATAGTTAGTACCGGAATTACATAAAGACGCGGGTGGACGGTGTCTCCACCACTATTTTGAGAGGGGGGCTTCTTTGTACAGGAGGCTGAAGGTGTCGCATCCTTCCGCTGGACTGCAGCTGCTTCAATTTACAGACACGGTGTATGTGCAACCCCCACCTCAGGATGTTTTGAAGCTGCCTTCCCACTGATACCATCCCCTTTATTTGTAAGAGTGGCCCAGTAGGGTGCTTTCTTTTAATGTCTCATCTGAAAAGTGACTTCATATTATAAAACCTTCTGTTACGAAAAGAACTCCAAATGTGAAGTGATTTTGTGCTTTAAGATGAACGAAAAACGGCAAAAAGCAAATATGCATAAATACCAAATGTGACTGTAAAAAAAAAAAAAAAAAAAAAAATAACACCATGCGCAATTTGTTCACTCACTAAACACACTTTAAAAAGGTAATCCCGAATTCCACATGTTTATTTCAAAATAATGTCCCTTTTCCGACATTTTTTACGTGAATTACACACTGATGTGTACAACTTACTTTTTATAAAACCTAAAACACGTCCATTTTTACAGGAATTTTTACAAGATTATATTAACCTACTGCTTTTGTAAAATAGGCATGTTCCACAATATTATAAGTGAGGAATGTTATGACGCTATGACATTACTTATTCCGATGTAATTTTCTGGGACGCCATTATAATTTACATATGATAGCACCCACCTCCCCGCCATTAAATTTATTACGGTTTGTGCCATGTACACAGGACAAATATAGTGCCATAGCAGCGTTAAAAAGCTATTACCAAATATATAAATTTACAATTAAAGGTTCAACAGTGTAATAAAATGACTTTTCTTAGCCAGACAACATAACACATTCACATCAAGATGACAAGCTGGCTTTTCGGTGACTCCTACGTGAATTCACCCTATCTATGGGTGCAGATGTAGGCATGATAGTGGTACCTGGCTGGCAAGGGAGAGTCGGAAGTTTATTGTGAATGGACTGTATACATTTTAATTTCTTATTGATGGATACTCTTCTCCGTGAGCTGTTTAATTTCACGTAGTTAGAGTACTCTGTCTGCAACAGCTGGGCTGGTCCCGTGAGGGAGCGATCACGCTGCTGGCAGGAGTGTGCAGATTTGTTTGACTCGCACGCAGCCACTGTCCCTAGTGCTTGAGGTATGCTGTAGCTGGTGCAACTTCGCAAAAAGGGGAAGGCGCACTCTGATCTCTAACTGATGGTATGGCAGAGGCATGCACCCATGGGGGCTCAAGCTGAAGGCGCATTAAACGGCACCAAGGCCTGGCAACGGGTTGTCCCGAGGGTCGAGGGACAATGGAACGGCGGAAGTGACTCCCCCAATCCCCTGTTTGGTGAAGGTGAGGGGTGATGGGCAGGGGCGCTAAGTGGCCAACAAAGTGGCAGGGACGACCGGCCAATGGGAGGCAGAGCATTTTTTTGAATTGTGCACCACGCCCATATTAAGAGGGGCAAATTCAGGGTCCAGCAACTACTTAGGGCAGGGACGGTGCTGCTGGACAGCAAGACACACTCATCCACACCCAACAAACAAAAGATTGTTGCAGCATCAAGGGGTGGAAAAAGAGGCAGCTAAAGGAGCTTAAGGAGTATGAAAGGCAACCTCAGGGTGGCAGACCTGATTCTTACCTTGGGATGCCGCACAGCAGGGTAAGGCGGTCCAAGAGGGGAAAGGGCGCTCAACACAGCACTCATAGCCTGGACCGCATGCTGTCGGGTCACACCCGATAATCCAAGGTAGGGAGTTGTGCCTAATGAAAAAAGAAGGTGGAATACCCCCCTGCACAAACAGTGACGCTCCAGCTCAAGGACCCCAGTCATCAGCAATAAACGCGGGACTACGAGAGGCAATAAGTTGACTATTAATCACCACTAAAGTGCTGGGTCAGGTGATTTATAACTTAATGAACTACTGGATTGCTTTATGACAAGATTTATGAGTTGCACCAATACGGCAGTTGAATTATGACTTTGTGGACCTGCTTAAATGATTTATGGCTTGAATTTGTGATTTATGGATCAGTTCTATTTATTAAATCCAGAACAAGTCTGACATATACACAGCTGGTCGCCTACATCCAAGGGGGCCGGCAGCATCTTAAAAGCAGTCAGATTGGATAATAAACACAGCTGTCTGTCTACAATCCTGGGGCCGGCAGCATTGGGAATGGAATTATCTTAAACCGTTCAGTTCACACGAAACATATCCCGAAACTAAAGAAAAACAAACATACCTCCCTCCCCTCTTCCTAGAAGCATAGTTAATCTGCGGGCTTCAGTAAATATGTTGGGCAAAAGGCTAGTGGGGAAAATGGATATTCAGGTGTGGTGTGTAGGTGAGCGTGTTGATTGCTGGTCCAGTGCAGGGATCAGATGCAGTAGTTTGAGATAGGAAGGGCAAGTTAGTTCGTTGAACCCGGTCAACAGGATGTGTATGTGAAGAGCCCAGCCTGTGGTGTAGTCCTCAAGTCGCTGGTCCAAGGCAAGTGAAAGGCGCTCCATGCCTAGTATATGCCACAATTTGTGGAACCAGGTGGTGTATTGAGGGGTTCTGTCTGTGCTCAAGAGGATGTATCACCTGATGTGCCCATCCAAGTCATAGGGCCATTTGCGTGCCTCAACAGGAGCATAATGGAAACGTCAAGGGGTTGGGTAGCCCTAAGATCGGGTAGGTTGGGAACCGTGGAATGGAGGTGGTAAAGGCCACATCAATGTTATCCAGTACATGGGACCAAAAGCGTGAGAGCTTAGGGCAGTGCCATAGTAGGTGAAGGAGGGTGCCCGTACCTCTGCATCCCCACCAGCATTCTTTGTAATACTCGGGATTCCAGGCTTCGAGCCGGGTTGGGATTAGGTACCAGCATAATATCTTATATGCTGTCTCTGAACTGAAGGTGTTATGGGCAGAAATTAGAGCTCTGTAATAGATGTCGGCCCAGTCATCGTCAGAACCCCACCTAGCTCTGCCTCCCACCATTTGTCTTGGTGTGGGAGTTGAACCCCTTTCTGTGGATTAGCCATTTCCTGAAGGGAGTCTGAGCCCTTTCTGCATGGTGTCTCATGGAAGGGTGGAGCACCCAATGGCCCTACCTGTTTCCTCCAAACCGTATTCCTTCCTGAGTTGGTCAGAGGGGATAATCCCCTGGGGATCGAACAGGCAACCATTGCGTTTGCAACTTCCCTCATGTCACCTCACAAACTGGTCTGCCTCTAACCCCAGGGTGAACTCTGGGTTGCCCTGAATTGGTGTCATTGGGGAGGGGAAGGTCATCCCCTCCTACAGGATGTCAGGGCAACCTGGCCAGAGTCGTTGGTTTGCAGGTAGTTAGTGATTCCCTTCTGAACTGCGGTCATGGTCATGGTGTGCTGAAGCAGAAGTCTCTTAGCTGCCAATGGGAAGGGGCAGCTCATAAGTGGCTTAGATGCAAGGTAAGACTAAGAGGTGCATGGTCTGAGAGTGATCTGGGCTCAATAGTAGAATCACTATTGAGTTGTTAAAAAACAGGGGTCTGTAAAAAGTAGTTATGTTTTATGTTCCGCGGAGTAGTGTGTTTATAGTCCTTTGTTATGGGGTGGAGCATACACCAGATGACTGAGACAGCAGTCTGCGAGCTAACGATCTCCCTGTGGGGATAAGGCTCCTATTTGGTCTGAGTGATGGGCTAATCGGTCAGAAGCGTTATCCATCACTAGGTTGCAAGTCCCCACCTATTAAGATTGCCGCATCCGGCGAGTGGAGGAGGAGCGCATGCACATTCGGAATGAATGGGTCCTTTTATCTCAGAATTTTTTTGAAGACGACATCACCCTTGAACCAGGAGAGAATAGTATAGCCACCCCTTCCTTCTTAGAAGAACTTGAGGACCAGAGGAGCTGCCTGGGAACCAGGAGGAGTGCATGCGGGGGTGTCCCTGGCTAGCAGGTGTGTTTTCTGGAGGAGACATATGTCGCCACCTGATCGTTTCAACTGGGATAGGATAGCCCGTCGCTTTACTGGATTATTAAGACCTCTGATGTTGAGGCAAACGATTTTAAGGTCTTAAGGTATGGCTCGTTGGGACTGGTAAGGGTGTGCCTGAGTCTGATCTAAGGAGGAGGGGGGGGGAGGATCTAAAGAGATATGCCCAACCTGCTGACGCATTTCCCACCCAGCCCAGGAATTGAAGGCATTCCCAATGTAAGGTGGAGGAATAACACCCTTAAAACATTGAACAGCAAATAACATCAAACCTAGTGTTACACACTGAAGGAGTCTATCAAGTATGGTTGTCGTCGGGTTTGGTCAAGCTGATGGTAGAGAGGCAACAAATATGCAAGAGCAGAGACCAGAGGGCATGTCCTTACCTAGTACACAAGACCCCCATCCCCGCCCACTCTGTGCCCCATTGCCCATCAGAGCGGTAGAGCCCAAAGGGCTAGTCATCTGCTGTGTGGGACCCTTGGTCATTCCGCATCTGCCGCCAAAGACTGAAGCATGATTGCCGTTCATTATCTATGGTAGCGGGTTCCGGTTTGGTGCGGACTAGGGCCCCACCCTCCACGACCTTGCGCCAATGTGCAGGCTTGTGCTTCTTGCTGGCCTTAGGCCCTTCCGGCCTGTAGTTCAGTGCAGTGCCGTTTATACCCAATAGACTGCAGGCCTCTGTAAGTGATCGTAGTTGGAGTAATTTGCAATTTTGGCCCCCCCAAAAAAAAAGAGTGACGGAATGGCCCCAGGAGTAAGAGAATCCTGCATGGCGGAGGTGGGGCTGTGATGGGGCAAAACTCCAGTCGCTTTTGGTGTGTTATAGTTGCTAGATCTTGATACAGCACAGGAGAGTGGCCCCTGAACTGTAGCAGATGAGCTTCCCTGGCTTTGAGGAGGCTGGTTTCTTTCAGTTGAAAGCCATGCACACAAGTTAGGAAGTTGGCGGGTGGGGAATTGTCCAGTCTGGCGGGGCCTACTCGATGCACACAGTCCAGCTGGATATCTGTGTCCTCCGGAGTTCCCAGGATGTGGTGAAACAGGGCTCCTATATATTCTCTAAGGTCCATTCCCTCTGCGAGTGATGGAACTACTCTGATTCTCACACTGTTCCGCCTTGAGGGGTTCTCTAGGTTCCCCGTATGGGCCTGAAGTTCAACATGTTGTTCCTTCAGGCAGAGGACTTCTTGGTGCAGCCCTTCCACCTCCTACTTGCGTCCGGTTTCGCATTCCTCCATGGAGGATACCCTGTTGCAGATTTCTTCCAGGTTCCGCTACACTTGTCTCCAGTCCGCTGATAGGTCTTTCTTCACCAACTGTATGTTGTTGTGGAGGGAGGTGAAGAGGGTCTCCATTAAAGACCTGGTCACTGGTCTCTCCTGGTCTTCGTCAGCTGAAGGGAGGTTGGAGCATCGGGGAAGAGGCTTGCCATCATCCGCGGGTCCTGTGGGTTTTGTTAGCATGTCCTTGAATAAGCTATCCTTTTCGGCCCTAGCGGCAGACATATCTAGGAGCCTCAGGGAACAGTGTTCCTTTATATAGCAAGGCACACGGGTGAGGCCGCATCTTTGGGGTTAGACCAGGTGTGCAGGTGGCTGGGACTCAGAAGTAAAGGGGGGGCAGGCTCGCGAAGCCCGTGGTCTGGGGCTGCAAGTCTTGTTTTCGGGCCCCACCAGGTGTGGGAGTTCAGAGGGATCAGGGGACCAGTCAGATGGGGGCGGCACCGGCATGCCTGATTCCTGTTGAAGCCTGAAGCCTTGTGGCCCAGTCAATGCCAGCCAGTGGAGATCTGAGCAGGCCCTCGCCAATCTGTGCTCAGGGAATGGCAGCCCTTGCTCTGCTGGCACTGCAGGTCGTGGCCCAAGCGGGTTAGGGAGGAGGAGGGGGGAGAGGACCGTGCACCTTCTTACACCCCCTCGAGTTAATCGGCAACTCTCCTGGGTGCACGGCCTGCTTGCTATGGTGCAGGGATGCAGAAGGTAGTGGCATTGAAGACCGGGCCATTCAATTGCCACCCTGGGTAGGGTAATGTTGATTGGGTGAGACCGCTCCAGAGCCCAAGGTGGCCACCGGCCCCACCATTGACTGAGGCGGCACGGGGGAGACTCAAAAAGGGGGCAAGTGTCGCAGTCCAATGCGGGGTTGTGTGGACCGCCTCAGAATGTTGTGCCCGCAATGTTGGATGTCAGCACAGCCAGGTAGAGTTCTTGGTACAGCCGAAGGCTTCCGCTGGGGGCTGTGTTGGGTGAGCAGGAGTCACAAGTGTGGAGGCAAGCCACCAGGGGCAAAGGCATTTGTCAACCAGTTGTGTCTTGAGCTCTTACTTTGCACTGCTGCCAGCAGCCACAAATGGGGTCTCTACTTCGATTCTTGAGCATAAATCAGCACAAGCTCTGTGGTCAGCAACATCAGTCATGGGATTGGCCTGGGCGTAGCTTCGCGCGTCTACAATTTATGGCAATAGTCCACAATGTATGAGGGCGGCTGGAGACTAGCCACTCTGATGGTGCGCCAATCTGTTTCAAGTGCAGTTTGCTCAAAGTCCGATCCCTCAGAATCGAACTCCCCTTAATGTTGTGAGAGCTCTTACCATATGGTGATGCCAAATAGTCCAAAACATTACAGACGCAGACAACCCATCAGATACTAGTTGCAAGGCATCAGTCCTCTGACCACCAGCATTCAGAACCCTTCTTTTCTTCAGGTTTTGGCAACCAGGTCATTGGCTTCTATTTGTGAAGATGATGGCCTCTCCCAGACCACAGGCTGATCATCCTAAGCTGTTCCAAACCTATGGGATCTGTACGTGAACAGATTAGAGGTTTGCAAATCAGAACCAGATACAACAGAGTACAACAGCCTGAGCAGGGAGAGGAATGCGCAGGATAGGAACAGAAGACCACTATATCAATAGCTATGTTGTCTGTCATAGCAACGCAATATCTTGGGACTACATATTTACTGCCCGCCTCCCTTCCACACCTGGGGGACCTCAGCACTTCAAGTTCATCTCAATTCACTCTCAAGTGAGATATCCGGTCGTGGTAGCAGACTGCATGGATTTACCACAGCCAGCAGGCATCCTCCCCAAACTACCAGTAACCTCACAGCTATACTATCAGACTGCCTACTGTTACTCCTATCATAGCCTGGGCACTGGGCCTGTAGCCAACCACCTTAATAAGAGCACCACCCATCTCTAAGAGATTCCATTACTCTGCAGTAACTTGCCAAACCCATGGAAAGCACCTGCCAGGAAGATCACAATAGGATCCTCCTGTGCAAGAAACATACCTCGTACATCAGAAATGTGGTCCAAACCACATTGAAGCTTTGTAAAGTACTGCCCTATACCAGCGTGGAGGAGGAAGTGAACACAAACCCACGGCCGTGCTCACATTTGGAACTGATACTCCTGAGTGCTACGTGACCGGAGAAATAAGCATGGTGACTGCAATGGGGAAATCATGCCCACTGAAAGAGGGGCTATCAGAACCCAAAGTGGAGATCAATAAAGAGGGCCACACGCAGTAGAAAGAAAAACACACGGCATTAGCCTCTCACACAGCAGCTATCCCGGAGGCCATTAAGGCATGAAGACGTCTTTGGAGACACAGATCGCAGCAGTAGTGAGTTGGGTCTACAAAGACGATAATAAAAGGCTGTCTGAAAGAGTTAAGGAGAGGGAAGACCAACTGAGCATCACCCTACAGCACGTAAAAGAACGTTCAACAAAATGTGCAGACATGGAGCGACAGGTTAAACTACTGGCACACAGACTGGAAGATGTGGAAGGTAGATCTCTCTGCCACAATGTCTGACTCGTTGGAGTACTAGAGAGGCAGGAGGGTCCAAACACAGAACTATCTGTGGAAGAATGGTTGGAAAAAACTGTGTTTGCTGGAGAAGCCCTCCAGTTTTTTCTCTGTGGATGGAATGGGCACATAGATCCCTGGTATATCTGGTCCCCACCAAGGGCCCCTCCACCTCCATTTATAGCGAGACTGATGAACTTTCAAGATTGAGATGTTATTTTACAAGCGGCAAGGAACATGGACCCTGGGTGATGAGTGGCCAGGAGGTGAACCTCTACCCCGAACTACACCAATTTGGTACAACGACAACAGGAGGGCATACGTTCTAGGTGCTTCACCAGCTGGAACTTAAATATTTCGGGCAAAGCTCAGGATAACATATAAATGAAAGACCCACCTCATGACATCAGCGCAGGAGGAATGGATGAGGCTAGAGAAACAGGGTCTCTGGTTGGACCCACGAAAAGATGAGAGGATAGAAGGGGACTGGCACCAGCAAAGCAACACCAGAACAAGAAAGCAGCTTCCTTCCTTCAAAGTAATGGCGGCTCAGGAAATTACACTCAAGGAAAGTAAGCAATACAGTGACATCCTGGACAGTAACAGGTGGCGCCCACTGGTGTCTGAGGGCGAGAGCAGTGGTTCCGAAATGACTGAGATGGAACAAGACATGGAAGAGGAGAACTTGCCCCACGTCACACGTAGGACATCTGAAATTTTGGTTAAGAATTGTCCTAACTGAATGAGTTTGTTGGTAAGGTGTCCAGCTCCGGTGCCGTAAGGACTCCTGTATCTCAATGAGGCTGCTGGATTTGGGGCGGCAGCACCTCTGCTTGTAGGTGACTGAGTCACTCCCACACCAGTTGGCAGCTGTCGACCCAACTCTCCCGGTTCTCTAGCAGCACCTCACCCAAACGATGAAGACGATTTGTGACAGCCTAGCGCATGGAACTCTGAAGACCCCTCAAGGAAGTTGGGGTGAACAAGCCTTACTCTTTACAAAATCAGGATTGTGAAGATCAGAGCTGTAAAGATGAACAACCCCAACATATTGCAATAAACACCATAATTCCTACATAAAGCCTATTCCCTAGCGAGATGGATGTTATTTCGATACTTATGCAATTGCATTTACTATGCATATCTCAAAGCAGAGAAACAGAACACTGTTCATGATGTTTACTCACATTAACATTATAAGAAGGGAATCTAGAGCATGCATACGAGCAGTACGCCAGTATGCAATGATTCATGGTGCAAGGGAGCTGGATTCGCACCGCTACAGCAGGCACAAGGCTAACAGAATATTAACAGCGGACAGTGTTCCTTAAAAATGGTGCATATCCTGTTTCATCCTGAAGGTGAGGAACTTCTACTCAGTGTAAAGTAAGAATGGAGTTGCAATATGCCTTTTGTTTCAAACGGATAAGCATCTAGGAGCAGATTTCAGAAAATGGGTGTGTTTTTGCTACAACTGGCAGTACATGAATGTGCAGTGCTGGGATAGGTTGTCGTCATTCGGTCACTGACTAATTGTACACCCTACTTTTCTCAGGCCAGTGTGCCACCAGGCCAGAAACTGGCTGTGCAGAATGCCAGAGTCAGAAGCTAAGCTGTGGAAACCCAGTGTGGTATGGTCAGCACAGCATCCATATCTGAACCCCGCACAACAGTTCAATCAAGCATGCTGACCAGTCAGCCTCCAGATGCTGCCAAACTGGGTACACTGCCATGCAGCAACCACCAGGAGTTCTGTCAGCCAGAGTCAAGGGTACTGCAAGTGGTAACTGTGCTTATTTTAAAGCTTCATGTGGGAGCCCGGGGTGACGTACCCTCTTTTTTGCTGAAGGAGCAAGGTTGAGAACTAAGATACACAACTCTCTCAGGGTTTTAACTATGGATGGGTGTAACTCGCATAATCCAATGTAGCATAATCACACGGAATTACCCAAAATTTACACAAAAAGTGTAATTCTGCATTTAGTGCTAAATTTTTAGCATAACTAGGCCCACATGTCTAAAACTGACATGGATTCTGCTGTAAGAAATAGCACTATATGCAACAGAGCACAATAGTAAGCTTGAGGGGGGAAGTGGCCAGCCAGGCCACATGGAGGGCACACACTTCTACCGCTCCGCTCTGGCCTACAGAATTATCCTGTTTATAACAATATATTGGGTGGGGGCATCTGACCTGTATTTCATTGTACATAGAGGTGCTGCACTGGACCGAACTGCAAGGCATTATCAGGGAGTGCAAAGATGGACTTAAGAGGCAGGTCGGACCGGGCTGTGGCTGCCGTCGCACCGCTCTGAGCACTGAGATGCCACTCCCTGCGCAGCCACAGAGACCTCCACTAAGTAAGCAGGACCCATCGGAGGCTACCTGGGACAGGTTTGGAGCACTGGGGCCGAGACGGTGTGGCCGGACCGCATAGCGATCAGGGCTTCAGCTGGCCCTACCTGGGTTAGGCCTTGGGGCAGCAAAGGACAAGAGCGCCCGTCCTGTGGAGAGACCCGCTCGAGGAGGACCCAAGCCCTTCCTGAAGCTGGGTTTCATGCTACAGAGCAGCGCGGAGGAGGCGAGCGGCCCCAGGACACACAGTGAGATGGTGGGTGTGAAAGACAAGCCAGGAGAAGGCCCGGTGTAGCAGGCTCTGGCGGAAGTGAGAGAGCCGAGGACAGGTATTGGAGGGGCAGCTATGGACCGCTCTGTCAAGAGGTCACAGACATGAGTGAAGGGAGACTACTGACCCTAGACTCTGCCAGGGACAATCCCACCTTTCACGTAGTGGGATTAATGACTGAGAAATCTGGCCAATCAAAGACTTTGAGACACTTCCCAACATGCTCAGGTACTCATGGCCCTCCCTGCAGCGGTCATATATTTTCCTGCATTGCTCAAATTGTCAAGTAACTGCATGGGGAGGGGGCAGTCCATCAGAAATAGCCCAAACCAGCAGGATGAAAAAACCCTACGCACAGAGGGATCTTGCAACCCACTGATCTAAGTGAAATAGATGGAATGAACCTGTCTCACACACGGATTGTGGGCTATTGTCCATGCCTACATTAAACCCTGAGGCGCAAAGAGCGTGAATCCTCCACCCTGAAGGCTGGGGTGGAAACCTCCCTGACTTTAACTAAGGGTCCACTGGCGATAAGGTCCCTCCGTTCCAGGAGCGCGTTTGGGGGATACCAGCATGCTCGGACACTCTAAATCAGAGGAGCTTGTGGACGCAAACACCACCCCGAATTGAATCGGTCCGTTGGCAGTAGCTCTGCAATTATACTGTGACCTGACACACACTTCTGGGGAACCTTTGGAGGGGGGTTTGAGGGGTGTTCACCCCTGGGGACCGTGCTCAGGTGTCTCCCATTTAAGAAGCAACACAGGAGGTAGAGACACAAGCCAGGCATTAGAACCCCAAAATATGTCCCTCCTCAATGAGTTGTAAGCTGAGAGACCATAATTACTGTCTGCGACAGGAACCTGCCCACAACATACACTGCCTGATAGACCCCTAGAGAACCGAAGCAAAGGTCTTGTCTACGGAACGTCCAAAACCTAGCTGTTGCTGTTGTTGAGCCCACAGCTTCTGTGATTAGGTGCAGCACCTCCCCCAGGGAGCTGTGCACTAGTGATTAGGAAATTTAAAACAAAACAGGTAATGGCCACGGGGATGGAGGGTGGTCCGGACTGAGCAGAGAGACACTGGAGGCCCAGATAACTCAACCCAGTCCTTGCAGCTACAGTTTGATAGGCTATTGCCTGCCATTGCTGATACAAAGGCTACACTTCAACAAGACATCAAAGCGGTCTTGGTGGGGGTGGGCTTCCTAAGGTCAGAACACCATAAACTGGCAGAGTGAAAGCAGTGGATAAGGGGCTGGGACAGGTGCAGCCGGTGCAGTTGGAGCTGACCAAACAAGTAGCAGCACTAATGGACAAAGTGCGCACCTGAGAACATAGGGCTGAAGATGCAGAAGGGCGCAATAATATCCACGTGGTAGGATTACCGGAGGGGATGGAAGGAACAAATATGGTGGCCTATCTCGAGAAGTTGTTACAGACAGACGTGGCCCTGAACCTTCTGACCCGGTTCTTTGCCCTTGAGCGGATACACAGGGTCCCCCGCCAACCACCAGCCCCTGGTCACTCGCACCGCCCAGTGGCAGCAAAGCTCCTCCATTTGCGGGATAGCGACACTCTCCTTAGTACAGCGCATGAAAATGTTCACTACTCAATCAGGATCAGTACAGTCACGCTGTACCTGGACTACACAGTAATGGTCCAGTCCAGACGAGCCTCATATGCAGAAGTCAAAAGGGCACTCAGGGAAGAGGGACTCCAGTATTCTCTGATGTTTCCGGCTAAATGGAAGATCGTCCTTGATTGCACAACCCTCTTTTGCGATGACCCTTAAGCTGTTTGAGAATGGCTGGATGCGTACAAGCGAGGAACAACCCTGACAGACTCTTAGACTGAGAGGAGACAGACTACTCGTTCAATACGGAAGATAGCCTGGAACACGGGTACATCCACTAAGAAACCAACCAGATCAGAGGCAGAAAAAGAGCAAGCAGCTGCTCTGCTGGCAGCGGAACTTTCGGCGCAGGGTGGCTTGGAGTCAGTCTGTTGGAATGCAAGGTCCGATCTATCAATGAAGTCTGAATCCGAAGGGTCAACCCTGGCACACAAAGACATGCCGACAGTGACCATACAGTCGGCAGAGGACCTGCTCTAACACTGACGGACTAACTGCTTGGGAGCTGTGCAAGAGGCTGACCTGTCTAACTAATTACTGTAAATACAATTATGTGGGGGTGCTGCATCCCTCTGGTGCTGATGCTGCAGGATGTGGAGATGATTGAAAAGGATGGGGAGGAGAACGGACTCTGCTGTGCAGCCAACATTGCGATCGAGCTGAAAGGAGGTCTGGATTGGCCCCTGCTAACCCAGACATACGCAGGCTGACACGGACTCAGCGATCATGGTTTACCCCTCACTACAATACCACTTGCATGCCCTTGAGGGTTACTTGGAAGCTGATCTCTAACTTTGTTACCTTGTTTGCTACTATAAGTTTGGGCAGCTGGCCGTTGCCATGTGGCCATGGGAAAGGGGAGTTTATGGTTGGGACTGGTTTTATTTTCGGTCTCTGGGGTACTGCTATGAGTGAGGAATGTATTGACCCTTGAGGACGGAATGGGGGAGAGCACATGTGACACATTATGACCACAGCAGATGCGGGCCTGAAGTGTAAGTCTTGGAATGTGAGGGGAACGGGGGCTGCAGCCAAGAGGCATAATATTAACAGGTATTCAAGGTTTATGAGGGCACAGATTGATATGCTCCAGCAGATCCCACTTAGCGTGGGTTGACGTGGATCCTCTTCGCTGTAGATGGAGGGGACAACTGTTTACTACTTCATACTCCGTATTTGCACCAGGAGTGTTAATTTGGGTAAGAGTTTGAACGCCCTTCGACCCTCTGCGGACTATTGTAGATGCGGAGAAATTGCGGTGTCACGACTAAAACATACATAGAAAAAGCCCACAATAAGGAAGGCAAATCGGGAAGGCTGCTGGCATGGCTGATTCACCCCGAGACAAGAGGGACACCCATAACTCACCCTACATCAGACTTTGGGACACACCTCTATTCCCCTGGGGACATAAATTAAGAATTTCAGCAGTACTACGAGTCTTTATATGATGACCCAGCACCCACCCCAGGTGGCCTACTAGGAGTTCTTGGACTGCCTCCCACTCCCGACACTGACCTGTTATGCCCGGGATAGTCTAGAGGGGCCAAGTGATTGAACAAAAGATTAAATAAGCCACGCGGGAAGTGGCCATGGGGCAAGACCCCTAGCCCTGATGACCTGCGAACTGAATTCTATGCGACATATGCGGATATACTAGCTCCTCAGCTACCTCTCCAGAGACAACACAGAGCAAGACTGTCATTCCCATCCCTAAGACTGACTGCCCTGGGCTGCCAGTCATAGCTTTCCACCCATTATAAATGCTCAACCTGGACTTTAGGTACTGAGTAAAACACTCGCGATCAGGCTGCTCCCCCATGTTGTATAACTGGTCCATGTAGACCAAAATGGTTTTGTCCCGCTTCGCAGCACCTCCCTCAACCTGAGACGTCTGACTGCATCACCTCCTATACCACCCTGGGGTCTGGAATCTCCTGAGGACGCTACTTATGTCAGTGGACCTTGAAAAGGCCATTGACTCGGTGAGATGGAACTACCCCATGGAGGTGATGCGCTAGATGGGCATGGATGAGACCTGGATCCGATGGGTGACCTTGTTGTATGTGAGACCAATGGCATGAGTCAAGACGGGCATAACCACCTCCGCCTCCTGTGCAGTTTGCCAAAGCACCAGACAGGGCTGCCCATTGTCACCCCTCCTCTTTGCGCTAGCCACTGAGCCCCTAGCTAAATGCTTTAGAAGGGAGGGACAAAGAAGCGGTATAGTGAGAGACAGGTATGAACATATTATATCCCTTTACGTGGATGATCTTCTCTCGTATATGTCGGAGGGCTCACAGGGTGGGTGAAGCGATCCGGGGCTTAGATAGATTCTTGGAGATATCGGGAATGCAGGTTTATAGACGGAAAACATGCCTATTCCCTTGAGACCAACTCTCCATGCAGCCCACCCACCTCCCACAAGGGCTCACCTGGTCAAACGCAGCATTTAAATACTTGGATATCCAAGTGTACTACCAACTGGATGACATGAAAGAGGAGAACTTGGATAAAGTAGTTTGATCTTTGTGATCCAGTGTAGCTTTCTGGAGATCTCTGCACCGGTCACTAATTGCTAGAGTGTCTGTTTCTAAGATGGTAATACTACTGTGCCTACTCTGCTGTGTTAACCTTCCAGTATGGATTCCCGGGGCATGGTTCAGACAGCTGCAGGGACTACTTAGGGAGCAGATATGGGACAGGGTTAGGCACAGAGCATCCCTTGAGGTGTTACAGGGTCCATCGGACCTGGGGGTGGGGGTCTGAGTGCCCCAGACTTTGAATTATACTATATAGCAGTGCAGTTGCAATGGGTGGCTAGATGGCTGGACGATGCCCACTGGTCCCCTCTGACCACATTGGAACTGGTCCCACACAGAAGTCTCCTACTTGCCAAATTGCTGAGATCTGAGATTCACATATCCAACGCAAGCGTGCTATTACAGACAGCTCTGCATTGTTGGAGCCGAGTTTTATGTGGACAGGAAGGGTCCCGCTGTAGGTGCCGGCCATACCACTGGTCAGACTACCTCATGGGATGCCGATCTGACACTTTACGGCAGCCCGACTCCGAGCCTGGACCTCGGCTGGTGTGATCACAGTGGAGGACTGTTGTGATGCGAATACCTTCATGTCCAGAGAGGAGATCCAGGAGCGATTTCATCTGTCCAGTGGCCAGTTTCTCAATTATAAGGCACAGATGTGAACATCTGAGGAGCTCTGATAACCGGGCAGGAAAGAGCCACCTCACCACTCAGTTTTGCAGTTAATGCTGTCCCTTGGCTCAGCAAGTCGACAAGTGACATGGCAGATGGTCAGCTATCTTGGAATTTGAAATAACAGACAAGGAATTGGACTGGATGCTGGCTACCCCTAAGTAGTTTCACATAATTCTTGGTTAAAATATATACAGTTCATCTCCTACACATGACAATCTCACCCCGCATAGATAGCAACTTCTATACGGAGGGGAGGTATGGAGGGGCCGGTTACTGGAAGCACATTTTTGCCCCATGATATGGGGCTGTCCAGTGTTGTAGACCTTTTGGATTGTGGTCCTGGTAAGACTCTGTGTAACCATTGGACGAACCCTGTTGAACACCATGGGAGTCTGCTTGCTGGAGGAGGGGGGATTCACTATACCCCCGGCATGTAAAATAGGAAACAGAGTTTTAGATTTGGCTCTGGCGTTGGCCCAGCGTAGAATTGCGCCGATGTGAAATCACAGACGGCCCCAACTACTGAGACATGGGAGCAGGATGCTACTACCTGGACCAGGGAAGAGGAAACCATACTTCGTAGGGAAGATGCCAGAGAGATCTGGAGGTGCCCTGTGGCCCAGCTGTGGACTGAGGTGCTGGGGAGCTGGGAACACCCAGACCGAGACTCAGACCCGAACCTGGCAGATGTGAAAGAGGGGGATGGAGACGGGGACATGATTGCTACAGAACCGTAGAAGAGGTCTGAGGGACACTGTGGACTGACAACTACCCGCTTACACTGAACACGTTATACAAGCTTCAGCCGAAAGGCGCCTCGATACCACAGTTGGAACGCTTTCTCCCGCCATGTAGACCTGCTATGTACGGAAGTGTGCTGACACAGAGGTGGCTAGATTGTCTTTTTTAGGGACAAGCCAGACTGTGAGGACTAAGACCTTAGCCCCAGAGACCATTAAGTTGTTTGAGCTCTTAAAGTTAATTATTACTTATCTTATGGTACCCTTTCCAGGGTGGACTCAACGCTTGACACACGTTTAGAATACTCTGAATATGCCATACACACTCACCCAGTCAAGCCTGATTTGATAAACAAAGTGTAACTTTTGAGAACAGTATTTAGTCTCATAAATATATGCGTCCGTCCACTCTATAAGCCTCTTCCACATCAAGCCAAGAATTTGACATAACTGAAATTATAGAGTGGGAGTAACATACAGATATGGAGATTAGGTATACCTGGGCACATTATACAGAGGGCTAGCACAGAAATGTATAGGAATTGCATGAGAAAATGTATATGTGGCACGAGCCTTCAATAATGTTTACTATCTGAGTAAACCAATAAAGGTAGGTTTTCAAAAAATAAATAATAGTAAGAACGAGCTGCCACCCACAATCACTAAATATGCAATTGCGAGTATGATGCTCCCCTACCCCCCAACTTACTCCCAGCATTTAGCACTAATTTCTAAGCCAAAATGCATCATTGGGTCCAAAATGGGTGCAAGAATGCATTTGTGCTAACAAAACATCGCTAAAAGCAACAGAACAAACATCAGCGTGAGCAGGCACTGTAGCTCGCTAAATGTGCTTTTGTGGTATGATTCTTCCCCCACCAATTATTCTTAACTACATGAGGGGATGTAGTTTTGTTGTTGTTGGTAGCTCGACATCAAAGAGTAAAGCTGAATTACTTTGATTATTCCAGCATAATTGAATTGAAATTCCAGGGTGTGGGATTTGGGAATCAGGCCTTTCAGCGGAGCCAGCAACTGATTTTCAGGCAATGCCACCACAGTGCTCACAGCAATAGCACTGCTTGTGTTTAAGCAGGAGGTAACTAGTTTTTAGCCCTATTTAAGTAACTTCTTTAATGATGAAAACTGACTCCCAGTTCCCACAAATGAGTGCCAGTGGGGCCCACAGGCTCAAATTAACAACTACTGTCATCTAGGTTTCCAGTTCCTGGTGCTGTTCTTTATTACCCAGGTAGATTCTCAGTACCAACACTAACTACAAATGCATGGGAACCATACAGAGCTCCCCGGCCTATTTAATAACATGAATCAAGAGAATAAAAAAAAAATCTTTAAAAAAATAAAATTATACCAAACTGCCTGAGACAGACATTTTAAAGAGTATGAAGGAGACCTGTATTTGCTTTAATGGCTCCAACAATGAAATACTGATAACTGATAGATTTTTAAGCCCACAATATCTCTACGGCCTCAGAAACTGGAAGATCTACCTGCCTATACCAAAACAATGGTGTAGTTCAACCAACAGCACTCCTTTGCAAATTAGACACAGGGGCCCCTAAAAACACCACCTAAACCTTATGTTCCTGAGAAGAATCCTTAAGCTCTTACCTTAGACCCACCACATTGAACTAACCAAAAACGTGGTGCTAACCATACCAAATTCATGTACTTTATCATAATTCAGGTGGGAATGCCCAAAATTCCAAATTTAAGATTCAGAAACCAAGCAGCCATTGTTTGAAACCTGGGGTGATGTGGCCTTTTTTGCTGTTTCAAAGTGTGGTTCAAATAAATACTTAAGTTTTCAGAGCATTTTGGTCTTGCGGATCAAAATATTTTCTTTTAATTCCAAAGGAAATTAAAAATGTAACACCCCACTAAGCCCTTGACCATAAATCTGTTTATTGAGTTTGTCAAATGCTTTACAATAATATAAACATAGAAGCAAATTATTATTCAGAGTCATCTTACACCAAGACATCTCTTCTGTCATCATGATGCAACAACAGATCTCTCGTTCAACATTCAAAAGAAAAAGAACAATGAAACGCCATTTAATCTGAAAAAAATAGTTGCATGCCGGAGGTTCAGGCTCTTGTCTTGAGTGTATGAGGGGGGAGAGAGGAGGAAGAAGGGGGGGGAGGGGCGGGAAGGATGAGGGGTAGGGACTGCACATCGTGAGAAGACCATAGTGAGAAGGGGGAGGTGGAATGAGAGCATACATAATAATGAGATAGTTTCAGTTCAAGGAGGCCAGGTGTCATCCTTGTGTTCCAGCTGTTCTATGAAGGAGTCCCATATGTCCGCCACCTTGATCACCACCCCACTGTCGCGTAGTGTATGTAGTACCTGTGCCTCTGCCCTAGCCCAATGCAGTAACTCCAATGACCAGCGGTGCGTGTCTGGGGCACTGGGTGATTGCCACTGGATCGCTATTAGGCGCTTGAGTAGTCCGCGCATCAATGTCTCTGCTTATCTTTCCTACGTTGTGTGCGCACCCCCAACAGGCAGGATTCCGGAGTTGGGAGTAAGGGTAATCCCGACCAGACAGCCGTCTGTGCCGTTACCTCTTGCCATACACGGAATACCGATGGGCAACTCCATGTCATATGAAGAAAGTCAGCCTCCAGGATCCCACACCTCGGGCAATCTGGGGTAGAATGTGGGAACATATGCTTTATCCTGGTTGGGTGAGATATGTCTGGTGTAGATTATTAAATTGAGTGGATCGAAAACTGGCATTTCGCAACACCTCTCGAGTGATTGTGAGCGCGGTGTTCCAAGTTTGCGTGGGCAGAGGTGCGAGCAAGGCCGCCTCCCATCTGGACTTTGCATGTGTCTGGGCCTCCTCCGGGTAGTCCTGTAACATCTAATATATCCAGGATATATTGGATTGCGCGCCCGCGCCCAGCAGCAGCTCATGAAGAACCGCTGACGTGTGCAGTTCATTATTGCCGTTCCCCCATGTGTTGCGCACCACCTGTGTCAGCGCTCCGTGTGCAAGAAATTCACCCCGGCCCAGATCGAACGTTCACGCCAGTGTCTCGTATGGTAAAAGTTGTCCCTCCCCAAAAATATCTCTGATAGTGTGTATACCTTTTGCGACCCAGGCGGTTAATTTGAACTGCCCTTTTATTCTGTTTATTCGGGGGTAGCGAGCAATGGGTTCCTGGGCAAATACGGCGGGGACTGCCCCTTCACCATCACGTTTTGGCGCCACACCCATTCCGCCACTCCTGTCAGAATATTACTGTGGGGCGACAGGTCTTCTCGGCCGATGAACCATCTTAATACGTCCGCATGTCCCAACGAGTTATGCACCCCTTGTTCCTCTGAGTCGTGGAGGTTACACATCCAGTTCATTATCCAGTGTATTTGTGCCGCTGCATAATACAGCTCAAACTGCGGCGCACCAATCCCCCCACCCTGTCTAGCGGCAAGTAGGTCTTTGCTAGGGCCACTTGACGACGTCCCCCGCCCAAATCAGGTCTGTCAGCAGGCTGGATAGGGGTGCAAAGAAGTTCTTGGGAAGCTTTAGCAGCAAAGCTGAGAAATAATACAAGACTCGAGGAAGTATGATCATTTTAGCTATTGCTACTCTCCACAAGGGTGAGAGTGGAAGTGAACACCCGAAGGGTATCGAGCCTCTTATGGACCTAATCGTCCGATCTGGGTTCCCCTCCCTGAGATCCAGTTCGTCGTGGTACATTTGCACCCCTAAATATTTTAAAGTGGTGTGACACCACTGTAAGCTGTGCGCAGTGAGTGCTTCTCTTTGTGGGCCCGGGAACGGTCGCATTGGGAACAGACATGATTTCGACCAATTTACTCGCAGACCAGATAGGTCCCCGAATGCCTCTAGTAGTCGTAGTAGGTCCGATATAGATTCAGAGTGATTGCATAAATATATTAGTGCATCATCCGCATACAGGGAGATAATTCTGTATTCACTACCATCAAGAATACCCCATTGCGGAGCCGCAGATCGCAGTCACGCTGCAAGTGGTTCATTTGCCAGTGCGAACAGGAGTGGTGATAGGGGGCAGCCCTGTCTAGTGCCTTGCCTATCGCGAACCCCTCTGTTATAATCCCTCCTGTCTTCACTCTTGCTTTCGGGTCTGCATATAGAGTTGCTACCTATCGCATAAATGCATTGCCAAATCCCATGTTTATCAGTGCCTCAATCAGGAATGGCCAGCCCAACGTGTCAAATGCTTTTTCTACATCTAAAGAGACCGCCGTTCGTGTTTGGTCTAATTCTGGGGTCTCAGCCATAAGCCTTAAGAGGCACCTGATATTCGTAAAGGTGCTGCGGCCGGGTATAAAACCAGATTGATCCGGGTGGACTAAATTTGGCATCAATGGAAGGAGGCGATTTGCTAGCACCTTCCCCAACAGTTTGCAGTCGGAATTTAACAGTGACAGGGGCCAGTAGGACCGAACATCTAAGGGGTCTCAACCTTTTTGTGGAGGACTACTATTACTGCTTCCCGTTGTGACTCTGGGAGACGACCCTGTTCGTACGCCTCCTGTATCATTTCCAGGTAAGGCGTTAACGTCTGCGCTGAGAAAATTTTATAATACTCAGCTGGAAGATCATCCCCCCAGGGGCTTTATTATGGGCCATTTGCCTCAAAGCTTGCTGGATCTCGTCCAGTTCGATGGGTTTCTCCAAATCGAGTAATTGTGATTCCGTCAAGCAAGTTAATAAAGATGCCTGGAAAAATATCTGTGAAGCCCCTGTTAAGTGAGTTGTTTTTAAAAAGGTGCTACTATAACTGCAACCCTCAAGAATGCTAATTTGTTTATACCTCCTCCTCACCACAGACTTGGCTTCTGGACTCTTGCTTCAATCCATAAGAACGAAATGGTTACTTACCAGTAGTAGCTTTGCAGCCTGAAGAGTTTTATAGATTCATGGATTTATGGATTCACATGCTGTGCATTACTCCACCATCTAGTGGTTGGGTCTGGAATTGTTTTTCTTTCCTTTTTTGTTATTGTTGTGGGTGTCATCGACCACCATTTGGTGGTATGTCTGTCCCCTGTGTGACAAGACGGTGCCCCAGATGTTCCTGTGCATAGTGGCCATCTTAAGATTAATTTTTCTGGTTTGGAGTTTACTGCTTGGTGATTTTTGGTTTGTATTTTCCCTTCCTACCTGAGTGCATTGTTTTTCATATCTGGGAAGCTGGGTGGATCTTATGTGAATCCAGAAAACTCATTAGGCTGCAAAACTACTCCTATTGGTAAGTAACCATTTTGTTTTGCAGCATGAATCATTTTCTGGATTCTCATGCTGTGCATTAGATTATGTAGCAGTATCCCCTACTTTTGGGTTGGTTGGGATGAAATGAGGAAGAACTTGCAAACAGGTGCTGTCATAGTTTTTGTCCCACATGCGCTTATCTGTTAATTTGTATGTCCACACAGTAATGCTTAGCAAATGTGTGAGGAGAGGCCCATGTTGCTGCTGTGCAGATTGAGTCAATGGGCACATTAGCTAGAAATGCTAGAGTGGAGTCGTTCTTCCTTGTTGAGTGAGCTTTGTGACATGATGGAAGTGTCTGCCCTGTAGTTGTGGAGCAGATTTGTATTGCTTTTACAATCCATTGGGCCATTGTTCCCTTTGTTACTGGAGAACCCTTGGTTGATTTTGCGTAGGAGACTAACAATTGGTTTCCCTTGTAAAACTGTTACGTGTAAACAGTATATCAAAGCTCTCCCTACTTCCAAGGTGTGTAGGGCTCTTTCCATTCGTGTTTGCGGTTCTTTAAAGAATACTGGTAGTTGAACGCTTTGGTTGACGTGAACGTTGATAACTACTTTGGGTAGGAATTGTGGGTTTGTCCTTAGAAGCACCTTGTCTTTGTGTATTTGCATGTATGGTTCCTGTACTGTAAAGGCTGAAGTTTGCTCACTCTCTGTAGTGATGCGATAGCAATCAAGAATGCAGTTTTTAGTGTTGTAGATTGGAAATTTGTCTTGTGCATAAATTCAAAGGCTTTAGTCATCAATTGTGTAAGCACTGTGTTCAAGTTCCACGTAAGTGCTGGTGGGGTGGGGGTGGTTACATTCTCTTTGAACCCTCTAGGAACCTTTTCACCACTGGTAAGGTGAAGAATATGACATGCCTCTGGTGTATGCTACTATGGTTGATAGATGTACCTTAAGTGTTGAATAGGTTATCCCGCTGTGAGTGAGGCATGTTAGTACCATTTCCTGTTTTGTTCTTACTTCCACTGTTTTGTTTCTTGTGCACCAGTGATGATACCTTTTCCACTTTGCTGAGTAGCATTGTCTTGTGGAAGGCTTTCTTGCGTTTTTTATTTTTATAGTTCTAGGTGGTAGTTGTAGGTGTCTGAATTCTATGTATTCTGGTGCCTGGCTGCTAGGTTGAGTGATGCTGGCTTCGGGTGGCACACCTTCCCCTCTTCCATTGTAAGGAGGTCACGCTCTGCACTGATTTTGATAATTTGTCCCCTGGACCCGGATGTTCTTCTGCGTAGCGGGCATCTTCAGGTTATTTTTTCTGCCATGTCTGGAAATAACAGAGGAGCCCCAAAAATGTTTTGGAAAAACCCAGATCCGAAGAAAAAACACTGTCATCGAACTAGGTAAAGGAGAAGACGACAAGAGAGAAAGAGATCCTTAAGTCTCCCCTACAATGGGGACCCCACTGGGATCAGCACGTGGTCAAAGAGTGAGGTAAGGTAACTGCAATCCTCAAGAATGTACATATGTTTATACCTTCTACTCACCACAGACTTAGCTTCTGGCCTCTTGCTTCAATCCATCAGAATGCAATGTTTACCATTCTTGCTTACGGAACTACAACACAGCACAGGTCCTCCACTTTCTCCTGAGCTTTGGTTCTTGCTGCCACTTGCTCAAGAAGAGGGAATCTGTGGGTACCCATCTTTCTATATTTCTTGCAATACTTCTCTGTTGTCCGTCTGGCTGTACTCATCTCTACTACTTCGGTTCCTGTGCCCTGAATTACTTTGACCACCACAGATCCACAGGCTGCAACACCTATGCCCATCTTCCTCAACCAAATCTGAAATGAATGTAATATTCTCCTCTGCTCTGGACTACATCCAGAGAGTTAAGTTCTCAATCAAGTCATATTAACTCTGCTTTATCTTACAGGGAAGATGCAGGGATTCACCTCTTTACCAGAGAGCCTTGATTTAGAGAGAGGACTAAATTTCATGAGGGTCATTGCTATCTCTTAACTTCATAGAAGACCAAAGACTACTGTGTTTGTTAGCTTCTCAAGATGATTAGACCAGATTCCAGCCACACACTTATCAATGTGTGGATTCCCTCTATAAAGCGAACCTCCAATGAACTGCCAACTCCACTATCATGATATCTAAAGTTTGCCCCCAGCACATAGTCCTCCATCATCTCACAATACCAGATTACAGGTGTCTATCTATGTGCATCACATGCCACTGACCTTTTCCACTCCACCCGTTTCTCCACTCCTGCCTGTGAAAAGGGCACATTAATATACTTCTGCCCACTTCAACCAGCTAGGGCATTACCATTGCTCACCTGGCTCAGAAAATTCCATTTGAATGTTGAAATCTGTGAGATCAGAGTGAGGTCATCCCTAGGTTCAGACCCCCGCAGACTCTGAAAACTAGTTCAAACTAAGATGTCAGGAACTCCTTAATATCATACTGCTTCGGCCAGGTTTCTTTAGTGCCTGAAGGCAGCAATAGGGTCCAGAAGGAATGTAACCCACTGCAGAGCCCACATGGCTCTGCAGCATGCAGCTTGACATTTACAAATTAAAATGTCACCCAATTACTTTAACTGCTTTTAGCTGTTTGCCAGAATCCCTGAAGAAGATACCATTATATATATGCAAATCTAATCTGAACCTGGGCCAGACTTGAATCAAAAGTGGCCTGGCAACAATGTTCAAACCAGCCCTGCTCCATTCCTTCCATCTTTCTTTCCATCTATTCATTCTCTGTCTTTCCATCACACTGACTCTGTCTGACTCTGTCCATCTCTTGTTTGCCTTTTCCTCACTCATGCTCTACATCTCTGCTTCACTTGCTCTCTCTCTCTATACTCCTGCTGTGCCGCTATAATGAACCCTGAAAGGTTGGAGTGAGTGACAGAGGTTCAGCAGCCATGGGCCATCAAAACCATGTTCCAGTGGCTGCAACCCCTCAGGAAAATGCACAATGACACAAATGGCCAGTCCAGCCCGATCTAAAGTGGGCTCTGAACGTGTGATGTATCTGAAAGATGGGATTTTCTAAGGTTAATAAGGTTTCACCCCACTCTCGAAATATTAAAGCAATAAACAGTAAACTTCTGCAGCTTGTAGTACTCTATTTTTGTGGTAGGGTCTTTCAGTCACTGGTCCACTGCTATGGAGCGCTCCATCCTTGGCCTTCCTTGAGGAAGCCTTCAACACCAGCTCCTGTTAACTCCTGGCAAGGATGGGTTCATGGACATACCAGTTACAAAATACATCCCACTGCTCTCCACTATTTTCACCCACACATTCCTGTAAGCACTACATTGTTTCGGTGGATCAATCTAAACCAGTATTCTAAAAGATTAATGGGGGAAACAATCTCCCCTTATGACTGTGAGCAGACTCACCTGCTGCTTATCTGTGTCCTCTCTTGGTGAAACCTCTTCTCTAGAGCGGATCATGGATTGTAGAGCCAACTCTTCAACCTAGAGCACAAGACAGTGGGTCAGAAAATGCACTGGCCGTTTGACTAAAGAAAAAAACTCAGCAAAACAAACATGATTCAAGTTAGTAGGAACGTCTGAGAAATTACATTTGTCAACTCTATACGGCACAAAGTACAAACCGTGCGCCTCATGGGGCAAATCTACTTATGTTAAATTTCATAACATCAGCAATGACCACCTCAAAACGACTGGATATTTGTATGTTGAAGAAAATCCCTATTTTGCACCTTTCTATCCACAAGTGTTAAACATTACTCCACACTGTATGTCTTCGTATTGTGTTTTTATTAGAATGGCAGGAATTGCTGTAGTAATCGAGTCAGGACAGCTTAAATTAGGTTCTTTATTTACAGCCCCAGACACGTAATACCTCTGGATCCACTCTGCATCTTCTCCTTAACTGTCAAAACCCAGAATCCTCAATTGCTTTTTTTTTTTTTTTTTATTAAAAAGGGACAGCCTTCAGATTTACACTGATTGGTAAGGCCTTCAAATGATAGTGGAATTATTTAAATGTATAGACGCAGCTCTGCTTGGTTTAAACCATTAACTCCTTTTGTTACTCTCTCACTCTCCTGCCCTCCCCCCACAAATAAAGGATTGGTGGGTTCTGCATTTCAAGAGGAACTGAGATTTTGAGATTTTAGCTTCATTTTATAGCACATTTTACTATAATATATTGTTCCTGTTTTATTGATTTACACTACAATGTTTTCTTTTCCAACTGGATTGAGATTTAATTATTGCACAGTTTTAAGTAATACTCCAATAAATTACTTACTACGTATTTTCAAGCAAAAATGGGTGTAATGACGAAACGGAGCATGCTCAGTGTAGGAAAAAGTAAACTAGCCATAAAGAGTTGAATCAGTTTTGAAACCGGTGGAAATTAGAAACATGGGCAGCTGAAATATTCATTTTAATGAGCTTGCACTGCACACACCGACTTATGGTTTAGTGTTATTCAATAAACATGCTCACGGTAAGCTATGAAGCAGGCTGATAGACTGTGCACTCAGTTTTGTTCAGTTTATTTGAATACTTGATTTTGTGTGTTATGCACCACATATTTTGTTTTCCTTGTATGAGATACGTGAGTGGCACCCATCTTTATTTGCTTTTATAACTTGCTTTTCCACTGAGGTTTTGCCTCTTATTTAATACCTTTGCGCTTTATGTTTTATATTTAGTTTCGTTTATTATATTAGTCATTAATGTGCTTTGCCAGTTGCTCTTATCTACTCCCTCGTCCTCATTGTTTTGTTTATAGTCTCCTCCATTTGGGTGAAGACGTGAGTAATTACTGGTTTACTCACTCAACCCTTCTGCTTCCTATTTGAGGATATTGGCAGGATATCTGTAGAGCAGACAACGTTTCTGGGACCACCAAGTGGCTTACCAGGCATCTTGTAATCTTTTAATTCAACATGTTTGATTCTCATTGTAGAATTAAGGCTTGAACCAGATGAACAATAGTTGGTTCTGACCTATTTTATTTGAATATATTTGGACTCCATGGTAAGCCCCAGGATTATGACCAGTGCATGTTATGAAATTAAAGA
The DNA here is from genome assembly GCF_031143425.1 of Pleurodeles waltl. Taxonomy (NCBI): domain Eukaryota; kingdom Metazoa; phylum Chordata; class Amphibia; order Caudata; family Salamandridae; genus Pleurodeles; species Pleurodeles waltl. The sequence goes on along the minus strand of NC_090440.1, from coordinate 545,108,010 downwards.
TATTTTGGGATTGCATGAGGGATACATACAAACCTGGTGGCTTTCTTGTCTCTATTGTAACATCGCTCTACATTTTTTATGCACTTATGGGAGAAAGACGTCATGGATAAATTCCTATCACTATATGGGTCACTACATGGTGTTTGGGCCTCTGCGATATGAAGGATAATTGATTAATGGTCCTCTAGGTTACCTATATAGAAATATACTTCCTAAAGACTGTGGATGTCGAGGAAAGTATCTATTTTTATCAGTGTGGATGTTTTGAACTGGCATTTATGGAGGTGAGTGACTGTGGATTGATTTAATAGTTGGTCCTTTTATTTTATATTAAGAGAGACTTTTTTAAAAAGATTTTTTTTTAATGAACATTGGGTATATTCTGGGAGGAAAGTAATTCTGTATATATATATATATATATATATATATACACACATATATTGTATTATTGTGTATCTAAATAGATGTGTATATATTTGTGTGTTAATTAAATTCTATTCATGGTCTGATTTGGAAGGGGGGCAATAAAATCTCTATTTATGATGATAAATATTAAAGGAATCTGGGTGGAATTTGGATAATGAATTAGTCCCATTGGGTGGATGAATGTTTAATATGGGGGCTTCAGAAATGTGAAAGTATATATATATTTAGTCTTTTGTGTTGTTGTATGTAGGTTTGATTGAACATCCTTGGGGAGTATATTATTTAGTCCTGAAGAAGGTGGTGAAAAAGGTTTGGAAGCCCACCGAAACGCGTCAACGCTTTACTCTCACTGGACCTATAGGAGGAGGCTCTGATCAAATAAGGATTGCTGATAATTATCGATAGGCCCATACCTACCATAATTTGGACAGTCTCATTTTATAGACCATTGTATATGTCTTCTGTTTGTCTCCCCTTCATTGAATCTTATTTGAATTTTATTTGGTTTTATTGATGTTTTAGTATTGATTTGTTTGTCTTGTTACTGTATGATCTGGGTTTTATTTGGAATTATATTAAATACTCAACCTTGATTCCTTTGTTTTTAGGCTGATCAATAGAGGGATTCATTGTTTGAGTGAGTGTTTAGTGACTGGTTTGGTTTTCCCGTGGGGGATTCTTATGATTTCACTGTGTTACCAGGCGCAGGACACAGACTAGTGCTAGAGTGCATGGAGAGGCATGTTTGCTTGGGATGATCTCCCTCAACAGCTCTACACGATCGAAAATTAATAAGTATGGTAAGGACATTGAGCTCATTGATAAAGACACTCCTGGTGACACATTAAAGTCCAATGTTTCAAGCCACATAAAGCTATAGAGAGTTAACATGAAATTTAGCTCCAATGATTCCCTCCCCTAAGTTAACACCTATGCTTAAGATAGGGCAGCCTTGGTTCTTGAAATCCTTCCTTTTAAAAATACACTTATTAAAGCACACAGACAGGTTTTTTTTAACTACTGTCAGACTGATTTGAATATTTTTATCATAACAGTTTACTTCGGGAAGACACTTGCCCAAGGGGGTTGCAGCTCTTTCGAGAAAGTTACAAAAGTTTTAATCCGACGCACCTATTTTACCTAAGGAGACAGCACAGAAGTCATTATTAAAGATTTTCTTGCCACCCATGTGGTTACAAGTCTTTCCAGCAGCAAAGCAGAAGTCTAGGTTGCAAAAATAACTGTTACTCCTAGTGCTATTGTTAACAGTAGTTCAATTACATAATTTCTGTCTGGCTTTATATCTCATTCAGCCCTTAACTCATGTCAGAATTTCATACTGGGCAGCTTTACCCTTTGGGTCAAGGCACCTATCGACCCAAACAAAGACTCTAATAATCTTATGGCTTGACTGGAATTAGCACAACTGGTGTCTGGCCATACCAACTTGTCCTCACCCTTTTGGGCTTCATTTCTATGGTATCAGTTATCCCCATTGTCTGGTTGGATTATTCAGGTGTGTCTTTTAAATTCTTATTCAGGGATTGTAATCATTGTTTCGTCTAATAATTTGTCCACGACTGATTGAGCAGCCTCCAATCTGCTTTGGAGCTTATAATATTCTATTTTGAACAATACTTCAAAGGGTGAGGAAGCTGCTTTTAGAATATTTCCTCAGTCGCCAGACTTGATCCAGACATTTTCCCCTGCAGTACTCCTGTGTGCTACTAGGTGGTCCTGTACTGCTTCATACTGACTTTGTTTCACTGTAGAAGTTACAGACCAGAGAAGCCTATAAGCTTCTCCCCTGCACATCGACGTCTGTTCCTTCCTGTAGCTCTGCACCTTTCAACATGGAAAAGGACTTCTGCTCCCTTTTTCATCTGTTGATGAATTCTTTCAAATTATTTTCCAGTGTTTAAGGGAACGATGTCTACACCGAAGACTACTGGGCTCAAACTGTGGCATTGCCGTCAGAAACAGAGGTAGGTGATGGATCCATCTGTGTGCAGTCTGAACCCTTAGAGAGCTTAGATTAACACATAATAAATTAAATAATTAAAAGCTGTGCTTTGTATCAAAAGCCTGCACCTATTTTTTAGTTAGTCTAATACTTGTGAAGGACGGACCGGGGTGCTATCTCAATATTTAATGAATATTGTGTTTTAGGATGCTTCATGATTGATTATTACTTAATTACCAATATAAAAATGAGCTTATATTCATACAGCTGTTTAAACATTAAGAGACTTCCATGGACACATACTTTAGGTTGTAGGATAGCACTTGATTTAAGTAAATACTGATTTGTGTTGGACTTATTTAAAATAACCATTAGAAATAAAGCGGATATACAAGAAATAAGCATATACTTTTGATACTAAGCGCAGATTTTGGTTATTTAATTTCTTATGTGTTAATCTAAAATTACGATTGGAAATTATTGCTGTATTGTACCACAAGCACAATAATTACATTTCGGTACACTTTCCCTTTGATAAAAGGCCTCCTAGGCCTGAAATGCACTGGGGATCGCAGGAGCACAACATTGTAAAGTCATCTCTGAATGATGAAAATTAATGAATGAAGTGGTTACACACCTTGAACTTGGTCATACTGTGGAAACTAAACACTAATAAAATGAATGATTCATGACAAACTGAACTTTTTGGTTATTAAGACAGATGTAATGTAATTATAATAATGTTGATTAAGAGTGTACAGTACATGTAGTAGTACTTAAGGGGACGCGTGTACTTTTCCATACATGCATAAAGGTGGTCATTATGATCCTGGCGGTCTCCTAACCGCCAGGGCAAAGGTGGCAGTTTCACCACCAACAGGCTGGCTGTGAAGATTGCCACATTATGAGTGTGGCGGGTTGGCCTCCCCCAACCCGCCACATCTCCACTCATACCACCATGGTGGTCAAACTCGCTGAGCCGGAGATGAGCATCTCCGACCCGGCGGTCCTCAAAAGACCGCCAGTAGTATTTGGAACCACCTTTTCACCAGGGTTTCCATGGCTGTAGCACCGCCACGAAAACCCTGGCGGAAAGGCTACCGGTGACAGGGAATTTCCTTCTTTCAAGGAAGAACGCCAAAGTCATAATGAGAGCCATAGTGTTCCAAGGATCATGTAATGGCTGGGGGATGGAGGTTGCATGCCCCTCCCCAAATACAAAGACATATAAATAAAGCAGTGAATGTTAAATGAAAAGAATGCACTTTTAAGGATTTTGACAGGTAGTACAGGAGTCCCCTGCCAATACATATACAGATATAATATATATATATGGAAAATGTCACTTACCCAGTGTACATCTGTTTGTGGCATTAGTCGCTGCAGATTCACATGCTGTGCACATCCCGCCATCTGGTGTTGGGCTCGGAGTGTTACAAGTTGTTTTTCTTCGAAGAAGTCTTTTCGAGTCACGAGACCGAGGGACTCCTCCCATTTCGACTCCATTGCGCATGGGCGTCGACTCCATCTTAGATTGTTTTCCCCGCAGAGGGTGAGGTAGGAGTTGTGTATGCTAATAATAGTGCCCATGCAATGGAGTGAATGCGTATGTACATAATGAAGTTTAAAGTAATATATTTACAAATGTACAAATGTTTAAGATCTACTTCTAAACGGCTACAGCCTCCCGGGGAGGCGGGTGGGCGCATGTGAATCTGCAGCGACTAATGCCACGAACAGATGTACACTGGGTAAGTGACATTTTCCGTTCGATGGCATGTGTAGCTGCAGATACACATGCTGTGCATAGACTAGTAAGCAGTTATCTCCCCAAAAGCGGTGGTTCAGCCTGTAGGAGTTGAAGTAGTTTGAAATAATGTTCTTAGTACAGCTTGACCTACTGTTGCCCGTTGTGCAGTTAACACATCTACACAGTAGTGCTTGGTAAATGTATGAGGCGTAGACCATGTTGCTGCCTTACATATTTCGTTCATTGGAATATTTCCTAGAAAGGCCATGGTAGCACCTTTCTTTCTGGTTGAGTGTGCCTTTGGTGTAATAGGCAGTTCTCTTTTAGCTTTAAGATAGCAGGTTTGAATGCACTTAACTATCCATCTAGCAATGCCTTGTTTTGAAATTGGATTTCCTGTATGAGGTTTTTGAAAGGCAATAAATAGTTGTTTTGTCTTTCGAATTAGTTTTGTTCTGTCAATGTAGTACATTAGTGCTCTTTTGATGTCTAATGTATGTAGTGCTCTTCCAGCTACAGAATCTGGCTGTGGGAAGAACACTGGTAATTCTACCGTTTGATTCAAGTGGAACGGTGAGATTACTTTTGGTAAAAATTTAGGATTTGTCTGTAGAACAACTTTATTTTTGTGTATTTGAATAAATGGTTCTTGAATGGTAAATGCTTGAATTTCACTCACTCTTCTTAGAGATGTGATGGCAATTAAAAATTCAACTTTCCACGTTAAGTATTGCATTTCACAAGAGTGCATGGGCTCAAAAGGTGGACCCATGAGTCGTGTTAAGACAATGTTGAGGTTCCATGAAGGAACTGGTGGTGTTCTTGGTGGTATAATTCTCTTTAGGCCTTCCATAAACGCTTTTATGACTGGTATCCTAAATAATGAAGTTGAGTGCGTAATTTGCAGGTAAGCTGAAATTGCAGTAAGATGTATTTTAATGGGACAACCAATAGCTCAGGACGGAGAGCAAGATGGCGGCCGCGTAACGCAGCCGCGAAGCGTCTGCTCCGACCAAGGAAACCTCCCAGTGTTGCGGCAGCTCTCCCGCGGGTCGGAGCTTCCTTCGGCAGTCGCGCTTAGAGGAAAACAATGTAGCGGCATTTTAGCAACATTGTGCTGACTCGCGTTGCTTCACCTGCTCCCTCTTTTTTTGGGGATGACTGTCCCAGGACTCTCAGGAGGGGCGGCACAGGGGAAATATTGCGGGTGACATTGCTTTTTGAAGGACTGCTTCTCATGTGAGGATTGTTCTAGGCTACTTGGCTCTTGGTTTCTGCGGGGCCTTTTTTTTTCCCCTGGGAGAAGTAAAACTACGTGGATTTGCTGACGGAGGCTAAAAGGATTGCAAAGTGTTTTCCCGGGATGCGGTCTGGACTGCTCCTCCTCCTACCTGAAGACAACTACAGGTCTGTGCTCACGGGTCCCAATTGGGGGCAATTTTCGACGTGGACTCAAAAAACGGTCAGAGTTTCTTTATTTTATTACAAGTATTTGACACTGGGCGTATATTATAATAACGCATTTTGCATTAAAAAGCAAAAAAAAAAAGGTAAAAATGCCACCTAAAGGAGTGAAAAATGTGACTCTGTCTGGATGAGGCAAGCCGGTAAGAGTAAGCCTGTCGGCACGGCGGGGGGGGGTACGGATATAAAACAAGGCTTAGGTGAGAAGGTTGTCTCCAAAAACAAGAGTGCTTCACTGGACAGGTATTTTGAGAAAGGGAAGGACATACTGGTGGGGGGGCATAGATACCCCCCCCGCCGCCGTAGAGGAGGCTGATCCTCTAGTAAACGAAGAGATGACGGCTATAGATGTGCCCCCCCGCATGAAGGTGGGCAGAGTGATGCTGAAGATGTGGCAACTTTACAAAAACAAGCTACCGGGAGTCAGATGGAGCAGAGGGAGCAGAGGGAGGGCGCACAAGGCGCTAGGTCATTATTACAGGTGGAGCGGAGGCCAGTGGAATTACGCGATAACGAGACAATACAAGGAGACAAGTTTTTCTCACTATCAGATCATTCAAGTTGGTCAAGCAACGAGCAGCTGGATTTGGAGGCGGATAAAACTTCTTCTGAATTCGAATCTGCGGTGTCCTCTTTGGCACTGGGAAAGGTATTACAGGAGAGTGGCAGGAGTGCCACTGTTAGGAAAAAACAGAGGAAGAGAAGTGAGCAAGTAGGACCTAATAAGCACTCCACTAACCCATTGGACACTAAGGGTCTTCAGGGGCTTCAGTGGGAGTATTCCAAGGATGATTTAACTCTATTTGATAATGGTGAAAAACAGCCTAATCCTGTGTCACTGGAAACCATATATCAAAGCATTATGGAACATCGAGAGGAATCTAAATTAGAGAGCCGTAGGACTCAAATGGCTTGCCGCAAGATGCAAATCCAAATTCGTCGAGTAGCTAAGACATGTTCAGAGTTTACTACACGGATGGAAGAAGCAGAGCCCCGGATCTCGCGTCTGGAGGATGAGGCTGGAGCTCGCCAGTCATCTCGAGAAATGATGGAGAAACAACTTGAGGACACTCAGTGGAAATTGACAGATTTAGAGGACAGAATGAGGAGGAATAATCTGCGCGTCCTGGGTGTACCAGAAGGACTTGAAGGATCAGATATACATAGCTTTATGGTCGCACTTCTTAAGGAAGCTTTTCCGGACTTACACCAGTGGGACTGGGACAAAGAGGTTCAAAGAGCCCATCGATTTCCTTTTAGTAAAATAGGACCAAACTCAGAAGGAGGAAGTGGTAGACCTAGAGCAATATTAATCTCTTTGCTTAATTATCAGGCAAGGCAGGCTATATACGACCGAGCTCGACCCAATGCTAGAAGTAAGGCTAAGGGATGTGAGTTTTTTGTGAGACCAGACTATTGCCATATTACTGTTGAAAAAAGGTGGAGGCTTCGGCAGTTAATTCAGCCACTTCAAAGTAAGGGGGCACAGGTTTTTTTATTAAATCCGGCTAAACTGAAAGTAGTAATGGATAATAGGACTTACTTCTTCACGACAGAGGAGAAAGCAAAGGCTTTTTTGGGTGGACTTAACGGTCCGGTTCCCTAAGATAGATTTTCTGGATTGGGACATAGGGGTGGGGGTAAAGTAGAGAGGGTTAGGAGTTAAGCCCTGAGAAGTCGAGCCGGGGGTAAGATATTGTTTTGGCTGAAACAGGGTTAGATAGAGAGAGATAAAGACAAAGAAAGGGAGAAAAGGTAAAAGAAAAAAAGAAAAAGAAAATCATGCACTGGGTAGGGACGGTCGGAGCGGAAGCTTTACCATCATTAGGGACAGTGAGATCCCATACTCTCCATAAATTGGGTGTAAGGGTAGGGGTAAGGGGTGTAGGGGGGTGGGGGGGTGGTTGGTAGCAGGGTTGGGGTACAAGGGGTGGGAGGATGGGAGAGGGGGGAGAGAGGTGGTGGGGAGTGGGGGGGCACTAATATAGGTAGAAATGTTCAGAACAATTTAATGAAGACATATCAAAAGAAGAGGATGTATAGGATTCAATATCAACAAGTTGGTTTCTTTAAGGGAGAAAGTATTGACGTGAGTTTGGTACATCAAACTGAGTGATATGGCAAATAGATTAAGGATTTGTACACTGAATATTTGCGGTCTAAATAGCCCCCAGAAAAGGAAAAGAGTGGCAGCTGGTCTTAAACTAATTAAATCAGATTTATATTGCTTGCAGGAAACACACATTGCATGGAGTAAGCGAGAGCTCATACGAGAGCTTGGGTTGACGCCTCTTGTTTGTACCAGACAGGAGGTTTCGACACGTGGGGTGACGATACTTGCCAGAAATAACAATGTACAAGTTTGTAGATCTCGAGCAAGTAACGATGGGCGGTGGGCTCTCTTAGAATTATCCGTGAATACATTTAAATTTACCCTCTGCACTATATATGGATCAGTTTTGGACGAGGCTGAGCCTCTGGATACGTTGAATATGGAACTAGTTGGATGGCCCTTACCAATAATTATTTGTGGCGACTTAAATATTCATTTAGAGGTAGGTAGCAGGAGCATGGACACCCAGAGTTTATATCAGGGACGAAAGCCTAAAGTATGGAAAGCTCTAAGGAGGTTAGTAAGGGAACATGGGTTGAGAGATGTCTGGGAAAATATTAAAACTGTAGATCCATGGTATACCTATTACTCGTTCCCACATGCTAAATTGGTAAGGTTGGATTATTTTTTCGTATCACAAAACTTAATCCATGGGGCTGAAATAGAATGCAAACCCAGATTCTTATCAGATCATAATCCATTAATATTGTCCATAACAATTAAGGGACCATCTAATCCGCGTTGTGTATGGACATTTGATAGGAAATTGTTGGTTGACCCAGGATATATATCCCATATGAAAGAGTGGATTCACCACTTTTTTGATATCAATAGGAATACGGCAGATCCGGGGATGGTATGGGATTCATTTAAAGCTGCAGTGAGAGGTGAAACTCTTAGCTATAGTTTGGGAATACAGAAAATTAGGGGGAAGGAAATTGTAGAACTTCAAGAAAGATTAATAACAAAAGAGAGGGAATTAGCTAGTAAAATTACTAGTAGAGAAGACATTACTCTCACTCAGACCCAAATGGTGATTCTTAAGGCTAAAATAAATGCTTACTTGAATAAAACAGTGGCAGCCGTCTATCAAAGTCACCGATTGGAGTGTTATGAATATGGTGAATCCACAGGAAAAGTCTTAGCTAGACGGGTCAGACAAAAGGCAGTTAAACAGAATGTTTTGAATATAATTGATGGTAATGGGCGGAAACATACAGAGTTAGAAGGAATTCTAGAGGTTTTTAAGGGTTACTATCAGGAGCTGTATAGTGAAGATATAGTGTATTCTGAACAGCTACAAAAAAAGGTTAGTGAATTTCTGGGGGGATTAAAGAGTACAAGGCTCTCTTCTGAGGAACAAATTACATTAGATGCACCAATTCGTATTGATGAGATAATTGAGGCAGTAAGCTCCCTGGCAACAGGGAAAGCTGCTGGACCGGATGCAATACCACTTGAATTTTACAAGACCTTCCTGATAGACATTAAAAAGGATATGCATAGCATTTTTTGTATAGCGCAGGCAGGTCAGGCACCCTTATCGTGGGAACGTGCAAGTATTATAGTGCTAAAAAAAAAGGATAAATCAACAGAGTTCCCCAGTTCATACAGACCCATATCTTTGTTAAACGTAGATGGAAAGATTTATGCAAAGATTTTGGCCAGTAGATTGGCAAATGTGATAGTCAGGCTGGTTAGAAAACAACAACATGGGTTTATTCCGGGTAGAGATACAATAGATCATATAAGAAGAATAATAGCCATGTTTGATCTTGCAGAACTATATCAAACAAATTTAGGATTATTACTTTTGGATGCCGAGAAGGCATTTGATCGTGTATCGTGGAAGTTTCTATGGGAAGTCATGCGCTGGAAAGGTATAGGGAGTGGATATATTACAGCTATAAAAACTTTATATGTAGCCCCAAAAGCTAGAATTTGCATTGCTGGTTTGGAATCAGATACTATCTTAATCTCTAGGGGGACTAGACAAGGGTGTCCATGTTCCCCCTTGCTCTTTGCTCTATATATTGATTCTTTCTTGCTGAGATTGGAAGAATGCAAAAATATTCAACCTCTATTATATCATGGAGAAACATATAAGGTGTTTGCATATGCTGTAGCTATAGTGACAAGCAACACGGAGGAAGCTATTAAGGCAATAGAAATAGAGGCAAGAGAGTTCGGAAAATACTCCGGATATAAGCTGAACTCAGATAAAACACAAATAGTATGTTCTGGGCACGTTTCACTAGTAGATAGACGATTGGTATCTGAAGCAGTGTATTTGGGGGTGAAGATTACATCAGTGGTTAATCGGTTGGTGGAAATTAATTTTATCCCATTATTAAATAGAATAAAGAGGGATTTAGACCGAATGCATAATTTGCACTTATCGCTAGAGGGTCGCTGCAATGTATTGAAAATGATGGTTCTGCCCAAAATCCTATATTTATTTCGGGCTATTCCCCTTGAGGTTGATAAAAAATGGCTTAAAAGATTGGAAAAGATGGGGAATAATTTTTTATGGGGGTATGCTAAAACGAGAAGGGCAATGAAGTATATGACACTTGCCAAAGATCGAGGCGGGTGGTCAGTCCCTAATTTTACACTGTATTACTACGCCTGTTGCCTTCAACATATGGATGAACTTATAAGGGGAAGTTTTAAGGGTAATGAAGTAAAATCAACCCCTATTTATACTATGATGGCGGGTGGGGAGGCAAGTGGTTGGTTATCAAAATTTGAGGAACCAAGTTACTTTAAAAAAGTAAGATTTAAGCCTTTTTTGTCCGCCTTCAAGGTTTGGGCTCAGATAAAACGGAGTATGGGACTGGGAAAGATTACGGCTTATACACCAGTGAAATTTTCAGCTATCCCAAATCATATCTTTAGGGATCCCATACTAGATTTTTGGCATTCTAGGGGAATAAATAAAGTCGGAGACTTGTATTGTAAATCCGGTTATAAATCATTTACGGATCTGCAGTCTCAATTTGGCTTACCTAAGACCCATTTTTTTTTAATTTTTGCAAATACGAAATTTTTTACAGTCTCAGAAGTGCGTTACAGTACAGTTGTCGGAGATCCCGGTAGTTGAGGCTGTTAAAAATGGGGCAAAGATTGGCAAGTTATATAAGTTACTAACAGAGCTACAAGTAGATGATATGGCACAACAGAATGAGAGATGGATTGCACGATTTGGGGTGGCTGGAGAGTGGGTGGACCAATCCTTAGCCATGGCTGAGACAACATTTCTATCAGCTAATTTGAAAACCCAGCATTACAAAACACTGATGGACTTATATTATACTCCAGCAAAACTGAAAAAGTGGGGGATATCCTCTGGAAGCTGCAATCGATGTGGGGAAGTTGAAGCTGAGATAATGCATATGTTCTTTGTATGCCCAATGTTGCAGGGAATATTAAATGAGATAGAGGTATTCCTTAAGAAGATCACGCATTGCAATATTCAGGTTACTGTTATGCTGGTAGTATTGGGAGTCGTGGACTCACCTGAAAGTACGGAATCTGCACTGTATAAAATAAGGCGATTTTTATTTTTGTCCATGGCAATATAACGCTTATGTATTGCTACAGATTGGCTCAAAAAAGAACCCCCCACGTTTGAGAATTGGCGCTCTAGATTACTTACCATCTATAATACTGAATTAAGTCTTTATAAGTTAAAGGGTCATAAGAAGAGACATAGAGGAGAACGAATGTGGGCACCACTGACTAGATGGTTGGAATATCAAGACACAGTTTAAACAAAAAAAAATGCTAATTGTTTCGATATGTGATATATATAACTGAGGTTTTTTTAAAGGTCTTCTTTCTCCCGTTGTTTTGTTTACTTTACTTTCTTCGCACGGATATATTATGTCGTCTTCTTTTTTTTCTCATGTAACCCCCTCCCTCCGACATATTAAAATAAAATAAAATAAAAAAATAAAAAATAAAAAAAAAGATGTATTTTAATGGAAGAGAAAGCTAGTTTTGATTTTTGCAAATGTAGTAAGTATCCTACTATATCTTTTGCAGATGCGTGTAAAGGTTGAATTTGATTATTATGGCAGTAATAAACAAATCTTTTCCACTTATTTGCATAGCAGTGTCTAGTGGTAGGTTTTCTAGCTTGTTTTATGACCTCCATACATTCCTGTGTGAGGTCTAAGTGCCCGAATTCTAGGATTTCAGGAGCCAAATTGCTAGATTCAGCGATGCTGGATTTGTATGTCTGATCTGTTGTTTGTGTTGTGTTAACAGATCTGGTCTGTTTGGTAGTTTGACATGAGGTACTACTGAAAGGACTAGTAGTGTTGTGTACCAAGGTTTCCTTGCCCATGTTGGTGCTATTAGTATGAGTTTGAGTTTGTTTTGACTCAACTTGTTTACTAGATATGGAAGAAGTGGGAGAGGGGGAAAAGCATACGCAAATATTCCTGACCAGTTCATCCATAGTGCATTGCCCTGAGACTGATGTTGTGGGTACCTGGATGCGAAGTTTTGGCATTTTGAGTTTTCTTTTGTTGCAAATATATCTATTTGTGGCGTTCCCCAAATTCGGAAGTAAGTGTTCAGTATTTGGGGGTGAATTTCCCATTCGTGGATCTGTTGGTAATCCCGAGAGGGATTGTCTGCTAACTGATTCTGAATCCCTGGAATAAATTGTGCTATTAGGCGAATGTGGTTGTGAATCGCCCAATGCCATATTTTTTGTGTCAGGAGACACAACTGTGTCGAGTGTGTTCCTCCCTGTTTGTTTAGGTAATACATTGTTGTCATGTTGTCTGTCTTGACAAGAGTGTATTTGTGGGTTATTATGGGTTGAAATGCTTTCAGCGCTAGAAACACCACTAACAGTTCTAAGTGATTTATATGAAACTGTCTTTGCTGAATGTCCCATTGTCCTTGGATGCTGTGCTGATTGAGGTGTGATCCCCACCCTGTCATGGATGCATCTGTCGTTATTACGTATTGTGGCACTGGGACTTGAAAAGGCCGCCCTTGGTTTAAATTTATACTGTTCCACCATTGAAGCGAGATGTATGTTTGGCCGTCTATCAACACCAGATCTAGAAGTTGACCCTGTGCTTGTGACCATTGTGATGCTAGGCACTGTTATAAGGGCCGCATGTGCAGCCTTGCGTTTGGGACAATGGCTATGCATGAAGACATCATGCCTAGCAGTTTCATTACCAATTTGACCTGTATCTTTTGGTTTGGATACATGGCTTGTATTACATTGTGAAATGTTTGGACTCTTTGTGGACTTGGAGTGGCAATTCCTTTTACTGTGTTGATTGTTGCCCCTAGGTATTGCTGTGTTTGACACGGCAGAAGGTGTGACTTTGAGTAATTGATTGAGAAACCTAGTTTGTGTAGGGTTTCTATGACATAATTTGTGTGTTGTGAACACTGTATTTGCGTGTTGGTTTTGATTAACCAATCGTCTAGGTACGGGAACACATGTATTTGCTGCCTTCTGATATGTGCAGCTACTACTGCTAGACATTTTGTAAAAACTCTTGACGCAGTTGTTATTCCGAATGGCAACACTTTGAATTGGTAATGTATCCCTTGGAATACAAACCTTAGGTACTTTCTGTGTGAAGGATGTATTGGTATATGGAAATATGCATCCTTTAGATCCAGTGTTGTCATGTAGTCTTGTTGTTTGAGCAGTGGGATTACTTCTTGTAATGTAACCATGTGAAAGTGGTCTGATTTGATGTATGTATTTAATATTCTGAGATCTAGTATAGGTCTTAGACTTTTGTCTTTTTTGGATATCAGAAAGTACAGTGAGTAAACTCCTGTGTTTAGTTCTTGTTTTGGTACTAATTCTATTGCCTCTTTTTGGAGCAATGCTTGAACTTCTAATCCTAGAAGATTTATATGTTGTTTTGACATACTGTGTGTTTTCGGTGGGACTGTTGGAGGGAATTCGAGAAATTCTATGCAATAACCATGCTGGATAATTGCTAGTACCCAAGTATCTGTTGTTATCTCCTCCCAATGTTTGTAAAATTGGCTTAGTCTTCCCCCAACAGGTGTTAAGTGATGGGGATGTGTGACTTGTAAGTCACTGCTTATTTTGAGGAGTTTTGGGGCTTTGGAATTTTCCTCTATTTTTTGGAATTGTCCCCCTCTATATTGCCCCCGAAAACTTCCCCGCTGATAATGGCTTTGGTAAGTGGGCCTTGTTTGTGATGTTGTGGTTTCTGTAGGTTGTCCTCGAAACCCTCCCCTAAAAGGTGTTTTGCGAAATGTGCCTCTGCTCTGCGGGGAGTAGAGTGCGCCCATGGCTTTTGCTGTATCAGTGTCTTTCTTGAGTTTATCAATAGCAGTGTCGACTTCCGGCCCAAACAACTGCTGTTCATTAAATGGCATATTTAGCACGGCTTGTTGAATTTCCGGCTTGAACCCTGACGTGCGCAGCCATGCGTGCCTTCTTATTGTTATTGCAGTATTTACTGTCCTTGCAGCCGTATCTGCTGCATCCATTGAAGACTGTATCTGATTATTTGTCCTTCTTCCACCACTTGTGCTCTTTTTTGGAACTCCTTGGGTAAGTGTTCTATCAAATGTTGCATCTCATCCCAGTGAGCTCTATCATATCTTGCCAAAAGTGCTTGTGAATTGGCAATGCGCCATTGGTTTGCTGCTTGTGCTGCAACCCTTTTGCCCGCAGCATCAAATTTGCGACTCTCTTTGTCTGGAGGTGGTGCGTCCCCCGAGGTATGAGAGTTTGCTCTCTTACGAGCTGCCCCGACAACTACTGAGTCTGGTGTTAACTGCGTTGTAATATAAACTGGATCTGTTGGCGGTGGCTTGTACTTTTTCTCCACCCTTGGAGTTATGGCTCGGCCTTTAACAGGATCCTGAAAGATTTGTTTTGAATGTTTTAGCATTCCTGGGAGCATAGGTAGTCTTTGGTATTGGCTATGAGTGGAGGATAGCGTGTTAAACAAAAAGTCATCCTCAATTGGTTCAGAATGCAAGGTGACGTCATGGAAGGCAGCTGCCCTTGCGATCACCTGTGTGTAAGATGTACTGTCCTCAGGTGGGGACGGCCTGGCAGGGTACGAGTCTGGGCTGTTGTCCGATACTGGAGCATCGTAAAGGTCCCATGCATCGGGATCATCTTGACTCATGGTAGTATGAGTCGGGGAGTGCATCAGTGGAGGAGTTGCTACTGGTGATGTGTGCACTGATGGTGGTGGAGACGGTGGTGGAGTTGTTTTCCTTGCCACCTTTGCCTGTGGCTCCTTGTCCTTTTCTTGAAAGGCAAGTTTTCTTTTTATTTTAATTGGGGGAAGAGTGGTTATCTTCCCTGTGTCTTGTTGAATGTGGAGCCTCCTTTGAGTATAGTCTGGCTCTACTGCTTGAAGTTCCTCTCCGAATCTATGTTTTTGCATTTGGGAGGACAATCCTTGTTCCTCTGTATAGGAACCTGTTTTCGGCTCCGAGGCTGGATGTTTCGGAACCGAAACTTTTTTGGACGTCTTTTTAGGCTCCGAAAAAACCTTTGTAATTTTCAGCGTGGTGGTGTCTCAGTGCGGAATTTGTTCGGTGCCGCTGTCACGGTGCCGAAATTTCTCTGAGCCGATGTCTCGGGTCCGAGATTGCTGTGTGGCGGTATCTCGACCGGAGTCGGATGACTTCGACAC
Organism: Pleurodeles waltl; assembly: GCF_031143425.1. Taxonomy (NCBI): domain Eukaryota; kingdom Metazoa; phylum Chordata; class Amphibia; order Caudata; family Salamandridae; genus Pleurodeles; species Pleurodeles waltl. The sequence continues at coordinate 545,092,615 of NC_090440.1, read as the reverse complement.
CAGTGTGCCCTTTTTCGGTGCCTTGGATCGGTCACCTATTTTTTGGGTTAAGCCATGGCCTGTTGGCGGTGGCGTCCCCTGGGCTTTTGTTGACTTCTCGTGAGTCTTATGTTTCGACGTCTTACTCACGGTTTTCGGCATTTCTTCGGCCTCGAGCTCTTCCGAGTCCGACTCGTGGATAGAGAAAGCTTCCTCTTCCTCCTCGAAACGCTCTTGTCCTGTCGGCGTTGACGCCATCTGCAGTCTTCTGGCTCTTCGGTCTCTTAACGTCTTTCTCGACCGAAACGCTCGACAAGCCTCACAAGTATCTTCCTTGTGCTCTGGGGACAAGCACAAGTTACAGACCAGATGCTGATCCGTATACGGATACTTGTTATGGCATTTTGGACAGAAGCAGAATGGGGTCCGTTCCATCAGCCTTGAAGTCACACGTGGCCGGGCCGACCAGGCCCCGACGGGGGATCGAAAAAAACCCGAAGTGCCACCGGAGCTCTTCAAAATTCGGTGTTGATCTGTTGTAACTAACCCGATACCGAACGCAAACAATACCGACGTTTTTTCCGAGATTCTAACTAACTTTCCGACCCGAAACACGGAGCGAAAAGGAACACGTCCGAACCCGATGGCGGAAAAAAAACAATCTAAGATGGAGTCGACGCCCATGCGCAATGGAGTCGAAATGGGAGGAGTCCCTCGGTCTCGTGACTCGAAAAGACATCTTCGAAGAAAAACAACTTGTAACACTCCGAGCCCAACACCAGATGGCGGGATGTGCACAGCATGTGTATCTGCAGCTACACATGCCATCGAACATATATATATATATATATATATATATATATATATATATATATATATATTTTTAAAAAACTCAGTAAGTCTCCTGGGTCATTGAATCCATTACCCCAGGAGCCCTTACAATTATTTGCAAAGTACTCCAAGCTGGAGTTGTATGCTCTTTGGCTAGAGTGCAGGCACCCCTTCGTTGATGGTTCTATAGATGCACTCTGTGGTCTAAAAACTAAATGTTAAAACAAGACTGAAAGACATGTTAATAGTTTTTTTTTAACGATTTATTGAAATAAATTTATGACAATCACTATTATTAAAGCCTGCAATATGTATATTTATAAAATATACATTTGATTATCGTTATTGGAAACCTTCTGACAGTCTTGAGGTCTAATTTATATGTTTGTGTGATGACCAACTGAAAAAGTCAATAGGTCTGCAAGCCCATGCCGTGCAAAGCGACGAACATCTTACTTTACATGTAAAAACAAAAAAAATACAAATTCACTGAAAATAAACAAAGGTTATAGTGAAGTTATAGTTAAGTGAAAATGTCAGTTAAAACAATGTTTTAAAGAAAGGAAACCACTGAAATTCACCAGTTATGGTAGAAATTATAACTTGTGCCTTCGCCATGCACTGCTAATTATCTCACATAGTACATCACTCATGGCATGTTCTAGGCCATCACTGATAATATTACTGCAACATCTGAAATGAGATCACTAATGACAACACTGTGCATTGCAAGGGTGGGGAGGAGGAGAGTTACAATTACTTAAGATAGTTATTTGAGATAACTATAACTGATGAATTTCACTGGTTTTGTTAGTGTAAAACTATGAAACTGACATTTTCACCCAATTATGTCTCTAACCTTGGGGTTTAGGAGAGGGAGAAGGAGAGAGAGAAAAGAGGGAGGAGAGAGAGAGGGGGAGGGAAGAGACAAGGGTGGGGGAAAGGAGAAAGGGAGGCAACCATCACAGTGTACTACATGGGACTATGGTTCAGTCCACATCATTCATTGGTTTTCTTGCCCTATGAACAATGCCTTTTTTTTTTTTTTTTTTTTTTTTTTTTTTAAATCACATGCGTCCATCCACCTTAAAATGGTTGCTCTTCAGTGTCAGGGCTAGTTGGCCAGCCCTTTAGTTTTCAATTTTCGTCTTTTAGAATTCCCTTTTCCACTTTGCTTCTCCCGTTTATTTTTTAACATTTCTTAAGAGGATATTAAAGCTCTCCAGGCAGTGCTAATGGGTTGTTTTCTTGCAGCTCATGTAATCTGCAATGAATTTCACCCCCATGTTGCCACTTCCTGTAAACCAAGAGACTATTACGGAATGCTTCTGTCAATTGTCTGTCATTGGTATTCCATTTCAAGATGGCCAATACGTCGGTTCTAAATGTGGTGCTTATGCTTGAAAAACAATATGATAACCATATGCCCACATTGTTCAGAAAGCAGAGTGTTTTCTTTTTTTCTACTTGTATTCTTTTAATTTAACTGTCATATGTTGTTGAGTTGGTGTGCATTTGTATCAGAGGATGAATGCAAAAATGAGTCAGTGGATGAATGGATGAACAAGTGCAAGAATGAGTGTCAGAGTGCACGTATGATGATTTATTGTGTGCTTTAACCCATCAATGACACAAAATGCTCTTTCATTATTCAGCCAGATCTATTAGCATTGCCAATGCATTTACTTGGTCACTGCAAGCCTGATTGTCTTGGTACTGATAAGATACTCATGAGAAAAACACACTTGATATTTCAGAATGTGAGTTCATTGTTGCGAAGATTTCTGGAATTGACTAATCTGCTTTCTCTGCAAATATCATCATGCAGCCTACATGTGCCGCCACTGTGTGCCTGAATTCAATGGGATCTCCTTAATGTTTGTATCAGATCTTACTGATTGGTTTGAAAGAGCAAATGGGGAAGAGACACCCCTCTCTGGCTCCCTCGGATAGTGAGAATTGTTCTGATGTCTCCATTTACACTTACTGGGGGTAGTAGGTTGTGCGTATAGCTCCAAAAACATAAGTATGAACTCCCTATCAATACCAATGTAGCTCTGAATTTAGGAAGGTCCAATATACTTTAGCAAAGTCCTTCTAGCATCCAGTGCTACTGCCACAGATAAGTGTCCAGAAGGATAGCCTTTTCCATAATGCATCCAAACAGCTTAATGTAATACTGGCAAGCCAAGTTTTTAGAAACCCAGTTTGGGGTTGGTGAATCAATGTATCTAAAACTGTTTTAAGTCTCACTGATAGTATTGTAGCATAAATTTTACAACCTATATTAATTAGTAAGATGCATTGGTAGTTGTTTTTGTTTCCAGAGGATCTTTTCCCATCTTTACAAACTACCAGTGTGGCTGTGTTTGATGCTGTTCCTTTGATGACATCAGTTTCAGTAAGCTGTTGGAACAGGTTTTCTATATGGTGTAAAGGGTGGAGGGGAGGCTGGCATTCCTGGTACAATCTTGCTAGGAAGCAGCCTGGGCAAGAGGCTTTCTTTCCGGAGTTTGTGTGTTTATTGCCTTGATTTCCCCATGATTTTGTCTAGGCTATGTCAGTGTTCAGTACTTAAAGAAAGCAGTGGTATGCTTTTTACATATGCTTTGCACATCTCCACAGTTAACAGTGAATTTGAGTTGCGCAGAGATGAATAAAATTCATGGAAGCTATCAAGAATAGCTTTCGTGGTTGTCTTCGTTGATCCTTTCTAGTTTTTAATTGATGTTATTTATTGTATTCCTTACATATGATTTGAGGTAACGGGCTAGAGTTTTATCTACTTAATTTCTTTCACAGTTTCCTAGCTTTGCTGTGCCTCTTGCTCACAATTCTATTACAACCATAGTTCAAGTTCTTTAGTTCACTTAATGCACCAGAACACTTTTGTGGGCTAATGTGTGTTACTGGGCAAGAATTTATTTTTTCTAGAGTGTCAAATTTATGACTATGCGTTTTATTTTCAGAGGACGTCATATTGATCTTTACACCATTAATTACTGCTTTCTCAGAGTTCCAGAAGTGCTTTGGCAGAGGGGAAAAAAACAGTAATTCTTCAGGTTTGATCCCTACCCTACTCTAACCCAACTATTAGAACAAGGTCAATTAAGTGGGTGAAAAAAGGAAAAGTACATATGTAATTTCATGGGGCAATGACTAGTCAACTGACAAGTCAGTAGCTAGGGTTAAATCAAATTCAGCATACCAAACGTTTGCAGGCCTCGCGATTGTACAAAAGTTGGTGTACAGAGGGATTTCACAGTCACTACGTGGCACCAAGTCTGTTAACCCTTATATCTGGTAGGCAGGAGGACCTGAATTATCTCAAGTGCTCTTCAAATGTCATCTAGAATGTAAACCATGAGGGAGTTTTCTCTTCCAATGTTATTAGCTACAAGATAATTAAGGTGTGGGAGGTTAGAGAGACAGCTGCTTAAGGCTGGGACATATAATTGGCTCCAGTTCACGTATTTTAGTTAGCTCAGAGACTGGGCTGGCTCATCCCAAGGCCAGAAGACAAAATGGAATGGCATAATGGTCAGACCATAATAATGTAACATCATCTTTGACAATAAGCAGGTGAATGGACTAAACTAGCATTGACAATGCCAATAGATATCACCTGTAAAACCCACTGGAATGACAACGCTTGTTTTATCATTTCACAGACGCTTGTTTTATCATTTCACAGAAGGATGGTGTGTCTGCACACCTTTGCAGCAGCCACATTTGAGTGGATTTGTTTTTTTTGTGAATTCTCTTTATTGATTTTATTTGGATATACAGCGCTTTGAGTACCAGATCATATAATAAAAAATGTATGACTAAGAGATAGTTTACCAGCAAAGGAAAAAACAATCTTCTGGCCAAACTCCCCATCAACCGCTCCAAACAGGTACTAGAGCTATTCAAGACTGAGCGAGGTGAATGCAAGTCCCATATCACTCTCTCACCATCAGGCTTCCCTCCGTCTAAGGGTTTGTACAGAGCCATTTATTACCCTTTGCATGTCATGTGTGGAAAAAGCACATGGCTTCTGGAACCCGCTGTCCTAAATTAGGTTTGTAAGATAAACAAGCATTGACAAAACCATCATCTTTTAGCTTTGTTATTCTTTTATATTATAATTTTTTAGCAGACCATGCTGCTATCTAACTGGCTAGTTTTGACCGTGTCATATTGTTTTTATTTACTTTAAGCCATGGTCCACAGAAGCTTAACTTTGTCAAAATAGACAAAACTAATAGATTTAGCATGGGCAAAACTAACTGACTTTGTGTCGGAAAATACCCTGTTTCTTGGCATGGTGCCCCCATTTTCTGCCTGTTGTCAGTGTGTTTGACTGTGTCCACTGGGATCCTGCTTACCAGGACCCCAGGGGTTATTCCCTCTCCCTTAAAACTTGGTAACTGTACCCTTTTCTCCCCTCATTTGGCATACTGGTCCCCCCATTTATGTCCCTAGTATATGGTACCCAGGTAACCAGGACTTTAGGGTACCAAGGGATCACCATGGGCTGCAGCATGTATTATGCCACCCATGGGGAGCCCATACAAAGTGTTCTGCAGGCCTGCCATTGCAGCCTGCGTGAAAGGGTGCATGCACACGTTTTTCACTGCAGGTCAATGCACCAGGTCACTGTAAGTCACCCCTATGTCAGGCCCTCTCAGCCCAGAGGGCAGGGTGCAGGTACCTGTGTGTGAGGGCACCCCTGCACTAGAAAAGGTGCTCCCACAAACTCCAGCTCCATTTTCCTGGACTTTGTGAGTGCACGGTTGCCATTTTACATGTGTACTGGACATAGGTCACTACCTATGTCCATCTACATAATGGTAACTCCGAACCTGGGCATGTTTGGTATCAGACATGTCGGAATCATACCCCAATACTTTTACAAGTATTGGAAGTATCAATCCATGCACTCTGAGGGCTCTTAGAGGACCTCCAGCATTGCTACAACTAGTCTTCTAGGGTTTTCTGGGCAGCCCAAGCTGCTGCCACCCCTCAGACAGGTTTCTGACCTCCTGCTGCTTGATCTGATCAAGCTCAGGAAGGTGGAACAAAGGATTTCAGTTGGGAGAGGGAGGTAACACCCTCTTCCTTTGGAAATAGGTGTGACTGGCTTGCGAGGGGTAGCCTCTCCAAGCCACTGGAATGCTTTGAAGGAACATTTGGTGCCCTCTGTGCATACACCAGTCCATACCCGCTCAAGGACTCCCAGTCCCTGCTCTGGCATGAAACTGGACAATGGAAAGGGGAGTAACCACTCCATTGTCTATCACCACCCTAGGAGTGGTGCTGAGAGCTCCTGCAGAGGGTCCCTGGGTTCTGCCATCTTGATTCCAAGGGTGGCAGGGAACGCTGGGAGCACCTGAGTGGCCAGGCCAAGCAGGTGGCATCAGAGCCCCCTCCTGATAGGTTTTCACCTGACTAGGTGACCAATCCCCCTTTCAGGGCTATTTAGGGTCTCTCTCGAGTGGGTCCTCAGATTAGGCTTGCAAGGTTCCAGCAGGAATCCTCTGCAACCTTACTTCAACTTCTAGCCACTGGAACCGCGACTGGACCCTCCAGGAACTGACAATCTGCATACACAAAGATTTCTTGCAACATTGTTTCTACAGTTCCTTCCAGCTTCTGCAACCTATCCATGGATGGGCATCCTCTGAGGGTGGCAAGCCTTCAGCCTGCACGAGAAGGAAGACGGAATCTCCCTTGGTGTGAAAGAGTCACTCCCCTGCATCCGCAGGCACCTACTGAACGACGACAGGCTGCGTGGATCTCCTCTCATCCTCAGCTGCATGGACCCTGCATCACGGGTGGTAGGCCGAAGTAGTTCTCTTGGTCCTCTCTGCCAGCTGTCCAACTTTGGTGGAGGTAAGCCCTTGCTTTCCCAAGCAGGACAGTACCCCTGTGCACCGCAGCTCTTGCTGCTGCCAAGGCCTGTTTGCATTTCCTCCAAGGGAACTTCAGGCTACATGCAGCTACAGCCCCCAGAACTCCTTCCTGCAACATTTAGCCCTCTGTGTGGTTCTCCTGAGGTGTGGGATCCCTTCCTGTAGTGCTGCGTAGGCTCCTTCTGCACCTTCTGTGTTCCCGTCCTGTGGTATTCCTGTGGGTGCTGCCTCTGCTCCTGTGACTCCCCCTCCTTGGTTGAGCCCTCCTGGGCCATGCTTTTCCCCGGCAGCACCACTTTTTCGCCAAATGCAAGCTTGCCTTTGCCAAGGCTTGTTGAAGGAAATCCTGCACCAACACCAGTCTGCAATCTTCACTCCAGCGTAGGACATCTTCTACATTCCTCAGTAACTCTCCTCCAGCTCCGAAGTGCCGACCTGATCTTAATCACCATCTACCAACTCCTCCAAGTACAGCAGGGTGGGTAGTAGCTCCTACTCCCACTTGACTCCACTGACAATTTTGGACTTGGTCCCCTCTGTCCACGTCTTCCTTTCCAGGAATCCACCACTGTTTTTTTGCAGTCTTGTCTGGGTGTCTTCTTTTCCTTCCGGAAGCAGACAAACCGTAAAGCATAAAAATGATTATGCAGAAGATTGGTATTTTTGCCAAGACTGGAGCAGCTTCTGCTCACACGCATAATGAGGATCCCCCCTCCCTCCCTGTCACCTGCACACATACAGACCCTAGTCTTCAAACTAGGCTCCATTCTCAGTGGGACAACATACTGTGATTGTCGGCAAATGACTCAATCTCTCTGTGCCTAAAAATGAATGTGTCCATGTTATGTAACTGGCTCCTCATTTAAAGCGTTCCGATACCTATGTCGAGTTTGAGCTATATTAAAGTGCAAAATAAAAATTAATTTAAAAATTTAAAAAAGAGGAGACTGATTTTAAACACATGCACTCGTATGAAGTGTGCGGGGACAAAGTTAAGATATGTGGCGTAACGGCTGGTCGTCTTTGAAGCTGGGGAACCGGGTTAAAGTCACATATATCCCTAGCAGTACTGTTACTAGATAACAGCATCTCTTATTCCTGTGCAGTCTTTCATTCTTTAAAACAATCTAGAACTTTGGTCTAATTAGGACGACTACAACTACCAGAATGCAACCATTTCTTAAATATAAGCCCATAACCCAACAGTGTTGCTAAAAAGATAGAGATAATGGGCTTCCATACACTGTTGAATGGCACGTCCAAGACTTCATTGTGCCAAAAACGTGCAAACCGCAGCCACATAAGTAAATTTAATCATGTTGAGTCCTTCCACTTTCTCTTACAAAGAATCCCATTACTGGCTTTGCTCAGTATGTTGACATACTAGAGCAGATACGAACCTGGCATGCAAGACAAGGATTTGGTTTAACAACATTAGTTCCAGCAGACGCCAACTCCTCACCCTCCCACCAGCAGGTCCAAACGAACCTTTGACTGCTCCCCTAATTACGCAACGCGATTGGAGCAGAAAACAAAGTCATAATTATTCAAATTGAAATAGCAATTTATTTCCTTGCAGAACATGGTATTCTGCTCTTTCACTTGGTGTCACAATAACGTTATCTGGAGCTACAAGAAGGCTAACCCTGAGATCAGCTTTTTTCACTAACTCATGCTTTCAAATCAAGGCTGAGTGAAAAAAACAAAAGCTGAAACCGTAAACGTGCCTTAGCACAGCCTCTGAATTAAACCCATCCCAGATGCTAGAGAGCATTGGGTGGGTGGTTGTTTTCAGGGTGATAACGAGGGGAAAAGAGGACGCGGCAGTAATTCGCTTTAGGGAGATGTAGTATTCGATTAAACTGTCCACTGAGTATAAACACATTCACTTGTACCGAGTGGGGACTAAGGTAAAGGATGTGGCTTAACAGCTGAAGCGGTCATCTTTGAAGCTGGGAAAACCAGGTTTGAGTCTCAGTGGGAGGTTCAACATACACAAAAACAAGTAAAGCACTGTAATACCTTTGGTCGTGATTGCGCCAGAAAGTTGCAGAAAGACGACAGAAACATGGAGTGGCTGTTCAAAATTGTTAAAACACAAAAACCCTGGGGAGTGAGTAGTCAGTGGAAGGACACTGCCAGCAGCCAATGTCAGTGACCGGAAGGAAGGAGTACTTGCTCCAAGCAACGGCAAAAGCAGAGCTGAAAGAGCAGGAAGTGAATGCAAACAGCATACTGGCCAATGAGAAGCAAGTAAATTAGAGCGACAATGGAATGGACGAATGATAAATTCAGGTAAGTATTGGGTGGGTTTTAAGCCCTTTTAAGATTACTTTTTTTCTCAAACATAAAAGGCTTCGTAAGCACAGTGTGCAAGCATGTGCTGTGCAGGCTAAACCTAAAACTTGCAGGGCTCTTAACTCTGGAGGTTAGAAGCACAGGTATTCTAGTTTGGTGAACCATCATGCCTTACATTTGCACTCAATCTGTTCTAAATTGTGTGTAGTAACCGAAAACAATGGGGTCATTCATGAATACTTCAATTACTTATAAAAATAAACATTACCTAGAAAAGTAACGGCATTCATCACAGAAAGGTGGGATCAGTAAATGTTAGTCCACAATTTGTCTTCAAAAGCAAATAAACACATGGTTATGATCAGCAAAAGTAAATTTATGTAATTATCATCAATGAAAACATCTGATGCCCCAAGTGACAGAAAGGCACAGTACACAATCATGACAGTGCTATGATATAGAACAAATAAACAAAAAAAGCAACGAATGGCTAGGTCAGGGAATTCCTTCTTTTTGTTTTTTACAACGGTGTAAATAGGTGTATTCTACCCCCAGCATCTGGAGAGGCCAGAACCAGTCATGCAAGCGTATCCCCTTTAATAAGTGATGACAGAAATATAAAATTGCAGTTGGCGGGTGTACAGGGATGTGGAATCCCAGGACACTTGAAAGATAGCATAGAATACACTCTGAGTACATTTAACGGAACAGGACCAAATATGAAGTAGGGTCCCCATTTCTGCTCAACACTGCCAGAACATCTCCAGTGTGAATGGGAAGATAAGAAGCATGTCTATTGGGGGCAGGTATCAAAAACAACATCATTTTATAAACAGATTGATTATTTGGAATGCTCCAGCATGCTTTGAATGGGGCAGACCAGCCGATCTGCCATGCCTTACCCATGACCTCTCTCCCACCTCTGCCGGTTTGAACACTTCTGCAATTGGCTGCTTTCACGGAGTTTTGGCGTATGTTGGAAATGAGGCCTTTCCACCATGAATAAAGTCTTAGTATGCTTCACAAAGGGGATGGGCACCTTGGGAGCTACTTTATCACTAAATGGGCGGGGAGGTAGAGGGCCCAGTTCCAGAATGGGCAGCACTGAATCCTGTCCTTCTTCCATACAGTGTAGCTTAAATTACACTGAGTAAAAGATTTCATATGCCCCTGGTGGAATAAGTTTGCCATGGTTTTGCTTTCTCCTTTTTCCTCTTCACCGAAAATTATCACCTGCCGGGGTGCGATGAAATCTGGGTTATGGTGGACAGGAGTGTATGGTTAAGAGAAGAAGGTCAAACCAATTCACGCAGCCCCTAGGTTTCACAATTTCGTTACTGTTTTCATAGGAGTTACTATATAGGCACTCAGTGGACGATGTGCTTACCTTTACCAGGCTTAAGTCTGGGGGGAGTACCCAACTAATGCCTGTTCCAAAAGGAGAATTTTTTTCCATGCTCTTTGTAGTCTTAGGATAGACAAAGAGGTGCTATGAGGAGTACTGCGGGAGGATGCCCCACTGAAAAATCCATCCTCTTACTCAAAGCCCAAATAAGCACCATCAACTACTTCTGTGAAGCCAAAAAGCCAGTACACAGACCAGTGCTGCCTGTTAGACATAGAAGAGCCTTGTATGTTTGTTTGTTTATTTTGATCATATTTGTATGTTCCAGCCACACCATCCACCATCTCGGGTTATTCACAGATCCAATTTTGCAGAACCTGTCAATTAGCAACCTCTTAGTCCTCCAACCTGTTATAGTCAACCTCAATGACCGTACTGACACTGCCTCCCACTGGTATGATGGAAGTGGTTGCAGGTCAGCCACTTAATCGGAGTGAACCATTAAGTTTAAGATCACTGATTTTGCTTATTACCTTTGAGGAACTAGAACTGTTTTAGATAGTTTTTTTCTTCAAACACCTGCAGCCTGGAGTGGACTAGATCTGTTAAGGTTAGTAGGATTTCATTTGCAAAGAGGCATAATTTGTGCTCATCACTGGGAAATTAAATTACCTTGATCAATGTCTGAGCCCTAATCCTCTCAGCTAGTGAACCCACCGCCAGGGCGAAAAGAAGGGATGAGAAGACGCTGCACTTTCACTCAGATAGTAGCCATTGGTACAGCCTACAGTTTCTTTTGGCCAAACTTTTCAATGAGTTGGGTCAGTCACGTGATGTTATCACTTCCCTGCCTTTGTTTAATGAAGCCCACTTGATCTGGATCCATCAATCTCGGCATCAGATTCCCTAGTCTAGAGGTAAAAATGTTAGTGGTAGTTTTGTATCACTGTTGAGGAGTGCAGTGGGCATGGAGGATGCGCATACATCTGGTATTTTCACAACGTTATGTGTGGATGCGGCCCCGGAAGCATATCAATGTATTGAAGAGGGCTGCCAGTGGCTTACTCAGCTGGGAGCAAAGACTCTCTAACACACTAATGAGAGGTCACTGAGTTGTGTAGCTTTCCTGGGGTGAATGGCCTTCAAACTTCACAAATTAATTTGTGTTATTCCAAGGATACCCAGTTTTCCTCTGGAAGTCGGCAAGGCACATTCAGCCAGGCAGGCCCTAATTTCCTCTTGTCCTTCCATTCCTATAAAAGGGCTCTGAAATTTTTGTTTAAATGATTTCTAGATGTCCTATTTGGAAAGCGCTCAGGTGCATGCTTTCCAATGTGTGCTTCTGCTTTTTCAAACACAGTCTCTGGGCCAGCAAGGTTGCAGATTTTGATCCCCCTTTCCAAAAAAGAATGATTTAGAATACAGATGGGTAGTCAACAACCTTTTAGACCTGAGGAATCTCATGGGACCACCTATTGTTGCCAAGTTGCTCACAATGTTTCCGATTGTGTAGCACTACCAGAGCTCTTTGCTTTGCTGTGAGTTTACTTTTAACTATTTGCCTTTCCATTGCTATGCCACTGTTTGAACAGAATTTTGTTGCGAGTTAAAAAAATGCATTTAAAGATGGCTAATATGGATACATGCGCACGTGCAGGGGGTTATCTTGGAATGGCTGGCAGCATTCAAAGCACAACCGGGCTGGGGGACGTTGAGTTTTAATGAAGAGAACGAAGAAAGAGAAAGGAAAGAAATATATGCATTGCAAGGTCTGAAGTCGATAGTGGAAAGATACATGCCATCCAGTTAAAACACAGGGAAACCAAAATGCTTCTTGGGCAGGGCACATAAAAATAGAAAGGAAAGCTATCGAGCCAGAAGTAGGGAAGTGAGACAGACAAGAAATCCATACAATCATGAGTAAGGGGCTGACCCAGTCAGTGTACTATATGTGGGGCCACTGGAATTATGTAGCAGGTGAGGGCCAAATTATGCGGCAGGAAAAATATGCGGAATAACGCAGCACATTTTGTAATAGTATTACTTCGTAATTTTTAACCTTGGTAACACTGTATGGACATTAGTTGCACCTCATTCATACCAGTTTAACCCCCAAATATGGCAATAAGCAACAGAAAGGTGACCAGTCCAGCTTTGCAAAGGGCGGCAATACGTGTTGATTCATTTATAGTAATTTTTGTACCGTTGAGCTACAAGCAAGATGTTTTTCATTGAAATTAGCAAAATATGCAGCAGATAATGGATTATGTGGCAAATGCGCCAAATCTACAAACACGCGAAAATTGCCATGCAATCCCATAATTTCAATGGCCAGATTATATGGTACACAACAGGTTTTAGACAACAGCTAAAATAGTTTTTAGGCTAAACTTAATTACCCCTTTTGATATTCAATGGAAGCAGATATTGTTATGCTCACGGAGAGCACAGACGGAAACGTTTACTATGAGCACAATTCTACTGTTTGCGCTGTGAGGGTTGGAATAGAGATGGACAGTGCCCATGTGCTCTGGAAAGGTATGTATTTGAATGCCTTATTGTAGGGTCCAGGGATGATACACTTCTGAGGCTAGATTTTGTAATTTCTTGGTGCAGAGGCATGCCATCAAATGATGCATTTGAAGTTATTCACTGATGGAGATATTTAACACAAGTGATATGGACTCTAATTATAGCAAAATCAGTTTTCAAGATTAGCAAACTGATTGACACTTGGCTAAAAAAGCAAATCCTAATAACTTGCTCCTTAGTACTATCCTTAAAAACGCATATGGCCACTACTGGGTCTACAAAAGGAACACATGCAAACTACAATGTCATAATCTCTCTAAAGGCACACATTTTCAATGACAGCAGGTTAGACTTGCCCAATACTGCCCACCTTTATCTTTGCTGTATTGGGGGAAAATACATTGAAGCACTGGGTATCTATTTCCCAGGAGTAGAAAATACTCTGCCTGTAGAATAAACGTATGCTGGCGCTAGTAGTTGTTTCAAGGCAGAGTGACAGCATATTCTCTTCACCAATATATGCACCATATTTATTTTCTGGCAAATGAATACAGTATTTATTTTAACACACTGCTTTAACTGAAAAATGACCAGATTTCAACAGAGTCCATTTTAGGGATGAAAATCAACACCTACTCTGCAAATCTTTTCACTTCAAAGAACCCCACAATGTAAGCATTCAAAAGGGTATATCTGACAGGGCTGTGCACCTGTGCCTGTGAAGGAGAAGTGGAGCAGATGGAACGGTGCGGGAAAAAGGTAAGTTTTATTTTTATTAATTTTTTTCCCATCTACCCAACCGCCCTGCCACTCGCCACCCCGCCCCCTTTCCCTCCTGCAAGCTGCGCCTGGTCATATCTGCTTGGTAGTGCAGAATATTAAGTACAATGCAGTGGTGTGTGGAGCAACAGACAGATGACAAGTTCAGAGGTGGCCCAGGAACAGAACAGAACTGACTCATATAGACAAAATGGCAGTGACGTAGTCAGACATTAACTGAATGGCACTGTACAATCAGTAGAAACACAGAGGTGACCATGGAGGCAGAAAAGTGGGAAGCATCAAATTCACCAGCATCGCGTGGAGGTACAGAGGTGCACATTTTCCTTAGGGAAGCAAATATATCTAGAAAACAAATGAAAGGTGGGCAGTCATGACAGAGGTTCAGCATGCATACAGGAGAAATGTGCTGAATGGCACAGTAAAGGATGCAGGGCCTGGTATGAATGATAGTGACCATGCTTCAGATCAAAGTGCAGCAGACAGGGACACATCGCTGCACAGTAAAAAGTAGCATTCCTGGAGCAGGAATGCAGCTGTACGTGTGGGGGAGTAACAGTGGGAATCAGAATGTAATGTAATGGATTGCAGTGTAATGGATTGCAAATGAAGGAAGAAGATGGTCAGAATCAGTTAGGAAAGTCTGAATGGCCATATGCTGCACTGAGACCATAGCAGTAGAGTGTTGGCCCAGATGGCAACATCTATTTTTTCATAGTGAGGAAGAATATCAGCATTAAATTAACATATTATTTAACTTCCATAACTATTCAAAGGTCCCCCAAGGAAAGAACGGTTAATGCTGTAAAGAAGAATGGAAATATGTATGGGCAGGCAGGAAGGAAGCCTAAAGTCTCAGAAACAATTACTAATGAAATATAAAGCCATAACAGGGTGGCTTGCCAAAATATTTTACATTAATAGGATGCATCCCAGTTTCATAACCTGCGTGGCTCAGGTGAAAGCAACACTGCAAAGAAAGGAGTCTAAATAGATAAGGCAGTAGTGGGAGGGTGCTATGGAGATCCACTTAGACTACCAATGCAAACCAGACCAGTGAATCTATACACAAGTACACACGATTGCAGAGGAATAAAGTAAAGAAAGGACTAAAAGAAATATATATTAAGTGAAAGAACCATAATTTAACTTGAAAACTGCATGATAAAGTAAGATGAAAGACTTAAAGAAAAAAAACAGTGAAATTCAATATGTAGAGAAGGGAATAATTAATGGAAAACTAAATAAGGTAATAAAATAGAATACATCGTTTACTGGGCATTTATGTAACAAAATAACACACAGACTGTATTAACATGGGATTAGGTCCTTGCTCCAAGTTACAAATGAAGTAGTCTTACTGTTATGGATTGTCTCAAATAAACTATTTTAATCGAGATGTTGAAAAATCTGAAATAAGAGACAATACTTTCTTTAACATCTCACATGATAAAAGGAACCACACTGTCAACAACTGACACAAAGGGGATCATTAAAACCCTGGGGGACAGTGTTAAAGCTGCGGTAATACCGCAAACAGGCCGGCGGACAAAAAAAGGGAATCATGACCCTGGCGGAAACCGCCAACAAAGACAGCCACTTTAACACACCACCCGCCGCGGCGGTACAGACAAGCAGCGCGGCGGTCACCGCCAACAGACCGGCGGAAGACAAAGTACTGCCCACAGTATTACAACAGGCCAATCCGCCACCTTTTCCGGGGCGGATTCACCGTGGATAAAAACATGGCGGAAACAGTTACTGCAAATGGAAAACGCTCACCTGAACACATCCCACGAGGAACGAGGACTCCATGGAGCCCAAATTACACATTCTACCGGCCCTTGTATTCCTATTCATCTATGAAGACCTACACCGGCGTGGCCGAAGACAACGGTGAGTACTGCACCTACGACATGGGGGAGGCAAAAGTTAGGGGGACACACACGAAACACCCCCACCCTCGCATATTACAACATACACACCAATGCATCCACAAAAATCACAGTAACAACCCACAACTCCCCCGGAAGAATGCAAAGACAAAACGAAATCAGTTCAAACATTGTAATGTAGTAATATACATGTCTCGAAAATATACAAATATAGTAGAAAATCATTCAAAAGTATATACAGTACGAGAAGTAGTGCAAATATGCACATCTCAATGTCCGTGCTCCACTAGTCCAAAAATGCATGGGCGAGGCCCACAGTAGATACCTGTCCACAATCGGAGAGAACACTGCATCAGATAGAAATACTACAGGCACCTCAGGGGGAAGGGAAGGGGGGGCACCTCAGCCGGATGACTGCAAAGCCAGATCCACAACGGGGCTCCATGCCCATTGATATATCCTGGGGAGTGCAAAGCCACAGTCTCTCAAGTCTCTACACTGGGTGGGTTGCCCACTGTTCCATCCTGGGGAGTGCAAAGCCACAGTCTCTCAAGTCTCTACAGTGGGTGGGTTGCCCACTGTTACATTCTGGGGAGTGCAAAGCCACAATTTCGCATGTAGATAACAGCTGCCACTGGCTCTGGAGGGGGACTGGTGCCCAGACTGGATTAGTCTCCCCGTTAAAGTTCCTGTCCCGTCGCTGTCCCAGCTGCACATGGGTTAACGATGCTTGATGTGGCAGTCTTTTCATTCTTACCCGGTGCATGCCCTGTTCAGCGGTGCTTTGCCATGGCGGTCTCTGGACTGTTCAGCGGTGCTTTGCCATGGCGGTCTCGGGACTGTTCAGCGGCGCTTTGCCATGGCGGTCTCGGGACTGTTCAGCGGCGCTTTGCCATGGCGGTCTCGGGACTGTTCAGCGGCGCTTTTCCATTGCGGTCTCAGGACTGTTCAGCGGCGCTTTGCCATGGCGGTCTCGGGACTGTTCAGCGGCGCTTTGCCATGGCGGTCTCGGGACTGTTCAGCGGCGCTTTGCCATGGCGGTCTCGGGACTGTTCAGCGGCGCTTTGCCATGGCGGTCTCGGGACTGTTCAGCGGCGCTTTGCCATGGCGGTCTCGGGACTGTTCAGCGGCGCTTTGCCATGGCGGTCTCGGGACTGTTCAGCGGCGCTTTGCCATGGCGGTCTCGGGACTGTTCAGCGGCGCTTTGCCATGGCGGGCTCTGGACTGTTCAGCGGCGCTTTGCCATGGCGGGATCTGGACTGTTCAGCGGCGCTTTGCCATGGCGGGCTCTGGACTGTTCAGCGGCGCTTTGCCAATGGCGGTCTCTGGACTGTTCAGCGGCGCTTTGCCAATGGCGGTCTCTGGACTGTTCAGCGGTGCATGCCCTGTTCAGCGGTGCTTTGCCATGGCGGGCTCTGGACTGTTCAGCGGTGCTTTGCCATGGCGGGCTCTGGACTGTTCAGCGGTGCTTTGCCATGGCGGTCTCTAGACTGTTCAGTGGTGCTTTGCCATGGCGGTCTCTAGACTGTTCAGCGGTGCTTTGCCATGGCGGTTTGGGAACAGCCATTGGTGTGTGGCATGACGTTCCCTGGACTGGGCATTGGTGTGTGGCATGACGTTCCCTAGACTGGGCATTGGTGTGTGGCATGACGTTCCCTCATAGGCCACCTGGGCTGTGGCAGCCGGGGCCCTCATGGGCACTGACTCCGGCGATGGTCTCCTGACCAGTGACGATACTTGGGCCCTCCTGGGCACTGACTCTGGCGGTGGTCTCCTGACCAGTGACGATACTTGGGCCCTCCTGGGCACTGACTCTGGTGGTGGCGGCGGTCTCTTGACCAGTGACGATACTTGGGCCCTCCTGGGCACTGACTCTGGCGGTGGTCTCCTGACCAGTGACGATACTTGGGCCCTCCTGGGCAATGCCTATGGCGGTGGTCTCCTGACCAGTGACAATACTTGGGCCCTCCTGGGCACTGACTCTGGCGGCAGTCTCCTGACCAGTGACGATACTTGGGCCCTCCTGGGCACTGACTCTGGCGGTGGTCAACCGGACCAGTGACGATACTTGAGCCCTCCTGGGCAATGACTCTGGCGGTGGTCTCCTGACCAGTGACGATACTTGGGCCCTCCTGGGCACTGACTCTGGCGGTGGTCTCCGGACCAGTGACGACGGTGCTGGCGGTGGCGTCTTGACCGCCGTGAATGATGACGCCCTTCTCCGCCGTGATACTCGCAACAGGCTGGGCAGACTTCCTCTGGCTCTTCCCCACCTTTGGTAGCGTCAAAGCTGACTCTCCAATCCCCTTGGAAACCCTGTGAGTTGTTTTCCCTCCAGGAGTCTTCACACGGTCCCGTTGTCCACTTTCCAATTTCAGAGCCTTTACAGGGGGTGGGCTGCCAGTGCCTTGGCTCCGGGTCATACTGCCTGCCCTGGTGGCCGGTGCACTCCACACACCTTGAACAGGCACCACTGGTATTGGAGGCTTTTTGGATGAGGCGCTACGACGGGACTGATGAATTGGAGGGGGGGGGGCAAAAATGTCAACTTTACACAGGGACAGTTTATGACGAACACTGGGATGGGTAGTTGGAGGGGGCCTGGGAGTGGAGGGAGAGGAGGTGGTTGTAGGAGGTGTCACTTTAGGTGTTTTGGGTGCAGGTGCAAGTACTGGAGGCTGTCGTGAGGTGGATGGATGTTGGGTGTGTGGGTGCCCGCGTTTGTGTACTTTGGGAGGGGGCGTCACAGACACAGTGGGAGAGGACACAGGGGACGTGTAAATGGCAGTGGGGGTGGTGAGTGCAGGTGAGCGGGAAGTGGTGCTGGGTGTTCTGGTGCGACTCCTGGTGCCTGTAGATGTAGTGCATGCATGTGTGTGTAGACGAGACTGGGAGGGAGGAGGGAGAAGAGGAGGAGGGGGACACAGTGGAGGCAGTGGATGTTGCTGTGTCTGTATGTGGGTGAGGCTTGCGTGAGTGCCTGTGGGTTGTGTGGTGCCTATGTTTGCTTGAGCTACTTGTGTGTGTTGACTTGTGTGCATGCTGGTCTGTAGGTGTGCTTGGGATAGGCTGGGGTACAGGGGATTTGGTCTGGGTGGAGGAGGTTGGAGGGGGAGGCTAGACACAGGGACAATGGCTGCCATCAGTGCTGAGGCCAGAGATTGCAGGGTTTGCTGAAGGACAGCCTGACCAGAATGAATGCCCTCCAGGAATGCATTACCGTGTTGCAACTCTCTTTCTACACCCTGGATGGCATTCACGATGGTAGACTGCCCAACAGTGAGTGACCTGAGGAGGTCAATGGCCTCCTCACTGAGGGCAGCAGGGGTGACTGGGGCAGGGCCTGAGGTGCCTGGGGCGAAGGTGATGCCCACCCTCCTGGGTGAGCGGGCACGGGACGAACCCTGAGGGGCTGCTGGGAGGGCAGTGCTGGTAGGGGAGGTGGCGGCTGTACCTGTAGAAGTGGGGCGCACAGATGGTGCCTCCACCACAAGGGAGCTCCCATCGGAGGACGAGTCTGTGTCGCTGGTTGGTGATCCGGTGGCCGACGTGAAGCTCCCCTCACCCTCCGTCCCACTGGTGCATTCTGAGTCCGTGGTGTGGCCCTCCATGGCCATGTGGGATGCAGTTCCCTCGTGCTCCGGTGCCACTGTACCTCCGCCTGATGATGCTGATGCACAAAAGAACAGGGAGAGCACAAAAGGGGGAGGGGGAGACAGAAGAAGAACAGGTTGAGTGCATGGCATACCGCTACCGTTGGCGGACAAGACAGACACAGCAGCCCCCTGCACTACGCCGTGCTCCTGGCCTCTGCATATGCTATTCCTGGGATATGGCCTACATGGCTATGGTGGACATCTGCACACATCGATGCCACAGGGGCATATATACCTGTACTTGGCACTCTACTGCGGTGGTGTAGAGTGCCACATGGGCTGCATTACAGAGGGGCCTAAGCTACGTTTTTCTGGCTGGCCTAGGTACACCCACAGGCCTCCTCCCCCACCCAGACCCCTCTACTGCGCGCAAAGTCTGCAGAATGAGGTTGTACTCACCCCCTTGTGTCTGCTGTGATGCCCTCATGCACCCATCCAACTCAGGGTAGGCCACCGCCAGGATCCGGAACATCAGGGGGGTCATTGTGCGACGGGCACCCCTCCCACGTTGGGAGGACATCCCCAGCTGAGCCTCCGCCGTCTTCTTGCTGCAGCGGTGAATGTCCTCCCATCTTTTCCGGCAGTGGGTGCCCAGTCTCTGGTGGGCCCCCAGGGTCCGGACGTCCTTGGCGATGGCACGCCAAATGTCCCTCTTCTGGTCGGCGCTGACCTACATGACATGCACAAGGGAAGACGAAAAGTAATTACCAACTGCACCGTCGATGTGAGTGGCCCCCTCCCTACTCTAGCCATGTGGCCCATTCATTCACATGCATTAATGTTCCCTGAACTCTGCCCCCTTCCCTCTTACAACCAGCCCTCTCCACCCAGGCCTAGCCCATACAACGTGCTCCCTGTGTACTAACCTGTTGGTCTGGAGGACCGTAGAGTAGCGTGTACTGGGGGAGGTCCCCGTCTACCAGTTTCTCCAACTCCTGAGCAGTGAAGGCAGGGGCCCTTTCCCCAGACGCAGCAGCCATCGTCGCTTCCAGACCGAGGTCACAGCAGCACTTGCAGTGTAGGTCCTCTCCTGTCGAAGGTCAGGTATCTAGTGATTGAACAGATAGAAAATGGCAGTGACGTCCGCGGTGGTGCGTATCATCACCGCCGGCGCACCTGTTCATTGGCTCCTGGGACCCATAGGGTCCTAGGTTAACCAATGCAGCATTGCGCCGCTGTCTACGACCGCCTACCGCGACGGTGTGCAACGCCAACGCAGTTACCCCACAATCCCATTGTCCCAGTTTAGAGGTCAGGCAGCCGCCATTTCAGGGGCCCACATGGCTTCATTTACTTCTGCGTCACACATAGCTAGGCCTACACTCAACACACATACAGGAAGGGTTTTGTGTTTGGTGTAGTCTTCTGTGTAACTGTGGGTACATACCTGGTGGAAAATTTACTTTATCGTCGCTGTTGTCCTTCGTAGGCGCCGTCAGCTGGGACATGTGAGAAGATGACGGAATCCTCTGGTGTACCGACCGCTGGTGGACCGGTTGACAATGGAAGAGCGACATGTAAACGTCACCTACAGGTTTGACCGTGCCACAATCCAGGAACTATGTACACAGTTGGAGCCAGACCTGATGTCACCAATCCGCCATCCCACTGGAATCCACCCTGACGTGCAGGTGCTATCAGTGCTCCATTTCCTTGCTAGTGGGTCTTTTCAGACAACTGTGGCCATGGCATCAGGGATGTCCCAGCCTATGTTTTCCAACGTCTTGTCCAGAGTGTTGTCTGCCCTGCTGAAACACGTAAGGAGATACATCATTTTACCTGAGGTGGAAGATTTGCCTACAGTGAAAGGTGACTTCTATGCCCTTGGACATATCCCCAACGTCATAGGTGCCATTGATGGGACCCATGTAGCTCTGGTCCCCCCCCCACAGGAGTGAACAGGTGTACAGGAACCGGAAGAGTTATAATTCCATGAATGTACAGATGGTCTGTTTGGCAGACCAGTACATCTCCCAGGTTAATGCTATGTTCCCTGGCTCAGTGCATGATGCCTACATCCTGCGGAATAGCAGCATCCCTGATATGATGGGTCAACTCCAGAGGCACCGTGTATGGCTATTAGGGGACTCCGGTTACCCCAACCTTTCCTGGCTATTGACCCCAGTGAGGAATCCCAGGACCAGGGCAGAGGAACGCTACAATGAGGCCCATGGGCGGATTAGGAGGGTGATCGAGCGGACCTTCGGCCTCCTGAAGGCCAGGTTCAGGTGCATCCATCTGACAGGTGGTTCCCTATTCTACTCACCGAAGAAGTTGTGCCAGATCATCATCGCCTGCTCGATGCTTCATAATTTGGCTTTGCGACGCCAGGTGCCTTTTCTGCAGGAGGATGGTCCAGATGACGGTGTTGTGGCAGCTGTGGAGCCTGTGGACAGTGATGAGGAGGAAGCCGAGGACGAAGACAACGACAACAGGGAGTCTGTCATACAGCAATATTTCCAGTGACACACAGGTGAGAACATTTTCATTTTTACCATTACATTCACTGTCACGCGTCTTCCTCTATCCTGTGTGTAATTTTTTTTGATTATTTGGTAATTGAGTTGTTTCTTTACATTACGGTTTCACAGGTGTGGTTACCAACGTGTGTCATCTACTTGCATCCTTCAAGGACTTTTGATGTGTGACATTGGTATGTTGCCTTTACATCTCACAAAGCATTTTGACACTGTCATAGATATTACATTTTAACAAATCATAGACTGACTCCAGATTGTTTTGTGTTTCAAGGGTGTTAATTGAAGTGCTCAGAAATGGGAGGGGGTTGTAAAATAAGGATGGGTGATGGCGGAGGAATGTCCATGGCAGAGTCCAGTCTATTAGTCTCACAGGTGCATTGACCATCTGGGCATAGGAAGTGGAGCAGGGGCAGTTCAAGTATGGACAGGGTAACAAATAGGGACAGTGGGGGGACAATCAGGGTGGTTTCATTTCCTAGGCGGGGTCTTGCCATCTTGCTCTGTCCTGTTCCTGGCTCTCAGGGACCGCTTGCGTGGTGGTTGTCCGTCTGCAGGGGGTGGGGTGCTGGTGTGGTGGTCCTGTGGCGGGGCATCCTGTCCACTAGCGGAGGTGGTGGGCAGTTCATCGTCCTGGCTAGTGTCAGGGGCCCCTTGGAGTGCCACGGTGTCCCTCAGGGTCTGCTGTATGTCCTTCAGCACCCCTACGATGGTGCCCAAGGCAGAGCTTATGGTCCTGAGCTCCTCCCTGAACCCCAAATACTGTTCCTCCTGCAGGCGCTGGGTCTCCTGAAACTTGACCAGGACCGTCGCCATCGTCTCCTGGGAGTGGTGGTATGCTCCCATGATGGAGGTGAGGGCCTCGTGGAGAGTGGGTTCCCTTGGCCTGTCCGGCCCCTGTCGCACAGCAGCCCTCCCAGTTCCCCTGTGATCCTGTGCCTCCGTCCCCTGGACCGTGTGCCCACTGCCACTGCCCCCAGGTCCCTGTTGTAGTTGGGGTGGTGGGTTATCCTGGGTTCCCTGTAGTGGTGGACACACCGCTGACTGACCTGTCCTGGGTACAGAGGTATGGTCCCGCTGGGTGGGTGCTGTGCTGGTGTTACCAGAGGGTGGAAGGTCAATGTTGGGCTGTGCCTGTGCAAGGGGAACCGACTGTCCCGAGGCCCAAGATGGTCCGGGCTGGTCATCAGGCTCCAGTAGGGCAGAGCTGCTATCGTCACTGTGGGCCTCTTCTGGGGGTGGAGTGGTGTTGTCTGCAACCTCTGGTGTGGTGACGGTCCTTCGTGTTCCTGCAGGAGCATAAGAGCATGATTATTGCATGTGTGTGTGTGATGGTGTGCAATGAGTGGGTGTGCGTGTACCCCAGTGCAAGCATTCCTGTGTGGGGGCTTGTGTGATGATAGTTAGGGGGTTGTTCTGGGTATGTGCAGTGGGCATGCTTAGCTGATAGGTGTCCATGCTTAGTTGTGTCATGCAGGGCTTGGTGTTGGGATGTGTAGTTTGTGTTATGAATACATAAGTGAGGATTTGGGGTGATAGGGGAGGGTGTGAGGGTGGGGGTGTGTGATAGCATGCAGGTAGGGTGGGGGATATGATAGTTACAATTTGACTTACCAGTGTCCCATCCTCCACCGACTCCTCCGAGGCCCTCTGGATGCATGATGGTCAAGACTTGCTCCTCCCATGTTGTTAGTTGTGGGGAGGAGGTGGGGGTCCGCCGCCAGTCCGCTGAACCGCTATGTTGTGCCTGGAGACCGTTAAACGCACCTTCCCCCGTAGGTCGTTCCACCTCTTCCTGATGTCCTCCCGATTTCTTGGATGCTGTCCCACAGCGTTGACCCTGTCGACTATTCTGTGCCATAGCTCCATCTTCCTGGCTATAGATGTGTGCTGCACCTGTGAGCCAAATAGCTGTGGCTCTACCCGGACAATTTCTTCCACCATGACCCGGAGCTCCTCCTCGGAAAAGTGGGGGTGTCTTTGCCGTGACATGGGGTGGTGTGTGTGATGTGTGGGGCGGTGTGCGTGTTGATGTGTGTGGTGCTGTGTAGTGGTGTGTAGTGTTTTGTGCGTGGATGTTGTGCGGGTGATGGTGTTGTGTGCCTCTGTGTAATGAGGTTGTCTATGCTGTGCAGTCTCTCTGGCCTTCGTCCGTGAATTGTGGTCGTAGGGGTTTGTGGGTGATGTGGGTGTGTGTTTTATATAGTGTTGGGTGTGTGGGAGTGGTGTGTGTATGTGTATCAGGTGTGTGTATTTGGAATTGTCCAATGTGGCGGTGTTTTGGAGATGTGTGTGTATTTTGAGCGCGGCGGTGTGTACCGCCAATGGAATACCGTGGTTGAAAGACCGCTGCGTGGATTCGTGGGTCGTAATAGCATGGGCGTGTTTCTGTTGGCGTGGAGGTGGAGGATTTGTTTTCGCCAGTTTATCACTGACCTTTGGTGTGGCGGAATTGTGTGGGTGTCTGAATTTCGGCGGATTCCGAGATGTGTGTCATAATAGCTGTGGCGGAATTCCGCGGCCGAGGCGGTGTATTGGCGGTCTTCTGCACGGCGGTAAGCGCCTTTTACCGCCAATGTTGTAATGACCCCCAATATGTCTATAACTATCCAAGCTGTACCAATGGTGATATGTAATGCAAGCTAATTGTGGCGTGCCAAATGATTGTAATTGTGGATGAGATTTTAAAATAGCGCAGTAAGATGAATCATGGTGGCCACATATAACAATCAAGCAGAAATAACGAATGGGATTTGCCTGTGTATAATGTCCTGAGTAAGACCATATTTTGCATGTAGAAGAGCTGAAATGTGGTATCAAAGTAAGGCAAGATTGATGTAGGTAGGGGAAAATTTTGATATACATTCATGAATTGTGTATTCATCGAACAATTATAAACTTGAGGAAAGTATGAGTTGAATGAACTCAAAAGCAAATCTAACTAAGTGTGAATGGGAATAAATCCTGGAGGAGTTGGAACTCACTAGGCATGATGGCGCCACTTTAAAAATCTTTATATTAGACCATTTTTTTAAACCCCCTTTGATTTTGTGAGTTTAAAATCAATTGTCAATATCAAATTTCAAACATTAGTAGATGACAAAAAAAACAATGAGCATAATAAAGAAACCAAACCATTATATGGATTCTCTCAAGGATAAAGGGATATATATGTGGGATTTACAGCAAAATAGCTCAGATGCTTGCCTTCCCCCATAGCCCCTATATATTTACCCAAACTAGCACTCCAAGAAGATTCCTTCACTAATTGGAAGTGCTTATCAATTGAAGAATACAAGGAGGCAAAAGTCAGATTGTTGAATCGGTGCAAGAAAATGGTTCAGCTTTAAGAAACAGACAAGATAGGAAACCTGCAAATGCACTACTGGGTGAAGTATACATAAAATAAGGCTGTAGCAAACAAAGACCAGGTGCTGTTTGAAAGTTTAGTAAAAACATTTGCAGGCTCCAGACATTTAATAAACAACAACATTGAGCTCCAAGAATATTAGGGAAAAAAGGAAGAAATATAGAACGGAAAACTGCACCAGAAGACTAAGGGGGAAACACTGGGAAAAGTAATTGCCAGGCGCACCAGTTACATAAGGCACCTGGGAAGCCACATAAAGGAAATGTAACTCGTATGACACCACATAACATCAGAAAAAGGTTTTCAAACATCAGACTTGTACTGGAAGAACTGTGGTGTGATAAGATGTACTATGTAAATCTGGTAGGTGTGCACCAAGAAATAAATCTTCTAGAAAGTAGCACTGAGTTAAAAAATAAAATTGAATATTCCATAGAAAGCATTCCTGGGACCAAGAGCCAAACACACAGAAAGCATGTTAAGGTATAACAGCCTACAGTTTAGGCATAGCTAAAATAAATAAATAAAATCAAGCTAAATGTAAGAAGTACAATCACATGGCCCTTGGCCCCACCGTTGTGAGGTGTTGTAACAATGGAGAAACTGATGCATAATGTGAGCTATAAACATTGCCATATGGACACATGGCAAACATTTATGAGCTGTATGGTTAAAAAATATTTTTTTAAAAATCACATTCAGCTGACATACCTGCAGAGGCTTTGGAGCTTCATTGTGTGAAGTGGAAATACTAATGTGTTAAGTGTGATTAAATGGTATTACAAGACCTGGGTTGTAAATTACCATTTCGACATACATTCTAAATGAAGATTACTACACTCTGAATGGGGCTTGGTTTAAGTGAAGGAGTTGGATGTTTCTGGATGCAGGACTGTCTACTGATATATATCATTTATTCTATAAAATAAAAAATAAAAATAAACTACAATCCTATGGTAAACCATTATATGTCTTTATAAGGATATTGTAAGCCATTGTGGCATTTTTTTGATCCTACAGAAGAATCGGACCAAAGGTAAGAAGTAAAAAAAAAAAAACACTATCAGAGACAGCTTGCAATAGCTTTGGAACGTACGATAAGGGGTATTTAATTCTTTAAAATTCATGGTCCCGTTATAACACTTCCAAAAAAAAAAGTTAACATCTTTGTTCCTACATTTAAAAGGAGTATGGGTGCAAATATGTAGACTAAACACACAGGTCCTTATTATGACCCTGGCGGTCCATGGACCACCAGGGCCCGCTGTGGCGGTCTCACCGCCGCAAGACCGGCGGTGCAGACCGTCATATTACAACAGCAGCGATGTGGCCACTGCCAAACCTCAGCGTCCCCACCCGTCCTGACGGGCTGGAGGTTTCCACCTGCAGCCCGGCGGTAGTCGGATGATCGCCAAGGTCATTCCAACTTGGGACACCGCCAGCATTTTCCTGGCGGTCTCATCACCACAAAATGCTGGCTGTAAGGTATCCCGACGACAGGAACTTGCGTTCCTGTTGCCAGGATACCCACCCAAACATACGCACGCATTAACACACACACAATCACACACAGACACACCCCTACGCACAACATTCACCCCCCACAGACACGCATACGTACCCATACACATCACACACGCACAAACTCTCCATCCCCCACCCCCTCCCTTCAACTACAAACATGCATACACGCACCGGCACGCACTCTCTCCCCACTTACACATTCACCCATGCACACACCACCGTCCACATGCATACACACATGCATCACCATCGCCACATTTACACACGGGCACACACGCATGCACAGACACTCCCCCACCCTTCCCCCATTCATGACACGCATACACACACCCATTGATACACCCCCTCCCCTTGCAGATGGCACTTAGCTCATATGACGAGGTGCTCCTCCGTTAGGGGACGGGACCGGTGCTCCCACCGCTGGCACCGCCCCACCACCAGAAGACCGCCACACAGAATTACTGGTTGTAAGGTGGTCTTCTTCTGGCGTGGCAGTGCCGGTGGTGGAATCGCCTAAGTGCGGCAGACCGCTGTGATGAATGCCGCCGGATATCCGACAACTGGCGGTGCGGATATCAGGTGGCATTCATAATATGGCGGTCAGAAGACTTCCAGCACTGGCGGTCTTTCTGCGTCCGCGGTCTTGGCAGAAGACTGCCGCAGTCATAATGAGGGCCACAATCTCAACTGAAAAATTAAACACATTAAAATGCAGCTGGAACTCTGTAGCAAAACCGATTACAAGCCAGTTAATGCAACTGACTTCTAAGAACAACTGTAGTTCATAATGTGTGGTAACATGCAGAGATTCACACTTTCATACAGTGATTGGCTATAGATGGAAACAAATTATGAAAAAAACAAGGTCTCCTTTCTGCTGATGAGAATTTCAGGGAAACCAATCACAAGAAATAAAAAGCTAACTCTTTGATGCTCAGCAGCCAGATAGGTGCAATTTTCTTGAGGTCTCATTATAATTGAACAAATATGCAGGTGCCCACAAATTTCAATATGCATTGGTGATGGTGTGTACGTTTTTGGCTGATTGAGACCTATGCTACAATTTTTTTAATGCACAGACAGTGCTAAGTGTCTACTGAAGGAACTGATCCCAAGATTCAGGGTCCCACGCAAGATTTCGTCACATAACAGTCCACACCTTGTGAATAAAGTGGTGAAGTGGGTATGTAAGGCCCTGGCAATAAAGCAAGGTCCACTGTGTTTATCATCTGCAGGCAGAGCAAAGATTGAGAAGATTTGTGCAGAGACTGCAGTGACTTGGGTAGATGCATTGCCCATAGCACTTCTAAGTATGTGCAGTAGTCCGAATGCCACAGTTGAATTAAGCCCTCATGAGACTGGCAGACTGATGGCAATATGGGCGCGGCAATAGGAAATGTTATTGTGCACACTGGTGATGGTGCACGGAGAGACTATTGCATTGCCCTGACCATAAGACTGAGGGCCTTATTTAGAATTCAGCGGACGGGTTACTCCTTCTCAACGGTGACAGATATCCTGTCTGCCGAAATATAAACCCCAGAGGACATAACAGGATTTATATTTCAGCACACGAGATATCAGTCACAGTTGTGACAGAGTAACCCAACCGCCAAAATCTAAATCCGACCTGGAATCTTTTGTACAATCAGGTGAAAGCTGCACTGCCTGCATCATCCACGACTGAAGGGCACGGCCTCCAGTCCGGAGACTGGGTGTTATAAGAATTTACAGTGCAACACCTGTCTTCAGCAGAGATGGAGTGGCCCCACCGCTGTTCTGCTGATTACAAACACAGCTGTGAAATGCCAGGGACATAAAAACTGGATATATGCCAACCATGTGAAGAGAGCATCTACGCCGACATGTCAAGCACAGACAGAGCACACATCGGATCTACTGCAAGCAGTGCATACTGACAAGCCCAGATATAACTTGCAACTGAACCTATAAGCCAATCTTTTGAGTCCAACCAATAGTCCTGAAACACTGGACTCAGAGCCTCACACATGTGCTAGTGACCTCTGGAAGCCTTGTGACTGTGAAGTGTGGTGACCATAGATAAAAGTCCAAAACCAAGTGGGTTGCCAAAACGTAAACAGTATAAATACATGGATATGCAATTATGGAGAGAAATACAAGGGATCTCAAAAAGAGACTATTTATTTTCCGTTCTCTTGTTATTGTTTTACTCTGTTTAGCTCTTTTCCTTGCATTTTTGTGATACATAAAATAATGGCCCCTACTGATAAACATGAAGTTCAATTTGTAACAACTGTCGCCCTGGCAATAAATGTGCACCAGTATCATCAGGTGGAGTATAGGGACAATGTTGCAATATAAATAATGATTACATACCATAACACTATTTATGTTTCAAACTGCTGGATATGTATGCAGATGCCTGCTGGGGTGAAAAAGGATTTGCTTTTCTTCCATATGCCTCTACCACTTAACGCATCACGCTATGCATTCTGGTCTTTTAGATCCTTACTTTTGGGACAGAGCAGAAAAGAATTAGAACCTCTATGAGACATTATCAGAATATAATAGACATGTTACTATATCTTTTGCTTGTATAGAATAGGCTGTGTCAGGAAAAACAAGAACCCTTAATAAGAAATACAAGACATAGTAGATTTCTGGATTTAATATAGAATGGTACAGCCCATCCAGTCCAGGGACCTTTGGGATTCAGACAGAAATTAAAGGGAAACAGCTGTTTAGAGGACAGAGGAATGGTAGAAGTAGGAGACCGTGAATTTGAGTAGTACTTTAACATAAGCAACACCTTGTCATTAGGCTATCCCATGTACCTGGGAAAACAAGTGCATTTTGTAGGTGGGGAAAGGGCATACACCAGGTTTCCAAAAGATTGGGGAGGTTCCCATTACAAAGGATGGATATTGCTTACAGTATGACACCAACCAAGTCAGGTCAAAATAAACTTTATTCGATTTCATTTAAAATAATAAAAACAAGTAGATAAAATAAAAAAAATCATCCTGTATAGAATCATAAAACCCTATACTTGCAATAGGATTGCAAACAACAAATGCTCATAAAAATTACAGATGAGCATAATACTATTCAACATATACAAATTTGTTAACTTTTAGGGACTTTCTACAGTTAATCACGGCCCATAAAAACCTTGAGAAGATACACAGCTATACAAAGACAGAAGAGTTCGTAAAAACAAATATGCAGGCAGACATTGGACAAAATTATAGGACCTCAATAGTGATTTAATTAACCGCCTCCTCTAGTCAATGTATAATTTACAAAAGAAAACAATATGCATAATGCTTTTTGTCGACACACTGTCGCAGAGGCAGTTTGCCAGAGGTGAAGACCAGTCCTTTATGTTGGGAAAGCTGGACAAAGGATTAAATGTGCCCACCGTAAAGCGAGTTAAAACAAACCTATGTCTATCCTTATGTACAAATTCAATACAGTGTTGCTTATCAAACATGACCAGTATCATATGGGTTTTCAGTGGATTTTGCTTCAACAGTTCAGTGGACAGCCTATATCCTCGAGCAGTGACCTACATACCACCTTAAATTCCTTTCGGCTAGTACATACCAAGAATTCAGGCTGATCAAAGTACTCTGGGAGCCCCAAATCTCCGGAAAGATTTTTTTATATATATTTCAACCAAGGGATTTGAAGGGCAAGAGGAGATTTTAGTCCCTAATAATATCCCGGTTAAGTTTAGTATGGTCAGATGTCCAGATCTTGTGCCACAGCATAACTGGTTGAACCTCAACCATATCTGTTAAGAAGGGTACCCCCATTCAGCATGACATATGACTGTAGAGCTGCAACTAGAGACTGACAGGAAATGTCTTTGAAAGAAAAAGCATTTTCCAACAGTTGCAGGGGATAACAAATTGTATACCCCCATATTCCCACCCCATAAAGGGCAGTAGGCAAAAACCTCGCTTTTTAAATAGTTAACAGGAGGCACCAACCAAAAACACACTTATGAAAACATACATTGGTAAACCCCCAATTCCATACTTGGAGGAAAGGGAAGAATAGCCAGACCAGACAAATACAGCAGCCCAAGAAGCAAGGGACCTATGAAAAGGGATAATACCTATGCTGGGAGTATCCCTTAATTCCAGATAAATAAGACAACTGGGTAGGTTACTGGAGGCAGCTATAAATGAAACCTCAGCAGCATTGGGAAACCTAACAGTAGAAATTGTTGCTATGAGGACCGTGGTTCTACGAAGCCAGTTGGTTTTAGACATGAAATTAGCTGAGAAGGGTGGAGTCAGTAGGATGATTAAAATAGATTGTTGCATTTACATATCAGATACTTCACCAGGTGTGGCTAAGGCATTGCAAAATCTGCACAATACAGGGCATCAAGTGCAAGAAGCAACCAAAAGAACTTTCAGTGACAGTTTGGGGGTCCTTATATGGGACCATAGTTTTAGAAAGAACTATTTATTTGCTTAGCAATATTGTTAACAGTATGTATTCTCATTAATATATTACATGCATGCATCTCAGCATGTATTCCTAAGCCTTGTGTTACTGCAATTAAAGCTATGGTGTCCCACATAAACCGCAATCAGCATGAAATTATACAGATGACGCAGATAGAATTAGAGTGAAAGCAAGTGTAAAAAGGGCATTCCTAGGGAGGATTGAGAGACACTGTCCATTTTAATTTTGCTTTTTTTGCTTTTCTTTATCCTTTATGTAAACTTTTTCTCAGGATAAACATGTTTATCTAGTTCAGCCGAGTGCAGCTGGGTTCATGGAAAGATCCACTGAATCACGTTCCTAAGGAAAGAGGTCAACTGAATGAACAGAATGTTTTCTTTCCCATTCAAAGATCACTGAAGGAAAGTGTTTATCTCTCATTTAGTCTTGTAAATGGTTACCAGGACCTTAGAGCTGGTAAGGAAGTGGACGCTGCACAGAGGTTTTTGTAAGATTAGTTATGCATACTACAAGCCCCCGATTGTGTTGTCAAGGTCATTGAAC
Organism: Pleurodeles waltl; assembly: GCF_031143425.1. NCBI lineage: Eukaryota > Metazoa > Chordata > Amphibia > Caudata > Salamandridae > Pleurodeles > Pleurodeles waltl. The sequence continues at coordinate 545,061,024 of NC_090440.1, read as the reverse complement.
AATGGTTTCTTTAAAGTGTAATCAGACATTGTCAGAAAGGAAGGAAACCAATCAACTGTTGTTAATGACAAATGGAAAGCTGTTTGAAATCTGCCTGCTACAGCTGCATTTCTCAGAGACTCCACTTCTACAGCGGAAGCAGAATACATGATATTGGAATTTCCCTGACTGACTCCTCCGTTATTTGAATACACCTTCATTTCAGCTTTAACAGAGATATAGTGTCGAAAAAGCTACACCTCAGGGGAATTCACCCGCATTCAGAATAAGGATTATCGCAGAGCGTATATCATCTGGGAGTATGCTGGATTTAAACGCCTCTAGGAAGCATGCATGGAGTGCAACAGCAGTCCGTCTGTTTAATTTTTGGAGGAATTCCACCAGAAACAGTCTGGGTCCCAGACCTCCCTCCGACTGCATGTGTCCCATTGCCAAGGACTCCTCCTCCACAAATATGTCTGCCTCCAAGTCTGCCCTATGTTGTGGGTCAAGCAGGCTCATGGGCATTCATTTATGAAGTCCAAGAATTCCTGATCGGCGACTCTCAGTTGATATTCATAGAAATCCCCAAGTTGCTTTGTTATTTCTTCCACTATTTCCTAACTTGCAAGCATTATCTCCCCAGAGGTCGCTCTCAACTCCAACACCACCAAAGGCGAATGTTCACTAATTCCCCAAGCTAAACATTCTGCTTCCCGGAATCCAGGGAGGACATTGTTGGTCATAAAGAAATAGTTCAGTCTTGAATGGACATCATGGGAGTCAGAGTAAATAAAGTACTCCCTTTCGTTTCCATGCTGAGCCCTCCAAACATCACACTTACCCAGCACCCTTGTAAAGCCTTCCAGCTTTGCCCTTGTCACACTCCCTCGTAACCCCGTAGGCCAGTCTATCCAGCTACTAAATTAAACAAGAGATCACCCACTTTCTGAAGCATCACTCCCTGAAGTCCAGGGTGAGGGTGCATTAACATTAACCAGTAGCAAGGACTCACCTTCATATTCTCCCAGCAAAGCTAAGTAAAACCCCTGCGGATCAACCCAAGTGTGAAGCATATGGAGAGGGAGCAATCGGCAGGCAAGAATCCCCTCCCGGATCCAGACATATATTACACATGTCCCATCAAGATATATTTGCCCCTCCCCATACTTCAGTGTTGTGTATCTATCAGGTGTGTCTCCAGCAGATAGATTATGTCTGGTTGGTGTCTGTGAATGGCCTTGTGGGCCAAACCCCATTTTAGGGTTGAGCGCAAAGCACTCAGTCCCTGCTGTAATCTCTTTATGGGCTTGTAACCACACGCCCATGAGCTTGGTTGGTTCGTGGGCTTGCCTTTTAAAATTAGCTTGATGTAATTAGTGAAAGGCATGCACACGTCATGCCTTTTCCGGTGTTTAGACCTCCTTGCGCGCACCAGCCAACTACTGAAAACATATGAGGTTCCCTGTTTTCCGTATGGTTTCTGGACTACTTTTTTCTTTTTATTTCCTACGCAGCGCAATCTCGCTAGGCAGTAGTCAAGCGCTTTCCATCACATCGACCCTGTTACGTGGATAATTGCATTTTTGCCGATAATACGTTTGACTGCGAGCAAACTTCTGTTTTACTTTTTATTTTCAATTTATGAGGCAAGAAATGTCCCGTTCAGAATTTACAACGCAAATAGCTCTTGCAAACGCAAAACCCACTGCACTGCAAATGTTTGTTAATCTTGTTTCCCAGTCGGTTTACATTCCGCGTTAAGAACAACAACTGTCTTGTCTGTATCCTATCAGGTGTGGCTTGTATCTTCCCTTTTCCCGCACTTCCCATACCTGATGAGCGACTATCCTACAGCTAACAATGAACTGTGGTATGCTAAATTACAAAACTCTGCCCTATAACCAGGGTCACTGTAATTATGCAGCAGGAGAGAGACAAATGATGTGGCAGGGTTGAGTAAATTATGCAACAAGAAAAGGCAAATTATGCGGCATGATGCAGCACATTTTGTAATAGCATGGCTTAGTTATTTCGTTATTTTCAAACCTGGTAACACTCTCTGAGCATTAGTACTAATTTAGCACTCAAATATAGCAGTAAGCATCAGAAAGTTGACCAGTCCAGACCTGCAATGGTCCTACCATGGCCCAGCAACACTTGTTGCATTTTTAGTAACTTTTGAAACCTAGGTGTGACATGGTCCCCGAGGTGCAGCCCGCTGTCTCCTTCTTCTTTCTTTCTTCCAACTGTCTGTGTATTCACTTATAACTCCAAAGTTTTGTAGACCTACGGCGAGGCCCTTGACCCACTGGGATTTCATCCCAGAGCTTAGAGCGCTAGTGTCTGGGTTGTGTTCCTTACGGCCCCGCCTTAGCCCAGCTGGTCCAACACCATGGGTGTTACGATCGGCAGCACATCATCTTTCAACCCATATCCCAAACCTCGTGCCTCCAGGCAGGACCAAGCTTCCTAAGGGGTGCCCATAAAGTGAGTCTTTCCATTGTGAACAACTCATACCTTTGCTGGTCAGAGGTCCAATTGGCGCAGAACTCTCTTCACTGGGACATATGCTCCTCTAGGCTTTTGAACCATGTTAGCGTAGTCAGGATATAAATTGACCTTCAATCGTCCACAGCCCATGTTTCCTTGCTGACTGAAGGATCACGTCTTTGTCTCTAATGTTCATGAGGCAAACAATTTTTGGGCGCAGATTTGTCCCTGGAGGCAGTGGGGTTGCCGGAAACCTATGCACCATTTCCTAAGAGAAGAAACAAAAGGGTTTACCCTGCAAGACTGTGCCCAACAGATATCCCTCTATATAAAGTTTCAGGGATGGGCCCTCCTCCCACCCCGGCACTCCCACCAGTCAGACGTTATGACGATGGTACTGGCTGCATCTTCAAGTCTAATTGTCAATCAACTGATGCACTTCTTTCTCCATGGTTGAGACTTTCTGAGCAAGATCGTTCACTTGTTGCACTTTCTTTCCCAGTGTCTCCTCGGTTTCCTTAACTCGGTCTGCCAACTTTCTTCGATCCTCTCGCAGGAGAGCGCCACCTCTCATGCCACTGCTGCAATTTACATCTCCAGGGACACTTTAGTTTATTTTATAACCTCTAAGATTGCAGCTTTGGGCACAGCAAGTGTTGCGGGCCTATCATCCCAGTCTTGACTAGTGTCTCCGCCCGGGGCCCACCTTGACTGCGCTCAGTTTAACCATGGTAACGTTCGAAACACTGTTTTCTTGATGCTAATGTCTGTTATATTCACACTGGCTGCCCTGCTATTGGTGGTCTTGATTTGTTTGGTCACTAAGGGACATATAGGCCCTCAATACAACCCTGGAGGTTGGGGATATAGTAGGGGTAATACCGCCAACAGCCCAGCGGTAATAAATATGAAATTATGACCCCGGCGGACACCGCTCAGACAGACAGCCAGCCACTTTAACACACTGACCACCAGGGAGAAATCACCAAGCGCCACGGCGGTAACAGCCTACAGTCAGGCGGAAGACAATGTTCCGCCCATCGTATTATGATAGTCCAATCCGCCACCTTTTCCGGGGCGGTACCAACGACATCAAAAGCCTGGCGGAAACACTGCACAGAAGAGAAAAGACTCACCTCTGGAGACTCAAGGGTGAACCATGCCGCCATGGAGCCCGAGTTGCATGTGTTCCCCATGCTCTTCTACGTTCAGCTCCACTAAGAACACCAACTCCGGTGAAGACGACCACAGTGAGTACTGCCGCTTAGCACACGGGGGGAAGAGTGACACACACACGCAATACTCCCAACACCATACACACAAGCAGATGCAGTAACATTACATATTCACCCCGTACTCCTCAGGAATAATGCAAGGACAAAAGGAACTGATTAAAGTGAGTGCCAAATCAACAAGTATATACATATTTAAAAATGTAGGGACACTGCCCAGTCTTCAATGTCCATGGGCCACAGGGCCACATCACAAAGTCCAAGGCCCCACCTCACTCCTGCAACAACATGAAGAGAACACTGCAGGGGCATCAGGTCAAAATTAGGCAGGAACCTTAGGGGGACGGAGAACTTGAGGTGCTCTGATACCCTACACAGGTAAGTGAGGCATAATAAAGCAAATTGAATACATGTGAGAGAGGGGCTATGGAGAAAGGAGAGGCACGGTTAGAAGGTGATGGTGAGGTAATCATCGAAGAAGCCCCAATAAAGCTTGCTGTACTCCAGCGCACTATGTCATCATTTACTATGCTTTAAAAACGAATACAATTGAATACATAATTAAAAATGTCATAGAATGATGTACCGTTCCTGTCATTTTTTCTCAAGTTTTTAATGGGCAGGAGGGCTACTGTACACCCCCACCTAACCTCATAGTAGTGGTCAGGCTCCCTTGCTAGGCACCCCATGGGGACTGGTCTAACAAAATTTGCCACGACTCCTTTGGGTTCCCAGGCTTGCCCTGTGCACAAGGTTAGAAACTGAGAACATGAAACAGACTAACTCACAAACACAAGACAAAAAAACGTAAGTAGAGGTTTCTTAAGAGAACTGTACCTGTCACACATGCAATCACAGAAGCCTGTCTTCTCAAGGTAAAGGGCGTTTTGTTGCGCGAGTTTGTTTTCGCCCACCACTCGCGTACATAATTTACAAAGGGACTTATTTATTAGGCGTGATACAATGTCAGTGCCTTAGGTTGGCAGATAACGGAGAAACACATACCTTTAAGCGATTTAGCTGATCGTGCAATGCTGCTTTGATCTTGAGAAGCGTTTCTTCCTCTCGCTTTAGCTCCTGGAGGCGGCTCAGCATCCTCTTACCCTCCCCTCACCCTCGGGCTTCAGTGGCCCACCACCTCTCGTCCGGTCAAGAATCCCAGCCACCTCCCGGTAAACACCATCCTTTGGGTAGGCACGTGACTTACGCGTCACCGGCCCAAAGACAGAGAAAAAAGACGTAATTCGCGAGTGTCGCAAACAAGCTTTTCGCCTCCCCAGCTATCCACCGCGAGCGAAAGAAAGTCCAGTAAGGTGGTGCACAGTTTCACTTCTGTGCTAGTTGCAGGCCAGCAACGTGTGTTTCTACGGTTGCTGTCATGGATGAGCACCAATTCAAAAGACAGCGTCAGTCGTGTTTCAGTGCTCTGCTGCTAGAGACGGGCCAGGGAAACGAACTTCCATTATCACATCGTAGGACACATTGCGCGCGCGGAGGCACCAAAATACCTTTTTGGGGAGAAGGGAGAACTATGAATTTATTGTAAGCATTTTCTGTCAGGTAAAAATAATTAGTAATGAATGTCATTAGTGCTGGAAGTACCATGCAATAAGGACCATGAGAAACGCAGCCCCGATACACAGTGACGATGTGCATAAGGATAAATCCGCTCCTCCAATACCCCAACATTTTACACAACTATTATATACAGAATTTCTACATTCTATCACGTAATAAAACCTACTACCATGTATACGCAATTTTTTTTTGTATAAAAAAAAAAACAAAGGAAAATGAAATGAACACAACAGAATTAATACATAACAACATTTGAAAAATTTCCAGGAGATCTTACGCTTCTTCCTCTACTCGAAAAGTTTTCATTAGAGACACCTTGAGGATGCAAATTACCACTGTCCTTTTGTTGATTATTTAAATCATCTTGGACAGGAATGTCAAAATCACTTGAAGATAATTTGTAGTATTTTCTGACCCATCAAATACATTTAGATCATTCATATTATCATCATCCAGTCTTCGATTCAACTTGTTGCTGCAGGTTAAATCATAAAATAAATTTCCATCAAAATATGTTTTTTCTTTATCACCAAACAAATTTTCTTGACCAGGTTTTAGTAAGACAACTGTACTTTTGTTCCTCCACCCTTTATCCTTTCTAGGCACCATCTGACACTTTCAGTACTTGCACAGGTGAAGAAAAAACGGATTCTCCTTTGCACTTTTACAGGTTTTTAATAAAAACCCAATCTTCAACCTTGGAAGATTTAGATTTAGTTTTATGAATCTGAACATGATACGTTTGTACACATTTACGGACAGATGTATGACCTTTTGTTTTGCGACTCGCAATTTGCCATCTATTTGGGAATCACAAATTGTGAGTCGCAAAACTAAATGTACAACAGTGTTTAGTACACTGTTTGTGACTCCTAGTGGGGTCGCAAATGACCTACATCATCAATACTCAGGAGGTAGGTTGCAATTTGCGACCCCATTGGGAATGGCCACACTCACAGGGATAGTGGCCTGCTGAAGACAGCAGACCACCATGTCTGACTACTTTTTAAATAACATTACAAAAAGGCTCAACCCAAAGGAGCTTCCAGAGGGTGGAAAAAAGGGATTTTTTTGTGTGAAAACCCCTCACCCACCAGGGTTACCCCTTGGTGGCATGCTTCATCATTGGGTTTCCTCCCGTTCCGCTGCAGAACGGGGCGTGAAACGACCGACAGAATATGTGGGAGCACTGTTGTAGTTTCCTCAATGTGAATACTGAGAGGGATAGGAGTGGTGGGGTCTTAGGTGAGTTAAAAATACCTGCCTCTGAATGGTATTACTAATTTAATATGTCTCACAGGGGCGGTATGGTTAAAAAAGGAGTGTTGGAGGTGGGGTATATTATTTACCCTACCTCCTAATCGGTCTACATGTTTCGGAGTCTACCCTTAGACTCCTCTTCAGGACCAAGGTGGACTTCCTAGTGTCACTCCTTGATTAATTACCACTTGTGAAAGCACTAACATTAAAGGCTCTGTGGTATGGTGTGGTACATACAACTAAAGTAAAGTAATACCCAATGGTAACAATGTCCTTCTGGAATACTTTTTAGTGTCTACACTTTCGTATCATAGATCCTCCGGGAGGGGTGTGTGCTTGTAGTCACATATTCATCAAAACGACACTCCCACTTTCTGCCTAATGCTCAACTCCCCGGGGTCCGGAAAAAAACTTTATTCCAGAAGGACACCTAAGACCCCACCACTCCATCCCTCTCATTAGTCACATTGATGAAACTACAACAGTGCTCCCACATATTCTTTCGGTTGTAGCACGCCCCATTCCGCAGCGGAACGGGAGGAAACCCAATGATGAAGCATGCCACCAAGGCGTAACCCTGGTGGGTGAGGGTTTTTCACAAAAAAAAAATCCATTTTTTCCACTCTGTGGAAGTTCCTTCGGGCTGGGCCTTTTTGTAATGTGATGTAGGCGATAAGGAGGACAGACTCTCCCTCTTTGTTAGTATACTTTTTAAACAAAACAGTTTTTTTTGTAATGCAGCTGGTTTTTCTTAAAGGAAAACGGGATGCATTTCAAAAAGAATAATGGGAATTTTTCTTTTCATTTTTTCAGAGTAGACAGTTGTCCGTGAGACCACTGCCTGCTCTGAAAAGTCATTTTCGCTACCACTCACATAGGGGAAGGGTACCCCTTCCAGTTTGCGAATGGGTTAGAATCAATTTGAAATTGGTGTTAACTGCAATTCTTTTTTGCGACCACATTCATTGTCGCAAAACAATCATACATACCATTCAGATTCGGTATTTGGAAGGGCAGCCCTGAACACGCCCCTTCCTAGTACCGAATCGCAAAACCCAAATTGCGATTCGGTAGCAAGTTACCGAATTGCAATTTAGGCTTTGTACATCCCCCCAAAAAAATTTCTAGTCGCAAACGGGCCAATTCGCTGAATCGGCCCATTTGCAACTACAAAAATGTTTTGTTCATGTGACTGTTGTTTCTTTACAATATTCTCTTTAACTGGCAATTTGACATCATCAAATATTTTCAACCATGCTCAATGTTTTCTTTTTGCTATTAAGTCACAAAAGAGAGTACGGGGTTTTTTGGAAATATAAATGGATTGGAAGTGTGCTAATTGCGTCACCATGCCAGTCCTAAATCTCAACTAGAGATACAACGCGGGGTGGTTCACGGTCTGTGGAGGGGGATTTCTTTTACGGACTAGGTGGTCTCACACACTATATAGTGTCATGCTTCATCATATGACCACCTAGCCCCACCCAGGTAGGGCAATACCACCTGGGCGGACTCAACCTCGCTGTTAAAGGAACAGGAGGGAGTGCGTAAATTTAGTTAGATTTATAAAAGCTCAGTTATTAAAAACCATTGTATACACTATCATGAAAATAATTCCTACATGTACATGTAACATACTAGTCATAAAAAACCTAGAATTTTTGCATTATTTTGTGCAATTAGTTTATTAGATATTATATTTTTACATAAAACAGAGGGTAACTAATTGATCAAACTACGTGGTATGAAAATTGGCAGAATGGTTGTCCAATTATAGGTTTATTTGGCTGTCATCCTTACGTGAAACGCTCTAAGAGACGTTGATACCCTCTAAGGGAGATCAGCCAAGGGAGCATTAATTTTCTTTGCAGCACAAGTCAAAAATTTAACAGAAAGGGCAACTAGTCTTTAGTTGGCCCCTTGCAGGGACCCAATCACTGCTTTTCTATATGTGCGGATCCCTATATAAAGATCATGTTTAGCCAATCTCTACATTTCGTTTGAAGGGCTGAACAGGTGCATATTATATGTTCGGTAGGCTCCCGTTGATGATTACATATACTGCATTGCTTACTAGCATCCAGGTTGTGCCAGCTCAGAGCCCGGTCTAAAGTTGGTAGCTCACCTAGTCAATACATGATGAGCTGCCTTTTGGCTGTGGAAAACAGGCCAGCTACCATATAGGGTTGCTGGTGCTGGGCATTGTAGCTGTTAATAACAAGGTGGGCATGAGATCTCCTTGCTAACGTGCTCTTGTCCGTGCAGGAGGACAGCCAGCACATGGCTTCATTGATTGTGATTCTGTAAGTTAATAAGGAAGCTGGTGAGTGCCAAAGGTCCCCTATTTGTAAAATTGTGGTTGACTGATCTAGGTAAGTGCAGGCCGGGGATTATGGTCCTTGAATTTGGATTTCGTTCGTAAGAGCTGGCTTGGGATTTCAAGCTGCAGAGTTTGTGGCTTTGTTTTACATACATCTCCTGGTTCATTACAGTTTGCCTAGTGAGCTCAAACTCCAACCGGATTTGGGACAAGGATGCACCAGGTGGTAAGCTAAAGGCCTACCTATAGGTGCTTGAAACTCGGCTATTGAGAATTTGCGCATCTCTTCTATGGAGGGCTTCAAAGCCATTTGAGATGGTCAGGATCAATTTTGAATTAATCTATAAGTGGGCTCGATGTGCTTTGCCAGTTTTCCAAAGGCATTTTGGAGAGTTCCTGCCCTGTTCCAGATGTATTTATTTTGGGGCAGGAATGAGGCACTGCTGTCTATTAAGACACCTAAATACATGTAGGTGCTATCTTTGGAATGTTTGCTTCCATATAAAAACTATTCTCACTTTTTTTTTCAGATCGAGGCCTACTAGGCAGTGCAGCTGTCTGGTTTGCTAACAGCATCTTGGGGACAATCTGAAAGCTTCCGTGGGAATACATTCCGTCCATAGCTCACCATTGGCTTTGTAATTTGTAGCTCACATTTTCTGGGTTTCTATTTGTTATCTTTATTTGTTTTAGGCTATCCATCTTACATTTTGATTTAGGGCCTGTGGTTAGTTTCCATTTTAGATGTTAATTTTTTTTAGCTTGACATCTTTTCTGACGGTGACTTTTTACATATTTTCCACTAATATGAGAATGTGCTGCATACACATTTATTCCTGGTAGGCATTGTCACCCTGTAGTCTGCACATTTAGTCCAGGGTCGTACAATCAGAATGTAATGTCCTTGTTTTCTCTTTCTGTGTTCGTTAGGAGGCAACCTGTTTATACTAGATGAACCAAAGAAGTTCTGCCACAGTGTGACAATGAAAGTGTTTTATGATATAAACAGCATCCATGCTACTCGTAAAGAGGAGCAATTTTTGCCGAATTATCATGGAACCGCGGTGAGCAATAAATGAGATGCAATCTACTCCAAACTACCCCACTCCTATCTATCCCACTCCACTTCAATCTACCCCACTTAACTCCTCTCTACCCTACTATAATCTACCTGATCTACATCATTCCAATCTACTCCTGTCCACTGTATTCTACTCCACCCTAATCTACCCCACTCCAATCTACTCCCCTCCCAGGGGACATATTGTTTGGGGTCAAGCACAACAATTTTTCATGTTTATTGTGTCCCTGGGGAAAGTAGGCCCAACCCCTTGCAACGCAAACCTTTTGACTGCCAGTGTACAATATATGTTTATGGATCCAGGTAGGGCATTGTCTGCAGTTGAGGTAACATTTGTGCCATGTGTTAATGTGTTAATGCTGTTAGAACTTGTAATTATGGTTCATTAATACAAAATCTTTATTATGAGAGTGAGCACTCTAAGGGAATGTTGTAAGCTCAGACTGCACTACTAACAGTGGTTTCAATATAAAAATGTGTGCACACATTTGCAAAGTTTATACAATATAAGGCTATGTATACTGCTCCCAGTAATGCTCTCTGGTTTGATGGAAATATTTGCAGAAGCTTGAAAGAAAGACTGGTGATTCTTTGTTTTCCGAATAAAATGTTCACAAAAATGCAAGTAGGGATTTTTTTTGCTAAACTACTGTGAAATTTACCTACCATTTCTTTAAAGCATCATTCAGTAAAATGTGTTGATGCATGGTAGTATTTCAAGGAAAATATTCATAATGGAAAAATCAGTGCACCCAGTTCCAACAAGATTAAGGAAACATGAAGATAAACAAGACGGTCAGCTTTTTTGTCTTGTTTTGACATGGTTTTTGTAAAACTTTATTGTTGTGGGAGCTGCCGGAAACTCACCATCATAACAAACATGGCAAAAAGCAAAAATATTTTTGGTCTCAAAAAGCACACCTTGCTTCTGTAGTTCAGGGCACTGAACAAAACTACTTTATGTGCCAATATGCTCATTGTGAAAGGGTAAAATGCTATCACTCACAGCCAACCAATAGTGAGAGCGAAATAGACTTTTTATACAAACAAACGGTCTTGAGTAACCAATTAGTGGCCTAAATCTTAAAGAAAATCACAAAAGTGCACACATACTATATGTCCTTGCATTAGTGATTTATGGCTTTCATGAATTCACAATAATTTACAGAAGTAGGCCAGAAAATTGTACTCCTAGAAAATATTTGTGAATGATATTTTAGCACAAGCAAATATGCATGTGTAAATTTGCTCATGCGAAAATCTGCTGAGTGTTTACAAGTTCACTTTCCCTCCAACCACTTTTTCCCAACCCTGGAGGAAGTTTTACTTCTGCCCTTGTGAGGAGTAAATTTCCAACCTTTCTCTGTATGGGAAAAAGATTAGAGATGAGCTGGTGAAAACCCCTAAAACATGCAAGTTAGTAGGTATGCACAGACTCAAAAGGATATTCCAACCCCTAAATCTATTGCTTACCCCTATCTCCAGCCTCAGGATTTAGATCTGCTGAAAGGTGCCAAAATAAGGAAATTCCTAGTTTTCAAACCCTACTATAGTATGAGCCATGGCATAATAAGAGAGTCTATTATCAGAGCTCTTATATAATGAGCTTGCTGCCATCATTTGTTGCTGCACTACATGGTGCCAAAGAGACAAGTGGATTTTTTACAGGACAAGTAGATTCATAGAGTAACCTGTCCCTGTCACGGTTTGCATGTCGCTTCTTGCCATTGGCTGGAAAACTTGAAAGAGCACCCGGTCTTCTGCTGGTTCTGGCCTGACCAAGCTAAAGGCAACCCTTTCTAGTAGCCACGGTGCTGCTTGATAGGAAATGCCTAAGCAGACCGTACCCTACAGATGGTTTCCCAAGGGAAAACAAAATGTGGGAAAAACCTATACAGAGGAACTCCTGAAAAAGAGGAAAAATGAATAATGAAAAAAAAGGGAAAAAATTGAATAATCTGAAGCAACAGGAACTGGAGAAAAACACGAAGAAACAGGAGCGAGGATCACCGCCAAGCGGAAGTGTTTGCAATGCAAAGAAGACCAGGACCAAAGGACTTATATACCAGGAGACAGGAAGTGACAAAACAGGAAGAAAGAGCGACACCATCTTGGATTGGGGAAGATCTAATAGAAAAGAATAGGAAAAAAGTATCAGTATAAAAGAAAAGGCATGCTGGGAAAAAGAACACCAAGAAGACAACATGGATACCAGAACAAGGAAATAGCGAAGTGGAAAGAGAAGAAGAAAAGAACAGGAGTCCCCCCCAGGTAAGGAAGGAAAAATATCAGGGAAGCAGGCTAGAATAGTGGCACGACTGGGAGCACAAAATGTACTTTCTGAGCCACGCCACCAGAAAAGAATTACAAAAACACGGGCCGTGGCGATGCCGGTGCTCCAATACTCGGAGCGGCGGCCCAACCGCGGTTTGAGAAAGGGACGCAGCGGTAAAGCACGGCGTCACAGTAGGTCCCCTCCCCGCACCCCAGATTTGTCAGGAAAACGAGAATAAAAAAGACGAACCAAACGGGGTGCATGGACTGAAGAAGCATCCTCCCAAGAACAGTCACTGAGAGGATAACCCTTCCAGTGGATCAAAAACTGCAGTTTGTTCTGAAAAAATCGTGAATCACAGATCTCTTGAACCTCAGACTCAGGATGGCCATCCACAGAGATGGGAGGAGGACATTGAAAACGTCAGTGGTACGGATCAGGAATGAAAAGTTTTAACTGTGAGACATGAAAAACTGTATGAACCCTCCAAGTGTGAGGGAGCCGTAGCTGAACAGCAACAGGATTCAACAACTGTGTATCCAAAAAGGGCCATAAAAACAAGGTTTGAACTTGTTTTGGGCGAAACGAGATGGCAGAAATTTAGATGAAAGCCATACTTTGTTTCCTGGTTGATACAAAGGTGCCACCTGGCGATCCACCTTCTTTTTCGTAGCCTGTTTGGAAGCCAATAGGGTGGTATGGCTAAGGCCCTGGACATGGCGGATTCGTCGTGCAAATGAAGTAACTGCAGGAACAGATAGAGATCTACGAGGAATAGTGGAAAAAGCTTTCAGGATGGAAACCATAGGTGCAATTAAAAGGTATTGCTCCAGTTGCCCTATGCACCATATTGTTGTAGGAAAATTCAGCTAGAGAAAGAAAGTCTGACCAATTACATTGAGTGGCATTACAGAAACATCGTAAGTATTGTTGAAGTTCTTGATTCAAACGTTCAGTTTGACCGTTGGTTTATGGATGAAATCCTGATGAAAGTGATATATCAATGTTCAGTAAGGCACAAAAAGCTTTCCAAAAACGTGACACATATTGTGGTCCTCGATCAGAAATAACCTCTTGTGGAAGGCCATGGAGGCGAAAAATATCTTGCATGAATATACAACTCATTTCAGGGGCTGTGGGCAATTTCTTTAAGGCTGAGAAATGCGCCATTTTGGTAAAGGAATCCACAGTTACCATGAAGACATGATGACCTGAAGGGCACGATAGAGAACATATGAAATCTGTGGACAGGGTACACCATGGTGCTTAAGGAACAGGTAAGGGCATTAATAATCCTGCTGGTTTGGTTTGGGGTATCTTAGTTTGAACGCATACAGGACACGCTGATACATAAGTTTCAGCATCGTTCTTAAGAGTAGGCCACCAAAAAGAACGTAAAAGCAGCTCCTGGGTCTTTTTTAACTCCTCGATGCCCAGCTACAGGAGAATCATGACACATCTCTAATGCCTCAGTTTGTACCTTGTTAGTAGGTAGGAAAAGAGCATCTTGATAATAGAAATAATCTTGATCCTTTTGTAGTTGAGGAGTCAATTTATTCCACTCTTCAAGTGGAAGAAACTGGTACTCAGATTTAACATGATCAAGAAAGAACTGAGTGACCCCGATGATTCAACTGGATTCAATGATGTTTGGAGAGGAGGTATTAGCGCTTTCAGGATACCGACCGGATAATGCATCAGCCACTAAGTTCTGTGATCCATGCATGTAGGTTATCACGAAATCGTATTGGCTGAAAAAGAAAGCCCATCCTGCTTGACGGCTGTTACAGCATTGGAAACTTCTGAGACATTGTAAATTACAATTGTCAGTTCTTGCTTCAAAAGGTTGTCTACTACCCATTAAGAAATGTCTCCATTCTTTACAGGCTATCTTGAGAGCAAGTAACTCTCGTTCTAATACTGAGTAATTGCGTTCTGCTTCTGTCAGTATGTGTGAGAGGTAGAAGATAGGATGTACCAATCCATCATCTTCTTGTCTTTGAAGTAGGACTGCACCTATGGCTCTCTCAGAAGCATCGGTTACTACTATACATTTTTTCGTAGTGTCAGGGTGTTGCATGATAGGTGCTTGAGTAAAGGATCATTTTAGATTTTGAAAGGCCCTTTCTGCACTATCAGTCCAGACATATCCCTTCTTCAGATTTTCTTTTTTAATAGTCTTGGTGCTAAAAGTTTGTTGATGGGCAGAGTCATGGAATAAATTGTCGATAAAAGTTCGAGAGCCCAAGGAAACACTGAGTTTCTTTAACAGAAGAGGGAGAGGGCCACTCCAAGATGGCTTGTACTTTGTCTTGATCCCTGGCTATTCCCGTCTTATTGATGCAGAACCCTAGATACTGTACTTCAGTCTTGTGAAATTCACTCTTCTTTGGTTTACAATATAATTGATTCTGTCTGAGTCTTTCCAGAACCTGCAGTACATTTTCAGTATGTTGTTCAGGGTTACAGGAATATATTAGAATATCATCCAGATAAATCACCACAATCTGATTCAATAAGTCAGAAAACATGGAATCCATGAATCGTTGGAATATAGAAGGTGCATTGGTTAAGCCAAATGGCATGACTCGATATTCATAGTGACCAAATGGAGTACAAAAGGCTGTTTTCCATTTGTTTCCTTCCTTCATACGCAAGAGATAATAGGCACCCCTTAGATCTAATTTAGTAAACATCTTGGCTCCTTGGACAGCGTCTAGTATATCCCTAATTAAGGGTAAGGGATAACGATCCTTGATTGTTATCTTATTGCTTCCACAAAAGTCAACACAGGGACGCAAATCTTTCGTCTTCTTAGGAACGAAGAAAAGAGGAGCCCCTGCAAGAGATGAAGAGGGGGCAATTAAACCGTTCTGTAGATTGTCATCTAAGTATTCTTTGAGTACCTTCTTTTCTTGTTCAGTGAAGGAATACATCCAACCGAATGGAACTACTTTGTCCGGAACCAATGGAATAGCACAGTCATAGATACGATGAGGAGGTAAGATGGGCTTGCTAGGCTTCTGGAAAACATCAGGGTATTCCTGATAACAACTAGGTACTCCCTGTATCGTATTAATAGAGCTGTCATTATTCTTGGTAGAAAGACTTAACCCTTTGGGAGACCAGTACGAGTTTGTGGAGTAGCAATTCTGTTGACAAAACTGAGATTTGAAGGATATGGTTCTCGTTTCCCAATTGATATATGGGTTGTGCCGAGTCAACCAGGGTATTCCTAAAATCATTGGGTAGTTTGGGGAGGATATGAGATCAAAAGTAATGTGTTCCTGGTGCCTACCAAAAATGCAGAGAGAGTAGGTGTAGACTCCACCACTGGTCCTGAGGTTAAGGGAGAACCATTTACAATGTGTACTTGTTCCGGCGTTTCTTTAGGAACATGTGGAATACCTCTTTCTTTGGCCCAGGTCTCGTCCAAATAGATACCACTGACTCCACAGTCCAATAGAGCAAAAAGCTGCTCTTCCTGACCTTGTGAACATTGTAATATAACAGATAATATAAACAAGGCGGAAAAATTCTCTCTGGAGGAACATATTGACATTACTTCGGCTCCTCCCATCCCCTTCCTCCTCACAGGGGGCGAGAGTTTGCATTTCCCGAAGGCCAGGAGGGACAGACAGGACAACTACGGATGAGATGACCCGCCTTGCCACAATATAGACAAAGACCCTTTCTCCTTCTGTACTTCTTTTCTGAGTCGGATAGAGGACGACGGACAAGATCAATCTGCATGGGTTCTTCCTCAGTAGATTCAGGTGCTTCAGAATGGACTTCGTCTTGTAGTAAGGTGTACTCAGGCTGGTATGGTTATCTCGTTCTTCGTCTTTCCATCTTACGTTCTCGTAGTCTATATTCTATATGCATTGCTTGATCCATCAATTCTTTCAGAGATCGAGTTGGAGTGGAATGTACCAATTCATCTTCCTCTCGAAGTCCACAGCGGAACAGGGTTACAAAAGTGCGTTCCACCCAATTGGTTTTGGCTGCTAATTGTTTGAAGCGGGTTGTATATTGTAAGACATCCTGATTGCCTTGCTGTATATCACATAATGCTTCCTCAGCAGCTGCTTCCAACCCAGGTCACTCGAACATCTGCTTGAAGAGTTTTACAAAAGCAGGATCATTATTTAGGACAGGATCTTCTGCAGAGACCAAGGGGGTCGCCCAAGCTAGTGCAGGGCCAGATAAGACACTGATCAAATAACCCACCTTGGCCTTATCAGATTAAAATTGTATCGGTCGAAAGGCAAAAAAAACTGTCAAGGCGCCCAGAAATTATTTTATCTTATGCGGGTCTCCAGAATATCGAGGTGTTGAGGTGGACACAGGTGGTACATCCAATGATCGGGAAGACAAGACTTGTCTTAGTGCGGTATTTTCAGCCCACATTGTTGCAATTCTTAAGCTTGTTATTGAACTGTCTGAAGCATGGCTTGTGCATTTTCTACAACATCTTCCTGCGGTCCTTCCATGGTTATTGTACAACGCAGATTCTTTTGGCATTGCAATCTGTCAAGGTCTGCAAGTGGCTTCTTGCCGTTGGCTGGAGAACTAGAAAGAGCACCCGGTCTTCTGCTGGTTCTGGACTGACCAATATAAGGGCAACCCTTTCTAGTAGCCACAGTGCTGCTTGACAGGAAGCACCTAAGCAGACTGTACCCTCCAGAAGGAGTCCCAGAGGAAATAAACCCAAAAATGTTGGAAAAACCTCTACACAGGAACTCCTGAAAAAGAGGAAAAAAGAATAATGAAAAAAAGGGAAAAAATTGAATAATCTCAATCAAGAGCAACAGGACCTAGAGAAAAGCACGAAGAAATAGGAGCGAGGATCACCACCAAGCGGAAGTGTTTGCAACACAAAGAAGACCAGGACTGAAGGACTTATATACCAGGAGACAGGAAGTGACAAAACAGGAAGAAAGAGCGCCACCATCTTGGATTGGGAAAGGCCTAATAGAAAAGAATAGGAAAAATGTAGCAGTATAAAAGAAAAAGGCATGCTGGGAAAAAGAACACCAAGAAGACAACATGGATGCCAGAACATGGAAAAAGCAAAGTGGAAAGAGAAAAAGAAAAGAAGAGAAGAAAAAAAGAGGAGTTCCCCCCAGGTAAGGAAAGAAAAATATCAGGGAAGCAGGCTAGAAAAGCGGCGCAACTAGGAGCACGAAATTTACTTTCTGGGCCGCGCCACCAGAAAAGAATTACAAAAGCGCAGGCCTCGACGATGCCGGCGCTCCGATACTCAGAGCGGCGGCCCGACTGCGGTTTGAGAAAGGGACGCCGCAGTAAAGCACGGCGTCACAGTAGGCCTCCTCCTTGAGGCCCCGGGTTTGTCAGGAAAGCGAGAATAAAAAAGACGAACCAAACGGGGTGCATGGACTGAAGAAGCATCCTCCCAAGAACAGTCACTGAGAGGATAACCCTTCCAGTGGATCAAAAACTGCAGTTTGTTCCGAAAAAGTTTGGTCCACTCCAATCTACCCCATTCCACTCTACCCCACTCCACTCCAATCTTACCTAATTCACCAAACTCGACCCTTACCCAGTCTACTCCACTCAAATTGCAATCTACCCCAATATGTCCCACTCCACTCTACTCAGATCTACCCAACTCCCACTCCATTCCAATCTATCCTACTTTATTTCACCCAAACCACCCCACTCCAATCTACCCCACTCCACTCCAATCTACCTCACTCCAATCCAATGTACCCTACTCCACTCCAATCCACCAGAAATCCACCCCACTCCACTCTTCCCCAAACTATCCCACTCCACTCCAATCTACCCCAATATATCCCACTCCACTCTACCCCAATCTATCCCACTCCAAACTACCCCAATTTACTCCACTTCAAACTACTTCAATTTACTCCACTTCAAACTACCCCACTTCAATATACCCCTCTCGAATATACCCCACTCCAGTCTACCCTACTCTGTCCCACTCCACCCTACTCTAAGCTACCCCAATCCACCCCACATTCAATCTACCCCACTCCAATCTTGTCGGGCCTGCCTTACCTGGTATGTGGAGAATGCCAGCCGGGTTGCCGCAGAGTCTAGCGCGCTCCAATCGGGAGCCATGGAAGTAAAGAAAGGACACATCTGTGGACCTGGTCGCGCGAAAGCATGGCGGTCAGGTTAAGCTGGCAAGCAAGTTTAGATGCGCTTGATGTACGTGCAGTGCTAGGCGTTCTAGTGTTCTGGCTCTTGTGAATGTATACTTACCTGCGTTCTATTCATCTGCGTCCTCTGCGGAGCAGTCACATTTTCTCCAGTGGTTGCAATCTTGGATTCCTGCCATTCCGGGCTGAATTTGGGTCTTCTAGACAGCTCCTCTTTTATTCTTTGGTCGAGTTCAGCAACAGTTACCTGCAAAGAAAAGAAAAAGGAGAAATTAGTGCTTTTCAGGCCGTAACAGCGCACGCACTCGTCCAATAGTTGCTACTTAGATTTGTTTGTGTTGGTTAAGTCGAACTGCATATCTTTGGAATCTTTGCATGAATCTGTGTACAAACAGATTGGGACTTTAAGCTCTCTTGGCAAATTATGACTAATGAATATTTCTTTATATTTTGTATTGTAGTGCTCTGAAGAGAGTTTGCCGGTACTTGAAATTTGGTTGAGTGAATTACATTAACTCATTTAACATCCACTATAAATACTGTTTATATACATTTGTTTAATATCTGCTCTGGGACTATATCTTGAACATTGTATACTTGTTAAGAACTTGATTTACAGATTACGAAAAGCTTCACTAAGCCTATGATATGTTGTTGCATGCACTAGTATTTACACCTACTTGTGTCCATAACCTCAATTACTTATCCTTAATCTTGTCATCTTCAGGTTTACCGATTCCAGAGGTTCTCATGAGGAATATTCTCTAAGGCTCTCTGTGTAGATGGAGAAGAGGGAATCAGCATGTAGTAACATCTAGCACGGGGTAGTTAAAAGGAGCACATCCCACACCTTGGGCTAACCCAGCCTCTTATATTACCTTCGGGAGGCTGGAGTGCAGACCTTAGTATTGGCTTTATGAAGTTCCAAACCAGAGCAGTGTCTTTTTTATTTCACCCATTCCCTTTTCCCCCGCAGGCAGAGATTGTCTAGCCATGTGATAGGGTGGCGACTAATGTCTAGTGTGAGAGTTGGGATCTTGCAGCGTATTCTTCAGTTCTTCAGCTGCGGGAACCCCACTCCATGTCACTAACTTTTAGCCATGCTGAACAGCAGCCACACTGGTGTAAAACATGACTAAAACACATTGCCAAAAGCTCTTGCATAGGCAAGTCCTATCAGCTTTGCCAATGCTTGTTGATTTTATTATCCACAAGATGGTTCTTGACTGTGTATGTTTGGAGGTTGTTTAGCAGTCGTTAAAGGACTACTTCAGTCCGGCTCATAAGAAGTGCGTTGCCTGCACAGAACAAGCAGCCCAAAGGCTTCCATCTATTGGTGTGGGGTGGAGGTTTGGCCGTGGTGCCATTTAGAGAAGATGTCAAGTCAGCCAAGAAGAGTTTGAAAAGGAGGGGATGTATCCCAGCTTGAGACCAGTAGTGGTTGGGATTTTTCTAAAAAAAAAGGACTCCTGTCCCCCACCTTTATGCGCACCCATGTGTTTGAGTGCAGATCCATGATTGCTCAGAGTAGATGTTGTGGGATCCCTAATGATTCTAATTGTGGCCATTTAAGTGATCTGTGAACTGAATCAAAAGCTACCTTAAAGTCTACGAAGAAGAAATGGAGGAGGGAACTGTTTGATTTGATTTTCTCAATAGTGAGAGAAATGGTCATTAGATTAGTGATGGTGCCCATTCCTTTTAAGAATCTGTCACAGTCTGCCCCCCTCTTACCACTCTGGTCAGGGAAACCTGGAACACCGCCTCGCTTCTTTCACGTTCTGGTCTGGCTGAGATAAAGGCGACCACTTCCGGTAGCCACAGTGCTGCTGACAGGATTACATCAAGGCAGTCCGTACCCTCCAGAAGATGTCCCAGAGGAAAAGCCCAATTCGGAAAAAACCTCTAAAATAGGAACACCTGAAACAGCAAAAATGAGAGTGTCAGAAAAGCAAGACTTCGGAATCAGGAACTCCAAAAGTTGCAGGAACAGAGGGCACAAAAACTCCTCAAAAGACAGCAAACAGGAACGAAGACCACCATCAACAGGAAGTGTTTGCAACGAAAGGAAAGCAAGAATCTGGTGCCTTATATACCTCTAGACAAGAAGTGGCATACAGGAAGAACTGAAAACACCACCTTCGATTGGGAATATTCCAGAGAAAAAAGTGGAAAAGACACCATCATAGAAAATGAAAAAAGCAATGCATGCAGGGAAAACCACAGACTTCTGGGAAGAAGATAACATGGCCTCCAAGAAGAAAAAGTAGAAAAGAAAGAAAGTAATGCCCCATTGTAGGAAGTTGGCTCTGTATGTGCTATTTCAAAGTAAGGAATAGCATGCACAGAGTCCAAGGGTTCCCCTTAGAGGTAAGATAGTGGCAAAAAGAGATAATACTAATGCTCTATTTTGTGGTAGTGTGGTCGAGCAGTAGGCTTATCAAAGGAGTAGTGTTAAGCATTTGTTGTACATACACACAGGCAATAAATGAGGAACACACACTCAGAGACAAATCCAGGCCAATAGGTTTTGTTATAGAAAAATATCTTTTCTTAGTTTATTTTAAGAACCACAGGTTCAAATTCTACATGTAATATCTCATTTGAAAGGTATTGCAGGTAAGTACTTTAGGAACTTTGAATAATCACAGTAGCATATATACTTTTTACATAAAACACAATAAGCTGTTTTAAAAGTGGACACAGTGCAATTTTCACAGTTCCTAGGGGAGGTAAAGTAATGTTAGTTCTTGCAGGTAAGTAAACCACCTACGGGGTTAAGATTGGGGTCCAAGGTAGCCCACCGTTGGGGGTTCAGAGCAACCCCAAAGTCACCACACCAGCAGCTCAGGGCCGGTCAGGTGCAGAGTTCAAAGTGGTGCCCAAAACGCATAGGCTTCAATGGAGAGAAGGGGGTGCCCCGGTTCCAGTCTGCCAGCAGGTAAGTACCCGCGTCTTCGGAGGGCAGAGCAGGGGGGTTTTGTAGGGCACCGGGGGGGACACAAGTCCACACAAAAAGTACACCCTCAGCAGCGCGGGGGCGGCCGCGTGCAGTGTGTAAACCAGCGTCGGGTTCTCAATAGAATTCAATGGGAGACCAAGGGGTCTCTTCAGCGGTGCAGGCAGGCAAGGGGGGGGCTCCTCGGGGTAGCCACCACCTGGGCAAGGGAGAGGGCCTCCTGGGGGTCACTCCTGCACTGAAGTTCCGATCCTTCAGGTGCTGGGGGCTGCGGGTGCAGGGTCTTTTCCAGCCGTCGGGATTTTAGAGTCAGGCAGTCGCGGTCAGGGGGAGCCTCGGGATTCCCTCTGCAGGCGTCGCTGTGGGGGCTCAGGGGGGACAACTTTGGTTACTCACAGTCTCGGAGTCGCCAGAGGGTCCTCTCTGAGGTGTTGTTTCTCCACCAGTCGAGTCGGGGTCGCCGGGTGCAGTGTTGCCAGTCTCACGCTTCTTGAGGGGATTGCAGGGGTCTTTAAATCTGCTCCTCTGTAACAAAGTTGCAGTCTTTTTGGAGCAGGTCCGCTATCCTCAGGAGTTTCTTGTTCCTCTTGAAGCAGGGCAGTCCTCTGAGGATTCAGAGGTCGCTGGTCCTTGAGAAAGCGTCGCTGGAGCAGGTTTCTTTAGAAGGCAGGAGACAGGCCGGTAGGACTGGGGCCAAAGCAGTTGGTGTCTTCTTTCTTCTTCTGCAGGGGTTTTCAGCTCAGCAGTCTTCTTCTTCGGTAAGTTGCAAGAATCTACATCTTTAGGTTCAGGGAAGCCCTTAAATACTAAATTTAAGGGCGAGTTTAGGTCTGGGGGGTTAGTAGCCAATGGCTACTAGCCCTGAGGGTGGGTACACCCTCTTTGTGCCTCCTCCCAAGGGGAGGGGGTCACATTCCTATCCCTATCCCTATTGGGGGAATCCTCCATCTGCAAGATGGAGGATTTCTAAAAGTTAGAGTCACTTCAGCTCAGGACACCTTAGGGGCTGTCCTGACTGGTCAGTGACTCCTCCTTGTTATTCTCATTATCTCCTCCAGCCTTGCCGCCAAAAGTGGGGCCGTGACCGGAGGGGGCGGGCAACTCCACTAGCTGGAGTGCCCTGTGGTGCTGGAACAAAGGGGGTAAGCCTTTGAGGCTCACCGCCAGGTGTTACAGCTCCTGCCTGGGGGAGGTGTTAGCATCTCCACCCAGTGCAGGCTTTGTTACAGGCCACAGAGTGACAAAGGCACTCTCCCCATGTGGCCAGCAACATGTCTCGAGTGTGGCAGGCTGCTAGAACCAGTCAGCCTACACGGGTAGTTGGATTAGGTTTCAGGGGGGCACCTCTAAGGTGCCCTCTGGGGTGTATTTTACAATAAAATGTACACTGGCATCAGTGTGCATTTATTGTGCTGAGAAGTTTGATACCAAACTTCCCAGTTTTCAGTGTAGCCATTATGGTGCTGTGGAGTCCGTGTTTGACAGACTCCCAGACCATATACTCTTATGGCTACCCTGCACTTACAATGTCTAAGGTTTGGCTTAGACACTGTAGGGGCACAGTGCTCATGCACTGGTGCCCTCACCTATGGTATAGTGCACCCTGCCTTAGGGCTGTAAGGCCTACTAGAGGGGTGACTTATCTATACTGCATAGGCAGTGTGAGGTTGGCATGGCACCCTGAGGGGAGTGCCATGTCGACTTACTCGTTTTGTTCTCACCAGCACACACAAGCTGGCAAGCAGTGTGTCTGTGCTGAGTGAGGGGTCCCCAGCGTGGCATAAGATATGCTGCAGCCCTTAGAGACCTTCCCCGGCATCAGGGCCCTTGGTACCAGGGGTACCAGTTACAAGGGACTTACCTGGATGCCAGGGTGTGCCAATTGTGGAATCAAAAGTACAGGTTAGGGAAAGAACACTGGTGCTGGGGCCTGGTTAGCAGGCCTCAGCACACTTTCAATTCAAAACATAGCATCAGCAAAGGCAAAAAGTCAGGGGGTAACCATGCCAAGGAGGCATTTCCTTACACCCATGCCAAGACCTCAGGTAAGTGACAACAGATGGGGAGGAGGGCTACCCGAACCCAGCGGCAACCGCCAGGTTGCACTTCAAACGCGGCACAGCCCGAGACCCAACCCTTGGTACTCGGAGCACGCCGCGGGTGACCAAACAGGTCGCAGCCCGCATAATGGTCCGCAGTGAGCCCAGTGGCCTGAGAAGCAGACCGCCGATCCTACCGCGATCGAGACACTGTGGGCGCCCACCGTGTCACAGAATCCTGTCTGGTTTATTGGCACAATGTTGTTCTGGGCTACCCAGATCTCAATTTCTCCTAGAAGAAGGCCCCATAATATTTTGAGTCGTTATCCAACAAAAATATTTGCTAACAGTTTCTCGGATTTGAAGGGTCTCTTCCTTTATATTCCATGAGTCTGGAATCTGACAAGTCGTGGATGTGTGGGTATAAAGCAGCATTAGAATTTATGCCCATGCAGATAACTTTTCTTTAAATAGCGCCTGAAGAAGGCCCTTGGGGCCTGCCGCTCCATCAGTCCTGCTTTTGTAGATAGCATGCTCTATTTTGGACTCGGTGCAAAGGGTGGGCAGCACAGTTAGAGTGTATTGATGGACTGCCACAGCTAAGAGTTGAGTAGCCCTCAGCAGCTGCGATGAGTGTACCTATGTGGCCCAAATGCCTTCAGGGATGTTAGCATTGTTGACAGCTGCATAGCCTTTTTTCAGTTTATTGATTATTCCCCAAAATTCTTTGGAGTTTTTGCATTTGCAGGCGGAAAACAACTTTGCCCAAAAGATGCTGAAATGCTTATTCTTGTGCTTCCAGTCTTTTTTTTCTTTTTTTTTACTGTCTGCGTAACTCCCTGACCTTTTTAATGAAGTCCTGATTCAAGGGGTTATGGGCCAGCAAGAGTAGTTTCCTATTAAGAGCCCTTTTTAGGCACCTCAGTGCTGGGGAGAGAATGGGGCTGTTGTGCCTTGTTCTGAGGGGAAGTGGGGCTCAGGCTTGAGCTCAAGCACTGTGCTTTGTCGACCTCAATCTTGATTGAAGAATGTGACGTATTAAGCGGTTAGCTAGCTGATTTTGCAGAAGTCATGGGGGGTGTCAAGATCTTCGGTGGCCTTATAGTTCTTTGCCTTGTACACCATATATTCTGCCCCCTGCTCATTGTTAAGTTTTTCAGCATTAAAGCCCTTTTTCGTCTGATCAGACTGCATTTCAGCCAGAGGAACAATACTGGAGCAACAAGCCTGTTAGGATTCTGCAACATTGAAGATCTTTAATTCACTACCTCTGCACATAACAAGGGATAGCTTCTACAAGGAGGTGAGAGGAGGTGAGGCTGCTTTGGCTTGTATGTATGTGTTGTGGCTACTATGTCTGCCTTAAGGCTCGGTTGGCACTTTGAAGATGGAGCTGACCAATTGAAGGGCAATGATACAGGTGGGAAAACACAATAAACAGGTAAGATGGAGGAATGAACTGGATAGATGGGTGGGTGTGTAAATGCCTCCAATTACATCCTTCTAGCCTTCGCTCTTGTAGTTGACTAACCCCAACACTATTCATTCTTGTCAACCTCTTTTCCTTCCGCTCTTTCTCCTTCTTCCTCACATCCTCTGCTTAGGAGCACCCCCAACCCCCCTTTGGCGGTGTAGCAGAGCGACCCTCTGACCACTAACAACAGACAGCAAACACCCATTGTCCTTCAATGTCTTTCTCTACTGCTCCGTGGCTCTGTGTACTGGGTGGACTGTAAAGGTAATGTGATAATTCCTGTTGGTGTGTGCTGCTTTACTCCCACTCTACTCTTTTTCCTTAATCCTGATGAACTGTAGGCTGTGAGGCAGGGGGCAATGTGGCACTTTGATGCTTTGGTGTAGCTGAGCTGTAATAGACCTGGGCGGACTGGTTAGGAAAGGGATAGGGGGCACCAGGGGGCACAAGCTGCACTGTGACCTAGCCCAGCTGCGTCCATGTACCTGAGGCCCTCCTGGCCTGGGGCCACTAATGCCACCAGGCACTCACTGCTGCTACGTACACCACCGCTACCACTGAAGCTGGAGCCGGACGCCAACATGAGGAATGCAGGATGGGTCTGAAAGGAGAAAGCCGACAGCTGAAGTAGGGGTGGCGAGAAGGCAGTCTGCAGGCGGGTAGGTGCGGTCAGTCATAGAGGTGGTTACTAGTCATTACTGGTGGCTGAGTGGGGGGTACGTGAAGAAGAAGACTTGGAGCTCGTGCCTGGCTCGGGTGCTGGGGGGAGGGTCGAAAACACCTCACACAACTCATGCCCTTCATTCTCTTGCTGCACTCTCCCCCTTATACCACATCGAGCCCAACCTCACCTGTGATCTGAGGGCCTGTACTGGCCAGTACAGTGGGACCATTACTACCCTATTCTAAAGGACATCAATACAGGGAGTGCAGAATTATTAGGCAAGTTGTATTTTTGAGGATTAATTTTATTATTGAACAACAACCATGTTCTCAATGAACCCAAAAAACTCATTAATATCAAAGCTGAATATTTTTGGAAGTAGTTTTTAGTTTGTTTTTAGTTTTAGCTATGTTAGGGGGATATCTGTGTGTGCAGGTGACTATTACTGTGCATAATTATTAGGCAACTCAACAAAAAAATATATATACCCATTTCAATTATTTATTATTACCAGTGAAACCAATATAACATCTCAACATTCACAAATATACATTTCTGACATTCAAAAACAAAACAACAAAAAATCAGTGACCAATATAGCCACCTTTCTTTGCAAGGACACTCAAAAGCCTGCCATCCATGGATTCTGTCAGTGTTTTGATCTGTTCACCATCAACATTGCGTGCAGCAGCAACCACAGCCTCCCAGACACTGTTCAGAGAGGTGTACTGTTTTCCCTCCTTGTAAATCTCACATTTGATGACGGACCACAGGTTCTCAATGGGGTTCAGATCAGGTGAACAAGGAGGCCATGTCATTAGATTTCCTTCTTTTATACCCTTTCTTGCCAGCCACGCTGTGGAGTACTTGGAGGCGTGTAATGGAGCATTGTCCTGCATGAAAATCATGTTTTTCTTGAAGGATGCAGACTTCTTCCTGTACCACTGCTTGAAGAAGGTGTCTTCCAGGAACTGGCAGTAGGACTGGGAGTTGAGCTTGACTCCATCCTCAACCCGAAAAGGCCCCACAAGCTCATCTTTGATGATACCAGCCCAAACCAGTACTCCACCTCCACCTGGCTGGCGTCTGAGTCGGACTGGAGCTCTCTGCCCTTTACCAATCCAGCCACGGGCCCATCCATCTGGCCCATCAAGACTCACTCTCATTTCATCAGTCCATAAAACCTTAGAAAAATCAGTCTTGAGATATTTCTTGGCCCAGTCTTGACGTTTCAGCTTGTGTGTCTTGTTCAGTGGTGGTCGTCTTTCAGCCTTTCTTACCTTGGCCATGTCTCTGAGTATTGCACACCTTGTGCTTTTGGGCACTCCAGTGATGTTGCAGCTCTGAAATATGGCCAAACTGGTGGCAAGTGGCATCGTGGCAACTGCACGCTTTACTTTTCTCAGTTCATGGGCAGTTATTTTGCGCCTTGGTTTTTCCACACGCTTCTTGCGACCCTGTTGACTATTTTGAATGAAACGCTTGATTGTTCGATGATCACGCTTCAGAAGCTTTGCAATTTTAAGAGTGCTGCATCCCTCTGCAAGATATCTCACTATTTTTTACTTTTCTGAGCCTGTCAAGTCCTTCTTTTGACCCATTTTGCCAAAGGAAAGGAAGTTGCCTAATAATTATGCACACCTGATATAGGGTGTTGATGTCATTAGACCACACCCCTTCTCATTACAGAGATGCACATCACCTAATATGCTTAATTGGTAGTAGGCTTTCGAGCCTATACAGCTTGGAGTAAGACAACATGCATAAAGAGGATGATGTGATCAAAATACTAATTTGCCTAATAATTCTGCACTCCCTGTATATCCTCGTACTTTTGGATTATGCACAAAGTATTCAGAAGCCATGCCACTTACTAGCATGAATACGCCAGTAGCAGCACAGGCAATGGTTGAGTTTCTTTCTTGGGTTTGGTTCCCCAAAGAACTATTAATGGACTAAGGAACTCCATTTATGTTTAGAATGATGGGTCAGGTTTGCCAGATTATGGGAATAAAAAAAATCCGTACCTTGGTATATCGCCCCCAATGGACAGATAAGTGGAGTGGTGTAACCATGACTTTAAAACATTGCTGAAAAAGATAGTGAACAAAACAGGGAGCAATTGGAATACAAAATTGCCCTTAGTGATATTTTCCATACAGTGCCTTGCTCAACAGGGTATTCAGGATATTTGGCAACAACCCTGTACACTCCTCGACGTGGCAGCAGAGCATTGGAGAGAAGAAGATGAGAGTAGGGATCTTCTTGAATATGCCACCTTATTGAAAAATGATTTGATGGCCTTGTGGAACAGACTTAACGAGAATCTGGAAAACGCCCAAAAGATATAAAAAGCTGTTTATGATAAAGGGACAAAACTCAGAGAGTTCCAACCGGGGGATAAAGTCCTCATTCCAAATTATTGGCCAAATGGCAAGGTCCTTATGTCATTTTAAACAAAGTCACCCCGGTAACATTTTGGATATCCATTCCCCATAAAAAAAGAAGAGGGGCAAATATATCATGTAAATCTGCTAAAACAAATGGGAGGAACGAGCAGGGGTACAGGTCACTGAGAAACCCATTTCACAATCCTTACAAATATCTTTTACTCCCTCTAGCAACTGGCCTGGACAAAGTAAAGATAGGTACTCAAATTAATGCTGCACAACAGTCACAGTTAATGTCCTACAGCAATATCAGGATCTATTCTGAGGAAAACCAGGGAAACACACACCTTATCCATCATTACATAGCCACTGAAGGGAATAAGCTAGTTTATTTACAGCGTTATAAAATACCAGAAGAAAGGCGAAAAGGCAGTAGAGATGGAAGTAGCAAAAATGCTGCAGGTAAAATTGCTGAACCCAATTTGTGGTGCTGCTCTCCTGTCGTTTTAGTTCCTAAACCAAATGGATCTCTAAGATTTTGCATAGGCTTCTGTCAGCTTAACAGCATTTCAAAATTTGATATCTATCCCATGCCCTAGGTGAATGAGTTAGTAGAGAGGTTAGGCAAAGCCATATATCTGTTCAGCCTCCACCTTACAAAAGGATACTGGCAAAGTCCCGTAACCGAACGTGCTAGAGAGTAAAAAGCCTGTGCTACCCCTTCCGGTCCATACCATTTTAGGGTCCTTCCATTTGGTCTTCCTGGGGCTCCTGCAACATTTCAAAGACTAATGGACCAAATATTATGGCTCCATCAACAAAATGCTGCTGCCCATCTGGATGACATCATCATCTTTAGCCTTTCCTGGGACTTGCATCTTAAACATGCATCTTAAACATTTAGAGGAGGTATTTATAGTTCTGAGGGAGGCAGGATTTCACACCCCGAGAAGTATATGTTGGCTACAGACTCTATTCAGAATCTGGGGTGTCAAAATGAGGGTGGGAAAATCCTGCAAATTGACAAGCCACACAGTTCGACTCCATGTTGCCTGCAGTTGTAGAGCACACTGCATCTTCCTCCCACATGATGCCTATAAGCACCAGACAGCCAGGGAAGCAATCTTAGTTTGGCCCTACATTATTTGACCAAGTCAGCAGCACCCCATTTATGTGCAGATGCAACAATGTCAGCCATCTTATGTCAGCTTACCTTCTGCTTGCATGCACTGTATTCTCAGCGTACATTCCGCAAGTTTCCTGTGGTACTACTTATTCCTGTGTTGGAACATTTTGTTATTTTCTACTACAGTGAATTAAGTGGAAAGAATATTTTAGGAACTACTTGGCAGCATTTGATGATAATAGTTTTTCTCTGCAGAGGAAAAAGAACATTCTTCTGCATTGTTTTGGTCTAGGTGGACTCAAAATCTACAACCATAAAAAAAAATATGTTTTTACTTGAGCTTTAGTATTGCTATTGACCGTTATCATTTTCATCACAGGAAGCATGCTGCCGAAAAGAAGATTCAAGACTGTGGGTCTGATTCAGATCTCGACGGATGGAATACTCCATCACAAACGTGAGCCTGTCGGTTGGATTACAATCTCCATAGGATATAATGGGATCGTAATACGGCGGACGGGATATCCATCATGTTTGTGACAGAGTATTCCCCTCCGCCAAGATCTAAATCAGGCCCAGTGTCTCCACATTGAAGAAATTGGGTCTAATGTGTAGATTTGGGAATTTACATGATGAACTGATTAGGGACCAAATTATGATGCACTGTGACAATGCTAATATTCAAGCTAGGTTGTGGGTCACTGGAAGGCAGACTTAAGGGAAGTGATAACTATAGTGAGTAAAGCGGAATTAACTACTAGGTGTGCTTAGGTGGTACTGAGCGTTAATTCAAATAAGGACCTGGTAGGTAAAGTTATAAGTAGAACAATTGTTTTAAAAAAAGTCAACAACAAAAAGGGAGGTTTGCAAGGTTCTAATGCCAATGAACATAGAATGAAGGGATTGAGAGGCAGGTGTTACAGATGTGGAAACACTGATCATTTTGCTTATGATAAAAAATACCCTGCTTTAGACCAAAAATGGTAATGGTGTGAGCTAAAAGGATACTTCCCAGGGTGTATCGTAATAAAAAAGGATCTGTGGTCAAATGTATTGTTGAAGATCTAAATGAAGCAGGTGCCAATTTAGAGGACAACAAGTAGGGAACACATATATTAAGTGTAAAAGAAGAAGTTTTAGGAGTGGACAGGGTAGTGAGGAAAAACCCATTAGCAATATAGTGGCAGGAGGGGTAAATGTAAAGTTGATTGCAGATTCTGGTTCGCCAT
The DNA here is from genome assembly GCF_031143425.1 of Pleurodeles waltl. Taxonomy (NCBI): domain Eukaryota; kingdom Metazoa; phylum Chordata; class Amphibia; order Caudata; family Salamandridae; genus Pleurodeles; species Pleurodeles waltl. The sequence goes on along the minus strand of NC_090440.1, from coordinate 545,030,776 downwards.
ACACCATAATAAACTAAGGTGTTTATGAGTAAGTGTTTGTAGGTGTCTTGGGAACAAATCTACAGCATCCAGACTTCAAGCCCCAAAGTTTCACAGGCGAACCAATAGACTTATTAGGATTCCGCAAACTAAAATTTGAATTTACGGACAGAAGTGTAGAGATGCAAGTTATATATTGCTGTAAAGGGGGCCATCAGTGCTTGGTTGGTTGGACCAAGGAGAACTAGGGATGAAGTTAGATCTAGGGGTGGATGCAACTCGTGGAGTTTTACTCTGCGGAAATCTGTGGAGTTACATAAAAACTCTGCAAAATTCAATGGAATTCTATGGACAAGTGGAAATCGGCACATCGTGCAAGCAGCACTGATTTTTAGCACCGGGAGTTTGCAGACTGCAAAAACACGGCGTGCCAGAGGGCGCAGCTTTTGGGGTTGGTTTTGCTGCCTCTCAAGATCATTTTCTACTTGAGCTGCAGCTTTCCCAATACAAACGGTTGCAACCGCCCACATTGAGAAAATCTCACTGGATACCCTACTAGTGCCTGAAAATCATGCTGGGGGTGCAAATTCTTGCTCGTGCTCGCCATCTTACTGTTGCCAAGCCCCTTGCAATAACAAACTCCACCACACAGCAGTCAGTGGAATTTGGCCGGAACTCTGCATTACTAGCACGGAGTGGCTAAATACCCCCGAACTCCGCAGGTGGAGCAGAATTTATCGCCCATCCCTAGTTAGATCCCAACAGTCCAGAACCTGTGCTGTTAGTAGATTCAGAACCACTAGTGTATCTATGACCATTAGACCAACAAGAAAGGAATCGTTTTCCGAATTTATTTTTCTGGGAAAATAGACCGTTTGAGTAGATTTATGCACAAAATAATTCTTAAGAAAACAGCGCAACCTTGTGGCATAAGGTGAGGAATGTTCCCATAGGCATTAAAGATGAGATTGTAGCAGAATTGGCGAGACTTAAAGGAGCTGGTATCATAGAACGTGTTAAGTCTTCTGAATGAGTGGCTCCTCTGGTGGTAGTGCGCAAGGCCAGCAGGAGAATAAGATTTGCGTGACTTGAGGGATCCTAACAAAAATACTGAGGTAGATAAATTTGCTTTCGATAAATAAATTATTGGTTATGAGCACAATACACAGATTGACGTTGTCATCCCCCCCTAAGGATGGGGCAAACATTTTTCTAAGCTTTACAGCTGTAACAATGGAGCTGATAGTTGTTTTGAACGAGGTCTTCCTACATTATCAGGCGATCGTGTGGAGATCACCCCGTCTAGTTACAGTGAGGTTGCCCGTGCTTTAAACTCAGAGAAATAAGGCCCCAGCCCTGATGGGGTTCCAGCAGACCTCTTTATAGATAACTCCGATTTGTGAGTCCCGCTCTTGACTAACATCTTGAGAAGTGTGGGGATGGAGGGTCCTCTAAAATCTTGGTTGAGCTCAATATGGTACCCATCTTCAAAAAAGGCAATTGGTCTGACCCTGTTACTATTGTCCCATCCCTCTAATAAATACTGCCTGTAAACTCATGGGGAGAATCCTTCTTGAACGTCTTGAAGCATGGGTAACTGAGAAGGGCTGTTTTTCTCAAATACAGTACGGGTTTAGACAGGGCCTGGTAGCAATGCCTTAATTTCTACCTGGTTATTTCTAAATATACTGTGGCCAAGAGCGGGTCGATCCACCTTAGTTTCATGGATTTAACCTCCAAATTTGACTGGGTGGACAGAGGGAAACTATGGGCCAAGATGTTGAATATGGGTTTTGATCCTGCTTTGGTCTATTTTCTCAGCTCCATGCATAATGGAGTGACGGGCTGGGTGAGGTATGGGAGGGATGGTGAACTCAGCAACTCAAATGAAATGAAATGGGGTGTAAGGCAGGGGTGCATACTGGCCCCTTTTTTATTTTGTATTTATATAAATGATCTCGAGGATTTTCTTAATGTAGAAGAGGTCGATGTTCCAAAGGTTAGCTCTAGGAAGCTACCAGCTCTCCTATATGCTGACAACTATGTTTTAATTGCAACAACAAGAACATCCTTACACAAATTACTCAATAGGTGTTATGCTTGAAGTATGCTTGAAGTATGGCATATTGACTGTCTTTTTTTAACAGAAACTTGGGGTAAGGTAGAATCTGATCCGTATTTTATTGAGGCAACTCCGCCGGGGTATATGTATTATAGATTGGACAGACCTCTGGGTCGAGGAGGTGGATTGGCCATTATTTGTAGATCTACGTTCTCCTGCACTTGGACGAACTCCTCTTCTGAAACTTGCGAAGCAATGGCGTTTAAGATTTCACAGAATCACCAGGTGTTTCTTGAGGGATTACTGATCTATAGACCTCCTGGTTCTTTAGGAAATTTTCTTCAATCTTGGGCGTCCCTGTTGGAACCTATGATTATTTCTCCTAAGGCTATTATTTTAGGAGACTTTAACATTCATTTTGAATTTTTGGAGTTAGCTTTAGACTGGACCCTTAAAGTCTCTACTGCCACGCATAGAGCCAGTCGTATACTTTGCACGTACTGATTAGTGTATGGAGCTAATTAATTCTCTGTTAAGCTGGACCGAACATCATCTCCTGCTATTTAAAATGGAATTGAAGTGTACCCGCCCCTCCCCTTGTAATAGGGAGACTCAAGTATTTAGACCATGGAAACAAATTAAACAGGTAGAACTGTTACCAGCTCTAGAAAAGACCTTGGTAAAGGACAACAAGTTATTTCTGCCCCCTCTTGATAGCCTTTATCAGGGCCTGGAGACTGTTATGTCTCAGTTGGCACCGCCCAAGATTCTTAGGCCCACTAGTAAGAATAAGTTGAACCAACCATGGTTCACTAGTGAATTGAAGGCTCTCCAAAGGAAATGCCGTCAATTGGAGAGACAGTGGAAACAAAATCCTGGCACAGAGGAAAGGGAGCTATTCAAGTCTACCTTTAAAATTTATAGAGCGGCCCGTTTTAAGGCCAAGTCTGCCTTTTATACGGTTAAGGTTCAGGAGGCTTTGAATGTTCTGAGAGAGCTATATAAGGTGATCAAGGAATTATCCACTCCCTCCAAGCCACCTGATCTAGTAAATACACAAGAGTACTGTGACAAGGTAGCAAAGCATTTTGAAAACAAGATCCTTTGCTCTAATGCTAACTTTGCCCCTCTTGATGACAGTGGGGAGTTAATTCCCTATACTTTTCCCGATCCGTTAGCTAGTGAATTAACTCTGTCTAGATTTTCCTTGCCCGTCTCTTGATGATCTTAGCAAACTAATTTTGAATATGAAGTCTGGCTCTCCTTTAGATCCATGTCCTCCTTTAGTGATTCATATGGTCCCTGACTATATAGCTCGGATCTAATTCCTATTTTTCAGGAAATTCTTAAATCTGGATGTTATCCTTCTAGATGGAAGGAGACCATAGTAGTCCCTGTAAAGAAGAAACCACTTGGAGACGTGCAGGACCTTGAGAATTTACGCCCAATTGCGCTCCTTCCTTTCTTTGCCAAGATCTTAGAGAAAATCATGAATAAGGCACTAGTGGACTTTCTTGGGGAAGTGGAAGTTTTAGATCGCTCGCAGCATGGTTTCAGGAAAGCTCATAGTACGGAAACGGCCCTTATCTCCTCCACTGATTCTATTCGTAGACTTGTGGATGAGGGACAGGGTGCCATTCTAGTCCTATTAGATTTATCTGCAGCCTTTGATACTATTTCTTCCCAGATTCTGACAGCCCGTTTCTATCAAGTAGGTGTTAGAGATAGGCCTTGAAATTGTTAGAATCTTTTCTAACTAACAGATGGACTACTGTAAGATGTGGTAACTTCAATTCCACACCTTACCTCCTTCCTTGTGGGACTCCACAGGGTTCCTCATTGAGCCCTACCTTGTTCAATGACTATGTTGCCCCGCTAGCCAACCTGGTTCGTTCTTTTGGCTTTATCCCCTCTTCATATGCAGACGACACTCAGCATATTATTCCTGTTAATAAAAACTGGGAGGAGGTGGCAGACCGTTTTAACTTCTGTATGAAGGAGGTTAGCAACTGGATGGGATCTAACTGGTTGAAATTGAATGCTTCTAAGACTGAAATTCTCTGTTTTGGATCTGGTGTTAAATATTGGAATCCACGCTGGTGGCCATCAGACTGTGGTTCTCTTCCTACCCCTTCTAATGTTAGCAAAAATCTGGGTGTTATGTTTGACAATCAACTGTCCTTCAAATATCAGGTTAACCACATGGTCAAAATTGGTCTATGGTCGATTAAAATGTTAAGGAAAGTTTTCCCTTTTCTTCAGCACAAATGGAGAGTTGCCGCCACTCTAGCTTTGGTAATATCTAAAATGGATTACTGCAATGCTTTGTTTCTTAATTTAGATAAAGGCCTTCTTAATAGGCTACAGCTGATTCAGAATTCAGCTACCAGAGCAGTTCTTAATCTTTCACGTTGGACCTCTGTTAGAAGTAGTCTCAGACAACTGCACTGGCTTCCAGTGGCTCAGCGGATTATTTTTAAATCCCTTTGCTTGTCTTTTAAAGCCGTGCATGGCCAAGGTTCTAAATATCTGTCTGCTAAATTAGGCTGGTATAAACCCAAGAGGCATCTAAGATCATTGTCAGCTTACTACATTCATGTTCCCCGCACTAATAGAGTGAAGTGGGGTGACAAAGCCTTTAATGTGGCTGCAGCCAAGTGCTGGAATTCCCTCCCTCTCAATATTAGGGCTGAAACAAGTTATTTACGGTTTAGGAAGTTGATTAAAACTTGGCTCTTTCCTAACTAATCCTTTCTTTCTGTCCTTCTGTGGGTTGGGTTTTCCTTATGAGTGTAGTGATGTTTTTTACATATGTTAGCGCTTCAATGCTCTTTGTGAGCCGGAATGCGCTTTATAAATACATTTACATACATACATACATAATCTCTTTATGAGTGATTTAGCTCTAAAGACAAACACTACAAAATCCCATGTTATGGCTATGGGGAAGATCTGTTCTCCTCATATGCCTCAATATGTCACTTGTGAGAAATGTTCATATGTCTCCTCTTCCTCATATTGGGGTGTTCTCTTTGATGACAAATGCTCATGTACTCACTTGATTAATATTAGGATTCAAAGATTTGAACAAGCTACTGATTCAGTTTTCAGATTTTTGAGGAAGCTAGTTAATAAACCCTTGACTTCCATGGTCATTATACATAATGCACAATGCCTCGCCTTGGCGACATTTGGAGCAGGGGTCTGGGGCTATTGCAATGTGGATGCACTTCAGGTATCAGAAAATAGATTTCTACGTAGATTGTTTTCTGCCCTAAATAGTCTTCCTATATATCTTTGCCATGCAAAACTGGAACTTAGTAGATTATGTTAAAGCAGCTGCCTTATTACTATAGAGATCAATATGGGTTAAAGATGAAATATTGCTTAATCAGGCCTTAATCAATGACTGCAAGGCTTTAGACAAACACAGAAACTCCCTTGGTTATCCTATGCAAGAGCACAGCTGGCCCTGTTGGGGATAAAAGACTGTTACTCCAACCCACCCCTAATAGTATCCATCCCGAAAAAGCAGCTCCAACATGATTTGTTTTGCAACATTTTCCCAACAAAGGCTAAAGCGTGAGTCCAAAAAGAAGCGGGTAATGGAATTTTCACCTCTCATTACCACCATGTCCATGGAACCGTACCTGATGTTTCCTATTTCCAATTCACATAGATTTTATTTGATTAGAGTTAGATTTGGTATAGCTCATTTATTGGTCTTTTATCCTAGTTCTGCATTCCATGATGCACACTTGGTCCCTTGTCCTTGCGATTCTTATCGGCCCAGTGTCTATTAAATTCTTTCTTCTTTTATAAATTATACACTGTCCCTCAAAAACAGTTCTTGATTCCCTTTTGAGGTATCTGAATATTAGAAATTATAGATCTGCATTGAGCTATCTAAAGATTCTCCAGTCAAAGTTAATTTGCCTGATGGTTTACAAATTTTGATCCACTGCCGCCCGTTTGAGGAAGCTAGTGGGGAAGAAACTATCTGCACTTAGTGTTTCCCGTAGCTGTTTAACAAGGACAGGTGGCATTCTGTTTATGGAGTAGAGCCCACTCCTTGATGTTTTTATCTGCAAGTTTTTGTATACTTCTTTTTTTTAGACTGGGGTTTACTCTGGGTCACATTTTATGATGTTCATTAACAGTAATCATGTGATTGCTGCTGTCCTTGCACAAAATTATGTATCTAGACTGTGAAAAGTTTATTTTATTTTATTGATTGATCGATTGCTTTTAACACATATTTTAATGTGTGCTTTTATGGTTATACTATTCTTGTATACCGAATAAAGATTATTTGATTGAATAATGGCTATGACCAGAGTTGTTAGATGGTTTTCCATCCTATATTTCACAGCAGCGTACCACCAGGTACCTTTACACCCTGACAGTAGATAATTGACAACATTTATAACACCTAATGGGTGCTTCCAATTTCTGAGGGTGCCCTTTGGTCTGGCAATGGTGGCTGACCTATTGCAAAGGCTTATCTATATGCTATTTAAGGATGTTAAATAAGTCACATTTTACCAGTATGATTTCCTAGTCATGGGTAGAGACAAAGAGGAGCACAATCAGAAATTAACAAAAGTCTTGGTAATTTTTGGGATAGAAATGGGTTGACTGCAGAGTTCACCAAGTGCAAGTTTGCTACGACGAGTATCACTTATCTAGAACATTAAATACGCTGCAAAGTTATTCTACAAAAACATATCTGTTGGAGACCATTAATTTAACACAGGCACATAGAAAAAGATGAGTTACGCGTCTGCTTTGGGTTTGCAGAGTTCACGTCATAGTTAGTAAATTATTTCTCACCAGGCAAAATGTACCCTATTTGTAAACTCCTGAAAAATTGATGTAAGTTTGAATGGTCCCTAGAATGTCTGGAAGCGTTTGATGATATCAAGGAAGTTATATGCAAGGCACCATTCCTGCAAGGATTTGATTCTAACTGCAAATGTATAATAACTATAGATGCAAGTAGAATAAGGTTAGGGGCTGTGCTATCTCAGCTAGATGGAAAAGATAATGATGTAGGTATTGCTCTTGCATCCCCTGCTTTAACCTACACAGAGGAGAAGTATTTTTTCATTAAATGGGAAGCTCCTGGTTGTGTGTGGGAGTTGAATCATTTCCAACAGTTTGTGTGGGGTTCCAATGTGTTAGTGCATTGTGACCACAAACCCTCAAAGTCCTCATTACTCAAGGTCTGATTTATGCTTCGCCCAGGATTGCCCGTTTATCCTTACAACTGTTGGATTATAACTATGATGTACAATATGCGCCAGGGGCAAAGAATCTTTCAGTCACACACCATTATGTCCAGCTCCAGCATGTCTCTAGCCTTCAGTCATCCTGAAGGAGCCGTATGACAGCCAGTTATCTTGTACATAGCCAGGAACAGTTCACAGAGTTCCTGGAGGGGTGTCTCTGGTTTGCATCTCCACAGCAGACAGTCTCATTGGTATTTAAAAGTCTGCCTAAGTCAGTAGACAGTACCCAATACTTTTCTTATCGGCTCCCAGCCCAGTCATTGGTGTTGACTCTGAAGACCTCTTGAGAGTACTCTCTCATATATACCAGTCCACAATGAGTGTAAGGTAGCATTGTCACTCACTTTCTAGTTTCAAAAATGAATCTCCATCATGTCCAATGCCAGACCAGTTACAATTTGTCAACTGGCCTGCTTTGAAAAAAGAGCCCTTGGGTGCTTTTTGGTGGTTGTATAGTTGAGCAAACTGGGTGATCAATCTTGACAGTGAACCTGCTATAGTACAAAATACACAAGTTTTGGTTGGAACGGGTCACACTTCCTCCCACCCACACTACAAACAGATTTGAACTGCTCCCAAGTCCTGCACCATACAAACCTTCATGGTCTGTCTTCCTGTAATGAAATAGATGTTTTTGACCACTGACTTTGTGTTGCACCACTTTGCATATTAGTTGTTCAGCGTTCACCAGTTGCAGATTACATTTTGTATTCAGTTTAGCTGCCTATTGACTTTATCATGGCATTAGGCATTGCAGTTGAGACACTGCAGTTGAGCGGTGTTTTTCTACACTGGTAAACTGAGCTTGGTTTTTTTCATATTTTCTCTCACCGAACAGTTAGTTAGTCAACATGATAAGAAAGGACAGTGCAGGGAACAGTTCGGCTTTGGGAGGAGAACATTGAAATGTTGGCCAGTTTTCAACGTTTTTCTTCCAACTCTGACCTATAGTAGCCAGCATGTTTGAATATTTCCATCTGAGAGGAGTTTTCTCCAGGAAGCCATTTTGTTTTTTTAAAGGTATATAAAGATGGCCCTGCTCAGTAGCAAGGGAATTTCCAAGACCTCGGTCAGTATTGGACATCAAATGCCTGACACTTGTCCCGTGAGGTGGGGTCATCTTCTTGCTGGCATGAGAAAGATGAAGAGCTTGGCAGGCCCTACGGTGATTAATTTTTACTTTATTCTTTGCTTTGCAATTATGCTGTAATATAATCACATATGTTTGCTGTGTACATTGCAGTTGAGAATCATTTTGATATATTTTCCTTTCAATGCTGTGACTATTTTTAAATGTGTGCTTTCAACCTACTAATCTCTTTTTAGGAACCTCATGGTAAAGTAATAATAAATGTCTTATTTGAACTAAGAAGTGCATTCCAGAGATTTTTGTCAGCTCGGTCATTAGTGAAAGCAAAACACTTCCTCCTCAAACTCCCAGCTCAATTCTTGTCTGGTATCAGCAGCTATCTAGTGCCACACATCCTTCATCCCCACTTCAGAGGGTCTGTGTTTCCGGGGCTATCAAGTGGACGCTAGGCAGCAGCAATACACCTGTCTCCAGTCTAATCAAACTCTTCTCACTGAAACACTAACTGATGATAGGGAAAATTGCCCATAGATGGAAACAGTCCAGTGTATTAATAGCAATAGCCCATCATTATTATGGGCTTCATTCTACCAGCATCATGCACTGAACCTTAATGTATCGAGTTATCACACTTTGAACCCTTTTAGCCAACACATGCTTCGCGGAGATAGCGTATCGTCCATGACTTCCTCAAGGCTTAATGTCAGCAAATGTTATAATAATACTATTTAAGAGTATAGTCCTTCACATATAACAACTCCATTTCACATGAAGATATGATACGAGTTCACTCAGGTGTTTTAGAACTATGATCTATAATTGTTATATATGAAGGACTACACTCTTAAATAGTATTATTATTATTATCAGTATTGTATTATTGCACAAAACTATCACCATTGTGCCATGACAAGCATGTTGCCAGGAATTACCATCAGTGTGTCTGGGTCAGTATGCTGTGGGATATTAGCACCATTGTGCTAAGGCTAGCAGTTTTCCTGAAATCACCACCATTGTGACAGGGCCAACATGTTAATGGGAATACCATTATTGTGCTAGGGCCAGCATTATACCAGGGATAACCATCTTTCTGTCAGGGCCAGCATGTTGACAGGCATTAGAGCAAAGCGGGGATTGGACAGACTTGCACATGGAAATCACCTGTGAGTTTAGTGCCTGCAATATATTGCACAAGGTAGGCTGGGTGGTCTGCCCTCTGCCACCTATAGCTAATGATAAAGGGAGTTAGGACTCCTTAAAAGATTCTCAAAAATAGATATTACACGTAGGTCAATAACCATCTTCTCGTCTTACTAAGAAGGATCTCTTAAGAGAAGCCAGCTTTAAGAGGGATTGTTTGGTCCTGAACAAACCTAAAAGATGGACTAGAGGCTGAAACATGTCAACCTAAGAAAGGTAGCAAGAGAGGTTCCATAATAGTTACCAAACTCCTTTACTTTTTTAACCTTGTATGAGACAAGATTAATTTATAATAAAATATTTCATATTATCCTGTCTCAATAAATCTTAATCTCCCCTTTCACAACCCTTCACACCCCACAAAACCTTATCTAAAAACCAAAAAATAGCTCAGCATGAGTCTGCCCTGTACTACTCCTTTGGTGGCGAAGGATTGCCTATGACGAAGCATGTCACCTAGTGAGGGGTGGATGAGAGGATACTGTTTTTATATAAGAAACCACCTAACCAGTTTAATGGATCCCATGAATGAGGACCAATAAAGTATAGACCCTTAACAGAACACAGAGAATTGGTGAAATGATTGCAGTCTTGTGATATAGAGAGCACCTCCAGAAGGCCCAGATAAGTGGGATGCATGTGCCATCGCTAAGTGTACCAGCTGCATAACATGTCTAGTCGCTATTGGTGGCATGAAGTGGTTTTGATGAGGGTAGAACGCACTTTCACCAAGCGTTAAGCCAGAGGGTGCCCTGGTTTTGGTATTACTGTGACTGTAGTTCTTCTAAGGTCACCTGCAGGATGCCGGTGTGAGTTGCATCTTTGATTGTATCTCTTAAGTGTTGCATTAGGTCAGAGCTAGGCTTTTAAAAAATACAGTTAAGTGGCCCTTTTGGGCCTAGTGTCTTTCTACTTTTCATGGCTGTCAATCCCTCCAATAGTTCATTAACCATCAGAGGAAGATCAAGATCTGCCCATGCTCTAACACCAAGATGAGGGATTGTCAGATTCACCACCAACTCCACCCAGCCGCAGTCCGTTAGTGGGCATATGTTGTGTAATTGGCCATACATTCAGCAAAGGACAAAGGAATGGGTATCAGATCAGATATTTTTTCCTCCCAATCAGCACACAGCTCCTAGTAGGCTCATCTATGCAGGCTAGCTAGTATAACAATTTTCCCACCCTGTCCCCAAATTCTTAACATCAATGTGGGGCAAACCAAACAGAGCAATGACTACAGGAAGAATTATCAATACCTTAAACACAAAATGCACATTGTAGACACTATGAAATAGATGAAACAGACAAGTTATGATGGTCATTTTGAAGAATGCAATTTGTCCCATCCAAGAAGTTGCTAGGTTCCGCCATCAAAGCATATCCTTCACGATATGCAACCCCCCCAAGATAATTGACTCGCTAAAGAGGAAACCATTTTCTTGTAATATTTATTGATAAATGTCTTGGAAATGTGGAAGTAAAACACCACACATTTTGCAGCTCATCAGGGAATACCAGAATACACATTTATTTAGGCGCACATGTTTACTGACTGAGGACACATCACTGAAAACAGCCAGTATCCCCGGCCAGAGTTGAGGTCTGTACAAGCATTGTGTTTTATGGCTTGACAGGTGAGTGGCCTACATGAGCAAGGCTTTCTACAATTAGAAACAGTTACTGTTTCCCAAAATACAATAAATAGTAAACAATATATTTTTAGTCTTGTACAATGATACGTGGTGAGCAATGTATAAGGAAGGCAGATGTCTCAAATACAAAAAGGTTGGCTTTCATTCGAAGGGTCAGAACAAAATGAATGTGACTTAGATATTTTTGGCATAGGGAGGAGGGCACGGGGTTATAAGACACTAGTTTAAGCTTACCCATACATTTCTCAGCATTTGCCCTGCTGTGTTTTTCATTCAGGTTTTGTGCTTCATCAAGCGTAATCAAAAGCACCATCAGTAGCCATTAGCCTCTCCATCTGTTTAGTATACACTTCTGTTCCTTAAACTTCCTGTCCACTAGATCCTATACAAACATCTGACCTACCCCTTGAACACGTTCTTTGTCATACAGCACAAGTATCTCATTCCTGCCCAAATCACAGGTATCCTGAAGAACTTTATGAAGAAACATGATTTTTAAGGCAAACACAACCCCTCAAGGCCCCCCATTGTGTTAGTAACAATCTGTCCTGCTTCATATTGCTCTGAGAATTGTCCCATAGCTACATTCAACAAGTGATTTGTGGACTGAAGGATGAGGGTCATGGCTTTCATACTGGCACATAGATTAGACCTTATCTTTGTACCTCTTTCTTGACTTTGTTCTCTGTGTTCATTATTTGACTGTCATTGTACAAGATGGAGTCTACAGCTTTACCTGGGGATGAGTGTCCTCGTACATAAGGGGCCTGGGGTTCCAGGAAGAGATCATCCAGAACCTCACACTCTCCTGCTGAGAAGACAGTGTCCTGTCAGGTGCATTCACACAAATATGTCATTTTTCAATGCCCACTGGAACATTATAGGTGGCTTACAGATCCATCAAGTGTTTTCCAGAAGTAACTTCACGTCCAAAACATCTTTGCTCTCAAGAAGACAGTAGAAGAATGACAGTGTTAGGACAAAGGTGGAGGCAATCACATGTATCATTTCCAAAGATCAAGGGGAACACCAGCTGGAGCTTCCTCACAAGCATTTTTGTCAGCAAATTCCATTCCTTCTGATGCCTACCAGTACGTCCACGTTAGTTTCCTGTTTCCAGGAAGGCCATTAATGGTGACAGGGTGTGAGAAGATAAAATCTAGCCAAAGGCCCACCTAAAGCACAAGTAGCCTTTGTATTACAGCAGAATGCTGTAATCTTAGTAAACACATACCACACTGGGGGCTCCTGAGCTTTCCATTTTTCATTGATAAGAGGGAGAGCTACCAATATAGCAAATTAATATGTTTTGTCTGACTACCCCTATGATGGGGAGCTTCCTGGAACATCTAAACAAATGTCAATGATTTATCTGGTGCAATGGACAATTGCAAGATGTTGTGAATATAGGGCAACAGAATTGTGGTTGTAGCAGTTGGCAAGTAAAAAACATATGGTCCTATGTGCCTGTGCCCATATATCATAAAATCAAGATAGTTGGGTTTTATGTAACATTTCCAGGGAGTAGTAGACAGTCATTGTGCATATCACTACATTCTTTTTTTCATTAGTTCTTCTTAGGGCTAGATTATAATGCAGTGAGTGGGTTTGAGATTTCTGTGATGGAAATGTGAAGGCTTCTGCAGGAAAACCACCATTGCCTGATGTTTTTCAATTTCAGAAGCTACTTACAGCAGTCTACTTCTTACAACGTTCTTCCATGTATCAGCATCTGGGAATCTTCAATGGTGCTCTTTGGAAGGTGTAGTTTCTGCAGATATCTTTATATTTTTTTCTTTAGGAGCCGTAGTGAAGTATGGGTATAATATTAAAAAATGGGCTAGGAAGACCTCACCTATCTCTTGTGGATTGTCTATTATTATTCTATTGTTAGGATCTAAAATCTTAACCATAGCTTTTAGGTAACTGTTTTTATACATCTAGACACTCTTTATACAGTTGCCTCACTGTTGTCAAGTTGATAACTTCTTACTCTAAAAGATGCTTGTAGAGCTCGTCTTTAGCTTTTTCCCATTGGACAAAATTTTATATTGTGTGTTGTAGATTTAAGAATTTCTCTGTCTTGTTTAATCTGGCATATAGAGTCCCATTTTTTAGTGTATTCAGTTTTTGTTTGCAAGTTTGTAAAATGATAAGTTCACCTTTTAGAATAACTTTGGAAGCATCCCATATGACTTCTAGAGATGCTGTGTTTTTATTTTGTTCAAAGCATACCCTTATTCTGTCTTTGATGTGATTAAGAATTGTTCATGAGAATAGTCTTGTCCATAAACCATCTGTTTGGTTTAGTACTTGGTGATGTAAAGGTTATAGTTAGGCTGAGTGCAGAACGCTCTAGGAGGTAATTAGGTACATACCATACTTCTAAGGGATTTAGCGTAGTATGAAGTCAGAAAGAAGTCAATTCTGAATGTTGAGCAGTGCCACTTGCTAACATATGAACGCAGTCTATTGTTGCCATTTTTAATTTGCCATGGATCAATCAGCCCTGATTCCTTTCTCATCGTGATTATTGCATTACAGAAGAATGTGTGCTCTTGACAAGGCATTGCCGCTGGCAAATTCAGAGAGTGTTCTTTGCAAGAGCATGAAGGCAGTATAAAAGACCAAAAAACAGCTTACTAAGGCCCTCATTAGGACTTTGGCGGTCTTACTAGAAGACCGCCAAAGCCGCGGGCGCCACTATACCGCGAGTGCTGGCGGTATATGTGGCTCCCTATTATGACTTTTCTGCTGGGTCAGCGGACAAAAACAGTGTCTCTGGGACAAAAGTCACATCAACATTGCCGCCGGCTCATAATAGAGCCGGCGGCAATGTTGATGTGCAGTGGGAACGGCAGAACCCGTCGCGCATTTAACTGCCCGAAATTCAGGCAGTAAAATGCGCGATGGGGCTGTGCCTGAGGGCCCCTGCACTGCCCATGCCAAGTGCATGGGCAGTCAGGGGCCCCCAGGGGCACCTCGAGTTCCCCTTACCGCCAGCCTTTCCATGGCGGTGTTTACCGCCATGGACAGGCTGTCAGTTGGGGACTCATAATCCCCAGGGCAGCGGTGCAACGGAAGCCTGGCGGTATGTTGGAGGGGGCGGCGGTATGGCCGTGACTAATGCGCCATGGTCATAATCCAATGCCTGTTGGCGGTGTTACCGCCAGTGTACCGCCGGCCGCCAGGGTCGTAATGAGGCCCTAAGTGTGTTGTTGTGTTACCTGGTTTTCTAAAGGTCCCTAGGATGGTGTCTGCTATGTGGGGTGAACTGCAAGTGCATTTGACTGGTATTTAGGAACAAATGTAGCAACCTTAGATTAAACTTGCTGTACCTTACTAACGCCCTTCCACTTTTCCCTCCCTGAATTTCTCCCTTGGCCAACCTGTCCTAATTCCCCTGGCATCTGTTCACCTCATCATCCACCATGGGGATGTTAACAAGCTAATTTACACTTCTGAATACTTCTCTCATGTCTCCTAGTACACTTATTTGTACTCAATAATGCCTCACACTGTTCACTTCCACTAGCTCCCTTGCCAGTCTCTTTTGTACCCAGTCATATCGGCATGATTAGCACAATGCAAAATGTACCTTTTCATATTAACGTATTCCACCATGTGTATGGCTGTTTTTGTGGCGAGACAAATGTTGCAGGACTTGGAGATGGGAAGGATGCCAAAGGAGAGTGGTTCTCTGTCTGAAGGGCAAGTATGATTTCTTCCTTGCTGGGATAATTAATGTCATGATCTCTGTAAGAAGTGTTTCAGGGTTGAATGCATTGTATCAAGACTGCAGCATTTACTATATCTTTTACATCCTCTTCCAGCCCCGACCTACTCACACCATCATTACTTAGACAGAAGCAGCTATTAGCATGTAAGACAATGATGGAATGATTAGCAGCAGTAGTAGTGTTTATATATATATATATATATATACAGTGACCAACTTTTTTTCGGCTGCCTATTTACAAAGCAACAAACTTCAATTACTACGGATATAGTTCATGCTACTGGTGAACTGGGATTCTGTCCAGAATAGAAAAAGATTAATACAAAATGTCCAGCATTCCAAGGTGGAAAATTACGGTTAGGTACTATCTCCGTGTCATTTCCAGCTGTCCATAACACTTGTGAGTGCAGTCCTCTCTGGTTGCAGGCTACGCTGGGAAGAAACAATTCAGGGTAGCACCATAGTAGCAGCAGGGCCATTCCTGTCATGGAAAAGCAAAACTCTGTACCAAGCCCATGCAGGCCCTACCTCAACTCTTTGGCATGTAGTGGTAAATGCTTTTCGGCATGAGGTTACTAATCCTCTTCTTTTTCATGGGGGACCTTTCCAGCACTTACACCCTGAAATGTTCTCCTCCATTGAGCTAGAGCACATCTTTTGACAGTCAGATGCTTACATTCATGATGCTAGGCCTTAGCACTTGACCACTGTATTGGTGATGATAGATCCAGAAGGAACCCTTCCACCCAGTGCTTAATTTGTAAATTAATATGCCCCAGGGTCCACATTTTTGCTGAGACATCTGAGGCCAGAACTATCGGAGGTCTGTATGCCGAATACCAGCTCACGTCTCTTTAATCTGCCCCCTACACTTCCTGCTACTTTATCTCACTGGTTCTTTTTTATCCTCGCTTTCTCCCTCTATCACTAATTTTACATGCCAGTCCCAAAACAGGAGCCCAGGTTGGCTGTACCTGCAACCACCGACCCAAATTAAGGACTGTTCCACACCAAAGCAGCAATGTTGTCTTTCTCTGATGTACTCTCCTGTACACCCAGGCTCCTGGCTGGATCTGATGGCAGGGTTGACTGGTTCCCTGGGCAAAGTCCTCAATACCTGTGAATGTAAGGTCTTTACACAACTTATTAGGGCATGACAATAATCCAAGGCAAAGTCTTGAGCTAGGTGTATAATGCAGATAAGAATACCAGTCGTGAGAAAGGGAGCCTCATCAGTCTACCCATTAGGACTTTGTGCATGCTAAGGCCTGATTGCCTGTTTGCACGCATGCTCATGAGTACAAGGAGTAATGCATTGGGCCATTTGAGGTCAGTTTCCACACAGATTTTTGCAAACTTATTTTTAAGCATGCTGTTATTTCTCTCAACCTTCTTTGCTGACGGGTTGATAAAACACATTGAATGTTATGTTGTATTTGGAGGGCTTTGCAAATATCGCAAATTATGTTATTGCTGTTTATGGCTAGTACAATGCCAGACTGAGCTATAATGTCTTTAGGCAGGGTTTTATTTACAGTGTTTGCATTGCCTTTAATACTAGGGTCTGCCCACCCTGAACACATACAAACAATGACAAAAAAGTGTTCTATTTTGTCCCAGGTGATTTTTCCCCTACTGGAAATCATTTTAAGGGGTATGTTTTTATATACCTGTACCATTTATTTAAAACCTTACATGGCTGTGCCCCTAATACAATACACTTTAACGATCTAGAGTACCTTTTGTTGCGCACTACCCCCCCTCCCAACACCTCCAATCATACCAGACACTTTTGGAAACAAATGAACATAGGAAGCTTGGGTTGTGCAGCGTTTACTTCTATGTTTCTTGATGTTTTTCACTAAAAAGTCGTAGGTATCACTCTAGTCTCGAGGCACAAAAATGGTGTGATGTTTCTAATTAAACAGCAATACACTAGATATAACTCTAAACTCAATGCAAAAACAGTTCATTTTGGGAAGAGAAAGTAGAACGAAAAGGACAATACCGAAACACAGGGGGTAGATAGATAAATATTATCATTCGGGTCACAATTTCATTGAGCCCCCTTGCAGTCAAGGAACTCAAATAAAGTGAGCATCTTGGGGCAGAATACCTTGGTGCTCTGACCTGGTCAATGGTTACATCCACAATTTATGCCCTACACATACACTTTCAGAACTCAGAATTCATACCCGACACCCCTTGTATCATCTTTACTCTCACACTCTCTATCTTAAAACAGACATAACACACTATCTTAGGACCTCTAGGACTAACAATGTGGAACCTAGCACTTCGAATCTAGACCTTAGGACCTAGAAAACCCCTTTATTTAAAAAAAAAAAAAAAAAGTCTTACCCTTACATGTCCTGTGTGTATTCTGGCTACACGAGTCCCCTGCTGACATACAGAGAACTGGCCACCAGAAAAAGCCTTCAAAATGCATGCTCTTGGTCTTCTGGATACATGGCACCATGTTCTGTGGAAATATAAAACACATTTTTTGCAGCTCACCAGGGAATACCAGTGCTACACTGTCGTACTGCTCCGCAAAGCACCATCTTGTTGCTGTAAACCAACATGAGCTTCCGCCGCTTGGATCTCGCTTATTTGAATTCAGACAGAGATTGAGGCTGCAAGCAAGCAGAGCGTACACACG
The DNA here is from genome assembly GCF_031143425.1 of Pleurodeles waltl. Lineage (NCBI taxonomy): Eukaryota > Metazoa > Chordata > Amphibia > Caudata > Salamandridae > Pleurodeles > Pleurodeles waltl. The sequence continues at coordinate 545,013,098 of NC_090440.1, read as the reverse complement.
ACAGCAGCTGGCACTTGGCGGGCCTGACTCCTTTGGCTTACTAGTCAGCACAAGCGCTGGGCTCCACTGCGCCACTCATTGCATTACCACGCCACTCGTCGAGCTCCACAAATTCTTGCAAAACTGAAAGGGGGAGTCAAAGGTTCGATTCCCAAGTTATCAACAGTTACCAACTTTGCACTCCTTTACCTCCTAACCAACATAACTTTTCCTGATAAGTGAAGAGTCTCGGGTTTGTGAGAGCGGTGCTCAGCAGTCGAAGCATAAGACAAGAGAGTAGGTAAGTCTGCTACACTTTTAGCTTTCTGTTTCATTGGCTACTACCACTACAACCTTACCACCTTACTAATGTTTAGGCATGGGCGGGCACCAATCAGCAAAAGGAATTCACTTACAAAATACGAATTTTATTATTGGCCATGATTAGCTGTTTGCTCAGGAACTTGGAAGCTAACCTACAAGATCCTAAATATGCCTAAAACTAATGAAGTAAAGCATTGCAAAGGGAGGAAAAGCTTCCAAAGCAATGCTGAGTAAGGCAAACCATATCAATTATATAAACGGAAATTGCAGAGGGGCAAACAAGGGCCAATAAAACTAATCTTGTGTGCAGTAGACACAGCAGGATCTAGTGTCACCACAGGACTAGCTAATTACGATGACAAACAACCAAAAGACTCTATTTCAAGAATGCCAGAATACAGCATCTAATTTAAGCCCCGCCAAAACATCCTCGATCTCCCCAACTGAAAGCATCCCACAGCCTGTGCAAGTGCAAGTCACATCAAATGTCACCAAATTTATTGAAGCCACAGGAGTTACCAGAGCTACAGTTGAACAATTTCACAAAGAATCAACAAATATATGGAGAACACCAACATCACCTATGAAATCAACTGATGACTTCTCACCATTAAAGAATAAAGAAATCATTTATTGAGGTAGACGCTGTGAATGGAAATATGTGAAAATGTGGAGTGGATGGGAGGCCGAGCTGGCGTAATAAGAAAGCTCACAGCATGGACGTAGACCTAGAGTGAGGCATACACATGGGGGGAAGTGGACGCGTTGAGATGAGCCCATGGGACATGAATGCTCTAAGAAGATGTACAAGGCACCCAATACATTGGAACCCAAAGTATATAGACAATGAAAGAGAATGTACCGTGGGAGGAGGGAGGGAGGGAGTTATATTACAAAATTGGCTATGCTTCCTGTTATGTAGCATACTCTGTAAAACAAATAAAATATCTATACAAAATAAGAAATATTATAGCCAGAACATCAAAAGCAGACTATTATTTTTAAGCAGTATAACACAGACAACACAGTTAAAACTATTGCTTGGGGCCATCATAACAATTACTGTAATAAACCAGAGGGTCCAGCAGATATTGCAATCATAGACCTCTTGTCAACTCCATCACCTTGTGCTGTATCACCCAGGGGACAAACCTCAGTTATAAACAATACAGGCAGCTGTGCCTTTAGCGAAATTGATGCAAAACTCTGAGATGATATAGAGAACACACAATTAGGAGAAGAGCAATTAGTGGACGCTCCTCATTGCAAGGACCAGCCACAAGCTGACATGCTATTAATCAGCATTAATTCAGCCTTATTAGCAGCAACAAATGCTTTAACTTGTCAAACACACAAGCTGTAATTACAGGTGGAACTGATGCAATCTCTCGCAACAGGTATAGATAATATGGAGAATATATTAACAACTTAGAAAACATACTAAGGTCCTCATTATGACATTAGCGGTAAGTACTGCTTACCGCCAAGCTGACTGCTGCCAACATACCGCCGCCGCAGCGGATTACCACCACCCATATAATGACCCATCCATAGCAATCCATCACGACACACAAGTCCGACAACCCAAAGGTCAGTGATAAACTGGCAGTAGCAAAACCCACACCGTTACACCAACAGAACTACACCCACAGCATTATGACCCACGATACACGATACGCTCAAAATACTCAAAACAACACCACATTGGACTATTTGAATAACACACACCTGGCACACATACACACACCACACCCACACACCCACACCACTATAAAACACCCACCCACATTACCCACCACCCTTTACGAATAATAACAATTGCCACAAGAGAGATAGCAAGATCACAGACAAGACCACAGCCACACACCACCATCACCTATACACCATCCACGCAACTTACATCACACATCCCAACACATCACCCCACACACCCACACCACTCACACTACACCCATGGCACCACAACCACACCCCAGGTTCTCAGAGGAGGAGCTAAGGGTCATGGTAGAGGAAATCATCCAGGTAGAGCCACAGCTATTCGTATCACAGGTGCAGCAGACATCCATTGCTAGGCAGATGGAGTTATGGCAGAGAATCGTGGATAGGGTCAACGCCGTGAGACAGCACCCCAGAACAAGGGAGGACATCAGGAAAAGGTGGAATGACCTATGGGGGAAGGTGCATTCTACAGCAGCAAGATACCAAATAGCTGTACAGAGGACTGGCGGTGGACCCCGCCTCCTCCCCCACAACTAACAACATGGGAGGAGCAAGTCTTGGCAATCATGCATCCTGAGGGCCTGGCAGGAGTAGGAGGAAGACTGGACTTGGGAAAGTCAACTCTATTACTATCACCCCCTACCTGCATGCCATCATAACCCACCCCTCCCAATACCAAGCCCTGCATGTAACACCAATGCATGGACCCCCATCGCAGACCTGCATGGACACCCATCACTAAAGCATGCACAATAGAGAGAATCACCTAGCCCATAAAATAACTACTCACACAAGGCAAAGCTGACAGGGCAATAACAACCATAGAGGGCAACACACCCATGCACAAGATGACACACAGAAACAATAACACTGCATTTACATTCCCACAGGTCCACCACCCAACGTCACCGGAGAGGAGGTGCCAGCAACATCCAGTCACCCCCAGAAGAAGCTAACAGTGATGACAGCAGCTCTGAACGCCTGGATCTGGATGACCAACCTGGCCCATCAGGGATCTCCGGACAGTCGGTAACCCAGGCACAGTCCCATACCACCACAGAGCCTCGCCCCTCAGGAGACACAGGCACAGTACCCACCCAGCAGGCCCATACTTCAGTCCCCAGGACATGTCAATCAGCAGCGTGCCCACCTGTACAGGAACCCCAGGCTACACCTCCCTCCCAAGACAATCAGTGACCTGGGGTCAGTGGCAGTGGGCACACCGTCCAGGGGACAGAGGCACAGGCCAAAAGGGAAACTGGGAGTAATGCTGTACGCCAGGGGGAGGACAGGACCAGGGAACCAACTCTCCAGGAGGTACTGTCCGAGATCCTGGAGCCTATCAACATACCCAGGACTCGATGGGCCAGATCATAGACAACGTGCAGGAGAGCAGGTGGCTGCAGGAGGGACAGTATCAGGGGATCAGGGAGGGCTTGCAGGTCATCAACACCACCCTGCTCTCCATAGCAGGGGTGCTTTCAGACATGGCCAATATTATGAGGGATGCAGTGCCATGCCAGCGGGCCCCTGCCACTAGTCAGTCATCTGCACAGCCTTCCACTTCCACTGCCGGTAGTGGCCAGGAGGCCCCGCGACAGGACCCACAGGCCACCAACACCCCTCCCCCTGCAGAAGGTGAACCACCCCGCAAACATTCCCTGCGATCCAGACAGAAGCCAGAGACACTTGCCAAGACCACCGCCATGAAATGAGACTGATTGTCCCCCTTGTGTCCCACTCAGTCACTCTGTCCACTTTGAACTACCATTGCCCCCCTTCCTATGTCCCCTTGGACAATTCACCTGTGCTATGAAACAGATTGGGACAATACCCTGGACTTTCCTCCATCATCACCCCATCCCATTGCACTTTCCCCTCTATATATTAGCACTACAATAAACACCCTTTGACATTAATCGATTTCCAGTATGTCATGTATTTCAAATATGTATTGATTGAAACAGGTACAACCATTGCAAATGAACTGTATATAGAATGAGCATAGAATCAATGACCTGAGCTGGTTGTTGTGATCACACCAGGAGTATTTGTCAAATCACCAACATCTGCAAAATGAATAGCCAGAGGTAACCGTAAGTGGGCATATAAGTGGAAAATACCAGAATGCCAATGCCAAACAGAATACAACCAAAGTCACAGAAATGTAAAGTTGCACTGTCTCACCGTGTATCATTGGAAGTACTGACGAATCACAGATGTCACTGTTGTCCACATCCTCATCCTCTGCCTCCTCATTCTCACTGTCCACTGGGTACACTGCTGCCACAGGGGCATCTCCAGTCTCCTCCCCCTGCAGAAAAGGTACATGGTGTCTGAGGGCCAGGTTGTGCAACATGCAGCATGCCACTACTATCTGGCAGACCTTTTTGGGTGAGTAGCACAGGGATCCACCTGTCAGATGGAGGCACCAGACCCGGGCCTTGAAGAGGCCAAAGGTCCTTTCAATGATCCTTCTGGTTCGCCCATGTGCCTCATTATAACGTTATTCTGCCCTTGTCCTGGCATTCCTCACAGGGGTCAGCAGCCATGATAGGTTTGGGTAACCAGAGTCACCTGCAAATATTGAGGGACAGCATTTAGCCACACACTATCCTATATGGCCCACACTATAGGCATACACCTACATATACTGGGTGGGAACCAGGGCTCACCTATTAGCCACACCCTGTGCCTCTATAGTTGGGCCATCACATTTGGGATGCTGCTATTCCTTAGAATAAAGGCATCATGCACCGACCCAGGATACTGAGCATTGACGAGGGAGATGTACTGGTCCACCAAGCACACCATCTGCACATTCATGGAGTGGAAACTCTTATGATGCCTGGACACCTGTTCATTCTGGCCGGGGCGGACACAAATGCTATATGTGTTTCGTCAATCGACCCAATTATTTTGGGGATATGTCCCATTGCATAAAACCCGGCCCTCACAGTGGCCAAATCCTCAACCTGGGGGAATGCAATGTAGCTGCACATGTGTTTTATCAGGGCAGACAAGACTCTTGTGACATTCCTGATGCCAAGCCCACTGTCACTTGGGATGAACCAGTTGCCAAGAAATGCAGAACTGTTAGCACTTGCACAAGATGGGGGATCCCAGTCGGATGACGGGTAGCAGATAACAGGTCAGGCTCCAATTGGGCACACAGCTCTGTGATTGTGTCCCTGGCCAGTCTATAGGGGAAGATAATGTGCCTGTCCTCCAGTGTAGCCAAGTCCACCAGGGGTCTGTACACTGCGGGGTGTCTCCAACTCCTATTCATCCACAGCAGTAGGTATCTAAGGGACGAAAGAGTGAGGAGGCTGTCACAAACTGAACAATGGAGCCACAACATTAGTCCGCAATCTGTAAACATGTAATGGGACAGTGCAGTTTGTCATGTATGTGCCTATTTATCCTGTGATGCAGCATTATTCCATAGTCCTTTCCCCCTCCAATGCCCAAAATGGTGTCCGCCTGTCCTGTGTGGAGGGACAGGTGGAAGTGAGGGAATGCCGCTGACGTTGTGCGCCGTGGCGGTGGGTGGACGGGAACCGCTGTGTAACTCCTCATTGATTATTATTGGGCCCTTTGGGGTACAGTGGCCAATGGTGATCTACGCCGGTGGTGACAGTATGCACCGCCGCGGACGTGACCGCCATTTTCTATCATTTTCCTCACTTGTTTCCTGACCTTCCATAGGAGGGTACCTACACTGCATGTGCTGCTGTGACCTGTGTCTGGAACCTACTTTTTGGAGACACCCTCATTTTGGAGACACCTCATAGACCAGATGACCTACGTTGGGTCATTTTGGAATCCCTCAACTTAACTAATGACTCCTCTCAATCATTATTCAGACTTGAACAACGATGGGTGTTCAAATTACACACGGATACCAATGGTTTGAACGACGACATCCCTTGGTTGTCCCTATCTCGGTAAACTCTTTCCATGAGATTATTGACATATCCTTACGATGCTTGGATAACTTCCCTTTTTCCACTTGTTTGAATTTGCTTTTTTGTGGTTCCTTAATCAAGGTCTTATCCCTGATCGTTTTAGGTTAATAGACATAGTAGTGACGATTTTCTCCACCGTTTATATCTCATAGCCTAATTAACCTATGTAATATAACACAAGATGGTTCATTTCCGGGTCGGTCTACCGATTCTCATTGTTTATTTTTTTATATATATATATTTTTTTTCATTATTTGACAATACTCTAATTTTGAAGTGTGACGCAGGCTTAGTGACTGTATTTCACAATAAGTCTATTCCTGACTCGTTATCTCCATTATTGACTTGCATACTAACCTTCTGTAAGATGGCCGCTTCGCAATTAGCAGGAGCTATAAGTTTAGTTTTGACCTGCTATCTCTACCATTGACTTACTTACCAACCTTTTGTAAGATGGCCGCTACACAAATATCTGGGGTTCAGGCTTTCGCAAAATACTTATGCTTTCCCCTAAAGTCCGCTTTCAACTTCTATGACTAAGCTCTGACGCGACGCGGTAGCAATTAGCTCCTGCGCCGCATTTTAAATACCTCGCGTCCACCTCGGCATTCTGACTCCGGGGCTAGTACGCGATGGGTAGGTGACTCTATACGAGGACGCCTTGTTGCAAGTAAGTGTTAAGAAACCTTTTCCGTATATATATGCAGGCTGGAGACTCTCTCCCCGTTGTTGACTGAGAGAGACATGTTCTCGCCGAGACTCTACTTCACCTAGCATCGTTCGAATGTACGCGCTGAGCTAGGACCACATATCATGGATATAACCTCTCGATTAGACACTTTACTAAGACAATGAGTAACCCATACTTCACTAACACGCATTTTGTCATCTGTGTATCTATTGATATGGGATTGACTAGGTGATACTGCTAATATAACGTAGATTCTAATATTTTCAATATTAGGAATTGTGTTGAACTATTATGATGTCTGTGTACATTTGTACCTTTTGCCACAGGGGTCATCCTACTACATACCTCGACCCCCTCACAAGGCACATATTATCTGTATTTGTCCTAATGATTTATAACTTCCATTAGAAGCAATAGGCCGGATCGTGCTACTCCCCAAGGGGCCCCCCACACGAAGAGGGATGGTAAGCAGATGTTTTCTATGCGCTTAACATCACTTTATGCACACATTCACCTTGGGTGTGATGGTCATTTAACCGTGCTCTTTAGCCTTTACTGTATTTATTATTTTCTAGGGCGACCTTTTTTGATTCAGATCCTTGACGAGACAGTTTACACTGATGTAAGTGACTGTTACCTATTTACACATATAAGTTAGACAGTGTCTTCCTTTTTTCCCTTGTTTTTCCTTTTGTATATAGCCAGGAGAAGTCTAGTTTAATGAAGGTCCTGATGAAGCGTTAGCGAAACATGTTGACCACACCTTAGGGGTTAGGTGATATTTCCCAGTACTCCAGGCTTTTCCAAAGTGGTTGAGCATTATCCTCTTTTTCCACTTTTGTATGTTTTTAATCTTGATCGTTACCCCTTTTTCGGATAACCAGTAAAACAAAATTAGTTTAGGGGTTTCTAATCAATCTTAAATTCTTTCACTCTCCTGCCATAATGAGTGTCTGACCTCTATGAACTTAACGGCAGCCACCCGTGACACTTAAAAAGATCTCCGGCAAAGAGCCCCCGAAAGGGGAGCCTGTCAGATATTGCACCAGCCGGTCTGACGAGGAGCTTCCCGATGATGAAGCATGACACCCATTTGGGTGTGTGAGGGCTCTTGCTCCTGAAACTTTAATTGTCCCCCTAGAGATAGGAACAGTGTACCTTGTTGTGTCTGGAACCTACCATGGCCTGTGTGACCAGGGAAAGGGCCCCAGCCTTCACTTCTGAGGAGTTGGAGAGACTGGTAGATGGGGTCCTACCCCAGTACGGACTGCTGTGGGCACAATGCATGTGGCATGAATGCATGGAGTTGTGTGTGAGGGCATCGTGTAAGGGGGGAGGAATGTCCTCTCTGCTGGGTACACGTTGTGTGCTGGGCTATGTGTGTGCTAATGGTGATGGAAACAGGCATGGTGGGCCATTCATGTTACTGGCTGGACTGTTTGTATAATGGTGTTCTCCTGTCTGTATTGCCTCTGCAGGTCAGCGCCTCTCAAAAGAAGGATATATGGCGTGCCCTCGCCAAGGAGGTGTGGACCCTGGGGGTCTATGGCAGGCGGAGCACCCACTGTCGCTAACAGTGGGAGGACCTGAGACGATGGGCACGGAAGAGCACTGGGGCCCAGCTGGGATGGCCTCCCAATGAGGAAGGGGTGCCCGTCGGACCCTGACCCCCCTGATGGCCCGCATATTGGCGGTGGCCTATCCAGAGCTGGATGGGCGCTTGAGGGAATCACAGCAGCCACAAGGGGGTGAGTACAGTGCCCATCATTGAAGCTCACGGGTGGAGGGGTGGTATCCGGGTGGTGGTTGTGTGTCAGTGGGTGCCCTTAGGCCAGGCCAGACATAGCAGCATAGGTCCACTGGTGGCTAAGGGTTTGAAGTGAAAATACTGCCTACCTAGCTTGTTAGCATCCTCTACTGGTCAGGGCTGCGTGGGACCCAGGTGTGCTGCAGTTGACGGTGTGTGCTCCTACTGTGCCTTAGTGGCTAGCAATATCACTGGTAGTGCAATGCATAGTGCGTAGGCCTGTACCGTGTGTGTGAGGGGGCTGTTTACGCCAACGGTGGTGTTGGTGCAGTCACTGACCCAGTGTATCCTTTGCCTCTCCCCCCCTTTCTTGTTTTGTCATCCTGTCCCAATGTGCAATAGCATTATCTGGCGGAGGAGCAGAGGCGACTGAGGGAGCTGCATCCCCCAGGACCCTGGAAACAGAGTTCACCGACGCTGAGGGCAACAGTGGGACAGAGAGGAGCACCACAGCTGAGACTGAAGGGGAAAACACAGACTCTGATACCTCCTCCAATGGGAGCTCCCTGGTGGTGGCGGACACTTCTGTGACCACCCCAGCAACAGGTACATCCGCCACCCCTGTACCGGCACCACCTTCCCAGCAGCCCCTCAGCGAATTGCCCCTGCCCGCTCACCCAGGGGGGTGGGTATCTCCTTTGCCCCAGGCACCTTAGGCCTTGCCCCAGTGAGCCCTGCTGCCCTGAGTGACGAGGCTATTGACCTCCTGAGATCCATCTCTGTAGGGCTATCAAACATTGTGAATGCCATCCAGGTGGCTGGCAGCCCAGATGCAGCAATCTAATGCATTCCTGGAGGGCATTCACAGTGGATTGGCGGCCCAACAGAGACTGATTCAGGCTCTGGCCTCCTCTCTGATGGCAGCCATTGTCCCTGTTTCTACCGTCCCCCTCCAACTACCACTTCCCAGTCCCATTCTCCTCAACCCCAACCCATCCTAAGCACCCAGGCAGACGAGCATGCACACAAGGCAACACCCAAGAGTGTCACAGGCAAACACAAGCACCACACTTCATCCCACAGGCACTCACACAAACCCCATCCAGTTGCACAACAACAACACCCACTATTTCCACTGTCTCCCCCTCCTCCTCCTCTACCTCTCACTCAGTTACGTCCACACTCACACCTGCATGCACTACATCATCATCCACTACCAGCATCATCACCACACCAAGCAGAACACACACTTCACTGGCAATCACGTCGGCAACATCCATGCACACATCCCCTGTGTCCTCTCCCACTGTGTCTATCCCCCCCAAAGTACACAAACACAAGCACTCAGGCACCCAACAGCCATCCACCTCACAACAGCATACAACACATGCATTTGCACCCAAAGCCAGCAGACAAGCACCTCCAACAACCACTCCCTCATCTTCCACTCCCATTACTTCTCCCTCTTCCCGTCCCAATGTCCCTAAAAAGCTTTTCCTTTCCCAGATTGACCTCTTCCCTACCCCTCCCTTCCCCCATCCGGCACATATGGCCAGGGTATCAAGGACCCAACCAAGCACCTCAGTCCACGGGCCCAGTTTCAGCAGCACCTATTCATGGTGGAAAGGATTCCAGGCCACAAATACTGAAGGGGAAGGAGCCTGCACCAGCCAGCAAGAAAGGGAAGGAGCCTGCACCAGCCACCAGAAAGGGGAAGGAGCCTGCACCAGCCACAAAGAAGGGGAAGGAGCCTGCATGAGCCACCAAGAAGGGGAAGGAGCCTGCACCAGCCACCAGGAAGGGGAAGGCGCCTGCACCAGCCACCAGGAAGGGGAAGGCAGCTGCACCAGCCACCAGGAAGGGGAAGGAGCCTGCACCAGCCACCAAGAAGGGGAAGGAGCCTGCACCAGCAGCTGTCACAGAGCCCCCACTGCCAGCCGTGGTGGTGCAGCCATCAGAGGGTGCAGGGGCTGAGCAGGAGCCTCCCACAACCACCACCACAGTGCAGCCATCGGAGGGTGCAGGGGCTCAGCAGGAGCCTCCCACAACCACCACCACATTGCAGCCATCGGAGGGTGCAGGGGCTGAGCAGGAGCATTCCACAACCACCCCCACAGTGCAGCCGTCACCACCGGCGAACGCCATATAGTCCAGCCTCCATGGGCTGCTGTGCAGCCTGCCCCCACCAGAACCAGTGGGCAAGCCACCCACTTCAGAGACTGCGGCCTTGCACTCCCCAGGACAAAGCAATGGGCATGTTGCCCCCTCCAGAACCAGTGGGCAAGTCACCCACTCCAGAGACTGTGGCCTTGCACTCCCCAGGATAAAGCAATCAGCATGTTGCCCCCTCCATAACCAGTGGTCTTGTTTCCGCATCCTGGTGAAGTGCCTCCCCACCCCCCCTCGAGGTGCCTGCCTATTTGCCATCTGATGCCCCTGCAGTCTTCTCTCCGTATTGGTGCAGGAATCAATGGGGCCTTGGACTTTGCCCTATGGCCATGTGGCCCCTGTGAACTATGAACTGGGCAGTGTCCCTTTTTTGTACATTTGTACATATTTGTAGCATTTCCAAATTGGCTTATTATTTTTGATGTTGATCTTATTACAATCACTGTAGTCAATTTCTGTTGTCCTTGCATTATTCTGACGATTATCATGGACAAATTGATTATCTTGTGCTGCTGGTTGTGTGCATGGTATGTGTGTGTGCATGGTATGTGTGTGTGGGCGTGTGTGTGTCACTCTCGTTTTCCTCCCTCCCTTGTGTGCTAAGACACTGTACTCACCGTCGTCGTCTTTGCCGGCATTGGAGTTCATGGTGGAGCATGACGTAGAAGATCAACGGGAAACGTGCAGTTCGGGTTCCATGGCGGCGTGGTTCTTCCCTGTGTCTCCAATGGTGAGTCCTTTGACTTTTGTGTTCTGTTTCCGCCAGGCTTTTGATGCCGTTGGTACAGCCCCGGAAAAGGTGGCAGTTTCCTGTGTCAAAATATGGTGGGTGGTACTTTGTCTTCCGCCTGGCTGTAGATGGCTACCGCCATGGTGAGTGTTGTTTCTGCCCTGGCGGTCGGTGTGGTACATTGGCTGTCTTTCGGAGATATCATCGACATGGTCATAATTTGGCGGTAGTTACCGCCAGACTGTTGGCGGTATTACCGCCACTTTATCACCCACCGTCATGGTCATAATGAGGGCCAATATCTTGTAAAGTGTTTTAGCAAAAAAAATTGATTATATCGTGGCCTTTATGATTAATGTTACCTAGGGGCAACACAATAAGGACAAAGGGGGTTTTGCTTGGTGAAAGTGATGCATATCCCATTGAGGAAGAAACTGCTCTTTCGACCAAGATGAAATTAAAGAGATCTACAGGAGGACAAGCCAAAAGCTGCCAGAAAATGCCCACACCAAGTGTATTAGGCTGTAGAGTCGAATCGTGATCATAGGTTCCTTACTTTCTGTTTCCTCTAGAATCTCAAAATGCGAAAGGCAGCTTAGAGTTTTGTAGCTATCAGAGCACACGGCTTGCATTAATAGCCTGCAGAAGAACTGAGAATGCTACCTTATTGTGTTAAGAAACCAGAGAGCTTTCCAAATTTATCATAGTGAATTTTGACTAATGCATTCAGTGGCCAACCTAAATTTATAATTGTACTAAATGAGGGGTGGGTGGTGGAGGCGAAAAGAAATATATGAATTCCAAAACATCTTACAGAAGCGGATACAACTAATTAACATATAGGACATGACTGTGCTGTCCAGAGTGTTTTTCCGCACATTACAAAAAATGCTAATCAGATTGACACGGGCTAGCAAACAGCCACGAAAAATATGGTTAACACTTACTTATATTGCTCTATGACAAAGTAGGGCTGGCAGACCAGTTTGCTCCTTTATAGATCCTTGGTCCATCATGTTTATCACACTTGTGGCTAGAAAGGGGTGCTTTCCCGCCGTTTACACTTTAGGCGGTGCTGTCCCCACCTAGAAATATAACACTATTGCTCTAATTGCAACCCCAGCTTCTGCGTGGAGGTCGTTGCTGAGGGTCATATTCGGGGAGAAATGATGCATGCTCCGGCGGTACGCACGGCTTCCGGTTTGTCTGGAGAAAGGTACTGCGCAGCAGCTGGGGAGGTTGGGGGTAGGAAAAAAAGGTGATATGTTTAAAAATAGTAAATGATTCTTGATCAGTTCCTGGAGAACGGATAATTCCTTAGACAGTGGACATTTTTCTTAAGTATAGAATGAGCTACACCCTAAGGAAAGTTTTGTGTATCTAACATAGTTGATTAAAAATGCGTGCATTAAGCATATTACCTCATGATTATATGCCAAGTACACAAAGACCTCGAAAATCCTCCAAGAATGGGTAGTGGACTTACATCGAGCAGTGGCAATATTGCTGCTGAGAAATGTAAAGCATTTAATTGACTGGCAGGCACATGCATTGCAGATCCAGACAGCGATACTCTTACACCCTGCCAGGCTGCTCAGATATGGCCTTGGAGATAACCCTGAGTGTCCTTGATGCCATACTATAAAAGCAGACTTCATACATCTAGCATGGGATTGCAGGTGAGTATTGGAACAGGATATTTGCAGAAGTAAGCAAAATCACAACAATCACAATAGCACCCGACTCACTAACTGCTGTTTTGGGAATTGTCAAGGATGTACCAGTACTGGTCAGGAAATTCACTAATCTGGCCCTGTTGTTGGCCAAGAGGCGCATAGCGATGAGGAGGGGTGGGGGCCACTTCCAGCTATACATGAGTGGCAAAGGGATCTTGTATGCTGTAATGATGAACCCGAGAATTACAGCTTGCTGATGCGACCTAGGTGTAGACCCTGGGACACACGGGGGCCATTCCAGACGTATTTAGTGTTACGACCACAGAGGAGAATATTATTTTGTGTGAATTTCACTGCCCTTACTTTCCCTTATGTTATAGAACTTGTTAAAAATGATAATACATCTCTGTTTGATTAATGCTGTAATTTAATTCCTTGATGTAATGTACACATAAACTAAAAAGCTATGAACTATATATATATATATATACATATATGAATTTATATATATATATATATATATATATATATATCAGTGACGTTTCTTCGAACGGCACAAAAGTTATTAGCAACAAAATACAATAAACACCTTGAATATAGAAAAGCTATCCTAACGTCCTAACTATAACTAACTACCCTGTGGTGACTGCCACTGGGTAATATATACTGCGGTAGTCACTTGGTAGATATAGTTAGGACTGCTTTTAATAGACAAGGCGTATTTTGTATTGCTAATAACTTTGGCCTCGTTTGACGAATCTTCACAAAACTTTACAAACAAATATAAATAAATAAATTCACTTCAGCTCCTTCCTGGAAAGCTTTGGGGTGATCCATTAAGAGGGGGCCTAGAAAAAAAGGGACGGGTAAAAGAAGCAAATTTCCCCATGCATATATATATATATGCACAGTCAATATATATATATATGCACAGTTGTTTTCAATTTTTACTGCAACTATTACATTGATATTATCAATGATAATATCAAAGATGTCATGAGTGCCTTCATTTGTAGGGTAATTAGCAGTGCATAGTAAGGGCTCTTGTTATAGTTACCTTAGGGCACAATTTATAGTTACTTGAGATAACTCTAACTATAACAGGTGAAGTTCTATAGTTTGGCATGTTTAAAATGTAAGTCTAACTATAACATCCCTGTAACCTGTGTTTTTTCAGTGAATTTCTATTTTTTTTAATGTAAAGTAATTTTCATTACTATACGTTAATCCAACCACCGCCGCACATGGCCTTCGGGGCCCGGCATTAATATATATTATTTTTTTTGGGCAGGGGAGGGCCGTGCAGCCCCCCTCCCCAGGCCAATATCGGCACTGCGGACCCCATCCTCGGGGCCTGGCTGTGTCACCTTGGATGTCTGTCAGAGCAATTGTTTCCTCTGTTTCCCTGCCTGCATCTTTGCAGGCAGAGAAATAGATGAAAACTCCCTTCGCAGCAAGTGAGAGCTGTTTGACAGCTCTCACTTGCTGTGAGTGGAGTGTTTGCTCTGATATGGTGGGAGCTTAGCAAACAGCTATGCCTCGGGTGTGGGCACCCCAGGACATAGCAGGAGCCAGCCCTGAGGGGTGGGGGTCCCCAGGGCCATTATTGGCTCCACGAGGTGGACCGTGCAGCCGCCTCCAACATTTCAAAGAGCCCCAGGGAGGTCTACTGGCGGTTGCCAGTATGTAGTTAAAGTGGTCCTAGTTTCCATAGGAAGAGCATTTTTTGCTTTGCCAATAACTTTGGTTTCGGGGTGTTCCGTCAAGCAAGAAAAAGGGGTGCCCCAAAACACATTTTCACTATACACTTTCCCATAGGGATTTTGAACATGACTACAGTCTGAACGACTAGACAGAGTTACACCAAACTTTGCTGAAAGTTACCTGTTGGTCCAGAAAGCGTGCTTTTTGTGATTTTGTGTTAATCTGTTCAGTGTTTTTCAGAGATATTAGAGTTTCAAAATATATAGATATGTAGGGACGCTGATCCTCTGCGGAGCCAACTGCCCCCGTTCTGATATCTGATTGGTTGCCAACACTTCAACAAGGAAGTGTTGGCAGCCATTTTGGGACTCAGCAGAGTCCCACAAAAAGATAAACAAAAAGAAATGCAGCCAGGGTAGGGACACCCTGAGCCCCTAGCTTTAGTTCAGAGAGACCCCACCAGGGCTAAACAGCATTTTTTTTTAAATAAAATCTCAGAACAATCTGCAGAATGTTCTGGATCTGCAGATTTTTCCAAGATTAGAAAAAAAAGTGCGGTCTCCTGCACTTTTCCTTTTCTTTGCCTCCGGGCGGGCCAGGTCTCAGGGCATTGGGGCTATCCTCCCAGGGCTTTTCAGAGCCCCAGGGACCATCAACTCCCCGGGGCACTTAAATATAAAGGTACAGGTGGGCCCGCCTGGCCTGCCCATGCCCCAGGGATCAGCCACCTCCCCGGGGCAAATCATGAAATTAATGCGGATAGGCCTGTATGGCCCCTCACAGCCCGAGGACCGCCACCTCCCCAGGGCAACACATGAAATTGATGTGGGGAGCCCAAAGGCCTCCCCCTGGGACCACCACCTCCCCAGGGCCTGCCACCTCCCCAGGGGCACATCATGAAATTAATGCAGGGGGACCACGCTGCACCCCGGCAGCCTTGGGAACTGCTACCTCCCTGAGACACTTAAATATAAGTATGTGGGCCCGTGTAGCCCCGCCCGCAGCCCCAGGGACCGCCACCTCCCCGGGGCTAACTTAAACATTGTCCCCTCCCAAGGCCAGCTCCTGCTATATTTCAGGGTGCCCACCCCCTGGACACAGCTGTTTGCTCTGACTTGGCGGGAGCTCTGACAGTTCCCAAGTCAGAGTAAACACTCTGCTTCCAGTGCTTCAAAGTGCTCTCACCCACTGGATGCAGAGGTTCCATCAGCAAAGATGCGGGCAGGGAAAGAGATGAAATGATTACTCTTGCACATAGGGAGATTCATGTTTAGCAGCTCCCTGTGTGCAAGAGTAATGCTGGCTCCTGCAGAAGGTGGGGAGCCAGCTGGGACCGAGGAGTCTTGAGGCTCCACCCGCGGTCCCCATTGTGCACACTGGGTGCCTAGGGCACCCAGGAGACATGGCCGAGCCCTGGGAGATGGGATCTCTGAGGACAAAATCGGCCTGAGCAAGGGGGCCACATAGCCCCCATCTTTTATTGGATGAAGGCTGGGCCTTGAAGGATGGGGGCCCCAGGGACCAAGATCGGCCTGGGGAAGGGGGCCAGGCATCACCCCTCCCCCATTAAGTTGTGATCAGGCCCCTCTTCTACATTTGTTTAAGGCGCTGCCCTGGGGGATGGGGTTCCTGGGGCTGAAATTGGCCTGGGAAGGAGAGTCGCCTGTCCCCCCCTTCCCCATTAAGCTGTGGCCAGGTCCCAGGGGCAGTTCTGGCCCTGATGCTCATTTCCCAGAAATTAAAACTCAACAGGAAGCACTTACAAATACAAACATAGCAGGTGCCCCATAGAAGCTTACATCTGTAAAGAAGAAATTATCCTAAATCCTGGGCTTAGTGATGGCAAAGCAAGTGTGTTCACTCTGCCATTCCATATTGAAAAACGATCTGAAATCCTTTGTGGTGGTAAATGCTTTGTTGATCTATTGGAGAGCAATCTGTATGTGACGGGTGAATTCTTTCTTGTCCTCTCCTAGTGAGAGGAATGTCCTTGTTTCTATGCAAATGTGCAAACCACCTGGAAGTTCTGCCTGCTTGGCTCCGCACTGTCCACCTTGGTAGTATGCATAGGTCTTCCCGCCTTTTACCAAGATGATGGACAGCTTACCAAAGGGCCCCCCATTGCATTTGACGCCGATTTTGGTGGCGCATTCTTGATGCCGGGGGAGATCAGGACATCTCCACAAAACAAAGAAACACGCCATATAGATAAAAGGAAGGACCCTGGTTTAGTGGAGATTTACTTCTTTGTAGTCTTGTTGGCCTCTCTACAGGAGCATTCATGTTATCACATATTTCTAGATAAAGATGGACCAAGAACAATCATATTGCCAAAACGCACACAAGGACACTGGTGACATTTCCTTGTGCTCCATTACGTAGCTGTAGTGTTGAATACATACTGGACATTTAGCCAAATAGGCAGTAAGAACTTCACTTGGGTAGATATTTTGTGCAAAACTGTGGACTCTTGTTGGAAAAAAGGGCAGGTGGGATTCCCTTGTGGCCGAATGACTTACACAGCTACTGACACACCCATGCAGACACTCACACACCCACTCACAGAAGTATTCAGACACTTATTCAGACACTCATGCACCCACTCAGACATTAACGCACCCACTCAGAGACCAATTCAGAAACTCACGCACCCACTCACGGACCCACTTAAAGGCTCATGAACCCACTCACAGATCCACTCTGACATTCACGCACTCAGTAACAGACCCTCTCAGACATTCTTGCACCCACTCACAGACCCATTCAGAGACTCACGTACCCATTCACAGACCACTCTGACATTCACGCACCCACTCAGACTCTGGATCAACACTCATTGACCCTCAAGCCTACTCACACACCCACTCACAGAGACACTCTCACACCCAGACAGCCACTCACACACCCAGACACACCCGCTCACACATATTCTCATACCAGAGAGACAGGCCCTGCGGCCAACCCCGCCTCGCACAGCCTTTGGCCAATGCGCGCTGCAGGGTTGGGTGGTTACAAGATTTGGCTCTGCACGGTGGTGGTTGGAATAACATATAGTAATTCAAATTACTTTACATTAAAAAAAAAGACTGAATAAAACAAAGGTTACAGAGACATTATAGTTAGGAAATAGAATTTAAAAATATCAATGAAACATAAGCAATCAAATTATTGTAAAAATTGTGCATGGCAGGGGCACAAGTTATAGTTACTTGAACTAACTCTAACTGCTGAATTTCTATGGGTTTGTGTGAGTAAATGAGTAAATTCAGAACCTAAGTATAACATCCCTGTAACCTTTGTTTTATTTAATATATAACGTAGTGCATTACTAACTGTAATAAATTATAAATTGTCTTTCTTCCCTGCAGAAGCGAGAAGAAAGGCGCACACCAGTGCTTAATTTGCGCCTGCACTTATTTTTGGGACCAGAACTTAATTCTCCACATCAGACATTTCCCGAGGCCAACAGAGGGAGAAAAAAAACAAAATTAAAGACGGAGAAAAAGGATTATGGAAAATCTATCTCTGAAGGAGAAAGCGAAAACTTTTAAGAGTGAGATAACGGCAAGGAGTGCCTGGCTGTGAATTGGAGAGGCCTGCGGTGGATTCAGGACTGCGCACTCTTGCTATCAGCGCTCTGACCACAGGTGTCTAAGCAAGCGTTTTCGGCACCAGCAGTTTTTATTTTACAAATGAAGCAGTGGTGCACACAAAGCAGTTTTTGGACATTCAAAGATGTCAACATATTTCTTTAACATTGTAGTGTGCATATTATCTTGAAATGCACTGACTAATACACTGACTACACTTTTCCTATTTGTGATTCTGTTATGTTTCACTTCGCTATGTACCGTAGTTAATTTAATTCTTGCTGAGAAGTATTGCACTGGAGAAAGTACACACAACAACAGGCCAATTAGGACTATTAGTATTGTTAGGACAATTGAACTAAAGATATTGCAGCATTTGCTGTATTACATTTTCTATTGAAGCAAACAACCAGATTTTGTGTGAAGTTTCAAAAATTAAAGTTAACAAAAAATTCCTTTACGTCAATAATAGTTTTTTCTCCTTTTCTTCTTACTTTTTTTGAAACAATCAAAACATCAAAACTATTTTTCTGTCAAAGGTTCATCTCATTTCATGTTTGCAAAAGATTATTTTCTTTAATTTGAAAAAAGATCCCTCCCATTTACTTCAGGCTTTACAGTCAGGTTTTTGCTTCACTTCTGAGTAACTTTCAGACTCATTTTCAAATATTCATTGATCACAGTTTAATAGACTGTAGATCTCTGGTTCAGATGTTTCTTTTGCAGACACTGTAGCTAGATATTCCTATTCGGGTAATGCATATTTTCCATTTAAAGCTTTCTTTGTTGCTGGTCTTTTGACAGTTGGTGATTCACTTTGACTGCTCCCTGGATCTAATTCAATTACTTCAGATTCTTCATCGATTGACTTTAATCTTTCTTGTTGGCAGTGCTTTCTTTTGCATGTGACTTGTTTTCCCTAGCTCTTTCATTTTCAACTAAAATTACTATTGAACCATCACCATTCACTGATGGACTTAAGCTCTTATCAGTTTCAACTGCATGTTTCACTGTGAACTGTTTTGTTCCTGGTGGGATGTTGTGACTCGTATTTTCAGCAGGAGTCTTTTATTGTTTGGATCAGAGAGTAACTCTTCTTGCTGCCGCTCTTGCCTTGGACTTTGTCCTTGCAAGAGCTCTTCACTCCGATCATCACATTGAAACTGGACACTCTACCTGTACCTTCACCAGGATTTTCAGTTTCACCAGCCAACCAGGACTTCAGTGACCTCATTGTTGTCTTCATCAGTTTCATCAGCTTCACTTTCAAAACGTTCATCCCTCCCCCCTCTGGATCCATACTGCAAAATTGAGCTTGTCTCTGTGAATCAGTAAAATGCACACAGTTTATGGAATGGTGCACCCAGTTATTAAGAAGTCAAGAATCCCAAGTGTATTGAACTTGTACTTTATTTGATTCCTTTGCTCCATTAAAACAGCACAACAACAGCCACAGCCAAGGCGTTTCATTCAATTATCTTGAACTTTCTCAGGGCTCTCAATATATGATCATGAGTAATGTTACACCGTACTCCAATCCAACAGGCCAATTACCAGTTAAGTCAAGATGATATCTAGTAATCTTTCTAAGGTCCCAACGGTGGAATTTCACCTCACTAAAGACACCCAAATCCTTGCCTCTTACCTTAACTACTGCACAAAAAAGAGACAAAGCCTGTGAATCAGAGGTAGTTTTTACCACTTCTTCATCCACCACCTTCACTCTCTTTGTGGGATTCCAGGACACTTTACTGCAGTGTTTGTTGTGAATATCACTTGGTATGGTCCCTTATAGTGCTGCTTAAGACAGCGTTTCCTCATGTCTTCTGACAGCTATCCAGACAACAGGTCTCAAATTATGGCACTGTACTTTTTTCACTGATTCAGTTGCCAAGATCACCCGATGAGAAATAGATTTCACCATATCAGCCAAACCTATACAACAATCTAGAATTGTCATCAGTAACTGAAACAAGTGCAGTAATCTAGAACGGTGACCAGTAACTGAAACATGTGCAGCTCAAGGACTATAAGCCAATCTCATTGCTCTGCCTTTGATTACCTCATGGAGTGATAGAGCGTACTTTTTGTCAGTGGTACACTGAATGCTCATCAGAACAAGAGGAAGAGTGTCTGACCGCTTCAAACCAGTAGAAACACATCCCTAGGCCAGTTTGTTCTTGAGAGTCCAGTCACCCACTCAAACACTTCAGAAGATTAAGGATAGTAGCTAGAATGGAACCTCTGATACATTTGGACAGCAGTACAAATTATTTGCAAAATCTCTTTCTTAAAATGTGAATCACAATCTTTCTCAATAGAAGTTTCAAGGCCAAATCGAGGTATCAATTCCATCAACAGAGATTTGATAACTGTCAGGCTGTCTGATCTCCGGGTGGGATAAGCCTTGACCGACTTAGAAAATGAGAAATTGCAAGACTGTATTAGAAGCCATTGTAAACTGGCAAATCCAGAAACTCTGCCTGCAGTCTTGTAAAGGGGCCCTCTTATCTGCCAATATGGTTCACTCCTGTAACTGTCTTCTTTCCCTGATTATTTCTCTGACAGACTAAACATTAAGACCATAAATCATCAGCAACATTTCTGAAATTTGTATTGTCCCAATATTTTCTGAACATTCTAAGCACGTAGTCCCTCCCTGAATAAGATTATCCAACTAGATAGCGTACCATGGAATACAACAAGAACATGTTCAGGGATGACATATAAATCCTGATGATTTTTCTTGAAGCCCAACTTCTTCCATTTTTTTCTCATGTTCTGTAGCTTCCTCCTGAATGTCTCTCAATTCACTTAAAGAAGCTTTGAGTTGAACTTGACAAGAAATAATTCATGTTTTCTGCTATTTGCATAGAATTTATTTTTAATTCATCTTATTCAGCTTCTTGAACCACTGTTTCTTTTTCAAGCGCACATTATCTAGCCACCTCATCAGCATACCTTTTTTTCGAGGGTGACCACACTTGACTACAGCAATTTTTTTGTATTGCTTTCAACAAATCATCTCTATAAGGAATGTTCTGGATGGGAGCTCCAGAAGATGTCATAAAACCCCCCAGTGACCACAGTTGACAAAAATCATGGACAACTCCAAAACCATATTGGCTTTCTGTATAAATTGTCACATTTAAATTATCTGACAGGCAACACACTCTTGTCAATGCAACCAACTCTGCCACTTGTGCTGAAGTTACATTTGGCAGACATGATGCTTCAATAATCTCAAACGTGGAACATATTGTGTAGGCAGCCACCTGTGCTCCATATTTGTCTCTTAAACAAGAACCATCATCAAAGTCAGATCAGCCATTTGAATCTCTTTAATGTCTGACTTGGTTTGGGACATATTTCTGTAATGTCAATATAATTGTTTTCAGGCTCATTATCATCACCATCACTCTCCCTGACCAGCATTTTTGATTGAAATTGGAAGCAGTGGTTCTGGCGTCAATGACCTCCTAATCAAGATCTGTTCACCTACTAATACGACTTGTTCATTCCTGGTCAGTCGACTAATTGTCATATGCTGGGTTCATGTTTGTGTCAATGAAGTCTCAACAGAATATGGAACATACACTATTGAAGTATGCCCCATCATGACTCCCTCACTTTGTTTAATTGCAATGCCTCTTTTCTTCTCAATGCTTTTGAGTAAGAATCGATAAGGCACACCCACCTCTTTCATGGTAGTAAAGAAAGAAATGCCAATTGTAGTCAGGCATTCAAGGATGGGTGCATCACACAAACTTCCTTTCAATCCTTGGAATGCCCCTGAACAATCTTCGTCAAGTGGTTCCAAATCTTTTATGTCACTATGAATCACCCTTTTTTGCATTCAAGGAAACCACAGAAATCCACTGACAATGCCCAACAATTCCTATGAACATTCTCTCCTCCCTAGGGGAGGTAGGAGCATTCATTTTCTTGCTCCTCTCTCACATAATGACCAAAATAGATTACTTCCTTTTACAATACTGCATCTTTGTTGGGGAAACCTTGCGACCAGTGTCAGCTAAATGATTCAGCAAAGCAGTTGTGTCAAGCTTAAGGTTTTCTTTCGTCTTGGATGCTACTAGTAACTCATCAATCTATTTCACCCAGACTAAATTACAGGGCAATCTCACATTTTCGAGATCTTTCTTTAGGCTTGGACTAAAATGTAAAAGACTTTCAGTATACCCTTGTGGAACTCTACAAACAGAAGATAACTTTATTTTAAAATTGAAATGCGAAGAGGAACTGACTCTCTTCATGGAGAGGAATAGAGAAGAACACTTGCCATAAGTTAACGACTGTATGCCATTCTGCATCTGCATCTGCATCTGATATGGAACAGGAATACTGCTGAATTCAGTACCATTGGACAACAGGGAGCGACTACTTTGTTAATTTTTCTTCAATCCTGCACTAGTCTCCATTTGCAACTTGGTTTCTTTATTTTAGTCACAGTAGAATTGCAAGGCCTACGAAGCACTTCCCTATAAATTCCCTGCTCAATATTGTTTTCCACTGATAGGCTTCATTCCTTGTTCTGCCTCTTTTGAAAGGAAAATAGCAGTAGATTTTACTCTGATTTTAACTGGTTCAGCACTTTTTTAATTCTATCTCTTCTGAAATCCCACTCCTCTGTTTTGACAGTGTGTCTTAAATCCAGAGGCATGTTTAGTCAGAACAGAGAACAACTGAAGTCTTGAGTCTTGAGATTTAATTTTAAACACTGAATCCTCCTCTTGGGGTTTCAATTGCAATACCTTCCAATGTGTAGTAAGTCCCACAATTCATCTAGCATAATAAGTCTCTTTCCAATAAATTAACAGAACTTCAGTCACAGAAAATGAATTAATGTGTATTTTCCATTGGCCTAATTTTACCAGGGACATCTGCTGTGACCTGGTTAACAATCTGTTTATTACTAGTCCCTACAACTAAAACTTCTCTTTCCGAGAGGGGTGGTCCTGGGACTTCCACGGAATGAACGGTGGAATGGGTAGCTCCCGTAACTATCAACAAACATGCTTAGAGAACAAGATAAGGCTAAAAGTGCCCCATCTGTTGAAAAAGTAGCTAATGGTTCCCAATCTGACCCAGGGACTCCCCCAGGAAAAGATTCAGGAAAGAAACTTCTTAGCCTGCCCATTACTAGACAGTCTAGCATAGTTGGTACTGAGGTGGAGTCACATCATACAGATGGTGTGCTCTCACATTACACTGTCAGCCAAGCTGTTAGGGTGCCCTCTGTAAGGGACAGGTCTCCTTCTGTTCATTCTCATCATACTTCTGTGTCTAGGAATGTCCCTCCCACCCACCCTGGTGACAGATTGTTAGAAAGGGAGCTCAATAGATTGAGAGTGGAACAAACCAGACTGAAGCTCAAGAAGCAACAGCTGGATTTGGATAGACAGACCTTAGAAGTAGAGAAGGAGAGACAGAAACTGGGTTTAGAAACCCATGGTGGCAGCAGCAGTATTCCCCATAGTCATCCTGCAAAAGAGCATAATTCCAGGAATCTGCACAAGATAGTTCCCCCTTATAAGGAGGGGGATGACATTAACAAGTGGTTTGCTGCACTTGAGAGGGCCTGTGCTGTACAGGATGTCCCTCAAAGGCAGTGGGCTGCTATCCTATGGCTATCATTTAGTGGAAAAGGTAGGGATAGGCTCCTTACTGTGAAAGAAAGTGAAGCCAATGATTACAAAGTTCTTAAGAATGCACTCCTGGATGGTTATGGCTTAACCACTGAACAATACAGGATAAAGTTCAGAGAGACCAAAAAGGAGTGTTCACAAGACTGGGTTGATTTCATTGACCATTCAGTGAAGGCCTTGGAGGGGTGGTTACATGGCAGTAAAGTTACTGATTATGACAGCCTGTATAACTTGATCCTGAGAGAGCATATTCTTAATAATTGTGTGTCTGATTTGTTGCACCAGTACCTGGTAGACTCTGATCTGACCTCTCCCCAAGAATTGGGAAAGAAGGCAGACAAATGGGTCAGAACAAGGGTGAACAGAAAAGTTCATACAGGGGGTGACAAAGAGAACAATAAGAAGAAAGATGGTGAAAAATCTCAAGATAAGCATGGGGATGAGGGTAAAACCAAAGATCCCACTTCAAATCTTAAACACTCTTCAGAGGGTGGGGATAAAACAAATTCTTCCTCTTCTTCTCAACCTGCACACATTAAAGAGCCTTGGTGCTTTGTGTGTAAAAACAGAGGCCATAGGCCAGGGGATAAGTCCTGTCCAGGTAAACCCCCTGAGCCTACCACCACTAATACATCAAGCTCTAGTGCCCCTAGCAGTAGTGGTACTAGTGGTGGGACTGCTGGCAACAGTCAAGTTAAGGGTGTAGTTGGGTTCACTTATGGGTCCATAATAGAAACTGGGGTAGTCAGTCCCAAGACAGTTTCTGTCACACCTAGTGGCATTGGCCTTGCCACACTGGCTGCTTGTCCCCTTACAATGGATAAGTACAGGCAGACAGTTTCAATAAATGGTGTTGAGGCCTTGGCCTACAGGGACACAGGTGCCAGTATCACTTTGGTGACTGAAAACCTAGTGCACCCTGATCAACACATCATTGGACAACAGTATAAGATTATTGATGTCCATAACTCCACTAAGTTTCTTCCCTTAGCTATAATTCAGTTTAGTTGGGGTGGAGTTACTGGCCCTAAGCAGGTGGTGGTATCACCTAGCTTACCTGTAGATTGTCTCTTAGGTAATGACCTAGAGGCCTCAGGTTGGGCTGATGTAGAGTTTTATGCCCATGCAGCCATGCTGGGCATCCCAGAGGAATTGTTCCCTCTCATTTCTACAGAAATGAAAAAGCAAAGGAGAGAAGGCCTGAAAACTCAGGATCCCTCTCCATCAACAGGTAAAAAGGGAATCACAGTATCCCCTAACCACCCTGCCAATCAGGATATCATTCCTGTGGTGGGAGAAACCTCTCCTGGGGTGGCACCTGTTCCAAGGGAAGCATCAGCTGGCAAAGCTATACTCCCTGAGGTAGAAGTACCTCTCTGTGGGATAACTAACATTGGTGAGAAAAAGAGCACCATTTTAGTTAACATGGAGCATCCCTCCAACCCTCCCAGAGAAACTTTAGTGCAGAAACTCTGCACTGCCTCACAACACTTAGGACAGCATCCCTGCCCTAGTGTGGAGCTCATAGGACAGCATCCCTGCCCTGCTCCAAATCAAGAGAAACAGCATCCCTGTTCTCTCTTCCAGCCATATGGACAAAGTTTTTGCCCAGCCATGGCTTTTCTGAGACAGCATCCCTGTCTGGCATTTCCATCACTACAAATAGGTTCAGTGGACAATTCCCACTGCTCTAAACTAAAACTTACTGATAGAAACTCTGAAAATACATCTTCACATTGTTGCTTAGCTAAAAAACTTCAAACAGGATGGTTTACATCCCCACAGGGAAGTAACCAGTTAGTGGATGATAAAGGGAGTAACCAGTCTATTGCAGAGCTACTCTCTACTTATCACCACTTAGACAATAAAGTCTCAACTGGCCAAGGTTAGCCTTATTGTCCTTCGTTTGGGGGGGGGTTGTGTGAGAAAGTAGCCTCTTTCTAGCCTTGTTACCCCCACTTTGGGCCTGTTTGTGAGTGTATGTTAGGGTGTTTTCACTGTCTCACTGGTATCCTGCTTGCCAGGGCCCAGTGCTCATAGTGAAAACCCTATGTTTTCAGTATGTTTGTTATGTGTCACTGGGACCCTGCTAGTCAGGACCCCAGTGCTCATAAGTTTGTGACCTATATGTATGTGTTCCCTGTGTGGTGCCTAACTGTCTCACTGAGGCTCTGCTAACCAGAACCTCAGTGGTTATGCTCTCTCTGTACAAATTGTCACTAACAGGCTAGTGACCAATTTCACCAATTTACATTGGCTTACTGGAACACCCTTATAATTCCCTAGTATATGGTACTGAGGTACCCAGGGTATTGGGGTTCCAGGAGATCCCTATGGGCTGCAGCATTTCTTTTGCCACCCATAGGGAGCTCAGACAATTCTTACACAGGCCTGCCACTGCAGCCTGAGTGAAATAACGTCCACGTTATTTCACAGCCATTTTACACTGCACTTAAGTAACTTATAAGTCACCTATATGTCTAACCTTTACCTGGTAAAGGTTGGGTGCTAAGTTACTTAGTGTGAGGGCACCCTGGCACTAGCCAAGGTGC
The DNA here is from genome assembly GCF_031143425.1 of Pleurodeles waltl. Taxonomy (NCBI): domain Eukaryota; kingdom Metazoa; phylum Chordata; class Amphibia; order Caudata; family Salamandridae; genus Pleurodeles; species Pleurodeles waltl. The sequence continues at coordinate 544,986,583 of NC_090440.1, read as the reverse complement.
CCCCACATTGTTCAGGGCCAATTCCCCGGACTTTGTGAGTGCGGGGACACCATTACACGCGTGCACTACATATAGGTCACTACCTATATGTAGCTTCACAATGGTAACTCCGAATATGGCCATGTAATATGTCTATGATCATGGAATTGCCCCCTCTATACCATCCTGGCATAGTTGGCACAATCCCATGATCCCAGTGGTCTGTAGCACAGACCCTGGTACTGCCAAACTGCCTTTCCCGGGGTTTCACTGCAGCTGCTGCTGCTGCCAACCCCTCAGACAGGCATCTGCCCTCCTGGGGTCCAGCCAGGCCTGGCCCAGGATGGCAGAACAAAGGACTTCCTCTGAGAGAGGGTGTTACACCCTCTCCCTTTGGAAAATGGTGTGAAGGCAGGGGAGGAGTAGCCTCCCCCAGCCTCTGGAAATGCTTTCATGGGCACATTTGGTGCCCATTTCTGCATAAGCCAGTCTACACCGGTTCAGGGACCCCTTAGCCCTGCTCTGGCGCGAAACTGGACAAAGGAAAGGGGAGTGACCACTCCCCTGACCTGTACCTCCCCTGGGAGGTGCCCAGAGCTCCTCCAGTGTGCTCCAGACCTCTGCCATCTTGGAAACAGAGGTGCTGCTGGCACACTGGACTGCTCTGAGTGGCCAGTGCCATCAGGTGACGTCAGAGACTCCTTGTGATAGGCTCCTTCAGGTGTTGCTAGCCTATCCTCTCTCCTAGGTAGCCAAACCCTCTTTTCTGGCTATTTAGGGTCTCTGTCTCTTGGGATTCCTTAGATAACGAATGCAAGAGCTCATCCGAGTTCCTCTGCATCTCTCTCTTCACCTTCTGCCAAGGAATCGACTGCTGACCGCACTGGAAGCCTGCAAAACTGCAACATAGTAGCAAAGACGACTACTGCAACTCTGTAACGCTGATCCTGCCGCCTTCTCAACTGTTTTCCTGGTGGTGCATGCTGTGGGGGTAGTCTGCCTCCTCTCTGCACTAGAAGCTCCGAAGAAATCTCCCGTGGGTCGACGGAATCGTCTCCCTGCAACCGCAGGCACCAAAGAACTGCATCACCGGTACCTTGGGTCTCCTCTCAGCACGACGAGCGAGGTCCCTTGAATCCAGCAACTCTGTCCAAGTGACTCCCACAGTCCAGTGACTCTTCAGTCCAAGTTTGGTGGAGGTAAGTCCTTGCCTCCCCACGCCAGACTGCATTTCTGGAAACCGCGACTTTTGCAGCTACTCCGGCCTCCGTGCACTTCCGGCGGAAATCCTTTGTGCACAGTCCAGCCTGGGTCCACGGCACTCTAACCTGCATTGCACGACCTCCTAAGTTGTTCTCCGGCGACGTGGGACTCCTTTGTGCGACTTCGGGTGAGCACTGTTTCACACATCCTCGTAGTGCCTGTTTCTGGCACTTCTCCGGGTGCTGCCTGCTGCTGAGAGGGCTCCTGGTCTTGCTCGATGCCCCCTCTGTCCCCTGACGCAATTTGCGACATCCTGGTCCCTCCTGGGCCACAGCAGCATCCAAAAACCCTTACCACACGATTTGCAGCTAGCAAGGCTTGTTGGCAGTCTTTCGGCGGGAAAACACTTCTGCACAACTCTCCACGGCGTGAGCGATCCGTCCTCCAAAGGGGAAGTCTCTAGCCCTTGTCGTTCTTGCAGAAACCTACGCTTCTACTGTCCAGTAGCAGCATCTTTGCACCCACAGCTGGCATTTCCTGGGCATCTGCCCATCTCCGACTTGCTTGTGACTTTTGGACTTGGTCCCCTTGTTCCACAGGTACCCTCGAATGGAAATCCATCGTTGTTGCATTGCTGGTTTGTGTCTTTCCTGCAGAATTCCCCTATCACGACTTCTATGTCCTTTGGGGAACTTTAGTGCACTTTGCACTCACTTTTCAGGGTCTTGGGGTGGGCTATTTTCCTAACCCTTACTATTTTCTAATAGTCCCAGCGACCCTTTACAAGGTCACATAGGTTTGGGGTCCATTCGTGCTTCGCATTCCACTTTTGGAGTATATGGTTTGTGTTGTCCCTATCCCTATGTGTCTCCATTGCATCCTATTGTAACTATACATTGTTTGCACTGTTTTCTAATACTATTACTGCATATTTTGGTATTGTGTACATATATCTTGTGTATATTTGCTATCCTCATACTGAGGGTACTCACTGAGATACTTTTGGCATATTGTCATAAAAATAAAGTACCTTTATTTTTAGTATATCTGTGTATTGTGTATTCTTATGATATTGTGCATATGACACTAAGTGGTACTGTAGGAGCTTCACTCGTCTCCTAGTTCAGCCTAAGCGGCTCTGCTAAGCTACCATTATCTATCAGCCTATGCTGCTAGACACCCTATACACTAATAAGGGATGACTGGGCCTGGTGCAAGGTGCAAGTACCCCTAGGTACTCACTACAAGCCAGTCCAGCCTCCTACACCATTGACTTCATGATCATTGTATGGGCCACTTTGGTTTACCCCCAGGGCTCCTCCAAGTAGGCAGGCCTTCTCCCCTCTCATGCACCATCATTGTGAATTATGTTCTGAAGAAAACTGAGGAAACCGAATGGATTCTGTTAGTACCCTGACCATGTGGTATTTTTTCTTAATGTTTTGCTGCAACATTGGGGCTGTAATCATTGTCATGTAAAACGGTTTCTGATCATTCACACTGTGCACAGAAACCATTTGGCCTAGGGCCATTGACAATGTCACTCTCCATCTGGGGAATAAACTCATTCTAGATCTTATCTGGAGTTTTTTCTACATTCGTGCTTCCAGTGCCTGATTTTACCACAGAAATGGTAAACAGTGTTTTTCTTCAACATCTCAGTATTTACATTTCTTCCAGAACTATTCACCAACACTCTTCCATGACCTTGCATCTGTATTGCTCCATTGCCCATTTTCACCCCTTGCATTGAGGGTATCCCACTCATTCCAGCATTCCCAGTTTGTGCATAACCCTAATCCAAACCCATCAATTGATTCCGGGCACTCCTTTCAAATTGCTTTGTCTGGGCAACCATCAGTTTCTCTTCGATTTTCTTTTGCTTTACATCAAACCAATTGCTACTGCATTTGGCAAGCTTCAGAATCCCATGTATACTCTTTGTCTGCCAATACTTTTCACTTTGCTTTATGTTCTAAGTTCTGAACACAAAGCTATAACAAAAACAGAGAGGAAACCAATAACACTACCATTCTTGGGATCTTCGACTCCACTGTGCTTCTTTATTCCAAGTCTATTTATTACGTTTTCATCAAACAATACAGTGACATACAATGATATTGTGAGTTACAGATATTGAGGCTAAAGCTTATACTGCTGGCATGGATTGTACAATACAAAGTCAGTGGTGAAGGAGTTTATCTAGAGAGAATGCAAGAGGGTACCATGCGAGCAGGAGTGGCTAAAGGAAGCCCAGCATCTGTGTCTCCTGTCTAAAAATCAGGAGGGAAGAGCCCATTGTGTACAGCCCTTTTTATCCTCCTCAGGGGAATGAACCCTCAAGAGGTGGGGAATGTGGAAGAAAGGCTGTAGGACTCTGCCCAACAGCATCCTGACATGGGAACAAAGAGGCCAACAGGCCCAACGGTGAATAAAACAAAATGGAACCTAACAAACAAATCCTCCAGCTGTACTGCAAAAGAAACAGCACTGGCATGTGTGAGGGGGGCCGTGAGGGCAGTACCATCTGGGCTGAGGGCGTCTCCCATGGCACAGCTCATCAGTGTCTGAGGTGCTACCATACAAAGCATTTAATAAAACAAGTGGAGAACACAAAGTCTGGGCAGGAAGAAACAGTCATATTCTATCCAGGACATGGAATCAACCAAGGGCAGCCAGAGGCTTGTGAATTTATTTTCTGAAAGTGAGAGTTTATGGGACAGTTGTTCCATGGGCAGGGTGTGCCAAAGCCATGTGACTGAGGTCGCTACAGGAGGGGCAAGGGATATTTCTAGGCTATGGCGATGAGCTGTTTCGCTGCTCCCATCATATTGTAATTGCATTTATACAGCGCTTACTACCCCTGACGAGGTGAACCGCTTTACTGTGAGTATCACATTGCTCCGGATCCCAGAGGATTAGTGGTGGATTAGTAGAGGGAAATATGAGAATAGTATTAGTATTAGTATAGGGAGGTATGAGTTAATTTGAGAAGAGGACATGTGAGTCTGTTAGTTGGATTGAATATAATAATGGAGGGATAGAAGAGGGAAGAATTCAGAAGTGTTACTTAGGCGATCATAGTAGTAAGATGAGGTTTGGGATGAGTAAAGGAGAGCTGGAGGAGGGAAGAGTCTGTAGAAAGGAATTAGGGAGCTCATAGTACCAAAATTAGGTTTGGGATGAGTCAAAGGAGAGATACACGAAGGAGAGTTTAGTAGGGCTGTTTGGGAGATCATAGTAGTAAACTTAGGTTTGGGGTGAACCAGGAGAGGTACAGGAGGGAAGAGTCTAGGAGAGGGGTCTCCAACAAGTAGCTCGTGAGCTACTGGTAGCTTGCCAGCATGCTCAACGTAGCTCTCAGAGGTGGCATCAAGCCCAGTGTCTCTTTCACAGAATCCGTGCTTTGTTAATTTCAACACCCTTAGAGTGTCAGCCAGCCAATCCAATGGCAGAGCCTCATAATGGCACTCAAATACACACTATGTTGGCCTATGGGGTCTTCCACATGACCATCTGCACCCACTCTCAATCAAGTCACAAGGATATTGTCCATGTTGTAGGTCATGCTCTATTAGCTGCAAAATGTGTGGGAAGCAAAGGACCATGGAAGACGGGTGCTAGCAGTACCCTCCACACTAACTATCTGACAAGTTAAAGTCTGTGACTGTAGGAGCCAGAGTGAAAGCGTGTTAGTTGGATGCATGATCAGCCAAAGAGCTGAGGAGATCATGGTATAGATCCAGAGCAGAGGAAAATAAGAGCCTCATGTGTATTAATTTATGTGACAATTTGTCCCTCCCTGAAAAGTGTTGCTCCCTGGATATTATGAATGGCTCAAGGGCCACCAAAAGTGTATCTAACCTGTATCAAAAGTGTTTTATCTCTGGCACAATTGTATCTGTTCAAAGCATAATACTGCCAGTTGCACAATAATGGTCATCATTGACTATTTTGGGCATTCTTGATCTGGTTGTGGCCTACTGGCAGCCATTACTGACTTATTAACAGTATGACTGGGCCGCTGTAAGCTCTCCCTGGCATACTGATGGCTGTTGCTTGCAAAATAACATTCATGACTGATAAAGAGCAGGCATTCTGGTTGTTATGGTGTCCAGCTTTGGCAAGATGGTGGCTGTGGTATAACAGCAGACTTAATACAGACATCTTTGGTGTTAAGGTGAGCATTCAAGGCCTAAGGTTGTAATATCTGTAAGGCAAAGTAAGGCAACATGTGAGTACTTGAAAATTACAACCTGGTGTTTGGGGACTGTGTATTTTCTAAAAATGGAAATTGCTATCTTAAAGACAAACATTATGTTTTTCAAGGAAAGTTTACGTTCTGGAAAACTGAGTTTGTTTGCCCAAAATGGGAAGTGAGAGACAAATATGTGGGGTTTTTTCGAAACTGATGTGCTGATGAAGACAAAAGATTGCAACTCTGAGACACATTTATAGGTGATAATTGATTTAAAGGTGATAATGCAAGCTGAGTTAGGCAGACGTATTGCTGTGGCTATGTTATGTGTGACAGAGGCCATGTGATGATTTGAATGTTATTTCATTTCAAGGTGGAGCCATTCAATAATGATGAACATTTTCCTAGCATTTTTTCTGGAAAGCTTGGGTAGTCACTACTGCTTATCCTGCTATTCATAGTGTAACATTATCACATGCAGTAAGATTTTACAGTGATAAAATCTGCTAGCAGCTCAGGAGGACTATCCTTGAGCAGAAGGAGCTCTACCCAAGGAAAAGGTTAGAGGCCCCAGATCTAGGAAGGGTTATACTCGAGATCATAGTAAAATTATGGGTTTGGGATGAGTCAGAGAGTGGAGATAGAGGATAAAATAATGGTAAGACAGAGTAACGCTTTCACAAGAGTATTTTTTTTCTCTTGTACAGCAGGATTAAAATAATAAACATATAGATACATGATTACATAGTAAGGGAATGTATGTGTATGGAATATAATATATTGAGATTTAAAGTTGTATCATATAAACACACACCTTTCAAGTGTTGCAGGATTTGATGTTACTTTATTTGTGTACTCATATACATTTTTTTTATCTTTCCTCAATATTTCGATAGTGAAATGCATGTAGATAAATAGTTGAGATAATATTTACATATTGTGATAGATAAAATAGAAACAGAGACTCATAAGCATCTAATCAAATAACTTATATAGAAACTGCGCAATGACCTATAAACATGTAAGCATAGAATAATATACATACACAAATATATATATATATATATATATATATATATATATATATATATATATATATATATTCACACACAAGAGAGAGTTGTCCTGAACAAAAGCGCACTCACAACTGGTCATTATGGAATGTAGCAAAGTCAGCATCTTACAGAGAATTCTTTGGCATTTTCATTATTTCAGGCCTTGTATTTTCAAACATCTCTGGGCACGTGTTTCTGGGTTAATCCCTTCACCAGCAGAGAACAAACATTTCCTTCCTTTTTCAAAGGCCAACTGCCTGGCTGCTCAGCAGATTTAATTGCAGGCACCTGATATCAGTTGAATACCAGTTTTGTCCCAGTGGACCTCAAGTGAGCTTCAAAGTGCATCCTGGTAAAGGTAGTCCTGCACATTTTAAAATGATATCCCAGGTGCATTGCTGAAGCCAAACAAAATAACAAAACACAGTTCATTACCCCAGTGGACAAATTCAAACTGAAGAAAATCGTTTTTGCTAGCAGTGTTCCAACCTGCTTCTCTGAAAGTGACCATCCATACAGTCACACATAGAACTGCTCCTTTAGGCAGTGGTGCTGCCTTCATGGCTGGACAGGCCGTTAAATTTATACAAGAGAGAGTTGTCCTGAACAAAAGCACACTCACAATTGGTCATTATGGAATGTAGCAAAGTCAGCAACGTACAGAGAATTCTTTGTCATTTTCATTATTTCAGGCCTTGTATTTTCAAACATCTCTGGACATGTGTTTCTGGGTTAATCCCTTCATCAGCAGAGAACAAACATTTCCTTCCTTTTTCAAAAGCCAATTGCCTGGCTGCTCAGCAGATTTAATTGCAGGCACCTGATATCAATTGAATACCAGTTTTGTCCCAGTGGACCTCAAGTGAGCTGCAAAGTGCTTCCTAGTAAAGGTAGCCCTGCACATTTTAAAATTATATCCCAAGTGGGTTGCTGAAGCCAAACAAAATAAAAAAACACAGTTCATTACCCCAGTGGGCAAATTCAAAGTAAAAAAATCGTTTTTGCTGCCAATGTTTCAACCTGCTGCTCTGAAAGTGACCATCCATACAGTTACACATAGAACTGCTCCTTTATGCAGTGGTGCTGCCATCACGGCTAGACAGGCCGTTAAATGTATACAAGAGAGAGTTGTCCTGAACAAAAGCACACTCTCAACTGGTCATTATGGAATGTAGCAAAGTCAGCAACTCACAGAGAATTCTTTGGCATTTTCATTATTTCAGGCCTTGTATTTTCAAACATCTCTGGACATATACTTTTACATACACATAAATACACACACATACATACATTTAACCGTAAGTGATCTATACATTTTTTAAACATGTCTAAAATCTATGTATATATTTTAAGGTAAAATAGTTATTATATATCTTTGTACAAAGAAATACACGTATCTAGATATATACATTTAATCAAATTATAAATGGTTAAATAAAAAGGGCTATGCTGTCCATTGTTCTTGGAGTATGGTGGTTGTGTAGGAAAGAGACAACTCTAGAATAGTCTTGAGTAGACTTCTGAAGATAAGATAGTTATGCATGGATCTTATATTTGAGGGTAATGAATTTCATAGTTTGGTCACTTGAATAGAGAAAATTAACTTTCTATTGTCTTTTTCTCGAATGGAGGGGTTTAGAGGGGGTGTCAATCATGAATGGAGGTTTCTTTGTTGACTGTATTTGGTGATTTTATTTCTGATGAAAAGCGGTCCTGTTCCATGTATTGCTTTGCGATTAATACCAAGCAAATTGAAGGTGGATCTTCTGGCAACCAGTAACCCATGTAGGGCCTTCAAGACAGGGGAGATGTGGGCTTGTGGCTTTAAATGTAGGAGTAATCTGGCAGCCCGAGTTCTGAATGTGTTTGTTGTTTTTTCATAGTAGATAGAGGTAATCCATGGTAAAGGCCATTTGCGTAATCCAGTTTTGACAGAATAAGAGAGATAGTAGCCTGGACCTTGTGTGGAAATGTGAGGTGGGGGAAGATGTGTCACTGAGTTTTCATGGTGATAAAGCTTGAGCTTGCTAATTTGTCCACTTGGGCATTGATTGTTAACTTGGAGTCCATGGTATTTCCAAGGTTTCTAACTTCCTTAGATACTTTAGGAGGTGGTCCCAGATCGTCAGGCCAGGCACAGAATGGGTCATAATGTTTCCAATCACCACATGTGAGTATTTTAATTATGGAAGCATTCAGTTTGAAATGGCTCTATGTCATCCACTGATCAAGGGCATGGAGGCAACTGAATAAACTGTCATATGCTGCACGAGGTACCAATCTGCATGGGTCATTGCCTCAAGTGTTACAGGGTTCATTCCTAGAATTACTAAGCAATAGTCTGGCTGGTTCCCACTATGCATAAGCCTCACATATTAAGCATGCACTGACTCTTTCAGCTTGTGTGAAGTTCTCAAAATCTTTGCTCAATTATTATAGTTTTCAGACACCTTATTTTTCAAATGTTCAGTCTTTCATCTATATTTATTAGCTACCCCATCAGAAGCAACATTATTAGGTGCAACCTTAGCTGGCTCTTCTGTTTGCCAAGCAACTGCAACTTTACATTCAGACCGCAAACCACAAGGAATCACAATTTCAAACAATTTAAATTAATCCACAGTATTTGCATAATCATAGTCAACATATGAACGTCCTTGTATGACCTTCCAGGCTTTTCTCTCAATTTTGAAGTTTTTTTGTAGTAAAGGCATAAAGATCAGCTCTTGTCCAAGGCACATGCACTAAATTCCCCCCATGTACTCCTCTCAGTAGAAACGGTAATATTGTCTCTGCTTCTGAATTACTGACCAACCCATTTTCTTTCCTTCCTGTCTCTTTAGTTTGTTTTTACTTGTTGTTCCTTTCTTTCATCATTCTCTATACTTCTTCAAGTCATTCTATTCCTAATTTTTTCAGTTAAATCTTAAAAGTGAGCTCCTCAAGTTAATAAAACCAATTACTTTATTACATCATGCATCAAATGTATTTTGTATTTTGTTTCTCACATTTTTTCATTTTCCTGATGTCAACGGCACATTGTTCAGCCAATTCTTCCAATCTGTTGTGCGCTTCATTCACACATCTGGCTTCTTCTTTGATCAAGTACCTAATTTCATCAACATTGTACATTAATAATATGTTTAAATCAATCGTCCCACTTAACGTTTCCTCAAATTCAATTTTTAAAAGACCAACGTTACTAGTTTTCTTAGAAGAGCTTCTTTGACCGCAACTGTAGTAACAAGTGAATCAGTCTGAATTTGATGAACAGCGGAGGCATTTCCTCTAGTACTCGCCAACGCTGTCAGTGTAGTCTTGAGTAGGGCACTCACTATTGTACTCACATCCACAGACGTGGCTGATACCTGTGTCTGAACAACCTTCTATCTACTGTTGCACCCATATGTGGTATTTTTCTGGACCAGGAGCACTTCCCTGCCCCTGTATCCATCCTATCAGTATATTGAGGGCTAAAATGCATAAGGTGATTCAGAAAATGATTTTCATTTGAATCATGATTCTGTTTTTCCTACCAGATTTATTTGTTTCATCTGTCTCTTTCACTATTACAGGGAAAAACTACATCCATTGTATTCTCACTCCAGCATTTTTCCTGTCAATCCCATTAGTTTTCTAACTATTGTCTAAATGAGCCTTTCATTTGGTTTGTCATTTTCTTCCTTTCTTACTCAGTGGCCATAGATTCTCATTCGTTCAGCGCCTCAAACTGTGTTGGTCTAGGTAACACTTTTCTATCATTCATAGAATGTCTCAGGAAATCTTGCCTTGTAGTGCTAATTGTACCCTTTAAAAGAAACTGTAAGTCTTTATCAGAAGTGATGTATTCATGCCTTTCAGAAATCAAGGTGTACATATAGGGGGTTATTCTAACTTTGGAGGAGGTGTTAATCCGTCCCAAAAGTGACGGAAAAGTGACGGATTTACCACCAGCCGTATTACGAGTCCATTATATCCTATGGAACTCGTAATACGGCTGGTAGTATATCCGTCACTTTACCGTCACTTTTGGGACGGATTAACACTCCTCCAAAGTTAGAATAACCCCCTTAATATCCAATGTCCATCATCATTTTGTTTGCAGGCGTTCCTTCAGCAGGTAATTTCTGACCCCCGTTAGAAGATACAGCAGAAATCCTATTTTTTTCAACACAGCACCTATTATTTTCACTCAAAATGATCTAAAAAGCATGCAAAATAAACCAGCAAACAGCCAATCCCAGTGTGGCTCTGTCAAAGGTCAACCTGTCACAGCGCACACCTGTTGACAACCAACCAATGAAAGTGCAGCTTTGTGCTGATGCCTGACTGTAGGAGGCTGGACTGGCTTGTAGTGGGTACCAAGAGGTACTTACACCTTGCACCAGGCCCAGGTATCCCTTATTAGTGTAGAGGGGTGTCTAGCAGCTTAGGCTGAACTAGGAGACGAGTGAAGCTCCTACAGTACCACTAGTGTCACTTGCACAATATCATAAGAAAACACAATACACAGATATACTAAAAATAAAGGTACTTTATTTTTATGACAATATGCCAAAGTATCTCAGTGAGTACCCTCAGTATGAGGATAGCAAATATACACAAGATATATGTACACAATACCAAAATATGCAGTAATAGCAATAGAAAACAGTGCAAACAATGTATAGTCACAATAGAATGCAATGGGGGCGCCTAGGGATAGGGGCAACACAAACCATATACTCTAGAAGTGGAATGCGAACCACGAATGGACCCCAAACCTATGTGACCTTGTAGAGGGTCGCTGGGACTGTAAGAAAACTGTGAGGGTTAGAAAAATAGCCCACCCCAAGACCCTGAAAAGTGGGTGCAAAGTGCACCTAAGTTCCCCAAAAAGCACAGAAGTAGTGATAGGGGAATTCTGCAAGCAAGACCAACACCAGCAATACAACAACAATGGATTTCCTGACAAGAGTTCCTGTGGAATAAGGGGACCAAGTCCAAAAGTCACGATCAAGTTGGGAGTGGGCAGATGCCCAGGAAATGCCAGCTGTGGGTGCAAAGAAGCTGCCACCGGATGGTAGAAGCTGTGGATTCTGCAAGAACGACAAGGGCTAGAAACTTCCCCTTTGGAGGATGGAGGTCCCACGTCGTGAAGAGTCGTGCAGAGGTGTTTCCGTGCAGCAAGACCGCAAACAAGCCTTGCTAGCTGCAAGGGTTGCGGTTAGGGTTTTTGGATGCTGCTGTGGCCCAGGAGGGACCAGGATGTCGCCAATTGCGTGAGGAGACAGAAGGGGCGTCCAGCAAGACAAACAACCCACTCAGAAGCAAGCAGCATCCGCAGAAGTGCCGGAATAGGCACTACAAAGTGGAGTGAACCGGAGCTCACCCGCAGTTACACAAGAGGGTCCCACGACGCCGGAGGACAACTCAGGAGGTCGTGCAATGCAGGTTAGAGTGCCAGGGACCCAGGCTTGGCTGTGCACAAAGGAAATCCTGGAAGAGTGCACAGGAGCCGGAGTAGCTGTAAAAAACGCGGTTCCCAGCAATGCAGTCTAGCGTGGGGAGGCAAGGACTTACCTCCACCAAACTTGGACTGAAGAGTCACTGGACTGTGGGAGTCACTTGGACAGAGTTGCTGAGTTCAAGGGACCTCGCTCGTCATGCTGAGAGGAGACCCAGAGGATCGGTGATGCAGTTCTTTGGTGCCTGCGGTTGCATGGGGAAGATTCCGTCGACCCACGGGAGATTTCTTCAGAGCTTCTAGTGCAGAGAGGAGGCAGACTACCCCCACAGCATGCACCACCTGGAAAACAGTCGAGAAGGCGGCAGGATCAGCGTTACAAGGTCGCAGTAGTCGTCTTTGCTACTTTGTTGCAGTTTTGCAGGCTTCCAGCGCGGTCAGCAGTCAATTCCTTGGCAGAAGGTGAAGAGAGAGATGCAGAGGAACTCTGATTAGCTCTTACATTCGTTATCTAAGGAATTCCCAAAAGCAGAGACCCTAAATAGCCAGAAAAGGAGGTTTGGCTACCTAGGAGAGAGGATAGGCTAGCAACACCTGAAGGAGCCTATCAGAAGGAGTCTCTGACGTCACCTGCTGGTACTGGCCACTCAGAGCAGTCCAGTGTGCCAGCAGCACCTCTGTTTCCAAGATGGCAGAGGTCTGGAGCACACTGGAGGAGCTCTGGGCACCTCCAAGGGGTGGTGCAGGTCAGGGGAGTAGTCACTCCCCTTTCCTTTGTCCAGTTTCGCGCCAGAGCAGGGCTGGGGGATCCCTGAACCGGTGTAGACTGGCTTATGCAGAAATGGGCACCATCTGTGCCCATGAAAGCATTTCCAGAGGCTGGGGGAGGCTACTCCTCCCAAGCCCTAACACCTTTTTGCAAAGGGAGAGGGTGTAACACCCTCTCTCTGAGGAAGCCCTTTGTTCTGCCTTCCTGGGCCAAGCCTGGCTGGACCCCAGGAGGGCAGAAACCTGTCTGAGGGGTTGGCAGCAGCAGCAGCTGCAGTGAAACCCCGGGAAAGGCTGTATGGCAGTACCCGGGTCTGAGCTAGAGACTCGGGAGATCATGGAATTGTCACCCCAATGCCAGAATGGCATGTTACATGTTACATGGCCATGTTCGGAGTTACCATTGTGACGCTATACATATGTTGTGTCATATGTATAGTGCACGCGTGTAATGGTGTCCCCGCACTCACAAAGTCCGGGGAATTTGCCCTGAACAATGTGGGAGCACCTTGGCTAGTGCCAGGGTGCCCACACACTAAGTAACTTGGCACCCAACCTTTACCAGGTAAAGGTTAGACATATAGGTGACTTATAAGTTATTTAAGTGCAGTGGTAAATGGCTGTGAAATAACGTGGACGTTATTTCACTCAGGCTGCACTGGCAGGCCTGTGTAAGAATTGTCAGATCTCCCTATGGGTGGCACAAGAATTGCTGCAGCCCATAGGGATCTCCTGGAACCCCAATACACTGGGTACCTCAGTACCATATACTAGGGAATTATAAGGGTGTTCCAGTATGCCAATGTAAATTGGTAAAATTGGTCACTAGCCTGTTAGTGACAATTTGTACAGAGAGAGCATAACCACTGAGGTTCTGGTTAGCAGAGCCTCAGTGAGACAGTTAGGCATCACACAGGGAACACATACATATAGGTCACAAACTTATGAGCACTGGGGTCCTCGCTAGCAGGGTCCCAGTGACACCTAACAAACATACTGAAAACATAGGGTTTTCACTATGAGCACTGGGCCCTGGCTGGCAGGATCCCAGTGAGACAGTGAAAACACCCTGACATACACTCACAAACAGGCCAAAAGTGGGGGTAACAAGGCTAGAAAGAGGCTACTTTCTCACACAACCCCCTCCCCCCCAAACGAAGGACAATAAGGCTAACCTTGGCCAGTTGAGACTTTATTGTCTAAGTGGTGATAAGTAGAGAGTAGCTCTGCAATAGACTGGTTACTCCCTTTATCATCCACTATATGGTTACTTCCCTGTGGGGATGTAAACCACCCTGTTTGAAGTTTTTTAGCTAAGCAACAATGTGAAGATGTATTTTCAGAGTTTCTATCAGTAAGTTTTAGTTTAGAGCAGTGGGAATCGTCCACTGAACCTATTTTTAGTGATGAGAATGCCAGACAGGGATGCTGTCTGAGAAAAGCCATAGCTGGGCAAAAACTTTGTCCATATGGCTGGAAGAGAGAACAGGGATGTTGTTTCTCTTGAGTTGGAGCAGGGCAGGGATGCTGTCCTATGAGCTCCACACTAGGGCAGGGATGCTGTCCTAAGTGTTGTGAGGCAGTGCAGGGTTTCTGCACTAAAGTTTCTCTGGGAGGGTTGGAGGAATGCTCCATGTTAACCAAAATGGTGCTCTTTTTTCTCATCAATGTTAGTTATCCCACAGAGAGGTACTTCTACCTCAGGGAGTACAGCTTTGCCAGCTGATGATTCCCTTGGAACAGGTGCCACCCCAGGAGAGGTTTCTCCCACCACAGGAATGATATCCTGATTGGCAGGGTGGTTAGGGGATACTGTGATACCCTTTTTACCTGTTGTTGGAGAGGGATCCTGAGTTTTCAGGCCTTCTCTCCTTTGCTTTTTCATTTCAGTAGAAATGAGAGGGAACAATTCCTCTGGGATGCCCAGCATGGCTGCATGGGCATAAAACTCTACATCAGCCCAACCTGAGGCCTCTAGGTCATTACTTAAGAGACAGTCTACAGGTAAGCTAGGTGATACTACCACCTGCTTAGGGCCAGTAACTCCACCCCAACTAAACTGAATTATAGCTAAGGGAAGAAACTTAGTGGAGTTATGGACATCTATAATCTTATACTGTTGTCCAATGATGTGTTGTTCAGGATGCACTAGGTTTTCAGTCACCAAAGTGATACTGGCACCTGTGTCCCTGTAGGCCAAGGCCTCAACACCATTTATTGAAACTGTCTGCCTGTACTTATCCATTGTAAGGGGACAAGCAGCCAGTGTGGCAAGGCCAGTGCCACTAGGTGGGACTGACTACCCCAGTTTCTATGATGGACCCATAAGTGAACCCAACTACACCCTTTGCCTGACTGTTGCCAGCAGTCCCACCACTAGTACCACTACTGCTAGGGGCACTAGAGCTTGATGTATTAGTGGTGGTAGGCTCAGGGGGTTTACGACATATGTATAGCGTCACAATGGTAACTCGGAACATGGCCATGTAACATGTCTAAGTTCATGGAATTGTCACGCCAATGCCATTCTGGCATTGGGGAGACAATTCCATGATCCCCGAGTCTCTAGCTCAGACCCGGGTACTGCCATACAGCCTTTCCCGGGGTTTCACTGCAGCTGCTGCCAACCCCTCAGACAGGTTTCTGCCCTCCTGGGGTCCAGCCAGGCTTGGCCCAGGAAGGCAGAACAAAGGGCTTCCTCAGAGAGAGGGTGTTACACCCTCTCTCTTTGCAAAAAGGTGTTAGGGCTTGGGAGGAGTAGCCTCCCCCAGCCTCTGGAAATGCTTTCATGGGCACAGATGGTGCCCATTTCTGCATAAGCCAGTCTACACCGGTTCAGGGATCCCCCAGCCCTGCTCTGGCACGTAACTGGACAAAGGAAAGGGGAGTGACCACTCCCCTGACCTGCACCTCCCCTGGGAGGTGCCCAGAGCTCCTCCAGTGTGCTTCAGACCTCTGCCATCTTGGAAACAGAGGTGCTGCTGGCACACTGGACTGCTCTGAGTGGCCAGTGCCAGCAGGTGACGTCAGAGACTCCTTCTGATAGGCTCCTTCAGGTGTTGCTAGCCTATCCTCTCTCCTAGGTAGCCAAACCTCCTTTTCTGGCTATTTAGGGTCTCTGCTTTTGGGAATTCCTTAGATAACGAATGCAAGAGCTCATCAGAGTTCCTCTGCATCTCTCTCTTCACCTTCTGCCAAGGAATCGACTGCTGACCGCGCTGGAAGCCTGCAAAACTGCAACAAAGTAGCAAAGATGACTACTGCGACCTTGTAACGCTGATCCTGCTGCCTTCTCGACTGTTTTCCTGGTGGTGCATGCTGTGGGGGTAGTCTGCCTCCTCTCTGCACTAGAAGCTCTGAAGAAATCTCCTGTGGGTCGACGGAATCTTCTCCCTGCAACCGCAGGCACCAAAGAACTGCATCACCGGTCCTCTGGGTCTCCTCTCAGCACGACGAGCGAGGTCCCTTGAACTCAGCAACTCTGTCCAAGTGACTCCCACAGTCCAGTGACTCTTCAGTCCAAGTTTGGTGGAGGTAAGTCCTTGCCTCCCCACGCTAGACTGCATTGCTGGGAACCGCGTGTTTTGCAGCTACTCCGGCTCCTGTGCACTCTTCCAGGATTTCCTTTGTGCACAGCTAAGCCTGGGTCCCCGGCACTCTAACCTGCATTGCACGACCTCCTGAGTTGTCCTCCGGCGTCGTGGGACCCTCTTGTGTAACTGCAGGTGAGCTCCCGTTCACTCCACTTTGTAGTGCCTGTTCTGGCACTTCTGCGGGTGCTGCTTGCTTTTGAGTGGGCTCTTTGTCTTGCTGGACGCCCCCTCTGTCTCCTCACACAATTGGCAACATCCTGGTCCCTCCTGGGCCACAGCAGCATCCAAAAACCCTAACCGCGACTCTTGCAGCTAGCAAGGCTTGTTTGCGGTCTTGCTGCACGGAAACACCTCAGCACGACTCTTCACGACGTGGGACATTCATCCTCCAAAGGGGAAGTTTCTAGCCCTTGTCGTTCTTGCAGAATCCACAGCTTCTACCATCCAGTGGCAGCTTCTTTGCACCCACAGCTGGCATTTCCTGGGCATCTGCCCACTCCCGACTTGATCGTGACTTTTGGACTTGGTCCCCTTGTTCCACAGGTACTCTCGTCAGGAAATCCATTGTTGTTGCATTGCTGGTGTTGGTCTTCCTAGCAAAATTCCCCTATCACTACTTCTGTGCTCTTTGGGGAACTTAGGTGACTTTGCACCCACTTTTCAGGGTCTTGGGGTGGGCTATTTTTCTAACCCTCACTGTTTTCTTACAGTCCCAGCGACCCTCTACAAGATCACATAGGTTTGGTGTCCATTCGTGGTTCGCATTCCACTTCTAGAGTAAATGGTTTGTGTTGCCGCTATCCCTATGTGCCCCCATTGCATTCTATTGTGACTATACATTGTTTGCACTGTTTTCTATTGCTATTACTGCATATTTTGGTATTGCGTACATATATCTTGTGTATATTTGCTATCCTCATACTGAGGGTACTCACTGAGATACTTTGGCATATTGTCATAAAAATAAAGTACCTTTATTTTTAGTATATCTGTGTATTGTGTTTTCTTATGATATTGTGCAAGTGACACTAGTGGTACTGTAGGAGCTTCACTCGTCTCCTAGTTCAGCCTAAGCTGCTCTGCTAAGCTACCTTTTCTATCAGCCTAAGCTGCTAGACACCCCTCTACAATAATAAGGGATACCTGGGCCTGGTGCAAGGTGTAAGTACCTCTTGGTACCCACTACAAGCCAGTCCAGCCTCCTACATTGGTTGTGCAGCGGTGGGATAAGTACTTTGCAACTACTTACCACTTTGTCATTTTGTACTTTTCATAAGAGAAAAATATACAAAACAAGTTCAGTGTATGTTCACATAACCAAAAAGTTTTGCTTTTCTCCTCTTACTCTTTTACTAAGTGCTGAAAAGTACCTCTAAACTTCTGAAACTTTTTTCTTTCTTTTTCTGTCCCTTAAACTCTTGTCTATCATGTCTGGTACAGGCCAAACTCTTGATCTGGTCTGCATAGCTTATGACAACCTTAGCTGTAAGGAAGCAAGGAGTCTCTGCATAGATAGAGGTTTAGGGGGAGGGAAGAATCCCTCAAGACAACTGTTAGTTAATATGCTCATTGAACAAGATAAGACCTTAGTTGGCACTTCTGGTGAGAAATTAGCTGATGGTTCCCAATCTGATCCTGGGGATCCACTAGTAGAAGATTTGGAAGGGAACCTTCCCAACCTGCCCATTAGCAGAACACCTAGCATAGCTGGAACTGATGTGACTTCACATCACAGTAAAAGTGTTACTTTTCATCACAGTAGGAGTGTTACTTCTGTTAGCCAGGTTGTTAGAGTGCCATCTGTTAGGGCCAGGTCTCCCTCTGTTCATTCTCACCATTTTTCTGTGTCAAGGCATGCCCAACCCACCCACCCTGATGACAGAGTGTTAGAAAGGGAGCTCAATAGATTGAGAGTGGAAGAATCAAGGCTGAAGCTCAAGAAGCAACAGCTGGATTTAGATAGGCAAGCCTTTGATTTAGAAAAAGAAAGACAGGGGTTGGGGTTAGGACCCCATGGTGGCAGCAGCAGTATTCCAAATAGTCATCCTGCAAAAGAGCATGATTCTAGGAATCTGCACAAGATAGTTCCCCCTTACAAGGAGGGGGATGACATTAACAAGTGGTTTGCTGCACTTGAGAGGGCCTGTGTTGTACAGGAGGTCCCTCAAAGGCAGTGGGCTGCTATCCTATGGCTATCTTTCAGTGGAAAGGGTAGGGATAGGCTCCTTACTGTTAAGGAAAGTGATGCCAATAATTTTACAGTACTTAAGAATGCACTCCTAGATGGTTATGGCTTAACCACTGAACAGTACAGGATCAAGTTCAGAGAAACCAAAAAGGAGTCTTCACAAGACTGGGTAGACTTTGTTGACCATTCAGTGAAGCTTTCTGGCTGACTAACCAAACACATTGTGGCTTCTCCTTGAATTAGGTAAACAATTGCAAAGCCCTTTTCTCAATTAATTTACAGTAAATAAACAAAATAATCCTTGTCTGCCTAACCTAAATTGAAAGGAATAAGCAAGTTAAAGTAAAACAAATCTCACAAACAATAGAAAATTACACTAGGCAGGCCCCCGTCTACCACCAATTTAGACTGGCTAATGCATTTACTCCTTTGCACCCAGGGGCAAAAGACCTAGATTAAACAATCTCCTGAAAAATGAAAATTTATTTCAGAAACCCTTATCTGTGTGTATGCAGCACCTTGAAAAACACTACCTTATGCAGACAAGTAAATCACGATATCTTGCGATCTTAGATTTAAAAAAATCTGATCACCAAACCTAATTAATAAGACAACCAAAATCCTTATAAGACAAAATCACAAATAAAAACAATATATAAAAACAACATTGATCCAACCACCAATCGAACCCAAAATCAGCATTACATAACCAAATAACTCACATATATAGCATAAAAATCCATCTCACATGCAGACTTCACCAACACACCGTAAAAACAATAGAATCACTCTCAGTTAACAAAATCATTCCATCCTGTTAATACGTACAGTCCAAATCACTCAGGAACAGCACTGAAAGTTGCCAGGGAGTTGTAATTTTCTTGTCCTAACCATTTTGTGGCTGCAGCCTGTTTTCTAGGTCACCGGACGAGGTGTAGTTGGCAGCTGGCCTTTGTGTATTCCTCCCAGACCACCACACATTAGAGGGAATGGGTGTTGGCAGGAAGGACAATCCTAGGAGGATGAGGAAATGTAGCTGTGCACGGCCCCACTTGCACATTCAAAGACACTACCTCAGTTCACACAGAAATAACTTCACACTTGCCTATTGTGACCGCAGACAGCATAGGACCAGGTCAAGGGAAGCAGAAAATTCCAGACACTACAGTGAGGGGAAAACTCCAGAAGTTTCTTCTACTTCAAAGCTGGCACCAGGTACAGGACCCTCAGACCCACTCTTCTGTTTACTTCTAGACCTGTGCTGGACTTTCAGAGCATCACTCTGCTGCACCTAGTGGACTGCCTGCCTGCTGACTGAAGCCTGCTTTATGCCCTCAGAGGACTACCCTGCTGTTTCAGACCTGCTTTTCTGCTTGAACCCAAGACTTCCAGAGTGTTGTCCAAGGGCCAGTTGGTGGGATTCCTGATCAGACCCACAGGGATAGAAAAGGCTTCAACTGTCTTGAACGTGCACCTGGACCCAGCTTGAGTGAGTCCTGACCCTCCAAGTGCTGCCCCTCTAGTCCCAGACTGTCACAACTCCATTGTTCTGCTTCTGGAGAAAGCTGCCTGGGAATTATCCCTAAAACTAATTCAGAGTCCTTTTCTGACTCCTAATTGCTTCCCATTTCGATATTGTTTACTACTGAAAACCTATATTTGTTTCCATGGACTTCAAGACCCATAATGCACTGCCTAGTAGTCAATAAGACCTGGAATCTGCTGTCCATTGCTTCTAATGGGAATAGTCCTGCTGTTCCTCTGTACTGGATTCTCTCCTCAAGGACGTGTGAGAGACTGGAATCGCTTACACCTATGATCAATCTTGTGCAGCCCAGCCACATGAATCCGCCATGGGCTTGCTGCTGCCTAGACCTGCTTATAAGCTGCCATTTTCTGAAGCTCTCTGTTTGTGCATTGAGGTTTGTACCTTGGTGTACCGGACCTCTTTTTGGTTTGTTTTCCCGTCCTGTACCTGCTTGCTTCAGCCCTGTTTGCTGTGTCCTGTTCCTGTGCAGCCTGCTACTGATTTTTCCCAGCTCTTTTTGCTGTGCTCTGTTCATGTGGTGCCTGCTACAGACTTTCCACAGCCCAGTTTGCTGTGTCCTATTCCTGTGCAGCCTGCTACAGGTTTCCCCAGCCCTGTTTGCTTTTGCTTTTTTTTAGTCTGGCTTTTTGTACTCTTGGTGCAGTCCTTGTGCTGCTCCCTTTCTAACTGTTCCAATATTGTTCCTTCTGTTCCTATTATTTTCCAATTACTTAATCGTTTTGCTTTTACCTTAACTCCTGTAATTTCTCCTTTTAGATTTTGCCTAGTTTCTGTTCTCTGTCTCTATGATTCTTTTGCCGTCTCCAGCTCTCTTGAAGTTCAAGTCTCTTGCTTGTTACAGTTTCCTAAAATCCTTGTGTGTGATACCTATTCTCCAGTTTTTTCCTTGCATTAGTTCTCTTGATGTTCAAGTCTCTTGCTTGGTACAGTTTCCTAGAATCCTTGTATGACTTGGCTGTTCTCCCATTTTTGTTTCCTTGCATTACCTGCTCCTGAAATACTAGCTACACTTCTTAGGCTCCTTTCTAGCTCTTGCTCTGTAATTTCCTCTTGGGCTGTTGTGTCTGGTAAGTGTACTATTAGTCCTCACCTATGTATAGGTGTTTTCCTTTATACAGGGGTTGGCTCCTGTTTTCCCAGGAGGCAATTCCCGCCCCATCATTTGTCTTGGGTTGTATGTAGTCTTAAGTGCTTTATCCGTGACAGTGTGCCTTTGTTGTTTTCCAGGAATTGCCCCTGTGTCTTCAACTGGCCCCAAAAGGGCTTGTCTTGTGTATGAAAGTACAATCCTTGCTGGTGCCATAAGGGTTCAGAGACCGAATCGCTCCTGCTGCC
This sequence comes from Pleurodeles waltl, assembly GCF_031143425.1. Classification (NCBI taxonomy): domain Eukaryota; kingdom Metazoa; phylum Chordata; class Amphibia; order Caudata; family Salamandridae; genus Pleurodeles; species Pleurodeles waltl. The sequence goes on along the minus strand of NC_090440.1, from coordinate 544,965,269 downwards.
TCTCTTCTATAAGGCTTGTGGGGTGATTATTTGTAAAAGTAATCTGCACAGAGGTATTGAGATTCCCTGTTACTGTGGGAAGTTCTGAGCCTTACCTGTGTAAAACCTTAGTGGTAACTAGTGTGTTGTCCATTTTTTGTTTGTTCTCTGTTTGTTCACACTAGGGTTCTTCTGCCTTCACTATCTTGTTTATGTGTTCAACCTGTACATGTTCTTTCTTTGTGTATGCCTTTCTCTGTTCCACTGCTTTGGTTCACTACATCCACTGGGAGATATTCTGTGACCTTGAGGGGTGCTAAGTCTGGAGTTCCAACAGACTCCACCCAGAGTTCTGACATGGACCCTTAGAAGTGGTGCTAATCGTGCCCAGAAAGTCAAAATCCAAAACATGAGACTTGGACATTTTTCTGCCAAAAAGTGCTCTGAGAACCAGGACACCAGAACTTAACTGTTTGCCAATCTGCCAAGGTGCATCATTGGTCGGCCTGACTTCGCAGCAGCTCCCGCTACGTTCTTCTCCACAGCAGCAAATCTTCTTTAGTGGCTCCTCACAGCAGGAGTATCTGGGCTCGTGGAGCCCTTCTGCACTACAGCCTGCAGCTTTGTCGTGCTGAAGAGTCACTAAATTAACCTGTGCTTAACTCTCTGGTAACTTGGCACCAAAGCAGTCAGGATTAACTTAGAGGTCATGTGTAAAGTAATTATGCAGTACACAAATACAAATAAAGTGAAAGCACAACCCAAGAAAAATCCAACACCAATTTAGAAAAATAAGTCAACTTTAATAAATTATTTGACACCAAAATGACATCTAGCTGCACAAGACTGGGTCAAAGTTGAAAAATATGGCAGATAACGATGGAGCATGGGTTGGATTCAAAAAGTGGATTTGGCCTGGTCTGCACTTACCCTTGGGCTTAGAACGAATTTTGACAAAAAGTCTCTGAGAAGGTAGACGTTCAGTGGAGCAGAGCTGCAAGTAGTGTACGAGGAGGAGGCATCATCGTTGGGGAGCCACAAGATGAAGTTGCTGTGAAGATTTCTACGTTCGGATTTAGGCCCATATTTATACTTTTTTTGCACCGCATTTGCATCATTTTTTGACGCAAAAGCAGCGCAAACTTCCAAAATACAATTGTATTTTGTATGTTTGCACCGATTTAGCATAAAAAAACGACACCCATGCGGTGCTAAAAAAGTATAAATTTGGGCCTTAGTCTCTCTTCTGAAAGGTGGAGAAAAAAGTAGCGAGAGCTCGATTCTCAGGGCAGTTTTCAGCCAAACATTTTCACAGTCCCTAGTTTTGGGGTTTGGCTATTTGGGCACCATTAAGACAACCACCAAGAGTCCAGGACTGGAGAGGCACCACTGATGGGCTAGGACTCATTCAGGCTTGGTCCAGGTGTAGGTTCAAGATGGTTGGAGCCTTTTCTATCCCTGTGGGTCTGATCAGGAATCCCACCAACTGGCCAGGATCAGGAGAACAGCAAACTAGCCCTTGGAGACACTCTAATAGTCCTGAGTTCAAGAAGTGGAACAGGGCTCAAGCATGGGGGAAGGCCTTTCAGAGTTCAAGGCATGCTTCATGCAGCAGAGCAGTCCTCTGTAGTACACAGCATGCCACAGCAGCGGGCAGTCTTCTAAGAGTCCTTCAACAGGTCCAGACATTGAACTGAAGAGTGGGTCTGAGAGTCCTATTGTTATATGCGATGCCTTCTTTGAAGTAGAACCTTCTAGAAAATTCCTTTTGAAGTACTTGATGTTTCCTGGCTCCAGGCTGGCTGCATAAACAATGCAGTGGTAACAAGACCTTTGTGTGACTGCAGGGCACAGCCTATTGATTTGCAAGTGGGATTGTACCCAGCTCTGCCTCCCCATCTCACCAGTGATGGTCCATCCAGGCACACCTAATTCCTCTATTGTGTGGCAGTCTGGGAGGAATAAATAAAGTCCAACTGCCAACTTCACCAAGTTATGTCACCCAAGCACCGGCTATAGACTCCAAAAAGTTGCAGCAGGAAAATTCTAACTTTCTAAAAGTGGCATTTTCAAAATTGTGACTTTACCATTAAAGATGATTTTAAATTACAATTTCTCAGACACTAAACATGAAATCCTTGGTATGGTTATTAATGGTTATATATGATGCAATCAGTTAGTGTGTCATTGGGAGCTGGGGAATAAAGGCTTCTGTTATAGAGTTCTATATGTGGTATTTTCATTTGCATGCTTCGGGGCTGGGGAGTATGCTACAACTGGCGTCGAGTAGGGGATACGTACCCTGAAGAAAGAAGGCTGCTCTCCCTGAGAGTTTGCAAAGACAGAGCAAACTGCTTGTGCATGCCACATGCTCTAAATTCAATGAGAAGCAGTTAGAAGTTGGCTTGTGTGGAATCAAAGCCCCATTCCGACAACAACATACTCAATGTCTCCCAGTCTGGATTCTGCAAGAACCACAGCATCGAGACTGCACAGACAACATCAGGACCAGATTGGACAAGGGTGAGACCGTCGCCCTCATCCTCCTAGACCTCTCTGCAGCTTTTGACACTGTATGCCACCAAACCCTCCGCGCACGCCTTTTCGATGCCGGAATTCGCCACAAAGCCCTGGACTGGTTCACCTCCTTCCTCTCCGAAAGAACCGAAAGAGTTTGCCTCCCTCCTTTTCGGTCTACAGACACCAAGTTCATCTGTGGGGTCCCCCAAGGATCCTCCCTCAGCCCCACCCTCTTCAGCATCTACATGGCTCCTCTCGCCAACATTCTCCGCCCCCACGGCATCACCATCATTTCATACGCTGACGACACCCAGCTCATCATCTCCCTCACTAGGAACCCAGTTACCGCCAAGAATAACCTGCACGCCGGACTCCTCGACATCGCCAACTGGATGACAGCAAGCCGCCTTAAATTGAACTCTGACAAAACAGAGATCATCATCTTCGGCCCCAACAAGGCAGCATGGAATGACTCTTGGTGGCCCACCACCCTCGGACCACTCCCAACACCCACCACCCACGCACTCAACCTTGGCATTTACTGGACTTGTCTCTCTCCATGACCCAGCAAATCAATGCCATATCATCCTCCTGCTTCAACACCCTTCGCATGCTACGCAAGACTTTCAAATGGATTCCTTTAGAAACAAGAAGAACAGTCACCCACGCCCTCATAAGCAGCAGACTGGACTACGGCAACACCCTTTATGCAGGGACCACAGCCAAGCTTCAAAGAAAACTCCAGCTAATCAAGAACGCAGCCGCACGTCTCATCCTCAACCTCCCTAGCCACAAAACACATATCCACCCACCTCAGATCCCTACACTGGCTGCCCATCAACAAAAGGATCATTTTCAAAATCCTTGTCCACGCTCACAAAGCCCTCCACAACACTGGACCGGCCTACCTCAACAAATGAGTCAACTTCCACATACCAACTCGACAGCTCCGCTCCACCAACCTCGCCCTCGCTACAGTCCCCCGCATCCAACGCACCACCTCCGGTGGCAGATCCTACTCCCACCTCACCGCCAAAACCTGGAACTCCCTCCCCACCAACCTACGCATGACCCGGGACCTCCTAACCTTCAGAAAACACCTAAAAACATGGCTTTTCGAGCAGTAACCCCCCCCACCATTTCCCCCTTGCAGCGCCTTGAGACCCTAACGGGTGAGTAGTGCACTTAAGAAATTTGTTTGATTGATTGATTACATGGCCTTCGAAGAAGTTGAAGGCCTGTTGGAGGAGAGCATTCGAAAAGCCCATCGGAATCCATTGCAAAGGCTGAAAGAAGAAAGTCTGTGTTGCGCCATAACACAGAGTAATCATCGAAACAAAGCAAAATGCTAAAGGCAGTGACAACCAGTTACAATGCCAAAAGCTAAACACAACAATGATCAAGTGTGAGAAACTGAACCATTACCCATCGTCAAGAAGGAGGAAGATGATCCACGACCACAATTGGGGCGTGACGACCCATTTGCCAGCACAAGGTCAGTGCTTGCAGTAGTTGCAGTTCCAGGTGAACAGTGACAGCCATCTGAATAGCATATGATCTCAACGATAGCAGAAAACAGCACAAAGTACAATGCAGCTGTGTTTCTGAAGCCACCACCGCCATTGGACACTGCCAAGAAACAGAATATTGGCACCAGGTGGACCACATGAGTCAAGACGCTCGATGACTTCATAAATGTCCTAGAAGAAGTAGATGATAAGAAAATCATTAAGCATTTAAAGAACCTCTCAGTGACGTATAATAAGTATTAAGGAAAATCCTGCAGACTGATATAATATTGTACTGTCAGATGAAAGAAGCATTGAATACTAAGTTCAATCCAATGCCGAATGTCAACTATGAAAGGTACATCTTCAATCAAGTGAGACAGCAAGCTGGTGAAACGATGGATGAGTTTGTTGAAAGACTTGATGTGCTCATCAAACACTGTGGGCCACATTATGACCCTGGCGGGCGGCAGAGGCCGCCCGCCAGGATGCCGCCCTCCATAATACTGCTCCGCGGTCAGAAGACCGCGGAGGGTATTATGAGTTTTTCCCTGGGCTGGCGGGCGGTCTCCAAAAGACCGCCCGCCAGCCCAGGGAAAAACTCCCTTCCCACGAGGATGCCGGCTCGTAATCGAGCCGGCGGAGTGGGAAGGTGCGACGGGTGCTACTGCACCCGTCGCGTATTTCACTGTCTGCTATGCAGACAGTGAAATACTAGCGGGCCCTCTTACGGGGGCCCCTGCAGTGCCCATGCCATTGGCATGGGCACTGCAGGGGCCCCCAGGGGCCCCACGACAATCCCTACCGCCATCCTGTTCCTGGCGGGCGAGCCGCCAGGAACAGGATGGCGGTAGGGATTGTCAGAATCCCCTCGGCGGCGCAGCGAGCTGCGCCGCCTTGGAGGATTCTTACGGGCAGTGGAAAACCGGCGGGAGACCGCCGGTTTTCCCATTCTGACCGCGGCCAAAGCGCCGCGGTCAGAATGCCCAAGGGAGCACCGCCGGCCTGTCGGCGGTGCTCCAGCCCCCGTTGGCCCTGCCGGTTCTCTACCGCCAGGGTCATAATGAGGCCCTGTATGTTTAGTGAATTTAATGATATAGAAGCCATACACCTTGGTGGCTGTTTGTCATATTCTTTCAGAAGACACATGTTGAGAGAGATGCTCAGTTTAGAAAAAATAATAATGGCTACAAGGGTAAATGAAAGAGCAGACTGACAAGCTGCTGATATGGAAGCTGGAACAGCGAAAAATGAATCAGCGTTAGTCATGAAAAGAAAGCACAAGTACCAAGCAGATGCTAACAAGTCAGCGGTTTCAGAGAAGGAAAAGTTGTGTTTCCAATGTGGGTTTTCATATCCTCATGAAGGTAAATGTCCAGCCATAGGACAGACTTGCAAAGATTGCAGGAAAGAAAACCACTTCATAATGGTTTCATAGCACAAAAGAAACCAAATACGTCACAGCGACAAGTTAAAATGGACACCAGAAGGTTCAAGAAACATTCTCACCACGCACACAAGGCCAAAAAGCAATACCAGTTACGACAAATAGAAACCAAAGTCAATCATCATCATGCTCTTCCTACAACGGCTCTTCAATGTCATTATCAAGCGCCAGTGAAAAAGATGGATGTGCGATCATGATGTCAACCAAAGAACATCAGACGCATGTTGGTTTGGCTGTTTGCAAGGAAGAACAAAAGACAAAGACAAACCATCAAACGAAGCAACCAAGTTCATTGGACACTGCCCCAAAATTACAATAAAAGTCAATGGTTGCCCCATAACCTTTATCATAGATAGTGGTGCAATGTCATGTACACTTATACTTTTACATGACTGTGTTACCATACTGTAGTTCTCATGTCACCCTTGATTGTACTACCAATGGACCATTGTCTTCTTAAGCCCTGGTTTTGTTCATGTTTCTTCTTCTCCCTCAAGTTCATGTTGATTTATTGATTAAAAGCCTCAACTCCTGAAATGCACTGTATCACTGACTGTACATGATGTGCTGAGATGTTTCACTGTGCCTTGTTGCGCTGATTGTACTTCTATCAATGTACTTGTAGTGTACCAAAACTCAATAAAAATAGTTTTTAAAAATCATACATACTGTTTCATCATCATACCAGTTGAAAAGTTCAATAACCTGTCTCCTGTGCCACTTCTCAACCCGTCAAACATGAAGGTATACATGTGGGCTACTTCTAAACCATTGCAAAGTCAAGGGTCATTCACAGCTACATTGCGATACAAAACAGTGGCTATGAAAGCACCAATTCATGTTCTTCAAGGAACTTTGTCCTGTGCATGTCCACTCAGTTTCGTCACTGCTGCTGACATGGGTCTGATATATATCAATTACAATCTACACACTCAATCAGAAACTGTGTGTCAGTTTCTGTTGTTGTTTCATGGACTAGAAAGACTCAAGACAATGACAGTGCAACTTCACATTAATGAAGATATTTGCTCTGTTGCCTAGCGGCACCACAGAGTCACTTTTCACTTGCTAGAAGCTGTTGAGAAAGAACTGAAAATGCTGTAGATGTATGACATTATTGAGTGCTTCACCGGTCCTACGCCACAGGTTTCATCCATTGTGGTAGTGCCAAAAAATGACAGTGGAGGTGCAGTGTGCATCTGTGTTGATCTGTACCAGGCCAACAAAGCAATAGAAAGAGAAAGACATCCTGGTCCACACATAGCGGACATATTCATGTAACTGAATGGTACCAAAGTTTTCTCCCGTCTTGACCTGAACAAGGGATACCATCAACTTAAGCTAGAAGAAAACTGCAGGTATCTCACTAGTATTTCGACTCATGGTGGTCTGTTCAAATAAAAAAGGTTAGGTTTTGGAGTGTTGTCAGCTGCTGAAATATTTCAGGATGTTATATGTCAAATAGTTCACCCTGTCATGCATGACATACTGGTATTTGGAGTGATGACATACTGGTATTTGGAGCAACACAAGAGAAGCATGACAAAGCTCTTACACAAGTGTGCCAGGTGCTTGCCGATGCAGGTCTCACTCTGAACACAGCAAAGTGTGACTTTCACAAGACAAGCTTAAATTCTTTGGGCACATATTCTCAGATGGTGGAATGACTCCTGATCCAGATAAAGTGCAAGTACTGTCTGCTACTAGACCCCCACAAGATGTCGCCATGCTGCGATCCTTTTTAAACATGGTCAGTTATTGCTCAAGTTACATTTGTGACTTTGTTGCAGTGAGTGCCCTGTTGAGAGTCTTGAACGAAACGAAATGTCCCTTTTCAGTGGTCTGCTGAATGTGATCAAAGTTTCAAAAGAATAAAACATGCAATTGAAATTGTAACAAATATGGCCTATTTTGACCCTAAGTTACAAACTGAGATCAGAGTGGATGCCAGCCCAGTGGGCTGGGGACAATCCTTTTTCAACATAATGGTCATCCGAATGCTCAGAAATACATTGTGCCCTATGCTAGTTGAAACCTGTCTGACACAGAACGTGCCTATTCTCAGTCCTCAGAGGAGAGTCTGGCTGTAGTGTGGGCCTGCAAACATCTTCATGCGTTCCTATACGGAAAACGTTTCACTGTCATTACAGACCACCAAGCCCTGTTCACTATTTTTGAAACCCAAAGCCAAGATTCCCCCTCGCATTGAGAGGTGGGGGTTGGGACTGCAAGAGTACAACTATGCGATTGTACACAACTCAGTTCAAGATACAAAATAGCTCAGGAGTACATTCATTTAATTGTGAGGTCCTGCACGCATGCAGCCCTATCCATTGAAAAGATTATTGCTGTTGTCACTCATGACATTCCTTCAAATACTCCTTTCTTTTGCTCATTATCCAATAGGTATAGACCGTTATTTTTTCAAAGCATATATATGATTAACATAGTGCTTAATTTGAACCAGAGGTTGCTGGAGGGGGACCACTAGCTCTCATTTTCTCATTGTTCCTCATCAGACATTTCCTGTGAACAAGAGAGAAAAACACACAAACGGGAAAGGAAAAAGAGAAAGACAGAAAAAACTGACAAGTGAGTAAGCAGGAACTTGCAAGAGTGAGATAAAAGGGCTATGCAACCTTGGTATTCGGCACACAGACATTAATAGCGCCAGCCAGGCTCGTGTGTTTTGGGCACCAGCCCTCATTATTTTACATATTAGGCACTGGATTCTCATATAGATAATCCAGATCACTTAAGAGATGCTGAGCTTTTAGAATGTATTATTCAGCTCACACTTCACTCCTAGCACATATGTAAAAAAAATTCAATATGAGAAAGGATGACAATATAACATCGTTAATGAGTATCCCGTTAGTTGGTTCCCACTCTTAGCAGTGATTTAAGCTACTTGTTTCACAACTAGTGGTTGATTAGGTAGGCAAGCTTAAATTTGCTAGAAAATAATGGTTAATTTAGCCATACTTCAGTTACAGTAAGGAGGCCGCACTGACAATCATTTATGAAATGTTGCAGAAAAGTGCATGTTTATTTTAGCTTTCCATGTGCACGTGTCTTCCTCTGTTTCAGAATATCAACGAAAATACAGCTACAGCCATGGTATCTGTGTTAGATAAATGCCGAGCTTTGCTGGTACTTAAACAATCTATTGCATTCATGTGTTTCATAATGTATTCTTTTCATCTCCTTAATTAAATATGAACAGGTTTAATCAATGACATGCTTTAGGGAGTAGAAGATTGTAGTAGGGTTGTACCGATTAATAGATGTACTGGTTGTTATAAATGAAATATTTTTAATCCAAACCTTCTACATAATGTCATGCAATGAAATGTGTGTACCTTTTGTTCCTGAAATATTTTGAAAGACATGTTTTTTGGGGAAAACTCAACCTTTTGTTCATTTTACTTCAAGCTACAGGAGAGTGAGCAGTAATGTTTTGGGCTTTTATTTGGAGACAGACCTCATGACAATCTGCTTGTTAATTCACTTGATTTATTAACTACTTTTGCTTTCTGTAATGATACTATTTTTGATTAAACCCATGAGATTATTAATTTTAGAGTCTTGGCATGGGCAAATTTTAGTAATAGCTTTTGTGTCAGAAACGTCCTCTGCATGGTGCCCTGAGCGCTCAACTGTACTGTTGTCTGGATCCTGACTACTGAATTCGTTTTTGTTGTGATAAGTAAACACTCATCATGCGTCTGCGCCATGACATAGGCCTGTCCCATGGACTGCCCTCTTGTTGGACTGGGAGGTGTGCTCAATGTGCTGCCTTCATGCTGGTGGACGGTTACTACATGCGCCAGGAGTTAAACAGCACGAGCGTGGCGGTGGCAGCTTACTATGTAGTGATAGGTAAGAGTGAACAGGTCCTTTTTAACCTGTCACTGGAGTCATTGTTACAGGCTCACTCAATTTTGAAATTTCCACTACTGTGTGCTTAAAGCTTGGCCTGCATAAGTGAGATGTGAAGTGCTGTGCAGTGCAGGAGTGGTGACTCTGCACTGGTAGTATGTGTGCCTAGGAAAGGTACAGTACAGGGATAGAGCGGGCTGTGCAGTGTGTGGATGGTGAGTGCATGTACTGGGTGTGGGTGTAACTGAAAGGAGTACAGTACATGAAGAGTGTCATGGTGAATGTGAGTACTGGCTGTAGGTGTGCCTTCAAGTGGCATGATACAAAGAGGCTACAGTACAGAGCAGTGTGCGCAGAGTGAATGTGATAACACAGATTCAAAATCATTCTTGAAATAAAAGAGGAATCAGTCAGGGGAGGTCTTAGTAAATCCTGCTGCAGCAGAGCTTCTAAGTATCAGCGAAACAGAGAGTCAACTTACAAAACTACTCAGCGTTTATACTATTTGTAAGCATAAAGAGTATAATGGAAAGCAATGATCTCATCATCCAATAATAAGAGGAGTAAAGGGCATTGAAAGAGTACCATGACAGCAGGATTGTTCTCACACAACTTTTGCCATTTGGTGTTGGCAACAGTAAATTAAATTCCTTCCTTGCTCCAGTCCTTGAAAACACTTCATATACAGTGGTGTTATCACTAACCTCGAGCACAGAACAGGGAGTTAAAATAAAGGTTCAGTCTCGAGTGAGTAGCTGTACATGTTGACTCTGTCAACGGTTCCCTTTGAACTCTGATAATAATGTACCGAGCTAGGCTCCAGACAGGCATTTCTTTAGCGATCTCTGAACCATAGAGAGAATATTCTGTAATGGAATCAGTTATTTGTGCAAATAACCAAATGAGTTCCCGTTACTTGAGTTATGAACTTCAAGGTCTGTCACTCCATCACAAAATTATTTGGTTAATGTTCTGTAACATCCTACTCGGGTCTAATATCAGTACAGGACATTCCAGGGGGTAAGACCATTCCTAATGCCACATTGTTCGTACCATTATAGATATTAGTGTATGGCCCATTAAACAGGAAAAATAACCCGGGGTCTGCATAAAGGGGCCCATCTCCTCCATTAATTACTATGAAATAATAGGTACTATGTAAAGTAGTATGTGACTGGCTCTTGTATAGGGACAGTATACTCTTGTTTCCCTGAAGTGTTCAACCCTAATTTTGTATCATTCATATCAATTATATCACAGAATGCAGCATAATTACCTGCGTCCTTTGTTACAGTTATTTGCTCCTGTGAGAATCCAGTAGGGGTCCCATTCTCTTCATCAAAATATGAAGTATCACAATATAATCCAATGTTGAACCAGGGTACTCTCTCCCTTGATAAACAAAATTATAGAGACAGGGTCCTGTGTAGGCAAATCCAAATTGGCCACGTACTTCCTTAAAATTGGGTGGTTTTGTGTATGTGTAACTAACTATGGAAGTGGGGTATGCTGTCCACAAGGCAGAAGTTGAATGAATAGGGTAACAGTTTATCCCCGTCCCACAAAATCTTTGTGATCTTTGCCTTAAGAATGCCATATCTCTTTTCCACTGCCCTTGCCTTCTAAGGGTGGTACAGATAGGGAAACTTTTGCTTCATCACCAGGGCCTTGCGCACCCACTCCATCACTTTATTTGCAAAATGAGGGCTGCTGTCCGTCACAATTCTGCGTGGCATCGCGAACCTTGGGATCACTTCTTTCAACAAACACTTGGCCACTGTCTGTACATCATTTTACTTCATAGCATGAGCCTCAGTCAAACCACCGAACATGCTGACCACCACTAGTGCATACCAAAACGTATGTGTCGGTGGAAACTGAATGAAAGCCAGCTGCAAATGTGAGAAGGGTACTTCGGTATACTGGAAGTGTCCTGATGAGGTGGGTGTCCCGATACCACTATTGAACAGTCCACAGGTAACAAAGTTCTTGCAGATGGCTTCTGCATTTTTTCAAAAGTTCTTGTTATGCCAAAACTGTAAAAAGTAACTACACGTAACATCATGTTCCATGCAGGACCATGAATGGTAAGAGTTAAATTATACACCATTCGGCCCCACCCAAATATTAACAACCTCGGTACCCCTCCTTTGCCATTCTGCCTTCTCTTCATCAGTTCCATTTTGTTATAGTAAACGGGATCCATATTCATGTGTCATTCTGTTTGCTTTTTTCAGAATGAGCCACATACTTAGGCCCTCATTACGAGTGTGCAAGCAGTGCTGCCGTGGAGGATCAAAACCACAGGGACTGCCAGGCTGCCAGCTTGCGGCAGCCTCATGGTATCGGTGGTCCAACTGTGGCGGCTCCGCCATGGTCATAATGTGGCGGTCCCACTACCAGCCTGTTGAGAGTGGGACTGCCACTGCGAGTCTGGTGGTCACGCGACCAAAATTGTGTGCAACCCCAAAAGCGTCCTGGCTGTCAGTATAGGTATTAACTGTCAAATCTGTGCTCAATTCACATGCTTATGCAAGAGATATCTCTGCCGGCTGGGCTAACAACTGTGATATTCGGCTCGTCTCAACTACTGTTTGTAACGTGGTTATAGCGTAAGCTGCCCTAGTGTCTCCTGTTGGTAATTTAAAACTTGATCCATCTACCCATAAATGTGCATCCCTTTCAGTGAACGCTTTGTCAGACATATGAACTGTACCTTTGATCTGTTGTTCTGTTACTAAAACACAATCATTTAATTCAGTTGTCTGTTCTTCCTCCAGTAATGACATACGTGTAAGTAGATTTAAGGAAGTGCAATGATGCAGGATGATATTAGCTGATAACAAAATCAATTCATACCTAGTCAATGTGGCATTAGTCAAATGTTGTGTGTGAGATTTATTCAATAATACATCAACATAATGAGGAACATACACACTCAATGTATTTCCTAAAACCAGGCTTTCTCTTTGCTCCACTGAGACCGCTGCTGCCGCAGCCACTCTAAGACATTTAAGGAGTGCTCTTGCTATGACATCTAATATTGCTGACAAATATGTACAAGGTCTCTTCCGACCTCAGTGTTCCTGTGTGAGAACTGCAAGGGCATACCCTTCTCACTCATGTGTGAAAAAATTGAACCCTTTGGTATAATCAGGAATCTCTAATGACGGAAACTAAAAAAGAGCCTTCTTCATGGTCTGAAAACTCTCAATATGCACCTGGATCCCGGGAACAAGATCAGTAACATTTTTTTGTGTGTAAGATCTTGCAAGGGCTGGGAATTGAGGGAAAAATGGTATCCATTGTCTACAATATCCTCCCATGCCTCAGAACAATCTTACTTCCTGCTCTGTTGTAGGGACAGGGTGTTGCATTATTGCACATAAGCATTCAGGTGATATTCTCCTCTTCCCTTTAGAAATCAGGTGACCTAAGTAGGACACCTGCTTTTTACAAAACTCCAATTTCTTTGGCGATGCCTTGTGGCCTTGGGATGCTGAAAAATTGAGCAGATTTATTGTAGCTAAAGTGCACTCTTCTTCTGTACCGGCCACTATTAGATTATCAACATAGGGCCTGATTCTAACTTTGGAGGACGGTGTTAAACCGTCCCAAAAGTGGCGGATATACCACCTACCGTATTACGAGTTCCATAGGATATAATGGACTCGTAATACGGTAGGTGGTATATCCGCCACTTTTGGGACGGTTTACCACCGTCCTCCAAAGTTAGAATCAGGCCCATAGTGTACTAACGTCACCCCAGGTTCCAAAACATGTTGATCAAGAACTGCTTTGACCACTTGAAAGTAGATTGAGGACGACTCTGTATACCCTTGAGGAAGTCGTGTCAGTGAGAAACTTTGTTGATTAAATGAAAATGAGAATAAAAACTGGCTATTTGTCTGCACTGGTATAGAGAAGGGAAGGCATTTGTCAAATCTATGACTGCAAAATAAGTGGCTGGAGGTGTAATAGTAAGAATGGTCGCAGGGTTTGGTACTACAGGATACCTGGGCTGCACTATCTTGTTAATCTGGCAAACATCTTGTACTATGCTCCATTCATCAGGTTTTGAGGGGTCTTTACTTCATTTAGGTATGGAAAGGATCAGGAAATTGCATACACTCCCTTTAGTCTCTACTAGTATCCCTTATTTATTAAATGCAGATATTAACTCCTGCAATCCCAAATTTCCTTCTTGTGAAATAGGGTATTGTGGTATTTGAGATAATACAGCATTTTCGTTCAAAACAATACAAATAAGGACAACATTCAGTATCCTACCCACATCAGACTTTTTCAGAAACCCAAACAACAACTGATACATTGCTTCTCACAATATCAGGTAAACAATCCAAAACATCAGATTCCGTGACAGTACGATACACGCATATTTGAGAACTAAGTGGATATTCATCACTACCTTCAAAGAAAACACAATCCGGTGTACATTTGATTACAGCATTAATCTTTTTCAATAGATCAATGCCGAACAAATTAAAAATACTCTGGTCAGAAACCACAAGAGAATGTTTATCTGTAATAGGACCAATGGTGTATGTAACAGGTTTACTAATAGGACTTGTAATAGAAACATTGGAAATCCCCAAGGATGTCTTTGTTCTCTCAGAGAAGGGTAAATGAGGAATGGCTTTAGCTGATAATGTGGAGTAAGTGGTGCCAGTATCTATGAGGATCTTAACATCGCAACCATCAATCTCTCCTTAGATATAAGGACCTTGCAGGTCAGCAGTTAGATAGGTTTCTCTATTCCTAGTTTCCCTCTGGGGCACCTCTATAGTTCATAGCAGTGTTCACTGTAAATGTCTTGGGCCATCATTTGATGTGAAATCTGTGGCTGTCCCTGATGAAAATAATTCCTGTTGATTGGACATGAAGGAGGTCCAGAACGAGAGGGCGGGAGACAGGGAAGGAATTGGGCTGATGTTGCATTTGAATGTTCATACCTTTTTCAGAATTATTGGGATTATTGGGACATTCATTCTCCCAGTTATCCAGAGCACCACAGATACAACATCCCTGGTCTGCCCCCAGGCAGGGTGAGGTGGTCCTCCTCCTCTTCCCCATCCCTGTCTCCTACAGCTTCCACCTCTCTGGGTTTGGACATTGCCACTGAATCCCTGCCCCTTACTTGACTAGCAGGATTTAATTGTTGTTATTTTTAAACCATCAGATTTGTTTCAGTATCTTTCCGCTGTTTTTCTTCCTGGTCCTGTTGCTGCTTAAATTAAAAACAATATTGAGAATTAGCCAATATTGTATCGAGTGGTTCTACTGACCAGAAAAGGATAACTGTCTGAAGTGTTTCTTGACAGCTGGCTGTAATCCGCATAACCGTGCATTCAGGAAAGCTGAAGCACAGCCACGGTTATCTATGTCCATCCAACTTTGGCCTTTGAAGTCCTGCCTTATTATTTTGTAATAACAGTGAACTGACTCATCTTTCTTTTAGGTTATCTGATATATTGTATTCCAATCCGTATGCTTACGTAGTACCAATTCCATTTAGGCAGACTAAAACTTCTTTAGGCAGCCCCAAAGTGGTGTCAGGGAGAAAGCCATTATCATTCCGCCTTGGTTCCTCCTCTGGCTAGTTGACCTCTTTATCCTTCATAACCGAAGCCCACAATTTGGAAGGTACAATTATGCAAAACATGGTATCCAAGTCTTTCCACGTCAAGTCACCTAGCTTTAATACCTACTCTACCCTGGAATTCCAGGCATCAGGGTTCTCTTGTAAAGTGGGAAACCTTTAGTGAAAGTGTACACGTCCATTTTGGTCCAAGGGGTATAAACATACTGAAATTCCTTAAGGCTTGTACCTGACATTTGCCTCATAGGGCAAGCTGTACTGTTAGGAAGATCTTTGGTCTGGGAAGGGTGAAGTATTAGTGGACCAGGTGTATTGGTTAAGAATAGTATCCTCAAACAAGAAGTTGCCGGTGACAGTCTGATCTATTTCTAGTGGATCTGTAATGGATGTTTGGTTTTGCATTTTTTACTCTAACCTCCTTTTGTTTCCTTTTTACTCACTTGATCTCCCATCTCCATGTATCCACCTGTTCTCGCCATTTCTGTATCTGTGGGGACAACTCCTCTACTCATGTCTTAGCTTCCTCTCCATCCCATTCTCCTTTACCCAGTTCCTCATGATCTTTGTTCCAATCAGACTCCCATTGTGCTATCAAGTGTTTCCCGTGCTTAGGGTGTCTTTGGGCGATGTGCTTCATATCCCAAGTCCCCTATCTCGTTTGGCAACTCATTTGTGGATTTTCATCTAACCAGTGAACACAGATTCATCCCCACTTTGTATCCAATGGTGTGCTGAATTCTTCCATAATGTCTTCTTCTGGCATGTCTTTCTGTGACCTGTTTTCTGCACTTTTTTGCTGACCATAAGCTTCCCTTTGCTTTTCTGTGCTACACTCTCTGACCTTTGATCACTTTCCTTTATCTCACTATAAAAAAGAGGCTTTCTACAAGGCAGTGCTTTCAAAATCCCCTAAATCACCGGATCTGTCTCCTGCGGTGGTGCCAACTGTGCCACAAAAGCCTTGCTTTCTGCCAAGGCATCTTCTTGCCAGTATTCCTTTCTCTTCTGTATGCTCTTAGCCTGTCTAAATTCCTGCACTTCCCATTTCAGAATACCATGTACTAGTCCTCTCCCCTTGTTTCGCACACTTTAATTGTCAGGGATACAACTCCCATTCATTCAGGCGATCCCATTGTGCCCGCCTAATCTGTCCTTTCTCATCATGCAGTGTCTTAAATATTGTACTTTTGCTAAGTCAAACGTCCAGTCTACTGAAAACAATAAATACATATTCTTCTTAGTATAGTTATGCCATTGATTAAAAAATAAACCTGTTGAAATAGACACCACAGGCACACATACCCTCAGCACACACATTATTTTATGTGCTGGAGACCCTTCGGGAGTTGAAGGCTGACTCTTGTCTAACCAATTACATTTGCTAAATGTTTGACCCACTGTTAAAGTTATCCTTGGGTACTACAAAAACTCTAACAAACCCTGGAAAAGTCACATATCCTACTGTGGTGAAACCAACCTCCTGCTGAATTGAGGAGGAGTCAACCTTCCTCAGGTGACATCACATATCCTATCGTGTACGAACCAACCCCCTGAACTGAGAAATAACTAAATTCCTCGGGGAAATCAATCCCCTTTGTCCTCTGTCATACTGCTTCTTTTTCTCCCTTACCTGACTTGCCACCCTTCCCTAATGACTGCCTTCTCAATAGTCTTTATGATGGAGCATGGATAACTCACCGTGTGTTGCTGCTAGAGCAGGTTGCCCACAGATGCCAACTCAGGAAACAAGCCCCTCTGAAGGTGCATACTTCGGATATGTATGGGTCCATGCTTCCCCCTTCACAGCGGTTCTTAGAACCGACTGGCATAGTCCACATCCATCCTGGATTTCGGCACCAGATGATAACACAGATTCAAAATCACTATTGAAATAAAAGAGTCAGTTAGGGGAGGTCTTTAGATTTATTAGTAAATCCTACTGCAGCAGAATTTCTCTGTATCAGCGGAATAGAGAGTCTTAGTCAGCTTACAAAAGTACTCAGCTTTTATACTTTTGAAAGCATACAGAATATAATGGAAAGCAATGATCTCATCATATAATAATAAGAGGAGTAAAGCTCATTGACAGATTACAGTGACAGCAGGATAGTTCTCACGTGATTTTTGCCACTTACTATTGCCAACAATTAATTAAATTCCTTCCTTGCTCCAGTCCTGGGAAACACTTCATGCACAGTGGTTGTATCACCAACCTTGAGAACAGAACAGGGAGTTAAAATAACGGTTCAATCTCGTGTGAGTGGATACACATGTTGACTTCATCAATGGTTCCCTTTGAAGTCTGATAACAGTATACTGAGCTAGGTGACAGACAAGCACTTCTTTAGTGATCTCTGAACCACAGAGAGAACATTCTGCAATGGAAGCAATTATTTGTGCACATAGTTCAACTAACATTTCCATGACCCCAGAGGGCTCTAGTATTGGTATACATGATTTGCATAGGAGGAGAGAGCAGATAGTAAAATGGTTTATTTATGAAAATAAAATGGCGTCCTCAAATGTGTGTGCTGAGTGTATGTGTGCCTGTTGTGGCACAATAAATTGAGGCAACGGTCCTGGACAGTCTGTGCACTGTGTACATACATTGAGTGCAAGTGAGCCTGTAATAGTACATTATATGGCGGACCCTGGGTTCCTGCCTGCCTGTCTAGTAAAGACATGAGAAGGTAAAGGAATCCTCTCAGACATATTTGTATATTGCTGCATCCTTAGAAATTGGAGGGACACACTGGAGAAGGGACAGCAAAGCGTCCCCTGTTCACTTCAAAAGGTACTCTTTGAGTCAGTGAGAATGGTTACATCTGAGGAAGGAGTTGGGGCTGATAAAATGCATCATTAAGAGTGGGGCTGGAAGCCAGAGATTAACCTTTTGATGCACATATCACTGTAACTGACATCCAGGTATCAATTCTAGTCACTCCCATGGCCTGTGTTGTGGGACTATCAGCTTCAGAGTCTCTTCTGCTGTGACTGCCAGCTTTACAATAGGAAGAGGGAGAGCAGAGGTATTTACTTCAAAAGATGCAGAACCTAAACACAAAACGTCAAAGACCCAGACCCTAAATCACATTTGGTGTCAGAAAAGGGGTTATTAGAAGGAGAGGTTGACACCCCAAACACTGTCATCTGCCCAACAGCCATCTGGGCTGTGTAAGGAGGGAAAGGTCTGCAAGATGCCTTCTTGTGACCATGACTGGGACCCAAGGCCTGCTAGTCTCCCTGTTGAGTGAGTGGACATCACCCAAAGAAACCAAGGCCACCTGCTCTGGAGCTTGGAGCACTAGAGCCTGCCTACTTGCCAAGACTAGTTTGCCCTGTGATGAAGAGGAGAGCATTGGAGGGAGCAGTCTAGTAAGGAGCCCTGTCGAGATGACGTCCGCTGCAAGGTGTGAGGAGACGGCTGCTGCACCAATCGGGTTGTTGCCCATATGCAGGACTGATTTGGAGACCCCCATATGCCAGGAGAGGGCTGCAGTGAAGATAGCCCAGTAAAATGATTGCCATTCGGTAAAGGTGGAAGCCTGTGCCGCACGATAGTGAACCCGTGAGTCCGGAGGGGCCAATGTAGGAAAGACTGCCTCAGGATCGGGGCTGAAGCCTGCACAACACCATAGTGGTGACCCCTATATTCCAGGAGGGGCTGCCGTGGTAAAGACTGAAGTGGTAAGGGCAGAAACCTTGCGTGGCTGTGGTGCGGGCAACCCCATATGCCAGGAGGAGCTACCAGGAATAATTGTGCCATGTGGAATGGGCAGTAATCTGTGCACTGTGAGCAGCGGTGACCCATACGTCACCGAATTCTGTGGAGCATTGCTGCCTCAGCAGGAACTAGATAAGAAACATCAGAATGTCTCCCCCACCATCCACCAGGAGAGCTGAAACACCAATAAGGAGAGAGTCTGCACTTGCCGAGTACTGCTGCTAAGTCCGCATACAGCCATCTCACCTGAGCATGACTGGAGCTGTTGAGAATGCCCACGAACGGGGAACCCTCCAAGATGGTGAACGCTTCTTCCCTGCGGGAGTGGGTAAGACTTGTTGCAGACTTACTGGGCCCTGGGAGGCTCGCTGCTGAAGCGCTGCGGCACTACGACACTTTTGTATTCGGAGAGCCAGAGTGGACTCTTGAGATAAGGCCTGCCAGTGAGCATTCCCTGGAGGCAGCCACCTCTAAATGGGGATTAACCCTGATCACATTGTGAGGAACGTGTGGAACAGGAACTTGCTCATGAAACACTAGTGCCCCGATCTCAAGGGGAAATGTGTAGTTGTCTGTCAATGCTGTATCCTTCCTTTGAATGAGTAGAGTTAGAAAAAAAATACTTATTTTGGTTATAAAAGTAAGTATTTGGTTGGACATTGATTTATTGCTGCTGCACACTCTTTGAGCTATAAGTCGTGTTCATTATTCTTTATCCGTGGCCTTCTGAAAGGAATTCTGACAGTAGCCTTGGACTAAGTCTTTCAGGTATTCCCATTCCAGCTTAATGACTTTTTAATTCCCTAATTAAAGTGTAAACAGTTTTTCACGGCCCGTACAGAGAATGTGCTACATACTTATTAGACTGCTTAGTAGAATGATTGTTTGTCAGGAAGTTTGAGAATGCTAGAGATTTTTGGAGTATTGCCAGAGTTCCTGTAGCATTGTCCAGAAGTTTGATTTGGTGAGTATTAATAGGGTTTTACACTGTGTTCTGCAACATATGTTGTGTTTTAATGATTGCGCCCATGTTATATTATGGCACTGTTTCATGTGCAGTATGTTATTGTCTGTTGATGATGGTGCATTATTATTGTTGACGTTTTCTTTATTTGTAATAACATTGTGTATACCATATGAAGATGTTTGGATTTTAAACACCTCAAGTTAGATAAAAATGTCTGTGAAAGATTTACAGGCAGAGCACAAGTTTAAAAATAAGGTAAAGATATGAGATCACTTGTAGTCTAGTTGTGAATAAATACTAATTAGGAATAGTGTTGTTTATTTTGTGCACAGGGGTAAATTGCACTAATTCCAGGTAAGGTTACTGCCTGTCAAGGTGTAGTGACTTGCCTTTTGTGGTGAGTTTGATTTCTGTCCTGTGTCCCGGTACACAGACACCTGTTTTATTGTTTTCTCCTATTAAATTATGGTGTTTTGAAATATTAGGGTAAATTTTCTATTGGGTCAGATTGTTTATTTGTGTTGTGAAGAGTGATTAAATTTACAATGTGAGCAATTTCAGCAAAGTCTAAGTTAACTGTCAGGAGGACAAGCTCTACCTCCTGCTGGAAGTGCTGCACGTGAGATGCTTTTAAATCATAGCAAATGATAACAAGCTGCAGTTTCCTGAAAATATTATGTTTTAAAGTGAAGTAATGGGATTATTTAAGGGGTATGTTGTTTCAAATAAAACTACAACCAAGACCTGCACAGTTTCAAGCACTGGAGGAATGGGAGTATGTAGTACTAAATGTTGAAAGGTCAGATATGTAAAATAGTTCATAAGTGAGTGGATGCAATAGTGTGTTTGTGAAAAAAGGCATGATGTGAGGAAGTGTTAGAATCTGTGGGTGCATTTCCTGTAATTGCTAGTGATCCAAATTAAACACAATCAATATAGAATAAAATAAAAACGAGAGAAAGAGTGATTCTGAGGAAGAAAATGAATTTATGGATAATTTATTGATTGTGATAAGACTACCTCCTTATAAGGATGATCCAGTTCAGATTCAAGCACCTCTATTTGAGTGAATCAAATAAAAGGGAAGACGATTCCGAAGGCGGTGAACTGTTAAAAAGTGAGACAAGTGTTGTAAACAATAATGCTTCAAAACACAGGATTTAGAGGAATGTGTAGATTCAGATATTTATCATTGTAAAAATATGACTACTGGTGAATTGCTTTTAAATTTGGAAGCAAGGAAGCATGGTTGCTGTGCATGAAAAACTTGAAAAAAAGTCAGAAGAAATGGTTGTGAGTATGGATAAAAAGAAAATTTGACAATCTCACAATAAGAGAATGACAGAATATGTAT
Organism: Pleurodeles waltl; assembly: GCF_031143425.1. Taxonomy (NCBI): domain Eukaryota; kingdom Metazoa; phylum Chordata; class Amphibia; order Caudata; family Salamandridae; genus Pleurodeles; species Pleurodeles waltl. Next base: position 544,944,268 of record NC_090440.1, on the reverse strand, counting down.
TACAAAAAATACATTGGACAATTAAGAGCAATTTCCAGAGAAATTAGAGATTTAATTAGAGAAAGGGAGAATATGAAAAAGTGCAAAGATGACATGAGTTATTCTGAATGTTAAGTTGTTGAAAGATGATTCCCACTGAGGGAAGTACCTGGAGGTGTTTACTTGCATGTCCCTTAGAACATACAGGATATTTGGACTTTTGCAAAGGGTTTTCCAAAAGCTAGGGAGGAGCAGAAAAGTGGTACAGAGGTAGATAGGATTGTGACTGTTTCATAAGTGCTTTGGGAGGATTTGGATGCATTATTTACAGTTATTGTGCCTACGGATTTATTGCATTAATAAGAATATTGTAATGTGGCTAGCGGAAGAGCCACACATAGTTGGTACTAGTTACAATCCCTCACCAATTGTCCTGCAAAAGTATGCTCAAGTAATTAAGCATTTAAAAGAATGGGTTAAAAAAAAACAGGTTAGTCAAAAATCATGAGATTAGTACAAAATGTGGCTCAATTAGTTCATGCATAATACGAGAGATAAATGTAGATTTAGAGCCAACAAAGTGTCATGAATAATCCATCAAAAGAAGGTGTGCTGGGATTTGTTTCAGCTTTTGTGGGGGTTTTACGTCCACAGTTGGGTGCACAGATTTCGCAGAATGTGATGTGTTGGCAACAAAGTCGCTGGATGAAATTCTTGCCTGCGTGAAATTATGCAGTGATTATTGTGGGTTGAAAAATAAATCTATTAAAAAGAAGTTGATGATGTTGCATACTCATTTTTTTCAGAAAGGTGCTCACAGTGTTTTCAAGCTCTGGTGAAGGAAATGGATTCCGCGGTAGAGAGAAAGGTGTTATGATGTTCAAATGAAATCCGGGTTTTTTCACATTTGTAGTAACGATGGCCAATGGAAAAGAACTTGTAGATTTAATGTAAAACAATGTACAAGTGAAACACCAATGATGCCTCAAATGATTCCCATAAACAAAATATGGCTCCAGTGGCACCGAATGAGATAATAGTCAGTGCGCATAACATGCAGAATAGGAGGCAGTTCAACTGAAGTGTGCCTTAACTTAAAACTATAAGTGCAGAATAATGTAATAGGACTGGCATAGAATTTTAAATTTCAGCAAAATCTAGCTCTAATGAAACAATCAGTAATTAGTGATACTTTTCCACAGTTTGCAGCTACACTCTGAGTTGCTTACGAAATGAGTCAGGCACAATGACAGTGCTTGAGGGCGGGAAAAGGTCTGTCTCCTTGGTGCAGTCCTAGAGGTAGACCGGAATGGCCCATTTTTGGTTTATCCAGGTGCTACCTATTCCATAGTTAGACCAGTGAACGTTCCAAAAATACCCCCTCAGGAAAAGAAGTCCAAGTTGTAAACATTTCAAATAAAAAGGTGTTTAGTACATTGTTAGCAAATGCTCCATTAAAAATAGGATCCGCTACAATTAAGCATGCAATTATAAATAGTGAAACAAGCCAAGTAAATCTGTTAGGTAGTGATCCGTAATGTAAGTTGAACACTCGATGGCGTTTGCTTTCAAATAAATGTTCCTCTTGTTGATTTCAAAATTAAATCAACACATATGGAAATTGGTATAGTCCTAGTTCTCCAAGATGAGGACTTAGCTCCAAATTTAATAACAGTGAACAGTTAATAACAGTGAAAAGAGAAGTTTAGGAATTTACAGGAAATGAGATTGAGTTGATTCAAAGTGAAAAACAAGTGGATATCACACTGAAACCAGATACAGTGCTTCCACACATTCCCAAATATATATTTTCTCATGAAGCTGAGGAATGGATTACACCTGTGATTAAAACAATGGTGCAATAAAGCATTTTAAAAGAGGGTTTGGGGAGTCCATGTGGCTTGCACAAACCGAATGTAAAATGGAGATTAGTCCAAGATTTAAGAAATATAAATGAGATAGTAGGTCCATGTTGTCCCAATGTACTTGTTTTCAGCATTTGTTTACATTCCAGCTCTTGAGGATAACCAGTTTTGCATTACAATGTCAAAACAGAATCCTTTTTTGGGCTAGAATCCCTCATGGGCATACAGAACGTCTTTCAATTTTATCCCAAACACTCAAAAGAGATCTAGAATCTTTACAATTGCCTGGCGACTCAGTTTTAGTGCAATACACTGATGATTTTAGGATTGTAGCAAAATCAAAAGGGGGCTGTAAGTTGGACACCACTGCACCAATTGGCTGAAAATGGACATAAGGTTTACCATACAAAGATAACATATTTTCAGAAAAAAGTAATATTTTGGGACATCAAATTTAGAAGGGAATCTGGAAGGTGTCTAAACCACCAACACAGAGAGAAGTGAGATGTTTCTAGAAATGGTTGGCTACTTTTGCCATTGGATTTCAGATTTCTCCTTGATTGTGAAGTCTCTACAGAGACTGACACACAATGACCCGGTGCCTTGGGACGAAGAATCTATAAAAAAATTCCTGGAGCTTAGGCATACCTTCTGTACAGTACCAGCTTTAGAAATGCCTATGAGAAAGATTTGTTTTTATTTACTCTGTCATGGAAAAAGGGTGCTCACTTTCTATTCTCACAACATAACGAGGCAGTGCAAAGAGCCCAATTTCATATATATCTGCCACATTATATCCCATTGCAGCAGCTTTACCTGGCTGTATGAAAAATATTGCAGCAACTGCCATTGCTATATTCCAGAGTGAAACAATAGTCATGGTTTACACGCTTATCGTGGTAGTGCCTCATTCAGTGGAGACATCTATAGATGTAGATATCTTACAGACGCTATTAAGTCAGACCAGTGCATTTAACCAGTAGCCAGTTCACTAAGTATGAGCAAATCATCCTTCCTAGCTGCTGAAAATATTTCAATTAAAAAGGGTACAATTTTGAATCCTGTTATACTTTTACCATTGCCAAGAGATTAAATATACAAAGAAATAAATGAGGTTGAGCAGTACTGTGTTGATGTAACAGGCTTGTGCACTAACTCAAGACTAGAAATTCCAGATTTACTACTGAAGTTAGCTGATTTGATCTTGATCTCATTCGTTGATGTCTCATGTTTGAGGGTTGCCTTTGGGGGTTTAAAAGCAGCATATGCAGTTTGTACATTAACATACATTGTGGAGGCATCATACGTGTGTACGGTAACCTCAGCACAAGTAGCTGAATGGATTGCCATTACCAGAGTTTGCTGCATAGCCGATGAGTTGAGTGTTACAATCTATACTGATAGGCAGCATTGTTTTGTAATGTTGCATGATTTTGGCCAATTGTAGGCTCAGCAAGGTTTCATGACTTCTGCTAGGACCCCAAGTCACAATGCGCCTTGCACTCCTGTTTTGTTACATGCATTGAAAATACTAAAGGAAGTAGCAGTTGTTAAATGGGCTGCACATAAAACTGGAATTACATGATTACATTGGCAGTTTTTCTGAACATGTTGTTGTGTATTGTACATTCATTAGCAACATTGAAGAACAAATGAAAATTTGGAAAACAAAGTTTTGAAGATGTAAATAATTTTAAGAGACATACAGAATGAAATGCCAGTTGGGGAAAAGAAAAAGTAGGAAAAAACAGGATGCAAGTAAGATAAACTATGGATATGTACTAGTGGGAGATTTCTCTTGCCGGATTCATTGCTACTACAAATGCAGAGACTAATTCACAGACCTACATATTTAGGACATATGGGGTGGTGGATGTTTAAAAAAAGATCATGTTATCTTTGGTAATGCTCTTTCTGGTAGAGACTATCTAGTTGCAGATTCCTCTCCTTTTGAATATTCCCCAGGTGTAAGACAGGATTCAGAAACTTTTCAGCATTACCTCTGCATGCCGGTGGCGCTATGTGGCTCTGCAGCAATGCCATTCCACGGAAATGAAGTGCAGTGGCCAAACCCGTTCAAACCTGTTCAAAAGTGTTCAGATTCCTAGACTTGGGATCTTATTAATGGGTACAGTCTAATTAAAGAATGGGGTTAATGGGAGGGTCAGTGAGGAATCTGCAGCTAGAGAGAGTCTTTACCAGAAAAAAAGTGTTACCAATGGTAAATAACTTGAGTTTCTGACAGAGACTTCTACCTGCATATTCTTCACGTTTTTGCATAGATACTAAGGCAGTACCTAATTGGAGTTGGGCTGTGAATGAAATCAAGCCAGAAAGTCCAACAGAACTAAGTGGGCAAAATGTCCTTCTCAGTTGACCTGAATGTCCAGACACTAGTTCTTCATAAAAGTATGGAGGGATGCCCATGTAGCCACCTGACAAATGTCTAGGACAGGGACTTTGCATGCTAACATAGTGGAAGCAGCTTTACCAGCCTCCCTTTGATGGATGGAAGGAACGCCAAACAAAGGGCCCTCAGATCCAGAAGATTGATGTGGAGCTGAGACTTCTGATACCACTGCAGAGCCTACATATGCCACCTGGTGTGCTTGAAAAGCAGAATGCAGGAGACCAACAGTACCACCAGACTCATAGTTTATCTCACTGAAATCCAGGACTGAGGCTGAATCAGGTCTGACTTTGACACATTGATAGTAAACCCCAAAGAAGACAGGAGGTTCACTGTAGTCTGGATGTGGTTGCCTAGGGTGAGCCCACCTACAAAAGCTAGTCGAGGAGGTACGGGAAGACTGGCACCCCTGAACTTCGAAGATGTGCTGCCACCAGCACCATCACTTTCATTACCCCCCCTGAGGCACTAGTAAGTTGAAAAGGGACCACAGCAAATCGTAAATAATTCTGTCCCACCACCAAACGCCTATATCCTATAACAGATATCTTGCTAGTCCAACGGCAACATACAGGGCCTGATTACAACTTTGGAGGAGGTGTTAATCAGTCCCAAAAGTGACGGTAAAGTGACAGATATACCACCAGCCGTATTACGAGTCCATTATATCCTATGGAACTCGTAATACGGCTGGTGGTATATCCGTCACATTTGGGACGGATTAACACCTCCTCCAAAGTTGTAATCAGGCCCACAGTCTCCAGGATCTGGGGCAGGAAAGACCTGGGCCAATGTGAGCATTTTGAATGTTTCCTTCTAGAGCAGGGATCTTCAATCTAGGGGGCAGGCCCCCCAGTAGGGCTCAAGTGAACACAAGGGGACGCCAGGCTCTGGCCAAAGCATTTATCCTAATAACAGGGCTTTGTTTTGAGCTGAATAAACTAGGCAGCAAAAAAACGCTCTCTAATGGGCCATCACTAACAGGTTTTGTTATTTATATTCAAGCTGGGAGTAGGTCTCAAAAGGGAAGGGACTCCAAATACACTTCAAAACGTCCACCCCTACTTCTAATAATCACACTGTGGATACTTTTACATGTTAGTAAGGCCTGCCTGACCAGAATAGTACGTTTGGGGAGTGGGGCCAAGATGGCATCGAGGACAGACGGTCCTTGAACGAGCTCTGTCCTGGCCCCAGAGAAATCCTGGGAAAACATCTGTATGCCTCCTAGTCTGGCCCCCGGGCTACAGGGAGGTGCTGCAGACCCGCCGCGAAGACAGTGAAGGCGGGAGCAACCAGGCCCATCCTGTCTATCCTGTCGGGGGCAGGCTGGTGATTTTGGGGCCTGATGCACCCCTGCCCTGGACGAAAAGACGCCTGCCTAGGTCCAGGAGACATCGGAATGGTCACCCGGGCGGTGAGGGCCTGAGTGTACCCCCTTTTCTACCCTCCCACCCCCCCTGGAGACGATCGGATGAGGAGGGGCGGGGCAGGAGGAGATTGGGAGAGACAGATGTCCCCTGTGAAGGCCGGGCCAGAGGTGAAGCGTGTGAGTGAGATGGACGCCACCCCGGGTTCAGGTTGAGAGCGCGCCAGAGGAAGGGGAGGAGAGGCCTCTGCCCGGACCGCTTTGCTTTGGGTCCCCACTCCAGGTGGAGTATGCAGAGGGAGATAGATGTTCCCAGTGAGGGCCTGTGAGGTTTGAGGTGACACCGAGAGGAGAGGCGGGGTGTGGGGCCACCCCTCCTCCTACTTTCCACTGCTCCGGCTAGGACTTGGATCCCCCCCTCCCCTACTGAAGTGATGGGACAGTGGGGTGTGGACTGGCTTTGGGACCTGAGATCTGGGTCTGGTCGGATGAGGAGCGGCGGGGTCAGAGGAGGCCGGGCATGGCTGGCGTCTGACTTCGGCAACGGCCATAACTAGTGAGAGACTGTGTCCTCATCCACCCCCCCGCATGCACCCCAGAGAGAATGAGATATTGGGGGGGGTAGCCTGGCCAGACCCTGCTCTTGAACCGCTCAGAGACTGTGTTGGAAGTGACTGAGACTGGTGTGGCTGGTGACCGCCTGAACTCAGTGCCTAGACATGGGAGTATGGAGCGCTATTATGAGGGTGGTGACCCTGCCACCACCGGCCATGGAGCCTCCGGCGGTGCCCGACAATGCTGCCCTTCTATCGGCAATTCAGTTGTCCAGGGAGGCTCTGGAGGGACGCGTGGGAGCGGTACGCTCAGAGGTCTCCCTCTTGCGCCAAGACCTCTGGAATGTGGCAGAATAGGTCACTCTGGCAGTGACAGGGATATCGGGCCTGGGGGATACGGCGTAGGACCTCCATAAGGAAAAGGCGGAGACTAGGGTCCTTAAGAAGGATATTATGTGGCGGTTGGAAGATGCAGAAAACCGGGCCCAGAGGAACTATCGGAGATTTGTGGGTTTCCTGGAAGGAACCAAAGGTCAAATGCGGGCTGGTTTTTGGATGCATGGCTACCATGAGTCTTGCCGCCAGAGACGTTCTCGACCTCTTTTGTGATTGAGCGCACCCATCGGGCTTTAGGGTGTGTGCCCCCCACCCCGGGAGCCCCTCCCAGGCCATGATTGCCAGTTTCTTAAACTTCCAAGATCGGGATATGATTTTGATGAATGTTTGCAAGCTGGGAAAAGTTTGTCATGAGATTTCAAAAATCCTCATTTTTCCCGACTACACCAGGGAGTTCCAGAGGTAGCGATGCACATTTGACTCCGTAAAGGCTAAGCTCTGCAGCCTCCGTTTACAATACATGTTCCTCATCCCAGCCAAACTAAAAGTTATGTTTCAGGAGAAAACGTTTTTCTTCCAGTCCCCAGAAGGCCTGGGGGTGGCGCCCTCAACTGTCTGGGAGGGGTAGCCAGGAGGTGGGCAGAAGGCCCGGGGACAACATGGACACAGGATCACGGGACTGGTCACGGCCCAGGAGGAGGGGCCAGAGGAGACAAAGAGGAGATGGAGACACGACCTCGAGACTGAGACGATTGACAAAGAGTGTAGCGGCATCACGTGACTCTAAAGAAAGTCGAGCCATGGTTATCCGGAGGAGAGACAGAAGAGAGGGCTCGGCTCTATGCATAGAGTGTACAGGCCCGTGCGCAGACACTGGGTCTTCTCATCCGTTGTTGGTGTCCATCAGTCAACTAAAAACTGAGGAAACGGTCCTTGTGGCTGAGGGGGACGACAAGACTGTGGAGGCGGCACTGTGATAAGGGGCCGAAGGAGAGTAGACTGACTGTTCTTGCACCACCCCATGTAAGGAGGAGAAGAAGTTTGTGTTGGAGCGCTCGCCATACACAACGTAACTTTGCCTGTTTTAAGGGTCGAGTCTGGGAGCCTTGTTCTTCCAGGAGGAGACCCATGAGTTGTAGTTCTGAATTGAAGAGGTGGGGGTGGGTGAAGGGTTGTTGTATGGGGGTTAGTACTCACAGGGGCCTAAGGGCCTAAGGGAGGTGGGGTGGAAGTTTGTTTTGATGGGGTTTGTTCTTTGCCTGTTTATGTTAACTATAGAGAAGCCACAGACCATATGCAAAATAGGTCTCTCCTAATGAACTAGTGGAATCTAGTTGTCCCGTCCACGTGCTCGGAAGTCCTATATGGGAGGTCCTTCCCTCATTTAACACAATCCTTCTTTGATTACAATGACCCTGTGAGTGATTTGCCTTCCCCCCCAGTAGACCCACGGGCCTTCTCTGTTCTATCGTGGAATGTAAATGGACTCAGGGACAGGGTCAAACGTGGTTTGGTGTCTCAATACATAAAGAGATTACACCTAGATGTTGTTTTTTTACAGGGGACACATCTTAAGAGCACCAGGTGTAGATTTCTGGGTAGAGGGCCCTATGTTACGTTGGCACATGCAGGCTCAACTTCTGGCTCCAGGGGAGTGGCGATATTGATCCATACTCCCCCCCTTTTCGTCTGTAGACAGACCCAGCAGGTAGATACGTGGGGGTATAGGGGCTTTGGAATAGGGGCTTTGAGGTAGACAGAAAGTATTGTTTTTAAGTGTTTATGCCCCACCCAGACGTCAAGCTTCTGTGCTGGAAAAGCTAGCAGAAATTCAATTGGAGGCAGACTCATCGATCCATGTGGTGAGAGTGACTTTAATGATGTAATGTAGACGGAGCGGGATCGCTCTGGGATGTCTAGGGGAGCTGGCCCACATACTTTATTGTATTGCTTTGCGGCAACACTGGGACTGTCGACCTGTGGCGCCGTGCCCATCCCACCGATCTGAAATACTCCTACTTTTCTGGGGCCCATGAGGTCTTTTCTAGAATGGATTATATTTTTGCCCCCGCGGGGAGTGGAGGCTGTCCACCAAGTGGACTATTTGGCCCAGGGTTTGTCAGACCATTTTTCTCTCATGTTATGGATTGGGAGGCAAAACGGGAGATCTGGGACCTGCCGGACCATGAGGTGACACATGGGCTCCGAGTAGGCACTGAACTGTATTTCTGGGAAAACTCGGGGTCGGTTGAATCCCCGGTGGTGCTCTGGGAGGCGCAAAATACAGTGATCCGGGATAGTGCTCAGAACTTAGTGCCACGGAAGAGAACAGAGCTAGAGTTAGAGGAGGCCCTGGCACAGGTTCCAACCCCTCTTGCCCTTCGCCAATTGAAGCCAGTTAGGGTGGAGTGTAGGGAAACGGAGGAGATGCAGAGTAGAACTCAGATGCGCACCGCCCAAAACAGACTGTATGAAACAGGTTATAAAGTATGGAAACTCCTGGCTTGGCTGGGTTCTAAGGAAATGGAAGCGAGTTAGGTAGACGAGGTTGAGACCCAGGAGGAGGTTAGGGTTTCCTCAAATAAAGAAATTGCAGAGGCCTTCGCCGGTTACTATCGGGCTTTATACCAGGCTTGCCAGTTACAAAATCCACACCGAATTAGGGAATACTTACAATACATAGTGGTCCCAGTCTTAGATGCTGAGGCCCGGGTGACTTTAGATGGGGGCATAACTCTGGAGGAGGTTAAAACAGCCATGACAAGGCTGCACTCAGGGAAAGCAGCAGGCCCTAAGGGGTTCCCAGCAGACCATTTCAAGAGGCTGGGCAATCTCTTAGCCCCCTATCTTCTTACTATGTTCCTGGAGGCAAGAAGCCAGGGCACACTCCCTCTGGACCTGAGGAAAGCTGAAATAGTGGTCATCCATAAGGAAGGACGGCCTATATTCATGACACATAAGGTGGTCCTCTGCCATGCCTGAAATTTGGGGAGGGTGACTGGGATCTATCAGGCTGATATGGAGCGTTGGGGGGGCCTCTCACTTACTTTGATGGCTCTTGTGGCTATGTTTAAGATGATCCCTCTACCGAATGTAGGAAGCTGGCTCTGTATATACTAAAACAAAATGAGATATAGGCGGTCATTACAACATTGGCGGTAAAAGGCGCTTACCGCCATGCAGAAGACCGCCAACACACCGCCGCGGAATTCCGCCACAGCTATTATGACCCACATCTTGGAATCCGCCAAAAGTCAGACACCCACACAAGTCCGCCACAAAAAAGGTCAGTGATAAACTGGCGAAAACAAAACCTCCACCGTCACACCAACAGAAATACGCCCACACTATCACGACACATGAATCCACGCGGCGGTCTTTCAACCGCGGTATACCATTGGCGGTACACACCGCCGCACTCAAAATACACACACTCTTACAAAACACAACCACGTTGGACAATTCAAAATACACACACCTGATACACATACAGACAACACTCCCACACATCCAATACAATATAAAACACACACCCACATCACCCACAAACCCCTACTTCCATAAATTCCGAAAGAAGGCCAGAGAGAGACACCACCAGCAAGAATAACAGCATCCACCAGAAACAACACTAGCAATCACATGCACTCAACACCATCACCCACACAACTTCCACGCACCTCACACAACACACCACCACATATCACCACACTTATCACCACACACTCTACCCCACACATCACCTACACCACCCCATGGCACGGCAAAGACACCCCAGGTTCTTGGAGGAAGCTCAGGGTCATGGTGGAGGAAATCGTCCGGGTAGAGCCACAGCTATTCGGATCACAGGTGCAGCACACCTCCATAGCTGGGAAGATGGAGCCATGGCGAAGAATAGTGGACAGGGTCAACGCAGTGGGACAGCATCCAAGAAATTGGGAGGACATCAGGAAGAGGTGGAACGACCTACGGGGAAGGTGCGTTTCCGTGGTCTCAAGACACCAAGACACCACCTGGCGGTTCAGCGGACTGGCGGCGGACCCCCGCCTCCTCCCCCACAACTAATAACATGGGAGGAGCAGGTCTTGCCAATTCTGCATCCTGAGGGCCTCGCAGGAGTAGGTGGAGGAATGGACTCTGGTAAGACAAAGCTTTACTATTACATCCCCCACCCTACCTGCATGCTATGACATACCCTCACCCTCACCCCTAGCACCCCAACTCCTCACATATGTCCCAACATCACAACCCACACATCCCAACACCAAGTCCTGCATGCAACAACAAAGCATGGACACCCATCACCAAAGCATGCCCACTGCACATACCCATACACCCCCCTAAACCATCATCACACAAGCTCCAACACAGGAATGTTAGCACTGGGGTACACGGTCACCCACCCATTGCACACCATTACACACACAGATTTAATAAGCATCCTTTTATACCCCTACCCAACGTCACCGGACAGGAGGGTACACACATGTCCACACCACCAACAGAAGAGGCCCACAGTGATGACAGCACCTCTGTCCAACTGGATCTAGATGACCAGCCCGGACCATCGGGGACCTCTGGACAGTCGGTTCCCCTCACACAGGCACAGGCCACCACAGACCTTCCCCCCTCTGGAAACACCAGCACAGCACCCACCCAGCGGGCCCATACCTCTGTTCCCAGGACAAGTCAATCAGCTGTGTGTCCACCACTACAGGCAACCCAGGATAACCCACTACCCCAACAACAACAGGGACCTGGAGTCAGTGGTAGTGGGCACACGGTCCAGGGGACAGAGGCCCAGGAACACAGGTGAACTGGGAGGGCTGCTGTGCGACAGGGGGCGGACAGGCCAAGGGAACCCACTCTCCACGAGGCCCTCTCCTCCATCATGGGAGCCTACCACCACTCCCAGGAGACGATGGCAACGGTAATGGCCAAGTTTCAGGAGACCCAGCGCATGAAGGAGGAACAGTATATAGGCTTCAGGGAGGAACTCAGAACCATCAGCTCCACCCTGGGCACCATCGTAGGGGTGCTGAAGGAAGTACTCAACACCAGGAGGGACACTGTGGCACTACAAGGGGCCCCTGACACTAGCATGGACGATGAACTGCCCACCACCTCCGCCGGCGCTAGTGGACAGGACGCCCCGCCACAGAACCACCACACCAACACCCCACCCCCTGCAGAGGGAGAACCACCCGCAAACGGTCCCTGAGATCCAGGACAAAGACAGAGCATGATGCCAAGTTACCCGCCAAGAAATGAGACCACCCTGATTGTTATCCTACTGTCCCACTTTGTCACCCTGTCCATAATTAAACTGCCCCAGCTCCACTTCTTATGCCCATATGGGCAATGCACCTGTGAGACTAATAGACTGGACTCTGCCATGGACACTCCTCCGCCATCACCCCTCACCATTTCACTACCCCCTCCAATATTGAGCATTTAAATAAACACACCTAAAGCACCCAATGATCTGGAGTCTGTCTGTGATTTCGAAATAGTGTATTAGCAATTACAGTGACAAAACGTTTTTTAAATAGTAATGTCAACATACCTATGTCACACAGCTCTAGTCCATGAGGAATCTAAGCAGATGTCACACAGTGGGACCCACATCTGTGAAATCGTAAGGGAAAGTGACAACTCAGTGACCATGCACTGGGTGAAAACGACAGACAGGAGAGAGGTAGTAGTGTCAAAGTACATGAAGTAGGCAGGTGTGTATTCCTACCTGTGTCTCACTTGAAATATTGCAGGATCACTGAGTCCCTGTTGTGCATGTCTTCTTCCTCTGCTTCCTCCTCATCACTGTCCACAGGCTCCACAGCTGCAACAACACCGCCATCTGGACCATCCTCCTGCAGAAAAGGCACCTGTCATCGCAAAGCCAAGTTGTGAAGCATACAGCAGGACACGATGATCTGGCACGCCTTCTTTGGTGAGTAGAATAGGGATCCACCTCTCATATGGAGGCACCTGAACCTGGCCTTCAGGAGGCCGAAGGTCCGATCCGTCACCCTCCTAGTTCGCCCATGGGCCTCATTGTAGCGTTCCTCTTCCCTTGTCCAGGGATTCCTCACTGGGGTCAGTAGCCATGACAGGTTGGGGTAACCAGAGTCACCTGCAAATGGCGAGGGACAACTGTTAGACACACACTAACCTGGAGGGATAACCCCAGACAACCATTCCCACTGACTTGCTTCCAGGTGCTCACCTAATAGCCACACACGGTGCCTCTGGAGTTGACCCATCACATAAGGGATGCTGCTATTCCGCAGGATGTAGGCGTCATGCACTGAGCCAGGGAACATGGCATTCACATGGGAGATGTACTGGTCTGCCAAACATACCATCTGTACATTCATAGAATGATAACTCTTCCGGTTTCTGTACACCTGTTCACTCCTGTGGGGGGGGACCAAAGCCACATGGGTCCCATCAATGGCACCTATGATGTTGGGGATATGTCCCTGGGCATAGAAATCACCTTTCACTGTAGGCATCCTCCACCTGAGGAAAAACGATGTAGCTCCGCATGTGTTTCAGAAGGGCAGACAACACTCTGGACAATCCGTTGGAAAACATAGGCTGGGACATCCCTGATGCCATGGACACTGTTGTTTGAAATGACCCACTTGCAAGGAAATGGAATACTGACAGCACCTGCACATGAGGGGGGATTCCTGTGGGATGGCGGATTGCTGACATCAGGTCTGGCTCCAACTGGGTACACAGTTCCTGGATTGTGGCACGGTCAAGCCTATAGGTGAATATCAAATGTCGCTCCTCCACTGACGACAGGTCCACCAACGGTCGGTACACCGGAGGATGCCGCCATCTCCTCACATGTCCCAGTGGACGGTGCCTATGAAGGACAACAGCGAGCACAGAGTCAAACAACTCAGAGGTACGTACCCACAGTTTACCCAGAACACCAATCATACACAAAAGGTGGCCTGTATGTGTGTTGAATCTAGGCCTAGGTATGTGTGACGCAGTTGAAAATGAAGCATGTGGGCCCCTGAAATGGCGGCTGCCTGACCTCTAAAGCGGGACAATGAGATCTGAGGTAACTGCGCTGGCGTTGTACACCGTCGCAGTAGGCAGTCGAAGACCGCGGCGCAATGCTGCATTGGTTAACATTGGACCCTATGGGTCCCAGGAGCCAATGACGATGTACGCCGGTGGTGATGGTACGCACCGCCGCGGATGTGACCGCCATTTTCTATCTGTTCAATCACTCGATACCTGATCTTCGACAGGAGGACCTACACTGCAAGTGCTGCTGTGACCTCGGTCTGGAAGAGACAATGGCTCGTGCGTCTGGGCAAAGGGCCCCTGCCTTCACATCGGAGGAGTTGGAGAAGCTCGTGGATGGGGTCCTCCCCCAGTACACGCTACTCTACGGTCCTCCAGACAAACAGGTAAGTACACAGGGAGCATGTTGTATGGGCTATGCCTGTGTGGAGAGGGCTGGATGTAAGAAGGAAGGGGGCAGAGTGCTGCGTGCATGAAAGACGGTGAATGCATGTGCCACATGGCAAGGGTAGGGATGGGGGCCAATCACTTTGACGGTGCAGTTGGTAATGACTTCTCTTCTTCCCCTGTACATTTCATGTAGGTCAGCGCCCACCAGAAGAAAGATATTTGGCGTGCCATCTCCAGGGACGTCCGGACCCTGGGGGTCTACCACAGACGGAGCACCCACTGCCGGAAAAGACGGGAGGACATTCACCGCTGAAGCAAGAAGACGGCAGAGGCTCAGCTGGGGATGGCCTCCCAACGTGGGAGGGGTGCCCGTCGCACCATGACCCCCCTGATGTTCAGGATCCTGGCGGTGGCCTACCCGGAGTTGGATGGGCGCTTGAGGGCATCACAGCAGACACAAGGGGGTGAGTACACTCTCATTCTGCTGACTTTGCGCGCAGTGGAGGTGTCTGGGTGGGGGAGGAGTGCTGTGGGTTTCCCTAGGCAAGGGCGAGTTCCGTAGGCAAGGCCCCTCCGTAAGGCAGGCCATGTGGCACCCCACCCCACCTCTTTAGAGTGCCAAGTACACCTAGTCATGCCCCTGTGTCATCTATGTGTGCAGATGTCGTCCATAGCCTTGTAGGCCATTTCCCAGGAACTGAACAGTGGAGCTCAAGAGCGCGGCGTAGTGCAGGGGGCTTCTGTGTCTGTCGTGTCCGCCAACGGTAGCGGTAATCCATGCACTCAACATGTCTTTCTTCTGTCGTCCCCCCCCTTTTCGTGGTCTCCCTGTTCTTGTGTGCATTAGCAGCATCAGGTGGAGGAGCAGTGGCACCGGAGCAGGAGGGAGCTGCATCCCACATGGCCCTGGAGGGTGAGACTACAGACCCAGAATTCACCAGTGGGACGGAGGGCGAGGGGAGCTCCACGGCGGGGACAGGAGCTGACACCAGCGACACGGACTCCTCCTCTGATGGGAGCTCCCTTGTGGTGGCGGCAACATCTGTGCCCCCCGCATCTACAGGTACAGCTGCCACCCCCCTACCAGCACCGCCCTCCCAGCAGCCCCTCAGCCTTTGCCCCGTGCCCGCTCACCCAGGAGGGTGGGCATCACCTTCGCCCCAGGCACCTCAGGCCCTGCCCCAGTCACCCCTGCTGCCCTCAGTGAGGAGGCCATTGACCTCCTCAGGTCCCTCACTGTTGGGCAGTCTACCATTTTGAATGCCATCCAGGGTGTAGAAAGGCAGTTGCAACAAACTAATGCATTCCTGGAGGGCATTCATTCTGGTCAGGCGGCCCTTCACCGAGCTTTTCAAACTCTGGCCTCAGCACTGATGGCAGCCATTGTCCCCGTCTCTAGCCTCCCCCCTCCAACTTCCTCCACCCAGACCCAATCCCCTGTACCTCTGCCTATCCCAAGCACACCATCATTCCAGCCTGCACACACCTCAACACACAAGGGAAGCTCAGGCAAACATAAGCACCACACATCCCACAGGCACTCACGCAAGCAACACACACATGCAGACACACCAACATCCACTGCCTCCACTGTGTCCCCCTCCTCGTCGTCTCCCTCCTCCCTCCCAGTCTTGTCTACACTCACACCTGCATGCACTACCTCTACAGCCACTACGTCCCTCTCCAGCACACCCACCACCACACCCCGCTCACGTGCAGTCAACACCCCCACTACCATTCACACGTCTCCTGTGTCCTCTCCCAGTGTGTCTGTGACACCCCCTCCCACAATACACAAACGCAGGCACACACCCACCCAACAGCCATCCACCTCACGACAGCCTCCAGCGCATGCACCTTCACCCAAAGTCAGCAAACGAACACCTCCTACAACCACCACCTCTTCCTCCACTCCCATACCCCCTCCAGCTACCCGTCCCAGTGTGTCCAAAAAACTTTTCCTGTCCACCCTTGACCTTTTTCCCACACCTCCCCCACCCCGTCCATCTCATAGGTCCCGAAGTAGCACCTCAGCCAAAACATCTCCGGGACCAGTGGTGCCTGTAGCCACCAGGACAGCCAGCGTGGCACGGAGCCACAGCACAGACAGTCCCCCACCTGTGAAGCATCAGAAGTTGGCCAGTGGCCGGCGGGAGAGGGGGAAGACTCCAGCCACCAAAGTCGCTCCCAGGGGTCCCGGTGGGAGTGTGGAGTCAGCTGTGACACCTTCCAAGGTGGGGAAGGGCCACAAGAAACCCGGCAAGTCTGGGAAGAGCTGCATGGCGGAGAAGACCACCATCATCCCCGCTGCCCAGGAGGCTACCGCCAGCCCGAGCTCAGCTGCCCAGGAGGCCACCGCCAGCCCCAGCGCAGCTGCCCAGGAGGCCACCGCCAGCCCCAGCACAGCTGCCCAGGAGGCCACCGCCAGCCCCAGCACAGCTGCCCAGGAGGCCACCGCCAGCAAAAGCCACGCTGGGCCATGAAGGACCGCCAGCAAAAGCCCCGCTGGGTCATGAAGGACTGCCAGCAAAAGCACCGCTGGGCCATGAAGGACCGCCGTCTCAAGCACCGCTGAACATGGCACCGCCAACTCAAGCACCACTGAACAGGGCGCCGCCAACTCAAGCACCGCTGAACAGGGCACTGCCGTCTCAAGCACCGCTGAACAGGGCACCGCCAACTCAAGCACCGCTGAACAGGGCACCGCCAACTCAAGCAGCTCTGAACAGGGCACCGCCAACTCAAGCAGCACTGAACAGGGCACCGCCAACTCAAGCAGTGCTGAACAGGGCACCGCCAACTCAAGCACCGCTGAACAGGGCACTGCCAACTCAAGCACCGCAGAACAGGGCACCGCCAACTCAAGCACCGCTGAACAGGGCACCGCCAACTCAAGCACCGCTAACCCATGAGCGGCAGGGGCACTGACGCAACTGGGTCCGTCACGGGGTGAGTGATGCACTCTGGGCACCAGTCCCCCTCCAGAACCAGTGGAGAGATCCATCCACTACCTCTGTCCTTCACAGGATGAAGCACTCTGGGCACCAGTCCCCCTCCAGAACCAGTGGAGACTGTCATCCACTACCTCTGTCCTTCACAGGATGAAGCACTCTGGGCACCAGTCCCCCTCCAGAACCAGTGGAGACTGTTATCCACTTGAGAGACTGTGGCTTTGCACTCGCCAGGAAGGATTGAACAGTGGGCAAACCACCCACTGTAGAGACTTGAGAGACTGTGGCTTTGCACTCCCCAGGATTAAACAGTGGGCAAACCACCCACTTGGGAGACTTAAGAGACTGTGGCTTTGCACTCCCCAGGATTGAACAGTGGGCAAACCACCCACTTGGGAGACTTGAGAGACTGTGGCTTTGCACTCCCCAGGATTGAACAGTGGGCAAACCACCCACTGTAGAGTCTTGTGAGACTGTGGCTTTGCACTCCCCAGGATTGAACAGTGGGCAAACCACCCACTGTAGAGACTTGAGAGACTGTGGCTTTGCACTCCCCAGGATTGAACAGAGGGCAAACCACCCACTGTAGAGACTTGAGAGACTGTGCCTTTGCACTCCCCAGGATGTAACAGTGGGCAAGTGGCCCCTTTGTGGATTTGGCGTCGTGCACTCAAGTGGCTGAGGTGCCCCCCCTTTCCCTCCCCCTGAGGTGCCTGTTTCCTTTCTGTCTGATGCCCCTGCAGTGTTCTCTCCGTCATGGTCGGGGATCTTGTGTGGGCTTCGCCCATACCGTGTGGTCCCAGTGTTCCAGGGATTTTCTTTGTGCAGTACCTGGACTACTATGCATGGTATATATTTTGTACATGGTGTATATATATATATATATATATATTTCTGCCTACTTGTTTGTAATATATTCCGATGGTTACACTCATTTTCTTTGGTCTTTGCATTCTTCTGGGTGGGTTTGGGGGGTTTAACTGTGATGTATTGATATGCATTAGTGTGTGTGTTGTAGTGGGTGAGGGTGGGGGTGAGAGTAGGGGTGTTGCGTGTGTGTGTCCCTGTTTTTTTCCTCCCCCCTCCCCTGTGTTGTAGGTGCAGTACTCACCATGGTCTTCGCCGCCGGCGTTCGTGCTCCTGGTAGAGGAGCAGGAAGACTATCGCAGGTAGGATTTGGAGTTCCGGTTCCTTGGTGTCCTCGTTCCTCGTGGAGTGTGTAGAGGTGAGCATTTTCCCTTCGAAATTCCTGTTTCCGCCGTGTTTTTATCCGCGGTGAATCTGCCCCGGAAAAGGTGGCAGATTGGCCTGTCATAATAGTGTGGGCGGTACTTTGTCTCCCGCCTGTCTGTTGGCGGTGTCTGCCGCGCTGTTTGTTTGTACCACCGTGGTGGTTGGAGTGTTAAAGTGGCTGTCTTTGTTGGCGGTTTCCACCACGGTCGTAATTGCTATTTTTTTACCGCCGGCCTGTTGGCGGTCTTACCGCCGCTTTAACACCGTCCGCCAGGGTTGTAATGACCACCATAGTGTGCACAGAGTCCAGGGGTTTCCCAATAGTCTTGTCAGAGGCAATAATAGATAATACTAATGCTCTATTTGTGGTATTGTGGTCGAGCAGTTAGGCTTACCAGAGGGTAGTGCTAAGAATTTGTTGTACACACACAAGCAATAAACACACCCTCAATGACTTAACTCCAGGCCAATAGGTTTTTATATAGAAAAGTATTATTTTGTTAATTTATTTTTAGAACCACAAGATTCATTTAGCAGGTAAGTACATTAAATGAGAGAAACTTTGCATAGTAATTTAGGACTTTGAATGGAATCAATATTGTACACAGTTTTCATTAAAATGGCAAAAAGCTATTTTAAAAGTGGACACTGCAGTTCTCATCAGTTCCTGGGGGAGGTAAGTACAGTACAGTTTCAGAGATAAGTAACACACTTACGGGTTCAATCTCCTGGGTATAGGTAGTCCACCATTGGGGGTTCAAGGCAACCCCAAACACCCAGCACCAGCAACACAGGTCCGGTCAGGTGCACCTATGGAGATGGGGGATACTCCGGTTCCAGTCTGCTGGCAGGGAAGTACCTGCATTCTCGGAGGGCAGATCAGGGGGGTTTGGAGAAGTACTGGAGGTGCCCCAAGTAGGCACAAAAACCACACCCTCAGCCGCACGGGGGCGGCCGGGTGCAGTGTTTCAACAGGGCGTCGGGTTCTCAATAGAACTCAATGGAGGGACCCGGGGGTCACTTAGGTGCTGCAGGCAGGGCACGGGGGCCTCTCAGGCAAGCCACTCACTGGGCAAGGGTGAGGGCCGCCTGCTGGTCGTTGCTGCACCAGTGGTCAGTTTCTCTAGGGCCTGGGGGCTGCAGGTGCAGTGCTTCTCCAGGCGTCGGATATCTTTGTCCCGGGCAGTCACAGTCAGGAAGGTCCTCCAGATTTACTCTGCAGACTTCGTTGTGGGGGTGCAGGGAGGTCAGCCCAGGGTGGACGCGTCGTCGGAGTCACCTGGGGTTCCTCTCTGGATACTCTGAACATGGGCGGGGGGCGTCGGGTGCACAGTGTTGGGGACTCACGTTTCTGGAGTGAGGTGGGAGTCCCTTTAAATATGGTTTCTTCTTTCTTGATTGGACAGGTCCGCAGTCCATTGGAGTTCTTGATCCTTCTTGGGTGCAGGACAGTCCTCTGAGTCAGCAGAGGTCGCTCGGCCCGCAGGATGCGTCGCTGTGGTGCAGGTTCTCTGAAGTAGGAGACAGGCTGGTAGGGCTGGGGCCAAAGCAGTTGTCGTCTTCCTTCTTCTCTGCTGGGTTTTTCAGGTCAGCAGTCCTTCTTCTTTGTAGTTCATCAGGAATCTGATGATCTGGATTCAGGGTCGCCCCTAAATACTAAATTTAGGGGTGTGTTAGGGTTAGAGGGCAGTAGCCAATGGCTACTGTCCCTGAGGGTGGCTACACCCTCCTTGTGCCCACTCCCTCTGGGGAGGGGAGCAAATCCCTATCCCTATTGGTCCTAATCCTCCAAAGCAAGATGGAGGATTTCTCAAGGAGGGTGTCACTTCAGCTCTGGTCACCTTAGGGTGGACCTGGCTGAGGGGCTGACTCCTCCTTGTTTTTCTCATTATCCCTCTGGACTTGGCGCCAAAAGTGGGGCCTCGTCCGGGGGCGGGCATCTCCACTGGCTTGGAGTGCCCTGGGGGCACTGTAACACCAAGCATGAGCCTTTGAGGCTCAGCGCCAGGTGTTACAGTTCCTGCGGGGGGAGGTGTGAAGCACCTCCACCCAGTGCAGGCTTTGTTTCTAGCCCCAGAGAGCACAAATACTCTCACCCCAAGGGGTCAGAAACTCGTCTCTCAGTGGCAGGCTGGCACAGTCAGTCAGTCCTGCACTGAAGGATTGGGTAAAATACAGGGGGCATTTTTTTATAAATCCAACACTGGCTTCAATGTGGGTTTATTATTCTGAGAAGTTGATACCAAACTTCCCGGTATTCAGTGTAGCCGTTATGAAGCTGTGGAGTTCGTTTTGACAAACTCCCAGACCATATACTTAATATGACTACACTGCACTTACAATGTCTAAGAATGGACTTAGACACTGTAGGAGCATATTGCTCATGCAGCTATGCCCTCACCTGTGGCATAGTGCACACTGCCTTAGGGCTTTAAGGCCTTCTAGAGGGGCGACTTCCCTATGCCACAGGCAATGTTTTGTGTGCATGGCACCCTGAGGGGGATGCCATGTCGACTTTGTCTTTTTCTTACCACCAACACGCACAATCTGCAATGGCAGTGTGCTTGTGTTAGGTGAGGGGTCCCTTAGGGTGGCACAACACATGCTGCTGCCCTTAGGCATCTTCCCTTGTCACAGGGCCCTTGGTACCACTGGTACCTTTTACAAGGGATTTATCTGTGTGCCAGGGGTGTGTCAATTGTGGAAACAATGGTACATTTTTAGTGAAAGGACACTGGTGTTGGGGCCTAGTTAGCAGGGTCCCAGCACACTCTCAATCAAGTCAGCATCAATATCAGGCAAAAAAGTAGGGGGGGGGGGGTAACTGCAACAATGAGCCATTTTCCAACACCAAAGTTACTGTGGGGGTCATTCGGACCCCGGCGGTCATGGACCGCCGGGGCCAGGGTTGGCGGGAGCACCGCCAACAGGCTGGCGGTGCCCCGCAGGGCATTCTGACTGCGGCGCTTTGGCCGCGGTCAGAAGAGGAAAACCGGCGGTCTCCCGCCGGTTTTCCGCTGCCCATAAGAATCCTCCATGGCGGCGCAGCTCGCCGCGCCGCCATGGGGATTCTGACACCCCATACCGCCATCCTGTTCCTGGTGGCTCTGCCGCCAGGAACAGGATGGCGGTATGGGGTGTCGTGGGGCCCCTGGGGGCCCCTGCAGTGCCCATGCCAATGGCATGGGCACTGCAGGGGCCCCCGTAAGAGGGCCCCACTTTGTATTTCAGTGTCTGCTTTGCAGACACTGAAATACGCGACGGGTGCAACAGCACCCGTCGCACCTTCCCACTCCGCCGGCTCCATTCAGAGCCGGCATCCTCGTGGGAAGGTTGATTTCCACTGGGCTGGCGGGCGGCCTTTTGGCGGTCGCCCGCCAGCCCAGTGGAAATCCCAGAATCACCGCAGCGGTCTGACGACCGCGGTGCGGTGTTCTGGCGGGGGTACTTTGGCAGGCGGCCTCCGCCGCCCGCCAAGGTAAGAATCAGGGCCTGTATGTCTTACAAAATACATATTACTGGATCCCCCTAGAATTCTTCTGGGCCCTGGAGCAGGATGCATGGCATTTTCTGTGGGAGAAGAAGCACCAACGAATTGTGATTAAAACACTGCAGAATAATCAATATAGTGGGGGCCTGTCCCTGCCAGATGTAGGGGCATACTGGTGGGCGGCGCATTTGATCAATGTTAACGATTGGATTTATGCCCACGGAGACCATCCTACTTTTAGGTTAGAAAGAATGCAGTGGGAGGGGAAATCGTGTCTTCATTACTTATATGGAGGTGGGGGAGTGAGTCAGCTCCTACCCACTACCCGGGCGGCTCTTGGGGCTTGGTCCAGAGCCACCAGGGTGCTGGGATGGATGCGCAGAGCCACCAAGAAGACCCCCCTGTGGGAAGGAGGCTGGCTGCCGCAAATCGGTAAATTGACTGGCTTCGAGGCGTGGGATCGCGTCGGAATTTCCATCCAAGGACATGTGTTAGGAGGCAGGATCTCATGCTCTTTGAATTATTATGGGCCGCATATGGGCTCAACAAGACGCAGTTCTTCCACTATGCTCGATTGAGACATGCTTGGAGGGTGAATGGCTCCCGGGGGAGGGAATACTGGAATATGCTCCACTGGAAGGTAGACTGTTGACAGACGATGTAAATATTAAAGCCGTCACTATGGTGTATAGGACCATGGGAGGCTGACTTAGGGGAAATGGAGGATATAGACTGGGAAGCAGCATTGATGTTTCCATAAGAAGTAGGCTACAACTAATCCAGTTCAAGATCCTTCATAGGGTCAACTATGATAGATGCGTCTGCATACTATGGGGCAGACATAACACTCGAATTGTATATGATGTCAGGGGCAGATTGGCACCTTTTTACATATCATTTGGGATGCCCTGTTATACAGGAATACTGGTCGAAGATCGTGGGGTAGCTGCAGGGGGTGGTTGTGGAGCGGATCCACTTTGACCCCAAATTTATTCTACCAGAAATCCCCAACGATGTTGACCCGGGGCAAGCTCATATTCTCCAATCTTGGGTTGGTAGTGGCTAAGAGGGATGGTGCCCGTCTTTGGGGATCATAACTCTGCCCCATGGTAGACACATGGAGGAGAGGAATGGATGGAGTTATGATGGTCAAAAAGGTAACATGCACAAACAGAGGCTGCCTGCGAAGGTTTGGGAGGGTCTGGGGAGCCTGGATGGGGTACCATTCATTACATGTATAGGGATGTATGGACTATGGATCCACTGGAGCTTGCTGCCGACTGTAAACTATGGACTGCTGGAGGGTGGAGGGACTGGGAACCATATGATGGGGGAAGAGACCAATTATAGATATCCTTAAGGATATTTTTGAGTGTCTGGGAGTAGGGTTTGGGGTGTGGAGGGGACTATTGTTGTTCTTTTCCCCTTACACTGGTGCTGATGTAAAGTGCTGTTCTGTATATATTCTCTGGATCTGGTATGCACCTGTTGAAAATTTTATAAAAAGAGTTATTAAAAAAAAAGAATAGTATGTTTGGTATTGTGTATTTGATTGCATTCTTAAAACAGTAACAGAACTTAACTGCAATGTTTAAATAAGGTTAGACATGTTTAAAGACTGCCAATTTAATAGACAAATTGTGAAACATTTGGAGGGGAGCCACTGGGTGGAGTGGTATTAAAAAGTTTGAAGACCACTGTTCTAGAGGAAGGCATTGAGTGTGCAGGTCTGAAGTAGTCTGGAGGCCTCGCTCCTTTTTGGGCATCATAAAGTTGTGGAAATAATAACTATGTCCTACTTCTGCCACCGGCACCCTCTTGATAGCCCCTCTGGCCATAAGGGCGGAGCCATACACAATTTCAGGTTTCACCCTGCTTCTGGGTCTCCTCCACCACATCTCCAGCACTCGTGTCAGCATTTGAGGCTGTCACTACCTTCACCAGCACCATCGCTGCCTCCCTTTCTGACTGCTGCTGCTCCAGGCCTAACGTGCCATCTTGTCTGACCGCCACTCGCGAGGATGATCTAGGTGCCCTACCACCTCATCACCTCCGCTTTCCTGACGGCCATGAGTAGCTGGAGTTCCCAGTCATGCTGCCGGAGCTGTGGGGAATCAGTGCTGGGATCCATCCATCACCATGAATCTCCAGCCAATCCCACAGTGCCTCAGGGTGGTAAAAAAGTGCGATTGGTCATTGTAAATCACTTTCAGTTCATGAGGTAGAAGAGCTTGTAGTGAAGTCCTATACCTCTGAACTTTTGCTTGACCCCACCCCCAAATGTTTGATGCAGCTGTTGCACTTGCCTTGTGTAATCAGAGGCAATGTGGATCACACGGTTTTCCAATTTGGGGTCCCCATTCTGCTGGATCATTCATAGGATAGCATCTCTGTCCCTATTGTTAAGTACTACACTATCCAGTATGAGGAGGTGGCTTCAGTGCCAAGGCACGATGAGTTCTCTCTACCACAAAGAAGGGGGACAAATGGGCGGAGGGGATCATCGTTGTTATTCAGCGTTCAAGAAATAGCTCCGGATTCTGTTCCACTGCACCATCTGGGAAACCAATGAGGCGGAGATTATAGCAGTGAGAACAACACTCTGCATCCTCAGCCCTAGCCTCCAGCGTGATCGTCCTGCCGACAGGGCACTCAGCTCAGCCTGCAAAGAGTTCACCTCTCCCTGAAGTCACCTTATGGAGGTCCACCCTCAAAAGACAAACATCCTGGGAGACAGCCTCAATTTGTGCCTGAAAGGTCACACTCGAGGCCTCAATTACAGCCAATATCGGAGCACCCGTGGGTCCCTGCAGCTCCTGCAGGCTCTCTGAATCCTCCTGTGGAGGAGGTTTTGCCACTACGCTCAACCCCAGAGCTGTAAATTTGTCCATCTTGGTCTGCTGGGCCTCCCTTTGTGGTCTATCCTTCCCCATGATGGGCTCTACCCAGCAGGAGTAGCCAGTCACATCTCCCTTGAATACCCACTAATGTGCTCTAGTTGTTTACAACACCAGCCGACAGGTCACCACCCCAGGGAGACAAAGGCCGACCTGCAAAGTAAAGGTAATACGTTTCCTCACTGTGTCCAACACTCAGTATTCAGGCACTGTTGACAGTAGTCCTCAGAGGGCCCCTGAGGGGAAGGGCCCAGGAAACTGTCCACTCAGACTAACCCTGCGTTGCTGGGCTAAACGTGACTCCTCAAAGGTGCACAGGCTGAAACACAAGGTGTAAGGGGATATGTGTGTCACTCTGCTACAGTAGATCACCCCAAGTGACGATCAATGGCACCCGGTCGTTCCTCGTCCATAGGATCAGGTCCGTTCACCTCCAACTGCTCCGCCACTTTGCACTTAACACCTTGGCAGTTACATGGGCCTACATCCAGTCTCAGTGCCATGGCTATAACCCTAGACAGAGGCTCCCGCGGCAGAATTTACCTTTTGCAAAAACTGCTGCCCAAGTTCCAGGGTTCCAGTCTGCCTTTTACTCAGGCCATTAGCACCATCTGACCTCCCTCTTGGCAGTGCCTGTGGCCCCTCCCCCACTCTCAAAGTCTGCTATCCGCCAACGGAATGTCCAGTGGGTAGATATGCGGCGCTCCCTTACCTTCCTGCCAATGTGTTACTGCACCTCTAGATACCTTTCACTCCCAGCAGCAGAATGACCTGTGTGGTGTGGTGGTCAAGCTCCCATGGCCTGGGATCACACTCCCTTGCAGCTTTAGTTGCGGCATGGCCCTTCACCTACTTCACTGGCTCCTCCACATTTGGGTTAGTCACGTCTCCTGAATTCTGGTAATCTCGGTGTCTCCAATTCTTCTCATACTGCCCTGCCACTGTCTAATAGATGTGCGCCCTTGGCTTCACTGGAGCAGCTAGATTGACCACCAGCAACTGGGCTCCCTTTGCAAGGCCCCTCTGAGACAAACATACTGCATCAATCTTTCTTGCAGCCCAAGGGAGTTTTTGATACACATGACACACATGGTATGACAGCCTCAGGGATCATTTCTTGGAATGTGGCAGGCTTAAAATCAAAAATTGGAAACCCCGACTGGCTAGAATTAGTGACAGAAAATTTTCTTATCTGCTGCCAGGAGACCTGGCTTGTAGAGCCCCCACATACTAATGGCTATACCACACATAGCATCCCGGCAATTAAGACCTCTGCAGGTAGGGCTAAGGGAGGCCTGGCCACTTTCGTGTCAGTAACTGCTAGGGGGGTAGATGCGCATGTTGTGGGCACATCCCCCTTTTTTGGGGCTTTATTATTAGCAGAGCCATTTGATATATTACTGATTAATTATTATAATAACACCTTTGATCATTCAGACACTAGTGTGGTTGGTAGCTTGGAGATGATAATATATAAGGCAACAAATACCAGTAAAAAGGACTTAAGAATAATTTGGGTTGGCGACTTTAATGCTCATCTGTGTGAGCCAGAGTATTTGGATTGTTGTGGACTTTTGGATGAAAATGACAGTCCCATTCAGCATTTCAAGCACTCTCCATACGGGAATGCTCTCAACTTTCTGATAGCAGCCAATTCTCTACTGTTCCCTATACCAGTTTTTAGAGGGGTACCAACGTTCATAAGAGGAGACATTTATACTACTATTGACTTTATCATCTACTCTAGAGAATTATATTCCCTTGTTGACTCCAACTTGTATTAGCGATCATAATCCTTTATCTATTGAAATAAGTTTGGACTTGAAGAGTGACTCGAGAAGAGAGAAGCGACACCCCGATATGAAGTTTTCAGCCCAAAAAGGCCTTACAATCAAATGGGGAAAAGTAGATAGCAAAAGCTTTTTTAAAGATCTAATGTTGAATAGATGGTCAGATGTCATGATAACCTTGGGTGAAGATAGGTCCCCCCATGAATTTGTCTGTGCATTTTCCTCTTTGACAAAATATATGGCTGAGAAATTACAGTCCTTTGGCAGATGGTTTAATCACGCATGTACTATATCCTTAAATAACTTAAAGAAAACAACTAACGCATCTCCCCAAGATTGATAAGCAGTTAAAGTTTTGCTAGGAAAAATTATAAGGAAGTCCTTGCCAAGAGGAAAGCTGAATTCAGTGAGTCTGCCTGGGAGGAATTGATGGAAGCTAGCAAAACCAAAGATACAACTGCGTTCTGGCGTTTGGTCAACTCTCTATTGTTGAATGACAAGCATGAGATGTCTATGTATACTATTATTCCAGCCCAAATTTGGGTGAACTATTTTACAAAACATTTTGCAACAGAGACTAATGCTCAACTAGAAAAGACAAACTGTCCGAAGATAAGAGGAAACGATCAGTCTAGTGTGGCTTTCAGCAATGCCATAAGTGTGGATGATGTAAAACAAGCTATTCAAGATTGCCCCTCTGAGAAAGCCCCTGGCCCAGATAAAATCCCTACAGATTTATATAAAGCGCTTCCAGATTTATGGGGGCCATTGCTCACCAATGTCCTGAGAACTGTTGTGACAGGCTCATTAGTAGATACTTGGAGAGAGGCGATTATCGTCCCAATTTTTAAGAAGGGGGACAGGGCAGATCCTTTATGCTATCGACCAATTTCTTTACTGGACAGCTCAGTTAACATTTTAGGCCGAGTGATTCTAAATAAGCTGGAAAACTGGGCGATTGAATCTCATTCTCTTTCAGAAGTCCAATTTGGCTTTCGGCCCGGTGTGGGCACAGTAGAACAAACTCTCAACTTGACTCTTATTGTACAAAAATATACTAAAGTTAAAAGGGGGTGTATACATTTAGCATTTATGGATCTGTCCTGTGCCTTTGACAGTTAACAGAGAGAAACTGTGGATGGTCATGTTGAATATGGGTGTGGACAAAGATATCATCATTTTACTTAGTAGACTCCACGCCTGCACAGTGGCTCGGGTTCACTATTCCCGGTAGGGCGGTCCAACAGAGAAGTTTTCCTCATTAAAGTGGGTTAGACAGGGCTGCGTGCTGGCCCCTTTTCTTTTTCTTTTATACATAAATGGGCTTGAGAAATTTCTCTGTAAATCGGGGAAGGATTCTCCAGTTATCAACAATTCCCCAATTCCTGTATTATTGTATGCGGACGACGCTGTACTCATTTCAAGGACAGCAAATGGCCTCCAGATTTTGTTGAATGCTTTTAACACATTTATGGGGAACCTTGGACTCAAAATAAACAGATCTAAGTCATATGTGATGAAGAGTGGGCCCAAGCTAGCAAAAACAAAACAAATTGCCTTAGATGGGCTTGAGATACTCAGGGTCCCACACTTTACGTATTTGGGGGTCCCTATTGATGTAGATTTTAACTGGAAATTTTTTGTCAACATACGCTCAATACAATTTCAAAAAGCCATAGAAGCAGTTTTTAGGTTCGCAAAAAGACTGCAACACAAACCTGTTAAAGAAATGACGACTGTTTTTTCCACCAAATGTCTTTCTATTGCGACCTTTGGAGCCGGGGTTTGGGGATATGCAGAATGTTCGAGCCTTCAGATCGCAGAAAATACATTTTTAAGAAGGCTATTAGCAGTCCCCCAATCAACATCAATAATGTTCTGCCATGAAGAAGTAGGTTTGAGATACATATCTAGTTACATAAAGCTTCAACCCGTATTATTATGGTTGAAAATTTGGACGAAGCCAGAAGAAAGGTGATTCAGGACTGTCTCCTTTTATCACGATCTTTGGATATACCTTGGCTCAGATATGTCCACTTTTCCCTACTATCTTTAGGACTAGGAGAATTTGTCTTCAAACCGGATATTTTAACAAAGCGGGATATTAAAAAGGTAAAAGATATATATTGGCACAAATGCTGTGACCCGGAGTCAATCCCGGGCACAAGTAGAACACAGTTGAGGAACCAGATTCAGCAAATGTATCCAAAGTTATACCTGACTACCATTAGTCTTGAGCGACAAAGGTTCCTACTTACGAGGTTACGCCTAAACACATTACACTACTTGGTAGCATTTCCAGTACGAGGAACTTGGTTCAAGAATCTTCCCCCATGTTGCTGTGATGGAAAGACACCCCAGAGTACACTGCACTTTATGCTTTTTTGCACTCTCTATGTTGTTCCGAGAAAAAGGTTTTTACGCCCGTTATTTTTATCAAAAAGTATCAGAACTAGTCAGCTTGCTTATTTATACATACATAACCTGGGAAATGTGGATATAATTCAGGCCGTGTTAAATGTTATATACTCTGCTTATGGAATTCGAAATATGTATTAACAATGTTTTTAGTAATTTTATGACCAAGAAACTTGTATGTTTTATTTGTTGGATGTCTTTTATGGTATTTTTTGTACCGAATAAAGTAAACTGATGATGATGAGTCACGTCTCCCGATATGGAGACCGCACGACTGCTCCCTCTTGATTAATGCTACCTCAGCCACTCAAGGGAAGGAATGGTGGTGGTTATTCTCTGTGCCTGAAGCTCACTATACTGCTTGTCAGTGCAGGGGGGAGGGGTGGGGAAGCACAGGCGTGGGGGCAATCTCACCTGAGCCCAATAACGCCAGTCGACACGGTCTCCTCTCAACTGTGCTCAGGGGCAATGTGTCTCTGGTGTCAGTAGTTCTCTGCAGTCCCCTTTTGCTTCAAGAGTCCAGAAGCGCTTCAGCTGATGCTGCATCTCAGCCCATGGTCCATCAAAATGCCTTGTCCTTTGCCAAGGAACAAGACTTCCCTCGCTCTGCTCACACCACTGTGCCCGGGCCGACAGCACCTCCTGATGCAGAGGCCGAGTGGTCTTTCCTGGTGATAGCCCCTCCTGTCACCGCCGGGGCCTGCTGGGCCAAAAATAGAATGCTTGGGATGCTGCCAGGGAATGGTACCCCCTCACTCTGCTGGCACTGCAATTCCGCAAGCCAGGAAAATCGCTCATCCCGATCTGAAGGCCAAGTGGTCACTCCTGGCATTGGCCCCTTTCGCCACCTCCATGGACGGCAAGGTTACATTCAGCAGCCCACTGCATGATCCCAGAGCAGAACATGGCTCTGAGCGTCTCAGGCGTGACACAGGCCCATGAACGGTCAGGCCACTGTCCGACCATGATACCCTCAGGGATATGTGGATGCTGTCTTCGATGTACTTTTTGCCCCCAATCGGGCCTACTGCATGTGCTGTAAGTATTGCAGCCCAGAGTAGCAGAATGGGCTGTGTTTGAGGACAGATACCGGAAGATTTTTGAGGGCCAGGATGGGAGCTATGTCCTGGCAACCATCTTCCCAAGCCAAGCCCACAAGAATGCATTATAATTAGCTGAGGTTGACCATTATTTTTATTAGAGAATATAACAGAAAGAGCTCAACAGAGACCTTGATGGGAGGATCAGAAGAAAGCGAATTTAATTTGAAAGAGATCATGATTAAGAATTCACAAATACATTCCAATCTTAGAATCTGGAAGGTAAAAAAAGTGCTTTTGTTGAGAATGAAATTGAGAAGCATATTCTAACTAATATAGGTAGTAGTAAATGTGCTTTTAATTGCATTATAGATAGATTTTATATGTAAGTGTAGTGTGGCCTTCTTGGACACACATTGGTTATAGTTTTTAGCTTCATTTTAGATTGTACATTTTACACATTTTAGCTGCATCGCTTTTAGCAGTGACATTTTACACACTTTGCTTGCATGATGTTATTCTAGGAATATAGTATACGAGTTGCTTGTTTTAGTTAGCCTTGTCTCAACATATATTCAGTACATTCTGTTCAAGAGCTGTGCTTCTAAAACAGTGTGGGTTTTATTATATAAATGACGCACAGACCTGGAAGAAGCAGAGGGGCATTCCAGCTGCAACCATCCTGGGATGAATGCAGTATCTGACATGCAGCTTTGCTGGCACTAATCTTCCAGCCTATTGAGAGGATTGCCATCTACACTACAGGCTGACTCCTGGTGCACTTTCCAGTTATGAGGCTAAAACTAATCCCTTAGATTAGGCAAAGGAAGAAGGGTACACCAGTTATGCTCTCAGTAAAGTCTTAGGGTTAGGTAGAATCTCTAGACATTTTTTACCATGGTTGGATTGTTCATTATCTTTACCATGTTCATAATATTGGTAACTTTGTTCTCTTTCATCTGCCTAATTATCACAGCTCATTCCCTCTATACGAGATTCTGAGTTTTTCAATAAATGTGTTGAAAACTTATCTTGTATCTCTCTTGTGTTTTAGCCTCAGCATGCATGGATAATACAATGGGGGAGAGGATGTGGCGTAAAGACCAGAGCTGCAGACTCTGGAGCTGAGGAACCAGGTTCAAGTCTCTGCGTCATCGCAATTGGCTACACCTGGGATTAGCCCAGTGACCTTCAATGCTATGAGGAGTAAGGTATCCACCTGAGGAGAGGAAATTATGTTCTGTAATGCTCAGAAAACAAATCAGCTTTAAGTAGTGTTTCCCCATATAGGGGATAAACACTGAATTCTCACAATCTGCTTGCCACTTGAAATGGTTCACTCCATCGAGGATGATTGTGCAATATGGGGCACAGTCTTTGCTGCAATCTATAGCATAATTCATCCCTTGCTGTTTTAACAGAAGTGTTAAAAAAGATACAAAATGAATACGGGATGCCCCCGCCCTAGACTCAGGGATGAAATTAATTGGCAACTTTGCCACAGTATTAAAAAAAAGGGAGGCAGCAGCATTGGCAGTTTGCCAACACCTCAAGCAAGTTCTACTAATAAATCAGGAGCTGGAGTTGCACAACATTATTGCTGAAACCTAGACATCCATAGGTCGAGATAGTTTGGGGGCCAGACCAAATAAGCTTCAGCTTAAATGTAGTACTGAAAAGGACAATATGAAGCAAGCACCCGATTCTTTTAAGAAACGCTGAAATAAACGAGGAAATAATCAAGAAAAAACGAAATCACAGGGGTAATCTCTGCAGCCGAAGAGCTCTGAGAAATGGTATAATTTACATAACCATGATACTTTAAAACCGCCTGACAGGTATCAGTACACTGATACAGGCCCTTCTCGTTCCGTTCAGGACTCATGTGACAAACTGTCTGAGAGAACAGGGCGGTCAGAATGCAGACAAGAAGAGTATGTGAAACCCTAAAGGACCCACAACACTCATCTGACATCATCATAAAAAAGGAAGAGATACTTCCACAACAACAAAAAAACAATTAAAAAAGAAAGTGGTTACAGGAATTTCGACAAAATATGCCACATGCACTGAGAACATTACTTCAGAATAGGACGTGGGCAGTGGCTCTGCTAAACAGCACCGCAGAGGTCATGATAGTTCACCAGAATCTTTAAGAGGTTCTAGATGTGAAAGGAATTGATGACTACATAGAAGTAGAAACCCCAGATCAGCGGATCGCCACTTCTGACAGACTATACAAATTAAATATACAGATTGAGGGGGACATAATACGCAAAACTAAAGTAATATTATGGGAAAAGTTAGCGATTAGTTATGACATTCTTTTGGCTGAAAAGGATTGGCCTCAAGAGTTTGTTAGAACTAATCCTCAGGGGCAAGATGTAATATTGCTATCCTTCTTGGTCCTTGTTCCCAAAGAAATAAAACAAGCATATGCTGCAGAATGGGCTCTTTCACAAGCCCTGCACTATACCGTAACTATATGGGCTGGGATAAGGATTCACCTTATCATGTAATACCCATAAGGTCCAGCCCGCAATTGCAACCACAATACTCAATAAAACACAAAGCAAAAGCTCCAGTGACAAAAAAATTGTTTCACAACTTGACTACCAGGGAGTAATTGAACTCTGAATAATCCTTTATTTCCAGTAGATAACCCGGATCATTCCTATACAATAGTCAGATATTAGACACTCGAACAGCCACATGCACATTTGCAGAACAAAATTCATACAGTATGGCATTAATGAACAATATTGTCCCTACAAAATACAAAACAACCGTGGATATTTCCAAAGGTTTTTTTTCTGCCAAAACATTTCCCCTAAAAGCAGGGATGTGACCACTTTTTCCATGCTTGACATTCAGCAGCATTTTTGCTGTATTCCTCAAGGGTATGAGACAGTCCAGGACTCATTGCAGCCTGTGTAACATCAAAATTGCATTATATTGTTTCAGAAACATTCTTTTATGTCGATTACATGTATCTCATGAATGATGACTTAAACACTTTCCTAGCAAAGTTGATCACATAGTATTGAGATTTGCTGAGCGTTGCTAAAAATTAAACTTCAAAAAGACTAAAATCGCTTTTCTCAGTGTCCTATTCTTAGGATACAAGTTGTCAAATGAGTGAAAGAGCCTGGCACCACATTTCCTAAAGACGTGTGCCCAAATAAAACCACCAAATACCATTAAAAAAAATACATTCCTGGTTAGGATTCTTTAATTTTGACAAAACATATATCCCAGACTATGCACAACGCATAAAACCACTGTACAATTTTATTCCTCCAGATTTTTCCAGTAAACATTGGACACCAGAACACACACAAATACTCAGATCATTACAGACTGACATGCTTGAAGGACGACATTTACATACATGCATACACAAAACAAACTTGGGTATCCATGTGCCATTGCTTTAATCTAAATCATATTCATTGAAGGTGACACAGTGCCAATTACATATAAATCACATTTTTATTCTAATGCAGAAATATGTTTTGCGTCACTGAAAAAATATTGACTGCAGCCCAGGTGGCTATAATAAAGGAAAGACCACTGGCTCAAGGGAAACGCATAATTGTCATTACTCCCATTCAAGCTCTAGAGGCTGTCACAAAGGTCAGAGTCCTGAACCCAAAAGCCTTACATCATATATGGATACAATGGGCCACTTCCTTGACGGCCACTGAATTAGATTACATTTTTGACCAACATCACAAGCTTAATAATTTCTCCAATATCAACAAGAATATCCCATAGCCACTGTAGATAGCTGGCCTGGCGTGTGGTGAGCACCTATGATATCTTATACCAGGTCCAGGTTTCCCTTATTAGTGAGGTATAGGCAGTGTCTAAGAAGTCAGGCCTCTCTAGAGGTAGCCGTGGATGAGCAGCCAAGACTTATCTAGGAAAAATGCAAAGCTTATTCTATACCACTACAGTCACATAGCATATACACACACGAAAGAACCCCACAGTGTTACAAAAATAAAAGTACTTTATTATAGTAATACAAATACTAAAATACTGAATAGGCAAAACTTGAATAGGAGGTAAGTAAACATACTATTATGTACACATTAGACATCAGTGATTAGCATAGAAAGCAATAGCAAATAGTAAATTGTGAGGGCCCTAGGGGGAGACCAAACCATATACTAAGTAAGTAGAATGTGAAAGGCAGTCCCCACCCAAGGAAGTGGCATCAGTAGAAGGGAGCTGGGGGAACTAGGAACCCTTAAGAGGTAAGTACCAAGGTGCCCCCCAGCGACCAAGAGAGAAAAGGTAAGTACCTGGTTTTTCCCCAAACCCACAGGAGAACTTTGGAAAAGGACTGTGCAAGACCCAGACAAGACTGGATGAAACCAAAGGTGGATCCTGCCAAAGAGGACCTGCAAAAGAAGGGGACCAAGTCCAGTTCAAGTTGGAGTGTCCAGCTGTGGCAGGAGCCAATACCCACCATTCTGTGGATGCAGGACCAGGTTGACAGTGGATGAAGCAAGTCAGCAGTACAGCACAGAAGCAGAAGAGGAGTTCCAGAAGTGATGCAAGTGATGTACCACGTTAGCAGTCGTGATGCAGTCGGTCAGTGGTGCTGGAAAACCACCAACAACCCTTGGTAAATGCAAGAGTCAGAGAACAGGGTCTTGCAACGCTGAAGAGGACCAGCAAGGCTCAGGGGACTCGACCCAAGGAGGGGAGTCCAAGGTGACCCTCAGCAGCTGGGAGAGTCACAAGAAGAGGAGGCAGCCCCCACAGGTAACCCACGGGCAGCAGGCACAGGTTCGCAGTGAGGCCCACCCAGCACACATGAAGAGGAGCCCCACGATGCTGGAGCAGCAGGCAGGAGACTGTGCTTTGCAGGAAGGTGTGGTGGGGACCAGGGCTACTTGGAGCCTGAAGATCCCTTGGAGGAAGAACAAACAAGCCTTGACAGCTGCAAGAATCACAGTGCACAGGGGTATTGTCCTGCAGGGAAAGGCAACGGCATACCGTCTCCCAAATTGGACAGCTGGTAGAGAGGACCAAGAGAGACCACCACCTGTGATGCAGGCCCCTCGCAGTTCCGGAGGAGAGAGGATCCAGGCAGCAGGTCGTGGTTGCAGTTGGTGCCTGCGGATGCTGGGGAGTGACTCCTTCACTCCAAGGGAAATTCCTTCTTACTTCTTGTGCAGGCTGCAGACATGTTGCCCTCAGAGGATACACTGTCAGGGAAATGTTGCAGTTGCTGAAAGGAGCCAGAGAAACAATGTTGCAGGGCGAAGTCGTCGCTGGAGTTGCACATTGTCAATTCCTGGAGAGTCCAGTTGCAGTCCCAGTGGCCAGAAGATGAAGTAAACTGTGCAGAGGAGTCCTGCTGGAATCTTGCACGTTGACTCTGAGGACCCACCTGAGCGGGAGACCCTAAATAGCCCAGGAAGGGGGATTGGTCACCTAGTAGGGTGACCATCTATCACGAGGGGGCTGTGAAGTCACCTGCCTGACCTGGCCACTCAGATCTTCCCAGGGGTCTCTACCCACCTTGAATTCAAGATGGCAGAATCAAGTGGCCACCTGGAGGAGTTCTAGGCACCACCCCTGGGGTGGTGATCGACAGGGGAGTGGTCACTCCCCTTACCACTGTCCAGTTTCGCGCCAGAGCAGGGACCGGGATTCCCTGAACTGGTGCAAACCGGTTTATGTAAGGAGGGCACCAAATGTGCCCTTGAAAGCATACCAGTGGCTTGGGGAGGCTACCCCTCCCAAGCCATGTAATACTTTTTTTACAAGGGAGAGGGTGTTACCTCCCTCTCCCACAGGAAAACCTTTGTTCTGCCTTCCCCTGCTTGAGCTGGTCAAGCAGAAGGAGGGCAGAAACGTGTCTGAGGGGAGGCAGCAGCTCAGGCTGCCCCAAAAACCCCAGAAGACTAGTAGGAGCAATGCTGGGGGTCCTCTAAGGAGGCCCCAGACTGCATGGAATCATACAACCAATACTTGCAACAGTATTGGGGTATGATTCCGACATGTTTGATACCAAACATGCCCAGGTTCGGAGTTATGCAGCTACACTGGTAAGATGGCTTCCCTGCATTTACGAAGTCCAGAGTGGCAGAATACATGCTGCAGCCCATGGGGAACTCCTGGTGCCTCAATACCCTGAGTACCTAAGTACCATATACTAGGGACTTATATGGGGGCACCAGCATGCCAATTGTGGGGACTGCTAAGTCCCAAGCAACCAAATTTAGAGGGAGAGAGCACAGTCACGGGGGTCCTGATTAGCAGGATCCCAGTGAACACAGTCAAAACACACTGACAGCAAGCAAAAAGTGGGGGTAACCATGCCTACATCCACTAACATACTACCTCTTGAAAAGTATAAATACATTATATATACTGATGGTACAACCCTGCTTGCTTAACCACCAAACACCAATACTCAGCAGTTTGTACAGCTGTTTATGGAGTAATGAGGTATGGAGAGTCCCACCCTCAACAAACCCTTAGGCAGTCTCTCAGGGATTGCACCGCACAACTGGCTTAACTAAAGGCTTTGATTCTGGCACTGAAGCATATGAATCCCGAAATCCCCACTCTTACAGTGTGTGATTTGTATTACTATGCCCAGTCTTTTAATGAAAACTTGTATTATTGGTGCCTAAATGGTTTCAGAGACTAAAGGAAATACTATTAAGCATACAATGCTGGGGGGGAAGGTGGCAGAACTTAAAGACAATGTGCTGGAGTACACTTTATAGGTAATTCACTGGATGATAAACCTGCAAAATCTACAGTTAAGACTGCTACCGTAGCTGCGATTACTCATTCTAATACGAGGGTAGATGAAGAAATTATGGCTGCCGTTTACGCTTCGAGCTACGGAAACCCCATTACCAAAAAAATATTCACCAAGATATTCTTACCACTTCAGTGCCCAAAATATTCCTTATGTAACGATTCTGGGGGTGGGTGTTCTAGCGATCCCAACCAAAACTGCAGGTTAGAATTAATAAAGCTGCACATGAAGAGGTAGCACCTGACCATCCTAGTGTGCGCGCTATGGTATCTGTTCCAAAAATGCTATTGGTGGCATGGGCTATATAAACAGACAAAGTAGTTTGTCATTAGTTGTGACATTTGCCAACAAATTGAAAGTTCCACTGTTAAACGTCCACCACAGATACCCCTCCTAGTTTCCAACAAACCATTGCAGTGTGTATATCTAGATCATTGTGCCTCCCTAAATTTGGACAGTGCATTTAAATACAGCCTACTTGCTGTAGATTCTTGCTTCAGATTTCTCTGGATGTGGCCACAGCGATCAGCTGATGCTTGAACTGTTATTAAAGATTTGCAAGTCTTTATTGAGAAATATGTAGTAGCTGATTCCACTCAGACCAGGGCCCTGCTCTTTGCCGCTAAGTCTTAAAGGGACACCCTGGATGTGGCTGTGCATTATTCCTCTCCATATCATCGTGAAGGAAATTTGATTGTGGAGAGGAAGAACAGATAATTAAGGCTATCATTAACAGCTAGAGTAGTAGAATCAGATCACAATTGGATCCACCACCTTTATGGAGTCCAGAGAGCATTAGATAATCTGCCTAGACCATCTCTGGATGGCTGGACCCCATATGAAGTCCTGTTCGGCATCCAAATGTATGCCCTAGACCTTGCTGGTCGTGGAGCAGTGGCAGCAGGTTCACCTTTTGACATAAATGAATCTTTTGCTGCCTTACAGGAAGTCCAAGAGTTCTGAGATGAAGTCTCAACTAAGCATGTTGACACTGAAGGAGTGAAGGAGCAACCAGCACCTACCAGCTGGATTCCAAAAGTGGGGGATCTAGTTTGAGAAAAGACTGCAGTAAAGAAAGAATTTGGCCCATCACACCATGCACCAGTGCCAGTCTGTGGAATTCAAAGAACCAGAACTGTAATTTTGCCACCGCTAGCTGGTTGTAAAGACAAACGATTTGTCTCCATTGATTAAGTAAATTTGCATCATGTGGCCGAATCTCCACAGTAGGTCAGGAGGAGTTCTGGGTAGTTTCCTAACCCTTCTAACTGCCATACTGGAAATACGTCTTCAAGTGTTGAACTATGCCAACATCATATTTCCCAAGTTGAGGAGAGCAGAGAATGAACTTTTGTTGATTACAGTTACTGCTGCAAATACAAGAAATACACCAGACGTAAGTGTACAGTTCTCTACTATTTCGCAAAGCAACAGAGTTGCTTATGATGAACCACCTTTAGAGGTGTCTACTGGTTCTCTTTCACCTGCTGAGACTTCTGTTTTCACACAGACTGCTTCTGGATACTTTGTCAACATTAATGGCTTCTTTTCAGATTCTCCTCACACTTCACAGTGTACATGATTTTCTACACTGGTTGAAACACACTTATTTGACCTGTTCATGATCCTATTGGTGGATTATACCTGCATTACTTTCTTTATTGTTGTGGATTGGATTTGTGACTTTTTTTCTGCTTGCTTATAAATGGACATTATGTTCCTGAATGCTCTGCTGGCCAACTGGTAGATGAGGTACTGAAACCTCATTTGTCTTCACACAAAATGCAAAGAGACCTGTCCCTTGTGAAGATTTCTGCCATTCAGTTCCTGGTGGGATTGTCTGGGATAAGGTTCCATATGATATTTTTGGTCCAACAGAGACTATTCAAATTCCATATGTTTTTAATGTCACTATTGATGATATTACCACATCAGCTGTGGCTGATGACTGGGACGTGATCACAGTTTCTTCAGTGCTTTCTGAGCTTGAATATTATACTGTAATTGAAAGTGAGGATATGTATATGAACTCAGCCAGATATGATGAAATGTTTCATTACCACCACTGTGCACACTATTACCTATTGAAAGCTAAAACTCCATGTACAATTTTCAATTATACACAATGGGAACATTGCCCAAGTCCACCAGCAGTGAGTTCAAAATATATTAGGACAGATTCACATTATTCAGATACTTTTCTGGGCATGATACTTCAGATCCTGTATCTTATTATTTTAAATTAACATCTACAAAAGCAAGAAAGAACATGCTGACTAATAATAAATTAATTTACTCAAATTCATTTGTTTCCCAACTAGGTATTGAAGGCTCTGAATACTGGCGAGAAAATTCATTTAAAATCATCAACGTAGTATTGGTAAACCCATATTACCAAAAGTTAGTCCATAACTTCACATCAAAGTTCATAGAACCGACCTCAAAAATACCAGAATAGCCTTGAGAAAGCCCCAGGTTTATGTACCACTAGGTGGCGAAACACATGTTGGAAATTGTCTCTTATCCATGTGTACCTTAGTGATGCTCTATCTTTCATCCATGTGCCTGGAAATAAATTATCATTGAATCACTAACCTGGAGGAATATGCTAATTTAATAATAAGAACTTTGACGTGTAGTTATGGACTAACTTTTAGTAATATGGATTTACCAATACTACGTTGATGAACTATATCCATCCGGCCAATATACGGGGTCCACACCTCTCTGGTAACCCATATCCTTTTCGAATGAAAAGGGCATCAATAAAGAGAGTGTTGGATCCCTTTGAACTTCATATGTTCATTTAAAATCAGTTTGGGGAACATAAAATTGGCAAGTACAGGACATGGAAACCTTATTTAAGGTGTGTCTAATTCCATTACAGATGATATTTCTGAATGACAGTTCAGCAAACCACTTGCCTAGTTCTAGCAAAAATTACAGAAATTAATGTGTTCAGTATCCCTTCCATTGCACAATTTGATAATTGGCAAAAATATGTAAATTACACAGAAGAACAACTCAATGGTATGGCTCAGAATGGTCCATTTAATTCTACACTCTCAGGTCCCAAAGGGTGGTTCTTGTGGCCAATGGACACAAATGTTTGACATGCACATTTTATAAGCTCCTCGTAGGGTTTTAAAGCAAGCAGACTGTACCCTTGTTATATTCAGTCACAGCACACAGTGACTGTCATGACTTATGGCATAGGAAAGCTGTGTCAGTAATGGTTCCAACATTCCACTTTATCAGTTGTTAAAGAGCACCAGTCTCTCCTCTCTGATGGCATGGATTTGCAAGATTTCTTGTTAGGTCCTAGATCACCTCGTTCAAAAAGGGTTTCTGTCTGCCATCTTTAATGAGGTTTGGACGCTTTCTCAAATGGAAGGCAAAAAGATCAGGCTAATTTGGAGAACGCATTAGCTGTTGTTAATGTTAATAATGTTAATAATGGAATGAATACATTGTCCACTTGTATTTACGCATTAAATAACGTTGTGTTTTCTGGAACTGACATCATGCAAAGCTACCTTAGATGTATTATGAAGCTGAGTTGGACATTAGAAGTTCTGAAACCGAATTGCGTGCCCTGAAAGCATGTGACCGTAACTGAACTGTTCTTGCCTTTTAATTTAACATGCAAACAACAGAGAATGGCAAAGAAAGACGCTAAGTACACAATGCTTAACATGGAAAAGTTAGAAAAGTAGACTTTTACAGTAGGCGAAACACCACGAGTTATCTCACTGCCAATCTCTACATTTCAGTTTACATTATGCTTAAAAAAAATTAAAAAAATTCCAGTAGGCAGATAAGAGGCTCTAGGGGAGAGTTTACAAATACAAATGTGTGATCGGGGGAAAGGAAGTTGTTCTAGTGGAAATTTATGTAAAATTTCTTTAAGCCACATCTTGACTTGTAAACAGGTGACATTGCACTGAGTCTATCTGGCATGTTACTTGAAGGGAGTAACAGTTTCCTTGATTCGTCCAGTGCTTCAGTTACTTTCAAATGGACGTTAACCTGATGCTGAATGATCATATCTGTTGTGGGATGAGAGCAGTTGTCCCCTATGTGGTTTCTGTTTCTCATATATTGACTTGCTGGAAAATTGTGCTTTTTCCTCTTGCGCATGAGATTCGAGTAGAGTTTGTGGCCTCTCATTTCTACATTTAACGTTAACTTTGACAAGCTGAGCCAGCTGAAAGCACTACTGTTTCAGAAACATGAGGCACTTACATTTGCGCGTGAAAAGTTTGAATTTCTGAAATACAATTGCTGTTAAACACCAACTTTCCTGGACATTTTGGTGAACTTGGGAGTCGCATTTTTAATGCATCTAACACCGCAGGTGTTGTTCACTTTTTAAAGCAATTGGGTCTGGGGCTGTCAGTACTTCCCAGACTGTTTTCAAGTGTATTTGAAGGCATACTATTTGTCTTATTTCTAACTTGTAGTATTTTAATTCTGCTTTTGCTGCTCCACAATGGATGTCCCACCTCGAAGCCAAGTGGTGATGGAACTACAAAACGTCCAGCAGTCTCGTGAATACATGATACAGTATTTTGGCGCACATTTACTGGATGATTTAAATAAAAGCTGGAGCTTCTCTTTTCAGCCAGTGTGGTTCTACTGTGTGCAACCTGTGTTACGCTGTCCTTGGTGCCCTTTCAAGTGTGCACTGGATGTCTGTCTTGCAATGCAATTGGTACAATCTATGGACATGAATCTGCTGATGTCCCTGTTAATGGTTCATTTTCGGAGTTGTCCTATGAGATTATGATTGCTTCAGGGTGCCTTTTAGGAGTCATCTTACATGGATATGGGTGCTGCATCTCAAAGGTTCCTTCCTTCTGGCTCACCCACAGCGGGCACTGCACAGGATGCTACTTCCTCTGCAGAGGCTGAGGTTCTCAACCAAATTTGTTCCTTCGATCTACTCACCAAGGCTCTTGTGGTTCTGTCATCTGCAGAAGCGGGATCCATTCTGGATTCCATTGCCACTGACATTATAGATAACATCTTGGAATCCTCCATTAACGTTTTAATTTGGCTCTTGTTTTTAAGTAAATTGTTTTTTTTTTTCAATTTAGCTTGTTGAAGTGAACATTATATTCCTTTTATAGCATGGCCATTTTACAATCTGTCTTTTCATGAGCAAGGAGAGGGTGTAATGTGGCCCTCTTGGACCCAAGTTGGTTCTCGTTTTTAGTTCCATTTAAAATTGTATACGTTGTAGTAGTGACATTTTACACACTTTGCTTGCATATTATCCTAGAAAATGGTGTACAAGTTGTTTGTTTTAGTTAGCTTTTTCTCAACATATAATCAGTACATTCTGTTCAAGGCTAGGAATACTGTACACAATATCCTATGCTTGTGTTGCCTGTTCAGAAGACAGCTTCTAACACCAAGACATAGCATTATGTCACTGCTGTGCTTCTAACACAGTGTGGGTTCTATTACATAAATGATGCCCTGACCTGGAAGGGGCAGACGGGCATTTAGGCCGTGACCATCTTAGGATGGATGCTGTATTCACTGCTGCCTTTAATATTCCAGCCTCCCAAAAGGATTGACATCCACACTAAAGGGTGATTCCTGACGTAGTTTGCAGGTATGGGGCTAAGGTTACTCCCTTAAATCGGGCAAAGGCAGAAGTGTACAACAGTTATGCTCAGTATAGTTTTAGTGTTAGGCAGAACCTCTAGAACTCACCGTTGTTGGATTGTTCATTATCTTTACCATGTTCCCAATGCTGGTGACTTTGCTCTGTTTCACCTGCCTAATTATTGCAGCTCATTCTCTCTATGCAAGATTAGGACTGTTTTAATAAGTAAATGTATTGAAAACTTGTCTCTCATATTTTCGCCTGGGCATGCATGAGTAATACAACGAAAGGGTGAGATCTGTTTCCACTTGGGAGTTCGAGTGTCATGTTTAGGTTGCCATAATCACTTTTCACTAAAGTAAGGTTAGGGGCTGGGGTGAGGCACTGTGAGCTAGCCAGGAATTGGACCTACAGACTCTGGTGGTTTCAAAAGACTTAGCCCCCTACATCCTAAAGTTCTGTCGTCCTAATATGCAATTCTATTATCTTAGTAGGAACTATATAACACTGAGTAGTCTTAATTCCTCCAATAGGAATAGCTTTAAATGACACTAAGATTAATAAAATG
Organism: Pleurodeles waltl; assembly: GCF_031143425.1. Lineage (NCBI taxonomy): Eukaryota > Metazoa > Chordata > Amphibia > Caudata > Salamandridae > Pleurodeles > Pleurodeles waltl. Next base: position 544,901,521 of record NC_090440.1, on the reverse strand, counting down.
TCTACTTTAGTGGAGTGTTTGACAATTAACAGCAAGTGCTTTAACAACGATTAATGAACTGATGTTTTCAATAAAATCTCTGATTACCAAAATAGTCTTGCTTTTGGTATGTTTTTGGCAACAGGAGGAGTCTGTCAAGGGTGAAGGTTCAAAATTGTTATACCTACATTCCTGATAATAGTGGGAGTTTTAAATAAATTGATAACATTACTAGCATCATGAATGAGATTCATCCAAAAACAGTACATGGAATTTGTGAAAAGATAGACTCATGGTTTGGTAAGATTGGTAAAGGTATACTAATAAAAACAATGATTGTACTGATAGTAACAATCCTGCTTATAATGAGTGTTGTTATAATACTTAAGCTTTTAAAAGAAATGAGCATTATATGCTTTAGTTATAATCGTTAAGGCAAGATGTAGAAAACCACAAGACTGATAAACAAAGAGGAGATTTTTCTTGATAAGTTGAAGACCAGAATGCATGATGACCTGAATACCTTGCAGAAGAGATTGACAAAACCAAGAAATGCAAAAGAAATGTCGTAGTAAAGTAGGGTGATAATTGTCAGACAATTATCAGATAGATAAACTGTAGGAAAGTTTTAATTTGCTAAAAATAATGATTAATCTAGGCATAACTAGGTCACATCAGGCTGCATAGGCAATCATTCATGAAATGTTGCAGAAAGTGAATGTTTATTTTAGGTTTATGAGCTTTCCATGTATATGTGTCTTTACCTCTTTAAAAAAAAAACACTCAATGAAAATATGCCTCTGTCATGGTCTCTGTGGTAAACACATTTATAATAATATTCTGCTCTCAGAAGGGATGTCAAGATGTTTCTGTTACAAGCTCAAAGTCACTTTGCCAAGCTCTGCTGGTAGTTGAAAAACTACTGTATTCCAGTGTTTCATAATGTATGATTTCAGCTCCTTAATTAAATATATAAAGATTTAACCAATAAGATGCTTTAGGAAGTAGGAGTTTCTAACTGTGTTGTGGCAACTAACAGATTTCTTGGCTGTCACAAAAGAAATATTTTTATTCCAACCCATCTATACAATGTCATGCTATGAAATGCATGTGACTTCTGTTCCTGAAACATTATAAAAACATGTTTTTGGGAAACAGGTAACTTTTGTTCATTTTACTTTTAGCTACATCGAGCAGCAATCTTTTGGACTTCATGTCAGTCTGCTTGCTAATTCACTTGATTTCGTAACTATTTTTGCTTTCTGTAATGATAGTATTTTTAAATAAACCCACAAGACTATTAGCTTTATAATCCTGTCATGTGCAGGTTTTATTAATAGCCTTGGACCAATGACTTTTTAATTTCTTAATTGAAACATCAACAATTACTTGTAACACTTACACAGGTAGCATCCCACAACTACTTGTTTCCCCCACGATAACTAATCGGGCATGGTTACACAGAGAAGCTTATTTTCCACTTCTTTAAATGTTACATTTCACCATCAAATCAGTGAGGTCACGGTGTTTGGTCTGTAGGAAACAGTGTGAGTGTATGTAGGTGGGGGGATTGGGAGATTCCACAAGGTACCAGAGGGTTTAACTAAGTGGCTGGGAAGATGGTGAGACTTGTTTACGTGTAAATTTAGCTTTCTATGTTTTGCTTGGATTTGTTTCATCCACAATTGTATTTTGAAGGCTCTACAATAGAAATTATACAATAAATATAATAATACAAATAAATAAATAAATATACATGATAACCCAGGATAGAACACAATAATCAGCACTATGATAGGCAGCCACGGTACAACTGACGCTTGGCATAATGTGAGCATTCCTGGCATAATGTAGGCATTATCTGCTGTGAATCTAGGGCTGTCTCAAGACTTGCACTACTTTACAATAATGATATTCAATGTAAGAAGGTGTCCAGTAACTCAGTCTCTAATTCTACAAATTATATTGCATCAGACTTCTCCCATCAGACAATGTCATTTGTTATCTTCCTGGTGACAATATGATCTGAAGCACATTGCTAGCCAATTTGCTGTGATGATGAAAATATTACCTACCATGTAACCATGTGTTCATAGCTTGTAGTGCTATTGAGTCACATGCTTTGCATGCTCCTATTTAGTGTTGGATACAGATGGTTCCAAGGTTGCAAGGTACCTTGTGTTTCCTCCCTTAGCTCACAATACACCAGGACAAATACTCCACCTTAGATTGTTTCCCCCTGAACTGGTAAATAATGTCAGTGGAGCGTTGTGAACTAAGACAGAATATAAGTGCTGTGCTTTGTGAGAGGAAAGAAAGTGGAAAACACACTGGATCATTGCTTGCTTTCAAGTGGGAGGGCACACGTGAATATGCAGCACTGCAAGCTATTAATAAACTGTTACAGGGGAAGCTTTTCTGTACATAGCACATGTTGCTGTAGATACACTTGGCTCTGCATAGACTGTAAAGCAGTACCCCCAGATAATGCAGATGTTTGGAGCAACATTTTTGAAGACATTTGTCCAAATAAAGCCGGGCTTGGATGCCAACACAGAAGTCTTTGGTAAAAGTGAGAGATGTTGACCAGGTATAAGCTTTACGTGCCCCTGCCCTGCCACTGGAATGTTCCCTAAGAAGTCTTTTGAGTAGACTGGGCATTACAAAAGAAGTACACTTAGCCTAAGTGTATATCTAACAATCCTTCTGGTGATACTACTTTTAGATGTTTGTTTCCTGTTATGAGGTTTTGCAAAACCGACAAAGAGTTGGTTTGTCCTATATATAGATTTAGTTCTGTCAATATAGTACATCAGTGCTCTCTTGACATCAACTGTATGTAAGGCACTTTCAGCTACAGTCTGCATGTGGGAAAAAAAGAACCCCAATTGTAAGGCTTACATGAAAAGAAAACATGATGTTTGGAGCACATTTTGGGCTTGTGCTTAAAAGCACTGTATCTCTATGTACCTAAATAACTGGTTCCTCCACTGTTGAGGTCACAACAGCCCCAATGATATTTATAAAATACACGCACAGAAACACCATTCATACCTTTCCTTATCTGGAACATTGGCTGATAAAGAGCAGCAGCTGAGAGCAATGCCTAGTATGCACCAAGGCTGAATGTCACTGTTACATAGGCTAGTGTTGACGACTTACCTCAAAGCACAAGGTGTGATGTGCCAGATATATATTGATGTGGAAGTATGCCTCCCTAAGGTCAAAGGACGCTATATTGTGGTCCCCTGTGCAGAACACTGAAATTTCATCTTGCAGGGCTGTCCTGTGAAAGTGCTCCAACAGGAGTATCGGTTTAGAGGCCTAATGGCTAGACCGCAGATTTTCTCAACCTTGTCTTTTCAGCATCTGCAACAATAAAATACAAACCACCTATATCCCTGGACTGGACTGGCCACTTTGCCATCCCTTTCTCCTGCTAAACATCCTACCAACAAACCAAGGTCACCCCAAGTGAGAAGACCAAACCTCCAGATCATTCAAAGGCTTCTCCAGAGACAGTCTAATGCCTGAACTCCTCTCTCACCCTATCAACTCCACGTACAATGCCTACATCCTTCTAAACAAATTCAACATATGCACCCTTGTATACTCTGAATAATTTGCCGACAATCAACAATCCACCTGCAGACAGTTAAGAAAATAACAACCTCTGATGTCTTCTTGGTACTGACATCCCCCTACAACATGCAGACAGCTCATCACATCAGCCAAAGCAAAGTACTATACCAACGCCATCAATGAAGCAACCAACAGAAACATAACTCTGTTCAAGACAATCAAGCGCTGCATCAACCCCATGTTGTGCCCACCTATTTGTCATGTCACAGAAGACTGCAATGCCATCAGGTGATCTGGCAACACCAAGCCTGCTTCATCTCTTTCATTCACCATTCCTGCAGACTCCTGCAATGGACAGCCTTCAATGAGTCATCTCTGCCACATCTCGCAAACATGCTCATCTCCCTCAAAGCCAATTCTTATGAAGAGAATGTCTCTGTTACCTCTATTCACCATCGTCAATGCTTTCCCTATTCAAGTCATCTTTCCAGAAACTCTCAGGACAGGTCAGATCCTCCCACTCCTAAAGAAACCTACACTAGACCATAATGACCTTGATAACTACTGAGCCATTACTCACTTATCATTCATTTGCAACATAATTGAAATAGCAGTCTTTGTTCAACTCCATCACATCAATGATAACCACCTCTTACACAGCTACCAGTCTAGCTTTAGCTTCAGATCATGCTGCAGTACCTTGACCTCTACCTTGCACATTAGATTATGGCATCTTGACCACAGTTGAAGATAACACCTGCCTCCTGGCATTGCTGGACCCCTCAGCTGCTTTTGACACAGTCGCAGACAGAATGAGCACCAATCAGGCTGTGGATGATCTAGCCTGCTAGAACAAGAATATGCCTGAAAATCTGGGGAAAGAGGTGTGGCCACTATCCAGTGTGGTTATCCGCCAGATGTCACAATTCTAGCCGCAATGGGTCCGCAAACTGTGCAAAAGGTTGGTATTGCACACTTTGCAGAAACACCCTGCAAAATCACATTCCTTGCCATGACACACTCCTTCCGCAAACACGCTGCAAACACATACACAGACATCTTCCTGCATAGACATGCACCACCCAGCACAACCAAGCTCTGCCCTGCACAAACACATCCTGCACAGATACTCAACCTTCGCATAGGCATCCACCCTCCTGCAGACACCCTCTTGAAGAGAGAAATACAATCCTGCCCAGGTACACCCCACACACACACATCTGGGTGGGAACACATTGCAGAGAGAGAGAGAGACATGCATTCCCTTTGCTGCATCACCCACCTGAAAGATGTGCAGACACACAAAGACCCTGCACAACACACTCATTTGCTGCACTTTTTCTACAACAAACATCTCCAGCAAAACACCACCAGAATGGCTTGGTGCCTTGACAGAGCTAGGTGCCTAGAGAAATGCATGCCATGACAAAAGGGATTGGGGGACTGGTCTAGTGATACTAGATTGTTATGACAATCTGGTGTAGTCAGGGGTCCCACAAAGGTTCCATGTGCTGTCCGTTCGGGGCTGCCTATTTTCTTAATCTAGCTAACGCAAGACCCATCAGCTGAATGTAATGCCTTTCGACCGGTCTACAGATTTAGGGTTGCTTATGGCACAAATTCATATTTCCTCCTTATTAGTGCATCTAAAGGTAACAAGCATTGCAATGCCAATAGGTCTGGTTTTAAAAGAATGTTGTGTGGTAATGTGCAGCACTGCAAGTAGATAGCCTAGGAGTGGATAAGTATTTGTGTGGAAGCAAAGCACTGTAGAATAATATACGTTGAAAGGCCAGTGACAGTTGCACTGTCGCGCCAGACCTAACTATCCCCCCTCTCCCCATTTGAGCAGCTGCTAGTTAAAAACACCATAAATTATCTAGTTACCTAAGACACTTTAATTGCATTACAATGCCATATGTGTGCCCCTGAAAGTTCAATCTCAGGCAGCAGGATAAATAAACAGAGCTTTGTGGAGGGCAAGCACTTTTTTGTGGAAGCACACAACTTCTGCCCAATCAAAACATGTACTCCTGGATCCCAACATGTGGGTGCAGCCAAAGTCCTTTTCCAGGTGTTTGTCACATAACTATCTAGCAACAGCTGCACTATCAAGCAAGACCATAACAGTATTTTCCTAGTGTTGTTTTGCTGCAGCTCCTGGGTCCCACAGAGATCCCCTCATGGGCATTTCGGAATAGATGATCATACTAGTCTGCACCAGCTTTCTCATTCTGCTTCTGAATCGTGCCAAATTATGAATCTGCAGCATCAGACAGCACTAGAGATCAAAGAGATGACGGCAGAGCTCTGAAGTGAAAAGATCAGTTTAACAGCAGCAAAAAAGCTGCAAAAGGGTACAGAAGGAGAATCATTAGAGGCCCACAAGAGAAGGCATTCTAGGTATAGTCATAAGATGTCCAAAGGTGGGCAAAGAAATTCGACCAAGGCTGGCTTTAGTCTCAGATTGCCAGCCCTGGAGCTGCGCTCTCCACAGTCATGCTGCTGCCTCTCTTGGGTGGTCAGGAGTCCAGCATGCATCATCCTTGGAGTAAATGCAACGAGAGCTGCTGTTTCAACATGCAGCACATCAGCATCGACAAGATTTCTACAATGCCTGCCACTGAGCCCACATCAAGGCTGTCTTCTGCACCGCAAGAAATGCTTTATGTGGGGGCAATCGTTGTATTCCACCTGTTGATCCCAGCCTTGAACCAATGTGTGGTCTTCTAACTAGTTAGATGCAATCATACCGTTCCCAGTGTGAAGAGCTTTGATCTGCCTTACTCATTGACTGAGAGCACAAAAGTGTCCAAGCTCTGTCCTAGCTTTCCTAATGTATTGTCTAGTTATCCTTCAGACAATATAGGCTTGAAAGCTTCTTACCCTCAGCAGAAATCAGGTGAAACCAATTCCAAAACCCTGGAAATACCAGAAAGGCTTGTCCTGGTCAACGATTTTACTAACTGAGTCAGACCTTTAAGTTCACATTTACCACAGGAGAACACTTCTAAAGCCCCAAGTAACTTAGGGGAGGTAACTGGAAACTTGCAGCTTGCCATGCAGCAGCCAACAGCAAGGTCAAGTCCACGTCCAGTTGCCACTGGTCATCTTGGTAATTGCAGCAAAGGTCTCTGGTAGCTTGTTGTATTTCAATAGCTTGAAAAGGTCAGCCTTATGACCCTAGGACTCCACTTCTTTGTACTGGGTACAAGAGGGAGCAGGTCTAGTCTTCAGTGCTTCTTTTCTTCCTCAGGTCCAGGATTATTTTGAAGGGAATATCTTGAGAAATCACATTTAAGTCTGGTACAAGCTAATGGGTGGGAATGGTTCCTGGGCATGCCATAACCAATAGGGTAAAAGTTCCTGGGGACACTCCCACCCACATTGGCCATTTCTAAGATGGTAAAAGTCTTAGGCCGCTCTGAACTTGGGCTGTGAGGGCTAAGGGTGTGTGTGTGGGGGGGGTGTACTATAGTAATCCTTGTATCCTCCCACATCTAAAACTTAAATCCAGTTTTGGGCAACCACTGTCCCCCCAATAAACCCAGAGACAAACATCTGAGACAAACAAAGTAGGGATTTTCAGCAACTAGACAGTGGATACACAAGAATTGTTTTGCTATCATGTTTCCATTCCTTTCAACTGCCCATCTATGATTAATTGTAAATCCAGCCAACTTGTTAAACAAGATTTGATACTCCGGGATTTGACAAAAAGGATGCTCGCAGCCCCCACCATGCATATTCTGTGAGAATCAGAGGATTCATTTCTGCCCATTCAGGTGAGCCTACTGTTTGCTCCTGGGAGGCACTTTGCATCTTCTTCACACCTATTCAAACGTGAATGCCTGGCTGGGGGACTGGAAAGCAAATGTAAATTAGACTCCAGAATCTTCAAAAAGTAACTTTCTGAAAGCCATTTTTCCTTAATATTTCTTAATAATCCGACTTCACCATAGTTGTTTAATTATTTTTCTAGCTAGTCCCACTCCCAAAATCTGTATGAGGATTTTAATCTTTACTCTGATTTTGTACACTTTAAAAAAATATATTTTGAGGCCTGCCACAGTGAAAATTAGCTTTCAGGGCTAGTCACTGAAGGACGTTAACATTAACATTACATGTACTACTTTTAAATACCACAAACAAAGGGAATGCAGCAGGCTCATAGACAACAAACCGATCCCTATGGGTTCCCTACTGTCCACGACAGAGAAAGGGAAAGTAATTGATTCTAGTATCTGTAGTGTGCAACTCCACCAAAGCTCCTGCTGCAGGAGGAGTCTAAAAGGCAAAAAGGACCCCAATGATGCAAACTATAAAGGCGGTGCACCACTTAATAAGCAATTGTTTAGGTAGAGTATAAAAAGAGTCCAATTCTCCTATGGTAACGATGAAGCAAATCTTCTGATTTATACCAGTGGACCTGCTAATTACTAGTGAGGAATGTTATTGGGGGTGGGGCGGGGGGAGTGTATGCAAATTTTCCTGACCAATCTACCAACAGACCTTTCCCTTGGGATGGTTAGTATGCATGTCTGGATTTTAAGCCTTAGTCAGCCCAGAGGAATATACAATCTTTGTCAGACTTTTTGTATTTGGACCTAAGATCTTATTTCCCCTATTACATTAGGTTTCCTTTAATGTAGTCTACTGGCGCCCATATTGGAGCGTCTACCTGCGGTCTAGTTGTTCAAGCACAGGAGCGCGATATGCAAGTTACAGTTGTGCTGCAGTCTTGTTTTGAAGATGAGTGCGAGTTCCACTGACATAGAGCGACTAGAGGATTGGCTTGTGTGGAGGGGAACAAATTACTAGGTGATCGGAGCAGTTCCTGACCCTCCCAGATTTTTTTTTTAGGGTCGGAGTGATAGAGTACAAAGAAAAAAGATGTCCATGCAAATGAAGTATATATATATATATATATATATATATATATATATATATATGGAAAATGTCACTTACCCAGTGTACATCTGTTCGTGGCATGAGACGCTGCAGATTCACATGCTTTGCACATCCCGCCATCTAGTGTTGGGCTCGGAGTGTTACAAGTTGTTTTTGTTCGAAGAAGTCTTTCCAGTCACGAGATCGAGGGACTCCTCCCCTTTCGGCTCCATTGCGCATGGGCGTCGACTCCATCTTAGATTGTTTTCCCCGCAGAGGGTGAGGTAGGAATTGTGTATTACAGTAATAGTGCCCATGCAATGGAGTAAACATGTATGTACATAATGTAGTTTAAAGTGATATATTTACAAATTTACAAATGTTCAAGATCAACTTCGAAACGGCTACAGGCTTCCGGGGAGGCGGGTGGGCGCATGTGAATCTGCAGCGTCTCATGCCACGAACAGATGTACACTGGGTAAGTGACATTTTCTGTTCGATGGCATGTGTAGCTGCAGATACACATGCTTTGCATAGACTAGTAAGCAGTTATCTCCCCAAAAGCGGTGGTTCAGCCTGTAGGAGTTGAAGTTGTTGAAAAAAAGTTTGTGGTACTGCTTGTCCTACTGTGGCTTGTTGTGCTGTTAACACATCCACGCAGTATTGCTTGGTAAACATATGAGGCGTAGACCATGTGGCTGCCTTACATATTTCAGTCATTGGAATGTTTCCTAGAAAGGCCATGGTAGCACCTTTCTTTCTAGTTGAGTGTGCCCTCAGTGTAATAGGCAGTTCTCTTTTTGCTTTGAGATAACAGGTTTGAATACATTTAACTATCCATCTAGTATGCCTTGTTTGGAAATTGGATTTCCCGAATGAGGTTTTTGGAAAGCAACAAATAATTGTTTTGTTTTTCGAATTTGTTTTGTTCTGTCAATGTAGTACAATAACGCTCTTTTGATGTCTAATGTATGTAGTGCTCTCTCAGCTACAGAATCTGGCTGTGGGAAGAACACTGGTAGTTCTACTGTTTGATTCAAGTGGAACAGTGATATGACTTTTGGTAAAAAATGTGGGTTTGTCCGTAGAACTACTTTATGCTTGTGTATTTGAATAAATGGTTCTTGTATGGTAAATGCTTGGATTTCACTGACTCTTCTTAGAGATGTGATGGCAATTAGAAATGCAACTTTCCATGTTAAATATTGCATTTCACATGAGTGCATGGGCTCAAAAGGTGGCCCCATGAGTCGTGTTAAGACAATGTTGAGGTTCCATGAAGGAACTGGTGGTGTTCTTGGTGGTATAATTCTTTTTAGGCCTTCCATAAAGGCTTTTATGACTGGTATCCTAAACAGTGAAGATGAGTGGGTAATTTGCAGGTAAGCTGAAATTGCAGTAAGATGTATCTTAATGGATGAAAAAGCTAGTTTTGACTTTTGCAAATGTAGCAAGTAGCTTACGATGTCTTTAGCAGATGCGTGTAAGGGTTGAATTTTATTATTATGGCAATAATAAACAAACCTTTTCCACTTATTTGCATAGCAATGTCTAGTGGTTGGTTTTCTAGCTTGTCTAATGACTTCCATACATTCTTGTGTAAGGTCTAAATGTCCGAACTCTAAGACTTCAGGAGCCAAATTGCTAGATTCAGCGATGCTGGATTGGGGTGTCTGATCTGTTGATTGTGTTGAGTTAACAGATCTGGTCTGTTTGGTAGTTTGATATGAGGCACTACTGAGAGGTCTAGTAGTGTTGTGTACCAAGGTTGTCTTGCCCAAGTTGGTGCTATGAGTATGAGTTTGAGTTTGTTTTGACTCAACTTGTTTACTAGATATGGAAGGAGTGGGAGAGGGGGAAAAGCGTATGCAAATATCCCTGACCAACTCATCCATAACGCATTGCCCAGAGACTGATCCTGTGGGTACCTGGATGCGAAGTTTTGGCATTTTGCGTTTTCTTTTGTTGAAACAGGTCTATTTGTGGTGTTCCCCAATTTTTGAAGTAAGTGTGTAGTATTTGGGGGTGAATCTCCCATTCGTGGATCTGTTGGTGATCCCGAGAGAGATTGTCTGCTAATTGATTCTGTATCCCTGGAATGAACTGAGCTATTAGGCGAATGTGGTTGTGTATCGCCCAATGCCATATTTTCTGTGTCAGGAGACACAACTGTGTTAAGTGTGTTCCTCCCTGTTTGTTTAGGTAATACATTGTTGTTATGTTGTCTGTTTTGACAAGAATGTGTTTGTGGCTTATTATTGGTTGAAATGCTTTTAACGCTAGAAATACTGCCAATAGTTCTAAGTGATTTATGTGAAACTGTTTTTGACGAGAGTCCCATTGTCCCTGAATGCTGTGTTGATTGAGGTGTGCTCCCCACCCTATCATGGAGGCATCTGTAGTTATTACGTATTGAGGCACTGGGTCTTGAAAAGGCCGCCCTTGGTTTAAATTTATATTGTTCCACCATTGAAGCGAGGTGCATGTTTGGCGGTCTATCAACACTAGATCTAGAAGGTGACCCTGTGCTTGTGACCATTGTGATGCTAGGCACTGTTGTAAGGGCCGCATGTGCAATCTTGCGTTTGGGACAATGGCTATGCATGAAGACATCATGCCTAGGAGTTTCATTACTATTTTGACTTGTATTTTTTGGTTTGGATACATGACCTGTATTACATTGTGAAATGCTTGTACTCTTTGTGGACTTGGAGTTGCAATCGCTTTTGCTGTGTCGATTGTTGCCCCTAAGTATTGCTGTGTTTGACACGGCTAAAGGTGTGACTTTGTGTAGTTGACTGAGAAACCTAGTTTGTGTAGGGTTTCTATGACGTACTTTGTGCTTTGTAAACACCTTTCTAGTGTGTTGGCTTTGATTAACCAATCGTCTAGGTACGGGAACACATGTATTTGCTGCCTTCTGATATGCGCAGCTACTACTGCCAGGCATTTTGTAAAAACTCTTGGCGCAGTTGTTATTCCGAATGGCAACACCTTGAATTGGTAATGTACCCCTTGGAATACAAATCTTAGGTACTTTCTGTGTGAAGGATGTATTGGTATATGGAAATATGCATCCTTTAGGTCTAGTGTTGTCATGTAGTCTTGTTGCTTGAGCAGTGGGATTACGTCTTGTAATGTCACCATGTGAAAGTGGTCTGATTTGATGTAGGTATTTAATGTTCTGAGATCTAATATAGGTCTCAGTGTTTTGTCCTTTTTGGGTATGAGAAAGTACAGAGAGTAAACTCCTGTTCCTTTTTGTTGAATTGGTACTAATTCTATTGCTCCTTTTTGTAGCAATGCCTGGATCTCTAGTCCTAGAAGATCCATGTGTTGTTTTGACATATTGTGTGTTTTCGGTGGAACGTTTGGAGGGAATCTGAGAAATTCTATGCAATAACCATGCTGGATAATTGCCAGTACCCAAGTGTCTGTTGTTATCTCTTCCCAATGTTTGTAAAAATTGCTTAATCTCCCCCCCACAAGTGTTATGTGTTGGGGATTTCTGACTTGGAAGTCACTGCTTGTTTTGAGGAGCTTTAGGGCTTTGGAACTTCCCTCTATTCTTTTGGAATTGTCCCCCTCTATATTGTCCCCGAAAACCTCCCCGCTGATATTGACTTTGATAAGTGGGCCATGTTTGTGAGGTTGTGGGTTCTGTAGCTGGTCCTCGAAACCCCCCTCTAAACTGAGTTTTGCGAAATGTGCCTGTGCTCTGTGGGGAGTAGAGTGCGCCCATGGCTTTGGCCGTATCAGTGTCCTTTTTAAGTTTTTCTATAGCAGTGTCCACCTCCGGCCCAAACAACTGCTGTCCATTAAAAGGCATATTCAGCACGGCTTGTTGTATTTCCGGCTTGAATCCTGATGTATGCAACCATGCATGTCTCCTTATTGTTACTGCAGTATTTACTGTCCTCGCAGCTGTATCTGCTGCATCCATTGCTGACCGTATCTGATTATTTGAGATACTTTGTCCTTCCTCCACCACTTGTTGTGCCCTTTTTTGGAACTCTTTGGGTAAGTGTTCGATGAAATGTTGCATTTCGTCCCAATGAGCCCTATCATATCTTGCCAGAAGTGCTTGTGAGTTGGCAATACGCCATTGGTTTGCTGCTTGTGCTGCAACCCTTTTCCCTGCAGCGTCAAATTTGCAACTCTCCTTGTCTGGAGGTGGTGCGTCTCCCGAGGTGTGAGAGTTTGCTCTCTTGCGAGCTGCCCCTACTACTACAGAGACTGGTGTTAGTTGCTGCGTGATATACACAGGGTCTGTAGGCGGCGGCTTGTACTTTTTCTCCACCCTTGGAGTTATGGCCCTGCCCTTCACAGGCTCCTGAAACACCTGTTTGGAGTGTTTTAGCATTCCAGGTAGCATAGGTAGGCTCTGGTATTGGCTATGAGTGGAGGATAGTGTATTAAACAAAAAGTGATCCTCAATGGGTTCTGCATGCAAGGTGACATTATGAAAAGCTGCTGCCCTTGAGACCACCTGCGTGTAAGATGTACTGTCCTCAGGTGGGGACGGTCTTGCTGGGTAACAGTCTGGGCTGTTATCCGATACTGGCGCATCATAAAGGTCCCATGCGTCGGGATCGTCCTGACTCATTGCTGTATGCGTTGGGGATTGCATCAGTGGTGGAGTGACCACTGGTGATGTGTGCATTGATGGTGGTGGAGATGGTGGCGGAGTTGTCTGTCTTGCCACCTTTGCCTGTGGCTGCTTGTCCTTATCTTGAAAGGCAAGTTTTCTTTTCATTTTAATAGGGGGGAGAGTGCTTATCTTTCCTGTGTCCTTTTGAATGTGGAGCTTCCTTTGAGTGTAGTCTGGCTCCACTGATTCAAGTTCTTGTCCGAACTTATGTCCGTGCATTTGGGAGGACAATCCCTGTTCCTCTGTGTAGGAACCTGATTTCGGTTCCGAGGCTGGATGTTTCGGAATGGAAACCTTTTCGTTAGCCTTTTTCGGCTCCGACAACACTTTCTTGATTTTAGGCGTCGTGGTCTCTGGGTGCCGGACCAGAGTCGGATGACTTCGACACAAGCGTGCCCTTTTTCGGTGCCGATGATCGGTCACCTATTTTACGGGTTAAGCCATGGCCTGTTGGCGGTGGCGTCCCCTGGGCTTTTGTGGTCTTCTCGTGAGTTTTATGTTTCGACGTCTTACTCACGGTTTTCGGCGTTTCTTCGGGATCGAGCACGTCCGAGTCCGACTCCTGGATCGAGAAGCTTTCCTCTTCCTCCTCCAAATGCCTTTGTCCTGTCGGCGCCGACGCCATTTGCAGTCTTCTAGCTCTTCGGTCTCTTAGTGTCTTCCTCGACCGAAACGCTCGACAGGCTTCACAAGTATCTTCTTTGTGTTCAGGAGACAAACACAAATTACAGACCAGGTGCTGATCTGTATATGGATACTTGTTGTGACATTTTGGGTAGAAGCGGAATGGGGTCCGTTCATCAGCCTTGAAGAGACACGTGGCCGGGCCGACCAGGCCCCGACGGGGGATCGAAAAAACCCCGGCGGGCCACCGGAGCTCTTCAAAAGTCGGTGTTGATCTGTAGTAACTAACCCGATACTGAACGCAAACAATACCGTCAAATTTTCCGAGATTCTAACTAACTTTCCGAACCGAAACAGGGAGCGAAAAGGAACACGTCCGAACCCGATGGCGGAAAAAAAACAATCTAAGATGGAGTCGATGCCCATGCGCAATGGAGCCGAAAGGGGAAGAGTCCCTCGATCTCGTGACTCGAAAGACTTCTTCGAAGAAAAACAACTTGTAATACTCCGAGCCCAACACTAGATGGCGGGATGTGCAAAGCATGTGTATCTGCAGCTACACATGCCATCGAACACATATATATATACACACATATATACAAGTGAATGTTGAACTTAAATGGCTACAGGCTCCCGGGGAGGTGAGAGGGTGCATGTGAATCTGCAGCAGAACATGCCACGATCAGATGTACACTGGGTAAGTGAAATTTTCCGTTCAGTGCCATGTGTAGCTGCAGATATGCATGCTATGCATAGACTACAAAGCAGTTTTACCTCCCATAAAAGCGGTGGTTAGCCTATAGGAGTTGGAGTTGTTTGAAATAGTGTTCTTAGTACAGTTTGACCTACTGAGGCTTGCTGTGTTGCTAACACATCTACACAGTAATGCTTGGTAAATGTATGCGGTGTTGACCAAGTGGCTGCTTTACAAATTTTGGCCATTGGTATATTTCCTAAGAAAGCCATTGTAGCCCCTTTTTTCCGTGTGGAATGTGCCTTAGGTGCAACTAAGAGCTGCCTTTTAGCTTTAAGGTAACATGTTTGGATGCATTTTACTATCCACCTTGCTAAACCTTGTTTTGAAATGGGGTTATCAGTATGTGGTTTTTAGAAAGCCACAAATAACTGTTTAGTTTTTCTAAATGATTTTGTTCTATCTATGTAACACATTAGGGCTCTTTTAATATCTAATGTGTGCAGGGCTCTTTCTGCCACAAAGACTGGTAGTTCCACTGTTTGATTGATATGAAAAGGTGACACAACTTTTGGAAGAAATTTAGGATTCGTTCGTAGTACGACTTTATGTTTGTGTACTTGTATGAATGGTTCTTGAATTGTGAAAGCTTGAATTTCACTAACTCTTCGCAATAAAGTAATTGCGACTAGGAAGGCAACTTTCCATGTTAGGTACTGAATCTGACGAGTGCATAGGTTCAAATGGTGGTCCCATAAGTTGTGTGAGCATTATGTTTAGATTCCACAAAGGCAATGGAGGCGTTCTAGATGGGATGATGCGTTTTAACCCCTCCATGAAGGCTTTGACAACAGGAACTCTAAATAAAGAGCTGTGCTGTATATTGTGCAAGTAGGCAGAGATTGCAGTGAGATGTATTTTTATGGATGAAAAAGCAAATTTAGCTTTTTGCATATGAAGCAAATAACATACAATGTCTTGTATTGATGCTGAAAGAGGTATAATTTGTTTATATTGACAATAATGCACAAATTGTTTCCATTTGTTGGCATAACACTGCCTGGTGGTGGGTTTTCTGGCTTGTTTAATTACTTCCATACATTCAGTTGGTAGTTGTAGATACCCAAATTCTATGACCTTAGTGGCCAAATCGCTAGATTGGGTATGTTGGGATTTGGATGCCTGATCTGCTGTTTGTTTCGTGTTAATAGATCTGGTCTGTTTGGGAGTTTGATATGTGGTACTACTGTCAGGTCTAATAGTGTTGTGTACCAGGGTTGACGTGCCCACGTTGGCGCTATGAGTATGGGTTTGAGCGTGTTTTGACGCAGTTTGTTGACTAGAAATGAAGTGAGCGGGAGAGGAGGAAAAGTGTAAGCAAATATCCCTGACCAATTCATCCATAGAGCATTGCCCTTGGATAGGGGATGTGGGTACCTGGATGCGAAGTTTTGGGATTTTGCGTTTTCACTGGTGGCGAAGAGATCTATGTCTGGTGTTCCCCATTGTTGAAAGTATAGTTGAAGCACTTGAGGGTGAATCTCCCACTCGTGTGTTTGTTGATGATCTCTGCTGAGAACATCTGCCAGTTGGTTGTGTATCCCTGGAATGTATTGTGCTACGAGGTGATTTTTGTTGTGGATTGCCCATTGCCAAATTTTTATGGCTAGGAGGGAGAGTTGGGATGAATGGGTTCCTTCTTGTTTGTTTATGTAATACATTGTTGTCATGTTGTCTGTTTTGATAAGGATATTCTTGTGAGTGAGAAGAGACTGAAAATCTTTGGGTGCTAGGAATACAGCTAGCAACTCTAAGTGATTTATGTGTAACTGTTTGTGTTTGGCGTCCCATTTTCCTTGAATGTTGTGATTTTTTAGGTGCGCCCCCCAGCCAATCATTGATGCATCTGTTGTAAGTATGGTCTGAGGCACGTTGTCTTGAAATGGCCACCCTTTGTTTAGGTTTGTGGAATTCCACCACTGAAGTGATATGCATGTATGGCGGTCTATCATTACTAGATCGTGAAGTTGACTCTGTGCCTGTGACCACTGCTGTGCAAGGCACTGTTGTAAAGGCTGCCTGTTTAGTCTTGCATGTGGGATGATCGCGATACAGGATGCCATCATGCCCAACAGTTTCATTACGAATTTGACAGTGTGCTGTTGGGCTGGCTGTATTTGTGTCAATATATTGCGAAATGCTTGTATTCTTTGTGGACTTGGGCTTGCAAGCGATGTTTGCGTATTTAGTCTGGCTCCTAAATACTGTTGAATTTTCGCTGGTTGTAGGTGTGATTTTTCGTAGTTTATGGAGAACCCTAGGTTGTTTAGGGTTTGTATTACATAATGCGTATGTTTTTGACACTGTGTATGACTGTTGGATTTTATTATCCAATCGTCGAGATATGGGAAGACATGAATGTATTTTCTTCTTAGGTAGGCTGCAACTACCGCCAGGCATTTTGTGAATACTCTGGGAGCAGTTGTTATTCCGAAGGGTAACACTTTGAACTGATAATGCTTTCCCTGAATTACAAACCAGAGATTTTTTCTGTGCGCTGGATGGATGGGTATGTGAAAATACGCGTCTTTGAGGTCTAATGTTGCCATGAAATCGTGCTGTTGAAGTAGTGGGACAACATCCTGTAGTGTTACCATGTGAAAGTGTTCTGACAGGATGTAAAGATTGAGGTTTCTGAGATCCAATATTGGCCTTAAGGTTCCGTCCTTTTTGGGAATGAGGAAATACAGGGGCATATTTATACTCTGTTTGCGCCGGATTTGCGTCGTTTTTTTTAACGCAAAACTAACTCCATATTTATACTTTGGCGTTAGACCCGTCTAGCGCCAAAGATCTTGGAGTTTGCGTCATTTTTTAGCGTGGACACCTTCCTTGCGTTAATGATATGCAAGGTAGGCGTTCCCGTCTTAAAAATGACTTCGAGGCATGTGCGCCGTATTTACACTCCCGGGCAAAAATGACGCCCGGGAGTGGGCGGGTCAAAAAAAATGACGTCCAGCCGCTTTAGCGTAATTTTTTAACGCCTGGTCAGGGCAGGCGTTAAGGGACCTGTGGGCTCGGAAGGAGCCCAGAGGTGCCCTCCCATGCCCCCAGGGACACCCCCTGCCACCCTTGCCCACCCCAGGAGGACGCCCAAGGATGGAGGGACCCATCCCAGGGAATTTAAGGTAAGTTCAGGTAAGTATTTTTTTTTTTGTTTTGGGTGGCATAGGGGGGCCTGATTTGTGCCCCCCTACATGCCACTATGCCCAATGACCATGCCCAGGGGACATAAGTCCCCTGGGCATGGCCATTGGGCAAGGGGGCATGACTCCTGTCTTTGCTAAGACAGGAGTCATTTCAATGGGGGTTGGGAGTAAAAAAAAATGGCGCAAATCAGGTTGAGGCGAAAATTTTGCCTCAGCCTGACTCACTGTGGGCCGTATAAATACGGCCCACAGTGAGTAAACTCCTGTTCCTAGTTGATTTTGTGGCACTGGCTATATTGCTTGTTTGAGCAATAGAGATTTTACTTCTTGCAACAGGGCAGTATGTTGTGTGGAGAGGTTGTTTGGTTTTGGTGGAATATTTGGTGGAATTTGTGCCAATACTATGCAATAGCCATTGCGGATAATTGATAATACCCAGTTGTCTGTTGTGATGGGTGGCCAATTGGTGTGGAACCTTTGCAGTCTTCCCCCCACAGGTGAGGTGTGAGTTGGGAAGGGATGGATTAAGTCATTGTTTTGGCTGTTGTGAGGCTTGTTTTGTTGAGTGATATTTTCCCCTGCCTCTGGGGTACTGGCCTCTGAAAGTGCTTTTGAAACCACCTCTTTGACATTGAGGTTGGTAGGCCGACTTTGTTTGTGAGGTGGATGCCTCAGGTGTTTGGGTTCTAAATCCACCCATGTATTGGGACTTATGAAATGATCCCCTGTATTGCGTTGTATACAAGGCACCCATGGCTTTAGCTGTGTCCGAATCTTTTTTCATCTTTTCAATAGCTGTGTCTACCTCGGTGCCAAAAAGCTGTTTTTGGTTAAACGCATATTTAGGACCGCCTGTTGAATTTCAGGCTTAATCCTGAAGACCTAAGCCATGCGTGTCTTCATATGGTGACAACAGTGTTGACTGTGTAGTTTGTGATAGCCTGCCCTTCCACAACTATTTGTTGCGCCCTTTTCTGTTGGTCTTTGGGGAGAAGTTGTATTATATCTTTCATCTCATCCCAGTGGGCTCTATCATATCTAGCCAACAATGCCTGGGAGTTGGCTATCCTCCACTGGTTGGCTTCCTGAGATGCCACCCTTTTGCCCGCAACATCAAACTTTCTGCTCTCCTTGTCTGGTGGGGGTGCATCCCCTGATGACTGCAAGTTTGCTCTTTTCCTTGCTGCGCTTACCACTACAGAGTCCGGTAGGATCAGAGGGAGGTGGCTTATACTTTTTCTCCACTCTAGGAGTAATCATTCTAGCTTTGACTGGCTCCTGGAATATTTGGTCTGCATGCTTTAACATGCCTGGGAGCATGGGAAGCGACTAATAGGTGGTATGTGTAGAGGAGAGTGTGTTAAAAAGGAAGTCATCCTCTAACGGCTCATTGTGCATAATGACATTGTGTGTGATAAGATGCCGCCCTAGCTATGACCTGAGTATAGCCTGTACTATCCTTTGGTGGTGATGGCTTAGAGGGATAGCAGTCTGGGTTGTTATCTGGAATGGGATCAGGATCATAAAGATCCCATGGATCCATATTGTCGTGCTGTGAATCAAATGAATGTACAGGAGATTGCACAGGTTTGGGACTAGTAGGGGGAGAGACCAGCAAATGAGGAGAGTGAGGAGGAGACTGAGGAGGAGAAAGAGGAGGAGAAAATTGAGGAGGTGGAGGTTTCTCTTTAGATTTTGGCACTTTATCTGGTGGCTGAGCAGTGTCCAATTCTTCTTGAAAGGCTAATTTCCTCTTAGACTTTAGAGGAGGTGCTGTTATAATTCTGCCAGTGTCCTTGTGGATGTGAATCCTGGCTTGCCTTTCATCTATTGCCTCCATTTTGTGAGTGTTCCTCAGTGATTTTATGGCTTTCTTTGAGTGCTTGCGAAAGTCCATGTTGCTCTGTATAAATTGGCCTTTTCGGCTCCGAAGCAGTTTTTTTCGGTATCGAAAGGCTGGGAGTGGATGATGGCCTCGGCTCCGAAAACGATTTTCGAGGTTTCGACTTGAAGGATCGATGCTTGGTAGACTCGGAGACAGTGCTTCGGCTCGAGTCCAAAGGCTTAGGTGGCGTGGCCTTTTTCGGTGCCGAAGTTGTTGGTTGGTCACCCAAGGTCTTTTATGGGTGGAGCCATGGCCTTCCGGCCTTATGTTTGGGCTTGGCTGGTGCAGAGGCAGGCGTACTCACGTGCTGTCCTGCCGTGACCGGTCTGTCCTCCTCGGACTCCTGCTCGGAGTTGGATCCTCGAACGGAGACTGCTGTGTGCATGATCTCCTCCTCCTCGACGTTGAGACGTTCAGTGCTCTTGGACGCCATCTTGAGTCTCCGCGCTCTTCTGTCTCTGAGCGTTTTCTTCGAATGGAAGGATCTGCAAGCCTCGCAATTTTCTTCCCGATGGTCAGGGGAAAGACAGAGATTATAGACAAGATGTTGATCTGTACAGGGAAATTTTGCGTGGCAAAGAGTCCAAAAGCGGAATGGGGTCCGGTCCATGAGGCTTCCACGCAGTCGGCCCGACCAGGCCAGAGTTGGACACGGGCGCCCCGAAGGGCGAGTAAAGATATTTGACCCGACGGTACCAAAGTGACGATGG
This sequence comes from Pleurodeles waltl, assembly GCF_031143425.1. Taxonomy (NCBI): domain Eukaryota; kingdom Metazoa; phylum Chordata; class Amphibia; order Caudata; family Salamandridae; genus Pleurodeles; species Pleurodeles waltl. Next base: position 544,881,297 of record NC_090440.1, on the reverse strand, counting down.
AAGATGGTACGCGCTGAAAACAATACCAACGAGAATTAAAGAGTTTTAGAACTTTTCCAACTCAAACTATCGGAGCGAAAAGAAACACGTCTAAACCCAATGGCGGAAAGAAAACAATCTAACATGGAGTCGATGCCCATACGCAATGGAGTCGAAGAGGAGGAGTCACTCGATCCTGTGACTGGAAAACACTTCTTCGAAGAAAAACAACTTGTAACACTCCGAGCCCAACACTAGATGGCAGACTATGCATAGCATGTGTATCTGCAGCTACACATGCCATTGAAAAAATATATATATATATATATATGGAAAATGTCACTTACCCGGTGTACATCTGGTCCTGGCATGTAGTGCTGCAGATTCACATGCTATGCATATCCCTTCCGACATCTAGTGTTGGGATCGGAGTGTTACAAGTTGTTTTTCTTCGAAGAAGTCTTTTTGGAGTCACAGGATCGAGTGACTCCCCCTCACTGTTACAGTGCGCATGGGCATCAACTCCATTGTTAGATTGTTTTCCCGCAAAGGGTGAAGGAAGGAGTGATAGAGGATAAGAATATATGTCCATGCAAATGTAAATGTATCTACATGTGTACAAATGTTTAACATGAACAATTACAGGCTTCCGGGGAGGAGGGAAGGTGCATGTGAATCTGCAGCACTACATGCCACGAACAGATGTACACTGTGTAATTGACATTTTCCATTTTCTGTTCAATGGCATGTGTAGCTGTAGATACACATGCTATGCATAGACTACAAAGCAGTTAGTCCTCCCAAAAATAGCGGTGGCTAGCCCGTAGGAGTGGAATTTGTTTAAAATAGTGTTCTTAAGACAGCTTGACCTACAGTAGCTTGTTGCTGTGAAAAAACATCAACACAGTAGTGTTTTGTAGATGTATGAGGAGTTGACCATGTGGCTGCTTTACATATATCAGCCATTGGTATGTTTCCTAAAAATGCCATTAACGCACCTTTCTGTCTTGTAGAATGTGCACTAGGAGTGATGAAAAGTTGTCTTTTTGCTTTGATATAGCATGTTTGTATGCATCTAACAATCCATCTTGCTAATTCTTGTTTTGATATAGGATTGCATCTATGTGGGTGTTGAAAAGCAATAAAAAGTTGTTTTGTTTTTCTAAATTCTTTAGTTCAGTCTATATAGTACATAAGAGCTATTTTGAGATCTAGAGTATGAAGAGCTCTTTCTGCCACAGAGTCTGGCTGTGGAAAGAAGACTGGCAGTTCCACTGTTTGGTTGATGTGAAAAGGAGATACTACTTTTGTTAGACATTTTGGATTTGTTCTAAGTACAACTTTATGTTTGTGTACTTGGAAAAAAGGTTCCTCAAGAGTGAACGCTTGTATTTCATTAACTCTTCTTAAAGACGTAATAGCTACAATGTAAAAAATTTAATTTGGCAAGAGTGCATGGGTTCGAAAGTTGGGCCCATGAGTCTGGTAAGTACAATATTTAAATTCCAAGAAGGAACCGGTGGTGTTCTGGGTGGAATCATGCGTTTTAATCCTTCCATGAAGGCTTTAATAACAGGAACTCTGAAAAGAGAAGTGTGTTGAATAGTTTGTAAATAAGCAGATATTGCAGTAAGGCGGATTTTGCTGGATGAAAAAGCTAAATTGGATTTTTACAAATGAAGTAAATAGCATACAATATCTTGTATAGATGCTTTAAGTGGATAAGTGTTTTTAGATTGACAATAGTAGACAAATCTTTTCTATTTGTTTGTGTAACATTGTCTAGTAGTAGGTTTACATGCTTGTTTAATTACTTCCATACATTCTGATGGAAGTTTTAGGTAACCAAATTCTATGACTTCAGGAGCCAAATCACTAGATTGAGAGCATTGGGGTTTGGGTGCCTGATTTGACCTTTGTTCTGTGTTAACAAATCTGGTCTGTTTGGGAGTTTGGAATGAGGTACTACAGACAGATCTAGGAGTGTTGTGTACCAATGCCGACGTGCCCATGTTGGGGCTAGGAGTATCATAGTGAGTGATGTTTGATGTAGTTTGCTGACCAGAAATGGAAGGAGTGGGAGAGGGGGAAAAGCGTAAGCAAATATCCCTGACCAATTGATCCATAAAGCATTGCCTTGTATAGGGGATGTGGGTGTCTGGATGCAAAGTTTTGTCATTTTGTGTTTTTGTTTGTTGCAAATAGATCTATTTCTGGTGTTCCCCACTTTTGAAAGTACTTTTGAAGAACTTGGGGGTGAATCTCCCATTCCTGAGTTTGTTGAGGATTCCTGCTTAGGAGATCTGCCAGCTGATTGTCTATCCCTGGAATGTATTCTGCTAATAAATGAATGTGATTGTGAATTGCCCATTTCCATATTGTTTGGGCTAGTAGGGACAGTTGAGATGAATGTGTCCCGCCCATTTGTTGAGGTAATACATGGTCACCATGCTGTCTGTTTTTATTAGAACAGTCTTCTGTTTGAGAAGGGGTTGAAACGCTTTTAGGGCAAGAGATACAGCTAATAATTCCAGGTGGTTTATGTGAAGCTGTTTCTGTTTGGGATCCCGTTTCCCTTGAATGGTATGATTGTTGCGTTGAGCTCCCCAACCTATCATTGACGCGTCTGTTGTGATTATGGTGTGAGGCACAGGGTCTTGAAATGACAGCCCCTTCATTAGATTGCTAAGATTCCACCATTGAAGGGACATATGTGTTTGGCGGTCCATCAACACTAGATCTTGAAGTTGACCGTGTGCCTGAGACCACTGTTGTGAGAGGCACTTTTGTAAGGGCCTCATATTTAGTCTTGCATGTGGAAATATGGCTATGCAAGATGCCAGCATCCCTAGAATTTTCATGATACATCTTACAGTATATTTTTGATTTGGCTATATGTGTGGGATGAGATTTTGGAAAGATTGTATCCTTTGTGTATTTGGATATGCTAGGGCTTTTTGAGTATTTAAAATAGCACCTAGGTAAGGTTGTACTTGTGCTGGTTGAAGGTGTGATTTTTGGTAATTAAAAGTGAACCCTAGTGTATGCAGGGTTTGTATCACATACTGAGTGTGTTGTTTGTATTGTGTAAAATAGCTTGATTTTATTTGCCAATCGTCTAGATATGGAAAGACGTGAATGTGTTGCCTTCTTAAGTAGGCTGCTACTACGGCTAGACATTTTGTGAACACTCTTGGAGCTGTTGTTATGCCGAATGGCAAAACTTTGAACTGGTAATGTTTTCCTGCTATGACGAACCTGAGGTATTGTCTGTGAGCTGGATGTACGGGTATATGGAAATACACATCTTTGAGGTCTAAATCAGTCATGAAATCTTGTTTTTTGTAGTAGTGGAAGGACATCCTGCAGAGTTAACATGTGAAAATGTTCTGACAGAATGCATAGATTGAGAGGTCTGAGGCCCAAGATGGGCCTGAGGGTGCAGTCTTTTTTGGGAATGAGGAAGTATAATGAGTATAGTCCTGTTCCCTGTTGAGAATGTGGGACCAATTCTATTGCTTGTTTTAATAGTAGAGGTTGTACCTCCTGTTGTAACAGAACGTTGTGTTGTGGGGATAATTTGTGGTAACGTGGCGGAATGTTTGGAGGGGTGGGGATGGGGATCAATTATAGGCAATAGCCATTGGGAATAATTGATAGTACCCAGTTGTCTGTGGTGATGTTTTGCCAAAGAGAGTGGAATTGTTGGAGTCTTTCCCCCACAGGAGATGTATTGGGTGGAGGGGTGGGAAGGAAGTTACTGCTTGGATGGTGTAGTGGCTTGCTTTGAGGCTTGGAACTTGCCTCTATTTCTGAAATATAGTCCTCTGTAGGACCCTCTAAATCCCCTTCTTTGATATTGTGTTTGTTGTCCCAGCTTGGCCTGGGAGGTAGAAGCCTCAGAGGATTGTGGCTTACATCCTCCTCTAAACTGTGGCCTGCGAAAGAAGCCTCTATATGGTGTGGTATATAATGCCCCCATTGCCTTTACAGTATCTGAGTCTTTTCTCAGTTTTTCTATAGTGGTGTCCACTTCAGGCCCAAATAAATGTTTTTTATTGAAAGGCATGTTAAGTACTGCCTGCTGAATTTATGGTTTAAAACCAGAGGAGCGTAGCTATGCATGCCTTCTAATTGTAGTGGCAGTATTGACACTCCTTGCTGCTGTATCAGCAGCATCGAGGGCAGACCTTATCTGATTATTACTTATAGTCTGTCCCTCTTCTACAACCTGTTGTGCCCTTTTTTGATGCTCTTTTGGGAGGTGCTGTATGAGTTTGTGCATCTCATACCAATGGGCTCTATCATATCTGGCAAGAAGTGCTTGCGAATTTGCAATTCGCCACTGGTTGGTCGCTTGGGTGGCTACCCTCTTGCCAGCAGCATCAAACTTTCTACTTTCTTTATCAGGAGGAGGAGCGTCTCCTGATGACTGGCTGTTAGCTCTTTTTCTAGCCGCACTGATTACTACTGAATCCGGAGGGACCTGATGTGTGATGTAGTCTGGGTCTGTAGGGGCAGGTTTATATTTTTTGTCAATTCTAGGGGTAATAACTAGCTTTGACAGCTCATTAAAAATTTGGTCAGCATGTTTGACCATTGCAGGCAACATTGGGAGACACTGGTATCTAGAGTGAGTAGACGACAGAGGCTTGGAGGGTATAGGTCAGGATCATTGTCTGGAATGGGATCAGGATCATACAGATCCAAAGGATCCACTGTAACTCCATGCGAGTATAGTGAGTGTGTTGGAGAAGGCAATGCTGGTGGACTATTGTGAGGAGATGAAAAATAAAGTTGTGGAGAGTGAGAAGAGGTAGGGAGATGTGCTGGTTTCTCCTTCTGTTTCTGAACCTTTACTGGTGGTTGAGCAGAGTCTAATTCCTCTTGAAAGGCCAGCTTTCATTTAGTATTTAAAGGAGGTGCAGTCAGAATTCTGCCAGTCTCTTTATGTATGTGGATTCTTGATTGTCTTTCATCCATAACCTCCAATATTGGCTCAATCTCAGTCTCTTCTTCAGAAGCTTTGTGAGATTCTTGCATCGGCTTCGAGATTTGCTCAAGTTTACTTGAAAGTCCTTGCTCCTCTGTGTATTAGGATTTTTTTCAGTTCCGAAGTTTGAATCTTTTTCTGTCCCGAAAATGAAGTCGGCTGTTTCGGCTCTGAAGCAGGATGTTGAATCTTCGACTCCGAAGAGTGAGGATGCTTACTAGAGTCTGAGGGGGAAGTTCTAACCGACTTGCTCGACTCCGAAGTGGACAGAGGAGTGGCCTTTTTAGGCACTGAGCCCAAAGGTCGGTCGCCGACAGTCTTTTTTCAGGCCGAACCATGGCCTCCTGGCAGTGGTGTATCCAAGGCCTTTGATTGTTTTTTATATATGGGCGTAGGGGCAGACGCACTCATGTACTAGCCAGCAGTGATGGGTCTATCATCTTACGATTCTTGCTCGGAGTCGGTGTCTCGGATGGAGACTGCTGTCTGCCCCTGCTCTTCCTCCAGGACGTTGAGATGTTCAGTGCTTTTCAACGCCATTTCTAGTCTTCGGGCCCTGTGATCTCTCAAGGTCTTCTTTGATCGAAATGATAGACAGGCTTCGCAATCTTCTTCTCTATGGTCCGGAGAAAGGCACAAATTACAAACCAGATGTTGCTCTGTATATTGGAACATTGCATGGCACCAAGGGCAGAATTGAAATGGAGTCCGATCCATCAGGCTTTTGACGCAGTAGGCCTGTATTGGCCCCAGTCAGGCGCACGCGCCCCGAAGGGTGAAATTTTTATTCCGACGGTACTACTGGTTCGATGGTAGATGGAAACGCAATTGAAACAATACAGATGATTAAATAGGTTTTCTAAGGTTTTTCTGATTCAAAACAACTTGTAACACTCTGCGCCCAACACTAGATGTCGGAAGAGGTATGCATAGCATGTGTATCTACAGCTACACATTGCACATGGTAGGTAAAGACTTTGCCTCCCCCGAATGGAGTACTGATTCTAAAAAGACCATTTTCCTCTCTGGTACTGGTGAGGATGTTTCCAATTAAACTGAGAACCAAAGTTTGTGCAGCTTGTGCATGACTGTCTTTACACTCCTTTGGCACTGTGTGAATGAGGTCTCTCTTACTGGTCCATCCTCTAGGTAGTGGTACACATGAAACCCCATCTTCTTCGGCATGCTGCAGTCATAGTCAGTTTGCAAAAAATTTGAACAGACTTTATACCAAAATGAAGTACCTTGAATTGATAGTGTAGCTCTGTGGTATTCAACCTAACGATTCCAAATTTCTTTTTAGATTGGAACAACGTTGGATCTTCAAACTAGGGACATCAGTCCGGGGACTGAACGATGAAATTCCTTGGACCACACTTTCATCATAATCAAGTGTGTCTTTTCTTTAACTTTTTGTACCCTTTTGACTGGTCTATGACATTAAAATTCCAGTTATTCTGTGCCTGGACGACCATTGGTGTTTCATGACATATCTAATTTGTTTGATTATACCAGTTTATCAATAACCAAGCAATAGATTATTAACATGACTGTACATTGTAAAATTACACCATAATGCAGAGTTTTCAATAGTAAGGACGGATTGAAGTCCGTTTTCGACATCCACAGCATTGATATCAGATAGTCCTTCTTCCTTTTTTATGACAGCACCACACGCGCGTATAATTGACGCTGCTGAACGCGGTACCCATTTGCTGGGACGCGGTCAGTCGGGTAGGTGCAACGACCTACGAACAACATCGAATCGTAAGTGCCTCTTCAATCTTTCCCTATTACGGGACGATGTGGATTCTAATTATCGATTCAATGGTTTCGTGTACTTTTGACAAAACTATTTCATTGTAAACTCTGTTTCTTGACCCTTGCTAAGCCGCCACTAACGAGTGATTACTCGCGCATTATTTGCATTGTTTATTTAGGGTTGAAACAAAAAATAAATTTCCCCCGCCACTTTCCTCCTCTGTAATCTCGATACGATAGGGATTCCTTAACAAACTGTATGTGGCAATAAAAATGTGGTTCTTTACGAGTTTAATTCCAATATTATAATACATTTATTGTGAAATATACTTCCGATGTCCACTGCTGGCTTTTGTTGTGAGACATATATTGTATTCTCAATTCTTGTAACATAATTTTTGTTTTTTATGACTACCTACACCTAGAATGTTAGTTCCAGACACTGACTAGCGATCTCTAGGAGCTTTATCCTAAGAATCGGGGATGGTAAGCTCAATTTTTCACTTTTTCTACGAATGGTGCATGTAATCACATCGTTCACAATGTTGTGTGTATTACATATAATTCTGTACGATTTATTTTTGTAATGTTATCATTATTTCAATTTGTAGGGCGACCTATTTTTGACACAGCAAGCATTAAAGTAAGTGACTGCTTTATTTATCTGTCCCAAGTTGGGCATAATAATTTTTCTTTTGGAGAAGTCTTTGTTATTTTCGGTCCTGATGAAGCGTCAATGGACCCGATTGGGCCAATAGACGCGAAACATGTAGACCCATTGTCAAGTGGAACCATAATAGGTCTGTTCCTCTTGCCCTAAGTGTTGAGAGCACGTGAGCATTATACTCACATATTGTCTCTCACCCTGTTTTTAACCTTGGTCTCCATCTAATTTATTCTGATTAAAATACATGATCATTGTTCTTGGATGGATAACCAATTTTACTTTCGTCTCTCTATTATTGCATGAGCACTTGAAACCAACTACTCATTATCCATCTGCAATACGGTTAAGAGCTCCCGTTTGGGAGCCCGTTAGGCATTGCAACACCGGCCTAACGAGGAGCGTTCCCAATGATGAAACCAGACATCCAATGTGATGCTTGAGGGTTCTTGCTCCTGTTAAATAGGTTTCTGCCCTACGTTAATTTGGAACAGTGTACTCCTTTATTTATTACTTCATTAGGGAGACTGTACACTGGACCATAAAAAACTCCCGGTCCCTCTTTCTATGATTGTCGGTATTCAAAGTACAGCCCGGACCAAATGCGGTCCTCCTGACGTTCACATGAAGCCCACAGCTGAATGACTGCCCTGGGCTGCTGTTTACTTCAGAAAGCACTACTTTTCAAAAAGATGTTAGATAAACATGAATGTGTTTTACAGGCTAAATGAAGTAAAATAAAGCAAATAAGGTGCCCGGCAAAACTTAACTTTAGGAACACATTCATTTTTTCAGCACATCTTGCAACAAACATGTAAAAATGATAACATCTCTTCAAAATTCAAAAAGGGTATTTCATTAACATGCACAAGTGTTACACATTTGTTCATCTGAACAGATAAAAGCATTCAGAAGTATTTTATTTAAAACTGATCATTTGAAGAAGAAAAAAATGAATGTATAAATATTCATGCCTGTGTCAAGTGGGGGATGTCAGGATTACTCCTAGGGTTTCTGGTTTCAAATTGTGCAATTCTATTTCATTTCAATTCAAGTAAAAAGGTATTTTCTTTTAAGAGTTGCCTCTCCCAGGGTAGCAATAGCAAACAGAAAGGCTACCCCAAGGTGTGGTAGAGAGACAGTGTTGGAAATGGCCCTTTTTGCAGGGCTATCCCCAAACTTTTTGCCTTCTTCCTCCTATTTTTTTTCAAGTCTGTTTTTGCTGGTTTATTGTCTCTGCGCATTTTACCAGTGCTAAAGTGCAAGTGCTGTCTAGGTAAATTGCACTGTCGATCGGTTTATCCATGATTGGCATATTTGATTTACTGGTAAGTCCCTAGTTAAATGCACCAGAGGTGCCCAGGGCCTGTAACTCAAATGCTACTAGTGGGCCTGCAGCACTGATTGTGCCACCCACATACGTAGCTCTGTAAACATGGCACAGACCTGCCACTGCAGTGTGTGTATGCAGTTTTAAACTGCCAATTCGACCTGCCAAGTGTACCCACTTGCCAGGCCCAAAACCTTCCCTTTTGGAACATGTAAGGCACCCCTAAGGTAGGCCCTAGGTAGCCCCATGGGCAGGGTGCAGTGTATTTAAAAGGTAGGACATGTACTGGCGTGTTTTACATGTCTTAACCCCTTCGCTGCCAGGTCTTTTTTTGCCTATTTGGGGCAGTTGTGCTTAGGCCCTCATAACTTTTTGTCCACATAAGCTAACCAAGACAAATTTACGTCCTTTTTTTCCAACATCCTAGGGATTCTAGAGGTACCCAGACTTTGTGGGTTCCCCTGAAGGAGGCCAAGAAATTAGCCAAAATACAGTGAAAATTTCGTGTTTTTCAAAACAATTGGAAAAAGTGGCTGCAGAAGAAGGCTTGTGGTTTTTCCCCTGAAAATGGCATCAACAAAGGGTTTGCGGTGCTAAACTCAGCAGCTTCCCAGCTTTCAGGAACAGGCAGACTTGAATCAGCAAACCCACTTTTTCAACACAATTTTGGCATTTTACTGGGACATACCCCATTTTTGCAATTTTTTGTGCTTTCAGCCTCCTTCCAGTCAGTAACAGAAATGGGCATGAAACCAATGCTGGGTCCCAGAACCCTAAACATTTCTGAAAAGTAGACAAAATTCTGAATTCAGCAAGGGGTCATTTGTGTAGATCCTACAAGGGTTTCCTACAGAAAATAACAACTGAAAAAGAAAAATATTGAAATTGAGGTGAAAAAAACATCAAATTTTCTCTACGTTTTACTCTGTGACTTTTCCCTGCAATGTCAGATTATCAAAAGCAATATACCGTTACGTCTGCTGGACTCCTCTGGTTGCGGGGATATATAGGGCTTGTAGGTTCATCAAGAACCCGAGGAACCCAGAGCCAATAAATGAGCTGCACCCTGCAGTACGTTTTCATTCTATACAAGGTATACAGCAATTTATTTGCTGAAATATAAAGAGTAAAAAAATAGCTATCAAGAAAACCTTTGTTTTTCCAAAAAGGGCACAAGATAAGGTGTTGAGGAGCAGTGGTTATTTGCACATCTCTGAATTCCGGGGTGACCATACTAGCATGTGAATTACAGGGCATTTCTCAAATAGATGTCTTTTTTACACACTCTCCTATATTTGGAAGGTAAAAATGTAGAGAAAGACAAGGGGCAATAACACTTGTTTAGCTAATCTATGTTCCCCCAAGTCTCCCGATAAAAATGATACCTCATTTGTGTGGGTAGGCCTAGCGCCCGCGACAGGAAACGCCCCAAAGCGCAACGTGGACACATCCAATTTTTTGAAAGAAAACAGAGGTATTTTTTGCAAAGTGCCTACCTGTAGATTTTGGCCTCTAGCTCAGCCTGCACCTAGGGAAACCTACCAAACCTGTGCATTTCTGACAACTAGAGACCTAGGGGAATCCAAGATGGGGTGACTTGTGGGGCTCGGACCAGGTTCTGTTACCCAGAATCCTTTGCAAACCTCAAAATTTGGCTAAAAAAAAAACATGTTCCTCACATTTCTGTGGCAGAAAGTTCTGGAATCTGAGAGGAGCCACACATTTCCTTCCACCCAGCGTTCCCCCAAGTCTCCCGATAAAAATGATACCTCACTTGTGTGGGTAGGCCTAGCGCCCGTGACAGGAAACGCCCCAAAGCGCAACATGGACACATCCAAATTTTTGAAAGAAAACAGAGGTGTTTTTTGCAAAGTGCCTACCTGTAGATTTTGGCCTCTAGCTCAGACGGCACCTAGGGAAACCTACCAAACCTGTGCATTTCTGAAAACTAGAGACCTAGGGGAATCCAAGATGGGGTGACTTGTGGGGCTCGGACCAGGTTCTGTTACCCAGAATCCTTTGCAAACCTCAAAATTTGGCTAAAAAAAACACATGTTCCTCACATGTCTGTGGCAGAAAGTTCTGGAATCTGAGAGGAGCCTCAAATTTCCTTCCACCCAGCGTTCCCCCAAGTCTCCCGATAAAAATGATACCTCACTTGTGTGGGTAGGCCTAGCGCCCGCGACAGGAAACGCCCCAAAGCGCAACGTGGACACATCCAATTTTTTGAAAGAAAACAGAGGTGTTTTTTGCAAAGTGCCTACCTGTAGATTTTGGCCTCTAGCTCAGCCTGCACCTAGGGAAACCTACCAAACCTGTGCATTTCTGACAACTAGAGACCTAGGGGAATCCAAGATGGGGTGACTTGTGGGGCTCGGACCAGGTTCTGTTACCCAGAATCCTTTGCAAACCTCAAAATTTGGCTAAAAAAAAAACATGTTCCTCACATTTCTGTGGCAGAAAGTTCTGGAATCTGAGAGGAGCCACACATTTCCTTCCACCCAGCGTTCCCCCAAGTCTCCCGATAAAAATGATACCTCACTTGTGTGGGTAGGCCTAGCGCCCGCGACAGGAAACGCCCCAAAGCGCAACATGGACACATCCAAATTTTTTAAAGAAAACAGAGGTGTTTTTTGCAAAGTGCCTACCTGTAGATTTTGGCCTCTAGCTCAGACGGCACCTAGGGAAACCTACCAAACCTGTGCATTTCTGAAAACTAGAGACCTAGGGGAATCCAAGATGGGGTGACTTGTGGGGCTCGGACCAGGTTCTGTTACCCAGAATCCTTTGCAAACCTCAAAATTTGGCTAAAAAAAACACATGTTCCTCACATGTCTGTGGCAGAAAGTTCTGGAATCTGAGAGGAGCCTCAAATTTCCTTCCACCCAGCGTTCCCCCAAGTCTCCCGATAAAAATGATACCTCACTTGTGTGGGTAGGCCTAGCGCCCTCGACAGGAAACGCCCCAAAGCGCAACGTGGACACATCCAAATTTTTGAAAGAAAACAGAGGTGTTTTTTGCAAAGTGCCTACCTGTAGATTTTGTCCTCTAGCTCAGCCGGCACCTAGGGAAACCTACCAAACCTGTGCATTTCTGAAAACTAGAGACCTAGGGGAATCCAAGATGGGGTGACTTGTGGGGCTCGGACCAGGTTCTGTTACCCAGAATCCTTTGCAAACCTCAAAATTTGGCTAAAAAAACACATGTTCCTCACATTTCTGTGGCAGAAAGTTCGGGAATCTGAGAGGAGCCACAAATTTCCTTCCACCCAACGTTCCCCCAAGTCTCCCGATAAAAATGATACCTCACTTGTGTGGGTAGGCCTAGCGCCCGCGACAGGAAACGCCCCAAAGCGCAACGTGGACACATCCAATTTTTTGAAAGAAAACAGAGGTGTTTTTTGCAAAGTGCCTACCTGTAGATTTTGGCCTCTAGCTCAGCCTGCACCTAGGGAAACCTACCAAACCTGTGCATTTCTGACAACTAGAGACCTAGGGGAATCCAAGATGGGGTGACTTGTGGGGCTCGGACCAGGTTCTGTTACCCAGAATCCTTTGCAAACCTCAAAATTTGGCTAAAAAAAACACATGTTCCTCACATTTCTGTGGCAGAAAGTTCTGGAATCTGAGAGGAGCCACACATTTCCTTCCACCCAGCGTTCCTCCAAGTCTCCCGATAAAAATGATACCTCACTTGTGTGGGTAGGCCTAGCGCCCGCGACAGGAAACGCCCCAAAGCGCAACGTGGACACATCCAAATTTTTGAAAGAAAACAGAGGTGTTTTTTGCAAAGTGCCTACCTGTAGATTTTGGCCTCTAGCTCAGCCGGCACATAGGAAAACCTACCAAACCTGTGCATTTCTGAAAACTAGAGACCTAGGGGAATCCAAGGTGGGGTGACTTGTGGGGCTCGGACCAGGTTCTGTTACCCAGAATCCTTTGCAAACCTCAAAAAACCCAGGGGGGGCAGAAATGGCCTAAAATAAATTTGCCCCCCCAACCCCCAACCTTGCCTACGGGGTCGCTCCCCCTGTGTGACATTGGCGCCAAAAAACAAATCCCTGGTGCATAGTGGTTTCTGCCCCCTTGGGGGCAGATTGACCTAAAATCGACCAATCTGCCCCCAAGGGGGGCAGAAATGGTCTAAATACAATTTCCCCCCCAGGGCAGCGACCCTTGCCTGATGGGTCGCTACCTATCTCTAAAAAAAAAAAAAAAAAAAAATTGCCCTGGCGCCCAGAGGTTTCTGCCCCCAGGGGGGGCAGAAATTCCCTAAAATAGGAGTTTCCAGCGCGATGGGGGAGGCCCCTGTGACAAATCAGCGCGTGCTGACGTCACAGGAGGGGTGGGGGGTGGAAGGGGAAGGTCTTTCCCTTCCATCCCCGCCTTGGGGGTGAGGGGGGTGGACGGGGGGCGCGCTAGCACTCCCCCAAGTTCCCCTGTGCCTTGGACGAGGTGACCTCGTCCAAGGCACAGAAGCGGTTAACAGTGAAATACTGCCAAATTCAGCTTTTACTGTTGCAAGGTCTATCTCCATCATAGGTTAACATGGGTGCTACCTTTAAATAACTTCAAAGCACAGATTCCCTTTCAGGGCAGATAGAAATATGGAGTGTGGGGTCTCTGAACTCACAATTTAAATTTTTTAAGATTGTGAGTTTGAAAATGCTACTTTTAGAAAGTATCTCACTTAAAAATGCTCCTAAAGGAATTATTTCGATATAGTATGCGTACATATTATACAGTCTTCAATTAATGAATAAGACAACTCCGTACTGTTAAAATTCAGGAAGTTCAAAAACATGTACAACAATTCCAACGAATATCCATTTCATAAACAACACTGTATACAACCCCTCTAGATCATAAGATTGAATCCCAACTGCAGATCCAGGAAGGGGTTATAATCCTCCGCATGACACAGTTCTGCACAATAATTGCCTGGTTTTCAGTCCCAGTTCAAGCAATATCATGGACTTTCAATTCAGCTTGTCAAATGAGAAGGTAATGTCAAAGTTTCGGCCTGTAGTGGCAGTCAGAGGTCCGTCAGACCATCATCAGGACACAGTGTTGTTAAATAATACAACAGGTTGCAAAAATAGGCTCTGTAGCAGCACACCAGGGGACTTCAACCTACAAGCCCAGGTAAACAAATCTTTTAAATACGGGACCGCTAGCGTCTGTCTCCATCTACAGCTGCTTATCACATGCGAGTCAGAAAAGTAGGCATTTTCTTGCTTAACCCATTCTGTGACTACGCCTGTTTGGGGATTCCCCGTCTTGGTCAGTTTGACACCTGGGCTGTTCACACCTCTCTTCTAGACAGTGACACAAAGGGAGCTGGGGTGCAGCCTGTTTCTCTTGACGAGCCATGTGAGCTAGAGTGGAGGGAGGAGTGGTCGCTTGCACCTGAAAGGACTGTGCCTGCCCTCACAAAATGCAGTCGCTAGCCCCCTGGTGTGTGTATGGGGTCTGGCCTGGACAAGGAAGGATCTTGCAAACACTTGAGATTTTGCTTTGAAGTTTGTCAATATCAAAGGCAGAAAGGGGTATAAGAAGAAACCCCAGACTTTGAGAATCTTTCTGGAATCAAAAGGAACCTCTGCCCAGGAGAAGAGCTGGAGGAGTAATGTCCCTTTGCTGTGTTGCTTTGCTGGACTTGCCTGCAGTTGCTGCTTCTGCCTGAAAAGAGCACCAAGGGTGAACTTTGCTGTGTCCTGCTTGAGGAAGTTCTCCAAGGGCTTGGAGTACAGCTTGCCTCCTGTTGGAAGTCTCAGGGATATCAAAGACTTCAGTTTCCTCTTCCTAGAGCACTGGGAATTGTGTTTTGTGCTGCTCAAGGAGAAAAACCTTAGCGACGCAGTCACCGACGCTGCTGGCCTGCACCACGACCTGTTGGTGCCACATGGAGCCGCACTGCCCTGCTTCGCACTGCGACTCTGGCCTCACCGAGCAGTTCCTCACACCACGACCTGTGGGCCCCACACTTCGGCATCGCCTGCTCACACTGCAGCCTGGGCATCCCCGACCGCCGCTCCTGCTGTCACCTGCACCGTGGCCACCGCTCGTGAGATACACAAAGCACCATCCCCTCCTGCACCACAGCCCCGGTCTACCGACACCAGCACCATTAACTCCAGTGTCATCACCAGGCATCCCTGCCTGCACTGTAGCCACCGCTCGTGAGGGTCATGAAGCACCATCCCGCACCACCAGCTTGGGCCTACCGACGACAGCGTTTCAGCAGCGACAACGACGCGGTCTGCAACGTGAACTGGTAACACCGCACATCGCATCACACCACAGCCCTAGTCTCACCGACACTGCTGGATACCATCACCGAGCCAATGACTGCACCCTGACCTATGGGCACACCGCACATAGAATCGTCCAGCTTCGCACCACAGCCCCCACACCATCCTCGCCAGCGCTCCTGACTTCATCAGCCGGGAGTTCGATCTGGAACACGTGACTTCAAGGGCCTGACATTCCCCACGCTGACTCCACTCTCTGGAGCTCACCGCGAGAATCACGACTCTGTGCAATTCCAAAGGTACTGTTAGCGGGTCTCCCCGACACCATACCTGGCCCGCGACCTGCCTGAACGGTAGGTTTTGTTTATCACGACACCGTGTAGCCCCAGGTGGAGCTATCGACTTCAAGGAACTGTATTTTTGAGTAAATCTTGCAAAATTCATATCTTTAGCACTGTGCGCTGGATTTTTAAAGTTTTGGTCATGTGTTACACAGATAAATGGTTTGGTGTCCTTTTGTAGTGTTTTCACTTATTACTGTGTGTTATGTGCAAATGCTTTACACATCGCTTCTGAGAGAAGCTTGACTGCTCCTGCCAAACTACCAAAGGGGGTGAACAGGGGTTATCTGAGTGGGTATCTCCCTTATCCTGACTAGAATGAGTGTCCCTACTTTGACAGGGTGCAGACCCACTGCCAACTAGAGACCCCATTTCTAACAGACAGCAATTCAGATACGGAATAACACCATATTGTCAAACCTATGACTCTTCTAGAGACTAGGAGCTGAACTCAAGACAGCTGTATGGAAAGAAACTCAAAATAGCTGACTCACTGGCCACACCATGTTTGTGATTTGCTTTCTCTTCCCCCACCTTAACACCACCCCTTCACAAAGCCCCCACTTCCACTGTGCTGGCATTAATGTGGCACTCAGGCACACAACAGATCATAGTTTGTGGCCCCTGCGGAAATGTTTGCAAGTACCCATGGTGTAGTTGGTTCACAACAAAGCAATATTTTGTGCTGTTTGTTGTGCTAGATTTCCTCAAGGTCTACTGTCGCCATATTCATTTTCCAGAATCTGCTGAAATGTCATCTTGATTTTTTTTTTGTTTTGTTTCTATGAATTTGTTTAAGAATCAAACATCCATAATTTGTCTCAGTGTCTGGTCCTTCCTGGGGACCAGGAAATATATATGTAGAATAGATTTCCTAGTTGTTCTCTTCCTTTGGTGATTTTGCAAATGTAGTTCCCTTCTTTGTGTTCTATTTACCAAGGGCCCTGTGGTCAGGGAAGGTCCCAAAGAGCTGCAGCATTTATTATGCAACCCTATGGGACCCCTCACCAAGCACATGTACACTGCCTAATCAGCCTGTGGGTGTGCTGGAGGGGAGAAAAGCAAAATTGACATGACACCCCTCTCATGGTGCCATGCCCACAAACCACCACCTGGGGCATAGGTAAGACACCCCTCTAGCAGGTCTTACAGCCCTATGGCAGGGTGCACTATACCACAGGCGAAGGCATAGCTGTATGAGCAATATGCCCCGCCTCCCCCCAGTGTTTAAGTCCATTCTTAGACAATGGAAGTGCAGTGTAGCCATATTGCGTATATGGTCTGGGAGTTTATCATTACGAACTTCGCAGCTCCATAATGGCTTCACTGAAAACTGGGAAGTTTGGTATCAAACTTCTCAGCACAATAAACCCACACTGATGCCAGTGTGGGATTTATTGAAAAATGCACACTAAGGGCATCTTAGAGATGCCCCCTGAATGTTAGCCCAACTGCTAGTGTAGGACTAACCAGTCTGTGCCAGCCTGCCACTTTCAGACAAGTTTCTGAACACATGGGGTGAGAGGCTTTGTGCATTCTGAGGTCAGAAACAAAGCCTTTCTTAGGTGGAGGTGATTCACACCTTTCCCTCCCCCCCCTTACAGGAACTGTAACACCTGGGGGTGCGCCTCAACAGCTCAAGCCTCAGATTACAGTGCCTCCAGCTAGTTGATGCTGCTCCCTCCTCCCTCCCCACCTCCTCCCTCCCTCCCCTCCCCCCACTATTCCGGGGGAGGTAAGTAATGGTTACTTTGTGAGGTAAGTAAGACACTTACAAGTCTCAGTTCCTAGGCATAGGCAGCCCATCGTTGGGGGTTCAGGGCAACCCCAAAGTTACCACCACACGAGCAGCTCAGGGCCGGTCAGGTGCAGATGTCAAAGAGGTCCCCAAAACACCTAGGCGCCTATGGAGAACATGGGTGCTCTGGTTCCAGTCTGCCAGCAGGTAAGTACCCACGTCCTCGGGGGCACACCAGGGGTTTTTGTAGAGCATTGGGGGGGGGGGGGCACAAGTAGGCACACAAAAAACACTCAGCGGCACAGGGGCGGCCGGGTGCAGTGTGCAAAGCAGGCATCGGATTTTAGATAGGAAACAATGGAGAGACCCAGGGGTCACTTTAGCGGTGCAGGCAGGCACAAGGGGTGCTTTTCTGGACAACCACCACCTGGGCTAGACAGAGGGTCGCCTGGGGGTCACTCCTGCACTGAAGTTCGGTTCCTTCAGGTCTTGGGGGCTGTGGGTGCAGTGCTTGGTCCAGGCGCCTGGTCCCTTGTTACAGGCAGTCGTGGTCAGGTGGATCCTCTGGATTCACCTCTGTGGGGTCATTGGGGGAAGGGGGGGGGGGGGGAGGTCATCTCTGGCTACTCAGAGGGTCGCAGTCGCCGGGGAGTCCTCCCTGTGGTGTTGGCTCTCTGGATCTCGAGCCAGGGGTGTCGGGTGCAGAGCGTGAAGTCTCACGCTTCCAGCAGGAAACATGAAGTCTTTGAAAGTTGCTTCTTCGCTGCAAAGATGTTGCTGTTTTTGAGCAGAGCCGCTGCTCACTGGAGTTTCTTGGTCCTGGGGGTCAGTGCAGTCCTCAGAGGCTTCAGAGGTCACTTGTCCCTGTTGGATGCGTCGCTGGTTGCAGGCTTTCGACTCTGGAGACAGGTCGGTAGGGCTGGGGCCAAAGCAGTTGTCGTCCGTCATCTCTGCAAGCTTGTAGGTCAGCAGTCCTTTGTAGTTCAGGTTGCAGGAATCTGATCTCCTGGGATCTGGGCCCCTAAATACTAGAATTAGGGGGGTGTTTAGGTCTGGGAGGGCAGTAGCCAATGGCTGTTCTGGTGGGTGGCTACACCCTCTTGGTGCCTCCTCCCTGTGGGGGGGAGGGCGGAATGGCGGGTACATCCCTAATCCTATTGGTGGAATCCTCCAAAACTAAGATGGAGGATTTCTAAAGGCAGGTGTCACCTCCGCTCAGGGCACCTTAGGGGCTGTCTTGACTGGTGGGTGACTCCTCCTTGTTTTCCTAATTATCTCCTCCAGCCTTGCTGCCAAAAGTGGGAGCAGTGGCCGGAGGGGCGGGCATCTCCACTAGCTGGGATGCCCTGGGGTGCTATAAAAAAAAAATATAATAAGGGGGGGAGCCTGAGGCTCACCGCCAGGTGTTACAGTTCCTGCAGGGGGAGGTGAGGTAGCGGTTTTTAAATGACTACCATGGGGGAACAAAGCACCAGACGCGAGAACCAACGTGGGGGAGTAATACAAAAATAAAGCGTTGTCTTGTAATGTTTTTTGTTTTGAAGAAGGGGTTTCAAGCTAACTTGTGATAAATCCCCCAAAACTCCTAACGCACCACGATACAGGCTCCACACTATTAATCCTTTTGAGTTCTGGAGTAGCAAGCTACTTGCCGAGGAGCGATTCAACGCCTCATCTGAGGTAGTAAGTGCTATGTAAATGCAATTCCAATATTCCCATTCATGCAGCACAGGCTACCTCAGAATTATCATTACGGGGAAACATTATGATTTCAAAGTTCTACCATTCAGGGTAACTGCCCGCCCCCAGGGTCTTAAAATGTCTAGCAGTAGTTGCAGCATACTGCAGATGTCAACACATCATTGTCTTCCCCTACTTGGATGATTGGCTCATCAAAGCCAGTACCATCTAATGCCAGCAACACACACAGGTCACAGAAGAACTCCACACTCTGGGATTCACAATCAATTTGAACACATCCCATCTCCAACCTTTGCAGCTACAGCCTTATCTAGGATCAATTCTCAATGCTCTTTTAGGGTTGGCATATCCAAGCCCACCTCAAATCCAAACTTTAAGCACCAGTGTTCTTTCACTAAAAATGTTCCATTGTTTCCACAATTGGCATACCCCTGGCACACAGAAAAGCCCCTTGTAAAAGGTACCAGTGGTACCAAGGGCCCTGTGACCAGGGAAGGTCCCTAAGGGATGCAGCATGTGGTGTGCCACCCTAAGGGACCCCTCACCTATCACATTCACACTGCCAATGCAGATTGTGTGTTGGTGGCGGAGAAAAGGCAAAGCCGACATGGCATCCCCCTCAAGGTGCCATGCACACAAAACGCTGCCTGTGGCATAGGTAAGTCACCCCTCTAGCAAGCCTTAAAGCCCTAAGGCAGGGTGCACTAAACCACAGGTGAGGGGGCATAGCTGCATGAGCAATATGCCCTTACACTAAGTCCATTCTTAGACATTGTAAGTGCAGTGTGGCCATATTAAGTATATGATCTGGGAGTTTGTCAAAACGAACTCCCGAGTTCCATAATGGCTACTCTTAATACTGGAAAGCTTGGTTCCAAACTTCTCAGAATAATAAACCCATACTGATGCCAGTGTTGGATTTATAATTGTATTTATTTTTAAACATAGGGGGTACCTTACAGATGCCCCCTGTATTTTACCCAATCCTTCAGTACCGGACTGACTGGTCTATGCCAGCTTGCCATGGAAAGGGGAGTTTGACCCCCTGGGGTGAGAGCCCTTGTGCTCTTTGGGGCCAGAAACAAAAGCCTGCACTGGGTGGAGGTGCTTCACACCTCTCCCCTGCAAAAACTGCAACACCTGGCTGTGAGCCTCAAAGGCTCAGGCGTGGTGTTACAATGCCCCCAGGGCATGCTAGCCAGTGGAGATGCCTGCCCCTTGCCCCCCAAACTCACCCCTTCCAATAAGCCCCGACTTTTGGTGGCAAGTCCTGAGGGATAATGAGAAAAACAAGGAGTCACCCCCATAGCAAGGTCCACCCATAAGTTGACCAGAGCTGAAGTCACCCTCTCCTTGAGAAATTCTCCATCTTGCTTTGGAGAATTAGAACTGATAGGGATGTGTTTCTTCCCCCCCCCCTCCTCCTCCTCCTCAGGGAGTGGGCACAGGAGGGTGTAGCCACCCTCAGGGTCAGTAGCCATTGGCTACTAACCCTAACACCCTCAAATATTTAGGGGTGACCCTGAACCTAGATCAGATTCCCGACGACCTCACAAGTTGGACTGCTGAGCTGAAAACCCCCCAGAGAAGAGATGACAACGGACTTGGCCCCAGCCCTACCGACCCGTCTCCTGCTTCAAAGACCCTGGAACCGAAAAAGCCTCCAGGGGGACTGCATGCATCACCGAGGACCAAGAGCTCCCGTGGGCAGGGGCTCTGCCCAACAAGAAGGCATCCATCTTTAAAGGGACTGCCACCTCACTCCAGAAGCGTGAGTCCCCACTACTCTGCACCAAACTCTCCCGGCCTGTGTCCAGAGAGGACCCCCAGGCGACACGAGGTGTCCACCCTGGGTGGACCTCTCCGCACCCCGACGACGATGCCTGCAGAGGGAATCCCAAGGACCCCCACCGACCGCGACGAGGAGATATCTGATCCCTGGAGGAGCACTGCACCCGTAGCCCCCAGGCCTGTGAGAAACAGACCACCGGTGCAACAGTGACCAGAAGGCGGCCCTCACCCAGGCCCAGTCGGTGGCTTGCCAGAGGCCCGCCTGTGCTCTGCCTAAGTGATCCCCGGACCCCTCCAGAGTTCTATTGAGAACCAGATGTCCTGTTTGCACACTGCAGCCGGCCACCCGTGTGCCGCTGAGGGTGTGGTTTGTGTGCCTACTTGGGACACCTCCAGTACTCCTCCAAACCCCCCTAGTCTGCCCTCCGGCAACACGGGTACTTACCTGCAAGCAGACCAGAACCGGAGTACCCCCCCCCCCCCGTCTCCATAGGTGCCCACATTATTTTGGCTCCTGTTTGATCTCTGCACCTGACCGGCCCAGTGTTGCTGGTACTGTGTGTTTGGGGTTGCCTTGAACCCCCAACGGTTGACTACCTATACCCCGGAGATTGAACCTGTAGGTTTGGTACTTACCTCCCCCAGGAACTGCTGAAAATATCAGTGTACACTTTTAAAATAGCTTTTTGCCATTTTAACGCCTTCGCTGCCAGGCCTCCCCCCTCCCCCCTCCCCCCTCCCCCCCCCCCCCCCCCCCCCCCCGTGCCGAGCCTTTTTTTGGCTATTTGGGGCAGTTCACGCTTAGGCCATCATAACTTTTTGTTCACATAAGCTACCCATGCCAAATTTGCATCCTTTTTGCCAACATCCTTGGGATTCTAGAGGTACCCAGACTTTGTGGGTTCCCCAGAAGGAGGCCAAGAAATTAGCCAAAATACAGTGAAAATTTCGTTTTTTTCAACAACAAAAAAAAGTGAAAAAGGGGCTGCAGAAGAAGGCTTGTGTTTTTTTCCCTGAAAATAGCATCAACAAAGGGTTTGCGGTGCTAAAATCACCAGCTTCCAGGAACAGGCAGACTTGAATCAGAAAACCCAATGTTTCAACACAATTTTGGCATTTTACTGGGACAAAGCCCATTTTTACTATGTTTTTGTGCTTTCAGCCTCCTTCCAGTCAGTGACAGAAATGGGCATGAAACCAATGCTGGATCCCAGAAACCGCAACATTTCTGAAAAGTAGACAAAATTCTGAATTCAGCAAGGGGTAATTTGTGTAGACCCTACAAGGGTTTCCTACAGAAAATAACTGAAAAAGAAAAATATTGAAATGGAGGTGAAAAAAATCTTCAATTTTTCTTTACCTTTTACTTTAACTTTTTCCTGCAATGTCGGATTTTCGAAAGCAATCTACTGTTACGTCTGCTGGACTCCTCTGGTTGCGGGGATACATAGGGCTTGTAGGTTCATCAAGAACCCTAGGTACCCAGAGCCAATAAATGAGCTGCACCCCGCAGTGCGTTTTCATTCTATACCTGGTATACAGCAATTAATTTGCTGAAATATAAAGAGTGAAAAATAGGAATCAAGAAAACATTTGTATTTCCAAAAAGGGCACAAGATAAGGTGTTGAGGAGCAGGGGTTATTTGCACATCTCTGAATTCCAGGGTGACCATACTAGCATGTGAATTACAGGGCATTTCTCAAATAGATGTCTTTTTTACACACTCATATTTGGAAGGAAAAAATGTAGAGAAAGACAAGGGGCAATAACACTTGTTTTGCTAATCGATGTTCCCCCAAGTCTCCCGATAAAAATGATACCTCACTTGTGTGGGTAGGCCAAAACGCAACGTGGACACATCACATTTTTTTTTTTTTTTTTTAAAGAAAACAGGTGTTTTTTGCAAAGTGCCTACCTGTAGATTTTGGCCTCTAGCTCAGCCGGCACCTAGGGAAACCTACCAAACCTGTGCATTTTTGAAAACTAGAGACCTAGGGGAATCCAAGATGGGGTGGCTTGTGGAGCTCTGACCAGGTTCTGTTACCCAGAATCCTTTGCAAACCTCAAACTTTGGCTTAAAAAAAAAAAACATTTTCCTCAAATTTTGGTGACAGAAAGTTCTGGAATCAGAGAGGAACCACAAATTTCCTTCCACCCAGCGTTCCCCCAAATTTCCCAATAAAAATGATACCTCACTTGTGTGGGTAGGCCTAGCACCCGCGACAGAAAATGGCTCAAAAACCAACGTGGACACATCAAAATTTTTCCATGGAAAACAGTGCCTACCTGTGGATTTTGGCCTCTAGCTCAGCCGGCCCCGGGATGGAGGGGGGCAGAAACGGCCTGAAATAAACCCTCCCCCACCCCCAAGCCAAGCCCCTGAAGTCTAAAAACCGCAGAGCAATTTGGTTGCTGCATGCAGGAAAAACCACTGGCAAAGCCAATAGCTCTCAATAGGCAGCAACTAATGATTTACTAATAGTGCTGGTTACACTACTGGGCAAATGGTACTCCACCAATACAGCCACCAGGGACAACGCGCAAAGGCAGACGAGGGACTAGCGGATGCAACGGTGGATTAGAAAACAATGGAGGTACGCGTCACATGGGATGTAGTAAAAGAAATTAGCAGTGAAAGAAGCAGCTCTGGAGGCAAGATTGGTCTTCCATGAACACGTCAGCAACAAGCAGGAACGGCTGAAAGTTGGTGAAAACGTGCCCGGGGAGGATTACTAAAGTCCCAAACCACTTCATTCGAGTACACAAAATGAAGGGGTCTGACCCTGGTGTGCAGAACTTACGCTCACCACAAGGTGGAGGAAGACCCTGCACGTTAACAATGGAAAAACCCAATTAACGAACTACCGTAGCCTTTCAACGGGTAAATTGTTTCTAAACTGCCCTCATCATTACCACTATACGTAAACATGTTTAGGCATCTATTTGCTGGATTTACTGCTCAGCGAAGGTATTAGGACCGAAGAAACTGGAGTAACGGGTATTGTATTTTTTCACATTTAAGAGGTTCAAAGTGCCGAAGACACGAGCTTTGGGCAGTGACTTCTTACTAAGCACACTTGGCAAAGAGCATCATTTGAAGAAAAAAAAGTTTTTGTGAAGCCCTCTAGGAGCAATACAGGTATATAACACGAAATGGTTTACGGCCTAAAAAACACAAATCAATTAGACAAGACTCATTTGTCCCCAGGACACAAAAACACACGGAGTCCATTTCATTGTACTTAACTCTGCACCCACACAAGTCTGCTCGGAGCTGCCAAAACTTGCGCTTAGCTGGGTGCAGCTTCCCTGTCGCCAAACTAGGCTAGGTCATCCCACATCTTTCAGCTTCAAAGCAGCACAAATTAACCAAGACATGATTTGAACCAACCACACCATTTTACACGGGACACCGAACAAATAACCCTACAAACCCTTCTGTAACAACCAGACCTTGCGTAAACAAAGTAGATGCTTACTCACTAAAGGAAGCAACATTACGAGTCCGAGAGCTGTATATAAATGCTACACTACAGCCACTATAGGCAATGGCTTACTCCAAAACATGGCAAAGTTGCATTATAAGTAAAAGTTTTAAGAATCAACCTAGGAACCACCTGTGCCATGTTAGGCGATACAAGATTCCCATGTGAGCCAGCACATAGGAAATATATTAAACAATTTTTTTTTTTTTAAAGGGGGCGGGGTTGGAAGTGTCCAATGACCATATTCAGAAATGTTGTGCATGTAATAAAAAATTAACTTAGAGGGCGCTTTAGTCCGTTTTAGACTCACTCAATTATGTAACCTGGTGATGAATAGAGGATCACTGTTATACTAATGGTTAGTTACTCTTGCTCAATTTTCAGCTACTAGTCTACTACTCCATACAGAAGGCACAATAGTTTCTCAAACCAGTGGGGTTCCTTCTGTTCGAAATCTCTAAGTTTTGAATTCTTTTGAAGAGACAAGCTAGTAGGACCGAGTCATACGATTTTTGAAGGCTTTACGCTACCACAGGCTATTTTTGAGTTCTCCATCCTGGTCTGTCTTAGACAGAACCTCGGACTCCCACTCTACGTCTCTCCTTCAAATGATCTTTCAGCTTGCTTAACACTGCTCTCTTGATTGGACCACCAGGGTCTCAAAGACGAGCTATCATTCTTCTGCACCTGCATGGTGGTATAGAGTGACTGCTTCAGCCATACTGTTACCCGCCCACTTTTTCAGTGATCCCCAGTCTTTATTGTTTTTGTGTGTGTGGTGGTGGGGGGGGGGCGGAGCGCTCCTTTGGGTCACAGGGTTTTTGAGTTTCTTTTCGCACATCCCTAGAGCTTCAACTGATGCTTTCACACCAAATTAAACAAGCATTTACAATGCAACGGGTCTCGCGTTTGCTCATGTTAGAGCTGATCGCGTTGTAAACTCCTAACCCAACTTTTTACCTATCGGGCAAAAGTGCATTTATGTATGTAACCCGAAAAAGTGAAATTAACTATGTAAAGCGCTCGACTTCTGCCAAGCGAGATCGCGCTCGTAAATTAGAGATAAAGTCGTCCACGAGCCCAATGGAAAACAGCGAGCCTTGCATGTTTTCTGTACTTGGTCGCTGCGCTCGAGGAGGGCTAGCCACCGGAAAAGGCAGGACGTGTGCATGCCTTCCACAAATGAATGCAAGCAGATTTTATTAGGCAAGCCCACGAACCAATAAAAAAAAATGACGTGAAGTTGACAGGGCTCAGAGCCCTTTTCTAAACTACTAAAGCGTCTCTGCGATACGCATGCGCGAGCACATGCAACGCAGGCTCGACCCTAAAAAAAAAAAAAAAAACGAATCTGGCACCCAGACAGGTGCTTCCAGGGCACAGGTACGATAGAAGGGCAGACAAGGCACCCCCCCCCCCCCAAAAAAATAACAAAAAAAACCACCCACACACCAGGAGAGGAACAGAACTTGAGAGTATTGCAGAACTAGAAGATAGAATAATGCACAGTATGTGAATCCAGAAATGATTCATGCTGCAAAAGCTATCTTACACCCAAAGTCACCAACATTACCAAAAGCTATGTTCTGCCCATACAGTTACTGGACATCCTGTCGCTACAAACACATGCTGACCCACTGAAGAATCTCTAGATCATCAATTTTGTCTTCAATTAAGACCTACAGCACAGTTCTACAACAGTGCCACGAGAACCTACTTGGTCCCTAATCTTCCAAATAATTTATCAGACACCTACTTACTTGTATCACCACTGACTGGAAGAGTTGTTGTATCACTACTGACTGGAAGAGTTGTTGTATCGCTACTGGAAAAGTTGAATTCCACCTACAAAAACGGACACTTCGCTGCATACATAGTCAACTAGTCTGACATTAATTATAGCAAAACCCTTGTAGGAAAATGAAACATTTTTAGAACTGCAACCTGACTTCCGGAGTATTTTTTTTTTTTAAATGACTCGCCTGTCAAGATTATACAACTTCTTTATGCCATAACACATATTTAATAGACTGTTAAACATGGCCTTGTATGTGGTATCTTAAACTGTAGCATGACACTAGTTCTATACTGCACATGCATATTTTCATCAATATGAAGTTAAACTGAATAAACCCTTATGGTTGTCAGTCATAGTGCATCTTAAAGTTACAAGTTTGTTGTAATGCAGAAAATCCACAGCAGTTTGATAGTCGAATCTATTTTCATATAATCACTAGAAAAATGTGTCGATTCACAAAAAGGAAACTGTTTCTATGTAAGCATGTTTGTGGCATGTAGTGTAGATTCACATGCTCGGTAGTCCTTTTAGTGTTCGTGACACCAACAGTCTCCGTAATAGCTGATTTTCCACGGCTATAGGCAGTCCCTTTTCTATTTTCTATATTTATGGACGGTAGTCCTCTTTTTATGTTGGGTCAGGACTAGTTTTCTATATGAGTCCCGTTTGATCATCACGCGAGGAGCGCACTCGCGGTTCCGGCGTTACGATAGTTGGACGCCGTTTTCTTTGATATGAGGGTGAGTTGCTGAGGCTATATACTTCTATATAGCGGGTTTATTTGCTTGTGTGTTGGTTAAGATCTGTTCCTGATAAGATTGGGCGTTCTGAGGAGTTATGATAGTAAAAAGTTATTTTGTATTTTAATTTCTAGACTATGGACTAATATGGGCTACGGACTTTCATCGCACACATGGTTGATACTTGGGTCGTTTAAAGGTATTCAACAGGATATTTGTTATATTATGTGGATTTGGTGTATATATTTGTGTAGTTATTCAAATATTTTTCAATAATTCTTTGTGATTTCTTTATGATAGAATCGGATCCTTGTACTTGCAGTTCGCATCAGTGTATAGCGGGTTTATGAGCCAATTTGGCTCTATCTTAGGGTCACCTCGATTAATCCACTGATTTTGGGTGAAGGTGTGTATGTGGAGGACATCTTTTTTGTTGGACAACTATCTTTTCTTTCCACCACCATTGTGAATAATGCTTTTATGTGGTGATTTTGGGGTGTATTTAGGATCTTGAGAAATTGAGGTAATTAAAACTTTTTTTGATAAATGCAAATTTTTAATATCCTTTTGATTGGAGTCTAAATTTGGGTTTTTATATAAAAATATGATATTTTTCCTCTCATTTTTTTCGGGTGTTTCTAATAAACTTTCCTGGGTTCTAAATTTGGGTCCTTTTTTTACACTACATCCAAATTTGATGTTGGAGCATTTTGGTTTTTAACTCCAACAATTCTCTTATAAATTGTAGCCCTGAAGTCGCTTGGGATGAGAAAAGTTCCCATGACGAAACACTTGTTGGCTTGAACTGTTCTTTTCTTGGATGAAGTACTAAGAATTTGGATGATCTAATTGAATAAATCATATGAATCGACTGGATATTAAGCAACTGCTTTATTGTCAATGGACTGTTTCTTCAGAATATTACTCATTTGAGTCAGTACTTATTTTAATTGGTGTAATCATTACTTCTGTGGGGTGCCTCAATTTGTTTTCTATATATTTGAATGGGTTTATTTTTAAACCACTGAGGGATGGGTGTTTTCCCTTGTGAGGTTACCTTTTAGTCCAATGAAGTTTGGCTGATGTATATACAGAGCGCCATTGTTTTCCCTTATTGAACACCCAGTTGGTTGTATTAGATTCACATGCTCTGCCCACTCCTGCCATCTGGTGTTGAGCTCGGACGTGTACAATTGGTATTTTTTTTTCCTCCCCTCTGACACCTTTTGTGTCACAAAGAATAGGACTCCTATTCCATGAACGGTTCTGCAGATGTAGTTTAGCAGAATTGTGTCCACAATCTACCTGTACGTTTACCCCAAGATCTTGGGGTAGGCTCCAAGCCTGCATTCGTTACAGCTCTCTAACCTCAAATGAGAGGGTGGAACTCCATATGCATCAATCCACACTTAACTATTTATGAACATCAGTGGCTATCTTTGCTGGAGAGGGAAGTTTACCTGAACACTAGCTCTCCATAACAGGCAAATCCACTATAGTTCTAAACCCTATGTCCTCCCAATACAATCAAGACAGACATTAGTTGGAGTTCCATGCTTCAAAAAACATTCTGAACTTAAGCAACAGTGGAACCAACTATCAGTGAGCCGCATCATATCCTGGGTAGGTATTTGGTTAACCCTTTAAGAAACAGTGCAGTTTTCCTCCAAAGTTTCACACCTAGACAAGTTTATCATCCGTTGAAAATGTTGAGAATTTATATATTTAAAAAAAAAAAAAACTACCAGTAAATCCATGTACTGGTGAACACGTTTTTTTCACCTGCTAGTTTGAAGTTTCTTTATCAAAACAAATATAGGCTTGTTGCCTTAAGATAGACAGTACCATCTCCTTGGTACAGCGATGAGAAGTAAATTTCACCAGTATTTGCTTATTCAACAAAGCTATTCTTTTAAGCACTTTATTATGGCATACACCTGTTTTATAACCAGTTTGGACCACATTGTTTAGAAACACTGTCTCAGGCTCATTTGGAGGGTTTCCCCTTGACTTTCTTGGAGTCCGTGGACTTTTTGACTTCCTTGGGTTTTTTGACTTCCTTGGGTTTTTTGTCTTCCTTGGGTACTTTGACATCGGCAGGTTTCTCAGTTTTGTCTGGTGTTGACTGTTGGCAATAAAAACAAACTCTTAGCAACCCAGTTTTAATGGTACAGCAATCGATTTGTTAACATGCATTACAGCTCACTTACTTTGGGAAGATGGCGTAGGATTGCGTTGCGGCGTACGGTCTTTGCATACGGGTTAAGTTTCACCATCATTCTCAAATTCTTAAGAGGATTCTTCTTAAGAACTCTGCGTTTGATCTTCTTGCTACAGAAACAAACATTGTAACTTAGGTTAAGTTATGAAGTTCACAGCAGGGAGCTAGTTCGGCTAAACATTAAAAGCTGAAAGCAAGGAAAAGAACAGTAACCGTGATGCACAACTCCGTAAAGCAAGCAAGTAAAACTCAACATGCCTTTGTTGGGAGAGTATACTCTAAGCCTCCTAGTGGTTGCGTAATGTACATCTTGCCAGCCAAATAGCACTCGTCCAGCAATAATAAAATAGAGTTGGTGCTAAACTACATTACTACTTAAGGCTGAAATATCTAGCTTTTATTTTCATTGTAAATTTAAAAAAAATCGTAACCTGGACAAAGTTTGACCTAATAGCAAAAACGAATTTTAGTTAATCACCAAGAACTCTTTTGCAGTTCTAGGTATCTGCACAATAGCTGTAGATGCTGCATAAGAAACGTAAGTACAATAACAAATAACGAGTTTTAGCAAGAAAACCACAACTGAAATTTGTCAAGTGCAACACAATTAACTAGCAAAATAATAAAGTGTGGCAATTAATCCCAATAAAGCTCAGAACTTCCCAATACCAAGGAACACAGCCAAAAAGACTAAAGAAACAAGAGGTGGCATCTTTAATGCGGCCACCATGAATTGGAGAGACAAATAAAAAAAAATAGTGCGCACACTAAAGTTTATGGCCGATTGTGCAAGAATACATGCAATAGGGCCAGTCTGCAAGTAAAACAGCCTCAAGGCAGGACAAAAAGCATTTACCAACAACAGCAAGGGATTTTTAAAAGAAAAGCTAATAAACGAGTGAAAGTGATGACATGCTGCTATGCTAGACTAAAAAAATAATAATTAAAAAATGACAATACAGTGGACTACTTACTTTGGTGCACGCAAAGCCTTTTGGATCTCTTGGCTTTTCAGGATCCTGCTAAGGTCTGTATTTGTCATCTTGTGCATTGGGAGGCTGAAAAATATAAGAGCATTTTATTATTAAACACAACCAGTAACACTACAAACCCTAGTGAATTAGTAGAACGAAATCTTACTTGTAGCTGGACTTAAGAGTTGCAGGTTTACGCCAAGTGCCATACAATTCATCCAGCTTCCGGAAGGCACTCTCTGTCCAAATGCAGAAACGTCCAACATGCCCACCAGGAGCTAGTCTGAGAAGATTCAGCTTGTTAACGTTAAGCAGAGTAATGCCTGTTATATAAAGAAGGAAATAAAATAGAAAAAAAAAAAGGGTTAACTATACTGCTAAATATTAAGTTTAAAAAAAAAAAAAACGACATTTATCAATGCAACATGATGCTACATCAAGCAAATCCAACAGATTCCTAAGAAAACTTAGCAGGGATCTGGATGCAGAACAAAGGCATGCCAGAAACCGGTTACAGCTCTATTGACCCAAAAAAAAAAAAAAAAAAACACACCTCACAATTATAGAATATGAAAATAAGGGCTTGTTGGGATGAGAACCCCCTGCATCGCTTTTAGAAGCTGTGCTACAGTAATCTTGACAGCCCACTTTTAGGTCCCCACAACTGCCAGTGCAAACTGTCTTGTAGGTAAACTATGTTAACTTATAATGGGTTTAGTGTCCGTCCACTGCTTACCAGTGGACGGCTGTCACACACATTTCTTGCTTCCTATTCAATGGCTTACCATGTCCATTTTGGTATTGTTCCTACCTAAGAGCTTGGCTCTTACCATCCTGCCGATTTATTCTCCCATTGCTTCCTTTTATGGAACTGTATTTTTTTTCTGTTAAGTTCCGAGTTCATGTGTTTTTCAGCCATTATGGTGCTGTGGAGTTCGTAATGACAAACTCCCAGACCATATACTCAATGGGGTACGCTGCACTTACAATGTCAAATAATAGACTTAAACACTGTAGGGGCATATTGCTCATGCAGCTATGCCCTCACATGTGGTATAGTGCACCCTGCCTTAGGGCTGCAATGCCTGCTAGACAGGAGACTTAACTATGCCACAGGCAGTGGGGTTGTGGGCATAGCACCTTGAGGGGTGCCATGTTGACTGTCTTCCTCCCCACCAGCACATACACCCTGCAAGGCAGTGTGCATGGGCTGAGTGAGGGGTGTCCCCCCCCGACAGAGTGGCATAATACATGTTACAGCCCTTAGAGACCTTCTCTGGCCACATGGGTACCTTTTAGAAGGGACCTTAACGGTGTGGCAGGGCTGTGCCAACTGTGGAAACAAAGGGACAGTACAGAAAGAACACTGGTGCTGGGGCCTGGTGCGCAGGGTCCCAGCGCACTGTCAAAGGTTGCATTAACACTAGGAAAAAAGTGTGTGGGGGCGGGCTCAGGTGTGTACCCATGTTAACAGTAGCACTTTTCTACACAAATCATTTTCTAAAATTGATATCCGTATTGGGAAAAGCGTTTGTAACACGGATTACTGGCATATTTACTAGATTTTGGCTCACAGTGCAGCAGCCAAAGTTGCTGGGCTGCGTCGCAGAAAAGGATGAGAAAAGTAGCACGAT
This sequence comes from Pleurodeles waltl, assembly GCF_031143425.1. Lineage (NCBI taxonomy): Eukaryota > Metazoa > Chordata > Amphibia > Caudata > Salamandridae > Pleurodeles > Pleurodeles waltl. The sequence continues at coordinate 544,849,893 of NC_090440.1, read as the reverse complement.
TACTAGTAAGGTAGGATGCCCTTACTGTCCCCAAGCACCAACGCTTGGACACCAAACATTTTTAAAGCAATCTACTCAAAATCACAGGTTGTAGGTCCTCCTAGTTTGTGTAACAGTTTTCTAGACAGTGGTAAGCCCCTCTACACCCAGTGCAGACCTATAGTCCATGAAACCGCATATGGTTTGCTTTCAGCCAACAATCTACTCGAATGCAAACTGCAAAACACAATTACCAAACTCAATGAGTCAGGTTTTAAATCAGCAACATTTATATAGTTTCTCTGTCATGTAGAAGTGTTGCAATGAACTAGCAGAACAAGCTGGGAAGGTTTTTTTAACTAAAGGCTATGAACTGCATATTTTGAGTGGTGACTGCAACTGTAGTTTTAACATTTGACGAGACGGTACTACATTTCTCAATGGAGAGAGGGGAAAGAAAAAAATAATAATTTAGTAGACCCCAATAGTATCCTGTATAAACGGAGTATTTTAGCTGCTACTCTGCCTTTAAATGGAGCAGCAAAAAGTCTCTTTAATTCTGTGAACTGGGGAGAGAACCTAGGAGATGCTACACCAGGAAGTAGTAAACAGATCTTAGGAGGTGAGGCACAAGAGCCAGCTGCTTAAAGGAACATTGTAGGACATGCCGAGTACGACCAGCAGCAATGTCGTCACATTAACTCTGCTGCTCAAGAGGAATCAAGATAATTGGAGTTGAGAATATTCGCCATCATCTTCAGAAATAATGGGGTCAACACGCACTATCCCAAACCAATCATGGGCCTGTAGATACCCACATACCTCTTCCTTTTCGCTTTCAAATTCTTGGCACGAGGCCCAGTTCTGCTGGCTGGAATGAGAACATTTTATCTTCTCAGCCCACACAGTTCCCGAGGCATTGTGGGTGCAAGCTACGTTCACGGACTGATCAGTTAGTTCCTAGTCGGGACTGGTCAAAGAACACCTGTAACTCAGACAGTAAACCGTAACTGTCCTTGCTAACCTGGGCTGTCCAACTGGAGGACACAAAAGAAATGTATAATACTGTTCAGTAACAATTGCCTCCCAGGATCTGAAGTAAGAAGGCCCAACAGTACTTGAGAAATAGTGAAATTGAAATATGAGTTTTATGTACATAAGCTCAAATATGGAGAGTGATTAAGTGGCAACAGCCATCCATTAATGTACAAGATGCTGATTTACACAAGAGTCCATCTGGCAGGCCATTTAAAAAAGGAGCAATATTGACTGTTTCAAAACTATATTTGTGCAGAAAGAGCATACATCTGTCTTGAAATGCCATTTAGGAGTGGCTTGGGATTCTTGTGAAAATTGGTTTTATTCATGGAATAAGATACTTTGCCTTAGCAAATACACCCAGCAATGTAACCGATCAAGTCTGCAATTGAAATAACCTGGTGGTCATCTTACTCTACAGTAGATTAAAATAAAAGCTCACTATTCCATTTGGTTCAAGTTTGGAAAGTGGTCATACCACTACCTATTAACGTGCTCTTTATATGACTCCAGTACAAGATTAAGTCTCTCAGGGAAACTATTACTTAACATTTTTATTGTACCTTCTTTGAAGCAAACCTACTCAAAAACAAGATTTAAACAATGCACCATCCTACTGGACAAAACATGCTTCAGCCCCACATTAGTCGACAATCACAGAATTTTAGGTCAGAACTTCTACTGAAGTCATGTATTTCAGAAACACGGACCACGAAGTGAAGATCATCATTCCCCAAGTTATTCCTCTTGCCCAAATCCCACAAAGACTTATAAAGCTGCCTCCATACCAGACTTATCACAATAACAGCCAAATTACCAGGAATATTTCTGAAAGCCTTGATAATTCCATTGTCCTCGTTGTAAATGATGCATGGGCCTCTGCGCTGAACGCGACGTCGGTTTCTCATCTTTCCCTTCCCAGCACGCATACGCTGGGAAGCATAAACCTAAAAGAGGCAAGACCGGAATAAACATAGGTAAGAGAAAGGGGGAAAAAAAAAAAAAAAGTACTACGTTGATGATTTTTGCCAAGAAATGTCTCCACGTCAGATCACCATCATCGTCACTGTTCTTCTGAAACACGGACCAGTGAAAAAGGATCATCATGTTTAAAGGTTGCTCCCACAAATAAAATCATGTGGTAGTGAGGGTGACTCAGTTTGATTTTGGTACACTACAGATACAATTGAAGACAACTACAGGTTTGTAGAAGCACTTTAAAGTCAAAGGGCGAGATCTATAAGCAAAATTGTTGCATAACAAATCAGATCAATCTCCACTGAGCAGCCTGTTGCCATGTACCACCAGCACTCAAATAATGAAAAATCGACAATTTTAGATCCCTTAAGAAAATTGTTTTAACACTAAAACGTTGACTTCTTTAAACGCACATGCATATATTTTTATACATAATACTTGTCAGGACAGCAATTCATTTGTGCCATCGTTTCAGTGGACCATCAAACATCACTTGCCCCTTTACAAATATGTTCTTTTTTCAGCTTCTTACCTACATCTACCAGTTCACGAGAAAGCTTTACCCAATTAATCAATTTCCTCTCGAAGAATATTGTATCTCTTCTAAAAGGATCAAGAAATCGCTACATCTTTCAAATAAGCTCCAGGCATCTCCTGCAGCACAAGTACATCCTTCTCAGACATCGCTGTTCGCATTTGTAACAGCCTGGTGCAAGAACTTCTATAACTACGTTTCCTAGCACTTTATTAAACGTGTGCCAAGAACTTCTTAAATCATTGTATTTTACCAATAGATTAATTTATAACAGATGCACAGCACCAGTACACCCTTGTGCCAAGACTTCCAAGAGCGCCTAGGGCTACCCCGCGGCATTCCCTGGTGTTTATGGAATACTATGGAGCAACAGCAAACAACTTTAATGGACCAAAGTACTAGACTTAGCGGCCACCTGTGCCTTGGCCATTCCGATTTTGGGCTCAACCTGCAAGCCTAGATTATTAATCTAACACGATTTGAAGATCTAGATACGATGCACCATCTGCCAAGATGGTAAGGGAATGGCAGATAGATTTACAAAGTATGTGCACAAAGAAATTCTCAGCGCACCTAAAAATATATATTTAAAAAAAAAAACACACATCAGCACTATTCTTCCAGTGGGAAAAGCGTCCTTTTGGCATTAATGTTATTTAGCACAAAACGTCTAAAGTTGGGTTTTGTAATCCTTTACCTTTGAAGGCACTGAGGTAGCAAAAGCTGTAACAATGCAGAACCCCTATGTACTTGATGAAATAAATGGGGCCCTGGAACTCTGGCACAAAGCCTAAAATGAGGCAAATGGGGGCATTTTCCCAACTTCTAGAATGAGCTCAGAATTTTTACGATTATGCTTCTACCACAGAGGGTCTCAACTTGGAATCTGTGGACACCTTGCGGTACACAATGCCTGCTTGGTGGCAGAAAAGCTAGTGGGTCAGCAACTATTAGGAAAATTAGCTATTAGCAGATTAAAGTAGAGGAAAACGAACCAAAATTGAAAATGTGATGGTATTTGAAATTAGAGGTTAAAATTAAGTTTTTCCCTAGGCTGATTCATAGGATCAACGTTGGTAAGAGTTAAGTTAACACCCAGAGTAACTTCTAGACACATTCAACAATGAACAAGTGTGTACCTGCACATGCAGCAGTTTAAACTTGCAAGTCACAACATAGATTTCAATAATCTCCTGGAGAGAGCAGCAAAGAGACTTGATCTTCCCATGATGAAGCAAACAAATTAGTAATACATACCATGTTAGTGTACATCAGAAAGACCAAAAGAGATGGGGGAAAACTAAATAACTAATGCCAGAACGTACATCCTTGCACTTGTCAGCCTGGCTCTAGAATTCAATAAATCTGCATATCTGACCATCCCAGGAGAAAGCAGGGATCTCTTGGCCAGAAGTCAGATAGTACAAACTAGACAGTCATAAATGGAAGAGGTTTTGAACCTGGTGTCAAAGGTCCAATGTGCACTCACTGTCATTTGCAACAGAAGAAACCCTCCGTATCTTCTCTATCTAGCATGATCAGTTCACGCTCACACTTCCGTTAAAGTTCACCTAGAAGATTAGTGGCAGTACCATTGTTATGGTCTACCAGACTTAAACAATTTGTCAAGGGTCTGTTTAGGACCTTTCCATCTGCGAGGGTTGCCGCCCCCCCCCCCTTAATTCTGAATACACGGTACTGTCCCAACTAATGAAAGGACCGTTTAAGCCCACCCATTAAATTCCTGAATTGAAAATGGACTCTCCTTTTGGCATTAACACAAGCAAGACGGGTTGGTGGGATACAAGATCATCATTCAAGAACATTTCCTGAAATTCAAAAACTATAAGTGATTGTAAGAACAACCTCAATATTAATTTAAAATTCCTGTAAGAACCCCACTTAAATAACCAGAACATTTTAAAGACCACCTTCTCTTCTCCCATCGCGTTATTAACCTTTGCATAGCTTGCCTACAACCTACACAAAAGAAATGGGTATTAAATCACTTGCAACAAGTCTATGGTAAGATGTGCCTCCTAAACTTTCTATGCACTTGATAGTACGGAGTGCAGTTAACATATGGGATAGCAGGTGTTTAGTGCGAACCAAGGTAGGAAGTTAGATGGAGGTGATAACCTCTTTTGGATTAAAGTTAAATCACCAAGTAAAAAGGTGCAGGGAGTTATTTGAGGAAGCAGCACAAGACAGAACGTTGCATTTAAGGGAAGCACGATTAAAGATGCATACCTAAAAAGACCTACTTTTTTTTCCAGCAGATAAAGGTTAAACAATTTTAGAGTTAAATGTAAATATTGCACCTTCTTGATGTCATTCCAGGCTTTCAACTTCTTGAGGAGCAGTACAGCTTCCTTGGTCTTCTTGTAGCCTTCTATTTTGTCTTCAACCACCAAAGGGACCTCTGGGACCTCTTCGATTCTGTGACCTAAAAAAAAGATCAAACCTCAGCCAGTGCTTCATTCACTCGTGACAAGTGAACTGAAGTACTCACTTGGGAACAATGACCTGCACAAATATTTTGTAAATTCCTCAGAGCAGAAGTCTAGGTGACTCAACTGCAGAGTGTTCAATTTGAAATCTGACTTGAAACTGAAAAGAACTACAGACAGTCCCAATACTCAACTTCACTTTACACAGACCAAAGATCAGAACTTCCACTAAAATCATGTAGTTCAGAAACACGGACCAATGAAGTGGAATTCATCATTTCAGGATAGCAAGATCGTGAGCGGAACGGATTCATGTCATAATTAGGGAGAATTGAGCAACAGAGACAAATCCAGTCTACGATATGGATAGTTTCAGGTCACCAATGTAGTAGTTTCTGCTACGATTTGAGCCCCCCCTCTGTTACCATACATACCCTTTGACATTACCAGGGCAGGAAGAGCTGAAGCAGCCAAGGCTGAGCAGACTGCATAACGTTTCTGGGTTATATTCACTCTACGATGCCAACGCCTCCATGTTTTGGTAGGTGCAAACATGCGACCTCCACGACACATCTAATTCTTAAGTTAAGAAATAACCAATAAATATAGATATATTTGTTTTAGTCTTCTAGTTGCTCAGATCAAATGCTTTCGTCAATCATCTCTACCGGCGTATGACAGCAGGCAACTGTCACCAAGTACAGAGTAGGACGCAAATTACGACATCACAGCAAACAGCTTAAAAAATGGGCACATGTGAATGATGGACAATAGTCAAAGGATACGTTGCCAAAGGCACCCTGGCCAGACCTGTGAGTACCACCCCCGCGTACACGTGGTATACGAGCAACAGCACGGCCTGTACCCCATGATTCAGCACTAGTTTGATGCCCTGAAACAAAAGAAAAAAAAGTTATCTGATCAATTTAAAAAAAAAATTGAAAAGGCACACGTACCGAGCCATTATACAACTTGTTTTTACTAATGCCATCAGAACTTCTACTTTTATCACGGGTTTCAGAAACACGGACCAATGAAGTAGAAAATCATCATTCTCAGAAGCGGCAACACTGAAAATCCACCTTGCAATTCAAATGACCAACAAATGGCTAATGTACGTACACAAACACATTCTGATATTAATTGCCATAACCACAATTACAATTCGGAAATACGGGGATGCAGATAAAGCTTCATACCTGCTAATTCACTGACAGCATAGGGTTGTCTGTTGTTCTTCCTCAAGTTGGTATGAACAAAGTTCACAATATCTGGGCGAATAGGAGCCTTGAACACAGCAGGCAAGGTGACATTTTTTCCCGATACCTCCCCCTTTTCAGAGTACACAGATATCAAGGGACGGGCGCAGGCCTGGAGGATAAATAAATTCAACATTAATCAAGCTGCCGTCATTGCTGATCAAAACAATGAGCTTACTTTTATATATTAAGTCGGTGAGAGGTTGGTAAGTAGGTCAGTCAAGTTGCTCAGAATCAAAATGATCGTCACTCCGTAGTGGCAGTTCAAGGACAGCAGGCAACTGTCACCGACCACCAGGTAGGACGCAAATTACAACATCATGGCAACAACCACCTCATGTTAGATGGACATTCTTATTTACTTTCAGGGCACACGATTTACACCGGCAAAAAAAAAATGTACCGATTCGTGGTCTTTATATAATCGGTGTCCGATATTTTTTGCCATGTTTTCTAGTTCCAAGACATGCAGATTACAGTGTAAAGGCTTGCAGAAAACTGTAATAAAAAAAAGTAAGACACGGGACGAGGAATACAGATGTCTGAAAAACTTACTGGCGCTTTTCTTATGACAAGCATTCCTGAAATCTCACTATTATGCTATGAACAGATACAATTGTGCAAAAGATGAAACTGTTTTGATAGGGGCTAGATACACTTTTGGTGACCCATGAATAGTGCCCAGGGAGCAACACATCAGTCACCGATGACCACACAAGGCTCTTATTTGCCTCTGCTCTTGATCTATACCAAGCGCTCCCCAGCTCTTCGGCTGCTCATGCATCCAACTAACACGCTTTCACTCTGGCTCCTCTAGTCACAGACTTTAATTTGTCAGCTAGTTAGTGTGCAGGCTACTGCTTACATTCTTCTTCCATAGTCCTTTGTTCACACACGTTGTAACTAATAAAGCATAACCTAAGACCTGGACAATCTCCTTATGACTTCGCTAGATTGAGAGTGGATGCACATGGTCACGTGGAAGACCCCATAGGCCTACATAGTTAGAGTGATATTAAGAGGCTCTGCCATTGGATTGGCTGGCTGACTGACACTAAGGGTACTGAAATGAACAGAGCAAAATTCTGTGAAAGATTTTGGAGAGCTACTTTGAGTGTGCCGGCAAGCTACCAGTAGCTCACAAGCTACTTGAAGACCTCTGATCTAGATAGTCCATGCTGATTGGTTGTGTGTGCTGCTTAATCTGCAAAGTAGAAAGACAACTGTGAAAGAGGTTGTTTAAAATGCAGTAGCTGCTTATTAAACTGCACAGAATTAAGCAGTAACATGAAAGCTGTGATCAAATCACTGCCTTTCTGCACAGACAACAGGTGCGATTTAAATTCACGCTTTATAGAGTAAAAGAGTGCGAGTATAGCCAGATGATTAGTCCCAATTTATAGTGTACGCATTACATGACTGCCACGTTCGAGACACTAGAGCCAAACGCAGTTGAATTAATGGTGGCATAGATCCTGCCACCGTACATGTTTAGAACAATGAATAACAAAAACCATTAGATTTAACTTTTGCGCCTCAAGTACACATTTTGTGCACCATACATACAAATATGGACGGAAAGTGAAGAGAGACATGCAAATATGCTAAACATACCTATACATCCTTAATCGCAAAGGCCAAGAAGAGACCTGCAGCCAAAACCCTAACCGACAACTTAAGATATAACCTATTTGTTGCTGTTGGTTTGGCGTGTCACTCTTCATATACCACGACTGCCTCAAACCTCTAGATCGGCCAGAAGAGTGGCAAAAAGGTAGGAAGAGGAACGGGCCTTGCTAACATTTATTTCCTCTACTAAAGTAGAGATATTTGAGTAGCACACATTAGATGTAAGGTTGGGAAGGAACAAGATAAGCCATTTGCGTCTTAAGAGTTAGACACGGTTCTATTAGAAAGGGGACATGCCATGTTTTAAGTCATAAAACATGAAATTACGCATTAAACAACATATGACCAAGCACAAAGGGAGCTAGAATGAAAATTAAGTTTAATGTGCACGTTTCACCTACTTTTAAAATTAAAAGTTGGTTCAAACTTCCAGAAAAACAAATTAAAAAATAGAGGAGCACGACCAAAGATAGGGAGTAAAATACAGTTTAAAATAGCTATGGATGTACTAATAAGCATATGTTTACGGCCAAACTAAGTGTGCACTGGCATGACTGATTATAAAATACAAAGTAATTTGAGTTCTTTAACTGTGCTAACCTTAACTTTGATCAAGTTTTCGTTTTATATTCCTGCTCTCACCTGAAGTAGTTTTGCTATTTAGGTACGGAAAATAGCACCCATCACAAAAGGATGTTCGTTATTCTACCCTGTTTAAATATCTGAATTTCCACCTGCCAACCACTAGATCTATACAAGTAGATCACTTTTAACAACAACAAAAAGGCGCAACAAGCATGGCCCAATGTGAAACCAACAGAGCTACGATATCAGCTATAGTGATACTCAACGCTTCTTTTGTATGTATTTTAAGGATACTGCCCCTGCCAGTGCGTAACCAATGAAAAATAACCAATTAGCATCTGAGAAATAAAAAACAATTGCCATGCCGTGAAGCTTGCATACTCTATTACAACAAAACAATGCCACAGACCAATTACCCTACTCCGTTCCTGCATGCAATTGTTTCGTTAAATTCGAGACCCTTTAAGACCAACTTAAAATGAGAAATACAATAAAAATACACAACGTGCTAGAGTACATGGAGCTGTCTGCGACAGGGGATTAATTCAGTTAAAAAACATTTTCACACACCCCTTATACAATCTTGACTTAACTGGGGTACACAGTATCTATGTGACACGAGGTGAACGCGTGGACCTTTAGAGTTCTATGTATTACCATAAAACTAGTTGTTACGCTGCGTGCTAACTTTAACAGGAGTTGGAAGTACCTGAAGAAAACATTAACTGGGGAACCAGTTCCCAAACGTCAAACTTCCCCCAAAAGGATTAACGTTAGCGAGGCTGCCAAACAGGTTTTCAACGAACTGAAATTAAACTAAGGATGCATTATCAAAATAAAGCATACACTGCCGCAGAAAAGCGCATTTTAGAAACAAACGTAACACGTTGCACACCAGAGAAGCAAAAATGACTACTGGATGAGCAGATCTGGTTGTCAGTCTGACAAGTAAGTACGCGATACGCGTCCATACCTGCTACGAGTGGAGGTGGTTACTGTTAAGATGCCTGCCCAGCTGCCAAGATATCAACCTTCAGCGGACCACATCTTCGGGCGTTAGTTAAAAATGATCAATTCTTGCATGCATGTTTAGTACTTAGACCCCACATACTTAGTAAAATTCGGCCACCGGTTCGATTTCGTACAACCTAGAAAAACAGTGATCCAGACTGTCTTGTTCGTCAAACGCGTTAACTCACACAGAGGGAGCCGTTCACCCTCAGTGGGTGGCGTGTGGTCTTCCCCTAATGGCAACCTAAAATGGCTTCAAGCCTAAAGTCAACCCGAGACAACCGAGGGCCGGGTAAATGATGTTGTCCCCCCACCTAATTATCTCCAGGGATTCTGCCTGCACCATCTTCTATCTAACCCTACGCCCCAAAGACTATCTCCCAAATACCATCCTGATCTACTCACCATTTTCTACCCCGGTACCCTCGGCGCGCCAGCAACACGCTGCTGCCTCGATGGCGGCCACAGAAGGAAAAGGAAGTGCTTAGCACTCCGCTCGCAATATGCCCCTCCGCCCGCGTCACAACAGCGACTACATTCATGACACACAGGCAACCACCTACACCGGAAAAGACAGGCCTGTATAATATTATTCTTTCTTTAGTAATCTATTCCAAGAAAGTTCGAAAACGGCTTTAATTTGATTGAAAATGAAACGAACTACTTTTCTCTTGGCGGAGTGATTCGAATCTGAAGTGACGTGTATAGATCCCTTTTTTGTTTTTTTAAAATACATCAAAATTATATGATATGGGCAAAGTACTTTTAAGAAAATGTTTCAGTACATTCAAACTATACTCAATAAAGTAAAAAATATGCTTTAGTGCACATTTTGTTTTATAAAGTTCGTGACCTTAGTGGCATGACGCAAACCCTGACCTGGCGGAAGCGTTTATCAGCGACGCGCCACAGACCCTAAAATGCAACTAGAACGCTAACTGCTTCAGCAATGTCCGTTGCGCGCTGGATGCTTTACAAGCACAAAAGCCTTTACTAGCAGAAAAAAGAACAAAAGCTACAGTATAATTGAAACTGACATTTTATTGTAAAAAAATAATACAATATCACTACAATAACTATTAAAATACAAATAAAATAAATAAAATCACAGTTCACAGTCTTTATCTGTTCTAGCAGTCTGCTTGAAAAAGGTGATAAACTAGATCTACAAAGTTAGTTAATCTGCCTTTAATTTGCAAATCTTGTGTTGTGTAAATTGCAATTGAGAGATATCAGTCCCATGTCAACAGCAGTGACAAAGCTGAGCAGATATGCATTGGCGAAGTTACAGGAAGTACATGAATTGACACTTGTATTTAATGGTTAATGTAAATGATCCTTGACTTTGTAACATTTGGAAGCAAACCATGTAGACCTTTGTGTTTGGTGGGTTAAGTACTTGGCACAGGAGGCAAGTTGTTACATTTCTCAACTGGACTGGCATGATGTTAATTGACACACCTCTGTCTATGATGAAAGTTATAGGGCATCCACTAACCTGTATTGTGATCTTGGGGCAGTGTTCAAATGGACTGGGTTGTGGGTTATTTTGTTTGATGACTTATCTTTGTTATTTTTTTCTTCCTTGCACACAGCCAAGCCAATGTGTGGCTGGCATCCTATGGTTGACATCATCACATACACCCATCTTCTTCACTGGTGCTTGATAACGACATCGTAGAGCCTTTGCAGGATGAGCTTCACAATGACTTACTTAGTTGGGTTTCTACTTGTCGTAACTGATTTTGCTTTTTGGCCTTGTAGGCGTGATGGAAATGTCTCTGGAACTTTCTCACGTCCATTTTCTCTTCTCGAGGTGACACATATGGTTTCTCTTTCCCCTTGCACATTGTTATGAAGTGTTTTTATTTTTTGCAACTGTTGCACGTCTGTCGCAAGGCTGGGCATTTGCTTTCCTTAGGATAAGAAAACCCACATAAGAAACACACCTTTTCTTTCTTTGAAGATGTCGGCCTATGTGCATCTGCTGAGTACTTGCTTCTCATGACTAGCGCTGATTCATTTTTTGCTGTTTCAGCTTCCATATCAGCTGCTTGTCATTCTGCTCTTTCATCATTTCTTGCGGCCATCATTATTTTCTCTAAACTGAGTGTCTCTCTCAATGTGCGTCTTCTGAAAGAGTCCAACAGACAGCCACTGAGGACTCAACGGCATCTGGCTTCTTAATCATTAAATTCACTAAATTTAGTGTTTGATGAGCATATCAAGTCTTTCAACAAACTCATCCATCACCTTGCTGTCTCACCTGATTGAAAATGTACCCTTCATAGTCCACATTTGGCATTGGATTGAATTTGGTATTCAAAGTGTTTGTGATCTGATGCTACCATATTGCCGCAGCCTGCAAGATTTTCTTCATGACTTCATTTACTCCATCACCTCAAGGTACTTAATGATTTTCTTATCATCTACTTAATTTAGGGCATTTATGAAGTCATCGAACTTCTCAATCCACACAGTTCACCTGGCACCAGTGATCTGTTTTTGGCAGTATTGAATGGCAGGGGTGGTTTCCGAAATGTAGCTGCACCGTACTTCGAGCCCTTTTTTACTGCCACTGAAAATATATGTTATTTAGGTGGCTGCAGCCGCTCACTGGTGGCAACTGCAATTTTTGCAAACACAGGCCGCGTGTTTGTGCTTGGGTCACCTTGTGTGAGGAGAGGTTGTAAATCATCACCCTCCTTTTTGGTGGTAAGTGCTGATTCTGTTTCCCGCACCTGATCACTGTAGCGCATAGCTTTTTTCATCATACCTGGTTGGCGCTGCCTTTAGCATTTTGCTTGCACCGTCAATGGCTCTGTGTTATGGTGCACCACAGTCTTTCTTCTTTTGGGCTCACCACAGGATTCTGGTGGGCCATTTTAGTGCTCTCCTCCACAGGGCTTTCTACTTTTTGAGGGCAGAATAAAGGCTTGATCGGTGCTTCAATTCCACATGCGCCAACTCTGACCAGCTCCTGATCAAATCGAGCGCACATGACACACACAAGCAGTCTGCTGGGTCAATGCAAACACTTCGGGAAAGCAGTCTCGTTTCTTTGTGCACATATCCCCTTATGCATCACCAGTTGTAGTGTCCTCCCCAGCCCAGGGCATGCAAAGACCATGCCACACACAGAGCTCTTTGAGCTGTTGATTAGACATCTTTATTCCTCACCATCTAATCACGCAATAAATCACGAATTATGTCATAGTTGCTAATAACCACAATGTAACACCTCCCAGCAGGTTAGGTATTCTCTCTTCTAAGTCCGCCCAGAACCGCAAGAGTCCTAGAACACCTAGTCTCACGTCACTACAACTGACACTCTTCTTTGCTGCTTCCCAATTGGTTAAAGTGTGCCCTCACTTCCTTTTCTGTCTCTGGTGGATGGACCTTTATATAGTGCTCACCCGTTGCCCAAGCTGTGATTGAGATACCATTTCTCTTTTTTTATTTTGCATTTTTATTATTGCACAAACTCAAACCAACTCCAAGGTATTGGAGCGCTTTACATTGTCACCAATTACATTACAAGTTCACTATAATTTTTTAAGACATTGGGGAGATTGAGTGATTTACCAAGAATTACAAGATGTTGAGCAGACGCAGAAACTCAAAACTGGTTCCCCAGTTTTCAAGCTGGGAGCTCTGGCCCTAATGTCAAATCCTTCTCCCCCCTCCTATACCCACTCCTTCTCCAATTTGTGTTTAAATGAAGGAAGAATGCTAGATCCAGGAGGTTTTCTTGGAGCCCCACCGGCCATACTGAAAGCCAGGTTTGCTGAACAACAAGTCTGCTGCCAGGTGTTGATTCCATCTTCCACAACCTTCACCCTTTCCTTCTTCTTTTGTTACTGCTTCACTATCTTTCTCTTGCTTCTTTATTCTCTCTTTTCTGCCTCTCGCTCTCTCTTGCTTGCTGTGGGTCAACATGTGACAATGAAAAAGTGCAAGTCTACAAAAATAGGAGCAGAGGTCCGCCATCTGCAAACATTAAGCACTACCAGGACCTTTTTTTACCTACACACATTTCCTCGATCACATGCACTCATTCATGTACTTTGTTTATCATAGGGTTTTGTGATCCCTTTGTGGAACTAACAGGAAACTTTGTGTAGTTTTTTCAGATTTTTTAGGAGAACCCCTTCTGCCACAACACTCACTCCATTCCTAATAGCAAAGTCTGGTTCACAGGGTGGGGGAGATGATTGCACCGGTTTGGAGCCACTTTTTATCCGAGCTCCTACTGCACGTACTGGAGATAAACTTGCAGTATTCCAAGGCACATCTGCATAGTTGCCTTTATTTGTAGGAGTTGTGCATGTGATATATGCTGCTACAGGAATATAGTGAGTATGTGTGTCAAGCAGTGCCTCTTCCACCCATCGTTGTCTCTCATACCACACAATTCAACTCCAATACACACAATGCCATACAATTCCAATCCACACAATGCCACTCCACTTCGCTACACTCCAGTCAACTCCATTCCATTCCACATCACAAAATTCCATTTCACACCGCCCAGTGCCACACAATTCTACTCCATACCACACAATTTACATAATTACACTCCACATCACACAATGCCACACAATTCAGGTCCTCTCCATTACAAACAGTTCCTTACCATTTCAATCCACTCTGCACAATGCCACTCCACTGCACTCCAATTCACACCACATAATTCCACTCCACATCACCCAGTGCCACATATTTCCACAACACACAGTGCCACCCAATTCCAATCCATGCCACATAATGAGACCTAATTCCACTCCACACAGTTACAATCCACTCTACACAATTCCACTCCACCAAATGCCATCCAACTCCATTCCATGCTAAACAATGCCACATAGTGGTACACAGTTCCACTCCACACCATACAACCCAATTCGACATAGTGCCACACAATTCCTCTCTATGCCACACAATGCCATATAGTTCCACTCCATATCACACAATTTCACTTAACAAACTGCAACAAAATTTTACTTCACTGTACACAAGCCACTCCATTCCATGTCAGTTTCACTCCACAAAATGCCACTAAATTCAACTTCATGCTGCACAATGCCACACAATTCTACTCCACACCACTCCAGAGTGCCACACAATTCCACTACATGCTACACAGTGCCACATAATTACACTCCACGCCACACAATCCCACACATCCTGTCCACACAATGCTACACAATTCAGATCCACTCCATTACAATGCCATACAATTTCACTCCACTCAATGCATCCCAGTCCATTCCACGCTGCACAAGTCCACTCCACCCCATATAATTTCAATCCATGCCACACAATCCTACACCATGCCAAACAATGTCACACAGTAACCACTCCACTCCAAACCACGACACTCAATTCCAATCCACTCCCCAAAATGCCACACAATTCCACTCCACTCAATGCCACACAATTCCATTCCACTACACACATCCAGTCCACACACACCCACAGAATTCAACTCCGTGCAGCACAATGGCACAGAGTTCCACTCTGTGCCATACAATTCCATTCCACACAATGCCACACAATCCCACTCCACTCTATGTCATACAGTTTCACTCCACACCATACAGTGCCACTCCACACCACACAATTCCACTCCATTACACACAGTTCCACTCCAGGCCACACAATTCTACTTCACTGCGCAATTCCACTCCACGCCAAATAATTCCACTCCAGGCCAAGCCACATAATAACACTTCACTACACACAATGCCACATAATTTTACTCCATTCCACACAATGCCACATATTTCTACTCCACTCTGTATATGCCACACAATTCCACTCCATTGCAGTCCACACAATTCCACTTCACACCACACAATTCCACACAGTTGCACTCCACTCCAAACAATTCTACTCCACACAATGCAACTGTACTCCATTATACACATTGTCATACACTTTGACTCCACGCCACACAATGCCAATCCATTTAGCACAATTCTACTCCATGTCACACAGTTACACCCCATGCCACACAATACCACACAGTTCCACTACACTCCACGCCACATAATGACACACAATTCCACTCCACACAATTTAACTCCACCCTACACAATGCCTCAGAGTTCCACTCCATGCTATGAAACACAATTCCACTCCACTACACACAATGCCATACATTTCCACTCCTCTCTATGCCACACAATTCCACTCTACTCAATTCCACTCCACACAATGCCACACAATTTCACTCCACCCCACAAAATTCCACTCCATTCCACACAATTTCACTCCACTTAACTCCACACAGTGACACACAATTCTGGGCCACACAATTCTACATTACGCTACATAACGGCACAAAATTATACTCCACGCCACACAATACCACATAGTTGCACTCCAGTTCACACAATGCTACACAATCACACTCCACTACACCTAATGCCATAGAATTTCATTCCACTCCACACAATGCCACTCCACCCCGATCCACTCTATTCCATGCCACACAGTTCCACTCCATGCAACACAATTCCACTCTACGCCACATAATGACACAGTTCCACTCAACTCAATTCCAAACCACTCATCAATGCCTCTCAGTTCTACTCCACTGCAGTCCACACAATGCCAGACAATTCTAGTTCATGTCACACAATTCCACTCTATGCCACACAAAGCTACATAATTATACTCCACACCATAAAATGCCAAAAAATGCAATCCACTTCACACAATGCCAAACAATTGCACTGCACACAATGCCACACAATTCAGCTCCACTTCAGTGCACACAATGCAATAAAATTTCACTTGACTTAACAACCCACAATGCCACTCCACTGCACTCTTATCCACTTCATACCACACAATTCCACTGAACACCACACAGTTTCACTCCACAAACTTCCAGTCCACTGCACTCCATGCCATAAAATTCTACTCCAGTGCACTCCACACAATGGCACAAACATCCACTCCAATACCACAATTTCACTCCACACAATGCCACATAATTACAGTACACACCATGCAATGTCAGTTGCACTCCTCTCTATGCCACACAATTCAACTCCACTCCACACAATGCCATACAATTTCACTCCTTCCTACATACTCCCACTGCACTCCACATCACACAATCAACTTCACACAAAGCCACACATTTGCAATCCATGCCATGCAATTCCACTCCACACAATGTCACACAGTTCCACCCCACCCACATAATATCACACAGTATATTCCACTCAGTTCCACTTAGCTCCACACAGTGCTACACAATTCCATTCCATACAATGCCACACAATTTAACTCTGCGCTACCCAGTGGCTGAGAGTTCCACTCCATTCCACACAGTTCTACTCCACACCACACAATGCCACACAATTCCACTCCCGTTCACAAAGTGCCATACTATTACATTCCATGCCATACAATGCCACTGTAATCCAGTCCATTCCATGCCATACATTTCTACCCCACACAACACAATGCCATACAATTCCACTCCACATCACACAGTACCACAAAATTCCACTCCAATCCATGCCACATGACACAATTCCACTCCACTACATACAATCCACTCCACACAATGTCACAAAATCCCACTCCACGTCACACAATGCCACACTATTGCACTCCAATCAATGCCACATGACACTCATTATACTCCACTCCACACAGTTCCACTCCATGCCAACCTACGCCACACAGTTCCACTTCCCACCATTTCACTGCACTCCACACAATGCCACATCACACTACAGAATGCTGCACTCTACTCTACACCACACCACACAATTCAACTCCACACAATGCCACACATTTCCACTCCACACAATTTCACTCCATCACACACAATTCCACCCCATTACACACAGTGCTGTATAATGTCAAGTGATTCCACGCAATTCAACTCCACACAATGACTGACAAGTCTATTCCACACAATTTCACTCCACACCACACAATCCGACTCCTTGCCACACAATTCCATTCAACTCCACACAATGCCCTTTCATTCCAGACAATGCGAATTTCACCCTGCTTAATGCCACTCAACCTACATCACACAGTACCATTCCATTCCACACGCCATTCCACTACAGTTCACACAATGCCACATGATGCCACTCAACTCTACACAATGCCCCTTCACTCCACACAGTGCAACATGCCATTTTACCGCACTCCATTACAGTTCAAACAATGCCACATGATTCCACTCAAATCCACACAATGCCCCTTCACTCCACACAGTGCTGCTATATGCCACTTCACCCCACTCAATGCCACTCCACATAACACAGTGTAATTCGATGTCACACACCACTCCACTACAGACCACACAATGCAACATAATTTCATTCAACCCCACACAATGCCACTCCACGCCACACAATGTCACCCCACTCAACACAATGCCACTCTACTCCACACAATACCATTCACTCTACTCTATGCCACACAAGGCCACTCCATGCCACACAATGCCACTCCACACTACATAATGCCACTCCACATCATACCCCTCCACCAAAGCTAATAGATCTTACATAAGTGGAACCTATTGGCCTTGCCAATGCTTGCTTGTTGATAGGCAGGTAATGTTCCATTTCCTTCGAATTGTGCAGTCGCACACATGTCAACATTTATAAAGAGAAAAGTAGGAGATTAAAAAAAAGATAAATTACGCCATTTAATTCTATTGAAGCAGAGGCAATTTCAGGTGGGAGATAGCCCAAATAAAGCAATTTTTGTGCTTACAAAATCTGGAGTCTCCCACCTGAATCGGGTCTATTGGCATGTATGCAATTGGAATGTAAAAAATTTGAAATCTCAAACACTTTTCTTTACAGACAGGCAGCCCTGCCAAGTACCACGCATCAGGGGTTAAACTAACACTTTTTAATGTTGGTGTTGACATCACCACATTAAAATGCGTTAGTCACGCAATGCACGTCTTCCGACCTCATGTGTAAATTGTGAAAATGTGATGCAAAAATGAATTTAAACAGCAGCCAACATGATTACGCTGCTCTGAACTGCTCACAGCCCAGGTAGTTTACTCATTGCCAGTCAGGCCTGGACTTGTTGCTATGGTGAATAAATCAGGATGCTGCACCACTTAAAATATGAACAACAACAAGCGCCGGCCCAGCTCATGTGGATCCAGTGCCTTCAGTTACTTTAATGCCACTTAATGTAGCGGTTGTTCGGTTCCAGGAGGCAAGAGTTCTATGATTTTTTTCCATCCAGCACAATAAACTGTGTGGTGGTCCAGGCACTGGGTGCCGTGGACATCATCACACATGCTTTCTGCCCCTTCGCCGAGGTGTCCTCGTGGTTATCCTGGTGCCATGTGCGAGGTCAGCTGCCTTTCATTTTTTTTTCTCTACCCCAATCCTCTCCACATTACTGCAGGCCAACCTGTCCTAGGCATGGACAGAGAGTCTGAGACTCGGACTACTCCAAGGTATAAGCGGAGCTTGCCAAATACAGGGCTTTAGTGTCTTCTTCGGACTCGAGGGAAAGCAAGGGAATTGTAGTAAAAAGAGGATATGGTGTTACAGCCAGAGCTACCGAACTTGGAACTGGGGACCCGATTCAAGGGCCTGATTTAGATATTGGCGGAGGAGTTTCTCTGTCACAATGGTGACGAATAATCTGTCTGCCGAAAATTAAATCCCATTATTTTCTATGGGATTTAGATTTCAGCAGATGGGATACCCATCACCGTTGTGACGGAGTAACCCATCCGCCAATAACTAAATTAGGCCCGAAGTGTCGACATCAGCTCAACATCCTTTGGTTTTGGACAAGTCACTAAGGGCCTGATTTAGATTGTGACGGTGTTACTCCCAAATCGCGTCGGCGGCTGACCAAAGAAGACCGTTAAGTCGACTGTGTTCTGGCCATCGTATATAGATGTTACAGCTCTGCAAGCAGAGGACTGGCTACAAATTGCTAAGGGAGGGAGACCGCAGCGATACCGAATAGACTTCATACAATGGGAGGGGCTATGGAATAGAGGTAAGTGACACACACACACACACTGTACCTTAGCCACATGTGTGCCCATGAACTACACACTACACAACAGACCACATACACACTGTAGGAAAGTACCCTCTTTTTGGCATGGTGACTGTAGGAAGGTAGCCTCTTTCTAGCCTTGTTACCCCCACTTTTGGCCTGTTTGTGAGTATATGTCAGGGTGTTTTTACTGTCTTACTGGGATCCTGCTAGCCAGGACCCAGTGCTCATAGTGAAAACCCTATGTTGTCAGTGTGTTTGATATGTGTCACTGGGATCCTGCTAGCCAGGACCCCAGTGCTCATATGTTTGTGGCCTATATGTGTTCCCTGTGTGGTGCCTAACTGTATCACTGAGGCTCTGCTAACCAGAACCTCAGTGTTTATGCTCTCTCTGCTTTCTAAAATTGTCACTGCAGGCTAGTGACTAATTTTACCAATTCTCATTGGCACACTGGTACACCCATATAATTCCCTTGTATATGGTACTTAGGTACCCAGGGTATTGGGGTTCCAGGAGATCCCTATGGGCTGCAGCATTTCTTTTGCCACCCATAGGGAGCTAAAACAATTCTTACACAGGACTGCCACTGCAGCCTGAGTGAAATAACGTCCATGTTATTTCACAGCCATTTTTCACTGCACATAGGTAAATTATAAGTCACCTATATGTCTAACCCTCACCTGGTGAAGGCTGGGTACCAAGTTACTTAGTGTGTGGGCACCCAGGCACTAGCCAAGGTGCCCCCACATCGTTCAGGGCAAATTCCCCGAACTTTGTGAGTGCGGGGACACCATTACATGCGTGCACTGCACATGGGTCACTACCTATGTGTAACGTCACAATGGTAACTCCGAACATGGCCATGTAACATGATCCCCCGGGTCTCTAGCACAGAACCCGGGTACTGCCGAACTGCCTTTCCGGGGTTTCCACTGCAGCTGCTGCTGCTGCCAACCCCTCAGAAAGGATTCTGCCCTCCTGGGGTCTGGGCAGCCCCGGCCCAGGAAGGCAGAACAAAGGATTTCTTCTGAGAGAGGGTGTTACACCCTCTCCCTTAGGAAATAGGAGTGAAGGGCTGGGGAGGAGTAGCCTCCCCCAGCCTCTGGAAATGCTTCGATGGGCACAGATGGTGCCCATCTCTGCATAAGCCAGTCTACACCGGTTCAGGGATCCCCCAGCCCTGCTCTGGCGTGAAACTGGACAAAGGAAAGGGGAGTGACCACTCCCCTGACCAGTACCTCCCAGGGGAGGTGCCCAGAGCTCCTCCAGTGTGTCCCAGACCTCTGCCATCTTGGATTCAGAGGTGTTGGAGGCACACTGGACTGCTCTAAGTGGCCAGTGCCAGCAGGTGACGTCAGAGACCCCCTCTGATAGGCTCTTACCTCTCTTGGTAGCCAAACCTCCTTTCTTGGTAGCCAAACCTCCTTTTCTGGCTATTTAGGGTCTCTCCTCTGGGGTATTCTTCAGATAACGAATGCAAGAGCTCACCAGAGTTCCTCTGCACTTCCCTCTTCGACTTCTGCCAAGGATCGACCACTGACTGCTCCAGGACGCCTGCAAAACCGCAACAAAGTAGCAAGACGACTACCAGCAACATTGTAGCGCCTCATCCTGCCGGTTTTCTCAACTGTTTCCTGGTGGTGCATGCTCTGGGGGCTGTCTGCCTTCACCCTGCACTGGAAGCCAAGAAGAAATTTCCTGTGGGTCGATGGAATCTTCCCCCTGCTAACGCAGGCACCAAAAGACTGCATCACCGGTCCTCTGGGTCCCCTCTCATCCTGACGAGCGTGGTCCCTGGAACACAGGAGCTAGATCCAAGTGACCCCCACAGTCCAGTGATCCTTCAGACCAAGTTTGGTGGAGGTAAGTCCTTGCCTCCCCACGCTAGACTGCAAACTTACGTACTGCGTGATTTGCAGCTGCTCCGGCTTCTGTGCACTTCTCCAAGGATTCCTTTGTGCACAGCCTAGCCTGGGTCCCCAGCACTCCGTCCTGCAGTGCTCAACCCTCTGAGTTGGACTCCGACATTGTGGGACCCTCCTTTAGTGACTCCGGTTACACCAATCTTCTAAGTGCCTGCTCCGGTACTTCTGCGGGTGCTGCCTGCTTCTGCGGGGGCTCTCTGAGTTGCTGTCTCCTCCTCCAAGGGGTGACATCCTGGTCCTTCCTGGGCCCCAGCAGCACCCAAAAACCTCTACTGCAACCCTTGCAGCTAGCAAGGCTTGTTTGCGGTATTTCTGCGTGGAAACACTTCCGCGACATCCAGCACGCCGTGGGACATCTTCCATCCAAAGGAGAAGTTCCTAGCCCTTTTCGTTGTTGCAGAATCTTCGGCTTCTTCCACCCAGAGGCAGCCCCTTTGCACCTTCATCCGGGGTTTCCTGGGCTCCTGCCCTCCCTGGACACTATCGCGACTCTTGGACTTGGTCCCCTTGCCTTGCAGGTCCTCAGGTCCAGGAATCCGTCTTCAGTGTTTTGCTGGTGCTTGTGGTTCTTGCAGAATCCCCCTATCACGACTATTGTGTCTTTCTGGGGTAGTAGGGTAACTTTACTCCTACTTTCTAGGGTCTTGGGGTGGGGTATTTTGGGCACCCTTACTGTTTTCTCACAGTCCCAGCGGCTCTCTACAATCTCCCATAGGTCTGGGGTCCATTCGTGATTCGCATTCCACTTTTGGAGTATATGGTTTGTGTTGCCCCTAGACCTATGTTTGCCTATTGTATCCTATTGTGATTCTACATTGTTTGCACTACTTTTCTTACTGTTACTTACCTGTTTTGGGTTTGTGTATATATAACTTGTGTATATTATTTACCTCCTAAGTGAGGGTATTCTCTGAGATACTTTTGGCATATTGTCACTAAAATAAAGTACCTTTATTTTTAGTAACTCTGAGTATTGTGTTTTCTTATGAAAATGTGCTATATGATATAAGTGGTATAGTGGGAGCTTTGCATGTCTCCTACTTCAGCCTAAGCTGCTTTGCCATAGCTACCTTCTATCAGCCTAAGCTGCTAGAAACACCTCTATTCTACTAATAAGGGATAACTGGACCTGGCACAGGGTGTAAGTACCACAAGGTACCCACTATAAGCCAGGCCAGGCTCCTACATTGGTGGTGCAGCGGTGGGATAAGTACTTGTAACTGCTTTACCACTTTGTCATTTGGTGCTTTTCATAAGAAAATCATATACCAAATAATTCAGTATATGTACACTTAACCAAAACTGTTTACTTTTCTATTCTAAAACGTTTAACAAAGTTTATGAAAAGTTTTGAAAACTTCTAAAAGTTTTTCCAAAGTTTGAAAAAGTTTTTCTCTGTGCTTTCTAAAGTTCTAAAACGTTTTCTCTCACTATCCTTAAACCTTTTCTATCATGTCTGTAGTAGAGCCCACTCCCAAAACTGTTAATGCAACATATGAGAGTTTGAACTATAAAAGTTTGAGGGGCCTCTGCTTAGAAAGAGGTTTAAGCCTTGGTAAGAATCCAACAAAAGAGTTTCTCTTTAACCTGCTCTTAGAGGATGACCAGAACCAGCCTGGCCCATCTCAGAAAAGGAAGGTAGGAGGGGAAGCCTCCCAGTCAGACTCAGAGGAGTTCCCTGAAGAAGCTGAGGAGGGTTCTTACAAAGACCAGCCATCTAGCAGGCCTCCTAGTGACACTGGTAGTGTTAGAGGGTCACACATTAGTAGGGCATCTTTCACTCCTAGAGGCCAGGTTACTAGGGTCCAGGAAGTTAGGGACAGGTCTCTCTCTGCCAATTCCCAAATCTCCCCTGTGTCCGAACATTCCCAAGCCTCCCACCCTGAGGATAACTTAATGGAGAGGGAACTCAGAAACTGAGGTTGGAAGAGACCAAACTGAAGCTGAAACAGCAGCAGCTGGCCTTAGACAGGGAATCCCTGGATATAGAGAGGGAGAGACAGAGATTGGGGTTAGTTCCCTATGGTGGCAGCAGCAGTGTTTCAGATGGTAATCCTGTTAGAGAGCAAGATTCTAGAAACCTGCATAAGATAGTCCCCCCCTTATAAGGAGGGGGATGACATTAATAAGTGGTTTGCTGCACTTGAGAGGGCATGTATGGTACAGTTGGTCCCTCAAAGGCAGTGGGCTGCTATCTTGTGGCTATCTTTCACTGGAAAGGGTAGGGATAGGCTCCTTACTGTCAGAGAAAGTGATGCCGATAACTACAAAGTTTTGAAGGATGCACTCTTGGATGGATTTGGCTTAACCACTGAACAATACAGGATTAAGTTCAGAGACACCAGAAAAGAGTCCTCTCAAGACTGGACAGATTTTGTTGACTGTTCAGTGAAGGCCTTGGAGGGTTGGTTGCATGGCAGTAGAGTTTCCGACTATGAAAGCCTGTATAATCTTATTCTGAGAGAGCATATTCTTAACAATTGTGTGTCTGATTTGTTGCACCAGTACTTGGTAGACTCAGATCTGACCTCTCCCCAAGAATTGGGAAAGAAGGCAGACAAATGGGTCAGAACAAGAGTGAACAGAAAAGTTCATACAGGAGGTGACAAGGATGGCAAGAAGAAAGTTGGTGAGAAATCTTAGGATAAGCATGCGGATAAAGGTAAAACTAAAGATCCTTCTTCAAATCCTAAACACTCTTCAAGGGGTGGGGATAAATCATCTTCTTCCTGTTCTTTACAACGCACACACATTAAAAAGCCTTGGTGCTATATGTGTAAAAATAAAGGCCATAGGCCAAGGGATAAGTCCTGTCCAGGTAAACCCCCTGAGCCTACCACCACTAATACATCAAACTCAAGTGCCCTCAGCAGTAGTGGTAATAGTGGTGGGACTGCTGGCAACAGTCAAAAGAAGGGTGTAGTTGGGTTCACTTATGGGTCCATCATAGAAACTGGGGTAGTCAGTCCCAAGACAGTTTCTGTCACACCTGGTGGCATTGGCCTTGCCACACTGGCTGCTTGTCCCCTTACAAAGGATAAGTACAGGCAGACAGTTCCCCATAAATGGTGTTGAGGCTCAGGCCTACAGGAACACAGGTGCCAGTATCACTTTGGTGACTGAAAACCTAGTGTCTCCTGAACAACACATCATTGGACAACAGTACAAGATTATTGATGTCCATAACTCCACTAAGTTACTTCCCTTAGCTATAATTCAGTTTAGTTGGGTGGAGTTACTGGCCCCAAGCAGGTGGTAGTATCACCTAGCTTACCTGTAGACTGTCTCTTAGGAAATGACCTAGAGGCCTCAGGTTGGGCTGAGGTAGAGTTTAATACCCATGCAGCCATGCTGGGTATCCCTGAGGAATTGCTTTCTCTCATTTCAGCTGCAATGAAAAAGCAAAGGAGAGAAAAAGACCTGAAAACTCAGGATCCTTCTCCAACAACAGGTGAGAAGGGCATCAAAGTATCCTCTATCCACCCTGCCATTCAGGATACCATTCCTGTGGTGGGAGAAACCTCTCCTGGGGTGGCACCTGTACCAAGGGAATCATCAGCTGAAACAGCTGTACTCCCTGGTGGAAGTACCTCTCTGTGGGATAAATAATATTGGTGAGAAAAAGTGCACCATTTTAGTTAACATGGAGCATCCCCCCAACCCTCCCAGAGAAACTTTAGTGCAGCAACCCTGCACTGCCTCAAAACACTTAGGACAGCAGCCCTGCCCTAGTGTGGAGCTCATAGGACAGCATCCCTGCCCTGCTCCAACTCAAGAGAAACAGCAACCCTGTTCTCTCTTACAGCCATATGGACAAAGTTTTTGCCCAGCTATGGCTTTACTGAGACAGCATCCCTGTCTGGCATTCTCATCATTTGATATAGGTCCAGTGGACAATTCCCACTGCTCTAAACTGAAACATACTAATAGGAACTCTGAAAATATAACTTCACATTGCTGGCTAGCTAAAAAACTTCAAACAGGGTGGTTTACATCCCCACAGGAAAGTAACCATATAGTGGATGATAAAGGGAGTAACCAATCTATTGCAGAACTACTCTCTACTTATCACCACTTAGACAATAAAGACTGAACTGGCCAAGGTTAGCCTTATTGTCCTTCGTTTGGGGGGGGGGGGTTGTGTAGGAAGGTATCCTCTTTCTAGCCTTGTTACCCCAACTTTTGGCCTGTTTGTGAGTATGTGTCAGGGTGTTTTTACTGTCTCACTGGGATCCTGCTAGCCAGAGCCCAGTGCTCATAGTGAAAACCCTTTGTTGTCAGTGTGTTTGATATGTGTCACTGGGATCCTGCTAGCCAGGACCCCAGTGCTCATATGTTTGTGGCCTATATGTGTTCCCTGTGTGGTGCCTAACTGTATCACCGAGGCTCTGCTAACCAGAACCTCAGTGTTTATGCTCTCTCTGCTTTCTAAAATTGTCACTGCAGGCTAGTGACTAATTTTACCAATTCTCATTGGCACACTGGTACACCCATATAATTCCCTTGTATATGGTACTTAGGTACCCAGGGTATTGGGGTTCCAGGACATCCCTATGGGCTGCAGCATTTCTTTTGCTACCCATATGGAGCTCTGACAATTCTTACACAGGACTGCCACTGCAGCCTGAGTGAAATAACAACCACGTTATTTCACAGCCATTTTTCACTGCACAGAAGTAACTTATAAGTCACCTATATGTCTAACCCTCACCTGGTGAAGGTTGGGTGCCAAGTTACTTAGTGTGTGGGCACCCTGGCACTAGCCAAGGTGCCCCCACATCGTCCAGGGCTAATTCCCCGAACTTTGTGAGTGCGGGGACACCATTACATGCGTGCACTGCACATGGGTCAATACCTATGTGTAGCATCACAATGGTAACTCTGAACATAGCCATGTAACATGATCCCGCGGGTCTCTAGCCCAGAACCCAGGTACTGCCAAACTGCCTTTCTGGGGTTTCCACTGCAGCTGCTGCTAACCCCTCAGACAGGATTCTGCCCTCCTGGGTTCTGGGCAGCCCCGGCCCAGGAAGGCAGAACAAAGGATTTCCTCTGAGAGAGAGTGTTACACCCTCTCCCTTTGGAAATAGGTGTGAAGGACTGGGGAGGAGTAGCCTCCCCCAGCCTCTGGAAATGCTTTAATGGGCACAGATGGTGCCCATCTCTGCATAAGCCAGTCTACACCGGTTCAGGGATCCCCCAGCCCTGCTCTGGCGCGAAACTGGACAAAGGAAAGGGGAGTGACCACTCCCCTGACCAGTACCTTCCAGGGGAGGTGCCCAGAGCTCCTCCAGTGTGTCCCAGACCTCTGCCATCTTGGATTCAGAGGTGTTGGGGGCACACTGGACTGCTCTGAGTGGCCAATGCCACCAGGTGACGTCAGAGACCCCCTCTGATAGGCTCTTTCCTCTCTTGGTAGCCAAACCTCCTTTCTTGGTAGCCAAACCTCCTTTTCTGGCTATTTAGGGTCTCTCCTCTGGGGTATTCTTCAGATAACAAATGCAAGAGCTCACCAGAGTTCCTCTGCACTTCCCTCTTCGACTTCTGCCAAGGATCGACCACTGACTGCTCCAGGACGCCTGCAAAACCGCAACAAAGTAGCAAGACGACTACCAGCAACATTGTAGCACCTCATCCTGCCGGCTTTCTCGACTGTTTCCTGGTGGTGCATGTACCGGGGGCTGTCTGCCTTCACCCTGCACTGGAAGCCAAGAAGAAATCTCCCGTGGGTCGACGGAATCTTCCCCCTGCTAACGCAGGCACCAAAAGACTGCATCACCGGTCCTCTGGGTCCCCTCTCATCCTGACGAGCGTGGTCCCTGGAACACAGGAGCTAGATCCAAGTGACCCCCACAGTCCAGTGATCCTTCAGTCCAAGTTTGGTGGAGGTAAGTCCTTCCCACCTCACGCTAGACTGCAAACTTGTGTACTACGTGATTTGCAGCTGCTCCGGCTTCTGTGCACTTCTCCAAGGATTCCTTTGTGCACAGCCTAGCCTGGGTCCCCAGCACTCCGCCCTGCAGTGCTCAACCCTCTGAGTTGGACTCCGACGTCGTGGGACCCTCCTTTTGTGACTCAGGTTACACCAATCTTCTAAGTGCCTGCTCCGGTACTTCTGAGGGTGCTGCCTGCTTCTGCAGGGGCTCTCTGAGTTGCTGAGCACCCCCTCTGTCTCCTCCTCCAAGGGGCGACATCCTGGTCCTCCCTGGTCCCCAGCAGCACCCAAAACCCTCTACCGCGACACTTGCAGCTAGCAAGGCTTGTTTGCGGTATTTCTGCGTAGAAACACTTCTGCGACATCCAGCACGCCGTGGGACATCTTCCATCCAAAGGAGAAGTTCCTAGCCCTTTTCGTTGTTGCAGAATCTTTGGCTTCTTCCACCCAGAGACAGCCCCTTTGCACCTTCATCCGGGGTTTCCTGGGCTCCTGCCCCCCTGGACACTATTGCGACTCTTGGACTTGGTCCAATTACCTTGCAGGTCCTCAGGTCCAGGAATCCGTCTTCAGTGTTTTGCTGGTGCTTGTGGTTCTTGCAGATTCCTCCTATCACGACTATTGTGTCTTTCTGGGGTAGTAGGGTAACTTTACTCCTACTTTCTAGGGTCTTGGGGTGGGGTATTTTGGACACCCTTACTGTTTTCCCAGTTTTCACAGTCCCAGCGACCCTCTACAATCTCCCATAGGTCTGGGGCCTATTCGTGATTCGCATTCCACTTTTGGAGTATATGGTTTGTGTTGCCCCTAGACCTATGTTTGCCTATTGCATCCTATTGTGATTCTACAATGTTTGCACTACTTTTCTTACTGTTACTTACCTGTTTTGGGTTTGTGTACATATAACTTGTGTATATTATTTACCTCCTAAGTGAGGGTATTCTCTGAGATACCTTTGGCATATTGTCACTAAAATAAAGTACCTTTATTTTTAGTAACTCTGGGGATTGTGTTTTCTTATGATATTGTGCTATATGATATAAGTGGTATAGTAGGGGCTTTGCATGTCTCCTAGTTCAGCCTAAGCTGCTTTGCCATAGCTACGTTCTATCAGCCTAAGCTGCTAGAAACACCTCTATTCTACTAATAAGGGATAACTGGACCTGGCACAGGGTGTAAGTACCACAAGGTACCCACTATAAGCCAGGCCAGCCTCCTACAGTGACCCCCACTTTTTGCCTGCTGTCAGTGTGTTTTGACTTTGTTGACTGGGATCCTTCTAACCAGGACCCCAGTGATTGTGCTCTCTCTCTCCAGTTATCCCTGACTTGGTACACACTACAATGGGCATACTGGTGCCCCCATGTAAGTCCCTAGAATATGTTACCTAGGTACCCAGGGCATTAGGGCACCAGGGGTTCCCCATGGGCTACAGCATGTATAATGCAACCCATAGGAGCCCATGCAAAATGTGTCTACACACTTGCCATTGCAGTCTGCGTGAAAAGTGCATGCACCCTTTCACTACAGGTCACTGCAGCAGGTCACTGTAAGTCACCCCTAGGGCAGGCCCTCCTAGCCCAGAGGGCAGGGTGCAAGTACCTGTGTGTGAGGGCACCCCTGCATGAGCAGAGGTGCCCCTACACACTCTAGCTCCATTTTCCTGGACTTCATAAGTGCAGGGAAGCCATTTTACCCCTGTACTTGACACAGCTATGTCCAGCTACATAATGGTAACTCCGCACCTGGGCATGTTTGGTATCAAACATGTCGGAATCATACCCCAATACTGTTGACAGTATTGGTTGTATGATTCCATGTACTCTGGGGGCTCCTTAGAGGACCCCAGCTTTGCTCCTACCAGTTTGCAGGGTTTTCCCAGGCAGCCTGCGCTGCTACTATCCTACAGACAGAGTTGTGCCTTCCTGCTGCTTGACCAGCTCAAGCCCAAGAAGACAGAACTAATGATTTCCTTTGGGAGTGGGAGGCAACACCCTCTCCCTTTGGGAATAGGTGTTACATGGTTTGGGAGGGGTAGCCTTTCCAAGCCACCAGTATGCTTAGAAGGGCCCATTTGGTGCCCTCCTTGCATAAACCAGTTTGCAACAGTCCATAGACCTCGGTCCCTGCTCTGGCATCAAACTTGGCAACGGAAAGGGAATAGATCACTCCCCTGTCCATCACCATTCCAGGAGTGGTGCCCAGAGCTCCCCCAGGTGGCCAGTTGATTCTGTCATCTCGAATCCAAAGTGGGCAGAGGCCCCTGGGAGCATCTGAGTGGCCAGGTCAGGCAGGTGACATCACAGTCTCTTCCTGATAGGTGGTCCCCCTGCTAGGTGACCAATCCCCCTTCCTGGCTTATTTAGGATCTCCCTCTTGGGCAGGTCCTCAGATTCGATATGCAAGATTCCTGCAGGACTCCTCTGCATCGTTTACTTCACCTTCTGGCCACTGGGACTGCAACTGGACCCTCCAGGAACCAAAAATCTGCAACTCCAGCGACGACTCTGCTTTGTAAAATTGCTTCTCTGGCTCCTTCCAGCAACTGCAGCATTTCCCTGGATGTGTATCCTCTGAGGGCGACGAGTCTTCAGCATGCACAAGAAGCAAGAAGGAATCTCCCTTGGAGTGAAGGAGTCACTCCCCTGCATCCGCAGGCACCAACTGCAGCAAAGACCGACTGCGTGGATCCTCTCTCCCTGGAACTAAGTGGATCCTGCATCACAGGTGGTGGTCTGGAGTGGTCCCCTTGGACCTCTCTACCAGCTGTATAACTTGGGAGACGGTAAGCCTTTACCTCTCCATGCAGGACAGTACCTCGGTGCACTGCGACTCGTGCAGCTACCAAGGCTTGTTGGCTCCTCTTCCCCTAGGGGGGGCCCTCCTAGCCCAGAGGGCAGGGTGCAAGTACCTGTGTGTGAGGGCACCCCTGCATGAGCAGAGGTGCCCCTACACACTCTAGCTCCATTTTCCTGGACTTCATAAGTGCGGGGAAGCCATTTTACCCCTGTACTTGACACAGCTATGTCCAGCTACATAATGGTAACTCCGCACCTGGGCATGTTTGGTATCAATCATGTCGGAATCATACCCCAATACTGTTGACAGTATTGGTTGTATGATTCCATGTACTCTGGGGGCTCCTTAGAGGACCCCAGCTTTGCTCCTACCAGTTTGCATGGTTTTTCCAGGCAGCCTGCGCTGCTGCTATCCTACAGACAGAGTTCTGCCTTCCTGCTGCTTGACCAGCTCAAGCCCAAGAAGACAGAACTAATGATTTCCTTTGGGAGTGGGAGGCAACACCCTCTCCCTTTGGAAATAGGTGTTACATGGCTTGGGAGGGGTAGCCTTCCCAAGCCACCAGTATGCTTAGAAGGGCCCATTTGGTGCCCTCCTTGCATAAACCAGTTTGCAACAGTCCATAGACCCCGGTCCCTGCTCTGGCATTAAACTTGGCAACGGAAAGGGAATAGATCACTCCCCTGTCCATCACCATTCCAGGAGTAGTGCCCAGAGCTCCCCCAGGTGGCCAGTTGATTCTGTCATCTCGAATCCAAAGTGGGCAGAGGCCCCTGGGAGCATCTGAGTGGCCAGGTCAGGCAGGTGACATCACAGTCTCTTCCTGATAGGTGGTCCCCCTGCTAGGTGAACAATCCCCCTTCCTGGCTTATTTAGGAGCTCCCTCTTGGGCAGGTCCTCAGATTCGATATGCAAGATTCCTGCAGGACTCCTCTGCATCGTTTACTTCATCTTCTGGCCACTGGGACTGCAACTGGACCCTCCAGGAACCAACAATCTGCAACTCCAGCGATGACTCTGCTTTGTAAAATTGTTTCTCTGGCTCCCTCCAGCAACTGCAGCATTTCCCTGGATGTGTATACCCTGAGGGCGACGAGTCTTCAGCATGCACAAGAAGCAAGAAGGAATCTCCCTTGGAGTGAAGGAGTCACTCCACTGCATCCGCAGGCACCAACTGCAGCGAAGACCGACTGCGTGGATCCTCTCTCCCTGGAACTAAGTGGATCCTGCATCACAGGTGGTGGTCTGGAGTGGTCCCCTTGGACCTCTCTACCAGCTGTATAATTTGGGAGACGGTAAGCCCTTACCTCTCCTTGCAGGACAGTACCTCGGTGCACTGCGACTCGCGCAGCTTCTGTGACCTTCTCCGAGGATTCCTTTATGCACAGCCTAGCCTGGGTCCCCAGCACTCCGTCTTGCAGTGCTCAACCCTCTGAGTTGGACTCCGACGTCGTGGGACCCTCCTTTTGTGACACAGGTTACACCAATCTTCTAAGTGCCTGCTCCGGTACTTCTGCGGGTGCTGCCTGCTTCTGCATGGGCTCTCCGAGTTGCTGAGCACCCCCTCTGTCTCCTCCTCCAAGGGGCAACATCCTGGTCCTTCCTGGTCCCCAGCAGCACCCAAAACCCTCTACCGCGACACTTGCAGCTAGCAAGGCTTGTTTGTGGTATTTCTGCGTGGAAACACTTCTGCGACATCCAGCACGCCGTGGAACATCTTCCATCCAAAGGAGAAGTTCCTAGCCCTTTTCGTTGTTGCAGAATCTTTGGCTTCTTCCACCCAGAGGCAGCCCCTTTGCACCTTCATCCGGGGTTTCCTGGGCTCCTGCCCCCCCTGGACACTATCGCGACTCTTGGACTTGGTCCATTTGCCTTGCAGGTCCTCAGGTTCAGGAATCTGTCTTCAGTGTTTTGCTGGTGCTTGTGGTTCTTGCAGAATCCCCCTATCACGACTATTGTGTCTTTCTGGGGTAGTAGGGTAACTTTACTCCTACTTTCTAGGGTCTTGGGGTAGGGTATTTTGGACACCCTTACTGTTTTCTCACAGTCCCAGTGACCCTCTACAATCTCCCATAGGTCTGGGGCCTATTCGTGATTCGCATTCCACTTTTGGAGTATATAGTTTGTGTTGCCCCTAGACCTATGTTTGCCTATTGCATCCTATTGTGATTCTACATTGTTTGCACTACTTTTCTTACTGTTACTTACCTGTTTTGGGTTTGTGTACATATAACTTGTGTATATTATTTACCCCCTAAGTGAGGGTATTCTCTGAGATACTTTTGGCATATTGTCACTGTTAGAAATGGGGTCTTTGGTTGACAGTCAGGTTACCCCCTGTTCAAGCAAGGACCCTCACTCTAGTTAGGATAAAAGAGAATCACCCTCAGCTAACCCCTGCTTACCCCCTTGGTAGCTTGGCAGAGCAGTAGGCTTAACCTCAGAGTGCTGGGCGTAAAGTATTTGTACCAACACACACAGTAACTTAATGAAAACACTACAAAATGACACAACACCAGTTTAGAAAAATAGGAAATATTTATCTAGACAAAACAAGACCAAAACGACAAAAATCCAACATACACAAGTCAAGTTATGATTTTTTAAAGGTTTAAAATAAAAAGAGTCTTTAGGTAGTTGTAACAACACACTAGCGCTGCTAGCGTGTAAATGTACCTGGTTTGCGTCAAAAATAACCCCGCACGGGCGGTGTGCGTCGAAAGTAACCCTGCACGGCTGTGTGCGTCGAAAACAACTCGGCACGGCGGTGCGCGTTGAAAAAGCCAGCCACACGACGATCCGAAAGTCCCGCGGCGCAGGGTGCGATCTCTCAGCCTCCGTCAGCGATGCTGCGCGTCGTTTCTCCTGCTCCGGGCGTCGGTTTTTTGGTCGCGTTTCCTGCGGTGTCGTTTCTCAGCTGCGGAACCGGCGTCGCGTCGTTTTCTCAGCCGCGATCGGATTCGCGTCGATCTTTTCTCCGCACGGTGCTCGGTGCGTGTATTTTTGTCCTTAGGCTGCCAGCCTCTCCTTTCAGGGTCCCAGGAACTGGAAGGGCACCACAGAGCAGAGTAGGGGTCTCTCCAGAGACTCCAGGTGCTGGCAGGAAGAAGTCTTTGCTATCCCTGAGACTTCAATAACAGGAGGCAAGCTCTACATCAAGCCCTTGGAGATTTCTTCTTCAAGATGGAAGGCACACAAAGTCCAGTCTTTGCCCTCTTACTCTGGCAGAAGCAGCACTGCAGGAAAGCTCCACAAAGCACAGTCACAGGCAGGGCAGCACTTGTTCCTCAGCGATCAGCTCTTCTCCAGGCAGAGGTTCCCCTTGATTCCAGAAGTGTTTCTAAAGTTTGTAAGTTTGGGTGCCCTTCTTATACCCATTTTAGTCTTTGAAGTCACCTTCCTTCAAAGGGGACTCACACCTTCTTGTGAAATCCTGCCTTGCCCAGGCAAGGCCTCAGACACACACCAGGGGGCTGGAGACAGCATTGTCAGAGGCAGGCACAGTCCTTTCAGATGAGAGTGACCACTCCACCCCTCCCTCCTAGCAGAGATGGCTAATCAGGAAATGCAGATTACACCCCAGCTCCCTTTGTGTCACTGTCTGGTGTGAGGTGAAAAACAACCCAACTGTCAAACTGACCCAGACAGGGAATCCACAAACAAGGCAGAGTCACAGAATGGTTTAAGCAAGAAAATGCTCACTTTCTAAAAGTGGCATTTCCAAACTCACAATCTCAAAATCAACTTTACTAAAAGATGTATTTTTAAATTGTGAGTTCAGGGATCCCAAACTCCACATGTCCATCTACTCTCTAGGGGAATCTACACTTTAATCATATTTAAAGGTAGCCCCCATATTATCCTATGAGAGAGAGACAGACCTTGCAACAGTGAAAACGAAATTGGCAGTATTTCACTGTCAGGACATATAAACCACATTACCATATGTCCTACCTTATCCATACACTGCACCCTGCCCTTGGGGCTACCTAGGGCCTACCTTAGGGGTGCCTTACATGTAAGGAAAGGGAAGGTTTAGGCCTGGCAAGTGGGTACACTTGCCAAGTCGAATTTACAGTGTAAAAATACACATACCGACACTGCAGGGGCAGGTCTGAGACATGATTACAGAGCTACTTATGTGGGTGGCACAACCAGTGCTGCAGGCCCACTAGTAGCATTTGACTTACAGGCCCTGGCACCTCTAGTGCACCTTACTAGGGACTTACTAGTAATTCCAATATGCCAATCATGGATAAACCACTTACATACAATTTAAACAGGAGAGCATATGCACTTTAGCACTGGTTAGCAGTGGGAAAGTGCTCAGAGTTCAAAAGCCAACAGCAACATGTCAGGAAAAAATAGGAGGCAGGAGGCAAAAAAGTCTGGGGATGACCCTGCATAAGCAAAAGTCCAACACGACCCCCTACCAGCCTAAAGCCAGGGGAGAACAATCAATACCTTGATGTACTTCCCTGATTGGGGCGATAGAACAGGGACCCAGGCCCACAACAGCAGGGGCATGTTCCAGTTCTACGCCTTCCTGACTCCAGTTGGATCCCTCTGTCCATACTCTCAGGGCCCACTAAGCTAACCCATGGGGAACCCTTCTCCACATCTACAGACACCATCTGTGCAACACCTAACTTTACTTTGCTCACAGATGTATTGCAATGGGCAGATAGTACCACCAGGGCCAACACAGTGGTGTTGCCCACTCCACCCCCGGGGTGTGACTCTCGTCCTCCCCCCCCCAGGGGCAACTCTGTCCACCAGGACAGCCAGCCACAGTGGCCCCAGACAACTGTCAGGGATGAGAGCCCGACCTCAGGCCTCTCTAACCACTGGGACTGTGGAGAGTGGGGGGTGGTAGCCCCAGGTGCCTGGCACCCTTTGACCACTCTCTCTTCCACCAGGTCAGGGATGTTAACCTGACCCTGGTCCTCCCCTCTGGGGCTCTGTACCCTCCCTGCAGAAGCGGCACCCCCAGAGTCCAAAACTGTCAGGGTGCTTGTAGAAGCAGTCCTGCACAACTCTTCCATCAGTGCAGGGATGTTAACCTGCAACTGATCCTTCAACCTGGGGTCTGTACCTTCAGGTTGGACCAGGGCCAGGGGTGAGGCTTCCCTCCCCCTGCCCTCTCTTCTGGGGTCCTGAACCACCCAACTAGGAGCGGCCCCCCCAGAAGACAACATGGTAGGGGTACTGTTAGCAGTAGCCCCTTCCTCCAGGTCAGGGGGGACACCCTTAACCTGGCCTCCCAATCCAGGGTCTGTACCCACAGACTGGATCACTGCCTGGCAACCCAGGACTTCCTGGGGGGCATACCTACCCCCTACCAGGTCAGAGTTTACCCTCTGAACCTGGTCATCCAACCCAGGGTCACCACCCTGCGGTTGAACCACTGCCTGGCACACCAGGACTTCCTTGGGAGCACATTTACCCCCCATCAGGTCAGAGTTTACCCCCTGAACCTGATCATTCAACCCAGAGTCACCACCCTGCGGTTGAACCATTGCCTGGCACACCAGGACTTCCAGGGGGGCACACTTACCCCCCTCAAGGGACACACTGTCCCGAAGGGCCACACAAGAGTCTGGCTGGCGCAGGTCTCCTGACCTCTGCCCATCTGACAGAGTCTGGATTCCCCCCAACCCAGAAATGGTCTCACCAAGGTCATTCATGGGGGGCTCTGCTCTCAGAGCTGACCCCTGACCCTCCAGGTTCTCCACTGGGGTCCGCAACCCCCTCTCAACCCTCTGTCTGGACTTCTGCAACCCCTCACTAGGAGTGGTACTGCCAGACACCAGAACTGGTGGGACGCTGGCTACAGCCGCCCCCCCAAGTTCTCCTGACACTGTGGGGTCTCCCTCAACAGATGGCCCTATGGTACAGGCTAGGCTCCCCTCCTGGGGTTCCCGCAGGGAACCCTCCAGGACCTGGGACCGGATCTCGGGCACCTTGGGCCTCAACCCATCCCCATTCCCTCTCCTCTGAGACTGGACATGGGGTCCCTCACCCATCCCACTACACTGGGACCTACCTGGGACACTACAATCCTTCCCTACCTCACCTGGTTGGGAACTACCTAGACCACTCCTCTCAGGAGCACCCCCAAATGCCTCTTCAGACTCTCTGGTACTCACCCAGAAGTCTGCCTCCATTGTAAGCTCCCTGGGGTCAGAGAACTCACACTCCACCTGGTGTTGGCATAGCTCTGGAAAATAAGGACTAGACATATGCTCTCCAGCAATTACATCACTCAGCCCCTCACATGAATTAACCAAAGTACCCTTCACCCAACCATCCAGTGACTCTGCCTTGAAAAAGCACCCCACATCACCCTCCTGAGACTGGTGAGACAGTACCTGACTGTCCCTGACACTCAACCCACACTCTTCTGGGATGTTTTCACACTCCATAACCAGGACTTCTACCTGGGGGGAACCCCTCTCCCTGTCACTCTCACCTAGAGTCAGTAGAGTGTCCCTCCCACCAGTAGGAATATGACTCCCCATGCCAGTTCCCCAATCCACCTCAGGGACCCTGTGCATCACTGGAGCTACCTCATACCCCTGAACCTCCTGGCGTGTGTTAACTCCCTCCTTCAAGTAGGGCACCACCTCTCTGGGCATGTGCACTTCTGCAGCATCACTGGATATACAATTGTTGCTGCCACCATTCCAGCTGGACTCAGCCCTCATGACTTCCAGCTCTTTCAATTTAAGCTCGTAAGCATAAATCATTTTTTTAATCTCTAAGTTCCTCCTCCTTTCTTTCAACTCTTCCCACCTGTCATACTCCCTTTGCATCCTCAACTTTTCTGCCTCCAACCGGCGAACCCTTTCTGCCTGTCTGTCCTGTAACTCTTCAGGAGTCAGACCCTTGGGTGACACCCTGCCATCCCTCCTGGGGACCCTCCCCCCAGGCGTAACAGGTTCTTCCACTACACCACTGTGTATCCTCTGCACTTCCCCACCCACATTCTCCTCCTCTGTGTGCCCTCCAGCCTTCTTGATTGTCACCCCGGCCCTCTGTGCCTTTTGCAGCTCCCCCTCCCTGGTGGAGCTCTTAGTGGGACAGTCAAGATCTTTAAGGAACTGTTTCAATTGAGCAACTGAGTACTCCTTCAGTTTCTCCATTTCAAACACAGCTCCAGCTGTTGCATCTCCAGATTGAGACATGATGGTCACAAGTGCAAAGTTCCAAAGGCAGAAAATAAGTTCCCAATGAAGTAAAAAGAATCAGTCAAGGGATCAGCAAAATCATGGAAGTAGAACAAAAAGAGTCCTTAAGAGAAAAATCAAAAGATCACCAAACAAGTAGTATGTGGTCACGTAGTGGTCTGAGATCAAAACAGTAGTGTACACTTAATTACTGTATGTCAAGTACAAATACAAGTCCAAATCCCGACCGCTGGTCACCAATGTTAGAAATGGGGTCTTTGGTTGACAGTCAGGTTACCCCCTGTTCAAGCAAGGACCCTCACTCTAGTTAGGATAAAAGAGAATCACCCTCAGCTAACCCCTGCTTACCCCCTTGGTAGCTTGGCAGAGCAGTAGGCTTAACCTCAGAGTGCTGGGCGTAAAGTATTTGTACCAACACACACAGTAACTTAATGAAAACACTACAAAATGACACAACACCAGTTTAGAAAAATAGGAAATATTTATCTAGACAAAACAAGACCAAAACGACAAGAATCCAACATACACAAGTCAAGTTATGATTTTTTAAAGGTTTAAAATAAAAAGAGTCTTTAGGTAGTTGTAACAACACACTAGCGCTGCTAGCGTGTAAATGTACCTGGTTTGCGTCAAAAATAACCCCGCACGGGCGGTGTGCGTCGAAAATAACCCTGCACGGTTATATGCGTCGAGAACAACTCGGCACGGCGATGCGCGTCGAAAAAGCCAGCCACGCGACGGTCCGAAAGTCCCGCGGCGCAGGTTGCGATCTCTCAGCCTTCGTCAGCGATGCTGCGCGTCGTTTCTCCTGCTCCGGGCGTCGATTCTCCGGTCGCGTTTCCTGCGGCGTCGTTTCTCAGCTGCGGAGCCGGCGTCGCGTCGTTTCCTCAGCCGCGATCGGATTTGCGTCGATCTTTTCCCCGCACAGCGCTCAGTGCGTGGATTTTCTTTGTCCTTAGGCTGCCAGCCTCTCCTTCAGGGTCCCAGGAACTGGAAGGGCACCACAGATGGCACAATATCATAAGAAAACACAATCCTCAGAGTTACTAAAAATAAGGTGCTGGCAGGAAGAAGTCTTTGCTATCCCTGAGACTTCAACAACAGGAGGCAAGCTCTACATCAAGCCCTCTCCAAGGGCTTGATGTAGAGCTTGCCTCCTGTTGTTGAAGTCTCAGGGATAGCAAAGACTTCTTCCTGCCAGCACCTGGAGTCTCTGGAGAGACCCCTACTCTGCTCTGTGGTGCCCTTCCAGTTCCTGGGACCCTGAAGGAGAGGCTGGCAGCCTAAGGACAAAGAAAATCCACGCACTGAGCGCTGTGCGGGGAAAAGATCGACGCAAATCCGATCGCGGCTGAGGAAACGACGCGACGCCGGCTCCGCAGCTGAGAAACGACGCCGCAGGAAACGCGACCGGAGAATCGACGCCCGGAGCAGGAGAAACGACGCGCAGCATCGCTGACGAAGGCTGAGAGATCGCAACCTGCGCCGCGGGACTTTCGGACCGTCGCGTGGCTGGCTTTTTTGACGCGCATCGCCGTGCCGAGTTGTTCTCGACGCATATAACCGTGCAGGGTTATTTTCGACGCACACCGCCCGTGCGGGGTTATTTTTGACGCAAACCAGGTACATTTACACGCTAGCAGCGCTAGTGTGTTGTTACAACTACCTAAAGACTCTTTTTATTTTAAACCTTTAAAAAATCATAACTTGACTTGTGTATGTTGGATTCTTGTCGTTTTGGTCTTGTTTTGTCTAGATAAATATTTCCTATTTTTCTAAACTGGTGTTGTGTCATTTTGTAGTGTTTTCATTAAGTTACTGTGTGTGTTGGTACAAATACTTTACGCCCAGCACTCTGAGGTTAAGCCTACTGCTCTGCCAAGCTACCAAGGGGGTAAGCAGGGGTTAGCTGAGGGTGATTCTCTTTTATCCTAACTAGAGTGAGGGTCCTTGCTTGAACAGGGGGTAACCTGACTGTCAACCAAAGACCCCATTTCTAACAGTCACTAAAATAAAGTACCTTTATTTTTAGTAACTCTGAGGATTGTGTTTTCTTATGATATTGTGCCATATGATATAAGTGGTATAGTAGGGGCTTTGCATGTCTCCTAGTTCAGCCTAAGCTGCTTTGCCATAGCTACCTTCTATCAGCCTAAGCTGCTAGAAACACCTCTATTCTACTAATAAGGGATAACTGGACCTGGCACAGGGTGTAAGTACCACAAGGTACCCACTATAAGCCAGGCCAGCCTCCTACAGTGACACCCACTTTTTGTCTGCTGTCAGTGTGTTTTGACTTTGTTGCCTGGGATCCTGCTAACCAGAACCCCAGTGATTGTGCTCTCTCTCTCCAGTTATCCCTGACTTAGTACACACCACAATTGGCATACTGGTGCCCCCATGTAAGTCCCTAGAATATGCTACCTAGGTACCCAGGGCATTAGGGCACCAGGGGTTCCCCATGGGCTACAGCATGTATAATGCAACCCATAGGAGCCCATGCAAAATGTGTCTACACGCTTGCCATTGCAGTCTGCGTGAAAAGGTGCATGCACCCTTTCACTACAGGTCACTGCAGCAGGTCACTGTAAGTCACCCCTAGGGCAGGCCCTCCAAGCCCAGAGGGCAGGGTGCAAGTACCTGTGTGTGAGGGCACCCCTGCATGAGCAGAGGTGCCCCTACACACTCTAGCTCCATTTTTCCTGGACTTCATAAGTGCAGGGAAGCCATTTTACCCCTGTACTTGACACAGCTATGTCCAGCTACATAATGGTAACTCCGCACCTGGGCATGTTTGGCATCAAACATGTCGGAATCATACCCCAATACTGTTGACAGTATTGGTTGTATGATTCCATGTACTCTGGGGGCTCCTTAGAGGACCCCAGCTTTGCTCCTACCAGTTTGCAGTGTTTTCCCAGGCAGCCTGCGCTGCTGCTATCCTACAGACAGAGTTCTGCCTTCCTGCTGCTTGACCAGCTCAAGCCCAAGAAGACAGAACTAATGATTTCCTTTGGGAGTGGGAGGCAACACCCTCTCCCTTTGGAAATAGGTGTTACATGGCTTGGGAGGGGTAGCCTTCCCAAGCCACCAGTATGCTTAGAAGGGCCCATTTGGTGCCCTCCTTGCATAAACCAGTTTGCAACAGTCCATAGACCCTCGGTCCCTCCTCTGGCATTAA
The DNA here is from genome assembly GCF_031143425.1 of Pleurodeles waltl. Lineage (NCBI taxonomy): Eukaryota > Metazoa > Chordata > Amphibia > Caudata > Salamandridae > Pleurodeles > Pleurodeles waltl. Next base: position 544,809,367 of record NC_090440.1, on the reverse strand, counting down.
ACTTGGCAACGGAAAGGGAATAGATCACTCCCCTGTCCATCACCATTCCTGGAGTAGTGCCCAGAGCTCCCCCAGGTAGCCAGTTGATTCTGTCATCTCGAATCCAAAGTGGGCAGAGGCCCCTGGGAGCATCTGAGTGTCCAAGTCAGGCAGGTGACATCACAGTCTCTTCCTGATAGGTGGTCCCCCTGCTAGGTGACCAATCCCCCCTCCTGGCTTATTTAGGATCTCCCTCTTGGGCAGGTCCTCAGATTCGATATGCAAGATTCCTGCAGGACTCCTCTGCATCGTTTACTTCATCTTCTGGCCACTGGAACTGCAACTGGACCCTCCAGGAACCAACAATCTGCAACTCCAGCGACGACTCTGCTTTGTAAAATTGTTTCTCTGGCTCCTTCCAGCAACTGCAGCATTTCCCTGGATGTGTATCCTCTGAGGGCGACGAGTCTTCAGCATGCACAAGAAGCAAGAAGGAATCTCCCTTGGAGTGAAGGAGTCACTCCCCTGCATCCGCAGGCACCAACTGCAGCGAAGACCGACTGCATGGATCCTCTCTCCCTGGAACGAAGTGGATCCTGCATCACAGGTGGTAGTCTGGAGTGGTCCCCTTGGACCTCTCTACCAGCTGTATAACTTGGGAGACGGTAAGCCCTTACCTCTCCTTGCAGGACAGTACCTCGGTGCACTGCGACTCGCGCAGCTACCAAGGCTTGTTGGCTCCTCTTCCAAGGTATCTTCAGACTCTTTGTAGTCCCAGCCTCCAGCACTCTTCCCTTCAAAGCACAGTCTCCTGCCTGCTGCTCCAGTGACGTGGGACTCCTCTCCAGGTGTGCTGAGTTGGCCTCAGTGCAACTCCTGTGCCTGCTGCCTGTGAGGGCTGCATCCTCAGCTTCTGACTCTCCTCACTGCTGAGGGTCACCTGGGACTCCCCCCCCCCCGAGTTGAGTTCCCTTGGACCTTCCTGGTCCGCAGCAGCTCTGCAACTCTTCATCTGCGACTCTTGCCCTTGCCAAAGCTTGTTGGTGGTTTTTCCATACCAGTGACGGACTGCAACTCTTCTTCCAATGTGGAACAACAACTGCATCATTCCTGGAACTCTTCTCCTGCTCCTGTGCTGCATAGCCGACTCCTGGTCTTCACCGTTGACCTGGTCCTGCATCTCCAGAAGGATGGGCACGGACACTCCAATTCGAACTGGACTTGGTCCCCTTCATTTGCAGGTCCTCTTCTATCAGGATCCATCTTCAGTTTCTTCTAGTCTTGCTTGGGTTTTACACAGCCCTTTTACAAAGTTTGCCTGTGGGTTTGGGGAAAAACCAGGTACTTACCTCTTCGATCCTGGTCACTGGGGAGCACCCTGGTACTTACCTTTTGGAGTTCATAGTTCCTCCAGCTCCCTTCTACAGATTCTACTTCCTTGGGTGTGGGACTGACCTTCAAATTCCACTTACCTAGTATATGGTTTGGTCTCCCCCTAGGGTCTCCATTATTTTCTGTTATTTCACTGTTTTCCATTGCTTTCTATGCCAACTCCTGACCTCTAATGTGTATATAATAATGTGTTTACTCACCTGCTGGTGGAGTATTGCCTATACAGTATTTTAGTATTTGTGTTACTATAATAAAGTCCCTTTATTTTTGTAACACTGTTGTTCTTTCCTGTGTGTGAGTGCTGTGTGACTACAGTGCATGTGTTTTGCATGTCTCCTCCATAAGTCTTAGCTGCTCAACCAAAGCTACCTCTAGGGAGACCTGGCTTCCTAGACATTGCCTACACCTCACTAATAGGTGATACCTGGACCTGGAATAAGGTAATAACACCATAGGTGCTCATCACACACCAGGCCAGCTTTTTACACACACCATTATCCATTTCAGTTCCAACACAACACAACCCAAACATGCTAAAAACACACATTGACATACAATAATGTCACAACCCAGAGACACAATTGACACTTTGCTCACACACAACACAACCCCTTGCAGTGCGCACACTTGGATACCGTTGTCAAGTGTGATTGTAGTGTCTTTGTGGTGTCAGTGTTCATCTGGCAATGAATAATGACAACACAATGATGTGTGTTTGTGTGCAATATTTGTTGTGTACCAGTGTGTCCCCATCTGTGGCTGACCCACTCTTGTCCCCAACAAATGCATATCACAGTCATTCAAAAATATTACTTTGACATGTATATGCCTGCAGTGGTCCCAACCTCCTGTGCAATGCTCACCCAACGTACCCTGGCAATGCGGAGTGCCTACCTGCAAGTCCGGCAACTGGGGGGTCGTGGTTTCTCTGTGGGAAGGTGGCAGCAGTGGTGGCAGGTTTTGTCCAGTTGTGTCAAGTCATTGACGGAGGTGGAATGGGGAAAAAATGTGAGTTTTCACCCCATTACCTCCCCCAATCCGCCAACTCCGAAGTGGAGGTCAGAATGCCACGTTTTGCTTGGCGGTAAGGCACATCCAAACCTGCATGGCAGGAAAGGTTGCTGGGGTCCCATCGGCATCCACTTTTCCCTCTCCCGATGTTGAGCTGGGTGGTGTTTCTTGGCAGAGACAGCGGTTCCAATGTGGGCTTTTGGCTATGGGACTAGAAACATCTAATTATGGTGGGCGGAACAGCATGGCAGTGGACAGGTTTTCAGTCGAAAAATCGACAACAAGACTGTTACCACCAACATCTAAATCAGGCCCTTAATCTTCATGGTCCTAAAAACTAAACATGACCTTGTGTAATGTAACTTGTGCTCATGTAAGTAGTCCAATACCTTCGAGTCGAGATGGGGCTATGTAAACCTGCAAAAAACATGTCTTTGAAAAGATTCTCTGTCCTGCAGCAGGCAAGGATGTAGTTCAGCATAAAATGCTGACATTTACCCAGATGCTGTTAGACAGAGAACTAGATTCGATCATAAGGAATTAAAAGCTTCCTTCACACTTATTTTCTGGGCGTCCACGAAAAAGAAAAGGAGGAGATTTTTGCTGTATCTTATAAATAATATTCTTCATTAGAGTGTGGTACCCAAACAGTAAATTGGTGTTTAAAAGTCAACATTTTCATTACACACTGTAAATTTGCCTGCATGTTTAAGATTATAATACCAGTCTTAACTAGCAAAATACTTAGCACCTTTAGTTCATTAAGGATTATCCTTTATTGAGCATGAGGTGCGGACAAAGAGAGGAGACAGAGATTAAAAGAGATAAAAGAAGCAGTCAGAGGGACAAAAGCTGATTAGGAGACAAGTTGGGTTGCAGAGTAGGAGGGAAGGTAGAGGAGAGATAGCAGAAAGATGGAGGAAAGGAGACCTAGAGAAGCAGAGAGGCAGAGGGAAAAAGACATACATTTGAGAGGTAGATCATGAAGAGAGGATAGGGTGAGAGATAAAGAAAAGAAGGGTGTGGAAGAAAAATGTGGTGGAGGGAGGTCAGAAAGAAAGAGAGAGAGAGAGAAGACTAAGGGCCTGATTACGACTTCGGCAGAGGGGATTACTCCATCCCAAATGTGGCGGATATCCCACCTGCCGAATTACGTGTCCATTATATTCAATGGAATTCGTAATACGGCGGCCAGGATATACGTCACATTTGGGCCGGAGTAATCCCCTCCGCCAAAGTCGTAATCAGGTCCTAAGCGTCAAAGAGAAGGATGAGAGGGAAGGGAAAGTTTGTTAGGAGTTTTCTGATCTGTAACAATAAGGAACATGTGGATATTTGTGACTGCAGCACTATCTCAGATCATGTGCATTTAGCAGTCTATGGGGACGGATTTCAGGCTGGGCTTTAATGCAGAATATTGAGATTTCTAAAAGTAGTTTTAAATCTGAAGGAAAATCTACCAGTGGAATTTCCTTCATGCAGGCAGAGTGCTGTAATAGGTGTACTATTGGTTGATTCTCGTCTGGTTCTAGCACGTCCTGCAGAAATAGGATTTTTAATTACATTCGGAAGAGGAAGTAATTCCAGAAATTTACCTCATTACATGAATGGAACGACTTTGTTAAGGTGTCAGTCATGATGTCACAAATAAATGCACCGAAAATATTAAAATGTCACATATCTGTGAAGTGAAAACTTGGCAGCTATGGGCAGGGACTAGAGTGGAAGAAAGGTATCCATGAGTTTTAAGAGAATATAAATCTGTTATGTAATTTACTTGTTAATATTTTACTAAAGTGCTCAAATCAGCCAGTCAGCTGTTAGTTATCAAGACTTTCCAGATCAGAGTCTTGTGCTGCCAATAGGGGTGGAGGGGTATTTCCTAAAATTGTTAAGCATGGTATATTGTTTTTTGTTAATATTTTTGTGACTGATTCTAAGCTCACTATGGGTTTTAGACTTTCAGTGGTTCTCAGTTCCTCAGCATTAGCGACTTTTATTCATTCGTCTGTGACCAAAATACAGTCACAAAAATAATTAATTTATCCATGTGATATAAGCCATTCAGTGACAGTAATGTTAGTTCGAGTCATAGTTGGAAGTCTGGGGTTGAGCGACGGAAACTCAGCAGGGATTTTATCTCATTGATATAAATTTTATTGAGTTTGTTTATAATGTAATCCTTGAAGATAACAGAACCATATAAAAGGGTTGGTACCGATTTTAATTTCATTAGTCTAAGTGTTTGAGTAATTGCATGCCCTCCATAGATGCTGGAAAATCTTTTTACTGATCAGGCAACAGTGATTGGTTTCTTTTGTTTATTTGCTATCTGATTGGACCAGGTTAGATTATTTCGACAGCTACCACTAAATAGTGATGTAACTTCACTTCTTCTATATGGCTTACATCAATGAACCATCTGAGACCTTTCCTGGTCTAACCAGAGGTCATTATTTTTGTTTTCTCCAGGTTTATCTGCAAGTCATTCTTGTAGTTGAATTCTGCCTGTTTAGTTAATTGATTTTGCAGACGGTTGGAGTTAATGTGAGTAAGATAATATCACCTGCATAACCTAGGTACGTGATAGGCTGTTTGCATAATTTTGGGGGAAATCTGCTCGATGATCTAGATATAGTTTTAGGTCTCAGGTGTCTAGTGAGAAGAGTAAAAGGGCCTGTATACAGCCTTGCTTCATAACCATGTTTTGGTGGTCATTTTGGGAGAAAGGATTTTTTAAAAATTTGATTTGGACCCATGCATTTTCCTGCAACAAGACTAAGAAATCGAACAATGTCTGTTCTAGTTTGTCCCAGAGTATTCTTTTGGTTTACTCTTTCAAAGGCTGAAGAATAGTTAACAAAGCATGCGTCTGATCCAAGATCCCTTTTTAATCTTTTATCAGCAAGTAACATTAGGCTGGTAATGTTATCTATTGTGGACCAATTCGATCAAAATCCAGTCCTATGTCATGGCAGAATACTAGCTTCCATCGTCTATTTCTACAGAGTATTCAATAGATATTTGTCAAAGAGTTTACCCTCAGAATCTAATAAGGATATAAGTTGATAGTTGTTTAGATTTGCTTTGTCCCCTTTTTTTATAGTTTGGGTGAATTATTGCCCCTAGCGAAGATGAAGGTATTGTGCCAGTTTCTAGGGTTACTGAAAATACGTTATGCAGAACAGAAGTCCATACGTCAAGGTCTGACTTTATTACATCTATCAGGGCTTTATGGCAAGGCATGGAGGCCAATATTCTGCATTACCCTCTTTTTTGCCTCACACACTACAGCAACACGAACTATTAACCTTGTCAATTACAATATTAGAACATTCTAAAGAGTATAAATGTTCCCAACAAGCAACCATCTTCCTTCTTTGTTGCTGCTCATGCATCAGATAAGTATTTTGTATATTACACAAATGATGAATGAAAAGATATTTAAAATGTTAAGTTTGAAATTTAAAGTTGAAATGGAAGATTAAAAGATAATTTGTGTTGACAGGACATTAGGAAAGAGAATACTTATATTTTGAAATGTTAGTTTTGAAAAATTAATATAACTGTTTTAGTAATGGTAGTGCTAAATGATTATGTTACACTACAACATTAGTCATTTAAAGGATTAATGTAGGGAAATTAAGATAAAAAGTGGGTAAAAGTGCACAGGAGGCAAAAAACGATAAGATCTATAAGGGCTGCTTTTTCTGTTTAAATATTAGAGCTTCAAAATGAAATGTTATTCTTGACTGCACATTTATTTTAGAAGTGTGCAGAGTTAAATTGCAATGAAATAGTTGCCTTTGAATAATATTGCAGAGCTGCAAAAGCAGAGCAAACGTTAATCATTGCTGAGCAGCACGTGCAGATTTGAGTGTCAGAACTGCATGCATGAGGCAAAACAACTTGACAGCTGCGCGAGGCGGTCGGCAAAACAAATTGTATACTCTGATTCAAGCCGCATGAGCTTAGGTGGCTTAAGTGGCCCGAGCCATATATATTTAACTAAATTACCTGAGCTAGGTCCTGATCGACACACGATGTGTCAGAGGACTAGGATGATGTTTTAACCTGGTGGCTTGCCATAGAAGCATCGACGATGCCGGTGGCTATCTTGGATTGGTCTAGTGTCATAACAGTAGAATAATTTCATGTTGGCCATATTTAGAGTTCGAAAACCTAATCTTTTCCAGTCAGAAACTTTGGTTAAAGGCAGAGGCATTGAGATAGTGTTGGGAAGAGATGTGTTTTGGGAACTGTAGTCCTTTTAGGTTATTTGATACTATTGCTTGTGTATTAATTGTGTAAATTAATAGGACAGAGAATAAAGGATTAGAGGAACAGAATTTAGATGAGAAGGTTCAGGTTTGTATGGATAAAGCATTTACCACATTATACAACCAACTTGGCAAGCGTCTAGATGGTTACACGGAGAGGATGTTACCAAACGTTAGAAGTAGAGAGATTGGTACGAGGATTAGGATTTTTGGTTGGTAGAATTAAAAGCTTCTAGTTCAAACAGTGGCTGTGAGGCAATTCATAAAAGAAAGCATACAGAGAGCAGAGATGGAGCAATTAAGAATAAAGGACAAGAAAGTCCTCAGACTAAGGGAAAAAGGGCAATCATGTGGAATTGGAAGAGAATGCAGCTATGAAGGCCAAAAATGGGAATCACAAAGTGGTAGCTTGTGATGAGTCCTTTTTAAGTGGCGATGTTGAGTTGAGTTGCTCTTCTTTTAAGGGGTCTCAGATATTGAAGAAAGTGGAATTAAAAAGGGAAAAGAGGATCAGATTAAGAAGGAGGAGGGATTGTTTTACCCGGTTGGGAGAGAACATGTTTGACCCTTACTTGATACAGCATCATTTGTCTCCTCAATGGACACTAGCAGATCATGTAGCCCAATATGTGCAATAGTGTCCGAGGCGTGAGATGCCTACAGAGAATATTCATAGAATGCAATCAGAGTGTCCAAGACCATCTTTGGAGAATAAGATTGCGTATATGCCTGAATTAGATTAAAAGATTATGGTGTTTTTAGGCAAGTCTGGCAGAGACCAAAGGAAATGTTTAGATAAGGGCCTTAAGGGAAGCCAGGCTTGACTCCTGGATGTTTCTGTTCTATTGACCAAGATTGTTTATATATGTGAGGAGACCTGTAAATAATACAAAGTTGAAATAGAGGAATTAAGACAATGGGTGCAGAGAGTAATTTGTTTGCTGTGAAATTCAAATGCTGCACTATGTATTGCAAGAAGGAAGAGTATCCTCATGAAAATTGATCCCAAGTTAGCAGAGTTAGCCAATAAAGAAGTCTATTGAGGCCAAGAGATTTCTATTTGGTGATGAGTTTGTCAAGGATACTGCTAGGTATGTTGGTAGATTCAATTCAATACAAAAGGTACAAAGAGACATGAGGAAGACTTTTGGCAGGGTAAGGAGAGCACTGGGTTGGCTTCCCGACCGAGGATACGGTATCACATGAGTATCTTTCTCACATGACTTCAGACCCTTCAATAGTTTTTAAAACCGGGGATTTCACCCACAAAGGCAATGAGGAAGATCACCCAGAGGTGACAGAAGGGCAACAGGAACACAATTAATGTTTGCAGAAAGACCCTTTATGTACCCCACAGGTGACAGACTCGCCCACTTTGTAATACGATGGATGGAGCTAACCTCAGACCAGTGGTAAATACAAACAGTGCAAGTTTATCAGATGGAGCTTGTAGATCTGCTGGTTCAGGTAAGAAGTCCAAGGACATTCAAATTTTCAAAAGAATAGACACATTTGGCAAGACAGGAGGTGGAAGCTCTGGTGGAGAAAGGTGCAATAGAGAGTTGCTTGAAGAACTCAAAAGTTTGTGTAAGCAATATATTTTTGGTGGAAAAGAAAGACAAGGCTATGAGACAGTCATACATTTGAGAGAGCTGAATGACTGGGTTCAGTACAAACATTTCAAAATGGAAGGTGTTCATTTGCTGAGAGATCTTCTGAGGAAGGGAGATTGGCTGACCCGACAGGATCTAAAAGATGCTTATGTAACAATTCCCCATATGTCAGGAACACTGGGATTTTCCGAGGTTTCAGTGGCAAGGAAGGATGAGGCAATTCACTTGTCTACCATTCAGGTTGATGTCAGCACTATGGTGCTTAACCAAAGTGTTGAAGCTAGTAATGGCGTCGGATCGTCTATTTAGATGATATAGTAATAATGGCAGAAACAAAGGAGATGGCCTTAGAGCAGACATAATTGGCCATCTGTATTTTGGAGGGCCTAAGATTTGTAGTGAACAGGGAAAAGTCATGTTTGATACCAAGCCGAGGAGATTATATTTTCAGGTTTTCAGATTTTTGGAGAAGCCACAGATTTATTTAAAGAGTCAGATACCAGTCTCCAAGGTTGGGGAGCAAGGTGTGGTCCAATGACAACATGGGGAAAATGGTCCCTTCAGGAGAAAAATACATATCAATTATCTCTCATTGTTAGGAGGACCATTTGCTGTGAGGAGTTTTGTGAAGGATCCTGTGAAATGTTGTGTGTTGTTAAAGATGGACAATGTGTCAGCAGTGAGGTATGTGAACTGATTAGGAGGTCCACGATAGAAGGCCCTATCGTACTTAGCAACAAAGTTTGGCATTTTTGCTTAGATCAGAATATCATGATCCAGGCACCATATACACCAGGACCAGCAATTTGGTGGCAGATTGGAATTCAAGGAACCTATGGGATTTAAGCAATTGGATGTTGGGGTTCAAGGCATTAGAGATCAGATGGCACCCATTTCAGATGGATCAATTTGCAAGAAGACTGAATGCTCAGCTTCCAATGTTTTGCAGTTGGAAACCAGATCCAGATGAGAGTGCAGTCAACGTATTCCTGCAACATGGGGACGATGCACAATAATGCATTTCCCCCATTTTCTATGATACAACGAGTATTGATGAAAATTAGTAAAGACCTGGCAGAACTGTTGTTGGTGACTCAATTTTGGCCCTCACAAGCATGGTTTCCAGATGGAATGAGTTTGTTGATAGATGGTCCTGCACTTCTGACAGGTTGTGTAAGGAGGTTTGTGAACTCTGCACGGGAGTGTCACAATTTGTTTCAGAATGGACAGATGCAATTCATGGCATGGATGATTTCGGGAGAGTTTGGCAGGAGTCAGGATTAACATCTGAGGCTACAAAACTCATCAAAGGATGATAGGCACAAGGGACAATGACGGCATATAAATTGGCATGAAAGAGATGGATATGTTGGTGTGTTGAGAGGAATTTCAGCACCTGTGGTGAATGTAGTAAATTAACTGATAGAAGTGTTTATGGGTGGAAGTTCATATAGTTATGTTAATTTGTGTAGGCCAGCAAATTCAGCCAGACCCAAGTTAGTGAATGGTTTGCCTATAGGACAATTAGACGTTATGTAAATATTAATAAGAAGTGTGCGGTTGAAAATCCCTTCAGGACTAAAGTATTCTTCTATATGGGATATTTATGTTGTTCTAAAGGAGTTGTCCTCCTGGAGTGATAATGAATTCTTGTCTTTAAAGGTTTTGACATTGAAAATTACTATGTTACTTTGTTTAGTTTCGTTCAGAAGAGTGTCTGATATAAGGGCCTTAGAGGTGTATTCTAGGAGTTATGTTCCAGAGGGTGTTTGTTTTTATATTAAGAGAAGAACTAAATGTATGTCAAAGACTATTTTTATCCAACTATGGAGGATAATGAAAACTTTGTGTAGTTAAATGTTTGAAAGAGTATAAAAGAAGAATGGAAAATTTGTGAGATTCAAAGGATACTCAATTGTTAATTTCATTTAAGTATCCTCATAAGTCAGTGTCTTGTCCGACTTTAGCAAAGAGGGTCAAGATAGTTATGGAAAAAGAAGGAATAGATATTTCAAGTTTTGGGGCACATTCGGCAAGAGGTGCAATGGCATCAAAAGCATTAATGGTAGGTGGTAGTCTGACAAGCATTCTTGCTTCAGCTGATTGGTCAGGATTCTGTTTTTAAAAGATTTTGGCCCTCATTACGACCCTGGGGGTGGGTGATAAAGTTGCAGTAATACTGCCAACAGGCTGGCGGTAATTACCGCCCAACTATGACCATGGCGGTGATATCTCCCATAGACAGCCAATGTACCACACCAACCGCCAGGGCGGAAACAACAGTCACCATGGCGGTAGCCGCCAACAGCCAGGTGGAAAACAAAGTACCGACCACCATATTTTGACACAGGAAACTGCCACCTTTTCCGGGGAGGCACCAATGCCAACAAAAGCCTGGCGGAAACAGAGCTCAGAAGTGAAACACAGGGAAGAACCACGCTGCCATGGAATCGGAACTGCAAGTTTTTCCGACGATCTTCTACGTTATGCTCCACCTGGAACACCAATGTCGACGAAGACGACGGCGGTGAGTACAGCCACCTAGCACACAAGGGAGGGTGGGAGGAAAACAAGAGTGACACACACACACGCACAACACACACCCGACACACACACACCATACACACAACCAGCTGCACTACAAAAACAATTTGGCCACGAAAAACGGCAGAATAATGCAAGGACAACAGGAATTCACTAAAGTGATTGTAATCAGATCAACATCAGAATTAATAAGTCGATTGGCAATGAAACAGATATGTACACATGTACAAAAAAGGGACACTGCCCAGTCCAAAATGCAAAGGGCCCACATGGCTACAGGGAACAGTCTAAGGCCCAACTCAAATCCTAAGCACATCCGGATAGAACACTGCAGGGGCATCAGTTTGCAAATAGGCAGGCACCTCAGGGGGAGGGGACACCTCAGCTGGGTGCGGCAATAAGCCCACTGGTTCTGGAGGGGGCAACATGCCCATTGCTCTGTCCTGGGGAGTACAAGGCCACAGCCTCTCAAGTGGGTGTCATGCCCACTGGTTCTGGAGGGGGCAACATGCCCATTGCTTTGTCCTGGGGAGTGCAAGGCCACAGTCTCTCAAGTGGGTATCTTGCCCACTGGTTCTGGAGGGGGCAGCCTAAACAGTAGCCCCTGGAGGATGGACTACATAGCGTCTGCCGGCAGTGATGGCTGCATGATGGTGGTGGTTGGGGGAGGATCCTGGGCAGCCCCTTCACTCACTGATGGCTGCATGGTGGTGGTGGTGGTTGGGGGAGGCTCCTGGGCAACCCCTGCACTCACTGATGGCTGCATGGTGGTGGTGGTTGGGGGAGGCTCCTGGGCAGCCCCTGCACTCACTGATGGCTGCATGGAGGTGGTGGTTGGGGAGGCTCCTGGGCAGCCCCTGCACTCACTGATGGCTGCACATCCACGGCTGGCGGTGGGGGCCCCGTGACAGCTGGTGGTGGTGTCAGCCTGACAGCTTCCGCTGGCGTAGAATGCCTCTTGTCCTCCTGTTCATGGGTCGGGGATCCCTTATCCTTCATGGCAGGGGTGGATGGGCTCTTCCCCTCTCTGCCTGGTGGTGCAGCTCCTTTTCCTTCCTTAGAGCTGGTGCTGGCTCCTTCCCCTTCTTCACAGTTGGTGCAGGCTCCTTCCTCTTCCTCACAGCTGGTGCAGGACTCTTCCCTTTCATCCCAGCTGTTGCTAGCTTCTTCCCTTTCAGTGTTGTAGGCCTTGTATCCTTACCGCCACAAGTATGTGGTGCTACCACTGTCTCCGTGGACTGTTTGGCTGAGGTGCTGGGCTGTGTCCTTGGTACCCTGCCCATACATGCAGGGGGCGAGGGGTAGGGAAGCGGTCAAGTTGGGAAAGGAAAAGCTTTTTAGGGACATTGGGGCGGGAGGAGGGAGGAGTAATTGGATTGGAGGATGAGGGAGTGGTTGTTGGAGGTGTATGTCTGCTGGATTTGGGTGCAGGTGTATGGGCTGTATGCTGTTGTGAGGTGGATGGCTGTTGGAGTGCTTGCATTTGTGTCCGTTAGGGGGGGGGCAGACACAGTTGGAGAGGACACAGGGGATGCGTGCATGGATGTTGTGGAGGTTTCTGCCAGTAAGGTGTGTGTTCTGCTTGGTGTGGTGATGCTGGTAGTGGATATTGATGTAGTGCATGCAGGTGTGAGTGTGGACGTAACTGGAAGGGAGATGGAGTAGGAGGAGGAGGGGGAGACCGTGAGGGAAGTGGATGTTGTCGTGTCTGCAACGGTATGGTGTTTTTTTGTGTGAGTGCCTGTGGGATGAAGTGTGGTGGTTGTGTTTGCCTGTGACACTCTTGGGTGTTGTCTTGTGTGCATGCTCATCTTTTTGTGTTTGGGATGGGTTGGGGTTGAGGAGAATGGGACTGGGAAGTGGAAGTTGGAGGGGGAACAGTAGAAACAGGGACAATGGCTGCCATCAGAGAGGAAGCCAGAGCCTGAATCAATCTCTGTTGGGCCGCCAATCCACCATGAATGCCCTCCAGGAATGTATTGCATTGCTGCATCTGGGATGTCAGCCCCTAGATGGCATTCACAATGGTTGACTGCCCCATAGAGATGGATATCAGGAGGTCAATAGCCTCCTCCCTCAGGGCATCAGGACTCCTTGGGGCAGGGCCTGAGGTGCCTGGGGCGAAGGAGATGCCCACCCTCCTGGGTGAGCGAGCACAGGCAACTCGCTGAGGGGCTGCTGGGAGGGCAGTGCTGATACGGGGGTGGCGGCTGTACCTGCAGCTGGGGTGGTCACAGAGGTGTCCGCCACCACCAGGGAGCTCCCTTCGGAGGAGGTATTAGAGTCTGTGTTGTCCCCTCCAGGCTCTGCCGTGGTGCTACCCTTGCCCTCTGTCCCAATGGTTCCCTCAGTGTCAGTGGACTCTGCCTCCAGGGTCCTGTGGGATGCACCTCCCTCATTCGCTGGTGCCTCTGCTCCTCCAAAAGATGATGCTAATGTACATAAGGAGAGGATGACAAAACAAGAAAGGGGGGGAGAGAGACAAAGGATACACTGGGTCAATGACTGCACCAACACCACCAATGGCGTACACAGCACCCTCACACACAGAGAACAGGCCTACGCACTATGCAGTGCACTACCAGAGATATGGCTAGTCACCAAGGCATGAGGAGGAGCACTCACCGCCAACTGCAAGACACCTGGGACCCTCGCAGCCCTGCCTTGAAGTGAATACTAACCAGCTAGGCTACCTGTACTTGCCATGCAACCCTTACCCTTCAGAGGACCTACGCTGCTATGTCTGGCCTGGCCTTAGGGGCACCCACTAACACACAACCACCACCCGGATACCACTCTACCAGCCATAAGTTGTAATGATACCCACTGTACTCACCCCCTTGTGGCTGCTGTGATGCCCTCAAGCGCCCATTCAGCTCAGGGTAGGCCACTGCCAGTATGCAGGCCATCAGGGGGGTCAGGGTCCGACGGGCACCCCTTCCTCGTTGGAAGGCCATCCCCAGCTGGGCCTCAGCGGTATTCTGTGCCCAGCGTCACTGTCGCCTCCCTCCATTTGCGACAGTGGGTGCTAGGCCAGCCATAGTCCCCCAGGGTCCGCCCCTCCTTAGCGATGGCACGCCATAACCCCTTCTTTTGATGGGCGCTGACCTGCAGAGGTAATACATACAGGAGAACTCCATTAAAAGAACAGTCCAGCCTGACACACACATGGCCTACCATACCCGATCACATCAACATTGCAAAACACATAGGCCAGCTCACAACATGTACACCACCAAGAGGAAATACACCCCCCCCTCCCTTACACGATGCCTTCACACACAACTCCATGTATTCATGCCACATGCATCGTGCCCACAGTGTACTCACCTGTTGGTATGGAGGCCCATACAGGTGTCCGTACTGAGGTAGGACCCCATCCACCAGTCACTCCAACTCCTCCGAATTGAAGGCTGGGGCCCTTTCCTAAGTCACACGGGCCATGGTAGGTCCCAGACACATGTCACAGCAGCACATGAAGTGTAGGTCCTCTCCTATGGAAGGTCAGGAAACAAGTGAGGAATGTGAAATAAAATGGCGGTCACGTTCGCGGTGATGTATACCGTCACCGCCACCGTACATCCCCATTGGCCACTGTACCCCAGAGGGCCCAATATTATCGAAAGAGGAATTGCACGGCGGTTCTCGACCGCCTACTGCCACGGCGCACAACATCAGCAGAATTACCTCACTTCCACTAGTCCCTCCACACAGGACAAATGGTCGCCAATTCAGGGGGAGTGAACAGGACTATCAACAATTGCTTCGTCACAGGATAAAAAGCACATACTTTTAAATTTCACTGTCCCAAAAACATGATTGCACGATGTGGACTTCTGTTGTGGTATAGTTGTTCCAATTGTGAGAGCCTACTCACTCTTGTGTCCCTTAGATACCTACCGCTGCAGATGAATAGGAGATGGAGACATAGCCCGTGTACAGACCCCTGGTGGACAGGCACATAATACTCACCTATAGACTGGACAAGGCCATACTCACAGAGCTGTGTGCCCAGTTGGAGCCTGACCTGATATCAGCTATCCGTCTTCCGACTGGGATTTCCCCTCTTGTGCAAGTTCTATCAGCACTCCATTTCCTGGCAACTGGTTCTTTCCAAGTGATAGTGGGCTTGGCAGCAGGAATGTCACAGCCAATGTTCTCAATAGTGCTGGCAAGAGTCTTGTCCGCCCTGATAAAACACATGTGCAGCTACATTAATTTCCCCCAGGTGGAAGATTTGGCCACGGTGAAAGCCAGGTTTTATGCAATGGGACATATCCCCAATATAACTGGGGCAATTGATGGTAAACATATTGCGTTTGTCCCCCTCCCTGGCAAAACTAACAGGTGTACAGGAATCGTAAGAGTTTCCACTCCATGAATGTGCAGATGGTGTGCCTGGGGGACCAGTACATCGCCCACGTCAAAGCAAATTATCCTGGGTCAGTGCATGATCAATCAATCAATCAGAAATTTGTAAAGGACACTACTCACCCGTGAGGGCATCAATGATGCCTTTGTCCTGAGGAATAGCAGCATCCCAAATGTGATGGCCCAACTACAGAGGCACAGGGTGTGGCTTATAGGTGAGCCTTGGACCCCACCCAGTGTATGTTGGTGTATGCCTATGCTGTTGGCACAGTAGGATAGTGTGTGGCTAAATGTTGACCCTCAATATTTGCAGGTGACTTTGGTTACCCAAACCGATCGTAGCTGCTGACCCCTGTGAGGAATGCCAAGACAAGGGCAGAAGAACGTTATAATGAGGGACATAGGCGAACCAGAAGGATAAGTGAGAGAACCTCCGGGCTCCTGAAGGCCAGGTTCAGGTGCCTCCATCTGACAGGTGGATCCCTGTGCTACTCACCCAAGAAGGTCGGCCAGATAGTAGTGGCATGCTGCATGTTGCACAACCTGGCCCTCAGACGCCATGTACCTTTTCTGCAGGAGGAGGAAACTGGAGATGCCCCTGTGGCAGCAGTGGACCCTGAGGACAGTGAGGATGAGGATGCAGGCAACAGAACATTAGTGATCTGTCAGTACTTCCAATGACACACAGGTGAGACAGTGCAACTTCACATTTCTATGACTATTGTTGTATTATGTGTAACATTGGCATGGTGGCATTACCCACTTGTTTCCCTTACTTACTGTTACCTATGGATTGTCATTTTACAGATGCTGTTGATATGACAACAATGTCCTAATGTGATCACAACAGCCAGCAACAGGTCATTCATTCTATACTCTCACTATGTACAGTTCATTTGCAATGGTTGTAGCTGTTTCAATCAATACAAATTTGCGATACACGAAATACTAGTAGTTGAGTTTTATCCAAGGGTCTTTATTGTAGTGCTACAAAATAGAGGGGAAGGGCAATGGAATGGGGTGATGATGGAGGAAAGTCCAGGGTATTGTTCCAGTCTGTTTGTAGCACAGGTGCAGAGTCCAAGGGGGACATAGGAAGGGGAGCAATGGCAGTTCAAGGTGGACAAGGTGACAGAGTGGGACACAAGGGGGGCAATCGGGAGAGTCTCATTTGGTGGTCTTGGCAATTATCTCTGGCTTCTGTCTGGTTCACAGGGAACGTTTGTGGGGTTGTTCACCTTCTGCAGGGGGAGGGATGCTGGTAGCCTGTGGGTCCTGTGGCGGGGCCTCCTGCTCACTAGCGGCAGCGGACATGGAGGGCTGGTTGATGGACTGGCTAGTGGTAGGGGCCTGCTGGAGTGCTGTAGCCTCCCTCATGACGTTGGCCATGTCTGCCAGAACCCCTGCTATGGAGATCAGGGTGGTGTTGATGGCCTGCAAGCCCTCTGTATCCCCTGATACTGTCCCTCCTGCAGCTGCCTGTTGTCCTGCACGTTGTCAAGGATCTGGCCCATCATGTCCTGGGAATGTTGGTAGGCTCCCAGGCTCTTAGAGAGTGCATCCTGGAGAGTCGGTTCCCTGGTCCTGTCCTCCACTGGCACACATCAGTCCTCCCAGTGTCCCTGTTAGCCTGTGCCTCTGTTTCCTGAACGGTGTGCCCACTGCCACTGACCCCAGGTCCCTGATTGTCTTGGTTGTGAGATGTGGCCTGGGGTCCGTGTACAGTTGGGCACACTGCTGATTGACGTGTCCTGGGGACAGAGGTGTGGGTACGCTGGGTGGGTGCTGTTGTGTTGGTTCCTGATGGGGGAGGCTCTGTGGTGGTCTGTGAGTGGCCTTGGGTGACCGACTGTCCAGTGGTCCCTGATGGGCCAGGTAGGTCCTCCAGATCCTGAAGTCCAGAGTTACTGTCATCACTGGGGACCTCTTCTGTGGAAGACTGGATAGTGGTGGCACGTCCTCTCCAATGACATTGGATGGGGTACCTGTGGGGATGTAAATGATGTATTATGCTTCAAGTGTATGACATTTGTACTTCCGTAGCTTCCACTCTATGGTTGGTGTTACCCAGCCAGCTTTTGCTTGTGTATGGTGATGTATTGTGGGATTGTTAGTTTCCCTATGGTGTTCATGCCTTAGTGATGGGTGCCCATGTAGTGCTGGGAGGGGTGTCCATGCATTGATATGGCATGCAGGGATTGGCATTAGGATTAGTGAGATGCGTGGGTGAATGTGTGGGATGGAGAGAAGTGATGGGAGTGAGAGTGAGGGTGTGAGATGGCATGTAGGTAATGGGGGTGATAAGTGTTAAATGTTGACTTACCAGTGTCCAGTCCTCCGGCTACTCCAGCGAGTCCCTCAGGATGCAGTATTGCCAGTACCTGCTCCTCCCGTGCTGTGAGTTGTGGGAGAGGAGGTGGGGATCCACCATCAGTCCTCTGTAGGGTGAGATGGTGTCTTGCTGCTATGGAACGTACCTTCCACCGTAGGTCGTAGCTCCATCTTCCTTGCAATGGAAATCTGCTCTACCTGTGCTCGAAAGAGCTCTGGCTCTACCGTGACAATTTCCTCCACCATTACCCTTAACTCCTCCTCAGTGAAACGGTGGTGCCTTTGTGGTGCCATGGGTGTTGTGTGATGTGTGTTGGTGAGGGTGTGTTGGGTAATGTGGTGGGGTGTGTGATGTGGAGTGCATGAGGGGTATATGGGTGTAAGTGGTGTGTGTGTCTAGTTGTCTCTGTGCTCTTCTTCTCAGTCTCCTGGTGGCAATTGGTGTTCGTAAGGGGTTGTGGGTAATGTGGGTGGGGGTTTTATAGTGGTGTGGGTGTGGTGTGTGTATGTGTGTCAGGTGTGTGTATTTGGTATTGGCCAATGTTGTGTTGTTTTGTTTGTGAGTGTCCATTCTGAGCACGGCGGTGTGTACCGCCAATGGTTTAAAGCCGTTTAATGTCCGCTGTGGTGATTCGTGGGTCATAATGTGGTGGGCGTTTTTTTGTTGGCATAACTGTATGGATTTTGGGACCGCCACTTTATCACTGACCTTTGGGCTGGCAGATTTGTGTATGTGGCTGTATTCTGCCGGATTGGTGTGTGTGTGTCATAATATGGTGAACGGATATTCGCCACAGCAGCGGTAAGTTGGCAGCAGTAATTCATTTGTAAATAAAAACGTGCCAGTGCCCAAAGCAGCCCTCTTAAACACACGGCTGCTGCAATTAAACGTGGGAACACGGAATACTGAGGCGGCGGAATCCTGAAGCCATCTCGGGCCTCTTCAATCCATTTACAGCCACTTCTTGGCTCTTCAGCTCACTCTTACAGCTTTCTACTTTCTCCCTTTGTGATGCTTTTTTGTTTTTCTCTTCCTCCGTCTTTCCCATATGTGTCTTTTGCTCTCAGTAAATGCTTGAGACAGAAGAATAAGCCCCGGCCCTCAAAAATAAGTGCAGGTGCTCCGCACCGGGAACAGCAAGCACAAATTAAGCACTGATTTTAGGTTACTTATTTAATCTCGGACGTCCGACTGACAAAGACTTTATTTACTGAATGTGCGTAGTACCCTCACAGGGGTACTGCTATCAATGGTGCAGCAGGTACAGTAGCACTACAGGGCCCTCTGCACCTCATTGATGGATGTTTTTCACTGCACAAAAGGGGGTCTGGCCTATTTTCAATGTTTATCGTTAGAGCCCATAGCACCCTTGCTACATACGCCACTGCCAGTACAGGCAGTCACTTGAGATCAGTGGAGGAAGGATCAAATAAACAAGCACTCCTTCTTCTGTAAATGTTACATGTAAAGGCATTTCTGATGTCCCCAACGTAAGTTATCAACTGTTTATGAAGATCATAGTCTAGCGAGAGGGCTACGTGTGTTTAGCTGCGTCATGTGGAAGTAATTCAGTAAAGATGCAGTATTCTCAGAGTGACATAAAATGTATTTCCACCTGCTGAAAATACAGAGCCATGCAACATTAAGGGTCCCCATGTGTCAGCAGGGTCTTGACGCTCCTCGTTTCTGAGCTCCATGCATGTGGAGATGATGCACTATGATCTTTTTCTTTGCCTTCTGTTACTTATAGTCGCATTTATTGTGCTATAAATACAGGGTTACACATACAAGAATCCCAAGAAATATATTGGAATGGATCGTCTTCTCAAGCATGGAACTTGGAAACTTCAGAAATCTGGACGTATTTTAAGCAGATTGTGTCACTCAATGCCTATCTCTGTTCAAAGTCTTCCATCTCCATAGGGCCCTGGGACACAGTGGGAACAACCCAAACGCTAGGTATCCTAACTGCGTATGATGTGTGAGTGACATGTTTGACCCGTCCTTCCTATTTAACCAAGATCATGTAGCGGTGAGGGTAGCTGGACTAGTAACGTTATATGATGTGGCTTAAAAGTCCCAGAATGCCAAAGAAAATGTTAAACATGTAGGACTTGCTCTGAGTGCTACATACTACTTTTTACTACTGGCAGCTACTACTGGAGCTAGGGCCACATCACACCAACTCTACAGCACATATGTCCCTGCCTCCTTGTGTCTAAAAACTATGCATCGGTGTGCGCCATATGCATACAAAAGATCTATCACTGTACAGGGCTGCAGAGTACTTTTGTGTAAATGTGCGTTTTTCTTCTCCCAGTAAATTGCTGTTCAAAATGTCACATTCACTGTATTAAAATGTCTCACCTATGCAAAACATGGAAATATCACACATGAGCAAAATTAACATTTGGAAGCTATGTTTAGTATACGCGGTCATAGGTGGGGATGGAGAGATATGGAAAAAGAGCATAGTTTCTGAAGGATCCTGTGCAAAAAATTAGTTCAACCTGACATTTTCAGCTGTTATGTGCCTTCAGTTATTTGAAGGTACATAACACCTAAGATCTCATGAGGACCAAAGGGTTCAAACTAAAAATGGATTAATGTGAACTATTAGTCATTAGGAAATGTCCTCTATTAAGGATGCAAGCCCTTGCCCCTGAGCTGGTGGCATGCTTCTTCATAGGGTTCCTCCTCACGCCCAAAGGTGTGGGCTGCAACCCAGCGAAAGCAGGGGTGCTCTTGAGATGGTGTGAAAGAGGGCACTGCGGAAAAAGGGTCTTGTGGGTGTAGTTTAACTGTAAGACCAGAGGAAGGTTGATGCCTAATGGATGGGTAAAGAGGTGAGAAGTACTGTTAAAAATACCCAATAGATAGACCCAGTGTCCTTTATTGTTGCCCACCAAAAGGTATATTAAAGGGCTAGGTGGATAATTCACCCTATAAGATCAACATGTTTCAGTCCTAAATTTCCGTCAAGAAGGTACAAGTGGGCTTTCTTCAGGACCTCGATAGCAGGTTGAACTCTGTACCAGTATGACCCATTTAGGTAAAAATTAAAAGTGAGAAGGTACTTGACCAACTTTGATCACTGCTGATTCACACGTTGTCCAAACCTGCACACATTTTATGAGGAAAGGTGCGGAACAGGCAAACCACATGCTTCAGATTCTCAGTGTTAGGTTTTGTCTTCTACCCCCAGAGCGGTGAACTCAGACAACCACTATGTGGTGTCCGTGTGCACCACACTGTATGTTCCTACAGGCCCTGTTGCACCAGTGGTGGTGCAAAATATGTTTGTGTGCTTTACCTACCTGTGTATGTAATGGCTTTCATTTATTGTACTGGGTGCAGCTTAACATGCGAACACGAGGAGGGGATAAGGGCATGGCTCCATTAAAGGAGCTGCTAATAAACAGCAATCAGGACCTAACATTCCTTCCAAAATATAAAGATTAAAAGAGGCCCTAACCAGTGAATATGTTCTAGGTATTGTAGCCACCTATGACGTCATTTAAAGGTCTCAGCTGTGACAGTGAGTTTAATTATATTACTACTATTTGGAATCTCTTTATGACTGTTTGTATAGTGTTTTTGGTTTATTACCTCTGATATACTCTTTCTGGCTCATGGATGAAGAAGAACATGTGACAGCCAGGTTCACCACAAGTATTTCTCACATTCATGAGCAAAGTAGTTTATATCAGCATGATAATAAGGGTCAATATTTTTAGGTTGAGCATAGCAGCGCACAAGCGCTGCTTTTCTGACCTGTTGTTATCTATTTGGGCTTTTAACCACACCCATCACTATTGCTCGTTCATGGGCTTGCCCTTCAAAAATCCTTTTCTATCATTGGTAAATGCTTTACGTTTGTCCCTCCTTTGGATGGTCTGGTTACTGCCTTGGACATCGACCCTTTTACATGGCTAATTGCACTTTTGCCGGTATGTTTGACTGTGAGTGAACTTCTTTTTCCTTTTGTGTGCCTCCTTAACGCTCGTGGCGTGGCACTTTGAATCAGCTCGCTTATGTGAAACTGTTTTACTTTTCACTTTCAATTTATGTGGCAAGGAAAGTCCGGCTAGGAGTTCACAACACTAATTGTTCTAACTCGAGCAAATGGGAGACCCATTGCATTGCAAATGCTTGTTATGATTTACAGCTATTTACTGCATTTCAGTAACGCAGTAATACCATGAAGCTGTAAATCAGAAGAATGCAGTACATTTGTGCCACTCAGAGCAAACATATTTATTGCATTTCTAAGTCATCCTTAAATGAGGGCATTAGTCTTTTAGCCAGCTTGGAGCCCAAAGCTGTCGTCTTTAGTTGTATTAAGATTTATTTCGTCTTTTTGTTGGGTGGTGCGGGTCCATCGGCCACGAGAGGTGCAACCAAGCGTGCAACAGACCTTTAATGCTGGTGATACTGGTAAAACACGAGTCCCTGTTTCTTTACCCCATCTCAGAGCAGCAAAGACCCACCTGCCTCTGAGTTTCAGTAACCAATGGATAACCAGTGTCAAACAAATGTAGTGAAGGATCGTAATCTTCATAAGGTTCCCTGAATTAGCTCATTAACTTTTTCATGGAGGGCCTGATTGTGGTAGTAGCTTGTTAAGCAGAGTGGCAATGTTGCATCCAAATGTAGATTCCTCGATAGGAAGTGCATCAGACTTTCATATATATGGCATAAGTATAATGCCAGATAATACACATCTCCTACCAGTAGCAGGACAATCACGCACACATCCTCCCTCACATAACTGTCTCAGCTGCAAAAGCATACGTCACACCATCGTCATTTCAAAGAACATGATGCATCACAAACTCAGAAGGGGAAATAAAAGAACACGAGAACAGAAAACGGCACACCTCCCTACTACAGACACACAACAGATGGAGAAATCACCAGTAAACAACACAAAACCCTACAACCATATAAAGAAAGCACTCCCGTTAGTGCACATTTCAAACATAACTACATAATCTATAGAAAACACCCCTCGTGCCGTTATAACTAAAGGCACAAAACACAACTGGAGTGTGCATGCTGGCACACTTCCACTTCCTCCCCATCTTGTTATGTTATCACTTCAGTGGCAGCCCGCGCCGTTTGCTTACAGGGACGACCTCACGCAGGGAAACTCTACAACTCTACTGAGGAGATCGCGAATTCAGACTCTAGCACTCTGACACCCGCTTGCCATGATGCAGGGAAACCCAAATACTATCAATTTTGAACGCTTGGATATTTCATAGGTACGCATATGTTCGTTTGGTATATAATCCATTTTCCGGAGAACTAACTTCACCTCACACTGGGTAAATTGTCACTCTTCCCATCACACTATACTTCACCGGCACTCCATACCACCATGGACCGACTTTCTCATGCCTTGATTTTGCACTCACCTTCCTGCCAGTTCCCAACACCATATTATACTCCTTCTATATTAGAAATTCACAGTACATTTATGGATATTTTATTATGCATACTTCGATAAATATGTGCCTACGCACCTTTATGTTTTGTTACATGTCTTTGTTTTGTTCGTATTACGTATTTAGGTGCTGTCGACATGTTTTGTATCATTGTCTTTTCTTATCTGTCTCATATTATTGTTTCATGTTAAGTTACAGCCCCGAAGAAGCCCTATGTTGAAGGGCGAAATGCGTTGGCTGTCATTACTGTGTACTTCATGCTGTAACAAGATTATTGTGAACAAAATTCTTTGGAATTGGAAAGAAATAAATAGAGATTTGTTTCACCTTTACCTTTTGGAGAATTGGACTTTTGTATACTCTATTTGAGAAATTGCTATACAAGTGGTGCACCGCCTCTATAGTTTTCATTATTGGGGTTCTTTTACCTCTTTAGCTCCCCTTGCAGTAGGAGCATTGGTGGAATTGCACACTACTGATATCAGAATTAATTACCTTTATTTCCTTGTTGTGGATAGTTGGGGACCCATAGGGATTGGTGCGTTGCCTATGAGCCTGCTGCATTCCCTCGGCTAGCATAGTGTCAAACACAAATGTTGGCTCCAGTGGACATAGACACCTCCTTCCCATGTAAGTATCTGCACACTTTACACTGGCAGGCTGTCAACCAACAAAGGTGTAAGAGTATCTGATTTCATTGACTCAACGCTACCTTCATAATCCAATGCAATCCATCCCATTATAAACAAACATTATCCTTACACATATTTTTGGGTATGTATGCAAGTGTGTTTTTATAGAACAGGTCAAGCTACAAAGAAACGGAGCACTGAACAGAGCGAGATGGGCAGATGAGGAACAGTTGGAAGAGTCAGGGGAGTCACCAGGAGGAAGAAGGAGGGGCAACAGGGAGGAAAAGCCATTAAGAGGCAATCTTGCAAGACAAAGGAAGGGAAAATGGTAGGCGAATGCTGAGGGTAAACGTTTGAGCATGCTTGAGATTTGCATATTGATGAGGGGCTACTTCAAGAGAAGGACCTCTTATGAAACAGAGAATGGAGTGGGCTAGGCGGATTCCTACTCCGATAGCACTGCATAATCCTGGGTAGCAGGAGAAGGCTTTGTATCTTGCTTTCTGTTGCTGTTTCTTCTATCCTTTGGACTCTAGTCTGCTGGTGGTGTTACTGAAAGTGCTGCGAGAGACCTCCTGATGTCTTGGGTTTCCATTCAGATACTGTGGGGCACTGTTAGCTGCCTTGAATACAGTGTAGCTGTTTATGTGGAGCATGCGTGTTGGCAGGGGAACCAGTAGAGATTTTTGAACATAGCTGCTTTTTTTCTGTCAAACTGAGTCCCTCAGTGTGTCATTCTACAACATAAAGTAGACTTTTGCCTCCATCGAGGTGACAATAAAACAGGAGATTGATTCTGTGTTCAAAGTTCATCTTCCAGTTGAAAATGTTTCACAATATGAAATAAAGAAAGTTGATGTCATAACACCTTTATTTTGCGAGTCATATGTGATATATGTTGTGAAGCAGGGTCCCTGATGATGGAGTAGAATGAGAGACCTGGCATTGATGTTGAGCCAAGGCTTGAAGTCTTTGAGGTTCATTCTGTCTTGCCAACTTTGACCTGGTGTTGTTTACCAGCTTCAGAGATGAGGATAAACCTGGTCTTGGTCAGATTGAGTTTAGGTTTCAGTATTAACATTTTCAATGTCTCTAGTATCAGGCTTAAAATACTGCACTTTATGTAACAAAAGATCATATAAAGGACAATTCATGCATGTTCATGCATTACATAGGCAAATGTCTAGGTGTGTAAATATGGCTATGTACATGTGTCTATGTACATTGAATAAAGATATAAGAATTGTGCATACATAATAAAGCTATTATGTATATAATAGATGTATGTTTATGCATTAAATATATATTTCATAGTATATAGATAACACATATGTACATGAG
The DNA here is from genome assembly GCF_031143425.1 of Pleurodeles waltl. Taxonomy (NCBI): domain Eukaryota; kingdom Metazoa; phylum Chordata; class Amphibia; order Caudata; family Salamandridae; genus Pleurodeles; species Pleurodeles waltl. The sequence goes on along the minus strand of NC_090440.1, from coordinate 544,784,422 downwards.
TGTACGTATGTCGTTTTTTAAAATCGTTGTATAAGAATACTTATATGTCAGGGTATGTAAATATGATTATAGGTAGGGACCTGTGTCTATGTATAGGGTTTTATGCTTTCTAAAGGGATATAACAACATAATTTGATATTAATAAAAATATAATGACACAACATGTATATTCAAACATGACAAAAGTATGTATACATGAATATATAGAGAAAGCTGGGTATATATGTATATATATATATATATATATATATATATATATATATATATATATATATATGTGTGTGTGTGTGTGTGTGTGTGTGTGTGTGTATCTTTCTATGTGGGTTTATGCTTCCTTATAAAAGGATATTGATATAGATATTAAAAACAACAAAAATAAAAGCAGTAATGTCTACCCATTGCATATATTTGTGTGTCTCACCATGTAAATATTATTACAAGTATGATACATGTGGATAGATATATATTGTTTGTGCTTCCTTATAAAAGGATATAGATATAGATATTCAAAACTAAAAAATAAAAAATAAAATAAGTAATGTCTACCCATTGCATACATTTGTGTGCCTCGCAATGTAAATATTATTACATGTATGATACATATGGGTAGATATACATTGTTTATGCTGTTACAGAGATATGACTGTGAATAATGTGTATATATGTGTGTATACCTACACATAAATCTCTCTCTTTCCCTCTATGTATATATATATATATATAAATATATTTATAAATATATATATATATATATGTATATTTTATAGATTTATATATATATATATATACACATACACACATATATATATATATATATATATATATATATACACACACATATATGTAGCGCGAAACAATATATTACAAAACAAAGATGATGAACAGAATGCTAAACAGTGTCAAACATTCACTCCAGTCCAGTCTGGGACTAAATCATCATTTTTTTTTACTCACCACATCATTCCAGTTTGTACCTAGCCATATGCAAATCAGTCTTGACCCTGCTCCTCATGGGAAAAGTCTGGCCCAAACTACCAGGCCCGGTCTTCCCTGGGCCATAAAACAAGCATCATGAGTCCTGTTTCGGGTTATAACCCCTCATCAGCCAGGCTAGCTTGAATCTGGTGGCATAACAAGCATGGGACCCACGTCTGGGCATACCCTTCCTACCCAGGCCAAAGGCTGCAGAACAAAGATGACGGACAGAATGCTGAACAGTATGAAACATTCACCCCAGTCAAATCTGGGACTAAATCATCATTTTCTGCTCACCACATCATTCCAGGTTTGACCTAGCCATATGTAAATCAGTCTTGACCCTGCTCCTCATGGGAACAGCCCGCGCCAAACTGCCAGGCCAGGTCTGCCCTGGGCCATAAAACAAGTATCATGGGACCGGTTTCAGGTATAACCCCTCATTATCCAGGCTAGCTTGAATCCAGTGGTGTAGCGAGCATGGGTCCCACATCTGGGCATACCCTTCCACTCAGAGCAAAAACTGCAAAAAAAAGATGATGGACGAAATGCTGAACAGTGCCAAACATTCACCCCCAGTCCAGTCTTGAACTAAATCTATCATTTCTTTTGCTCGCCACATCATTCCAGTTTGGACCTAGCCATATGCAAATCAATCTTGACCCTGCTCTTCATGGTAACAGCCCAGCCTGAACTACCAGTCCAGGTCCTCCCTGGCCTGGAAAACAAGCATCCTGCCACCAGTTTTAGAGTATCATCCATCTGGTTACCTTGAATCCGTAGTCGTAGCAAGCACGGGACCTATGTTTGGGTATACCCTTCCCACTTAGGGTGAAAACTGAAAAACAAAGATGATGGATGGAATGCAGAACAGTGTCAAACATTCACCTCCATCCAGTCTGGGAATAAATCCATCAATTTGTTCTTCACCACACAGTTCCAGTTTGGACCCCACCATATGTAAATCAGTTTTGACCCTGCTCCTCATGGGAACAGTTCAGCCCGAACTACCAGGCCAGGTCCTACCTGGACCGGAAAACAAGCATCCTTGGACCGATTTCGGGGTATCACCCCCCTCATCAGCCAGGCTAGCTTTAGTCAGGTGGTGTAGCAAGCATGTGACCCACATCTGGGCATACCCTTCCCACTCAGGGCAAATACAGAAAAACAAAGATGATGGACAGAATGCTGAACAGTGTCAACCATTCACCCCAGAGTCCAGTCTGGGATTAAAGCCATTGCTTTTTAGCTCGTTACACCATTTCAGTTTGGACCGAACCATATGCAAATCAGTCTTGACCCTGCTCTTCATGTGAACAGTCCAGCCCAAACAGCTAGGCCAGGTCCTCCCTGGAATGGAAAACAAGCATCCTGGGACCGGTTTAAGGTTAAAGGGATACTATAGTTGGGTGAACCACAGAAAATCACAACTTATAATTATCTCTAGTAACTATAGGTTGTGCCCATAAGAATGTAAAACTTACACCCCTGCCATGCACAGTGTTTTTATCAATGATATAATTTCAGATGTCATATGTGAGGTAGAAGCAATGCATAGTGAGTGCATGAGTTACTGTTACTTTAGGCCATGAGCTATAGTTACTTGAGATAACTATAACTGGTGAATTTCTGGGTCTTTATTTGTTTAAAACAGTATGTTGTAACTGACATTTTCACCTAACTATAACATCATTTTAACGTTTGTTTTTTCATTGAATTTCTTGTGTTTTTTTAACGTAAAGTAAGATGTTTATCGCCTTGAGCATCATCAGATTGAGTGGAGGGCCTAGCTTGCAGCCAGGCCTTGTGTCCAACCACAGTGGACGCAGAACTCAATTTTTTGTGTGGGTTCTGTGGATCTGCGTATCCACCGTTATGCTCAGAGAAATACCAGTCCCCAGGAACTCCCACCCAAAAACATTTTTTTTAATTTGGCCTTAGTGGGAAGTCTCTCTGGGACTCCCTGCCTCACAAGGCCCAGGGGATCAGAGCGCCCCTACTCTGTCCCCATATATTTTATTTTGTTTCATTCTTTAGACTAGTCCTATAATGGTGGCTGCCTCTTTTCCTTCAGAATGCAGCCAGCCAATCGCAACGCAGGGTTGAGCTTGTAGACCTGTCACAGATCCGCTGCAGATCTTCTGCGGCATGAAGTATCTATATTTTTTTTAACCTTAATTTTGAGAAACTATTGAATGGAATTACACCAAGTCACAAAAAGTACACTTTCTGGATCAAGATCTAGCTTCCTGCCAAATTTAGTGCAATACTATTCAGCAGCTTTTGTGGTATCACTGTTCAATTTTCCTACGGGAAACTTAATGGGAAAAAAATAATTTTGGGACCACCCCTTTTTCTCAGCTCTTGCTTGATGGATCATTCCGAAACTTCCAGGAAGGAAGTGAGGTAGAAGGAGATTTCATTTTGGAAAGTTTTGTGAAGATTTGCCAAAGTTATATGCAGACCAAAAAATGCTTTTCGTATGGAATTGCAGACCTATACCTACCCAGTACCAACCGAAAAAAAATACTCACTTCTACTGAAGAAGGACAGCTATCCAACTTACTGCTGGGATGTGATGCAGTGTGCTCCCACCCTCTTTTCGTTTGAAAAGATTCACTTGATCCAATGAGCTGACGAGCTCTGGCATGATGCACCTGTACCCAGTGAGTGGTACAGAGTCTTGAGAAGAGGCTGGACAGCATTTCCAGCAATCCCAAAACAATGGGCTGCTCTCTACTGAAGGACAACTATCCTAAACCACGTGTCTAGAGATACACAGCACTGGCTGCACTAACATGTGTGAAAATCTAAAGACTGTCACTGAAGTAAGTGTTATCATGCACTCCAATCACCATTAAGCATTGGGGTAAACTGAGTGACGAGATGTGAGGCAGTGTGCTCCCACCCTTTTTAGGTTTGAAAAGACCTCCTAAAGCTAATGAGTTAATGAGCTCTAGCTTATGCACCTGCACCCAGAAAGTATTACAGAGACCTGAAAAGACTTTGAGCAGCATTTCTGGTACCCACGAAATGATGTGTTGCCCTCTAGTGTAGGACAACTATCCAAACTAACACATTTCTAGAAATACACAGCATGGCTACACCAACAAAGGTGAAAACTAAATACTGTCGCTGAAGCAAGTATTATAATGTGCTGCATTTACCATGGTGCATTATGGTAAACTGAGTGCTGGGATGTGAGGCAGTGTTTTCTCACCCTCTTTTTGTCTGAAAAGGCTCCATTGAGCTAATGAGCTGACAAGCTCTGGCTGATGCACCTGCACCCAGTGAGTGGGACAGAGACCTAAAAAGCCTTTGGGCAGCATTTCCAGCACCCCCCAAAATCATGTGTTGCTCTGAACTGAAGTTGTAACAACTATCCTGAAACATATGCCTTCAGATACACAGAACTGTCTGCACCAACAAGGGTGGAAAACTAAAGAATGTCACTGTCAAGTGTTATCATGCACTGCATTTACTGGGGGTGTGTGGCTTGCTAGCCACGATGGCGGCCGCGAGCTTACTGTGCTTCACGGCGATACCCCGGTTATCCGTCACATATATGGCATCAGGGGGCTGACAATTAGCTGTAGGCTCATGCGTTTATCAGGGGATTCCCTCAGGAGTGGGCTGCACCGTCAGACACGCTGGAGAGACAGCAAGGGGGCCGTCTGAGCCACCGGCCTGCGGAGCAGTGTGAAGGGAGCGGCCTGTCCATGCACGTGGGGCCCCAGGTGATCGAATCCCTGGGATCTCGCCGCCGTGCCGGGATCAGTTGAGGAGGGCAGCGCTGGTCTGGGCGACAATGAACAGCATCCCTGAGATGGGCGCTACCTTTGGGCCCACAAGTAAGCGCTGTGGTGCGTGGAGCTAAAGGTGAAGGTAGAGACTCTGCTCCATCTGGCTGCACCCCCCGAGACCTGTTCAATCGCGCTGGGGCAGTTGGACACTCCTAACATTTATCACTGGAGTGGCTGCTTGACAAGTCCCTGCGACTCAGATACTGCAGGGAGGGAGGCTGCTCGTGCTGCTGCGCCTTGTCCACTACACTGTGCATGCAAGCGGGCCTCCAGCATCCCTACTAATCAGTGCTTAGCTAGCGCCCACGGCTGCAGCCTGTGCTGATGCGCGTCACCCCCTTGGTCCACACAATGGCGGCCTTCATTCGGGGATGGGGGCGAAGTCTCAGACAGAAGCCCTCAACCCAGACAGCCACAAATTGGATGCAGTGCTGGCAGCTGTGGAGCACATAGGCACCTCCTTGGCTCGGACCTTGCTGGAGGGCAAGATTGATAAAGTATCCAGTGATCTCACCTTGCTCCATGCGGATCACCACAAGCTAGCAGATAAAACCCGCTCATTGGAGGACCAGCTCCATGACCTAGCACCCAAGACAGATCAGCTGGAGACTTCGCTACAGAAGGCGCTGGACCGGATAGAGGTGCTGGAACATCGTGTAGAAGACGCAGAGGGGGGCACTAGGAGGAATAACATTCGTGTCATAGGCCTCTGGAAGGTGTGGAGGGCCTGGTTGCGGTCGCCTACTCTGAAACCTGACTCCGGGAGCTGGTCCCGGAGGGTTCTTTGACACCTTTCATTTCAGTTGAGCGTGCCCACAGAGTCCCCACCAGGGCCCGTCCGCCGGGTACTGGTCCGCATCCATTCCTACATCGCCTGTTACACTACGTGGACAGAGATATTATCCTCTGTGTAGTCAGATAGCTTCCAACAATCCGAGTGGACAACCCCCTGGTCATGCTAATCCCGGACTACACAATTGCCATACAAAGAGAACGTGCATCCTTCTTATCAAAAAGCGCAAACTCCGTGCCCTTACCTTGCCATACTCCCTCCTTTTTCCAGCCAGACTGTGAGTAGCAACTGATGGCAAAACGCACTTCTTTGACACACCGGAAGTGGCCTGGGAATGGCAGGAATCCACAGATCCACAGATCTGATCAGTAGGTGTGATGTTGAAGTGGAGAGACCAGCGGTGCGGGGTCTGCAATCCCGCAAACGGAGAAATCACAAAAAAAGTGTGATTGCCCGAAGGTGGTGAGACATGCCCCCGATCTGGAACAATTTATACAAGAGCGCCGTTGTGCAGTACAGTCTGCAGCAGCCATTAATGTCCTTCTAATCATCTCGGATGCAGAAGCGGAGCTCTCACATTCTAATGGTGAGGATGCTTCCTCCCTCAAAACCTCTTCTGAAGTGGGATCCTCTGCCCGTCCTGCGGTGACACCACAGACAGCAGACGAACTACTCTAAACCTATTAAACTGACACACAGCCAACAACTATTCAGTTAACGGAGGTACTGCATGTAGCGCCTGGGAGGCCACATTTTGTTGTAATTCAATGCTATCCTTGAAATGTCCTTGCTGTCTTGTCCGTGATCTCGTGGGTGGCTCGGCGGCACTGGTGCCGGCCTTGGCATCTCCTGTGGCTGGCAGATGGTCCTTATGTCTTCTATACATATTGCTATATCCTGCTGCTGTTGCCCCCTGCGCTTAAGCAGGGTTAGGGGTTACGCCCTACCTTTTGTCGAACACAACTCACCTCGCCCATCCCACTCCCCAATTTGCGGGGACCTCTCCCTCACACTTGTTACACCAAAAAGGTGAGTTGCTTTGTTTGGGCAAATACCAGTTGTCCCTCTGCTCTAATGGTATTTTATCATGTTACTCTTCCACTAGTTAGTGATCTTGAGTTGTAGCTGTTTGTTTCTGAATGGAGCCTGAGATCTTCTTGCTCACCGACCCGCGGGGTTCCTGTCGCTTGCTGCTTGAAATCCCCTATCCCCAAGGGTGGGACTATGGGACACTATCAACATACTGACCCGCCATAAACCCCTTCGCCATCCTTACATGGAATGTGCGAGGCATACACACACCAACACGTAGATATTCCATATATTCATATCTTAAAAGGCACTCAATTCATACAGCGCTCTTGCTAGAAACTCACCTCGTGCAACTGCAAGTAACTAGACTACAGCCGCATTGGCGAAGGCAGCTCTACGCGACTGGTTACTCCTCCTATGTTGCACAGGGGCGATATGCCTTAGTACGTGGACACCCTTGCTGGCCATGCAGTGTTTCTAGGTTCCATATATGCCCCGAACTCAGATCAGGCCTCATTCTTTCGCACGTTATCCAGCCTACTTTCTCGTTGGAGTGACCTTCCCTGGCTGTTGGGGGGTGATTTTAATAGTGTTCTGGATCCTTATTTGGACCGATCTTTCCCACCATTGCCCACTGCGCCTGCCGTGGTGACTGCACGCACCTTAAGTAACTGGCTCCAGAACTGGCGATTATTGGACATATGGCACCAATGTAATTCTAACACCAGAGTCTATTTGTATTTTTCTGTCCCACACCAATTGCATGTCCATCTAGACAGAATACTATGCACAACTAACCTATATCCCGCAGTGCTGGGATGTGACTATTTAGGCCGCACTCACTCAGACCACAATCCGCAGCTTCTGCAATTGGGATGGGATGTATCTCCCACAAGCGTTCCTACTTGGAGACTACGCCCAGAACTGTTAGAAGACACAGCACTTAAAACATTGCTAGACAAAGCAATTCCCAAATATTTTGAACCTAACACTGGCACAGCGTCTTCTGGCCTTGTTGAATGGGAAGCATTTAAAGTCTTCATCAGAGGTCAATGCCTGGGCACACAGTGGAACTTGCACAAATCCATCGAACGTGACCTGACTAGAGTGGAGCGATCCCTGATGCAACATGAACAGAACACTGCCTAACACTCCTCAGAGACGCCACATCTATCGTCTGCCCGAGCAGAGCATATATCCCTTTTAGAGAGACTACACTGTTTAAATTATGTAGCCCACTCCGCCCGCATACACGCCTCTGCCGACAGATCAAGCCAACTATTGGCCTGGCTCATTCGCCAAGACAATGATCGCAGTCCTATCACGGAGCTCCGCTCAGCAATTGGGAACATACTCCACACTCCCCAAGAAATCCATTCTGAGCTTAAACATTACTATGGGACACTCTACCGCTCCACTGCGACAATAAACCGGATGGAATACAATGAATTGTTCTCTTTGACCACTTTGCCTCGACTGACAGATGACCAGCGGGGAGAACTGGAGGCACCCCTGACGCTATCTGAAGTGCAAGGTAGTAATCATGCTTTTTCTGCAGGCAAAACCCCAGGCCAAGATGGCCTCCCGTCTGACTTTTACAAGTCCTTCTCTGCAACACTCGCGCCTCGCCTTCTCTGTCTCTCTGAGGAGGCACTGCAGACAGCGTCCCTACCTGCATCGCAATGAGAGGCGCTACTGGTGTCGCTCCCCAAGCCTGGCAAGCACCCATTGTAACTCGGCTCCTACAGACCACTGGCAATGCTCAAAACTGACTATAAATTCCTGGCCAAAGCCTTGGCAACGTGATTCGCGCCCCAGGTCCCTCAGCTGGTTCTTCCGGATCAGAACGGCTTTGTACCTGCACGGGACACCTCCCACAACATCAGACGCCTATTTCGAGTCATCAGATATTCCGGGATTGGCCTCGAGCAGGATGTCTGGTACTCGACTTGGAGAAAGCCTTCGACTCTTTGGAATGGTCTTATCTGTTTGAGTCACTGCTGCGATTTGGTCTCGGCCCTCATTTCCTACATATGGTGAAACGACTGTATACTTGACCTCGATTCAGGGTCAAGATCACCACAATCATTTCTGACCCGGTTGAGGTGGGGAGAGGTACTCGACAGGGCTGCCCCCTCTCTCCGCCACTGTTTTCTCTAGCAATGGAGACTCTGGCTGTGGAGCTTTGCAAGAGAGGAAAGGACTGGAACATCCTACTGGGCGACGGCCACATATCATATCTTTATATGTAGAAGATCTCCTTTTGTACTTCAGACACATTGATAACATCCCTCCTGAAATTGTGGTCATTCTGCAATGGCCTGCAATTCTATCTGGCCTGCGTGTTAACTGGGCAAAATCATGCCTCTTCCCCTTCAATCCAAATCTGCCGGACCGGGGCTTGTGTCTCTCAGGAGTCAACATTCCTTGGCAACCCAGGATGTTACGATACCTAGGTATACACATATTCCACAGGGAGGAGGATCCTCAGAAAGGCAGTATCATCTATTCATTCCCAAATGACCTTTTGGCAAACACTGCCACTCTCAGTGGCAGGAAGAATTGCCCTCCTGAAAATGGTAGTGCTCCCTCGCTTATTATATATCTTCTCCAACTTACCCTACTACGTCCCAGCCAGCTTTTTTAAAGAGTTGGAGCCCAGAATGAGGGAATTTATCTGGAACAAAGGCCGATGCAGAGTGGTGTTGAAAAAACTACTTACCTTTGACTCAAGGCGGTCTCTCTGTCCCAAATATGGAACAGTATTACTTGGCCTCTCAACTTTAGTGGGTGGCGCGATGGCTGGTGGGTCTTCAACTATTTGACACAGCAACTAACTTCTTACCCTGGACACTTGCGCAGATGATGCACCTTTTCCGTCCACTCACAACCTTGAAACCACCTGTAGAGCTCTTTATAAATCGTTACTACCGCAGGTGTTTACATCTCACAAGTTAAACCATTCCTTATGCCCTGGGACTGGTGCTGCTGGGTACACAACGCGGTACACGGATCACGACCACAACTGAACTGGGGCCTTGGCACGCTGCAGATATATACCCACTGGGAGACCTCTACAGCGAACATAGGCTCATCCCATTTAATGAACTGACAGCAGAAACGGGTCTCCCGGCAGGACAATTTTTACTATACAACTCATTGGTGAGGGCATTGTCGCACAGATGGGGCAACATGGCAACTGAACCCCCAACATACTTACTAGTGTAATATATACAGGTTATGGGACAAGGCATACACCTGATACGGTGGTTTACTGAAGCTCTTAGAATGCAGGTGCTATATCCCCACACCGCGATTTGACTGAACCCTTTACTGATAAAGCATGGGGAGCAGCACTATCCAGTCATACTAACATCCCCCGCAACTCCAGATTCCGCCTAATCCAATCATATATTATTCACAGAACATACAGCATTAATAAATACTTCAACTGCGTGGACGCTGCTTTTCCCGGCTGTAGGCTGGTGGGGCGGATATTCTTACCACGCAGTGGTCTTATCCCTCCTTAAGCATCTATTGGCACAGAATAACATCATGTCTATCAGCATGCACATCGCGCTCACCATTGAACACTTGGGTGTCCTGTATCCTTTGCCTCTTCCCAAGAGATAAAAGGCATAAGGACCTCGGACTTCTAACGGCCAAGCGCCTGGTCACTCAGAGGTGGAAAGCCACTGAGCCTCCATCCGCGCTGGCATGGGAGAACTCTTTTCTGGTGTTGGCGGATGCTGAGGGAGTAGCGCTGAGACACGAAGATGCTTTGGTCATGCGCAAATGTACCCTATCTGCTAGCTGGGATGCGATGCTGACTCATCAACGCGAGCCGGAACATGACACGAACACTAATGAAGCAGATGCACATAACACAGAAATAGTACTGGAATAGGCAATCCATAAGCTAAGATTGATATCTGAACCCTTCATGGCATACCTACTTATATATGTAATTTACGGTCAAGACAAACCACTGACAAATTATTTTAATGATGAACCTTGGATATGGGTGAAATGACAGTCATGCAGCTATCCTGGGGGCCCTCGGGCCAGGGGTTGGGGGCATTTAAATCAGACTCCAAGTTCTGTTATTTATTTCTTCTGTTTTATAATGTTCTGTTTATTGTCAATGCTGAATCTACAAACTTATCAGTGGGTCTATGAACGCATTATTATTTTGAAACTTGAGAGGATCATGCTCCATGAAGAGATATTCACTGAATTGAGTGAGTAGAAATTAATCAAGACTTACCTTCATCTGCATTTGCTTTATACATCAACTCCAGTCCCAGTTTGTGGCTAATCGCTACCACTGTTCATGTATGCTACAAGTAATATTTTGTTAGCTCCTCTGGAATAAGTTCAAAGGGATAGATAATATATCCAAAGTATGAGTCTATGTAACAAATGTACTTACCACAACTGTATAAAGTAAGCTTAAATGAATAAATAATAAAAAGATTCAAGCAAAAAAAAATCATGCACTGCACTTACCATGGTGCATTGGGGTAAACTGAGTGCTGGAAGGTGAGGCAGTCTGCTCCAACCCTCTTTTTGTTGGGAAAGGCTCCCTAAAGCTTATAAACTGGCTGATGCACCTGCTCCCAGCGAGTTCTACAGAGAACTGAGTAATAGCATGTGAGGTGGTGTTCTCCTTCCTCTTTCTGTTTGAAAAGGCTCCCTGGAGCTAATGAGCTGACAAGCCAACACCCAATGAAAGGTACAGAGACCTGAGAAGACTTTGGGCAAAATTTCCAGCACCCACAACACAATATATAAATCTCTACTGAAGAAGGACAACTATCCTGAAACACATGGCTAGAGATACACAGCACTGGCTGCACCAACAAGGGTATAAAAACTAAAGACTGTCACTGAAGTAAGTGGTATCATGCACTGCATTTAACATGATGCATTGGGGCGAAATCAATGCTGGGATGTGGGGCATTGTGCTCCACCATTTCACTTCCATTTTCTAATATTGTGTGGTGGTGCATATACCTATAATGTGACCTAGAATGTTTTCAACTATTTGTGCCACTGGCAAGGGATGCTGCCTCTGAGAATGACGAAGCAGGTGTAAGAAACTCATTACTAGTGAGTGGTTAAGTCTTTAAAAAATACACCCAGCACATTAAGGGCCACATGTACAAAAGAATTTAGTGTTGCAAATTGGGTTATTTGCAAATGCTAAATGGCCTTTTGCCATGTACCAACCCTATTTTGTGATTTGGTAACCAATTACGAAATTGCAAAATAGGATTTGAGAGTCTGTATTTGGAGGCAACGTGTTAGGGGCGTCCCTTCCTAATAGCAAGTCGCAGAGCCATGTATGAATGTCTTGGGACCGAAATCCGGGCTCAAAACATTCACAGTTTACCACCATCTTCAAGTTGGTGGTAACCCATTGGCAAACGGGAGAGGGTCCTCAAAGGACCCCTTCTTGTTTGTGAATGTGGGTGACAAGTTTGTTTGTTTGTTTTGCTTCAAAGAGCAATCACAGACATGGTGGTCTGCTGAACCCAGCAAGCCACCATCGCTGTGAGTGCAGGCTATTCCCAATGCGTTGCAAATTGCGGCCTGCCTCATGAATATTGATGAGGCAGGTCCTGTGCGACCCATTTGAGAATCGCAAGCAGTCTTTGAGACACTGTTGTACATCGCAGATTGAGATTTCCTAATTGCGAACCACAAAGATTTGCAATTAGGAAATCACAAACTGGAATCTTTTCCCAAATTACCAGTTTAAAAATGTGGTTTTCAAATTCCACACACCTGTTTAAACATGTCAAATTCTGAAATTTCTAAGATCAATTACACACATTTTCTGAACCACTGCATTACGTTTGTGTTTTTGAAAAGTGCACACACTTATGCCCACAAACCTCATGTACCATAACACATTTTTAAATGTATCACAAATAATTGGCTTCTACTTCATCTATCATCCCTGGTGCCATCAATTTTATATTTATTTGTACGGTTTATGTGTTAGTCATTTCATACCGTGCAAATGGTTTAATAATTTTGATTGCACGGTTTATGGTTCAAATTTGGGCTCTGTGTCTAAAACATTCACTGCTTTGTGTTGACAAACAACAAGTTGTTGTGCGTGCATAGTTACTTAAGGGATGAACACAACACTATAAACATATATATTTACAATATTGTAGATAGCAAAGCCTGTATCTCAGATCTGGCTTTAAAATAGCCTATTCCTTCTAAATATATATTCAATAGTATAGGTGTGTGGCAACACTTCTTGTTGCATTACTTCCTGTGACTTCACTGAAGGTGACCTCATTGCATATGCTAATTAGTGCCCCCGCTGATATTTTAGGACTTTTGCCTTATGAAACCATAAGCCTTTCCCCTCCGTCCTAGACCTATTAATGTACAGGAAAGCACAGGGAGGCTGACACACCCTGGGAGAGCATTTCGTTTTTAATCTTGTAATCTCAGGAGGGTCATATGGCTCACATCGCACAAAATAGAACTCTAGAGCCGTTGATAATTAAATCATGTTTTTTCGCACTATCTCCTGTCTTAATCTCTTGCTGTGGTGGGTCAGCTGGTCAGCCAAAATAATGTTCAAATTCAACGCACTGTCTACAGAGCCTCTCATGGGTAGGCGCTGTACCTTAATCACATCACGGCTACTCCTGCAGCCTCTAGAAACAACTTTTAAGACTATTCCAGTCCATTTAGATACAAGAGTTGTTTATTTTCTAAATGTTCCAATATTTGCAATAGATTGCAGTTGAGGCTTACTTTGGGAGGCAACAAAATAATTACAGCTCAATAAAATATGAATAGTAATACTACTCGATAAGCTCTACTTTTGCGCAAGTTATATCTTTGAAGATGACCTGATTTAGAAGTGTGTGTGTGTGGGGGCCAGGGGGGGCAGTTTGAATAAAAAAAAGTGCTATGCATCTCATGGTCCTCCTGCTCTCCAATAAATTTCACCTGATGCATGCACAAAGTGACTCTGCAAGTGCAATTTTTCTTCACTCGTGCAGTTTCCTTCAAAGTGATAATGAAAAGTTGATCACCCTATTCCAGGCCTTAGCTTTTAAATTATTTTTTCAATCTGGCGTGTTGTTCAAATTCAATGAAAGCAAACCAGGACTACAACACGCAGAATGGATTAAGCTGTCAAATAAAAGCCCAGGTCTAGAAACAGTGACGATGATGACATGGAAAATGAGGTGGCCAGCCAAGTCACTGCACCTGCCGGCATACTTGGATGCAAGGGCGGCCAACTCTCCATTATCACTTTTACCCCATGTGGTCAGCATTCTATGCCCATAAAGACAGCAGTAAGTCCAGTACCACTCATGGCCCACCACTAATACTGCATACCCCTTACCTGGAAACTAACGGAAACAGGCTCTTAAAATATAAAACCATAGGAAATAATGTTAAATTAAATTAGGTTATTTAAAATAATTAAATATATATATATATATATATATATATATATATATATATATATGTTAAGAATTAAATATTAAAACATATTATTTAATTACAAAATATTTTACCAACCTTTTTTAATGTAAAAGTAATGTATACTTACATTTACAAAATATAATTAAAATACTTTCAATTCATTCTATACCTCACTTATAATAAATATTAATATATAATCAAATATTTTTCTCCTTCTGTGGGAATTTATTTTTAATTCCTACTTCGGAAAAACATTTAATTTATAGTTCTGTGGTATTTTCTTTTGCTCCACACTTACAATAAATATAAATAATTAATCTACATTAAAATTGAACATAGCAATATGATTAATAATCTATTGTAAAGTTTAATAAACATGTTTTAATTCTCCCTTGACTTTATCATTGGATGATATCCACCCCTACTGTGGAGTCTTCCTATGTTTCTTTAACTAACAAAAAATTAGTTCTATCTGGGATAATATAATGCGTATCCCTCCATAAAATAGTAGGAAATGCTGAAAATTCCAAAGTTGGAACCAAGAACGAATGGACTTGTGTAGGAAATTTTCCTTTTCTGTGTAGTCACCTCTGATATGCTGCCTTTTGCTTGAGCATATATTTCTGCTGGCTGTAACCCTCTGTGCACTCCACCTCTGCTAACCAGTGGTAAAGTGCCTTTGCTCCTCCTTTCAACATGGTGAAATTGGTATACACCTGACTGTCATATTTAACTTACCTATAAGACCCTAGTACATGGTACAAAGTGTATCCAGGGCCTGGAAGAGAAAGGCCACCAGTGGACTGCAGCCCCTATTTTGCCACAAGGCCTCTTTCAGCAACTGCCCAGCAGGCCAGGGGCTACTGGACTTGAATAGGACCATGCGTTTTGGCCGTTTTGGTCTCTAGGTGCCTCACCTGAGTTTCAGGGGGACTTTGAATGAGTACTCCTGCGGTTTATAAGGATTTAAAGGACTAAAGTTAGTAGGACAAACCTGATTAGTGTATCTCACTTGTGCTCTTCTCGATCAGCATCAAATAGCACCTATGTCCCAGTCTACTTTGACTATTGACTATCATTAGCATTTTGTGCCGCTTGGTGCTAGTCCTACTTAACATTTTCAAAATTCATAACTCTGGCTCCCCTTATTAGATTTGTGTCATTTTGGTGTAATTTTGTTTATTAAATTGTACTCTATTGTTCTAATTTGTTTAGGATTGTTAATATGTTGCCTTTTTACTTTATTACTGTTTTAGTTCTCCATTCTTTACACTTTGCCCCAAATTAACCCTATCTCCTCTGTAACATAGCTCCCTGACGGTTAAGCTCAAGTTAATTTAATGACTTTAGGGGTTTACCTGGACAAGGGTTGTGATTATACATTGAGGCAGGCAGTCACCTACCCCAATTAATATTTCACATTTTTACAAGGAGCATATGAATTTTGGGACTGTCTATATTATTAGAGAACAGTGACCTACATGGGGAGGTGTCGGAAAGCAGGAGGACTATTAGTTCCATCACACATATCTGGGATTTCATTCTAAATCGCCCTCCTTTAAATCAGGCCATTCTAAAGGATATAACTCGTCCAGAAATTGAGCTTAATGAGTGGGATTACAAGTCAAATTGTATTTGAGTTCTAACCCGTTTACCACATCCTGAAGGTAACCCTTGACTGCTCGATATTGCAGCTTTTGAAAAGTTGAGAAAATTAACAGCTCTGCTAAACAAATTAACAGCTCTGCTAAACAAATTAACTGAAATTGCCTTAACCTTAGAAACGCCAATGGTAAATATCAGAATTTACTACGTATACTGCCCAGTTATCACCTACTGTAAGAGGAAGCAAAGAAAACATACTTAGTGCAAAAAATCCTTGACAATCTTGTCAACAAGTAGCATTGTGCTTCAGTCTAGGATTTACTACTTTTACAAATTGTTTGTTTCTGGGCAAATCGGACTCTCCCTGTCTCCATCTACTGATCTGGCAGTATGCAAGCACTCTGACACAAGCTTAATAGAACAAATAAGAACCAAGAGAATACCACAAACACAGGCCCCGAGACCTTGCAATATCACATCATGTGAACACAGCGAGATGGAAACGCTACAGACAGCAGATTTTCAGCTCCTTGTATTGAGGCTTGGCACAGCCAATGCCCAGTAGGGTTTTTACCACCTCCGTATGTTGTCAGGCAGCCTAAGAAGCCTCCGTAATTTGTTTTTTAATTTTAAAGTAGTTTTAAAGTTGGCAGGTTGGAAGTTCCCAGCATAGTTTTCATTCACACATTCAGGGCTATCGATTGGCAGGTGACTCTATTTGCATCTCTGTACCTGAACATGTGCCTAGTGATGCTCTGTGTAGGAACCTCCTGTGCTTCAACTTCTTCCCAGCCACCAGGATGTACCTCTTTTACAACTAATTAAGGACTGAAAGAGTGAAGGCTGCTGATCCTGTGGGAGGTTTGAAAGTGGCAAGAAACCAAAACGCATGGCAATTGGTGCCCTGCGCTGCCTATGTGGGCAGTGGGACAGGAGCCATAACTGGAAGACAAACCTGCTAAATGTATTTGTATTTATTGTCTTTCTAAAGTGCATAAGACCAGGAGGTATCTAAGCACTGGAAAGCAGAGGGAGATATCAGGCAAACAAAAGCCAGCCAGTCAAAAAACAAACACTAAAAGGAAGCTTACTCACTCCTCAAGAGTAAACAACCACGTTTTCGGATGTTTACGAAACACTAAGTAGGCCTCCATACTGCAGATATATTCCGGAAGGGAATTCCAAAGCCTTCCGGCCGCTCCCCCATCCTTTCTTAACCCGCTGTACCACCACCGTATATCGTCCAGCTGATCTCAAGGGTCTGGGCACATACCAGTTCACAGCAGCCTTCAGGTAGCCCGGACGTCGCAAATGTAGCTCCTTATGCATCAAACAGAGGGACTTAAAGGGCACACGTTTCTTGATGGGCAGCCAGTGAAAATGATGCAGACCTTCTGAGGTCAAGGAATGTTTGGGAAGTCCCAGAACGTAGGCCCTCATTATGAGTTTGGGGGTAATTACTGCCATACTGGCGCCAGCCAAAAGACCTCTGGTGGCGGCAGTAACCATACTGTATTATGAGTACAAAAACACAACCTGCCAAAAAACAGCCAATTTCTTGAAACCGCTAAGGCCAACTACGGCGGAAAGCCAGAGGTCAGCAATCTGCCACCACCACGCCAACAGACCGCCCACCAAATTATGACCCCCAAATCAGCACTGCGGTCATTCAACAGTGGTCCTCCATTGGCGGTACGGACCGCCACTGTTGATAATGGCACCCACCAGCAACAACTGTACACATAGGACATTATGAAACCCTCACAACTGAGACACATACACTCACACTCAATACACCCACACACACCACCATAAAACACACACACACATACCACCATCCTTT
Source organism: Pleurodeles waltl (assembly GCF_031143425.1). Lineage (NCBI taxonomy): Eukaryota > Metazoa > Chordata > Amphibia > Caudata > Salamandridae > Pleurodeles > Pleurodeles waltl. Next base: position 544,766,901 of record NC_090440.1, on the reverse strand, counting down.
GCAACGCCAACTGTCAGGAAAACTATTGCCAGCGTTGTTAAGTTCTTCCCTCATCAAAAACGATTCCCCTTTTCCTTGAACCCACATTGGTTGCAGCGGCGTCCTCACTCCCTGTGGCTCTTGCGGAGGCTGTTCTTAGAACTAGCTTCTTCAGGTTTAACTGCCATTTAAGATGGTGGCAGCAAATCATTGTGAGGTCAACGCTCTAGTGTTTCTACCTTATTCTTGTGCTGAGGCATCCCTCCAGCTGTTTCTCTCTGGGAGCCCTGCACTTCATCTGTTATCCTGAGAGAATGAGCAGTGTTCCTGAGGCACTTCGTTTCATAGAGAATTCTTCCAGTTTTGAGTATTTGTTTCCTTTTCTTGTTACGGTATGCACACCAGCTACTTTTTCCCTTTTGAAAAAGCTGAATTTTTTCCTTCTTCCAACAACTGGCTATCGGCTTTCTGAGTACAATTCGTTTTGGGTTTAACAGAACTTCAAGCAACTGCAGTAAGGAATCCTTTTGAATGATTTCCAGACTTGCCAATACATATATATACATTTAAATTCAATAACTCTGTGCTCTGCAGACTTGTCAGTCTTAGAGACAAATCACAGTGCTCAGACTAATTCCTATAGACTGTGATTTAGAAAACTGAACATTGAGAGGGAGTTTTCGTTTCCTGTAAAAGACATTAGTAGTTTGTATATTTGTGAACTTTTGAACTGTTCTTCAGAGAAACTTGGAAACCTCTGACTCCTGGAGAAAAGAAGATATTAAGTTAACATTGTCCTCTTAGAGAGAGGCTAGTCTCTCAAAAGATCCAGGTTAGGAGAACAATAGAATTGGGTGAATGTGAATGGCTGAACAGTTGAATGCACAGTAGGGAATGTACTTATCTGTGCTCTTATCAACCGACTGCAGGTCCTTCCTTTAGGTGCAGGTTTTCAGAGACACAGACTGAATCTCCTATCTTCAAGTGGGAAACACAGGCTGGAACTGGATCTGGAGGTGGTCTCTCTTTTTCTATTACCATTCCCCTTTCCCCCTAGCGGATACAGGGTTCAGATAATCAGTTAAAGTCTGAGCACGCATCTGTTGGAGGGAGTTGGGTAAAAGGCATCTGCTCCTGTGGAAGTTTGATTTAATGGGTAATCTTCTGACACCAATTTGCCGGTCACTCACTATGTCCACATACCATAAACCCATCAATCAATCAATCAATCACTGCATTTGTAAAGCGCGCTACATACCCGCGAGGGTCTCAAGGCGCTGGGGAGGGGGGTGCTACTGGTCGAAGAGCCAGGTCTTGAGGCGTCTTCTGAAGGCCAGCAGGTCTTGGGTCTGTCGTAGGATGGTGGGGAGAGTGTTCCAGGTCTTGGCAGCGAGGTAGGAGAAGGATCTGCCGCCGGCGGTGGTTTTTTGGATGCGGGGGACTGTGGCGAGGGCGAGGTTGGCTGAGCGGTGGCTTCGGGTGGGGGTGTGGAAGCTGAGTCGGTTGTTGAGGTAGGTGGGTCCGGTGTTGTGCAGTGCTTTGTGTGCGTGGATCAGGAGCTTGAAGGTGATCCTTTTGTTGACGGGGAGCCAGTGCAGGCCTCTCAGGTGGAGTGTGATGTGGCTGCGGCGGGGGACATCGAGGATGAGTCGGGCCGAGGCGTTCTGGATGCGCTGGAGTCGTCTCAGGAGCTTGTTTGTAATTCCTGAGTAGAGGGCGTTCCCGTAGTCGAGTCTGTTGGTGATGAGGGCCTGGGTAATGGTTTTTCTCGTGTCGAGGGGGATCCATTTGAAGATCCTGCGGAGCATACGGAGGGTGTTGAAGCAGGACGCGGAGACGGCGTTGACTTGCCTGGTCATGGAGAGAGTGGAGTCGAGGATGACCCCCTGGTTGCGTGGGTGGTCCGTGGGTTCCGGGGCTGTGTCTAGTGACGTGGGCCACCAAGAGTTTTCCCAGGCTGATGGGGTGGGTCCGAGAATGAGGACCTCCGTCTTGTCTGAGTTAAGCTTCAGTCTGCTGTCCTTCATCCAGTCGGCTATGGCCTTCATTCCTCGGTGGAGGTTAGCTTTGGCGGTGTGGGGATCTTCGGTGAGGGATATGATCAGCTGGGTGTCGTCAGCGTAGGAGATGATGTTGAGGTTGTGTTGTCGTGCGACGTGGGCGAGGGGGGCCATGTAGATATTGAACAGTGTCGGGCTGAGGGAGGATCCCTGTGGGACGCCGCAGATGATCTCGGTGGTTTTGGAGCGGAAGGGTGGGAGGCGGACGCTCTGGGTTCTGCCGGAGAGGAAGGATGTGGTCCAGGCCAGGGCCTTCTCTTGGATACCGGCGTCATGGAGGCGTGCTGATAGGGTGCGGTGGCAGACCGTGTCAAAGGCTGCTGATAGGTCCAGGAGGATGAGGGCGGCTGTTTCTCCTTTGTCCATCAAGGTCCGGATGTCGTCAGTGGCAGCAATGAGGGCGGTCTCAGTGCTGTGGTTACTGCGAAAACCGGATTAGGAAGGGTCCAGGATGTTGTTGACTTCGAGGTAGCGGGTCAGCTGTTTGTTGACAATCTTCTCGGTCACTTTTGCCGGGAAAGGGAGCAGGGAGATGGGCCAGAAGTTCTTGAGGTCCTTGGGGTCCGCCTTGGGCTTCTTCAGAAGGGCGTTGATCTCGGCGTGCTTCTAGCTTTCTGGGAAGGTTGCTGTCTCGAAGGAACAGTTGATTGTTTTCCGGAGGTGGGGCGCGATGGCTGCGCTGGCTTTGTTGAAGACCTGGTGAGGGCAGGGGTCCGATGGGGATCCGGAGTGGATGGAGTTCATGGTTTTGATGGTGTCTTCGTCGCTGACGCTGGACCAGACGGTCAGGCGACTGGTGCGAGTGGTAGTCGCAGGGGTGGTGGACTCGGTGGTGGGTGCGGGGGGGGTCGGGGTTGAAGCTGTCGTGGATGTCGGTGATCTTGCGGTGGAAGCAGGTGGCCAGGGAGTCGCACAGGTCTTGAGATGGCGGGATGTCGTTGGTGATGGAGCTGGGGTTGGAGAGTTCTTTCACGATGCTGAAGAGCTCTTTGGTGTTGTGTGCGTTGTTGTCTAGGCGGTCCTTGAAGGCGGTCTTCTTGGCGGTCCTGATGAGTTGGTGATGTCTGCGGGTGGCGCTCTTGAGGGCTGTGTGGTTGTCTGGTGTTCGGTCGTGGAGCCATTTCTTCTCCAGCTTCCGACAGGTGTGCTTGGAGATCCGGAGGTCCTCGGTGAACCAGGCGGCTTTCTTGTTGGTGTGGTTGGTTGTAAAGGTCTTGAGAGGGGAGAGGGTGTTGTCGCAGTCGTTGATACACTGTGTGAGGTTGGTCGCGGCGGTGTCTGGGTCGGTGGGGTCGGTGTGTGGTCTCAGGGCGAGGGCGGTAGTCAGTTGGTCCTCGGTGACCTTGCCCCAGCAGCGGCGTGGTAGCTGTTGGGTGCGGTGGTGTGTGGTGGGTTTTCTGAAGGTGAAGTGGACGCATCTGTGGTCGGTCCAGTGTGGTTCGGTGGTGTGGTTGAAGGAGACGTGGGGGCTTGCGGAGAAGATGGGGTCGAGCGTGTGTCCAGCGGCGTGAGTGGGTGTCGTTACGAGCTGTTTGAGTCCGAGGTTGGCGAGGTTGTCGATCAGGGCAGTGGAGTTGGCGTTGTTGTTGTTCTCGAGGTGGAAGTTCAGGTCCCCAAGGAGGATGTAGTCCGTGGAAGCGAGGGCGTGGGTGCTGATGAGGTCGGCGATGGTGTCACTGAACTGTGGGCGGGGTACGGGAGGTCTATAGATGAGAGTTCCTCTGAGGGTGGTGTTGGGGTCGGTGTGGATCTGGAAGTGCATGTGCTCGGCGGTGGTGAGGGTGTCATCGGTGTTCGTTGAGATTTTGATGGAGTCTGGATGATGGCGATTCCTCCTCCCACTCCATTGGTGCGGTCTCTGCGGGAGATCTTGTAGCCCTGTGGGATGGCTATGGTGATGTCTGGTGCTGACGTGGCGTTCAGCCAGGTCTCCGTCAGGAAGGCGACGTCGGGGGCGGTGGAGTCTAGTAGGTCCCAAAGTTCGATGGCGTGCTTGCGAGCGGAGCGGGTGTTGAGGAAGATGTAGCGGAGGTGGTTGGGTTCTCTGGCTGGTGGTGTGGAGGGTTGGATGCTGGTGAATCTGCAGTTCCGGCAGGTGAAAAGCCCCTGGGTGCGTTTCGGGGTGGCCCGGTAGCAGGGTTGGTCTCGTCTGGTGTTGAGTGCGTGGAGGGTGCTTGTGTCGTAGTGCAGTCTGGCGTTGCAGGGGGTGCGGGTTCCAGGGGTTCTAGTGCTGGGTGTGGTCCAGGCGCGGACGAGCGCAGACGGGCTTGCCTTAGGTGCGCCTTTGGCGCGCCAGTGTCACACCCGCTGTGCGCGTCCGCTGTGTGCCCGCTTCGCGGCCTCCATATGAGGGCAGAGGGAGGGAGGAGCAGCTGGGAGGTGGGAGCGGGGCGGCCAATGGGAGTGAAGTGGGCGGGGCAGCAGGGGCTCAGCAGCAAGGGAAAACCCCGGGGGAAAACCCGGGGAAAAAACAGCGGGAAAAGACGGCGGGAAAGGGACAACAGAGCACAGGGGTACAGAAAGCAAAACACAGGGGCACAGAATGAAAAAACGAAGTGCCACAGAAGCCAAGCGCAGGGGTACAGAAAAAAGGGAGCGAGTAGTCAGGCGGCAAAAGCGGCAACGGAGGTTCAACCCACGGGGGGCTGCGTGCCAGACGGGGGAGCGACCTGCCTGGTGACAGGGTCAAAGGTCGCTCTCTACCACCGCTTCGCGGCCTCCATATGAGGGCAGAGGGAGGGAGGAGCAGCTGGGAGGTGGGAGCGGGGTGGCCAATGGGAGTGAAGGCGGCGGGGCAGCAGGGGCTCAGCAGCAAGGGAAAAACCCGGGGGAAAACCTGGGGAAAAAACGGCGGGAAAAGACGGCGGGAAAGGGACAACAGAGCACAGGGGTACAGAAAGCAAAACACAGGGGCACAGAATGAAAAAACGAAGTGGCACAGAAGCCAAGTGCAGGGGTACAGAAAAAAGGGAGCGAGTAGTCAGGCGGCAAAGCAGCAACGGAGGTTCAACCCACAGGGGGCTGCGTGGCAGATGGGGGGAGCGACCTGCCTGGTGACAGGGTCAAAGGTCGCTCTCTACCACCGCTTCGTGGCCTCCATATGAGGGCAGAGGGAGGGAGGAGCAGCTGGGAGGTGGGAGCGGGGCGGCCAATGGGAGTGAAGGGGGCGGGGCAGCAGGGGCTCAGCAGCAAAGGAAAAACCCGGTGGAAAACCCGGGGAAAAAACGGCAGGAAAAGACGGCGGGAAAGGGACAACAGAGCACAGGGGTACAGAAAGCAAAACACAGGGGCACAGAATGAAAAACCGAAGTGGCACAGAAGCCAAGCGCAGGGGTACAGAAAAAAGGGAGCGAGTAGTCAGGTGGCAAAAGCGGCAACGGAGGTTCAACCCACAGGGGGCTGCGTGGCAGATGGGGGGAGTGACCTGCCTGGTGACAGGGTCAAAGGTCGCTCTCTACCACCGCTTCGCGGCCTCCATATGAGGGCAGAGGGAGGGAGGAGCAGCTGGGAGGTGGGAGCGGGGCGGCCAATGGGAGTGAAGTGGGTGGGGCAGCAGGGGCTCAGCAGCAAGGGAAAAACCCGGGGAAAAAACAGCGGGAAAAGAAGGGTCGAGCCACAGCTGTTTGGAGCACAGGTTCAGCAGACATCAATCACCCGGAAAACTGGTCTATGGTAGAGGAGTGTCAATAAGGTCAACGCACTGGGAAACCATCCATGCACAAGGGACGACATAAAGAAGAGGTGGAACGACTTGCGGGGGAAGGTACGTTCCATGGCATCACAACATCAACTTGCAGTACAGAAGACTGGCGATCGTCCCTCTCCTCTTCCACCTGAATACAGCGACTGGGAGGAGAAGATCTTGTCTATCCTGCACCCAGAGGGCCTCACTGGACTCAATGGAAGATTGGACTCTGGTAAGTCATATATACTCCCCTACCATTTGATACGTCAGTAATGCATTTCTCACCCTACCCTGGTCACTACCACTAAACACCCTATTCTATACACATCCCCAATACACCCATACCCATATCCCCTGCATGCCCACACCTTCCCACTAACCCCCAAACCATCCCTGTATGCACATTGACCATCCCCGGCATGTAATGTAGGCTACACTACATTACCCACAAATCATCACCAAACCCTCAACTAACAATGCATGACACCCATCCCTAAGGGCCCCTGCATGCAGATTATTGGGGATGTAAGCACACCAAACAGATGGCAAGTGATTGAAGGGATATGGCAATAACAAGATAGGGGGCAGAAGACAGGAGATTTACATGGCAATGGCAACAACTATTAGATAAACACATCTACCACAACTATGATACAAAGGGACAGTACTGTCAATGCCATTTCCCCTCTAGCACTACTACAACAAATCATCCACTTGCAACAATGCCCATACATTGCAGGAGTCACAAAACAATATTTTTACTACCACACAGGAACCACTGCCCATGCCACCCGGCTGGAAGTGCCAAGAAGTACCAGTCCACCAGCAGAAGGCTCCAATGATGACAGTCAAGCTGGATGTCTGGACCCAGATGACTACCCTGGCCCATCCACAGCCCTGGACAGTCACCCTCCAGAAGCTCCTCCCAGGACACCACTGACACCCCCACACCTCAGCCACCACCATCAGCTGTGGCCCAACGCCCCCACATCTGTGTCTCTAGGCCACTGACTGTCTGCCCACGTGTACAGGGACTGGAGTCACCACTCACCGCCAGGCAGGACGATGAAGGTCCCAGTGCAAGTGGGACTGGACAACCTGTGCTGGGGACACAAGCACAGGGGTCTAGGGCCATTGGGAGGGTATCGCTGGCCCAGGGGGGTGGTTCAAGGAGGGACTCGGATTCCCATGAGGCCATCTCAGAGGTCCTGGGGGCATACCACCACTCCCAGGACAGGATGGGACAGATCCTGGCCACATTGCAGGAGAACCAGAGGCTGCAGGTGGCACACCAGCAGGAGGCCATGGAGCAATGGAAACAACTGAATGCCAGCATGGCCTCTATTGCAGGAGTGCTGCTGAGGATGCCCAACATCATGCTTGAGTCCTCCACCCACCAGCAGGCCCCTTCCACTAGCCATGATACAGCCCAGCCCTCAACATCAGCAGCAGCTAGTGGAATGGTGGCCCTGCTAGAGGACTAAAAGGCCACCAGCACCCCTTTCCCTGTAGCCCAGGAACCCCCTCGCAAATGTGGCCGGAGATCCAGACAACCCAGTGACACTGTAGCCAAGACCAAACCCACCGCCAGGAAGTGAGTCTGCCCTGAAGTGCCACCCTTGTGTGCAAACTGAGCCACCTTGTTGACTATCCACTGACATATCTCAATTTTCCTATGGCCCCATGGACACTGCCCTTGTGCTACCAGCAGCTGTGGACATTAAACTGAGTATATCGTTCATCATCTGCCCACTCCCTGGCACTGTCCTTTCCCTTTTGTTTCACTCCTTTAATAAACACTGTTTGATCACACCAACAGATGTTGTCATTTATTCAAAATACATGCAACTGTAAACTATCATTTATTATCAAATGTGTACATTTGCAGGGAAATGTTGCAGAGATCCAATGCTCAGAGAGGGGTATGGTAAGTTCTTGTCACAGCTCCGGCTAGGCTTGTCCACAAACATCACCTTTTCCTCCATAATGTAGCCATAGCAAAGGTGTAGGCATCACTGCAACACCTGTCAGCAACAGACATGTAACACATATTTACTACACTATACTCATAGAACATAAGCCACATATGTAGTACGAAATAAACACACAGCCCATTGCAGCACCTGATGTTAGAAGATATGTAGTAACACTCACATATGTGCCCTGCTCACTACTCAAACCTGTAACATTACACTTTGTCCAACATAATCAGGTGCAAAGGGCAATAGAAAATAAAACATATCAACAACCACAATACTGTCTAGCCATTCTAGTAGGTGAATATCACTGTTGCCCTTTGCTCAACCACTAATATTGTATCCATAGCAACTATATACATAATAATACCTCCACACAAAACCCTGATCATAAATACAAGGTAAGATAATACATACTGGGGGTCATCACAACCCTGGCGGACGGTGTTAAAGCGGCGGTAAGACCGCCAACAGGCCGGCGGTAAAAAAATGGGAATTATGACCATGGCGGAAACCGCCAACAAAGACCGCCACTTTAACACTCCGACTGCCACGGCGGTACAGACAAACAGCTTAGCGGTTACCGCCAACAGACAGACGGGAGACAATGTACCGCCCACAGTATCACAACCTACCAATCAGCCACCTTTTCTGGGGCGAATTCACTGCGGATAAAAACACGGCGGAAACAGCCTTTTCAAAGGGAAAACGCTCACCTCTACACACCCCACGAGGAAAGACGACACCATGGAACCGGAACTCCAAATTCTCCCTGCGATAGTCTTCCTGCTCCTAAACGACCATCATCAACTCCAGCGGCGAAGACAACGGTGAGTACTGCACCTACGACATAGGGGAGGGGGAGGCAAAAGTCAGGGACACACACACACAACACCCCCACCCCCACCCCGACCCTCACCCACTACAACACACACACCAATGCATATCCAAACATTACAGTAACAACCCCCAACCCCCACGGAAGAATGCAAAGACAAAAGGAAATGAGTTCAACCATTGTAATATATCAAAATACAGTAACCAAATATATACAGATATAATTACACATTCAACAAAATATACATCACGATTAGTAGTGCAGGTAATGCACCATTCATTGTCCGTGGACCACTGGGCCCAAAATGCATGGGCGAGGCCCACATCAGATATCTGATCAAAACGGAGAGAACACTGCTGGGGCATCAGATAGAAATATAACAGGCACCTCAGGGGGAAGGGAAGGGGGTCACCTCATCCGGATGAGTGCACCACGCCAGATCCACGAGGGGGCTCCATGCCCATTGATGTATCCTGGGGAGTGCAAAGCCACTGTCTCTCAAGTCTCTACAGTGGGTGGGTTGCCCACTGTACCATCCTGGGGAGTGCAAAGCCACAGTCTCTCAAGTCTCACAAGTGGGTGGTTTGCCCACTGTACCATCCTGGGGAGTGCAAAGCCACAGTCTCTCAAGTCTCTACAGTGGGTGGGTTGCCCACTGTACCATCCTGGGGAGTGCAAAGCCACAGTCTCTCAAGTCTCTCCAGTGGGTGGTTTGCCCACTGTACCATCCTGGGGAGTGCAAAGCCACAGTCTCTCAAGTCTCTACAGTGGGTGGGTTGCCCACTGTACCATCCTGGGGAGTGCAAAGCCACAGTCTCTCAAGTCTCACAAGTGGGTGGTTTGCCCACTGTACCATCCTGGGGAGTGCAAAGCCACAGTCTCTCAAGTCTCTACAGTGGGTGGGTTGCCCACTGTACCATCCTGGGGAGTGCAAAGCCACAGTCTCTCAAGTCTCTCCAGTGGGTGGTTTGCCCACTGTACCATCCTGGGGAGTGCAAAGCCACAGTCTCTCAAGTCTCTACAGTGGGTGGGTTGGCCACTGTACCATCCCAGGAAGTGCAAAGCCACAGTCTCTCAAGTGGATAACAGTCTCCACTGGTTCTGGAGGGGGACTGGTGCCCAGAGTGCTTCATCCTGTTAAGGACAGATGGAGTGGATGCATGTCTCCACTGGTTCTGGAGGGGGACTGGTGCCCAGAGTGCATCACTCTCCCCGTGACGGTCCCAGTTGCGTCACTGCCCCTGCCGCTCATGGGCTAGCAGTGCTTGAGTTGGCGGTCCTTGCCCTGTTCAGCGGTGCTTGCCCTGTTCAGCGGTGCTTGAGTATGCAGTTTCTGACCTGTTCAGCGGTGCTTGCCCTGTTCAGCGGTGCTTGAGTTGGCGGTTGTTGCCCTGTTCAGCGGTGCTTGCCCTGTTCAACGGTGCTTGCCCTGTTCAGTGGTGCTTGAGTTTGCAGTTTCTGACCTGTTCAGCGGTGCTTGCCCTGTTCAGCGGTGCTTGCCATGGCGGTCTTTGCCCTGTTCAGCGGTGCTTGCCATGGAGGTCTTTGCCCTGTTCAGCGGTGCTTGCCCTGTTCAGCGGTGCTTGCCATGGCGGTCTTTGCCCTGTTCAGCGGTGCTTGAGTTTGCAGTTTCTGACCTGTTCAGCGGTGCTTGCCATGGCGGTCCTTCATTGCCCAGCTGGGCTGGGGCTGGCGGTCCTTCATTGGGCAGCTGCGCTGTGGCTGCCGGGGCCCTCCTGGGCAGCTGGGCTGTGGCTGGCAGTGGCCTCCTGGCCACTGACGATGGGGCTGCCCTCCTGGGCACTGACTCTGGCGGTGGCCTCCTGGCCAGTGACGATGGGGCTGGCGGTGGCCTCCTGGGCAGCGGGGATGATGGAGGTCTTCTCCAGCGTGCTGCTCCTCCCAGACTTTGGCGATTTCTTCTGCCCCTTCCCCACCTTGGGAGGAGTCACAGCTGAGTGGACACTCCCCCCGGGACCTTTGTGAGCGGCTTTGCTGGCTGGAGTCTTCCCCCACTCCCGCAGGGCACTGTCCAACTTCTGGTGCTTCACAGGGGGGAGGACTGGCTGTGCTGTGGCTCCGTGTCACACTGGCTGCCCTGGTACCCAGTGCACTCCACATACCTCTAACAACAGGCACCACTGGTCCCGGAGATTTTTTGGCTGAGGTGCTAGTACGGGACCTATGAATTGGAGGGGGGGTGGGAAAGAGGCCAAGCCTGGTCAGGAAAAGTTTCTTAGGAACACTGGGACGGGTAGCTGGAGGGGGTCTGGGAGTGGAGGAAGAGGAGGTGGTTGTAGGAGGTGTAACTTTTGTGGCTTTGGGCGCAGGTGCATGCGCTGGAGGCTGTCGTGAGGTGGATGTATGTTGGGTGGGTGTGTGCCTGCGTTTGTGTACTTTGGGAGGGGGTGTCACAGACACACTGGGAGAGGACACAGGGGACGTGTAAATGGTAGTGGGGGTGGTGAGTGCAGGTGAGCGGGGTGTGGTGGTGCGGGACCTAGTGGCTGTAGTGGTAGTGCATGCAGGTGAGAGTGTAGACGAGACTGGGAGGGAGGAGGGAGACGACGACGAGGGGGACACAGTGGAGGCAGTGGATGTTGCTGTGACTGTTTGTGTGTGATGCTTGCGTGAGTGCCTGTGGGATGTGTGGTGCTTATGTTTGCCTGAGCTTCCCTTGTGTGTTGACGTGTGTGCATGCTGGTCTGATGGTGTGCTTGGGATAGGCTGGGGTACAGGGGATTGGGTCTGGGTGGAGGAAGTTGGAGGGGGGAGGCTAGAGACAGGGACAATGGCTGCCATCAGTGCTGAGGCCAGAGTTTGCAGGGTTCGATGAAGGGCAGCCTGACCAGAATGAATGCCCTCCAGGAATGCATCTGTGTGTTGCAATTCCCTTTCTACACCCTGGATGGCATTCAAAATGGTAGACTGCCCAACAGTGAGTGACCTGAGGAGGTCAATGGTCTCCTCACTGAGGGCAGCAGAGGTGACAGGGGCAGGGGCTGAGGTGCCTGGGGCGAAGGTGATGCCCACCCTCCTGAGGGGCTGCTGAGAGGGCAGTGCTGGTAGGGGGGGTGGCAGCTGTACCTGTAGAAGTGGGGGGCACAGATTTTGCCACCACCACAAGGGAGCTCCCATCGGAGGACGAGTCCGTGTCGCTGGTTGCAGATCCTGTGACTGCCGTGAAGCTCCCCTCGCCCTCCGTCCCACTGGTGTATTCAGAGTCCATGGTGTGGCCCTCCATGGCCATGTGGGATGCAGCTCCCTCGTGCTCCGGTGCCACTGTACCTCCGCCTGATGATGCTGATGCACACAAGAACAGGGAGACCACAAAAAGGGGTGGGGACGACAGAAGAAAGACAGGTTGAGTGCAGGGCTTACCGCTACCGTTGGCGGACAATACAGACACAGCAGCCCCCTGCACTACGCCGCGCTGTTGGGCTCTACAGATGCAGTACCTGGGATATGGCCTACATGGCTATGGTGGACATCTGCACTCATAGATGACACAGGGGCATGTATACCTTTACTTGGCACTCTACAGAGGTGGGGTGGAGTGCCACATGGCCTGCATTACGGAGGGGCCTAGCCTACGGAACACGCCCTGTCCTAGTGGAACCCACAGCCCTCCTCCCCCACCCAGACACCTTCACTGCACGCAAAGTCCGCAGAATTATGTTGTACTCACCCCCTTGTGTCTGCTGTGATGCCCTCAAGCGCCCATCAAACTCAGGGTAGGCCATTGCCAGGATCCGGAACATCAGGGGGGTCATGGTGCGACGGGCACCCCTCCCACGTTGGGAGGCCATCCCCAGCTGAGCCTCCGCCGTCTTCTTTCTCCAGCGGCGAATGTCCTCCCATCTTTTCCGGCAGTGGGTCCTCCGTCTATGGTGGACCCCCAGGGTCTGGATGTCCTTGGCGATGGCACGCCAAATATCCTTCTTCTGGTGGGCGCTGACCTACATGAAATGTACAGGGGAAGAAGAGAAGTCATTAGCAACTGCACCGTCGAAGTGAGTGGCCCACATCCCTAGCCTTGCCATGTGGCACATGCATTCACAGTCCTTCATGCACGAAGAACTGTGGCCCCTTCCTTCTTACAACCAGCCCTCTACACTCAGGCATAGCCCATACAACTTGCTCCTTGTGCACTTACCTGTTGGTCTGGAGGTCCGTAGAGTAGCGTGTACTAGGGGAGGACCCCGTCCACGAGCTTCTCCAACTCCTGTGCAGTGAAGGCTGGGGCCCTTTCCCCAGACGCACGAGCTATTGTCTCTTCCAGACCGAGGTCACAGCAGCACTTGCAGTGTAGGTCCTCTCCAGTCGAAGATCAGGTATTGAGTGATTCAACAGATAGAAAATGGCGCTGACGTCCGCGGCGGTGCGTATCATCACCACCGGCGCACTTCGTCATTGGCTCCTGGGACCCATAGGGTCCAATGTTAACCAATGCAGCATTGCGCCGCGTTCTTCGTCCACCTACCGCGACGGTGTACAACACCAGCGCAGTTACCTCATATCCCATTGTCCCAGTTTAGAGGTCAGGCAGCCGCCATTTCAGGGGCCCACATGGCTTCATTTTCAACTGCGTCACACATACCTAGGCCTAGACTCAACACACATGCAGGCAACTTTTTGGATTATGTTTCGTGTTCTGTGTAGACTGTGGGTAGATACCTCTGAGTTGTTTGACTCTGTGGTCGCTGTTGTCCTTCCTATTCACCGTCCGCTGGGACATGTGAGGAGATGGCGGAATCCTCCGGTGTACCGACCGCTGGTGGACCTGTTGACAATGGAGGAGCGACATTTAATCATCACCTACAGGTTTGACCGTGCCACAATCCAGGAACTGTGTACCCAGTTGGAGCCTGACCTGATGTCAGCAATCCGCCATCCCACAGGGATCCCCCCTCAAGTGCAGGTGCTATCAGTGCTCCATTTCCTTGCAAGTGGGTAATTTCAAACAACAGTGGCCATGGCATCAGGGATGTCCCAGCCTATGTTTTCCAACGTGTTGTCCAGAGTGTTGTCTGCCCTGCTGAAACACATGCGGAGCTACATCGTTTTCCCTCAGGTGGAGGATTTGGCTACAGTTAAAGATGACTTCTATGCCCTTGGACATATCCCTAACATAGGTGCCATTGATGGGACCCATGTAGCTCTGGTCCCCCCCCACAGGAGTGAACAGGTGCACAGGAACCGGAAGAGTTATCATTCGATGAATGTTCAGATGGTATGTTTGGCAGACCAGTACATCTCCCAGATAAATGCTATGTTCCCTGGCTCTGTGCATGACGCCTACATCCTGCAGAATAGCAGCATCCCTTATTTGATGGGTCAACTCCAGAGGCACCGGGTGTGGTTATTTGGGGACTCTGGTTACCCAAACCTGTCATGGATACTGACCCCAGTGAGGAATCCCAGGACCAGGGCAGAAGAACGCTACAATGAGGCCCATGGGCAGACTAGGAGGGTGATCGAATGCACCTTCGGCCTCCTGAAGGCCAGGTTCAGGTGCCTCCATATGACAGGTGGTTCCCTATTTTACTCACCAAGGAAGGTGTGCCAGATCATCGTGGCCTGCTGTATGCTTCACAATCTGGCTTTGCGACGACAGGTGCCTTTTCTGCAGGAGGATGGTCCAGATGACGGTGTTGTGGCAGCTGTGGAGCCTGTGGACAGTGATGAGGAGGAAGCAGAGGAAGAAGACATTGACAACAGGGACTCAGTTATCCAGCAATATTTCCAGTGACACAAAGGTGAGAACACATTCATGCCTACTACAAGTACTTTCACACTTCTACCTCTAACCTGTCTGTCGATTTCAACCAGTATATGGTAACTGAGTTGTACATTTCCATTACGGTTTCACAGGTGTGTCATCTGCTTAGATTCCTCATGGACTTGAGATATGTGACATAGGTATGTTGACATTACATTTGAGAACTGATTTTTTCACTGTCATTGCTAATACACATTTTCATAATCACAGACTGACTCCAGATTGTTTTGTGCTTCAAGGGTGTTTATTGAAGTGCTAAATATTGGAGGGGGTGGTAAAATGGTGATGGGTGATGGTGGAGGAATGTCCATGGCAGAGTCCAGTCTATTAGTCTCACAGGTGCACTGCCTATATGGGCATATGAAGTGGAGCTGGGGCAGTTCCAATATGGACAGGGGTTACAAAGTGGGACAGTGGGATGACAATCAGGGTGGTCTCATTTCTTGGCAGGGGTCTTGGCATCGTGCTCTGTCCTGTTCCTGGATCTCAGGGATCGCTTGCGGGGTGGTTCTCCGTCTGCAGGGGGTGGGGTGCTGGTGTGGTGGTCCTGTGGCGGTGCCTCCTGTCCACTAGCGCTGGCGGAGGTGGTGGGCAGTTCTTCGTCCATGCTAGTGTCAGGGGTCCCTTGGAGTGCCATGGTGTCCCTCCTGGTGTTAAGTATCTCCTTCAGCCCCCCTACGATGGTGCCCAGGGCGGTGCTAATGGTTCTGAGTTCCTCCCTGAAGCCCAAATACTGTTCCTCCTGCATGCGCTGGGTCTCCTGAAACTTGGCCAGTACCGTTGCCATCGTCTCCTGGGAGTGGTGGTAGGCTCCCATGATGGAGGAGAGGGCCTTGTGGAGAATGGGTTCCCTAGGCCTGTCCGCCCCCTGTCGCACAGCAGCCCTCCCAGTTCCCCTGTGTTCCTGGACCTCTGTCCCCTGGACCGTGTGCCCACTACCACTGCCCCCAGGTCCCTGTTGTTGTTGGGGTGGTGGGTTATCCTGGGTTCCCTGTAGTGGTGGACACACAGCTGATTGACGTGTCCTGGGTACAGAGGTATGGGCCCGCTGGGTGGGTGCTGTGCTGGTGTTACCAGAGGATGGAAGGTCTGTGTTGGCCTGTGACTGGGTGTGGGGAACTGACTGTCCCGAGGCGGAGTAGAGATGTCTGGACGCTCCTGTCTGGTGACGTTGGGTAGTGGTCCTACAGGGGTATAAAAGCATGATTATTGCATCTGTGTGTGTCATGGTGTGCAATGGGTGGGTGAGCGTGTACCCCAGTGCTAGCATTCCTGTGTGGAGGCTTGTGTGATGATGGTTGAGGGGGGTGTTATGGGAATGTGCAGTGGGCATGCTTTAGTGATGGGTGTCCATGCTTTGTTGTGTCATGCAGGGCTTGGTGTTGGGATGGGTGGTTTGTGTTAGTAGTACATATGTGAGGAGTTGGAGTGATAGGGGAGGGGGTAAGGGTGGGGGTCTGTGATAGCATGCAGGTAGGGGGGGGGGGATATGATAGTTAAGATTTGACTTACCAGAGTCCATTACTCCACCGACTCCTCCGAGGCCCTCAGGATGCATAATAGTCAAGACCTGCTACTCCCATGTTGTTAGTTGTGGGGGAGGAGGTGGGGGTCTGCCGCCAGTCCGCTGTACCGCGATGTTGTACCTGGAGACCATGGAACGCACCTTCCCCCGTAGGTCGTTCCACTTCTTCCTGATGTCGTCCCGATTTCTTGGGTGCTGTCCCACTGCATTGACCCTGTCGACTATTCTTCACCATAGCTCCATCTTCCTAGCTATGGAGGTGTGCTGCACCTGTGATCCAAATAGCTGTGGCTCTACCCGTACGATTTCCTCCACCATGACCCTGAGCTCCTCCTCCGCGAACCTGGGGTTTCTTTGCCGTGGCATGGGGTGGTGTAGGTGATGTGTGGGGTGGTGTATGTGGTGATGAGTGTGGTGATATGTAGTGGTGTGTGGTGTTTTGTGCATGAAGTAGTGTGGGTGATGGTGTTGTGTGCCTCTTTATGGTGGGGTTGTCAATGCTGTGCTGTCTCTCTGGCCTTCGTCTAAATTTTTGGTCGTAAGGGTTTGTGGGTGATGTGGGTGTGTGTTTTATATAGTATTGATTGTGTGGGAGTGGTGTGTGTATGTGTATCAGGTGTGTGTATTTCGAATTGTCCAATGTGGCGGTGTTTTGGAGATGTGTGTGTATTTTGAGCGCGGTGGTGTGTACCGCCAATGGAATACCGCGGTTGGAAGACCGCCGCGTGGATTCGTGGGTCGTGATAGCATGGGCGTGTTTCTGTTGGCATGACGGTGGAGGTTTTGTTTTCGCCAGTTTATCACTGACCTTTGGTGTGGCGGACTTGTGTAGGTGTCTGAATTTTGGCGGATTCCGAAATGTGGGTCATAATAGCTGTGGCGGAATTCCGCGGCGGTGTATTGGCGGTCTTCTGCACGGCGGTAAGCGGATTTTACCGCCAATGTTGTAATGACCCCCACTGTCTCATGCAGCAATTGGTGCAGTGTAAAACAACAGTAAGCAGTCTGAATATCATTCAGCAGATGGCCAACAGTGGGCCAACAATGGGTCCCCTCAAAATCTGACATACACACACTCCTCCCCACACACCACAATGTAGGTACAATGTAGGTACAATGTCCACCAGCAACTGAAATCCTGCCCAGTGTTCAGATTCACAGTGCAACATTTACCTGTTACTCATTGGAAGCTGATTCCTGGAGTCCACATCTTCCCCCTGTCTTTCTCCATCACTGTCCTCTATTTGGGGGGTCCCAAGGATGGCAGTGCTCCATCCTCCACTTCCAGTAGTGGGACATGTCTCCTGAGGGCCAAATTGTGCAACATACAGTAGGCTAGTATGATCTGACACACCTTGTTTGGGGAGTAGCACAGGGATCTTCCGGACATGTGCAGGTGCCTGAATCTGGCCTTCAGAAGCCCAAAGGTCCTCTCAATCACTCTTCTGGTACGACCATGGGCATCATTGTACCGGTTTCCTCCCCCCAACATGGGATTTCTCACAGGTGTCAGCAGCCATTGCATGTTAGGATAGCCAGGAAGAAGGGTTAAGATAGCACATGAAGCAGTGGTACAAAGCCAAACATGAGAAAGTCAAATAGCACTGCAAATCTGTCACATGCACACTCACCTACTAGCCAGGCTCTCTCTCCCTGTGGTTGTACCATGAGTTGTGGGACACTGCTGTTCCTAAAAATGTAGGCGTCATGGACTGCTCCAGGGAATCTTGCTGCCACCTGTGAAATGTATTGAGCTGAAAGATACACCACCTGCACGTTTATAGAATGGAAGTTTTTGTGATTCCGATAAACTTGCTCAGTGGCTCTGGGGGGGCATAAGGGGAATATGTGTGCCATCAATTGCACCAATTACATGAGGAATGTTGGCTATAGCATAAAAATCAGACTTAACAGTGGTAAAATCTGCCCTTTGTGGAAACTGTATGTAACTCTGGAGGTGTTGCCACAAGGCTGTCAGGACATTTCCCAAGATGTGGCTGAACATTGGTTGTGACACACCGGATGCCAAGCCCACAGTCGCCTGAAAGGACCCAATAGCCAAAAAATGTAGGACAGGGAGGGCGTGGCCAAGATGGTGGCGTGAGCGAACGTGTGTTTCCGAGCTCTGCCGCCCAGGCCTTTCCAGCTACAGCGTGGCCTCTTAGGAGTGGCCGCCCGGCGTTCGGAGGACGCAGAGATGCCCTGCGGGTGGAACCGGGGGATCGGCCGGGTGTCTTGCAGCCCGGCGGGAGCAGCTGGGCCAAGAGGCGGTGCAGGCCTAGGCTGTGCTCGAGTGCCACGGGAGCGGCGGCCAGGAGCTGCGGCAGCGAGGGGCGGCCGAGCAGGAGGCGACGGGCCGTGGGCCCATTCCGGACTCGAGCAGAATGTTGGCCCCGGAGGAGTCGGTGGCAGCAGTCGGGCCGCAGAGGTACGGAGCCAGGGGAGGGGGCCACACTTGGGAGGTGGCAGCACGTGGCATCGACCTACCGGCGCCGCAGTGATCGTCTGGCCCCGAGGGCGGCAAAATGGAGATGGAGCTCCCGTGGTCCCTTAGGACTTTGAGGGGCAGTGGGCCCCGTCATGCTCAAGGTAGGAGGCGGAACTGCGGCTCGGCAGGACATTTCGTCCCATGCCGCGATGTAACTGGGCTGGTGGCGGTCCTCTGGGTTTTGGTCGTCGTGGGCTGTCCCCTGGTGGGCCCCGCAACAGAGACAGGACGACACGGGGAGCCAGCCCTGACGGGGCAGAGGAGGTGAGGACAATCGCTTCGCCTTGGCTGGGTCGAGAGCCCGGGGCCGGAGCGGGCGGCGCTGGTGAGTGGTAGTGACCTTGCAGGGCAGCCAGACGACTGAGCAGCATAGAGGACTGCGACGGGTGCTGGTTTCCTCTCGACGACGGCTGTTGAGCAAGACTCTGATGGCGTCCTCCAAGCTGAAGAAAGACCAGTCGTGAGAGAGATGCTGACAAGGTCTCACCCTCCACAGGGCAAGCCGGCTGAGGGGGCTACCTTAGCGAGAGGGCCAGATGACCGGGGCAAAGTGGAGGACGATGGAGGGGCTCCAGTCACGAAAGGTTTTCTCACCTCTTTTTTTGACTCTCTCAGGATGGATCTGCAGGAGCTGCTTAGAGACATTTCTCAGGAGATGCGGGAAATGCGAGCGGACATTACGTCGCTCGGGAAAGGTTGTCGAGTATGGAAGACAACGAGATCTCCCGGGGGAAAGAGGTCAAACAATTGAAACAGGAGGTCTTGCGTCTTCGTGAGCAGCAGGAGCTTGTGCAGATTGCGACAGAGGATTTAGAAAATCGCTTTAGAAGGCACAACATTCGGGTTCAGGGAGCCCGGCAGAAGGGGGAGACATTAGAGAGTTCGTCACGGCGCTATTCCGCTCCATCCTGGGTCCCGATGATTCACAAGAGATCACATTGGACCGGGTCCACAGAGCAGGCCGGATGGGGGGAGCAAGTGAGCGCCCACCGGATATCTTAGCTTGTCTGCACAATTTTATGTCTAAAGAAAGTATTCTGCAGAGAACGCGCAACCTTCCTAAGGTCCAGTTTAGAGGGTGCACGCTACAGCTGTTCCAGAACCTCTCGTTGCGGACATTGCAGAGGCGACGAGAACTTAAGCCCATCACAGAACACCTTCAGGCGCACTCTACGCCCTACACCTGGGGTCACCCCTTTCGCCCTGTGTTCCGCTGGGGAGACCAGCTGCGCCAGGTGAAATCGCTGCAGGAAGCTCGTCAGATCCTAAGTCTGGAGGAGACGGAGCGGAGTGCCGGGCCGCGTGAAGAAGCTGCTCCCGAGGAACACCCGCGATGCCGGCGGAAAGAGAAGAAACGGAGGCAACAGAGGCCGTCTACGACCGAACAAGCGCTGGAGAGACAGTCTGTATTGAACAGCCTCGTGGCGGGGGCAAGTGCCTAGACACAGACAGTCCTTAAGGGTCGTTGCAGTGGTTTGGGGTCGTTTGAGAGTGTTGGTGAAGCTGCTGGAGTTGGGTCTGGGTGGTGGGGTCTCTGGGTGACGAGTGACAACCTTGTGAGGTGTGGTCGACTCCTGTCTGGAACTTGCCTCTTTTTGGACGTTCGATAGAGGACTTGTGTGAGTTAGATGTACACCTGTTGTGTACCTTTGTTTTATGTTGTTGTGCTTCCTCTGGAAATCTCGGGTGCCCGAGACATGATCACTGCTCTTTTGTGGGTGGGCCCTCCTCTGGGTGGGAAGCAGAGGCTGCCCCTGGGTGGAGGCCTCCTGTTGACGAGTTTCATCCCCTCAATTACTAATGTCCTTTAAGTGTTTGAGCCTTAATGTTCGGGGGCTTAATAGTCCCGCCAAGAGGTTGCCAATCCTCTCTACCCTTGAGCGACCTGAGAGCCATATATGTTTGCTGCAGGAAACGCACTTGTTGTCCACAGACACTTATCGTATGCGCTCCAGGTGGTTTCCCCGACAATTTTGGTCTTCTGCGCCTACGAAGCATGCTGGGGGGCGATCTTGATCTCGAGGGCCTTTCCTGAGGAGGTAATTGCTAAGATACATGAGGTTAGGGGTAGGTTCCTGGCCATTAGAGTGCACGTCGAGTCATTCCACTTCACAACCGCTACACTATACGCCCCCAATGAACAGCAAGAATCATTCATGAGACAAGCTATATCCCCCATGCTCGCTACACCGGACAGGGCTATACTTGTAGGGGGTGACTTCAATTTGGTTATGGACAATGATTTGGACCGCTCTGGACAACATTTTGGGCAGACTGGGTGCTGACTCTGGCGGGGCGACAGTGGCTGGCTGAATGTGACTTGGAGGACGTCTGGAGGAGGGCACACCCGACTCTCTGGGACTATTCATTCTACTTGGCGTCCTTCAAAACTTACACGCGCATAGATTTTTTTCTGGCCTCCTCAGAGCTTATTTCTCGAGTCAGGGAGAGTGCGATTGAGATCACGCCCCTATTACCTTGGTGGTCCGCCTTGATGGTGGGTGAGCTCGGGTTCCGAGTTGGCGTTTTAGGGACACTATGCTACAGTCTCGGCCGGTGGAGTAGGCGCTGCAACGAGGGATTCTTGACTATCTTAGTCACAATGACGATGGGAGAACTAGCTTGGAGACACTTTGGGAGGCGCTGAAGGCTGTTATCCGGGGGGAAGTGATATCACTCTCGGCCAAGGATAATAAAGCTAGGAGAGAGCTGAGAGAGATGCTAGAACAGAAAGTGTCGGCCTTAAAGCGCTCTCACAAGCATACGGGTGCCCCCAGGGTGTGGAGGGAGTTGGAGAAGGCACGCCAACAGCTGAAATGGCTCGATTGGAATCGGGCGGAGTATGCGGTTGCCCGGCTTAAACATAAATTTTACATAGGGGGGTAATCACTGTGGGAAACTCCTTGCCCACAAATTGAGAGCCCAACGATCGGCCAATGCTATAAAGATGGTGCGTTCCCCCTCTCGGGGGGAGCACGGACAGATCAGCAAATAGCTGAGGTGTTTGCTGATTTTTATAGAGAATTGTATGCAGCTCCGTGAGCAAGACGCGGCCTCCCTTGACCAGCCCATACGAATAGAGGAGGTGATCGCGGCGATTCCTTGCCTTACGTTGGGAGGTCACCTGGTCCTGATGGCTTTACTGTGCTTTTCTGTAAGACTTTTTGCTCTGAGTTGGCCCCGCTTTTGGTGCGGCTCTTTAACTCCTTCTTACTAACAGGATCCCTCACGCCTAGCATGTTAGAGGCTACCATTACGGTCATACAAAAGCCTGGGAAGAACCCGGTGGACTGTGGTTCGTACCAGCCTATCTCGCTCCTAAATATTGATGCCAAGTTATTCACGGGTATTCTAGAGCGGTGCCTTAATCCCTATATGCCTGGACTCATTGATCCGGATTAGGCGGGTTTCATTCCCCATCAACAGTGCGGTGACAACACGAAGCGGCTCCTACACTTAATAGATAAAACTAATAGATCCCATAGGAAGGCGCTCCTCCTCTCCATAGACGCGGAGAAAGCATTCGATCGGATGCATTGGCCTTATCTTCTCCGGGTGCTGGAGCGCTTTGGGGTTGGACCGGCATTTTGGACCTGGATTCAGTGTATTTATAGTGCGCCTATGGCCGCAGTCCGCGTGAATGGGGCTTGGTCACTTGTTTCCAAAAGGGCGGAGGACGAGGCAGGAGTGTCCGCTCTCCCCACTCCTGTTTGCACTTTACATGGAGCCCCTCGCTCAGTGTCTCCGTGATGATACTCATATCTCCGGCGTCAAGTTTGGGGGAGACCACCACTTCATTGGTCTCACTGCCTGCGCTCATGGAGGCCCTTAGCGCGTTTAGCCGGGTGTCTGGGTTTAAAGTAAATACACAGAAATCCCAAGTCTTAAGTTTGTCAATTTTACCAGCGCATGAAGAGGCCTTACGGGCTTGATACCCCTTTATATGGTCAACATCCCATGTGCCTTACCTGGGCATTGCCCTGGCAACATCGGCGACAAGAACGTCTAGCATGAACTATTCTTCCCTATCCCGGGATTTACTGAGGGACCTGGAGAAGTGGGGGAAACACGGACTCTCCTGGTTCGGCAGGGTCTCCGCGATCAAGATGACAGTCTTGCTGCGCATACTCTATGTGTTTCAGACGCTCCCTTTGACCCCGCCGCAGTGCACCATAGCGACACTCCAGTCAGCGATCTTGAAATTCATATGGGGGGAAAGCCCGCTCGGATGCCGCGCCATGTCCTGTACCATCCTAAGGAGGAGGGGGACCTAGCTGTTCCTTGTCTGCTGAGGTATTTTCAAGCTGCCCAGCTGCACTACTTGCTGGAGTGGAGTCGACCACTCATCGAAATGCACTGGTGTTTTATGGACCAGGCGGTGGCCGGGTCTGATATCTGGAAGGAGCCCTGGCTCCGGCGTAGGCATAAAGCATCAGGGCTTTATTCCTCTCCGGTGATGGGTACGACGTTCCGGGTGTGGGATGCTGTGGCAGTGAAGCAGGGTTTGACGACCTTCCCCTCCCCGATGTCCCCGATTTGCGAGAACCCTGACTTCGCCCAGGGTCTTCAGGTGGAGCGCGCTGGTATGAAGGGGGCTGCAAAAGGGTTGGCAGCATATTTGATGCGGATGGAGTAATTGCCTTTGATCAGATGAGGGAGACTTATGGGCTCACGGAAGCAGACAGGCTGACGTACTACCAAGTTCGGCACTGGGCCCTCCAGCCGGCGATCAGGCCGTTGGTAGCTAGACCGCTGGCTCCGTTTGAGAAATGGCTTATGGGAAAGAAATATGACAAACGGATGATTTCGGAATTGTACAAACTCTTACAGGCGGAGATGCAGCCTGCTAAAACCAAGGGGCCGAGGAGATGGGGGGAAGAGTTGGGGAGGGAGCTAACAGAGGAAGAGTGGGAGAGTGTTCACTATAGAGCGCATCATACAGCCTACAACACGTCAGGGACAGAGACTGCCTACAAGCTCGCCACTTATTGGTACTATACCCCGGCTAGGGTGAATGCATGGGTGTAAAGTCTGACCTTTACTGGAGGGGTTGTGGCAGCACTGGCACACTTACACACCTACTATGGCACTGTCCCAAGTTAAACAGATACTGGAAAGGTATTCTTGATGATATATTTCAGACAGAGATTCCTAGATTCCCGTCACCTGGGCCTACCCAACCCTCTTACCTTTCCTCTTCGCTCGCGGAAGGGACGGCAGATGGCTCTGGCTCTTAACGCAGCGTTACAGGCGATACTAGCTCTTTGGGGTTCGGACAGGGTCCCGACTTACACCTCCTGGCTATATAAGCTCTGGTTCATCTTGGCAATGGAGAAACTAACATTGGCATCTAGGCAGAGGGTGGGAGAGGTATGCGAAATTTGGAGGCCGTTCATCAAGATTCTCTCCGCAGAATTCAACAAATTAACTTGCCCTGCATACCTAAGGGTGTTGGGGCTGCTGGGGGATGCCTGATGAGAGGAGGGTAACTGGTGCAGAGGAAAGGAGATGGGACTGGGCTGCTCCTGGGGAACGGGAGACAAGGGGGGCAGTAAGAGAGGCACTACTGGGGTCTGCAGGGGGAAGCACAGTTTTTTATTTTGTATTGTGTGTTGTGGTTTGTTTTTTAGTTTCTAATCTCCTCATAGACTGGCTGTCTGGACATCTGGGTTATGGGCGATGGCCTCCAAGAGACAGGCTCTGGAGATAAGGGAACGTGCTTCATTATGTCTGTTGGCTTTCGTTACAGGCCCGTCTGTTAGCATGTGTGGCAGGCTTTCCTGCGAAACTTGATTGCCGGCCGATTCGGATGTAGGCACAGAGCTCTGTATTTGGTCTGTCTATGTTATATACCAATAAACAGATCTGATCCATAAAAATGTAGGACAGATAGTACCAGTACTGTGGGAGGGATAGCATATGGGTTTCGTTTGGCAGGCAGTATATCAGACTCCAATTGGAAACACAGCTCACAAATTGTGGCCGGGTTCAGCCGATAGCTGATGACAATGTGGCGCTCTTCCATGGTAGCCAGGTCAACAAGGGGACTGTACACTAGTGTAGCCCTCCCTCTCCACATGGGTCGATGGCTATAAAGGAGCAAAACACAATTATGTGTAGAGGTCAACTGTCTAAATACAGGTATCACATACATTCATACACAACTCTGCACACATATTACTGTTGAATTTTCAGGACAGCCATTGTCTACATATATGACATGTGTACAGATTGGTATGCCAGGGACATATACACCTGTAGGCATACGTGGTACCATTATATTGGTCATGGCATGTGTAATTTCACCATTTGGACACTCGTAGGTTTTACTATGCCGCCATTAACACTGTCCCTGTACTGTATTTCCACAAGTTTACCAATTAAAATGGCAGCCGCCTGTCCTGCATGTGGAGGACAGTTGGAAGTGACCTAATTCCGCTGGAGTTAGTCGTCATGGCGGTAGGCGGTCAGAACTGAAGTGCAACTCCTCATTGGTCAACATTGGTGTCTTTGTGGAACAGGGGCCAAACATGAGCACAGCTGGCGGTGATGGTGCACACTGCTGCGGTCCTCACTGCCCTTTTGTGTAGCCCTTTCCAGTGGACTCATGCACCTTGAGACGGCCACTAGTATACTGCATGTGCTACTGTGTCCTGCCTCTGGTTGAAGTAATGGCACATGCTACAGGGGAATGGGCCCCGGCCTTCACTTCAGAAGAGTTGGAGAAGCTTGTGGATGTGGTCCTGCCCCTGTAAGCCAAGCTGTATGGGCGACTAGAGGACCAGGTGAGTGGCATTATAGCGTCCTAGGAGTATGTGCCAATTCAGCAGATGCATGTGAGTGTGACTGTTGGATGTCCCAATGGATATGTGTAGTGTGATAGGCCGTATGTGTGTAGGGGCATGATTGGGAGTCATTGTTAGAGGCACAGAATGAAGTTGTGCTGTATCCCAAGTGTTAATGCGGCAGCTAAACCGACAGTAATTTTCTTCTATATGTCTCCCACGCAGGTTAGCGCTCATCAGAAGAAGGGGATGTGGTGAGCCATCGTCAAGGAAGTGCGGACCCTGGGGGTCTACAGCTGGTGGAGCACCCACTGCAGGAAGCAGTGGGAGGACCTGAGACGCTGGGCCTGGAAGATCGCAGAAGTTCAGCTAAGGACGGCCTCCAAATGAGGAAGGGGTGCGCGTCGGACCCTGACATTGGATGGGCACTTGAAGGCAGCACAGCAGCCACTAGGGGGTCAGCACCACCACTGTTCTGATTGCTCTTTGTACAGTGTAGCTGGGTACAATAGGGTGGGTAGCAAGTAGTTTCAGGGTCATAGACAGGTGTGGGCATGCAGCTGGCCCCCTAAATCACTGGGATTGTGTAGTAATCTGGGTATGGGGGAAATGTGGCCATGTAATATGTCCTATGGGTAGGCCTGTGGATCTAATGTACCACCTCTTTGATTTGTTGCATTGTAGTGGAACTGGATCACTCCCAGATTCCCATAGTCTGCCTGGATTGGGATGTAGGAACTGGATGGTGATGGGGTTGTCCAGTATAGCGTCAGTATGTCAGTGTAGTGTGGGAGCTGGATTTCCTATCATAGATACTTACCTTCATGGAGTTGGTAATGGTGAGGGATAGGTTTTGGGATGGGAATGACTGCATTTGTGCCTACATTATATATGTACAGTTATTGACAGCCTGCATCCCTTTCTTTTTCCACCCCACCCTCTGTGCATTAGCATCAACAGGTGAAGGAGCAGGGGCACCGGCGAGTGGGGATGCTGCAGCTCACGGGACCCAGGAAGCAGTGACCACCGACACCGAGGGGATCAGTGGGTTGGAGGGTGAAGGGAGCAACACAGGGAGGCCACTACCAGTGCTGGTAGTGACTCTGATACCTCCTCTGATGGCAGCTCCCTGGTGGTGGCAGACAATCTGGGACCACCCAATTCTTTGTCATCTTCCACCACCCCCGTACCAGCACCGCCCTCCCAGTAGCTACCCCCGAGTTGCCCGTGCCCGCTCACCCAGGAGGGTGGGTGTCTCCTTCGCCCCAGGTACCTCAGGCCCTGCCCCAGTCAGCCCTGCTGCCCTCATTGAGGAGGCTATTGACCTTCTGAAATCCATCTCTGTAGGGCAGACAACCATCGTGAATGCCATCCAGGGGTGGCATCCCAGATGCAGAAATGCAATGCCTATCTAGAAGGCATTCATGGTGCCATGTGTGGCCTACAGAGATCTTTTCAGGCTCTTGCCTCCTCTTTGATGGCAGCCAGTGTCCCTGGTTTTTCCGTTTCCCCCCCCACCACCACCTCTGCCCCTTCCAGCACCCCTCTCCCCTCACCCATCCCAAGCACACACGCAGACAAACATACACCCAAAACAACACAACAGAAACACAATGAGAAATACATGCACCACACATCCCACAACAAGCATGCACACACTCCACATACAACTGCAAAAACAATAACATCCACTTCCCCCACTGTGTCCCTCACCCCCTCCTCCCTGACACCTCACCACGCACACCCACATGCACCCTCAGTCACTGCTCCTGCCCCCATTAGCAGTCTCCAAAACAGCAGTCATCCACACATGTACCCCAGACACCACAACAGCACTCACCACAACAATCTTCACACACTTGCAGCACACTTACCACACCAACAGACACCACCACAACATCCATCTACACTAGCTGCCTGCCATCTCCCACTCTTTCTACCCCCCTCCCAAAACATACAAACGCTCACACTCATCCACTCAACATACATCCACCAGACATAAGCAGACTCAGCATGCACCTGCATCCACTCACAGCAAACCTATACCATCTACAACCTCCCCCTCGACCTCCACTCCCAAACCTGTCTCCAAAGTCCCTCCACCTGCACCTAAAAAGGTTTTCCTTTCCCATGTAGACCTATTTGAACCCACTGGCTCACCCCGTCTTGTCCCCAAACGTTCCCGTGGCCTCCCCAAATCCAGTGCTTCCCCTTCAAGCTCCTCCCCAGTCCTCCCTTCCCGGTCCCCTGCCCCTTCCCCAGTTAGAATATAAAATTGTAGGAGGCCTGATTCCTCTCACTCCCCCCGGTCCAAGACCACTCCCACTTCTTCCAAGGGCAAGCCTAAACACCCACCACCTCCGACTCCTAAGCCCAAATCCCCCCTTCCACCACCCTCTCACCCTGCCCCTTGAGGTGCCTGCCTGCCCCACTGATGCCCCTGCCCTGTGGAGGCCATGGTTGTGGTAGTAGTCAAGTATGTGCCTTGTTGGCACAATTGGATATTTACTATGGACTGGCCCATGGCCTTGTTTGTACATAATTTATTTTTAGTTCTCATTATCATTTAATATATCTGGCCAACAGGCATGTTGGTGCAATGATATTCCGTCATCCTGCATTTTAATATGGGAGGGTCGTGTACACAGGTATGTGCATCCATTAATTTATTTCTCTGCATGTGTCAAATAAGTATATTTCTGTACAGAATGTATACCTTGTTTGGCGTGTGTGTGCGCGTGTTTTAGGGTGTTGGTGGTTAGGGTGTGTGTATGGGTGTTGGTGTGCGTGTATGTGGGCATGGTAGTCGGTGTGGGGGATGCATGTGGCGAATGGGTGTGTAATTGTCCTCTTTCCTCCCTTGTGTGCTAGGCGCATGTACTCACCGTTGTCGTCTTCGTCGACGGTCACGGTCCTAGAGATGAATCGCAAGGATTAGCACTGGAAAGATATTGAGTTCATGCTCCATGTCGTTGTCGGCCTCGTCTGTGTCCCTACGGTGAGTGCTTCCTTTTATACAGCTGCTTTCCACCAGGTTTTGTGTGGCGGTGGTTCCGCCCCGGAAATCGTGGCAGTGTAGTGAATCGTAATACGGTGGGCGTGATGGGCCTTTCCGCGGCCTGAAGATGGCCACCACTCTCGACTGCGGGCACACTGCACTTGCGGTACAGGCGGTGAAGTGGCTGTATTGTTCACTGTACACCGCTGCACTCATAATACGGTGGTCCGCACCGCCACTGCCTGCTCGGTGGTTCAACACCACCAAACTCATAATGACTCCCAAAGTGTTCAGCTGTGTTCTGGATGATCTGCAGTTTATTTACAGAGAGCTGATTGAAATTCAGACATTGGGCATTACAGTAGTCCAGACAAGATGAAATAAGAGCTAGTATCACAGAAACCCTGAGCTCTTTAGGCAACAGGGGTAAGATTTTCTTCAAAATCTGAATCATCCAGAAGCATGCACTGACTGATCATCTGGGTGTCAAATGTCAAGGTGTTTTCAAACATCACCCCCAGGTTTTTGGTCACCCCTAATGGCACAGGTAGCGTGATGCAGTTCTCAGGCTACCAATGTTCATTCCAAATAGAATTATCCCTTCCAAGCACCACAATCTCAGTTTTTTCCCCATTCGATTTCAACCAGTTCGTTTTCATACAATCTCTGACTTCCTGCATACAGGCCCAAAACCTGACTGCTGCCTCTTCCCAGTCATGCGAGGTGGAATTGATGATCTAGGCATAGTTTGCAGAGGATGACACCTGGAAACCGAAAGATCATATAAGTTTTGCTAAGGGTGCCACATACAGGTTGAATAAAGTCGGGCTCAGGGAAGACCCTTGGGGAACTCCACAGGTAAGCTGTATGGGAGCAGCCCTGAAATCATTGCAGCTCACTGTGAGCGATCTTTTTTGCAAGACAAATTTCAGCAGCTTCTGGGTCACATCCCTCAGCCCTGTCTGCCATAACTCTTGCACCATTCGAGCTGGAGAGATGGAATCAAAGGCTGCCAATAAGTCCAGCATTACCAGGATAGCAACACCTCCCTGATCCACTTGTCTGCAGGTAAAGTCTGAAGTGGCAAAATGTGGGATGATTGACCATCCTAGACTATCAACTGTACCAGCGATATCATGGATTGAGGTCACTTGTTGGCAAGAAAACAATGCCACGTGGTACATGTACTCTGTCTTTTTCCATACCACAAAACTCCTTGGGCGGAATCTAGATGTATTTCTTTTAACTTTCACTGGAATTCTCTTGCTGTTCTAATCAAATCCATTTCTTTATCATCACTGCCTTCAATATGTCTCTGAAGGACACCTCTGCTCCCAAAAATGTGAACAGCATTCTCAGCATACACATGCACTAAACCTGTCACAGTAAACGTGAATATCGGCTAATGAATAATAATGAATGTATTCACTACACTGCATTTTCATGTCTAACGTTAGCTACTTTACATCACACCCCCTTTCATATTTGTTCCAATCTTAACTGCTGTTTGTGCATGTGTGATTTCCATTGAAGTTCTTCGGGAAAAAACACTCCTGCTTCTCGATACAAATACACTTTGTGCAATTTTAAGTAAGGCGAACTCTACCCGAAGATTTGGAGTGCTTTACATGAGCACCTGTTAAATTACACAGGGACTGTGTTTTGTAGGCACAGGGATATTAAGTGATACACTCAGAATCACAGGATGTCAAGCTGTCACCAAGACTACAACTAGGGTGACCAACTGTCCGTAATTTTGCCCTGCCGTCAGTTGTCCGTGATGAAAGGCTTAACAGACAGCATTTGTTCGTAATTTTAGCCTTTTACCTAAAGGACAAAACCTAATTAGGGAACATCACTTTCCCCAGCTGGATTGAAAGGCTGGGATTCTCCTGTGCTCTGAGGGAGGGAGGGGCAGACAGATAAGAAACATGCCTGCTTGCCAGTGTGTCTTCTTCCCTAAAGAAATGCAAATGTGCGCAACTGGTAAATCCGCAAAAGCAAAGGGGCTTCGAAATCTGCATTGACTTTAATCAAAGGAGTCACTTGAAGCTTTTTGAAGACTTCTGAAGATAGGTACTATAATGGTATTCCAAGGCGAGCTGTGGAGTGTGTGGTTTTAATGGACTGTTATAAATAATGTTACTACTAGGTATAAACTGTATATTATTCAAATCTGTATTTTAGAAGGACTTTTTTATGTAACCGAAATGTATTTGGGCATTGTGTAGTAGCCTATACTATGATGTGTGTAATGCATGTTTAAAATAAGGGTTTACACATTCACAGTTCTTTCAGGGACCTCAGTACCTCATAGTACTAACAAACATCGGCAAAGCCAATAAGTCTTGTCTACGCAAGAGTTATTGGCTTTGCCAATGTGTTTTAGCTATATCATACACAAGAGTGGCTGCTGTTAAGCATGGCTAAAAATTAGTGGTATAGTGGTGTAAAGTGGAGTAGAGCGGCATAGGAGCAGTAGCGTAGAGCACAGTGATGCAGAGTAGAGTGCATTGGGGTACAGTGCAGTTGTCTGAAGTGCTGTGGTATGGAGTGGCATGGGGAAGAACAGAGTGGCATAGAGTGTGGTGGAGTAGAGTAGCAGACAATAGAGTGGCAGAGAGCACTGTAGTGTAGAGTGGTGCAGTGGCATAGACTGTGGAGTAGACTCGCATGGCACAGAGTGCAGTGACGTAAAGTGGTGCAGTTCAGAGTAGAGTATAGTGTTGTAGAGTGCATTGGTGTACAGGGCAGTGACATAGAGTACAGTGGCATAAAGTGCAGTGGCATAGAGTGCTGTGTTGCAGAGTAGAGTGTCAGTGCAGTGGTGTAGAGTGGAGTAGAGTGGCACGGAGAGTAGTGGCGTAGAGTACAGTGGTGCAGAGTAGAGGGCAGTGGCGTACAGTGCAGTTTAGTGTGCATTAGCGTAGAGTGCAGTGGTGTAGAGTGGCATGGGGCAGAGTAGAGTGGCATGGAGTGCAGTAGTGCAGAGTGGTGCAGTGGTATAGAACTCAAAGTAGACTTGAGTGGCATAGAGTGCAGTGGCGTAGAGTGGTGCAGAGTGGAGTACTTCAGAGTGGTGCGGTGCAGATCAGAGTATAGTGCTGTAAAGTGCAGTGGCACAGAGTGGAGTTATGCAGAACGGAGTGCTACAGATTGCAGTGGAATAGAGTGTATTGGTGCAGAATGCTGTAGTACCGAGTAGAGTGGTGCAGAGTATAGTGGCGGCCAGTGCAGTGTTGCAGAGTAGAGTGTCAGAGTGCAGTGGTGTACAGTGCAGTTGTTTAGAGTGCAGTGGTTTAAAGTGCAGTGGGGCAGAGTGGCGTAGAGTGCAGTGCCATAGAATAGATTGTTTCAGAGTAGAGTGCAGTGGCATAGAGTGGAGAGGTGCAGGGTAGGGTGCAGTGGCATATAATGCAGTGGCACAGAGTGCAGTGGTGTAAAGTGGATTGTTTCACAGTAGAGTGAAGTGGCATAGAGTAGAGAAGTGCAGGGTAGAATGGAGCTGCGTAGAGTGGCATAGAGTGTGATAGCATAGAGTAAAGTGGTGTAGAGTGCCGTGGCATAGAGTGCAGTGGTGCTGAGTAGATTAGAGTGACGTACAGTGTATTGATGTAGAGTGCAGGGGCATAGAGTTGAGTGTTACAGAGTAAAGTACACTAGGATAGAGTGTATTAGCATAGAGTTCAGTGGCGTACAGTGCAGTGTTGCAGAGGGACATAGAGTGGAGTTGTGCAGACTAGATTGGTGGTGCCTAGACTGGAGTGGTATAGCGTGCAGAGGCGTAGAGCGCAGTGGTGAAGAGAGGCATAAAGTACATTGGCATAGAGTAGAGTAGTACAGAGTAGAGTAGAGAGGCGTAGTGTGAAGTGACAGAGTGCAATGGCATAGAGTGGAGCGGAGATGAGTGGAGAAGAGTGCGGTGTCCCACACTGCAGTGGCATGGAGTGATGTAAAGTGGAGTGATGCAGAGTAGGGTGCTGTGGTGTGGTGTGGAGTGGTGCAGAGCAGAGTGGAGAATGCATGGTGTGGTAACACACTGCCATTAAACACTACACGTTTTTGATTGAAATGACCATTACATTTGCACAGACATACCGTTTTTCAAATAAAACTATACAGTGCACAGACAATGATGTGTGGAAATTGCATCACCTAATGCAATGATTTGTTTTAATCATATAAAGGTATTTGTTTCCAGCACAGTTCAGACTTAACAAAAATGTGCTTCATTAGTACTCCTAATTCTGATATATTCTGAAGTTTATTCAAATGTTGTCATGTGATAGAAAAAAACTCTTTCCTAACCCCAGTATCCAGCAAGATTGTTGCATAAATCCTTTCACTTTGAAGTCAGAGAAAGAAATGTAAACACTAGGGCGGTCATTATGAACATGGTGGGAAAGACCGCCGACCGCCGTGGCGGCGGTGAACAGAATCCTGCAGGCGGCGGCGAACGGAAACCCGCCATATAATGATCGAAAAACCCAACCCCGCCACAAATTCCCAGACCACCACTCCTTGCCAGGACCCTGTCGGCGGGAATCCCGGCCCACCCCACCCCGCCATCGCCAGGCACATCCCGCCCTCCAAAAAATGATGCACTAATCACTTCGGCGGACAGTGGAGGCTGGACGACAATTGGCGGCTGCGACCGCCACGGGCGGCAAGTGGGCTCAACAGCAACCAGTGCACACATTGGCTAGGCATAGCACCCACCACACCTGACACACATCCAGAACACCATAAAACACCCCCTGACACACCCCACAATCCCTTGCAACTAAACCAGGACCAGAAGACGGAGAGCACCAGAGCCAGACAGAAAACGCCAGCAGACAGGACACGCATAACAACCCGCACAGGAGCACCCAAACCCCGTCCCCAGTCCTGACGCCATCCACCACCCTCACCATGTCCCCTCCCCAAAAATCCATGCTTCATCGAAAGGGAGCTAAGGACCATGGTGGACGAGATCCTAAAAGTGGAGCCACAAATATTCGGGTCCGAGGTGCAGCACACACCCATCGCCCGGAAAATGGAGCTTTGGCAGACCATTGTGAACAGGGTGAATGTAGTGGGACACCATCCATGCACCAGGGACGACATCCGCAAGAGATGGAACGGCCTGCGGGGGAAGGTCTGGGCCATGGCATCCAGTCACCACATCGCAGTGCAGAAGACTGGGGGAGGACCGCCACCAACATCACCCGACTACACAGACTGGGAGGAGAAGGTACTATGCATCCTGCACCCAGAGGGACTCACTGGACTCACTCGGGTAAGTGATCTACAATTACCCCATATACACCATACCTGTAATGCATGCACTACCCCACCCCACCCCACCCACACCCTCCTAGACCCACACCCCACCCAGCCATTACCCACCACATCCACCACCCACAACTCACTACCAGGCCCACATCACTCCCGCTGTGCACAGCCACCCACCCTTGAACGTACCCACAATGGAATAATAACCCCCACCACAATGTAACCCCACCACTGCCACTAAATGCAATGCCCACCTCACAAAGGCACCCTGGGAGGCCACTGAAAGGCACACCAGCACAAAATTGCACAGTTCAGTACACCTCAAACCCTCAATCATATGTAACATACATTTCTATGTCCTCCAACAGGCACCACCACCCAGGCAACCCTAATGTAGGGGACAAGGAGTGCCACAGCACTCCAACGAGACAGAGGCACATCACAGGACACTGATGAAGGATCCCTGGACACTGATGAGCAGGCAGGCCCCTCACACAGCCCTGGATGCTCACCATGCAGCAGCCCCACCCAGGAAAACACTGTCACCCCTAAAACCCAGTCAAGACCAGCAGGCCAGGGGAGGCGTACCCACACCAGTGGACCCAGGGCACAAACAGTAGGAACACAGCTACATAGGCCACAGTCTCCCACCCCCCGTATGCAGAAAGACGAGGGCCCCAGTACAAGTGGCATGTCAAGTCCTGCGCAGGGGACACAGGCACAGGGGGCCAGGGCAAGGTCAAGTGCCCCAGTGGGTCAGGGGGTAGGGCACCGGATAGATGCAGCAGCCCAGGACGTCATTGCAGAGGTATTGGGGGCCTACCAACATACCCACGACAGGTTGGCACAGATTGTATCCACCCTGGAGCAAAGTCAGAGGATGCAGCTGGAACAACACCAACAGGCCATGGAGCAGTGGAAAGAACACAATGCCACAATGGCCAGCATTGCTGGAACACTGCTGCAGTTGGTCAACAAACACTCAAACACCCACACCGGACAAGAGGCCCCCACAACAGCCCTGGACAACCAGCAACAGATGACCCAAGCAGCAGAAACAGCACAGGAAATACCCTCCCAGGAATCACAAGGCCCAACCATGCCACCCCAAGAAGCTCCAAAGCAGGCGCCCAAACGTAGTCTCAGGCCAAGATATGGCACTGGAAACCCAGCTAAGAACAAGCCCCACTCCAACAATTGACACTGCTACTACTGCCAAGCAACCATCCCACCCATTCACCAACTACTCTTAGCTGAGGGCTAAATAAAGTACTAAACTACTAATAGGACCCACCTATGACATCAAACAGGCCTGCCACCAAGTCGGTTTTGAGGACACCCAAACATTAAGACTTCCATCTCTGTACATAGCACATTTTACTGTATTCCACCAATAAACAACATAGCTCACCTGTACCACTGTCCCCTGTCTTCAATGTTGAACAAAGTGGAGTATGGATGCACTGGCAGGGAACACTTTTATTGTCAATTTGTGCACGGTGGTGGTAATGTGTGTTTCAAATTAGGCAAGAAGGGAATGCATATATTGTCTGTCAGTACCATGCTGAAGAGGTCCATGTCTCACCTATCATGACCAATTCCCCCTAGATGACATGGCACACTTACAGTATCAGTCACAAACCACATTTACAGGCTTAAGTCCCACACAGTTATTGGAAGTAGAGTTGTATCAGTTGGTTCCTGGAATTGACATCTTCCCCTTCCTCATCCTCACCATCACTCTCCTCACCTCTCTGAGGTAACTGATCGGGACCTATAGCACCCTCCACCTCCAAAAGGGGGATTGAATGTCTCACTGCCACGTTGTGCAGCATGCAGCAGGCCACCACTATTCTACACACTTTATCAGGCCCATAGGCTAGGGAACCCCCAGAGATATGTAGGCACTGGAATCTAGCCTTCAGGAGACCTATAGTACGCTCTATCACCCTCCTAGTACGTCCATGGGCCTCATTGTATTACCTCTCTGCATCCGTCCTGGGATTCCTCACTGGTGTCAGGAGCCAAAGTAAAGTTGGATAGCCAGAATCAACTAGAGAAATGGTCAATACAGAGTTGTCATTGGAATGTCCTTAGTCAGACAGGCTGGTTTTCTGCAATGTGTCAGTTAGTGACAGGCAAACTTACCTATGATCCATCCTCTGTCCGCTTGTAGTTGTTCCATCTTCTGTGGCACACTACTGTTCCTCAAAGCAAATGAATCATGGACAGAAACCAGAAACATGGCATTCACATGGGATATGTACTGGTCTGCAGTACATACGAATTGGATGTTCATGGAGTGAAAGTTCTTCCTGTTTCTGTACACCTGTTCACTCACTCTTGGGGGGATGATAGCTATGTGGGTGCCATCG
This sequence comes from Pleurodeles waltl, assembly GCF_031143425.1. Taxonomy (NCBI): domain Eukaryota; kingdom Metazoa; phylum Chordata; class Amphibia; order Caudata; family Salamandridae; genus Pleurodeles; species Pleurodeles waltl. Next base: position 544,731,133 of record NC_090440.1, on the reverse strand, counting down.
ATGGCACCTATCACACGGGGAATGCTTGCAAACCCATAGAAGTCAGACTAGATGGCAGGGAGGTCAGCACTTTGGGGGAATCGCACATAGGATTGCAGATGTTGTACAAATGCATTCAGAAATCTTCTTGTCAGTACCTGGCTGAACATTGGCTGTGAGAAACCAGCACCCACGCCCACTGTCACTTGAAAAGAGCCTGTGGCCAGGAACTGGAGTGCGGAGAGCACCTGCACCTCAGTTGGAATGGCATGCTGATTACGATTTACTGGAGTCAGTGCAGGATCCAGTAACGCACATAGGTCCTAAATAGTTGCACGTGTGAGTCTGTAGGTGATTATGATCTGACACTCCACCATGGTCCCCATATCCACAAGTGGTCTGTACACTGTTGGTGCCCTTCCTCGCCACAAGGGTCGGTTCCTATGAGGGGTAAGAAAAAGGAGTGATGTGCACACATACACTGGCATATTTGCTACATACATGCACTGCATTCTTCATAGTAGTGTCTGTACAATAACTGCAACCTGACAAATGTACATGTACATCACTAAGAGGGAACAGAGTAAATCATGTGTGATTATATACTCAATGGATAGAGGCCTAGGTGCTTCATATGGCTAGTAGGCCCAGCATTGTGGGTATTATGAATTTCAAGATGAGTAGGTGATGGCAAAATGTCTGCCACTGTAGTTCTGCCCCTTCGTTGTGGAAGTGACCTAATACCGCTAGCGGTTGACGTTACAGCATACGGCGGTGTTGACCACTGTTCGCACCCTCATTGGATAACATGGATGCCAATGGGGAATCCTGGCGTATCATGATCACTGCTGGCGGTGACGGTGCATACCGCTGCGGAACGTACGCGCGCTCGTCATCGTTTGATCACTTGACTCCTGATCCTGTGCGGACAAGTACTCCATTCTGTGTACTGCTGTGGCCTGCCTCTGGCTATAGATGTTCCACGTGGTGCAGGGGAAAGGGCCCCGGCCTTCACCCAGGAAGAACTGGAGAAACTGGTGGAAGGGGGCCTGCCCCTGTACGGCAGACTCTACGGACGGCCAGAGGTACAGGTGAGTCCGGGTTTGGGGCACACTGTGTGAGTAATGGATGGTGTGGATTGCACAGATGTGTGCTCCTCTGAGCCAGGATGGGGCTTGGTGCATTGAATGCTGAGTGCCACTGTCCTGCATGTCTGGGAGTACGGTCTGTCCTATGTCTGACAAATCTGCCAGCTGTTGCCATCGTGCAGGTGCCTGACCTCTGTGTTCCATTTCTGTGTCACCCTACTAGGTCAGCGCCCACCAGAACAGGGCACATTGGCATGCCATCGCCAAGGAGGTACGTACCCTGGGGGTCTACAACCAGCGGAGCACCCACTGTTGAAAGAGGTGGGAGGACCTGCGGCGCTGGGCACGGAAGATCACTGAGGCCCAGCTGGGGAAGTCCTCCCAATGTGGAAGGGGTGCCCGTCGAGCACTGACCCCTCTCATGCGAAGGATCCTGGCGGGGGTGTACCCAGACCTGGATGGGCGCTTGAAGGCTGCACAGCAGTCACAAGGGGGTGAGTACTCACAGCCCATACTTCAGCCTGAAAGGATGAGTGTGTGTGCGATAGGGCTCATGGTGCTTAGAGCAGGGATTTTGACTGGTGTCCAGCTACTGTCTGCTCCCCAAAGGGTGTAGGAGTGTCCCTGTCAGGTTTCACCTACTGCAGCTCCAATACAATTTCAGGATATGGGTGTAGGTCAGTATACTGCTCAGTAGTCAGGGGCATGGCCATGGGCCTAGTGCACGGTGCTGCCTGTTGGGTGTAACTGCTGGGTAGGTGTATGTCTGCCCATTGTGCATCAGCATTCAGCTACTTACAAGTGTCTCTCTTGTTTTGTCTCCCCATCCCTGTTCTCTTGTGTTTGTCTAGTACAGCATCAACATCAGGTGAGGGAGTTGAGGCACTGGCAAATGGGAGGCAGCGGCACACGGATCCTCCGAGGCAGAGACAACGGCCGCCCAGGGGCCCAGTGGGTGGGAGGGCGAGGGGACTTCCACTGGGAGGCTACTACCACAGGAGGTAGTGACTCTGAGATCTCCTCCGATGGGGGTTCTCCGGCGGTGGCGGACACTAGTGGACAAACCACCACTGTGAGATCTTCCGCCACCTCCCATACCATCAGCGCCCTCCCTCCTGCTCCCCACCGAGTTGCCCGTGCCCGTCCACCCAGTAAGGTGGGCATCTCCTTCGCCCCAGGCACCTCCTCCCCTGCCCCAGTCAGCCCTGCTGCCCTCACAGAGGAGGCTATTGCCCTCCTGAGAACCATCTCTGTAGGGCAGACAACCATTGTCAAGGCCATCCAGGGTCTGGCTTCTGAGGTGCAGCAGACCAATGCCTCTCTGGATGGCATTCACGGTGCCGTGTCTGCCCTACAGAGATCTTTTCAGGCACTGGCCTCCTCTTGGACGGCAGCCAGTTTCCCTGGCCATTCCGTCCCCCCTCCAACCTCATCTACCCCTTCCAGCACCCCACTCCCTTCACCCGTCCAAAGCACACAATCAGACCCGCTTACAGGCACATCAACACACAAGAAGAACACTTCCAAACACAAACACCACACCTCCCACCACAAGCATTCACACAGCCAACAGACACCTGCACACACAACAACGTCCACTTCCCCCAGTGTGCCCGCCTCTTCTGCCTCCCTGTGTGTCCCCTCTACATCCACACCCTCATGCACTGCACCTTCACTCACTGTTATGGCTCCTCTTCCTGCATTCACTACAATAGCAGACAGCCATACATGCACCCCATACACCACACCTGCACTCACCACCTCCACTGTAGTTGACACATGCAGCACACTCACCCGACTTGCAGACACCCACCCAACATACATCCACACTAGCTGTCTGTCTTCTTCCACTGTGTCCACCCCCACCTCCCAAAACACTCAAACGCACCAAAACACCCACCCATTAGACATCCACCACACCACACCACAGCATACTGCGCAGTCACCTGCACCCACTACACGCACACCTACACCCTATACATCAACTCTCTCTGCCTCCACTCCCACGCCCTCATCCACGCCCACCCCAATTGCTCCAAAAAAACGTTTCCTCTCCTGTGCAGTCCTGTTTGAACCCACTGGCCCACCCCGTCTTGTCCCGAAACGTGCCCACCTCCTTGCCCTTTCCGCTCCTTCCACCCAGGTCCAGCCTTCCCATTCATGTGCCCCTTCTCCGGTGAAGAAGAAGGCCTGCTCAGAGCCTAAGGCATCCTGCTCCGCCCGAGCCAACCAGCCCCCACCCCCTTCAAAGGAGAAGTCCACCCCCCCTCCAACCTCCTCACGCAAGTCTAAGTCCCACCCCCCTCGTAAATCCCCACTCTCCCTGCCCCTACTCCGTGAGGTGCCTGGAACCCCATATGGTGCCCCGTTCAGTGGAGTACCCAGCACTTGTGGGAGTCAGGTGTGGCCAGAGACAGGTGACTTTTGATGGACTGGCCATTGGCCCTGTTGACACCATTTAGCTCACTGAGCTACATAATAAAGTTTCTGTGTGGCCTGTGTTTGGGCTGCATGCAGGTCCACCCTGGTGTTTGTTTAAATTATTTATGGGTATGGGGCATTTGTATGTACTATGGTCAAGATGGATTTGCCTTGTGTCGGGTAAGTACTTCTTGGTGTGGGGTGTCTGACTTGTGCTGCTGGGAAGGGTTGGGGGGGCGTTGCAGGGTGGGTATATAACTTTGCCCTTTCCTCCCTTGTGTCGTAGGTTGCGGTACTTACCGTCGTCGTCTCCATCGGTGGTCTCGGTCATGTAGATATATGGCAAGGAGCAAGGCTGGCATGATCTGTAGCTCTCTGTCCATGGCTGCCGCTGCACGTTTTGTGGAACTCCGGTGAGTGCTTCCTTCTTTTTGTTTCTTTTCCGCCTGGCTTTGTGTGGGGTTGGTTGCCGCCCCGGACTGGCGGCGGAATGGTGGTTCATAATTTGATGGGCGGGTTGGGTCTTTCCGACGGCCTGTGGGCAGACTCTGCCATCGTCAGCGGGACTCCTTTCCTGGCGGTGTGTGGTGCACGGGATGCGTGTGTTTCGTTTGGTTCATTATTTGGCGGTCCAGGCCACTCCTCTGTTGGCGGTTTCCACCGCCGGTGGTGCGAAATGGACTGCCATGTTCCTAATGAGGGCCTAAGTTCCCACCGAAAACGGAGCCTGACATTTGACCTTGTTCTTTGAATGCACAGCAAATGTGATGAGATAAAAACAAGATTTCCAGGCCTGTTTACAGAAATGGAGCACTCGGAAGGATATAAGTTTTGGACAAGGGAAGGGATTGACTCAAGCTGCATTGCCTAAAACAAATAAAGCCAGCAAATTGAAAGCAACAAAATGTGAGTTACAAACCACAAAGCCAATGGCAAGCAATGGGCGGAATGCGTTCCAAAGGAAGCTCTATGAATGTACTTTAAGTGACAGCCATGGGATACTTTGTGGGGAAAGTCCAGTATTTCAGTCCAGTCTGTATCTTGCAGAGGTTTGTCCACATCAATCACACAGGAAGTATGACGAGAAGACCTGGAGTGGTCTCCATGTAGCAGGAAAGGTCTGTACACCCATTCTATCAGTTTGCCATCAGTCCCTATGGTGTAGAGCTTCTGGCACACCTCATTTAGGGTTAGTGCTAGGCGGTAGACATGAAATAGGGCATTTAATGATTGTTTAAGGTGGTTGTAAGTAAGGCATTGACCGGGGTGAAGATGGTAGTTTGCCACAAGGGTTTGGAAATTTAGTAGCTCGCCGTCCAGAAACAAATCCCCTAATTTTAAGACACCTGCAGCATACCACTGATGGAGTTGGTCTGGGCACAGCTATCCTGTGTGAGTGGGAATGCTTAGCAAAGGTAGTACAGGAGCACAGGGTTTTTTCGTGTCAGCGAGTTTACAGGATCTAGCAAGGCAAGCGAATGCTGTGCATGAGAACCCCGGATGGTGATCCGTGGAATGGTCAGTAGGAAACAACGAGCAGTGCAGTAAACCCTACTTAAAAGTCTTTACGGATAAACCCCATCTCATGCAGGGGGGTGGGCAGAAAGCCAGTGAGCTTTGACCTGTGCAGCTGAATAATAACGTTCTAAGTCCAGAAGGCCTAATACACCCGCAGTCATGGGTAGCTTTAGAGTAGAAAGAGCTACTCGAAGGCACCCCAGCGACCAAATCAGATGTGTGGCATGTCTGAAGAAGGAATGAAGGATGAACAGGGGAAGGTTTGCAAAAATAATACCATCATCGGGGTAGCCCACTATCTTCACTAGTGCCACGTGGCCCACTACAGAAAGCAGAAGAGAAGACCAAAAAGCAAACTGGGCTTGGAGGGACTGTGATGCTGTGCCGAGATTTCCATCCCGCAAATCAGTGGGAGAATGGTAGCTACTAATCACTAGGTATTGAAAGGTAACTGGTTCCCAGTTCCATCTGATGTCCAATTGTATATAAAGGGGAAAACAGTGCCATATTTAAAAAACACTAATGACATTATGGAATGTTTACATTTTGTTTGTGCAATTTATATCCCAAATATTTTGAAGATTCTATGTGTACTTGACAATTCGGGATAACCCAGATCACTAGTTTGCTTTTGCTCAATTTCAAAACCATTTTAAGACATGGACAAAGTGGGAATTGCCTTGCACAACCTTGCAAGGGGTCTGTCCCCTGCTCACCCTTCCAAAGCATGAACAGCAGGCCATTGCACCAGGAGAGTTTGCCAAGGTGGGTGCTGCTTGTTCAACCACTTAGCAGTGCCTCTTCTGTTTCTCTCCTGTCTGCCGAAACAACTCCCCTGGTACCCAATATCTTCCAATAGTCTTGGTGGACCCATCTTGTCTGATTTTAGGAATTGTCCCACCTTTTTCTATTCCTTATTTATCCAGTTCCTAGCAACAACCCTTTGAATCAGTTGTCGTGGATCTGCCATTTGATCTCAATTTCAGCCTCCTCTTTTATTATCTTTGATTGATAGTCCTGGCTCCCAGTTCTGAGATAAATGTAGAGTTCCAGACATACACTCTAGTGCTGTGAGACTACAGACAAGTTGTGGGTGCCCCATATCCTGACATTAGGTGTGAGACTGTAGCCAACACCATCTGCCCTGTCTCATTCATTTTTTTTAGGTTGAAAGTCCATGGGCGGTTGGGGTGAGCCAGATGTTTTTCTTCAATTAACATAAGGTTACACTAGCATATGGTTAATTGCCTTAGTGTTTCCACAAACTCAATCAAAATGTTGCTGTTACTTTACTTTTTCTTCAAGAAAGATTGGGCATATTTGGGACGGCAGGGAGGGGGAGGGACGGCGGGGGGGGGGGGGAGGGGGTGCCTTGACACAGTGCTTGCTGAAGGGCATTAATTTTTTACCCGAATTTCGACCTTTTGTCCTGAATTTTTTACAGTGCTGTCCAGAATTAGCCTGAATGCCAGGTGGTCACCCTAACTACAACTTGGGTCCTTAGATCCAAAGTTGTCAGCTCTGGCCATTATGCCACATTCTAAATTATTTTTTCGAGAGATTATTAGAATACGTTTATTTTATAAAAACAACCGAAAGGATCGACATTGGCAAAGCCTTTTAAAAATATGTGAGCGCTTGAATAAATGACCTAAACAAATGAAAAAGTTAAAACATAAATAAAAATAAAAGTAGGGCTAACATGGTAGGGTCATGGGCGTATATACAAACAGCGGCTTAGCCCAGTTTTGGATGGTATTCACTCAATAGCATCAACAAATGCCTCATATAAATGTGAAAGGGGCTTCTTTCGCGTTTTTGGAACTCTTCAAAATAGCGCTTCAAAAAATATGCCTGATTCATGTAGTTTTAAAACTAAGGTGTGTGTCACACAGTTCCACAAATTGTAACGGTAGGGGTAATAGAAACGTTTGTTCTGAAATAATGACAAAATTTAAACGTAACTATGCTCGTATACATAAACAATAAGTCCTTATTGTTGCCTTTAAATCAGCTAACCTTAGAGCCTGCACCGTAACAAGATGGCTGCCTGGTCGCCGAGGGCGTGGCCTTAGGAGCGCCTGTTCACGTCTGAATGGGTTCTGTCACTAGAGCGTGCCTGTTCCGAATCTCTGTGGCGGGATGTGGGAAGCTCGGCACCGGGCAGCGGGGGAGTTGCATCGTTTCCTTCGCAGGTAAGTCATCCTTATGTATTAAATACCGACGATGACAGTCTGCTATAGCTCTCTCATGACTTGTCGGTGGCCAGTTCACTGAATTTCTTTAGGCGTTTTCTAGGTGTAAGGGTGGGTGGGGTTGCTTTGGGTTAAGCATTAGTAAATGAGTTTTTTGTTTGTTAGATAATTGGATTAATTACATTTTGCGATGATCTAATGGTGGTGTAAACTTGTTTATTAAGCGCCTCTTTTAGGATTCCATGAACCTCTGACGCTTGGGATGAAGGACGTGCCTAGCTGCTTCTATACGGAAGTAGCTACCTTTCCTTACAAACTAGGTTCTATACCTCAGTTTTCCCGGCGACTTGTACTCCCTAAATGGTGACACGTTAATTTTGTTAAATGTATTTTTAATTAATCTAGGTAAAGAAGACCAATAGAACGAAAGGTGCTGTTTTTAAAGTAACTATTAAAATAAGTGACAAAGTAAAGGAAATTAATATTTGAAATAAATTTGATCTAACTAGTGCACTTTGTGTGCTTGGAATGCCTCTAGTCTAATATGGCCACCTGATGTCAGGACAGTGCAGGGCGTGAACAGAGTCCTCCATGCCTCCGGGGTTGGGTTGAAACCAGCTCGAATTTTGGCGGGTTGTGGGGTCAGGGTTGAAGCGAGTGACTGTGTCAGGGTCGTAGGTGAGGATTATGCGTGCATTTCTTCCCTCTTACTTATCAGCAGTCGTTACCAAGTATACTCTTTTAACGTGAACACACTACGTTTCCCAATGAGTGCGGAATAAACAAGTAGTAAAAGCAACTTCCAGACGACCAATCGTATAGTCCAGTCCAATATAAACATGCGTGACATCCAATTCTTTAATGTTTTTTATATTGCTCAGTTAAATAAAAACGTAGGGTGTATCTGTTGTCAATTTAATTGATGTGTTTGGCGTAGCTTGGTTAGTGTTTCGTCCTGTACATCCCGTGGAAGCATGGTAGGTTCTGCACTGGGAAAGGCTAAGCCATCTGTTATGTCAGGACAGACCATTCCAGATTGGGTGTGGGATGGCCAAAGCCCTTTGTGTCCATCAGGACTGGTATGGTCCATGACGTGTGGGGGGATAAGTAATAAAAGCCCAGGCGATTCCAGTCTCAAGAGATGATCCCGCTACCCAAGTGTGTGTGTCCTTTATTTGAGAGTCGATCTACTACGCTCTAACCCTGCAGAGGAGACAACCCAACAAACTGGCGACGAGGGTGGTGCAGTGTTGCCAGATTTTAAAAGCCTTCTATAGCCCAAAGCTGTTGAACGACCAGCCCAAAGTAAGCCCAAATGAAACGGTCCCAGCCCAAAAAGTAGCCCAAACTTTTAACACTGAACTAATGCAATTGTAGGCTGAAGCAAACATTTTAAATCATAAATCAAATTTCTATAGTAAGCAAATATGTGAAACTCACAGTGCCTAGATTATTCATTGTATTACACACACAGGGTGAGTGATTTGTTTCAGGGCAGACAATTGACTCTTTGGATTTGTCATGTTTTGAAATGGAGAATGAGCCAAAGGCTGGCAACTCCCTCGTATTCAAGGTTAAATAAGAGGTATGCTCTAGCTTTCCAACTGGTTTTATAATAAAGCAACAACTAACCGATTACAGCTAAAAGTAATTCATCTTAATGGACTACCCCTCATACTTAACTTTTCATGCCGAACTCAAGTTTGTGGAAAGCAGACCCAATCATGTTTTCCCTTTGCATTTTACAGTTCAAGTCCTGTTAATCCCAATATGTCAGCCCCAACATGCAAAGATAACATTTGCTACATTAGCTCCATCATTAACGTATGATAATCAACCCCCCCCCCAAATGGATTCAAAGCACAGCCTTTGTTCTTTTCACTGCCTTTCAGATGCACACGGTAGATAAAGGTGAAATGCAAGTAGCCATCTAGCATTCCCAGTGTGTATCTGCAGTCTGCTCTACTACTGTTCTACTTTCTGGACTTTTCATTAAATTGGCAGCAGACCAACATTTCACTCATTTTCTGCCTCCTTCAGACGTACTCAGGCACTACCCCTACAATTGTTTTAGGGGGCTACCTCTACCCTGGACAGTGAAGGTCAACAGGGCCCTGCAGAAAAATACATCCTTGTGTGAGGTGAAAAAGGCTGTTTGTGTGAGGCGATAGTTACCCTTCTGCAAATTGCTACCAGAGGCCAGAACACAGTGACCCAAACTCCGTGAACTTGAACTTAAATTATTGGTAAAGGCTAGTGTTTTGTGTCAAATGCAAGCAATGGCTACGCTGAGCAGAGCATGACTACAAGTGATGTCAATAATTTAGGCACTAAGATCACGAACAGAACCATGCAGTGAGGCTGTGCACGGACCATGTACCCTCATTTCGCTTAGCTCAACCAATGAGACCACATTTGTGCTTGCACTGCCTGCAACTGGAGTGAAATAAATGAATACATCAGCTGAGCACACAGCTGAAAGTGCATAAAAAAAAAATATGGGAACAGTGATGCTGCATGCAATGGGGCAGGGTTAAACGTGTGGCTAAAAAAAAAAAAAAAAAAAAAAAAAATTCTCTTTCAGGTAGCCACATACATAACTCATGCCTTAAAATAAAGTTAAGTTAATCACTGTATATTATGAAACCTCTATTAGTTAATGCACTGAAAGGTCTGTGTGTAACCAAAAATAATTGTGTGTTGTGCAAATGTAAGTCATTAGGTTAAACTTGCATTACTGGCAGTATAAGATAGACTGCTACCAAACGTGCAAAAAGGTTTCCGATAAAATGGTTTAACCCCTTCTGTGCCGCGGACGTAGTGGTTACGTCCTGCGGCACAGTGCTGCTGTGCCGAGGACGTAACCACTACGTCCTCGGCACACAGCCCAGAGGGAGCGCTCTCGCTCCCTCTGTGTGCTTCCCCCCACCCCCCCAAAGTCGGGGATGGAAGGGGAAGCCCTTCCCCTCCCACCCCAACCCCCCCCTGTGACGTCAGCGCGCGCTGATTAGTCACAGGGCGCGATTGTAAGAGAAATGCTTTTGCATTTCTCTTTCAATCCCATGGGGGAGGCCCCGAGAGGCTTCAAAGGGAAGGAAATGTTTTTCCTTCCCTTTGAAGTCTCTCACAGGGTTTCAAAAGCCAGATCGCTTGCAATCCGGCTTTTGAAACCCCACTAGACACCAGGGATTTTTTTTTTTTTAATGAAACTGTCAAATGGGAGGCAAGGGTCGCTCCCTGGGGGGGGGGGGGGGAGAGGTAGGGGGGGCAACATTATTTTAGGCCATCTCTGCCCCCCCTGGGGGCAGATTGGCCTATTATTAGGCCGATCTGCCCCCAAGGGGGGCAGAAAGCTCTAGGCACCAGGGAGCTTTTTTTTTTTTTTCTTTTTTTTTGGTGATGTTTTCTTTTATTTTAGGTGGGGAGCGACCCCTTAGGCAAGGGTCGCTCCCCTAGGGGGCAATATATATTTAGGCCATTTCTGCCCCCCTTGGGGGCAGATTGGCCTATTTTGATGAGGCCAATCTGCCCCCAAGGGGGGCCGAAACCATTAGACACCAGGGAGTTTTTTTTCCCCGCGAATTTCACGCAACAAGAGCGACCCCTTGGGCAAGGGTCGCTCCCAGGGGGGGGCATTTTTTTGGGAAGGCCTTTTCTGCCCCCCCTGGGGGCAGATCGGCCTATTAGGCCGATCTACCCCCAGGGGGGGCAGAAACCTCTAGGCACCAGGGATCATTTCTTCTTTTTTTTTTTCTTTTTGTTATGTTTTCTTTTTTTTTTAGGTGGGGAGCAACCCCTTAGGCAAGGGTCGCTCCCCTAGGGGGCAAATTATATTTAGGCCAATCTGCCCCCAAGGGGGGCAGAAACCATTAGACACCAGGGAGTTTTTTTTTTGCTTGAATTTCACGCAACAAGAGCGACCCCTTGGGCAAGGGTCGCTCCCAGGGGGGGCATTTTTTTGGGAAGGCCTTTTCTGCCCCCCCTGGGGGCAGATCGGCCTATTAGGCCTTTTCTGCCCCCAGGGGGGGCAGAAACCTCTAGGCACCAGGGATCATTTCTTCTTTTTTTTCTTCTTTTTGTTATGTTTTCTTTTTTTTTTAGGTGGGGAGCAACCCCTTAGGCAAGGGTCGCTCCCCTAGGGGGCAAATTATATTTAGGCCATTTCTGCCCCCCTTGGGGGCAGATTGGCCTATTTTGATGAGGCCAATCTGCCCCCAAGGGGGGCAGAAACCATTAGACGCCAGGGATTTTTTTTTTTGCGTGAATTTCACGCAAGGGGAGCGACCCCTTAGGCAAGGGTCGCTCCCTGGGTGGGGGGGATTATTTTAGGCCATTTCTGCCCCCCCTGGGGGGTAGATCAGCCTATTTTGATTCGGCTGATCTGCCCCCAAAGGGGGCAGAAACCACTAGGCACCAGGGATTTTTTTGTTTTTTTGTTTTACAGATGGGGAGCGACCCCTTGGACAAAGGTCGCTCCCCTGGAGGGGCAAAATGTATTTAGGCCATTTCTGCCCGCTTTGGGGGCAGATCGGCCGATTTTAGGTCAATCTGCCCCCAAGGGGGGCAGAAACCACTAGGCACCAGGGATCTTTTTTTTGCGCCGTCACGCTAGGGGAGCGACCCTGTAGGCAAGGGTCGCTCCCTGGGGGGGGGGGGAGGTAGGGGGGGCAAAATTATTTTAGGCCATCTCTGCCCCCCCTGGGGGCAGATCGGCCTATTGGTATTAGGCCGATCTACCCCCAGGGGGGGCAGAAACCTCTAGGCGCCAGGGCAATTTTTTTTTTTGTGTTTTTTTTTTTTTGTATGTTTGTTTTTTTTAGAGATGGGGAGCGACCCATCAGGCAAGGGTCGCTCCCCTGGGGGGCAAACTGTATTCAGACCATTTCGGTCGATTTGAGGTCAATCTGCCCCCAAGGGGGCAGAAACCACTAGGCAACGGGGATTTGTTTTTTGGCGCCAATGTCACGCAGGGGGAGCGACCCCGTAGGCGAGGGTCGCTCCTGGTGGGGGGGTGGGGGTTGGGGATGCAAATTTATTTTAGGCCATTTCTGCCTGGGGGCAAATCAGCCTATTATTAGGCCGATCTGCCACCGGGGGGGGCAGAAACCTCTAGGCGCCAGGGCAAATTTTTTTTGTGTGTTTTTTTTTTTTGTATTTTGTTGTATGTTTGTTTTTTTTAGAGATGGGGAGCGACCCATCAGGCAAGGGTCGCTCCCCTGGGGGGCAAACTGTATTTAGACCATTTCTGCCCCCCTTGGGGGCAGATTGGTTGATTTTAGAAACCACTAGGCACCGGGGATTTGTTTTTTGGCGCCAATGTCACGCAGGGGGAGCGACCCCGTAGGCGAGGGTCGCTCCTGGTGGGGGTTGGGGATGCAAATTTATTTTAGGCCATTTCTGCCCCCCCTGGGGGCAGATCGGCCTATTATTAGGCCGATCTGCCACCAGGGGGGAGCAGAAACCTCTAGGCGCCAGGGCAAATATTTTTTGTGTGTTTTTTTTTTTTTTTTGTATGTTTGTTTTTTTAGAGATGGGGAGCGACCCATCAGGCAAGGGTCGCTCCCCTGGGGGGCAAACTGTATTTAGACCATTTCTGCCCCCCTTGGGGGCAGATTGGTCGATTTTAGGTCAATCTGCCCCCCAAGGGGGCAGAAACCACTAGGCACCGGGGATTTGTTTTTTGGCACCAATGTCATGCAGGGGGAGCGACCCCGTAGGCAAGGGTCGCTCCTGGGCAGGGGGGGTTTGGGGGGCTCAAATTTATTTTAGGGCATTTCCCCCCCCCCGGGGCCGGCTGAGCTAGAGACCAAAATCCACAGGTAGGCACTTTGCAAAAAACACCTCTGTTTTCTGTGAAAAAATATGTTGTGTCCACGTTGTGTTTTGGGCCATTTCCTTTCGTGGGCGCTAGGCCTACCCACACAAGTGAGGTACCATTTTTATGGAGAGACTTAGGGGAACGCTGGGTGGAAGGAAATTTGTGGCTCCTCTCAGATTCCAGAACTTTCTGTCACCGAAATGAGAGGAAAAAGTGTTTTTTGGCCAAATTTTGATGTTTGCAAAGGATTCTGGGTAACAGAACCTGGTCAGAGCCACACAAGTCACCCCATCTTGGATTCCCCTAGGTCTCTAGTTTTCAGAAATGCACAGGTTTGGTAGGTTTCCCTAGGTGGCGGCTGAGCTAGAGGCCAAAATCTACAGGTAGGCACTTTGCTAAAAACGGGTCTGTTTTCTGTGATGTGTCCACGTTGTGTTTTGGGGCATATCCTGTCGCGGGCGCTAGGCCTACCCACACAAGTGAGGTATCATTTTTATCGGGAGACGTGGGGGAACTCTGGGTGGAAGGAAATTTGTGGCTCCTCTCAGATTCCAGAACTTTCTGCCACAGAAATGTGAGGAACATGTGTTTTTTTAGTCAAATTTTGAGGTTTGCAAAGGATTCTGGGTAACAGAACCTGGTCCGAGCCACACAAGTCACCCCATCTTGGATTCCCCTAGGTCTCTAGTTTTCAGAAATGCACAGGTTTGGTAGGATTCCCTAGGTGGCGGCTGAGCTACTGGCCAAAATCTACAGGTAGGCACTTTGCAAAAAACACCTCTGTTTTCCTTCAAAAATTTGGCTGTGTCCACGTTGCGCTTTGGGGCGTTTCCTGTCGCGGGCGCTAGGCCTACCCACACAAGTGAGGTATCATTTTTATCGGGAGACGTGGGGGAACGCTGGGTAGAAGGAAATTTGTGGCTCCTCTCAGATTCCAGAACTTTCTGCCACAGAAATGTGAGGAACATGTGTGTTTTTTAGCCAAATTTTGAGGTTTGCAAAGGATTCTGGGTAACATAACCTGGTCCGAGCCACACAAGTCACCCCATCTTGGATTCCCCTAGGTCTCTAGTTTTCAGAAATGCACAGGTTTGGTAGGATTCCCTAGGTGGCGGCTGAGCTACTGGCCAAAATCTACAGGTAGGCACTTTGCAAAAAACACCTCTGTTTTCCTTCAAAAATTTGGCTGTGTCCACGTTGCGCTTTGGGGCGTTTCCTGTCGCGGGCGCTAGGCCTACCCACACAAGTGAGGTATCATTTTTATCGGGAGACGTGGGGGAACGCTGGGTAGAAGGAAATTTGTGGCTCCTCTCAGATTCCAGAACTTTCTGCCACAGAAATGTGAGGAACATGTGTGTTTTTTAGCCAAATTTTGAGGTTTGCAAAGGATTCTGGGTAACAGAACCTGGTCCGAGCCACACAAGTCACCCCATCTTGGATTCCCCTAGGTCTCTAGTTTTCAGAAATGCACAGGTTTGGTAGGTTTCCCTAGGTGGCGGCTGAGCTACAGGCCCAAATCTACAGGTAGGCACTTTGCAAAAAACAGGTCTGTTTTCTGTGATGTGTCCACGTTGTGTTTTGGGGCATATCCTGTTGCGGGCGCTAGGCCTACCCACACAAGTGAGGTATAATTTTTATCGGGAGACGTGGGGGAACGCTGGGTGGAAGGAAATTTGTGGCTCCTCTCAGATTCCAGAACTTTCTGCCACAGAAATGTGAGGAACATGTGTTTTTTTAGCCAAATTTTGAGGTTTGCAAAGGATTCTGGGTAACAGAACCTGGTCCGAGCCACACAAGTCACCCCATTTTGGATTCCCCTAGGTCTCTAGTTTTCAGAAATGCACAGGTTTGGTAGGTTTCCCTAGGTGGCGGCTGAGCTACAGGCCAAAATCTACAGGTAGGCACTTTGCAAAAAACACCTCTGTTTTCCTTCAAAAATTTGGCTGTGTCCACGTTGCGCTTTGGGGCGTTTCCTGTCGCGGGCGCTAGGCCTACCCACACAAGTGAGGTATCATTTTTATCGGGAGACGTGGGGGAACGCTGGGTGGAAGGAAATGTGTGGCTCCTCTCAGATTCCAGAACTTTCTGCCACAGAAATGTGAGGAACATGTGTTTAGCCAAATTTTGAGGTTTGCAAAGGATTCTGGGTAACAGAACCTGGTCCGAGCCACACAAGTCACCCCATCTTGGATTCCCCTAGGTCTCTAGTTTTCAGAAATGCACAGGTTTGTAGGTTTCCCTTGGTGGCGGCTGAGCTACAGGCCCAAATCTACAGGTAGGCGCTTTGCAAAAAACAGGTCTGTTTTCTGTGATGTGTCCACGTTGTGTTTTGGGGCATATCCTGTTGCGGGCGCTAGGCCTACCCACACAAGTGAGGTATCATTTTTATCGGGAGACTTGGGGGAACATAGAATAGCAAAACAAGTGTTATTGCCCCTTGTCTTTCTCTACATTTTTCCCTTCCAAATGTAAGACAGTGTGTAAAAAAGACATCTATTTGAGAAATGCCCTGTAATTCACATGCTAGTATGGGCACCCCGGAATTCAGAGATGTGCAAATAACCACTGCTTCTCAACACCTTATCTTGTGCCCATTTTGGAAATACAAAGGTTTTCTTGATAGCTATTTTTTACTCTTTATATTTCAGCAAATGAATTGCTGTATACCCGGCATAGAATGAAAACCCACTGCAGGGTGCAGGTCATTTATTGGCTCTGGGTACCTAGAGTTCTTGATGAACCTACAAGCCCTATATATCCCGCAACCAGAAGAGTCCAGCAGACGTAACGGTATATTGCTTTCGAAAATCTGACATTGCAGGAAAAAGTTACAGAGTAAAACTTAGAGAAAAATTGATGTTTTTTTCACCTCAATTTCAATATTTTTCTTTTTCAGTTGTTATTTTCTGTAGGAAACCCTTGTAGGATCTACACAAATTACCCCTTGCTGAATTCAGAATTTTGTCTACTTTTCAGAAATGTTGCGGTTTCTGGGATCCAGCGATGGTTTCATGCCCATTTCTGTCACTGACTGGAAGGAGGCTGAAAGCACAAAAAATCGTAAAAATGGGGTATGTCCCAGTAAAATGCCAAAATTGTGTTGAAAAATTGGGTTTTCTGATTCAAGTCTGCCTGTTCCTGAAAGCTGGGAAGCTGGTGATTTTATCACCGCAAACCCTTTGTTGATGCCCTTTTCAGGGAAAAAACCAAAAGCCTTCTTCTGCAGCCCATTTTTCCAATTTCTTTAAAAAAAACGAAATTTTCCCAGTTTTTTGGCTAATTTCTTGGCCTCCTTCTGGGGAACCCACAAAGTCTGGGTACCTCTAGAATCCCTAGGATGTTGGAAAAAAAGGACGCAAATTTGGCGTGGGTAGCTTACGTGAACAAAAAGTTATGAGGGCGTAAGCGCGAACTGCTCCAAATAGCCAAAAAAAGGCTCGGCACAGGAGGGGGGAAAGGCCTGGCAGCGAAGGGGTTAAGTAATACCCAAACTGAATGATTTATTTTTATTTAAATGCCCTGCAAAGCACACACTGCACAACTCAGCTGGTAACCCCCTTGCATTACGAGACGAAAACAATAACTCTGTCATCACCAACCTTCATGTGATTCCACCCAGTGCTTAATTTGTGCTTGTTGTTTCCGGTGCAGAGCACCAGCACTTATTTTTGCGGGACGGCACTCTTTTTTTCCTGCCTCAAGCATTTACTGCGAGCAAAAGACACATAAGGGAAAGACGGAGGAATGCAAAAATGAAAAAGAGCGCCAGAAAGGGAGAGAGCAGAAAGCTGCAGGAGTGAGGTGAAATGGCAGGGACTGACTTAAAAAGGACTAAAGAGGCCCAACATAGCTTCAGGATTACGCTGCCCTAGTATTCCGTGTTTGCACATTTAATTGCAGCAGCCACGTGTTTAAGAGGAGAGCTTTGGACACCGGCACGTTTTTATTTACAAATTAAGCACTGGCTATGCCACCCTGGATGCCACTCATTTTTAGTCCATCCTGCCATGCTTTACATCCTATGCACTCTCAATACACAATTAGCCCCTGAATATTAAAAATAAGGAATACAACTACTCACAAGTCACAAAGGCACAAATTGAAGTACACTTACTTGTCCTCCGCAGCTGCTCACCAACCGGCCGCATGTCAGTGTAGGTAGGGGCCATAGGTAGCACCAACACAACGGGAAGGGGACAGGGGGGTATCTCGGGCCCTTATCTCGTAGTCGCATTCTGGGGCTGGCGTCAATTCAGGAAGAGACTTTTCCGGGGGGCCCACCACCACACATGTGCAGGCTGAGGCTCACGGCGCCAAGAGAAGAGCCACCCACACACACAAGACACCACCACATGGCACGTGTACAGCCAGTGAGAGACAGCGCGTCGCAGCCAGCATTTTAAATAATGCTGCGGGGGCAGGCCAATAATTTTTTTCAGGGGTGTCAATTGGTAGCGCTTTTGCGCGCTCCTAGATTGAGACTCTGCCCCAACAACAATTTTCATGTGATGATTTACCGTCAGTCATGAGTCACGACACTGACTCGCATAGGAGAGTGAGTGATGCAGTGACATGACGTGAACTGTCAATGTGATCCCACCTACCCAACAACTTCAGTGCGCAGCGCTGCCTGGCTTACACAGGCCGCAGCCGCCACTGTGCTGCGCAGCCCGCGGCGCGCTGCCGCAGAGGCTGGCAGGCAGGCTGGCAGGCTCAGTGTGTGGTTGTCTGTCAGTCATCTCAGCGCAGCGGCGCGCTGTGCTGCTGCGCAGGCGCACACTCTGAGACTCGTGATCGTCGGAGACAGTGACAGACGAGTATGAGTGACGTGAGTGACGTGTTCAAAGTGCAAGTTTATAGACCATGATGGCAATGAACTTGCACTGGAGAGGAGGCGCCGCCCGAGGGGAAAAAAAATCCGCACAACAATAAAAAAGAAGCCCAAAAAATAGCCTCCCGCCAGTTGACTATTTTCTCGCACAAATGGGAAAAATGTCGCCCATTTGTGCGGGAAATAGCCCAATCTGGCAACACTGGGGTGGTGGTGACATCCCACGCTGCCGTTTTAACACCAAGGGCGCGCTCCAATATCCTGCTGCCTTCTGCTGGCCGTGCTCTACAAAGCACTATTGCGGCAGCTCACATGGAGCTCACTTACCTCACAGCGTGCAGCACACCACTTCTGCTGCTGTGACTCCCAGGCTGCTTGTGACCCCTAGAGAAACCCTGATGGTGAAATCTCAGCTGCCTGTGACTACTGGCGGCACCTATTAGCAAGGTTGACTGCACTTCTCCCTGGCGGCTGCACCACTCGGCCACGAGGCCTGGTGACATCGGGAGGCCCCACCCAACGCTCCTCCCGTGTGGATCGATGGAGCCTGGAAGCGGTCCCACACTCACTGGAGAACACTGCTGGCTGCATCTGTGGGCAGCTGAATGCATGTGCTCTGTTTTCTGGGTCACACTACCGAAATTAAAATAAAATTAACTAAGGAACGCAAAAAAAAAACATTTATCCAAAGAAATACACGTAATACCGCCAATGAGGATTAGGGTTGGCTCCAGTACTGGTGTTTGTCACAGCATGCTTCCCCCACCTTTATGAACTTCCCAGGATCAGGGAACTAACTGCACTGACACACGTGTCATTACACAGTTGGAACCCGGTGCACCCACAGGACGACTACATGTGTGCAAAGAGGAGAGTGTCTACCCATACGTGCGTCCTGAGAACAGGGGAAAGGAAGAGCAATCAATATAACAATTACTGGGAAAACAGGAACTGCACAAAGACTGCTGCTTGTGGCGAATACCTGCCTCTCGCGCCGTTAACTGAGAAGAGGCTTACAGCCACCTCTCTAGCTGCCTGCACACACACATCTCTCCTGGCTGTGCATGCTGCTACTCTCACCAGACGGCGTTCACCCCGACTCTAGAACCATTTGTTACAGTCTGTCCCCCTTCGGCACAGACTACACGATGGAAAGAATGGTTGGAGAGACTGCAAAACTATTTCGCGGTTATGGCACTAGACAATGACAGACGATGCCCCATGCTTCTACACTTCAAGGCTGCCTCTATCCACAAGCTAAGCAAGTCTGTGACAGAGGAAGGCCCACCGTTCACCTACCAGACTCTGAAACGGGCCCTTACTGCACACTTCAGACCGCTCGTAAACTCAGGCTATGATCGATTTCTTCTCTGTCAGGCCAATTAACTTCCGGAGGAATTGGTGGACACTTTTCTACACAAGGCTTAAGGAGCTTGCCAGCACTTGCACACTCCCCAATGCTGATGACTAGATTCCTGCCCAGTTCATCCAGGGGTGCTACTCTGTGAAGTTGCGAGTAAACATTCTACAGGTCCCTGGCATGCCCATTGCGAACATACTTTCCATGGGGCGGTCGAAAGAACTATCCAAGTTGCGGGTGGCACACATAGAAGCAGCGTTGCAGCGGTAAGTAAAGACAGAGCCAATAAATGCTGTAACGACCAGAGAAGAAAAAGGTCTGAGCCAAACCAGCCATCAGCGCCAGAACATGCTACACATGCGGGGTGTCATACCCTCACCAAGGTCCTTGCCCTGCTCAAGGAAAGCGATGCGCCAACTGCAACAAGCCCAATAATTTTGCGAAAGACTGCCGCTCCAGAGCGTCACAGAGGAACACCAAAGCCAAAGCAGTCAACAGTGCTCAAACCACCATGAGTCCTGATATTGAAGGAGACTTGGATGATGATGAAACGGAACACGCTGTACGTGTCACCCATGCGATGCAGCCCGGAGCACACCCCAGAAGGTGCATCCCGAAGTGCAACATCTCTGTGGCAGGCCACCAGATTTCGGCCCTCATCAACACAGGAGTGTCGATAAACATCCTAGCACAGTCTGTCCTGCAAACTTTGCCCATTCGCCCCGTGCTGTGTCCTACGGATGCTTTTGGCTCATCGACTCCACCTTCCCTGTCAGGGGTCTTCACAACAGAAATCTCACACGAATCCCAGTCAACCCGTGCCAAGGTATACGTCACTAAGTAAAAGTCAGGCATGCTACTGAGCTGCAAGACTGAAGAGAAGCTCAACCTGGTGTCATTTTCCTTTTGCGTCCACATGGGAAGTGTAGATGAGTTAGTGACTGAGTTCTCATCTGCTTGTGGGTATTGGGTGCCTGAAAGAGAGTCTTATCGACCTCCATGTCGACTAATGCATACAGCCCGTGGCACTGAGACATCGGCGTGCCGCATTTCACTTACTCCCCAAGGTAGAGGAAGAATTATGGAAGCTGGAACACGCCAACATAATTGAGCAGGTGGGTGGACCAACATCCGGGGTCTCACCCATCGTAGTCAATCGGAAACCTAAGCAGCCTTACGAGGTCAGGATATGTGTCGATGTGCGGCTGCCGAATATGGCCATTCAACGTGAATGACACTTGACACCCAGAGTAGACGACATTGTGGCCCAAGTGAGCAGGTCACGCTGATTTTCCAAGATGGACCTTCAGGCTGGGTACCACCAACTGCTGCTAGCCCTGGAATCAAGGGCAATCATCACCTTTTCTACACACTTAAGGCTGCAATGGTACAAAAGTCTCAGGTTTGGCGTGTCATCATTGTCAGCGATGACAACCTGGTTCAATCTCCCACCATTGAGGACCATCTGGATAGACAACAAGCCACATTCAGATGCCTACATGACAGTGGTTTGATGCTACACTGGGAGAAGTGTGCATTCCTACAGAAGTAAATTGCCTTTTTTGGGTACTGTTATTTGGAAAACGGTATCATGCCCGATCTGGCGAAAATAAAGGACATCCAGTCGACACCTGTCCCCACCACCCTCTCCGGAGTCTGAAGCTTCTTGGGGATGGTTATGTACTGCTGGAGGTTTATCCAGAATCTGACCTCTCTCACAGCGCCATTGAAGGAACTCTCCAACTCAAGCTGGGAATGGGGACTTTTCAGGCAACAAAACAAGCGCTTTCAGCACACATGACACTGGTATATTTCGACCCAGGAAGAGACTCAGAATTCTCGGTGGATGCCAGCCCTATTGGTCTGGTGGCAGTTCTCTCTTACAAAAGGTACAAATTGCGAATGGGCCCCAGTCATTCTTGCCATTTGAGCCCTATCCGAGACAGAGCAACGATGCGATACACATTGAAAAAGAGGTCATCACTGTCCACTGCCGCTGTTGACATTTACATCTCTACTTGTATGGACAGCCGTTCACAGTGCACACAGACCACAAGCCATTCATACCCCTTTGTAATGGGCCCTCATCAAAACTGCCCCCCAGGATCCAAAAATAGATTCTTCAATTACAATAATATCGTTTCTCAGTGGTCTCTCGACCCGGTGCCCAGAACACAGCTGATTACCTGTCTCGGCATGCCCATCCCGCCAGCAGGCACAAGGAGGTGGACGCAGAAGAGGTTGATGAATACGTTAGAATGGTGGTCGAGTGGTCCCGACCACTGCCCATCTCACTAGAAGACATCAAGACCTCCACCCAGGCAGATGAATGTCTTCAACTAGCAATGGCTGCAGTTTCCACTGGGAATTGGCACACCCTGCTGCACTATGTGTTGAGGCGAGCTAGTGATATCCCTAGAAGGGTGCCTCTTGCAAGGCCCATGTCTCCTGCTTCACTACGACAAGAAGTCACAGACCTGGTGCACTCTGCCCACCAAGGGATGATGAAGACAAAGGCGAGACTGTGGTGCAAAGTGTGGTTCCCGGGTTTAGATGATCACATCAAGAGTGTGGTTAGACACTG
This sequence comes from Pleurodeles waltl, assembly GCF_031143425.1. Lineage (NCBI taxonomy): Eukaryota > Metazoa > Chordata > Amphibia > Caudata > Salamandridae > Pleurodeles > Pleurodeles waltl. The sequence goes on along the minus strand of NC_090440.1, from coordinate 544,709,339 downwards.
CACCATCTGTCAAGTGGTTGGTCCGGCTGACCACACCCTCCCCCCAACCCCAATCATTACAGAAACTATCCCCTCTGACCTGTGGCGCAAAGCCAGTGCAGACTTCAGCAGCTTTTCCGAAGGCTGTCATATGCTTGTCATCATCGATGACTTCTCAAAATATCTGGAAATGGGAATCCTGGACTCTGTCACGCAGCCCAAACCATACCTTGCCTGGAGAAGGTTATGGCCATGCATAGACTACTTCATGAGCTCGGAACGGACAACTGCCCACCCTTCTCAGCCAGGAGTTCACTGAATACCTGGCATCCTGAGGTGTCCACCATTGCAAGATCACCCCCGATGGCCCCAGGCGAACGGGGAAGCGGAACGCCTCATGCGGAGTCTAAATAAAGTCATGAGGATATCGATTGCCAACAATCAAAGCACAGACTGTGCTCTATACGCCTTCTTACATGAGTATCGGCTCACCGCCCATGCCACCACCAAAGTACCACCCAGCACCTTGTGCATGAATCGCATGGTAGGGGACACTATCCCACACAGTGAAAGACACTCCACAGTACAGAACAAGGTGGCAGATACCTTGTGTCGACGATCCATCCTAAATGACCGCATGTCAAGGAAGAGACATGCTGGAGCCTGGGACGTTTGTTGGTGACATGATACTGGTGAAGAACTGTCATACAGGCGGGAAGTTTAAGCTCCCTTTTGAGTTGGCACCATGGAAAATAAGCAAGGTCAGAGGGACCATGATCACCGCGCACAGGGGCAGTTAATCAATAACAAAGAATGTATCATTCTTCAAATGGTACTGAACTCTGGAGCCTGAGTCTGAAGTGTTGGAGGATGAAGCTTCATTCACCCCTTTGGACACTTATGACGCTGATACCTCCGAGTAGGAGTCCAGCCCTGCACCTGTATGGTGCCCAGTGATTGAAGCGCAGGAACTTTGAGGGGACGGGCATGAGGGTAAGCCCCTCCACAAGTGACGTGCAGGGGGCTACTAGCGAGGCTGTCCCCATTAGGCAAGGCATGGGAAGGTACAGCTTACGTCCACAGCCCCAGATCTCCACCAGGCTGAAGGACTTCATGTTAACTTAATGAATGGGCGGTTTTTCCCCCAGAGGTTTCGCAAGTTTCAGGGTGATCAGTTCATGTTAATGTTGGAAGGATGAAGTTATCTTTTGATTTGTTTCATTTTTGTCTGTCGTTTAAAAAAAAATAAAAAATTGTGGGTGTAAAGGAGGAATGTTATGTCGGGACGAGCTATTCCGTATTGGGTGTGGAATGGTCAAAGGCCCTCATGTCCGTCAAGACTAGTATGGTCCATGACGTGTCGGGTGAGAAGTAATAAAAGCCCGGGCTGTTCCAGCCTCGAGATTATCTCGTTATCTGAGTGTGTATCCTCTATTTGAGAGCCGATCTACTACACTCTAACTGGGCCAAAGGGACAACCCAACACCCATCCAGGCCTTAGAGGCTGCTTGGAAACACGAGAGTGGAGGTGTGATGCAGAGCAACGGCCTTACTCAACACACCTGCTGCTTTGGTGTTGGGTGTGGAAAGAGCCATTCTTGCACCTGTCACGGCATCTGATGAACCTCGTGCTCTCAGAATAGGTGTCTGCCTGAGGTCCCTCCAACTGCCTTCTGGCCTCACTAAAATGTTCTGCAGTAGGGTCTGTCCCTGGTGAGAAAAACATTTACTTGTGCATCCGTGAATGGCCGCTCTACAGTATCTAAAAGGGCATTGGTCACAAGGGGACCCCTGCCATTATTAACATGTACATTTTTAATGACGGTGAATGCTTCTATTTCGATGAGGGAGGTGAATAGGGTTGGCCCTCTGTGGGACAAAATCTACCTGGGAAGGTACTGAGGTCTCTTTTTTCGATTTCTGAGGCCAGATTTTTAGTCTCGTACATGCCACACCTCCTGATATAAGCGGTAGACTGCCGATTTCAAGGCTAGTCTCCTGCCTCCCGATTCCTGCATATAAAAGCACAATTCCTTTGCGGGCTTCAGCCAAGAGGCTCTGGTTTTATGTATCTCGGAGTATGCGCTTCCAGTAACCTGCTCCTGCAGGCCAGTGCACAACACTTGCATTATATTCTTTCTGCCTGCAATAGCGCTTTCTCCGTGCTCCTGACAGGTAAGGTAAAAAAACATACATTTGCGTATCTAGTATCTGATCCTGCAGCAGACTTGTATATCCCATACATAACAGTAACCCCATTCAGGCCCCAAAAGAAGTCAGTGGGGGAAATGCATTCTCCCATTTTCTTTTTTAGTTTATTTCTTTTTTATTTTTTGCCCCTAGAAATCTCCCACTTTTCTCTTCTAAAATGCTGGCATGTGTTAAGTCTGAATGCTAGATTTCCCATACTTGTGGTGGAAAACCTGCACACCACCTCAGAATACGAACTAGGTAACCGTTGAAGTGTCCTTGCTCTGAGACGATGACCAGGAAGCAGGTAACGGGGCACCCAGAAGGCTTCGACAGACTGCGTAAGGTTTGGCATAACATGCCGAAAAGAGTATCTTCTCCGTAGGATGTACTCCCTGGAAAGAGTGGTAGTACAAGCCTCCCAGATAATGAGCCCAACGTTTGTTCCCCTGCATCTAGTGAAGGTAATTACAACTCCTCAGACACAGTGGGTGAACATGAATGATGCAGACCCTGTTGATCCGATCCCACTCTTATGGGTGCACTGCAGGAGTTGTTCTCCCACCTGAAAATCCCCCCCACCACCAATCCCACACATTCAAAGCCAAAATTATTTGCTATCCTAGGCCATCAGAATTGGTCTTTTTTGGATGACCTTTGAGGATCAGCTGCTTGATGTTGCAGGACCTCATATGACTATTCAGGCACTTGCTGGAAGAGGCCTAAGCCTTGGGAAATTCCCTGTCTGCAAAAATGGGCTAAGATGGGTGTAAAGAGCAGTCTGCATGCTGGGCAACTCTAATTCTACCCTATCATCAGCACACACTGATCACTCCCGATCAAGATTGACCCCAAGTTAAGGCACCTATGATCTTCAGAGGTAGGCATCTTCACTCTGAACAGTTTATTTGGAGACCCTTTTGTAAAACAGCGAAGTAAATGTGTAGCCACATCCTCGGCCCTAGACAAGATCCAGACTTCTATTGAGAAGCTATTTTTCTGTGAAGGTTTTTCAAAGGGGCTAAAAGTGGCAAGGGTCGCTTATCCAGCCGAGTTCTCTAGATAGGCTTCTTTTGAGGACAAGAAAAGAGGAACCATAGCCGGTATGATGGTCACTATTCGGGGACGTTGACATTTTTCCACCCTCTCCTCTTCAGAGGCTTCGATAGAGGCAGGAGCAACAGAAACAACTTCGGAGATGGAGGAGCTAACACCCCAGGGGGATTTTCTGTTGGGGGTTATCCATTCTCTTTTGTAAAATTAGGAGGAAGACTGAGAGCGTTCACAAACTAATTGATGGAGAGCTTGTCAGATCCATTAGTTCTGAAACAGCTGAAGGGAACAGCCTTTTTCTAGCAAAGAAAAGGAACAAGGGTTTTAGACCCAAAGTAAATCTGAATGAATTCAACAAGTGATTTGTCTACCACCACTTAGAGAGGGTCCACCGTGTCGGGGGCATCGTCCTACTGAAAGAACTGGATGGTCAGGTTCGACTTCAAAGATGGCAACTCCCTCCCCACCCCCCACCTTTTTAATTTTTTAAATTTTAGTTTTATGACATACAGGATTACATGGGCATCTTCACGTCATGCTATGGCCAATATAAATTGATAGTATATGGATGATGGTTTTCCATTGTGTATAAGCATTGAACCAAACAACCACAAGATCGAGTATCCCAATTTTGTCTTCAAAGTTGCTATAGTGTTGGTTTCGACCATAACAGGTGATATGCTTAGGGCGTCCGAGTCCCCGTTCCTGCCGATTCACCTTGGGTGGAGAATCTCTCTTACCATGACCCCCTTCGGTATTTGGTGACTCATGGAAGTCTGTTTGCATCATGGTTAGGCTACAGTACTCTAAGAAGCTCTGTGGCACCTCTCCGCATGTCTGAGATAGAGTGCATGCATATTCTGCTGACCTCCTCGTGTAATGACTTGCCCTGTGGCCTGACCCCCTAGTCTTCCACGTCCGTTTGCCACCTACTATAGGTAGGGCCCATTCTTGCTTTCCAAACCATAGCTTTCTGCTTTCTATCCTCTGCTCCAAGGCAAGGTCCAACAGTTTATCACCTGCCCTTCAGCGTTTTGGTCAAGTGTAATTTCCCAAAAGGCAGGCCTCGGGTGTCATATCTCCCTCTTCAGGGTTCTGTCCAGGTATCTGACTATTTGCACCCAGTAAGGCAATATTACTGGACAAATCTACATCACATGGAAGAAACTTGCTGGTAGTGACTTATCTCTCAAATAAGGTCTCAAGTCCCCCTCAAAAAATGTCTATTTTCCCTGAAGAGTTGGTGCAGGAAATTAAACTGGGTAAACTACAGTCTACTATTCAGGGACACTTTCTGGGGGCAGTGTGCTATAAACCAACTTTTTAGGTGACTGCCATCTCTTATTGACACAAGCAACTGCAGTACCCTGTTGTGTGGTGTTCTTGCATGACCTTGTTTCAAAGTTTGTAAACATACAGCTCAGCATTCAATAAGTCAGGAATATTTGTGCTAGGCCATGACCATCTTTTAACCGCTCTAGCCGTATACCAGTCTCGCCTGCGAAGCAGTCTCTTTACACAAGTAGGCCTTCCTTGGAGCATTTCATCAGATGGTGCGCAGTAAATAAAATAAAACACCTAATCCCTTTGTGGTAGGCTGATCAGAGTTAAATCTGGAACATACAGCGGGGAATGTTTAGTCAGTTTAGTGCTTTTTCTTCAGCACCTAAGGGCTACAGAAAGTAATATAGACCATTTCTGAGGACAGGTAGGTTTTCATAATGAGCCACTAAAGCTCCCTGGTTTAGCTCCCTCTCAGTTCACTGTTTTCTCTCCTCCACGCATTGTATGTGTGCAGCCTGATAATATAAGTCCAAGTCAGTGACATTGAGGCAGCCTTTCTAAGTGTATGTAGAGCTACTTAGCCTCTCCGTATCCCAATTCAGTTCTCATACCAATGAGTCAAGCCACCTAAACCCATTAGTCTGCCCTCTACTGTAGATTTACAAAAAAGTACAGGGATCTGGGCAATATGATCATTTTCATGATTAGTAATCTTTGTGACATCCAGCATGCCACTGTGCTGTTTAATGCCCTAAGTGCCGCTCCCAGGTTCCCATTTTGAAGGTCTACCAATGAATGGAATATATTCACCTCAAAATACTGAGATATGTCTGCTTGACTGTTCCGATCAATGTCCCTCACAGGAACAGTTTATTTGGAGGGAGCAAGCACATGAATTCCTGGCACTCCTGTTCGACCTGTCAATTGACGTTACCAAGCTACTACGCCCAGTGGCGAGCATCCGAGGTAAGGAAAGACTGTGATAACCTACCAAAATCATATCCTCTTGATGGTCCAATGTCGACACAGATTACAGTTCAACGCAACTATTGTCATTTTTCAGGAATTAGGATTAGTAATCGTAGAGAGAGCCAATCTGATTCTGGTGATCCTGGTTTGGAGATCACAAGTGTGTTTTCTGCTTCTAATGGAACTGCCATGGGAGCCTCTGGTCACTCTTCCACTGATTCCCGATATTCTACTAGACTCCTGCAAGCAACCGCGCCCTCATCTGTTACTGGGGCACCTTAGACTGATAGCCAAGTAGGATTTCAGATGAAGCTCAATCAACGAGCAAGAGGTTTTGGAATTCGTTTATGGTTTCATCAGATAGACGTGGGCCTCAGTCACATTTAAGAAATATTGAATGACATGGAGGAGTTGGTCTGGAGAAATACTTGAATCCACTGGGGGTAGGCATTGTCCATGCCCTAAATTTAATCTCTGAGAAAGCCTTAGTGTGTTTGGTTTACAGTACAGTAAATACATTGAGATCAGCCATATCAGCTGTACATAGGCTAGTAAATGAGACGTCAGTGGGGCAACTTCCTCGGGTGTGGATATTGAAAGGGATAAGATTATGTAAATCCCCAGATACGTGTCCCTTTGGGGATATGGATGTAGTCCAGCAGGAGAACAAATTTCTCTTGAGGAAGACATTTTCGGCCGAAGTAGCTATGCTACTGTGCATGATCTCCTGAAAGAGGGCACCTGACGTCAGAATTAGGGATTTTTCAGGGCACATGCTCATGCCAGATTGAGTTATCTTCCTTACTCCCAGTAAGACTACCACAAATAGTTCAGTGGTTTGAGACCCATTTATCAGGGATCAACCCTATGTCTGTAATGAGACATTTGAAAACGTTCGAAAATGCAACAGCACACATTAGACCCGCTGGTGATAGACCACTATTCATCTCCGTAGAAACCTCTTAAAGCTGTCTCACAGCCATCTATTGCCAGATGACCACAATGGATCATGCACGAGGCAGGTGTCCACGTGCTCCATTTTGGGGCCCACTCAACCAGAGGGACAGTGGTCTTGAAGGGCAGTTGCAGTTTGGGGGGAGGGGAGGTAGTGGAAGATATCATAAATGCAATACACTTGTTGCCTGACTCCATCTTAATGGAATTCAGTTTTAAGCCCATTTCTGATGCAGCAACATTTGTGGTAAGAAGGCTTTGAATGTGCCTAATCCTCACCTCTGGTCCTGGGAGTATAACATTTCCTATCTATCAATTCTATTAAAAAGACAGAGGCAAGGAATATCACTCCTGAGAATCCTTGTGAAAAAGATTTGGACCCCTCAACACCTTATCTACAGGTTGTTAGTAAAACCTTTGTTATTCTTGTCTGGTAATTAGGGATGAAAAGGTTTCTTTTTATAATTGGGACTATCTTTGTGGTTCTTTGATAGCTGGAATTGAAATTGTTTTAAAGTTTCTGATGGTTTTGATATCTGTTGTCTAAGTTTCGTACTCTCTAGGAATAGGTATACTAAATCATTAGTTTTGAAGAACTGGATAAAAGCCTTAGTGTGACTTTCTTTTGGGGTCAGATCATGATAGTGAGCAATAGGAGGAACAGCAAGTGAGAACTTCACATAAAGAAAGACCTGGAAGAAAGGATGTCAGACAGGTATATTTTGGATGGAGGCTGTGATTGGTGGACTTGTAGCTGCTTTACTTGTTTATTCACAGGAAAATTTAGTTTGTTAAAGTTTAAAGTAATATTCTTGTTTGCCTGCTAGTGGGTCATGGGTGAGCACCTCAATAATGAGTAATTTTCCATTTTATTTATAAAAAGGGATCCAGCGGTAAAGAGGGTTGTCTGCACAAGTTGGTTGCCTTAAGATTTTTTATTGAATATCAAAATTAATATCACAGTGAGAGAGTTCACAGCGGCTCCCAGTGCTGTGGTTCTGTCAAACTCATCTGAATGTTCTGAGTTGAGATTCCAAAACTGACTGAAACACAAATACATTGAAAAAAAAAAACTTGTAAAAAAACAACTAATGCTGAGGTTACTAATACATATTGTAAAATCATGCAGATAACTCGAACAGTGCACAGCCTAATCTCTAAACCGAATGGGTAGTCCCTCGACCTAGAAGAACTAGCAATACCCAGAACAGCAGTGGCACATTAACTGTTCTATCTAGGGACCCCACCCCCTTGGACTCCTAAGATGTATGTTCTCAGTAACACTCCCCTGTCCAGTGACTTGAATTGCTCTTAGATATGTGAGACGTTTGTTGGCCTGACTTTGCATTAACACTCTGTACCCCGCTTATTTTCTGACAAGAAAAATTGTCATCACCACACCAGTCCTAACCAGTATCACCATCCACGTTTGTATCTCCTCAACAACTTTGTCTGTTCTTTCTGCAACTTGATGGTCTTTGACTTACCACTCGTTCACTTTCAAAATAAAGCTATCTTTTGTAACACTGATTCAGCTCGATTCCTCTTTTGTAGGTCTGTCTTGGTTTCTTCTCAATGGCCCAATCACCAACATCAGAACCGCGCATTGTAACTTTTGGATTTTCTCAAAATAATCATTACTTGTTTGAGAGAGACTTTCTGTGATCTTTTGTAATGGCACTGGCTTGACTCGTTCTGAGTCTGCTTGAATTTCATATTTTCAGGAACTAGCTTAAATTTGCCTACCCATCACTCAGCATTAGGACTGGTTTAACCCTGGTGGTTGGATGATGAGGGTTCACATAATTTCATATCTTATTTTTAATCTATGAGTCTACATGTAATGCTGACATAGTGGTTGTAAACCCCTAAAAATCTGGTCTCTTTAAAAAAAAATAAAAAAAAATGTTTTTTTTTTTGTTTACACGCCCAATTGATAAAGGACTGTCAAACAACACTAATGTGTAAAATCAGTTTTCTTTTTAACCTTTACAGTCATTTCCAAAATAAACTTTGCACTGTTGTAGGGTATGATAACTGTAGGCACTCCCCCCTTTACAAATACATCCTCTAATTAAAGTCTTATTACCACTGATTGGTACATTGATAGGTATAAGAAAACAAAATGCACACACTATAGTTTTTTTTAATTTATTTTTTAACATAAACAATTTTATTGATTTTACAAGATACAGGAAAAGACACCACAGGGTAAAAGACATGGATCGACAAGGAAAGAAGAATTTGTTGTATGTAGATAATCCTACATCTTGAGAAATAACCCAAAGACACAGTCGGTCCACACCTGCCAACCCCAAGTCTCATGTGTCTCTGAAAGTTCATGGCAGGAGACCCAGCCATTTCCCCAACTCTTTTACATGTTTGCGTGACAGCCTCTCGCCTCATAAACTGATCTTTCTTGGCTAGTGCACCAGTCAACCCTGTGCCTCCACTTCAGAAGGGGAAGTGCCAACAAACTGTAATGTCTCGCTTTGCTACCATCAGCGCAGTAACCACAAAAGTTCTCTCTGCCCTCGAACCCCCTCACCCCCTCCATCACAACCAGCAAAACTAATGTCTGAGACAGCTGCTGCCCCCAGCCCACCACCGCATGCAGTTCTTGAAAGAGCTTTTGCCAATAGAGCACAATTTGGGGGCATCACCATACCATATGGAAAATGTCTGCAGGTCCCTCCATGCACCTGTTGCAGTGGGGGGGGGGGAGATCGGAGCCCAGCCCAATGCATTTGCACCGGAGAGAGGTATGTCTCATACAGGAAGTGCAGTTGTATCAGCCTCAATCTGGATGATATAGTTATCAACCTGGGTGCCATCAATGCATCCCGCCAGTCTGCCTCATCCAGGGGACCCGCACACACTACAGTTAATCACACTCTCTACCACACGCATGTCCATGTGTGACCGCCATTATTAGCTCTTCTGCAACTTTATTGTAGATTAAATGCCAGCATGGCTTGTAGGTGCCATTTAAACTAATTTGGGATGTACTTTCTCTGGCGGCACAAAGAAAGCCTGTCTAAACATCATCCCATTTCTAATTGATAATGTATCTGACTGGCATCTCACACTTGTTTCTGTCCTGAGCCAGCCTTGTCTTGTTTATTTGGTCTAAGGCCAAAATCTCAATATGCATTTTCTACATTCCTCATTGTCACAACTCTTGCACATTCCTCAACCGTATTTAGTGCTCCTACTGCATATTTGTCATCCTATTCTCACTCTGGCTAGCTTCCTTGTTTGACACAGATAGCCTATAAAGGCAATCTGCTTGTCCATTGTAATTCCTCAATACATAATTTAATTCAAAATGTAACTCCTGTAAAAATGCAGTCAGTCGTATCAGTGTTGTTGAAGCTTTAACGGTGCCATTTCCACTCATTTAGCGCCTTGAGACCCGCACGGGTGAGTAGCGCGCTTTATAAATGTTAATGATTTGATTTGATTTGATTGTGTAAATAAATGGTTTGCGGTCATTGTACTGATCAAAACACGAGTCCCACAAACGCGTTTTAAGATGTTCCAGTGCGCAAGAACAAACCAGGATTCCTCTTTTTATTTTATTTTTTTAAAACACATTTATTATAAGTAAACAGAACAAGTACATATCCCTGGATGATTCAACCACTGACATGCATATAAAACAGTAGTATGGTACATGCGTTGAATCAGGTGTTATCAAGCTGTTATGCAGTTTCATCTCTGCTGCTGAGAATAACCAAGATTAGAACATTGGAATGCTGGGGGCTCCATTGAAAACAATGGAGTGCTGCAGGCTTTTACAGGCCGGTAAAAGCCCGCAGCGCCAACATTCCAATGTTCGCTTTGTTCACAGCAACAGCTGTGAACAAAGCCTCAGGGAGCCCGAGGGGATTTTAATCCCCTCGGGCTCCGTGAACATTTTTTTTTTTTAATGGAACATTCTGCCCTGTGTGGCAGAATGTTCTAATAGCCTTAGAACCCGCCGTAGCGGGCTCTACCGGCTATTAAAGTCCCTCTCCCTTGTTAAATGCCCGAGCCGAAGGCGAGGGCATTTAACGCGGGGAGCGGGCCTTTAATAGCCGGTAGAGCCGGCTACGGCGGGTTCTAAGGCTATAATAGATGTCCATGGTATGTCATTGTATGTAATCATCCCGTCAAACACCCTCTAAAACAACAACAAACTCCCCACACCCACCACCCGGCTTACCATATTGGTAAATGTGTCAAGGTCAAGGTTCCGGGGTGTATGCCCTGTGACATGAACCTAATCTTTATGTTCTAAGTTTTAAGTGCCCCTAGGTTCTCCATTTCCCTTCTGTTACGAGAATGTGATGGATATGTCAGGGAAATCTAAAACCAGCTCCCTTAAACCAGCCACCAGATGGTCCCAGGCTCTGGCTGTATCCAGTGGACAATGGCCCCTTGCCGTGTCTTGATGGAGAGCCCTGCCTTCCGCCTCTGCCCACTTCCGCAATGTATCCATCCATTTCTCTAGGAGTGGGCCCCTTGGAGACTTGATATGCAGGGTAATTTCTCTTTTCGCTGGGATCAGTGGAAGTTCCATGTATTTTGATGTGACCTTGTGGGATCTGGGACGGGGAACATACCCTAAAAGAGCCACAAGGGGGAAAACCAGGTTCCCTCTTGATGGTGCTGTAGTTTAGCTCTGCCTCTTACTGCACATCATATAACTGCTACGGTGTGTTAATTTATTCACTCATTAGCTTGAAACCACCCCTTTACACATCAAACTTGCATCCAGTCATCTTACATTTAAGTCTGCAAATGAAAGGTTTGAGTGAAGGTGCTTTAAATATAAATTTTCTTTCATTTGTTTGACCTTTATGTTGGGTGTTCTTGCATCAATTAGATGCTGCTTCTTAAGAGAGCTCTGCTAAAATGGCATATTCTCTCACAAACCTAGTGCACTTTTCACTGAGTTCTAAAAAGCACTTCAATCCATCTTCACGTTTGTGATGATGGGCACAGCTGATAATTTATAATGAATCTGACTTGGGACTAACCCCTTCAAGTGTAATAGTTTGCCCTAAAGATTTGCAGTGTTGATGAAAATGTACATGTCTTTCCTACTGCTGGGGTTCAACATCTTTGAACTTTTTACCAACCTGGCATTGTCTCTCTCTGGGGTCTCTCCAAATACCACAATGTCTTGATATTACTCCAGATAATTTTTGAAAGTTCTAAACCATTGCTGCCATTTTATAGTAATAGACTTTCACTTAGATGTTCTTTGCATTAGATGTGGTAGCACTGCAATAAAGCTATGTACTGCAAATACTATACCACATTTAGTGGTTGGCTGGTCGACAGTTTAATATACTTAATCAAATACATTGTAGAAGTTAAATTCATTGTGAACCGTGCTTCCAATCGTCTTGTAAATACCTCTGAGGAATCCTTATTTCTTTGTACATATGCACCTCGTCATCTCTTTGTACCTGGAGGTGCTGTGTGCTAGGCTGTTAACTGTGACTGAGGAGATACAACTGAGTATAGGTACACTGTGTTCTGGTCAGTCATTCATCTTTCTCTGTGTCGCATCACAATTCTTCCTCCTCTGAATACCATGGAACCCGGCGCCTCCTATTATTTTCTTCTTTTTTTGGTACACCAACCGCTTCAAATGCTGTGTACATTCAAATAGGTTAACCCATACTGCATTTTGTGTAAGTATAGTGTAAAATCGAAAAGCGATGTTTCACAACAAACAGCCCATTGCAGCTCACCATAGTAAACTATAGAAATGACAACACCAATCCATCACATGGATGTTTCAGCCTTTCTTTCAGTAAGCTCTGTTCCCTTGTGTCTCTCTTGCAAAAACAGCTCATCGCCAGTATGTTGAATGGTATTAGTGCTTTCGCACAGGCTCCAGAGTTAAAGGATAATGCCCACACAAGTTGGTAATCTGCGTAGCATTTAATGAGTATCACAATATAAGAGGTCACAGAGGAGCCCGGTGCCGCATTCACATCGGAAACTCAACTGAATGTTCTTTGTTGAGATTCTGTAAGTGACGGTAAAAGACGGTGGCTTCTAAACAGAGAGAAATATTCCAAAATGTTACAACCTAAACGTGAGATGGTGTGAAGACAAAGTATAACTGTAACAAGTATGTTTTATTAAATGTTGGTAAGTGACATCAAAGCGATGTTTGTCAAATATGTCAGAAGAAAGAAAGGTACATCCGTTCCTTTTGGTAACCAAAATGATTTTTTCTTTGGTATGTGTAGACTTTGAAAAATCATAAAAATGTTATTAGACCTGCAGGTTTAGTGACTTGAATAATGTAGTCTACCTAACTGTAATACTGTTGACCCATAAACTGGTTTCAAATGATGTAATCTGGGCCAATATTTTAATTCACGTGGCCGCTATTTTCTTTATTATCACATATGCTAGCACTTTTAAATGTTAGTGCTGCATGTCTGCTGGACAACAAACTCCTGTTTAATAGACTAAATGTTTGTTCCATATATAATATAAATCTAGACACGTTTAGGATATGCCTTACCCCTGATTTGCCTCTTAGTCAGGGCCACTGGAATTATGTGATTGTGTGGCCTCGGCGATTTTCACTTCATTATAGATGTGCAGCATTTGCCACATAACCCATTATCTGCCGCATAATCTACTGAGTTTAACAAAAAAAAGTTACTAAATATGTGACGACGTGTCACTCAGTGAAAGGCCCCTTGCAAAGCTGGACTGGTCACCTTTCAGTTACTTATTGCTATATTTCGGTGTTATATTGGTACTAATGAATGCACACAATGCCCAGTTGTGTTGCCAAGTTTAACAAGCATTTGTAATGCAATTGGTCTTGCATTTGTGAAAGTTAGAGCTCTTGGCGTCAAATGGCTTTTTAAAAATCTTTTTTTGGTATGCAGTGCAGTGATAAAATTTGGGTAGCGCTATTGCCATTCGTATTACTTTGCGGTGCTGGAGAACCAGAAAATGGGGGATAGGTTGTGAGGGAGGAGAGATGAGTAATACAATGACTGAGGAAAAAAAATAAGTAACAGCATCCTGGAGAAAGCAAACACTTAGAGAATGCAAAATTAAGTAAAGCATGTGAAATGTAACAACAAGGTTACATTAACACTTTTACACCTATAATAAGACCCTGCAACAATTACCATTGTAATGTGCGTGAAGCAGGGAAAGGGTGCAATACCACAGGCTGTCTCTAGGTGTCCTTTAGGACCTCTTTTGGCCTCAGAAGGTACTGCACCCTGCAATCTTGAATTCAACACATCCCCAATGACTTTTGTGCCCAGTGCTGAAAAATGGAGTGCAGTGCCCGTTTTGTGAAAAGTTTTACGCTGTGCATTCAGGTTATGAGGGGAGAGAATAATAATAAGCTGGTTGATTAAAACAATATATATCCTCGACCTAAAAAACCTCAGGCCAGCTACATCCCACAGAAGTCTCCGCCACCAAAACTCACCCATTGTGAAACCAACGACCTCATTCGGGCAGGAGGATGCCTTTCCATGTCTTTAAAAGTAATAAAATGGTGCTTAGCAATAGCAAATCTGTGACATAAACCCCCTATTTCTGTATTTTTCGCCCACTCCCTCAAGAACTCCACACATACCACGTCTTCAGTATTTCACCCTTTAATGAAGCAAAACAACATGATGCATTCTGACTGAGGTTTTAGGTAAAATGTGTCTGGTTGTTTAGCTTTATTTAATGGTGAAAAAATGAAGCTGTGGAATACTTTAGGCAGTGGGTGAAGAATATATATATATATATATATATATATATATATATATATATATATATATATATATATATATGTATATATATATTAAACACTTCCAACTAGCGTACCAGTCCTGTACGTACATGTTTGAGTCCTTTTATTGCATAAATAATGCAGTGGCCAAAAATCCTATATTTCATGGGGAACAGTGAAATATGGAAAATATGTCCTTGTTTGCTATGAAATATGGGTTTCATCACCACAGCCGCCCCAAACCACCCTGGAGAACTTTGCTACTGATAGGTAGGGCTACCGGAAGTATGTGACAGATTGCCAAATAATGTGTCAAGGTTATTTAAATTATGTGGCAAAAAAACAAACTATGCGCCTTGATTTTTTTAATAGAATTATTTCCATCCGTTGAGCCACAAACACATTCTTTTGTGAAATTTGCAATTAATGTAAAATACATAACATGGCTAAACCAACAATTATGCAGTAAACATTGCAGCCACAGAATCGCATAAATCCACTGTCTCTCACCAATATTTTATTGAAAATATATTTATGAAGGGTAAAAAAATATATAATTCCAACCAGGGCCCACAGTTAGCTCCCCTTTGAAGGAAGAAGCTTTCTCAGGCTTACCACTATGGAGGATTATGTAACTTAAAAAATACATAGTGGATAACGTGTAATGGGGTCCTGTATTGCCATATTGGGACTCTGGAGACATATACAATCCACTTTTCCTTGGGCTGATTGGTTAATGACGTAACCAGAGCCTCTCAAGGACAATATTTGATGTTATTACACAGTCAACCATTATGTCAATATTGTATGTATTTACACAGTCACCCATTATGCATCATATGTACATGACTTGAAATTGTAAACTACAGCCTCTCATTACTTCAAAGTCAGATTGTTATTACCAAAGTGAATGTGAATGTGAAAAGGCACTCCTAACTACAACACAAACAACTGTGTAATGTAATTTACTCACAGCTTGAAATTAAACTCTTGTTCCTTGACTCTACAAAAATATCCTTGTTTATAACATCTACATTGTAAAAGTCTCTAAGTTATGACCGCTCCGCGGATCCATCAAGGGTAAAATGAGTCATTAGCAGTATTGGGATAAAGGGATTTTCTAAATTGCTGCCTTATGAGGCTACTTACTTAAATATACATATGAACTTAATTGCGAGATTTTATCGGTGATGAGCGGTGGGGCAAAACACATTTTCGAATTCCAATGCAAAGTACAATGTAAAGAGAGATACACTTCTTTCAACTAAGTGTCGCAAAGGCTGACATCCATCAAATAATACATGTACACATTTTCATACATACATAGGCGGCTGCGGTTATACGCGTTGTAGAAACAAAACCCAAACTAAATAGTGTGCATTTGCAAACTGCTTACCCGCTGACAGGGAATGTGCCCTCCAGCAGCAGCCTTGTACAGTGCAGATGCGCTCATATGTTCCAGCCCCAGGCCTAATTGGCAGAACTCCGTGGAAGTGAAGAGAAGTGGCAAAGGCAGAGAGTTCAGCACTGAATTCTGGGACTTGGGCAAGGGAACTGATGTGGGTTGGGGGGTCAGGGTGGTTTGTGCATTTGTACTATTTAGAATACACTACTGATCTCCAACAGCATAGCAGCATTCTTCTGTCCTGTGTCTCCCTTCTGTGATATCTCATCAGCAGATTCCTGCCTATTGCTCACTTTTGATGGCCGAAAGCAGCACCCTGCCTCTCCTGCAACCACAATGATGGCTATCACCTCTTTGTCTTTCTGGGCCACCCCTATGCCCACACTGCTGCACAGCATAACCTTGCGGCTGTTTATCACCACATTGATGAATATTAGCTCCACGTCATTTAGTATGGGTGTCTGGCTGAAAAAACAAAATGTTAAAACATCCCGGAAAAAGCAAACATTCCTAGAGAATGCTAGATTAAGTAAAGCAAGTGAATTGTAAGCAGGAACAACATGGCTACATTAGCCGAGAGCAAGAATGCTCTGCAACGAAAAGGGAAACTTTGCCGAACATGAGTAGGAAACCAAGAAAAAAAAGTCCCCCAAAGAACAGATAAACACCCCAAATCGTAATTATACAGTAGTTAGTCTTTGCTCCCAAAGAGAAAAAGAAGGGACAAAGAGGCATGACTGACCACTAGCAAGCAAGGATTTTTAAATGACACTGAAACGATCAAATGAAATGGTTTTAAACCCACATAAGTAAGTATACTAAAAGTATACAAGAGGCCGTTCTTGCGCTCAACCTAAAAATGACAAAATAATGAAGTAATATTATTGCATTATGCCAGATAATTTGCCTTTTCTTGCCACATAATTTACTCAAACCTGCCACATAATGTGGACCTTTACGCCTGCATAATTCAAGCGGCCCTGCTCTTAGTTCATTTAACTGCATTGTCCTTGGGGCGGGGCAAGACTATGTGCCTAATCATGGTTCAAAACTATCACTTTTAATGAATATGTAACTAAAGCGTGAAGTGGTAGCATATTGTCATTTCCAATCAGCACCTTTTACATTGAAATAGCCACAAAATTTCCAAGTGACATGTGGTTTTACTGATAGAACTATTTAGTGTATAAACAGTAATGTTTGGAAATCGAGTTTCTACAAATATTTGTCATTTGGAAAACACCAAGTAAAGTGTTCTGACTTGTTTTGCTGCTGTTTAAATCTTAATTCTTCTGACTTACAAAAAAGTACATTTGTAATTCCTGATATAGTTTGAAATATTTGCAATATTTATTTACAAGCTATTCAAATGTGTTTTGCAAAAAAAACTAACATCCTAAAGCCTTTTCTTTGACAATAGTCATAAAGCGCACTTTACAAAACCGTCTAACTGTAGTAGGAGAAAAAAAGTAAACACAATTTTTTTGGGATAAGAGGAGCAGCACTTAGTAAAAAGATAAATTGACATTTGACCTTTGTCCTTGAACAGACAGGAAATGTCAAGATAAAACAAGATTCAAAGGCATCTTTATTACTCATTCATTTCTGAATGAACAGAGCACATGTTCCTTTCCAGCTCATGTTCAGTTGCCCGAAAAGACCAGCAGGTCCTAAAAATAGCTCGACCTGATAAAATCTCACTTGCCATAGCGAGTTATGGAGTAGATTGTTCAAGGCCTGATGTGTATGGTTCTGTTTTGGAGTTGAAAAGGACAGTAGTTTATAATGTGAATTTAGTTACTTGTGGGGTAAAGATTTACAGAAAATAATGTCGTCAGACATTGTTGTTTTGGACCAGGGTATTATGTAGAATACAAAATTTCCTAGCTATCGGAAAGGAAAGTTTTCCATTCTATTAAGGGCACAGAGGCATGGATTATGCTTTTTCTTCACTTTTTTATTAATAGCAGCCACAGGAGCATCATATAGCATCACTACTTTTCCCATGACCACCAGGGAGAAATAGCACTGAAAACAGCTGCAACAGTTCACAGATCAATCCATTCCAATAAAGTTCTGCGTCTGTATCCATTCCTCCTTTCTTCGCCGCAGTGCAGCCCTGATGTCAGGTTTTGAGTCTCTACTCTAAATGTGACCTTTTCTCTTTACTGTTTAACTATATGGTTGCCAATTTGCATGGGTTAACGCTAGTGCTGCATATCCGAATTGTATCAGCGCTTTGTATGGTGTGATTCCTACTGTTGTTGCAGTAATCAGTGCTGGAGTTGCATTCTAGAGGGTTCAACAACCGAAGGGTGTGAATGCTTTTCGGCTGCCGCGCTCTTGGATTTTAGCAACATCATTTCAGGTGAGTACGTTTGAATTGCTTGCCTGGAGACAGATTGTGGGAACACTACACGTACCTTTTCGAGGCTCCTGGTGGGAGCGGCATGCAGTGCCTACTGCTGACTGCAAGGGGGTACACCTCCCTGATCAAAGAGAGTGTGTCGCTCCCATGGGTCTTGCGATCAGCACGCACTTCAAGTGATAGACGTGGTTTACTACTGATCGTGGTTCTGGTCTGTCAACCTGAGCATTATCTCTATCTCTGGCCCTGACATAGAATTAATGTGGTTTTAAACTGTACCATATAACAGTATGCTGTGGTCATCTATACAAGCCAATAGAAGTACAATCTGAAATGGAAGCATCCTTTTTAAAGCAGTAACCATGAGATTAGTGGGCAGAAGGAAACCTAATAAAAAGATGCTATTAAAATAAATGAAAAATAAAAATCTCAGACCAATCCTGAAACGGATGAAAGGGTGCTTGTTATAGCACCACTGAAGTTTAACATAGCGAAAAAATCTAGTAATTTCTTTCACAGGACCTCTACCTTTGTTGGACACTGGGAGTTGCGTGTGGACCGTCTGGACAAAATGTTTTGGGTGATGGGGATAGAATTTGGAACAGAAAGGAACCTCATTTTACCGTACTCCCATGAAGGAGTTGTATTATTTAAAAAGAGCGATCAGTCTTCTCTTGTGCCAATATATTGAAAAGTTTTTTTGCAGCTTTGTGAGTAAAGAGTTGGTTTGGTGATTCAGCGAAAATTCCAACCAAATGAGTTGGATCCTTACAAATTCTTCCAAAACATCACAGAGATTTTTAACTTCCGGGAAGATTAAATGCTGCAAATAGTATAGTTTTGCTGCCGTGTGTTAGAAAATAAAGATGTCATCTA
This sequence comes from Pleurodeles waltl, assembly GCF_031143425.1. Lineage (NCBI taxonomy): Eukaryota > Metazoa > Chordata > Amphibia > Caudata > Salamandridae > Pleurodeles > Pleurodeles waltl. Next base: position 544,690,496 of record NC_090440.1, on the reverse strand, counting down.
CACACAGTAACTTTCAAAGAAATTAAATGTACAAAAACCTCTCCACTAACTTGCAGCTTTACTGATAAAACTATATAGTGTATAAACAATCTGTGAAAATTGGGTTTCAGAAAACATATCCTTTGCATGTCAACATGTAAAGTATTCTGAGTTGTTTTAATTTTTTCATCACACAGAAATATTACAAAAGGGCTTTTACAACTTCTGAAATATATTTTGAAATGTTTGTACAAGTGAATTAGTCATTTAAATGTGTGTTAGGAAAAACCTGACACCCTATATCCTTTTATTTTACATTCTAAGCAGCAGGTCACACAGTTCACCTTACAAAGCCCTGGAGCTCTGCAGTCAGAAGGAAAATGAATTGTAAGAAAAACTGACTTTTGACCTCTGTCTGTGAACACAGAGCAAATGTGACATAAGAACAAGATTTAAAGGCATCTTTTATTTGCCCTCCACTTTTCAACTGAACAGAACACCTGTTCTGTGTCAACTCGCCAGAAGGGACCAGTAAGTATTAAAAATAGCTCGACCTGATCAAACAAGACTCGCCAATGTGGAATGAGTTATCTGAGGCAACTGTTAATCTATTTTTTCTGCTTCTGAAATCAAAAAGCTAGGACAGATTTTTTTTTTTTTTTTTGAGAACTAATAAAGGTTCTAAGTGGTTGTCAAACTGCCTCATCTTTTTTTTTTTCTCTTTACTTATGCCCCTGGACCTAAATGCTCGTTTTATGTGGACAGCTTTCCATAGTGTGGAAAAACAAATAAGCTGGAAACCAGTAGAATCATTCTGCATACATTATTTTGGTACCTAAATTAAAGTTATATCATGGTGGGAAATGTGCAGATGTGACCGCAAGGTAAGAGATTCCACCAATTACATCTGGGTAGTGCATGGGGTTGTTGTATGACTTATCATGGTGCATACCAGGCATCCGTTTAGTAGAGCTCATTACATTGCCTAGAGAATATAGATATTAGGGAGAAATGTCTACATAGATTGGGTTTAAGTAGGAAGGCAATGCAGTGTTAAAATGAGACCGATATGTTGAGTAGTAATAACTCTTTATTTATATTGGTATTTGCTATTTCAAAATGGAATTGTGGTACAGTGACATGACACTCGCTTTTTGCACCATTTGAAACTATTATGTTATTTGAGCAGCTGTAATCGTTTTGGAGTACATTAATTTGTATTGTATGATTTTTGTTTTCTTTTAACATGGGTATTTTCACAGGTGCCGGGATTTTGTTGTCTTGTATGGTTGTGTGAGCAAACTGTGTAATACAGTCAGGAAACCATTTTCAGGTTAGTCAGGCTTGTTTGTAAAACATGCAGCTCAGCCCTGGGTAGCTGCAACTTTGAGCAGCAAGGCTTAAAAAAAAGGAACTAGTACAAATCATTTAGGACTACCAAACAGCGAAATAGTTACCCAACACGAAAGAAATCTGACAACAATTTATATAAATAGATTAGATAGTTGTGAATTTTTAGACATCAAGATGAGTATAAATCCACTGGAGGGTTTTTTAAGTAAAAAGTAATTCTCAACTTTTTATTCCAAAGCGCAAACAAGTATTGGTAACTTTTGAAAAGTTTTGAAGAGTTGGGTTCTCCTACTCCAGGGTTGGTTGTGACCAACTGTCCAGAAAAAGAGGGCCCGAGAAGGAATATTTGGACGGTTACCTGGCAATAGAGTGGTCCTGATCCTGGGGATGCAGGATGCTGAAAGACGCACTAGGTGCTGTGTGCTTGAAAGCTTCCTGGGGTTAATCCTTAGTCCACAGGTACAGCCACAGGAGTGAATCCCCTGAAATCCTCTTTGAGCCAATAAAAGTCCAGCTGCAGCTTGGCTACTGGTCTTTGGAACCAGGAGGACCAAAGGCATCCTTTGTTAAAGGCTAGTGTCCTTCTCTGGCAACCAGGCAACCTCCAGTTCCTGAATGCTAGGTGCAAAGTTACTGTATGTGAGGGCACCTCTGCACTAGCAGAGGTGCCCCCACGTTGTCCAGGGCCAATTTCCCGGACTTTGTGAGTGCGGGTATACCATTATAACCGTGCACTACATATAGGTCAATAAATATATGAAGCTTCACATTGGTAACCCCGAATATGGCCAAGTAAGGTGTCTAAGATCGTGAAATTGTACCCCCAATCCAATTCCGGTATTGGGGGAGGGCAATTCCATGCTCCCTGGAGGCTCCACCATGGACCCCCAGTACTGCCAAACCAGCTCTCTGAGGTTTCCACTGCAGCCCCAGCTGCTGCCACCTCACAGACAGGTTTCTGTCCTCTTGGGGATTCAGAAGCTCAAACCTAGGAAGGCAGAACAATGCATTTCCTTTAGGAGAGGGGTGTTACACTGTCTCCCATTGGAAATAGGTGTTACAGGCATGGGATAGGTAGCCTCCCAGAGCCTCTGGAAATGCTTTGAAGGGCACAAGCGGTGCCCTCCTTGCATAATCCAGTCTACACCGGTTCAGGGACCCCCAGTCCCTGCTCTTGCGCGAAACTGGACAAAGGAAAGGTGAATGACCACTCCCATGTCCATCACCACCCCAGGGGTGGTGCCCAGAGCCCCTCCAGAGTATCCCTGGTGTTAGCCATCTTGGATTCCAAGGTGGGGGACCCTCTGGGAGCATCGGAGTGGCCAGTGCCAGCAGTTGACGTCAGAGACCCCTCCTGATAGGTCCATACCTGGTTAGGTAGCCAGTCCCCCTCAGGGCTATTTAGGGTCTTTCCTCTGGGTGCTGCCATAGATTCGGTTTGGAAGACTCCACCAGGACTTCTCTGCATCCTCTGCTTCAGCTTCTGACCGTCTGATAAACCTCAGACTGCTCCAGGAACACTACCTGCAACAAAGTATCCAAGAAGGCTGCTGCAACTCTGTAACTTCAGCTCCTGCCAGCAACTGCACCAGTTTCCAGGTTGTGCATGCTCGGAGGACTGCCTGTCTTCATTCTGCACCAGAAGGACTGAAGGAATCTCCCGTGAAGTGACAGTCACTTCCCTGCTTCAGCAGACACCCTTCTGCAGCGATGACCGGTACTCTGGGTCCCCCTCATTTCGACAAGCGTGATCCCTGGAACACAGGTGGTGAACCGAAGTGACCCTGACTGTCCAAAGGTCCAGCTGTCCAAATTTGGTGGAGGTAAGAGCTTGCCTCCCCATGCCAGACAGTACCCCTGTGCATTGCGTGTTCTGCAGCTCCTTGGGCTTCTGTACACTTCTCCCAAGAATCCTTTTTGCACAGCGGAGCCCAGGTCCCCAGCACTCTATCCTACGACGCTCCTCTCCCTGATTTGTTCCGCGGCGTGGGATCCCTTTGTGTAGTGCTGCAACGACTGCCATTTGCAACTCCTTTGTCCCTGTGTTCTGGGAAACCCTGTGTGTGCTGCCTGGTCTTCTGAGGGCTCTCTGAAGTGTTGAGAGCCCCCTCTCTCTCTCCTCATCCTGAGTTGAGACCCCCATGTCCCTCCTAGGCCCTGGCAGCACATTTTCCCGCCAAACACGTTTCTTGCGTGAGCCAAGGCTTGTTGGCGGAATCAAGCGACGAAAACCAGCCTGCATTCTTCTACTCAACGTGGGACCGCTCCTGCACCAACCAGGAACCTGCAGCTGTCTTCTTTGGTGCATTTCTGACTTTTTCTTCCAACCGGAGAATCCGGGTTAGAAGGGGCTCCTCTTCTCCCTGGACTCTTCAACTTCTGGACTTGGTCTGCTCTCTTCACAGGTCTTCAGGTCCAGGAATCCATTGTCTGTGTCTTGCAGTCTTGCTTGGTTTTTGCATAATCCTTTTCTTCAACTTCTAGTGTGTTACTGAGGAAACTTGCTGTACTTTACTCCTGTTTTCCCCAGCTCTGGGGTGGGATACTTTACTTACCTTTTGGTGTTTTCTTTCACTCTCAGCTCCCCTCTACACTTTCCTAAGGGGGGAAACCGACATTTGCATTCCACTGTTTTAGTATACAGTTTGTGTTGCCCCTAAGCCCATTGCAATATATTGTGTTTTTCACTGTTTGCAACGTTTTATGACTGTGTACTGATTTTGGTTACTAGTGTATATATTGTGTATAATACTTACCTCCAAAGGGAGTATAACCTCTAAGATATTTCTGGCCTTGTATCACTAAAATAAAATAAAGTACCTTTATTTTTGGTAACACTAAGTATTGTCTTTCTTGTGCCTAAGTACTGTGTGACTATAGTGGTATTGCAAGAGCTTTCCATATCTCCTAGTTCAGCCTCGGCTGCTCTGCTACAGCTACCTCTAGACAGCCTAAGCTGCTAGACACTGCCTACATTTCACTAAGGTAGATCACTGGTACCCACTACAAACCAGGCCAGCTTCTCACACCAATTTGGCCACTGGCCTCCCCTCTTTGTTCCCGCCACCAGCTTGTGTTCTTGAACGAAGGGGGAGCCCTACATGAGTGTGATAGTCTATTGACCACTTCAGGCGGCTTCTCCTTTGAAACCGCCTTTTGGGGTAACACTCTGTGTGGCTTCCTCCGAGGGGTAGGTAACACCTTGTGTAGAAGGTCTCTATTGTTCCTGAGCCTGGATGTTGTTTATATTACTCCCCAGGAGGACAGAAGGCTGTATGGTGGCCAGCAACTGTGAAAGCCACCAGATAAACTGGACAACAGTAGCAACTTTCTAAAAGTTGCCTTTCTCCAAAAGTGACAATGAATTCGACTTGGGCATCAAGTTAGGTTTAATGGTACGATTAGTTTGATACCTTGAAGTACCCATTTTAGTAGTCTCATTCAGAAATAATCTGAACTGAAAGGTCAGCTGGTAACTCTGTACTAGCCAGTGGGGCTACTAACTTTTGTGCTGCTAAATGGCAATTTAAGGGCTGTGCTGCTCGGTCATAATAAAGTATATGTCCCAACTTAATAATATATAGCTCACTACCTTAGGGCTTGATAAGCCTTCCTTAGGAGTGACTTGCATATATTTTTAGGGGAAGTGGGGGAGATTTGCCATTGGTTAAAATGGCAAAGCCGAACTAGCAGTTTTAAGATGCCTTTCTAGGCAGGGAAACATGTTGTACCCTATCACACTCAGGTGGCACAATCAGTGTTGCAGCCTTCAGTGGAGACACTAACATGCTATTGGTATCATATACTTAGGATTTATTAGTCTGCTTATGCCAATTGGGGTAGCCAATTCAACATACATTTTTAGGGTCGAGCCTGCAAGAACATGCACTAGCACATGAGTCTGCCTTGCAAGACACTCTTGTTTACAAAAAGGACTTGCAGCTCGTCCAGTGCTTTCCATTTCTCAGTTTCTGTGTCAGCCGTTTTAATTCGGCAGTGACGCTAAAACGTCACTTCCGGCGCTTATTGTGGAGTAGGGACCAACCACAGATTGATTCATTTTAATCAGTGCTTAACCTCTACTCCCGACGTGTTTAAGTTGATAGAGATATATATATATATATATATATATATATATATATATATATATATATATATATATATATTGGCCAGCTGAAACGTCTCTTCCTATGCTTGTTTTTTCTTTCAGTTGTAGCACTCAATTACAGTGCACTCTCCAACCTGTTTTGCTCACCCCCTACTCGGCCCTGTTTCATTTTCCTGTGCTGTTTTCATCCCCATGCCCTCCCTTGTTGCTGCTTCACCCATTCTCCGTCAGTTTGTATTCCTGGTGCTCTTTTCCCTGCGGCAGCAAATAGCAGGATGCTGCTGAGGGGCTAAAGGTCAACCATGTGTTATTTTTGAGGGTCCTAGGGTGCGTGATTTCATTTCCTGGTCCACCCACAGCAGCAAATACCAGGATGCTGCTGTGGGGCTACAGGTCAATCGTGTGTTCCTCTTGAGGGTGCATAATCTCATTTCGACGGTCAGAGCAATTTAGCAAATGTCAGTCCTTGCACTCTTAGTTACTACATTGCGGCCAACTCTGGAAGCTGAATAGTGCCAGCTGTTAGAGCATTAATTGCAATGACATTTCTGCTGGTTGCACAAGTTTAGCGACACAGGAGTATTTTCACCTGCAGGGCTTGCACTGCTTATATTGCTACGGTATATTTAAAACATTTGCTAGCCAGCGGTCTTGTGGATCTGCAGAAAGGGTAAATTTTGATAGAATTATTCTGGCCTACTTGACCTGTAAATGGGTCTCAAATTCTGTGACCCTAGGCAAATACTATATTTTAGAGAGGGGCCTTTTTCTTCTCACATGAGTGCACCTTCAAATATGTGAGTTCAGCATTTCTACTGTACGAAAACAATATTTTGTTTGATTAAATAGACTAAATGTTTGCTCCATGTACAATAAGAATTTAGACCACATATAGGGTACACATGATCCATGTCTAGTCTCTTACTTTACTTATAGCGTTGCCATCAGGGCAGGAGTGGTTTTCGATTTGTTTAAATACTCACTTTTAATAAATATATTCCTAAAACAGGATGTGGTAGCGCGCTGTCATTTATAGACAGTAAATTTCCCATTGAAATGGCCAAAAACATTCCCACTAACTTGCAGCTTTACAGATAAAATTATATTGTGTATTAACAATAATATGTGAAATGGGGTTTCAGAAAAATATTTATCATTTGCACATCACCAAGTGTTCCCATTTGTTTTCATTCTGTTAAAATATATTTTTCATCAGAGAAGACCAAAAAATGGGCTTTCTCAACTACTGAAATGCATTTTGAAATGTTTGTACAGCTGAATTATTAGCTATTTAAATGTTTTCTGTAAGAAAATCTGACCATACAGCCTTTCATTTCACACTCATTGTACAGCAGGTCAGAAAGGTCACATTACAAAACCCTGGAACTCTGCAGTCAGAAGTAAACTGACTTCTGACCTCTTTCTCTGAACACCGAGCAAATGTGACAAGATAAAAGCAATATTCAAAGGCATCTTTATTCCACCTTCACTTACTGAGTGAATAGAAAACCTGTTCTTTGTCAACTTGTCAAAACCAGTTAGGAGGTTCTAAATTTGCTGGGGCAAAGGCTGGCAGTCTTCCAGGGTTTTTTGAAGGTTTCAGCAGCTGGGAGGACAAGGTGACTTTGGCACGATTGTTGAAGATGGCTGGCAGGGTTGGTGCTGAGTCCGTTGCCGGCCTTCAGTTCTCGCTTTTGCATCTCTGGAGTTTCCTTTTTATTCAGGTCAGCAGGATCTGATTTCCTGCTGCCAGGGGCTCCCGTAAATCATGACCTTAGGGGAGGTTCCGGGAGTGTAGGGTAGTAGCCAATAGACCACTTACCCTTGGGCTCACTACACCCCTATATGACCACTTCCTGTAGTAAGTGGTCATAACCCTGTCCCAGAGTTCCTAATTTTGCCAACACAAAGATGACAGATCTTTAAATGTGGTGTCCACATCAGACAGCCCACTTTAGCGGATGGGAGTGACCTGAGGGTTGGACATGCCTCCCTGACTCCTAATTGTCCTGCCTATCCAGGTGCCAAATGGGCCCCCGGGTTGGCGGGGGGGGGAAATCAGCCACCTTTCTTTTGAGGGAAGCCAGACTTGCATATCAAAGGCTTCCTTGAAGCTCCTAGCCTTGGAATGCAGATTTACAGGTCATCCTGTTGGGAAGGGTGTGCTAACACCCCTGCCAGGGCTGTCTTTGTTTCTGTCCGCTTGAGAGCAAAGGCTCTCGACCCTGAGGGTCAGAAACGTGCCTGGTGGTGGCAGGCCAGTTAGGACTGGTCAGCCTGCACACGGGTAACTGGTAGGTTTTCAGGGAGGCACCTCTAAGGTGCCCTCTGGGTGCATGTATTAATAAAGCCAACACTGGCATCAGTGATGGTTTATTAATACAAGATGTTTGATACCAAACTTCCCTGTTTTCAGTGAAGCCATCATGTTGCTGGGGAATTTATATTGACCAGTGTCCATCATTTGTACTTACAATGGCTTCCCTGTCCACTCACTGTGTCTGAGAAACTACAGACATAGTATGGGCATATCTGTTCTTTTAGATATGTCCTCACATGTAATATAATGTACCCTCCCTTAGGGCTGTAATCCCTACTGTAGGGGTGACTTACATACATTGCATGCAGTGTTTGGAGACGCCATGTCGTGTTTTCAGTTTTAGCTGCACCAAGCCTGCAATTGCATTCTGCATGTGCAATGTTAGGGGTCCCTGAGGGTTGCACAATGCACCCTCTTTGGTACCCATGCATAGGTACCAGAGGTATCATTTACTAGAGATTTACAGAGGGTGCCAAAGGTTTGGCCAATTGGGGAATAATTGCACAGTTTTCAGGAAAGAGATCTGGCACTGGGGACCTGGCTAGCAGGAACCCAGTGCACTTTTTGTGAAAATTGCTTCAGATATCGGGCAAAACGTGGGAGTGACCAGGTCAAAAAGGGGCACTTTCCTACAGTCACTTCAAGTGAGAATGATGCAAACAATCTATGATTTTGTGATAGAAAAGATTGGTTGCTAGGTCAGATATTAAGGATAGGAGCAAGAATCCTGTATTTAAAATATTAGCCTTTCATGTACACTCCATAATCTAGGATATGGATTTAAGGAATCCAATTTGAGATAGACTTGTATTGTCATCGGCATATGAATGAGATGAAAAGGAGACTTTTTCGAGATGTTTTCTCAATAGTTCAGCAGAGAGATTGAAAAGGATGGGTACAGAGATAAAATACTAGACATCGCAAGCAAAATGGAGTCGGGTCAGAAATGGAGTCCAAATTTTAAATTGGCTGTCGGCACCTTGGTAGCTACGACTGAAACCAGATCCCTCCAGTTCCATCCTATTGCATGTCAAAGAACATTTGATGGTCAGAGGTCTCAAATGCCATATTGAAACCCTAGTAGCTGAGAAGGCAAGGAACCAGTCATCCAAAATGCAAAGGATATAGTTGCCCACTATCAGCAGTGTTTACTGTTTTCAGAATATTGTTAATTAATTGGGAGGAAACTCATTTATCAATTAACTTTGTGAGAAAAGCAAGGCAAAAGATGTTAACTCTCAACATTAAGGGTTAATGTAAGTTTATTATTATAATTTTTTTTCTTTTTTCCCTCCTCCCAGGAGCTGCGAGGCAGTTCAGTACAACCCCATTTTGAAGGTTGGAGTTGTGGAGAACCAACCAATGTAGGGAAGTTCTTAATTTATAAATAGATAACCATACCAGCGTATCTTGGCAAGAGGCAGCAGAGATTCAATGGGACCATAAGGCTTTTTACCCGTCTGTGTCAAGTTAGCTCTTGACCTGACGTGAGAGTTCTTCAAATAATTTTTTGAGTTGCCAAATTCCTCCGAAAGAGGAGGGGAGGCATTCAATAGTAAGTCTGATGAACCAAAAAGTCAGTGCAGGTCCTGCCTAGTTGCTGACACACGATCGTAGTTCCCAAGGACTGATTCTAATTTAGCAGTATTTGGGGGGGGGGGGGGGGGGGGGGGGGAGAGAGAGTCTCCTAAATTTTCTATATTAAGAACTGCCTATGTTAAATGGAAATTATCATGAACTTCTAATATTATAAGTGTTGTAATAGGGACCACATCAGACTAAATGACACTATTGGCCATCTTATGCAATTTTACTAGCATTGATCACCTTAGGGCATGAGGCAGGATGACCGGCAGTAATGTAAAAAGACTTTGTCAATTTGGAATACCTTTAGATAGGTAATAGATAAGTCATACCACCACAGTAATATAGTGTTTCCCCTGTGCCACATGACTTATCACTTAGATATCCGCTTCAAACATTTTTTACAAATTCATTCGCTTTATCCAAACATCAGCTGAGTTCTGAAAACACACACATTTTCGTCTCGGATACACACTTTTCAATTTTGGTATCAATATATTAAACAAAAAAAATGTTTAATTTAGTAGTCTTGGCATGACTACACACTAGAGAGCTAGAGTAGCTCATAAGCTACTTGTTGGAGAATCCTTGCATATCCCAATGGCTGGGAGAACACAATATCCCAGGTGTTATAATGTAAAGGCCCCAACAACTGTAGTATATAAATATGGTGTTAAAAAGTAAGTCTTGCATAGTAGCTTTGAGTTGAAATAAGCCTGCAACCCTAGCCTTTTGCACTTGAATGTTGGACAGAATCTTAGTAAAATATCATTCCTGTTTTCGATTGAGGAGTCTAGTTCTTGAACCAGCCCCAATGAATCAGGCTGGAGCTCACTGGTCACCAGCAGGTGATGTCCTTGCTCACAACTAGAAACCTCACCCTGTCTCTGTTGAACCTTTTTTTGGGCTACTTTCTGCTCAAAACATAGCGCTAGCAGACGACCAGGTGTATTGCATCTGGAAGCACTAGGATCAGAAGGGGAGTTTTAATTAAGGTGTGGTAATATCAGATTCTATGACCTCTATTGTAGAGGTTTGACAGCTGAGACATGCTGTTTTCACTGAAAGGATGTTGGCTTGCTGTTTTTATCCTTCATATTTTAGCTGAGTAAGTGACTAAGGAATTTTAGTGAGTCTCCACAACCTTTCAGAATCTCTTAGAAGATTCTGTTGTCTAGATGCTCATGGAGAGAAGGCTGAGATCATAAACAATGAGCTAATTGGAAGAAGTGTTGTTTAAAAGACAAGATTTGTGCTCTTGTTGGGGGGTGTGTATTGTATTAAGAAATGACTCGACCATTCTAATTTATTGACTTTCCAAGATTTGGACAAGATTCTGTTTGGCAACAATGAGGTCAACGGTAAAGCCCTTGAGATGGCTAGGTCTGTGACAACGTTGTATGTCATTTGTGGAGATAAAGGGCATAAGATCAGGTGATTATAAGGATTAATTCCACCTGTTAACGAATCCATCCAAAAGGAAGGAGGTTTGAGGTGGTTATTATTGATGGACCCATTTAAGAAACTGGAGCTATTTTCTGGATCACTAGAGATTAGTCTCAATCTCTCATTGTATTATAATTGTATGCATTTATATACATATTCACTACCCCTGACAAGGCATTGACACGTTTTATACAGAACACCAACCTTCAAATGAGTGGTTGTGGCCTTTAAAATGAGTTGCGGGAAGTCTGCATTAATAGATATTGATTTAAACATGCATGGCACTTGAACGTTGTGTTTAGAGAGACGACATGCAGGGAGGAGAGGGCCATTTTAAATAGAGTTGACAGTCAGAGGTTTTAAAGTAAAGCACTGTTTTATTTTTTAAAATTTTTTATGCCACATGTTACCAATATCGAGGATGCCTATTTAGGTAATATTTTTATTTGAGGATGCAAGGGTGTAGAAAGAAACATCATTTGTAGTTGAAGATAGTGCTATATTAGGTACTTTTTTTTATAGTTGCTAGAATTGGGTGAACAGTCAATTCAGTGCTAGGCTATTTACTACCAGTTCCTCATTGTAGCAAAAATAGATGACCAACTCGTATTGGAAGCGCAAGCTAGTGGTGGAGCACACATTGAGGGTAATATTGAGGGTTTTAGGTTATACTCCGGGAAAGCATTAGTCTAAAGATAATAGCAATATGAGGAATAATTCAAACCGCGAGAAGGAAATTTTGCAAGTATCGGAGCGGCGTTTTTTTTGTTTTTTTTGTTGTTGTTTTCAAAACAGCAAATTTGAGTCACAGTATTAATGATAAGCAAAGTCGGACCCAGGACAGCTCCCTCAGACATTGAAAGGGTATTGTCTACATTTCTGTAGCTGTAGGATGGAGAGCCAGACACCAATGTGAGAAGGATGGGGACTAGGCTCCCTTTAGAAATTTATTGAAGTCTTTGTTAGTATGACGCTGCTGATTAGACTTTCTGAAGGACTATCATTTGGTAAATCAAATGGAGTGATGAGTGCGGCTTCAGATTCTGCTTGCAAGGTGAAGGAAAGCCTTTAAGTGAGTCCCAGGCTTTTGTTTTCCTTAATTATGCTTTCGGTTGGTCTGATAAGAGCCAACCACAGAAGCCTCCACCTTTTTGTGCCTCTGTTGTGAGTAATCCAGACTGTAAATTAATTCATCCAGAAAGATGGTATCAAAAAGGAGGAGGTTTGAGGTGGTGATTATTGATGCTCCCATTTAAGAAACTGGAGCAGTTTTCTAGGTTACTAGAGATGAGTCTGTCTTCTCATGTATTGTATTGTAATTATTATTATATTTATGGATTCACTACCCATGACAAGGCATTTACCTGATTTACACAGAAATGTGTTGTCTGTATCGGCAGTGTTACCACACCATGCATACTCCACTCTGCTCCGCTCCACACCACTGCTCCCTACTCTGTATTACTCTACTTTACACCACTCCATGCCACTACACTGCACTCATCTCCATTCTGAATTACTCCAAATTATGCCACTGAACTCTGGTACTTCACACTGTGCCTCTCTACTATACTCTGTAACTCTCTATTCTATGCCAATGCTCTTTACACCTCTCTACACCACTGCACTCTGCGCCTCTGCATGCTATACCACTCCAGTCTAGGCAACACCAATCTAGTCCGCACAACTCCACTCTGCAATACTACACTGTACATCACTGCACTGTAAGCTAATACTCTATGCTAGTGCACTTTACTCTGTAACACTCAACTCTATGCCCCTGCACTCTACATTAATTTACTGTACGTCACTCTAATTTACTTTGCACCTCTGCACTCTATGCCACGGCACTCTACACCACTTTAATTTATGCCATCACACTCTGCCACTCTAAGTAACTCCACTATACTCTGCACCTCTCCACTCTAAGCCACTTCACTCTACTGTGAAACGATCTATTCTACACCACTGCACTCTACGCCACTCTGACCACTGACCTCTGCAACACTGCACTGGCTGACACTATACTCTACACCACGCTACTCTGTACTACTACATTCTAAACCAATACACTCTATTCCACTGCACTTTATACCACTCTACACTGCCCCAAGCCACTCTGCCAGTGCACTGTAAACAACTGCACTGTATGCCACTGCAATTTACTCTGCACCATTGTGCTCTATGCCACTGTTCTCTGTACCACTCTACACCACTGCACTGACATTCTACACTGCAACACTCCACTCCACTCCACTCTGAACTACTGCATTTTATGCTACTGCACTCTATGCCTCTGCACTGTGCATCACTGCACTCTAGGCGCTATAATCTACTCTGCACTGCACCACTCTACAATACTCCACTCTACGCCACTGCACTCTGTGCCACATGAGCCTACTCTGCACTCTATGAAACTGCACCACTCTGCATTAATGCACTCTCTGCCACTCTATTGTAAGTCACTCTACTCCACTGCACTCTATGCCACTCTACCCCATGCCACTCTATTCCACTGCGCTCTGCGCCAATGCACTCGAAACAACTGCAGTGTTGCCCTCTACTCTGCACCACTGTACTTAAAATGCTCTCTGTGCCACTCTACATCACTGCACTGACTTTTTACTCTGTAATATTGCACTCTGTGCCACTGTACTGTACACCAATCTACTCTGTACTACTTCATTCTACGCCACTGCACTCTGCCACTCTACATCACTCCACTGCACTCTGCCACTCTATATCACTCCACTCAACTCAACTGCACTATACTCTGCACCACTCTACACTACTCTATGCCACTACACTCTCTGCCACGCGAGTCTACTCTGCACTCTGCCACTGCACCACTCTGCCACTGCACCACTCTACAATACTGCACTCTGTCACTCTATTGTATGCTACTCTACTGCACTCTATGCCACTCTACTCTGTCCCACGCCACACCACTGCACTCTGGATCACTGAAGTCTATGCAGTGCACTCTAAACAACTGATCTGTACCCCACTGCATTGTACACTGCACAACTGAGCTCTACGCCACTGCTCCTATGCCATTCTACTCCACTCCACTATGCCACTAACTTTTAGCCATGCTGAACAGCAGCCACTCTGGTATATAACATGGGTAAAACATTGTCAAAGACAATAACTTGCGTAGACAAGACCTATTGGCTTTGCCAATGTTTGTTAGTACTATGAGGTACCGAGGTCTGTGAAGGAACTGTGAATGTGTAAGTCCTTATTTTAAAAATGCATTTGACGCCTCTTCAGGGGTAGTAAGCGCTATATAAATACAATTACATCATAATATAGGCTGCTATAAAATGCGTAAATACATTTCGGCAAATAATGAAAAGTCCTTCTATAGTACGTATTTGAATAATATATAGTTTATGCCTAGTACCAACATTTTTTATCACAGTCGATTAAAACCACACACTCCACTGCTCGCATTAGAATACCATTACAGTACCTCCCTAAGCAGAAAGCTTCAAGTGACTCCTTTGATTAAAGTCAATGCAGGTTTCCAAGCCCCTTTGCATTTGCAGATTTTTCAAATGGGTACATTTGCATTTCTTTAGGGAAGGAGACCCCCTGGCAAGTAGGCCGTGCCTTTCAATCCAGCTAAGGGAAACTGATCTGCCCGTATTTTCGCCCTGCCATCCCTTGTTCTTTTGGTGAAAGGCTAAAATGACAGACAAATGCTGCCCGTTAAGCCTTTCATCACGAACAGATGGCTGGGCGAAATTACGGACGGGTGGTCACCCTACACCTTAGGCTTCAGAACAGCAGCACTCAGCAATCCGAGGCTTGTAGTTTAACACATCCCATTGTAAGGAAGGGACTACAAGTCCCAGAAAGCAAAAAGCTTTTGGGCACAAAGCCAGCACAGTTTGGTATCATGCCTAACAAGGGTTACTATTTGCTTGTTTTGATCTATTGGAACGTGCAATTCTATTTATTTGTATTTTCTTTGTATACTACACAGGAATAGATGCTGCCCTGCACAATAATATAACCCTGTCCTCAGAGCAGTATCATTTGAGCACAATATTCTTAATTGTCCCACACTTTAAACATTTTACAATTCTTTTCTGGAAGGCCCTGCAACAGAAATTTGCTACCGGGCTTGTCCTGCCTCTGTAATGCATGCTTACTTTGAAGCTCCATGCTGGGCGTCCGCCAACTTGAAGCAGTACATTGAAAGTAAAACAAAGAAGCATTTGCAATGCACTAGGGTCTCGCATTTGTCAGAGTTACAGCTATTCCCAGTTGTAAACTCCCAACCGGATTTTCTTGCATTAAAAGAAAAAAACAGCGCGATCATGCTGCTACAGTTCACTCGTAATAAAGTGCAACAAGGTCGATAGTATGCAAAGCGCTCGACTTCTGCCCAGCGAGATCGCACTGCGAAAATAGAGAAAAAGTAGTCCACAAACCTGACGGGAAACAGCGAACCGTGCATGTTTTCTGTACTTGGTCGCTGCGCTCGAGGAGGGCTAACCACCGGAAAAGGCATGACGTATGCGTGCCTTCCACTAATCAAAGCAAGCAGATTGTAACAGGCAAGCCAACGTGCCAATGAAAGACACTGATGTGATGTCGACAGGGCTCCGAGCCCTTTTCTAATACCTAAAGTGTCTCGCTATCGATACGCATGCGACGCAAGCTCGACCCTAAAAATGCCCATCATGACTCATGTGTGCATGCATGGTGACAAATATATGCATATATATTATCACACTGAGGCAGGGCATTGTGCATTTCTTTGCATGCTCTCCTTTATCATGAATGACAACTTTTCTTTTTCGTGCTTGTTTTTAAAACAGGCTGTTCAAGGGCATTCCCCACTGAAATTGTGGCCCATCTGTTCATTTATTGACCCTGACAGTATTCATTATACATCATTTAAGTGTTGCCAAATTCATCTTATCCCCGAGACTTTTTGTTTTTGCATGCTTTGCTTGTCCAACTCCCGCCCCCCCCATCCCCCCTCAGATATCAGTTTTGCAGTGTGTGGTTTTAGTCTGCTTTTGCCACATTTATAATGGTTATATTAATCTGTAGAGCAGTGTAAATCATAGTGTTTTGTCTATATTCCCATTATGACAGCCATCAACCTGTCTGTACAACAGCCACAGTTTTACTGTATGTCATTCAAGTGATGCATAGTTACAGCTGCTGGTATTATGAAATATGGACTTTGTAGTATACTTTTGTATGCTTTTGGTAAAGATGTTGTTGCTGTCCTAACCTAATGTGTGTTGTGTTTTTTTTTAATAGTGTGTGCGAAAGAAAAGAAGAAACATCAAATGTGGTATTTCCGTATGAGGTAATTCTTTTTTGCTTGCAATACTTGAGTATGTGGTGCTAATTTTAAACATTTTTATTTAGTAATAACTCGCTTTTGTTACATTGCATTGGTTTGAGCTAGGACTTGTGCCTGCATGGATCTGGTTTCACTGTTAAAATATCTACTTTGTAGTTTCACCTATTGCACACCTCTTTCCTGCAACATCGGTATTGATAAAAGCAAATTTTGGTGATTGTAGAGCAAAACTATTTTAATTACTACAGAACACATACAGCATGTGCATCAGCAGTGCTAGCTTCCCTAGTCCACAGAACAGTTATAATGTTGACAGGAGGAATGCACTGTGTGTTTAAATTCTCATATTGATAATCTCAGAACTGTTAAACAAGACTACCTGGCCAATGGAATAGGAAATGGAATATGTGGAGAAGTAGGGATAATACAGGGGGTGGGATTTAACACAATATACACTTGTCCATGGGACAGGTTGCTTCATAGATCTACTTGTCCCTTTGGTGCCATGTAATGCAGTGTACGCCTATAGTGCAGCGACACATTATGGCAGCAATCTCATTATGTAAGAGCTCTGATAATAGCCTCATTGATTATGTCAGAACTAATACTATAGTAGGGCTCGAATACTAGCAATTTCAAGCCCTATTGTAGTAATTTCCTTATTTTGCAACCATTCCACTGATCTACATACTGGGGCTAGAGGACACACTAAACAATAGTTCCAGGGCTTGAATGTCTGAGTCTATGCAACCCGTATAACTTGCATATTTTAAGGATTTTTACCAGCTCTTCTCTAATCTTTTCCAATACTGGGAAAGGTTGGAAATTTACACCTGACAATGGCAGAAGTAGACATTCTTACAGGGTCGGGTGGGAAAAAAAAGTGGTTAGAGGGAAAGTGAACTTGTAAAAATACAAAAGATTTTCACATGTGCAAATCTACACATGCATATTTACTCGTGCTAAATACAGTTCACAAATATTTTCTAGGAGTACTGGTCTACATGTGTAAATTATTGTGTATTCATGATGATGGTGGTATTCAGGATCTTCCTGAGTTCATCGCCGATTGTCTTGCTTCCGAGGTTGAAGACCTGGTGGGGGCAAGGTTCTGTGGGTGCTCCAGAGTGTACGGAGTTCACGATGGAGCTAGTGTCTTGCGAGGTGAGGAGTTCCCTGTGGGTGAGAAGGTGTTCCTGGTTTGTGTTTGTGTATGTGAGCTGATTGATGTTGTCTGCAGTGCAGGGTTGGCGTTCGAAGTTTTCGTAGATAGCCGAGTTCTTATCATAGAATAGTTCCTGGGAGAGAGTGATGTTTTTTTTCAGTGGTTGCGGGTTTGGTCAACTCCAGATTTTGTATGAATGATCTGTGGGATTTGGCCAAGTGTTACAATACAGTTTGAAATGGTGTGTCCTGTGTTCATGATCCACCTACACTGTAGCTGGTAATTTTAGAAGATCTGGAATACTGTGCCCAATCTGCTCTTCTGGTATCTTGAGTTTATTTCTAGTGGCAGAACCTATTGTCCGTTTTTTTAAATAGAAAACAAGTCAACTGGTATTTGTGTATAAGGCAGTGAGGAAAGAGAAGGCTATAGTTACTAACACATGAAATAGAGGTACTCAAACTGTAAGCCTGCCTTGTGTTAAAAGCACAGATTTGTGACATCTTTTCAGTGCCTGAGTTCACTTACATGGATACTTGTGAATATCTATAATGGGCTCTTACTAGTCAGCATTTTGGGGCGGGGTAGGATAACACAGAATTATGAGCAGGGGGTGTTGGGGAGGGACAGCAAAGTTCATTCCGAAAGGGGACATTGATTGAAAGGGTCCCTGTTTCAAGTGGGTACGGTCATCATTGGAGAAGAGGATCATATGCTCCTGTACAAGCCCATTTCATAGGGGTCCAGTTGGGGGGGCAATGGAGCCCACAATTTCAGCTTGCACCAAGTTCTGCCAATCAGTATGCCAGGACATTATCAGGGGTGGGTATGAGAAACTTTCAGATTCTGGTAATAGCTCTTCTAGCAAGCAAGAGGGCCTGGTCCAAAAGTCTGGTAGTCAAGTTTTTCAGCAGTCAATACATTACCAGTAGGATGGCACTGGAGCCAGTGTGGTCAAAACCCAGACCAAAAGGGTGGTCACCTCAGACAGCATCAAAGCATATTCGTCAGATGTGCTGGTGTACTGTAGCAACTGTGGCATTCTGGTGAGTTTGAGGGGAAGAACTTCTGAAGCTTCAGTGGTGTAAGTTAGGCCTTGTGTACTATGTAGGCTTGTATAAGTTTTATCTGACCGTTCCGTGTGATGTAGGAAGAGTACTCCAGCACAGCTTGCTACTCCTTATCATTAAAAACTAGGTGTTCTGTGCCCCATGCTTGTCTGTGATTCAGCAGTGCCAGGGAAGCATGTTTACTGATCTCTCTGTATAGCCTGTTAATAAACCTCTTCCCGTGTCTGTGTTGATTATTATTAGTGCAGCATGTATAGAAATGGGGAGTTCAGTGTGTGGTGCCTGCAAAGCCTATTGAAATATGTGGTAGATCTGTCGTAAAATTCCCCTTCTAGTATGCCAGATTGTTCAGTCACCTTGGTCGGTCCCGCTCGCTCCTAGGAAACTAATTCAGGCGCAGAAACAATGCCACCTCAAAGGGGGAGTACTAAATGTGGGATTACAGGTACATAGGCAGGCAAGGGGCTGGTGTACTCCGGGGAGTGCTACCATGAGCAGCAACGAGTGGCACCAAGGGCCCTTATCAGCTTGGCTAAGGCAATAAGACGATATCCCATGCCCATATGAGTTCAATTATTAATGCATCTAGTACACTAAATTTCTTAACCGGGATGATGATTAGGAGACCTGTAAAACGATAAAACTTGGAAGCATCCCTATCTTGGAAGAAGGATATTCCATCTCCAATAAGGGTAGGGTAATCCAGAACGCTACAGTAGCATGACGTGCTTGTACAGTATCTCCAAAGTTTCTCTCTAGTAGGTCCTTTAGGGAAGGGCATATTTAGGTGCTAACATTTCGAAAAGAGATGGGTGTCTGTTGTATTCGGTCTGCACGAAGCTGAAGCTCCCGGGAGAGCATAAAAGACATCTA
This sequence comes from Pleurodeles waltl, assembly GCF_031143425.1. Lineage (NCBI taxonomy): Eukaryota > Metazoa > Chordata > Amphibia > Caudata > Salamandridae > Pleurodeles > Pleurodeles waltl. The sequence continues at coordinate 544,671,266 of NC_090440.1, read as the reverse complement.
GCCTAAGTGGCGCACAGCTTCTTACCTGGGGGCGCCTGCACAAGCTCTCTGGCTCTTCATAGGAGAGAGTGGCCAGAACAGAAACCAAACATCACTTTGTAAACCATGCTCACCATGGGCAGCGGGAGCCGACTGATATCCTGGCTCTAGAAGGCCCTGATCTTGATATCCCAAGATGACCTACTGAATGTCTGGACTAGATGGGAACGACCTTGGGGCAGATCCTTTAGAGATAAGTAGTCAGCACACATACTGGAGCACTCCTACAATATGGTATGGAATACAAGATTTAAATACGCACCGTTGAATTACTTACACCTGGCATACTTAACACCACATAGACTGAATGTAATCATGCAAACGCAGCCCCACAACTGCTCCAGGTGTGCTCTGGCTTACGCAGACTTTGCCTACATGGTGTAGCACTGCCCAGGATCACCCAGTTTTGGCTACAGGTTGTGGCAGCCTTAGAAATTCTGAACAGTCTGCAGGCGACTGGATCAACAGAAAGTTGTTGTTTATAGAGTTCCTAGTATAACACGCTCCCTTCTACCAACTGACACGCTAACATAACTATATACCGCACATAAATACCACTAACCTGAATAGCACTGTCCTAGCTATGCTGACTATTGCCTGCAAGATTGCTGGACGCACAACATGTCAAGTGAATACATATGGTACCTTTTAGCTGTTCCTGATGAATGAAATGATCAATAAAAACATTAAGAAAAAAAATTGAAGGAAAAGGAGTATAGCGTTGGCATCCAAAGAAACATACAAGTGATCCTTCAAAGGTAGGCCCTGTGCCTCTCTTAACGCGATGGGATCAGCTTCTCACAATACTGTTTGAAATCTGGTCCTAGAACTCAGTCGCAGTAATTGCTGTAGGGCTTGTAAGGTAATTTCCATTGAGTTTAGGTCAGTTTGGAAAAGATGCGCACCTGTCTATCGTAGTATGTACAGTTACACTCCGAACAGTGACCTTCTAAGCCTCTCATTCTTATTGCCATTGTAGAGGCTGTTTCTGTTGTTCAGCATATAATGCATATAATGCCATGCACTGGCATGCCATTATATTGCTGTGTATTACGCTGAACACAACCTTTGGCTTCTTCAGTTGCCACTCACAAGAACATGTTTGTCTGTAAGTTCCTCAATGGTTTCACGCAGGGTCTCTTAGAGTCCACCCAAACGACAAGTGGGAATTGGGGATGGGTAGCATATACTGGAGCAACAGGATATATTCAAAGTCAGAGGGTTATGGTCAGGTACTGTTTGCCCAGATAGTCAGCTTGGAGTGTTTGGTAATCCGGGCAGATTAAGCAATTCAAGCAAACATGAAGAGCATGGAGAGTCAAACAGGAGTATTATTCCTTGGCAGCAGGGTTTCTTCCACTCCATGCCTCAGTTAATCCTCAATAGTGAAGACAGTCTGAGTGGAGCTGAGTTTAATTCTGCATATGTGCCCGGGAGAGGAGGTTGGGAGTGATATAATTTGGTGTACAGAAGTGCGTTCAAGTCCCCTCCTGAAAGCGAGTCCAGGGTGCTAGCTGTATTGAGAGGGGCAACAGGTACTGGGGGTGATCAATATTAGGAATGTGTAATGAGTCCAGCATTACACACATACTATCTAATCGGCCTCTAACCAACACAGATCTAGCATCGAGGTCATCCTGTTTGTGCTCAGCCAAAACAGCATAACTTTATATTAGCACCCCCTAGCATATGGGTGGTGCTGTATACCTGTCCTCTGCGATGCAGTGTGACTGCCTCTTACTTCTTCTCATATGTTTCTTGAACAAAGGCGGAGTGAGCCCATTTCCGAACTAGTTGTACCCAGATTTTATAGTGCTTGCCATTCTCCATCTTTCACACCTTACATATCCCAAACGTGGATTTACCCTGTATCTTTGTGGTATCCATAATATTTGGTGAGGCAGAGAAATTTCTATTATGGTAAGAATAATCTCTGGAAAAGAAAGGTGACCAAACAGCAGTGAAATAGTATATTGGGAAAGACAGTCCCCCTCCCTGAGAAGTCCCTCCTACCAGGGTAGGAACATCCTGGCCTGTGACAAGTCATCCGGCTATACAACTAACAGTCCCCAAAAGGGGATTATAAACTAACAATACTCTGAAAGTAGATTTAGCAAAGGAGTTGCCAGTTGGTTGGAATAAAGGTAAGGCACAGCAATGTGGGTGGGCTAGCTTTGGGTCAGCCTGCTGCATCTATATGTGTATCCTTAAATGCAATATAGCAGAGCTCATATGGATTTAAATCAAATGCCAATCCTGGTGCTTAGCCGAAAGCACAAATTAGTTAAATATGTAGTAGGTACCTTAGGATCAAAAATAAATGTTCATCCCATGCACAGAATATAGCCTTCTGGAGATTATCAACAGGCCTCTCAACACAGAGCATCTGATTGGGTAGGTCAGCTTTGTTCTTATTACTATCAGTAAAGAAGAAAGAATTGTCCTCTGTGGTTACTCTCATGCGGGTTGAGAATAAGAGTGCATGTTTAAAAGAGAGGTCTCCCAGACTCCTCTTGACAGACGAGATATTTCCTTGCGATTTTGGACTGTAGTGTGAAGCCTAGGAAAATGAAGATCTTTGAAGCATCTACAGTAATAGAACATGTATGTCTTTCATTTTGGAGTATAAGATCATGATTGCGGAAGTTCATTCGTTCAGCAGTAATTGGTCTTGGGGTGCCACCAGAACATGTCGCATCATTGGGACGTAGTGGGCTCCTTCTGCTTTATACATGGCTGACCGGCCTTGAGCGGCTATTTCATGTTGCAGCCACTTCTCAATGTAGAATATGGTGTTAGTACCTTCTGTGTTCTCTGGCATGCCATTATATATTACTGTCTATATTATAACACTGAGCGCAACCTTTGACTTCAGATACCACTCTAAGAACATGATTCTGTCTGTAATTTCTGTAATTTGTTTAACAGTCTCAGCACACTGAGGTTGAAGTTTATAACTTGATAATGAGTCTTTACTTGATTTTTCATTTTATGCTGGTCTTCGCAAGGCTTATGTCTTGAGATTGCATCTGTTTTAGTCTTCATCACAACTTGGGAGTCATTAACCACTGCTATTATTTAATCCAATTTGTCTGAGAAGTTGTAGGTGCTTGTCCTTTGGAGTTCCTGCTGTGATACCTAACGTCAAAGGTGATCTCATAAAAGGTTCCCAGAGAAATGAGTCACAATGAACATGTTCTAAGACAACCTGTGACGCTTAATTGGTTATAGGATATAAGGGAGGGAAACAGACCAGGTATCCAGGATGTTAAACAGTGTTGGGGGTTTTACATTGTGCCGACAGGGTCCTCCGCTGTAGGAGAAGTGCTGAAGGTGGCATTGGCAGTAGAGCGGCCAGCCACATGCCTTGCCAAACAGCTATGTATTGGCCAAGGCTCATGGATGGATGAAGAGTGACCAACTCCCCAGACACCCAAATCACACCAGCAAATGTCCGTACAGCCAATGGGGAGGGGTTGGCACATGTACCTGCTGCAGCAGAAGACTTTATCCATGGCCATGCAGAGGGTGGGTTAGAGCAGAGCAGATTTTTCATGGGGTTGTACCAGTTCTGTACCTTCCCCAACAGCACGGCACAGCCGTGGTCAGATATTTTCAACTGGAACATCAATCCAAAGACAGGCCGATACTTTGGGGGGGGGGGGGAAAAAAGGTGAGATCTTCCAGCAGGGCAGTGTCCAAAGCTCAGCAACAAGGAAGATCGGTCACAGTGCTCCACCTGTCATCACGATTAATGGGGTGTGGAGGGTGGTGCTATAGGGCCCCACTCTATCTGTGTAGCGAGTATGGGAAGAATCCTGATCGTACGCCCCAGGGCAATGTCCAGGTAGGCGAGTAAATAGGGTAGGGGCCCAAACATGCATCACTAGCTCCATTCACCAAAGAGCGTACCTGGCGAGTCTGGTCCAACAGCAACACTGTTGGTAGGGGCCAGTGGGTGTCAACAACACCGGCCCGTAGGCCCCTAGACTGGTGAAACTCCAGGCCTCCAAGGGGCAAATCACCCACTGTGGGGCCCAGCGTGCTCTCCCCCGATGCCGACTACCAAAAGATGCAGGCCCACAACCATTTAGTCTCACTCCGGGGATACGCCATATCCCCTGAGCCATGGGAGGCAGCTGTAGGTGAGATCAAGTCCGCAGGGAAGCTGTTTTTATTTGCAATGACACAATGCCACAGGTTACATTCTAGTTCATTAGCATAAAACCTTTTATGTATTGCTTATAGGCAGCTTCTAAATGTCTTTTGAGAAAGACCTCTTGTTGACCTTACAAAAACCTTAGTGGATTTAGAGGCAACCCACTGCTTACAATTGGTTTGCTTGATTGCTCCTCATTCAATAGTTTTCCTTCTTCTTGTGCCAGTCACTTCCTTGAAGCATAGCCGCTTCACACCATCTTTTTGATTGGATGACTCCTTTCACTACTCACATTTAAAGAACTCCTTTTTTTTTCATTTTTTCAGCACTCCTTTAGAGTGCACATTTTCTAGTTCTCTCTCCTCATACTACTTCCCTTTCAGATATCTGCCTACGTGTTCTGTATTACTGTCATCCTCCATCAAGCTCGTCTGTTACTTTCACTGCCCCTCTCTGGTTTTTCCTTCTAGCCTTAAGCGCTTGCGTTGCTCCTTTGCTCCTCAGACTGTTGCTGCCCCCTTTACCCTACCTGCTCCCCTACACTTGCTGCAATAAAAAAAAAGTTATAGTTTTACTTTTTGGAAGGACACTGACAATGGCATTTACTCTGTGCCACTCTGCATCACAAGAAGTTTTTTCGTGCAAATATATTTTAATTCTTTTATTTTCCAACCCATGGTGGCAGAAGCCACTTGTAATGGTAAAAGAAAATTGTAACATAATGGTAAACAAATTGTAAAATGGTGCCTGCGTCATTCCATAGGTGGGCATGCGTGGAGACACATACAAGTTGCTTGCAGCATCGTTGTACTTTTTTTTTTTTCTTTTTTTTTTGCTGGCGTCAAAGCCAGTAGGTCAGAAAGTTGAAACCTGTTGCTTTTGGCAAGGTTTGCTTACAATTGCATACAAAACATGAAAATGTCACCCATATTGAGGACTATTTTCTGTCCTTATTTCAGATACATGCCATATTTATTCATTGCAATTGGCTGAATGATTTATTTATTAATTGTAAATTAAGTATTGTAAATACAAAAATATTGACAACAAAGTGCATAATGTGACTGAGTAGCAAGTGCTTGTAGCAAGCAATTGAATTTTCTTTTTCCTTTGAATGGCAGCATAGATTTCCTTCCTACATCCATCATTTCATATATCAGATACATATTTGACATAACTGTATTGTATCTAAATATTGGTGCCTATCGTACGACATTTCCATTCCTTAGTCATTAAGGCACAGAGGCAAGATGTCCTGTATTGTTTAATTACCAACAACTAATTTAATCTTGAAAAATGCTTTAACAAAGAACCCGTCTGACTGACTGGGATTATAGTACTATTTCCTTGTGAAAACTCGCTCCCATTCATTTAAGTGAAGGTCCTGAAAACATTGCCTTACTTAAAAAGTGATTTAAGTATAAACAGTGTGATATAAATGTAATATATTAATTAGCGTTCTCTTCAGGCAGCTTGACTTACGAGCGCAGTGGACACTATTACCTTCTACCACATATTGCCCGCTGCTCATTGTAAGTTACACTTGACAGGCCCATATGTCACTCAGAAGTGATCCGTGCAATAATATTCGTACTATAAACTCTTTCTAATCCCTCCATGAAGAAAATGGAAAGCATGCAGTTCTTAATTTACTGCGTTGCTGAGAAATCAAGTTTCAATAAACAGACTGTGTGTAAGAGCAGGAGTAAGTTGATAAACAAAAATTAAGAAACCTGTTCAATCGCTTTGTTTTTTGATAACAAAGATACTGAAATTCAAAAATCATTGTTTTCGTTTTTTAAAAAAGATTTGATTGTTTAATCCTCAAGTCATTATTTGATCAGTTGGACACTGCAAGCCATAGAGAGGTTGGCATGAAGATGTATTGGGGGTAGGGGTGAGGAACGCTGGAGAGGAGGGTGGGAGTTGGCAATCTCTGTTGCATCGCCAGCATATACACCATTTTATACAGTAGGATGTGCTGGTGAGGTACAGTTCTGGTGACTTGGAGGATCGTACATGAAAACCGAATAGAGATGCTGTAAATAGATATGCACAACACCTCAAAGAATTCTTGCGTGCTAGTGGTCAGTTCTGTCTTTATCCCCCTCCTTTTTCTGTTTCAGAGCAATGACCAACTACTGTATTGTTCCGCTTTGATTTCTTTATCTGTTGCTGTGACTGACTATTTTTGACATTTCTTTGGTGCTCCCCTTTCACTGTGGGTTTTTTAGGCTAGTAGCTTCCTGCGTTTTATTGCAGCATTTTGTTCCTCCCATGTCGCTGACATTTGTTTTGGCTTTATTCCAGTGCTGTCTTCTTTTACCTCCAGCTCCCAAAATTAGCTTATTTTACTAAACAAACACCCGGTCATCTAGTTCATTGCTCACGAAAGCCCCAATATGCCCTCACATCGCAGAGTCTTTCTCTCAAGGGCATCTCCCTGCCAGCACTCACGACATCGCACATGGGCATTGCTTATCTCCTTTATTGGGGCCATAAATCTTCTCATGCTTCTCTGCTAAGTAAAAATGCTCGAAATACTTTTTATTCTGTTAACATGCAAGCACTGTCCTTGGCCCGAAGGGTGGAATTCCCTTTCTGTTCACTTTCAGTTTATTTTTCACTTTGTTTGCTTTGCCAACATTATAGAACAACTTGGCCTGCCTTCTGCATCCCTTGTGCGCCTGCTGCCCTTTCTTAGTGCTAAGGACATACACGCTCTCACCCATACAAAATTCTCTGCATGCCGCCTGCGATGTTGACACAGCTGCTGCAGTAAGGACCAAAATATACAGCAGGGTTGACCAATTAATGTGGCACAAAGTCCAGTTCTGTATTTACAATGCTAATATCTCCAACTCAAGTAAATGTGAGAGCTATTGCATTGAAAATGCTTGTTCCCTTTGAGAGCCGGATCCAACTACTGTGTAATTACGCTTTGTCCTGTATCTCTCTCTGGTCCCAGTGGCAATTCCTAATTTCTAGTCCTCTAGAAAGTGCTGCTAGCTGCTTCTCTGGTCCCAGTGATAATTCAGCACTCTTAGTCCAGTAGACAAAACTGAAGCTGCTTCTCTGGTCCTAGTTGTCATTCCTGATTTTTAGTCCTCTAGACAGTGCTGCAGCTGCTTTGCCAGTCACAGTGGTAATTCATCCTTCTTTGTCCTGTAGACAGTGCTGCAGCTGCTTCTCTGGCCCCAGTGGTAATTCCTCATTCTTAGCCTTCTAGGAAGTGCTGCTTCCTTGGTCCTGTCTGTAATTCCACATTTTAATTCCTCTATACAATGCTGCAAACTGCTTCTTTGGTCCTGTTGGTAATTCCTCATTCTAAGTCCTCTAGACAGGGCTGCAGCTGTGTCTGTGGTCCCAGTGGTAGTTCCCCATTCTCAATCCTCTAGACAGTGTTGCAGCTGCGTCTCTGTTCATACATCCACTGCACTCCAAACCAAAACACATAGGTAAAAGCCATTGTCATTTACAATGCCAATAGCTCTAACTCTCACAAATCTGAGTCCTATTTATTGCATTGCAAATGCTTGTTTTAATAGGCCGGCTGGAATTCTAGCGTAACTAGTTGATTCCGCCACAGGGCACGAGTGATCCTATTGAATGCTCGCCCATTCCCTTATATTGTACCTAAACCCTGTTTTAATTGCTGCCATGGAATTTCACTGTTACAGCTACCATATTGATAACTTGTATGTGCAGTCTTCAAACTTTGAGGTGGAGGCACCAGACTAAATGCAGAAAAGCTTCTATTGCTCTTGCACTTGGGAGGTGAAATCGTCTGCTTTCACACCAACTTCCATCTTGCCCCTAACATGTCAACATGGTGCTATATCTAGGCGCCACTCAGGAATGCTGATGTAAGTTCTTTTTAATCCTTTTGTTGCAAATCCAGAGCTCTGTTCATTCGGCTTTGAAGAGCTTTTTTTTATTTAGAAGTGCAGCAGTTGTTACTACTGAAGACTGCAAGCTTTAAACCATGTTGGACGTGTTACTATAACAACTTTTTTTTGGTGGCTAAAAATGTCTAGGAGTTCTGCAAGATATATTATATATATATATATATATATATCTGGCAAGTTAAATGACAAAATTGGAAGAAGACCCCCCCCCCCCCCCCCCCCAGTTGCACTTCTCCCAGTGGTCCCATCTTCTATGCTGGTTAGCCCTGCCAGAAACTTGCCTGCTCAGCCTTTGGTGCCAGGCAGAGATTTACTCCTTTGCCTAAATCTTTGCTATTTGCTGTCCCAACATCTCTGGTGTCCCTGAATCCACAGGGCCACAAGGTAGAACTCCTCTTCTGCAAAAGTCTGCTCTATGCTATTTCGTCTTCCTTCTTCCACCCACCCCTTTTCCGTGTTGCTACCCCAGTTCCTCCCCCCCCCCCCCCCCCAACCTTGTCTTTACCTTAAATATTAGTACTCACACTTTTCAGCTGGCCGTGTGAGTCATTTCTCCTACTGTTACCTAAATGTAAGAAACTAGTACTTGCAGAGCGACTTTGACTTAAAATGCATTGTTATGCATTGTTACCCTATTTTAAAAACAATGTATGTTTACTATTATTTACAATTCACATATTTTGAAAGCTTAAACATTTTTATATGCCTCTCTTGTCATTTGTAATAACCAGGATACCTTTATTTAATCCCACACCTTCTTTCATTTACTTCATACTGGCAACCATATTTCTCGCAACACATGCCACGGCCTGTGTTTCCAAGATGTCAAAGCCACATTCCATCGCAGACACATTAATTTCAGATCATTCAGCCAGTCACTGTTGCAAACTTCAGACGTCCTTTGTCAATTATGCAAGTCTGCGCAAGATTCAACAAACACATTTTCTTTATAAACAAACACTTTACACAGTTCCACTCCACTCTACTCCGCGCAGTTCCACCTTGCTCTACTCTGCTCCGCGCAGTTCCACTCCTCTGCTCCGTGCAGTTTCACTCCACATAACAAAATTGCACGTCATGCAATTCATGTTCCTGTTCTGCTCCATGCCATACAATTCCACAGCATGTAATCCCACGCCACATAATTCCCTTTTATTCTGAACACCAAATAATCATCAAGCCATTGTAATAACAAATAATGTCACATTTTGTATACCCTAAGCATTTTGTTAATGTATGATTGATTTACCGCCTCATGGTTTTCAGTGGTGATCTAGTAGATTTGCTGAAAATTGACTTTTGTGTGTGTTTTTTCAAAATTGTGTTTATTTTCCACACTAGGATATTTATCTTCTGCTGCTCTCGCACAGGAATGTGTTAGCATGTTGAACACCAGACTTGCGCACTTTAAATAGATTAGGGATGTTGGCTGACAAAAATAGCAAAAATATCTCATTGAATGTGAGGAAGGTATGTGGAGCCCTTTCAATTGTTGTGCCTTTGTCATTTTCTGCGATGCATGCAGTTGTAGGGGCCCCTAAGCTTCCCAGAAGGGAGAAGGCTAGGTGTCTCTGGTAACAAGTGTTGAAGATAAAAACTCTAAAACAAAATAGGCCTAGCTTGTAACCTCCATGAATCTTTGGGTAGACGCAGATGAGCAGCCAAGGCTTAAGTAAAGGAAGGTGCATGGGTAGAATATATGCAGTGCAACTCAATTCTCAGTGTTGCAGTCATGTACGGGCATCCGCATAGAGTTGTGTGATGAAACAATGCAGATATCAACATGATAATACCCAACCCACAATACAATTCACAAATCATATGTGTTGAGGTAATGCAATAATAAGCCATTTCTGCCTCACTAAACCAACAATACTCTTTAGTGCTTAGGACACACCTAATATGAGACTAAAACCTGCACATTGCAGTATGGAAACAACTTAGGATTCCAAACAGTAAATATTCATAAAATATCGCTGACTTAATGAGAATTGCATTCTTTCCAGTTGTATGCCGTCATTATTGAGTAATGTTTTTTAACTTTATCTGAAGCCTTATGCATTAAGCAAACACAAATGTCAAATATAGTGTTGATAGTCCTTCAAAAGAATGGAACAGGGTCTGTGCTTTTTCCATACACCAGGTAAAGAAGGGGATCTATGGGTGCCAAGGTGGACATAAAGATGCATGTCCAACATCACAATGTTCTCCCGACAGGCCCCACAGGTCACTAGCTCAGCCTTGTGTCTGGAACTTGCCACCCAGTTGTTGGACTGCTCCCTTTGCCAAGTTCAAGGGAGCAAGATTTTATGCATAATAATAATCAGTGTGAAGGGGTGGGCGTTCATGGAGAGTCAGAGGTACTGAGGTGTAAAGTTCTTTCATTCTTTCCTCAACATATCTTGCCATCGCAGTCAGGCTGTTTTATTTTTTTTATTTTTTTAAAACACCTAGGTCAAGGATGACCACAACAAGGCATTTCACTTGATAGCTTTTGGTAACCTAAAGGTTTAGTTGCATGTATTTGTGTAGCACATGCCTCACCTGGGAGAATATGCTGAAGCAGGAGCTATATGGATCAGGCCATTGGCTGGGCTAGGTGAAGAACCTGCACGATTCAGGAGCCGAGGAGGTAGCTTTAATGTGCAGGGGAAGGTAGTTTTAGGCTTTAGGTGTGAGGCAGGAGAAGGCACAACAGCTGGATCTGGTTCTAGATATGCTGGTGCTTCGAGGGGATGGTGGGGGGCAGAGTGCGCGTATAGCAGCAGTCTTGCTGAGCGGAGTGTCTAATATGTTTGTGGAATTTTACACAGTTGTTGAGGTATGTGGAGCCAATATTGTGTAAGGCTTTGTACGTGCTTGTGAGGAGTTTGAACAGTGCCCCTTAATGGACTGGGAGACAGTGGAGCTCTTTCATGTGCGGGGTGATATGAGTAGAAAGGTGAGCCTGGTTGCTGGGTTATGTATGGTCTGGAGTCTTCTGGTCAGTTGAGCATTGATTCTGCTTGGAGTTTGTTGCTGTCCATATTGCTGGTGATAAGGGCTTGAATGACTGGTGAGTATTTTGGGGAGCCAGTTGGAAAGGTTTGAGTGTGTGAAAGCTGAAGATTGAGAGTACATTGACTTTACCAGTCATGGTGAGTTGGTTGTTCATTACTATTCTGCGATTCTCTGAATGCGTTGCCTTGGAGGTGCATTGGCCCAAGTTCAGCAGGCCATCAAGTGGAGTCCTAGAGCAAGAGGTTTCTTTTGTGAAGATTTCTACTTCCATTTTGTCTGTGTTGAGCTTGAAGCAGTTGATATTCATCCATTTGCTGATTTTAGCTATGCAATGGCGTTGAACAGGGTGGGGCTAATTGAGGATCCTTGTGGAACTCCTTAGATAAGGTTGACAACGTGAGATGGGGTGAGAAGCTATCTCAAAGACTGCGGAAAGGTTCTTTATGATGAGGGTCTGGGTGTCACCTCTGTCCATTATCATCCTGGTGTCTTAAGTGGTGGTGATGAGTATGGTCTCTGTACTGTGGTTGTGCCTGAATTGAGTGGTATGAAGGAGGTGGTTGGCCTTCAGGTGGATAGCTTGGCATTTATTATCTATACAGTGACTTTGCCAGGTAGAGAACCAATCAGAAAGACCAGTAGTTGGTTAGTGTCTTCAGGTCTGCTGAGGTTTTTTGAGGAGCTGGAGTATTGTGACATGTTTCTAGGCATCCAGGTAAGTGGCTGTAATGACTGAGTTATTCAGAATCAAGGTGAGGGCTGTGCCGAAGGTGTCCAGTTGAAGACATAGTGAGGCTGGGGTATGAAGACATAGTGAGGGTGCTCCGACATGTATGGACTGCTTGATTGTGCAGTTTCTTAAGTGGTTATGGTGGGACAGGTGGTCAGGATGGTCCTTTGGGTGCTGGTTGATATCGACAAGAGGGCTCAAGGGTGGAAAGGCCCATTTGGTGCTCGAAGTTGTCTTAGTAGTGGGTGATCTGGTCATTGATGAATAGGGACAGCTGGGTGCAGAGGTCCTATGAGGGAGTTACACTGGTGGAGCTTGGTTCCAAAGAGTTGAAATCTTTAACTATGCCAAAGATTTTCTTAGTGTGGTATCAATGACGTAATTTATCCTAAGGAAGCAATACACTGTATGGATGTTTACAGCAGGTTGTGTTTAAAATATATTCTTGCAGAGAAATGTAGACCAATTTTAATGATGATTGTCTATCATAACAAAATGGCAGAATGTAACTGGACATTGGGTTTACAACATCTAACCATTGTAGAAGTCTTATTTATTTTGTTAATATAATTCCTGTTGGTGGCAGCACTCTTTACTCTTGGGTGACTGTTCAGGAGATCACATAGATTGTGCTTAAAAGTTCCAGAGCCCTCACTCACACAGGTGAGCAGAGATTTGTATTTCCCTTTTATCCAGCCACAGGGATAACATATGTTGGCAAGAGTTTCTGACTTTTGCCTGCCCATAATTAATGCCCCCATGGAGTCCTCAGGAAATCTTGAGCTTATGCCTCCTGCACCAACTCTTAAGTCAGGTTCCACAATGGCCAATTACCTTGCAAAACATTAATGGCCTAAAGACATCCCTGAGGCCAGTTTCCCACATCAGAGAAAATTGTGCCAGTGGAACGGTGTGCTTTCAGCCCTTGGTCAAGACAGCAAGATTTCACGAAATAGTGTATTCAGACTGGTGTTGACACTACAGTGCAGCCAAGCCTAAATTCTGAACGTGCTATTTGACGGCCAGCATCTCTTTGGAAAACAGAGTCCGGTCTTGTGTACTTTTAAAGCGAGCAGATCTACTTACAGGGCTAGGCTTACTATAATACGCGACATTCAGAGCATTTAGCTACCAGGCCAAAAGGCTACCTGACTGTATCCTGCTGGTGCCACACTGTTGTTCTTTGTTAGACCAACCTGTCACCCTTTTAGGGAGGTCTTCCCCCAAACATTTTGCCTTCACCCTCCTATTTTGCTGAATTTGTTTTTGTTGGCTCTATTACACTGGACACTTTACCACACAGCCCAACTTGCAACTGAATAGGCTGTGCTTTCAATTCACCCAAAGGGCTTGTCATTGTTCATGGAGCCAAGGCAGGGGAGGCAGGAAACATCAAGCATTTCAATATATAAAAATAGAAACCTTGGATCTCTTTTCAGTTCACTTTCTGGACCTGTGTAACGACTCTCGGAAGACTGCCTGCTGTGTACTTCAGAAGGCTACCTTTTCTGCACATGGAAGGCCTGCTTTGCTGCCTGGTGCCTGAATTTAGCCCTTTGAAGTCTGTCTTTCTGATTGGGCTCTGTTCCACTGCTTCACCCCAAGACTACCGGAGTGACTCTAAGGGCTAGTTAGTCGACCTCCTGATCATAGTCTCAGTGACAGAGGAGGCTCCAGTGATCTTTGACTTGCACCTGGACCCATCCTGGGTGAGTCTTAACTCTCCAAGTAGTGCCTGCCCCTCCAGTACTGGACCCTTGGTGGTAGTATTAAAGGTTCCCATATCACCTTCTCTACGTTAAATATGACTGCTTGTGTGCCAAGCTACCAGAGGGTCATGCACAGATTAGTTTAGTGACTTTTGTGGGTCAGCCTGACAGGTTCGTGGCTGTTGCTTGAGCTGAGTTAATACTCCACTGAGCCAGCAAACAAATTACTCAGTCCTGCACAGCAAACTGCAGGAAGAATTCCTGTCAGAACAAGTTGTCATGTTCATTTGTCCACTGGACAAGTAGGCCTTAACCCCTTGCTTTCTGTTTACAGTACCACACAATAGATATGTGAAAGAGGATTGTCTGTAACAAACGAAAGACTTTTATGTGTAAGCTCTTAAGACTTGAATATATGTTTTAATACAATAAGAATGAGCTCTCTGAGGAAATTTGCTGTGCTTGACCTCAGCCTGCATTTCTGACAGTGGTTCCAGTATAAACTTGTGTACATGTCTGCAAACACAACAATTTAAAGCTGCTTGGAATGCTTCATGTTAATGTACAAATACATGCAGCAAGCTGATTGCAAGATTGAAATTATTTCACCTCCAAAATAAAATGTACACAAATAAATTAGCAACTTAAGGGAGAGAGGGGAAAATGTTGTGCAACTTGCATTATTTTATGCCTCATTTAGTAAAATCGTTATTGCATATCAGGATTTAAAAAATAAATAACCAATTCAAAATTGAAATTCAATGAAAACTGTCATGAGCAACAATAAAATAAATTATGGGCCCAATTTGTAATGAGTCACTGGAGTGTCCCCTCATATGTCCTTGCATTTGTGCAGATTTCTGGCTTTCATGAATTTGCAAGAGTTTACAGAAGCTGACTTGGGAACCTTACTCCTGGCAAACTTAGTATCAAATGTGTTTGCATATGTAAAATTCTTCTGAATGATAGCAAATTTATTTTCTTTACACCCTTAGTGCTTTCCAAACTATAGTTCATTTTCTCCCTGTGCCTGTGCTTGCCGCCAAGAGAAACAGAAACTACATTCCTGCCAGTAGGCTATACACCTTTACTCATAATTGAATGGCTGGCTTGTGAAGACTCGCACACGTCACATAGCACTTTTGAGTCAGTCATAGTTGGTCCAGTCAGATGACCAGGGTTCAAGTCCCCTTGCTCTGGTCATTTCTTAAATCTACAAAGTACTACTAAAAAGAATCGCTTGCCTTTAGGCACTACCATGTGCAATTAGTAATACTCCTAACTAGACCTATTGCAGTAATAACGCAAGGCCTAGGTTCTTTGTCAAGGGTACATTGCTCCCTAACACATTCCTTTGAGGTGTCTGGCCACGGAATCAGTTCCTCCGTTGGTCTCTACGCATCCATAATTTTGCAGGCTGTCAACCTTGCAGCAAATTGAAGCCGTTAGAAGGGCCAATTAGGTAAAATTGTGTTTTGGAGACTCATGGAAGAGCAGGGGCCTCTAGTTTGGGTACTCCCAAGTGCTGTTTGTCACCTTGAGGCCCAGTACCGGGCACTTACTGACACCCTTACAGATTTCTGCTTCGGCCAGAGAACCACGCCTGTTCCTACCACCCAATACCAATGACATTAGAGGATGACCCGATTCCATTACCTGTGTCAGACTCCAAGCTGACATCGGCCTGATCCTAACCATGTCATGCTATAAAATTATAAAAGTGCAACCAGTCTTCATGCAGTCTAACCCCTTGCCTCTGCCATGTCTTAACTACATTCTCTTATCCAGGAGGGAGATCTTTTGGATGGATAAATGCAACACAGTCTCACAAGGCTTGAATACATTGGAATAGTGGAGGCAAGCTTCTATTATGTAACTGTTTGACAATAATATGGACTACATTGCCTCCCTAGAATGAAGGAAGCATTTATTTGTTCAATACGTTTGTTGGTGTTCATGATTTGATTTAAGCATAAAGAAGGTTCTTATTGCCTAATATGGACATTTGTGCTATTGCCACCGTTTATGGACTCACGGGGTGAAGGTCCTTTCATTTTATGATTTGAGTATATGAATATCTCTACTCATGTACGGCTTCAGCAGAAGCATAGCAGGTGACTGTTTGGCTTAACGTGTTGGGGTATCAACATATAAGAATTTTATCTTTTTACCCCACAGGTCCTAACATAATCTGAGCGGGTGAGAAATACTGCACAACATAAGGAGAAGGGAACACTCCATTAAACCCGTTTTCAGTGAGAAGCTTTGCTGTTGTGGCAGTCAGTCAAAATAACTTTATTCAGCGTTTTGCCATAAAAGTATACATGCATACATAAAAGTCATCATAAAATACAGTACTTATAGCATTCATAAAAAGCAAATCTATTAAATCTAAGCTTACCGCCCAAGCTTACTAAAACAGTATAAGATAATAAATACTTATAAAAGCATATATAATGATAAGACAATATAGTAATAAGACAATGCCTAGTTTATCTTAATAAATAGTCACATTACCAGTTCATATCGGTTTCTAATGGTGATAGCAGATTTAGAAATGCACATTTGTTTGGATGAGAGGCTTTGGATGCCAGTCAATCCTTCTTTGTAGGAAGAAGTGTGCAAGTTACGCAAAATGGGTAGTAGAAAGGATTTCCTGGGAACTGATTAAAGTTTACAAAATGAAATAAAGGGGCAAGTACTTTGTTTCGAAAAGTTATCGCAAGGGCATGGCGGTAGTGTTTTTCCCCACACGCATTTTATCGGGAACGCCACTCTAAAATGGATCATGTTAAATCTAAAAAGTACGGGTAAAGAGTATAAAGAAGGGGTCGGGAACCAAACAAAATAAGGTTCTAGCAAGTCTGATGATAGAATTTGTATGTATGAATTAAAAGAACTCAATTTCTCTGCCACTTGGTATCTAAGATTCATAACATGCTCTTTATGTCGAAGTTTAACAATTTCTTTCGCATTGTCTGGCAGGAGCTCTGGTTTAAAATACATATACTCCAAGTCCAAGTTTTGGAAGCCATTGTGAACAAAATTTAGCCATGGAATTTTGTTACAGTTTGTTAGTGAAATACAGTCTTTTACGCAATCGTGTGTTAAAGTAGCCGCCGGGTTTGACCATACTTTTATCCATAGCACAAGTGGGGCAATATCTATCAAATCTGTAATGTAGCGGATTCCCAGTTCCTCATGGCATAAAATGTTCGCTATGTTCTTAGGTACCATAAGTAACCGATGAAGGAATTTATTCTCTGCAAGCTGTAGAATGCTTGGACTGGTATATCCCCAAAGGCCACCACCATAAATCGCTGCCGAAACACATTTAGAGTTGTAGAGCGTGATGATCTGGTGGACCGGTCTATGCCCTAATCTGCGGGCAAAACGAAAGATTGCCTCAACATTTCTTGCCAGTTGTTGGAACTTAAAATTCAAATGGAATTTCCAAGACGGAGTGGAACTTAGATACAGACCT
The DNA here is from genome assembly GCF_031143425.1 of Pleurodeles waltl. Taxonomy (NCBI): domain Eukaryota; kingdom Metazoa; phylum Chordata; class Amphibia; order Caudata; family Salamandridae; genus Pleurodeles; species Pleurodeles waltl. The sequence continues at coordinate 544,654,237 of NC_090440.1, read as the reverse complement.
AGATAGCAAAAGTCTTTTACCTTTGTCAAGGTGTTCCCCCCCCCCATTCTAAAACATTTGGTACAAGTGTTTTTAGGACCGCAGGTCATAACGTGTGATTTTTTAAAAATTGACTTTCAAATCAAGCTCTCGTGTATGTGTTAAAAAAAGATCCAGGAGAGTCTGTAGACCATTGGCCGTGCGGGCAATTAAAACAGCATCATCGGCATATAATAAAATTGGCAATTGTCTAAAACTCATCCTTGGGAAATCCTTACCATTTTGGACCAAACAATTATACAAGCCGTTTATGTACAGTAGAAACAAAAAAGGTGCCAGTGTGCAGCCCTGTCTAACACCTCGATTGGAAGCAAGGGGATGAGACCTTTCACCGTGTTGTCCAAACTGAATTAAAATAGAGAGGTCAGAGTATAAGCGTTTGATCAAATCCAGCAAATCTTGCTCAATCCCCTCTGTATACATTATGTCCCACAGTTTTGCTCTGTTCACCATATCAAATGCACTGGACAGATCTATAAATCCTAAGTGGATAGGTTCCCTTTTGGCAATAACATATTTACTGAGGATAAGATGTAAATTTAGGGCCTGATCCACTGTCCCTAATCCAGGCCTAAACCCATATTGAATTGGCGATAAAATGTTTGTCCTTACAACCCAATCCTCGAGCCGGGTCAGAATGACACTCCCCAGTATCTTTGCCGTGGAGTCTATTAAAGAGATGGGTCTATAGCAGAAAGGGTCAAGCCTTTATGAAGATCGGGACGATTATTGCCATTAACCATGAGGAGGGGATAGCACTTTGAATAGCACTGTTCAGAACATTTGTGATTAATGGAACCCACAGATCAGGTAGAGATTTAAATAGGTCCACCGGTATCCCATCGGGGCCAGGAGCTTTCCTTAATTTCATTTTAGTTATTGCTGCACTGATCTTGTGTGCCTCAAGTAAAATGCCGCTCTTAACCTGGAATTAAAGTAGCCGAACATGGGAGGCCACACACCTCCCCTCCATCATTAGGATTATTTGCAGATTGAAATACAGATGAAAAATGGTCTACCCAAACCCCCTCTGGTATCAGACAGTCGTCGTCCCTATTTTCCTTTCCTGAGAAATATGGGTGATTAACCACCTTCCAAAATTGAGAGGGATCCCGTAGTTCTGTCGCTGCCATAAGGTCTTCCCAAGCGCTAGTGCGTATTTCATTCTTTCTCTCTTCAAGGACTGATTTGTATCGGCCCCTGGCCTGTTTAACTAAATCCCGATTACATGGAATAGTTTTGATCGCTGACTTTAGATCTCTATGGGCAGCCGTACAGGCAGAATTGAACCACCGTTGAGGTTTTACACCTTTGGGATTTTGGGCACACGTCAGTGCCTCAGAAATGGCACAGCTTAAAGATTCAAAGGCAGTTATAAGGTGGAATGGAGTGGATTGCAGGGACAAGCAAGTGTTGATGTAAGCCTTATTTTGAGTTATAAGGTTCGCGTGAAAAGTGTTAGGGTTTACTCTCTCCCACCTCATGCGAGGGCCAGAATTTCTTTTAAACACCTCTTTCCATTTATATACAGTCCTAGGTAAGATTACTCTAGTTTTAAAGGATCATTTTATACTCAAAGGGTTGTGAGGTTTAATTTTAAAATCCACTATTGAACGTGAAAGTGAAGAGTTGATAAGAATAAAATCAATAATGCTGCCATTAGTACTCCCTGTATAGGTGGGTATTTCTCTTATCCGACTGTTTGCCATATCCCTTGCAAAAGCAAGATCAAATTTTATAAATGAGGGTATTCAAGGCATTTCCTAAATTAGAGTGAATGAAATGAGTGAGTGACTCTCTGCCTTCTGTAGCAGCACCACATAAGTGGGGTAATTCATACTTGCATAACTGAACATTAAAATCTCCAACCCAGATCGTATCAAATTCCCTGTCCTGGAGTTTCCCGGCTAAGTCAAGCTGGTCTGTAAGCTCTTCGAGACTTCCTGGCAGGGCAACACTTGGAATGTTATTGTAAAAGTTTAAGAGTAGAATGTCTTTCCGTCCAGATATTGATAATAAAACTACCAAAAAAAAAGCAGAAGACCAAATCAATGAAACCTCAATTTTTGGGAGTAGTAATGACACAAGGACCAGAAGACCGCCACTTTCTCTGCCTGCTCTAGATGGAGTAGCTGGCTGAGACACGGAGTAGTAGCCGTCTAAATGGAAGGGTGCCGTAAGCCAAGTTTCTTCAAAACAAATGAAATCAAATGTGGATATAAACTCCAACCATTCTAAATTTTCAGCTTTAGAACGAAGCCCTGCAATATTCCAACTAATTAAAGATAACAATGCACTACTTTGCTGGGGCATTTTCCCAGACTCCTCAGTTATGGCCGTGTCTGTTATAAGATGTGGAAAGCTAACTAGCTCATCAGACCCTATGGGTGATTCCAAAAGTGTATGCACTCCCATCAGCTCTAGTTCCTGTAAACAATCATTTGGGAGCCCCAAGCCCTCCAAATGTCAATCAATTGCATCAAGGGAAGAGTGATTTTGGGTACCCCCAGGGTCAAGGGTGGGGTTCTGTAAAGGTGCCTTTGTTAAAATATTTTTACCATGGGAAGCCCTCATAGGAGGAAGTGATGAAGTGGGCGGCCTGTAGAAAAAGCTTAATGGATAGACTTTGATCCCACCTTCCCCTTTTGGACTCAATGGTAGAGACGCCAACAAATAATTAACACAATAAGAATTTGCAAAATTAATCACTATACAGTTGCCTTCATCTACTTTTTTTAGACAAACCTAACCACTTCACCCTTCTAGCCATAATTATTCTATTATTTAGATCATCTTGGTGTCGTAAGTTTTTGGCTCATCCAATGTGCACATTTCCTTATTAGCGCATGAGTATCTTCCTTCTGGGTACAATCAAGAGGAGGAACGTTTGCTAAGACTAAAACATATGGCAAGCTATCCGGAGGAAGCTGTAGAACCTCCTTTGTACTAGTGGAAGATCTAGGTTTAGAAGCAGTTTCAGGCTTCAGTAAGGCAATCGCACCACCAGCCAAAGTAGACAGAGAATCAGTTAATGAGTCGTCATGGGAATCGCGGGTAAGTATGCGGTGGGACGGGAGTTGGTTGCAATTCATTAAACTGTTAGCCTGCTGAGAGGCATTGGGATCAGACACCAGTTTCAGAGTAGAGGGAGGGGAATTTGTACTAGTTCTTAAAGTGGACTGCTGAGGCAGATATTTAAGAATAGTTTCTTGTAACTGCTCAAATTTGGAATCAATAAGTAATGGTAGCTTCTCCTCTAAAGCCGAAAAAAAAGGTTTGAGGATCGAGTCTAAGTTGGTCAAATGATTGTCTCTTAGAATCCTGCAGTCTGAGCCTAGTTCGCCCAATGATGGAGTTTTCTTTGGAAAAGGGTCGGCCGGGGTATCCAATGGTGTAGAAATACATTCCTTAGCCTTCGTTGGATATTTAAGTAACTTATTACACTTACGGAGTCCTCCAGCTTTCCTTTTTTTGGGGGGAGGGGGAGTGTCAACTAAATGTTCAATGTTAGCTGCGTTAAAGGGCTGTAAAGAATGCAAGGCATTAACGTCATCTTCATGCAGAGGCGAATTGAATTTACGGGGAGCAATTGAAGAGACTGCAGACTGTATATAAGTCGTGGGTTCTAAAGAGGTTCTTTGAGTCAAGCTATTTGCCACCCCAATTCTTTCTTCTACTTGGACAATTTCAGTTTCAATGGCCCGATAACTGAAGATAAGTAGCTAGTTATTGATGATTGGACGGGCACGGCGTGTGCTCCATCGGCCCCAGGTGTGGTGATCTTTCTTTTACCCATCGTCTTGCAAATGATAGTGGGGCAGTACACCAATCTAAGCCGGTATGAGTGATATACAGGGAAGCTATGGCAGTGTGAAGATAGAAAATAAATAAGTGGAACTGCTCTATTAGCAGATCTTACTTAGATGCCAGTTACTTGGGACCTCCTAAGCCGTGAAACCCAAAAGGGGGGTTATGGAAGAACAATCACAGGAGAGAAAAATGCAGTACCTCTTAGGAGTCCAATGAGCCTGATCCTGAATTCCCAAGGAATTCCGGGCGCTGACGGGCGAAGGACCGGCCCGCCCTTGGCCTGGGCTTCGCCCGGGCGCCTCCCGTGTCCCGCGACATCAAGTTAAAGGGCTCCTGCCCTGTGGACCGCCTCCAAATGCGCTTCCCGCGACAGCGGGAGCGCGAAATCAAGTTAAAGGGCTCCTGCCCTGTGGACAGCCTCCAAATGTTGTGGCAGTCAGTTTTAATCTATTAAGATTGGCCATGAGTTTACGGGCTTCTGTATGTATGAGTGGTTTGGATGAGATTTGTTAAAAGATAGAAAGGGGTCCTGTAGTGTGTTCACAATTGCTGTAAATGAGAGACCTCGTCGCAGTATTCTGGGAGTAATAATATTGCCATTATTAATACCCTGAAGTCGCTGGTCCTCACCATTTAATTTCACTTTTTTATCGCCCTGTTTATTTTTAGAACCCGTCAGTCCATTTTAATCTATTAAGATTAGCCATAAATTTACGATCTTCTGTATGTATGAGCGGTTCGGATCAGATAATTTGTTAAAAGATAGAAAGGGGCCCGTAATGTATTTACACTCGCTGTAAATGAGTGACCTCGTCTCAGCATCACCACCATTAATATACTGATGTCACTGTGATTCTTTTCTTCACTAAGGTCTATTCCTTTGGGCATCAGTTATGGAGCTAAAGGATTAATCATCAAATTTACTATTGTTTACTATCCTTCAAATAGAAGAAGGAATACATTTCTCCACTTAGACCTATTCCTTTGGGCATTAATCACAGAGCAGAGGGATGGATGTGAAACAACTACCGCTTACTTTGTATTTAATGGAAGAACAGTGATCTGTTATTTGGTCACTAGACGGCACAATAGCCTACCTGTGTGCGTGTAACGCTGGATCAGCGTCTACCTGTAAATGTTTGTGAAACTGGCGGCGGGTGCCTAATCGATACAGCGCCCTGTCCTGGACTCCTATAGTAAGTAAACTTAAACAAATAGAGATGCAGAGAATAATTTCCTGACATTGCCAGTCCTCACTATTTAATTTCTCTTTTTTTAATTGGCCCTTTTCATTTTTAGAACCTGGCCTTCAGTTTGAATCTATTTAGAATGGCCATGAGTTTACGGGCTTCTGTATGTATGAGCGGTCCGGATGAGATGGTTTGGCCTTAGCAACTAAGAAGGATTCTGTACCAAGTGTTTTTTTCGCCTCAGATCATTGATGGCCTCTTGCAATTTAATAAGTAACTAGATAATGTTTCTTTTATTTACAATGGCTGTCTTGGATACTTAATACAGCCCCTTTATTAGATTGACACTTAAACTCAACACTAAAAGCAATTAATGTGCTTTGCAAAGTTATTTTATTTTTTCATTTTTCTATTAGATTTTCGGGCCAAAGAGTGAAACGATAGCACATGAAGGCCACGTTATAACGATATTGGTGATTCGCGCTGTATTGATTTTGGCATGACAAGGCTGTACGTTGTTGATATCGTGGAGTGAGTACCTCTCTAACACAGTTTAGTTTATGTTTCATAATTGCTTAGCTAGATCTTGGACGTTTCCTAATTGGAATTTATATGAGTAACATTACTGTAAAACAAGGAGGTAGGATTCCCATGCCAAACACTGTACATATGTATTAAATATGTAATGTGATATTGTGCATTGCTGAACAATTATGTGTTAACTTAGTGACGACTTTGGGGAATTGATGCATGATTTTTCCATTCTAGGTGCTTCCTACGGTAATACTTTGTCCTGATGATGACTCTCTTGAATGAATTTAGCTTTTTTGGGGGGGTTGAAATGTCAACATAGAATCTGAATGTGGATTGAACTTTAAAAAGTGCCAGTAGATTCGAGACATCTACACCAGGGGTGTTCAAAGGAGTCTACAAGATTTTTAGCCACATTTCTTTTTATTTTCTTGTATATAGCACAGATGCACTTTACTAACACATTATTCACGTGCACTGAGTCATTACCATATAAGAGCATCTAATAGATTATCCTGCTTTAGTTGTTCAATTTGTGTATAATTTTTCCTAATAAATTGGAGAGAATACTGAATAAACCTCAACGAGTCAAAGGGGTTTAGTGTTACAGCCACTATCATAGAAGTTTAGAAGTACACTTCCCCTGGTGGGACCATTGTTTTCTGTTACGTTATGTCTTAACTACCAGCCAAATCCATTTTCCTCCTCGTTCTTTCCCAGATTAGCAATCCTTCCCATTCAGCAGATGAGTCTGCTAAATTGTTCAGAATATGTATGCCCTACTTTTTCTCTCATCCCCACTCACTATTCATCCTACACCAGAAAGCATTTCAGAGGCACGCCTGTCTGTCCTGTTAAAATCTTGTGCCTGTTGCTCTCCAATGGTGCCATTGAGAAAGTACAGGGTGCTAAAAGAGGCCAGGGTTGGCTTTTCTTTTACTTTTGGGTGATCATCTAGAGGTAGAAGTTCTGCATGTTTCCGAGATTGTGTCTCTAGCAGAGAGAGGTTTCTACATCAGAATCAGAAGAGTTTTAGCTACTTACCTGAACAAGGTTCATTTTTCAGGTTGCCATTTTTTTCAAATTCTTAAAGGGTCTGCAAAACAAATACCCATCAGTCCCTTTCAGCATTTCTAGTGGTGTCTAAATTTGGTGCTCTTCTTTCTTATGGGTTTGCCCAATAAATCTATGCATGTGTGCCTATCAGAGTTATCTTAGAATTTCTCCTGGCTCAAGTATTATCTTTACCATCTGTTTCCTTCCAGTCGTCTATCCAAGGATGAGTAGTGCTTTTTAAGACGTGAATCTTGGAGGGCTATTAGTCATTGCATTTATCGGCCTGTGAATTACTGTTAGTCAGGTAGTGACTAGGGTCTCTGTGCACTCTTCTGCTAAATGCTGATGTCTGCTGAGCAGAATGGAACACTCTCAATTTGGAAGAGTGGTTGGTTAGGCTTTTTGTATCTACAGATCCATGGTACACCTCACACCAACATTTTGTCAGTGCTACTTTGCCAGTGGTCCTTAGAAGGAATCAGCTGGGGTGAAATCTATTAAATCATGCTATTTACCTTTTATAACCTTATTACTAATGGACATGACCGTTCCTGCAAATTCCCTTTGTTATTCTTTTTGAGGTTTGGTATGACCATTTATTGTTTTTACATTGTTTTGTCTCCATCATCTGTGCCCTTAAGCTGTATTGGGATGCAGAACTAATACACTAGGGTGCATGGCGTTGGTCTTTGTGGCATCTTCCATGGATCAACTGGGGAGAGGATGTGGCGTAACGGACTAAGCTTCCGACTTCGGAGCTGGGGGAACAAGGTTTGAGTCTTGGCGTTGGCTCAACATCCTTTGATTCTGGGCAAATTACTTATTCTCCCCGTGCCTACAATTCAGCGCCTTGAGACCCTCACGGTTGACTTGCCATGCTAAACAAATCTAGAATTTAATTTTGAATTTGAATTTAATCATCGATGTGGCTTCCTGTGTGGCCAGTTGGCTCCATGGAGTATTTTTAATTGTTGCTCCGATGACCTGCTGTTAATACTTTTTCAAGTCCAGTCTGGCGGGTTGGAAGAAGGTTGATTTTATGAATCTGCATGCACAAGCTTATCCATCAGAAAGAATATTACCAAAGGTAACTAGTTGGTTCTTTTGACCTCTCCCTTTCCCATTGTGTCTTGGCACAACAAAACTTAAATAAAAACATAGCGTGCATTTTATTCATTTATAGTTACTGATAACAAGCAGTGAACAATCCTGCCGGCTGAATTCTTTGGGGATTTTATCTGTCCTCCAGTCCATCTGCTCTCCTTTCTTTCCTGCATAACGGAAATCTCTTTGACTGCATTTAGATTGTGTGATACAGTTAAACCAAAAGTATTTTCTGACAGTCCTGTAATCTTCCTTCTTCTTACAGAATGAAATCCAGGTGCAAATGATCAGTGAAGGACACAAGAGCCCATTGGATACCTTTTGGAATGGCCAGGGTACACTGTTTATTGCAGAAAAAAAGGTGAGTACTAAACAAATACTGGATCTTCTAAATCAGTTTGATATTTCTTTTTACCAGGTTGAGTATGGTGCAGCCAAGCAAAATCTGCATAGCTTGAGAAGCACGTGAGCAGGTTAAGATATTTTAGGGTAAGAGATGGTCTTTTTTGGGGTTGAGCAAATTGGAGTACAGAGCACATAGTGGTCTGCATGTTAAAATTGCCCCTTCGTCAAATATTGTAGGAAAGGAAGGAATGTAGAGAGCCCTGTGCTTTATACCCAAGTCTCTCTCTTCACAACGCAAGAACCATTTGTTTGGAGTTCATTCACCTTATTCTGTAGAAATGTATTGCTCTGGTAAGGTTAGCTATTTAGTTACTAGACATTGTTATAGTATGCGTCAGTGAAACGGGTCCAGTGCACACAAATCCATGACTGAAACTCGTAGAGTACATTAAAATGTCAAATGAAAGACCATAACCGGTCAGAAAGTGTCCTCTGTCTTGTCATCTGGGTTTGTGGCAAGAGGTGATGGTAGAAGAGCTCTTTTGATAACTTCACATCATGAAAATGCCCTGCATTAATGTAACTTTTAAACGATGAAAAAACATTGTTTACATTCAATTTTATAGTTAACTGATACATTATAACAGATCTACAGCAAAAAAATAAAGAACATTTGTATGATACAGAGAGTCTAGGAATGTATACTCTAGGTAGTAGAAGCAGCTGTTTTGAGGAATAAACAGAAAAAGGAAGAGGAAAATCTGCAATCAGGAAATGCCACTGAGAAAGAAACACACAACATCAAAAACCATAGTCAGTATGAATTTGCCAGATAGTTAATTGAGAGTGAAAAGAATCTGGGAGAAAGGGGAGATAATGGATAGAAGAAAAAAACAAAAGGAATTCGTGAAGGGCACCTGACAACGGAACAGACTGAAGAAATGGAATTAGGATAAAATCAGTTACACTATGGGGAAAGTATATTCCAGGGAGAGGGGTAGTGAATAACAGCTAGAAGTGCCATAGAGGTAAAGATAGTGCCCGTGTGGTAAATATATTCACTATATTATTTATTTACTATGCAGCTTTATAGTGAGGACTTTCTTCACTGGAATTTCGGTTTAATATTCTTCATTAACTTGAAATACCATTGGATCTACACTGTCTCTTGCCAACGTTAAATGTTTTTATTGGCTACACCTCTTAGTTTCCATTATTTTACTGGTACTTTGGGAGGCAACCCATTTTTAATACTTGTAACACCACTAGTTTATTGCTTTACTGTTTACTAATTCATGTTGTTTCACAGTAACCGCCTTGTTTCACAATGTTTATCCGTCAAGTTGTACTGGTGTTCCGGTGAGGGTTGTCTTTTTTTTTTTTTTTTTTTTTTATCTAGTTACAGATTGGATTTGGAGTCGCTGCCCCTATGTATTTCTTTTGCATACTATTTATTTTAGTATTTTAAGATACAACGTGCTTGATTCTCTGTACCATATCCTGCTGTTTCATTGTGTACTACTTGCATAAAATAAACATTTCACAAAGAAAACGGCCTCAGACCCTTAGCACCTAGTCCCTTCATCCTTTTCATATAATACATTCTTTATGCAGCCTTTTATTTGCAAATACTGTAACATGCAGGGCTAAGAAAATGCTTGGAAAAACCTTTTCTGCTAGTTTACAGTTTACAATTTACAGTGAATTTTGGTTTGTCCTGCTTGAAAGAAAAAAAACTTAAGAGCAACTATTTCTTCATTTAAGAACTGCGAGATGTGCAGGAAAGTGTTATGGGTTCTATTTTCCACAAAACGTTTAGTATTTCTGGTTTTATGTCCGGGATGATGTCTGGCCATTCTTCTTCTTGCCTGTCTCACAATAAGGAAGGGAATATCCTTTAAAGAAATGATTGTACTGTACATCTCCTTCATCTTCCATAATATTTTGCTCTACTTATAACCTATCATCTGTCCATGTTTCTGTTGTACATCACTGGATCAGCAATCCTTTATGGTGAAAGGACTTCTACAGATCATGCTTCCTTTAATCCATGTAGCCTATTTTTGAATAGTTGTAATGTCCGTCTGAAGATCTTGTTTAGGATGGTCTTAGCCATCTAAAATCTTTAAAGGTATTTGGATGACAAACGGTTTGATACATTAGCAGTTTGTTTCTGATGTTATCACTTGCTTCACTGGTTTGCTTCATTGTAATAGCTCAACTGCATGCTGAAATCATTAAGTAGTCAATAGTCAGTTAAGGACTGGCTATTTGTGCGTTGCAGGTGATGCATATACAAAAACGGACAGCAGTAGTCTTTCGTATAGCAAAGAGATTACCAAACTTGTTGAAAATTTACTCGTCTTGACATTTCTGCCAAAACAGCTGCTTTCAGTTCATCAGTTGAAAACTGTCTTCCTTGTACTCCGTGACAAAAGGAAAGCAGAAAGTGATGGCTCCAAACTTACTGTTTCGACTATGATGCCAATGTGTAGCATGGAGAAGTGGACAGGCTCAAGTGTAAAATCAATGATTTGTAATCAGATACGCATTATCTCCATGGCTTTCTTTGCTCATCAGTTAACCCTAGTTGTACAACAATTCACTTCTAAATTGTCACAAGTGAATAGTGTCTTGTAACTTTTCTGACTTTCTAAGAATAAAGCATGACACAACTATTCAGCTAGTGACCAATTTCAAAGTACTTGCAGAAAATGTCTATTTAGTCTACTGTATAAAGCTGTGGGGTATATGTGTCTTAGCTCAGAGATCACGTTTCTATCCTGTTGTCACAAGATTCCAAGATTGCGCTAATCATTCATCCATTATGAAGACTGTAGCTCAAGAAGACTGACTGCTGGTACTTAACAGTCTTTAGATTGCTTGCCAAATTCCATATATAATGCTGTATAATACAATCCTAATATCAGCACAACTGAATTTGGATAGAACAGAGTATATCCTTAAAGACAAATCAATTATGCTTCGCCTGTTAGCTGACCCTATTTCCCTGAAATAAGCTAATGCTGTCTGACAGTGTCAAGTAGAGAGCAAGGGGTAACTGCAACTTGAGGTGGATCATAGTTGGAAGCTGTGACTAGTGGCATATGAGCACCAGCATGTGTTGGTAAAATCCTGTTTTAACCAGCTTCATGATTCATTGGAAAGCAAATTGAGGTAGGAATTTTCCACAATAAAGAGTTACTTTCAATAAAAAGTTACGTTCTAAATTAAAATGGAATTGGCTTAAAAGGTGGCATACAAGTTAAGATTTTAAGAGAAAATTGTCTTTTATTTTCTCTCTTGCCAACATATTGAACAGAAACAACAAGGATACAGTCCCATTGTCTCAACCTTTAACAGTTCTCCTTGCCCCTCACCACCTTCCACATGTAAATTAAATGTAATTATTAATCATTTCTCACACAAACACCATACATCCTATCAAGGTAATATCTTATGAGGTTGTAGGCAGAAAGTTTGTATGTAGAGGGTGATTTTGTATGAAAGGAAAAATGAGTGTGTATTTTCAGTTTAAGTCACGAAGAGATGTGATTTGCCCAAAATCAGAAAATTGTTGATGCAATGCCTAAGACTGATTTAGAGCCGAGGTCAGTCGCCTATCCTCTCCACCATATTTGACAGTGTTGTGTTACTGTCAGATTGAAATCCATCTGCCTTGTATCTCCGCAAGATTTAGTATGCTTTGCATGTAGTGGTAAAGATGTGGGAAAGGTACGTAGCACAGCAGTTACTAACGTTAGGCATTTATATGACCTAAAAGACGAGGATTTGAGTTGAGGGTCTGCTCAGCTGTTGTTTCCTCATGCACGGTTCCTCCTACTCCTCACCTGGAAGTTTACATCAGAACTGCTTGATACTTCTAATTTGTAGGGTGCATTGAATGGGCAAGGAAGAGAGCTTTGCTGATGTAAAGTACTTCTCAAATTGCTTCCAGTTACTAGAAACCCTGGGCCGATTTTATAAAGCTGTGCTCCCTACCTGCCACAAGTGACTGTGCAGCAATTTGATTTAGTAATCTGACTGGTAGGAAGCACAACAAAATCATTTCGATCTAGGTTCTCAGGCCATACCAATTGTCTGCTTCTGATCCTGCTTGGGTCCATACTTTCCCTGTCATGTCAGTACTTAGAGTGGCCTTTGAGCCACAAAATTGCTCAACATTGATTGGCTTTCTTGTTGGTTGAATTTATTTGCTTATTTGTTGACTTTCCTTCCTTTTGTTGTTCTGGTCCCTTCTGGCATATAGCTTTTTTAAATCACCCTTTGATGACTTGTATTCTTCCACTGTTCAAATTCAGGAAAATACTTTTTCTTTTTCTCCAGTACTTGTTGAGAGTACAATGTTGTTTTGCTCTCTACCTCGTGTGCCTCCCATCCCCTTAAATTTCCATCTCTGCCCCCTCCAGCCAAGCACTCTGCCCCATCGGTATCCCCAGGGTACATTGTGATACAGAGAAATTTGCAGGGTGGATTCAAGTAGAGTAGTTTTATAAAGCCTGCACACCTTTGCTAAAAAATAAATTAAACCCATAAACCTGGTCTGTGTCCAACAGCCCAGAAGTCTTATTCCATTATTGCGAGTTGGGAGCATTGAACCTGTGTTTGTCTGGATCTGTCTGGTACTTATCCTGCAGGTTTATATATACTTTAGAGGTGTCAGAGCTGCTTGTTATGCACTGGTAGAGTCACTGCACTGGTGGGTGGTGCATCAGGTTTGTAATATGCCATAAATGATTCCAGTGGTGCCCTTTGCTCACACAGAGGGCTGCTTCTGCCATTAACAATCCTTTTCTTCAAAAGGCATGTAGACATAGGCCTTCTTCCTTGCCCTTGCTTTTCACTTAAGAAGAAAACACAGATTAAGTATGAGGCATGTTTGTTTTAGTTACGCAAGTTGGGTAAAGTTAGAAAGCACGTTTGTGACGTGTCCTTTTTTATTTTTTCAATTTTTATTAGTACCCAAGAAAACACATATATAATTCATTGAAAATCACAAGCCAAGAAACTAAACAACATTTAGCCACATATACAATGCCACCATACAATCATTACTTATTGGCTAGCCATTTTCCCAAAAACCCCCATATTTCTTGCCCTTTACATCTCCCTTTTTTCCCTTTTCGCTCGTACAAGTCTTGTTCCAGCTGATACACTGCGAGAAGGCGGTTTAACCAATTTTGATATGTAGGGGGCGTTTGATCAAGCCATGCAGAAGAAATACACAATCGATATACTGACATAGCTATAAAAATAAATTTACTAGCAAATGACGCCCTTTGCTCTGAAACCCCAAATATAACCACCCCCGGTGACAACTCAATTTCTAATCTGGCAACATCTTCAAAAAACTGCTCCACTTTCCCACGAACGTTCACTAGTTTCGTACAGGTGGTGAACATATGTATTATATCCACTCCATGTAACTGACATCTTGGGCAATGCACTCCTTGTACCTGACCCCACTGTGCTAATTGCCCGGGCGTGATGTACAGATCGAATATTGTTTTGTAATGTTATGCCTGAAGAGATGCTAAAATCAAGGAGGTCCGACCTAACTCAAGAGATTCATAGAAAACCTCCTCTTCCACATTCAGCTTAGCGCTCCATTTTTGGCTATACTTTGCCAAATCGTCGGGTAGGTGATCAGTCAGTCTAGCATATATTGATCGTATCGTGCTCTTATCAGATGAAATCATCATTTCTACTAAAGAGTTCTTTACAAACCCCACTGCACCACCAGTTTTTCGAAGGATAAAATCCCTTACTTGTAGATATTTGAAAAAACCCAGTTTGGGCTAGTACAAATTTCCCGTGAACATTTCCAAATGTAGTGATTGTAGAGCCCTCAATAAAATCACCTAATCTTTGTATTCCCTGTTGATTCCACCTCTCCATGATATTATTGTGGAAAATCTCCGGAAGAAACCTATTGTCCTTGATCAAAGTATAGTACTTGTACCTTCCGAGCCCACATTTCTTTCGCCACACACCCCAGTTTTTGAAAGCAGCCTGGAGGACTTTAAACCAAGCTTTCTTAAAATAGTTGGGCTCCAAAAGCTTAAGCATCGCCCCATTTGCAGTAGGGCCAATTAGTACCTCATAAATACTAGGGACATATTCCCCATTGTTTGCCAGCCATCCATCCATTTTTAAACAGCGATTGCATATACTGCATTGCGGCTGCCGTCTGATACAATTTAAAGTTGGGAAGGGACCATCCGCCCTTTTTTCAGCATTATGAGCTGATCCAATTTCCTAAACCAAGATATCTCAAATTCCAATGGAATCGCACAAAATAAATATAGTACTTTAGGAAGAAACATCATTTTATCATATTAAACCGCCCCATAATTGTCATATGCAACTTGTTCCATCTGCTAAAATTATGCCTAGCGTTATCTATAATAGGCCAAAGGTTGGACTGGACGATCTCCTCCACCTGGGGTCGAATATCAATCCCTAAATACATTGTGTGTTCTACTTTTCGTGTATCTGTCGATCTACAATGTTCATTCAAAACTATTTGTGTCTTATCTCTGTTAAGAAGATAGCCCGAGACTGCCCCAAAATGTTCTGCCGCACCCTCAATCTCTTTCAGGGTAAGATCCGGGTTAGCGGTTATGACTGCAACATCATCTGCATAAGCCAGAATTTTTGTTGCCCACCCATAGTGAGTAACTGGCTGTACGTTAGCACCCATTTCCAAAAAGCGCAGAAAGGGATCTAGGTATAACGCAAATAATAAGGGTGAGCATGGACATCCTTGCCGTGTACCCAGGTTTTATCCTAGAAGGATGGGAATATTCTTCCCCAATCTGTATTCTAGCACTCAGCTCCTTATATAAAGCTTTAACAGCTGTAATAAATCTTCCTCCTAGACCATATGTCTTTAAAATATCCCACAAATACTCCCAGTTAACTCTGTTGAATGCTTTCTCAGCATCCAGTAGAATCATAGCCATGGGCTCTGCTGCTACATGCGTAGCATCGAACAGTGCTATCACCCTCCTTATATGATCAGTTGTGTCCCTGCCGGGGACAAATCCATGTTGGTTGCAGCTAACCAGCTTACGAATGCATCCCGACAATCGAGTCGCAAATATTTTGGAGTAGATTTTTGCATTACTGTTAATAAGGGTGATAGGGCGGTACGAACTTAAACTAGCCGGGTTCCTGCCTTTCTTTAAAAATACTAGGATGTTATCAGAACCCCAGGACGGAGGGGGATTGCCCCCAAGCTGTACATGAATCACCAGTTTCAACAACACTGGTAAGAGCATATTATTAAAATATTTATATAGTTCTAATGGAATGCCATCTGGCCCCACAGCCTTCTCATTTGGAAGTGCCTCAAGCGCTTCTGACAATTACTTCATTGTCACCTCCTGCCCCAGTGTTATTTGATCTTCTACTGTAATCTGACTACCCCGAATCGGCGTCAGCCAATGACTATCAATGTGCTCCTGACCAATAATAACCGCGTCATATAATTCTCTGTAATATTCCCGGAGAGCTTCCCTAATGGCGTCGGGTCTCGTAACTGTCAACCCTACCTTATTTTGCACTTGCACAATTGAGCCTGAGGATGCCCTCTGGTGAATCTGCATGGCTAAATCCCTGCTTTCTCGCTGCATTCATAACATTCCCTTTGTTTTGTTAAGATTTTTTCCGCTGTCCTCTCAGTTGAGTATTTCCCTAGTGTCATTTTCGCTATTGATACGTGATGAAGGGCATTCTCAGCCCCAACATCATTCCTAATAGCTCAAGTAAGCTGCTCTTCAGCTGTCTGTAATTCCCCCATGAGTACCTGAAACTGGGCGGCTGCTTGTTTCCGTCGCTTTACGCTAAACCCAAGAGTTTCCCCCTTATGACTGCCTTTAATGTATCCCAAACTATTTCTATTGGGGCTGTTCCAATATTGAAGTCCAAAAATTCCTTCAACGGCGTGCTCATGTGCTGTATATACAGAGGGTCATTCAGCAGAGCCTGCTCAAAAATCCAGTTCTTCCGAAATATCTGCCAGTCTCTAACCCTACCCTCTAATACTAATGGGTTATGGCCCGCCATAAAACGGGGGTATAGCTTAATCTCCGATTCGTCTAGAAATATTGGAGAGACAAAAAAATAATCTAAACTAGCAAATTTCTTGTGTGGTGCAGAAAAATAGGTATATCCTGGCTTTGGCCCTTCTAGAGCCGACCATACATCCATTAGCCCCACCTCCCTTTGCATACTCTTAAGGGCCTGAAAAACTCTAGGCTTTCACCCCGGATATCTATTCCCTCTAATATCTCTTAAATTCTGTGCTCCGTCCCATGATCCATTAAAGTTCAGATCACCACATACAATATATGGTGCGGGCCAAAGTGTCAGTTCTGCGAATATAAAATCAGATAAGGAGGGATCGTCATCCACTGAGCCATATAATGAACATCACGTAAATCTGACATTGCTGAATGAACACTCCATTATTACCCACTTGCCAATTGCATCTACTTTCTTCTGAATAACAATGCAGCTAGTATTAGCTGCCAGAAGAGCAACACCCTTTGTTTGTGACATTTCCGATGTCAATACTTTTTTTTTTCTCTTTTTTTATGTACAGCTTCTGAAAAAAGGGTAGCGGGTGTTTACTTCCGTAGGTGCGAACAAGCGTGATGACGCACATGCAGAAGTTTACAGAGTGATACAGACTTTTTACATTTTTCCGCCTCTGAGCTCTATTAAGAAAAGGAAAAGAAATGTAATTTGCACAAAGTGCTTTTGGTGCTTTAAATGACACTAAAGGATGAGAGAGCAGTGGCTAGGTAGGTAAGTACAGGCAATGAAGGAACGAATAAAGGAGCAGGTTGGTTGATGTAACAGAGTTACGTAGAAGTGCTGAAATACAGAGCAGCCATGCAGAAAACGGCAGCTGCTGGGCCCTGCAGAAAATATAAAATAAATGAAAGCATGTTTCAAGGGTTAGAGGAAATGTGAAAGGGAGAGAAGGATGTAGAACAAGCAAGCATTAATTGAGTAGGTGGTAAGCAGCAAAGGCAAGAGAGTGAGACACACAAACTCTCATGGAGTACGTAATGATTTTTTTTTTTCTGTCTAAATGTGAGCAGTGAATGGAAACAAATCAGCCAATGAAACGGATGGTAAAGAAAATATGCTTCAGGGGAGGAACAGACACAAAAGGATCACAAACAAGTGACAAAGCCCAACATTAGTAATCTACGGGTGGGCTTTAAACTCACTACATTGCTTAGTATGATTCACAAGAGGCGTTTTCCTTCATACACCTACAAGTTGTCTGGCAGGCGAGATCTGCAGAAAAAGTATTGGCTTCTGTTAGTATTACTTTACTATCTAAAGTCAACATACATCAAATAGACTATCTTGTTTTTATATTATGCAGTGATTAGATTTAAAGCAATTATTTGAGATAGAGAAAGCAAGAATTTGTTTAAATGGGATTTTCATGTACAATGTTTTTAAACAGTACTAAAGCATAGCGTGTTATGAAGTTGCAATAGTGGCAGTCGTGCCTGAAGCTGCCATGACATGATTCAAAACCAGCATGACATCACATGGCATGATGTACCATAATTTATACTTAAAGCCCCCATGGAATAACATGATGTGGAGGGACATGATATATACTATGAAAACCACCATAACATGGTGTGACATGATATAGTTATAAAAGTGTAGGCTGAATAATTCCAATCTGTTGAATGCATATTGTCACCCTTTTGAACATGAAATGACCTTGGGCTCCTTAATCATCTCTTACCTCATGCCCTGCCACGCACCCACTGCCCCACATGATTTAGAATTTAATTGGCAATGTGGCAGGTCAGCAGGTTTTATCATAGGTTATCTCCCATGATATCTGTCCTCGCACTTCCCTAATTCTCCATTTCTTCCCTACCAGTCATTTGGTTCCCCATCCCTCCTTAGGTCCCTTGGCTTCTCTGGCTTTTATAGCAAAGTTTTGTTTTTCAGCATAGGATTAGCACAGTTGAATCCATGCAGAGCTGAAAAATGTCAAAAGCTGCCTTTTATCACACCAGACCCAGTATTACAGCTTTGGATTGGCACAATACTATCCAAGCCAACTTGGAGTTAATAAAATCCACCCATGACACGTTTTGCTCTGTGTGCTCTCTTGTGTGTGGACAAAGCTATACCTCTCCGACTAGAGTGAAACTAGTGTGTCGGGTTGCTTTTATACAGGGGCTTACATACAGGTCCCTAGAATGTTATATAAACCTATCCAGGGCCTGTAATTTAAATGTTATTAGCGTGACTGCTACCCCTATATTACCGTCCACTGTATAAACAAGGCTTCAGGCTTGTCAGTGTATCCTGACTGTAGCAGTGTAAAAACTGCAATTTGACCTGTCAAAATAAAATCTTTTGACTGGTCAAAACTTAAAATTATTACATTTTAATTATTGCTAAGTCAGCACTATGTAGGCCTAGTAGTTGACAAAACAGAGTGAATGGTATTTAAAAGTACAACATATAAAAGTTTAATGTTAACAGTGAATAGCACTCAAAAGCTATTTTGTCACTGTGGGAGGCCCAGCTGTCCTGAGTAGAAAGCCAGAATACAGAATAAAAGACCTATAATGTTTCTTGGGCATGAGACTAGTTCTTGCGACCTGTGCTGTCTCCAGTTGCTGTCTCCAGGTGCTGTCTGTAGGTGCATTTCAACACGTCCTCTACCCAAGCATTTGCCCACTCCAGCCCTAATCTAAGTAAACTCCACGGAACCCAAGTCATCAAACTAGCCTTTCCTTAGTTAGGGGGTTCTCCTTGGGACCCAGTCAGCCCTTGACACCTTTGAATACCTCTAGGGCAGTGGTTCCCAACCTTTTGACTTCTGTGGACCCTCACTTTATCATCACTGGAGCCCCAGAACCGCCACTGAATCATTATTGAAATCCAGGGGACCCCCCCCTCCTCCCCCCCACTGAGTTATTACTGGAAGCCGGAGACCCAGGCCTAAACATTGTTGATGATTTGTACCACAAAACAATACACACAAAATACAGAAACTTGCATTCCATCACACATACTCAAACAATAACACATTTTATTTAACTTGCAAATAAAATAATAATAAAAAATTAATAGAAAGGTTGGAGCTTTTTTAAATTTTATTGAAGCGATGTCCATATTATATTCCGTTTAATGCACCTGCATTACTGCTACGAATCAATGTAAGGATAGTAATTGTCTTTTTAGCCTCCAATTTCAAAGTCCTTGACGTTTACAGTATGTTTTAAAGCTCAGTTGTACATTTAGCTACTTTATTAATCTTTGAATATTAGCTAATTTTCTAATCCTTCACAGACCCCCGAGGAGCCTTCACCGGCCCCCATGTGTCCCCGAACCATGGGTTGGGAACCACTGTTGCGATTACTGGGAGAGATCATTGGCCCTTGAAACCTCAACATCCTTGATTTAACCACTTTGTGCGCATGACTCGGGAAATCTCACAGGATTCAGGACGGGATTTCCTGGAGTCATGTGCCTAAGTGTGGCCATCTTTGTTTCAGGAGGAGGCTATTTAAGCCACACCATGTACATGTACAAGTGCTTGGCTTTCCGGCTCCTGTTCCGAGAGGATCTTGTGTGCTAGTGCTCCAGACTTACTAGGATTTAGACTCTAGGGCACCCAGCTTCTGGAACCCTTTGAATTTCTTGTTTTGGTGCATCTGTGTCTCTTATCTGTGAAAACAAAATGACTCCAGCTTAATTATTGTTTATCTAACATGTCCAAAGTAAACAAGCATTTGTAATGCAATAGGTCTCGCATTTGTGAGAGTTAGAGCTATTTGCATTGGAAATGACAATGTATTTTACCTATGTTTTTTTGGTTTGGGGTGTAGTGTATGCTAAGTACCACAGCAACCCTGCCAGGCCTATAGCTGCAGGAGAGAGGACACAACAAGGCCGCCATCCTGAGGAACCACATGGCATCACACACAAAACCATGACCTGATGTGACTACGGACAATGAAAGGACCAAGAGACAGACACACGATAAAACATATATATTCCCACCGTTTTGATTTGCACACTTGTGCCTTCTATATGGCGTTATCTGAAGCTGTGGCACCCCTTCCACTGGGTTCTGAAAGTTCTCACTAACTGGGATAGTGGTGGTCTGGCCTCACTGTATTAGTTCAGTGATGGCATGCAGTGATGGTGTGATATATCATTCAGAGGCTCAGGTAGTATCAACTGGATGATGAAAGGCCAGGTTAGACCCTCTGGGAATCAAACATTTAATTCTTGTTGCCACACAAATCTTTGCTGAGGACACATTAAGCCTGTGGGCTACCGTAGCCCATATTCAGGCTACTGTCACTTAAATACTGGGACCTCAAATCTCAAATATTTGTAATGTGAACAAAATGTGTAATGCAATTATGTAAAAACCCACTGGATGTACACTAGTTCAGTTGTCTAGGGTCTTTCCACCATGGCCCTGTGCGAGCCATATTATAATGACGTGTCAATGTCTGGACACGTCATAGCATCTATTTGTAGTCTTTCTTTGTTGTCTTAGGCAAAAAGATACTTCAGTTACAAATAATGTATTGGGTTACATAAGTACAAGCAGAGGCTGGTCCTGGTGGACACAGTTTGTGAAACATTTTTCCTGTTTAAAACATCTCCTGCCCATGGAGTCTTTACTTTTACTGTCCAGGATTGACTTTGGGATGTAGTTATTCAGGTGTGTACCCATATAAACAAACACACGTATATTCCTTTAGACACAGGGAGGTGTGGTGAATCACTGAGAGGAACACCAGAAAAAGGAATGAGAAAAGGGCCACTTGATAGGGTAAGAAAGATATTTTTTTTACATAGATTTTTCCATGTACTTGGTAACCATAGCAATCAGAAATAATGCATAGAGTTTACATCACATGATGCATGGGAACTTAGTGGGGTGGTTACATGAAGCCTGGGTTGGAAGAGAGGGGAGCAGGTTAAACATTACTGGACTGTGACAGACGATGCATTGATCATTACACATAGGAGTCTAGAGGATGATGTTGAAGTGCTCTGTGTCTGTGACAGCAACTGTGGGGGGTATTCGGGGTGGGGCCTCTTTAAACAGAAAGCAATGCTATTCGAGCGCTGTTTTAGACAGCAATTCCAGAAGTGGCATCTGCAAGGTCACAGTAGCTGTGAGTGGACTGTCAAAGCCATGACACCAGTGAATTCTGAGAAGAGGAAGTGATGGGGTTTGCTCCACTTTTTTGCCCTATGACATGCTGCTCCTCTCACTGTGGCACCCTTGTGTTACGTTCCTTGTGCTACAGGGTTAGGGAAATGGCTGCCTCTACTAACTGATCTCTATTTGAAGAGGCTGAATTTACATCCAGAGGCTAGATGTTTTTTGCTACCAAGCTTGAGGCCACAAAGTGCTTGGGTCTGGGGTCACAACTCCTTTTCCACCATTTTTGAGACAACACCTTTTGCCATCTTTTTGTCTAGGACTAACCTATGTGGTTGGTTGATGACCTTCCGGAGGTTATCAAAAGCATGTGCTATCACCTTAGTATTAAGATCTACTCAAGTCAGTCGTTAATACACCCACTGCAGAGGTCTTGACAGAAAGAGAATGTCACAGATTACAATCTTGACATAGCTTGTCCACCTCTTCACTTCCGTAAGGTTGATGAAAATGAACAATAGCGATTTTGTTAAGCATGGCACCTGCTTTGCAGCTATTGACTATTTGCAGCTATTGACTATCATTGGCACTTTATGCTTCTTGGCTCTTTCCTGTTAAAGCTTTAAACAACACAAATGGCCTAGATATGCTATTTAATTTTTGGTAGCATA
Organism: Pleurodeles waltl; assembly: GCF_031143425.1. Lineage (NCBI taxonomy): Eukaryota > Metazoa > Chordata > Amphibia > Caudata > Salamandridae > Pleurodeles > Pleurodeles waltl. The sequence continues at coordinate 544,632,278 of NC_090440.1, read as the reverse complement.
ACATGTAAACAAGCATATTTGCAAGATGAATTGGGTATGCCAACAGAGCTTGTCAACATAAATATTTTATACTGAGTGATAAAAGTAAAACATGCAACTTGGTTGCTGAAGACGGTGGAAGAAAAACCCATCTGAATGGAACAGACCAATAGTAACTTGAGAGATGGTCGTGAGAATTTAGGTAGATAGGTAATATGCCTCAAGACCGGCAGCATGGGTGCAATGAAAGTCTGAAACAAGTGATGGGAATGAATAGAAAGGGAGAACAAAATATGTAGTTGTCAAGGATCATTGTGAAACCCACTGAAAAACGATTAGCATGGCAGAAAACCATCCGCACTTCAAGGGAGTCACATAGGTGAGGTGGACTGTATAGAATAAATGAATGGCAGAAAATGAACAGGCAAATAGAAGAAAGCAAAGAATATGCAAATTTTATTTTGCAAATAGGAAAGACAATTGTTGCAGTGACCACATTTTGGGTGATGACCCCCAGTTTTAAAATTTCGCAGGAAAGTTACCTGCTAGTAATCTTAAACTCTAACCCTGGAACACTGCTATCCAGTTACCATTTATGAGCTCTGACACCTAAACATGGCAGATTTGCTTAAAACCTTACTGCAAGGCCATAGTATTTGAGGCAGAAATACACAGATGACATGACAACATAAATGACACTTGTGGACTGCTACACCTATTGTAGCATTGAAAACATGGCTTCAGGCCTACTCTGTACAGCCTGACAGCAGCACTGTGGACTCTGCTGCTCAGACCTGTCCAAATCACCTTTTTAACAGAAAAAAATGTATTTAAAGTAAATAAGTCAGCCTTAAGCACATCTTGCTGCCCACAAAGTATTGTGCATAATATTTGAGGGCGAAATAGGTGTGACATTAGAAATGGCATTTTCCCCCAGTGACTATGCTCAAAAGGACATTGCTACTGGCCAGGTTGTAACTGTAATATAGGAGAAGTCAAATTATAGAATGTATACTTCAAGCTGTAACTTCTTACCTGTATCAGCTACAGATGCCTTTCAAAGACTTAGTTTTACATTTGATGAAATCCCAATCTAATGCAATGTTGAATTTTTATTAAATATATTTGAAATGTAACTTTTAGAAAAATACCTTGAACCTACCTGACGTTGCTGGCTGTTGATTTGCTTTAGCTCTCCCGCAACTACCCAGCCTATGCTTGGCCTCAATTAGGTATGGAAACATCTTCCAGAGCAGAGATAATGGCCTGGGATTTTCTTTCCGTGGCAGGAAGACCCATTGGAGTGAGTGCAGGAACTTAACTTCAGAGGACCCTGTCACAAGCAAATGTTAGATGCTACTTGGGAAGCCCCAGCCATTGGCCCTATAGTCAGCCAAACCCAGTGGAAGGAAAGCTACCCTCAGAACCGGTTCTGAGTGACCACAGACGAGGTAAGTGCTCATTACTGTGGCCACACCTCTGAGTGGCCATGCAGGCTCTGCACAAGGGAAGAAAGATTTAATCATCTTTGACTTTAAGAATAAGGTGCACTGTGGGATTGTTTGGTAGCTGTGCAAATAGGAGCTGTTGAAAAAGTGGATAGGGTTGCCCCCCAGAAACAGTTACCCTATTTACCCTATTTGTCAGGGAGTGCCCTGGAGTCACTTCTGCCGACTATCTAGAGCCAGGCAAAAACGTGGCATCCCCAGACACCATCCTCCGAACACTTATTGGACCTGCGGAATTTCAGTGGAGAACTGGACCTGCTGTCTTAGTGGAATCCAGTGGTTAGTTTTCTGACCTGTGTGGCTACAGTGACACATGCAGGAGGCCTTTTCCTTGAAGCACCCAGCTGACCACTGGCACTTAGATTATACTTTGCTGTTTGCCTATGACTGACAACCCGAGTGCCTCTAAGTACCTCTTTCTTGAGGCTTGTCCTGGGGGCCTCAGAAGTGTACTGCTGTGGTTGTTTTGAAAACTTTTCCTCCAGAGTGTCAGGGTAAAAAAGTGCCTGACCAGCACTTCCATGGTGTTGCATAGATTTTCAGTTGTATCCTGCTGAAGGCTCTCAGCCCCTCCAAAGAAATGACGAAGTCTCATTCTGGGTTGGGAGTTGGAGCATTTTCAGCATGAAATCTCCAGAGCTCCAGCTGAACCAACCTTCTTTGTGCACCCAGCCTTTGGTTCCGCTGCAGCGTATACATTTTGAACTATAGCCTGCTTAGGGAGGATTTTCCTTCTTTAAAAGTTATAATGTTCCTTTTTGTTTTGGGATGTAGAAGAAATGTCAACGTTTTTCTTTCAAAAACTGATAGAAGCTAAGTCCCACTTTGAAAAGGTACTATTTCAAACGTATTTCAAAAGCCTGGCTGCTTCATGTCATATGACCAGGGACTGGGTTTATTTTATCTAATTTGTGTGATATCTAGGCTGAATGGTGGCCTTAGCCTTTGAGGTGGGCCCTTGTCCACCTCAAATAATTATCCACTTTGTTACAACAATGAAAAAAATGGAAGGAACAAAACAAAGTCCAATAAAAGAGCAAAGAAGAGATTGTGTGATGCAGAAAGTTGCTGAGCGAAATGTGGAGGGGTGAGCACTGAATGAGCTACAGCTGAAAATAGTGTGCTAAAAATATTCAGGTTTTAAAAAAATATATATTGTTGAAAATGGCCTTTTTTGCAGGGTTATCCCCAAACTTTTTGCCTTCTTCCTCCTATTTGTTCAGGTCTGTTGCTGGTTTATTGACTCTGCGCACTTTACCACTGCTAATCCATGCTAGTGCATGTTTAAGGTTGGCCATATAGTTGTGTTTTATATGTCCTGACAGTGAAATACCGCCAAATTCGGTTTTCACTGTGCGAGGCCTATCTCTCATAGGTTAACATGGGGGCTCCCTTTAAATATCCTTAAAGCGCAGCTTGCCTTTGAGAGCAGATACAAATATGGAGTTTAGGGTCTCTGATCTAACAATTTAAAAATGCATCTTTTGGTAAAGGTGGTTTTTTAATTGTCTGTTTGAAAATGCCACTTTTAGAAAGTAGGCATTTTCTTGCTTAAACCATTCTGTGACTCTGCCTGTTTGTGGATTGTCTGTCTGGGTCAGTTTGACAGTTGGGCTATTTTGCACCTCTCTAGACGGTGACACAAAAGGGGGCGGGGTGTAGCCTGCATATCCTGATGAGCCATCTTAGCTAGAGGGGAGGGAGGAGCGGTCGGTCACACCTGAAAGGACTGTGCCTGCCCTCGCACAATGCAGTCTCCGACCCCCTGGTGTGCATCTGGGTCCTGGTCCGGACAAGGAAGGATCTTGCAAACATGTGAGACTTTGCTTTGAAGTTTGCTAACTTCAAAGGCAGAACAGGGTATAAGACGACCCAAAACCCCAGTGGAACCTCTGCTAAGGAGAAGAGCTGGAGGAGGAGTACTGACCCTTTGCTGTGTTGCTTTGCTCAACTGGCCTGCAGTTGCTGCTTCTGCCTGAAAAGAGTGCTATGTGTCCTGCTTGAGAAAGTTCTCCAAGGGCTTGGAGTAGAGCTTGCCTCCTTTTGGAAGTCTCAGGGACACCAAAGACTTCAGTTTCCTCGACCGGCTTCAGTTTCCTCGACTTGCAGCACTGGGAACTGTGCATTTTGTGCTTTTCAAGAGGAGAAACCACCATGCTGCTGCCAACGAAGCTGCTGGCCTGCATTGTGACCAGCCGATGCCGCGTGGAGTCCCATTGCCCCGATTCGAACCGCAACCCTGGTCTCACCGACAGTCATTAGACGACTTCACAGAGCCACTGCTCTCACCGCGACCTGTGGGCCCTGCACTCTGGCTTCGCCTGCTCCCACTGCAGCCTGGGCATCCCCGACGCCGCTCTACTGCTGACACCAGTGCCGCTGCCTGCACCGTGGCCTGTGGACACCGCTCGTGAGGGTCACGAAGCACCGTCCCGTCCCCCACTGCTGGTTTGGGCCTACCGACAACAGCACTTCCGCAACGACGCCGCTGCCTGCACCTTGACCTGTTGAAACTGCACGTTGCACCACCCCGCTTCACACCGCAGCCCTGGTCTCACCGACACCGCTGGACGGCGTCACCGAGCCGCTGCCTGCACCGTGACCTGTGGGCACAGCACGTCACATCATCCTGCTTCACATAGCAGCCCCGACGCCATGTCTTTCTTGTACAGCAGTCTCTTTACAATTCTTATGAACGGCTGAACTACTTTATTCTTTTTTCATGGAACACACTATGAGAGTGCATTTATTTTCTGTTTCTCTCTCTTGTGCTGCTTCATCCCTCAATTACTCCACATCCTACCCCCCCAGCTTCCATTGATGCTTTTTTCCCCCCAGTGCATCCCTCCCCCATCTGTAAAAGCACAGCAGCAGGTAACATTTTTCTAAGGCATGGCTGAAGAGCAGACTTTGAGTTGCTTTTGTTTTATCTCCTGCATTCTACAAATTGCATGAAAGCACAAGCTTTGGCATTCAAAGGCTTTTATGGCGCTTGGGGGAACATCTGCTTCACTCATTCTACTGGCATCTGAAACCCAAGATATATTTATGATGACACTTCTTTTGTATGCCGATGAATTCCTAGGACACCTGCAGAGGAGCAAATCACTGAACCATGCTGAAAGTAATTTAGTCCCTGACAAGCATTTCTTTTTACATTCTGATACTTTATTTTTCTTTTTATATTCTGTTCAGAGTTTCTGTAGTGGAAATCATTTGGAAATTAAACCATGCTGCGTATAAAGATAGAAAACATTTAATTCAATGTACCGTTAAGGGATACCATAGGATATATTTGCTTTTCCTTCAGTGTTTTGAAATGTTTTTTCTTTTAGTTTTTTCTAAACAATTCCTTGCAAACAAACCTTGCACATACAACAGCTCTGCACTTGCATATAAAGGGGAGACCTGTTAGGCTTGCCAGTATTGGTTAGCCCTTGGTTCTAGACTGTCCTTTAAGTAAAATTCACTCCTCTTATCTGACAAAAGCTTCTCATTGCTAATGTTTTAGCTTTACTTTTTCAAAAAATGTTATCAAGATTTGTGCAAATAAAGTGAGCATCTTACGCCAATACAATAGTAATTCAATTACAGCATCGGTGTGTATTTCACTAATCAGTCATTAGACAGTGCTACATTATGTTGCAAGCATCATAACACCTACATCAAGCAACAGCATAATTTCTAACCATATGCAAGATCATACTTTTTGGGGGGGGGGTTAAAACCCTCTGCCCCTTCCCCATATAGTTCACATTTACAATCCATATCCATGACAGTACTAGTATAATATTCTTGATCTCCTGCAGTTAGGGTAAGCAGACTGTGGGTTGTCCAGTTGTTAATCGGATTAGGCACATATTATACCATATCATACAGCGGGCATCCCTTTTAAAAAATAGGGTTTTGCACGTTGTCAGATCCTTTCCCAGCCCAGTAACCCAAATCTGTAACTTATCTCTCCCTAGCGTTCTATTTACTGACACTAAGTGTGGTAACCATCCAGTGGCTGCTGCTAATATCATTGGAAGGGGCGGGGGGAAGGGGACGGCAGAAATATATATATTTTTTTAAGTACCTTTTCCTGCCATTGCCAGCCGTCTTACTCCTCTTCTGATGGTGTTGGTGTCCCAGCAACCTCTAAGACACCAGCACAGGCTCCCCACATAATACTGGCTCTTCTCTCATGCTATACTTAGCATGAGAGAAGTGCCAAGATTGGTCTGAGCGGCTTGTTCTGCCGCTCACACTACATGGGAGCCTGTGCAATTTCTCCAATCTGGCTGTGCAAAACAGCTGGGTTCGAAGAAACCTAAGTGCGTATGTCAGTTTGGCTGGCCCGAGACATCCAGGCAAACTGACATGCACACTTAGTGCACTGACTCCAACTTCCGCCCCCCACGATGGACCATCCCCACCCCTCTCTGCTCCTGCTGGCTGAGCCAGCAGCTGAAATAACAACCACAAAACATAGTTTTATTTTTCAGCTGCTGGCTTTCAGCCACTTCTTTAAACATCACTTTCCATACTCGTGGGGTTAGGTGTCTGTGGTTCAGAGAGATTCAGCCAATGCTGTCCAGTTCTCCGTCAGCTTATCATCCCTCCTTGCTAAATGAGGACTTTTTTTTAGGCCACGTTCACAATTTTGGAATCTGTAAGGGGAGTGCAGGGATGTGAATGCAGATAACCAAAACATTGTGCAGTAATATTGAACCAGCCGCATGTTCCCCATGTGCCTTACGTAATAGAATATGTTAAGTGCATCATGAGAATGTAAAAACGAATCTCCAGTTTATCTTTAACTGTACAGAAATCCTACCCACACCTTCCACGTCATAGTTTCTTTAATCGTCCTTTACTGTATGGTACACACAATACTATTCTGCCTGTAGTTCGTCATGTTTTTGATGCTGTGAATACAGCCATACTGTTATGTATATACTGTTAGCACCATTTTAAAGTTTACCAGTATGCTAGAGTCATGTGATAACACTGAAGGAAGAACACATAGAAAATACTGCAGCGTTGGTTAATGCAGAAATGCATTTCCATGGTGAAAAAGGTCATCCATTTATGATATCAACAATCGTCAGTCTCGTATTGAATATCCCTACAATTTCTGCACTGGTGCTGAGACTTTTTGTTTTAATGACACAGGGCAAAAAGGGTGACTTACAGCTTTAAACAAGAACAGACACCTCCACACATGCATGTGCCATGTGTAGAACAAAACATTGTGTTATAAGGTTCAATAAACTGGTTTATTAGTTCAGAGAGGTGAACGATCAAATAATAAACACATTACGTGCCAGGCTGAACCCCAAAAGACACTAAATGACCTGTACTTTACCCTCTGGTAGGTTGCTGCAAAAGTAGTTAGACTTTATTTAGAGGCAGGGTGTAAGTTATTTATTTAGCGCTCAAAACCGTAATAAAGTGAAACATCAAGAAAAATGCCGAACCAATTCAGAAACTTTTTTTATAAATACAATTACACCAAAACACAAATCCAATCCGTAGAACCGGAGTTATTAATTTTTTTAAGCTTCAGGTGATAGTAGAGCCATAGCAGGAAGAGGGTGAGCTACCCTTTTAAGCTCAGCAAGGTTGAGTACAACACACAGGACATCCTGCCTCTTTTGTCCTCATGTCAGGAAAGATATAAAACTAGACAGGAGAGCCATTCAGTCGTGACACTGGTAGAAAGGTACATTTGGTTTAGACAGAAAAAGTCTAACTTTGTAAAAGTGGTATTTTGTTTATTTTTTTTATTTTTTTAAAGTAACTTAAACTCCTATTTTATCAGGATTTTAAATTACGGTTCATTTGAGTGGATGAGTCTTTTCTTTATCAGTTCCCAAACTGACATTATCATTTGAGTGTAATAAGGGAACCCATTTTTAGTTTATGGAAGCAATAGCCTTACAGCAGTGAATAACAACTTCAGGAGTTCTGCTGTGTCAGGACATGTAAAAATTGAATCCACATGTCCTACTTTATAAATACTATGTATCCTGCCTTAGGTTACTTAGAGCCTAGCTTAGGGTGACTTAAAAGTATTAAAAATGAAGGTTTAGGCTTGGCACAAATTTATTTTTGCTTGGCTAAAATGGCAGTTTAAAACTGCTCCACTGGCAGTTTAACAGTTCTACTTTAGTGGGTGGCACAATGAGCACTGCAACTCACTTGTAGCATTTAATTTACAGGGCATTGGTACATGTAATAGCATTTACTATGGAAATAAAAGTAAATGCCAAGCATAGAGGGAGGCGATCAAACACTTTCTCACTGGTTAGCAGAAGTAAACTGCACAGTCCTAAAAGGCAACAAAATGGGTTCCCAAAAGAAAGGCAAAAAATCTGAGATGACCCTGCAGAAAGTGGCTGGTTCAACACAAGACATTTAACTGATTACTGCTGCAGCCCTGTTCTGATTGCGGCTGAGTTTTGAGAGCGCTGTACCGTGATGAGTTACTGTGCAATTTGCAGATTACCAGCTCATCTTTGAGTGTGGCATTAGTTTGCCACTCCCTCTCATGTCCACCTCCCACCCCCAAAAAAGAGGCTCTGTTTTAAATTTCATTTCTAAGGTATTATGGAAGGGGAATTAATGATGGGGGCAGCAGTAGTGGACAAGCATGTGGGAATTGTTGAGAGGCATTACAGCGACTGCTGTACCCTGGGATACACTGGTATGCTCGCTTTGGGAATAGCGACAAGTGTTGAGCTGCACCTGCCTAAGGTCTGTTTGGTAGAGGATGGCTGCATGGGTAAAGGCAGATACAACAAGCTAACTTTGTTAGCCACTGCAAGTCCAGGCTTGGTTTCCCTCCAGATCATTTTAATTTCTTCTTTTTTTCATTGCAAATAAGAGAACCGTAGAAATGACTGTTCTGTCAAATGGGCCCACAGAGGTCACTCATTTCAAGAAATCCCACCTCCTTTGGGGTCCGTTGCACATGCTGACATGCGCAATTGGAAATAAACACACTTCCAATTCATCCCCCACACCTACCACCCCCACCCACCCAAAAAAACAAAACCTAAAAACTACTGAATAAGGGTGGCGAGTGAAGGATTAGGCCATATTGTGCTTATGCGTTGACTTGGTGAAATCTTGTTATCTGAGTCAGGTGACACAGTGAAAGAATGGGTTCTTAGGCAAGTGTGGATTAATGGGGTTCTTTAGTCCTGTGCGAAATGCTTTTCGTCACACTACTTTGGATGTGGGGTGTCGGCTAAACAGTAGTAAGGCTCTTTAATGTGGAGGATTAAAGCTCCTGTGTTCAAATTTTGAAAAGTAGTCATCTGTTGGTTACCATGGGCCAGATGTAGGTAGAAACCAATTTGCGAGTTGCAAATTGCGAGTCCTTCCGACTCGCAATTTGCAACTTGCAAATTGGTATGCAGGAAGGTGTCTCAGACACCTTCTGCGACTCGCTATGGGGTCGCAAAGACCCACCTCATAAATGTTTATGAGGTGGGTCGCAGTTTGCGACCCCATAGCGAGTCTTGGCACTCACGGGGATGGTGGCCTGCTGGAGACAGCAGACCACCATGTCCGTGACTGCTTTTAAATAAAGCAGTTTTTTTTTTCTCTTTGCAGCCCGTTTTCCTTAAAGGAAAACGAGCTGCAAATAGAAAAAAATACCAAAACCTTTTTGTTTCGGTTTTTTTCAGAGTAGGCAGTGGTCCATAGGACCACCGCCTGCTCTGAAAAAATATTATTGTGTGCATTCACAAAGGGGAAGGGGTCCCATGGGACCCCTTCCCGTTTGCGAATGAGTTACCAACCACTTCAAGTGGATGGTAACTGCGGGTTGATTTGTGACCGCTTTTGCGGTCACAAATCAACCCTACATCGTGGAGCGACTCGCAAATAGGTAGGGAACGCCCCTTCCTATTTACGAGTCTGAAACACATTTTGCGAGTCGGTACCGACTCGCAATATGTGTTTCAGCATCGCGTCAGGGCATTAGCGCCTCGCAAACGGTGTTTTTCGCTGTTTGCGAGGCGCTAATGCCTTCCTACATCTGGCCCCATCTTACTGTGAGTCTGTGTTGTGAAAGAGAGAGGTCCTGTTCGCTGAACCATAGCTTATACATGCCACACCTGTTGAACTATAGAGCAACTGGGATGGGTCTTTTTCCAAAAAAGAACACTGTTGAAACCCCCGCTCTCCCCCATATATATGCATTCTTCAGACCAAGACATTGGTTGTTGTAACATCTAGGTAATCAGGTAAAATCCCAAAGAAATGTTCACTCTTGGATATTGGAAACTGGGTAGCCTAAGGTTCCCTCGATGTGTCCTAGGGTCTCTTTCCAGAATGTCTTTCTCGCAGTGTCAGCACTTATCTGACTTAGGCAAGCTCATTTTCCACTAGTACATTTGATTGTAAATGGACTCCCTGTGTGGGAATCTATTAAAGACCTTTAGGATATCTATTCAGTGACACTATTTATCAGAGTAATCCTTCCCTAGATCGGATTCAGACTTGTTCTTGAAGGCATACTTTTCTGCCATTTTTTTTTTTTTATATAAAAGGAACTGAACTGTGTTTGCGATCAGACCCTTAGTGCCAACGTATGTTTTTCAAAGGATGTGAGTGGATGGTTCGCGGCAGTGGCGTTGAGTGGGTGTGGGGCCAAATGTCTCATGTGATAATTTTGTAATAAACGATTTTTGGGATCCCAAAATCCTGTTTACACTTTTTTTTTGTATGCACTCTGTTTCCCAGTTAGTAAAAGTGTCTCTTTCCACAGTTTGAGAAAAGGCTGGATTGTCCATGATCAGAGTTTTCAGGGAGGGAATGAAGCTATGACCTCTCTGTACTGCATCATGGTCCCAGATTTCTAGTATTTTGTTTGGGTGGCCGATTAAGCGTTTTGAGGATTCTGTTTTTACCCCACCCCTGATTAATCCCATAGTGAGTGACACACCATTGCCCTACATGTGTTGAGCCGCTTCTTCTTATCTTCCCCGACTGACTATTTGGAAACGTAGTTTGTGTGCAGTTCTGTAATAGCTCACTAGTTCCAAGCAGACAAAAGCCACTTGTTTGTGGACACCATCAAACAACTTTGAAATTAAAGATTATCTCAAATGAATTATATCAGACTGTTTTGTAACACTTTTATGTCACTTAGGAAGTGGGTATTGGAAGACAAGACTATAAAGGGTATAACTCCCTGAGGCGGATGTTCCTATAATGATGTTTATAATGGCCGCCAACATCTAAGGTTCTCCACTGGATTCCTAGAGAGCAAAGGCCAATTATTACCTTACCACGATTCTAGCTGATTTGTGATGTTTAGTCCCAGATGAATTGACTGTTTTCACCACTGTGACAGAGCTAGCTGCTTTTAGTGAGCTCTGTTTTCGGCCTCTGGAATCATTGTTTTAAGTATAGCTGAATTTTGCCTATTTACTGAAATCTTGGAACTTTTTCAAATTTGTCTAACAATTTCACAATTGCTGGAAAGGACCTGTCCGGAGCTGTCAAAGTGAGGTTACTAACTGCAGTGACTTGCTTTATGATGATTGCCTCTTAAGGAGATACCTCAAATAGAATCGCAAGCTCTAAGATCATCTGCGGCGTACCTCAAGGCTCATCGCTCAGCCCGACACTCTTCAATGTCTACATGAGCCCCCTCGCCGACATCGTACGCAAGCACGACATCATCATCACCTCCTACGCCGACGACACCCAACTTGTACTCTCCCTCACCAAGGACCCCGCCAGCGCCAAGACCAACCTACAAGAGGGTATGAAGGACGTCGCAGTTTGGATGAGGCTCAGCCGCCTAAAGCTGAACTCTGAAAAAACGGAAGTCCTCATCCTCGGCAACACCCCGTCCGCCTGGGACGACTCCTGGTGGCCCACGGCCCTCGGCACCGCACCGACCCCCGCAGACCACGCCCGCAACCTCGGCTTCATCTTGGACCCTCTTCTCACCATGACCAAGCAAGTCAACGCCGTGTCCTCCGCCTGCTTCTTCACTCTCCGCATGCTCCGCAAGATCTTCCGCTGGATCCCCGCCGACACCAGAAAAACCGTGACCCACCCCCTTGTCACGAGTCGCCTGGACTACGGCAACACCCTCTACGCCGGGACCACCGCCAAACTCCAAAACCGCCTGCAACGCATCCAAAACGCCTCGGCCCGCCTCATCCTCGACGTACCCCGCAACAGCCACATCTCCGCACACCTGAGACACCTGCATTGGCTCCCAGTCAGCAAAAGGATCACCTTCCGTCTTCTCACCCACGCACACAAAGCCCTCCACAACAAGGGACCGGAATACCTCAACAGACGCCTCAGCTTCTACGTCCCCACCCGCCCCCTCCGCTCCGCTGGCCTCGCACTTGCTGCCGTCCCTCGCACCCGCCGCTCCACGGCGGGTGGGAGATCTTTCTCCTTCCTGGCGGCCAAGACCTGGAACTCCCTCCCCACCAGCCTCAGGACCACCCAGGACCACTCCGCTTTCCGGAGACTCCTAAAGACTTGGCTGTTCGAGCAGCGATAACCCCCCCTTTCCCCCCTAGCGCCTTGAGACCCGCACGGGTGAGTAGCGCGCTTTATAAATGTTAATGATTTGATTTGATTTGAATATTGATAGCAATTGATTGAGCCACTGGGGAACTTTTTTTTTTTGTTGTAAGTTGCTAAGTGCAAGAAGCAACTAACCGAGCTATCTATAGTAAATCTAGTGTGCCTAAATGATGGCAGCCAAAACTGCAGTGATCGTGCAAACTGAAATGGCACATCTTATTTCCCTGCTCTTCAAAGATTTTTTTTAGTTTGTGAGTGCAGGGCAGGACTGCCTCTTCCGAGCTATGAAAAAACATACACCGTGTGTAAAAAAGACATTTTGATACAGAGGATTTCATAAATGACTGATGCTGCCCTTCTCTGAATCTGCAGAGTGCTTCACTGTGGTAATGCACGTAACTGTTTTACACTTACCTCCCATTGGTTATTACTGGTGTCCTGCTGTTGATGCAGGTAGGGTTTCAGAGTTTAGAGTGCTGCTCTACACAAAAGCAATACAATACAGAACCAGAAGGAGCTTTAAGTTTTACTTCTTTCAGTGCCACTGTTTGTATCTGAGTTAAGTAGAGGAGTAGCAAAGAAAAAGATCCTGCTGAGGAGAACAAACTTTAAATCAAAGCACTTGCAACTCATGGCTCCTGCAGTTTTGAGACTTCTTACAGGTCCTTGTGAGCTAACAGTCTTGTGTATTTTTGGGAGCTGGGCATCTTGGGTACTTCTAGGAGCTCACGTTCCCAGTGCCTCATGGAATTCATGATTTTCATTCAAGATTCTATTGTTTCCATCCACAATACTACAGGGAAAATTGAGTTTTCATGCAAAATTCGTGCCCAGGCAGAACTACAATGCAACCTGGTACAGTAAAACCGCTCAGCAACTGATGTGCCATCCACTTCCCCCACGCCATTTTATGTTTCTGAGAACAGCACATGAAGATGTAAATGGGTTGTTCTTGTTTGGCACACCAATTCTTCACACCTGGCTAGAGGAGGAGGGGATGAGGACATCCAGAATTTGGCAATGTCTCTCTTGGTCAATAATGTGCCAATCCCAATAAGGGTGCGATTTCTCACACCCCCCAGCCCCCAAACACCCCCTTACAATATCCAACATTGCTGCCTACGGAGAAAGTTTTAATGTCATTCCCAACCATCTTGAAAAGTAAGCAAAAACAGCCCTCCAGGAATGCTAAATGGGACATGCCCACACCACATGAAGAAATGGGTGCACGGCTCCAGGCCAGGCAAAGAAGCTGTGCACCCTGGTGAACATATAAACCTCTCTCAAATCTGAGTCGTCCATGGGTCCCAGCCAGGTTGCAACACCTGGAGTGTCCGGAGGGTTCACCACGCTTGATATCCCGCCTGCACCAATGGAGCCGGTAAGAATCCTGGTTTCCAGGGGGGGTTAACTCTGGGACCTCAGTGAGGGCATTTTGAGGTTGGTTAAGGGTGTAATGCAGATGAAAGTAATGAAAAAAACTGGGACTTGCCATAGGGAATGTTCCATTTAGAGTGTGTGGAATGATTTCATATGGGACACCTGCCATATGTCCCCAACTGTGGCGGTACCAGTATAGTCCCATTTATTTAACCCTTTCAGGGAGGCTGAGTGGTGCAGTCACTGTTCCTTCCAACAAGGTTCTTTCTAGTGTTATACTTTTCTCCCATCTGGCCCTTTTAAGCCCAGACTGCCATGCTAGCAAGACCACCCTAGTGGGATCTAGGAGGTGGTGGGGAAAGGGATCTATATGAAGTATAGTATATTAGCTTGGCCCATGGATGCTATCTCCAGACAGTACGCTGGGTTGTGTCACCCTCTGCACTTCCAGTCATTAAACACTAATATGGGAGCTGCCCAAAAGCATAGGCGAATGTTAGCCAAGGCCATTCCTCCATCATATCATATAATGTATTTTTTTGTTTACATCTGTATATTGCTTTTTTTCAATTATAGAAAAGCCAAGAACACATTATACAAAAGCAGTATCAGTTGACAGGGATATTTTATGCATTGGCAAGAACGAAATTGTCATGCATGCTGCGTTGTTAGCTATGTAACGCCGGGGCCTGAAGAGCCTCACATAGTACCTGTGGAATAAGCTGAGGAGAAATGGGCTGAAGGCATACATGCAGTCCACGAACTTGGGTGCAGCAATACCAATGAGTGAGATCAGCAAGTGAGGATCACAGGAAACAATATTGTGCAATGTCAGATATAAACAACTGAGGAGCCCAGCTAGGGACAACTGGAACATATAAAAAGATATATATTAATATTGGACAGAGACTTCTAGTTGCAGATTCCTTACCTTAAAATTTCCCCCAGGCGTCAGACTGGATCCGGAGATTTTTCTTTGAGCAGTACCCTTGCGCTCCTTTAGATGGTGTCGGTCTTCTCCACATGCGTTGTGGTGTTGTGGTTGCCGTGATGAGGTTGCAATGGTATATAGGCGCCACCCCGGCACACTGAGGTCAGTTGTTTTCTTTCTGCGCTACGTGCAGATCCGGTGAACAGCTACCCTTAGTCAATTTGTGACTAGCTTTGTACTTTTTGTTGTTACTTTTTGGTGCTTCAGTGATATCACGGAAGACCGGGTTCAAACCGTGTGACTCCTGCCACCGAATGATGTTGGAGACAGATCTGCACTTCGTGTGTGGTGTCCGGTGAGCGACCATGTCCCAAAGTCATGCTTCGTGTGCTTGGCCATGAACCCGAGGCTTTGATGGAGCGGTCCCTGAAGCTCATGGCTGCCAGGCGCTAGTCTCTGCATCACTCCCGGTCTCGTTTGAGAGGAAGGTCTCAAGACCGTCCATCACCACTCTTCGTCATCCCATTCCAAATCTTTGGGACACTTGGGTCATAAGAAGTTGAAGGCCACATATTCTTCGACTTCGCCCTGTCGCTCGGCCCATGGGATGTGGGACGAGCGTTAACGCTCTAGGCCTCTGTCTGCGAAGCATACTTCTGGGTCCGCTTCGCACCTCCCAGGAGCTGGAGCCACCCCTGCCCAGTTGAAGGAGTTTTACGAGGCTAATCACCTCATCTTTGGGCAGACCGACCCCCTTGCAGTGCCTTTAGGGCCCAGGGGATCAGATAGGGGCCCTCGGGTTCACTGCCCATGGATTCAGCTCTGGCCACTGAGGGCCCCTTCAGATCCATTGTCGGATCTGTGCATACGGTGGTCGTGCCAACACGACCTTCCAGGGCACCAACAAAGACATTAAAGCTTGCAATCCAGGTTAGCCCACAATAGTCCTCATCCTCGAGAAGCCAGAACGCCAGGTTGGATTCTGACCAGTTTTACTATGGGTATGAATATGGGAAAGGTTTGGAAGTGTCACTGGACCCTTTGGGATATCGGCTTGACAACCCTGACATGGACTGGGCACAGGAATTAGGTGAGTCTAGTGATCTGCATACTTCTCCAGAAAACTGCATTCTTTTTCCCCGTACCATTGCTACGGCGGATGGAGCGCCATATTCTATAGTGATCAGTATGACAGCCGAGGTCCTTGGCCTCGAGCTTCCTGTGTCAGTCAGGACTAACCTCCTGACTGAGGTGCTTAAGCCTGGGGCTTCCACTTCTGAACCCCTTTTGCCCTTCAATAAAGCCCTCACGGATGTCCTTCTGGGTACCTGGTCCAGACCCAGCTTAGGGGGTCCTGTGAATAGTACAGTCGCCCACCGCCATTGGCCTGCGCCAAAAGTCCCTAAATTCCTGTCCCAGCACCCTATGCCTGAGAGCCTTGTCATCCAGGCTTCTTCCTCTGGCTCATTCCCACCCACCCCCACAGATAGGGAATCAAAAAGACTGGATCAACTTGGTAAGAAAATGTTTTCCTCTTCCTGTCTGGCTTTGCGGTCTGTGAACACCAAATGCCTTTTGGGCCGCTACACCCTTTAATTGTGGGATATGGTCTCCCAGGTATTGCCTCAGATCCCGGATCAGGCCCGGGCCATCATCTCCAAAGCCGTTGCTGATGGGGAGGGATGCGGCCAAGTTCACGATTCATTGTGGGCTGGACAGGACCGACTCACTAGGCAGATCGGTTGCGTCAACGGTGGCCTTGAGACGCCACGCCTGGTTGAGGACGTCTGGTTTTTCGAGGGGTGTCCAACAGTCTCACAAAAATATGCCCTTCGATGGCACCCGTCACTTAAGAGACAAAAGTTGACTCGGTGTTCGAGAGGTTCAGGGAGTCTTGGGCTATGGCTGGGTCCTTTGGCCTAGCGGCTGCCCCTCCTCCCCAATGGGGAAGTCACAGCTCTCTTGGCCAAGGGAGCCATACAGAGGGTCCCCGCACCAGAAGTAGATTGTGGTTGTTATTACTGGTGCCCAAAAAGAACAAGGGCCTATGTCCTACTCTAGACCTTCGGGCCCTCAATCTCTTCCTCAAGAAGGAGAAGTTCAAAATGCTCACTCTGGCTCAGGTCCTGTCTGCCTTGGACCTAGGAGACTAGATGGTAGCATTGAACTTGCAGCACGCTTACTTCCATATTACCCGTCTTGTCTGCCCACAGGTGCTATATGCAGTTTGTGGTAGGTCACAAGCACTTTAAATTTACAGTGTTCGCCTTCGGCCTTACCGGGTGTTCAAGAAAGTGATGGTGGTGGTTGCAGCTGTTCTGCGCAGGGTAGGCATTTCAGTCTTCCCCCACCTCGACGACAAGCTGTTGAAGATGAACATGCCCCAGAAAGTCATCTCCCACCTTCAGACTACAGCAAACCTTCTGCACTCGCTGGGGTTCACTATAAACATGTCGCACCTGATTCCTTCTCAGATGCTCTTTTATTGGAGCTATTCTGGACACAATGCAGATTCAGGTCTATCCTCCCGAAAAACGATTCCAGGATATTAAGGCTATGATTCCGATGTTTCAGCATCTATCCTGCATTTCACTGAGAATGACTGAGGCTGCTGGGCCTCATAGCCTCCTGTATCCTCCTGGTGTCACATGCCAGATGGCATATGCGGGCTCAGCAGTGAGATCTGAAGTTCCAGGGCACACAGCATCAGGGAAATCTCTCCAACATGGTCCAGATCTCAGAGGGAACTGTGAAAGACCTGCAGTGGTGACTTTTAAATCGCGATTGGGTCAGCGGCAGAACCCTCTCCCTTCCCCACCAAACCTTACAGTAGTGACAGATGAGTCACTCCTGAGACGGGGCAGCCACATGGGTGAGGCGGAGATCATAGGTCTCTGGTCTTCTGTGGGGTCCGGACTCCACATCAATCTTTTGGAGCTCCAGGCAATCAGGCTTGCATTGGAAACATTCTTTCCCTCTCCAAAAGGGAAAGTGGTTCAAGTGTTCATGTACAACAGTACCGCCATGTGGTACTGCAACAAGCAGAACAGAGTGTATTCGTGGACTCTTCATTAAGGGGCTCTGTGCCTCTGGATGTTGCTGGAACATCGGGGCATAATCCTAGTGGTTCAACATCTGGCGGGCTCTCTGAATGCCAGAGCAGATTAACTCAGCCGTCAATGCATAGTCTGTCACGGATGACATCTCCATCTGGAGGTGGAGCAAAGGCCTCTTTCAGCAGTGGGGAGGACCTTTGTTAGATCTGTTCGCCTCTGCAGAGAATGCGCAATATCAAGTGTTTTGCACGTTGGAGTTTCCAAAGAGGCGCACTCTCTGCTACGCTTTTCATCTTGAGTGGAACTCTGGCCTCCTTTATGCCTTGCCGCCTATACCACTTCTGTCCAGAGTTCTGAAGAAGATCAAGAGCAACCGGGCCCAAGTAATCCTTGTGGCTCCGGACTGGGCACGAAGAGTATGGTATCCAGAGCTACTGAGCATGGCTACGGATCCTTCAATCAGACTGCCCCTTCAAGATGATAATCTTTTGCAGCAGCAGGGGACGGTTCTCCACCTGAACCTGTCCAGTCTTTGCCCTCTTGCATGGAGATTGAGCAGTGGGACTTGACCGCTTTCGACCTTCCGCCCGAAATCTGTGATGTTATTCTGGTGGCCAGGCGGCCCTCCACCAAAACACTATATGCCTGTCGTTGGCATCCATTGTGACATGGTGTACCTACAAGTCTGTTGATCCCATTCTTGTACCTCTCTCTGAGATTCTCTTGTTCATTCTTTCTTTGGCCCAGCAGGGATCTGCTTCAGGCACCCTTAAAGGTTACTTACCGGCTATTTCAGCCTTTCTTAGATTGCCAGATCAACCTTCCTTATTCAAGTCTCCTATTGTTGGAAGGTTCCTCCAGGGACTCACCCATTTAGTTTCCTCTGACCCCGTTCATTATGCCCCAGTGGGACTTAAACCTGGTCCTAACTTAACTTTTGTGTGCTCCGTTTGAGTCGCTGCACAATTGACCCGTGCGGCTCCTAACAATCAGGGCTGCTTTTCTTGTTGCCATCATCTCTGCTCACAGAGTAAGTGAGCTTCAAGCTCTTTCTTCCAAGCCACCATTTTTGTCTGTCCACTCTGACAAAGAGGTGCTCCGTACAAGGGCCTCCTTCCTCGCTAACCTTGTTATCCCTTTTCACGTGGGTCAATCTATCACTTTACCTACTTTTTACACACACCCACATCCCTCTCATGAAGAGGAGAGACTCCACCATCTGGATCCAAAAAGAGAGTTGCCGTTCTACCTCTATCATACTAGTGATTTCCAGTTAGACGATCAAGTCTTTGCTGGATATGTGGGTGTGAAGAAAGGGAAGGCGGTGTAGAAGCGTATCACCCGATGGTACTGCTCTGCATCAGAATGTGCTACGCTTTGGCAAAGAAGCAACCCCCGAGGGCTTGCGTGCTCACTCCACCGTAGCAACTGCTTACACCACAGCGTTAGCACGCGGAGTTCCTGTTCTGGAAATCTGTTAGGGAGCAACGTGGGCATCCCTGCACAAATTCATTAAAATTACTGCCTGGACAGTCGGGTCCGCAGACACTGCTACTTTGGCCGTTCAGCCCTGCAGGACTTTCTAGTATGATCTTGGTTCGCAACCCACCACCAGGGATGGTATTGCTTAGTGGGTATCTATTGTGAGGTGAGGAATCTGCAAGTAATAGTCTCTATCAGATGAACAAGTTACTTACCTTTGGTAATGATTTATCTGGTAGAGATATATTCTAGTTGCAGATTCCTTACTAATGACAGGTGGGGGCGCGGGGTCTCTGCAGTAGGCATGGCAAGTGAGGCCATGACAGAATGCAGCGCATCTCACATCACACCTTCCACCTCTCCATCACAGGGCATCTGGTGGTGGGGAAGCATCAGGTATATTAGTGTGTAGGTCAGGCATAATGGCTTACCAGCTGCTGGATATTGGGTGTCTGCGAAGCCCCACAGCGTCTTCTCTGTGTAAGGCAACGCTCTCAGCCTGTGCCCAGTTAGTGAACGACTACATCCAAGGTGTGGAGGGTCCGGTGATTTCCATCTTTGAGTGATCAGTCTTTTAGTCAATAATAAACCCAAATCAATAAATCCTGATGTGACTTTTTCTTGCTCCTACTACTTAGTCCTAGCACGCATACCTCCCATGTGTTGGAGAGAGCTGTATCAGTACAACGTATTAGATGACTCATTACTCCTCGTCAATAGCCCAGTAAGCGAAAGCAAGCCCAAAGCGTATGTATAATATCAGCATTTACCAGCTCACAACAGGGGCATGTGGCATCTGTGCAGTGAAAATATCTATTTATGTTGTCAGGAGTGAGGTAGGCCCTGTGCACAATATATAGCTGAATAAAAGAAATCGGGCGTTGCAGGGTATGTGAATAGGACCCTCTAACAGGGCAGACCATTCCCTGCCGATGCATGGGCAGTTGAGGACCTCCTTCCACCGCCCATGAAGGGATGTGAGCGTTGGCACTGGGTGCAAGCGCAAAGATCCAGCCAGCGCAGCAAATCTCTACCCTGACCTAAAATATGGAAGTAACTGTATGGGGGTTTGCAGGTCATATGACCACATCTTTGCCACATTAGGGATGCGTGAAGGAGAAATTGTCAAAGGAGGAGTCCATCCGCGTCTACCAGCAACTTGTAAGACAGAAGCATCCTGTCTATAGAAATTGCCTACCAACTTTATTCCCACCTCAGCCCAAGCAGATAGTTCTGCTGTAATGGTGAAGTGCTGCCCGCACAGTGTGCCCAGGAGCGTTAAAGTTGGCTCATAAGGTGTGATCTGCCTCATGAGATAGAGGCTATGCCTAAAGCAGCGATGCACCACTAACAGAAGTGCATGTTTGGGCGGCAGTTGTCGGGCACAAGGGTGGAACAGCTGGAAGATACTGGCTGGGCTCCAGGCCGGCAGCACTGTAGCTGCCAGCCACTTTGCTACCCACTGAAGTTGGGACATTGAGTAATAATACTCAAATTTGGGGACTTCCAATCCTCCGTGATGTGTGGGCTGGTAAAGCTTGTTGAGTGCCATGTGACATTTAGAGGTGTTCATATGAAGTTCCTAATCACTCCTTCGAATGAGCAACAAAAGGAGGCTTGAATATACCCGGGCAGATTAGCAAAATAATACAGGAGTTGTGAAAGTACAACCATTTTTGGGCAGAGCCACTCTGCCTGCCACAGACAGGGGCAGGGTCTTCCAGAAGGTCATCTGGGCTGCAGTGAGGTAACAGCACGTGTCAAGTTACCATATAGTAATTCTGCAGGTGTATGATAGATTTGGATTCTCAGATATCTAAACATATTCAGCTACCAGGTAAGGGGCGGGGTTGCAAGCAGATCGATGCCCTGGTTTGAAGTGGTCTGCAAAAGTGGGAAAAGGCAGGATTTAGCCCAGTGCATCTCTGACAGTTTGCTTCCCTCTCTGGCCTGAGTGTGGGTGGTCACATCAGGAATAAAATAAATGTCCCTTGTAGGAAGTTGGCTCTGTATGTACTATTTCAAAGTAAGAAATAGCATGTACAGAGTCCAAGAGTTCCCCTTAGAGGTAAGATAGTGGCAAAAAGAGATAATTCTAATGCTCTATTTTGTGGTAGTGTGGTCGAGCAGTAGGCTTATCAGAGGGTAGTGTTAAGCATTTGTTGTACACACACAGGCAATAAATGAGGAACACACACTCGAAGACAATTCCAGGCCAATAGGTTTTTGTATAGAAAAATATATTTTCTTAGTTTATTTTAAGAACCACAGGTTCAAGATTTACAAGTAATACTTCAAATGAAAGGTATTTCACTTAGGTAACTTAGGAACTTTGAATCAGCAAAATAGCATGTATAGTTTTCACAAAAATGGCAATAAGCTATTTTAAAACTAGACACAGTGCAATTTTCAACAGTTCCTGGGGGAGGTAAGTGTTTGTTAGTTTTGCAGGTAAGTAAACCACCTACAGGGTTCAAAGTTGGGTCCAAGGTAGCCCACTGTTGGGGGTTCAGGGCAACCCCAAAGTTACCACACCAGCAGCTCAGGGCCGGTCAGGTGCAGAGGTCAAAGTGGTGTCCAAAACGCATAGGCTTCAATGGAGAAGGGGGTGCCCCGGTTCCAGTCTGCCAGCAGGTAGGTAACCGCGTCTTCGGCGGGGCAGACCAGGGGGGTTTTGTAGGGCACTGGGGGGGACACAAGTCAGCACAAAAAGTACACCCTCAGCGGCACAGGGGCGGCCGGGTGCAGAGTGCAAACAGGTGTCCGGTTTGCAATGGCGTTCAATGGGAGACCCAGGGGTCCCTTCAGCGAAGCAGGGAAGGGGGGGGGGGGGGCTCCTCGGGGTAGCCACCACCTGGGCAAGGGAGAGGGCCACCTGGGGGCCGCTTCTGCACTGGAGGTCGGATCCTTCAGGTCCTGGGGGCTGCGGGTGCAGTGTCTTTACCAGGCATCTTAGGAGCAGGCAGTCGCGGTCAGGGGGAGCCTCTGGATTCCCTCTGCAAGCGTCGCTGGGGGGGCTCAGAGGGGTCAACTCTGGCTACTCACAGGGTCGCAGTCGCCGGGGAGTCCTCCCTTTAGTGTTGTTTCTCCGCAGGTCGAGCCGGGGATGTCTGGTGCAGAGTGCAAAGTCTCACGCTTCCGGCAGGAAACGTGGAGTCCTTTTAAAGTTGTTTCTTTGTTGCAAAGTTGTTTCTTCTTTGGAGCAGAGCCGATGTTCTCTGGAGTTCTTGGTCCTTTTAGATGCAGGGTAGTCCTCTGAGGCTTCAGAAGTCGCTGGACCCTGTGGGACCCGTCGCTGGTGCAGTTTTTCTTGAAGTGGAGAGACAGGCCGGTAGTGCTGGGGCCAAAGCAGTTGGTGTCTCTGTCTTCTCTGCAGGGCATTCAGGTCAGCAGTCCTTCTTTGTCTTCAGGTTGCAGGAATCTATCTTGCTAGGTTCTCGGAGCCCCTAAATACTCAATTTAGGGGTGTGTTTAGGTCTGGGGGGTTAGTAGCCAATGGCTACTAGCCCTGAGGGTGGCGACACCCTCTTTGTGCCTCCTCCCTGAGGGGAGGGGGGCACATCCCTAATCCTATTGGGGGAATCCTCCATCTGCAGGATGTAGGATTTCTAAAAGTCAGAGTCACCTCAGCTCAGGGCACCTTAGGGGCTGTCCTGACTGGCCAGTGACTCCTCCTTGTTTTTCTCATTATCTCTTCTGGCCTTGCCTCCAAAAGTGGGGCCGTGGCCGGAGGGGGCGGGCATCTCCACTAGCTGGAGTGCCCTGGGGGCGCTGTAACAAAGGGGGTGAGCCTTTGAGGCTCACCGCCAGGTATTACAGTTCCTGCAGGGGGAGGTGAGAAGCACCTCCACCCAGTACAGGCTTTGTTACTAGCCACAGAGTGACAAAGGCACTCTCCCCATGTGGCCAGCAACATGTCTGGTGTGTGGCAGGCTGGCACAACTAGTCAGCCCACACTGGAAGTCGGGTATGTTTTCAGGGGGCATCTCTAAGATGCCCTCTGGGGTGTTTTTCACAATAAAATGTATACTGGCATCAGTGTGCAATTATTGTGCTGAGAAGTTTGATACCAAACTTCCCAGTTTTCAGTGTAGCTATTATGGTGCTGTGGAGTTCGTGTATGACAGACTCCCAGACCATATACCCTTAGGGCTACCCTGCACTTACAATGTCTAAGGTTTTGCTTAGACACTGTAGGGGCATAGTGCTCATGCACCTACGCCCTCACCTATGGTATAGTGCACCCTGCCTTAGGGCTGTAAGAGGGGTGACTTATCTATGCCATAGGCAGTGTGAGGTTGGCATGGCACCCTGAGGGGAGTGCCATGTCGACTTAGTCATTTTCTCCCCACCAGCACACACAAGCTGGCAAGCAGTGTGTCTGTGCTGAGTGAGGGGTCCCCAAGGTGGCATAAGACATGCTGCAGCCCTTAGAGACCTTCCCTGGCATCAGGGCCCTTGGTACCAGGGGTACCAGTTACAAGGGACTTACCTGGATGACAGGGTGTGCCAATTGTGGAAACAAAGGTACAGTTTTAGGGAAAGAACACTGGTGCTGGGGCCTGGTTAGCAGGAGTCAGCACACTTTCAAATCATAACTTGGCATCAGCAAAGGCAAAAAGTCAGGGGGTAACCATGCCAAGGAGGCATTTCCTTACATCCCTCAAATACATAAGTATGTCATCAGCAAGGAGGGAGACCAAGTGGACACCATCTCCCAGGGGTATTCCCCACTCGCCACCATCGCACTCAAAGGTGAACTGCCAGAGGTTCCACCGTCAGTGAATGGAGCAGTGGAGAGAGTGGGCACCCCTGGCACGTGCCTGTGGCTATGGGGATTGGATCTGAAAAAAGGGAGCAGTTCTTTACCCCGGCCAACAGCAGTGTGTATAGTAAACGGATGAGTCTGAGGAATCCACCTCCAAAGCCATACTGGGGCAACACTCGGAACAAAAAGGAACTTTCTAGAGAGTCAGAAACTGTTTCCAAATCAAGGACCAAGCAGCCTGCACGAGGCCATGTTCCTGGGGCTTATTCCAGAATGCGTAAAAACTCTGCATGTTGAGTGAAGTAGTTTGGGCCCGGACAAACCCATTTTGATCCAAGTGTACTAACTTTGGAATTGATGGTGCTAGGCGATCCACCAGGATTATCGCCAGCATTTTATAGTCTGTATTCAGTAGTGCTAGTGGCCAGTACGAACCCAGGATTTCAGGATCTTTGCCTGGCTTTGGCAGAGACATGAAGAGCAGCTCTCGGAGAGAGACTGGGTGCGGGAGGTTTCGAATGCCTCCGCATATCATGACTGCAAGCAGGGTATTAACAGTGAAGTATAGGCCTTATAGAATTCTGCAGTTAAGCTGTCTGGGCCCGGGTCATACCTGTCGCCAATGCTCTAATAGCCACATGTATTTCGAAAGGTGTGATGGGGACATCCAATTCTGCCGTCTGGTCCTATGCAGGGGAAGGGCACATTAGTCAGGAAAGAGGTGATATTATCTGGGATAGCCGCAGTGATTGATTGAACGAAGGAGGTTTAGTGACGCGTTAGTTCACTATGGATTTCACACTAAGTATAAAGTAATGGTACAGCAACGGATTGCAGTGTTACCATGGGATAGCTGAGCCGATCTGGCGGTATCAGCCATGCCAGAAGCGAGCCGGCTCTGAGCCGTAGAATTTTTGTGTTTTTTTAGCTGAATGGGTGGTTTAGTTATGACATCGCAAGCGTTCTAATAGAGCCACGTGTTCATGCTGCGCTTCCGCCAATCCAAGTCTGCCAGTCGGGTCAATTACAGCTGTATTTTCTAAGCATAAGAGCTGATGCTCAATGTGCAAAATGTCAATATCTAGTCGCTGTCATGTGTTCTAACGCAACCCCAGACAGTGCCCTCGCAACGTCACCTTAAATGGATCCCACTCAGTGGATCTTGTTGCAGTAGAGTCTTTGTTGAGATCAAAAAATCCCTCAATGACTGCAGCAACAGAGGAACGAAAGAGTGGGTCCTCCAGTGCTGCTGCCTGAAGGTGCTACATGGGATTGGGGGAGGGTCTACATCCCACATAAACTGCAGACATTGGGGATTATAATCAGAATGGGTGCGACCCACATAGTCAATGGGTTGACACGGGGGGTGCGCCAGTGTACCTACTCTGTCAGCCTTTATTTGCAATTAGTGAGGTGCAGAGTAAAAGGAGTATATTTGGGGCGTTGCAACAGCGACAAATGTCTATTAGGCCCCAGTTTTGTAGCCAGCTATTAAGTGCCTGAGCATTGGAGGAGGCAGCCATGAAGGGCAGCAGATGGAACGACCGATCTAAAGTAGTATCGAACACGCTATTAAAATCGCCCTCCAGCGGCCTCGGGATTCCAAGCCAGTGCAATAGAATCCCGGAAAGTAAATGCAAGAATGTCACTTGATTGGTGTTGGGGGGCGTATATGCTACCTAGCAGGACATGACCTCTGGGTCCGTGGCCACCTCATCTGGCATGAACGCTGTCCCTGGCTTAACCCACAGCAATGTTCCACAAGCATATAAGGAAAAATAAGTGGCCAAGATTTGTCCACACCAGCGTCGCTGTAACTTAACTGCTTCTTGGCACGTTAAATGAGGCTCCTGCAGTAGTGCAATATGAATAGCACGGCGTCTAAGGTAAGAGTAGATGGCATATCCGCGTTTGGGTGCCTGGATGCCATCGACGTTCCAGGCTAGTGCTTTAATGGATGTCATGTTGTCAAGGCAGGCAGGGTAATGACGAGACACAAGCAGCGAAGTTAAAATTGTGGGCACGTGTGTACGTTTTTATGTAAGAAACCTTTTGTGGGTGCTACAGAGAATATAATTGAACACAATTGATGTTTTGAAAAAATCTTATTGACACATGATTTGTGTTCATGTTGTGATGAACTAACTAATGTATCTGGCTGATTGGGGTCACTTTGCTTTGATTTTCATTTTGAACAGGACAACCCTGCCCAAAATATTAAGAGGGTGATTTGCCCACTTTTCAAGATCTGCAGTAAGTTTGTCAGTTATGGGTTTGATTATATAGTGCGATTTCGCAATTGCTTCCTGAAACATCTCCAAAAAGTGGGGGATCAGGAGGGACTGAAAGCAGCAGTAGCTTTCTACGGGGTACCCGCCCGGTCCTGGGGTTTTACTGTGGTTCATGTCTTGAATGGCAGAGGCAATTTCCTCTTGCGAGAGGGGGAGATCTGGGTCAGCACCCTTGCTAGCGCATACCATTGACAATCAGTGGGGTAGAGGCTTCATGAGGGGGGCGGTCTCAGGTTACATAGAGGGCACAATAGTAATCGGCAAATATTTCTGCAATGTCTGTCACCGCAGTTACCCTCTCTCTGCATTCAGTCAAAAGAGATGGAACAATCTGGGAAGCAACAACCCATATATTAGATTTCCCTACTTGTAGATCTCAGTGTTTTTAATTGTTCACTTTTTCTCTAAGCCTACTTCAGGTAGGTAGTTACACAGTTAATGAATACAGAAGTGCAAGGATGGCTATTGGACAGGGAGGGAGATGACTGAATCTCTTGTTATGATCCATTTTAGCCTAATGTTTGAGAAGGAGTAGTGCGCCAGACATAAGTTTGTACTATTGATGCTTGTGCTGTAGCAGCCGCGTGTGAGGGAATCTTGCAGCGATGTGATCCGTGCCGCACTATTTCTATGTTCTGTGAGCGGAAGCATACGCTGGTGATGCATGTTCTGCGTTTCTTTGGAGCGTTGCTGTAATTGATGCTTGTACTGCAGCTGCTTGTGTTGCAGCAGCCTTGGCCAATAAGTATTTAATATAGGTGGCGCAGACGCGAGGCACAAATGGTCTGTGCAAGTCATTGAATATTAAAGCCAGGGATGTTGGCTTTGTCTGCAGTAGTTTATCCTAGTCCTGTTGTAGTTTATGGGATTCTTTTTTCTTAATCACGGTAGTGCTGTCAAGTTTTTAATTATTGTATTTAAATATTTTTTAGAGTACGAGACACTACCAGGCTTTTGATTTAAAAATCATTATGTATCCATGTTTTTCCTCTGCTTTCGAACCAAAAAATGAAATCTTGCTATGAATAACCGAATAGTCCTACTCTGACACCCAGCCTCACCCCTTCTCAGAATAAATGAACCTTGCAGCTGCAGTCCTTTGCCTTCTTCTGTGCAGTCTTACAGTTGTATCTGAGGAACTTATAAGTAAAGGCTTTTCCAAACGAAGGCTACGGTTCACTGATCCAGATTGTCATATGAATTTTACGTGTAGGCAAAAAAAAAATGTTTAATGACATAACATTGTCCGCAGAATGTGATTGTGACTGAAAGGAGAAGGTTAATGGGAGCAGTGATATAGTTATTTTTAGTTTTGGTGCTATTGGTTCTTTAGCAAGGGTTCCAAGACAAAACTTGTATTGGTATATACTTGCCACTATGGCGCATCTGTTTCAGCTTACTGCTTAAAGACAATTAAAAAAAAATAATCAGAAACGCTACCGCATCTTCTATACTGGAAGGAAAAACGTTTTTATTGACAGTTATTCACCAAAAGAAATTATAATTGATCCACACTGAAAAGAACATATGTTTTTAGAGTTAATCCATTGTAATGCCTTTCGGATAACAACTGCTGATTATACACGTCTGGGGGGAGGTTACCACTTCTTGTCAGTAGGTTGCCTCTCTCCATCATGTTGTAGAAATTAAACTGATTGAAATGGACTTACACTATGTCCTGCTGCTGTAGCTTTGAGGAGTACAGGGGTACTTGAGTCGCTTCCTTCTACCCCCATTCTTCCTGCCCTCTACCCAGAAACATCGGCGTAACACTCCAAGTGTATGATTGCACATCTGCAGAACTGCAGCTGCACCACTCTACAACTGCACAAGACTGCTGTTTAGTTGTGAATCTGCAGCAGAATTGAAACCAGTTATTTACAGTCTTTCAAAATGACCAATCTGAAGTATTAAAGAGACGGGTAGTGCAAATGTATTGCACTTTTGCAACAACAATTACACATCCGTAGTACTACAGCCAAGCTGTGCTTCTACATCTGCAGTTGCACATTGGCAGCAATACTTCCAGTGCACACCTCCCCAATTGCCTCATAGCACAACAGCATGCGAATACTACAACCTGATGATCCTACGCAACAAAATCACCAGTACTGCAGGCACAAATACGGCAGATCTGCAATTCCAACTGCAACGCTACAATAACAGCTGAAGCAATACAATTACAAGGTTAACACCACATAATTTCGATTTTCATAGAAAATATATTGTGCTTATGTTGATAACGTACACATGCAATACGTCAACCCTTTTGCATTTGCTCATGTTTAAAAAAAAATTGTGCTCAGTCGGGGCGTCATCGTCCTTGCTTGGCCATAAAAGCAACTTGCACTTGTAGGGAACCTGTTTTAACAAAATGATTGTGCCCTTCTGTCCTAGCATGCCACTTTCATCTACTAATAATCTCTTTCTCATCATCCCAAGGTTTCGTCACCACTGAATGGCCCATCATTTGTGGAGAGAGGACTGCTTCTCTGGAACACACTTTTCCTCTGAAATCTGTGCCACTACTTTCTCGGCTATCTTTAAAACGCTTCCTGAGCACCTGGTTGTTTAAGATGGGGTACACTGCTTGAATTCTGATCAGTTGAGGTGATAAATAGTTGTGCTTTGGGGATTTTGAGAATTGCGTCCTATAAAATGAATATAGCATCACAAGCCTAATCACAAGGTGGTTTATTTAGAAAAAATGAATACAGTTGAGGAGTTACTCCGCACGCCATTTTTGGATCGGACCCATGAAGAGAAACTTCAGTTGAAATTATTAGGACCTCATCAGCCTGATGTGAAAATGGAACAGAGGACTAAAGCTTACACCCGTAGGTTTACTGCAGCATGGTATGAAAAAAAGAAATGGCTTTGTGGGTGTCCTTTGAGGAAGGCATTGTTCTGCTTTCCATGCTTGCTGTTTGGTGGTGATAGTAACTGGACCAAAAAAGGAGTTAATGATTTGAAACATATTGCTGAAAAAATAAAAAAACATGACACCTCTAAATCACACTTGGACAACTCATTAAAGCTGGTTATGTTTGGACGTGTGAATATTGCAACACAGTTGGATGAACGCTATCGTGTGGAAATAAGTAAGCACAATATGAATGTTGATAAAAACAGATATATCCTATCTAAGATCATTGATTGCATTCGTTTTTGTGGTGCCTTTGAATTAGCCTTACGGGCTCAAGATGAGGTGGACTGCTCTTCAAATCCCGAAATATTTAGTGGCCTTGTGGATTTTGTCTCCAGCATAGACAGCGCCATGGAAACACATCTGAGAACTACAGCAGTGTTTCAGGGATCTTCACGAGCAATCCAAAGAGAGCTGCTGGACTGCATGTTGGATATCACTAGAGAGTTTATTGTACAGCAGTTACGAAGAACTGAATATGTGGCTGTCCAAGTTGACAATACTTCTGATGTGTCACCAAAAACCCAGTCGGCGCTAGTCTTTCGCTATATTGATGAGAAATGCAAACTTGTTGAAAGATTTTATTGTTTTACATTTTTACAAGATTCTAGAACAAAAAGCATAGCTACAGCTCTATTGGGTCACCTGCATAGTATCTTCCCAGAGCAGTGTAACAAAGCGAAAGTGATTGCTCAAACCTATGACGGTGCCTACGATGGTGCTAGTGTAATGCATGGAGAGGCTGGTGGGCTGCAGCGCAAAGTTCGCACTGTGTACCCAAATGCACATTATGTCCATGGCTATGCCCACCAACTAACCCTAATTGTACAGCAGGTTACATCCAAAATCCCGCAAGTACGAAGTTTCTTTTGTGATTTGTCTGGTTTTCCATCCTTTTTTATACCTTTTCCAAAAAGGACAAAGGTGTTGGAGGACATAGTGACCAGAAGGCTGCCAGGCCAAGCTCCAGTACGATGGGACTTCAACAGCCCGAAAGTCAATATTGTCTACGTGTACAGAGAGGATCTCTTTGAATGCTTTAAGACCATTGAACATTGTGGTCATTTTGAGTCAACGGCTATATGTGGAGCTCGGGGACTTACTAGAGTGTTGGGAGATAAGGAGTTCCTTTTCTTTCTCTTCTTATTTCATGACATAATGGCTCATGTTGATGCATTGTACAATCAGCTACAGAAGCAAGACATTGACACAACATCTGTTCATAGAGCTACAGAAGACTTTGCCAGCAGTATCTACTGTGTTCGAGAGTGTGTCGAACAATTGGGTTGTAGACTTCCAGAGAATTCTATGTTTCCAAGCCACAAAATGGATATTAAGACCTTGAACCAAGTGGCAAAAGAGGTGTGCGATATCCTAGTTGTTCACATAAAAGGACGCTTTACATTCACAAAACACTTGGTGAGTGCCAAGCTATTGCGAAGTAAACTATTTGAAAGCCATGATAAATCGTTTCCTGTGGATGCAGTGATTGATGCTTTGGGAGCATATCCCACACTAAACAGAGAAAGATTGAACACTGAGCTCTCACTCATATATAGTAGGCCTGAGTTCTGTCATGCTAGTGGTGGTGTTGCTTTATTTAGATTCTTTGTTGAGAACCATCTACAGGAGGCATTTTCAGAGACTGTGAAATTATTAAGAATTATCCTTACCACACCCATGGTTACAGCCGAGCCAGAGTGCTGCTTTTCTACTCTGAAGAACATTAAAACATTTTTAAGGAACACTATGAACCAGGATGGCCTCAATGCATTGGCAATGCTATCACTGGAAAAGCAGCTCATCCGAGAAATAACCGATTTTAACAAGCAAACCATTGAAAAGTTTGCTGCTCTTAAAAATCGCCAGGCAGCATTCATGTATAAGTTGTAAAATGATTGATTTTTGAATATTTTGTTCATCATGGCTAGTACAGCACCCTAAACGCAACACAAATTAGTCATGGAGAAACATTCTTATTATTATCTGTCTAGGATGGTTCATGATGCAGCGTTATTTCATTTATTAGGAAAGTGCAATAATAGTTGTGTTGAGGATAGTAGTTTGAACAGATGCCTTAAATAACACTTAAGTGTCTCTGTGTATGTTGTGTGGTTTTTTTAAATGTTGGTAGAATGCGTTTTCAATCAAGAATCTTTCAGTCTGCTATGTCCCCATATGGCCGGTAAAATGCCAGTGAAACTAAATGTGGGTCAATAAAAACAAGTTGTTTTGAACAATGTACACATTCATTCTTTACTGCAATGCAAAGCTAAAATTGAATGTTAGTAGCTGAGTACAGGCTAGGTTATCCTTCAACTTCATCTTTGATCTGAGTGATTCTTACCTGTTCATAACATTAATACATAGAAATGTAGCATTGCGTACACTGTATGCTTTTTTCACCTTCATTGAGAGAAGTCAGTCACAACACACTAAAGGATTCTGAGGTTATGAGCCCTTCTTATACTCAACACTGGTAAAGAGTATTACAATCGGTCCATCTACATATGTGCTAAATAAATGCACACATTAATATGCACACAAATATGGTTTTGTAGCTTAAACCTGTAGATTCATATGTTGCCATTATTCCTACATGCAGTGGTTGGGTCCAGTGTTTTTTTTCACAAAAATAGTTTTCTTTTTGGATGCTGACTATAGATTTAACCTGGCATGTCGATGTCCCAGTAATTAAATGTTATCTTTAGATTATTTTTTAGGTTGGTCTCTGAACAGGCAGGTGGGAACTGGTGTTCATACGCTTGAAATGTGAGGAACATTTAACAGAGAATTGCGTTTTGGAGTTGTATAAATGAACGTTCTGCTTGAGGAGTCCCTCTACTCTATTGACAGTGGCTATTTATTGTTACCAAACTCAGCGGTGCTTATTTTATTGAATTAGAAGGTTGAAGGGCTGAGTGGATCCACTGTGATTTTAACCTATGGCCATGAGGGGAAACATATATCTGGAGGAGAAAGATCAGCCCATTGAGTCACCAGACCCGGCTTAAGCCTGGATCCATTCAGATATTTAAACCGATTTTAGTGTCTAAAAAGACAACCTTAATTGACATGCCGACCTAAAAATCAAGGTTTTTTTTGTGCAGTCTTTGACCATAGGCAGTCCATTTCTGAGAATGACTGTTTATGCTGTTTTTTCTGTTAGTGGTTAAGGTTTTTGTTGTTGAAGAGAACGTAGTTTAATTTCGACTGAAAGTGTCACTGTCCATTAGCAAATTATTGGTGATCACAAATAAACTCATTACTTGGAACATATGTTTAACACTTAAATATTTCTAGATTCACATGCTGTGCACTATATCACCATTAAATATTGGGTCTTAGGCAAAGTTCATTATGACATAAACCATAAAACCACAATGCAACAGTACATGAGCACCACCTATAGATTGTCCCTGTTGCTGGGGGCTGCGTGTATAGTTTTGAAGTCAAATGCTAGACACTGGTAAGATAGATCACAAAATGTAAGATTTGATTTTGAGAGACAAAACAGGCATTTGGTTTTGAAACGTCACTGTAGGTCATCAGATCCCAAAATAGAAAAATAAAATCTTTAAAAGTTTCAGCTTTTAAAAGAATAATGGACAGGTGGAACGCAAAAAAAAAGTGCATTAAATGAAAAATCTTTTGATTAAGCATTAGAGCAACATGCTATACTATATAGGGAAGAAAACCAAAGTGCCTTGTCCATGATGCGCAAAAAATTGTAAAATCATAATTTATTCTAGTGAGTTAAGTTTTCTTTGAACCATAAGTTATTTCTGTGAATCTCTGATTGTTGGAAATAAGGTCTGTGGACTGGAGATCAAAGCATTTCTTTGGTTCACCTATTGCGGTGCCAAGCTCATTATTGTATTTGAGTATTTTTTTTATTTTGGTGCATCCCTACTAGATCCTAGGTAGGGTTATCCTGATTATATGGCTGATTGATCTGAAACATTCTGAAGTTGGATTGTGTCCGGACGGAGGTCACTGAAGTCGTAGCAAGGCTATTTTCAAATGTGGAGTCTTAAGGCTGAGTTGTGCCACTTTTCTGATACGTAGATTAGAGGTGGGTGAGCTGGACTGCCACCATCTGTACGCTAGAAAGGGATTTTGAACATTAAATATGATTTTGGAGCTTCACATTTTAGGCAGGCTGTAAACCCAAGTAGAGAAACAAAGCTCAATCTAAAATAACAAAGCGCAAAATCATAGCAGCATATGAAGAGATGTCCGATCTGCTCCAAAGACATTGGGAAGGCCATCCTAATTTGTTCTGGGGTTAAAAAGGGAAATTTAGAGCCTTATCAAGCA
Organism: Pleurodeles waltl; assembly: GCF_031143425.1. NCBI lineage: Eukaryota > Metazoa > Chordata > Amphibia > Caudata > Salamandridae > Pleurodeles > Pleurodeles waltl. The sequence goes on along the minus strand of NC_090440.1, from coordinate 544,599,083 downwards.
GATCAATGAGCACTGAGGTTAGGACTTCAATTAGACGAGTAAGCAAAGTAAATCATTTTTCAGGGCAGCATTTGTTAATCTGACTAAGTAGTCTTTTATAGTATATAGGGCAACATGGCTGCAGTGCAGTTTTCCTGGCTGTAGAAAATTATAGTATACAGCTGTGTAGAGAGAGTCAAGATCTGAAGTCTTGATGTGAGTTTAGACTGAGCTCCCATAAAGTCGCAAACATTCTGACTTACAAAGATAGCTGCCTTTGGTGAGCGATTCCTTATACACCAGTTGCTAGGGTGGCACAAGCAAAGTCCTTTCTCAGAAGAAGTGCATGGATATAAGAACAATTAATCGACCGCCAATAGGGTTGGGAAATAAAAACGAAAGTCAAAATCAAGACATTCAATAATTCACATTTTATATGGAAATACCCACAAAAAATAAGAGCATAGGGTGTAGTGAAGTATGGAAATTGTCCCACAAGTAATTATAGAGGGGGTCATGTTGGTGGGAGGGAGGCACATTGATTGTTATGCTGTAGGAAGTATGAAAAAATGTCAGTGTCATCCAATCACGTGACCAGCACCTACCCACTTCTATGGCTGATTTATTTATGCTTTATAAGTAACAACTATAAGCTGGATAAGTGGGAGTTAGTCTTCTTGAATTTTGTTACTTTGGCACTTAAACTTTTCTGAAGGCCAAAAGTCATTAGTGGAGAATTCCTGGATGCTGTCGCCAGATTGGGGTCCATGAAGTGGAATGCTCTAATTAAGTGGTATTTCTGTAGCCTTACACACCTCGCCATGAAGCGAGAATAGAAAAAAACTTTTGAGGATGCAATTTTTGGAGAAATCGGGCAATTTATCCCAGTCCTGTAGAAGTGAATTTTCTTCCAAATCCTGCTAGTATCACTTTACTGAATGGCACAGTTGCTTCAACAATCTGTTCAAGACAGATTTCTTGCTCGCCAGTCCCAGGAGCTTCTCTTTGCCTGTCCTGAACAATATCTGACAGTAAATTTCGCCTGAATAACAACGTGATCACAGAATTGTGCGTTAGTCTTTTGGATATTAGTTCAACTGAGGCAAGGGAAAAGTTCATTGTTTACTACTCTGCAAATGTAGATTTACTTGTAATTTCCTATCAAAAGTTTGATTTTTAGTGTTGTGATGGAATCTAAATTCAAATACTATGCTTTATAAGTAGGTGGTATAAATATATCCTTCACTCATCCTTCCCGTGCTTCTACATTGTGCAACGAAGCAAGAGTTAGTGCCATACATACCATAGCAATTTCCATGACATTTACACGAACACACAAGATCTGCTTACTCTGACACTGGCCCATCAGCAAGAGCTATCGCATGACTCTCCAGCCAAACTACAGGCTTTTCATTATAAAAACTGTACCCCACTTATGTGGCTGGACCTAGTGCCCGAAATAAAGCTACCCGAAATGCAACATGTACAGATTAAATTTTCTCACTCAAAACCAACCCCTTTTTTTTGCACTGTGTAGCTGTGGAATTTGGCTGTGTGCTGAGTGGGCAGCCAGGGAAACTTGACAAACCCAGGCATTCCTGAATACTAGACACCAATGGAACTCAAAGGTGGTGTGCCTTGCATGGAACACATAACCTCTTTATACCCACAATGCCCTTCAGACACTAAACGTCAGCAGAAAACTAATTTTCCTCACATTTTTGTGAGAGAAAGTTACAAAATCTGCAGCTATTCCACAGATATCTTACCACACAGGATTCCCACACGTCTGCTGATTAAAAAAGAAAAAGGGTATTGTACCTGTATGGCTAGATCCAGCCTCCGCCAATAGGAACTGATCAAACCAGGGACCACCCGAAAACTGAATTGGCTTAGCACAGTCCCTTGTTAGATCTGGTTTTGTAGCATGACAGGGTGGGCGCCCCCATCCTTTTGTTAATTTTGGTACCATTTCGAAGTCCCTGGTGTTTGTTGGGCTCTCTGCTCCCCTGGCCCCAGCAGCCCACATAAGGGGCAAACTAGAGGGGGGTGGGGAGTACCGACGACGATGACAGAAAGGCTTTCTTGTCATGGCCCCCATCCCTTTTCCCCCTTATTTTCCGAATGTAAAATCCCCGGTGTCTAGCGCGCTTTTTCTTCCCCAGGGGACAAAACCCCCAATTGGGGATGTTATTTCCTGGTGCCCTAGAAGGACAGATGCCTTTATCTTATTTTAGATCTTAGCCTTCCCAATTTCGTTCTGAAAAAGGAAAAGGACAAATTCAGGATGTTCACATTGGCCCAAGTTTTACCGGTCCTGAATCCAGAAGACTTGATGGTAGCCCTGAACCTGCAGGATGCCTTTTTTGCCGTGGGAACAAAACCCCCAATTGAGAAAGAGCCTCTATCAGCCTCGCAGGGGAAAAGGGGTGCAAAAGGATGGTTTTCCTTCCTGTGGGTGGGGACACAGCCCCATGGCACTTTGTTTCTTAAAAAAAAAATCCTGGGGTCTAACATGGGGGTGGAGGGAGGGGAATTATTCTGTTGTGTGTGTGTGTCGGGGGTGCACAAAGGCTTTATTTTCCCTATTTCGGTGGGAACCAACACCCGAGGGATTCGCTTCCCTTGGCCCTTTGACATGACCTCAGTGTCAATAGTGCCTGGATTGGAGCGCTGTTAATGTGGAGGTCCCGTCAGTCCTATCCGAACGTTAATTTGTGGATAAATTCTTTATATGCTGATGGATTCTTCGAGCTGCAGAATTTTCTCCTTTTGCATACCTCCATGCACCAGACTGGAATCTGGAGATTTTTGTCAGCATTGCTCCTACACACCAGTAAGTGAAGACATGCGGCTCAGCTTCGACTCAGCCTCCACTGCCACCCTGGAAGTGATACTTGAGTCACATAAAAGCGCCACTCGTGTGCTGATGTAATTTCCTTTCTTTCTGCACTCTGATATGCCTTCAGAGCGAGCTTCTCTTTCCTTATCAGTTGAAAAGTTTTTTTTTCTAAAAAAATAAAATGCCTCCGTGTGCAAGGGAAATGTCACTTTTTAAAGCAGGCCTTAAATCTTGTAGTGATTGTTGCACACACGTCTGTGACAGAAGAGGTATCCCTCTGGTGTCGAGGATGTGGCCACGACTCAGTCGTGCAGGAAGTGTACCCTGATGAAACTGTATGTCTCCAGACATCGTCATAAATCATGAAAAGGCTGCTCTCGCTTGAAGTAAAGGATTGCGACCCAGTCCTGTTATTGTGGCCAGTCCCGCAACAAGTCTTTGCCGCACTCAGACTTCAGACAAGTCCAAATCGTAGAGGATGAATTGCAAGATGTTCAAGCGTGCCTTGTGCTTGCCTCGCCACTCTTCTTCTGAGAAGTTGAAAGGGTGTCACGGTGCCCTGTGGTTTCCCACATGGTCCCCTGCTGAGGCACTGAGCCTGCTATTGGTTCTGATGCACCGTAAGTTCTGTATCTGTCAAAAACAGTGCACTAAATTAGGCATTTAAGGCTGCCATGCTTTGCACCTTTGGCACTTTACTGGTTCTCTCTAGTGCATCTTCAGACCCCCACTGATCCTCTGAGGAGTCCAGCTGGGGTTCTGCTCGGCCTCTGGAGCTGATCCCACACCTGGCACCATAATCCAAACTGGTCCTTGCTGCATCTATGTTGGAGGACTTTGAGCCCATAGTTCTGTCTAACTTTGTATTGAATCTACCCTGTTATCGAACAAGTTCAGCTCCTACGCGACCTGCCTATATTCGTTCTGACAGACAAGACAATTCCTTTACCTAGAGACTGCTCTACAGTACTCCAACAACTCTTTGGGTCGGACTCTAATTAGAACCAACCTTCATTTGGTGGTGGTGTTAATGAATGAGGGCAGCAGAGAGGATTTTTTCTTCCAATCCAGTGTTGCCATTTTTTTTATATCTACAAGAGGCCAGTGGTCTTGACCCATCCCCTGAGACAGGGCTGGTGTCCCCCTCCCCCCCATGGTCCTCTTACAGAAGAGCTTGCCCTTCACCATGGTTTTTAGGACAGCCAAAATTCTGGATTTGCATCTACCTTCTATTGAAGTGAAGACTAATGTGTTCACTGAGGTCCTGCAACTGGAACAGCCTTCTTCGTCTGTTACCATTCAACAAGGGCGTTTAGGCAAAACCTTGTAAGTGCCCACCAGTGAATAGCCAAGTGGCATGACTCCTTAAGTCAGTTACTGCTGAAGCCACCTTCCTTGTGCAACACCACACTCTGCTGGAGGATGCTTGTACCTGTAGATTCTCCAGAGTCTCTCCCAGTTCCTTCCCTACAACCTCTGCAGATAGGCAATCCAAGAGGATTAGGCATTCGGAAAAAGGCAGTTTTTTTGACTAGCCTTGCCCTTAGTTTTGTTATTGCTGCTTGCTGCGATGCTACTCCATGCATTATTGGACTTTGTTGCTGAAATTGTGATGGTGGTCCAGTCGGAGTTCAGGCCTAATTTGGCTCAGACCATAGGCCACGGTGAAGGAAGTCATGAGCTCTGATATGGAGACCACTGACTGATTCGATAGGGCAATTGGTATCAGTATAGTGTAAAGTGTCATGTATTGATGAGAGCTATGGGCTTCTTGGGTAACAGTTAAGTGTTATAATAGGCATGCCATTTGATGGCACCATTCTCTTAGGAGATGAGGAATACTTGGACCTAGATTGCTTCAAAGAAAGCAGGGCCACAGCACACCCCCTCTGCCTTTATGCACCTGTATCCACGAGTTTTGGAAAGGGCTTGGCTCAAAGACCATGCCAAGATCCAGCACCCCAGCAACAGCCCTCCCTTCCACCCCAAAGTCGTTTTGAGGCTGGGGTTGGGCAATCAGCCAACACCCAAACCCTCAGGGGAAGTGTACTGCTAAGACCCCAACCTCTCCAACTACCACCACCAAATTATTTGGCCATCCCTTTGGAGACATAAAATATTACCTCCATGGGTGGTAAGCATTACTTTCGACTGAAAGTCCTTCAGATAGTCCAACAAGGGTACGCCCTACCATTGTTCTCTGATCCACTGCTTATTTCGCCTAGACAAAAGGGCCTTTTGTCCATTTTGTTGGAGAAAGGTCAGGCTGTTTTGGCTAAAGGAGCTATATAGAGAGGGTCCTGCTTCAGAAATAGGGACTGGATGTTATTACAGTTATTTCCTGGTGAATTAGAAGGACAGATGTCATTGTCTTATGTTAGGATCTTAGCCCTCTCAATTTCCTTCTGAAAGAAACATATTCAAGATGTTCACATCAGTCCAAGTTCTCTTTGACCTGGATGACTTGATGGTAGCACTGAACCTACAGGACACCTTTTTTTCACATTCCTTTCCTACACTTCCACAGGTGTTACTTGAGGTTCAAGGTGGGCTGAGGTGCATTTTAAGTTCTCCATGCTCCCCTTAGGCTTTACCAGTGCCCCTTTGGTGTTCACGGAAGTGCTGGCAGTAGTATGCAGCACTTTTTTAGCGGTTAGGGATGCCAGTCTTCCCCTACAACGACAACTAACTGTTGAAGGCAGGCTCACCACATTCAGTCGTAAACCACCTCCAGTCAATGGTAAGCCTTCTAGCTTCTTTGACTTTATCAATCAGCCTGCCTAAGTCACATTGGACCTCTTCACGAAAGCTCCTGTTCATCAGAGTGCCTCTGAACACAGTGAAGTTTTGAGCCTTCCTATCTTTTCAGCATGTCCAGGATATTTAGCAAATGAGACGCAAGTTTCTGCCTCTACTCTGGGTTTCAGTGAGAGTGGCTGAGAGACTTTGGCCTTGTGCATCCCCCTGGTGTACTGTGGCAGATCGCACACGTGGAGCCTCCTGTGGTACCTGACGTCTGTGGCCCGAGCACCTAGAAACCCTGTTTGATCTAATCCACAGTTTGGAGGAGACTCTAAAAGACCTACAGTGGTGGCTCTTCGACCAAAATTGGAATGGTGGCAGACCAGTCTTTCTTCCCCCACCCAGAGCTGACTGTGGTGAAGGACATATGACTATTGATAATATCGCACCATTGGTATACTTTACAATGTATAGTCCTTATTTATTATTAACACTCATTAATTATTCACACATCTTCTGAAGTACATATTACAATATTTTGATATAGATAGTCCCATTTGTAATGTCATCAGTAACTTCAATCCTGCTATGATTAATATTATTTGTCCTTTAATAATCCATACAAAACGACTCCATAGTGTTCACAACGATCCTTAGAGTTCCACTTGAATGTTCCTATAAATGTCCATCCAAATCACAATCCTATGAGTTCCGTGTCAAATGTTCACAATATTTCACCTAATCTCAGCTGTTTTAGATGTCCACAATATCAGCCATGACACCAGCCTGGGTGTGGCGAGCTTCTTGTGACGTCCCACAGTTACTGCGGCTGTGAATTTCTTCTCAAGTGAACTGAAGATATAAAGAGAAAGACGTCATGTTACTGGAATAAAATATGAGCAAGTAGAACGTAATAAGGCTGGTGTATGGCCTATATTGTTGACTTGACCAAATTGTGACTAATGAAATGCATGACAGGGGTGTGGAATTTATTAAAATATCTACTTGTCCAGGGGACAGGTTGCTTCTCAAATCTACTTGTCCTGTACAAAGATCTACTTGTCCCTTTGGTGCCATGTAGTGTGGCGACAAATGATGGCAGCAATTAATAGCCTCTCTGATTATGCCAGGGCTACTACCATAGTAGGGCTTGAATACTTGGAGTTTCAATCCCTACTGTAGCAATTTCCTTATTTTGCCACCTTTCTGCAGATCTGCATACTGGGGCTGGAGGAAGCAGTAAGCAATAGTTCCAGGGCTGGAATGCCTTTGAGTCTGCAAACCTACTAACCTGCATGTTTTAAAGATTTTTACCAGCTTCTCTCTAATATTTTCCCATAATAAGAAAGGTTGGACATTTACTCCTGACAATGGCAGAATTAGAACTTCTTCCAGGGTTGGGAAGAAAGTGGCTGGAGGGAAAATGAACTTGCAGATGCTCAATAGATTTTCACATGAGCAAATCTACACATCGTATTTACCCACGCTAAAATACAGTTCACAAATATTTTATAGGGGTACGACATATACCATGGGTGCACTTTTGTGACTTTCTTTAAGAATTTGGGGCCACAAGTAGGTAGGTTCAGATTTGTGACCTGCAAATTGCGAGTCGCAAATCCGAATGTAGGATGATGTCCTTGACACCATCTGTGATTCGCAAGGGCTTCGCAAATGCCCACATCATGAATAATCATGAGGTGGGTCGCAATTTGCGACCCCCTCACGAATGGTGGCCTGCTGGAGACCGCAGACCACCATGTCTGTGACTGCTTTTCAATAAAGCAGTTTTTTGGTTTTTTTTTTGTAATGCAGCCCGTTTTCCTTAAAGGAAAACGAGATGCATAACAAAAACGAAAAATGAAACGTTTTCGTTTAATTTTTTCAGAGCAGGACCACTGCCTGCTCTGAAAAAATGTTTACAGTGACATTCACAATGGGGAAGGGGTCCCATGGAGATCCCTTCACTTTTGCGAAAGTGTTAGCACCCATTTGAAATGGGTGCAAACTGCGATTGGTTTGCGCCTGCGTTCGCGGTCACAAAACAATCCTACATTGCACTGCGAGTTGCAATTAGGAAGGGAACACCCCTTACTAATTGCGAGTCGCAAACCTGTTTTGTGATTCGGTAACCAGGTTACTGAATCGCAAAACTGGGTTTTGCATCGCAATGTGCTTTTTGCATGTCGCAAACAGCGAAAGTCGCTGTTTGCGACATGCAAAAAGCTACCTACATGTGGGTCTTGGTCCCTAATTAGGTCTGGTGTTAACAAAGACATTTTGTTTTTATTAAACTTCTATTTCTCTCTCTTTCGGCTGGCTTTACTGTGAGTAATCGCATTCTGCTCTTCCACAAGGAGCATATTGCCACACAAAGTAGTTTTGTTCAGTGTCAGGAACTACAGTGGCAATCAGTGACGTAACGAAACTGGAGGGTGCCCCTTTGCAAAGAACATGGAGGAGCCCCCTCTCCAGACTCACTCAGGGCAGGTGCTGTGCTGACGGGGCCCCCTGGATGGCGGCTGCGGGGCCTTTGTTATGCCGCTGGTGGCAACGTGTGCTTTAAGAGTTCAAAAACGTTTTTTTTTTTTTTTTTGCCAATGTTTGTTACAATGTTGAGGGCCTGGTAGCTCCCACAACAATAAAGTGTTACAAAAGCCATGTCAAAATAAGACACGCATTGATGAAACTAAAAGACTTATAAAAATATGTCAGATCAGTTGGCTTTGTCAGTGTTTGTTTATTTTCATGCTTCCCATAATCATGTTGAAAATGGTTACACTGATTTTCCATTAGAAATATTTTTGGGAAATACTAGCATGCATCAACACATTTTACTAAATGACACTTCATTTGCATATAATCAGAGAGCATTCTGGGAGCATTATACTTAGCCTCTTAGCCTAAACTTTTCAAAAATGTGTGTACACGTTTTTTTTTTTTGTACTGGAACCAACGTCAGTAGTGAAGTGTGACCTTAAAACATTTATTTACAGCACGCACCCTAATAATGAAGGCTTTCAAATAATGAACCATAAATACAAGTTCGAACAGCATTATCTTTTGGAAACATATTACCTCAACTGCAGAGAGTTCAACTCTCTGTAAACAGGCAGCCAAAGGGTTTGTGCTGCAGGGGGTTGGGCCTACTTGTCCCAAGGACAAAGTAAACATAAAAACTTGTTGCCCTTGACCCCAAACAAGATGTCCGGCGATAGGAATTCCACATCCCTGCATGAATTCAAGATGCATGCTGTACAAAGCCTTCTCCTGTGTTTGATTTAATAAACTGTAATACTGTTCCAGTTATGAGAACAACCTAGGCCACAGAGATGTGCACCTGACAAACGACTCGCTTCTTGGCTCACTAATGCCATTGTTGTCAGTTTCTAAGTTCATGTTTGAAAATGATCACTTCTAGTAAATGCCGATCAATGCAGTGATTATAATTTGATATACGAAGGTGAAAAGCTTCTGCATGCTAATGAAATACGTTTTTGAATTTAAAGTCTATTTTTACATGTTTGTTTCACTAAGTGAGGGTGTTCCTAAAGATAAGTTGCGCCGGACACCTTTGATTATTTATCGTTACTTCCGTTTCGGTTGAAATAAATGCCCTGCCCATTTACTAGCTTTCAGAACGTTCATGCTTTGACAAGTAAACAGCAGCCAGTAGTGCTGTTTACCTGAGGGCGTATATAAAGGTCAGAAGAACCGCTGGAGCCCCCGGGCCGTACTTTGAGTATCCCAGGTACAGGAGTTTGCAGAAAGCATTGGTGTGGATGAAGAATGATAATTCAGGATGTCAGCATGAGGGACTGTAGTGAAATAGTTTGAGGGTGAAAGAGAGTTGGATATGAGAAAAAGATTCTTATCCATTTGTAAATGGAAAGAGGAGCCAATAGAGGAGAGAAGGTCACCAAGGGAGATGATGTAGAGAGAAACAAATAGTGCCCAAAACTGATTTTTGAGGGGCTGCCAACAAGTAGGAACGAGGGTATAGAAAGTTTAGAATCCTAAGCTTCTGATAGCGAGTGGTCAGAGTTAAAAGGAGAAGCAATTTAGGGCCGGACTAGTTATGTCTAGTTTATTGAGGGATGCAAGTTAGGTAGGATAGTTGGTGGTGTTGAATGTAGCAGGTAGAACATTTAGATTGAGGAATGGTAATTTTTACAAGTTTATTAAGCTTGCAGCGTGTGCAAGGGCAGTTTCTGTAGAGTGTGGTGCCTAGAATCCTGATTGGAAAGGACTTAGCAGGTTGTTGGCTGAAAGGTGTTCGGTGATATTTGGAAACTTAGCGGTAGTTATATGGCAAGAAGGTCGTCTTCATTTGATAAATAAAGGTTCGGTACCATATATGAGGGAGTAATTTAATAGAGTATATATTGGTTAAGTTGAGAAGAACTTTGCAGTAGTGTGATGGTGTAGTCCCTGCATTGATCAGATTGATTGGTTGGGAGAGATATACTATGACTTAAAAGACCTTGGCCTTCTTTCTGTATCTGGGGTAGGACTTCATCTTCTGCGGACCAATCCAGGCAGACGCTGCTGAAACTCACTATGTGGACTTACCATCTGTGTGTGATCATGGACTTCATCCTTAGGTTAACCAAGTGTCCAAATGTGCCACCTTCACCATGAGAATCCTATTACAGATATTCCCTTACATAGCAGTCTCACCTAGGGTGTTAGCCTCAAGAGAACTTGGAAGTGGGCTCCATCTTGAGTTCTCAAAATGGCTAACTGTAAACTACAGGAAATCTAATCTTGAGAACTGCAGTTGAGCAATTTCTAATCCTGTGCCAACACAATAGCATCACTCTTGCCTTCAACGCAATGTACTGGCTTCCTTAGCAGCATCTTTTATATTCTCTGCATTGTCCTCCAAGCAGTACACAGGACCTATAATTCTACAACCCAACCTCTAGCTACATTGCTAAAGAAAGCACCTCCGATGTAGACTAATCGATAACGATTTTCAGGCTGAGCTTTCAACGAATACTAAATAATATCTCTGATGCAATGTAGACTCCGTCCCTAGTCGAGAAATGGTGTGGGAAGCTTGTAAGGTCTAATCTGGGAGTTCTGCAAAGCAAAAAGGGCACTTGTTTTAAAATGTATCTGTGATAGGCTAAACACCTTGGAGATCTCCCTCTCGGAGTTTGAAGAGCAATATATTTGAGGAGGAGATGCAGCTATGCTGTCAGAGGGACAGACAGTGATGCCTGAATTTAGAGCTACAGCTGACCAGAAAGACTTATATTTGGGATACACTACGGCCAGCTTAAGACTGGCTAAAAATGCTTAAAACCCCCTGTGACTAACAGTATGGTTGTGAGCATGGACACTGGAGTAGGGGGAATGGTATCAAATGCCTCAGTATGGGATCATGCTTTAGGGTTTACTGTGTCAAATTCTATTCCTCTTAGGTGACCCTGGGGAAGCTAAATCCGAATATCTCAGTAGATTACCACTAGGCTGGCTGGAGAACACAGGCAGGGTGATACTAATTACATCTTTTTCGAATGCAGAGCTTAAGGTTGTAGTTGGGGACATGCCTCAGGGATGCATGCCTGGTGCACACTGGGTTTATAGCCTAGTTTTACAAAGCTTGCATAGACCTCCTAGACCCACACTTTAGCAATGTATGATGAGGCACATATATGGCGTGCTGCCGGTTGCATGAAGCAGTGATCACCACACTACCAAAACCTAAACCTGCAACTTTGTGCAGTATGCAGACCCCATATCTAAATAATAGAGACACCACGATATGTGCTAAAATTATCTCCAATCCTAGCCAATCGCCTCCTTCCTTATGGGGAAGGTTTGGTTCTTCTGGAACAAGCAAGGTTTGTCCTGGGCCGCATCTCTGTGTGCGTCTACTGAGCCCTGAGGGTAAAACAGACAGTCTTTTTTTGTGTGTGGCTTTGTGTGCTAGACCCATCACTTACCCTCACTGCCGCTCTGCAGGATGTACTTTGGTGCGACAACATCTCTGGTCCGAAGATAAACTGGACCAAGTCAATTATCTGTTTCTCTACTTACACGATAAACAAATTGATCCACTCAGCTGAAACGCCGAAAATAATCCAACTTGTTTTGGCTTATTCTCATTGATGATTATTGCAGTCTTTCCCTGTTTTACCACTCTGCTACTTCACAGGAATTAATGCAGTACAAGCACTCTCCAGAACAATTTTGTGTTGGGTGAACATGTTTATGACTGAATATGTTTGTTAAATATTTCATAACAATGCTTGTTTAATTAGAAGCAGTGGTATGAACAGAACCTACTTTTGAAAACCAAAGCCAGGTTATGTTTAGACCATCAGCATATCTAGAAATAGTTTATATGGGCACAGTTCAGGCAAGTAATTTTACCAAAAATTAGAATACATATTTTACAGCTGGATCCATGTTAGAAGCAGCAGATAACTTACTTATTATGCTGACAATTGTTTTATAATCATCTTGAATTTGCCTTTATTAACCTTTTTACATCTGCAATACCACACCCTCACTGCCAGCATCCTATAAGCATGGTCCAGGTAGGACTCACTTGGTTGATTTGTGTTTGAATCACGTTGGTAATATAGCCAGTCCGTTCGGGATCTGGTGGTCCTGACAAATGCGCGAGACCATTTAGACTACAGTAGAGGCAGAAACCTGTTAGGCTAGGTGATGGTTTGAGTCATCGCTCTTATTAACCATCTCCACACCTTTTTTAATCATACCTGTAGCCGCAAATAATAAAAGGTGATATCCTGGGCACCCATAAGGTACTTTTATTTTTTCTGGACCCTGTCCAGTAGAAATTTCTACAAGAGCTCCCTCCTTTTCCTTTCGTTTTAACCCCAGGAGGTCGAGACCGCCCTGGTGGCCTTGTCCTTCCAGGACGGGGAGAGGTTGCCAATGGTGAAGCATAACACAAGTGTGTGAGGCTTCTCCCAAAAGGATTTTCATTTTTTCTCATGACCTGACAGAATTACTAAGACGCCCCAAGTAGGGCTGACACATACCCCTAAGTAGAGGGATGTAGGTTTAGTTGGCTTGGATCCAACTGTACCTTTTGTGGTTATACATTCCTTGTAGGGAGGACGTACGGTGGCAGTTCACTCCCGTTCTCAAGTTTGTGTTTCTGCGAAGTCCCAATACTCTTCAGTTAAAAGTATTGTACCTCTGCCGAGAAGTGCAGGTGTACTCTCCCTCTCCAAATAAAGAAGTGCAGGTTCTCAGTACCAGCCCTTCTAAAGCAGTGAGTACATGTACGTGTCACTGAATGGACCGTATCTCCATGTTTAGGTCGAGCCTAGGCAGCGCAAATGCGCTGTCTCTCAACATGTTGTAATCTACATCTGTGGGTTTGCACCATTCGTTCCTTGGCCTGACATTCCGAATTCCTTTAGTTTCCTAGGTTAATGCTTTATGATTGTCCTGCTTTGAGCCTGTTTTGTTACTGCTTCAGAGACTGGCCCTGTTACATGTATTATTGCACGATGGGCCAGATACCTCAGTGGGGGCGCACTGCTTTTTGCCTTGCAGCTTTGCGCTCATGGCAATATGTTGTTAATTCCTCCTCCTTGTTTATGGGCATCTTTCTATTTCTTTGCGATGCCTGGGAGTTCTTTTTTATTTATTTTTGTTTGCAGTTTTATGTAGCACGAACTTCACACGAAGGTATTGGAGTCTTTATTTCTTTTTGCGGTTTTGTATAGGGTGCACTCGACACAAAGGTATTAGAGCGCTTTAGATGAGCACCGGTTACGTTGCACAAGGACATATTCTTTTTTGGTAGCAAGGGGAGATAAAGTAATTTACCCTGATTACCAGGATGTTAAGTCGACTCCGAGACTCGAATTGTGTTCCCCAGCTGCAAAGTTGGCAGTTCTTTTTAGGGTCGAGCCTGCGTTGCATGCGTTCGCGCATTCGTACCGCAGCGTGACGCTTTAGTTATTAGAAAAGGGCTCTGAGCCCTGTCGACATCACGTCAGTGTTTTTTATTGGTTTGTGGGCTTGCCTATTAAAATCCGCTTGCTTTCATTAGTCAAAGACATGCACACGTCATGCATTTTCTGGTGGCTAGCCCTCCTCGAGCGCATCGACCAAGTACAGAAAACATGCGAGGCTCGCTGTTTTCTGTCCGGCTCGTGGACTACTTTTTCTCTATTTTACTAGCGCGATTTTGCTTGGCAGAAGTCGAGCGCTTTACACAGTTAATTGCACTTTTTCGGTTACGTACATAAATACACTTTTGCCGATAGGTGAAAAGTCGGGTTAGGAGTTTACAAACGCTATCAGCTCTAACATGAGCAAACGTGAGACCCGTTGCATTGCAAATGCTTCTTGAGGAGGACCGGGCGCTGGTGTGTGCAGTTGAGGGAGCACCAGTCCCACTATGTACACCCAGTGGACAAGACGGCCAATGTCTACAAAGTAATGGGATGGAAGTGTGTGGCCAGGGGTGTCCATTGCTGGTGTGAGAGAACCAGAGGCTGGCTGTACTCTCTAGAGTCATGCAAATCGCGTTATTTGTTTAGATTTATCCTGTGGCAGTGATCTGAAATTCTGGCATGGCTGTTACCATTGATCAAATTACTGAAAATTGATCTGCGTATCCAGCAATGTGACTTAAGTGGTTTACATTAGATGGAGTGTAAGATGGCTGTAATATTCTTCTTCCTATTCTGAACGCTTGTGTTAGTTTGTCCTTTCTGTCGCCCTATCGCTCGAAAAGAGGCATCCATTATACCTGTCTCCAAAATGTATGGTCAACGTGACTGCCATCTTGCTGTGGTGCGAAGTCTTAACCGGAATGACTAACAAAATTATTAAACCTATAAATGGGCCCCTATAGATTTCCGACACCTCAGCATTTCCCAGGTGGCACAAGTGACGAAGAATCTTGTTTTTTCAACCACTGTAGTGATGAAAAAGTGTACTTTTCGCTCTGTCTCCTCTGGACTTTTGGGATCTGTACTTGCCTAAACAAAACATGCATTGGTAATAGGTCTCTCCACTGTGACCTATTGGCTTTGCCAATGTTGTTTAGACATGCTCAGCAGTACTCTGATGCTGTGCAGCGTGGCTAATTTGAAAATACATGAGCCACATCATTTTGTAGGCATTGCCACCATACATGCATGTTTACAGAACGACACAGGACTTTTTAGGCCGATGCCTACTAGACAGCGCAGTTGTCTGCTTCGCTCAAGACATCTTGGGACATTCAGAAAGCTTCCCTGACAATGTGTTCTGTCCATTGCGTACCATTAACTTTGTGGTTTGTGACTCACATTTTCTGGCTTTATATTTCCTTGTTTTGTTTTAGGCTGTCCGTGAGTTTGTCCCTCCCAAGGAGTAAAGCCTTTTCACACTACTTGTATTCTTCCAACATTCTGTAAATAGGACTGTAAATCTTGTTCTTATATTGTCACGTTTGCTTTACATTCCTAGATGGAGATCAAATGTCAGTCTGTCTTCCAGGGAGCTTGGTGTTTACCTTTCTTTCTCTGACTACAAAGCAAAATGATTTATATGGTATTCTTTTTGGATACTGGGGGTAGGAAAGGGTCTTTGTCTAGTACAGAAAAACATACAAATGAGCTGTGCAAGTATTTCACAATATCAGAATTATGAAAGAACAAATGAAGCATTTCTTGTTAATCCTGAAGTGTTTTGGAAACAAATACTTTAATATGATCAAATCAATACAATAGGTGATGCCATTTCCACACTATCATTTGTGCGCTGTATATTTTAATTGGTAAAACTGTCTGTGCAAATTTAGTGGTCATCTCCATTGAAAATGTGTTGTCTGTAATAAGTGTGTTACTACCATATGTACGCCACTCTACGCCCCTCTGCAGCACTGTACACCAGTGCATCCTTCTCTGTACCAGTCTACGCCACTCCATTCTACGCCACTCTAATCAACTCTGTGCCATTGCACTGTACAGCACCTTACATTGCGTCATTGCACTTTATGCCGCTCTCCTCCACTCTGTGCCACTCCATTGTATGCTGCTGAATTTTGTTTTACTGTATTCTGCAACACTCTACCCCACTCCATAGTGCTACGCCACTACACAACACTCTATTCCACTCCACAGTGTTCTTCTCCACTCTTGCCATTCCACTCTGCAACACTACCTTTTACCCATGCTGAACCGCAGCCACGCTGGTGTACAACATGGCTATAACTCATTGCCAAAGCCAATAGCTCTTGCATGGACGCAACCTATTGGCTTTGCCAATGCTTGTTGTATTTTCTATTAAATTCGAGTAAATTTCCTTTCCAAATGCAGTACTGCAAACTTAATTACAGCTAGGTGTGTAACATCGGTACACTGATGCAACAGAACAAATTATCGAGAAAATCTTAACAGAATAATAGTCTTAAGTGCCATCAAAGTAGGCAACCGACACTGCTCAAGCAGTGAGAGGTCTACAAACTTCTCCCTTGACATCTAGGGCAGAGATGTTTAATACTTAATGATAGGCTTATCAAAGTGAACGTCACAAGAAGTAAATCAGATTTTTCTCCTCCAGGTGATCCCATGAGCAAAAACAAAAACAAAAAAACATGAGTGGAAACAGAGAAAAGACGACTTAATAAAATAAAGTTAGCTTTAAAACAAAAAAAACAAAAAACTTTGCAATTTTGTTTGTCCTGCAGGGCACATTTTTGCTAGTCACAAGCCTTCTGTTTGCGGGGCATTGGAAAGTAGAACAAAATAGTACCTCCATCACGTTGGGAGCTCCTGATGGGCACTAATTAAGTTGAAATCAATTAGTGCATGGTCCCTGCACCACACAGAGGAACGTAAATGATGCCAGAGATGCCTTGACGAATTACTGGGCTGTAAAGAAGAGTGCCAAGCAAACCAACAAATGGTGAGCGACATGCGGGCTCTAAGCCCATTACTGAACACAACAGCGTCTCACATACAAGAGGCATGCGCTAGCGCATGCACTCACAGGCTCGACCCTAAAAAACTGCTCATTGCAGAGCACTGTGTTGCCTTTGACACATGCAAAAGCCATCCCCTCAGAGCAAGGGACCTCCATTACATTAGTAGAATTTAAATAACTGACAATATTGACAAAGGAAAACTGCCACATGCCCCTCTCTTTTTCACTCCATATGTCTGACCAGAAAACAACGGGAATATTTCTGCACCTTGTAAAGAGGACGCTCCTAGCCTCTCCATAATAGCTGTCTGTCCCCATCTACGGATCCAGCAATCTTTCGATCAATTTGTCTGTCTAATTTCCTTCTCTCTGGCTTCCTCCTGCAATGGGGCACGTTTACACTCTAGTGGCTATGGATATTTAACAAGATGTGTTACTCTGTGATTTTCATTTTTAGTAATATACATGCCTAATATACAGATGAATAGTTATGTAGCCTTCCTGGAAAGCGTCTCTTTATTCTGCATGGGCATTACGTAAAACAAGGTTGTCTGCCAGGAGCAATTCTTCCATAACTGCTCAAACGGATTTCATAAGTCTGCTCCTACTGACTCACCCTTTGTTTCACATAATTTCTGTAACATATGAATAATAATTCTGTAAATGGCGCATGTATATACAGGGAGTGCAGAATTATTAGGCAAATGAGTATTTTGACCACATCATCCTCTTTATGCATGTTGTCTTACTCCAAGCTGTATAGGCTCGAAAGCCTACTACCAATTAAGCATATTAGGTGATGTGCATCTCTGTAATGAGAAGGGGTGTGGTCTAATGACATCAACACCCTATATCAGGTGTGCATAATTATTAGGCAACTTCCTTTCCTTTGGCAAAATGGGTCAAAAGAAGGACTTGACAGGCTCAGAAAAGTCAAAAATAGTGAGATATCTTGCAGAGGGATGCAGCACTCTTAAAATTGCAAAGCTTCTGAAGCGTGATCATCGAACAATCAAGCGTTTCATTCAAAATAGTCAACAGGGTCGCAAGAAGCGTGTGGAAAAACCAAGGCGCAAAATAACTGCCCATGAACTGAGAAAAGTCAAGCGTGCAGCTGCCACGATGCCACTTGCCACCAGTTTGGCCATATTTCAGAGCTGCAACATCACTGGAGTGCCCAAAAGCACAAGGTGTGCAATACTCAGAGACATGGCCAAGGTAAGAAAGGCTGAAAGACGACCACCACTGAACAAGACACACAAGCTGAAACGTCAAGACTGGGCCAAGAAATATCTCAAGACTGATTTTCTAAGGTTTTATGGACTGATGAAATGAGAGTGAGTCCTGATGGGCCAGATGGATGGGCCCGTGGCTGGATTGGTAAAGGGCAGAGAGCTCCAGTCCGACTCAGACGCCAGCAAGGTGGAGGTGGAGGTGGAGTACTGGTTTGGGCTGGTATCATCAAAGATGAGCTTGTGGGGCCTTTTCGGGTTGAGGATGGAGTCAAGCTCAACTCCCAGTCCTACTGCCAGTTCCTGGTAGACACCTTCTTCAAGCAGTGGTACAGGAAGAAGTCTGCATCCTTCAAGAAAAACATGATTTTCATGCAGGACAATGCTCCATCACACGCGTCCAAGTACTCCACAGCGTGGCTGGCAAGAAAGGGTATAAAAGAAGGAAATCTAATGACATGGCCTCCTTGTTCACCTGATCTGAACCCCATTGAGAACCTGTGGTCCATCATCAAATGTGAGATTTACAAGGAGGGAAAACAGTACACCTCTCTGAACAGTGTCTGGGAGGCTGTGGTTGCTGCTGCACGCAATGTTGATGGTGAACAGATCAAAACACTGACAGAATCCATGGATGGCAGGCTTTTGAGTGTCCTTGCAAAGAAAGGTGGCTATATTGGTCACTGATTTGTTTTTGTTTTGTTTTTGAATGTCAGAAATGTATATTTGTGAATGTTGAGATGTTATATTGGTTTCACTGGTAATAATAAATAATTGAAATGGGTATATATTTGTTTTTTGTTAAGTTGCCTAATAATTATGCACAGTAATAGTCACCTGCACACACAGATATCCCCCTAACATAGCTAAAACTAAAAACAAACTAAAAACTACTTCCAAAAATATTCAGCTTTGATATTAATGAGTTTTTTGGGTTCATTGAGAACATGGTTGTTGTTCAATAATAAAATTAATCCTCAAAAATACAACTTGCCTAATAATTCTGCACTCCCTGTAATGAAGTAGGCAGCCGCCTCAAATGCTTTTTATGGGCGAGCGCAAAGCGATCCGTCCATAAAGTAATCTCTCTTTGGGCTTCAAACCACGCCCAGGTCACGTCAGTCTCTTTCATTAGTTTCTGGGCTTGCTCTTTAAAATCTGCTTGCTTTCATTTGTGAAAGGCATGCATACGTCATGCCTTTTCTGGTGTTTAGCCTGCCTACTCAGCACCAGTAAACTACTAGAAACATACGAGGCACGATGTTTTGAGCCTGGGTTCTGGACTACTTTATCTGTTAATTTTCCCCGCAGCGCGATCTCGCTGGGGTTTATATAGTGTGATCGCGCTTCATTTTTTCGTTTTCAATTTCAGCGCGAACGCGCTGCATTTTACCTAGCACAATCGCGCTGTTTTTTTTTTCTTTTAATTTTTTGGCAAGAAAAGTTAGGTTAGGAGTTCACAATGCAAATAGCTCCAACTCGAGCAAATGCGAGCCCCGTTGTATTGAAAATGCTTGTTTTCGTTGCCAAGACTAATAAGTCCAAAAGGCAAGACCTATTGGCCTTGCCAATGCTTTATTCAAATAGTAAGAACATAAACATTTTAAGCACCTTTTCATCAGTCTTCGCCCTCAAATCATCTTTATATTTTTACAGTGTAATGGCGTTATGTGGCAATAACATTTGAAAGCACTCTGTATGTTCACAATAGAAATGGGAGCCCCCCCCTCCCCCCCGACTCCCCGGTACACTAAGCAACACCAACAATAATCACTTTCACGTGCTTCTTAGCAGCTGACTGTATGGCCACGCTATTATTGAGAGACAAAGAAAGTGGTGAGCAAGAAGTGAAAAACTAGAGTCTGGAATCAGGAGAGAATTGAGGGAGTTAACCAAGAGGAAAATAAAATAAATCTAAAGTAGAAAACTGATTCAAGGAGATGGGGGAAGAGAGGGGATGTCAGCAAAGGTATGCATAACTTTGAAGGAGGGCAGAGCGGTAGTGAGAGAGAGGTGGTGATAAAAAGGCACAAAGACACAAGACGTCAGTGGTTTAAGAAAGTGGAAGAACTGTTGCAAAGGAAGTCGAGATTTCAGTAAAAATCAGTTGTATGCATACATTTAAAAATACTTTGTGACTTTGTTTCACTGGCACCATTTATAAACTTATAAAAATGTTACAATCTCTATATAATTAGACACAAATTTAAAGAACCTCAACTACACAGAACTGCACACATCACTTGGTAAACAAACAAATATACGTGATTATGAATCCATCTCTTTTCCTATGGAAAATATATCCTAATAATATGCACAATGGAGTTGTAGGTTGTGGTATGTTATGGAGAAGGGGCAAGGAGAGGTGGTACCCATTACATAGGTCACTGGGTACTGTCCCTTAAAATGTGATGTGTATTTAGCTGACTGGAGGGGTGGATATGGTGAACAAAAAGCCCAGGAGTATATTAGCACATACCATGCTGCAGTCTCCTGCCTGGGCCAGTAGAGACTAACAGGAGGCATGAAAATGAAGCACCTTTACAGTGGGAGAACACAATGAGAATGTCAAAGAGCTAGTAATGAGAATAAACAGGGCAGTTAGTATTGAAAGAATCTTGACAGTGGTCGCCATAGTAGGTAAAAGGAGAGAGTGTGATTCCCCCTGGTAGTAAAGGGAGAGAGAGATAATGGCCATCTTGGAAGTTAAAAAGAGAGATAGTGGAAGTCCCTGGTGGCTAAAAGAAGTTTACACAGAGATACAGTTTGATTGATAAAACTATATAGCACGCAGATGATAATGTATGTAAATCGGGTTTCAGTAAATATAATTTGCACATCACCAATTAAAAGTTCTTGATTTGTTTTGATTCTGTTTGTCACAGTTCAGGATTGTAAAATGTGCTTAATTTTTGCTTTCCTACCTCCTGAATGTGTTCAGTTCATTTACAGTATTTACATTTAGTAGTTACTAAAATTACATCATACAGCCTTTACTTTCATACTCTGAACCCCAGCAAGATTATCACATAATTAACTTTCATTTCATTCTCTGACTGCAAAGTGAGAGAAGTTTGCAAACGCCAATCCCATGTTAAACAAGCATTTGCAATGCAACGGGTCTTGCATTTCTCAGAGTTAGTGCTATTAGCAGTTATAAACTCCCAACCAGACTTTTCTTGCCTCATTAAATGGAAAAAAACCGAGCACGATCGCGCTGCAAAAAATGGAAATGGAAACGGTCTCGCGTTTGCTTGAGCTCAAGCAATTAGCATTGTAAACTCCTAACCGGACTTTTCTTTCCACATAAATTGAAAATGAAAATAAAACAGTTTCACATAACTTACTGGACTTTTCTTGCATGTAAACTGAAAAGTTTCACATAAGTGAGCTGATGGCTGCACCTGTGCGAAGCAGACACACAAACGGAAATAACACTTCACTCGTAGTGAAACCTATCGGCAAAAGTGCAATTATATACGTAACAGGCAAAAGTGCAATTAACCATGTAACCGGGTCGATGTCATGCAAAGCGCTAGACTTCTGCCAAGCAAGATCGCACTGCGAAAAAAGAGAAAAAGTAGTCCACAAACAGGATGGAAAACAGCAAGCCTCGTATGTTTTCAGTACTTGGTCGCTGCGCTCGAGGGGGGTTAACCACCAGAAAAGGCATGACGTATGCATGTCTTCCACTAATGAAAGCAAGCAGATTTAAAAGGCAATCCCACGAACCAATGAAAGACACTGATGTGACATGGGCGGTTTTAAAAACTTTGGAATCGCAAAATGTCTGTTAGATGATTTCTTGATTGCAATATGTTCTGATGGAGCAGCAGTAATGTTTGAGAAAAGCGTTTGCTGAATAGGCATTTTGCTATAATTGGAATTTCCAAATCATGTACTGACATGGCACTGTCTGGCTCACAGACTAGAACTAGCTGTGGCAGATTTGTTGAGGTTGCAGCACTCAATCGCTTCAAGACTCGTGTATGCCGCATATAGAATGACACAAAAAAAACACAGCGCTAAAACCAGGCCACCATCTCGCTATGTGAAAAGTTTCAGAATATTGGGAAATTGCCTTATACTAAATGGGTGGCGTCCATTTACAGATGGGTGAAAGCTGTTTAAACCTGCTTCCCTGCCTTGTGTAAACATTTTGAGGTGCCTCAAAAGACACATCCAGACCCATAAGAGACCGGAGTAGGTATGAAGGTCTCTTGAAGAAACTTACACCCGTTATTTTATTATAGATTTAGGGGGGGTGTAGTGTGTGATGCATTCCAGGAACTCAGGCTTATCATTCTACTGACAGAGGAGGGACATTACAATTGTTAATGCCCATAAACTTTTGATCAGTCAAGTATGTATATTTAAGCAAGGAAAGAGTCACCAGGCAAGTTTGCTTCTGAGGCTCAGCTAGGAGATTACAAAGGAACATTCGAGAATATTCTTCTTTTCCAGGGAAGAGGTAACTCTGTTGTACTTAATCTAAGGCAATTTTACCAAAGTCTGTTTGTAAACATCAATCAACGTTGTGCCCTAGGTTCTGAGAAAGAACATATACCTAACTTCAGTGTGCTAAATGCAGGAAACTTGCCTTCTGGTAGTAAATTTATTTTGTTATGGTGAAACAAATTCAGAAGGTGTTCAGTGTTACAGCTGTCTGCAGGAGAGACTATCCAAGCTTTTAGACTGTTCAAAGATTTTGGTGAAAAGCATTAAGAAAAAAATTAGTTGCTTCCATGTAACCCTGCTGGCAAATAATGCAAACTGCGATAGATGTTTCGGTATGATGAACATGATTGCTTCTCTAACAAGGGCTTCTTTTCTTGTAGATACCAATTCTTCAGGCTTATGGGTAAATCTCAGTGGCCCTCCACTTGAAACATTTCATGCAAAGATTTATGTAAAGAGTTGACTGGCAAAAGGTAGAAGGCCTGCTGATGAAATGTGTTGTTAGAAACCACAGCAAAATAGACAATGAATGTCTTCAAGGATTTTGGGATATGTTGCAGTCGAATTCCAAGTTATGTCAATCATTTGTAAATGTTTTATAAAGTGTTTTTTTTGGTTAATATACATTTACTATTTTATTATCCTTTGGTGGATGCTTTTCTTAAGTACACCATGCTAGTTGTCATGACTTAAGCCATGCCCTTAATTAGGTTGGCCATACCCCATTAACAGTGTTGCTACGCCTCTTTTAGAGACATCCATCAGCCTCAGCACGAGTGGTAACTGTTTCCCATCAGCAGCTCTGTCACGCCTGGAGTGAGTCTGGGGTCATGATGCGAGAGCCGGAGCAGCCCAGCGTCATTATATATATATATATATATACATACACGTTGTGCATTTGGTGGTGTCCAAGGTGGCCAAAGCAGGTTACACTGTTTAGTAGACCAAAAACCCAACCCACTTGCTGGCCATTGGCCTATTGCCTGCCTTGCCAATTCGAGGCTGCTCTCACTTCTCAAACTCTTGTTGCTCTTTCTTCGTGTGTGTTCTCCTCTTCTGGACACATGTTTGCTTTCTCTCCCCAACACTCACCTGCTATTCCATTGCTCTCACCCCCGCAATTTTGTGTATATATATTTTTTATGTAATGCTCTACATTACCAATTCATTTTGTATTGTGAATAAAAAGAACGCGTGCCCTCATACAACTTTATTAATTAGTTCATGCTGGAAAGCATCGCTATGATGTGCAGCATGAACCAAACGCAATGACATAGCCAGTAGGTCAAAAAGGTGAGTGCTATTGACTTTGCTGGTGCTTGATATCCAGCTGTTGCAGTCTTTGCCAAGGCAGCAGACGTAACTCACTCCAAGCGATCTGCACTAGCTGCTGTGAGATAATTGGTTCGGCTCCAGGGAAACACGAGAGACAATGCAAATTACTTTTGTTCTGTGTCCCCAGCGCTCATTAGCTGTGAGACATGAAATCTTCAGAAAAGAAGACCCTCGGAGTGTGAAGGTGGGACATCATGGACAGGGCGTAGCGTTCGATGAAGGCCTTCAAGCAAAGAACAAGAAAGTGTTGGCATTTTTAAGTCGAGCGCACAAGCACTCTGACGTGTTGTAATCTATCTGTGGGCTTTTAACCACGCCCACTGCACGTCCATCACTTGTTCATGGGCTTGCCTTTCAAAAATCCTTTGCTATCATTGGTAAATGCTTTACGTTTGTCTCTCCTTGGGGCAGTTTTGTTACCGCTTTGGCCATCAACCCTGTTACATGGATAATTGCATGTTTGCCGAAACCTTTGACTGCGAGCAAACTTTTTTTCCTTTGGTCTCTCCTTCCTGCTCGTGGCGGCTGTGGCGCTTTGAATCGCCTCGCTTATGTCAACTGTTTTACTTTTCATTTTCAATTTATGTGGCAAGAAAAGTCCAGTTAGGAATTTACAACACTAATAGCTCTAACTTGAGCAAACGCGAGACCCATTGCATTGCACATGCATGCTAATTATGGTGCGCAATTGCCAAGTGTTAAGGCATGACTGCATACACAGTGATAAAGTGCTCATGTCTGGCATTTCAGCAGTGGAAAACAGCCCTCTGGTTGGCAGTGTAAACAGATAGTCTGTAGTTCAAGTGACAGCATGTCACACAAACGCTATACAGTCTAGAGCTGGCAGTTTTTACACTAGCCACAACACAGCTTACTGGTGACAGGGTTGCCAGGGCACCTAATTCACAGAGCCTACAGCGTTAGCATCGGGCACATAGCTTATTTTTGGAAGTGTTAGTGCAAATGCTGCTCAAGGCGTTCAGTGTTACCATTGGGCACTTTGCTTGCAGTGTTAGCTGTGCATTTACTTGTCAGTGCTCAGGGCCTACACTGTTAGCATTGGTCACCCCTGTTAGTATTGTACACATTGCTCATTCCCTGCGTCAACATGAGCAGTACATATATTGTTTCTCCCATGACCACCTTAATTGCTTCCCTCACTGCCACCCTCCAATACTGCACCTTACCTCTCTATGTCCCTCTGTCACATTTCATTTCTTGTTCTATTGCTACTCTGTTGTGTTTATCTGGGAATGTTGGGTACAGCCTGGAATCTCCATTACACCGAGGTTCCAGGTGAGGTCATTGGAGCTGGGGGAGACGGACTGGACGGTTGGTGAGGGTTGGAAGTGGATGTACCTGCTATGGGTTGGTGGTTATTCAATAAAGCTCTTCTTGTGAAATTATACGTATCTGGAGCTTAACACTGGCAATGAGGGCCTGTTCCCCTCAGGCGCTACCACCAACCCAGAACCCACAAATTTTCTTTACCTTTCGATGTCTTTTCCGATATCCTGACTCCTGGTAGAGTTTGACCAGACCGGAGATGTACAGCGAGAAGTCCCGGTGGCAGCTGAAGCGGAGAAGTCCCGACAGCGGTGATCCTGTATTTTGAGACTGGATAGTCTCATCCCGGCGGCAACTGGAGCGGAGGTAATCTGGCGGCGGTGTCCCGGCGGTTTCAACTCGAGACAACCAACGTTCATAGGCACGCAACGTTAGTCTCCGATTGGGGTCAAGTATTTCGGATCCGATTTTGGCTGCCTGTTGGTTCCCGACGCGTGAGCCCTTTAAACGGCTTCTCTGCTACGTGCGAAGAGCTGCACGCGCAGCCACAGCGACGCGCCTCCACTGATTCATAAAATGCGAGGCGCCTGTGCATGGGCTTGACGTCGCACGTGTTCCAAAGCTACTAAAGACTAGACCGCAAACTGCATACTGCTCCTTTAATGACATGACGCCGCGTGTAATTTGAGTACGGAGCTTGTAATTTGAGTACAGAGGTTTTTTTTTTTTTGCAACATTGACGTTTTTTCTCCTCTCTATTGAACTGAGTACATTTGGAACACTTGGGACCCAATTCTCACTTGGAAACGTTGGAAGAACCTTTTTGACTCCTACTTAATAGCAATGGGGGGGGGGAATTCTCTCCAGCCAGGAAACAAGCTGTTCTATTGCACAATTTGGGGATCGAGGGCATGAACATTTATGATAGCCTTGAGACCCTACCTATTGGAGGGGCGGAAGGGAAACTCAGAGATATTTATGAAATGTCAGTAACGATTTTGGCGGCACATTTTGAATCCAAGCTCAATGTCGTTTTGGAAAGGCACACATTTTTTGCAAGATCCCAAGGGAAATCAGAGTGTGTGGGAAACTTTGTCGCTGCGTTACGCACATTAGCGCACACATGTGACTTTGGCGATATCACGGATTCCTTCATTCGTGACCAATTAGTCCGTTGTACAAACAACAAGAGGGTTCAAGAAAAGTTGTTGACAAAGAACCCTGATTTGTGTGAAGCTATTGCAATTGTTGAAGGAATGGAAAGTACCAACAACTGGATCAAGGTAATGAATGACCATGAAGAGGACAGTTTGTGCATGGTACAAGCACCACAGATTCGGGAAGAAGTTTTGAGAGTTAGCAATGACAGTAAAACACCAGTACATGCTTAGGAGAAAAGAAGAGAAACTAGAAATCAGCGTTGTTACCGCTGTGGCAACTCTGGACACACAGCGAACAGCTCAAATTGTTTTACACGAAATTCTCTGTGTAGGAAGTGTGGGAAGAAGGGTCACTATGCTAGGGTCTGCAATAGTGACAAATGTAACATAGATTCAGTCACTGAAAATGTTAGCAAAATGGTTTTATGTATAGAACCTGATGTTAACCATATTGGGGACAATATTGGAGTGGTAGACGATGGGCCTGTTGTCATGCCTGAGTGCACTATTAGGCTTGATGGTAAAACAGTTATGGTTTTAGCAGACTCAGGATCCCCTTACACCATGGTGGGTGACCAGAATTGGCAAGCGATTTTTGGGGAGGACCTTGACTCCTTAATTAAACCTGACATAAACCCTGTCAGTTATGGTGGGAACCAAAATAGAAGTGATCGGATTCAAGATCATGAGTATTCAATTCCAGAATAAAGCCACAATAGGGAATGTTTATGTAGCGAAACGTGGAAATAATCTGCTAGGTTGGCGTCACCAGCATGATATGGGAATTAGGTTAGACCCTAACTCTGAGTGCCAGGTTATGGTGGTGAATGATGAGAGTAATAACCTTGAGATTCTTAAGGAGTTCCCTGGAGTGTTTAGTGACAAGTTAGGATGCCTGACTAATTTTGAGCACAAAATCATTCTGAAGAAAAATGCAGTTCCTTCTGTGCACAAGGTGAGGGGAGTTCCAAAGTTGATGTTGGAACCCCTCAGAGCAGAGTTGAACAAACTCTTGAACGCTGGCGTAGTTGAGGAGATAGTCTTCTGAATGGTTGGCCCCTATTGTCCTAGTACCGAAAGAGAATGGGAGACAGATTCGTATGTGTGTGAACCTTAGAGATCTTAATAGGCATATATGCGTAGATCGCCAACCCTTACCCAACATTTCGGAAGAGTTGTCAGGTTTGGGTGGTTTGAAGGTGTTCAGTGTGTTAGATCTGTCCTCAGCCTATCACCAAATCGTTTTGCATCCAGACATCTCACATCATTTGTACGCCGGTGGGGGCCTACCAATTTCTAAGGATGCCCTTTGGGCTGGCCTCTGCGGCCGCCTGTTTCCAACAAATCATGAAGAAGGTCTTAGAGGGGGTCTCTGGAGTCTTACTTTTCCAAGACGATATTTTGGTTCCTGGTAGTACTGTGGATGAACATGCCAGGATTCTTAGAGAAGTGTTAAGTAAGCTGGCCTGGTCAGGTCTTACTGTGAAGAGAGAAAAGTGCAAGTTTAGGGTCACTTCGGTAACTTACTTGGGTCATACTGTATCAAGTGAGGGAATCAAACCCAAGTTAGAATTGGTTGATTCCATTATCCAAGCACCTGAACCCAAAGACAGGAATGGAGTAAGATCCTTCCTAGGACTAGCAGAGTATTATTCTAAGTTTATTGCCAACTTTTCGAGTGTGATTCAACCCTTGAGATCTCTCCTAAAGAAGGGGTGTGAATTCATTTGGACAGATGAGTGTACAGCTGCTTTCACTTTTGTGAAGGATTGTATCAGGAAGATGCCCACCTTGGGACATTTCGATACGCCTGCCAACACCTTCTTGTACACAGATGCCAGTGTCAAAGGACTAGGAGCTGTTTTAATCCAAAGAGTTGACCAGGAAGAGAAGGTAATTGCCTTTGCGTCCCGTTCCCTCAGGGAAGCTGAACAACATTATTCTGTTATAGAAAGAGAGGCACTCGCGTGCATGTGGGCAGTTAAGCACTTCAGATTCTACTTGTGGGGTTTACCTTTTATTGTGAGAACAGACCACAGGCCACTTGTTCAATTTTTTCTTCTAAGAAGGGGCAAGAACTGACGCCTAGGATAAGGAGGTGGGTGGAAGGATTAATGGAATATAATTTCTCTGTAGAATATGTACCTGGGCCAAAGAATACGGTGGCATATTTCTTGTCCCGAACTTCAGTTGACGGTAATGATGAGCCTGATGAGTGTGTGATCAACTGGGTGAGGGAGATGGCCATAAATGAAGATGAGTGGAAGTCTGCAGCTGACCTGGATTCTGACAGACATAAACTTGCAGAGTTCATTGTGAGAGGTTGGCCTGAGTACAAGGACATTTCCGACTCTCTAAAGAGGTACTGGAATGTAAGAGATGAACTGTCCTTAAGTGAGGGTGAATTATTCAGAGGTACCAAATCCATACCTCCTATAGGTGTGAGGAGTAAAATTATCAGCTTGGCTCACGAGGGTCATTTGGGCATGAATTTGACCAAATCAAGGTTGAGAACGGTATATTGGTGGCCGGGTTTAGATTGTGATGTTGAAGCAGTTGTGAAAGATTGTATGACCTGTGCACGCAATGACAAGGGCAACGTTATGGTGAAATCCCCACTTTCCCCAGTTGCAAATCCTGAGAGACCCTGGGTGAAATTGGGACTTGACTTTATGGGTCCTTTCCATCTTCTACCTGCAAATGAGCGTTATGTCATGCTCATGGTAGATTATGCTTCAAAGTGGGTGGGGACTAAATGTATGAATTCTGTAGACACCAGAACTGTGATTGAGTTTTTAAAGGAAGAATTCTCTCGGGAAGGTGTACCTAGCCATTTAATCACTGATAATGGTGTACAGTTTTTTTTTTTTTAAATCTGTTTATTAAACGCAAACTGCACACAACAATACAATCGCTGTTGATAATTTGCGATCCATTAGCACGCTTATATAAATTTACACAGCATTATTACACAGCAAGGTGTCAAAGAAAAAAATAAAATAAGAAAACTAATGATAATAAGGGACGAGGAAAACCAATATAAAGCAACATAAAAAGTGCAAATCCAAGAAGAACTAAGGAGGAAGGGGGAGCAGCATTCGACATGGAGGCTATGAGTGAACTGTTTGCAGATCTAGGACACAGGTGGTCACTTTCAGTGTCACTACTAGTCTAAGTGATCCCTCACATTGCGAGGGGAGAGAGAAAAGAGGGAGCGCGGTTAGTATGTGTGATAATGGTGTACAGTTAACATCTCAGGATATGAAGTTCTTTTTAGACTCCTTAGCCATTGTGTATTTGAAAACAGCTTTGTATTTACCTCAGGCCAATGGCCTTACTGAGCGTATGAACAGAATGGTAAAGTCCTGTGTCCAGGAAGCTATTGAAACCAGAGCTCCCTTAGCTGATCTCCTGAGGGACTTGTGGTGGGCATATCATAATACCCCCAATAGCATCACTGACATTGCCCCTTTTGAATATATGAGGGGGAGGTCTAGTTGCACCAAGATGTCTCCTGCATGGTTTAGAAATAAATTCGGACAAGATGATCTTGATCAAGAGAAATTTATTAAGGTGTCTGATCGTAGAGAAAGTTATCAACGCAAGTATAAATTGCGGTATGATTCTAGGTATGGTGTTTCCATTGTTAAATAGAGGGTTGGTGACATGGTGCTGCTGAAGGACCCTGGTTTCAGAACCAAGGGCAGGTCAAGTTTCAAGGGTCCTTTCCGCATCAAAGAGGTGAAGAAGAATGTTGTGGTCCTTGACAATGGAGATGTGTGGAGCATGTCCAGAATTGTGAAATGGAACAACTTGGCGGTAGAATCCTCTAGCCCGAAAAACCAAGGGGGAAATCACTCCTTGAATGGGTCTAAAGCATCACCACGCACGAGGCTCCTTCCAGGATTCGCTCCAGGCCATTGTGGTTGAAGGATTATGTGTCTTGATTTCTTGTAACTTCTGACATTACACACTTTTGTGCATTGTGAGTTATTGTTTGGTTTCCACCACATAGTTTGTGTGATGTTATTATTTGTCCTCTTTTATTCTCTAACCTTTTCCTTTTTTTCCCTTTAATATGTTTAGTGTAAGTAAGGGGGATGGGTTGTGTTTATCTGGGAATGTTGGGTACAGCCTGGAATCTCCATTACACCGAGGTTCCAGGTGAGGTCATTGGAGCTGGGGGAGACGGACTGGACGGTTGGAAGTGGATGTACCTGCTATGGGTTGGTGGTTATTCAATAAAGCTCTTCTTGTGAAATTATACGTATCTGGAGCTTAACATACTCATCCCAATATAGGATGTCAATCCA
The DNA here is from genome assembly GCF_031143425.1 of Pleurodeles waltl. Classification (NCBI taxonomy): domain Eukaryota; kingdom Metazoa; phylum Chordata; class Amphibia; order Caudata; family Salamandridae; genus Pleurodeles; species Pleurodeles waltl. Next base: position 544,568,821 of record NC_090440.1, on the reverse strand, counting down.
TGCACATCATACAGAGATGATGAATCTAATACGTGTATAAATCAATGATTTTCACTTGGTGCTCCAAATAGCCAGACTACGGGTCTGGTCAGTGTGGCAGCCTATCTTATACAATATGTAATTGTTTAAACTAAGACCTGCATTTCCACTGTGCTTTCTCTCGCAGGCTGGGCCCTCATGACACTAAAAATAAATTTCCCTGTTTCTCAATGCGCCAACCTGGATTGGGGGTTCATTCTGGCAAGGGTTGTGATTATTCTGTAAGGTGGTGAATCACCAACCCGTAACAATACACCAATTTGTAACACAGGCATCATAGGGGATCTTGTAAAATTTGACTGCAATGAATGTAGGGTTAATCTGAAGCGGAGCCCGTGCAGCAATTACTCACCAGGCTAGTGAGAAGCAACAGTTGCTTTGATTAGTGGGACTATTTGAGTGTAAATTGATGTATATCCAAAGAACTATAACAATTCTTTTTTTTCTATTATCCTAGTTTTTATGCACTATCCCTGATGCCAACATAATGTTTTATTTTGTGCAGAGGTACATAAAATAATTTAAAATCGTAAAATGAGATCACTAACCATTTTAGCGTTGAACTCTTTGAGCGCCATAGACACGTGGCTGAAGACTTGTTAATTCACCTTAACCGGGAAAGCTTAGCATAAAGCGGTGCACCGCTGAGCCGCTCATAGGAAGGGCTTCAAATCCATCACCAGTCACTATGGATGGAGGGCTCTACTTAAACAGGACTTTATCTGGGTGGAGGGCTAGTAGTAAAGAGGATCTGCGTGAAGTAGGTACTACGTGTCCAATCATCAAAAGCTTGACCTTTTTAGCTTTCTCTGATTCTATCAACAATCTGCTTTTCAAAGTAATGCATATTTATCACGGAGTACAAACACCAGTTATAAAGTAGCGATCTATACATGATAGAATCTGTACAACCTATAAGTTTCCAGATCCCTAGTACCCAAGTTAGTAAATTGCGCTATTCCTTGGTATGTGAGTTTGTATTTGAAGTAGGTCAAGATTAGTAAATGTTTTGATCCCAAACATTGCAAATTCTAAGCTGAATAATTTCTCTAAAATCTCTGTGGACGTTATTCCTAGCGAGGGCTCGTCTTGGAGTGTTGGTAGTTGTAGTCACACACACGTAACACATGCTAGGAATAGTAAGAAGTCTGGTTGGTTGAAGGATTTTTCAGACCATTGAATTCTTTCTACTCTGTTTTTATCTTTATTTTTATGCCTGCATTCAAAAGTTTGGGAAAATTATTCAAGTGTAACTGTTTCCATGTTTCTTTAATTCTACTTGCTACATTGAAGTTTTTTTTCCCCCCAATTTCTTTGTTGTATTTTTGCTTTGTGTTCCTTGTCCTTCTGCTGTGGGTTTTGAGTTTTAGTATAGGGGGAGATGTGTTGTGGCTTACCTTTGTAAATTACTTTAGAGTAACATGGTGCAATTAGAACCCTTTGAGGTCATCCGAAATGGTAAAGGTTGAGGATTCCAGATGTAGCAGGTCGGAGAAGATCTGTGCCTGCCGTGGTTGGGGGGTGCTGTTATTTGCATTTTTGGGAATATTAAATTACAAAATAATTCTCCAGGAGTATTGCTCCTTGAGCTATGCAACTCTTGTCATTTTCTGCACAAAGCACACAGTCACAGTCCTTTATTATCTCCTCCACTTGGTGGTGCACTCCTGGGTACCACTTCTTTTCCCTCACCATAGCCTTTGTGAGACTCCTGCCAAGTTGTCCTTCGTGCACCAGAATAATGACCTTTTCTCTCAAGCCCATGGGTGGAACCCAGAGAAATCCTCTTTTATTTACCCCAATTTATAGATAATTCCTCTCTTAACATTCCAAAACAATTTAACTTGTTGAGATAATCCCTCATACCCTGGCCACCCCTTTACAAAAAATACCATTACATCACAACACACTTGACCCTTTATTCTCTCTTATTCCCATTCAGTGTTAATTGTCGCATCTTATGGCACTTAGCTCATTAGATGACCATCACATCAATCATTCTCCAAAGGCATTCATGATGAGCATTGTGCTGCACACCTGGCAAATACTCAACTTGGGCATTAAATTCCTCCATACCTTCCACTTAATGCGCAGAGTAATTTTTTCACTGCCCTTGCTTGGAAATTTTTGTACTGGAGGACGATGATCTGACCTCACAACAAATGGCAGACTACGAGAAAAAGAGAAAAAGAATTTGAAATGCTAGCTGGGCCAAGCACACAATAGAGCCTCTATGTCAGCTACGGAAGAGTGTTCTTTGCCCACTTAAGATACTTTGATGCAAAGGCTCCTACTCCTTAATCAGCCTCAACCCATGAGCTCAAAACTGGACTAAACCCTCTTAAACCAGCATCCAAGGCTAATAGTCTTCCTTCGCACATCAAAATGACCACAAGTATTTTTTCCAGTCTCTTTTTTGATGGTGTTTAACGTGTTTTCGCGGTCTTGTGACCACACAAACGTGGTGCCCTCAAAAATCTTAAAGGGAATACCACGCTGGAAAAAATATTCACAGACTTAGAATAAGATTCTGCCTATGCTAAAAAGAATGTCACCTGCCTTTTATCCGTAGGGACTGGTGCTTTTAATATGCCATCTCCCAGTTATAAATTGGATTTCACTCCGTCCCCTGTATGATCCAAATATGCCACCGAACGTGCACAAAAATTGCATTTGCCTTTAATTGTCAAACCACTATCAGTTAGGTGTCCTAAAACTTATCTCAAAGCCTTGTCATGATTCTCATCACCCTTTACCGTGGACCAGCATGTAATCCTGGAAAGCATCTCTTGAGGGATCCCTTCCTAAACTGTTCATGACAGGTTGGACAAGTAGCTGAAGCTGATGCTAACCAAACTAAAGAGCATGCACAGAAACCTTTTCTGTCTATCAAACACTGGCATAGTGGTCTTTTTCCCACACAATCTACCTTTTGCAAAACAACTAGGACTATTAGACTTGTGTCCAGATTGCCACAAGAATAACATACCCTAGAGCCACTGGAGTCTTTATTCTCATCACCAATTGCCAGACGTTTCTTGTGTTTGGTAACTTTACACACTATGAGCAAAGATTCCTCTTGAGCAACGTTGTTTCTGATTATTTTATCTGTCCTCCCATTCCAAATGACTCCACCTCATATCTTTAACCCATCCTGTAGTATTGTCTGTACTCTTCAGAGTTTCAATGGTAGCACTTAGAGACAAGTTCGTGGTCAGTAGTTTCTCTTAGACCCTCATATTGTTGATACAATGGAGCCTCGTATCAAGGAAACCATGAAGGCCCCAAACTCTTAAGCATGAGCCATTGTTTTTAAGCAAGGTATATTGCTACCAGATTTCTCTGTTCTTACTTGTAATCTTGCAAAAATATTGACGTTCCAGTGCTACATTTATGAAAAAGCTAAAATGTTTTTCTAGCTTGTTTACAGACTTTCTAAAAATGTCCCTTGGTGCCTCGTTACCATTTCCACTGGTTATTTCATCAGTGCTGTAATGAGTATTCTTAATCTCAATGTCCAGGTTGTGTAAAAATCCACAAAAAAACACTCTGCTTTCTGTCTGGAGAAAACACTTTACCACCTATGACAATGGTGTAAGAATTTAATACTTTTTTCCACTGTTTTCAAGTAGAGGGTCTCCTTTTTCTGAAAGAAAAGATGAAGACTGGGGTATGCTAGATAAAGTCATAACGGTAATAAATATTTCACCAAACAGCACTTAACTATGCCAGATGTCACGGGTGATATCAAAATCCTTATCTGATGAAAAACAAGTCAGCTTGTTGAGTAAAGCAATCCAACAGAGATGTCAAAGCTATAAAAAATAAAAGCATGTGCCTAGTAGTTGTAATAAATTGTCACTACCTACTAGGAGATGTTACAGAAGTAGCAAATGTTAAGATTTTGAAAAACTGTTTTTGGCTGCATAGAAACATTGTAGTTTGTTTCAGTAATGATAGCCAAACACTACAAATGCTTAATTAATGTGAAGGATACTGGAAATTAATTCCTTACCTAGTACTTAGATACCTAATACTTGAGATCTGCTGCTGCACATTGCTCTAGTGGGTTAAATAACATTTTTCCTTAAACATTCAATCCATTATAATTTCACCAAGACTTACAATAGTGATACCCCTGTGTTGGAATCGCCCATCTGGAAGATTGTATGTAGACCACATTGCTTTTCAAACACTCAAGATGGCGGTTTACCGTGTGTATGTAGTGATGTACGTAAAATGCTGTCTCCTTCCATTTTTCTTTTACCAGCAAAATGGCTGCTTACGATGTTGCTGCGTGGTAAGTTTTCTCTCTGGCAGTAGTTCAGCTTCTGTGTTGTGACGCGCAAGGAATTAACTTATCACTTGAGCAGTAACATCTAGATGAGGGTATGAATATAACCCCACAGTCTGTCAGAGTTCTGTGAAGCCAGTTCTGAAATGTTCTCGAGTGGAAAGCCAAACCCTAGAATGACCTTCCTCATCACAGCCTCCCTATCCCTACTCTAGTTCCACAAGAAACTTAAGACCTGGCTATTCAACTAGGAGCCTGATCAGCCAACTAATCTACTGCAGTGCCTAGATACCCCTCTAGTGATAAGCACGCTATACACATCCTCACAACATAACAAAGTTCAGTTCCTTGGTAAGCAGTAGTTAGTCACAGAAGTTGTTGGTTGTGTTACACCTAGTGACCACAAGTATACCCATCATCGGTATAACCATGCTTCCCCACAGAAGAAACAACACTTGTGTGGAATTATTTTGTAATTTAATCTTCACAAGAATGCAGGTAACAAACAGCACCGCCAACGCTGGGAGGCACAGATCTCCCCTGAACTACCACATCTGTAATCTTCAGCCCTCACATTCCAGATGATCTGACTCTGTTCTGATCATACCATGTTATTGCAAAATATTTTAGAAAGGGAAGCCACAACAGTGTTGTATGTTTTTGCATTAGTCTAAGTTTGCTTTGAAGAGTTATATATTTCGGCATAGTCTAATATTGGCTTACCCAATCAACGTGTTCAAAGGTTTTTATTTTTATTATCATTAACATTCCAGTACCCTTTTGGGGTGATTGTTGATCCACAACATATCATAATAATGTATTCTTCCTGTCATCCCTGGTGTGGTTCTACTGTTGTATCTGCTGTGGCCACCCCTGACACATGAAGCAGTGTAGTCAGCAGTTGTTTTTATACAGATGAATATTGGCACTACATATGTTAAAGTGAAACATGTTTGTGAATACCAGGTCACCACCACTTCCATCACACTCCTGTTACTTTCACATCAACTAAAGCACCCTCAAATGTGCTGCACATCAGATGTGTATGGAAGGTTGGATGTTATACATTTCCACTTTCCTGAAACCTCACCTTGACTACCTACACCCTGCACATAAAGTTCCTATTTTCATCTTGTTGGTGACCCTTGATTTCCCCCTTGTCTCTTGCTCGTATTCCACCACAATTCTGATTTAAAGTCTTAAGTGTTCATTAGAAGTAAAAACTCATTCACAAAGGCGTTTCCCATTAGTGGGTCTGTGTGACACCATACCACAGCACCCGCATTCCAACCTAATGAATCACAGAACAAACGGTTTCAAGTCAAGCCTAGCATGGAAGGTATTTGTTTTTATCCTTAATACATATCTGTAGGGTTTTTCAAATCTGCTTGAAATGTTTGTCTTGGTTGTTAAGGGAAGAGTGTGGCCTTAGTTTGTTTCTGTTGTAAGTGACGTCGGCATGAATAGGTGTGCCTTATGGCTTGACAAAGATGGAAGGGGTTATATGGTAATGCCCGGATAGTTTGCCTGGTGCCACTAAGATCTGCCTGCCAGTAGTTCAAGGCCCCGGTTCTCAGCTGCCGGTTTGGCTATGCTCCTTCATGTTTTTTGTTTCTTTTCTAGAACATCGATAAAAAATTGTTCTATATTGAATAATGTAATTAACATGCAATCCTCCATATTCACTTGAGTGTTCATAATAGTTAGCTAACCTGTTTTAATGTCCTAGCCTGTGAAAATTGAAAATGGAGAACAGGAACAACCATCAGCAGATGACTACCAAGCATTGCAGCTTTCAGTGCAGGAGATCAGTGGACCAATCCCCTTATCTGTTCACAAAGCCAGGTAGGTTCTCTGGATGGCATTTGTAATTGATTCACAACGTAGGGAATAAGTTATCGCATTGGAAACAAATGTTTGTGTAGCCAGCCTGACATTGTACTGTACTATTGTGCTGATGTGACTCTTAGCATCCTGCAACAGTAATGTATTAAAGCATAAGCCTGGAAACACTTACCTAGGGTCTTTGTGCATCAAACATTGATAAAAAAGTGTGATTCTGATTCAGAATGTGGGGCATGCTTGGGTTTCCCCCTTCCCTGTTTCGTTCTTCACTTGTGTCCGGGAGAAGCCATACTCCTATTCTAAGTCACCTTGTCACGAGGTACTCCACCAGAACACTTTCTTACTTTTCAGAAAAGATGGCACAGTTTCCCAGGACCCAGCTGCTCACAAAATAAAAACTATTTTGCATTTCTTCTCTGCAAAAACGTAGACTTTTTCAGAGCACCCACTCACTGGAAAAGCCCAACTACAATCTTAGGGCAGCATTCGAACCTGTTGCACTGCTGCCATACTTCTGCCAAAAAGCAGTCTCTGCTGCAGCACAGCGGTACTTAAGCAGCCTTCCAAATTAGGGCAAGAGCCAACCCTACTGTCAGGCAGAGTTTCCTAAGCAAGAATGTTGAGATAAGATGTCTCACATCCTACACCAGAAATCCTTTGCTGAGGACTGTCTAATTTATATCATTCCTTTACCTTTCTGTGATCCCATATGTTTTCAAGTTACTGCAGTATATAATTTTAATCAGTTGAATATTCTGCCTTGGGAAATCAGCCTTAAAATGCGTGGGTGGACATTGAAGACACATTGTCTTAATTTATGGCTAGACTACTTCAACAGCCAGGAAAGTTGTATAGGACATTTGCTTTTTGGATGTTTTTTTTTTTTTTACCAACTGTAGATACCTATTTGGGAACTAAGCATTATCATGCGCATTGAACAACTACTTTGGTTACTCAGATTATGACCAGATCACTCCAACAGCTATTTTGTACTTCATCAGTGAAAGGGCAAAGGACGGATCGAAACCAAGAGGAATCTGTTGCTTCACCTGTGTAACTTTCATATCCTTGCTTTGAGAAAGTGAGTTAATCCTGCAAAACGTGTGTCTACTCTCTCGGTATAATTGTGAAGCAAACTGATTGGTTGTATTGAATTATCACTGAAAGTGTATGATCAAAACAAAGAAACCGTCATGAAGGACAGTGCTGGACTCATTTTATCATACAGTGATATATTTATTTAATGTGATTCACCAGGGTTAGGCACTCCAAACATATATATTTTCTTTTATTGTATTTGTGTTCAGAACTTTGACAGGAGGCTTATTAGCTGTGGCCATTGATTCCTGTTTGTGTTCTTCCTTCTAGGCAACTGTTGTCAAGCTACATTATGGCACATAACCCCAATATGGACCAGTTATCAATTAAGAAGCCAGTACCAGTGCTCCCTCCCTTGTGGGTGAGGTGTGACAGCTCTGACCCAGAAGGAACTTGCTGGCTCGGAGCTGAACCCATCAAAGCCAGTACCAACAGGTTTACTGGAATCAGTACCCATGTGGTGAGCTGCAAAGGTACGACTCCAATCATTCATACCTTTTACAGAGTATTGCGGTGTATGTGATGTGGCATGACCAAAAAGTGCGTTTTGTCCTGGGATTTCTGAGTGTGGAACACAGAGAAAATGACAAGGCATTTGGCAGTGCCATCCGTATAAAATGTTCGCACATAATCTATGCATTCTGATTAGTAGTGGTGTTATCTTGTTACAAAACATTCTTAATTCCTGGCTCAAAAGAGGGAGAAACTGATTAGCCGAGGATCACATAGTTTTAGCAAGCAGAGAAGCTGGGATTAGTACTCATGACTCTTGGTTCCAAAACCAACTCGCTAAATAACTTGAAAGACTATCTCTAATCAAACCGTGTAAAGTACTTAAGAATGATAGACAATTTCTAATTCATTGGCGTAGATACCGTCATGGGTACTTAGCTGCGCACTACAAATCCACATAACATAACATCCACAAATATGTAACTGAATCATGAACAACAAGTATGGTACACTAAAGGTAAGATTACTTGTGCTAGTCCTTCATTTTTATTTAATGTGATGCTTGGACTAACTACAAGGTCTTCAAAGAGCACTACTTGTAAAACAACTAACACTGCATGCAACAGCCAGCCCGTTTAACCCTTTGACATATGTGCCTGAGGCTTTTTCAAGGCTAACATGATGATGATATGTATTTCAGCATTAATACATTTTGGCTGAAGATGAAACAATAATGCAAACAATGCAGCTGTGTTCACAGCAGACCTGTGGCACTGCACTCCGTAGAAATAATGCTTCTCTGGTACTTTAACGTGATGTGGAAATATGATGCAAAACTCAAACATGCACACTTATGCAGACACTTGTTGGTATGTAGTATTGGTAATAGTAGTAAATTGGTGGTTAGGCATACCTATTTAAATCTGTGACGGATATCTCAATATAAAAATGGCTGGTTAATTTAGGTTTTTCAAGGAAAAAGTTTAACTTTGTGCCAGTAAGCTGGGGAAGCAGGAGAAAAGATTGAACTTGCAAAGATGTATCAGTGCAGAAATAATCCAGTAAATGATTTGGAGAGGTCTCTGCCCCAATCGGCTGGTAATATAGTCGACCGTTCAGAAGACTTGCAGATAGGACGCAGTCTGGTACATGTCAAAATGTGGCTTGCTCATCAGCCCTGGGAATCCGTTTTGAGGGCATATTGGATTGTTTGTCATGTCACCTTCTGTTCATCACATTATGTGTTGTGTTGGTTTTCTGCATCTAGCGTCACAGATGCATTGGGATGCTTTTATTAAATTAACCCAGCACTACTCCACACTAACAGCCCAGAGTCCCTCAATAACAGTGTAACAACTTTTTCAGGGTTCATTGGCCTTTTGCAAAAGTATAATTCACAGGCAGTCATTTGCAAGGACATAATACATATCCATGGAACTTCACTTGTATTCCCATTAACATACTTTACATTCTACTTAGATGCAACGCTGAGACATTCACTCTGCGGGTGTTGGATGATGCAGTACCTATTAGAATGCTTGGCATACAGCTTAAACATCTTTCATTTCATGCAATTTATTAGACTTTAAAACATATACTGAGAATAACAGCAAAATAGCTAACGGTTTGAGAAGAAAACATCAGCCGCATTAACCTTAAAGTGCTGGTGTTTGAAAGTTTACAAAAAACAAGTAACGTTCACTGCACTTTATAAATATTGCTCAGCCTTTAATCCTTCGATGCCTAGATTCTGTGATCTTATGCCTACAGCTCATTATTCCATGAACAAATTGTAGTTCCCAAGCATCATTTATAAATTAACAATTGGGACAGTGAAATGACTGTGTAAGTACAGTCCTTAGATAGCCAGCATATGTGGCTGCTAATTGACTCAAAAGTGTCCCTGTCAATATCTCTGTATGCTCCAATATCTCTGTATGCCCCTGCCATTTCATACATATATTTACGGCAGCATGAGAGGTCTCTTGTCGAAGTGCTCCGTACCAATGTTTAGGGTGTCATTCACCTTTTCAAACCTAAAGGGTTTTCTAACCAACCCAAATGCTTGGTAAACGTAGGTTAAAGAGAGACTGCTAAGAACAGCGACCATCTGTCTGTAAGAAAAACAGAGAGAGATGTCATACCGAACAGTGCTTTGATGAACCTCTGCTTCATGCATAATTCTGCTTTTGTCTAAAGTATGTCCTGTTTTATAGATTGGGGGGGGGGGAACACAGCTTGAAATCTTGAGCAGACTAGCATACTAAACCATTTCACGAAGAGATTAAGCCCTCGCTCAATAAAAGCAACATGGATGTGAGTGGCAGTAGTAAGAGAAACCAACTTTAGGGGCAGAGTTGTTGGGCAATTCCTCCACACCTATTAAAATGCAGAAAAAGCAGGTACAGGTGGAGGGGATGGAGGGTCATCAAGTATTGACTTAAACATCACAGTTACAGTTGTACCCAGAGAATATCCCCTGATTAACATCACAGGAGACAAGGCGTTCCCGGGGGGAAGTCAGATACTGGAGATATTGGGAGGGGGTTGGGCTTCAGGTTGAACAACCAGACTAGCCTACAACTGCCCTGGGATTTGCTTCTTTCCAGCCTGCCAGGAAGAATATACAGAAGGGGATTGTTAAAACTAGTAGGTTGAAATTGAATATGGCAGTCACGACGGCAGTCCTCTCACATTGTAGTTCCACATGTCATATGAGTTTGGCACAATATTATGTCTTTCGTTGACATTTGCTTTGAGATTTACAAGATGAAGAAGCAAAAATTACTCTTCCTTTCGAGAAGATCGATATAGTGGCAGACAATAGTGAACTGCTATTCAGACAGGTACCACCCTCAATCCAACTGAGCGAAAATGCAGATGACTTGCACAACTGGATGCTCCTTACTACTGGTCAGCAGCAATTTCAGGACAGGGAGGCCAGGTCCGAGTTAGCAAAGATGATTTCCAGCGATAGAAGCATTGAGTGGAGTGACCAAGCAAACTACAGAATGACCAAATACTCTGCACTGTGTCCTCGTTAAACAGTTGCTGGTGGAGATTCAAGAAATAAAAGTAGTATATAAGAAAATGGCAGAGAAAATAGAGAGGAAACTGGATTTGATAGATAAAGCTTTGCAAAATTTGAGCACCAGAAGCACAGAAACGGAACGGGGGATATCTAATTTGGAGAATGTGCAGCAGTTCCATTCAGAAACTACATCCTGACACCTTAAGGACATGCAGTAAAGGAAAGTAAAGGATGAGTTAGAGGACTTGGAAAACAGATCCAGGTAAAAGATTTGAGGCTCGTATGAATCCAAAAAACGTTTGGCCAAAATAATGACTTATCTGAAGAAATCACAAAGTTATCTAAATCGGTCTTGTCCGATTCAGGCACGGATCTCGATTGCAAGGACGCACAGAGTTCCCCCAACGTCCCCCAAAGATGGTGGCAATCCTCAAACCACCCTGGTCTGCTTCCAGGATTTTAGAATTTGCAGGGAGAGACCAAAAAAAGCTGTCCAGCTGCAATTTGTGAAAACGGGGAATGACTTCTATTTTAAGGTTTATATGGACATTGTATGCAAAACCTCTAGAAAACGTCGGGAACTGAAATATATGTCTGAGACTTTAAGAGCCAAGGGTGTTCAAACACAACTGCGGTATCCAGCTAAGCTGAAGATTTTCTTGGGAAGTAGGCTCTGTACATTTACTAACCCAGCTGATGTTGAAGTTTTATTGTCTGAGATGAGGGGGATACCCTAAAGGTACAAAATGTTAACTTCAGGCCGCCTTTGGTGCGAGAAGAACACACCATATGCAAGCAGCGTTCGTACCTCCTAACATCTGGGGGTTAGGATCTAGGTGAGGGTGTGTGACTGGGGATGCCCAGGGTGCGAAGGAGCATGAAGAGAGGAAGTATGGTAAAAGGGTGTCATTGGTGTTTGGGGGAGGTTCACTTGATGGGGTAAAATATGTTTGGGAACAGCATGGCAGAATTGTTTGAAAATAAAAGGAAACAGTGGCTAAAGTGTAAGAGATTGGCTTCAAAATTTCTCAGGTTTATGTTAGTAGTCCTAAGGGGTTTTGGGATGCTTGGGGAAAAACATTAAGACCATAACAAAGCAAAATGGATTTAACAATAGTCTGCCATATTACAAACAGGCTGAATCCTTGCAGCTACATCATACATTTATCATTCTTTTACAAAAAACATACTTTATTCGGGGCAAGGAAGGCAATAAATTGCATTTTTCTTGGGTTAAACAAGGTTTTGTTTTTTTTCATCTGCAAGATCCTCACACAGAGGAACCATGGTGGTCACTTGGGAAAAAGCACAGGTTAGCTGTCTACCACCAGTAAAAGATCATGGGAAGTTTTGGGTCATAGCCCCATCGCAGCTTTCAGCATGAGATATAACATTGTTTCTTTTTATGGTCCCATTCATTACTGTATTGAACCACTTCAGTCATTATTATGGGAGCGATGTAATATTCCTGGAATACCAATATTAGGGTGATATTTTAATTACCTTCCTTCATCAAGGTTGGAGTCGTCAAATCTAAACCGAAAGCAACATAAGAGAAATACATAACAGACCTTTGATCTTTGTGTTTGGTAGGGGTTACAAGATGGATGGGACAAACTAAATCTAACCTCTAAGGTGTATTCCTGTTATTCTTGAGAAGTTCTGGTCTGCCTACTGTATAGATTTATTTTTAGCCCCTCTAAGTATGTATAAAAGTTTCTCCCAATATCATGCAGGGGATTTTTCGGATCATTTTGTGATTGTTTTAATATTCCATCTGTCTAAATAGTATTGTTTTTTGGTTTATCCATGATTGGCATATTTGATTTACCAGTAAGTCCCTAGTATAGTACACCATGTGTGCCCAGGGCCTGTAAATTAAATGCTACTAGTGGGCCTGCATCATTGATTGTGCCACCCACAAGAGTAGCCCTGTAAACATGTCTCAGACCTGCCACTGCAATGTCTGTATGGGCAGTTTTAAACAGCCATTTCGACCTGGCATGTGCACCCACATTCTGGGCCCAAACGATCACTTTTATTACACGTAAGGTACCCCTAAGGTAGGTCGAAGGCAGCCCCACGGGCAGGGCGCAGTGTATTTAAAAGGTAGGACATGCACTGATGTGTTTTACATGTCCTGATAGTGAAATACTGCAGAATTTGGGTTTCACTGTTGCAAGAACTCTCTCTCCCATAGTGCAACATAGGGATTGCCTTGAAACATCTTTTAAGTGTAATTTCCAATTGGGAGCAGATAAGGATATGGCACTTGGGATCTCTGAACTCTCAATCTAAAAATGCATCTTTTAGTGACGTTGGCTTTTAAATTGTAAGTTTGAAAATGTCACTTTTAGAAAGTGGGAATTTTCTTGCTTAACTATTCTGTGCCTTTGCCTGGCTGTGGAATACACTTCTGGGCCAGTTGGACTGTTTGTCAATTCACTCTAGACAGCCACACAAGGGGAGCTGAGGTGTGCCTTGCATATCCTGGTGGGTCTTCCTGAGTTAGAGTGGAGTGTGTCTTGGGCTAGGGCAGAAAAGGTAGGATCTTGTGCACTACAAAGACTTTTCTTTGAAGTGCCTACTTCAAAGGTAGGAATGGGTCTAAGTACTGGACCTCTGACCTCACAAAGTTAGAATCCTTTTGGGCTGAGAACATTCTGCCAGGAAGAAGAGCCAGTTGCTGTAGGAGGGACTGCCACTTTGCTGTTGCTTTGCTGTGCTGGTCTGCTGTCTGCTGTTTGCTGCTTCTGTCCTGGGAGTGGAAGGACTGGAATTTGCTTTCTACATTCTGTTTCCAAGGGCTTGGACAGAGCTTGCCGCCTGTTAAGAAGTCTCAGGGACATCAAAAACTTCCTCTGCCAGCACCTAGGTTCTCTTGCTGAGAGTCCTGACTTGCCAAGTGATGCCAAATCCACTTCCTGGGCCCTTGCGGTTGAGTTCTGGTATAACTAAGAAGAAACAAGCACATCGACTCCAGAACAACTTCAGAACCGGCGTGGCTGTCTGGCTCCGTGCCTCTGCCTGCACCAGAGCCATGGTCCCCGCTGAGTGCAACAACCACGACCGCCGCTGCTGCAGTGCCCCTAAAGTTCAGCCACAGCGTGAGTCCCATGTTACCGATGTCTGACACCTGACTCCGTCGCAGCACCTGTGGCCCTGTTGTGTGATGGCGACACCGTGAAGTCGACGCCTTGCGTCTTGACTCGCTGGATTCATTGACCCTGCCTTGTCGTAAAGGAATCAACGCCTCACCACTGACACCATCTCACCACCTTTGCAACCTTAAGGAACTGACACCTCACCTCCCTTGCCTCGCAGTAAGGAACCAACATCTCACCTCCCCGATAGCAGTAAGGAACTGATGTCGCTCTGGCTCCAGCAACGTCTCACCTCCCCGACTGTCTGAGACGTCTTTGTTTCATCATTGTTTTCAAAGCGCCTGTGCCTGGGGGCCCGTTCGACTCTGTGACCGGCCCGCTCTCCTCCATGAGTGGCATTGGACTGTTGGGAACAACTCCGTTAAGACGTCGAGTTAGTCCAAGTTGGAGCTATTGATTTTCTAAGTGCTATACTGAGATTTAATCTTTGAAAATTAGTATCTTTACTTTTAAAAGTTGATTTTCTTTTCTTTTTTTTTTTGTTGTCCTTTTGGTCTGGTTTTACTCACATAAATATTACCTTTTTTTTTTGTTTTTTAAATGCGTCAAGTACTTTTGTGGTGGTTGACTGCTCGTGCTGAGCTACCAAGAGAGTGAGAAAAGGTTATCTTAGCTGTGTGACTCCCTTACCCTGACTAGAGTGAGGGTCCCTACTTGGACAGGGTGCAAACCACTGCCAACTAGTGACCCCATTTCTAACACTACAGAAAGAAGAAGATGGGGCACATTGTAAACATCAGGTAGAGTAGTCAACTCTGACCTTACGTTTATGGCAGTAAAAGAAAGATGCTTGAAAAGATTTTTTTCTGGGAATGGAAATAGCTGAATCACTAATTGCCAGTTCTACAAAGAAGGTGAGAAAATGGGACACTTTTTGGCTTGGATGTCTAAAGAAAAAAATAATTTAAATTATTAATGATGGGGTCAAAAACATCAGAAAACAGCTGCCAGAGTCTAAAGCCTCGGTGAAGATGGCATTGTGGGAGAATTTTTTTTTTAATGCTTCTGTTCAATACTACAGCAGAAGTGTTACCCCGGATAGAAGGGTTAGTTACAACTAATACCCCATAAGGTATTTGGGATGTTTTACTCCGATTCAGTTCTAAGTAGCTACCACTTTAATTTGTCCCCTATGGTATAAAAATTCACTCCATTGTGTCAGTTTGGATATCTCTCGCTATCTCTGTGATTGGTTGGATATCGCTAAGTAAATGTTGATTCTACCCCTCATATTGTTTCTTTTCATAAATATCCCTTGCAAATTGGAGGCTGGATTTTTTAATAAGTTGGAAAGCAGCTTAACGTCATTTATATGGAAAGATAAATCTAGAGCCAGCTTAAAGAGATTACAATTGACCAAAAATGGGGGACAATTGGCAATGCCATGTTTTAAGATGTATTATTTAGTGTTTATTGCTTTGCAGATCCGTCGTTTTTCGGTGCAGGACTTCCAGTTAGTTTGGTAATTTTATCATTGTATATATATATTGCGTAGTTATCATATAGCCAGTTTAGTGAGAGCTATTAATGAACCCAAAACGCGGAAGAGAGTGGGATACAAGGCAATGCAAATGTTCAGGGTGCTAACTCCAGTAAATATAAAATACTGGTGATCCATGCTTGAATGCCCCTGGTATGCTGCATGCACCTTTCTCCCAGTCTCTCATTGGCTTCTATCAAGAGGTGGGAAAAGAGATAGCGATGACTTCTGGTATTTATCATCCTCTCAATGGTGTGTGGTAAGACTGATCAGAAGGTACTCCTCACCAATGTTCCCTCTAATTTTTTTCCACTATGTGCGGCAGTGTGCGGTCTCTGTGCGCTGCAGCCAAGGATACGTGCGCCAAGAAATTGACCATTCACGCGCACGCAGCACATAACTAGCCAAGATCTTTGGCATTAACCTCTCCATACCACTAAAGCAAAAAAGGGATATCATTGCTCCATGCAATAGGGCATCAAGGCAGTTTTGTGACCTGGTTGCACACCCCAAGGACATGACCTGTTAGGGGAGCACGTATATTGCTCTAAAAGGCTTATTTAGGCTTAGAAAGTGATAACGCATATAAACTACCACAAAGTATAGGAATGGTGGAACATTTGATAACAGCACATTTTCTACTGTTCTGAAGCATTTCCTAGCTCATTAATCATTAATTTCCAAGACAAATATCACTTGCTCGCTTGTATGCTAAAGTACGCCAAATGATGTTTAAAACACTCCCCGCGGCATTTAAACGCTGTTTTCATTGACTTCAATCCAGATTCAAATATGAGCATTATCTGCCTTAGGGGAGCACGTATATCGCTCTAAAAGGCTTATTTAGGCTTAGAAAGTGATAACGCATATAAACTACCACAAAGTATAGGAATGGTGGAACATTTGATAACAGCACAACGTGCGCGCTTGCCAAAGGGGCCTGCGCGATGGGGGATGGAAAGGTGCGCGCGCGCGCCTTACAGGGAACATTGCTCCTCACTATTGTGTTCTCATCTGGGGAATAAATTCGGATCTGGAGACTGATACGAGTTACCACAAGGGACTTCATCCAAAAGCCACCTACTATGCTGTAACGGTCGTGGCTTAAGAAGCAACGTCCATCAAGATGCCAACCAAAGCCAGACTTGGACAAAGTTTCAAGTCCTCAGACAAGCGCAGATGGTTCAGAGAAAGCCTTTCTCCACGATTCTCATCTCAGTCATTGAATAGGTAGTATTGGGCTTGTGATAGTTCAGTTCCACAACATGTTCTACCTTAGGTGGAACAAGACAGACGAGGTCATGGTCCAGTCACCGAGTGCAGCCATAGGGTAGCAGCTAGTTCTCCTACTCTCTTTCAGATGGTGAAGGCCTACCATGCTTTCAAGACTATGGACTTTTCACCCCTTTCCCCTCCCCTGGGGCCTCCGTGTTTTCAGAAAGAAAGCAGTCAGAGAAGGTAGTTCAGCGTGCGAGCGCGTCTTACCTTATTGCCCTTTATATGTTACTTGGTAAGGGGACGCGTTCTTAGGCCTATGGACCTTTTCACTCGTTTAAGATGTTCACACCCTTAAGCAATCCACATTATAAATATCATCAAATAGACAATGCGAAAATTCTTTAGAGATAGTAATTCTCATGCACCATAACCCAATAGCCCATGAATAACCACACCTTTAGTATCAGTTAGAAAATGTATTTCCCTAAATTAACAATGCTAGTATTACGTACATTAGTCTCAACACCACATGGTAAAAGTATAAGAATAATAATGGTTGACTGAAACTCCTAAAGAATCTTAATTTAATCAATGCGTTGATAACCAATCCTTCTAAAGCTAAAGTACAAATCAACAATAATAGCAATTGCGCAATATTAATAACATACATTTGAGGTTCAGCAACTGAGTAATAATTAAAAAAGCAATTAGTTGAATGAAAGAAAAACTCACTAAAGTCAGATTAGCATCAGCTTGTTGGACTTCATGCAAAAGAATTTAGTCAAAACAAATTTGGAAAACATCTAACTATGGCTCTATCAAAATGCGGCAGTTGGCACCTAAAAATAAGACAAATCAACAATAAAGACATTTGTGGCTGGTATACCTGTCCTCATGCATCAGCAAGTGGTGAACAGTCTTCGTCAGGCGAACATCAGTTTGAGCAGCATCAGCATCTCGGGCATGGCAAGGGAAAATGGTTTAGAATCTGGGACTCTAAGCTCTCCGAACCATTAGGACAGGCAGGAAAAGCGCTACAGGCTCTAAGCATCCAGCGCAAAAGTAAGCACCAGCATTACACATGGAGCACAAGAAATAAACAGTGGAGCAATGTCGAGGTGTAACCCAAGGCGAATCGAGCACAAAAAAGGCAAAAGGACAAAAGTTCTTAGTGCAGTGCGGTTAAGTTTAAGTTCTCTCAAGTTGTCATTGGTCGAGGAATCAGGCGATAGCCATTAGTCCAAAAAAATTGACATTTCAAGTCTAAGATATAACTAAACAGTCTTTCACACGTTGATTGGTTTTCCTTCCTTATGCACATTGTTCGACTCGTCCAGAAGCAACTTTTATATTCTTCCATCTTTCTGTTAGTACATCCATTGTTAATTCCTGGGAACATCACATTCTCATACTCCTCATGTTAACATTTGTAACAAGTTCGGTATGTTCAGGTTTTTACGCATGTTACCCAATACACAATTTCTAGTAAAGACAGGAAAAACAACTTGTGCTACAGCTAATGATTCGGGTCAACCTTCAGCTAGAACAATCCACTTTTATTCAGCACAGCATGAGATCACGTTTTATCCTGACATCGCATTTTTCTAATAAACGGCAGTGCAATATTAAGGCTCAGACTGTAACTTTGAGGCCCACAGTTAATTTAAGCCAATACATAACATTTAAACACAAGTATAACCCATTACTGCATTTTGCATTGTTATAAGTTCTAACTAAACATTAATAAGCTGTTTAATACACAAATTTCATAATAGATGGCGGCCATTCAAGTGGGCACATTTTCGAGTCGCACGTTATTTTCTAGGTTAAATCATTTTCTATGCAGATACAATTACAGAATACATGAAATATTTATTAGTAACATTTTCAGCGGTCACGAGCAGTATGAGCAAGAACCCTCCTCGGACTGATCAACTATGTGTCGCTTGTGGGTAGGGTATTACCTTACTATTTCTTTGAAAGAAAAAAAAGGGAGGAGTGCTTGACACAATGGATATAAACCATTTCACATCCCTCAAAATTTCAAGCTACTGGCTTTGGCTCATGTGCTGGAAGCTTGCCAAAATGACTGCTCGTGGCCTTTTACGACGCCTTGTTCCATATACCTGCCCTGAAGTAACGTATTTATTCCCTCCATTTTTTATGGCAAACACAAGCAGTACATATGATTGCCTTTTGGCCACTCTGCTGACCCTTGGGGCTTCCTCATTATACTGGCCCCAGTGGTGTCCTTCATTCGACAGCACAAGCTGATTGCTATTGTACCTTCGGATCAGCACATCCTCAAAGGAGGGTGTCATTTCATTTTTTTGCCCTGATACCACTGAGTGCTCAGTGGAGTACCCCATATCCTCCTTGTTTTGTTGCTAAAAAGTAAGGGTGGTGCTAGATTGCAACCTGTTGAAAGCTTTCCCCACTTGAGACAGAGTAACTGATATCCTAGTCAGTGGGTCACTATATGACCATTGAGATTGTGACAACTTGTTAAATCCCATGATGCTTCTGGGACTACATGTATCCTGCAGGGTTGGTGTCAATTACAAGTTCCACAGGCGTTTCCTGCATCCACAGTTGTTAGACTATTGAGAACATCTATTTGGCAACCACAATTCATCCTGTTATATCCACCCTTTTGACACTGGATTTTGGGTACATTATCTCAACCTCTTGGTCAAGTCCCCTTTTTCTCAATCCACTTTTTCTCAATCCACTGCTCGTGGTCACCATTGACTCCTGTGAGAATGGGTGGAGGCAGGGTCAACTTGTGGGCAAATTCATCAATGCGTTTTAGGTGTATTTGATAAATCTCTTCACATAAACTTGGACAGTCTTAGCGCTGGTACCAGTGGTGAGATCCAGAGAGAGTTCATGCAGGCAACACCTCAGCCTTGCTCTGTATTGTAAAACAGACAGGCACTTGCTTCCTGCAGTTTTGATAATTGTCAGTGGCTCTCACTTTGTGGGGATTGACAGTATCGGAGCTGCTCCTTGAGCTGGTGCTTCAAATTGTCCAGTGAGTGGGATATTATAACATCCAAAGATAAATACTGCAATATGTGGTTAAAAGTATCTGTTCGATGGCATATGTTGCTGCAGATACACATGTTTGGCACAGTCCGCTGCCTGGTGTTGGGCTCGGAGTATTACAAGTTGTTTTTCTTCGAAGAAGTCTTTTTTGGTCACGGGACCGAAGGACTCCTCCCTCTTCGGCTCCATTGCGCATGGGCGTCGACTCCATCTTAGATTGTTTTTTTCCGCTGTCGGGTTCGGACGTATTCCTTTTCGCTCCGTGTTTCGGTTCGGAAAGTTAGTCAGAATCTCGGAAGAAAGCGTCGGTATTGTTCCGTTCGGTATCGGGATAGTTAGGTACATCGACACCGATCATCGGAAGACTTTGGGGTAGCTTCGATTCCCCCATCGGGGCCTGGTCGGCCCGACCGCGTGCGACATCGAAGCCGATGGAACGGACCCCGTTCCGTTTCTGCCCAAAATGTCACAGTAAGTATCCTTATACAGATCAGCACTTGGTCTGTAACTTGTGCTTGTCCCCCGAGCACAAGGAGGATACCTGTGAGGCCTGTCGAGCCTTCCGGTCCAGAAAAACACTCCGGGACCGAAGAGCCAGGCGTCTACAAATGGCGTCCACGCCGACAAAACAACGTTTCGACGACAAAGAGGAAACATTCTCGGTTCCGGACTCAGAATCCGGAGACTCCGACGTCGAACAACAGCAACAAACTGTGAGTAAGACGTCGAAAAGTAAAACCATCGACAAAACGAAAGCCCAGGGGACGCCACTGCCAACAGGCCATGGCTCGACCCATAAAACAGGCGACCCGTCGAAGGCGCCGAAAAAGGGCACGCCCATAGCGAAGACACCCGACTCCGGTCGAGGGACCGCCATGGAGCAACCTCGGAGCCGAGATAGCGGCTCCGAGAGACAAAAACAAGATACCGGCACCGAAAAACATCGGCACTGAGAATCCATGCCGAAAGGAACAAAAATTCTGTCGGTGCCGAAACCGAAAAAAGATTCTCTCTCGGCGCCGAAAAATACCACACCTTCATCCTACTCAGAGGAACAAGGAATAAGTGGCCAGATGCACAGATTTGGACAAGAGCTCCAAAGTGTAGAATCAGACTACACACAAAAGAGACTGTACATCCAGCAAGACACAGGGAAGATATCAACCCTTCCCCCAATAATGAGGAAAAGAAGGATCAGTCTCCTCAAGGATGACACACAACCACAAGCCAAAGTGGTTAAAAAAGTCACGCCTCCGCCCTCTCCACTACAACAGGCATCGCCGGCACAAACACCGCCACAAATGCACTCACCAGCGCAAACTACCATAAGTCAAGATAATCAGGATCAAGACGCTTGGGACCTATACGACACCCCAGTGCCGGACAATGATCCAGATTCATACCCCACAAAGCCGTCACCGCCAGAGGACAGTACCTCATACTCACAACTGGTGGCTAGGGCTGCAGAATTCCACAATGTCCAACTGCATTCCGATCCTATAGAGGATGATTTTTTATTTAACACCCTCTCGGCTACACATAGCCAATATCAATGTCTCCCAATGCTACCAGGGATGTTACGGCACGCAAAACAAATTTTTGAAGAGCCCGTAAAATCAAGAGCCATCACCCCAAGGGTGGATAAAAAATACAAACCACCACCCACAGATCCAGTGTTTATTACTTTGCAGTTACCACCTGACTCCGTAGTAGTAGGGGCAGCTCGCAAAAGAGCAAATTCCCATACATCTGGCGACGCCCCACCTCTGGACAAAGAAAGCAGAAAATTTGATGCGGCAGGAAAAAGAGTAGCATCACAGGCAGCCAACCAGTGGCGCATCGCAAATTCTCAAGCGCTGCTGGCCAGATATGACCGCGCTCACTGGGATGAGATGCAACTTCTCGTAGACCATCTTCCCCAAGAATACCAAAAAAGGGCGCAGCAAATAGTTGAAGAGGGACAAACGATCTCAAACAATCAAATCCGCTCTTCACTGGACGCAGCCGATACTGCAGCGAGAACAGTCAACACTGCTGTCACCATAAGGAGACACGCTTGGCTCCGCACTTCAGGCTTCAAACCTGAAATCCAGCAGGCTGTCCTTAATATGCCCTTCAACGAAAAACAACTTTTTGGCCCTGAAGTGGACACAGCCATTGAAAAACTTAAAAAGGACACAGACACGGCCAAGGCCATGGGCGCACTCTACTCCCCGCAGAGCAGAGGCTCTTTTAGAAAAACTCAATTTAGAGGGGGGTTTCGTGGCCAACCCACAGACACCACCAGCCAACAAACAAGAACCACACCATATCAGGGTTCCTTCCAAAGGGGAGGTTTCAGGGGATATAGAGGGGGTCAATTCCCAAGGAGTAGGGGAAGATTCCAGACTCCAAAAACACCTCCACCTAAACAGTGACTTTCAAGTCACGCAACCCCTTCACTCAACACCAGTGGGGGGAAGACTAAGCCAATTCTACCAATCTTGGCAACAGATTACAACAGACAATTAGGTATTAGCAATAATCCAACATGGCTATTGCATAGAATTCCACAAATTCCCACCAAACATCCCTCCCAAAACACGCAAAATGTCACCACAACATTTAGAACTTTTAGGACTAGAAGTTCAAGCACTACTGCAAAAGGATGCAATAGAGTTAGTACCAGTACAACAAAAAAACACAGGAGTTTACTCCCTGTACTTTCTAATTCCAAAAAAAGACAAAACATTAAGACCAATATTAAATCTCAGGACACTAAATACCTACATCATATCGGACCATTTTCACATGGTCACACTACAAGACATCATTCCACTGCTCAAACAGCAAGATTACATGACCACATTAGACCTAAAGGATGCGTACTTTCATATACCAATACACCCTTCTCACAGAAAGTACCTACGGTTCGTATTCAAAGGAATACATTACCAATTCAAAGTGTTGCCATTCGGAATAACAACTGCACCAAGAGTGTTCACAAAATGTCTAGCAGTAGTAGCAGCACACATCAGGAGACAACAGATACATGTGTTCCCTTACCTAGACGATTGGCTAATCAAGACCAACACAGTAAAATAATGCGCAAACGACACCACATGTGTCATACAAACCCTTCACAAACTGGGGTTTTCCATCAACTATACAAAATCACACCTAGAACCGTGTCAGACACAACAATATCTAGGAGCAACCATCAACACATCAAAGGGAATTGCTACTCCAAGTCCACAAAGAGTGCAGGCATTCCACAAGGTAATAAGTGCTATGTTTCCAAACCAAAAGATACAAGCAAAATTTGTGCTAAAACTTCTAGGCATGATGTCATCATGCATAGCCATTGTCCCAAACGCAAGACTACACATGCGACCCTTACAACAGTGCCTAGCATCACAATGGTCACAGGCACAGGGTCAACTTCAAGATCTGGTGTTGGTAGACCGCCAAACATACCTCTCGCTTCTATGGTGGAACAGCAAAAATTTAAACAAAGGGCGGACATTTCAGGACCCAGTGCCTCAATACGTTATAACAACAGATGCTTCCATGACAGGGTGGGGAGCACACCTCAATCACCACAGCATTCAAGGACAATGGGATATACACCAAACAAAATTTCATATCAATTACCTAGAACTGTTAGCAGTATTTCTAGCGTTAAAAGCCTTTCAACCCATAATAACACACAAATACATTCTTGTCAAAACAGACAACATGACAACAATGTATTATTTAAACAAACAAGGAGGAACACACTCAACACAATTGTGCCTCCTAACACAAAAAATTTGGCAGTGGGCGATTCACAACAACATTCGCCTAATAGCACAATTTATTCCAGGAATACAAAACCAACTAGCAGACAACCTTTCGCGAGACCACCAACAAGTCCACGAATGGGAAATTCACCCCCAAGTTCTGAACAAGTACTTTCAAATTTGGGGAACACCCCAGATAGATTTGTTCGCAACAAAAGAAAACTCAAAATGCCAAAACTTCGCATCCAGGTACCCACACCGCGAATCACAAGGCAATGCTCTATGGATGAGTTGGTCAGGGATATTTGCATACGCTTTTCCCCCTCTCCCTCTCCTTCCATATCTAGTAAACAAGTTGAGTCAAAACCAACTCAAACTCATACTGATAGCACCCACATGGGCAAGACAACCTTGGTATACAACTCTACTAGACCTTTCACTAGTACCGCATGTCAAACTACCCAACAGACCAGATCTGTTAACACAACACAAACAACAGATCAGGCATCCAAACCCAGCATCATTGAATCTGGCAATTTGGCTCCTGAAATCCTAGAATTCGGACACTTAGACCTCACACAAGAATGCATGGAGGTCATAAAACAAGCTAGAAAATCTTCCACTAGACACTGCTATGCATCTAAGTGGAAAAGATTTGTTTACTACTGCCATGCCAATCAAATACAACCATTACATGCCTCTACGAAAGACATAGTAGGATACTTACTACATTTGCAAAAAGCAAATCTCGCTTTTTCATCTATAAAAATACACCTCGCAGCAATATCTGCTTACCTACAAACTACTCATTCATTGTCTCTATTTAGAATACCAGTTATTAAAGCATTCATGGAAGGGCTAAAAAGAATTATACCACCAAGAACACCACCAGTTCCTTCATGGAATCTTAACATAGTCTTAACAAGACTCATGGGTCCACCTTTCGAACCCATGCATTCCTGTGAAATGCAATATCTAACCTGGAAAGTCGCATTTCTCATTGCAATCACATCCCTCAGAAGAGTAAGTGAAATACAGGCATTTACCATACAAGAACCATTTATTCAAATACACAACAATAAAATAGTTCTAAGAACAAATCCAAAATTTCTGCCAAAAGTAATCTCACCATTCCATTTAAATCAAACAGTAGAATTGCCAGTGTTCTTCCCACAACCAAATTCCGTGGCTGAAAGGGCACTACATACATTAGACATCAAAAGAGCACTAATGTACTACATTGACAGAACAAAGCTAATCAGGAAAACAAAACAACTGTTCATAGCTTTTCAAAAACCACACATAGGAAATCCAATCTCTAAACAAGGCATTGCTAGATGGATAGTCAGATGTATTCAAACATGCTATCTTAAAGCCAAAAGAGAATTGCCTATTACACCAAAGGCACACTCAACCAGAAAGAAAGGTGCTACAATGGCCTTTCTAGGAAACATTCCTATGAGCGAAATATGTAAGGCTGCAACCTGGTCTACGCCTCATACGTTTACTAAACACTACTGTGTAGACGTACTAAATGCACAACAAGCTACAGTGGGCCAAGCTGTACTAAGAACATTATTCCAAACTACTTCAACTCCTACAGGCTAAACCACCGCTTTTAGGGGAGGTAACTGCTTTATAGTCTATGCCAAACATGTGTATCTGCAGCAACATATGCCATCGAACTGAAAATGTCACTTACCCAGTGTACATCTGTTTGTGGCATTAGTCGCTGCAGATTCACATGTACCCTCCCACCTCCCCGGGAAGCCTGTAGCCGTTTAGAAGTAGATCATAAATCTTAAACATCTGTACATTTGTAAATAATTATTATAAACTCTTAACGTACATACATATTCACTCCATTGCATGGGCACTATTTATAGCAAACAACTCCATCCTCACCCTCTGCGGGGAAAACAATCTAAGATGGAGTCGACGCCCATGCGCAATGAAGCCGAAGAGGGAGGAGTCCTTCGGTCCCGTGACCAAAAAAGACTTCTTCGAAGAAAAACAACTTGTAATACTCCGAGCCCAACACCAGGCAGCGGACTGTGCCAAACATGTGAATCTGCAGCGACTAATGCCACGAACAGATGTACACTGGGTAAGTGACATTTTCATTATTGGAGACAGCACAGTACCAGTCCGCTGAAACTGGCAGCACAATCAATCTGCTCTCAACCATTCTATAATGGAACTCCCAGAACAGGGAGCTGGCATGAGACCAGAGTTGGAAATAGACATAAGAAAGTTAAAGGGAACTACACAGAATATTACACACCTTTCCCCTTCAAAAGTAAAAGAAAGACAGGGAACAAATAGCACAAAAGCATGTACAGGAAGGGAACACACAAAAGGAAAATATAAAAGGTAGATGGTACAGATGCAAGGAATTATACATACTCATCAAATTAGCAGGGAACTCGCCTGGCACAAGCTCTACATTTGAATCTGGGTGCCACAGACTCACTTTGACTTTCTTTATGATGAGTATTTGACCCTTTGCTTTGAGAATATGATCTTTCACTATTGTTGCTTCCAAATTTATTTATATTCTCACATTAAGAAACTCTCCTGACATTCCATACTTTTCAATCTTGAGTGATTACACAACTCTTAGTTTATTTTTCCACTCCGCTCCAAATCCCCACATGCCCACAAGATGTTATCTTTCAACACATAGTTAAATCTTTTTACTTGACCATTACCTTGATGTCCATACAAAGCACTAGTGACATACGAATATTCCAGTATCTGAGGAAACTTTCCATTTTAGACGACTTCAGCTGCACTCCAATATCCGTGATAAGAACTTCAGGATACCCTACCCTTGCAAACAACTCTGAGAAATTCAATTACAATTGCTGTGGTGACTTGAGGCTCCAGTGTTACTTCAGGCCATTTCAAATGGTAATCTACCACAACCATGGCAAATCTACATTCTGGGGGCAAACAATTGAAGGGTCCCGAGATCTCAAACCCAACTGTCTGTCATGGAAACCCAGGTCAATCCACTGGGTTTGACAGTGCCTGCGACACTTAACATTTTCTCACTATTTTCACTCACACATCACATTCTCTGGGCACTCTGTCTACTACCCTGTTGAGGCCTAGCCACCAACAACTGTTTTTACCAATCTCTTCATAAATGGCATTCCTAAATAATGTCCTTCATGTGCTACAGATAGTATATGATCCTTCAAACTGGCAGGAGGTATACACTTTCCTTCCTTAAACGACATTTCACCTTCAACCTCTAACGTTTCCAAAATCTTCCAATAAGGGAATAATTCCGCAGAAACTTTCTTCCTTGACAGCCATCCTCCTTTAACATGTTCCATAACCCTTTTCAACAGAAGGTCGCTTTCCATAGCGACCTTCCACATCGCTTCAGGCACACCCTCAAACTCTCAAGACATCACATCAGCTATGTTAGCTACTACTTAATTGTCTGCTTTTTCATTGCTACTCTCATTAGTGGCACAAGGAAATCTGGATAAACAATCAGCTGTGATGTTTTCTTTTCCAGGTACATACTCTATATTAAAGTTGTACTCCTGGAGCCTTAACATTAACCGTGCAATACATGCTGTGGCATTACACTCCTCTAAAGGAGATAAAATCCCTACAAGGGGCTTGTGGTCAGGTCTCAATGTGAAGTGAGATCCCCAGACATAATTTCGAAAATGCTTCACAGCCTATACACACATTAACAATTCTTTTTCTATCACAGCATTGTCTCTTTCAGTATCACTTAGTGTGCGGGACGCAAACACTACATTCCAATCTTCTTTTCGACTCTGCTGCGATTATACCCTTCCCACTCATCTTTGTCTTAATGAAATCAAATGGTTGTTGCTGTCTTTCTGTCCAAATGAATTGTGTTTTTTCTTGTCATTTCCTTTAACAGTTCCATTTTTGTGGCAAAGTCTTCTATGAATTTTACGATAGTATTCGCACAACCTAGCAAATGAAAGTAACTTATCTTTTTTTTTGTCCGGTGCTGGTGCCTTGATAATGGCATCACCAAAATATTTTTTGGCACCACACCGTTAGACAAAGAGTGTCCCAAATATTCTACTGTTTCCTGGAACAGTCTGCACTTACTTTCCTTCACAGTCGGACCATGTTTTTCCAACATGCCACACACTTGTCTTTGGATGCTTCAAATGTTCATGTGTGTTCTGGGAGAAAATTAGGATATCATCCTGAAAATGCTAAAACACTTCCATTTTACCAAAAATGTGGAACATTACTCTTTGAAACACAGATGCTGCAGACGCAAGGCCAAACGGCATCATCTTCAATTGAAATAAACCTTGCTCTGTGATAAATGCAATTGCACTCTGAGTCTTCAGTTAATTCAATTGGATGATATGCTAACCTTCGGTCGAGTGTGGAAAACACACTAGCCCCTTCCAAAATACTCAGCACCTCGTTAATGTTCGATATTGGATTACAACAACAATATTGCCATTTAGTGCTCTAAGATCAATATTCAGCCTCAAAGATTTATCCGCCTTACGTGCCAAAGCTATGGGAGACACCTATTCAGAAAAGATTACTTCTTCAATAATATCACCACTCATCAATTCGTCCAATGCACTTTTAAGTTCTTCTCTCATATTCATATTTTCTTAACTTTTGTTGACTGGTTGAGCTCCATGTTTGAGTTTTATGCAATGAGTATATCCTTCCAATTTACCCAAACACTGAGAGCAAACATCTGGAAACTGAGGCACAACTTTATCCCAATTGTTCTGTTCATCAATCACAAGAACAGGTTCCTTTCTGCGTGGATTAAGTATAATGCCCAATTTTCATTGGTCTCTCCACCCCAATACATTAACTCCCTTTTCTGTCGCATATAGCTTGATAACGTGCTTCTCTTCAGGTGAGACTTATGTGAACCTAACTCAGTGTACCCTAACAAATCGATTTCTGAACCATCGAAACTCTGGGCCACAGTATCTGATTCTCTTAAATTAGTTTCACAGCATCATTAAACTTTTCCAAAAGAGATCTTTTATGTAATGTCGGTCCCCGGTAACCCGGAATCAGCTATGAGTTCTAACACTTAGCTAAGAATTTGAACTTTGCACTTCAGGGGGGGTGGGGGGGTCTTACCCTCTTTGCTTTCCCCTCCAAGAGTATTCACTGATACAACTATCCTTTTTTTCTCTCATCCATGGTCTCTTCACATCCACACCTCAGACAACAAACGTCCGTTTGGTAGTCCTTCTGCCTTTGGAAAAAAACTTTTTTTCTTATCATCTTTGCATACATGTGCAAAGTGTCCAATCCTGCAGGGCATTGAGGAAATAGTACATGACTGAAACCCCTGTATCTATGAAAAAAAAAAGCTATAGATTTATTATTCTTTCTTACTCCTTGAGCACCTTTATGAGTAGCATAAAAAAGTGACATCTTGTGTTATCTTGAACTGACTTCATTCATGTTTTTGGACTTTTCAAATGCTTTAGCAGTGGTGATGGTATCCCGAAACTTAGGATCACCCGTAGTTCCTCTTTTTTTGTTTTTACTCCTTACATTTACAATTATTTTGTCTCTGATCATCTTATCACACATACCACCAAAATTACAGTTCATAGACAGCCCTCTTAAAGTTGTAAGAAAGTCATCAAAATATTCACCCTCACATTGAGCCCTCGTATAAAATTTAAACCTAATCATTTCTATGCTGGATGTGGGTTTAAGTCTGCATTCCATACGTAACAGTGCCTCCCCAAAACATGAAATTCCCCTTGACCTTCTTAGGGAGCTGCCTGGGCGTAAAGTTCCAAATATTACCTGACCCGCCGATCCTAAACAATGAAGTAAAAAAATGTTTTCTTTCAGCTCCCATTCTGTCCCATCATTAGCTTTTATATATGTTAAAGAGTCTTCTTTCCATCTGGCCTATGGAATAGGAGGCTCAATCTTGGCTTGTAGGCATTTTGCAGAAGGTTCAAACTGCATGGTAATGCCTTACTACAAATGTAACCTCTACTACTTAGTTACGTAATTCACAATATACGTTAATGGAACATTAATGCCAGGTATTTGTGTAGAGAAAAGTGTCTGTGTCACTTTAGCATGCTGGAAAATGTGCTTCGTTATCTTCTTTTCTTTATTTCTTTTATGAATTCTATATGGGTTCTGTATAAATTTAGGAACACCATAGTGCACCGTGCACATCGGCGTAGAAAATACGTTACGCTTGCACGCAAACTAAATGGCCTTGCACACAAATCCAAAATATTAACGGCAAACATCAAAATTGATGCATTGCGCAGCTGTGCTCATCGGCGTTTGTTTCATATATGCAACAGCCGTGCACATTGGCATGATTAGAAATGGTCCTATAATATAATATAATGCGCAGCTGTGCACATTGGTGTTCTGAAAAATGTTGATTTACCGAGATACAAAATGGCGCTTGTGTGAGTTGGAGTGCATGTGAAACGTGCTACGTAATGGCGCACGTGAAATGTCATTCCAGATGCACAGTCACGCAGCTGGGCGCCAAAGATGACAAGTTTCCTCATGTGAGCCTATCTCACTCAAAAATCCTCCTGTCTTGCTCCACCTCAAACATGTATCAGATCTCGCTCCACAGTACTCACGTGCCACCGTCCATGTCGTTTCAATGTGCTCTAGCCTCGTTCCACTGCACGAGACTGCAACCTCAAACGATAAGTAATTTGAAAAATGCAGAGGCCAAAATAGTCTGAAAATGAGTAAATCGCATGACCTTATCTCACGTTGCAAGTAATCCAGATGAAAAGAACAACTGATTAGAGGAATAAAATATTCTTCCTCCTTAGCAATGATGAGTAATCCAAATGGGTCCAAAAGCTCCAAAAAGACTGGCAGCACAACTAATCTGCCCTCATCCATTCTACAACGGAACTCAGAGAGGTGAAATGAGACCAGAGTTGAAAAAACACATAAGAAAGTCAAAGGGAACTACACATAATATTACAGATATTATTCATGAAGACCTCGATTCTATCTTAAAAGCCTAGTGTTGTCAATCCATAATTAACTTCACAACCAACCAGAAAAACATGTGGTCAGTTTGCATCCTAGATATATATAGGACAAGGATTCTTAGTAGTTCGACCTACAGAGACAAGTTACATAGGCATACATCCTGACCTCTTGTACCTTGACCATAAGCTAACTTTCAGTGCCAAAACTTTAATAAAATGTGTTTAAATAAAAAAAAGTTCACTCTCAATGTAGAATCTCAGGACAACTAGAGTAAATAACAGACAAATCTGGAATTTCAGGGGTACACCCAAAAGTCGGTAAGGATTCAGACCAAGAGTCAGGATAAGTCTACCAGGCGAAACAAAAATTAACACCCAACCTTAAAAAAAAAAATCTCTGATGACCAAATTATTCTACATGCGTAGTGCCAAATAACTCTTCACCCTCCCTATTTTCTCATCCCCTTGTCCATACAACAGTAATGAATGGAAACGTAACCTGTAAGAAACCAAATGTAGAAATGGTCAGCACATTCAGTGATCTTGTTGGTATACATAGTTGTTTCTATTAGGCTTTCTCTGACATCTTTAGCCCACCGGGTTACATTTCCACCCATTATTATTGTATAGACTAGGTAGACATAGGCGTGTACTCACTATCGATGTTATCTATTGTTCAGCCACTTGTTTTGATTTTCTTCATAAGACTACTTGTTCTGTTATATTACAGATGTATCATGTTGTTAACATTAATCTTGGTAAGAAGTGTTTTAGAGTGTATATAGCCCCTTGGCACTTGTTGGAATATTGGATTTTTCTACCAAGGTCACCTATATATTATTCTTTTGATTGATCCACGTGTGTGAAGAGTTTTCGCCTGATTTGACTTGTTTTTTTACACAAATCAAACATACTTCTCTACACTATACTATATTTGGCATACACACATACAGAAATAATGGTTTCATTAAATATTTTGTCCTTGTTAAAGGTCTACCCTTGCTGTTTCTGAACACCGAGTTCTGAGGATGGTTTCATGCACTGATACCACAAGAGACTGAAATAGAAATATTGATGGCTATACCACATCAGCTTAACTGACACATGGTGCTGTCCATGCAGGATCTATATATTTTAGGAGCTTATCTGTGACTATGTTGTGGATACACTAACAAAGGCCCCTACATAGTGATGGACATAATTGCTTAACCAGCCTTAGTTTGTGTGCTGTGGTTTCGACCCTGTGCTCAATGTAATGTTATCATTATTTGAGAATTTTGTATTGAAAAATTGATTGTTTTAATAAACTGCCTTACTGTTTTACACTCATCTGACAGAGTCCACCTACATAATATACTCAGAGGTTAACTAAATATTTGTATTGCACTTTTAACTGATTTTATTTGGTTTGCTTTCAGCTGAGATCAATCCTTAAGCAGTTGATATAAAAACGTTCCTTCAGCAGCTTCTTCCTTGCATTCTGTTAGTACATACACAATCTTGCGGGCGATTATCTGTTAGAGACTTCAGGTTGCAGATTCCTTACCTTAGAATTTTCCCCAGGCATCTGTCTGGATCTGGGGATTTTTCTTCAAGCAGTACCCTTGCGCACCGTTAGGTGCCATCTGTCAACTCCATGTCCGTCGTTGGTGTTGTGGTCGCCAGATATATCGCGGGACGTCCAGAGGCGCTCCCTGGCACGCTGACGTCAGTTCTTTTCTTTCCGCACTGGCCTACGTGAAGATCCGAAGAGAGCTGCCCTTACAGGCACTTTTTGACTGGCCTTTCTACTTTTTGTCACAGTTTTTTTTACTTCTAGTACGTCGAGATGTCATCTAGGAAGACCGGCTTTAAGCCCTGCGACTCCTGTCACCGCATGATGTCAGTGACAGATCTGCACCTGGTGTGTCTGTGGTGCTTGGAGTGCGACCACCACCTGAAGTTGTGCTCCGAATGCAGGTCCATGAACCCGAAGGCTTTGAGGGAGCAGTCCCTAAAGCTGGTCGCTGTCTGACATCTGGCTCCGGATCGCTCCTGGTCGAGAGGAAGGTCCCGAGACCGCTCACGGAGTCATCATCATTCCTCGTCCTTTCTAATTGTCAGGACATTCGGGTAAGCACAAGAAGAGGTGGAAGAAGCACAAGTGTTCATCGACTTAACCCCGTTGGTTGGACGACGCAACGCTGGAAAAGGAGCGTCTTTGCTCCAGGCCTCCATCTTCGGACCCTGATTCTGCTCCACGCCTCCCCGAGTTTCTGAGAGCCGGAACTACCACTGCCCAATTGAAGGAATTTTAGGAAGCCATGCACCTCATCTTTATGGAGCGTGGCCCTGTTGGGGAGCCTTTGGGCCCTGCAGGGTTGGAAGGGGCCCTTTTGGGTTCTGCGCCAGCTACTGTGGCCTCTGCTCCAAGGGGCACCCAGGGATCCGCTTCCGGATCCAAACCGGTGTTGGTCGTACCATTGTGACCTTCCCCGACGACTGTTCCGGCGTCGACGCTCTTGACGTTGCCTGGGCCCACGGGTGTTGTTGATCCCATACTCATCGCTGACTCTGACCCGGCGGAGGCTTTGGTCCTTAGATTAGTTCCTGACCCTTATTTTTATGGGTAAGATGACAGTGTGGAGGAGTTGGTGGACCCTTTAGATTTCCAGCTTGAAGACCCTATGGACTGGGCTCAGGAACTCGGTGAAGCCAGCGGTCTGGATACCTCCCCTGATGCTGGTATGCTTTCTCCCCCTACCGTGGCTACAGAGGAGGGGGCTTCTTACTCCATGGTGGTGCAAAGAGCGGACGTGGTCTTGGGCCTCGAGCTGCCTTTGGAGGCTGGCAGGGCCAATCTCCTGACTGAGGTGCTTCAGCCTAGGGCTTCCACATCGAACCCCTTTTGCCCTTCAATGAAGCCTTCACGGATGTCCTGCTGGAGACCTGGTTCAAACCCAGCACAAGGGCTCCAGTTAGTAGGATAATAGCCTGTCACCATAGGCCTGTGCCTAACAACCAGGGCTTCCTGACCCAAATCCGCACCCCGAGAGCTTGGTCATCCAAGCCTCAACGTCCCATGGCACGTTACCTTCTGCTCGCCCAGATAAGGAATCTCCAGAGGCTGGACCACCTTTAGAAAAGAAGCTGTTTTCTTTCTCCAGCCTGGCATTGCAGTCAGTGAAAACCGCATGCCTTTTGGACCACTACACCAATACTTTATGGGACATGGTCGTGCAAGTGCTGCCACAGGTCCCAGATGAGGTCTGGGTCATTCTCTCACAGGCTGTTGCTGATGGAAAAGGCGCATCGACGTGGGCTGGATACGATCGACTCACTGGGCAGATCGGTTGCTTCAAAAGTGACCTTGAGGCACTATGCCTGGTTAAGGACACCTGGCTTTTCAGGGGATGTCACATCTACTTTGATGGACATGTGCTTTGATGGCACCCATCTCTTCAGTGTCAAAGCAGACTCTGAGCTCGAGCTCTTTAAGGAGTCCCAGGCTACAGCCTGATCCCTTGGCTTCGCTGTTGCCACTCGCCCCCTTCAGTTTGCTTTTCGCCCCTTTCGTGGCTACGTAAGAGGAGCCCAGCCATGTCCGTTCCCCACCAGCCAACGTGCAGTGCATGCTGTTCAGCATTTGCGTGGCCTAGGACATGGTATCCAGCGTTCGTGTGGATCATGGAGCCAGCGGTCTACCACCCCTACTCAGCTGCAGCCTCCACACCTTCCTAGTCAGGCACTTCCCCAACAGGGACCGGTTGTGGCAGGATTTGTTATCATCTGCCCCGCTGGAACACCATCACGTCAGACAGGTGAGTTTTGCAAAATGTCCAAAGGGGCTACTCTCTCCCCTCCATGCTTCCATCCTACGATAGGATGACAGAGGATTACTTGACGCTTCTCCGAGAGGAGGTTACAGCTCTCTTGGCCAAGGGAGCCATAGATAGGGATACTGTACCAGTAGTAAGTTGTGCTTATTATTCCAGCTACTTTCTGGTGCCCAAAAAGGAAAAGGGCCCTCCACCCTATCCCTGACCTAAGAACCTTCAATTTCTTCCTCGGGAAGTTCAAAATGCTCTTATCTCCTATCTGTCCTGGACCCAGGAGACTGGATGGTAGCGTTGGACTCGCAGGATGCAGATTTCTAAATTCCCGTCCTGCCTACCCACAGACGTTACTTCACCGTGCTCTCTTTTGGCCTTACCAGTGGCCCTTGGGTGTTCACCAAAGTGATGGTGGTGGTCACAACTCATCTGTTCAGGTTAGGGGTTTCAGTCTTCCCCTACCTCGAAGACTGGCTGTGAAAGGTGGGCTCGCTCCAGGGAGTTGTCTCATCACCTCCAGACTACGGCGGACCTCCTGCATTCTCTGTTGTACACTATAAAAGCTGCTGAAGTCACACCTGATTCCCTCTCAGACGCTCCCTTGCATCGTAACTGTTCTGGACACAATGCATTTTCGGGCCTATCCCCCGGGCGGCAAGTCCAGGATATTCAGGCTACGATACCAATCTTTCAGCCTCAAACCTGGATTTCTTTGAGAATGACTGAGGCTGCTGGACCTCATGGCCTCCTGCATCCTGCTGGTGACTCATGCCAGATGGCATATGCGGGCTCTGCAGTGGGACCTGAAGTTTCAGTGGGCACAGCATCAGGGGAATCTCTCCGGCATGGTCCAGATCTCGGAGGGGACTGCGCAAGATCTGCAGTAGTGGCTTTTGAACCGCAATTGAGTTAGAGGCAGATCCCTCTCCTTTCCCCAACCAGATGTGGCTGTAGTGACAGATGCGTCACTCCTGGGATGGGGCGGCCACGTGGGAGAGGCAGAGATCAGAGGAGCCTGGTCTCCGCCGGAGTCCGAGCACTGTAGGAGGCTGGACTGGCTTGTAGTGAGTACCAAGGGGTACTTGCACCTTGCACCAGGCCCAGTTATCCCTTATTAGTGTATAGGGTGTCTAGCAGCTTAGGCTGATAGATAATGGTAGCTTAGCAGAGCAGCTTAGGCTGAACTAGGAGACGTGTGAAGCTACTACAGTACCACTTAGTGTCGTATGCACAATATCATAAGAAAACACAATACACAGTTATACTAAAAATAAAGGTACTTTATTTTTATGACAATATGCCAAAGTATCTTAGAGTGTACCCTCAGTGAGAGGATAGGAAATATACACAAGATATATATACACAATAGCAAAAATATGCAGTATAGTCTTAGAAAACAGTGCAAACAATGTATAGTTACAATAGGATGCAATGGGGAAACATAGGGATAGGGGCAACACAAACCATATACTCCAAAAGTGGAATGCGAACCACGAATGGACCCCCAACCTATGTGACCTTGTAGAGGGTCGCTGGGACTATTAGAAAATAGTGAGAGTTAGAAAAATAACCCTCCCCAAGACCCTGAAAAGTGAGTGCAAAGTGCACTAAAGTTCCCCTAAGGACAAAATAGTCGTGTTAGAGGAATAATGCAGGAAAGACACAAACCAGCAATGCAACAACTGTGGATTTCCAATCTAGGGTACCTGTGGAACAAGGGGACCAAGTCCAAAAGTCACAAGCAAGTCGGAGATGGGCAGATGCCCAGGAAATGCCAGCTGCGGGTGCAAAGAAGCTTCGACTGGACAGAAGAAGCTGAGGTTTCTGCAGGAACGAAAAGGGCTAGAGACTTCCCCTTTGGTGGACGGATCCCTCTAGCCTTGGAGAGTCGTGCAGAAGTTTTTTCCCGACGAAAGAACGCCAACAAGCCTTGCTAGACGCAAATCGTGCATTTGGCGTTTTTGGACGCTGCTGGGGCCCAGGAGGGACCAGGAGGTCGCAAATTGGACCTGAAGAGAGAGGGGACGTCGAGCAAGACAGAGCCCTCCCTGAAGCAGGTAGCACCCGGAGAAGTGCCAGAAACAGGCACTACGAGGATGCGTGAAACGGTGCTCGCCGAAGTTGCACAAAGGAGTCCCACGTCGCCGGAGACCAACTTAGAAAGTCGTGCAATGCAGGTTAGAGTGCCGTGGACCCAGGCTTGGCTGTGCACAAAGGATTTCCGCCGGAAGTGCACAGGGGCCGGAGTAGCTGCAAAGTCGCGGTTCCCAGCAATGCAGCCCAGCGAGGTGAGGCAAGGACTTACCTCCACCAAACTTGGGCTGAAGAATCACTGGACTGTGGGGGTCACTTGGACAGCGTCGCTGGATTCGAGGGACCTCGCTCGTCGTGCTGAGAGGAGACCCAAGGGACCGGTAATGCAGCTTTTTGGTGCCTGCGGTTGCAGGGGGAAGATTCCGTCGACCCACGGGAGATTTCTTCGGAGCTTCTGGTGCAGAGAGGAGGCAGGCTGCCCCCACAGCATGCACAAGCAGGAAAACAGTCGAGAAGGCGGCAGGATCAGCGTTACAGAGTTGCAGTAGTCGTCTTTGCTACTATGTTGCAGGTTTGCAGGCTTCCAGCGCGGTCAGCGGTCGATTCCTTATCAGAAGGTGAAGAGGGAGATGCAGAGGAACTCGGATGAGCTCGTGCATTCGTTATCTAAAGTTTCCCCAGAGACAGAGACCCTAAATAGCCAGAAAAGAGGGTTTGGCTACCTAGGAGAGAGGATAGGCTACTAACACCTGAAGGAGCCTATCAGCAGGAGTCTCTGACGTCACCTGGTGGCACTGGCCACTCAGAGCAGTCCAGTGTGCCAGCAGCACCTCTGTTTCCAAGATGGCAGAGGTCTGGAGCACACTGGAGGAGCTCTGGACACCTCCCAGGGGAGGTGCAGGTCAGGGGAGTGGTCACTCCCCTTTCCTTTGTCCAGTTTCGCGCCAGAGCAGGGGCTAAGGGGTCCCTGAACCGGTGTAGACTGGCTTATGCAGAATTGGGCACATCTGTGCCCAAGAAAGCATTTCCAGAGGCTGGGGGAGGCTTCTCCTCCCCTGCCTTCACACCATTTTCCAAAGGGAGAGGGTGTCACACCCTCTCTCAGAGGAAGTTCTTTGTTCTGCCATCCTGGGCCAGGCCTGGCTGGACCCCAGGAGGGCAGATGCCTATCTGAGGGGTTGGCAGCAGCAGCAGCTGCAGTGAAACCCCAGGAAGGGCAGTTTGGCAGTACCAGGGTCTGTGCTACAGACCACTGGGATCATGGGATTGTGCCAACTATGCCAGGATGGCATAGAGGGGGCAATTCCATGATCATAGACATGTTACATGGCCATATTCGGAGTTACCATTGTGAAGCTACATATAGGTAGTGACCTATATGTAGTGCACGCGTGTAATGGTGTCCCCGCACTCACAAAGTTCAGGGAATTGGCTCTGAACAATGTGGGGGCACCTTGGCTAGTGCCAGGGTGCCCTCACACTAAGTAACTTTGCACCTAACCTTTACCAGGTAAAGGTTAGACATATAGGTGACTTATAAGTTACTTAAGTGCAGTGTAAAATGGCTGTGAAATAACGTGGACGTTATTTCACTCAGGCTGCAGTGGCAGGCCTGTGTAAGAATTGTCAGAGCTCCCTATGGGTGGCAAAAGAAATGCTGCAGCCCATAGGGATCTCCTGGAACCCCAATACCCTGGGTACCTCAGTACCATATACTAGGGAATTATAAGGGTGTTCCAGTAAGCCAATGTAAATTGGTAAAAATGGTCACTAGCCTGTTAGTGACAATTTGGAAAGAAATGAGAGAGCATAACCACTGAGGTTCTGATTAGCAGAGCATCAGTGAGACAGTTAGTCACTACACAGGTAACACATTCAGGCACACTTATGAGCACTGGGGCCTTGGGTTACCAGGGTCCCAGTGACACATACAACTAAAACAACATATATACAGTGAGAAATGGGGGTAACATGCCAGGCAAGATGGTACTTTCCTACACAACCCCCCCCCCCCCAAATGAAGGACAATAAGACTAGCCATGACCTGATGAGTCTTCATTGTCTAAGTGGAAATATCTGGAGAGTCCATCTGCATTGGAGTGGCTTCTCCCAGGTCTATGTTCCACTGTATAGTCCATTCCCTGTAGGGATATGGACCACCTCAACAATTTAGGATTTTCACCTTTCATTTGTTTTAGCCAAAGTAGAGGTTTGTGGTCTGTCTGAACAATGAAGTGAGTGCCAAACAGGTATGGCCTCAACTTCTTCAGAGCCCAGACCACAGCAAAGGCCTCCCTCTCAATGGCAGACCAACGCTTTTCTCTAGGGGTCAACCTTCTACTAATAAAAGCAACAGGTTGATCCTGGCCCTCAGAATTAAGTTGTGATAGGACTGCCCCTACTCCTAATTCAGATGCATCAGTCTGGACATAGAATTTTTTAGAGTAACAAGGGCTTTTCAGGACAGGTGCAGAGCACATGGCCTGCTTCAGCTCCTCAAAAGCTTTCTGACAGCTTGCTGTCCATAATACCTTTTTAGGCATTTTCTTTGATGTGAGGTCATTAAG
Source organism: Pleurodeles waltl (assembly GCF_031143425.1). NCBI lineage: Eukaryota > Metazoa > Chordata > Amphibia > Caudata > Salamandridae > Pleurodeles > Pleurodeles waltl. Next base: position 544,529,979 of record NC_090440.1, on the reverse strand, counting down.
AGGGGCTGCAATGGAGCCATAGTTCTTAATGAACCTCCTGTAGTACCCAGTGAGGCCTAGGAAGGCTCTCACCTGAGTCTGAGTGGTAGGGGGAACCCAATCAATAATTGTTTGGATTTTCCCCTGAAGTGGTGCAATCTGTTCCCCACCAACAAGGTGTCCCAGATAAACCACCTTACCCTGCCCTATCTGGCACTTTGAAGCCTTGATAGTGAGGCCTGCCTTTTGCAGAGCCTCCAAAACTTTCCATAGGTGGACCAGGTGATCATCCCAGCTGGAGCTAAAGACAGCTATATCGTCCAAATATGCTGCACTGAAAGCTTCCAGCCCTTGCAGGACTGTGTTCACCAACCTCTGAAAAGTGGCAGGTGCATTTTTCAAACCAAAAGGCATTACAGTAAACTGGTAATGTCCTCCAATGGTAGAAAATGCAGTCTTAGGTTTAGCATCTTCTGACAATTTGATCTGCCAATACCCTGCAGTCAAATCAAAAGTGCTTAGATACTTGGCAGATGCCAGTGTATCTATGAGCTCATCTGCCCTGGGTATAGGGTGAGCATCAGTTTTGGTTACCAAGTTGAGACCTCTATAGTCTACACAAAACCTCATTTCCTTCTTTCCATCTTTAGAATTGGGTTTTGGTACCAGTACCACAGGAGAAGCCCATGGACTGTCGGAGTGCTCAACCACTCCTAGTTCCAACATTTTCTGAACTTCTTGCTTTATGCAGTCCCTGACATGGTCAGGCTGCCTATAGATCTTACTTTTGACAGGTAAACTGTCTCCAGTATCTATAGTGTGCTCACACCAAGAAGTGGTGCCTGGCACAGTAGAGAAGAGTTCTGAAAATTGTCCTAGGAGATTTATGCAATTATCTTTCTGCTCAGCAGTAAGACAATCAGCCAAAACTACACCTTCCACAAGAGCATCTTGTTCTGTGGAAGAGAAGAGATCAGGTAGAGGATCACTGTCTTCTTCCTGTCCCTCATCAGTTGCCATGAGCAGGGTGAGATCAGCCCTGTCATAGTAGGGTTTCAGGCGGTTGACATGGAGCACCCTAAGGGGACTCCTGGCAGTGCCTAAGTCAACCAAGTAGGTGACTTCACCCTTCTTTTCAACAATTGTGTGGGGTCCACTCCATTTATCTTGGAGTGCTCTTGGGGCCACAGGCTCCAAGACCCACACTTTCTGCCCTGGTTGGTACTGAACCAAAACAGCCTTCTGATCATGCCATTGCTTCTGGAGCTCTTGGCTGGCCTGAAGGTTTTTACTGGCCTTTTTCATGTACTCAGCCATCCTTGATCTGAGGCCAAGTACATAATCCACAATATCCTGCTTAGGAGCTTTTAAAGGTTGTTCCCAACCCTCCTTTACAAGTGTGAGTGGACCCCTAACAAGGTGTCCAAAAAGAAGTTAAAAGGGGCTGAAGCCCACTCCTTTCTGGGGTACCTCCCTGTAGGCAAAAAGGAGGCATGGTAGAAGGATATCCCATCTCCTGCGGAGTTTTTCAGGGAGACCCATAATCATGCCTTTGAGAGTTTTATTAAATCTCTCCACCAGTCCATTTGTTTGTGGATGATAGGGTGTTGTGAACTTGTATGTTACACCACACTCCTTCCACATGGCCTTTAAGTATGCAGACATGAAATTGCTTCCTCTGTCTGATACTACTTCCTTTGGGAAGCCCACCCTGGAAAATATTCCTAGGAGGGCTTTTGCCACTGCAGGAGCTGTAGTGGTCCTTAAAGGAATTGCTTCAGGATATCTTGTGGCATGGTCCACTACCACTAAGATAAACCTATTGCCTGAAGCAGTAGGAGGGTCAAGGGGGCCAACTATGTCAACCCCTACCCTTTCAAAGGGAACCCCAACCACAGGCAGTGGGATAAGGGGTGCCTTTGGAGTGCCACCTGTTTTGCCACTGGCTTGACAGGTTTCACAGGACTTGCAAAATTCTTTTGTGTCCTCAGACATCCTAGGCCAATGAAACAGGGGAACAAGTCTGTCCCAAGTTTTCATTTGTCCTAGATGCCCAGCTAAGGGAATGTCATGTGCCAGTGTTAGGAGGAACTTTCTGTACTCCTGAGGGATCACTAATCTCCTGGCAGCTCCAGGTTTAGGATCCCTATGCTCAGTGTACAAGAGGTTGTCCTCCCAGTAAACTCTGTGAGAGTCACTGACATCCCCATTAGCCTGTTTGACAGCTTGCTGTCTGAGACCCTCTAATGTGGGACAGGTTTGCTGTGCCACACTCAGCTCCTCTCTGGCAGGCCCCCCTTCACCCAAAAGCTCAGCAGTGTCTGCTTCCAGCTCCTCTGGTGTAGGTTCTGCACAGGGAGGGAATTCTTCTTCCTCAGAAGTAGAATCCACTGTAGAGGGAGGGATAGTAGGAAGTGGTTTGCTTCTACTAGCCCTAGCTTTAGGGAGCACTTGGTCCATTGTTCCAGGATCCAAGCTTCCCTGTCCTTTTTGCTTTTTGGCCTGAGCCCTTGGCAAAGCAAAAATATGCCCTGGGATGCCCAGCATTGCTGCATGGGCCTCCAACTCCACATCTGACCAAGCTGATGTCTCCAAATCATTCCCTAATAGACAGTCTACAGGTAAATCTGAAGCTACCACAACTTTCTTTGGACCAGTTACCCCCCCCCCAGTTGAGATTTACAACAGCCATGGGGTGGCTTTGTGTTATGTTGTGAGCATCGGTTACTTGGTACTGGTGTCCAAGTATGTGTTGTTCAGTCTGCACCAGTTTCTCAATCACCATTGTGACACTGGCACCTGTGTCCCTGTAGGCCTGGACCTCAACACCATTTATTAGGGTTAGTTGCTTGTACTTCTCCAAGTTATGGGGGCAAGCAACCAAAGTGGCTAAATCAATAGCCCCTTCAGAGACTAAAGTAGCCTCTGTGGTCTCCCTAATCAGACCAACCCCAACTAAATTACCAAAAGTGAGCCCAGCTACTCCCTTGGATTGGCTATTAGTAGGTTTGCTCCCACCACCACTGCTATTAGTAGGGACACTAGGTGTAGCAGTAGGGGTTGTAGTGGTAGGAGCTGTGGTGCCTTTCTTTGGACAACTGGGATCTGTTGTCCAATGGCCTTTTATTTTACATAAATAGCACCATGGTTTCTTTTCCTTGTTCTGATTAAAGGAGGATTTGGGCCCACCACCCCCACCAGAGTGTTTTTGTGGGCCTGATGAAGACTCATTTTTAGATTTGTCCCCACCCTTGTCAGAAGACTTACCATCCTTCTTTTTGTTGCCATCTTTGTCACCCCCTGTATGAACTTTTCTGTTCACTCTTGTTCTGACCCATTTGTCTGCCTTCTTTCCCAATTCTTGGGGAGAGGTCAGATCAGAGTCCACCAAGTACTGGTGCAACAAATCAGACACACAATTATTAAGAATATGCTCTCTCAGGATCAAGTTATACAGGCTGTCATAATCAGTAACTTTACTGCCATGTAACCACCCCTCCAAGGCCTTCACTGCCTGGTCAATGAAATCAACCCAGTCTTGTGAAGACTCCTTTTTGGTCTCTCTGAACTTTATCCTGTACTGTTCAGTGGTTAAGCCATAACCATCCAAGAGTGCATTCTTAAGAACTTGGAAATTATTAGCATCATCTTCTTTCACAGTAAGGAGCCTATCCCTACCTTTTCCACTAAATGATAGCCATAGGATAGCAGCCCACTGCCTTTGAGGGACATCCTGTACAACACAGGCCCTCTCAAGTGCAGCAAACCACTTGTTAATGTCATCCCCCTCCTTATAAGGGGGAACTATCTTGTGCAGATTCCTGGAATCATGCTCTTTTGCAGGATGACTATGGGGAATACTGCTGCTGCCACCATGGGTATCTAAACCCAACTTCTGTCTTTCCTTCTCTAATTCAAAAGACTGTCTATCCAAATCCAGCTGTTGCTTTTTAAGCTTCAGTCTGGTTTGTTCCACCCTCAACTTATTGAGTTCCCTCTCTAACATTCTGTCATCAGGGTTGGTGGGAGGGACATTTCTAGAAACAGAGCTATGATGGGAATGAACAGAAGGAGACCTGTCCCTTACAGAAGCCAACTTAACAGCTTGGTTTACAGAAACATTACTACAAGAATGGTGTGAATAAATGCTTTTGCTATGATGTGAGACCATACTATTTTTTTGGTGTGGCTCATCATCATTACCATCTATGCTAGATTGTCTAGTAATGGGCAGGCTAGAAAGTTTCTTTCCTGAATCTTTTCCTGGGGGAGTCCCTGAATCAGATTGGGAACTATTAGGTACTTTTTCAACAGATGGGGCACCTATGGCCTTATCCTGTTCTCTAAGCATGTTAATTAACAGTTCCAAGGCAGGATTCTTCCCTACACTCACACCTCTCTCTATACAGAGACTCCTTGCTCTTTTCCAGCTAAGGTTGTCATATGCAAGTTTGGACAGATCAACACTTTGGCCTGTGCCAGACATTTTTTAGAGAGAGTTAAAGTGATAGAAAAAGAGAACAAAGTTTTCAGAACTTTTTGGAAAGACAGAAAAAACTTTTTAAACTTTTAAGAACTTTTTGAAAGTTTAGAAGTACTTTTCAGTACTTAGAAAAGAGTGAAAAGAGGAAATGCAAAACTTTTTGGCTATGTGTATATACACTGACCTTGTTTTGTATATTTTTCTCTTATGAAAAGTACAATGACAAGAGTGGTAAGTAGTCTCAAGCACTTATCCCACCACTGCACAACCAATGTAGGAGGCTGGACTGGCTTGTAGTGAGTACCAAGGGGTACTTGCACCTTGCACCAGGCCCAGTTATCCCTTATTAGTGTATAGGGTGTCTAGCAGCTTAGGCTGATAGATAATGGTAGCTTAGCAGAGCAGCTTAGGCTGAACTAGGAGACGTGTGAAGCTACTACAGTACCACTTAGTGTCATATGCACAATATCATAAGAAAACACAATACACAGTTATACTAAAAATAAAGGTACTTTATTTTTATGACAATATGCCAAAGTATCTTAGAGTGTACCCTCAGTGAGAGGATAGGAAATATACACAAGATATATATACACAATAGCAAAAATATGCAGTATAGTCTTAGAAAACAGTGCAAACAATGTATAGTTACAATAGGATGCAATGGGGAAACATAGGGATAGGGGCAACACAAACCATATACTCCAAAAGTGGAATGCGAACCACGAATGGACCCCCAACCTATGTGACCTTGTAGAGGGTCGCTGGGACTATTAGAAAATAGTGAGAGTTAGAAAAATAACCCTCCCCAAGACCCTGAAAAGTGAGTGCAAAGTGCACTAAAGTTCCCCTAAGGACAAAATAGTCGTGTTAGAGGAATAATGCAGGAAAGACACAAACCAGCAATGCAACAACTGTGGATTTACAATCTAGGGTACCTGTGGAACAAGGGGACCAAGTCCAAAAGTCACAAGCAAGTCGGAGATGGGCAGATGCCCAGGAAATGCCAGCTGCGGGTGCAAAGAAGCTTCGACTGGACAGAAGAAGCTGAGGTTTCTGCAGGAACGAAAAGGGCTAGAGACTTCCCCTTTGGTGGACGGATCCCTCTCGCCTTGGAGAGTCGTGCAGAAGTGTTTTCCCGCCGAAAGAACGCCAACAAGCCTTGCTAGACGCAAATCGTGCGTTTGGCGTTTTTGGACGCTGCTGGGGCCCAGGAGGGACCAGGAGGTCACAAATTGGACCTGAAGAGAGAGGGGACGTCGAGCAAGACAAAGAGCCCTCCCTGAAGCAGGTAGCACCCGGAGAAGTGCCAGAAACAGGCACTACGAGGATGCGTGAAACGGTGCTCGCCGAAGTTGCACAAAGGAGTCCCACGTCGCCGGAGACCAACTTAGAAAGTCGTGCAATGCAGGTTAGAGTGCCGTGGACCCAGGCTTGGCTGTGCACAAAGGATTTCCGCCGGAAGTGCACAGGGGCCGGAGTAGCTGCAAAGTCGCGGTTCCCAGCAATGCAGCCCAGCGAGGTGAGGCAAGGACTTACCTCCACCAAACTTGGGCTGAAGAATCACTGGACTGTGGGGGTCACTTGGACAGCGTCGCTGGATTCGAGGGACCTCGCTCGTCGTGCTGAGAGGAGACCCAAGGGACCGGTAATGCAGCTTTTTGGTGCCTGCGGTTGCAGGGGGAAGATTCCGTCGACCCACGGGAGATTTCTTCAGAGCTTCTGGTGCAGAGAGGAGGCAGGCTACCCCCACAGCATGCACAAGCAGGAAAACAGTCGAGAAGCCGGCAGGATCAGCGTTACAGAGTTGCAGTAGTCGTCTTTGCTACTATGTTGCAGGTTTGCAGGCTTCCAGCGCGGTCAGCGGTCGATTCCTTATCAGAAGGTGAAGAGGGAGATGCAGAGGAACTCGGATGAGCTCGTGCATTCGTTATCTAAAGTTTCCCCAGAGACAGAGACCCTAAATAGCCAGAAAAGAGGGTTTGGCTACCTAGGAGAGAGGATAGGCTACTAACACCTGAAGGAGCCTATCAGCAGGAGTCTCTGACGTCACCTGGTGGCACTGGCCACTCAGAGCAGTCCAGTGTGCCAGCAGCACCTCTGTTTCCAAGATGGCAGAGGTCTGGAGCACACTGGAGGAGCTCTGGACACCTCCCAGGGGAGGTGCAGGTCAGGGGAGTGGTCACTCCCCTTTCCTTTGTCCAGTTTCGCGCCAGAGCAGGGGCTAAGGGGTCCCTGAACCGGTGTAGACTGGCTTATGCAGAATTGGGCACATCTGTGCCCAAGAAAGCATTTCCAGAGGCTGGGGGAGGCTACTCCTCCCCTGCCTTCACACCATTTTCCAAAGGGAGAGGGTGTCACACCCTCTCTCAGAGGAAGTTCTTTGTTCTGCCATCCTGGGCCAGGCCTGGCTGGACCCCAGGAGGGCAGATGCCTGTCTGAGGGGTTGGCAGCAGCAGCAGCTGCAGTGAAACCCCAGGAAGGGCAGTTTGGCAGTACCAGGGTCTGTGCTACAGACCACTGGGATCATGGGATTGTGCCAACTATGCCAGGATGGCATAGAGGGGGCAATTCCATGATCATAGACATGTTACATGGCCATATTCGGAGTTACCATTGTGAAGCTACATATAGGTAGTGACCTATATGTAGTGCACGCGTGTAATGGTGTCCCCGCACTCACAAAGTTCAGGGAATTGGCTCTGAACAATGTGGGGGCACCTTGGCTAGTGCCAGGGTGCCCTCACACTAAGTAACTTTGCACCTAACCTTTACCAGGTAAAGGTTAGACATATAGGTGACTTATAAGTTAGTTAAGTGCAGTGTAAAATGGCTGTGAAATAACGTGGACGTTATTTCACTCAGGCTGCAGTGGCAGGCCTGTGTAAGAATTGTCAGAGCTCCCTATGGGTGGCAAAAGAAATGCTGCAACCCATAGGGATCTCCTGGAACCCCAATACCCTGGGTACCTCAGTACCATATACTAGGGAATTATAACGGTGTTCCAGTAAGCCAATGTAAATTGGTAAAAATGGTCACTAGCCTGTTAGTGACAATTTGGAAAGAAATGAGAGAGCATAACCACTGAGGTTCTGATTAGCAGAGCATCAGTGAGACAGTTAGTCACTACACAGGTAACACATTCAGGCACACTTATGAGCACTGGGGCCCTGGGTTACCAGGGTCCCAGTGACACATACAACTAAAACAACCTATATACAGTGAGAAATGGGGGTAACATGCCAGGCAAGATGGTACTTTCCTACAAGCACCATATCAACTTTTTTGAGCCCATAGTGATCTGACTGGCATTGAAAGCATTTCTTCTCTCTCTCAAAGGGAAAGTGATGCAGGTGTTCATGGACAACACCACCACCATGTGGTACTGCAACAAGCAGGGTGGGGTGGGGTCGTGGACCCTTTGTCAGGAGACTACCACCCCCTCTGGACATGGATGGAACATCAGGGCATATCCCTGGTGGTTTAACATCTTGCGGGCTCTCTGAACATCAGAGTGGATGAACGCAGCCGTCGGTGCCTGGCCGATGACGAATGGAGTGTCCATCCGGAGGTGGCGCAAGATCTCGTTTAGCAGTGGGGAGAGCCTTGGTTAGATCTGTTCGTCTCCGCAGAGAACGTGCAACGTCAGCAATTTTGCGCGTTGTTTCCAAGGCGGCACTCGCTTGGTGACGCTTTTCGTCTCGAGTGATGCTCAGGTTTCCTTTACACCAATACCACTTCTGCCCAGAGTTCTCAAGAAGATCAAGAACGACAAGGCCCAAGTCATTCTTGTGGCTCCATACTGGGCACGAAGAGTATGGTATCCCGAGCTATTGAACATGGCCATTGATCCTCCAATCAGGCTGCACCTTCAAGAGGATCTTCTGTTGCAGCAGCAGGAAATTATTCTCCACCCGAACCTGTTCAGTCTCCGCCTTCTTGCATGGAGATTGAGCAACAGTAGTTGACAGCTTTTGACCTTCTGCCCGAAGTCTGTAATGTTATCTTGCCAGCCAGGCATCCCTCCACCAAAAAGGTATATGCCTATCGGTGGAACAAATTTGTGGCATGGTGTACAGACAAGTCTGTTGTCCCCCTCTCTCCCCCTCTCTGCCCCTCTTTCTGAGGTTCTTTCATGGCCCTGCAAAACTATGCTCTGGGCACCCTAAAGGGTTATTTGTCTGCCATCTCGGCTTTCATCCGATTGCCTGAACAACTCTCCTTCCTTAAATCTACCAATGGTTGGACGATTACTTAAGGGCCTTACCCATCTCTTTCCTCTTTCCCCGTTCATAATACCCCAATGGGACTTGAACTTAGTCCTTAACTATCTAATGTGCGCTCCCTTTGAGCTGCTTCACAACTGCCCACTTTGCCTGCTTACTCTGAAAACAGTCTTCCTTGTGGTTATTATCTCTGCCCGCACAGTAAGTTAGCTGTAGGCTCTTTCTTCAAAGCCACCTTTCATCTTCATCCACCCTGACAAGGTGGTGCTCCATACTAGGGCTTCCTCTCTGCCTACAGTGGTCACGCCCTTTCATGTAGGTCAATCAGTCACCTTGCCTACTTTGTATGCACCCTCCTGACCCCCCCATCCTTCTAAGGAAGAGGAGCAATTCCACTGTCTGGACCCAAAAAGAGCATTGCCGTTCTACCTTGATCGTGCAAGAGAGTTACGGGTGGATGATCAACTCTTTGTGGGTTGTGTGGGTGCGAAGAAAGGTCTGGCAGTGCAGAAGAGGACCATCCCTAGATGGGTAGTCCTCTGCATTCAAATGTGCTACGCATTGGCTAAAAAGCAACCTCCGGAGGGCTTGCGCGCTCATTCTACCAGAGCAACAGCTGCAACCACTGTGTTAGCATGCTGAGTTCCAGCCCTGGACATCTGCCAGGTAGCAACATTGGTGTCCTTGCACACGTTTACTAAACACTACTGCCTGGATAGTCAGTTCCCAAGGTTCGGATACTTTGCTTGTTCAGTCCTGCTGGACTTCCTAATATGATCTTGGTTTGCAGACCTGCCTCCGGAGATAGTAGTGCTTGAGTATCTATTCTAAGTTAAGGAGTCTGCAAGTAGAAGCATCTATCAGATGAGCAAGTTACTTACCTTTGATAATAAATTATCTGGTAGAGACATATTCTAGTTGTAGATTCCTTACTGCCCTATCCATCCTCCCTGCTCTGCAAACTGATTTCTAGGGACAGGGACTTCCCTTTCAGGGCCCTAGTTCTGGTGCACTAGAGTTAGTGTTCTTTATGGCTCTGCACTTCTGGCGTGGAAAGTTGTGAAAAGAAACTGACGTCTACGTGCCGGGTGGCGCCTATATACAACCCGCAACGTCATATTCAGCGACCACAGCACCAATAATGGACATAGTCAACCAACGCCACCAAAGGGCACACAAAGGTACTGCTTGAAGAAAAGGCTCCAGATCCAGACTAACGCCTGGGGGAAATTCAAAGGTAAGAAATCTGCAAGTAGAATATATCTCTATCAAATAATTAATTACCGAAGGTAAGTAACTTGTTCATTGGGTCGCTCTGTTTGGTGTTAAGCTCTGAACTCTATACAGTTGTGTTTGAGGTGGAGATAAGAGTAATATCTACACAAGGGGCGTATAGTAGATAAACATCCACAATTCATGTATTCAAGCTGGTGGATAGCCATCTGTTTTGGGTGACAGGGTAGTGGGTAGAGGTGGGGATGAGGTAATTGGAGCTCTGTGGGTAGTCACAAGATCCTTGTGAATAAGTTGAAAGTGCAGCGGCAAAAGTCATAAGGTTGGCTTGTAATTGGCATGCTGCCATGTTTTTTTTTTAAACATTGGTTCCCCAAAAGACTCAACTAACTACAAGTCCAATAGATGTGCTCCATGAGTTTGTATGCATTAAATGTAGACTCTGTGGCTCTACCAGTTATCGGATGCACTGTACTGACTGTGTGCTCAAATGGGGGCATTCATTGTCAGTTCTCAATATCACATCCTCGTACGTAGCTATGGAGTGACTTGCAGTCGTTTTTAGCTGGTCTTAGAGGTTCAACCTTTGGTTCACTACCAAAAGGATTCAGAGGGCCCAAACAATCCCCTTGTCCTTGCCTTACTTAGACGACATGTAAAACATGGGTGTGTTGTTTATAAGTCATAAATATATATTGTACATAGTCGGACCAGTAAAACCGGTGTAAGGTGGCTTGTGTTAATTCTGGATGCCTTGTGTCACTGCTACAAATATTAATTTACATCTAGTTTGTCTTTGTCCTCTTACATACATGTCAGCTTGGGCACCACATGAATGGTTGGCAGGAAATCTCTTTCCATCCTTACAAAGCCAGTTTCCCTTCTATTTCACTTAAACCTACAATTACCACTTTTCTGTTCTGTGCTATTATTTTGCATAGCAACCAGGAAAACAGTCTCAGAATTTCGGGCCTTCATATACAAACTACCTTCATCATAGTTAACCATCCTGACCTTTACCTGCTACTGGAAAAACCTATAAAAAGGGCAATGCCTGGTGGTAACACTTCTTTAACTGGAGGAAGGTTTTGAAGCTCACACTTTAACTCTTGTTAGCTCTAGCTTTATCAAGGACCCTAAAAATAGAATAAAGTCTGGCCCTCTGGGCCAGAGAAACTGTACTTTGTCTGGATTTTCAGGAGGTTCTATGTTCCTGTATAGAAAGAACATTTGCCAGGGACGGTACCTTGATGACGGTTGTTTGTCTTGAGGACCTGGACCAACTGTGGACTTTTGACTATCCTTGCTTCTACCACCAGTCCATAAAAAGACTCTGTAGTACTGGAGATGAGTCTGCCAGCGGATGACTCTAAACTACCTAAAAGAGAACCTTGCAAAATCTGAAATGTATCCTGGACCAAAACTTCCCCAAATCAGTGAGGCCTAAGCCCTGTCTGTAAGGGACTTTGCCCCTCTACGGACTATGTAGTGGGGTCTTAACTAACTCCTGTTTTTCCATCTCACTTCAAATATCTGGGGTATCAAAGGTTTTCTTTATTTTTTGTTATCCCTTTTTGAGCTTTGTCATAGCAAAGCTTAGTACCATGGCAATGTGCGCTTTCGTTCCATCATGCCTTTACTTTTGGAATTTCAAATATTTAGGACTTTCTGCCAGATCTGTTTCTTGTCCGCAATACATTGATAATGTGGCTGAAAAGGTGCGTTTTGGCTTCAGGAGATCTTATTCGTATCTCATCCAAAATAAGTGATCTGTTCTGGTGGCTGGTGCAGAAGAGGATTTCCTTTAAAGCTTGTTTTATGCATCAACATTTCTACTTTTGTGTCTCTTTTGGCTTGCAAATTTGGGGAGCATGTGCCCTCTTCCAGCCTTCATCCTGCATCTTAGTAGCTTTTGTCCTTAACTAAATTTAGGTGATGAAAATGGAGAGGCAGGTCCCTTAGAGCCCATGGCAACAGTCACTGAAAGTGATTGCTTTTCTCATCTTCAAAATAAAGATGAAAACATGGCGGTTAAACATTGCACCAATATTCAACCAACTGGAGTACCTTTTGATGTGGGTCAGTACCAGTAAGATGGAGTATTTCGTTTTAGAAATGCGTTTATGATAGAAGGTGAAGCTACACTGCCCAGAGAAGAGAGAAGCAGGCTCCTAATGAGTGGAAGGCCTTACTGACTGACATCTTCGTGGAAGATGACTTAAAAAAAAAAAAAGGAGGTACTGAGGAGCCATGAGAACCACACATCCTAGCTGGCCTGAGACAACAAAAAGATACTGTGAATCATCCTATATCGAAAAGCTGCTGTGACATTTGTGGTGAACCTGTGCTGTCTCCTACCTGCTCAGTATCTCCACGGAAGCCACATCTATGTCCATAGAACCCTAGAGCAAGAATCTGAGGTTTTCTTCTGCCCAATTCTTCTTTAACCCAATGTTTTTACCTGGCTGTGGCAAATTGTCCTCAGAGAGAACCATTTGAATTGTTACTCTTCCTTTCAGGTCAAGAGATGTAGACGCTTGATGTTGTGGTTGAGCCATGACCCTTCATTACGCCTCCCTGTGAGAAATAGGCCAGTTTGTGACCGTCCTATAGGGGGCCCTTTTCTTTTTTAAATATGGGTGCTAGAGTTTTGGATCTAAAGGAGACACCTTGGTGGGTGCCTTCACCACTACACTTCCTTTCAGGACTTTGTGGGAGTCATTGGGTCCTTAACTTATTTTAGTAGTGAACTGCATCCTGCTAGACTGGATTACTGGATCCAAGGTAGTGTTTTTTAGCTAGACTCAAGACTAATGACCATGACTTTGTGGCACTCTGAATGCTGAAAGACTTAGGCGGGACTTCTACCCCAGGATTGGATGGTTGGTTATTTGGTGGTTAAACATAGTTCTAGTGCAACAGATGTTCAAAGGCTCCCAATTTCAAACATCACTGCACCGCCCACTAAGCCACCTGCACACTCACCTTTTGCCACAATGTTTATCCAAACTTCTTTTAAAGTTTCATGGTGTTTTACTCGACTAGCCTTTGTGAAATAAATGTATCATTTGTGTCAGTTGGAAGCCTTGTTCATTTATTGAAGGCAATATTACTATTTGTGCATCTACAGTAATATGACTTTCAAAATGTAAGTAAACATGCTTATAGAAGGCTTGTAATTTTTTATCAAATTAAAAAGCAGCTTCTGAATCCAAAAGAGCGTGCCATACACTGATCCTAAGGTTTTCCTCCATGTTTCTCTGTACACTGATTGTGACTGAAAAAATCTAGGAAACAAAACCAACAGATGGTTCAAGGCAGAAGTGGCCAGGATAACATGGTAATAAATGGCACTACTGGACAAACCAGATACTGGAGCAGAGTCTGCTCGATACAAAACCCTCATCAATAACACCAGATTGTCTCCTCCGACTTAGGAACTCCTAGGTAAATTAAATAGGTCCTCACAAAGCTGTTGAATAAGAAGCTGCCTTGATGTGTTCCAGAGAAGTTGGGATATAAGCGGAGCTACACCTAATTTAATGGAAAATTATACTCACATCTGATTAGCACATTCGCAGATGCTTGAAGCTGAGATAATTTAATCCTCTGTTAGAAATGTCGGTTGGAAGAAGGCCTTTTCCTACATACAAAGGTAGTAGAGATTTATTCCCAGTTAGGTCCACTTGTATTTCCAATAGTTCATCTGTTTTGCACACTAGGATTTGTGTGACAGACGGAGACGTGGCTGGGGAATTAAGAAACCAGATATGTCCTACAAAAGTAAAATAGGCAGAAACCATTGCTCAGCAAACGGAAGAGAAAACAATACTTTACGAAAGTATTTGGTGTCCCTTGAAATTCGTGAAGGTTTGGCAGGCCAAGAGAAATTATTATGGCCAGGGTGATATGGATTGGCATCGCCTCGGAGAGCACTGACTGCATGAACCCGCAGTTTGATGATGAAAGATCAAACGAGCTATTTAGAAAGTCAGTATATAGATAGGTCCTGCAATATTCACATAGTTGCCTCAATTGTAATATTTATATTAACTGACGCTGCTATCTCTTTAAGAGATAAAAAAAAACAGTTTAAACAAAAAAATAAATAAAACTAGAATGTCGTCAGTGGGAACGTCTATGTAAGAAATCACTGCGGAAGGAGGAACATATCTACTGTAAAATATGTAGAAGACCCATTTCCTGTTTGGAAGCCTGTGCAAGCAAACAAGGGCAGCAGTATTTGGCCTCCAAACCTGAAGCTCAGTGTACAGCAAAATTTTAGATACGTTGCTATGTCCGAATTTGATATTGTGGGAGCTCCAAATAGATTGATTTATAATAATTGAGACCAGAGGCAGCAATTGCATTCAATATTTTGTTTCTCTGCAGTGAACTGGAAGATAAGACATTAAAAAATGTAGCTGAAAAAGGCAAGCTGTTCCTATTGTCTCGATTTGTTGAGAGAGAGAAAGAGTAGTGTCAGTTTTTTCTCCAAGATCTTTCACATGTGAAACGGGAACAGGTATTGTGCCCAGATCCTCTTGCCAAAGACTCAGATGGCCAATATGATTTCTCAGGAGGCAAGCTTTTGCACTGTGACTTTGTCTACCATCCCAACATGGCAGTCGCCTCAATATATTTCTGCGGCCTGAGGTTATGCTGTATAATCTTATTAGCCTGGATTATTTTATCTACTTGCTTGCACTAGGTCTCCCTCTCGGTTGATATATGCAGCAGGAAGAACACTGAAAACTGCAGGCAACTTAATTCACTTGCAACTGCCTTCCTAGTGCAGGTACGCAATAACAGGTGTAGGGTCCAATGGGTAGGCTATGTGCATTTCGAAAGGGCCACTTTACTGTGTTTCACCTTAATCATCCGTCCTCATGGAGTACAACACCAACAGAAATACCATCTGTTATGTCCCGTCCTGGGTGAATTGAACCCCACTGCAGGTTAGCAGGCTCAATGCCAGGTTAGCACCCTCCTCGGATGTATGTGGCACCCAGGAGCTTAGAAACAAATGTGACTGCGTTTCAGTGTCTCGCGTACCTTTTCCTGGGCATGCAGCCACAAAGCCCAGAAATTCCAGATAGGTACAGCAGGCTGAGGACTTCCCAAAATCAGGGCCTTCTCTCAACTCTGCTATCCTTGGGCATCTATCTCACCGCATCTTCAGGTCCTTCCCCTCTAGCTGTCACAGTCTCAGATTTGGAAGTGGGGCTCCTCCTCGTATATTCAACCTCATCCCCATCCATTTTTGTTTCACAGCAACTCCCTCAGTGTGGAAATGTAATGCCCCAACTAACTCCCATCTGTGGGGGTCCATCATACTATGATGCTCAAGTCTTCGCTGCTGGTCACAGTGGCTGCCCTGGACTCCTCTTCCTCGGCTCTCCCCACAGAGGGAGGGTGACAATTTATGTTCACTGCCTGCTTTCCCATGCAGGCTACAAACCATGAAACATGACATCCTATTTCCGGAATTTGATCACCTATCTGGGTCAGATGACACTGTAACTATAGGATTATAACACTGATCAGTTTAATAGTGTTTAGCTCTGGCCACCCATCTTGCCAGTCACTGCCTTAAGTTGACAATTCTTAATCGGATCACCCCAGAAAATCAGTCCATAGTCATAAAGCAGTAAAGCTAATAAACGTTTGTCAGTCTGGCGAGTCCCAGGGAGGAGCTTTTGGTGTTTTGTGCTTTTAGCAAGATGAGAGATTTTTAACAAGCATTGGCAAAGTCACTATGTTTCACATTTTAGAGGCATTAGCCATCCTTTTCGTTTTGTTAAAGCTAGATGTCCATGCTAAACGGCATCTGTAAAATAAAGGCTTAAGTGAGGATACATCACATGCTTACATCATGAGGTGGATGCCCATCTTGGAGTGGTTAATTTACAAAAAATATAAAAATTGCGTGAAAGTGCCTTTTCTGAAATTAGCATGTCAATATCAAATTGAAGCTGCCAGCTATTCCTAAAAAGGTAGAGTAAATAAATATAGAAAGAGAGATGAGGAAGGGCGTGAGAATGGATGTAGAAGTGTTTGGAGATTGTGGGATCAAGTTAATGTAATTTGGTAGCAGAGAGGAGCAGGGGAGCTAAAGTGAAGCAGTGTTAATTATTTAAAAAAAGTTGAGGCAGACCATTAATGAAGCACTGACGTAGCTGAGGGTAGAGAGCAGTAAGGCAAGGTGGCTCTCTTTCAAAGAGATCTACAGACAGAAACTTGGAAGTAGAGCATTGAGTACCCCCGGGCCCTAAGCAGCAGAATTCTTTTAATACTATCCAGAGAGCAGAACCTCAACACGTAATTTTAGAAAACTTTTGAAATCTGAATTTTTCAACACAATGTTTGGCTGCAGGCGTTGCATCTGATGGGATACAGAACAAAAAAAATGAGTAACGTCACGTTTGCTTGGACTTCTGCTACCCCACCAAACTATTGAAAATCTTCAACCTGTATTATGATCAGCAGTCTGAGCCAGCAGCCAGTAATGAATGTCATGACTGATTGTGTTACCTGGGATGTACTTGTTAAATTGTCAGTCCTTTGTAGTGTTGACTGCCATGTACTAGTGCACCAGCAATGCACGCTGTGCGAGGTCACAACTGGGCATTTTCAAAATCAAATACATAGTGGTACTCCAAAAATGTTGATTTTGGTAAAAGGTTGGGCAATACTTTTGCAGTCACCTGGACTTTACCAGCATCTAATTGCAAAGTGATTAAAATGAAGAGGCCTCTCAATAGACTTTCGGATCTTTTAAAGTATATTCTTTGCAAACGGAAGGCTAGGATGAAGGCTAGCAGTCCGAATGCAGCAGTTTTAATTGGTGGAAGAGGGATGGTCTTAATCTGGCCACCAAAATATTATATTTGGGTCACATTGTGTTTAGGGAAAATCACCATTTCCACTTTGACAGAATTAACTGATGTATTTCAAACATTTAAGAAATACAATCTTAAGTACTGGGTATCAAATAAGTGTGAACAATTTACATAGCTGCCCAGCAAACTGGATCTTCTGGTATGCGTGTGTCTAACAGGGCTGTGCTAAGCAGTATGACTGATGCCTCTGAACGTAAGAAGTTTGCGTTTGTGACTCAATACTTAATGTTAATACGTGCACTAAAAGACGTTCTCCTATCTTTACGTTGTTTTGAAACGTTTATACAGCCAAATTAATTTTTAATGAAACATATGGACATACTCAATTGTCAAGACTCTGTCAAGAATTAAGACTACCAGTTTTTCTATATTTGACCTGAAATTGTAAATTCATAAATGTTGCCAAGTGTCTGCTGTGTCGTAGCAAACCTAGTTTACCATCAACAATGTACTAGTCTGATATGAAAGACTTTATATTTTTTTTTATTTGTGTGTCTTTTTATTTTTCCTACAGGTCCCTTGTCTGAAAAATTACCTTTTGCAAGCGTGGAGGACCTTAAGCGAATCCATAAAGGCCAGCACCACTCGTCTGTTGTAAGTTTCTAGTCCTAGTATGTTGTGCAGTGAGGCGTCATTGTTTTCGAAATACTGCCTGAGCCAGACCAAAGGGTTTTGATGCTCTTAGCCCGCTGGTCAGGGTCTTAACTCTGTGTTGCGTCTGGTCCACGATAGGCGTGCCACTGCAAGTTGCATTAGAAATCCCTATCAAGTATGTTGTGGCGTGGAAGACCAAGATTACATTTTCTTGAAATAAGGTGTGCAACCCCAACAAAGTCATAATAAATGTCTGTTTTATCGTTGGGTGTACAAACTATTTACACTTAGAATTGTCTTATCTTAATAAAGCATGCGCATTTGTGTATAAAGATAAAACTCTATGCGTTAGACTACCATCTTGTGATTGTGTAATCCGTTTAGAATACTTGCCTCGGCTTGGATGTGCGCAGAAGGGACCTAAGTAATTTATCCTGACGCTAACCTCACATTTGCTCTGATGCTTCTAACGATTCCGACATTCGCTGTTTTTCTGCAACTTTTCTTTGATGTAGGCGGCATATGCATTGCTCAGGCTTGAGTAATCCAATATGCACCTTAACATTTTCAGTGTCCCAAAGCAGAACTTTGATTAAACATTGCGATATTTAATAACTTTTTATAAATTACATCCTTTGAATCCATTTCATTCTGCCAATATGTTTTTTTTTTTCCTCTACTTTTTCCTGGATACCTCTTTGCTACTTTTTTTTAATTGGAATGCAGGACACACGTTTAAATTAATGAAATAAAAGTAGTTTATAGCCCCTTGTTATCTCTCGAAATATTCAATATGTTTCATACAATATTTTTTAAACGGTAAAGATGTTCTATTGGCGACATTTGCTTCTGTATGGCGACATTAGTTTCTATATTGACATTAGTCTGTTGCTTCTTTTATTATTGTACAGCCTAGGTATTTCGGTTGCCTCTGTTGTGTTATCAGATATTACTCCAGCATTTATTTGTGATTTCTCTGAAGTATTTTTCCCATGCTTTCCTGTAAGTTAGGGACCTCATCTGCAAAGGTGGTTTGCTTTTGCTAAGCCAGATAATCATATAAACACAGGGTTTGTGACAGTTTAACACCTTTTCACAGTGCATCAAAGCCCTTCTAAGGTTGAAAAAGCCTTTCCAACTTATGAAAGTGCTTTTGTGATCCATTACGAATTGCAAATAGGAAGGAGCATGAAATCGACACCCCTTCTTATGAGAATCCCAGAAGTTTGTGAACTTACTGTGCTTGAAATGGTATATTGCAACGAACCGTGCAAAATAGATGTCAAGTTTCAGAAAAGCTCTACGAGTCTCAAACCTTTGTCAAGCAAACTCAGCCTGAAATATTTTGAAACATTTTACTAAATATTTTTAACACTAGGCAAGATGTTTTTAAGCCATTCAAAACCAAATGATCAGTGTTGTAGGTAACAGCAGTATGGCGTCAATAGTGATTATACCCTCACATTCTCTCAATTGCTAAACCGGTTCCTCCTTAATAGTTTCCAAAATTAGACTGTATTTACTGAAAAGCAATATCCTTACGGCTTTAGGGATCATTCTTGGATTTAATGATGTTGATATTGTAGACCCTTTTATTTGTTCAAAGGACACGGCCAGCATTAGCACTGAATGTGCCCTGTGCGACAGTTATTTTTGGCACATTCCCCCACCGCCATGACCTCCTCCTTGGATTCACTCACTTACCACCAGGACGAACTGCCCATCATCTCCCCATAGCCCCTCTTTCACATACATTTCATTTGTTTTAAAGCACTGGTAAAGGGTGTCTTTACTAATAAGAATGTGTATTTGTCCAAACAAACACTTTTTAGCAAAATTAGGAATAGATAATGAAGGACTGGATGGGGAAGGTGGCGAGGGACATGGGGGGAGGGGGGTGGAATACAACATCATAACCTATTTTATGCAGTTTGCTTGCAGCTCTTTGACAGGCCATAACAGTCACTGTTCTATATTAGGGTTTTATCATATGAACTGTGGTGACAAAAGAATCTCTGTAAGGCAAGCAGTAATCCACTCAGCTCTCCACGTAAAATACAGATCTGTGATTTGCAGCAGAAATATGAACTCTGCGCAACTTTATGGCAAGTCAAAACTGCTAATAAACAAAACTCCATCTCTCTCTCTAGCAGGAACATTATTCACAAGAGTTACCTTGACATTTTTATTGCTGTCTGAAAGATGGAGGCACAAGAAACTGCAGCAGGTGTCTGTTAATCGCACGTTATTGCTGAGCACAACATATCCTCCCCCCCCCAGGTCAGTGCCCTTCCTCCAGGTCAGCACTCAGTGCAGTTGTACCGGTCCACCGCCCTAAAGCCGGCCCTGTTTGTTCATATCATTGCCTGTGCTATTAAGCTATGACACCTGATAGATGTGACTATTTTAACATGTCCTGTTGTTGTTGAAACATTTTCATCTGAAGCCGCATTTCTCACAGCAAACCTTTTCCTTCTAGACAATGACTAAAGGTTTTGCACAATATGATTTATTTGGATCCACCACAGTGGAAAACAGCCTCATCGAATCGCAGAGCAATGTACTCGTGGATTTTATGTGGAATACGGTCGACAAGATTCTGCAGAAGCCACCAAGTTCTTCAACTGCAGCACTGGTAGGAGAACAAAGGAACTGTTTCATGTATTGTTCGTTTGTTAAGCATAATTTATTTGTTGAAGTATATGTATATATACGTGCTAGACAAGTAAAATATCCAACTGCAACAACGTAAACACTTTTTTTGTTTTTTAAAACAACTTGAAATTACTACCCCGATTAAAACATGTAAGTGCAAGCTAAATACCATGCTGACAAGTGATCCTTCTGCTGACAAGTGATCCTTCTGCTGACAAGTGATCCTTCTGCAGACAGGAAAGAAAAGAAAATTAAAACAGAACTCCCGATGACCTCATAACTGTAGTCCTTGTGCACAACATGCAGACTTCTCACCATATCATCAGAAGCAAAGTGTTACACAAACACCATCAGTGAAGCCACCAACAGATCAGAATGCTTTTTTCAGACAATCAAACATGTTATCTAGTTCCCCGCTGGCCCCACCTTTTTGACACACAACAGAAAAGGGAGGCCATCACCCCCTTGAGTGAAAGAATGCAGACGGCCTGTCAGCACGTTGACACCACCAAGTCAGCTTCATCTCTTACACCCACCCCTTCATAGTCAATACCACAACGGTCATCCTTCAAAGCCCCATTTCTTGTATATCTCGCTGACATACTAAACTTTCTCAAAGCATCTTGTTATGAAGATGTCTTACTGTTGTCCTTCATCAAAGATGTCTCTGGGGATTCTCTCTCATTCTTACACACCGTTGTCAATGCCTCCCTCATTGAAGACATTATCTCAGAAGCTTTCGAGACAGGCTAGATCCTCCCACTGTAAAGAAATCTACACCAGACCCTGATGACTTCACCAAATACAAGCCCATCACTCACCTACCAGCATTAAGCAAAATCACTGAAAAAGCAGTCTATCTTTTACTCCAAGATTAAACCAGTGCTGTCTCATGCATGCCTTCCAGTCTTGCTTCACATCACACAGTAGCATGGAGACTGCTACCTTACACATGGTAGATGATGCCCTCTTGTCCACGGATGAAAATGACCCCTGCATCCTGATGTTGCTAGACCTTCTAGCTGCCTTTGACATAATTGACCATCCCATCCTCATACGCACCATTGAGTCTCAAATGGGATTCACTGGCAATGTGCTTCACTGGTTCTCTTTCTACTGTTTCAACAGATACCAGTTTGTTAACATGAGGACCTCCAGGTCCTAAAATAAACCTGTTAATAGCAACATCCCCATGGGTTTGTGCTGTCTCCTGTCACCTTTAGCCTGTACATGGAGTGGCTTGGTGTACTTGTGCAGATTACAGCATCAAGATTCACTAATATGCTGATAATACACTACTTTACTTGAAAATCTCCTGTGTTTCAAACATCCATCTCCTCAAACACTGCCTGCACAATTTCCAGATCTCGATGTCAGCACCTAACTGAAGCGAAATCCAACCAAGTCTGATTTTGTTATTTGCCAAGGACAACAAATAAGAAACATATATAAGCCTTGGTAATTAGCATGAACATTGATGTATTTGAGACTCAACTTTCACCAAGTAGCAAGTTTCTTAGATTCATCCTGGGCAACACCCCACATTGAGAAGGAAGCTTTTAGCGGAGACGCGTCCTCCGGCTCAGGATGCCAGTTACAGAATTGAACCCCTTTGTGTCCACGTACACACTCACTTGGCGCCAGCACTACTTAGCATGCTCTTGTATTTTCCCGGATACGATGGTCATCTTGAACTACAGGAGCTCAATTATCTTCTAAATTTACCCTACTATTTATAATTTATGTACTTCGGCCAGCAACTGCAGAATTATGTCATCTTCTCTTTTACTTCGTGCATTCAGACGTGTTTATCTATGAAGGTTCTTTCTGGGCTCCTTATTAGGAATCTCATTTTGCCAAATAGCATAGGATCTACCCTTTGCTGTGCAAACTTGATCACTGTCTGATGATGACCCTTCAAATATACTGCGGGTCAAAACGCTGTTGACATTGCTTGGAAACTTAATAATTTGTTGCTTTAGCCCTGTAATTGGATCAATATATTGTCTACTGCCCATTTCTGGATCACCTTTTATTTTTTTTCTCTATTATTGTACCTCTTTGCACTATGTGATCACTTTTCATGGAGCGCCACTGTTTATTGTTGATCTTGTTTTACATTGTATGAATATGAATCTCTGGATACATGTTATATATGAAAGACTTATGCAGTGGAATCGGGTCTATATTGACATTAGTCTGTTGCTGCTTTGATTATTGTATACTCTATCCACTCTAGGTATATTGGTTGCTTCTGTTGTGTTATCAGATATTACTGCAGCATTTATCGGTGATTTCTCTGAAGTATTTTTCCCATGCTTTCATGTACGTTAGGGACATCGTCTGCAAAGGTGTTTTGGTTTTGCTAAGCCAGAGAGTCACAAAAACTCAGGGAGGGTTTGTGACAGCTAAAACCTTTTCACAATGTGTCAAAGCCCTTTAAAGGTTGGAAAATTCTTTCCAACTGATGAGTGCATTTGTGATCCATTACGAATTGCAAATAGGAGGGAGCGTGAAATAAACTCCTCCTTCATATGGGAATCCCAGTGGCTTGTGACCTTAGTTGTGGTAGTCAACCATTGATCAGTTACAGATGCCTAAGTTGGAGTGGTAACTAATTCACAAAAGGGAAGCTGCCACAGTTGGGTAGATTAGCTTTTGAGAATCATGTCGGCAGCCTCCAAAGGTGAGAAACATTTTTCTTTTGTTTTAAAGCAGTACCTCTCCCTTTAATGGACTCGGGCTGCTTCGATTAAAAAAAGTCTTCTGTTTTCTAATGGAAATACACGCATGGAAGTCTTTTGATGTACAGGCCTTGAGTTCACAAATTTGCAGACAATGACAGTGGTTTACAAATTGCAACCTCCCTAATCAATATGCAGTGAGCAGCTTGTTTTGCACCCCCCCTGAATGGACAATTTGTGATGCGACTTATCAGTACTAATCAACATCAGAAATTGCATTCCAATTTGCTAATAAGTTAGTGCGCAAGTGGCACATCATTGTGCCCTTAGTTTTGTATTAGTCCTACAGAATGTTGGGAATTCTGTCCATTACAAAATTAGCTCTAGGGTTATCAGTCTGTTGATGTGTTCTCCACTCTTACTGCTATATTTCTGTAAGTTGGGCCATCCTCCTTACTGTGTTTACTCCTTTTCTTTTCAAGCCTCCAAGACTTGGTTCAGCAGCAATTACATTTTTTGTCCAAACCTTTAATTTTTTTGTGAGAGCTTCTCTTTGTATGGAGCTATTTCAGCATATAATACCACTTACAGCAACAGCAGACCCCACTAAGCAGGCATGAGAGATAATTGCATGCGGCAAACTTTGGGGCTTAACCAGAAAAACATATTTTGACAAAATTCCAGATAGACCAGACATCACCTTCAGGAAGGCTCCTTTGCCCCATAAAAGATCTAGGATCCTATGAAGATCCTAAGATCTAGATCTAGGATCCTATGAAAATGAGTTGTTGTTCAGCATTGGCCATCTAGTGAGAAATTATGAAGAAATAACAAACGTCAAGAGTTCAGACACGTTTGTTCGCCTGTTATGTCCACTTCCACATTGCTTTGTTGTATAGGGCTCCAAGTGACCACCAGACAATGAAATGGTGGTGCTCCTTACAGGTGAAAAGCCATTTGTGGGTTCAAAATGTTTTATTGATTAAGGTGCAACAGTTAACAGGCTGTAATCACTTGAATCGAGTTACTAGCGGGAAGATAAGATTATTTTAATGGAAAGAATAACAAAACTGTAAAATGGTTTTAATCTGATTAAATACAAAACACTGGAGATTTCGATACATTTAATTTGACTAATGGAACATATAGTGAAGCAATGGTGCAGTGTGTTCCAGAATTGTTTAGACTGTGGTGTTTCAAATAGTTTTGAAACATCCCACCAACCATTAATAGTTTCTAGTAGCCCTTGTTGAATATTAACTTCAAGCTCTCATGAAAGTGGGGATGACTGAGTTCATGGAGAATCTGCCCACCAATGCATGTTCTATCTTAAGTCCAAGTTTCTGTTAGCCCAGACTGCTTAAAGAATTTACCCCTAACACCTTGCCACTCATCCCTAAATATCACAGCTCAGGAACAATCTGCAGCAATCTGGCTTCAGAGGCTTTGGAAGCTTAAAAAGCCCTGCTGTTAAACCTGTGAGTCATGATGTGCCACCCATTTTACATGGAAACATCACTACTGGTCAGTGCTTGAAATGGAAACATGAAAGTGCAGGTACTCTCTGCCAGAGTACCTGTTTGTTTTCGAGAAGTGCTGGTACTCTCCAATTAAAAGTATTAAGTTTTTCTTGATGTGCCGGTACTCTCCCTCTCAAAATAAAGAAGTGCCGGTACTCAGTACCGGACAGTACCGGCCCATTTAAAGCACTGCTACTGGTTAGAAGATACTCCAAAAGGAAATGTACTACCCCTTATCTACATTGGAGACCTACAGACCAAATGCACAAAGGATATTTATGTCCCTAGTATGTTTGTTGTCCAGTGCTCTCTATCACCAGCCTCCACTTTTCTGTTGATCTGCAGACCGCTCCCTATCACTCAGATGTTTTCTGAACCCTTGCTGGACCTTATTGTGACCAGTACCTTAAAGTTCTCAAACCTTTGCTCACTTGTAGATCTAAGCACCTAGTCCGAAATGTGCTGTTCATAGGGAGACCAAAGCCTGTAACCTAGACTCCTAGAAATTTTTCAATTTGTCTGTGGATGCACACATATGATGGGATCATCATTTGATGGAATATTTGTCAATATCATCTACTGAGATATCTATGACGAGTCCTAATTCCTCGGCTGTCTTTTTCGTGTTTTCTTAAGAAACCTCCTGGTATTAACATTGTATCTCCAGTATGCTCAATGACCCATTGGACTATTTCTTGGTCAGGCACACCCACAAACATTTAAGATGTCGACGTCATGTGGCCTCAAACACTCCTATTTTGACGATCTCTGTTTTAATGCCTATAACACTGACCAGACGTTACCCAGAGCCACCATCCCTTTGCACATAAGGGCCTTTACAGGGTGGTCCTGATGACTTTGTTTCAAAGATACTGTTGACAGCTTAACAAGAAGAATGCTGCTTATATTTTCCCCATACTTGGTCATTCCACAGTCTAATTGCCAAGTGTACTCTTTATAGAAACGGGCACTTGTGTTCTACTGAACTTGTTCATTACTTTTTGAGTCAATGATGCTCGCTGAGTGGCGAATACTGTCACCACACTGTGTTTGGAATCCAGCTTCCAGTCAGCATCCACTCCTCCAGGGCGAGGTAGAATTATTAGTGTTTTCTAGGCATGTATAAATTTGTGACCATTGTCGTGCGGCAATGTGGACAACATTCACACTTGCTGTCAAAGCTCCCTCCTGAGTAGCGCAAATGTTTGTGCGGAAAAACCTAGAAATCAGTTTTGCCTGGCTATGCTGCTTTCTTCTGTTTTTTTCTCTTTTTATTGCAAGAATAGATTTCACCATTTGCAGGATTGGATTTTAAAGCACTATATTTTATTCTTTAAAAATATGTTTTACATGTGTGGGATGGGGTTGAAAGTAATGAAAACACATTCAAATTCGGAGTTTGCAGCACAGTTCACTCTAGGAGCATTTTACAACACTGTAGAGATTAGTGCTTTGAAAAAGCAGCATGCCCACAAGATGCTATAAAATAAATTAACTTTGAAGGAGCTTCTTATGCTTCTGACTCTACCACTAAATCTACACTATAGTTTAATAGGTTTTGAATACTCATTTTGACCCTACAAAGTAGGTTATCTTGATTGGTGCATGAGATCATCACAATACACTTGACCTTATGTGACTGTTTTCTTTTCTTATGCTGTAGTGTTGACGTGGTTGCCTATGGGCTCTTGAGATCTTCCCAGCAAAAGTGCTGATGTCATGGTCTCTATCTCTGCACGTCTCAGTTTGTCATCAGCTACCTTAGCTTAATGATTAATCTGCCTAACTTTTAGTATTTTTCTAAAAGTCGGTCTTATGTTAATGTTTTTTCATTTCAGAATATTCAGGTGGAATCTGGGGATCAAAGAAGCCCTGTTTATCAGGTTTACAGAGAGCTTGATTTCCTGCTGGTAAGGGCATACTTAGTATGTATTCCTCATGTTGGTAGCTGAAGGTAATAAGCTCAGGTACAGCAGAGTATTTATTTTTTAACATTTGTAATTTACATGCATTTCATCGTCATAATCTGGTAAATGCCTGTAATATGTGGGATGTTAATTCTGGGAGCATGACAAGACAGTATAGGTGAAAGTAGCTCCGTTTACCTTGGCATTCTCAGTAGTGAAATCTTGCTTAAGGCAGCAGAGCTTATGCTCTCTGTATATCCACAGATCAGTGACTGTTCTATGCCAAACATACAAAAAATACAGCCATCACACATAACACATTAGTCAGTAATAGGTCTGAATCCACACATTCATTAGAACACACAAACACTTACCCAAATTTGTCAAAGGACAAAGACTTCAACCATAAACTACCATAGATGGTGCGGTCTTTCACCACAAAGGCATCTGTGGGAATTGAACTAATACTCAACCTGAATCCACTGGAGAGGATGAGGCATGAAACCACAAATGCTACCTCATCAGAATTGATATGGTCCTCTACTGCAAACCCACGCTAAATCAATTGGAGGGCTTGAGACCTTTAATCACAAGCTCGCCCTAAACAACTCAAGGAGGACAGAGCCGATCACTGCAAACCCGTTGATGTGAAGTATGCCTGTTACCACAGAACTTTTAATGAGAAGAAGACTTATAACTAAAAACCTATTTCAGACCTATTCCAAATGACTGGGCTGTTAACACATAACAGATGGTGATATTCCGGTAGCTACAACTCGATCTGAAACCTGTCACCGCTAAATAAAAACCCTTTGTAAGTCCTTAAGAGAACCGAGCATGTAACCATAACCTCAAGAGCAGAAGGTCTGTACTCACAACCCCACCTCTTTCAACTAGACCTGTACCTAAAACACAGTGCCAGAACAACTGAAAAGTACTTTGCATTTATCCACGAACCCAGTCCAACCAGTCACTGAATATAGCTTCTGTTTTCTAACCAAAACCCTGTAGCGGATCATCTTAGAGCAGGCCACGTGACCGTTATAAACACCCTTAAAGCATGTTGTATACAATACACTTTCATCGGACAGTCCACAATGAGGACTTGAATAAGAACTATTGGATATGCTGTTGATACTTCTGTAATAGTATCAGAGACAGAGTTTGTCTCTACTAGTGGTAGATCTTGAATATTGTCCATTTGCCATCCACTCCCATGCCTGGCCAAAGCCTACATCTCCATAAAGCTCTTCCACCCGGCTGCCCTTCTTTTGTCCACCATACTTGTTATGTCTTTCTACCAGACCTTTGCACCAAAAGCCTTGAACTGATTTGTATATCCTTCCATGTTTCATGTGATCACAGATTAGTGTGCAGTGTGGACTTCGTAATCTTGAGACACTTAAACGTGGATAGTACTTGCATGTGTTAAGTTATGGGTAGCCTGTACAGTGCCCGAGTGCAAAGTATCTTCGTACTTACTTAGATTGGTAAGTAGGTACATAATAAGAGAAAGGCAGACATGACTTACCAAATTCTTCATGTTTCCAGGCATTGGCAAAAGCCTTTAACTGATTTGTATATCCTTCCATGTTTCATGTGATCACAGATTAGTGTGCAGTGTGGACTTCTTAATCTTGGGACACTTAAACGTGGATAGTACTTGCCTGTGTTAAGTTATGGGTAGCCTGTACAGTGCCCGAGTGCAAAGTATCTTCGTACTTACTTAGATTGGTAAGTAGGTACATAATAAGAGAAAGGCAGACATGACTTACCAAATTCTCCATGTTTCTAGGCATTGGCAAAAGGCTTGAAAATTGGGGTGACTGGTTGGCCAGAGCCTCTGGAGACCCGGTCAGCTGTGGATTTGGTACAGGAGCTTCTGAATGGTAAGATTTATTGTGATTCACATTTCATGCTCAGTTGATTAATAAAAGCATTTCATGAATACTGGTGCCAAATAAGTGTTAAATTTGGTTTGTCTTTATTTTAAATTAGCTTGTAGAACCCCTGTGAGATTTCATCTGGCGAGTAGTCTTATGTCAGTTTTACTTATTCATCTAAACCTATTTTTTGTTCCCTGCAGGACTTTTTGAAGCAGTGTAGGATGTTTGAATGTCAGAATATTGTATACAGAAATATCTTCTGTCCCAAATATGTTGTAAATATTTACAACAACATTGTTGTTTTGGATGTAGAACTTTAATAGGGTAATATTTTTTGTAGACAAGATTTAGGGCACAATACGTATGGCAGATGAAATTCCAATAACAATATTGTAGTATCACACTGTCTATGCTTTGTATTCTGATGGACCTTCGTGTGCCAAAGAGCTTGACACTCGGTCTTACTCCAAATACAGATGATCATACTTGTGCCTGGTTACACAAGTAAATCTACACATAAGAGGCACCTATTATGACTTAATCCTGAAAGCAAGCTGGTACCACCAGAGCTTTTCTCAGTGGGCAGAATCCCAAATGAGTTGATAAAGTACTAGACTCAACCTCTTGTAGAGATACAGGAGATCTTGACATAAAGGAAACTATTAAAGTCTCTCTACATCCTTGTGCATCAGATCATGGACTCCTCCGAGAGGCCTATGGAAGATTTGCTTCTGAAAAAAAAAAGACTCATTCCATTTTCTAATGGAGAAGATAGCTAGTCTTTCATTCCATGTGGACCAAACTGATGAAGGTCCTCGTTCTCCTCCAGAAGAGCCATGTGAGGGTTCTCCAGAGCCATGGAGGGCAAATCCTGCATTACAGTGTAGTGGACCATGCCTCTTGGACGATTCTTCAGAATTCTTTGTGTGGGTAGAACGCCTCCACTACATTCTGACTTTATATGCTTTGCCTCGTGCCATCCTTTGTCATCTGGATGATTTGAGAATTGTATTGTATTGTATTGTAATAGTATTTATATAGCGCTTACTACCCCTGACGAGGCGTAGAAGTGCTTTTTGGCGAGTAGCACACTACTCCAGAACCCAACAAGAATTAGTGATGGATTAGTATAGGGAAATATGAGTACAGTTTTAGTATTATTATGAGTTAATTCAAGCCGTGGATATGAGAGTTAGTCAGTTAGATTGACTGAAAATGGAGGGGTGGAGGAGGAAATAATCCAGGAAAGAATAATACATGCTATAGCTCTTAGGGACCCTCTTTAGTACTCATGCCCCCATTTACTAGGGACATACAGAGCAGAGGTGCTAAAGTGTGTTGCAATTGTGCACAATTGAGTATTTCGGTTTTAGGGGAAAGAACACTGGCACTGGAGCCTGCACTGTGAGAATCAAAAACCAGCATCTAGCAGTTCAAATGGGGTGGGCGTGAGTGAGAGAGAGAGAGCGCGCGTGCAGGGAGACAACCTGCAAAACAGTAGGAGTACTGTGGGCTTGTGTTAATTCGGAAATAATCATTCATGTTTCCAGACCCCAACAACTACATGGTGCAATGACGAATATCAGGAATTAAAAAGAGATTCCTT
This sequence comes from Pleurodeles waltl, assembly GCF_031143425.1. Lineage (NCBI taxonomy): Eukaryota > Metazoa > Chordata > Amphibia > Caudata > Salamandridae > Pleurodeles > Pleurodeles waltl. The sequence goes on along the minus strand of NC_090440.1, from coordinate 544,500,304 downwards.
CTACACCTAGCTTTAAAAATCTAAGCAAGGGTAGATTCTGCTCAAAACACGTCCAAGAGAAATGTAAGAGTCTATTCTATCACATCACTCATCTTAATGATGTGAAGATGGTTGACAAATCTTCACATGAACGCAGTGAGTCATTCTATAAATTTACCAGAGAACATTTTTTTTTAGAGCATAAATTTATCCCACCTATGCTTGCTGCTTTGTGACACACTTATCTGCGACAGTCCCTTGCATGAAAACTCAGCTGTGTGGGGAGAGGACGCTTTAAAACCTCAAAGCACTGCAAGTGAACGGTTTAATGCTAGAAATATACATTTGCTTTACCTCTCTGCTGCCAGTCAGGACAGAGGGCTGTGTCCCTGGGGGCATAATCCTCCGTGGTGCACCAACAGACAAGCTTTGCCCTTGAGGAAGCTGGATGGACTGCTGTAACAGAAGAGGTTGCTGACCTGAATTGCAGCGGGGCATCTGCAGCTGAGAGAGCTGGGAGTAGCCATTAGTGCATACTGGGGATCCTCTTTTACTGCACCAGAACATGCCCCACCTGTGTAATGTTTGTGCCGTGTGTGTGTGTGTGTGTGTGTGTGTATGTATATATATATATATATATATATATATATTTTATAGTTAGGCTCACATTTTAAATGTACTAAACCATAGAAATTCACCAGTTATAGTTAGTTATCTCAAGTAACTATAACTCGTGCCCTAAGGTAACTATAACTCGCGCTCTCGCCATGCACAGTTTTTTTGTCAAAAGTTATACTGCAAATATTACAGTGATATTATCAATGATGTTATCAAAGATGTCATAAGTGCCGTACTTTGTGGGGTAATTAGCAGTGCATGACAAGGGTGCTCACTCACAGACCCAGTCACAGTCCCCAGCACACACTGACGCACCCACTAAAACACTGATGTGCGCACTCTCACACACACACTCACAGCCACTCTCACCCCCAGATGCACCCTCACACCTAGTCTGACATCCAGAGATGCCACGGCCAACTTCCGCCGTGCACAATCATAGGGCTGTGCACAGCATGGGGTTGGGTGTTTAGGGGGGGTTGGTTGTAGGGTCTGGCTGCAAGCCAGGTCTTCTAGGCAATCTCCGCTGTGCACGGGTAAAGGCCGTGCATGGTGCAAGGTTAGGTGCTTATAGGAGGCTGGCCGCAGGCGTAAGGGTCTGACTGGGGCTATCGGGGACTGTGAGGGGAGCCTCAAGGCCTCCCCTGCGATCCCTTTTTTTAAAAATGTGCCCCTATCGGCTATCTGGAACTGCAGGAAATGCCTCAAGGCCTCCCCCAGCAGTCCCATTGCTCCAGCAGCAGGCAGCTGCTTTTAACAGCAGCTGCCTGCTTGCTGGAGCAAACCTTTCATCTCTGTTCTCTGCACACATATCTACGTGCAGGGAGCAGAGATGAAAGGTCCGGCCAAACAAGTCCTGCTATCAAAAAATGCTTTCAAGCTGCAGCCAAGCCACAAGAAACAGCTATGTCCCAGCGGTGGGCACCCCGGGACATAGCAGGAGCCGGCCCTGGGGGTTGGTCGTCACCAGGGCAATCAGTGGCTCCAGGAGGGGGGGTGCGCGCTCACCCCCCCCTCCTCCCCAACGTGTTAGAAGCCCCAGGGAGGTGGTGCTTTGCCTCGTGCCATTCTTTGTCACCCCCCTGCCCCCCTCCCCCCCTCCACACACCTCCACCCTTGGGCAACCAGGGGGCTTTATAATATATTTAAAAATAAATTTAGGGTGGATCCACCGCAACTCCGCCTGTAAAATTTAAATAAAAAATGTTTTTAGCCCTGGGCCAGATCTAAGGGTGTCAGGGGTTCTGTACCATGGCCCATTTCTTTATTTTATTTTTTTACACTTTTTTCTTTCTAGGACTCTGCTACCGAGCCCCAAGTTGGCTGCCAGCACTTCCTGGTTGATGTGTTGATAGCCAGTCAGATCTCTGCATTAGATTGGGAGGGGTCAACAATCCTTCGCATCCCTACATATAATTTCCTCAAAAACTACTGAACGGATTTACACCAAAACAAAAAAAATGTCACTTTCAGGGCCATCAGTTGCTCCTCGAGGGGAACTGCACGGCTCCTCTCCAACGTGTTAGAAGCCCCAGGGAGTTGGTGCTTTGCCTCGTGCCATCCTTTGTCCCCTCCCCCAACCATGCCCAGGGCTGGGCCCACCAGGGGGCTTTATAATAACAAAGCACGGGAGCCTGCACTTTATTTATTTATTTTCCTCTATTTTACGGTGGATCCACAGCGACTCTAGCCGTAATGTTTTTTTTTTTTTTTTTTTAATGCTTTTTATTCCTGGGCCAGACATAAGGGGTCAGGGTGTCTGTACTCTGGCCCTTTTCTTTTTACACTTTTTTCTAGGACTCTACTACCGAGTCCCAAGATAGCTGCAAACACTTCTTGGTTGAAGTGATGACAGCCAATCAGATTTCTGCACTAGATCGAGAGGGGGTTGTGAATCATTCACGTCCCTTTATATACATTTTTTCCCCTTAATTTTTCAAAAACTACTGAACGGATTTGCACTAAAACGAAAAAGGTCGCTTTCTGGACCAGGACTTGCCTTTCCACCAAATTTGGTGTAATTCTGTCCAGTAGTTTCGGCGCTATCGCTGTTCAGAATCTCACTGGAAAAATGAATGGGGAAAACTTGTTTTGGGACCCCACCCCCTCCTTTTGTCTTCCCCCTCTTTGCGGAACATCCCGAGCCCTTCCAGACAGCAGCTGATGTGACTGTCATTTTTTTGGGAAAGTTTTGTGAAGATTTGTCCAGTGGCGCCAAAGATATAGGCTAGTAAAAAAATAAGTGCTTTTGATATAGAAACTCGGTCCTAACTATAACTACCTAGTGGCGACGACGACTGCCAAGATGGAGATCTCTCTCTCTCTCTCTCTATATATATAAGTTGACAGCTTCTACTGCTGTGCTGCTGGCAGGTGTGCTAGGCCCAGTACAGACAACTCTGGGTCATCAAAGCCCTTGCCGTATTTACAGGTTCCAGGTGCTCTTCTCAAATCTGAGGCAAGTTGTTTATGAAGGATCCTCTGTGTCACTGATCCTTCAAAATCCCGCAATAGAAACCAAAGACTTTTCCCACCTCCTTCAGACCCAGACTGGAATAGAAACCAAAGACTTTTCCCACCTCATTCAGACTCATACTGGAACTTTGATGTTACTAATGGATTTGAAGGTTGTAAGCCTTTTTCTGGGGAAAATTTTTTTGGTCAGGGTTGCAGTTATTGCATAGCATGAGCCTTTACATTGCAGTGCTTTAGTTCACTGTGCTTTATATCAGGGGTGGCTTTACTTTGCTGGCGAGTTAGCAAGTATACATTTTTACATATCTGTGTATATATGTGCATGTGTCTACATAATTATGTATACATATGGGTTTATGTGTGTATAAACACTTGTACGCATGTGTATAAATATACATAATTTTATAGTTAAACACATTTGACATTTTATTTTATTAAGTTAATATGAAATTGTAAAATTGTTAATACGTTTAAATAAATTATTTTGTATTGTACTTATATTTATTAGTTTAAAATAATGTAATCATAATTTCATCCTGAACCCTAAAGCTCCTTACTTCCCCTGCCGCTACCCATCCAAGAAACATAAAATCTTTACTACCCAGATACACTGGCTAGTCCTGAAGTCTAAAACTCCATACTTCCTACCTGTAAACTTTAAAATCCCCTTTTCACTCCAATACTCTACCCATCCTGAACTCTAAATTTTCTGTTAAATTCACCTTTCCTTATCGTTATAGATTTGTAAATATTAATGGACGTATTTAACAATTTGTACACGCACCTACATAATGACAATTAAAAATGCTTACCTGCAAAGTAAATTTCTGTGAGATAAAGTTCTGAAAAAAACTACCTGTGATGTAAATACCCCTATGTTCTTAACTGAAATGTAAAGGCCCCAAATAAAATGTGTTTGTAATGTACTAGTAGCATACTGATATAAATGCAATTTGCTTCTTTCATGTCTGAGTCACACCTTGATTTAATTATCTCCCCTAAACAGTCCTTCACTGTGACCAGAATGCTTGCGCATCATTCCAGACTTTGGGAGGCGAAGTGACTGGTTAGCAATGACATCAGCCCTTTGTGAGGCTGTACGCCCGTTTTGTACATTCCTGCCTGTTTTGTGGATGCCTGAGGAGAGGTGAATACCTGCCATCAGTTACAGTGGCTCTCCTAAAAGTTTGAAATCATAGAATTGTGTTTCAAAGATGTCTGTCACAGCATCTCATTGAACATAAGCATTTCTATTTATGTGCCACCTCATCTGATTTGAAGACTTTGCCATTGGCAGCACTTTGGCGAACAGGCTGTGACTACAGCAGTGCTAGCACTTTGTTTCTTTTAAAGCAGACGGCCTCACTGACCCTGCTCTGGGTGATGGGAAGGCTGGCTGACTGGAGCTTCTTTAAGATGCACTGCCTATTAGAGGTTATTTTAGTCTTTTATTTGGAGGTTCTAAAAAGGTGTTTAGTGGTGTTTTTACCAAATGTAGTGTGTAGGAAAGTCACTCTTTTTGGCATGAGTACCGCCCACTTTTTGCCTCTTTATCAGTGTGTTTAGACTGTTTCACTGGGATCCTGCTAACCAGGACCCCAGGGATTGTGCTCTCTCCTCTAAATTTGTTTGCTTTGCTACATTTTACACCCCACAATTGGCATACTGGTGTACCCCTGTAAGACCCTAGTATATGGTACTTGGGTACCCAGGGCATTGGTACACCAGGTGTACCCCATGGGCTGCAACATGTACTATGCCACCTATGGGAGCCCATGCAAACTGTGTCTGCAGGTGTCATGTTGTCTCTTGTTATCCTAATGAGGCTGCTGGATTTGGGTGGCAGCATCACCTGAATTGTGGGGAACGGAGTCCAATCCCACACCATGTGACTACTGTCTGCCTAACCGGTTTTCGGCCAGCTAACAGCCCCTCATCTCCACCCAAGAGCAGGGATGATTTATGTCAACCGGGCACATGACATGATGACTTCTCAGGGAAATCATAGTAGATCAGATCTCATGCTTTTCTCTCAGTTACATTAGTGTCACACATGCAAAGACAAACAGAGGCAGAAAATGGTTCAATAAGATTTATATAATCAACTGTGTCTTAGATAAAATGGCATGTAATGCAATAATTAGAATGACGAAATAATAGAAGCAAAATGATGACAAGAAAAGTGAAACACAGAAAAAGTCCCACCATACTGCCACTTTGCGTAATATATGCTATTCCTACCTACGCTTTGTTAGAGCACAGCATATGCCTTAATCTGCCCTTCAGGATTCCCCCCTGGGAAGACATCATCCCCCATACCTGAGCAAGGAAGCCTGTTGTCTGTGGAGACACCATCACCATGTAGGCCATGGAACCGGTAGTCTCAGCAAGCAGCTGTAACAAGTCAATCAGCATGCAGTTGTGGTCATCTGGCTGGAATCACTCTCTAATGTGCATGGGGCAGAGAAGTGTTTTTATAATAAAACAGCTGATGTTCTTAAAAAAAAAATTCCCCACATAAGGATGTGTGTGTTTATGTCAGCGTTAGAGACGCAGTGTACCACTTGTGCCGGCAACCCCATCTTGCTGCAGCCTTGAGGAAAGCACAGAGTGAAAAGAATGTCTTGCTAAGAAACGCAATGCTTTCCTAGGTGAAAGAACAACTAGATAAACAAAAGAAAATAACACTTCAAATGTGGCCGATTCAGAAATATTAAAAATGAAGCAGAATAAAATGTTACAAGGCTTAAGGGCACAAGCAGCAGGCCTAGTTGCTAAAATAAAGTGCCTAGAAACACCACTAAAATGGCTTTACAACACAGGCCTGCCATTGCAGCCTGCGTGAAAAGGTGCATGCACACTTTCACTGCTGGTCACTGCATCAAGTCGCCCCTTTGGTAGGCCCTCCTATCACAGAGGGAAGAGTGCAGGTCCCTGTATGTGAGGACACCCCTACATGAGCAGAGTTTCCCTACGAGCTCAAGTTCCAAATGCCTGGACCTCATAAGTGCAGGGAAGCCGCTTTACCCGTGTACTGGCCACAGGTCCACCTACATAATGGTAACTCCGAACCTAGGCATGTTTGGTATCAAACATGTCAGAATCATACCCCAGTACTAATGCCAGAATTGGTGGCATGATTCCATACACTCTTGGGGCTCCTTAGAGGACCCCCACCCAGTAGTGTCAGAGTTTGCGGGCAGCCTGTGCTTCTGCAGCCCCTCTGACTGGTTGCTGCCCTTCTGCTGCTAGACCAGCTCAAGCAGGGGAAGGCACAACAAAGGATTTCCCATGGGAGAGCGAGGCAACACCCTCTCCTTTGGAAATAGGTCTTACATGGCTGGGTAGGGATAGCCTCCCCACACCACTGGCTTGCTTTGAAGAGCTTATTCAGTGCTTCCCTTACATAAACCAGTTTGCAGCAGTCTAGGGACCTCCGTTACCTGCTCTGACGCAAAAGCACACAAAGGAAAGGGGAGTGACCACTCCACTGTCCATCACCATCCCAGGGGTTTTGCCCAAAGCTTCTCCAGGTGGCCACTTGATTCTGCCATCTTAAAAACAAGATGTGCAGAGGCCTCTGGGAGCGTCTGGTTGGTCAGGATAGGTGACTGACTTCAGTGACCCCCCTCTGATAGGTGGTCACCCTGCAGAGCAACCAAGACCCCTGTTAGGGCTATTTAGGAACTCTCTTGCGGGTGGGTCCCCAGATTCAGCGTACAAGACTCCATCAGAACTCCTCTGCATCAACCTCTTCTGCTTTGATGACAGGCTGCTGGGATCTTCTGCCATCCGGCTCCAGGAAGAATCTCCAACACAGGTAGTGAATCTGAATGAACCCCTTGGACCTCTCTATCTGCTGTCCAACTTTGGAGACGGCGAGCCCTTGCCTCTTCTCACAGGACAGTAACCCAGTGCACTGCTACTCTTGCAGCAACCAAGGCTTGTTGACTCCTGCTTTAAGGGGGCTTCGAACTCCAAGTAGCACCGATGTCTAGCACTACATCCTTGCAAGGACAGTGTTGCCTCTGCTGCTCCAGCGATGTGGCACTCCTCTCCAGGTGAGCTGACTGGGCCTCTCTGCAACTTACTGTTCCTGCTGCCAGTGGGTTGCCTGTGTGGCTGTGACTGCTTCTGCTGGCTCTCCCGACTGCTGATGGTCAGCCCGGACTCCCCTTGACCTTGCTGGTCTTCTCTGCAAATCATCTTCTGACAAGATTTTTGCCAAGGCTTGTTGGTGGCCCCACTGACCATCTGCACGACTCTAAGGACTTCTCTGCAGCTCCTGGGCTCCACAGCTGATCTTTATCTTCCCTCGTCGACCTGCCTCTTCATCCACAGAGGGGCAGGTAGCGGCACCTGCGCCATCTGGACACTCCTGAGTGGACTGAACCCTGTTCCCTTCTTTTTCAGGTCCTCTTCTTCCAGAATCCACCCTTGGATTCCTCCGGACTGGTCCTGTTCTTGCAATTTTCCTTTTTCGAGCCCCCTTGTTAGTCTTTGGGAAGACCAGGTAACTTACCTCTGCTCTCCTGGCCGTTGGGGGTCACCTAGCTACACACCTCCTGGGTTTCCATGTTCTCCCTGCTCCCTTTTAACTATACCACATCCTTGGGTGGGGGACCTAACTCTGTATTCCACTATTTTTGTATATGGTTTGCCCCCCCCCGCCCCAATAGGGCCCTAGCTATTTTCTGCTATTATTTGCCAATGCTTGTTTCTATATGCTAATTCCTAATAACTACTATCTATATATATATATATATATATATATATATATATATATATACATAAAATGTGTACTTAACTCCAGTTGGGGGACTGCCTTTAAGTAATTAGTTCAGTGCTACTGTAATAAAGTACCTTTATTTTTGTAACAACGTGTGGTTCCTTTCGTGTGCGATAAGTTACTGTGCGACTGCTGTGGTATTGCAAGTGCTTTACACTCCTAGATACGTCTTGGCTGCTCACCACAGCTACTACTAGAGAGCCCTGGCTTCCTAGAGACGGTCTCACTCACTAATAGGGGTTGCCTAAACATGGTGTAAGGTGCAAGCATCATAGGTGTCCACCACACACCAGGCCAGCTTCCTACACTGTAATGTCAATTTAGCCAATTTGGTTTATTTTTTAAGACAAAAAAAGAAATAGAATAAGAAAAAAGTTGTTTCTTGTAGGCATGTTATCAATGTAAACGAGCATTGGCAAAGCCAGTAGGTGTCACCTTTGGGTCCTATGGGCTTGCCAATGGTTCTAGCCATACTGTGTAGCGTTCCCAATGCTGTATAACATGTTTTTTTTTTTTTTTTTAAGAAAGCAGACTGAGTTATTTTGTCGGTGCACACACCAAACATGCGAACACTTACATTATGCAAGTGCTTTTTTTTTTTGCTTGTTCGAGTTGGATTGGTACGTAAAAAAAAAATATATATAGTTTGGTTGGGGGTTGGGTGGAGCACGGGGGGGCCATCACCAAGGGTGGAAAGTAACATGAGACGGAGAAAGCAACGGGGTTGATGTGCAAAGCAACACACAGGTTCAGGTGTGGGGGCAGGAACACTGAAGGAGGGGCGAATACAGAGCGAGGAACATGGGGAAGCAATGTTACAAAGTGAGCACAACGTGGTGGGGGGGAGAAGCACATGGGTGGAAAAGGAACATGGGTGTGGGCACAGTACTTTATCGCTGGTGAGGAGGGAGGACAGAGTGGGAGGAAACAGGGAGGGAGGGGGAGGCAACACAGAAATAGAGGGTGGGGGAAAGCGCTCTGACACAGCTGCATCATATTGCCTGTATTTTGTGTTATGGAGGGCAGGTGGAAAGAAGTCACAACTTGGGAGAGAGGGTGGATTGGGGCAAGCAACAACATGGGTAAGAGAGACACTTGAAGCCTGAATATTGGCAAACAGTGACATTGGCTTTGTATTGTGCAGTATTATGTTATTGTAACATATGGGTACACTCCACATCTGTTGCCATCAAACTCAGAAATAGCTTGCCAGGTTGTGATCTTTACTGACCAATGTTAAGCAGACCATTTTTGGGGAACCCTGTTGAAAGTCGGCTTTCATCCAAGTTTGCCCTAATGTAAGGAGAAAGAACGCCTCCCAGAAGGTCACTGAGTCAGTGGTAATTGCATTCTGGGATGGCTTCAAATGCACATCCCACTTTTTTTTTTTTTTTTTTTTAACAGCGTCGCTGCCCTCATCCTTCTCGCCCTACCATCAGGCTTTATTGTTGTCAACCATGAGCTGCTCCGAGCAAAAAGTGGCTGTGGAATGTCGGTTCGTTTGCTGAATAGATTTATGCATTTACTCCAGGAATCTGTTTGACCTAATGATCACAGATATGAATCCCAGGGCACACTTTCATCCTTCCAATGTCAATAAAATGAGCGCCATTAAGTTGAGTAAGATTAAACAGCTGTTATTTAGTGCCAAAGGGTCAATGCGCTCTTTACAGGTGCACGTTATGCTAATGTAAGACACTTCTTAATTGGGTCAAGACCTTCAATTTGAATTACCAAGCTCCCTTCTTTCTGTTTATCACTGACGGGTCTCTCTCAGGCCTCAAAGATTGCCTTTTTTGTTGTAATGAGTACCTTTCCCCCACTCCTAGAACTCATGAGGCCCTTCAAACCTGCTTGCTTACATCTATGCTGACAACATCTAGATAATTATAAATTGGAAAAATGTTCACAGCTGCATATGCCAAGACTCTGCCAGTGCCTGCAAGCACTGGGAATCTGGACGCTGCAGAACAACTGTTCTGTTTTCTTGCTCTTATCTCATAACCGAGATTACAGAACCTCTCTGGAATGCACTTCTGAGTTTAATGAAGACCTTTATTGTTATTAATTCTCCACCACGAGGTTCTTGAGAGACGAAATTAGTAGATTGGAAGCACACGTTCAAAAGTAGTCGCAGCAATGAAAGCAAAATATATCAAAGTACTTCTCAGTTGCAATGTACACAGCAAATATATGTGATTATAATATAGCATAACTTCAAAGCAAAGCATAAAAGTCAAAATTCATCACTGTAGGGCCTATAGCTCAGCTTCATTTTTCTGGGGTCTGCAAGTTGATGACTCCGGTCAACTGCGAGAAAGAGATTTTCTACCCAAATGGGAGACAGGCAACTGACGTCTACGTTCCTGTCTAAAGTCAAGAAGATTCAATCTAACCCTGCTGTAGCCCAGAGCCATCCTTAAAAGCAAACTCAGAGTGAGAACTGAAGAAACTTGGAGAGTGGCCAATTCTCCCAAGCTCCCTCGCTCTCAGACTGGATTGCGAGGTAAACACACAATCTACGTGCTCTTATCAGCTAAGGTCTGGTGTGAAGAAAACAGCTTGGTCGATCTTGTGGAAAAACACAGCTTGGAAAAACACAGCTCATCTGCAATGTCACAACTGGAATGTCTAACCCCACGTTAAAGCCAATAGGCAGCTAACCTAAATATCAAATGTAATGTCATGTCAAAGCCAATAGGCAGCTAAACTGAATACAGAATGTAATGTCTAATGCCATGTCAAAGCCAATAGGCAGCTAAACTGAACACATGTAATGTGCTACTGGTGAACATTGAGCAACTAATATGCGCAGTGGTGAAACACAAAGTCATTGGTCAAACACAATTAATAGCATCACATTCCACCCTATGACCAATTAATTTTTGTTTCATACCTCTGATTACAAACAAAACAAAAAACAACTAATATCAACTAAAAAAAAACCATTATAAGCAAATCAGATTTGAATGATAAAAGCAATCACTGTAAAGCAATGGAAGTGGATTAACATATTGATCTCATAACCTTTCACATCAGATACATCTACACAGAACAGTGTCTCTAAAATAGCAATTTGATGTAGCATGAGTTCTACTCATGTAAAGGTGCATGGTCCACCCGAAAAGTTTGCTGAAATGTAAGCGAAAGTCAGAGTTCCGCACGAAAAAACAGACAGTTAACTGTTAAGGTTGCTTAGTTCCAGTGGAAGAATGTAATCAAACAAGTTGAACTTGAACTGAAGGCGCCATTTGCGCAAAATGGATCCATGGTGCTTGCACTTTACTCAGCCAGGTTCAGGTTGGGGGTTCGGTCCCTTCCCCGACCCCACACGCACACACCCGAAGGGAGACCACACAGCACACTCATGGTCAGTGGCGAAACGTGGTAGGATCTGCAAAAGAAAAAAGTATGATTTTTCTTACAAATAACATTTGTCATCTGAAATGTGCCCTTCCTCTTCCTTTCCCTGTTTTATAATCAGCAGGACATTTTTGGGGCCCTTTATTATGATTTCTGCAGGTTCTGGAGGGTCATTTGGGGCTTCAACCCACACCTCAGCACTGAGGTTTTTATCTGCTGCACCACAGCTTCCCTTTCCTTGTACTGTCAGAAGGGCTGGGGCAGACTCCTTCTTTACCAAACCTCCATTCACTGCACTTTTGACAAGTTGGGCCATTCTGTCTCCAATTTGTATGAATGAATCAGATTCTTTTCTAGTTATCAGTATAATTTTGATTTCTCCTTGGTAATCTGCAGCAATCACTCCCCCTAAAACCTGATCACTTTGCCATATCTGTCCTGGTAACTTTCCTCTCCCCAACTGATCTTTGACTGTTTGTGGGACAAATTGCTCTTGTGCGTGCTGACAAATAGGCACAATCACGTTTTTTATCAAATCTAGGGGAATGTGCATCTCTCTAATCTCTACCCACCTGTTAAGTGGCTTTTTCTCTCAGCTGTCCACATTTCTGGTGCACCCACTTAGCCATCCCCACTAAGTCAGAATTCTGGGTGGACACTTCAGACTCTGAATTTTTCTCTTTAACATCTGCAAGGGAATTGACCCAGTTATGTACAAGCCATGTGGAAAACCAAACGACTAAACCATTGGCAGTGAACCAAGAATCAGTGTAAAAATGACACATCTCAAGCAGCTCTTGCTTTAAAGTCTGACACACATTGTACAACACTGTTCCTTCTCCTGTGCTAGACAAAAGCTCTTCAGTAACTGGATTGTAATCATTAGTCAAACACACACGCTTTTTATCCTCAGGGGACACGAATTCAAATGGTGCACTCAATTTCACTGGTGACTCTTTTACTTGTGGTACTCCCTGCATCCTCTCCACATCCTGAAAAGGGGCTTGTGACACCTGTTCATGTAGGGCTGCAGTGATTCTAGCCCTGTCTTGCATGTACCAGATCCAGTGTATACTAGCCTTCTCTACCTGTCCTAAACTGTGAGAATTAGGTGAACTCATCACCTATTGCATGCTTGATATTTCATTTTTCAGAATTACATTATTCAAAAGCTTACTCCAAAGTTCCAGGGGCACTCTTGTCTTCCCCTGTTCCTGATGTACACGTAAATCAGTGTTTCCCTCTTGCACTGCGCAGAAACCTAAAGTCTGAATTATTTCATTTGCCAAATTAAAAGCGCGCAGCTGCCCATGTTTTTTTCTCATGAAACTCGGTGTCTTTTGCTCAGTGCAAACAATAAGAAACTCTAAAATCTTTTATTTTACTTGTGCCAGTAACTGCACATTTTGCGACGGTACCTCTGCCATGTCCGAATTAATTTTTCTTTGCAGAAGCGGTCTGTAGATAACATTCTGAGCTCTGTTCTCAGTGTTATCAGTTAAGGAATGCGGGGTGTTTTGCTCTATGCTCTGCTCACACGGAGGCTCAGACTGGCTCACAGCTGTCTTAACCCCCTCATTACTGGAATGGGAAAAGCTAGATTCTTCTAAAACAGCAGTTTTATAGATTTCAGCATTATCTTGCAATAATGTGTTCTGGCTAATTTGCTCACGTAAATTCCTATTTTCATGTTCTAACTGCCTACATCTCTCCTGCATTTTTCTGTAAGCAGAAAAAAGTATCCAAACCCTTCTGTCAAGAACAAAAGGAACATCATTTCTTTCAGAAGGCACACTTTCTAAATATGCTTTATCACAGCACTCATCCAGTCCTGGTAAACAAGAAAACATGTTTCTCACAGCATCATAAGGCAGTTTAACTTCACATGCATTTTCAAACATGGCCTACCGTGCTTCTGTAATTCTCTAAACAACAAAAAACAATTACACTTTTAAATAGTGCACTTCGAAACTCCAATTTCCGACTCTGAAAACTGACGACTACGCCAAAATGTTCTGCTTTCTTGCTCTTATCTCATAACTGAGCTTACAGAACCTCTCTGGAATGCACTTCTGAGTTTAAAGAAGAAATTTATTGTTATTAATTCTCCACCACGAGGTTCTTGAGAGATGAAATTAGTAGATTGGAAGCACACGTTCAAAAGTAGTTGCAGCAATGAATGCAAAATATATCAAAGTACTTCTCAGTTGCAATGTACACAGCAAATATATGTGATTATATTATAGCATAACTTCAAAGCAAAGCATAAAAGTCAAAATTCATCACCGCAGGGCCTATAGCTCAGCTTAATCTTTCTGGGGTCTGCAAGTTGAGGACTCCGGTCAACTGCGAGAAAGAGATTTTCTACCCAAACGGGAGACAGCCAACTGACATCTACGTTCCTGTCTGAAGTCAAGCAGATTCAATCTACCCCTGCTGTAGCCCAGAGTCATCCTTAAAAGCAAACTCAGTGTGAGAACCGAAGAAACTTGGAGAGTGGCACATTCTCCCGAGCTCCCTCGCTCTGACTGGATTGCGAGGTAAACACAAAATCTACGTGCTCTTATCAGCTAAGGTCTGGTGTGAAGAAAACAGCTTGGTCGATCTTGTGGAAAAACACAGCTTGGAAAAACACAGCTCATCTGCAATGTCTCAACTGCAATGTCTAACACCACGTTAAAGCCAATAGGCAGCTAACCTAAATATCAAATGTAATGTCTAATGTCATGTCAAAGCCAATAGGCAACTAAACTGAATACAGAATGTAATGGCTAACGCCATGTCAAAGCCAATAGGCAGCTAACCTAAATATCAAATGTAATGTCATGTCAAAGCCAATAGGCAGCTAAACTGAATACAGAATGTAATGTCTAATGCCATGTCAAAGCCAATAGGCAGCTAAACTGAACACAACATGTAATGTGCTACTAGTGAACATTGAGCAACTAATATGTGCAGTGGTGAAACACAAAGTCATTGGTCAAACACATTTAATAGCATCACAACAACCTGAAGCTGAACTCCTAAAGGAAGATGTGGAGTGGCTCCTTTTTTCATCCCCCCCAGTCTCTTTTCAAGGAACAAGACTGGGCGGCAGTCTTTCTCTCTGCAGACATGCATTCCCTGGAACACACTATTTACCAAAGAAAACAAGGATATTTGGCAATTACCTAGAATGTAGAAGGTCAATAAAATTGCCTGTTTCTTGAAAGATAATGTCAGCTAAGTCAAACCTTCATGAACTACTTGTCTATATGTGTAGGCTGTTATCCTTTGTCTTGCGCTCATGTGCTCCTTCAGCACTTTTGTGCTTTGACTAGCCTGTTGTAACACGATTGAAACACATCTCCAGACCTTACGCGAGACACAATTACATGACTTCCCTAGGCATCACTTCAATTAATATTCATTCAACCTTGCATAATGAAGGAAGTAGTTACCACATAGAAAGTGGCTTGGCTCCTGGAAAAGAAGGAACGTGCTAGATAAATACCATTAAACTACAGTCTACTGTTTTTTTTTTTTTTTTAATTGCCGGAGTGGAATGTTCCATCGTACTGGCACCTTATGTGTCATGCAGGCAAATTGGAATTTCTAGACTCCCTTGTTGGGTTTTGTTCCTTTTCAGGGCCTCTATTTTTCTGTTGGCAACAGCCTGGCCTCGAGTCAGAATTCAGTTGCTGTGGTTCCTTGTACCCTATTGATGACAGAGACGGAAAACCATGAAGACTGAATGAAAAGGTGAATGAGATGGAGTGAAAAGCTCTGTACACATCTTAATTTTTGTGAAGTCAAGCCTGATCTCTCACTCACCCTCTGCCACTCTATGCATAGAACTTTTTCAGTAGTAGACGCTCGCCTACAGCACCGTGTCCAGCTCAGGAGGTCAGTGCTGATGTGTTATCTGCTTTTGGAATCCACTCTTATAGCAAGATAAAGACGGCTGGCAAAAAGGAATACATCAGAATTCTTATGAGTGGATGCAAGTACTGTTCAATAGAAAATACTAGACGGGTGGGCGGTATTATAGGGACCTTTAATAAAGGGAAAGATTAGCAGAGGGTAGAGGTGGGAAAGGTATATGCTCAGTAGCAACATAAAGAAGTACTTAATAGAACTCAACAAGCAGCGTGGTTAGACAAGATCTGCATCAGAAATCATGAAGACCTTACATAGACTAGGGAGTAATCCACTCGAAAAGCAGAGACTCAGCTGGTGACCAAATAGTGTATGATGTTACAGTAGGTAAGACATGTGCCAAGTAGCTCAACCTCGTAGACAGCTGTCCTATGATGTATCCAAGTTTTTGTTCTGCAAGATCAAGAAACCTGGCAGATCTTTGGGGAGTTGATGTAGAAATAGGAGCTTCTTACATATTCACCTTTCTCTTCTTTTTTCACAGACTTGAAGAGCAAACTAGATGGAGTAAATAATCCAGCCAACACAAATGAAGCCGAGGTATGTTAGGAGACATTGTTTCATTTTTTTAACTCGTGTTTACTTTTCCTTTGTTACGGTGTATGCCTGGCGTGTGGAGCTTTCACTACATTTGCTCTGTACACAGTTGCTCTTCCTCTGTGTAGCTGAGTATTACAAACAGGAAAAGTATTACAATCAGGAAAAGAACATTGGTGAGTTCGAATCTCGCAGGGCTTCCCAGGGATCAAATGGGTGGTTCTATGTGGTCCCTGTCTGCCCTTTCTGGCCAATCTCATAGGTTTAATGTGATTTCGTAATGCTGATTCAGATGAATCCTAGATCTCTGATGTTACATTTCATTTTTTTAATTACTTTATGGGTTGCTTGGCAGTGTTTCTAATTTCTTTCACGTGGGTAGCCAAGTGCTAGAGTATTCTCTGTCCGTTGTTTGCAGTTCATCAACTTTTAGAACACTGTTAAACGTTTAAAGTGTTTTTTGATATGGGGTAACGACCATGACCCATTCTCAGCAGTTTTATTAATATTTCTTCATTTGTTTGTTGGTTGTATTAGAGATAGGCTAATAATAAGGAGTCCTACTGCTATGTGTCAAAGAACATTTTATATAAAAACCTAAAGTTCCCTACAGGCAAAAGGCACTTTGTTTTTTTTGGGTTTTTTTTTTGCAAAAAGCCCTCAGCCACCAAGGTTACCCCCTTGGTGGCATGCGTCATCATAGGCTTTCTCCCCGTTCCCTTGCAGAACAGGGTGTGCTACTAGCAATGAGAGACACTGGAGCACTGAAAGTTTTTTTTTCTTCCCAAATGATGCTTATATTGAGATAAACAAGAGTGGCTTTTTGAAGGTTTAAAAATACCTGCCTGGTAAGACACTTCTGGTTTTATTGTAAGTCCCCATGCGATATGATTTAAAAATGGGGAAGATCAATTAGAAACTAGTGGGTACAAGGGCCCCTGTTTCTTTAGGTCGACATATTTCTGGTCCCTCTTACCTGTGGCTGTCATCAGGACCAAGGTGCTCAATCCCTATTGTTGCTAGAGTATGTAATAACTAACCTACACACACTGCATAATCAGGTGTTACGAGTTAAAATGCACCAGTTCAATCAAAATGAAGGTCTTGTATTAATATGTCCTCCCTCATTCGCTCTTATATCGCCTGTGCTGTACTTACAGCGTCAAGGTCTTGTTCAGGTGGATTTACCTACTTTGATTCACTGGGGTCTGAATATTGACCTGTACCTGATTCTGGTACACCTTAAATATCTTAACTTGAGGTAGACTGGCCTTACGTTCTCTTGTGAACGTGTCTCCAACGTTCCTGCCAACGATTAGCCACTAGACTGCTCACCGTCCCAAAATGGCAGCCGTACGCTGGACCATTTCCTGGTTCCCCACGTCCGTCCGTTTTTCCCTCTACAACAAAGGGAATGGAAAGCTTATTTGTAATGTGCTGGAATTTACACAAAAAAAGTGGGGGGAGGAGAACAATGACATTCTCATTATGCACTAATGCTATTCTGACATCGAAAAAAAGCCAAAAAAAGAAAAAGAAATGTGGTTCTTGCACTCACTCGTCTAAAAGGATGTGTGATGGTAGTATAAGGTTTTTCCTCCTGGAGCATGGGGTTGTGCACCCACCAGGAGGTGCTTGAGTAGGGATTTTCGTTCTTCTGAAGCAGTAACCCCCAGCTGACATCAGGGGAGGATCCACCTCTCGGCAGTCCACTCCCAAGACTCCTTCAGAGATTCGCAGAAGTGTGACCACATGTCATGTGTTACTTTCAGCGTGGCTGGAAATATCAGCATATGGCATAAGTTCATCACCCTAAATTTCTGTTTGACCTCGTTGAAGGAATTGCACTTGGTCTGTACTAGTTTAGTATAGTCCGGGAATATCATAATCCCGGAAGATTCCTATGGCAGGTTCCCCTGTTTCTGGTCCTCTTGAAGATTTGCATCACTGTCATAATCGCTCATGACTTGCATGATTAGTGGCCGCGGTGGGGCTCTGAGAGGCAGCTTCTGGGCCAGCGATCTGTGGGCTCACACCAGGACAAACAGCTGAGAGAGGGCCTCAGCAGGCACAAACGATCTAAGCCTAATCTCTAGAAACTTCTCACGCCAGGTTGTGGTAGGTCCATCAGGCTAGGTCAAGCACAGCAAAGGAACTCTAGAGCTATCTGACCTCCAGGCATATACAGTTTGGCATGAGGGAGAATCTGGGACTGTCCGCTTGCCCAAGTCTATGAGGTTGTAAGTGCTTCAGCACTCCTGCACTGAAAGTCTCAGGGATTGGCCTCCAGAAGGCCAGGGAGTGGAAACAACCTTTATAAGTCGCCCGCTTGGAGGGCGCCCCTTCACTCGTCCACAGGTTTTGGTGCAGGCCGCATGTTAAGGCCCTCTCTTGTGGGCGGGCTGCCGTGTCCAGGTCTGAGTGCCCTGGCAAGGCAGCAGTGCACCATTAGGCTTCCAGCCCCGTGGGCTGAACCATCAGCTGGCCTCACCTCGAGGCACCCGCACCAAGCAGCTGCCGGGTGGCCACTCTCCCCAGGTGCTGCACGAGCACACCACTGCGAGCCACTGTCACTGCGAGCCACTGTCACTGCCCCTCTTGTTCCTGGACCCACGGGAGCTCTACCATCCGCTCACCTACCTCTAGGGCAGGCCCACAGCTAGCTGTCCCTGGTAGATGTGGTTCGGGGCACTGTCCAGCCCATCATTGCACCATAAGGATGTCACCACCGCCGTAGGCCCAGGGAAGGTCTTCAGGGCCGCTGGGAGTCCAGAGGGGGCCGTGGGGAAGACATGAGTCTCAGTCTAGGTGGCAGCGGAGTTTCTGGCCGCTCTAGACTTAAGGATGACGAAGGACCTCTGCCCTAACAACGGCAGGACCCCAAATAACAACATAGTGTGAGTAAAACTAACATTTTTTTCTTGCACGTAGTTTGTAAGAATATCTTGCAGTCAGCTGTGGAGTGCCGAACTGTCTTTTCTTGCTCGTGTTGACCAGCTGGCAATATTCTTATTGATCCGCGCTGGTATTTTCTTGGAAGGCCTGATCTTTTTGACTTGCTAGGCTCCTGAAAGAAACCACAGGTAAAACGATTGATGCTTGGCATAGGACTTCCTCATACATTGAATTGGGGGCATCACTTCATGGTTCTAACTAGTCCTGTGGCATTTAGCACGATGTAGAAGAATGCTGGTTGACATAGTATGGTGTGTTGTATTCTTTATTAGAAAAAAATGGAGAAATTGTCAGTTTTATATAAAAAAAATACTTGCAGGGCACAATAGTTTTGTGCATGTATTTGTAAAATCATTGATGGTTCTGCAAAAAAAAAATAGTAATTTAATTCTGCATCAAATCCTAAACTGATGTGTGCGCTACTTTCAGACTGTGAGAAGTGCTGTTTAAAAATTAAAAGGCAGACTTTTTTCTCAACAGTGGCACAAGCTCGATCAAGTAACCTCTCCGCAGTATGCCTATTTCAGCAATGCTGTCCCTTTGCACCACTTCTCCGCCAAACAAATGCCCTGTTCTCTGCTCCCGATTGCCTCAACATCTTTCTCTTTTTTGTACACAGTGCCCTAGCCAGGTGAAGGTGCACAGAAAACAGTACAAAATGAATCTAAGAGTCACACGATCTGAGTAACCGCTAGGTATTTGGTGTTGCCCCAAAAATATCACTAGCTGCAGCTTTAAGGAACAATCATAAATAGTATAAGAAAACGTACATTTGCAGAGCTGTGCTGGACTCCAGGATATGTAGCTTCTACACTGGGGAGTAGGAGCCTGTAGGATATGTCAAGTGACATTATTGGTACTCCAGGATCATACATCTCGCACAGCTTTCCAGGCGTACTACACAGAATATTTGTTAATTTGGGCAAACATGTAAAAGTAGGTCGGGTAGAAATGTAAATCTCTGCATGTGCATTTTCATAAATCGAGACCCAGTTGTTTTATTAACTTTATATTTCTCTGCATCTTTCATGGTGCGGTTGAAGCCCTTGACTTTATTTAAAGAATTAAAGTAATGACTTTGGAGTCTAACCTTGTCTTCCAGAATTTGAAAGGTGATGTTGCTGCCGTAGAGCGGGATGTTCAGGCCTTCAGCACAGATCGGGGAGACCTGGATTTCACTGAACAGCTGTGGTGCAAAATGAGAAAGAGTAGGTGCCTCCTGATTTGAACACTGTCTAGGGTAAAAGAAAATGCATGAGAAATGGCACTGCCTTTGTATTCACTCTTGCTGTCCCCTGTTCTTTCATAAACTGCTTTTTGATTTATTGGCTAAATTGTACTCTACTGGCATTATGTCTGCACGGTCACCCCAAGGATTCTTGCCGCAGAAGTGCTTGGGTGATATTCTTGGGCCGGCAGTTCACACTGATGCTGTGGCGTCATATTTACTACACTTGATCGAAGGCTTCGAAATTGGACACAAGTCATTTTTTGTAAAAGAAGCCTGATTTCCATCTCAACAACCCCCTTTTGCCCATTCATTCAAAGTACTGAAGCCCAGATGAACTCTGAGAGGTGTGCTGCGAGGGCGCTGCTCCGAACCGCAGCGACTGACAATGATGCTGTGGGGCACTTGGCTCTGGGTTTCCACTGCCCCCGGTGGTAGAAGTGTCTTGATACTGATGCGCTGCAGCACCTCCGCGCTTCTTGATTACAGGTGCATCTTCCACACTATGAAACCTGCTAGCTTGGTAAAATGTTAGATTCCCTTCAGTCGAGGAATAGAACTACTCTGCATATTCTGCTTGCCACGGCAGAGTTGATTTATTACAGCGGAGAGCAGTTTGTTGACATTGAGGTTGCTGCTGGGCTGGGAGTCACACAGTGTACCTGTTTATTCCACCAAGCTTTGTTTGGTGAAGACCTCTAAATCCACTGAAAGCAGTATTAATGGTGTGGCGTCCAATGCCATTGCTACACATTCTATCAATTGAACTTAAAAACTGCTTTGCCCACAGATGAGTTTTCTGAGCATGCTACAAGGCCATACAAATGTTACAGGGTGCTGGAGAAGTGCTGGGAACAACATTGTAAAGACGCTTCACACCTGCATCCAAGAAGTAATTGCTTCACAGACCAGTATCGTTCGGGAATGTTCTAGCTGTGTCCTCATCTTCCCCTGCCCCCCCATTGCTTCCTGGCTCACTGTTAAATATGTGGCGCAGCTGACTGTTGATGACCAAGGCTGGTTTGAGAGCAAAGAGGTTTAAAGCCTTAAGATTGCAGCATCCACACACAGCCCACATTTGTGTGCCTCTCGCACTCCCACCCAGAGCCTCATACGTTCTGCCGTTGCCGCACTGCCCGCCAGTACCAGCTCCTCAACTACAGGCCGTATAGTTCCCATAGTTCCCAGCTTCCCACCGTTGCAACTCCTCCTGCTGCCCCTCACCAAGGTGCATAAAGCCATCTCTGTTGTGAAGGTTGTACGCCAAATGCTTGTGGAAGTACAGCGTTGTGTCAAACCCAAAAGAGCAGCCAGGATGAACAGTTTGAAGAGAGTACTCGTATCTTGGGGCCTCGTGTATTAACAGTTTCAGCATTCGCTAACACTCTGATTTGGTAAATCAGAGGGTTTGTAAATGCTGAGTGCCTATTAATGTACTAAGCTTATTCTGTATTCTGTGTGTGTTTCTCAGTCCTAACTAGTAGTTAGTTAGCTTGGGCAGTATCTCTTCTGACTGTCTCATAGGCTCTGCTGGTGCTTCTAAAGGTTCAGTTCTTATGCCTGTTCTGTTCAACTTGTTTATGAAGCTAAGAAACATGTTGGAGGAGATCGGCTTTTGCTATACTCCAACCTGCAGGTGAAACCTAGATAAATCTATACAGATTCTCGTTTGAGGACGTCTACACAATTTGCATTGGTATTGGTAGATGGCTGTTTTTGAACTTTCTCACTCAATGTGAAGAAAAACAAATTAGTTCTAGTTAGATAACCGCACAAATCCAACCTAAAAAAAAAACAAAGATTGCGCTATGAGTTACACATTTATGGCTTCTATTCTTTCATGGTACAAAACCAAGGTTCTGAGTCTGTGAAATAATATCCACCTTCCTATGTCCTCTCATATTGACCACACTGCAAAATCTAAATAAACTTACATGTTATACAGGGGATAAATCCTTAAACCCCTCTCCGGTCCAAAGGACAGTTTTTCAGGTCTCTGATTGAATATAGAACCTTCGATTGTGTCTACCATTCCTAGTTCTTCCTGTAAAAAGCATTCTTCCCCCAGTGGCAGTTTTAATCTAAGGAACTAAACTAGCAAATTGCATCACATTTCACCATAAGATCTTCTTTGAAATCATCCAGAAACCAGAGTAAAATTCGACCAGGCGTTCGTCACTTCTAAAGCTCTGCACCAACACCTGAATGTGTATGCCTTTTCCTCAAAATATCTTGTAGATCCATAAGCCTGAGAAGCATCAATAGCTTAACACTGAAACCCAAAAAATTGACATAAGACGTTTGAAAGATGTCCTTGCCTTTTCACCAAAAGCTAAACACCTACCTTTCTGGATTAGGTACTGTATCCCATATTCATGCAGCTCTCATTTACCTGTCTTTTCCTCTGCTTTACTCTTAACCCTCTTATCTCTGTTTCACTCTTCACTGCCACACACTCTTGGCCATTTTGGTCAATCAACTTTTTATCTCTGTGCACTTAACTATTTTCGACATTTATGCAATTCTGATTTACTTTCTATCTGTGCCGTTCTCTAACCTCTTTCCTTTTATTAGCCACCTCTAGCCTTTAATTTAGCAATGCATGTTTCTCCTATTTTTTTAAGTGATATTATCCATTTTTAAACTAACTGTATTTTTACCGTTTTCATGTTAGCTCTTAGAAATGGATTCCATGATCTCCCATGTATAGTGCACTGAAGGGTTTATGGTTGGGTTGCACATCATGAAAAAGCAAAATAAATAATGATACCGCACAAACCATTTTGTATTCGCTCAGTGATAGTGATCTTATTTCTTTGTTCGCCAACCTTGTACCCATCATTAACTTAAATATTTGATCGAGTCACTCTTTTTCTGTCACAAACGAGTGCCTGCTTACACATATTTCAGTCTGCCCATCCTGTGCTTGTCAAAGTATGTGACGAAGATCTCGTGAAGATAAATGCAGTACATAGTAATGGTATAATTTTTAATTTTCAGGTGTCACCTCCTATCAGGATGTTGTTGATTGCTTTGCGTTGGTCATCCAGTCTCTAAAGCATGGAGATGTGCAGCCATGGGTAAGTAGGCATTTGGGGGTTCCCTGAGTGCTTTCAAGAAGCTGAGGTCTCGACCTGCATTGCCTTTTACCCCTAGGCTTCCTTGTCATGCTTTCATCGTACTTAGGCTCTCACTTAGTTTGGTGGGGAGGGTGAATCATCATAATTTGGCGTTTCAGCCCCCCTAACTCCCAAATAAAAGTTGGGGGATCACAGGGTTTCCAACGTCGGAGCCTTCACCCGACTCCAAAGGCAGAACCCTTAACCTGCCAGCCCGTCTGCCACGCGGCCTGTAAGTCACAGTGAAGGTCACTCAGCCTATTTAACATGAGACGACCGTCACCAGATAGCCCTGATGTGCAGGGAGAAGTTCCCCTATGCATGCAGCCATTGACTTTTGTTTCTCCAAAACAATCTGCCTGTCGGGGGCTGCTTAGCAAAAGTAATAGAAATGGCGAGCGAGGCTGAAGCAACATGGCCATCTCTTGGCATCTCCATCAGCCTACAGTGCTGCACCAGCTGCCCCTCTGTAGGCTTTAAGAGCAGAGCTGTACCTTGGCCGAGTGGTTGGTCTTCCACCTCACCATGGGTGCAGAGACCTGTAGGCTGCCTCCCAACTTACCCAACCCCTTAATGTTCTCATTTCCATCATACCCCTTCTATATTTATATATTATATCGCAGAATCCAGAAGGATTAGCCGATGTATATTATTGGCAAACCATGATCCTTACTAGCATACTAGTCAAACAATGGGTGCTGTGCCTAGTAGTATCAAAAACAATGAAGCATAATTCCATTAAGCTGTTTTGTTTATGAAAACAGCCCACAACCACAATATTTGGGTCAAAGAATCGAAGCATTGAGAATTATTCAGCAAAAATTTAACATCCATTCATAGGATTAGCAAGATGATATAGTTGTACTAACACAAAGGAATTTTAATCCTACGCACAGGTTTAAAATGATATCTCGAAATCAAGGTTTGCCCTTCACCGCTACTGTCTAAATCTGTAACCCACAATTAATCTACTCCTGTTACTTTCCTCTGTCAGTCCTGAGTCTTTTGATTCTCATATATTTTGACCCCACCCCTTCTACTGAACGGGTTCAGGAAGGCCCTGTTCAAGACACTTGCTCACTGAATCAGTTTGCTGCAAAACAATTTCTCTACTTATTTACTGAAAGCAGTGATTGTGGGGCTGTGCATTTATATCAGTAAAACTGAGACCGAAAACTGACACATTATTTAGAACACCGTGCACACACCCAGTACAGCATAGATATGCCATATAGTTGGCTGTCTTTCTGCTTACATCAGCCCTTCTCACAAAAGAATGTAGATAGGCCAAGAAAATGTGTAATTAATGCACTTGCTGTCAATACCACAAATGCATACACCTTTACGCCCCTCCCCTTTTTCTATCTATTGTGCCATAGGTATATCTACCTACCTTAAAGACGACTAAATAAATAATGGAGCCAACCAACATCATGCCTTTCACATCAGTCATACAACCACAGTTCAGTGAATGACGAAGACTCGTCTGACCAAGAATATATGTAAAACACATCTGCAACGGTCAGATGTCTGTGGAAATTCTCTGTACAACTGACTACTGGCAGAAACCTAACTGAAGACAGAAAGAATGCAAGGCAGCAACATGCGCACTCTGAGCACCTCCTGGAGAAATGCTGGGGGAATAGTTTGTTCCTAAACTTACTATCAAAATCTTCCCTAGCCCCCATTAAATATAGATATAGGTGTAGCATTGTTTGCATGCGTAGATGGGTTAATTTTTTCTGGAGATGCACAGGCCAGTGATGTCAAATGGCTTGTTGCAAAGTAAACTAGGATGGGCTGATCTAAAGGGATAGCAATACATTTCAGATTTGAAAGGACAGAGCGCATCTCTACAAAAGTGTCTCTCCATCTCATTAATTTTACCTATTTGGCTCTTTCATGCATGCATACACTCTGATTCATTTTAGTAATGTCCCCTTCTCTCTGCAAGGTTCACAACATCTGATGACGGGGAAATTAGAAGCAGCAACTTCTTAACTATTCTCTCCCACTATGGGACTTGCGTACTCGAATGAGAAAGCCTACTTAGCCTCTAGGACTCGTTGCGATTGGTAGTTCTGCATTCTCCCCGGTAGAGATGTCATCTCATTTGCCACACCTTTCCCATATGTGCTTCCCTACATGACCCTAACTTTTATCTTGTTGGTTTATCTTGTTTGCTTCTAACACTTTTCCTCTGCTCTCAACCTTGATACTTGGTGCACTGCAGAAAACGATACTATTTAGCACATCATTGTGACTTTTTCCTTCCATCACAACACCACAACATTCATCTATATTTTCACTATCATCTACGCCCTAGGCATGCTCTTTGAAGTTCTATGTTTCTGCTGTTTGCCAATTATTTGAAGGTAAGTTTGCCATTGCACAGATCTAGGCTTGATGACCAGTAAAGTTAAAGGTGCTGGATTGGGCCTTTTTCCTCTTAACCTATGTTGAATGCTATGCTGCAGTATCGGGCACAAATATTTGATGAAAGGGAATGCTTGAGCTGAAAATCCTGTTGTTTTCAATGAGCCCTAAAATAAGTGCCCGAAGTTCCAACATTTCATGTGCCACAATGGTACATGCCAACTGATGGAGAAAAACGAAAGTTATTGTAGAGTTAGGTTGCCGCTTTTTAGCAACCTATATTGCTAAATATAGACTGTAGATTGGGTCATTGTGCAATATTCGTAGTGCACCAGACTCATGGTTTAAACCTGATTCTAGAGACAACTGCGGCCAGTGAAACGCCTTTTGTGGTGGCTATGGCTAAAGGCCTAAATTGTTTTAAATGTTTTCTGGAATCTGTAAACGAGTTCCACTATTGCTGCTTTAGCGAAAAACGGACCTTAGTGTAATGCCCACCTGGAAATGTACCTTGTGGTTAGTCTGTGTGTATGTGGCGAAGTTCAAACATCTGTTCTGGGGAAACTCACAACCCACAATAACATGCTGATTCCAAGCAGCAACTAGCCCTAGAGGGTGGTTCAGGGGTATTGGACAAGGGAATACATCAGAAGGCCTGACCTGTCCAAAGCCCATAACTTTGGTTTTTGATCTATTTTTATGGTAAATTATTACACCCCAACAAACCCTTTCTGTTATTAAAGACGTCGAGTAACCCCCAAATCATGGGAAATGTAATGTTCTTTTCTATAGATTTGTTGTTAATTTATGCCTGAATGAGTCTTATTGTTTCTTGCCATAGTTTGAAAGTTGTTGGGCAGCATGGGTAGAGTGGGGAGACAAATCGGCTCTGTTTGTTTGATGTTTAGTATAGGTTATGTCTACCTAGTGGAAGATGGTTGAAGGTGTCATGTAGGATGAAAGAATCATGAGCTATTTGGCTCTGGGTAAAGACTCTAGCTGTTGAGACCTAGTGTTCTGTATCTCTTTATTCCCTTTTCTTCCATTGTCTTTCAGATTCACAGAGGCAGCAGCAGTTCGCTTAGCCGGCTAATTCAGCAGTCCTACAATGGCACAATGGAACCTGCCAGTCTCACTGGCCTGACACCTATCCGCATGTTACTGGAGATTGGTTTGGACAAGATGAAGAAGGATTACATTAATTGCTTCATAGGTGAGTCTGCCATGTACAACTTTCACTTGTAGCCCCATCACTTAACTGCATTCATCCAGTGTGGAGAGACAAAACCTCAAACTGGGCCACTTCCCTGTTGGCCTTTAGGTTTTCACTCGTTTTTTTTACACCGCCTTCACCACAACTCCGGCTCTCTACTGTAACAGAGCGTCTACGCCTGTTATAATCCTAATGTATTTTCTATATCTTAGGTAACCCCCCTTTAAATTATATTCGTTCATTCATTTACAAATGTGTTTTATTGCAAATGTCAGAATAATAGAAGTCTGTTTCATTGCAAAGTGCTAATTCTGCTTGCTTAAAGTGTATTCATGTTTTATTGTAGCATGGTTTGAACTGGAATTTTATTTATAGTTTGTAAACAACGAGGAAGCTCTCGTAGAACTTGGGTTTTACATGAATTGTTTTTAATCATATTTCACAGATTATAAGTAAATGAGAGGTTAGAGGGCCTTGATTGTTCATTTCTTCTGGAGTTGTTCAACAACATGAGGACACAACATGAACTACAGCAAAGCGTTTTAGCTAAAGAGGAACTTTGCTCTAGGGATTCAAAAGTGACTGGAATTTGGTAGCTGTAAACACC
Organism: Pleurodeles waltl; assembly: GCF_031143425.1. Classification (NCBI taxonomy): domain Eukaryota; kingdom Metazoa; phylum Chordata; class Amphibia; order Caudata; family Salamandridae; genus Pleurodeles; species Pleurodeles waltl. The sequence goes on along the minus strand of NC_090440.1, from coordinate 544,473,127 downwards.
TTTCTTGCTGAAAGCTACAAAAAGGCACATAATGTCCACTATGCAGCCTGGCTTATCTGCCCATCTCGATGTCTTAACAGCTGAAACATGGGAACAGGAGCACTGGATGCTGTTTCTGTATTAAACTTTGCTCCCATTGTTCGAAAAGGTATGCAGGTGTGAACCATCTATAAAATGTGAATAAGCTCCTATAGCTTAGTTAGCTAAGTGAAAGGAGGATTGGCGGATGCAGAAAATCCTCACAATACTGTTATAACTTTACAATATTTTCTGTTGTTCTGCCTGCTCGAAAATATTGTCATTGCTGTTTATTTTTCCTAATAATTATTCATATTGTGTGTACTAGAATAGCATTTTCATTTTAGCAAAATCTTGAAAATGTGTTCTTAGCTACTTATTGTTCTTGCGTGTGCCTATCCATGATGAGATTGTTGTAATTCCACAGCCATTCCTTTGAAGTTTCATAGTACTGATTGGTACCACATACTCACCTCGCACATGTAATGCTCAGTGGATTGCGGAGTGTTGCAGTCCATTCAATACTCCGTCTCATGTTGGCACAGTGACTGAATCCTTAGCGACAGAGGGTCTAGTCTGGAGAGCTATCTACTGGGTTATATTTTGGATGGTCCAAAAACCCTACAAAGGCCACACCCGCCTTCCATGCTTTGCGACTGACGGGACTCCCAGTGCAGCCCGCTGCCTGCAGATTTACGCCCTGTTCTCTATACTTTGGTACCCCAGTTGAACTGCTTGGGGTGGATTTTAGGGGGGATTGTGTTTTTCTGCTACTCATCAGTGGATGTATTTTCCATCATCCCATTTATGATGTATGCTGTAACAGGCTCCCTTGGACAAGCCGACATCACCCTGCAGAGCCTCAGATGAGGTGTAATGTTCCTCGCTGCTGAATTCTTTAGAGAGATAGGGATCTGATTGACATTATTGCGAACCTCCATCTGCAATTGGTGAAGATAACACTGGATGCCCAAACGATAACTTTCAAACCCTCTGATTTGTTCTTCCATGAATCTGCTGTGAATCCTTTTGAAGATGCGCTGCAGAGGGTCTGGGCCTTTTCTGCTTTATTTGGGAAATGGATGTCCCTCCCGCAGGTTTAGGATAAGAGGTTTTCGTGCAGCTTTACTCGCCGTTTCATTAGAATGCATGATTGTGAAAAACAGAACTTCTCCAAAGGCAGTAACATTGAAAAAACCCTTTGCAATTTATATATCATGAGGGAAACGTTACTTTTTGTAATCATGTGACAGTCCATAAATATTGGCAAGCTGTGGTATAAATGTGTTGCTCAAATTAGTTTGAAATCTGTTTACTGGAAGTTGTTCGGCTTGTTAGGTTTCATATTTGCTATTACTTGTGAAATTAGCTGAACGTAATATTTTTTATTTGCGTGCACTGTTGTACTGAACTTGCCTGTTCTCTTCACAGGTCAAGAACTGGCGACTCTGAATTACCTGGTGAGAAGCGTGTTTGCAAATGCACTTTTGTTTTTTAAGTAAAGAAGACTATTCTGTGTCCGCCTTGCAACTTCATATTTTTCTCACCCGGTCAGCACAAAGCTTTGAATACAATGGAATGGGTTATATAAAAACATACACTGTAACGTGTGGGCTGCCGCAGTGCTTAATTTGTAAATAAAAACATGCGGTACCCAAATCCCTCCTCTTAAGCACGCGGCTGCTGCAATTAAATGTGGTAGCACGGAATACTGGGGCAGTGTAAACTTGAAGCCATCACGGACCTCGTCAATCCATATAAAGCCACTCCCTGCCCCTTCAGCTCACTCTTGCAGCTTTCTACTTTCTCACTTTGTAACGCTTTATCGTTTTTCCCTTCCTCCGTCTTTCCCATATGTGTCTGTTGCTTGCAGCAAATGCTTGAGGCAGAAGAATAAGCCCCGGCCCTCAAAAATAAGTGCTGGTGCGCAGCACCGGAAACAACAAGCACAAATTAAGCACTGGGCTGCCGTATTTCCAAGTTTTCTGTTACTGTGCCCCAGTTTGGAGGTTGCTGTAAGATGCAAACCCAGAGCTAGAACCTTGTAAGATGTGCCAAACCTCTGCATCTTTATCTGCTTACACCCAAGAGTACTAGGCTTAATGTTTACTGTCTCTCGCTCCGCACTTACAGGACTACTTCATCTCGACCTCTGTAGATCTTCAAGAGCAGGTGCACCGTGTGCGCAAACTACACCACATGCTGGAGATTGTGGTGGTCTGCAGCGTCTTCCTCTCCCTAGGCCATGAGAACCTCTTCCCGTTGACGCAGTAAGAAATCACCTTAAAACTTGTTTCGTTTGTACAGGTGATTGTTCCATATTTAGCCACGGTTATGACCTGTCCTCCTTCTCTAATGACAAATTAAGCAAGACGCGCCGTAAGCTTCATTACTCAAACCATGTTAAAGTGAATTTTGAAGCGCAAAACTTGCCTGTGACTATTGAAAATGTGCTGCAAAACTCTTTGGCTACTTGTAAAGTGACACTGCCTGTAGGTTATCACAGGGGTGTCTAGTGGTAATCCAAGAGGGTCAGATCCTTGTCAAAATGTCATGATGAGCACAGACTTTGTATGTGAATCCAATTTAGTTTACTTTCCTGATAATATATTGTAATAACTGTTGGCTTTGTATCCTCATTATATAGATTTATTGTTTAAAAATTGATCTCATCTCGCGTAGACATCTTGAATATGACATACTCAACCCTGATAGACTGATGTTGGAGTAGCTTATGACATGATTAACAATCACTGACCCCAATGAAGTGTCATTCTTTGGTAAACCATGACCGTGGTGTGTGAATAATAATGTGATTTGTGTTCACTGCTAAATTTTTCAAAGTAAAATGCAGGATTCATTGTTGCTATCAAGTGTGAACGCAAGGCTGAACTGGAAATGTAAGTAGTGTCTGTGTTGCGTCAGTGGGCTGGTCATTGGGCACACTAGGTATGCCTGGTGCCCTTATCTGTGAATGAATACCTTTGTTCACATATTAGAACACTTTTCTATCTCTCAGCGTGTGGTTTGTTAATCTGCAGATGATTCCAACCCACTATTTCCAAAACTACTCTGCGTCCATGCTAATGCCATATAAGTGCAGTGTTAAAATGTTTTTGTACTGATACGCGTTTCTCTCAACTGCTAGGTCCTGTATCAAATACTATAAAGATAATGCTTGGAATGAAAAGCACGTCTTCCAGCTGCCTGTCAGACAGAGTGTTGTCAGTTCCTTCTACCAAGAGTAAGACATGCTTCCTTATACTGTCAGCGGACTAGTGTGTTGTGGTATAATTACTGGCATTTTAGCAGTGAGAGAGTGCTAAATGCTTGTGTTTAGGTACTGATGTAGTTATTTTTTAACTTGTGCAGAAGGTGCACTTGTCAGGATTTTGGCAAGTGCTATTGTCTGTGCTCAGTGAGGTATCAAAATCTGTGAAAGGCAGCGGATATCAATCGGCAGGTCAAACCCCACTCATTCTTCTGTCCCTCTCTGCTCTTCTTTAGTGCTCACCCACAGACATGGCGAGTGGAAATCATCAGTGGACACGGGCAAAATGAGGTGAAGACCATTTGGCAGCTGAGCACCAAGCCCCCCGTGGATCATGTGGTCTTTGACATGCCAGGTACACTGTTCATAAGCATGATTGCACGAGTTATCAAGGTGGCCCTTTTTATTTTGTTTGCAATTTCCATTTGTCAGAAAACTTAATTGGTGGATTGGTCTACAGGATAGTGGAAATATTTACTCAGTAAGGACAGCAAGGCTTATGCAGGTTGGGAGTTCGCCTGCCATTGGCGGGCATTGTAAGAAGGCTTTTCCTTAACATGTAATAGCTTCTGAACTAGTCTTATTGATATTTCAGAGGGCCCAGCTGCACACGTGTGACACACGACCTGCCCTACCAGCCTCCTGGGAAACTGATTCCGTTTTGGGCCCTTGCACCTCTGTTTTAACACCGTTCACTGAATGGAGAGCTGTTTTCAGAGGCTTTCATGCAGTAAATCATTGGTCAGAAGTAGAAGTTTGTATACTGTTAACATTGTAATTTTATTGCTGCAGATGTGCCCTTGGAAAACACTGTTATTGGCGATACTGACGAAACCTTGTATTTCACAACCCTGGTCACCTGCAGCCAGTTGCACTTCACATGAACCAGGTAAGCTATCCTGTTTCCACCCATCACAGACAAGCAAACAAGTAGTTAATATTTGTCCTATGGTTGAGAATCTAAGTCTATGTGATGTCTTGAAGCCACCTCTTGCGGAGCATGAAGAAAATGCAGGACTTTGGTCACTTACAAGTAGGCTTCATTGTTTTAGAAAGTACAGAAACACTGGAGCCCACCAGGAGCACTAGATATTAATGGTTCATCTTCTGCCTTCAGCTGTCTCGTGCAACACTGCCACTTTATACTGTAGAGATTGAAACTACTATTTCTTGCTCGATTTGCACAAGAGTCTACCGGCCTCTATGATATATGGACCAAACGGGGAATGTACACCGCTTTTAAATTTGAACAGAGGAGTCTGTCAGAGTTTTTTCCTGGCACCCTTTCTTTTTGTCCTCTGTATCAATCGTCTTGAACCAGTTGTAACCCAGCAGTGCTTAGATGTCCACAGGGCAGGCGGTCATCTGATGCCAGCTCTTCCATATGCTGATGGTACTGTGTTAATTGTCTGTACTGCAAAGGGGCTATATTGTCTTTTAGATCTTTTCATTTGTTTTATGGACAGCTTTGATTTATCTAACAACTTTTCGAAATCTCATGTCATGGTGGTTGGTCCCAATGATACCAAAACTATAAAATTTGTAGCAAAAGGCAATCCTATCAGTAAGGTTGACAACTTCCGGTATTTGGGCATCTTGTTGGACTCTCCCCTTAATTGGCATCTTCGAATTACAAACAATTAAATGCTCTTTAGCAGGGCCATACACAGCATTGGTGATTTCTCAAGGTGCTTGGGACTTTCCTATATGAAGGTTTTTTTCCCCCAGAAATATTCAAAGCTAAGATTAACCCTTTTGTAAGTTTCAGCTGTGAGATCTGGGGCTACAGGCCAGTTGCACTAATACAAATTGCCGAAAATAAGTTCCTTAGAGGGCTTCTGAAGATTTCAACTAGCACACCCTTTCGAGATTGCCCACAAAGAATTGTGCATGGGGTATATATCTAACTTGCGTCACCTCCCCCCCCCCCCTTGCTTTTTTAATCTCATTATGGTTGAAGTAGGAGTTATAGTTTAATATGCTTATCATCATTGTTTATGAGCATTGCATGATAATATGCTTCATATACCTTGGGTGTATTATATTATTTGTCATTTGAGAGATTTAGAGAGACCCAAACTTTATTTTGATAAGACTAGCATTGTTAAAGCAGATGTCCTTAGGGTCAAATGGGCCTTTTCCACTAAGGTGGCAGCTTAGCAGAAGGCCCTGGCCTTGGCCAAATCTTCTGTGCATCAGTTCTGCGCCTGGTATGGAACCTTACTTAAATTTAGATATGCCTCCCCACCATTGTAGGCTGTTGACCCTTTTTAGACTTAACCTGATTCCTCAGTTTATATTCTCTAAGGGTGACTGGCATAAAGACTCTGAACTTCTATTGTGTACTTGTGACAATGTTTCTATTCCTGATACTTTACACATTGTAATGATATGCCGTAAGTTTAATAGTCTACCCCATAAATTTATACAGCCCCTTTTGCTTCATATGAATTTTAAGCAAGTGAGACCAGCATTATTTATAATTTTTTATGGTTTTTCTTACGGTATCTTTCTGGTGTTTCAAGATCAAGCAAACTTTGAAATTTTATCCTGTAATTTTGTATGATTTGATAGACTGAATTGTTAGGTGGTAACATTTGAATAAAGTTATACTTAACTGAAACTACTCTGACCTGGGCAGAGCGATACAACGCACAAGATCCAACACTTCTATCTTAAAGACCAAAAGAGGCAAAACTCGAAGGTACCACCAAGAGATAGAGTTAATGGATGTCACTGTTTAATAATACTTATTGCCTCTCATTGGGTCATCTTCTGTTAATTTGTTCAAAGAGGTGACTGGTTAATCCTTAGGTTCCACAATGGATGTATCTAATATTTTACACCACATTGACTGTAATAGAGTATCGGTTCACTGGAGATATCTTTTTATCAATGTGTTTTCTTTTGTGCCACTTTATTACATATTTTATTATTGTTCTAGCAAAAATTATCAATTCCTCTCCTAAAGAAAGGTCACTTTCCCGAATTGGGGTCTGTAAGTAAAGATTTAGTTGCTATTGTAAACTCTTATCAACAATCTTTTAGTGGTGTATGCTGTTTGGAGTTTTGTAGATCATCTTTGAGTATTCTGAGGCAATACGTCCTTGAATGACACTTTACAGAGTTTCGTCTTTTAATGCAAACTTGCCAATAATACACAATGCACATTAACTCTTTATCTCATCTGCTGTTGTCTCAACTGCCTACTAAAACGTGAACTACAGCTCTTATTTTTACAGACCTTCTACCTCACTAAAAACAAAGTGAGCATTACTTAGAAATAGACCGCTTTTTCCTATATTCTATTCAGCACAAATATTTATTTAATAGTAGAACATTGGAATGTTGGGAGCTCTATTGAAAACAATGGAGTGCTCCAGGCTTCGAATGGCCGGTAGAAGCCCGGAGCTCCAGCATTCCAATGTTGTCATTCGCAGCTGTTTCTGTGAACAAAGGCCTCATGGAGCTCGAGAGGATTGAAACCCCTTGGGGCTCCGCAAGACCTTTGTTTTATTTATTAGAACATTCTGCCCTCCAGTGGTGCAGTGTTCTAATAGCCTTTTGTAGCTGGGCATACCGGCACTAAAATCCTGCATTATACATGATATGTGGATTATATATGAGTGACTTCAAGACACGTGGATTGAAGGGGTCTTTTTGAAGTTTGCTCTTTTCCTATATGCTTTTAACCACATTTGTATATATTGTATAGAACACTTTGGTATGCATATCACTTTAGCCCTTTCACTGCATCGTATATTTTGAACATCTGTACCATAAGTTTTTATGATCAAATGAGATATATTTTTTCATTAGACTGAACATTAAATGGTGATATAAATTAATTTGGAGTATTATATATTTATTTTAGAAGATTAAGTTGTATTATATTTTTCTTAAATGCCATGGGAGTTTAGGCATATACTTCCCCCAAGTTGACCTAATTTGTTTATCAATAATCACAGAAGAGAGCAGCTGGACAATGTGGCTTTTATAACTAGAGGCTGGGTAGAAGGTCTGTAGTGCTTCTTGTCTCCGGTATGTTCTCCCTCGTCCCTAGAATACCAAGCTACCATGCAGGTCTTGTCTTTTGGAAAGAAAATCATAGAAAAGATATTTACACACTTATAGTTAAGCACGCAGCTACAGATATTTTCGTTTTTTTTCTGTTGATGCTCTAATTTCTGACGTTTGACCTTCTTACCCCATTCAAGATTCCAGCTGAGGCAATCTGCACACTAGAAACAAGTCCTTTCTAAGTCTTTAAAAGTTTTTTAGGTCTGGCATTAGCCGAGTTATTTCGTGATGTGAATCGTATGTGTTTAGTCATTTACAATTAAAACGAAAATGCTGAGATGTACAGAACTATGCTTTCCTGAGCTAGGCTAAACTAGTCCTCAACTCCATCTTATATTGACATGGCTGATGCTTCATAATATTCATTGTGCATTTATTTTTCCTATTGACACTGCACACTGCAAAATGTGTTTTGTTTATTTTGTAATGCCATGCTGTTTTTGAAGAACATCAAAGGGAAGCCTTCAGATAATTTTAAGGATCTTCCCGCTAGCACATTGTAGATATTCATTCCTAAGACTTCATTGTTTTATGTAACTATATTTGTTCTGACACCCGCGATGACCTTGGGTCAAAAGGGGCATCATTATAATTGATTTAGTTGGCTGGTGTTAGGATGGTGCTACTGTATGACGTTTTATAATGTTGACCTGTGATTTGCTGTTGTTTTGATACATTTGCTTACCTCATGATTACTCTGTGATTTCTATTGCTTTCTCCGTAATGAAATGTGCTATAAAACTACCTGAATTTAGGGGTGAGTCAGATTTTGGCTTGGTGTTGTACTCCAGAATGGATGAGGCAATGTGTCCCTAGTGATAAGATTTTAACAGAATTGCAAAATACATTGAATAATAGAGGTTGACTCAAAAAGGCAGTTGAAGATCAGTAAATGTAGAAACCATTAAGGTTTATTAAAATATTAAAGTACCACAGAACAAACAAAAATAAAGTCTGGCTTAAAAAGTGCCCTTCTCACCGAGGTTGGATGCTGTAGTCCTTTGGTGAACAGACCACAGACATATCCCAGTGTGGCTTGGTAGCTCATTGGAAAGCCCTTGGGCTTATTGTCTCTTGAGTCTCCAGAATAGAGATCTGTATATGCGTCAAATGGGTGCTCAAGACCGTTGTTCTGGGCCTTTAGCCCATTCTTCCTTTCATCCGAAGAAGGACCGTACAAGCCCTCACAGCCGACACTACTCAAATATTATACCAAAATGAGCTCTGCCCCTTTATGCCAACCGAGTGATCCCTCAATTGAATGCATTCTCTTGTGAGTGGTTCCTATGTAGGGGAAAATAGATGTAGAAGCATGCGGTCTTCTCTTCCTTCAACATGCTGCACGCACTGATCGATAAGGCAAAACATGACTGTCTTAAAGACATGAGGCTAGCCATGCATGTCCATTTTCGCTGCAAAAAGAGAAGAGTCCCCCGTTTATTTAATCTCTTCTGGGAATAGGAAAACTGTCTTACACTACCTAGGGAGGGTGTTCAGGGTCTACCTTTCCCCTCCTTGTATCCCTTAATTCATGAACTTCTTGTAATGCTTTCGAGGCCCATCGACTACATGCTTACAATAACAACTCTGTTTTTGGCCATGGCATATTCGGCTTTAGCGACTTCTGTTCCTCTCACAATTTTCTGATTCTTCCTCAAGATCCACAGCTTTTATTTTAATAGGGGAGGCAGATTATTCACCTCTCCTTGAGGGCTTAATAAACTACCTCTCAAGAATTAACAGTTGGGTGTCTCAGAACAAATCATAGCATTGTGTGTGCATGTGCCTGGAACTTATTTCAACCGAGACGCAGTACAAAGTAAATTGGTGAAGGTTAGTTACTGGACTTATAAGAGGAATGTGAACTCTCAGAAGTTCTCCCAATGACATTCTAACTTTTGTTTCCTTCGAAAACTGTATATAGCTTACGATTGATATAAACATGACTTTTTAGCTGTTCGGCATATCTAGAACAAACTGACGTTTTTGTGTGTGTTTGTAACTCGTCAACTAGTGAATGTTGCCAATTCGTTGTGTTGGTGGTGAATTGGTTGCAGTGCAAATATAGGCCAGCTCCTTTTACATTCTACAAAACTGTCTGCAAAGTTACAAAGATGTCAAGTGGGTAATCATCCAGAAATTGACGGGGATCAAGCAGAGTCCTATCTGTTTTTTAATGGAGGATAATCCTGGTGGTGTTATGATGAGTAGAAAAGGCTGGTTTTCATGTTTTTATTTAATCCAGTCATATTTGTTTTAGACCTTGGATATGTGTGCAGTCCAGTCTTGAGGTATGCACCTGTAATTTGGATGGACTGTTGGTTATTATTATTATATATTTTTTTTAGTGAGGCCCTGTCATAGATAAAGTTGCAGTAATTCAATCTCTGCATTCCAAAAACCCTGATAATTCAATTTGATGGGGTAATTTGGAGCAGCGGGATTATTCTTGTCACTACCCTGAGGTAAAACTTGCAACGTTTATAAGTCATGGGAAAAATATATATTTGTTTCAAAACAGACTCTAAAGTTTTTAACTACTCTGGATGGACTCACTGTTGTTTCTAATGTCTCTGTTCACTTTAATAGCAGGTTCTGTACAATATTGGCTGGGGCAGCCCTCCTTCATCCAAACGTATGTCTCAGGCAGCTGGCGAAGTTTTGTTGTTCTTTGTGGTTGCTTAACTGGATGTGGGATTGAATGTCGTCTACGTACATCTATGTTGAGAGATGATTGGAACCTGCAGCATCATGTAAACGTTAGAGATAAGGTGGCATAGGGGACTCATGTCTACACCTCTCCCCCCCCCCCCTCCCCCCCACACGCACGACAAACTTCACTTTCAAAGAATCGGCACTCAATCTAATTTGATTTGCTTACTACAGGCTAATATGAATAATCAGCACCATTGAAGGGCGGATCACTTGATTGAGGCCAGTATCCCGGTGCCATAGCAGTGTTTAGTAACCCCTCTCTCAAATGTAATGGATAAGTCATGGAAGATTAGGTTTTCAGATTGAATTTGCTTAAGGCAAGCAAGCAGATCTTTGCCGATAATCTCCATTGACATTTCTATGCACCTACTCAGTATCAGAACTGTCAGGTAGGATATAGTATGATTCCACAAAATATTGCAGCTGTTGCCTTACTTCACCTCCTTGATTTTGCTAATAAAAGAGCAGGTTAGAAATAGGTCAGTAATTGGTTTCTGTATAAGCGAGATGATATTGTTTTAAGGTGGTGTGCACAGATTGTTGGTGGAAGGAGGCGTCTGTAATATCTGGGTTACGTCTACTGAAGTAATCTATTATTGTGGGGACCAAGCAAGCCGTGAATATGATGTTTGATGTTTCCAGCTTACTGGCTGCTTTGCACTCTTCCTTGAGGCTCCATATTGCAGCATACTATTTTAGAGAAATGAGACCGTGAAACACTATTTTGCCAATCTTTCTTCTGGCCATCTGCTCCAGAATGGGATTTTAATGTTGGCCTAACTTTGGTTGTGCATGAACTGTTAGAACCCACGGGCGCCTGACATACATGTTTACTTGGAAGATGGTGGTTATCCTATCAGCCAGACAGGCGGTGAATGTCACATTGTTTTTGACTAACGAGTTTTCAGTGTCCTCTTTAAGGCCAAGGTCTTTTGGATCGTTCCTTCCTTAAATGTGAGGATCATATTATTTTGTGGCTCGGTTTAAACATGATTTGCCAAGCATGTCTTTGCAGATATTTGTAGGACAGTAACATTGCCACTCCTGCTGGTGGCAAGCCTTCCTCTTCATGCATCTTCTGCGCAGTGTGTTGAGTTAGAGCTAAGACAGGTTCATGTTGTCTCCAATCTCTCTACATCAAAAAATCAATAGGGATTAGGAGGAATTAAAGGTCCAGTGCATACCCTCCGGTAACTGTTACTAATAATGAAATACACTGTTCCTAAGAGACATGAAAAACAAAAACAAAAAACAGGGAGAGTGTTAGGGGATCCTACTCAATAGGGGGTCCTATTCAATAGGAGCAAGAGTCCTCACACACCCAAATGGGTGTCATGCTTCATCATCGGACCAGCTCCTCGTCAGACTGGCGCTGCAATGTCTGACGGGCACCACCCTTTCGGGGGGCTCTTTGCCGGAGATCTTTTTTGATGATGCCACACTGTCCCGCAGATGAGTCGGGAGGAGAGAAAAGAAGAAAAAGGAGAGCGGGAAAAACTAGAAGTAAAATTGGCTCAAAAACTCTCTGAAAGGTTTATCTTTATTGGTGCAGGGAGCTGGCCAAGGTTAAAACAATTACCAGGGGAGTTAGGTCAATGTAATGTTTGACCCTTCTCACATGGAAATGGGTGGTCAGGGACTACTAGACCCACCTCAAAAATCGGGTCGACATGTTTCGCGTCTGTTTGGTCCAAAAAGGATCCTATGACGCTTCCTCAGGACCTAATATAATAATGCTTCTCCACCTATAAACTCAAAATACTTTAGTCTACATATGCTGACAAGCGAAAGCAAGGAAATTAGTGTAGTCAGTCACTTACAAAAAGTCCATTTGGACCCAGTATGTCAGTCCTCTCCGTCACCCCTCCCAACTAGAGACAGGGCTTCATGGGATCACGCAGACCGTAGGCCTGGTCCATATAACACATCAGTTAAGGCCGGCCGTCGGACATTCTTCCTACCACGGTTCGCGCTCCAGAACGAGTTCGGTCTGACCACCCATTTCCATGTGAGAAGGGTCAAACATTACATTGACCTAACTCTCCTGGTAATTGTTTTAACCTTGGCCAGCTCCCTGCACCAATAAAGATAAACCTTTCAGAGAGTTTTTGAGCCAATTTTACATCTAGTTTTTCCCGCTCTCCTTTTTCTTCTTTTCTCTCCTCCCGACTCATCTGCAGGACAGTGTGGCATCATCAAAAAAGATCTCCGGCAAAGAGCCCCCCGAAAGGGTGGTGCCCGTCAGACATTGCAGCGCCAGTCTGACGAGGAGCTGGTCCGATGATGAAGCATGACACCCATTTGGGTGTGTGAGGACTCTTGCTCCTATTGAATAGGACCCCCTATTGAGTAGGATCCCCTAACACTCTCCCTGTTTTTTGTTTTTGTTTTTCATGTCTCTTAGGAACAGTGTATTTCATTATTAGTCTCCAATCTCTCACCTTTAAATACATTAAAAAGGAGATTTAAAGTCAGTTGTGAAAGGGGTAGTTGGAGGGCGACAGTAGGGAAAATTAGCCTTTATGTGGGTTGTGGTATACTTGAACATTTATTTCCTTCCTGCACTACGTCCCATCCACCCCCTCAATTTGTTCATGCCATGCTCAAATGGTGTGTGCCGGAAAAACTAGGTACAGCAGAGAGAAGATGCATGTGTAGGTTGAGGCCTCATACACCAAAGCTTCGAAGGCAGCAAAATCGTCAGTGATATTTTTTGGAAAAGTTTGTTCTAGTCCTGCCTTTCCCACACAGGCAATCCCCAACCAGTTCTGACAGAGAAAAGAGCAAGAACTGGAATTCTGATTAAGGTAATTTTTACTGTAATGTACTCCATAACGCCAGAAAATGTATGTTAGTAAAAGTCATTAAATGAATCCCATGCTTGCGTCTACATTGTAGCTGGAACAAGTTACTCACATAACCCAGAATCTTTATGAATTGACTCACAATTTCCATTCTGAGTGTGGCTCTCGTTCTGTGTGACTTACAATTTTGAACAGAGCTTTTCTCATTACACCTCATGCACGTGATATCGGACGATTGTATGCAATATAACTGTATACCACAATGACCAGTACAACAAGTCAACTTGATGTTGAGATAATTGTTGTGTCTTGTTTTTGTTAGAATTTGTGCATTATTTAAAAAATATCGCCTTTTCCTCCCTCAGGACTGTGCTCCACAGACTCCTCTTTGCTTCATTTCTATCCCTTCCTCCTCCTCTTCTGAACTTTTCGCCAACAAAGCGGCTCTGTATTTTCCCCTTAGGTTTTTATGTTTATATTGCAGGGGAATATTCCTTTTCATTTGCAGTCCCTTGCGTCCTCTGCATCCTCCTTTACGACTCCTCCGCTCACTACTTTTCACTTTTTAGGTTGAACCTACCATATTTTAAAGCCGCCTGGTTGCAAAATACCTATTGTGGGTTTACCTGAGCATATAGCTCGTCCATTGTCATTAGTTGGCTTAGTCACTCATTTGCTCGTCTTATTCAGTGGCTTTCTGCCTTGCTGCTTGTGTTTGTTCCTCCACTGGAGCATAGCCTATTTACCATCTGTGCGAATCACTGGCTTTTATACCTTCTAGTGCTGCGCTTTACAGAGTTTTTTTTCTTTTCGCTTAAGCACTCCATGTGAGTGCATGTTTTCCATCTGTCTCCCTCATGTGTTATTTGTCCCCTTCATGCGCCATACTACTCTCTCTTACCTACATGGCTTCCCAACCCCCCCATCACCCATGCCTGTTCCCCCCTCTCTCGTCCATTTCCTTCACCGCCCTCGTTACTTCCTCTTGCCTTTGTGCTTTTCTCCTCCACCTGCACTTGTGTTGCTCTCAATTGTGTCCTCTCCTGCCTCGCTCCACATTGGTCTCACCGGTGTGCTTCTCCTTCCCCCGCCCCGCGCTTGTGTTGCTCTCTTGCAAGGGCTTCTCTGCCCCCTATCTATGTTGCTCTTTCTCGTGTGCTTCTCCGTTTGCCACTGTGCTGTTCTCTCATGTTCTTCCCCCGCCTTGCGAGCACACCCCAGCGCTCCTCCATTGAAAGATTTAACAAAAAAATCTCTTTCTCACTACTACTTTCTTGGATCTGTAAATGAAAAGAAAAAAAATGTGCCCACATTATTTTGTGGGGGCCTACACAATGGTGTTGCCACATCCTTGCACTTTTCTTTTACCATGCTGCACAGCATCGGCAATACAGCAAAAACCATTGGCAAAGCCATATGTTCCGAAGGCAAGACCCATTGCCTTGGCCAATGCATGTGTCCCTCGAGCAGATATGCCAGCTTTCTCTATGCAGTACTAACCAGCTCTTTTCGTACCTGCCTCACTCAACCTATTCAAGGCTATCTTGTGTCCCACTAACTTGGTTGCCATCTTTAAATACGTTTAGCCTTTAATTGCACACAGTATTTATTCTTTTAAAGAGAACTATGTTTAGTGAAGTGTTCACAACTTTTTGATCTTTTATGTATTAGTTTGAACGATTTTTGTTATTACAAATTTTCTCTAACTCTGCTTTTCTCCTACAAATTTCTGGCAAAGTTAAAGAAAAAGATTTTCTGTTCTTGTGTTAAGCGGACATCCACGTTGCCAAACAACATGACCAGTCTGTGATGAACCTTTGAGATCAAAGAGCCTTCTCCGTTATTGATAAAGACTAAACCAGCAACTTTTTGGAACATTTTTTATTTGTTTTTTAAATAATTGCATTGTACTCTGTGCTGTAAAATCAATGAAAAATGAAATTGTGAGTTTTTTTTCTAGCTGCAACAATTTGACATGATTTAATTGTAAGAACAAAATTAATTATTTTGCTTTTTTTGTGAGGATGCTGTGATCCAAGTCTGTGTTGCATCCTCTTTTGCTGCCTGCTGTCTCATGCCATTGCTCAGGAAGGAGTAGCGTAAAGTACCAGAAGCATTAAAAACAATTCTGACATGACTGAATTTCTTTCCATCTGCACAGTGAATGCTCTGAGGATGTGGAGGGGGTCCGGATGGAATTGATCAGGTGTGTCACTCTCCGTGAAGACACGGCGCCTCTATTCAGTTCTGCCGACGCAGCAGGAACATGAGGAGCACAGCACTGAGGAGGATGCAGAGAGTGCAGACTGTGGGCACTACAATCTCGGTCACCATTTCCATATGGCTAGCCAGAGGATCTGAAATTTAAAGGGACAGCAGTGGGCAGGCAAATCAGTGACATCTTGCGTCATGCACGTGTGCTTTAAGTGACACAGGAGAAAATTGGATGCCCTGTTAACTAGAATTTCGCTTGTTCAAACTCTGGTGAATCTCCCTTCTTCTGGGTTGGACTGGGCTCCTAGGAAGTGATTAAGCTGCACAGACCAGTAGGGCTATGGAGAAGTGAGATCAGTGTTTCCCAGACCCCAGTGTTGTCAGGAGGAGTATTCTCACAATTTCACAGTACACCTGTCTCGCTCTGCCCTCCCTGTGCCTGAATGTAAGTGCTAAAAGCTCTTCTAGAACTAGTTGTAAAATAAATACACACGTCATTGCTTTATAGATCCTGCGTCTTATTTGTCTGGGGTGCAAAAGAGTCTTGCGCTGGTGATACTGTCTGTTGTTTGTATTCCCCTTAACTCATTTTACTACCTGGTCTCCTTGCATTACTGTGTGGAACAGAGGCAGCCCCAGTTTCCAGTAGGATGTTCTGAATAGAAATGCCTGCCGCAGTGAGATGGACGGGTAGACAAGCTTAAGCATAGTGATACAATGAATTCAGAGAGACAGTGTGCTAGTTGCTTGGTGCTAACCATTTACCCGGGATGGAGGTGAAAAAAGGGATCACAACACTTGATGATTCCTTTTGTGTGCAGTGATAAAGTGAAATATATGAATAGAAATGTCTTGGGATGCAGAAATTTGGGGCCAGGAAATAGAAAAACTGGTGGATATGGTCAGATTGAAAGGCTAGGCATGTTCTTTCCTCCAAACAGTAATACTGTATTATTGATGGATATAAATGTCTGGAGTGGCTCTTTATTCATGCAGCAATACACAATGACAAATTATTTTATTCTACAACGTGAGACAGAACAAATAGATACAGTTGGGGGTGATCTTTCTTGAATGCAGAGATAAAGTGAGATAAAAGAATGAAAGGTGTGGGTATGGTCCGCATTGTATTTAGCAATACAGAAAGATTAAGCCAGTGTTTATTTTAGACCTTGTTGAACTTAGATAGAAGAACTCGGGAATAAAACTGAGAAATATACACATACTACGTATGAGACTGTAGAGTGATGGGGGAGTCGGGGCATGAAAACTATTGTAGTTCTGCATTAAGTACTTTTTCGTCTATACACACGTTCAGCAAACACTCGATTTCACCAGTGGGATTTTTGGGCAGGTCGTTTATCACCGTTTAGTCTTCAAAGACTTTATTTTTTTAGTTCAGAATTAATTCAGAATATACCGAAACATTTTTCTCGATGTTGGATAAAAATAGTTTTAACTTCCCTGAGGCAGTTTTTCAGAAGTTATGCTGAACCCGTTTAACCTTAATATCTGTTTGCTGAAATTGTACAGCACCTATTGACTTGTATTCATGTCTAGAGATAAAATTGTTGTCAGTAGTGCCGATGCACAGGAGAAGCTGGAAGTTTTATCCACTACGAAATTAGCTGCACTCTGATGAAATGGCTTTGGTGTCAGTAATGTTCATTTAAAGTTCGCATAAATGTAAATGTTAGTTTTTCATAGGTAGCACTTAATATTGGCCTGCCGGTTTCCGGTTTCTGTAGATCAGAGATCTGAGTGACAGAATCACACACTTTTGTCAGGTGGGGAACCAGGTTTAGCCCCGGGTCTCCTGGTTCCACTGAGCCACATTTCTTCTGCTAGAAGCTGTTTGAACGGATTGCCCTGCTGCTTTGTGTCCTGTTCAGAATGTCCAGGCACTAACCACAGCTTACTTTATCGCTCAGTAAGTTTTGCATATATTGTTAGATAGTGGCGACTGTAACAAGTTATTCGGCTGCTGTGAAACCTGTCAATGTGTCGATAGTGCTTAGAAGTGATTCTCCTACTCTGAACCTTTTTCTGGGCCCTTAGAACTGATGTAATAACAGTTACGTATTTACCCTGGGCCAAAGAACTGATGAAAAAGCCATGTCCGTGCTCAAAGGGTGTCAAGGAAGTGCTTACCATGTATTAGCCTCAGAATGTTAGCAGCAGTGTTCCGCTGTTCCTCTGATTTTCAAGGAAGAAAAATAAAGAAAAATGGTCATAAGGGTATGTAGACTTTCGACAGATTAAGCACCCCACTGCTCCTTTGAGCACTGCACTGTATGTGCAGAGGCCCAAACACCACCACCCCATAATCACACTTTTGAGCACACCTGTACTATCTATGAAAATAAGTACGCTGGCTGCAAAACTGAATATTCGCTAAATGTTCCTTTGGCGAAGAGCTTGTGCAGGCAAACATGTTACTGTTGTGACTCTAAAATGTGTTAGTATTCCTTGCTGTAGGTTCTTTTGTGCAAAAATAAGGCTGCAGTAATACTGCAATATATGGTCTGGGCTGTGCAGGGCTGTGAGTACTAATTATTCAAAAGAGACAGTAGCAATCGTGTGTTATTAGGATGTGAGTTTCTACAGAATTAAGAGTCTGCAGCATGAAAAACTATATGGCCACAGTCGTGTTTAAGCATAGTTCTGTTGTCTGCTAGGACGGATTTATACTCGTCCTTAGATGAATTGTGTTTTTGGACAGCTATTAGTGTCTCTAGCTACCCTTCCATGGGTTTTCTCCGTTTTTTGTTTGGATTCTTACTCGTCACTTGAGAGCAATGACTTAAATTTCTCTTCCATGTGCTGTTATTACATTTGATTCCAAGACCCTCCTTCCCAGGCATGTTCTTCCTCTTTAAGAGCGTGTGCACCCGAGCTCTTGCCACCAAAAAGTCAGAACCAGGCTAGGCTCCAAGCTTCTGCTCGGCTTTCACGAATCATGAGACTGTGGGGCCTCTGGAGCTCAAATCCTGTTGCATCCCCAAAGGTACTACTTTCAGATCGCTCTTGCACGACTGTACAGAACTATTGTTGGAAAGAGCATTCTCTTTTGGCCTTTAGTCTGAAAGGGAATAGCTTTGGCCTGTCTCCCCTTTCCAGATCTTATTTGGTCACAGCATGGGCGGGATCTCAGTATGCCAATCTTCAGCCTGCTCTAGCCTTTTAGGGGATGGAGGAGCGCAGAGGAAGGTAGAAGAAAATTCAATTTAGAAGAGCAGAGTTTGCATTGTAACCTAAACCTTATTCCTCTAGATCCAAATACTTGCTTTACTGTTGATGACCCAGAGTGGGTGCCCTGGCTGTCCTCATCTGTGGTTTGTTTGTTGACTGCTGGCCTCTAGTTGTAATGCGTTCAAGCTTACAACTACTTAAAGGCCTTTTTTACAGTTCATCTTAGCAAAGAACGTGCTAACGTTTGTAGACAACACAACAGCAAATAAATATGCAACATAAGCTAAGGAGGACCACATATAGTAGATGTGGTGTTATGCACAATCTTTAACACCGCCCCACCTAGCAGGTTAGCTGAACTTGAATGTGCAAACTCTACAGACTTCCAGAGCCTGTATGAATACAGGGCGTGCACCTAGAGATGCTTCTGGAAAGTTCCTGTATGCACTGTCTAAAGTGCAGCATGGGTTCCAGAGAATCTGTCTTTGCAAATTATCCTTGTTCGTCTGTTCCTCATTTTCCTGAGCTTGTTTCGTGGCCTATTGTCCCTAGCAAAATTAGTGTATTCCTATCTGTGAGAGCCTTCTTTCTCAACATGAGAGGTTTAGATATTTCATCCCTCTCGGCCACCCATATATCTTGGAGGATAAGTGCATGTTTTCCTGGAACTGCAGACACTTCTGGCTTTCGGAGGGTAATTTTCCACTGACCCTCACAGGCAGGAAACAATATACCGTGGTGCATTTAAAAAAACCAAAGCAAATATTGGTTCTGGTTGCATCATTTGGCTCCAGTCCAGGAGGTCGTTCACCACCAGAAGCAACTTTATCACCTTTTCATTTCTAAAAATGAGTTAATCTTTCAAGTTTTGGCGATAGCTCTACAGAATTTTTTTTTTTTTAATCTTACTATTTGAAAATGGAACTACTGAACAGAATAGGTTGAAAATCTTGTCAACAGTTGGGAAACCATATCCTGTCTGGAATTTAAAAGTTGTGTTGAATGCTTCGCTCACAAACCCTTTAAATACAAGACTTCCGCGAGTAGCAACCCAGCCATATCTTTGTGGCATGCATGTTGTCCCTCGAGATTAGTATCACTGGTGGCTAATCTTGAGGGTTCTGTTTCTCAGAGAGAGATGATCCATAATAATTTTTCTTTACGTTATCAGATTTTTAGTGAATCTGAGATTTATTTTCACATTCCTGTTTTGAAGCATAGCATATCCTCAATGGACTCGGTGTGAGGAGGGCTTGCATCAAAATTGGATCGTGCTACTTCTTTTCTCTAAGGAGCTGTAAAGGACATAAGCTGACTTGAACTGTGCCACGGTGGCATCTGGAGCAGTCCCTTTCCCCCCAGGTTCTCATACATTATCTGCATGGCAGACTTCCACTTCCTGAAATATGATGTGCTTGCTATTGGGACAATAAGTGCACCTGCTGTGCTTTGGAGACACATTCTGATTGAGGTATCTGCTAAAAGAACAGCTTAAGCTAAATCCTAAGTATATGATGACTATGAATAGTATGTTGCATCCGAGACCTGACAATTGGTATGTTTGGATAAACTTATTCCAGGCCATACCTAGGTGTATAGGAAGGAACGGTAGAGGAGGAGCTTGGGCCAAGAGAATAAATACACAGTGCTGTTCAGTGTAGCCTATACTAATTTTAGTTCTTCAGCTCTGTTTGTTACATACCATTGTTGGCCAAGTTTTGATGCCAATCGATGAGGAGACCACAATTAAAAAGTGAACCTTTACTAGGTGTTATAGATAGGGTTTTCTGTGTGAAGATGTTTTTGGCTAATGAAGTTCTGCAAAGTTTCCGTTCTGACTGATATTTCCAATCACATATTCCTCACCATTTTTTATATCCCCTAGGTGCCAGACTGGATCAGAGGTTTTTGCAGCAGTGCTTCTGTGTGCCGCTATGTGGCATCATGCAGCAGCGCTGGGTTGGGACAGAAAATCGACTAAGCCACCAAAATAAAATTGACCTTTGTTAGCAAATCAGATAGCTAAAAACGTGGCCTACATTTGCGAATTGGGGCAGGTCTGAACCTGTAAACAATGCTGTGTAGACGTATTGCAAGGTAAGGGAGACTGCATAGATTTGGACTTGCTGAAGGCTACTTTTGTGGTAATTTCAGGAAATCAGCAGTTAAAAACTGGCCCACCTGACCATAAAACAAACCTTCAAACAGCCTAACAACTGCACCACAGCGCTGCCAGATAGTCTGGTAGGCCAGTCCGACTCTGTGTGGCTCTGAGTTTACTTCTTTCCACCCTTGAAGTGACTTGAGTGAAGGTGCATACATGTGCCACCCCTGCATGCCTTCGTCCATTCCAATCTTTTCTCGCTTTCAAAAACACATTCGAACTCTGCTCCCCTTTTCTTAGGTTTAGCAAGTCTTTCAAAACCAAACGCCAGGGTGCAAGGGAACAATATCCCCACCTAAAAACACAGAGTTCCAACCATGCTGTAATTGTTGTGAACAGATGGACCTGCACAAGGTGTGCCTCTGGTGGTTGGGCTCAGGACACAACTCCAAATCGTGTGAGGAATGTGCCTTTTCGCACCCAAATGCAATTCAAGGTCGTGGCATGAAGCTGTATGCCCATGAACATTGAAAGAAGCCACGCAAGTCCCGCTCTGAGTCGAGTGCATGGACCAACTCCCACAACAGATTCTTTTCACAGTGGCGGTCAAGTGGTAGTTTGAAGTCCAAGATGAAGCTGAAACACAAGAAGACAAAGTATGGCTCTGATCCATTCCTCCAGCCTCTGTCTGCCGAGAAATCGCAAATGTGTCAGGTCAGGGTGCCACCTTCTCACTCCTGATCCTTGATTGAGTTGATCCCAATCAACTTTGAAGTTCCCAAGATACCTGGAAGCCATGCTGGGTGTTTCTGGCACTCTTTAGGCTCCCTCTGTTGCACCTTCAGACCCCAAGGATTTGCACTGTGACTTACTTACATTTTTTTATATTGCACGCTCCTACCCTAGATGATTCTCTAGACACTAAAGACTTATACTGCATTCCGAGAACAAATATTACTTGATCAGACGTTTTAAGCTTGTCAGGTTAGTATAAGATCGTATATTGTTGCAAGACTATAGCTTTAAAGGAGTTCCTGCACTTGTAATGTGTCATTAGTTTAACTGCCTGAGTAATGACAATTACTTTTCTAGCATGTAACAGGGTCTAAGGAACTGAAGTAATACACATTGGTGGGTAGATGAGAAGACGCTTGTTAGAAAACGCAGCTAAAAATCAGCTTTTTCAAATTCTTCAAATGCGGCCCTACCATTTTATTTCTTACCCCCTCCGTCTTCCTCCTTTACCAAACGATTTTTTGGAGGAGCACAATCCTGATGCAGAAGGTCATTCTTCTGTCTTTCAGAGGTGCCAGAAAGCACGTGCTATACTCTGTGGAAAGGGTGAGGTGCGATTTGTGATACATTGTGCTCTTTCGGAAGTCTGTCCTACCCTGGATCTGTCTGTTGACCGTCTTTTTGAGAAAGGGCAAGTTCAAAATGCTCACATTGGCTTAGGTGCTTTCAACTCTGGACCCAGAGGACTGGCTGCTAATGGTGGGCTTTCTGCAGTTAGTCGCGGACCACCTCAAGACATCCTTCATGCATTCCCTTGATGAGCCAACATACCACTTGTGCTGCATGCAGAGGATTCTTTTCATTGCAACTCTTCTGGCAAGTGTGATATTTAAGGCCTTTCCACTGCTGCAGCGAATCCAAGACATTCAGAATATGATCCTAATGTGTCGGCCTCAATCCGGGGTCTTGGTGATTTTTTTTTTTTTTTTGTTAGCCCAGCAAGGTGTTGCAGTGGGCACTTCGGAAGGTTATCTTTTGAGCCTTTCTGTGTTTGTGTGATCAATCATAGTCCTTTATTTCAAGTTGTCATGCATTTCTTAAACGGTTTGACTCATGTTATCCGAAAGCTGTTTATTATGCCACAATGGGACCTGAACCTGGTCCTCATGTGTTCCCCATTTAATCCAATACACAGCTCCCCTTTATGACTTTTGGCTCTAAAGACCGTCCTCTTCATTGCTACTATGTCAGCACATCAAGGGAGCTACAGGTGTTTTTGGTGCACCCACCGTACACCATCTTCTTTCTAGACAAATTGATGTTAAGGCCGAAGGTGGCCTTTCTACTGACGTTTCTGACTCCCTTCTACGTTGGCCAATAATTTATCTTCTAGAATTTGTTCCTCTGCCTCACTGCTTGAAAGAGGAGAGATTCCATCGACACATCGACCACACAAAAGACCATAGTGTAAATGATTTGGTCTTTGTGTGTTTCCCTAGGGCAAAGAAAAGGAAGGCTTTGCAAAAGAGTACCCTGTCTAGGTGCATAATCTTCTTTATCAAACTCTGTGATACAGTGACCAAGAAACAACCTCATGAAGGTCTGTGGACCCACTCCACCAGGCTTGAGCTGCTACAACAGTAATGGTGTGAGGGTTGCCCGTTTTAGACATCGGCCAGGATGCTACCTGGGCATTGGTGCATATGTTCACTGAGTAATGTTACCTTGTCAGTCAGGCCTTCTGGAATGGTCACTTTACCCACTCAGTTGTGCAGAACCTTTTGGGCAGAGTTTACTCCCTAGTAGTACCTCCCACTGCGAAGGGTCTATATTATTTATAAGTGTGGAACTTCCAGTTAAAGATATCCATCAGATCAACAAATTACTTTGCTTTGATGCCTTTCTGGTGAATACTCTTAACTTTTGATTCCCCACTGCCCTCCCAATTCCCCATTCTGTATGAGGTCTACGTAGCCCTGAAGGAGGGAGCAGATGGCTCCAGTTTATTCTGTTTTAGTGCATGCCCTTGAGAGCCGGAAGCTGGAAGAGAGGTGTGGGAGGTTGGCAGCACACAATATTAATTTCATATACTGAAGATAGAGGAAAGCTTTAGCGGAGGAGGTGGTATTGAGTTGAGAGGGTGTTTATTACAAGACATTAGTCATTTTCTTAAGTATATGTGAAGTAAAGAATGGCTACTGCCTGAAGATGCTGGATGAAAAACCACCTGCTATATTTTTTTGCATTTAGTTTTAGTTGGCGGGGGCCAAAGTCGTCAGCAAGCCATTTTTTTTAGAGGGAGGATGCCTTGCATTGATCTCATGTGACATCTCTAGTTGTGAGAATGAGAGTTGACATACTCAACTTCATGGATTGGTATGAATTACCTAGATTTTATCCACTTACTTCGACCAAGTGATGTATTGGAAAGCTCTAACTTGCTGCTTACTCGCTACAGTATCCCTTGAAACCCTTGCAGGTGGTTTGTTTATATTTTGAGGTATAATTGGCAGCATAGTTATTATTTGTAAGTCTAACCTTGGCTTCGCACAGTACTTCCTGTGAACACCATGGAGTGTACTAACTTATCCCCTTCATCTGAGGGGCTGTATTCTTCACCATGTTCAGAGTTGTCCTCTTAAGTGCCCATACTTGAAATTGAAAGCCTGTGCTTTTTTAAATATATTCGCATTTAAATTGTGAACAATACAATGGACACCTATTACATAAGGTTAATATATTATCGAAAGGGCACATGTGCCATATAATTCTGCATGTGACTGCGTTCTCGAGAGAGTTGGGGCATATGTAAGTATTCCGTAATGTTGTAGGAAAGAGGTGTAGTACTATGGTGACCACTACTATAAGCGGCCTAGGACTGCTTAGCAGCGTATACTTATGTGACTAAAAAAGCTTCTGTGTATCTTCACTCTTAAACAGTAGACTTTAGGTTTAATGTATGTGAGTTAATGTTTTAATTCTAGCAGAAAACACCTGTTTCACTGGTCCACTGCACAGAGGTTTTGTCTTAAAGGCAGATTAAGCACTTATTGCTCCTTGTATTTTTGCTGCATGGATCTGTTGAAGGTTGCTATACTTTACAAACCTCTGCCTTCTATTCATATTTACGACCTAAATTCAATTCTGGCTAAGTCTGAATCTAGCACTCGCTCTACTCGAGAGCTTCTGGCCTTTCCCCAGCCTGGTAGGTCACCCCGGATCTCCCTATAGGCAGAGTCACTGGCGTTATGCGATTCCGTGGCAGCTGTGCTTGCCACATAATTATGGATTTTGTCCACTATGTGTTGCATAATTTGCAGATTTCAACAAAATTGTTTTTTGAAACTCAAACGACTCAAGTTAGTAAAAAGACAGCTCAGGATGTGCTGCACAGTGGCATACCTTTTGCTTTTAAGCTAGTACTAATGTGGTGAAACATTTGTCCAGACAGTATTAATGTGCATTAAAATGTCGTGTCGAAATAGTGAAATAATACTTTTATAGTGTATGCAGCACTACGCTATCTAATTTACATTTTCTTGTTGCATAGTTTAGTCAACCCCGTCGTTTAATTTGGTCCTCCTTTGCTGCATAATTCCAGTGGCCCTGCATATAAGCCATTCCATTCTTACAAGTTTTAAGTTTGCCAAAGCACCTGGAAATTTCTAAACATGCATGCTTCTGTTTTTGAGAGTTACTGTTGGATGCCTGTGCTCTTCGCTCTTGTGTGTTAAGCTGGTAAGACAGTGTAAATACACACACAAATGCACACCCAATCACACTGGACGGCACGTCTATGGTAGGTCCCTACCCCTTAAACTTCATCATGCAGCTGCCAAACCTTGGCAACATCTGCTTGAGCTGCTCTTCTAGCTGAAAAGGGCAAACAAAGAAAACACAAATGGCTAATTAGATGCCTCTGAATGAGATCTGCCACCCACCTTAGTAAGCTTGTAATGTTAGTAAGATGCTGTGAATGTCAGTTATACCTATTGAAGCATAAATGGTGGATCAAGACTTATATATTTGCAGAACCACACAGCTAATGGTTATGCAAGGCTATTTTTATGGCATTTAACTTGTGTATATAGCCCGATCCACAGACTGCGCCAATGGCAAAATAATTTTTCAATACCTGCATTTCTCCAAACATTATGCACTGAAATATTATCCCTGTTTTTTTACAATTAATTATTTTTACTCTTCTGAAAAGGCACTTTTAGACCCACTTTTTTTCATAGAGCTTGAATAATGATGAAGGGAATGCTATTTGTAGGTTAAGATTTAATCTTTCTTAAAGTTCAGGTGTCTGTGTTCACTCCACTTCTGGGCTAAACTGTGTTAGATCATGCCCTTCTAGATCAAAAGCCACTCTCTATCCTTGCTACTTTTGAACCGAGCTCCAACCCTGAGCACAGTCCCAATTAATTTAGACAACAGATCCAGCCACAAGAATTGTAAAAAGAATTGCAAGGGGAGTCTTATCCTATCCAAGAAAATCATTTTAGGCTGACTTGTTCATATCTGAATGTCAATACACAGTCACTGAGAAAACAGTGTATTTTATGACCGCAATGTTTAAGCAAATAGGTGAGAAATTCAAGTTTATTAAGCACTGAGGGGCTTCAGAATTTGGAGGAGAGACCGGCTCTGAGCCAAGTTGATACTATAGAATTTGGATGTCTGAATGAGGTGATGGTTACTTATTCTCTGTCCTCCCAGCTGACCTAACACGTTAGAAAGCCCTATCGGGGTCTTTGAAGAGTCTTCACATAAACTTTCAGTAGTAAGAACAATCTGACTTCATAACCCTGTGACATATCCGGTATCCACGCTTGATTGCACATTAGAACTCCCAAGTACAGACTGTTTGGCCACGTCCTAGATAAACTATTCTCTATATAACTGTTACATGTGATTACTCTGCCCAACCTTTAGCTGTCAAAACTACTTTGATGCAGTGTCAATAAGGAGCCAGTTGACAGAACCACACAGAAGTTGTTTATAACCTAATGTTAATGTAGCATGCCCCAATCTTGATGTTTCTTCATTAGGCTGAACCTACATATTCTGATTAGTTCTGAATTTTCTTGGCATACTCTCTCACACAAAACCTAATTAAGTGGCAGAGCTGTGCTTAGTTATACAGCTGCCCAGTCACTGCAGTCCTGGCCATGCATCGTCTAGTAGCAGAAGGACTTGGGAATGGAGTCAACTCATCTCACAGATAGCAGGACCAAAACATTAGTGAGCTCCTATAAGGATTGCAGGTCAGGACCACGCACGCATTTACCACGCCTGTCTGAACAGCGCAGTCCAAACTACGAATGCACTTTTACAGTGCGTTCCTTTATCACGCAAGTCATTAGAACGACGTGCCATTGGGAAAGCACTGGATTTTGGAATAGTAAAATTTACTATTCCAACTCCAGTCTGGTAACAGTAGGGAAAGTGTTGGATTCAAAGTCCCATCAGCCCAAAAACACTTTCCTTAAGGCGAGTCATTGTAACAATGTGCGTGGACAGGAATGCGTTACAAGGACACATTTGCGGTTCGGGGATGTCCCTGCCCCCCCCCCCCTCGCCCTCCCCCCACCCTTCCCCCACCCTAAAATCAGCCCCCCACCCCTATCAGTGGTTCCCATAGGATGCACAAATCTTGCTCCGCCAACTCTTAAGTTCAGTCACCTCCTAGGTAGGCATTCTTGGCCAAGTCAATCTACTCGCTCCACCCATGAAACCATCACAAATTCACCTTACCCCATGAATCATTAAAAGAGGTGATAATTCTCAATTCATTTATAACAAATCTCTGTCAAAACTATGAAATCTTTCAAGTGCCCACCGTCCAAGACCTGTCCTGAGTTTCGTTTTTTGTTAACAACTTGTCTGCTTTTCTGCCCTCAAAATTCTTTGAAAGTTTGCAAGACTAAAGAAGGTGTCCTAAGTATTCTGAATTATCCACCTCAGTGTGCTCTCCTGCCTATTGTAGAAGTCCCCACTGATCCTTGCTTGCGTCTTAAAGTAATGTCATCTCTGTGGTCGTTATGAGGTTCGTTGTCTCCAATAAATCCAGTGCATCAACACAAATAAAAGGCCAACGCTACCCCCAGTGGAAAGTGGTTACTGTTATGTAAACAAAGACTTGTGATGTATAATTAGAAAGATCAACTGTAAATTTAAATTGCTTAGTTAGATCAACTCAATTAATGAAGCCTGCAAAAAGATGCTACCAAAGAAAGAAGTAAACCTGCTTATTAAATTCATACATTTTTGGTAAGGCATAAAGTGACCGCAATTATAAGCGGTGATCATTGATAGTAGCCTTATTTCATCTGGCCATTCTGCATTTAACTACATGTATACATTGTCATGTGTCTGATCCAGGCACTGCTCACAATGATATTGGGAATTTGGTGCTTACCCACTCCTTTACAATGTGTTGTGCATCACCTTTTGGTTTGCTGCCAAAAGTAGGCCAATTATGTTCCAAGCACTTAGTTGTCTGCGTCAAGCTTGGCTTTGTTTGTTCTATGTGGTCTCCGTTTCTCAGTACATAAAATCAGCAGACTGTCTCCCCAAACTGTCAGCTCTGCTGATGGCCTTATATTTTCATGGCAGTTCTGTTCGATTTAAAACATTTTGTAAACATGGCTGTTGAAAACGTTCTTAGACGTCCAGCTGATTCCTGTGTTGTGTACATTCTCCTGTACCATTATATTTCTGTACTGCACCATTTGAGACATTAGCTCTGCAACCTAAATGTTACCCAAATAAATTGTTGCCCTTGCAGACATGCTCAGTGCAGTTCTGCAACCACTTAATGGACGTTCAATCACAATATCTCACACTATTTTTCTGCCCATTACTATTAATATCGGCCTTCTATGCCTGGCACTCCACAAAGTTACTGGCTTCCATGACCACTCATAAAGCTCGCTTACAAGGCTCTTCATCTCCCCAATCTTTCCCTTGAGCAAACCTAAAAAGCCATTCATCTCTCCCCATCATTTAAAAACAAAGTAATCGTTCGAATACTAAACCACAGTTCCCAACCTTTTCCTAAATCATTCTTATATACTCCTGCAACAAACCTACTACTCTGACCTTTTTGATCAGTGCCGCCAGCTATATTTGTTCCACTCAATCGCCATCGTTGAGCTCTGAGTTTTACAGCTACAACATTTCATCTGCATCCCTGATTCACTCATCCATCCTAGCAAAAACAATGGTGCACTTCGTAAACAGAGGAAACATCAACAACGGAGCACCTTGAATCCTATAGACAAGCCATGAACAACCTAACATCAACCCTCAAGGCTATCAACTCCTTTTGTTTTCTAGGTTCAAGTTCCTCACTGTGCTTTTACCCTCAACTTCTTGTAAACTCAATCTATGCACTTTATTCCATCCATTACTTTTTTGAATTACTTATCCCACCCTCTCAGTTTGAAAGCTTTGCATGTCACTTCTCTACTAAGATCTCAACCATTGGACCGAACCTGGCAGCATTTCTCTTCAGCTTACCTCCTTCGTCTTATGTGTCTGTTAGGAGTCCTAATCCTTGTCTCAAGCCTTCTCACCCACATCTCCAGCTGAACTCATACCCCTACTCAAAATTGCCACTCAGTCATGCTCACTGTTTGACTTCTTCAGTTCCTAAATGAGCCAAACCCCTGGCTCTCTCATCTTCTGTTATCCTGCCTACTAACCTCACTCTTTAATCACTCTCCTAATACAGGCAACCAACCATTGTGCTTCAAATTCAGTAGTCATAACGCTATTGGATAAGAAAGACCAAATAGCAACCCTACTGTCCTTGCTTACTATTGTCCCGTCCTGCATTCCTGCCCTGCTACTATCATCACCTGCTTAATTTCCTTCACTGGGGTTTTCATTCTCAGCACTTAATAGAAAGTCCCCTCTCCCATGTGTCCAGTTTCGTATGGTCTGTGCAAAACAATCGTCTCTCCTCCATTTTAACATTTGTTGATCTCTGCAGTTTTTGATACTGTTGATTACCTCACTATACTGTTCACACTATCTTATTTTGGTACCACAGTTTTGACACTAAATTGACTTTTGTCCAGTCTGTCTTCATTCTTTCTTGGTGCTCCTTTCTGTCTATACCACACCTCCAGTAGGTAACGGAGAGGTGGCCACAAGCTTTCATCCTGTGCCTTGTTTTCCATTGCAACCTATGACATCCCTTTGTCTTACTTATTCCTTTATTGACGATACTCAGCTCTCTCTGTTTTATCCACACATTACGTCCCATCTACCAAATCGGATCTCTAATTGCCTCCCAGCTCATTGGATGACTTTCGAAACACACATGCTAAACTCATGCAAAATGGAAATAATATATTTTCCTGCTCCTACCCTCTTCACTTTCCCAGGTATTGTATAACCAGAAGCCTTTGAATATACTTCAGCACTTTTAAGAACATGGAACCGTTCATAACCAACTCAGCAGCCAGATTTCTGTTAATCCTTGCAGTCAGTCCTTTTCCTAAGTGTAAACACTGATAGCCTTGCCTGTCCTTAGTATATCGGACTAATGCAAGTCTTCTAGAGGACTGGGTCTCACCCTGCACTCGTTTAAACATCACACAAGGTACTTGGTACTCAGTTGTGCCTCAAGGACCCCTAATAATGCTCCCATACACTCTCCAGTCTCTGACTGCTGTCACCATTGCCAGTTGGCTGTCTGTTAAAAACAAAGCTGTCTCTACAATTTATTGGTCCTGGTCTTCAAAGCCATAAATGACTCGTCCCCTAATTGACTCTCCTCATTATGGAGTATCCGAAATAGCAACCTATGCTCAGCCAACCTTATTCTTCCGCTCGCTCCTAAACCACCATCTGCAGCTTGATCCTTCTGTTTATTCGGACCCATGCGTTGAAATGTTCTTCCAGATGAAACATGCTGTCTCTCTGCCCACCTCCTTCAAGACTGCTTTCAAGGACCACCTCAAATTGAGAAGAATTATTAGCCAAACACCAGCCTTAATTAAGAATTAAGTTGGACACAAATGTAAATATGTATTTATTCAGCATTTCTTCTCAAAATGCTTCTGCAATAAATCAATAAAGTAATGCAGAAATCAGTCTACCGCCAATGTATCACTTTTCTCCAACTTCTTCCCCAAAGTGCTGCTATACTGATGCATTGATAATGATATTAATTGTGCCTCTTTATTTGACATCAGCCACACTGATGCACTGTATAAACTGTGGCTTTAGCACTCTTATTTTTAGCCAGCTACTAATGTGTTACCCTTTCTGCACGCATTTCTGGTGTCTTAAAGGGCTGTAATACATTTGGAACGTGGAAAGTTGACCAGGTGGCCACACTTGAAAGCTCTGCGTCACTGGGGTAGTGGTTCCAAGGCCGATAATGCTTTAGGGATAATTTACAATCTTAAAGCAAAAATGGAGCATGGGGATAAATTGATTTATTTTTAATATCCAATGATACTCTTAATTGTCACTGTGGTCGTGTTTATTCCTTCAATTATTTTTTTTAGAACACTTGCAAAAGAAAATTTCCCCTGCTTCACCACCACCAAGAGAGTAAAGCATTTGCATTTTTTTTTAAAACATGTGTACTTAATACAATCATACATAATATAACAAACACAATATGAGAAATATCCAATACAAAGATCTCACACAAAATATTTTTATAGATTTCCTTTTGCTTTCCCAAACGTTCCAAACTAGGTGGCTTCCGACCAGTTCTTCTGCGCATAAATCCAGGTAGTCCAATATATGTCACGGTTTCTAGGCCTAAAAGCCTCCTTTTTCTCCTGGCCATCTCTATTCTAACTAAGACTGTATTTTTTCCGGACTCCTTTCAAAAGATTGTCGAAGCATTTCGGCCTTTAATATTCAGCCTCATCAGGACACCGGAAGACATGGAAACATTGATCAGACCTATTACAAACATACTACAATTATACATCATTAAAGCACCTAAAAGCGTATGTCCAGTAGGAAGGATTCCATCTTCCATACTGTGTTGGTAGCACCTCTCTTAATAAATCCATTAAGTGAAGTTGTTAAACATGTATAGACCCTATGGAATTTGCGGGATCTACATGCAACCAAAGAATCCATTATCAGCCTCAGGCGTGCATGCAGTGTACATGCAGACCCTGACGGGCCATCTCTGTGAGGTGAAAGAGGAACAGAAAATATAAATCAAATCAATCCACTCATCCCAAACTTTCAGAGTTAAAGAAATTATTACCACTCCACATTAATTACAAGCAACAAACAAACTGCTGTGGTGGCCAAGTAAATCGAAATGGATGTGAACCTAATACAAATGGGGTCTCAATTGTTTAAAGTTCAACTCTTGGGGCTAGGGAGCAATCCATTGGACTGAGGGGTGAAAAAACATTTTAAAAAAATATATTAACTATCAGTTTCCTGCCCATCTCAATCAAAAAATGTAAGCATGTGTGGTCTTCGTCCTGAGGTAGATACCCCCACACTTTTTTACTTTGCAGGGCCTGGGGGATGTTCTAATCTCAAAATTGCACCTGACTACCACCAATGTGATGAGTGCATCTCCCGACTCGGCTCTCCTCGTCAAAGCAGGGGAAAGCCGTACCGCTTTCTAGAATGAAATGCATCTGAGTGCCCAAGTCGCTCTTCTCTTCTGGACCGCCACCTGAAGAAAAATGTGCGTGAGCACCCAAGTCACTTCTCTTGCAGGCCTTATAGAATGGAGTGCCTGTTCTTGTATATGGCCTCTCCAAAGCAAAACAGCGAGGAGGCTTGTACACATAGAGGAGGTGCCTCCACAGAGACTGAAATAAGTGGCGGCCATATTTAAGTGTGGAAACATTGGGTGATATCTGCTCAAACTACGAAGGGGTTTCACCCACCATCACTTAGATTTAGAAGCTGAATTTATGGCACAGTTGACTCTATTTGTGAAAATTGATCCTGTATATTGTTTATTAATTACAAAATTAGATCCATCTGGTACCAAATAAAATGGCATTAAAAAAATCGGTCCACAGGGATATAAAATCATGCACATATTTATTTTATAGAAAATCTATTACACAATCCTCAAATATATGTGACGTTTCATTATCTCAGCCCTGGTATTCTTCTAGTTATGTATCAACTATTTATTACTGGGAATATAGGAATATATAGCGTAAAACAGATTCTTGTACCACATAACACCTCAAATTTAATACATTCCTTGTCAGATATAGACCACCTTACAGAAGGTTACCTAACGAGTATTAGATTAGTGACCATATTTCATCCAGTTCATTTAATCCATTTCGTGCAGTCTGGAATTTCTCTATCAGCATGGCCTCCATTCTATTCAAAAAGGTAACAGTGTTTTGTTGTTTTTTTCGACAACAAATAGAACCAACCAATAATATCATTTTCTGTATGTTTCAGCTTCTTGAAATGTTGAACCAAGGGAGCACCCAATATGCCCCACTTAGTGCGTGATCTTGGTTAAAATATTCTTCTTTTAACAGGGTGTGTCGTAAGTCCTATGTATGTCAATTCACACGGGCATTTGATACAGAAGACAACATTTTTTGTTTTGCCGTTAGAGAATTTTGTTTATTGATTGAAACTAATACCATTGATTGTCATACTTTTTGTATCTGAATTGATTTTACACATTATACAATTTTGGCAACTATAGTGTCCTACCACTGTTGGCAAGCCCAATATTGTAGGTATGTCCCTTGATTTGTTGACTGGTCTTGCAGCTCTTACCAATTGCTGTTTAATGTTTTTACCCTTTTTAATGGCAAACATGGGGAATAAAATTCCCAAATCAGAGATGGTTGCCGAATGTCTTTTAATGATCCTGTTTATTTTGTTAGCCTTTGGATTATATGTAAGGACACAAGTCAAAGGTGTAACTTCTGCTTTCTTCTTAGGTTTCAGCAATGTTTTCCTTGGTGTAAACCAAACCCTTTTGACACTTTAACCCCATAGGTGCTTGCGTCGGCCACTGGCCGACACATGCACACCCTCCCTGGTGTGGGTCACGACCAGTGGCTGACGCCAGGGAGGGGTTTTAAAAATTCTCCGATGCGTCGCACCAGAGGATTTTTTTTTTATTATTCAAAACTCCCTCAGAGACATGGAAGAGCTTCCGTGTCTCCCTTCGCCCCCTCTGTGATGTCAGTGTGGCGCGATGCGTGCTGGCATCACAATTTGTTTTTCCCACCAGAGCAGGAAGCAGCAGATAAGGCCGCTTTCTGCTCTGGTGGGGAAAACGGGTCTGAAAGGGCCTCCTCCACCTTCATGAAGGTCTTGTGCGAAAGGGGGGATTCTCCCCTTTCAAACAGGGCCTTCCTGAAATGGTTTCCTGGCCGAAACCCCACTAGACACCAGGGATCACAGCACTGGGGGGTGGGGGAGGAGTCAGCCAACCCCCTCTGTAAATATAAATATGTATGTATATATATATATATATATATATATATATATATATAATGACTTTTGTCAATGCATGTGTGGTTTCTTTGAGGGCTGCAATCCGCCCCCAGGGAAACCACACCCACATATAAAAGTGATCTTTTTACATACATATGTATGTATGTGTATGTATATATATATATATATATATATATATATATATATATATATATATATATTCGTCACTAGTTGTCTTGCAGCGTGCGTCTTCAAAGCGATGCACATACTCCAACTGACGCATTTCAACCATAGCTTTTAGGCAGCAATAAAAAAGTCAAGCTAACTCTTGAGATTATGTTTCTGCTAGAGAAGGATTGGACTTTTGTCTAGTGGCAGTTTTGATCTCATAAAGTAGTGCAGATGGTTTATATACCTGCTGCAAAGATCAAATCTGTATTTTATGTGAATAGCTGAGTGGATTAGTAAAGCCAGCCATTATCTGCGCTATAATACAAATGAAATGTATGTGCGAGGGGGCTATGAAGAGATGAAGGACACTTTTTCTGGATGGTAGTGAGGGAATCCGAGGAGGAGGTCATGGAAGCACCAATAACGATAGTTGGACTGGGCGCCACAGGCGTTAAAGTATGTGAGGATAGGTATGTGACAAGGTTAAGTAATGTCTCTCTTTGTTTTTTTTTGTGTGTCTTGAGAGAACGTGCTGATTGAGGGAAAAGGCAAAGGTAAGGTGACTGACCTTTACTGTTGCACGCATCACACACACCAGCAATTTTGTGACTGTCTATGTAGGCTAGTGTTTTAGAGGGACAGGTTAGCCAGTAGCAAAGATGGTGTCTCATTGGATGACTGCTGCTCAAGCCCTAACTTGGGTCGTGGAGGACAGCTCCGATGTAGGATCAGAGACTGAGACAGCAGATACTGAGACAGCATCTGAGGGATACGACAATGGGGCAGATTCAGAGTGATTTTTCAGTCGGAGGAGTCCCATCCGACGACAACTCTTCTACTGATTCTGAGGGAGATGATGAGGACAGTTGTGCTGATGTGGTGCGGTGCATGCAGCAGCAAGCACACAGAGTGCTCTTTTGGGAGCTCCCCAATTGAGTTCTACCCCAAATTCCACCACCCAAATTGTATTGTAGAGACATCAAAATTATCTATCACAAAACAACCTGGTTTTGTAAGGCAGGCACCTTCGTTTTTGGTCCTGGGCTTGGCGGCCTTATAGGGAAATCTACCAAACCCAGACATTGCTGGAAACTAGCACCCGGGGGAGTCCACGGAGGTGTGGCTTGTGTGGACTCCCCAAGGTTTTCTTACCCAGAATACCCTGCAAAGGTGAAATGTTGAATAAAAACTCTATTTTTTCTTGCATTTCTACCACACAAACTACAGGAATATGCTGGGACCCACAAAATTCCTATCACTCAGCGTTTCCCCACCTGTCCTGACAAAAACACTACCCACTTGAGTGCCTGTACCTAGTAACTGCATCAGGAATAGATCACCCCAGGGTCCATAATTGCCCTCATGCAAGGACTAACATTGACCGTTGTGTGATCCATTCTTGTCACGGGCATTAGGCCTACCCACACAAGTGAAGTACCATTTTTATCGGGAGACTTGGAGGAATGCTGGGGGATAGGACGTTTGTGGCTCCTCTCAGATTCCAGAACTTTGCAGCACCAAAATATGAGGAAAGAGTGTTTTTTAGCCCAATTTTGAGGTTTGTAAAGGATTCTGGGTAACAGAACCCAGTGACAGCCCCACAAGTCATCCCTATTCTGGATTCCCCTAGGTGACTACTTTCCATAAATGTATACGTTTGGTAGGTTTCCCTAGATGCAGGCTGAGCTACAGCCCAAAATCCACAGCTAGGCACTTTGCAAAAAAAAACAACAAAAAAACCCATAATTTTTCAATGGAAAAATGTGATGTGTCAACGTTGCAGTTTTGGGGCGTTTCCTGTCGCGGGCATTAGGCCTACCCACACAAGTGAGGTACCATTTTTATTGGGATACTTGGGGGAATCCTGAATGGAAGGAAGTTTGTGACTCCCCTCAGATTCCAGAACTTTGCAGCACCGAA
This sequence comes from Pleurodeles waltl, assembly GCF_031143425.1. NCBI lineage: Eukaryota > Metazoa > Chordata > Amphibia > Caudata > Salamandridae > Pleurodeles > Pleurodeles waltl. Next base: position 544,437,468 of record NC_090440.1, on the reverse strand, counting down.
ATATGAGGTTTGCAAAGGATTCTCGGTGACCTAACCCATTGAGATCCCCACAAGTCACCCAATCTTGGATTCCCCTATGTGTCTGGTTTCCATAAATGTATAGGTTTGGTAGGTTCCCCTAGGTGCTAGCTGAGCTACAGCCCAAAATCTACAGCTATGAATTTTGCAAAAAACACATCATTTTTCAATAGAAAGATGTGATGTGTCCATGTTGTGTTTTGGGGCGCCTCCTATCCTGGGCACTAGGCCTATCCACACAAGTGAGGTACCATTTTTATCGTGAGACTTGGGGGAACACAGAATAGAAGAACAAGTGTTATTGCCAATTGTCTTTCTCTACATTTTTGCCTTCCAAATGTAAGGCAGTGTATAAAAAAGAAGTCATTTTGAGAAATGCCCTGTAATTCACGTGCTAGTATGGAGACCCCCAAATTCATAGATGTGCAATTAACCACTGCTTCTCAACACCTTATCTTATGCCCAATTCGGAAATTTGTAGGTTTCCTTGAAACCAATTTTTTAATCTTTATATTTTACCAAATGAATTGCTGTATACCCAGTACACAATGAAAACCCATTATAAGGTGCAGCTCATTTATTGGCTCGGAGTAGCTTGGGGTCTTGATGAACCTACAAGACCTATACATCCCTGCAGCCAGGAGGGTCCAGCAAACATAATGGTATATTACTTTCAAAATCTATTATAGTTGGAAAAAGTTACGGAAGAAAACAGTCAGAAAGGTTGTTTTTTTTTCAACTCAATGTTAATTTTTTTTATTTCAACTGTTCAATCTTGAAGGATCTACACAAATATCCCCTTTCTGAATTCAGAATTTTGTCTACTTTTCAGAAATGTTTAGCTGTCCTGGATCCACCATAGGTTTCACCCACATTTCTGTCACTAACTGGTAGGGGGCTGAAAGCACAAAAAATAGTAAAACTTGGGTTTGTCCCAGTAAAATGCCAAACTGCATTGAAAACTGTGTTTTTTTTATTAAAGTCTGTTGTTCCTGAAAGCTGGGAAGATGGTGATTGTAGGAAACTGGCACTTGTTGCAGTTACCCTCCTCCACCCACACTTTTTGCTTGATCTTGATGCTGACTTGACTGAGAGTATGCTAGGAGCCTGCTAACCAGGCCGCAGCACCAGAGTTCTTTGCCTAAAAATGTAGCATTGTTTCCACAAGTGGCACACCTCTGGCACACAGATAAGTCCCTTGTAAAATGTACCATTGGTACCAAGGGCCCTGTGACCAGGGAGGGTTCCTAAGGGCTGCAGCATGCGTTGTGCCACCCTAAGGGAACCCTCACCTAACACAGGCACACTGCCATTGCAGATTGTGTGTGTTGGTGGGGAGAAAAAGGCAAAGTCGACATGGCATCCCCTTCAGGGTTGCCATGCCCACAAAACCCTGCCTGTGGCATAGGTAAGTCACCCCTGGCCTTACAGCCCTAAGGCAGGGTGCACTATTCCACAGGTGAGGGCATAGCTGCATGAGCAATATGCCCCTATGGTGTCTAAGTCCATTCTTGGACATTGTAAGTGCAGTGTGGCCATATTACGTATATGGTCTGGGAGTTTGTCAGAACGAACTCCACAGTTCCATGATGGCTACACTGAATACTGGGAAGTTTGGTATCAAACTTCTCAGCGCAATAAACCCCCACTGATGCCAGTGTGAGATTTATAAAAAAATGCACACAGAGGGCATATTAGAGATGCCCCCTGTATTTTACAGAATCCTCTACTGTAGGACTGACTGGTCTGTACCAGCCTGGCACTAGCAGATGAGTTTCTGACCCCCTGGGGTGAGGGCCTTTGTGCCCTCTGAGGCCAGGAACAAAGCTTCACACCTCCCCCCTGCAGGAACTGTAACACCTGGCGGTGAGCCTCAAAGGCTAGTGGAGATGCCTGCCCCAGACAAATCCCCCACTTTGAGCAGCCAGTTTGGCGGGAAACTTGAGAAAAACAAGGAGTGACCACTTCATCTGGGATACCCCCCCTCCCCACCCCACCCCTCCAAGGTGTCCAGAGCTGAAGTGACCCCCTTCCTGCAGAAACCTCCATTTTGGTTTGAGGACAGGGACCAATAGGAATAGGAATGTGCCCCCCTCCCCAAAGGCAGCGGACACAAGGAAGGTGTAGCCATTTGCTACTACCCCCTGACCCTAACACGCCCCTAAATCTGAGATTTCAGGGCCACCCTGAACCCAGCTCACCAGATTCCTGGCGACCTACAAGAAGAAGAAGGAGGACTGCTAAGCTGAAAACCCCAGCAGAGAAGGAAGACAACAACTGCTTTGGCCCCAGCTCTATCAGCCTGTTTCCTGCTTCAAAGAACCTGCAGAAAGACCAGCGACCTCTGCCAACTCCAGAGGACTGCCCTGCACCCAAAAGGACCAACAACTCTTAAGGACAGCGGCTCTGTCTGAATAAACCTACAACTAAGGACTCCCACTTCACTCCAGATGCGCGAGTCCTGACTTCTGTGCACCCGACACCCACAGCCCGAGTCCAGGTGGTCCACCCAGCAAGAAAGGGTCCCCAGGTGATTGGGAGCGAGAGCCGGCCCTGGGTTGACTCTTCCAAATCTCCACGACAATGCCTGCAGAGGAAATCCCAAGGACACCACCACCACCCCACAACCGCAAGCTCCGGATGAAGATATCTGACGCCTAAATAACACACTGCACCTGCAGTCCCCAGGCCTTGGAGAAACTGACCCCCAGTGCAGCATCAACCAGCAGGCGGCCCGCCTCCCTGCCCAGCTGGTGGTTTTCCCCAGAAGCCCCCCTGGACCTAGTCTGCAGCCTCGGAGTGATCCCCTGGGCCCCTCATAGAGTTGCATTGAAAACCCAACGCCATGTTTGCACCCTGCACCCGGCCTCCCTAGTGCCTGTGAGAGTGCATGTTTGGTGCATACTTGGAGCCCCTCCAGTGCTCTCTTGAACCCACCTGGTCTGCCCTCTGAGTCACGGGTACTTACCTGCTGGCTGACCGGATTCCGAGTACCCACTATCTCCACAGGAGCCCACATTAATTTGGTTCCTCTTTGACCTCTGCACTTGAATGGCCCTGTGTTTGCTAGTGGTGGGTGTTGGGGTTAACTTGAACCCCTAACGGTGGACTACCTGAACCCTGGAGATAAGAACTGTAAGTTCAATACTTACCTTTAAGACTGTACTATCTTTTCTTCCCCCTGGAACTGTTGAAGAATGCAGTGTCCACTTTTAAAATAGCTTTTTGCCATTTTAAGAAAAACTGTATGCATTGTCGATTCTATTCCAAGTCCTGATCATATCTAGAAATAAATTAACAAAACATATTTTTCTATATAAAATCCTATTGGTCTGGAGTTAAGTCATTGAGTGTGTGTTTCTTCTATTGCTTGTGTGTGTACCACAAATGCTTAACACTACCCCCTGATAAGCCTAACTGCTCGACCACATTACCACAAATAGAGCATTAGTATTATCTATTTCAGCCTCTGTCAAGCCTCTGCGGAATCCCTGGACTCTGTGCATACTATATCTCATTTTGATATAGTATATACAGAACCAACTTCCTACAGTGATTTTATTACTGCAAACTTCATAGATCCCATTTTCGGGGGAAACAGATGGTTTCTTCTGCAGCACTTTTTTCCCATTCCTCCCCCCCCCCCCCCCCACCCCCCCCCCAAAACAATTTTTGCCTGTATTTTGGCTAATTTCTCGGTCTCCTCCAGGGGAACCCACAATCTGTGGATACCTTTTGGGACCACAGGATGTTAGGGGAAAAAGGATGAAAATTTGGTGTGGATAGCTTATGTGGACAAAACGTTATGGGGGGCTTAAGCGCGGACTACCCCAAATAGCCAAAAAAGGGTCTCCGCACTGGGATGGGGTTTTGGGGGCAGAGGCCCAGCAGCTTAGGGGTTAATCAGTTAGGATGCCCTCTGGTCAACAGTTTATTCGTCAATATTTTGGCATTATCAAAGTAATCCTCCTTATTTGTGCAACTCATTTTAATGCAAATAAACTGGCCAAACGGGAGGTTTTCTTTGAGGGACCTTGGGTGTCCGCTAGTAAAATGTAAAAGTGTATTACGATCTTTTGACTTTGTATACAAAGTGACATATAGACCCTCACTATGTATCGGTTTATTTATGTCTAATTTTTTTTTATCTTTTCTGCATTAAAGGATAGCGTGAATCTGAGGTCTGGAGTACAATGGCTCATCCAGTCATGGAACTCCCTTAATTCTGTCTCTGATCCTGTCCATGCCAAAAAGATATAGTGTAAGACTCTATATCATTCCTTGATGTTCTGCAAGTTTGTTGTCAATGCCATATATCCATTTATCCTAATAAAAGGACATAAACAAATTTGCTAATTGTGTGGCAAAGCAATAGCCCATTTCTACACCCTTAATTTGTAAAAATAGGTCATTTTTAAAACAAAACATTTTTTTAACGCAAATAGTGGCTAAATCTACCCAAAATTCAGTCGGTACCTTATGTGTCTGGGCCTACTGTTCAAGGTTGCTGTAAGGACTGCAAGTGCTTCATCCTGAGGGATATTAGTATATAGTGCTTCTATGTCAAGCGTTACTAATAAGTCTGTCAATTAGTCGAATGGTTATTGATAAAGTCCATTGTGTCCCTCACATATGCACTGGTTTCTGGCAGAGAAATTAATAACCCCATACATTAAAAGCCTATCTTTGAAGACCCTTCAAAAGAAATAATGTATTCACTTTTATTTACATAACTTGGGAAACGCAGATATAATACAGGCTGTGATAAATTTTATATATGCTGCTTTTGGAATCCTAAATATGTATCAATAATGTTTTATTAATTTAATGATCATGAAATTTGTATGTTTGTATTTATTGAATGTCTTTTATGGTCTATTTTGTACCGAATAAAGTAAATTGATGATGCTGATGATGTATTCAGTCAAACAGCTCACACAAAAAGCACAAGATACAGAATGGATTTGTACTAAAGAGTTTTAATTTTTTAATTCGAATCAAAATAGAACACCAGTAATGTATATAGTGCTGAAGATACATAAAAACATAAATGTTCCACCTGGGAGACCTATCATATCAGCATGTGGGTCTATTCTAGAACCATTGTCCCAGTATGTGGATGTGTTTCTCAAACCCTTTGTGCCAGAAACCAGGGCATATGTGAGGGACACAATGGACTTTATCAATAAAGAGGGAGGAAGACCATTCAACCAATTGACGTGCTTATTAGTAAAGCCTGCTATAGAAGCACTGTATATTAATATCCCTCAGGATGAAGCACTTGCAGTCCTTACAGCAGCCTTGAAGAGTAGACCCAGGCCACATAAGGTACCGACTGAATTTTTGGTAGATGTACCCACACTTTGCCTAAACCTTTCCCCCCCCCCCCCCCCCCACCCCCACCCCAAAAAAAACTTTCTTGCATTGAAAAATGACCTATTATTACAAATTAAGGGCATAGCAATGGGCGGTTGGTTCGCCCCAGAATTAGCAAATTTGTTTTTTGAAGATAAATGGATATATGGCATTGACAACATATACTTGCAGCACATCAAGGAATTGTATAACATTTTTTACACAATATCTTTTTAGTATGAACAGGATCAGAGGCAGAATTAAGGGAGTCCCACGACTGTTGAACAGTCTTACTCCAGACCTCAGATAAACGCTATCCTTTAATGCAGAAAAGATCAATTTCTTAGACATATATTTCTATACAAGTAGTGAGGGTCTATTTGTCAGTTTGTTAACAAAGCCAACACACCCAGGTCCCTCAAAAAAAAACTCACATTTGGCCAGTTTCTTCGCATTAGAAGGAATTGCACAAATAAGAAGGATTACTTTGATAATACCAAAATATTGATGAGTAAACTGTTGACCAGAGGGTATCCTAAAAAACTAATTAAAAGATCACACAGAAGGGCTTGGTTTACACCAACATTGCTGAATCCTAAGAATAAAGCAGATGTTACACCTTTGACTTGTGTCCTTGCATATAGACCAAAGGCAAACAAAATAAAAAGGATCATTAAGAGATATTGGGCAACCATCTCTGATTTGTAAATGTCATTCCCCAAGTGTGCCTTTAAAAAGGGTAAAAACATTAAACAGAAATTGATAAGAGCTGCAAGACCAGTCAACAAACCAAGGTACATACCTACAATAATGGGCTTTCCACTGGTGGTAGGACACTATAGATGCCAAAATTGCACAGCATGTAAATTCACAGCAGATACCAAAAGTATCACTATCAATGGTATTAGCTACAATCAAACAAAATTCTCTAACCTCGAAACAAAAAGTGTTGTCTACTGTATCAAATGCTGGTGTGATTTGACATGCCGAGGACTTACAACACAGCCTGTTAAAACAAGAGTATTGCAACACAGATCACACATTAAGTATGGCGCACAGGGTGCTCTCTTGGTTGAACATTTAAAGGAGATGAATCATACAGAAAATATTAGTTGGTCGGTTCTATTTGTTGTAAAAAATAAATAAACAACAAAACTCTGTTACCATTTTTAATAGAATTGAGGCCATGCTAATAGAGAAATTCCAAGCTGCACGAAATGGATGAAATGATCTGGATGAAATATGGTCACTAATCTAATACCTGTTAGGTAACCCTCTTTAAGGTGGTTGATAAAGGACAAGGAATGTATTAAATGTGGTTTGTTTTACATGGTACAAAAAGCAAAAGCAGTTTTGCTATGCATATTACCAGTAATAAATAGTTGATTCATATCTAGGAGAATACCAGGGCTGTGATGATGAAATGCCACATACATTTGAGGATTGTATAGTTGATTTTCTATAAAAGAAATATGTGCATGATTTAATTCATGTGGAGCCATTTTTTTTAATGCCATTTCATTTACAACTGGATTGGTCTAATTTTGTAGAGGGTTTGCCCTTCTCTTAATAAACAATATACGGGATCCATGTTCACAAATAGTCAACCATGCCATAAATTCAGTTTCTAAATCTAACTGATGACGGGCGACACCCCTTCGTAGTTTGATCAGATGCCAGAATTGGAACTACACATATCACCCGATGTTTCTACATTTAAATATGGTCACAACTTATTTCAGTCTCTGTGGAGTCACCTCCTCTATGTTTACTATAAGAAGTAGTTCAGACAAGGGCAGTAGAGTTGAGAGACGCACTCACCACGTTGGTGGTAGTCAGGTGTGATTTTGAGATTAGAAAATCCCGCCATCCCCGTAAGGTGAAAAAAAAAAAAAGGGGGGCGGGGGTATCTACTTCCAAACAAAGACAACACATGCCTCAATTTTTTGATTGAGATGTGCAGGAAACTGATAGTTAATACTTATTTTTTTATTTTTTTTAAGTCTTTTGCCTTAGTCCAATGGATTGCTCCCTGGCCCCAAGAATTGCATTGTTAACAATTGAGACCTCATTCATGTTAGGTTCAAATCCATTTGGATTTACTTGGCCAACACAGCTGTTCGTTTGTCGCTTTTAATTCATATGGAGTGGTAATTTCTGTATCTCATAAAGTTTGGGGTGAGTGGATTGATTTGATTTATATTTTCCATTCCTCTTTCGCCTCACAACAGTGGCATGTCAGGGTTTGCATGTACACTGCATGCACACCGCACTGGCTATTACTGAGGCTGATGATGGATTCTTTGGTTGCATGTAGATACCGCGAACACCATAGGGTCTATACATTTGTTTCACTACTTGACTTTATGGATTTATTAAGAGAGGTGCTCCCCAACAAGATGTGGAAGATGAATTCTTTCTTACTGTACATATGCTTTTAGGTGTTTTAATTGATGTATGATTTTTATATGTTTTTAATAGGTCTGATGAATTTTTCCTTGTCTTCCAATGTCCTGATGAGGCTGAATACTAAAGGCTGACACGCATCGACAATCTTTTGAAAGGAGTCTGTAAAAATGTAAGTCTTAGTTAGAATAGACATAGCCAGGTGAAAAAGGAGGACATTGGGCCCAGAAACCATGGCATATGTTGGACTACCTGAGGTGGATTTATGCACTGAAGGATTGGTCGCAACCACATAGTATGGAACTTTTTGGGAACGCACAAGTTAATCTATAAAAAAAAAAATTATGTGATATCTTTGTATTGGATATTTCTCATATTGTGTTTGTTATATTATGTATGTTTGTATTAAGTATACATGTTTTAAACATTTCAAATGCTTTACTCTCTTGGCGGTGGTGAGCAGTGGAAATGTTCTTTTGCAGGTGTTATAAAAAATGAATTGAAGGAATAAACATAACGCCAGAGACAATTAAGAGGGTCATTGAAAATAATTCAATTGATCTCTGTTTCATTTTTGCTTTAGGACCGAAAATCCCACAACTTCAGAGAATAATTTCCACAATGGCCTGGAAGCCATTGCCGCCTGGATGAAAGATATCTGCCTCAAGCTAAACTGAGACAAGACCGAGATCCTCATCCTGGGACCCTCCCCATCAGCCAGGAAAGACTCCTGGTGGCCATCCACCCTCTGCACACCCCTCATCTCCCCCTCCACCACACCGATATCACAGACGGAACCCTCTGCTTCATCCTGGACTCATCGCTCAACATGACCCGCCAAGACAACTCAGTCGCATCCTCCTGTTTTCACACTCTCCTTCTGCTCCGGAAAATCTACAAATGGATCCCAAAGGAGTGCTGCAGAACCGTGACTGGTTACCAGCAGACTGAACTGTGGCAATGCCCTCTATGCCTGCACCACCCAGAAGAACATGAAGTAACTACTGCACATCCACAACGCTTCCACCAGACTCATCCTGGACGTCCCCCTCCACGAACACATCTCCAATCACCTATGAGACCTCCACTGGATTCCTATTGAGTAAAGGATTAACTTCAAACTCCTCGTACATGCATACAAGGCCCTCGATGACCCAGGCCCCACCTACTTCAACCACTGCATCACCTTCTACTCCCCCACCAGACCTCTCCGCTCAACAATTACTAGCCACCGTACCCCACATACAAAAGACCTTGGCTGGTGGAAGATCCTGCATTTGTTCAGGAAGGACCTTAAAACCCGGCTCTTCAACTGAAGCTCAGAGGAACAAACCTCCCTCAGCGCCTTGAAACCCTTACAGGTGAGTAGCTGCGCTTTATAAACTTTTATTTGATTTGAATGTGATAGCCCAGAATCTGCAGGTTGTATGGGCATCACCCTCCATATTGTTGTTTAGGGATAATTTAGGCAGCTCTGCAAATCAACAAACCTGAATCATAAAAGGACGCCAACTTGAAACAAATCGCCTTGCCCGTAGGCGGGCGAGCGGGAGTGCCTAAAAGGCAAAATAGAATTTTTCTAGTGGCAAAGAAAATCCTTGAAACAGAGTTGGAGGGGGCTCCTCCTTTTGCTGACTAAGAACACGGTCAATTTCCAACAGAAATTGGGCAGAGTCATTTGGGGGATAGCTACATGGGTGAATAGGCAGCAGGCGAGCGGTGCAGTACAGACATAAGTAAAGACAGGAGGGCAAAGCGCAGTGAAGAAAAGACATTAAGAGGTTTATGATCATGAGAATGAAGGAGCAGAGGCATGTATCTGAAATGTGCACTAATGGGGCAGGTTCACAGAAGAGGTGAAAGTGCAGGGCAGAAGGACGAAGGGATTGGAAACAGGATGTACCTTGGGATCATGGTTGGGAAGGTAAGGGGTGAAGGATAGATAGCACAACTTCATATAAAATAAGGCACCTTCCCCTGTGGAATGTGCAAGAATAGGTGTGCGGAGGCCATACTATATCTCCCATTAGGTGAGTATTTCCGACCAAGCACCCACTGGAGCGCAATAGAAAACACATACAAACTAGCAAAGTCACCATAAAGGATATTTTTTTTTTCTGCGCCCTCGCACACCTTCCCTCGAGTAGTCTTTTGCAGGTTTCTGCAGGTAAATGCACATACATACTGCCACATTCAGTCCTAAGGGTTATGAGGGACTCCCCCTGAAGACTGACTGCGTGCGTGTTCACGAGTTGCTCAGCCCCGTCTACAAATCAACTGAGCTACCTTTACAAGGAAATAGTCCTTGGATCAGCACCCTCAGTCCTGCTAACCTATGTTGATACGTGCTGCTGTAGAACCCACCTCTTCTGCCCCATCCGCTTGTTTTAGTTTTTTTTCTTGGATGTTTTCCTTATTTTCAATCTCCCCCTAAAGAGGCAGATGTGGAAAATATGTGGGTAGTTTGCGAAATATCTGAAGTCCTTTGTACCTCCTCAATAACCCAATTCTTCATTAAACAATAAGCAGGATTGTGGACTTTGGGACAATGAGATCATCCTTTAATTTTCGCTGCTTCAATTGACCCAGTTGTGTGCAGAGCACCGACATTAAGTGGTATATAAAACATATTTACATTGAATTTCTTTGTTTGCCCTTATTGTGCGGACCATTGTGCCAAATTAACGATGTGCAAATATTTTTGTGCGAAAAATATGAACCTGGTTACCTGCAGCTAGTAGCTGGTTGGTGGTGGAGCACACTTCGGTGGCCTTGCGATGCCAGCTGTCCACCTAAGAGAAGCAAAACACTGGGAATCAGCACACGGTGCAACTTCGTCAGCAAACCCCGCGCGCGTCCAAAGGCAGGAGGAGCCTATTCTTTTAATAGGGCGATCAAAAACAGATTTGCAAACTCGGGTGGCTACCGCAGCTTTCTGATAATTTAATACATTGTAAAATAACTTTATTTTGGAAATTGAAGTCTTCTGGGCAGCGACTTGGCAGTAGGAGCCCATCTTTCTGAAAGGGGAGAGTGTGATGTTAAACACTGATGACGTAAGAGCCTGACGTGTTAAGCACTGCGACTGCATGTAGTCTTTCCCAGGGCTACTGGACGCCTGAAAACGTGCATCAATGTATATACAGCGTCAATCCCGGAATCCAGCAGCCCTGTCCCGTTAAAACAGACCACAGAGGTGTAGATTACACATCGGCAGCTCTCCTTTTGTGTTTCACTGAGCGCCGCCGGCACGAGGGCAGGAGAGACGACGCAATGGATGGACTCTTTTTGGGATTTGATAATTCTATAGGCGTGTGGGCCTGAGACAGGCATATCCTAGGCACCCTTGTGAAACTTTCTGTGAATCAATAGTCACACATTAGATCTAATCGTTTGCAAGGCTAGTAACGTTGGGAGAGTGAACCTTTTGTCATGCTTAGGAACGTGCAGGCGAGTTGATGGAACTATCGGGAATGGGGGCATTATAAATCCCAGGCCTATAGAAATGATCAGCTGTTAAGGTTTATGGCGGTTCTGTGACGGTCTTTTCAGTCTTTAGAAGGAGATCGCGGTATTCATGAAACCCATATACAGGGAGTGCAGAATTATTAGGCAAATGAGTATTTTGACCACATCATCCTCTTTATGCATGTTGTCTTACTCCAAGCTGTATAGGCTCGAAAGCCTACTACCAATTAAGCATATTAGGTGATGTGCATCTCTGTAATGAGAAGGGGTGTGGTCTAATGACATCAACACCCTATATCAGGTGTGCATAATTATTAGGCAACTTCCTTTCCTTTGGCAAAATGGGTCAAAAGAAGGACTTGACAGGCTCAGAAAAGTCAAAAATAGTGAGATATCTTGCAGAGGGATGCAGCACTCTTAAAATTGCAAAGCTTCTGAAGCGTGATCATCGAACAATCAAGCGTTTCATTCAAAATAGTCAACAGGGTCGCAAGAAGCGTGTGGAAAAACCAAGGCGCAAAATAACTGCCCATGAACTGAGAAAAGTCAAGCGTGCAGCTGCCACGATGCCACTTGCCACCAGGTTGGCCATATTTCAGAGTTGCAACATCACTGGAGTGCCCAAAAGCACAAGGTGTGCAATACTCAGAGACATGGCCAAGGTAAGAAAGGCTGAAAGACGACCACCACTGAACAAGACACACAAGCTGAAACGTCAAGACTGGGCCAAGAAATATCTCAAGACTGATTTTTCTAAGGTTTTATGGACTGATGAAATGAGAGTGAGTCTTGATGGGCCAGATGGATGGGCCCGTGGCTGGATTGGTAAAGGGCAGAGAGCTCCAGTCCGACTCAGACGCCAGCAAGGTGGAGGTGGAGTACTGGTTTGGGCTGGTATCATCAAAGATGAGCTTGTGGGGCCTTTTCGGGTTGAGGATGGAGTCAAGCTCAACTCCCAGTCCTACTGCCAGTTCCTGGAAGACACCTTCTTCAAGCAGTGGTACAGGAAGAAGTCTGCATCCTTCAAGAAAAACATGGTTTTCATGCAGGACAATGCTCCATCACACGCGTCCAAGTACTCCACAGCGTGGCTGGCAAGAAAGGGTATAAAAGAAGGAAATCTAATGACATGGCCTCCTTGTTCACCTGATCTGAACCCTATTGAGAACCTGTGGTCCATCATCAAATGTGAGATTAACAAGGAGGGAAAACAGTACACCTCTCTGAACAGTGTCTGGGAGGCTGTGGTTGCTGCTGCACGCAATGTTGATGGTGAACAGATCAAAACACTGACAGAATCCATGGATGGCAGGCTTTTGAGTGTCCTTGCAAAGAAAGGTGGCTATATTGGTCACTGATTTGTTTTTGTTTTGTTTTTGAATGTCAGAAATTTATATTTGTGAATGTTGAGATGTTATATTGGTTTCACTGGTAATAATAAATAATTGAAATGGGTATATATATTTTTTTGTTAAGTTGCCTAATAATTATGCACAGTAATAGTCACCTGCACACACAGATATCCCCCTAACATAGCTAAAACTAAAAACAAACTAAAAACTACTTCCAAAAATATTCAGCTTTGATATTAATGAGTTTTTTGGGTTCATTGAGAACATGGTTGTTGTTCAATAATAAAATTAATCCTCAAAAATACAACTTGCCTAATAATTCTGCACTCCCTGTAGGCTGAAAGGGGTAATATCTGCCCATTCTGTAATTCCTCTCATTTATGGGACATGGGTAGAGATGCCATATTTCTCGCAAATTACTGGTTTTGACAACACTGCTGTTTGTTAAATAACAGGAGCCATTGTAGCAAATGAGGAAACTGAGACTTTGTTAGGTGTGGGTATATTACTTCACTGAAAAACTCTGGTGAAAAGCTGTGTTGCATGGTAATATGGAATGGGGAGCAGTACCCCTGCTTTGGGAATTAAATTATAGAAGACCAGTCCGAAAAACTCCATCATTAAGAAAACATGTTTAAGGTTTGACTGACGATTTGACACAACAGTTGCACAAAAGTCGGTGAAATAAAAGCATTGAAAGAACACAATGAAGTGACGTTGTGGTTGGTTTAGAGACCTTAACGTGAAATTCACTTAAAAAACGGTTTAAAAAAAGACAGTCAAACGACAGTTATGGTGACAAAATGAAACTGGGAAACCACTGGAATTCACCAGTTCTGCTGAACCATACCTCACATACTAAATGCAATACTTGTGACTTCAGAAATGTATGCCTATTTTTATATTTAATATACTATTAAATTATATGTAGTCCAATACATTATATATTCAACTTTGTTTCATCAATAATGTGATATATGCTATCACCTGTAACATTGTCATTTGTAATTGCATTTGTCACATCAGGGGTGAGGTCATGAGCATTGCATTTGGTATGTGAATTATTGCTTACATGGCTGTACTTCGAGTTAAGGTTTGCAGAGCTCACCATAGCCTGTAGATTTCAGTGGTTATTCAGTGTTAATTCATAATCATAACTGTATTTTACTGTGTTTTTAAGTACTAGGGGAAGGGGTAAAACTGCAGATATGAACCATCCCTGCCCGCACCTCCAATTTTGCGATTTCACAGAGACCATTGTACTCAACCTTTGGCCACGCACAATAGGCACTGGGAACAAGGTGCAGCCTTTCTCCTCACCCTGAACCCTGCTCCCACTGCATGTGTGCATGTCTTTGCCCATGCAGCATTTGTATGTGATGTAAAATATCTGTGGTATTAGGATATTGAGTGATTTGGGGTGTGTACAAGAAAGGAAAGTACAAGAAATGTTTCAAGACCTCCATCTCTTTGTCCAGTGATGTTACTGATTAGGCCAGTTGGGATGCCAAGTGTAAGGCCAAGCCAAGGGCACATTTGGTTTTCTGTGGTTTGTAGGCTTTTTTCATTGTAAGAATAACATCACTTTAACAGTATTTTATGGACATTTCTAAGGTTTTTATAAGCAGATGTTAATTTCTTAGAAATAAATGCAATCATGATCTACCTCTAACAAAGATTTTTAAATGATTTTAATTTTGACTGCGTCTCTCAGGCCTCATTGCCCCCTAATGAGCAGTGAAGCTGTGTCTGAGTGTACATCCTGCCCTACTGCCCAGTCCCACCCCTGCCCCATCTCACGTAGACCAGCTGACCATCACCGTTAGCAATGCATAGCAGATTTGCCCACTCCATCGAAACCAGCAGCCCACAGCGTACTTCTTGCAGATTCATCAAGTAGAACGAAAGTTAGAAGCAAAACTAACATGCCTCTTGATTGTAAACTACACCATCTTTGTTTTGTCATTCAGCTCACTCAAGGTTCAAAAAATGCATTTCTAAGGGACACAATGAATACTGTACCCGTGACTAGAAAGTTGCTCTGCTGGAAATAAGATGTACCCAATATTCACAATTTACAGTTACATCCTCTCCTGACCCTTAATTACCCAGAAAAAATAAATCTTCAACGGGGGTAGGCACAGGCATTCCCTTAGACGATGAGCATCTTGAAGAGATGCTTCCGGTGGTACTGACCTCTCGAGCGTTGGGAAAGCCGTTGACTGTGATGATTTTTTTGTAGAACTGAACAGAGGCCTTGGGGTATCGTGGTTTGTTTGTGTTCTTAAACTCGACGTAGTACAAGCCAAATCTTTCGGAGTAACCTTCATCCCACTCAAATTTGTCCAGCAGAGACCATGCTGTGTAAGACTTCACTTTCACTCCGTCCTTGATGGCTAGACATCAAGAGAGGTACGAGGTAGTTTAGTGTCAATTACCCACTGACAAGTTGTGATCTTTGCAAGTATACCCAGATCCGCAAAATATGCTCCTCATTAAACCCCCCCACTTCCATTATTACCTATTTACTCTTTCAGAATACCATTCAACTTAATTTTTTTTTTTTTTACGACATGAAAAATAGAGCTACTAGACATCGGAGTGCTGTACAAATGGAGGAAGAACAAGTTCAACAATGATAACAGAATACAATTAAATTAAAAAAGAACACTTCGTTATAGGTATATGACTTTAGGGTTAGGTAGAGCAGACCTATTCTACAAGGAAGAATGGCTGAAACCATAAGTGTAAGTTACTTCTTGAAAAGTTTAAAGTTGGGAAGAGTTCTGATTGATGGGTGGGCGGAGCTACAAATTCTGGGCGCATTTCTTGACTTTTCTTTCTTGAAGGCTGAATTTTCCAGCATCATGGTGTCCACTCTTTTCAGGGCGAGCTGCCTACCCGATGTGTTCAGTTTTGGCTAAGGAAGGCGCTTTGTAGGTGATACAGGTGAGCTTGAACTAGCATCTGGTTTCAGTTGGTGGCCATATCAGTGAGATCACTATTAGTGGTGATGCCTCATTTTCATAACCTAATGATGAGTCTGGCCACTGCATGAAGAGTTGCTTTGAGAGGCGCTACGTGGGTTTTGGGAATATTACAGAGAAAGAAATTGTGATAGTTGAATCTCAAGAACAATAGTACACTGGTTTTAAGCTTGAGATCAGCTTCCGGGGTCATTTTGCGTTGTGCTCTCTTCACTTGAGCAAAGTCGGGTGGTTTAGCACAGTTTATAATCTCTGGATTGTGATCAAGAGGGCCTGCATTTTTTATCTATTTTTGTATGGGTGTGGAGCAGCTAGGGCACTATGGCCCTCATTCTGACCCTGGCGGTCTTTGACCGCCAGGGCGGAGGACCGCGGGAGCACCGCCGACAGGCCGGCGGTGCTCCAATGGGGATTCCGACCGCGGCGGTAAAGCCGCGGTCGGACCGGCACCACTGGCGGGGTCTCGCCAGTGTACCGCGGCCCCATTGAATCCTCCGCGGCGGCGCAGCTTGCTGCACCGCCGCGGGGATTCCGACCCCCACTACCGCCATCCAGATCCCGGCGGTCGGACCGCCGAGATCCGGATGGCGGTAGGGGGGGTCGCGGGGCCCCTGGGGGCCCCTGCAGTGCCCATGCCACTGGCATGGGCATTGCAGGGCCCCCCGTAAGAGGGCCCCTACATGTATTTCACTGTCTGCTGCGCAGACAGTGAAATACGCGACGGGTGCAACTGCACCCGTCGCACAGCTTCCACTCCGCCGGCTCGATTCCGAGCCGGCTTCATCGTGGAAGCCTCTTTCCCGCTGGGCTGGCTGGCGGTCTGAAGGCGACCGCCCGCCAGCCCAGCGGGAAAGTCAGAATTACCGCCGCGGTCTTTCGACCGCGGAACGGTAACCTGACGGCGGGACTTTGGCGGGCGGCCTCCGCCGCCCGCCAAGGTCAGAATGAGGGCCTATGTGTAGAAACTGTTCTGAGAGGGTTGAGTTTGAGCTAATGGTACGTCATACAAACCTGAATTAAATTTTGCGCCTAGGCTACTGCAAATATGCCTTTGGAATGCAGAGTTTCATGTGTAGGTGAGTATCGTTGGTGAAGTGGCACAAGTAACTAGTGTTTCTCAAGAGACTGACTAGTGGTTCCATGTACAACTTAAATTGTGTAAGTGAGAGAACTGAGTTTATGGTACACCTTGGTCTAGTCTACTGGTGTAAGAAGTCATTCTTTTTTAATTTTGGTCTCTGTTATCCAGAAAGGATGTGCACCAATTTAGAACTGTATCCCCCAGGTCAATTATGTATCTAATGGTCTTTAACAGCGTGTGATGGTATTGAATGCCACTGAGCGGTCTAGAAAGATGAGGTGACAGGAGTCTTCTGAATTCAGAATCCTCAGGACATTGTCAGTAATATTTAGAATTGCCCATTACATGTACACCACTTCCTGAAGCCTCATGTTCACTCAGAAAATTGTTCTTGTTGATATATTGGTTGAGTTGTCTTGCTACACGGATTTTCAGCTTTTACAGAGTAATGGTGGGTTTGCGAACTGGACTGTAGTTACTGATATCATCAATATCTGCTCGTATTTTCTTCAGTAAGGAGATGTCTTGGCCGATTTTGAGGCAATCATGCACTTTCCCTTGAGAAAGCAAGTATTGAGCATACTCGTCAAAAACAGAGAGAGATGGAGTGTGAGATTTCCTTAAAGGTTGATGTTTTAATGGGTTCAGGAAAGTGAGAGGATGTTCTAGTTTTCATGATGATCTGTATGACCTCTGCAAGTGTGGTCCTGGCCCCTTGGTATACCTCTGTTAAAAAAAAAAAATAAAAAAAAATGTTGTCCAGAGATTTTCATTTTTGATTTGTATCAAGCAATTTAGCTTGAGTAGTCCATGCTAATCCGGGCCGATTATTTAATTTTTTACTGGACAACATTTTTATAAATGGCAGATGTGTTGCAGTGATGTAATATTTCAGGAACCATGAGACCTATATAATTTTTATTGGTGTCAAAACAGGTTTTTAGTGTCAAGTAGTTATATAGAGACAAAAAACAACTCCTCAGAGTAACCCTTCCGCCATTTTCGAAAATGCTGACTCTATAATGATGTGTTTTATCCATCATATTGGTAATTTGGTTCCTGGGGAGAGCAGAAGGGGAATCTGCATAACTGTTCTACAGGAATGGCTCACCATGGTGCTGCAACCAAAGCGCCTCTCGAAGTTCTTTACAATTGAACAAGCCCATAGGTCACTGGCCCCACCCCCGAAACCTGGAGCGCCACCTGGAGCAATGATCGCTTGTCTGTTTAATTTTCACGACAGAGACACTATTCTACTGAGTGCCCGGGTGAGAGGCCCACTATTATTTGAGTGCCACCCCATTTCCGTATATCCAGGTTACACCCACAGGGTTCAGGAGCAGAGGAAATCCTTTGTATCTGTCAATGCACTGCTGTGCCACCTCAATTTGAAGTACAGTGTTATGTTCCCTGTGAAACTGAGAGTACAGTTTGAGGGGAAAGTGCTGTCCTTCAATACTGTGGAGGTGGCCAGTGATTGGCTGTATTCCCAGGGCTCAAGAACCACTCTGATTCCGTCACAGGTGGGTTTGTCCCAACTGCCTGTGGGAGAATGTTTTGGACAGCCGTGGCGGAGACGTGGCAGCAGTGGAAGTACAGCAGCTGATAGACTGACCGAAAAAATTGTGGTTAACCCTGATGAACCTTTGTGGGATGAGGAGACGGAGCCAAACTTGACAGATACCTCACTGGAAATGCAATCAGACCAGATGCATGACATCGAGGACACTGCTCAACCCTGACCCATAACCCTGGTGGGCCATACAACAAACTGAACTGGGTACCATCAGCAGCACCATCAAGTACTGCACCTCTGGCCACCCTGGAGATGAGGCAATCACCCTTTAGGGGGACTTGCAGCAGGCCACAGAACTTTTTAACACTCTGTGAGTTAACTGATTAATCTTCCCATTATATGGGCAAATATTTTGAAATTCTTTTTCTCCTAATAAAGTAGGTTATGTTGCCCAGAGTGCCACAAACCAGAGGCTGGTAGCTCGGGAAGGAGGCTTCAGTGCTGCTTGCCTTGTACCCTCCCTGACGTCCCGACTTCCTGCAAAGCACAAGTAGCTCAAATAACTGAGGAAATAGTGTATGCTCTACAGTTTACTGGAGGAGGAGGAGGGTTTACCTCTTCTAGTTGTGGTATGGGTCTGGATTTTTTTGACTCGTATCTTGTCTAGGACTGGAAGGGGTGGGTGGGCAACAATGCCCAAGGGGAGGGAGGAGTTGGGTGAAATAACATTTTTTGTTTCACACCTGTTTGGGGAACTGATAATGTCTAGGTCTGTTTGTAATTACTGGGCTACACTGAGGATACCTGGATAGCGAGGCCAAGGGATGGCAGATGGGGGACACTTCAACAGATGACCACCACTCACTGTAGAGTATGGCTGCAAACCCGAGTAAAGTGGTTACATGGAATGTGAGGGGCTTAGCCCAGATTCAGAAACGGAGGAGAGTGCTTGAGTACTTTAGGCGCTACAGGATTGCAGTGGCGTATCTCCAGGATACTCTCTTGTGGGGAGATTGCATCCCAAGCCTGCGCAAACGCTGAAGATGTAAATATACCCCACCTCTTATTCCGGCTCTGCAAGAGGTGTGCTTATCTCTGTGGCCCCCGGGGTTCCATTTAAAAACAAAAATCACCTGGTGGACCCGGAGGGGAGATTTGTCCTATTGCATGGGTCCCTTGATGGCCAAGAACTGTGCCTCATCAACATCTATGCCCCCAACAATGACTGACTGCAATTTTTCTCTGGCACTCTGAACAAGTGGGACCTTATGTAGGGGCAGCTGTTGTGCTCGCAAGCAATAGTAATTTTGTCTTGGATGAGGAGCTGGACCGAGAGCCCCCCTATCTCAACACCAAACCCTGGCTGCGAACGTCTGGACATGCTGGAGGGACTTGCACTACAGAACGTGTGGTGCAAGAGACACCCTCTACAGAAAACATATACTCCAGTGACACACTTGCAGTCATTCGGATTACCGTTTAGTCTCAACAGATTTATCATCAGGGTGACCAACATCACTTAACCTCCCATGTACCTATCTGATCACTCCCCACTGTTGGTGAGCTTTAAAAGGGAAACTACCTGCCCGGCAATTCCCCTGTGGCTCCTCAAACCGGAGTCCCTGACAGATCCACATTTGCACAATTCTGGATACCCTAACACAATACTTCACAGACAATTGGAGCTCCACCACCAACAGGGGCCTCGAATGGGAGACCATGAAAGTGGTCCTTCATGGGACCTGCCTTACCACCTCTTATGGGGTGCGACACCAGCTAGAACAAGACATTCAGAAACGTGAAAAAGAATTAGGCAGACTAAAGGAGGCACTTTTCTTTGTTCGCCTGATCCTGGCTCCCTGGCAGACAGAGCGAACTGTGCTGCTGGAGGACTGGTGCCGGCTTGAAAAACACTGCTACACAGTGCATAGGCAGCATCTCCATGCAGAGGGGGGGGGCAAGACTGTTGAGGGGCCAGGGAGGGCCTGTTTGCCCACCTAATCCGATGGGATTTCCCAGATCCCACAATACCGACAATCTGTACTGACATGGGTAATATGGCACACTCCCAGAGTGTGATCAATAAAGTGTTTTATTCCCATTTCCGCGTAGTCCATGCCGAGGACCCACCCCCATTGGCAGAATGCTGTCGGCATTCATGCCGCATGTGCAGCTCCCATGCCTGGATACAGAGTTTAGAGATATGTTAGGCACTCCACTATCTAAGAAGGAAATTGTAGCGGCAATTAAACACCAAAAAACAGCAAAGACCCCGGGGAGCGACGGCCTCCCCAAAGAATTCTATTACAAATACGCAGACATCCTAGCCAAAAGATTACCGGAAGTTTATAATGAAGCAGTACTGCTTGGCACTTTACCGTCCTCCATCCCTGGGGCTGTGGTGGTCATGATCCTAAAATCAGGTAAAGAACCCACACTAACATCGGCCTACCAACCGATCTCCCTGCTGAATATGGATATGAAAAATCTTAGCAGTGCCCTGGCGGCTCCTTTGTTCCCCAGGATGTCTACTCTGACCCACCCGGACCAATCAGGATTTATCCCAAAGCGGAATACCTTACACAACCAAAGTCGCTTGCCCCTTGTCTACCATGCTCCACCACTGCTAACCGATGACTGTGCTCTGGCCCTATTAGACACTGAACAGGCATTTGATTCCCTGAACTGGGATTACCTATGGCACTTACTTTGAGTATTTGGTCTGGGACCTGGATTAATCCGCTGGAATCGCCTGGTCTTTGCTGACCTGTATGCATGGGCATGCTCCAGTGGGTATGGCTTGCGCCTTTTTGGTTGAGCAGGGGCACCAGATAAGGCTGCTCACTCTTGCCACTTCTTTTTGCCCTGGCTATGGAGCCATTAGCATCAACCTTGAGACACACATTACACTTATGGGGCATTATGCTAGGGGAGACTGTAGGAGGCTGGCCTGGCTTGTAGTGGGTACCAAGGGGTACTTACACTCTGTACCAGGTCCAGTTATCCCTTAGCTTAGGCTGAACTAGGAGACATGCAAAGCTCCTACTATACCACTGGTGCCATATGCACAATATCATAAGAAAACACAATACACAGATATACTAAAAATAAAGGTACTTTATTTTTATGACAATATGCCAAAAGTATCTCAGTGAGTACCCTCAGTATGAGGATGCCAAATATACACAAGATATATGTACACAATACCAAAAATATGCAGTAATAGCAAAAGGAAGTAATGCAAGCAATGTAAAGTTATAGTAGATTGCAATAGGAGCACATAGGTATAGGGTCAACACAAACCATATACTCCAAAAGTGGAATGCGAACCACGAATGGACCCCAAACCTATGTGAGCTTGTAGAGGGTCGCTGGGACTGTAAGAAAACAGTGAGGGTTAGAAAAATAGCCCACCGCAAGAACCTGAAAAGTAGGTGTAAAGTGCAGCTATATTCCCCAGAGAGCACAGAAGTCGTGATAGGGGAATTCTGCAAGGAAGACCAACACCAGCAATGCAACCAAAGTGGATTTCCGGACCTGAGTACCTGTAGAACAAGGGGACCAAGTCCAAGAGTCGCGACAATGTCGAGAGTGGGCAGATGCCCAGGAAATGCCAGCTGAGGGTGCAAAGGAGCTGCCACCGGATGGTGGAAGCTGTGGATTCTGCAAGAACGAAGAGGGCTAGAGACTTCCCCTTTGGAGGATGGATGTCCCACGTCGTGAAGAAGCTTGCAGAGGTGTTCCCACGCAGAAAGACTGCAAACAAGCCTTGCTAGCTGCAAGGGTCGCAGTTAGGGTTTTAGGATGCTGCTGTGGCCCAGGTGGGACCAGGATGTCGCCACTTGGATGAGGAGACAGAGGGGGCGCCTAGCAAGTCAGGGAGCCATCACTGAAGCAGGCAGCACCCACAGAAGTACCGGAACAGGCACTTGGAAGAGGAGTGAACCAGAGTCCACCCGAAGACACAAAAGGGAGTCCCACGACGCCGGAGGACAACTCAGAAGGTTGTGCACTGCAGGTTAGAGTGTCGGGGACCCAGGCTTGGGTGTGCACGAAGGAAATCCTGGAAGAGTGCACAGGAGCCGGAGCAGCTGCAAATCACGCGGTACCCAGCAATGCAGTCTAGCGTGGGGAGGCAAGGACTTACCTCCACCAAACTTGGACTGAAGAGTCACTGGACTGTGGGAGTCACTTGGACAGAGTTGCTGAGTTCCAGGGACCACGCTCGTCGTGCTGAGAGGGGACCCAGAGGACCGGTGATGAAGTCTTTTGTTGCCTGCGGTTGCAGGGGGAAGATTCCGTCGTCCCACAGGAGATTTCTTCAGAGCTCCTGGTGCAGAAAGGAGGCAAGCTACCCCCAGAGCATGCACCACCAGGAAACAGTAGAGAAGGCGGCAGGATCAGCGATACAAGGTTGCAGTAGTCGTCTTTGCTACTTTGTTGCGGTTTTGCAGGCGTCCTGAGCAGTCAGCGGTCGATCCTTTGGCAGAAGGTGAAGAGAGAGATGCAGAGGAACTCGGATGAGCACTTGCATTCGTTATCTAAAGAATTCCCCAAAGCAGAGACCCTAAATAGCCAGAAAAGGAGGTTTGGCTACCTAGGAAGGAGGATAGGCTAGCAACACAGGTAAGAGCCTATCAGAAAGAGTCTCTGACGTCACCTGCTGGCCCTGGCCACTCAGAGCAGTCCAGTGTGCCAGCAGCACCTCTGTTTCCAAGATGGCAGAGGTCTGGAGCACACTGGAGGAGCTCTGGGCACCTCCCCTGGGAGGTGCAGGTCAGGGGAGTGGTTACTCCCCTTTCCTTTGTCCAGTTTCGCACCAGAGCAGGGCTGGGGGATTCCTGAACCGGTGTAGACTGGCTTATGCAGAGGTGGGCACCATCTGTGCCCATCAAAGCATTTCCAGAGGCTGGGGGAGGCGGCTACTCCCCAGCCCTGACACCTTTTTCCAAAGGGAGAGGGTGTGACACCCTCTCTCTGAGGAAGTCCTTTGTTCTGCCTTCCTGGGCCAAGCCTGGCTGGACCCCAGGAGGGCAGAAACCTGTCTGAGGGGTTGGCAGCAGCAGCTGCAGTGAAACCCCGGGAAAGGTAGTTTGGCAGTACCCAGGTCTGTGTTAGAGACTCGGGGATCAAGGAATTGTCTCCCCAATGCCAGAATGGCATTGGGGTGACAATTCCATGATCTTAGACATGTTCCATGGCCATGTTCGGAGTTACCATTGTGACGCTATACATAGGTAGTGACCTATGTATAGTGCACGCGTGAAATGGTGTCTCCGCACTCACAAAGTCCGGTGAATTTGCCCTGAACGATGTGGGGGCACCTTGGCTAGTGCCAGGGTGCCCACACACTAAGTAACTTAGCACCCAACCTTCACCAGGTGAAGGTTAGACATATAGGTGACTTATAAGTTACTTAAGTGCAGTGGTAAATGGCTGTGAAATAACGTGGACGTTATTTCACTCAGGCTGCAGTGGCAGGCCTGTGTAAGAATTGTCAGAGCTCCCTATGGGTGGCAAAAGAAATGCTGCAGCCCATAGGGATCTCCTGGAACCCCAATACCCTGGGTACCTCAGTACCATATACTAGGGAATTATAAGGGTATTCCAGTACACCAATGTGAATTGGTGAAATTGGTCACTAGCCTGTTAGTGGCAATTTAGAAAGCAGAGAGAGCATAACCACTGAGGTTCTGGTTAGCAGAGCCTCAGTGAGACAGTTAGGCATCACACAGGGAACACATACAGGGCACACTTATGAGCACTGGGGCCCTGGTTGGCAGGGTCCCAGTGACACATACACTAAAACAACATATATACAGTGAAATATGGGGGTAACATGCCAGGCAAGATGGTACTTTCCTACAGAGACCACTTGCGTGGTTTCCCTCTATGTGGATGATGTCTTCATATATCTGTGGCAGCTGACGTACTCCGCACCTATCCTGCTGAACATCATTCACAAATTCGAAGAAATCTCCCAAAATCCCCAAAATCCTGGCTGTTCCCGTTGGTAAGACTAGCGGCGGTGCCCCCTGGAAATCTTCCCAGAGTGGGGATCCCCTGGGAACCACAAGAGATACGTTAGCTAGGAGTGCAGCTGGGGCACACAGCTCCAACCAACCATGACTGGAACATTGGTCGGGTGGTCGAGGGAATACGAAACTCGACCAGTTTATGGAGTGCTTTGCCACTGTCTCTGATGGGCAAAATTGCGATAGTAAAAATTATCATACTTCCACGCTGGCTCTATGTCCTTCAGAGTACACTTTACGAGATCCTGTGCCATTACTTTCAGGACTCTGGACAGTCTGTTAGTGGACCTACTCTGGGGGCCCGTTGCAAACATGTCAGATTAGATAGCTTAAAAAGGACGTGGGAGAGGGGAGGCCTGGAACTTCATTACATGGCAGCCCAATTGCAGCATGCAGTTCACTGGCTCGACTCAGAAGGCAATTGGGGCAAGTGACTGCTGCGGGGTACGCATGGTGGGACACCACTGTTGGTCCTGCTGATGAAGGGATGTCTGGTTCCCCTGACATCCCCCCATAACATTTGCTCGGTGGCAGGAGTGTGGGATGGAGGGGTTCAAAGGGTTCTATGTTGCGCCCCTGTACGCTCCAGAGATGTCCCTCTGGGTGATAAAACAGTTTCTAAAAATAGCGGACTTTATGTCAATCCTTTGATGGAAAGGGGGGGATGCAAAATATACTGAACAACTCTTCAGCACCAGAGCTGAAGCTACGGATAAGTTCTCCTTAGGCGAAGGACAATACCTCCAATACATAAAAATCACAACCTTGGCGCTCCTTCCCCGATGAGCTGCCTGGCTCCTTTACCCTGTGGCTATACTACATATGGCAGGAGGACGTAGATTGATCTCCCACCTATATTGAGCACCACCAGCGGATCTTGCCAAGACGACACTCCCCATACGGTCTAAATGGCAGACGATAATTGGGGAACCAATTTGCGCCAAGGACTGGGTAAAAAGACATGAGTGCATAGCTCCATTGCCCACTTCAAACTTATTCAATACAATATCCTTAATCAGACATATCTCACTCCACAAATGCTCTACACAATCTACTGCGGCCGGTCACCCGCATGTCCCCGAAGTGGCACACCGATAGTGGATTTTCTGCATGTCCTGTGGTCCTGCCCCTCCCTATCCTCCTATTGGAACACGGTAGTACACACTGTGAGGCCTCTGGGTGGAAGATAGGATTGGACATCCAATCAGGACTGCTGGGACTACTCCCGTCACCGGCTAAGAAACATCTTAGTAGGAAAATCACCCTCCTTGGTCTAGTCCTAGCGAAGTGATGTATGGCTATGGCATGGCTCCAACCAGTGCCCTCCCACCCATGATGCCTGGAGAAAGGATGTGGTTGAATGGGAGAGTGTGGAGGAGGTGTGGATGCTCCATGTTTGCAGGGATAACTGTTTGGGGGATGATTTGCGTGCCTGCTCGACCATGATATCAGAATTACAGGAAACACGAGATCCTCCCGCCTCTGGGGACAAAGTGGCATGACTGAGTGAATGATGGCAGGGGAGCCTTAGATAGAAAGTGTGAGCCTCACTATAAAGAAGTGAACAGACAGCAACTATCCAAGATTCCATGTGCTAGACCATGTTGTTTGAAGCAATGCAACTACTATATACTCTTGCAGGGCGCAATGGTCTCTGATACTTCATGACTAGTGATGTTGTGACTATTTCAGATATAAACCTTAAAGTTTTAAAAAACATATATATTGTTTTTGTTTCAGGTTTTCCGTTGATTCAAATTTGTAAACATGTGCAAAGTAGGTGGTAGCAGAGGATCTTTACCTCCTGACAAATTGTTGCTAACTACAAGATCTGAGGACTCCTTCAACAAAGAAAAATGTGTCATATGCCAAACTAATCCAAAAGAAAAGCTAACATCAGCTGTGGCTAGACAGAAGAGAGTTTGAGACGCTGCAGAAATACAGCAAGACAAATGATGCATTCACCTTTCACTTTAGATATAAGGCTTGCCTTCTATCTCGGTCACTGCACTTGGACACTCTGTCACCCCTACGGTAAGCCCTTTCGCCTAAGGGCAAGGTGCATGATCCTGAGTGGGAAGGCACCCCTGAATGAGCAGAGGTGCCCCTACAAGCCCCAGACTCTATTCCCTGGACCATGTAAGTGTGGGGAAGACATTTGAAGGTATGCAGTGGACACTGGTCAACACAACTAGTCCAACTACATACTGGCTTCACCAAACCTAGACATGTTTAGTATCAAACATGTTGGAATCATGCAACTACACCGATTCTAGTGTTAGTTGCATGACACCATATCTTTAGAGGATCCCCCAGAAAAGCCTGTACTGTCTTACTGGGTCTGTATGCCAGCCCATGCTTCTGCCTACACCAGTCCACTGTTCTGCCCTCCTGCTACTGAGCCCATCTCGAGCAGAGGGGTTTCTGTAGGATGGAGGTTTGTCCTCATCTCCTTTAGAACTAGGTGCCTCTGTATTGTGGTGGGGTGGCCTCTCCGTGCCAGCAGACTGCTTTGAAGGGCACATTTAGTGCTGTTCTTGCATAACTAGTTTGCAGCAGTGTAGGAACCCCCTGTTTCAGCTCTGGTGTGAAACCACGCTAAGGACAGGGAAGTGACCACCCTCCCTATCCAGCTCCTTCCCTAGGAAGGTGCACAGAGGTCTGCCAGATGGCCACTTGATTCTGCCATCTTGTAAATAAGATGTGCAGAGGCCCCTGGGAGCATCTGACTGGTTGGCCAGGTGGGTGACATCCCTGACCCCCTCTGATAGGTGGGACACCACAGACTGTGTCCAACCCCCCCCCCTTTAGGGTTACTTAAGGACTCCCCTGAGGGTGGGTCCCCAGAGTTGTCGAGCAAGACTCTACAAAGAACTCTCAAAAAGACATCTTCTGTTCCTGGCCTCCGGAACTGCTGCTGGTCTGTCTTAGGGACAGAAACCAGACTGTAGCCAGTTGGGAGGGCTCACATTGCAACGTTGTTTCTCCAGCTCCTGCAAGATTTCTGCAACGTCCATTGCTGTGCATCCTCCAGGGTCGCAAGGGCTCTGTTTGCATCAAGAAGCAAGAAGAAATCTCCCTTGGAGTGAAGGAGTCCCCTGCATCCCCAGGCACCTTAAGACGATGACGACTGGCTGGTGGATCCTGTTGTCCCACAGACATTGGAAGGGTTTTCAACACAGGTGGTGGTTCTGTGGTCTTCCTGGGTCCATTGGGTCTCTGACCAACTTGGGAGACGGTGGGACCTTGCTACAACCACTGGAACGCGACTCCAGTGCACATTGACTGTTGCTCTTACCAAGGCTTGTTGACTCTTCCTCTAGATCTTCAAGCTCCAAGAAGCCCCAGCCTCCACCACTCTGCACGTCCAAGTTCAGCTTCTGTCTGGATTCCATCTTTTGGTTCCACCAGCCTGGTCCACGGGTTGCAACAGCAGCTGGACTAACGAGGCTCTTATTGATTTCAGTGAAGGATTCAGACATCACTTCACTCCTATGCACCTGGGCTCCCTGGTGTAGGTACTCCACTTTCCTGGGTAAGCACGGGGGGTCACTATTCAGCCTTCTTTGTGCCAGCCGGTTTTATCGGGGTCCTCCAGGAAGGGTCCTGAATCCTAAAAATTCCAGCCATGACGGTCCTGCATTATCCTAACGGGCACTATGTTCGATGATAACTGTGCACCCGGGCACCTCTGATACCTCTGGTAATTCCTTACTACCTCAGCCCTTGAGATTCTAAAACACTTACCTCGGTTGAGCACCTTCATTCTTATACCAAGAAAGTGGTATATGGTTTGCTGCCCCCTCCTTGTCCCCACCTCCTCCAAAAGGGTCCCATCTATTTCAATGCTTTTCTTGTTTCTAAGTATATTTTCTGTGTGTATATATCTCCAAGTGTAGATATACCAACATTAGGATAGTACTAGTGTTATACTAAAGAATACTTTATTTTTGTAAAACTTGGTGTGATTCTTTCTTGTGTGAACATCACTGACTGACTATTGTGGTATTGTAAGTGCTTTACACTTGATAAACCTGAGCAGCTATCCCCAGGCACCAAAACACTATCTCTAAGGGTTGCCTGGACTCGTATTGGGTTCCACACCATAGGTGTACACCATAAACGGAGTCAGCCTCCTACAATAATGATATAGGACGTAGAAGGAGCTTGTTAGCAGCTCATGCTGTAAAATCTTGTGAATCTGACAGCACACCACTTCCAAGTCACTTTACCAGGAAAGGATTTACAATTGCTGCTCTTGATAATTTTGATTTTGAAGACAGCTCTTCTTTGTCTGAAAAATTTGTTTCAAGACTGTACCAATGAAGTAGCTGTTGGAAAACAAGCGGTGTCAGCTGTAGGCATAAACAAACAAAGCTGCAAACGTATAACCCAACTGCCTGGCAAAGGTGCAAAGTCACTACAAGCAATCAACACGTCCCAGTCTACCAGAAAGGTTAAAAGTGGCTGAGGACATGGATCTTCTACCTGAGGCCGCAAAGCTAATTTAACTGTATTGATCATATTGCTTATTTGGTGCGGACTGAAGCATAAAGAAAAGACAGTTCCTCTATGGGCTGGAATTCATGCTCTGATCTTCCAGAATACCGTCCCACTGTTTTTTTTTTTTTTTTTACCAGTAATAGCATTTCTAGTCTCATACTACGCCACAGTATACACAGCTCTAAAAAAAAAATTAAAAAATGTGCGTGCTCAGCTTGAAGACCAGCCTACCCTGCCAATTTTCTGCATTAAAGGTGTTTTCCGTATTGTAGCTGACATTTTTATGAGCAATCCAGTAGAATCTGATGATCTGTATCCAATGATGGGAGTTTTCCACATGACAAAAGTTACACTGCTGTGTGCAGGAAGTTATCTCAGTGGATATGGCATAGACGATGCACTTACTGAGGCTGAAATCTTTGGAAGCAAAACTGTCCAGTCAGTATTGAGCGAAACTCATTATGTTTGTTCATTACAAGCTTTGCTCATCGTATCTGAGGCTATAGAAACATTGCATTGGAATGTTTCCTGGAGCTAGAATGACACATTATCTTTTACATATCTTCTCTGAGAAGTGAACATAGCACAGGGTGTACTTCATTCAAAAGACATAATATAATGCAAAGCCAGGCAATGTTCAATACACACTGTTTAAAATCAGAAAACCTGAAAAACAAGTTTGTAGAGTTGGCCAAAGAATGTAATGAAAAATCAGAACTTTGCAAGTAGTGTAAAACTTGGTACATGCTAATCAGGAAGATGATTGAGAGCTGCACTTGGAGACTGGGGAGTCACTGATTACTGTGTTTTGCAAATTCGATTTCATAAACTACCTGAGATCTGGGTCCTAGTATTTAGAAAGAGTGAAGAAGCTAGAGGTGGAAATACCTTAACCTCCACAGACGGTTCATCCAAAGACATTTTGTGGTGAAAGAGAGGGACGGTTCAATGCTGTGGCTCCAGATATGAAAATGGAAGAGACGATCTAGAGATCACAGAAAAGCTCCAAGGGAATTGTTGGTCAGACATGTAAAAGCTCAATGGCATGTGGTTTACCATGAAGTCCTTTCTGTTTGTAATGTTTTCAGAGAGATGACAAATTCAAAATTAATGGACCATTGTGAAACTGTTCCTCACCACAAACTTGTTGGAAAGAGATGGGAACATTTTAATAAACATGTTGACAGCCTTCTTCATTTCATGCAGCAGCAAGTAGACCCCCTTGAAATGACTGAGCCTGTGCGATTACACAACTTTGTGACCAAACAATATGTGAATAATGACATGTCTACTAGATGTCCTTGAACATGAATCGAAACGTACACACAGAACTGAAGCAAGAGACATTAGTTTTGAAAGAGAATAAGCTGATTGACCTAATCACTAAAGCTAAACTTCCACGTTTTAATTGTCATACTAAAACTAAACTACCACCCTTCAATTGCCATAGCAAGAGTTTCATCCAACCAGCCACTACAAAACAGGTTACAAAAAACAACTTTTGCAAGCACATAGAGATGCATCTAGCAAAAGAAAGGGGTGAATTTACCAAGGACATTCTGTCTCATGATTGTCTTCCAACAAACGCATTATTTGAAGGTGATGTTTCTACCAAACCAGGGAAGCACAAACTCGTACAAGAGCTCGAAAAAAAACTTGCACCTGAAGAATTTCAATTAAAAAAGGTGTCCTCATTGAAAACTGCTGTTGTGAACTATAGGTCAGAATTACGAATGGTCAGGATTTCATCAGTGCAAAACTACACAGAGGTCTTTCAGACTGTTCTACAGATATCAAAGTCAGTGTGCACCTTGCAAAAACTGCACATTGTCTTTGACAGTTATCTTGAACTATCTGCCAAAGAATGTGAGAATCAGATGAATGTCTACAAGTTGAACAAATGACCTTGTCTGCCTCAAAAATTTGACACCTATACCTGTGCAACTTGATAAATTCTGGTCATCAATACTGAACAAGATGAACTTGGAGATGTGAACTCACCAAAAGATTGCTGATGCTTTAGTGAACACTGAATTTCCAATTATTGTAAGTGAAGTGATTGTCAATGAGCAGTTTGAGCCTGCAGAGAGATATTCAAAAGGTACAGGCCATATTGCTCAAGAATTTAACAGCAAATTGGAGAAAGCTGACCTTCGTGTTGTGTGCCACGTGTTGAGTGGGCTGTTCAAAATGGTTCCAATTGGGTCATTGTTCTGCTAAATGACACAGATGTTATTGTGCTATTTAGATTTGTTGCAATGTTCATAAGTCAAGGATTGTCAGAGTTATGAATATGTTATGGAACAGGTGAGAAAATACTCTTAATCCTGATTCATATTCTGTACAAAAAACTTGACAAGGAATGCCCAGTGTTCTTATCAAGGCACATATTCTAACAGGTGATAACACTGTGAGCAAAATTGGAACAAAGCTTGGAGCTTTAACTGCTGAACCTGTGAAGTTTCTTAAAGGATTTGCTGAGACAGAAGAAGAACGTAACATCAAAGACGTAGAAAAATACCTTGTGCGTGTGCAGAAAATTAATTCTGACTGTTGCACATTTGATGATCTTCGATACAGTGAGTTTAAGAGAAGTCCTGCTAAGTGACCTTCCAATGACATCATATTCTATGTGTGGACACGTTAAAATTGTTCTACTTGATCAGAAGATGTGTAAATGGTTTGGATCATACACATGAAGAGAAAGATTTGTGTGAATTTCGTTGGGAAGATATTGATGGGGTGCTAAAACCTATGAAATTTCTGAAGCCCCTATCCACAGAACTTACACGTAAATGCACTTGCAAAACCTGTACTACAAAAAAGATGTCCCTGTGGAAATGCTCTTCTCAAATGTGCAACATTCTGCAAATGTACCACGAGAGATTGTCGAAACAAATAAAGTGATCTATTAAAATGTGTCTGAAACAGGAGTGAAACAATATTTGTTCATATTCAGATCATAAACATTGTTTGGTGTATACATAAAAGGATCAAAAACCATTATTATTTTTTTCATTTCTATAATTGGCTCTTCTTCCTCTATTATAGCTGCCATTTTGGAAAATGGCGGAAGGGTTACTCTGAGGAGTCAGTTTCTGTCTCTACAAGACTACTTGACCCCCCAAAACCTATATTTTGACACCAAAATGAAGTATATAGGTCTCATGGTTCCTGAAGTATTACATCATCGCTGCAACACATACGCCATTTTAAAAAATGTTGTCCAGAACAAAATAGGCCTGGATCAGCAATGTCTACCCAAGCTAAATTACATCTCTAATGATCCAAAAAACACAAACCAAAAATGAAAATCTCTGGACAACAATTTTTATGGAGGTATCAGAGGGCCGGAGATTAGTGGGTCTTCTCTGAAATTAGTGCAAGACCATTCACTTTTTTAGCCAGAGTGTATCTAACCTGATTCTCTGGGCTGAGTGAGGGAGGGAGCATGATCTACTTTACCTTCTCCTCAATTAAATTTGCAAAATGTCTGCATTGGGCTCGAATTGGAAGTGTGTTGGAAAGGGCAGTGCTTTTACCACCTCAAATAGCTTTCTGGGGTTATTTTTGGCTTTTCAGATTTAATTTCTGACCACAGTTGCTTTACTCTCGAAGAGATGTTTTTTGTACTGTTTCATTTTCATTCTCAGTTTTGCCAGATTTGTTGCCATTGGATTCTGTTTCGATATTTGTTCAGACATTCAGGATTTTTCTTTCAACAATGCATTTGTTTGATCTTTTCAGATAAGGGTTCAGATTTATCCATTATGTCCCAAGAGTGTGTCAACATATTGTGTTGTGATGTGTTGACCTAACAAGGTTTTTTGTGTGGAGGAGCTGCTAGAAGTTTCTAAATTACCCTGAGTTTAACAAAATGTGGACAGCTCATTTGTTGTAGTGTTGGGTTTGAAATAAATATTTATTGTACTAACTGTCTCCCTACCAGTCAAACACTGTGAATAATCTCTATATCTGTTAAATAGTAGCCCAGTTGCTCCTTAAATAAAAGTATCTGTGACAAGTAAATAAAGACCTTTTGCATTAGTCTGTTAAATAATCTCTTTGCTGCTCAGTTCCCATTTAATTAGTAAGTTCTATGTGGCCTTTAAGTGGTGGCTTCCAATAGTTAAACGACCATTAAATGATATGGTGGTTGAACCTATAAACAATACCTATTGCATTAGTCTGTCCGTTAATGTATAGGTGCTCATTACGTAAAACCTCTGCTTCTAATAAATGGACAAGTCTTTCTACCCTTCAAATAGCCTTCTCTAGACCCATTCATTTGTAGCCTGGTTGGACTATGGTTAGTAGAGAGGTAGTCGCCATGTCCAATCCATAATAATTGTGACCAAAAACAGTTTTGCCTATGCAAGTTACATAGTACCCTTGCACATTAAATTGTAGAGGCAGTCTGGAGAAATGAGGCATGCCTTTGACCAATACGCTCAGGATACATACCCAAATGTTAGGGGATTTTACAACCATTAGTTACTCTTTGCACATTGTTTAATACATTATTCTGATTTCCATGATAATTGATACTAAGTGTCTAATTATGATAAATGAGTTACTATTTTGTGTACCAAAATATGTGGCAGTTTCTTTGTGCAGTGATCAATAACTATGTGATTAGTAGCCTTGCGTCCCAAAAACTTAACATTCTGTGCCCAGATAATATTGGTGTCTGTTCCCTGTAATGTCTCTGTAGCCAATATTTATTAGGCTCAAACAACTAAACATGCATTGACCCAATCATGGACAGTTTCCCCATTGAATAATTAGTAATTGGACTATTTTCTTAGTTTTATAATGAGCTAAATCACTAAGTGCCACATGATAGAACATTTTCGAAACCCATTTAAATCTTTGGTTCCTCAGCTAAATTCTGATATGTGATCCAAATTTGGGCAGAAGAATAAGCTATTTCTCTTTTCTTTGTGTAGAATTTTTGTACAAGGAGTTGGCATTTTGTTTGACCTTTACGACACAATAATTAGCTTAACAAGCAAACATGGGTTGGAAGCGGTTACTTGCCGAACATCCCTCTCTGCCCGCATAGTATAGTGGTATACCTTTCAGCATCTCATTTGTGTAGCCTTTCAAGTATTTGATTCTCCATTCGTCGCACAGCTGAGCACAGTGCATCTTCTCAGACACACCATTCTCTGTCACGTACACTGTAGGATTGCCGTACTGGGTCTAGGAATAAAGAAAAGCCCAGATGGGGTGAAATAACCGTGACTCAAAAGGAAATTTGGATGATTCAATATCATTATAATATAAAATATTGCACTACATTTAAGACTATTGACATTCACACAGTTTTTTGTTTGTAGTCTTAGGTATCAGCTAGGTGGTGAGCTACAAAGGAGTCAACGATGACAATACATTTTTTCACAAGAGTATTTGATAGTTTTATTTTATTTGTGAAGTATAAATATTTGTGAATTTATTTGAATTATTATGAAGTGATTTAGAACACGCTTCAGGTCAAATAGTTGGGTATTCTATGATATGCGGCTCCACAAATTTAGAAGATGTTAATTGGATGCTCTTTCATTCTAAAAGGGACATGCAACTTGAACTATAGGTTTGGCACCACATTTCAAACATATTTTGTTATTGCAACCTTTGCGGTACCATAAACAATCTATTTAAAAAAGTGATCATTAACAGATGTGACATCACAACCTTTAACATATTCAATGCTGATCCTTTAGCACTGCAGTGAAGACATTTTTACCACCCCAGAAATAGTGTCCCATTAAATACAGTGGACCTTTTATGTGTCTTTCCTTCAGTATTATGTACAAAGACAAGCATCTTAGAATCTTTGACGTGTATCCTCTTAGCCACATATCTCAGACTTTGACCTGCATTGTCCTATTCATAATCCACTGTATTCTCTCAACAATACAATAGATGGTGTCCACCTCTCAGCAAATTCCAGCTCATTCTGTACTATATTCCTGTCTATTAAGGTTGATGAAGATTCTGGATTTGCCCTAAAATTTGACTACTATAGTCATCATCAATGTGTAGATCAGACTCCTTTGGCTACCGTTAATGCTGTTTTTTCCTTCAGGTGCATTCTTTCCTCATTGCAATATATAGATGCTGGGCATTGTTTTAGCAAACAGATGCAAACCTTTGAGAGTAAAAAGTGATATCCTTTCTGACAGATTCCATTAAACTCCAGGGGACGTTGGTCTCTGAATGTAGCGATGACCCGTTGTTCTGAGACCCACACGTGGGCTGGCAGAAAAACCATGTAAACTTACTAACACTGCTAGGGAACTCATACCAAAGACCTTATGTTAGATGTGAGCACTATATTTAACATTTTGACCATTGATTTGCTTTTCCTCTTGTAATTAAAGTATGGGGATACAGTGAAAACAGGACTTGGTTTACTTAGATCAAATGTGGAACTACTTGAGACAGGGGAAAGTTAATTACAGTCACTCAGATACAGTTGTCCTAACTTTTAAAACTAGACATTGGAAACCAGGGGTCTTCAGCAAAATTAATAGTTAGGCCACTGAGTAAGCTACTGTTCAGCAGTATAGGCCTGTGTAGTGTGCCTTGTGTAGTACCAACTGTGTAACCAAGTCCATCTAAGCTTCCCTGAAGCACTAGCATGTTTTTCCTGGAAAGGACGTCTTAGTATCTGTGGTGCATCAATGTCTTTAAGCAAGTACGCAGTCATTGGTGGAAAAAGTAGGATCAGTAACAATTAAACCTGCCAGGGAAGTTAGGCCACTGAGTAAGCAACTGTTTAGCAGTATTGGCCTATGTAGTGTGCCTTGTGTAGTAACAACTGTTTAACCTTGTCCATCTCAGATACCTTGAAGCACTGGCATGTGGTCCTGGAAAGGATGTTTTAGTATCTGAGGTGCATCAATGTCTTTCAGGCGGTGCGCAGTCATTGGTGGAAAAAGTAAGTAACAATTAAAGTTACCAGGGAAGTTAAGCAAAGGGGACTTGAGAATGAAATGTAGGTAGAGCCCTAGATTCACAAAGATTGCAGTAGTTCTGATCTTTTCATTTAATGTCAAAGTTCCACATTTTGAGCTCAAGCTTTGTTTTTAATGAGGAAAAGATGCTGTAATTACAGCTTATTATCCATGACTTGGGGGGCGTGGCTCTAGCATGGCTCTGCAGGCCGAGAGCCAACATCGGACAATAAACTGTCAATAAAAAGCAGCATATGGCCCGGTTTTAGAGAGCGCCACAAGACTGGACCATGGTGGTAGGAGATAATCTTGCCTATGACTGACATCACCGCAAGACTGACCACAATCGGCAGGCTGCTTGAGCAATGGCTGCACCTAAGATTGCGACAGCATAGAAGTTTGCGAGCGCCCCTGAAAATGAGATGGCCCCCACCCCAACCCTCTTATTTCTGCTAACGCTGCTTCTCCAATGGTGCTGCTAAACTAGGGGACTCGACCGGATGGCGTGGAGAGGGTGAGGGCGAGCCCTGCCCTATAGCCACGACTCTGAGTTCTACAGGGCTGCAGCATCAGGGACTGGTGAGCTGCCGCAAGCAGCCAGAGACTGGTGGAGGCGTCTGCACTGCCATGCTGTGAGCGCAACCTCAGCCTCTACCTGGTAGGTGCTGAGTGACTGCCTCCTGAGGGTACTTGGGAGACATCCAGGATAATGGACTGCCGTGTGGTGAATGTGACGGCCTGGGCCGATAAGGTGAGCCGTGCTGCCCCCTGCTGTCTGTCATTCAAGCAATTTACTGGAGCGGCACATCTCCACGACCGAAGACCAAATACATGTGATGAATGATAAATCTTTAAACATGGAAAAAGTGCTGGTAGTGATACAAGCCAAGAATGAGAACTTGGAGGCACACTCCAGACACAACAATCTCCGTATAACAGGCATTCCCGAATCAACCAACATCAGCAAGATGGAGCTATACATTGTCACCCTGTTGAAGGAGATCTTTGGGACTGACAACTTATTACATATACCAGTGGTGAAGCAGTTACATAGAACCCTGGTGCCGAGACCCATCCCCAGGGCTCCACCCAGCCTATAATTGACAGATTGCTCAACTATCAGACCGTGAAGCAGTTCGCAGATTGGCTCATGAAAAGCCTGACATTAATTACCAGGGCAGCAGGGTTTCTTTTTTTTTCCAGATTTCACTGCGGTGGTACAGGCAGGCAGAAAACAATTTCACCCAATAAAAAAGCAACTTCAGAAGGCGGAAATCTCCTATCCAATGCTATACCCTGCACGCCTCCACATAGAGCACCGCAGAACCATCAAAAGTTTGTCAACGCCTCTAACTGCGAAAGATTTTCTCAAGACATTTTCTAAACCTTGCCCAGACGGTTAAGGTGTGGATATGGATGCTGATGGTGATTAAACACATTGATCCCAATCTGCCTGTGTTATCCTCTGTTTGCTAACACATCAGGCTTCACGTGCCATGTTTACTACAACCCCAGGCTCCTCGAGCACACTTGATACACAGTGCCAGCCCCTGTGGCACTCTGGCACTAAGCCTCCCTCCTTTGTCTCAGCACAACTCACAATGCGTAATGTTGCTTAGATACTGACTTCCAACTGTTGAGCTCTCTGTTCTTATGTTCAACCATTTCAATGCATGTCCACACCATGATCTTTACTGGGATGCTATTTCTACAGCACACTATCTACTATAACTAGACAGTTGCTTCTACTGTGCTGAGCCACACACTTGTTCGACTCTGTTAAACTGAAACATACAGGGACTTAACCCCCAAAAAGTGCACAAAGTCCTGGCATATTTAGACGGACATTCAAATCCCTTTCTCCAGGAAACACATTTAACAAAACAGATTGAACACATGATGGGCTCCCGCCTGGCCACAGTGTGCCTTGTTTCCTTCTACTCATACTCTATTGGTGTAATTATTCTTATTAAATGTGGAGTGCACTTTACTACTGTCCACACCGAAACTGATGAGCAAGGAAGATACACCATCTTACAGGGTATCCTATATGGCACACTCATAACTTTGGTAAATACTTACAGCTCAAATATGGACAACCCCGAATTCTGCACCCAAATGTGGAACAGATTGCACTCCCTGCCACCATCTGCAATCATCTGGGGTGGAGATTTAAACACATTTCTAGACCCACATGAAACTGGACGGAAGGCTACGACTGGCGTGGGAGACATGGTGTAAAAACACTATGTGAAAGTATGGAGGAATATGGGTTGATAGATGTCTGACAGCTGCAGAATCCCGATGAGCAGGAAGGGACATTTATCTTCTCAGTGCACAGCTCACGGTTCCAATTGGACTACTGGTTGACGACTTGTGAAGTAAACGCCTGGACAAAAGATGTTCGTCACCTTGCGAGAACGCCCCCAGAGCATGCTCCAGTGCAGTTGGCAGTATCTATCCCCACGCATTACCCTGCTCCATTCACATGGAAATTTCAGGCAACAGCACTGCTGGATCAGGTATTCCGTGAAGGTCTGCATACGGCTATAATAGAGTATTTTGAGAACACAGGCTCTGTGGACCAGATTGGCCTTCTCTGGGAGGCCTTTAAAGTCACATACAAGGAGTTTGCATTAGTACACAGGCAGGTATACTACGAGATATCCGTATGCAACTGAACAAACTAGACACAATTAGGACAATGGAATGTAACTATAATAGAACACCCCGGCCGGACACACTAGCTCACATTAGGGAGCAAGTTACACAGTACAATGATCTGGCCCAAAGTGAGCTTCGTTACTTATCCCGTCCTAGCATGGCACAGGTGTACAGGGAGGGAGGCTGACCTGGCTGTAATCTGGCCCAGCGGGTAAAGTCCGGATGGGCAACCAATCACATTGTGAAGATTACCAGTCCTTCTGGAGAAAGCCAATATAATACCCTGGAAATTCTTTCCTCTTTTTTTTTTTTTTAGATTTCTAAAAAAAGATGTATGTTGCAAGAGATTCTCTTATACAGCAGATATATGTAGCCTGGTAATGTAGCACTAGCATGGCTTTCCCCAAGCCAGGGGAAATTCCTAACCCGGCCGATCACGATAGAGGAGGAGAAGAATGCTATCGGGTCCTTCCCAAATGGAAAATAACCCAGACAAGATGGTCTGACCGGTGAGTTTTACAAACCATAAGTAAACCACACCCAATAAACAGTATATGAGGAAACAGACTGCCCTAAGTTGCTTCCCCCAACGCTGTGTGAAGCCCTAATAGTCACGTTACTTAAACCCAATAAACCACCTGATGCTTGCGAATCGTATTGTCCGCTCTCACTAATTAATACAGATACCACAATCCTAGCAAAGATCATCACTAATAGATTACACCCTTGCATGCCCAACCTAGCCTTACCTGATCAATATGGCTTTATACAAGCCACAGCGCACAACTCACATACTCTGTTTGCATTGCTACATTATCTGGACCCCTCTATGAGGGCAGCAGACGTGCTATTGGATGCTTCCAACGCATTTCATTTGATTCCGTTGAGTGGACCTATATGTTTCTTATCCTAGGTCATATGGGCATACCAGAGGTGTTTCTACAATGGATGCGCTGGTCACTTACTGACCCTGTGGCCTGTATACATGTCAATGGCCAGACCTCAGATAATTGCCTATACGGAGGGGCACTCGCAAAGGATGCCCTCTGTCCCCTATCCTGTTTACCTTAGTGTTGGAGCCTCTGGGATGTGTGCTGCAGCAGCGACATGCGCAAACTGTCTTACATTTTAGATTGCGCCCAATTGATATTTCTTTCTATGTGGATGACATGGTACTATAGTTCTGCAAGATCCATGCTCACTTCGTGCCCATAGTTAGAGAATACAGGTGATTTGCATGGCACTCTGGCCTCACTATAAATTGGGTGAAATCAATAGTAGTACCAGTAACACCTGTCACAGAACCATTCGTACTGGAATTCCCTCTTGCGTGGGCTACGGACCCAGTGAAGTATATGGGTTCACAGGGACCCAGAGCTGGTGATGTGAGAAAACAGTGGAAGGGAGGTAGTGAAACTAAGAGACCAAGTAACCAGATGGTCTAGAATGCCACTTTCCCTGGCAGATAGAGTAGCCCTCATGAAAATGATTGTGTTCCCTAAATTTCTCTTTCTATTCACCAATATACCCATCGTACTCGCTCAATATTTTTTTAAGACCGTTAGATTGCACAGGATCACTTTAGCTTGGGCTTGGAAACAACCTAGGATTATCTGGGATATGATGGCCCTTCCATATGGACAGGATGGTTTTGATGCTCCTGACTTACATTATCTTTGTGCAGAAGCGCACTTTGCACGTTATTGTTACACCCCCCACGCCAACACCCGCAAATAGCTGTAGAAAGCAGCAATGTGCTCCCCCCTCCACTAAGCTCTATAATGTCGCACACACAAACACAGACGATAAGGGGGGCTGTAAACACAGTGGACTGCGCTACCATATCATGGCGAAGATTGGCAGCATACACTAAGAAAAGTCCATTATATGCACCGAACCCACTCCCCCCGTGATACCATCTGCCCATCTCGGTCACACACGAAACCAATGCACTCGCCCTCTTTGACGAAGTCGGATTGAAAACATTTGCAACATCTATTTCATGGGCCAGTTTATCCAATCTCTGATCTCCCGAACGCAAAGCGCCAAACACCACTGTTGACATTCCCGTATTACCGATTTGGAGCAGCACTGAAGGGACACTATCCTTCATTCCCGACAGAAGACAGAACCCCGGATGGGATGTGCGCTGCAAATCCTACTGACTAGTCCCGCACGGAAAATTCTCTTAACAAGATTATAGGACGTGACTCAACAAGACAACCAAGCCCAATAACTTTAGTGATGAATCGCTGGAACGCTGTTTTGGACACACCTACGACAGCGGAGGACTGGAAATTCTGTTGCATGCTAATGACACAGCTCACATCGAATTGTAATTTACGTATCATTCATTTTAAGTATTTAAAACAGATGCATTATACCCCTGGCAGATTAGCACGCTATGGTCTGAGACACAGTCTAAGACACCGACGCTGACTTTCTCCACCTGACAAGGCATTGTAGCCCAAGCCAACAGCTCTCGGTCAGAGTGGTGGAAGTCCAAGAAGTTGTCGCTATGGAACAATTCCCCTGTACGCCACAACCGTGTCGACGCGGGCTGGGTAGGCGACTCCCACCTGTGTATCGCATGTTTGTGGCGATTGCGTTGATAGCAGCAAAACGGAAAGTAGCCATGAACTGCGGCAAAGATGAGCACCAAAACCAACCCAATGGCTGTTCGATATGTCGTATTGTAAAGAGCAATTCATGCTGAGGAACCACCACAAACGTCACGACCTAAAGATGTATGGAACCCACTAACAGCATACCTGTTGTCACTACCAACTACTCTGTAATATAATCTACTATGTAAATAGGTCGCTGGCTCTGAAGATGATCATCAAGTTTGAAGTGATATATGTACTCGTTATCCATGCTGCACTGAAACTGCACTGACTACCTGTGGCGAATGATTATTTACTGTCTATATATGTTTTCTTATTTAAAAAAATCATTATAAAAAAATATCCCTGGCTTCTTGCTATCCAGCATATAACTCTTAAAGTAACTCAAATACAGGTAACAAGAAAATGGTACAAGCTGCAGCAAGCGGCGAGAAAAAACGACATAAAATGGATGGCTGGAATGAGCAAGGGAAGGGAAAGGAGGATGGCTTGTTTAAAAATTGTGCCACATCTACTATTCGTTCCTAGTCTATCCCTGCTCATACCCCTCTGTTATCCACACAACCTCCACTAGAGTCATGGCCACTTCCTTCAGGCCACTTAAGACACTTACAGCACTTAAAGAGCACTTGAGAATATTTCTCTTCCTCTTTGAAGGAGACGTGTACCTTCACAAAGTTGAGCAACCGGCGGAAGCCCCAGGGCACGGAATATAGCCACTTGGATTCAGGATCAGGCCACCTGGGATCCACAAGCTCAAGCAGGTCCCTGTCGGTGAAGTAGCTGGGTCCCTGGATTGCTGGATAGTTCTTCTGCGTGATGTAGCGTGTTGTGAAGTGTCCTAAACCCAGGAAGTCACATGTCCCTTTGATGTAACTCTTCTCCTGCGACGAGAAAGTTGGAAGTCTTGAGACTGCCAAACCCTGCTGCACACTTTTCCGCCCTATGAAAACAAAGTAAATTTGTGACCACACTTTTCATTCCACTGATCAATTCACCACAAAGATTATGCCAAACAAGGGTAATTGAGTGGCAACAGAAACTCTTCTATTGAGACTGCCAAGTTATTTGCTATGCCAATGTTTGCAAGCCATTGCGTGTTGAGAAAATAAATGGCTGTTGCTGGGTGTTGATGCATACTCATGCATCAAAGACCTTCTATGTATGTTTTTTGTTTGATGAAATCTGCTCCAAGATGGCTCCTTAAGACTTATGCACACGGATAGATGGCCATCTCGCAGTGGCTTTTCATCATCAAAAAGAATGGTCACCAGTGCTTATGAATGCATCAGGAAACACCAATTACCATTTTTGCTTTTAAGGTTA
This sequence comes from Pleurodeles waltl, assembly GCF_031143425.1. Lineage (NCBI taxonomy): Eukaryota > Metazoa > Chordata > Amphibia > Caudata > Salamandridae > Pleurodeles > Pleurodeles waltl. The sequence goes on along the minus strand of NC_090440.1, from coordinate 544,395,168 downwards.
GTTTACCATTTGAAGGTTGGTGACAACCATTTTTGTCCAGTTCATTTATAGCAAACTTTGCAGGAGTACAAACGTAAAAGAAGCGAGGGGCACGGTTGCAGTGAGGAAGGCATGGGAGATCAATGGAGGAAGTAGGAAAAGAACGGAGCAGGCACACCAGCAAAGGGCAGCAAAATAGAAATAATGACAAGCACACTAGGGAGAGTGCTGAAAGAAAAAAGTAGTTCTCTGATTATAAGCAGTCGAATGATATAACTCGCCCCAGCTGAAACACTGCAAAACAGCTGTAAATCACAGTAAGTATAATATAATGTGTAAGAAAAAATATATTGACAAGAAAGCCAACCACTGATGAACAGTGGGCTGACCCAAAGCCCTTTCACTACTTGGATTTTACACAATATGACCTTTGATGAAATACAAGACCTAAAAAGAGATAACTGTGATATAATTAGACTTCAGTAAATATTGAAAACATATTCTACACTGAAGACATGTAAAGAAATATGATTAGAGTACGATGGTAGATCTGTCTAGGGACTTGAGTAATGGACAGAAAAGATAGCTGATAAATTAAAGTATATTTTATAGTATTTATAGAGCCCACAATCATCCTGAAGGGATATCCTGGTGCTAGACTGCCATCCAGATTAACTCCATATGCCCCAAATACAAAATAAATGAGGAAATAGACATGTTTTCAGCAACCTACGAAAAGGCAGAAGACCAGAAGTCAAGCATAAATAAGGAGGAGGAGCATTTCAGTAGAAAGCCACCAAATAAGCGAAGGGGTCGCCCCCCCCCCCCCTTTGGAAATCTTTTAATTTGCCTACAGTGAATCAAAGTCTGCCTAAGAGATCGAAGGGCTCGCACTAGCTTGTGAAAAACAACTCTACCATTTAGGGATGCACATGACAAATTAGCTGAAAAACATCTCTTACGGACTAGTGGTGAATGATGGGAATTTAGACACGCCAAAACGAAGCTCCTAGTAGGAAAATTGCAAATAAATCGCACCACTGAGTTTTGAAATCAGATGTAGGTGGGTAAAAAGATAGTCAGCCATCCAAACATACAATGCTTTAGCATAGCCCAATCCATTCATGATAATTAGGCACCTGCCCACTCAAGACCTTTGTCACTCCATGAAAGCACTAAGGCTCGATCAGTGGTTGCAAAGCCAGACCTTCAGCATTGGCCTCTCTTGTTGCCAGTGCTATCACAGAGTAGAGGACCTCTTTGGATTCAGCTCTGATTCGGTCCATACTCAATGTCCTTCATGACTCTGATAATGATGATGAGTCAGACTATATACTCCCAACTGATGAAAGCCTTTATTTTGTCTTGCAGAACACCAGTGAGCTAGATACCTCACTAGAGACAGAGCTGGACTTGCCACAGGCTCCACCAATGGAGGAACGTCTATTTTGAAGTAGTAGTGCATGGACCAGCAGAAGCACTAGACTTGTAGTTGCCTACTCTGGAAACCAATGCCAGTTTATTGACTGAAATTCTACGACCAGGTCCAACATTATCGTAACTACTTTTACCATTTAATGAGGCCCTTACAGGCAGGCACTCTAAAGGCTATTTGTTCTGAGCCAAGCTCAATATCTCTAGTTAGACAACGTTGCCCCTGACGGAACTGATTTTTTGACAAGACATCCACAACCTGGAACTCTTGTGGTGTGCATCCACAAGTAAATTCAAAGCAATTTTTTTTTCTTTCAAACCACCCTGGTGGAAAGTTGAAATGTATTGATGCCTTTGGAAAGACGTTTTCCTCAGCTTCCCTCGCTTTACGCATTGTGTATGCAGTGTGACTTTTGTGCAGGTTCACCCACGTCTTATGGGACAGAGAGATCTTGCAGCCACTCTGGAGGACCACAGGAACTCATTGGCCTAAACGATTCAAATCAGGATGCAGCAAATTCTGTTGTGTGCGTAGGCCTGGATGCCACTGTCTGCATAGGCTGTGCTGTTGGCAGCAGTGTTGTGATTGAGATATGCCTGGATGCAATCCACTGGATTTTCAGGGGATGTTCAAGTACTCTTATGGACATGGCCTTTGATCGGTCTAGCCTGGTCAGAGAGAACACTGACTGAGTGCTCAAACTATTGAAAAATAGGTGTGTCACAGCTTCGTCCTTTAGGGTTATTGTCCCCAGCAAGACAACTACACCAGCAGTATAGAATGTTATGGAGCATTCCAGAGGCATAGCTTACTACCCTATCCAAATAATGCAGCCGCAAACATAGGACTTTTGGGGCAGAGGACATGGTGGTGGCTTGTGCCATTCACACAAGCATGGACAGCTGTCTTACTTCACTACTGCAGTGGCTCCCAAGCTGTTTTGATTGCACTCCCAGGCCCACAGACAGCTGGTAAGGAATGCAATATTTCTTCGTCAGCTTTAGATCCATCACATGAGACCAAAGATTCTTATAGATTGATCCAAAGGGCAACGCCCTGCCTTTCATTCCATTCCCGCCTCTTCTTTCCCAACCCCACACCAGAGCAATTTGTGCCACTATCTTCATGCAATAAGTCAATTTTCTGATGTAAAGGTGCCATTGCATGAGTTCTGAACTCAGCGAGGGGTGCCATTTATGCTACTTCCTCATATATAAGAAGGATGGAGGCCTCAGGTCGATACTGGACCTCCCCCCATGAATGCATTTTCACAGAAGGGCAAATTCAAAGTTCTTTTTCTGGCTCAAATATTCTTTGCTCTGCATCCTGGGGACTGGATGCTGTCCATGGACTTCAGGACATGTATTTTCATTTACCCATCCTACAGTCCCACAGACATTATCTGTGGTTTATGGTGGGGTCAGGACATTTCCAATTTGCTGTACTCCACTTTGGCCCCAGCCACTCGTGTGTTCATGAAACTGATGGCGGTGGTCGCTGCTCACATGTGGAGGTTGGGGATACATATATACCCGTACCCCGACGACCTGGCTGCGCAAGGCAGGCTCACCACAGTCAGTCACAGCACAAGTGCAGACGTTTGCCTGGAGGCAATCTGCTTGAGGTTCTCCATCACAAGTCGAATTCCCACCAGAGCCCTGCGCAGAGAATTCCCTTTATATGATCTATCTTGGACATAGTAGAGTTCAAGTCCTTTCTACCACTGCAGCGTGTGTGGGACATTCATGTTGTAATCCAATGTTTTAAGTTCAGTTGTGTGTGTTTGTGAGGATGGTTCTGAGTCTGAGGATTCTTGGGCTTCTGGCCTTGTTCTTCGTCCCTGTCCCATACTCCAGATGGCATATGCGGTCCCTGCAATAGGCCCAGCATGGAGCACAATGGACCCAGCACCAGGGTTGCCTTTCGACCCTGTCTAGATCTCATAAGAGACCATGCAGGACCTCATGTGATGGCAGGCAAGCACCAACCTGACCTGCAGCAGTCTACCTTCCCTTCTTTCCCAGACTTAATGGTTGTGGAAGATGTGTCACTCCTGGGGTGGGGAGGATGTATAAGGAGGTGAAGTTCAGGAGCATCGTCTGCAGCAGAGAGCCCAGTCCAGGTAAACCTTTTGGAGCTTCAGGTGATCATTTTGGCCCTAAAAGAGCAGCTGAAAATCTCTCTGGTAGCCAGCCATGGTAGCCAGCCACCTAGCGGGGTTCATGAGGGCCAGCGCAGATCAGATCCGCTGCGCTGGTGTTGGCTGGTGGCTCATGAGTGGCATCACCACATGAGTGAACTACAGGCAGTATCCATGCAATCTCCTTGCATCACTTTCTTCCCAGACAAATTGGTGCTGCGGTCACAGGCTGCATTGTTGCCAAAGGTGGTTCCAAGCGGGTCAGTTGATCGTCTTGCCAAAATGGTATGCTTTGCTAAATCCTTTGAAAGAGGAGGAGAGGCTCTTTCGGCTTGACCCTCCAAGAGCTTTGAGTTTTAATATCATAGTGTAGATTATATCATATCTGTGAGGATCACTGGGACAAAGAAAATCCAGGCAGTTTAACATAGGACTCTGTCCATATGGATAGTCCTAAGCACTAACGTCTGCTACATGCTGGCTAAGAAGAACCCCTCTGAAAGGCCTAAATGCTCATTCCACCAGGGCCAAGGCCACTACAGCTGTGTTCACAAGCTTGGTGCCAGGTCTGGATCTGACAAGCAGCTATGTGGGTGTTGCAAATGTTGACAAAGCTCTACTGCTTTGACCCTCTTCCGACCCGCCAACTTTGAGAGATACTGTTGTACTATCTGTTCTAAAGGTAAGGAACCTGCAAATGTAGGTACCCATCAGAAGAACAAGTTTCTTACCTTTGGTAGTGTCTTTTCTGTGGTTACTCTACCTGCAGATTCCTTACTGCCCACCTACCTCCTCATTATGTAGAGTGAACTCCTAGACATAATGTCCCAAGATAGATTTTGTTACACATTGACCTGCAGTTCGTTCAGATTGTTCTGTGTTTGAGGGTGTGGAAGGAGAATGTTGCAGATACTGACATCGGTGTGCAGGGTTGGCACTAATATGCGACTCTGTCCTGTCACTTTCAGGGTGGTATGGAGTCACCACAGAGCTGTATTACACCACCTATTGGGGTGCATGACGGAAAAAAAATATCTGGATCGAATCTGGCGTCTGTGACTAGTTTAAAGGTAATGATTCTGTGTTTACAGTATCTTCCAGAAAGTTTTACTAACGGTAAGTAACTTGTTCATGAAGCACTTATGGCCGAGTATAGAGTAAGTGGTGTGAAGTTTGAGCCCGGATATAATGTAACACAAATATCAGAAAAGTTCATATAATAATTGTCTAGTTTTAACTTTCAAAAAGAATACATTTTACATTACACTTTAATAGCACAGTCTAAATAAAACACTAAGGAAAACAGCAGGCTCTAGCTTTTACTGTGGGCCCAAACTACTATGACATGAAAGCAGATGCTATCAAGAACGTATGGCATGGATTTAACCACTAAGATATTTCCAATTCCCCCAGTTTGAGCAGTAGTCTTGATTTCAGTAGACTGAGCGGTACATAGAATAGAGTACCTAAATGTTATATTACTGACCAACATTGTGTATGAGTGGTATTTGCTATTCCTTCAGGCTGGTGTGTTGAAAGAAATAGCCAACTGTATGTCATGGCCTGCTTAGGACTCATCAAGGATGATCACCAGCACTGAAGAGGTGCCCTTTTGAGGTGTCTTTCAGAGGGTTAGTAGACATACCAGGCACTGACTCCCATATAGTCTCCCCCTCAACCAACAGAGGGAGGCTGTTGTGCAGGAAAAATAAAATTTGGTTTTTTTTTGTACCCGAGCTAGCATGCCTGAAACGCATGCCTCACATCATAGTGTCGACAAGGAGAGTCAGTAAAGGCCAAAGGTTAGTCTAAGTAACTCACTGCACTCCTGAAGCCTTCTCCTCCTGCCACCACATCCAGTAGTCGGTCTCCACATTAGACTCACCTATGTAGTCCTTCATCACTTCAGGATAGTCTCCATTATAAAGTGTATTTGCAAACCAGCCCAGATAGAACTGCATATAGCGCTCAGCAGCTTCGATGTCCTTCTGGCTGTTCATGTCCACTGGCTCTCCCCAGTCACTGGTCAAAGAAATCCCCACCATACCTGCAAGCACAAAGCAAACTGGGATTAGTCCAGGATCACTCAGATGAAGGTAGGGGTGGGCTGCATGCACTTGGCCATTATCTCTTGGGTATTTATATATTACAAGTAAGCCTGTTAACAAATGGGGAAGTAAGGCCTCAGCCCTTTTTGTTCCATGATCAATAACATAATGAAACCTGACTTGTGTTGATAAGCAGTAGCCGACAGTCAGTGAATCCTGCCCCACAGCTCCAATCAGGGGTAAATAACAGATAGTATGCTTTTGTCCCTGTTAATAACACGTCAATAGAAGCCGGTAAGGGCCAGTTCCTTTTGCCTCAGCTTGGGATTGCCAGTAAGAGCTGCTGGACAGTTATGGTTAATAGCTGCTTTAGCTAGTAATGTTGTTTGGCAAAAGAGTCTGCCCCCTGCGGGTCAGTTGTGGATAACTACTAGTATGGGCTAACCCCTTTGGTTACTGGTGGAGTATAGCGGGGATAGTCAGTAATGCATAAGCTTCTTTGCTAAGTAATAAATATGCGCTTGTAGTTCATCATCCAGAGCGCACACCAGTGACATGCATTGCTTACCTCTTTGTTTGCTGCGCCACTGCTTGTTGTAACTGTGCCAGACCTTTGCATGAGCCTAAAATTACAAATATAAACGTAAATGGTGAAATATTGCAATTAATAAGGTATCTGTGCCGATCACCATCTATGAAGAAATGATCTGATCATGAGGATACACCATAAATATCTCAACTCCCTCCCTAAACGTAAATGTAGGACAGCTGTCCTTTTGGAAGTTAGAACATCAGGAAGATGGACTGTACATTCATTTCTCTTTCTACCACACTTTCCCCCAGTTATTTCAATGAGGCCATAAAGACACCCTTCAAACATATAATGAATGGTGTTTCCAATAGTCCTCCCTTAGGTTGCTCCCTCGACAATTATAGAGCATATTTTAGACTTTAATATACTGTAAATGAAATACTACAATGACAGCATGGTTTCTAGCCCAATGTCTTTTTTTGTCAATTTACTTTGTGCAGAACACACTGCAAATAAAATGATCTCCAGGCCCTACAACAGCAAATGAAATAATATGCACAACAGATATGACGAGGATGTCTCAACAGAACAGTCATGTATTAATATCCGTTTGTAGCATACCTCTTAGTTATATTATAATATATTTTGCCTGATAAGCATGACGCTAAAAAAAATTATGTAAACCTCAGAGTCCAATGGCAGTCTTCCTTGCCCTTCATTATGCGCTTGACAGGGTTCGTTCCATTTTCAGAATTACATGCTTCATATAGTTTATTTCATTATACCAAAAATTAACAATTTAAACAATTCCCAAATTATCGGCCATGTGTTTATTCTCCGGGACATTTTCAAGACTGTATATCCTACCATAAAATGCTTTTCTGAGAAAAACTGTGTTGTGGCTATTAGATTACATTTAATTAAATGCACTTTAATGTTTCAATTTTAATTTGTCGACTTTTATCCGAGCACTGCTTAGACGCTCAATTACGGTCACTTGACCCAAATTTTACATTTACATTTTCACTTTGTACTTATGAGGCGTAAGTGTGGTTATCTGGTGGTGTGCAGCAGATTGATGTTGTAGTTACACATTTTTTATAAACTTTCGGAACCTTATTTTTAGCATCTGTAGGCAACTAGATGTGTTTGGACAGTTAGCAGCCAATGATTATGGGGTAACCATTGGTCATATTGTTAGACGTGGGAGCACTTTCGGGCGTGTTGTCCGAGAGAGTTTTGCCAGTTAAGCCATACGCAAATGGATTTTCTGAAAAAAGCAAGCAAGGGAGGACAATATTTTGGAGTTTTATAGCACAATGATTACTTGAGACTGTCGGATACAGAAACATTCAGTAAAAATAGAACGCGAGGTGTTCGATCAAAAAGTAGTAGGTTCTCTTAGTTCATAATCACAATACTCATTTTTGGGGACCTGCATTTATCTTTCCACATCAGACATTTCCAAAGAACTAGAAAGTGAAAAGCACACAAAGTGGCAAGATGGAGGAAGAGCAAGACGGAAAAACCGCCACAAAGGGCGAAAGCATGGACCTGATAGAGAGCGGTAAAGCGTCAGGGAGTGTCTCTTGTTGGATTAAAGAGGCATGAGGTGGATTCCAGATTATGCAGCCTTGGTTTTCTGCATGTACACAGTTAATAGTGCTGTCTACTGCCTTCTGAGCAGAGTTTGGGCATCAACACTCAGTCTTTTACAGATTAAGCACTGATTGGTGCATCAGGTTGACAGCCCATGCGCAAGGGCTCATAGCTGGAGTGTCAGGTGGGGCTGTTTTGTTTAGGTATTTGGGGGTTGGAAATTGCAGAGAACTTTGAATTTGACCTTAGTTTTGACCAACAAAAGGTTTTCAGCACATGCTTAATGTGTTCACAGTTACTAAGGTTAAGGCACATTCTGGCTTCATGGTTTTGTAGCTTTGTAACCTGACTGAGTGTTTTGGGGAGGCCAGTGTAGATGGTGTTGCAGTAGTCAAGGCAAGACATGACAAAGATGTCTTTTTAATTTCACACTGTGATCAGATTTGAATCATGCGGGGAGTTTCTGGTGCGGAGAGCACTAGCAGTTGATCTCTTTGATCAGTGCATTGATTTGTAAAATTAAGAACAAGTCCAAGTTGAAAAGTATCTAGAGGATCCTGGCTTTCGGACTGATAGATGGATGGATCCCAAGGGTGCAGGTCAAATCTAAGAGTAGTGAGGCAGGTTCACTTTCTTCCATTATGGTGATCTGAGTCTTGTTCCCAAACGTACCAAGGAAGCTTTTAGTGGCGTGAAAGATGTGGCCAAAGAATGTGGTTATGTTGTTCGAGTTGCTTGAGTTATTTTATTGAGAATGGATTTTCGTGTTCTCTCCTTACATATGTAAGTTTATTTTGCTCATGAATGTATGCTAGAGCTCATGAAGGTATGCTAGAGTGTAAACATAAATATTGTACAAGAGGAAAGATATGATTGACCTTTACAGACACAGTAGGACAACAGATGAGTGAACGATTCAACTGTTTCTATCCTTATTTTTTGACTGTGTTTGAAATGAAGAAACTAATCCAGGATACGTCAGAGTGATATTCCCACAGAGTTCCTAAGTGTCTACAGCAGTGTAGTGTGATGAACTGTTATAGACCATAGGAAGGTTATTTTGTGTTAGGAATTGATAAGCGCATAAATACCTAAAAGTTGTCCTGCAACGACTACCTCATCCACAGCTAAACCTAGCAAAGACCCAACAAACAGTCAAAGGAAGTAGGAGCTGTACAATAGAACCTTCAAGAGGTAGAAACGGGAAGATGTTAGGTGATCTACTTGCTTAATCAATGTCAAGTTCTCATCAAGATAGAAACCAAGGTTTTTACAGACTGGTCTAGGAGAGGGGAATTAGACCACAATGGAGGCCAGAAGGTCTAGTGATATGAGAGTACTTTCATTTTACCAGCTACGTTATGCCTTTGGTAGTTTGTAGCAGATTGAAGGAGGTAAATGCATTTTGCAGAGACGGTGGGTGGGTGTGGGATTGATTCTGGGTGCTAGAGCACAGGGTTGCCTATATCATTTTAGATGTTGACGATATCCTTGGATTTGTTTGAAACTTGTTAATTCATTTTTCAAAATGGGTCTTTTTGGCTCTGCTTGATTGTCTTATGCTAGCGTTTTGTGAAGTTTGATGTCCTGGGAGAGGGTATTCTGGGAGGAGGAGCCTGAATAGCAAATTCACGATCCCTTCACAATTTACAGAAAGAGAGTGTAGAGTGAAAAGCTTGAGCCTTGTAGGAATCTCTATAGGGATACATAATTCTACTGTGTTAGTAAAATAGGTTGGAACTGAGCCAGAAAAGCATTTGAAGACTACCCTTAAATCTACCAGTAGCCAATTCAGTAAACATCTGACTTCAGACACAGTGTAGGGCTTCAAGAGCCGAAACTACCAGTGTATTTTTCAATTACCGTATCCTTTGAAATTGGTATTTTGGGACATGTGCATGTTTACATTAATGCTGCTTGGATTTAATAAGAAGTTTAGTTACAGGCTGAGACTGATCATAGGGAATGTAGGGCAGTGCCTGATGAAGTACAATGAGATTGAAAAAGATCGATCAATTAAAGAACTAATCTGGCAGTAAGGCCCATGTTGGTCTCTAACAGATGGTTTCAATATTTTACATCAGTGGAAAAGGAACACAAGTGAAAGGGATTTGCTACTCGCTTTCTGGTGACACAAAATTAATGAAAGCACTGTTCTTGAGTTGCGGAGGCATTTCTTTTTACCCAGCTTTTCTTCATCTAGTATGAGACTATGGTCAGGTTCTCTTCCACCGTAGAAAAACCTCTTAGATACAAGATCATGTAAATAAATGTATGTTATTCACATGTAAAAAAAAATACCAGTGCTCAGTCAAGAGGGCTCATGAAGGATCTGTGAGATTAGAGAACAAAAGGCATAGTGACCCTTTGGGGGACCCTACAGCCTACTTTCAGAAGACTTGACAGAAAACCCCCACTTTCATCCATAGCTTTCTTTAGAAATAGCTGAGACACTTTGAAAGAGCACTTTGTAAGACTTATGCTAATGATGAGATGTGGGACAGCAGGTAATGACGATCTACAGTGTTAAAGGCGGCTGATAAATCATAACATTAGAAGCGATAAAGATTCTTGCATGTCACAGGATATATTTCGTCCTCGATACTACACAGTGTGGTCGTTCACCAGCATCCAGGGCAGAATGATGACACAGCTCAGTTTAAAAATTCAGACCAATAGAACCATTGTGCCCTGACAATGTGGTGCAGAAAAGTAAGACTTTTAACCCATTGTGAAAAAGACTGGTGTCTCCTTGCAATGAATTTAAATTTCCTGCGCGTCTTTTTCTATTTATCATGAGTATCCAAACGCAAGTGTTCCCATGCTCCCCTTGTGGTACAAATGGTACAAGAAGTGAAGTTGTCTGTGAAGGTTCTTCATCTTTTGGAAGGAGTGTGATGAACAGGGGCAGGAAGTGTGAATCTAATGGGCAGGGTAATCCTAGTTGTGTGGTTTGCACAGGCAGTTGCATTAGGAAAGTTACCCTTCGGTTCAGGAAGTAGCCTGAGGTTCATGATAGGTTTCTTTTATTCTTTAGGTGGTTCTCTCCTGAAATACTGTAATAATTTAAAAAATGTTTTAATGATATTGTTTTTTATTTGTGTTGTGGTTCATATTGCTTCCCAAAGGAAAAAGTAATGTAGTATTCTGGTCATTGATCAAATGGGGTAGAATGGTAGTAGGTAACAATCTAGGTATGCAATCTCTGGAATGATTCGGTGTCAGCTTGTGAGAGGCTGATGGTCCTGACACTATAGTCTATGTGCCAGCTCTGTTTTACAATAATCAAGCGTTTAATTACCTCTTCATTTCATCCATGTGTCTTCCTGCTAGAGGTGATTGCTACACTCTGTAGAAGTGTCTGGTGATTTTCCGATTTTCTTGTGACAATTGAGGATGAATTCATATATTGCCAGTCACCTCAGGTGAAGATTTAAGCTGCAAGGGGTTTGGTTGCCTACTGCTTGTAGTCACTGGCAGAGTCCTAACCTACCCTCAGGACTTTAAAAAATCCTCCGATGCGTCGCATCCGAGGATTTCTTTTTTTAATAAAAAAAAAACCCCAGGAGCCACGGAAGATTGTTTGTGTCTACCCCCCACCCAGCCCTTTGTGACGTCAGCATGCCGCGAGGCGCGCTGACCTCACTATCTGTTTTCCTGACCGGAGCAGGAAGAGGCCTTGAGGCCACTTCCTAATCCAGTCAGGAAAGCAGTCCCAAACTGGTCTTCCCAACGTTTGGGAATGCCTCGTTTGAAAGGGGAGACTGTCCCCTTTCAAACGAGGCCTCCCTGAACAGGTTTCCTGGCCCTCAATCGCAGCACAGCTGTGATTGAGGGCCAGGAAACCCCCACTAGACACCAGGGATTTCACTTGTGGGGGGAGCGTCAGCCCCCTCGGCAAACGGGCTGCCACCCACCCTCTCCAGGGGCAATTTTTTTCCCTAAAAGTAGGTTTACCCCTGGGGGAGGCGCAATCGCACCCGATTGCATCCCCTCCTGGGGTGTACAATTTGTCACGGGCGACCCCGTCAATTTCACACACACACACACATATATATATATATATATATATTTTTTTTTAACTTAAAAAAAAAAAATATATATATATATATATATATATATGAAATTGACGGGGTCGCCCGTGACTAGGGCAACCCCCTGTGTGGGGCTATACTTTTTTTAACAGCTGTATGGTTTCCCAGGAGGCCACTATGGCCCCCAAGGAAACCATATAGTTGTTAAAAAAAAATATATATATCGATCACTTTTGTCAACTTGTGTGGTTTCCCTGGGGGCCGCAATCGGCCCCCAGGAAAACCACACCCACATATAAAAGTGATATCTCTCTCTCTCTATATATATATATATATATATATGTACACTCACATATATATTCACCTTCAGTTCTCTTGCACTTGCAGCTTGCGTCTTCAAAGCAATGCATATACTTCAACTGACATGTTTCAACTGTAGCTTTTAGGCAGCAATAAAAAGGTCAAGTAACTTTTGAGATTTTTTCTGCTACAAAAGGATCTGAGTTTTATCTAGTGGCAGTTTTGATGCCATAGAGTAGCGCAGAAGGTTTACATTCCTACTGCAAGGATCAAAACTGTATTATAAGTGAATAGCTGAGTGGATTAGTAAAGCCAGCCATTACCTGCGCTATATTACAAATGAAATGAATGTGTGAGGGGGGCTGTGGAGAGATGAAATGCTCTTTTGCTGGGTGTTAGCGAGGGTATCAGAGGAGGACGTATTGGGAGTAGGAGAACCAATAATAATTGTTGGACTGGGTGCTAGGGGCGCTAAAGACCGACAATTGGTATGTGACAAGGTGAAGTAATATTGTCTTTTTTGTTTTTTTGAGTGTCTTGAGAGAACATGGTGATTGATGGAAGAAGCGAAGGTAAGGCGACCTCCACTGTTGCAGGTATCACACACACACCAGCAATTTTGTGACTGTCTACGTAGGCTAGTGTTTTAGAGCGACAGTTTAGCCAGTATCAGAGATGGCATCTCGTTGGATGACTGCTGCTCAAGTTCTAACATGGGTTATAGAGGCCAGCTCTGACGTAGGGTCAGAGACTGAGTGTCAGGAAAAAGGCTGTGCGCAGTCCAGGTCCCACCCGAAAGTCCGCTGCGCGGATTTGCGGCGCTTTATGTGCACCACTGGTCATCCCCGCTTGTTCCAAGAATGGCCATCAGTGTTGTCTGCTCTGTGGTAAAGCTCACGTAGCTGCAGGTTCAGGGCATTGATGGACAAGATGCATTTATCAGTGCTATCCTATGAAGGGACTACATTTCCCATGTTTTTAGAGGCAGCGGCCATCTTGGGGTGTGGCAGGCCTATAAAGCCCAGCCACACCCAAGCACGTTGCTCACTATTTTGAAGACTTCGATGCAGTCAGACCTCGAGGGACCTTCCTCTGAAGAAGAGCAGAATTCCTTCAGAGCAGATTGGCAGTAACTCGAAGGATCCCAGTTTCCATGGTGAATTCAGACACAAGTAGGTCGTACTCGTGACGGTACGGTCTTGATGAGCCCAATCCAGAAGGGAATTGTTTCTTCCTAAGTTAAAGCGTCCCCCTAGCCTTTACGAGCAAAGTGTTTCAGGCCACTTTGATCGGGCACCTTGGGCCTCGAAATTCTAGTGCTTCAGTTCACAGGAATAACGCGCATTTGAACAGCGCTCCAGTTCACAGGAATCACACGCATTGGCACAGCGCTTCAGTTCAAAGGAATAAAGCCTATTTGTCCCAAACGCTCCAGTTCACAGGAATAATGCGCATTGGCACAGCGCTTTAGTTAAAAAGAATAAAGTGCATTTGTCCCAGCGCTCCAGTTCACAGGAATAGCGCGCAGTTGCACAGTTCTTCAGTTCGAAGGAGTAAAGCGCATTTGCCTCAATATTCAAAATCGATTCAGTTCACGGAAGCAAAGCGTCCTTGACTCAAAATTCTAAGCGTTTCAGTTCCCAGGAGTAAAGCGCTTCAATCCACAGGAGTAAAGCGCACTTTTCTCAATATTCAAAAGCGCTTCAGTTCAGAGAAAGTAAAGCGCTGTTGGCACAGTACTCAAAATGCTTTAATTTACAGGAATACAATTGTGGAAATGTTTCAAAGATAAACAAATCACAGTTTCATTGTTTTTAGGAAGCATAATATGTGAGATACATATTAAGGTGTTTTATACTATGTGAGATACACATTTAAGTGTTTTATAATATGTGAGATGCACATTTAAGTCTTTACGAATTTCAAGACTGAGATCCAACGTTTTAAGTTTTATCAATGCATAGTGGTTTCATGATTGATATTCAGAGAGTGTCCCTAATCTAAGGCTCTTGTCTTCTCAAGGTTCTGAGGTCTCAGTTCATTTTTGTTTCATGATTCAAAGAAGGGGCTATGCCCAATTCAAGAGTGCCCAAGAGTCTCAATCTGATATTACGGAGATGCCTATATTCAAGAACTCTATTGGTGAGTTAGATTGTTATGAATGAGTATATGCATATTTGTTCTAACTTTTTCCTTTCAGATCTCTCTCCCAGCAGTTCCCTACCCTAGTTCCCTTCCCCCCCTGCCTGGCTTCATCATAACTCTGTGCTATCAAAGCTTTCTGAGTTGGTGACGCCGGGAGGTGGGCCTTTTTGTTCAGCAGCCTGCAGATCCTGACGAAAAGGCACTGTGACACTGAGACAGCATCTGAGGGATAGGGCAATGGCACAGACTCTGGGAGTGATTTTTCAGTCGAAGGAATCCCATTCGATAACTCCTCTTCCAGTCATTATGAGGGAGGTGATGAGGACAGTCCTGCTGTCCCTTCACAAGCACAGTCTGTGCAGTGAGACAATAGCGAGTTAGCCCAACCCAGAGAGCAGGCGCATGCGGCGACAAGCACAGAGAGAGTGCTCTTTTGAAAGCTCCCCAATTTAGTTCAGCCCCAAATTCCACCGCCCAAATCGTATTGTGGAGACATCAAAATTATCTATCGCAAAACAGCCTGGTTTTGTAAGGCAGGCACCTATGTTTTTGGTCCTGGGTTCGGCGGCCATACCGGGAAACCTACCAAACCCCACATTTCTGGAAACTAGACATCCGGGAGTGTCCACAGAGGTGTGACTTGTGTAGATTCTCCTAAGTTTTCTTACCCAGAATACCCTGCAAAGCTGAAATGTTGAATAAAAACTTTTTTTTTTCTTGCATTTCTGTCACACAAACTACAGGAATATGCTGGGATCCACAAAATTCCTACCAACCAGTGTTTCCCCACCTGTCCTCATAAAAATGCTACCCCACTTGAGTGCCTGTATCTACTGCCTGCATCAGGAATGGATCACCCCAGGGTCAACAGTTGCCCTCATGTAGGAACCGACATTGCCTGTTGTGTGATGTGTTCCTGAAACGGACACTAGGCCTACCAACGCAAGTGAGGAACCATTTTTATTGGGAGACTTGGGGGAATGTTGGGTGGAATTACATTTGTGGCTCCTCTCAGATTCCAGAACTTTCTATCACCGAAATGTGAGGAAAAAGTATTTTTTTTGTCAAATTTTGAAGTTTGCAAAGGATTCTGGGTAACAGAACCTGTTGAGCGTGCCACAAGTTACCCCATCCTGGGTTCCCCTAGTTGTCTAGTTTTTAAAAATGCACACGTTTGGTAGGTTTTGCTAGGTACCGGCTGAGCTAGAGACCAAAATCCACTTTCCAAAAAACACGTCAGTCTTCAATGTAAAATGTTGATGTGTCCATGTTGTGTTTTGGGGCGTTTCCTGTCGTGGGCACTAGGCCTACCAATACAAATGAAGTACCATTTTTATTGGGAGACTTGGGGAAATGCTGGGTGGAAGGAAATTTGTGGCTCCTCTCAAATTCCAAAACTTTCCATCACCAAAATGTGAGGGGAAAAAGTGTTTTTTTGCCAAATTTTGAGGTTTGCAAAACATTTTGGGTAACAGAACCTGGTGAGAGCCCCACAAGTAACCCCATTCTGAATTCCCTTAGATGTCTAGTTTTAAGAAATGTATAGGTTTGCTAGGTTTCCCTAGGTGCCGACTGAGTTAGAGGCTAAAGACCTCAGCTAGGCACTTTGCAAAAAACAGGTTAGATTTCTTCGGGAAAATGTGATGTGTCCACTCTGTGTTTTGGGGCATTTCCTGTCGCGGGCACTAGGCCTACCCACACAAGTGAGGTACCATTTTTATCAGGAAACTTGAGGGAAAGCTGGGTGGAAGGAAGTTTGTGGCTTCTCTCAGATTCCAGAACTTTGCAGCACCGAAATGTGAGGGAAAAGTGTTTTATTTGCCAAATTGTGAGGTTTGAAGAGAATTCTGGGTAACAGAACCTGATGAAAGCCCCACAAGTCAGCCCATCCTGGATTCCCCTAGGTGTCTAGTTTTTAAAAATGCACAGGTCTGGTACGTTTCCCTAGGTGCCGGCTGAGCTAGAGGCCTAAGACCACAGCTAGGCACTTTCCAAAAAACATGTCCGATTTCAATGTAAAAAAGTGACGTGTACATGTTGTGTTTCCTGTTGCGGGCAGTAGGCCTACCCACACAAGTGAGGTACCATTTTTATCGGGAGACTTGGGGGAACACAGAATAGCACAACAAGTGTTATTGCCCCTTGTGTTTCTCTGCATTTTGTCCTTCCAAATGTAAAACAGTGTGTAAAAAACACATCTATTTGAGAAATGCCCTGTAATCCACATGCTAGTTTGAGGACCCCAGAATTCAGAGATGTGCAAATAACCACTGCTTCTCAACACCTTATCTTGTGGCCATTTTGGAAATACAAAGATTTCCTTGATACCTATTTTTCAGTCTTTTTATTTCTCCAAATGAATTGCTGTATAGCCGGTATACAATGAAAACCATATCAAGGTGTAGCTCATTTATTGGCTCTGGGTACCTAGGGTTCTTGATGAACCTACAAGCCCTATATATCTCCGCAACCAGAAGAGTTCAGCAGACGTAACAGTATATTGCTTTTGAAAATTTAACATTGCTGGAAAAAGTTACAGAGTAAAACGTGGAGAAAAATTGCTGTTTTTTCAGCTCGATTTCAATAGATTTTTTTATTTAGCTGTTACTTTCTGTTGGAAAACCTTTAAGAATCTACACAAATGACCACTTGCTGAATTCAGAATTTTGTCTACTTTTCAGAAATGTTTCGCTATCTGGGATCCAGCATTGGTTTCACACCAATTTCTGTCACTAACTGGAAGGAGGCTGAAAGCACATAAAATAGGAAAAATGGGCTTTGTCCCAGTTAAATGCCAAAATAGTGTTGAAAATGTGGTTTTCTGATTCAAGTCTGCCTGTTCCTGAAAGCTGGGAAGATGGTGATTTTAGCACCACAACCCTTTTGTTGATGCCATTTTCAGGGAAAATAAACACATGCTTTCTTCTGTAGCCCTTTTTTCAATTTTTCAGGAAAAAAACAAAATGTTTGCCATATTTTGGCTAATTTCTTGGTCTCCTCCAGGAAAACCCACAAACTCTGGGTACGTTTAGAATCCCGAGGATGTTGTGGAAAAAAAGGATGCAAATTTGGCATAGATAGCTTATGTGAACAAAAAATTATGAAGGCCTAAGCGCAAACTACCCAAAATAGCCAAAAAAGGGCTCAGCACTGGGTGCAGGAGGGAAGGCCCAGCAGCTAAGGGGTTAAGTCCTTGCTTCTTTTATTATTGACTCAATGTAGGATGTATTTTATTTGCTGGGTAATTCTCCATTTGAAACGGATGAAGTAATAATCTGGCTGGTGGTCTGATAGCAGGGAAGGCCAAAAAGATGTTCAGTTGGTGATTGTTATGGAGATAGCCTTGATTAGTTCAGTACTTTACAAAATGCACATTGAACTTGTGGAGGTTAGGGTGCACAGTTTTGTATATAGGACTATGCTTGAGTGTCAAGGGAATATTGCTAATCATTTTATACCTAAATGAGTTTTCTGGCTGTTAGCTTTTTCGATGAAGTGATCTGACTGAAAGTTGCCAGTGAGTGGTATTCACACTATACCATTTGGGATTAGCTAAGCAGAGGAAAGTCCTTTTCCACACAATACTCTGCAGCTCTTGGGTCTGTATTATCCCTGAACATGTAGTTCTCACTATCATCATAGAGTCATCAGGGCGTGGAAGGAGGCATGAGGGAGAGTGCCTTTTGATATTGCTGCATTCATGTTTATATTTTATGGTTCAATTCTGTTTATTACTTTTCGGAAACGCATACACCCACCTACATCCAAAGGCTGGTGGGAGATGAACCAGTGATAATACTCTGCAGTAGAAATTATGAAATTTATCCCTAGCTGCCCCAACTTCTCTTCTCCCACACCCGAGTACTCCAAAGTGATGTGTGTGTAGATAGTCCAACTGTGTCAGGGGTAAGCTGGTGTTGGCAAGTCATATGGGTGATGTGGGCTCCGCAAGTCAGAGAGTGCCCAATTACTTTGGGCAGGTTAGTTCCCTGAATTCTTTAAAGAGCAGAGTGATGAACGGTTCCCAAAGTGACCTGTATGTGCCCCCCAGTGCCATCAACACTAAGGTAAGTTTCTCCATCCCTGGCAGGCGCCATATTGTGTGGAGGCATGCAAGGTGTATTGGGAGTTTATCTGAGTCCCAGAAGAAGAGAATAGTCTGGTGGGCTGCTCTGAGCATGAGACTAATCAGCCGACCCCTGCGGTATTTAAGTGCATATGTTCGGTGGATCGGTAGACACAAAATTGTATATGCTTAAAAGCGAGGTAGTGTAGTGTTGAGGCTTTTGCCTATGTCTCTAAGGACCACAGTCCAGAATGAGGTGATTTTGGGGCAGTACCAGAGTATGTGTAAAAGCGTCCCTTGGTGACCAGACTGGCGCCAGCACACTTGCAGACAAGGTGGCATCATGTACCAGTATGTGACTATTTTTGTAGCCAATTCAATACCTGCTGTGTTGGTAGAGGCATGTTTGGCCCTGTAGAATATATCACCCACTCCTTTAGGGTTACTGGTCTGCCAATCACCCTTTCCCAGTGGAGTTGGCTAGGGACCTTGTCTTGCGGGGGCTTCGGTATGAGGAAACACGAGAGGTCGGTGATCAACAACGATCTCCTGTTTTTGTCACAAAACCATTCTCAAACTGTGCAAGGGGGTGGCTTGCTCCGGGCCACATCGTGTGATGGGTAAGCCAGTGTCTTGTAGAAAGTGTAACCTTTTGGTTTAGGGGAAACCGTGTTTGTGCCGCAGTTGGTAAAAGGGGATAAGGCCTTCTACAGTGAACAGGAGCCCAATGGACTGACGGCATGCTTCATGCCAGTGGTAGAACGCCTCTGGGCCTGTGCCGGGAGAGAAATCCGAGTTGCCCATAATTGGGAATGATGTCAGTTGTTTGTGAACTGCTACTGCGTCCCACACCTTCAGTGTTGTGCCAGTGATTGAGGATGAGTAAAGGCCCCAGGCTCATTGCGTCCGTTTCAGAAACTGGATTTTCCACAGATGGGCGCCCGCTATGGCCTAGTCCATAAAGAACCAGGGCTTCTCTGACTCCGGTTGAGGCCATTCTAGCAGATATCAGAGTTGCGCCGTCTGAAGGTAGCTCTGCAATTGAGGTATGCCCAGACCAACCTCTGCAGTTGGGCAGTAGCTCCTGTCCCTGCTCATTCAGGGTCGATTTCCAGCCCAAATATAATCATGGAGGGATGCTTGGAGCGATTTAAGGGTCCTATGAGGAGGCACGATTGTGAGTGTTTAAAACAGGTACAGTGTCTTCTGTAGAACTGTCATCTTGACAGTGGTAATTCTGCCCAGCCAACTTAGAGACGGTACAAGTTCCATGTAGCCAGGTCTCTTCTAATGCGTTGTGTGGTCTCTGTATAGTTAAAGAGAGATGTGTCCTGAGCTGCTACAGCTAGCTGTATGCAAAGATAAGAGACAGATTCCTTCGCCCACTGGATTGGGAAGCATTTAGCCAAGTACAACTCCACATCTAGAGGGACCAAGAGGTTCTGGGCTTGTGATTTACCCACAGTTATAGAGAAGCCGGATGCTGCCCCGAAGATCTCAACTTCTGTGAGGAAATGCTGGCATGGACAGTAGTGGGTTGTCTAGGGTGATGTTCCTCTCCGCCAAAGATAACTCTGGTGATGACGGGATTATCAAGTACTTTTTTCACAAAAGGTTTTGATGTAAAGCGCAAACAAGATAGGGGAGAGTGGGCATCTGTGCCTGGTCCCTCTATGTTTGGTGAAGGGAGCAGATGCTATGCCATTCACGCGGACTGTCGTCCGCAGTTGCCCATTATGTCATAGGATCCAAGAGTGGAAACGCTCCCTGGAGCCATATTTGATCCAAATACTGCCAGTGCACACGGTTGAATGTTTTTTCAGCATCAACAAACAGGAGCATGATCTGTCTCTGCGACCGGAATGCTTTATCCACAATATGGAGCAGCCACTTGGTGTTATTACTACATTGCCTGGAAGGTATAAAGCCGGACTGATTAGGTCCTATGAATGTGGCTATCGGGGGGTTAAGATGGGGATCAGAATGCTTGTGAAGAGCTTTACATCGTTATTTAACAGGGATATAGGGCGAGAAGACCCGCAGAGGCATCTGTCCTTTCCAAGTTTGGGAAGAAGGCTGATAAGAGGCTTCCATCATGGAGGGGGGTACTGTGTTCGGGCCAGTGAATGAGTTGAAAAGTCTTGTGAGGAGGGGAGCTAAGCTAGTGCAAAAGGTTTTATAGAATGAAACCAGATACCCATCTGTGCCCAGCGATTTATCGGGTTTTCTCTAGATATGGCCGCAATAACTTTGTCAGTGCAAATGGGAGCATCTACGTCTTGCACTTGTTCAGCAGTGAGTGTTGAGAGGTCGATGTCCTACAGATACTGACTCGACTGCAGGGGCTAAATGGGTTGCGCTGTGTAGAGGTCTGCATAGAAATGTTTTAAGTGCCCTGCAATAAGGTCATACTCACTAACTTCTGTCCTGTCCTTCCCCACAGCAGCACCCACCCTTGCGGATTGTCTTTGTGCTCTTAGTCTAGTTACAAGAAGGTGGGCACATTTGTCTGCCCCCGTGAAGAACATATGCTTTAGGCACAATAAAGTGTATTCCGCCCTATCTATAGCCAATCCCACTAGTTGTCTCCATGCTGCTTCTAACTGTCTCCACATCCGGGGTGTACCCGTGTACTGATGTATACGACTTAGCTTCTTCACCTGATCCCAGAGGGCTTCGAGTTTGTCTTTGTGAGTCTTGTTATCTGCAGCAGAAATAGCTCCCCCCTGATCACCACTTTTAATGCGTTTCATAAAAGGGATATGGGAGTGCCTGGTGTGTCGTTAGTTGCTAGCAAGTTAGTGATAGAAGTGGTGATTTGTTGGACGATCTTGAATATATGTAAGAGAGTTTTGCAGAGGCACCAAGGTTGGTATGTGTATGACTTCGGTGGGAGTGTCAGATCTGCTAAAATGTCAGCACGGTCTGATAAAGATCTGGTGCCTATGTCTGTTAGAAGCCATGTCTAGGATTTCTTTGGTGCAAAAAATTATCCAGGCGTACATACGTTTTGTTTGAGTGTGAGAAGAATGCATAGTTACAAATGTTTGGGTGTGTTTATTTCCAGAGATCACAAAGTCCGGTCTACCCCCAACCAGGCCTTACAATCGCTAGGGAGTTCACCCCTTCCCACCTGCCGAAGGGCTGATCTGTCTATGGTATTAGTGAAGAATATGTTAAGGTTCCACCCCAGTAGTACATGTCGGTCATGAGTGGCCATCGTCTCTGCTACTGCTTGCCTAATGAAGGGTTCCTGTTTTTCGTTAGAAGCATAGTGTGCCCCCCGCTTGTGTGAATATGTAAGCTAATAAACGGCCCTCGGCCCTTTATTTCTGCCACTTTTGACCCGATTGGCTTATGTAATGAGCGTGCTATCAATATGGCAACCCCAGCTTTCTTCTTGGGGATCAAGGGGTGATACTGCTGGCGAAAGAATTTAGAGCCCAAGCGGTGCCAGTCTCTGGGTATCAGGTGTGTCTTTTGTAGGAGGCATGCGTCCGCCCTACACTTTTCCAGGTAGGACTGCACGGCTCGCCTTTTAACCTGGTTATTTAGCCCTTTAACATTCGATGACAGGATGTGTATTCTGTTTTTATCAGAGGACATCAGACTCCGGAAGGATGACATGCACCGTTCCTATCATAGCACTCAGTGCGTGGTGGTGAATCCCGGGCATGTCAATGGTAAGAGGGCTGGGGCAGTGCATCGAAGTACCCTTGAAAATAAAATAAAAAACCCTAAAGAACAAATCAAGAACTGACCAAACAAATACAAATGTCCCTGGTGAGACCATCGACTCGTACGAGGAGCCAATGGACCAGTGGAGCATCCAGGAAAATGGTCCGTGGTCCGGGCTTGCATCCCTCCTGTGTACCAATGGAGATCCATCCCCCTGCCCTCCCCTCAGCACAATGCAATATCAGATCTTGTCTAGGGGTCCACATAGTACCCAATTGTGCTCATGTGTTTGCATCTTTCTGTAGAGATTCCAGGAAAGCTTGATGTTGAAGGGCTATGGTGTTGAGGTCTGGTTTCAAGTTGTTTGCTGTGTTTGCTCGTTTTCGCCATCCGGGACCCAGACTTGACTCTCCGGGGCCATGGGATTTGAGTTGATTAGTCTGCTGTTTCCGGGTCCAGACTCAGCAATGTGCATGCTGTCATGAGAGACCGAAGCTGGCAGAGTTTCTCTTCTCATCTGAATAAGAGGTGGAACGGGTGCCCTCATGAATAAGCAATGCCTCGACTTCTTGGGAAGGAGGTAACAGGACAAAAGTATCTGTGCTTCTGCAGGGTTAGAGCAGAAAGATACTGGTATAGTGTCATAGAGTACCCTCTAAATTTCAATGGTTGCTGGTCTCTGGCTTTGCGCAGGATCTGCTCTTTGGTGGGGAGGTTGTGGATACAAACTAGTATGTCAGCAGGCCTCTCAGATCCAGACAGAGGAGGGGGCAACTGTATGTGATCTATATATACAATTTGGCACAGAGTCATTTAGTTCCAGAATCTGAGTAAAAAGTGCTTGAACATAGGATTCCATGTCCTCAGACTCTACTCTGTGTGGGGCCCACCTGGATTGAATATTGTTGCACCTGGATCTATTTTCTAGGTCTTCCGCACATGCCTGAAGGTTGATGTGTTGCTCCTGAAGACGCAGGACCTCTTGCCGTAGGTGTTCTAGTTCTTCTTCTCTGGGTGTTTCCCCAGTGCCGAGGCTCTGTTCCCCATTTCGGTAAGGTCCCTGCGTGTTTTGTTTTATATCCTGGGAAAGGTCTTTTTTTGTCATCTGGAGATCATCTTTAAGTGACATGAAGAGCACTTCCATAAAAGAGTGGGTTACTGGTCCATCCACTCCCTTACCCGCTCCAGTGGTGTGGCAGACTGTGGGTTGGTGGCTGGGCATCCGTGTTGCATGATAACATGTCCTTTAGGGAGCAAGCCTTTTTAGCAGCTTAGCCCTGCCATAACTGTGGTCTCCAGCACAGGATAGCTAGGGCCCACTGCAGAGTACCTGCGCTATAATGTCTTGCGAGCTGCCCGGGAGTCCTATCTGGAGGAAATCAAGACCTGGTCGTCAGGTCTGTGGGTGAGCTCCTGAGGCAGGGCGATGTGAGGTGGCATGCCGCGGCTGTGCAGGAAGCCCACTAAACTGGTATGGATTGGGGAGACGCAACCCCTCTAATGCACCACTGTCTGCAGTGTTGGGGGCGCACCTGCACCTAGCTTCTCACCCCTTGGTTGGTGACCTGGTGCTGTTCAGTTCACTTCTTAGTGGTGGGGGAGAGGCTCTAGTAACCTTGGGGGAAGTGAATGCTGAGGGTGGCTATGCTATGAGTCCAAAAGGGCCACTCGCCTTGCCGTAGATACCACGGGGGACCACTGAGGCGCTAGCGGGGGGTCCGTCTAGCCCCTGTACAGATTGTTCCCAGCGACCGCTGGGTACGTCGCGTGTTGCAGGAGAAACCACGCTGGCTGGCTATGGAGAAGCGGGAAAGCACGTACATTCCAAGTCTGATGGCCTGTCCTCCCTGTGAGCAGTTATTGAACAGTATGGGCATGCAGGAGGCGGCTATGGGTCAGCCAGGGGGTGGGGGTCTAAACGCTATGGTGCAGTACCTTCGGTGTCAGATACAGTGCTGCGTAGTCCGGTATTGCCGAAATCTCTCTCGGTGGCCACCCACTTCACTGTCTGGTCTTCCGATACCCAGGTCCGGAGTGGCCAGGCTCAGCTGTCTCGATGCTGAGACTAGAGCAATCATCTCCGATGTAGGTTATGTGCACTGCAGCCTCCACTGATGTTCTGTGGAGGAGGTTGTTTGGAGGCTCTCCCGAGACCACCAGTCGTTGGGTTCTGGTACGTGCTGCTAGAGTTGGGTGGGCTGGGAGCTGAAGTGGCTTATCAACTCCTCCAGCTTGCCGCCATCTTCTGCCCGCGGTGGCTATGTGTCATCTTGCCAGCCCCGCAGGTCCAAAATGCGGCTCTCGCTACACATAGGGATGGGGCACTGGCACTAAAGAACGTTAGAGCCCCCTTGCACAGGCTGATGTAGGGGGGGGTATGGTTTCACACAGGCGGGCACTGGGGAGGGAGCAGACTCTGCGTCTTAACTCTCCTCCATCTTGACCACACCCCCATCTTTATATTTTAGATATATTCAAAAGCAGGTCTGTGAGTGTTGAGATTTCAGCTTTGGTGGGCATCATGGAGATTCTGATTTGGGCAGGGGCCAGCCTAATGACTTTTTCCCAGAACAGAAGCCTTCCACCAGTCTCTAGCCACAGCTGAACATTCGCAATGTGTCATCCAAGATAGACAATGTGGTAGAACATAATCAGATCTCATCAGGGGAAAGTTGTTTTTCTTTTGGGAGCCTTCAGGAGGTGCAAGCATCGCCCGAGTTTTGACGCTAAACATTTTTTAAATAAAGAAAGGAGGTAGAGTTGTGGCTAAGCTGATTACTATTCAGTACCTGTGAAGATGGGGCATGTGTCTTTCAGAGTTATGTATGCAGTCATCCGAAGCGCCAAGCACAATTAGTCAATAAACTAAAGACTCTCATGATCAGACGCGCCTGATGGTAAGCACATTTGAGCCTGGACTACTGCTGGTGCTCCATCAGACCCTGTGAAGCCCATCCATGCAATTGGTTTATACCTACCTCAGTACACAACAAGGGGCTATAAATTCTGCGTTGGACTGCACTGGTGCTCAACACCTCTCTTTTGGGTCCTTTGTCTGATCGGCTTTCAGATGCCCTGTGTGGCTATTTTTGCAGGTACTGTCTGGATTCCCCATGTGATTCAATAACCTAGTTCTACCAGCCTTTCACAAGCTCCGGAAATCTAATTTTTGTTTGTAGACCAGTCTCCGTATCGTACCGCGTTGTATCTTATTTCTGCTATAGATAATTATATCTTTACCACAATTTACACCTGTACATTTCTTATTTTGTAATATGTACACAAAAGTACATTTTTAGACTGACAGCACATCAATTGCACCTTTATTCTGGGCCCCGTGTGCAGCTGTGTTACTGGGATATTCGGTCTCCCATTCTGTTGTGACCCTGAACCCCAGAATGGCGAACACTAAGGCATGAGTCCCTTCCCCCATCTAATGCGTGCATGGTATTACCTTAATCATGTGATGTGCCGCTTTGTAGGCCCCAGTACCTTGGAGACGGTACCCTGGGGCATGCTCCCCCGTCTCGTACCCTTCCACTGCCACAGACTGAGGATGGAAAAGGACAGCAGTTAATACTGTTGGAATGAATGCATATGAAATACCACATTGCACCCTGGACGTGTCCCACATCCCACTGCAATGTCCTACACCTTCCAGGGGGATGGGTTTCCTTCAAAGTTTCCTTCTTAAACACTGATCTGGTGTCTTACTGGAGCTGTATGCTGCTCCCTGGGTACAGTTCAGAACACAAACTTCTCGAGCAAGCACTCCCACCAGTCTTATGATGTCATCCTGCTTCTGATGGAGACAGTCCTTGCCCATGCCTTTCTCAGAAACAAGCATTTGCACTGCAAAGGGTCCCACATTTGCTTAAGTTAGAGCTATTGGCATTGTAAATTCATAACTGGACTATCTTTGCCGCATAGATTGGTCAACCCTGCCTCATAATTAGTTCTTTTCCTGCCACGTAATTCCAGTGACCCTTCATATAGCTAAAGCACTTCCATTTACCTTCTTCCTCTATCTGCTGCCAAAAATGAAAATGTTGCCATTTAGTATCCCAACCTAAATCTGCCATGCTAGTTCCAAAAGAATACCACTTTTTCTATGCCACCATTAGAATTGCTGGCTGGCTAACACAATCCTCCCAAAAAAAGCCACAAAAAAGCCACAGAGGAGTAATGAGAGGAATAAGCTAGAAGGGTCACCCAAACATAGCAAGAGTGTTCAACCAGTCATAGTGTGATGAGGATGTAACGTTGGCCTGAATCATGGTCATTATTGCAGTAAGGAGAGATTAATAAAACATCTACAATTATCATATAAACCTAATAAAAACATTTATCAGAAATAAACTTTGGACATTAGACTGTAATGCTCAGAACAGCCCCTAAAGGACACCACAATGAAAATAGCATTTATAAGAAACATGGTCATGTGACCATATAGTTAGCCCCTAGAGGGCAAAACCACATGAAGGAAAATGACTCAAAGTAATGCAATGTAACCATATATTTACAGTGCAACCATATATTTATACCCTAAAAGGCATACTGCATTACACATTTTCAGGGCTAGCAGGCCTGCTAAATGATTTTACAATCGACCCTTAAAACACAAACCACTCAAATTTTAAAAGTTCCAGCCATGAGAGAGATTAAAAAGACACTACATGGTAGTAGGGGTTATTATTTTGGGGTCCCCACTAACCTAGTGTGGGGACCCAGAGATGATGTATACAGAAAGAGTGCATCATGCTGAATGTTTTGGAGGTGCCCCCATTGTCGGAGAACCACCACAGGCTGAGTTATGAGCAAAAATATTTTGTACAAGAATGCCCTGCAACTCATTATGGGATGACCGAGTGCAGTGAATATTCCAGTATGTTAACTGTAACGCTCAGAACAGCCCCTAGAGAACACCACAATAAAAATAACATTTGTAAGAAACATGGTCATGTAACCATATAGGTAGCCCTAGAGGGTATAACCACATGCAGACAGAATGGCAGAAAGCAATGCAGTGCAACCATATATTTAGCCCCTAGAGAGCATAGTGCCTTACACGTTTTCAGGCCTAGAAAGCCTACTGCAATACTAAGGCCCTTAGAACACAAACTAATCCCAGCTGTAAAACAAATGTTCCAGCCATAGGAGACGTAAAAAGCCACTGAATAGTCAGAGGGGTTATTATTTTGGGGTCCCCGCTAACAGAAAGAGTGTATTGTGCTGAACGTTTTGATGGTTGTCCCATTGTCTTAGGACCACCACAAGCTGAGTTATGGCCAAAAATGTTTTGAAAAAGAATGCTTGCAAAGCATTATGAGGTGAGTTTTCCTGAGTACTGTGAATATTGTAGTATCGGCTGTCCCGCTGTGCTGGGAGAGACCCTTTGTGGGTTTCTGTGATTTTAATAAAGCATTTATCAATTACAAGTGTTTTTGTGAAAACTATGGCAAACGAAGGGGAGAGTCAAAAGTAATGACTCTGATAAGGTAACAGTGTGAACAATACAGTCGATGGAGTTCACGCAGTTGGCGCTGTGAGTACCATGGAGCATGCAGGTAAGAGACAAAAGAAACAAATTGTTTACCCACAGAGAAGTATTTCGCCAATCATGCAATAATCCAGGTTACAGGGTCAGTCTGCAAGGTGGTAACAAAACCGCACCAAGGTGGGAAAAACTTAAAGCATTTACCAATGACATCAAGGGATTTTTCAAAGGGAAGCCCATGAACGAGTGAAAGTGTTGAGCGTGGCTAAAAGCCCACAGATAGGTAACAACAGATCGGAAAGCGCTTGCGTGCTCGACCTAAAAAGGCAACAAAGGTGCCCAAGGTCCAGTGACCCAGTGGCTACATTTGGAGGTTTTGGAGCCAAGGGATGGTATTTTACACTGAAAAGAAAGTGAGTGCATTTAAAAACATGATGATCACACTGAGTGAAACTTGCAGTGTCTGTCTCATCACGTTTCTGCACAGACAGATCTCTGAGGCCTAGAAAATCGTGGTGCATTGCGTTCCCCAAATACAGATATCTTGCATTCAAAACAGATGCACGTTTGCAATGGTTGCTCCCTCGATCTGCCTTTGTAAAGGCAAGGATATTGTTTCAGAAAATATTGGACAGAAATTTCATTTTAAAAGTCTGCTAATAACCAGAGCACAGCTCAAAGCTATTTCTCCTCCATTTCCTTGACTTCATGCAGCACAGGAAGCATGTGTCTCTGTATTATACTTTGGCCTACTGAAAAGCATTATATTTTATTTAAATATACTGGATAGAACTATATTT
Organism: Pleurodeles waltl; assembly: GCF_031143425.1. Lineage (NCBI taxonomy): Eukaryota > Metazoa > Chordata > Amphibia > Caudata > Salamandridae > Pleurodeles > Pleurodeles waltl. The sequence goes on along the minus strand of NC_090440.1, from coordinate 544,366,915 downwards.
TACTTGACTGTACGGGCTCTGAGCCCTACAGCACACATAGTTGCTGTGCATAAGATATAATAACAATGATCATCTCATTCAGTCCTCAATCTGAAGCTTCGCATGCATCAGGGACAGGATTCACAAATACATTTGTAAATCTACTACCTTGCATAGGTGCAGATTTCCAAATTTTCCAGGTTTCCCAAAGTGCTCATGGAAAGGTTTTGTGATTTTGAATTACATCTGTGTAGAGTATGTTCTGCTTGTATAGCTGTGACACAGCTTGCTTACCCAAGGGTTGCTGAAGGTAATCCAGTGTTTTACCCGGTCCCCAAACTTCTCGAAGCACAGATTGGCATACTCGTTGAAATACTGAACCATGCTGATGTTCTGCCAGCCGCTGTGTTTCTCTTGAAGCACCTATGTGGAAAAGCACAGTGGAATAAGAACATGATGGGGAAGAGGATTGTTGCGCAATTATAGGTCGGCTGGTATTCCCCGGAGGATGGTGGCGAAGGGGCCCAAAGAAACTGGGGCTGAGTTCCCAATACAGAGCTATGAATCTGAACTGTGACTTTGTCTTTCTACCTGATAAACATTGATTATTAAAACAAAACTTTGGCTGCACTAGAGGCATGATCCTCTTCTGACACTTGTCGAGCTAGACTGCATAGTACCTGCTGTCTCTGGTAAGTGATTGGTTACTGTCAACCTTCAACATTGTATCCGAAAGAGCAGAGCTGCAGCTTTTAGAATTGTAGTGGTTTACCACTCCCTGCTCTGGACACAGTAAATTTCAAGGCTATCTCAAAACAAACTGCAGCCACAAGGGGCCTTGTGGCTCTGGAGCTGAGAGATTCCCGGAGGAGCACTGGCTTCTTAACACTTCTAAGTGGATTTAGAGCTTTCCAATGCATGGAACTGATGGTATGAAAAGGCCTCAAAGACTTCAGTATAGCAGCAGACAAAGGTAGTGTCAGTGCTTTGATCTCTTGAATTCCATTTTTATGTGTATTCCTATGTGTAAGGTAATGCCTCCTTGGCATGGTTACCCCCTAACTTTTTGCCTTTGCTGATGATAAGTTATGATTTGAAAGTGTGCTGGGACCCTGCTAACCAGGCCCCAGCACCAGTGTTCTTTCGCTAAACTGTACCTTTGTCTCCACAATTGGCACGACCCTGGCACTCAGGTAAGTCCCTTGTAACTGGTACCCCTGGTACCAAGGGCCCTGATGCCAGGAAAGGTCTCTAAGGGCTGCAGCATGTCTTATGCCACCCTGGGGATCCCTCGCTCAGCACATGCACACTGCCTCACAGCTTGTGTGTGCTGGTGGGGAGAAAAAGACTAAGTCGACATGGCACTGCCCTCAGAGTGCCATGTCAACCTCATACTGCCTGTGGCATAGGTAAGTCACCCCTGTAGCAGGCCTTACTGCCCTAAGGCAGGGTGCTCTATACCACAGGTGAGGGCACATGCGCATGAGCACAATGCCCCTACAGTGTCTAAGCAAAACCTTAGACATTGTAAGTGCAGGGTAGCCATAAGAGTATATGGTCTGGGAGTTTGTCAAACACGAACTCCACAGTTCCATAATGACTACACTGAAATCTGGGAAGTTTGGTATCAAACTTCTCAGCACAATAAATGCACACTGATGCCAGTGTGCAATTTATTGTAACATACACCCAGAAGAGGGCATCTTAGAGATGCCCCCTGAATACCAATCTGACTTCTAGTGCAGGCTGACCAGTTTCTGCCAGCCTGCCACACACCAGACATGTTGCTGGCCACATGGGGAGAGTGCCTTTGTCACTCTGTGACCAGGAACAAAGCCTGTACTGGGTGGAGGTGCTTCTCACCTCCCCCTGCAGGAACTGTAACACCTGGCGGTGAGCCTCAAAGGCTCACCCCTTTTGTTACAGTGCCCCAGCGCATCCCAGCTAGTGGAGATGCCTGCCCCTCCGGCCACTGCCCCCACTTTTGGCGGCAAGGCTGGAGGATATAATGAGAAAAACAAGGAGGAGTCACCCACCAGTCAGGACAGCCCCTAAGGTATCCTGAGCTGAGGTGACCCCTGCCTTCAGAAATCCTCAATCTTTAGTTTGGTGGACTCCCCCAATAGGATTAGGGATGTGCCTCCCTCCCCACAGGGAGGGGGCACAAAGAGGGTGTAGCCACCCTCAAGGACAGTAGCCATTGGCTACTGCCCTCCCAGACCTAAACAAACCCCTAAGTTCAGTATTTAGGGGCTCCCCAGATCCCAGGAAATCAGATTCCTGCAACCTGAAGAAACAAGAAGGACTGCTGACCTACAAGCCTGCAGAGGAGGACAACAACAACTGCTTTGGCCCCAGCCCTTCTGGCCTGTCTCCAACTTCGAAAACCTGCTCTAGCGACGCATCCAACTGGGGCCAGCGACCTCTGAAGCCTCAGAGGACTGCCCTGGACAAAAGGACCAAGAAACTCCAGTGAACAGCGGCCCTGTTCAAAACCAGCTACTTCTTTGCAACAAAGCAGCAACTTTCAAAGGCTGCACGTTTCCCGCCGGAAGCGTGAGACTTCTCACACTGCACCCGACGCCCCCAGCTTGAGATCCAGAGAACAAACACCTCAGGGAGGACTCCCCGGCGACTGTGAGCCCATGAGTAACCAGAGATGACCCCCCTGAGCCTCCACAGCGATGCCTGCAGAGAGAATCCTGAGGCTCCCCCTGACTGCGACTGCCTGTAACAAGGGACCCGACACCTGGAACCAACACTGCACCCGCAGCCCCCAGGACCTGAAGGAACCAAACTTCAATGCAGGAGTGACCTCCAGGCGACCCTCTGCCTAGCCCAGGTGGTGGCTGTCCCGAGAAGTCCCCCCTGTGCCTGTCTGCACCGCAAGAGTGACCCTCGGGTTCCTCCATTGTTTCCTACCAGAAACCCGATGCCTGCTTTGCACACTGCACCCGGCCGCCCCTGTGCCGCTGAGGGTGTGGTTTGTGTGCCTACTTTTGTCCCCCCAGTGCTCTACAAAACCCCCCTGGTCTGCCCCCCGAGGACGCAGGTACTTACTTGCTGGCAGACTGGAACCGGAGCACCCCTGTTCTCCATAGGCACCTATGTGTTTTGGGCACCTCTTTGACCTCTGCACCTGACTGGCCCTGAGCTGCTGGTGTGGTAACTTTGGGGTTGCCTTGCACCCCAACAGTGGGCTGCCTATGCCCCAGAACTGAGACTTGTAAGTGTTTTACTTACCTCCTAATCTAACCTTTACTTACCTCCCCAGGAACTGTTGATTTTTGCACTGTGTCCACTTTGAAAATAGCTTATTGCCATTTTTACAAAGACTGTATATGATATTGCTTTTATTCAAAGTTCCTAAAGTATCTAAGTGAAGTACCTTACATTTAAAGTGTTTACTGTAAATCTCGAACCTGTGGTTCTTAAAATAAACTAAGAAAATATATTTTTCAATACAAAAGCCTATTGGCCTGGAGTAAGTCTTTGAGTGTGTGTTCCTCATTTATTGCCTGTGTGTGTACAACAAATGCTTCACACTACCCTCTGATAAGCATACTGCTCGACCACACTACCACAAAATAGAGCATTGGTATTATCTAATTTTGCCACTATCTTACCTCTAAGGGGAACCTTTGGACTCTGTGCACACTATTTCTTAATTTGAAATAGTGTGTACAGAGCCAACTTCCTACACTATGACATCGAGTTCATTCTTTGTATGGTTGAGGGTCTGTGTGAAGTCACTAACATGTTTTGGCTTTGATTGATTTTCACAGAAAACGCTGAGGTGATGGTTGCTAGTAGGAGAAGGTTTGGATCCCTTTCTTTTGTCCTTTGATGTTGGAACTTGCCAGCAGTCTCTTCTAGAGGTGAAAAGATTTGGCTGCAAACTAAACACAAATCTTTCTCCAAGGACTCAAATCACAGTTGTAGCTTTCCCTTGCGCTTAACTTACAAGTTTTACATAGTTTAACATCAGATGGTCAGATTTAAGCAGTAAGTGGCTTTATTCAGCCCAAGCTAGGCTAGGGCAGGAAGCTGTATTTGGGCCTCACGAAACAGCTGGCAGGGAGTAACAAGTTGCCCAGAATACTCCTTCCAGATTGCTTTTCAGGGATTGGGTATCATTCATAGCTCTTCCAAGAGCCTTACATTGGCTCCCTATTTCAGCCAATCTCATTTAAAGAACTCAGTATTGCACACCAGCACATTTATGAACAAAGCCCTACATTTTTTGTCAAAAACCTTTTCAAATACTCTTCAGGTTGTGCCTTTTATGCCAGACACTGCTTTTAATACTAGGCTTTAAAAGCAATAGGGCTTCATTTTGAGTGGCTTGGTAATATGGCATGGTAATACTGCATTGTGTAACAACAATACTGCAAAGGTATTAGAGCACCTTCACAGAGCTGTTACAAAGTGTGCAGCTGGATTGCAGAATAATATCCAGGAATCAGTGTTGTATCAATGTGTTGTGATCTAATGTGCATTCTGTTACCGTGGTAATGGATTCCACCTTATTGTCACCTCCAGGATATCACGGACAAAATATCGACAAGGTTAGGATATTGGGATAAGTACTTGTTTACTTTGCTGAACACCACATTTGTGTACCTTGAAGGTACACAGATATGGAGTTAAGAACAGTATATATATACTTACCTATCTGCACAGGTCATTAATAACCAGCTATGGTTCAGACTTCAGCCCTCTGCAATGTAAGCACCTTGTCTAAGGGGCATCATGGAACTGGTGAGAGATACTCACAGGACATGAGGGAGGGTTCTGAGAGTGTCACTGGGAATATATTTACAATGTGTATGGTGTTTAGTCCTTGGAACTATAGATAAAAAAAGTAGAATATATGTACTCAGCTCACAGCTACCATGCTACCCTATCAGTAAATATTTCACTCCAGAATAGAGGCTGAAGTAGAAGACATGGGCATGCAGGTATCATGGAGAGCACACGTGTCTTTTGTAAAGTGCTTGCGCCTTTGTTCTTGGCACTGCATGATTAGCTCTTACTCTGCTATCGGAGAGAATATACTAGGAGTCTTAGATGCTGAAAGCATATTATCAAACTTACGTTTTTCACGAAGCGTTAAAAATTTGGAGCTTGAGGTAGCTTTACATGGAGACTGTTCCAGGATGCAAAGCCACAATAAGGGAACTACTGCCACCTCTGCTATGTGATCAGTTATAGGTTGGTTGGCAATCCCAGTGTGGCCGGTAGCTGCAGTAGACTACCCATCAGGATTATAATATTTACATAAATACTAAGGTTCTGGAGTTTCCACCCACACACAGCTCTCAGCAGGCAAAATGTCCAGGTGAAAAACACCCACAAACGGGATAGCATGCCGGAAATATGTTGTAATCACACTAAAGCATGGATATTTCAGATGGTTTTCTATATTACGAGACTGCTCTGTTTAATATGAAGCTCCCATCACCAGCCAGCCGCAACTGTCACTGGCAGAGAACCCACGTTCTATCCATTACCACGGTAACAGAATGCATATTAGATATCAACACATCCTCCTCCTTTAAATTTAAAATATACACAGAAGAAAGGTTTAAGAAAAAAAACTATAAACAAGAAGAGCAAACAAAAAAACAAATAATAAAATAAATATATATGTTTAAAACACTAAAATAACCTAACATGGAACACTGTACTATGAATAACAATACTTAATTCATTGCACATAATCTGATAAATGTTTAGGAGGTTTCCTCACTCTGGTGGTTCCACAAGACAATTTGCTAACGAAAGGAGTCGGACTTGCACGCATGGGTTCGAATCCCATCCTCGTCGCCAAATTAAGTTGTAATCACACTGAAGCATAGATATATCAGATGGTTTCCTTTATTGCGAGACCGCTCTGTTTAATGTGAAGCTCCCATCACCAGACAGCAGAAACTGTCACTGGCAGAGAAATTTAGTTGTTGTTAAATGGTTGATCTTTTCTATTCCTTCTCCCAATCACTTTCCACATGGTAAATTTATAATTATTGGTCTGACTCCAGCAGTCTCTTCCCTGCTTTTCCTCTTAGTGATCTACCGTGAATAAATATTCTGCACGATTAATGACTGCAAGTGTTCACCAACCTGTGGAAGGTCCCAGTGGTAGAGGGTCACAATTGGAGTGATCTTGTTCTCCAAAAGGTTGTTTATTACATCATCATAGAATTTTATCCCCTTCTCGTTCACATGGTCCGCTATGGGCAAAAAAGAGTTAAATATTTACAACATTCCACTCAATACCTGGAGATATTTTCATTTGTTAATAATTCTATTTCATATTATTAGGTTATAAAGTGTGCAATAGAATACAGAATACATTTACATATTTTTTATGTTATTGTCACTTACTAAAAGTAGTTTTGAGGCCGTCTTTACAGAAAATTATTTTGCTCTTGCATTAATGTCTCACCACACTGTACTGAACCTTCTCATGCATGCTGTATTACACGTTTATGGCACATTAACCACAAAGGTATTTAAAGAGCAGCACATTTAACAAAAGGGAAACTAGCAATGGCAAAGCCAATAGATTTCACCTGTGCAAAATCTATTGTCTGTCAATGTTTGGCCTAAAATAAAAATAGAAAGCACCATGACATAGCCATCATTGACTGCGTCACAGGTATTTTTTTATTTTACTTTAAACTATGTTTCACAACAGCCCATGCTGCTGTGTAACATGTAAAAAAACACAGCGTTCGAAGGTTGAAGGTGGTGAAGCAGCACAAGGGAGGAGGGTGAGAAAGACATTGAGTAAACTAGGGGTTGTAAGAGGAGGGCGCGGGAGGAGAATGAAACCACAGGGAGGTTGAGTGGGTGTAAACGACATTGGAGAGTGGGGGGCTGGGGTTTGTGAAACCAGAGGAGCAGGTGGGACAGACGTGAAAGAGAGGGACTGTAGAGACATCCAGATGGCATGCCAAAAGTAAAACAAGCATTTACAATGCAACGGGGCTCACATTTCTCTGAGTTAGAGCTATTAGCAGTTGTAAACTCCCAACCGGACTTTTCTTGCCTCATTACATGGAGAAAAAAAACGAGTGCGATTGCACTGCTAAGCAAGCGAGATCGTGCTGTGAAAAAAGGGAAAAGGTAGTCCACAAACCGGACGGAAAACAGCGAGCCTCGTATGTTTTCAGTACTTCGTCGCTGCAATAGAGGAGGGCTAACCACTGGAAAAGGCATTACATATACATGCCTTCAAATAATGAAAGCAAGCAGATTTTAAAAGGCAAGCCCACGAACCACTGAAAGACACTGACGTGTCATGGGCGGGGCTCCGAGCCCTTTTCTAACTACTACAGTGTCTCGCAAGCGATACGCACGCACAAGCGCATGCTACGCAGGCTCGACCCTAAAAAGGAGTACATGTGGCTAGTGGAGGGATACTCGCTACAGGAAGTAGTACTTGGTCCATGCCCCATGGATGAAGGCTCAGAATCCCAGGAGGAAGCCGAAGACCAGGAGGAGTCGTTAACCAATAGGAAGACAGGAAAGGAAACTGATGTGAGAGCCAACCACTGGTAAGTAAAGGTAAGCAATGGGCAGGCTCTAAGCCCCTATTAAGAATTTTATTTAATTACATGAGATTTTGCGAGCACGCTGCAAGCACTGTTCATGCAAAACCAAAAAATGAGGATCATAGCAAGCCGAAGACTAAGATGGCAGCTGGTCTCTCTGTTCTCCTGGTTGTTTCTCATCTGGTATAAGCAGGGCCACTGGAATTATACAATTGTGCAGCTGCAATATTTTTCACATAATTATGGATTTGCCACATAATGCATCATCATCTGCTACGTAATCTGCAGATGTTAACAAAAAAATGTACCTAACTCAAATGGTTCAAAAGTTACCAAAAACACATCCACACAAGTTGCCACGAAGCGGAAGACCCTTTGCAAAGGTTCACTGTCACATTCCCTTTTGCCATAACCACGCCCTTCATGAATATATGGATCATAGGATCCTTGAATCCTAAGTGCCATTACAAGGACAGGGTAAAACTGGGTTAAAAAACCTACCATTACTGTCTGATTCCAGGTTTTCCCATCGGATATGGAAACTTACATATGTTGGTCTCTGCAAGCATTTCTTTAGGTGAGAATTTCGTGTGCAAAACACCGAGTCCAAATGTAATTTGCATGAAACCATGATTTCATGCAGATTACAAACACCATTTGAGCCCTAATTTGAGAGTTACCACGTCACTCGTAAAGGGGACTGCAAACTCCCAAATCTCAATGGAAAAAGCACATGTTGTTGACAATGAATTCAGCAGCCCATAATGTAATACACAGCCAACCGTGAACAACAAACTTTCAACAACACCGGCTAGTATGAAGGAGACTTCCCTTTTCTGAATGTGTGACATTGTGTTTAAAGTACATTTCGGATTGTCGAGAAAGTCTCTGTGCTAGCATATTAGCTGGAGTCCAGCTGCATCCCACATTTATAGTAGAAACTACACCAGCAATCCAAGGCAATGCTCTGATACTGGGAGGTTGGGCAGTTGATTATGGACATGACAAGTCACCCACGGTGGGAGACTGTAAGGAAAGTGATGTTTCCTTCACCATCCTTTTATCACTATTCACAACCACTGGGGTCGAGTGACAAGCTGTGCCCCAAGAAAAGAAGAGTGCCAGCATAGAAAGTTGCATAAATAGAAGAATACATACTTGAGGGGGCTTGTGATGCTTGATAAAATGTGTTGGCATCAGCCTGTCCTTTAGTATTTTAATAGGAGTACGAGCTTAATACATTTTTGCAATGGGAGCTCTATTTGGCTTACCTGGATGGGAAGAGATTTTTGTAGCATTAACCTATTCATAAACTAGTCATTTTACTATATCTCTTTAGACACATAAATCCCTATTATTCGAGTTGTGGGTAACGAAATAGTTTATAGTATTATTTAAAACTTTGTTTTCTAGGTAGAATCGAAGATCTACTTTTGCATACACCATATGCAAGCTGTTCTACCAGAGCTTAAGGGTGCTGCCTGATTTATGTGGAATTTAGGAATTAGTTTGGGAAGAAAAGAATGGAAGAGTTTGAAGAACCGTGCTTTCTGCATATGAAATCCTGTAGGGCTCGTCGGTACAAAAAACCTAAATCTCGCTTACCTTCTTGGCTGAAGGTTCGGTTGAAATTGGCAGGTATATACCCCTGATTCCCATTCAAGAGCAACAATGACTTTTATGATCTTTGACATTTAACTGTAAATCAAGAGTTTCATAAAGGATACTTTCTGTGGGCTTTGTTGGCTAATAGATGTGCCTTTTGCAAATACGTTTGATTTTGATAAATGCATCACGTTAAGAAGAACTGCTTTTTCTTGGCATTTAGAAAGCCTAAAGGGTTTGTGTGTAATACTTTCATGTTGGTGTTTCCTCCTCGTTGAGGCGTTTTCTCTGAGTCCAGGACTTCCAGGTGTTATCGTGTGTAACCTCTGCTGGATACTGTGGCTTACTGCTGGCTTCCTGTTGCACCCAGACAGGATAATTACATGTATCCCTTTGTGCGCGTCATTCTCACAGGGTAGCAAAGTTGAGAAATTAAAGTTTACTCCAGAAAGTGGATGTAGATTTTGAACTCGGTTAAAGTGGGGTACAGTCATCGAACGCAATAAAACCTAACAGTTATGTATGTTGCATTTAGAAGAAAACAGTCTATGGTTACAGAGATAAATGTAGGTTGGACATTAATATTAAACAATCATAAAGAAATTAGAAGGTCCTGTCATTTTCTGGGTCTGAAATACTATTCAAAATGTTATTTTACAGCGTATGTGGTTAGGCGCTAGAATCCAATTAAGAAAGTCTATGAGCAATGTTCTCCTATGCGGGCGATTTTGACGACTCGTACAGAAGTTAGGGCCCCTCATTTCTTAACTACAAGTTCTGCTACCATGCACTGGTCACTAAAGTTTAGGTACAAGACAAGAGGCTTCTATTACAGGGCAAACAGGTGCCTGCCCTATGTCCTAGCGTGTCTGTTGTCTAGCCTTTGTCAAGGAAGGCCGTTTAGCGGATCTGAGATAATTTGATTTGATTCAATCTCGCCTTCCTAAATAGTATCCCTGCGCTACGTAATCGGGGAAGATATACCACGCACTGAGCCTGTGATAGTAGGCCACCGCCTAAGTAAGCTGAATTGCAGATTAAGATCTATAAGACAACAGGAAGGTTCTAATCAGTTTCCTGAACAGTCACCGATGGGTCCCGATCATCACTGGGAGACTTTTCCAGTGTTTTTCATTAACTACAGCAACTCTGCTGTCCCCGTCCTACTTTCTCACACCTCAGCTTGGCAGTCAATACCCTCTGTTTGATTCTAAGTACGTTGGCAGGGGTATAGCATGCAAAGATCTATCATATAAATGTTTCCATTGTGATTATAAATAGTTTTGTGACTGGGTATAGAGCTTTAATTAAACATCTCGTGTCCACAGGAAGCCATTATAGTTTAACTTTGACTGTGTATTGATGTAAGAGTGCCTCCTTCTAAACCCAGATTGTCTTGCTGCGCATTTTGTAATAGTTTGAGACGCTGTCTGATACATTTTTGGGCTCCAAAATGTGTAGTGTTGCACTAATCCAAGGGAGTGATAAGGGCTTGACGTCCTTTCTGGAGGTTTGATGGATAAAGGGGTCTTTCCTGTTACATGGAGTGTTAGAAATTGGGTCTTTGGTCGGCACTCAGGTTACCCCCTGTCCAAGCAAGGAACCTTTCTCTAGTCAGGGTAAGTCACACACAATCCAAATTATCCTGTGCCTACCCTTTGGTAGCTTGGCACTGAGCAGTCAGCCTTAACTTAGAAGGCAATGTATAAAGTATTTGTGCAATAAATCATGCAATAACACAGTATAAACACCACAAAAATACACAAAACCGGTTTAGAAAAATATAGAATATTTATCTGGATAAAATAAGGTCAAAACTATCAAAATTTGATAAGTACACGTTGAAATATCACTTTAGAGAATGATAAAAAAAGAGTCTTAAGTTCTTAAAAGCAATAAGTGTCTCTTGCAAGCACAAAGTACCTGGTTTGTGTATAAATTATCCACAAGAGACTGCAGAGGAGGAGATGCGTGGAAAAAGGGGAGGTGTGCGTCTGTTTCTCTGGGCGCACACAGACGATGCGTCGATATTTTTCATGCAGCCAGGGCCTTGTGTTGATTTCCAGCACGTGGACTTGGATCCTCTTCGGGTTGCGGGGTATTTGCGCCCCCCCACCCCCGGGGACGATGCGGAGAAATCCTGGGCATGCAGGACTGAATCACTGGAGCTGCATCGATCCGGGGGGCGATGCAGGACAATTTCTGTTGCAGGGCAGGCACTGCGTCGATTCTTCTCGCAGGAAGCTGGCTGCGTTGTTCCTGCTTGGCTATGCGTCGATCCAGTGTGCTGTGCATCGAAGTTCCGGTTGCAACGCTGGTGCTGCGTCGATCTCCACTCGGGGAGCCGGGCTGCGTCGTTCCGGTTCAGCATGCAGTGATTTTCTCACCACGATACAGGCTGTGCGTCATCATTTTGCCGCACAAGGAGTTCTTTGCAGAGATGAAATCTTTTTGGACCTGAGACTTCAGAAAACAGGAGGCAAGCTCAATCCAAGCCCTTGGAGAGCACTTCTCAGCAGAGCCAGAGGGCAGCAAGGCAGCAGGGCAACAGCAAGGCAGCAGTCCTTTTCAGCAAAGCAGTCAGGTGGGTCCTTTTGGGCAGGCAGGCAGTTTCTCTTGGCAGATTGTAGGTTCTGGTTCAGAGTTTCTTCACCAGTGGTATCTTGTCCAGAAGGTTCTGAGTTGGTAGGGTCAGGGGCCCTGTTTAAATACCCAAATGTGCCTTGGAAGTGGGGGAGACTTCAAGGAGTGGCTTAGAAGTGCACAAGGTCCCTTTTCAGTTCAATCCTGTCTGCCAGGGTCCCAGTAGGGGGTTTGGCAGTCCACTGTGTGAGGGCAGGCCACTGTCCTTTGACATGTAAGTGTTAGGCCCTCACCCTCCCAGCCCAGGAAGACCCATTCAGTATGCAGATGTGTGCAGGTGTGACTGAGCATCCTGTGTTCGGGGTTATCCGAGTGAAATGCACAAGGGAGCTGTCAACTAACCCAGCCAGACGTGGATTGTAAGGCACAGAAGGATTTAAGTGTAGAGAAATGCTCACTTTCTAAAAGTGGCATTTCTAAAATGGTAATATTAAATCCAACTTCACCAGTCAGGAGGATTTTGCATTACCATTCTGGTCATACTAAATATGACCTTGTTACCCCTTTCAGATCAGAATCTACCACTCAGACAGTATGAGGGTAGGCCTAATGTTAGCCTATGAAAGGAGCAGGCCTCGCAGTAGTGTAAAACTAATTTAGGAGTTTTTACACTACCAGGACATATAAACTACACGGGTACATGTCCTGCCTTTTCCCTACATAGCACTCTGCCCTATAGGTTACCTAGGGCATACCTTAGGGGTGACTTATATGTAGAAAAAGGGGAGTTTAAGGCCTGGCAAGTGCTTTTAAATGCCAAGTCGAATTGGCAGTGAAACTGCACAGACAGGCCTTGCAATGGCAGGCCTGAGACATTGTTAAGGGGCTACCTATGTGGGTGGCACAACCAGTGCTGCAGGCCCACTAGTAGCATTTGATCTACAGGCCCTGGGCATATGTAGTGAACTTTACTAGGGACTTATAAGTAAATTAAATAAGCCAATTGGGTATGAGCCAATGTCGTCATGGTTTAAGGGAGAGAGCATATGCACTTTAGCACTGGTTAGGGGTGACCACCCTTAGGCTGTCAGGTCTAACATGGAGCAAACAAACCTTGTGGTATAAATGTTGTTTACTTGTGTCTCCATCATAACGTCTTTTTCCATAATCACCCCTAGGTCCTGAGACAGTACTGTAACGCCATGCCAGCCCCAACAAACATACCACCCAAAATAATCTGGAGATCCCAAGCCTACTACAAGGGTAGGGTGGGTGGGGGAGGAGTTTAACGAAAGGCACAGTAAACTGGTCACCGCCTTTAGTCAATGAGTTGGCTGACACAGTGTGACCTCCAGTTGCTGTAACAGAGAGCTAACGGCCACACCAGAATGCCAACTGAGTTCCAACTGACCTTTTGAGTGTAGGATAGAAAATGGCACCAGGAAACTTAATGAATAAAAGGTTTAGGGGTCTATATCTCAGACATTGATGGTTGCAATAAAAAATGTAGGTGTTAAGTGTTCCCACAGGTCCATGGTCACCCCCTAACAAAGGTGGCTCACATTGAGAGCAGAAGCACTCTAATTTAGGGTTAGGTAACAAAAAACCTGAAACAACTATAACTCAAAAACTGAAAGTAGTAGAAGAAGAATGGCTCCAACAGTTCCAAGTTTAACATGAGCAGAACACAAGAGTAGAGGTTGAAATCATATCATTTCTCTCAGTTTTGGAAAGGGATATATGCTTGTATCCTACAAAGCCCAGACAATATAGTCACCTCTTCAAAGCCACTCTCGCTGCCCACACCTGGGTCCTAGTTCCAAGGTGCACAGCGATGAATACCAAGGGGATAATGAAATCTAACCTGTGGGCACAGTGCTTCAATCTCTCCAACACATCCCTCACTCTCTTGTGATGCAGAAGGTAAATTAGCTTTAGGCTTTGTCTTAGTAAGCTATGCAGCACATGCAGTGGCTTCTGGGGAGGGTCTTTCATTGGGTTGGCCTCAATGCAGGTCCTAGAGAGCTGACATGTGGTACGTGGCTTTGTCTCCTTTGGTTAGGGCAGGGCAGTGTTCCTACAAGCTGGGCAGTGTAGCTCTTCATCTTCTGGGCAGCGGCAGCAGCTTCAGCCATCTCTTTGGTTCTAGGCTTTATCACTGCCTTGAGTCTGCTGCCTCTGGCCCTTAATTCTTTTTTGTCCGGTGCTGCAGAGATTTTTTTTTCTCAAGTTCAAAACAAGTACATAGCTATGGCGCCGGAATGCCTGTACTTTTGACAAGCTGGTGCCTTTGCATTCAGTTCAGCCCAAAAAGCGGCTTCCTGCAGTGAAGTCCGCCAGAGCTAAAAGGCAGCCTGTTGCAGAATTTAAACTTTCAACAAGTCATGGCCCCAACAGCCCCAAACTACATGAGACAAGTCTCCAAAGATCCGGTAGCACGCCCTATGGCGGGGAGCATTGAGGGTAGTAGGTGCATGGATCTTCAGGGAAGGTAGCTGTGAACAGAGTCCTTTAACTCTGAGCTCTGGGAATGTGAATGTGAATGGTCTGATCGAAAAAGTGGGTGGTAAAAGATTTCAGCTCTTATCTTCAAAACTCTGACATCCTCCTCTTCCAGGAAACTTGGACCAACAAGCCAGCTCCAATCATCGACTTAAAGTAATATCACCTTGAGGTAAAATAGGCTGCAAAGGCTGGTAGAGCCTCAGGTGGTTTGTCCATCTACATCGGATCTCACCTCCAGTTGGCAGCAAGAACTAATTGATTTAGGCATCACATGGGCTCAATGCATCGAACTCACAGATCCATCACCCTTAATGCCAGACAGTGATTTCAGTTTGTTAATATGCAACATTTACATCCACCCAAATAACAAGGGTAAAGTGGGGAAGTTAGATTCCCTGATAGCCCTACTTAAATGGTTACAGCAAGGCTACCCTCAAGCCTCTCTGTTTCTCTCAGGAGACTTCAATATGCATTTATTCCAAAAAGATCCTTCAACAAGCATGATCTCTGCAATGAGCCTCGTGTATAATTCCACAAGCCCTCACACCCCCTACCGGAGTTGACCACCAACGGGGAAGCATGTGCCCTGGCCCTGGCAAACATAGGTCTTTACACACTTAATAGGGACATCGCGCAAGACTGTGCTGTTAAATTGTCACCCAGAATGAACATTGCAACCCTAAAGTTAACCAATAGGAAAGCTGTCTGGTCTGCAAAACAGGCACATCTGGCCAGTGAATAGCTAAAGCTCCTTCAATCATCTAGATAAAAAAACAGTAAAACCTTTTGGGCCCACATTAACACACTGGAAAATGGCAGGTTTGTCCAACACACAGCGGGCATTTGTGAAGCAGACTGGATAAACCATGCCACTGCTAT
This sequence comes from Pleurodeles waltl, assembly GCF_031143425.1. Lineage (NCBI taxonomy): Eukaryota > Metazoa > Chordata > Amphibia > Caudata > Salamandridae > Pleurodeles > Pleurodeles waltl. The sequence goes on along the minus strand of NC_090440.1, from coordinate 544,351,805 downwards.
GTTCTTGGGGTCTCCATCTCCTAAAAAAACACCACCAGTTAACATAGACACCAAAGGAGCCACTGTAGCAGTTCCCTCCTTGACCACCACAGAAGGCAAATGGTTGAACGATTCTCAAGTACAGCTGACACTTAAGAAACTGTGACCAGATGGGGCCCCTGGCACAAAAGGCATTCTGAAGGCCTTGTTCAAATATGATCAAAAGTTTTAGGCCAGTCATCTTACTCCTTTGTTTAAATTAGTAATTCTTATTAACACTGCGGTATTTATTTTATTTCAGCTGTTTTTGTTTAAATATGTGTTATACTGTTTTGGTCTCATGATGGCATTATAGGTTTACTGACCACCCAGAAAGCGGCCGTTAACATAAATTACTAACTTTATAGCAGGCCATTTCATGGCACTATTTTATTTTGCTGTTTTTAGTTTAACATGTGTTTTATGTTTTTAAAGTTTTATTTCCAAGGTACCATGGCTACAAAATAGTTTCACTGATCTGTCAAACTGCGGGCCAAAAACTTAACAACAATCTGTAGTATAGGCCCAGCATCACAGGTCTCACCAGCTACTTACCATTCATAATGCACTTTAGCGCACTGGACCGGTGGATGATGTTTTTTTTATTATGCACGTTGAAGCTGCTCTTTGTATTGCTTTCTTAACTGATTTATCAAATGTTTGCACCATGTGCGTTTACTGCATCAACGAGCTTCTGATGTGCCCACCACTGTTAATAATTGCAGTGATTTTAATTAATCTGCAATAAAAAATGTATACCCTTACGATACTTTTCGAAAGAATAAATTCTACAGTCAAGGGTGTCAAAGGGTTATAGTTTTCAGTTTTACAGGTCACACACAATAAGTGAAATCAAGCTGCTGCTGGTTAGATAAAGGGCTGAATATTCCCAGGTACCCAAAGCTGGCTGTAACCACGTGCGGCGGCGGAGCAGATCACTGAGTTGGACGTGGATTGCATGTCTGAAACTAGAGATGCGTGAAACTACCACAGCTACAGAAGTGTAGGCCACGGTGCTTCAGAGGCAGAGGATCCAGACGCACAGTGCACAATCAGGGAAAAGTGAAAGATCCTTGTATTGATCACTGCACATTTTTAACAAGAGGGTCAGTAGACCCCTTATCCGGGGATCAGCTTCTACAATCCATCATACTCTCCATATCTTGGTACGTGGGATCAAGCAAACACCCCGCCACCACTGTGGGTGAGGGTGTATTTCAGATGCACCTCGAGCACAGCAGAACATTGTCTTCTGATAGTGGAGCAATCAACATATCATGGAACATCTCTAGTGGGCTTGAGGGTGCCAATACCACTGGGGAAAACACAGTCAGCTGGAAACGTCTAAAAGGAACTGACTGGAATAGGTGGTTGCAGGGTGCAAGAACTTTCGTCATTACAGGATCAGCATGTCATGGGTGCTGAATAACAAATGTAAGCCACAGGTTAACTTTTCTAACTGTTAATAACTAAGCTTAGTAGAACACTTTGCAAGGTGATAGTGGAAAAGTAGGAAACATTTTGCAGAAATAACTGCAATTGAGTGTATCGACTGAAAGATAATGTCACCTTATCTAGACTGAAAATAATAAAGATTAAAAAATTATAGTACTGCAAGTGTTACCCTTCAAAGAATTATCTAACTTTTTTTTGCCAATCTTACCATTCCCGATTTTACCATTTCTCCTTTTCAAACTTTTTGTTGGAAGGGCTGGGCCACTTAAAATGTTTTGCCCCTGAACGACCTGACCTTTCCTGTTTATTTGGGAATGGCAGCCAACCTCAAAATGAACCTACAGACTTCTGAAGAGCCTATAACTTTTATCCCTTTTCCTGACTGACAGTGGACGCCATAAATTCCCCCATCGATTTTTGTTGGGCAACTCCCCTCCTCACTTCGCTAAATATTGATGGGCAGGGCGGACACATAATTTATGGTATACACAAAATGAGGGATCTCTCATATCTGTCCTACTCCCAAATAACAGGTGTCTTCTGCTGTTCATGTAAGGCAGGGACTATTGTAGCCTCTTGTATTCTTATGGGGGCAGTGGCCCTCATGTGTTTGTTTACGGATAGCAGACCCTCTCAAAATATCCTTCTGGTAGCCACTGCTACTCCTGCATGGTTAAGATACTCAAGACTCCCTTGTCATGGCTTTGGCACCCTTTCCTCTCTGAGGGATGGGCCTCCATCTCAGTTTTTTTCTGAAGACCCCAGCCCTAAAGACTGTTTTACCCCTGAATTACAGGGACCCTCAAAACGTCTTCCGTTTTTGTTTGACAGAGCTCATTGTTGAATCCCAAAAATGACAATAATTGTGATATTTATAGGTAGAGCGAATGGACAATCAGACGATACCACCAGCACCTAACCCTCACTTTGACTCCCAGAAAAACCCACATATCTCCAGCAACACAAACTAACCAGAATGTTCAAATTACTTCCAAAGGGTTCTCCCAGCTGGCATAGCTGCGAGCAAAATGATGTGATGCCAGCAAGTTAATTCTGTTATATAGGGCACAGAGGACAGATGTACCAAAGCGCTCTTTCAGTTTCCAATATCTACATGTATCCCTCAGACAGAATTCCCAGGACCCAGCTCTATTGTATCCCAACTGATCCAAGGGGAATTCTAGAGGTTTCATTTGATTGATAGAAGAGGGTTGCAGAGGCTTTGACAATCATATTTCCAGCTGGGGCTCAGGAGGGTGGCATGAGGTACCACTGAGTATGCTCAGTTACATAATGCACACACCAGTAAAGGGTTCCCTACCAAGTGAACAGCATGGGGAGTGTTAGCTTATATCTTTTAATCTCCTATATTTCTGTCCCTTGTATCGATTGGGGTGTTGGAGCCATACTAGTACTTAAAAAAAAAAAATTAACAAAGGTGAATAAACAGCGCAATGCAATGTGGTAAAGTTATTATGGTTTCAGAAATCTAGAGACACTGGGTTCGCTTCCAGAATGTGAAGAACCTAGGAATCATTACAGATGTTTTTAACTTTAAATGTTTGAGGCTTGACATCTGTCCCTTCTGCTCAACCTACTGATTTGCTCTGGTTTTCATACATCTTACTTTGTGGAGAGATAGCATAGAGATACCTGACATACAGACATCATGCCATCAATTTTGCCTCATGTCCCCGCACATACTTATTGTGCAACTAATCAAAGCACCTAGGAACAGTCTATGTGGCTATAATGACGAGAAAAATCCAAGGCTTGTTTATTTCATCACATAACTTGTAAAAATCTCAGCTTACCTTTGATTCCACTGGGGATCAGCCGTGGCCATGAAATGGAGAACCGGTAGTGATCAACTTTCAGCTCTTTCAGTAAGCCAATATCTTCCTACGGAAATAAGTGAACAGTGAGCCCTTAGAAATGCTGTAAAGCAAGTCAAAGCATGTGTATAATCTCGAAGTTTACTCTTGGAGATTTTTCCTGGCACCGATGATCTCACAGATGTGCTCAAACTTTGTCTGTCCAGAAAGGAAATTTCACTTGTCATAGGAGTCCATCATCTAATGAACTGCAGGCACTATAAATGAATTAAAAAATGTATAAAGCACTTTGATAACCTAACAGGCACCCTGGCGATGAAACTAGAGACAGACGTATAAAGACCAATTTTTCTTTTTTAAGTAAAGTTGACAGTCAGAATCATTTACAGTCTCCAAAGGAAGGGTGTTCTAATGCTTAGCACCAAGACAGGAGAATGAGTGGCGAAATTTTGATGTTGAGTAGACGCAGGAGGTGTGCTCTAACATCTCTCTATGCCTATCCAAATTAATATCCTGACTTATCAGGAATTTGAAGGAGAATATCGAAAATCATTATAAATGTAACTTCAACCATTTTCTAAAAACAATTCTTGCTCGTATATATAGCCCTTTCCACTCTTAGTGTTCCACAAGGCACTTCAAAAATATTACACATTAATATTTCATTTAATTTGCAGTTAGGTTCCCAGAGATGCGCATACTTCTGTCCCTTTGGTGATGCACCCAGTATATATAAAGATATATTAATAATAATATTGACCACTTACATAGCACATAACTCAAATTAAATGTTATCTTGGTAAATTAATAAAAGAATATATTGTTTCTCAACTCAAAGGTTCTCTATTTCATTCTTACACTTGGAGCATTGTGGACCCTTCCATGGATGAAAACTAAAATACATTAACTGGCATGTTAAAATGATTTATGCTTAATGGTAGCGGAACTGGCAGAAAAGTAATGGTATTCTTGTATTGACCTTGTAGAGACAAAAGGTGGAACTGACTTTGCTTAGGTTCAGAGCAGCAGTTTACTTTCTCACTCCCACTCAGTCTAGCTCGCTGAATCAATGATAAAGCAACTTATACCAATTAGGAGCGGTGTCTACAACTACTGTAAAAACGCTAGGCCAAGGTCTGACCAGGAAATGTTTCTTATCATTCCTTATTGCTGCAGCTTTGGGGCTGTTTTCTCCTCTTCTGGTAAGGTTCCCTGTTAGCATCTTACCTTCACCTTGTAGTATCCTTCACATGAAGAGTCTGCTGTCTCGTTCATAAACACCTTTCCCTTTTTATGGGTGAACACATCCCAGATACTCTTCCCTTTGCCATCTTTGTCCCATGCGCCTTCTGTTTGGAAGGCAGAGCTGCCGACACCCCAGGAAAATCCTGTGAAAGACAAAGAGGGAACTGAAGTTCATGGGCATCAATCAAGTAGATGTTTAATTGAATCCACGTTCAAGGAGTGTTGTCTTCTATTCCTTTACACAACATCATTTGGTGGATTTCCCCATTTGCAATCAAAAACCTAAAGTCCACCACCCAATCTGGCTTCCGTCCCTTGATGCTTCCAGTTAGATGGTGTACTAATAGATCACAGTTCTCTATCTCTTCACCTACGTATCTGAACATCTATCCATCATCAACACATCTGTCCATGTTGGTTCCCCATCTGCCCATATGCGTATCTGTATGTCCATTCTTCAATATAGAATTATCTTTGTCCATCCTTCTTTCTATCCACCATTCTTGTAACCATGCAACAATTCTTCTGTATCTCCTCAATGTTTCCTATGCAGGCAACTAATTGTAGTTCCTAACTACTTCTAGAGAGGAATGTTTATTTTTCAGCCATTGTGTTTCTCACAGCATTGATTGTGGCAAAATTACTAACGGAGGAGACACCTACCTGAGGGAAATGCTCCATAGTAGAAGGAGCCACGTTCCCCGCTCGACCACTGCAGGTCCTCCTCCGCTCTCACGCACTGCACCAGCAACAGTGCTTGGCACAGCACCCAGGCGCACATCCTCATTCCTTTATGCCACTTTGCCACCAACTTCAGAAATCCTCCTGGTGTGCAAGAAAAATCCAGCCTTCACTCTTACAGATATTCCTCGCTCGTGCTGTAAACTTCAACAGGTCATAGAACCAGTGCTAACTAGGGGGGACAGAACAAGATGGAGAATGATGGAATCATTATAATTAGAAAATTAGCTCTGCTAACATTTGGAGCATATTTGATGATACATAGTCTAAAACTGAAAAAATTGAGAATTCTTGGGGATCCTTTGGAATGCTACTTCAGTTAGCTAAATGACGCTCAGAATTTCGACTTCTGTAGTGCGAACTCTAAATGGCTCGTTTTGGATTGTTGACTATGTATCAGAATTCTATGTTCGAATGTCTGTAAGTATATTGATGTCTGTTGGAATGCTAGAAACATTCCGAATTTAAATGGATTGCTTTGCAACAGAGTGTATCCGTATGATGTATAGTCAGAAACAAAAATTGTGAATGAGCAATCAAAATTCCAATGAGACGTACACAGTTCCACTGGTCATGCTGCAATTGTACGCAAAAACCAGGTACTATAAGTTTGAATGACCAGTTTGAAATATAAGAGGTCCCCACCCTTCTTCTAACTCACATTCATAATTAAAAAAAATAATATTTGGAAGCACCTAGATGTCTAAAAAATGATGACAACTTACTGAATTTTGATGAATCACTTTGCCAGCATTCGTAATCTTCCTGGTTCACATTTGGAAGAAAAACATGTATCTTACCTATCGAATTTGTTAATTGTATAACTCTTCTATTATCTGTTCATGGATTTGGTAACTAGGGGATGTCTTGGCTAAATGAGAAAGGGTGCAATTAAACACATACATGAACTGTATGCTTCTATGTAGATGTGAATCGTTTGGCTACTCAAAGTGAATGTTTTTTTTGTTTACCTGAAAACTACCCATTTCAGTCCAGAGTGAAGAATAATTGCTCCCGCTGGTCTCGAGCAATCTCCGTAGTGCTATTTCTGTAGAAATACATAAAACAGACACAGACTGAGTGTTGCTTTCCTCAGACTTACAGCCTTGTAGTGTTGGCTTCACCTTTGCCTTCTATGCATGTATTTATTGCTGCTTAATGCCATTAATGTTTTTATACTTACAGCCACGGACTGGAATCGCCATCTCTGCACCTCATTATGGTAACACCGCCCTCTACCTATCAGCACCATTTGCAGGAAATACCCTGCTAATTACTTCCCATTTTACATCACTCTTCACATGTTCTATGAATCAGTGACATCAGTGATAATATCACTGAAGCATCTGAAATTACATCATTAATGACAGCACTGCGCATAGTGGGGTGCGAGTTAAAGTTGCTCTAGAGCACGAGTTATAGTTACTTATGATAACTATAACTAGTGAATTTCAGTGGTTGGTTTGTTTAAAATGGTATGTCTTAGCTGACTTGTTCACCTAACTATAACATCCATTTAACCTTTGTTTTTTCAGTGATATAATATTAATTTGCACCACATACATAAAGTATGATATTCACATTACGTTAGCTATAGGTAATGTCGTTCTCAGTTTCAGTAACTCATGTTAAACAAAAAGTTCTATGTTTGCTGTGGTTTTTCCTTTGTCTTGTTTAAGGAGCCAAACTGCAGTAACTAATTAAAATGTTTCAAAATGTTTTGGTTTCTGTAAGAATTGTTTATCTATATGCGTTCCATAGAGAGTGAATAGTGAATTTACACATCTGTGCCTGGGACATTCTGATCATGATGTATCATCTTGTTACAAGATATCTATTGAAGGCCACCCAGCAGAAAACTTCCATCGTGCAATGTCTGGGAATAAGACTGAAAATGTCTTATTGTGAAATGTTAGATTTTGATTGGTTCTCTTTAGGGGATCCGTGGGAAGTCATTCTTCACTCCAAAGAACTTTATGATTTAAATGTGCACTGCTGAGCTAGTTAGATTTAGAGACCCTTTCCACTTTCTAAAAATTCAATGCTTTCTCTGCTCCTGCTCAAAGAATTACAATTCTGAGGAAATCCAGTCTCATTTACTTGACTGAATCGTTATTCGATTCTGCCTTTCAGAGGCTGTAGTTGCTGATACCTCCTACTTGACTTCTCTCACTGATATCCTAATTTCCTCTTAGCTTAGCATATTAGGGAATGATCCCTTCATAGAAAACTGAATTTGCTCAATTTTGCTGTATGACAACTTTTAGTATTTTGTTTGTATTTGCTAATTTTGAATTGATGTGAATTAATTACTGTACTGACCAGTTATCTTTGATAACCGTAAATGATTTCAGTTTGTAACTTTCATGGTTTGAAATCTACTACTCTCTGTCATCTTTGAGGGGCCTAATGTGCTTCACCGTTATTGATGTATTGTTGATGTTAAACCTCAGCCAAGGACTAAAGGTTCATGGGCTTGAGTGTAACTTGTACTTCAGTTTGCACTAATGAATTGCATGTTGCAAATCCCATCCTGCTACAACACATCCCCAAACACACTAGTTAACTAATTAAACAATAAGCAATTGCAAGAATCCTGCAATGTTTCGCTTACAGTGTGCATTGACTACTGTTTGAATGACCCAGTTTCGGATTATCTTTCTTTAAGAGGTTAATAGTTAAGCAATGGACAGTAGTGAAACTCTACAGAGGCTGACATTATGATGTAAATTCTGCAAAATATGGAAAATAGTTCACAGGCCTCTGCGAAATATGAATTTTGATACCACTGCATTTATGCAAAAAAAAATATCCAAACGTAATATATATTTTATAGATCAAATCTGTTTATTAATTTCCAAGTATAAAAACATCACATACAAACCACATCTCAGTGTGCCATTAGGCTCATACTTCGCTTACTTCATGCAAAACAATAAGAAAAAACAAGAAAGATTAAATACAAAATACAACAGCATTTCCCCGCGACTGGTTATTAGTGCAAAAATCAGATAATCTCAGGCTCCTTTATAATATAATCCTGGTCATGTGTGGGCCTCCCCCTGAAAGATCGCCCTCTATGCTCAAGTCAAATTCAGAACTCTCAAATAGGTTGGGCATGTCAATTCAGAAAAGTCCCCAGACAGAATACGCAAGTATGGTTGCCATAGTTCGTTAAAGTCCTCACTCCGATGCAGCGAGGCCAGGGTAAGCTTTTCCATAGCGAGGATAAACCAGAGTCTGTGTAACCATGAAGTCGTTTTCGGGATCTGCTCAGAACCCCACCCGGAGAGCAACAATTGTATTGCGGCATTTAAAGCTAAAGCCATCTGTCGTCCCCTCAGTGACCTCAAAGGAAAGGAGATAGGGTTGGGAAGGCCCAGCAAGATATATGCAGGGAATCGGAGAATCTGAGTGTCAAAAGCCATGTCAACAGTGTCCAGTATGTATTCCCAGTACCAGTGTAACTTGGGACAGTGCCATAATAAATGCACAAGCGACCCCCCCACCCCACATCCCCTCCAACAGAGACTGGATTTAGTGTGATCCCAGGCATGAATCCTCGTTGGGGTGTAATACCAGGAGGTGGTCACTTTATAAGCTGTCTCTGTACCTGCTGCGTTATAAGCTGTGTGGTGTGCTCTTTAAAAACACTCTCCCACTCATCCTCCGAAAGCTCTCTCCCCAACTCCTTCTCCCATCTCAGTTGACCCTTAGTCTTGGGCAGAGGGGCCTCCTCCCGCAAGAGGGCATAGAGTTCAGAAACCACTCGCCTGTCATCCTTTTTCGTGAGAATCCATTTTTCAAACGGTGTTAACGGCCTGTCAATTAATGCTCTATTGGCTGGTTGCAGGGCCCAATGTCGAATTTGATAATACATCATCCTATCCGCCTCGGTTAAACCATATGTCTCCCTGAGCTGGTCAAAGGGAATAACTCCCTGCTCATCGAATAAGTATCCGACCCTTTTACAACCTCCCTCATACCATCGACGTAATGCTTCCGGCTGTACTTCCGTACCAAAATCAGGATTCGCACCCGGGGGGGGGGGGGGGGGGGGGGTCATTGGGGACGGAACGGTAGTCAGGCCACCTCTACCAGCGACCCGGTCCCACACCCTCATCGAGACCTCTGTGACCGGGGATATGTACACCCCCGTGCTCTATGCCGACGCCTAAGCCAGGGTTCCTTTCATATGTGAAATCCGGCCACCGCCTGATCCATGAAACACCAATGCTTCTCGGAAGACGGACGGTTCCATTCCAAGAGGAAACGCAATTGTGAAGCTTGAAAATACCGTAAGAGGCAAGGGACCGCCAACCCACCCTGCCACTTAGGACGATACAGTACCTGTCGTGGTAGTCGCGCCACCTTCCCCTCCCATATGAATCTTAGAACCGCCGAATGGAGGGTCGCTAACATTCGTGGCGGGGGTTCCAGAGGAAGCGATTGAAACAAGTACAATATACACGGTAAGATGGTCATCTTAACTGCTGCCACTCTGGCCAGCCAGGACAGTTTAAGCCTCCCCCATGTCTCTAGGTCGCGCTGTACCTCCCGGGTCAATTTCGTGTAATTCAACGACGCCGTGTGGGCAACTGTGGAACTCAGCTCTACGCCCAGGTATGGGAGCCCCGAGGGAGACCACATGAAGTGGAATCGGGCCCTCAGGGTCTGTTCATGCTCAGGACTGATAAACTTGCCCATAGCCTGCGATTTTAGCATGTTAATTCGGAACCCCGAGACCCGACCAAATTCCTCCAAGACATCCATTAGCGCCGGCAGTGAGGTCATAGGCTCCGCCAAAGTAAGGATGACGTAATCCGCGTATAATGATATTAGATGCTCATCCCCTCCAAACCTCACACCCATAAACTGAGGGTTGTCACAAAGCCTCTGAGCCATAGGCTCCATATAAAGCGCGAACAGGAGGGGTGAGAGCAGGCAGCCCTGCCTAGTCCCCCTCTGGACCGGAAAGGGCAAAGAGAGCGTCCCATTAACCCGCACCACCGCTCGAGGCGCCTGGTAAATGCAGCGAATCCATGCCATAAAACCCAGCCCCAGTCCGAAGCGCGAAAGCACCTGAAACAGGCGTTCAAACCCTGTTGAACGCCTTTTCGGCATCAATGGACAAAAAGAGCGCCTCCCTACGAGAGCGCTCCATCTTATCCAATAGGTGGATCAATCTCTTGGTATTATCGCTACACTGCCTGTGCGGTATAAACCCCGCCTGATCAGGATCCACCAGGCCCGGCATATAATAATTGAGGCGGTGTGCCAAGATACCAGTAAATAGTTTGGCATCGATTTTCAGGAGGGAAATCGGCCTGTAAGAGGCGCACTCCTCAGGGTCCTTCCCCGGCTTCGGGATAACCACGATACTGGCATCCAACATGCTAGGCGTGAGGGTGCCCGTTTGACGAAAGGAGTTAAAGAGTCACACCAGGACGGGTGCGAGTTCCACACAGAAGGTTTTATAAAGCGCAGAAAAACTGGCAGGGCCAGGTGATTTCCCAGTCTGCAGTCTAGCAATTGCAGATATAACCTCCTCTGCCCTTACAGGTTGGTCTAATGAGTCTGCCTCTTTTACTGTCAAGGAAGTAATAGCTATATCCTGTAAAAAAAATTCTGGTGTTGAGACGCCAGGCTCCTCAGCCCTATATAGGCCTTCATAAAATTCCGCAAAGGCCTCTGCTATTTGGTCGCTCGTATGAGCTTCTGCTCCCGAAGGGGAGCGGACCATTTTGATCAGTGACGCTGCCCGCTGCGCTCTCAACCTATGTGCCAGCAGCCTCCCGCACTTGTTACTTCCTAAATAATACTTTTGTTTAAGGCGAATTACCGCATATTCTGCCCTGTCCCAGTCCAGCCTCCTCAACTGCTTCCTCAATTTCTCGAGCTCACGCCATATTCTAGGAGCACCAGTATGTTTATGTGAACACTCCAATGCCCTCACTCTCTGCTCTAGCCCCTCCCTTAGTTGTCTCCTTGCCCTATTGTCCCTAGAAGAAAGTGACATCACCTCACCCCTCAGGACAGCCTTCAGTGCCTCCCACAACATTGCAATACTTATGGCCCCATCATCGTTAAACCTAAGATATTCGGTAATTGCCCTTCGGATCGCCTGTACTGTTGTATTGTTCTGGAGCATCGAGTCCCTAAATCGCCAGCCCGGTGTGCCCACCCGCACCATGTCCATGTGAATCTCAAATGAAACTGGGGCATGATCCGACAGGGCCCGTGGCTCAATCGCTGAGTTTCTAACCCGGGGGAGAAGCTCCTGAGTTGCCAAGAAAAGATCCAACCTAGCATATGTTTTGGTTGCCGATGAATAAAAGGAATAGTCTCAACGAGGGGTGCGCCCTCCTCCACACATCCACCAGGCCACACTCACTCAGCCACTGCTGACCGGCATCTGACTAAGACCCCGTCTGCCCATACCGTTGGCCTGATCGGTCCATATCCCCGTCCATCACCAGGTTAAAGTCACCCCCAGCAATACGGGTCCATCAGGGGATTGGAGCAGCGGAGTCAAAGCCTGTCTTAGGAAGGTTTCTTGTTGGGAATTAGGCGCATATAGTGAGGCGATCGTAAAAGAAAAAACGCCCACTATAAGCCTCCCCTGGACCTCATGCATTTGTGATATTACTTCCCCAGGGAAGGAGCGCGAGAGAAGTATCGCCACCCCTGCATGCTTTGATGGTAGAGAAGACCAGAACTGCCTGGGGAACCACTTAGATCGCATACGATAGGTGTCCTTATGGACAAGATGCGTCTCCTGGAGGAGACATATATGACTCCCTGATCTCTCCAAGGCGGACAGGATGGCAAGCCTCTTGGTGGGGTTATTGAGCCCCCTAACATTTAAGCTTATACATTTAATAGTCAAAACCTATACGGAGGGAATCAAGCAAAGGAGCAGAATCACACCAGGGGGGCGCCCCCACACAAAACTCCAGATCACTTAAAACCCCAGGTCCAGGAGTGTCACTACAGAAAGCCAGTATCGCAGGTAAACCCAGCAACAAATAACTAACAAGCACAACAGGTGCCTACAACACAATAGTCCTCGATCCTCCAACTCCACAAGGTAAAGTCTCCACGGGGCAGTATATCCACCCATATCAAGTAACCAGGTCCATCGCCCCCGCCGCCCCGACCCTCCTCGACACACAGCATGCTGTTAGCAGCGCTGCCCAAAGCAGACCCAGACACCCCCGAGCCTCCTTCTAGGCCGAGGTTCTGGCGGCCACATTGTTCAAGGTGGATTCTCTCTCCGATCTCAGCTCCGAGGCCATTGGGCGCTGCACCTTCCTTCTCTTCTCTCCGCCAACGAGGGGGACCCTCCAACGGAAGAGCCGCCTCATCACCAGCCTCTCGGCCTATATCCTCCAGACCCAAGACACGGCCAGCCTCCTGGACGGATTTCACCTGCCGAAGCTGCTCCTCCCAGCGGAAGACCAAGCGCGACGGGTGGCTCCAGGAATACGACACGTTATGCGCTCTCAGGTGATCTGTGATCGGTTTGAATTCTCTCTGCCGCTGCAGGGTCCGCACATATAGATCGTGGAATAGCTGTAGATCATGCCCGCGGAAGGCTACATGGTGAAGATTGCGGGCCCGCTGCAGGATCTTTTCTTTAAGAACAAAGTTATGAAGGCAAGCCAGGATGTCCGGGGGGCGTCCTCCGGGGCCCCCAGCACGCCCAACTCGATGGACCCGATCCAGGACTACTTCCTGCGTCTCCTCCGGGCCCAGCAGGGAGCGGAACAAGTCCACCACGTAGGCTCCAATGTCCTCCTTTTCCGCGCCAACCTGGGCCCCTCTAATATGAATATTTTGGCGCCGGGAGCGGTTTTCCAAGTCCTCAACCGCCATGTGGAGAAGATCCTGCTGCTCACGGAGGCGGACTACCTCTTGCTGCAGTCCCGCCACCTCCTCACCACAAGGGATCTCATTATCTTCTAGCTGCGACACGCGTTCACCCAAGGAGGAAACCTCTCCTCGCAGCTCCCTCACCTCCTGCGAGATGTCCCTGCGTAGCTCTTGAATATCGCCCCTGAGCGAGTCAAACGGGGAGGTCAAAAAGCCCTTCGTTACCGGAGAGCTCTCCTCTGAGTCCGTCTCCGCCCGGCTCTCCGGGGCCCCCATCCCAGGCACCTCCTCCGGAGTGGGCCCCGATGGCAGGCGCGTTCCGGCAAGCATGTCCCTCACTGAGCGCTCACGTTTTGATTTTGCCATCGCCATTTCGCACAGACCTGGTCGCGACTCGCCAGCTCAGTCCCCGGGGGCACCAAAGTCTTCGTCCAATGCCGCTCTGTTACTGCCTCCCTGTTAGGGGCCGCACCTAGACAAGCCGACAGGAGCCACTGCTCACCAACTTGTTCAGCAGTCCACCGGTTGCAAGCAGCGATGTAGGGCCTGCCCCCAGCCTCCGTCAGGGGCCCTCGCTCCACCCATCCTCTGTCAGCCGGTCCGCGGCAAGGAGCACCGGCGCTGGGACCCCGAGTCAAGGGCACAGGCTGGGGCCCCCCACTCCTCCAGCACGCCTAGGCAACCAAGGGCCAGCGCCCCCAGCACAAATCCACAGTTCAGGGGCCCAAGAAGGGCCCCCGGGTCCTCCTACTCCCCCGGTGCCAAACTCCAAGGGCCGCCGGAGGAGTGCACGTACCGTGGCCCAGGCAGTATCCTCGGCTGAGCCGCGACCACGTCCCAGCCCCGAGGCCGAGCCCTGCTCTCCCGCGGGAGCCAGCGAAACCCGTTCCGTGCTGACGCCGAACAGCAAGTGCCCCGAGGGTGTCTGACAACTCGGGGGGAGCCTCCAGGCTTCCCCCAGGCAGGCCGCGCATCGCTGATGTGGGTCGAGGCGGCGGAGCGCTCAAGGATCCGTCCTAACGCTCCGCCATCTTGGGCACGCCCCCCGTAATATATATTTTAAATGCCATGCCTACGAAAACACATGCGTTCCAATAATAGGTGATCTGGAACATGCACAGATTCATGCATACATTCCTAGTGTGCAAAGTTTAGATTCTATGATATTACCACAGTAGAGAGGAAACACAATGTAATGCATCTTAATTCTATCCTAAAATAACAGAAGAAAACAACTGTGGCCCTCTTCAGTGTTAGTTAATGTGAGTTTAGCTCACTGCATGATTTTAACAGTTGTGTATTAGATATGAGTAACTTGTTTATAACGACTACACTCGAAACAAAAGCATAGCATACATCTTATATACATACTCGCTGGCTATAATATGCTGTTTTTTAGTTTTTATAATGTCTGGCCCATCCACAAAACAGCTGAAGATGCAACAGGGTCACACGAGTGCTCTACGAAGTAGGGCTTTAAACAGGAATGCCTCTGCATCTTTCGAAAGGTTTTGGGGTTCAGTTTCAGGGTTTTGGATCTTAGATCTCCCTGGCAAACCCACCAAACATCCCCCGGCCAGTGTTGCAGAAATGAGCAAGCTCTCAGTCTTGCAGGGGGCAGACTGGAGCACACACTGTTACAAGGACTGAAGGAGCCCACCATAGGGTCTAATAGAGATGATTATTTCCCTGGACCTTACAGCATTGGTACAGAGATGATTAGTGGATCCCTCTGCAGTGTGCCCGCAGACAGGAGGCCACTGAGTTGTGGTCTCCTTTTATGGATAACCTTTCCCCTCTGGAGGTGTCTTCTAGCACCCACTCCCTCAGTAGTTAGCTTCCTACCCCAAGGAGCCAAGGAACACTTCTAGAATTCCCCAAGTCTGTCCCTGGCTTGGCAAGGGACATGGTAGAGAGACACCCCTGGAGCTTAGTAGAAAACTCAGTCACAAGGCTGTGGGCCTCCTGTTTTTAAGAGGCTCCTGGCACACTGACCTGTGGTTTCTGCCTAGTCTTTATACCTGGATGACATAGGGAGACCCTCTCTGCTTACAGTTAAATCTGGTTTTGGTGTGCTTGTGGGGTTCCCAAAAGCAGTTCTAGTCTTAACCTTATGCCCTACAGAATCAGTAGGATGAGCTGATCGAACTTTGCCCTTGCAGGAGATGTGAAACAAACGTACAAATGACAGAGGCATTCCTTCCCAGCCAGTCCACAAAACAGCCTACCATAGCAATCCTGGCAAAGGGGAGGCACGAACAGGCTGGGGTCTGCCTTAGCACCTCAAACCGTGGTCACTTCCCGTCCTCCGGCTGCTGAGGCCTGGCTCTCTGCAAAAGGAAGGCTGTAGAATGTTCCTATGCCTTCCCTCAATCAACAAAGAACTCACCTATTAGCCATCTGCCCATAGCAGTTATCAAATAGAGCACAACACCACACTACACTGACCATCTCTCCCACGTGCTGAGGAAACATGCAGTCTCCACCTGTCTCTCAGACGGATGGAGTCAAGGACCCGGTTGAGGGGGGAATAGGCATTCCTTTTAAATAGACAGGCAAGTAACCTTGTTTTTCTCTGAAGGTGATAGGCAAAAGGCCCTGTCCCACTGGCTAGTATTAAAACAGCCAGTGTGGTCCAGCCCAGTGACAGAACAGTAACCACACTGTGGTAGAGGAGTGCACTTTGGGTGCCCCTCCTGACCGCGCTCTTGTGTTTCCATTTATTACACCAAGGGCTCCCATTGAGCACATGTGATTGTTGTGTTCACCTGGAGAAAAATCAACAGCCTTCAGAGCCCTTACTATCAGTCTCACACAGGGCAAATCCACATGTTCCCCAGAATGCAGAGTGCAGAGAATGTGGTCATGCTAATAATATGCATGCACACACTTATAACTGGAGGGCTACACATACCCTAAGAGTAACCTGAGTCTGGGTAGAGATTTATGGAGAATTGTTAGTACATGAAACAGTCACAACCTTCCTGGAAGACGCTTTCACTGATAGTAACTTACACAAGGAAAACCAACTCTGTTTCCAAAGGTTAAGACTCAGCAAAGCATTAGTGGTCATGAATAGTATGTTTGTAACATATGCCCAGGATCCACTCCTCATCTAATAGGAATCCTAATACCAGAGCACCAGTCCAGTAGTAGTAAAAGGATTTTGGGCTTCCCATGGGTTCATTTAACAGGTTATCCTGCGCGCCACCAGAATACAATATACATGTGTAAGACATCTAAAAGCATCTACTTGTTAAATGGGTGCATTCTAACTCTTACTGTTGGTGGTTTTTGTAATGTGCAGCATCTGCTATTTAGAGATCCGTGCGTGTATCCCTACCCCTGTATAGGTGACTATCTTCCAATGTTTTTTTTTATATCTTTGTTGAAATGTTGTTTTTTTTTTTTCCTCTTCTCAGATCATAACCAGTACACACATCACTTCCAATTCATTGTCACTTTTCAACATAGGATACATTGCCAGCGAGCAATTCCAGGAGAGAACAACATCACACTAGCAATCTTAGTCATGTTAATGCTCTTTAGCGTGGGGCAAAGGATCCTGCCCCCCCCACCCTGTGGCAACTGCCCCTTTCACAAGTCTTCCCTCTCCCTCCCCCTTCCTTATCCATTGGTTTCATTTGCATCAGATTGTTGCCCTTAAAAATCTCAAAATGTTTGGGGCAATCCCTACTCTCATCGTCATCTTTGGTGGCCGTGAACAAAGTCATACCACTTTGCCTTTGTTGACTTCTGCTGGAATCCCTAGCTCTTTGCATTGTCCCTTTTCGTGCCGATCGGTCATAGCATTGAAAATGTAGGCTTCCTTTTTCGAAGATATACATCGTTAGGAATCCCCAGGATCACAAATTGAGGCAGTGGTGGAATTTCAAACTCAAGATCTGCTCCAGTTCACCTAATTCTATCCACCATTATTACGGTAGGTTGTTACAGATCCATATTGTGTGCAATCTACTCCACATTTCAGACAGTTGGTGTTTGGGTCCATCACATTTTGTAGATTCTGCTTCTATTCTAATACAACTTATGCAGAATGTTAATTTAAATCGGGTGTAATCCTGCTCGGATCGCTACTTCTCTATGCATTCTGTCTTCTATATGTTACATTGTTCCCCTACCTTCCTCCCATCTGCATCAAAAATGTTGCAGCACATCTAGCATATTGTTTATGAGGGTCTTATAGGAAGACAAAATTGCCCCTTCTCCTAATTCCTCAAAGAGTGCTTTGTTCTTCAATGGGCATATCCTGGGACTTCAGGACAATCCAATACCTTTGCCTGTAAAGCATTTCTTGACTGTGTGCACTTGTAGGCCTGGGTCAAGTTATATTAATTCTGAAGGTTTGAAAAATGTTTTACATTTCCTTCATCAAGTAGGTTCCCTAATTTATATCATTAAATAAAATCCCATGCTTTTGAATCCTTTTAATTTATGTATGTCTTACAGCATACTCCCCTTACACAGTGTTTCCTTTGTGTCCTTACTCTTCCACCCAAGACAGTGTGTTGCTTTATACCAGGCTGCAAGAGTCATCTGCAAAGTCTTCACAGTTGTTCCCTTCCCATGCTGCCATATATGCAATGCACATATAAGTATGTATAATTAAGTTCATATTTCTGGCTTATAGCCAGTCATTTACTGGCAGGAGTTGGGCAGCCTAGCAGTAGGTTGTTATATCCAGTAGAGCAATTTTGCTGTTGTATACTGATCTACAGAGCATTTTTGTCACTTTTCTTGAGGTACCCCATCCCACAATGGAGTCTGCAGCATTGTCAAGTCAGAGAAATATCATTCTCTGGGGAAAGGTGTATTCCACATTACCTAGAATAATTTTGGCAAAGTGATAATTTTGAATATTGCACCCAATATTGTAAGCTGAAGGGATCTCTAGTTACCTATATCCACTTGGAGATCAACTAGTATCTTTTCACTGTTATAGATAGTTGTGCAAAGGTTAATTTTCTGTTTTGTTGTCTTATTTTATATCGGTAATGGTGAAAACTATGGGCCTGATTTAGATCTTGGCGGAGGGAAATACTCCATCACAAACGTGAAGGCTATCATGTCTGCCGTACTACAATCCCATGAAGATCATAATACGGTGGACGGGATATCCGTCACATGTGTGACAGAGTATTCCATCCACCGAGATCTAAATCAGGCCCACATGCTAATAATAGTGGCCAGTTCAAATCACTAAAGACAGTGTCCTAACGAGCTGAGCCACAGTATTAGCTGTAAGCGTAGCGAAAGAAATGTGTCCCCCAGTGAGCCTATAAAATGGTTATAGTCCCGAACAATCTCTGCCAGATGCAGAGGCTCAGTGCTGCAATTTCTGTACTGTGATACTCTTTTTTTCCACCTGCTCTCGTGTGTCTTGATGTCTTCGTGAGTGGGTGCACTTTTAATTGGTGTAGCGCAGATGATCTGCAAGCTGAGGTTTGGTCTGGTCTTGATCATCATGTTTTAACTACTTGTTGGGTTGCTATTCCAGTATGGCGTGAGGAACACAGCTGAATCCTCTCCTCTAAGCTATTGACGAGCACATCTGCCTTGAAGGTTGTACATTTAGTTAACTTTGACTTCACTGCAACTTTACACAAGCCTGTAGCAAACCTAAATGTTGTATTAATCAGAGGTGTAATCACGCAAGCTGTTTGATTTGCTTAATATAAAAACACTTTCCTAGTAAAATCGCATTGCTTCAGCTTTGGGGTTTGAGTGGAATGCATAAAGCTGGCGCTGTACGCCCATGTGTATTATTCTTGCCGAGATTTTGAAATTGTATTGGAAATGGAGAGTCTGTACATGATGATATCTCCATGGTAAAATAATAGACTTGAAACTTTGTGAAACACAAACCATAAATGTAATTGCCTTTTGATTATTACTGCCAGCTGTAAAAGGTATAGCTTCACAATTTCACTGTTTCTATGAACTCTCCCTCTCTGCTTCCTTAGTCTGATCTTTCACTCTGTTTTTGTTTGACTCAGTCTCTCAATTTCATCTCTGCATTCTGACTTGTTAAAGATTTGCTTGTGTTCTGGTTCAGGGAGTACCTGGCTTGGCAATCTGGCTACACTGACTTCCTGGTCAGCGTTTGCTGCCCTCCCAAGCTCCTCTGGCTGCTGCTGCCTCTGCCTTTTGCCTGGGATGAACTGAGAGTCTCCTGACTCTCCATTCGATGCCCTTCTCCACCTGCAGGCTCGTCCCTGCGCCTCATCTCTGGTGGTCTGGTGGCCACTCTCTGTCGCTCGTTCACTCTTGCTCTTTCTGTCTTTTCTCACTCATTTTTCCTTTTCTTTTCCATCTCTCCTCCTTTCCTCTGCCCTCTTTCACTTTTGCATTTCTGCCTTTTTTCACTCTTTCACTTGTTTTTCTGCTTTTTTTCACTCGTTTTTTCCTTTTCTTTTCCATCTTTCCTCCTTTCCTCTGCCCTTTCACTCTTGCTTTTCTGCCTTTTTTCACTTGTTTTTTCCTTTTCTTTTCCATCTCTCCTCCTTTCCTCTGCCCTTTCACTCTTGCTTTTCTGCCTTTTTTCACTCTTGTTTTTCTGCCTTTTTTCACTCGTTTTTCCTTTTCTTTTCCATCTCTCCTCCTTTCCTCTGCCCTCTTTCACTCTTGCTTTTCTGCCTTTTTCACTTGTTTTTCCTTTTCTGTTCTATCTCCCCTCCTTTCCTCTGCCCCCCTCCCGTGCCCCTGCGGCCCCACCTCCCTCCACCTTCCAGCTGACCACCCCCCCACACCCTCTTCTTAATGGCAGCCACACAGCGGGCTCGCTGCTGGTGCGCCAAAGGTAAACCCGTTTGTGCCTGTCTGTGCCTGGACGGCGCACAGCGCCAGGAACCCTGGTTGTATGTTAAATCACCCTCCTTTCCGATGCCGTGACGCCTCAGTAACTGCTGCATCATCTCCCCCAAGGACACCCACGGACCTTTCACCTGCAGGTACTGCAACTTCAGTGCCAGCCTCAACAAGCTGAAGGTACTCTCCACACACAGAGATACCAACAACCTCCACAACCCCATCAGCTGCCTGCTCCTGAACATCCGCTCCCTCCACAAACACACCACCGAACTCTTACCCCTCACAGGAAATGGAACGAAATCACCAATGAGGAACTCATCTCATCTCTTGCCAAATCCCTCCCTCCGATGACGCCAACACAGCAGCGTGCAATCTCAACGCATGGATCACCGAATGTGCTGACACTCTAGCCCCCCTCCAGCTGACATTGGCCAAATGCGTACCTAAGAAAGCCATCTGGTTCACCATCGAACTCCAAGAATCAAAGCGTACCCGAAGAAGTTTAGAGGAAAAAATGGAGGAACAGCCAAACCAGCAAAGACCTCGCCTCCATCAGAGCCGCAACCATGGCCGAAAAATAAATAACACAAGGAAGGATGCACTCCAGGAGCTCATCAACTCCTCCACACACAACTCTAAGGTATTCTTCTCAGTCAACAATAGGTTCTCAGATCCCTCCTCCGAAGCCACCAGCATCCCCGTCACAGGACCTCTGTGACAAACTTGCAACCTTTTTCCACTGCAAGATCAAGGACATCTACGACACCTTCCTCACAGAAAATCCTGGCACCGGAACCTGGACCAAACCCCTCTCCATTCCTCCCACAGAACAAACCCAGACCATCCACAGCTGGTCCACGCTCACCATGGAGGAAACAGTCAGCATCATGATCAGCTCCCACTCTGGAGCCCCCACGGACCCCTGCTCACACCACATATACATCAAAGCCAGCGCATCCATTGCCCTCGAGCTCCGGAACACAATGAACTGCTCCATCAACACTGGCACCTTCCCCAAGGACTAGAAATATGCCGAAATACGCCCTCTCCGGAAGAAGCCTTCGGCCGACCCATCAGAACTAAAGAATTTCTGGCCCATCTTGCTGCTACCCTACCTCGCCAAAGTACTGGGGAAAGCAATCAACGCACAACTACGGAATTTCATCGAGGCCAACAACTCCCTGGACAGCTCCCAGTCCGGCTTCCACAGCAACCACAGCACGGAACCAGCCCTCCTGGCTCCACCGACGACATCCAATTACTCCGAGACCATGGCCACACCGCAGTGCTCATACTCCTCGACCTGTCAGCAGCCTTCGACATGGTCTCCCACAACACTCTACGCACCAGACTCCACAACATAGGAATCCGTGAAGGAGCCCTGGAATGGATCCACTCCTTCCTCTCCGGGAGGATGCAGAGGGTCAGACGTCTGCCCTACACATCCAGACCCCCAGGAATCAACTGCAGAGTCCCCCAGGGATCCTCACTGAGTCCTGCACTGTTCAACGTATACATGGCCACTCTTGCAGCCATCGTCAGAAGCCACGGTACGAACGTTGTGTCATATGCCGAGGACACACAACTCATCATTTCCCTCACCGAAGACTCAGACACGGCCAAAAGGAACTTCCACTCAGGAATGGAAGCCGTTGCCTCCTAGATGAGAGAAATCTGCCTCAAGCTCAACTCTGACAAGACTAAGCTCATCATCTTCGGAAATGCCACCTCAGCTAGGGAAGACGCTTGGTGGCCCACATCCCTCAGCGCCCCCCATGCACCGACTGAGCACGACCGAAACCTAGGCATCATACTCGACTCCTCCCTATTCATGACCCGCCAGGCAAACTCAGTCGCCTCCTCCTACTGGCACACACTCCACACACTCCAGAAGATCTTCAGATAGATCCCAGCAAACTGTCGCAGGACAGTCACCCACGCCTTAGTCACTAGCAAGTCCGACTACGGCAACGCCCTCTACGCCGACACCTCGACTAAAAACATCAAAAAACTACAACTCATCCAGACTCCTTCTGGATCTCCCACGCCGAGACACATCTTTCAACACCTGAGGACCCTCCACTGGCTCCCGGTCGAGAAACGCAATACACACGGCAGGACCAGCCTACCTGAACCACCGCGTCTCCTTCTACACCCCCGACAGATCCCTTGCTCAGCCCAGATGGCCCTGGCCACCGTCCCTCGCATCCGCAAAACCACCGCCGGAGGACTATCCTTCACCTATATTGCAGCAAAGAGCTGGAACAACCTCCCCCTGCACCTCAGACAAAGCCCATCGCTCACCATCTTCAGGAAAACCTCAAGACGGCTCTTCAGATGAGGCCCTTCCCCTCCCCCCCAGCGCCTTGATACCCTCACGGGTGAGTTGCTGCGCTTTACAAAAACTGATTGATTGATTGATTGATTGACTATTTCCATTGTGTCAGGGTCAAGACTGATTTGCATATGGCTAGGTCCAAACTAAGGTGGCACGGTCTGCAAAACATCAATGGATTGGGATGCGGTCCTGAATAATTGCCAGTCGCTGATAGCGATTTACACCTTCCATCCTTCACTTTTTGTATTCAGTGTCAAACCACTTTGTATAATATAATATCCCAGATTATGCTGTTTCTACGCTAAACTGATTGTTCATTTAATTTTGCACATGTTATCTCTAGCAAAAATATGATTGCCAATAAAAGTGCATGGTTAATAGCACTGGCGTATATGATGTCTACTGTGCATACTCGGTTGCATCTGTGGAGAAGGTGGACCATGCCTTTGGTGGAAGTGGGCAGTGACTTCCTAAGAATGAAACAAATGAACTCCTGTAGTTCTTTCTTTTTTTTAATTTGTATTATTATTGTTATTATTTTTTACAAACCATTTTACAAATGTTTATGGTATTAGACTTCACCTGACACACTTTCCCCCATCTTCACAGACTCCTTCTACAGTGGGTACAACTCTGCTGAATTGAACAAATCTACAATTATAATCCGGCCGACATGTGGCTGTATATTGACATGCCTGGAGGTAAGTATAACATTCAGCAACTCTGTATTTTTGCTCTTCTATCACACTGCCACTGATAGGGATGCTCTAACCCAGGAGTCCTGGAGGACAGGCCGCCTCGAGGGGTCCTCAAGTGATTACAGAGGTTGGGGGTGCCAGGCTCTGGCTAAAAGAAGCATTATGCTGATAACAGTGCTTTGTTTTAGGCTGAAAAATATGAGCAGCAGTAAGTCGCTCTATAATGGGCCATCACTAACATGTTTTTCCATTTATATCCTAGCAGGGAGTTTGTGTGAAAAGGGAAGAGACTCCAAATATTCTTCAAGACCCCCACCCTACCCTCATGTCAAATAATCACACTGTGGATACATTTACATGCTAGTAAGGGCTGCCTAACCTCAATAGTGTATTTGGCAATCATGTGTTTGATTGCATTTTTAAAACAGTAACAGAATGTAACTGCATTGTTTAAATAAGTCTAGATAAATTTAAACATTGCCAATTTAATAGAATAATTGTGAAAAATTCGGAGGGGGGCCTCAATGATTTTTTTCCCCACAGGGGGGTAGGGACACGGCATTAAAACGTTTGAAGACTACTGCTGTAGCCTAGATGTTCAGAACACCACTTATAAGCATGCATATTCATTTTCACTGTTTTCAAGAGAAGAATGAAAGAAAGAAATGCCTTTAATTCAAGCATTCAGCGGTGCTTGAGCTCTTAATCCAGAAGTTAACAAATCGCCAAGTATCAGAATAGTGGTTGTGTCCTGTACAGCAAGTAGCTGACATTTCTCAAAACGAAATATACGGATGTGTCATGTCAGATGTGGAGTCTCAACAAGCCCATAGGCAATGTACAATGAAGAACTTAATATGCTTGGAAGGCTTGGTTGTCTATGCAAACAAAGAACAGTATGCAGCTTCGAGTTTAAGCAGAACAGAGTATTCAGCCATCCTGTGTATTTGGAGATGGTACCCCAGTTTAAAGCTAATCTCCTTTTAGTAATATTTCCAGCGTTGCAAAAAAGGCTATGTCAAAACATCGTGCCTCTGCAAGCAGTTGAATTGGCCAGAACAATATGGTTGAGCCACACTGAAATGATCCCAAGAGCCACACTTGCACTGAAAAGTCTGTGAGGTTCTGCTTTTATCCACTTACAGGCAAGGAAAAGGCAGCCCCCTCCCACCAACACACGTGCAACCAATCAAACAGGGCATGCTTGCTCCGCCTTGAAAGTAGTTAGCAAGGCCACAGCTCTGCAGGACCGTACAGATAACAAGTAACAATAACAAATGGAAGGAGAGAAGTCAGAAAGGACACTTAGAATATTTAATGTAAAAGCAGCCATCTCCAGGAAGCAGCAGTGGCCATTCAGCCTCTAGCAGTATGTGAAATTGTTTCTTTGGGTGGAGTCATTTTGTCTGCCTCTGTGTCCTCCATGATGAAGGACACTACTCATCAGGAAAGTCTACTTTGTTACCACCACCCTCCTGGAAAATCTTTCATGGGCTACAAAAAGCTGCTTTAATATCATACATTAGAATGAGGTGAACCTTTTTTAGATACAGTCTGTGTAGTTTCACCTTTGCAATAGATGATTGTAGCGGCAGTAAAAGCTTGGCAATTGTATTACAAAGTGATCAACTTAGTAAAAAAAAAAAGATTGTTTTACTCTTAGAGATACCTGGTCCTAAAAGACAAATGTGTGCAGCGAAGCCTGTATTCTTCTCCCCATTCTTTCATTGCTGCCAGAAAACTTTAGTATGAGACCAGTCCTAAGCTGAGGTTTCAGAAAGCTGTGATATAAGGTGAAATCTACTCAAAATTCCCTTAGAAATTGAGGAACAACAGGAGCCTCAAAGAAAAAAGGAAGTGGCGCATATTAAGTCTAACGTTTAAGATTTGCAGACCCCACTTAACATGTTTCTATGAAAAATCCGGGAATGCAGAAAAAGATGCTCTAACTGATTTTTGAAGTTGTTTTACTCCACCATTGACAGAACTTCAACCGTCTGCTCTTGTAGACAAGCATTGCACTCTGTGGCGTAATGCCCGTTATCACAACCGCAACAGAAAAATCATGATAATTGAAACCTAGTGTGCAACGCCATGCTGCTCAGGGTCTTATAAAATACACTGCCCCTCTGAGGACAGAAGGAATTACAACATTAGCAGTTTGAATGACTTTACCACACTTCAGAGAAGTTTATTTGTATACCGGTTCCTCCTGATCATTATCGAAAATCTTTATCTGTTTGGAACCATTAATGACGATGAAGAAACGGCATAGACCAGCTTGAACATTACGGGCTCACCATCCTCGGGCAGTGGACTGGTAAATGGCAAAGAATTCACCTGCGTGAGCAAAGTTTTTGATACCACATATTGATGAACACTCTACTCATGCGAATGACTATGAAGCCTGCTGACAGCATCTGTCTCAACAGTGCTTTCTCTAACAAATAAGCAGCATAAAGGCAGACACCAGTATAGATGGCTGAATACCACAGCATCCCCGCTTCTCTGCACAGTTTCAAGGAGCCCAGTCCTCTATATTGTAGGTATAGTGAATGGAGGTGGTATTATCCATGAATACCAGTACCCATCGGCCCTGCACACAATAAAGACAAGCAATCAGAGCCAACCGTATCAGTGAGAGCTCCAAGAAAGTTGACGTGGAGCTGACTCTGCAAAAGACACCCCCTTCTTCCCGTCATAGGAGCATCCCCCAGCAGGGCCTGGAAATCTAGGAGAACCTAATCGTATTCTGTCATTAGAGCCTCATCATGTCCAACCAATAAATATAATTTTCTTTGTAGGCATGTTTTGGAGTTTCAGAGACATCTCCACCTCGTGTGGCAGATTTATTGTTGTAGACATCTTTCATGACCCAGCCTTCCAGGTAAGGAAATACATGAGTGATTATCTAGTCCAAATAGATCACCTAGCCTTGTAGTTTTTTCGTTAGAACAGCAAACACGTCATCATCCGCAATATAAAAACGGGTATCATAAATGCCTCTCCAAAAGGTGTCAAATCCTTTGGTATATTGTGCAAAATGTTTTTCGCTGTATCATAGATATCTGTCGCTTGGATTGTAGGTAGCTTCAACCCAGAGTAGTGAAAGACGGTTTAGGAAATTAACCTGAGAATTGCAGCCATCGGAAGGTGTCATTGACAAAGTCTCTTTAACAACATTCTTGGACAAAGTATCCAACCCACTTTCGTCGTTCAGATCTTGAAGTCTCAGAAACGTATTTATCTCTTTCCCGCTTGCTATCATTTATGTCATAATAGAACTTTTAATTGTGTTGAATTCTCACCAATTTCTGAACCAGATTTTGGCTCCACTGACGTGCAGTGGCATTATTGGAACCATTGGATGGCACCCTAGTATGACTGTCTGATGCTTCAGTGTAGTGTTGGTCAAATGACGGTGTGGCCAGTGCCACCGCCCTTGGCACAGGCTTGGGGGACGCTGCATTTGAAAGATTTCCTGAATGGCTGAAGGTACCTGCTGCAGAGATCTTTGTGTGCCCAGCAATTTTCAGGGGACAACCATAATGGCAAGATAACTGTTGATTTATAGATTTGCTGGCAAGATGGGTTTTTTATCTAGTCATAGTTTTGACTCATCAAGTAGCACAGAGGGTTAATGTGCCTGCTGCAAATCACAATGTGAAACTTGTGGATCTCATATTTATATTTTATCTCCATAGCTCGATCTGTTACTATTTTTGTCACCGTCATGCTTTTAATACTTGCAGTTCACGCGTTAGAATCCTCCTAATATATTGAGCTACCAACATCACACACATACATTATACATAGACATAGAATCATACAAATATGCAAATTAATATATAGGAAATATTACATAAAACAACATGGGCTACAAGGTGTAGGAGTGACATAAAAACACAAAAAAAGCTGCATTCAACATGCATTGCATAGATAAATTCTTATTAGTGCTGGCAAGCCCAACCAATGCGTTGTTGTAAATCCCAAGTGTGTGTTTCTCCAGACCAAGCACTTTCAACATACAATGCCTACCTGCATGGACGATAGGTCACCCCTACACCTCATTATCTTATGTAATATGCCCTATATAGTGATTTGCAAGCTTGCATGAGTCAATGCCTCTGTATATAGTGTGTACGTGATGTAAAGCAGTCTGACAGCCAGCAGTGGGATGAGTAGCGCTATAAAAAATTAAAAGGAGGTCATGGGGAGAGTTTGGGGAGTGCCACCAAAGATGGTCCCAGTGGGCGCCACCAACATTAAAGCCGACCCTGCTTCAGTGGGGAGGATTTGGATAGGTCCCTCTGTGTCTGCTGTGTGAGGGGGTGTAAGGTGATGTGCAGGTCTCGCTCCGGAGCCGTAGTGAGTGGGGTGGCTTTCACTCAGTGAGGTAACGTTAGCCCCTCTGGTGCCGGGATGGTGGATGTGGTGGGGGTAAAGCTCCAGGGCCCCCCTCAGCAAAAGTGGTAGGTGAATTGCCCCTGGGGGGGCTCCTAATGCCTTGCAGGCCCCACCCCTCAAGTTTCATTACGCCGCTACTTTCACTACTCTGGTGTCGGAGCCAGTGTGGTCCATCTACGTTCTCCTGAGTGGGGGACAGTTGGATGGCTTATGCGCCCACTCCGGAGCTAAGGAAGATTTCTCCACTTTTATCTCGATGTGAGATCGCAGCTTTATTATTCATATTCTGCCTAATTCTACAGCCTTCTAAGGAAAGGTTATTACTTTCATGTGTGTGACAAACCTGCTGTCCGACACTAGACCCACCAGCAATCCAACTGTTGGTAGCCCCGTCAGTCCCTGGGACAAATATTCAGAGGGCCTGGTCTTGACAGTATTGGACTGCAAAGGCATAAGCAAGTCTGCGTGCTGACCCCTTCGCGCCTCAAGATATAGAGGGTAGATATCAGAAAAAAGACCATTTAACATGGTGATGTACACTAAAAAACTCTGTTATGCTGGGTCAAGCCCTGGCAGCCTCTCTAGCACTGAAGATGAAGTCATACACTGCAGCCAGTAGACTAGAGCTCTGAGCATAGAGCACATGGGTGACTTCTCCCCAGAATGCTGCTGCTAAAAGGCTAGTAGCTCTGGGCCAGAGTCAGTCAAACATTAAGTAGAACTCTGAGGCCTGAAAATCTCTTCAGGCATCAACCCCTCCTATCGTACGCAATTTGGAAACTATCTTCATTTTTTCCAAACCTGTTTCTAAAGTGCGCAGAGCTTGTGGTTGCAGGTGAGACCCCAGCACTGTGACTTTTTAGAGATTGAATCTTATTTGCTTCATCAGACTTCGATTCAGAACTAGAGACACGAGGCCAGACAAAGGTGAGAAGGGACTTGTGTATGGCAAGACGATGGAACCCCTTGCAGAGTGAGTTGAGGGGCATGTTAGAGTTCAAAGGAGTTGGGATGGGTCTATTGCTTTTGTGTGACTTAGAGGTGGTTCTGTCCAAGACCGAGAGGACCGGTACTGTGCAGGCAGCTCATGGGTACCTCCTGGTGGAGACTGACCAAAGCCACTCCATGAAGGCATGCTCCAATCTCAATGTAGTGTGGAAACTAACTGCCCCACCCAGAGCCACTACCATTGGTTGACAGTATTAGCCCTAAGAGGCCATGGCCTGCCGCCTGGCCATTTCAGACTTCTGCAATGGACACCTATTCATGGGCTTTAGGTGGAATGAAGCCCCCCCTCCACTCCGGAAGGCTGGGGTGACCACCAGACAGTAAGGGTAGCAGGGGGTTGCGTTATGCCCTAGAACACTTATGTAAAGTTGGAGATCTGTGGGGTGTAATTTAGACCTGCTTCTCTAACACAAAGCTGTGCCTCAGAGCTCTGATCCATGAAAAACTGTGCAGTCTGAAGGGCCGAGAGTGAACTTAAGGCACATCAAACATGCAATTAGCATTTTCTTTGTTTCCTTGCGCTGCAGAGTTGGCAGGCGGTACAACTGAGGTCCGCTCTGAAGGCAAGAATGTTTAGAGGTGGAATGGTGTTGGAATGCCTTGAGTGCTAAGCTTCCCCTGCTCTTCACCTCTCATTCATCTGACTCTCCTGCTCTCCCTTTATCTTTCCTCTCAACTCCCTTCTCCATCCCTCACTCCTCCCATGTCTTATGTCTTAACTCTCTCTTATTTTACGCCAACATTGTCTCTCTTCCTCACCTGCCATTTTCTCTCCTCTATGTTTTGTGTCTCCCACCTTTTGTTGTCTTTCATCTCTCTCCTTTGCCTCCCTATTGTTCTGTGTTCTTTCTTTCACCTCTGTCTCTTTAATACCTATCTCCCTCTCTTTTCATGCTTTCACTTTCTTCCATCTGTTTTTCTGTAATACCCACTTAATGGTGATCTTTTACTTCTTAGTTTTTTCACTCTTTTCTATGCAGTATTTCTCTCTCATTCTTGCTATCTCACACACACTTACTTGACTTTTTCTAACTTTTCCTAGACTCACGCTCACACTGTCAGTCTGTGGTGTCCTGCCTTTTTTCCGTTGGTTGTTTTTCCCTTTCTCTCCTCTCCTATATTTCTTACTTTCTCTGATCTTTTTCCCCACTTGTTTCTTTGCAATCTCTCTCTCTTACTTTTGCTCTTTCTGTGTCTGGTGTGTCTTATTCACCAGGCTGTTTGTAGCCTGTGTGTCTCTCTTTGTGTGGCTTAAAGGTGGATCTGTCCAATACAGAGGATTGGTTCAGCGCAGGCAGCTCAGGGGTACTTCCTGGTGGAGACTGACAAAAGCCTCTCCGTGAAGACAGGTTCCAACCCCGAGGAACCGTGGAAACTGACTGCCCCACCAAGACCCAACACCGTCCGTTGACAGTATTAGCCCAACAGCTGATGGTTTGCCGCTTGGCCATTTCTAATAATAGGGTACCCGTACTCTCACATTAGAAATGAGTCCATTCAAAGCAGCAGGCCCCAGCGATCACCTCTGTACCGGCTTGTTCAATAACCCCAGCTGACAACGGCTGCTGCGGCAGGATCTCCTCGTCTATCACCTGAACACATCCAACGATGAAAGCATTACATGAGAACGTAAACCAGCTTGCGATATACACATAAAGACTGATATAGCGACATACCAAACCATAACTGTATACAAACAACATGAATGCTCCTACCTCGGGGTACTTCTTCGCGCGTGTGATCTCGCTGTCAGAGTTCTCTGAACTGCCAGAAAGTGACTTAGACATTCAGAATAAATTTAACTTTTTCCTGAACTGTTTTTTTCACAACACAAAGTGCGGACGGACACCCACAAAAGGGACATCAGTGGCGGACCCCCTAGAGAAGCATCTCGTGGCAGGTTGTGTTGTGCTAATTTAAGCCCCGAAACAAAAGCGAACACTCGTCGCTTTCATGGTCAATGACACGGGAGCTAATTTTGCAGCAGCAGCCAAAAATCTGGGCATCAAAAGAGGAGCGTTGCACTGAGTAAGCAAAGAGCGCTGCAGTGTGGCTGACCCCAAGCACTGACGCTGCATTGTGCAGGCCACTGATGTTGGCTGTATCTGGCTACTACAGTGACTCTTGCGATGTTCACTAGGGAAAACCAAAATTAAACGAAATATCCATGAAGGGAGCTGCTGTTGAGATGGTGACGCTTCAGTCTTAAAAAAAAAAAAAAAAAAGGATATTCACAGACAGACGGGCTAGGTAGCCCCCCAGCCCGGCCTTTGTAGGTCTGTGAGATAGGCAGCTCCAGAAAATTTAGAAAAATGTAAGGTGCTTATCATCCATTCCTACAGGTGGGCCTTTCATTGTGCTTCAGGCCTCGGTTACAAGGCAGGCCTATAAGCAAGCATCTCTGCGGTCCTCCTTGCAAGGCCTCTGGCAGCCAGTACCAGGAGGCTCTGCCAGTCACAGATGAGGCCTCTAACAAAACCTACCCCAGAAATTCCGGGCTGGAGGCGAGCTCCCTGCTAAACAGGAGAAAGGTGCATTTTGACACGTGGGGAAGTATTCTAAACTACGCGTTAGAGTAATTTACACCCTCGGAACGGTACATCGAATTTCTGTTATTAAAAGGGCGCAATGGAGATACAATCTTAGACGCTGCAGACCGGAGAGCGTTATCTGCTCGGGCAAAGAGGTCACTGGACTGATCGAGCTAAATATTATTTATCTAAACACATTTGTTATCGTTTCTATGTTACCAATGACGAGAGACAGGCATATCGTGCTCATTAACGCCCAAGAAATGCCGCCAATTAGGAAGAGAACATCCTCCGCCCCTTCCTGGGCTGGAATTTGATTTAAAATGTGTCACTAAATCTCGCTGTCAAAAAAACACTCACACGGAGCATTTCAGAATCTGATAGCTCTGGAGCGCGCCCCGCCTTTGGATTTATGAATGATAGGCCGAATTCTATGGGAGGGAATCAGACTGGGATAGATGCTGGAACCACGCATTCCTGAAAAACGCGGTCGGAACAACGACTGCGTTGTTACCACTAATGCCTTTACCACGAATGCCTTAACAATGATTTTTCATTGTAAAGGCATTCCTGGTAAAGGCATTAGTGAACGGCATGCATGGTTCCAGCATGCAACCCACCCCAGCCCACACCCAGCCCCTAAAAATTACCGCGACCCCCCACCCCGCCCCTTAAACCTAAAACCACCCCATCCCCCCACCCCTGCCCCTGACGCTACCCCGGCCCTAAAATGATTACGAACCCTACCCCCCCCAAAACCACCCCAACCCGCTCATAAATGACTGCGACTCCCCACCCGTGCCTAAAACCACCCCAACCCCCCACCCCGCCCCTAAAACATGAACTACGCCAACGCCCACCTCGTCCCTAAAACCACCCCAACTCCCACCCCTAAAATTACCACGACCCCCCCACCCCACCCGTAAAACCACCCCAACCCTGCCCCTAAAACCTAAACTACCCCAACCCCCCACTCCCTAAAAGTAAAAATACCCCGACCCCCTCCACCCGCCCCTAAAGCCAAAAATGCCTCTCCCCCGCCCCTAAACCACCCCAACCCCCACTCCCAAAAAGTAAAAATACTCCGGACCCCCACCACGACCAAGAACTAAAAATACCCCAACCCCCACCCCTAAAACTAAAAATGCCCCTCCCACCACTAAACCTAAACCACCTCAACTCCCCACCCCCAAAATCAAAAAATACCCGACCCCCCCCAACCCCTGCACTTAAAACTAAAAATGCCCGACCCCCCTACCCTGCCCCTAAACCTTAATCACCCGACCCCCCACCCCACCCCAAAAACTAAAAATACGCCAACTCCCCATCCCGCCCCTAAAACTAAAAATGCCCCGACCCTCCCTCCCCTGCCCATAAACCACCCCAACCCCCACCCCGTAAAACTAAAAATACCCCAACGCCCCTGCCCCTAAAACAGCCCCAGTCCCAGACCCACTTACCTCCTCCTTGATCGCGTCGTCCTCCTCAGCCGACTCCCTTCTTCTGTGCCTTAACCACGCATGTGCGTGGTTCAGCACATAGGTGGTTAAGGCGCCGAACAAGGAATTCGTGATTAAGGAAAGCATTGTTCCGCTTTTGTTTTCCACAACTTTGTTGTTCGGGAGTCGTGCTTCATGCTGCTTCCCATCAGACTGATCTAGGAATGTAACTGGTGGGTGGAGGGAGAGATGGGGAGGGCAGGGGGGAGCTCCACTCCGTAAAATCAGAGCCGACGGTAGGACATGCTCTCATGATAGCAATTCTTCACATCTTGGTACAATCATGCAGATCTAATAGGGTGTCAGGCATGGCGAGCCGGAAACCACTGCAAAGAGTGGATTTCAACCTTGTCTTTTGAGGCTGTAAGCAGCCGATGTCCATCATGGTGTGAGAAAAGAACCCCTTATGTTTTTGGCTTTTTGGGGAGGGGAAGTGGGTCCATTGGCTCAGGACCAGGCATATAGGCTGCTCAGGAATTTCTTGGCACAAAGACCCACCCCTACAAGCCACGCCCCCCTTTTCACACGTCAAATATTATTTTCAAGTTGGCAGGTTTGGCACTGCCTTTTCTTCATCTTTCACCCTGGCAATTTCAACAGTTGTGTACCTCCTTTACACACTTTCACATGCAGTTAGCACACATGACCATTGCTCTGTCTGCACTGCAGAAGGGCCACGGATTAGATGAGTAATTGTTCTGAAACCCTTAATTACCCACTAATGGGCACTGTGAGAAATGTGCTCTGCCTTCAAGCTCAACACCACAGCTGTGAATCCAAAACACCCTCAGCTCTCAATAGATACACCCACTCACAACCTGAACTCACACAAATATAAAGAGGCAGCTCGTTTCACAGTACCCACTATGCATGAGCAGACCTGCCAAGTTTAAGGAACATCTCACCTTGTGAGGAGGGGCAGGGCCTTGGAGGGGGTGTGGCCTCATGCTGAGAAGCACTGAAGAGACACTTATGACGCCACCCCGGCTCCAAACCTCCTCTTAAAAAAAAAAAAAATACAACAAAAGCTTGCTGAGGCTGTTGCAGAAGTCCTGGGGTGTTTATAGTGGTTTTCAGCTGGTTTTCTCTGCCACCGTGTGATACTGGCTGTGACCGTGTGATGGGAGCCAGTATTGTGTGTTAGACTCAACATCCTGTAAAAATGACATTCTCTAGGGAAGTAAAGAGAAAGTAAAACATAAAAGACAAATAGCTACAACATAACTGGTGCCAGGCTGAGAAGCCAGGGTCTGTTGCTGCTCGCAGTAGCTGTCACAAGGGCTTGGGGGAGGCAGGACCATTACAGATGGGGCACCAGCCCATCTCCCAGCCACGCCACCATGGTTCTTGCGTTGTAGATTGCATTTGAAACAAAGGAGGGTAGAGAGAGGACAGGAGGTAGAGAAATAAAGGCAAAAATAAAAGTGACAAAGGGAGAAAGCAAGCATGAAAGAGAACCCATAATAGTGAGGAAAGTCGCAGAAAGTGGAAGAAAGACACATCAAGTGGAATTAGAGCTAGGCTTCTTGATATTTGTCAGCACCAGCGGTGGCTCCTAAGAAAAGTCTGGAAACCTACACTTATTTATGGTTACAAATTAAACCCTGGTGCACTAAGTATGTGGCACCTCCTCCCTCAATTTTTTTATGAGTTGAGGATTTATATGCTTTTACTGTCGAATATGCAGTCACTGCAAACTCGTTTGTAAGGAAGGCTGAAATAAAGCTGAGAGCGTCATTCTTGGTGAGACCCATAAGTTAATGTTGATCTTACAGTTAGGGTACATTAACCATCATGGCCTTCTTACTAATGAGATTAGTGTGTGTGTGCGCATTCGCAGATGACATTGTGCACCCATTAGGGAAAAATAAACAAATGATGAGTATTTTCTACATAAGCTCTTATGGGTCCAATCCCATAAATATGGAACCTAAAAAAAAGTGCTGAAGATGGACATCCTTGTATCGTGAACAGCGATTAAATATTTCATTCATAAACTTTACAGAAGCCCAGTACTCATAAAGTTGTAAAAGACAATGGAGACACTCAGGATAGCGCATAAAAGTCTAAAATGCCTTTATTGCAAGTAGCCATTAATAAGCAAGGCAATTGACTAGTCAAAAGACCAGAGCTTTGCCCTCCATGCATTGGAGCATGTAATGTTTAAATCTGCACGTTAGCGATTCACTTGCTTTTGAGCCGGCCCCCAAAGCCACAGCTGCGCGCTGCTCACCTCTCCAGATGATAACTATGGAAAGGGTCTATATACGTTTCACGCTCACTATACACTTCATATTTTACAGCTTGCAAAGGTTGCTTATTATCTGGGCTGTCATGGTCCTAATTATTGTTGTACACTGCTTTTAAACATCCAGGCCTCGTAAGCTAGCTTCAAATGTATATGTTGCACAAACCGCCTTAGTACAACAGGCCTTGTTTACTGTTGCTACAATTGCATAACTCCCACTAGCTTTTAAATCTAGCTCTCACTGGTCTGTCCCAGCCTTGGGAGTTGCCTAATGTTGTTAGTTAAACTTTGGGACTCTCACAGTGCTCGGATGGGGTTCACACCTGGCTAGTTTTGCTGGCTCATAGTGGGACCAGGCCTGGGGGAAATTGCTTAATTATTTGAAGTATCAGTTGGTACCTGTTTTAGATGGTCAGGGACCTGCACTCTGAAGCGGCCAACTTGATCTATTTCCAGTCCTGATTTAGACTTGATGTTTTTAACATGAGGCACTTTAACATTTTCTATTTTTATGATGATTATTGCTTTGCATGTGTAAAGGTTTTTAACAACTGCACAATAAACACTACTGAATATAATGTTTAAATCTATCCATTTTGGTGGTACATTTATACACATTTTCCTAATGCAAGTGAATGGAAGTGAGAACAACGTACAACACAGGTTATGATGGAGACTCACATTGCATTATAATTGGGTATTAATACTAAGGTTTTAGTGCTCTTTAAGCAGCACACATTAAGGTACACGTGGGCCCATGATTTGCATGTTTATAGTATATAGGAAAGCATTAAAGCTTGTTCACTGGTGAGTTTACTTACTAAAGCCCCCTTTTCGCTGGGAGGTGAAATCCAAGCAAATGTGCCTCTATGCTCAATAGCATATATACAAGTAATTTCAGTCTTAAATAATAAATAGAAATAAATCTAAATAGATAACATTATTTTGACAAGAATGACCACAATCATAGTCTCAAAAATCCTCATTGCCCAATTCCCAATATCTTGGACAATCACGATTAGATGCCACTCAAGTTGAAATCAGAGACATTTTGAATCTCATGTAATTTCTTCACCCTATCCTTAATTTGGTCTATCTGCTTGTGAATGTGAAGGCAAATATTGGAAAAAGTGTGCAACACTCAGAATCTGCTATTGGACAGACTCCTTTGGCTGCTAGGATGTAATATAAGGCTATTCTATTCTGCAGGAATATGGTCTTCTGGGCTTCAAACTGATCTGCTATGAAGCCTAAGGAAATTGCACTAGGGTAGATGTATTTCAAGTATCAGCATTGCATCTAGTCTCTCATAGGGCCTGTCCTACTCTATAGTTGGGAAATAGAATAGAGAGAAATATGTTTCAAATACCTTGAGGTACTCCAGCAGCTGTTAGGAAAAGTGACCTACAGACTGTCTGATAGCAGGGATGCAGCTACCAGAGTAACAGACCCAAGCCCTATCTTAATGCAGCCAGGCATAAGTTCTCTTTTGGCAGATGAAATGAGCATATCCATCTTGACACCGATGCTCATAAAACACCATACCACTGAGGGAGACAGTATTCATAAGAGAGCAATTGAAAATATATAATCTCTACAGCAATGTCAAGGTCAGTTCATCTCACAAAAATACTCCAGGTATTCACCTTCGTGACTCACAAACCAGCCTTAACAGGCAAGCTGAACAACATCAGGTTTGTAATGGCCAAGTGGATTGTTATATATTTTGAGGCCTTGAAAGATGAGAGGGAGATGCTGGCACATGCAGGCAGTATCTGCTCATGAGGGAACAGAATAAGGTGAGTTTTCAACGTCAACAGGCAAGTGCATACAGATTTAGCAAGAGAAAGAATAATTGTTTGGTGATATTTCTCAAGTAACAGTATGTAGGAGTTGTTTTCATACACAGAGTGGCAGCTCCACTCAAGGACAGGCTCACTTAAATTAGGTTTCTTGATGACTCCCCATTCCACAGTGATGAGATATCCCACCAAAAGCAAGAAGCTGAGAGCAGTGGCAAAGATAGCATACCAGACCCACAGAGGCATCTAGTATCAAGGAGATGGCCACCTACATTGGACAGAGGTGATAACGATGAGGGGTGATGGGCTCACAATAATGTGGCTGTGGTTCAGATGAAGGTGGAAGCTGGACATCTGGCCACCTGCTGGTGGCAGGGCAGCAACGGGAACAGGTCTGGCAGAAGTCCCTGCCCTGGGGCATGATACAAGTCTGGAAGCAGGTGACGAACAATAATTGTCTCAAGAGGGTGCAGCACATTTACAATGGGAGGAGTAGATTCAGTTTGCCAGATCACAACGCTTAGTGGCTGTGATGAGCAGCACTTGCTAGAAGCTGTCCCAGTGGGGCTGCAGTAAAGTTGTCTGATTTACTAGAATGTAGATCCAGGCACCAGGCTGTAGGTAATGACAGATTTTGCTAGTAATGTAGCTTGGACGTGAGAAAAGAAAGTGTATAAACTTTCTGAAATATTGTAGGACTGCATTAGCATTCAATGGTTAGTCTAAATTGGCAGCAGAGATGGGAAATCTTGAGTGTAGCAGCACAGTGCACCTCACAATTGTTTTGTATGTGCTCATCTTGATTTTCTTGGTTGGCATGCCCCTAGTGGACCACAGTGCTAGAAGCAAGGCACCTGGTCATTTCTGCTGAATTTCTGAACATATCTTTGCTATCTTGTTTTTATAGGTACCATTGTTCCTCTCTACTTTGTCTGCTGACTCAGGGTGAGAATCAGTATTGGATCAAGCAGAAGTTTATAAAGGCCCTGAGGGAGTGTGGACAGATAATTTAGAGGATGTGGTTGGACTGAAACGCCATTACATCACACAAAGGGTAACCCAATAGTATCCCGAGGGACCTGGGTAAATCATAATACATAAGTACAGTGATCCGAACAGAAGACATTTTTTTAATTTTTGAGGCCACAAATATCAGCTAATTTCAATCAACACCCCCCCCCCAAACTAAATCTGTAATACAAATTAAGTCATATAAATGCAGTAGGGAGTTTTTTCAGTTCGGACTACTGTAGTTATGTATTATTATTTTCATAATTTCTGAGACATGAACTATCTAGAAAATCAAATTTCATTCTGGTGTATGTAGGAAATCCTATTTTTCTGTGTGGTCACCCAATATTTTTTGTCTTTTACGTCACCATATATTTATGCTGGCATTATAACTCTGTGCACTTTACCCCTGCTAAACAGTATTAAAGTGCCTGAACATGATGAAATTAGTATATTGCCAAATGATATATGTAATCTACATAGAAGTCCCTAGTATAAGGCACCAAATGTACCCAGGGCATGTAAGTTAAATGTCACTAGTCGACTGTTGCACCATGTTTTACAATGTACCTGTAGTAGTAGACCCAGCGTCTACTACTAGAGATGCATTGTAAAATATGGCTTTACGCTTACTAGTGAAGTGTGACTGTAGCA
This sequence comes from Pleurodeles waltl, assembly GCF_031143425.1. Taxonomy (NCBI): domain Eukaryota; kingdom Metazoa; phylum Chordata; class Amphibia; order Caudata; family Salamandridae; genus Pleurodeles; species Pleurodeles waltl. The sequence goes on along the minus strand of NC_090440.1, from coordinate 544,313,609 downwards.
TTGTAGTCACTCCAATTTGACCTGTCAAAATTTCCCCTTTTGACAGGTCAAAACCTCTTTCAATTATTAATGTCACCCCTATGTAGGCCATACTGTCCACAAAGCAGGGTGCATGGTATATAAAGGTGTGGCATGTAGAAATGTAATGTTAACATGTCTCTACATTGACTAATTAGAATTTGAATAGTACTGTAAAAGGTGTGATGTTCTTCCCAGAAGCAAACAATAGGCTGACCTGGATGGGTAGCGATGACTTCTCTGAACGTGGCAGAATATGAAGTGTGAGTCTGTGAACGTGCTTTTTGAGATTACATTGTCAGATCATGCTACAATGTCAAATCCTCCTTCACACTTCTGCTGGGTTTCACACATAATACTGGGGGCGCACTTGAAAGGAAGGAAAACAGGTTACCAAAACAATTTGCATGTATCCACTATCTGGTTGCTTGAAAACCCTTCTTTGTTCTATGAGACTTGTGTTTCTGGTTTTACTTGGGGTACTGCGGCTGTTTCTAGCTGGATTTTGGCATTAGATGTGGGAGCTCACAAGGATTACAATAGCATATTCCCTTCTCACATCTCCAGTTCTCAGAGCCCAAGTTTAGTTTGGTCAGAGACTTCCACCATCTTGAAAATGCCCAAAGTAGGTAGGGTTAGCCATGGGAACTTTTATTCTATTGGGAAGGGTGTGCCCAGGCGTCAGGTTACTAGGTTGTGCCAGGCATAAATATGGCACTTACAGGCATCCACTGCAGAAACATTCTGGACCTGAGGAAGATCAGAAAAGTACTGAACCTGTTGTCTGTGATTTGAGAAGAACCCTGAATGACTGGGCCTGCTCTCTCTTCTATCCAGGGCAATAATGTGGACTCTAAGGGTCAAAAGAGTTAAAGCTGTTAAAGCTACAGGGCCGCATAAGCTACAGGAGTCCTTTTCCTGCAACTGACCTGTGGCAACTGGACCTGGACTGGACCCTGCATTTGGGCCTATGCCTGTCACCCTGTGAGTCTCAAAGTGCCCCCCCTGAGGTCATGGAGGCTTTAGTTGTATACTCCTGTGGTGGATTGGGACTCAATGGACTAAAGTGAGAAGGTAAAATCTTTGACTAGGACGAACCTTTTTGGTGTATCCAATGCCCAGTCCTTTGCGGTCAGTGTCAAATTGCACCTAAACCCTCCTCTATTACGACCATAGGCCATCATTTACACTTTGTTTCTTGGCACAATTCCTAATGGAAACTTTAAAAAGTCATTTCTCTGGTTCCCATCATTTTTTGTTATTTTGGTGTCATTTTTTTTAGTAAATTTGAGATTTTTATTATTTAGCATTTCAACTTTATTACTTTTTGGTACTGCATAAAGACTTTATACATTGCTCTATGTTAAACCTCTCTACTCTGTACAATAGCTACCAGGGGGTTTAGCTGGGGTTATTTTAGTGACTTTGAGGGTTCATCCTAACCCAAGGATTGTGATTATCCCTTGAGGTGGGTAGTCACCCACCCCAAATAATAACCCAATTTATTACATGTGTTATATCAACATGGGCTTGGCTACATGTGTAGTTACAAGACAAACATGGGATTCTCCCTTTTCAAGAGGGGGCATTAGAGATACAGCATTCAAAGTAGAAAGATGGACAAGGGTAATATGAAAGGCAGACAGTAACAATATTTCATTCTAAACAGATTATCAGGAGAAAGGTGTTAATCCCTGGTAGAGAGGGGTAACAGCACCACGAGGGACAGTGACAGGGCGGTGTTCACTCAGTACAGTGTTGTCAGAGGCTTCAACAAGATGGAAAATTGCAGCTACAGAGCAGAGACATGGAGACAGCTCAGCTGGGACTGGGTCCAAAGCATAGGAATAATAGGTTACTGGCTTTCTTCTGATCACTGTAGTCTTCTACCAACACTCCAAGGTCAAAACCATTGCATTCATGACAATACAGAGTAAAAGACTTGGCATAATTGCGGCGCCCCAATGTGGGTGCAGAAGACTGGCTTGTTTTATCTGTACAAATGCATCCTTGGCCTCTCTAGAAGACTGCAAGAGCTCAGGGTTTTTTTTTACTGAATTAATCTTGCAAGGGTTTTGCCATAGTGGCATATACCAGGGTCTGTTGTCTAGAACATCCGGCCGTACTCACAGAAGTTTGGACCTCTTAGACAGACAGTGGACTGGACAACCCATGTATGATTTCAACGTGCTCGGGTTACAGGTGGTGTTTGCCAGCTGAGATTTCACGAACAAGGTATTGTACTCGTAAAAGGCTAAATTGCGATTTCTCTTATAAAGTCTTGTGCCTTTCTTAGCCAAACCAATGAGAAGGTAGAGGGGGTTGAACTTTCAGCAATCTAAAATAACACATGCCAAAATTAAATTGTCTACACATTGCACTAGAGTAGATCCCTCGGCAGAGGCCTAAGGGACCAAATCTGTCTTTAAAGCGTGGGGAAATTATTGGGATTCTGTAAATTCTTGTGGCAGCGTTCACCATGACAGTTGAGACCCACCAAATGAGAATGCAAAAAGGAACTGGCTTACTTTGAGTATGGGGATGCAGAATGCGACAACACAAAGATCTGCAGTAGTTAACCATTGGGTGTTTGTGGGGGATACAAGAAAAGGTAGTGATAGGTTTAGGAACCACAGAGAAGCTAGGAATATTCACATTATTAATAGTGCGAAGATGTTGGACTAATCTGTACACATTGGTCTTTCCCACTTTTTTGATATGAAGGATAGGAGTGCATCTGCTGACAATCAGTATAAACTCCCTGCTTAATGAGATCTGCAATGATGGGACAGATTCCTACCTCAGCCTCGGGTTTGAGGAGGTACTGAGTGATCTGTGGCAGGAGATCTTTATCTTTACAGATTCCATTGAGAAATACATCCCTCAATGTTGGCCCCTGTGCACCACAATGTGTGAGGCACTTGGGAAAGTAAACCAGTTAGGTCAGGAGCTAATGCAGTATTATTCACAGGAGGTTGGCAATTGGTGTTCTCACAGAGTAACGCTAGCACATAATTCTCTCAATGATGGGGTATGTTGAGGTAGAATCATTCAGGAGCACGTTGTGCAGTTAAACGTACATAAGATAACCCGCCTCAACTGATTAGCTGATATGGTAGGTCTGAGTAGTAAACCATGTTTTTCTGTAATGGGTCCGATAGACACTGGGTTGGAAATATAATGGGGAACGCTGTTAGAAATATTGACTGCATCTATGGACAAACCTGGGAGAGGTAATGATGGAAACTCATACGTTTTTGAAGAAGAGTGGCTGGAACCAGCATCAATAAGACATGTGGTGTATTTACCATTAGTAATGCAATCAACGTAGGGACCTTTCTGATCTACATGAATCAGGGTATTCAGTGCACAGCCTTAGCCTCTTGGGATGTCCTAAAATTCAAGGTAGGGTAGATAGGATTTTTGTGTAATTTAGCATGATTCGAGCTGGTTGGCAAGACCCTGTGCATTTCAAGAAGTATGATTGCAATCTCTTTTCAGTGTACCAGATGACCACAGGCAAAACAGAAGATTGGGCGGAGGTCAGGGAGTGAGTGTGGGCACAGGTCTTATTCCTCTAGTCAAGGAAGCAAAAACTTGCGAGGAAGCTGCCAGGTGTACTTCTATAGCCTTGGAACCCAGCCCACTGACTGTAAAACTAAGTAATGCATTTTCAGTCCAGACACTCACTCTGTTATGCTCTGTTTCTCCCTCTGTGGCTGTTTTCTCTGTACTCTCTTGACTAAGCAGTTGGCAGGCAGTCCATTGAAATGATGAAGAAGGCTGAACCACTGAAGAGTGGAATGCCACTTTTCTACACATGATTGAAGCCTGCCTTTCATGGCCTATGGTAGCAGCAGGCATGTGGCCTTCTCCCAGTGCTGGAAACCAAAAAGGTGTATTCTGGGAACTCACAGTGGCTGACGCAGGTTTTAGGATTATTTTGGGCATTGATCATTATGTGTGGAAGCTGATAGACGATCTGATTATCTCAAGAATTTTTTTTAGGAAGTGTTGCTGATGAGCAGCATTTGCTAACGTTATTCCTTTTTGGGGCTAATGGCTGTTGTTTAGTTGAAACCATACACTTGGTTGTTCTTATGATCAATGTCTCCCGATCTGTCTCCCTGAGTTACTCTTTGTGCCCAAACAACAGTGTCCCTATATTCTATTGCCTCAGCGACCTGATGTAGGTGTTTGTGCCTGTGTAGTGAACCTGTGACCCATAGCCCCATGTCCTGGTGTCTGCCACAATGTCCAGCTGTCAGTGTCTGCTTATCAAATGTCAGTGCCCCCGTGTCCACTTATGTCCCTTTGTTGATTATACTGTACCCGTTTCAGTGTCCGGGTACCAACACCCCCATCTCATTGTTTAATTGTCACCATTCCAATGCCATTGTCATCAAGTAAGTTTAACTGTTCATTGGTAGAGTCTCATTGTATCTGTGGCTGTTTCCCAGTGGAAACGACAGACTTCCCAATGGTCACGTCGGTGTTCCAATATCGCTATCCCTGTGTTACTGTCCCAATGTAACCACATCAGTGCTCATGTTTCACTGTCTCAAGGTCAGTATCCGTATACCCCCAGTTAATATTTCTGTGCAAGTGTTGGTGCCTCCGTGTCTGTGTCCCTTTCCAATTTAACTGGTTTGATGTTGGTGCTCTCGTACCACTGATCCAGTGTTAGTACTTCCGTAGTGGCGCTCCATGCTATTGCTCCTGTATCGTGTTACTGAACAGTGTGTCAGCATCCATGTGCATATCATCTTTGTGTCTCTGTCCCAGTGCATGTGTTCTTGAGTCAAAATCTCAGCAATCAGGTTTTTGGGTCACTGTTAGTGCAGGTGTGTCAGTGTCCCTGTGTTTTCCCGTAGTGGTCCAGTATCAATGCCGTGCCCTTAGTGTCAGTGCATGGGATTTGGTGTCCCAGTGTCAGTCTCCCCATGTCACTTTTTCTGGTTCCCATTTATCGGTGTCTTATTGTCCCGGTACCAGAGTCTTTGTACCCAGGCAGTGTCACTGTATCAGTAAATTTGTGCAGTGCTACAATGCCCAGTGCCAATGCTAGTGCCCCAGTGCAAGTATTAATGCTTGGTTCCCTACCTTAGTGTCCTTGTGTCAATGTCACTGGGTCAGTGTCATCATATCAGTAACCACAGGTCGGTACAACAGTGCTGTATCCCACCAAGTCAGTTCCTCATGGTAGCGTTACTGTGTTGTGTCACTGTCTTGGTGTTGTGTCCAATCATCAGTATATTTAGTTTCATTATCTTAGTGCCAGTATGTCAGTTTTCCTTTGTCACAGCCCCATGCCACTTTACCAGCAACAATGTTGTTTCCCCTGTCAGCATTGCAGTGTCACTGTCCCCCAAGTCACTACCCCCTACTTAGTAATAGTGTTCCTGTGTCAGTGTCCCAGGATTAGTGTTTGTATCGTATGTCAGTGTTTCAGTGTCGCTGTTCCCTTGTCGTTTTGGTGCTGCTGTTTCAACGTCCTTGTGCCAGTGTCCTAATATCGGTGTCGGTTTGTGTGTCCATGTCCTATTGCCAGTGCCCATTTCCCAGTGCTACTGTTTCAGTGTTTCCTTATTAGTGTCCTCATGCCAGTGTCCCTTCGTCACTGTGCCCATGTAGCCTTGTCAGTGTTGGTGTTCCTTTGGCAGTGTTCCAGTGACAGGGCTGGTGCCCCTTAGTTGGTTCCCTGTGTCAGTTTCTGATTTTAATTGTGGATCCCTTTGTGTACGTGTACTAGCTTTAATGTTCCACATGATATATCATTGATTGGGTATGGACTACTTATGCCATCCTAAATCCACTCCAAAGCACTACGGGAATGGAAGGGCTCTGAGGGTTGAAGGGAAAGATAGACAAGAGATCAGGTAATCCATATATAATAGATCATTGTGATCAATGTTTTAGGAAGGGCAACTTGGAAAAAGTTGTCAAATAATGTTTTTGTTAGAGAGGCTCACTTTAAAAAAAGCCAGATATGATGTAGTGAAACATGCATTTTACCAATGTTTACATTGCAGTGACGTGTGCAGCATTGTGATTCTTCCCCCATATCAGCTGAATGTTGGCAATGACCATGTTGTTCCACTAATCATTTGCAAATTATAGACTTCTTTGAAGTTTGTTTCAAATTGCAGTGGAGGTCTTTAATGTTATCTTAAGTTCTGAACATTGTCAGAGGTAAAGGAAGTGTTAACATAAGCTAAGCTTTTGTTTTGAATGTAGTCTCTTGATCTGCCAGTTCTCCCTCCAGCCAGTTGCGTTTATGGAGGGCCAAGCATTAATCCAACCCTTCGACCAACTCCCAACCCCTCCTCACCCTGCCTGGCTACAACCATGCCTCTAGCTTCCTCTTTTTGCCTATTGCATCTACACTATCCGTGGTCTACAATTATTAGAGGTGTACATTCATCAAAATAAGTACTTTAGCTTTCCCGTTTGATCTCTCAATCTAAGGCTTGGCATGGTATGGTATTTTATGGTATGGTATTTTTGTACAGTGTGCTATTACTCAGGTGGGCATCCTGTGGCTGGGCAGGTGTGGTACTAGGCTTGCCTCTGGAGGCAATAGGGCTTCTTGAAGATCCTGGGTTTCAGTTTGTTTGGAATTCTAGAGTTGAAGAGGACGCTCTGAAGCATAGTGGCAGCTCGCTCCAGTGTAAACACTGTCCTTCCAATCTGCAGTGGCAGGCTTGGAGACATTTTTTACTTTGTCACACACAGGGTGGCACAAACAGTGCTGCAGTCCTGATTGGACATACTGTCTTTCATGCCCTGGGTACCATATCCCAGGGTGTTATAGGTAAGTCAGTCCTTGCCAATCAAGGTGTATCCAATTTGACATGCAATTTGTATAGAGCCAGAACACTGGCACTGAGGTCTGGTTAGCCGGCCTCAGTGCACTGTCAGAGTCGAAAAACCAGCAGCATCAGTCCAGAAATATGAGGATGGACATGCTAAAAGAGACATATCTTTACAAAAAAAACAGAGTTTGAACCAGCTTTGTAAATGGTGAAAAGCAACTTTTTTAGATGGAGGAGAACAATGGGAACAGGCTTTCTGCAGTACCTCGAAGAGAAGGGAGCCAATGGGTGAATTGGGCTGACCAATTGCCCCATGCAGAAGAAAAACATTTTAACAGACTGATGAATGAAGCCTGTTGAACAAAAGCCCCTGTGCATTGTGTATGATTTCTTTAGGAAAAACTGTAGTCTGAAGAGACAGCTACAGCTGTTTCAAAGGACAGACCTAAAAAAAAATCTAAAAGTAACCAGAGTCCTAGCCAGTTATTCCTAACGGAAGAAGTACGAATACTGTTTTGCCTGAAACACTCTTCTGTTTCAAAGTAAATGATTCATACCCAGGCCACTCAGTCAGGATTATCAAAGCGGTGCAGTATAACAAAGACAGGATTACATGGCCACTACTTGTGGCTGTTTGCCACCCTGACACGAGGTTTCATGTACAAGCCTTATGTAAGCACTAGGAATAGTTCAGTTTGTGGTATGTGCTATAGAAATGATCCTTCCAGCTACCACGACTACTCCAATTACTACTGGGTTGCAAATTGCAGGACTACATGTACGAAAATGCCAAGATAAAAGCAGGGGTGGATGAGCTTCTCACATCTGATATAGGATAACTCGGCATCTATGGCTCTTCTTTTTTTCTCTGGTGTTCTTTGGATGTGTTGCTAGGAAAAATACAAGTGCATGATTTAATACTCAATAAACTTGCTTTGCTCGCTGCAGTGCCTTAATTATCTTTGTTGAGCATCTCCAACAGAAATATTGTAGGAAAGTTTCATTTATTTTTTAGGCTACATGATGTGCCAGCCAGACACTTTTGGGTGTCACAGCACCGTAGAGTGCTGAAGGAGGAAATACAAGATAGATGCTGAGTTTACTTTCACTACATAGCACGAGGTATAGTGCAGTGCTTAGACATCAGTCAATGATGTTAGAAGCAACTGTTGGAGCACAGGACCATCAAACCAAGCTGCGTAGGAATGCAAAAGCTTTCAACCCAAAGGATGTGGGAGGTGGGACAGCTCAGAACAATCAGATAAGACAGAAAGTGGGACTTACTCCAGCCTCACTAAGTAAGACGGGAACAAGAAGCACGAGCTGGGCATAGGAGAAGGTGGTAACGGAAAGCCTGTGCTTCAGAGAGCGGCTGGTACAGAAAGCATTAAGAGGCGATTAGACCAATCACATCAAAGATTATACAATATTCAAAGACAACCTCACTACCACCACCCAGGCCCTCATCTTGTGACCTCTCCAGTACTACATGTCACTGTATGAAGAAATAGTCAAACAGATCTGAGGTCCAGATGTCTGAAATACAGAGGCCATCTCAGAGCACAGAACTCTGTACTCCAGCAGATGCCAACATCTGTGGTGTCTGCCTTCTCATCAGGACCAAGCGGTTGGTTACACGTTCACCAGCCGAGCAGCATCCACTGGAACGTCCTTCCTGTTCACAATCACCTTTCAGACCTAGCCTGAACCCCCACATATTCTAGAACTGGTGCCCACCTGGTCTGACTGGGTTGTAGCAACAATGTTACAACTTTCGGAGGAGCTGTGTCATGAGCACCACTTTCTGGCAGCCCTGGCAGTATTTTTGCCAATACTACTAAGTATTTCAATGCTAATAGACCTATATGTATAAGGCGACATGTGAACTCCGGCTGCAGCATGCTTAAGGTTGGTTGAAACATTTGGACTAGCTGAGTATCCCCCTGCATCTATGCATTGTGTAAATCAGTCCAGACACCGGTTCTGTTGAGGCACAGGATGTTACATAGTTTACTGGCGCTCATACATTACCAAAAAATACATAAACGTTCTTTGCTGTATGTGCCATTGTCTATGACTAAAAACCCAAAACTGCAGCAGATTTATTCCCCCCTTGTTAAATGTTTGCTTGTTCAAAAATAGGGTTTCTTATGGGGGGACAGCTGTAACACAACGTTTTCAGATACGTGAGTCGAAATGATTAAATGGAAGCAAAGAAAGACTACAACTCCCACAATGCACTGGTGCAGTAAATATTAAGACTCAAAATGTGCTTCCACTCTGTGGACCGAAATAACAACCGTAGTAAATTAAAACAATTGAAGACAAACAAGCGATTAATCTGTCCCCCTCCCCTATTTCCCCTCGACCCATTCTAACACCTCCCGTTCAGCCCTCTCTGAGGAGGTGGAAGGGGGGCTGGCGTGGATGGGGTGACGGCTCTCCAGGTTCAACGTTTTTACTCTGAGTGGCTACAATTTGTGCTGAACGGGGCCAGTGAAAGTGTGTGCACTGCAGGACGAGGGCTCTTTCTTCCCGTTGGGGGGCGTCATTCTGTGCACGGTGCAGGTTGCGCTTAGCATATCAATACGCAGGGGTCGAGGTCTGCGCTGGGGTCATTCTAGCACCCACCTATTGAGCCGGCCCTGGTATTTAAGCTGTAGGTGCGGGCCTGGGGGTTGAACGGGGAGGCGTTTTCATCGCGTTACCGGAGCTGAACAGTCGCTCTAGGTGTGTATTTGCAGTTCTGGTTCCTCTAGGTATGTATCCCTTTGTGTTGATGTCTCAAAATAATTTAATGAATTAAATACAGAATCCGTATTAACTCGGACCCTCTTGACACGACGGGCACCGTGGGTTTGGGTTGGTGCGGTCAGACGGGGCATATCACACTTGCTGTAGATCAGGCTGCACCCACTGGTGCCCCTGCGGCTGTCTCCTTGATCTGCTATGAGTGTGAGCCCAGTAGTCTCACATGTGAGTACATCGGTCACTCCCTTTGGGTGTCACCGTTGCTCCCACTGGCGGGGGTGTATGGTATGTCATTCGCTTTCTGTCTCCCGCTGGGGTGTACCGGTCATTCGCTCCGTGAAATTCCCGAAGTGATGCAACATACAGTAATTACGCTGCCCTTCACAGCTAAATTATCATGTAGGCATCGACGTCAGTTCACCAAAATTCCAGGGGTACCGGAAGTGATATCACGCGCCCTCTGACCTCCACTTTCGTCCACAGACGCATACTTACACATACACACAAATTCACACTTACACACACTCTCACATAAACACACTCTCACCCACATCCATGCACACAACATACATTTAAAGGCATTTTTACTTACCTCAGCTGCCATGGGCATATTCACATCTCTATCACAGTAATAGTGAATAATATATTGTTATTATTATTCACTATTAGTGTAATAAAAAATGTAGAGAAAACAAAGAGAGCGGAGCCCCAACTGACGTCCATAAGGACGAGCTACCACTGTGTTCCTGGCACTGAATGTGCCACCTCTGAGGGGATGGGGTTTGCAAAGGCAGTGCCAGGGGTCGCAAAGGGCAAGACAGGGGGCAAGCTATACATCAAGAACTTGAGCAGCTACTGTTCGTGACACTTGTGTTATTTGCTCTATTTTTCTAGTGCAAAATGCATTATTGCATCAAAAATTGATGCAAGAACGCATTTAATGCTAATATATAGCACGAAATGACGGATTTGTATTTTTGAGTAATTGCACATTATTTCCCCAAACTTTTGCATAACTACGTGAAAGCAAGCTACACAATTTTTGCACGCCTCTTAATATAACTGTTTTTAGTCATCAAGGCCCACGAAACTAGTGCGGCGAACGTATTTAGAGGAATCCTCCCGTGAAGATGAAGCCGTAGAACCCCAACACAACCAGCTATGGATTAGTGGACTTTTCAAAGCACAAAGTTGCAATTACTCTGCTGGACAGTCAACCGTTATGGTGGACTTAACCTCTGTTCTAAGTTTAGTACTATAGGCGTTAAAGGAGTTGTGTGCAGGGAAAGGGCAAACAAGCAACATGAAGAAAACATGATTGCAGCCATGTGTTTGTGGTAGGGTGACCAGATGTCCTGGATTTGCCTGGACAGTCTGGTTTTCCGATGACTGTCCTGGCGTCCCGACACTTGTTATAAAAATAGACGAATGTCCCGGTTTTAGGAGCGGGTCGGGTGAGCGCACACATTTTTCACTATTCTTTGAAAGCTCACGTTCACACCCGCCCTCTGGTGACACCACATTCAGAGTTTTGTTTAAAAGACTCTCCTGCTGCCTGACTTAATTCAGGCAGCACAGTAGGATTTAATGGGGAGAGAATAAACCCCTGCAGAGCCCATCTCCACAGGCCAGAATAACAAAGCTGCCATTGCACCACACTGCAGCATGGACGAGGTAGTCTTTAATTTTCATGCTGCAGATTTGTGTATACATATACATATTGGAAAAACCACCAAAATAGAAATAGGACTACATTGGCACTGGTCAGTGCAGGGTCAACGTTTAGTCCTATTTCTATGTCAATGGCTGTCCCTTTTTTTGTTCTAAACATCTGGCCATCCTAGTGTGTGGGTATTCACAGATGTTTTACTAAGTAGCTTGCAACCCTGGAAACAAGTGAAAAACTACTTTTGTTAACAGGAGGCAGCGCATCCCAGGGTTTTAAAGAGAAGGGAGCACCACCTGTTCTGGAAGGGAAGATTTCACTACAGGGAAAACTATTTCCCCCAAACGGAAAAAAAAAAAAATCAAATATGCAGAAGAACATTCCTGCACAACTTAATGTTTGTTATCCATCAAGTAGAAAATCCACAGGAGAGAACTAATGCAAATTAGAGATGGGTGTGGGGATATGGCGGGGTGAAAGTTATTCACAGAAAGTCACATTGTTGAAGGGAAATTATTGTTCTTTGCCCAGAAGATAAAACATTTTTTTTTTTAAATCCCCTAATACATGTCAGTTGAAAGGGCATTGTGGGTAAGGTGACAAACCCAGTAAACTCGGAAATTTCCCATTAATAGTGAGCAGTGCAACTATACCTCTTGCAAAACAGCCAAGACTGCTTTAACCGCATTGGCAAGTTGTGGCCCTGTCCTAAAAATCTGTAAACAAGGGCGTCTGTGCGTATGTTCATCAAGCACTGTCCATTTGGTTCTGCAGGACTTCTTGGTATAAGTTCACTCTTCACACCTGCCACCTTTTAAGAGGTGCTGTACTGGTATCTATTCAAAAGGTGAGAAATCTGCAGTAAAAGTATCCTCCAGAAGAACTAGTTGCTTAACTTTGGTAATGCTGTTTCGGGGTGACACGGTAGCTGTCCACAGATTCCTCACAGTCCTTCCTCTTTTATTTTCTGGAAAGTGGGCTCTTGTACATGTTAAAAAGTTCCAGTTAGATTCAGAACACTATCACCTCCAGTCTGTCATGAATGATTCACGTCTGAGGGTACAGAAAAGTGCACAAATCAAGCTAACATCATCCACAGAGGGCGGCATCTATGTGCAGCTCTTTGCCATCACTTCCGGGGTTGTACAAGGCTGTCACAGTCTGCTGGTGCCTCCTGCTTGCAGGCAGATGCAAGAGCCATTAAAAACCTGGATCCAGTCTGCTGCCTTGAAATATTCAAAGGTGAGGAATCTTTAGCTAGATAGAGTGTACACCCGGAAGAGCATTACTGAAGGTAAGTAGCTGTCTGGGCGTAATGAACTGGAGCTTCCTTTAAATGTAGACTTTTAAAAAAGATCGCTCACTGATTGTTTTGTTGCTTTTTTAACAATATCCTTTGACTATCAGCCAAAGTAAGCAACCAATGTGTGTTGCCTCTGGTTATACCCTGAATCAGCCAATTTGCCCCAGAATCTGCTGGTTAAGGCCTTTGGGAGCAATGCGTTTTGTTTTATTGTTGTGTTGCTGTCTTGTTTTTATGTTTCTCTGTTGTGCTTGTTGTGTGCTGTCTGGTGTTGTTTTTAGGAGTCGCCAGTGCTTTAATGTTCTCTTGTGTAGTTTTCATGTTCTGTTGTTTTCTTTATGTTGCTGATGCTAGGACTTTAGCTCTAGAAAGTTCACCAGACCTTGCAGTACACCAGTGACTTCTTGCAGTAAAATCAACAGCCGATGTTTATTTTTCAAATTTACACAGGGTTTTCTTGATCTCTCACGCCTTACTTAACTTTTAGTTTTTGCACCTGCCTTGGCAAATGTGTTCTGTTAGTTAAGGGATGAGAGGTAGCAGCGATGGCAAATGGGACCAATTGTGCACTGTTGGGAGTGATCTGTGGCCTGGATACTAAGCAGTGATTGGCTTTCATGATAAACCTCCCTGTTACCGCCTGCTTCTTTGTTTCTTGGCTGTTTTTTTATTTTCTGTAAAGGTAGTGCCCTCAAGTAGTGAGCCCTACTCCTTTACTTTTTTACTTCTTGAGGGTATTGAGTTTTTAATATCATCCTGCAAATGTATCATGGCCAAAGTATCTACTAATTTAGTACTGTGAAGGTAAATATATGTGGGTAAGAGTAAATTTATCAGTGTAATCTCCACACAAACATACCTTGAAAATATACAAAGTTATATTTATATATAGCTTCAAGGTGCTGAGATCTGGCAAGGTACATAGATGTTATGTTAATAATAAATAGCAGAATGCTATACAATGCATGCAAAAATAAATAAATAAGTGCACGTTAGCCTGAGGTCCTACTTTATGTTCCCTTAGAGCTCATTGACCCAACTAATAAGCTAACTCCACCTTTTTTTTATTTTTTATTTTTTATAAAGAAAACAAGCGGCTGTTGCAGGAAAAGTGCCATTGCCCATCCTGTGTGATTTGTTTTCATTTTATTCACCCACTGTGAGCAAGATGGAATTGCTGGTGACCGCCCTCCCTTTTGAGCAATCAAGGTGCAAGCCATAATGATCCATAAAGATTAGATTTTTCATAAGCTACTGCCTCTTGGGCTCCAGTCGCCTTCCCAGCATAACCACACGAGTCCTAATTTATAGACCATGAGCATAATTTCTCAATATGGGTATGAGCAGCCCAAAAGGGCTAAATTTGAAAACATTCCCTCATCGTTGGTTATGTAACTGAGTCCCACGCCTAGTGCATAAGGATACTTCCTTAGCAAATGTACTCATTTTCTCTTGCTTGGTATAAGATAGTCTATATACTGAAAAGTACTGTGTCCAATGGAAGTTGGAACTAATTGACTTACAGATCTCTCCACTGATTATTTTCTTGCCAACATCTGTAATTTTGAACCCCACATCCTCCGTCCATGTTTGTCTCATCTTCTCAAATTTCATGGATTTCGGCCTTGCTCAGATTTTGGTAGAACAGTGTTATGTAAACTGGTATAGGGGTGAAGCACCTCGTAGACAAATCTGAACCCCTCCCTGAGGAAATAGCACAGAGAGTAGCTTCTTAGCTGAAGTAATTAACCCCTCCAACCCTGACTCATCTTTGACTGAAGCTGCTTGAATGTATTCGAAAACTACTTCACAGATTTACACTCACCCACAAGGCTATGGTTTGCGGGAGGTTTACGAGTTCTGAATTGCGGAGCCAACCAAAACTGGCCAATTTCAGTTGGGGTGGAAGGGATGCTGATTTCTCAGTGGCATTCCGGTTTACAGTCATAACCATAAATGTACTTTAACTATGTTTTTTATGGATTTCAAAGCTTTAAAAAATATATATTTAATGTGTTACGACGAATCCTAACTATAACTTCACTTTGATTGTAGTTTTTCAGTGAATCTATAGCCATCCACCAATCCATTGCTTTAAGTGAGATGAAAAAAGGAAGGGGTGGGTCGAGGGGGTGTGTGAAGAAGCCCAACCAGTTTCCTTTCCTACAGGTGTGCAATATGCAATTAAAGATGTTGCTTACAATATGTACAGTAACATTCTGTGCTTCACATAGCAGGCCACCTGTTTAGTATTTGGGTGCCTTTCTGTCAGTTTTTTATAACTGAATTCAGGTATATCACACACCCCTGAAACAATGATTTTGTTATGAATAACGAGAATTGAAAATATTTCAATTCTGAAAATATGAGACTGAGTGAAACATTACAAAGGTCTGTGAAAGAGGTTAGTGCTCTTCGGTTTGTCTCAAACACCACTGCTCTCCCTTTCATACCACTTTCCTCTGCAGTCTCCCTGTGGGACATCTGTTCTCTTATGCTCCACACATCTTTCTAAAGTCCTCCATCTGCATATCTCACATTTCATCTATTTGCTCTTCAGCACCGTCTTTTCACTCTCCTTCGCGTACTTCTTTCATCGTATCCACTGTATTTTTCCCCTTAGGTGCTGTCTGTATTTAGACATTAGTGTACCTCCTCACACAACTTTCCACAACTACAATTGGCACATAGGGAACCTGTCAACCTGTGTGTTTTGCACAGAGGCCAAGGATTGGATGTGCACACTTTTGAGCCACTATCAGGCACTGTGAGAATCATGCACTGCCTTCAGCCTCAACTTCGGAACTCTCATTTGTGCACAATCGTAAACGCCCACCCACAACCTGAACTCACTCAGTCACCTGGAGTCCGTACAGTTCCTAGTATCTCCTATACAAGAGTCATATGTCGCATCCAAAACTACAGCAACACAGCATCTTAAAAAAACGCAAATACTCTTAGACAAGGCAACAAGAACTGAGATGTGTGGACTCCAAACAGGGACTGCGCTGCTGACAAGGATTACCTTAAGAGTTTTTATAGTCTTTGTTGTGGCATTGGTCAGTACTTAGGTTAGTAAAGTTAAGGACATGAATATAGCGCCTAAAAGGGACCTGGTTCAATGTTAGTTTTTAATTACTGTGGGTACTCAGATCTGGCAAGACCTGATCTATCTATCTATCTATCTATCGATCGATCGATCGATCGATCGATCGATCTGTCTGTCTGTCTAAGCTTGATTAACATCTGGACACCCGGACATCCACGAACAGCTCCCTGGGGGCTGTGACCAGGAACTGATTTTACTAGGCCTTCGTGGAGTGGGTCATTGAATGTTACTGGGTTGGTTGGAAGGAGAGATGTGCCTTTTATAGCTACTGTTCGGTTAATTTCAGCATTCAGTCAGGTCGACACCAACATATCCAGCTGCGGAGATTTGGTTCCCAGAGGCACAACATAGTTGCTATGTTTCCATCCTTTTCCTCCTCTATTCTAAATTCAACATGACAGCAGCTGACTGGTCATGAAGCATCACAGTCTGCACTTTCAGATGTCCAAGGATGCCATTGACCTGGGATCCTGCCTGTAAAAGGGGAATACGAGCAATGGTCAGATGGCACCGGTGGCGGGCACCTCTTAGAGCGTGTACAAGGCCTCCTTGAAAAATACCAGTGCGACAAGCCGCTGGCTTCAAACACAACAGTTCTATGACTCAGAAGCTTGTGGTTAGAATATGTCACCCTGCCTGTCCCATAACCCTGTCACCTGGGAGTATGCTTCTGTCAGTCATTGAAGGAAAAATCGATAGGAGGCCGTCCTTCGAAGCTCATGTCTACAAAGCAGAAAACACCATCATTACCACTTCCAGCTGCCGCAGAGCTGCGTCATGCGCCTTTCGCTTGGGCATGCAGCATCTTTTCTCTGGACCATTGTCCTTTCACCTCTGCGGGACAGCTTGTGCATTGGTTTTTCCCTTAAGGTTATTTGTATATTGCAGAAGGTTCAGAAGAAGGCTGCCATGCCATATTGACTTTCTTCAGGCTGAGCTCAGAAGGATCATGCCACCACTGCTGACCAAAGCTTCAACCGGCTATTTATTCAGAGTCACATTCATTTCAAAACCTCTGTCTCATCCCACGGAGTGTATTGCCTGCCCGAGGCAGTCTAGTTGTGCAGTGGGGCTGTGCACTGTGGTTTCAAATGCGCCTACCGTTGTAGTGCCAACTGTGACCTACTCGTTTCTGGCTCCATTCAGTTGTGTTTAAGGGTGGAACCATGGCTGTTAAGGTACATTGTCCTTGGAATAGTCTTTCCCTCTCATTCCGGTGCATGGAGCCCATATGCACTTCCAAAAGGCTCTGAAGTGCTCTCTTTCTGAGAGAGTGAGATCCCTGTGCTGATGACCTGGGAAAATAGGTACAGGCAGGTCGAGCTGTTGCCCCAGTGCTTTAAATGGTCCGGTACTCACCGGTACTGAGTACCAGCACTTTTTTTTTTCCTCCCAAGAGTACCGGAACTTCTCTGTTACAAAGGAGAGTACCGGTACTCACTGTAACAGGCCCGCATTTAAAGGGACAAATAGTCATCATGTGAGAATGCACCACATTTCTACAATGCGGCGCATACTCTCATGATGGCCATTTCACACTGTCACGGCAGAGCAGCGTGTGACATCACCCGCCAGGTAGTTGTGTGGCGGGAACAAAAGAAAGCACTTTAAAAAGCGCAATTTGCGCTGGCTTTCACTTTCTTCTTTGCCAGCACAAGCACAGCAGACGGAAAAAGCCATCATCAGACAAGGGGCAGAGGAGAGCAGCTACAAGCAGGTTTGCTGCCAGATTGAGGACCCAGCCAGTAGTCATCAAGCAGGACAGGACTCTGTGTGATTATCGAGCGACATCGAGTTTCAGCAACTGGACCCTCGTGCCATCCAGAAACAGATTGCTGCAATGAAAATTCTTAAGGTCTTTTAATGTTTGTCAGTAGCCCGCCCCAAGCCCCGCCCCAAGCCCCGCCTCTAGCCCCACCTCCTTGCCACGCCCCCAACCAAAGCTCAATATGATGAGTACCTGCACTTTTTTTTTTCCATTTAAAGCACTGTGTTGCCCTGTAGTGTTACCCTGAAAATACACTAAAACAAGGCCTGCAGATCTTTATTATTGGGATATTTTTCTGTAGCATTGTCCTCTGTGACCAACCCTTATGAACCTTCACATGTGGAAGTGGAGGGTCAAGAAAGTGGTTTCTTGTTGATTGGTGAACTGGATTCAAATTACAGATTGACAAAAATATATTTACTATTGAAACCTCAAACGAACCTTAATTAAGGGATATTTGGGATACATGATAAAAAACAGTTTTACTGTCAAGAACATGCTGTTGCGCACTGATGCTACAGGCATATCTTACAGTCCTTGAATTTCTCAAAAATGTTTTCCTTTTACTGCAGAATAGCAAATGAATCTAGTTAGTTTTAAGTACGTGGTTGTCAAAGAGATTATCTTAATCTGTAGGCGAGTTCTCTCCAAATGGGTGACATACCGCATCTAGGAGAGGAACAAGCATTAAAATGCCCAACGTTCTCGCCTTTGGGACCTATGGGCTTTGCCAGTGTTTTTTAGCTATGCTGCACACAATCCCCGAAGCTGTGCTGCATAGCTAAAGAATTAAAGAAAAAAGCTTTTGACATGGCTGAGAAAGAAAGAAATATGCTGTGTCATTTTGCAGTCACACAATTGCGTAGTGCGTGCGCGACTTAAAAGTCGTGGCCATTTATTTTTTCTTTTTACTTAACGATCGGAGTTTGATCGGTAACTAAAAAGAAAAAAAATGTGTGAAAACATTTTTTTTCTCAAGGCGGGTGGGGGCAACTACACAGGGGGCAGAAGCACAGTGCTTAATTTGTAAATTAAAAAGGTGCCGGTGCTCAAAGCTGCTGCAATTAAAAGTGCGAGCACAGAATACTTAGGCAGCGTAATCCTGAAGCCACCTCTGGCCTCTTCAGTCCATTTAAAGCCACTCCCTGCCCCTTCAGCTCACTCTGTCAGCTTCCTGCTTTTCCCCTTTCTAACGCTTTTTAGGAGAAAGGGCTGAAGCAACGTAAGGGGCAAGGAAGCAACAATGAAGGGGTGTGTGTGTGTGCAGAAGCAAAATGGAGGGCACCGGCCGGGGTAAAGCAACGGAGACAGCAAAGTAGAGAATTGGAGAGGAGCAAATGGG
Source organism: Pleurodeles waltl (assembly GCF_031143425.1). Classification (NCBI taxonomy): domain Eukaryota; kingdom Metazoa; phylum Chordata; class Amphibia; order Caudata; family Salamandridae; genus Pleurodeles; species Pleurodeles waltl. The sequence goes on along the minus strand of NC_090440.1, from coordinate 544,294,837 downwards.
TGAAAAAAAGCAACATGGAGATGATGGGGAGAAGCACACAGGAGAGAAGGCAGTGTGAGGTGGAGGGGGCATATGGGCGAGATAGTGGAACACTGGAGTATGTCAGGGGAGAGAAGTACATAAGGCAGACAGCTGGAAATCATATGCACTGTTGTGGGGTGCAGAAACAAAACAAGCATTTGCAACGCACTAGAGTCTTGCATTTCTCCGAGTTACAGCTATTAGTAGTTGTAAACTCCCAACCAGATTTTTCTTTCCACATTGAAAGAAAAAAACAGCATGATTGCGCTGCTACAGGTCACTCGTAATGAAACCTATCAGCAAAAGTGCAATTAACTATGTAACAGGGTCGATTTGATGTTATGCAAAGTGCTCGACTTCTGCCAAGCGAGATCGCACTGCAAACAAAAGATAACAAGCATTTGCAATGCAACGGGTCTCACGTTTTCTCGTGTTAGAGCTGATAGCGTTGTAAACTCCTAACCCGACTTTTCACTGGTAATGAAACCTATCGGCAAAAGTGCATTTATGTATGTAACCCGAAAAAGTGCAATTAACTGTGTAACAGGGCTGATATTATGTAAAGCGCTCGACTTCTGCCAAGCGAGATCGCGCTGGGAAAATAGAGAAAAAGTAGTCCACGAGCCGGACAGAAAACAGCGAGCTTTGCATGTTTTCTGTACTTGGTCGATGCGCTCGAGGAGGGCTATCCACCGGAAAATGCATGACATGTGCATGCCTTCCATTAATGAAATCAAGCACATTCTAACAGGCAAGGTTACAAGCCAATGACAGACACTGACGTGATGTGGACAGGGCTCCGAGCCCTTTTTAATTACTAAAGCGTCTCGCTTAGCGAAACGCATACGCAAGCGCATGCGACGCAGGCTCGACCCTAAAAAGTAGTCCACAAACCTGATGGGAAACAGCGAGCCTCGCATGTTTCTAGTACTTGGTTGCTGCGCTCGGAGGGCTAACCACCAGAAAAGGCATGATGTAAGCATGCCTTCCACTAATGAAAGCAAGCAGATTTTAACAGGCAAGCCCACGAACCAATGAAAGACAACTGACATGACGTCAACGGGGCTCCGAGCCCTTTTCTAATTCCTAAAGTGTCTCACAAGGTAAACCCATGCGACGCAGGCTTGACCCTAAAGAAAGCACCATTTGAAAAGTGGGCAGTAGAAGGATCCAAGTAATGCCTCCATGCTCCAGGGGAGGTACAAACACTAGAACAGGATGGAACGCTCACACAAGCGAGCGAATAGGAAGCAAGAAAATAATAGTGAAAATAAAGGTAAGCAATGGGTTTGGCTCTAAGACAACTGTCAGCTAACAGTACGTCTCGTAGCAGAACACAAAACCTAAAATTCCTCCCTCCACACCCCTCTATTACCAATTGACCAGGCCTCTGTAATGCTTTACTTCTAGTGATGAGAGATTGCAGCATATCTACATTTTGTGATTATTCACTGATGAATGCATCCAGCGCCTGAGCAACGTGTATTTTACTTCTTGCTGTGGTTTTCTGTCTTCGACATAATTGTGGTATGTGAGGTTTTTATGCTTGCATTTTACAATCGCCTACGTTTTGGCTGCTTTTCCCAGCTTCTATTTCTGTGTTCCTTCTGTGTTTTAACTGCCTTTGAAAGAGAGAGGGCACATGAGGACACACTCGCCTTGCCTTCCAGGGAGATTTATCAATAAAATCAGTTGTAGGGATTTGTCAGGTCAACACTGCAGCACTGAACGGGCAGTCTGGAGGGAGGATTAGAGAGTTACATTTCTGCGGCACTTGACGGGTCAGACAGTACTGGGAGGAAGGCCATGTTGTTAGGGTGCGGTACACCGTGCTGGAGTAAGGCCAGCGGAGGAAAGAGAATGCGAGCAAGGGCACTCCTACACACCCAGGCAAACACTGCGCAGACGTTGATGACACCTTTGACACCGTTAGACAATCTGCACACGTTTAGCATTGAATAACATTAACCCAACACAAACAGTATACAAAGACAAACACCTTTTATACGTACAATGCAAACGCACATCATTAACACTCATTCACATGCATCAATAATGCTCAGACCATTCACACACACACCAACCTTCCAACACCATTCAAACTCATATCATACATGCACAAAGACACAGTGTTCTCATGCACATGGGTGATCCTCCACAACTCACACAGCGAACAGTCACACACCATCTTGTATTGTAGTAATCTGAATTGAAGGTGAGTCCACTTGGCTCATGTTTAGAATTTCTTCTCTTAAACGCACCCTGGTTTGACGCAAGGGACAAACGCGCAACTTTGTTAATAGATTGTGTTAGTTGTCAAGAAAGGCAGAGTAGGGGAAGAAACGAATAATCCCTTACCCCCAAACTCAACCTCCCATACCTATTAGAGCTAAAATACATTTCGCAATCCTTTTCTATAAGTGCTTTAAAATAACAATTGTATTATTTTTTCCCGTAAAAAAGAAGTCGGGGTACGTCGCCAGGTTTCTTCAGTAACTGTTTATAGGAATCTGCGGGGACCTACTGCCTTCGTAGTCCCGGTAACTATTACTTCCTTACTCTGGCCTGCGTAGAATCCACAGCTCGTGGCCTTTATGCCCACCATGTGAGCAAGTCCTTGCCACACCGCTGGGGGTCGCACTATACAGGAATTCTAGCATCCACAACCTTGAGCGAGTAAACAGAATTATCTGAAATATGAGTGGTGCAGTATTGACATCTAGTGGCAAGACAGAATACTGCCGTTGTCTGAAACACATGCTACTATTGACTATGACAGAAGAGCATTGTTTTCAGAGAACCTGACGTATTACCTAAATGAAGTGGACTGTAAAGATGGCAGAAGTTGTACTTAGTTTGTGTCATGGCATGCGTGCCTCGGTTCATATGGCATGAAGATGAGTCCAAGTTAGACCGGGACTTTTCAGGCTAGATTTGAAAGTAGACATTGTGGTAGTGGTGAATTGTAGAGTTTAAAGCACATACACCGGGATGCGCCTTAAGGCGTAAGAATTGCTGGGTTTTTCTAAGTACAGGCAATACAAACGAAAATAATCAGCAGGTGATTTAGAACAAGTGTCCTGCCCTGAGGCTCGCTCTATAAGCGCCTGTTCCAGTGGCGTAACCAGTGCTTAATTTGTAAATTAAAACGTGCCGGTGCCCATAGCCCTCCTCTTAAATACACGGCTGCTTTATTTAAATGTGAGAACATGGAATATTGAGGCAGCTTAATCCTGAAACCATCTCGGGCCTCTTCAGTCTGTTTAAATTCACTCCCTGCCCTTTCAGCTCACTTTTGCAGCTTTCTCCCTTTGTGACGCTTTTTCGTTTTTCTCTTCCTCCGTCTTTGCCATATGTCTCTTTTGGTCGCAGCAAATGCTTGAGGCAGAAGAAGAAGCCCCGACCCTCAAAGCACAAATTAAGCACTGGGCGTAACGAAACTGAAACCTCCCCATGCAAAGTACCTTCGAGGGGAGCCTCCCCCTGGACCTAGTCTGGAGCCTCCCCAATGCACAACGTACTGTGCTGAGGGGGCCCCTAAAGAATGGCCTGCGGGGGCCTTTGTTACGCCACTAATCTGCATGCCCATTGTTGGAAAATGGGTTATTGGTAAGGGCAGGTAGGTACCTACACCTAGCAACAAGCCACCAACCACCACTTAGGTCCAGTTAGGTCTCAGTAAATTAACCCCAGCTCAACCCTTGGTAGCTTGGCAACGAGCGTCAAGGCTTAACTTAGGAGACAGTGTGTAAAGCATTCAAATATCACAAAATAGTAATTAAATAAAACACAGGAAACAGTTTAAAAATCCAAAACCAATTTTTAAAAATAGTTTATATTTTTATCTTTTAAATGACACCAAAACGAATAAAATCGGATAAAGGGAACCGGAGATATGAATTTTTAAAGAATTATTATTTTTCTAGCGCTTAGAAACAAAAAGCGCCAATCGGGTCATCTGGTTGCACCTCGACCGGGGCAAAGTCAAACTTTCAGGCCGACCGCGATGGAGCCCTGCTCGGCTACAGGTCGCGGGAGGCCTCGGTTAAAAAGTTACCTTCTGACTTAGTCTTTATTTTGAAGATTTTCTTCAGCGGGACGAACCTGCCAGTCCTATCCGACCTCCTGGAGCCCTTCTCCGGATACGCGATGCTGGATTCCTCGGTGGAGATTTTTACCTTCGGACTTAGTTGTTTTTTCGAGGTGAAAATCCTTCGACCGGGGTAAACCTGGATCTTGATCCGACGTCCATGGAGCCCTTCTCGGATACGATGGCTGGGAGGTCCCGGTCAACTTTTTACCTTCGGACTTAGTCTCTTTTTCGGAGATTTTTCTTTACCGGGACGAACCACCAAATCAGGCCGGGTCGCGGTTGAGGCAAGCCGGCTAGAATTTCCGCGGCGGGTCGGTCCCTCTATGGAGCTTTTTTACAAAAATTCTCAAATCTTCTCCAAACTTCTGGGGCTTCACCCAGATGTTCTTTTAAGGTTCTTTTGGGGTCCACAGCTCACCCCAAGGGTCCAGAAGTTCTGAGATGGTCCTTGGGGGGTGCGGACTACCACTCCCAGAATGCACCTGGGGCAAACTCCTTTTTGGCCACTGGACAGTGGTCAGCTGGTCACTTTCTTCAGGAGTTGGTGCAGGGGACTCTGGATAGCAATTTTTCACCTGTAGCAAACAGGGAGTCCCTCCTTGAACCAGTTGAAGCCAGGCAAAGTCCTTCTTGTGGTGAAGCCCAAGTGTGCAGCTGGTGCAGTCCTTCTGAGTGCAGGTTCCAGGTGCAGGCCAGGGGTCCAGCAGGGCAGCCCTTCTCCTTTAGTTCTTCCTTGTTGGAATCTGATGGGGATCTGAGGTGTGGGTGCAGGTCTGCCAGTTTTATCCTTGCTCCTGGGTGAAAAGCAGGGGGGTCCTGGTTCTCCAATCAGGGGCAGGGTCCTTCCCCCTGCGATGACCACTTCCTGGGAAGTGTGGCACAAATCCATCCCAGAGGGCAACATTCTCTAAAAATCCAACATGGCTGAATCTGATTTTTGGAGGTTACATCTGGCTGAGCCCACCCACTGGTGTGGCTAAAAATCATAAACACACCCCTCTCCTGCCCTCTCCTAATCTAATCAAGGGGGCACCTAGTTGTCTGGGGTTGCAGGATGTGGGGGTGTTGCTGGTTGCTCCAAATGTCCTTCTCTGCCTTTGAAGACCAGTTTGGCAGCCCTCCCCCTTCCTGCCTCACCATCTGCTGAGGGGAGATTCTCTCCCACAGGCACATTCATTTGTGTGAAGCCAGGCCACTTCACACCTCATCAAGGCAGCTTGGCTAAGCTGCTACAGGCTGGCCAATCAGAGCACAGCAGCAAAAACAATGCAGGGCTGAAATTGGCAACTTTTTAGGTAAAGTCTAAAACTCTTTACCTGAACAAGTTATATTAAATCCAACAACTGGAAGTTGTGGGATTTATTACAACAATTAATTTGATACCAAATTCTTGGTATGCATCATTTAAGGAGACTTTAAAATTTAAAACAAAGTCTCCCCATTCTAGCCTATGAAGGCCATTTACTACAATGAGGGAAAAACGAATTTGGCTGTTTTTACCTCACCAGGGCTTATAAAACTATTTTTTATAAAGTCCCTGCTTATAGTTGCATGGCACCCAGCCCTAGGGGCACATAGGGCACACCTTAGGGGTGACTTATATGTAAAAATAAGGTAGTTTAAGACTTTGGAACTACTTTTAATTCCAAAGTCGAATTTGCATATAACTTTAATTTAAAAGCAGCCAGCAAGGCAGGCCTGCCTTTAACATGACACTGGGCACCTCAGCAGTGCACCTATGGGTGCACTACCTATGCTGTGGTCCCTAAACCTACATGCCCTACCATATACTAGGGACTTATAGGTAGGTTAACTTAGCCAATTATAATTAGCCTAATTTGCATATTGATTTTACACAGAGCACAGGCCCTGGGACTGGTTAGCAGTACCCAGGGCACCATCAGAGTCAGGAAAACACCAGCAAAAAGTGGAAAATGGGGGCAAAAAGTTAGGGGGCCTCTGCAATCAGCCCTGTTTTCTCACACCCATATTTATTACACTGTTCGCCCTGTATGAAACCTGATGTGTAGCGAACGGTGGGAACTAACGGGAGAACGAATGCAACACGTCAATGTTCACTAGCACTTGTTAACGCGTGGCGACGCACTCGTTGCTGTTACCGTAAGACGTGCTCACGTCAGCTGTTCCTAGACCACAGATATGTTATTTGTCTCAGTTTTTTATAGAGCGATCTTGACCCGAAGGTAATGGATCGCTTCACACGAGCACAGTTGCATTATACAAGATCACAAACTCTTTTTTAAGGCACCGACAGATTAACTGATTTGCCCAGAATCTAGGGTGACCAGATTTTGAGGAGCAAAAACTAGGACAGGTTCGACATAAAAGAAGGACAAAATATATTACTCTAATTCTTATATCTGGCCTGTCCCGTTTTTTGCATAGCTTTGTGAATGTGTGCCCATACGTGTCTCTCTGTGTGTGTGTTTATATGTATTTATATATATATGCGTTTATATATATATATATATATATATATATATATATATACATACATACATATATACACACACACATTTACATGACTACATATATAAAATTAGCTATGGCTTGGCCTCCCACCCTGCACCCCCAACCCGCCCCCAACCACCTCTCTCTGCTCCACATGCCGTCTCTCTGCTGGGAGCAGACAGGGAACTGTGTTGTCTGACAGTAACAGATAAAATGCTTTAATTATTTCATACTTTGTAGGCCTCTTTAACTTATGTTTTCCTAGATGATCTGACCTTTGTCCCAAAAACTGGGACACTTATTTCATAATCTGACTTTTGTCCCAGAAACCGGGACATTTATTTAAAATGAATAGAACCGTTGGGACACCGGGAAAGTCCTCTAAAAACCAGGAGTGTCCGGTGAAATCCGGAATGTCTGGTCACCCTAGCAGAATCACAGCATATGGAGCCGATGCCGAGATGTTCAGGTTTCCAGTTCCAAAGTCGACAGCTCTGGAAGTAACGCCACATCCTCTCCTCATTTAGATTTTGCTTGAAGTACGTTACCAAGTCGTCCGTCTTCATCGTCCCAGTCCTGCTAACATGAGGCTTTGTCTTGTCATACAGAAAGAAAAAAATCCTCTCTCCAAGAATAGAGAAAAACCTCTAAAAATAGATAGAGTTCCTCTTTGATCCCTAAACTAGGCTCCCCTCACAAGCCAAAATACTAGGGAACAACCTTCCCTCACTATCCAACGAAAGATGTGCCCCTCCTCACACAGCTTAAGTGGGTAGTTGGGAACCCAGGACTGTGGGGAGGAAAACCAAGGCACAGATAATGAAGATTACTGGCCAGTAACCAGGTCATTGGCGAATATCACCGAGAAGCACAGCAACTTTAATAAGTGACATACCAGCCAATGAGCAGAAGAGTAGTCATTAGTGGCTTCTGCTCTCTCTGTCCATCGGTGTGAAATGTACAGGCCTTGTATAGGAGACAGTTCTAGGAGTTTCTTGGCCATTTGTTAGCGAGCACTAAGCAGAAGCAAGGTGGCGCTTGGTAGACACTGTCTACTGTGGCTGAAATGGACGAGGCGCTTTGCAAAGGACCCGTTTGCATATTTACAAAAAGAGTGCACTGCTAAATGGCAAACGGTTGTGAGTACAGTAGGAATTGAAGACTGGCTTCTGTTTACATATTTGCCTGCATTAAAGATGATGGAAGACAAAGACCATCTTGATTTTTATCCGGATCTAATACAGAGCTTGCAAACACGTATCACTGCCCACCTCTAAGACTTTATAAATCGTTAGAGTCACAATATTACCATGTAATAACGAGGAAGTTCCTTATTATTGGCTTGTAAGGACTGCATAACCTATAGCCTGATTAATGCTCATTGATAAATGGGTTGGCTGTGCGCATGGTATTCAGTCTCAGATGCATTATAATTAAAGATCTAAAATTACACTGGTCCTGAAGAAAGCCATTCCGTCTAATTGGCAACTTTCCATGGCTGAAATATGTGGATCTTTTGATGTGTGACTGCAATTTCTCAAGACCGAGGATGCCTGCAGGCAATTTTAACTATATATACTCCACTCGTGAAAAAAGAGCTTCAATGCTAAACTTTGTAGAGCTCACCCAGATGCACAGACAGGGGTGGCTCCTTCTCAATGGCGAAGGAGCATTGCCACCTGGCTGAGCCAGCAGCAGAAAAATAAAATGATAGTTCACTATCGTTTTATTTTTCTGTTGCTGGCACAGCCAGCAGCATGTGAAGGGAGGCGCGGGCTGGGCCGCGGGTGGTGGGGAAGGAGGCGAGAGTGCACTTATGTGTGCATGTGTGTTTGGCAGGCCGTGTGGTTGAACAGGGTTGGGCAGTCCAAGCTGCTCAGACCAGTCCTGACGCTGCTTTCATGCTAGCTCTAGCATGAAAGCAGCACCAGGATTGCTGGGAGCCTGTTCTGGTGTCCCAGTGAATGTTGGGACACCACATTGAGAAGAGGAGTGATGAGCAAGGTCACAGGAGATGGTGGCATTGTGGTAAAGGTAAGTTTATTTATTCTTTTTTTTTTTTCACCCCCTCTGTCTCGGCCGCCACTGTGCACAGGGTATCGTGGGTGAGGACCTGAGGATGAAGCAGGCCACCAGTGTTACTGGTGGGTGATGGTCCTTTTCTAAAAATAGGCACCCCCACTACTTTCTGAGAGGCTAGATCAATGATCAGTTGTCAATATGTGTTCTCTTTCTTTTGGTATTGGAAAGTGTAGTATAGATGCAGTAAGTGGAATGTTTGGAGAAATAAATACATTTCTTCTGTTCGTACCTGTTTTAAGGAGGTGTTCTTTTTGATGGAAAGCCCGGTCTGGCTTGCTTAGTAGATCAGGCTTTGCATAAAAAACTATGGGTGTTTGTGCTGAATGTCTACTAACACATAAGTAACTCCCCCTTGACGCAAAGTGGCTCAAAGCAGTGCAAAGCGCTATTTGTGTTGAGGAAAAGCACAACATGCCATTTCTGCTGTTAGTAAATACCTTATAGGAGTTTGCCAGTAATCTGGATATGATATCTCATGGCTCGCCTTGAGTGGTGCTTTCGCATGAGCACTCAAGGGATTGCTCTCCTTAGGGTGGGGCTGAGGTCATATGCTGAGATGAGTCTTTCATTTGGAGCACATACCTTTAATCTGTGTAATCTGCAGAGGATTTCTGCGAACTTCTATGTCTGGCACAAAATGGCCCGTTAGCACTCAAAGCTTTGCAGGGACTCTAGGTATTTGCAGAGTTTATTGTTAAGACAAGACATCAGATTCACAACAATCATTCCCTTTCTCGGACCTCTCACCCTCCAGCCCAATTTTTTGTTTGGAAAGATAAACCAATGCTGTTGTTGAAGCTGAAGCGACTTCACTGCAGAGTCGCATTTACAGGTTAGTTCCTTGTTCCAGTATGCAGGTTACCTACACTGGGGCAGATCATTGTGTGCATGAAATGTGACTACTTTACAGCAGGAAGTTCACCCCTTTTAGAAGTAATTGCTGGTCAGGAAAACTCCTGATTTGCCTGAAGGACGCTCTATTTCTTAGTCTGTGAACTCAAGGGACTTTATGCTAAAGTTTTCCTGTTGCTTTTCTTTCAGCAAACTGGGGTCGGTCCTGCAGCGAGTGTTCTTCTGGTCCAATGGGAGGGTATGTTCACCTTCTTGTATTCTCTTCATAATTATTATTTGATTTAACAGAAAACCTGCTCAACAGCTGAACCACATAAAACATGAAAATCATGCAGATCTGAGCCTCAGGCGCACTAAACTATTTGTCTTTGCAAATGCATTTATGCACCGTACATTCTCTATAATAGTTGAATCGTGACTTGAGAATGCCTGCTGCCAGGGGCCAGCAGCCAGGCCTCAGAGCACCACTGTAGCTGCAGAACACACAAAGAAAAGGAGATTGCGGTTTCCTTTTTTAAAATCAGTTTTTTCCCAAATGGACAGTGATCAACAGAAAGGAAATATTTATGCCAACATGTAGATTTTTTTATGTATGGATAATTAAAGGAGAGATAGAACTAATTTTCATGTTTACACATATTCTGAGCAACAGCATTTTTTTAAATCTGATTTAAATAAACTGATGTGATATCTTTTTGCAACATATTAATCACTGCTTTTTGGTCATTTTACTTTTGCACTCCAGTTTTCACTTTTATTCTTCACATCTGCAACATACTATCTCTTTCATACTAAATTTAAAAAAAAAACAACAAGGATGAAAGTGATTTGTGGAAAGGGCCAAGGCGTGACCAGTGTATGATAAGGGATGAAATATCCTCTGCCATCCACTAAAAAAAACATTGCAAGTCATCTTGGTATTCTATTACCATATAAAAGAATTCCCTGCAGACTTGCAATGGCCTTAAAATTTACGCTAGGGGATACTTTGCCCCATATATATTGTGACCCCATTCTCAATAAAGCTTCTGTTTGTTGCTGTAGGACAGTTGGCTTTTTTCCAATGCAGAAAAACCTCTTACCCACCAACACTGCTGTCCAATATCTATCTAGCGTTTTGCAGACAGATCTGAGTTTATTGCAACTGTCACAACATATGTATTTGACTGCCAGCTTTGGCTTTTCCAAAATATATGTGCTATCTCTACCATCTCTTTTCACTGGTTACACTTACAGAATTTGGCCAGCATAGCTTGCGTGTCATTATTTATCTTCTGCATTTTGTATCACATCTGCATCTTACCCTTTTGGTTACTTCAAAACATGCGCTATTGATTAAAAACTTAAAAAAGTAAGAAAAAAGTTGAATTTAACATTTCATGTTTAATACACAAGCTTCAAATATCTGTCCATTAATATTCTAAAAATTACTGATCCAGGCCTGATTCCTAATGAGGCTGCAATCTATAAATTATCCCTATAGTTAGATGACTATAATGCATCTAGTGAAGCACAATGCCATGGTTGCAAGACATTTCATAGGCATTTGTATATACTGTGTGTGTTTAGATTCTTGAATTTTCATAGCCTTTACATCAATATTTGATGGCAACTGGTGATAAAACAGAAATGCATTTTTGCAGAAAAACATTGTGTGATGGCCACTTGTAGAGATTAGCAGGTGTTCAGTCATAATATTTCCAGCACTCAGTGCTGACATCTAAGCCCTACTTGCCCATTTTATGAAATCCTGCTGGAGAGTAAGTGAAACAGGGAGGACCTTATACAAAGACACTGAATTATTTGCCACCTCTTGCTCTCATTGACACAATCCCCAATATGTTAAACCTCAAATGCCATTTCCTCTGGGCGGTGGACATTTCGTATGCAATCAATCGCTTTTTGACACTTTCCTTGGGTCACAGCATCTAGATACAGCGAATAAATTGCAACATTTAAAAAGGTGGACAAAGATCATCCTCTCTCTATTTTAGGCACCTGCACATTTTCATTTTTTTTCCTTTTCTTTGAATTTTCTATTCTCGGACACATTCCGTAGGTTTTGTCGCTGATATAAATGAGATCTAGGGTAATGAAGCTCTGTTAAATAGCATTTTGACAACATAAGTTAGATTGACAATTTTCCTATGTTAACTTTTGCTAGTAAGAATGGAGATAGGCAAGACCAATCATGTAGTTTAAGTTCTCGTCTGAGCCAGTGAAAGGATAAACTCTCCATCTCCAGTACCATCATTTCAATGCCACTTTTCTGATGTTGTACTAACTACCAACATGTCTGCTATCTTGCTTTGCCACAGGTAACCCTGTATGACCAGCGGAACTTCTCCGGCCGGAGATTGGATCTGACTGGTGATTGCCCACATCTGCAAGAGAAGAACTTCCCAGAGCGGTGTAACTCAGTCCATGTAGAAAGTGGAGCGTGAGTATCTGACTATGTCTCTCTTTTACCCAAGGCATTGGTTGGCACAACATAAAAGCTGTGCCCAAGCAAACTTCTCAACTCTACTGTATTCTGCATAGACTTCTATGAAGCTCTCCAGAATGTAGTTCATGGGATGGTAGAATGAAGAGGAGGTGGGACACCAAAGAGGCAGACTAACAGGAAGAGGGTTACCACTAACTGGCGGCTCAGTTTGTTTTTCCTTCATACAGTTTAGATTGATAAATGGCATCCCAGAAACCTCTAACCTCTCCATTAAATGGCAAGGCCTTCTATACTGGCCTCTGAAACATGACACTTCTTAGAAGAGAAAGCTAGGGGTCAAGGTGACCCAATAGAGTAAATGAAGCAGCTGGGCATCCAGCAGGCATACTCAGGATAGAAGGTGATTCTGATGGCTCAGGTAACTAATGCATTTCCTGCGGAGAGCTACGTTTCACTTTCGTGGCCTCAGGTTCGAATTCTGGTGAATCCACTTAGGCTTTGATCCTGCAGAGGTCGATATTGATTGGGGTAACAATACGAATATCTGGTGTATGGCTCCAAGAAGCCCCTTGGTGAAGATGCACTTTGCAAATAAACATGCTGTGTCAGAGAGATGATGTCCACAGAGGCGGGCCCACAATCATTCGGACTGCTCTTGCTCAGCCTACGGGCCATAGACCGAGGATTGTCTGGAGTGCTGTCAGGAAAGTCCCGAAGGGTCTTTTAGATGAGTTATCACACGTCACACTAGAGCATGCCACCTGACTGCCTCTGCCAGAGTGCAATGTGCCTAGAGTCACAGGCTGTAGAAAACTCTAAATATCTATGTAGTCCTAGAACCTAGTGTGCAGGGAGTGTGGTCTGTATCTTCCCATTTGTCTGACCTAGGGCGTATATGCTTGGACCGCCAAACCATTCCTGATCTCTGAATCCAGGCCTTTGATCTCTGTGCAGGTGGGTTGGATATGAAGAACAGAACTATCGAGGGCGCCAGCACCTCTGGGACATGTATGAGTCGGGTGACTATCCCAGCGCGGACCGCTGGTGCTCCTCATCCGACCAGATTGCCTCAGTGAGGAGCCTCAAGCAAGTGAGTTGGATTCAAGGGACACAGGTGGAAGTGGGTGGGGGAGGTAGGGACTGGAAATGGTGCTTGTGGTGTGGGGTGCATGGCTCCTCTGGCACGTTAAACTCTCTGGGCTCGGGTTCTACTGGCCGAAAGTTGTTCGAATCTATCAGGTTATTCGATTCATAGAATGTGGCCTCAAGTAAATGTGCACAGCATGATGCGCGTGAGGAGGTGAGTAAGTGGTAGTAACAGAAAGAGTGTGTGCAATGGGCAGAGTGAGAGATCCTGACAAGCATAGGTTTGTAATAGAGACCGCAGAAAAACGTATGAGCAAAGTCTAGAATAGATTGTGACAAGTGGTTAGTGCAGGGAGCAACTGGGAATAGGGAGACACCCAAAATAGACTGAAATGATTCTCTCAACTCCTTTAACTTTTAAAGACAAAAGGCCTGTTGTCAAATGTCGTGATCGGACTACCTATGTGCTGAATAACATCCGTGTGCCTTCTTATCCTTTCCATTGCACTGATCCGGTTATACCCATTGTGACGTAAAGATCTGCTCACCGTAAACGCATATCCCCAGGCCCAATGAGAGGTTTTTGTAAAGATGTGTCTCCATGCACAAGTTGGAATTCAAAATCGTTTATTCACGCAGAGTACAATACAAGCCTCATCCTTCAGCAAACTTCAGTTCTTTCGCTGCTTAACCCTCTCCGCATTCAAATCATTTCATTCCACACGCAAGGCAACTCCTCAGCTTCCAGAACTAAGTGGTCATCTGACTCTACTGACGTATGCCAAGGAAACCACACTTTTCCTCTCCCACACACATTTTTGTGCACAAGAAAACCCCACCTCCCTGCTGCTATCCATGTGCTCAATATATTCACATAACTTTCCAAGCGGACAAAGATCTGTTCACCTGCTGCCTTTAAGCATGTGTGTTGTAGATCTGTATAGATTATATGGTCTCCAATTGCAAAATCAAGATATCTTGTCTCTGATATCCCTCTGATGTACACAATCAATATATGTTCTCCATCTACTCCTATTCTTGTGCACACTGGAGACCAATTCCCTTCATGCACCTATGTACAAACACAGTATCTGCGCCCTTCACACCCCTGTACTTGTGCACACTGGATATCCGCCCCTTCACACCACCATTTGTGTACACTGAGCCTCATGGACATCTCATCACCTTCCTTCCTTTCTTCATGTCTAGGACCAGTCAGTGCCGAGGATTCACCTGTTCGAGTGGCCTGGGTACTCAGGGCGGAGGTGTGAGATCCAGGAGGATGTTCCTAATATGATGTCTCGCTTCCGTGTCAACAACATATCTTCAGCCCGGGTCCTCGGAGGAACGTAAGACTTCCTAGTTTTGTTGTTAGTGGCGCCTTGTGAGAACTACTGCATTTTTGTTGCAAGTGTGGGAGATCTGGGGAAGAAGCAAGAAACCGCTTCACATCTTGTTACTCTGTAAAAGAGTGCTTCATGTTTGAAATACAGCAGATGCAACACTGAGGCTAGAAGCAGGGGTATTTGGGAGACATAAAGCACACCACGACTGACCTGAAACATGAAGGAGGCATTGGGGAGCACCTGCTCACCCAAAGAAGCACTTTCACCACTTTCACCTTTCTGCAAATGTACTCACTTCAGTTCCGCACTGGTCCTTTTATGTAATGAATTCAATTAAACTATTTAAAAACACACAAGTTTGAAGCCACTAGGGCTTGTTCACATATTTTCCAAGCTCTGTGTTGGCTATAGATATTTATGCAGAGATTGAGAACTTCTAGAGCACTGTAGCATAACACAGGCAAGTATATGTTTGAGACAGATCATACTCAATCATACCACAGACCTTCCAACCCAGAAAACCTTTTTACTCTGTGAGAGTGACATTTCTTGGAGAGGGATTATTTCAGAATTTCACTGCCTAAAAACTGCTTGTGGCAAAACATGCCTAGCTTAAACCCAGAACAATGTGGCATAGACTCCCTGAGCTAGAGGTACAGGAAGAGAAGGCCCCACGGTCCTAGTTTGCTGTCCCTCAGATTGTTAGATACATCCCTGCTAGAGGTTTTCCTTGGACTGAATAGTCCCTGCTAGGTCCAGATCCAGATGACTTGTCACTGTGAAGACCACATCTGATTGTTCACCGTGGAGACCACCACTGATTGGTCTCTGTGAAGACCATTGACTTGTGATTCCGCACAGACATTATGGAATACCTCATCCCTCTCCACGTGCTCTGAACCTTGGCACTTGAAATTGAGGCAAATGCTAAACAAAATCTATTTTGCTTGGATTTGATATCACCTGTCTCTCCTTTCAGGTGCTTTAGCAGTCTTCTAACAATTATCAGCAGCTTTGAGAAACAGTTTAAAGTTCTGCCTCTAAATGGCAGGGTACAGAACAAGATGAAGAGACTTAATTTGAGCATTTATTATGCGTTTATTGTTTTATTTTTTTACTTTATCGTATTCGTTAATTTTAGGGTGCACACTGCAAACGCCACTAGGTGCCATAAGTCCTGTAAAAATGCCATAAACGTAAACCTCAGAACTAGACCAATACAGCAACACAATGAAATCCTACCTCCGAAGCAGGACTGAAATTAATTTTTCAATTAGAAGAGTCCAGGATTCTAGGGCTGAGTACCCCAAATATGCGATCCTCTATTGGCCAGGGCAAAGTTCTTGAGATCATAAGGAGGTGGAGACTGCTTGATCTGAGAATACATGGCAGCTTGTTTCCAGTGTTTTTTTCTCGTGAAGATATGCCAGAGATTTCTCTTGGAACACTTGCATGCCAGCTTGAAAATGCTATTCCTAAATACTGGGAATGAATGTAGGGAGTTTAAGCCTGATGTAGTGTTACCATATTTTCCCATGTTGAGTACCAACCATACTGTATTTTGCACATGTTGCCGGCGAATAATTTCGTCCTGAGTGGTGCCACTCATTGAGTCTGTATAGCCCACGTTAGAGTTTAAGAGGGGTTCAACAATCAAAGGTATTCTGTTTCAGAGCCACAAAAGTGTGTAATATGTCAAAATCCTGACCAACGGAATCTTCCTCAGGCTTACACGGTATCCGGATCTCACATAAAAAGGTAAATGAATTCCAATTTTAAAGCAATGCAGAAACATACAGCTCAGCAGAAGCCTGTGATGGTGAATATCTGCTGCTGGCTGTTCCAACAGTGAGGAAGACTCAAAGACCTGGTCCGAGCAGCTGTGTGTTGGCATCGGCATGTTGGACTACTTGCCCGCCCCGTTCACTGTTTCCCTACTCTAGCGTGGCCCTTCACCCTGGAACCTCAGATGCTCAGAAGTCCTGGTCAGGAGGAGCTAGCACTGCTCTGTTTGAGTTCACAGCAGAGTTGTATAAAATCGGGCACCTCTTAGCAGCACCAAATCCACTCTCTGCATTAGTAATGCTGCTAGCCGAAACACCTCTAATATCGGACACTATGGGGGTTATTACAACTTTGGAGGAGGTGTTAATCCGTCCCAAATGTGACGGATATACCACCAGCTGTATTACGAGTTCCATAGGATATAATGGACTCGTAATACGGCTGGTGGTTTATCCGTCACTTTACCGTCACTTTTGGGACAGATTAACACCTCCTCCAAAGTTGTAATAACCCCCTATATCAGTCACTCACTGTGGATCCTATCAGCCGCATGAGGTGAGCCTGTCTCTCTTCTACCTTGTGTTTTTCACCCTAGGGCTTCCTAGATTCCCACAGTTCACCAGAGCCTCGGTACATTGGTTCTACACTGTTTTTATCCTGCCACTGACTTGTAGCAGTGAATACATTTGCAACACAAGAAGGGAAGACGCTCAAGTGACCTAACCCCACTGTCATCACGGTGGGAGGAGCTACCCTTACTACAGTGATAGCAGTGGGATGGTCTTATCTTACACCAAATGGTACAGGAGAAGGCTCCCCATTTTGTAGGGGGAACGATAGTTACTCTGTTTCCTACACAGTGGGCGCAGCCCATACTGCAGCACCCGCAAAGGAAGCTCAAGCTATACTCTGTGGGAAGCAAAACATACAATAATTTAAAAAAACACACACAACCCACCTTTGTAGAAAAAAAGCGCACTGACTGCTAAGTTTTGTTAAATGAATGATCTATTAGTTCTTTAAATAATGTTGTTTTTCTTTTTCTGTTCTTCTTGTTAGCTGGGTGGCCTATCAAGAGCCCAACTACCGGGGGGCACACTTCATCCTAGAGAGAGGGGACCACAACAACTGCAATGAATGGGGCAACCACTCCGGCATCATTGGGTCTATCCGTAGAGTACAGTTCATGTAACGTGGGCCTCTGAAGCAAGCCATCTGTGTTTGTACACCAGCAGTGCCATCTGCTCAGATACAAAGAACCTCCGTCTTGCTTATAATAAATAAATACATGAAAGCTATGTGTTCTGCTGTTTACTCAAACTTTGTGTGGTGGAATTTGGAATTTGAGCTGTGGTGCAGAAAATATCTTCTTGGGGGGGTTGACTGTACAGAAGGTGGTGATTCCACAACTTTAAATTGCTCTTGACACTAGTTAGCAGTACAGTTGTAATGGGTGTGCTTGGGTATTCTGAAACCCAGATTCTCTTCAGGGACCAGTTCCTGTAAAGGAACAAGCACATCATTATCATAGTGTACTTTGACACCACACACATGACACAAATACTGGGCAATAACTCAGAAAGAACTGTACTTGTTGATGTGTGGGAAAGCGCTTTGAACCTAATGAGCTTCAGAACTGGATCTTGCTGGCTAGTAGTTGACGGTCAAGTGTTGTGCTAATCACGAAATGCTATAAGGCAAGTCACAAATCATTCCCTCCAAATCAGCTGACTGATTCCACATAGCATGAGCCTAGTAGGAGATACTGCTCTTTGCAAGACAAGGTCTTCCTTGAACGTATTCCCTTTTGTGATCAAGTATTTGTTTTTTACTGGACAGAGCCCCTTTGAGTGTGCCGGGTGGAAAACAGCAGGCATAAACAGAATTTCTGCCCGCTGGCCCAGGGGGAAACAGCCCACAACATTGATGCCGGCAGCAATGTTGCAGTACATATGGTGCACCAGCACCCATCACTCTTTTCCTGTCTGCAAAGCAGACAGTGAAAAGCACGAAATGGCTGGCCATGGGGGCCACTGCACTGCCCATGCCAAATGCATGGGCAGTGCAGGGGCCGCCATGGGGCTCCCTGCACCCCATCTCTGCCAGCTTTTACATGGCAGTGCTAGCACCATGTAAAAGCTGGTGGAGAGGGGACTCGTAATCCCCAGGGCAGCGTTACTTGCAGCGTTGCCCTTGCGGGCCAGGACCGCCAGCACCACCAGACCAACGACAAGTTGTGATCTGGTGGTGCTGGCAGTGCGACCGTGTCGAAATGTTGCAGTCGGACCTCCATATTGGTGGCGGTCCGACCACCACCGCAGCCCTGGGACCGCCAAGGCCGTAATGACTGCCAGAGTGCTAAAAACTTAAATGCATCAAGCTATTTCCAGATAAGAACCTTGGTACTGGCATGAGCTGTGAAAATAAGAACAATCAATGCACTTATTAAGCTTATATTCATAAAAACGTAGAGTAGTCTGATGAGAAATATTTTCCTTACCGAGAGACTGAGATTTCTTTGAGAGTTTATGTTTAAGACATTGCTCTCTTGTATGATATTCTATTAATTAAAGGTAATATTTGCTTACCTCAATTTTTGTTCTAGAAGTGCAACTTTTCAGGGCACTTACCAAAGTCTTGTTAGGTTTGATCTACTTTGTGGAGTAGTATGTTTGTTGGAAATCTGTTCTTTCTCATCAAATCGCCAGTCAGTTTTCCAAGATCGGCTTAATTCCGCAATAATATTGCCAGGCATAAGTGTGGGTTTAGAGGTGTCTATATATGTCAATCGTATCTAGCAGAAACCTGGAATCTTCATAAGAATTTCCATGAAAGCTGGTGATCAAATTAGAAATACAAATAACATAAGATTAAAGGAAGGATAATGTTAAACCACCCATGGTGGTCTGCTAAATGGCATATTTGGAAGAACTTAGGGGCAATGCAACAAATCTTGTCTATTTCCATGCTACATCGTTTTGGATCGATAACTAGTATTTAAAAGGACTGCTTGTTTACCCAGAAGTTGCTTGCAGCAAAGAACAGATGAAAGGTAAAATAAAATTTTGTTGGAGAAAGAAGATGCAAATGCACTCAGACTTACTTAAGCATTTGAAGGGGCTTAACTGAAGTTGCAAAAACTAAAAGTCACAATAAAAAGAACTGCTGAAAGAAAACGAAATGGGGCACCTACATCTCAACTAGGAGATAAGGTCTGGTTGTTAACCAGTGTCATGGCCTTTTGTCACAATACTAAAGTTCGATTGGGGTTCACATTACCTTTTCCTGGTGCCTCCAGACTGAGTTCCAAGAAATCCCTATGGGCTGCAGCATTTCTTTTCCCATCCATAGGGAGCTCAGACAAATTTTTGCACAGGACTGCCACTGCAGCCTGGGTGAAATAATGCACACGTTATTTCACAGCCATTTTCACTGCACGTAAGTAACTTATAGGTCACCAATATGTCTAACCTTCATTTGCTGAAGGTTAGGTGCAAAGTTACTAAGTGTGAGGGCACCCTTGCACTAGCAAAGGTGCTCCCACACAGTTCATGGCCATTTCCTCGGACTTTGAGAGTGCGGGGACACAATTACACGTGTGCAATACATATAGGTCAATACCTATATGTAGCTTCACAATGGTAACTCCGAATATGGCCATGTAACATGTCTAAGATCATGGAATTGCCCCCCATGCCAAATCTGGTATTGGGGTGCCAATCCCATGCATTCCCAGGTCTCCACTATAGACCCCGGGTACTGCAAAACCAGCTCTCTGGGGTTTTCTCTGCAGCTACCGCTGCTGCCACCCCACAGACACGGTTCTGCCATACTGGGGTCTGGGGAGCCCAGTCCCAGGAAGGCAGAACAAAGAATTTCCTATGAGACAGGGTGTTACACCCTCTCCCTTTGGAAATAGGTGTTAAAGGCTGGGGAGGGGTAGCCTCTCCCAGCCTCTGGAAATGCTTTGAAGGGCACAGATGGTGCCCTACTTGCATAAGCCAGTCTACACTGGTTTAGGGAACACCCAATCCCTGCTCTGGTGTGAAGCTGGACAAAGGAAAGGGGAGTGACCACTCCCCTGTCCATCACCACCCCAGGGGTGGTGCCCAGAGCTCCTCCAGTGTGTCCCAGACCGATGCCATCTTGGATCCAGAGGTGTGAGGGCACCCTGGAGGCCTCTGAGTGGCCAGTGCCAGCAGGTGATGTCAGAGACCCCTACTGATAGGTCCTTACCTGACTAGGTGGCCAAATCCACCTCTGAGGGCTCTCCAGTGGGCTTTTCCTCAGATAACGACTTGCAAGAATTCACCAGCGTTCCTCTGCACCTCTCTCTTCGACTTCTGCCAAGGATCGAACGCTGACTGCTCCAGGACACCTGCAAAACTGCAACAAAGTAGCAAGAAGACTCCCAGCGACATTTTAGCACCTAATCCTACCGGCTTTCTCGACTGTTTCCTGGTGGTGCATGCTTTGTGCAGCTACCTGCCTTCATCCTGCACTGGAAGCCATGAAGAAATCTCCCGTGGGTCGACGGAATCTTCCCCCTGCTTCAGCAGGCACCAAACTTCAGCGTCACCGCTACTCTGGGACCCCTCTCATCCTGACGAGCGTGGCCTGGAACACAGGTGGTGGACCCAAGTGACCCAGACTGTCCAGTTGTCTAACTGTCCAAATTTGGAGGAGGTAAGTCTGTGCCTCCCCTCTCCAGACAGTAATCCTGTGCACTGCGTGAACTGCAGCTGCTAGGGCTTCTGTGCACATTTCCACAGAATCCTTCATGCAGAGCTAAGCCTAGGTCCCCAGCCATCTGTTCTGCAATGCTCAGCTCCCTGAGTTGATCTCCAGCTTCGTGGGACCCTCTTTTGCAGTGTTGAGATGACTGCTATGTTCAGACTTCTTGAACCCGTGTTCAGGGACTTCTGTGGGTGCTGCCTCCTTGTGTATGGGCTCTCTATGTTGCTGAGGGCCCCCTCTGTGGTAACATCCTGGTCCTTCCAGGGCCCAGGCAGCACCCTTTTTCTTCAACTGCAACTCTTGAAGCTAGCAAGGCTTGTTTGCAGTATTTTGCCAAAGAAACCACTCTGCATCCTCCAGCACTCCGTTGGACATCTTCTGCATGAAGAAGAAGTTCCTAGCTCCTTTCGTTGTTGCAGAATCTTCAGCTTCTTCCATCTGGAGGAAGCCATTTTGCACCTTCATCCGGGGTTTAGTGGGCTCCTGCCCCTCCTGGACACTTTCGCGACTCTTGGACTTAGCCCCCTTCCTTTGCAGGTCCTCAGGTCTAGGCATTCGTCTTTAGTGCTTTGCAGTCTGTTGTGGTCTTTGCAAAATCCTCTATCACGACACTAGTGTGTTTCTGGGGAAATAGTAATACTTTAGTCCTATTTTCCAGGGTCTTGGGGCAGGGGTTTCTTGGACACCCTTAGTGTTCTCTTACACTCCCAGCAACCCTCTACACACTACACTAGCCTAGGGGTCCATTTGTGGTTCGCATTTCACTTTGTTAGTGTATGGTCTGTGTTGCCCCTAGGCCTATTGCATCCTATTGTATTCTACAGTGTTTGCACTACTTTCTGACTGTTTTACTTACCTGATTTTGGTTTGTGTGTATATTTTGTGTATTTTACTTACCTCCTAAGGGAGTATATCCTCTGAGATATTTTTGGCACATTGTCACTAAAATAAAGTACCTTTATGTTTAGTAACTATGAGTATTGTCTTTCTTATGATATAGTACCTATATGATATAAGTGGTATAGTAGGAGCTTTGCATGCATCCTAGTTCAGTCTAAGCTGCTCTGCTATAGCTACCTCTATCAGCCTAAGCTAATAGAACACTACTAATCTACTAATAAAGGATAACTGGACCTGGCACAAGGTGTAAGTACCATCAGGTACCCACTATAAGCCAGGCCAGCCTCCTACATCCGCCAGCAGAACACCGCCAGGCCGTATCATGTGTCATGATACAGTTGGAGGCGGTCTACAGGCGTGGTGCTGCTGCTGGCAGCAGCGTCACCTTACCGCCATCCGCTGGCATGGCCACAGCAGGATTTCCGCCATCCTTCTGGCAGAAACCTGGCTGTGGTCATAATCCGGCGGGCGGCTGGTAGCCACGGCGACGGTCTTTTGGCAGCTGTCGCCGCATTGTTGTAATGAGGGCCTGAGTTTTTGAAGTTTTATGTTGGAATTCTACGTCTTTTGAAGTGGACACTTATCTTTCTCTTCTTTCTTCATGAAAGACCTTCTTTCACAGCAGGCAAGACTTTGAGCTAATCAGCCCACAACAAATGCATGGAAGTGACCAGAGTTCATGCCTGAATTTCAGTCACAGTGATATGTGCATCAAAAGGTTAATCTCAGACCTTCAGCCCTACTCTTTATTATTCCTTCACCAGCCCTAAGTCCTTTCCTGAGATATTCCAGGCCCCTTCCTTGTGCTCGATCACTGATTCAAAGAGCAGTCTTTTGAAGTGTACAGGTGTCTCTTCCTCTTCATTCCAGTGTGTGCCACGCCCAGCTCACAGGAATGCAGCAATACACAAATGTGTTTGAGGGGATTCCTCTACATTGCATGTCTTTACCAGGCAGGCTTGGGTTTCCCAAAATGGAACCCAGAGTCCTCCGTGTAATGTACCACTACATGCAGGGATACAGATCAACAATGCAGCCCGGCTTTTTTGCTGGACTAGTACTGATCAGAAAACACAAACAAATATTAGTGAAAATAACAGAATTTGGACTTACAGTAGCTAAGCAGAATATAGCAATGAAATGGAAAAAAGTGCTTACTGGTGTACAAAATATGGCAAGCAAACAGGATTAAATGGGTTGCAGTATAACAAGTGGTGAGAAAGATACAATTCAAGGTTGGGGGCACTGTGAGTATATTGAACTGTGATTTGGT
Source organism: Pleurodeles waltl (assembly GCF_031143425.1). Taxonomy (NCBI): domain Eukaryota; kingdom Metazoa; phylum Chordata; class Amphibia; order Caudata; family Salamandridae; genus Pleurodeles; species Pleurodeles waltl. The sequence continues at coordinate 544,271,744 of NC_090440.1, read as the reverse complement.
GCGCACTAATATAGAAAAACACAATAATCAGGAAGAAAAATCATAAAACTGCAAGTCTATTGACTATTAGGGGAAAAGGTATGGATGTGACAGAGAATGTTCCTGTACAGTGAAATTGAAAAACACTGTTAAATGTAAGCAATACATAATGCTAGTGTAGGAAAATGGCTCCCTGTTGCAGTTACCCCCCACTTTTTGCCTGATATTGATGCTGACTTGACTGCCAAGTGTGCTGGGACCCTGCTAACCAGGCCCCAGCACCAGTGTTCTTTCACTTAAAATGTACCATTGTTTCTACAATTGGCACACTCCTGGCACACAGATAAGTCCCTTGTAAAAGGTACCAGTGGTACCAAGGGCCCTGTGACCAGGGAATGTCCCTAAGGGCAGCAGCATATGTTGTGCCACCCTAAGGGACCCCTCACCTAACACTCGCACAATGCCATTGTAGATTGTGTGTGTTGGTGGGGAGAAAAAGGAAAAGTCGACATGGCATCCCCCTCAGGATGCCATGCCCACAGAATACTGCTTGTGGCATAGGTAAGTCACCCCTCTAGCAGGCCTTACAGCCCTAAGGCAGGGTGCACTGTACCACAGGTGAGGGCATAGCTGCATAAGCAATATGCCCCTACAGTGTCTAAGTCTATTCTTAGACATTGTAAGTACAGTGTGGCCATATTAAGTATATGGTCTGGGAGTTTGTCAAAACGAACTCCACAGCTCCATAATGGCTACAGTGAATACCGGGACGTTTGGGGGACGCGCTTTTATTTTATTTTCTCACCCGGGGGCCGAGGAGGAGACGGCAGCCAACTGCTAAAGGGCCGGAGCCCTTTAAAACCAGCACAGCGCTTCCGCCTCTGCGGGACGCGCTATTATTTTTTTTCTCACCCGGGGGCCGAGGAGGAGATGGCAGCCAACTGCTAAAGGGTAGGAGCCCTTTAAAACCAGCACAGCGCTCCCGCTTCGCGGGACGCGCTTTTATTTATTTTTTCTCACCCGGGGGCCAAGGAGGAGACGGCAGCCAACTGCTAAAGGGCAGGAGCCCTTTAAAACCAGCACAGCGCTACCGCCTCGCGGGACGCGCTTTTATTTTTTTTCTCACCCGGGGGCCGAGGAAGAGACGGCAGCCAACTGCTAAAGGGCAGGAGCCCTTTAAAACCAGCACAGCGCTCCCGCCTCGCAGGACGCGCTTTTTTTTTTTTTTTCTCACCCTGGGGCCGAGGAAGAGACGGCAGCCAACTGCTAAAGGGCAGGAGCCCTTTAAAACCAGCACAGCGCTCCCGCCTCGCGGGACGCGCTTTTATTTATTTATTTTATTTTTTTCTCACCCGGGGGCCGAGGAGGAGACGGCAGCCAACTGCTAAAGGGCAGGAGCCCTTTAAAACAGCACAGCGCTCCCGCCTCGCGGGACGCGCTTTTATTTTTTTTTCTCACCCGGGGGCCGAGGAAGAGACGGCAGCCAACTGCTAAAGGGCAGGAGCCCTTTAAAACCAGCACAGCGCTCCCACCTCGCGGGACGCGCTTTAATTTATTTATTTATTTTTTCTCACCCGGGGGCCGAGGAGGAGACGGCAGCCAACTGCTAAAGGGCAGGAGCCCTTTAAAATCAGCACAGTGCTCCTGCCTCGCGGGACGCGCTTTTATTTTTTTTTCTCACCCGGGGGCCGAGGAGGAGACAGCAGCCAACTGCTAAAGGGCAGGAGCCCTTTAAAACCAGCACAGCGCTCCCACTTCTATTTTTTTCTCACCCGGGGGCCGAGGAAGAGACTGCAGCCAACTGCTAAAGGGCAGGAGCCCTTTAAAACCAGCACAGCGCTCCCGCCTCGCGGGACGCGCTTTTCTATTTTCTTTTCACCCAGGGGCCGAGGAGGAGACGGCAGCCAACTGCTAAAGGGCATGAGCCCTTTAAAACCAGCACAGCGCTCCCGCCTCGCGGGACGCGCTTTTAGTTTTTTTTCTCACCCGGGGGCCGAGGAGGAGACGGCAGCCAACTGCTAAAGGGCAGGAGCCCTTTAAAACCAGCACAGCGCTCCCGCTTCGCGGGACGCGCTTTTATTTATTTTTTTCTCACCTGGGGGCCGAGGAGGAGACGGCAGCCAACTGCTAAAGGGCAGGAACCCTTTAAAACCAGCACAGCGCTCCTGCTTTGCGGGACGCGCGTGGGCGGCGCCCGGGCCAAGGGCGGGCCCGTCCTGTGCCCGTCAGAGACCGGAGGAGACTGGGCTGGGCCCCCCTCCTTTTTCATCTACAGTAAGAGACCAGACTGCTACCCAGTATTGAGACTATTTTACATAATTTAATTTGGGCTATAGTATTTCTAGGCATTTTTATTAATATTAGCCTCTCCTTTTCAGCTCTCCTGTTGTCATTATAATTTGGAGAGCTTCATTAAATAAGTATATAACAACAAGTGGGACGTTGATACCTTTTAGAGAGGGTGGGTAGACAGGGCCAGATATTAAGCGGCAGGACACCCATCAGAAAAAAAGAAAAAAAAAAAAAAGAATGGGGGGTGCATACAGGAAACAAAGGGGTCGACATATTCTAGCTTGCCCAGGGGTCTAGAATCCCGTGTTTGATACCTAGAATAATCTAAATAGTGTCACCGAGTAAGAGCCTAGAGCTCCCATATTAGATATTAGATTTAGTAAAGGCGAAGAATCAAATAGTTGGTAAAGAGGTATGGGGAAACGCAAGGCACTAGAACCACCACGGGGAAAAGAGAAAACCACAAAAAATCTTAGAAATGCGGGTGAAAATTGCACGATATCCGAAATTGATGACCTCATAGAGGAGGTAGAGTCTTTACTAAGTAATAGGACTACATCTCGGGAGGGTTCGGATAAAAAGATAACTTCATACTATACAAAGAAAACAGAAGTAGGGAAAGCGGAACCAATTGATAGGAAAGAGAGTGACAGCCAGCAAGAGGAACATTTATCCCCCGTTAATAGGATAGCTAGCCACAAAGATTATATAATTCGGGCCAAGCGCCATCCTCTAATTACACTAGAAAGCATTAAGAAGAAGGGCCATGTGCAGAAGAGTGACATTGTGTGTTCTAACAAGTATGCAGTCCTGGCAGAACCTGTTACAAGTAAAGCGCAGAAGGCCCAAGAGAGGAAATCTGTGGGTATGCACGATCAAACCACCCCCTTGCAACAGAAAGCTATAGAGAAGACACCATTAGCTAATCAAGATCTAGAGAACTGCTTAAAATGCAAAACAAGGAGTTTAACAGATCTTTATGATCTAATGACTGGACTAATGCAGGAAGTTAGAGAGCTTAAACTCGAAGTGGGAAAACTATCAGCTCTTGTAAAAAAGGGGGGGAATACGGGAACCTTTAGAGAACAGAGTACAGAGGAGACTTCATTAGTATCATTACATGTACAAGGTAGACGCATGTCCCCCCAAACTTTGAATGCCCAGCCCAACTCTATTTTAACTACAGCCAGTATAACACATGCACCACAAGAATGTGTGAGAGGAGAAAATGAGTGTAATAGAGGGACTCGTATTTACTCCGTAGTTAAGGCAGGAGAACTACGACAAGTACCTGTGAATCCCTTAAGGGAGTTACGTTTGGGAATAGGGTCACAAGAAGAGAAGATGGAAAGCATATTTAAACCCTATACTCTATCACATAATGGTAGCATGCATTCTTTTATAAGGAGTAGACACCATGAGGGAAAAACAAGGTCCCCTAGGACTGATGTAGTTTACTTGCTAAATGTTCCGAAATTGGCTCAAAACAGTATTGAGGATGAGGATTCCCTAAAGAATAAACTTACACATTGGATCAGACATAAACAACATTGTTTATCCTTAATCCGCTCAGATATTACAAGGGCGGAAAGGATTCCAGGAGAGGCTGGGATGCAAGACGCTGTCGCTCTGACATTAAGGGATGAAAGACTAATTGAAGGTTTGATCACCATGGAACAGAGAGCCAGTGCACCCACGGAAAATGCTATGAGATTTAGCCTGGATCCTTATATTTGTAAGTCTATAGCACAGAGGAGCAAACTTGGGGATGGGGGAGTGCAAATGAGAAAAGGAGATTCTCACCTTGAAACAGTTGATTGACTAAATCAAGTATATTTATGACCAATCACAGACCCAACAGTAGCAGAGACCCAGGAAGAAATTAATTATCAAGTCACAGGGGGAGGAAGCATTGAGGAGTACTTACCCTGTAGAAAGGAATTGACTATATCTCAGAGCCCTACTACCAATGAAATGACTGCAATTGGAAGGGGGTTGGTCTCTATGGTCTCCTGGAATGTAGCAGGCCTAAAAAGTAAGCGTATAGACCCTGACTGGCATGATTACATAGAACAGTTGCATGTCTGTCTCTTTCAAGAGACTTGGCTAAAGGATCCACCGCATAAGCTGGGATACAAAACTTTTTTTATTAGTGCAACTGCTGCAGCGAGAGGAAGGCCGTCTGGGGGGCTGGTTATATGGGTAAAAATTTCCATTAATATCGAGATATGTAAACATGATACAGAGTCTACTGACATTCTGTGGCTAGAACTAGGGGATAAAAACAAGGTGCTATCCCATTTGTTTAATGTGTATATAAGGCCCAGAAGATAAAACCTGGAGTCACATGAAATAGAAATATTAGATGGCACGCTGAAAAAAATCTCGGTAGGAGAGTCAATCATGATTGGGGGAGATTTTAATTGCAACTATGAGCCTATAATTGGTCTTGAACATCTGGCAGAAGAGGAAGACCTAGCAAGAGCAGTCCCCCACCTTTCAATCGAAGAGTCGGTCCCCGGTACGGTTGCTGCGTTGCAACTCATGGGCCTCACATTAAAGCATGGATTGAGGGCGTGTAATGGTAGAGTGGGCCAAGGTGGTCTTAATATGGACACTTTTCAAAGAGGTAATATAGGTTCAAAATTATATTATATTATGCATAGCACTATTACGTGGGAGAGAATAGTGACCTTTAAAATAGATAAGAGGAGGGAAAGTGATCATTTTCCGCTAGTAGTTGAACTTAGGGGTTACCTCACAGAATTGAATTGTGTGGGAAAACAGGGCTGATTGCAGAGGCCCCCTAACTTTTTGCCCCCATTTTCCACTTTATGCTGGTGTTTTCCTGACTCTGATGGTGCCCTGGGTACTGCTAACCAGTCCCAGGGCCTGTGCTCTGTGTAAAATGGATATGCAAATTAGGCTAATTATAATTGGCTAAGTCAACCTACCTATAAGTCCCTAGTATATGGTAGGGCATGTAGGTTTAGGGACCACAGCATAGGTGGTGCACACCTAGGTGCACTGCTGAGGTGCCCAGTGTCATTTTAAAGGCAGGCCTGCCTTGCTGGCTGCTTTTAAATTAAAGTTATATGCAAATTCGACTTTGGAATTAAAGGTACTTCCAAAGTCTTAAACTACCTTATTTTTACATATAAGTCACCCCTAAGGTGTGCCGTATGTGCCCCTAGGGCTGGGTGCCATGTAACTATAAGCAGGGACTTTATAAAAATAGATTTATAAGCCCTGGTGAGGTAAAAACAGCCAAATTAGTTTTTCCCTCATTGAAGTAAATGGCCTTCATAGGCTAGAATGGGCAGACTTTATTTTAAATTTTAAAGTCTCCTTAAATGTTACATACCAAGAATTTGGTATCAAATTGATTGTTGTAATAAATCCCACAACTTCCAGTTGTTGGATTTAATATAACTTGTCCAGGTAAAAAGTTTAGACTTTACCTAAAAAGTTGCCAATTTCAGCTCTGCATTGTTTTTGCTGCTGTGCTCTGATTGGCCAGCCTGCAGCAGCTTCTGCCAGGCTGCCTTGATGAGGTGTGAAGTGGCCTGACTTCACACAAAGGAATGTGCTTGGGGGAGAGAATCTCCCCTCAGCAGATGGTGAGGCAGGAAGGGGGAGGGCGGCCAAACAGGTCTTCAAAGGCAGAGAAGGACATTTGGAGCACCCAGCAACACCCCCACATCCTGCAACCCCAGACAACTAGGTGCCCCCTTGATTAGATTAGGAGAGGGCAGGAGAGGGGTGTGTTTATGATTTTTAGCCACACCAGTGGGTGGGCTCAGCCAGATGTAACCTCCAAAAATCAGATTCAGCCATGTTGGATTTTTAGAGACTGTTGCCTTTTGGGATGGATTTTTGCCACACTTCCCAGGAAGTGGTCATCACAGGGGGACGACCCTGTACCTGATTGGAGGATCAGGACCCCCCTGCTTTTCACCCAGGAGCAAGGATAAAACTGGCAGACCTGACCCCACACCTCAGATCCCCTCCAGAATTCAACAAGAAAGGAACTAAAGAAGAAGAAGGACTGCCCTGCTGGACCCCTGGCCTGCACCTGGACCCTGCACTCAGAAGGACTGCACCAGCTGTACACTTGGGCTTCACCACAAGAAGGACTTTGCCTGGCTTCAACTGGTTCAAGGAGGGACTCCCTGTTTGCTACAGGTGAAAAATTGCTAAACCAGAGTCCCCTGCACCAACTCCTGAAGAAAGCGACCAGCTGACCACTGTCCAGTGGCCAAAAAGGAGTTTGCGCCAGGTGCATTCTGGGAGTTGAAGTCCGCACCCCCCCAAGGACCATCACAGAACTTCTGGACCCTTGGGGTGAGCTGTGGACCCCAAAAGAACATCTGGGTGAAGCCCCAGAAGTTTGGAAAAGATTTGAGAATTTTTGGAAAAAAGCTCCAGAGAGGGACCGACCCGCCGCGGAAATTCTAGCCGGCTTGCCTCAACCGCGACCCGGCCTGACTTCGTGGTTCGTCCCGGTAAAGAAAAACATCCAAAAAAGAGACTAAGTCCGAACGTAAAAAGTTGACCGGGACCTCCCAGCCATCGTATCCGAGAAGGGCTCCATGGACGTCGGATCAAGATCCAGGTTTACCCCGGTCGAAGGATTTTCATCTCGAAAAAACGACTAAGTCCGAAGGTAAAAGTCTCCACCGAGGAAACCCACATCGCGTATCCGGACAAGGGCTCCAGGAGGTCGGATTCAACTGGCAGGTTCGTCCCGGTGAAGAAAAACTTCAAAATAAAGACTAAGTCAGAAGGTAACTTTTTAACCGAGGCCTCCCGCGACCTGTAGCCGAGCAGGGCTCCATCGCGGTCGGCCTGAAAGTTTGACTTTGCCCTGGTCGAGGTGCAACCAGATGACCCGATTGGCGCTTTTTGTTTCTAAGCGCTAGAAAAGTAATAATTCTTTAAAAATTCATATCTCCGGTTCCCCTGAACCGATTTTAATCGTTTTTGTGTCATTTTAAAGATAAAAATATAAACTATTTTTATAAATTGGTTTTGGATTTTTAAACTGTTTCCTGTGTTTTATTTAATTACTGTTTTGTGATATTTGAATGCTTTACACTTTGTCTCCTAAGTTAAGCCTTGACGCTCGTTGCCAAGCTACCAAGGGTTGAGCTGGGATTAATTTACTGAGACCTAACTGTACCTATGTGGAGGTTAGTGGCTTGTTGCTAGGTGTAGGTACCTACCTGCCCTACCAATAACCCATTTTCCAACATAATTGGAAGCAGCGACGGGATCCTGTACTTGTCTTCAATATCACGTTACAGTTTTAGGTAAAACAAATTAAAAATCCTTTAAATTGTCCTAGTGCAAAAATTGTTTTTAATTTTTAATTTGGATTAATTTCAATTATTGAATTTTTGTAATTTTTCTAAATTCTTGTTTCCAATTTTTGCAAAACGTTTTTGTTGACACAAAACTAGGGAACCATGGAGCTTGATCTGGCTAGCCTACCCACACTGACAGTAGTCCAGCTTAGGGGGTTGTGTATTGAAAGAGGGTTGCCTGCAACCACTGATCTCAGGAAGCAAATCCTGATCACATCCCTGACAGCATGGGCTGAGGCCCAAGAGGTAGAGACAGAAGAAGCTCCAGAGGAGGGAGAAAGAAGGGAGGATGCAAGCTCTAACCACTCAGGGGAGGGAAGGCATCTGAGCCCAAGTGAGGATGAGGAAGAACCGTCCTCAGTAAACACAGTCACTAGGGGCAGATCCAAAGCTAGTGGTGGGAAGGGGGTCCTTTCAGGAGGAGAGAACCCATCCATCAGAGAAAGAGAGCTGGAGGCCCAGCTAGCATACATAGCTTTGGAAGCAGAGAAGCTGGCCCTAGAAAAGAAAAAGTGGGCATACAAAGAGAAAAGAGATGGAGGCAGCGATAAAGAAGCTGAGGTGTCCATGGGTGGGGGAGTTTGCCCCAGATTACCCAAGGGGGTGGTTCCTGCTTATGTAGAGGGGGATGACATAGATAAGTGGCTGGGGGCCTTTGAGAGGGCACTCCAAATGAGAAGGGTTAGGCCTCAATACTGGGGTTCCCTTTTGTGGGAGTTGGTCCCCAACTCAGGGAGGGATAGGCTTCTGACCTTAAGGGGGGAGAAGGCAGATTCATACCCTAGTATGAAGAGGTGCTTAGCCAAGAAGTTTGGTCTGACCCCAGAGCAATATAGAATGAAGTTCAGGGACACCCAGAAGGTCAGTACCCAGTCTTGGGTTGACTTTGTGGACATTTCACTAAAGGCACTAGAGGGCTGGATTATTGGTAACAAAGTAGATACTTATGAGGGGTTATACAATCTGATCATGAGAGAGCACATCTTGACCAATTGTACCCAAGAAAGGTTACGCCAGCATCTAGTGGACTCTAAGCAGACCAACCCTAGAGAGCTAGGGGAGGCAGCTGATGAGTGGTTGAGAACCAGGGTGGTTGTCAAGTCCCAGGGGGGAGACTCCAAGAAGGGGGGGACAGGTCCCCAAAAACTTAAGGAGGGAGGTGGTAAGCCCACCACAGAGACTCCCTCTGTACCCCAGAACCCTAAGAAGGAGGAGAGTAAATCCCACTCCCACTCTGACAAGCAGAGACAGGGAGACCCAGGGTTAAAAAAAACTCTTGGACAGTAGGCCTTGCTTTGACTGTCAGCAGACAGGTCACTTCAGAGGAGATGCAGCCTGTCCAAGGAAGGTGGTTAGCACTGGGCTGTCCAGTGTAGCCATAGAGGAGGATTCCTCAGATGATGAAGTCCTCCTAGCATTGTGCTGGGAGACAGGACCAGATGGTAAGCTGGTGATCCCTGAGGGTGGGAGTAGGCACTTCCACCACATTCAAGTGAATGGGATCCCTACCACTGGCCTGAGGGACACCTGTGCCAGTCACACTATAGTGAGTGACCGGTTAGTGACGCCAGACATGTATGTCCCAGGAAAGACAAAGAAAGTCAGGATAGCCACAGGGGAGGTCACCTCCAAACCTGCAGCCATAGTGCCCCTAGAGAGGGAGGGTATCCTTGACTGGATTAGGGTGGTAGTCAGTGCTGACCTCCCCCTAGATTGTATCCTGGGCAATGACCTCCCAGAGGTGAGTCTGGTCACAGATGGGGTGGTCGCCCAGGGCGCCCCCCCAACCCAAAGTCCTGGGGAGTCAGTCCCTACAGTTAGGAGACAGGGGTCCCCAAGAAAAGGAAAGAAGAAAAGGAAGGGTAGGCCACTCTTAAAGAGAGTTCCAGGGAGCCAAGGGCCTTCTGCCCCAGTAGGGGGGGAGCCCAGAGTTGGCACTGGTGAGGCCTCACCTGACCCCAAGGAAGTCCTGAGTAGTCAGGCAGCTGTCCAGATGCAAGGTGTTGCCCCTGCACTGACAGAAGGGAGAGTGGAAGGAGGGTGTCTGCCACAGGAGGTGGTAGCCCCCCACTCTAGACAGCAAGAGGGGTGCCAGGACCCCAAAGATGCCCCTAAAGCAGCTCAGCCACCTGTCAGTGGAGAGCTTAGGGTGTGGTTCTGGGTACTGACAGCTGTCAGTAGCCTCTGCTGGGTGCTAGCCTTCCTGGCAGCACTGTACTTGGCCTGGGAGGCAGACCCCAGGGACAATAGCAAAGTAGGCCCCTTGACCCTATTGGTCATGGTGGGGTTGCTCAAGTGTTGGGTGACCTCTTTGGGTAAGCTAGGTGTTGCCCTAGCAAAGTTTGGAGTAGGGGAGGTGGGCACCTCACTACCCAAGTTGGCAGAGAGAGAGGTGGAAGACCCCCCTAGAGGGAAGTTTCAGTTTGAATTGGGTCCTTTTACTGTTGGGATGGCTTCACTACCCAGATGGAGTGACCCTGACAGGAGGATGTAAGGCAGAGTAGGCCCTGCAAAGGGACAGCCAGTTTTCTTCACTGTCTTCCTCGCCTAACAAGCCAGGAAGACTCTCCCAGGGTTGGGCTGAGTCTCCTGGGCGTGTGGGCTGGGGGGGGGGGGGGTTGTGTGGGAAAACAGGGCTGATTGCAGAGGCCCCCTAACTTTTTACCCCCATTTTCCTCTTTATGCTGGTGTTTTCCTGACTCTGATGGTGCCCTGGGTACTGCTAACCAGTCCCAGGGCCTGTGCTCTGTGTAAAATGGATATGCAAATTAGGCTAATTATAATTGGCTAAGTCAACCTACCTATAAGTCCCTAGTATATGGTAGGGCATGTAGGTTTAGGGACCACAGCATAGGTGGTGCACACCTAGGTGCACTGCTGAGGTGCCCAGTGTCATTTTAAAGGCAGGCCTGCCTTGCTGGCTGCTTTTAAATTAAAGTTATATGCAAATTCGACTTTGGAATTAAAGGTACTTCCAAAGTCTTAAACTACCTTATTTTTACATATAAGTCACCCCTAAGGTGTGCCGTATGTGCCCCTAGGGCTGGGTGCCATGTAACTATAAGCAGGGACTTTATAAAAATAGATTTATAAGCCCTGGTGAGGTAAAAACAGCCAAATTAGTTTTTCCCTCATTGAAGTAAATGGCCTTCATAGGCTAGAATGGGCAGACTTTATTTTAAATTTTAAAGTCTCCTTAAATGTTACATACCAAGAATTTGGTATCAAATTGATTGTTGTAATAAATCCCACAACTTCCAGTTGTTGGATTTAATATAACTTGTCCAGGTAAAAAGTTTAGACTTTACCTAAAAAGTTGCCAATTTCAGCTCTGCATTGTTTTTGCTGCTGTGCTCTGATTGGCCAGCCTGCAGCAGCTTCTGCCAGGCTGCCTTGATGAGGTGTGAAGTGGCCTGACTTCACACAAAGGAATGTGCTTGGGGGAGAGAATCTCCCCTCAGCAGATGGTGAGGCAGGAAGGGGGAGGGCGGCCAAACTGGTCTTCAAAGGCAGAGAAGGACATTTGGAGCACCCAGCAACACCCCCACATCCTGCAACCCCAGACAACTAGGTGCCCCCTTGATTAGATTAGGAGAGGGCAGGAGAGGGGTGTGTTTATGATTTTTAGCCACACCAGTGGGTGGGCTCAGCCAGATGTAACCTCCAAAAATCAGATTCAGCCATGTTGGATTTTTAGAGACTGTTGCCTTTTGGGATGGATTTTTGCCACACTTCCCAGGAAGTGGTCATCACAGGGGGACGACCCTGTACCTGATTGGAGGATCAGGACCCCCCTGCTTTTCACCCAGGAGCAAGGATAAAACTGGCAGACCTGACCCCACACCTCAGATCCCCTCCAGAATTCAACAAGAAAGGAACTAAAGAAGAAGGACTGCCCTGCTGGACCCCTGGCCTGCACCTGGACCCTGCACTCAGAAGGACTGCACCAGCTGCACACTTGGGCTTCACCACAAGAAGGACTTTGCCTGGCTTCAACTGGTTCAAGGAGGGACTCCCTGTTTGCTACAGGTGAAAAATTGCTAAACCAGAGTCCCCTGCACCAACTCCTGAAGAAAGCGACCAGCTGACCACTGTCCAGTGGCCAAAAAGGAGTTTGCGCCAGGTTCATTCTGGGAGTTGAAGTCCGCACCCCCCCAAGGACCATCACAGAACTTCTGGACCCTTGGGGTGAGCTGTGGACCCCAAAAGAACCTTAAAAGAACATCTGGGTGAAGCCCCAGAAGTTTGGAAAAGATTTGAGAATTTTTGGAAAAAAGCTCCAGAGAGGGACCGACCCGCCGCGGAAATTCTAGCCGGCTTGCCTCAACCACGACCCGGCCTGACTTCGTGGTTCGTCCCGGTAAAGAAAAACATCCAAAAAAGAGACTAAGTCCGAACGTAAAAAGTTGACCGGGACCTCCCAGCCATCGTATCCGAGAAGGGCTCCATCGACGTCGGATCAAGATCCAGGTTTACCCCGGTCGAAGGATTTTCATCTCGAAAAAACGACTACGTCCGAAGGTAAAAGTCTCCACCGAGGAAACCCACATCGCGTATCCGGACAAGGGCTCCAGGAGGTCGGATTCAACTGGCAGGTTCGTCCCGGTGAAGAAAAACTTCAAAATAAAGACTAAGTCAGAAGGTAACTTTTTAACCGAGGCCTCCCGCGACCTGTAGCCGAGCAGGGCTCCATCGCGGTCGGCCTGAAAGTTTGACTTTGCCCCGGTCGAGGTGCAACCAGATGACCCGATTGGCGCTTTTTGTTTCTAAGCGCTAGAAAAGTAATAATTCTTTAAAAATTCATATCTCCGGTTCCCCTGAACCGATTTTAATCGTTTTTGTGTCATTTTAAAGATAAAAATATAAACTATTTTTATAAATTGGTTTTGGATTTTTAAACTGTTTCCTGTGTTTTATTTAATTACTGTTTTGTGATATTTGAATGCTTTACACTTTGTCTCCTAAGTTAAGCCTTGACGCTCGTTGCCAAGCTACCAAGGGTTGAGCTGGGATTAATTTACTGAGACCTAACTGTACCTATGTGGAGGTTAGTGGCTTGTTGCTAGGTGTAGGTACCTACCTGCCCTACCAATAACCCATTTTCCAACAAATTGAATGGAAAAGGATAAGGTGGAGCTGCAACCCACTCTTAGTAATAATCGAAGGGCAGTAAAATGGCCGGTGATATTGGGCAATTTGGGTGTCATGACCAATATTTATAATACATATATAAAATTAATGGAACCCCACGCCCATAAAATCTGTACTGATATCCCTATCATGGATATTTATCAATCCATGAGTATTGCACTAATAACTTATTTCACTAAACAGATACAACAAAAAAATAAAAAGGGCAAGGAGCAAATCACTTCATCTAATCCTTGGTATACCATTGAATGCAGAGAGAGGAAAACATTATTGGTAGAGGCCCTTAAACAGAAAAACTCAATAGCCGTGCAACAGGCCAGGGCTGGTTATAAGAAAATTTTGGCTACAGCACAAAAAACTGGGATCATCAAAAATGGCATGACCTCTTAGAGGCAGCCAAACGCAACGATACAGTTGCTTTCTGGAAAATAGTTACTCACGGCAGGAAAGAGGGGATATACAGTACTGAACATCATATAGATCCCAGTGCCTGGGTCAACCATTTTACGTACCTCTATTCTGACTTGCCCAACCTTGATGCATATCTTTCTTGGTCCAAAGAAGTATCTTTTTGGAGTATTTTACCTGTTATACAGTTTAGCCTGGAAGAAACAGTGACTGCCATTGAAGCGATTAAATTAGGCAAAGCCCCAGGTTTGGACAAAATCCCTGGGGATCTGTTCAAGCATAACATAGAAATCTGGGCACCTTATGTAAATTTACTCAGTAATGCCATAGCAATGGGGGAGCCAGTTCCTGAGACATGGAAAGGTGCAGAAATAATCCCTGTCCTTAAAAAAGGATCTAGGGAGGACCCTGGGAATTATAGGCCAATTAGCCTTATTGATGTTATGCAAAATATTTATGCTAGGCAGTTGTTGAATAGAATAGGTTGTTGGATAGAGGAAAAAAACATCTTGACAATATACCAGGCAGGCTTCAGGCAGCAGACAAGCACAATTAACCAGGTCTTCAGGCTATTAGCAATAATGTGGAAATACACAAAACTGAAGAAGGGCCATTTGTATATTGCGTTTGTGGATTTGTGTGCGGCCTTTGATCTGGTTCCAAGAGAACCTCTATGGACTGCATTGGGGAAACAGGGTATGTCGGGGAGTCTCCTGTTCCAGATAAAGAGGTTGCATGAAAATACTTACGCAAAAGTACGGTGGGGCCCAAATGGAGAGCTGACTGACCCAATACCTATTAAAAGGGGAGTGAGGCAGGGCTGTGTGCTTGCCCCAACTCTCTTTTCGCTGTATATCAACGACCTGGTAGAGTATTTAAAAGAGAGTAATCATGACTCGCCAAGATTGAATGGAGACCCAGTTCCTGCTCTCCTCTTTGCAGATGATACTATCTTATTATCGCAAACTCCCATGGGTCTACAATCCTTATTAGGAATGTTTGGCAAATACTGTAACCTGAAGGGGCTGGAGATAAACGCAAACAAAACAAAGTATTTGACTGTTAATCCTCATAAAGCACTTAAAAGGAGTATTGTGGTCAATGGGCATGAACTAGAACGCATATTTTTTTTTTAACTACCTAGGGATATTGCTGGATGCTAAGTTGTCCTGGACGCCGCAGATTAACAAAGCTGAAACTTCTTTAGTTCACAGCTCCACGGCAATAAACAACAACTATAAAAGTTCAAGAACTGGGATTGGTTCACCAGTGTTTGAGGTCTATAGATACAAAGCGCAGGCTGCTGCCTTATACGGTGCCGCACTTTGGGGAATTGTAAATCTAAACTCACTAGTATCCCAAGAAAACAGCTTTTTGAGGGGGGTATTGGGATTGCCACCATCTACTCCGTTAATCCCTCTCACTTATGATATAAATATGAAGCAATTAGGTACTTTGGAAGTTTTGAGGCCATTACTTTATTGGTGTAGACATTGGACAATTCCAGACCTGTTTAATTATAAGCAAGCACTAATGGAGATAATGGACCTTGATAAATCAGTCTCTCTCCCGTGGCTACATCATGTAAGGTATTGGTTCTACAATCTAGGGCTGAAACCCTATTGGGACGAACTCCATACACTTACGCTACAATCCAAGATTCGATTAAAGCAAGAATACTGGGAATTTTCCTCGATTAGTCTTTTTCGTAATACGGATTTGGGTAGATTGACATCGAGCTTTTTGGATATTAAACCAAGAGCTGAGGATTGGTTAGATACAATCCACCCTAGGCGAGCGAAAACACAATTTATGAAGTTTCAATACTTACTTGTGTCCCCCCCATTGCTCTACAAAACCCCCCTGGTCTGCCCCCCGAGGACGCCGGTACTTACCTGCTGGCAGACTGGAACCTGAGAACCCCTGTTCTCCATAGGCACCTAGGTGTTTTGGGCACCTCTTTGACCTCTGCACCTGACTGGCCCTGAGTTGCTGGTGTGGTAACTTTGCGGTTGCCTTGAACCCCCAACGGTGGGCTGCCTATGCCCAGGAACTGAGACTTGTAAGTGTCTTACTTACCTCACAAACTTACCAATACTTACCTCCCCCAGGAACTGTTGATTTTAGCACTACTTTTAAAATAGCTTATTGCCATTTTAACAAAAACTGTATATGTTATTGCTCTAATTCAAAGTTCCTAACTTACCTATGTGGAGTACCTTGAATGTTATGTATTTACTTCAAATCTTGAACTTGTGGTTCTAAAAATAAATTAAGAAAATATATTTTTCTATATAAAAGCTATTGGCCTGGAGTTAAGTCTTTGAGTGTGTGTTCCTCATTTATTGCCTGTGTGTGTACAACAAATGCTTAACACTACCCTCTGATAAGCCTACTGCTCGACCACACTACCACAAATTAGAGCATTAGAATTATCTAATTCTGCCACTATCTTACCTCTAAGGGGAATCCTTGGACTCTGTGCACACTATCTCTTACTTTGAGATAGTATATGCAGAGCCAACTTCCTACAGTTAGGAGGATAAATCAAAATGAGAAGAATTTTTATGATTGAACCCTGCCAGGGAAGGGATTTACTGTCCCTTACTGTTATGCTTGACATGCATGTTAAAAACACCTATAAACACATGTGAATAACATTATTAAAAAATAAAAAATAAAATTATTTTATTTTGGCATATTTTAATAACCTTTTTTACATTTAGACTTTAATGTAACATATAAGTTCAATACAGCATTATTACACTAGTTTTAATTAATTCTATACATCACTTTAAAAATGAATAATACATACAAATATAAATTGAAACTTCAGAAAAATAATTAGAATTTGATGTATTTAAAATAAATGTAAAAGTTGACATTCATGATAATGTAAAAAATAATGTCACCATTTATTTTTTTAAGTTTAATAAGCTTTTTAAACGTTTCCATATAATTTACTGTAGGGAGATCACCACCACCATGTGATAAAGTAGAAGGCCTTTCCTCCACTACCTCTTCTTCCTCGGGTTCCGAGGAAGATCAAGGCACACTGGGTCCATGTCATACTCATAGTCATGTAGTATGCTAGGAGTGTATGGTTCCCAATGTTCCTGGGCCTGAGCATTTGCCCTTCAATGAGGCTTACACTTCGAGAGAACCTCCGGTCTCAGCAACAGGGAAGGGTCCTGAATTCAAGTCACCACGTCTTATGCCTCCATTAGGTGGCAGCTATATGCACTAGACTTGCTGATCAAGATGATTGATGTCATTCTTATGACCAACCACTCTTCCACAAAGTCTGTCACATATTGTTGTACACTGAAAATTTACAAGCTACATTTTCTTGTTTCCATTTGTTTGTTCTTTTGTTAGTCCAGCAAGGCCTTGCGGTGGGCACAGTAAAAGGTTATTTGTTGGGCCCTTCATCCTTCTTGTAGTTACCAAGCCAACCATAATTGTTGAGCTCACCAATTGTGATTTGTTTCCTTAGTGGTGTGACACATAAAATTCCACCAAGCAATTTCTGGTGCCTCTGTGGGATCTAAATCTGGTCTTGATATATCTTAGGTGCATGCCCTTCGAGCTCATACATAGCGTGAACTGCAGACACTGTTGGTACAGTCACCCTACACCATCTTTTTCCTGGCGTTGAGAACACAGACAGCATTATTTCTGAAAGTCATGACACCCTTTCATAATTGACCACCAAGCAATAATTCTTTGCTCTGCCTCAAACCTCAAAGCAGGAAGAGAGACTCCAATGTGTTGACCCCAAGAGTACTTAGTTTTTACATCGACCACACAAAGGAATATCGGGCAGATCATCAGCTCTTTGTGGGAGTTTCTGGTGAGAAAATGCACAAGGCAGTGCAAAATAGGACCTTGTCAAGGTGGATAATCCTCTGTGAGAAGATCTGATATGAATTGGGAAAATACCAGCCACCTGAAGGCCTTTGGGCCCATATCAGCAGGGCTAAGGCTGCTACAATGGCATTTACAAGAGGGCCTGTAAATTAAGTGCTACTAACGGGCCCGCAGTGCTGATTGTATCACCCACAGAAGTATCCATTCAAACCTGTCCCAGGCTTGCCACTGCAGGGCCTGCATGCACACTTTACTGTCACATTGACTTGACATTTAAAACTACTGGCCAAGGACTAAACTCCCTTTTTAGTACACCTAAGTCACCTCTAAGGAAGGCACTAAGTAGTCCTATGGGCAAGGTACTGTGTATGTAAAAGGTAGGACATGTACTTTTATGTTTTACATGTCCTTGTATTGACAAACAGCTTATTTTGTTTTTCACTACTGTGAGGTCTGTTTCTCTCACAGGCTAGCATTGGGAACTCCTTTATATATTTTTGAGTGGAAATTTCAGATCTGAAAGCAGTAGTGTGGGCATGTTTGGTATGTCTGGAATGGTAGTGAAAAGTCCTGCTTACTGAGGGTACCTTTTCTAGACATTTGCCAGGCTTCGATGTGGGTACTGGTGCTTATGTTTACAGGACATCACAGTTAAATTAGCCTAAAAGGGTCCATATGGGTCGACCTCAGTATCATATCGACTGCTTGCAGAGATTTCAAAATATGCTAGTCCCCACATTTTTAAGCCTTCATTATAGACATCATGTTTACCATATTCTAAGATATTTACGTAGCTATTAACATCATGGAGAACTGAGTTCAATATTGTGACTCTAAACCACTGAGCATCAAATGATAGGTACCTCACCTTCTAGAAATCAAACTACACTCACTCTATTCAATTGAGACCCTTATGATTGTCCACATTGCTCCTTCTAGATGTTATAAACTTTAGAAAGGCACCTACTGGCGGCAGCTCTGCCCCTAGTGTTATAAACCATTTTTAGGTCAAGAGATTGTTGGGGAAAAGGCTGGAAATAAACTTCTTCACCTTTTATGATACAGCAGATTTATTTCTTATTACATAACTAAGCACTATGGGACCCTCATGGAGTTTGAAAAAACACATAACATAAAACACAAGGACTGAATATTTGTTTGTAAATCATGCCACAGGACAAGGAATAAGAATTAAGATTTAGAGACTAGCTATGAATACTAGCTCAGGAACTGACAAGATGAGGAGGTATGGCTAGAGCGTTGGTGTTCTACACTGAATGATAAAGGCAGAGGAGAAAGGGCTGAACATTTGTGGTGAGTTGTAAACTGAACAGTGCCTAAGGGCAAGAGATGAACAGTTCATAGATACACAGTGTGCTGCAGACCAACAAACAAGGATTGAAAGTCAAAGTTGAGGATTGGATATAGAAACACGCTGTTATGTTATTGGCTGCGGAGAAAGAAATACACAATTGTTCAAAATAAAACACTAGGCATTGGAAAACTCTTCAGTCTAACGTGTTTAATATAAAAATAGCAAGCATCACAGACAGCAATCAAAAAACGAATTGATATTTCAACTGACCAGAGCTTTCACTAGAAAAGGACAGTTGGAGCCTGTTAAAAATGCGCCTCTAGTTAGAAGTCAGTTTGCACGCTGTCCAAGCAGGGACCATTACTCTAGTCAGGGTAAGGGAGTTACGCTGCTAAGACAACCCCTGCTCATCCCATTGGTAGTTTGGCAGAAGCAGTCAGGATTATCTCAAAGGCAATGTGTAATTTGTACCAACGCACACAGTAATACAGCGAAAACACTGCAAAATGGACACCACACCGGTTTAATAAATAGGTAATATTTATCTCAATCAAACAAGACCAAAATGACAAAAATCCACCATACATAAGTCAAGATATGAATTTTCAAAGTAAAAAGCGTCTTACTCCGTAGAAAACAATGGAAACGTTGATTTTACACAACGTACCTGGTTGCATCAAAAATAAAGCTGCACAGACAAGTGTGTGTCGAAAAAGTCAGTGATGCATCAATTCCTTACTCACAAGTGAGGCCGTGCATTGTTCCTTCTTCGGTCGGTCCCCTGCAAGAGAGCGGTGCATCGATTTCCAGACCGGGCACCTCGGATCCGCGCAGGGTCACAATGACTTTGATACCCAGCGATGATGTATGAGAAATCTGGTCGCACAGTGTTGGAAACCTATGCTGCATGGGGTTTGCGTCATTATCAGCAGCCGAAAGCGGGTGTTGCATCATTTGTCCAGCCACAATGTGTCGATCTCCCAGCCGCAATGCAGGTTGGGCGTCTATTTCAGCCGTGAAGCGGGTGGCATGTTGTTTTTCAGCCGCATTGAGGTGGTGCATTTAAAATGTTCTCCTACAACTTCCTTTGCGTGTATTCCGTCCTTTTTCTACCAGCTTCACCTTTTAAGGGCCCAGGGACTGGATAGGGCACCACTTGGCAGGGCAGGAGTCTCAGCAGAGAGTCCAGGTGCTGGCAAAGGAAAACTTTGATGGCCCTGAGACTTCAAAACAGGAGGCAAGCTCAATCCAAGCCCCTGGAGATTCTCCTCAAGCAGGGAATACACAAGCAGGCAGAGTCACAGAATGGTTCAAGGAAGAAAATGTCCACTTTCTAAAAGTGGCAGTTTCAAACTAACAATCTAAAAACCACCTGCACTAAAAGATGTATTTTTAAATTGTGAGTTCAGAGACCCCAAACTTCAAATCTCTATCTGCTCTCAAAGGGAAACTAAACTTTAAGGATATTTAAAGGCAACCCCCATGTTAACCTATGAAAGAGATATGAAAGAGATATGCCTTGCAGCAGTGAAAACCGAATTTGGCAGTATTTTACTGTTAGGACGTGTAAAACACATCAATACATGCCCCACCTTTAACATACACTGCACCCTACCCATGGGGCTACCTAGGGCCTATCTTAGGGGAGCCTTACATGTATAAAAAGAGAAGGTTTGGGCATGGCAAGTGGATACACTTGCCTGGTCAAATTGGCAGTGCAAGACTGCACACATAGACACTGCAGTGGCAGGTCTGAGCCATGTTTACAGGGCTACTCATGCTGCTGGTCCACTGGTAGCGTTCGATTTACAGGCCCTAGGCACCTCTAGTGCACTTAACTAGGGCGTACTAGTAAATCAACTATGCCAATCATGGAAAAGCCAATTACATATGCAATGTACACTGGAGCACTTGCACTTTAGCACTTGTCAGCAGTGGTAAAGTGCCCAGAGTACCAAAAACAGCAAAAACAGAGACCAGCACACAGTCAAAACATGGGAAGTGGAAGCAAAAAAAAGACAGGGGAGGCCACACCAAGGATGCCGATCTAACAGAGCCTAATACTAAAATAAATTAACTTTTGTACAATACATATGTTTCCTCACAATGCATGTTTATGGAACCTAACTATTTGACAAAAACTTATTACTTTCAGCAACAACCTTTTGGTTGAGCAGGTGGCAAGAAATGTTCCTGGAGGAAGCTCAAGGCACTCTTGAAGAGAAGATATCATTCATGAATATAAGTCCAAGTTAATTCTTGTTCTTACATCCCGTTTTTTATGGCCAACACAAAAAAAGAGGTTACGCTTTGCAGAAATGTGCAAAGGTACTACTCTGAATAAAATAGCTCATGAAACCATAAAACTTAGTGAATATAATTGAGGCTAACAAACACCAGATCAATATGAAACCACATCCATATTTGATTATGAAATATACTGATACACACAGGGATATGTGGATTTATATATATGAAAAAATAAGAAGGTTGAAATACAAAAATATATAATTATGTTTTCACACAGTGGGTGTTCACACATCAGAACAGAAGTTCATTGTTAAAATTGAGCAGTGGAAATACATAAAACATGATTCAGACTATAAAACAAGGGCTGTGGCTACAGGTGAGCAGTGTGTATCACTGAAGTTGCAAACAAGGGTTGCTTATTACACATTTTGCTTAATAGTGAAGGTTATTTGATTTACAGACATGGGGCAATCGTTATTAAATTTGCCATATAGGATATGGCAAAATAATTTACTTTTAAAGTGGCACTGCATTTATTCACGCCTTTTGCTTGGAGTTAGTTAAGTTAAAAAGTGATATTGCCTTAGTGAAATTTACATTCTGGGAAGAACTCTCTATATACAGGCTTGCAGGTTGCTTCAGACAGCATGTCCCTTTTCTACTGAATGTCACTATGAATGTTTTTTTAGCAATGTATGTACTTTAGATATCATTGAGGTTGGCTCGTACTAGTCATACTATAAATGATTGTGCCTTTAAGAGTTCTACGTTTTCTCCACATAAGCAGGAGTCATGGTATTTCTCCACAAACTAAGAATATTTAAATTAATAATCCTTCTTTCACATGGCCATTGCTTTCCAATGCAGTTTGGTTTGGGGTGCACATAAAACAAGTTACAAGTGGTGAGAAAGGTAGAAGGAAAGAACAATATAAAAACATATGAATACAATGTTGTGTTTCTCAGCCAAGCCTCATTTGAAACATAGGTGTGCAGAGAAGGAAGGGGCATTGATTTCTGTTGGAAATGACCCTTTTTGCAGGATTATCCCCAAACGTTTTGCCTTTCTCTTCCTATTTTTCTGACCTTCTTTTTGTTGGCTTTAGGGCTATGGACACTTTACCACCGCTGATCAGTGCTAATCAGTGTTAAGGTGTATGCGCTCTCTCCCCTAAAACTTGGTATGATTTGCTTACATTTATTTGGCATATTTAATTTATCTGTAAGTCCCTGGTAAAGTGGTATACCATGTACCCAGGGCCTGTAAATTAAGTGCTACTAATGGGCCCGCAGTGCTGATTGTGTCACCCACAGAAGTATCCTTTCAAACCTGTCCCAGGCTTGCCACTGCAGGGCCTGCATGCACACTTTACTGTCACATTGACTTGGCATTTCAAACTGCTGGCCAAGGACTAAACTCCCTTTTTAGTACACCTAAGTCAGCCCTAAGGAAGGCCCTAGGTAGTCCTATGGGCAAGGTGCTGTGTATGTAAAAAGTAGGACATGTACTTTTATGTTTTTCATGTCCTTGTATTGACAAACAGATTATTTTGTTTTTCACTACTGTGAGGTCTGTTTCTCTCACAGGTTAGCATTGGGAACTCCTTTATATATTTTTAAGTCGAAATTTCTGATCTGAAAGCAGTAGTATGGGCATGTTTGGTATGTCTGGAATGGTAGTGAAAAGTCCTGCTTACTGAGGGTACCTTTTCTAGACATTTGCCAAGCTTCGATGTGGGTACTGGTGCTTATGCTTACAGGACATCACAGTTAAATTAGCCTAACAGGGTCCATATCGGTCGACCTCAGTATCATATTGACTGCTTGCAGAGATTTCAAAATATGCTGGTCCACACATCTTTAAGCCTTCATTATAGACATCATGTTTACCCTATTCTAAGATATTTACGTAGCTATTAACATCATGGAGAATTGAGTTCAATATTGTGACTCTAAACCACTGAGCATTAAATGATAGGTACCTCACCTTCTAGAAATCAAACTCCACTCACTCTATTCGATTGAGACCCTTATGATTGTCCACATTGCTCCTTCTAGATGTTATAAACTTTAGAAAGGCACCTACTGGCGGCAGCTCTGACCCTGTTGTTATAAACCATTTTTAGGTCAAGAGATTGTTGGGGAAAAGGCTGGAAATAAACTTCTTCACCTTTTATGATAAGGCAGATTTATTTCTTATTACATAACTAAGTACTATGGGCCCCTCAGGGAGTTTGAAAAAACACATAACATAAAACACAAAGACTGAATATTTGTTTGTAAATCATGCCACAGGACAAAGAATAAGAATTAAGATTTAGAGACTAGCTATGAATACTAGCTCAGGAACCGACAAGATGAGGAGGTATGGCTAGAGCGTTGGTTTTCTACACTGAATGATAAAGGCAGAGGAGAAAGGGCTGAACATTTGTGGTGAGTTGTAAACTGAATAGTGCCTAAGGGCAAGAGATGAACATTTCATAGCTACACAGTGTGCTGCAGACCAACAAACAAGGGTTGAAAGTCTAAGTTGAGGATTGGATATAGAAACACGCTGTTATGTTATTGGCTGAGGAGAAAGAAATACGCAATTGTTCAAAATAAAAACAGTAGGCATTGGAAAACTCTTCAGTCTAACATGTGTTTAATATAAAAATAACAAGCATCACAGACAGCAATCAAAAAACGAATTGATATTTCAACTGACCAGAGCTTTCACTAGAAAAGGACAGTTGGAGCCTGTTAAAAATGCGTCTCTAGTTAGAAGTCAGTTTGTACACTGTCCAAGCAAGGACCCTTACTCTAGTCAGGGTATGTTATGTTTTACATGTCCTTGTAGTGACAAACAGCTTATTTTGTTTTTCACGACTGTGAGGTCTATTTCTCTTACAGGTTAGCATTGGGAACTCACTTATATATTTTTAAGTGGACATTTCTGATCTGAAAGCAGTAGTGTGGGCATGTTTGGTATGTCTGGAATGGTAGTGAAGAGTCCTGCTTACTGATGTAGTTGGATTTTACATTACTATTTTAGAAATGACACTTTTAGAAAGTGGGCATTTCACTGTGCTTATAACTCTAGTGTTTTGTAGCCTTACTCCTGTCCATGTCTAGGGCAGAGTGACAGTTACACTTTGTGCATACTTTCCAGACAGCCACAACAGGAGAGGAAAAGGAGAGGCTGGGTGTGACAGAAAAGGCATTTGCATCCACCTGAATCCTGATAGTCCTCCCGAGTAGGGAGAGGCCATTCACACCTTACATGTCAATAGGCTACAACCTGCCCTCACACAAAAGGCAGATTGACCTCTTTTTTCCCCCTACTGATGTCTGGAGCCAGGGCTAGGTAGGAAGGGGTCGTGTTACACTTGAAAGGGTTCCTCTGAAGCAAAGGTGGCCTAAAGGGCTCACTGGATTGCTTTTCTGCGTGTTGTCCTGCTGCCAGCTGCTCCTTGACTCTTGCTTCATTGGACCCTGCTGAGCTACAAGGAGAAACCCCAATTATTGTTAACTGCTAAGCTGTGATAGCCTGCTTACTGCTGGGCTGCAGGAGGGACTACCACTTTTTGCGTTTCCAGTTGATGAGCTGGTCTGCATGTTGTGGGTCCCCCCAAGATTCCTCACAGAAGCCAAGCGCAGGGTGAATGCTTTTCTGCTGCCACCTGGTTCAATGTGTTTTTCAGCTTCTTGCTCCCTGAAATTACATTGTTTTTTTTCAACTAGTGCATGTTGATACCTTTACACTGCAGGTGCCACTGGAAAAAGTCTGAGCTCTCTCACCCCTCACTCTTTTATTTCCTTCTTGTGTAGTTCATGTCTCACACTCTCAAGGCACCTTGCGAACAGCGCTAACCAAACCCCAGCAACATCATGCTTCTCTTGCCTAAAGAGGCTGTGAGGACTGCAGCGCCAACAAAAGAGGTACCTGTCCAGCCGCCCACAAGGCCACGGAGATCACACTTGCCTTCTTCCGGCAGTGTGGGACTGTCGCACAGCCGCTGCACTCCTCCCCGTGCTCATTGAAGATTGACACGTTAATGTTGCTTCTAAGGGTGGGCCAGGCTTCCGAGGCTTGTTCGCCTGGCCCTGACCCGGACAATCATGAGTGTGGACATTCCCCTAATGGGGTTGGACTGTTAGAGGTTGGCCCGATCCCCGGCAGGACTGACAAGGGGGGCATTGTGCCAGCTTTGCTTGGAGGAGGATTTGACTTCCCTAAGTGAGCACATTGCCTAAGGGATATAGGAGCTGTCCCTTCACGATCCTGTACGTGGGGAACCCAGTGAGGTCTCACCACTGCTATTTGCATTGAGTGGGTGCCCCCCATGCTGGTGAGACGTACCGTGGAGGGAGACACCTGTCCTTTGGTTCAGCAGTACAGAGCGAATCCTTGCCAGAGGCCCTGTTCATCACCAGGCAGTGGCTTCTTGTTTCATCTCAGGAACTTGCTTTGATTACTGCATTAGACATAGTAGGCACACAGGAACTCCTGTGCCTTATCTTTGTATGCCAAAGTGCACTAGTTTTATTCAGACTCCCTGAAAATTACCATAACCCTGCTGGTGAACGCGCAGAGCTCTTTGTACCTATGTGGGCTTGCCATTACTGATGTACACATGCCAATGACGTCAGATGCCGGCTGCAGGTACAGTTCAAGGAGTGCCATGATGGCACAGATGTAATCTTTGGCAGTCTGGGATGGACTAAGCAGGTCAGATGGCGATGCAGGACCCTTGATGAAGTAGGCTGAATTCTCCCTGGACAAACACCCTTGGGATCTGTTAATTCATTTACCCTGAGATTTCTGGGTGTAAATGGGGTGCTTGGTGGGAGCTGACACTTGGTGAGCTCTATGGGAATTTTTTACGTAGGGGACCGAGGACCTTGATTTCAATAAAATTCTTTAAAATGGGGCACCAGTGGCAGCTGCCACCAAGAATAATTAATTTATAAGGGCATCGACATCCGATATGATTACACAACCTATGTACGTTTTGGAGTGAGTGAGTGGTACTTAACGTTACACTTGACTTTACAGACAGAAATACTCTTTGATTCAGATGATGTCACCTGCAGTTGAGAACTGTAAAATCTGTAGTATGTAGCACTGTAGCATATACGAAAAAATCGTTCTTTTATTTAAGAATACAATATGGGAGACCGTGATATTGACTGATTGTGACAAATTACTATAGTGGTCATTACGAGTTTGGTGGTCTCGAGGCCGCCATGTTGGCGGCAGCGGTCGTACTTCCAACGGCCTGGCGGTGAAGACGACCATATTATGACCATGGCGGTCTACCCAAATGAATACAGCCAATATACCGCCAGAACCGCCAGTGCAGGATGACCGCTGCGGACAGCGGTAGGCATCTTCAGACCGGCGGGGACAATGTTTCTGCTGGACATATTATGAGGCTGCACCCTGACAGGGTTTCTGCCGCGGTCACACCACCACCAAAATTCTGGAGGTATCAGATGATATAAAAGGAAACACTCACCTTCAGGAACACAGAGCTGACTGGAGGTGCTATGGAACCAGAATTTGAAGCCTTCCCACTGCTCTTTCTCGTACAACGACTCCAGATCCAGCAAAGGCGACAAAGACAACAACCATAAGTACACACCTAGCACACACTGGAGGGAAAGGCATTAGTACACACCCACACACAACACACACAGCCGGGACGTCTTGCAACAGCCAAACATACATGTACCCGCACACCCATATGAACACACACACCTCTACATACACACATGCACACACATACTACACACATGCACACACAACACAGCCAACAAACACATGACATACACACACTACCCCGCACACACACAACACCGCCACTGTTAAACACATTTATACACAACATCACCGACTCACCCAATCACAACCGCAACCACACGGACGCTTCACCAACTACTCTCACTGCACACACCCACATCACAACACATACACACAACAACACATAACAACACCACACACCCTACTAACACTAACACACACCCATACAATGAAAGTTTTGTCACACCACGCATACACCACACACAATGCATAGGACATAGTCAACACCACACACACGAACGCACAGACAACAACTACACAATGACACACAACACCAACACAACACATCCCACCATGAACAATAGACAATATAGCTATAGCTACACACATGCATGTGACTACACGATCATATCACACACACAATAGACACCCATCACAGTGGGACTGATGCCAGGGCCTTTCACACACATGCAGGCCATGCACAACAGCACGCACAGCCAACTCACACACATGTCACACACGCAAACTAAGGATCACAAACACAAATCTGACATGGAGAAAGAAAGGTGGGACAAGTAGTGTTCGATGGATGCTAACATCTAGTTGGCCCAGATGTATGAAGACTTCAAAATAAATAGAAATAAACAACTATGTACAAAATAGCCGTTATTCAAGTCCAATGTTTGAGGATGCCAAATACACATAAGGCACTTCACTGTGCCCCCAACTTGACTCCTGGCAGCAAAATGACCTCCACAGGGTAGGGGCACCAAAGGGGCAGGCAGGCATCTCAGTGGCGAGGGGGGCTGGAGGTGGAGGGGTTTGGGCTTGGGAGGGGGTCCTTGGGTTTGGGCTTGGGAGGGGGGCTTTAGCTTTGAGTTTGGGCTTGGGTGGGGGGTCCTTGGATCTGGCTTTGAGAGGGGGTACTTTGCCCTTTGGGACGGTTGACTTTTTTGGAGTGGGAGGGGCAGGGGCAATAGCAGGGGTGGTAGGGGAGGACTTTGAAGTGGAAGGGCTGGACTTTGGGAGGGACATAGAGGGATCCGGGGTCTCACGGGGTGGGAGAGGGGTGGGGAACAGGGAAAACTCATACAGGAAATGTTTTTAGGTACACAAGGGCAGACATGGGAAAATGATTTGGGAGTGGATGGAGAGGGAATGGTCATAAGATGTGTCTTTGTGGTTGTCTTGGGTGTATAGAATGCTTGTGTGTGCTGGGTGTGGTTGTCTTGGGTGTATAGAATGCTTGTGTGTGCTGGGTGTCTGTTGGGTGGGTGAGAGCGGGCATTTAGGTGTCTTGGGAGGAGGGGTAGGAGGTGCTGGGAGATTCCATGCTGGATGGGTGACTGTCTGTTAGGGTGGTGTCTGCAGGTATGGTACATGTGCTGCATGTGGGGGTGTCAGTGGTTGTGGTGAGTGCGGATGTGGTGACTGAGGTGGATGTCTGAGGGTCTGATATTGTGGTGACTGTGGGTAAGATGGGACTGGTGGCTGGATCTGCAAATGATGATGTGCTGCCTGAATGAGTGTCAGGTGTAGTGTCTGTGATAGAGGGGGGGTGGTGGAGTCTGTGCAGGGAGTGGATGTTGTTGTGTCTGCAGGTGTGTGTTGTCTATGTGCATGCTGGTGGTGGGTCTTGGGGTGCTTGTGTTTGTTAGTGCCAACCTTGTCTGTTGAGGTGGCTGCATGCCTGTGTGAATGTGTGCTCTGGATGGGTGTACGGAGAGGGGTTTGGGATTGGGAAGAGGTAGGTGGAGGGGGAAGATAGACAAAGGGACACTGGCAGCTGGCAGTGAGGTGACCAGAGCCTAAAAGGATCTCTGGAGGCCAGCCATGGCACCGTGAATGCCTTCCAGGTACGCATTGCTCTGTTGTACCTGAGCTGCCAGTCCCTGGATAGCATTCATGATGGTTGACTGACCCACAGAGATGGATCTCAGGAGGTCAATAGCCTCCTCACTGAGGGCAGCAGTGCTGCCAGGACAGGGGCAGAGGTGCCTGCGGTGAAGGAGAACCACCCTCCTGGGTGAGCAGGCACGGGTAACTGGGTGAGGAGCAACGGGGGTCGATGCTAGTAAGGGGGTGGTGGACAAATATGGTGCTGGGGTGGTCCCCGAGGATTCCAAAGATGATGTGTTGGATCCGGTCTTCCCCATGGCACTCCCCTCACCCTCGATCCCACGGGGTCCCTCTGTGTTAATGGTGCCACCTTCCTGGGTCCCGAGAACTGCCGCCTGTGCCCCTTCTCCTCCACCAGATGATGCTAATGCACACAATGAGAGACAGAGAGGGAGGGCGAGAGAGAGCTATGGGCAAAATGGTTAACATACACCTCCCATTGATATAGCTATTCATGTACATCTGTCAGTATACATATCATGGCTAGGCAATCTCATTTGCAAGGACACATTACCAAAATTATGTCACAACATGGCACTACTTCCCACACCTGCCTGGAAACCCTCACAACTACAGCAATACCTAAGCAGGACAGCACTACTAGACTCATCCCCATGATGCCAACCAATGCCATCTTAAGCTCGCACAGCATACTCTGGATGCACTGTCAGTACCATGCCTGATTACATATCTTCCCTCACCATACCCCTATCACCCATTGGAATGACAGATTACATAACAATACAATGTAGTCCCTTCAGTGACAACACCTGAATAGTCCATGTCCACTGTCAAATATCCATCACAGTGCGTACAACTCCAAACACTGAGCACACAACACTCACCTGTCCTTACACATGGCTGCCTACTCTGTATAATGAGGTCATAAAGAGGACAACTCAGATTTGGCCAATACCAGTCAGACACCTAGGCACTTCACATCAGATGTGTCATGCAATACCCAAACCACTCCCAATCTGCCTCAATCTAATAGCCAATCCAAGTTGTAAGAGTCACAGGCCATCACAAGTGCCCCCAACTATCCATGTCAACATGATGTAGGCAGTTAGTCAGCAATGCAGCAGAGGACAAGCTAGGGCTTTGTTCTGCATGCCATATACACACCATGGTGTCACATCTGGGATCTCCCAGGGCACTTACCACCACCAGTACCAACGATACTTAGGATGGACACATCCCCACATGCATAGCCCACAAGTATAGCCCCCAGGAATGTTAGAACTGTGCAGTCATACCTCATGAAATCTACATGTGGCAGTGGTTGCCTACCTACACATACCCTACAGTCAGTACATCACCTATATATGCCTAGTCAGCTCTCAGGCCAGTACTCCTGTCCCATGAAGGGCAGTACAGTGCTTGAACTGTAATGGCAGCCCTTCAATCTATCAATGCCAGTTACAGTACATGATCTACATAGTCCCAGGGATGGAAGAAGAGTCGCACAGTTGTATATGCAGTTTGCCTACACAGATGGGCGTGGACTGACACCTCTGAGCCGCTGATGCAGATGGATGGAGCTGGTCATACACAATGCTTAGGGTACTACTGACACTCACATCCATGGTAGGGCCAGGCTAGAGTCACACATGTGCCCATGCCATTTGTGCATCTACACATTACAGACTTTGACTGGAATAGGGAGATGAAAATCCACTGACAGTACCGCATGGGGACACAACTACATAAGATAGTCAGCAAGGGTGTCTATTGCACATTTCCAAATGTAGATGCACATTTAGCATTAACTGCAGTGTCACTTTGGCAGCACTTAGGCACCCAATCCCAATAATGGCCAGCAAAGTCCCAGGATACAGACAGTACTCACCCCTTGTGGTTGCTGTGGTGCTCTCAAACACCCATCCACCTCAGGGTAGGCCACTGCCAAAATGTGCATTAGGGTGGTCAGGGTCCGATGGGCACCCCTCCCTCAGTGGAAGGATATCCTCAGCTGGGCCTCCGTGGTCTTCCGGGCCCAGCATCTCAAGTTTTCCCACCATTTGTGACAATGGGTGCTCTGCCGGGCATGGACCCCCAGGGTCCACACTTGCTTGGTGAAATCCCCTTCTTTGATGGCCGTTGACCTCCATGGCTGACAGAGACAGAAGGAGAAAGTTATGTAGACTGGCACCATACCAACAGCAGTGGACTATGAAAACCAGACCCACAAAATGCCCACACATATCCATCCTTACGGTTGACACACCTATACTCCATCACACATGACTATGGCATTGGGCTCACCTGAGGTACATAGTTCAGGCCTATTGTCTAAATCATCAGACCATCATGGAACTATGTACATATGTCAGCATTATTGTCTGCCATATGTAATCCCTATGCCATCCCTCCACAGTGCAAGTTCTGTCAGTGCTACACTTTCTTGCCACAGGCTCCTTTCAGATGACAGTGGGCTTGGCAGCAGCAGTCATTTCGGATGTTCAGTCTTGTGTTGAAGGTTGTACTGTGTCCTTTTTTGAAACACCTGGACAGCTACATCAGGTTCCCCCAATAAGGGGATCTGGCCAATGTGAAGGCAGACTTCTATCCTTCACATCCCTCATGTGAT
The DNA here is from genome assembly GCF_031143425.1 of Pleurodeles waltl. Taxonomy (NCBI): domain Eukaryota; kingdom Metazoa; phylum Chordata; class Amphibia; order Caudata; family Salamandridae; genus Pleurodeles; species Pleurodeles waltl. The sequence continues at coordinate 544,240,840 of NC_090440.1, read as the reverse complement.
AGGTGCCATAGATGACACCCATATACTCTTGGTCCCTCCCGGTGCCAATGAACAGGTGTAAAAGAACAAGAAAAACTACCACTCTATCAATGTGCAGGTGGTGTGTGTGGCAGACCAATACATCTCTGAAGTGATAGCCAGGTTTCCTGGATCTGTGCAGGATTCCTACGTTCTGAGGAATAGCAATGTCTCACACATGATGACACGTCTACAGAGGGAGAGGGTTTGGTTCATAGGTATGTAAGCATTTGGTTGTATGTCCCTGTTAAGGCAACTGTCATCCCAATGTTCCCTGTGGCTGTACCCATCCTGTAACAGGTCCTACCTCTGTGCACACAGGTGACTCTGGCTATCCTAACCTTCACTGGCTGTAGGCACCAGTGAGGTACCCTGCCACGGAAGGGGAACACTGTTTCAATGAGGCCCATGGCAGGATGAGGCGTATAGTTGAAGGGACATTTGGCTTTCTGAAGGCCAGATTCATATGCTGCATGTCTCTGGAGGTGCCCTCTTCTACACTCCCCAAAAGGTATGCCAGTTCACAGTGGCCTACTGCATGCTCCACAATCTAGCCATGAGACACCAGATACCCTTACTAGCTGATAAGGAAGAGGCAGCTGGACTGTAGCAGGTGATGCAGCAATAGAAAGTGCTGAGGAGGCAGATGAAGAAGGTGGAACTGAGTCAAGGGCTGAGCCCATCAATCAGTATTTATAGTACCACACAGGTATGGTTTGTGTGTATTTGCATGTGTGGTATTTCAACATTTGTTTTTCATCTATGATCCTCCTGATTTGGTACATCAGTGGTGGCGTAATGTGTTTATTTCCCCATGTGTGTGTTGTTGGAGGTGACTGACTGCACGTAGGGTGCAGAGTTGTAATGCATTCTCTCTCACATGTGTACATTCTGCAGTTTGAATGCATCACATCTCTCATGGACAGGCCAGTGTTGTGCAATGTCTCCTGCATACTCCTGTTCTCATGTCATTCCAGCTACTGACTGTGCCCTGTTGATCTTTGACACTCATGCCTATTGCTTGAGGCATGCATGTTCTTTATCCTTTGGTTACTGTGTACATTGTGGATTTTAGCACATGAGAGGTGCCATGTGCAGTGAATGGTGATGTATTTCCTGCAACTGGTGCTGTAGAGGTGTTATCTGTTGTGCCCTGTTTAATTATCTGCTAAACTGGGCACATCCACTATGGACTGCAAATGTGCTTTAGCTGTCACCATGCTTACTATCCTGATGGTGATCTCTGTAATGGTCCTTTTGCAGGGTGGATGTGTAGATTTACTCTGGTTTGTATCAACACTAGTGACTTCCTTACATCAGCCTTGGCACATATCTGTTGTACTGTGTCTGCTGCAGAGGATACCTCCCTCTGCAGTCCTTAACACTGCCTGTTGGATTGTGGCCCATTCCACTTTGAGAAATAGGTAAACATAAGTTTGTTACTGTACAAATAAATACACATATGCAGTGTCTGTGATCAATGGTGTTCTGTGTCCATGGGAAAATGGAGTTTAGGCATTGAACAGTCATTGGGGTGTCCCAGTGGCACACAAGGGAAAGCTATCAGGTAAAAGTCACTTCCTGGCAGTGGTTTTGGTCTTGGCATCTGCTCCAGCCAGTTGTCTGGATGGACGTCCACGTTTGTGGGGGGTTCTCCAGCTATAGATGGAGGGGTGCCTAAGGCAGGTACCTCCTTTGAAGGGGGCTCCATTCCACTAGCTACAGCAGATGTAGAAGGCTCAGGTGTGATGTGGGCAGTGGAAGGGGGCTGCTGGTGGGTGGAGGAAGTGCTCATGATGGTGGTGAAGTCCCTGAGCACCCCTGCAATGGAGGCCATGGTGACATTGTGGGCCTGCCACTGATGCATGACCTCCTGGTGGTATTCCCTCTACAGCCTCTGGTTTCTCCACATCATGGTTATGATTTGGCACATCCTGTCTTGGGATAGTTGATATGCTTCCAGGACTTGGGAGATGGGTTCCTTGTCAGATGCCTCCCTTGGGTGCCCCGTCCTCTGGCCCACAGCTCCCCTCCCACACCCCCTGCCCCCATGTGCCTGTGCCCCTGGCACGGTGTGCCCTATCCCAGTTTCACCAGGACCTTCATTGTCTTGGATGTGAGGAGGTCCCTGTACTGTGTGGCACACTATTGATTGACCATATCTTGGGGCACGGGTTTGGGGATGAAGGGTTGGCTGAGTTGTTATTGGCAGTGGTAGACTGACCAGGGGTCATCTCTGTCCAGACATAAAGCGGTGTTGTACTCACTGAGACCTTCATCCTGAGGAGAGCTGTCAGTCTCTGGTAACCTCTCCATTGTTGCTGTGGCGGGGGTACCTGTGAATGGAGTGAGAGAGAGGGTTACATGTTGTAGGAGTGTATGGTTGTCTGTTAGTCTGATAAATACAGTGGCTAGACTCTAGGGCCCATATTTATACTTTTTGACGCTAAACTGCGCTAACGCAGTTTAGCGTCAAAAAGTTTTGCGCCGGCTAACGCCATTCTGAAGCGCCATGCGGGCGCCGTATTTATTGAATGGCGTTAGCCGGCGCAAGCAGACCGGCGCTGCCTGGTGTGCGCGAGAAAAACCACGTACACCAGGCAGCGCCGGCGTAGGGGGAAAATGGCGCATGGGCGTCTTAAAATGGGGCAAGTCAGGTTACGTCGAAAAAATCGTTGTAACCCGACTTGCGCCATTGTTTTTCAACGCCCATCCCCCATCAACATGACTCCTATCATTGTAAAGATAGGAGTCATGCCCCCTTGCCCAATGGCCATGCCCAGGGGACTTCTGTCCCCTGGGCATGGTCATTGGGCATAGTGGCATGTAGGGGGGCACAAATCAGGCCCCCCTATGCCAAAAAAAATTATTAAAAAAAAATAAAAAAATACTTACCTGAACTTACCTGAATGTCCCTGGGGTGGGTCCCTCCAGCCTTGGGTGTCCTCCTGGGGTGGGCAAGGGTGGCAGGGGGGGTCCCTGGGGGCAGGGGAGGGCACTCTGGGCTCATTTTGAGCCCACTTGTCCCTTAACGCCATGCCTGACCCAGGCGTTAAAAAGCGGCGCAAATGCGCCGTTTTTAGCCACGCCCACTCCCGGGCGTCTCTTTTGCCCGGGAGTATAAATACCACGTAAAGGCCTGGGAGTCATTTTTTAGACGGGAACGCCTCCCTTGCATATCATTAACGCAAGGAAGGGGTTCACGCTAAAAAATGACGCACATTCCGGGAACTTTGGCGCTATACGCCTCTAACGCCATAGTATAAAGATGGCGTCAGTTGGCGTTAGTTTAGCGTCGAATTTGCGTCGAAAAAAACGACGCAAATTCGGTGCAAACGGAGTATAAATACGGCCCTAGATTCCCAGCAATGGCATTGACAGGTGCAGCACTGCTAACCATGTTTGTGGATAATGGATTGAGAAATGTGTACCATGCTCCTTTGACTTGTTTGCATCAGGCCTGGTCACTTTAGTTCAGTGAGTTGGTTGTGTTCCTGTGTGATGGTTCACATGACAGATTTGCCCTGTTAGCTGAAGGGCATTATGGCTTGCTAGGTATGTGATTGGGAATGGCTGTACATTGCAGCATGGTGTACAAATGGGAGGTGGGTATGTGTGGATACATGGTTGTTTGTCCAGTCTGTGCCTGTTATGCATGGAGTATACCTCCTTACTGTCATGGGCAGGATTGGTCCATTTCAGGGTAGTGGGTCTGGATTAGTGGCCCTTTGGATTGGTGACAGTACTGTGTCTGGGTTAGGTTACCATTCTGTAGTGCCATAGCATTGCTGTCATTGCTATGTAGTGATCCTTAGTCGGAGCATCCAGTCGCTGTAGCTAGAGCAATCTTCATACATGCAATAGGTGTGATGTGACGTGCACAATGCAGATTTTGTGGTGGATGGGCTAGTGCATTGTGGGAGTCGTAGTTATTGTTATTGGCAGTGCTAGCCGTATACTTAACAGGGAGTGAGTGGTCATTGGGGGTGAGTGGCGGTGTGGCATGCAGGAGAGGGGCATTAGGTGAGTAAGTGGGAGTTGTAGTGTGAGATGTGATTTGGGGAGTGATTGGGTGGTGAGGAAGCATGCTGGACAGGGGAGTGTTAGTTCCTTACCAGAATCCAGTCCTCCAGGTATTCCAGACAGGCCCTCAGGATGCAGGATGTCCAAGACCATCTCCTCCGATGATGTAAACTCTGGGAGAGGATGTGGGGGCCCACCGCCAGTCTCCATCACGGCCAGCTGGATCCTGGCCTCCATGGAATGCACCTTCCCCTATAGGTCGTTCCACCTCTTCCTGATGTCCTCCCTTGTGCGTGGATTGGTGCCCACTGAGTTGATTCTGTTGACTATTCTCTGCCATAACTCCATTTTCCTGGCTATGGAGGTCTGCTCAACCTGTGCTTCAAAGAGTTGTGGTGTCTACCCTGAGGATTTAATCAACCATGACCTGAAAATCCTCATCGTTGAAGCGTGGGTGATTTTAGTGTGACATGGTGCTTGTGTGGGGGGCGGGCGGGGGTGCTGTGTGTGGTGTGCAGTGAAAGGTGGTTGGTGGGGTGGGGGTGTTAGGCAATAAGTGGGTGGTGGTAGGTGATGGTGTTTGGGTTTAGTTGTGATGTGTGTATGGTGTTGATGGTCCTGTATGTGGTGGTTGTGAAGTGTATGAGTGCCTATGGTGTATTCGTGTTATATGTTTGAATTATGGCTTCTTGGGGTCTGGTTGATTCATTAGCTGCACAAAGGATTGTGGGTTGTGTGTGCTATATAGTGCTGTGAGTAGGTGTGAGTGGTGTGTGGATGTGTGTCTGGTGTGGGGTATTCAAACTGTCCAATGTGGTGTTATGTTCTGACAGAAGTGTGTTCTGAGCACGGCGGTTCAGCCCGCCAATGGTTTTCTGTCATGGAAGGACCGCTGTGCTGATTTGTGGGTTGTAATCTGATGGCTGGAAAGTTGTGGGCCTGGAGGTGCAGGTGGTGCAACTGCCTCTTTCCTGCCCTCCATTTTCTTGGCGGTGTTGGATTTGTGGCTGTTTTTGGGCGGAATACTTCGTGGGCTTTTATTGTTTTCAGCACAGGTACACAGCGATAAATGCAGCTAATGAAGCATCAGGATACCAACTGTTCTGTAATAACATAGTGGGGTAGCAACAAACTAGGTCTAGATCCGAATAGCAGGATTTACATTCATCAGTAAACAACTGTATCGAGAATTATTGGTATTACTGCAATCTTTAACTTTTTAATGGAGTCCACTCCGACCATCGTGTGCTGGTGAATTACGTTGTAGTGCGTGTGATAGAACGTGTATTTCGGATGTTTGTTTTTTGTGGAGCGTGCGAGTTTTGACTTGTCATCTATCACATCCGTTATTATGATTACATGACCCTGTGATATTTTGGGGTGTGCCGGCATTTCTATCTCAACTTTGTCATGTAGCCCTTACTTTGAACTCATCCAGCATCAGTTTCCCGGTGCGCTCTCGCTGGGTGTATTTTGTGTGGTTACCTCATTGTGTACATGGAACGGTGATCGGGTATCCCCCCACTCCTGGCCTCCTATGCAATTATCCTGCTGTAAGGGGAGAGAGCAAATGATGCAGGAGGTGAATGCATGCAGCACAATCAAGATACCCCCTCCCCAATATGTGTGCTCCGTGCTATCAGATTCACGGTGGGCGCTCATCGTTCTTAATCTCTAGTCTAGTGACAAACGTTTCCCAGGCGTCACTTCCCGTGTGGGTCTGGCCTCTGCCTCGCAGCCTGCATAATACTTGATTCTCCGTACGAGCCCAGCGTAGTGTCAGGGCACACCACGACTTAAGTTCTGGTGCCTTGGGGGCCTTCCAGTTCATTGCAATCAATATTTTGTACATTATGAGTGCTAGGTCTGCAAACCTATGAATGTATATGTGTTGTTTGTTCCTAATTCTAACACCCATTAAACAAGATCTAGGTTCTAGCGGGAGCAAATAATCCGTTATTTCTGAGATATCAGCTGCTACTTCCCGCCACAATTCTTCTAGGGGACCGCACTCCCATACCATATGATAGAAGTGGGCCGACGGGGAGCCACAGCGGGGGCATAGAGGATTGGACGCAGGGAACATACGCCTCAAACGGGACGGTGATAGATACGTCTGATGCATATAATTGAATTGGGTGTAGCGAAACCTGGGGTTCCTCGACACCTGTCGGGTGTGACCGAGGGCCTGCGACCAATCCTCAGGGGATAACGGGTTTGGGCGAACAGCGTTCCACCGCCCTCTTGCGTTTTCCAAACCATTTTCGGGAGATCTGTTTAAGACTTTATAGAGATTTGTTATGACTTTAGTTTGACTGTCATACAACAACATATTGTGAAGTGCAGGGGAAATGGCTGGTTCCTGGTCGCCTGACGTCCACGCCCTCCTGATTAGATGGCATATAGAATAGTATGCTATGAATTGACCTGGCCCCACTGACATAAGATCTTTTACAGCCTCAAATGACATCAAAACACCGTCCTCAAAGCAGTCTCCTACTGTTAATATTCCTGCCTCTGCCCAAGCAGCAGCGGAGTACGCTCTGGTCGTGTTGACCCTTCCCGGAAGCTGTCCCAAGGAGATGAGGGGAAAGTATGGGGACCTCGGGCGTTTTTTTTGTATATACCGTTTCCAGCATTCGTGTGCAGCTATCATTAAGGGGTTACCAGTGGCACCCTTCACCAAGTTATTCTACAGCCTGTGAGTAACGGCACACCATGTAGCTGCGTGTTAACCCATGCAGACTCTGCCGATTCAGGCCTGTGCATTCAGTTCAGTACCCATTGCAGTTGCGCGGAAGCAAAATAAAGTTCGAAGTTGGGGGCGCCTAGCCCGCCCCCGTTTAATGGCCTGAGTAGTGTGGCAAGTACAACTCGAGTCCTGCCCTTTCCCCATATGAGTCCCAGTAGTAGTTTATTCAGTTTGCGAAAAAAGCTTTTGGGTACTGAGACCGGTAGTGCCGCAAAATAGTAAAGAAGACGGGTAAGTAGAAACATATTTGCCACAGCTACTCTGCCCAACGGTGACAAGGGGAGTGAGCACCAAAAATGCAAAGATCCTTTCATGGAGTTCAGCGTTCAACCCAAATTGCCATCCCTCAGGTCCACAGGTTTATGATGAATATAGACTCCCAGGTATTTAAATGTGTCAAAACACCACCTCAGAAACCCCGCAGGAGCATCCTCCCTCGCGCCCAGGGGCCAAACAGTCAAGGGAAACAAGCAAGATTTGTCCCAGTTGACCACCAATCCCGATATGCCCCCATAATCATCTAACAGGGATATCACGAAGGCATCATCTCGCTCCCCCTTTCCAAATATACCAATGCGTCATCCGCATAAAGCGAAATAATGTGATGCATTCCAGATCTGCACACCCCCCACTGCCTTTCCACTGCATGTAACCTAGTCGCCAATGGTTCCATCGCAATGGCGAACAGCAAGGGAGACAGTGGGCATCCCTGCCTGGTTCCTATGCTGATGGGGAAGCTATCAGATATGATGCCTCCCGTTTTCATCCTAGCCCTGGATTCAGCATATAGGCCCTCATTACAACATTGGCGGTAATTCCCGCTTACCGCCGTGCAGAAGACCGCCAACACACCGCCGCGGCCGCGGAATTCCGCCACAGCTATTATGACCCACAGCTCAGAATCCGCCAACATTTAGACACCCACACAAGCCCGCCACACCAAAGGTCAGTGATAAACTGGTGAGAACTAAACCTCCACCGTCAACAGGAATACGCCCACACTATCACGACCCACAAATCCACGCGGCGGTCTTTCAATCGAAGTAAACCATTGGCGGTACACACGCCGCGCTCAAAATACACACACTCTTACAAAACACAACCACATTGGACAATTCCAAATACACACACCTGATACACATACACACACCACTCCCACACACCCACACCACTCTAAAACACCCGCCCACATCACCCACAAACCCTTACTACCTAAAATATTGACAAAGGCCAGAGAGAGAGCACAGCAAAGACAACACCACCATACAGAGGCACACAACACCATCACACATACACATCCACGCACAAAACACCACACACCCCTAAACATCATCCCACACATCACAACACACACCACCTCACACATCACCCACACCCCCCATGGCACAGCAAAGACACCACAGGTTTTCTGAGGAGGAGCTCAGGGTCATGGTGGAGGAAATCATCCGGTTAGAGCCATAGCTATTCGGATCACAGGTGCAGCACACCACCATAGCTAGGAAGATGGAGCTATGGCGCAGAATCGTGGACAGGGTCAACGCAGTGGGGCAGCACCCAAAAACACGGGATGACATAAGGAAGAGGTGGAACAACCTGCGGGGGAAGGTGTGTTCCGTGGTCTCAAGACACAACATTGCGGTTCAGAGGTCTGGCGGCGGACCCCCACCTGCTCCCCCACAACTAACAACATGGGAGGAGCAGGTCTTGGCTATACTGCATCCTGAGGGCCTCGCAGGAGTAGCTGGAGGAATGGACTCTGGTAAGTCAAATCTTAACTATTACATCCTCCACCCTACCTGCATGCTAACACATACCCCCACCCTCACCCCCATCACTCCAACTCCTCACATATGTCCCACTATCACAAACCACACATCCCAACACCAAGCCCTGCATGCAACAACAAAGCATGGACACCCATAACCAATGCATGTCCACTGCACATACCCACACAGACCCCTAAACAATTAGCAAACAAGGTCCTACACAGGAATGCAAGCACTGGGGTACAGGGTCACCCACCCATTGCACACCATGGCACACACAGATACTAAAACTGTGCCTTTACACCCCTGCAGGACCCCTACCCAATGTCACCGGACAGGAGGTTCCAGAAATGTCCACTCCCCTCACTGAAGAGGCCCAAAGTGATGACAGCAGCTCTGTCCAACTGGATTTAGATGACCAGCCCAGCCCATCTGGGACCTCGGGACAGTCGGTTCCCCTCACACTGTCACAAGCCACAACAGAGCCTCCCCCCTCTGGAAACACCAGCACAGCACCCACCCAGCGGTCCCATACCTCTGCCCCCAGGACACATCAAACAGCAGTGTGTCCACCACTACAGGGAACCCAGGCTAACCCACCACCCCAAGAACAGCAGGGACCTGGGGCAGTGGCAGTGGGCACACAGTTCAGGGGACAGAGGCCCAGGAACACAGGGGAACTGGGAGGGCTGCTGTGCGACGGGGGAGGACAGGCCCAGGAACCCACTCTCCACGAGGCCCTCTCCAACATCATGGGAGCCTACCACCATTCCCTGGAGACAATGGCAACGGTACTGGCCAAGTTTCAGGAGACCCAGCGGCTGCAGGAGGAACAGTATTTGGGGTTCGGGGAGGAACTCAAATCCATCAATACCACCCTGGGCACCATTGTAGGGGTGCTGAAGGAACTTGTGAACACCAGGAGGGACACTGTGGCACTACAAGGTGCCCCTGACACTAGCCTGGATGATGAACTGCCCACCACCTCCGCCGGCGCTAGTGGACAGGAAGCACTGCGACAGGACCACAACACCAGCACCCCACCCCCTGCAGATGGAAAACCACCCTGCAAGAAGTCCCTGAGATCCAGGACAAAGACAGAGAACAATGCCAAGACCCCTGCCAAGAAATGAGACCACCCTGATTGTCATCCTTCTGTCCCACTTTGTCACCCTGTCCATCCTTAAACTGCCCTAGCTCCACTTCCTATGCCCCTTTGGACAATGCACCTGTGAGACAAATAGACTGGACTCTGCCATGGACATTCCTCCACCATCACCCCTGACCATTTTACAACCCCCTCCAATATTTAGCACTTAAATAAACACCCTTAAATCACAACAAAATCAGTCAGTCTGTGCTTTCACAATTGTGTATTTGCAATAACTGAGGGAAATAGCAATGTCCATTGTCACACAGCTCGAGTCCATGAGGTAACATAGCTGAGGTCACACAGTGGGACCCACATCTGTGAACTCGAAAGGCAAAGTGACAAATCAGGGGCCATACACTGAGTGACAGTGACAGACAGATGAGAGGTCGAACAATTTTATCAGATGTAGGAGGCAGTGATGTCTTCTTACCTGTGTCTCACTGGAAGTATTGATGGATCACGGTGTTTCTGTTGTCTATGTCCTCTTCTTCTGCCGCCTCTTCTTCACTGTCCACAGGCTCCACAGCTGCCACAACACCTCCTTCAGGACCATCCTCCTGCAGAAAAGGCACCTGTTGTCGCAAAGCCAAGTTGTGCAGCATACAGCAGGCCACGATGATCTGGCACACCTTCTTTGGTGAGTAGTATAGGGAACCACCCGTCACATGGAGGCACCTGAACCTAGCCTTCAGGAGGCCGAAGGTCCTCTCTATAACCCTCCTAGTTCGCCCATGTGTCTCATTGTAGCGTTCCTCTGCCCTTGTCCTGGGATTCCTCACTGTGGTCAGTAGCCATGACAGGTTGGGGTAGCCAGAGTCACCTGCAAATGTCAAGGAACAACTGTTAGACACACACTAACCCTTAGGGACAATCCCAGACAACTATTCACACTGTATAGGGTCCAGGTCCTCACCTAATAGCCACACACGGTGCCTCTGGAGTTGCCCCATCACATTCCTCAGAATGTAAGCGTCATGCACTGAGCCAGGAAACTTGGCGTTCACATGGGAGATGTACTGGTCGGCCAAACACACCATCTGCACATTCATTGAATGGTAACTCTTCTGGTTTCTGTACACCTGTTCACTCCTGCGGGGGACCAAGGCCACATGTGTCCCATCAATGGCACCTATGATGTTTGGGATATGTCCCAGGGCATAGAAGTTACCTTTCACTGTAGGCAAATCCTCCACCTGAAGGAAACCGATGTAGCTGCGCAAGTGTTTCAGCAGGGCAGACAACACTTTGGACAACACGTTAGAGAACATTGGCTGGGACATGCCTGATGCAATGGCCACTGTTGTTTGAAAGGACCCACTTGCCAGGAAATGGAGTACTGACAGGACCTGCACTAGGGAGAGGGATTCCTGTGGGATGGCGGATAGCTGACATCAGGTCTGGCTCCAACTGGGCTCCTGGATTGTGGCACGATCAAGTCTGTAGGTGACTATTACATGTCGCTCTTCCATTGTCGACAGGTACACCAGCGGTCTGTACACCGGAGGATGCCGCCATCTCCTCATCTGCTCCAGCGGACGTGCTCTACGGATGAGAACAGTGATCAGAGGGTCACCCAACACTGAGGTACGAAATAAACAACTTTATTGCACACATTTGTCAATCCGCTATGTGCCTGTCTTAGTGTGTATGCAAGGCCTACATTGGTGTGATGCATTTAAATTAATGCCAGGTGGCCCCCTGAAATGGCGGCTGCCTGACCTGTAATGTGGGACAAGGGGATATGAGGTAACTGCGCTGGCGTTGTACACTGTCGCGGTAGGCGGTCGAAGACCGCGGCGCAATCCTGCATTGGTTAACATTGGACCCTATGGGTCCCAGAGCCAATGACGATGTACGCTGGCGGTGACGGTACGCACCGCCACGGACGTGACCGCCATTTTATCTCTGTTCACTCACTTGATACCTGATCTTCGACAGGAGAGGACCTACACTGCAAGTGCTGCTGTGACCTCAGTCTGGAATCGACAATGGCTCAAGTGTCTGGGGAAAGGGCCCCTGCCTTCGCATCGGAGGAGTTGGAGAAACTAGTGGATGGGGTCCTCCCCAGTACACGCTACTCTGCGGTCCTCCAGACAAACAGGTGAGTACACTGTGAGCATGCTGTATGGGCAATGCCTGTTTGGAGTGGTATGGATGGGAGATAGAGGGGGGGAATGAGGCTTGCATGAAACGACAGTGAGTGGATGTGCGTCAGGACAAGGGTGGGAACGTGGGCCAATGACTGTGACGGTCTGGACAGTTATAGTTTTTCCTTTTCCCCTGTACTATTCCTGTAGGTCAGCGCCCACCAGAAGGATATTTAGCGTGCCATCGCGAGCCAGGCCACCCCGAACCAGCAGCAGTCACCGCAAGTAGGACAGCATGGAATCCAGGAGTCGCCGCTCCTTGTAATGATGGTAATCAGTCGTGAGGCCCGTAAAACTGCCAAAGCGGCCTAGTCCTTCTTGATATTGTTGTGACATTTGGGGCAACCCAGTGCCCAAATCAGGTTGTCATGTGTACCCCCCTGCTACTTCTGTGGACCATTGTCTTGACACTATTTGATTATTTATGATGGTCTGGCTCACCGCAAACAGGCCTTTGGTCTCTCAGATGCTCTCCTTTCAACAGCGGAGTAGCGAGGAGGGGGGAGGAGATCCCCATTGTATGGAATTGAATTGTGCCCATTAGTTTCAGCGGTGCCTTGCTCCCACGCGCCGTATCACCAGTTTATGCAGCATCTCAGGACACCTGGGGGGGAGAAGGGCCTCCTGGCTCACAACGGCCCCTCTTGCTGGTGATCCCTCCAGCCACTCACCGCATCCTCCTGCGTCCAGCCACTCCGACTGCAGTTCGCTCCAGGGCACCACCCCGCCACGTCTCCTCCGTATGCGAGCCCTGGGCTCCGTCGGCCGGCAGGGCCTCACTGGCGTCAGAGGTCCGCAGAGACGCGGCAGCCACCCTGCGTCGCTTCAGTGTGTTCCAGCCGGCTCCTCAGGGATTCCGCTGATCGGCACTATGGGTTTCTGCCACCTTGTGAGCGCCGAGCAGGATAATTTGCTAGGCTCGGGTGGGAGCCGACATTTTAGGCGACCGCCGCGGCTGCCATCTTAGCCACGCCCCTCTACTTTGTGGACACTTAATACGGCGGGTGGGATACCACCAACACTGGCAGTCTTTTGGGGGGCACCACCGCAGCGGTTTTGCCAAAAGACCACCAAAGTAGTAATGAGGGCCTATTTGTCCAGTAAGGGTCTAGATATGAGACAGGATTGCCACCTGTTGCATCATAATTTTTGACTTGTTGACTCTTCTGCCCTAAGTGTGTGACTACAGGACTGTACCCCCGCCAGACGCGCATGATGCGTGAATAACCCACAGATAGGGTAAGAGTATTGAATGTGACTCACACACGTGGGAGGTGAATAGTTGGCACATTGAGCACAGATTGATGCATGATTTTTTCCCCTTGTTTTCCCCCTCTACACAAGGATTACCGCAGGACAAGTCAGAGTGTTAATGAAGGAGGGGGAGCACAGTCATATCACCCCAGCAAATATGCTTGACTGCTTATAAATTGAACAAGGATTTACAATAGATAGATGAATTTTAGCGATTTAATGGGGCCAGGTCCAGGCAGGACTTGAAGTGAGTTTACCCATGCTGGGTCTAAGGAATGTTCTTAGAGTAGGACAATAGGATGGGCCAGATACCTAGCCTTGATGTGTTTACAGACTATTTTGCACGCATCATTGAGGCTTTGAAATCACAGCATCCCTAGACAAGTTAGGGAATCTTTGTAGATATAAAGGAGGTAATACTGGGGGTAGCTATGTTATTCCAGTAGTGTATCCACTTTGTAATCCACAAGGTATAACTAGTGTTTTTTGATTTTGGGTGGAAAATGGGTGTAAATCAGGATGAAGTACTCACAAGAGGTTAAGTGATAGCAACTTGAGAAAATACTGTGTGAAAAGGGATAGAGGGCAACCAACAAAAGAATGACCACGTTTTATGGTTAGAAATAGCTTAAGTTGGCAGAGAAGCCCTTTGTTTTTCTATCAAAGACAGTCTTTTTGGGAGTTCATGTCAGTTTGGGGGAATTATCATGGAAACTAGCCTCTCAGAGGAATTAATATCTCTTTGTTTTTTGTTTCAATTCACTCTAGGTACTTCAAGGAGTGAAGTCAACTTTGAATCGGGTAAAAGCAATAGGCCTTAAGTGTAATAAGCAGGGAAAGTTATCATTGGCCTTGAAAAAGGTCCCTAGACCCGTCTGGGTTCTTGGAGGGGTCCGAAACATGTTGGCTTAGAAGTAGGGTTTCCTGGAAACATTATAAAACACACAGGAAACAGAAGTATTGTTTTTACTCATACCTCTGGTACCATGTAATAAAAAAGATATTCTTGGGGTATACCAGTAGGTATTTTTAATGATATGATCTGGATCCCTGCTATTGTCCAGTTTGTATTTTCTTTTTCTAAACTCCCAAGAACCCTTGGTTGAGTCTGCCCCAGTAGTATCATCGTACCAGGGTGTGGATAGACATCCGATAATGAAGCCTGCCACTATTTAGTGGGTGAGGCGTCTATTCCAATTCTTTTAATAATCCAGTAGGCTAGTAGCACGAAAGGCCCGTTCAGAAAAAAAACCTAGTTTGGACGAAGGGTGCCCTTTGCTTGTTGCTACACCACATTCCCCACATAAATAATGACCTTACTGTTCAGGAATTACTGGAAACAAAACTAATCAAAAAAGGCCATGATGAAGCAGGAGAAGAGGTGAACGAGTAATTTCAAACAAGGGCCCAACCCAGTCAATGGCCAGGCCAGTTCTGCGCATGGCTAGCTCTGAACAATGTAAAATGTCCCACTACTAAAATCTCTTTCCTCACTACAACATCTCTCACTGCCTCTCTTAAAAATAGCCATTCTTGAGTCACTGAATATTGAGACCCATGGCAAGTAGAACATTGTGTTATAGCCAGAAGTAATGTACGAGTACTGCATGTGACTGAGTCTGACAATCATTAGGTTTTATTGATAGCACACAATGTTGTGTGAATCCACTATTGCTTCTGTGCAGACAAACTTCGAAAAACGTCTGCTCATCAACATCCTGAAGTGACCATGAAAAAAACCCAAAGCTCAATAAGTACGTTAAAAAATGTTAGGAAAACTGGGCTTCTTCAACTTATTTTGGGGGGTTATTTTTACAAAAAGACTTCCAATTGGAAAATTGGGCCACCACATTATTATTTTAGGGCTTTGTTTTTAGAAATAAGTTATCAATTTGAAAGTCTGAAGAAACCTCCTTTTCTATATTGGCAGATTAATCGGGTTGTCAGAGTTATCTGTCGATTCCTGTAGGAAAAAGAAAATATAAAGTTAAAAATATACATTTTTTAAAACTTTTGAGTAACGATAAAGACTGGTGTTTTGACAATATTACAACTACTTTCCGATAGTGAAATGGTGAAATATCATGTTTGAATTAATAACGGCGTCCTGTTTGTTTTTTCCTTGCGTTTTCTTTTTGTAGCCTGTACAAATTTACAAATGTCTGCTTGCAAATGAGAGGGGTGGTGAGTGGGGCAAAGGGGTACCAGTGTGGAAGAGCTATTCACATGGTGGGGGCAAATTTCCGTTCCATCAGCAGAGTTGGCAGGGTTTTGTCCACTCCGCATTGAGTCACGACCAAATGCAGCCAACCGCCACATGGTGGAGTTTTTTCTAAGGTAAATTGGCAAGTGCGAGCAACAATTGGCATCCCTAGCTCAATTTTTGGGTGCTAGGATGGCACCCAGTAAGATTTTCCCAACGCAGGCGATCAACAGCAGTCGCGACCTTTAGCAATGAGAAAGCTGCCACTGAAGTAGAAAATCTACTCGGGCAGTAGCGTCTTCCGGCATACTGAGTGGTGCCATTCATGCTGATTTTTCAGTGTAGAACGAGCTCCCGGCACTAAAAATCAGCACGAGCAGTGCAACATGCCGATTTCTACCCATTCGCAGAACTTTGTGGAATCTCCCAGAGCTTTATATAACTCTGTGGAATTCTACGTAGTGAAGCTCTGCGAGTTCTGCCCACCCCTAGACAACTTGAGATCTCTGCTTCTTTATCCATCATAACTGGTTAGTACTGGTGAGTGGGAGCTGAGTCTTAGGGGCTGATTAGTGCAAAAATTGTCGACTTCCAATAAATTAAGTAACTCTGCCATTAGAGACTAACCACTGCAATAATACAACATGGTGGATGTATTGTCACTGACTGCAGTTTCATCAATGGCGAGTTTATTGCATTTGCTGGAAATTTGCAGATTTTTACAATATGACCCAGTCCTAAGTCAAGCCCTTATGGGGTCATTATGATTTTGGATGCCTTGCTGCCAAACCGCCTTTGTGGTAAAGATGACACCTCTTCTACAACAACATCTTGGCATTCAAAGATAGGGCTGCCTACTAGTTTAGAAAACTTGTTTCCTCTGAAACTGAACTGGTGTTGATTGTGCAAGATGCTTCTGTGGGAAAAAACATGGTAGCAGGTCCACCAAGTCATGCCAGCATGGCGGAAATGTCTCCACTCATGTGATTCTTAGAGATAGACCCCAAAGTGTCGACAAGGCTTCTATCTGTTTTTCATGTTACATGCAATACAGGCCTGGCTGCCTGTAACACATGCTAACCTATCATTGCCTTTGCATTTTAATGCAGTACATATGTAATGCTAGTAAAAAGCCTAGCAAGCAAACTGACTTGTTCTATGTTTTGTGTCTAATTAAGGTGTGCTTGGAATGCCATGTTTTTCTTAACCTCATTCTGGCAAGACTAAGAAGGAACATTTCCACTCCCTGATAATACACATTGTTTGTAAGTGCAGCACCTGAGACCCAGGTAGAAGGCAAATGACTTTGCGTGCTCTTTTCTGTAAGATGAATGAAGGGAGAATGAAACAAAGCAACAGTAAGTATCTGCGTGCACTTGAACAAGATGTAGTGCTCAGATATCCTGTACAATGATACAGCAGCAGAAAAGAGCAACCCTTTCCTCACTCCATTGAACACCATGCCTAGAAAATGTATCTACGGTATTGGTGCAGGGCGGGATTAAACACACAGACCATTTGATGAAGGGAGTGTTGAATCGTTGAACTCCAACTTCATGTGTAAAGCCACAAGTTACTCAGTTAAGGATTATATGACTTGTCATATAATTTAGAACTTACCCAACCTTACTGTTAGGTGGCTGGTTACAACTCAGATAAAACTAGTGGTATATGGATGCTTAATGCAACACGTTTGGGGCATAATTAACTATTGACCTAATTTGCATTATTATCGCTGAACTGGTTATAATACTTTACAAACAGCTTATCATATGTAATCGTATCCTAACATTCCAACTACTATGTGTGTTTTATTGACTTCAGCGAATGGCATGGATCTTTTTGGATATCCATGTGTGAGGAAAATCTGCCATTTCTGAGTGGTCACCCCAGATTTTTCACCTCATAAACCTGGTAGTTTATTCAACCCATGCTCCATTGCAGTCAACCTGCAATTGCGCCTAGGTCTCTGTCTACTGCACCCATAAACTTTAATTGCTGCTCACCATTTCTTGACATTATTTCTACTTAAACTTTAACAATTCATACCACTGGGTCCCCCTATTTGATTTTTGTGATTTTGGTAACATTGTGTTTATTAAAGTTTCTTTTATTTTTCAAAATCATTTTGGGATTTTTTACTGTTCTGCATTTTGACTTTATTACTGTTTTGGTACTGCAAAGATACTTCACACGTGGCCCTAAGTTAGGCCTATCTGCGCTGTGCCATTGGTCTCCGGGGTGGAGCTCAAGTTAATTTAGCGTCTTTGAGGGTTCACTCTGACAAGAGATGTGATAATTCCTTGAAGTGGGTGCCACATATAACAAATAATAATCACATTTATTGCATGGGAATGACATATTTTTAACAGGTTTGTCTGATGTGTAACAGTCCCTTTCAGTCAAGTCTTATGTAGTTGAGGCAGGGTGAAAGACACTTACCAGTTCTTCTTTTCTCCAAAAATGTTGTATTTATCTTTTGGGCCTTTGAGGATCTTCTGAATGTGACCACAGTGAATTGGGCTTGTCAAATAACTAAAGTTACTGATGTGTTTCCTTGTTTTTGGGGACCATTTAAAATATCTTTTGTTCGGAAATATCTGGGTTTCAATGACAGTGCTGGACGGGAGGGACCAAGCTTAATTGGGCCGCTCCTGTGACTCTGTTCCCATCATTGGCTTCTAAATGGTGGAAAGTTATTGCTGATGGCAGAGTCAGTGCAGCGCTGCCATCTTGAACACAGCATTTCTCTAAACTCAGAATAAGCGACTGGAGACTGCAGAAGTTGTTGCACGCATCTCCACTTTTTCGGGGATAACCCTTTACTGTTTAATGACCCCCTTTGTTCTTTGACTCTGTGTCCTTGGACATAGAACTCAGTGCTTAATTTATAAAAGAATAAGTGATGGGGCCCAGAGTATTAAATATCAGGGTGTTGAATGGCAAGGCTGTTAAGTGTTGATTCCACCACAATCCTCTTTATTCCACCACCAGATACTCTCTGACCCTTTATCTCACTCTTACGGGCATTTTTCATCCCTGCATTCTCCCCTTGTCACTTCCAAGCATTAATTCCCGTTTTCGTATTTTACTCTCTCTTGATGCAGGTCAAAGCCCAATGAGGAAAAATAAGTATTGGTGCCTAAAAATGAGTGCTGCTGGGCCCCACTTGCAACCACCGTCTCAAATTAAGCACTAGTATAACTGTATATCGCAATGACTTACGTATTCATCTGTACCGAGAGAGATCTAGAGTTTGAGAACCTGTGCAATAGTGTACTCTAAGTAATTATCATCGTAAATGTCAACTGTGTCTTCGATTTGGAAACCCCTTTGTTGTTTACTGTGATACTATTTCATCACAACTTTCACTATTGACAAATCTAACTGGCAAAGAAACAATCGGTGATCATGGGAATATTATAATTGTCTACAGAAATTGTGTTATCTTTACTGAAAACAGAATATACTACAAAAATATACTTTTTTCATAATTGTAAAATGAAAACTAAGTATGACGATATAGCCTCCTTGTTTTCTGATCGCTCTCTTCAAGGGTAAACGAGGGATCCCAAAATCGTGATTTTCCTATACTGGCAACAGGTATTTTTCTCAAAAATAACATACATGTTCAGGGCAAGGCAGCTGTTAATATAGTCCTCTTAAGGCGGCATACAGATAATTCAGGTCGCGGAGTGCACGTTACAAGCAGACATTACATGGCATGTTGGGTACCCGCTGCAGGATTTTTAAAAATAATTTATTGGAGTAATGCTGCCTCACTCTGATAGCAACTGACTAGGTTTGGAACCTTCACCATTAAACTCAACAGAATTCCATTCAATACATTCTAGAACAACACACAGATATCCAGTGCCTGCTTCTGAATACGTTGACAATATCCTCCACAAGTTTTGAAAATTTGGTTGGTAGTTTAACAGCTTTCAGCATCTGCAAAACTCGAGTGTACTGTGCGCTTAAGCTTTCTTACCACGTGGTGGCAGGAGTGCAGCAGAATCTGTGACCCGCCAATAATCCTCGACGGTCTTTTCACCACTGGTCAAGATGTTCTGCTGTACAAAGTAGTTAGTTGAAATATCCTTGGACGATTTAATTCCAACAAGGCCAAAAATGGGAGCCAAAAAGTGATAAACTTCGAGGTCTGTCGCCTTCAACAATATGGGTAAACTGGCCCACAAACAGTTTTTCCCTACTTCCCCTCCCTGATTCCCTCTCAGTATTTTTCAAGGGACCACGCATTCGCAAAGGCACCAGTGTTCAATGCAACTGCCTTAACAAATTCGAAAAGGCCAGTTTCAAAGTTTAAATGAGCATTAATTTCCATAAGCGTATTGCTGCACTTTGTTTATATTTGTTTCTTCTTTCCATTGAACTTTTATATTATTTTCTTATTCGCAAAAGTCCGTTGGCCGTCAGTGTAAGAATTAAGTTGAATTTGAAAATGTGCCTAGTGTGTCGCATGAGGAGGGGCGTGTGAAGGAAGGCACTCTCCCGCTGGCTCGAAAAACAACGCATAAATACTTTACGACTGCTCACGCGGTTTCAAAACATTGAGTGTTTGTCCACTGTGCGGGATTCCCTCAAAGTTTAATCAAGCGGAAGGGATCAGGAGGAGCAGGCAGTGACTCACGTCTACAGGTAGTCGAGCCAACAAATTACCATGGAGAGCCGAGCCAAGGGTCTGGCTCGGCTCTTAGAGGCCGGGCGTGAGCCGAGACTTGAAAATGTTTGCTATGTAAATCATACAACAAGCATCTCGTAAAGTAAGATAAAGTCTCATCAGAAATCAAAAAAAGTGTATTTGTTTAACACATGGAAGTTTTGATATTAATATGTCACCTTATAGCACAGCACTGAGAATTACTTATTAAAAGTGACAGTTTTTGTGTATTTCCTCTTCACTGGCTAAAACGTCATCGTATATAAGTCACAGAAAAAGTGAAAAAAGGCCCTCTCAGAGTCGGGGTCTTCTAAACAACATTCATTGGTCTCTTTGATCACTATTTCCTTAATTGTATATCTGATGTTCTCTGTCCTGACCTTCCATGCCTAACCTCCCACACCCCTCACCATATTTGTAATGTGCCAGCTTACTAGCTTCCCACTTCTTCCACACAGCTCTCTCTAAGAATTCCACTAGGGATCCATTGGCCTCCCTAATCTGAATTTGCAAATCCACTTGTCCAAGGGCGGTCATTAAAGCTGCTAAGCATCCCATCCTTCAACTCCTTCACTCTATTATTCTCTTTCCTTTTATGTGCAGTATAACTGATCAGTCTCCCCCGAATAAAGGCTTTGTATGCATCCCATATAATGTGAATTGGAGGGGAGCCCTTATTTAGTTAAAATAATTCTATGGTATCTCGCTTCAGATGATTATTGATCTCTTGCTTCCCTAGTAGTGACCTATCGAGGGCCCATCTAGGAGGAATGTAGGAGCCAACAAACAGGAGTTCCACTTGCACTGCAGAGTGATCTGAGAGGTGCTCTGGCTGATGTGATACCCCCTTGAGCTTATTCCCCAGTCTAGCGTCTGTCAAGAAAAAAATCTATTCTAGAGGCATGTCCATATTTCTTGTTGTGGTAAGAGTAACCCTTAGTCTGGCCAGCCCGCTTGGGCCAGGCATCTATTAAGGCAAGATTCTTCATTATAAGGTGGATGCACTCTCTCATCCTTGGGGAGTTGACCGTGGGCCTAGAGGTAGATTTGTCTTTAACAGGGTTTAACAAAATATTAAAATCCCTCCTATTATTATAAAGTTCATACTCTCAGCTAGTTGATTATAAAGCTCCCTAAAAGGAGTTGGATCATCCATGTTTGGAGATTACAAATTAGTAACCTATGCCACGTACGCTGACATTGGCGATCAGCCATGGTCCCCTGGGATCTGCAATAAAATTCTCCTGATGGCCTTTGAAAGATTTCTGTAATATAATAGCCATCCCCTTCACATTGCATTTTTGGTCAGCACAGGCAAATTGATCAATCCATCTTTGCCCCTTAAAATGTTTGCCCCACTCCTAAGTAAGTCTGTTTCTTGTTGTAGTATAATGTTGTTATCAGAATGTTTCAAGAATTCTAAGATTCTCGTCCTCCTACTATCTTCTCTAAGGCCATTTATGTTCCATGTTAGAATGTTTCGGCTGCGTAGTGTATCTGAAACCTTCATTATGTCCCTAATACCTCTGTCAGGATCTTTATGTAACCATTGCCGTAGATGAGGGCTATTATTTTTTTATTTTCTCCCACATGCTCCCCACCCTATGAATGCCTATCCTAATCATCACACTCGGTGTACTTCTTCTCCCCAACATCACCCCCAACCGCACCTCCCTGGGGAACCCTCCCCTTAACCAAACTGGGTGATACCTCATAGTTTGAGCTCTGCCTCTCGGAGAGCTGATGTTTCATTTTTATCTGCTCTAACAGGCTCTAACCTCAGGAGGTTCTCTGATGTTTTGTTGTTCCACATTACCCTTAGTGTGGCTGGATAGTTCAGTTGTGGGGTGGTCCCTAACGTTTTTAGCTCCTGAATATATTTTCCCAATTCCCATTGCCGGTTTTGAGTTGCCTTGGAAATGTCCGAACTAATAGGAAAGGACCGCCCCCCTTTTTTGAAACTTTTTCCTTTTAGGGCTTCTGAAAGAATCTGCTCGTTCACAAAGCCACTGGGCCACTCAATTCCAATTCCCTCTATGCTTCTTCATGCTCCATAGGATCTCACAACCCCTGGCTCCATAGGATCTCACCACCCCTAGCTCCCAAAAGCAGCGGCTGCTGCAACCCATTCTTTGCTCAAGGTGGGTGCATGCACTTCTCCTGCAATTCCCGGCACAGCCTTACCCATTTTCTCCTGTTCCGGGCTTTCAGGTCAGACTCCATGGCAGCCTCTGCCTAGGTGTTCATGAATCGAGGGTTGCACCCCTTCTTCCTTCTGCACTGAGCCCAACGACTCTTGCCGGTTGGAGCTTCTTCTATGGTAGTCAGACACTTTTGCCATCAAGGCTCTCCTCTTGTGTTGGTTCTGGTGATGTCTGTCACACTTTCTTCATGGAAGTCTTCCAGTTTCGAACTACACCCCAATCATTACTGAATATTTCAACCTAATATTTAATGGAACAGGATCTTTGAGGATTAGTCTTTGCTGTTTATGGGAGCTCCTTCATCACACCGCCATCTTAGTCACCATTCAGCTACGCCCCCTTATGGAGTCATAATTGATCATTACTTATGAAAGGCAGGTAGTTCCATGCACTTATTGCCCTTTGTATGAAAAACTTCCCAGTGTACTGATAATTCTTCTTAGAAATTACCTACCCACTGATGGTACTTCTCTAAAGTCACTGCAGGCAGCTGCCTCACAGAATGACCAGCAATTGCCACAAAAGGTTGCCATTTTGCGAGAAATTGGCTTATCATATGGTCTTGTTTTTTAAGGAAAGGAACTGCCTGCACATGTTAACCAACACGGGTTGCTACTTGCTTTGTTTGGCTCCTCCAACAGAGACTCTACTGGACAGGAGGCAAACCCTGAGAGTATCGCACCCAAAGTAGAGGGAGGCAGTTGCCCCCTCACAGGGCTACGAACAGAGTGCTCTAAATATATGTTGTGTTTTGAGGTTTGTCGTGTTTGTATGATGTATAAATATGCAGTTGGATCTACATGAACGGATGAATGGAGTCCTTTGCAAAAATGCGGTGATCTCTACAGAAGGTAAAGGGCCCCCATCAAGTTGTCATCATTCTTGTAGATGTGACAACCAGCATGTGGCTAACCGTCAGGGAGGGTTGGGAAATCCACGTTGTGTTATCCTGAAGATCTCCTGCGAAAATAAAGGCTGGACCAACACTAATATGGCTTCCTGAGCTGCCCTTTTCTTCAGGCGTGGAATGTCTGGTCTGTACCTGCCCAAACACACATCCATGTGGCCTTCTCCTTTTGTCACAAGTAAGCTGCTAGGTGCCAGGAGGAAGGATCATTCATCTGATGTCTGCACTGTTTCTCCCCATTGCACATTCTGCTGACACCAAACCAGTGAGGCAATGCCTGTGAGGATTTGCCCTGCACTGGCTCATCAGCAATATGGATTTTAAGCATTGTACCCATTCTGAATAAGCTGACAACCTACCATTACTCCTAGGTTTCAGTGAACACTGGCCTCTGAAGAAAGTGTTTTTTACTCATCTGGACTTCTGTTACACCAAAGCTAGAACCCACCCTAGAACACTGAAGAAGCCAAACCCAAGACCTATTGGCTTTGCCAATGCTTGTTTCCAATGAAATCTTCATTAAAGGTGCACAGCATTTTTTTTTTTTTTACAAAATTCACAGAATTTCCAACTGAAAATGCCCCAAGGTTTTATTAAAAACATTCATCTTAATATTGACATGCTTTTCAATAACCAGTGGTGGTTTCTCCATGAGGGCGGAGGAGCGTCGTCCCACTGTGAGCCATGGGTGAAAAACATAAAATGTCAATGAAATGTCAATCAAATGATTTCATTGCCATTTTATGCTTTTCTTGATGTGCACGCTGCAGTGCCCCAGAGGCAAAAGACATGTGGGGCATGTCCTCTGCTGCCGATTGTCTGCATGCAGGATAGGAGCAATGGCTGGTTAGATGCTTCAAAGTGTGCATGTCAGTTTGGCCGGCTGTCTTGAGACAACCAGCCTGACATGCACATTAGACAGCTGGGTGGAAAGAAAGCACAGGCCTCCAGGGCCTGAAAGAGCATCCAACCAGCCTGCTCCATCCAATTCAGGTTCTTCTCTCATGCTGGTTAATAACATGAGCGCAGCATCTGGATTGGTTAGGGGAGCTCCACAGCAGACTGAGTTTGTAGAACACCAAGAAGGATGTGCTGCAGGGGGTAAGTACCTATTATTTTAATTGTAATAAAATCTTAGCTGTATTTGGGGATTTTGGAGGGAGGGGTTGTTTTGTTATGGGCTTTTGAAGGGGGGTATTTTATTTTGGGATTTTGGAGGAAGGGGTTGTTTTGTTATGGGCTTTTGAAGGGGGTTATTTTATTTTGGGCTTTTGGGGGAGGGGATGTTTTATTAAGGGCCTTTGGAGGGAGGGGTGTTTCATTTTGTTGTTTGGGAAGCGGCAAGGCACTTCGCTCGCCCCACCATTTTTTAAGGTAACCAGCCGCCCCATCAATACCACAACTTTTTTCATTTTCACACTACCGAACTGGTCCTCAGTTTATTGACCACTGAAAGAAGAACGGCTGATTTAGACATGGTGGTACCTATGCAGACACATTCAAATATGTGTTATCTAATGACGTGCAGAACTTGGTATTAAAATTGTGCAGCCATCTTTCCGAGCTTGGGCGCATTTTTTTAGTGCATAGAGTTAATTTTAAGAAAGTAACAAGTTTATAAAGCAACTTTTCATGATTATGAGTGCGCTACATAAACTTCAGACATTGAGAAAAATATTTGAAGTTCTCATGAGTCTGGCAAAACGGATGACAACGGAATGGAATTAATTACAATAGCATGACTGTGTGCTTACTTCTCTCCCTATCACATTGTGAAAGAGATAATGAAGGTGTACGAGTCTACCAGAAGTGCACATTGGTCTGTGTGAGTGATGCCTGTGTGCTTCCTTGTTTATGTCATGGATGCCCGTATGTCAGATAGCCATAAAAATACATTTCTGCAGATGTGTTACTCTGTTCATGCGTTATGTGTGCCCTCTTTGGGAGGCTCTCATTGCATGCAGTATACATAGCAAGGCCTGTTTTGCTGTTATTTCCCTGACATTACCTCAAACACTGCCTCCAGCAAGTGCCTTCATTCTCCCATGCCTTGCACCACTGTAGCATGGCTTACAACTTTAAAACTGTCTTGATTTGCAGACTACTGCAGATTGCGGACTACTTTTTTTGTTTTTACTTTAAAACATTTTTTATTGAGAAGCAATTGTGGTTGAAACATGTGTACATCGTCGCATACAGCCAATCTGCCTCAGGTTCCACTTTCTTCAAAAACGTTTTCCACTAACTACAAACACTCCCCGCCCCCCCCCCCCCCCCCCCTTCTCCACGCATGAACATATTGTCGAAGGTCAGTGTGAGGGCTATCTCTTCACCTCACCCAATATTCTAACGTTTTAGTGTTTTGTTACTGACACCATTGGAGTTAATAGGTCAAGTCTAATGCTGGAAGTCTACGGGGTTCTAGTTAAACTTGGGTCCGGTTCAAGGAAGTGGTTGATTAGAGGTTGCTACATTCATTGGAACTTATCCCATTGGCGGCCACTTGTTTAGCTGTCTGATTCGCTACTTGGGATGTTTTTTTTTTGGTTTCAAACTTTTTACAATATGAGCTGGCACTCTTATACAATACCACAGCCTATTATTGTCCTCTATGTGACGGTGCAAACACTATGGGACCAGCTACCACAAATCTCAATTCTGTCACTGTTGGGTCAGAATATACATAATGCTACACAAAGTTAGTGTGCACATAAAAATCACTTAAACTTTTTTGTTTCCTCATTTAGGTGATATCATGATTGTAAGCGTGTCAGAGAATTTGGTTTGCCTGTGTAGGTTTTATCAGCTGCATATCCTTGACAGTTAACCTGCTCTCACGTGGCTCATTGAGAGTATATAGAAAACGTTTCTGAAATAGTATGGTAGCCATATAGCCACTACTCTCCAGGCCAGCAAACCCATTCTCTCCGGCAACTCGAACAAGATGTCGACAATCTCTCCGAATGGATCATCAACGGTGCCAACCGTAAGGAGCTCTACTCCTAGAAGATCCAGCAAGCCTGCAAGGTGTCTCACCCCCGAACTCTGCACATTTAAGTGTGAATGCAAAAGGCTAAAAATATGGTGGTGCTGTAGCAGGGACCCCGCAGACCGGACCACCTTCAAAGATGTGCTAAACAAATATCATCTCAGCCTCAAAGAAGCAAAAAAGATTGTCCTACTAAGCCGCATCGAGGAGAGTACCAACTGCCTGAAGGAACTCTTCAAAGAATCTCCTGCCCAGTAGACATGGCTGTTTGAGGAGAAACTCGGGCACCCAGCCACAACCCAGAGCACCTGGAAACTCCCCTGGGGTGATAGACCGCACTTTACAAACATTGACCCTCATTACAAGATTGGTGGTAAGTGCTGCTTACCGCCATGCTGACTGACGCCAACATACCATGGCGGTATACCACTACCCGTACTATGACTCACACATAGAAATCCACCACTATACAGACACACACACAAGTCCGCCAGACCAAAGGTCAGTGATAAACTGGCAGTACCGAAACCCACGCCGTTACACCAACAGAAATACGCCCACAGCATCATGACCCATGAATCAACCGCGGTAAACCATTGGCGGTACAGACCGCCGTGCTTAAAATACAAGCACACATACAAGACTACACCACATTGGACAATTTAAAATACACACACTGACACACATACACACACCACACCCACACCAATATAAAACACACACACACACTACACATAACCCTTTACGACCCAAAGAGTTTGGCAAGTGAGAGAGAGACAAGCCAGGAGCACCCACTGAATCTGAGCCACAAAACACTATCACCCATACACCATCCATTCACCTCACAGCACACACCCCAACACATCACCCCACACACCCTCACACACACCAATCACACTACACCCATGGCACCACAAAGACACCCCAAGTTCTCAGAGGACGAGCTAAGGGTCATGGTGGAGGAAATCATCAGGGTAGAGCCACAGCTGCTCGGATCACAGGTGCAGCAGACATCCATTGCAAGGAACATGGAGCTATGGCGGACAGTCGTGGACAGGGTCAACGACGTGGGACAGCACCCAAGAACAAGGGATGACATCAGGAAGAGGTGGAACGACCTATGGGGAAGGTACATTCCGTGGTTGCAAGACACCAGATAGCTGTACAGAGGACTGGCGGTGGATCCCCACCTCCTCCCCCATAACTAACAACCTGGGAGGAGCAAGTCTTGGCGATCATGCTTCCTGAGGGCCTGGCAGGAGAAGCAGGAGGACTGGACTCTGGTAAGTCAAATCTTTACTACTTTATCCCCCACCCTACATGCATGCCATCAAAACAACAACCCGTACCCTCACCCCCATCACCCCACCACCTCACATATACCCCACCATCACAACCCACCCATCCCAATACGAAGCCCTGCATGCAGCACCAATGCATGGACCCCATCATAGACCTGCATGGACAGCCATCACCACAGCATGCACACTAGTGACAATCACTTAGCCAAACAAATCACAACTCACACAAGCCAAAGCTGCCTTGCTAATAACAACCATAGAGGGAAACATACCCATGCACAAGATGGCACACACAGAAACAATAACACTGCATTTACATCCCCACAGGACCCCCACTCAACGTCACCGGAGAGGAGGTGCCAGCCACATCCAGTCCCCCCCAGAAGAGGCCCACAGTGATGACAGCAGCTCTGCACGCCTGGATCACGATGACCAACCTGGCCCATCAGAGCCCTCTGGACAGTCAGTTACCCAGACACAGTCCCAACCCACCACAGAGCCTCCCCCCTCAGGAAACATCACCACAGCACCCACCCAGCAGGCCCATCCTTCTGCCCCCAGGACACGTCAATCAGCAATGTGTCCACCACTACAGGGAACCCAGGCAACCCCACAAACACAGGACAATCAGGGACCTGGGGTCAGTGGCAGTGGGCACACGGTTCATGGGACAGAGGCACAGGCCAACAGGGAAGCTGGGAGGACTGCTGTGCGACAGGAGGACAGGCCCAGGGAACCGACTCTCCATGAGGCACTCACCAACATCCTGGGATCATACCACAATTCCCAGGAGACCAATGGCCAGATACTGGCCAAGTTGCAGGAGACCCAGTGGCTGCAGGAGGGACAGTACCTGGGGATCAGGGAGGACCTGAGGGACATCCACACCACCCTGATCACTATTGCAGGGGTGCTGGCAGACATGGCCAACACAATGAGGGAGGCAGTGACACACCAACGGGCCCCTGACACTAGCCACACCGAAGAACAGCCCTCCACCTCTGCCGACGCTAGTGGATAGGAGGCCCGCCACTGAAACAACAGGCCACCAGCACCCCACCCCCTGCATAAGGAGAACCACCCTGCAAATGGTCCCTGCGATCCATGCAGAAGCCAGAGAACATTGCCAAGACCCCCACCAGGAAATAAGACTCTCCTGGTTGTCACCTTTGTGTCCCACTCTGTCACCCTGTCCACCTTGAACTGCCATTGCTCCCCTTCCTATGCCCCCTTGGACAATGCACCCGTGATAACAATAGACTGGACTCTACCCTGGACTTTCATCCATCAGCAACCCAACCCATTGTAATACCCCCTCCACTTATTAGCACCTAAATAAACACCCTTGGAACAAATTCAAGTATGGAGTCTGTCAATTGTTTGACATATGTATTAGTTTAACAAACTGTAAACATTGCAATTCAAATGTACTGTAATATGTACATAGGTATGACCTGTAGTGGGCAGCAATAAACACACTAGGAGCCAGAGTGGGGCACAGATATCTGAAAATAGAGATGCCAAAGGGTACAGTAAGTGGCCAAAGACATAGAGAAATCAGGCTGCCATGTCCAATGTCAAACACAAAACTGCAATGGAAGGTGCAGTTACAGTGTCTTACCTGTGTGTCACTGGAAGTACTGTTGAATTAGTGTAGTTCTGTTGTCTACATCCTCTTCCTCTGCCCCCTCTTCGTCACTGTCCAGAGGCTCCACCGCTGCCACACGACCATCCCCAGGCTCATCCTCCTGCAGAAAAGGCACATGGCATCTCAAGGCCAGGTTGTGCAACATGCAACGATGATCGGCACACCTTCTAGGGTGAGTAGTACAGGGATCCACTTGTCATATGGAGGCACCGGAATCTGGCCTTCAGGAGGCCAAAGGTTCACTCAATGATCCTCCTTGTTCTCCCATGTGCCTCATTGTAATGTTCCTCTGTCCATGTCCTGGCATTCCTCACTCGGGTCAGTAGCCATGAGAGGTTGGGGTAACCAGAGTCACCTGCAAAAATTGAGTGATACCTGTTAGCCACACACTCACCCTTAGGGCCAATCCCACACCCATATACCTACATCAACTGGGTGGGGACCATGGGCTCACCTATTAGCCACAACCTGTGCCTCTGGAGTTGAGACATCACATATGGGATGCTGTTATTCCTCAAGAGAAAGGCATCATGCACAGAGCCAGGATACTTTGCATTGACATGGGAGATGTACTGGTCCGCAAAACACACCATCTGCACATTCAGAGAGTAAAAGCTTTTTCTGTTTCTGAACATTTGTTCATTTCTCCAGGGGGAGGGGGACAAATGCAATATGTGTACCATCAATGGCCCCAATGATGTTGGGGATATGTCCCAGTGCATAAAAGTCAGCCTTCACTGTGGCCAAACCTCCACCTGGTGGAATACGATGTAGCTGCGCATGTGTTTCAGCAGGGCAGACAACACTCTGGTCAGTACGTTTGAGAACACAGGCTGTGACATCCCTGATGCCATGGCCACTGTCGCTTGGAAGAACCACTTGCTAGGAAATGGAGCACTGACAGGACCTGCACTAGAGGGGTGATACCTGTGGGGTGGCGGATAGCTGATAACAGGCCTGGCTTCAATTGGGCACACAGTTCTTGGATTGTGGTCCTATCAAGTCTGTAGGTCAGGATAATGTGCCTGTCCTCCATTGTCGCCAGGTCCACCAGGGGTCTGTACATGGGGGATGTCTCCATCTCCTTTTCATCCTCAGTGGTTGAACTCTAGGGTGAAATACTGTGAGCTGAAGGTCATATTCAACCATATTTTCACATTAATATGCAATTTTTGCTTTACAGAAACAGTATGTGAACTCATAAGTCAGCTGATGTGCCAATGTCTGCTGTGACGCAGTTAGGTGCCATGGCCTGTGCCCACCTGAAATGGCAGCTGCCTGACTTGTGAGGAGGGACAAGTGGAAATGAGGTAATTCCGCTGGCGTTGTGTGCGTGCCACACTGCACTGGTTATCATTGGGGCCTCTGGGTTCCAGGAGCCAATGGCGATGTACGCAGGGGGGGGAAGGTATGCACCGCCGCGGACGTGATTGCCATTTTCTATCTGTTCACTCACTTGCTACCTGACCTTCAATTGGAGAGGACCTACACTGCAAGTGCTGCTGTGACCTGTGTCTGGAAGCGACAATGGCTCAAGTGTCTGGGGAAAGGGCCCCTGCCTTCACTTCGGAGGAGTTAGAGAGACTGGTGGAGGGGGTCCTACCGCAGTACCCTTTACTCTATGGTCCTCCAGACAAACAGGTGTGTACACTGTGAGCATGATGCGTGGGGCATGAATGTATGGATTGCTGTGTGTGTAAGCCTTGTGTAGGAGGGGTCTGAGGGGTCCTGGGCAGAGTTCTGCATGTATGGTGGTCAATGTATGTGCGTAGGGGGATGGGGGGACATGGTGGGCCATGAGTATAACAGTCCAGACGGTATGACTAATACCTTTTCTACTGTTTTTATTCTGCAGGTCAGCGCCCATCAGAAAAAGGGTATTTGGTGTGCCATCGCCAAGGAGGTGTGGACCCTGGGGGTCTTTGACAGGTGGAGAACCCACTGCTGCAAACGGTGGGAGGACCTACGCTGCTGGGCAAGGAAGATGGCAGAGTCCCAGCTGGGGCTGGCCTCCCAACTAGGAAGGGGTGCCCATCGTACCCTGACCCCCTTGATGTTCCGCATCCTGGTGGTGGCCTATCCAGAGTTGGACTGGCACTTGAAGGCATCACAGCAGCCACAAGGGGGTGAGTACAGATTCTGAATCATGAGTTTGCGTGCGGTAAGGTATCACCTGGGTGGGGGATGTGGGCTGTGGGTGCCCCTAGGCCAGGGCAAACATGGCAGGGTATGTTCAATGATGTGCAAGCTCAGATGCACTCCAACCCCAATAATGTTAGGGGGCATCTACTACTGGGCAGGGTCCTGTGGGTTTCAGGCGTGCAGCTAATGACATTAGGCATTGTACCCCATGGGCTGGTGACTAGCATTGTAACTGGTAGTGCATGGCCTAGTGCATAGGGCTGTTCCCTGTGAGTTGTGTACGCCAACGGTAGTGTTTTTGCTGGCATTGACCAAGTGTATCCTCTGTCTCTCCCCCCCTTTTTGTTTTGTCACCCTGTCCATGTGTGCATTAGCATCCTCTGGCGGAGGAGCAGAGGCACTGGCGACGAAGGGAGCTGCATCCCACATGGGCCTGGAGGCCGAATCTACCGATTGTGAGGGCACCAGTGGGACAGAGGGCGAGGGGAGCACCACGACGGAGACAGGAGGGGACAGTACTGACAGCGACACCTCCAATGGAAGCTTCCTGGTGGTGGCAGACACCTCTGTGCCCACCCCAACTACAGGTACAGCCGCCACCCCTGTGTCAGCACCGCCCTCCCAGCAGCCCCTCAGTGTGTTTGCCATACCCACTCACCCAGGAGAGTGGGCATCTCCTTCGCCCCAAGCACCTTAGGTCCTGCCCCAGTCAGCCCTGCTGCCCTCAGTGAGGAGGCTACTGACCTCCTGAGATCCCTCTGTTGGGCAGTCAACCATACTGAATGCCATTCAGGGTGCAGCACGGCATTTGCAACAAACAAATGCATACCTGGAGGCATTCACTCTGGCCGACTCACTGATGGCAGCCATTGTCCCTGTCTCCTGCCTCCCCCCTCCAACTTCCTCTACCCAGTCCCAATCCCCTCAACCCCAGCCTATCCCAAGCACACCTTCAGATCAGCAATCACCCAAGTCAACACACAGAAGTGGCTCAGGCAAACACAAGCACCACACTTCATCTCACAGGCACTCACACAAGCACCATCCACATGAAGACACACCAACATCCACTGCCTCCACTGTGTCCCCCTCCTCCTCGTCGTTCACCTCCCTCCCAGTACCGTCTCCACTCACATCTACATGCACTACATCCTCATCCACTACCTCCATCACCAGCACACCTATCACTACACGCCCCTCACTGGCAGTCACCACCCCCACATCCATGCACACGTCCCCAGTGTTCTCTCCCACTGTGTCTGTGACCCCTCCTCCCAAAGTACACAAACGCAAGCACTCAGACACCCAACAGCCATCCACCTCACAACAGCATCCAGCCCATGCTCCTGTACCCAAACACAGCAGACTGACACCTCCTACAACCACTCCCTCTTCCTCCACACCCAAATCTTCACCCTCTTCCCGTCACAGTGTCCCTAAGAAGCTTTTCCTCACCACCATTGACCTATTCCCCACACCTGCCTCCCCCTGTCCTTCACCTCGAGCCAGGGTGGCCAGAACCCAGCCCAGCACCTCAGCCACCCAGTCCACGGCCACTGTGGTTTCTGCAGCAACTGCAGGTGTGAGAGGCTCCAAGGAGGCACCCGTCGGCCTAGCCAGTGTGCTAGCACCACCTGCCAAGGCCAAGAAGGGTCTGCCACCTAGCAAGGGCAAGAAGTGGACACCAGCCAGCAAGGGGAAGGCGGCACCACCAGCTGGCAGAAGCAAGGAGGCACCACCATCTGCCAAGGGCAGGAAGGGGCACACAACAACAGCCATGGCACTTCAGCCGTCCGAGGCTGCAGGTGAAGGCCTGGAGGCTACCACCACCACTGCCATCACCGCCACCTGCACCGCCGCCAGCAGCACCACTGCCAGCAGCAGCAGCCCTGGTGGGCAGCCGTCCGAAGCTGGAGGTGAAGGCCTGGAGGCTACTACCACCACTGACAGCACCGCCACCTGCACCGCAGCCAGCACCGCCACCTGCACCGCCACCAGCAGCACCACTGCCAGCAGCAGCAGCCCTAGTGGGCAGCCGTCCGAGGCTGCAGGTGAAGGCCTGGAGGCTACCACCAGCACTGACTGCACTGCCACCTGAAGCGCAACTGGCATCCACTGAGCAGGTGTCACCACCGGCGAGCAGTGTGTAGTGGTGACTACATGGGCTCCAGTGTGTCCTGGCCCCTGCAACACCTGTCGGTGAGAGACTGTGACCTTGCCCCATCTAGGATGAAGCACACTGGGCACAAGGCCCCCTCCAGAACCAGTGGAAGAAGGCATCCACTCAGCCCCTCCTTGCCAGGATGAAGCACACTGGGCACAAGGCCCCATCCAGAACCAGTGGAGGAAGGCATCCACTAGAGAGACTGTGGCTTTGCACTCCCCAGGACCAAGCAGTGGGCAAACCACCCACTTGAGAGACTGTGGCCTCGCTCTCCCCCTCCCGCCCGCCATTCTCATAGCCCTGGACCTTCTCTGAAACCTATTAATGTTTCTGTTGCCAATTTGGGGTAAGGAACTTCCACATTCAGGACTGCTGCAATACATGGTGGCTGCTCCTCCCCGGGCAGTGCCATCCCATTGCCATGGTTTGCCAGCTCTGGCTCGACCCCGCCGCCAGCAGCTGGTACTGTTTCCCTCTCTCTCTCCACCCTAACTGCCCCATGCCTCCATGGCTGCTGCTCAGCTTTAGCATGTATTTCCCCGGCTGCCTCACGGTGAACACACAAGACAATTCTATGGCGACCCCTCCACCCCCAGTGAAAGCCGAGAGCTGCGCGTAAAACTCAGGAATCCCAGTTATTGAGTTAGGGCTTAGGCGGCCCCAGGCCTTCGCCTTGACAGTGAGGCCTGTGAAATTCTAGCCCTCAAGAGCACAGTGTGTGTAAGCCGGAGGAAAGAGAGGGGAGGGCAGAGGGGCAAGGGACCTGTCATCATACTGTGGCGATAGTGGGGTCAGAGGTCAAGCTCGTGAGCTGGGTACGTGCCCCCACGACAGCTGCACAAAGACCGCACTATTTGAAAAGGAGCGGTGGCTATTTTGTAGCAGAAGGGCTCCAACATCTATTAAGAGCCGAAGTACAATGGGGTGTGTGGCTCCTAGAAGCGAGTCCCGCTGCATTGGCCTTTTCATGCATCAGTGTGTCGAATAGTGTTTATTGGTTTCAGCGAATATTTCTTTTTTAACTAACTGGTGGAGATGATTTCATAACAGCGTAATTGAAAATTGCTCAACGTGTTGGGGCGAGCGGCTGGCTGGCTTTGTAAATAGTCTAATTATTACCGACTAGAAAGAGGCAACACAGGTATTGCACAGAACAGCTAGTACTTAGATTAAACGTCGACACCATTTTTTTTTTAATAAACTTAATCCATCGTTTAGATAATGCCCTCGGTCAAGGCACAGCCCCCCATGGTGAAGTGAAACTTCTGAAGTTTGTAGTAATCCTACATACAAAATGTGCTTGTCACTTACGAATTAACAAGGACGTTCTTCACAGAACGGATCAATGGGTGGGTAGCCATCTTTGTGTAGCACAAGCCACAGATGCTGTTTTTAGACATGGGTATCAGAAAAGCCAGGACGAGAGCAACTAAGCTGTGTCAGTGAACAGCACGCGTTTAGCGCCGTTCATAGCCTTTGACGCTCACCCTCCATGGGTGAAAATGCACAGGCGACCACAGGATCCTAAATAATATGTAAAAACATTAACGTGACAGGTGAGCTCACACACATTGCTACACCTAGGCTGCTTTGTACAAAACCATCCTATGAATCACACGGATACACGATCCCTCTCCTCCCTCCCTTGAGGTAGCAACTGCTAGGAATGGTACCTCACCATTACCCTTTCCTGCAGCTGTAAAGTGCCGAAGACAAGGCCGGTGGCGCGAATGAGCGCTCATGCAAACAGCCTAAACAATAGTGTGGAGAGAAAGCAGGCGCAAGCATCTCACGGGGGCACCTCGGCTTCCTTAAACATAAGCCACACTGCCCCCCTTTCCCGTTAGTCTGTCTGTGACCTAACGGGTTTAGATATGTGCTCTTTCCCTCCTAGATCCAAGGGTTCTCCCTCACCTCTCGGATCTCCCGCTGCTTTTTCACCTTCTCTCCGGACTAATCGCTCCTCCTCTCTGATCCTCTTTTCCTGGACGTACTGGTTCTCTCTTGGCAACCCAGACTTACCAGACCCCTTTCTCCCGAACTTACGGCTTTTCAGAACCTTCTCTCCCTCGCCTGCCTGCCCTATAGCCACCGATCCTCCGCCGGAAAAGACTCCCCCTTCCTGGAACTACCCACCCTTCTTTTCAGGTCTGTCATTAGCCACGACCTTTCAGTTTTAATAAACTTGTGGATCCTCATCCATTGGTCTGTGGTTGTCATTCACAAGTTTCTTTTATCCACCACAGTGCGTCAGCCCACTACGGCAGTCGCTTAACTTCACTGTGGGAGACGGCATTCTGCTCTTTCACGATAAGTGGATCCGCATGCAAAGTAGGTCCCGTGTGCCTGGAAGCACCATGGCAAATATAGTGGCTGACTAGCTTCCTCAATGACAATGTTTTATAAAAACACGGACAAAACGAAAGAAGCATTGTCAATGCCAAACGGGCTGCTGTCAGCGCAGACCTATTGGCTCCGCCAATGCTTGTTTACAAACTTACCAGTTCTACAGAATAATAGAGATAGTTGTACTATTGCACGTGTAACGTGCTTTGCACCTTACCAAAGAAACTAGCAATTAGCACAGAGGCTTAGAGCCTTGTTTAGTGTCCCACAGCCTCCCCTTACAGCCCTGGGGTATGTCGCGTTGCAAGCGCGCTAAAGAACAACGCGGAATCAGGGGTGAAGGTTAAACACCACTCTTTTATTGCCAAGCTAGTTACTTTCCAAAAGCTACTTTTCCCGCACCAGCGCCCTTTTATCTCATCTACCACGTCACCATGGGCACGCTCAAGCTTGCGCGGTACCAGATGGGTGACACCTGTAAACCCCCCCCCCCCCCCCGTCTCCACAGGGGAGTGGGGTTGCCCACTCCTACAGCAACACTACATTCCTCCCCAACGGGGGAGACAAACAAAACAAACAGTTTTCAAAATCAAAATGGTGGATCGTTGAAACACCACAACCTGAGACATGTGCTGGATGGGGTGGCACTTGCGCTGTGTCATGGGTGCCGGGATCAGTCACACGCAAAGTCTGCGTATCGCTGGGACGGATTGGGTTGTACCTCAAATGGTACAGCCCACACCCGGATCTCACCGGCGCTCGCACCTGGCTTGGGCCCTCACCAGGCGCCTCGGTTCTTGCGGATGACTCTTGCGCCTGCGCCACTGCTGGAAGAGCCGCCTGTTCTTGTTGGCTCATCGCAGGTTCTTCAGCTGGGGTCCTCCCTCCATCGCCTGTGCTCTCCTGATGAATTGAGTCTACTCCTGGATTGGTCCTGGTGTCCGCTACGACAGTGCTGTCCCTTCCATAGTCATGGTACGTAGAGTGAAAGAGGCGTTTAAACTGTGCTACGTTGTGGGTTACCGTCTCCAAGCCCCGGCGGGCTGTCACCATAGTGCCTTTCATGGCGATCACTGTCCACGGTTGCGCCTCAAAAGGCAGATGAAATTTGCGTCCTGGGTGGCGGTCTTTGACCAGGACGGCGTCTCCTACTTGCACCTGGACCGCTCGAGCTCTCCGCCTCATGGAGACATAGGCATTAGTGCGGGATCTCCTTGTTGCGGACTGGCATTGTGGTGGTGGTTGTGTTGCCCATGAGGGGTGACT
Source organism: Pleurodeles waltl (assembly GCF_031143425.1). Classification (NCBI taxonomy): domain Eukaryota; kingdom Metazoa; phylum Chordata; class Amphibia; order Caudata; family Salamandridae; genus Pleurodeles; species Pleurodeles waltl. Next base: position 544,203,876 of record NC_090440.1, on the reverse strand, counting down.
TGGAATGGTATCTGTTATTGTCCTCCCGAAGCAGAGTTGGCTTGGGGTCACACCAGAGGCAGTGTGGGGGGTGACTCGGTACTCCCGGAGGAAGGCATAGATGGCACTCTCTAGGTTCCTGGATTATGCCGTGGTAATGTGGATCACTTTGTTCAGTGTTTTGACGAACCGCTCTACCTCCCTGTTTGCCTATGGCCATCAGGGCATGATTCACCAATGTTTTGTGTTGATGGAAGCCAGAAAGTCTGCCCATTCTCAGCTGTTGAAAGGGGACCCATTATCCATGCGTATTTTATCGAAGTGGCCGTGAGTAGCCATTAGTTTCTCGAATTTAGGGATGACTGTGGGTGCGGATGTGGACTGTATCAGCTCTACCTCGGGGTATCGCGAGTAGTCGTCGAACACTACCACCATGTATGATCCATCAGGTAGGCTCCTGAAGTCAACTCACTCTTTGCCACGGGGCTGAGGGGCCTTCTTCGGTGATGATAGGTGCTGGGGGGCCAAGGGAGCCACTGGCCTGGCAAACTAGGCACCCTTTGACAGCGTCCTCTACCAGCTGGTCTAGCCCTGGAAACCAAACTTTGTTCTGGAGCGGGCCACCAGGCTGGATGGTATCACCAGGCGGAGCCCTCTCAGTAGGCAGCCATCCTTACTTACTGAGAGCTCGTGCCTGACGTTGAACAAGACATCGAGTCTAGATTGGGCGTCCTGTGCGCGGAAGGTTCCTGGGCGTTGGAGTGGTCACCAGTCCCCTGACCGTGTGGCTGTTATTGTGATCTGTAGACATTCGTCCTGGTTGGTGGCTGCTAACACTTTGCTGAGCGGTATGGGCAAGGGTCTGGTCCGGTCTACCACAAGCCGCACATATTCCACCATCTCCTGGTCTTCCGCCACTTCTTGGGGGGTGGCTAAGTGGGCATGAAGTGACAAAAAGTCAGTGGGGTTCCTCGTTCCTGGTTGCTACTCTACGGTAAAGTCGAATTCTTGGAGCTGCAGTATCCACTTTTCGATTCTGGGGTGGTTTTGAGGATGACCCCCTGAAAAGAGGCAGCAGTGGTTTGTGATCAGTCACTACTGATAATGGTTTGCCATACAGGTACAGGTGGAAGTGGCGGCACCCCCAATGGATGGTGATGGCCTCTCGTTCGATTCGGGAGTACCTCTGGTCCGTTGGCGTGAGCGTGCAGCTGGCAAAAGCGATGGGGGCCCATTCTCCACAGTCTTGCTTTTGTGCCAGGACAGCCCCTAGGCTCGTGGGGCTGGCATCAACGACTACCTGCGACTCCCGTCGGTGATTGAAAAACGCCAGCGTGGTATCAGCAGAGAGTGTGTCTTTGGTGGCTTGGAATGCACACTCCTGTTCCTCTCCCCACACCCACTGGTGGTCTGCTTGGGTGAGCCGTCCTAGAGGGCCGGTGATGTCAGACAAGTTCCTCATGAACCGGCCACAATACGTGACCATGCCAAGGAAACTTCGGACCCCCGAAACAGACGTGGGGGCCGGGGCCTCTTGAATGTCTCTGACCTTGTGTAGGTCTGGTCGATTCCGTGTTCGAGAATCGGTATCCGAATAAACAAATCTCCCACTTGAGGAAGTCACATTTTTCTCAGTGAAGTGTCAGCCCCTGCTTCTGCAGTCTCACGAACACAGCTCGCAGTCTCCTCATGTGTTCGTCCAAGGTTGGGGCATGTACCAGGATGTCGTCGCTCACATTGAGGACTCCTGGGAGCCTTTGCAGGACCCCTTTGATGGCGTGTTGAAATACTTCTGCCGCACTAGAAATGCCGAAGTTGAGCCGTGTGTACCGCCAGAGGCCGGTGTGTGTGGAGAAGGTGGTTATCGGCCAAGAGTCAGGGTGTAGTACGATTTGGTGATACCCCGATCTGAGGTCCATTTTGGAGAACCACCGGGATCCGGCTAGTTCACTTAGAATGTCATCTATGGTTGGGGTTAGATGCCTTTCTCTCTTGATTGCCTGGTTCGGTATGCGCATGTCCACGCAGATGTGGACGGCTTCTGGTTGCTTGGGTTTCTGCGCCACGAAAATCGGGGACACCCATTGGGGTAGGGCCTGAGACTCTTTCGATGATGCCCGCCTGCTCCAGGAGTTGTAGCTCTGGCTCTACTTTCGGGCACAGGTGGAACGCCACCCTACGATATCTGAGGGCTACAGAGGTGACTGACTCGTCTACGTGGAGCCGGAGAGGTGGTCCTTTCAGGCAGCCAATGCCTTCGAAGAGGGAGCTGAACTCCTCCACCAGGTCCTTCAGAGCTCTAACATGGATGCCAATTGCAAAGTGCACTAGGTTGAGGTCTTGGGCGGTCTGGCAGCCAAGCAGAAACCCTGAGCCTTCTTTGGATACGTAGATTTTCGTGGCCCTGCTGGTGTCGTCGTGGGCAACTTCTGCGGTGAATACCCCAGATATTTCCAGAGGTTGGGTGTTGCTGAATGCGAAAACTTGCACTCCTGTGGGTCTGAGTGGTGGCAGTGGCAGTGGCTTGGATAGCTTCTAATATTCATCCATGGCCATCAGGTTTATGGAGGCACCGGTGTCAACTAGCGCCGATACAGGGAGCCCTTAAATGAGAATTTGGCATGTGGGTAGCTGCCGGTTGCCGATGGTGTGTATCACGTGGACTATCACTGTCCATATCACTGTCCGAGTCTGGGCCCGGGGCGGCCTCAAGTGCTCTGACTGACCTCTTCGGTGTGGAGCCACCGTCTTTGGCATAGACCGGCAGACTTTTGCGAAGTGGTTGGCCTTCCTGGACCCGCTGCATGTCTTTCCCCAGGCTGGGCAGGTGCCGTGGTGTGGTGTCGGCCCGCCGCACCATTTGCAGGGTCTGTCCTTTTGCCTCCCTTTGTAGCTGTCGACTTTTGCTTGCGGCGTGTTAGTGGTCACTGCGTTGACCAACTCTGTTTTGACTTGCGCAGTTGGCGCTTGCTTCATGTGTGCGGCACGTGCTCTTGACAGCTCGTGGGATCGCCCGAGGGTGAGGATGTCCCTCATTAGCATGTTCAGTTGTTGCAGGATGCGCTCCTTGAGCTTCGATGAAGAGCAACCTTGGATGAACTGCACCCAGATTTCGTCTTCTTCATCGGGCAGTGTGCATGTGCTGGCTAGCTCCTTTAGCTGTGCACAGAATACGTCAACCGACACGTCAGGTGTTTGGCGGGCTTGACGCAGTAAGAACCGCTCGTAATCCGGATTTACGTACAGTTCAAAGTACGCCGTGATTGCTCTTTTCAGGGTGTCATCTGTGTGTGGCCTTGCCTTCGCCACTGACTTGGACACTTCATGGTTGTCTGAGGGGTCTCCATCACTCTGCTTGGACGTCCAGAGCCTCGAAGTAGGTTTCGAGGTGCCCCACCCATACCTTCCACCTCGCGGCCTGGGTGGGTGGGGCTCCTGTGATGGTGAATTGTTCCAGGGGAGGTATGCTAGCCTTGGCGAGGGTATTTGGGGGGTTGGATAGTGTGCCGTGCGGTTAGTGCGTGGGGTAACCGTCTTCCTCACCTCCAGAAGTGGATGAATGCTGCCTCCTGTCGCACCGCCTCCTTGTGTGTCTGGTAGGAGAAATCCCCGTTGTATGGCCTGGAAAAGTTTGCAGGGCGAAGGTCCAGGGTCGTTGGATGGCTGGGGATGGCAATGTGGCCACAAAGCGTTGGGCGGGGCCTGATGCAGGGCAATTTACCAGAGGGCGCCTCAGCCGTGGTCAGGGGTTGTCCAGGTAGGGCCTTACAGGGTGTGGTGCACCTTGACGTCGGTTGTGCCTCCTAAGGGGTGCCGGCGAAGTTGGAAGGCGTGGCAGTACTCCCTGGGCCCTCTGGGAAAACGCACGCAGCTGAGGATGTGGCAGTAGGCGTCAGTCGCTGTCCGGAGATATAACGCAGCGGGCTGGTGGGGCGCTTCGTCGTCACCTGGTCTGCTGGCAGTAACTCTTCACTGCGTTGTGCTGCGGGGGCCAGTCTCTGGGCGTGTCTGGCCGGGCGTTGGTGGAGCTGCGGCTTGGCATGGCGCTGCATGCGCTGGGCTTGAGCGTTGAGCGGCGCGGCACAGAGCCGGAGCGGTGCCGCGTGCTGGGGTGCAGGCACTACCTCGTGATGGTAGGCCCACCATCGTCGCCAAATGTCATGTTGCGGCAAGCGCACTAAAGAATGACGCGGACTCAGGGGTGAAGGTTAAACACCGCTCTTTTATTGCCAAGCTAGTTACTTTCCAAAAGGCTACTTTTCCCGCGCCCTGCGCCCTTTTATCTCATCTACCATATCACTGTGGGCGCGCTCAAGCTTGCGCGGTACCAGAGGGGTAACACCTGTAAACCCCCCTGGCTCCACAGGGGAGTGGGCTTGCCCACTCATACAGCAACATTACAGGGTGCATGCGGTGAGGGGCGGCCAAGAGGACGGAACTGACTGCTGATTGGCTACAGGTAACCTCATAAAGAGTATGGTATACAGGAGCGGCGAGTGACAGCACTGTAGTGGGCTGATGGGCAGGCCTGCATGGACGTCACACTATGGCGGAGCGGCCGATAAATAAATCACACTGAATCACAAATAAATCACGCCATTCACTCTCTGTGCCGGTTGTGACTGCCGAGCAGCCGCGCCCCTCACGCATTTATTTATTTTGCCCCGGCGTGCATAGGACGCTCCCATTCTGCCTATGCACGCGGGGTCTCCCGGGTTTACTCCCCTCGTAATCACCCACATGGTATGCTACGTCCCTCCCCAACTTCAACAATAAACCTATTTAGTGAAAAGGAATACAACAGGCTTACTCGGACCAAAGTCTGTTGTCATGTGAGAAAACCTGCCATGCTGATGAGGGGTGTGGGTTGTTCCTCAGGCGACATCTAGGATGTTTCCCACATCACAATTTTGTTGCCCCAGCTCTCGGAGTCTCCGGAAGGGCAACGCTCTCTTGGCCCCTCTCATCTTCTCGGGCTGGGTGATGGGGACCGCTCCTTACTCAGATGGCTGGGCACAGCGAGAATCACCACAGTCTAGCTCGCTCCCATCATTGAACTCATCCACTGGTCCCCCTCCCGGGGCTGATTTATGACACAAGGACGTTTGGAGTTTTTTGAAAAACTAAACATTCCTGGTGGCTGTTTCCTCATCTCGTCGGGCTGTAACCATTTTGCCCGAGCGGGTGACAGCAGTTCATGGTTGTTGTTCGTAAGGCAAACGGAACTTGCTCCCTGGGTAGCAGTCACTGACGAATACTGTTTCCCCGGTTTGGATGGGACTCGTTTGAGCTCTCTGGGCTTGACTGGCCCACTGATTTGTCTCTCTCCTTCGGTGTAGGACTTTGCTGTCATTGATGGGAGCCGGCATCTAGGTGGGTTGGTGAGGAATAGTGTACATGATGATCCGGCCCATGGCAACATGGCTGGGGGCACAGCCGGTGGTGGGGTTGGGTGTTTGGCAGTATTCACAAAGGAAACTATAGATGGCTCGCTCTACAGACTGGTTGTCCGCATGATTGATGCAAATCACCTTGTTCAGGGTCCTCATGAATCACTCAGCTTCTCCATTGGCCTGGGGCCATCACGGGTTGACTTTCTGATGCTGAATTCCCCATAATTGTAGGTATTCAGCAAAATCTTGTCTATGAAACAGGGGACCATTGTCTGTCTTCGCCCTCTCCTTGATGCCTTCTGTGACAATGATTTTCTCCATTTTGTTGATGACTTTGAGGGACGACTGGGCATTCACCATCTCCACTTCAGGGTACTTTGTATAGTCGGCGATGATAACAAGTGCGTGTTGCCCATCTAGAAGGTTGCCAAAGTCTAGGCTTACTGCCTCCCATGGTCGCTCGGGTCCCTCTTTGGTGATAACCGGCGGTGGTCATTTAGGAGGACCAGTTGCCTGACACCACTGGCATGATTTAACAGCTTGTTCCAACAGGTCATCCATCCCTGGGAACCACACATTGGCACGCAACCAATTTTTTGTCTTGTTAATACCTTGGTGGCCTCGATGAGCCAATTGCACAACCTGTTGGGTCAGGCTTGCAGGGATGGCAAGGCGAGGCCCCCTCAGAAGACACCCTCCCCATCTCATGATAGTTTGTGTTGGACATTGAGCAGCGCTTCTAATGTCCTTCTAGCCTCTGGGGTTCTGCGTGGCAATTGGGATTTAATGGTTCACCATTAGTTTGACTGCAGTGCCTCCAGCACCAGTTGCAGACACTTGTCGTCTTTAGTGGCTTGCTGCAATGCTGTGAGGGATATTGGAATGGGTCTTGATCTCTCTCTGATGATGTTTACATAAGCTTCGGTGAATGTGGCGTCCGCTTTAGCCCTCTCACTTGCTGCTCTCGGGTGCCTTGAGAGGTAGTCAGCTGGGTTAGTTGAGCCTAGCCATATTCCTGTAGCTGGAGCATTCATCGTTCAATGAGAGGGGGAGGCTTGGAGACTGACCCTCGGAATAGGGGAATCAGTGGTTTGTGATCGGTGGTCACAACAAATGGGTGTCCATAGACATAAAGGTAAAAGTGTTTGCAGGCCCCCCAGTGGATAGCGATCGCTTCCCGTTCGATCTGTGAATACCTCTGCTTGGTCTCAGTGAGGGATCGGCTGGCATGTGCAACTGGAGTCCAGGTCACACTTGGTTGCAGCTGGGTGAGCACGGCACCCAACCCTTTGGGAATAGCATCCACAGCAATAGTCGTCTGTCGCTGGGGGGATCAATATAGGCTAAGGTGGTCTCTGATGACAGGGCACCTGTGTCTTGTGGAAAGATTGTTCTTCGGTCGGGCCCCGGGTCCATGGGGTGTTGGCTTTCATCAGCTCACACAAGGGCTGAGTGAATCCTGTCAGGTCTGGAATGAACCACCCACAAAAGTTAACCATCCCCAAGAAACTGCGGACCTCAGAGGTGTTGGTGAGGGCTGGGGCTTCTTGTACATCTTGGACCTTGGCCGGATCTGGGACAATGCCATCTGCTGAGAAGGTGTATCCGAAGAAGCTGAGGAACTCACACTTGTTCTGATGGAGGGTCAGGCCCGCCTCATGGTTCCTCTGGAGTACCCCTTGTAGCCGCTCATGGTCATGGCCTGTATGAAGATATTGTCGCTGATGTTCAGAACACCAGGAAGGGCAGAGAGCACTTCTCGGATGGTGTTCTGAAAGATTTCGGCTGCACTTGAGATGCCAAAGTTTAGGCACCAGTAGGTACCTCCTCAGTCTCAGGTGGGTCGAGAAAGTTGTGATGTACCGGGACTCCTGGTGTAAAGGTAGTTGATAGTATCCCGATCTCAAGTCGACCTTTGAGAACCAGGTGGCTCCTGTGAGTTCGCTGAGGATGTCATCAACAGTTGGAGTTAGGTGTCTCTGTCTTGACGGCGGCATTTGGGAGTCACATATCCACACAGATATGGACTTCTCCTGGCTGCTTCGGCTTTGTGGTGACAACGAAGGGAGATACCGATGGGGTGGGGCCTGATACCTTCTCGATGATGCCGGCAGCTTTGAGTTTGGCGAGCTCTGCCTCTACTTTGGGTTGAAGGTGAAATGCCACACGCCGGTGTCTGAGAGCTACCGGCTGCACCGTCTTGTCACTGTGTAGTTTGACTTTGTTATTCTGGAGGCAGCCTATACTGGTGAACACATCCTGGTGCTCTTGTAAGAGGCTGGTCAGTTCTTCTTGCACTCCTAGTGCAAATGAGATGAGTCCTAGCTTCTCTGCTGTCTGTCCACTGATTAGTGTGCCTGTGCCTCCTTTGGCTATGCAGATCACCGTGTTTGTGCTGAAGTCTTTGTGGGTTACAGACGACTGGAAACATTCTCGCAGCGGTATTAGAGTCATCTGGCCATATGCGAATACTCCGATCCTGGCCTTGTTGAGGGGTGGTGGTTTTGCATAGACTTGTAGGTGCCTTCGGACATTAGCTAAATCGAGGCGCCTGTGTCAATGGCAATAGTCTCGGTGCCTATTCGGGTGCTGCATTTTGGGACAGGGCAGCGTTTAGGGCCGGTGGCCCCTATGGCAAAGACTGTGTGAACTGTGAAGTTTTCTGTGTCGTCGTCCATGTCTTCAGGTCCTTCTTCGCTTTCTGTAATTGTATAGGCCACTTCGCGGGCTCTTGAATTTCGCTAATCGGCATACTTTTGCAAAGTGGTTATACTTGCCACATGCTGTGCATCACTGGCCTTTTGCTGGGCAGTAGTTTGAACGATGCGGGGGGCCTCCACAATACTCACATTCCCAGCGCTTCTCGTGCTGTGCTTTGCGGGTCACGGTGGTTGAGCGTACTCGGGCCACGTTGACCTGCTCCGTCTTGATCGGATGGTGTAATGCTGCCTCCTTGTGAAATGCCCTGATTTTAAAGAACTCTTTTGACCGTAATAAGGTGAGGTTGGGCTGCAGTGACTTGCCTGGCTCTTGGAGGATGGTCTCTCTTTTAACTTGGTGGACGAGCAGCCTTGTATAATTTGTCCTTGTATTTCTTCAAGCTAGTCCGTGAAACCACACATGCGGGCTGTAGGAGGCTGGCCTGGGTTGTAGTGGGTACCAGAGGTACTTACACCTTGTGCCAGGTCCAGTTATCCCTTATAAGTGTAGAAGAGGTGTTTCTAGCAGCTTAGACTGATAGAAGGTAGCTATGGCAAAGCAGCTTAGGCTGAACTAGGAGACATGTAAAGCTCCTACTATACCACTGGTGTCATATGCACAATATCATAAGAAAACACAATACACAGAATTACTAAAAATAAAGGTACTTTATTTTTATGACAATATGCCAAAAGTATATCAGTGAGTACCCTCAGTATGAGGATAAGTTATATACAAAAGATATATGTACACAAAACAAAATTAGGTAAGTAATAGCAAGAAAAGTAATGCAAGCAGTGTAGAATTACAGTAGATTGCAATAGGAGCACATAGGTATAGGGGCAACACAAACCATATACTCCAAAAGTGGAATGCGAACCATGAATGGACCCCAAACCTATGTGAGCTTGTAGAGGGTCGCTGGGACTGTAAGAAAACAGTGAGGGTTAGAAAAATAGCCCACCCCAAGACCCTGAAAGGTAGGTGTAAAGTGCACCTACTACCCCCAGAGAGCACAGAAGTCGTGATAGGGGGATTCTGCAGGAAGAACAAACACCAGCAATGCAACAACAGTGGATTTCCGGACCCGAGTACCTGTAAGACAAGGGGACCAAGTCCAATAGTTGCGACAGTGTCGAGAGTGGGCAGGAGCCCAGGAAATGCCAGCTGTGGGTGCAAGGAAGCTGCCACTGGATGGAAGAAGCTTGGAGTTCTGCAAGAAAGAAGAGAGCTAGGGACTTCTCCTTTGGAAGACAGATGTCCCACGTTGCGATGAAGCTTGCATAGGTGTTCCCACGCAGAAAGACCAAAAACAAGCCTTGCTAGCTGCAAGGGTCACAGTAGAGGTTTTTGGGTGCTGCTGTGGCCCAAGAGGGACCAGGATGTCGCCACTTGGAGAAGGAGACAGAGGGGGTGCCCAGCAACTCAGTGAGCCCTCACAGAAGCAGGCAGCACACGCAAAAGTACCTGAACAGGCACTTGGAAGGAAAGTGAACCGGAGTCCACGCGAAGTCACAAAAGGGAGTCCCATGACGCCGGAGGACAACTCAGAAGGTTGTGCACTGCAGGAAGGAGTATCGGGGACCCAGGCTTGGCTGTGCATGAAGGAAATCCTGGAAGAGTGCACAGGTGCCGGAGCAGCTGCAAATCACGCAGTACCCAGCAATGCAGTCTAGCGTGGGGAGGCAAGGACTTACCTCCACCAAACTTGGACTGAAGAGTCACTGGACTATGGGAGTCTTTTGGACAGAGTTGCTGAGTTCCAGGGACCATGCTCGTCAGGATGAGAGGGGACACAGAGGACCAGTGTTGCAGTCTTTTGGTGCCTGCGTTAGCAGGGGGAAGATTCCGCCGACCCACTGGAGATTTCTTCGGAGCTTCTGGTGCAGGGTGAAGGCAGGCTACCCCCAGAGCATGCACCACCTGGAAACAGTTGAGAAAGCCGGCAGGATGAGGCGCTACAATGTTGCTGGTAGTCGTCTGGCTACTTTGTTGTGGTTTTGCAGGCATCCTGAGCAGTCAGCGGTCGATCCTTTGGTAGAAGGTGAAGAGGGAGATGCAGAGGAACTCTGATGAGTTCTTGCATTCGTTATCTGGTGAATTCCCCAAAGCAGAGACCCTAAATAGCCAGAAAAGGAGGTTTGGCTACCTAGGAAGGAGGATTGGCTACCAAGAGAGGTAAGAGCCTATCAGAAGGAGCCTCTGACATCACCTGCTGGCACTGGCCACTCAGAGCAGTCCAGTGTGCCCCCAACACCTCTGTTTCCAAGATGGCAGAGGTCTGGCACACACTGGAGGAGCTCTGGGCACCTCCCCTGGGAGGTGCAGGTCAGGGAAGTGGTCACTCCCCTTTCCTTTGTCCAGTTTCACGCCAGAGCAGGGCTGGGGGATCCTTGAACCGGTGTAGACTGGCTTATGCAGAGATGGGCACCATCTGTGCCCATCAAAGCATTTCCAGAGGCTGGGGGAGGCTACTTCTCCCCAGCCCTCACACCTATTTCCAAAGGGAGAGGGTGTTACACCCTCTCTCAGAGGAAGTCCTTTGTTCTGCCTTCCTGGGCCAGGGCTGCCTGGACCCCAGGAGGGCAGAAACCTGTCTGAGGGGTTGGCAGCAGCAGTAGCTGCAATGGAGACCCCGGAAAGGCAGTTTGGCAGTATTCGGGTACTGTGCTAGAGACCCGGGGGATCATGGAATTGTCCCCCCCAATACCAGAATGGTATTGGGGGGGACAATTCCATGATCTTAGACATGTTACATGGCCATGTTCGGAGTTACCATTGTGACGCTATACATAGGTAGTGACCTATGTATAGTGCACGCCTGTAATGGTGTCCCCACACTCCCCACACTCACAAAGTCCAGGGAATTTGCCCTGAACGATGTGGGGGTACCTTGGCTAGTGCCAGGGTGCCCACACACTAAGTAACTTTGCACCCAACATTCACCAGGTGAAGGTTAGACATATAGGTGACTTATAAGTTACTTAAGTGCAGTGGTAAATGGTTGTGAAATAACGTGGATGTTATTTCACGTAGGCTGCACTGGCAGGCCTGTGTAAGAATTGTCAGAGCTCCGTATGGGTGGCAAAAGAAATGCTGCAGCCCATAGGGATCTCCTGGAACCCCAATACCCTGGGTACCTCAGTACCATATACTAGGGAATTATATGGGTGTACCAGTATGCCAATGTGAATTGGTAAATTTAGTCACTAGCCTGTTAGTAACAAATTTGGAAAGCAGAGAGCATAACCACTGAGGTTCTGGTTAGCAGAGCCTCAGTGAGACAGTTAGGCATCACACAGGGAACACATACAGGGCACATACTTATGAGCACTGGGGCCCTGCCTGGCAGGGTCCCAGTGACACATAGACTAAAACAACATATATACAGTGAAATATGGAGGTAACATGCCAGTGAAGATGGTACTTTCCTACACGGGCCAGTTCTATGAGTCGTCAGTGGAACTTGTCCAGGGTTTCCTCTGGTTCTTGCCGGGCCTGTCGAAAGACAAATCTCTCATAGTCCCTGTTGCCCATTGGTTTGAAGTGGCTATTCAGGGCACGAAGCAGGGTGTTGTATATTTTGTCAAGGTGTTGTAGACTTTGTGGATGTCTTTTGCCCCTAGATGGAGCAACAGGGCATGCCACCATTCCATCGGTATGTCAGCGCCCTCAAGGTAGAGCTGTAGACACTCCACCCAGTACTTCTATTTTGGCACCAGTGCAGGAGGGGCTCCGTCGACAAGGAAAGGTTCGTTTGCCGAAATGGCAGCCATATTGGCATGTGCTTGGGGTGGTGCTGTGGCTGCCGTGCCTCGTGGTCACAAGGGTGTGTGGTGGGGCGAGTTTTGGTGCTGCGGTCACTAGTGCTCTTTTCTGTGATTTTCCGAGCGGTGCTTTGGGAGTGTGTGGGTGGCCTGTCGGCTGCTGCACTCTATGCTCCAAATTGCTGCATGTGTTGCCCTTTTACTGCTTTGTTTTGAATGCGTTGTGATCCTAGACTGCTAATTTATTGGATTATCTATTCAAACCTGGGCACAAATATACTATGGGTCAGCACTGGCATTCGGGCCACGCTAAGGGGTGCTTTGAAATCAAAAGAAGGACAAAGGGCAGTGTCAGCCCACTTTATGACATTATTGGTTAGTGTTTGAAGCTGATGTGAAGGTAGTCCCAAACCCCCCTGTAATGCATGTACAACTGGCCTTTTCAGGTGGCAGCAATGAACACACCCGTTGACACCAGTGCTAACCGCGACCTGCTCGAGTCATGTATGGCAGTGCCAATGAGTGCTTGAGCAAATAGCATAAAATGCCGCAAAGGGAAAGTACGTGCAAACACTTCACTCGATTTTCTGTATACCGTAAACTACACCAGCAAACACCCCTATACCCCAAAATGCAGGCTGTTATAGGCAGAGATGCATGGTCAAACAACTTTTGATTTTCAATTCGCAGTAAGATAATGTAAAACTGAGGGGTATTCACTGTTTATTCTGATGCCTGTCCCCTGGCCCAAATTGAAAAAACACAGGAAAGACACTGGCGAAATTACCCTGCAGAATGAGAGTTCCTTTTTACCTCACAGCGAGGAATGCACGAAAGAAGGAATCCTTGTGCCATCCAACCTTGTCAGGGATTGGGCAATGCAAACACCTTGATGTTAATTACATTATGTTCATTACAATGCCTGGCTCCTGCCAGCCTCTTAAAAGCAACACCTCAGCAGAGGAGCTTGTGTGTGGAAAGTGCCTACTAGAACTCTAGGAGAACCCTGCATGCAAGTGAGGCACACAAACTTCCCTGGTAAGGAGAGTGCTTTGAAGTGCACTGTCGGGGCGCGTCAGTGTATTTACCAGTTAGCATTAAGGTAGATACATGCCCCGCCGCTCACAGTGCCTCTAAAAGCAGCTGCGCTTTTGCTTCTTCAATCTTTGTTCATGATTTGAAACTCAAAGATGTCCATATGATCCCCACAACATAGTTCACAATAGCAAAGGCACACTTAAAAGATAAAATAATCATACAATTCAATAATACCTGCTAAAAATCATCAGAAGTATTTCATCAAACCAACCCCATCGGTCATTCAGTAGCCCATGATTATCCACTGTTTAAAACTCCTGACTAAACATAACAATTCACATCCTAGGTAAAACGGAGACATGGGACATAGAACAGATAAAATGCAACATGGAAGATGATATATATATACTGTACACACTCCCCTGAAATAAGCCTAAGCATTCCCTCTCCTAGCAGAAAACCAAATGCCCTTTCGTATACAATCATAAGTCCCTTAAGAATGTAACCGTTCTTGTAGAAATTGCCTTAAATAGATGTAAACATAGGAGACCCCCCACCTAGCAGCAATATAAATTCAGAAATCCGTGAAAATTTAAAAATTATAGCGTTCTTGGAGGAGGGACTCTCACAACCTAAAAAATTAAAAGATCTTTTGAAAATAGAGCATTCTTGGAAGAGGAACTCTCACGCCCATCCTCTTCCCATAATAAGCTCCCCCTGCAACACACCCTGAATGTAAACATAGGAACCCATCCCCCCAACAGCCAACACATGGACATTAGTAAACATTTATAAATCACTTATTTATAAGTTCACATGCAATTACCTTAGCTAAATGTAAACATGGGAACCCCCCCCTCCAGCAGCAAAGTACATTAATATAAATTCATAAATCCCTTAAAAAATGTAAAAGTTCTCGTGCATATTACTTCATTCTAAGGAAAACGGAGAAACGCTTGTGCCATCTCAACAGAAGTTATCTTATTCTGTAAAAACAATGGACGTAAATAACGACGTTGTAGAGGCAGCAGAGCGGACAGACAAGTAGTACACGATTAAGACCTTGACATCCAAGATCACAAAATGTACAATCTTTCCCCATTTATCTATGCGGGGACCAATTTGCAATTAAATAATTTAATGGAAGCAGATTCATTCAAAATAAGCCCATAAAGCGGCAAAGGCCATGGTCCGAATTCCAAAACAAATACTTCTTAACAGCTTTCGAATCAATGTCTCTAGTTATCACTTGTAACCTTTTTGTTCCTCTCACAATACATAAAGGCCCATATTTATACTTTTTGACGCTAAACTGCGCTAACGCAGTTTAGCGTCAAAAAGTTTTGCGCCGGCTAACGCCATTCTGAAGCGCCATGCGGGCGCTGTATTTATTGAATGGCGTTAGCCGGCGCAAGCAGACCGGCGCTGCCTGGTGTGCGCGAGAAAAACCACGTACACCAGGCAGCGCCGGCGTAGGGGGAAAATGGCGCATGGGCGTCTTAAAATGGGGCAAGTCAGGTTACGTCGAAAAAATCGTCGTAACCCGACTTGCGCCATTTTTTTTCGACGCCCATCCCCCATCAACATGACTCCTATCATTGTAAAGATAGGAGTCATGCCCCCTTGCCCAATGGCCATGCCCAGGGGACTTCTGTCCCCTGGGCATGGTCATTGGGCATAGTGGCATGTAGGGGGGCACAAATCAGGCCCCCCTATGCCAAAAAAAATAATAAAAAAAAAATAAAAAAATACTTACCTGAACTTACCTGAATGTCCCTGGGGTGGGTCCCTCCAGCCTTGGGTGTCCTCCTGGGGTGGGCAAGGGTGGCAGGGGGGGTCCCTGGGGGCAGGGGAGGGCACTCTGGGCTCATTTTGAGCCCACTTGTCCCTTAACGCCATGCCTGACCCAGGCGTTAAAAAGCGGCGCAAATGCGCCGTTTTTAGCCACGCCCACTCCCGGGCGTCTCTTTTGCCCGGGAGTATAAATACCACGTAAAGGCCTGGGAGTCATTTTTTAGACGGGAACGCCTCCCTTGCATATCATTAACGCAAGGAAGGGGTTCACGCTAAAAAATGACGCACATTCCGGGAACTTTGGCGCTATACGCCTCTAACGCCATAGTATAAATATGGCGTTAGTTGGCGTTAGTTTAGCGTCGAATTTGCGTCGAAAAAAACGACGCAAATTCGGCGCAAACGGAGTATAAATACGGCCCAAAATCTCTCTGCAGACTAACAAAACGTTTAGGCCCATATTTATACTTTTTGACGCTAAACTGCGCTAACGCAGTTTAGCGTCAAAATATTTTGCGCCGTCTAACGCCATTCTGAAGCGCCATGCGGGCGCCGTATTTATGGAATGGCGTTAGCTGGCGCAAGCAGACCGGCGCTGCCTGGTTTGCGTGGAAAAAAGCCACGTACACCAGACAGCGCCGGCGTAGGGGGAAAATGGCGTATGGGCGTCTTAAAATGGGGCAAGTCAGGTTACGTCGAAAAAATCGTCGTAACCCGACTTGCGCCATTTTTTTTCGACGCCCATCCCCCATCAACATGACTCCTATCATTGTAAAGATAGGAGTCATGCCCCCTTGCCCAATGGCCATGCCCAGGGGACTTCTGTCCCCTGGGCATGGTCATTGGGCATAGTGGCATGTAGGGGGGCACAAATCAGGCCCCCCTATGCCAAAAAAAATTATTAAAAAAAAATAAAAAAATACTTACCTGAACTTACCTGAATGTCCCTGGGGTGGGTCCCTCCAGCCTTGGGTGTCCTCCTGGGGTGGGCAAGGGTGGCAGGGGGGGTCCCTGGGGGCAGGGGAGGGCACTCTGGGCTCATTTTGAGCCCACTTGTCCCTTAACGCCATGCCTGACCCAGGCGTTAAAAAGCGGCGCAAATGCGCCGTTTTTAGCCACGCCCACTCCCGGGCGTCTCTTTTGCCCGGGAGTATAAATACCACGTAAAGGCCTGGGAGTCATTTTTTAGACGGGAACGCCTCCCTTGCATATCATTAACGCAAGGAAGGGGTTCACGCTAAAAAATGACGCACATTCCGGGAACTTTGGCGCTAGACGCCTCTAACGCCATAGTATAAATATGGCGTTAGTTGGCGTTAGTTTAGCGTCGAATTTGCGTCGAAAAAAACGACGCAAATTCGGCGCAAACGGAGTATAAATACGGGCCCAAATACTTTTTAACAAACATTTCAATTCTGAATAGGAGAGGCAGGTCATAGTGTGTTCCTGCAGGCCTAAGTACCTCAAGACAAGGGCAAAATCTCAAGAGAACGAGCATTTTCCATTCTCCGATTGAAAGATCTCACAGTTCATGAGGCTTGGCTTAGAATCATTTTCACTGTTCTTCAGCTGAAATCCCCACTGAATCACCCTGGCCAGGCCTTGTACATTGGAGCTAGTCAGACCGAATTCCAGCCTAACTGCTAGTATCGGAATGACAGGAATAAATACACAGATCTTGCATAGCATTTGCCCCTCCATTTGATCTAGAAAGCCCCATCTCTCCAGTATAACGGAATCCATAGCATACAATAACGTTGTGGGAAATTTTGCCTTAAAGACAGAGAGCAGATGCATAAAATGCTGTTGCCCCATTACTTTATAGAAGGCAAGTAGACCATTTTCATGTGAGGAGGCCTTATGTGAACAATTATCGATATGAGCATTATCCAGTATACTACCAGAAACCACTTTCCCTAAGTAAGGGTAAGATTTTACTATTTCCAATGTTTCCACACCTAACCCCCACACCAAATCGTAGCACTTCCTAAACTTTCTACTTTTTAATATTACAATTTTACTCTTAGAGACATTGATTTGCAAAACAATTTGATAATGTATGCTGTTGAAGGGACAAAAATCTTTTCACCAACCCGAGGTGTTAAATCCATAATTACCATGTCGTCTGCATACATCAGACACGGCATGGGCAGACCACCTGTCTTTTAAGCATCTCCACTGCTAGCTGCCAGACAGCAAGGGAGATCTGACACACATAGGGGAAAGAGTAATGGGCCAACAGACACCCTTGATTCAGGCCATTTTGTGTGGGGACAGCTTCAGAAAGACCCTGGTCCCCTCCTAACAGCACCCAGCTCCTTGCAATAGAATATAGAGCAATTAAAAATGAAAGAGGGATATTCGGAATGCCCAATTTCTGCAATTTTTTCCAAAGCAATGGTCGATCCACCCTATCAAAGGTGGTAGAAAAATCAATGAACGTCACATAGACATTGATCCCCCTTATCACAGTGTACTTTTCCACAATGAGTTTCAACATACAGATGTTATCCAGAGTACAATGCTTTACTTGAAAGCCGGCTTGTTCTAAGAGGAGGCTATTTCCTTCCGCCACCCAATCTGTGAGATGCTCCAATAAACTCCTGGCAAAGACTTTCCCCATTGCTTCTAGTAATGCAATTTGTCTGTAGTTAACGGGGAGCAGTCTAGAGCCCTTTTTTTATAAAGATGTATTACATACTACCAGACCAAGAGGGGGAGTAAAGAAGGAAGCCCATAACTCAGGATCCTTTTTAAGGAGAGTCATTGAAGTTTCATCTGGGCCCATGGCCCCTGAGGATCTCATTCTTTTAATGAGGCCTACAATCTCACTCTTAGAGAGGGCATTGCCACTAGATGGAGTATCAATAACTGCCAATGACGGAGGTGGCTCCCAACACGAACAGGCATTAGCAGAATCAAGTCTTCCAGATACTCTCTTCATACTTTTTCCTTTATACCTTTATAGGGACTGGCAAAGACCTGGCTCTGGCGCACAGCTGTCTGCAATAATTTCCCACATTTGTTTAGCATCCCTACTAGTGGCTTCCTCCTTCAACTGAACCCAATTGCTATCTTCCTTATCCCTTTGTAGGGCATATTTAAGCCTATTTATCTCCGCTTAAGGCAGGCAATTAATTTACTTTGTTCAAGGGATTTATATAACAATTGTGCCCTTACTAATTTATTTATTTCTCAATTTAGGCATCTCCCTGGATCCCAACAAGGTCTACTCCGGGAGGATAGATTATTATTTTTGAATGAGCAACCGGAAATCATAGATTTTACACACTCTCTGTGTCTCACCAAGGGATCAGAGTAAAGCTGCTAATTCACCATTAGGGTTGTAAGCATATCTTCTGCCATTAGGTTGCTTAAATTCCAGATTCATTTTTAATATTCCAGGGACCTATCTCAGAGAATCCCACTTCTAACATACAAGAAATTATCCTGTGGTCTCTAAGATTATTTTCTGACACTTCCATTTTAGACAACCTATTAAAAGAAATTAAATGACATGATTACATAGTCAATAATAGAGCCACCAGTATGAGACAAGTGGGTACATTTTGCGGGAGAGTCATTTTTGGATCTACCATTTACAACCAAATGTTTGGCTGAATTTAGGCCTTCCAGCAAGATTAATCCTCTTTTGTTTACTCCACCACTGACCAGAAACATAGTAGAAGGAATTTTAAATGCCTCTTCTTTGGCTTCATTTGCAAAAGTCCTTAAAGTATGATTGGACACTTTGGCATTCAGATCGCCTACCAAAACAATATTTCTGCAATTGTCCTCTGCCATAATGAAAGTAATAAAATCAAACTTCAATAGGGGAGTGTAATTAGAATCAAGCGGACTACGAGTGTTCACAACCAACAAGGAGTCTCTACCATTCTGACCCTTTTCTGACTCAATTTTCACTGCCTGATTTAGATTAGAGGCGTGCAAAAAATATTTATAAACCCAGCTAATATTGGTACTAAGCAGCATTTCTATTCCCCCTTTAGCATGACCCCTCCTAACTTGACAAGCTGGTGTGCTTAGCACAAAATAACCTTTTGTTGCCCAATTATTAACACACCATGATTCCTGTATGCAAAGTATATCAGCCTCTAAACCTTTCAGAAATGGTAATTTGTTATCATCAGACAATAAACCAGCTGCATTCCAGGAAATTAGTCTAAGGCCATCACTAGGAGTGCTTGTTAGCACTGAACCCTGTCGGATAACTCGAATTAAGCACCTCTGCCACCAATCTTCAACTCTCAAATTCATCCTCTAAGAGCCAATCTACCTCCATCTGACTCCCAGGGAGCAAAGAAACCCTCCTGTCTTCTTTCCCCAAGGAAACCAGCAATTTATTACCCCTTTCAGAAGGCAAATTTACTGAGAAACTAACCTGGAAGTAAGAAACCACCAGGTTGCCGATCTAAATATGAGGATTACATGAAGAAACTTCAGATACATTTTTCTCCGGCTCAGGGAGAACATCAATACCATGGCAACGCAACTTGTCACCATTCAAAAGCAGCAGATGAGAAATTACTTTTGAATTAAAAATCACTCCAGCCCCCCCATACCAACCATGGTTGATAATTTTTACAAAAGAAAGGTTACTGCTTTAGATCATTTTAAGGTCAGAGATTTCATCAAAATGTCCCAATAGAAAGAACCTATTCAAGGTTTCCTGATCAAAAATATTTTAAAAATCTAAAGATCTGGAGATCAATGCCTGATTGTAAGGGGGAGTTAACCCTTACTGATCCCTTCTTGCTGGTTCATAAATAACATTATCTCCCACTTTAGAAACAAACAGGTCAGACAGGCGATTCAACGAATAAGAGGGGGTCACAGCTGTCTGACCAGTAGTTACTACAGATTGGCCACTGCCCCCTTGTATGCTTGGAGACCTAACCATCAGATCACCAAGAGGCAATACCGAAGGAGGGGGACTTATCCTTTCTAATGGCTTCCTCTGCAACTTCAATATTTTGAGACAATCCGCCTTGGAGGGAGAAGTTTTAGCAGGGTTCACTTCAAAATTGAGCTTTCTTAAATGTCTTTTATTAATACGATGGAGTTTCCTCATCTTCGGATCCTTTTGCCCAAGCACGCTCTTATTCTTGACAAGTTTGTCCATTTTTCCTTGTTTGTCTGAGTCCTCCTTATCTAAAAAAATAGGAAAAAGTTTTCCCCCCTTTGTTGTTTTTTTGGGGATCATAGTTGTGGGCTGCATCATTTTTTCTCAGATCTGAAAAATGACTTCAAGGTATAAGATGGATCCAGCCCAAATATACCCTGGCTCCTTCTCTCTTGCGGACCACATAAGGATGGGCCAGCTTGAGTTTTGGAATCCTTACAAGAAGAGAAAAAAAAACTCCTTTCCTCCATAACCCTTATTAGTAGCACAATTAGGAGGAGTCCGCTCAAGCAAATCTTCACAACATTTGACCGCTGGAGAAATAGTTTTTTCAACTAAGGTCCTTTTGTTCAGGACCAGATTTTTAGTTGAGGCCAGGAATGCATCCAGTATTTGGTCAGAGTTATTTACAGACTTCTCCATCAAAGGCAAAATCGAGGATAAAATTCTCTCTAGGAACTTAAAAGTGTCGGACAACAGGTCCTTTTCCTCCAAATGATGTCAAAAGATATTTGGAGAGAGACAAAGTTCTGGCATGTTAGACATCCCCAAACTGGCTGAATAACTTCCACTGGGTATGCTACTAAACAGTTGCAGCCTAGGTGGGGAACCCAACGGAGAACCCTTCTTATTTCCCGCTGCATCCTGTGATGAATTGGATGCTAGAGAGACTGAGCGGATCAAATTGGAAACTGTGGCAATTTCAATGTCCGGGAGAGTAAAATCTTAACCCAAAGGGGAACTTTCCATAATTGAGGGCATTAACTGGGCTATTTACCCCTTTGTATTATTGGCTCCACTAAATAGAATGGACGAAGTTTTGGTACAAATGGGAAACTGTTATTTTGTAGATAATTCCTGACAACTCTCCCTCAAGACCCCTATATTTGGCCCTACTTCTCTTTTCGTAAAATACGTAGAGGTTGCATTGAAGCTTTTCACTGCATTCAGATGCACTGACCTGTTTCTTAGGGGATTAGCTCTGGCCTTTGTGCAAGTTCTTGCAAAAAACAGCTTCCCTGAGCAAAGTAAAATAATCAATGCAGCAGGTGCAAGGCACCCATTGCCTTTCCTCCAGACAAACCTGTACTGAAAAGACCAGTGAGGATGGCCCCCCAGGGGAGCAAACCACACTGGTCTACTGCCAGCCGCTTCCGCCCCACTAAGGAGACCCGTGGCTCTAAGCCTTACCTCGCCTTCCTCCATCTGGGGCTCGACCTTACTCCAGGCTTTCCAAAAAAATGCTGCCAATGCCTCCTGTTCCCAAAGTGCGGGCCCAAGTGGCGCTTCGGGCTCCAAACTGCAGGCTAGTGTGGGTGGCTCTATGGTAATCAGCAAGAAGGTGCCGTTTCCCGCCTAGTGCTGCCTGGTGCCGCCCTAATGCCACCCGAGCCTACAGCCGAGCTGCGGCCCAGAAGCTCGCAGCAGCTTCCCCACCTCCCCAGTTACTAGTGAGTCCAAGGTGGGGAGCGGGGAGCAGGGCTCATGGCAAGGCTACAACAGGCTTGCTCGCTGGGGGAAGATCCTCAGAACACCACTTTGTGACCCCTCCTCACAGGCACACCGCACCACAGCCTCCACTGCCTTCGCCCCCTTCACCTCCTCCTCCTCCAATGCCACCGGAACTGGAATAAACTGCTCAGCGCTTTTGCCTTTTTTCTCCACCCACGGAGCAGCCGGTCCACCTCAATTCCACTCCATGGGCAGAAGCAAATAGGGTGAAAATCCTGAATTTGGCTTATGTGCAATCATTTTGCCCATCTGTGTAGGCTGATCTATTCTGTAGCAACTAAAATTGACCATTAATTACTCTAAATGAAGGCAGCCCAGGAAGAAAATCTACAAGTTGAAGGTGTCAGTGTTTGGAAAACCTGAGAAGGAAATCAAAAGTATAAGCAGTGCTTAATTTCAGCCACTGGTTTTTGGTTCTCAGCACCTTCACTAAATTATCAAAACCAGCACTTATGAAAGATTGCCACATAATGGTGCTGTTTGTCTAATTTAGAGATCAGAACATTAACAGTTGTTTATTAATTTAATATACATTAAAAATGACTAATATCTGCCATCCACTCCAATGTTATATCTTTGGGGGCCTTGAATAGTCCAAAATGTCACTCATGTAGGTGTATGATAATTAGTAGTTGTGTCGGTACTGTCATTGGCAGAGATGGTGGAGCAATGTGGTGCAAGCTGCAATGGCCTCCTGACGAGGGCCCTGGCATTTATTTATTTACAAATTAAGCACTGAGTATAGGTGAAGTAAGGACCCTGTATTGAAGCTCTTTGAACAAATTGCACTCCTCTTTAAGCCTACTACAGGTAGTTATTATGCAAATCCAGTGCATGTAAAATGACTTATGGTACTATACCTGCTTAGCATTCTTCTCCTTCCACTATATATATTTATATATATGTATATATATATACTAAAGTGGCACGAAAGCACGCCATCGAGTTCTGGGACCTGCTCGACACCACCGCCCCAGATGTTGCCTTCCTAACCGAAACCTGGTGGAATGACTCCTCAGCCCCAGACATCGCCATCGCCATCCCTGACGGCTACAAGATCACCAGAAGAGATCGCACCAACGGAATCGGCGGAGGAATAGCCATCGCCCACAAATCCACCCTCAAGATCCACACCCACACGGACGACACCCTCGAGACAGCCAAACACCTCCACTTCCAGATCCACACGGACCCCAATACTACCCTCAGAGGAACCCTCATATACCGTCCTCCAGGACCAAGAGCCCCCTTCAGCGACACCATCTCCGACCTCGCAAGCACCCACGCCCTCGCCTCTTCAGACTACATCCTCCTGGGAGACCTCAACTTCCACTTGGAGAACAACAATGACGCCAACACCGCATCACTGACCACCAACCTCTCCAACCTCGGACTCCGTCAACTGGTCAACACACCCACCCACATCGCCGGCCACACCCTTGACCCACTCTTCACTGCAAGCAACCACATCTCATTCAGCCACACCTCCGAACTCCACTGGACCGACCACCACTGCGTCCACTTTTCCTTCAAGAAAAACACCGAACACCACCGCACCCCACTACCGCCTCACCGCCGCTGGGGAAAAATCACCAAAGACCAACTAGCCAGCACCCTCGCCAAAAACCCACCACCTGACCCCACCGACCCGGACTCCGCCGCCATCAACCTCCAACAATGGATCCTCAACTGCGCTAACATCCTAGCACCACTCAAGAGACCCACCGTCAACCAAGAAAAGAAAAAAACAGCCTGGTTCGCAGACGAACTGACCACCTCCAAACGCACCTTCCAGAAACTCAAGAAAAAATGGATCCTCGAGCGAACACCCGACAACCTTGCTACCCTCAAGGAAGCCAAACGCGAACACCACCAACTGATCCGACTCGCCAAAAGCTCCCACTTCACAGAACGCCTTAACAACAACGCACACGACTGCAAGGAACTCTTCTGCATCGTGAAGGAGCTCTCCAACCCCAACGCCAGCGTCAACTACGTCCCACCATCCCAGAAACTCTGCGACGATCTCTCCACCTTCTTCTACCAGAAAATCGCAGACATCCACGACAGCTTCAACACCGCACCTCCGCCCGACCCCACCCCCAACAACTCCTCCCACGCCGACCGCCTCACCACTTAGACCCACGTAGACGACGCCGAAACCCTAAAGACCATGAACTCCATCCACTCAGGATCTCCCTCAGACCCCTGCCCACATCACGTCTTCAACAAAGCCGACGTCACCATCGCCCCCAAACTCCGCAAGATCATCAACCTTTCCTTCAACACCGCTACCTTCCCGGACAGCTGGAAGCACGCAGAAATCCAACCCCTCCTCAAGAAAACTAAGGCTGACCTCAACGATCTCAAAAACTTCCGTCTGATCTCCCTCCTCCCTTTCCCAGCGAAAGTCATCGAGAAGATCGTCAACGCACAGCTCTCCCACTACCTCGAAGACAACTCCATACTAGACCCTTCCCAATCCGGTTTCAGACGCAACCACAGCACAGAGACTGCACTCCTCGCCACCACAGATGACATCAGACAACAAATGGACAACGGCGAAACTTCAGCCCTCATCCTCCTGTACCTCTCCGCTGCTTTCGACACGGTCTGCCACCGCACCCTACTAAATCGCCTCCACGAAGCCGGTATCCAAGACAAAGCCCTCAACTGGATCTCCTCTTTTCTCTCCGGCAGAACCCAGAGAGTCCGACTCTCACCCTTCCGCTCCGAAGCCACCAACCTCATCTGCGGCGTCCCCCAAGGCTCCTTGCTAAGCCCAACGCTGTTCAACGTCTACATGGCCCCCCTCGCACAACTGGCCCGTCAGCACAACCTCAGCATCCTCTCCTACACCAACGACACCCAGCTCGTCCTCTCCCTGACCAAAGATCCTCACACCGCCAAAGCCAACCTCCACGAGGGACTGAAATCCATCGCCGAGTGGATGAGCAACAGCCGCCTGAAACTAAACTCCGACAAGACGGAAGTCCTCATCCTCGGCCGCTCCCCATCGGCCTGGAACGACTCTTGGTGGCCCACCGCCCTGGGCCCCCCACCCACCCCAGCCAGCCACGCACGAAACCTCGGCGTCATCCTCGACTCAGCTCTCACCATGTCCAAACAGGTCAACGCAGTCTCCTCCTCCTGCTTCAACACCCTCCGCATGCTCCGCAGAATCTTCAAGTGGATTCCAACAGGAACCAGAAAGACGGTGACCCAAGCCCTCGTCAGTAGCAGACTCGACTACGGCAACGCACTCTACACAGGCATCCCAACTGAAGACATCCAACGACTCCAACGCATCCAGAATGCATCCGCCCGCCTGATCCTCGATATACCCCGCCGATGTCACATCTCCCACCACCTGAAGGACCACCACTGGCTCCCCGTAGACAAGAGGATCACCTTTAAACTCCTCACCCACGCACACAAGGCACTACACAACACCGGACCCACCTACCTGAACACCAGACTCAACTTCTACGTTCCCTCACGCCAACTACGCTCTGCCAACCTCGCCCTCGCCATCGTCCCCCGAATCCAGCGCAAGACCTCTGGCGGCAGATCCTTCCCCTACCTCGCCGCCAAGACCTGGAACTCACTCCCGACCTCGCTACGCCAGACCCAGGACCTCCTCACCTTCAGGAGACTCCTCAAGACATGGCTCTTCGAACGATAGCAGCTAACCCCCCCCCCCTAGCGCCTCGAAACCCTGACGGGTACATAGCGCGCTTTATAAATCTAATGATTGATTGATTGATTGATGTCACAAAGTGCCCTATCTACTTTCCTTCAACATGTATTGGAGGTGTTCCTTATAATCACTCATCATCACCTCAGGTTCTCTAAACCCCAATCAATGAAAAAATCAGGACAGAACTCTCTGCAGTCAAGTTCCTACACATTCTGGATGCCAGTGACTAAACTCACATCAGATTGGTGCCACCAACTGACATTGCGCCCATATACAAAATCTGCGACGACAAACACTGTGAATACACAGACAATCTGTGCTGCCAAATATCTCTTTACCAATGTTGTAGATAAGTACTCAGGCAGAACACATTCCTTACATGTATCCAGACACTTAACCATTGATGAATGCTTTGAAACTGGTGTGTACCAATAAGGACTTGCTAATGTGACACACATGAGCATCAAAGCCCATGAAGGGTCAACTCAACTTGTTTAATCATTTAATCAATACTCATTCTCCAACATTTTATGACCAGCATTATTCCTTGGGACCATGATTGATGGAACTCATTGGGACTCTCCACATCCCAGCCGTGGAAGCCTACAATTGTGCAGACAGGAGGTCCCATGACATTATGGAATACTGAAAACACTGTGCAGTCACAGTACATGTTCCAACATTGAAAGGGACTCTGAGAATGCATTCGAGAAGGCAGGAAATTGATAAAAGCTTCTTGTAAGTAGATCATATTCTGTAACACATTAATGTCATGGATGAGATGCAGCAAGTTCCTGCAACTGGTTGCCACATATCGCCTTGTCCGTAGGCAATAAAGCGTTAGTCACAAAGGCCCTCATTCTGATTCTGGCGGGCGGCGGAAGCCGCCCGCCAGAATTCCGCCCTCCAAAATACCGCACCGCAGTCAAAAGACCGCAGCGGGTATTTCAAGTTTTCCCCTGGGCTGGCGGGCGGCCGCCAAAAGGCCGCCCGCCAGCCCAGGGGAAAACGACCTTCCCACGAGGATGCCGGCTCGTAATCGAGCCGGCGGAGTGGGAAGGTGCGACGGGTGCATTTGCCAAGCAGACAGTGAAATACTTGTAGGGGCCCTCTTACGGGGGCCCCGCGACTCCCCCTCCCGCCATCCGGTTCCCGGCGGGAGAACCGCCAGGAACTGGATGGCGGGAGGGGGAGTCGGAATCCCCAAGCCGGCGCAGCAAGCTGCGCCGGCTTGGAGGATTCCTGGGGGCAGCGGGAAACCGGCGGGAGACCGCCGGTTTCCCTTTACTGACCGCGGCTAAGCCGCCGCGGTCAGAATGCCCCGCGGGGCACCGCCGGCCTGTCGGCGGTGCCACCGCGTCCCGCGGCCCTGGCGGTTCTATACCGCCAGGGTCGTAATGAGGGCCAAAGTCTCTTCAACTGGGGTGTTTTCTTTTCCATGATTGTGGACGGTACTTGTGCAATACACTGTGGTAAGGAGCAACCTTCAGCACCTCTGTTGCATCCCCTGTTGATTCTTGATACGACTGGGACTCATTGTATTTGAGACCCGAGGGGTGGTCTGTAGCAACTCAAGCACGGCTAAAGTTATACTTCTCCTACCCCCAAGAGATTTTGCTATTTGTCTTCCAATGGCTGTGTCCCTGCCAAAAGTTTCATATTTATAGTCGGTGTAAGTTCAGTAATCTTGCCACCCGGTGCACCTAGGCGCTTCCTCATTCCATTTGGCTGTGTCTTACAGGAGATGTCCAACCCAGCAGACATGTTCCCTAGAGTCACTTCACATCTCTCATAGGAGTTGTTATCTTGGATGGCCTCCCTAATACCTATGGTGTGACATACAACCCTGTCTGAACTGAGTTTCTGTTGTTGTAATGGTCTCAAAGGACACTCAGATATTGTATGTTTTTTGTGAATGTCTACAGGTCTGCATTTGATAGTCATTCATCGTTTGGTCAAATTGGGATCTCATCTTCCTTTTGTGCAGCAACCATTACTAAATTTACTTTTGGTTTCGGAGTCTTGAATGTTGAATCAGTACTTGTGCCTCTTGACACCAACACATAAGCCATTATGAAGTCAGTTTCCTGAGTCACATTCTACAGCACGAACATGATGAGTCCATCATTTGACAAGGGCATGGGGGTATCTGGTATGATGCCTGCATGCACTTGTTGGGGGTGTCTTAATCTGTTGTGATGACACCTGCAAATAAGGGAAAGATATCACACTATTAAGTGTACTCACACCAGACACATCATGTTAAAATCTCAGCACTTTTAGATGTTTCCTATTTCCACAGACATTGAGCATTTAACCATGGGCATAGTGCACTTTTGAATGGTCAATGGCCTTGATGCATTCTACATTGTCAGTTGTAAACACAGGAATGACAGTACTTCATCATGCACGGCAGTGGCTATTTAGAGCTCACGTGCATGGGCAAAGTCACTGTTCCATTGCCTTGCATGGCTGGATCATGCAGATTCATGATAGAGCCCCCTTGTAGATGCACAGACAGGCGTTTTGCCGCTGTGTGCCTCACTCAGGAGTTTCACTTATGTAAGAAGAAACTGTGGTAGTATGACATCTCTCTTACACGCGTTCTTTCACTGTCATATAATGTATCAGTGTGCATGTGCAGCCCCTAAATAAACCAAGCAGCTCTGCAGCTGTATTGCTGAGCTGAATAACCCCAGCTGCCAGCTACCTTGGTGTGTAGTAGTTGGTCGTCTTCCTGAGTGCTTGCCACTGCTCAGCCATGTTAAGGTATTCCAATGTTAGTGAGCACCCAGGTTCCCATCACCTGTTTCATGCCATCAACTCTATTCCATTTCTTTTGTTATCTGGAGTCCTTGTATAACACAGCATTACATTTACACCCACGTATTCTGGTTCCAGGTAGTGTTCTAATGCCCCAAACACCCAGTACCAACAGGCGATTGTCCCACCTATTATTCATGTTTCAATCATCTTTATTCACAGCAACACACGTTACATAAATACACATATCATATTAATCTTCCACAATTTTGCAAAACATAAGGTACCATAATGATCTGTGCCCCAAAACAGGGGACATCCATTAGAATTGTATTTTTAGCCAAAAGACTTAGAAAGTAATTTCAGTCGCCAGACCAAACACGGCAGAGAGTGTGAGCATTCATGGCATCCCTCTGTACTCGAACATGCCTCCATCCAGGCTGCCACTTGAGGCATCTCCAGTGTCCCCCTATAGATCACACTCTGTTCAATTTACCTCTTCCAGGAAGGTCTTAGCAGCATCCTCCCGAGATCCTCCATCGCATTGTGGAGGATCAATGCTGCAAACTCCAGGTTATCCAATTCTCTTATACTGCCTAGAAGTGCCGTCCTCCTCTTTAATGTTTCTGGGCTCAGATCTGGAGAAAAACTTTCAATCTTCCCTCAAATCTCACCCCTACCTTCATAAAGACATTCTTCTATTCACTGACTCTGGTGAGGTTAGAACCTGCCCTGCTTGGCTCACTGCCATTGGCACCTTTTAGGTAGCTGACAAGCATGTATCACTGTAGGTTTGTCAAGTAGACCCTTTCCTCAGTATCTGGGCCGGGGGGCTAACTTGTTTTTAGCATGGATTGTTTGAGGGTGATGGCAGGACCTAGGGGACCCCTGGTGAAAAAGGTGAGCCTTCCCTCCCACACACTAGGGACAGAATGTTGTTTTCTGCAACAAGGTCTGCATCAACCATTTGCCTTCCATGGTCTCGTCTCTGCTCTGAGATTACTCTGTTGGCATTATGCCTACATTGTCTTACCTTAATGGTCATCCCCTCATTCGTAATATTAGAGTTGGGGCCCTTTGTGTTAACCACCCCTTGCTTAACAATTTTCCCTTTACAGCGATGGAGTCATGTTTGGAAGTAATGTGCGCATGTTGGGGCCTTAGCAGGAACAGATAGTTTCCTATTGGTACCATTGACACCTGAATTCCTTACTTACCCAGCTTCTCCCTTTCTGCCTACAAACCACTGAGGGGCTCGGTTGACCCCCAACAGATCTCAGCTGTCTCTCTAGCAGTCGTTCAGGCCCTAACAAAAATTCAAAAAATTATATGTCACTTCACAGAATTTCATTCAATCCCTCAAAATGTTTCCGCAAGCGGAGTAAATGATCCCTGTTTAAAATGTCACAAGGGCCCTCAAAAAGTGATCAAAACTAACCTGAATTGGTCAAGGGGTGCGCATGAGTCTGTGCTGCAGCAAGCTAGATCTTCTCTCACCCTCTTGTTTTGCTGGTGATAAAATTTGTGATTTAAAAAAAAAAATGTGATTCTAGTCTAGTAGAATTTGCACCTTAGTGCTCAGCCTAGGTCACAAAACGTTGGAAATAACCATCATGTCTCCACTCAGTGAAACAACTACGTGGTGATGTCTTTGGATCATGAAGGTTTCCAGCTTCCGGTTGCATGATGTGGTCTGTGGTTTTCCTGTTGTTAATGTCTCTGGCTTTGGAACCAGGGACTGAAGGACAACCCGGCGGTAGAGGGCCAGGAGACAGGAGACACAAACCACACCTGTTACTGCCACTGATTGTGATCTTTGCGCTCCATATCTATCATATCCCCTCTGGTTTGCTTTTTAGCCTCCATCTGAAAGAGGGGAAAATTGCACACTATTGAAAAACCCTCCTCCGTGTGTAATAGCATAATATAATTCTCCTTTGATTGTAGCCCATCCTGCCCTTGGTTACAATTTGTGGGTCTCCTGGATCGGTTGGTAACCAGATCTTCCAAGTCACCTATGACCCGCTCTTTAAAGGAGGGGGAGGGAGAGTCTGAAGATTCATTGCATCTAGCTCCTTCTGTGCATGTGGGGGCAATTGGGATCCCATTGTTCACTAATGTAGTTATGAATCATATGAATAACACTTGAGGGTCAGACAAATTGCGTACAAGAACAACCAGTAAAGAGAAAGGGACACGAAGGCTAGAGCCATGGGAACTGTGAAGGACCGGGCAGTGGCAGCTGGGGCTGAGATTCAGGAGCTGGGTTGTCCAGGTCAGACAGAGATGGTTAGCCAAACAGATAAAAAAGGACTGTATCCAGGACACTTTAAGCAGCCATGTAACAGTAACAAGTTGCTTCTCAACTGCTTAGTTGTATGGATTCTGTAAGCTCAGTTCACTTGCTGTCTTTGGTATTCCTTGCCCCTTTGTTTGTGTTTCTCCATTTCCCCTTGTGTCTCCCTCTTTTTCGACTTCATATTTCCTAGGTCAGCTGCAACTTTGGCTTTCAGCCGCTGACCTCTAATCAACTCATCTGCCACATCTCAGTATCAACTGGTGCTCCTGAGATTGGAAGGTCTGCACGTACTTCAGGGTTCGTTATCTGCTGCCACTTATGGAGCATCAGGTAGGATATATATTTGGATGGGAATTGTTCTGTGTGACTTGTGCCCTCATACCAGTTTCTCCATCTAATGTTATGCCTTTGTCATTGCAGTAAGGATAATTGTACCATTGGCGAGTATGAGCCGTTTAACACTTCTGAGGGAGAGCAAGTGAGACAAATGTATATCCACTAGAATTACTGTGAGATAAGTCATCATTCCGCCGGAGGACGATCGTTCACCTACATCAAAGCAAAGAGCTGGAACAACCTGCCCCTAAACTTCAGACAAAGCCTATCACCCATCATCTCCAGGAAGAACCTCAAGATGTGGCTCTTCAGATGAGGCTTCACCCTCCCCCACCCCCAGCACGTTGAGACCCTCACGGGTGAGTAGCTACACTTTACAAAAACAGATTGATTGATTGTTTCTCAAGTGAGTTTCTCTTCTCCTTCTCATCCCCATTTCCACTCTTGAGAGCTTGCATGATTGAGATAGTTCCCTTCTCAGCCCACAGCTTTTGTATGGTTTAGAATGGTAGACTAATTTTGGAGCCACCTAACCTTTTCACATGACCCTCTTGGGTCTTAGGAGCAACCCACAGTTCATTGTATCTAACTCCTCCTTCACAGAGATGGGCCACTAAGCTTCTCAACTGGAGTCTTGGGGGTATGGACCTACAGGGTAAGTACTTTGGAGTCATTCTCAGATCTGTCCCACCAATTTAGCAGATAACCATCTGATTCCATCAATAATATCCTCACTTGCTAAGTGTGAGATCTATGTTTTTATTTTAATAGGGGTGGGAAGACTGCTCATGTGAAGCCTAATTCTGTTACAGTGTTTGCCTGTCCAATAAGTCTACTATCTTCCTCAGCTGCTCGTCTGCCTTCTCAGCCTGGTCCAGGAGACATAGGCCCTCATTTTGACCCTGGCGGTGTTGCACCGCCAGGGCCAACGGGGGCGGGAGCACCGCCGACAGGCCGGCGGTGCTCCCTTGGGCATTCCGACCGCGGCGGTAACACCGCGGTCGGACCGGGAAAACTGGCGGTCTCCCGCCAGTTTCCCGCTGCCCAAACGAATCCTCCAAGGCGGCGCAGCATGCTTCGCCGCCTTGGGGATTCTGACACCCCCTACCGCCATCCTGTTCCTGGCGGTTCGCCCGCCAGGAACAGGATGGCGGTAGGGGGTGTCGCAGGGGCCCCCGTAAGAGGGCCCCAAATAGTATTTCACTGTCTGCTTAGCAGACAGTGAAATACGCGACGGGTGCAACTGCACCCGTCGCACCTTCCCACTCCGCCGGCTCGATTCCGAGCCGGCGTCATCGTGGGAAGGGATTTTTCCCCTGGGCTGGCGGGCGGCCTTTTGGCGGCCGCCCGCCAGCCCAGGGGAAAAGTCAAAATACCCGCCGCGGTCTTGCGACCGCGGTACGGTATTTTGACGGCGGGACTTTGGCGGGCGGCCTCCGCCGCCCGCCAAGGTCCGAATGAGGGCCATAGTGATAGCATCCACGGTCTCCACAATGACACTCACTGATTTAAGAATGGGATAAACAGGCGGAGTGCTGTTGATGGTTTGTGTTTCCTTATTTACTCTTCCTATTACAACCAAATCATTCCTGGACTACCATAGTGTACAAATCATATAACACCTCAAGAGTTTTCTCAGTGATCATCATATGCGCCAACCTATTTGTACCACCATGGATTGAGCTATCAATAACTCTGCTATTAATAACTCTGCTGTGTACTTTACGTCCAGACACTAAATTTGTACTGCCCTCGAGCAGAGAAATTAGTAGCTCTTTCAATAACACAGACAGTGCCATAAACAGGAGGGTCTTAGGAATACAGGCAGCACCGTATTCCAAACCAGATTTGAGATAGCATGGCAAAGGATGCTGGTATCCGTTTCAGTACAGAATTTAAGAAAAGAGACACTAGCTCTTTGGACTAACTGCCATGCCAAAGTGCCAGATTTGCAAGAGTCAAGGGTATTTAAGCTAGCATTAAAAGCCTGGATGAGACTGGGGATAGAAATTAGTGTTGTATGGGTTATAGTAGAGATGGCATTATTGGCTTTACTAGCAGGGAGGGTCATCAGGAAATCTGTAGGTGGCTGGGGAGCTGCTTCCCAGTCGCATTACCTAAGACAGTATCTTCACAACTCTTCTTGGAGTCAACATAATTATAAAATGGTAGACCCAAAAGAATCTGTGCTATCCATGCTATGAGCACTGCAAGCCCTTTAACTTCTCATTCTTATTCTTTACTGGAGATTAATGTGGGCTTGTCAAGTTGTAAGCCTGTCACAGTACTCACCAATGGTAGCAAGGGTCCTTTGTTTCTTCTTAGTGATATGTATCAACCGTTTGTCGGTGTTGAAATTAAGGTACAAAATGACTTCTCAAGAAGAAGTGCTAGTTTCGGCGTTGAGCTATGGCCATCTCACAAGCTGCTGCCAATACTGCCAATGCGCACCCACTTGTGGAGCTTGACAATGCTCCACGATCCACTAGTCAGCACTAGAACCAAATGTGAATGCACAAACAAGACAGTACAAAGTTGGCGATCGCACAGGGTGCCTCCTACTTTCCACCACAACACTGCTGTAATATGCCTGGAAAAATGACAAATGGTCAATTAGCAATTTCAAACTGGTTCCAGACCAACTATGGGCACAATGACTGCAGCACCTTAGCACCACCTAAAAAGCATCCACAGAAATCACCATCCTGTCAAACACATGGCTCCCTGTGTACGTCCAGCAAGCAAACTCTTCAAAGATGCAAAATTCACTGGACATGTAGGCTGGGTGCGGCATGGTGCAAAGCAGTATCTGAGGAGCCGGACTAGAGACTTTAGGCAGCCAGGAATGCCACAGGTTTTTTTGACAGCAGGGAGGAAAGGGCATGGGTGTGCTTGGTTGCTTCTGCAGTGGAGTGGCATTGGCAGAGGCTGCGTACATCCTGGAGAGTTTGTAAAGCCAACCAAGTATACACAAGCTTCCATAATCCACTTTAAAGGATGTTTAACTTGGAGAATGAAGTTTTTAAATGTGGTAACATAGACCATTTCCCCAGTGTGTGTTTTAAAAATACCAGGAATTTAATCTTATTCAGGAAGCAGAGTCTAATCTGGAGAATTTAGGGCCTAATTTAGACTTTCACTGAAGGGTTACTCTGTCACAAATGTGATGGCTATCCCGTCTGCCATATTACAAGAGCATTATATTCAAAGGCACTTGTAATATAGTTGATGGGGTATCTTTCATGTTTGTGAGGGAGTAACCCTTCTGCCAGTCTAAATCAAGCCCTTGGTTTTGATGCTTGAACAATAGATTGATCAACTTTACAATAAGCTTGAAATTATTTTGAGCACATGTGGGAAGTGGGAATTTAGTGTTGGGTGGAGAACCTTGAAAACCTCCCAAGTGGTTAAGTTCTATTGATGGTAAGCTACTGATGATTCTTGCAGATTAAGGCTTTCCATTCATTCTTATTTCAGAAGCATATTTCCACACAACACCAACTGGAAAGGTAGAGAACTGGAACTGAATGATGATAAAGCTTTTGCCTATGGAGGACATAGGATTGATATGTTGGTGTATGTTGTTTCAACAATCTATTTCCAAGAAAGGCAAATTGTAGGCAATATTTGTGTGGCCAAACAGGGTAAACATGTTGTGTCGTCAGACAGGGTAAACATGTTTTTGGGGTGGAGACACCAAGGCAATTTGGGCATTAAGCTGGATCATGATTTTAGTGCTCCAGTTTATTGCATGAGTATTCAAGAGGGAATATTGTGCATTCTGGAGAAGTGCACACAAATGTTTTGCAAACGATTGGGGAAAGGTGAAGGAATTTCTAATTGAATTGAGCTTAAAAATAGTGTCATTCCAAACTCAGGGATGTGCTGATGAATGCTAAGGAGGAGTGCTTAGTAGTGTAGTATGTTGAGGGACTAATTGGCTCAAAGTTTGATTGAATCTGTGGATGCCTTAGATTAGGTCGCTCCTATTGTTTTGACACCCAGGAAATAGGGATTTTAGAGATTCTGTGCAGATCCCACGTAATTAAATGAAACAATGAAGGTGGATTACACTTCAGGAGCTTTTGACCTCAATGGAGGAAGCAACGTTTTTCCTCTCTCTTGAACTTAGTTCTGCATATTATAAGATTGCTGACATCTCATGACTTTCATTACCCCTGATGTGGCTTTTCACTGTAGCATGATACCTTTTGGTTTGTCTACGACTGCCTCCATATTTCAAAAGCCTCTGTTTGTCTTGTTGGGAATATGGAGTGGTCGTTGGCTGACAAGCATTGTATGATAAATGTTAAAAAAAAAGAATGAGAGGCTAGAATCTGTTCTGCTCTTACTTCAGGAAAAGTGAATACTCTGTTAAAAAAATGCAGAATTCTGGTTAAGAAAGTTGGAAATCTAGGTCACTCTGTGTTGTAGAGTGGGATTAGCCCAAACTCAATAACTATATCTATTGCAGGCTGGAGAGAATGGATGCTCCCACCAACAAGGACCATTTACACTCAAGTTGGGCCTATTTGAGTTTTATAGTCACTTTGTTGAGCATTTCTCAATGATGGCCACACTGTTACGGTCCTTACTTTAGAAAGTGGTGAGGTTTCAGTCTGATATTAAACACCAAAAACCATGCAAAGAAATAAAATAATCTATTGTCACAGCTCCACCTTCAGTGCCATTTTCCCAATCCTCTTTAATTGAGGATGCCCCTGATAGTCTTGGAGCTGGTCTTAAACAAAAGTATAGTGGCCAGGATAAAATGGTGGCCTTTACTTCTAATCCACTGTCAGTTGCAGAATCAAAATCTTTGACACTTCAAAGGGTACTTAATGGATAAAAGGTTTTTTGTATTGAAACAGATTTTAAGCCTCTATTGGTGCACTCAAAATAAATAAGATTGGAAAAGCCTGTGCAAGGTTAGTTCACCTTCTAGCTAAGTGTGAGGAGTATATTTTCAAAGGGCTCTATCGTCCTGGCACTTGCAATCTGGAAGGCAGATTGTCTTTATAGACTACATAATACCAGCTAGGCACCTGGAATAGAATTGATTGAAGAGCGGGTGGTTGCTACAGTTTCTGATTGTGGTTGGCCGGGTTAAAAGACGACATGGAGCTTTGGATGTCTTTAGTATTGTGCTTTATTGAAGATTATATTAGAGTGGTGAATAAGTCTTTCTTTGTTGTCTTTATTTTGTTCCCTGATTAGCTCCTGTTGCTTTTCTTTGGTTCTTCAACTCTTCTTTGTTTTTTGTTTTTCTTCTCTTCCAGGGCTCGTCCGGGAAGCGCGTGCATGTGAAAAGAACAAGGGAGGAACTGATAAGTAAGTTTTATTTTTGTCTGTCTCTTTCCTTCTCTACCTCTCCTTCTCTTTTCGTCCTCTGCTTTCCATCTCTCCTTCTTTCTTTCTCTCCTCTTAGTTTCTATTTTGCTGTTACTAGGTCTTCTAATTCTTTCTCTTCTTTGTCTCTTTCTTTCCTAAATCTCTGTATCACTTCTCTTCTGTTATACCAATTCTTCCTACTTTTGCGTAGACTTTGCTATCCTCTTATGGTCTCCTCTATCTTTTCAAGTGTTCTTTCTTTCTATGGCTCCTTCTTCACCCTCTGCTGTTCTTCCTGTCCTTATCTCACTGATACTCTTATTCTCAGTCTTATCCTGCTATGGGCTCTTGGACGGTAGCAATTCACTACCTGAACGCCTTCTTTTTCTCTGGAATTGCCCAGAGTCGAGTGAATTGTTTCCCCTATTTGTTATACCCGCCACCCACTCCCTCGTACCTAATCCTCTCTCCTCCCATTCTCCTGCCACCCTGGTTCCCTTGGTTCTGTTATTTACACGCACCTGGTCTTGCCACGTTTCTCCAGAAGCGTGGCAGGGTGTCTCACTCCGCTTCGCGGGGCCGCTGCAAACTCCGATTCTCCATCGCTCCTCTCGTCCTCTTTCTCGATGGAATTCGCCTGGATTCCCACAACGCCGCTTCCCTCCATCTCCTTGTTGCACGGCTCCCTTCCCAGAGACGCCGCCTTTTCATTCTTCTCAGGTCCCGCGTTGTGGCTTCTGGAACCCAATTGGCATAACTTAACTTACTTATAAGTCCCTAGCATATGGTACCAGACGTAGCCAGGCTTGTAAGTTAAAATGGCACCCACAGGACGACTTGTGCCAACCTGGCACCATTTCTGATGCAAAAACCATTATGTTTCAAGACACATCCTGCATTAGATTTTTTCTAACAGTGACACAGATATCCATGGAACAAGGAGGTATCTAGAATGTATCCGTAGCCATTTTTAACTGCAACCCTGCATTTTCCAGGAAGGACATTTATCTCAAGTTCCCAAACTCTGACTTGGTTGAACTTATCAAGGTAGTATTCACTTACCTTGATGAGAGGAGGCACCCATGATGAAGCATGCTGTCAACTGGCAGGTGAGGTGTCTCCTAGAGTCTCTTAAAGAGACTACTATAGGATGCTAAGTGAGCCTTAAAATAAGTACTGATTCTGTCCATTGCACTTTTTGTGATATAGAACTTGTTAAAGGTGCCTTTTGCTCAGTAGGTAGACAATATTCAATTTCAGCATTTAATTCGATTTTGGATAACTAAAAAAAAGAGTCCTTTAATTATTTTTCTAGTTGCTACCAATCCGAATTTTTCATTTATTAATTGTAACAATGTAGATCAGTGTTTCCCTATGGAAGCAGCCAGCCTTGCTACAGTAAAATTGCTTTTGGGAATAATTCACTGTAAGGACATGTTCAACATTGTCTTTTACATGCCCCTACTTTTAAATACCATGCATCGTGGCTTAATGGGCAATAAGGCCCCCTTAAGGGTGACTTATTAATATTTTTAAAGAAGGTTTAGGAACATTAAAAGGAGTTATTTGACACATTGAATTTGCAGTTCAAAACTGCCACAGGCATGTTACCTGTGTGTAGCTACCAGGCTGTGCATTGCTTTAGTCTTTCTCAAACAGCCTGCACACATGGTCACACACACATATTCACATGTAACCAGCCCAGTGCCCCTTACCCTAGCTGTGCTCCAGCAGCCTTATCTTAAATGCTATGCACTACAATGTGCACATTTCTGTTTGGCCAGCCGTACTGGGCTGGCCAAAGAGACATGCGTACTTTGAATGTTCTCTACCTGGCTGTATTGCACAGCCGAGTGGAGAACATGCACAGACTCCCACTCCCAGTCTGAGCAGCGAAGCAGGCTGCTTAGACCATCATGACGCTGCTGTCATGCTGGTGACAGCAGCGTTGAGATTGGCTGGAAGCCTGTGTGCATCCGGGAACAGAAAGAGGATAAGGACGGACGGGAGACAAATGTGTCTCCCCTCAAAGGTATTTTTAAAATTGTTATTATTATTATTATTGTTTTAACCCCTCCTACCCCACTCCCGCCACGCCCCATCCTGCCCGCCACCCCCATTCAGTGCAACCGCCACTGATGAAATTGCTGCGAGTGAGACTCAGGTAGCAAGACCACCCACAGTAAATGTCCAAAAACTGGGTGATCAAAAGCAAAACATTCTGGTGGACTAAATGGGTGGAACCCAGTTGCAAACAGCTGCTACAAAGACCACTTTTCTAGAAGGTGGTCAGTCCATTGCAGGATGTCTGAGTCTCCTAATCGAAGATTTTGCAAAGGCTTTTCCTGTGCTTTCAGTTTCTGTTTGAAGCTTATTTTAAAGAAGGCTTTAGGAGTTGAAGATGTGTTATAATGCATTTCATTCCTTGATTTTTTTTGCAATCATTGCCCTTTAATTCTAATTGTGTCCCTGTTTTTTGCTTCAAGCATTTTGGAACGTTTTCCTTCTGTGATTTTCTCTTGTTATAAGCTGCTTTTTTTCTGGTCAGGAGGACATTGATACCGTGCTGATTTCTTCTGTGCCATCTTCATCTTTAATCAAGAATTACAAGACTGTCAAATTAGATTTTCCCCTTTTTATTTTATTCTAATAGCTGTGACTCTCTAGAGGAGACATCTGTCAAGATTCATCTACATTATTCTGTGTGGGTAGCACTGTGACTACTGGGAGGAGTTGCGCTTTCCTCAGGCTGTTTATAAGTATACTTCTAGACTTTTTCAGCATCCAGTCCTTGACAGCTAGCCTTGCAACGCAATTGGTGTGCGCAGCTGAGTGAGGAACGTTAAGGTGCTTCAGTCTACCACTACTTGGAGGCTGTACCTGCCTGTTTTCAAGTGGTGATACAATGTAGTCGGGTGCTGCAGGTAGATTTGGAGCAGGCAGACAACTTAGAGGACCAGGTGGATGACAGAAAAAACCAAGAGGGCGAATTAAAGGACTAGGCAGACAAGGATGACCAGGTAAACCGGATAGGCATTAGTAAAAAGCCCAGGAGGAGGAGGACCAACAGGATGAAGAGGAGGACCAGGATCAGGACAGGGGAGGTGGAGGAACCAGGAAAACAATGATGAGAAAAAGAAGGTGGAGGGGACGAAGACCACAAAAAGGACTAGAAGCAGAAGGACATGAAGCACTAGGAGGACCAGGAAGAGGTGCATGATCAAGAGAACAAGAGGAGACCAGAGGGCCTGAAGTATAAAGAAAACTACGAGGTAGAGAAAGAACTGGAGTAGGAAATGGAGGAAGACAATTACCAGAAGGATGGTTGGACATGAAATCCCAGAAGGACAAGTAGCACAAGAGGTGCCAGACCAAGGGAAGAAGAATGAGGAAGACAAAAGCGACCAACAGCAGGACCACTGGAAGGACCAGGACTTGGATCACTAGGAAGATGTAGACCACAATGACCAGAGGAAGAAATAGACCACAATGACCAGAAGTGATTTGAGACCACATGTATTAGGACATGGCTCAACGTATAGGCCATTCTCCTTAGCAGAGGCTTCTAGTTATGCTTTTCAGACCATGCCCGTTTTAGACACACCACCTTTTTTCAGCTCACTTAAAGCAGCAGGTAATAGGGGAACCTACTATTTATAGTGTTTTGAACTGACATAATATGGTATGAAATGCTGTATAAAACACGAGTTACTTCTACTTATTGTCACTTTGCCCTATCTTGGAAAGTGTCAACCTCATCTTGTCTCTCTCCCTGTCATATCGCTCTCTCTTTCCCAGTTCCATGTTTTTGCTCTCATTTTCTCCCTTACTCTTCCTGTCTCATTTTCTCATTTTGTTCTCTCTCTTTTCCAACCTGACCTTCTCTCGCTTGTTCACAGTCCCACCTTTTCTACTTCTCTGTCTCTGTGTTGGTCTGTCTCCCTCTCCCTTCCCTCCCTCATCCTGTCCCTGGCATCTTCAGTCTCTCTCTCAGCCTCGCTTTGTCATTTTCCTAGTTACTTTTTCATTCTCACATCTCCAAGATCCACTGTCTGTCCTGTTTTCTTCTTCTGTTTTAGCATGATGCGGGTTTCTTTCACCCGTCCTGCTTCACCTTTGCACTCTCACATTCACGCCATTTGTTCTCTCTCGCTCATTGTCATTGTTTCTTTTACTTTTCCAATTGCACCAATGATTTCTTTCACTGAGTCTCTTTTTTTGACAGTCCACAGGTTCTCACTCTCCACGCCTTATTCTTACTCTCACTTTCTCTTCTGTTAGCATTTCTCTTTCCACTACTCTCCCCTGTTTCTCAGACTCCCCCCTTCTTTTGCCCCTTATCACCCAGTCTTCACCCTTGATCCTTCTCAGTCAGCAGTGAGTCAATTCCTTTTCCCTTCAACCCCACCACCTCCTATTTTCTCAAACACTCACCCTCTTGCATACTACTATTTCCCCATAACCCCCTCGGCACATCCCTCAGCACTCCTACTCCCTCAACATGAGAAACTGATCATAAAAAACACAAAAGAAGCTAAGAAGAAAGAGAAGCTTCATAGCATTGTGATTAAACCTGGAGTTGTGTCTCAGTGAAGAGGCGTTTGTTCAGAGTTTATGGCCTGTATAAGCGTTGCTTGCCAAAGGCACTGCGATGCCTTACTGGATGGCTGTGTTCATTTCTAAAGGCCACTTCTGGACCAACGCTTTCCATGCAGAAGGGCACAATAAGCGTATGGTCCGGATCTTAATGCCTCCATTGGGCTGTCATGACTGTTCTGGAGTACATGCATGGACTAATGTGATCAATTTCCAACCATCATCTCATGTATTGTGTCCTGTTCAGGGAATCTCAGCTGTAGTATGCCTAGTTTTAGAGCTCAGATCTGAAGTATTGTGTCCTGTTCAAGAGCTGCCACTAGTTTTGCAGGACATCAGTATTTTTCATATGGAGTTATTGACTGTAGTTCAAAAGATCTAATTCAGATTTCCCTCCAGTTCTGGATGCTACATCAGGTGAGAGGAGTTTATTTCTGTATGAATCTGGACATCTATGTCTAGATCACGAAGACCTATGTGGATGATTGAAAACACCAGACAAGGATAGAGATGCACATCTTAGAAGCAACTTGGAGATCATTTTGAAGCAAAAATCGACTTTTTGAAGGTTACCTCTCAAATTTCACTGTTCTGTACGGCAAACATATTTATTATAGTCATGAACAGCTAAGAGAAATTGTTTTCATTTTTTTAGAAAATATTTTCTCAAAAATGTGGACATGTGGAGGGCCTGGCTGGAGAGGCTGAGGGCGTAATGCTTCAGGGGTGGCACTAGGCCTCTTGCCTCCTTTCCACATGTCCTGGGAACGACACCGCATTTGCCCTTGATTTGCCTCCCCAGCTGGGCCAGATTGTCTCTTTTTCCAAAGCCGGAAAAAGGCTAGTAATTAGGCTTTAAACAAAGTAGACCCTAATGATATCAGTGTCTTTGCTCGTAGGCGGGCACTACCTTGGATGGCCCAATCTCTCTCCGTTATGCCTTGGAGACCTTGGCCCCAGGCTCTGGTTGCTAAGCGATGGCGGCGTAGGACCCCTGGGTTAATGAACACAAGGCGTGAGGCTGTGGACTCAGTCTGCCGGACCCTGACTCGAAGAGACAGGCCATGGCTAGGCTGTCAGAGGCCGGCCAACACCGGGTGCCACCTGCGCTGCCTGGTGATTAGCACTTTTCACGAGGAAGGCCTGGCACACACAGGCGCAATTAGCAGCCCTGCCCAGCCATCCTTCACTAACGAGCCCGATAAAAACTGACATCCTCCTTTTTTTGTATCTGACAAAAATTCCCTCATTAATTGAAATATTTGAAGGGGGCGGGGGATTTTTTTCTGAGTGGAGCCTCTGTGCTCTGGGGAAGGTGCAAGATTCCTTCCGTGTACACGTTTTCAATGGTGTTTGTTTGAATGCGACTTAGTTTGCATCATACTGGGTCTCAACACCATTTATTTAATGTTTTTTCTTGATACCATCCTTCAAGATGTAATACCATACATACCATATTATGAAAGGAACGTGCCGTTCTGATCAGCACTGGCAAGAGCAAGGGTAACTGTAGCGTGCAACGATCATCTTTACTGGTTTCTTGGCGCTCTTGCTCTTCTGATCTAAAACGGGACTTGACACGGTGGCTGGAAAGAAACATCTTGCACCTACCTATACACTCATAGCGGCCGCTAGTGTCTGACTCTACTGCGTGAAGGCAAGGGGACATCGTGGGACCAACTCAGCACCCTCAAAGGCCGCGGGGTAGGGGTGAGAGAAAACAGTAGGAAGCACAGAATGCCGTCTGGTGCCACCGGTGGCTTGGGGTCTTGCACACGGGTTTGCGTGGTACATTGCTCACGTAGTGGCAATCCTCTCTTGCATGCTGAAGCACACTGATGGGCGGGGCCACAGGGGAAGCCCCTAGGAACATTCTTTGAAGGACTGAAGATCCAG
Organism: Pleurodeles waltl; assembly: GCF_031143425.1. Lineage (NCBI taxonomy): Eukaryota > Metazoa > Chordata > Amphibia > Caudata > Salamandridae > Pleurodeles > Pleurodeles waltl. The sequence continues at coordinate 544,161,629 of NC_090440.1, read as the reverse complement.
GTCATGTACAAACTTAGCAACTTACAAATTGCACAGGCATTTACACTGTCGGTTTCAAAGTTCACTCTTGTACAATTCTCTGTACAGTTCAGAATTTACTGACAGCTTCGACATCAGCCACAATCACGCCCTTCCTAAGATTTGATGTAATAAAACTGCGGCATTATTTTCCTCTAAAGTTATAACTGTATGGAACAATTTTCACTGACTGGTAAATCAACTGTTTCAAATGCACCTTCCTGGTCTGTGTGGCAGCCACAGTAACAGGATCACTAGTGATTGGCCTGACGGCACCATAGTTGTACCTCTCTTAAATAATTACAGATAATGCATTAGCTACTTGTATTTTGCTTCATTTCTAGTAAACTTAGATGTGCATTAAAAAAAATATATATAGAGAGAAATCCGCACAACTCTTATAGGCACGTAGGCAAACGCATTCATCCTTCGATGCAGCCCTCCCCAGGTTTCCTCACTCTTTAGCTCCAAACTTCTAGACCATCATGAACTATTCCTCTGGACATGATGTACAGGAACTGGCCTATGTCAGGATATTTGAGAGTGGGAGTTTGCCTTGTGCTCCAGAACAATCCCACAGTCCATTTATACCCTGGTAGTGCCTTCACTGCTTAATTTGTGCACAGAAGCCCTAAAATTCCTCAGCAGATAAGGACTCACCCACCACTGATTGAGTGCAGAACTCCTGTCATTATTCACTACATTGAGGTGGGCCCTGCTACAGTGGCGACCAATTTCTAGCCATCGTGCTGACTCGCATGGAATCATAGTCAACATCATAACAAAGAAACACAAGAACTATACAGATAGCCAGGTCACATATTTGTTATGGGGGGAATAATAACGTATTTGTACACTATGCCCCTGATAGATCTCATCCACCCTCAGATGAAGCACAGATCTCTCTTATTTCTGACACATTGTTTGGGACTGATTCCACCTTCCAGCCACTGTAATGGATTTCTAGGTGAGTTCTTCGCCATTGAGAAGAACAAAGTGCTCGGGCAATGATAAGGTAAATATGAGTTGGCATACACCATGGATAGGTATCCCTAGCCTCACCCATTCACTTCAGTAGTCCCAAACAATAGTGACTCCTATGTATCGCTGTAGCATGGTCACCCGTACTGTGTCCTTGTAACAACCTGCACTTCATTTTTACTTTCTGGAAGATCCAGGATGTTTTCTTGTGCAATAGATCCATTGCACAGGTTGCGTAGCCACTGGTGAGCTGTGTGGCGATACAACAGTCCCCCCATTTCTTCTGACAGGTTGCAGAGATCATAAAATATGTATGCACCCCATAACCCATTCCTAAGGAGCAGATGTGTTAAGCAAGGCAGAGTAATATGCGTAGTATGCAGATATGTTGGAAATGCCTTAAAACCTGCTAAAGTTATTGAGCGTATTAGCTTAATAATAAGTCATATCTTTTTCTAAAAGAATGACATAGCTTGGACATTACAGTTAAGAATGACTAATTCTAGTGCTGTGTGAACTATACATCCTATCCCACAAACCCTCTAAAGCTAAGCCTCGAGTGCCTACCCCATGAAATTAAGGGCCAGATGTATGAAATATTTTTGCACTCGCAAACGGTGCAAATCGCAAAAATCGGCTGTTTTCGAGTGCAAAAACATGGTCTGTGATGCATGAAAGCCATTCGCAGACCAAAAATAAGAAATTGCAAAATTTGCGATTTTTTGCGTTGCGACCTGGTTTTGCGAGTCGCAGTTTGCAATTCGGTATTTCCAGTAGGAAATTGCGAGGCGCAAATTGCGATTCGCAAAATCCAAGTCGCAAAGAAATGCATCAAAAAAATCGCAAATTGAGATTTTTCGCAGAATGGCATTTTGCACATGCAAAATACCATGAACTGAAACCAGGTGGTAACCAGGTGCAACCTATATAAAGAGGCCCAGAATGCCTCAAACTCTTTTCAACAATGGCTGCACTCTACATCATGGCGAGGAGGATGAGGATCTTGGCAGGTTTGAGGAGAGGGAGGAGGAGACAGGAGCGCATTTTCAGAGTGTGCATTACACTTTTTGACCTGACAGAGGAGGAAATATATGAGAGGTGTAGGTTGAACTCAGCCATGATACTTGATCTGATAGCTGAGCTACAACCCATACTGCAGCGCAGAACACTAAGGACTCACAGCATACCCACCCATGTGCAGGTATTATGCTCCTTCCACCTACTCGCCTCAGGGAGCTATCAAGGGGTCATAGCAGCAGCTGCAGGGGTCTCACAGAGTACCCTCTCCAGATTTTTCAATGCATTCATCAACGCCATGCTGAGAAAACTACAACAGTACATCAGATTCCCTCACACCCCACAGGAATTACAGCAGACAAAAATAGAGTTTTACCAGATAGCACAGTTCCTCCACGTCCTACGTGCCATAGATGGCACACATGTGGCAATCTGTCCACCATCAGCCACAGAGTATGTGTACCGCAACCGGAAATACCAACATTCCATGAATATACAGGTGATATGCAATGCCTCCTACATCATTACTGATCTCGTGGCCAGGTACCCAGGGAGCACACATGACTCTTACATCTTTCGTCACAGCGGGATTCACACAAGACTACTAGCTGGGGAGTTTGGTGAAGGATATCTACTAGGTAATGTCCCTCTGTACACTGGCGCATTGATGTCGTACCGATGTCAGATGGCTCAGTTACTCATCACACCCTCTGTCCCTTCCAGGAGACAGTGCTTACGCAGTGTGCACCTACATGATGATGCCCTACCTCAATCCTACAACACCAGCTGAACGGAGATACAATGCAGCACACAGGGCAACCCGCAACGTGGTGCAGCGCACATTTGGACTGCTGAAGAGTCGCTTCCGGTGCCTCCACAACAGTGGAGGGGTACTACAGTCCAGTCCAGAGACTATATGTAGAATAGTGGCTACTTGTGCAATCCTGCACAATATAGCTACCACCAGGGGCATATCTGTAGAAATATGTGAATCTGAATCAGATGAGGGTGATGATCCCATACCACCTCTACAGCCAGCAGACAGGACCAGTGCAGCAGATGGAAGGCAAAGGCGTGCCGACATCACACACAACCTTTTCAGACGTGAGTATTAATGACACAAATCCTCTGACAACTGTACCTGTAGTGAAATAAATGTATTACCTTAAGTCAGGTAATGTACGTGTGAGTAATAACAATAAACAGGTAATGTGAGAAACGCAAACCAATGAAGAACCAGAGTTATGCACTATTACTTTATAGTGTCAACAGCAGTCCAATGGCAGCTAGAGTCATTTTTTGCGCCCCCGCACACCACTCGGGTGCCCAGTTACATCACTGGCACCTCTATTGTCACCCTCAGTGGCAGTGCTGTGCCTGGCACTGCGCCGTCTGGTGTCCGCTGCTGGTACGGCAACACTGCTGAGGCTGGAACTGTCCTCAGTGTCCACCAGTGCTAGCTCACTCGGAGTGGCTGATCTTGGCCCCATAATGTGTTCGATCACATTTGTGATCTGCACAAGTCCATTGACAACGTCCCTGCTGCTGTGTGCTGCCTCCACTTGCGCTGCCACTGCACGACGGGCAATCAGTGCTGTAGAATTTGCCATCCTCTTAGAGGAACGACAGAAGCTGCCAAACATGGTACGGAATCTGCGCTCCTGTCTGCGCTGGCTCACCCTCTCATGGCGCAGCTCCTGGCAGAGTTCACGGACAGCACTTGTAAGGTCCCTGGTGTCCTGTGATGCCTGCACCTGTCCCTCACGCAGCTGTACAATGTTACTATTGAGGGAGTCAAGTTGGCGATGCAGGCCCATCATGTTGCGGTTATGTTTGCGCAGGTTTTTATCTAATGCAAGGATCCGCTTAGTTTGTAGACGCTGCTGCTGCAACATAGCAGCTTCCAGGCCACCAAATAAGGAGGGACCCTCACCTGACTCATGCTGCTGTGCCCAGGAATCTGTCGCAATCCTGCGTGGTGCTGTGGTTGGATGACACCTACCCTCCTGAATCTGGCTGCGCCTTTCTGTAGCTGATGGGGTACTTGGCCCTTCCTGCTGCTCATCGGAGTCGTTGCTGAGCTCTGGCAGTGGCAGTGCCCTGGGCCTGCTTCGGACAGTCGCTATGTCGAGGGACCCACTGGTGTTAGAATCTGAGGGCAGATGGGTGTCTGTCTCGCCTACCCGTGCAGATGCTGTGGCTGCTGGGCCTGGCCCACCTGCAACAACAATATGCAGCATGTCAGTTATATATGTTACATTTTCGGTCAGACAATGACAATAAAGGTACAGGTACTTCTCTACACGGTGTTGTGTGTGTTGTGTTCCTCTGGGTGTCACTCTCCTGAAATACATTGTTGTGCTACTTTCAGTTCTGGGTTGTGGACTGCCACTACCATAATGCATTGCAGTGCTGCTTCTAAGATGTGGACTGGACTACTTCTCACACTGTTTAACATTACTTGCTAATTCCTAAGGGGCTTTTGTGCATGCACATATAGGGTTACAAAACAATATTGCACTTACCTTGGCTGGTACTTGGTGTGCCGGAGGTGTCGATCTCTGTGACCCCAGTCACAGCTTCAGGGAGGAGTGTGGACTCCACTAGGTCCGCCAGTGGTGCTGATGGTGCCTCTGTGGGTGGACCGCCTCCTGTGCCCCTGGCCTCCGCAAGTCTCCTTGTCACCCTCTCCTTTGCACGGGACCGCAGGTCATACCACCTTTTTTTTATCTCTTCAATGGAGCGCTGTGCCACTCCAATTGTGCAGATTTTGGACTGTATGTCCAACCATAGTCTCCGCTTCTCACTCTCAGGCACCTGGAGTGAGCTTTTTCCAAACAGGCGGTCATGGCTCCTCACCACCTCCTCAGTTAGTACCTCAAGCTCCTGCTCACTGAATTTCAGCTTGCGCTTCCTTTCACCCTTCTCTTGTGCTTGGCCTGGGGTATCCATCCTTGCTCAGGTGTTCTTGCTCATTCTGAGTGCTGCTCTGTGTGGCTGGGCTGCTCTCTCTCAGGATGCTGGTTTGGGTGTGGCACCTGAAACTGCCTGGGATGACTCATTTCCTGCTGGTGATGTCATCAGGCTCCTCCAGGTGTGCTTTCTCGAACTTTCTCGCAATTAGCGATTTTTTACTGAATCGCAAAAAAATCGCAATTTGCGAAAATGCAAATTGCGATTCGGTAAATGGGCCTCGCAAATCACAAATAGCGATTTTTAAGAAATCGCTATTTCCGAATCGCAATATTGTTACATGGCCAATTGCGACTCGGAAATAGCGATTTCTTAAAAATCGCTATTTGCGATTCGCAAACTCCAGTTTTCATACATATGGCCCTTAATGTGTAAAGAAATGGTACTTGACAAGTCAGTGAATTCACAGTGGTATCTGATCCTTGCGTTTCTAAGGTTAGCGGCAGCTCTTAGTACTATTGCCTAACCTCCCTTCATTCACAATGGTTCTGGAGAACTGCTGTAACAGTGGCTCACTTTACTTCCATGCAGGGGCTTCCCTACAGCTCCTTTTCTCCTTGAACGCTTAGCAGTGACTACAGAGACGGTCACTGAACATGAGGAATCTGCGTTCCGGTGGCTCAACTGAACCTGCTGCTGGCCAACAAGTCATTCCTTCCCTGTGGCCCATGCCCGTTTCCCCTGAGGACCCATTCTCAGGCTGGGGAGCCTCAGGTTTTACCTTGTCCACGCCCTTCTCCAGGAAACAAGTATATGCATGACCTCTATCCTCAGACTCTGTGACAGAAAGACTCGACTTTTGATATTCTCTCAGCATGTATTTACACAATTACGTTTCCACAGGTGTTCACGAGTTGTATAGAGATGAGTGCAATTATTCACCACTGACTAATTTCATGCACAGTGCTTGCAGCATCCTTCACCCAGCTCAGCAGTTCATCATGCTCCCTCAGTCATGCAAATTAATGGAGCCGACATGGTCCTCAGACACACTTATGAGCTGTGCCTGTAGTTACCCACAGATCTTTTTAATATTTGGCCTTTTGCACGTCGTCCTCCAGTTAACTAGATTCTGAAGAAAGCAGCTACGAATAGCACCAGAGACATTTGGATCAATAAAGCATCCTTGCTCCCAGTGAGTGTTTCATGCCACGTTACAGGAAATCTTCCCTCCCAGATGTGGTAGATCAATTATTGGAGGCCACTGATGAGGTACGATCACTCATACTTACTTTCTTGGACCTCTCCTCTCCCTTCGATGCTGGGGATTGAAGTACACTGTGGGGAAGAAGGGACTGCTGCTCCCTTTAAGAAACAAAAAGGAATGAACTATGGCCAGTAACTGAGGCTGGATATATGATCCCACAGCGCCTCATCTTTCCCTGCAGCCGTGTAACGCCATATATTAAGCACTTTTAATTCTCATCATACGTTATAAGCTGATTTCCCCTCCATAGGCAGACGATGATCAAACCGTCCTAAAAACCTCTGAGGGTGAAACATTATGATGATCTTGTTGGCAAGAAATCGAATTGTGGCTGCACCAAAGCTAGTTGGAGTTGAAAGCCACTAAAACTGGAGTTATATATTTTAGCACCAAGTCATGCTTCTTGAACTATAACCAACCATACTGACATCTTGAATTCGTGTTTCAACCAAAAATGATCTCGGCTCACAACTAAATAAAACTGTTTTTTGGTTTGGACAAAACTCTTTCCATAGATTTTCATTACAAATATATTGCCATCATTTCTTCTACAATCTTTCATGACTGACATAAGTTTTCCCATAAAACTAACCATCCTCAACGGGCCTGTGGTTCACTCCTGGCTTCACGTCACTGATGCATTGTACGTGGGCACTCCCAAAGGTGCATAAGAAATAAAAACCTGCCCCAAGACTTTGTTTCATTACCCTCTTGAGTAAAAGGGAGCAAGCACAGAGAGCTCTCATTTTTTTTTTTAGAATATATTTTTATTAACATTTTGCTATTACAACGTTACATATTTATTCATTTCACATGCACTTTTATATCTGCTTCTTATTTTGTACTTTTTCGCTTATTGCTCAATCTTTATTAACAGTCGTTTTATTTCTCTTTATTCAACCCGTTACTCTTTTACTTATTCAATCACTTTTCTTTGTTACAGCTCTTTGTTCTGCATAAGCAATAGTCAAGCAACAGGTTTAAACCCCTTCTTCCTTGTAACTTGGAATAATGATATAGAGGGTTAGGTGCCACCCAATTGGGTGTGGGAGGAAGGAGGAAGAGGCGGGAATAAAAAAGAACAGGCCACACAGGGCCAACCATGCGGCTATGTGCAAATGATTTTTATAGTTGTTGAACTGAAGGTGCTATGTCAGATCCACTTTTTATTTTAATTTTAAGCAGGGGGTGATATCGACCCAGGGCGCAGGGACGCGCCGTGTAGGCGGAGGGGCACGCACACTGCCTATCATGTTCGATGGCGAGGTGGGGATCCACGGCCCAGCTGTCTTCAGGCCTCTACACTTAATGAAAGCCACGTGGAGGTCGGGTTTGTTCTGGGCGCCTATCTATGTGCTACAATCGCCTGGCTCCGACCTCGGCGTGGGTTGGGAGTCGCTGGTTTCTCTTGCTGGGTTCACCAATCTCCTAGTTATACTCTCCCAATTCGTCACTAAGTTCTCCCACCCCGGAGCTATGGGAACCCGGCGGATACTCCTGGCTTCTTCTGCTTTTAGGACCTGTAATTCAGCTCTAGCCCACGTTAATGTATCATTCTCCCAGACAGTCAGTAAAGGACAACCCGCAGCTTTCCAGCCCCTCGAGATTAGTCTCTTATATAGTGCCAGGGTGAGGTCCAAAAAGCGCCCCTTCACTTTTCCACGGAGTGCCGTTGGTCCAAGGCCCAGCAAGCACATCTCGGGGCTGGGTCTTAACTCAACCTCAAGCAATTCAGTTAAGGTAGTCAACATTTCCTTCCAGCCAGTCTGGATCACCGGGCAAGTCCAAACCATGTGGTCGAAATTCGCCCCACCCCCCCCGCACCTCGGGCAGGTCGCTGGAGATCCACCGTATATACGGAACAGCCTGTGGGGTGTGAGGTATGTTCTATGCAGGTAATTATATTGAAGGTACCTTAAGCGTGTATTACGGGACACCATCCGGGGGTAAGCCAGTATCTTTTTCCACTCTGAGTCTGTGAGTTCTCGACCAACCGTGCCCTCCCAGCCTCCTCTCAGTGAACGTAGGGGGTCTAAAGCTGCCTCAACCTGGGACCGATATATCTTGGTGATGAGACGTGTTTCCTCACCTAATGTCATCAGTGAGTGCAAGACCCCGTGTGTGTCAGGTTCCGCATTTGCCGTGTCCCAGTGAGCCCTAAGGGTATGTACCAGTCTCCCGTACAGTAGAAACTGTCCACCGGGAACACCCTCTTCCATCAAGTCAACAAATCCCCTCAGGACTCCCTCTTTGAAAAGTCCTCCCACTACTTCTATTCCCGCTGCTAGCCAATGACTGAGTCCCATACTTCCCGGCCCCCTCCCCCTGGGTTCTATAGCAAGTACTGCCAGCGGCAGAGCTGGAGAATACGGGTGACCAACTCCTACTCTTTTCGTGCATCTTTTCCAACATCCTATTGCCACTTTTATCATTATGTTGTTCCCAGGGAGAGTTATCTTCCTGTTTGCCATGTTTGCCGCAATCCACGCCGTATCAATCACTCCTTGGGCCGTATATAAATCCAATTGGCCCCGACCCGTAAGCCACCCGGCTATCCACTGCAATTGGGATGCAAGGTAATATGCCTCAAAGTCAGGTGCCCCCAGGCCTCCCGCTTGGGGAGGCCTGCAGATGGTCACGAGAGTGGTACGTCTTCGCCCACTATCCCAAATTAGTTCTCTAAGCAATGTGTTCAGATCACGGAACCATGCCCGGGGTATTAGCAGCGGTAAATTGGCAAAGTAATAGAGCAGTCGGGGGAGCATGATCATTTTGGATAGCGCCACTCTAGCCATCACTGACAATTTTAAAGAGCGCCAGAATGTTACTGATGATCTCAGCGAACGAAGCACTCCACCTAGGTTACCCTCTCTTAGGTCAGCCATACCATGGTAGATCTGGATCCCCAAGTATCTAAATGTACGCGGAGCCCATTTCAGGTCCACCGGGCACGCTATGGGGCGACCATATCCAGACGTCAGGGGGAACACATATGTTTTATTACGGTTAAGTCTTAATCCTGATACTAAACCAAATTCCTCAAGTACGTTCAGGGCCCAGGGGAGTCCACTCGCCCCGTCTCTAAGGTATATCAAAATGTCGTCTGCATATAGCGAGATAATGTGATCCCCTGGTCCCCACCGAATCCCTCTGCCCGCTCCTTCACCTCGCACCCACGCCGCTAAGGGTTCCATCGCCAACGCGAACAACAATGGGGACAGGGGGCATCCCTGTCTAGTTCCCCGATGCACTGGGTAAGCAGCTGAGACCGTCCTACCCGTCTTGACCCTTGCCAATGGGGACGAATATAACAGGTCCACCCAGGCAACCCAGCCACCACCCAGGCCCATTTTTAACATTGTCGCCCTCAAGTAATCCCATCTGATCGAGTCGAAGGCCTTTTCAAAGTCCACAGCTAGCAAGGTCCCGGCTGGTGGCTTCGCCTCATCAGGCATATGCATTATAGAGAAAATCCGCCTAAGATTCAAGGAGGTGCTGCGACCAGGAATAAAACCATTCTGGTCAGGGTGCACCAGGGTCGGCATAAGGGGCAGTAACCGATTAGCTAGTATCTTACTCAAGATCTTAAAGTCGCTATTTAGCATTGATAGTGGTCTAAATTCTGTTACCGATGGATCACTAATGTTTGTTTTTGGGAGCGGCACAACCAATGCTTCACGGAGCGTGGAAGGGAGCACCCCATTCTTTACCGCCTCCATATACATTTCCTTCAGTCTGGGAGTTAATAAGGATTTATACTTTTTATAAAAATCCATCGGAAGACCATCTGTGCCCGGGGTCTTCCCAGGAGCCAGCTGCGTGATTGCTTCGTTTATCTCTTCTGCAGTCACTGGACCCCCCAGGCCGGCCCCGTCCTCCGGGCTCAAAGCCGGCAGAGACATCCGAGTTAGGAAACCATCAAGGATCCCCACCTCCAAGTCTGTGGGCTTCCTATACAAGTACGTATAATAATCTTTGAATGCGTCGTTAATGGATTCTGGACTAATTCTGCGTGTCCCACCCCTGTCCAATACACTTGCAATAGGACCACTATCACCATTCGGGCGCACTAGCCATGCCAAAAGTCTACCGGATCTCCCCTCCTCTGATTGCATGGATACCAAGTATCTTTGCACACTGTGGCATCTAAGACGCTCTTCTATTCGGGAGTGCTCCCTACGCGCACTCTCGTACACTTCATCCGCTTGTCTTGTGGGGCCCTGTCTCAACTCCCCCTCGTGGATGACCTTCTCCAGTGCGTTTAATTCTCTCTCAAGTGTACGTTTTATCCCCACTGACTGTCCCAGACAATGACCCCGCGTCCCCACCTTGAGTGTCTCCCACTCTATGCCTCTGGAGGAAGTGGATCCCCGGTTATCCTCTATGTGTTCCTCTAAGTAGCTTTGTACCCCCTCCCTGTACGCTTGGTCCTCCAAGGCCGACGGAAGCATTCTCCATGCCGGTATAGGAGGTCTGTCCCGAGATACATTCAATGTCATCAATAGAGGATTATGATCAGATATTGTGCGGGCAAGGTACTCCGCGTGGGTCATATTTCGGGCCAGCCCTGCTGTGCAAACTATTCTGTCGATTCTAGTATGTACCTGGTGGAGGCCCGAGTAAAACGAATAATCCCTGGCAACAGGGTGTTGTAGCCGCCAAGCATCCACCAGTCCCCAGGCGTCCAGCCACTCTGCTAGTTTTTTTGCTGCTTTAATTGATGTTGCTCCCTGCAGTGGGGGGTTAGACCTATCTAGGTCGATATCAAGCACTGCGTTAAAGTCTCCTCCTATTAGTACTTCCCCCGTGCATTGACGAGTGAGATGCCCAGACAGGCCCGTCATGAATAATGCTTGTTCCTGGTTGGGGGCGTATATACAACTCAGGGTCAACTGGAGCCCCTGTAGTTTCCCTTCTAGAATGACAAATCTTCCCTCCCTGTCTATGTTGGAGGAATCTAGCACAAATGGAACTCCCGCTCTAATCCAAATTAGGGTTCCTCTTGCGTAAGCTGAATATTCTGTGGCAAATACCTGACCCCTCCATCTCCTCCGTAATTTCTCCCCCTCTCCGGGCGCGAGGTGAGTCTCCTGTAGCATAGCTATATGCACCCCTCTTCTTTTTAAAAAGGAAAGAATTCTATGTCGCTTACTCGGAGTGCCCATCCCCCTAACGTTCCAGGTCATAGTGTTGTAGCCCCCCATCGTATTCTTAGAACCCGTTGTACATGGAGTCTACGCGCCCCCGGCCCCGGCCAAGCCCCCCAGAAGCTTGCACCTTCATTATGATCAGCCCACATCGCACATATAGCCGGTATAACTAATAACAAAAAAACCCAACTCCCCTTCCCCAGGGCGCCTCCAAAACTGTAGGCTGCCCAGTAAGTCCTACAACACTGCAGATCACACAAACACATCAAGTCAATACTCGCCGGTCAGGGTTGACAGGCGAGAAACAGGTCCGGGGGGGCGGCCAGGTCCGGAGGGGCCACCGTACTTCTTATCTTGACTCGCCTTTCAGCGCCGGTGCGGGTTCTGTTTAGATCAGTTCATCAGCCGTTTGTGGGGTTACCTCCGGCGCACTAGTCGATCCCCCAGAGCCCTCGGGCGAGGACACCACTATGTCTTCTGATTCCTCTTCAGAGACCGCCGGCGGAGACGATTCCACTCCCATCTTGGCTGCCGCTTTTAGGGCTTCTCTCTTTCCAGTCTCCCTTTGTGCCTGCGTGGGTGCTAGCCGTCGGCCGCCCCCTGGCCTTCTCCCTCTCAGGGCCCGCCGGGACCCCCCCCCACCGCGGCCCCCCGGCGCAGGCCGCGCCGGGCCCGACCCCGAGCTCTCAAGCCACTCCCATGCCTCCTCCGGAGTCTGGAGGAAAGTGGTTTTCCCCTCCACAATCACTCGTAGTCTTGCTGGATAGAGCAATGAGTACTGTATCCCTTCTTCTCGTAAAGTTCTTTTAACGGCCAGGAAGGAGGCACGCTTGTTTTGGACCTCCAAGGTGAAGTCAGGGAACAGTGTTGCTTCGCCATTGGCCACTTTAAACGGACCCAATTCCCTGGCTTTCTGCAGGAGGATGTCTCTGTCACTATAGTGCAGGAGTTTAGCAATTACAGCCCGGGGCGGTCTGCCAGGGGCAAGCGGTCTAGCCGGCACCCGGTGTGCACGTTCCAATGAATAAAAGGGGGTCAGGCATCCTGGTGCCACAACCGTACTTAGCCATTTCTCCAGAAACTCCACCATGTTAGTCCCCTCGACCCCCTCAGGGAGACCCACCACGCGAATATTGTTTCTCCTGTTTCTGCCCTCTGCGTCCTCAGCTCGCCGTTCGAGCTTCGCCACTCTATCTGCCAGAGAGGTCACCTCCGCTGATACTTCTGCTTGTTTTGGAACAACTTCCTCTAGTGTTGCTTCTGCCTCCTTTACTCTGTCGGCCAATTTGTGGTGGTCGGCTCTCAATAGCCCAACCTCTATCGCCACCTGATTAATGTCACGCTGTAGAGTGGATTTGGTGTCCTCAATGGCACCCAGTATCTTGTCCAGGGTGTCCTGAACCTTGGTTTGTGACTGGCTCTGTGTGGTCAGCTCGTTGTCCGCCATTGGTATCAGTGTCATGGGTTCCATGGCTTTGTTCTTGTGTCTGCCCTTGGAGGGCATTGGATATGCAGAGGAGGGCGTCTCAGCGAGGCCGGCGAGCTGCGCAGGTAATTATGCTGCCTGCTGTTGGCCTGCTCGTTCACCCAATCTGTTGCCGTCAAGATCTCAGGTTCTGGTCGCTCTAGGAGGAGTCTCAGCCACCAAGCCAGTCATCTCCAGCTCGTTGGGCCACAGTAAGCAGGTGCGCCCAGGATCCTCGATGTCGCCGTGTAGCTCGCCTCCGCCGAGCGTCCCCACCAGCGGCGCAGTCGGTAACAAGGTGGTTTGGATCGGGTCGGGGGTGGCGCCTCCCCCAAGACCGCGCCGCCCTGCGCGGGAGGGGCAGCCGCGGCAGGCCCCCAAGGCCGCGCCGTCTCCAGCAGCCAGGAGGGACCCCAACCCCGGGCAACAATGGTGCGCAGTCTCAAATTTCGGATGATAACAGCAATCAGCACGGGGCGGACCCTCGCCGCCACACACCGCGACGGGCGATCAGCGTCCAACTTGAACCGTCCTAGGCACAGGGGGCCCCCCCGCCACCATACAGGGGGCACCCGGGCAACGGCAGTCGTACGGCCCCCAGGGGGCACAGGAGAAGCGGGCTCCCTATCAGTCCTCCTCGGGGCGCCTCTTGTCCCCTTGTCTCCTCACCGTCCGTGCCCCCGCAGCCGGGAAGCACCAGGCCCCGTCTCCCGGGTGGGAGGCCAATTTCACTCCGTCCGGCGTCCCCACTCGGCACTCCGATCTGCCCCTCACACCTCGGGGCGGGCCCGCGCACAGCCTCCGCGCCCAGCGCGGCACGCCACATGTCCCAGGACCGCGGCCGCAGCCCGCCAGCAGGCCCCCGGGCACGATCCCCGCCGGGCCACACGAATCCGCAGGGGGCCACCCCCGGGGCAACGGCCCCTCGCCAGTGGCCCCACCCGCAATCGCCGCTCACCTCCTCCTTCGCTCCGAGCCAGCGGCACCTCAATTCAGCGCGGGGCGGCCCCGCCCGTCAGCTAGGCCGCAGCCGCTCCGCAGCCCCGATCGGCCCCGGGAACCCAGGCGCTCACCCCGGGGGCCAAGCCGCGCCGCCACCGTCTCCCCACGTCTTCAGCAGTCGTTCCGCTCCACTTTGAGCGCGACACTGCCCGCCCCAGCGCGTCTAGGCATACGTTTGAAGTCGGCCCCTCCGGAGCCGAGCGGTTAAGCGTGCGCCATGCTCAGCTCCGTGGCCACTCCTGCACAGAGAGCTCTCATAAAGCACCTTTGGATCCCCGCAGAGACCAGACTTAAGCCACAACTACCCCCAGACATGCATTTACGCACTCATGATATACACATCCACTGCACTGTCTATTTCTAATTTACAGCCAGAGCTCAGCTCACACGTACAGTCCCAAAAGCAATGCATGGGAGCTAACTTCACTCATTATTGGAGACTGGCACTTATTGTTTTCCGATTGAATACTTTCTGTGAGCAAGAGAGGGAGAAACAGACAAAGTGGAAAGACTGTGTAACAGAAAGATGGAAAAACCATCATAAAGGTAGAAAGCAGGAACCTGCACGAGTGAGCTAAAGGGCCAGGACGTGTCTTGTAGTGGATTACAGAGGCATGAGGTGTATTTAAGACTCACCAGCCCTGGTATTCGGTCCATGACATTTAGTTGCACTGGCCCTGGACTGTTGAGCGGAACTTTGGTCCCCAGCAGTAATTATTTTATAAATTATGCACTGCCCAAAAGACCAACAATCCTTTCCCAGCTCTTTAAGCATTCCACACATACCAAGAAAGAGACATGGACATTTCAAAGTTGACAGTCCACAGAGGGTAAAGCATCTTCATCAGCGAGCTCTGGTCTACAACTCTGCCCTGCGTGCAACTATGCACTGTCATGACTGTGATGTACACTATGAAAGTGTGAACACCTCTCCCTTGGGATGCTAGAAACTTTTGAATTTTTGTTTTCTTGATGATTATCACAACGTTATATGTTGATGGACTGTATTACCCTGTTAGGAATGCCACAGTTCAGCAAGGAAACCAGGTTCAAAGGATTTGAAGGTTAGTCTTACAATCTCCCTGAATGGATGTCTCCAGAGGTAAATGACTGTATACAGCGCCAAGTGAGAGTCCCGTACAGGTACAAAATGGGCACAGGTTAAGGGAAGGGAGAGAAGATAGAACTCACCTGCAGTGTTCCATCACAGGAGGGACCTCTCAGCACTCGTGCAGATAACCACGGTATCTGAGTAACGTTGGGGCCTGAGCTGTTCCTTAAGTTAACGAGTATTATAACGCCACTAATGAATAAATTAGCCCAGAACACAACATATATGCAGTGCAAAGTTGTTAAGTGACTTGTCAGTTCCTTCAGAAGAATAAACAATTCTGAACCCCAGCAAGTACCATGAGATACTCCAGGACCTGAAGGGAATAGGCACTATAGATGCCATCAGACCACTGCCACGCAGTCCAGAAATTCAGAATCTTTGTAGGCAAGCTTTCTAACTGCCTTCCTTTTACAAAGTATGATGAATGTCCGTCAGACTGAGCAAAGGCCAGCCTCACAGACACTCGTCAGGTCAGGGTCAGGCAGCCAGGCAGTGGCGTCACGAAACTGGAGGGTGCCTCCCTCCCAATTCACTCAGGCCAAGTGCTGTGCAGAGGGAGGCCCCTGGAGCTCAGGGCACCCCTGCACCACAAGGGCTGTGGGGGCCTTTGTTATACCACTGCAGCTAGGCACTTTAATGTACCAAGGCGCAGGCCCCTGGCATCCTGAGCCAAGTTTTGTGGGGCTGAAGACTTCACAGCCCTCAGTTCTCATGACAGAATCAGACCTGTGCTCTTCAGGTTTAAGCCTCAAAGTGCCCAGGGCTGACTGTCTATTAATGTCGGCTTGTCACAGAGTGGGGTGAGGCCAGCAAGTCTCACTGACCCCATACCACTTTGAGAGGAGTTGCCATCCCATCAATGACAAGTCTGACCCACCAGTGACAAGGCCAGCCAACCCTCTAATGACAGTCAGCCAATGAGAGGAGGAGATGGGATCTTCTGTGCAGCCTTCCCAATCTCCAAAGCCTTTCTCTTTCCCGCTGTCACTCGGTAAGTGTTGTTGAATTTGGATGCATGTCTGTATCTATGTATCAGTGTATGTGTATTTGCACATGTGCCGTGAATCGATCTGTATAAGAGCTTATGAATTGTGGGTGCATGTGGTGCGCCTGTGCATAAATGGGTGTGAGTGTGCATGTGGATGGGTGGGTGTGGGTATATGTGTGCAGTTGAAAGTGGATGGGTGAGTGTGCACTTCTGTACCTCTCCCACTGCTCTTCCACGTTGCGGGCTGCCACTGAAGTTAATGGGTAAGAAAGGCTCTGAATTCTCAAGAATAGGGGAAGGAAAATATATACATGAACTGAGAAAGGGAACCCAAAAACAATAAAAGTGGGGAGCGCAAAGCCAGTGGCAAACAAAACAAGACAATACCCCTACAACAAACGCAAAGGTGCAAGGCATCATCTTCCTAGTTCTGGCTGTATTTATTGGAACCTAGAACCAGTATGAGTGCTGTTCTGCCCATACTGCCTTGCCCGTGACAGAACATGTCTCCAGCTTTGCTTATGTATTACCCTGCTGCCGAGGGCTGATCCTCCGTATTCTCCAGCCTCTCTTAAGAACTCAATCGTTTGTTTCCATCCTGTATCTTGCTGAACCCATTTCTTCTCTTTTGTGTTCTTCTAAATGAAAATCTGGGATAAATATTTACAGGGAAGCCAGGAACTACATGGAGGTGATTTAGGCAATATCAGTGGCTATAGCCGGTCAGTGAAATGAATAGTCATGTCATTTCTTGTGACGCAATTAGGATCAAAGGTCATGGGAAGTCACTTCCTGTTATGCCACCAGGAGACCGAAGAGCGTAGTATGCCGCGCCTGCTATTCCTATGTTTTGACAAAAAGGATGTAAATGATGAACTAAGAAATTGTCGAGCGTTCTTGGACAGCATCGCCTTTGGGATAGTGGTGTTTTTGTTCTCTGTTTACTGTCCCCAGAGTACATCTTAAACAGCAAGACCTTCAAACGGGGTTAATGTTCCTGCCTCAGATCTGCAGTGCGATACAAAAAGAAGAATTCTGATGACATTTCCATAGCATATCTACCATGCTATAAAAAGACTTCGAAGGCTGGCTATTTGTGGAGCACGGTTACCATTGACCAGAAGGACATGGTAGCAGGGCCTGGTGTCCCTTTCACATAAGAGCAGTAAATTAGCTGCGATGTTTTACCTCCACTGGCCAAGATAGTGTTGGCTTTGTCGCCGGGTCCTGAGTTCTTTACACTAGGCCAGCCTGAGCCACAGCTCCTTCCCCAGCTCTGCTTTCTGTTGTGCTTCTGTTGCTGTGGAAATTGTGAGCTCACGTTTGACTAAATAAAAATCTACAAATTACCCTGTCAGATGACCTCATTCTCGGGAGCCAGATTTACAGACCCTGGTGTGACTGGAAGGAAAAGTGTGAAAGCTGCTGGAATGCTGTCTCTATGCAGGAATGTTATTCTTGGACCCTTCGTCTAAGACTTGCACCAAGGAGGGGGCCAGCACGCCACAGCCTCACGCCATCCCCCAAGGCCTTCCGTACTTCAAGGCGGTTTGTGATGTCATGGCTGACAATGGGGATACTTGTGTGCCCGTGTGTTTCTATAGCGCTTATCTAGTCAAAGGCACTTCAAGGTTTCTTGCAGCTGATTCAAACGCGACAAGATGGCAATATGAGCGAGTACACTTCCACAGCCTGTTAACTGATCAACCTCGACACGTTTCAGGGGTAATACTTCTTTTTCAAATAGCATGTATCACAGGTGAGTAGTCTGCTTCTTGGCACTCCAGAATTTGGCAGATTCATTAACCGATGGACAGGTAGCTAAAGTGCTTTTCTCGGGGCCACATAATTTAATCAAGTGTTAAGGTTAGCATGGGATCAGAATTTAGGATTCTTGTTTATATTAACAGACATTTATCCACTAGAATAGCTCCGCTTCCGTCTACAGAGATTAGGTCATGTGGGAAGTTCAACTCGCTTGATTAAACTACCAAACTATTACAGAAGTCCTGCAACATTCAGCAGTCTGATTAACAGGTTCGAGATGTAACCTTTGAACCATATAATGTCATTAGCTGATTTAGGAAGGCGTTTGTCTAAAGTTCCCTCATTCAATGCTTGTTGGATAGTTCAATAGGCACCTGCTTGCGGGAACACATGTGTAACTTGATGGTACCGTCCTTCTCTTTCCTGATATTCCTATAAACGTTATCACTGAGGTGAGTATTATTTTGAGTTCCAAGAGACAATCTAGTTTGCAGCTTTTTCATATATATATTTACTGCTAACGAGCAGAAATTATGTGTATTAGGGCCAGATGTATCATCACGGCCCGTTGCGATTCGGAAATAGCGATTTTTAAGAAATCGCTATTTCCGACTCGCAAAGTGACATGTATCACATTTGCGAATCGGTAACAGCGATTTCTAAAAAATCGCAAATGCTATTACCGAATCGCAAATTGCGATACCAGCCCCATTCGCAGCTATGGACCCATTGGCCCATATCTGCAAATTTTTTGCATTTCCAAAATTGCGGTTTCTGAACCAGAAATCGCAATTTTGGAAATGCAAAACCCCAGGGTGCCGGGGGCCTAAGGCCCCTCTGCTGCACTCCCAAAAACATTTTTGGGGACATGTAAGGTGCACAAATGCCAAAAGGGCATGTGTGATTTACATGTACAATTTAAAAATGCATTTTAAATGCATTTTTGAATTTTGCACCAGGTTACCATCTGGTTTCTTTTCATTGTATTTTGCATGTGCAAAATGCCATTCTGCAAAAAATAGCAATTTGCGATTTTTTGCAGCATCTCCTTGCAATTTGGATTTTGCGAATCGCAAATTGCGACTTGCAAAACCAGGTCGCAACGCAAGAAATCGCAAATTTTGCAATTTCTTATTTGTGGTCTGCAAATGCCTTTCATGCATCACAGACCACTTTTTTGCACTTGCAAACGGCCGAATTTTGCGATTCGCACCATTTGCGAGTGCGAAAAAATGTCATACATCTGGCCCTTAATGTTTTAAGTGGTGTCTGAGAAGTAGGTTTGTTTGAGTCAAGGAATTAGTGAGCAAATTTACAAGTTGTCACTTTCGATTTTAATTGGGACTTTGCAGGGGTGGCCTAAATATCATTTTTAGAAAACGATGCCAAATGGTGCATTCTTGGAGTATTTGGCTAAAATGTGATACGTTTGGATATTGCGTTATAATAATTTGGGGAATGCATGAATACTTACCTCATAATGGCCTACATCTATATAGCACTTACTCTCATTTTGTAGAAAATATTTTCACAGGTAAGATTATAGAAATATTTGAGTTGTTTTGAGAAAATGTACTGCAGCTTGAATTCATTTCTAGTTAAAGAACCTGCATGTACTCAGAGAGAAACAAAAATCTGTGAATCAAATGGCAGGTTTAAAAAACACACAATTTGCGGATTTGACTAGTTGCAACAACAGTTCATCGCATAGAGTGTTGCAGAGTATAGTGGCATAGAGTGCAGTGACATTGAATTCATTGGCGTACAATGTTGCGTCATTGAATGCAGTGGCGCAGATTAGAGTGGTGCAGAGTAGAGTGGAGTGGCTTAGAGTGGTGTAGAATTCAGTGATGCAGAGGGCAGTGGCACAGAATAGAGTCGAGTAGCATAGAGTGCAGTGTCGGAGCGTGCATAGAGTTGTGTGGCATAGAGCACAGACGCATAGAGTGGTGCAGAGCAGAATAGCATAGAGTGGTGCAGAGTAGAGTGCAGTGGCATAGTGGCGTAGCATAGCGTGGAGTAGTGCAGAGTAAAGTGGCGTAGAGTTCAGTTGCACAGAGTGTATTGTTGTAGAGTAGAGTGCAGTGGCATAGACTGCAGTGACATAGAGTGCAGTTGTGTAGCATGCACTGGCATAGAGTGCAGTGGTCAAGAGTACAGTGGTATACAGTGCAGTGGCATAGAGTACATTGTTTCAGAGTAGAGTGAAGTGGCGTAGAGGGGAGTGGCACAGGGTAGATTGCAGTTGCATAGGGTGGTGTTGAGCGTAATGGCGTAGAGTAAAGTGGCATAGAGTAAAGTGGCATAGAGTGCAGTGGCAAAGAGTGCAGTATTGCAGAGTGGTGTTGATTACAGTGGAGTAGAGTGGAGTTGTGCTGAGTAGATTGGTGTGGCCTAGACTGGAATGGCATACAGTGCAGTGGTGAAGAGTGCAGTGGTGTAGAGTAGAGTGGCAAAGATTGCATTGGCATAGAGTAGAGTGGTACAGGGTAGAGTAGAGAGTTGTAGCATGAAGTGGAAGAGTGCAGTGGTGTAGAGTGGAGTGGTGCTGAGTGCAGTGGTGTGACGTGGTGCAGAGTAGAGTGGAGTGGCATAGAGTGGAGTATTCATGGTGTAGTAGCAGCACACTGCCATACAGACAACATAATTTAATTGAAATGGCCATTACATTTGCACAGACATACAGTTTTACTAATAAAACTATACAGTGCACGGACAAAATTGTGTGGAAATTGCATCACCTAGTGTCTTGATTAGTTTTGATCATGTTAAAGTATTTGTTTCCAACACACTTCAGAAATAACAAAACATTGTGCTTCATTTGTGATCCTAATTCTGATATATTCTGTAATACTTGCACATTTCATTTAAATGTTGTTGTGTGCTAGAACAAAATCTCTTTCCTACCCACAGCATCCAGCAAGATTGTCACATAAAATCCTCTTAGATGTTGCAGAAAGAAAAGTAAATAAGCACCCTTGGAAGTCAGCGTCTGACATTTGACCTTGTTGTTTGCATGCACTGCAAATGTGACGAGATAACAAGATTTACAGGCCTGTTTACAGAAAGGGAGCACTTGGAAGAATACTGTAAATAAGGTTTGGGCAAGGAAAGGTAAGAACTCAAGCTGGACAGCCTGAAACAAATTAGGCCAGCAAATGGAAAGCAAGAAAATATGAGTTACAAACCACAAAGCCAATGTAAGGCAATTGGCAGAATGCATTCCTAAGTCAGCTTTCTGAATGTCCCCAAGATATCTTTAGCAAACTGCCAGCTACACTGTCTGGTAAGCTACGACCCAAGGATTTTGGCCTTGTGTATTGTAACTGGTGCTCATGTAAAGAACTCCAATACCTGTGGTTCGAGTTCGTGCTATGTATAAAAATGCAAAAAAGTAATATGTGAATGAAATGAATCAGGAATGGGTGTTATGCCTATTACATTTTATTTGCATGCAGAATGTCAGTTGAGGGCAAAGTCAGCCTACCTACTCCTAATTTATCATAGAGCCTTTAATAGCTTAGAGCATGAGTGAAGTCACCACATCCTGTTAGAACAGAGAAGTAGGATCATTATGTTTATTCAGAAACTTCAGCAAAATGTAGAGATTCCTCTTTTCCAGAATACCAACAAATTAAATATATCTACAGGGATTCCAAAGAGGGAAGGACCAAGGGGTTAGCAATTTGATGGGAAAGGGAATTAATCATGAAATACACGATTTTTGTATCCAGAGACACTGATGCAAAAAGGTAAGATATTATTTTCAACATACTAACAACATGGCACCAGTCAAAAAAGTATTTGTCTGTTCAGAGCATAGATAGTAAACTATTGGCAAGTGCATACAGGAGGAAAAGCTACAAATTGCTACACCAAATGTAAACAGCTCAAGCAAGAATACTGCAACCATGGACCTACCCTGGTTCAAAAAGAAGTATTGGTCATGTAGGGTTGGCAAAAGATGAAGCCATTGCACCTGATTAAGAAAAGGTATTTAAAAAGGACTTCATTCATTCTGTTAAGTCGAATGCATAGAAGTCAGATCTATTTAGAGCTGCAAAGGATGCAGCACATACATAGAGAACTATGAAATAACTTTAGAAATAGTGGCACAATTAACATATCGCACCAGACTAATAAAAGGAAGTATTTGTGATGCTTACCTATTTACTTGAAAATACTTTACCAATATTTCTTTTATATTTCAAAATTGGAAAGTGTTCTGCAAACTTATGAATAAGGAGGAAACACTTTATAACCATATTAAGAAGTTAATATAGCATCGACTCTTTTAGTGCACCGTTAGTATTCTACACAATCAAGAACAAGTATTATACTAACCTTTATAAGATTCATTAAACGTTTTGAACACTTCAGGGTAAACCTATAGTGCAGATTTGATCAGAATAAACTGACATAGTCAATCAATGAATTAATCGATCCATCAAAGAGACACTTTAGTCAAATTGCCTCCCTCGGGCCTGCTAAGTACTATACAATAAGATCTAATAAAACTGTATACAATAAAATGAAACCCTTTATATTCGATCTGTACCTCAAATACTAGTTCAAAAAACCGTAGAGAGGCCTGTGTTGAAACAAAAAGACAAATTGATTACCTCACACGTCCTGCTGCCATAATGAAAAGATGACAACAGTCGTTGACAATCACCTACACAGGATGTGGAGAGATGAGACGACCCCACCTCAAGTATTCTCCTGTGCAGTTAGCTGTTGGTTGAAAGCTGATTATGAACCTCCCTTCTTTGGGTCAGTATAACAGTACTTTTAATAGCTTAACATTCTGCTTTCAGTGTAAGTGTGTGTTTATCTAGGCAAGTAGTATCAAACCCATAATCAAACTAAACCCTCTTAGTAGCTCTCAGTTTGCTTAAAGAAGGCACTTTCTTTGAGGCCACAAAATTGAATTCTAAAAGTGAAATCTGTATTTTGAGATTTTGAGATACTCCGTGGTAATAGCACGGGGAAGGTCCCTCGATGAAGGAAGAAATTGAGAATATGATTACATCTGTCTAGATAAAAGAGGGTGCAATACCACAGGGAACATGGAGCTGACCCTAGAATTCTTTTCCCCATTATACTGAAAAGATGAACAATGCACCATACTTCTGTATATTTGCAGCCCTTACAGTCCCCAATTACCTTACCATGACAGGCATATGTCTTATTAACCGCTGATTTTCCATAGCGCTACATAAAATGGCCTAAGGAATATTGGGTAAGGAATTCAGTTATCTCAAGTACCCCAGTGTGAAAAACAATTGTTGGTTTGTTGTGACTTACCTCTCATTCAGTGAACAAATTAATGCCAAGGCAAAGATCACTACTTTTCTGCTCATAGTGTTGAGAACGTTTTTATCTCTATTACATCTGGACCATAACAATGAGCTCATAAGAGTCCGGTCTAGGCTGGACTACTGAAAAGTAAACTAGATCAGCACTCCAAAAAAGCCAAGCAGTAGGACTGTCTCAATATAATGAAACTTGACTACATATCTCCAACCATGACTTCCAGTGGAACAAGGGATAAGATTCAAACGTATGAGCCCAGGTTTCATTTAGTTCGAAAAGATACCTGGAGGTCATCCAAGCTGTGAGCTCTCCCAACACACTAGGCCTTGACCTCCGGTACAGCAATGAACATTTGTCTTCCCACCTACAAATACAAGAGTAAACCACTAGAACTTGCTGGATCCTCGTCTGAGATTAACAGCCACCTTAAAATGTTTCCAAAAGGCTCGGAAATCCTATTTTTTCAAAGAGACATTCAAAATCATAATCAACCGTCTTTGTTCCCCTTGTTTTTAGGTCTTGCTTAGCACACAGCTTAAGCTGTCTGGCTGTGAAAGACCTTTTGTAAGCTTACCAAAAATGTACAGTCGGCTTAGAGCCTACTGTGTGCTTACTATTAGTTGGCTTTATTACCAATTTGCTTTCTTCTTATTCTGTATCTTGCCTTCTTCTTGTGTTTGTCCAACTACTGGAGAATAGCCTCTTTACCATCCTTTTGATTGGCTGACTTGTATCCTTCTACCACTCACTTTTCAGGAACCATTTTGTTTCTTTTTGGTTAAGCACTCTTTGAGAGTGCATGTGTTTCCCTTTCTCTATCTCATGTACTTCTCTCGTTAAGCAGTCCAAGAGAGTGCCCGTGTTTTCTAACTCATTCTCAAGAGCATCTTCCCCGGCAACGCTACCTGTTTCTTTGCACTTTCGTTTTTTTTTTTTACGATGGGGCATAGATTTGGCTAAAAACATTGGAATATCCAATAGTTCTACAAAACGAACAATGCATGTTTGGTTAAAGCGTGACAGCATAGCTGTCTGCAGTACCTATTGTTAAAATTTCTTTGAAATATTAATTGAGAGAGCTTTTGGCTCCACGCACAGGAGTATGTCCCTCTCACAAAAATGGTATTGGATGTTCGGTTTCTTATTCTGCCTCTTATGGAATGCTCGCTTTGACGCCTGCTTTATTTGTGCTCCAAATATTCAATTTTTTTTCCAGCCTCTTCCTATTGAATGTAAAAATTTAAATTAAATATTGCAAAAAAGTGTAGTTTTTCCAGTTTTTCACCTGCGATTAAAAAAGTGGTTCTTTGCTTACCTTCTCGGAATAACCTGAGGTTTGGTTTTTGCATAATTATGTATCACATCGCTTTCAATGATGAAAATACAAAGGTGGTCATTATAACCCTGGTGGTCGGTGTTAAAGCGGCGGTAAAACCACCAACAGGCCGGCGGGAAAAAAAATGGAATTATGACCGCGGCGGAAACCGCCAACATAGACAGCCACTTTAACACTCCGACTGCCACGGCGGTACAAACAAACACCGCACGGGAACCGCCAACAGACAGGCGGAGGACAATGTACTGCTCACACTTTTACAACCCACCAATGCGCCACCTTTTCCGGGGCGGATTCACCGCGAACAAAAACACGGCAGAAACAGGACTTCAAAGGGAAAACGCTCACCTCTACACACCCCACGAGGAACCAGGACGCCATGGAACCGGAGCTCCAAATTCTGTCAGCCTTTATCTTCCTGCTCCTCTACCAGGAGCATGAACGCCGGCGGCAAAGACAACGGTGAGTACTGCACCTACAACACAGGGGAGGGGGGAGGGAAAAAACAGTGACAAACACACGCAACATACAAACCCCCCACCCCCAACATCACCCACTACAACACACACACAAGTACATGTTGATACATCACAGTTACACCCCCCAACCCCCACTGGAAGAATGCAAGGACAAAAGGAAATGAGTCGAATAATTGTGATATATTCAAAGACATGAATGAAAATATATACAAATATATACATTTATACTATATACAATTATATACACCAAGAACACAAGTCCAAGGGATTCCACCATCATAGTCCGTGGATCACTGGGCCCAAAAGGCATGGGCGAGGCCCACACAAGATACCCGAACAAGACAGAGAGAACACTGCAGGGGCATCAGTTGGAAATAAAACAGGCACCTCAGGGGGAAGGGAAGGGGGAGCACCTCAGCCGGTTGAGTGCATGACGCCAGATCCACGAGGGGGCTCCATGCCCGCAGTGCAATCCTGGGGAGTGCAAAGCCGCAGTCTCTCAAGTCTCTACAGTGGGTGGTTTGCCCACTGTTCAATCCTGGGGAATGCAAAGCCACAGTCTCTCAAGTCGATAACATTCTCCACTGGTTCTGGAGGGGGCTTTGTGCCCAGAGTGCTTCATCCTGCCAAGGACAGAGGTAGTGGATGTAAATCTCCACTGGTTCTGGAGGGGCTTTGTGCCAAGAGTGCTTCATCCTGCCAAGGACTGAGGTAGTGGATGTAAATCTCCACTGGTTCTGGAGGGGGCTTTGTGCCCAGAGTGCTTCATCCTGCCAAGGACTGAGGTAGTGGATGCCTTTCTCCACTGGTTCTGGAGGGGGCTTGGTGCCCAGAGTGCTTCATCCTGCCAAGGACAGAGGTAGTGGATGCCTTACTCCACTGGTTCTGGAGGGGGCTTTGTGCCCAGAGTGCTTCATCCTGCTCGTGGCGGTCTCAGTAGCGTCAGAGATTTTGGCGCTCATTGTCCTACGGTGCTGGTGGCGGCGGTGTCCTGTTCAGCGGTGCTAGTGGCGGCGGTGTCCTTGGCAGCGGTTCAGTTGGTGGCGGTCTTGTCCTGGCCTGCGGGGCTGCTGGCGGTCTTCTCCTGGGTAGCGGGGCTGCTGCTGGTGGTCCTGTCTGTGGCAGCGGGGCTGCTGGCAGCCTTCTCCTGGGCAGCAGGGCTGCTGCTGGCGGTCCTGGTTGTGGCAGCGGGGCTGCTGGCGGTCCTGTCTGTGGCAGCGGGGCTGCTGTCGGTCTGCTCCTGGGCAGCGGGGCTGCTGCTGTTGGTCCTGTCTGTAGCAGCGGGGCTGCTGGCGGTCTTCTCCTGGGCAGTATGGCTGCTGCTGGCGGTCTTCTCCGCCGTGCTGATCTTCCCAGACTTGCCGGTTTTACTGTGTCCCTTCCCCACCTTGGATGGTGTCGCAGCTGTCTCCACACTCCCAACTGGACCCCTGGGAGCAGCTTTGGTGGCTGATTTCTTTCCCCTCTCCCGCCGGGCACTGGCCAACTTTTGATGCTTGACAGGTGGGGGACTGTCCATGCTTTGGCTCCTTGCCACACTGGCTGCCCTGCTGCCTGGTGCACTCTATAATCCGGTGACTACTGGCACCACTGGTCCCGCCGATGTTGTGGCTGAGGTGCTAGGTTGGGACCTGTTGAGTCAGGCCCTAGGAGACTGAAGGGGTGGGGGAGGTGAGGGAAAGAGGTCAAGGTTGGACAGGAAACGTTTTTTGGACACACTGGGACGGGTAGCTGGAGGGGGTTTGGGAGTGGAGGAAGAGGTAGTGGTTGTAGGAGGTGTTTGTTTGGTGACTTTGGGTGAAGGTGCATGGGCTGGAGGGTGTCGTGAGGTGGATGGCTGTTGGGTGGGTGTGTGGCTGCGTTTGTTTACCTTGGGAGGTGGCCTCACAGACACACTGGGAGAGGACACAGGGGATGTGTGAATGGTAGTGGGGGTGGTGACTGCACGTGAGCGGGGTGTGGTGGTGTGTGTGCTGGTGATGGACGTAGTGGCTGAGGATGTAGTGCATGCAGGTGTGAGTGGAGACGAGACAGGGAGGGAGGAGGGAGACGAGGAGGAGGGGACACAGTGGAGGCAGTGGATGTTGGTTTGTCTGCATGTGTGTGATGCTTGCGTGAGTGCCTGTGGGATGTGTGGTGCTTATGTTTGCCAGAGCTTCCCTTGTGTGTTGAGGTGTGTGCATGCTAGTCTGATGGTGTGCTTGGCATAGGCTGAGGTACAGGGGTGCGGGTCTGGGTGGAGGAAGTTGGAGGGGGGAGGCTAGAGACAGGGACAATGGCTGCCATCAGTGCTGAGGCCAGAGTCTGAAAAGCTCGCTGAAGGGCTGCCTGACTAGAGTGAATGCCCTCCAGGAATGCATTTGTTTGGTGCAACTGCCTCTCTACACCCTGGATGGCATTCAAAATCGTAGACTGCCCAACAGTGAGGGACTTGAGGAGGTCAATGGCCTCCTCACTGATGGCAGCAGGGGTGATTGGGGCAGGGCCTGAGGTGCCTGGGGCGAAGGTGATGCCCACCCTCCTGAGTGAGCGGGCACAGGGCAAAAGCTGAGGGGCTGCTGGGAGGGCGGTGCTGGTAGGGGGGGGTGGCGGCTGTACCTGTAGATGCGGGGGGCACAGATGGGGCCATCACCGCAAGGGGGCTCCCATCAGAGGAGGAGTCTGTTTCGCTGGTGTCAGCTCCTGTCCCCGCCGTGGAGCTCCCCTCGCCCTCTGTCCCACTGGTGAATTCGGAGTCTGTAGTCTCGCCCTCTAGGGCCATGTGGGATGCAGCTCCCTCCTGCTCCGGTGCCACTGCTCCTCCGCCAGATGGTGCTAATGCACACAAGAACAGGGAGACCACAAAAAGGGGGGGGGAAGACAGAAGAAAGGCATGTTCAGCAGTGCATGCAATACCGCTACCGTTGGCGGACACGACAGACACAGAAGCCCCCTGCACTACGCCGCGCACTTGGGGGCCACTATATAATCCCTGGGACATGGCTTACAAGGCTATAGCCGATTTCTGCACACATGGATGTCACAGGAGCCTGACTAGGTGTAGTTGGCACTGTACACAGGTGGGGTGGGGTGCCACAGGGCCTGGCTGAAGAAGGGAACTTAACTATCAAACTCGCCCTGGCCTAAGGGAACCCATAGCCCACCTCCCCCACCCAGGCACCTCCAATGCGAGCTGAATCAGAAGAATGAGAGTGTACTCACTCCCTTGTGGCTGCTGTGATGCCCTCAAGCGCCCATCCAACTCTGGGTACGCTACCGCCAGGATCCTGAACATCAGGGGGGTCATGGTGCGATGGGCACCCCTCCCACGTTGGGAGGCCATCCCCAGCTGGGCCTCCGCCGATTTCTTGCTCCAGCGGTGAATGTCCTCCCATCTTTTCCGGGAGTGGGTGCTCCGTCTGTGGAGACCCCCAGGGTCCGGACTTGGCGATGTCCTTCTTCTGGTGGGCGCTGACCTACAGGAATTGTACAGGTGAAAAAGAGTAGTAATTACCAACTGCACCGTCACAGTCATTGACCCGCATCCCTACCCTTGCCATAACGCACATGCACTCACCGTCGTTTCATGCACGCCTCATTCCCACCCCCCAATCTTTCATCCACACCACTCCACACAGGCATTGCCCATACACCATGCTCACAGTGTACTTACCTGTTTGTCTGGAGGACCGTAGAGTAGCGTGTACTGGGGGAGGACCCCATCCACTAGCTTCTCCAACTCCTCCGTGCTAAAAGCAGGGGCCCTTTCCCCAGACACACGAGCCATTGTCTCTTCCAGACTGAGGTCACAGCAGCACTTGCAGTGTAGGTCCTCTCCTGTCGAAGATCAGGTATCGAGTGATTGAACAGAGAGAAAATGGTGGTCACGTCCACGGCTGGCGTACATCGTCATTGGCTCCTGGGACCCATAGGGTCCAATGTTAACCAATGCAGGATTGCGCTGCGGTCTTCGACCGCCTACCGCGACGGTGTACAACGCCAGCGCAGTTACCTCATATCCCCTGTCCCACCTTACAGGTCAGGCAGCCGCCATTTCAGGGGCCCACATGGCTTTATTTTTGACTGCATCACACATACCTAGGCCTTGCCTTACCACTCATACAGGCAAATTTCAATTTATGAATATGTTCAGAGTAAGCTGTGTTTCCGTACCTCTGATTTGGTTGACTCTGTGCTTGCTGTTCTCCTCCATAGGCACCATCCGCTGGGGCATCCTCCGGTGTACAGACGGCTGGTGGACCTATCGGCAATGGAGGAAAGACATGTGATTATCACCTACAGGCTTGATCATGCCACAATCCAGGAACTGTGTGCCCAGTTGGAGCCAGACCTGATGTCAGCTATCCGCCATCCCACAGAAATCCCCCCTCTAGTGCAGGTGCTGTCAGTACTCCATTTCCTAGCAAGTGGGTCTTTTCAAACAACAGTGGCCATAGAATCAGGTATGTCCCAACCTATGTTCTCAAACGTGTTGTCCAGAGTGTTGTCTGCCGTGCTGAAACACATGCAGAGCTACATCGTTTTCCCTCACGAAAATTTGCCTACAGTGAAAGGTGACTTTTATGCCCTGGGACATATCCCCAACATCATAGTTGCAATTGATGGGACACATGTGGCCTTGGTACCCCCCCCCCCCACCCTGCAGGAGTGAACAGGTGTACAGAAACCGGAAGAGTTACCATTCGATGAATGTGCAGATGGTGAGTTTGGCAGACCAGTACATCTCCCATGTGAATTCCAAATTCTCTGGCTCAGTACATGACGCTTACATCCGGCGGAATAGCAGCATCCCTTATGTGATGGGGCAACTACAGAGGCACCGGGTGTGGCTATTAGGTGACCACCTGGACCCAAATCAGTAGGAATAGTTGTCTGGGTCTGTGGATGTCCCTATGAGTTAGTGTGTGTCTAACAGTTGTCCCTCGCCATTTGCAGTTACCCCAACCTGTCATGGCTACGGACCCCAGTGAGGAATCCCAGGACATGGGCAGAGGAACGCTACAATGAGGCCCATGGGTGAACTAGGAGGATTATATAGCGGACCTTCGGCCTCCTGAAGGCCAGGTTCAGGTGCCTCCATGACAGGTGGTTCCGTATTCTACTCACCAAAGAAGGTGTGCCAGATCATCGTAGCCTGCTGTATGCTTCACAACTTGGCTTTGCGACGACAGGTGCCTTTTCTGCAGGAGGATGGTCCAGATGGAGGTGTTGTGGCAGCTGTGGAGCCTGTGGACATTGAAGACGAGGAAGCAGAAGAAGAGGACATAGACAACCGGAACACAGTGATCCAGCAATACTTCCAGTGAGACACACGTAAGAAGACAAACCTACCTGCTACATCTAATTTACATCTACTACCTCTCTACTGTCTGTCATTTTCACCCAGTGTATGGTCACTGAGTTGACACTTTCCCTTACGATTTCACAGATGTGGTCCCACTGTGTGACATCTGCTTCGTTTCCTCATGGACTAGAGCTGTGTGACATAGGTATGTTGACATTACATTTGAAAGAGCATTTTGGCACTGTAATTGCTAATACAATATTTCGAAATCACAGACAGACTCCAGATTGTTTTGTGCTGTAAGGGTGTTTATTTAAGTGCTCAATATTGGAGGGGGTTGTAAAATGGTGAGGGGTGATGGCAGAGGAATGTCCATGGCAGAGTCCAGTCTATTAGTCTCACAGGTGCATTGTCCAAAGGGGCACAGGAAGTGGAGCTGGGGCAGTTTAAGTATGGACAGGGTGACAAGGTGGGACAGAAGGATGACAATTAGGGTGGTCTCATTTCTTGGTGGGTGTCTTGGCATCGTTCTCTGTCTTTATCCTGGATCTCAGGGACCGCTTGCGGGGTGGTTTTCCCTCTGCAGGGGGTGGGGTGCTGGTGTGGTGGTCCTGTGGCGGTGCCTCCTGTCCAGTAGCGCCGGCGGAGGTGGTGGGCAGTTCATCGTACAGGCTAGTGTCAGGGGCCCCTTGTAGTGCCACAGTGTCCCTCCTGGTGTCGAGGAATTCCTTCAGCACCCCTACAATGGTGCCCAGGGTGGAATTGATGGATTTGAGTTCCTCCCTGAAGCCCAAATACTGTTCCTCCTGCAGCCGCTGGGTCTCCTGAAACTTGGCCAGTACCGTTGCCGTTGTCTCCTGGGAATGGTGGTAGGCTCCCATGATGTTGGAGAGGGCCTTGTGGAGAGTGGGTTCCCTGGGAATGTCCTCCCCCTGTCGCACAGCAGCCCTCCCAGTCCCATGAACTGTGTGCCCACTACCACTGCCCCGAGGTCCCTGGTGTTGTTGGGGTGGTGGGTTAGCCTGGGTTCCCTGTAGTGGTGGACACACTGCTGCTTGACGTGTCCTGGGGACAGAGGTATGGGCCCGCTGGGTGGGTGCTCTGCTGGTGTTTCCAGAGGGGGGAAGCGCTGTAGTGGCCTGTGGCTGTGTGAGAGGAACCAACTGTCCCGAGGTCCCAGATGGGCCGGGCTGGTCATCTAGATCCAGTTGGACAGAGCTGCTGTCATCACTGTGGGCCTCTTCTGTGGGTGGAGTAGACATGTCTGGACCCTCCTGTCCGGTGACGTTGGGTAGGGGTCCTGCAGGAGTGTAAAAGCATGATTATTGCATCTGTGTGTGCCATGGTGTGCAATGGGTGGGTGACCGTGTACCCCAGTGCTTGCATTCCTGTGTAGAACCTTGTGTGATGATGGTTTAGTGGGGTGTATGGGTATGTGCAGTGGCCATGCTTTGGTGATGGGTGTCCATGCTTTGGTGTTACATGCAGGGCTTGATTTTGAGATGGGTGGTTTGTGATATTGGGACATGTGTGTGAAGTAGGAGTGATGGGGTGAGGGCGAGGGTGGGGGTATGTGATGGCATGCAGGTAGGGTGGGGGATGTAATAGTAAAGATTTGACTTACCAGAGTCCATTCCTCCAGCTATTCCTGCGAGGCCCTCAGGATGCAGAATAGCCAAGACCTGCTCCTCCCATGTTGTTAGTTGTGGGGGAGGAGGTGGGGGTCCGCTGCCAGTCCTCTGTACCGCGTTGTGGTGTCTTGAGACCACGGAACGCACCTTCCCCCGTAGGTCATTCCACCTCTTCCTGATGTCATCCCTATTTCTTGGGTGCTGTCCCACTGCGTTGACCCTGTCCACGATTTTTCGCCATAGCTCCATCTTCCTAGCTATGACGCATGTTACACATATTAGTTTTGTCTGGGATACCGTTTCTGGGGTGAATGGTGTCCGGGTGAGGGTGTGGGGGGCGATGTTTGGTAAATTCGGCAAAACATTCAATGGCTCTGCAACTACTTTTGTTTATCTGTTAGTCCGGGGTCCCTGCTTCCTTAAATGTTAGTGGGGAATATATATCCCTGTTCTGCCAGACAGCAGTATCTGCTGTACAACAGTAGCGGAGCATACTTGGACATTTTTACCTAGGGCAAGCCTCGTGCAGTGAGTATACAATACCTTTCATTCGTATGTGGTGTGTCAATGCATGAGTACTAATGAGTCTGTGCGTATGATTAGCCAGGTGTGTATATGTGCGTGAGAATCAGTGTGTTGGTGTGTGTATGTCCAGAGATGTAAATTCGGATTTCACTATTGCCAGGCCTACCTCTCCCATTGGTTAACTTAGGGATTGCCTTGAAATATTTTTTAAATGTAATTACCCATTGGGAGCAGATAGATATTTGGAATTTGGGAGTCTCTGAACTCACAATTTTAAAATACATCTTTTGGTGAGGTTGGTTTTTGAAATGTAAGTTTAAAAATGCCACCTTTAGAAAGTGGGCATTTTCATTTCTGTGCCTCTACCTGTCTGTGAAATATATGTCTTGGTCAGGATGACACGTGGGCTGTTTGTGAATTCACTCTAGACAGTCACACAAAGATAGCTGAGGAGTGCCCTGCATTTCCTGATGGGTCTTCCTGAGCTAGCGTGGTGGGAGGAGCTGACACTTGCACCTGAATAGGGCTCTGTCTGTCCTCACACAAAGCAATCTCCAACCCCCTGGAGTGTGACTGGGACCAGGGCAGGGAAAGGAAGGGTCTTCTGGACTGCAAAGGCTTCTCTTTGAAGTTTGCTTATTTCAAAGACCGAAAGGGGGTATACGTACTGAACCTCTGGCACCACATAGTTAGAATCCCTCAGGACTGATCAAATTCTGTCAGGAAGAAGAGCTGGATGCTGTAAGATGGACTGCCACTCTGCCTGTGGCTTTTTTGTGCTGGCCTGATGCTTGCGGCTTCTGTCCTGGAAGTCAAAGGACTGGGCTTGGCTTCTACATCCTGCTTCCAAAGGTTCTGCAAGGGCTTGGACTGAGCTTGCCTCCTGTTAAGAAGCCTACCAACGCCTGAGATCTCTTGCTGAGAATCCTGACTTGCCAAGTGGTGCCAAATCCAGTTCCTGGGCCCTTGGGAGTGAGTTCTGGTGCAACAAGGAAGAAACCAGTGCATCGATTTCCAGAATTACTTTGGGACCCATGCCGCTCTCCAACTCCACCCCGTCACCTGCACTGGAGCCGTGGTCCCCACTGAATACAACAACAGCGACCTACAACACAGCCCCGATGCCACTGCAGCACCTCTGAAGTCCCACCACAGCGTGAGTCCTGAGTGCCGCGGCCCCAGCGTCTAGGACACTTGACTCTGCCGCAGCACCTGTGACCTGGTGGTGTGAACATGAAACTGCAAGTCAACGCCTTGTATCTTGACCTGCTGGATTGGTCTACCCCGTCAGGTTGTAAGGAACTGACACCTCGCCATCACCGCATCACATCCCCTGCAACTGTAAGGAACCAATGCCTCACCTTCCCTGCCTAGCAGTAAGGAGCTGACGCCTCACCTCCCTGGCAGCAGTAAGGAACCGACACCGCACCGGCTTTGTGCAATGTCTTTCTTTCATCATTGTTTCCCAAGGTACTGTACCTGGGGTCCATGCAACTACATGACTGACCTGCAGTCTCTCGCGAGTGGTGTTGGACTGTTGGGAATGACTCCGTCAAAGCACCATGTTAGCCTCAGTTGGAGCTATTGTGTTTCTAGGCGCTATCCTACATTTAATCTTTAAAGGTTTGTATCTTTGCTTGTGTATGTTGGATTTTTGTTGCTTTGGTCTCGTTTCACTCAGATAAATATTGGCTAGTTCTCTAAACTAGTGTGGAGAACTTTTGTGGTGTTTTCACTGTGCTACTGTGTGTGTGTGTACAAATACTATACACAGTGCCTCTGAGATAAGCCAGGCTGCTCATGTCAAGCTACCAAGGGGGTGAGCAGGGGTTATCTTTGGTATGTGACTCCCTTGCCCTGACTAGAGCAAAGGTCCCTACTTGGACAATGTGCAAGCTACTGCCAATTAGAGAACCCATTTCTAACATATGTCAATGCATGTGTGTTGATGTTTACACAGGGATCTGTAAACATTGGCTGGGCCTAAGTTCTACATGTACATGGATGATATGGCTTGCACACGACATTTCTATGACTTCATCACTTTGTCCACACTCTACACCTTGGCCCAGGTTTATAACAACTTTGCTTCTGGTTTGTGTTACTTTTTTAATTCAGACCTCTACACAAAGTCTGGATTGGCCTTTAATGTCCAACACAAAGCACAATTTGCATTAGAATATAACACAGAACACCTGCAAGGAGGAAATTGCCTTTCAGCATTGTTTTTGTGCAGGAAGGACTCCTTTCTGCATAAAAAACTACAGCTGAGAGAGCTTCTACACTTTTGCCTTAACGAATACTGCTTGCAGCTTTCACTCATACCAGACCTTTTAGGGAAATAGGAAAAGGGCATGTGACAGGTGGAATTTACTTCTTTGGAATGGTTGAGCCAGAGAGTTATTCAGACCTCATGCTTTGCAAAGGAGACTAGTTCTTGCACAGGACTAACCTGGTGTCTTCTGATTCAAGTGGTTGCATTAGGATGCAGATCATCCGTCCTTAAAAAAAACACAGAGCCACTACTTGGAAATAGACTGTGTGTGTTTCACTTGTACTATCCCTGCAATGACCCATGATGGCAAGTATAATGTGCCTTCACAAAGATGGGACCCACTGTCCGCCGGGAAAGCTTAACACAGGCCAATTGCGGAGTTTTTGTTTTGTAGACAAGGGAGACTGAGCATTCGGACAATTGGAGACATCCCTGCAGATCGATGGCCATGGCAGAGTCTGACACATTTGGCTTTGTGTGCCTAACATACTATATATAGACTCTGCCGGACCCTTCCGGCGTTTCAAAGGCCCGTCCCTTCTTTTCGGGAAGTCTTTGTGGGCAGAAGAGTAGCAATGACGCTACAGGTCGTAGTGCAGGCAAGGAAAACGCCCTCTAAGTGCCAGTTTGATACTAAAATACACCCAGAATCACCGATCCCCGATGCCACTGCACCTGCTTTACAATCTATAACCACGCCCCTGTTCATGAGCCAGTTCACCATCTGATATTGACAATGGACTTTGAAAGCAGAGCGTTAGACCAGCTTAAACCCTGGGCCTCAAGCGAAACGCAGCGGCCCATGCATGCTTTCTGCCGAATTGGGTTGTGGAAAAGGGGTCCTTCGGACGACCTTTCATTGGGGCCCTGCTTTCACCTGCTGAAATAAGGGGGTAAGATATTTTCAGTCACTTCCCCCTTTTTTGGCCCAAATCCTCCTCGGCAGCACACGGCCCAGCTTGTCAGCCCAGTTTCTGACACCCTGGGCAGTTCCTTTAATGAGCACCATTAGGTAGTTCTGTCCACTAATGGGATTGAGAGCTGGAAATGCCATGTAATATCACTTCATCAGCTAAATATCAACAAACAGCCCTGCACAGAAACCTCCGGCTTCTTTTGATGTGGCCAAGGGCGGCTGTCACTTCGGAATGGGACTTGACAGGCCGCACGCAGGGGGACAGGCTTGGTCTCTGCATGGGAGGGAAGCGGCCCGGGCCTTTCCGGGCCCTCTTGCGTCAGGCCTACTAAGATCTCTGACTGAAAGGCAGGGCCAAGGCTGGGTGTGGAAAGTGAGTTGCTTTAATGTCACCCGTGGTGTACAAAAATGATTTATCAAACTAGGTCTGGGGTGCCGGGGATAGGGCTGTTTTGAAGCTTCAAAAGAACTGCGATCCAGGAACAGAAATGAATCAAAAAATAAGTAGGCAGGGAAATAAGTTCGGAAAGAAGGGAGAAGCAGAGCAAACAGAAGAGCAAATGTGCAAACAGGAAAAACTCTGGTGCCTTTTCAAAAAGGTCGGATTCAAACGAAAATTTCTTTTTTTACGACTACCAGGATTTCAAAAAAGTTGTTCCAGACGGGTGTAAATGCACTAACTACCGTGGATTTTTCTGCCACTAGTCGAAGAGCTCTCTGCGGAATTACATCCCAAAGGGTGGGAAGTGGGTCTCACAGGGTATGAATAGCCTTGTGTTTGTGAACACCCCAAAACATGTAAGTTTGAGCACTCTGGA
The DNA here is from genome assembly GCF_031143425.1 of Pleurodeles waltl. Taxonomy (NCBI): domain Eukaryota; kingdom Metazoa; phylum Chordata; class Amphibia; order Caudata; family Salamandridae; genus Pleurodeles; species Pleurodeles waltl. The sequence continues at coordinate 544,125,367 of NC_090440.1, read as the reverse complement.
AATGGTCAGAAATTTACCCTAGCCATGAGCGGAAGTACTTCCTTTTCAGGATGTGAAGTCAAACTGATCAACCTCAGATGTGGTAGGAAGGTGAGGGCTTTTTCCAAGGGAAAAATGTTTTCACCAGACAGAAAAAAATGGGCGTTTACACAGTGGGCTCCATATCTCTGTGCTTAAATAAACTCAAATGGGAACAGGAGCCTGTTGGAATTTCACTTGACATTCCAGGTATTGTACATGTAAACCTGCATCTAGTGCATCTTTCCAGGTGTACTACTAGAAATATTTGTAAAAATTGAAAAAAAAAAACAAAGACACATTCAGGCAGAGATGTGAATCTTTGCATGTACTTTAACAGTTTTTTTTGGTGAATCACCGTTTTGTGTTATGTGCACATTGCTAGGAAATATAAAACATAATTGTCAAAGCAAATTTGCATTTGTTCTTTGTCAGTAGACGTTGTCAGCATTGGTAAAGCATGGCCATCCCCAGTGCAAGCCTCATGAACACAAAGACCAGAAGCAGTGCACGTTGACTGTCTCTCTTTCACACACACGCCTCCCCCCCAACACACACATTTAGTACCGCATGTGCAGCAGCAGGGCAAACCGCCCTCACATACTCGGGGCTATACATCAAGTTTACCAGCAATGTACGTTTTCCTAAGCCAAAGAACATGTACGGCAGAGGTGGCGCCGCAGCAGAAGTGTAAGATTGCTTCATATGCACAGAATAGGAACAACAAAGGCACAAGGGCATGTTTACTGGCACACAAAACACAGTAGTGGAATCTTTCAACACATATTCAAAACAGTTACTGCACAGGCAGAGCACTGCACACTTCCGTTACAGAGGCAAAACAGTCTAGCAAAATCAGCATCAGAGTCTATCCTTGTGCTTTGGCATCTTTGAATGTCTCTACTGGATGACCTCAAGTGGGGGGACACTATGACAAAACAGCGGGAGCAAAAATAATGTTGGGGTGGAGAGCGGAAACAATAAGACTGTCAGGAAACTAAGGGCCTGATTTCACAACGGTGATGAATTTCCCACCCATGGAATTATAAATCCCATTATATCCTATGGGATTTATATTTCGGCAGACGGGATATCCGACACTGTTGTGATGGAGTAACTCGTCCGCCAAGATCTAAATCAGGCCCTAAGTGTGTGTTTCAGCTGTGCAGTTTACACATCAGTAATAACTGTACTGCATAGCGCTCTGAGGGTCTTGTTCGGAACATTGTGTGCAGTTCTCAATTTCTTACCTGGAGAGTTGCTATTGCATTTAAAGGCCACTTATGTTTTTTGCATTTCAATCAGGAGATCACATGAGAGGTGCTGTGTCCAGTGCTAGAAAGCTCGTTTGGGACATTTGTACAAAAATACCCAAGACATATAGGGCAGTCATGGCTCACGGGTGTTGGAGGGGCAGGGTGGGGTGGCGCACATGGGTGGGAGGGCAGGGCAGTGCAGGAGGGTTATTAATAACATTTAAAAAAAATAACAAAATAAACTTACCTTGGTGCCCGCGCCGCTCGCTGGTCCTCTGCTAGCTGGAGGCAGGCACAGGCTCCCAGCCTGCCCCTCAGCCAATCCTGACGATGCTCAAAGCAGCATCAGGATTGGCTGGGAGCGCCCAGTCAGGACGCTCCCAGGCAGACTGAGAGCCTGTGCAGGCTCTCTCCAGCCCAGAAACAGTGTTGCTGGGCTGGAGAGAGCCCTGTATGCATGTATGTTTGGCCAGACTGAGACAACACGTCTCCCTCTGAACACGTCACCCCATTGTCCCCCGCCCCTTTACAAGGAAAAAATAACAAACACTGTTTGTGATCGTTTCCTTGTAAAGGTTTTGCAGCTGTCACTGATGGCGGGGGGATGGGCAACGCTCCTCCGCCCTCATGGAGGAGCCGGCTCTGATATAGGCTGTGGTACAAGAACCCTTATAAGTGTTGCATTCAGTTCTCAAGGACAAGGCTTCTCTATAGAACATATTTTTATGTCAAGTTCTGGAGGCTACCTCTTTTGCTGTGTCAGAATGGATAATCATGCATGGTAAACGAGTGGTGAATGGTGAAAGATGGTGATGTCTACGTGGTAAGTAAGCACCATGTTAGTGAGGGACAAAGGGAAGAAGGGGACCAGCATGATCAGGTGGTGGGGTTAAATCAAAAGTTACATCAGCAGCAGAAGGACACTGGATGGAAAGAAACATGAAGATGTTTTTGCTGAGAGTAATTGTGATGTTGAGGAATGGTAGTGAAGCAGACAACCAGCATGAGGTGCGACGGGGATTAACTTAACAGTTGCATGCTCGTTGGGGGAGGAGGACAAAAGAGAAGAGTTGTAGGTGAGAGTGAATATAGGTGGGAGGGATGACAGGTACCTCGTGTCTGAGGCCAACTCTGAGTCATGAGGCAGGGCAGGGTGACTAGCATGTGTTGTGGCGCTGGAGGTCTTAGGAGCTTCAGGGACTGGGATGACTTAAAGAGCCAGTGGCAGAGAGAAATAAGATAAGGTGTAAATGGTGAGGAACCAACTACTTGTCAGGGATGGTCAAGAATTAGGAATTTCAAAGCCTGGAGGGCACAGAGTTGGAGCAGCACTTCCAGCATGAGGGCAACATCCAGCTGGAAGACGGGCAGGTTTATCAATGGAAGTCACAAGCAGTTGAGAGTGATCGTTTTGGTCAGACCCCTTTCCTGGTGCTCTGCTATTGAAACCCCGAGTCCTAATAAAAAGCTAAAATGCTGCCTTCTCTCACAGAATGTGGCTGTGCCGGGACTCCTGCTACTGGGGCACAGCTTCAGGCTTTTGCATTTTCCTAGGCTGATGGCTACATTTGTCGAGAGAACTATGGGGGTCATTACAACCTCGGCGGTCTTTTAAAAAAGACCACCGAGGCTGCAGGAGTCAAAATACCGCAATTGACGGCGGTATTCCTGGCTCCCTATTATGACTTTTCCGCTGGGCCAGCGGACGGTAACAGTGTTACCGTCCGCTGGCCCAGCGGAAAAGTCACATCAACATTGCTGCCGGCTCGTAATAGTGCCGGTGGCAATGCTGATGTGCAGCGGGTGCAGTAGCACCCGTCGCACATTTCACTGCCCGAAATTCGGGCAGTGAAATGCACGACGGGGCTATGCCTGGGGGCCCCTGCACTGCCCATGCCAAGTGCATGAGCAGTGCAGGGGCCCCCAGGGGCACCCCAAGTCCCCTTTCCGCCAGCCTTTAAATGGCAGTGTTTACCGCCACGGACAGGCTGGCGGTCGGGGACTCATAATCCCCAGGGCAGTGGTGCTTGCACCGCTGCCCTGGGGATTATGACCGCCAGGCGGAAGCCTGGCGGTATGGTGGAGGGGCCGGCGGTATGGCCGTGGCTATTGCACCACGGTCATAATAGCTGGCGGAACACCGCCAGCCTGTTGGCGGTGTTACCGCCAACTTACCGCTGGCCGCCAGGGTCGTAATGACCCCCTATGTCTTTCCAAAGCTGATGCAAGTTTCAGACATATGGCAGCTCCAAAACACACCTTTTATTGATTAATCACAAACGTTACAATTGCTTTCAATCTTTAAATATTGTTTCAACTTAGAATTCCATTAGAGATTTCATTGTATCTTCATGCAATTGCCATATTGTTCAGAATTGCACTGGTATGATTCTGTTGCAGTGAGCTCGCTTATGAACATAATGTGGTTTTAAGAAATTTCTTATGTGCTCCCTGTTAAATTAAGTACTCGGCTATGTATGTGTAGGTATTTCAAAATATACAGTCAACTTTGCTGAAAGCAGCAGAACACTGTAAATTCAGATATCAGCATGCAAGAATTGGGAGTGGTCAAATGTGTACAAAGTCAAGAATAAAGAGAGGCATATCCACCACTCCAAGGGAAGACTGCAACACATGCTACTCATCATTGCTGTACGATGTATGGGTTCTTATAGCTGATGCAGTTGCCACCTAGTGGAGGGCCCTCAAGGTGGAGCAAAACATGGTAAATGTCTTGAGACATTTGACGGGAAGTACTGGAGTGGTGATGAGGCTTGTCATCAGTGCTACAGTCGAATTAGAGTTCCTGTGAGCAGGACATTGCTATCATGTTTGTGCGAGAGGATCATGTTGGTAGGTAGTGTATACCATTGTGCAGGAAAAAGTTGGCACTATGCCTGTATTTTCATTTCAATGTCAGTGGTGGATCGCGGGACAGAAAAGGGGCAGGGTGGCACGGCACGTGGAAGGGGGTGGGACAAAAAACAAAATATAATAATAATAATAAAAAATTATCCTCAGTCCTTGACTGCAGTGCAGGCACAGGCTCCCAGCTTGCCCTGCGTCCAATCCTAATGCTGCTTTCATGCTGCTGGAAGCATGAAAGCAGCTTAAGGATTGGACAGAGCACACTTTCTGGGCGCTCCGAGTGAAAGTCTCTGCCTGCTGTCTCCTAACCAGCAATGCAGGCAGTGCGCATGTGTGTTTGGCTGGCCAAACATACATGTGCACTGAGGGGGAATGCTGTGCACTCCTCCTGTGTGCTCGTCAACAGCCCGTGGCCCTGCCCCTTTTACAAGAAAAGAATAATAAACACAGTTTATTATCGTTTTCTTGTAAAAGGTTTGCAACTGCTGCTGCTGATGGGTGGGGCGAGTGGGGGGGAAGGGGTGAGTCAGGGGTGCGGAAGTTGGGCGATGCTACTGCGCCATAGTGGAGGAGCCACCCCTGTTCAATGTGAATATGGGGATGAAGGACCAGTACAAACAGGGCCTCACTTTGGTTGGAGTCTTTGGGGATTTAGGCAGATATGTGCTTACTGATGTTGACGGTAACTAAGAGATGAAGGTGGATGATTTTAGTTTTTGTGCTGGTGTGTGGTCTCATAGGTTTTGAGTCTTAAAGAATTTGTAGTTGTGATCTATGGATATGGTGCTGGACTGGTCAATCAACTCTTCAGTAATAGTATTAATGTTTCTGGGAGGCCTATCAATGTGATTAAAATTGATGTTTTGTGATGCATAGATGTGGATATATAATTTGAATACTTGTCTGGAGGAGGGTTTCGAGTTTTTGGATCATGCAGTCTTGTTGATGACCGCAAATTATTTATTTTTCTTCAACTTTCTTGGAAGATTCCAAGGAATGACATACAGAATTGACACAATCCTCCAGATGCGGCCTTCCAAACCGTCCCAAAACACCAGCTGAGATAACCAGAACTGGACACTAGATTCAAGATAAAGCATTGAGATCTTGACAGATCACTCCAGATGTGGCCTCCTGAATTGGAAAAACAACACTCTTGTTGATGTCTCTAGAACTAGACACAGTACCCAGAGGTACCATCCATAATGGTACACAATACACCAGGCAAAATATTCAGAACTCAAAAGAACACTTCAAGCTAGGCCTACAAACCTTGACACAAAACTTAAAATAGGTCCTCTAAAAATAGCTGCAACACAGTTGGGGTAAATATTGATGATGTGGCTATTAAAATTAGGGGTGTTTCTGTAGTCTACACAGGGTTGGCAGCAGGCTTCTTTAAAAGTGGTGCCTCTTTTAAAGTAGTCTTCTGCCAATCATTCAGACCTGTGTTGGTACATTTTTCTGTTGCCTTTCTCTATCAAAGTCCAGGAAAATACAATCAACAAACAGTTGTCTAGGGACAAATCATATCCTTGCCATAGCTCAGTTTGGGTTTCCTCATTTCCGTTAATCAATCAGGGGTTCGTGATTCTTCTCTAACCTCGATACTTGATGACTTCTTCAATTCTTGTGGACCAGGGCAGGTGCAGTGCTTTAGTCCTTCTTGATCTCTCTATGGCCTTCCATACAGTCTCAACAACAGACTCATTGACTTCCCTTGTGGAATCTGAGACTCTTGTCTGGATAGCCTCTTAATTTTCCAATATGGCTCTGGCTACTCATCTTCCCCCCTTTTGCTCTGATTTAAACATCTTTTATGGGGGTTCCACTGTGTAAATCTATAAACCTTACTCTTTTCAATGTCTACATTCTTGCCCTTGGCCAACTCATCCACTCTGCCACGATCTATCTCAGGTGCTACTCAGTTGACTTTCAGATTATGGTCTCCCTTGACAAGCAGTCATCAGCCAGGGGTGTATCGGAGGCCTTCGCAGGCCCTGTGGCACGTTGGGGCCTGAGGTCTCCTAGTTTTGGAATGTGCCGTTCAGCCCTTAATCCATACTTTTGCATGTCTGGCAGCATGTGTGCAATGTCATGGAATAAGAAACAGTTAAATACTTGGGAAAGCCACTTTGCTTCCCCAAGCAGAAAGGAACAGAAAAGCAGCACTGTTCATTTAATATCACCGGCTGACAGAGGCCCACAAAAGTTACCTCATATCCTCATGGCAGGGGCGTGAATGCAGGGCCCTGTGGCCTACAATCCCGAATCCATCAGCCCCCCCTCCCCCTCATTTGAGCCCCAAATTAATAAATAACTGTGTGACTTGGGAGACACTGGAGCCCTCATCACATTCTACAGGTGGGCCTGTCATTTTGCGTTACGCCACTGTCTTCAGCAGCCAGGGAGAAATTCAAAAGTGTATTTTTTTTTTTACAATTCTGTTTATTATTTTCAACATGAGAGCAACACTGCCCAAGAAAAAAACATAAAATAAATCATATATTGCCATTCAATATTGTTGAAAGCCAGAGACATCAGTCCACTCCTTTGCAGTCGGTTATACATTGCCCACTTCACATCCGCCCACCACTCCCACATTTTCAAATATAGCTGGACTATCACAGTTGCATACTATTTTACATTGCCCCTGCAGTCATTCCACTTACTTCAGATCTTTTCCCATTTCTGTGGGCATCCTCTCCCTTCGTAGAACACCCTCTCAGCAGACATGCACCAATTCATGTTGTTTTCCCAGTCCCGGAATTGTGGCCGCTGTTTCGCCCCCATAAATGTGCGCTATTCCATTTAGCCACTAATAGTCCCTATGTGACACATAGTTGGTATATGCAGTTCAAGTCTGATGCGTTCCAGATATTGAGAAAACACCACTTAGCATCAGGTTTCAAATTACATTCACAGACAGTGCTTATACATTCAATCACAGCAATCCAATATTGTTGTACCACAGGGCAATCTGATATAATGCAAAAAAAAAAGAACTCATCTGACTTCAGCATCTACGACACTAATCACTGGAGGCACTGCCAGTTTTCGCCAATGTAGTATAGGAATAATCTCTGTGCAGTATTTTAAGTTGCACTAAGTGGAATCTAGACCGTATCGCCACTTCCCTGGGAGAAGACAAAGCCTCCTGCCAATCATCATCCTCAAGATTCTCAAGATCCCTCTCCTGCTGGGCCTTCAGGTTGATCAGGGTATCAGGTGAATTATTGAAAAGTTTCTGGTAAGTAAGGGAGATATGCAAAAACAACAAGTGATGGACGGAATGCTGAACATTGTCGAACATTCACCCCCAGTCACAGATCTGGGTTTAATCCATCGTTTTTTTGCTGCCCATGCCATTCCAGTTTGGACCCAGCCATATGCAAATCAGTCTTGACCCTGTTCCCGATGGGAACAGTCCAGCCCGAACTGCTAGGCCAGGTCTTCCCTGGACTGGAAACAAGCATCCTGGGACTGGTTTCGGGGTTTCACCCCCTCATCAGCCAGGCTAGCTTGAATCCAGTGGCATGGGAAGCACGGGACCCACGTCTGGGCATACCCTTCCCACTTAGGGCGAAAAATGCAAAAACAACAAGTGATGGACGGAATGCTGAACATTGTCGAACATTCACCCCCAGTCACAGATCTGGGTTTAATCCATCGTTTTTTTGCTGCCCATGCCATTCCAGTTTGGACCCAGCCATATGCAAATCAGTCTTGACCCTGTTCCCGATGGGAACAGTCCAGCCCAAACTGCTAGGCCAGGTCTTCCCTGGACTGGAAACAAGCATCCTGGGACCGGTTTCGGGGTTTCACCCCTCATCAGCCAGGCTAGCTTGAATCCAGTGGCATGGGAAGCACGGGACCCACGTCTGGGTATACCCTTCCCACTTAGGGCGAAAAATGCAAAAACAACAAGTGATGAACGGAATGCTGAACATTGTCGAACATTCACCCCCAGTCACAAATCTGGGTTTAATCCATCGTTTTTTTGCTGCCCATGCCATTCCAGTTTGGACCCAGCCATATGCAAATCAGTCTTGACCCTGTTCCCGATGGGAACAGTCCAGCCCGAACTGCTAGGCCAGGTCTTCCCTGGACTGGAAACAAGCATCCTGGGACCGGTTTCGGGGTTTCACCCCTCATCAGCCAGGCTACCTTGAATCCAGTAAGGGAGATAGCCTTGCGAAACATGTATGTGTCAAGGAGTCTGTCCTCTAGTGGCAAGGACTCTGGAAGGATCATGCCTGCTGACAACCCTGTCTGTAAAGCATGTCTGATCTGTATATAGCGACATGTCTCAGTCGGCGCAAGCTGATAATCATGTTGCAAATCTGTGAAAGGTATAACCCATCTCTGTACCCAGAGGTCTCCCATTCGCGACAGGCCAATGAGGTCCCATTTATCAAAGCTGGGTTGTGTCCCCAGGGTACCTAAACTCACTGTAACCACACAAGGGGTGGCTTGGGTTATTGTATCTTTCCATCCGAGAGTCCGGATAGTTGTATGCTATACACCTAAAATTACTGCAATTGGGCCTTTAAAAGTTGTGTGTCTGGTTTCGCCATAGAGTTAAAAGTGTTTTTTTTATGTAATCCCTGGATGGGAAGCAGTTCCCTTTAACTCAATAGAATAACAACTGAAAACCTGATCAATATCCTTTATAAACCCCAGGCCTGGTGTTTTAACTTCTGCTCCTCTCATTTTGACCCTTCTCTTCTTCCTGCTTTGTCTTTTCCCCATATTGGGGTATTTGTCATCAGGGCCCCTCTCTTATCACTTAGGTTAACCAGTCACCTCCTATTGCTTTCTCCATATGAGGCTTCTTTGTAATATCTGCAGTTTCTTCTTTTTGGTTCATGCCATTTTCTAGTACAGCAGTCATTTTAAGATAGATTGAATATTGCAGTTGTTTATTTCTTGGGTCGCCTTACTTTTTTCTGCTCCATTTTTAAAGCAATTTGAATACTGTGGTGCCTATAAGCTCCAATATGCTTTCCTGTTCCTCTCCCTTTCTTCACATGAATTCTCTTCACTGGTTTTCTGTCCCTTAAAGGATAATCTTCAAATTCTTGTGCATGGTTCACAGGGCCTTTTATCAAACCAGAGCACTCTATTTTCAATGCCAGTTTATACATACATTCCTTCCCTTTCTTTGAGATCTTCATCATACAATCTGTTTGTTAACTGGTATTCTCGTGCAAGTAGTTGAGCTTTCTCTGTGTTAGTGGGCAAACATTATAATTCTTTCCTTCAGGATCTCTGCTTCATCAATCACATCCTACCCTGTGAAGCATTTTAAACCTGGCTGTCTTTCTCCTAGATACTGCCCCCTGGTTTCCGCAGTATAGCGTTTGGTTCTGTTTCTGTTCTCTTCCTTAGTGCCAGTACACATTTTCAGGTCATTGGACACTTTACAAAAAACCTCAAATCCATAATAAAATCAGATGAACAACAAGAGGTTAACAGATGGGCTTTTGGCACTTGATGCAATGTTCCTGAACTAGGCACAATACGCCAGGTGTAGCTTCTTATCTGGACGCAATACACCAGAGGTTGCCCCAGGACATGACACAATGGGGGTCATTCTGACCCTGGCGGTCCATGACCGCCATGGCGGAGGGCGGCGGAAGCACCGCCAACAGGCTGGCGGTGCTTCCTGGGCGATTCTGACCGCGGCGGTAAAGCTGCGGTCAGAAAAGGGGAGCCGGCGGTTTCCCGCCGGTTTCCCGCTGGCCCAGGGTATCCGCCATGGCGGCGCTGCTTGCAGCACCGCCATGGGGATTCCGACCGCCTTCCCGCCAGCCTGTTTCTGGCGGTGTCCACCGCCAGAACCAGGATGGCGGGAACGGGTGCCGTGGGGCCCCACAAAGATTTTCACTGTCTGCTTTGCAGACAGTGAAAATCGCGACGGGTGCCACTGCACCCGTCGCACCCCTGCAACTCCGCCAGCTCCATTCCGAGCCGGCTTCATTGTTGAAGGGGCTTTCCCGCTGGGCCGGCCGGCGGTCTTCTGACGGTCGCCCGCCAGCCCAGCGGGAAAGCCAGAATGGCCGCACCGCGGAGCGGTCTTTCGGCGGGAACCGCTTGGCGGGCGGCGACCGCTGACCGCCGCGGTCAGAATGACCGCCAATGTTCCAATGGGGTGTCTCTAGAACTGTGAATAATTGAAACCTCCTGAGCTGGTCACAGCAATACAGATAAAGGTTTCAGGACTGGACGTAATACCCCAGAGGTGTGTTACATCTGTTTGAAGGCCAGTGCCAAGAACATAGCAGAGGCCATGTGGATTCAAGAAAGGAAGAAGCTCTGCATGCCCCAAGTTGCTGCGCTGAGTAAGATGTTCAGACAAAATATCGATTCAAAAATATCAAGGTACAGAAATATTGAGTTTTTAATATCGTGACACAGAAATATTGTGCAAAAATATTGTTTACAGAAGTATCGATGTTTTAAGGTAGGATATCATTTTGTAAGATTCTTTTTGTTTCTAAATTATATTTTGTCTATGTTTTATATTGTTTGTATAATTATTGTTAATGTTTGTAAATATAGTTTGTAATTTTAAGTTATTAAAATTTATAATTTAATTGTAAAATAGTAATTTATAGTTTTGTAGTGGGTTGTTAGGTTTGTAGGAGTACAGGATGGAAAGTTAATTAAGTATAATTAATTTATATATTTTTTCAATTAATATTAATTATTTATATGATTGTAAGTAAGTAAATTGTGTAAATATTTTTAAAGTTATATTTTGGGTGCAGGTTGTTGGATTTGTAAGGGTATAGGTTAGGAAGTTAATTACATTATAATTAATTAGTTATAAATTAATTATTTATAACTAATTATTTGTTAAATTATAATGTAAAATTGTGTAAATATTATATTTTTTGAATTTACATATATGTTTAAAGTGCAACAATAGTTTGGGAATTTAATTAAATAATTATGAAATGCCATTTGTTCTTATATTAACTTTAAAAAATATTTATTTTCTAATTGTTTAAGTTTTTTAATGTATATATTTAATTTTATGTTAATAGTTTTATAATTTGATTAAATTTATACTTGTATTAAAATAAGGTATGCGTTTGAAGTGAAGTACTTTCCCTACTGTTGCACAGACTGGAGTGGAAATAGTTAAATTTGATCTCTCATGAGCCCAATGCTCTCCCTACTGTTGCACCAACTGGAGTGGGAATAGTAAATTTTACCCCTCCTGATTCCAACGCTTTCCCTACTATTGCACTGACTGTAGTGGGAATAGTAAATTTTACCCCTCTCGAGTCCCACGCTTTCCCTACTGTTGCACTGACTGGAGCGGTAATAGTAAATTTGACCCCTCCTGACTCCAACGTGTTCCCTACTGTTGCACCAACTGGAGTGGGAATAGTAAATTGTACCCCTTCCTAGTTCAACACTCACTTCTGTTGCACTAACTGGAGTGGGAATAATACATTTTACCCCTCCTGAATCCAACGCTTTCCCTACTGACTGGAGTAGGAATAGTAAATTGTATCCCTACAGAGGGCCACTCATTACCTACTGCTTCACTGACTGTAGTGGAAATAGTAAATTTTACTCCTCCTGAGTCCAACACTGTCCCTATGTTTGCACTGACTGGAGTAGGTAAAGTAAATTTTACCCCTCCTAAGTTCAACAGTTTCCCTATTGTTACACTGACTAAAGTGGAAATAGCACATTTTACCCCTCCTGAGTCTAACGCTTTCCCTACTGTTGCACTGACTGGAGTGGGAATAGTAAATTTTACCCCTCCTGAGTCTAACGCCTTCCCTACTGTTGCACTGACTGGGGTGAGAATAACCCCTCCTGAGTCCCACGCTTTCCTTACTGTTGCACTGACTGGAAAGAGAATAGGACATTTTTCCCCTCCTAAGTCCAACGCTTTCCCTACTGTTGCACTGACTAAAGTGGAAATAGTACATTTTACCCCTCCTGAGTCTAACGGTTTCCCCAATGTTGCACAGAGTGGAGTAGGAATATCACATTTTACCCTTCCTGAGTTCAATGCTTTCCCTACTGTTACACTGACTGGAGTGGTAAAAGTAAATTTCATCCCTCCTAAGTTCAACGCTTTCCCTACTGTTTCACAGTCAGGAGTAGGAATAGTAAATTGTACTCCTCCGGAGTCCTACACTTTCCCTAATGTTGGACTGACTAAAGTGGGAATAGTAAATCTTGCCCCTCCTGAGTCCCACGCTTTCCTTACTGTTGCACTGACTGGAGTGGAAATATTTAATTTGACCCCTCCTAAGTCCCATTCTTTACCTACTACTGCACTGACTGTAGTAGGAAGAGCAAATGTTACCCCTCCTGAGTCCAACACTTTTCCTTATGTTGCACAGACTGTATCGTGAATAGTAAATTTTACCCCTCCTGAGTCTAACGCCTTCCCTACTGTTACACTGACTGGAGTAGTAATAGTAAATTTTAACTCTCCGGAGTCCAGCGCTTTCCTTATTTTTGCACTGACTGGAGTGGGAATAGTGAATTTTACCCCTCCGTAGTCCAACAACTTCCCTACTGTTGCACTGACTAAAGTGGGAATAGTATATTTTACCCCTCCTGCGTGCACCGCTTTCCCTACTGTTACAATGACTGGAGTGGTAATCGTACATTCTACCCCCAACTCTTTCCCTACTGTTGTACCGACTGGAGTGGGAATAGTAAATTTTACCCCTCCTCAGTCCAACACTTTCCATACTGTTGCACAGACTGGAGTGGGAATAGTACATTTTACCCTCCTGAGTAAAACACTTTCCCTACTGTTGCACTGACTGGAGAGGGAATAGTAAAGTTTACCATTCCAGAGTCTAACACTTTCCTTACTGTTGCACAGACTGGAGTGGGAATAGTAAATTCTATCCCTTCTGAGTCCAGTGCTTCCCCTACTGTTGGACCAACTGGAGTAGGAACAGTACATTTGACCTCTCCTGAGCCCAATGTTTTCCCTACTGTTGCACACACCGGAGTGGGAATATTTGACCTTACTGTTGCACAGACTGGAGTGGAAATAGTACCTTTTACCCCTCCTGAGTCCAATGCTTTCCCTAATGTAGCACCGACTGGAGTGGGAATAGTACCTTTTACTCTTCCTGAGTCCAATGCTTTCCCTAATGTTGCACAGAGGGGAGTAGGAATTTAAAATGTTATCCATCCTGAGTTCAATACTTTCCCTACTGTTGTACTGACTGGACTGGGATTAGTAAATTTTACTCCTCCTGATTTCAACGTTTTCCCTACTGTTGACCAACTATAGTGGGAATAATAACTTTTACTCCTCTTGAGTCCAAAGCTTTCCCTACTGAAGCAGACTGGAGTGGGGATATTATATGTATTATGGGAGCCGAGGCTAATGCAGAACACCAGCACGGCACTCAGCACCCTCAGAATGCGCACGGTCTGCGCATTCTGAGGATGCTCGCAAGGGGTCCCGTGTACTGCCCACAACACGGTTGGGGGCAATGCCGGGGCCCCCTGTGGCCCTCAGCACTGGCTTTCCGCAGCCTTTCCATGGCAGTGCCTTTGGCCATGCGCAGCAGGGGTGGGCCCCAGGGCATGTCTCTCTGGGTGTAAGAGTAGGTGTGAGATGGTGTCTCTGGGTGTGAGAGTGGCTTTGAGAGTGTCTGATTGCATTCCATTTGACGAAAGATGCATTCACCTCCACGAAGAATTTCAGATCGTTTTTCAGTATGGAATCATGGAGTAAACACACTTGCTTTCCCTTCCCCAAGCCTAGGAGTTAGGATCATTTGTCCTTTCCAGAAGTGGAGCTTCAAATGGGACACCTGCTATGTTTATATTTGTAAGTGCTTCCTGTTGAGGTTTAATTTCTGAAAAATGAGCATCATGGCCAGAATGGAAGCTCACCTGTTCATTCAAGAGTCCACAGTTTTGCACAAAATGTCTATCCAATTGTAGTACTTTCTACTGGTTAGTTAGTAAGTGTTACTGTTGAAGGAATGGCCTGTGTGGGGGAAGGCGGCCATGCTGCCCCCCTCCTCTTGCTGATTTTGGCCCCGGGGACCCCATCCTCGAAGGCTCACTACAATTCATTGGGGGGCGTGGCCCCCCTTTCCCAGGCCGATCTTGGTTCCAGCTACCCAATCCCTCAGGGCCAGGCCATCAGTAAATAGAGGCGGGCCATGCTGCCACCCCACCCCTCACCAATTTTTGCCCTGGGGACCCCATTCCCTGGCCTAACAATATTTATTTTTCAGGGAGGATGGGGCATGCACGGCCTCCCTCTGTGGGCTGCTTTTAGCCCAGGGGATCCCATGCCCCAGGGCCCGGCCATCTGCCTTGTGTGCCTAACAGGGCACCCAGTGTGCAATGGGACCGCGAGGGAGCTGGAAGGTTCCTGTGGTACCAGCCAGTTCCCCACCTCCTGCAGGAGCAAGAATTGCTCTCACAGACAGGGAGCTGCTAAACATGCAGCTACCTGTCTGTGAGAGCAAAGGTTTCCTATGTTTACCTGCCCGCTTCTCTGTGGCCAGGAAACAGAGTTTTAGAAATGGTGTCTCTCGTTGGCAGTGATTTACACCCTATCCAAGTAGGGACCCTCACTCTAGCCAAGGTAAGGGAATCACACAGCTAAGATAACCCCTCCTCATCTCCTCGGTAGCTTGGCACAAGCAGTCTGGCTTATTTCAGAGGCAATGTGTAAAGTATTTGTACACACACACACACACACACACACACATAGTAACACAGTGAAAGCACCACAAAAGTACTCCACACCAGTTTAGAAAAATAGCCAATATTTATCTGACTAAAACAAGACCAAAGCAACAAAAAAACAACATACACAAGCAAAGATACAAATTGTTTAAGATTAAGGGGGTCATTATGACCCTGGCGGTCGGTGATAATGTGGCGGTAGTACTGCCAACAGGCTGGCGGTACGTTTTTTTGGTATCCGTAGCTGCGGTGGTAGGCGGCATTTACCGCCAATCTTAAAATGAGGGCCTATATGTAGTATAGCAGTTAGAAACACAAAAGCTCCAACTGAGGTTAACGCAACACCTTAACGAAGTCATTCCCAACAGTTCGACACCACTCGCGAGGGAGTGCAGGCCAGTCATGTAGTTGTATGGACCCCAGGTACAGTACCTTAGGAAACAATGAGGGAAGAAAAATGTTGCATGAAGTCGGGGAGGTGAGGCGTCGCTGGTGCGGTGCTGGTTCCTTACTGCTACCAGGGATGTGAGGTGTCAGTTCCTTACTGCTAGGCAGGGGAGGTGAGGCATTGGTTCTTTACAGTTGCACCCTGTCCAAGTAGGGACCCTCACTCTAGTCAGGGTAAGAGAATCACACAGCTAAGATAACCCCTCCTCATCTCCTTGGTTGCTTGGCACAAGCAGTCTGGCTTATTTCAGAGGCAATGTGTACACATACACACACACACACACACACACAGTAACACAGTGAAAACACCACAAAAGTACTCCACACCAGTTTAGAAAAATAGCCAATATTTATCTGACTAAAACGAGACCGAAGCAACAAAAATCCAGCATACACAAGCAAAGATACACATTTTTTAAGATTAAGGGGGTCATTATGACCCCGGCGGTCGTGATAATGTGGTGGTAGTACCGCCAACAGGCTGGCAGTACATACCGCCACATTATGGCAGCCAACCCACCAATTTTCCACTCCAGCCGCCATTGCGGTAGCAGTCGCCGGGCCAGAGATAACAATCTCCAGCCCGGTGGCCGCTAGTGTACCGCCGGTGGTATTTTGACCTTGCCTACCACTATGGTTTTTGTGGCATTCACAACACCACGAAAACCATGGCAGTAGGCCCTACCAGTGACAGGGAACTCCTTCCCTGTCACTGGTAGGAGGCTCACCCACCCCCCAAACACTCCCCAGACGCCCCCCACATCCCTCCATCTACGCTCCCCATTCCAATCCCTCCCCCATTCACGCATACTCGCAAACACGCACCATGCATATACACACTCACACAGACATACACGCATACATTCACACATGCATCCATTTATTCTCGCACACATCTGTACACACATTAACACTGACACTCAGACACGCATTCACATTTCCATTCTTAAACGTATTCTCACACATGCATACACCCACGCACACAACACTACACACACAGTTGTATTCACGCACTCACTCACACACTCACACATTCATGCACACAACCCCACCTCACAACCCCCTCCCCTGTCTGAAGCCCAACTTACCTGAATCCAGGGGGTCTTCCAGGAGGGAATGGGACGCTGCTACTGCCAGCAGCGCCTGCCAGCAGAACACTGCCAGGCCGTATTATTTGTCATAATACGGCCTGCGGCGGTCTACTGGCATGGCTGGTGGTAGCAGCACCACCTTAACACCATCTGCCAGTATGGCCACAGCCAGATTTTTGCCCTTCTTGTGTCGGAAATCCATCTGTGGTCATAATTTGGCAGACGGATGTTAGCTGCGGTGACGGTTTTTTGGCAGCTGTCGCCGTGGCGGTAGGCGGCATTTACTGCTAATCTTAAAATGAGGGCCTATATGTAGTATAGCAGTTAGAAACACAAAAGCTCTAACTGAGGTTAACTCGACGCCTAAACAGAGTCATTCCCAACAGTTCAACACCACTTGCAAGGGAGTGCAGGCCAGTCATGTAGTTCTATGGTCCCCAGGTACAGTACCTTAGGAAACAACGAAGAAAGAAAAATGTGGCACGGAGTCAGAGAGGTGAGGCGTCGCTGGTGCAGTGCTGGTTCCTTAGTGCTACCAGGGAGGTGAGGTGCCAGTTCCTTACTGCTAGGCAGGGGATGTGAGGCGTTGGTTCTTAACAGTTGCACCCTGTCCAAGTAGGGACCCTCACTCTAGTCAGGGTAAGAGAATCCCACAGCTAAGATAACCCCTCCTCATCTCCTTGGTAACTTGGCATAAGCAGTCTGGCTTATTTCAGAGGCAATGTGTAAAGTATTTGTGTACACACACACACAACACAATGAAAACACCACAAACGTACTGCACACCAGTTTAGAAAAATAGCCAATATTTATCTGAGTAAAACGAGACCAAAACAAAAAAAATCCAACCAAACACAAGTAAAGATATTAATTTTCAAAGATTAAATATTAGTATAGAGCTTAGAAAAACAATAACTCGAACTGGGACTATCACGGCATCTTGACGGAGTAGCTTCCAACAGTCCGACACCACTCCAGAGGGAGTGCGGGCCTGTCACGGATTCGCACGGACCCCGGGTACATTACCTTGGAAAGTGATGAGGAGGTAAAGATGTTGCACGGAGTCGGGGAGGTGAGGCATTTCTGGGACTGGCTTACTACTGCTAGGCAGGGGAGATGAGGTGCGAGTTCATTACAGCTGCAGCGGAGGTGATGCAGCATTGGTGGTGAGGCATTGGTTCCTTACAACAAGGCGGGTCAATGAATCCAGCAGGTCAAGATGCAAGGCATCAACTTTGCGGTGTCGCGATCACACCAGGGGGCCACAGGTACTTTGGCGGAGTTGGGTGTCACGGACATTGGAGACACGGCACTTGGGAACCATGCTGTGGCGGGACTTCGAAGGTGCTGTGGTAGCGTCTGGCGTGTGTTGCAGGTCATGGGTGTTGCACTCAGAGGGGACCGCGGCTCCGGTACAGGCAGCAGCGCAGAGTCGGAGAGCAGTGCCGGTTCTGGAGTCACTCTGGAGGCGATGTGCTTAGTTTCCTCTTTTTTGCACCAGAGCTCACTTCCAAGGACCCAGGAACTGGATTTGACACCACTTGGCAAGCCAGGACTCTCAGAAGGAGAGCCCAGGTTCTGACTGGTGAAGCCACTGATGGCCCAGATACTTCTTAACAGGAGGCAAGCTCAGTTCAAGCTCTTGGAGTACCTTGGAAAGCAGGATGTAGAAAGCAAAGTCCAGTCCTTTCACTCTTAGGACAGAAGCAGCAAGCAGCAGGCCAGCACAACAAAGCAACAGGCAGAGTGGCAGTCCCTCCTACAGCATCCAGCTCTTCTTCTTGGCAAAATGTCCTCAGTCCAGAAGTGTTCTAACTTTGTGGGGTCAGAGGTCCAGTACTTATACCCATTTCTGTCTTTGAAGTTTGAAAACTTCAAAGAGAAGTTTTTTTAGTGTACAATACCCTACCTTTCCCTGCCCTGGCCACAGGCACACTCCAGGGGGTTGGAGACTGCTTTGTGTGAGGACAGTTACAGCCCTATTCAGGTGAAAGTGTCAACTCCTTCCACCACCCTAGCTCGGGAAGACCCATAAGGAAATGCAGGGCACACCTCAGCTTCCTTTGTGGGACTATCTAGAGTGAATTCACAAACAGCCTGTCCTGGGGTCCTTTCCTCGGGATCTGCACATTGCTGGACAAAAGGCCCACCTCCCGGCGTCACCAACTCAGAAAGCTATTATAGCACAGAGTTATGGTGAAGCCAGTTGGGGGGAATGGAATTAGGGAAGGGAACAGCAGGGAGAGAGATCTAAAAAGGAAAGGTTAGAACAATATGCATTTACTCATTCATAGAAACGTAAATCATTTATGGACTCCTGACTAAATGTGTCTTCGAGATATCAGGTGGAGACCTCTTCTGAAATGAGGGCGAAGCCCCTTGTAAAACACAACCTCAGATTCAAGAGATGGCAGGAACATTGAACTATGATTATACACAGAATATCAATCCTGTAACATTTACGTATTCACAACATAAACCTTTGATCATGACCTGGAAAATCTCAAAGACTTAAATATACTCTACATATCTTAAGTTATTCAAAGAACAATGAAAACTTTGATTGTTTTTATCTCCAAAATACTTTCACATTCATATTAAGAATGCCAAAAGGGTTTTACTCATTAAACCTAAAGCACCTTACTTAATGACACCAGGAAGCACTTTTACTCAAGTCTAAATCACTTAGATTATTGTGCCAAGAACCTTTTCCTCCTGTGAATTCAATCACTTTATATCTGGGAACTGAAGCGCCTGAATTATCATGCCAAGAGCGCTTTACATCTAAGAACTGGAGCTCTTTGAATTACTGTGCCAAAAGAGCGCTTTACATTTGTGAACGGAAACACCTTGAACTACTGTGCACAAAAGCGCGTTAACTCTGTGAACTGAACCGCTTTGAATTACTGTGCCAAAAGAGCGCTTTATATCTGTGAACGGAAAACACCTTGAATTACTGTGCACAAAAGCGCGTTACATCTGTGAACTGAAACACTTTGAATTACTGTGCCAAAAGAGCTTTTTACATCTGCGAACGGAAACACCTTCAATTACTTGTGCACAAAGCGCGTTATCTCTGTGAACTGAAATGCTTTGAATCACTGAGCCAAAAGAGCGCTTTACAACTGTGAACGGAAACACCTTGAATTACTTGTGCACAAAGCGTGTTATCTCTGTGAACTGAAACGCTTTGAATAACTGAGCCAAAAGAGCGCTTTACATCTGTGAACGGAAACACCTTGAGTTACTTGTGCACAAAGTGCATTATCTCTGTGAACTGAAACGCTTTGAATTACTGAGCCAAAAGAGCGTTCTACATCTGTGAACGGAAACACCTCTAATTACTGTGAATGAAAGCGCGTTACCTTTTAAAAGTAATAACTTCCTCCAAACTTGGATTCAGCAAGGCCTTACTGCTACGAGTACGACCTACTCGTTTTAGAATGCACCATTGACTTTAGTTAGACGATACTCTGCCATTCAGAAACTTGGAAATTCTCCAGAGAAACCTCCATGCGGTCTGGCTGCATCGAAGTCTTCAAAATAGTGAGCAACGTGCTTGGGTGTGGCTGGGCTTTATAGGCCTGCCACACCCCAAGATGGCCCCCACCTCTAAAAACATGGGAAATGTAGTCCCTTCATAGGATAACAGTGATAAGTGCATCTTGTCCACCAATGCCCTGAACCTGCAGCTACGTGAGCTTTGCCACTGGGCAGACGACGCTGATGGCCATTCTTGGAACAAGCGGGGATGACCAGTGGTGCGCATAAAGCGCCGCAGATTTGCGCAGCGGAATTTCGGGCGAGACCTGGACCGCGCCTGGCCTTATTCCTGACATTACACCCCTCTCCCAAGCGCCGTCCATGGCCCGGTTTATTAGGATGGAGGAGGTGAAATTGTCGCACCAAACGTGGTGCATGGACATGTCTTGCAGGTTCTCAAGAGTCATTTTCTGGTCCGTATCCTTTCCAGGACACCAAGTACCAAAGGGAAGAACCCCTAAATTTAGAGTCTAGAATAGATCGCACCTCATGCTCCCAATGACCCTGAACTAATAGAGGAGCAAGTTGTGTGACGCTTGAGGGCAAAGCTGGTTTAAGAAGCGAAGTATGAAACACTGGATGAATTTTCAAAGATGATGGTAATTTTAGCTTATATGTTACTGGGTTCACTTGTCGTATTACTTCATAGGGACCTATGAAGTTTGGATGAAACATATTTTTGTGTTTGAATAAAAAGTTTTTTGTGGACAACCAAACTCTATCTTTGGTTGTATACTGAGGACCAGGCTGGTGTTTTTTGTCATAATGAATTTTATATTTTTTCTTTTCTTGACAAAGATTTTTCTGTAATTGTGCATGTATCTTTTGCATGTGTGTTAGCATGTCCTGACTGCTGGAGTGGCTTGAGTAGATGTAGGTAACGTAACTGGCAAAGTATGCGGATGACGTCCATATAAACCATAGAAAGGAGTTGAGTTTATTGAAGAGTGGTGAGAGTTATTATAAGCCAGTTCGGCAAGCCATAAAAGATCCAGCCAGGTTGTTGGAGACTTTGTTGCATAACATCGTAAATATTGTTTCAGAGTTTGGTTTAGTCTCTCTGTTTGACCATCTGTTTGTGGATGATACCTAGTAGATAAAGTTGAATCAATTTGTAGAGCCTTGCACCATTGTTGCCAAAAATCGTGCAGTAAATTGTGTTCCTCTATCAGAGAGGAACACTCTTGGAAGTACATGAAGCCAAACTATATTTTTTAAGATGATAGTCGCTAAGGTATCAGAAGTTGGGAGTCCTCTACAGGCAATGAAATGTGCATATTTGGTAAGACTGTCTATTACCACTAGAATAGTTGTAAATTGTTTTATTTGCGGAAGATCAGTGATAAAATCCATAGAGATATGTTCCCATGGATGATTGGGAACAGGTAGAGGTATCAATAGACCTTTGGGCTTGCTATGTTCGCTTTTGCATCTTGCACATACTTCACATGATTGTAGCATTTGCTTAAGGTCGTGAACCAATGTAGGCCACCAAAAATACCTTTTCATGAGTTCTATTGTTTTTTGAGGACCTGGGTGACCTGCCAGAGGATGCTTGTGTAACCAATGAAAAGCTGTCTCTCTTAACTCTTCAATAGGCAGAAATACTCGAGATTCATGTAGAGGTAAGCCTTGTTGAATAGACCTCTTGGTGTCTTGTTGTAACCACTCTTGCCACTTAGTGATGTGAAAATGATTACGAATGAGATTGAAAAATTTCTCGGCAGCTACTAAATACAACACTTTTGAAGATGTTATAGTAGGCATGGGTTTTTGTTCAGTAGGTGTGATTGAAGAATCTTGTATAGATAATGCATCGGCCTTACGATTATCTATTCCTGATCTAAAAGTCACTATGAAATCAAATTGTGCAAAAAAGAGCATCCATCTTAGTTGTCTTGGAGTTAGTAGCCAGGCAGAGCTCATAAATTGTAAATTTCTATGATCAGAATATACAGTTATGGTGTGTTTCGCTCCCAACAGATAATGTCTCCATTCTTTAAAAGCATTACGAATTGCTAGTAATTCTTTTTCTGCTATGGTGTAATTCTGTTCCACTTCATTCAATTTTCTTGATGCATATGCTACAGGGTGCAATTGTCCAGTTTCTCGATGACGTTGAGACAGGATGGCCCCAACGGCAACATCAGATGCATCAGCTTCCACGATGAATGGTTCTTCCACATTAGGGTGAGCTAGAATGGGAGCGGTAGTAAAAGCTTTTTTTAAATCTTGAAATGCTTTTTCTGTCTCTTGGGACCAGTTGAAGACGGCCTTTTTTCTTAACATCTTGGTGATTGGGGCCACCTTTTGAGAGAAGTGATGGATGAAACGTTGATAAAAATGTGTAAAACCCAAAAAACATTGAACATCACTTACTGATTTTGGTGTGGGCCATTCGGATACAGGTTGAATTTTTATTTCAGTCATTTGCATGCCGCCAGGTGTTAGAATGACTCGTAGAAATTCAACTTCTTTGGTATGGAATTCACATTTACTCAGTTTAAAAAACAAATTATGTTTTTGCAGAGTTTTTAACACTTTTTTAACATGTTCTTCATGTATATTTTCAGAGTTTGAATAAATCAAAATATCATCAATGTAAATGATGACAAAGATGTCTAGATATTCTCTCAGAACATTGTTTAAGAAATATTGAAAGGCTGCTGAGGCATTACACAGACCAAACGGCATCACTAAATACTCAAAAAGGCCATATTGAGTCTTAAAAGCTGTTTTCCACTCATCTCCCTCTCTAATTCGAACTAGGTGATAAGCACCTCGTAAGTCCAGTTTAGTATAGATGATGGTGGATTTTACCTGGTCTAACAAGACTGGTATGAGAGGTAGTGGATATTTATTCTTAACTGTGATCTTATTAATTGCTCTAAAGTTAATACAAGGTCTCAAATCGCCATTTGCTTTTGGTACAAAACATAGTGGAGAAGTCGCTGGAGATCGTGATGGCCGGCTTAGCTTGTTTGCTAAACATTGATCAAGGTATTCTCGTAGGACTTAATTTTCTTTCTCTGTTAGTGCATAGATCCTACAATTTGGTATATTGGCACCAGGTACAAGATCGATCTGACAATCGTACGGCCTGTGAGGTGGTAATGAGCTTGCTTTCTTTTCACTGAAAAAATTGGTAGATTCAGCATACTGTGATGGTAAATCAATTTCCTTCTCAACTGCAGTAGCTATGGAGTGTTAAAGATTTCCTTCATTGTTTCGTTTTGATTGAAAACATTTCTTTGCACAAGAAGAAGAAAAACGCAAAACCTGGTTGCGCCAGTCTATACATGGATTATGTAACATTAACCACGGCATTCCTAGGATAAAATCATATTGAGGTGCTTGGATTATATCAAAACAAATTATCTCATAGTAGCTCTGATTTTTCTCAGCTTTACAAATCATTTGTATTTGTGAGGTTTGGTTAGTAATGGGGCCTCCTGCCAACTCACTTCCATCAACTGCATACATGACTTCTGGAACCTTTTTCTTGACACTGGGTATATGCAGTTCTAGTGCAGTTTGTTGGTCCACAAAATTTCCTGTTGCCCCTGAATCAATTAGAACTTGAACATTATGGTGGTCATTACAACCCTGGCGGACGGTGTTAAAGCGGCGGTAAGACCGCCAACAGGCCGGCGGTAAACATTTTGGAATTACAACTGTGGCGGAAACCGCCAACAAAGACAGCCACTTTAACACTCCGACAGCGGCGGTCACCGCCAACAGACAGGCGGAGGACAATGTACCGCCCACACTATTATGACAGGCCAATCCGCCACCTTTTCCGGGGCGGATTCACCGTGGATAAAAACACGGCGGAAACAGGCATTTCGAAGGAAAAACGCTCACCTCTACACACTCCATGAGGAAGGAGGACGCCATGGAGCCGGAACTCCATTTTCTTCCTGTGCTAGTCTTCCTGCTCCTGTACCAGGAGCACCAACGCCGGCGGCGAAGACCACGGTGAGTACTGCACCTACGACATAGGAGAGGGGGGAGCCAAAAAACAGGGACACACACATGCAACACCACAACCCGCACCCCCACCCTCACCCACTACAACACACACACCAATGCATATCCAAACATTACGGTAACACCTCCAAACCCCCCGGAAGAATGCAAAGACAAAAGGAAATGAGTGTAACCATTTCAATATATCAAAATTCAGTAAGCAAAAATATATATATATACACTTTTAACAAAATATACACTACGATTAGTAGTCCAGGTGTTGCACCATTCATAGTCCGTGGACCACTGGGCCCAAAATGCATGGGCGAGGCCCACACAAGATACCCGAACATGACGGAGAGAACACTGCTGGGGCATCAGATAGAAATACAACAGGCACCTCAGGGAGAAGGGAAGGGGAGGCACCTCAGCCGGATGAGTGCACGACGCCAGATCCACGAGGGGGCTCCATGCCCATTGATGTATCCTGGGGAGTGCAAAGCCACAGTCTCTCAAGTCTCTACAGTGGGTGGGTTGCCCACTGTACCATCCTGGGGAGTGCAAAGCCACAGTCTCTCAAGTCTCTACAGTGTGTGGTTTGCCCACTGTTAAATCCTGGGGAGTGCAAAGCCACAGTATCTCAAGTCTCTACAGTGGGTGGTTTGTCCACTGTACCATCCTGGGGAGTGCAAAGCCACAGTCTCTCAAGTCTCTACAGTGGGTGGTTTGCCCACTGTTAAATCCTGGGGAGTGCAAAGCCACAGTCTCTCACGTCTCTACAGTGGGTGGTTTGCCCACTGTACCATCCTGGGGAGTGTAAAGCCACAGTCTCTCAAGTCTCTACAGTGTGTGGTTTGCCCACTGTACCATCCTGGGGAGTGCAAAGCCACAGTCTCTCAAGTCTCTACAGTGGGTGGTTTGCCCACTGTTAAATCCTGGGGAGTGCAAAGCCACAGTCTCTCAAGTCTTTACAGTGGGTGGTTTGCCCACTGTACCATCCTGGGGAGTGCAAAGCCACAGTCTCTCAAGTCTCTACAGTGGGTGGTTTGCCCACTGTACCATCCTGGGAAGTGCAAAGCCACAGTCTCTCAAGTCTCTACAGTGGGTGGTTTGCCTACTGTTAAATCCTGGGGAGTACAAAGCCACAGTCTCTCAAGTCTCTACAGTGGGTGGTTTGCTCACTGTACCATTCTGGGGAGTGCAAAGCCACAGTCTCTCAAGTCTCTACAGTGGGTGGTTTGCCCACTGTACCATCCTGGGGAGTGCAAAGCCACAGTCTCTCAAGTCTCTACAGTGGGTGGGTTGCCCACTGTACCATCCTGGGGAGTGCAAAGCCACAGTCTCTCAAGTGGATGCATGTCTCCACTGGTTCTGGAGGGGGACTGGTGCCCAGAGTGCTTCATCCTGTGCAGGACAGACGGAGTGGATGCATGTCTCCACTGGTTCTGGAGGGGGACTGGTGCCCAGAGTGCATCACTCACCCCGTGACGGTCCCAGTTGCGTCACTGCCCCTGCCGCTCATGGGCTAGCGGTGCTTGAGTTGGCGGTCCTTGCCCTGTTCAGCAGTGCTTGCTCTGTTGAGCGGTGCTTGACTTGGCGGTCCTTGCCCTGTTCAGCGGTGCTTGCCCTGTTCAGCGGTGCTTGACTTGGCGGTCCTTGCCCTGTTCAGCGGTGCTTTACTTGGCGGTCCTTGCCCTGTTCAGCGGTGCTTGCCCTGTTCAGCGGTGCTTGACTTGGCGGTCCTTGCCCTGTTCAGCGATGGTTGACTTGGTGGTCCTTGCCCTGTTCAGCGGTGCTTGCCCTGTTCAGCGGTGCTTGACTTGGAGGTCCTTGCCCTGTTCAGCGGTGCTTGCCCTGTTCAGCGGTGCTTGACTTGGCGGTCCTTGCCCTGTTCAGCGGTGCTTCACTTGGCGGTCCTAGCCCTGTTCAGCGGTGCTTGACTTGCCGGTCCTTCATTGCCCAGCTGGGCTGGGGCTGGCGGTCCTTCATTGGTCAGATGGGCTGTGGCTGGCGTGGTCCTTCTGGGCAGCTGGGCTGTGGCTGGCGGGGCCCTCCTGGGCAGCTGGGCTGTGGCTGGCGGGGCCCTCCTGGGCAGCTGGGCTGTGGCTGGCGGGGCCCTCCTGGGCAGCTGGGCTGTGGCTGGCGGGGCCCTCCTGGGTAGCTGGGCTGTGGCTGGCGGGGTCCACCTGGAAAGCGACGATGGGGCTGGCGGTGGCGTCCTGGGAAGCGATGATGGGGCTGGCGGTGGCCTCCTGGCCATCGGGGATGATGGCGGTCTTCTCCGCCGTGCTGCTCCTCCCAGACTTTGCGGGTTTCTTCTGCCCCTTCACCACCTTGGGAGGAGTCACAGCTGAGTCCACACTCCCCCCGGGACCCCTGTGAGCGGCTTGGGTGGCTGGAGTCTTCCCCCTCTCCCGCTGGGCACTGGCCAACTTCCGGTGCTTCACGGGGGGGCTCACTGGCTGTGCTCTGGCTCCGTGACACACTGGCTGGCATGGTGGCCGGTGCACTCCACATACCTGTGACAACAGGCACCACTGGTCCCGGAGATTTTGTGGCTGAGGTGCTAGTACATGACCTATGAGTTGGACTGGGGGGGGTGGTGGGAAATAGGTTAAGGGTGGACAGGAAAAGTTGTTTGGAGACACTGGGACGGGTAGCTGGAGGGGGTTTGGGGGGGTGGAGGAAGAGGTGGTGGTTGTAGGAGGTGTAACTTTTGAGGCTTTGGGTGCAGGTGCATGCGCTGGAGGCTGTTGTGAGGTGGATGTATGTTGGGTGGGTGTGTGCCTGCGTTTGTGTATCTTGGGAGGGGGCGTCACAGACACACTGGGAGAGGACACAGGGGACGTGTGAATGGTAGTGGTGGTGGTGAGTGCACGTGAGCGGGGTGTGGTGGTGGGTGTGCTGGTGCAGGACGTAGTGGCTGTAGTGGTGGTGCATGCAGGTGTGAGTGTAGACGAGACTGGGAGGGAGGAGGGAGACGACGAGGAGGGGGACACAGTGGAGGCAGTGGATGTTGTTGTGTCTGTATGTGTGTGATGCTTGCGTGAGTGCCTGTGGGATGTGTGGTGCTTATGTTTGCCTGAGCTTCCCTTGTGTGGTGAGGTGTGTGCAGGCTGGTCTGATGGTGTGCTTGGGATAGGCAGAGGTACAGGGAATTGGGTCTGGGTGGAGGAAGTTGGAGGGGGGAGGCTGGACACAGGGACAATGGCTGCCATCAGTGCTGAGGCCAGAGTTTGAAAGGTGCGATGAAGGGCAGCCTGGCCAGAATGAATGCCCTCCAGGAATGCATTGGTTTGTTGCAACTCCCTTTCTACACCCTGGATGACATTCAAAATGGTAGACTGCCCAACAGTGAGGGACCTGAGGAGGTCAATGGCCTCCTCACTGAGGGCAGCAGAGGTGACAGGGGCAGGGGCTGAGGTGCCTGGGGCGAAGGTGATGCACACCCTCCTGGGTGAGCGGGCACGGGGCGAAGGCTGAGGGGGTGTTGGGAGGGCGGTGCTGGCAGGGGGGGTGGCGGCTGTACCTGTAGTAGTGGGGGGCACAGATGTTGCTGCCAACCACAAGGGAGCTCCCATCGGAGGACGAGTCCGTGTCGCTGGTTTCAGCTCCTGTGACCACCGTGGTGCTCCCCTCGCCCTCCGTCCCACTGGTGTATTCAGAGTCCGTAGTGTGGTCCTCCCTGGCCATGTGGGATGCAGCTCCCTTGTGCTCCGGTGCCACTGCTCCTCCGCCTGATGATGCTAATGCACACAAGAACAGGGACACCGCAAAAAAGGGGAGGAAACAGAAGAAAGACAGGTTGAGTGCATGGCTTACCGCTACAGTTGGCGGACAAGACAGACACAGCAAACCCCTGCACTACGTCGCGCTGTTGGGCTCTACAGTGCAATTCCTGGGAAATGGCCTACAAGGCTATGGACGACATCTGAATGTGGTGCGGGTCCCTTCTTGTGATACAGAAAAACAGGAATATTAAGTGAACACTTCACAAAAAAATATTAATTTCAATACATCAGTCCATAATATATCACAATGGTCCTGGAGTCAACCAGTCAAGTTAATTGATGAATCCAAAGTTTTTATTCCGAATCTGATTCACATTTCACAGTCTGTAATCCACAGGTTATAATCCTTCCAGCCAACACGTGTTTCGTCTTGGGAAATAATTATATCCCTTACGACTTCTTCAGGGCTTCTTAATTCAGGCACTAATCATCAACAGTCAAAATTGTGAATTCCTCCACTCCAAATTTTGATCCATAACACCGGTAGTGTTTCAATAACCCATTAGTCCGCAACTCCTTATTTTATGGCTACAGCGTCTTCCAGTACGGACGCCTTGCGAGTACGCTGCGACATCTGCACACATAGATGACACAGGGGCATGAATACATGTACTTGGCACTCTACAGAGGTGGGGTGGGGGGCCACAGGGCCATGCCTTACAAAGGGGCCTACCCTACGGAACTCACCCTGGCCTAGGGAAACCCAGAGCCCTCCTCCCCCACCCAGACCCCTCCACTGTGCGCAAAGTCAGCTGAATGAGAGTGTACTCACCCCCTTGTGTCTGCTGTGATGCCCTCAAGCGCCCATCCAACTCCGGGTAGGCTACCGCCAGGATCCAGAACATCAGAGGGGTCATGGTTCGACGGGCACCCCTCCCACGTTGGGAGGCCATCCCCAGCTGAGCCTCTGCCGTCTTCTTGCTCCAGCGGCAAATGTCCTCCCATCTTTTCCGGCAGTGGGTGCTCCGTCTGTAGTGGACCCCCAGGGTCCGGACGTCCTTGGCGATGGCACGCCAAATATCCTTCTTCTGGTGGGCGCTGACCTACATGAAATGTACAGGGGAAGAAGAGAAGTCATTACCAAGACGCACGAGCCATTGTCTCTTCCAGACCGAGCAGCACTTGCAGTGTAGGTCCTCTCCTGTCGAAGATCAGGTATCGAGTGATTCAACAGCTAGAAAATGGCGGTCACGTCCGCGGCGGTGCGTACCATCACCGCCGGCCTACATCGTCATTGGCTCCTGGGACCCATAGGGTCCAATGTTAACCAATGCAGCATTGCACTGCGGTCTTCGACCGCCAACCGCGACGGTGTACAACGCCAGCGCAGTTACCTCACATCCCATTGTCCCACTTTAGAGGTCAGGCAGCTGCCATTTCAGGGGCCCACATTGCCTAATTACCAACTGCATCACACATACCTAGGCCTACTCTCAACACACATACAGGCCAGATTTTGTGTATGAATCGTGTTCTGTGTAGACTGTGGGTACATACCTTTGACTTGTTTGACTCTCTAGTCGCTGTTGTCCTTCATAGGCACCGTCCGCTGGGACATGTGAGGAGATGGCGGAATCCTCCGGTGTACCGAACGCTGGTGGACCTGTCGACAATGGAGGAAAGAAATCTGATAATCACCTACATTGCCACAATCCAGGAACTGTGTACCCAGTTGGAGCCAGACCTGATGTCAGCAATCCGCCAACCCACAGGAATCCCCCCTCAAGTGCAGGTGCTATCAGTGCTCCATTTCCTTGCAAGTGGGTCTTTTCAAACAACTGTGGCCATGGCATCAGGGATGTCACAGTCTATGTTTTCCAACGTATTGTCCAGAGTGTTGTCTGCCCTGCTGAAAACACATGCGTAGCTACATCGTTTTCCCTCAGGTGGAGGACTTGCCTACAGTGAAAAGGTGACTTCTATGCCCTTGGACATATCCCCAACATCATAGGTGCCATTGATGGGACCCATGTGGCCTTGGTCCCCCCCCCACAGGAGTGAACCGGAAGAGTTATCATTCCATGAATGTACAGATGGTATGTTTGGCCAACCAGTACATCTCCCATGTGAATGCCATGTTCCCTGGCTAAGTGCATGACGCCTACATCATGCTGAATAGCAGCATCCCTTATGTGATGGGTCAACTCTAGAGGCACTGTGTGTGGCTATTAGGTGACTCTGGTTACCCCAACCTGTATTGGAATCCCAGGACCAGGGCAGAGGAACGCTACAATGAGGCCCATGGGCGTACTAGGAGGGTGATCGAGCGGACCTTCGGCCTCCTGAAGGCCAGGTTTAGGTGCCTCCATATGACAGGTGGATCCCTATTCTACTCACCAAAGAAGGTGTGCCAGATCATCGTGGCCTGCTGTATGCTTCATAACTTGGCTTTGCGACGACAGGTGCCTTTTCTGCAGGAGGATGGTCCAGATGGCGGTGTTGTGGCAGCTGTGGAGCCTGTGGACAGTGATGAGGAGGAAGCAGAGGAAGAAGACATTGACAACAGGGACTCAGTCATCCAGCAATATTTCCAGTGAAAGACAGGTGAGAATACATTCCTGCCTACTACAAGTACTTTTACACTTCTACCTCTATCCTGTCTGTCGATTTCACCCAGTGTATGGTCACTGAGTTGTCACTTTCCTTTACGGTTTCACAGGTGTGGGTCCCAACGTGTGTCATCTGCTTAGATTCCTCAGGGACTAGAGCTTTGTGACATAGGTATGTTGACATTACAATTTCCTGAAAATTTTGTCACTGTAATTGCAAATACACTATGGGGGTCATTCTGACCCCGGCAGGGTCGGCGGGAGCACCGCCGACAGACCGGCGGTGCCCCGCAGGGCATTCTGACCGCGGCGCTTTGGCCGCGGTCAGTGCAGGAAAACCGGCGGTCTCCCGCCGGTTTTCCGCTGCCCGTCAGAATCCTCCAAGGCGGCGCAGCATGCTGCGCCGCCTTGGGGATTCTGACACCCCCTACCGCCATCCTGTTCCTGGCGGTTCGCCCGCCAGGCACAGGATGGCGGTAGGGGGTGACGCGGGGCCCCTGGGGGCCCCTGCAGTGCCCATGCCAATGGCATGGGCACTGCAGGGGCCCCCGTAAGAGGGCCCCGCTTGTATTTCACTGTCTGCATAGCAGACAGTGAAATACGCGACGGGTGCAGTAGCACCCGTCGCACCTTCCCACTCCGCCGGCTCGATTACGAGCCGGCTTCATGGTGGGAAGGTCGTTTTCCCCTGGGCTGGCGGGCGGCCTTTTGAAGGCCGCCCGCCAGCCCAGGGGAAAACTCAAAATACCCGCCGCGGTCTTCCGACCGCGGTACGGTATTTTGGCGGCTCCCGCCGGGCGCGCGGTGACCGCGCCCGGCGGGAGTCAGAATGACCCCCTATTTCAAAATCAGAGACAGACTACAGATCTTTTGGTGCTTTAGGTGTGTTTATTTACATACAAAATATTGGAGGGGGAAGTTAAATGGTGAGGGGTGATGGCGGAGGAGTGTCCATGGCAGAGTCCAGTCTATTTGTCTCATAGGTGCATTGCCCGTATGGGCATAGGAAGTGGAGCTGGGCAGTTTCAATATGGACAGGGTGACAAAGTGGGACAGTGGGTTGACAATCAGGGTGGTCTCATTTCTTGGCGGGGGTCTTGGCATCGTGCTCTGTCTTGTTCCTGGATCTCAGGAACCGTTTGCGGGGTGGTTCTCTGTCTGCAGGGGCTGGGGTGCTGGTGTGGTGGTCCTGTCCACTAGCGCCGGCGGAGGTGGTGGGCAGTTCATCATCCATGCTAGTGTCAGGGGCCCCTTGTAGTGCCACAGTGTCCCTCCTGGTGTTGAGTATTTCCTTCAGTACCCCTACGATGGTGCCCAGGGCGGAGCTCATGGTTCTGAGTTCCTCCCTGAAGCCCAAATACTGTTTCTCCTGCATGCGCTGTCCTGAAACTTGGCCAGGACCGTTGCCATCGTTTCCTGGGAGTGGTGGTATGCTCCCATGATGGAGGAGAGGGCCTCGTGGAGAGTGGGTTCCCTTGGCCTGTCCGCCCCCTGTTGCACAGCAGCCCTCCCAGTTCCCCTGTGTTCCTGGGCCTCCGTCCCCTGGACCGTGTGCCCACTTTCACTGCCCCCAGGTCCCTGTTGTTGTTGGGGTGGTGGGTTATCCTGGGTTCCCTGTAGTGGTGGACACACAGATGATTGACGTGTCCTGGGGACGGAGGTATGGGCCCGCTGGGTGGGTGCTGTGCTGGTGTTACCAGAGGGGGGAAGGTCTGTGGTGGCCTGTGCCTGTGTGAGGGGAACCGACTGTCCTGAGGCCCCCGATGGTCCGGGCTGGTCATCTAGATCCAGGTGGACAGAGGTGCTGTCATCACTGTGGGCCTCTTCTGTGGGTGGGGTGGAGATGTCTGGACCCTCCTGTCTGGTGACGTTGGGTAGTGGTCCTGCAGGGGTGGAAAAGCATGATTATTGCATCTGTGTGTGTCATGGTGTGCAATGGGTGGGTGAGCATGTACCCCAGTGCTGGTATTCCTGTGTGGGGGCTTGTGTGATGATGTTTTAGGGTGGTGTATGGGTATGTGCAGTGGTGCATGCTTTAGTGATGGCTGTCCATGCGTTGTTGTTGCATGCAGGGCTTGGTGTTGGGATGTGTGGTTTGTGATATTGGTACATTTGTGAGGAGTTGGAGTGATAGGGGTGGGGGTATGTGATAGCATGCAGGTAGGGTGGGGGATATGGTAGTTAAAGGTTTGACTTACCGGAGTCCAT
Source organism: Pleurodeles waltl (assembly GCF_031143425.1). Lineage (NCBI taxonomy): Eukaryota > Metazoa > Chordata > Amphibia > Caudata > Salamandridae > Pleurodeles > Pleurodeles waltl. The sequence goes on along the minus strand of NC_090440.1, from coordinate 544,092,917 downwards.
TCCTCCACCGACTCCTGCGAGGCCCTCAGGATGCAGAATCGCCAAGACCTGCTCCTCCCATGTTGTTAGTTGTGGGTGAGGAGGTGGGGGTCTGCCGCCAGTCCGCTGAACCGCCTGGTGGTGTCTTGAGACCACGGAACGCACCTTCCCCTGTAGGTCGTTCCACCTCTTCCTGATGTCGTCCAGATTTCTTGGGTGTTGTCCTACTGCGTAGACCCTGTCAGCTATTCTTCTCCATAGCTCCATCTTCCTTGCAATTGAGGTGTGCTGCACCTGTGCTCCAAATAGCTGTGGCTCTACCCAGACGATTTCCTCCACCATGACCCTGAGCTCCTCCTCAGAGAACCTGGGCTGTCTTTGCCGTGCCATGGGGTGGTGTAGGTGATGTGTGGGGTGGTGTGTGTGGTGATAAGTGTGGTGATATGTAGTGGTGTGTGGTGTTTTGTGCGTGGAAGTTGTGTGGGTGATGGTGTTGTGTGCCTGTGGCTGCTAGTTTGTGGATGGTGGTGTCTCTCTCTGGCCTTCTCTCTGTAATAGTGGTCGTAGGGATTTGTGGGTGATGTGTGTGTGTGTTTTATATTGTATTGGGTGTGTGTATGTGTATCATGTGTGTGTATTTCGATTTGTCCAATGTGGCGGTGTTTTGTAGAAGTGTGTGTATTTTGAGCGCGGCGGTGTGTACCGCCAATGGAATACCGCAGTTGAAAGACCGCCGTGTGGATTCGTGTGTATTGATAGTGTGGGCGTATTTCTGTTGGCATGACGGTGTCGGTTTTGTTATCGCCAGTTTATCACTGACCTTTGGTGTGGCGGACTTGTGTGGGTGTCTGAATTTTGTCCGATTTCGAGATGTGGGTCATAATAGCTGTGGCGGATTTCCGCGGCCGCGGCGGTGTGTTGGCGGTCTTCTGCACAGCGGTAAGCGGCTTTTACCGCCAATGTTGTAATTACCCCATATGTCTTTGTCCCCGCACAGTCATTTGTACTAAGATTCGGAAAAGTTTAACATAATGATTTGTGCAAGAGCATACTGAAGGGATTGTCCGTTTGCCCAAGAGGTCCCCTTCATTTTTTCTTGGGCACTTTAGTTTTCCTGTGAATTTTCTAAAACAACTACTATCTTTTTCTTTGCCACAATTGTTGGATCAATCTTGCCTTTGGGTTTCTTTTGGCACTCTCTTATAAAATGACCCTTTTTTTCACAATACAAACACTGACCATTTTTTCGTTGCATGTCTTTCTCCTCTTTGGTCAGTGGTGGGCGAACAGTTCCGATATCCATCGGTTCTATCATGGAATCTGAAGACAATTGAAAGTGTCTGGATCTTTCCGTTCGCCAATTTGTTTTTTCCCATTTTTTCCTTGCTCCTTTTCTTTCAGAAAGTCTGTGATCTATCCGTAGGGTTAGATTAATTAAATCAGTACAAGTTTCTGGTTGTGATTCAACTTGGGCCACTACATCTTTTAGTTCGTCTTTTAGCCCCTGATAAAATACTGCTGACCTTTTTTCCTCATGCCAAGGAGTTTCCACCACTAACCGGTTGAAGTGGGACAAATACGTTATCAGGTCTTTATTTCCTTGACGTAATTCTAACCACTCTTTGTCTGCAGTCATAGTGATTGCGCGTCTGTCAAAAACCTTTACAAATTCTTCTACAAAGCAACGCTAGTTGTATAAAAGAGGACTGTCTAATCGGACCAATGGCACTGCCCAAGTAGCTGCATCACCATTCAGATATGATATAAGGAATGCAATTCTAGATTGTGCATTTGGAAAAGGACTAGGCCGACATGCAAAATGTAATCCCACCTGTGTCCAAAAAAATTGAACCTTATTGGGGTCCCCAGAGAGTGCTTGCTCTGTTCAGCGGTGCTTGACTTGGCGGTCCTTGCCCTGTTCAGCGGTGCTTGCCCTGTTCAGCGGTGCTTGACTTGGCGGTCCTTGCCCTGTTCAGCGGTGCTTTACTTGGCGGTCCTTGCCCTGTTCAGCGGTGCTTGCCCTGTTCAGCGGTGCTTGACTTGGCGGTCCTTGCCCTGTTCAGCGATGGTTGACTTGGTGGTCCTTGCCCTGTTCAGCGGTGCTTGCCCTGTTCAGCGGTGCTTGACTTGGAGGTCCTTGCCCTGTTCAGCGGTGCTTGCCCTGTTCAGCGGTGCTTGACTTGGCGGTCCTTGCCCTGTTCAGCGGTGCTTCACTTGGCAGTCCTTGCCCTGTTCAGCGGTGCTTGACTTGCCGGTCCTTCATTGCCCAGCTGGGCTGGGGCTGGCGGTCCTTCATTGGTCAGATGGGCTGTGGCTGGCGTGGTCCTTCTGGGCAGCTGGGCTGTGGCTGGCGGGGCCCTCCTGGGCAGCTGGGCTGTGGCTGGCGGGGCCCTCCTGGGCAGCTGGGCTGTGGCTGGCGGGGCCCTCCTGGGTAGCTGGGCTGTGGCTGGCGGGGTCCACCTGGAAAGCGACGATGGGGCTGGCGGTGGCGTCCTGGGAAGCGATGATGGGGCTGGCGGTGGCCTCCTGGCCATCGGGGATGATGGCGGTCTTCTCCGCCGTGCTGCTCCTCCCAGACTTTGCGGGTTTCTTCTGCCCCTTCACCACCTTGGGAGGAGTCACAGCTGAGTCCACACTCCCCCCGGGACCCCTGTGAGCGGCTTGGGTGGCTGGAGTCTTCCCCCTCTCCCGCTGGGCACTGGCCAACTTCCGGTGCTTCACGGGGGGGTCTCACTGGCTGTGCTCTGGCTCCGTGACACACTGGCTGGCCTGGTGGCCGGTGCACTCCACATACCTGTGACAACAGGCACCACTGGTCCCGGAGATTTTGTGGCTGAGGTGCTAGTACATGACCTATGAGTTGGACTGGGGGGGGTGGTGGGAAATAGGTTAAGGGTGGACAGGAAAAGTTGTTTGGAGACACTGGGACGGGTAGCTGGAGGGGGTTTGGGGGGGTGGAGGAAGAGGTGGTGGTTGTAGGAGGTGTAACTTTTGAGGCTTTGGGTGCAGGTGCATGCGCTGGAGGCTGTTGTGAGGTGGATGTATGTTGGGTGGGTGTGTGCCTGCGTTTGTGTATCTTGGGAGGGGGCGTCACAGACACACTGGGAGAGGACACAGGGGACGTGTGAATGGTAGTGGTGGTGGTGAGTGCACGTGAGCGGGGTGTGGTGATGGGTGTGCTGGTGCAGGACGTAGTGGCTGTAGTGGTGGTGCATGCAGGTGTGAGTGTAGACGAGACTGGGAGGGAGGAGGGAGACGACGAGGAGGGGGACACAGTGGAGGCAGTGGATGTTGTTGTGTCTGTATGTGTGTGATGCTTGCGTGAGTGCCTGTGGGATGTGTGGTGCTTATGTTTGCCTGAGCTTCCCTTGTGTGGTGAGGTGTGTGCAGGCTGGTCTGATGGTGTGCTTGGGATAGGCAGAGGTACAGGGAATTGGGTCTGGGTGGAGGAAGTTGGAGGGGGGAGGCTGGACACAGGGACAATGGCTGCCATCAGTGCTGAGGCCAGAGTTTGAAAGGTGCGATGAAGGGCAGCCTGGCCAGAATGAATGCCCTCCAGGAATGCATTGGTTTGTTGCAACTCCCTTTCTACACCCTGGATGACATTCAAAATGGTAGACTGCCCAACAGTGAGGGACCTGAGGAGGTCAATGGCCTCCTCACTGAGGGCAGCAGAGGTGACAGGGGCAGGGGCTGAGGTGCCTGGGGCGAAGGTGATGCACACCCTCCTGGGTGAGCGGGCACGGGGCGAAGGCTGAGGGGGTGTTGGGAGGGCGGTGCTGGCAGGGGGGGGTGGCGGCTGTACCTGTAGTAGTGGGGGGCACAGATGTTGCTGCCAACCACAAGGGAGCTCCCATCGGAGGACGAGTCCGTGTCGCTGGTTTCAGCTCCTGTGACCACCGTGGTGCTCCCCTCGCCCTCCGTCCCACTGGTGTATTCAGAGTCCGTAGTGTGGTCCTCCCTGGCCATGTGGGATGCAGCTCCCTTGTGCTCCGGTGCCACTGCTCCTCCGCCTGATGATGCTAATGCACACAAGAACAGGGAGACCGCAAAAAAGGGGAGGAAACAGAAGAAAGACAGGTTGAGTGCATGGCTTACCGCTACAGTTGGCGGACAAGACAGACACAGCAAACCCCTGCACTACGTCGCGCTGTTGGGCTCTACAGTGCAATTCCTGGGAAATGGCCTACAAGGCTATGGACGACATCTGAATGTGGTGAGGGTCCCTTCTTGTGATACAGAAAAACAGGAATATTAAGTGAACACTTCACAAAAAAATATTAATTTCAATACATCAGTCCATAATATATCACAATGGTCCTGGAGTCAACCAGTCAAGTTAATTGATGAATCCAAAGTTTTTATTCCGAATCTGATTCACATTTCACAGTCTGTAATCCACAGGTTATAATCCTTCCAGCCAACACGTGTTTCCTCTTGGGAAATAATTATATCCCTTACGACTTCTTCAGGGCTTCTTAATTCAGGCACTAATCATCAACAGTCAAAATTGTGAATTCCTCCACTCCAAATTTTGATCCATAACACCGGTAGTGTTTCAATAACCCATTAGTCCGCAACTCCTTATTTTATGGCTACAGCGTCTTCCAGTACGGACGCCTTGCGAGTACGCTGCGACATCTGCACACATAGATGACACAGGGGCATGAATACATGTACTTGGCACTCTACAGAGGTGGGGTGGGGGGCCACAGGGCCATGCCTTACAAAGGGGCCTACCCTACGGAACTCACCCTGGCCTAGGGAAACCCAGAGCCCTCCTCCCCCACCCAGACCCCTCCACTGTGCGCAAAGTCAGCTGAATGAGAGTGTACTCACCCCCTTGTGTCTGCTGTGATGCCCTCAAGCGCCCATCCAACTCCGGGTAGGCTACAGCCAGGATCCAGAACATCAGGGGGGTCATGGTTCAACGGGCACCCCTCCCACGTTGGGAGGCCATCCCCAGCTGAGCCTCTGCCGTCTTCTTGCTCCAGCGGCAAATGTCCTCCCATCTTTTCCGGCAGTGGGTGCTCCGTCTGTAGTGGACCCCCAGGGTCCGGACGTCCTTGGCGATGGCACGCCAAATATCCTTCTTCTGGTGGGCGCTGACCTACATGAAATGTACAGGGGAAGAAGAGAAGTCATTACCAAGAAGCACGAGCCATTGTCTCTTCCAGACCGAGCAGCACTTGCAGTGTAGGTCCTCTCCTGTCGAAGATCAGGTATCGAGTGATTCAACAGCTAGAAAATGGCGGTCACGTCCGCGGCGGTGCGTACCATCACCGCCGGCCTACATCGTCATTGGCTCCTGGGACCCATAGGGTCCAATGTTAACCAATGCAGCATTGCACTGCGGTCTTCGACCGCCAACCGCGACGGTGTACAACGCCAGCGCAGTTACCTCACATCCCATTGTCCCACTTTAGAGGTCAGGCAGCTGCCATTTCAGGGGCCCACATTCCCTAATTACCAACTGCATCACACATACCTAGGCCTACTCTCAACACACATACAGGCCAGATTTTGTGTATGAATCGTGTTCTGTGTAGACTGTGGGTACATACCTTTGACTTGTTTGACTCTCTAGTTGCTGTTGTCCTTCATAGGCACCGTCCGCTGGGACATGTGAGGAGATGGCGGAATCCTCCGGTGTACCGAACGCTGGTGGACCTGTCGACAATGGAGGAAAGAAATCTGATAATCACCTACATTGCCACAATCCAGGAACTGTGTACCCAGTTGGAGCCAGACCTGATGTCAGCAATCCGCCAACCCACAGGAATCCCCCCTCAAGTGCAGGTGCTATCAGTGCTCCATTTCCTTGCAAGTGGGTCTTTTCAAACAACTGTGGCCATGGCATCAGGGATGTCACAGCCTATGTTTTCCAACGTATTGTCCAGAGTGTTGTCTGCCCTGCTGAAAACACATGCGTAGCTACATCGTTTTCCCTCAGGTGGAGGACTTGCCTACAGTGAAAAGGTGACTTCTATGCCCTTGGACATATCCCCAACATCATAGGTGCCATTGATGGGACCCATGTGGCCTTGGTCCCCCCCCCCACAGGAGTGAACCGGAAGAGTTATCATTCATGAATGTACAGATGGTATGTTTGGCCAACCAGTACATCTCCCATGCGAATGCCATGTTCCCTGGCTAAGTGCATGACGCCTACATCATGCTGAATAGCAGCATCCCTTATGTGATGGGTCAACTCTAGAGGCACTGTGTGTGGCTATTAGGTGACTCTGGTTACCCCAACCTGTATTGGAATCCCAGGACCAGGGCAGAGGAACGCTACAATGAGGCCCATGGGCGTACTAGGAGGGTGATCGAGCGGACCTTCGGCCTCCTGAAGGCCAGGTTTAGGTGCCTCCATATGACAGGTGGATCCCTATTCTACTCACCAAAGAAGGTGTGCCAGATCATCGTGGCCTGCTGTATGCTTCATAACTTGGCTTTGCGACGACAGGTGCCTTTTCTGCACGAGGATGGTCCAGATGGCGGTGTTGTGGCAGCTGTGGAGCCTGTGGACAGTGATGAGGAGGAAGCAGAGGAAGAAGACATTGACAACAGGGACTCAGTCATCCAGCAATATTTCCAGTGAAAGACAGGTGAGAATACATTCCTGCCTACTACAAGTACTTTTACACTTCTACCTCTATCCTGTCTGTCGATTTCACCCAGTGTATGGTCACTGAGTTGTCACTTTCCTTTACGGTTTCACAGGTGTGGGTCCCAACGTGTGTCATCTGCTTAGATTCCTCAGGGACTAGAGCTGTGTGACATAGGTATGTTGACATTACAATTTCCTGAAAATGTTGTCACTGTAATTGCAAATACACTATGGGGGTCATTCTGACCCCGGCGGTCTCAGACCGCCGGGGCCAGGGTCGGCGGGAGCACCGCCAACAGACCGGCGGTGCCCCGCAGGGCATTCTGACCGCGGCGCTTTGGCCGCGGTCAGTGCAGGAAAACCGGCGGTCTCCCGCCGGTTTTCCGCTGCCCGTCAGAATCCTCCAAGGCGGCGCAGCATGCTGCGCCGCCTTGGGGATTCTGACACCCCCTACCGCCATCCTGTTCCTGGCGGTTCGCCCGGCGGTAGGGGGTGACGCGGGGCCCCTGGGGGCCCCTGCAGTGCCCATGCCAATGGCATGGGCACTGCAGGGGCCCCCGTAAGAGGGCCCCGCTTGTATTTCACTGTCTGCATAGCAGACAGTGAAATACGCGACGGGTGCAGTAGCACCCGTCGCACCTTCCCACTCCGCCGGCTCGATTACGAGCCGGCTTCATGGTGGGAAGGTCGTTTTCCCCTGGGCTGGCGGGCGGCCTTTTGAAGGCCGCCCGCCAGCCCAGGGGAAAACTCAAAATACCCGCCGCGGTACGGTATTTTGGCGGCTCCCGCCGGGCGCGCGGTGACCGCGCCCGGCAGGAGTCAGAATGACCCCCTATTTCAAAATCAGAGACAGACTACAGATCTTTTGGTGCTTTAGGTGTGTTTATTTACATACAAAATATTGGAGGGGGAAGTTAAATGGTGAGGGGTGATGGCGGAGGAGTGTCCATGGCAGAGTCCAGTCTATTTGTCTCACAGGTGCATTGCCCGTATGGGCATAGGAAGTGGAGCTGGGCAGTTTCAATATGGACAGGGTGACAAAGTGGGACAGTGGGTTGACAATCAGGGTGGTCTCATTTCTTGGCGGGGGTCTTGGCATCGTGCTCTGTCTTGTTCCTGGATCTCAGGAACCGTTTGCGGGGTGGTTCTCTGTCTGCAGGGGCTGGGGTGCTGGTGTGGTGGTCCTGTCCACTAGCGCCGGCAGAGGTGGTGGGCAGTTCATCATCCATGCTAGTGTCAGGGGCCCCTTGTAGTGCCACAGTGTCCCTCCTGGTGTTGAGTATTTCCTTCAGCACCCCTACGATGGTGCCCAGGGCGGAGCTCATGGTTCTGAGTTCCTCCCTGAAGCCCAAATACTGTTTCTCCTGCATGCGCTGTCCTGAAACTTGGCCAGGACCGTTGCCATCGTTTCCTGGGAGTGGTGGTATGCTCCCATGATGGAGGAGAGGGCCTCGTGGAGAGTGGGTTCCCTTGGCCTGTCCGCCCCCTGTTGCACAGCAGCCCTCCCAGTTCCCCTGTGTTCCTGGGCCTCCGTCCCCTGGACCGTGTGCCCACTTTCACTGCCCCCAGGTCCCTGTTGTTGTTGGGGTGGTGGGTTATCCTGGGTTCCCTGTAGTGGTGGACACACAGATGATTGACGTGTCCTGGGGACGGAGGTATGGGCCCGCTGGGTGGGTGCTGTGCTGGTGTTACCAGAGGGGGGAAGGTCTGTGGTGGCCTGTGCCTGTGTGAGGGGAACCGACTGTCCTGAGGCCCCCGATGGTCCGGGCTGGTCATCTAGATCCAGGTGGACAGAGGTGCTGTCATCACTGTGGGCCTCTTCTGTGGGTGGGGTGGAGATGTCTGGACCCTCCTGTCTGGTGACGTTGGGTAGTGGTCCTGCAGGGGTGGAAAAGCATGATTATTGCATCTGTGTGTGTCATGGTGTGCAATGGGTGGGTGAGCATGTACCCCAGTGCTGGTATTCCTGTGTGGGGGCTTGTGTGATGATGTTTTAGGGTGGTGTATGGGTATGTGCAGTGGTGCATGCTTTAGTGATGGCTGTCCATGCGTTGTTGTTGCATGCAGGGCTTGGTGTTGGGATGTGTGGTTTGTGATATTGGTACATTTGTGAGGAGTTGGAGTGATAGGGGTGGGGGTATGTGATAGCATGCAGGTAGGGTGGGGGATATGGTAGTTAAAGGTTTGACTTACCGGAGTCCATTCCTCCACCGACTCCTGCGAGGCCCTCAGGATGAAGAATCGCCAAGACCTGCTCCTCCCATGTTGTTAGTTGTGGGTGAGGAGGTGGGGGTCTGCCGCCAGTCCGCTGAACCGCTTGGTGGTGTCTTGAGACCACGGAACGCACCTTCCCCTGTAGGTCGTTCCACCTCTTCCTGATGTCGTCCAGATTTCTTGGGTGTTGTCCTACTGCGTAGACCCTGTCGGCTATTCTTCTCCATAGCTCCATCTTCCTTGCAATTGAGGTGTGCTGCACCTGTGCTCCAAATAGCTGTGGCTCTACCCAGACGATTTCCTCCACCATGACCCCGAGCTCCTCCTCAGAGAACCTGGGCTGTCTTTGCCGTGCCATGGGGTGGTGTAGGTGATGTGTGGGGTGGTGTGTGTGGTGATAAGTGTGGTGATATGTAGTGGTGTGTGGTGTTTTGTGCGTGGAAGTTGTGTGGGTGATGGTGTTGTGTGCCTGTGGCTGCTAGTTTGTGGATGGTGGTGTCTCTCTCTGGCCTTCTCTCTGTAATAGTGGTCGTAGGGATTTGTGGGTGATGTGTGTGTGTGTTTTATATTGTATTGGGTGTGTGTATGTGTATCATGTGTGTGTATTTCGATTTGTCCAATGTGGCGGTGTTTTGTAGAAGTGTGTGTATTTTGAGCGCGGCGGTGTGTACCGCCAATGGAATACCGCAGTTGAAAGACCGCCGTGTGGATTCGTGTGTAGTGATAGTGTGGGCGTATTTCTGTTGGCATGACGGTGTCGGTTTTGTTATCGCCAGTTTATCACTGACCTTTGGTGTGGCGGACTTGTGTGGGTGTCTGAATTTTGTCAGATTTCGAGATGTGGGTCATAATAGCTGTGGCGGATTTCCGCGGCCGCGGCGGTGTGTTGGCGGTCTTCTGCACAGCGGTAAGCGGCTTTTACCGCCAATGTTGTAATTACCCCATATGTCTTTGTCCCCGCACAGTCATTTGTACTAAGATTCGGAAAAGTTTAACATAATGATTTGTGCAAGAGCATACTGAAGGGATTGTCCGTTTGCCCAAGAGGTCCCCTTCATTTTTTCTTGGGCACTTTAGTTTTCCTGTGAATTTTCTAAAGCAACTACTATCTTTTTCTTTGCCACAATTGTTGGATCAATCTTGCCTTTGGGTTTCTTTTGGCACTCTCTTATAAAATGACCCTTTTTTTCACAATACAAACACTGACCATTTTTTCGTTGCATGTCTTTCTCCTCTTTGGTCAGTGGTGGGCGAACAGTTCCGATATCCATCGGTTCTATCATGGAATCTGAAGACAATTGAAAGTGTCTGGATCTTTCCGTTCGCCAATTTGTTTTTTCCCATTTTTTCCTTGCTCCTTTTCTTTCAGAAAGTCTGTGATCTATCCGTAGGGTTAGATTAATTAAATCAGTACAAGTTTCTGGTTGTGATTCAACTTGGGCCACTACATCTTTTAGTTCGTCTTTTAGCCCCTGATAAAATACTGCTGACCTTTTTTCCTCATGCCAAGGAGTTTCCACCACTAACCGGTTGAAGTGGGACAAATACGTTATCAGGTCTTTATTTCCTTGACGTAATTCTAACCACTCTTTGTCTGCAGTCATAGTGATTGCGCGTCTGTCAAAAACCTTTACAAATTCTTCTACAAAGCAACGCTAGTTGTATAAAAGAGGACTGTCTAATCGGACCAATGGCACTGCCCAAGTAGCTGCATCACCATTCAGATATGATATAAGGAATGCAATTCTAGATTGTGCATTTGGAAAAGGACTAGGCCGACATGCAAAATGTAATCCCACCTGTGTCCAAAGAAATTGAACCTTATTGGGGTCCCCAGAGAGTGCTTGCTCTATTCAGCGGTGCTTGACTTGGCGGTCCTTGCCCTGTTCAGCGGTGCTTGCCCTGTTCAGCGGTGCTTGACTTGGCGGTCCTTGCCCTGTTCAGCGGTGCTTTACTTGGCGGTCCTTGCCCTGTTCAGCGGTGCTTGCCCTGTTCAGCGGTGCTTGACTTGGCGGTCCTTGCCCTGTTCAGCGATGGTTGACTTGGTGGTCCTTGCCCTGTTCAGCGGTGCTTGCCCTGTTCAGCGGTGCTTGACTTGGAGGTCCTTGCCCTGTTCAGCGGTGCTTGCCCTGTTCAGCGGTGCTTGACTTGGCGGTCCTTGCCCTGTTCAGCGGTGCTTCACTTGGCGGTCCTTGCCCTGTTCAGCGGTGCTTGACTTGCCGGTCCTTCATTGCCCAGCTGGGCTGGGGCTGGCGGTCCTTCATTGGTCAGATGGGCTGTGGCTGGCGTGGTCCTTCTGGGCAGCTGGGCTGTGGCTGGCGGGGCCCTCCTGGGCAGCTGGGCTGTGGCTGGCGGGGCCCTCCTGGGCAGCTGGGCTGTGGCTGGCGGGGCCCTCCTGGGCAGCTGGGCTGTGGCTGGCGGGGCCCTCCTGGGTAGCTTGGCTGTGGCTGGCGGGGTCCACCTGGAAAGCGACGATGGGGCTGGCGGTGGCGTCCTGGGAAGCGATGATGGGGCTGGCGGTGGCCTCCTGGCCATCGGGGATGATGGCGGTCTTCTCCGCCGTGCTGCTCCTCCCCGACTTTGCGGGTTTCTTCTGCCCCTTCACCACCTTGGGAGGAGTCACAGCTGAGTCCACACTCCCCCCGGGACCCCTGTGAGCGGCTTGGGTGGCTGGAGTCTTCCCCCTCTCCCGCTGGGCACTGGCCAACTTCCGGTGCTTCACGGGGGGGGGGCTCACTGGCTGTGCTCTGGCTCCGTGACACACTGGCTGGCCTGGTGGCCGGTGCACTCCACATACCTGTGACAACAGGCACCACTGGTCCCGGAGATTTTGTGGCTGAGGTGCTAGTACATGACCTATGAGTTGGACTGGGGGGGGTGGTGGGAAATAGGTTAAGGGTGGACAGGAAAAGTTGTTTGGAGACACTGGGACGGGTAGCTGGAGGGGGTTTGGGGGGTGGAGGAAGAGGTGGTGGTTGTAGGAGGTGTAACTTTTGAGGCTTTGGGTGCAGGTGCATGCGCTGGAGGCTGTTGTGAGGTGGATGTATGTTGGGTGGGTGTGTGCCTGCGTTTGTGTATCTTGGGAGGGGGCGTCACAGACACACTGGGAGAGGACACAGGGGACGTGTGAATGGTAGTGGTGGTGGTGAGTGCACGTGAGCGGGGTGTGGTGATGGGTGTGCTGGTGCAGGACGTAGTGGCTGTAGTGGTGGTGCATGCAGGTGTGAGTGTAGACGAGACTGGGAGGGAGGAGGGAGACGACGAGGAGGGGGACACAGTGGAGGCAGTGGATGTTGTTGTGTCTGTATGTGTGTGATGCTTGCGTGAGTGCCTGTGGGATGTGTGGTGCTTATGTTTGCCTGAGCTTCCCTTGTGTGGTGAGGTGTGTGCAGGCTGGTCTGATGGTGTGCTTGGGATAGGCAGAGGTACAGGGAATTGGGTCTGGGTGGAGGAAGTTGGAGGGGGGAGGCTGGACACAGGGACAATGGCTGCCATCAGTGCTGAGGCCAGAGTTTGAAAGGTGCGATGAAGGGCAGCCTGGCCAGAATGAATGCCCTCCAGGAATGCATTGGTTTGTTGCAACTCCCTTTCTACACCCTGGATGACATTCAAAATGGTAGACTGCCCAACAGTGAGGGACCTGAGGAGGTCAATGGCCTCCTCACTGAGGGCAGCAGAGGTGACAGGGGCAGGGGCTGAGGTGCCTGGGGCGAAGGTGATGCACACCCTCCTGGGTGAGCGGGCACGGGGCGAAGGCTGAGGGGCTGTTGGGAGGGCGGTGCTGGCAGGGGGGGTGGCGGCTGTACCTGTAGTAGTGGGGGGCACAGATGTTGCTGCCAACCACAAGGGAGCTCCCATCGGAGGACGAGTCCGTGTCGCTGGTTTCAGCTCCTGTGACCACCGTGGTGCTCCCCTCGCCCTCCGTCCCACTGGTGTATTCAGAGTCCGTAGTGTGGTCCTCCCTGGCCATGTGGGATGCAGCTCCCTTGTGCTCCGGTGCCACTGCTCCTCCGCCTGATGATGCTAATGCACACAAGAACAGGGAGACCGCAAAAAAGGGGAGGAAACAGAAGAAAGACAGGTTGAGTGCATGGCTTACCGCTACAGTTGGCGGACAAGACAGACACAGCAAACCCCTGCACTACGTCGCGCTGTTGGGCTCTACAGTGCAATTCCTGGGAAATGGCCTACAAGGCTATGGACGACATCTGAATGTGGTGAGGGTCCCTTCTTGTGATACAGAAAAACAGGAATATTAAGTGAACACTTCACAAAAAAATGTTAATTTCAATACATCAGTCCATAATATATCACAATGGTCCTGGAGTCAACCAGTCAAGTTAATTGATGAATCCAAAGTTTTTATTCCGAATCTGATTCACATTTCACAGTCTGTAATCCACAGGTTATAATCCTTCCAGCCAACACGTGTTTCGTCTTGGGAAATAATTATATCCCTTACGACTTCTTCAGGGCTTCTTAATTCAGGCACTAATCATCAACAGTCAAAATTGTGAATTCCTCCACTCCAAATTTTGATCCATAACACCGGTAGTGTTTCAATAACCCATTAGTCCGCAACTCCTTATTTTATGGCTACAGCGTCTTCCAGTACGGACGCCTTGCGAGTACACTGCGACATCTGCACACATAGATGACACAGGGGCATGAATACATGTACTTGGCACTCTACAGAGGTGGGGTGGGGGGCCACAGGGCCATGCCTTACAAAGGGGCCTACCCTACGGAACTCACCCTGGCCTAGGGAAACCCAGAGCCCTCCTCCCCCACCCAGACCCCTCCACTGTGCGCAAAGTCAGCTGAATGAGAGTGTACTCACCCCCTTGTGTCTGCTGTGATGCCCTCAAGCGCCCATCCAACTCCGGGTAGGCTACCGCCAGGATCCAGAACATCAGGGGGGTCATGGTTCGACGGGCACCCCTCCCATGTTGGGAGGCCATCCCCAGCTGAGCCTCTGCCGTCTTCTTGCTCCAGCGGCAAATGTCCTCCCATCTTTTCCGGCAGTGGGTGCTCCGTCTGTAGTGGACCCCCAGGGTCCGGACGTCCTTGGCGATGGCACGCCAAATATCCTTCTTCTGGTGGGCGCTGACCTACATGAAATGTACAGGGGAAGAAGAGAAGTCATTACCAAGACGCACGAGCCATTGTCTCTTCCAGACCGAGCAGCACTTGCAGTGTAGGTCCTCTCCTGTCGAAGATCAGGTATCGATTGATTCAACAGCTAGAAAATGGCGGTCACGTCCGCGGCGGTGCGTACCATCACCGCCGGCCTACATCGTCATTGGCTCCTGGGACCCATAGGGTCCAATGTTAACCAATGCAGCATTGCACTGCGGTCTTCGACCGCCAACCGCGACGGTGTACAACGCCAGCGCAGTTACCTCACATCCCATTGTCCCACTTTAGAGGTCAGGCAGCTGCCATTTCAGGGGCCCACATTGCCTAATTACCAACTGCATCACACATACCTAGGCCTACTCTCAACACACATACAGGCCAGATTTTGTGTATGAATCGTGTTCTGTGTAGACTGTGGGTACATACCTTTGACTTGTTTGACTCTCTAGTCGCTGTTGTCCTTCATAGGCACCGTCCGCTGGGACATGTGAGGAGATGGCGGAATCCTCCGGTGTACCGAACGCTGGTGGACCTGTCGACAATGGAGGAAAGAGATCTGATAATCACCTACATTGCCACAATCCAGGAACTGTGTACCCAGTTGGAGCCAGACCTGATGTCAGCAATCCGCCAACCCACAGGAATCCCCCCTCAAGTGCAGGTGCTATCAGTGCTCCATTTCCTTGCAAGTGGGTCTTTTCAAACAACTGTGGCCATGGCATCAGGGATGTCACAGCCTATGTTTTCCAACGTATTGTCCAGAGTGTTGTCTTCCCTGCTGAAAACACATGCGTAGCTACATCGTTTTCCCTCAGGTGGAGGACTTGCCTACAGTGAAAAGGTGACTTCTATGCCCTTGGACATATCCCCAACATCATAGGTGCCATTGATGGGACCCATGTGGCCTTGGTCCCCCCCCCCCACAGGAGTGAACCGGAAGAGTTATCATTCCATGAATGTACAGATGGTATGTTTGGCCAACCAGTACATCTCCCATGTGAATGCCATGTTCCCTGGCTAAGTGCATGACGCCTATATCATGCTGAATAGCAGCATCCCTTATGTGATGGGTCAACTCTAGAGGCACTGTGTGTGGCTATTAGGTGACTCTGGTTACCCCAACCTGTATTGGAATCCCAGGACCAGGGCAGAGGAACGCTACAATGAGGCCCATGGGCGTACTAGGAGGGTGATCGAGCGGACCTTCGGCCTCCTGAAGGCCAGGTTTAGGTGCCTCCATATGACAGGTGGATCCCTATTCTACTCACCAAAGAAGGTGTGCCAGATCATCGTGGCCTGCTGTATGCTTCATAACTTGGCTTTGCGACGACAGGTGCCTTTTCTGCAGGAGGATGGTCCAGATGGCGGTGTTGTGGCAGCTGTGGAGCCTGTGGACAGTGATGAGGAGGAAGCAGAGGAAGAAGACATTGACAACAGGGACTCAGTCATCCAGCAATATTTCCAGTGAAAGACAGGTGAGAATACATTCCTGCCTACTACAAGTACTTTTACACTTCTACCTCTATCCTGTCTGTCGATTTCACCCAGTGTATGGTCACTGAGTTGTCACTTTCCTTTACGGTTTCACAGGTGTGGGTCCCAACGTGTGTCATCTGCTTAGATTCCTCAGGGACTAGAGCTGTGTGACATAGGTATGTTGACATTACAATTTCCTGAAAATTTTGTCACTGTAATTGCAAATACACTATGGGGGTCATTCTGACCCCGGCGGTCTCAGACCGCCGGGGCCAGGGTCGGCGGGAGCACCGCCGACAGACCGGCGGTGCCCCGCAGGGCATTCTGACCGCGGCGCTTTGGCCGCGGTCAGTGCAGGAAAACCGGCGGTCTCCCGCCGGTTTTCCGCTGCCCGTCAGAATCCTCCAAGGCGGCGCAGCATGCTGCGCCGCCTTGGGGATTCTGACACCCCCTACCGCCATCCTGTTCCTGGCGGTTCGCCCGCCAGGCACAGGATGGCGGTAGGGGGTGTCGCGGGGCCCCTGGGGGCCCCTGCAGTGCCCATGCCAATGGCATGGGCACTGCAGGGGCCCCCGTAAGAGGGCCCCGCTTGTATTTCACTGTCTGCACAGCAGACAGTGAAATACGCGACGGGTGCAGTAGCACCCGTCGCACCTTCCCACTCCGCCGGCTCGATTACGAGCCGGCTTCATGGTGGGAAGGTCGTTTTCCCCTGGGCTGGCGGGCGGCCTTTTGAAGGCCGCCCGCCAGCCCAGGGGAAAACTCAAAATACCCGCCGCGGTCTTCCGACCGCGGTACGGTATTTTGGCGGCTCCCGCCGGGCGCGCGGTGACCGCGCCCGGCGGGAGTCAGAATGACCCCCTATTTCAAAATCAGAGACAGACTACAGATCTTTTGGTGCTTTAGGTGTGTTTATTTACATACAAAATATTGGAGGGGGAAGTTAAATGGTGAGGGGTGATGGCGGAGGAGTGTCCATGGCAGAGTCCAGTCTATTTGTCTCATAGGTGCATTGCCCGTATGGGCATAGGAAGTGGAGCTGGGCAGTTTCAATATGGACAGGGTGACAAAGTGGGACAGTGGGTTGACAATCAGGGTGGTCTCATTTCTTGGCGGGGGTCTTGGCATCGTGCTCTGTCTTGTTCCTGGATCTCAGGAACCGTTTGCGGGGTGGTTCTCTGTCTGCAGGGGCTGGGGTGCTGGTGTGGTGGTCCTGTCCACTAGCGCCGGCGGAGGTGGTGGGCAGTTCATCATCCATGCTAGTGTCAGGGGCCCCTTGTAGTGCCACAGTGTCCCTCCTGGTGTTGAGTATTTCCTTCAGCACCCCTACGATGGTGCCCAGGGCGGAGCTCATGGTTCTGAGTTCCTCCCTGAAGCCCAAATACTGTTTCTCCTGCATGCGCTGTCCTGAAACTTGGCCAGGACCGTTGCCATCGTTTCCTGGGAGTGGTGGTATGCTCCCATGATGGAGGAGAGGGCCTCGTGGAGAGTGGGTTCCCTTGGCCTGTCCGCCCCCTGTTGCACAGCAGCCCTCCCAGTTCCCCTGTGTTCCTGGGCCTCCGTCCCCTGGACCGTGTGCCCACTTTCACTGCCCCCAGGTCCCTGTTGTTGTTGGGGTGGTGGGTTATCCTGGGTTCCCTGTAGTGGTGGACACACAGATGATTGACGTGTCCTGGGGACGGAGGTATGGGCCCGCTGGGTGGGTGCTGTGCTGGTGTTACCAGAGGGGGGAAGGTCTGTGGTGGCCTGTGCCTGTGTGAGGGGAACCGACTGTCCTGAGGCCCCCGATGGTCCGGGCTGGTCATCTAGATCCAGGTGGACAGAGGTGCTGTCATCACTGTGGGCCTCTTCTGTGGGTGGGGTGGAGATGTCTGGACCCTCCTGTCTGGTGACGTTGGGTAGTGGTCCTGCAGGGGTGGAAAAGCATGATTATTGCATCTGTGTGTGTCATGGTGTGCAATGGGTGGGTGAGCATGTACCCCAGTGCTGGTATTCCTGTGTGGGGGCTTGTGTGATGATGTTTTAGGGTGGTGTATGGGTATGTGCAGTGGTGCATGCTTTAGTGATGGCTGTCCATGCGTTGTTGTTGCATGCAGGGCTTGGTGTTGGGATGTGTGGTTTGTGATATTGGTACATTTGTGAGGAGTTGGAGTGATAGGGGTGGGGGTATGTGATAGCATGCAGGTAGGGTGGGGGATATGGTAGTTAAAGGTTTGACTTACCGGAGTCCATTCCTCCACCGACTCCTGCGAGGCCCTCAGGATGCAGAATCGCCAAGACCTGCTCCTCCCATGTTGTTAGTTGTGGGTGAGGAGGTGGGGGTCTGCCGCCAGTCCGCTGAACCGCCTGGTGGTGTCTTGAGACCACGGAACGCACCTTCCCCTGTAGGTCGTTCCACCTCTTCCTGATGTCGTCCAGATTTCTTGGGTGTTGTCCTACTGCGTAGACCCTGTCGGCTATTCTTCTCCATAGCTCCATCTTCCTTGCAATTGAGGTGTGCTGCACCTGTGCTCCAAATAGCTGTGGCTCTACCCAGACGATTTCCTCCACCATGACCCTGAGCTCCTCCTCAGAGAACCTGGGCTGTCTTTGCCGTGCCATGGGGTGGTGTAGGTGATGTGTGGGGTGGTGTGTGTGGTGATAAGTGTGGTGATATGTAGTGGTGTGTGGTGTTTTGTGCGTGGAAGTTGTGTGGGTGATGGTGTTGTGTGCCTGTGGCTGCTAGTTTGTGGATGGTGGTGTCTCTCTCTGGCCTTCTCTCTGTAATAGTGGTCGTAGGGATTTGTGGGTGATGTGTGTGTGTGTTTTATATTGTATTGGGTGTGTGTATGTGTATCATGTGTGTGTATTTCGATTTGTCCAATGTGGCGGTGTTTTGTAGAAGTGTGTGTATTTTGAGCGCGGCGGTGTGTACCGCCAATGGAATACCGCAGTTGAAAGACCGCCGTGTGGATTCGTGTGTAGTGATAGTGTGGGCGTATTTCTGTTGGCATGACGGTGTCGGTTTTGTTATCGCCAGTTTATCACTGACCTTTGGTGTGGCGGACTTGTGTGGGTGTCTGAATTTTGTCCGATTTCGAGATGTGGGTCATAATAGCTGTGGCGGATTTCCGCGGCGGTGTGTTGGCGGTCTTCTGCACAGCGGTAAGCGGCTTTTACCGCCAATGTTGTAATTACCCCATATGTCTTTGTCCCCGCACAGTCATTTGTACTAAGATTCGGAAAAGTTTAACATAATGATTTGTGCAAGAGCATACTGAAGGGATTGTCCGTTTGCCCAAGAGGTCCCCTTCATTTTTTCTTGGGCACTTTAGTTTTCCTGTGAATTTTCTAAAGCAACTACTATCTTTTTCTTTGCCACAATTGTTGGATCAATCTTGCCTTTGGGTTTCTTTTGGCACTCTCTTATAAAATGACCCTTTTTTTCACAATACAAACACTGACCATTTTTTCGTTGCATGTCTTTCTCCTCTTTGGTCAGTGGTGGGCGAACAGTTCCGATATCCATCGGTTCTATCATGGAATCTGAAGACAATTGAAAGTGTCTGGATCTTTCCGTTCGCCAATTTGTTTTTTCCCATTTTTTCCTTGCTCCTTTTCTTTCAGAAAGTCTGTGATCTATCCGTAGGGTTAGATTAATTAAATCAGTACAAGTTTCTGGTTGTGATTCAACTTGGGCCACTACATCTTTTAGTTCGTCTTTTAGCTCCTGATAAAATACTGCTGACCTTTTTTCCTCATGCCAAGGAGTTTCCACCACTAACCGGTTGAAGTGGGACAAATACGTTATCAGGTCTTTATTTCCTTGACGTAATTCTAACCACTCTTTGTCTGCAGTCATAGTGATTGCGCGTCTGTCAAAAACCTTTACAAATTCTTATACAAAGCAACGCTAGTTGTATAAAAGAGGACTGTCTAATCGGACCAATGGCACTGCCCAAGTAGCTGCATCACCATTCAGATATGACATAAGGAATGCAATTCTAGATTGTGCATTTGGAAAAGGACTAGGCCGACATGCAAAATGTAATCCCACCTGTGTCCAAAAAAATTGAACCTTATTGGGGTCCCCAGAAAACCTCTCTGGTGCAGCTAAAGAAATCTGTGTCGGCACATTAACAGTTATGTTAGTAGATGCGGGAGGCGTAGGACGAGACTCAGATTCAGAACCATCTACTTTACTCTGTAACTGAGTTACTTTATTCACTAAATCAGCTATAACATTTTTAGAGTCTGTCAAATCCCTTTGCATCTGAGTTACTGCTTGCATAAGGGTATCTAGGGTGACCATTTTGCACAGCTCCCGTACAGACCAAGAGGAAAGTATAAAACTCGTGGGCTCACTATTCTGTCACGGGGTCCTTTCCTCGGGATCTGCATGTCACTGGACAAAAGGTCCACCTCCCGGCGTCACCAACTCAGAAAGCTATCATAGCACAGAGTTATGGTGAAGCTAGTCGGGGGAAGGAAATTAGGGAAGGGAACAGCAGGAAGAGAGATCGGAAAAGGAAAGGTTAGAACAATATGCATTTACTCATTCATAGAAACGTAAATCATTTATGGACTCCTGCCTAAATGTGTCTGCGAGATATCAGGTGGAGACCTCTTCTGAAATGAGGCCGAAGCCCCTTGTAAAACACAACCTCTGATTCAAGAGATGGCAAGAACGTTGAACTATGATTATACACAGAATATCAATCCTGTAACATTTACGTATTCACAACATAAACCTTTGATCATGACTTGGAAAATCTCAAAGACTTAAATATACTCTTCATATCTTAAGTTATTCGAAGAACAATGAAAACTTAGATTTTTTTTTATCTCCAAAAATACTTTCACATTCAGAATGCGAAAAAGGTTTTACTCATTAAACCTAAAGCGCCTTACTTAATGACACCAGGAAGCGCTTTTACTCAAGTAGTCTAAATCACTTAGATTATTGTGCCAAAAACCTTTTCCTCCTGTGAATTGAAGCGCTTTATATCTGGGAACGGAATCGCCTGAATAATCATGCCAAGAGCGCTTTACATCTGAGAACTGCCAAGAGCGCTTTACATCTGAGAACTGAAGCGCCTGAATTATCATGCCAAGAGCGTTTTACATCTAAGAACTGAAGCTCTTTGAATTACTGTGCCAAAAGAGCGCTTTACATTTGTGAACGGAAACACCTTGAATTACTGCGCACAAAAGTGCGTTACCTCTGTGAACTGAAACGCTTTGATTTACTGTGCCAAAAGAGCGCTTTATATCTGTGAACGGAAAACACCTTGAAGTATTGTGCACAAAAGCGCTTTACATCTGTGAACTGAAACACTTTGAATTACTGTGCCAAAAGAGCGCTTTATCTCTGTGAACGGAAACACCTTAAATTACTGTGCACAAAAGCACGTATTGAGCCAAAAGAGCTTTTTACATCTGTGAACGGAAACACCTTGAATTACTTGTGCACAAAGTGCGTTATCTCTGTGAACTGAAACGTTTTGAATCACTGAGCCAAAAGAGCGCTTTACATCTGTGAACGGAAACACCTTGAATTACTTGTGCACAAGGCGCGTTATCTCTGTGAACTGAAATGCTTTGAATCACTGGGCCAAAAGAGCGCTTTACATCTGTGAACGGAAACACCTTCAATTACTTGTGCACAAAGTGCGTTATCTCTGTGAACTGAAATGCTTTGAATTACTGAGCCAAAAGAGCGCTTTACATCTGTGAACGGAAACACCTCGAATTACTGTGCATAAAAGCACGTTACCTTTTGGAAGAAATAACTTCCTCCAAACTTGGATTCAGCAAGGCCTTACTGCTACGAGTATGACCTACTCATTTTAGAATGCACCGTGAACTTTAGTTAGACGATACTCTGCCATTCAGAAACTCTGGAATTCTCCAGAGAAACCTCCATGTGGTGTGGCTGCATCGAAGTCTTCAAAATAGTGAGCAACGTGCTTGGGTGTGGCTGGGCTTTATAGGCCTGCCACATCCCAAGATGGTTGCCGCCTCTAAAAACATGGGAAATGTAGTCCCTTCATAGGATAGCACTGATAAGTGCATCTTGTCCAACAATGCCCTGAACCTGCAGCTACGTGAGCTTTGCCACTGGGCAGAAGACGCTGATGGCCATTCTTGGAACAAGCGGGGATGACCAGTGGTGCGCATAAAGTGCTGCAGAGTTGCGCAGCTGAATTTCGGGCGAGACCTGGACCGCGCCTGGCCTTATTTCTGACACAGCCCAACTGTCATCCAGACTGAGATGTGTATTCCACACACAGTCAGAGGCACGGAATGGTTAAGCAAGAAAAAAACTGTTCAAAAACCAACTTCAGCAAAAGATGTATTTTTTAGATTGTCAGTTCAGGGATCCCAAATTCCAGATCTCTAACTGCTACAAATGGGAAATTACACTCAAAAGGTATTTCAAAGCAACCCCTATGTTACCATATTGGAGAGCCCTTGCAAAAGTGAAAAACGAATTTAGCAGTACTTCACTATTAGGACATGTAAACCACACCAGTACATGTCGTAACTTTTAAATACATTGCACCTTGACCATGAGACTGCCTTGGGTCTACCTTAGGGGTGACTTACTGTTGTGTCAATAATGCTGCACACAATATGTAGTTGAACACAACTTTATTGTCTAAAGCTGTAAGTTTATACACGTCCACCCTGGATCGGTGTCTACCGTTGTCTGCTGATATTCTATGTTCCACATAGAACATACAGCTTACATGGCAACAGTAGAACCCCCTCATGAAAACATAACACATATCCTTCCTTTTAATAAAAAATAAAAAATAAAATAAAAAAAGGTACATGTATATATGTACATAAAAGAACAGTACTATTTATGCTATACCATGAAAACCTAATAAACCTATGAACTATAACATTATATGAATACTACTTAACTTTACGGAAAACGTAATAGTCATAACTTGTATATATATAACCAATTCGGATTATACTTTGATCTGGATTTACGCCCTCCCATAATTACAAACGGCGACAACCCTGTGACATTGTTCCTCATTACTCTATAGGCCCATAAAGTCTTGTGCCCTTGCAAATCCCAATCCATGTCTTGAGCTGTAGCTGACTGAATCACTCCCTTTACCACTCAGTAAAATCTCTCAACCATACTGTTATAACTTAGACTGTACAGGGATTTGGTTTTGTGTTGCACACCAATCCTCTTAAAGTAATTCTTCGATGCATTAGACATAATTTTAACTCTGTTGTCACTTAAAATAGCTTTTGGAAGCCCTTTGGATACAAAAACCCTGTCCAAAAAGGTGGGGATAAATGTGGTGGAAAATATTTTTGCACCCTTTAAGGCACATAACCATTTAATTTATTTTTGGTAAGGGAAAACGATCAATTACTATCTTATCATTCACATGACGCAAATCTACACATAAGCAGATCTTTTCCATTGCTGCGTCTGGCTACCACCAACGGAGATATCCACTGGGAGGATTCGATTGGTTCAATCAATCCTGACATTACCAATTTAGCCACCTCCTCTGACACTTCATCTCTGATCATAATCTGAATGTTCCTAACCTTGTGCACCTTGGTGCTGCATTGCTTTTTAGAATAATTCTGTGTTCAAATCCCTTCAGATTACCAAATGTAATGTTGAGCACTGACGGAAATTCACATAACATTTTCTTAGCGATATTTGATCCCTTGTGCACAACTTTCACCTGTTCATCACTATTTGGGCCAAGAATGATATGCAATTGTCCCTGATCAAACCACCCTAGTACTGGAGGACCTTTCTTAGCAATGTACAATTTGCCTCGTGTGTATCTGTTCTTGAACCTGAATGTTAACCACCTATACCCCAACATCTCAAGTGTTTCACCACTGTATCCTTGTGGTTCTATATATGGCTCACATAACTCATTACCAATTTTCCCTATACATTTTCCCTTCCACATTTCTTCATTTATAATGGTGTATGGTGAACCAGAATCTGCAAATATTTTTATTTTAGCTCCACCATGCTTATCCGACACTAAGGTTTGTTCACCATGCATTCTTAACTGATATTTAAAATCAATGTGTTTGACAGATATATAACACTTTCGTATCCTCTATCACTACATTCTCCATTCTCTACATCCTCCTCCTCAAAGTTTTCAATGATGCACTTGACATTGCTCTGTTTTTTCCTGCACACTTTGGCAAAATGCCCAAAAATACCACCATTACTACATTTCTTTTTTAAGTGCTGGGCAGTACTTGCTGTAAGCAAAATGATCTTTATCTGTTACATTTATTTTTGTCTTTTGAAAAAGACTTTGATTGAGCATTGAAATTCCTTTTTGTGGGCATAGGATTTACTTTACAGACTAATTCCGTTACCTTATCACTTGCCAGTAACTCCCTAGAGCAGCTACAAGAAATATCTGCTTTACACACTATATTCATTACATCCTCAAGTGATAAATCTCCATTAACCCATTAGCGTTCTTGAATTCCTTGGTTTTTGACATGCATCACCACTTGATCCCTAATTAGTTCATTTTGTAATGCCCAACCTTACAATCAATAGCTAATGTTTGTAGTTCAGCTACATAATTGTCCACTGTCTCACTCTCATTTTGCTTATGTTGGAAAAATTTATATCTAGTTATGGCGATGTAAACGTTTGGGGCAAAATAAATGTCAAGATCTTTTAATGCCACCTCAAAGAGATTTAAGTCTTCCCCTATAGGAGCCTTCAACATTTGATTGTACACTTTTAATCCATAAGGACCTAAAGAATGTAACAAAATTCTCTTTTTTGGGGCTTTCCACTGGTAGAGATCAATAGCAGGTGTATTGGCAGCCATGTATTCGGAGAGGTGTGCTTATCGCTGTTAAAATGTAATTTTCAAAGGAGCAGGAACTTATTCTATGAGGTGTGCCTATCACGGTATAAATATCGATCCTTGATTCTGTTGTAGGCATTAATGAAGTTATCCCAATCTTTTCAAATGGCCTCTACATCGTATCACGCAATTTCTATGGGAACATGGCTTCCTCAGTTGTTTCTGCGGGCGGTAGATGCAGGGAGGAGATCCATCAATATCTTGTACTTGAGCTCACATGATTAGAGCTATGCTTGTGCACAACTTGCGCTGAGGCACATGCATCATTCCTACTCCCTACTTCCAGAACTCACCTACAAGGCTGCAACTTTAGAAATCTGTGTGCGACGGTGCCTTCAGCAACATTCGTTCTAATGGTAAAAGTGACTTACAACAAGGGGGCATGTCCAAGATGGCAACTGAGTGAGTCATACGATTCAGAGCTCCGTGGCCCTTCGCCCTCAAACATGACATCCTGACGGGGGCAGGCAGGCTTTACTCTCAAAGGAGGTGTAAACCACCCTAACAAACCTCAGGCGGTCACTAGCGGCAGACTGAATCTCCCACGTGCCACTCCAACTGCAAACTCTACAAGGCCCGGAACGAGCAGTCGATCGAGGCTGGGCTAGCAGCGGAAGCAGCCGACACATAAGCAGCCCGGAGTCTGATCCTGATATCGGAATCGAAGAGTGGAGGGTCATACATCAACGCCCTGTGGGTAAGCAGCTCCTCGACCTGCAGGAAGATTAAGCACACACTCCCTGCCCGCCCCAGCGCCCACCGCAGCCTAGAGACTAAGCCTGGCGCGCAGTCATATTGTGGCCTACAGAGGAACTCAGCGGCGATGCATGAGGAGTGCCTGGAGCTGCACCGGGCACCACAAACGCCGCGAACAACAGAGGGACAGCTTAAATGGAGAGAGCCCTTCCCCACTGCTTGTCTGAAACCCAGAGCATCCCGGAAGGCCAAACCTCGGGCAAGAGCAACAGCCTGAAACTTGCTCATAGTGGCATTGGAGTGCTCTGCAGTTGAGAGGCCCCTGTTATTACCCAGCAATGCGGAGTAAACACCATCCCAGCATTGGATGCATGACTGCCCAGTAGGCGGGGTCAAAGTGGAGCAGCAGGCACATCTCCCCCCCCAAGTACATAGCCCCCTTCTGATGGCCTGTGACGTATGTACTTGGCAGCAGAGAGCTGTACCCACCCCTTCTCAGGCCTCCCGACAATGCAGTGCCCACAAGGGAGGGAGGGTTCCACACACAACACTTCAGAGACAAACAGAATGGGTCTACCAGGTCCCTCATCAAGCAGCAGGGCCAACACATAAATGCAAATGCTGGATGCCTTTCCAGGAGACAAACAAACAGCTGAAAAAAACCAGAGATCTGAGCGAATTATATAACCCCCTGCCATGCACGCTTAATGACCAGCAGCGGGGGCAGCGACCCTGGCAAACTATTGACTGTTCTTACTTTGGTGGCTGCCAGCGACACCGCCTCACAATCTCCACACCTGGCCCGCTGAAGGTAAAAACACAAACATAGTAGAACATTTCTTCAAGTATTGGAACCGCTATTGGGGGGCATCTATAACTTTGGTACTCTACACCATCCCCGGGGGGGAGACACAAATCTAGACAGAGCCTACAGGGTGCCCGACTTCCACAAGCAGTACTCTCCTGCAAGAACTCATGAGCAATGGTGCACACAAAGCATGACAGAAATGCCTCAGGGGCAAACGGGGAACCCTCAAATGCACCCATACTTCAAAATACTGAAGGGGGATCTCTGGACAGCACCCTGGCAACACAATCCTCAGGTTCGATGAGATATTTATTGCGGTTGCTGATGTCAAGACCACGGTGGGCCCAAAAATCAATGCCCTGAAAAACAATATGGGCATCCTTCGGGAAGAGCATAAAAAAAACTAAAAGATCATTTTGCAGACGTGTAAACATCTCTGGCGACTCTGGAACAATCTGTCAAAGAGGCTTCGGACCACATCAAGATACTACAGCCCGAAATGAACTACCTCCGACAAGTGGATGAACAGGAAGGCCATTCAAGGTGCAACAATGAGTGGATCATGGGCCTACCAGAAAAGATAGAGTGCCCCAGTATGGAGGAGTGGTTTTCCAAGACCATTCTACAGGGAAAACATTCAATGTTTTTTTCAGTGGAACGCGCACACAGGGTCCCAGGGAGACCCCTACCTCCTGGAGCCCTGTGTGGGCCGGTGGTCGCCAGACTGTTAAATTATAGAGACAGAGACCACATACTTAAAGTAACCCGTGCTAAGGGCCCCTGGAAGGTGGACAACGTGCAGGTAAATATATAACCGGAATACACTGCGGAGGTACAACTCAAGCCTTCCTCCTTTCCCCTGGTGAAGAGGTGCCTATGCGATCATGCCATCAAGTATGAGCTGCACTTCCCAGCCACCAATCATGATTATACATAAGGACAAGTCTACCTTTTGCACCTCGCTGGAACAAGCCTGGCACTGGGTTGAATGGAATGGCATAGCTGCTAAACCAAGTGACCAAATAGATGTCTTGGATGGATGAAGGCAACCAAGGCACCACAAAACCCGAAAGGTCCACACCCGATGGGCCCTACAAAAAAACAGGCAGTGGTGGAGAGAGCACAAGCAGTAGCAGAGCTGAAGAGCCGCAACTCGACTACCTCCCTCATGCAGATGGGATGGGATGCACCCAGACCTGATCAAGACCCACCTGAAGTTCAACCACTACTCGGTGGGGGACCAGATGTAACCCCACAGATGGCAAAGGAGATATTATAACTGCAAACTCAACCACACGGACCCACTTGGGGGTAGAACAAAGGCCATTGCAACAGGCCAGCCCCCTGCCACAGTGAGACACAATGTTGGACATACCAGGCGGAAGGCCGAGGGGTTCCCACGACAAGATACTTTGATCCGCTTACTACACACCTCCCTCGAGCACCTACGATGCCACCATCCAGATGCACTCAACTTTGACTTGTTTTTAAAAAAAAAAAAATTTAAAACTTTTTTCTCTCTAGGGCAGTTCAGTGCTACTGGTCAGACCCCCGTTGGTGTACTGGCCTGGGATGGGACATTTGCAGACTGTTACATATTTGAACAATTTAGTTAGTCAAACTAACTTGCTTGTTGGTTATATTACAGCACATGCAATGTTAATGGCTTGGGGGAGGGACAAAACGAAATGGGGAGGAAGCCTCAGAGTGTGTGACACCAGTCTACATCGGTACACATGGCTATAAGGAACACTCATCAGGGGACACAATATGCACTCATGATGTGGAATGTATGGGGGCTGGACGGTTATACGAAACAGTATAGGCTATATCAATACCTACGAAGGTGCCACATACAGGTGGCTCTCCTGCAGGAGACATACCTGACAGAGGTGGACATCAATAATATGCGTAGGAGATGGAGGGGCACACTAGTGGGCACGACTTACTCCAGATTTGGACTCATATGGATTGCCCCAAGCACCCCGATAGAGATAACTCTAACTAAATTGGATGCTGAAGGACGGTTCACAATAGTAGAGGAGATCTTAGATGGCTACCCATCACTTTTATATCACTATATGCCCCCAACACTGATCAGGCCCACTTCTTTCATTCCCTCACTCCAGCTCTTCTATGTAATGCAGGGACACCGTGCTTCTGGGTAGGGGATTATAACTGTGTGCCCGATGTCCACTGACTGATCCCACCGATCAGTGCCTGGGGTGCAGGTAGGTACCCTATCTCAGAACCTCAGAAGCAGGGCCACACACACACAAGTCACAGAGGCATTGTGCAACCTTAATCCTCTCTCCAGAGAATACTCCCATTATTCAGGACTTCATGATCTCCATACTAGGATAGACATGGTCTACTGTGGTCCAGTAGCACTGGCGACAGTCCAACATGCCAAATACTTGGGGTGCACCACATCAGACCATAGCTCGCTGTTGCTTCAGTTAGCTTGGGGTCGCAGATGCCCCACCATACCTATCTGGCCCCTCCCCATAGAGGCCCTGAGTGATGACTCCTTCCGAGACTTCCTTCTGTCACATATCACTACTTACTTCACTGAAAATGAGGGCACGGTATCACATCCAAATATAGAGTGGGACGCCTTCAAGATGTTCCTACGGTGGATCATGCGATCACAATGATATACGCCACTAAAATAGCGTTGAGACAAGTGCTAAATGAAATGGAAACAAGCATTCACACATACAAGCAACAACTGCCCAAGGATCAAACAGTGGTGGCTCCCTTGGCGCACACGAAGAGCACGAAGAGACAACAGAGAAGTCATGTAAGCTGGCTTATAGGGAATACCAGGCAAGGAAGCATTTTGAAAGCCATTCTGTGCCTCTTCCTGCTTGTGTATTTCACGTTTGGGTCAGACTGACAGTTGAGCTGTTTGTTAATTCCCTCTAAACAGTGACACAAAGGGAGCTTGGGCATAGTCTGCATATCCTGATGAGTCTCCTGGGCTAGAGTAGGGGGGGAGGAGCCAACATTTACACTTGAAAAGGCTGTGCCTGTCCTCACACAATGCAGTCTCCAACGTCCTGGTGTGTGTCTGAGTCCAGGCCTGGGCAAGGCAGAATCCTGTCAACAACAGAGTCTTTCCTTTGACGTTTGCCTACTTCAAAGGCAGAAAGAGGTATAAGTAGCGGACCCAAATCCCCAGAATTTTAGAACCGTTCTGTATCACGAGGAACCTCTGCCAAGGAGAAGACATGAAGAGCTGGAGGAGGAGTACTGCACCTTTGCTGTGCGTACTTTGCAGGGTTGGCCTGCAGTTGCTGCTTCTGCCTTAAAGAGGGCAAAGACTGGACTTTTCTGGGAATCCTGATTGTGAAGTTTCTCCAAGGGCTTGGACTGAGCTTGCCTCCTGTTGGAAGTCTCTGAGATATCAAAGACTAGAGCTTTATCTGTCTACAGCACTGGGAACTGTGTGTTTTGTGCTGCAACAGAAGAAAAAACACTGCGATGCTGTCAATGACGCCGCTGACTGCACTGTGACCTGATGACACCACACAGAGTTGTGCCCAACGTAGCACCACCACCCTGGTCTCACTGCCGCCACCACCTAATGCCGCCACGAGCTGCTGCTTGCATCGTGACCTATGGGCCCCACACTCTGCATCGCCTTGCTCACACTGCACCCTTGGCATCCCCGTCGCTGCTTCACACTGACACTAACGCTGCTGCCTGCACCGTGGCCTGAGGACACAGCTCGTGAGATACACGACTCACTGTCCCATCCCGCACTGCAGCCCCGGTCCACCGATGCCAGTGCCATTGACTCCAGTGTCATCAACAGACACCCATTTCTGCACCGTGACCCGTGGGCGCCTCACGGAGCCCGCTCCTCGCTGCTGTCTTGGGCCTACCAACGACAGAACTTCAGCAACAACGCCGCTGCTGCCTGCACCATAACCTGGAGACACTGCACGTTGCACCGCTCCACTTCACACCGCAGCCCCAGTCTCACCAATGCCGCAGGGCACAGTGACCTGTGGGCACTGCACTTCCCATCGTCCTGCTTCGCACCGCAGCCCTGACACCATCCACGCCAGCGCTCCTGACTTTGTCCTCAGCCCGGAGTTCAATCTGCAATGCATGTGAATTCAAGGGCCTGACGACCCTCGCACTGACCTGCGGAACCAACGCCAGCGACGCCGCTCTCCGGATATCATCGTGTGGATCATAATGCCCTACATTTCCAAAGTACTGTTTGCGGGTCTTCCTGACACTGTAGCTGGCCAGCGATGCTACGGACGGCCTGAACTGTTAGATTTGTTGATTGCAATGCCGTGATAGCCCCAGACGGAGCTATCGACTTCAAGGAACTGTATTTTTAAGTTAATTCCTGCAAAAAAATGTATTTCTGTATGTTGGATTCTTCTCATTTTAGTCTTGTTTTACATAGATAAATATTGGCTATTTTTCTAAAACTGGTGTGGTGTCCTTTTGTAGTGTTTTGACTGTATTACTGTGCGTTATGTGCAAATGCTTTACACATTGCTTCTGAGATAAGCCTGACTGCTGGTGCTATGTTACCAAGGGGGTGAGCAGGGGTTATCTGATCTGGGTATCTCCCTTATCCTGACTAGAGTGAGGGTCTCCACTTGGACAGGGTGCAAACCGACTGCCAACTAGAGACCCCATTTATAACATGCATTATGCACTAAAAAGATTTTTTCACAAGAGAAATAAGTTGATTACTGGACAGTGTCCAACATCACTTAAATCTATGGGCAGTGCCTTATACTCATTGTGTTGCTCCATGTGTTCACAGAATTACATTGTAGCCATGTTATGGGGAAAGATACCTAAAAAATAACAGCAGCGTAATTGGCAACTGTATACCAAAGCACATAAAAACAAAAGTCAATGTCCTTTGGAGCACGAATCCATGCACATATTGCTTGAGACAGATTTGTGTATGGATTGACCCTAACAGACATCTCTAGCTGTGTGTTTGTGAAAGACTTTGTAAGCTTACTAAGAACATACAGATGCTTGCGGCCCACCCTTTGCTTACCATTGGTTGGATTTACTGTGACTCTTATTTGCTTGCTTTCTATTGGATGGCTTTTCTTGTTTCAGCCTGTTCATCTGCCCCACCATGACGTTTATTGTTCTTACCAACTCTTTGATTGGCTGACTTCTATGCTTCCTTTGCTCGCTTATTGGGAACAACATTTTTTCTTTTCACAACTTTTTTTTATTTTCATTTAAGCACCCCATAAGAGTGCGTGTGTTTTTCCAGCTGTTTGCCTTCTGTTCTTTTCTCCACTCTTCATGGTACTCTTTCTAGCCCATGTGCTTCTGTCCCCCAGCCACACTCATTTTGCTGTCTCTGGTCCATGTGCTTCTCCTCCCTGCACTTCACTGTCTTTCACTCTTGTTCTCGCCCTCATGTTGCTTCAACCACAGCCTGCTGTGTTGCTCCGCTCCAATTGCTGTGTTGCTCCACTCCCACACCCTATGCTCCCGCAACCCATTAACATTTTTGAAAGACATTTAAAAACTACATTATAAAAGACTGCTCTTGAGCTACTTTTTAGAGTCGAGCCTGCAATGCGTATTGCTTGCGAGACGCTGTAGTAGTTAGAAAAGGGCTCGGGACCCTCCCACGTCACGGCACACGCATGTATGTCGAACTCATGCACGCACCTGCAAATTGATGCGGAAACTGTGCCATTGCATCTTCTTTTTTTAACATGACGATGCACTGCAGCTGCAATGCTCTACAGCATGGTTTAAAAAAAACACAAGCAAAGCCAATATGTTTTATAGATGAGACCTATTGGCTTTGCTAATCCTTGTTGCTTTCTGCTCCTTTTGATGTTAAGGTCTGGTGAGGATTTCAGCACTGTGGTACTTTTTGGTGAACAGTTTGAGCTTTTTAAATAACCAAAAAAATAAACAAAATATAATCCAGTAAAATCTATTACCAAACAATGTGCTCACTGTGCCACTGGATTCAAGCTAGCCTGGCTGTTGAAGGGTGAGCGCCTGAAACCGGTCCCAGGATGCTTGTTTCCGGTCCAAGGAGGACCTGGCCTAGCAGTTTGGGCTAGACTGTTCCCATGAGGAACAGGGTCAAGACTGATTTGCATATGGCTGGGTCCAAACTGGGGTGGCATGGGGAGCAAAAGAACAATGGATTAACCCCAGATCTGTGGCTGGGTGTGAGCGTTTGCGTCCATCATCCTTTTGTGGTGCATTAGAATGAGTCAGAGTGACTGAGTCAGAATAAGTAAAAATGAGTTAGATTTAAAATGTTTGAAGCAGTAAGAATAAGAGTGAATGTGAGTGAGACTTAGTGAGTGTGAATGAATGGGTGAGTCAGAGTGGGAAAAAGTGAGAGTCGGTGAAAATGAGGGAGTTAAAATAATAGTGAATGCAAGTGAGTAAGAAT
Organism: Pleurodeles waltl; assembly: GCF_031143425.1. Lineage (NCBI taxonomy): Eukaryota > Metazoa > Chordata > Amphibia > Caudata > Salamandridae > Pleurodeles > Pleurodeles waltl. The sequence continues at coordinate 544,060,683 of NC_090440.1, read as the reverse complement.
TAACGTGTAAGTGAGTGAGAATGAGTTAAAGATTTGTGTTAAAATGAATGTGACATAATATACATGAGAATGTGACGTTATGCTTGCTAGTGTGCTGTTAGCCCTTGCACACTGATGGGTAACACTTGGGTCACAAAGGTACCTAGGAAACGGTTGTAGAGGGTATCCTTTAGGACTTAAAGTGCTGGGGGGCAAAGGTTCCAAGTACCACCAGCAGTTTGAGTTTACCTGTCCTGGAGTGTCCAGGTGCAGAGGTGCTGGTCGCATTGGTAGCCTCCAGTGCTACAGCAGTAAACGTTTAAAGGAACCTGTCAAAACAAAAGAATCTGCAACTGAGGCTTGGAGAGAAGTCTGGCAGAACGCAATGGGGGGGTCGGTTCGTGGGGACTCCTCAGCCAAGATGATGCAGGCAGAAGTCTTGGGCTGGGGCTAGGGCTAGGGGGCTCGAGTGCAGAGATTCTTACTGGCTGGTCACTTGGAGTTACAGGCTCCTACAATCCTACAGTTCTTGGTCAACCTGGAGAGAAAGGAAAAACAAAACAGCAGGGCCACTGGATGTGGAGCTCATCTGTCCTGAAGTCCCTCAATGTGCAGGTAAGTCTTGGCGGCATTGTGTCTGGACTGGACATAAACAAGCCTTGGTCCCGATAGTCAGGGTATTAGTGCTGGGGGGGCTTTTGGAGGTTCTATCATCTTGAAACTCACCAGAGAGATGGGGCTGATCTCCAAGAGCCTCAATAACTTCCTCCTGTTGTGCTGCTCCCTTGGTGGGCACTTTAACCAACAACAAGGGTTAACCATGGTAAAATACTAGTGCTGACAAACTCAGTGAAACATGGAGTATTGGGCACCCAGGGAAAATGTTGTGGCTGGCATACCTGAGGTCATTCATGGCAACATTCAGATGGAATAGGTACATTTTGCCATAAGGGTCACCCATGGTATATGGAGGGCATTCATAGCAAAAGTCTGGCACTGATACATTTATATGTCATTTTTGACACAAGGGGGCATCCATGGTATATTAAGGTCACCCACAATAAAATACTAGCCTTGTCGAAATGGAGGTATTTTTGGCATATAGGGCACACACAGAACATTTTGAAAAAAATGGGTCAACACTTTGTGATCAGGCAGGTTCAAGTGACTTTGCACACTATGAAATACTTATGAAAGGCTTTGATATTTCACAAGTGTACTTTCTGAGACTACAGCTTTTTAGCAAATTTACATCAGTACTATGATTTAAAATGCAACAGTTTTTTAAACTTTTTCTCGGGGGGAGGGTGAGAGCTTCTGAACGTCCTAAGAAGAGGTCTGTCTCACTTCCTTTGCTTGCTACAATTCAAGGTAAATATTACTCTCCGCCACTGTGAAACATTATTTCAGCACCCTAAAATAGGTTAACACAGACATTTTGCTGTATTGTGCAGTTATTATGGAATTTCAGCCATGTCAATTATTGTGATGCTATCATGGTTAGTCATGTGACATCACTTCCTAGGAAGATTCACAGTCAAAGGTCATTTGATGTCACTTCTTGTGATGTCATAAAGGTCAAGGGGTGTGTGATGTCTCTTCCTCTGCCCCTGACATTTGACATTTTAATGAATTAATGTCTATGGGCCTAAATTAGACAATTATTTCAGAAAAAACAGCACTTTTCAGCAAAGGCAATACAAGAAGTTAGAAAGACAATGAGGTCTCAAAAGCACAACCAGTCTGAGGTTTCATTTTCTATTTGGGGGGGGTAAATGTTTGAAGTTCAGCTCACTGGCCTGAAAGGTATATTTTCATTTTCTTGTTATGTGCTTTCTTGAACTCACTGTGTTAAAGTGGTTTGCAGGATGATGTAAGCTTTTTAGGTTGAGCCTACTAAACATTAAGTTGTCTGGTTGCAAAATAACTTACCCAGAACTACAGGGGCTTACAGCCTGCACATTGCTTCCATTGGTTGACTTTATAGTCACTTGCTTGCTATTATTACATGGCTTTACTTGTCCCAACTTGTCCATCTTGTGTTTGTCCCTCCCATGGAGCATAGCCTCTTTTCTATCGCTCTGACTGGAGAGTGTACATATTTTCCATCTCGCTCCCTTGTGGCCTTTTCCCCACCATGTTTTTTTCTGGAGAGGAGACCTTGGCGGCAACGTTCTGTCAGTCTACCATCCTTAAAAATGATTTTACACTACTGTTTTGTTTTTTTATTTACTGATTCATCTTGGATCAGTAAATTAAAAAATTGGCACCTGCCTGTAGGCGTAATGACGTATGCGTGTCCTTACAAAAATGATGGAGCCACTGTGCCTTTGTTTTTTTGCTTTTTTAAACTTTTTAACTTTTGACCATGATGCACAGCATCCTGCCTATGCTGTGCAACATTACAAAAAGTAATTGTCCAAATGCCCCATTCGGTGAGACCTATTGCCTTTGCCAATTCTTGTCTCTACAACTCTGAGGAAAGATGAGGGTGGCTGTGTTCTGGCATGGGTGTGTACCATAATTTCTGAGCTCTGTACAAGCTTGGTCGTCAATTGGCTCATCCTCCTGTAGTGTGCAGTGTGTTAGTTCACTGCTTCACCCATCTGAGTACATTGCATTGGGAGATCTATGGGACCTAGTTGGGCGAAAAATAAACTTGACGATCTCTACTCTGTGGGGCTGAAGCAGAGGAATACATTTTGAGAAGTGCTGATTTAACACGACCTCATCAAAGCTGCTGAACGCATGAAAATTGCATGGTTCTCTTTCAATGGATTTAAGTTTTTTTTCTAAGACCTTGAATTTGTAGCAGCAACCTAATAGTGTCAAGGCTTAGTCTGCATGTGGAGCTTATTACCAAGATGCTAGGATCTCGGTCTAAGATATAGGCCCTCATTGACACTGGTGGTAAATCCCACTTACCAACATGCTGACTGCTGCCAACATATCGCGCGGCGGCAGATATCTGTTCACCATATTATGACACACACCAATCTGTCACTATTCAGCCACAAACACAAGTCCGCCACACCAAAGGTCAGTAATAAACTGGCGGTATCAAAACCCACACCGTTACGCCAACAGAACAATGCCCACCACATTATGACCCACGAATCACCATGGCGGACATTCATTGGCAGTAAACCATTGGTCAATTTAATACAAAACAACACCACATTGGTCAATTTAAATAACACACACCTGATACCTATACACACATCACACCCACACCACTATAAAACACCCACCCACATTACTCACAACCCCTTATGAATACAAACCATTGGCACGAGACAGACACCACGACTACAGACAAAACCAGAGCCACACACCACCTACACCTATACACCACCCACGCACCTCACATCACACACTCCAACACATCACCCTACATACCCTCACCTACACAACTCACACAACACCCACGGCACCACAAAGACACCCCAGATTCTCAGAGAAGAAGCTTAGGGTCATGGTGGAGGAAATCATCCGGGTAGAGTCACAGCTATTTGGAGCACAGGTGCAGCAGATATCCATTTCGAGGAAGATGGAGCTATGGCGAAGGATCGTGGACAGGGTCAGTGCCTTGGGACAGCACCCCAGAACAAGGGACAACATCAGGAAGAGGGGGAACGACCTACTGGGGAAGGTACGTTCCATTGCAGCAAGACACCAACTCGCTGTACAGAGGACTGGTGGTGGATCTCCACCTCCTCCCCCACAACCAACAACATGGGAGGAGCAAGTCTTGGGAATCATGCATCCTGAGGGCCTGGCCCGAGGACTGTACTCTGGTAAGTCAACTCTCTACTACTATCACCCCCCTACCTGCATGCCATCACATACCCTCACTCCCATCACTCCACCACCTCCCCCACCATCACATCTCACTCATCCCAATGCCAAGCCCTGCATGCCATACCAATGCATGGACCCCTCTCACAGACCTGCATGGACACCTATCACTAAAGCATGCACAGTAATCATCTCACCACACACCAGTGTACACAAGTGAAAGCTTCCAGGGCAAATGCAAACAAAGAGGGCAACCCACTGATGCACAATATGTCACACACAGAAACAATAACACAGCATTTACATCCCCACAGGTATCCCAGCCAATGTCAGCGGAGAAGAGGTGCCAGCACTATCCAGTCCCCCAACTGAAGAGGCCCACAGTGATGACAGCAAATCTTGTCGCATGGATCTGGATGAACAACCTGGCCCATCAGGGACCTCTGGACAGTCGGGTACCCAGCCACATTCACACACCACCACAGAGCCTCCCCCAACTGGAAACACCACCACAGCACCCACCCAGCATACCCATACCTCTGTCCCCAGGACACTTCAATCAGCAGTGTGTCCACCACTACAGGGACCCCAGGGAACACCTCATACCCAAGACAATCAGGGACCTGGGATCAGTGGCAGTGGGCACACAGTTCAGGGGACAGAAGCACAGGACAACAGGGAAACTGGGAGGAGTGCTGTGGGCCACAGGGAGGACAGGCCCAGGGAACCGACTCTCCAGGAGGCACTCTCGGAGATTGTGAGAGCCTACCAACATTCCCAGGATACGATGGGCCAGATCCTGGACAACGTGAAGGAGAACAGGCGGCTGCATGAGTGACAGTACCTGGGGATCAGGGAGGTCTTGCAGGCCATCAACACCACCCTTGTCTCCATAGCAAGTGTGCTGGCAGACACGGCCAACTTTATGAGGGAGGCAGTCTCACAACAGTGGGCCCCTGCCACTAGCCAGGCATCTGAACTGCCTTCCACCTCCACTGCCGCTTGGACAGGAGGCCCCTTCACAGGACCAACAGGCCACCAGCACACCTCCCCCTGCAGAAGGTGAACCAACCTGCAAATATTCCCTGCGATCCAGGCAGAAGCCAGAGACTATTACCAAGACCCCTGCCAGGAAATGAGACTCTCCTGATTATCACCCTTGTGTCCCACTCTGTCACCCTGTCCACCTTGAATTGCCATAGGTCCTCTTCCTATGTCCCCTTGGACAATGCACCTGTGCACCAAATAGACTGAAACTATACCCTGGACTTCTCTCCATCATTACCCCATCCCAATGCACTTGCCCCTCTTCTTCTTAGCACTTCAATAAACAACCTTTGAAAAAATACAAGTATGGAGTATGTCAAACTTATTTAAGTATGTATTCATTTAATCAGGTTCAAACATTGCAATTCAACTGTTTAGTAATGTTAACATAGGAAATTCCTGTAGTTGGCTGCAATGATCACACCAGGAGTGATAGGGGGGCACCAACATCTGCAAAATGAGTTGCCAAAGGGTACAGTGAGTGGGCATAGAAGTGGGAAATCACAGCATGCCTGTACCAAAGATAATCTAAATAATGACAACGAAATGTGAAGTAACACTGTCTTAAATGTGTGTAATTGGAAGTATTCCACTGCTGTTCTGTTGTCCTCATCCTCATCCTCTGTCTCCTCATCCTCGCTGTCCACAGGGTCCACTGCTGCCACACGGCCATCTCCAGCCTCCTCCTCCTGCAGAAAAGGCACATGGTGTCTCAAGGCAAGGTTGTGCAACATGCAGCATGCCACGATTATCTGGCAGACCTTCTTGGGTGAGTAGCACAGGGATCCCCGAGTTAGATTGAGACACCTGAACCTGGCCTTCAGGAGGCCAAAGGTCCGTTTGATTATCCTTCTTGTTCGCCCATGGGCCTCATTGTAATGTTCTTCTGCCCTTGTCCTGGCATTCCTCAGAGGGGTCAGTAGCCCTGATAGGTTGGGGTAACCTGAGTCACCTGCAAATATTGAGGGACAACATTTAGGCGCACACTATCCCATTTGGCTCACACCATACCCATACACCAACAACTACTGGGTGGGAACCAGGGCTCACCTATTAGCCACACCCAGTGCCTCTGTAGTTGGGTCATCACATTATGAAATGTTGCTATTCCTCAGGATGAAGGCATCATGCACTGACCTAGGATACTTAGCATTTGACATGAGAGATGTACTGGTCCACCAAGCACCCCTTCTGTACATTCATGGAGTGGAAACTCTTTCGATTTCTGAACCCCTGTTCATTTTGCTGGGGGAAGGGCAAATGCAATATGAGTTCCATCAATCGCACCAATTATGTTGCGGATATGTCCCATTGCATAGAAGTCAACCTTCACTGTGGCTAAATCCTCCACCTGGGGGGAAACAATGTAGCTGCACATGTGTTTAATCAGGACAGACAACACTCTTGTCAGCACTATCGAGAACATTGGCTGTGACATTCCTGCTGCCAAGCCCACTGTCACTTGGAAAGAACCAGTTGCCAAGAAATGGAGCACAGACATGACTTGCACAAGACGGGGGATCCCAGTGGGGTGACGGATAGCAGATATCAGGTCAGGCTCCAGTTGGGCACACAGCTCTGTGATTGTGGCCCTGTCAAGTCTATAGGTGAGGATAATGTGCCTGTCCTCCATTGTTGCCAAGTCCACCAGGGGTCTGTACACAGGGGTATGTCTCCATCTCCTATTCATCTACAGCTGTTGCAGTCTAAGGGACAAAAGAGTGAGGAGCCGGTCACAAACTGAACATCGGAGCCACAACAGTACAATGCATGATGTTAATTTGTAATGGTTAAATGATATTTGTCCTATATGTCCTATTTTTAACTGTGATGCAGTTATCCAGGGCCTGCCCCCCCCAAAATGGCGTCTGCCTGTCCTGTGTGGAGGGACAGGTGGGAGTGAGGTAATTCAATTGACGTTGTGCGCCGTTGCGTTAGGCGGTCGGGAACCGCCGTGCAACTCCTCATTGGTTAACATTGGGCCCTATGGGTTACAGTGGCCAATGGTGATGTACGCTGGTGGTGATGGTATGCACCGCCGCGGACGTGACCGCCATTTTCTATCTGATCACTCACTTGCTACCTGACCTTCAGCAGGAGAGGACCTACACTGTATGTGCTGCTGTGACCTGTGTCTGGAACCTACCATGGCTCGTGTGACTGGGGAAAGGACCCCTGCCTTCACCTCAGCGGAATTGGAGCGACTGGTGGATGGGGTCCTACCCCAGTACGGACTGCTGTATGGGCCTCCAGACCAACAGGTGAATACACTGTGAGCACGATGCATGTGACATGAATGCATGGAGTGGTGTGTGTGAAGGCCTCGTGTAAATGTCCTCTGGGCGGCGTACAGGTTGTGTGTTGGGCCATGTGTGTGCAAATGGTGATGTGAAGGGTTATGGTGGGTTATAAGTGTAACAGGCAGGACGGTCTGACTGATCCTTTCCTGTGTGAATATTCTCTGCAGGTCAGCGCCCATCAAAAGAAGGGTATATGGCGTGCCATCATTTAGGACGTGCGGACCTGGGGGTCTATAGCAGGCGGAGCACCCACTGTCGGAAATGGTGGGAGGACCTGAGACGCTGGGCACGGAAGCCGGCGGAGGTCCAGCTGAGGATGGCCTCCCAACGAGGAAGTGGTGCCGGTTGAACCCTGACCCCCCAATGGCCCGCATACAGGCAGTGGCCTATCCGGAGCTGGATGGGCGCTTGAGGGCATCACAGCAGCCACAAGGGGGTGAGTACAGTGCACATCATTACAACGTACTCATGGTAGGGGGGTACCCGGTGGGGGATGTGTGTCAGTGGGTGCCCCTAGGCCAGGTCTGACATGGCAGAGTAGGTCCCATGTTGGGCCAGGGTTCTGTAGTGATAATTCTGCTACCTAGCTCGTAAGCATATACAACTGGTCAGGGCTGTGTGGGTCCCAGGTGTGCTACATTTGGAGGTATGTGCCCCTCCTCATGTGTTGGTAGCTAGCATTATAACTGGTAGTGCAATGCATAGTGCGTAGGGCTGTTCCCTATGTGTGACGGTGGTGTGTACGCCAACGGTGGTGTTGGTGCAGCCATTGACCCAGTGTATCCTTTGTTTCTTCCCCCCTTTTTGTTTTGTCACCCTGTCCTTATGTGCATTAGCATTATCTGGCGGAGGAGCAGAGGCACCATCACGGAGGGAGCTGCATCCCACAGGACCCAAGAGGCAGAGTCTACCGACTCTGAGGGTACCAGTGGGACAGAGGGCGAGGGGAGCACCACGGCAGAGACAGGAGGGGACAGTTCAGACACAGATACCTCCTCCGATGGAAGCTCCCTGGTGGTGGCGGACACCTCTGTGCCCACCCCAGCTACAGGTACAGCTGCCACCCCCTGCACCAGCACTGCCCTCCCAGCAGGCCCTCAGCGAGTTGCCCTTGCCCGCTCACCCAGGAGGGTGGGCATCTCCTTCGATTCATGCACCTCGGGCCCTGCCCCAATTAGCCCTGCTGCCCTGAGTGAGGAGGCTATTGACCTCCTGAGATCCATCTCTGTAGGACAGTCAACCATTGTGAATGCTATCCAGGGGCTGGCAGGCCAGATACAACAGACTAATGCATTCATGGAAGGCATTCACACTGGCTTGGCGGCCCAACAGAGATAAATCCAGGCTCTGGCCTCCTCTCTGATGGCAGCCATTGTCCCTTTTCCACCCTCCAACGTCTTCTTCCCAATCCCATTTCCCTCAACCCCAACCTATCCCAAGCACATAGGCAGACAAGCATGCACACAAAACAACACGCAAGAGTGGCACAGGCAAACACAAGCACCCCACATCATCCTACAGGCACTCACACAAACACCATCCAGATGCAGACATACCAACATTCACAGTTTCCACTATCTCCCCCTCCTCCTTCTTCACCTCCCTACCAGTTGCGTCTACACTCACACCTGTATGCACTACATCCTCATCCACTACCAGCATCACCATCACACTTAGCAGAACACACACCTCACTGGCAGACACCTCCACAACAGCCTTGCACACGTCCCCTGTGTCCTCTCCCACTGTGTCTGTCCCCTCTCCCAAGGTACACAAACGCAAGCACTCAGACACCCAACAGCCATCCACCTCACAACAGCATCCAGCCCATGCACCTGCACCCAAACACAGCAGACAGACACCTCCTACAACCACTCCCTTTTCCTCCACTCCCAAACCTTCTCTGGCTGCCCCTAAGAAGCTTTTCCTCTCCACCATTGACCTCTTCCCTACCCCTACCCCCATCCTTCACATCAGGCCAGGGTGGCAAAAACCCAGGCAAGCATCTCAGCCACCCAGTCCACGGGCCCAGTAGTCTCCACACCCACTCGTGGTGGGAAAGGATCCAGGCCACCAGGCAGCCTCAAGGAAAGGGTGCCTGCCCCAGTTGCGGGCCGGAAGACCAAGGAGCCTGCCCCAGCTGCTGCCAGGAAGGGCAAGGAGCCTGCCCCAGCTGCTGCCAGGAAGGGCAGGGAGCCAGCACCAGCAGGCAGGAAGGATAAGGGGCCTGGTGCAGAGACTCAGATGGAGCCCCCACCACCAACCATGGTTGTGCAGCTGTCCGAGGCTGCAAGGGATGGGCAGGAGCTTCCCCCCCCCACCACCACCAGCAGCAGCACCACCACCACCACCATCAGTGGGCAGCCATCCGAGGCTGCAGGGTATGGGCTGGAGCCTCTCACCACCAGCAGTAGCAGCAGCAGCAGCACCACCACCACTACCAGTGGGCAGCCGTCAGAGGCTGCAGGGGATGGACAGGAGCTTCCCCCCACCACCACCAGCAGCAGCATCACCACCACCATCAGTGGGCAGCCATCCGAGGCTGCAGGGTATGAGCTGGAGCCTCTCACCACCAGCTGTAGCAGCAGCAGCACCACCACCACTACCAGTGGGCAGCCGTCAGAGGCTGCAGGGGATGGGCAGGAGCTTCCCCCCCACCACCACCAGCAGCAGCACCATTACCACCAGTGGGTAGCCGTCCAAGGCTGCAGGGGATGGGCAGGAGCTTCCCCCCACCACCAGCAGCACCACCACCACCACCACCACTACCACTAAGAAGCCATCACCGCCAGCAGACGGTATGTAGTCCTGCCTCCATGGGCTGCTGTGCGGCCTGCCCCCTGCAAATCCAGCGGGTATGACACCCACCTGAAAGACTGTGACCTTGCACTCCCCAGGATGAAGAGCACAGGGCACGATGCCCCCCCCCAGAACCAGTGGGTAAGACACCCACCAACCCCAGCCTCCCCAGGATCAAGAGTACAGGCCACGATGCCCCCTCCAGAACCAGTGGGTAAGACACCCACCAACCCCATCCTCCCCAGATCAAGAGCACAGGGCACGATGCCCCCTCCAGAACCAGTGGGGAAGACACCCACCAACCCCAGCTTCCCCAGGATCAAGAGCACAGGGCATGATGCCCCTCCAGAACCAGTGGGGAAGACACCTACCTGAGTGACTGTGGCCTTGCTCTCCCCAGGACCAAGCACAGGGAATTTGCCCCCTCCAGAGCATGTGGGCAAGTCACCCACTTGAGAGACTCTGGCCTTGCACTCCCCAGGACCAAGTGCAGGGCATGTTGCCCCCTACAGAGCATGTGGGCATGTCTCCCACTTGAGAGACTATGGCCTTGCACTCCCCAGGATCAAGCATGGGGCATGTTGCCCACTCCAGAACAAGTGGTGTTGTTCCATCTGCCAACTGAGGTGCCCCCCGTTCCCCGCCCCCTTGAGGTGCCTGCCTATTTTCCATCTGATGCCCCTACGGTGTTATCTCCTTGTTGGTGCAGGTGACAAGTGTGGCCTTGGACTTTGGCCTGTGGCCCTGTGGCCCACGCACAATGAGGACTGGGCAGTTTCCTTCGAACTGTACATATGTATATACCATTACATTGCATTTTCGTATTTCTACAGTGTTGTTATTATTACACTCACTTTTGCACATTCCTGTTGTCCTTGCATTATTCCTCAGGAGTACGGGTAAATATGTTTTATTACCGCAGCTGTATGTGTGTATGGTGTTGGGGCTGGAGGTGTGTGTGTTGCTTGTGTGTGTCACTCTCTAGGCGGCTGTACTCACTGTGCTCGTCTTCACCGTCATTGGTGTTCATGGTGGAGCAGCACATAGAAAATAATTGGAAATATTTGCAGTTTAGGCTCCATGGCGGCGTGGTTCTTCCCTGTGTCTCCAAAGGTGAGTCCTTTCCCTTCTGTGCAGTGTTTCCGCCAGGCTTTTGATGTCGTTCGTAATGCCCCGGAAAAGGTGCCGGTTTCTTGTCTCATAATACGGTGGGCGGAACATTGACTTCCGCCTAGATGTTGGCGGCTACCGCCGTGGTGGCTGTTGTTTCCGCTCTGGCGGTCAGTGTGGTAAAGTGGCTGTCTATATGAGTTCTCACTGCCATGGTCATAATTTGGTGGTAGTTACCGCCAGCCTGTTGGTGATATTACCGCCACTTTGATACCAACTGCCAGGGTTGTAATGAGGGCCATAATGTTTTGCCTTCACAACATCCTAAACTATGCAAAGGGACCTAGACAAACAATAAAAGCTCTCCTGATCTGAGATGGTACGAAGTAAGAAATGGTATAAACAAACACATCTATGGCACACCTTAACATTGTAGGATAGTGAGAATGATACACATCACGAAAGTCTCATGTCCTTATATCTAACTTCTAAAAAGGATAATCACAGAAAAAGCTTTATGTACCACAGCCTACAGTGTCTTTTCTGGAGACAATAGATATGTACTTCCACGCCCCACATAGGGGCAGTAAGCGCCATACAAATGCTCTAAAACAATACAATACAATACAATGCAACACAGTACTCGTTTATGTCAGTTCAGCTTACTGTTTCATGTTAGGAAACTCTCATAGGCTATAATGGACTAATGGTATTGTACTAGAACTGAGGTCATCAATAGCCATCATTAGCCATGAAATTGTTTATTATAGGAGCACATTACACCGGCTATGACAATAATTATCCCTCCTTTTAGAGTTATGTTAATTTTTAGTTCGCACTTAGGCCCTCATAACTTTTTGTCCACATAAGCTACCAACGCCAAATTTGCGTCCTTTTCTTCCAGCATCCTAGGGATTCTAGAGGCACCCAGAGTTTGTGGGTTTCCCTGAAGGAGACTAAGAATTTAGCCAAAATACAGCAAGAATTTCGGTTTTTTTTTTTAAATGAGGTAAAAGGGATGCAGAAGAAAGTTTGTGTTTTTTCCCTGAAAATTGCATCAACAAAGGGTTTGCAGTGCCAAAATCACCATCTTCCCAGCTTTCAGGAACAGGCACAGTTGAATCAGAAAACCACATTTTTCAACACAATTTTGGCATTTTACTGGGACATATCCCATTTTTACTATTTTTGATGCTTTTAGCCTCCTTCCAGTTAGTGACAGAAATGGGTGTGAAACCTATGCTGGATCCCGGACAGCTAAACATTTCTAAAAAGTAGCCAAAATTCTGAATTCAGCAAAGGGTCATTTGTGTAGATCCTACAAGGTTTTCCTACAGAACATAACAGCTGAAAAAAATAATATTGAAATTGAGGTGAAAAAAACAGTCATTTCTCTCCACTCTTTACTCTGTAACTTCTTCCTGCCATGTCAGATTTTCAAAAGCAATATACCATTACATTTGATAGGCTCTTCTGTTTGTGGGGATATATAGGGCTTGTAGGTTCATCAAGACCCCTAGGTCCCCAGAGCCAATAAAGGAGCTGCACCTTGCACTGGGTTTTCATTGTATATTGGGTATACAGCAATTCATTTGTTGAAATATAAAGTGTGAAAAATAGGTATCAAGAAAACCTTTCTTTTTCCAAAATGGGCACAAGATAAGGTGTTGAGAAGCAGTGGTTATTTGCAAATCTCTGAATTCCGGGGTCCCCATGCTAACATGTGAATTACAGGGCATTTCTCAAACAGACGTCCTTTTTACACACTGTCTTACATTTGAAAGGAAAACATTTAGAGAAACACAAGGTGCAATAACACTTGTTCTTCTATTTTGTGTTCCCCCAAGTCTCCCAATAGAAATGGTACCTTACTTGCGTGAGTAGGCCTAATACCGGCGACAGGAAACACAACATGGACACATCACATTTTTACATTGAAATCTCACGTGTTTTTTGGAAAGTGCCTAGCTGTGGAATTTGGCCTCTAGCTCAGCCGGCATCTAGGGAAACCTACCAAACCTGTGCATTTTTTAAAACTAGACGTAGGGGAATACAGGATGGGGTGACTTGTGGGGCTGTCGCCAGGTTCTGTTACCCAGAATCCTTTGCAAACCTCAAAATATGGCAAAAAACACTTTTTCCTCATATTTCGGTGATGGAAAGTTCTAGTATCTAGGGGGAGCCACAAACTTCCTTCCACCCAGCATTCCCTCAAGTCTCCCAATAAAAATAGTACCTCACTTGTGTGGGTAGGCCTAGTGCCCGTGACAGGAAATGCCCCAAAACACAACGTGGACACATCATAATGATCTATTACTACCTCTTTTTCCAAGGAGGGGTGCACCTGGTTTTTGGTCCTGGGTCGCGGCCTTCCTCTAGGGAAACCTACCAAACCCAGACATTTTTGAAAACTAGACACCTGGAGGAGTCCAGAGAGGTATGGCTTGTGTGGATCGGAGCAAAAACGCAGGTGTCCACCCCCTGGAAAAAGAGGTAGTTTTGTAACAGATCATTTTGATGTATCCACATCCTTCTGTGATGTTCCAGACACTAAAATTGTGAAAAGAAATGCACTTAGGTTATGTTAAAAAGATCCCTCACCCACCAACCAGTTGGTAGCATGCTTCATTATCGGGGTCCCACCAGAAACACCTAGCATGTCACAGGTGTGCTGCGACACCTGATTACAGCGGAGCAGGTTTTGTCATTTTTACCACACATACTAGTTGGATTTGGCCCGAGGGTGATTGATGGTTCAGGAGATTAAATTTTATTAACAAGAGATTTCACAAAAAAGAAATGCACTGTTATAAACTGATAGGCCAAAAAACTGAACCAATAACTCACAGCTCGTGAGCTGTAAAGCCACATCAAGGCACCAACAGCTTTATTGTCCATTCACACACCTTTCATACATGACAACCACAAGACGATTCCCGCCGCCAGCTGTGGGCCCAGCACATTACAAGACTCACATCAACAGACAGCGCCATTTAAGGGCCCCTCACTTTCGTACGTCCACATGCCTGATACAGCAATCACACCAGCAGATGGGAGTGTGTGGACTGGCATTTGGCTGGCAGCGTGTTGCAGTGGCCAACAGCAAGTCACTATTTACACTGCCAGCCAAGTGCCACTCCATGCACACCGCCAGCCAAGCACCACTCCAGGCACACCGCCACTCAAGCGCCACACCGCGCACACCGCCATCCAATCGCTACTCCACGCACACCATCACTTTTCTTTTTTAAACAACAAAGAAACCACGAACTAATTAGAAATAAGTACAAAACTACAAACACAAAAGCTCTAACTAAATACATGACAGAAATGCCAACTGTGAAACCGAACATGTGAAAATATAAAATAGACAGTTTACGCTCACGGTAGTTCCCAGTTATTCTTCTGGGTGTGGTAATTCCTGAAAAAGCCAGCCACGCACAGCCCAGGTTTTGAAGGACAGTCGGGCAATACATCCGGCTCTCCCTCTGGGGCCTTTTCGGGCACAGACTCTACATTTCTTAGTGGACAAGTCTTTTTTGGGATTGGGAGGAATGTGATCAAGAAAGTGGCAATCTTTCAATCTAGCCACATCCTCCACCACTGCTACTGTAGGAACTATTGGCTGTTCCACCACAATAAGGCTCTCTATCTCTGACTCCTGAAATTTAACAAATTTCATCCTTGACTGACGGGAACAATCCTTGAACACAATAAAAGCATTAAAAGTTGCTAAATGAAACAAATGTTTGGCCAACTGTTTATGCCACACATAAGACTTACGAAGAGCAGTGTAAGGTTCCAACCTCTGATCTACTCTATCAACACCACCCATGTGCTTATTGTAGTCCAAAATGCACGCAGGTTTGCGAACTTCCGGAACGTGACCCCAAACAGTCACAGGGGAAGTACTGTCATCATGGATGGTAGTTAGCATGCACGCATCCCTCCTGTCTCCAAATTTTCGAGCTAGTAGCTCATTATTACGCAAGGCATTGCACTGCCCCTCTCAAGATTTTTACAGACAAGCTACCTTGGATAGCCTTTCCGGTTAGAACAGATTGTGCCACAAGCAACAGTGTCCACTCTGAACAATTCCTTGAACAACTGCACTCCAGTGTAGAGGTTGTCTATGTACAAATGGTGACCTTTGTTAAACTGTCGTCTACCAAGTTCCCACACAATTTTCTCACTTACTCCAAAAGTTGGCGGACAACCGGGGGGGAAGGAGGGTCAATACTGGAATCCCTACCAGTGGAGACCCGGAAATTATACACAAATCCTGTATTACTTTCAGACAGCATATACATCTTATTTCCATACTGTGCCTTCTTGCTAGTGATTTACTGCTTAAAAACCAAACGCCCCTTGAACAGGACCAAAGACTCGTCCATACTTATTTCTTTGCCTGGAACATAGACCTCTGAAAACCAATCTACAAAATGATCAAGGACAGGCCTAATCTTAAAAAAACAGTCATGATCAGGGTGATCTTGTGGCAAGGCTAAAGCATTGTCAACAAAATGCAGCATCTGAAGAAGAAGCAAATACGGATTACGAGTCATGGTTGCAGGAAATATAGCCGTTGCCATCAAGGGACTAGTAGACCAATAAGAAGCCAGTGATGGCTTCCTTATCAACCCCATCAAAAAAGTCAAACCCAGGAACTTTTTCAACTCTTCCAGATTTGTGGGAATTCACTGGGTAGCTCTAGACTGAGGCCTAAGTTTGGCAGCGTTGTCCCTCAAATACTGCTCTGCATACAAATGAGTCTGCTCAACAATCTCTTCCAAAAATAGATCGTCCATAAACAACTGAAAGAAATTGACAGGCAATAAGTTTTCTGTATTCACTCTACACCCTGGGAGACCAGTGAAGGCAGACAACTGTGGCTGCTCCATGTTTGGGGCAATCCAGCTGTCAGGTCTTCCAATGGGAAAACTTTGAGCCCCACGCTGCTGCACTATTGGCACATCAGTGTCCTCCTCTACAACAGGCCCTTCATCTGCACTGAGAGTTGCTTCCTCATCAGAAGATTCCTCTCAGACAGAAAACTCACTGTCAGGATCTCTCACGTCCTCTTCTGCCTCACATGCAGAGTCAGTCTCATAATCATGGTCAGAAGACGACTCAAAAAGCATGCCAACAATGTGCTGAGCGGTCACTCTGTGGCTAGCCACGATCCTTCCTAAGAAGTGTAACTTGTCAAATGCGCCAACAATAACCAGCACTGTCTAAAATAAGTAATAAACAAAGTGTAGCTTTATCATAAATAGCTATGTTCTGAAAAACTATACCACTCAATTGCCCGAAAAAGCTAGGCTCACCAGCAACTACTCCGCACAGACCCAGCAATCACCAATGATATCTCACTAAAAACAAAAAAAGAAAAGCAAATTAGACATAAGACAACACAAATATCATTGTGCACAAATCTAAGGACAATTTCACACACAATGCTGCATTTAGTACACCACATACAAACATGTCATTCATGCATCGCAACAATACTCCTTTGGAGTAAATTGTTTTTACTTACCTAAAACATGAAACTATGCAAACCGCAGGTCAACCACTGCCAAAACCGCAAGGAGCCACAGGAAAGGAAGCGAAAGCTTTGAACTAGAGACAAAAATGAGAAATAAACTATTATAATCACAAATGCAAGTCCTTAGTTAGTTGACAAACACCCCGCCACCAAGCATTTAGAAATTTTCCCTGGTGCCTAAGTGGATTCTGCCCTCCTTGGGGGCAGATGGGCCTTAAAAAATAGGCTGATTTGCCCCCAAGGGGGGCAGAAATGGCCAACAGTTCTGTGCCCCCTTTGGGGGGAGACCCTTGCCAAAGGGGGCGCCCCCTCCAACACAAAATAAAACAAAGGAAAAAAACATTCCTGGCGTCTTGGTGGCTTCTGTCCTCCCTTGGAGAGAAATGGCCATCTGTCTTATATGCCCTTTGTGGGGGGCAACCCTTGCCCAAGGGATCCCCCCCAAAAAACAAAAAACACACACACAAACACAACAATCCCTGTGGCCTAGTAGTTTCAACCCCCGGTGGCCTGATCGGCCAAAAACATTGCCAATCTAGCCCGGGGGGGGCAAAACATACACAAAAATCATGCCTTCAGGACAGTGACCCGTCCCCAAGGGGTCGCTGCCCTAAAATATGAAAAATAAAGTGATCTTGTGGTGGTGTCTAGTGGATTTCGACCCCCCCCCCCCGGGGTCAGATCGGCTGAGATAATGGCCGATCTGGCCCCCAGAGGGGTCGAAACATGGATACATTATTACCCCCAGGGGAGCGACCCTGGCCTAAGGGGTCGCCCACCAAAATACACACATAAGCAACCCCTGGTGTCTAGTGGGTAGATTCCTGCTCCACGATTGCGGGACTCAAAACAGGCACCCCTGTGTCTGTTTTGCCCCCCAACCTCCACCCCACCTCCCCCCAGGAGAAGGAGTCACCTGTTTTATGTCCTCTCCGATGGACGCACTGGAAGCAAATGGCTTCCAGCGCATCCCGGCAGCATTTGATGATGTCGGCGCACTCTGAGCGCACCAACATCATCAGATTTCTAAGGGGGGTCGGGGTGGAAGGGGAAGCGATTCCCGGTCCATCCCCGACACGAGAACCGTGGCCAAAGATGAGGCCACCTTGCCTCAGGCACCCAGAGGGTTAAAGGAACCTGTCAAAACAACAGAATCTGCAACTGGTGCTTGGATACAAGTCCGCCAGAATCCAATGGGGCGATCGGTTCATGGGGACTCCTCAGCCAAGATGATGCAGGCAAGTCTTGGGCTGGGGGGCTGGAGTGCAGAGTTTCTTACTGGCTGGTCACTTGGAGTTACAGGCTCCTATGGTTCTAGGTCAACCTGCAGAGGAAAGAAAAACAAAACAGCAGGGTCATTCTGGATGTGGAGCTCATCTGTCCTGAATTCCCTCAATGTGCAGGTAAGTCTTGGCGGCATTGTGTCTGGACTGGACACAAACAAGCCTTGGTGGGCACAAGTGTCCTGGTAGTCATTGTATTAGCGCTGGGGGAGCTCTTGGAGGGTCTATCGTCTCGAATCTCACCAGAGAGATGGGGCTGGTCTCCAAGAGCCTAAAGTACTTCCTTCTGTTGTGCTGCTCCCTTGGTGGACACTTTGGTCAAGAAAACTGGTTACTGGACAGATGTGATCGGTACCTGCAGATGCAGAGGTATGGCTCATTCACCCCCAAGGGTGATGCTGACTGGTTGTTGAAACTCTTGACAGTTCTCCACAGCTTTAGGATGATGCACAGCTTTTGGATGAGTCGGGTCGGTGCAATTGTCAAGGTTCCAGCAGCAGGGCAGGGTTTGGCACCAAGTGGTGGTTAAGTCCTCTATTCTCATGATGACTGCTCTTTTTATGTCGTTCTTCAGTTCCCAGTAGATTACTTTGAAGCCTGGTGTCAGGAGGACCTCTAAATACTGAATACAAGGGTATTTAAGAGAGTGTAGAGTAGTAGCCAATGGGCTACTTACCCCTGGGGTGACTGCACCCCCTGTATGACCACTTCCTGTGGAGAATTAGCATATTCCTGACCCAGGGTTCCTAGTTTCAACAAAAAGAAGACGGTGACCCCTCCCTTGACTTTGCACTTCAGGTACTCCACCTTGGGCGTGTGACTAGCCTAGAAGTTCAACACACATCCTGAATATCCAGTTTCCCTCCTGCTCTGGTGCCAAATGGGCCTCAGTACCAGAGGTGCTTTCCCCAGGTCTGGGAGTAAGCAAGGTTCACATATCAGAGATGGCAGGGGCTTTGAAGCCCCTGGCTCTGATATGCTAAATCGCTAGCCATACTGCTGGAGGAGGTAATACCACCTTCATCCAGAGCAGGCATTGTTTTGGCCTCTAAGAGTCTGACCCTCCCAAGCAGGGGGTCAGAAATGCATCAGTGGTGGCAGGCTAAACTGTACCAGTCAGCCAGCACACTACATTGCTTGTTTGGTTTCAGGGGGCACATCTAAGGTGCCCTCTGGGTGCATGTCAAGATTAAATCTAATATTGCATCAGTATGACTTTATCAAGATCAGGTGTTTGATATCAAACACCAGTATCTTCAGTAAAGTCATCATGGAGCTAGGTAACTCGTAATGACCAGTATCCAGTACATGGTCTCAATATGGCTTCCTGAACACTTGCAATGCTTAGCACTAGAACTAGACATCACAAGGATATGTCTGCTCATGGAGATAGGCCCTTACATGGAATATGATGCACCATGCCTTAGGTCTCTAAGGCCTGCTGTAGGGGTGACATATATATTACACGCAGTGGTTGTGGGCATTGCACCCAAGGGATGTGCAATTATGTGTTTTTTAAATGGTCTGCACCATTGATTTGGGTGTTGGACCCTTCAGGTGGTATAATACATGCTGCAGCCCTTAGAGACCATCATTAGTACCCATGCCCTAGGTACCAGGGGTACCACTTACTAAAGACTTACCGAAGTGCTTAAGTCCTTGCCAACTAAGTTACAATTAGACATTTGCCTTGTTTTAGGGAAAGAGCACTAGAGCTTGGGCCTGGTTAGCAGGAACCCAGTGCACTACCAGAGTCACAAACCAAGAGCTAGTAATCCAAATGGAGGCTGTTTGAAATGGCCCTTTTTGCAGGGTTATCCACAAACTTTTTACCTTCTTCCTCCTATTTCTTCTGATCTGTTTTTGCTGGTATTAGGACTTTGGTCACTTTACCACTGGTGGCCAGTGCTAAAGGGCAAGTGCTCTATTTCTAAATTGTATTGGTAATTGTTTTATCCATGATTGACATATTTGATTTATTAGTAAGTCCCTAATGCAGTGCACAGTGTGTGCCCAAGGCCTGTAAATCAAATCCTACTAGTGGAACTACAGCACTGATTGTGCCACTGATATGAGTTTTCCTCTAAACATGTATCAGACCTGCCACTGCAATGTTTGTATGGGCAGTTTTGACTGCCAGTTCGACCTGGCAAGTGTACCCACTTGCCAGGCCCCCAAACTTCCCTTTTAGTACATGTAAGTTGCCCCTAAGGTAGGCCCAAGGCAGCCCCATGAGGATGGTGCAGTGTATTTAAAAGGTAGGACATGTAGTGATGTGTTTTACATTTCCTGATAGTGAAATACTGCCAAATTCAATCAGTTTTCACTGTTGCAATGCCTATCTCTACCATAGGTTAGCATCAGGTTTGCCTTTAAATATATTTTAAGTGTAATGTCCTATTGGGATCAGATAGAGATATGGAGTTTGGGGGATCTCTGAATTCACACTTTAAAAATCCATCTTTTGGTGAAGTTGTAAGTTTGAAAATGCCACATTTAGAAAGTGGGCATTTTTTCTTGCTTAATCATTCTGTGTCTCTGCCTGGCTGTGGAATACACGTCTGAGTCAGGATGACAGTTAGGCTGTTTGTGAATTCACTCTAGATAGTCATACAAAGGGAGCTGAGGACTGTCCTGCATATCCTGGGCTAGAGTGGAGAGAGGAGCTAACACTTCCACCTGAATAGGGCTGTGCGTGTCCTTACACAAAGCAGTCTCCAACCCCCTGGAGTGTTTCTGGGCACAGGGCAGGAAAGGCAGAGTCTTCTGCAACACAAAGACTTTCCTTTGAAGTTTGCCTACCTTAAAGGGAGAAATGAGTATAAGTATTGGGCCTCTGAGACAACAACTTCAGCATACGTCTGGACTGAGGACATTCTGCCAGACAGAAGAGTTGAATGCTGTAGGAGGAACTGCCACTCTGCCTGTTGCTTTGTTGTGCTGGCCTGCTGCTCTGTCCTGGGAGTGAAAGGACTGGACTTTGCTTTCTACATCATGCTTTCCAAGGTTCTCCAAGGGCTTGAACTGAGCTTACCTCCTGTTAGAAGTCTCAGGGACATCAAAGACTTCATCTGCCAGTGCCTGAACTCTTCTGCTGAGAGTCCTGACTTGCCAAGTGGTGTCAAATCTAGTCTCTGGCCCTTGTAAGTGGGAACTGATGTCCTGAGTAAGAAAATCCATGCCTTCGGATCACTGCGGCTGACAATCAACGCATTGCCTGGCTTGCGGCAGACGAATCGATGCAGCGCCTGCCTTGTAGTGGAAGAACCGACGCAGTGCCTGTAGGACTGATGCGGGACCTGTTCCATCGCAGCTCTATCATCACCGTGCATCTTGATTTTCCCACACATCATCCCTGGGTGTCATTTTTGCATCATTCCCGTACCACAGCAAAGAACAGAGGCTGCGTGACTGGAAAGCAACTCATCACCTCTCCTGCGGGGAGAGAACTGATGCATCACCTCCCTTGCCCGTAAGGAACCAACGCATTACCTCTCCTTCAAGTAGAGAATCGATGCATCACCTCCCCTGTCAGTAAGGTACTGGCGCATCACCTCACCTGCGCAGTAAGGAACCGATGCATTGCTTTGTTTTCCGGTGTCTCTGATCCTTTGTGGCCCACAACGTTTTTGTTTTTTATACCTCCTAGGTACAGTGTGTTAAAAAGAGACAACCATTGATTCCTCTGGATTAAGACTCTTTGCAACTTTTTAAAAGTGCTATCTTTGCTTGTGTATGTTAGGTTTTTGTCATTTTGGTCTTGTTTTATTTAGATAAATATTGGCTATTTTTCTAAACTGGTGTGGAGTACTTTTGTGTTTTTTTCACTGTTACTGTGTGTATGTGTGTGTGTGTGTATACAAATACTTTACACATTGCCTCTAAGATAAGCCTGACTGCTTGTGCCAGGCTACCAAGGGGGATAGCAGGGATTAACTTAGCTGTGTGACTCCCTTAACCTGACTAGAGTGAGGGTCCCTACTTGGACAGGGTGCAAACCCATGCTAACTAGAGACCCCATTTTCTAGCAGGGGTAAAAAGTCGGGGCATACCCTGCAAAAAGCCTGTTTTCCTACAGTCGAGGCCGGTTGAAGACTTCTCCTCTTCTCCACCAGCTCTAGCCCATGGGGCCCCATCTTTAGATGTGTCATGTATAATGTCCCCTTCCAAGACTATTAGCCCTCAAACTGTCCCATCAGCCCTTCCCTGTATGTACCAGTGGTGTGCATTAGGGAAGCACAGCTTGGTAAAAAAAAAGGCACTGGATATTGTTTTTTGCTTTGCCACTTGGTCTCTGCTGGGCATAGACTTGTGTAGATTGATTTGGATATCTAATCACAAATGGAGGAGCCCTTAGTAATCTGCCATAAATATCCTCTATATACCTTCTACAGTGAGAGCATATACTTTTAGAATATGAGCACTCACAAACATTTTCCCAGGAGCCAACATGTATGGTTTGTAGTGTAACCGAGGCATTCACTTAGGCTAGTAGGGTGGTGGGATCAGGGTGGTGTAGGGTTGGCATAGGGCAAACCCACTATGGCAATGTTTGTATAGGAAATAGTGAATGTGATCACCCCATAGTACAACATTTTCCCTACTGTGACTAAGGGCCTGATTTAAAGTTTGGCGGAGGGGATTATTCTGTCACAAACGTGACGGATATCCTTTCCTCTGTATTACAATCCAATGGGATTATGGAGATCATAATACAGTGGATGAGCCATCCATCACATTTGTGACGGAATAACCTGTCTGCCAACCTCTAAATCAAGCCGTCGGTTTTGAATGGAAATAGTATAATCCTCAAAAAGTCACCTGCTAATTATTAACATTTTTCTAATATTTATGTTTTCTTGCATTAATTTTAATAATGATTTAGGTGCCAGTTAATTTTACTATATTTTATTTGCAAATTATACATTGAAGATTTTGAAAAAAGAAAGTGTTTTGAATTTGCATAACGTAAAAATATAATTATATATTTTTGACATATAGTAATACAATATTCTTATCACTGTATTAGTATATTTTTAATAATATATTTTCAACATAGTTTTAATTCACATGGGGATTGCTCTTTTTTTTCTCTAACTGCAAGGTGAGGGACATATGTAATGTGAACTAAATTAACAACTATTTACATTTTGTTGTATGTTAAAAAACATTTGACATCTCATACTCTTTTATTTCATCCCCATTGTAAAGCATCAAGATTGTCACTTAGTTCATTATATGTTGTGCTGTGTTTACTTGAGAGTAGTACGTATGTCAATTGGACCCTTGTGTTTCAGTACTGTTCATGTACTGTATACATCTGTGAGGATGGTGGCGGACAATATTTAAACATTCGATCCATCATCCATTTTGGCATTGAATACGTGTTAATAAGTTCAGTCAATCAATCAATCAAATACATCTTCATTTGTTTTTTGTCTTTAAAAACAATACAGATTAAACAACATTATAATGCCATGCATAGAAACTAAAACAATAAATCTAGAATAAGATGCAGGTTTGCAAGTCAATAGCAATTCACGTTACCAGCCAGCCCTCTCCTTGCAAGCCCTTCCCCCACACTTAAAGCAGGCCAGCCTGGGAAGTCTCAACCCTCCCAGGCACACAGCAATGCAAACATGTTTGTGGGTCCACTAAAATGGGAAGTAGAGTGGTGCTTGAAAGTATTGGGTGGGCTCCTCCTGCTCCTCATTCCCCTTGAAGCAGGGCAGCCTGGGAATAGTAGTGTCATCCATCCCAGGCCCACACAGCAGCACAAATGAGATTGTGGGTTTAATTATGTTGTATTAGAAAATTATAGTATGCATTTGTTTCAGGACTTCAGGGATTTCTATTTCTTTGATTGTTCTTAGGGATCCTGGGGTTTGCCGTGCTACTGTCCAGGTTGTTGCTATTAGTCTTTTTTAGATTATTATTTAGTTCCTTTCTGGTGTCCTTTCATTACCAGTACTTTCTTCGTTATTGGTGTATCCCCTGTAGCTTAACAGAGGCTTTCCTTTTTTGTATAGTTTCAGACATATATGTGGGTTGAAGGGTATGAAAATATAAGGTACATTAATTACTGTTATATAGGTTATTACACGGTTAATACACATTTTACATTATATACATACATTTTCATATTTTCTTCTTTTTTGGGGGTTGTTGAATCTTCTGTTGAAAGTTTCTTGTGCTCTCTCTTTTAGTTTTTTCTTTTTTTCAGTTTTACTGTTAAATATATATATATTCATGAATCCTCTGTACAAGGAAATACCGGACTCTCTTGAATTACTTCAAAATAATATTTACTCAGGAAAAAGCTTTCCCCTCCAACGTGTTTCGGCTGTAGCCTTGTTCACGGATGAAGTGGGTATTTCCAACACATTCTCATATATCAAAAAACATAGAAAAGGGACAAACAAACCTCATAGTATACTGAAAAAAAAAAAAAGCGGCTGCCATATTGGAATATACTGAAACAAATACATTGAACTAATACATACTCACTGACCTATTTCTCAGCAAATATTTGAAAATGCACACCTATGAAAATGAAGGTTAGCCTAATAAATAATTGTATCACTATTTAAGGAGCAAACCAGTAATTTGATGTTTGATATTAGTATTTTCTACTTCTATGTTATGCCTCACAACAGGTACATAGGACATTTTTCAAAATATAATCTAAATGCATAACATCTTGCTGGATACTCCATCACAGCACAACATATGCTGGGTGTACCTCAAGAATAGGAACAAAATACTAAACAATATAGAACGACAATCCCACCCAAGTGGGCTCACAATCTCGAGGAATAAACAATTCAGCCCCAATGGGCTTGTATCCAAAAAATATATGTCACCCGTTCAAAGATAATCCCAAATGGAATAGAAAACTGGTATCTCACAATCCTACTAAAGTACAATCTGATGTATGTAGATCAATTCAGCTCGGCATATAGTATCATCACCTGTGTACACATAATAAACAAAAACAAAATGGTTGTTTTACCGACCCATGTCTCAACCTATGAATATTTCAATCAAATCAATACAAGAATACTATAAAAACTGCATTACATTAATAGCTCCTTATTAACCTATTCCAGCAAAGAATGTCTATCCCAAATGAACATTGATTTCTTCACTTTAATTCAAACCAGAGGGGGCAAGTGTTTCAAAGTCCACTATATAGCTGGACTCTAATATTCTCAACATATGTTCTCTATCACCTCCACATATATTAACTCTAACCTTATCTATCATCACAAACCGTAACAGACTTTAATTGCAAAAGTAAAGCTCATGAAAATGTCTCTCAACAGGATAGTTATTGTCATGATGTTGAACAGCCCTTTTATACTCCAGCACTCTCTTTTTAGCACAATGGACCGTACTACTGACATAGATCTTCTCACATGGGCATATCAGACAATACACACACAATTTTGTATTACAATTGTAATGAACCCTGATCAAATAGTCTTGTCTCCCATAGGCTGTGATAAATCTCACTACCTCAGATTCTTCCTGCCTTGTGTGACCCTGGTGGAGTAAACTGTCTCTGGAGATTTTATCAACCTTCTGCTTGGCCTAAACTATAACATCATTACTATACCCTCTCTCCTTAAACCTCTCATGCATAATCATGCTCTCATGTTGGTAATCTTCCATGGTGCTACAAATATGTCTAGCACATAACAGTTCTCCATAAGGAATGCTCCTTATTAGGCTAGAAGGATTTGCGCTCTGAGCATTAAGTAGACTGTTTCCGACTGTCTGTTTCCTGTACAGTCTTGTGAAAAGAGAATCATTCTGAACCACAACCTCTACATCAAGAAACTCAATACATGTCCTGCTAAGATGCTCCACAAATTGAAAATTATAATTATTCTGGTTCAAAGTAGACACAAATTTCCTAACTGATACCTCATCACCCCTCCAGATCACAAAGGTATTGTCTATGTAGTGACACCATAAAATAACTCTTTCCTCAAGTCAGTGACCTCGACGGACACCTGTTCCTCCCATCATTCCATGAATAAGTTCGCTTAACTGGGGTCGAAACAGGTGCCAATCACCGTCCCCTGAAGCTGCCTGTAAATTTGATTGTCAAAGAGAAAGCAGTTATTCCTCAGACAATATCTAATCATGTCACACAACATCCAACATCTCAGTATAATGATGGATCTTGCTCGCATATAATGTCTAACTGCTATATATATATATATGTATGTATATATATATATATATGTGTGTGTATATATATATGTATTCTCTTTTTGTTCAAACTTATTAATATGTTTTATTCTTCTTTTTTGTTATTTAGTTATTTCCTTCTTTTTTGGTTGTTGGCTTTGTTTTTTTCAGTCTTGGTACGTGTATTTTGAAAACAAAAATAGGTATTAGTGATGTTTCTGTGTTCAGTTGGTTTTATATATTTTCAGGTTGATTTTCGGTATTTACTTTGTAGTTGTTGGAGCTTTTTATTCTTGAGTTTGGTGCATTTCTTGTGTATTGAGCTTTGGTTGGTCAGAGTGATGCTCCCCAGCAGTCGCGGCTTAATGTGCAATAGTTTGTTGCATGTTTCTTTCTCTATTTTCAGTTCTCTTTCTTTTTAATTAAGAGTGTGTACCTATTTGCTGTTTTCCATTTGAATTAAATTTGTTAAATGGCTAGTTAAGGGTTTTTGTTTTTGCCACCTTAAATGGTGGACACAAATTAAGGTTTCTTTGGTTTATTTTTATATGTACATATTGTATACATTTATTTGTTATATGTTATTTCTTATATAAATATGGATTTTTAATACATCTTTACCAGCATTTTGGTTACAAATATGTTTGTTATCATTATTAAGATGATGTTTAATTGGTTTCTATTTTGTTATTTTTAATATATTGTTTTCTTTATGTATATATCATAAGATTTTTGTAGTCAATATTATAGTAGTTTCCGCTCAGTATATAGAAAGTTGATTTTACATTTTCTGATATTTTTTAAATTACATTTCTGTAGTCTGTATTGTGCCATAGAAAAGCTTCAATGACAAAATCCTTTCAATTCTTTCACAAAAAGTATTCAAGTCCAAAACAAACTAAAAATAGTTCTCAAAGTCTTTGGATGTAAACGTCTGATCTAAGGAACAGTTTAAAGTTTGTTTTTTCTCAAACAACTTGGCTTCCAGTCTTGTAGAAAAGATATCCATGTTACCCATTTGTGACATAGATGTCTTCTCCACAGAGTATTTTGAAACAAATTATGCAAGGATTATTATTTTTTTTTTAAATATGTTTTTACTGTTTTACCAGCCGAGTGTCAACATTTAAATGAAATACAAGAGGTTACATTATGTATCAACATACAGTATACATGTAATTATTACTTATACACATTCTGTAAATCCAGTATGAATGTACAAGTACCCGAATTGGGTTCTGAGAGTTGTGTTTCTACACACAAGGTGTATTCAACATGTGCGCAGTAATTCAAGAGTCAAGAATACATAGAAAAAGAGAAAAAGATAGGAGCTGGGGCGGTTCCGGAGGGCCTAGACCGAGGGGATGGGGGAGGAAGGGGGACCAGCAGGGGAGGGGGGGGCCCAGGCAGGGGGGAAGAGCCAGCCGCCATAGGGGCAAGAGGCACACTCTTCGGCCCATGCAAAGCGATTACGTGTTCATGACTGCGACAACGCTCCACCCACGCGCAACCGAATCGACCCTAGGTCACAGGGGACCAGCCCGCTGTTAGCCGTGGGTCGCCGTACATGAGCAGAGGGTCACAATAGTAAGGACCAGCAGGGTACGAAGTCCCACTTCCCCAGTGTCCGCCGGAGCCCGTCAGGACTCGGAAGATGCTCCTAGGGGCACCTGCGAGGGGCATTACAGTTTTATATTGGTTCATCTTTTTTTTTTTTTTTTCCTCCGCTCTTCCCCCACCTCCCCGTGTTCCTCCGTCGGTCTATATGGTACTGTTTTACTGTGATCATTGATGTGATATCTACTATCTCTTGCACCTCTGTTTAGGGGGGGCGTTCATCGTCTTTGTTTTCTGCGGCTGTCAAGAATAGGTTCCATACCTCTAGGCCTTTAACTAATATACCCTTATCCAGTAAATTCTGTAGTGTTTGTGTTTCTGCTTTAGTCCATCGTATTACCTCTTCTCGCTACAAGGCAATACTAGGAGCGCCAGGGGCTTTCCATTTCATGGCAATGAGGCGTCTATACAGCACCAAAGCCAGGGCAATGCATTTATATGTGCGTTTGCGTTTCTTGGGGTGGGGTGTTATGTCCAACAGGCATACCTCAGGAGTAGGAGATAGTGCGGTGTTTGTCCATTCGGCTAGTAACGATACTATCTCTATCCATGTGTTCCGGATCAAAGGGCATTCCCATGTCATGTGATAGAAAGTGGCCTCCTCTGTGTCACATCTAGGGCATGTTTGCGGTGATCGGGGAAACATGCGTGTTATGCGGTGTGGTGATAGGTAAGTCTGGTGCACATAATTGAACTGTGTGTATCGGAAGCGGGGATTACGTGAGACCTCACGAGTCATTTTCATTGCTTGTTCCCATGCATTGGGGGATAGTAGTTCCGGTAGCACACGATCCCATTTATTTTTTGCTTGTTCCTGTTTGTGTTCCGCTTGGGTTGTGAGGATGTTGTATATGTTCGATATATTTGATGGAGTATTCGTAGTCCCCAGCAGCTCATGGAGCAGAGGGGAGACATTTGGTTCTGAGTTGCCCTTTCTCCAGTATTCTCGCATTACCTGCCTGACTGCTCCGTAAGCTATAAATCCTCCCCGGCCCAGAGCATGCCTGTTGGTTAGTGCCTCATAGGTTTGAAGTTGTCCATCCTGATAAATATCTCCCAATGTATGTATGCCCCTGCTACCCCACGCATTCAGGCCCACCTTGGCTGCTATTTTTGCTAATGTCGGGTGAGCCAGTAGTGGAATCCTCGGTGAGTATTGCGGATCTTTTGCGTTTTGCAACGCGTATCGGCCCCAAGCCCAATGCGCGGTATACAGCAGCACGTTGTTAGTTTGTGCTGGATCGGTTCGATTCATGAGGTATTGCATTATTTCTGTGCCGCCGAGTTCTAGCGACACTCTCTGTGTTTCGGCCCCGGTTGGATTACCGACCCATGTAGATATCCATTGTATCTGGGCAGCTGCGTAGTATGCTTCAAATCTGGGGGCGCCCAGTCCCCCCAGCCTAAGCGGTTGGAGCACTTTTGTTAATGCAACGCATCTGCGACCATTGCCCCATATTAGATCCGTTAGTAAGCTATTCAGTAGTCTAAAAAAGGAGCTCGGGAGTATCAAGGGCAATGCCATAAAATAGGTTACCATCTCTAAGGTCTTGATTGTAGTGGTATATATTCACACCTAAATATTTAAATGTTGGGTAACACCATTTCAGGCCGCTCTGGCCCGTTAGTGTTCTCGATGCCTCGGGGATCGGGCGCATAGGGAATATGCAGGATTTTGTCCAATTCACTGTTAACCCTGCCACCAAGCTAAATTTTTCCAGGAGTTCCAACAGGCCCGGTAGGGTTCCCGTGTGGTCTCGTAGGAAGATCAGCGCATCATCCGCATATAATGATACTATCTGGTGTGTCTGGCCGTCCAATATGCCCCATGCGGGGGCCATTATGTGAAGGCGGGCGGCCAGCGGTTCCATCGCTAATGCAAATAACAGTGGGGACAGCGGGCATCCCTGTCTAGTGCCTCTACTAATGTTGAATTTTTCGGATATTGTGTCGCCCGTCTTAACCCTGGCTGTTGGGTCAGTGTATAGTATTTTCACCCAGCTAATATATACTTGCCCAAAGCCCATCCGTTTGAGTGTCTCTGTTAAGAAAGGCCAACCCAGTGTATCAAACGCCTTTTCTATGTCCAATGAGACTTCTCTACCGGGGAGTTTCTCATTAGACGCAGCAAATTCCTGATGTTGTGGAATGTGTTGCGACCGGGTATGAAGCCTGCTTGGTCTTGATGTACCAGCTCTGATATATATGGGAGCAGGCGATTGGCTAGTATTTTGCCAAGTAACTGACAATCTGTATTTAGTAATGATAGTGGCCTGTATGAGCGGACGTCCAGAGGGTCGCGGCCTGCCTTTGGTAATACCGCTATCAACGCCTCACGACATAAGTCAGGAAGTATGCCTAATTCCAAAGCTTCCTTTAGCATTGCCAAGTATGGGGCCAAATTCTGCGGCTGAAACGTACTATAGTATTCTATGGGTATACCATCGCTGCCGGGTGCTTTGCCGTGTGTTAACTGCTGCAATGCTCGTTGGATTTCAGCTATCTCTATCGTGCTGTCTAGTTCTGTAGTTTGAGCAACGGTCAGGTGGCTCAGGGTGACTCCGTCGAAGAAGCTATTTAAATGGGCATTGGAGGGCGGAGGGCGTGCCTGATACAATGAGCTATAGTACTCTTTGAAAGTGTTATTTATCCCTGCCTGTGTATTAACTATCTGGCCTGAATCCAGTCGGATAGCGCCTATGGGGGTGTTACGGCGTTCGTTTTTTATAAGCCACGCTAATAATTTACCGGATCTGTCGCCCTCCGCGTGTGTGCGGGCCATGTGATGACGATAATCAAAGTGTCTAAGGCGGTTATCTGACTCGGTCCATTTGGAGCGCATGTTAGTAAGCGTTTTCAATGTTATGGAACCTTTAGCAAATTCGTCCTCAGCCACCTGAATTTCTTGTTCTAATACTCGGAGTTCGCGCGCCAGTGTTTGCCACACTCCTACTGTGGTTGCTATGCATGCCCCTCGTATGACTGTCTTGTGTGCGTCCCATTCGATGGCCCTTGAGCTGGCCGTCCCTTCGTTCAATGTGAAATATGCTGAGATGTGTGTAGCAATATCCTTCCTAAAAGGGGGGTCTTGTAGTAGGTGCGTTTGTAATCGTAGGAATACATGAGCGAGGTCTGCCCCATCTTATTTGTACTATGAGTGGGCAGTGATCTGATATTACCCTGGCGGAATACTCCGCACTCGTTATTTTTTGTGTTAGGTTCTGTGAGGTGAGGATGATGTCTATTCGGGTATGTAAAAGGTGTACTGGGGAGTAGTAGGAGTACACTTTTTCGTGTGGGTGCAAGTGCCTCCATATGTCCATCAGTCGACGTTCTTCCATCCATGCGTCCAGTATTTGGGCGTTTTTCATTGTTTGGGCGGACGTGAGCGGGGGGTGTGATCTGTCTTTGTCTATGTGTGGGACGCAGTTCATGTCCCCCCCCCATATACATGATGAGGTTAGGTCATTGGTTAATTGTGAGGCCTTGGTTTGTAAGAATTCACCTTGTTTGATGTTGGGGACATATAGTCCATTTATCATAAGTTCCTCCCCACCCAGCAGCCCCCTCAATTGTATAAACCTGCCCTCCTTGTCTCTTGTGCTGTGTTGTACTGTGTAAGGGACAGCCGGCGCTATCCGGATCAGTACCCCTCTGGCGAAGGAGGAGTCGCCAGCACTATATATTGAGCCCAACCAGCTCTTTTCTAGTCGGGCAGCCTCTGTGGGTGTGATGTGCGTTTCCTGTAGTATTGCTATATGTATGTGATGTCGTTTTACGGATGCGTGTATTCTGTGACGTTTATTAGTCCCGGCCATACCCTTAACATTCCAAGTCATGAGATTATAACTGGGTTCCTTATTCATTGTGCTGTGTTGAGGTGTAGAGAACTCCCTGCGCTGCGCCCGGTGCCCCCCCCCCCGCACTGCCCCCTTTGCCCCACCCCCAGCCCCCCACCCCCACCCCACAAGCCCCAATGAGTGGGGAGTAAGCCCATAGTGGACTAAAGATAGAAAAGAGAGAGAGATAGATATAACAACAAAAAGGATATTGCGGACTGAATGCGTCCGTTAAGTAGAGTGGCACAACCGGTGCCTAAAAAGTCTTCCAAAGGGATCAGGTCCGTTCGGATACCGTTCAGGTATAGGGGGTCGTGGGTTCCTTGATGTCGGGCCTTTGGGTGGCCCACCTACAGGATATTTTACGTTTCTACAGTTCCATTCGCCTTGCGCAGCTTTCGGAGAGTCAGTCATTTGTACTCGTGTTAATGGCAGTCACTCGCTGTGGAGCTCGGGGGCAGCGGCCCGGTGCTGGTGGCCAGCGACACCCCAGTCACTGCCGCCAACGAAAGGGGGCCATGGATGCCAGATCTACATGTTTAAAGTTTGTCTGCCGATCGCGGTGTGAGGTCCGGGCCCGCCAGCAACGGTGAGGGGGATGGACTCGTATCTCCCCCATGTGAGGCCGAGTCATTGGTGTCCGTTTCGCTCCTGGCATCCAGCGCCCCACGGGCGAATGAGTTTGTGTCTTTTATTATTTGCGCACGCTCCAATACCATTTGCGCTTTTGTGGGGCGGGAGGATGTTTTGGTGTTTTTTTTCTTTTTCTTCCTGGAGTTAGCGGTAGTCCATTCTTCGGATACTGTGTCTTCCTTGGCCGGGTCGGCCAATCCTTTAGCATGGATCCATGTCCATGCATCTTCAGGGGTGGGAAACATTAGGGTTTTCTCGTCCATGACGATGCGTAGTCGCGCTGGGAACATGAGGGAGTAAGTGATGCCTTTTTCACGTAGCAATTGCTTAACCTTGTTATACGCTATTCTTCTGCTTTGTACCTCCATTGTGTAATCGGGGTAGGCAGTTATTCTGTTGTTCTCGAGCATGGTCTGGTCAGACGTTCTGAAGTGCTGAAGGACTAAGGGTGTGATTCCGAGACCGGCGGGCGGCGGAGGCCGCCCGCCAGTCTACCCCCGACAAAATACCGCTCGCGGAGGGTATTTTGAGATTTGCCCTGGGCTGGCGGGCGGCCGCCAAAAGGCCGCCCGCCAGCCCAGGGCAAATCTACCTTCCCACGAGGACGCCGGCTCCGAATGGAGCCGGCGTAGTGGGAAGGTGCGACGGGTGCTGTTGCACCCGTCGCGTATTTCAGTGTCTGCTTTGCAGACACTGAAATACTTTGTGGGGCCCTCTTACGGGGGCCCCTGCAGTGCCCATGCAATTGGCATGGGCACTGCAGGGGCCCCAGGGGCCCTGCGGCACCCCCTACCGCCATCCTGTTCCTGGCGGGAGACCCGCCAGGAACAGGATGGCGGTAGGGGGTGTCAGAATCCCCATGGAGGATTCACCCGAGCAGCGGAAAGTCGGCGGGAGACCGCCGACTTTCCGTTTCTGACCGCGGCTGAACCGCCGCGGTCAGAATGCTCGAGGGAGCACCGCCAGCCTGTTGGCGGTGCTCCCGTGGTCGGTGACCCTGGCGGTCACCGGCCGCCAGGGTCAGAATGACCCCCTAAGTCTCTGTCCCTATAATTTAGGAAGCGAGCTATTAGAGGTCGGGGTGGTGCTCCCGGTCTAGGCGGTCGGCCCGATATTCTGTGTGCCCTTTCGATCACTGGTGTTGTGTTGGGGTGCTGCTCTTTAAGAATGTTCCTCAGCCAGGTCTCTAAGAACTCCTCTGCCTTAGGTTGCTCGATTCTTTCTGGGATTCCAAGGAATCTGATGTTGTTACGTCTGGAGCGTCCTTCAGCTTCCTCTGCCCTGCGTTGTAGTAGTGTTATATCTAGTTCCATTTTTTGCATTTTATTTCTCATTTCTACTACTTCTGGCTGGATAGTTTCTAATGTCTTTTCAGTGTCGTGAACCCTTCCAGTTAATTTGCGGTGGTCGGCCCGCAGCAATGAGACTTCCTGCACTGCGGCGTAGATTTTCCCTTCTAGCGAGGATTTAGTGTCCATTATAGCTTGCATAATTTTATCGAATTGTAGGGAGTGCGTACGTAATGTTTCATTCAGCTGCAGCTGTGTGAGCGAGTGCGTTTCTGCTTGGCCAGACGGTTGGGGAGGATCTCCTTCTCCCGTGGACCCCATTTTGGGGTGTTTTGGTTTGACCATGATTTTCCTGTTGACCTGTGCCAGTTCGTTACTCCAGGATTGCCGGGTAGCCGCCTGCCAGGAGTGACCGCTCACGTCTTCGGTCTTCCCTCGGCGCGTCCCCCAGTTCTTTTAGACTGTAGTACAGGAGGGAGTTACGTGCATCCGTTTTGATATTAGTGTCTGTTTTAGTTTCTCCGTTTTCTTACTCCGTTTTTATAGTTTAGAGCCCAGTCCGGTGCCCAGCCGATCCACGCCGCGCGGCAGTTGCCGTTCCCGGCGACCAGCAGGACCCGGTTGGGTCCGCTGATATGTGTGGTACCCCTCGTCAGGGGGGGACAGCCCGGAATTCAATGCTCCCGGAGATTCCCAAGTTGCAAGCACTGATGATACCGTTAGTGATGCCAGTGGACTGGTCAAGTTCGTCGCAGTCCCACGTGGCGCAGCCCGGTAGGAGCACTAGTTCTGTCAGGGAGCCGCAATACCACCCCCAGCTCCCGAGTCAGCGGAGCCCGGGTGCCCAACTCAATGTCAGGTCGACGGTGTGACCAGGATGTGAGGAGTTCACTGTGCGGGTGAGGCAGATGGCGTGTCTACTTAGCTTTCCATTATATTATAACTGCCGTGGACCAACGGCAAGGGAGCAGGCCGGGAGCGCGCAGGTCGACGAGGATCCAGAGCAACGCCACGCGCCCACCCAGCCAGTAAAATCAGGGGTGGTGTCTCCCACACCCCTATTCCACTGTTGTCCACTTCGTTTGGGCAGGTTCCTAGAGGGAGAGAGCAATCTCCCTACACACCGCGACTCAAGTTATGTTGCCGAAAGAGGTGCAGCACTACGACGCTCCGATAAGCCCGGACGCCCAGGGCTCAGCAGGGGGATTCCTAAATGGTCTCATCGGACAGCGCGAGCCCGGTGGCTACCCCGCCACCGCGGGCCGTCCGCCGAGCCGGGTCAAGCGCGGTCCCAGGGGCCCCAGCACAATTGGGCCGCGCCCGTGTTAAATGCAATGTTCCAGCACGATGGGGGGCCATAGCGAGTGATTCAGATGCCGTCCAGTAGATGTTTGTAGAGCTGGTGTCAAATTAATAGGAATACAATGCAGGCCGCGGGGTCCCGGTTCAGCCGCGGTCCGCTGAGCAGCGCCGCGCCTGGCGCCTCGGCAGGCCCGGCACCGCAGAAGCAGCTCTGGTCCGGA
Organism: Pleurodeles waltl; assembly: GCF_031143425.1. Classification (NCBI taxonomy): domain Eukaryota; kingdom Metazoa; phylum Chordata; class Amphibia; order Caudata; family Salamandridae; genus Pleurodeles; species Pleurodeles waltl. The sequence continues at coordinate 544,025,719 of NC_090440.1, read as the reverse complement.
CGACGGGCCGCCCCCACTCCCGCCTCAGCGGCGCATCCCCCAGGGCGGGGATCACCCTGTTCTCCGGCTCCCCCCGGACTCCCGAGGGCCCCTCCAGAAAAGCGCCGAGCGCTAAAGGCCCAGGGGAGGAGCCGGCCCGAGGCCCCAAGAAGCCGACTCACCAGCCGTGGCCGCTGGCTCCGACACTGCAGGCCGCCAGCTCCTCCTCGGCGCTCGATGGGACCCCGGCGTCGCTGAAAGGATCACTGCCTCTGCCAGTGGTCCTGAGTAGTCGAGTAGACGGCGCCCACCTCATAGAGGGTGGTGGGCGCCGTTTTCAGGATGTTAATGTGGGCCAGGCACGGAGCTGCAGTATTATCCTGCCCCTCCGGTAGCCATGTTGGACCACAAATTATGCAAGGATGCCGTGAACACCAGGTAAGTTATATCCCCACAACACTAGATGGACGGCGATGTCTCAAAACCTTGTGAGAGTTAGAGGAGTCCTGAAAGTTGTAGTTCATTTACAAACAGTATTGCCTAGTGCACCTAACATGAGCACAAAGCGTTTCAGCAGTCCATGTCGATACTCGATGCACTCTGCCAGCATCTCTTCCCTCAGAAAGCACTCAGCTCTGGTGGGCCTGGGGCACAGTATCTCTGATTGTGCAACTCTAACCCCTGCCTCCTTGACACCATGGAGCAGGAAATTATGCTGGATGGAGCAGGAAATGGGGATGGATTTTCCTGCCTTTGTAATCCACCATTTCCTGTCCATGGTGTCTCTGGGAGAGACAAATGGGGCAGGAGGTGCTGGAAGCAAGGTGCACTGTCCCAATGGGCCCTAGTACGAATAATGTTACATGTCGCAGAGGGCATATGGGACACTCTTCATGATGAGTTGCTTAGTTAAAGTGAAATCAGGAAACACCCCTTAGAACTTGTAGCCAGAACATCCTGATTTTTAATCACTGCACATGTGTAGTTCAAAAACCTAGTCCTCACACCATCTGCTTACTTCCGAAAAGTTTTGCTTTCTGACGTGAGGCACTCTCATTCCACATAAACCCAACGCCGTGGTGGACATACCCCAAGAAATACATCTTCAAGTATGACTGTCCTTTTATACCCTCGACTCAGCGTGCCTTGACTGTGCTGCTCACTCTCTATGAGGATGAAAAGCAGGAATCGCAGCCATTTTCCTACAAAGCTTAAACTCCTTCTAGATACTGTAAATCCTATTATTATCTTTCAAAATCATTGTTGTCATTAGAATTATAAAACATATTTTGACAAAAGCCAATTGATTTTCCTTCTGTTTTGTAGAAACGCCATCTTTAATGATACTGTTTCTTGTAAATAAACCAATAGCTATCATGTCACCTTAGTTATGTGTGATTCTTTTAGAAAGTCCTGTCTTTCTAATAGTAGTTTAATTTCTACTGTCCATTAAATTGCGCACTTAACGCTGCAAAGGCAGCAGCCTTGCGGGGAGGATAATTTACTGTTTCAAATACAGTCCTAGAAGATTTTTAGGAAGTTAAATTCAAACACAACTTCTATTGCCCGTAGAATATTACTAAAGGCACGAGATTAGGAATATCTTTTGATTAGGTACTTAAATATTTCAGCATTCCAAATGCTATTGGGTGAAAAGCCATGCCTGGGTAAAAGTGTCAGACTGGGTTGGGCATGAAGCACACTTAGCCACTATCGTTACTTTATACATTCACAATCTTGCAAACACACAAAATACTTGACATACTAATTGTTTCCCTTAAAATGTAAAACCAGTCATTGTCAAATCTTGTTGTTTCAAGATCAAACTCTTATACTGTATCATTTATATAGCTCTTCACGTATCTAAGTTGAGTTTCTAAAAACATATTTAGACGTATAGAACGTTAAACCATGGAGGAGGGTTGGCTGGCAGTGTTGTATGTGTTGTCATGCTTTATAGGAAGGATTTTGATGTCGTGTAAGAGTGACCAGAAAGGTGCTCTTATCTTGTTTTGGGAGAATGCACCTAGCAGAGTGATCAAGGAGGAGGCGTGAGAGGTAGTTGTGCAAATTATTATTAAAATTGGGACTGCCAAGTGTAATGAGAGATGGCCATATACTCCATATTGCAACAAGCGCAAGGCTGTCAGATAAGCAAAATGATGCCAAAAGTGCAAATATTGGGAATTGGTGACAAGCAGTAGTTATTCACCATTTTTAAAGGCAGGGATATTTACTATTGCTGTACAGAATTCCTCTCATGAATAGGGAAGTGGAAGAGCAATTAGGTTTGCTACTTGAGCAGAAACTACACAAACTTTAAAAGGCCCGGATTCCACCTACTCCTGCTAAGCCGAAGGAAGCCAAACTTTTGAGCAGGGGCTCACCCACAAATCTCATCCCATGCTCCCAAAGGCTCCCTAAAGGGGACAAGCATCACTGAGGTGAACCCTAGTTGGGTCATGACTCAGAGTCTAAGCAGACTGGCACGGGCAACGGTAATTACAATGCGGTCGGAACCACGCGTGCCTTTACCATTCAGGCTTCACAACGCAAGCGTCTTCACCACACAAACTTTGACAACGAGTATGTCTTTACCACACGTCTTTACAACGAAAATGTAAGTATGTATTTCGTAGTTAAGTATAACACACACACACACACATATATGTATTTTTAGGGTTTAGGGTGGGTAAGGGTACTTGGGTTGTATAGGTAACTTTTAGGGTTTAGGGTAGGTATGGCCTTTTGGGTGACAAGGGTATTTTTTAGGCTTTAGGGTGGGTATGGGTTTTTGGGTGGCAAGGACATTGTTAGAGTTTTGGATAGGTATGGATTTTTCAGTGGCAAGGGTATTTTTAGGGTTTAGGGTGCATGTGGGTTTTTGGGAGAAAAGGGCATTTTTAGGGTTTACGGTGGGTGTGGGTTTTTGGGTGTCAAGAGCATTTTCAGGGCTTTGGGTGGGTATGGCTTTTTGGATGGCAAGGGTATTTAGAGGTAAGTATAAACCCTTTATATATATATCTGACAGGCTTGTACTTACCTGTAAAATACTTAAATTTTTGTTGTAAAGGCATACCTGGTAAAGGCATATGTGTAATAAAGTTTGCATGGTAAAGGCATGCGTGGTAAATATGCATGCATTGCAATGACACCGTTGTCAAAGCATGTGTCATAATGGCATGCGTGGTTCCGCAATACAACTGACTGGCATCAAGACAAAGTTCTTGGTAAGTTTTTGCCTGGACCTTGAAAAAGCAAATTGGCCTGTCAAGTGCTACCTTTGTCCTCATTTCTGTATTTGAGCTCAGTACATTTCTCACAACCCAGAGACTCTTGCTTGTTCTAGGTAACATAAGAAGGAATCCTCCTAGAATTCCTTCCCAGACATGTTCTACTTTCATTATTTGTAGTGAATTACATTTTAGGGTGCAAAAGAAACAATGTGATGAAAGGAGTCTTGCAATACTTCCATTGTTTCAGCTAGGACAGAACCATGGTGCACATTTGGTAGTTCTCTTTTAATCCAGCTCTTCTCTGACGTCTGAGTCCTGCGAAAACAATTCTTTACAAGTAAATTTTCATTCCAGTCTCCCCTGCCTGGTCCCCTTAGCCCAATAACTCAGCCCTCACTTCTAGCAAGAGGCCCTTGATAAAAATAATTTTTTAAAAAAAACCAGCAGCCAGCAGGTGTAATTTCCCATTATAGACAACTACTAATTCAAGTTCTCTGAATGCTAGCTCAAACAGAACAGTGTGTTAAGTGTGGTGGACAATGCAGCTCACATCTGCCCTTGAAGGAGAGAAGCTTTTTACTTACACATATCATTGCATTAAATAGTAGCATTTATATAGTGCTTCATACCTTATTGTTAGGCAGCAAAACATATTAAATTGGTTGCACACTGCACCATGAGGTGTGGGGTGCATTATTGGAAGAGTGCCATCTTTGTAAGGTTGGGCGGTAAACTCCACTCCGCCCACGGAGTTCTTGGAGTTTTGTATACTTTGAACTCTGCTTGGAGCGCAGAGTTTGACAAAACTCTGCCGCCCATGGCATGGCCGACTTTACTGCCCAATGGGGGCAATATTTCTGTGGAGCAGTTTCTCCATAGACCCAGGGTTTTGAGGTGTACCGAAAGAGTTGTGCTGTCTTCTCATCGCTTTGTGGGTTGGACTTATTTGGGGCTTTTTCGAAGACAAGGCAGCTTGTTGTGTGATTGTCTTTTGGAGGCCTACTTGGCCGTGTGTATCACATTGTATGCTTCGAACTTGGGTGTGCACATTACACAGTGCGCTCCCCACTTCAAAGTGCACATCACACTGCCTGCTACTTTCATGACTGCTGATATAATTGATACATGTGGAGATGGGTAGTTCATACTGGGATGTGCACACCCTGGTGGGTAGCCCGTTATTTGATGTGCAACTCTTACTCTAGGTGGGTAGCGTGCAGTGTGATGTGTGCACACCCACATGGGCAGCACAGGGAGATTTGCATGCCCACATGGGTAGAGCGCAGTGTGATTCCATACGCCCACTTCCTTCGGTTGCCCGCTTTGTACTTTTACTTGCAGCCGTTAGCTGTGTTGCAGTGGTTATGCCATGCCTTTTCACCGCTCCCCCCCACCAATGCCATCTGAATCCGATCCTAACAGTAAGAAGCGGGTGGCACTAGACCAACACACATGTGGTGCGTTGTGGTACACAAGCACACATATTGGTAGACAGCAAACCTGCACTGAACAGTGTGCACTGGGCAGGGGCATACACAGGCAGATCCAGGTTCTCGAGAACAGGCAAAGGAGGGGTGGGGCAAGGGGGAATGGAGTGGAGTCCCAGCTGAGCCTCACCCAGGTGTACAGGCACAGCTCCTGGCCTCACAGTGCTGCTGAGGCTGCCAATGATGCTGATGCTACAACACCTGCCCCACTCACCACAGCTGTCCCTGTTTCAATGCTTGCATAGCATTAGAAGAGCAGTGTGATGGAGGCAGACGAGAACTGACTTTCAGCTACAGCTGAAAGTCAATTAGCTGAAAGCCAGTTGTACAGCGGAACTCCACGGAATTCCATAGAGTTTGTAGCTAACTCTGCAGAATTTCACGGAGTTGAACTCTGTGAGCTTCGCCCACCCTTACAACTTTGTTGTAATCCTATGCAGGATATAAAAACAGTAGAGCTATTGATCTATTGTAAAGACAGTTGACCTACTTGCAAGACCTACGGTCTTTCTGATAAGTTTTCAAGTCAGCAGAGCAAATGTTCAAATCACTCCATGCTTTCAAAGAGGGCAGGGCTATTGTTCAGGTCAAATAGGTATTGAAGTTAGAGTGTCAAGGCTGCAGAGCTATTGCTTAGCTCACAGTGATTTTGCCAGTTGAGAGTACAACAGAGCTAGCGCTCAAGTAACACAGGTTTTGCATGTAAAGTATCCAGGCGTCAGAACTATTGCCCATGTCACAGAGGTCTTACAGGTAGGGCTTATAGACAGAAGAGCTACTGTGGTCACAACAGATTTGCAGGTAGGGTGTACAGACATCAGAGCTAATACCTAGCTCACACTGGTTTTGAGGATAGGATACAAAGGCAGCAAGCAATGTTGTTGCCCCCCACCGCTGCCACGCATGTCTTCACTACGCCGCCGCCACCCTCGACTCCCTCAACACAGGCCACTCTCCCACCTGCCTTCAAGCCTCCCTGCAGACCACCTGCGGACCCTTCTCCTGCCGGAACTGCACCTTCACCAGCCTCCACGCCAATGATCCACCCACCAAGGCAGGATGCAACCATCTCAGAAGTATCCTCCTCAACACCCGCTCCGTCCACAAGCACGCAGTAGAGTTATGGAATCTACTCGACTCAGCCTCCCCAGACGTCGCCTACCTGACCGAGACATGGATGAACCCCTCTTCAGCACCTGACATCACCATAGCCATCCCGGACGGCTACTAGATCACCCGAAGGGACCGCACAAACAAACCAGGAGAAGACATCACCATCATCCACAAGAACACCCTCAGGATCACGACCAACCCCGAAGACACCCTCAGCACCGCCAAAAACCTACACTTTCAAATCCACACTGACCCAAACACCACCCTCCGTGGGACCCTCGTCCACAGGCCCCCTGGCCCACAACAGCAGTCCAGCGACTTCATTACCGACATCATCAGCACGCACGCTCTCGCATCCACTGACTACATACTCCTCGGAGACTTAAACTTCCACCTTCGAGAACAGCAACGACAACAACACTGCCACCCTGCTCGACACCCTCTCCAACCTCGGCCTCAAACAGCTCGTCATGACACCAACCCACTCTGCAGGACACACACTCAACCCTATTTTCTCTGCCAGCAATCATGTCTCTTTCAGCCACACCACCGAACTCCCCTGGACAGACCACCGCTGCATCCACTTCTCCTTCAAGAAACCCACAACACACCACCCCCCATTACGGATCACTGACCGTAATGGAACAAGGTCACCGAAGATCAGCTTATTGCGACTCTCTCCCAGAACCCACCCATAGACACCACCAACACTGATGCAGCTGCCCATAACTTCAGGCAATGGGTCAACACCTGTGCCAATATTCTCGCCCCAATCAAAAATCCCTCCAACAGACACATGAACAGAAAGGCCTTCTGGTTTACCACCGACCTCCACGAATCTGAGCAAAGCTGCTGAAGACTCGAAAGAAAGTGGCACCAAGATCAGGCTCTGGACAACCTCAAAGCCTTCAAAAATGCCATCCGCAGACACCAAAACTCATCCGAGCTGCCAAGAGAACCGCCTTCAAAGACCGAATCAACAACAACGCACACAGCCACATGGAGCTCTTCAACATTGTGAAAGAACTCTCCAACCCCAGCTCCAACGCCAACGACATCCAGCCATCCCAAGACCTCTGCGACTCCCTAGCCTCCTACTTCCACCGCAAGATTGCAGACATCCACAACAGCTTGAGCACCCAGACCTCCCTGGAAACCAACAACACCACAGATTCACTTCCGACCAACCTCCTGCTCTCCTGGATGCCCGTCAACAACAACTACACAATATAAAATCATGAACACCATCCACTCCGGCTCTCCATCTGACCCCTGCCCTCACCACATCCTCAACAAAGCAAGCTCCGTCATCGCACCCCAAATAAGGAAGATCATCAACAGCTCCTTCGAGTCCGCTGAGATCAACGCCCTCCTCAAAAAACCCAAGGCAGACCCAAAGGACCTCAAGAACTTCTGGCCTATCTCCCTGCTCCCCTTCCCGGCAAAAGTAATTGAGAAAGCTGTCAACAGACAACTAAACCGCTTCCTCGAGGAGAACCGCACCCTGGACCCCTCCCAATCAGGATTCCGCAGCAACCACAGCAACCACAGCACCGAAACCGCCCTCATCGCTGCCACCGACGACATCAGAACCATACTGGCAGCAGCAAATCTGCGCCCCTCATCCTCCTGGACATCTTGGCTGCGTTCGACGCCGTCTGCCACCACACCCTACGCTCACGCCTCAGCAATGCTGGAATCCGCGACAGAGAACTGGACTGGGTCACCTCCTTTCTCACCGGCAGAATCCAGAGAGTCCGTCTCCCCCCATTCCGCTCGGAGGCTACCAAAATCATCTGTGGCGTACCCCAGGGTTCGATCCTCAGCCCGACCCTCTTCAACGCCTCCATGGCCCGCTCGCTAGCATCGCCCAATCCCACAACCTCAACATCATCTCATATGCCAACGACACCCAGCTGATCCTCTCCCTCACCAAGGACTCCACCAAGATCTACCTCCACGAAGGAATGAAGGCCATAGCCAAATGGATGGAGAGAAGCTGCCTCAAACTAAATTTCGACAGGACGAAAGTCCTCATCTTCGACTCCACCCCCTCTACAAGGGATGACTCCTGGTGGCCTGCCACTCTCGGAACCACTCCGACTCCCACTGACCATGCACGCAACCTAGGATTCATCTTGGACCCTTCACTATCCATGACCCAGCAAGTCAATGCCATCTCCTCCTCCTGCTTCAGCACCCTCCGAAAGATCTACAAATGGATACCCACTGAAACCAGAAGAACAGTCACGCAAGCCCTCCTAAGCAGCAAGCTGGACTATGGCAATGCCCTCTACGCAGGAACCACGGCCAAACCCCAGAAGAGGCTGCAACGCATCCAGAACGCCTTTGCACACCCCATCCTGGACATCCCCCGCTACTGCCACATCACAGACCACCTGAAAAACCTGCACTGGCTCCCAGTCAACAAGAGAATCACCTTCAAACTCCTCACCCATGCTCACAAAGCACTGCACAACACCGGACCAGAATACCTCAACAGATGACTCTCCTTCTACACCCCGACCTGGCATCTCTACTCCACCGACCTCGCCCTCGCAACTGTCCCACGCGTCCACAGAACCACAACCGGCGGTAGATCATTCTTGCACCTCGCCGCCAAGACATGAAACACTCTTCCCACGACCTGCGCCAGACCAAAGACCTCCTTACCTTCAGAAAACTTCTCAAGACCTGGCTGTTTGAGCAGTAGCAGCACCTCCTCCCTTTTCTCCCCCCTCCCCTCTTCAGCGCCTTGAGACCCTCACGGGTGAGTAGAGCGCTTTAGAAATTCCTGATTGATTGATTGATTGATTGAGTTTACTCAGGTCTTGCAGGTAGGAAATTAAGGCAGCAGAGATTTTGTGGCAGTCCCACATGTCTTTAGGTACAACCACACAGGTGCACATGCATGTCAGGAACTATATTCAGTCTGCTCCATCACATGAGAGCAGCTATCATTAGTTCAGCAGATGCAGTGGAACTGGATCCCAGGGGTTTAGGAACCTATTACAGGGCCCAGTGATTTGAGGTGTCCATTGCTGCCTGCTCCTAGCACGGTGCGCATCAATCAATAATGATGCAAGTGCAGTGGTGCTGGGGCAACATCTGAAATGACATTATTGAAGGCGACACTGTGTATGGTGGGGGTTCGAGTCATTGTTACGTTACGGCACAAGTTATAGTTACTTGAGATAAATATAATTGGTGAATATCAGTGGTTTTACTAATTTGAAACATTATGGCCCTCATTATGACATTTGCGGTAAATCCCACTTACCGCCACGCTGACTGCCGCCAACATACTGCCTCCGTGGCGGATATCCGTTCACCATATTATGACACACACACCAATCCATCACTATTCAGCCACATACACAATTCCGCCACACCAAAGGTCAGTGATAAACTGGCGATATCAAAACCCACAGCATTACGCCAACAGAACAACACCTACCACATTATGGCCCACAAATCACCACGGCGGACATTCAATGGGGATAAACCATTGGAGGTACATACTGCTGCGCTCAAAATACACACGCAAAAAACACCACCACATTGGACAATTCAAACAACACACACCTGACACCCATACACATACCACACCCACACACTCACACCACTATAAAACACACACCCACATTAGCCACAACCTTTCACGACTACAAACAATTGCCACCAGAGAGAGACAGCAAGACCCCTGACTCACCAGAGCTACACACCACTCACACCTAAACAACACTCATGTACCCCACATCACACACCCCAACACATTACCCTACACACCCTCACTTACACACCTCACACAACACCCCCGATTCTCAGAGGAGGAGCTAAGGGTCATGGTGAAGGAAATCATCAGGGTAAAGCCTCAGCTATTTGGAGCACAGGTGCAGCAGATATCGATAGCTAGGAAGATGGAGCTATGGTGGAGGATCGTGGACATGGTCAATGACGTGGGACAGCACCCAAGAACTAGGGATGACATCAGGAAGAGGTGGAACAACCTACGGGGGAAGGTACGTTCCATTGCAGCAAGACAACAACTCGCTCTACAGAGGAGTGGCAGTGGAACCCCACCTGCTCTCTCACAACTAACAGCATGGGAGGAGCAAGTCTTGGCAATCATGCATCCTGAGGGCCTGGCAGGAGTAGAAGGAGGACTGGACTCTAGTAAGTCAACTCTTTACTACTATCACCCCCTACCTGTATGCCATCACATACCCCCACGCTCACCATCACCCTCACTCCCATCACTCCACCGTGTCCCACACCCCCCACCATCACATCTCACTCATCCCAGTGCCAAGCCCTGCATGCCATACCAATGCATGGACACCACTCACAGCCCTGCATGGACAACTTTCACTAAAGCATGCACACTAGAGAGAATCAGCTAGCCCACCACATACCAACTTACACAAGTGGAAGCTGGCAGGGCAAATACAACCAAAGAGGGCAAGGCACGGATGTGCAATATGTCACACACAGAAACAATAACACGTAATTTACATCCCCACAGGTATCCCAGCCAATGTCACCGGAGAGGAGGTGCCAGCAATATCCAGTTCCCCAACTGAAGAGGCCCACTGTGATGACAGCAACTCTGTTTGCCTAGATCTGGATGACCAACCTGACCCATCAGGGACCTCTGGACAGTCGGTTACCCAATCCCAGTCACAGACAACCACAGAGCCTCCCCCATCTGGAAACACCACCACAGCAACCACCCAGCGTACCCACACCTCTGTCCCCAGGACACATCAATCAGCAGTGTGTCCACCTCTACAGGGATCCCAGGGTACACCTCAAACCCATGACAATCAGGGACCTGGGGTCAGTGGCAGTGGGCACACCGGTCAGGGGACAGAGGCACAGGGCAACAGGTAAAGTAGGAGTACTGCTGTGCGCCAGGGGGAGGACAGGCCCAGGGAACCGACTCTCCAGGAGGCACTTGCAGAGATCCTGGGAGCATACCAACATTCCCAGGACACAATGGGCCAGATTGGACAACGTACAGGAGAACAGGCAGCTGCAAGAGGGACAGTACCAGGAGATCTAGGAGGACTTTCAGACTATCAACACCACCCTGGTCTCCATAGCAGGGGTGCTGGCAGACATGGCTGTTATTTCGAGGGAGGCAATCATACAACAGTGGGCCCGCCACTAGCCAGACATCTGAACTGCCTTCCACCTCCACTTCCACTAGTGAACAGGAGGCCCCGCCACAGGACTCACAGGCCACCCGCACCCCTCCCCCTGCAGAAGGAGAATCACCCCACAAACGTTCCCTTCCGATCCAGGCAGAAGCCAGAGACTACTGCCAAGACCCCACCAGGAAATGAGACTCTCCTGATTGTCACCCTTGTGTCCCACTCTGTCACCCTGTCCACCTTGAACTGACATTGCTCCCATTCCTATGTCCCCATGAACAATGCACCTGTGCTACAGACTGGAACTATACCCTGGAATTTCCTTCATCATCACCCCATCCCATTGCACTTGCCCCTCAATATCTTAGCACTTAAATAAACACCCTCGGAAAAAATAGAAGTACGGAGTATGTCAATTTTTTTTAAGTATGCATACGTTTAACCATGTACAAACATTGCAATTCAACTGTACAGTAAATAAGCACATATGAAAGACCTGTAGTTGGCTGCAGTGATCACACCAGGAGCTATTGTGAGGCACCAACATCTGCAAAATGAATTGCCAAAGGGTGCAGTAAGTGGGCATAGAAGGGGGAAATAATAGCATGCCAGTGCCAAAGAATTACAAAATAATGTCAATGAAATGTGAAGTAACACTGTCTTATCTGTGTATAATTAGAAATATTGTCTGATCACTGCTGTTCTGTTGTCTTCATCCTCATCCTCTGCCTCCTCATCCTCACTGTCCACAGGGTCCACTGCTGCCACATGGCCATCTCCAGCCTCCTCATCCTCCAGAAAAGGTACATGGCATCTCAGGGCAAGGTTGTGCTACAGGGAGCATGCCTCTATCATCTGTCAGACCTTCTTGGGTGAGTAGCACACCTGTTAGATGGAGGCACCGAAACCTGGCCTTCAGAAGGCCAAAGGTTCTTTCTATGATCCTTCTGGTTCACCCATGTGCCTATTGTAATGTTCTTCAGCCCTTGAAATATTGAGGGACAACATTTAGCCACACACTATCCCATTTGGCCCATACCATACCCACACACCAACATCTACTGGGTGGGGACCAGGGCTCACCTATTAGCCACATTCTGTGCCTCTGTAGTTGGCCCATCACATTTGGGATGCTGCTATTCCTGAGGACAAAGGCATCATGCACCGATCAAGGGTACTTACCACTGGCATGGGAGATGTACTGGTCCGCCAAGCACAACATCTGTACATTCATTGAGTGGAAACTCTTACGATTTCTGTACACCTGTTCATTTTGACGGGGGACAAAAGCAATATGTGTTTCATCAATCGCCCCAATTATGTTAGGCATATGTCCCATTGCATAGAAGTCAGCTTTCACTGTGGCTAAATCTTCCACCTGGGGAAATACAATGTAGCTGCACATGTGTTTAATCAGGGCAGACAACACTCTGGTCAGCACTATTAAGAACACTGGCTGTTACATTCCTGCTGCAAGCCCACTGTCACTTGGAAGGAACCAGTTGCCAGGAAATGGAGCACTGATAGAACTTGCACAAGAGAGGGGATCCCAGTGGGGTGACGGATAGCAGATATCAGGTCAGGCTCCAATTGGGTACACAGTTTTGCGATTGTGGCCCTGTCAAGTCTATAGGTGAGGATGATGTGCCTGTCCTCCATTATTGCCAAGTCCACCAGGGGTCTGTACACAGGGGTATGTCTCCATCTCCTATTCATCTGCAGCGGTAGCAATCTAAGGGACAAAAGAGTGAGGTGTAGGTCACAAACTGAACAATGGGGCAACAACAGTGCGATGCAAGCTGACAATTTGTCAAGGGTCAGTGAGAATTGTCCTGTATGTCCAAATTTAAACAGTGATGCAGTGATTTACTAGGGCCTTCCCCCCTCCCCTCCCTGAAATGGTGTCCGCCTGTCCTGTGTGGAGGGACAGGTGGAAGTGAGGTAATTCCGCTGACGTTGTGCGCCGTTGTGGGTGGCGGTCGGGAACCGCTGTGCAACTCCTCACTGGTTAACATTGAGCCCTATGGGTTACAGTGGCCAATGGTGATGTATGCCGGTGGTGACGGTCATTTTCTATTCGATTCCTCACTTGCTACCTGACCTTCAACAGGAGAGGACCTACACTGCATGTGCTGCTGTGACCTGTGTCAGGAACCTACCATGGCCCGTGTGACTGGGGAAAGGGCCCCTGCCTTCACTTCGGTGGAGTTGGAGAGACTGGTGGATGGGGTCCTACCCCAGTACAGACTGCTGAATGGGCCTCCAGACCAACAGGAGAGTACACTGTGGGCACGATGCATGTGGCATGAATGCATGGGGTGGTGTGTGAAGGCCTCGTGTAAGGGGGGTGGGTGGATGTCCCCTGGGCGACATACAGGGTGTGTGCTGGGCCAGGTGTCTGTAAATGGTGATGTGAAGGGGTATGGTGGACCATAAGTGTAACAGGCAGGGCTGTTTGACTAATTCTGTTTTCCTGTGTGTATTGCCTCTGCAGGTCAGCGCCCATCAAAAGAAGGGTATATGGCATGCCATCGACACGGACATGCGGATCCTGGGGGTCTACGTCAGGCGGAGCACCCACTGTCAGAAACAATATGAGGACCTCAGACGCTGGGCACGAAAGACCGTGGAGGCCCAGCTGGGGATGGCCTCCCAACAAGGAAGGGGTGCCTGTCGAACCCTGACCCCTCGGATGGCCCACATACTGGTGGTGGCCTATCCTGAGCTGGATGGGTGCTTGAGGGCATCACAGCAGCCACAAGGGGGTGAGTACAGTGCCCATCATTACAACCTATGCATGGTAGGGTGGTATCTGGGTGGGGGATGTGTCAGTGGGTGCCCCTAGGCCAGGCCTGACATTGCAGCATAGGTGCCCTGGTGGTAAGGGTCGAGAAGGCATAATCCTGCTACCTAGCTCGTAGGCATGCACTACAGGTCAAGGCTGCATGGGTCCCAGGTGTGCTGGATTTGCCGGTGTGTGCCCCTCCCCATGCCTTGGTGGCTAGCAATATCACTGGTAGTGCAATGCATAGTGCGTAGGCCTGTACCCTGTGTGTGAGTGTGCTGTATACGCCAACGGTGGTGTTGGTGCAGCCATTGACGAAGTGTATTCTTTGTCTCTTTCCCCCCTTTTTGTTTTGTCACCCTGTCCTTATGTGCATTAGCATCATCTGGTGGAGGAGCAGAGGCACTGGCGACGGAGGGAGCTGCATCCCACAGGACCCAGGAGGCAGAGGCCACCGATGGTGAGGGCACCAGTGGGACGGGGACGAGAGGAGCACCACGGCGGAGACTGGAGGTGACAGTTTGGACACAGATACCTCCTCTGATGGAAGCTCCCTGGTGGTGGCGGACACCTCTGTGATCACCCCAGCTATAGGTACAGCCGCCACCCCCGTACCAGCACCGCCCTCCCAGAAGCCCCTCAGCAAACTGCCCGTGCCCGCTCACCCAGGAGTGAGTGAGGAGGCTATTGACCTCCTGAGATCCATCTCTGTAGGGCAGTCAGCCATTGTGAATGCCATCCAGGGGCTCGCAGCCCAGATGCAACACACTAATGCATTTCTGGAGGGCATTCACACTGGCTTGGCGGCCCAACAGAGATCGATCCAGGCTCTAGCCTCCTCTCTGATGGCAGCCATTGTCCCTGTTTCTACCCTCCAACTTCCTCTTCCCAAACCCATTCCCCTCAACTCCAGCCTATCCCAAGCACACAGGCAGATGAGCATGCACACAAGACAACACACAAGAGTGGCACAGGCAAACACAAGCACCACACTTCATCCCACAGGCACTCACACAAACACCATCCAGATGCAGACATAGCAACATCCACAATTTCCACTGCTTCCCCCCCTCCCCCTCCACCTCCCTCCCAGTTCCGTCAACTATCCCACCTGCATGCACTACACCATCATCCACTACCAGCATCACCAGCACACCAAGCAGAACACACACCTAACTAGCAGACACCTCCACAACAGCCATGCACATGTCCTCCGTGTCCTCTCCCACTGTGTCTGTCCCTCCCTCCTAAAGTACACAAACGCAAGCACTCAGACATCCAACAGCCAACCACCTCACAACAGCATCCACCCCATGCACCTACACCCAAAATCAGCAGACAGACACCCCCTACAACCATTCTCTCTTTCTCCACTCCCAAACCTTCTCCCTCTTCCCACCCCAATGTCTCTAAAAGGCTTTTCCTATCCACAATTGACCTCTTCCCCACCCCCCCTGTCCTGCACCTCTGGCCAGGGTGGCAAAAACCCAGACAAGCACCTCAGCCACCCAGTCCACGGGCCCAGTAGTCACCACACCCACTCATGATGGGAAAGGATTTAGGGCACATGTCCTGAGGGTGAAGGAGCCTGCACCAGGCAACCTCAAGGGTAAGGAGCCTGAACCTGCTGCTGCCAAGAAGCCTGCCCCAGCTACTGCCAAGAAGACCAAGGAACCTGCCCCAGCTGCTGCCAAGAAGACCAAGGAGCCAGCACCAGCAGACAGGAAGGGCAAGGGGCCTGGGGCAGGAACTCAGACGGATCTCTCACCACCAACCATTTTTGTGCAGCCATCCGAGGCTGCAGGGGATGGGCTGGAGCTTCCCCCCACCAGCAGCAGCACCACCATCACCAGTGGGCAGCCATCCAAGGCTGCAGGGGATGGGCTGGAGCTTCCCCCCCACCAGTGGCTGCAGCATCACCACTACCACCACTGAGCAGCTGTCACCGCCGGCGGATGGTATGTAGTCCTGCCTCCCTAGGCTGCTGTGCGGCCTGCCCCCTGCCAATCCAGTGGGTATGACACCCACCTGAGAGACTGTGACCTTGCACTCCCCAGGATCAAGAGAACAGGGCACGCTGCCCCCTCCAGAACCAGTGGGCAAGACATCCACCAACCCCAGCCTCCCCAGGATCAAGAGCACAGGGCACGATGCCCCCTCCAGAACCAGTGGGTAAAATAACCACTTGAGAGACTGTGGCCTTGCACGCCCCAGGACCCAGCACAGGGCATGTTGCCCCCTCCAGAGCTAGTGGGTAAGTTACCCACCTTAGAGACTGTGGCCTTGCACTTCCCAGGACCAAGCACAGGGCATGTTTCCCCCTCCAGAGCAAGTGGTCTTGTTTCATCTCCCAGCTGAGGTGCCCCCTGTCCCCTGTCCCCCTGACATGCCTGCCTATTTACCAACTGATGCCCCTGCAGTGTTCTCTCCGTGTTGATGCAGGTGACGAGTGGGGCCTTGGACTTTGGCCTGTGGCCATGTGGCCCACGCAAACTGAGGACTGGGCAGTGTCCTTTGAACTGTACAATTCTAAATATATGTTACACTGGCTAAATCTTTATTTATACTGTGTTGATCTTATTAAACTCACTTTAGTAAATTTATTTTGTCCTTGCATTATTCAGCCCATTTAGGGAGAAGAACTTTTCTTGTGCAGCTGGCTGTGTGTATGATGTGTGTGTACGGGGTGTGCGTTGTGCGCATGTGTGTCACTCTCTTTCTCTTTTCCCTCCCCCTCCCTTGTGTGCTAGGCGGCTGTACTTACCGCCATCTTCTTTGCCATCGTTGGTGTTCGTGGTGGAGCCGCACATAGAAGATCATGGGGAAGACATGCAGCTCAGGATCCATGGCGGTGTGGTTGTTCCCTGTGTCTGAAATGGTGAGTCCTTTCACTTCTGTGCAGTGTTTCCGCCAGGCTTTTGATGTCGTTGGTACCGCCCGAGAAAAGGTGGTGGATTGGCATTTCTTAATACAGTGGGTGGAACATTGACTTCCGCCTGGCTGTAGGCGCCTACCGCCGTGGTGCCTGTTGTTTCCACCCTGGTGGTCGGTGTGGTAAAGTGGCTGTCTATCTGACACCTATCCGCCATGGTCTTAATTTGGCGGTAATTACCGCCGTCCTGTTGTATTTGGTGGTAATTACCGCCGGCCATGTGTATTTCCGCCACTTTAACACCAACCGCCAGGGTTGTAATGAGGGCCTTAATCTTTTTTAAGTGATATATTTGCTTGTGTATGTTGAATTTTTGTTGTTTAGGTCCTTTTTTACTCAGATAAATATTGCCTATTTTCCTAAAATGGGTACCTGTTCAGAACAAATGTTACTCCTCATCAGCTGAACTATGAACACCCGTATTTATTAAAAGTACACGTCTACGCCGTCAGTGCTCCCTCTCCAGCCACCAGCCAACGGCCAACCCTATGCATATTCCACTTTTCTCCATTCTCCAAAACGATGAATGACTCATGTACCGCTTTCACCTTGTATGGACCTCAAAATTTGGTTAGCCCACCACTAATCCTACCAGGTTTCACTTTCACCTAGTCCCCAATTTCAATTTTGCTTCCATTCTCTCTTTGTCTCCTATCTCCTCTGCTTCCCTTCTCTCTTTATTCCTTATCTAAATCTCCTTGACCCATCACCCTCTTCATCCAGGCTGGACACATTTTCATGTTCGCTCTCCTCCCACTTGTCACCTCAGAAGGTACCTTTCCTGTAGAGCCATTAATGGTCGTACGATATGCCCACACTTAGTTGCACACCATCTTCCTTACATTCCCCCTTTTTGCTATAGCTGTTTCAACCACCCCTTTCACCGACGGTTAGCCCTTTCCACCATACCATTTGCCTGAGGATTATACAATGTGGTGCACGTTTGATAACTCCCACTATGTTCCAAATATCTAGTCATTTGCTCAGATACCAACTGAGTTCCATTGTCAGTAACAATTTTACATTGGTATCCCTCCCTCTTGAACACTTCTTCTAGTGTCCTAATCGTACTCTGAGTTGTGATCTCATGGATGAACCTCAGCCACCAATCGTCTGCTATGGACATCCATCATCACTAGGGCATATCTCAAATCACAATTCACTTTCCCCATGGGTCCTATAAAATCAAAGCAAACCGTGTGCCACGGGATACCCGGATCACTTATAGCACCCGTCATGGGTTGTTCTCCCACTCTCAATCTTTTTTCCCCTTCCTTGCAGTCATCACATCGTTCTACCCACTCATTCACCTTCTGATTCATACCCGGCCACCAAAAATGATCTCTCAGTCTCTTTTTTGTTAGAGTCTGACCCAAATATCTCTGATGTGCAATTTTAAATAATACGTATCTCAAATCTTCAGGTGGCAATATCCTATCGCCCCTTACCATGACTTTATTGTCAAACACCACCAACTCATCTATTACCTTCATATATGGTCTAACTGAAGACGCCACCATACTCTCTCTCTCCTTATCCTCTTGATCATAAATTTCATGAACTGTTGCAACACTGCATCTTTGTCCATGCAATCACACCACATTTTTTCCTTCACCGCTCCCTGAGCCCACTCAATCACATCTTCTATACTGGCAACCGCACCCTCACCTTCTCTCGCTTCCACTTCATCCCTGTCTACCTCATGCCATGGCAAAGGTGACCTTGACAACCCTTCTGCTTGGATATTCCTCCACCCCGGGATATACTCCACTGTATACTGGAATTCCTGCAAGTGTGCTGCCAACCTAGATTACCTTGCAGACACCTTCCCAGTTCCACCCAGTACCAAAACTCTTACTAACGGCTTGTGATCTGTGAGAATTATTATTGGTGACCCCCACACATACATTCTGAAATATTCCACAGCCCACAATACCGCAAATGCTTCCCTTTCTATGACAGCATAGTAGTGTTCAGCATGTGTCAACGAGCGTGAAGCAAACGCTACTGTTTTCTCCGCATCCCCGTGCTTCTGCGTTAGTACAGCTCCCAACCCCACTGCACCAGCATCCACAGTTATTATGGGTGTGCATCGCGTATCAAATGGAGCCAAAATTCCTGCTGAACATATTTCATTCTTTATACCCTCAAAACCCTTCTGTTGGTCATCCATCCACTAAAATTTCCATCCTTTCCGTAACAATGTCTTCATACTGGGGGAGGCGTGGCCAGCAGCTGATGAAGCTGCACGTGTAGAGCGGCTCTCCGGGGCCGAGAACGGGACCCGAGCAAAACCTAGCCCTAAATAAGCCCAGAGAACTCAATCAAAGGCGGTCCCAACACCAGCGGACCCCGAGCAGAAACCAGAGCAATAACAACGCCCCCGATCGGGTAAGAAGGAAGAAAATGCAAACGAGCTCTGTAACTCCTAAAACCCAAGATGGCGGCCGCATCGGGAAACCGGCTCGCTTAGATGAAACAACAAAGCTCTCCGACTTGGAACCGCGCTCTTGAGAACACGACCCCTCTTGCCAAACTGAAGCGGAGACGGAACTGTGACCCAGCAGCCAAACTGAGCGGGAGGCGAGGAACAGCGGCACGAACGTGACAGGTGAGGACGCGGAGCTCGGCGGATCGAAAGTTTGAGGCAGAAAAAACACAAGGGCGGCGGGGCGCGCTGCGAACCGCTAGTTCAGGGACACTACGAACCTGGGGATGACAGCTCCCCCTTGGACCCCCCGCTCGGCACAGCTGGGAGTTCGCGGCCACAGCGAGGGGCCCCTGGCTGCGAGCTCAGCGGGAGCTGGTGGAGAGAAGCGGGGACCCCTTGCGAATGAGAGCTGAGTCGCTGCCTTGCCAGGGGGACGTGGAGAACCTGGGCGACTGACCGCCCGAGATCGGAGAGTTGGCAGTGAAAACCGGGGCAAAAAGCATCTAGAAACAGGAGTCAAGAAGGGCATTTATCCAACTCCAGCGCAGTGAGTAACAACTGATCCAGCCACTATCTAGAAGCGTCAAAACCCCTCCGGGGGACCATTCCAGAGATACTACTACTAGAAACTACAGAAGCGGCTGTGCACCAGAATTACAAGCTGAACCCCACCTCGCACACAGGAACGCACCGGCCTAATCACCCCTGCCGAACCAAGATCATAGACGTGGTCCCCAGCCACGCTGCGATCGTTGTCTCCCGGTCCACCGGAGAATTACGTACCGACAGCAACCTACCTTGTCCTCCGGTGCCTAGACGTTGCCCGCGCCCCGGCGGGAGGCCCCGCTGCGATGAAAGTGACACTGAGAGCTAACCCTCCCGCTCATTAAAACCTTATTCATCGGTCTATTACCTGACGCAAAGTTGCAACATACCCGAGGTGAGCCCATCGACGACAATACCCAGACATCTGAACACCAGATTGCTGCAACTAGAATCCTTTGCCTCCGCCAACCTACGATAAACTTAACAAAATGGGCATGCCCAAAAAACGTGATGGACAAGACCAAGAAGAATTGACGACCAACAAGATGCCCGGACAACCTCCTCACCTGGCCTCCCAGAATGCATCAATTCAACAAGAAACAACCCTGGATACAGTCCTACAAGCCATAAGGGAATCTCGCGAAGTTCTGGAACAGAAAATAGACAATCTAACCGTGGACTTATCACTGCTGCGAGACGACCATCGTAAACTTACAGAAAGAGTGGGGGCCACAGAAAAAACTTTACGTCTGGTGACGTCCACACAAAAGACAATGACCATAGAGACATCCGAGATAACGTCCCAAATCAAAACACTGGAATCCAGAGCTGAGGATGTGGAAAACCGCTCCCGCAGGAGCAACCTGAGACTAATCAGAGTACCGGAGGGTGTGGAATCCTCTGCGGCAAATACGGAAACATTTCTAGAAAATTGGCTCAAAGACACAGTCCCACCTGAAGGCCTCTCAGCATTCTTTGCGATCGAAAGAGCCCACCGAGTCCCCGGCAGACCCCCCCCCACCGGGATCCAGACCACGCCCGATAGTGGCAAAACTATTGCACTTTAAGGACAGGGACTACATCCTCTCGCAAACTCGTATTAAAGGGGAAATCATACTAAATAACCAGCGTTTCATGATATTCCCCGACTTCACCAAAGAAACTCAAACCCAGAGAGCCTCTTACAATGACCATAAACGTACTCTACGTGAGAAAGGCATCAAATATGCAATACTCTTCCCAGCCAGACTTAGAGTTGAGCATGAGGGCAAGACACACTTTTTCTCAACCTCACAGCTGGTAGGAGACTGGCTGGAAACCCTAAACTTTACATCTCTAGACACACCGAGCAGATCCTCCCGCGCACCCGGCAGGAAATGTGGTAGATCCTCCAAAAGGGCACTGGAAATAGCATCCCCCAGACACCAATCACTACAAGAAATGCGCGAAGCAGAAGACGCAGCAGCGGCTTTGAGCAGAGGTGCTTCGCATCACTCGCAAACCTCAGGAGATGCCTCAGACCACGACTCAAGCTGCGGGAGTCTATCAATCTCATCGCAAGACACTTGCACTAATCTACCAAAAGTGACCCCCAGAACGGCAGAAGAAATCATCTAACCCCCCAAGAGCCAAACAGCGATCACCCAACTTACCCAGTGAACATTACCTACTCACAACTCTTGCGGAGGTGAACTAGCCAGGCAACTACAAGGGAATAGTAAACTCCGAATACTCCTTCACGGGCAGCAGATATGCTTCAGCCGGGTCCCTGGAACGGCCCGGGGTGTAAGCTCTTGGCCCAGACGCGCCACCCACCACCAATAGGACTTAAGATAAGTTAAATTGTTTGGACGGGGAAAGTTTTGTTATCCGGTCCTGGGTAGAGGGAGTTGGGGAAAGTTTTCGTTAGAGTTGGGAATGGGACAATTCATGCAAACACAATCACCTTAGTTGGCGGAACTCAAACCAAACATAGGTCAATAAGCCAGACCCCACGCATCGCAAAGCTCACGATCAATCCTGTCAACACAGTCAAGATCAATCAAGATAATGACTACACAATATAAAATAATAACCTGGAATGTAAGAGGCTTAAATAATATGTGCAAACGATATAAAGTGCACAACTTTCTCAAACGAAGGGGGATTCACATAGCCCTATTACAAGAAACCCATCTGATAGAGCAGGAAGTTAAAGCCCTCAGCAAAAGATGGAGAGGCCAAATAATTGTCACTAACTATTCAGCCTGTGCTAAGGGGGTACTAATGTGTATCCATCCCGGGGTCCCTTTCCAAATACTCCACAAGGTCATTGATAAAGAGGGAAGATATGTATGATAAATGGAAGACTAGGAGGAAGAGAAGTGACTATAGGAGGTGTATACGCTCCAAACCACGACCAAGGCAAATTCCTCGACAGATTGTCTCTAGAAATAGGCCCTCTTTTCTTTTAGCAGGCCTAAATATAATTGGGGGGGACTTTAACTGCATAGCTAGCAACACCCTAGATAGATCGCACCCACCAGTGTAACAATCCCAATCGCTGAAAACTGCGAAACTGTTCACGGAATGGCAACAACACTGGCAACTAATAGATAGCTGGAGAACACTTAACCCACACTCTAGGGACTATTCATATTACTCACCGGTACACGATCTACATGTTAGACTCTACACCATTTTGGCGTTCCCCCGAACTACAGAGCGACATGGTAGCAGCGGAATATCTTAGCCGAACGATATCTGATCATGACCCCCTGATATCTTCACTATCCTGGGGCAGAGAGAGAACGACAATCCCAACCTGGTGCCTTAGAGGAGAAATGCTCGAAGACGAAGCGTTCAAACATACACTACATACAGCTATAGGGGAATTTTTTTAACACAATGAGGGAACTGCGTCTACCAGGTCCATGGGAAACTTTTAAAACAGTAATCTGGGGAAAGTGCATTGTAGCAAATATAGGTGCCCAAAAATCAATAGAAGCAGAACTTCTACAATTGGAAGACTCTATTAGAGACTTGGAAAGAAGGCGCCCTACACAACCTGACTCACATCCCACATTAGTGGTAACCAGGACGAAAATCCACGTGGCAGCTAATACACTTGCTCGCTTCGATTATAAACAACACTTAACCAGACAACACTCGGAAGGGGACAAAGCTAGCACTTTACTAGCCTGGCTTGCGCAACCCCCCCCAGAAAGAACCGTCATAGTCGAAGTCGAAAACTCACAGGGCACACACGTATACACTCAAAAAGAGATCAATTCTGTCTTCCACGATTACTATGCACTTTTATATGCACCTCACACTGTAACATTGAACTCCACCCAGTTACGTGAATTAGAAGCCCTCACCACCCCCAACTTGACAAAAGAAGAAAATTCCACCCTAGCGACACCTATATTGATCGCTGAAATAAAATCTCCAATCCAAAGTATGGCAAGGGGTAAAGTCCCAGGAGCGGATGGGCTCCCATTAGAAGTTTAGCACCAGTACCAAGACTTGCTAGCCCCCCACCTTTGCACATTATATGCAGAAGCATGGAATAGTAACACCCTCCCCCAATCGACCAATGTAGCCATCATGATCCCCTTGCTGAAACCTGATAGATCTGCCACAGATGTTCGCTCTTACCGCCCCCTATCCATGCTCAACATAGACTACAAAATACTAAGCCGGATCCTAGCTGACAGACTACTTTCCCATATGCCTTCATTGATACATCAAGACCAATCAGGTTTCATACCCAAACGCAGCACATCCCAAAATATTAGACGCCTCATATCAGTACTCCACTCCTTGCCCCCGAATTTACCACAACCGGCGATCATTTCGGTCGACATAGAGAAGGCATTCGACAGCTTAAGATGGGACTATCTGGAGCAAGCTATGCTAAAATTGGGACTAGGTGAAGGGTTTGTAAGATGGACCAAACTATTATATGCTAACCCGACCGCAAGAGTAAGAACAGGCAATTACATATCCCCTCCATTTCAGGTCGGAAGGGGCACCAGACAAGGATGTCCATTGTCCCCCTTCTTTTTGCAATCGCAATAGAACCACTAACCCAAATGGCAAGATCCGGCCTCTACTATAAGGGCATCCCAATTAATAACTGGTCTCACCACATCGCCCTATATGCAGATGACCTGCTGCTCTTCCTACAAAACTTAGAAACAGACCAACCAGGGGCCATGAGAATGCTGGAAAATTATGGAGCTGCCTCCGGACTCCGGATTAATTGGAGGAAGTCCTCCATTTTCCCACTGCACAAACAAAACCCAGAACCTAATGATACAAGAGGGCGTCCCTGGTCACCTAACACATTCAAATACCTAGGAGTAAAGATTTACCACTCAGTAAATGATCTACTAGAGGGAAACATACAAGGAGCAGTCAGAGGGATCAGAGCCAGTATGCGCTTCTGGGAAACACTGCCTCTAACAGTCACAGGTAGAATTGCTCTTCTTAAAATGATTGTGCTGCCCAGATTGCTGTACTATTTTTCAACCATCCCACTCATAATCCCGAAAGCAATGTTCAAAGAAATAGAGTCCATGTCAACAAATTTCATTTGGGGTCCGAGTAGACACAGAATGGCAATACGATCTCTTCAGAGACCTACAGCCGAGGGAGGCCTAGCCGCCCATGACATGGAAATATATTACTGGGCAGGACAACTACAATGGATCGCAAAATTATCATGCAACCCTCCAACTATCGCTGAACTATGCCTTCTCTTAAACTGCTCCATAGACAGGATAATGGGCATACTACTGAACCCCCAGAAATCCAAACAACTGCTCCCGATAGAGTGGGAGTCGGCTAGACACTGTTGGTCCCAATATTTAAAACGCTCTCGCACTAACACTCCATATGCTCCAGAAGTTCCACTGTCCTGTCTGACCCATATCTCAGGGAAGCAAAATATCCCAGGTCTCAACAAACTGATATCACATAATATTACTGAACTAGGAGACCTATACGGTGGAGGAAAACTTCACACCTACACTGAACTACAAACACAATACAACCTCCCCCCCGGTTTATTCATCACCCAAAATGCCATCATTAAAGTCGCCCAAAAAACATGGAGAACTGGGACCCTTGAACCACCCACTCATAATAGCTGCAATATTATTTGCTCAATAGAGATCAGAAAGGAGTGGTATCAGGGATATGCTAGCACACGCTTGCCTCTAGCAATCCAAATGGCAATCGGACTTAGACATCACATGGGAAGAAGCGCAATGGGACCAGATCACTTCACATGTCTACTCGGTATCCAGAAATGCCAGGTTCAAATTAATAAACCTATACCCCTAGGGTAGGCCGCTTCCCCGCCACCGCAGCTCCACCGGCCCAGGACCCTGCCACTGGTTTGGTAAGTCCTAGGCTCCTCTTCTGCTCCGCTCCAGTCCGTCTCCTTGTCTGTGCTTTTTCCCTTCTCTGTGCTCTTCCTTGCTCCGTTTTCTTCTCCTGCTGTGCTCTTCTTCGTTCCATTTACCTCGCCTGTTGTGCTATCTTCGCCCTCCCTTTTCTTCTCCTGCTGTGCTCTTCTTCACTCCGTTTTCTCCTCCTGCTGTGCTCTTCTTCGCTTCATTAACCTCTCCTGTTGTGCCCTCTTCGCTCCGTTTTTCTTCACCTGTTTTGCCCTCTTTGCTCCGTTCTTCTTCACCTGTTGAGCCCTCTTCGCTCCATTTTTCTTCACCTGTTGTGCCCTCTTCGCTCCGCTTTTCTTCACCTGTTGTGCCCTCTTCGCTCCGCTTTTCTTCACCTGTTGTGCTCTTCTTCGCTTCATTAACCTCTCCTGTTGTGCCCTCTTCGCTCTGTTTTTCTTCACCTGTTGTGCCCTCTTCGCTCCGTTTTTCTTCACCTGTTGAGCCCTCTTCCCTCCGTTTTTCTTCACCTGTTGTGCCCTCTTCGCTCCGCTTTTCTTCACCTGTTGTGCCCTCTTCGCTCTGCTTTTCTTCACCTGTTGTGCTCTTCTTCGCTTCATTAACCTCTCCTGCTGTGCCCTCTTCGCTCTGTTTTTCTTCACCTGTTGTGCCCTCTTCGCTCCGTTTTTCTTCACCTGTTGAGCCCTCTTCGCTCCATTTTTCTTTACCTGTTGTGCCCTCTTCGCTCCGCTTTTCTTCACCTGTTGTGCACTCTTCGCTCCACTTTTCTTCACCTGTTGTGCTCTTCTTCGCTTCATTAACCTCTCCTGTTGTGCTATCTTCGCTTTCCCTCTTTCTCTCCTGCTGCACGTTATCTCTTTTTTTTTTCCATCTATTCTGTTGTCCTTTCTCCTTCCCGCCCGTTTCCGCTCTCCGGACACCCCCTATCCCCTGCTCTCACCCCTCCCGCCTTCCCGCCGCTGCCTCCCGTGCGGCCCCGCCCCCGCTTCCATTCCCTACTCCACCTCCCGCCTCCCAGCTGACCCCGCCTCCCCCCCTTCCCTCTTATGGTGGCCGCTGCGTGGCCGCACACAGCGGGCGCGCTGCTGGTGCGCCGAAGTCGCGCCAAAGGCAAGCCCGTCTGCGCCCATCTGCGCCTGGACCGCGCCCAGCGCCAGAACCCCTGGCCCCCGGCTCTCCCAAAACCCCCAGCTTTGCTACGACGCCGCCTCCCTCCACGCACTCAACCCCGGACGAACTACCACTCGCTACCAAGCCAGCCCGAAATGCACCCATGGGCCCTTCGCCTGTCATACATGCAAGCATACCTTCCACTGCAACTTCAATCCGTCCACCAGCCCACACTCCAACAACCACCTCAAGTGCATCCTCATCAACGCACACTCCGTCCACAAGCACGCCATTGAACTATGGGACCTCTTGGACTCAGCTGCACCAGACGTCGCCTTCATCACTGAGACCTGGATGAACGCCTCATCGGCCCACGACATCGCCCTAGCCATCCCTGACGGCTACAAGATCGCCAGGAAAGACCGCACCAACCAAATTGGAGGAGGAATCGCCATAGTCTACAAGAGCTCCATCAACGTCACTACCTCCACCGACGACACCCTCCTCGCAGCCGAACACATGCACTTCCTGATCCACACCGACCCCAGGACCACCCTCAGAGGAACTCTTGTCTACAGGCCCCCTGGCCCATGCGCCCAATTCTGCGAATCAATCACAGACTTCATCTCCCCGCACACCCTAGCCTCGCCAGACTACATCCTCCTCGGAGACCTAAACTTCCACCTGGAGAAGAATAACAACATCAACACCACCACCCTGCTCGACAACCTCGGACTCAAGCAACTGGTGAACACCCCCACCCACACCGCTGGACACACGCTCGACCCCATCTTCTCCGCCAGCGACCACGTATCCTTCAGCCACTCCTCCGAGATACACTGGACCGACCACAGATGTGTCGACTTCACCCTCAGACGCAAGATCCACCACTTTCGCACACAACCTACCACCCGCAGACCCTGGAACAAAATCTCCACAGAACAGCTACTCTCCACTCTCAACCATAACCAACCTGCCATCACCTCCGACGCCAACAACGCAGCCCTCAGCCTCACACAGTGGATCACCAACTGTGCTGACAACCTCGCCCCCTTCAGAAGCCACCCAAGACAGACCAACATCAGGAAACCTCCTTGGTTCACAGACGCCCTCAGAGAATCCAAGAAAACCTGCCGTACCCTGGAAAAAACCTGGTGCAAAGAACACACCGCAGAAAATATGTCAGCCCTCAAAATCGCCACCCGTGAACACCACCAGCTGATCCGCTCCACCAAAAGAGCATCCTTCAAAGAGAGACTGGACAAGAACTCCCACAACAGCAAAGAACTCTTCAACATCGTCAAAAAGCTCACCAATCCCAACGCCAGCTCCAACTCCATCACGCCCTCACAAGAACTCTGCAACTCTCTCACTCCCTTCTTCCATCGAAAGATCACCGACCTACACGACAGCTTCGGACCACTGATCCCGCCGATCACCACGGAACTCACAGCCCCAACCATCACCCTCAACGCCTGGACACCCATCAGCACTGAAGAGACTAGAACCACCATGAACACCATCCACTCCGGCGCCCCCTCGGACCCGTGCCCACATCACATCTTCAACAAAGCCGACGCCATCATCGCCCCCAACCTCCAGAGCATCATCAACAGCTCGTTTACATCTGCCACCTTCCCCGAGAGCTGGAAACACGTGGAAGTCAACGCTCTCCTGAAAAAACCTACGGCAGACCCCAACGACCTGATGAACTTCCGCCCCATCTCGCTCCTCCACCTCCCGGCCAAGGTCATCGAGAAGGCCGTCAACAAGCAACTAACCAACTTCCTCGAAGACAACAACCTGCTCGACCCCTCCCAGTCCGGCTTTTGAGCCAACCACAGCACGGAAACCACCCTCATCGTAGTCACCGACGAAATCCGAACCCTGCTGGACAACGGAGAAACAACCGCCCTCATCCTCCTTGACCTCTCGGCTGCCTTCGACACCGTCTGCCACCGCACACTAATAACCCGCCTCCGCTCCACCGGTATACAAGGACAGGCCCTGGACTGGATCATCTCTTTCCTCTCGGACCGATCCCAAAGAGTCTACCTCCCGCCCTTCCGCTCGGAACCCACCGAGATCATCTGCGGCGTCCCACAAGGCTCCTCGCTCAGCCCTACGCTCTTCAATGTCTACATGAGCCCCCTCGCCGACATCGCTCGCAAACACAACATCAACATCATCTCCTACGCCGACGACACCCAGCTGATACTCTCCCTCACCAAAGACCCAGCCACCGCCAAAGCCAACCTACAGGATGGAATGAGAGACGTCACAGAATGGATGAAGCTCAGCCGCCTGAAGCTGAACTCAGACAAGACGGAAGTCCTCATCCTCGGAAACTCCCCGTCCGCCTGGGACGACTCTTGGTGGCCCACGGCCCTGGGCACCGCACCGACCCCTTCAAACCACGCACTCAACCTCGGATTCATCCTGGACCCCCTTCTCACCATGACCAAGCAAGTCAACGCCGTCTCGTCCTCTTGCTTCCACACACTTCTCATGCTCCGAAAGATCTTCCGCTGGATCCCCGCCGACACCAGAAAAACCGTGACCCACTCCCTCGTCACAAGCCGCCTGGACTACGGAAACACCCTATACGCAGGAACCACCGCAAAACTTCAGAAACGTCTTCAGCGCATACAGAACGCTTCTGCACGCCTCATCCTCGACGCACCCCGCCACAGCCACATCTCCGCCCACCTGAAACACCTGCACTGGCTACCCGTCAACAAAAGGATCACCTTCAGGCTCCTCACCCACGCACACAAAGCCTTCCACAACAAAGGCCCTGAATACCTCAACAGCCGCCTCGCCTTCTACACGCCCACCCGTCAACTTCGCTCTACCAGCCTTGCCCTCGCCGCCGTCCCTCGCATCCGCCGAACCATCGCTGGAGAGAAATCCTTCGAATACCTGGCAGCCAAGACGTGGAATTCCCTCCCTACCCACCTCAAGACTACCCAGGACCACTTCGCCTTCAGGAAGCGCCTCAAGACCTGGCTCTTCGAGCAGCAGTGACACCCCCCCCCAGTGCCTTGAGACCCTCACGGGTGAGTAGTGCGCTCTATAAATACCATGATTGATTGATTATACATCTTTCACAGCGCCTACCTGACCCCACAAATGATCACCAAAATCTACGGCACAAACACCCCAGGCTGCCCCAGATGTGCGGAACCCGCAGCAGGCTTCATACATATGCTCTGGAGCTGCCCCCAACTTAACGCATTCTGGAAAGAGACTTTTGCAAACATTTCAGCTTGTACTGATAGATCATTGAATAAATCTCCAACAGTGGCTCTACTAGGGGACTTCCCACACCCGACAGCCCTTAAAATAGTCAACAAGTTTATAGACCTAGCCCTGATCCTGGCTAGATGAGAAATCACCACAAACTGGAAGTCCCCAACAGGCCCACAAATAACCAGATGGCAAAACTCATTAGAGAGATGGGCAGACACAGAAGGAACGGTATTGCTACATGAGGCACTACAAGAGCTCAGACCCAGAGACGACGCCTCTCAATGGGACTCAATTCTGGAAAAACTAAAATCAACAAATGCATCCACCATAGAAGCAAGTATCCCTACCTCGGATTCTGACACAGACTCAAACTCTGCACCTGAATCCTAATGCTTTGCAAGAGAGGAACCTAGCAACCAACCCTATTGAGACTTGCCAACTGTGAACTATATTATGTAAAAGTTGAAGCATGAGGGGAGGGAGGGGGGAGTAGCAGTTTAAGTAAAGTAACCACTATATCAATGTTATTGCTATGTTTAAAACTATAATAAAACTTTTTCAAATAAAAAAAGTGATCCTCACATGTAATAAAAAAATAAAAAATAAAAATGTCTTCATACTTTCAGCTTTCTCTTCAAAGTCTTTCCCAAATTTCGAATAGAATTCAATAAGACCTAGAAGAGATCTCAACTGATCTTTATCCAAAGGACGTAGTGCCTTTCTTATCACTTCTAATAAGTCTTGCTTTGGCCTCACTCCAGACGAAGACAATGTACTCCACTTCTTCAACACAACATTTACATTTTTCTTTCTTAAGCATTAGTCCAGCTTCAATTATCCTATCCAACACCCTTTTAAGAACTATGTTATGGTTTTTGGTAGTATCTGAAAAAATCAAAATGTCATCTTGAAAATACACGACACCCTCGGTCCCCTTCAAAATTTGACCACTCATTCTTTGAAATACTCCTGCTGCAGATGCCAATCCAAAAGGCATTCTAGTAAATTGGAACACCCCTTCAGTTGTTATAAATGTCGTAAGTTGTTTGGAATCATCGTGTAGCCTTATCTGGTGTTATGCACTTCTTAAGTGTAATTTGGAAAAATACTTCCCCCCTCTAAGCATCAAAAGTAGCTCATTGATATTGGGAAGTGGAAAGTTGTCCGTGACTATATTCTGATTCAAAGTGCGTAGGTCCACACAAAATCTGAAGGTACCATCCGATATTTTTGTGATGACAATTGGAGAAATCCAACTCGACGTCTCTATTGGTTTAATAATACCTTGGTCCTCCATCTCCTGAAGCATCCTTTTAACTTCCAGCCTGGCTGCTATCAGAACTCTCCTCACTTTATGTTTGATTGGGGTTGCAGAATGTTTAAGTCTTATTCTGTGTATTCAACCCTTGAGCTCTCCAATTTTCTCCGAAAACGCTGCACTTGCCCCTTCCAGTACCCGTGTTACCGTAATCTCATCCACTACCATGACTTGACTTGGTGACCTGGGATTGATTATCAAATGCAGATCATACTGATGTTCCCATACCAGTATCGGAGGTCTACTTTCTGCCACATATACCTTTCCTTGTACACATCGGTCTTGAAACTCAATCTTGGCCAACATATAACCCATTATTTCTATTTTCTCTCCTTGTTAACATCCCAGATTAATATGCTTGGGAAGTAAACGTACTTCAGGCCAAGGCAGCTTAAACAAGTCTTTTGGTACAATAATATATAGAGATCCCGATCCACCATCAACTAAATTCTTTTATTTCTCACAGTGAACATAGCTTTTGGTCTGTTGTGCCTCCCTTCCTCTGCCAGACCATCCAATATACACAAAATTATGTCTTCATTCACCTCCTCCTTCCCTCCATCATCTTCAATTGTCGCAACTTTGGATCTATTATTTGACTTGCACATGCTTGCCAAGTTCCCTATTCGCCCGCACTTCCTACAATCTTTGCCACAGCAAAGCAACTCTTCAACTCAGAGCTATGATAACTACTGCCAGACCTCATGCAGGTTTTTTCTGTCTTCAAATTAAGGTTGTTTCTCTTCCTGTAAGAACCATTTTATTTGGCTCACAGCATATCCTTTATTGGTGCCTGAACTTTTCTTCTTGTCCTTATCCACATATGACACATTATTATCAGTTGTTTTTCGTTCCATCTCTTTCATACATTGCTCTGACTGGTCAACCACCTTTGCAATTTCTATAGCATCTTGTAGCGAAGGATTCTTAGCAGCCACACATTCTCTCATGCATCTTCTTATTTTTGCATTGAAATATCAGCTGGTCATGTATAATTTCATCTCTCATATTCCAAAATTTACATTTTAATGGCAATTCTCGTAGTACCGTTTCAAATTGATCGATAGTTTCTTCACTCCTCTGCGGTTGGGTATAAAATGTAAACCTACACATCACTACATTCTTGTCCTTCACAAAATTCTTCTCCAATTGTGTTTCAGTCTCCACGTATACGTCAGTCAGTGGCTTACCTTCCTCGCCCAAGGCTGTAGATAAGTATTTAAATATGTGTTGGCCTTCCTTGCCTAAAGTACTCAATAATAATGCTTTCTTCTTCGCTGGTCGAAACTCTCTTCCATCTAGAGCTTCGATATAATTCTCAAAAATCTCCACCCACTCCTCCCATTCGATCTGTGGAGTTCCTGGTTGTGCTAAGAATACAGACTGGAGAATGACAGTCCCTTCCATAATTACCCCAATCAACTTGTAATATTGTTTCAAAACAGTACGTAAAGCACTCTTCCTTTCCTTGTATTATTATTTCAAAACAGCACGTAATGCACTCTTCCTTTTTGTTTTTCTACCACGTTCAAAAATGTCTTTTCTTTTTTTTCCCCCTTTTTTCCTTTTATAGTACTTAGCCGATGTAAAAAATAACTCATTTAGTAATATAATACTTAATAACAATGTATTGTTCCATTGTTTCCTCTACCGGTGCACCACTGGAACATCATTGTCCCATAATATATATGAAGTGAATTCTTTCTTGTAATTTAGAAAATAGCGTTCTGGAGACAGCAATATAATCTTGTTGATGAGTTTATTCTTCAAGATATCCACACAGGAACTCCAGCCTCACCTCCAAGCTGCTCCACTCATCTCCAACTGACAACTCGCATATTCCAGAATCTTTCATGTCTGGAGCAGCATGGGGGGAAGCGGAACATACCAACAACCAAATAATAATATAACAATAAAAGTAATTTAACGATAGACAATTGTCATGTAATAAGATAAAAATATGAACTAAAAAATATGAACTATACTACACTACCTCCCTTTTCAAAACAAGAAAAGCACACAAAAAAAATGAATAATAAAATAACAATTCATCTTAACTTAACAACTCTATTTAAATTCCAAATGCGCCCATCATCAACCTTTATCGCTCCTCGGAAAACTTTAACAACTTTAAAAACTTTACTATAATGTGACTGTCCACCACCTGTTTTTCCAGGTAGTTTGATTTTAACAGAATCCCCCACATCAACTAGTACCTTCTTCACAGATTTTCGCAAGTCATAAATGCGTTTTCTCTCTTTTTGACAGTACACATTTTTCTCAACAGCAATCTTCTTTTGCAACTCACAATCAAGTTCCTTTTGAGTATATTTTTTCATCCAAGGAGGATCCAACCTGGTATGAGGAAAACGTTTCTTGAACAGAACAAACGGAGATTGGCCTGTGCTTGAATGAGGAGTAAAACGATAATCCTCAACTTTGCGTCTAACCATACTCACCCAATCTTCCCCCAATTGCCTGGCTAATTGAACAGTTTCTTTTAAAGTTCGGTTGAATCGTTCTACCATACCATTAGTTTCTGGATGATATAGTGCACACCTCTTATGCACTATACCTCTAGAGTTTAAAAAATCACACATTAACCTTGACGTGAATTGGACCCCATTGTCAGAAACAATACATTTCGGGTTACCTTCTCTACCAAATACTTCAGATAAGAAACGGATAACAATCGTTGAGGTAACTTCATGCGTGATCAATACTTCTGGCCACCGTGACAATACATCCATAACAACTATAACATATTTTGAAGATGTACCAGAACCTATTGGACCCATTATATCAATGGAGATTTCCTCCCACACTTCTTCAGGAATTTCTTTCAAAAACATTGGTTGAGTCCTAAGTTTCAGACTTTTATCTGCAACTCTGCACTCAACACACTCACGAACTCTCCTCTCAATCTCTAGATCCATTCCAGGCCACCAATACACACATCTCATTCTTTCCTTCGTTTTGCAAATTCCCTGATGACCTTCATGAGCCAGATTCATCAAACATCCACGCAAACTTTTAGGAGGTATTAATCTACTACCCCTCATAACTAGATCATTGCAAACAGAAAGTTCATGCCAAATTTTCTTAAACTGTTCACCATACCTGTCTTTATTGCACCAAGTCTTACCACCAGACAACATACTTTTGATGTTTTTCAACTCATCATCCTTGTCAAGTTCTGATTTCCACTCATCTTCAGAAACACAACCCTCAGTAATATTGCAAACTTTCACTTCCTCATCCACCCACCAAGTCCCCTCACAATCATTCTCATCTAAGTTTCTTACTCTCATCCTAGATAAACAATCTGCAGTCCTGTTATCACACCCAGGCACATACTTAACAGAGAAATGAAAATCCTGCAGACCCACAATCCATTTACATATACGAGATGAAATATTATCCAATCCTTTCTTCTCAAACACTTCACGTAAAGGCTTATGGTCCGTATGCACTTCAAACCTAGTTCCCCAAAGAAACTGTTTGAATTTTCTGATGCCCCAAAATATTGCCAAAGCTTCCTTTTCAATAGTGGAGTACTTGCTCTCCGCCCCACGCAGACTGCGTGAAGCAAAAGCAATATTGTTCAACTTGTCATTGTCTACCTGCTTCAAAACACATCCTAAACCCCTCTCAGAGGCGTCAGTAGAAAGGTAACAAGGTGAACCAGGACGGAAACTGCTGAGAGACTGAGCACTAGATAAGGCTTGTTTTAAGTCTTCAAATTCCGTTTGACAATCAGCATCCCAGACAAAGTCAACACCTTTCTTGAGCAGGTTCCTTATGGAAGAGCTTCTTCTGGCAAAATCAGGAATGAATTTAGCATAAAACTCTGACATTCCCAAAAAGGCTTGAACATCGCCTTTACATTCTGGTGCTACTAGATTCACAATAGTAGTCACTAATTCCTGTTTAGGTTTAACCCCATCCCTGGAAATGACATGACCCAAATATGAAATTTCTGTTTTGAAAAATCTGCACTTATTACCTTTCAATGTAATACCACGTGACTGAAATATTCTGAGTACTTTCCTGACTAACTCTTTGTGCAATTCAAATGTTTCTGAAAAAATCAAAACATCATCTTGAAAAAATTTTACACCCTCAATGCCCCCCAAAATATCATCCATTAATCTCTGAAAAACAGAAGCTGCAGAACACAAACCAAATGGCATTCTATTGAACATGTAAACTCCAAAAGGTGTAATGAAGGAAGTAAGAGGTTTGGACTCATCACACAACTGTACTTGGTGGTAGGCCGAACTTAGATCAAGTGTAGTGAAAAACTTAGCATTCCCAAGAGAACCAACCATCTCTGATATATTTGGCAGAGGAAATTTGTCTTCAACTACAGCCAAGTTAAGGTTTCTCAAGTCCACACACAATCGGATTTCTCCTGAACCCTTCATAGCAACCACAATGGGAGCAATCCATTCTGCCGCCTCCACCTTCTCAATAATGCCTTGAGATAACAATCTCTGCAGTTCCACCTTAACCTTATCACGAATACAAAAAGGAATGTTTCTAACTTTACAAATTTTGGGAATGACATTATCTTTCAAAACAATACAATGCTTATACCCCTTGATGCAACCAACTTCGTTGTTGAAAACACAGGGAAATTCTTTCATGAAATCATCACTAACATTTGTTATTTCCTGCACCTGCACCTGAGGATTCGAATTAGGATTCAATATGATTCCCAACAACTTCTGATGGGGCCAGCTTAGTATTGTGTCTCCTACAACTGGAACATAAACTTTGCCTACAATCCTGTTTCCTTTGAAGTTAATGTTCGCATTGAAATAACCTTTGAGCTCAATGGGCTTGCCGCCATAACCAAAAGGTGTAACATCTGGAACATGTAATGTAACTTTTCCCAAGAAATACTTATCATAATCAGATTGTGAAACAAGGGTCAATTTCGCTCCAGAATCCATCATCATAGAGATGTCAACACCACCCACCTCCACAATATCTGACGGATAAGCACAATGATGATCAGAAATGCAATTGACGTCATTAACTATTTGAAGAACAAAGCTATGCTCTCCCTCCTCCCAGTCCGTACATTCAATTTCATTGACCTTAGCATTTTTCTTTCCCATGGCCCTACAGCATTTAAAAAAATGTCCTTTTTTCCCACATTTGTTGCAAACAGCATTGAGAGCTGGACACATTTTGTTGTTAGCCAAATGTGAAGGTGAATTACATCTGAAACAAAGTAATCTTTCTTTCACCGAGGAGTTTTGTCTCACTTTAGATTTAACATCCAAACTATGCACTGTGGAATCCGTTTTCTTAGATTTCCTTAGTTCTTCGATGCAAGACTCAGAGTGTTCAATCTGTTTAGCCACCAACAAGACCTCTTCCAGCGTAGGATCTCCTTTAGACTACAAAGCTTCTCTTACTTTGTCACTCTTACACTCTAACATGAACTGATCTCGAATTCGTTCGTCCAAGTTGTTGTCGAATTTACACTGTGCTGCTAATTTCCGTAGATTAGTAACAAAGTCTTCAATAGATTCTGAATCACCTTGTTTACACTTTCCAAAATAAAATCATTGAAGAATAATCGAAATCTTTGGTAAGTAATGTCTGTCCAATTTAAGTAACATTAGTTCAAATTCATTTAAGGAAGAGTCTCCATCAGCACCATCAGGGTGTGTAATATGTGGCAAAGTCTCTAAAAGTTCCTGTCCTTCCGCACCCAAACAATGCTGAAGAAGCGAAGTTTTCCTCTCAGCTGATAAATTACTTCCACAAACTCGTATATAAGTGAGAAAAACTTTTTTCCATTTGTTCCAGGGAATAGATGGATCACCCGGTACGGAAAGAAAAAATGGAGGAGGCGAAATGTTCTGCATTTTGACAAGGAAGAAAAAATAGCGTGCCTCCCAAGAAAATAGATGAACTTTTCAGTGTACTCCTAAAAATTCGGAAAGTTGGACTCTTTCAGACAAGAGTCTGGTAGGTCCAGACTAAGCCTGATGAGTTTAACTGGTACTTTGTCTGCTTCCGAAAATGCTTTTTGTACATTGAAAATGCATGGAGATACAGAGATCGACGAGATGTACTCACCGCGAGTACAAAAGAATTATATTGTTACACCACGAAACTAAAATAAGCCTTCATTCATGACACACGCGCGGTGTCCAGCAAAAAAAATATTTACATAGAATGCTTTCATTCGCAGCACTGTTACACAATTGTTTAATTAGCGCGATGTCAGAAAACATTCAGGGAGTTGTTACGAGACGCTGAAGGAAGCGTTTTGTGTTTATGTAGAACACTTTAGTTCGCAGCACGGTCACGCTGAAGGAAGCGTTTTGTGTTTATTTTGAAAGCTTTCGTTCGTGGCACGGTCACACTGACGGAAGCGCTCGAGGCAAGCGTTGCTATGGCAACCAACTCTCGAGTGAAACGAAAGGAACAGAATTTTTATTATTATTAAATCAGTAGTAGTAAACAAAGTTAATAACGATGTAGCAGCGCAGTGAAGAAATGTCACAAGGATCAAAGGCGTGGAGACATTACCTTTGAATGTGACACGAAGTAAGATGAGTTGAAGTTCCAAGATTAGAAGAGGTTCAGCTCGTCGCCAAAATGAAGTGAATTCTTTCTTGTAATTTAGAAAATAGCGTTCTGGAGACAGCAATATAATCTTGTTGATGAGTTTATTCTTCAAGATATCCACACAGGAACTCCAGCCTCACCTCCAAGCTGCTCCACTCATCTCCAACTGACAACTCGCATATTCCAGAATCTTTCATGTCTGGAGCAGCATGGGGGGAAGCGGAACATACCAACAACCAAATAATAATATAACAATAAAAGTAATTTAACGATAGACAATTGTCATGTAATAAGATAAAAATATTAACTAAAAAATATGAACTATACTGCAATATATTAATGCAAACCATCCCAATCTGCTAAAATGGCAGCCACCATATCGCATTCTGTCCTGTTTCTATTGGAATTGGGGCTTGTTTTCTCCAAAATGGCCGCCCCCTACAACGTGACGCGTCTTTTTTTGGAAAGTTAAGCGCATTCCCTCCCAGAATCCCCTGGTTTCACACGTGAAAACTGTGATGAACAAGCTCTTTGAGGCACTGGGTTTGGCTCACGTGCACTCGGCTCACACCAGTCAGTATCGCCCCAATCTTATCTTCCCTGCCGAATGTGCAGTCATGTCACTTGTATTCTCCGCTCCTCTGTGGGTTCTCAACACTGACTATGTTGATGCTTGAGTCTGGGGCCAGAGCTCGTCGCCAGTGTTAAGAACAAATGGCACTCCGGGTCAGCTAAATGATGAACAGCCGTATTTATTAAAAGTACACGTCTAAGCTGTCAGTGCTCTATCTCCAGCCAACGGCCAACTGATTGGAGAGAGATCGCTCACAGCACCTTGGAATGCTGAACGCGGCTCAGCATCCCACATAACAATTCTACATTATACAATTCCACATTACAACAGTACCTTTGTGGTATTTTCACTGTGTTCCTGTATGTTTGCACAAATACTTTACACATTGCCTGTGAAATAAGCCTGACTGCTCATGCCAAGCTACCAAAGGGGTGAGCAGGGGTTATCCTAGCTGAGTGACTCCTTTACCCTGACTAGAGTAAGGGTCCCTACTTGAACAGGATGCAAACCACTGCCATCTAGAGACCCAATTTCTAACATGGCACGGTGAACTCAGCCAAGGTGATAGTTCAACAAAAACCGATGTCCTGGATGCAAACATAACTACCAGTAAACCCCTCTCACTCTTGACAAGGCGAACCAGTGATAGCGGGGGTGGAGAATTGAGAAGGACCCACAAAACTCTCCCTGGAAGACTGGTGCTGACAGACCGGAATTGTTCAGTTCCAGGAGGGGCCAGTCAGGCTGGAGAGATGGACCTCATTCCCCCCACATCCAGTGGTGCGGGGGACGGACTCAGCCCTCACCCACTGGTTTGTAAAAGCAACCCATCGTTGCTCTAAGTTGTTTGCCATTTATACCTTTGAGTTGCTTGTGGATTACTGTTTACTTTTTGGTTTAGGAATATTACTGAGCGACTGGAAATCTTCTGATGAGGGATCACCATTTCATCCACCTACAACCACTTTTGATTAACCCTGTGATCAGCTACACATGCATATCACTAATTAATATGGATCAATGATTACCCTCTTTCACTCAGTGCACAGGGGCTGAACTTGCTGAACAAGTGAGGAGCTGTTTGCCGTGAACTCTAGAAAGCTAATCCATACATTACATGCCTTCAGGAAGCCCACCTTATGCACAAGGATCAGGGGAAAATAAAACATA
Source organism: Pleurodeles waltl (assembly GCF_031143425.1). NCBI lineage: Eukaryota > Metazoa > Chordata > Amphibia > Caudata > Salamandridae > Pleurodeles > Pleurodeles waltl. The sequence goes on along the minus strand of NC_090440.1, from coordinate 543,986,631 downwards.
CGGCATACTCCTGAGTTACCTCTCTTTGGCCAGTTCTAGATAAAGGGGGGTGTTGATATACATGAGATGTAACCTCCCCATGACATTCACACAGATGCACATTGACAGGGTGGGCAGACACCTCATTTTGGGAGGGGCACTGTCTAGTCGACCTCTCCCTGTGGCCACAAATTATACCCCTAACACTGCTTAAGACTCATTTATAGTTGACTTCTTATGAAAACTGGCTGTTTTAACTAGAGATTACATCATTCTCACTGGGGACTTTAATATGGTACGCAACTCGTGTACTGATGGAGGTGGGGGCACAATGCCCAAAAAGGAGCTTTCTTCAAAAAACTGAAAAAGAGCATTGGTGACCTGGGCCTTTGGGATGACTGGTGGGAGCTAAATACAATGACCAAGGCTTACACTTTGTGTTCTCACATGCACCATACTCATTTGCGGATTGACTACATACTATTAAGCAATGCTGTGTTGGGTCTGACCAAAACAGCATAAATCGGGCCCATCTTACTATCTGACCATGCACTGGTCAAGGCCCAACTGGAGATAGGATTCAGGAGACCCCCAGGGAACTGGAAGCTCCAACCCTTCCTACTTGTAGACCCAATTATCAAACATGAAATAGCACATCAGATCAAAGCATATTTTAAACATGAGGGAGAAGAGATTTCCCATCCCTGGGGTTTGGGATTCATTTAAAGCAGTTATCAGAGGCCATTTCATAGCAATAGTCACCGACCTCAGGTGGAGTCACAGACTAGAAATACAGAAACTTGAGGAAGAAATTTTAGAGCTTGAACAAAAAGTGCTGCAGACCACTCGAGTACTAACTGTGGCCAGAGGCCAATTGCGAATGCATTATACTAACAAAGCAGAACTCTCTCTACGCCATCTTAAGGACCAAGTGTACCTAATGGAGGACAAAGTGTCCTGGCCTGATTCTTGAGAGGCAAAAAGAAAAGAGACTATGGCCCTCATTATGACCCTGGCGGTGTTGCACCGCCAGGGCCAACGGGGGCGGGAGCACCGCCGACAGGCCGGCGGTGCTCCCTTGGGCATTCTGACCGCGGCGCTTTGGCCGCGGTCAGAAATGGAAAATCGCCGGTCTCCCGCCGGTTTTCCGTTGCCCATTTGAATCCCCCATGCTGCGCCGCCATGGGGGATTCTGACACCCCCTACCGCCATCCTGTTCCTGGCGGTTTGCCCGCCAGGAACAGGATGGCGGTAGGGGGTGTCGCGGGGCCCCTGGGGGCCCCTGCAGTGCCCATGCCAATGGCATGGGCACTGCAGGGGCCCCCGTAAGAGGGCCCCGCTAGTATTTCACTGTCTGCATAGCAGACAGTGAAATACGCGACGGGTGCAGTAGCACCCGTCGCACCTTCCTACTCCGCCGGCTCGATTACGAGCCGGCTTCATGGTGGGAAGGTCGTTTTCCCCTGGGCTGGCGGTATTTTGACGGCGGGACTTTGGCGGGCGGCCTCCGCCGCCCGCCAAGGTCCGAATGAGGGCCTATATATGGGAGATTTCCATGACTTCTCGGTTGAGGTTAGTAGAGGATGTGGGAAAGGTTAACAAATTTCCCACTTTTTACAAAATCCTCCGTAGTGTCCTTTCCCTCCACAGTAGACAAAGGGCCCTTGCTAGGCAAGATACAGCTGTCTAGACTTAGAGGTGCTCAAAGGGGATCACTGAAGGGCCCAATCCTCCCTGAGGAGGCTTGGCTAACAATTAAAACCCTCAAACTAATACAACCCCAGGCATGATGGCCTTTTGGACCAATTCTACAAAATCTATTCCTCCAGGCTGATTCTGAAACTCACTACCCAAAGGAGATCACTGGAGGTCCCAATCCTCCCTGAGCTGAGGAGGTTTGGCTAGCAATTAAAACCCTCAAACTAATAAGACTCCAGGCATGATGACCTTTTGGCCCAATTCTACAGAATCTATTCATCAAAGCTGATTCTGAAACTCACTGCTCTGTTTAAAAACTGTGCCACAACAGAGGCCATAACCCAGAAAATGGGAGAGTGATGACTCTCATCCCTAAACCTAATAAAGATATGAAGCACTGTGCCTCTTAGCAGCAAACAGCCCTATTGAATATCAATACCAATCTTTTCACGAGGATCCTAGTGTCTCGCTTAAATTAGATATTCTGTGTTCTAATACACCCCAATGAGAGAGGTTTCATTCAGGGATGCCAGACCCATGGAAACATTCAGACAGTGATCCCCTGATAGAGAAGACCTCTCTTAAAAGCATCCTAGAGATACTACAGTCAATGAATCAGAGAGGGCCTTCAAAAGGGTTGACTGGATGTTCCTGCAGCTAATTTTTTTTTAATGGGACTTGGACTCACATTCCTCAGGATGATATTCTTCAACTATACTTACCCAGTGGACCAGATCACGTTGAATGGACCTCTATCATGCCCATTTCGAGTAACTGGAGGCCCCAGAAAGGGATGTTTCCTGTCACCACTTTTTGTTTGCCCTACTTATAGAACAACTGGAATGCCTAATCCAACAGACAGGTGTGGTAACAAGCGTTACATTCGGACCTCAAGAATTATGAATGTCAATGATGTTTCCCTGATGCTGGGAGCCCCAGACATTCCAATTTGAGCAGAAGAGAACCTCTTAGAGGACATTGAAACAGTATCTGCTATAAGAACAATTATGATAAATTTGAAATCCTTACTTTACCCTAGTGACCAAGCATGCAGAAAGACTGTGGACCTGCTTTCAATTACGGTGGGCCAAATCCTCAATCAAATATTTGGGAGTCCACCTTATGCAAACTGTGGGGGACCTCTATGCCTCCAGCTACCCGTCTTTGGTCACTGCCATCACAAATGTGATACTCTCATGGCTCAGTTGCATCAATGCGATTAAAATGACTGTGCTACCATGGCTGCTACATGTTCTACAGGCATTTCTAGTATAACTAGATCCTCTCATCTCAAACATATTCAGCGATATATTGGCATTTATCTGGAGGAGTGGGGAGCTGAGGCACCTGCAGAAACGTATAACCCAACTGAGAGTGACAGGGAGCCTGACAGTTCTGAGCATCCCACACAATTGTGACTGGTTGTGGACTGGTCCACTATGCTCTATGGGAAAAACTGGTGGTGGATGAACCATGCCATAGTCCAGAGATCCCTATGGGACCTAGTGTTGCTGGAAATATGGCAAAGAACCCCAAATGCCTACATTAGCACCCCTGTAGCCATGGCATTAAAGACATGAGACAGATATGTACATGCACAGGGCTTGGTAGACTACTCCTTCCTCTATACCCTTAGCCACTATTACCCAGCTTTCGTGCCCACTCTTGCGGAAACAAAGACATTACACATAGTCAGGGAGGTGAGGTGTCACTGGAGCAGCGGCAGTTCCTTACTGCTACTGGGGAGTTGAGGTATTGGTTCCTTACTGCTAGGCAGGGGAGGTGAGGCTTTGGTTCCTTACGGTTGCAGGGGAGGTGATGCGGCATTGGTTGTGAGATGTCGTTCCTTATGACAAGATGGGGTAGATAAATCCTGCAGGTCAAGATGGAGATGTCGACTTTGCAGTGTTGCGTTCCCACCACAGGGTCACAGGTGCTGCAGCGGAGTCAGAATTGGGTGTCACAGATGCCAGTGACATGGCACTCTGGGACTCACACTGTGGGGGACTTTGGAGGTGCTGTGCCGGCATCGGGACTGTGTTGTAGGTCGCGGTCATTGCACTCAGCAGGGACCATGGATTTGGTGCAGGCAGCGGACGGAGACTGAGAGCAGTGCTGGTTCTGAAGTCGCTCTGTAGTTTATATGCTTAATTTCTTCTTGGTTCCACCAGAGCTCACTTCCAAGAGCCCAGGAACTAGATTTGACATCACTTGGCAAGTAAGGACTCTCAGCAACAGAGCCCAGGCACTGGCAGATTAAGTCGTTGATGGCCCTGATATTTCTTAACCGTAGGCATGCTCAGTTCAAGCCCTTGGAAAACCTTGGAAAGCAGGATCTAGAAAGCCAAGTCCAGTCCTTTCACTCCCAGGACTGGAGCAGCAAGCAGAAGGCCAACACAACAAAGAAACAGTCAGAGCGGCAGTCCCTCCTACAGCATCCAGCTCTTCTTCCTGGCAGAATGTGCTCAGTCCAAAAGTGTTCTAACTATTTGGTGTCGGAGGTCCAGCACATGTACTGCCTTTAAAGAGAAGTCTTTGTAGTGCACTGGGCCTTGCCTTCCCCTGCCCTGGTCCCAAACACACTCAAGGAGGTTGAGGACTGCTTTATGTAAGGACGGGCACAGCCCTATTCTTGTGCAAGTGTGATCTCCTCCCACCACTCTAGTTCAGGAAGATCTTTCAGCATGGTGATGGGCCATCAGGATATGTAGGGGCACACCTCAGCTCCCTTTGTGTGATTGTCTAGTGTGAATGCACAAACAGCCCAACTGTCGCCCTGATCCAGACGTGTATTCCACAGACAGGCAGAAGCACAGAATAGTTAAGCAAGAAAATGCCCAGTTTGTAAAAGTGGCATTTTCAAACCTACAATTCAAAAACCAACTTCACCAAAAGATGTATTTTTAAATTGTGAGTTCATAGACCCCAAACTGCAAATCTCCATTTGCTCCCAATGGAAAATTATATGTAAAAGGTATTTCAAGCCAATTCCCATGTTACCCTATGGGAGAGACAGGTGTAGCAATAGAGAAAAAATAATTTAGCACTAAACACACCAGTGCATGTCCTACCTTTTAAATACACTGCACCCTGACCATGGGGCTGCTTTGGGCTTACTTTAGCGGTGACGTACACCTAGTAGTAAAAGGGAAGGTTTGGGCCTGGCAAGTGGGTGCACTTGTCAGGTCAAAATGGCAGTTTAAAACTGCACACACAGGCACTGTTATGGCAGGCCTGAGACATGCTTGCAGGGCTTGTCATGTGTGTGGCACAGTCAGTGCTGCAGGTTCACCAGTAGCATCTGATTTACACGCCCTGGGCACACATAGTGCACTTTACTAGAGACATACTAGCAAATCAAATATGCCGATTATGGAGAAACCAATTGCCAATACCATATACATATTGAGCACTTGCACTCTAGCACTGGTCTGCAGTGGGGGAGGGTCCAGAGTCCTAGAGCCAACAGAAACGAAATTCAGCCCATGATCAAAAAAAGAAGGTCAGAAGCAAAAAGACATGGGAAACCATGCCAAGCACTGACAGGTATAACAGTATGGATGGTACTACACCCCCTATGAACTACACCACATGTACCACAATGCCTTCTCTAGAAGCTGGAGGGGGTGGGGGCTCTAGGTGAAGCACTTCACATATGGTAGGAGTGTCCAGTGCTCAAACCATCTTGGAAGTATGTATGTAAGCTACTCCACAAGCACCACACGTGATGTTCTTTAGCCTCAAATGCCTCAATTTGACACGAATGTCCAAAGATGAATAGTACATGTGCTTACAATGTCTTAACCACAACTCACCCCTGGAAAAACTGAATGCCCTCCGCTCATACAGTGGCACCAGAGACTCTGAGCTACTTTGGCTATGAAGTGCCTGACTAGTAATACTCTGGGGGTTCCACTTTGCCTTCAAAGTGAAATGGAGACCACTAGATCATCACCTGTGCTAAGAACCTCCTATTCAGGCCCAACCCCTCAGTTGGATGGTTCTAGATATCATTCAGTGACACTCACAAGGGGAGCTGCTATAATTAGACTATGGTAGGAACGGTCATTGATTGGACCTACTAGGATATTCAGGAACATAAGACACACTATCTGGGCTGATTTTACCTCCAGGTGGATGTGATGGGACAGTTCATAGTTCTGTAGTTCAGGAGGTGGGGGTGGGGTTTGGGGGAGTTGGCAAAGAAATAGATGTACAGAGAGAGGGTAACAGGTGCCCATTATATAGATTGGTATGTAGCGCTCTCTGTAAACATCTTTAGATGACTGTGCGGTGTCCCGCGTTGCTCTCTTGGATAATGCATAACTGTACTAGAATATGCTTATCTTGTTTAAAAATGCTGATCAAATGATCTAAAACTAAAATATCATGAGTAATTTCAGCATACTGTCTGTCTAATGTTATGCGCATTCATCGAGCAGTGCCAAATTATAATCAAATCAACAAGTAGCTTTTCAGCCCAGAAGATAGAAAAAAACTATTAACCCTTTCAAACACAACTGGAACCTTATTCAAGTGCTAATATCTCAGAAACTACTGAACTGACTTTGCCAAACCAGGAAAGCATACTTCCTCAGTAAAGTTATACTTTCATGCCAAGTATGGTGTAAATCTGTTAAGGGGTTTTGTCTGTAAGGGCGAACAAAATTTCCTATTGGAGTTAAAATGGAAAAACGCATCCTTTTTGACTCTTTGCATGGAATATAGCATGCCAGACTTTAGTTGGCTTTGCTTAGCAAGTGCTAACTTTGCTGCAGATCCATCAGTGAGGGTGAAAGTTGTAGGCAAATTCAAATGGCTGAAGCCTAGACCCTGCAACAGGCTTTGGACTGTGTGAGTTGTTTGTTCACTAGATCATCACCTGTGCTAAGAACCTCCTATTCAGGCCCAACCCCTCAGTTGGATGGTTCTAGATATAATTCACTGACACTCACAAGGGGAGCTGCTATAATTAGACTATGGTAGGAACGGTCATTGATTGGACCTACTAGGATATTCAGGAACATAAGACACACTATCTGGGCTGATTTTACCTCCAGGTGGATGTGATGGGACAGTTCATAGTTCTGTAGTTCAGGAGGTGGGCGTGGGGTTTGGGGGAGTTGGCAAAGAAATAGATGTACAGAGAGAGGGTAACAGGTGCCCATTATATAGATTGGTATGTAGCGCTCTCTGTAAACATCTTTAGCTGACTGTGCGGTGTCCCGCGTTGCTCTCTTGGATAATGCATAACTGTACTAGAATATGCTTATCTTGTTTAAAAATGCTGATCAAATGATCTAAAACTAAAATATCATGAGTAATTTCAGCATACTGTCTGTCTAATGTCATGCGCATTCATCGAGCAGTGCCAAATTATAATCAAATCAACAAGTAGCTTTTCAGCCCAGAAGATAGAAAAAAACTATTAACCCTTTCAAACACAACTGGAACCTTATTCAAGTGCTAATATCTCAGAAACTACTGAACTGACTTTGCCAAACCAGGAAAGCATACTTCCTCAGTAAAGTTATACTTTCATGACAAGTATGGTGTAAATCTGTTTAGGGGTTTTGTCTGTAAGGGCGAACAAAATTTCCTATTGGAGTTAAAATGGAAAAACGCATCCTTTTTGACTCTTTGCATGGAATATAGCATGCCAGACTTTAGTTGGCTTTGCTTAGCAAGTGCTAACTTTGCTGCAGATCCATCAGTGAGGGTGAAAGTTATAGGCAAATACAAATGGCTGAAGCCTAGACCCTGCAACAGGCTTTGGACTGTGTGAGTTGTTTGTTCACAGATTGTTGGGCACAGGGTCTAGTCCTATAGGTAGCCCCCGCAAATGCAGAGTACTGATACCTCTGGATGCTGTCATCAGTGATGTCATAAATGTGACTTGAGATGACATCAATGATATTTAACATGCCGCGAGTAATGCTATGTAAAGTCATAAGGAGTGTGTGATGTGGGTATGTGTTATGGTTAATTTACCTAACCATTACTGGCAAATTACAGTGTTTTTACATAGTTTTGTAACCATAACTGAATTGTATCTGTCATTTTTCAGTGAATTCCTGAGGCTTTTTAAAAAATGTACATCACCATATACTACATCCAAATTTGGTTGTGCGTAACCACTTATATACAGCCAACTCCCACTGCCTTTGGCCATGTACATTGGGAGTTGGCTATAGGACTTTGTGTATCACCAATCCCTGCACCCATCCCATTGTGGGCAGCCTAGCCTTACTGCACAAGGTTTTGGGCCTTTGGCCACGTGCAGCAAGGGTTGGCTGCGGGGCCTAGCATTTTCTAGGCCCGCTCCCAACTTGTTGCAGGAGACAATCATGCTATGTGCAGCCAAAAGCCAAAGGCCACCACAGGGGTTGGCCCAGACCTCATACCCAACCCGCAACAGTCAGCTAATCCACACTTTGCTTGGCAAAGGCTATGCTCAGTGGGTGATTGTCCTATGGTGATTTCCTGGTCCAATCCCTCCATGGACAGTCAGCAATACGCAGAGCCTGGCCTATGCAAAGTTTCTTGCAGATTCATTGAATGGCCCCAAAGATAATAGCAAAAGAAAAAAATGACCTTTCAGTGGAAATTCTCATCTCACTATAATTACACAGAGGCTGTTGCAGTCTGTGATTATCTATCTATCTATCTATGAAATGAAAAATAGATTTATAAAGCACATTCAACATGGGGGTATCTAAGTGCTAAACCAGAAACAGGTCTCAACCACAGTAGAACTAGGAGAATTAAGATTAAAACGCCATGTTTTTTTAGGATTTTTCAAACATGGTAAGAGAATCCAAATTGAAAATATGAGTAGGTAGGGAATTCCAGAGCCTGGCAGCAGCACTGGAGAATGACCGACTGCCCAAACAAGCTTTTCAAAATCTGGGAATACTGACTTTCCTACCAGAGGAGGATCTGAGTGAACTGCCACATGTATGCCAGTTAAACAGGGCTGAGAGATGTTTAGACCCTTTATGTTGGAGGGCTTGTAAGACTAAGCAAATAGCCTTGTAGGAGATGCGCTTCCTCTCAGGGAGCCAATGCAACACCTTGATACCCTCTCCAACAGACGCACGCTTAGGGATATCAAGAATATTGTGAGCAGCCGCATTTTGAGTCACTTGTAGTTTGTGCAATGAGGAGGCTTTGATAGTCAAATAAAGGGCATTCAAGTAGTCAAGTCTAGACGAAACTAAAGCAATGACCACCACATGGCACAATTCAACAGAAATAAAAGGGAAGATCTTCCCAAGAGTCATATTAACATAAAAACAGGTGCTGGTGGGACGATTGACTTGCAAATCAAAATTCAAAAGGGTATCAAACACCACTCCAAGATGTTTTGCAGGTTTAACTGGAATGGGTAATGGGCTGCATTCCACAGGGAAAACTAAAATCTTTGGCTTTAAAGCCACCACAATTGACCACTTGCACCCTGTTAATGATAAAGTAATGGAGAATATTAAGAGCTTTCCCTCAACACCTGCCTGATGGAAACGCTGTGCCAGGCAGGTGGGTGAAATGGTGTCAAAGGCTGCTGACAGATCCAGCAGCATAAGGACAGCCGCCCTAACCCTGATCAACCTGGCGCCTTACGCTAATATACTAATAGTGGTGGCCACAAGTGAAGTTTCAGTTCTATGACCACCCCTGAAGCCATTCTGTGTGGAATCAAGACTGTCCCAGGTAATTCACCCCATCTAACCTACCCCACTCCAATCCCCCTCAAACCATCCCTCTCCAATCCACCCCACTCCACCCCAATTTACCCCACTCTACTTCACTTCAATCCACCCCACTCCAATCCAACCCACCCCACTTCGAAAAGTCCACCCCACACCAATCCAATCTACCCCATCTAATCCACACCACACCACTCCAATCTAATCCAACCCACCCCAATGTACCCCACTCCAATCCACCTTAAACTTCCCCACCCCAATCCACCACACTCCAATCCAATTCACCCCACTTGAACTCAGTCCACCCCACCTCACCCAAATGTACCGTACTGCAATCCACCCCAGCCCAATCCACCACAATCCTATCCAATTCACCCATCTGAATCCAATCCAGTCCACCTCACCCAAATGTACTCCACTCCAATCCAGTCCACCTCACTCCAATCTAGTCCACCCCAACCCACTCTGCTCCATCCCACCACACCTCAAATCAGTCCACCCACCCAGTCCAATCCACCCCACTGCAATCCACCCAATCCAATCCAACACATTCCAATCAAATGCACCCCACTACAATCGAATCCACCCCACTCCAATCCAAACCACCACACTACAGTCAACTCCACCCCATTCCAATCCAATTCACCCAACTCCAATCCACTCATTGGAATCCAACCCACTCCACTCCACCAATTCCAAGCCATTCTACCCCAGTCTAATCCATCCCAGTCCAATCCACTGCAATTCAATCCACCCCACTCCATTTCAATCCCCACCTCACTCCAATACACACAGATCCAATCCCCCACCCCACTTCAATCCAATCCACCACACTCAAGTCCAACCCACCCCACTTTGAAAAGTCTACCCCATACCAGTCCAATCCACCCCATCAATTCCACGCCACTCCAATCCAATCCACCCAACTCCACTGTACCCCACTCCAATCCACCCTAATCAACTCCACCCCAATCTACCCCACCCCAGTCCATCACACCTAATCCAATTCACACCACGCCACCCGAATCCAATCCACCCCGCCTCACCCCAATGTACCCCACTCCAATCCACCCAACTGAGTCTATCTCACTCCAGTCCACCCCAATCCAGTCCACCCTACTCCAATCCAATTCACCGCACTACAACCCACTCTGTTCCAATCCACCCCAATCTATACCATTTCACTCCAATCCACCCCACTCTACTCCAGTCCACCCCACCCCACTCTACTCCAGTCCACCCCACTCCAATCCAATGCACATCACTTCAAATATCCACCCCACTCCAGTCAAATCCACCCCTTCCAATCCACACCACACAATTCAAATCCAATCCACCCCATCCCACTCCACTCCCCCAATATACCCCACTTCAATACATCCCACTCCAATCCAGTCTCTCCCAATCCACCACACTCCAGTCCAACCCACCCCACTTCAATAGGGATAGGGAACAGATTTCTATTAAAACATCGTTCCTAATGTTTGTTAATTGAAAATGGCTGCAAACGGCTTGTCACACAAAAGGAGAAATCAAAACCACTAGCTAGCTGGAGGGCAATTGATCAGAAAGTAATAGAAATGAATTGCATATCCAATTACACAGCACAAGAGTCCCACCATGAGTACAGAAGTTATCCGGTAAACACATGCACTGTCAGTAATATAGTAATCCGTCCCAGTAAACAAAGACATGTCTAATAAAATCGCATCGTAATGGACCAGTGCACTCAAATATAAATCGGTTATACAATGGTATCAAATATGAAATATATATATATATTACACAGCGGTGGTCACCACTGTGTAATTAACATTTGGACCCTGTATTTATAGGAAATGGATATTTTGATTTGTTAATAATGTTGACGCCGTTTGACGAATATTCACAAACTTCTAAAAAAAAAAAAAAAAGAGTAAACCAACTCAGTTCCTTTCTTGAAAGTATCAGGTGATCTGTCAATCAGGGGACAAGAAAAAACGGAAGTTTAAAAGCCACATAAAAAAGGGGTATGATAGGGGAACCCTGACCCCCTGGGCCATGTAGGGGGCGGGAGGGTGGAGGTCCTAAAGGGACCCTTGGGGCTAAAAGTAAAACAAAAATGCCATTTTAAGGATCCGCACATCCTCTGCGAGCTCTAATGTGGACCGTTGTGGATACACAGATCCGGGGCACCAAAAAAAAAAAAAAAAAGTTGAATAGCAATGTCACAAAACGGCTGAACAGAATTATACCATATTTGGCAGGGGGCCAGATTTTGGTCCCCAAATTTTGCTTTTTGTGATGTGGGGTAAATCCATTCATTAACATTTGAGAAACTAAGGTTAAAATTGTATGTGTATATAAAGACACTGTACTTTTGCAGAGGATCTGTGGACACCTGTGGTTGAAATAAGCAGTCTCATCGGCTGGCCACAATCTGAAGGAAATGTTTCAGCCGCCACCTTGGGACTTGGGGACTAAGATCCCATATCCTAGAATTAATTTAAAAACAACATATATTATGGGGGGGGAGGTAGGAGTAGCATGACCTCTTGGGCCATGTGGGATGGATCCCAAAAGGGGCTAATTGCATACATATTTCTTATTTTTGGTGTTTGAAGGATCTGTGAATCCTCTGCAGGCTGAAGCGTGGCCTTCCCATGTATATCCATGAATCCAGGGTACCACAAAAATATAAATAAAAGGGTGTTTGTTGTCCATGGGGGGGGTTAGGCGGTCAGGCCCTGCTCACTGCAGCATATCTATAACTCACAGCCTGGTGACTCAAAGTTAATATTATTTATTTGCACTTAATAATATGTTAAATTGTAATGTGCATAACCATTACTTATACACACACACACTATTTTACTCTTAGATTTAGTGAAAAGAGTGATTTATATGTTTTCTGTTAATTACAGTTATAATATGTGTATCTTAAATTTTACATGAGTTGACATAGGAGCTAGGCACTCAACTCCATATTAAAAATAAAATGTTGAATTTCTGTTTTCTGTGCATAACTTCCTGTTTCAGGCTGCAGAGTCATCGTGTTTTAATAAATATAATATTATTTTGTTAGCTTACTGTCTGCAGGGTATGCTTGTTGCAATTAATTGGTTGGAAGATGATTCTCAGCACCTGTACTGGATGGGAGGCAGAGGTGGCGAATATTTCTTAGTGAGATATCGTGAATGCCACGATGATGGAAGAATCTGGCATTGTATTATCTGTGAGAAGGAGGCCGACGCCAAGTACAGCGGGAACACTTATTTTTGAATTTCTCTTGCTCTTTGGGAACCTGTGCAATGTATCACTTAGATGACATTTTGGCCCGTATTTATACTTTTTGACGCTAAACTGCGCTAACGCAGTTTAGCGTCAAAAAATTTTGCGCCGGCTAACGTCATTCTGAAGCGCCATGCGGCGACGTATTTATTGAATGGCGTTAGCCGGCGCAAGCAGACCGGCGCTGCCTGGTGTGCGTGGAAAAAAACCACGTACACCAGGCAGCGCCGGCGTTGGGAAAAGTGGCGCTAGGGCGTCTTAAAAATGGTGCAAGTCAGGTTGACGCAAAAAATCGCCTCCACCCGATTTGCGCCATTTTTAACGACGCCCAGACGCCATTTACATGACTCCTGTCTTAGTAAAGACAGGAGTCATGCCCCCTTGCCCAATGGCCATGCCCAGGGGACTTATGTCCCCTGGGCATGGTCATTGGGCATAGTGGCATGTAGGGGGGCACAAATAAGGCCCCCCTATGCCACCCAAAAAAAAAAAAAAAAAAAAAATGTATACTTACCTGAACTTACATGAATGTCCCTGGGATGGGTCCCTCCATCCTTGGGTGTCCTCCTGGGGTGGGCAAGGGTGGCAGGGGGGGTCCCTGGGGGCAGGGGAGGGCACCTGTGGGCTCATTTTGAGCCCACAGGCCCCTTAACGCCTACCCTGACCCAGCCGTTAAAAAGTGGCGCAAATGCGGGTTTTTTTGACCCAACCACTCCCGGGCGTGATTTTTGCCCGGGAGTATAAATACGACGCATTTGCTTCGCCGTCATTTTTTTAGACGGGAATGCCTTCTTTGCATCTCATTAACGCAAGGAAGGCGTTCACGCAAAAAAATGACGCTATTTGCCCATACTTTGGCGCTAGACGCGTCTAACGCCAAAGTATAAATATGGCGTTAGTTTTGCGCCGAATTTGCATCGAAAAAAACTGCGCACATTCGGCGCAAACGGAGTATAAATATGCCCCTTTATGTTTTAATTGTGCTAGCTCATTTTAGTTAGTATTTCCCCCCCGCTTACCTTCGCAGGTGGACTTCCCCATTCTCTCCTTCTCTTGAGGACCAGTGCTCCTTATATTTCTGCTTGTAAACTTACTTTCTACAGCAAGTACATTTCTCCTTTTCTTGACTGAAACCTTCATTTTGTTCTACATGTAATTTTATATTTGCAGACAACTGCTGCTTTTAAAATTCCCCCATTTGCCCACAACCTTAGTTTAGCATTAGAGGGTGTCTGATTATACGAACAGAGTTTTATCTCACTTTGCATATTCTATCTTTAATTATGTGTACTCACGTTTGCCGAAATAAATTGCCTGGATTATATTCATACATGCGGTATTCAGATGACTATTGATTTATGCTTAGCTGATTAGATTTGAGATTGTAACTTTACTCATTTAATAAACCTTTATGGTTTGCTCAAGCCCTAAGGTAAATATAACTTGCGCCCCCGCCATCCACAGTTTTCTCATCAATAATTTTATTACAGATGTTGCAGTAATAATATCTTTGATGCCATAGAAGGCGTCATCAATGATGTAATATGTGGAGTTACCAGCTGTGTATGGCAAAGGCGCACAGTATAGTTACCTTAGGGCACAAGTTATAGTTATTTAAGCTAAACATAACTATAACTGCTGAATTTCCCTGGTTTTGTGCGAGCAAATTCAGAAGATAACTACACCGTCCCTGTAACCTTTGTTTTTTTCAGTGAATTTCTATGTTTTTTTAGTTATCACCGACGTAAATATAACCAGCACCTATGGCCACGCCCTGTGGTCAACCCTTCTGCATTTACCCAAACCCAAGCTGCGCATGTCCTTCGGCTGTGCGCAGCATGAAGGTAGAGGCAGTGGATTTTTTTTTCAATTTTTGTCTGGATCATTGGATCCACTAGTGAATCCGCGTGACCATGGATCTGTGGATTGGACAAAAAAAATAATTGGGCCATTTTTTTGGACCCTTCTCTGTTTCCTATGGGGTCAGGATACCTGTATCCTGCCCCCTTATGGGTTTTTGCACTCTTTTACCACCTCTGAGCAGATGGGGCAAACAAAATGGCGGCCGCAACTTTTCTGTCAGATTGTGGCCAGCCAATCAGGACCTTGCTTTTCCCCCAGATCCAGGCCCGAATCTTGTCAACATCAGGGCAGTGCGCGCTCTACGGGCGACAAGAATGCAAAAACCCAGCAGTTTCAAGCTAACATAATTTATGCATTGTGATGATATGATGTTGTTTAACCTTTTGCATTGCAGAGTTTAATCTTAAGAGACGTATGTTTAGCATGCATATAAATACTGTTCACATGCTAAGTACTGCTGCAGGTTTCCAGACTGTGTCAGGGTGTGGTCCCCTTCCAGGGCCTTCTAGAAGCTTTCCCTGCAGCATGCCTGGGTGTGGTTTGTGGCCTGGTCCAAGACACTATATAAGGGAGCCAGCCCAGCTCCACGTGCTCACTATTCAGAGGTCCCGGTGCAGAGCAGCAGCAACTTCCTGTTCCGGTGGCCTACTTTGATCTTCCAGGCCTCTGCCCTTCATTCTACATTGGTGATCCTTAATCAGGGCGGTAAGACGGAGGTTGGGCTGGGCCCCCGACCCTGTTATCGAGGACGCTCGAATTCTTGGGCCTAATTCTTGCATGATAAACAAATTACTCTTGCGCGTGTGAATGTGCGCTTGGGCGTTTCTTGGCATTTGCATGCTGTTATTCGAATCTGCAAGACGCGCAATTCTTTCCTCGTGCTTAATTCATGTTATTCAATGTGCGCTACCATTCCTTGGCATTTACATGGTAGCATTCGAATCGCCAAGACGCGCAATTCTTTCCTCGTGCTTAATTCATGTTATTCATTGTGCGCTACCATTCCTTGGCATTTACATGGTGGCATTCGAATCGGCAAGAAGCGCGATTCTTTCCTTGTGCTTAATTCATGTTATTCATTGTGCGCTACCATTCCTTGGCATTTACATGGTAGCATTCGATTCGGCAAGACGCGCGATTCGTTTTTCTTGTGCTTTAACCCTTGATATGCATTGTACGCTACCATTCCTTGGCAGTTACATGGTGGCCTTTGAATCGGCAAGACGCGCAATTCGTTTTCTTGTGTTTTAACCCTTGATATTCATTGTGGGCTACCATTCCTTGGCAGTTACATCGTGGCCTTCGAATCAGCAAGACGCGCAATTCGTTTTCTAGTGATTTAACCCTTGGTATTCATTGTGCGCTACCATTCCTTGGCAGTTACATGGTGGCATTCGAATCGGCAAGACGCGCGATTCTTTCCTCGGGCTTAATTCATGTTATTCATTGTGCGCTACCATTCCTTGGCAGTTACATGGTGGCATTCGAATCGGCAAGACGCGCGATTATTTCCTTGTGCTTAATTCATGTTATTCATTGTGCGCTACCATTCAAAGGCATTTACTTGGTAGAACTCGAGTTGACAAGTCATGTGATTTATTCCTTGAACCTACGTTGTGTTGTTCATGGTGCACAATCCTTCTATGGTGTTTACTACCTATGTGAAAATCTGCAATGTGCGCAATTCATGTTCCAACATTTTGAGAGAACAAAAGGACAGAGTTCTAGATGTAATATTGTGTGTTCCTAATATGTATTCTCAAAAAGGATTCATAAGATGATTCAGAACTCATTCAGATTGTTTTCCTGATTCTCATGCAATGGAAAGTACTTGAATTTGAAAATTTCATTTAACCTCTCTTTATTCCCTCACAGGTATCCAGTCATCTTGAAGCCTAGTCATTTTAAGTATATTCTTAGGTTGTTCATGTTTTCAGAATGATGATACTTAGAGTCATAGCCTAGTACTGATTTCATGAGATGTAATTTTGATGTTGTGTGTTTTAACATTTTGCTTCCTACAGATCTCCTTCCCAGCTGTTCCCTTCCTAATCCCCTTTTCCCCACTTGGACTCTCTCTTAGACTCTGTGACAAATCTAATCAGAGTATTGGAGCTGTCTTATGGTGGAAGTGTTGGGAACATGCACAGACCCCGAGGATCTGGTGACTCTGACAGATCTGCAATATTTTTTAAACTCTAATGTCTCAGAAACTACTGAACGGATTTACACCAAATCACAAAAAGCGTGCTTTGTGGATCAAGACCTAGCTTTCTGCCAAATTTGGCGTATTTTGAGGTATTAGAGAGTAAAAAATATAGATATTTAGGGACGCGGATCCTCCGCAGATCCAACTGTCCCCGTGATGATATCTGATTGGCTGCCAACACTTCAATAAGGAAGAGTTGGCAGCCATTTTGACACTTGGCTTCATCCGACTCCCAGAAAAAAAGGTTTTAAAAAAGAAAAGGGGCCAGGGTAGGGTCAGCCTGAGCCCCTAGCCTAGGGGTCCATCAAGGACCCACCAGAGCTATAAAGCATTTTTTTTTAAATCTCAGAAAAATCTGCGGATCCGCAGATTTTTACAAGATATATTTTTTTTTAAAGGGATGTTTTCCGCCTTTTATTAGGCCACCGGGTGGGCTCGGTCCCAGGGGCATTAGGGGATTGAAAAAGGAGGGGGGTGCACAGGGCCCCTCTCATATTAGCCCCGGGGACCACCACCTCCCCAGGGCAATTAGCCAGAAAAGTGTGGGGCCGCATGGACCTCTCCGCAACCACAGGACATCCACCTCCCCGGGGCAAAATCTTCATTTAAAGCAGGGAATTCCTGTACAGCCTTCCCCACTGCCCTGGGGACCACCACCTCCCCTCGCATAAATGTAAAATGTATGCAAAGGGGCCCATGTGCCACCCCCCACAGCCCTGTGGACTGCCACCTCTCTGGGGCTAAATACAGAATTTGTGTAGGGGCCCACGTGGCCCCCCTGGGAATCACCACCTCCCTGGGGCAATTTGCTGTAGTGAAGGGGGCCGTGGGCCTCCCCACCCTGCAGCCCCGGGGACAGCCACCTCCCCAGAGCCATTAAAATAATGATGGGGGTCAGTTGTGGACCCTGGGCTCCGGGGACCACCCCCTTCACGGGACTGTTAAAGGATGGTGGGGGGAGCATGGCCCCCTCGTGTAGCCAATAATGGCCCTGGGCACCTCTCCCCCCCCCCCAGGGCCTGCTCCTGCTATGTCCTGCGGGGCCCACCCCGGGATATAGCTGTTTCCTCTGACTTGGCGAGAGCGTTGACAACTCCCACCAAGTCAGAGCAAACACTCTGCTTCCAGCGGGCGAGAGCTTTCAAAGTGCTCTTGCCCACTGGTTTCCCCTGTTTCTCTGCCTGCAGAGATGTGAGCATGGAAGAAGAGCAAACAATTGCTTTTGCAGACAGGGAGCTGCATGTTTAGCAGCTCCCTGTGTGCAAACGCAGTGCTGACTCCTGCAGAAGGCGGGGAGCGGCTGGGACTGTGGGGGCCCTGATGCTCCCTCTGTGCTCCCATTGCACACTGGGTCCCCTAGGGGACACCCAGGACAGATGGCCAAGCTCTGGGGATGGTGGTGTGTTTTTGATGCCGAGGAATATGAGGACTTCTCCACAAAACAAAGAAGCACTTACGTCAAATAGATAAGAGGAAGGACCCTGGTTGGTGGAAATTTACATTCTTTGTAGTCTTGTTGGTGTCTCTATAGCAGGATTCATGTTATCACAGAATTCTGGAGAAAGACTTGTGTGGAACAATCACATTACTAAATGCACACAAGGTCGCCTGGAGACAGTTAATTGTGGTTCATTACGCAACTGTAGTGTAGAATACACACTGGTTATTTACCCAATGAGAGAGCACTTTCTATCTAACCAGTAGAAAGAACTTTAGTTAGGTAAACATTTTGTGCAAAACTGTGGACTCTTGTTGGATAAGCAGGCAGGTGCGTCTCCTTTGTGACAGAGTCACTCGTGCAGCTACTGACACACAGACACTCACAGATCCATTCAAGGTCACGCACCCACTAACAGACGCACTCAGAGACTCATGCACTCACAGACCTACTCAGAGACTTATGCACTCACAGACCTACGCAGAAACACATGCACTCACTCACAGATGCACTCAGGCTCATGTACCCACTCACAGACCCACTCAGACACTCATGCACCCACTCACAGACCCACTCATACTCAAGCACCCACTCACAGGCCCAATCAAAGACTCATGCATCCAGTCACAGACCCACTCTGAGACTCATGCACTCACTCACAGACCTACTCATAGACTAGCGCAACCCCTCACAGACCCACTCAGAGACTCACAGACCCACTCAGACTCTCACACACCCACTCACACTCTCACACACCCACTCACAGACCCACAAAGACACTCACACACCCACTCACGGAGACACTCTCACACCCGCTCACACCCAGAGAGTCTCTCTCACACCTACTCTCATACACAAACAGACCCTCTCACACCCACTCTCACACACAGAGATACCCTCTTACACCTATTCTCAGTCCCAAAGAGACAGGCCCTGCGGCCAACACTGGCCCCACATGATAGAAGGCCATGCAGGATGCGGGGTTGGGTGGTTATAAGGAGTGGGCTGCAGGCCCTGTGGCCAACATCAGCTGCGCTCGGCCAAAGGCCGTGCAGGCGGTAGTTGGATTAATGTTAAAGTGTGGGAGTCCACACTTGTTTTTAAAAAAAACATTTTACCATGGATTAGCGACTCTGTTTCAAATTCGCAGTAAAACTTTTTTTTTAAACACTTTTTAGCCCTTGAGGTGAAGGGGTCCCTTTGGGAACCCAGCACCAGACCTAAGGGGTCAGGGTGTTCATACCCTGACCCCTTTTGTATTTGTTATTCTTTTTTTCTGGGGCTCAGCTTCAGCCAAGTCCCAAGATGGCTGCCAACAGATCTCGGCACGAAATCTGGAGGGGTCGCTAATCCTTCGCGTCCCTAGATATACACGTTTGGATTTCTTTATATTTCTCAAAAGCTACTGAATGGATTTACATCAAATAACAAAAAGGGCTCTTTCTGGACCAAGAGCTACCTTTCTGCCAAATTTGATGTAATTCTGTCCAGAGGTTTTTGCTGTGTCGCTGTTCAATTTTTCCCATGGGAATTAACATTGAAAACGCTCTAAATTTCACGCCTTCTTTATCTCTTTATGATCACCCCGAAACTTTCCAGGCAGCAGCACATGTGACTGTCGAATTCTTTTGGAAACTTTTGTGAAGATTCGCCAAGCGGTGCCAAAGATATTGGCAAGCAAAAAACTGCTTTTTCTATAGAAACTAGGTCTTAACTATACCTACCTATGTGTGTGTGTGTGTATATACACACACACACACACACACACACAATGTTATAGTTAGGGAAATATGTCAGTTAAAAAATACAATTTTAAACTAAAAAAGCAGTGAAATTCAACAGTTATAGTTACCTTAAGTAGCAATAATTTGTGCCCTAAAGTAACAATAACTTACTTGTGTCCCCACCATGCACAGTTTTCTCATCAAAACTGTCATTGCAAATGTTGCAATGATATTATTAATGATGTCATACAAGATGTCATGAGTGATGTAATATGTGTGGTAATTAGCAGTGCATGGCGAAAGCGCGAGTTATAGTTAGTTATGGCATGAGTTATAGTTACTTAAAATAATTCTAACTGGTGAATGTATGTGGTTTTGAGAATTTTAAACATTATGTTACTGAATATTTCACATAACTATAATGTTACTTTAACCTTTGTTTTTTTCAGTGAATTTCAAGTTGTTGTTTTTTTTACTTAAAGTAATATTTTATCACCATACGTAAAGTCAACCTCCAGCAGCACATGCCCGAAAGCCATAGGTCCTGGTCTGGTGCTAGGGTCCCAGAAGGACCCCACCCTGGGCAAAAAATAATTAAAAAAAAAATCTTTGATGGGAAACATGGTGGATCAGTTGATCTGCCGAAAATTTAGAAAAAAAACAAGCACAGGCTCTAGCGCTAGTTTCACTAAAACCCCTAGGGGGCCTAG
This sequence comes from Pleurodeles waltl, assembly GCF_031143425.1. Classification (NCBI taxonomy): domain Eukaryota; kingdom Metazoa; phylum Chordata; class Amphibia; order Caudata; family Salamandridae; genus Pleurodeles; species Pleurodeles waltl. The sequence continues at coordinate 543,966,034 of NC_090440.1, read as the reverse complement.
GTCCTGGGGGCATTTACATTTTGAATGGGAGGGTCGCCTGCCTCTTACCCCCCCCCCTACAGACCCGGGGACTGCCACCTCCCCAGGGTCAAAAATGTAGATATGTGCGGGGGCGCGAGTTACAGTTAGTTATGGCATGAGTTATAGTTACTTAAGATAATTATAACTGGTGAATTTCTGTGGTTTTGAGAGTTTAAAACATTATGGGGGTCATTACGACCCTGGTGGCCGGCGGTATGTTGGCGGTAACACCGCCAACAGGCTGGCGGTGTTCCACCAGCAATTATGACCGTGGCGGAAAAGCCACGGTCATACCGCCGGCCCCTCCACTTTCGAGGCCAGGTTTCCGCCTGGCAGGCATAATCCCCAGGGCAGCGGTGCAAGCACCGCTGCCCTGGGGATTATGAGTCCCCGACCGCCAGCCTGTCCGTGGCGGTAAACACCGCCATTGAAAGGCTGGCGTTTATGGGACTGGGGGTGCCCCTGGGGGCCCCTGCACTGCCCATGCACTTGGCATGGGCAGTGCAGGGGCCCCCAGGCATAGCCTCATCGCGCATTTCACTGCCCGAATTTCGGGCAGTGAAATGCGCGACGGGTGCTACTGCACCCGCTGCACATCAGCATTGCCGCCGGCTCTATTACGAGCCGGCTGCAATGTTGATGTGACATTTCCGCTGGGCCAGCAGACGGTAACACTGTTACCGTCCGCTGGCCCAGCGGAAATGTCAAAATAGGGAGACAGGAATATTGCCGGCAATGGCGGTATGCTGTCTCCCGCGGCCTCGGCGGTCTTTTTGAAAGACCGCTGAGGTCGTAATGACCCCCTATGTTACTGAATATTTCACATAACTATAATGTTACTTTAACCTTTGTTTTTTTCAGTGAATTTCAAGGTTTTTTTTTTTTTACTTAAAGTAATATTTTATCACCAAACGTAAAGTCAACCTCCAGCAGCACATGCCCGAAAGCCATAGGTCCTGGTCTGGTGCTGGAGTCCCAGAAGGACCCCACCCTGGGCAAAAAATAATTTAAAAAAAAAACTTTTTGATGGGAATCATGGTGGATCAGTGGATCTGCCGAAAATTTTGAAAAAAAAACAAGCACAGGCTCTAGCGCTAGTTTCACTAAAACCCCTAGGGGGCCTAGGTCCTGGGGGCATTTGCATTTTGAATGGGAGAGTTGCCTGCCTCTCACCCCCCTACAGACCCGGGGACTGCCACCTCCACTGGGCTTTATAGAAAATTGATGTGGGGGGGACCACTCAGCCCCCTCACAGCCCGGGGACCGCCACCTCCCCGGGGCACAATTTGAGATCGAATGCGGGGCCATGTGGCCTCTCCCCCCCCCCTCCCGCAGCCCTGGGGACCACCACCTCCCCAGGGTCAAAAATTTAGATATGTGCGGGGCGCACGCCCCTTCTCCACAGTCCCGGGGACTGACAACTCCCCATGGTGAAGATAGCAGTAAATGTGGGGGTGCACGGTCTCCCTGCAGTTCCAGAGACCACCACCTCCCCGGGGCTAAAATACAATAATGAGGGGGGTCCATTTCAGGGCCCCAGGAACCACCATCTTCCCAGGGCAATATTCGTTGGATGGGGGCCACGTGTTTCCCCCTCAAGGACCCACAGACAGCCCTGGGGACTGCCATGCCCCAGGGCTGGCTCCTGCTATGTCCCAGGGTGCCCGCCCCAAGGACATAGCTGTTTGCTTTTGCTTGGTGGGAACTGACAGCTACGTATGTTGTAGTTACATTTGGATGCAGAGTAGAACAGAGTCACTTCTGGGCTAACTGTCAAGGTCTTGTGATGTCACTCAGTAGGCTAAAGGTTCAAATCATAGTATCACTTGGCAATGTGTTTGTTTATTTACTGGTGTTGTGACTGTTAAACCATCCTAGTCATAGAACATTAACATTTCTTCACAATCAGATGCGTGGATTGCGTCATAGGTATGTCTAGAAGCATCACAGTAAGGAGTCACCTATGGCCTAAAGGTTAAGGTCACAGACCTTCACACTGAAAGTTGGGGGTTCTACTCTAGGTGTATCAGTTGTCATTTTCCTTCTTTAATTTATTTTAAACTTCAAATGGTTAAGGTTCATACTGAATGGTGATCCCATTTTTTTCAAATACATTTTTCTTTACAATTTGTCCCAAAATATCTCATTCTAAGTATATCATTTACCACAGCCTAAAAACTCCCTCTCTCTCTCTCACTTACTCTTGTTCTTTCAATTTCTTTTTCAGTCTATTTTTCCCACTCACGCACCCACTCAGACCCTCGTGCACTCACTCACAGACCCTCACAGACACTCACCTACCCACTCACAGACCCACTCAAACTCTCACACACCCACTCACAGACCCATTGAAACCCTCACGCACCCACTCACAGACCCACGAAGACACTGATGCACCCACTCACAGGCGCACTAAGACACTGATGTATCTATTTTCACACCCAGAGAGACAGGCCACAGCCAGCTCCCATCGCACACAGCCAAAGATAATGTGCAGCGTGGGGTTGGGTAGTCAGGGAGTTTGGCTGCAGGCCTGGCCCTGCTGCCAATCCCCGTCTTGCCTGGCCTTTGATCGTGCGCAGCGAAGGGTTGGGTGGTTATAGCGGGTGGTTGCAGGCAGAAGGCTGTGCGCAGTAGTGGTTAGATTAACGTATAGTAATAACAATTACTTTATGTTAAAAAAAACATAGAAATTCATTGAAAAAAACAAAGGTTACAGGGATGCTATAGTTAGGAAATAGAATTTAAAAAAGTAACATAGAAATTCATTAAAAAAAACAAAGGTTACAGGGATGTTATAGTTAGGCTCACATTTTAAAAGTACAAAACCATAAAACTTCACCTGTTATAGTTAAAGTTATCTCAAGTAACTATAACTCACGCCCTAAGGTAACTGTAACTCGTGCCCTCGGCATGCACTACTAATTACCCCACAAATTACGCACTCATGACATCTTTGATAACATCATTGATAATATCAATGTAACATTTGTAGTAAAAACTGTGCATGGCACACGTATCTACCTTAAACAGGTCGTGGGATGGGGAGGCAGGAAAGCCTTTCCTCAGTAAACGATTCTTGTTCGTTGGCTTGAAATACATTGAAGTTCTGCACTCCCACAGCCGGCCAGTTCCTCACTGAAAGGGCACAAACATTCCATTTCAATGACAGTCTTGTTTGCTGCACGAGACCCTGAGCAACTGTACATATAGAAACTGCTTTTATAAGATTATGACATCAGGTCGTTAAAATGTCAAATGCGCCCCCACGGGGACACGAAAAATCGGAGTGAAGAGATGGTTTACATGGCGAACCTGTCACAGCGGGTCGGCGTCAAGGGGGCTCAGCAGTAGAAATGGCGAACACCAAGGGTACTTACCGAGTCGTTGACTGCTCTGTCCGCGAAGAATAGGGACTTCTCTGGCCAGGACGTCGCAGGCTTCCTATGGAACTAAAGGCCCATTCATGAGCCTGTGGTGACTTCACCCGCACCTGCAGCGGGAGTGGCGGCAGGGTAGGCAGGCGGATGGGTACCAGAAGCTGCTTGCACCTCCATGCGGCCAACCGAGAAAGGCAGCCCTCTTATAGACACGGCGGAACTCCTACTGCACCTAAGCAATTGAGGCCGCTGCTGGGTCGACATGTCAGCAACTGTTCACATTCAGCACATGGCTTAGGCTGGCAGCCCAACAGGAGAAGATGCGAATTGAATGGGCCACTGGACTGTATCTTTGTTACACTGCCCCGGGTGTCTTTCCCCAGCTTCTCGGCGCTTCTACCTCCAGACTGTAGGCTCTGCCTTTGGGGCCTAAGCCATCAAAGACCCCTTTAAACGCCTCGTCTTGCAGCCACTTTCAGGACGCAGGCTTTGCTTTTGGGTTTAGGGTGACACCGGTCCTGCTGGACCTGTTTACACATTGTTGCAGCTGCATCTGCACAAGCTGCCGGGTGCTCTAAATGTGACCTTGGCAGGAAAGCCTTGGGGGCAAGCGGTGGGAGTTCGGTACCGGACCCTACAACCAAGAATGTCCCAATCGCTGCTTCGTCACTGGCCTTTCACCGGCAGCTGCGTGGGTTCCCCAACCTCATCTTGCGATTTTCTAAAGTACAGTGTGGAATGAGTTTGGTGGTATCATCCGAATCTCTGTGAGTAGCTTGTGCCAACCTGGCATTGGCAGTCCCGTCGCTCGCGTCACTTTGAAGTACCACCACAATTTCAGTCGTCCATAGCGCGAAATGGCACTTTTAATGAGCGACTCGTTGTAACTAAGCAGCCCCTAGGCCCTAGGCAGATAGGCGGGATGCTCGAAATACTGCAGGTGGTTCTCAGCCTAGGGAATAGAAACCATAAACTTCGCAGACATGGGTGGTTGGTGGGCTGACCACTGGGCTCCAAATACACCCTTGAGTCTTTGTTAAGGATAGAAAAAGTGGAGGTAGATTGTGGAGTGATAAAACGTGAAACCAAACAAGCAGTGCTTTAAATGGAAAAATAGAAGTGCAGGTACTCTGTGCCAGAGTACCTGCTTGTTCGTGAGAAGTGCCGGTACTCTCCAATTAAAAGTATTACGTTTTTCTTGAGATGTGCCGGTACTCTCCCTCTCAAAATAAAAAAGTGTCGGTACTCAGTACCGGACAGTACCGGCCCATTTAAAGCACTGCAAACAAGTAAATTATAAGAACTATTACGATCTCTTTAGGAGTTACCATATGGAGTTGATGGCTGATGTGCAGCGAGTATTTCCTAAAAACCTAGGAAGAGTAAATTATATAGTTTCCTATCACCAAACATGTTCGTGTAAATTTTGTTTCCTGTCACAAAAGATTCTGGTCCCAAAACTGTGAAACACTCTTCCTCTTAATATAACTTTCAACTCAAATCTGCTCCAATTGAGGTGGAAAATCAAAACCTGGTTATTTGTTCAAAAGATATATGGCTTGATGTACGGTTTGGCGGCCAGTACTCTGCCCGCAGCGTGGTAGAGGATGTTACATCTGCTACTCTAATAGACTACTGACTGCCAAATTTAGATTGAAAGGAACTGCCATAATTATTTTCAGCGCTCAAAAAGTTAGTGGATGCTCACTGTCAGTTTTGACTGCGGATCACTAAACTTGAATCATTCTTTTGTTTTTCAAAAACAAACTCACAAAGCCGGAGTTTTTTTTGTTGAAAAAAAAAAAAAAAACGAAATCAACCCATACGTTCTGGGTTTTTGTCCTTGAGTGCGGGGTCATTTTTTTTTTCTACCCCTCACCTCCTGTTTGTTCTTGACGGTGACAGACAGGAAAAAAGAGATTACACTGACTACGGGGCTCTGTCTGCCCCGTAGCCTGTCAGCCAATCGGAGGAAGTTTCCTTCAACAAAACATTTAAGGTCTTCCTGTTTCTAAGTAAGCCTGGAGGACCGAGAGTTTGATGGATAGGGTAGTCCGTTGTGTTTGCAACAGAGAACCCCATCCTGCAAACTCTAACTCTGGCCCATTGTTTTCTTCTATTTATATGAATAGTCCGGATAGTTCAGTCACCCTAGGCACAATTCTTATGGTGTATATTCTGTACTTCAAAATATACTTTTCAAATTGAATAGATGAAAAAGAAGGCCAGAAAGAGGTATGATGATTTGGAAGAAGGTGGGTCTCAGGTGGAACACCCTATGGTCGGTTAAGCATGAAGAAGCCTTAGGAATGGGAATAAGAGAAGATTAAATTACATTAGATTTTCAACATTTTGTCATCATCTGGCATTATGGCACCAAGGGGAAGTACTGTGAAAAGAAAGTCTTAATTGAAAATATCCTGTTTATTCAAGACCACTGTAAAGACTGCATGGTAGAATGCTGCTTCAGAGAGGTCATGCAAACTGGTTTGAGCCCATGAGAGGTGCTGGTGTACGAATGTTTTCATTGGTTGCTGAGAGAGAACCAATAGAATGTTGGGAGTGTGTCAGTGCTGATGGGGGTTAAAAGCTGCCAGGAAACAATCCCAGACATTTCTTCCACCGGATCAACTCCACTCTTCGTGATGCTAAAGTGGATGACCAGATTGACCCTGGACTTCAGGAGTCCTTTAAACACCTGGTGGTGGGAAGGGGCTGGGATAGAGGCCATCCAGACAGCTGCACTGTAGATGGTGGTGCTGGGGGCGTAGCTTGGTCAATATGATTGGGGGGTAGCTTGAGATTTTGCAACAATCACGCTGGGACAACTTGTTAAAACACGTTATCTGAGAAGCAGGACTTGAGGGAGGCTTGAGGGGCAATGGGAAGAGACAAGAATGTAGATTGTTAGGGATACTTAATACACAATATTTTTCAAAGACATCAAAATTTTTAAAGATCTTTAAAACAGACAAGAGTGAGTGTGTGTGCTTTTATCAGTGTGGGCTTGTAAAAATCCCAGGTGAAAACTGACAGACACTCACATTAGTCGACTGAAAGCACTTGTAACCAACTATTTACTACAGGATACATTTTTTAGGGGGGTGTAACACCCCAAACATCCCCATGGAGCAACGCCCGCCCCTAGGTGGTGCATTGAGACACACTCTGAGTAGGAACACTTAAGAATGTTGGTGGCCTCTGAGCCTATGCAATGTAACTGAGTCATATAGGTTCTATTGAATATTGAAAATATCCACTCAATCCCAGTGACATAGAACAGGGCTGTCCAATAGAGGTCAAAGTGGACCAAATCTAGGTCATGTGTGTAGGATAACTATTGACTATACTTTATTTTCATTAAAATTCGTATTTATTTATTCAGGCTTTTTAAATAATTTAATATTGAGCTGCTTTACCCCTTAGAGCAGTGATCTCCAAACTTTTTAATGTCGCGCCCCCCTCGAATTGAAAAATAAAAATCATTGGGCCCCCCTCATTATTTTTCACAATTATTTTATAACGGTGGCAATGTGTAAATATGTCTATACCTATTTAAACATTACAGTTAAGCATGGTTACCTTTTTTTAAATGCATTAACATGCTTCTGTTTTAAACAAAGGCCTTTTATATGTATAATGCAGCTTTTGGCCAGAGTATGGCGCACCCCCCGGGATCACTTGAGGCCCCTTTGGGGGACCCACCCCCCTCTTTGAAGACCTCTGTCTCAGAGCGTCAGAGCAGTTTACAGAGGCAATTTATCAAGTGGCAAAGTCTAAGAAATACATTTGTGCATGAACAACTACAATTGGAAAATAAGAGAGAACAATAATAAGTAATAGGAAGGATACAGAGTTTACTATATGGAAAGGTATATAGTCCATTCAGAGAGAGGGGACAAGTGTCTTAACTATGCATGAGCAGCAGGGGTGGCTTCTTCGCAATGGCGAAAGAGCGTCCCCCCCCCCCGGCTAAGCCAGGAGCTGAAAGATAAAACAATATTTCTTCATTGTTTTATCTTTCAGCTGCTGGCTCATGTGAAGCGAGGGGCGGGGCTGGGTCATGGGAGGTAAGAGAAGGAGAGAGTGCACCTAAGTGTGCGTGTGTGTTTTGCTGGGCTGTCTTAGGCCAGCCAAACACACATGCGCACTTAGGTTTTTCCAGCCCAGCTCTGTTGGACAGCTGGGCTGGAGAAACTGCACAACCCCTAGGGTTGTGTCTGAGCGGCAGTCCAAACTGCTCAGACCAATCATGACACTACTTTCATGCTTGGTTTAGCATGAAAGCAGTGCCAGGATTGCTGGGGAACCTGTGCTCGTATCCCATTGAATGCTGGGACACAAGAAGAGGATCAAGGTGGCAGGTGGCAGCAGCAGCATTGGGAAGAGGTAAGTTTTTAAAATGATTTTTTTATTCCCCCACACCCGCCCATCTCCTTGAAATATGCAGCAGCTGCTGCTCATGAGCAGCAGCAGTCAGAAACGCTTAGCATTGGAATGATGTAGTGTGTAACAATGAGAGGAACGGAGTTGATTAGAGACACTGGTAAAACTAAAGAGGAAGGGAACAACAGGTACCGTATGCACAGGAATCCGAAGTATTCGTTCAAAAAGGGAGAAAGAGGTGCATGTTTAAGGGCCAGATGTACAAAGCATTTTTCCTTCACAAACGGCCTGATTCGCAGGCCATTTGCGATCGACAAAATGCTTTTTCCAATGTGCACAATGCAAAATACGATTCTGTAACTTGTCACCAAATCGAAATTTGTATTTGCAATTCGAGATTTGGAGGGAGCGTGTTTTGGGAAACCCTTTCAAATACCGAATTAGTATGGTATGTATTTCTTGTTTGTGACCTAATTCCTATTGCAAAAGAGTAATACTTTATCATCATTTTAAAAGTCCAGGAAACACATTTGCAAATTGGATGAGGTCTCCTTAGGTCTCCTTCCCCTTTGAGAATATTGAAAAAATACTTTCTAAGAGCAGGCAGTGTTTTCACAGACCATTGTCTACTCTTTAAAAATAAAGCTTCAAAGTTTCATTTTTTTCTTTTTAATTGCATCCTATTTTTCCTTTAAGGATAAAGGGTGCATTTAAAAAATAAAACATAAAAAGACTACTTTATTAAAAAGCAATTACAGGCATGGTGGTCTGCTGACCTCAGCAGGCCACTATCCATGTGATGGCTATGATTCCTAATGGATAGCAATTTGCAACCTACCTCATTCAATATTCATGAGGTAGCTCGATTTGCAACCTACTAGGAATCTCAAATTAAGAAAGAAACATTTCATACATTTAGAATAGATTACCAAATAACGACTCAGAAACATCGCTATTTGGGAATCGTTATTCTAAAGGTTGGTACATCTGGCCCTAAATATTTAAGCACAGGTTAGATAGTAGATTTCTGAGCTTCATCTGGAAAACGCCAACGTCTTATAGATGCCTGATGTCCTGTGGGAGAGATTTCCATAAAAGGGTGGGGCGGAAGAGGCACCATCGGACAAGAATTTTGGTGCAGCTGAGGTGGATTCGAATTCCTTGATTTGGGGAGTGAGGACTCTTTTCTCCTTATAGTGTTTGTTTCCCCAGCGATAAGAAGGCAGGAGTGACAGTAGGTGGCCTGTTGAAGTTTTAGAAATCAAAACTTCATACAGTTAAAATGTAATCTTTGCTTCCAAAAGGTACCTGGTGAAGGTGTCAACACCAGAGGTATGTTGGCATCTGCGGTCAGTTGTGCAGCATGGGCCCGACTCTTTTGGACTGACGTTGGTCCACCCTGACCGAGGGTGGTTGCATTGTGACAGGCAATGCAGGATGCACATGTGATGGCAGTCTCATCCCCCTGCATGTTTGGAGCCAGATAATTTAGTAAGCACTAACCACAAGGACACTTACTACACAATAACAGAGTTGAAGCATCTTAACCAACAAGTAAATAGAAGATATCAGCACTCCGTGGACCCACTGTATGGGCTGACGAGATGCCAAGAGTTCAGGTATTGTGTAGACACATTCAAGCTTGAGGACTCAAGAGAAAGTGGGACATCACTGAAGGCAGAAGCTAGATGGCACATGTATTTAAAAACTGCAGGTCTCTTGCAAAGCACAATTTAGACATGTTTACCTTTATAGATGAAAAACAACCGATAGCTGTGTTTCTAACAGAAACATGGCTTAATGAAGCAAGTGGTCCTGACATGATGGAGGCACTGCCTCAAAGGTATGTAATGGCAAGGTGGGACTGGGACCAGCAGAAGGGAGGGGGAATTGCTTTAATTACAAAAAAAGAACCTCTCTGTACATTTGAGGCAATTACAATCCCCAGTAGTGAGAGTTTGACTTGTTCAATGAAGCTGTCTCACAATTTTATCTTCTCTGGGGTATTGATATATCGACCACCAGGGATAGCAACAAAATTCATGAAAGAAGCTCCAGATATTCTGTCAGGAATGAGTCTTCAGAAAGCACGGTTCTAGGTGACCTAAACATCCATGTGGAGAAATTGGAGTGTGTACAGACAATACATTTTGTCCAGAATCTATCAGTTATTCACCTCCCCCAACTGGTGAAACATCCAACCCACGAGAAAGGGCACATCCTAGACCCTATTTTTTTCAAATATAACAGAAAGAAAAGTTGAGAGACCCTAACCAGTAGTTTGATCAGACCATTAGTCAATCCCTTTCTCAATCCCTATAAAATGAAAGCAGGCTTCCAGCACTGAACAGTCCAAAGCCTTGCAACAATGGTCAAAACTAGATAAAAATAGCTGGGAATATTTATTTATTGTTTTATTTTACAGCTGCTGGCTCAGCCAGCAGCATGTGCAGAGAGGGGCGGGGCTGGGCCATGGGAGGTGGGAGAGGGGAGGAGGAGAGAATGCAGCCAAGTGCACGTGTGTTTGGCCGTCTGTCTTAGGCCGGCCAAACACACATGTGCACTTAGGTTTCTCCAACCCGGCTGCATTGGGGAAACTGCACAGACCCCAGGGTTGTGTCTGAGCAGCAGTCCAAGCCGCTCAGACCAATCGTGATGCTGCTTTCTTCCTAGGTTTAGCATGAAAGCAACACCAAGATTGCTGGGGAGCCTGTGCTGGTGTCCCAGTGAATGCTGGGACACCAGAAGAGAAGAGGAGTGTGAGGCAGACAGTGGCGTCCGTGAAGGAAAGTTTAAAAAAAATATATATTATCATTTTAAAAAAAATTCCCCATCTGCATCCCCATACCCCGACCCTCCCCTTGAGATTTCCGTCAGCCGCTGCTGAAAACATCTCTAAAGAAATATCACCACCAAATTATCTCATAGAAAGGATCAAACAATTGGGGAACTCTTCTAAAGAGATACGTTTTATACACACAAAACCACAGACATTCAGCAGTTATGGTTATACTTATCTCAAGAAACTATAACTTGTGCCCTAAGGTAACTATAACTCACACCCTCACCATGCACTGCTAATTACCCCACATATTACATCATTCATGACATCTTCTATCACATCATTGATAATAGCACTGCAACACTTGTAGTGAAAGTATTGATGAGAAGACTGTGTTTGGTGGGGGCGCAAGTAATAATGACCTTAGGGCACGAGTTATAGTTTCTTGAGATAAGTATAACTATAACTGCTGAATTTCTATGGTTTTGTGTGTGAAATCTGAACCTAACTATAATGTCCATGTAACCTTTTTTGTGACAAAAAATATATACATACATATTTATGTATACATTTATGCATGTATGAATGCATGCACACATTTACAAGACAACACATAAACTGGGACAGGCCAGACATAGAAGTAATACTATAGGCTTAAGTCCTACTTTTATTTCTGTCCTATCTCGTTTTTCAAATTCTGGTCAACCTAGTGGAGGCGAGTGTGCAAAGACTCAGAAGCCTCACTGGTTATCCAGATTAGGTGATGCCGCCAGTGGGCCACTTTCATTTCAACCCAGATGACCCAAATTTCAATAAGTAACTTACTGACTTAACTACACATGTTCCCGTTTTTCGCATAGTGACAAAGGTACTTGCTGGAAAGATCTGTGCTTTATCCAGAAACAGTTTTTATTAATAGTAAGTTAGCACAGAAGCTTAATGTGCCTGCTGCAAAAAAAAAGTGGAACATGCAGATCTCAGATTTGTATTTTATGTAGATAGATCAGTGGGTTATTGCGTTTATCACAGGGGTCCTTTTGTTACTTGCAGTTCATAAGTTACAATCCTTCCACTGCAGCACAGTGAGCTATGAATTAGCATCAAAGCACTGCATACAAAGTGCAAGGCATAGCAAGAGAACCATAAAAATGTTTTCTTAATATTCATTCTAAGCTTGATAAAAAATATTCTTTGGGTTATTATAAAGTCTTAACAGTAGTGAGTAATAGCTTATTATACACCACTGGTTGTATTAAAAGCAAGCATTGCAAAGCCAATACGTGAAATCCATGCATGCTATAGGCTTTGTCAATATTGCTGTGCTGCATGGCTGAAATTGGAGAAAAAAACACTGATGCAGCCAATGGTGTCCTCTTCATTGTGCTTTATTGTTATGGCGGCGGTTGAGGGGCAACAAGGACAATGGAAGGAGGACAGGAGGGGCAAGCAAAAAGACAGAAAATAGTGGAAGGCAAGCAACAAGATGGGGTGGACAAGAGCAATAACATTGAGGGTGGGAGGGGGCAAGCAACAGTACAGACAGCAGCAGGGGGTAAGCAGCAACATGGAGGATGGAAAGGGTCAAGCAGCAACACTGACAGCGGGTGGGGTAAGTAAACAACACAGAGAGAGCTGGGGCAAGTAACAACATGGACAGCTGTAGGGGGCAAGCAACAACAGCAAGGAGACAAAAGCACATGGGTAAAGGAGCGACACAGAGGAAGAGAATCACAGGAGTAAGACATAGGGCCTCATTACGAGTTTGGTGGTCAGAAGAGTTGACCGCCAAGCTCGTGGAGAGCGGTGGCACCCTCCCCAACCGTATTACAATGTTCCCACCGGGTTGACTTGTGGGAACATTGCATTACGCCATTCCCACCAGGCTGACTGATGGGAACAGTGCTACGGTATTGGTCTCAGCTCCCTTAAGGGAGCCAAGGCCAATACTTAGGGCACCAGCTCCAAAGCAGACAGTGCGCATTTCGATGGTGCTGGGCAGGGGGGCCGCTGGCACTGGCTTTCTGCTGTCCTTTCCATTGCAGTCATGGAAAGGATGGCAAAAAGCTGAGTTGTAATTAGCACGGCGGTACTGAGTTCAGTGCAGCAGTCACTCAGTACAACTCAGACCGCCATCAGCCCATTGGGAATGATGATCCTGGCGGTGATGGCAGTTCCCTGGTGAGTCCGCCTGCCAGGGTTGTAATGTGGCAGTCGGATTGCCTGGAGTGTGGCAGTCAGACCGTCACCGCGAGTGTGGTGGCCTTTGGACCGGCGCACTTGTAATGAGGCCCATACTGTCTTATGGAGTGCTTGAACAAAAAAGAAAGCATGGTTTCGAAAGTTTGAGCAATTGAAGGACACAAGTGCTTGGTCATCCTTCAGGGGAGGAATAAACACAAGGAGTAAGGGAAGCAGGACATGCTGACCAAAGAGAAGGAAGCAAATGAGAATGACGATGAAGCCAACCAATGGTAACCAATTGGCGAGCTCTAGGCCTATTCAAAGTTAACAAAATATCTCACAACAGAGCAAGCTCTGTCTCAAGTGAGACCCAAAAAAGTGCTAAAAACAAAGCAGAGCTGCCAGAGAAAATGAGAGCTATTATTCTCTGAAGTCCCTTTTTGTGAGTCATCAAGAGTAGACATTCCAGAGCCTTTTTTTTGTCATTGTAGGTATTTTTCCCAGAGAGCCTGAACTAACTCCTTTTCCCTTTGTGTTCAATTTGTGACTTATGTGATAATCTGGGTCAAAGACACAGTTGATTGGGAGCGGGCATCTATCTACATTGTACAAGGTGTTGAAACTGCTATAAATACTCAGGTTTAACATCTGGAGTACTTCTACTCTTGGCCAATAATACTTACCCTGCACGTTTTAAAATGACTCATTTACCCTACATTTCGCCAAAAATGGAATGCCTGATATTAGCCAAGCAATGTTTTGTGAAAGGTTGCCCTCCTTAAATGTGGGACCTGTTTTTTGGGCTGCCCGGGCCTATTTTTGGTCGATCTGACCCTGTCTTCCCACTCTGGAAGATGGTTGTCTGATCCTTAGTCATGTGGTTTTAGACACCTTTGTCTCTCCTGGTGTTACCATAAGACATCACTGCCTCCCCTGCTGCCAGACAGGCATGTACCCTCATCACACCTCTTTCACGTACAAAGTGGTGAAAAGCTGGTATCACTTTATTGGAAAGGACACTCACCTCCCAGACAGTCCTGGGTGACCTGTGATCCATGTTTATTGAAAATCAATACAAATACTCATTTTACAACCTTGGGCAAAACGTTTTCCCTCCACCGTAAATTAAAATCTGTGAGACATCATTCCACTACATATATGCATATGATTGCTTGGCTCCGCTTCTGGGGAAGTACACCACCATTCATGCAGGACACCTAATGCCATTTCTATTATTAAGAAAGGTAAATTAAGCTGCCATTTTGGGGTCCTGTTCCCTGTCTATCTCCAACAATGGATGCCACACGCTGTCCTTCTCTCAGATGGCCTTGCCTTGCTACAATACCAATTCTAATTCCAAACCATTTATAGAGCACATGGGTACCCGAATTTGGGTTTCACAGTGCTGAACGAAAGGGTAGAGTGAGAGACCTAACCAGAAAATTCAGGGAAAATGAAGATCTTTTTCTGAAACTCAAGTGGTTGTTGTCCTCTTGCAGACTTATGGTTAATGCAGTTCACATTGTGGGTGCCAGGTTCATAAATGGCCTCCCCCTCACTTCTTGGTCTTTGAATTTTTTGAATAATCAGCAGCTCTTGCTTGTTGGACCTCGAATCCCTATTCGCCTTATAGGGCATTGTCACATGTTGCAGGAAAGTAGGGCCTACTCTGTGCTTTGCCTGGTGCAAAATGGAGAGTGCCTAAATTTTACTCTGCACTTTGTGTGTATAAAATCTGAACCTAACTATAACATCCCTGTAACTTTTGTTTTTTTAGGGAAGCTCTGAGGTTTTTTTTAATTCTATTTCCTAACTATAATAATGTCCCTGTAACCTTTGCTTTTTTCCAATGAATTACTAAGGTTTTTTTTCACATAAAGTAATACTTAACTACCATACATTAAACCAAACACTGCCGTACACAGCCTTTGGCAGTGCATGGTGGGGGTTTGGCCGCAGGTGTTACGACTTGGTCGTCCCATTTCTAGGGGGCGCTGTAAGGGGACTGTCAGAAGCCTGGGAATCACCTTGAACACCTATCTAGAGTCCCTTGCTGACTCCTGTTTGTTTCTCTTTTCTCCATGGTACACTTGTGTAGGACTACATTTGCTTCTTGGGACTGCAAATCCCATAATGCACAGCTTGGTAGTCAGGAAAACCCGGATTCTGTTTCCCATAGTTTTCAATGGGAGAAGTCCAGTTGCTCCTTTTCACTGGATCCTCTCCTCCAGGACTTGCAAGTGTCCGAAACCACACACACCTGAAACCTCTCCTGTGCAGCCTAGCTTGGAACTGCTTATAAGCAGCCATTTCCTCAAGCTCCCCGTCGTGCATTGGACTTCAATTCCTTTGTGTTACAGACCCCTTGTCGGATGGTGTGCCAGTTTTGTTCCTGTTCTGTTCCAGCCTGATCCTGTTTCCTGTTTCTCTGCCCTGCTCCTGATTGTTCCAGCCAGAGTCGGCTCCCTACTTCTTAGCCTTGTACCTGTTTGTTTCTTCCAAAGCCTGCTCCCTGTTTCTCTGCCCTGCTCCTGCCTTGTTTCAGCCTGAACCTTCTCTCTGTTTCCCAGTCCTGTTTACTGCTCATTTCCTACTCCCTGTATTCCAGTCCTGTCCTTGCCTGTTCCAGCCAGAGCCTGTTCTCAGTTTCCCAGTCCTGTCTCTGTCTGTCCCAGCCAGAAGTTTGCGCCCTGTTTTCAAGTCCTAGACCCGCCTTTGCTTCAGCCTGAGCCTGTTCCTAGTTCTTGCCTCTGCCTCTTTGTTTGTTCCCTTCTGTTTCTGTTTCTTCTTGGTTCTTTGTGTCTGGTAAGTGTTCTATCAGTCTTCACCAGTGTATACGTATCCTCCTGTGCACTGGGGTTGGCTCCTGGTTTCCAGGAGGCAATTCCAGCCCCCATCCTTGTCCAGTGTTATACGTTGTATTTCGTGCCTAACAGTGACAGTGTGCTATTGCTGTTTTCTCAGGAATCGCCACTGTGTTTCCAGCTGGACCCACAAGAGCGTGTCCTGTGTATGTAAGTACTAACCTTGTTTGTGCTCTAGGGTCCAGAGACAGAATCACTTCTGCTGCCTCCTTTCTATGGGGCTGGCAGGGTGACTATCTGTAAGAGCAAACTGCACAGAGGCATTGAGATTCCCTGTCACTGTGGGAGGTTCTGCGCCTTACTCTGTGTACAAGAGTCCTGATCAGACCCGTCCGAAACCGTGACAGCAGGGCGACCAACCCACCACATGCACCCAATCCCACCCTGTGGGTATGTGAGAGGGTGTGTGAGTGGCCGTATGGATGTTTGACTGACCGTGTGAGAGGTTATGTGGTTGTATGAGTGGATGTGTGAATGGATGTGTGAGTGGCTTTGTGGGTCTGTGATGGGATGTGGTAGCGGTTTTGTGGGTCTATGAGTGAGTGAGTGTGTGTATGAGTAGTTGTGTGGGTTTGCAAGTGGGTGGGTCGGTGAATGGATGTATAGGTCTGTGAGTGGGTGTGTGAGTGGTTGTGTGAGTGGCTGTGTGGGTCTGTGACTGGGTGTGGTAGTCGTTTTGCATGTCTGGGAGTGGGTGTGCGTGACAAAGTGTGTACGTGGGTCTGTGAGTGGGTGTATTTTTTTTTTTTTAATTGGGGTCTGGATTTGTCCCAGATTCATACGGGGGGGGCATGTTGAGTGCTGCAGAGGATCTGTGAATCCTTGTGCCTCCCCAAAAAAAGATTTTTGGGCAATTTCTTGCCCATGAGGGGTCCCTATGCGGTCAGGATACCTCTATCTTGACCTCTTATATCCTATTTAATGTTTATTCCCCTGACACCCACCCCCCAGGAACCGTGGGTCAATTGACAAATTGGCGGCTGCAACTTTTCTCTCAGGTTGCGGCCAGCCAATCACGGTATTGCTGTTGGTGCATGGATCCACAGCGGTGGATCTATGTCTCTAGATATACAATCTTTTTTCTTGAATAACTTCAAAACTACTGAACAGATTTACACCAAATTACAAAAAGAGATCTTTCTGAACAAAGATCTAGCTTTCTGCCAAATTTGGTGTAATTCCGTTCAGCGGTTTTGACTGTAGTTGTATCTAAAATCCCTAAGTGAAATTGTATGGAAAAAACGTGTTTGGGACACCCCCTTTTTCTCAGACCCCGCTTGATGAATCCCCCTGAAACTTTCCAGATGGTAGCAGAAGTGAGTGGCAAACGAGTTTTGAAAATTTCTTGACAATTTGTCAAACAGCGGCAAAGTCATTCGCAAAATAAAAAATGCTTTTCCTATGGAAACTATGTGCTAATTATAACTACCTACGGGTGACCGCCACTGAAAAAAACAAAGGTTACAGGCACATTATAGTCAGGAAATGGAATTTCAAAAAATCATAGCAATTCACCTAAAAAAAATTAAGAATACAAGGGCATTATAGTTAGGCTCAAATTTTCAACGTACAAAACCATAGAAATTCAGCAGTTAAAATTCTTCCAAGTAACTACAACTTGTGTCCTAAGGTAACTATAACTCATGCCCTTGCCATGCACAGTTTTTTAATGAATAATTTGACATCAAATGTAACAGTGATATTATCAATGATGTGATAAAAGATGCCATGAGTGTTGTAATATCTGGAGTAATTAGCAGTAGCATGGTGAGGACATAAGTTATAGTTACTTGGCATAACACTGATTATACCTGCTGAATTCACGAGCCTAACTATAACCTCCCTGTAACCTTTTGTTTTTTAAGTAAATATATATACACACACACATTTAAAAGGCTATATTTACTAACATTAGCCATGGCAGGACCTCCATCCTGAGGTCTCACTGCCCTCCTCTCCTCTCTGTCTGCTCTCTGCATGGAGCATGCAGCCGACCTGCCCTGCAGGAAAGAAAAAGTTACATTATTTTATATTTCGGAGGGCCCCAGCGGTGGTTTGAAGGGTTGCTTGACCTACCACAAACCGGGACTGTCCTCTGGAAACCAAGACTGTCCAGTGAAATCCGGGACGTCTGGTCACCCTCGACAGCCTGGCAGAGAGGAGACGTCAGGTAAAACAGCTTGCTTCTGGACTGGGCTGTCCTATTGGGGCTGAGGTGAGAACAGGCCCGAGAGAGAAAGCAACACCTGGCCTCTCGGCGAGACTTCGTGTCTGGTTAAGATGGCCCAACTACACCCACAAAACCGGCCTCTCTAGGACGCCGCTGCAAGGTATCGCGAGTCCGCCTTTAAGCACAGCACTCGTTCCTGCAGCCCACCTGCACATGCCAGCTCTGTATAAAACAGTGGTCTGGGCGGCTAGGTTGGGTAGCTAGGAGGACATTGTGGGCGGTTGCCAAGAAACCGACCCAGTTCTTGCTGGCAGTCTGCCACCGGCCCATTGTCCGGCAGTCGATTGCCCCTTTTGCCAATCCAACCCTGTGGGGGCGCCAAACCATAGGTTAAAAGCTGATTATCCACAATGGGGAAAGAGCGCGACTACATCTTCGGGTTATGAAACACCTCTCTTTATTGTGCGCACTGTTTTGTCATTATGACAGTAGAAGTGTTGTTAATACTGCACGGGTCTGGGTCTAAGAAGTATGTAACGAATTCTGCAACTTTGGATCTTTCGATGTGGACACTGGCAGCTGAGGCGAGCTGTGCTGCTGCCAGACGTGGGGTGCCACCTTGGAGGATAAATAAACCCCTTTTTACAGCGCCTCTTTGAACAGCCATCAGCTAGTGATGTCATTACACCATGACAGCATTGCGTGGCGGAAGGCCTGCTGTGGGCCCCTTTGCTCTCGCTCTCATGCGTCGCAGTGATGAAAAATGCGCGGTTTCTCTGCACAGGAATTCTTTCTCTCAAAAGGTAGACATGTCGGGCCTGTTTTTTTTTTTCTTGGCGTCGGTTATTGCTGTGTATTTTGGCACGGGGTGGCCATACGTGTAATGTGTGGAATGTTATGACCCGGCGGGTACATATACATCAGTGTGCACTGTACACCCTCAGCCGGTTGCCCTAACTTTGAACTATCGCTCCCGGGGCCTCTGGGAAACGTTGGCTTGTAGGGTGCTGATCCTAACTGCCTAATGGCCGGTGTGTTGAGAAAGAACGTTGACAAAACCACGCCTCTTCGCCTCAAAATGGGGTTAGAGAAGCTCTGTGAAAAGCCGATAGAGTTGGCAAATGTCCGTTACAATTCATACACAACGCCTATACTCGGACCTCCATCAGATTATTGTAATAGTAATTATATAGCGCCTACTACCCCTGACGAGGCTTTGAAGCGCTTTATGCTGGGCAGCACACGCTGCTCCTTTAGGCATCATACGTTTGCAAGGTTATGACTTTGAGTGGAAGGAGGAGAGGTTGTGACCTTGTAAATTAGTTGTGGGCTGTCTCCACAACAGTAATAGACATTAAAGGGAACATATATGGTAGAATAGGTTGTGCTCAGAGAGAGGAGGCATGCAGAGGATGGAAAGGAAGGAGAGGGCTGTTTAAAGAAGAAAAAGGAGAGTCGACTATCAGAAGTTTTAATTAAAAGTTCAGTTTTTCATGACCCACTTTAGGGATGTACGGATTATTTTGAGACTACATACAACTTCGGGATGCAAGAATGAAGAAAGAAACATTATAGGCACTATACATTATTTGATTGTTCTACGTTAGTTATTTTTGATAGGTGCTAGAAGGTGCTAGAATCAGGCAAACCATCTGTCAGCTGCTGGGCAAGTGCTAGACCACCACTCCATCCAGGTCAATTGATCAACTCAAGGGTTGGAAGTGAAGAATAATAGCTGGCACAGATGTGAGGAAATATAAAGACCTTTAGACTGTACTGAGAGGAAACATTAACTTCAAGATCATAGCAGCATATTAAAATACATAGGCGAATGGTGCATGCATTGAAAAGGAGATTCCCCGTATGATGGAGCAGATATCTTCAGGCCTTCATCTTCAAGTTTGGCTCAAGATATTAATTACAAAGCAGAGTAGGGTCCATTTGAATGGCTCGGGTTTGCACTGGAGGGTGAGGACAGCTTCACAGACAGTGGAAGTGTATTGCCCACATTGCAGTGGCTGGAGGGTGGAGCTGCAGACACTGGTGTGAGTGTGAGAATGGTGATTGGGCTTCCTTTACAAATTCAATTGAAGTATTTGTCAGCAAAGGGCTGCATCCTAGAGATACCGAAGAACTGCCATTTGATTTATGGTAGAGGGCAGGGTGGGGGTGCAGATTCTGTGTGCAGGTTAAGGGACCTTTCACATGAGGCCCAGCCTTTTCTCTTTCTGGATCAGACTTTCAATGCAAAAACCTCACATCTTTTAAGCATTTGTTGAGGGTGTTCATGGCAGGAGACTATCCTTTTGTGAGGGGCATCGCTATGCAAACTATGTGCCTGGAGAGCAGCCTGCATCCTGTAATCCAGCAGCTCTTATAATACCCATCTGATTATAATACCCATATCACTCATATGGGTTGGTGTATGCAAGCTCATGGTCCGTTTTCCCTTCATTAGTCACCCCTTAAAACAACAAGTATTCTACACACGGCAAGTGGTGAGTCTGAGTAAAGGGTGGATGGAGTGCTCTCACCTGCTTGGGTCCCTCTGTACAAACCAGACAAGAACCTCAGCCAGCATTGTACAAGAGCAGAAATTACTCTGTGCAATGCAATCAGTATAAAGAATTTACAGCAGCACATAAATAATTTTACAGTCCAAACTTCATATTTTCAAATGAAGTAAATGGTGACAAAAACATCAAATTGAATAAAAAAGATCTTTTAAACACAAATAAACAAAATATCCACTGGGGGCACTTTGCACTCACAGAACTGCATATGGCTATTGGTGCCTAACTTTTTCCATTCCTACTTTGATAGTCACGCGGGCACACAGAGTCCTATGTTCATAAGACTGCAAGTGAAAGTTTCCATGTTTTGGGGGGAGGAGGCTTAAATACTGGCTTCCCTGTAAAAGTCTGAGACTTTATGTGGAGCACTTTGAGCAGCAAGCTGAAAGTTGGTCACCGTGGACTAACGTAACCAACGCGAAGCTTTAACTCGGTGGCCCTGCACCTTTTGGAGAAGAGATCTTGCTGTACCAAGCAAATGTGTCTGAAACGCCAACCCTTATGGTTTCACAAAGGTAACTCAGAGGTTTTAGTCAAATCCAGCTCTGAGTTGAGTGTGCTGTGTAAGTTTGGTGTGGTGGCCCTGGATATGCGGTGGCTATGGTTGATGTAGTGCACGGGTTAGGGAAAAGTGTAAAATAGTACCAAGTGTTGCTGTAGGATATTGGCCAGGGGTGGTCCAGTGGCCAGGGATGGTCCAGTGGCCAGGGATTCCTTAATAAAATGCCAAAGGATGGTGCAGTAAAGTCATCAGCTCAATGTGGTGAAGTAATTGTGGCTGGCATTGACCAGAGATTGTCTAATTTGGTGCCCACTCAGTGCCGTGCTCTGTCTTGCTTTAATGCAGTGCCCAATGCCAGCCTCGTGCAGTGTGCTCAAGGATGGACTCTCTCATTTGGATAATCCATCCTTGCCTCCAATGCCTAATTTGTGAAAGAAAGTGTGCTGGTGCCCGCAGTTCTGCTAAGAATCTGGTGGCCGGTGCAATTAAACTTTGGCACGGCAAATACCAAGGCTGGTATTCTTTAATTCACTTCCAAACACTCCTTGTCCCTTTATCACACTCTTGCAGATTCCTTCTTTCTACCTCTGTGACAGTTTTACAATTTTTCTCTTCCTCTATCTTTCCAATCTTCCAACCTGTGTGTTTTTATCTCTCTTGCAGTCAGTAAATATCTGGTGCGGAAAAATAAGTGCTGCTCCCCACAAAAAAGTGCCGGTGGTCCCCACCGCCAACTACTGCACTGATGCCTCCCATGTTCACCCACTTCCCACGCTGCTCCCACCTACCTAGAGCCACAATCTCTGTCTGGCGAATGCCACCACAGCCATCCTGATTACATGAGTCCTGGTGGAGACAGTGAAAGTGGGCCACTGAAAGTTGGGCTCCTGGACATGGGCAGCCTTTGTGAAGCAATCGAAGCCCAATTTACCTTAGATAGGGAGAGTTGGAGCAAGGAACTGGCATCTTCCTGATGCTTATGCCTGCAGGTCTGGAGGCACGTTCATAACTTCGATATGCATCAAGGAAAGAAGGACTGTCCTGACCCAGTATATCCCTCAGTTGCCCATCCTTTCAAGGACAATTGTTAGACAACATAATTTCCCTTGATGCTTACAGAATCTAATGAGCCCATTGTATCTTTATGGGCAACAACAACCTAATCTAAGCTACCTGTCCAGGCACAGCCTTCAAGAAGCCATGCTTAGACATCACGTCCTCTGTGGCCCTTGTACAGTGGGTTCATTTTTAACTGTCCACGTTCAATTACCTTTCCCTCAGCCAGTCAGCATTCGAGCAG
Source organism: Pleurodeles waltl (assembly GCF_031143425.1). Lineage (NCBI taxonomy): Eukaryota > Metazoa > Chordata > Amphibia > Caudata > Salamandridae > Pleurodeles > Pleurodeles waltl. Next base: position 543,943,875 of record NC_090440.1, on the reverse strand, counting down.
AAGCAAAATCAACTCAAGCCGCATCATACTCTGGTGCGGTGTGGTGCCATTCGTGCTGATTTTTCGTTGCTGAACAAACTTTTGGCTTAAATATCAATGCGAGCAGTGCGAAGTGTCAATTTCCGCCCGTTCGCAGTACTCTGCGGAATGTCACAGAGTTTGATGTAAATCCTTGGAGCGAAACTTGGTGACTTCTGTCCTCCCCTACTCAGAACCCTGGATTCCAGTACCACTGAACCTTGTATACTAATTGTAACTATTTCCAGGGCTTAATTTGAGCTGGTGGTTGCCAGTGCTCAACACCAGCATTTATTTTGTGTTTGTGTTCAAGTATGTCGGTTAGACAGGAAGTACAGCTGTGTGTGCCTGTGCCTACGAGGGTATTAACAAGTGCTTTAAATGGGCAGATACTGCCCAGTACTGAGTACCTGTACTTCTGTAGTTTAAAGGGGTGAGTACCAGCACTTCTCAGGAGCAAACAGGTCCTCTAAGTAATGAGAATCTGTACTTCTATATTTCCATTTAAAGCACTGGTGTTAACGCCTAGCTGTAGGGGACATCCCCACATCTCATGGCCACCACTGGCACCTGGGGAATACCATTGTGAAGAATGGGGATACATGATATCTGGGGATCACCCCTGACTTTAGGTGGCCATCCTGATATGATGGCCATTTCTGGATTATACTTGTCATCTAATGGCTTCCCCCAGAATAGGATGTGCTTCCATGGCATAAGGTTGGGTGGGGTCCCTAGCTTACCTGGCATCTGGTGCCCACCCCAGTCAACGGGTGACTCTCCTGCATACACTGGCATGTCAGGGGTCTAAGGTATGGACAGAAGAGACTGGGTGGAAACTTAGGTTATGAGGCTATATGACTTGCTTTGTAATTGGAGTCATCTAATGAAAAAGCAGCTTAAGTGCTGCCAGAACTGTCACGTCGGACCCGAGGGGGCGAGGCACAGTAACGAACGTCCACCCGTGCAAAGGACATAGGAAATTGGCATTACTTGAACGTGGTAGCCCGGGACTGGCACGGACAGAGAGGCCAAGAGCTGCACACAAGTGCGCAGTACAGCCGGGAGTGGCTGACCACTATGATAGGTACGTAATGTTTGGATATTAACACAAATGTCATCACGCAATAAAAGTATGCCAGATGTTGATATTACAGAGAAAAAAACATTAGTGGTGTAACGAAACTTGAGCCCCCTTCGCACCCCCCCCCCCCCCACCCCCCAGCACAGTACATGGAGGACCCCCCCTCTCAGGACTCACTCAGGAGGTGTCAGGCCAGTGTATTGTGGCAAAGCCAATAGGTTTCGCGTATGACTCCTATTAACTCTGCAAACTTTTTTTAGTCATGGTGTACAGCATCATGGCTGCGGTGGGACATGGCTAAAAACACACAACAGACGAGATGCTGCATCCTTTTCTAATGACACCCATTCATTCAACACGTATGGGCGCCTCTCTAAAAATATACTTTATTTATAGATCCGAGATGGATCGGGAGATAAAAAAAAAAAGTAGCACAAAGGCGCCTTTTCAAAACATGGAGTGAAACCACTTAATTTTATTTTTTCCTTTAAATATGCATTCTGGGACTTATAGACATTATGGGATAACTGGACCTACAAATGAAAACCTTGAACTGGACCTGAGTAACTTTTCCATTGCAGAAATTATACTGACCGCAGAATCAGGGGCCCCACCTAAACCACCTGGCACTACAGAGAAGACACTTCAATGTACATTCTTCCCAAAAATGAAAACCAGTTGCTGATACTCCCCTCCCACATAGGATAATTACCACCCTCACACCCCTGTTGCATTTATGTGACTACCCCCGATATCTGGGAATCAAGCAAGGGCCCATCTTCTTGGCGCTTTGCTGCCTGCCCCATTTCTGCATACGGTTCCTGCAAATCAAGGGTAGGGTGCAGTGTGGTACTATGTGATGTCATTGACGAGTCTGTCTCGAGCAATGGAAACCATCCCTTATAGGGCTCCATTATATTAAACAGCATGGATGAGACTGTTCACAGAACCGGGAAGTATTCCAGTTACTACACTATGCTTAGACCCAAACTTATCTAAGGCCCCACTGCACCGCGTGCATGGGGAAGTATAGCACAGTAGGTGCAGTTCTGCTCACAACTTGCCCCCGCCCTTGTCCATTGGTGGTGGAAGTATTTCTGAGGGTGCCCCAGAGTACAAGAGAGTTTGGTGATCCACCAGTGTTGTCACCTCATAAAAGTTAATCTGCATCCCAGAAAAGACCCTAGAATGCATTGTTTGATGTTCCGTCACACCTGAATTGTCATCTATTTCAGATCCCCTTCTGCAATCACCCACACACACAAACAGGGTTTCAACCAGCTCCTTATCAAAGCATTTTCAACACAATGCTACCCTGAGCAGCACAACGACAATTAGTATCCCCTAAAACCAAAATACACCAACTCAGGCCATCAACACCTCAGTCAGTACAATTAACATCAGTCCACTCAGACATGCGACACAGACACAAGTTACCCATAAAAAGACTCTTACTTCTATCCTTATCTAAGGCTTCTTATAGATATTTCACCTCCAGTACATCTTCTCTTCTTTATCTCTTCCTCCCTTACTCACCTTCCACTCCTATCCTCCTTGTGTTCTCCTTTCAAGCTCATTCTTTTCCTGCTCACCTTTCTGTCATAGACTAATACTTTTTCCTCTCTCCTTCTTAATTCTTTCTACTTTGGATCTCTTGTTTCTCTGTATTTCCTACTTTCTCCTTCATCTGCACACACTCTAACTCTTCTTTGTCTTCTTTTTCTTACAAGCTCTTGATTTTTTATTGTCCTTTTTTTCTATCCTCCTTTCCCCACCTTGTTCCATCTCTACTTCTTTAGCTTCTGTCTCATATCTTCACCCTTCTACTTTGGTCCCCCTTTACGCTGCTCTGTCGCTTTGCTTCTCCTACCCTTCCTTTCCTTCCTCTCTTTTTTTCCTCATTCTTTTCTTTTTATCTCTCTACCTTGTCTTTCTTTTCCCCTCTATCCCTTCCATTATTTCTTTTCTCCACACTTTATTTCTCTTTCTCACTTTTGCTCTTTCTGACTCTTTTGGTTCTTCTCTTCCATTTTTCTCTGTTTTATTTTTGTTTACCTTTCTCTTTTTCCTCTCTTGTTTCTGCTCTGTATTCTCCCTTCATGGGAACATCAGATCATCCTGACCCCATGTTTTTTTTAGCAAGTTTAACAAACAATTTGGCTGCATAATGCACCAATATTTGATACCATTAAAAAAAAATAGGCAGTCTCACTTCGCTCAGTGCAATCTATCTTTGGCCATTGTCAATGCAGGCATCAGGCAGTGCTGGTGAGGGATGTGGGTTGCTCCAGTGGTAGATGTGGATTGCAGCCTCTTAAGAGAGGTTTTTGCATACCTGCACAAATGTTTATTATGCAGATATAAACATTAAGCAAGGAAGATGTGGATACCTCACATCTGATGTCCACTTCAGGCATTGGGGCAGGAATTTTTAACATAAAGTTGAGTTCCTTGACATCTGCTGACTAAAGTTTGCATAAAGCAGGTGTTTCTGATATTCGGGCACTGGTTCATAAACTATACCTTAGAGTAATTTTACACTTTTAAGTAAGTTTACTGCTTTTCGGTATTCACAAACTACACCTTTGTAATAACTTACACTTTTGTAGTAAGTTTACCACTACACATGGCCAGCCACAAGTACTGAAATACTCGCTCATCAAAAATAATGAGGGGAAGGATTGGAAATAAACTACCATATGAAATGATGTTACATTCAATTAAATTATTTAAAATAGTTACAATGTAAATACATATAAACAAATGTTGAAAAATATACACAAGTACAGATTTTTTATTTAATTGATTGAATTGTAAAACAGTTTACTAACCTATTTCAAACTCAACTGTTTTTAACAATAAACTTAATTAACAAATAATTAAATTATTTTTAATTAATTCTATACATCACTTTAAAACATTTTCTTTAGCTTGAAATGTATTTTTAATAAAAAATTGCAGAATTGTGTTTAGTTTAATTCAATATAGTTCAATTAATTACCAATTTATTTCATAGCGCTGTAACACTTTTAGAAATGTTGTCTACATTTAAAGTACATATATAAAACGAGCTTTGATTAATATTTAACCTAAACATATTTTTAATATTTATTTTCGAGCCAAATAAATTTTTTCAGTGTCGAGATTTCTGCATGGCAAAGCATAGAGGAAAATAAAAAAAGTTTATTGAACTTGAAAATAAATTCTAATGATATTTGTACGTTAAATTTTAATGTAAAATTGTTTTTTTATATAATTACTTTAAATGTAGAATAACATTTACAACAAGCAACAGCACTATTAAATGAATTAAAACTTTAATTAACAGAAATATATTGAATTAAATCAACATTTTTTCTTGAAATTTAAATTGAAAAATAAATTCCTACATAAAGAAACAAAATATTGTCCATTAATAAATACTATACATAATGTATAGAATTATTTAACATTAATTTAATGATGTTTTAGTACAATGTATTGTCATGTTAGTTTTTCAATTCAGAATAGTCTTTTAAACTATTTTACAATTGAATAATACCTTTGTACTATTTTTATATATTAGGAACAGAAATTCATGTCTTTTTATATTTTTAACTACTTTAGATAATTTTATTTATTTTAACATTATTTCCTATGGGGTTTTTATTTTATGTCCCCACCTCTATTATTTTCTATGGGAGGGTTTTACAATACCAGTGGTCGGCCGTATGTAGTGCTGAACCAACTACTCAATACCAAAAAGAAGTCAACTTACTCAAAAGTGAAAACTTAAAAAAAAAATGTAAGTCACTTTTGTGAATCAGGACTTTGGTGTCCGCAACTAGAATAACATGAACATCTGAGGCGCATGGTTGGCACTCGTGACATCTGATGGCCTCCACTGGGATTTTCTAACTCCTTGGCATTCTAAGGCAATATCTGACATCAGGTGGGGTTGTCTGGGATGTACTGTGACACGTGGTAATGGGAGGCAGGTGAAATTATAAAAGCCAATATATGATGGAAATTATACATCAATATTTGGGGATAAAAGATGTGTATTTTTCAAAACTGAGCAGGAATGGTGTAAAATGTCTGATGTTTAGAAAATGGCATCAGATGTTTGTGGAAAAATGAATGTGTTTATTAGAAAAGAAAAACTGCTTAAAATTAAATTAGTTAAAACTAAACAAATAAAAATACACTTTTTTAAACTTGTTTCCACGTTTAATTAAAAATAATATGTTTAAACAGAACCGTCAAGTCTGTCCTCCACAAGTGTAATAGTTTATTACAAGTGATTATATATAGAAATTTATCAACAATGATAAACAATAAATCAACCAACAACATAGTTCATATGCAATATATGGTACCTACAAATGAAATACCAACTGACCTAACCACTATGTTTTTAAAACAAATCTCTTGTCATTTCCTCTTGATTTAGAAGCACATTTGATCTTTTAAGTGTACACTAGATTTCAGTGACGTCATTTATTTTGTTGTCATCAAATTCACATCTTGTGGCATCACTTCGGGGACTTTAGGGTCAAAGGTCACATGACGTCACTTCCTCTCATGTAATTGAGGTCAAAGGGTGTGTGATGTCACTTCCGATAATACTGGCATTGTGGAGAATCGATTCCCATGCAAGTTTGCTCGGATATCCTTTACTGTTGCCTTCCAGCTTCTTAGGGATCCCAATTTCGACAGATAATTGAGACCCACAGAGACAAATGATTTGTCCAGGTTCACATGATTTTGTCAAATGGGAAAGCATGGACTACACTCCTGTTATCCCGGTTTCACAGATGATGCCCTAATCATTTTCTGTGCTTTGGCATTCTGATGATATACACATTTTTGCACTTCTGATGACACGCTTCTAGAATGAACCAGATTTTAGGACTCCTTCGGATTTGTAAGGCCACATATTTGGCTCCACGGGGTGATTAAGCCATGGGGAGCCATGAAGACCTACCTGATTAGATTAACAGTTTTGAGGACAGCACAGCAAAGATATCTCATGTGTGGCATGTGTCTAACGTGATTGATTCCATCTTGGTAGGTTTTTAGAAACACAGACCTGCAAACTGGGATCATCAGCTCCACTAGTCACTAACATCTCCCCATGCGATAGAAAGTAAGATTCAGTCCTACAGCAAATCCTGAAAAATGTACCCTCTCAAAGTCTGGTGTGCAAAATTAAAAAATAACAGGATTTCACAGGAGGCAAGTCAAGAGTACAGGACCTGGGGAGGCACTTCTAGGGGATCAGGAACTCACCCTAGCAGAGACCAGCCAGGTTCAAGCAGGTCCAGTTGCAGGTCAAGCTAGGTCCAGTTACAGAGCCAGGGAGGGCCAGTTGCAGCAGGCCAGCTGAGCAGTTGTATGGAGGCCTCTGGAGCTTGCTGTTTCCATGTAGCTCAGAACAGGAGATCAGTTAACTGACTTTTGGAGTCACTCAGGTTAGCCTGGGATGAAGGGAGGAGGTCCAGTCTTCTTTCTCAGAGAGCAGGGCAGGCCTCAAGCAGCAGGGCAGTCCTTTGGAGAACAAGGCAGGTCACAAGGAGCAGGGCAGTCCTCTGGGAAACAAGGAAGGCCTCAATCATCAGGGCAGTCCCTGAAGAACAGGGCAGATATCAAGCAGCAGAGCAGTCTTCTGGAGAACAATTAAGTGTGTCTTCGGTAATGTCCGCAGGTCCAATAGTTTACTGCTGAGTGACTCGGGAGGTGCTACCCTTTGAAGTGGGGGAAACCTTTAGTCCACCCTTACATCTGTTGTGGGGAAGCGTAGAATAAAAAAGACAAGACTCCTCTTGGCAAGGCAAACAAAGCTTTCTACTGTTGCAGCAGGAAGAGTAGCTATGTCCATACAGGTAAACAGCTTATCTCAATTTGCTGCCTCACAGGCAGCCACCTATATAGCAACATGAACAATGCTTGTTACAAAAGGTCAAATAATAAGTTGCTTAGCAGTTAGATGTCTTTAGCAAAACATCACATCACCGGTGTCACTAAACCTTTAACCTATTTCTTAAACATTCTTTGTTGCAGTTCTAACAATGCTTAACAAACACATTATTCACTACTCTTGAAATGCATGTGCATTTGCATGCATGTTTTATCACTCTGCTCCCAAGACCTCTCATCAGATTCTGTGCTTCCTTGGCTAATTCAGTCTCCTGCTCCCATTCTTCAATCATGTTTTTAATTTACTGGGAAAACAGAATACGTGCCTGTCTGCTTAAGACCATAAATTCCTTTAAGCTTGCTAACACAGGTTTTCCTTTAACTAAGACCTTGCTTGTCATAAATTCTATTTTCAAGTGAACTCTTCACTTCTCATGCATTAGCGTGAATTTTAGGCCTACAATGCTCTTTCACCACGTATAATTTTGTATCGTTTTCTACAGATGTCTGATGTAGCGCAATTTCTTCACATTTCCTTTCCTCTGCAACACATCTGGTTCTGGAACATTATTTCTTACACTTCCCCAGTGCAGGCTCCAAAAGGTCTAGGGTGACAATAGACTGGTATTAAGTTCCTTTTTAAGTGTGCTGGAGGCAGCCCTTTCAAATATACGTGGGGCAGGGAACAGCTCCAACCTTTCCATTTTTGCAGGATGGCCACCACCCAGCTACATCCAGGCTGTATTGTTTACTGTCTGTGCCCAGTATGCATTCCTGATAGTAGAGCAATTAACAGGCCCGGGCAGCTGGAAATTCCCAAAAGAACTCAGAAAGTTTAGGGCAGGAAAATTCCAACTTTCTAAAAATGGCATTTTCAAAATTGTAATCTAACATCAGACTTTACCATTAAAGAAGATTTTAAATTACAACTCATTTGATTCCAAATACGATAGTTCTACTTTCCATCAATCTAAAGTGAGCACTTATTAAAAGAAATGAGGTAACCCAATGTTATCCTATGTGAGAGGTAGGCCTCACAGTTGTGAAAAACGAATGTAGGAGTTTTTCACTACTAAGACATGTAATACTTAAAAACACATGCCAGGAGCTTTTATTACCACATACCCTGCCCTATAGGGTGTTTAGGGCTGCTTTAGGGATGGCTTATTTGCATTAAAAAGAAATGTTCAGGTCGGGCAAAAGCTTTATTTTGTCCAGTCAATTTGGCAGTATAAAACTGCACTACAGGCTTTAGTGGCAGATCCGAGACATGTTTATAAAATGCAACTTTTAGTGGGTGCCACAATGAGTGCTGCTGCCCACTTGTAACATGCAGTTTAATTAAAGGCTCTTGGTACCTGTGGTGTCATATCCAGGGGTTTACAAATAAAATAAATGTACCAGGCAGGCGTAAGCCAATTGTACCATGCTTTGTGAGAGAGCACTTTAGCAATGGTTAGCAGTGGTAAAGTGCACAGAGTCCTAAAAGCCAGCAAAAAATAATTTAATAATAACAGGAGTCATGAAGGCAAAAGATCTGGGGGTGACCCAGCAGAGGGTCCAAGTCCAACAGGACTCAATAATCGAGAATTCTTTATTTTAAATTGTAGTAAAAAGTATGCAAAGCCATTACATAAGCAAACTCTTGTGTAGTTCCTATTTTTAGTCTGTTAGTAGTTTGTGGGGGGGTTCATGATTTTCCTGCATCCAGGCATTTGCATAGTTTTCCCCTCAAACTGGTAATATTTCCTTGCAAGTGCTAGTTAGTGCTATGAGACTGGGTAGATGTTGGTGATCTTTTTTCCCTCTACATAACTTAAAAGGCACATAAGCGTCCTCATTCTAATGTGAAACATCACATGCAGAACAATTTGTGAACTACAGACAGTTAAGGTTGTTACGTTAAGGTAATATTCATGAGAATTAAGGGAAGTTTGCAAGAAAAATCTTTGCAGGATGCTAATTATTATCATCCAAGTTATTATACTGATGAGTGAAAGGGTGTGGGAAGTGTGGTACTTTTATAATGTGACTTTAGAGGCAGCCTCTCCCTCTGGGCCACCTACCAATTATGGCCATTTCCAATGTGTGCAAGAACTAGGGAGTGGATAACAAATCCAGAGGTCAGATTTACCACATGGGCAACTCTACTAATGACTTCCATTTGAAGGTGAAAATCAGGAATGGTTGCTGGATTTTTGATGACACAATGGCGCTTATTAAAAAAATTTTAAAAACGGGTTCTTGAAGTCCTCAAAATATATCCCCGAGAATAACAACTCAACCCATTCCAGAAGTCGGGAGGGGGGACACAGTCACCGAATGTACTGATGCCTCCTTTAGAAATTTCTAGTGAAAAAGTGATACTTCTTGTTCACATTCTAATTCATTTATTTGTGTTTTCGTTCAATATGATTTTATTAGGAATTCAAATATATCACTAACATACTCCTAAAGCAACCCATTTTAAATCCGGATGAGTTGAATAAGTCCTGCCTCATCTTGAACCTGTGCTACCTGGCTACGTTGCTGGAGGGGGTTGATACATGTCCATCACCAGATTTTCTGTTGCACTGTGAGCTTCTTTGCAGGTTTTAGCATTCATGTCTGGTGAGGAACAGAATGAGTGTTGTTTGCGACCATGGATGAACTTCACTCAGCACTAGTGTGTAGATGGTTATGGCGCCTGTGCTTTCCTGCTCCATGATCTCCTGGTTGCACTTTACTCGGTGAATCATTCGTTTCTCTGTTGCACGCCTTTACAGGAAGTGGATGTCATGATATTAAAGTGAGTAAAGTCTTTTGCCCATGACAGCACAGAATTAGTATTGCTCCCCCTTTACTTCTGCTGCACACTTGCTAACTAGTGCTGTGTGATGCATCTGTGCCTTAATTTCTACTCAAGCTATCTTTTATGTCAGCTGTATACCTTTGCTGATTGAGCTACATGATCTTCTTGTGGCAGCGTCATGGCTAGGGCAAGGATTGACTACTGGAACATCAGTTATCTAGGGATAATACTCCATAGGCTAAACATACACTTGCAACACCTACAGCAAACACAGCTCCTAAAGCAGCGGTGTCAACACATCTGTCTGTAAAGCTTACATTGGCTTCCTGGAGCCATCTCTGGTGGCAGCATACAAGTATTGAGAGACAAACCTTTAAATCTCAAATTCCCAAAAGGAGTTGCCCCTCCCTTCTCAGAAGGGGATGATAGAGTAAAATGGATTCCTGCCTTTGAAAGAGCCTGCATTGGGTGGGAAATTGAAAGGAAACATTGGGGCATGCTGCTGTGGGAGTTATTCGCAGAAAAGTGCAGGGATAGGCTCCTGACATTGAATGAGGTAGATTCTAAATCCTATGACTTTAAAAAGGTACCCTGATTGAGGGCTTTGGATTTAAAACTGAAGAGTACGGCATAAAGTTCAGGGAAGTTCGAAAAACCCAGAGCCAAACTTGGCTAAAGTTTGTGGACTAATCAGTAAGAATGCTGAATGGTTGATTGACTGGTAACTAGGTACAAGATTATTATGGGCTGCGTAAACTGTTCATGAAAGTACATCTGCTAAGTAATTGTTACAATGAGCAGCTACATCAATACATGTTAGACCTAGGTACACTTTCTCCTCTAGAGTTGGGGAAGAAGGCAGACCATTGGGCCAAGATAAGGGTGACCAAAACTACCACTTGTGGGGTAAACCAAAAGAAAGAGTCCAAAAAGCACCCCCAAGGGAAAGGGGGACCCAGAATAAAAAATAAAGAGTCTTCTCAATGACCCCACAAATCTGCACAGGAGGGTGGGCCCAGAAAGTCCTCACAACCGAGGGGTGAGTACAAAGATATGAACTTTGATCCCAATGAGGCTTGGTGTCATGACTGCAAGAATAGAGAGCACCAATCTCTGGACTCTAGCTGTAGAAATAAGACAAATGCCTCTAGCCAACCTGCAGTAAATGCAGTTGCTAATCTCCAGTTGGGATCACAGTTGTGGCCTGACCATGTCAGTGAACCCAGAGAGGCAACACTAGTCACAGAAGGTGGGGTAGAATTATCCTGTATTGCCTGGCCTAGTAATATGCAAAAATACAGGCCACACCCTTTGATAAATGGAAAAAAAGTTGAAACCCTGAGGTACATAGAAGCTAGTGTCACCATGGTGACCCAGCCTTTGGTCCACTCAAATCAATTCCTGATTTGGAAGTCTTATCCTGTCACTAATGCCTACAATGATACAAAGTTCCATTCCATGGCTATGGTAACATTTGACTGGGGGAGTGGATGGACAGAAAGAAGTGGTTATGTCCCCATCCATCCCAGTAGATTGTCTGCTTGGAAATGACTTGCAGCATCCTCCCTAGGCTGAAGTAGAACTGAAGACCCATGCAGCTGTGCTTAGAATCCCAGAATGGGCCTGTATTAAGACTAGGGCACAGAGCAAGCTTCGAGAAAAAAACCGAAGTGTTGGATCCTAAAATAGTGAACCAACCTTCCAAGAGAAAAGGCAAGAAGACTGGGGAACAAGCTTCTATACAGATCTCAAGTCAGAACCCCTCTTCTCAGGAAGAGGACTTGTTATTTCTAGAGGAAACTGAGCTTGCAGAGCTTGGGCCTTACCACCCAGAGCTCTTAGGCCCAGTGGGACCCTCCAGGGAGGATCTCTGCCAGGGACAAAGAACCTGTCCACTCTTGAAGGCCTGAGGAAGTAAACTGCACCGGAAGAGAAGGGTAGTGTCGGTGGTACCCACGGGGTTTTTTGGGAGGATGGACTCCTGTTCACTGAGGCTAGAGACCTCAGTCCTGGTGCAACCAGGAGGGTGGTGGAGCCTGAGCAGTACAGAGAGTTTCTCCTCACTCTATCCCATGACATTCCCCTAGCTGGGCATTTAGGCCAAAATAAAACTTGGAGCAGGCCAGTGAATAATTTTTACTGGACTGGAATGTCCCAGAAGGTGGAGGGCTTTGGCCATTCCTGTGTTAACTGCCAAGCCAGTGGCAAAGCAGGTGGCCACCTAAAGGTACCCTTCATCCTACCACCTGTGGTTGAGGTCCCCCTTGTGAGGGTAGGGGTTGATACTGTCAGCCCCTTGACCCTCAGACAGCATAAGGAAAGAGATGTAGCCTAGTGGTAATGGATCATGTCATTAGATATCCTGAAGCAAAATCCCTTAGGACCATCACTGCTCCTCCAGTAGCAAAATCCTTCCTGGGTATTTTACCAGAGTTGGGTTCCCTAAGGAGGTAGTATCCGACAGATGTTCTAACATCATGTCTGCATACCTCAAAACATGTGGAAGGAATGTGGTGTTACCAATTGACTACCCCATACCATTCACAAACAAATGAGTTGGTTTAACCAGACCCTAAAAGGCATGGTTGGAGGACTCCCTGAAAAACACAGAAGGAGATGGGATGTCTTACTTTCATGTCTGCTTTTTGCCTACAGGGAAGTGCCACAAATGGAGTAGGATTCTCTCCATTTGAGCTTTTGTTCGGGCATCCTGTTAGGGGGGCACTGAGTCTTGTAAGGTAAGGCTGGGAGAAGCCTCTCAAAGTGCCCAAGCAAGACATGGTGGACTATGTACTTGGCCTATGTTCAAGGATGGCAGAGTACATGGAAAAAGCAAGCCAAAACCTTCAGGCCAGCCAGGAGCTGCAAAAGCACTGGTATAGCCAAACATCTATCTGCTATGGTGGAATTCTAACCAGGGCAGGCACTTTGGGTGTTCGAGCCTGTGGCTCCTAGGGCTCTCCAAGGCACGTGGTCTGGGCCGTTTCCCATGCATGAAAAGAAAGGGGAGGTTACTTATTTAGTTGACCTAGGCAGTTGCAAAAACCCCAAGAGAATAATCCATGTCAACCACCTAAAACCCTACTATAACAGAGCTGATGTGACCATGCTCATGGTTACAGACGAGGGATAGGAAGAAGAGAGTGAACCTTTCCCTGATCTCCTCTCCGAGCAACCCACAAGATGGTTCTGTGGATGGAGTGGTTTTATCAGACACCCTCACGGAGCAACAGCAGGCTGATTGCAGGCAAGCACTCAACTAGTATGCTGAGTTATTCTAACTGACCAATTGTAACACAGATTGGTGTACACATGATGTGGACACTGGAGACAGCTTGACTGTCTATGATAAAATTTACAGGCAGACCATGTCAGAGAGAGTATCCAGAAAGAAGTCAGGAAAATGTTGGATTTGGGTGTCATTGAACATTCAGATAGCCCCTAGGCTATCCCAGTAGTTTTAGTCCCCAAACCTCACTGCAAAGGAGAGAAAAAGGAAAATAGGTTATGTGTGGATTACTCAACACAGTAACTAAGACAGATGCACACCCAATTCCAAAAGCTGGTGAGCTCATAGATAGACTAAGGACAGCAAAATATCCGGGTACTATTCATTTAACATCTAGGTACTGGCGGATTGGCCTGACCCCAGAGCAAAAAAGAGGTCTGCATTCTTCACTCCAAATGGGCATTATCAGTTTACTGTTATGCCTTTTGGATCAAAGTATGCCCCTGCCACCTTCCAAAGGTTGGTGAACCAAGTCCTTGCTCGGCTGGAATCCTTTAGTGCAGCTTATTTGGGTGACATAGCTGTCTACAGTTCCTCTTGACAGGATCACCTGATCCACCTAGGAAAGGTCCTTGAGGCCCTGCAAAAGGCAGGCCTCACTATCAAGGCCAGTAAGTGCCAAATAGGGCAGGGTAAAGTTGTTTACTTGGGCCACCTGGTAGGCGGAGGCCAAATCCAACCCGTTTAACCCAAGATCCAGATCATTCTGGCTTGGGATGCTCTCACAGTTCAGACTCAAGTCAGGGCATATCTTGTCTTAACTGGGTATTATAGGAGATTTGTGGAGGATTATGGCACCATCGTGCCCCCCCTCACAGAATTGACCTCCAAGAAAATACCTAAAAAGTGTAACTGGACAGTGAGTTGTCAAAGGGCCTTTGACTCTCTGAATAATGTTATGTGCTCTGCTCCAGTTCTACATGCTCCAGACTACTCCTCATAGTTTATTGTCCAAACAGATGCCTCAGAACTGGGTGAAGGAGCAGTCCTAGCCCAGAAACATAATGAGGGACATGACCAACCTGTTGCCTTTATAAGCAGAAGACTACTCCCTAGGGAACATCAATGGAGTGCCATAGAGAGGGAAGCCTTTGCTGTGGTCTGGGCCTTGAAGAAGCTGAGACCATACTTGTTTGGCTCTCACTTCATAGTTCATACAGACCACAGGCCTCTCAGATGGTTGCAACAAATTAAATGTGAATATCCTAAACTGTTTAGATGGTCTATGTCCCTACAGGTAATGGACTTTCAAGTGGTACACAGTCCTGGGACTGCCCCTACCAATGCAGATGGCCTTTCTATGGTTTTCCACTTAGTTAATGAAGACTCACTAGGAAAGGATAGTTTCATCCACTTAGATGATGAAGACTCACTAGGAAAACAATAGTTTAATCTTCTTTCACAGGGGTGTTCTTTTGACATGGTAAGCCCCCACTTTTTGCCTGGTATTTAATGTGGGTTTAAAGGTGTTAGTGCCCAGGGCCCCTGCTAACTAGGTTCCCTGGGCCAGATCTCTTCCCCAAGACTGTTGTGATGTATTGGCAATTTGGCAACACATTTAGCTACCACTATAACTCCCTAGTAAATGGTACTTAGGTACCCAGGGCATTGGGTATTAAGGGTAGGCCCCTGAGGGCAGCAGCACAGATTGTGCCACCCACAGGGACCATGCATCCAAGTGCACCCAGCACTGCCATTGCAGGCTGAGTTTCCTGGTGCAATCTCAAGTGCAAACTCGACATGGAACACAGCCTGTGTGATTTGTCCACTATACACTGCATGCTAAATAGGTAAGCCACCCCTCTGGCAGGCCTTCCTGGTCTATGGCAGGTTGTACTACAGGGAGTGCAGAATTATTAGGCAAATGAGTATTTTGACCACATCATCCTCTTTATGCATGTTGTCTTACTCCAAGCTGTATAGGCTCGAAAGCCTACTACCAATTAAGCATATTAGGTGATGTGCATCTCTGTAATGAGAAGGGGTGTGGTCTAATGACATCAACACCCTATATCAGGTGTGCATAATTATTAGGCAACTTCCTTTCCTTTGGCAAAATGGGTCAAAAGAAGGACTTGACAGGCTCCGAAAAGTCAAAAATAGTGAGATATCTTGCAGAGGGATGCAGCACTCTTAAAATTGCAAAGCTTCTGAAGCGTGATCATTGAACAATCAAGCGTTTCATTCAAAATAGTCAACAGGGTCGCAAGAAGCGTGTGGAAAAACCAAGGCGCAAAATAACTGCCCATGAACTGAGAAAAGTCAAGCGTGCAGCTGCCACAATGCCACTTGCCACCAGTTTGGCCATATTTCAGAGCTGCAACATCACTGGAGTGCCCAAAAGCACAAGGTGTGCAATACTCAGAGACATGGCCAAGGTAAGAAAGGCTGAAAGACGACCACCACTGAACAAGACACACAAGCTGAAACGTCAAGACTGGGCCAAGAAATATCTCAAGACTGATTTTTCTAAGGTTTTATGGACTGATGAAATGAGAGTGAGTCTTGATGGGCCAGATGGATGGGCCCGTGGCTGGATTGGTAAAGGGCAGAGAGCTCCAGTCCGACTCAGACGCCAGCAAGGTGGAGGTGGAGTACTGGTTTGGGCTGGTATCATCAAAGATGAGCTTGTGGGGCCTTTTCGGGTTGAGGATGGAGTCAAGCTCAACTCCCAGTCCTACTGCCAGTTCCTGGAAGACACCTTCTTCAAGCAGTGGTACAGGAAGAAGTCTGCATCCTTCAAGAAAAACATGATTTTCATGCAGGACAATGCTCCATCACACGCGTCCAAGTACTCCACAGCGTGGCTGGCAAGAAAGGGTATAAAAGAAGGAAATCTAATGACATGGCCTCCTTGTTCACCTGATCTGAACCCCATTGAGAACCTGTGGTCCATCATCAAATGTGAGATTTACAAGGAGGGAAAACAGTACACCTCTCTGAACAGTGTCTGGGAGGCTGTGGTTGCTGCTGCACGCAATGTTGATGGTGAACAGATCAAAACACTGAGAGAATCCATGGATGGCAGGCTTTTGAGTGTCCTTGCAAAGAAAGGTGGCTATATTGGTCACTGATTTGTTTTTGTTTTGTTTTTGAATGTCAGAAATGTATATTTGTGAATGTTGAGATGTTATATTGGTTTCACTGGTAATAATAAATAATTGAAATGGGTATATATTTTGTTTTGTTAAGTTGCCTAATAATTATGCACAGTAATAGTCACCTGCACACACAGATATCCCCCTAACATAGCTAAAACTAAAAACAAACTAAAAACTACTTCCAAATATATTCAGCTTTGATATTAATGAGTTTTTTGGGTTCATTGAGAACATGGTTGTTGTTCAATAATAAAATTAACCCTCAAAAATACAACTTGCCTAATAATTCTGCACTCCCTGTATACTGCATGTGTGGGCATAGATGCATGAGCAGTATGCCCCTACTGTGTCCTTGCCAAACCTGGAGCATAGTAAGTGAACAGAGCAGCCATTTTAAACACATGTACTGGACACTGGTCAGTATGAGTTTCACAGCTACATGATGGCCACTCTGAACCCTGGGTTGTTTGGTATCAAACAACTCAGATCAATAAATACAAACTGGTACCAGTGCTTGTACTGTATTTATTGCAAAATGTACCCAAGGACCACCTTAGAGATGCCCTTGAAAAAGCTAACTAATCCTGGCATGGTTGCTGACCAGTCACAACCAGCCTGCCACCACCAGACAAGATTCTAGAACCCTGGGGCAAGAGTCCTTGCTCTCTGGGTTCGGAAAACAAAGCACTTTCTGAGCAGAGGTGTTACACCTCCTCCAACAGGAATGTGCACTGCCCTACCAGGGAGCTTCAAAGGGCTTGCCGCTTTTGAAACTCGACCCCCGCCAGCCCTGCTGCTAGCAGCAGATGGCCGCCCCCATTACAAACTCCCACTTTTGGCTGGTGCAACGGCGGGAAAATGCATAGAGGACAGAAGGAGTGGCCACCCCCAGCCTGCACCACCCCTAAGGTGTTGCTTGCAAGGTTACCCCTCCATTTCATTTTCCTCCATCATGCATGGTAGGAAAATAACCAATCAGGGTTAGGGAAGTGACCTCTGCCCACAGGAAGTTGTCACATAGTGGGTGTAGCCATCCCAAGGTAGATGACCAATTGGTTACTACTAGGGACTCTCATAACTGCCCTCTAAATGCAGCATTTAGTGGACACCCCTAGTTCTGCAAATCAGATACAAAGGACACAAGAAAGTCAGCAACAAAGAAGACCCAAGCCTTGAGAACTGCATTACTGCTGCACAAAGAAAAAGGCGCCAAACCCTGCCTGCTGCACCCAAAACTTGACAATCACCCATGAGGGATTGCATGGACATTGGACACATTCTACAAAACCCCAGAGGACCTCTACCCTTCTGAAAATCACCAAAGATCTCTCTTCAGTGTGAAGGCATCACTCCCTGTAACAAAGAAGCAAAATACCAGGGAAGTCCAGTTCACTGACCAGCTACTGACCAAGGAACCAGACAAAGCAGCCAGACTGCAGCTGATGTGCTCGGAAGACAAATGCTAAAAGTGTGCCAAGTTTGGTGGCACTGAGACTTCCAGTGACTGAACCGTGCAATAGCATGGGGTACTGGACCTCCAACATTGGACACCCAGAAGAAAAGTCCACTCTAGGCTCTCAAAAGACCAGAAGCAAGCCCCAGTCCAGGGTCTTCAGGACACATACAAACCACCCCCAGAATGGCCCTGCTGACCTGCAATCCACCCTCAAAGTGATCTGCCTCCTGCTTCCAAGGACACCGTTGCGCACAGCTCTTGGTTCACCTATGTGCTCTGCACCCGGCCTCCCTGGGCTCTGCAGCAGAGAGCCAGCTGTGCTCTTAGGGTCCCCCACCCCTTGCAACCCCTACACTCCAAGGGGACAGTCCTGACTCACCTTGAAGTCCGCATGTGCATTGCTTTTCCAAGTGGCCCCCCGCAGTAGTCCTGCACCAGCTCCAAGGACTTTTCAGCAGCTGTTCCCAACAAAACTGCCCGAACTTCCCCCGGCTAGTCCACAGGACATCTTGATGACCAGGACCTACAAACAAAAGGAGACATTGGTAAATGCACTGCCTGATTTTATATGTATTTTTAAAGTTTTCTCCCACCGATTCCTATGGTACATGCTACATGGCAGGTGCCAGGGCTACGTTTTTGTGAAGGGAGTGCCTGGGGCACCAAGTTGGCGGTTAGGGAGATGTGAGTGTTTTGTCTGATACAAGATGATGTATAAGGGTGGAAGATTTGGGTCAGTTTGAGTTAAGGGGATGGACAAACACAATGCATAACTTAAAAAATAAATAAATGATTAAATAAATAAATACATTAATTAATTTAATGATATGTGTAGGGCCCCAAAGGAACAAACCTCTGGTACTGCTGAATGCTGAGGTTGGCGAAGATGATGGCAGCATTCATTACTTCCTCCTACGCGTTCTCTTTATCTTACTCTTGCAGGTGCTTTTTCATCACTGCCTTCACCCATTGTCACTGTTATCAATCTTTCTCTACCTCCTCTCTTCTCCATCTTTGTCTTTCTCTTTCTTGCTCCAAGTCAAAATGTGATGATGACAAATAAGTACTGGTTCCCAAACATGAATGACAGGGGCAAGCACCTGTTAGCATACAATAGTTAAGTGCATGGCTAGCAGTGACTGGGGTGTGTTAAGAATGGGTCATGGTGCTAGGAATAGTGAACAGAGCAGTTGTTTGCAAGAGAAAATGTTGGGCGGTGAATGGTCTATAACTGTTACAGAGATGGAGGCAGTTGCACAGGGGCAAAAAAAAGTCACAGAAAAGATTAAGGGGGTGATTCTAACCCTGGCGGTCGGTGTTAAAGCGGAGGCCAACCCGCCAACAGGCTGGCGGTAAAAAATATGGAATTCTGACCCTGGCGGGAACCGCCAACACAGACAGCCACTTTAACACTCCAACCGCCACGGCGGTACAAACAAACAGCGCAGCGGTCACCGCCAACAGACAGGCGGCAGACAATGTACCGCCCACACTATCACAACTCACCAATCCGCCACCTTTTCCGGGGCGGGAGCACCGCCGATAAAAACACGGCGGAAACAGACTATGAACGGGAAAACGCTCACCACTACGCACTCCAGGAGGAAGGAGGACAGCATGGAACCCGAATTAAACATCCTACCTGCTCTCGTCTACCTTCTCATCTACCACGAGTACGAAGTCCGGCGCAGACGACAACGGTGAGTACTGCACCTACGACACACGGGAGGGGGGAGGACGAAAGGTCACGGGCACACACATATGCGAACCCCTCCCCCCCCCAACTATGTACACACCAATGCAGAGCAACAAGTCACAGTGACACCACCCAAACACCCCAGAAAAATGCTAGGACATAATCAAATTTGGAATAAATATTTATGTACCAAAAAGCTCCTGAAAATTATCGTACAACCATGAAAGATATTCACAAGAAAACAAATGACATACACATCAGTGTATAACTGAAGTAACAAGTCCTGCACATCCTACGAATACATCATGTCCGTGGGCCAAAGTTTTGAGAAACAAGGGCAAAGCCCACACAGGAGACCTGAGTCCTTTGGAGAGAACACTGCAGGGGCATCAGATGTAAAAACTACAGGCACCTCAGGGGGAAGGGAAGGGGGTGGCACCACAGCCACATGAGTCCACGACGCCAGATCCACGAGGAGCCACCATGCCCACTGTACCATCCTGGGGAGTACAAAGCCACAGTCTCTCAATGTCTCTACAGTGGGTGGCTGCCCACTGTACCATCCTGGGGAGTGCAAAGCCACAGTCTCTCAATGTCTCTACAGTGGGTGGGCTGCCCACTGTACCATCCTGGGGAGTGCAAAGCCACAGTCTCTCAATGTCTCTACAGTGGGTGGGCTGCCCACTGTACCATCCTGGGGAGTGCAAAGCCACAGTCCATCAGGTGGATGACAGTCTCCACTGGTCAAGGAGGAGGCATGGTGGGCACAGTGAACCATAAACAGTGATTGAGACGTCGGTGCCCAGCGGAGCGGTGCTTGAGAGGAAGGGCCCAGCGGAGCGGTGCTTGAGAGGAAGGGCCCAGCGGAGCGGTGCTTGAGAGGAAGGGCCCAGCGGAGAGGTGGAGAGACAGCGGGGCCCAGCGGAGCGGTGCTTGAGAGGAAGGGCCCAGCGGAGCGGTGCTTGAGAAGAAGGGCCCAGCGGAGCGGTGCTTGAGACGGCGGGGCCCAGCGGAGCGGTGCTTGAGATGAAGGGCCCAGCGGAGCGGTGCTTGAGACGGCGGGGCCCAGAGGAGCGGTGCTTGAGATGAAGGGCCCAGCGGAGCGTTGCTTGACAGGAAGAGCCCAGCGGAGCGGTGCTTGAGACGGCGGGGCCCAGCGGAGCGGTGCTTGACAGGAAGGGCCCAGCGGAGCGGTGCTTGAGATGAAGGGCCCAGCGGAGCGGTGCTTGACAGGAAGGGCCCAGCGGAGCGGTGCTTGAGACGGCGGGGCCCAGCAGAGCGGTGCTTGACAGGAAGGGCCCAGCGGAGCGGTGCTTGAGACGGCGGGGCCCAGCGGAGCGGTGCTTGAGATGAAGGGCCCAGCGGAGCGGTGCCTATCCTCACGGCGGGGCCCTGTTCAGCGGTGCCTATCCTCACGGCGGGGCCCTGTTCAGCGGTGCTCTTCTGCACCGCGGGCCCTGTTCAGCGGTGCCTATCTTCACGGCGGGCCCTGTTCAGCGGTGCCTATCTTCACGGCGGGCCCTGTTCAGCGGTGCTCTTCTGCACGGCGGGGCCCTGTTCAGCGGTGCTCTTCTCCACGGCGGGCCCTGTTCAGCGGTACTCTTCTCCACGGCGGGCCCTGTTCAGCGGTGCTCTTCTCCACGGCGGGCCCTGTTCAGCGGTGCTCTTCTCCACGGCGGGCCCTGTTCAGCGGTGCTCTTCTGCACCGCGGGCCCTGTTCAGCGGTGCCTATCTTCACGGCGGGCCCTGTTCAGCGGTGCTCTTCTCCACGGCGGGGCCTGTTCAGCGGTGCTCTTCTGCACCGCGGGCCCTGTTCAGCGGTGCTCTTCTCCACGGCGGGCCCTGTTCAGCGGTGCCTATCTTCACGGCGGGCCCTGTTCAGCGGTGCTCTTCTCCACGGCGGGCCCTGTTCAGCGGTGCTCTTCTCCACGGCGGGCCCTGTTCAGCGGTGCTCTTCTCCACGGCGGGCCCTGTTCAGCGGTGCTCTTCTCCACGGTGGGCCCTGTTCAGCGGTGCTCTTCTGCACCGCGGGCCCTGTTCAGCGGTGCTCATCCAGCAGGTCAAGGGAGCCAGACCTGGCCTGGACTCCCTGCTCAGTCGCCCTCGGACCGTGACGTTTCTGGACCCTTCGGGGACGGACTCCTGGCCTCCTCAGTGTCCTCCTTCCCAGCTGGGATGTGACATGTGGGGTCCACCTTCTCTGCCCTCCTGCTGCCCTTCCGCTCCTTTGATGGGGCTCTCGGGCCCTTGCCTCCCCTAGATGGTGTGGGTGGTGAAGTGGCCGCACATTGCTCCTTGGGGGCAGCCCTGTCGGTCCTCGCACGGCGGCCCTTGTTTTTGCGGGTCCTCTTGCCGGGGGGGGGGCTGGACGTGTCCTTGCTGCTGATCGATGTGTCACTGCTGACAAAGGGTGGGCTCCAGAACCCATGCACAACAGTGACACCCGAAGCTGGGCTGGTGGTGGCTGCGGTGCTCTTGGGACTCTTTGAAGATGGAGGGGGGAGCTCATCGTGGGGAAAGAGGTCAAGGTTAGCCATGAAAAGTTTTTTAGGGCCAAGGTAAAGGGTAGGAGAAGTGGAGATGGAAGTGGAGGTAGAGGAGGTGGTTGTAGGAGAGTCAGGTGTGCTGTCATTGGGTGAAGGTGCTGGTGCTGTAGGCTGTCGTGAGGTGGTTGGCTGTTGGGTGGGTGGCTGCCTGCGTTTGTGTGTCTTGGAAGAGGGGGTGACAGACACAGTGGGAGAGGACACAGGGGACGTGTAAATGGCAGTGGGGGTGGTGACTGCACGAGTGTGGACTGTACTGGAGGGTGAGGTGGTGATGGAAGCACTGGCTGATGTTGGGGTGCATGCAGGTGTGAGTGTAGACGTCACAGGGAGGGAGGAGGGAGACGAGGAGGAGGGGGACACAGGGGTGGCAGTGGCTGTTGGCATGTCTGCATCTGGGTGTTGCTTGGGTGAGTGTTTGTGGGATCTGTGGTGCTTGTGTTTGGATGAGCTGCTCTTGGGTGTTGAGGTGTGTGCAGGCTGGTCTGATGGTGTGGATGGGATAGGCTGAGGAACAGGAGACAGAGAAAGGCTGGAGGCAGTAAGAAGAGGGAGGCTGGAAACAGGGACAATGGCTGCCGTCAGTGCTGAAGCCAGAGCAGTGAACGCTCGTTGATGGGCAGCCTGACCCGAATGAATGCCCTCCAGGTACGCATTGCTCTGTTGCACCTCCCTTTGCACACCCTGGATGGCATTCAAAAGGGTCGTCTGCCCAACAACGAGCGTCCTTACCAGGTCAATGAGCTCCGCACTGAGGGCAGCAGGGGCAACAGGGGCAGGGGCTGAGGTGCCTGGGGCGAAGGAGACGTGCGCCTTCCTGGGCGAACGGGCACGGAGCGAAGACTGAGGGGCTGCTGGGAGGGCGGGGCTGGTGCGCTGGGTGGCGGCTGTACCTGTAGAGGCGGTGGGCACGGATGTTGCCGCCACCGCTAGGGAGCTCCCATCCGAGGACGTGTCGCTGTCGCTGCTCTCACCAGCGGTCCCCGTCGTGGTGCTCCCCTCGCCCTCCGGATCACTGGTGCCCTCGGTGTCTGTTCCTGGGCCCACCGGGGCCTTGTGTCCTGCAGCTCCCTCGTGCTCCGATGCCAAATCTCCTCCGCCTGATGATGCTAATGCACACATGCACAAGAAGATGAAGAGAAAGGGTGGGGGGAGAAAAAAGAAGACCAGGTTGAGTGCATGCAATGTCAACACCGTTGGCGGAGAGGACAGACACAGGAGCCTAATGCACTAAGCCGCGCATTCGGGGTACACTACTCAGTACTACTGACTAGGACAACAGGCCAAGAGACGTCAAACGCGCACATGGGAGATGCTGGACCTTCAATGGCTGTACTTGTCACCCTACAGAGGTGGGGGCCGGGGGCACAGGGCCATGCCTAAGGGAGAGGACTACACTACAGAAAGCGCCCTGGCCTAATGTCACCCACAGCCCTCCTCCCCCACCCAGACGCCTCCACTGCGCAGAAAGATAGGAGAATGTGCTGATACTCACCCCCTTGTGTCTGCTGTGATGTCTTAAAGCGCCCATCCAATTCTGGGTAGGCCACCGCCAGGATCCGGGACATCAGGGGGGTCATGGTGCGACTGGCACCCCTCCTAGGTTGGGAGGCCATCCCCAGCAGTGTTTCTGCGGTCTTCCTTGTTCCGCGGCGGATGTCCTCCCACCTCTTGCGGCAGTGGGTGCCCCGTCTGTTGTGGACCCCCAAGTTCCTGAATTCCTTGGCGATGGCACGCCAAATCTCGATCTTCTGATGGGCGCTGACCTATTTGACATGTACAGGGTGGAAAGGAGGAAATCATCAATGACCTGCATTTTAGATGTGATTGGCCCCCCCCACCAACTTTGCCATATGGCACATGCTCTCATCTGTCGGGCGTTGCACTCCTCATTCGCCCCCCACCCCACCAACTTACATCCACCCCAATCCACACAGGCATAGCCCATTCCATGTGCACCCGGTGTACTCACTTGTTGGTCTGGAGGACCGTAGAGTAGCGCATACTGGGGGAGGACCCCATCCACGAGCTTCTCCAACTCTTCAGACGTGAAGGCAGGGGCCCTTTCCCCAGTCGCAGCAGCCATTGTATCTTCCAGACCGAGGTCACAGCAGCACTTGCAGTATAGGTCCTCTCCTGTGGATGATCAGGTCTCGAGTGATTAAGCAGATAGAAAATGGCGGTCACGCCCGCGGCGGTGCGTACCGCGGCGGTGCGTACCGCGACCGCCGGCGCACATCGTCATTGGCTCCTGAAACCCATAGGCTTCAATGTTAACTAATGCGGCTTTGCGCCGCGGTCTTCGACCGCCTACCGCCACGGTGTGCCCCGCCAGCGCATTGACCTCACATCCCATTGTCCCACTTCACAGGTCAGGCAGCCGCCATTTCAAGGGCCTACATGGCTTAATTTTGACTGCGACACACAGGCCTAGGCCTTGCATTGCCACACATACACGCCTTTCAACCCATTGCCATTCTTTAACTGTGCAAGCTGTCTGTACGTACCTGTGGTTTGGCTGACTCTGTGCTCCATGTTGTCCTTCCTAGGCACCGTCCGCTGGGACTTGCGATGAGAAGGAGGAATCCTCGCGTGTACCGACCGCTGGTGGACCTGTCGACAATGGAAGAACGCCATATAATACTTCGATACAGACTTGACCGTGCCACTATCCATGAACTGTGTGCCCAGCTGGAGCCAGCCCTGATGTCCCCCATCCGCCAACCCACAGGGATTCCCCCTCTGGTGCAGGTTTTGTCAGTCCTCCATTTTTTGGCAAGTGGGTCATTCCAGACCACAGTGGCCATGTCATCTGGAATGTCTCAGCCTATGTTTTCAAAGATTTTGAGCAGAGTGTTGTCTGCCCTGATGAAACTCATGCGGAGCTACATCATTTTCCCAGAGGAGGATGACTTGCCTACAGTGAAGGGTGATTTCTATGCCCTTGGACATATCCCCAACATCATTGGTGCCATTGATGGGACCCATGTGGCTTTGGTACCCCCAAAAGACGATGAGCAGGTGTACCGAAACAGAAAAAGTTATCATTCGATGAATGTCCAGGTGGTCTGTTTGGCTGACCAGTACATCTCCCATGTAAATGCCAAGTTCCCAGGGTCAGTGCATGACGCGTATGTGATGCGAAATAGCAGCATCCCCTATGTGATGGAGCAGCTACAGAGACAACGTGTGTGGCTAATAGGTGACTCTGGTTACCCCAACCTGCCTTGGCTACTGACCCCAGTAAGGAATCCCCGGACCAGGGCAGAGGAACAGTACAATGAGGCCCATGGGCGAACTAGGAGGATCATCGAAAGGACCTTTGGCCTCCTGAAGGCCAGGTTTAGGTGCCTGCATATGACTGGGGGATCCCTGATGTACTCACCAAAGAAGGTGTGCCACATCATCGTGGCCTGCTGTATGCTTCACAATCTGGCATTGCGACGTCAGGTTCCTTTCCTGCAGGAGGATGGTGCAGATGGTGGTGTTGAAGCAGCTGTGGAGCCTGCGGAGAGTGAAGAGGAGGAAGACTCAGAGGACGACACAGACAACAGGGACAGAGTAATAGAACAGTATTTCCAGTAGCACACAGGTAATAATCACCCATGCCATTTTACATTTCCTGAAAGCCTCCTGCATCTCAGCTTTGTCGGTTTCCCCCCAGACCTATGAACATGATGTTTGATTTTCCCTTCCCTTTTCTGTGCTGTATGAGCCACTGCGTGACCTCGGCTTGGTTGGCCCATGGACTAATGCTAAGTTACCTCGGTATGTGTAATTCACAATGTTAACAATACGTAATTGATATGTAATGTGACATACATTTGTAAATAAGACAGGCTGAGTCCTGATTGATTTCAGTGCAATGTGTGATTTATTATTAGTGCATAGATATTGGTACATGATAGTGAAACAGTGATGGGTGGGGGTGGAGTAATGTCCATGGCGGAGTCCAGTTCTCAGTCTCACAGGTGCATTGTCCATATGCCTGTGGCAGGATGGAGCAGGGGCAGTTCAAGGTTTGACAGGGTGGCAATGTGGAACAGTGGGAGGACTTCAGGGGGTATGTGATGCTGGCGGGGGACTTGACATCCTACTCTGTCGGTCTTTTTTGATCTCAGGCTCCTTTTGCGGGGCGGTTGTTGTTCAGCAGGAGGTGGGGTTCTGGTGGGCTGTCGTTGTGGTGGGGCCTCCTGTCCACTAGCGCCGGCGGAGGTGGTAGGCTGTTCCTGTTCCTGGCTAGTGACAGGGGCCCTGTGTGATGCCACATGGTCCCGAAACGTGTCCTCTATGCGGTTCAGGGCCTGGACTATGCTCCCAATAGCGGTTGAGATGTTGCTGAGTTGGTCGCTGAACCCCATGTAGCGTTGCTCCTGCTGTGCCTGGATCTCCTGGAACCTGGCCAGTACCGTCGCCATCGTCTCTTGTGAGTGGTGGTAGGCAGCCATGATGGTGGTGAGGGCCTCTTGGAGAGTGGGTTCCCTGGGCCTCTCCTCCCCCCCCCCTGTCGCACAGCAGCCCTCCGAGTTGCCCTGTTTCCCTGGGCCTCTGTCCCCTGGACGGTGTGCCCACTCCCACTACCCCCAGGTCCCTGTTGTTGTTGGGTTGGTGGGTTACCCTGGGGGCCCTGTAGTGGTAGACACACCGCTGCTTGACCTGTCCTAGAGACAGAGGCATGGGCCCGCTGGGTGGGAGCTGTGCTGTTGTTCCCAGAGGGGGTTGGGTCTGCAGTGGCCTGTGTCTGGGTGAGGGGAACCGACTGCCCAGAGGTCCCCGATGGTCCGGGCTGGTCGTCAGGTTCCAGGTCGACAGAGCTGCTGTCATCACTAGGGGCCTGTTCCGGGGGTGGGATGGACATTTCTGGTCCCTCCTGACCGGTGTGTTGTCGTTCGGGTCCTGCATGGGGTAAGAGGGTATGGTTATTGTTTCTGTGTGTGCATTAGCTTGCGTTTTATGGGTGCCCTTGTCCCCCAGTGCTGGCATTCCCTTGGGGGAGGTGTTGTGAGGGTGTTTTGTGGGGGGGGGGTGATGGGTATGTGCAGTGGTCATGCTTAGGTGATGGGTGTCCATAGTTTGGGGGTGGCATGCAGGGGTTGGTGTTGGGTGGGTTGTGCTGGGGAGACATTCTCAGGGAGGATGTGTGCTGGGGGTTTGGGGGTGAGGGTGGGGGTTAGCATGCTGGGGGGGGGGTGAAGTGGATGGCCTTGTACTTACCAGAGTCCATTCCTCCGTGTACTCCAGCGAGGCCATCAGGATGCAGGATGTTGAGTACCTCTTGCTCCCATGTTGTGAATTCGGGTGGAGTGGGTGGGGGTCCCCCGCCAGTCTTCTGCACTGCGATGTTGTGTCGCGAGACCATCGAGCGCACCTTCCCCCGTAGGTCGTTCCATCGTTTGCGGATGTCCTCTCGATTTCTGGGATGCTGTCCCACCGCGTTGACCCTGCCCACGATCCGCTGCCAGAGCTCCGCCTTCCTTGCTATGGTGGTGTGCTGGACCTGTGAGCCGAAGAGCTGGGGTTCCACTCTTATGATCTCCTCCACCATGACCCGGAGTTCTTGGTCCGAAAAGCGTGGGTGCCTTTGTGGTGCCATGGGGTGGTGTGTATGAGGTGTGGGGTGGTGTAAGTGATGATGTGTGTGTTGGTGTGTGGTGCTTTGTGGTGCTTTGTGCTTCTATGTGGTGTGTGTGATGTTGCGGTGTGCCTCTGTGTGTCTGGCTCTCTATTCTCTGATGTGTCTCTCTCTCTCCTTCATCTCTGGTTTTTGTTGGTAGGGGTTTGTGGGTGATGTGGGTGTGTGTTTTATATGGTATTGGATGTGTGGGAGTGGTGTGTGTATGTGTTTCAGGTGTGTGCCTTTCAAATTGTCCAATGTGGTAGGGGTTTGTAAAGGTGTGTGTATTTTGACCGCGGCGGTGTGTACCGCCAATGGAATACCGCGTTTGAATGACCGCTGCGTCGATTTGCGGGTCATAATGGGATGGGCGTATTTCTGTTGGCGTGGCGGTGGAGGTTTGGTCTTCTCCAGTTTACCGCTGGCCGCTGATGTGGCGGACTGCAGTGGAGGGCGGATTTTCGGAGGTTTTGCAGTTGTGGGTCAGAATGTCCGTGGCGGCTGACCGCGGCCGCGACGGTATTGTGGCAGCCTTCTGACCGGCGGTAAGCGGCTTTTACCGCCGAGGTCAGAATGACCCCCTAACTGTTTTACAATTACTGAATGACTTACTGGTGGTGGGGTAAGCAGAATGGCTAAGTCTCCATCAAACCTGGAACAGAAGGGGTTTAAACCTTTCAAGAATGGATAGATGAGCTAAGTGTGGGGCAGACACCTAAGGTGAACAAATGTGGTTGGGGTCCAGAGAAGCACCGTTGAACAAGAAGGAAAATGTTGAGCACTATGTGAGTGTATGAAGGGGGAAGTGATTGTGGCAGGTCACCTTTAATATATGAAGGGGAAGGGTTTGGGTGAGCTCTTTAATTTTACAAAAAAGAGCAGGATTCCAAAAAGATAAAAAGTGAACAGAGTGTCACAGCCTAGGTGAAAAGGAAGGGTCAAAGGGCTTAGTGAACCTGCTTGAGAGGTACCCACTGGGAAGGAATGGGGTTGTTTGACTATACCAACTACAGCCTGCCATCTTGGTACCAGTGGAATTCAGTGTGACTTAAACAGGAGACATCTGCATCTGTGAAAAAAGCAAACTATCAGATCTATTTATGTTCTGGCACCATCACATTGGTGCCAGCCTTCCTGTCCCTATCTTCAAGCAGCTGCCGCTTCAAAATGGGTAACTTGCAGACCATGGATGAAAGATGGGACAGTGGGTTGGACAAACTCATGCATTGCCTTGATTCCACATTTGCAGTGACAAACAGGCTAGTGATCTGTTTTGGACGCTGGTAGGAGACTTTTTGAGGAGCTGTAGGAGGATATCATGACATGCTGATTTAAAGTGGTGCCACAGAGACAAATTTTTTATTCACAAGAACACTGATTAGAAATGCTATACCGTTACTAAAGCCCATAGTGGACAAGAAAGATAAATCCATAGATGATTTTGCTGAAATGGTACATTATTGTGAAATCCAACACTTTGACAATAAAGAGGCCATTCAACTAGTGCTTATTGACGGGTGACACTCCAGTGCCTTAAGGACAAAGCTTTACAGAGAATCTGTCACACATTCACTGGCACTAGACATGGAAAGGATGGAAGCTGGTCAGCTCGCATGCCCTTCATATGGAAAAGGATAGGAATCATGATAATGGAAGAATGGCCAAGAGGCATACCAAACCCAATTGTCATGAAGGAGGACAGAACTCAGTGAAGATATTTTTAGAAGCAGCCTCATGCTACCCCATGCAGACCCAAGAGACAACATGAGTTAACTCTGTCACAGGTGTAGGCAAAAGTGACTTAAAGGAGATATAAAATATCTTGGAAGACACCTATTTATTAGATAAGAGCATGTGATACCAAGCAATACAATGGTGCATATTCATCCATGACAGAGGGCATTTACCCTGTGGTTGCTCAGCAGATACACTTTCAAGAGCACTATGGTGTGTTCATCTATTGAAAATAAATATCAGAAAAATAAAATGACTCAGTGATGCAGTAAATTGGTGACAACACAGGTTGACTGTGGAGTCACTTGCAACATAATGCGTGTCTGTCTTCTTGAGAAAATGCAAGAAAACGCAACCCAAACAGAACTTATAGATATCTCCCATATGTGGTGCCAAGAACCCTAAACAGTAGACAGTGCGCATTACAAGGTTGCTGGGCAGTGGACCGCAGCACTGCCCATGCCACAGGCATGGGCACTGCAGGGGCCCCCGGTGGCCCCCTGCACCTGTTCTCTGCCAGCCTTTTCATAGCAGTTTCACCACCACGAAAAGACTGGTGGAAAACAGGTTGCAATCAGTAGGGTAGCGCTGACTTCAGCACCACTCTGGCTGATTCCAACCTGCATCGCCGTCAGCCCGTAGAGGTCTCTGATCCCTCGTAATGTGGCAGTCGGACCACCATGACCACGGGGGTCCGAGGACTGCCACACTGTAATTAGGCCATTTATCTTTCTTATTAAAAAAATTGAATATTAGAATTCTCTGTCATTG
This sequence comes from Pleurodeles waltl, assembly GCF_031143425.1. Classification (NCBI taxonomy): domain Eukaryota; kingdom Metazoa; phylum Chordata; class Amphibia; order Caudata; family Salamandridae; genus Pleurodeles; species Pleurodeles waltl. The sequence goes on along the minus strand of NC_090440.1, from coordinate 543,913,880 downwards.
ACAGTACTTATGAATAAACGCATTGCGATTATTACCGTTATCACTATTCTTCTTCTTTTTGGTATTACTTCTGTTATTATTATTTATTATATATGTATTTATGTTACATATGTTTTTGTATGGTTTTAGCCCTGGAGAAGTCCGTAAGGACGAAACGCGTTGGCTATGGCTAGTTTGATCATCACTTGAATATATTTATGGACAATGAGAGTCATGAATCAATAAAGAATTTTTCTATGAAGATTTGATTGGTGGAATATTATAACATATGGCATCTCACAAGGATATGTGATACACTAGAAAATTCTCTCTGAATAACATTGAATAAATTTGAGTGCTGAGTCTTTCGTTAATTTTGTTGTACCAGGATTTTCCTGGTGTTTTGAGGATTAGGGGGTTGATTCTCAAGACTCGTGCACCATGCCTATTGATTAACTTTTCACGTAACTGAGTGTAAAGGTGCGGCAGTGATTGCCTCAGCCCCCTTCCTATTGATATACCTTACCAAGTGTGTACATCAACTATTTGTAAGGCATTAAGCTGCTTCAGCCAGTTGAAAGTGGCAGGTAATCCATTGACTCTGCACTGCTCACATAATGATTACTGCTACATCTCCAACCAAGTTGTGTGTTTACCTGTATCGTACGCTACTAAGGCGTGGAATAGCCAAATACACATGTTACTTCTCCACTGTGTTGGCTTAACTGTTTGTTAGATGTCATGTTCATTACTTCATCTAATATGCAACTCATCAGCACATCTAATGAGCTGCTCAATTCTAATGCAGTTTTTGTAACCTCTACAAATGTCTTGTCAACAACTTGAATACAATGGAAATATATCACAATACGAAACTCTACCTAATAACGTAATCCTAGGTCTCTAATTATTGTGACACAAAACATTTGGATGTAGATTGCATGCTTCCATCAATAACCATGTTCTCTATATCACAACAGGTTGATCTGGCACAGCACCTGGGCAGAGATTGTCCAACAAACAGACTCCCAAACCACCCCCAAATGAAGCCCTCAGGGATAACAACACTCCTGGACATGTGGACGTGGATAACGGACTTGGCACATCTGGTCAGCCTAGTCAGACGGCAACAGTGAGTCTTACTGTGCCCTCACCAACATCTCCCACCTCAGCTGCAACAACAACTCAGCCAACATAATTTCCCCCAACCTGTGTACCTATCACAGTTAGTACAATCTTATGCCCCCAGTCCCGAATCCCGAAGTACAAATCACCAGCCCTGACACAGAGGGACCAGGACCCAGTTGGAGAGGGCACCCTGGGCCAAGGTTGATCGGCCAAGTAGTTACCAAATTCCAGGAAATTAAGCAGCTGTAGAAGGACATGAACCAACATATAGAGGCCCATAACTCCAACATGGGCACCCTAACAGGGGTGTTAATGGACATCCATATAACCCTGAGCAGGGCTTTTCCACCACCATCTACCTCTTCCTGTAATGCAACTACAAAGTTTGGATATGCTGAGTCTCCTGTTTGTAATGAAGCATAAGTGCTACAATGAGTCACACACTTCTTGACATTGCACACACAAAGTTAGGACAGACGTTACTTACCAACAAGCCAGGCCCTCTCGGGTTGTAGTTGTGACATCAGCTTGGGTATGTGCTGTTCCGCATTACATGAATCTGCATCTGTAGCAGCCACAGGAGCGGAGGCCATGCCAGAGGAAGATAGACCTTCAGATGCCCCTGCCTCTTCAGCAGCTGAACCCCCTCTGCCCTCGCAAGCTGGGAGGTCCGTGTAAATATCCAGGAGATGCAGATGACAAGACACCCACTGCTGCCAGCAAGAAATCTCAACCTTAGTATCCTCCTTTATGTGTCACACATTCACTCTGTAGACTAATTCTGGACACTATTCCATTTCTGATGTGAAGAGTAATAAGGATTTTAGTTTTCAGATGATTTGACATCTACATCTATGGTTTCATTCACCCTGACTGACTACATCACTTTTATGTTTTTTTTTCGCACCAAGTATCTCTTCAACTTTACCAGTTTAATAAGTCACAAACTCTTTGTCTGCTGTAGCAAATTTCACATTTAGCAATGTAGATATGTAATACCATGCAAACTATACAATGGCAAATCAAGCTACTTGTGTAAGCATGGGTATGTTGCATGTACACAATGTTTAGCTCAGGATCACAACCATGCATGCCAACACATACATACAAGTGACTTGTCTAAGAACATTTTTATTACATTGTTCAAACCTCAGGCTGGCAAGATGTCATAAACATAGCACATCATACAGGATGAATCATACTGTGTTCAAATTTACAAGTACAGACCTCCAGAACCTGGAAAGAAGGGATATATCAAACATTGTCCTGTAGAACTGGCAAACATGGAATTGGTTGATGTCATCGGCTGGAGTCATATAGTCTACCTCAAAAAAGGAATCCACCGTCATGTAATGCAAGACAGATGGCAGTACAACAGTTCTGATCACAGGGTCATTACAATCCAGTGCTTCTGCATCTGGTGGTATGACACAAACAAATGTCAGTGGGGTGCCACAGGCACTTTGGCCTACAATGATGAAACACATCAACAGCTACACACAGTGCATACAAAAAGAGTTTTTAGCCAGCGTGAAGGGAACTAACAAGAATTCGGCCAGACCTACATATTGTCTGAGCAAATGATGACACACATAATGCATCATGGCCAACAATGCAACAAGGAACAAGTCCAATAGAGTCTCCTTATCTTCCATCCTATCAGTGTGCAAGCTGTTTTGGCACAGGTCTTGAACACCCAAAGTCTATGACAGACATTCCCAGGAACAATCCATGTCGTATCTCCCAACAGCAGCATATATCTGCTAATGTCACAACTCTGAAATGTGCAAATGAAGATGCCATGGTGAAGGTACCTAAACAAACAGAAAGACAACAAGAGTTCATTGTACATGCAAAGTCATGATATACACTCATGAGAAGAAGCTGTTGATGAGATCTTGTTGCAAGTCAGCTCCTTCCTCTTCACCACTATCATCATCATTTGGCATTTCAGGATTCTCACCCAGTTGCACCTCAGGCTCTCTCTCCTCTGTGATGTAAGGGATGTTCCTTCGCAGGGCGATGTTATGGAGCACACAGCAGGCCACGGTGATTTGACATACCTCCCAGGTGATTAGAGGAGGGATCCCCCAGTCTTGTCCAGACAGCAAAATCAGGCCTTCAGAAGCCCAAAAGCCCACTCCACTGGCATCTGTGTTCTTCTATGGACCTCAGTGAAGTGAACTTCCCCTGGCATAGTTGGATTCCTCAGCAGTGTTAACAACCAAGGAAAGTTGGGATATGCTGAGTCTCCTGTTTGTAATGAAGCATAAGTGCTGCAACGAGTCACACATTTCCTGATTATAGCGCTTGATATTGCACACACAAACTTAGGACAGACGTTACTTACCAACAAGCCAGGCCTCTTGGGTTGTAGTTGTGACATCAGCTGGGGTATGTGCTGTTCCGCATTACAGGAATCATTGGCTGGACATGGGAACCAGGCACAGATATTTGAAATGTACAAAGCTGGCAAGCAGCCAGCTTGCACATTGATAGAATGGAAGAGATTCCTATTCGATAGACTTGTTCACTGTCATGTGGTGGTACTAATGCAATATGGGTGCCATCAATGCCTCCCGCCACATGTGGGAGGTGACCAAATCCATAGATGTCAACCTTCATATTGGCTTAGTCCTCACATCTGAAGACCCTGTTATAGCTGTATTGACAGGTGTTTCGTCATTGCTGATAGCACGTCTTTTAATATACCACTGAATATAGGCTGTGACATACCACCAGGTATAGCCACTGTGTATTGAAATGATCCTGTGGCCACAAACTGTAATACTGCCATGAGTCTCACAATAAGTGGTATACATGTTAGATTAATGTTTTGAGGCATGAGATCTGGCTCCAACTGATGACATAAATCTTGTATTGTTTGCCTATTCAGACAAAACTTCTTAATTATACCCCTTTCTTCCATGGTCTGATGGTCTGGAAATGGATGGTACACTGAAGGTTGTCGCCTCCTCCCTTTTCCAGGGTACCTATGTGTGGAATCAAATAAACTGGAGCATTAGTCACAGTGTCCAGAGCAACATATTTGATGATTAAGACAAAAGTCATGTGAGAAAACATTACTGGCTGAAAAACCATTACACTCATTTCACATTACAATTCTCTACTACCCACAATCCAGTTATAATCCCCATTGTTGTCTACACATGTATCTACAACACATATGTGCATATTATACACCTAAATGTTCCTCATGTGCACCTTGATATTGAAAAGTAAGTTTGTCCTCCCAAAAAAACTTCATCAGCGGTGCACAGTGCACCACGGATATATGGCATTTATGACCAGTAACACACTACACTGATGACAGTGTAAAGGAAATTACAGATCAATGGAGTAGTACATATGTAAACATGTTACAGCACATTTGTAGTAGTAGTGATGCATTTACCAGTCACTAATACTGTAGTTTAAGCTGCTAAAATGGCAGAAGCCTGACCTTGCATATTTGACTTTTGGAAGCTGCCGTCATCGGCAGAAGTCGACCGCGCAGTGGACACAGCCATAGGCTGACGTTGACTGTGATGGCTGCGGCCCAATGGCTGTGCCCATCTATGCTGATGACCATATAAGTGCTGTACATGTACGCCGTGGTTTGAAGAATAACTCACTTGCCTCCTGACACTGCTGCATCAACACCTCCGCCTCTTTAGCTGCTGTCTGCCGCCTCTGGGAGCAATCATGCCAATCCAAGTAGGTGAGATGGCCCCGACCTTCTCTCCAGAGGAGCTAAAGCACTTGTTGAAGAGGTCCTTCCCCTGTAAGGTCAGCTCTATGGCTCACCAGAGAAACAGGTAACTATCTCATATACATATTTGACTCAGTTCAACACCATCCTCTCCTTTCTCATAGGCTACAATGTGCCTCTGAGTCCTAGAGAGTTTTTTGGATGACTGTAGTTAAATTTTGTGGGACGTGTACATGTTATGGGTTGTAGAGCCCTGTACTTTGTGTATTTCAAATAACCATTGTGTTGTGTGACATGTGCTAAGCTCTAGATCCTCCTTCTGTTGCATTCACTTATTTATGCAAGTACATTTTTCAGGGTAACAATGACATATTTGATGATCAGACAATGGTAAATCATAAAATAAATGTATTTGCATTCTAGCATGAGCTGCATATGTATACTGTTAAAAGCAGTTGAGAAGATGTTACCAATGTGTACAGTCCAACATATCACTCATCCCAGATCAGGTCTTGGCAAATTGTTGCCTGAGAGCTAGCTAAACCTCACTGACCCCTTCAGAGTGCCACACAACCTTAAGGTCATATATAGGATGGTCACAAGATGTAATGTTATGTATTGAAGTGATGGAAATGTGAAGTTCATGTTGGTTCAATGTGCTCGGGCTGCAGAGAGCATGGCCTGACAAAAGGTTGTGCCCATTATGGGCCATAGCCCAGGCTTGAGCAGAGTTACTGTGGCAATGCAACTGATAAACAGGGTAATCTCCCTGTAGATTTGCAGATCCTTGCTTGTTCCCAAAATGAGTCTTCTGATCCAATAGTACTCCTGAATGAGTTTACATTGACTACATTTGGAATGGTAACTGAGGTAGCCCCCTGACCTGGTACAACTTTCCATTGACCCACATTGAAGGTTGTGACATTTGCTAATGACAGGCCCCCTACTCCCACAGGTCACTTTTCCAGAAGTCATGTTTGCAATGTATAGCAGCGGTGGCCGCTGTGGAAAAAAAGTGGGGCAGCGCAAGGGGGCAGGGGGCAGCGCTGGGGGGAAAAAATACAAATTTTTTTTTAAAAACAATTACCTGTCTGCCGCCACCTTGGTGCTCTTCTGCACTTCTTCTCTCGATTCCTCGTAGTCCATGGAAGACTCCCAGGCCGCAACACCAATCCAGATGCTGCTCTGATGCTGGTAATACTATTTACCAACATGGGAGCAACGCTGTTATTGGCTTGAGAGGGCTGTTTTGATGCTCAGTCAGGCCCTGGGAACCTGTGCTTGGTCTCCACCAGACTGTGCACCACAGCTCTGGTGGAGAGATCTAAGTGTGCATGTCGATTTGGCCAGCCATCACAGGACATGCATACTTGCAGCAATGCTTCCCAATCCTCTCCCTGCTGTAGCAGCTGTCCATTAGGATGACCTTGCCCCACCCTGCCCTGACTCGACTCAGCAAGGAAAAATAAAATGATAATAACCTGCACTATCATCATTTTATTTTTCATGTTTTCACTGCTGAGAGAGCAGTGGGGCGATGCACCTCCACCTTAATGGAGGAGCTGCTGCTGCTGTACAGGCCTATTGCAGAAGTGACAAACATACAGTGCTCATAGTTGGTTAATTCTGAAGAGATCATTACATGTGAATCCCTGCCTTTGTTACATTCAACCAATCAGACCAAACATACCTTGGTTTGTTGAGTATCATCACTGTAAGAGTGCCACATATAGTAAAAGATGTATCCTGTGATACCAGTACACACCACACAAACTCAATCAGATTTAGCATGAGATTCCATTAGGTAGTCCACATGTCCACACATCCACAGAGAGGAAGGTCTCGGTGACACTCATGCCAGCCCTTTCATTGCCACCTAAGTTTTAGGGTGTAGTCTATACTATGGTACTAGCCTGTATGGACCGTATGCAACAGTGCCTGGTGTAAAGGTGTCTGTACAATCATGGACAAGTAGTTTACCCTTAGAAGGTCATAATGGTGTGTTGTATTTTCATAGTGGCTCACATCACAGTACATGTCAGTTGTTGCTGGGCTACATGATGTTAGTGGGCTGGCTTAATCAGTGTAGGCCATGACCAGGGTTGTAGATGACTGCAAAAGTGTGTATTTATGTCCCTGTAGTTATCAGCATGTAATATTTACACATGTAGTGTGTTAACAATTAAAAAATGCTTGTGCTAGGTGTCTACAAAATGTGTGTTAACCAAACAGATATACTAAAATATGCAATTATGATCTCTTTATTTGTCTATTGCATCCATACAGGTCAACACCCATCAGAACAAGTCATTTGAAGAGCCATCGTCTGGAAGGTGCGGACCCTAGGGGTCTATCGCTGACGCATCGTCAATTGCAGGAAAAGGTGGGAGGACCTAAGATGCTGGGCCCGGAAGATCACAGAGGTCCAGCTGGGGCTGTCCTCCCAATGAGGACAGGGCGCGTGCCAGACTCTGACCCTGACCCCCTTAATGGCCCACGTACTGCCGGTGGCCTACCCGAGCTTGATGGGCCATTGAAGGAATCACATCAGCTACAAGGAGATGAGTCCTGAGCAGAATCATACAAGTTACATTGCAAATTTAGAGCCAGGCACCTCCCCATCAATATTGGAGGTGGTCCAGGGGTGACGCACAGGAAGAGTAATTATTTGTGTAGGTCTGGTAGTAGCTACATGGTGATGTACCTTGCCTATTGTCCTAATGACTAGGAAAACAACAGAGTCCAGTCTACTACCAATGCACTCTATTGAGCAGACACATGGCTGAGTACAGTGATCAATCAGCTCATGTAGCTTGATGTTCTGGATGACATTTGTACCCAAAAGGCCACTTGTCTTCAGTGAGTCACCTATAACATCAAACAACAAGAGCTGATTGATCACTGTACCCAGCCATGTGTTTGCTCAAGAGAATATATTGGATTTGTATCCAACAGGCCACTTGTCTTCAGTGTGTCAAGAGTGATGCAACCACACTACTGTGTCTCATGTGATGGTGGCACTCTTACGCGTGACATAGCATACAGTGCACTTTGGGTGCAGTCACTGAGCATATTTCCCCTTGGTAAGTGGGGAATGTACAGTTACATGAGTTAGCAAACATCAATGTTGCCGTAAAGTATTTGTGCCTACATGTATGTACATGGCATGTGTACCTTTCACTTTTGTAGGATCATTTACACTAATGTTTCACACATGATCCTGTCCTCATAGGATGATGTCTCCTCTCATCACATAAGTGTGCATGCCAAAATGTATTGGAAAATAGTTGTGTGTGTTAAAATTAATGCGTTGCCACAGACAGGAGTGTGTCAACATAGGCTGGTGGGTCACACACACCCTAAGCCATTACTCAATGTTATTAGTCATGTCCAAGCAATGAAGGACATGACAGTAATTTCTCACAATGTGAATTTCCATGCAATTGATGTAGAATTATTAGGCTAATTGATATGCACAAGCTTATTGGTGAAGGTTCACTAACTGACTTTTGACACATCAGGGAGTGACATGGAGAAATGTGGGAATCATATGCAGGTGTGTACACTCAGTAACACAATGGAATTTGTAGTTGCATGAGAAAAGGTACAGTGATGTGCTTTCCCATTGAGAACCACCTTTTCAGGTAATGGAGATTCCCCGAGCCTCAACAACATTCAGTAGACTATTGACTTTTAGTTATGCAATGTTAAATCAATCAAGACTTGTGATTTCCCTAGGCCTAGCTGATTCATTATGCTCTGGATATTTGTAGACTAATCTCCCAGACATTTTCCCCAGGTTGTCTCCAGTCTACCTTTCTGTGCAACATGTGTTACATAGAGAACCTACATCAGTACAACTTTCATTCTATTCTGACAATGGATATATTAGGAAGTTATCATTGGGAAGTTTCTACAGTGTGACATGAGTTCCTCCATATCACCTTATTCCTGCCACTGTACATTTTGCTGCAGCATATCTGTATTAGTTGACCATCATTTCATCCTAATGTGGTATTAGGCATATGAACATTCGCTGAATGCAGGGTCTTGTGTGGAATCTGTAAGAATAAATTTGGCATTGCCATAGTATTTGATGACATCAGGTTACTGAGGTATGCTACAAGAGCCAAACCATTCAAGGTGATGAGGTCTCCTATTTAATACATGGGTATTGTGATTGCACACTTCATTCATACAATTGGAGTTGTCTGTGATTCTGATTTTACTGTGGGCAACTGTTTACAGGTCCTGTAGCATCTGTGCATGTGGCCTTGCTAATGTTGGAGCCACTTTGGTGGACCTTGTAGCTGGAGTCTACTATACAATATAGTAATGTTCTTTGATCAAAGCTGTTGGTCAAGGGTGTTCTGGCACATGCAATGAACCTATCTGTATTTGTCATTTCAGCATCATCACAGGCAAGCAGAGAAGAGAAGAAGACAGGGCCAACATCTGTGGGGAAGCAGCTTGCCACGGTACCTCCAGTCGTGACACTACAGACACAGAGTAACCAAAAGGCCCAGAGGGTGAGGGGAGTGTCATGGAGCACACAGACTCTATGTAATTTGAGTTAAGCTCCATTGGACACTTTCTAGTGGAGGGGGGACATACAGGACCAGTTCCCACACCATCCCTGTCCACCACCCCCACTACCATCTCCTCCCTCCCTGTTGCTCCCCAACACAGTTGGCAGGAGCTGCTCACCTAAGAAGGGAGCTGTCCCCTTCTCTCCATGCCCCTGTTCTCCCTGCTGCACTAAGTGGGGAGGCTATTGACCTCCAGAGAAACATCTCTGTCGGTCAGATGGCACTACTGAATGCCATTCAGGTGCAGGACAGCCATCTGCAACAGGCGGTGGCCTACCTGGAGGGCATCCACAGTCCTATGTCTGCCCTACGGAGATCTTTTCAGGCTCTGGCCTCCTCCATCATGGCAGCCTTTAATCCATCCCACACTTCCACCCCATTACCTGCCTCTTCCACATTCAATTTCCCTATTCCCACACCTGTGCCAAACACACTCTCACATAAGCATGCATAAACCTCAACAGCCAGAAGCAGCACACAAAAACAGAAACAGCCCAAAACACACGCATGCAACCACTCACCAAACACTCGCCCTCTCACAACCACCACCCCACCATTCCTCCATCCACCACTCCACAGACCCATCCACCACCTAACCATACCCCAGAAAACACACCCACAGACCCATCCACCACCCCACCATATCCCAGACACCACACCCACAGACTTATCCACCACCCCACCAACCCCACAAGACCCATCCACCCCCACCATATCCCCAATCTCTACACCCACAGACCCATCCACCATCCCCAATATGCTACCAGATACCATACCCACACCAACAGACCAATCCACCATCCCCAGTATACCGACCCCCACATCACACACCACATAAAAACACAAACACCCACACAACAGACACCTACAAAACACAGACATCATACTTCAAACACACAGACAGCATCATCAACAACACACACATCCACACCTGACATTTACATTCCCTCAACCTCCCAACCACTAATCCCTCCTTGACACCACACCCATTTTCCACAAAGAGAGTTTATTGTTTTCCCTTGCCCTTATCCCTGTGAAAACCACCCACCTCCCAAAGAGAAAGGGACCTCGTCCACACCCTAACCCATCCCTCTACATCCAAGTCCTCAACTGTGAAATCTGAGGCCACCCTCCCCCACGGAACTCAGCCATACCACAAAGAAACAAAAAAAGGACATCCCTCCTAAAGTCAGGCCCACCCCTCTAAAAACCAAACCCACCCATCCCAAAATCAACCAACCCTTCCCAAAGGACATCATTGAGATGCCGGGACTGCCCACTAGATGCCCTTTCCTGGGGAGGTCCCCATGGAAGTGTTCTGAGAGGAAAGTTCAGAGGCACAGCACGTATTGGACTGGTCATTGGCCTTTACTACACATGTTTATTGTTTTTCAATTACAGAAGATTTTGCTAGTTTTCTTACACATTAGTCCCGTCATTACTTTTCTATGATTTTGATGTTCATTGATAGTTTGAGATGTATGTCTGCAGTCATGTTTGTTTCTCCATGAATGATGATCCATTTGATGTGCTTGGTATGATCTGACCTTGGAACCAGTGCTGGAGTCATCCAGGACATGGGGAAATATCCAATGGATGGATATGTGGGATGTAATCCATTTGGGGCTGACATTGCATTGGGTGATATTTCACATGGTAAGTATTACATCTTGGCTTGGCTTGGCCATTGTCAACATCTATTGGGTTACCTCTCTCCCTATGATGTAGGTTGGACATTTGTTTAATATGTGCAAGATAGAGATTTGTTTCTCCACACATGCAGGGTGTTCAATTGTCATACTTTTGAATACATTTTAATGGACGTGTCCATTTTCATATGTGTATCTCACCCCTACTTTTTTTTAATGTGTGACCCACGCTGTTACTGCTATTTTTGCTTTCATGACTTTTACTTACACATTTCCGACATATGCATGGGTCTTGGTTATACTATTGGATGTCCCTGATATACATCAAGCCATAGTTCCTGTGCAAATGGGGGTTTTGAGGCATGTGCAAAGTGGAATTTGGCCAGGGCACCAGCCTTCCAGGGTTCCCCTGGTACAGGAATACCTATTTTGCAGGGATTCTTTACGTTGTGAGCTTTGAATGTTTCTCACACTACTTATTTTGCATCCCATTTACCTAACATTACCTTGAAATGTGGGTGATATGTGGAAGTCCTTAGAAGAGAAGGTGTGTTTCAGTTCAATGACACATTCATGCAGATGTATTTTTACATCACAACAGGCCATGGCATGTAAGCAATGTGAAGGTGTCACTTAGGTTAAGAGGTGTGAGACTGATGAGGAGTTGCTGTTGTGTGACACAGTTTAATAGACACATTACTGTCCCTGATTTTGGGATGTGCACACATATCAACTTTTGTTGAGTGTGGCTGTGCAGTGTCAGTGACCTGGCCAACAAGGGCATCATAGAGCTGTGATTGGGTCATACATTGAGTACAACTCTGAACAGGGGCCCACAACATATGTTTGGTACACAGACCACACGCCCCATGCAGGTCCTTGGCGGGGCATCTTTTTGCTGTGGAGTTGTTGGAAACGGGTAAGTGTTTAACTTACTGTCAGTTGCATCCACAATGGCGTTGGTTTTGGGCGTCATCGAGCAGCACAAGCAGCGGAAGTACATGTATGACTGGCTTCATGGCAGCACAGGATGTGTGAAGCTGAATACAGGTTCTGCCAGCTCAGATTAGCTGGATAGACTTACACAGTCACGTTGTGAGAGCTGAGATTTTCTTGATAATTTGTTTAGTTTTTATGTAAATGTGACTAATTGAATGGCCACCATGAAGTGTAAGGCCTCTATTCTGTTCTTCATGCTAACTTAAACGGATAAAAAATATTTTTTCTTTACAGAAGAGTGCGTTTCTTAACTAAAATAAATGGTAGAATTAGATGTGTATTTAGTGGCCTCTGCTGGACTGAAGTAGAAGCAGATGCAAGGTCACTGTAGTCACTGTCTAATGCAAACTGTATAAAATGTTTCTAGTGTGTTCCATAGTTTTGACTGACTTTATTGTTTGAAGATATGTTTCTAACTTGTATGTCTTTCCTCGAGGGAAAAGAAATGGTGTGGTAACCTATTTTGTAATCATTTTCCTGTGATTTCGTATTCCGGTGGAGTGGAAACAATCGATCCACAGATGAAGCTGAAGAAGAGGAAGTATAGGATACAAAATGTATTAGTTTAGTTTTCGTTAATGGAATAACAGCAAATAGAAGAGCTTGGAGTAAACTAATTGTATAATTTTGATATCTGTTAAAGTTCTGATTAGTCATAACTTTCTCATCTCATACTTTATCCAATCACTTTCATTTAACACGTTTAAGTTAATGATCAGTCACTATTGATTGGGGGGTCATTCTTCTTTGAGGTTCTCGTGTATTCTGAGTTATAGAGATTCTATTCTGTATGATGTGTCACTTTGACATTTCATGTTTTCCAGACAGTCTATTGGCATTGTGGTACTTTATTAGTTTATGTCTGTTCAATTCTGAATTTATGTTCAGATGGCTTAGTATATTTTTTTATCCAATTTTCTAAACCATTAACCGTACCCTTGTTCCTGTCCTGATGTTGGTGCCTGATGTTGTTGTCCCACTGAGGAAGTAGACATTGTTACTAACTACCGTAGTGATTTGGTAAAGAATTATGAGTTGTGAATTATTTGTATTTTGTGTTTCAGGTACCAGCTGCAATTGTTGATTTACTGTTGCTTATTTCTTATAGTGCCATAGCTAGATGTTTTTCTAAATTTGTGTTACTAAAACTTTTACGTGAAGCTCAACATGTTAATGCTAATTAGTGGTTCGTGAGGTGTTACTCACATGCTCATTAATTGTAGTCAATATTTTCTGTTTTATCATTATTCAGATGTATTCAATTTCTCTTGCTCATATAATTTATCTGATAAAACTTAGATATATCCAGCTTTCGAATCAGCCTTTGTTGTTTCTCTATATGTATCATTTGTGTTTGAGAATTATTTTAGTGACTTTAGTATTGTCAATATAGGGAAATAAATAATTAACTTCTTAATAAACTGGTGCGGTTATTGAGGTTGAATTCATTATCATATGTTTCTCAAAACAGATTCGGTTCGGTTCATCGGCCTAGTGTGTGAAATCCACTATCTAGTCTTTTGTAACTAAAATGTAGCTAGGGTTTCTCGGCGTCAACAGTTTTGGTAGCAGATTTCGGTTGCGTATCCTTTTGATGATGTCATTGCTTGCGTCATAATTTGTAAAAATGAATTGGGGTGTTTTTGATTCTTATTTTTGGAAATGTTGTTCACATTTGATAAAATGAGTTGCTAAATGCCTAAAGTGTCTTTCCCCGGTCCTTGGTGGTTCTTTAGGTTAGTAGGTTATGTTCTCAGTGTTCTGTTGTTAGACTGAATGAATAGAACATGCGCTTGCACAGCTTTAGCTAAATTGCAGTTGAATGAGTTGTTTGTGAGTTTTAGGGAGTTGGCGTACTCCAGAATAAGAAATGCTAAAAAGAGAGTTGGCGTACTCTGAAGTATGTGAGTGGAGAAGTTGGCGAACTTCACGTGTGTGTGGCGCTTGGTGCTTGGGTAAAGTTGTCCACGTGGTTGTTGATAAGACGGACCTGACGAAAAGCGGTCTAAGACTCCGGAGTTTACTGAAAAGTGTATTGAGATACTTGTTTTTCTTTTATTGTAATTTGTCTATTTAGTAGACCAATTGGACGTGGTTAGTAAATTCAGTTTGTGAGTTAAAATTGGATGTGTGGGAGTTTTCGACTGAGATTTGGTGAGTTCTATGTGCCCGTCTCCATTGATCAGTTGAGGGTGAAATTTGCAGATCGAATTTTGCTCACGAATCTGAGGAACTGAGAAAAAAGAATAACTGCAAGAGTGAAAGCCGACAGTAAAATTTAGAATGTTCCTGAAGCGATTGTGTCACCCTATGTGACGGGCCGACGCTATCTCAGTCGTACCCGTCGTACCCTGGGGGCATCAAAACACAGAGCACTTCCAACCCGGAAGTCCTCTGGGCGGAGACCAATCCAATTCTGCTTACGGGTGACGGCAGGCACAAACAGCCAATTTGCGCCATCACCTGGATAAAAAGGGAAGAGCAGGACGGATCGGGGGCACCCAACGCGGGAACTGGAGTACAAACCCTCGGCGAGGCGGCAGACGGAGAAGGAGACTAGGACTACAACGGAGGCGTTCCTGACGATGGGCATGGAGAGACAGGCGGCGAGGACCTAGGAAGCAGTGCCAAGACGGCAGGACAGTGCAGAGGCCCGGGAGGCACTTAACTCAAACTCCGGCCGCGCTCAGGGAAGAGCGTGGCCATCACACGTGCGTGGGACACACATACCAGAAGTGGGGAGATGGAGGGGATAAAGGAAGGAGGGGAGTAAGGACCGTAATAGAGAAGGTCCAGCTACATTTACTTTGGGGTTTTATTTTTTTGATTTATTTTGTTATTTTGTTTCCATTATTGCCTGCTTCTTTGGTTATATATTAAGATCCCAGGTTTGGAGCTTTTATGTTTAATTCGTTAAAGCGTGCATTAAGGAATACAGTGACACAAGACCCAGGGAAGGTTGCTTAAAAGGCAGAGTAGGAACGCGCAGAGAGCGCAACCTTAAGAAAGTCATAGGAGAAACAGAGGGAGAGCGATATAAATTTGTCATACAGCCGAGATACTGAAGAGAAAGGCACGATCAAGCGAGATAGGTCGAAAGAAAGACGGCAACACAGACAGTAGACAGAAAGAAAAGGAAAAGAAACGCCCTACAGAGAAGGCCGCAATACCCACGGGAAAACAGGAAAAGGAGAGAACAAGTAAGAGAGAGAAAACTCAAAATGCAAAGAAAGGAGCGGAAAGGGAAAAGAGAAAAAAAAGGGAAAAGAAAAAAGGAAGACAGGACTCAAATCAGACAGAAAACATATAGGAGAGAGAGAGACAGAACAGGAAACAGAACTAAGAATGGGAAGAAAAAAAAGCAGTCACTAGTAGATCACTTACCATTCTCTATTTCCGTTCTCTTTCCACATGCGCCTCCTGTGAGCCCTGCGAAGAGAAGACGACAAGAAGAGGATCAGAAGAGTAGTGACCACTTACACTCAAAAATCTAAAAGCACCTTGAAAAAACTCTTAACAAAAATAAACTCTACATATCATCTAAACCACGGGCTACTTGTCATTATTACGCCACCCTATTATACCCTACCTGTAGTAAATAGACAAATTTGTTTTTCTTGGTTTTGAAAAAGTGCTCGCGATACATTTTTGCATTAAGTTTGTGTTTTTTTCGAGTCTAGGAGGACAACCACAAGACTTTGCCAGCCGCTGTGTGTAAGTGTAGTGTCAGTTTTGTGCTGTGCTGGGATAAGCTGGTTAGTGAAAAGGGTCGCACATGGATTGGTGAGCAATCATAAAGCATAATTGGACAAGAAGGGTGTCAAAAAGTATTGTGGAATTGTAGTCACTTCCTGATCATTGATTTTTGAAGTAGATTTTATGAAAAAAATACGTTTTTCAAGGCTTCAAAGAGTGCTCTTAGAGGAGATGAGTATATTCTGGCAAGGGAAGGAGAAATTTGTCCGCCAGAAGGCATATATCGTGACTGAGGAGAAACGTGACCGGAGCATGTCTTTGGTTAATACACTGGATTAAGATCACAAAAAAGGAAGGTTTTTAACTTTTCCTGAAAATGGTACATTTAATTTGAGGATTTTGGAGAATTTGAGGCAGAAGATGTATGGTCTGAGACCTCCACCAAGACCAGCTCGGTTCGAAGCCTTAGGGATCTGGCAGCTAGTAGCTAGACAGCAACAGTCTTTGAAATTTGAGAGAAAAATGAGGAGGGCAGAAAAGTCACTAGCAGAAGCTACATGGTAAAGTGAGCAGAAACAGTGAGACTCAATAACTTACAAAGTGTTAGATTGTTTCCGGCAATGTCAAAAGACAATGAAAAAGAGGCAAATAAGGCTTCAAAGAAGTCATAAAAGAGTTCTTCAGCAGTCGAAGAGCAGACAACAAAAGAGCCTAAAAAGGTTTTGTTTATTGATAATGAATTGGATGATGACAGGTTTATTACACAGATTTTGAGAAATCACCCACCACCAAATGTGGCTCAAGAAGGTTCTAGTACTAATGGTATAAATCCTACTGCTCCGATATCATCTGTAGTGTCACAGAGTTTAGTTCAGAGTGATCATAACACCATCGAGAGTTCTGTACAGGCCGGTTACTTTCATAATCATACCTTTATTGCAGGAGGGGATCCAATGGACTGTAGTGTCTGAAGTATGTCACACTGTACATAATATTGAGTTTCCTGGCACATGCCACTTCAGTCATCAGTCATCAGTTAGCATTGTCACTGACTATAGACACCACATTACCAATTACACGGGTCATCAGTGAATACATCAACATCAATGAACAGTACCTTAGAGTCACTGGAAGTATAGGCAGATTACCTTGGTCCTGGAGTTGAGATCTTCCCCCTCTTCTTCCTCACCATCACTCTCATCCTCTTTCTGAGGTTGCTGGGCTGGTTGGACAGCACCCTCCTCTTCCAGAAGGGGAATAGCTTTCCTCACAGCCAAGCTGCGCAGCATGCAGCAGGCCACCACTATCTTACACATCTTGTCAGGAACATAGCACAGGGATCCCCCAGAGAGATGGAGGCAACGCAATCTAGCCTTCAGGAGACCTATAGTGCGCTCAATCACCCTCCTAGTATGTCCATGGGCCTAATTATAATTCCTCTCTGCATCTGTCCTGGGATTCCTCACAGGTGTCAGGAGCCATTGCTAATTGAGGTAGCCAGAATCACCTACAAAAGTGGGTGAAACAGGACCTTAACAAACTGACTTTACTTGCATAAAGCCTGGCTGTCAACTATGTACAGATCCAGTGTCATACACACTCACCTATGAGCCATCCTCTGTCCCCTTCAGTTGTTCCATCATGTGTGGTACACTGCTGTTTCTCAGGACAAAGGAATCATGGACTGAGCCTGGGAACCTGGCATTGACGTGATATGTACTGGTCAGCAGTGCACACTAATTGTACATTCATGGAGTGATAGTTTTTCCGATTCCTGTACACCTGTTCATTCACTCTTGGGGGTATGAGAGCTATGTGGGTTCCATCAATGGCATCTATCACATGGGGAATATTAGCAAAGGCATAAAATCCAGATTTGATGGTGGGACATTCAGCCCTTTGACGAGACTGGACCTATGTTTGCAAGTGTTGACCAAATGCACCCAGGAATTTTGACAGGATGAGGCTGAACCTTGGCTGTGAGACCCCTGCACCCATGCCCACTGTCACCTGAAATGAGCCCGTAGCTAAAAATGGAGTGCAGATAGCACTTCTACAGTTGTAGGTATGGCATGCTGATTTCGATTTGCCGGTTTCAGTACAGGATCCATTAATGCACAGAGATCATGGATAGTAGCTCTAATGAGTCTGTAGGTGATAATGATGTGACGTTCCTCCATAGTTTCCAGATCAACCAGGGGTCTGTATACAGATGGGGCCCTCCCTTGCCACATGGGTCTGTACCTAAAGGGGAGGAAAGAACACTATCTTAGTGTCAACTTACACTTGCATCCCATGATGTCACTGTATTTTTGTAAGTGCAACATGTAGGTAACACACACAAACGCAAAGTATGAAGTACACCGTCAGACAAATGTGTGCTGAGTTAACTCTGTCAAAATAGCATCCCAGTGTGGACCCACTTCCAAAGATGGGCACATGGGAGGGTCAGAGAGCTCATGTCAACAAGCGACTAAGGGCGGAGATTTAGAGGCCCTGGATGAGGTCCCTGGCCAGGCTATGGTTTTGTGGTGGTAGTAAAATGGTAGCCTCCTCCCATCCAGGTATGATAGAGTGGAAGTGACCTCATTCAGCTGCCGTTAGTTGTCATGGCCGAAGGCGGTGTTCACCGCCGTGCACCCGATCATTGGATTACATGGTTGTCAGTGGGGAACCTGGACCAATCATGATCGCAGTGACGGAGCACATTACCACAGTAGCTCTGCCATTTTGTCAGACCCTTGATACTTGACTCTTGATTCCCGTGCAGGGTGGTACTCCACTGCGTGTGCTGCTGTGTCCTGACCTGGTCCCTGAGATGGTGTGGGTTACAGGGGAATGAGCCCCAGCCTTCACCGCAGAGGAGCTGGAGAAGCTGGTGGACGGGGTCCTATCCCTGTATGCAAAGTTGTATGGGCGACCGGAGGAGCAGGTGAGTTGGCATCTGTCATCCTTAGATGTGTGTGATTGTGGTGGATGCCTGTATGCATGTGGGTTCGATGTGATACTGCCCAGCCGTAGACTGTCTGCATATACTGTATGTGAGTTGAAAACATGCCTTTCAACAATGCCCCTTCCATAGGGAACGACATGTCATCTGTATTCGGTGCACACATACTGACGTCTGTTTGTTTGCTCTGTGTGTCCCAGGCAGGTCAGTGCCAATCAAAAGAAAGGCCTGTGGCAAGCCATAGCCAAGGAGGTGTGGACCCTGGGGGTCTACAACCAGCGGAGCACCCACTGCAGGAAGCGGTAGGAGGACTTGAGGCGCTGGGCCAGGCAGACAGGAGAGGCCTTGTCGGACCCTGACCCCCACCAATGGTCTGCTTTCTGGCACTGGCCTATCCGGATTTGAAGGCAGCACAGCAGCCACAAGGGGGTGAGTACCAACAGTGTTGTGATACTGCTTTGATGGATGGATGTTGGTTTTGTGGTATGTATGCATTCTAGTGCCAGGCACTTGGACAGGTGTGTTCCTGCAGTCCTGCCCCCTCAAAGTCCCTGGGATGGTGTGAGGGCTAGTTTGGGCACTCTCTATAGGCCCATGGGGGATCCCCTTTCTGTCATCTGATATGCTTTGTGGCCTCATGGACTTGTAAGTGCATTGGCTAGGTATAGTCTCTCATGGGTGTACCTGACACTATGTATCAGGTCTGTGTTTCATGTGGGTTATGTGGTGTATTCTGGGGTTTTGGGCACTAGTCAGGGGCACAATCATGACGTATTTTGTATGTGCTGCGTGTACGTTTGTGACCTGGATGGGAATGTGAGTGAGCCAGAGATGTACATATATTCAGATTTTGACAAAGTTATCCCTTGTTTTGTCTCTCCACCCCAGTGCTCTTGTGTCCTTTGTGTACATCAGCATCATCTGGCGAGGGAGAAGTGGCACCGGCGAGTGGGGATGCAGCAGCCCACGGTTCCAAGGAGGCAGACCCCAAGGGAACCAGTGGGTTGGAGGGAGAGGGTGGAGTACCGTGGGGGAGGCAACTACCACTGGAGGTAGTAACTCTGATACCTCCTCCGATGGGAGCTCCCTGGTGGTGGCAGACCCTACTGGGCACACCTATTATATACCATCTTCCGCCAACCCCCATGCCATCACCGCCCTCCCCGTTGCTCCCCACCCAGTTGCCTGTGCTCGCTCACCCAGGAGGGTGGGTGTCTCCTTCGCCCCAGGCACTTCATCCCCTGCCCCAGTCAGCCCTGCTGCCCTCACGGAGGAGGCTATTGACCTCCTGATGACCATCTCTGTAGGGCAGACAACCATCTTGAAGGCCAGCCAGGGGCATCCCAGATGCAGCAATGCATACCTGGAAGGCATTCACGGTGCCATGTCTGGACTACAGAGATCGTTTCAGGCTCTGGCCTCCTCTTTGATGGCAGCCACTGTCCCTGGTCTTTCTGTCCCCCCCCACCACCTTTACCCCTTCCAACACTCCACTCTCTTCACCCATCCCAAGCACACGTACAGACAGCCATGCACACAGATCAACACACAAGAACCACGCAGACCTTCCCACCACAGACAGGCACACACTCAACATACCAAAGCACACACAACAACATCCACTTCCCCCAGTGTGTCAACCTCCCCACCACCCTGTCTGTCACCTCACCATGCACACCCACACGCACTGCACCCTCAGTCACTGCTGCTGCCCCCATTCATGCAGTCAGCACAACATCTGACATCCAGACATGCACCCCAGACACCACACCTGCACTCACAACACCTACATTGACAGACACTTGCAGCACACTCACCAGACCTGCAGACACACAGACAACATCCATGTACACTGGCAGCCTGTTTGCTCCCACTGTGTCCACCCCCCCTCCTCCCAAAACACTCAAACATTCACACACATCCACACCACACACATCCACCACACATCAGCATCCTTTACAGGCACCTGCATCCTCGTCTGGCACATCTACACCTGGTACAAGCACTCCCTCAACCTCCACTCCCAGACCTGCCTCCAAATTCCCTCCAACTGCCCCTAAGAAGCTTTTCCTCTCCTGTGTTGACCTGTTCGAACCCACTGGCCCACCCCGTCTTGTCCCTAAACGTGACAATCTCCTTGCCCAGTCCACACCTTCCACGTCCAAATCCACCCCAGTCCACCCTTCCCATTCCTGTGCCCCTTCCCCAGGGAGGAAGAAGCCCCTTGTTGCCCTAGGTCCCTCTGCCACCCCCCCGGTCCAAGTCCACTCCCCCTCCTTCCAAGGACAAGCCCAAACCCTCTCCACCTCCCAAACCTAAGCCCAAGCCCACCCCTCTCCTCCCTGTCCCTGTTTCCTGAGATGCCTGGCTGCCCCATTGATGCCCCATTTAAATGGAGTACCCTTTGCACATGTGGGAGTAAAGTTCGGCCTGTTTTGGCCCTTCAGGCTATTTCTATGGACTGGCCAATGGCCTTATTTGGACATGACGTAATGTCTTTGTAAATAAAGTTTCAGTGTCCAGTAGTACTGTTGGCACAATATGGTGACGTTGTACAGCATTTCACTTTCACTATGGAGGGGTGATGTGTACATGTGTATACTTTGATGCAGGTCTTTGTTAGCTTGTGTCTGGTTAGTACATTTTGTTATGGTATGTTTGGCTTGGGATGTGGGAGGGGTTGGAAGCGCGTTGCAGGCTGGGTGGGGTGGGTGTGTAACTGTGCCCTTTCTTCCCATGTGTACTAAGCTGCGGTACCGTCGTCGTCATCTTCGTCGGTGGTCACGGTCCTGGAGGTATATGGCAAGGAGCAGCACTGGCATTATTTCCATGTCTGCGTCGGCGTGTTCTGTGTGCCTCCAGTGAGTGTGTCCTTTTATATTGTTCATTTCTGCCCGGAACTGATGGCGGTCTTGTGTTTCATTATTTGGTGGGCAGGTAGGATCTTTCCCCCGGCCTGGGGACGGCCAATCAGTCCACGTCGGGACTACAAAGATGGCGGTGTGTGAATGGTCCGCTACTTGTTTTTCAATTGCTTCAGTGTTTGGCGGTCCAGACCGCCAGCCTGTTGGCGGTAGCTCCCCCACCGCTGGCGGGGCGGTGTTGACCTCCATGTTCATAATGACCACCTAAGTTGCGAGACTGAAGATTTTGAACACATGAGGTGTGCAGGGATGAAAACACATCTTAGAGAGTTACTTGAAAGAGGGCAAATCTGGAGAGCATTAGAAAAGTGGGAAGGCAGATGGGCCAAGATAAGAGAAAGGCCAAGGAAAGGTTCAGAAAATCCTCTTGTAGACAGAACGCAAACAAAAGAGCCAATGAAAATGTTACCAATGAGAGAGACTCCGGGAGGGAATCTTGTACATGTACCTTTGAGCAGGAGTGATATTTTGTCATTAACAAATGATTACCCCAGGTTGAGAGAGAAACCAGGGGAGTGGTATCAGCAGACAGATTGGTTTGTGAAACCTGCGAAATGCCTGTGGGAGGACTTGAAAACTCTTTTTGAGATTGTTGCTCCAGCAGATTTGTGGACTGAGTGTAAAAGGTTTGCAGATTGGCCTACAAGTGAACCGCAAAGAGTCAGAAGATGGGTTCATCATCTACTGAAGTCATGAAATATTACAATAAGGTTATTGAGTTCCTGAAGACAAGAATTTCACTGGAAAACATTGATTGGTTACGCATAGATAGAACAGCTCAGGAAGGGAAAGAATTCAGCGTACTATGAAAGGTTGTTAAAAGCGTTTAAACATTACAGTGGTACAGAAACA
Organism: Pleurodeles waltl; assembly: GCF_031143425.1. Lineage (NCBI taxonomy): Eukaryota > Metazoa > Chordata > Amphibia > Caudata > Salamandridae > Pleurodeles > Pleurodeles waltl. The sequence goes on along the minus strand of NC_090440.1, from coordinate 543,891,402 downwards.
ATCGAGCTGAAAGCCATGATTCATTTTGTGTTCAGGTTTGTTGAAGGACTGAGACCAGAGATTAGCCAGATGATTCAGGGTCTTTTGATTTGTTTGCAAGCAAAACCGATTGATGAAGTATTACAGTATGCAAAATACTGTAGAATTGAAACAGAGAAAGTTGAAAGAAAAGTATTGGTGATGCAGATTAAAGTTGCACAGACATGGATTCAAGGCATTTTCAGCACCAGCAGCCACAAGGAAATGGTATATTTCAGAATCAAGGCAGAGTTAGAGGACGTGGTGGAATGACACTTCCGGTTGTTAATCGAAGTGTGGATTTCAATTCTGTGATGGTGCAAGGAAAGCAGCAGGGAAAAAGAATGTTACCTTGTCACGATTGCGGGGCAATTGGACATTGGAAACAGGAGGAACTAATCAGAGACCAGCTGATAGTTCAATGCAATAGTAAAACAAATGCAGGAAAGTTTCTGGGCCGCAAGCAATCCCATGCTCAAGGATGCTTTCAAGATTGCAAAGGTGGTGGAAGAATCAGAAAAATGCAGGAAGGAGATGCAGAGAATGGAGAATAAATCTGAACAAGACATAAATGGAGAATCTGGCCTGGATAATGCTGTAAAGAAAAGAAAATGGTTGGCAGGTTCTGATCAAAAGGAAAGAATTGAGAAAGGAGTTAACGAAAAAAATGGATCATCAAACATACAACATTCACAAAACAATTGCTCTTGCTACAGATGTGGGAGCTATTCCCATAAGGGAGACTCAAAAAGTGGCTTTGCCATAGGTAAAGAATGCCAGATTTGTCGAAAAAAGGGCACTCTGTCCGTGTCTGCAGAGCTGTGACATGCAGAATTTCAGCTTTAGAAGAGGCCGATGATCTTGGGGACCACAGAGTACTGGCAGAAGGTGATGAATTGCAAAGTGACATAAACCAACATAAAAATGAAAAAAGAAAACCGACGCTCTAAGCAGAATTCAATACATATGAATAACAGATTGTTTTAATGGTGGACTCAGGTTCCCTGTACACAATCATACCGGAGCAAATTTACAACACTGTGTAGCCGGAAGGAACACTGAATAAGTCACATGTGATCTTGAAAGGGTATCAGGGAGCTGACATTGTTGTAATGGGCTTATTCTTAGCGGATATTGAATTCAAGGGGCAGACTACAAAGATAAAGGTGTATGTAGCAGCCAGCTGTCCACCAATATTGAATTGGTCTCATCAGTATGATCTCTAGATAGTAGTGAACCCACGAGCCACTGACCAGGTGATGGTGGTTGATGCAGGAGAATTAGACGTGCTACTTGGACATTTCAGAATTATTTCGGAAGACAAAATAGGAGAAGTGAAAAATTACCAGCACAAAATTGAATTACAAGAAAATGCAGTACCTGTGAGACATTCAGCAAAAAAGGTACCATCAGCTGTGTGTGATAAGGTGAAAACTATACTCAATCAGATAATGAAAGATACAATTATTGAGCTGTAAAGGCCACACAATGGTTGTCACCAGTGGTAGTTACAAAGAAATCAAATGGCTCTCTACATTTCTGTGTAGACTTATGCAGTTACCTAACATCAATGAGTTCATTTTTCAATAGCCACACTGCAAATACTTCTACAAAATGGAGCTTTGGACTGCCTACCACCAAGGAAAGTTGCATCGGGACTCTAAGCACCTAATTTCAGTTTTTTACCTCAGAAGGTACTTCCAATTCAACAGATTACTGTCTGGACCTTCGTCAGCAGCCAGTGCGTTTCAGAGACTGATATCTAATATTTTAGTCAGGATTAAGAATGTGGTCTTTTTCCAGGGTGACATATTAGTTTTGGGAGAAAATGTCACTGGCCATAGCTCTTTTCTGCAAGAAGCCTTGACTCACATTTCCCAAGCTGGGGTAATGTTGCATAAAAACTAAAGCAAGTTCCTAGTCAAGGAATTTGAGTACCTAAGTTATCTCATTACTCGTGAGGGAGTAAGGCCCATGAGGAATTTGGTCAGTTCAATAGTTAACACACAAGTTCTCAATGACAAGGAAAAACTGAGATCATTCATGGGACTTGTGGAATACTACACCAAATTTGTGTGAGACTTTGCATACAAATCAAATCCACTGAGAGAGTTGTTAAAGAAGGCAAAGAAATGTTGCTGCGGAGACACCCAACAAGCAGCCTTCGATCAACTCAAATTCGACTTTTCACATGCTGGAATATTGGTTCCATTTCAGTTTGGCCTAAGAATTGTAATTATTGTAGATGCAAGTACAATTGGAATTGGAGCTGTTGTTGCACAGATGCATGAAAGCATGGAAAAGACTGTCACTTTTGATTCTCGCTCTTTGTCGGACATAGAGGAAAACTATTGTGCCATTGAGCGAGAGGCTTTAGCTGCCACTTGGGCTATTGATTATTTCCATGTTTTTATGTAGGGTAGTACATTTATGCTCAGAAAGGATCATAAGCCTTTTTTTAAAGTAGTGGGTCCAAATGGGGCAAACAATTGTTCGGGCGATTAGCAAGATTGCCTGTTAAATTACAGGACTATGAACGTGACTTGGAGCACCTGGCAGGGTGGAAGTACTAAGTGGAAGACTGCCTATCAAGGTTCCCGGACAAAGCAGCTGAAGAATCCAGTTCTGACTCTGAAGAAGTAGCGGCTAATGTAGAGGATGCAATGGAGGGGTTGCAAGATTGTGTATCCATGAATGAGTGGATGGTTGCCATGAATGACTATTTGGTTTTCAAGCCCATAAGATAAAATGAGGTGAAATGAGAAGAGAAATTATCTTTTCCAATGCAGTTAAACCATTCCATAAGGTCATGTGAGGGTTGTCTTTGGTAAGAAATGGGCTGGTGATGGGGAAAGAAAGATTTGTGCCACTGTTTGCCGTCAGAGGAAAACTGCTAATATTAGCCCATGAGGGACACCTGGGACAAACCCTCACACTCAAAAGACTTAAAGAGAAATTTTGTTGGCTAGTCATGGATTGGCAAGTGAAGAACTGGATTGAAAGGTGTGAGGTACGTAATAATTATAAAAAGAGGTTAGGGGGCGTGGCCAAGTAAGATGGCAGCCTAGATATCCCTCGCTGGAGCTCCTGACCCGGATGGCACACTCCTTGAAAAATCATAGCAAAATTCCTGAGGCAAAATTGGCCTACTATGCACCAGTGAGATAGAGAGCGAGTTCCTTGTGCCTGTGGCAGAGCGGATGACCCATAGAAAGGGAAAGGTGCTGGAAGGAAGAGAAGAAAGATCGGAGGCCAGCACACATGATCTAAGATCCAGGACCTCGGCTAGAGAACCCTGCTGAGATGCCTCTTGTGCGCCCAAGCCTGGGAAGCTTACCTCTGTACGAGCAGGGACTGCAAGAACTGTCAGCAGCGGGAAAACAAATGGACAATGTGTGCAGGAGATGGAGAGCCAGTGTGGGGACCCTGTGGTGGTGAGTGTTTGGCCGGACGAGGCCTGTGGACCAGTGCAGATGCTTCCCACAGGAGCTCCAGCCGACCAGCAGTTTTCGCATCCAGGTGGCGGGCCAGTGACAGCGGCTGAAGTCAGTGGGTCGTACAGAGGGGGCAGAAAAAAGAAGATCGACCCTGTTTATAGGGCCTAGTGAAAGAAGTTATGGTCCTGTGATTGCCCCCGGCCCAGGGCGGGGATTGTGAATGGAGGGGCTCCCTGCCAAAGATGATCGCTCGGGCTGACGCATTTGCACAGCGAGTTATAAAGGCACCAGAACAGGGAAGCAGTCACGCCAGGGCACAGCAGAGATGACAGCCATGGGTTGTGAGCTAATGGAGTGAAACAATTAAGGAAGGAATGGCCCTATCATGTGGGCCCAACTGGGGGGATCTGATTCTGTCAGGCGCAGTCTGATTAGGCATATACATGGGCCAACAGCCTGAAACTAAGCAGCTGATTTCGGAGTAGTGTGGGAGCATCTGGACAGAGGCACTCGACCAAGGGCTCTTGGGAGAGAATATGTATCTTGGGAATCAATGTAGCCTGGCACCCTAAGGAAAATACCAGCAGAGCTATACTTGGGGAAGCTACGCCCGAAGCCTGAGTGGTGGGGCTCCCTGAAGGTAAATAACTACTGAAAGATATAAGGGGGGTGACCAGGCCACTGATGATTGTTCCTCCACACCTATCTGACGGAAGACTGAACTAGTGATATATCCCGTTCTTGGCCACATGTTCGGGGTGTGGTAGGGTCCTTAAAGAAGGCTCACTGGAATAATGGCACAGGATCAGGATTGTGCAGGGGGACACACCTTCAAGTCCTGGCAAATCACTGGATGCCCCCCCTGGGGTGAAGCGATCCTGCATAGAATCGCATTGATCGGGACACATGGGGAGAGAAGAGGCTAAAAAAGCTTGACACCTTGGGTTACGCTTCTAAGTAGGTAACAGAGCTCAGTCCCGAGGGGACGCAGTAGAGAACATAAGTAGCCATGGGGAAGGATAAACCTGCTAGAGGAGCCCAGTCAAACAAAAGTGTGCAATACACTGTGCCTGTTCGCGGACTACAGGACTTAAGCCAAGATGCTCCTCCACCTCTGGAGTGAAGAGAACCAATGCACGATACAGCTGAAATACTAGAAGCTATAAAGGGGTCCTGTGAGGCACTCAAAACAAAAATGTACTTAATGGCCATGGATATTAACCGAGTGCAACTGAATCTTAGAAAGTGGTAAAGTGAGTTACGACTACAGAGGAAGAGGTGGCCACCCTCCGGACCGCGGTTCAGGAACTACAGGCAACAATGGCAAGCCTGAAGTGCAGGGCAACCCAAATGGATGAACGCCATGAAGATGCAGAGGGCCATTTTAGATGAAACAATCTACGTTTCCTAGGATTTCATGAATGGGCAGATGATCCCTCATCAGAACTGTTCCTAGAAGAATGGATTTCATTGGTGATGCCTGCAACCTATCTCTCCAACTTTTTTACAATAGAGTGGGCATACAGGACTTTGAGCCAAAGGCAATTATAGCATGATTGTTTAATCATCGAGACAGGGACATCATTCTTCAGTATGCTCGTACACATGGCCCCCCGCAATATGAGGGCACAGATCTTTCTGACTTCGCAATGAGGGTGCAGGACCTCCGCAAAAGTTTTCTTTTAGTCAAACAGGGATTTCGGGAATAGCATATCAAATAAAGCCTGATTTCCCAAGTGTGACAGCGAGTCCAACATGAAGCCAGGGTCCACTTCTTTGAGACCCCACAGGAGGTAGCTGACTGGATGGACTCCCTGGGGCTGGGTAGAGAAGAACCGTTCTGAGAGTGGCAGGAGCCAAGACGCAGAGGCTCTCAGTGACCTAATCACCAGCGGAAGGGGTCCTTGCAGCAATGAGGTACACCCCGGGAACAGAATGTGGATCGAAATCTCATCTCAGAATATGGGACACTACGGACAGAAAGGATTCCTATAGAAGCTCAGAATCCTTTTACCAGACTGAGCCAGCAGCCAGAATCATTGGAACCAGAAGCCTTGTTGGGCTGATTGACCCATTGGACCATTTGACTGGACAATGTGGTCCGGGTCAACAGGTAGTGCAGAGGGGCGGGAGGGGTGCAAGGCACAACACAGTAATACCACAGAGCCTAGAACTTGCTGCAAGTAGAGAATACTTGAGCCAATGGGACCAAATACCAGGGAGTTGAACATAGTCTGGGTCAGAAAAATACGGGGCCCAGGCCTCTGTAGATTGGTGAGCTCTCACTGGGGGCTCGTGACGAGCGGGGACATGGGTCTCTGTCAGTATATTCATCAACTGCTCAATATTAAGCTAAGCAAAGACTAGTTTTTGTTTTTCTTTGGAAAGGGGTTAGGGGTGGGGTTTACTACCCTCTTGACCAATGGTTGAACAGAAGAGGTTCAGTGGCTACTGCCCGTGGGAGAGCAGGAGTTGGGTGATTATGATTTGTTGTTTGCTGTTTCAGTTTTTGACAACAGCAGATGTATTATTTGCTTTTCTATTTGATTAAATGGTGACTCTGCAGTTTTCTTTATATTACATATTTAGGGGAGAAGCTTCCATGGTGAAGATTATCGCACCACAAGCTACAGAAGCCATGGGGTGGATGCTTTTGTTGCCTGGTATTCCTACAATGGGCCTGGGAACAAAATATAAGATTATCACACGGAATGTGAGAGGCTTGAATAACCCATTGAAACGCAACAGAGTTATAGCTTACCTTAGACGGCAAGGGGTTGCTATAGCATTCCTTTAGGCAGCACATTTGTGGGGAGACTGTCTTAAATCCCTGCAGTAAAGGTGGCAAGGAAAGGTAATTGCCACGTCATACTCCAGTTGTGCAGGGGAAACGTTGATTTGGATAGCGCCGGGACCCCGTTCACTCCACTAGGGTCCTCATGGATACAGATGGGCTATACAGTATCCTGGAAGGAAGTTAGATGCTCATGCCATCTGCTTGTCAATGTTTACACTTCCAACACAGATGATGGGGACTTCATGGGATCAGTAATCCTTGCAGCACAGATTTCACTAACCACAAACATAATCCTAGCAGGCAACTTTAACTGTGCACTAAATTGGGATATGGATAGATACCACCTTGGGCAGGGGGTCAAGCCTTGCACAACTGCAGCGTTAAAACAGGCACAGCACAACCTGGGGTTGATTGACAAATGGCGCCAACATCACCCTCACACACACACACATATTCATGTCATACCCTAGCACAGGCCACCCATAGTTGTCTTGATAATATTTTCCTACAGACGACAGTGACCAGAGTTCATGATATACAATATGGTTGTACGACGGAACACCGATTTCCTAAACAACTAGAGCCTTAACAACGAGGTCGGAACACCGACCTCGTTGCTACTACTAATGATTTTACCACGAATGCCTTAACAACGATTTTCGTTGTAAAGGCATTCCTGATAAAAGCATTACCACCCACCCCCTCCCCAAAACCAAAAACGCCCCACCCCAAAACCTAAAACCCCCTGACCCCCCACCCCCTCCCCAAAACCAAAAACACCCCACTCCCCCAACCCCACCCCAAAACCTAAAACCCCCTGACCCCCCACCCCCTCCCCAAAACCAAAAACGCCCCACCCCCCCAACCCCACCCCAAAACCTAAAACCCCCTGACCCCCCACCCCCTCCCCAAAACCAAAAACGCCCCACCCCCCAACCCCACCCCAAAACCTAAAACCCCCTGACCCCCCACCCCCTCCCCAAAACCAAAAACACCCCACCCCCCAACCCCACCCCAAAACCTAAAACCCCCTGACCCCCCACCCCCTCCCCAAAACCAAAAACGCCCCAACCCCACCCCAAAACCTAAAACCCCCTGACCCCACACCCTCTCCACAAAACCAAAAACGCCCCACCCTCCAACCCCACCCAAAAACCTAAAACCCCCTAACACCCCACCCCCTCCCCAATACCAAAAACGCCCAACCCCCCCACCCCCTCCCCAAAACCTAAACCCACCACTTACCTTAGTCGACCCCTTCTCACCTGCGTCATCCTCCTTTGCCAACTCCCTTTTTTTACTTTAACCACTCATGTTCGTTGTTCAGAACATACGTAGTTAAGGCGCAAAATAACGGAGTCGTGGTTAAAAAAAGCGTTGTTGCGCTTTCGTTAACCACGACTTTCGTAAAAACAAAGTTGTAAAAAAGGATGTTTCCCATACAATATCACTCACCTCTCTTGCTAACATACTTCCTACATAGACCACCAACTAAAGTCCTGTTATCGCGCTTAAATGTAGATTTCCTGTCTGATACACCTTTTAGAGACACAATAGCAACCCCATTGACTCAATATTTCGAGGAACACTGGGAAATGCAGGGAATGGTGCCATAGAATGGGATGCCATGAAAGTGGTCATCCAGGCAATATGCTTGGCGACTTCAAATGGAGTGAAGCGCACATTAGAATAAGATATATCTAAACAGGAAGCAGAGTTGGAGAACTTAGAAAGGAGGCTGTTCACAGATGTGCACCATTAGAAAGGACTGGGATAGACAACAACATAAATTCTATGAACTATGGGACCAATTAGAAAACTACAACAGAAAAGGGGCTAGACAACGCTGGTACAAAGAGGGTGACAAGGCGGGCAGGCTATAGGCAAGGCCGATTAAATTGGAATCTGCACCACAGCCCATCCTATCTATAAGGGATCAAAGAGGCGGTGAGGTATATCCACAACATATGGGCAAAATCTATACAAAGCCACAGTTACCGAGAGGGGTGGAGGAAATGTTGGAATATTTGAACCAGCTCCCGTTTCCGACCCTGTCCCAGGAAGACCCAAAGATACTGGAATCCAAGATCAGTAAGACTGAAGTACTGGAGGCGCTGAAGTCCCTGAAACTGGCAAAGGCTCCAGGAGAGGAAGGCCTACCATCAGAATTTTACAAATATTTCCAGGCTATATTACTGGATAAAATGGTTAGGGTGTATGCCGAAGCATACGGACGGAGGGAACTTTCTCAGTTGATGAGTGCAGCCCTAGTTTCATTGATACCGAAGCCAATTAAGGACCATATGGAGATAGGGTCATACTGCCTCATATCGATGCTAAACATAGACCTAAAGTTCCTTAGTCATGTATTGGGTGCTCACCTCCTTCTGTATCTTTCAGGTCTAATACATGACGATCAGTCAGGATTTATTCCACATAGGTACACCCTGCATAACCTGTGGTGCCTGGCCCGTGTGATGCATGCATCGCACATGTAGGAGGGATGGTATGCTTTGGCCTTCTTAGATACTGAACAGGCTTTTGACTCCCTTAGTTGGGAGTACATGTGGAGGGTATATAAACTGGATCAGACTGCTTTATACACATCTACGGGAAAGAATCTGAATGGGCTATGTCTCGGATTAGATTGTTCTGCAATGCGGCACAAGACAGGGATGTCCCTACTAATTCTTGCTATAGCAATGGAGCCGCTGACATGTAGACTCCAACAGACCCTTAGGGAATGGGGTAAAAGTAGGCACTATCGAAAATATAGTATCATTATATACCGATGATACCATGGTATACCTAAGAGAACCCAATATATCAGTTTCGATCCTCCTGAACATAATGTAGGAATTCTGGGTGTTCTCTGGACTATGGGTGAATGTGTTGAAGTCAGTACTGTTCCGTTAGGCTGCCTGATGGGATGACCACCAGAGACCATGCCGGTGGCGGGCCTACCCTTAAAGCTGGATGTAGCCAGGGAACTAGGCATCAACATTGCCCATTATGAGAGGCAATTCTATGACCTTAGCATGGGTAGGGCGATAGCAGGACTAAACCCCTCTATACAATCTTGGAAAACTCTACATTTATTGCTAATGGGAAAGATAGTGCTTCTAAAAATGGTGGTGTTACCATGCTGTCTGTATGTGATGCAGGGAGCCTTCTTTGAAATCCCTAAAGAAGTCTTCCAGAACCTAGACAAATTGATAGTGAAAGTACTATTACGGTAAGGTAAGAGATGTAGAGTAAGTTTATCCATCCTCAGGTGTGAATGGGAAAAGGGAGGCTTAGAGGTCCCGGACCTAGAATTGTACTATATAGCTGCACAACTGCAGAATGCAGTGCATTGGTTGGATGGTGAGCCAAATTAGGAGAGGTTATTGCTAGAGGGATCCCATTAGGGACGTCCACTGGGGGAATTGTTGATGCAAGGAGCTGGAATCCCCCACACGTTCCCACATCTAATACAACTTATGTGCAGAATATGGGAGAGTATGGGAGAGACCTGTCAGGCAAGTATTTAAGATAGTGACTTATGCCCCCATCATGGATATTTGGGTTCTAACCCCTCCGCAAAAATTGCTCACACAATGACGATGGACAGGTGGCAGGACGGAGGCTGCACAATGCTCTCCCATCTTTACCTGGAGGGTAGATTTATTACCTTGTAAGAAGCACAGGAATTTTACAATCTGGGCACAGGTCAATTTCTATAGTATGTAAAGGTGGCAGTAACAGCTAGACAATTTTGGCCTACATTCTCTGAAGCCCAGAACCTGCTCGCACACTAGTGACAATGATAGCAATTGCAGGAAGACCTAGACTCATAACACATGTATATCGAGCACTGCGCTCTGACACACAATTACAACCACTAGCCATAGAAAGTATATGGCAACACCACAGTGTGGACCTTATATGTCCATGGGATTGGCTCATGATACATGCAGGAGTGAAAGTGGTGGCGGTTTGCCCCCAATTTAAACAGATACAATACAACTTAATGCATATGACCTACCTATCTCCCAAATGCCTACACGCTTATCAGAGGTGCCCAAAATGCCAGATGCAGATAGCAGATTTTATTCACATGGTTTGGCACTGCCATTGGTGAAGGTCTATTGCATGGAGATCCTGGTTCAACTCAGAAGGGCTATGGGTTGGGAGATCCCTCAAATGATTAGTCACTGCCTGCTAGGCCTCCTCCCGGAGAACCCTAAAAAGAAGCTCATCAGGCTGTATACTTTTTCAGGCCTAACCGTAGCAAAAAGATGCATCTCTATTCACTGGTTGAGCCCCTGTACCCCAACTAGGGAAGCTTGAGAATCAGACTTGGTGGAGTGGGTGGGAGCTGAAGAAGTTCATTTGAGGAGGGCTAGGAAAGACCGGAAAGCACAGGATGCTCTGACAGCCTGGGCAGAAATGACTAGGTCACTGATTGAATACATGTTTACACAGTGGGAAGGTTCACCATCACAGCAGGGGGAGAATGAGTAATGCCTGAAGATGGTGAGGATGGCTCCTCTTTGTTAAATGGCGCCTTGAAATTAGGGCCACCTGTGACCGGGAAGAAACAAATATGGCGGACATTGATGCATGATGGATAATGTTCCTATCTTAGAAGCTCTGAGAGGAGATGTGGAGGGAGAAGGAGGGAATACTGGTGACTATGGGTTCAATTAGACAAGTTGCTGGTTAATTGATTGAGAAACATGTTGATATAATTCCTTCAGTTGCTTATGGTGGGGATAGCGAATGCAAATATTTACCTTACGTATGTTTATTGCTTGATCAACTAATACATTTTTTTTTTTAATGAATAGAGATTAAGGGCCTAATTTAGATTTCGGCAGACAAGTTACTCCGTCACTGTCCATGGGAAATAATGGGATTTATATCTCGGCACATAGGATATCTGTCACCATTGCGACGGAGTTACCCATCTGCTGAAATCTAAGTCAGGCCCTAAGAGTTGCAGGGTGGGATGAAACATGTTCAATATGTGACTGAAGAGGAATTTATTGTGGGGGAAAAGTGTGTTTGGATTTTATTGGACCTTTTTATGTGTCGACCGTTGCATAAGAGGTATACAGCAGTACTGGTTGATGCCAGGTCTAGGTGGTTGGAGGTGGTTTTTATGAGATGTAGAAATACCAAAGCCACCATTCCAGTTGTGGGAGAAATATTCATAGGAGAAGGGATACCTTCTAAATTAATAATGGATGATGGCACCCAGCTCACTTTTAATGAGATGCAGAAGTTTCTAAATGATCTTGGAATTAAACATATATGTACCTTGTTATATATTTCATAAAGTCTGGTAAGGTCACAAGGTTGAATCACTTGGGGAAAGGCACCATGAAACTGGCTAGTATAGTTGGTTTAGATGTACAAGGTGCGGTCAAGGACATGTTGTGTGCACATCGTTCAACAGTGAGCTCTGCCACAGGAAAAACACCATTTGAGATGATGCGCAGCAGGCAACCTGTAACTAAGTTAGTCCCTTCACAGCTGCGAGAATGTGACATGAAAGGGTATCAAGGAGACTTTACAGGTGTAACAGCAAAGGGGAAAATTGAGTGAATGATTGACGTAGGCGGTTGGGTAAAAGTGAAGCCAGCCGGTGTGTATGGTAGTTTGCTCAAATTTGGGGGTCCTTACAAAAAAAGAATGGTGGGTGCAAATTGGGTGAAGCTGGAAAATAGACAGACATGGAACCTAAGAAGAGTTGCATTGTTTCAAAAACATGGGAGAAGTGTAGTTGATCCTGCAAGTAACACTGAGAGGTGTTCAGGTTGGTGCTAGATGGACGATGAGGATTTTCAAAGATATCCTGTGCATGACAGAGGGAATACAGGTGTAGTGGTTGATAACAGTGAGGGCTCTGGTGTACAAAGGGAGGGGATGTGTAAAAATGAGAGTTCATCTGACTGGAACACTGGGTATGTAATGTATGATGCACAGGAATTCTGGACTCTGAGGTCAGAGATTCTAGGACGGTTGAGACGGAGGGGAGATTGGGGTCTGATGCTGCAGTCACAGATTGTTCTCTTGCCATTAAACTACAAGAAAGAAGACTACACGTGTTGTGTCATGTTTACAACACTCATCTTGTTCCTTATCCCACCTTTTCTTAAGAACTTCTGAAAAGATTGGGTAACCTGGTAAAAATCATGCATAATATTGCCCTAATACCAAAAACGATCTAAGAGAATCCTTATCACAAGGATTATCTGCTTTTGAAATAGCATCTAACCAACATGTCTTAAGCTCAATATCATTGGGTGTAATTTGTGTCCCAAATAATCCATTTCTTTTTGAAGAAATTCACATTTTCAGTAATGACAGCCAAATGTCGATCTTCCAAGATGTACAATAGCTTATCAAGCAAGTCATTGTGTTTTTCAATTGATTCAGCGAAAACAAGAATGTTATTCAGAAATGTTTGTACTCCATTTATTCCACGAGCTTCTGGAAAACACTTGCTGCAGAGGCCAGGCCAAATGGTAATCTCAAGTATCTATAAACTCCAAATAGAGTGGCAAATGTTGAATTATCATGTGACTCTTCAGCTGAAGCAACTTGATGATGTGCTGACTTAAGGTCAATAACAGAAAAATACTTTGCACCATCTGTGGCAGCTACTAAATCTTGTATTCTAGGTAACGAATGACAATCCACAATAATGATTGTGTTCAAAGACCTTGAGTCAGCACAAACACATATGTCATCAGATTTCTTTAAAGTAATGACAACTGCAGAAATCCATTTGGAACTATCTGTTGGTTCAGTAATAACCTCCTCACACTACATACCCAGGTGTTTCTATAACTGTTCATGAACGCTAAGTGGTACCACTCTAACTTTTTATTGCAGTGGAATGGCTCCTTTTTCCAATTTGATTTTTTGTTCAAAACATTTTACCTGCCCAACCTTTGAGGAAAAATCATTTTTATGTTTATCAAAACATATTGAGCATTAGCACATTCAATATCAATATAGTTAACAGAGATGTTCCTCAAAGAAAAATGGCAATCAGTCACAGGACACAATTCAATCCCACGCCTTCCTAAATCATACCAACCCACAATGTCCTTACCATTAATCTTGGTACTTATTACCCTGAAAGTCGAGAATTTCATAGAAGAATTCCAACATTTCAATGTCAGAATTACCAAATGCCTTGAGATTAATATCATTTTAATTAAGAGTCATTCCTTTTTATTTTTATTTTCTGGCAAAATAGTAATTGGTGAACCTGAATCAGTCATCATGTATTACAGAACCATTCCCAATATTAAGCAGACCTATGGGTGTTTTAAAACTAGTATAAATAGCATACACACCAATATTTACACTTGTCTAAACAAGTATAAACACTATTTCAGTTTGCCAAAGCATTCACCCACATTTTCCACAGAACTAACTTTTAGGGTACTACTCTGTTTAACAGTTCTATATACATTTTAGAAATGACCAATCCTGTTTCAATGTTACATTTCCTATTTACAGCAGGACAATTTGGATTATTACTGAGGTGCATTTTTGAACCACATCTAAGACAACTATAATGTTTTTAATATTACTTTAAGCCAGGATCACTTTACATTGAACTGCACACACTGATGGAGTTAACACCATCTCAACTTTTTTTAAGCCCATGTATGACACAAGAGGCGAGGAGTGGATTATGAGGTACTGACAGCTATGGGCCAAGTACTCATGGAGAAGTCCTCGTTCAACTTTTCTTAAATGTTTCCAAAGCTGACTTTGTCTTTAATCCTCGGTAACAGTAATGTGAATAATAATTGTGACTATAACTTCCCAAGTCTTCTTTCAGACCCTTCACCGTCATGGATGCTGAAAATAACTAGTGCAAGTCTTACTCTCTTTTCATTATGTCTGTTGTTACCTTACCCACTTCCTGCCAGAAGAGTTGGATGTTCAGACACTGCCAGAATAAGAGGACGTTGTCCACTTGCTTCAGGCCGCATTTAGGGCAGCACCTCTCCTTTTGCACTCCCAGCTTCAACAGCTTCTTCGGGGACCTGTACGCCCTATGTATTGTAAATAAATGATTTTTCCTGAGAGATGCAGATTTTACAGAGACCCAGAGTGTAGACATAAGTGTGTTAGCTCCAGTGATTGCAGGTATATTCTCCATAATTCCTCTGGCAGTGTCAAGGGCCCGTCTTTGCCTTGCCCCAGCATCCAGTACCATTTTAAGACCTCTTTTTTTTCTGAGGAAAGGTGCTTTGCAGTTTCCCTTCTTATTCCCAGCTTCCTTCCTCTATGTTACCATGTTCTCGTGTGCAGCTCACCAATTGATACTTCTTAACTTTAGAAAACTTGTTGTCCGTAAGCCGAGATAGCATTTCCCTTGATGCTAGTGAGCCATACTCCATCAATTGACACCCACCTTGTTATCCTGGCATCTATTAAGGGCCTGGCTAGTGTGTCCTGCAGACCACACGGCGTTCCAGATGAGTTCCATATTGGCTCAAAGTCGCTATAATAAGGAATTCCTGGAATCCGCCTAACCTGTATCCAGAGTTTACAAACCTAACTCAAGGTCTTTAATCTAATCCTTTTAAAGCATTTTGAGTGTCCAAATTTGAAGAGAAAGTAACATATTATAAAGATCCTACAGAGGTTGGGAGTTTGGTGCAAAAGATTAAAGCAAAACAGAAGTAGTCGTCGGAGAGAGGAGGCTCAAGGGTACAAGGAGTTACCCAATCTGGAAGCCTGGAGGGTTCGCCAGAGAGGGTGGGATGGGGGGGTGGTCTCACTGGAGGCACAAAAGTAGATTGAAGAGTAGTTATGATGGTCACTGCGTCAGGAGCAGATAGAAAAAAAAGTCCTTGTTCGGGACAAGGGTGCTAACGAGATTGGAAACCTCCCTAAGCCCTAGAGCCATAATGACTGACGAGTAAAATATTTAGTCTGAGGGTCTTGACATGGAACGTAAACAGCCTTAGGGTATCAATTAGGCGGCGGATAATACTCAGATATTTAAAACAATCAGATAGCGATATCATAATATTGCAGGAAATGCACTTACTCCAGGAAGAATGGGATAAAAGAACTATAGAGTCATCTAGTGGAGGTCGGCAATCATATAGTGGCTGGAGGTGATTTTAACGTATTATTAGACCCCATATTAGATAAATCCACCACTAGACCTGTAGTCAAATCTCCTATGACGAGGGATTGTGTGCACCGCATGATGATGAAAGATTTAGGGTTGGTGGATGTCTGGAGGTAGAGGGCTGGCTCAGAAAAGGGCTTCACTTAATACAATAAAAAATATGGTCACACTTCCTGAAATGATTTGTTTTTTTGAAAGAACGAGATTGGGGCAAAAAGTAAAAGAAGTAGTACATCAGCTGGAACATCTATCAGATCACTCTGCAGTGAAGTTAGTGTTTCTGCTAGACAAGAGGTCACTCCCACCCAGATGGACCCTGGACAGGACATTACTAGGCGTCTTATCAATTACTAGACAACTAAAGAAGGACACAGTAGAGTTTTGGGAGGTACATAAAGACTCTGCTCCCCTACATATTGTATGTGACACTTAAAAAGCCTTTATCCAGGGGAGGGTAATCAGGTATGCAGCACACAAAAGAAAGGAAAACAAGCCTACAGTGATAGAGTTGAAACTGAAAATAGAGGGGATTCAAAGGGATTTGAACACCTGTAAAAAAAGCCCAGAAACAGGTAGCCTTAAACGACCAACTTAAAGATACAAGAAGTGAACTGGTAGACTATCTAGATGGAGCAGTGCAAAGAAAGTGGGAAGCTAGTATATTGGCTCATTAGCAATACAGAGAAGGTTGTGGGAAACTAATGGCCTGGAAGGCGAGAGTGGAGCGGTGTAAACATTTTTATCAAGGAAACAGTAATTATGGAGACCGGGAAACGTTGCACAGAAGATTGATATATATAACAGACCTTTGACAATTTTTTTCAAGAACTATATACAAATGATTTAAATGCCACAGAAGAACGGATAAACAGCTGACTTAAAGATGGTGCAATCCCTGTATTAAAATCAGGATATAAGTAAAGCAGAGCTTAAATCAGGATCTGTGTAGAAGTCAAAAAGGTGCATAGAAGACTTAAAAAAGGAAAGGCACCGAACCTGGACTGTCTACCAAACAAACTGAAGAGGCTTCTAAAAGATTAACTTACTCTGGTCCTGGCTAGACTATTAACTGCAATATGTTGGGAAGACCATGGCCAGTCACGTTCATGGGATGAGGTGACAATTAGTATAATTTTAAAACTCAACAAAGACCCCAAAATGTGTGAATCATACAGACCAATATTGTCACTGAACAATGGTTATAAGATTTAGACACATATACAAGCAAAAAGATTGGAGAAGGTGATTCGGGGGCTTGTCACAAAGACTAAAAGGGTTTTATGAGCTGTAGATAACTATCTGAATTGACTTACGATCTAGTGAGTGCAATTGATGTGGCATCACCCACAAATTCCCCTCTCACTGTTATGACTTTGGATGTGCTAAAGACTTTGACAGGGTGAGCCGGCCCTTCTTATAAGAAGTAATTAAGCAATATGACTTGGGAGAAAAGTTCCTTGGACCAATTATAGCTATTTATAGAGAGACAAGAGCAAGGATCACAGTGAATGGGAAATTAACAAAGCAGTGTCCAATAGGTTGAGGAACACAGCAAGGGTGCCCTCTGCCCAACTTACGCTTCAACCGGTACATTGAACCTTTAGCAAGCAGAATCAGGAAAAATCAGTAGATCATCCCTTTCAGACCATGATTGGATAAAAAAGTGGCACTATACACAGATGATCTTTTGATATATACACAAGATTTTATGAGCTCATTTCCCATTATCTTAGGCTCACTTAATGATTTTGCAAGCGTGTCAGGCACCCTGGTAAACCAGTGGAAAATGGAATTGATGACATGGAATGCCTCTTCCGATAGCACTTTGGAAAACAAGGAAATTAGATACTTTGGGATTCAGGTGGTTAAAGATTTGGGTACAATTGCCCAATTAAATTTTAATAAACTTATGACAGAAACCAAGAAACTTCTGAAATCAAGGGCTTATCTCCCTCTCTCAATACTTGGCAGAACTAATGTAAATAAAATGATGATACTTCCAAAGTTCATCTTCACCTTCAATATGATACCCTTGAACTTTAAGGCAGAATGGTTCAGAAAGATACAAGGGTAATTGGGTAATTTTATCTGGACCCACAAGGGAGTAAGAAAAGCCTGGAAGAAACTGTGTAAGTGCAGATTAGAGGAAGGCATTGCTTTTCCAGACTTTTAGTTATATTGCTGGGCCTTTCAACTGAAAAATATGAGGCTATTACTAATGGGAGGTTTCCAGCAGACTTCTCCTCTCTTCCGAGCCCTAACTAAAAAACTCCCATGCAAAGGTGACTATCACCTCATCTTTTGCTAAAACGTTTGCTGACCTTATAGACTTCTCTATTCCTTTGGCGATCTCCACCACTTCAGCAAGAGTAGGATTGCGACAACCCAACAATCTTTATTGAATTTTCTTGGATTCGCAATTAAAGACAAACTGATCTCTGATGTAAGTATTAAAAATTGCCCCAAACTCACAGTTAGACAATAAAACTCTTAATGGTGCCACTAATTCTTCAACAGCTTCATCACCTTACTGTTTTCTCCTAAGGAAACTGTAGCGTTCTGGTTCTTCTGTAAACTATTTTTCCAGATTATCTAATACCTCGAAGGCAGCTTTACCAAGGAAAGTAAATAAAAAGGCATGTTTCTTTTCAGCTACAATGGTTTTACCATCGATTGCTACCAAGTAATTCTCGAATGACAAAAAAAAATGTTTCCAATTTAAAACGTGCTTTCCCGGTGTTTGCAAACGCAGATTAGGTTAATTAAACAAGTTATTGGCAGCCATGGTTACATAACTCCCAAAAGAAATAGTTTCCTGACAGGTGATTAAAAAAACATAGTAGTACTACAATAAAAGTATGAATTACAATCGCACCTAAACAATTTTCCCGAAGATAATGTGTTCCTAATGGTGCGTCAGTCACTAATTAACCGACATTGAAATATATTCTCTGCGGTGTGCCGATCCCCGTTACAGGATCCAACAGTTCCCGTTACGGTTTGTTACCACAGGATGGGGTCTTCCGCGTAAACCAATACAGAAGTGCCAAAGTAAAATGGCCGCCGGTGTGGTTTACGTGGGCGTATTTAATGGAAATAAGGCACACTTTGCCTGGCGACACCTACTTCAAAATGGCTATTGAAAAAGTGGGAAATGTCACATATTGAAATGAACTTGCGCGCAGTAGTAGTGTTTCCAAACGTCATCATAGCCCCGAGTAGCTAGAGTGGAACTGGCGAGCCACTGCAGCAGTTAAATCAAAGGCCTCGCAAGCAAATACTATGTTGAAAACATAATACGCAGCGCTCTCCCGGCAGTAATTAAGTGGCACAGTGGGTTATTTCAAAATACTTTCCATCAAAGGTAATGAATCCATTCTCTAGTAACAATGTCTAAATAGAGAAAACAGTGTTGCCAAGAACCCGCTCCTTGGTGGTCCAAGGGGTGAGTAGATATATAAATCACGGTCAATTGTAGAGAAATGTTCCCAAGAATAGACAGACTCGCAGGCTTCAAATTAATAGGATTTAACTCACGACTGAAAAGGCCCATAAAGAATGAGGAGGAGAACTGGCAGGCTCCTTACAAAAGGTTGTCAACTCACTGAACCAGCTGCTTAGCCACACAGTAATGCACAATAAACATTCCACATTCTAATTTCACATGGAGAAAATCATAGTATGCATATTAGGTAAAGAAGATGTTTTGGAATAGTGGGGGCAGTTTAAGCACAAGATTTTAATTTATTGTTCTTTTCATGCTGGAGTTATCAGCATCCAGTCCTTTTTTGCAGAGCGTGATGCCAGAATACAAAACAACTCTGTTGCTGTTAAGGGGGGAAATGCCTCGTGTACATCCAAAGTCTGAGCCTGTATGGTCCATCTGCAGCACAGAACCACTTCCGAAGCCTACACCACAGCCATGAAAAATGGTAGCAGTAAAATATTAAACAGTAGTGGGAAAATCTGTCAGCAGTGCATGAAGAATAACTCAGCTTTACCGGTCTGAGGAACTGTTACATGTGTTTTACAGATGGCATGGTGAGTGTACTTCTGTAGAATTCCTGTGTGATGTCAAGGTATCAAGGACTAAGACATCTTGGTGGATGTTAAGTAGGAGCATAAGCAGGTCACGTGGAATGAGCTAAATCGGAAACAGAACAGAACATGTTTCTAGACCAACAGGGATAATCAGTGTGAGGAAAGGCGTTGCAGACACACTAGGGTCTGTTGTGATGCAGCAAGGAGACGCGGACACCATAGATCAGGGGTCTTCAAACTGGGGGGCGGGCACCCCTTGGGGGGCCTCAAGTGATCCCAGGGGGGGCGCCAAACTCTGGACAAAAGAAATATTATATAGATAACATGCCTTTGTTTTAAGCAAAAGCATGTTATTTCAGTTTTAAAAAGGTAACAATACTTAACTGCAATGTTTAAATAGGTTTAGACCTATTTAAACATTGCCATCTTTCTAAAATAAATGTGAAAAATTCTGAGGGGGGGCCCAATGATTTTTATTTTTCAATTGGGGGGGCGCGGCATTAAAAAGTTTGAAGACCACTGCCATAGATAAATAAGAAGAGAATAATCCAAACTTCGTTTCATAGATTTCCAGAGGAAGAGTACAGGTTTATCAGTAGGAATTCAGTATCCAAGTATAGCAGACACATGCACTTTGAATTTTTGCATTTCAAGCACTGCTGTCGTTTTAACTTAACCTGTTTTCCCCCCCATGTATGCCACATTTAAAGATCTGACTTCTCGAACTCGAGTGGCCCCTGTCCCCTGACAACCCCAGTTCTCTCTCCGTCAATTAAATTAGGAAGAGATGCATGATACGCCTGACTGTAAATTATTTCGAGAAGATGGGCAGCCTACTGCATCCCAAAGCCTCTCTCTGGCCTGTGCATCAATATTTCTCTCTGTCATCCCCTGGCTCATCTCAGTTCTACTGAACATCTCTACCTTCTTCCCTCTCGTGCTCTCTTCTCCCTCTCACTCTCTTTCTCCTATTTCTTCTCTTCCACCTGTTGCTCAGGACCTAAGGACAACATTGTATAAAGTACTATTCCTCTACCTGGTGAGAAAACAGTGTCCTGGGGACCAATGCTCCATTTACAAGGTTTCTTCCCCATCCCCTCTGCCTCGCCTCATTCATTCATTCATCTCTCTTTGTCCCACTATTTGTTTCTCTTGTCTCCTCCAACCTCAGCTTCTTGAGGTGACCTTTCGACGGCTTTAAGTGCTACATACATACTAGCAAAAACAATCTTACGTTATCCAGAGCCAACAACTAATAGCCCTCCGTAATGTAATTCTAAGTATAATAAGTAAAATGATTAATGGAACTGTTTGAAAGAATTCAACATTTCCTTTGTGCAGTTTATGCTGAAATTATGTGCAAGCCTCGAAGAAAAAAATACAAATAAGTACTAAGATTTTTGTTCTCAAGCCACGTAACTTGCTTTTATCTTTGGACAGCAAAGCCCTTCTCGTGTTGCTTTCATGTCGCTGTCTCTTCATCTCCTGTAATTAGATCCTGATGGCTGTCTCCCTTCTGTGATTGTTGCTGTGGGTGCAGTGCATGGCAGACTATTCCTGCTGTGTTTGCAGATGGCAGACCCTGCTGGACTCCAAATCCAACCCCAGGACACTCAGTGACCAAGGTGCACGCTTCATAGTATGTGATTATCATTGCGCGCCCTAAATGTTTGCACACAAATACAACATTCTGCAGAAAAGTGTTCTTTTGCGAAGCAGGCCTTATGTTGTAAGTTATTCGAATTGAGCTAGATACTGTGGTTCCGGATAACTGTCTACTCCTCTTTTCATCCCTATGTGACCGATAAAATGAGTACCTCTGAGTGGCTTCCCAGAGGCTGCTCCGTTCGCGCTCTCAGCGCATATGTTCAAGGCTGTCGGTGCTTTGCTGCAGACGGGCCCCTCCGCCCACAATCTGGGCACTGGGCACGTGGGAGGCAGGACATGGCAGCCGCCGATGCTGCGGTCGGGCTCTGGCCTTGCAGATGCTGAGGTTGGCCTCTGAGGAGATGGGGATGATCACTGTGTGGCTTCGTCTGGCTGCGGCCGCGCGAATGTCTTCTGCCAAACTGATTATTGTTTAACATGGGGATTGGAGTTTACTTACTTCTTTTCTTGAGTGGAAAAACGAGGAATTTTGTAATGTGCAGGAAGTGTTAAATGTTTTCTAATGCATAACAAAAATGTAAGTACTTGTTAATGATTTTTACAAATATTTCAAAATTAATCCGCAGCATGGAAGGTATAAATGAGGTTCATCTTGTTTTATGATTCCGACGTCTATTGGAAATACAGTTTTAAATATGATCAAGGCACTTTATATGGTGCACAAATGACAAATCGCACAGCAATCCAGTTTCTACATAGTACCGTTTGTGCGCCATTTGGTAGTAAAACTACTTGCCTGATACAAATTTAGTGGCCCTTTCAAGAGGCAATTTCAAGGGAAAAGGCGCTCTTTATAAAGCCACACCATGCTTAGGTCATATATTTGGAACAATCAACTGCAAAATTTGCCACTAGACACCCTCTGCTCCCTCGCCAGTTTCCGCGTAATGGGCATGACTCTTTTGGTTTACGAGTGCTTTGTGTAAATCTTTTGAGTTTTCGAACCCCCTATTACTTGTAACATTAACGTCAGCACCCCCACTCTAAAAAGTGTTCCTGTGTCATTGCTCATTGTGTCTGACTGCTGTCCCTGCTGGCACACCGTTGTGGGCTGTGGCATTCTCTTTACATGTCCAGCACAAAGCAAGCACCGAATGTGCTGTATAGTGCCCACACGTGTGGGCACTATACAGTTTATACACACACCATCGTTCTGCTCCTGAGCTCTTTAAAGCTTGTACATAAAATGGGGTTGTAGGAAAATTCCTCTATTGGCCTGGTTACCCCCTCACTTTTTGCCTTTTGTTGATGCTAGTTATGGTTGAAAGTGTGCTGAGACCCTGCTAACCATGCCACAGCACCAGTGTTCTTTCCCTAAACTGTACCTTTGTCTCCACAATTGGCACAGCCCTGGCACACAGATAAGTCCCTTGTAAATGGTACCCCTGGTACCTAGGGCCCTGTGACCAGGGAAGGTCCCTATGGGCTGCAGCATGTATTATGCCACCCTGGAGACCCCTCACTCAGCACATGCACACTGCCTCACAGCTTGTGTGTGTTGTTGGGGAGAAAAAGACTAAGTCAACATGGCACTCCCCTCAGCGTGCCATGTCCACAACCCACTGCCTGTCGCATGGGTAAGTCACCCCTCAAGCAAGCCTTACAGCGCCAAGGCATGTGCACTATACCACAGGCGAGGCATAGCTACATGAGCACTATGCCCCTACAGTGTCTAAGCCAATTCTTAGACATTGTAAGTGCAGGCTAGCAATAAAGAGTATATGGTCTGGGAGTTTGTCAAACACAAACGCCACAGTTCCATAATTGCTACACTGAATACTGGGAAGTTTGGTATCAAACTTCTCAGCACAATAAATCGACACTGATAACAGTGTGGGATTTATTGAGAAATGCACATAGAGGGCATCTTAGAGATGCCCCCTTTATACTAGTTCAACTACTAGTGTTAGGCTGACCAGTTTCTGCCAGCCTGCCACATCCAGATGGGTTTCTGGCCACATGGGGTGAGTGCCTTTGTCAATCCGTGGCCAGGAATAAAGCCTGTACTGGGTGGAGGTGCTGCACACCTCCCTCTGCAGGAACTGTAACACCTGGCGATGAGCCTCAAAGGCTCAAGCCTGGTGTTACAGCGCTGCTGGGCACTCCAGTTAATGGAGATGCCCGCCCCCAGATACAGCCCCCACTTTTGGCGACAAGTCCGGAGGACATAATGAGAAAAACAAGGAAGAGTCACCCTCCATCTAGGACAGCCCCTAAGATGTCCTGAGCTGAGGTGACCCCTGCCCTAGGAAATCCTCCATCTTGTTTTGGAGGATTACCCCCAATAGGATTAGGGATGTGCCCCCCTCCCCACAGGGAGGAGTCACAAAGAGTGTGTAGCCACCTTCAAGGACAGTACCCATTGGCTACTGCCCCCCAGACCTAAACACACCCCTAAATTGAGTGTTTAGGGGAGATCCTGAACCCGGGAAACCACATTCCTGATGACCTACAAAGAAGAAGGACTGCTGACCTGAAAGCCCCGCAGAGACGACGGAGACGACAACTGACTTGGCCCCAGCCCTACTGGCCTGTCTCCAGACTCAAAGAACCTGCACAGTGATGCATCCAGCGGGATCAGTGACCTCTGAGGACTCAGAGGCCTGACCTGCAACCAAAGGGTCAAGTAAATCCCGTGGGCAGCAGCTCTGTCCAAAACAGCAACAAAGAAAGGATCTTTAAAGGGACTCCAGCCTCACTTAGGAAGCGTGAGTCCCCAACACTCTGCACCCGGCGTCCCGGCTCGTGTCCAGAAGAACCAACACTGCAGAGAGGACCCCCAGGCGATTCCAACGACGTGGACACCCTGAGACGACCTCCCTGCAACCCCACAGCGATGCCTGCAGAGAGAATCTAGAGGCTCCCCCTGACCGCGACTGCCTGGTAACAAAGAACCTGACTCCTGGAAGAAGCACTGCACCCACAGCCCCCAGGCCCGAGAGAAACCAACTACGGGTTCAGGAGTGACCAGCAGGCAGCCCTCATCCTTGCCCAGTTGGTGACTGTCCTAAGTAGCCCACCTGTGCCCTGCCTGCATCACCAGAGTGACCCCCAGGTCCCTCCATTGCTTTCAACGCAAAACCCGACACCTACTTTGCACACTGCACCCGGCCGACCCTGTGCCACAGAGAGTGTATTTTGTGTGCCTGTTTGTGACCCCCCCCAGTGCTCTACAAAACCCCCCTGGTCTGCTCCCTGAGGACGCAGGTACTTTGCTAGCAGACTGGAACCGGAGCACCCCTGGTCTCCATCAGCGCCTATGCTATTTGGGCCCTACTTTGACCTATGCACCTGACCGACCCTGTGTTGCTGTGTGTTTGGGGTTAACTTGAACCCCCAAAGGTGGGCTGCCTATGCCCTGGAGACTGAACTTGTAAGTGCTTTACTTACCTAGAAAACTAACTATTACTTACCTCTGCCAGGAACTGTTGATTTTTGCACTGTCCACTTTTAAAATAGCTTATTGCCATTTTTGCCAAAACTGTGTACATTACTATTTTAATTCAAAGTTCCATATTTACCTATGACAAGTACCTTACAATTTATGTACTTACTTGAATTCAGAATCTTGTGGTTCTGAAACAAATTAAGAAAATAATAATTTTCTATATAAAAACCTATTGGCCTGGAGTTAAGTCTTTGAGTGTGTTTTCTCATTTATTGCCTGTGTGTGTACAACAAATGCTTAACACTACCCCCTGAAAAGCCTACTGCTCGACCACACTACAACAAAATAGAGCATTAGTATTATCTATTATTGCCACTATCGACCTCTAAGGGGAACCCTTGGACTCTGTGCACACTCTCTCTCACTTTGAGATAGTATATACAGAGCTAACTTCCTACAGGGGTGCATCAGCCATTACAACTACTAGCTTGCGTCCTTCCACATTCCGGCACTTTACACATACACCTGTTGCATCCTAACGCTTCATGCCACTGTGGCCCTAGTTCTCTTGTGCCAAGGACCTGTCATTTTAAGGTTGTCGAAGTGACAAGATATATGCCTGACATCACTTAATGATTTTGAGGTGTGTATGATATGTAAATAGAAGAGTTGTTGAATTTACTGTCATTCCATGATCAGGGTGGGGGGCTAGTCTTCTTTCACACCTCAGATTGGGGGATGTCATGGACATTATTGGTTAAACCCTTATTTGGGCACTTGCATCTCAGTGGGTTTTCTTGGCTTCTATAAGTCTGATGCCAAATGAGTGGAGACAGGCACTTGTTTTTTCTCCTTAGACTTTCAACCAGAGCTAGAAAGAGAAAAACACCAAAGGGGAAAGGAAGAAGAGAAATATAAAAATCAGTGATAAACGGAGAAAGCAGACACAACGAAGAACGTTCAAGAGTGAGACAAAGGAGGGGGAGTGTCTGGCAGTGGATAAAAGCGACATGAGATGAACTCAAGGCTACACCGCCTTAGTATTTTGTAGCCTGTTATTCATAGTGCTGGCTGCGGGCTTCTGAGCAAAACTTTGGACTCTGTTGCTTGTTATTCTACCAATCAAGCATTGGTTTAGGATGAGGGACGAGCTCATTAACTGTGTCCATGTTGAATTTTGTAACGATCACAAGTTTTTATGGGATTAGGCGGGTTTGGCCACTTCAAGTTTTCTGCACTTTCTGCTGCTTTCCATAAATTATGTTTGTTGTCACTGCTATTGGGCTGGGAGTTGTTGGCAACTCCTCATATTTCTTTATTTCTGGGGACCACAGTGGTCATGTTCCCTCGCACTCTGTAGCTTCATTCTACGATAACTGCTGGCGTACACAAGAAGCCCAAGTGGTGGTGGCACAAATCATTTCCTATACTTCACAATGAGGAGTCTCTCTCCAGGGAAGATGGGTTGTATTTTCAGCTCCTGATCCTGGCTTTCATGGATGCGGATGTGAAGATTCTCCAAGCCCACACAAGACTGTTTTACTTCTGCTCTTTTTGCGTTTCTGCAAATAGTCCCTGATGCACAAACCACTGTAACCTTCCTCACTAAACCCAGTGGATTCTGCAGTGTTATATTTAGCCTCAGCCACCATTCATGTGCATGTATTTTCCCCACACACAGTGCATCTAAACTGTATATTTAATTGTGTAAATGTTTCCACATGAATTGAAGAGTTTTAACTTTTCTGGTTTTAAATCACTTATAACACGCTGGAGCAATTATTTGTTCGGGGGGAGTGGGTGCTTCGTTTTATTGTACTTCACAGAATACTGAACTGGTTAGTAAGCAGCACTCAGCAGCAGAAAGCGTCAGATTGCCAGTGAAGCCATGAACATTAATTCACTTTTTCAGCAGGGTGTGCACATATGAACATAGTCTCACACTTCCGATAGTGTCTATGCTTATAAACAATGCATGTTTTAGAAACGTAAATTAGTATTTCAAACAGTATTTGTTTAGATAAACATATTTACATTTTAGATACACAGAACCTGCTTGTGGTGGCTTTCTTTTTCAAGTGCCTCTCCAGTCAGCTCTGCAGACTGCCTTTGTCCGAGTGATGCTCATCGCAGCGGGATAGTCTCCAACCCGGAGTACTCACAACAGAGGCACACAGCTGTGAATTTCTATCCAAGTGGCAGTGCTACATGAAGACTTAGCAGCCCCCCTCAGTAAAAGGACCGTATCAAATTTCAATACGAGCTCTGTTTCCTGTGTCCCCACTTCACTGTCTCGGTCTCCCCCCTCCTAGTTGAGGACTGTCAGCGGTACACTTTCACTGTCTGGGAAAACAACCCTACCACCTTCCTCTGCACACGGACAGCTCCGGGGCTTCCACATGCACCCCACAGGCTTTTATTGCCTTGGGTCAGTTACACATGCAATGCATGTAACACACTGGACACAAATAAACACCCAACATAAGGTACCTTTCTATTTGTGGTTGATCTGCTGTGCCATAGAAACAAACTATAAAGGGATTAGGCCAGAAAACAAGGTATCCCTCTGACTGCATGTTGGCGATATGTTCTTAGCTGGTGCTAAAGAACTCATTTTTAGTGAATGAGTGAAATAGCCATTGATGTAGACTACTGAGGAAAGAACATTAACTGAGCCGTTTCCTAAAGAAGGCGTCTGCACCACCTTCCCTGTGTAGAGTACAGACCCTCCAGCAAGCTTGGGATACTCCAGACTGTTTAAAAGAGCTGTACTATGCTTGGCAAACAGGAGGGTTGGCATCTGTGCACTCGTACTACATGTTTAAGCTTCAGCCATCGACGTGGGGCATTATATACAACATTGTTTCATTCTTCTTCGCCCTTCTTTCTTCAAAGTGAACCTCTCCTTTCTTTCCATCAACGGCAGGGTTTATATTTCTGAGTATAGCCTCCTCGTAGTCTCTTGCCTATGGACCTTAATCTCTCTTATTGAAATTCTGCAAATTGTTTGCACCTCATTTCATAGATCACATCTTTGCAACCTAACAATAACTAATCTCACCAACCATTTGCCTGAAACTGCATAGTCTGCAACAATGATCACACCTAAGTGGTATTCTTTGTAACCTAGCACAAAGAAAGTGGACTAAAAGCATAGAATGCTTTTTCGAGAGCACCGCTATTAGTAATAACCAGCAATAATCACTGGATTAACTACTAACCTTGGGAGCCAGAGTAGCCGTTAAGTACTTCAATACCTCAGCAGGGGTTGTACGTGATATATAAATGCAATTTCAATACAATGCTATTAGACAAAGTGTGGCTAGGGACACAAATTGCAGTGAACAAAAAGAGATAAAAAACAGAGGCTTTACAAGCTGTTAAAGGCCCTTCGAGCATGAGCTAGATGAGACTGTCCTTCTGTCAGGCAGTCCCAACCAAGTCATCTCAGCCCACAACAGCTGAGGGGATGGGAGTGTAGTCCTTTCAGCTCAGTGGGTGTTGCTCATGTGCCATGAAGCATTATTGTTGCACAGAAGAACTTGTATTGGGTGGATCATCTCGGTGAGTTAGTGTGTACTGTTGTATATTGTTAAGTCCTCACTATAACATGACACACACATACAGATGTGCACTATGTAGGATGATGGGAGCACTATGAATGAACGAACGAACATGAAATACCTATCCCTGACACATATGAGGTAGATGCCCAGTATGAGGGATCAAGTGGCTACACCATGAAAATACCTATTCGTGCCACATGAAATAGTTGTCAGGTTTCAGGGGGAAAAGGGGTTGTACTCACGGAGCTACACCCTGAATAGTCCTACCCAGGCCACATTTAATGTTGGTGCACTCAGAACAGAACCTGACACTTTTTTGGTTTGTTCAAAAGCACGAGAAGTGATCCTTCTTTCTAAAGAAATTGTGTCAATGGCAATCAGAGATACTAACGTATTGGTCAGATCCTTCCACCAGTACACAGGTATAGGATTTAAAGTTCTAATGTTCTTGTGCTTAGGACATCTCAAGCACTTTGAGTTTTGAAGTAAAACATTTTTTTCCAGTTGCAGCGTCTAGAAGAGGCAAATTGACTCTGAGCTCTAATGCTACCCTGACCTGAATGACTGCCACTAAGTTCACCCATCCTTGAATCAACATTTCTACTATGCTCTAAGCTATGAAACTCAGGTGTACAGATCGCTTTTAGCTGTCTGTTGTTGAAAATCTGTTGTGGATAATAGCAGTACATACAATGGTCTTTGTGTCAGGCCTTTGGTTTCCATTGGATGGGTTTCCTGTGAGTCTCATTTGCTTGCTTATTACTAGTTGGCTTTCCTTCCTTTTATTGTGCTTGCCCCTCCTCGGTGCATAGCTTCTTTGCCATCCTTTTGATCAGATGGCGGGTATCCTTCCACTTCTCACATTTAGGTGTCTATTTTTTCCCTTTTCTGTCTGCGCTCTAAGGGTGTGTTTTCTTGCTCTCCTTTTTTGTGTGTTGCTTCCCATGTCAGATAGAGCCTCCTCCAGCGCACTTCAAGTTGCTCCCTCCTCAAACTTCCAAGCTCATCCGTTGGTTTCACCACACGTCCCTGCCATACTTTCGTTTTGCTTTTTCATTTGTTTTCTCCCCTCCTTAAGCTTTTCCATTGCTTTAACTCTTCTCCACTCTTTCCTCTGCTGTTAGACCGCTTCGTCCACCAGTTTTTTTACTTTTTTACTGCCCCAGTTGCCCCATTTTGTTTCCTACCTGCTCCTCCGTTACTCCCCTGCTCCTCCTGTTTCTTTTTTTTCATTTTTGAAGGGCCTGGCAGCAGTACTTTGCTGCCATACAGTTTCGTTTTCCAAACCACGTTTTCTCTCACATCTGAATTATTTTTTCACTGCTCCAAGATTGGTGTCTGGCACGTTGGAATGACAAATAAATAAAAACAAAATGGCAGTCATGCTATGAGGTATTTGAAGGCATGCATGATGATGCATGCACACATACACTTCTCCATGCTGGACTGCTCTAGCTTCATATTACATATGCACACGTGTGATGAGGTATGGATTCATAACATAAATAATTGAGTTTTTTTGTTTTGCTGAATGTACACACCAATGGCAAACACAATTTTTGTTTCTATTTTACCAGTGCTGTAAAGCATCCATAACAGGCATTGTCAAAGCCAACAGGTCTGGTGTATCAGACCTATTAGCTGTGCCAATGTTTCTTGTGCATGCTGTACAGAATCGTGGCTGCTGTGCAGCATGGTTAAAAACAAAATGACACAGGCATGGACTGGAAAATAAAAAAACGTGTGGAAAAGTGCTCTTTTAAAACATAACAACATATGGGGTGTGAAGCAACACAGCGGGTGGAGTATAGCAACATGTAGGATAGAACAAGGGACAAGAAAGCACAGGAAGAAACACAAGGGCTAGAGAGAGCATCACAGGTAGGGTGAGGGAAGCACATGGGCGAGAGAGGAAAAGCACACGACGGAAACAACTGAATAACGCATGCATTGTCATCGAGTGCTGAAAGAAAAAAGTAGTT
Source organism: Pleurodeles waltl (assembly GCF_031143425.1). Taxonomy (NCBI): domain Eukaryota; kingdom Metazoa; phylum Chordata; class Amphibia; order Caudata; family Salamandridae; genus Pleurodeles; species Pleurodeles waltl. The sequence goes on along the minus strand of NC_090440.1, from coordinate 543,861,348 downwards.
TCCAACCAACGAGATGCTAAAGAGTGTATGCTCCAAGGGAGGAACAAACACAAGATGGGCAAGCTGAAACAAGAAAAGTTGGTGAACAGAGAGCAAGCAAATAAGAGCGACAATAAAACAAGACAATGGTGAACAGTGGGTGGGCTGCAAGCCCCTGTAAGTTCTTTGTAAGCCCACAATATGCTGTTACCAACCATAGAGCTGTGCTGTCTGGTAGGCATGACCTAAAATACACTGACAAACCCAATAGGTCTAGCTAGGGATCCAAAGGAATAGGCCGCTTCGCTTTACCAATGCTTATTTTTTACAGCAATCAAGACAGCAGGCAATGTTTCAAATTCATCTTGCCTTAAGGGATGGCAGGAAAATGTAGACAATACTCAAAATCTACAGGGGCACTACCTGGCAGCAATGGCAGCTACTGGAAAGCAAGATGAATGGTTTATCTTAGAAATCCTTTTTACATTCCTGATTTCATCTTCAAGAAACAGATCCTCGTGAAGTAGAGTGTCCTAGAAACATTGATTCAAGGACGGCCACTTGAACATTGTGACAATTTCTCAGGTTCAAGTGGGTCTGACACTCTTTCCAGCTGGTGTTGCTGCAAATGTCACCGGTGGTGGGGGGGACGACAACAGGGGTAACCAATAATAAAAAAAAACCACCTACTGTTCCAGCCACCTCCTGCCGCCTCGCTCCTCTGCCCTTCTGGTATCCCAGCATTCACTGGAACACCAGCACAGGCTCCCCAGCGTTCCTGGGCACTGATCCCAAGCTATACTTAGTATGAGAGCAGCATCAGGATTGGTCTGAGCGACTTGGTCTGTGGCTCAGACAGTGCACTGGGGTCTGTGCAGTTTCTCCAGCCCGGCTGTGCAACACAGCCAGGTAGGAGAAACCTAAGTGCGCATGTGTGTTTGGCCGGCCTAAGACAGCCGGCCAAACCCACATGTGCACTTAGTGCACTCCACTTCTCCTCCTCCAACCCCCCTCCCATAGCCCAGCCCTGCCCCTTCCTTCACATGCTGGCTGAGCCAGCAGCAGAGAAATAAAACGATAATGAAATACCTTTTTATTTTTCTGCTGCTGGCTCTTAGCCAGTGGGGCGAAGCTCCTCTGCCAGTGCAAAGGATCCACCCCTGACTCCTTCCAGTCAAAGGGGGGTTTGCATGTCAGCAGCTTCCAGTTGGGTGTGTGTCTACTTGATTATCTGGGTTGGGAGCTGGTGTTTAGCAGGTTCAGTATTTAGTCATGGGGTTGAGAATGTCTCCTTACCTTCCCCTGTGCTTAACCATGACAGACGACTCTTTTCTTGCCTGCAGCCAACCGCTGAAAGCTTTGACTGCTCTACCAACACCTCGAATCCAGGTCTCACACAGTCCCACACTTTGGAGTCTGCACCAGGTTTCCTGTGTAAATCTGCTGGACGTGAGAGACATGAAAACAGTAGGTCAATGGTAGCCTTGCCCCACTTTCCAGGCTAAGACCTTTTCTCCCTAGGTCCCCAAAGTGACCTCTGCAAACAGTCAGGAGGAGTTTATTGGATTTTGGGTTTGGGCAGCCATTATCTTGGAGTGCCTAAGATTGAGGTCTGAAGCTTTTCTCCTAAACCTGTTTGCTTGTTTTTGTCCAAAAGCGTTATGTCCAATAGATTTTATGAGACACAAAGTCTCTCTCTATTGTGTGTGGCAGGCTTCAAAGGGTTAACACACAGAAGATACAAAACCCAGTTTACGGAAGTGTTTAAGATTATAATGAAAACAGAACCATCAGAGAACATTCTATTCAGAGATCTCCAGCACAAAAAGGCCCCTGTGCATTTTTGCTTTCTTCCCTAATTGACTCCATATCTGCTGGCAGACGTGGCCTTTATCTGTTTTATTTAGTGAATAAAGCTAGCCTGTGTTTGCCCTGCCTCATGCTCTCCGGGGTGAAAGGAAGGCGAGACCACAGTGAAGAATCCCCTCATTGTCACTTTTCGCATACTTTAATGTTATTTTTGAGAGAATCTTCTGCTATTTTTTCTATTCCATCCCGCCTCACTCACCAGCAATACAGCGTTGTTCATTTCAACACGTTGGTTTCTGTTTAGAGCCCTGGCTAGACATAAATACATTATTCCATTACAGAAAACACAAAAACAAATCTGAGATTTCCCATCACATCATATGATGTGCTGCGGCCCATTATGTCCTGCTGTCTCATAGCGCCATCAGGGACTACCGATGGGCTAGCGCCGTGGCTGCACACTCCACGGTATGACATGCAGGGACGGTGCTGCTGGGGCAGAATCCGTCATTCTTTTCAGATATCACGTCGTCTGAAAGACCGGTGGGATAACATCAGGGGGAGGTTGGGTGGGGTTAGGCCAAAACAGGTCCCAACTACACTCTCCACTTGTTTTTTGAAGGACAAGTTGTTATCGAACTTCTCTCTGAGATTCCGAACCACTGTGTCAGAGGAGATGGCGCTGAACCAGGCCAAACCTCTCTTTGCCTGTTGACTGCTTAGTTTTCGGAATTTGTATTAATTCCGGACTAATTCTTGATTGACCTCTAATTTAAATTGAATCATATATTATTCAGTCTCTCATGTCACGTTTTCAGTTTGGTGCTGCTACCTTGTGTCCTCAGTTTGTAATCCGTTTTTTCACTTTTCGGTCAGTCCATGTCCTGATGAAGGTCCACATAGGCAACTGCTTGAAACAAGTAGAATCTCTCATCTTCACTGCAGATTGTCACTTCAATGTCACCAACAAAATCAGCGCTGCAAGCACATTTATGAAAAGTTATAAAGTGGAACGTGTACCATGCACATCGAGGCAGGCTCCTCCTCTCCCCTAACTTTGTCAATAGCTAGCAAATCGGAGAATCGATTAGAGGAGCATCAGGCAATTCATTTATTGCCAAATGAAATCTTGGAAGTTAATGGACCTCATTTTGTATGTAAAAAATAATATGCAGCGGCACTTAAACAACATCATTTTGAAAAATTAGTGTTGCACCAGATGTTTTTCCAGACCGCTTTAACTATACTTTATATTGACATCTTACTTGTTTGTGACTTTCTAACTCAGTCAATTGTTACAAAACTAAGAATTCTGTTATCAAATTTAATTCTTCAGGACCTTCTTTTATGCTTGCTTGTTTTTCATAGAAAACTAAGCATGCATAGCAGAACCACCCGATTAATACATTTAATAGACAGCAAAACGAAGAGCCCCAGGAAGCATAATTTAAGAGTTGTTTTAGGTCTGCTCCACAATGTTGGCAGAGCTGCAACAAGGTCCACTTATTGGAACCCTCCTTTTCTCATTGTACTTGATGCCCTACGTTTTACATTGAGCACGCTTCCAGGATGGTCACCAGCACAGAATCTTAAGACTGGAGCAGTGCTGCCAGTCTGACAGCCTAATGATGAGACACTAATTAGGTTCTCGGGCATATGTTGTTTGCTGATGATTTTGGAGACAGACTGGTATCAAAAGCACTGTGATACCCAGTGTGGTAATGGTGTTTGCATGCATCTTTGTGATCCAAAAGAGGAGGGTGAGCATGGGTAGGGGATCAGGGATCCCCCAAGTAGGCGGAGGTGGTGGAAAAAACTCTTGGTTTTCCGTCAGATGAAAGTTAAGCTGGGATTAAGGGCCATATGTACGAACACATTTTCTCATAGACACAAAATGGATAAAACCCTTTGATACATCTGGCCCTAAATGTCAGCCTTAGATTTGATGTTTACGGTATAGGCTGGGCAGACCGATGAATGCCAGCCCATTGATGCAGTGACTAGGTCATCCTAGTGGATGTGTCCACAGTGAGGCCTTGTCTTGTGATCTCTCACTACCCTGGGCATGTGTGATGGGTGGGCTGTATGTGTGGATGACAGTGTGCATGCAACTGTCACCTAGTCAAATGAGTGGAAAATGTTGTGTGTACTAGTGGCATCAGTCCCGTGAGTGAGCAGAGTGAGTTCTCACCACTGACAGGAAGAGAGACAGGGCGTTGAGTGAAACTTGTCCTACAGGGGAGGTGTATGGTGAGTTGCTTGAGGTAAAAGATGTACTTCAAACGTCGTAAAATGAATGTTGCTGCAGCTAAGCATGGTTTGTTGCATAGCGTGCGAGAATAGGTACAGTGGTATGCACCTGCCATTTTTAGGAGTAGTTGGTATCCTGTAATTGAGACCACCATGGAGTGGTTAGCCTGTGTACCATTGGCGTCGTCCCGGTTGTAAGCTAGAGAGTGTCCACCCAAAAGCCATAGGGGCCAAACCCCCAGTATGCACCGTTAAGCATCCATTGAGCATACCATGAGGGTTCTTCTAGAAGCAGCGGAGGCCTTTCCTCACTGGAGGCACCATTAAACCACAATGGTGTACGAGTATAGTGCATGTGTTTATGAGTCGAAAAGGAGTTGTAGTGGCACAACCTAAAGATACCACCCCCGGAAGTGATCAAAAAGATTTTAATTTCAAACCTAAGTACCTGGAAAATCTGGAAATAGCAAATAAACAAAAAGGTTAGTAAGACTAACCCAACCCTATCAATACTGACCACTGCTCTTGACTACTAACTAAGACAACTAAAGGCTTGTTGATCTTTGAGTAGAACATTACCCCCTCTAAATATTTGGGGTTTCAAAACTGCAACTCCTGGAACAGTATATATATTTGCAAAAGAGACGACCCACTACTGTTAAATGAAACTGTTGCTACACAGAGTTTGAGACCAGGCAAAAAAAAGAGAAAAATGCAAACGTATGTAGGTGCTATTGAACTGTTGAACTGTTCTTTTAGAGAAAACTCCAAAACGGTGCCCAGCGGTTAGGGTTGTGGAGACTATTGGCGTGTCAGGGAGACCATATATTTATCACTCTTTAAAAGTATGCTGACTCAACAAGGTGACATGCCAGACACCAAGCAGGCTGCAATTATCTTCCTCACTCACTCTGCACTAGTGCACAGGCAGGACTTGGTTATAAATGGGGCAGGTACATGCATCCCAACCACTCTCATTGCAAAGAAAGGAAACAGAGAAGAGGGCACTTCCCTTTCAGCCCACAAAAAATGCCGAGGAGCTGAAAGGAAGTGTCCTCACGGAGCCCTTCTATTTTCCAAGCAAATAGGAGTACAGAGGCGAGCTGGGCAAGTTTTTCTGGGGGAGGAGAGAAGCTGACAAAGTGACAGGGAGTGTCCTAATTGAGTTCTTCTATTTTCCAGAGAGCATGAGCTAGTGAACCCAGGAAAGTCCTCTGAAAACTCTCTTCTTCGCTACTGCTAACCAGATTGAGTAAAGGAATTTAAGGCTGGAAAACATAAATCTTTGCAAAAACCTGAAAGATGGACTCCCTGAACTAAGGGGCTGTAACTCCTAGGCGAACCTGCTAGATGACACAATCTACATACATTTTTGTAAGTTAAAACTGTTCTTGGAGCAATTCTTTTTCTATCCTTCATTCCCGATGTGTCCAGTGGTGGCTGGTGACATTTGAAAGAGGTGGGGCAAAAAAGTTCAGGACGAGTGACCTGTGGCAAGCGAGTGAGCCCATCCGTCACCAAGGGGCTTGGTGGGGTTCACACTCTGTGAATTTTTTTTATTAAAGAATCGGCAAATGGTGCATTTTCAAGCAAATGTGAGAAAGCAATAAGGTTAATAAGGCAATTGTTAAATGTGTAGTTATGACATCAATAAAGAGATTTCATATGAAAATGATATATGGAAGTGGAGCCTCCTGGGATTTCCTTTCAGCCCGAGGCAATGATGCCATCCAGGGCTGGACTGAGAACACAAATATCCAAAGCAGCCCTAGCAAATTTTGTCAGACCAGCTCCCATAAGGTGCATAGCGAGCAAGCCTGATGTAGAGGGGAAGATTGGTGGTTCAGAAGATCAAAATCCAAATAACGTGCTCTTCACGCTCTGGTGGGTTTTAAAGAAGCAGGGGCCATATGTACGAAAGCTTTTTCCCATAGACACAGAATGGGTAAAATCCTTTGGTACATCTGGACCCAAATCCTTTATTTCAAGTCCACGGCAGGCACAAGCGTTCTCACTCAAGCAGAGTCCGGATACCAGTGCCGATCAAGGACTCTATAACCTCCATAGAAGATTCCATAGTGAAGTAACAGTATACTAACTGCCTTCCAGATACAAATGTAAATAGTACAGTAAAATAAACAGTAAAGAACAAAAGAAATATTACAATATGTCCTAGAACACAATAGCATGTCATATTACACCTGAGGACTACAATGGGGCTTCGGGGGGTTCTCCCTCCCCCCAGAAAAATGTGGGGAAAAATGACAAAAAAACATGCATCCTAGAACACATTTTTCATTATATTCAATTTTATTTGTTTTTAAAGCATAGTAAATTGTGACCTTACAGTGCACCTGGAATCGGCAATCTTTATTGGGCCTCTTGAATGATTCCCTCACCATCACCATCACCATCTAACAGTGCCTCTCTTCTCTCCATAGCCCCTCTATCACTCATATTTTATTTGTTTTATAGTGCTTCTCTTACCAATGTAGGGTGTTGAAGCACTTTATATCACAAACACACACAATGAATCACACATGTGTAAATCAATGTATAGAAAACATTACATAAGACAAAGAGGACTAGAAGGTGATGAATTCACGCCATCCATACTGGCTTGGTAGGCATTTTTAAGAGTGCTTTCTCAGGGGAAGCTTAGACTCAGAATTCAGAACGTAGCACAGAGGTTAGGGTTTGTTTTACTAATAATTTATTTCCACCCAAACTAACCCTCTTTAGCAAATAAGGATCAAAGACTGAGAAAAAAACATAACTTTCTAACATGTACCCGTAGTTTCCAGCTCACTGTGGTAGATTATGATTTGAATTTATGAGCTGCTCAGTAAAAAAGGACCACTGTAAAGAAAGCAGTATCCCACCTAGCAACATAAAATACTGCTCTTTGCTCTGCCTAGTGAATGCTCTTTACAGCAGGTAAATTAACCCTCTGCACTGCCACTAGACAAAACCCCAATCTCTTTCCAGCAGGTACAGTAATCACCAGCAGTGGCGTAGCGTGGGGGGTGCAGGGGGGGCCGGCTGCACCGGGCGCAACATCTGGGGGGGGGCGCGCTCGCAGTCGCGAGTGCTAAAATCCACGGGTTAGGGGGCGCAAATTACTTGCCTTGCCCCGGGTGCTGACAACCCACGCTACGCCACTGATCACCAGTGTTATCTTGGCACTTTTATTTTGCTTGAAAACTGTTGGATATGCAAGAAACTCTGCAGTGCTTTTGAAACTAAAATGTGGGCAAACAACAACATAAACATAGGTATGATAGCAGAACAATGTGCATCATCGTATTAATAATACTCATGTACAGCAGAGTAGGGCAAATGATGTCACAGCCACAGACAGCACACGAAGTGCACACATCCCTCAGATCAGGCGAAACAAGAGCGAACATGTCTATGTTAGCAGGACAATTAACTTTCCAGAAATGACCTCCAGTGCCAGTGTGGTTGAAAGAACCCATTTACCATCAGACAAAGCAGAGCCCAGGAGATCAGGACAATAAACAGTGCAGGAATATGGTCAAGCAGGACACCCAACTATATAGTGAGAGACGGCAACCTATGCAGGAGGGACAGACAAAGTCAGGGAATACACATAAATACCGCAGACAGAAAGCATGTGGCATCAGGGTGATAAACAGTGCATGCAACTGAAAGCAGGGCACAGATCAATAGGTATGTAGAGTACACAGTTACCAGAGAGAAGGGCACATGCTGCCGGGTTGGTAGAAGGTGCATACGTAGGCCAGAACAAGACACATAACATCAGGGTGTTGAACAGTACTTATATTATTGGGACTAGGCCTATTAACGTTTGGACAATGCAATGGGCAGTAGTTATATGTGTCACACAAAGCAACACAAGCAACCATCGGAAGAAGTATTGAAAAAAAAGAGGGGGCATAACATATTCGGGAGTTACTTGCAGCAATATTCCAGCTCACTTCAGTATGGCTTTCTTTGCATGATGTATAAGTTGACAACTGTTGTCAAACCTTTACAAAACTACAGATGTAGCAACATTGGTTCTCCCCTCTTTCTCCATCCAGTGTCTCGATTTGTTGCCCTTTTCTTGCCCCTTCCCTCTGCTCTCCTTCGTCCCGTTCACCTTTAATTTCTTTCTCCCAGTTTGCCTCCTCTTATCTCTGTTTTTCTCCTCTCTTTTTACGCTCCATGCTGTCACTCTCTTTTCTATTCACCCTCCCTTGTCTACATACCTCCTTTGCCTCTTGCATCACCTCCCCTCCATTTTCCTCGACATCTTGCCTCTCTCTACATGCTCCCTTATGTGCAGTGCCGTTACTGGCAAGGCGCACGAAGAGGGGAGGGAAATAGAGGCTGAGCAGCAAGGGCGTAATGGCCCATCACTGCATGGCTTCACAATAAAGCCACACAGTGACTGGTCATTAATGCTCTCGTTTGCTCCATGCCACAAACTGAGCTTCCCACCCCCATGCTGCCTCTGCAGTCCTCACCAGAAGCCCTGATAACCCGACATTGAGACAATCCAGGCACTGCTCCCTAGTTGTCAACACAGCATGAGACCAGTGCCAGAATTGGCCTAGGCAGGCCAACTAACTGCTCATTTGGAGACCTGGGAACTGTGGCTCCACTAACTGTGTAGGTGAGACTCGTTGAGAGTGCGCATGTCGGGCTGTCCAGGGAAAGGCACCAGTCCAAACCGACATGCGCACTTCATTGTGGACTGGTTGTTGCTGAGCAGAACACTGTTTGTTCTGTGCTGTGCCAATCATATTCTGAGCCCCATCCTCCACAAGCCTTCCTCATGCACTGAGGAACAGAAGGAGGAACTGGCCCGCGGCTAACATCTGACTACCGTTTGTAGGAAAGTGCCCCTTTTGGCATGGTTATCCCCCCACTTTTTGCCTGATATTGATGCTGACTTGAAGCGTGTGCTGGGATCCTGCTAACCAGGCCCCAGCACCAATGTTCTTTATCTAAACTGTACCCTTGTTCGCACAATTGGCACACCCCTGGCACACAGCTAAGTCCCTTGTAAAAGGTACCAGTGGTACCAAGGGCCCTGTGACTAGGGAGGGTCCCTAAGTGCTGCAGCATGTATTGTGCCACCCTAAGGGATCCCTCACCAAGCACATGCACACTGCCATTGCAGATTGTGTGTACTGGTGGGGAGAAGAAGTCGACATGGCGCCCCTCTAAGGGTGCCTTGTTCACAATCACTGCCTGTGGTATAGGTAGGTCACCCCTCTAATAGGCCTTACAGCCCTAAGGCAGGATGCATTATACCACAGGTGAGGGCATAGTTGCATGAACAATATGCCCCTACAGTGTCTGAGTCCATTCGTAGACATTGTAAGTGCAGTGTGGCCATATTGAGTACATGGACTGGGTGTTTGTCATTTCAAACTCCACAGCTCCATGATGGCTTTACTAAAGGCTGGGAAGTTTGGTATCAAACCTCTCAGCACAATAAATCCACACTGATGCCGGTGTTGGATTTATTGTACAATGCATCCAGAGGGCATCTTAGAGATGCCCCCTGTATTTTAATCAACCGTTTAGTGCAGAGGTCTTCAAACTGGGGGGCGGGCCCCCCTAGGGGGGCCTCAAGTGATCCCAGGGGGGGGCGCCAAACTCTGGCCAAAAGAAATATTATGCAGATAACATGCCTTTGTTTTAAGCAGAAGCATGTTATTGCAGTTTTAAAAAGGTAACAGTTCCTAACTGCAATGTTTAAATAGGTTTAGACATATTTAAACATTGCCATCTTTCTAAATTAATTGTGAAAAATTCTGAGAGGGGGCTCAAAGATTTTTATTTTTCAACTGGGGGGGCGCGGCATTAAAAAGTTTGAAGACCACTGCTTTAGTGTAAGGCTGACCAGTCTGTGCCAGCCTAACACTAAAAGACAAGTTTCTGACCCCTTGGGGTGAGGACCTTTGTGCCCTCTGGAGTCAGAAACAAAGCCTGCTCTGGGTGGAGGTGCTTCACACCTACTCCCCGCAGGAACTGCAACACTTGGTGGTGATCCTCAAAAGCTCAAGCCTCCTGTTACAGTGCCCCAGGGCACTCCAGCTAGTGGAGATGCCCACCCCTCCCAACGAAGCCCCCTTTTAGCGGCAACTCCGGTGGGAAAATTAGGTAAAACAGGGAGGAGTTACCACTCTAGCTAGGACCACCCCTAAGGTGTCCAGAACTGAAGTGACCCCCTCCCTGCAGAAAACTCCATCTTGGTTGGAGGACAGGGACCAATAGGGTTAGGAATGTGCCTGCCCTCCCAAAGGGAGTGGGCACAGGAAGGGTGAATCCACCCTCAGGGACAGTAGCCTTTGGCTACTGCCCTCTGTCCCCTGTAACACCCTTAAATCTAGGATTTAAGGGCACCCCTGAACCTTGCTCACCAGATTCCAGGCAACCTCAAGACAAGAAGAAAGAAGAAGGACTGCTCCAGACCCTCCAGCAGTGAAGACTCCAGACGACAACTGACTTGGCCTGTCTGCAGCTGCATGGACTGTGCTACAAAAAGGCAATGCATCCTGCAGGACCAGCAGCCTCTACAAACCCCCAGAGGACTGTCTGCCCACCAGAGGGCCAAGAACTCCCAAGGACAGTGGCCATGCCCACAAGAGACTCCTAAAAGGACTCCAGAATTGCCCCAGATCCGTGAGTCTTTTCCACTCTGCACCCGACGCCCACGGCCCGTGTCCCCAGGCGATTTTGACCTTGTGTCCACCCTGGGTTGACTCCTCCTGGCCAACACGATGAGGCCTGCAGCCTAAATCCAGAGGACCCCCCTGATCGCAAGAGAACCGGATGAGGATACCTGATGCCCACAGGTACCTCTACACCCCCAGCCCCCTGGCCTTTGGGGAATCTGACTGACAGTCCACCAACATTCAGCAGGTGGCCCTGTTCCTTGTCCAGCCTTTGATTTTCCGGAACTGACCACCTGGACCCAGCTTGCAGCATCTTTGTGATCTCCAGGGTCCCCACTGAAAAGCATTGGGAGCCTGACTCTGTGTTTGCACCCTGCACCCAGCCACCCCTGTACCGCTGAGGGTGTGTGTTTGGTGCTAAGCTGTGACCTCCTTCCCCCCTCCCGGTGCTCATCTAAGCCACCCAGGTCTGCTCTCCAAAGGTGAAGGTAGGTACCTGCCAGCAGATCTTTTTTTTTTTAGTGCCCCCAGTCTCTACAGGATCCCATTCTAAATCAACACCACCTTTGACCTCTGCACCCGACCGGCCCCTTGTTGCTGATAGTGCATGCTGGGGGTCATCTTGAACCTTGACCAATGGACATCCTAACCCCTGGAGACTGGAACTGTAAGTCGAGTACTTCCCTCAAAACTGCACTAACACTTTACCTCCCGTAGGTATGTACTGAAAATTGCAGTGTCAACTTTTGAAACTGAAAACTGTTACTTGCCTGTAAACTGTTTTACCTGCCAAACCTAAACAATGTGCATTTGATACATATGCTTGATACATACTTACAACTATACTTACCTGCAACGAGAATCTTTTGGTTCTAGAAATAAAGTAACAAATATATTTCTGCTATATCAAAACCATTGGCCTGGAGTTAGTCATTAAGTGTATGCCTCATTTCTTGACTGTGTGTGTACAACAAATGCTTTGACCTACTCTCTGATAAGCCTAACTGCTTGACCACACTACCACAAAAGAGAGCATTAGTATTATCCACTTTATCTTCTGTTAAGCCTCTAGGGAACCCCTGGACTCTGTACACACTATACCTCATTTTGGTATAGTATATACAGAGCCAGCTTCCAACTTTTGTGGATCAGCGGTGGGGTCTACGACTTTGCATTTGCTGGACTACTCAGCCAATATCTGATCACACGACTAAGTTCCAAAATTGCCTTTAGAGTCAATTGATTTTTGAATTGACAATTTTTCTAAATTTGTTAAAGTCCTGCTAGGGCCTTGGTTAAGTTCCCTTTAAATTTAAAAGTTACCATAGCTAGGGGTAAATAGCTAGAAGTAGTTTTTAGTTCATAAAAGTAATCCCTAACTTTAGTAACAAAATGAGTAGCTCAGAGGACATGGTGGTGGAATTCAACTTCACCCCTTACCTCCATCTTAAGATAAAGGAGCTAAGGTCCCTCTGTAGTGTAAGAAAAATTAAAACTGGTTCAAACCCTACCACGATTCAGCTCCAGGAGCTCTTGGCAGAGTATGCAAAGGAGCACCGTGGTGCTGATGAGGAAGACCTCCCCTCAGAGGGAGAGAATGTTAGGGATCAGGAGGATGAACGCCCTCCTCCTAACCTAACTAGGGAGGACAGGGTTTAAATGCCCCTGCCTCCAAGGATAGTGCTCACAGGATCTGGATCTCCCACAGGGGAGTCCAGCTCCTCTGAGAACATTGAGGGCAGCCTCAATGAAGAAGACCTCCTTTTAGCAAGGATGACCAAAAGATTAGCTCTGGAGAGACAGCTCCTGGCTATAGAAAGGGAGCGATCAGAAATTGGCTTAGCACCCATTAATGGTAGCAGCAACTTAATAACTAGTGACAGAGAGCATTCTGATACCCCTAAAATCCCCAAAGGGATTGTCCCTAAGAATGAGGAATGTGATGACATCACCAAGTGGTTCACAGCCTTTGAGAGGGCTTGTGGAACCGGAAAATTGAAAGAAATCTCATTGGGGAGCTCTCCTTTGGGAACTGTTCACTCGTAGGTGTAGGGATATACTACTCACACTCACTGGTGCAGATGCTGAATCCTAGACCACATGAAGGCTACCCTGATTGAGGGCTTTGTAATTACCAGTGAGGAGTATAGAATTTGCTTTAGAGGGCTCACAAAACCTCCAGCCAGTCGTGGGTTGATTTTGTAGGCTACTCAGGGAAAACACTAGAGGGTTGGATAACTGGCAGTGGAGTGCATGACTATGATGGGCTTTATAATTAATTTGGGAAATAACATATTTTAAGTAACTGCTTCAGTGAGAAGTAGCATCATATTTGGTAGACATAAGACCATTGTCTCCCCAAGAATTGGGAAAGAAGGCAGACCATTGGGTCAAGACTAGGGTGACCAAGATTTCCACTGGTGTTGACTGAAAGAAAGGGGTTACAAAGCCTCTCCTGGGGAAAGGATTAAGACACCTAAGGATAAAAGTAAAAAGTCTTCTCAAGGGCCCCAAAAACCTACTCAGGAGGGTGGGCCCGAGCCTCTTCACAATCTTCACATGGGTACAAGGGTAAAAACTTTGATCCAAAAAAGGCCTGGTGTTTCAACTGTAAACAGCATGGACACCAAACCGGAGACTTGGCCTATCTCAACAAGAATCCCCTAGTACTGCGCCTGTTGGCACTGGTATAGCCAGTCTCCAGATGGGATCAACAGTGTGCCCAGAGCAAATCAGGGTTCACACTGACGCTACTTTAGTTTCTGAGGGTGGGGTAGATGTTGCCACTCTTGCTGTCTGCTCCCTTAATATGAACAAATACAGATAGCATCCCTTGATTAATGGGACTAAACTAGAAGCCCTGAGGGATACAGGCGCCAGTGTTACCATGGTGACAGAAAAAAAACTGGTTTTCCCAGGACAGTATCTGGCTGGGCAAACTTATCCAGTCACCAATGCTGACAATATGACTAAGGTCCATCCCATGGCGATCTTAGAATGGGGAGGGGTTACTGGGCTGAAACAGGTAGTGGTCTCTTCTGCAATCCAGGTGGAGTGTCTGCTAGGAGGTGATCTGGAGTCCTCAACTTGGGCTGAGGTAGAACTCAAAACCCATGCAGCCATGCTGGGAATCTCTGAGTTGGTATGTGTAAAACCTAGAGCACAAAGCCAAGCACAGGATGACCAAGAAGTGTTTCAGCCTGGAATAATGGCCCAACCTTCCAAGTGAAAAGGCAGGAAGACCGGGGGACCAGCTTCTGAGCAGCAAAAGACACAGGATTCCTCTCCTCAGGGATAGGGCTTGGCATCCTCGGAGGAAACTGAGCCCATGGAGCTTGATCCTTATTTGGTAGAGCATTTGGGCCCAGGGTGGAACCTCTAGAGACCGAGGACCTGTCCCACTCTTGACGGCATGAGGCAGAAAGCAGCTGCACAGGAGAAGGAAGATGAAGGGCTCCTTTACACTGAGGCCAGAGACCCCAAACCTGGTGCAACCAGAAGAGTAGTAGTGCCTCAGCAGATTAGGAAATTAATCTTCACTTTAGCACATGACATCCCCCTAGGTGGGCATTTGGGTCAAACTAAAACATGGAATGGGGTTGTCAGCCGTTTCTACTGGCCCAACATGTTCCAAAAGTTCAAAAAGCCAGTAGTAAGGCAGGTGGCCACCCACTGGCCCCCTAATTCCACTGCCAGTGGTTGGGGTTCCCTTTGAAATGGTTAGTATGGACATAGTGGGTCCACTTGAACCACCAACAGCCTTAGGAAACCAATATATATGGGTAGTAGTGGATAATGCTACCAGGTATCCTGGAGCAATACCCCTTAGGTGTACTACAGCTTCTGCAGGCAGTAGCCAAAGCCCTTGTCGGTATCTCTTTCAGGGTAGGGTTTCCTAAGGAGGTGGTTTCTAACAGAGGTGCCAACTTCATGTCAGTTTACCTAAAACACAAGTGGAATGAGTGTGTGGTGACTTACAAGCTCACCAGACCATACCATCCACAAACCAAAGGACTTGCTGACTTGTTTGCTCAACAAGACATTGAAGGGCATGGTCATGGGGCTCCCTGAAAAACTCAAAAGGAAATGGGATGTCCTCCTGCCAGGCTTGCATTTATACTACAGAGAGGTGCCTCAGAAGGGAGTAGGGTTTCCCCACTTTGAACTTCTGTTTGGCCACCCTGTTAGGGGGCCACTTGGACTTATGAAGGAAGGTTGGAAGAGACCTCTCCATATGCCTAACCAAGAGGTGGTGGACTATGTGCTTGGCCTCAGCTCTAGGATGTCTGAGTACATGGAAAAAGCATCTAAAAACCTTGATGCCAGCTAATAGCTCCAGAAGCAGTGGTATGACCAAAAGGCTGCACTGGTTGAGTTCCAACAGAAGAAGCGCCTCACCCGGGATGGTCTGGGACACCTTTAAGGCTGGTGTAAGGAGGGAGACGCTCAGCTTCAGTCTGAACCGACAAAAGAAGCAGAATTAACATCTTTTGGAATTGTATAGAGTATTGGAGAGGCAGAGGCCCAGCTCATTTCATTGGCCACAGCGGGGTTGATTTGAAAGGGCTCAACTTAAAGTGGAGGTGGCCAGGACTGTGAATAATGCTATTTCATCTAAGTAAGACCCTGGAAACAGGAATGTTATGAATTTAGTGAGAGGGTGACTCTCCTGCTGGCGGTTAGATCTAGACAGAGTGAGAGGCAGGGTCAAATTGCTGAAATTAGAGGGGATCAGGGGCCCAGTTACAGGTCAGGAAAGAATTCGGGAGGTGTTTTGAGCATACTACGAGGGACTGTATCAGGAGGAAGCACAGCAGAATCTCAAGAATCGCAGTATTTGGAGACCCTTCTAGAAAAGAAAATGAGATGTGAGGATCTAGATTTTTTGAATGCCCTGATGGTAGAAGAAGAAATTTTGGCCACTCTTAAGAGTTTGGCATCTGGGAAAGCGGTCGGTCCTGATAAAATCCCGCTGGAGTTTTATAAAGTTTTTTTTCAGCAATTGGCCCTGAACTTGTGGAACTATTTTTAGGAATACAAAAGGCAGAATCTGTTTTGGAATCTTGGGCTTCAGCAAATATTGTGGTTTTCCCACGGAAGGGGAAACCCCCACAGGAGTCAGGATCGTATAGACCAATTACTTTGATAAACAGCAACATCAAATTATATTCTAAGGTGTTCGCCTCAAGACTCAGTCAAATTATAGGTAAGATTGTCTTCCCCTGGCAGCATGGCTTTATTCCAGGAAGAGGGACCACAGAGCACGTCCGCGGAGTGATAACAGTTTTTGATGCCTAGCTTCCTCCAGAGACCCTATGACTTTGATTCTTCTAGATGCAGAGAAAGCATTTGATAGGCTCTCCTGAGGGTATCTGTGGCAGGTGATGAGCTGGGTCAGAGTAGGTCAGGGTTTTATCAAGGCTGTGTGAGCAGTGTTTGTTAGACCTACTTATAGATAACAGATGATGGAAGGCCAATCTGATCAGTTTCAGATTCAATGGGGCACTAGGCAGCGGTGCCCATGTTCCCCATTTCGGTTCACCCTGTACATCGATCCCCTGTTCAGGAAATTAGAGGCCAGTTAACATATGCATTCAATGCATTTTTTGGATCGGAGACAAATGTGCTAGCATATGCTGATGATATTTCTATTATTACACTAGACACAAGAGTGGCTTTGAAGGAGGTAGAATGTGAGGCAGTAATATTTGGGGAATTTTCCAGATATTTGCTGAACCAAAATAAGACTCAGGTAGTGATCAACAGACGTTCCCGATTTTCAGATTCGCACATTGTTGGTAGCGCTGTCACTATTACAGTTGACAAAGATCAAGTGGAGGAGGATAATCTTGCACCAAAAACTAACTTCAGAGGCTAGATAATCTTCACCTGTCCATTGTGGGACGCAGTTACATCATTGAAATGTTATTTCTGACAGCTTGAATTTGAGGTCTGCTGGTTTAAACTACTGGATGAGTTGATTTGTAGTTTTTTATGGTCATATACCAAGACCAGAAGGGCCCTTAAGTGTTTGACTCTCCCCAGAGAGAGGGGGAGGTGGGCTGTTCCGAATTTTAAATTGTAATATTGGACAGCAGCACTGCAGTATATGCGCTCCTTGCTCTTGGAATGCAGTGAGGATAATTGTGTGGGTGGTCAATGCTCTATTGATTGGGTAAGAAGGCCATAGGTGTTTTCAATGACAGGATGAACCCAGCTATTTGGAGAATGTCTTATTTAAGACACTCCTAGCAGCTCACAAGATCTGGGTCACCCCCTAAAAAAGGAAGTTGGGGCTAGGAAGACTGAACCATTACACCTCTTTACAACGAAACCCTTTGTTTCCTGAAATATTTGGTGTACAGTGTGTACAAGTTTGAGAAGAGGTGGGCTTGAGGAGAATGTGAGATTGTTTTGCTACGGAAGGAATTGTTTCTTTCGAGCAATTGCAGGGGAACTATATGATCAAACATAAGGACTTTTATTAAATATTTTCGAATTTTGGATTTTCTTTCTAGGGAGAGGGGTGGCGGTCCAAGGGGCTTTTCTAAAGTAGAGCAGATAGGAGACAGTGGGAAATTCTTAATCAGCCAGATTACAGCACTCTGAACTCTCTCTCCTGGGATGATCTCAAGAGACAGAAAGAGAATTGTCAGAAGAAGCTTGGTTCCCCAGATACTTCCTTCCTTGAGTCTATTGAGCTTGGTCAGACGGTATTAGGCTCAGCCGATCTCCAAGCTCAACATTACAAAACAATCCTTTACTTGTATTACACACCTGCAGAAATTGCTAAGTGTGGGGGGGGGTCGACTGGTACTCGTTGTTTGCAGTGTCAACATCTGGAAGTGGATTCAATTCACATGTTTTATTCTCGCCCAAAGTTAGAAATACTCAAAAAGGAGATTGCAACATTCTCAGGGAGCACGTTAGAGCTTGATATCACCTTAACCCCTCAATTAACTCTTTTGGGAGTCCATAATTAGGTTGTTCCAGGGTCATACCTGCTCTTTATGTTCATTGCTAAGGTGGTGCTGCGCTTATGTATAGCCTCGGCCTGGCTTGATTCAGGCCCCCTGTCTTTTTCACAATGGTTAGTACGATGGCTGGCAGTATTTAGGGGGTCATATTGACCCTGGCGGTAAAAGCCGCCTACCGCCACAGCTATGGCCACCAAAAGACCGTCACCATGGTTACCAGCCGTCAGCCGGATTATTACCACAGCCAGATTTCCACCAGAAGGATGGCAGAAATCCAGCTGTGGCCATGCCGGCGGATGGCAGTAAGGTGGCGCTGCTGCTAGCAGCAGCGCCACGCCAGTAGACCGCCGCAGACCGGATCATGACCTATGATATGGCCTGGCGGTGTTCTGCTGGCGGACGCTGCAGCTGGCAGCAGCGCCCTGTCCCGTCTCCTGCCGAAGGACCCTCAACACAAAGGTAAGTGGGTGCTCCGACAGGGGAGGGGGGTGGGGGCTGTTGTGTGTGTGGGGGTGTGTGTGTATGTCTGTGCATGCATGAATGCGGGTGTGTGTTGCATGTTGTATGTGTGTGCATGTATAGATGTGTGAGTGCGTGTATGTTGAGTTGTATGAATGCATGTGTGCGTGTGAGAATGAAGGTGCATGATTGAAGGGGGGTCTGGATAGGGAGGTGGGGGGTGCCTGGGGAGGGGGAGAGGGGGAGGGAACCCCTATCAGTGACAGGGAAGGGATTCCCTGTCACTGATAGTGCCTACCGCCATGGTTTTTGTGGTGGTACGGTTGCCACCAAAACCATGGCAGTAGGCGGGGTCATAATACCGCAGGCGGGCTAGTGACGGACGGTGTGGTACATTGGCTTGAACCAAACCGCCAATGTCTTAAATTGGAGGAAAGTACCGCCAGCCTGTTGGCAGTACTTTTCTC
Source organism: Pleurodeles waltl (assembly GCF_031143425.1). Lineage (NCBI taxonomy): Eukaryota > Metazoa > Chordata > Amphibia > Caudata > Salamandridae > Pleurodeles > Pleurodeles waltl. The sequence goes on along the minus strand of NC_090440.1, from coordinate 543,842,751 downwards.
CATATTTACTCCGTCCGTCGCGGTCATAATGACCCCCTTAGTCTGGAAAGGTCCCTTTATCTTCATCAGAGCAAGAAAGGTAGGAAAAAGGGTGATCAAATTTGGGCATCAATACTGGGGTGGGTTGACTCTTGGAGAGTACGCTAAGCTGAGTGTATGTCCGAGGACACCACCCCCCCTTCATCCGTTTCCCCGAGCAATAATGTTTCTACGCACCTTGAACCCGGAGTCCATCATGTGATTGAGTTAGGGGGGTATGGTGAAACATGAAATGCACTTTTTAGAGCATATAATTGCTGTTATTATCGTTTGCTGGATATGCGGGGTATGGTATTGCACGAAAAGCACTTTATGAATTATGTAAGGGTCTGGTTTTTATGCTTTGGGGGTATGGTAAAATACCTAATGCACTTTCTAGAGTGTATAATGGCTTCCAGTCCTGTTGGCTGGACATGTGGGTATGGTACAGCACGAAAAGCACTTTATGGCTTGTTACGTTGTATTCACCACCGGTTGGACTAAAGTTTGATTAAGGGTAAAGATTCTTGATGAATTGTGAAAACTGCTAAAATCCTGATACACCGTCTCTCATTCGAATGACCAATAGAGTTAAGAACTGTCCATCCTCAACTCATTCAGTGAACAATATTAGGTTTTGGTTTGACAAAAATCTCATCTTTGCTCAGAAGATCACTTTAGTCTTCAAAATAATCAACCACCATCTCATTAAACTCAAAGGAACCCTTCCTCTCCAATTATGACACCAGGTTGAAAACCTACCAGGCCCCTAAACCTATCACTTCTCTACTAATGCAATATTATTAAAATAGAGGACCCAGCACTCAATTGTATTAGACAGTGTCCAAGAGATTTATCTTCCCATACTTGCAATATGAGTCATAGATCACATAATTCCATAATCAAGTCTTATTAAACTGACTGTTTTTATTAATTCATGTAGAAGATTGAAAATTCATAGCCAACGTGTTTCGTCCTAATGGACTTCTTCAGGGCTAAAATTCTAAACATATAAAATCATAATTTAATATAAATGGTATCTACATCCTAAATATTGAAACATACCATTAAACGTGTTAAAGTCACATGTAAGCATAGCTAAAAACATTAGTATTGGAACATCTAAATTCTACTTTCCTCCTGCATGAATAATAAATGTGTCTATGGAAATTTCTATTTTACGGTTACCACCATCAAAGTTTCACTTAAATGATACTTATATGACCCAGAGACAGAAAGAGGAATATATATATTTTAAACTAACAAAAATTAGAAGCAAACCATACATTGCCCTCATTGAGCTTCTTAACCAGATTTGAGAAATGTTTTATATTGTAAATACCAACATAATGACCCAGATGTTCAAATTATCTACCAAATCTCATTAATTAAACCTGACCAATTTAGAACCAGTAAAATCACATATACCAGAGTTTAAAGAGAGTGTATAGTGGAGAGATGTATTAACACACTGATTGCATATCGATATTGGAGAAAGCAGCCGTGTTGAAATCTACTTCTTGCGTAATTAATGACCTCTATTACCCCATTGTAGTAAACATTTGTTAAGAGGTTAAATGTCAGGTGGATATTTGATTTTGGGTTTGACTCAGTTGGAAACACAATTCAAGAACTCCTTTAAGAGTTATTTCAAATCCAAGTTAATGGTAGCATCGAATTTGACTAAGCAAAAGTAGCTTTAAGAAAGTTGCCTTTCCCCTACCTAAAGCCTCTGAAGCCCACTTTATATTTGCTCTCCCACTTGTGCCAGCCAGTAATTAGGAGCTGAATAGGTGTAAATTGGTGCGAAATGCATCCCAGGAGCAAACAATAGGCTGGCCTGAACGAGTAGAGATGACCCCTCTGATCCTGACACAATATGCAGGGCGGGACTGTGAGGATCCTTTTTGACATTAAAGTGTCAAATCCTGCTTAAATGTCACATCCTCCGTGACAGATCTTCTGAGGTTTTTCATATGACACTTAGGACACACTTTAAAGAGGCCTTCCCTGTCAGAGGCAAATGTTAACTGACAATCGGGCAGGGACCTTCTTTTGTCCCCCTTAGCCAAGCAGGCCCAAATCACACAGGACCTCTTTTTGACATTACAGTGTCAAAGCCTGTTTGACAATTCATCTGGGTTTATTCCTGTCTGCGCTAAATTACACCTAGGTCCTGTTCTACCATGCCTATTGACTATCATTCACATTTTGTGCCTCTTGTTGCTATTCCTACTTAAAAATGTGAAAAATCATGTTGGTGTCATTTTGTTTAATAAATGTTACTCTATTTTTCTGAAATGTTTTGGGGATTTTTATTGTTTTACATTTTGACTTTATTACTGTTTTGGTACTGCATGAATACTTTAGTCATTGCCTCTAAGTTAAGCCTATTTGCTCTGTGCCATCCCTACCAGGGGTTGAACTCAGGTTAATTTATTGACTTTAGTGGTTCTCCTTGACAAGGTTTGCAATTATTATTTTAGGTCGATACTCACCTCCCTCAACTAATACTCCCAATTTCTTACAATGATGAAGTAATCTGCTTGTTCTCTCACAACCGAGCTACCTCTGCATTCACTCACTGACAGTATGTTTGTCTTTGACATTTCACAGTATTCTGCAGACTTTTAGCTAGGTCTGCACTATTCAAATACCATATACTTTCATACATACTTACCTGAGGGGCATCTCTGTCCCTATTGATGTTCTTCTTACACATTGCATGAAGGACAGAAAGGCAAAATCTTTCTTTTTGATGAACTGTTATCAAGCAACCCTGTAAAAATCAATGAAAATTAAATAAAATGTGTTAATTGTAAGTATTTTTGGAATAGCTTGTCCATCCTCTTGCTTTTCAAATGAATTGGTGTTAGAACAAAGAAAATAACACTCATTGTATTGCTTACTGTTTCATCTGTAATAACTACTGATTACCATGTAGCTGAAATGTACATTTTGAGTGGTGAATGAGTTAAGATATCATTTAAAATTTGACAGTATGGGGTTCTATTATAAACTAGTCAGCTGTCCTGTTTTGTAAAACTTCCAAGCTGCCACATCACTTAGAGATGGAGGGCCTGATTCACAATGGTAAATGTACACTTTTGTGTATGTTTACACTTGCTGTTGTAATTTTTCTACTTTTAGGTATTCAAAAACTAAGGATGTTATTTTATTACTAGTAAAACTACTAGTAGTAAAATTACAATTGTAGTTTGTGAGCACCAAAATACAATAATGTTACTACAGCAAGTGTAAACGTACACAAAATCAGGCCCCATGTGACACCTGGATTTCTGATGTTGCTGCCCCAGTTGGCTTTGCTGCCTGCACCCTTTAACCTGCAACCCATTTGGCACAGGGCTACTGGCCACTTCACTCAGGTGAACGTTTTTGAAACCCATGCTTTGGGAGCTTCTAAAAATCAAAATAAATGCTGGATGGATGGAACAACATGGCTACCTATCTGACATTCCTGAAAGAGCAGGATCTGTAAACTGGGCTGGTGATCCTCTTCTGGGAAGCCAGAGCCGGGGTCCTCCTTTCACCCTTCAGGCTGGCGAGCCTTCCACCAAGCCCAAGGTAAGTCAGTTAGTCTGCTTAAAGAAATGAGGTGCTTTGAGGCCCTGCCTGGCTGGTGTGAATGCTGTAGTAGGATAAATAAAAAAACTTGAACATTACAAAAAAAGACAAACTCTTCTTTGGCAATGAAAATACAGTTATTTACTGTCACAACAGGGAAATCGACCATCCTCACACATACAGGCAGCTGGTCTCAAATTGTTATGGCACAGGCAGCCTCTCATATACAAAAACAAGCAATACTTTATTATAAAACAGTAAATAATGATTAACTGGCCAGTCATAGATGAAAACAGAAAAACATTTGAACACCTGTGACCCTGTAACCTCTTAACTTTAAACTAATCTTCTATACATTCTTTACTTGTAGCTTTAGCAATGCTAAACAAACTACCCATTCTTCACTTTAGAATGCACACATTTCTGCAGCAAGTACAATTTTAATACCGTGTGTTCCTTATAATTGTAATCCTAAAACCTCCATGTAGTCTGAGCTGATTAGATTTCCTGCACTCATGATTTAATCAAGTTTACAATCTGTTTGGAAACACAAAATAAATGGCAGTGAACCTATGTAATTTTGGGTCATAAATGTTGTTAAACACAAGTTAATTTTTAACTGCAATCTTGTCCTCGAATGAACTCTTCACCATATTTTGGTCAGCAATGGATTTGGGCCTGCAATGTTCTTTTATCTCATATATTGTAGTGCTTTTTGCCAATGTTGTTGCGCTACATTTTTGCATACACATTCTACATTTCCAGCAACATTCCCCCCTCTTGTTGACTTGTCAACTACGGAATCTAAGCCTTGGTCTTCATTTGGCAAGTGATACACATTACTCTGAAAATCTACCACATATGTTGGTGTCCTAACTGGAATCATCCCTCCTGCCTTAGTACCTACTCTTCTACAACATATTAGAAGCAATTGCAGGACACAACATATTAATAATAAGGCTGCAATAGATGGAATCAAAGCTCACAACAGGCCCTACATCCATCATGGCAGTAATGTCAACCACCCACTAAACCAATTATCTGGGGCACCTCCCTCATCTACCATTTTTTTTATAGGTTGTGCAGTGTCTGTTGGGCTTCTGATAAAGTTCCATTATCTGCATCATTTGCTGGAATGATAGTACAACACGCTGTCCCAATCATTTTGTACATTAACTCATCCTTGGTGGTTTTGTTATTTTTAAGAAGTTCCCATCAAGTTATCTGCAAACATCGATCTGTTGCTTTGGCCTGAAAAAAATACAGAATATTTCCAAAGAATAGCTGTGCATCATTGTAAGGAAATGCCTCCTTGGCATGGTTACCCCCTGAGTTTTTGCCTTTGCTGATGCTAAGTTTTGATTTGAAAGTGTGCTGAGGCCTGCTAACCAGGCCCCAGCACTAGTGTTCTTTCCCTAACCTGTACTTTTGTTTTCACAATTGGCACACCCTGGCATCCAGGTAAGTCCCTTGTAACTGGTACCCCTGGTACCAAGGGCCCTGATGCCAGGGAAGGTCACTAAGGGCTGCAGCATATCTTATGCCACCCTGGGGACCCTCACTCAGCACAGACACACTGCTTGCCAGCTTGTGTGTGCTAGTGGGGATAAAACGACTAAGTCGACATGGCACTCCCCTCAGGGTAGCATGCCAACCTCACACTGCCTATAGGTATAGATAAGTCACCCCTCTAGCAGGCTTTACAGCCCTAAGGCAGGGTGCACTATACCATAGGTGAGGGCATCAGTGCATGAGCACTATGCCCCTACAGTGTCTAAGCAAAAGCTTAGACATTGTAAGTGCAGGGTAGCCATAAGAGTATATGGTCTGGGAGTCTGTCATGCACGAACTCCACAGCACCATAATGGCTACACTGAAAACTGTGAAGTTTGGTATCAAACTTCTCAGCACAATAAATGCACACTGATGCCAGTGTACATTTTATTGTAACATACACCCCAGAGGGCACCTTAGAGGTTTTAGCAGCCTGCCACACACCAGACATGTTGCTGGCCACATGGGGAGAGCGCCTTTGTCACTCTGTGGCTAGTAACAAAGCCTGTACTGGGTGGAGGTGCTTCACACCTCCCCCTGCAGGAACTGGAACACTTGGTGGTGAGCCTCAAAGGCTCACCCCCTTTGTTACAGCCCCCCAGGGCACTTCAGCTAGTGGAGTTGCCCGCCCCCTCCGGCCACGGCCCCACTTTTGGCGGCAAGGCCGGAGGAGATAATGAGAAAAACAAGGAGGAGTCACTGGCCAGTCAGGACAGCCCCTAAGGTGTCCTGAGCTGAGGTGACTCTGACTTTTAAAAATCCTCCATCTTGCAGATGGAGGATTCCCCCAATAGGGATAGGAATGTGCCCCCCTCCCCTCAGGGAGGAGGCACAAAGAGGGTGTATCCACCCTCAGGGTTAGTAGCCATTGGCTACTAACCCCCAGACCTAAACACCCCACTAAATTCTTTATTTAGGGGCTCCCCAGAACCTAGGAACTCAGATTCCTGCAATCTATGAAGAAGAGGACTGCTGAACTGAAAAACCTGCAGAGAAGACGGAGACACCAACTGCTTTGGCCCCAGCTCTACAGGCCTGTCTCCCCACTTCTAAAGACACTGCTCCAGCGACGCGTTCCCAGGGTCCAGCAACCTCTGAAGCCTCAGAGGACTACCCTGCATCTAGAAGGACCAAGAACTCCAGAGGAGAGCGGCTCTGTTCACCAAAGACTGCAACTTTGCAACAAAGAAGCAACTTTGAAACACACACGTTTCCCGCTGGAAGTGTGAGACTTTGCACTCTGCACCCGACGCCCCCGGCTCGACTTGTGGAGAACAAACACCACAGGGAGAACTCCCCGTCGACTACGAGACCGTGAGTAGCCAGAGTTGACCCCCTGATCCCCCACAGCGACGCCTGCAGAGGGAATCCCGAGGCTCCCCCTGACCGCAACTGCCTGCTTCAAAGACCCGACGCCTGGTAAATACTCTGCACCCGCAGCCCCCAGGACCTGAAGGATCCGACCTCCAGTGCAGGAGCGACCCCCAGGTGGCCCTCTCCCTTGCCCAGGTGGTGGCTACCCCGAGGAGCCCCACCCTTGCCTGCCTGCATCGCTGAAGAGACCCCTTGGTCTCCCATTGAAACCTATTGCGAACCTGACGCTTGTTTGCACACTGCACCCGGCCGCCCCCGTGACGTGCCGCTGATGGTGTACTTTCTGTGCTGACTTGTGTCCCCCCCGGTGCCCTACAAAACCCCCCTGGTCTGCCCTCCGAAGACGCGGGTACTTACCTGCTGGCAGACTGGAACCGGGGCACCCCCTTCTCCATTGAAGCCTATGCGTTTTGGGCACCACTTTGACCTCTGCACGTGACCGGCCCTGAGCTGCTGGTGTGGTAACTTTGGGGTTGCTCTGAACCCCCAACGGTGGGCTACCTTGGACCCAAACTTGAACCCTGTAGGTGGTTTACTTACCTGCAAAAAAAATAACAAACACTTACCTCCCCCAGGAACTGTTGAAAATTACACTGTGTCTAGTTTTAAAATAGCTATATGTCATTTATGTGAAAACTGTATATGCTATTTTGCTAATTCAAAGTTCCTAAAGTACCTACCTGAAATACTTTTCATTTGAAGTATTACTTGTAAATCTTGAACCTGTGGTTCTTAAAATAAACTAAGAAAATATATTTTTCTATACAAAAACCTATTGGCCTGGAATTGTCTCTGAGTGTGTGTTCCTCATTTATTGCCTGTGTGTGTACAACAAATGCTTAACACTACCCTCTGATAAGCCTACTGCTCGACCACAGTACCACAAAATAGAGCATTAGAATGATCTATTTTTGCCACTATCTTACCTCTAAGGGGAACCCTTGGACTCTGTGCATGCTATTTCTTACTTTGAAATAGTACATACAGAGCCAACTTCCTACATTGGTGGATCAGCGGTGGGGTACAAGACTTTGCATTTGCTGGACTACTCAGCCAATACCTGATCACACAACTAAATTCCAAAAATTGTCATTAGAAACTGATTTTTGAAATTTGAGCTATTTTTCCAAATTTTTTAAAGTCCTGCTAGGGCCTTGTGTTAGTCCCTGTTAGCATTTCTTTTAGAGTTTAAAAGTTTTGTAAAAGTTTGAATTAAGTTCTAGAGATAGTTTTAGATTCTTAAAAAGTATTCCAACTTTTAGAAACATAGGTGGTCATTACAACCCTGGCGGACGGTGTTAAAGCAGCGGAAATACCGCAAACAGGCCGGCGGGTAAAAAAAGGGAATTATGACCCTGGCGGAAACCGCCAACAAAGACAGCCACTTTAACACTTCGCCCGCCACGGCGGTACAGACAAGCAGCACGGCGGTCACCGCCAACAGACAGGTGGAAGACAATGTACCGGCCACAGTATTACAACCCGCCAATCCGCCACCTTTTCCGGGGCGGATTCACCGTGGATAAAAACACAGCGGAAACAGCTTTTGCTAGGGAAAAACACTCACCTTAACATATCCGACGAGGAACGAGGAATCCATGTAGCCGGAACTCCAAATTCTCCCTGCCTTTGTGTTTCTGCTCTTGTACGACCAACAGCTACGTAGGCGCCGCAGACAACAGTGAGTACTGCACCTACGACATGGGGGAGAGAGGAGGCAAAAGTTAGGGAGACACACACCAAACACCCCCACCCCCACCCTCGCATATTATGACATACACACCAATGCATTCACAAAAATCACAGTAACAACCCACAATCCCCCCGGAAGAATGAATACACAAAGCGAAAATCGGTCAAACAATGTAATGTGCCAATATACATGTCATACAAAAATATACAGATATATATTTGAAAATCAGTCATAATTATATACAATACGAGAAGTAGTGCAGATATGTACATAACAATGTCCGTGCACCATCAGTCCAAAAATACATAGGCGAGGCCCACAAACGATACCTGACCACAATCGGAGAGAACACTGCCGGGGCATCAGATAGAAATACTACAGGCACCTCAGGCGGAAGGGAAGGGGGGGCACCTCAGCCGGATGACTGCAAAGCCAGATCCACGACGGGGCTCCATGCCCATTTATGCCCTCCTGGGGAGTGCAAAGCCACAGTCTCTCAAGTCTCTACAGTGGGTGATTTGCCCACTGTGCCATCCTGGGGAGTGCAAAGCCACAGTCTCTCAAGTCTATACAGTGGGTGGTTTGCCCACTGTGCCATCCTAGGGAGTGCAAAGCCACAGTATCTCAAGTCTCTACAGTGGGTGGGTTGCCCACAATGCCATCCTGGGGAGTGCAAAGCCACAGTCTCTCAAGTCTCTACAGTGGGTGGTTTGCCCACTGTGCCATCCTGGGGAGTGCAAAGCCACAGTCTCTCAAGTTGATGCAGGTCTCTACTGGTAGTGGGGGGGACTGGTGCCCAGACTGGATGAGTCTCCCCGTGAAAGGTCGTGTCCTGTCACTGTCCCAGCTGCACATGGGATAAGGATGCCTGATGTGGCGGGCCCTTAATTCCTACCCGGTGCGTTGCCCTGTTCAGCGGTGCTTTGCCATGGCGGTCTTTGCCCTGTTCAGCGGTGCATTGACATGGCGGTCTTTGCCCTGTTCAGCAGTGCTTTGACATGGCGGTCTTTGCCCTGTTCAGCGGTGCTTAGCCATGGCGGTCTTTGCCCTGTTCAGCGGTGCTTTGACATGCCGGTCTTTGCCCTGTTCAGCGGTGCTTTGACATAGCGGTTCAGGACTGTTCAGCGGTGCTTTGCCATGGCGGTTCAGGACAGTTCAGCGGTGCATTGCCATGGTGGTTCAGGACAGTTCAGCAGTGCTTTGCCATGGCGGTCTCTGCCCTGTTCAGCGGTGCATTGACATGGCGGTCTTTGCCCTGTTCAGCGGTGCTTTGACATGGCGGTTCAGGACAGTTCAGCGGTGCTTTGCCATGGCGGTCTTTGCCCTGTTCAGCGGTGCTTTGACATGGCGGTCTTTGCTTTGTTCAGCGGTGCTTAGCCATGGCGGTCTTTGCCCTGTTCAGCGGTGCTTTGACATGGCGGTCTTTGCCCTGTTCAGCGGTGCTTTGCCATGGCGGTTCAGGACTGTTCAGCGGTGCTTTGCCATGGCGGTTCAGGACAGTTCAACGGTGCTTTGCCATGGCGGTTCAGGACAGTTCAGCGGTGCTTTGCCATGGCGGTCTGTGCCCTGTTCAGCGGTGCATTGGCATGGCGGTCTTTGCCCTGTTCAGCTGTGCTTTGACATGGCGGTTCAGGACAGTTCAGCTGTGCTTTGCCATGGCGGTTCTGATAAGGACATTGGTGTGTGGCATGACGTTCTATACACTGGACATTGGTGTGTGGCATGACGTTTCATCATTGCCCAGCGGGGCTGTGGCAGCCGGGGCCCTCCAGGGCACTGACTCCGGCGGTGGCAGTGGTCTCCTGACCAGTGACGATAGTGGGGCCCTCCTGGGCTGTGACTCTGGTGGTGGTCTCTGGACCAGTGACGATAGTGGGGCCCTCCTGGGCTGTGACTCTGGCGGTGGTCTCCTGACCAGTGACGATAGTGGGGCCCTCCTGGGCTGTGACTCTGGCGGTGGTCTCCTGACCAGTGACGATAGTTGGGCCCTCCTGGGCTGTGACTCTGGCAGTGGTCTCTGGACCAGTGACGATAGTGGGGCCCTCCTGGGCACTGGCGATGGTGGTGGTCTCCTGACCAGTGATGATACTTGGGCCCTCCTGGGCTGTGACTCTGGCGGTGGTCTCCTGACCAGTGACGATAGTGGGGCCCTCCAGGGCACTGACTCCGGCGGTGGCAGTGGTCTCCTGACCAGTGACGATAGTGGGGCCCTCCTGGGCTGTGACTCTGGCGGTGGTCTCTGGACCAGTGACGATAGTGGGGCCCTTCTGGGCTGTGACTCTGGCGGTGGTCTCCTGACCAGTGACGATAGTGGGGCCCTCCTGGGCTGTGACTCTGGCGGTGGTCTCCTGACCAGTGACGATAGTTGGGCCCTCCTGGGCTGTGACTCTGGCAGTGGTCTCTGGACCAGTGACGATCGTGGGGCCCTCCTGGGCACTGGCGATGGTGGTGGTCTCCTGACCAGTGACGATACTTGGGCCCTCCTGGGCTGTGACTCTGGCGGTGGTCTCCTGACCAGTGACGATAGTGGGGCCCTCCTGGGCTGTGACTCTGGCGGTGGTCTCCGGACCAGTGACGATAGTGGGGCCCTCCTCGGCTGTGACTATGGCGGTGGTCTCTGGACCAGTAACGACGGTGCTGGCGGTTGTGTCTCGACCGCCGGAAATTATGACACACTTCTCCGCCGTGACACTCACAACAGGCTGGGCAGACTTCCTCTGGCCCTTCCCCACCTTTGATGGAGTCACGCTGACTCTCCAATCCCCTTGGAACCCATGTCAGTTGTTTTCTCACCTGGAGTCTTAACACAGTCCCGTCGTCCACTCTCCAATTTTATTGCCTTTACAGGGGGTGGGCTGCCAGTGCCTTGGCTCCGGGTCCTACTGCCTGCCCTGGTGGCCGGTGCACTCCAAAAACCTTGAACAGGCACCACTGGTATTGGAGGCTTTTTGGCTGAGGCGCTACGACGGGACAGATGAATTGGAGGGGGTGGGGTTGGGCAAAAACATCAACTTTACAGAGGGACAGTTTCTGACGAACACTGGGATGGGTAGCTGGAGGGAGTCTGGGAGTGGAGGAAGAGGAGGTGGTTGTCGGAGGTGTCACTTTAGGTGTTTTGAGTGCAGGTGCAGGTACTGGAGGCTGTCGTGAGGTGGATGGATGTTGGGTGAGTGATTGCCGGTGTTTGTGTACTTTGGGAAGGGGCGTCACAGACACACTGGGAGAGGACACAGGGGACGTGTAAATGGCAGTGGAGGTGGTGAGTGCAGGTGAGCGGGGTGTGGTGCTGGGTGTTCTGGTGCGAGTCCTAGTGGCTGTAGATGTAGTGTATGCAGGTGAGAGTGTAGACGACACTGGGAGGGAGGAGGGAGAAGAGGAGGAGGGGGACACAGTGGAGGCAGTGGATGTTGTGTCTGTATGTGGGTGAGGCTTGCGTGAGTGCTTGTGGTGTGTGTGGTGCCTATGTTTGCTTGAGCTACTTGGGTGTGTTGACTTGTGTGCATGCTGGTCTGTAGGTGTGCTTGGGATGGGCTGGGGTACAGGAGATTGGGTCTGGGTGGAGGAAGTTGGAGGGGGGAGGCTAGACACAGGGACAATTGCTGCCATCAGTGCTGAGGCCAAAGATTGCAGGGTTCGCTGAAGGACAGCCTGACCAGAATGAATGCCCTCCAGGAATGCATTACAGTGTTGCAACTCTCGTTCTACACCCTGGATGGCATTCACAATGGTAGACTGCCCAACAGTGAGTGACCTAAGGAGGTCAATGGCCTCCTCACTGAGGGCAGCAGGGGTGACTGGGGCAGGGCCTGAGGTGCCTGGGGCGAAGGTGATGCCCTCCCTCCTGGGTGAGCAGGCACAGGGCGAACGCTGAGGGGCTGCTGGGAGGGCGGTGCTAGTAGGGGAGGTGGCGGCTGTACCTGTAGAGGTGGGGGGCACAGATGGTGCCGCCACCACAAGGGAGCTCCCATCGTCGAACGAGTCCGTGTCGCTGCTGCTTGGTGATTCGGTGGGCGACGTGAAGCTCCCCTCGCCCTCCGTCCCACTGGTGCATTCAGAGTCTGTGGTGTGGCCCTCCATGGCCATGTGGGATGCAGCTCCCTCGTGCTCCGGTGCCACTGTACCTCCGCCTGTTGATGCTGATGTACAAAAGGACAGGGAGAGCAGACAAAGGGGGGGAGACAGAAGAAATAGGGTTTTAGTGCATGGCATACCGCTACCGTTGGCGGACAAGACAAACGCAGATGCCCCCTGCATTACGCCGTGCTCCTGCCCTCTGCACATGCAATTTCTGGGATATGGCCTATATGGCAATGGTGGACATCGGCGCACATGGATGCCACAGGGGCAACTATACCTCGACTTGGCACTCTGCTGAGGTGGGGTAGAGTGCCACATGGGCTACATTACGGAGGGGCCTTGCCTACCGAACTCGCCCTGGCCTAGGGACACCGACAGCCCACCTCCACCACCCAGACACCTCCACTGCACGCAAAGTCCGCAGAATGAGGTTGTACTCACCCCCTTGTGTCTGCTGTGATGCCCTCAAGCGCCCATCCAACTCCGGGTAGGCCACCGCCAGGATCCGGATCATCAGGGGGGTCATGGTGCGACGGGCACCCCTCCCACGTTGGGAGGCCATCCCCAGCTGAGCCTCCGCCGTCTTCTTGCTGCAGCGGCGGATGTCCTCCCATCTCTTACGGCAGTGGGTGCCCCGTCTCTGGTGGGCCCCCAGGGTCCGGACCTCCTTGGCGATGGCACGCCAAATGTCCCTCTTCTGGTGGGCGCTGACCTATATGACATGCACAAGGAAAGAGGAACAGTCCTTACCAACTACACCGTCGTTGTGAGTGGCCCCCTCCCTACTCTGGCCATGTGGCCCATTCATTCCCATGCATTAATGTTCTGAGGACTCTGCCCCCTTCCCTCTTCCAACCAGCCCTCTCCACCTAGGCCTAGCCCATACAACGTGCTCCCTGTGTACTAACCTGTTGGTCTGGAGGACCGTAGAGTAGCGTGTACTGGGGGAGGACCCCGTCTACCAGTTTCTCCAACTCCTGTGCAGTGAAGGCAGGGGCCCTTTCCCCAGACGCAGCAGCCATCGTCGCTTCCAGACCGAGGTCACAGCAGCACTAGCAGTGTAGGTCCTCTCCTGTCGAAGGTCAGGTATGTAGTGATTGAACAGAAAGAAAATGGCGGTGACGTCCGCGGCGGTGCGCATCATCAACGCCAGCGCACCTGTTCATTGGCTCCTGGGACCCATAGGGTCCAATGTTAATCAATTCAGCATTGCGCCGCGGTCTACGACCGCCTACCGCGACGGTGTGTAACGCCAGCGCTGTTACCCCACAATCCCATTGTCCCAGTTTAGAGGTCAGGCAGCCGTCATTTCAGGGGCCCACATGGCTTCATTTCATACTGCGTCACACATAGCTAGGCCTACACTCAACACACATACAGGAAGGGTTATGTGAGTGGTGTAGTCTTGTGTGTGACTGTGGGTACATACCTGGAGGAATAATGACTGGTTCTTCACTGTTGTCCTTCGTAGGCACCGTCTGCTGGGACATATGAGAAGATGGCGGAATCCTCCGGTGTACCGACCGCTGGTGGACCTGTTGACAATGGAAGAGCGACATGTCATCGTAACCTACCGGTTTGACCGTGCCACAATCCAGGAACTATGTACCCAGTTGGAGCCAGACCTGATGTCACCAATCCGCCATCCGACTGGAATCCCCCCTGACGTGCAGGTGCTGTCAGTGCTCCATTTCCTTGCAAGTGGGTCTTTTCAGACAACAGTGGCCATGGCATCAGGGATGTCCCAGCCTATGTTTTCCAACGTGTTGTCCAGAGTGTTGTCTGCCCTGCTGAAACACGTAAGGAGATACATCATTTTCCCTGAGGTGGAGGATTTGCCTACAGTGAAAGGTGACTTCTATGCCCTTGGACATATCCCCAACGTCATAGGTGCTATTGATGGTACCCATGTAGCTCTGGCCCCCCCCTACAGGAGTGAACAGGTGTACAGGAACAGGAAGAGTTATCATTCCATGAATGTACAGATGGTATGTTTTGCAGACCAGTACATCTCGCAGGTAAATGCTATGTTCCCTGGCTCAGTGCATGACGCCTACATCCTGCGGAATAGCAGCATCCCTGATATGATGGGTCAACTCCAGAGGGACTGTGTATGGCTTTTGGGGGACTCTGGATACCCCAACCTTTCGTGGCTATTGACCCCAGTGAGGAATCCAAGGACCAGGGCAGAGGAACGCTACAATGAGGCCCATGGGCGGACTAGGAGGGTGATCGAACGCACCTTCGGCCTCCTAAAGGCCAGGTTCTGGTGCCTCCATATGACAGGTGGATCCCTATTCTACTCACCGAAGAAGGTGTGCGACATCATCATCGCCTGCTCCATAAATTGGCTTTGCGACGCCAGGTGCCTTTTCTTCAGAAGGATGAACCAGATGACGGTGTTGTAGCAGCTGTGGAGCCTGTGGAGCCTGTGGACAGTGATGAGGATGAAGCTGATGAAGAAGACAACGACAACAGGGAGTCAGTCATACAGCAATATTTCCAGTGAGACACAGGTGAGAACATTTTAATTTTTAGCATTACATTAACTTTCACACGTCTACCTCTATCCTGTTTTTCGATTTAAGTCAACATTTGGTGACTGAGTTGTACCCTTCCATTATGGTTTCACAGGTGTGGTTACCTACGTGTCAACTGCTTGCATCCTTCAAGGGCTTGTGATGTGTGACATAGGTATGTTAGCTTTAGAATGGTACACCCATTATGACACTGTCATTGATAATACATTTTTACTAAATCACAGACTGACTCCAGATTGTTTTGTGTTTCAAGGGTGTTTATTGAAGTGCTCAGAAATGGGAGGGGGTTGTAAAATGAGGATGGGTGATGGTGGAGGAATGTCCATGGCAGAGTCCAGTCTATTAGTCTCACAGGTGCACTGCCCATCTGGGCATAGGAAGAGGAGCAGGGGCAGTTAAAGTATGGACAGGGTAACAAAGTGGGACAGTGGGAGGACAATCAGGGTGGTGTCATTTCCTGGTGGGGGTCTTGCCATCTTGCTCTGTCCTGTTCCTGGATCTCAGGGACCGCTTGCGTGGTGGTTGTCTGTCTGCAGGGGGTGGGGTGCTGGTGTGGTGGACCTGTGGCGGGGCGTCCTGCCCACTAGCGCCGGCGGAGGTGATGGGCATTTCATCGTCCTGGCTAGTGTCAGGGGCCCCTTGAAAGTGCCACGGTGTCCCTCAAGGTCTGCTGTATGATCTTCAGCACCCCTACGATGGTGCCCAGGGCGGAGCTGACGGTCCTGAGCTCCTCCCTGAACCCCAAATACAGTTCGTCCTGCAGGCGCAGGGTCTCCTGCAACTTGTCCAGAACCGTCGCCATCGTCTCCTGGGAGTGGTGGTATGCTCCCATGATGGAGGAGAGGGCCTCGTGGAGAGTGGGTTCCCTTGGCCTGTCCGCCCCCTGTCGCACAGCAGCCCACCCAGTTCCCCTGTGTTCCTGTGCCTCCGTCCCCTGGACCGTGTGCCCACTACCACTGCCCCCAGGTCCCTGTTGTTGTTGGGGTGGTGGGTTAGCCTGGGTGCCCTGTAGTGGTGGACACACCGCTGATTGACCTGTCCTGGGTAGGGAGGTTTGGGCCCGCTGTGCTGGTGTTACCAGAGGGTGGAAGGTCGGTGTTGGGCTGTGCCTGTGCAAGGGGAATCGACTGTCCCGAGGCCCACGATGGTCCGGGCTGGTCATCAGGATCCAGTAGGGCAGAGCTGCTCTCGTCACTGTGGCCCTCTTCTGGGGGTGGAGTGGTGTTGTCTGGACTCTCTGGTGTGGTGATGGTCCTTCGGGTTCCTGCAGGGGCATAAGAGCATGATTATTGCATGTGTGTGTGTAATGGTGTGCAATGGGTGGGTGTTTGTGTACCCCAGTGCATGCATTCTTGTGTGTGAGTCTGTGTGGTGATGGCTGGGGGGGGGTGTACTGGGTATGTGCAGTGGGCATGCTTTAGTGAGGGGTGTCCATGCTTAGTTGTGTCATGCAGGGCCTGGTGTTGGGATGGGTGGTTTGTGTCATGGGTACATTAGTGAGGAGTTGTAGTGATAGGGGAGCGGGTGAGGGAGGGGGTGTGTGATAGCATGCAGGTAGGGTGGGGGATATGATAGTTAAGAATTGACTTACCAGTGTCCCATCCTCCACCGACTCCTGCGAGGCCCTCAGGATGCAAGATGGTCAAGACTTGCTCCTCCCATGTTGTTAGTTGTGGGAGAGGAGGTGGGGGTCCGCCGCCAGTCCGCTGTACCGCGATGTTGTGCCTGGAGACCGTTGAACGCACCTTCCCCCGTAGGTCGTTCCACCTCTTCCTGATGTCCTCCCTGTTTCTTGGGTGCTGTCCCATGCCGTTCACCCTGTCCACTATTCTGCGCCATAACTCCATCTTCCTGGCTATTGATGTGTGCTGTACCTGTGAGCCAAATAGCTGTGGCTCTACCCGGACGATTTCCTCCACCATGACCCTGAGCTCCTCCTCAGAGAGGCGAGGGTGTCTTTGGCGTGCCATGGGGTGGTGTGGGTGATGTGTGGGGTGGTGTATGTGGTGATGAGTGTGGTGAGTTTAGTGGTGTGTGGTGTTTTGTGCGTGGATGTTGTGTGGGTGATGGTGTTGTGTGCCTCAGTGTAGTGGGGTTGTCTATTCTGTGCTCTCTCTCCGTCGCCTTCGTGTCTAATTTTTGGTAGTAGGTGTTTGTGGGTGATGTGGGTGTGTGTTTTATATTGTGTTTGGACTGGGGGAGTGTTGTTTGTATGTGTATCAGGTGTGTGTATTTGGAATTGTCCAATGTGGCGGTGTTTTGGAGATGTGTGTGTATTTTGAGCGCGGCGGTGTGTACCGCCAATGGAATACCGCGGTTGAAAGACCGCTGCGTGGATTCGTGGGTCGTAATAGCATGGGCGTGTTTCTGTTGGCGTGGAGGTGGAGGATTTGTTTCCGACAGTTTATCACTGACCTTTGGTGTGGCGGTGTTGTGTGGGTGTCTGAATTTCGGCGGATTCTAAGATGTGTGCCATAATAGCTGTGGCGGAATGCCGCCGCCGCCGCGGTGTATTGGCGGTCTTCTGCACGGCGGTAAGCGCCTTTTACCGCCAATGTTGTAATGACCCCCATAATGTCTAATGCAGAAGAGAATGTGGTGGAACTCAACATCACCCCTTACCTCCATCTTAGGATGAGAGAGTTAAGGTCTCTCTGTAAATTAAAAAATATTACAACTGGTTCAAACCCTACCAAATTACAGCTCCAGGAGCTTTTGGCAGAGTTTGCCAAGAACAACCCCTCTGAGGATGACCTCACAGAGGAGGAAACTAGTGATGTGGAGGAAGTCCTACCTCCAGTCCTAGTTAGGGAAATCAGGGCTCCTCAAACCCTGGTTCCAACTGTAATAGTCAGAGATGCTGCTTCTCTCACAGGAGAGTCCAGCACCTCTAGAATCACTGAGGACAGCCTCAGTGAAGATGACCTGCTGTTAGCCAGGATGGTCAAAAGATTGGCTTTAGAGAGACAGCTCCTAGCCATAGAAAGGGAAAGACAAAAGATGGGTTTTGGTCCCATCCATGGTGGCAGCAACATAAATAGGGTCAGAGATTCTCCTGACATGTTGAAAATCCCTAAAGGGATTGTAACTAAATATGAAGATGGTGATGACATCACCAAATGGTTCACAGCTTTTGAGAGGGCTTGTGCAACCAGAAAGGTAAACAGATCTCTCTGGGGCACTCTCCTTTGGGAAATGTTCACTGGAAAGTGTAGGGATAAACTCCTCACACTCTCTGGAAAAGATGCAGAATCCTATGACCCCATGAAGGCTACCCTGATTGAGGGCTTTGGATTCTCCACTGAGGAGTATAGAATTAGGTTCAGGGGGGCTCAGAAATCCTCGAGCCAGACCTGGGTTGATTTTGTTGACTACTCAGTGAAAATACTGGATGGTTGCATTCAAGGCAGTGGTGTAAATGATTATGATGGGCTGTACAATTTATTTGTGAAAGAACACCTGTTAAGTAATTGTTTCAATGATAAACTGCATCAGCATCTGGTAGACCTAGGACCAATTTCTCCCCAAGAATTGGGAAAGAAGGCGGACCATTGGGTCAAGACTAGGGTGACCAAGACTTCCACAGGGGGTGACCAAAAGAAAGGGGTCACAAAGCCTCCCCAGGGGAAGAGTGTTGAGACATCCAAAGGGAAAAATAGTAAAGAGTCTTCTACAGGGCCCCAAAAACCTGCTCAGGAGGGTGGGCCCAGAGCCTCTTCACAATCCAATTTTGGGTACAAGGGTAAAAACTTTGATCCCAAAAAGGCCTGGTGTCGTAGCTGTAATCAGCCTGGACACCAAACTGGAGACAAGGCCTGTCCCAAGAAAGGTTCCACTTCTAACTCTACTCCAGCTAACACTGGAATGGCCAGTCTCCAAGTGGGATCAACAGTGTGCCCAGAGCAAATCAGGGTTCACACTGAAGCTACACTAGTCTCTGAGGGTGGGGTGGATTTAGCCACACTGGCTGCCTGGCCCCCTAATATGCAAAAATACAGGCAGCAACTCTTAATTAATGGGCAAAGTGTAGAAGGCCTGAGGGATACAGGTGCCAGTGTCACCATGGTGACAGAGAAACTGGTTTCCCCTGGTCAATACCTGGCTGGACAAACTTATCCAGTCACCAACGCTGACAATCAGACTAAAGTACATCCCATGGCTATGGTAACTTTAGAGTCGGGAGGGGTCAATGGCCTGAAACAGGTGGTGGTCTCCTCAAATATCCCTGTAGACTGTTTGCTTGGAAATGACCTGAATTCCTCAGCATAGGCTGAGGTAGAACTGAAAACCCATGCAGCCATGCTGGGTATCCCTGAACTGGCGTGTGTCAAGACAAGGGCACAGTGCAAGGCTCGGGGTGAAAAAGTGGTGTTGGAGCCTGGAAAAAGGGCCCAACTCTCCAAGAGAAAAGGAAAGAAGACTGGGGGAACCAGCTTCAACACAACCAGAGAAAGAGAACCTCTCTTCCCAGGAAGAAGTTCTGCCCTCTGAGGGAACCGAGCCTCTGGAATTAGAACCTCATCAGGTTGAGCTCCTAGGCCCAGGGAACAGTTGTGTAAGGGGCAAGAAACCTGTCCCTCTCTTGAAGGCCTTAGGCAGCAAGCTGCTGAAGAGTCCAATGGAAAAATAACAGGAACACATAGAGTCTATTGGGAAGATGGACTCCTTTACACTGAGGCAAGAGATCCCAAACCTGGTGCCACTAGGGGAGTGGTAGTGCCTCAGGAGTCTAGGGAGTTCATTCTAACCTTAGCTCATGACATTCCTCTTGCTGGGCATTTGGGACAGACCAAGACGTGGGAGAGACTAGTCAACCACTTCTATTGGCCCAACATGTCCCAGAAGGTCAAGGAGTTTTGTGTCTCCTGTGCCACCTGTCAAGCCAGTGGTAAGACAGGTGGACACCCAAAAGCCCCCCTCATTCCACTTCCAGTGGTGGGGGTCCCCTTTGAAAGAGTGGGTGTGGACATAGTGGGTCCACTTGAACCTCCCAAAGCTTCAGGGAACCAATACATACTAGTAGTAGTGGATCATGCTACTAGATACCCTGAAGTAATTCCCCTTAGGTCGACTACTGCCCCTGCAGTAGCCAAAGCACTCATTGGTATTTTTACCAGAGTGGGATTTCCTCAGGAGGTGGTGTCTGACAGAGGTACCAACTTTATGTCAGCATACCTGAAACATATGTGAATGAGTGTGGGGTGAATTACAAATTCACCACACCATACCATCCACAAACCAATGGTCTTGTTGAAAGATTCAACAAGACATTGAAAGGCATGATAATGGGGCTTCCTGAAAAACTCAAAAAGAGATGGGATGTCCTCTTACCATGTCTGCTTTTCGCCTACAGAGAGGTGCCTCAGAAGGGAGTAGGGTTTTCCCCCTTTGAACTTCTGTTTGGCCATCCTGTAAGGGGACCACTAGCTCTTGTGAAAGAAGGCTGGGAGAGACCTCTTCATGAGCCTAAGCAAGATATAGTGGACTATGTGCTAGGTCTACGTTCAAGGATGGCAGAGTATATGGAAAAGGCAAGTAAAAACCTTGAGGCCAGCCAACAGCTCCAGATGTTTTGGTATGACCAAAAGGCTGCAATGGTTGAATTTCAGCCAGGGTAGAAAGTCTGGGTTCTGGAGCCTGTGGCTCCCAGGGCACTCCAGGACAGATGGAGTGGCCCTTACCCAGTGCTAGAAAAGAAGAGTCAAGTCACCTACCTGGTAGACCTAGGCACTAGCAGGACCCCCAAAAGGGTGATCCATGTGAACCGCCTAAAGTTCTTCCATGACAGGGCAGATGTGAATATGTTGATGGTAACAGATGAGGACCAGGAAGCTGAGAGTGAACCTCTCCCTGATCTCCTCTCCATAGACCCTAAAGATGGCTCAGTTGATGGAGTGATCTACTCAGACACCCTCTCTGGCCAACAGCAATCTGACTGTAGGAAGGTCCTGCAGCAGTTTGTTGAGCTCTTTTCCCTAACCCCTGGTCAGACACACCTGTGTACCCATGATGTGGACACAGGAGACAGCATGCCTGTCAAAAACAAAATTTTCAGACAGTCTGACCAAGTTAAGGAAAGCATCAAGGTGGAAGTCCACAAGATGCTGGAATTGGGAGTCATTGAACACTCTGACAGCCCCTGGGCTAGCCCAGTGGTCTTAGTCCCCAAACCTCACACCAAAGATGGAAAGAGAGAGATGAGGTTTTGTGTGGACTACAGAGGACTTAGGTGGTCATTCCAACCTTGGCGGTCGGTGTTAAACCAGCGGCCAAACCGCAAACAGGCTGGCGGGTAAAAAAATGGAATTCCGACCCTGGCGGAAACTGCCAACAGAGACCGCCACATTACCACACCGCCCGCCACGGCGGCACAAAAAAACAGCGCGGCGGTCACTGCAAACAGACAGGCGGGAGTCAATGTACCGCCCACCCTATCACAACACACCAATCCGCCACCTTTTCCGGGGCGGTAGCCCCGCCGGTAAAAACATGGCAGAAACATCCATTTCAAACGGAAAACGCTTACCTCCATACACCCCACGAGGAATCTGGACAGCATGGAACCCGAACTCCACATCCTCCCAGCGATTGTCTTCCTGCTCCTCTACCAGGAGCACGAACGCCGGTGCAGAAGACAACGGTGAGTACTGCACCTACGACACATGGGAGGGGGGAGGAGAAAATATTACGGGGACATACATACGCGACACACCCACCCCCACCCTCACCCACTACAACACACACATCAATGCACAGTAATACATCACAGTTACCCCCCCCCCAACCCCCTGGAAGAATGCAAAGACAAAAGGAAATGATTCTAAACATTGGAATATATTGTATTACTGGCAGAATTATATATATATATATCTACACATCAAAAACACTTATATACATATATGAACAAGTCCGAGCATTGTAGCAGGCATTGTCCGTGGACCACTGGGCCCAAATCACATAGGCAAAGCCCACACAGGATACCTGACTCCAACGAGAGAACACTGCAGGGGCATCAGATAGGAAAACTACAGGCACCTCAGGGGGAAGGGAAGGGGGGGCACCTCAGCCAGATGAGTGCACGACGCCAGATCCACGAGGGGCCTCCATGGCCACTGTTCAATCCTGGGGAGTGCAAAGCCACAGTCTCTCAAGTCTCTCCAGTGGGTGGGTTGCCCACTCTGCCATCCTGGGGAGTGCAAAGCCACAGTCTCTCAAGTCTCTCCAGTGGGTGGGTTGCCCACTGTGCCATCCTGGGGAGTGCAAAGCCACAGTCCCTCAAGTCTCTGCAGTGGGTGGGTTGCCCCCTGTGCCATCCTGGGGAGTGCAAAGCCACAGTCTCTCAAGTCTCTGCAGTGGGTGGCTTGCCCACTGTGCCATTCTGGGGAGTGCAAAGCCACAGTCTCTCAAGTCTCTCCAGTGGGTGGGTTGCCCACTGTGCCATCCTGGGGAGTGCAAAGCCACAGTCTCTCAAGTGGATGCATGTCTCCACTGGTTCTGGAGGGGGCATTGTGCCCAGAGTGCTCGTGCAGCCCTGCCCGACACAGATGCGGGCCTGCCCCTGCCGCTAATGGGCCAGCGGTGCTTGAGACGGCGGTGCCCAGTTCAGCGGTGCCTGAGATGAAGGGCCCAGTTCAGCGGTGCTTGAGACGGCGGTGCCCAGTTCAGCGGTGCTTGAGACGGCGGTGCCCAGTTCAGCGGTGCTTGAGACGGCGGTGCCCAGTTCAGCGGTGCTTGAGACGGCGGTGCCCAGTGCAGCGGTGCTTGAGATGAAGGGCCCAGTTCAGCGGTGCTTGAGACGGCGGTGCCCAGTTCAGCGGTGCTTGAGACGGCGGTGCCCAGTTCAGCGGTGCTTGAGATGAAGGGCCCAGTTCAGCGGTGCTTGAGACGGCGGTGCCCAGTTCAGCGGTGCTTGAGATGAAGGGCCCAGTTCAGCGGATCAGGCCATGGCGTGCAGGTCATTTGCCACCTGTCCTGTGGCTGGCGGGGCCTTCCTGCCCATCTGTCGGGTGGCTGGCGGGGCCTTCCTGGTCTACAGTACTGGGCCTGTTGGTGTCCTCCTGCCCACCTGGGATGGGGCTGGCGGGGCCCTCCTGGCCAGCTGGGCTGATGGCGCTCTCCTCGGGCGTGCTGCCATTCCCAGCCTTCCCTGTTCGCCTGTGGCCCTTCCCCACCTTGGGCGCTGTGTCGTGATAGTGTGGGCGTATTTCTGTTGGCGTGACGGTGGAGGTTTGGTCATCACCAGTTTCTCGCTGCCCTTTGGTGTGGCGGACATTTGTGGATGTCTGTATTTTGGCGGTTTGCCTGTTGTGGGTCAGAATGACCGTGGCGGTTTGCCGCGGCGGTATGTTGGCGGTCTTCTGACAGCGGTAAGCGGCTTTTACCGCCGAGGTTGGAATGACCACCTTAATTCTGTCACCAAGACAGATGCCCATCCCATTCCAAGGGAAGATGAATTAATTGACAAACTAGTTGCTGCCAAATACTTAAGTACCTTTGACTTGACAGCAGGGTACTGGCAAATCAAAATGGCACCAGGAGCAAAAGAAAAGACAGCATTCTCCACACCTGATGGGCATTATCAGTTTACTGTTGTGCCCTTTGGTTTGAAAAATGTCCCTGCCACCTTCCAAAGGTTGGTGAATCAGGTCCTTGCTGGCTTGGAGTCCTTTAGTGCAGCTTATCTTGACGATATTGCTGTCTTTAGCTCCAGCTGGCAGGATCACCTGGTCCACCTGAAGAAGGTTTTGAAGGCTCTGCAATCAGCAGGCCTCTCTATCAAGGCATCCAAATGCCAGATAGGGCAGGGAACTGTGGTTTACTTGGGTCACCTTGTAGGTGGAGGCCAAGTTCGCCACTCCAGCCTAAGATCCAGACTATTCTGGACTGGGCAGCTCCAAAAACCCAGACTCAAGTCAGGGCATTCCTTGGCTTGACTGGGAACTACAGGAGGTTTGTGAAGGGATATGGATCCATAGTGACAGCCTCACAGAACTTACCTCCAAGAAAATGCTCAAGAAGGTAAACTGGACTGTAGAATGCCAACAGGCCTTTGACACCCTGAAACAAGCAATGTGCACAGCACCAGTTCTCAAAGCTCCAGATTACTCCAAGCAGTTCATTGTGCAGACAGATGCCTCTGAACATGGGATAGGGGCAGCTTTGTCCCAAACAAATGATGATGGCCTTGACCAGCCTGTTGCTTTCATTAGCAGGAGGTTACTCCCCAGGGAGCAGCGTTGGAGTGCCATTGAGACGGAGGCCTTTGCTGTGGTTTGGTCCCTGAAGAAGCTGAGACCATACCTCTTTGGTACTCACTTTGTAGTTCAAACTGACCACAGACCTCTCAGATGGCTGAAGCAAATGTAAGGTGAAAATCCAAAACTGTTGAGGTGATCCATCTCCCTACAGGGAATGGACTTTATAGTGGAACACAGACCTGGGACTGCCCCTGCCAATGCAGATGGCCTTTCCAGGTTCTTCAACTTAGAAAATGAAGACTCTCTTGGGAAAGGTTAGTCTCATCCTCTTTCGTTTGGGGGGGGGGGTTGTGTAAGGAAATGCCTCCTTGGCATGGTTACGCCCTGACTTTTTGCCTTTGCTGATGCTAAGCTTTGATTTGAAAGTATGCTGAGGCCTGCTAACCAGGCCCCAGCACCAGTGTTCTTTCCCTAACCTGTACTTTTGTTTTCACAATTGGCACACCCTGGCATCCAGATAAGTCCCTTGTAACTGGTACCAAGGGCCCTGATGCCAGGGAAGGTCTCTAAGGGCTGCAGCATATCTTATGCCGCCTTGGGGACCCCTCACTCAGCACAGACACACTGCTTGCCAGCTTGTGTGTGCTAGTAGGGAAAAAACGACTAAGTCGACATGGCACTCCCCTCAGGGTGCCATGCCAACCTCACACTGCCTATAGGTATAGATAAGTCACCCCTCTAGCAGGCCTTACAGCCCTAAGGCAGGGTGCACTATACCATAGGTGAGGGCATCAGTGCATGAGCACTATGCCGCTACAGTGTCTAAGCAAAACCTTAGACATTGTAAGTGCAGGGTAGCCATAAGAGTATATGGTCTGGGAGTCTGTCATGCACGAACTCCACAGCACCATAATGGCTACACTGAAAACTGAGAAGTTTGGTATCAAACTTCTCAGCACAATAAATGCACACTGATGCCAGTGTACATTTTATTGTAACATACACCCAGAAAGGACCTTAGAGGTGCCCCCTGAAACCTTAACCGACTATCCGTGCAGGCTGACTAATTTTAGCAGCCTGCCACACACCAGACATGTTGCTGGCCACATGGGGAGAGTGCCTTTGTCACTCTGTGGCTAGTAACAAAGCCTGTACTGGGTGGAGGTGCTTCACACCTCCCCCTGCAGGAACTGTAACACTTGGCGGTGAGCCTCAAAGGCTCACCCCCTTTGTTACAGCCCCCCAGGGCACTTCAGCTAGTGGAGTTGCCCACCCCCTCTGGCCACAGCCCCACTTTTGGCGGCAAGGCCGGAGGAGATAATGAGAAAAACAAGGAGGAGTCACTGGCCAGTCAGGACAGCCCCTGTGGTGTCCTGAGCTGAGGTGACTCTGACTTTTAGAAATCCTCCATCTTGCAGATGGAGGATTCCCCCAATAGGGATAGGAATGTGTCCCCCTCCCCTCAGGGAGGAGGCACAAAGAGGATGTATCCACCCTCAGGGCTAGTAGCCATTGGCTACTAACCCCCCAGACCTAAACACCCCACTAAATTCTGTATTTAGGGGCTCCCCAGAACCTAGGAACTCAGATTCCTGCAATCTAAGAAGAAGAGGACTGCTGAACTGAAAAACCTGCAGAGAAGACGGAGACACCAACTGCTTTGGCCCCAGCTCTACAGGCCTGTCTCCCCACTTCTAAAGACACTGCTCCAGCGACGCGTTCCCAGGGTCCAGCAACCTCTGAAGCCTCAGAGGACTACCCTGCATCTAGAAGGACCAAGAACTCCTGAGGACAGCGGCTCTGTTCACCAAAGACTGCAACTTTGCAACAAAGAAGCAACTTTGAAACACACACGTTTCCCGCCGGAAGCGTGAGACTTTGCACTCTGCACCCGACGCCCCCGGCTCGACTTGTGGAGAACAAACACCACAGGGAGGACTCCCCAGTGACTACGAGACCGTGAGTAGCCAGAGTTGACCCCCCTGAGTCCTCACAGCGACGCCTGCAGAGGGAATCCCGAGGCTCCCCCTGACGCGACTGCCTGCTTCAAAGAGCCGACGCCTGGTAAAGACTCTGCTCCCGCAGCCCCCAGGACCTGAAGGTTCCGACCTCCAGTGCAGGAGCGACCCCCAGGTGGCCCTCTCCCTTTCCCAGATGGTGGCTACCCCGAGGAGCCCCCCCCTTGACTGCCTGCATCGCTGAAGAGACCCCTTGGTCTCCCATTGAAACCTATTGCGAACCCGACGCTTGTTTGCACACTGCACCCGGCCGCCCCCGTGCCGCTGAGGGTGTACTTTCTGTGCTGACTTGTGTCCCCCCCGGTGCCCTACAAAACCCCCCTGGTCTGCCCTCCGAAGACGCAGGTACTTACCTGCTGGCAGACTGGAACCGGGGCACCCCCTTCTCCATTGAAGCCTATGTGTTTTGGGCACCACTTTGACCTCTGCACCTGACCGGCCCTGAGCTGCTGGTGTGGTAACTTTGGGGTTGCTCTGAACCCCCAACGGTGGGCTACCTTGGACCCAGACTAGAACCCGGTAGGTGGTTTACTTACCTGCAAAAAAACTAACAAACACTTACCTCCCCCAGGAACTGTTGAAAATTGCACTGTGTAACTGTATAAGCTATTTTGCTCATTCAAAGTTCCTAAAGTACCTACCTAAAATACCTTTCATTTGAAGTATTACTTGTAAATCTTGAACCTGTGGTTCTTAAAATACACCAAGAAAATATATTTTTCTATACAAAAACCTATTGGCCTGGAATTGTCTCTGAGTGTGTGTTCCTCATTTATTGCCTGTGTGTGTACAACAAATGCTTAACACTACCCTCTGATAAGCCTACTGCTCGACCACACTACCACAAAATAGAGCATTAGAATTATCTCTTTTTGCCACTATCTTACCTCTAAGGGGAACCCTTGGACTCTGTGCATGCTATTTCTTACTTTGAAATAGTACATACAGAGCCAACTTCCTACATTGGTGGATCAGCGGTGGGGTACAAGACTTTGCATTTGCTGGACTACTCAGCCAATACCTGACCACACGACTAAATTCCAAAAATTGTCATTAGAAACTGATTTTTGAAATTTGAGCTATTTTTCTAAATTTTTAAAAGTCCTGCTAGGGCCTTGTGTTAGTCCCTGTTAGCATTTCTTTTAGAGTTTAAAAGTTTTGTAAAAGTTTGAATTATGTTCTAGAGATAGTTTTAGATTCTTAAAAAGTATTCCAACTTTTAGAAACATAGGGGGTCATTACGACCTTGGCGGGCGGCTACCGCCACCCGCCAGGCGGTAATCGGCGTGCGGCCGCACTCGCGCGGCCCCCATTATGACATTCCCGCTGGGCCGGCGGGCGCAAACCAAGTTTGCGCCCGCCGGCCCAGCGGGGATGAGGCCGCAACATAGGAGCCGGCTCCTAATGGAGCCGGCGGTGTTGCGGCCGTGCGACGGGTGCAGTTGCACCCGTCGCGCTTTTCACTGTCTCCTATGCAGACAGTGAAAAGCTGGCCGGGGCCCTGTTAGGGGGCCCCTGCACTGCCCATGCCAGTGGCATGGGCAGTGCAGGGGCCGCCAGGGGCCCCAGGACACCCCTTACCGCCAGCCTCTTCCTGGCGGTGCAAACCGCCAGAAACAGGCTGGCGGTAGGGGTGTCATAATCCCCAGGGCAGCGCTGCTTGCAGCGCTGCCCTGGCGGATTATCACCGCCGGGGCTAAAACGGCGGGAAACCGCCGGCCCCGGCGGTGTGACCGCGGCGCTTCCGCCACGGTCATAATAGGGCTGGAAGCACCGCCAGTCTGTTGGCGGTGCTTCCGTCCTATTGGTCGAAATGACCACCATAATGTCTAATGCAGAAGAGAATGTGGTGGAACTCGACATCACCCCTTACCTCCATCTTAGGATGAGAGAGTTAAGGTCTCTCTGCAAATTAAAAAATATTAAAACTGGTTCAAACCCTACCAAATTACAGCTCCAGGAGATTTTGGCAGAGTTTGCCAAGAACAACCCCTCTGAGGATGACCTCACAGAGGAGAAAACTAGTGATGTGGAGGAAGTCCCACCTCCAGTCCTAGTTAGGGAAATCAGGGCTCCTCAAACCCTGGTTCCAACTGTAATAGTCAGAGATGCTGCTTCTCTCACAGGAGAGTCCAGCACCTCTAGAATCACTGAGGACAGCCTCAGTGAAGATGACCTACTGTTAGCCAGGATGGTCAAAAGATTGGCTTTAGAGAGACAGCTCCTAGCCATAGAAAGGGAAAGACAAGAGATGGGTTTTGGTCCCATCCATGGTGGCAGCAACATAAATAGGGTCAGAGATTCTCCTGACATGTTGAAAATCCCTAATGGGATTGTAACTAAATATGAAGATGGTGATGACATCACCAAATGGTTCACAGCTTTTGAGAGGGCTTGTGCAACCAGAAAGGTAAACAGATCTCACTGGGGCACTCTCCTTTGGGAAATGATCACTGGAAAGTGTAGGTATAAACTCCTCACACTCTCTGGAAAAGATGCAGAATCCTATGACCCTATGAAGGCTACCCTGATTGAGGGCTTTGGATTCTCCACTGAGGAGTATAGAATTAGGTTCAGGGGGGCTCAAAAATCCTCGAGCCAGACCTGTAGGATTGTGTTGACTACTCAGTGAAAACACTGTATGGTTGGATTCAAGGCAGTGGTGTAAATGATTATGATGGGCTGTACAATTTATTTGTGAAAGAACACCTGTTAAGTAATTGTTTCAATGATAAACTGCATCAGCATCTAGTAGACCTAGGACCAATTTCTCCCCAAGAATTGGGAAAGAAGGCGGACCATTGGGTCAAGACTAGGGTGACCAAGACTTCCACAGGGGGTGACCAAAAGAAAGGGGTCACAAAGCCTCCCCAGGGGAAGAGTGTTGAGACATCCAAAGGGAAAAATAGTAAAGAGTCTTCTACAGGGCCCCAAAAACCTGCTCAGGAGGGTGGGCCCAGAGCCTCTTCACAATCCAATTTTGGGTACAAGGGTAAAAACTTTGATCCCAAAAAGGCCTGGTGTCGTAGCTGTAATCAGCGTGGACACCAAACTGGAGACCAGGCCTATCCCAAGAAAGGTTCAACTTCTAACTCTACTCCAGCTAACACTGGAATGGCCAGTCTCCAAGTGGGATCAACAGTGTGCCCAGAGCAAATCAGGGTTCACACTGAAGCTACACTAGTCTCTGAGGGTGGGGTGGATTTAGCCACACTGGCTGCCTGGCCCCCTAATATGCAAAAATACAGGCAGCAACTCTTAATTAATGGGCAAAGTGTAGAAGGCCTGAGGGATACAGGTGCCAGTGTCACCATGGTGACAGAGAAACTGGTTTCCCCTGTTCAATACCTGGCTGGACAAACTTATCCAGTCACCGACGCTGACAATCAGACTAAAGTACATCCCATGGCTATTGTAACTTTAGAGTGGGGAGGGGTCAATGGCCTGAAACAGGTGGTGGTCTCCTCAAATATCCCTGTAGACTGTTTGCTTGGAAATGACCTGGAGTCCTCAGCATGGGCTGAGATAACACTGAAAACCCATGCAGCCATGCTGGGTATCCCTGAACTGGTGTGTGTCAAGACAAGGGCACAGTGCAAGGCTCAGGGTGAAACAGTGGTGTTGGAGCCTGGAAAAAGGGCCCAACCCTCCAAGAGAAAAGGAAAGAAGACTGGGGAACCAGCTTCAACACAACAAGAGAAAGAGAACCTCTCTTCCCAGGAAGAAGTTCTGCCCTCTGAGGGAACTGAGCCTCTGGAATTAAAACCTCATCAGGTTGAGCTCCTAGGCCCAGGGGGACCCTCAAGGGAACAGTTGTGTAAGGGGCAAGAAACGTGTCCCTCTCTTGAAGGCCTTAGGCAGCAAGCTGCCGAAGAGTCCAATGGAAAAATAACAGGAACACATAGAGTCTATTGGGAAGATGGACTCCTTTATACTGAGGCAAGAGATCCCAAACCTGGTGCCACTAGGAGAGTGGTAGTGCCTCAGGAGTTTAGGGAGTTCATTCTAACCTTAGCTCATGACATTCCTCTTGCTGGGCATTTGGGACAGACCAAGACGTGGGAGAGACTACTCAACCACTTCTATTGGCCCAACATGTCCCAGAAGGTCAAGGAGATTTGTGTCTCCTGTGCCACCTATCAAGCCAGTGGTAAGACAGGTGGACACCCAAAGGCCCCCCTCATTCCACTTCCAGTGGTGGGGGTCCCCTTTGAAAGAGTGGGTGTGGACATAGTGGGCCCACTTGAACCTCCCAAAGCCGAAGGGAACCAATACATACTAGTAGTAGTAGTGTATCATGCTACTAGATACCCTGAAGCAATTCCCCTTAGGTCGACAACTGCCCCTGCAGTAGCCAAAGCACTCATTGGTATTTTTACCAGAGTGGGATTTCCTAAGGAGGTGGTGTTTGACAGAGGTACCAACTTTATGTCAGCATACCTGAAACATATGTGGAATGAGTGTGGGGTGACTTACAAATTCACCACACCATACCATCCACAAACCAATGGTCTTGTTGAAAGATTTAACAAGACATTGAAAGGCATGATAATGGGGCTCCCTGAAAAACTCAAAAGGAGATGGGATGTCCTCTTACCATGTCTGCTTTTCGCCTACAGAGAGGTGCCTCAGAAGGGAGTAGGGTTTTCCTCCTTTGAACTTCTGTTTGGCCATCCTGTAAGGGGACCACTAGCTCTTGTGAAAGAAGGCTGGGAGAGACCTCTTCATGAGCCTAAGCAAGATATAGTGGACTATGTGCTAGGCCTATGTTCAAGGATGGCAGAGTATATGGAAAAGGCAAGTAAAAACCTTGAGGCCAGCCAACAGCTCCAGAAGTATTGGTATGACCAAAAGGCTGCAATGGTTGAATTTCAGCCAGGGCAGAAAGTCTGGGTTCTGGAGCCTGTGGCTCCCAGGGCACTCCAGGACAGATGGAGTGGCCCTTACCCAGTGCTAGAAAAGAAGAGTCAGGTCACCTACCTGGAAGACCTAGGCACTAGCAGGACCCCCAAAAGGGTGATCCATGTGAACCACCTAAAGCTCTTCCATGACAGGGCAGATGTGAATCTGTTGATGGTAACAGATGAGGACCAGGAAGCTGAGAGTGAACCTCTCCCTGATCTCCTCTCCACAGACCCTAAAGATGGCTCAGTTGATGGAGTGATCTACTCAGACACCCTCTCTGGCCAACAGCAATCTGACTGTAGGAAGGTCCTGCAGCAGTTTGCTGAGCTCTTTTCCCTAACCCCTGGTCAGACACACCTGTGTACCCATGATGTGGACACAGGAGACAGCATGCCTGTCAAAAACAAATTTTTCAGACAGTCTGACCAAGTTAAGGAAAGCATCAAGGTGGAAGTCCACAAGATGCTGGAATTGGGAGTCATTGAGCACTCTGACAGCCCCTGGGCTAGCCCAGTGGTCTTAGTCCCCAAACCTCACACCAAAGATGGAAAGAGAGAGATGAGGTTTTGTGTGGACTACAGAGGACTTAATTCTGTCACCAAGACAGATGCCCATCCCATTCCAAGGGCAGATGAATTAATTGACAAACTAGGTGCTGCCAAATACTTAAGTACCTTTGACTTGACAGCAGGGTACTGGCAAATCAAAATGGCACCAGGAGCAAAAGAAAAGACAGCATTCTCCACACCTGATGGGCAATATCAGTTTACTGTTATGCCCTTTGGTTTGAAAAATGCCCCTGCCCCCTTCCAAAGGTTGGTGAATCAGGTCCTTGCTGGCTTGAAGTCCTTTAGTGCAGCTTATCTTGACGATATTGCTGTCTTTAGCTCCAGCTGGCAGGATCACCTGGTCCACCTGAAGAAGGTTTTGAAGGCTCTGCAATCAGCAGGCCTCTCTATCAAGGCATCCAAATGCCAGATAGGGCAGGGAACTGTGGTTTACTTGGGTCACCTTGTAGGTGGAGGCCAAGTTCAGCCACTCCAGCCTAAGATCCAGACTATTCTGGACTGGGCAGCTCTAAAAACCCAGACTCAAGTCAGGGCATTCCTTGGGTTGACTGGGTACTACAGGGGGTTTGTGAAGTGATATGGATCCATAGTGACAGCCCTCACAGAACTCACCTCCAAGAAAATGCCCAAGAAGGTAAACTGGACTGTAGAATGCCAACAGGCCTTTGACACCCTGAAACAAGCAATGTGCACAGCACCAGTTCTCAAAGCTCCAGATTACTCCAAGCAGTTCATTGTGCAGACAGATGCCTCTGAACATGGGATAGGGGCAGATTTGTCCCAAACAAATGATGATGGCCTTGACCAGCCTGTTGCTTTCATTAGCAGGAGGTTACTCCCCAGGGAGCAGCGTTGGAGTGCCATTGAGAGGGAGGCCTTTGCTGTGGTTTGGTCCCTGAAGAAGCTGAGACCATACCTCTTTGGTACTCACTTTGTAGTTCAAACTGACCACAGACCCCTCAGATGGCTGATGCAAATGAAAGGTGAAAATCCAAAACTGTTGAGGTGGTCCATCTCCCTACAGGGAATGGACTTTATAGTGGAACACGGACCTGGGACTGCCCATGCCAATGCAGGTGGCCTTTCCAGGTTCTTCTACTTAGAAAATGAAGACTCTCTTGGGAAAGGTTAGTCTCATCCTCTTTCGTTTGGGAGGGGGTTGTGTAAGGAAATGCCTCCTTGGCATGGTTACCCCCTGACTTTTTGCCTTTACTGATGCTAAGTTTTGATTTGAAAGTGTGCTGAGGCCTGCTAACCAGGCCCCAGCACCAGTGTTCTTTCCCTAACCTGTATTTTTGTTTTCACAATTGGCACACCCTGGCATCCAGGTAAGTCCCTTGTAACTGGTACCCCTGGTACCAAGGGCCCTGATGCCAGGGAAGGTCTCTAAGGGCTGCAGCATATCTTATACCACCCTGGGGACCCCTCATTCAGCACAGACACACTGCTTGCCAGCTTGTGTGTGCTAGTGGGGATAAAACGACTAAGTCGACATGGCACTCCCCTCAGGGTGCCATGCCAACCTCACACTGCCTATAGGTATAGATAAGTCACCCCTCTAGCAGGCCTTACAGCCCTAAGGCAGGGTGCACTATACCATAAAGTACCTACCTAAAATACCTTTCATTTGAAGTATTACTTGTAAATCTTGAACCTGTGGTTCTTAAAATACACCAAGAAAATATATTTTTCTATACAAAAACCTATTGGCCTGGAATTGTCTCTGAGTGTGTGTTCCTCATTTATTGCCTGTGTGTGTACAACAAATGCTTAACACTACCCTCTGATAAGCTTACTGCTCGACCACACTACCACAAAATAGAGCATTAGAATTATCTCTTTTTGCCACTATCTTACCTCTAAGGGGAACCCTTGGACTCTGTGCATGCTATTTCTTACTTTGAAATAGTACATACAGAGCCAACTTCCTACATTGGTGGATCAGCGGTGGGGTACAAGACTTTGCATTTGCTGGACTACTCAGCCAATACCTGATCACACAACTAAATTCCCAAAATTGTCATTAGAAACTGATTTTTGAAATTTGAGCTATTTTTCTAAATGTTTAAAAGTCCTGCTAGGGCCTTGTGTTAGTCCCTGTTAGCATTTCTTTTAGAGTTTAAAAGTTTTGTAAAAGTTTGAATTAAGTTCTAGAGATAGTTTTAGATTCTTAAAAAGTATTCCAACTTTTAGAAACATAGGGGGTCATTACAACCCTGGCGGATGGCGGAGAACCGGCGGTAAGACCGCCAACAGGCTGGCGGTCTTACCTAGGTGAATTATGACCATGGCGATTACCGCCATGGTCATCCGCCGGTTCTCCGTCCCGCCCGCCGGGCTGGAGACCTGGGTCTCCAGCCCTGCGGCCGTCAGTATACTGCAGGCGGTATTTGGACCCGGCTTACCGCCGTGGATTTCCAGCAGTTTGAACCGCCATGAAATCCATGGCGGTAAGCACTATCAGTGCCAGGGAATTCCTTCCCTGGCACTGATAGGGGTCTCCCCCACCGACTCCCTCCCCTACACCCCCCACCACACCTGCCAACCCCCAAAGGTGGCAGGGCCCCCCTCCCCACCGACCCCCAACATAACATTACTGACACACACCTGACACGCATGCAGGCACCACCAACACACACACGCACACACCCCGACATACATGCCCACAGCCACACACACAGTCA
Organism: Pleurodeles waltl; assembly: GCF_031143425.1. Lineage (NCBI taxonomy): Eukaryota > Metazoa > Chordata > Amphibia > Caudata > Salamandridae > Pleurodeles > Pleurodeles waltl. The sequence goes on along the minus strand of NC_090440.1, from coordinate 543,808,537 downwards.
GGCACGCACACCCACATTCAAACATACACGCACACATCCATACAGACATACCCACAGCCATACACGCACTCAGTCCCATACACACAACACCCCCACAAGCATACACGCACTCACACACCCCCTCTACATACACACACGCACACCCCCATGCACGCACACAACGCCCCCCCACCCCCATCCCCTAACGGACGATCGACTTACCTGGTCCGTCGATCCTCCGGGAGGGGACGGGAGCCATGGGGGCAGCTCCGCCCGACACCGCCACGCCAACAGAAGACCGCCACAGCGAATCACAGGACGTGATTCGCTGGGCGGTGTTCTGTTGGCGTGGCGGTGGAGGCGGAGCAACCTCCACTTCCCCGCCGCCCGCAAGTATGGCTGTTGGTGGCTCTCCGTCGGAATAACGACGGAGAGCAGCCAACAGTCATAATACGCCGAGTGGCAAACCGCCTGCACAGGCGGTCTTCCGCACGGCGGTCCCTCGGCGGTCTTGCAAAAAGACCGCTGAGGTCGTAATGACCCCCATAATGTCTAATGCAGAAGAGAATGTGGTGGAACTCGACATCACCCCTTACCTCCATCTTAGGATGAGAGAGTTAAGGTCTCTCTGCAAATTAAAAAATATTAAAACTGGTTCAAACCCTACCAAATTACAGCTCCAGGAGCTTTTGGCAGAGTTTGCCAAGAACAACCCCTCTGAGGATGACCTCACAGAGGAGGAAACTAGTGATGTGGAGGAAGTCCCACCTCCAGTCCTAGTTAGGGAAATCAGGGCTCCTCAAACCCTGGTTCCAACTGTAATAGTCAGAGATGCTGCTTCTCTCACAGGAGAGTCCAGCACCTCTAGAATCACTGAGGACAGCCTCAGTGAAGATGACCTACTGTTAGCCAGGATGGTCAAAAGATTGGCTTTAGAGAGACAGCTCCTAGCCATAGAAAGGGAAAGACAAGAGATGGGTTTTGGTCCCATCCATGGTGGCAGCAACATAAATAGGGTCAGAGATTCTCCTGACATGTTGAAAATCCCTAAAGGGATTGTAACTAAATATGAAGATGGTGATGACATCACCAAATGGTTCACAGCTTTTGAGAGGGCTTGTGCAACCAGAAAGGTAAACAGATCTCACTGGGGCACTCTCCTTTGGGGAATGTTCACTGGAAAGTGTAGGGATAAACTCCTCACACTCTCTGGAAAAGATGCAGAATCCTATGACCCCATGAAGGCTACCCTGATTGAGGGCTTTGGATTCTCCACTGAGGAGGATAGAATTAGGTTCAGGGCGGCTCAAAAATCCTCTAGCCAGCCCTGTATGATTTTGTTGACTACTCAGTGAAAACACTGGATGGTTGGATTCAAGGTAGTGGTGTAAATGATTATGATGGGATGTACAATTTATTTGTGAAAGAACACCTGTTACGTAATTGTTTCAATGATAAACTGCATCAGCATCTGGTAGACCTAGGACCAATTTCTCCCCAAGAATTGGGAAAGAAGGCGGACCATTGGGTCAAGACTAGGGTGACCAAGACTTCCACAGGGGGTGACCAAAAGAAAGGGGTCACAAAGCCTCCCAGGGGAGGAGTGTTGAGAGATCCAAAGGGAAAAATAGTAAAGAGTCTTCTACAGGGCCCCAAAAACCTGCTCAGGAGGGTGGGCCCATAGCCTCTTCACAATCCAATTTTGGGTACAAGGGTAAAAACTTTGATCCCAAAAAGGCATGGTGTCGTAGCTGTAATCAGCCTGGACACCAAACTGGAGACAAGGCCTATCCCAAGAAAGGTTCCACTTCTAACTCTACTCCAGCTAACACTGGAATGGCCAGTCTCCAAGTGGGATCAACAGTGTGCCCAGAGCAAATCAGGGTTCACACTGAAGCTACACTAGTCTCTGATGGTGGGGTGGATTTAGCCACACTGGCTGCCTGGCCCCCTAATATGCAAAAATACAGGCAGCAACTCTTAATTAATGGGCAAAGTGTAGAAGGCCTGAGGGATACAGGTGCCAGTGTCACCATGGTGACAGAGAAACTGGTTTCCCCTACTCAATACCTGGCTGGACAAACTTATCCAGTCACCAACGCTGACCATCAGACTAAAGTACATCCCATGGCTATGGTAACTTTAGAGTGGGGAGGGGTCAATGGCCTGAAACAGGTGGTGGTCTCCTCAAATATCCCTGTAGACTGTTTGCTTGGAAATGACCTGGAGTCCTCAGCTTGGGCTGAGGTAGAACTGAAAACCCATGCAGCCATGCTGGGTATCCCTGAACTGGTGTGTGTCAAGACAAGGGCACAGTGCAAGGCTCAGGGTGAAAAAGTGGTGTTGGAACCTGGAAAAAGGGCCCAACCCTCCAAGAGAAAAGGAAAGAAGACTGGGGAACCAGCTTCAACACAACAAGAGAAAGAGAACCTCTCTTCCCAGGAAGAAGTTCTGCCCTCTGAGGGAACTGAGCCTCTGGAATTAGAACCTCATCAGGTTGAGCTCCTAGGCCCAGGGGGACCCTCATGGGAACAGTTGTGTAAGGGGCAAGAAACCTGTCCCTCTCTTGAAGGCCTTAGGCAGCAAGCTGACGAAGAGTCCAATGGAAAAATAACAGGAACACATAGAGGGGGTTATTCTAACTTTGGAGGAGTGTTAATCCGTCCCAAAAGTGACGGTAAAGTGACGGATATACCACCAGCCGTATTACGAGTTCCATAGGATATAATAGAGTCGTAATACGGCTGGTGGTAAATCCGTCACTTTTCCGTCACTTTTGGGACGGATTAACACCTCCTCCAAAGTTAGAATAACCCCCAGAGTCTATTGGGAAGATGGACTCCTTTACACTGAGGCAAGAGATCCCAAACCTGGTGCCACTAGGAGAGTGGTAGTGCCTCAGGAGTTTAGGAAGTTTATTCTAACCTTAGCTCATGACATTCCTCTTGCTGGGCATTTGGGACAGACCAAGACGTGGGAGAGACTAGTCAACCACTTCTATTGGCCCAACATGTCCCAGAAGGTCAAGGAGTTTTGTGTCTCCTGTGCCACCTGTCAAGCCAGTGGTAAGACAGGTGGACACCCAAAGGCCCCCCTCATTCCACTTCCAGTGGTGGGGGTCCCCTTTGACAGAGTGGGTCTGGACATAGTGGGTCCACTTGAACCTCCCAAAGCCTAAGGGAACCAATACATACTAGTAGTAGTGGATCATGCTACTAGATACCCTGAAGCAATTCCCCTTAGGTCGACTACTGCCCCTGCAGTAGCCAAAGCACTCATTGGTATTTTTACCAGAGTGGGATTTCCTAAGGAGGTGGTGTCTGACAGAGGTACCAACTTTATGTCAGCATACCTGAAACATATGTGGAATGAGTGTGGGGTGACTTACAAATTCACCACACCATACCATCCACAAACCAATTGTCTTGTTGAAAGATTTAACAAGACATTGAAAGGCATGATAATGGGGCTCCCTGAAAAACTCAAAAGGAGATGGGATGTCCTCTTACCATGTCTGCTTTTCGCCTACAGAGAGGTGCCTCAGAAGGGAGTAGGGTTTTCCCCCTTTGAACTTCTGTTTGGCCATCCTGTAAGGCGACCACTAGCTCTTGTGAAAGAAGGCTGGGAGAGACCTCTTCATGAGCCTAAGCAAGATATAGTAGACTATGTGCTAGGCCTATGTTCAAGGAAGGCAGAGTATATGGAAAAGGCAAGTAAAAACCTTGAGGCCAGCCAACAGCTCCAGAAGTATTGGTATGACCAAAAGGCTGCAATGGTTGAATTTCAGCCAGGGCAGAAAGTCTGGGTTCTGGAGCCTGTGGCTCCCAGGGCACTCCAGGACAGATGGAGTGGCCCTTACCCAGTGCTTGAAAAGAAGAGTCAGGTCACCTACCTGGTAGACCTAGGCACTAGCAGGACCCCCAAAAGGGTGATCCATGTGAACCACCTAAAGCTCTTCCATGACAGGGCAGATGTGAATCTGTTGATGGTAACAGATGAGGACCAGGAAGCTGAGAGTGAACCTCTCCCTGATCTCTTCTCCACAGACCCTAAAGATGGCTCAGTTGATGGAGTGATCTACTCAGACACCCTCTCTGGCCAACAGCAATCTGACTGTAGGAAGGTCCTGCAGCAGTTTGCTGAGCTCTTTTCCCTAACCCCTGGTCAGACACACCTGTGTACCCATGATGTGGACACAGGAGACAGCATGCCTGTAAAAAACAACATTTTCAGACAGTCTGACCAAGTTAAGGAAAGCATCAAGGTGGAAGTCCACAAGATGCTGGAATTGGGAGTCATTGAGCACTCTGACAGCCCCTGGGCTAGCCCAGTGGTCTTAGTCCCCAAACCTCACACCAAAGATGGAAAGAGAGAGATGAGGTTTTGTGTGGACTACAGATGACTTAATTCTGTCACCAAGACAGATGCCCATCCCATTCCAAGGGCAGATGAATTAATTGACAAACTAGGTGCTGCCAAATACTTAAGTACCTTTGACTTGACAGCAAGGTACTGGCAAATCAAAATGGCACCAGGAGCAAAAGAAAAGACAGCATTATCCACACCTGATGAGCATTATCAGTTTACTGTTATGCCCTTTGGTTTGAAAAATGCCCCTGCCCCCTTCCAAAGGTTGGTGAATCAGGTCCTTGCTGGCTTGGAGTCCTTTAGTGCAGCTTATCTTGACGTTATTGCTGTCTTTAGCTCCAGCTGGCAGGATCACCCGGTCCACCTGAAGAAGGTTTTGAAGGCTCTGCAATCAGCAGGCCTCTCTATCAAGGCATCCAAATGCCAGATATGGCAGGGAACTGTGTTTTACTTGGGTCACCTTGTAGGTGGAGGCCAGGTTCAGCCACTCCAGCCTAAGATCCAGACTATTCTGGACTGGGCAGCTCCAAAAACCCAGACTCAAGTCAGGGCATTCCTTGGCTTGACTGGGTACTACAGGAGGTTTGTGAAGGGATATGGATCCATAGTGACAGCCCTCACAGAACTTACCTCCAAGAAAATGCCCAAGAAGGTAAACTGGACTGTGGAATGCCAACAGGCCTTTGACACCCTGAAACAAGCAATGTGCACAGCACCAGTTCTCAAAGCTCCAGATTACTCCAAGCAGTTCATTGTGCAGACAGATGCCTCTGAACATGGGATAGGGGCAGTTTTGTCCCAAACAAATGATGATGGCCTTGACCAGCCTGTTGCTTTCATTAGCAGGAGGTTACTCCCCAGGGAGCAGCGTTGGAGTGCCATTGAGAGGGAGGCCTTTGCTGTGGTTTGGTCCCTGAAGAAGCTGAGACCATACCTCTTTGGTACTCACTTTGTAGTTCAAACTGACCACAGACTCCTCAGATGGCTGATGCAAATGAAAGGTGAAAATCCAAAACTTTGAGGTGGTCCATCTCCCTACAGGGAATGGACTTTATAGTGGAACACAGACCTGGGACTGCCCATGCCAATGCAGATGGCCTTTCCAGGTTCTTCCACTTAGAAAATGAAGACTCTCCTGGGAAAGGTTAGTCTCATCCTCTTTCGTTTCTGGGGGGGTTGTGTAAGGAAATGCCTCCTTGGCATGGTTACTGTAGGAAGTTGGCTCTGTATGTGCTATTTCAAAGTAAGGAATAGCATGCACAGAGTCCAAGGGTTCCCCTTAGAGGTAAAATAGTGGTAAAAAGAGATAATACTAATGCTCTATTTTGTGGTAGTGTGGTCGAGCAGTAGGCTTATCCAAGGAGTAGTGTTAAGCATTTGTTGTACATACACATAGACAATAAATGAGGTACACACACTCAGAGACAAATCCAGCCAATAGGTTTTGCATAGAAAAATATCTTTTCTTAGTTTATTTTAAGAACCACAGGTTCAAATTTAACATGTAATATCTTGTTTGAAAGGTATTGCAGGTAAGTACATTAGGAACTTTGAATCATTTCAATTGCATGTATACTTTTCAAGTTATTCACAAATAGCTACTTTAAAAGTGGACACAGTGCAATTTTCACAGTTCCTGGGGGAGGTAAGTTTTTGTTAGTTTTACCAGGTAAGTAAGACACTTACAGGGTTCAGTTCTTGGTCCAAGGTAGCCCACAGTTGGGGGTTCAGAGCAACCCCAAAGTTACCACACCAGCAGCTCAGGGCCGGTCAGGTGCAGAGTTCAAAGTGGTGCCCAAAACGCATAGGCTTCAATGGAGAGAAGGGGGTGCCCCGGTTCCAGTCTGCCAGCAGGTAAGTACCCGCGTCTTCGGAGGGCAGACCAGGGGGGTTTTGTAGGGCACCGGGGGGGACACAAGCCCACACAGAAATTTCACCCTCAGCGGCGCGGGGGCGGCCGGGTGCAGTGTTAGAACAAGCGTCGGGTTCGCAATGGAAGTCAATGAGAGATCAAGGGATCTCTTCAGCGCTGCAGGCAGGCAAGGGGGGACTTCCTCGGGGAAACCTCCACTTGGGCAAGGGAGAGGGACTCCTGGGGGTCACTTCTGCAGTGAAAGTCCGGTCCTTCAGGTCCTGGGGGCTGCGGGTGCAGGGTCTTTTCCAGGCGTCGGGACTTAGGTTTCAGAGAGTCGCGGTCAGGGGAAGCCTCGGGATTCCCTCTGCAGGCGGCGCTGTGGGGGCTCAGGGGGGACAGGTTTTGGTACTCACAGTCGTAGAGTAGTCCGGGGGTCCTCCCTGAGGTGTTGGTTCTCCACCAGCCGAGTCGGGGTCGCCGGGTGCAGTGTTGCAAGTCTCACGCTTCTTGCGGGGAGATTGCAGGGTTCTTTAAAGCTGCTCCTTTGGATAAAGTTGCCGTCTTTTTGGAGCAGGTCCGCTGTCCTCGGGAGTTTCTTGTCGTCGTCGAAGCAGGGCAGTCCTCAGAAGATGCAGAGGTCGCTGGTCCCTTTGGAAGGCGTCGCTGGAGCAGAGTTCTTTGGAAGGCAGGAGACAGGCCGGTGAGTTTCTGGAGCCAAGGCAGTTGTTGTCTTCTGGTCTTCCTCTGCAGGGGTTTTCAGCTAGGCAGTCCTTCTTCTTGTTGTTGCAGGAATCTGAATTCTTAGGTTCAGGGGAGCCCTTAAATACAAAATTTAAGGGCGTGTTTAGGTCTGGGGGGTTAGTAGCCAATGGCTACTAGCCCTGAGGGTGGGTACACCCTCTTTGTGCCTCCTCCCAAGGGGAGGGGGTCACATTCCTATCCCTATTGGGGGAATCCTCCATCTGCAAGATGGAGGATTTCTAAAAGTCAGAGTCACCTCAGCTCAGGACACCTTAGGGGCTGTCCTGACTGGCCAGTGACTCCTCCTTGTTTTTCTCATTATCTCTCCTGGACTTGCCGCCAAAAGTGGGGGCTGGGTCCAGGGGGCAGGCATCTCCACTAGCTGGAGTGCCCTGGGGCATTGTAACACGAAGCTTGAGCCTTTGAAGCTCACTGCTAGGTGTTACAGTTCCTGCGGGGGGAGGTGTGAAGCACCTCCACCCAGAGCAGGCTTTGTTTCTGTCCTCAGAGAGCACAAAGGCTCTCACCGCATGAGGTCAGACACTCGTCTCTCAGCAGCAGGCTGGCACAGACCAGTCAGTCCTGCACTGAACAATTGGGTAAAATACAGGGGGTATCTCTAAGATGCCCTCTGTGTGCATTTTTTAATAAATCCAACACTGGCATCAGTGTGGGTTTATTATTCTGAGAAGTTTGATACTAAACTTCCCAGTATTCAGTGTAGCCATTATGGAGCTGTGGAGTTCGTTTTTGACAGACTCCCAGCCCTTATACTCTTATGGCTACCCTGCACTTACAATGTCTAAGGTTTTGCTTAGACACTGTAGGGGCATAGTGCTCATGCACATATGCCCTCACCTGTGGTATAGTGCACCCTGCCTTAGGGCTGTAAGGCCTACTAGAGGGGTGACTTACCTATGCCACAGGCAGTGGGAGGTTGGCATGGCACCCTGAGGGGAGTGCCATGTCGACTTAGTCATTTTCTCCCCATCAGCACACACAAGCTGGCAAGCAGTGTGTCTGTGCTGAGTGAGGGGTCCCTAGGGTGGCATAAGACATGCTGCAGCCCTTAGAGACCTTCCCTGGCATCAGGGCCCTTGGTACCAGGGGTACCAGTTACAAGGGACTTACCTAGGTGCCAGGGTTGTGCCAATTGTGGAAACAATGGTACATTTTAGGTGAAAGAACACTGGTGCTGGGGCCTGGTTAGCAGGGTCCCAGCACACTTCTCAGTCAAGTCAGCATCAGTATCAGGCAAAAAGTGGGGGGTAACTGCAACAGGGAGCCATTTCTTTACAGTTACCCCCTGACTTTTTGCCTTTGCTGATGCTAAGTTTTGATTTGAAAGTGTGCTGAGGCCTGCTAACCAGGCCCCAGCACCAGTGTTCTTTCACTAACCTGTACTTTTGTTTTCACAATTGGCACACCCTGGCATCCAGGTAAGTCCCTTGTAATTGGTACCCTTGGTACCAAGTGCCCTGATGCCAGGGAAGGTCTCTAAGGGCTGCAGCATATCTTATGCCACCCTGGGGACCCCTCACTCAGCACAGACACACTGCTTGCCAGCTTGTGTGTGCTATTGGGGATAAGACGACTAAGTCGACATGGCACTCCCCTCAGGGTGCCATGCCAACCTCACACTGCCTATAGGTATAGATAAGTCACCCCTCTAGCAGGCCTTACAGCCCTAAGGCAGGGTGCACTATACCATAGGTGAGGGCATCAGTGCATGAGCACTATGCCCCTACAGTGTCTAAGCAAAACCTTAGACATTGTAAGTGCAAGGTAGCCATAAGAGTATATGGTCTGGGAGTCTGTCATGCACGAACTCCACAGCACCATAATGGCTACACTGAAAACTGTGAAGTTTGGTATCAAACTTCTCAGCACAATAATTGCACACTGATGCCAGTGTACATTTTATTGTAACATACACCCCAGAGGGCACCTTAGAGGTGCCCCCTGAAACCTTAACCGACTATCCATGTAGGCTGACTAGTTTTAGCAGCCTGCCACACAACAGACATGATGCTGGCCACATGGGGAGAGTGCCTTTGTCACTCTGTGGCTAGTAACGAAGCCTGTACTGGGTGGAGGTGCTTCACACCTCCCCCTGCAGGAACTGTAACACTTGGCGGTGAGCCTCAAAGGCTCACCCCCTTTGTTACAGCCCCCCAGGGCACTTCAGCTAGTGGAGTTGCCCGCCCCCTCTGGCCACGGCCCCACTTTTGGCAGCAAGGCCGGAGGAGATAATGAGAAAAACAAGGAGGAGTCAGTGGCCAGTCGGACAGCCCCTAAGGTGTCCTGAGCTGAGGTGACTCTGACTTTTAGAAATCCTCCATCTTCAGATGGAGGATTCCCCCAATAGGGATAGGAATGTGCCTTCCTCCCCTCATGGAGGAGGCACAAAGAGGGTGTATCCACCCTCAGGGCTAGTAGCCATTGGCTACTAAACCCCCAGACCTAAACACCCACCTAAATTCTGTATTTAGGGGCTCCCCAGAACCTAGGAACTCAGATTCCTGCAATCTCAGAAGAAGAGGACTGCTGAACTGAAAAACCTGCAGAGAAGACGGAGACACCGACTGCTTTGGCCCCAGCTCTACCGGCCTGTCTCCCCACTTCTAAAGACACTGCTCCAGCGACGCGTTCCCAGGGTCCAGCAACCTCTGAAGCCTCAGAGGACTACCCTGCATCTAGAAGGACCAAGAACTGCTGAGGACAGCGGCTCTGTTCACCAAAGACTGCAACTTTGCAACAAAGAAGCAACTTTGAAACACACACGTTTCCCGCCGGAAGCGTGAGACTTTGCACTCTGCACCCGACGCCCCCGGCTCAACTTGTGGAGAACAAACACCACAGGGAGGACTCCCCAGCGACTACGAGACCGTGAGTAGCCAGAGTTGATCCCCCTGAGCCCCCACAGCGACACCTGTAGAGGGAATCCCGAGGCACCCCCTGACCGCGACTGCCTGCTTCAAAGACCCGACGCCTGGTAAAGACTCTGCACCCGCAGCCCCCAGGACCTGAAGGATCCGACCTCCAGTGCAGGAGCGACCCCCAGGTGGCCCTCTCCCTTGCCCAGGTGGTGGCTACCCCGAGGAACCCCCCCCCCTTGCCTGCCTGCATCGCGGAAGAGACCCCTTGGTCTCCCATTGAAACCTATTGCGAACCCGACGCTTGTTTGCACACTGCACCCGGCCGCCCCCGTGCCGCTGAGGGTGTACTTTCTGTGCTGACTTGTGTCCCCCCCGGTGCCCTACAAAAACCCCCTGGTCTGCCCTCCGAAGACGCGGGTACTTACCTTCTGGCAGACTGGAACCAGGGCACCCCCTTCTCCATTGAAGCCTATGCGTTTTGGGCACCACTTTGACCTCTGCACCTGACTGGCCCTGAGCTGCTGGTGTGGTAACTTTGGGGTTGCTCTGAACCCCCAACGGTGGGCTACCTCGGACCCAAACTTGAACCCCGTAGGTGGTTTACTTACCTGCAAAAAAACTAACAAACACTTACCTCGCCCAGGAACTGTTGAAAATTGCACTGTGTCTAGTTTTAAAATAGCTACATGTCATTTATGTGAAAACTGTATATGCTATTTTGCTAATTCAAAGTTCCTAAAGTTCCTACCTGAAATACCTTTCATTTGAAGTATTACTTGTAAATCTTGAACCTGTGGTTCTTAAAATAAACTAAGAAAATATATTTTTCTATACAAAAACCTATTGGCCTGGAATTGTCTCTGAGTGTGTGTTTCTCATTTATTGCCTGTGTGTGTACAACAAATGCTTAACACTACCCTCTGATAAGCCTACTGCTCGACCACACTACCACAAAATAGAGCATTAGAATTATTTCGTTTTGCCACTATCTTACCTCTAAGGGGAACCCTTGGACTCTGTGCATGCTATTTCTTACTTTGAAATAGTACATACAGAGCCAACTTCCTACAATCATTGAACAAGCTGTACTTTTGAGGAATGTCACTCCAGGTGCTCGTATCATAGTAATCTTATGATGCAACAAGGTTGTTGGACGGCTCATTGGGTGTTCATACAAAGTTGTCAGATTAATTCCAGGAATTATCAAAACCCGAGCATGCAAAATCACAATGGAACAGAGTCCATCCCAGTTTGGTGGTATCTGGGCATACAGTAGTTCTCCACACTGCCAATAATAATCCATGACATTGGAGGTGTCCCCCTACATGTCGGTGTTATCTACTGTAGTCTTACAACCAAAATGTCGGCCCACATAACAGTGCCATTTCCTCTGAAACAGAAAGAAACAGAAGTTAGTCTCATGACAGTCTGAGGACTCACTGTGCTAACTATCCAAGTGTAACGTGAAATGTTTTCATCCCAGATATGTGTACACTTCCATATTGCATCCTGACTAACACTGATACTTTTCCATAAAGATATGACCCTAAAAAAGTTGATATCTGGATGCCATTGATCATGGCAAAGACTGATCCGGTGACTTTAGATCCTGGTCTACGGACATAATCTGGGGGCATCAGTGGCTCCTCTATTAAGGTGTAGGAGCATCGCCTTCCCTGCCGAGAGTCAGCAGAGAGAAACGAGAAAAGTAAAATGATAATAAAGCCACTTTATTATCATTTTATTTTTGTTACGGCGCTTGAGCCATCCAAGTCTACAGTGGGGTGGGTCCATGATGACAGCAGAGGGACGAGGAGTAGTGCACACAGTATGTGTGCATGTCAGTTTGGCCAGTTGTCCAAGGATTGCCAAACTGATGTGTGTACTTAGATCTCTTCACCTGAGCTGTGCTGCACAACCAGGTGGAGAAGAGGCACAGGCTCCCAGGCCCTGAGCGAGCGTTAAACCACTCCACTCAGGCTAATCATGGTGCTGCTCTCATGTTGTTAAATAGTATTACCAGCATGAAAGCAGTGTCTTGATTGGCATCTAGGAGCCTGTGCAGTGTGTACCAGCCCATGGGGAATCGGAAGTCCTGGACCGGAGCAGATGAACACTGAGACATGGCAAGCAGCAACAGGTATTTTTTTTTTTGTGTTTTGTTATTTAGCCCCACTCCCCCATACCTATCCCCCTCCACTTATCCTTAATAGCAGCCGCCACTGCTCACCACCCTCCTCCACTGTCGGAAAAGCTGAAGATTCATCCCTTCAACCAATATAATGCTTCAGTCTAACCACTCAGTGACCAACTATATATCCAATGAGACACCTTCCATAGCCAGTTCGGCCCTTTCCTCTTTACAGTAAATTCATTATCCTCACTTTCAAGCTTTCTAAATGTGTAAGCCCCTAGCTGCATTCTTGCCCCTGCTTAAGAGGCAATCCCTACTTCTATCTTAGACGGTATTCCCCCTTTTTTTTTTTTTTATATATCTTTTATTATTTTTTTAGAGCAGATATACAATACAAGCAATTGTTGCACAACATTACATGATCATATATATCTGGTTAATGTTACTTAGAAACATCCAAACCCCCCCAGGTACACACCTATCAAAACATTTGTTACATTCATTACATTCAGTAATTATTTCCTACTACTTTGCTCAGAGTATTATATTTTTGTCGCAGCTTGGGGAGGCCCTGTTTGCGGCCATTGTGGTGCTCCGGTTCCTATTTAATCGTGCCACGGGGGTGATTGAGTGCATTCTCACATGTGTTCGGATTAGGTAGATGGAAGATATATCTGGTTCTTGCCCATTACCTTCCCCTATGCCCCGGCAATATTGCCCTTGTTCTAATTAGCCGCAGATTTGGGAGGTGTGGGGGATTACGACCGTTGACTACTTTCTTGTCCTGATGGGCTCCCATTATATTATTTCTAATAGCGGTCCTATTGTATTCGTCTTAGGAGTTCTGCGGCCCCTTTCATGGAGGTTTATTATCGTTTTTTGTCTCGAGCTTAGTTACTAGTGTTTCCCAGATGTCGCACCCCGTGTGTGTCTGGCCATCCCGTGCCAGTTTTTTAAGCACCTGAAGCTCTGTGCGGGCCCAACGAAGTGTGAGGGTATGCCAGGACTTCTGGTCAGGGGCATTTGGCGCTTTCCAGTGCATTGCTATCAATCTTTCATACATCACGTAGGACAGGTCTACAAACTTGTACAAGTGTCTGTGTTTTTTTGCTCCGGACCTCACACCCAGTAAACAAGATCTGGGGTCCGTTGTCAGCTCAAGCCCCGTCCATACTGAAGTCTCCTTCACCACCTTTTTCCATTCTGTTTGCACCTGTGGACAGTCCCAGACCATGTGGTAAAAGTGAGCCGATGGCTCCAGGCATCTGGGGCACGTCGGGCCCGTGCCCGGATACATCCGCTTTAATCTGGCCGGTGATAGGTACGTTTGGTGTATAAAGTTGAACTGGGTGTAACGGAATCTGGGGTTCCTTGAAACAGCCTGTGCATAAGACAGAGCTTTCGGCCAGTCTTCTAGGGGGATCGGGACAGGAAGGACAGAGTTCCATCTCTTCCTGGCCCTCTCCAAATAGGGTTCCGGGAGTTTACTGAGTGTCTTGTACAAGCTTGATATTGCTTTGGTTTGTGCGTCGCCTTGCAGAATATGATGTATTATAGGAGAAATCTCTGGTTCTAAGGCGCCTGCTCCCCATATTTTTTTAATTGCGTGGCATATTGCGTAATATGCTAAGAATTGGCCAGAGTTCACTGCAGTGAGGGCCTGGATGGCTTCGAACGACATTAGTTTACCATCCTCGAAACAGTCTCCCACTATCTGTACCCCTGCCTCTGACCATATCGACAATGAGTGCGGTTCAGACATATGTCGTCCCGGGAGACAATCCAGCGGGACTAGCGGGGTGTACGGGAGTGCTCCGCGTCCCTTCTGGACATATTTCCCCCAGCAAGCATGCGCCGTGGCTAGAAATGGGTTGATGGATTCACTTTTGGGATGCTTGTTGGACAGCCATGACATCAGTTGGGTTTCTTTTAGCCGAGTCTGCAACCATACAGACTCGCCTGTCGCTGGTCTGTGGAACCAAAGCTGTATCCACTGTAGCTGTGCCGCTGCATAATAGAGTTCAAAGTTGGGGGATCCCATGCCACCCGATTCCACCGGTCGCTGCAGTGTGGTTAATGCCACACGCGCTCTCCCGCCGCCCCATATGAGCTGTAACAGTGTTGTGTTCAGATCCCTGAAAAAGCTCAGTGGAAGGATAAGTGGCAGAGCCGCGAAATAATATAGCAACCTAGGCAGGATCAGCATGTTCGCAACCGCCACTCTGCCTGGTGGAGAGAGCGGTAACTTGTTCCAAAAGCATAGAGAGCCCTTCATAGAGGCTAATGCTCTCCCCAGATTGCCGTCTCTGAGGTCCACTGTGCTGTGATATATGTGAACCCCTAGGTATTAAAATGTTTCGAAGCACCATTTTAGGCGTCCGCTCGGGCCTCTTCCTGTTTCCCTGGTGGCCATCTAATCAGTGGGAACACACACGATTTTTCCCAGTTTACTGCTAAGCCAGATATCGATCCAAACTCGTCTAGGAGTGACAATAATGGAAGGCAGTGTCTCTGTGCCCTTCCGGGTCTATATTAGAGCATCATCAGCATATAACGATATTACGTGGTGTGTTCCGTACCTATGTATACCCCAATCATTTGCCATGGATCGTACTTTAACCGCTAATGGCTCCATGGCTATAGCGAATAGTAGTGGGGAAAGGGGGCAGCCCTGCCTCGTGCCCCTAGAGATTGGAAAGCTATCAGAGATCACTCCCCCCGTTTTCACTCTAGCGCTTGGGTTTGAGTATAGTGTGTGGACCCAACGCACATTGTTAGGGCCTATTCCCATCTGTCTCATTGTGGCTAGAAGGAAGTCTTTTCAATATCCAGTGAAAGCACCATTTCTTCATATGCATCAGGGGGAGCGTCTCCTATTATGCTCAGGAGCCTACGGATGTTTAAGAAGGTGTTATGCTGCGGAATGAAGCCGTTTTGGTCGTCGTGGATTAAGGTGTGTATGTTGGGGGCGAGTCTGTTGGCCAGTATTTTACCAAATATTTTGCAATCTAAATTTAGTAGCGACAGTGGTCTATAAGATTTAACATCCGTAGGATCCCGCCCCGGTTTGGGGAGTACCACTATCATGGCCTCTCTCTGGGTTGGGGGCAATAGTTCAGTAGCCCACGCCTCCTCGAATACTCTCAGTAGTTGGGGCTTCAGGCGGGACGAGTATGCAGAGTAGTATTCTATTGGGAGGCCATCTATACTCGGCGATTTATTCCTGGGCATCTGCGCTAAAGCTAAATCTTTTTCCCCTGTTGTGAGAGGGGCTTCAAGTGTGTCCCTATCTATTTGGGATAGTTGAGGTAAAAGGGAGCCTCCCAAGAAAGACTCAAGTTGTGTGGTTGTGCATGAGGTGCGTTTGGAATATAAATTTCCGTAGTACTCTTTGAACGTTCCATTTATCTCTACTTGTGTAGTGACAGTGGTGCGCTTGTCGGTCCTGATAGCACCAATGGGAGAATGTTGTCTATCTTCCCGCAGTAACCATGCCAGCATTTTCCCTGATCTGTCACCTTCTGATTGCAGGCGCGTTAAGTGATATTTATAATCGTGGCATCAAAGTCTGCTATCTGCTTCGTTGTATTTTGTGCGGACTGCTTTTAGTGCTGTGTATGGGATTTCCCCCGTTGCCACTGCTATTTCCACTATTCTTAGTTCCTTTTCTAGTTTAGCGATTTTGACATTCAGAGTACGCCTCACTCCCCAACTTACGGAGAGACAGTTGGGAAGACACTGGCCTCTAACCACCGCTTTTTGGGCGTCCCACTCCACCGCACGTGAATTTGCAGTAAGGTCATTTGTTTCCCAATACTGGCGTAGTGTGGTGCTCAATGTGTCTACAAATGCCGGGTCTTGAAGCGCTTTTACTTGCAAGCGCCAAGTGCAAGCGCCAAGTGGAGATCCCCTGTTGGCTCTTGCCCCAGTTTAATGTTGCTCTCAGCCGTGAGTGGACTGACAGTGTCTTCGCTAGGTATTCTGTCCCATTTATCAGGTCGGATATGTCCTGCATACCCCATATTATATCTATTCTAGTATATGTTTTATGCGGGGGAGAATAAAATAAGTATTCCCTCTGGTGGGGATGTCTTATACGCCAAATATCATATAGTCTCATATCACCCGCCCAGTGTTGCAGTGGACTTATATTGCTCCTCTCCGTCCTCGGGTCCCCTTGTGGGCTAGATCTATCCAGAGCAGGGTCCGGCATGCTGTTAAAGTCCCCCCCCATATACCGGGGCTGATGGGTTTGCTAACAATGCCGGCGTAAGTGTGCCCAGAAATCCCGCTGTGCCGCCGTTTGGGGCGTATATGCCAACCACTGAAAGTTGTTTGCCATCTAACTGGCCTTCCACTGCTACGAATCTGCCCCCTGAGTCTATTTTATGTGCCGTTTAGTGAAATGGGACACCTCCTGCGATCCATATCAATACTCCCCTTGCGAATGATGAATATGTTGTGCCTACCAGTTGTCCTCCCCACTTCGCGCGTAACTCCCGCAGATCTGGTTCCGTTAAGTGTGTCTCTTGGAGAATGGCGATGTGTATTCCCAGTCGCTTAAGGCGTGCATAAATTCGAGATCTTTTACTCAGTGTGCCCATACCCCTCACGTTCCATGTCATTATGTCATATTGGTTACTGTTGTGTTTAATTTGTGGTGCCATGAGGGGTTATGGAGTGAATCTGTCCTTGCGCCTCCGCCTTGGTCTGCAGGCTTTCCCCTTGCTGCTCTTCTGGTAGCACAGCCTGCTGTGTTCGCATTTCGCATTGGTTTCGCTTGTTCGTAATGTGACTAAGGTGTGCAAGTTGGCTAACATAGTTCTGCCCTCCCCCCAATTAAATTCCCCACTCTCCTAATAACTAACATAAAACTACTTAACTCGTATTTGTATAGAAAAACCTGTATCCTTCTGGATATTCGTGGTGGTATTATCATGACGGTCTAATGCGGCTCATTTGTAGGGCTCGCAACAGACCGCAGACTATGGTGGTCATTCTGACCCTGGCGGTCTTTGACCGCCAGGGCGGAGGACCGCAGGAGCACCGCCGACAGGCCGGCGGTGCTCCAATGGGGATTCCGACCGCGGCGGTAAAGCCGCGGTCGGACCGGCACCACTGGCGGGGTCCCGCCAGTGTACCGCGGCCCCATTGAATCCTCCGCGGCGGCGCAGCTTGCTGCACCGCCGCAGGGATTCCGACCCCCCCTACCGCCATCCAGATCCCGGCGGTCGGACCGCCGAGATCCGGATGGCGGTAGGGGGGGTCGTGGGGCCCCTGGGGGCCCCTGCAGTGCCCATGCCACTGGCATGGGCATTGCAGGGGCCCCCGTAAGAGGGCCCCTACATGTATTTCACTGTCTGCTGCGCAGACAGTGAAATACGCGACGGGTGCAACTGCACCCGTCGCACAGCTTCCACTCCGCCGGCTCGATTCCGAGCCGGCTTCATCGTGGAAGCCTCTTTCCCGCTGGGCTGGCTGGCGGTCTGAAGGCGACCGCCCGCCAGCCCAGCGGGAAAGTCAGAATTACCGCCGCGGTCTTTCGACCGCGGAACGGTAACCTGACGGCGGGACTTTGGCGGGCGGCCTCCGCCGCCCGCCAAGGTCAGAATGAGGGCCTATGTCTGCAATTGTTTGTGTGCGCCCCCGAGGCGTGTGATCCCCTCGTCCCCCCCCCCATGCCAATCCCCCCCTGGTGGGGCCTCTCCGGGACGTCCATAGTTCTATGCAAAAGATACACTTTGTTTAGGAGGATGTTCTTGCTTCGGGGTCCCGTGACGTCTCGGGGTCCTCCGTATCGACCAGCCATGATTCCTCCGGATTCTGTAGCGGATTAAATGCTGTAGGTCAAAGTCAGAGATCATCCGCTGTTCTGGGGGTGACCCTCGGTCCTTTCGGTTCCCCCGTTATAGTAGAGTCAGAGCTTGCCGTGTCTGAGTCTATGTTGATCTCAGGGGTCTCCCTTATCATCTCAAAGTTATTTTGTGTCAGCAGGGGGGTTTCCTTCAGAACTTTTGCTCTTTCCTCAGCTGCTTGTTGAGCAGATGGTTGAACCTTGGTGTGCCTCTTGGATCGCTTCCATGACGTCGGGAGCGACCACTCATCTCCCCTCCCCTCTTCGTCGCACATGTGTGCAAGTCATTTAGCATGTAACCATGTCCAGACATCTTCCGAGGAGGTGAATATGTGCGTGCGGTCTTCTGATATCACTCTCAGTTTGGCTGGGAACAGTAAAGCATATTTAATGCCATGTTCGCACAGACGTTGTTTAACCTTTACATAAGAGTTACGTTTTCTTTGCACCTCTTGAGTGAAATCTGGCTAAGCGTTGATGGTTGATTCCTCGTATTTGTATGGACCTTTGTTGCAAAACTGTTGTAGAATTGCATCGCGGTCCCTGAAATTTAAGAATCTGGCAATCAGTGGCCTGGGGGGTTGCCCCGGTTGCGGAGGCCTGCCCGGGATTCTATGTACCCTTTCGACTGTGAAGAACTTAGATGGGGCCCCACTTAACACTTCTTTGATTAGCCATTGTTCTAAAGTTATTTCCATACTTTGCTGCTGCATGTTTTCAGGGAACCCCAGAAAACGAATGTTGTTTCGGCGCGATCTGCTTTCAGCCTCTTCCGCCCTTCTCCATAGCGCCTTCAACTCCGCGTCCACTCGTTGAATCTGTTTCTGGTTGTCCTGAGCCGTAGGAGACAGTTCGGCCACCCCCTCCTCCGCCGTTTTAACTCTTTCTGACAGTTTGCGATGGTCCACCCTGAGTAGGTTCAAGTCTTACGATACCGCGTCTATTCTATTTTCCAAGGATGTTTTAGTGTCCATGATCGCCTGTAGTACCTTCTCTAGTTGCGCAGATTGGGTCATGAGTGTGCTCTCCAGTGTTTGTAGGGTCGGATTTGTTTGTTGGTCAGTGGGCGCTGTTCCATGCACTGCACGGTCTTGATTCTTAGCTGATTTAAGCCTGCCAGCCATTGTGTACATTCAAGGGAGGTCTGGTGGGGTGTGGCAGAGCTTTTCTGGGGGTTGTTTTACAGCGGGCCGCCCTTTAGTCTCTTTGCGCTTATTCAGTGAACCTGTCCCTGTTTTCGCCCGTTCTACGTAGGGGAGGATGAGCTTTAACCGAACCTTGTGTGTATTCTTAGGCTTCCTGGGACTTACTCCCGTCTGCCCACGGGGTCTTGTAGGGGGCCCCCCAGCCAATCATGCAGCCCCAGTTATTTGTTGATAGGGTTATCCGGTGAATGATAACTTATACATGTTTAGCTGTAGCCCAGTATTATTGCAGCGTATCATAGCGATATCAGTCTTGGTGGGCACTTGGTATCTAGCAGAGGCGTAGCTGCCTGGGGGGCCGTGTGCAGGTATCAGTGGTCTTCAGGGATGGACGCCTGTGCGGCCGAGTTCCAGGGCCCTCAACGCAGTAATGGGGGGCGAGCTGCCCGGCGTGGCCTGGGGCAGCCTATACTGCTCCTTATTCCTGCCAGCCTCACCTCCACACCTCTTGGTCTATCGAGACTTGTACTGCCCGGGGGGGGGGGGGTGCCAGTACTAACGGGGGTTCTCTACACTATCCCGCTCGGGCGGGATCGAGAGCGGGGAGGAGGAGGGAGGGGAGTGGAAGCAGGAGAAGGGGCGCAGGGCCGGCCACGCTATTTCTTTCTTTCTAGGGCGTAAAGCGCAGCACACCTCAGCCCCCTCTTACCGCCGTATAATGTGTGAGGCCGGGTTGTCTTGAAGTCGGCAAAGGGACAGGGCCCACGGACGCCCATTCCTTCCTGGCCCACGAACAAAAAGTTCAGGAGGGGTGATCTCTCATGCCCCAGCGCTATTTCGTCCGGCCTGCGGGGGGGGCGTGAGGCGCCCCGGTGTCCCAGTGAGTTTGTTTGTTATTACTCCGTTTTTCTCCGCTTTTTCATCGATTTCGGGACGTCGGGGCACCGGGCGGACTGCCCCGCCCAATCCTTTGGTGTCGTGCCCTGAGGTTTAATCTGCAGCGCAGGTATCCCCAAGATGCCGGCCCCGCCGGGAGTTGCGAGCCCTCGCGCCCGGGTTCTCCCGGCGCCTTGTGTGTCCTTTAAGGCCCTGTAATGGCCGGCGCTCCTTGCTCCGGCGTCCGATCTCTGGATCGGAAGCTCCTTTCACGGCGGCCCAGGGCTCCAGCGAGTCGCGCCGGTGTCCTGGAGGCCGTTCCTGCGCCCCCGATCGCTAGTTTCGCCCCGGGGACGCCCTACAGGATGGAGTGCGCTCACTAGCCGTCCATCCCGGTCGCCATCTTAGCTCCTCCCCCAACAGTATTTCCCTTTAACCTACCATTCTGTGTTATACTGCCTTCCTCCCTTGTACCTCTCCCGGGCCTGCACCTTCTGTTGTACCCCATGTAAAGCTAGCTGTAAAACTACCTTCCTTGTACAGTGCTCCCGAGCTTTGCAGCTGTTTTTAGACCTATTTTTACTTTTGAATATCACATTAGAAATAAACATGGCATAAAAAACAAGTGCAAATGGTGCTGAATGAGTAAACACTGGAAAGCATCATGAACACACAGTCAAAGCAGAATGGATGTATTGGTGTAACTACAGTGTAACAATCACTCCGTACCGCCATTGGGGTTTTACTTCATGCTTGTTTACACATAAAAGTATTTAATCGGGTGTCACAATTTAAAGCCTGGTTATCTGCAGTTTCACCTAATGGTTATAGGTGAGCTGGGGGGCTTCAACAATTTGTGTACAAACAACATCAACAGTTTGGCATCCTCAGATTATATGCTATCTCAAAAAGCAAATGATATCTCAAAAACTATCCTATATTCCCACAGTCCTGCTTCTATTCCTACTGCAATATTCCTAAAACCATGTATGAAATGTTGATGTTGGCTTAAAACTTCCAACTGTTGCTTTTCCTTTTTTATTTTTGAATTAACCTCTCCTTATTGTCATCCTTTCACTGAGTACAGCCGATTTGCCTTTATTTCTTTTATTTTACTTCTGTAACTTGCCCACCTCATTTCAAGGATCACAGCCTCCCCTTTTTTAATGTCATACGCCTGCATCGCAAAATTATCTAACCTCCTCTGCCTCACCTGTTAAGACCAACAACTGTCTGCATGAACTCACACTCCCCTCTTACCTCACCGATGACCACACCTAACTTCTTTCAATGTAATCTACTACAAAGAAAATGGAGTAAAGGCTTGGGATGCTTTCCTTGAGAGCTCCAGACTCATCCCAATAACCAACAACAATAACTAAAGAACACTCAATTAACCACTCACCTTGCATTCTGGAACAGCGTGCTGCATGGCATAAAGAACTTCAACATTCCTTAGAGATATTAAGTACTATGTAAATGCAATTACAATACAACACATCAAACTCATTTCTGAAGGGCCTGTGTGGCTGAGGTAGAGTCAGCCTTTACGGGCGGTATGACTCTTTTAAAAGGTTGGAAGGATTGGGTACAACGTGTACCTTGTCCATCTCCCTTCTTTCTAAAGGGCCTTGGCGCTGGGTCTGGAATAAAGCCAGCTTCACTTCAGGTCAGAGTCTAGGAAATGATAGCATGACGGTAGATTTGGGTACAGCCAACCATAAATCAGGCTTGAGCCGCTTGACCATGAACGATTTCCTAGGATGGACAGTAGATTTACTCACTTGCTTCGTGCACTGTGAGGCGTGAGTGGTTTCACATGCACTTGCTTGTTGGTTTCTCCCCATCCCTCCATAGGCTTCTCTGAGTCTCTCTTTGCTTTCCATCTATGTGTCTAGCGGGCGTCGCCTCGGGAGCACCTGGTGAGGTTTGTTTATCGCGGTCCTGTGCGGTTATCGGTTTTCGGGAAGGTTGGCGCTTGTAGCTGGACGTTGATAAAGCACCAGTGTAGGCTAATGCTTGGAGCAATGCAAATATTGATGCTGCAGGTGTGCAAATAGCCTTCTCTGCTCTTTATGGTACCAGAGCCCGCTTGCAGCTAAAGAGTAAGCAATGACGCAAGAGCCGTATTATACACACTTCACCTATATAAACCCTTTTATTTAATTGATTTGCCTTTTATTTTGATACATGGTACCTAGTCAGAGACCATTATCTCTTGAAAAAGTGTGATACACTAGCAGAACACTCTTTCTAATCAAGTGGGCCCGATTCACGAGGAAAGTAATAGCTTTGCACTTGCAGAGTTAAGACTACACGAGAGTGTAGATTTGCTGCTTCAGGAATTCCCAAACGTTTACCTTCACGCTTCCACGCCCTTTGAGTGGGGTTTACAGATACGAAGAACTCTGGCGGAGATTTGTTCACACATAACAGGGCTTCTAAATGTCTGGATAACTTTGGGCATTCCTGGAAGGTGTAAAATTGTTATTTCAGTTGTAAATTAACGCTTACGATTGCATTTCTCTTTACAAATAAGGACATTTATTTGCAGGCTTCAGGGATGAGAGCATTGCCTTTGGGATGAAGGACACCCTTTGTTAGCCTTTTGTGGTGTGTGCGTTGGACTGAAAAGATGTTACTATCATTATAGGCCGTGAAAGAAAAATAAATTAAAAAAAAAGTGTAGACAGAGACACTCTTGAAAGAGGTAGTAATGAATGGAAGATGGAGTTCTGCCATGCTGGCGACCTGGAGTCCTGTACTGAATTTGCTCAGTACTGAAATAGTAAAGGTGCTGCAGCCCTGTAGTGGGATGCACTGGTGGAGCTGTGCATGAGATCTCAGTAATGGAATAGCAGCGGGTGATGCAAGCCTGTAGTGGGGTGCCTTGGCAGGATTTGGGTTGACAGACTCCCCGGACACTCCCAGTTTTTTCAAGGCCTGTCTCAGTTTCTGAGAGATGGTCAGGTGAGAGAGCACATTAATTATTACAATATAGTACAAGTTCACGATTTCAGCATCTCTCTCCAGGGACAAAAGGGCAGTTCTTTAAAGGGCCTTACTGTGCAGGTTTTAAGGAGTGGTGAATCCGGTTCACAGGAGCCCACCCGCCAAAGTAAAGCCTGGCCCTGGGATTCATGACAGCATTGGAGAGAGTTTGTTTTATCTGATGATTGTCGAAGGCTTGCATAATTCTATGTATCCAGTTTTTTATTCGCAATTGAGGAATGCAAAGCATTCCAATAATAGGTCACGGGCATCTCCCCACTACCTTCTGCTCCCCATCAGTAGCTTATCCATTATTTGTTTTGTCATTCCTTTTTGGTAACTGTAGTATACCGTTGCCATTAAAAATACAGGACTACAGCTCCCACAATGCAAATAAATAAACTGCGCTGAATGTCTCGTGTGCTGTTGGATAACTTGAAATTTCAGTCTTCATCTTTTGGTTGGTGGAAACTTATTTTAATTGAATACGTTCACAGCCCCTAAAATGCTGCCCTTGTTGTATTTCTTATATATATGCAATATTGTTTATTGAGCTGTCGCGTGGAGCAGTGAAATCTTTCAGTGTAGGTGCCTACAGTAGTCCCACTGTTATGTTGTTGATTCTACACTCACTTACAATATACACCAACTCTTCGCCCGACCTTTGTTACACAGCTTGGCTAAGTACAATTCAATGTGCGGTTTCAATGCATGCCATGGTATAATGGTTGTACTGCCTCTATAAAAATCAATAAAACTGTTAAAAATAAAAAAATATGTTCACCGTAGCAGGTTTGTAATGTTGCTCGCAGTGCTGGAAAAATAGGGTCTGTTGCAGATCTAGATCGAGGCGCACTGGCAAAGCTGTATTTGAGGTACCAATATACTCGATTCGCAGGGGTGCTGCTGGTCTGCAGAAAATCGGGATGTGCTGCAAGCTTAGACTGAGGTGCTTTGGCAGAGCTGACTGTACCAGTCAAAACGCCCATGTGCCATGGAGGCCGCGGTCTACAATGCCGGGACACGTTGACGCCTGGGTGGGTTGAAGTGGATACAGCTCGGCCTAAAAACAGCCGCTAAGATAAACACCCCCAGCCCAGTGAAAGCCTTTCTTTCAGCCGGTGCCGGCAGACCCAGAATGGGATCAGTACCCTGTTGTTCGAAGCCGCGACGCGCGGGAGCCATCCGGCTCGATAGCATCGCTGTCTCTCCCACGCTCGGGCGTCCGGCGCCTCACACCCACTGGGCATTGTGCTTTTTCGGTTTTGGCAGATAAGGGAACGAGGCGGAAAGAAAGCACGCGTCACCCAAGATCATAGGGCGCTGTGGACGCTGACAGGGGAGTTGGTAGGGAGCGGGAGTAGACCGCGGCTCCCACGGGAAGGCACCACACCGACCGCGGTAGCTCAGATCTCAATAGATCCGAAAACTGCAGCGTCATCTGAAACTCAGGAGGCGACTCTCAACATAAGGACCAGACCCGTATGGGTCCTCTGTGTGTCCACCCCTCGCGTTCACTCGAAGTCTTTGGCCCTCATCCGCCCTACAAGACCGCCAACAGCCACATGTAGCTAAGTATTTTCTAGACCAGACCCATAATGCACAGTTCATTTTAGGATCTTTAGGTAAGGCCTCTATCGTCGTGCTTCTTCTAAACGACCATCGGCTGACTTACTGGCAGTGTCAGTAGAGATGCCAATGACTGATTGGGCCTGCTCTGTGTCGTTTGCGAGAGCGGCGTGTCACTTTACCCTGGTAATACAAAAATATTGCATCCACTATAGTGTCTACTACTGCTTCTCAAGATAAATAAGTATATATATACTGTTCTTCCACCTACTTAGACTTATCTTACAGTGCAGTCAAAATGATAAATACAATATTTTTGTAGGTCAAAGCTGGACTGCAGTAGACTGTTAGAGCACCAGTTTGAGGTTCTTCTATTCATACACACATTACTTTGAGGGAACCTAAGTGATAATCCCTGGAGAGACCCCAAGACCTAAATCCTTTTTTTTTAATCAATCCAATTGGTGGGCCGATTGTGCCCATTGCAGTGGCACTAGCCTCACTCCGTACGCCAGCAGAATGGGCCTTTCGGATACACGTGTACAATCTTCAAGATGGTTTCTGTCCGTGTTGGTAGAATACACACCACTGCTTTGACCCAGTTTGTGTTGGATTGACAAAATGAGAACCCAAGTAATGGATAGCTGAAATGTTACGACATGTCTGCAAAAAGTAGGGCAGGAACATTGGGTGCCACTTTGTTAAAAAATATCACTTGGGCCTAGTTCATAGCTAAAGTGGACCCTGTGCTGCCTTGTTCACCGATCTGAAGAGACTTAAGAGTCCATCTACTGCACCTAAATCTTCTTGGAAGACTGGATCTTTGTAGGCTGCGATGAAGGAAAATTTGTTAGAACTTCACAGCAGGAATAGGGGGGCAAAGAAAAAGATGCATTTTCAGCACGGTTATATGGCTATTATGTAATGTTTTTTATGGTAAGGAATACAGTTGAAGGTGGGTGACCTCTGTGCAAAAACAGATTTAGAAAACACAGGTATAATACATAGAAAATATCTGCCTCCTGTGGATGTATCTTGGCCAGTTGAAATCTCCCTCCCCCGATTTTCATCAGCTGCTTAATGATCCTGCAGCCTCAGGCTGTTAGCCTGTTGGCCCATGGTCTGTGTTGTTTATCTGCTGATGTTCCCTACTTATCTTCCATACTTTATAAATGTGGTCATTGTCCTCCATTTTAATTTATTTGACTGTATACACTTATATTCTTTTTCTGATGCACCAAAGGCTAGTATGGCTGAATTGTGGTAAATAAAAAAAATGCTCATCTTCCAGGCAGGTCACAGAAGTGGCTTCTTCTTGGTCCTAAGCTCCTCCAAGCCTCGCTGAAAACACAACAAGCGGTGCCCTGGTTCTGGTACAATGTGATCGTCTTAGGTAGTGCCATCAGAGCTTCAGATTAGATCAGGGTGAATACATGGTAAAAGCTCCATGGAGGTAGAAAACCAGAAGCACAGTCAGCAAGCCAGGGCTCACTCTACAACCATAGGAGCTTTGGCCTAGCGACTACAGCTGCAGATCTTGGAACTGAGGAAGCATGTTCAAATCTTGGCCTTTGCTCAAGATCCTGTCATTCTGGGCCAAGGGTCTCCCACCGTCTGTAACAAGAGCTACAGACAGTGCCTAACATATACAAGATGGCCAGCAGCAATCACCTCAGTTCACCAGACACACTTGCCAGCAGTAATGTAAAAACAGGTTTGTCAATGTAGAATGCCTCTACATGGGTAATACATACAAACCAATAAAGCAATGCCCCTGGCACCAAGATAATGATAATAATGATAACAATACCTCTCCCACATACCACATTATTTATCATTCAATTATCACCTTTAAAATTCTTTTTGAAAGTTAGCCATTTTCCTCCAATCATCAGTTTTAAAAATACACACATTTTCATCTCAATTTAATGCTTTTACATTTTGGTATAGATACATAAATTCACCAATAAAAAGCTTCTAATTTAGCAGGCTGGGATGCACACAGGACAGCTACTTATAGATAGCTGAAAAGCTACCAGTAGCTCGTGAGCTACTCGTTGGAGAAGCTTGTTCTGGACAAATCACTTAATCTCCCTCTGCCTAAAAAAGTGTAACAATCTAATTTTCTTGTAAGCATTCAAATGCTCTCAGGCCAAATTTGTGCTACATCAAAACCTGAAAAAATAAATCTAGTGTTTGCTCTCAGGTTTTCAGCTTTGTCACTGCTCGTTTTTATTTTGTCATGGGATTTGCAAAACTTTATTTTTGGGGATGCTACTGGGCCTAGTCAATCTAAAATAACATTGGGTAAAAGCAAAAATATGTTTTGGTCTCAAAAGGCACACTTAGCCTTAGTAGTACTTGGCACTAAGGGGAGCTACTCCCCTGTGTGGAAGTGCTCCTTCTGAAAAGGCAGAATGTCGTCCCTCACATTGAAGTTCGCCATTGGTTGAAATGGGCTGATGCATTGCCCATGTTGTATGATGCAGCGGGCGGAAACAAATTGTGAATGACACACTAAAAGACCAATGGATGAAGAGCATGGGCTTAAATCACTTTTAAATAAGTAAATTATAAAAAAAATAGTAAACTCAAAAGGTCCTACCTAAATCCAGACCTAAAACGATGCAGTACATATTCTAATATCTACTTCCCACCCACCACAGAAGGAAGCCTTTTTTGCACGATTCTTCCCTGGTGTTCTATGATAGAGTGATAGGGAGCAGCAAATGTGAATTTGAAGGTAACAGATCATGCAGTCCAAGTGAAGTTGAGCTGCTTGTGGGCTAATCAGGGCAGAAGGCTGCCTCGCAAACAAACTAGTTTCATCAAGGAATTATTTTAGTTTACATCTTTTACCTGAATGTTTTTTGCAGATTAGAAACATGACAACGTTAACATGCTCATGGAGTCCCTAAGGTACAGCCCTAAAGGCCTTCCCCAAGGCCACACCACATTTACATACTCACTGCCCTCTTCTACAACAAAATCCCCCAACTACGCCTCATCACTTCATTAGCTCCCTCAAGCATCCCACTGACTCCCCAAAGCACTAATACTGCTTCATGTTTCGGGCAGGACACGACACAAGGAGAAATGGAGACTGGGGCAATGGAGACTACAGTCGGTGAGGACAACAGCTTTCAGAGTAGTGTCTGAAACACACTGCTCCAGCCACCACAGCACAGGTAGCTGACTTCCAAGTCTCAGACGGCATGGCCCTTTAAAGGGTTTTTGTACACAGAAGATGATGCCCGACAACATCATATATTTCAACTCCCTCGCCTAAGTTTCTAGTTCACACCCATGATTCCATTCCCATGCATTTGTTGTTTTCCCCCTTTTCTGGTTCTCTTAGTTTCCCTTCTCCAACTTCCTTGTACTGACTCATGTATTGGTTTTTCATGATCTTGGTGTTTTGACTCTGCTACTGATATTTGACTATGGTCTAGTTATTTCCTATGATTTGGCTTAGACTACTAGTTTCGTGTTTATTGACATTGCTCTGGATTTCCCATTAAGGTTTGGTGGCTATAATTTAGGTTTTTGGTGGAGTGCTACTCGTCTTCACTTATCAGGCAAATTCCCTGGTTTGCTTGTGCGCTGGTTACAGTGATGCTTCACCTTACATTGGTTAATTTGCCTAAAATATTTCCAGAGTATTTACCTAGTTTTTTAAAAACTGTTTTTGATGAGATTTTACAAAAACACATAGGATTATATTCATTTAGGTACATCATAGTAGCTTAGACAAGAGCATAAAGATATATCAGTAGTAAAAGATCATGAAGAGGAGCCTGTAGGGCTGATGGCCCAATGACTATCCTGCAGGGTGGGCCTATGTCACTTAAGATATGAGGGCTCTGGTTTGTGCAAGTCTGGTGTACCCATGGTGGGAGATGAAACTAGGAGGCGTGCCTTATGAAACTGTGCTAAAGAAGAACAGGAGGGAGGGTATGCTGGAGGGCCAAGTTGATAAGAAGCAGGATCTGTTTGTATGAAGGTGGCAGTGGGTGGGCTGTGTTGTGAAGAGTTATTGGAGTTTCAACCTGAATATCGAAGTCAGAGGGAGACATTACTTACTTGGATGCAGGGTGGGTGGCGAGGGGCATGTGCCCTGTAAGTGCCATGCAGAAAGAGGAGGTCCTCAGGGTGCTGTAGGCTGGATCAGGGTTCCTATGAGAGGGTCCCCCAGGAAGGAGCAGGGGGGTTTGACAGGACCCAGAGCAGGGCAGGGGAGGTCCCCACAGGGGGAGCTAGGTGGTGAAATTTGTTTATTAGGCATCAGAGAGGGGAATTTTGTGTAATCAATGGACCTCCTTATATCGAAGGACTTCTCCCTCAGCCTTTTCCCACTTACAGACTGCCCTGCACCAAACTGCAGCTGGCGGTGCTGATGGAACCCTCCAGTGCATAGTGAAGGTCCTTTTTGCCAGCAGAAGAGTCAAGCTGGCGAAATGGGCACATAGCTTGTGCCGCTTCCAGTGTTTGAAGATGTTCAAGGCGCCCGCCTCCCACGAGTCAACATTGGGGAGCTCCATGACATTAAAAAGGGTCATGTGTAGGTAGGACCAATAGTGGGCAAGGGATGGACGGGACCAGAACATATGGTGAAGGTCGGCGGATGCCAATCAGCACTGGGGACAGCATAGGTTTGAATGAGGGAAACAGTGAACTGATCAGGTGTTAGGTAAGCCCGATGCAGAATGGAAAATTTAATATTTTTGAACTGTGAATTCCAGGAGACTGGGAGAATTCCAAAGCCTGTTCCCACTCTTTGTCATGTAGCACCCTCCCACTTGTAGCACAGTGCAGCGAGTGAAGGCCAAGGGTGTTCCCTGAACGCCTTGTAATTCCAGGTAACGAGATGCCTCCCAGTTACCCTCTGGAGCGGCACCTGGAGGAACATGTTGGTCAGGGGCTCATGGCCCAATGTGGACCAAAGAATTTGACAGGTATTGCAGAGGTATCCGTACATGAGGAATTGGCCTGGTGGTACCCTGTGGTCTACACTGACTTGGTTGAAGGTGAGCAATCATCCCTCTGCAAAGAGGTCCCCTATCGTGTACAGGGAACGATATGACCAGTGTCATAGCTCTAGCACAGTATTTGTCCCAGAGGGGTATGGAAGGCCTTGCAGTGAGAGTGCAGGGGATTATGGTGTGACATGATGTGTGGGGAAATGTACCCTAGTCATTCAACGTTGGGCTATTGTAGTTTGTAGGGACCCCGGGGAGGAAGGTGCGTGTTTTGGGAACCAAAGGCCCCCGACTGCAGTCGTTGTGAGGCTGTGCATCCACTGGCCTCTCTTGCATAGGTTCCACCCCCGCTAGCCAGTGGGAACGCCACTGTAGCTAAGCTGCCAGATAATAAGCTTCATAAGAGGGAGCACCCATCCTGCCCATATCTATCAGCAGCTGCAGCTTCGCCATTGCAATGCGGTGGCACTGGTCCTCTCATAGTAACTCTCTCAGTAGGATGTCAAGATCTCAAAAAAAGGAGCGGGTGGTACAAGGGGAAAATCCATGAAGTAATTCACCCGATTACAGCTAACAGGAGCTGGTCCAGAAGTGCTGCTGGGGCCGCAGCAACAACAAGGCTCTTCCCAGGTTTCCATCAAAGAGATCAGTAGTCGAGTGGTACACCAACTGAGTGTGACCCCTCCCAGCAACACCTTTTTTTGGGAGGGGAACTCCTGGACACAGCGAGTAGACACTTGATTTGGCCCAGTTAATGCAGAGAGCTGCTACTCAAGCAAACTCTGTTAACGTGGTAGCCCGGGAGGAGAGATCCAAGTCCAAGTCTCATAGTTAGAAGAGCAAGACTTCTGCATAAAGGGAGGGACACCACCTGCTGGCCATCAGGTAAGGGAATTCCCCATTCTTGCGTCTTCCTATTGAGGCAGATAGTGAGCAGCCCCATCACAAGTGAGGAAAGAGGGGGGAAGATAAAGGGCAATCCTGTCTGGTCTCCCTGCCACCTGAAAAGGCCAGTGAAATGAGCCTCCCAATTTGCACCCTGGAAGTTGGCTTTTTGCAAAGCAATTTCGTGTACCGTAGGAGGCAGCTGCCTACCCTCATGACGGTCAATACTCAGAACAGGTAGTCCCAAAGTAGCATTTGAATGCTTTATCAAGGTCCAAGATCAAGCATACTGCCTGTGGGAAATTGGCTGAGACCTGGTCCTGCACATAGATAAGGCGCCTGATATTTTGGGAGGTACTACGACCAGGCACCAAGCCATTCTAGTGGGGGGGTGTACAAGTGTAGGAAGGACCTGCATGTACCTGCCCGCTAGGACTTTACATTGTATTTTATAATCAGTGCAGAGGATGGCAATAGGAGTATAGCAGGGTAGGGTCTCTGTGAGGTTTGTGCATGGAGACAAGGAGGGATTTGTGGGGGTAGGGTGGTAGCTCTCCAGTATTCAGAGCCTCATTGTACATTGCCGTTAGACAGGGTGCAAGGGTCAGGGCAAAGGCAGTGTGATATTCCACTGGCAGGTTGTCCAGGCCAGGGGTTTGTTCACGGCCAGTTTGTGGATAGCCTGTTTTACCTCAGTGATCGAGATGGGAAATCTAGGCTCTTGCAGGTCGCTGCTGTTATACGCGGTAGAAGAAGTCCAGATGAAAAAGCGTCCACCGTGCCATCTGCAGGTATCCCGTACACTGTGGAATAGTAATCATGGAAGGCTCCCAAAATGTCAGACTGAGCATGCAGGGTGCACCTTGCTAGGGAAGAGATTTCCAATTTGGGACTAGAGAGGGTGTCACAACAGATTAGCCAGGCCAACAGGTGGCTGAACTTATCACCTTTTCAGTAAACCTTGGTGGCGTAGGTGCTAAAGTTAAATCACCATAAGCATTCCAAGGGCAGCGTGTTGTTTTTTAGCTTCAGTCATCACTGGTTTCCCAGTATCATGCCTGTCCACCTCCATTCAAGTGATAGAAGCCTGTGCTCTATAGGCGTAATGTCTTTATTGAGGATCAAATGCACTCCCACAGGCGCAGCCCCTCCTGTCACAAACTTGAATGTGTCCCACTTCACTGCCCTTATGGATGCAGTGCCAAGGCTTTCAGTGAAGTAGTGGTAGATGTGGGATTCCTGTGAACTCCAGAAGTTGGGGTCCTCCAGGCAGTCCCTGTGGAGACGCCATGTTGGTTTTGGGGGAAGATGAGTATTCCATCGCATGCCAACTGCGTGAGCGTCATGATTCAAGACCACCCATCCCAGGTAGTCCGCTTTATGCACCATGCTCAGGAGGGCTTGAAAGCAGAGGATGCGGTCCAGGTGCATGTACAGATAGTGTGGTGCAGAGTAAAACAAACAGAGCCAAGCGTTTGAGTGCTTTGCTCTCCAGGAGTCCACAAGTGCCCATTGTCTGACCCAACCGGCAAAGAGCTCTGATTGTGTGTAGTGGGGATCGGGGGAGTTGTCAATCAGAGCGATCTAAGTGGAGGTCCAGTATGCAATTATAATCCCCCCCAGGATCCATGTAATGTGTGTTTTTGATGCCAGAACTCCAGACAGTGTAGCCCAGAGGGACCACTGATCTATATTTGGGGCATAGATGCTGCCCAACAGGACTTAGGAGGCATCCAACCACCCTTCCACTAGCACTAACTGTCACTCTCTATTTGTGATAATTTTGAAAAGTTGGAAGGGTAGCCCTGGGCAGATCCAGACCATTGCGCCCAAGCGTATGCTGAGTAGGTAGGTGCATGTATCATCCATCTCCAGTGCTTTTGTAGGCATTGTAGTTCTGGAGTGGTAGTGTGGGTCTTCTGTAGGAAAAATATGTGTGATGGCTGTCGCTTAAGATAAGAGTACACTGCATATCTTTTCTGTGCTGTATGCACGCTGTGTACATTTAGGTAGAGGAACCTAGTGAGCGTTTCTGTAGCCAGGGAGGGTGTAATGAGAGACATTGGACAGTACTACAGCACATGCATAAGGAGCTCACCTCATCAGCTTCTGCTGTGTTATTGCGGAGCTCTAGTGGGGAGATATACCTAGATAACTGACCCAGGTACAAGTTGGGGTTAACTAGTGGTGAAGCAACCGGGGAGAACAACATTTGTGGGGGACTACCATAAATGATGGTATACCCAAACTGGGTAGTACAGATTGTCAATGAATAATGAGTTGTGGCGGTGGGGCAGTAAACAGTGTCCCCTGGTAGGGTTGACGAATATAGTCATATTGTTTGAGGCAGGGCTCGGCAATTAGCATGTATTAATCTGAGTAGGAAGGGAGAGGGGGAAACAGGTGCCAGTATCAGGTCTCAGAGGCTGGGGCTGCCATGTGTCCATGGTGAGGCGGGCGAGGATGGCTCATGCTGCAGAGAAGGGCCCTGAACCGCAGCTCCTGGTCGGAGGGTGGGGTAATCATATCAGGCTATCCGCGGTTTGTGGGTTGACTACCGGAAGGGTCTGGGAGTTACGGGGGGAACCACATGATGAGTCAGAGATTTCATCCTTGGTAAAGTTGTGTGGTCCTCATTCCCTGTCCCTGTTCCCTGCTCCATCACCAAGGGATGCAGCAGCCTGGAGAGCCTGGTATCTGTCCCCGATGATTTCCTCCAGGTCCGGGGCTTTGGTGGGTGGGGGAGTAGGGGTGTGAGGAACCCTTCTGTGCTTGATTTCTCTTTTTGCATGTGGGCTGCGGTGGGTGAGGGGCCACCACTTTTTGGTCTGAATGAGTGGCTGTGAGGTACTTGCTCACCAAGTCCCAAGCCTCTTCAGGGTCAGAAAAAAAGACAGATGTGTCATCAAGTAGTATCTTGATGTGGGCAGAGAATAACAGGAAGTATTAGACGTTCAGATGTAACAGGCATTTCTTTAACCCTAAGAAGGTAGCTCCCTTTGGCATCGGTATAGTCTGGGAAGAGCACGACTGTCTTGTTCCTGATTTTTAGTGGCCCCTTCACCCTGGACACCCTCAGCAAGGCCTCCCGGTCCTTGAATTGAAGGAGTTTTGAGAACATTGGATGAGGTGGGGTGCAGGGGCCGTTGGGCTGGAACCCGATCGTCTCTCTCCAAGGAACAGAAAGGAGTGAGATTGGAGAGGTCAACAAAGGTGCTGAACCAGTTCTCCAGGAACGATATCGGATTACGGCCTTAAATGCCTTTAGGCAGTGCAAGGATTCAGACATTGCTTCTTCTGGAGCGGCCCTCTGTGTCGTCTGCCAGCTCCTCTGCAAGTCTTGGATGAAATGCTGATTGGTTATAGGGAGGTTAGTGTCTTTCTCCCTCTGCCACCCTTTCTTCTATTTTTCAGTGGTCTTCCCTGAGGAACCCCCTCTCCGCCATGAGGGAGCCCAGTTTTGACTTCATTGAGACACATGAGCTATCTCTGCCATAACAGTATCCAACTTATCTGCTGCTGGGGTGCTATATGATGCATGCCGTATGGGGTCAGGAGAGGAGGTGATGCGTGGTGGGCAATACAGGGATATCAAGTTCACCACACAGGCAGACAGAGGTTGGGTGTGCCTTGCTCCGTGAGGCAGGACAATGAGAGTGCATTCCAGCTTCACTGTGGAAATAGGAATGGTGGCCCCACAAGCCAATGACTGTGCCTGTTGTCAACTCAACGCCTCCCTTGGGCAGGTACAACAAACCGCTGTGGGTCGTCACCAGCACAGCACCAGATGTCAGTGGGTAGATTTGGGGCCCCCTCCTGCATATGGAGTCCACAAAGGGAATGGGGTCACCCTCGAGGCTGTAAGAAGGTGCCTCAATCAGTAGAGGGAGGCCCCTGATGTGTCCAAAGGGAGGGGGGTGGCCAGTCCCCCTCCAGTTTTGAAGCAGAGTTAGTCAGTTGGGGAGCAGAGGCTTCGCCACCTCACAGCCATGGGATCTCCATGCAGCTGCTCGTGGCCCTCCCCATCGCAGGGCCCTCAGCTCTGCTGCTCAGTATGTACGGGGTAGAGAAAAGCTCCTCTCCTGCTCCAGAGCTCCCTGGCTGACAGCTGCATACCTTGCAGGGACTGCAAAAATGAAGTGAAAAGTGTCTAGGCCACCCACTGCTTACAAGCCTTAAAAAGAGGAGTGGGGGCGAAGGCCTGTCGTTAGTACCGAAGGCTCACTGGCCGCAGTGCTACTGGTAGGCAATGTCCTAGCTGCTCCCTGGCCCAATCTGGTGCTTCAACCCTCAAGCAGGTGATCCATGCCCCCACAACTGATGCTGCTGTGTGTCTAGTCTCTGGCTGCTGCAGCATAGGCTGACCCAGGCGGGTCTTATGTGGCTGGTGAGGCACCGCCAGGCCAGGCATCATCCGCAGCCCCCAGGACCACCCCTCATATTTTCCATGCAGCCCTCGGTGCCCCGTTATCCAGCTCCCTGTCTCTGTGCCAGGGTCACCCTGAGCTCAGAGACCTCTGGCAGCAGTGCCGGTAGGGCACAGCGGTGTAGGCAGTTAGTGGTGGACACCCTGCCAGCTTCACAGGCAGGCCCGGTTCCAGGAATTTATGTATGGATGGGCCAAGGGTGCGTTTCGGTGGGCCAATGTGTGACCAATTTTTGTCAATTGTGGAGGTAGCCTTCAGTCTGAGCTCTGGTGCCACTGTACCTGCTGCATCTTTGGCAGGTAAACCCCTGTCTCCTCTTCCCCAACTCACCTCCCCACTGCAGCTTGTCTCAGACATGAGCTAAGATCACCATCGGGCTGTTTTCTTTTTACAGGCATGCCCAGAGTTTTGTCTCAGACAGCAGAAAAATAGGCAAACTCATCTAAAGGTGGTATTTTTCTCCCTATTAGTACACAAGTAAAACAGCTATTATTAAAACAATGCACTATAAAATGTATTCTAGAGATTTCTCACTATCCCCTGACGGATAATTAAAGTAAATAAAATTGAAACAAAAAAATCACATTTGCCAACATGGAGGAAGCACTTAACAGGTGCCTTCTCTGCGTCCTCTTTTGCTGTTATTGGGAGGGCCAAAGGTCATGTTTGTGTGGGCCTGGCCCACCTTGCCCACCCTCTAGAACCGGGCCTGTTCACGGGAGACCTGCGGCCCGGTCACTCCACAGGCCTTGGCGGACGGCAAGAGTAAGGTTGGCCCAAGTCTGCCACAGTGCGGCCCAGGCCATTGGGTAGCAGCCTTGATTGTTGGTGGTGGCTGCCGGATTAAACCAGGCATGCAACAGCTCCAAAGGATCCCCTTGGAGAGCCAGCAGAACATTCGGGCAGCTCCTGGACAGCTGCCGAACCCAGCCCAAAAATGGCGCGCTATTTCGGTGACGATACGGAGCTCTAGCTTGGAGCAGCTGCCGTTTTGGCCAATCTGACCACACCCTGAGTACTTACCTGTTATAAAAACCCATCTTCTGTTATCTGATACTCACTGTTCATCTGTTTGCTCTTTTGAATGTGAGTTATATGGTGCGACTGTGCCATTCTGTATCTGAGAGTCCAGTCCAGGTCTTTTAGGAACAGTACTGCTTGAAATGATTCTCTGCATATCTCTGTCTCTCTCCCACGCTCTCTTACTAATCCCACACCTCTTCTTCCCCTCTCACAAAACAGATATTCCCTACTTTCCTGGTGTGTGATACAGGTAAGACTAGCTAAAAGGGAAAAAAAACAGGATTAACCTCATTGACCTTCAACCTGAGTTGCAAAGGGTGTGACGGATTACAGGACCAATAATATGGATACTGAGGTTAATCCCTTACAGGTTATGGCACAAACGATTAATAAAATACAGGGGGGGCTACAAACAGCTTGTTTTTGTTAGAAAATCTTAACCAATGATTGGGTGAAAGCATGCCCAACACACCTAAAGCTGAAATTCCACCCCATATAGGGCCTAGCATTATCTCAAGTAACTCAGACACAGTTGGTTGAAATTCCATACCAGAATTTCTTCATTCCCCTTTTGCTACAACAGCTATAGCTGCCCCTGAGAAAAACTTCCGGATACCCTCAGAACTTTCAGTCTTTTATGGGACTATCTAATCTATACTTTTTGGCCAAACCACAGTGATATTTATGCTTTCCTATGTGAACAAAGATGCATTATCGCGGGAGATACTGAACTAAAGGCCTTGGTTTTTTAACGTTCAAACAGTTGTACTGTAATTTATGGCTATTTTTGGTTGTAAGCAGATGTGACTAGCTGCTCATTCTGGACTAATGACACTTTGACAAGGGGTATTATTGCACACATCAGTCAGTACCGTAGTTAGTGGCTGAGAAATCCTGGACTGATGAATTTTCTGCTTTCCCATTTTACTAGGATCTCAGAGGAAAATTAAAAGAGGTGTTGTCTCTGATAGTGAACCATCTTACCATATCAGCAGCTCCGATAGATTTAATGTTACAAATTGATGCACAGAAAAGACAAAGATGCCAAGAAAGAACCTTCTATCCCAATAAAGTACTTGGTAAAAGCACTGTGGAAGATGCTAAAAACTCTGCAAAGTTTCTAAAGATCCGATGAAAGTTGATTATGTTAAAAATAAATTGCAGCACATCGGTGGTGGGGGGACACTCCATCCTAACAAGCATTTAATGCCAAATAGTAAGCAGAGCAATAGATAATCCAAATAAATTATCATTTCAGATGGCAAGTACTCCCACTAAAAAAGAATCAGTTAGAGCCTTGTGCTAAAATACATGTAATTTAGGACAGTTCATATATGTTTTCGCTCTCTGCTAGTCTATGGAACCTAATCACGTGACAAAAACTTTACTTTCAATAAAAAACTATCTCATGAGCAGGTACCTGGATCTTTTCTTGGAGGAGGTCAAGACATCCTTGAGGAGAAGATATCATTCATGAACACAATATTGAGTTCAGTATTCTTTTAAAATCTGGCTTCCAATTACCAGTAATAGAA
Source organism: Pleurodeles waltl (assembly GCF_031143425.1). Taxonomy (NCBI): domain Eukaryota; kingdom Metazoa; phylum Chordata; class Amphibia; order Caudata; family Salamandridae; genus Pleurodeles; species Pleurodeles waltl. The sequence continues at coordinate 543,771,297 of NC_090440.1, read as the reverse complement.
ACAATGTTACACTTAGGAGAACTGCGTAAATGTACTACTCTTAGTAAAATAGCTTTTAAGCCCATTAGAGCCATGAAAGCATAAACGAGGCTGAAGATCCATCAGATTAATAGGTAACATCCATATTTGATTATGAAATATACAATAAGTTGAAGTATGTAGGAATATACTCTTGTCTCACAACTGCACCATTTGCTGGTCGGAAAATCTCTCTTCAACAGTTCAAGAGAAAAGAGACTCATCACTTCTATTTTTAATATCTTGATTATCGTGAAAGTATTAGCAGTGCCTTTATTTTTGTAAAAGAGTAGTATTATGCACATTAGTAATTTTATTGGTATGTATATTGCAACCACAATGAAAATGATTGCTACAATTGATTCAAACATTTTAATTCTCCAGATTACTAACACTCCTCCCAGCCATGTCCAGATACTGTTGGGACTTAGATCTGGCCTACTTTGTATCTTGTGTAATTTCCTGGTACTTTCCTTAATGATTTCTATCTGCTTATGTATGCTAAAGGAAGTGTTGGGAAGATGGGTGCAACGCTCACTAACTACAATAGCAAACCCCGTCTTTGACTGCTAAAAGGTAATCTAATGCCATTCTATTTTGAATTATAATCTCAGCATGGGGGTTCTAGTTGGTCTGTCACTTATCCTAAAGTTATTGTGGTAGCAATGTCTTCTAAGAGTTCTACATTTCTTATTATTTCAATCAAAGGAACAGCCATGTTGTACATGGGGAATTGAGGCAGAAAAAAAGACTCAAAGTTGAAACAGCTTGCCTACCCCTCGTTCGCTCTAAAGGATGATCAGAATGTCTCATATCGGAAACAATGTATCCTGGATTACAAGTCCCAACTCGATCACATTTTGTACATGGGAATTCATGTACAAAAAAGTCTGGTAGTAGTTGAAACAGCCTACCTATCACTCCTTCATTCTAAAGGATGATCAAAGTGTCTCATTTTGGGAACAATGTATCCTGGATAACAAATCCCCAGTGTAATCGTAGGCTTCTTATCTGCAAATAAAACAGCATGCTGGGGGTGCTCGTGAACCAACAGTCCATAAGGAAAGTGGTACTTGAAAGTAGGTGATTCAAAATTAATTCTCTGTAGTTTACTCACATTTAATATGCCCCACAGAAATGCTAGAGATATATCTGCTTCTCTGTGTTTGCAAACAAATCCCTGCTCAGTCATTAAAAGATAAGTAAAATCTGGCATGCTCTGGTTCAAAGTATTGTTTAACTTTTCAAGACCTAAATAGGAAGTAGAGGAGATGACCACACACTCTGGCCGTTGGTGTCCATAATAGACAAGATGAAGGCAATTGCCATTATAAGTTGTGGGAACACCAATTAAAGGAATGCTACCCTTCACCCTCCTCAACAGGTATGTGCATGCAAACCCAGCAAGAGGGAAAATTAATTGCCTGTCTATACTTTTTCAAAATCAACACATAGGAGTTACCCATATAGGCCGAGCAGTGGCTGTGGACAAGGACATGTTCATTACAGTTCTACCTCAGAATAGTTCTACATTTTGCAGCAAGGGTTTATCACACAACCAGCCAGATGCTCGGAGCAGTGGAAAAGATAGTAGGCCAGACCCATAAAGGGACAACTTACATTGGACGGAGATAGTAACAATGAGAAGCTGCAAGTGCAGCATTTTGTAATGGTAGGAAAGCAGGCTGAGAAGGTGGACACAAGACACTTGACCCTTTGGCAGATAACTAAGCCACATCAGTAATGGTGCTGGCAGGGTATTCAGGGCCAGGCACAGGTTGAGAAGCAAAAGCAGGCTCGCCATTTTCTCTAGGAGAGGCAACTTGCTTGCAGTGAAATAAGTGATATCACATTGCCAAACCATGACATTTGACAGCTGTGTTTGTGATGAGTAGGATCTGATAGGGTGCACACAAGCGAGGCCACAGTGTGGTCTTCCTCTGGTGCACACATATGTACACCCTGTCACAGAGCTAGAGGGAGTGGCAGGCATTGATCAGTCACTCAGGTAAGATTGCTTGCACCTGAGAATGGAAACTGTTAAGACATTTTAGAAGCTTTTTGCAATATTGTTAAACTTTAACATCCTTCAAGTGTAAATTGTACTTGGCAGTAAAGATGGGGGATTGGAGGGTAACAGCATAAGTTGGCAAGTGATTATTTCATATGGCTCTTATCTTCTGGGAACAAATCGCTCTTGGGGCCCATAATGCTAATGGCAGGTCATCAGGCTGTTTTAACTGTCTCCAAGTATATCTTTGTTAACTTGTTTTGGAGGGTACAGTTATACTCCTTTCTACCTTACCTGCTGACTCTATGTGATATACATACTGGAAACACTGGGTTACCCCTAAAGCCTTGCAAACTGCCTGTATTTTTGCAGACAAGTGTGTCCAGTGGTCAATTGTTACCTGGTATGGTACTCCAAACTGAGGGATAAAGTCTCTAAGTAACCATTTCACTACTGAAAGGGCATCTGCATGGGCACAACGTTTTGCTTCCACCCAAACCGTCAATCAGTCATCCGGATTCATATAGAATGCTAATCACCCACAGGGTATATAGGCACTGGGTCCAGGCTGCTCGTGGTCTCAGTCGAAGAGCCAGATCTTGAGTCCTTTACTATATTCTTGAAGGGAGGGGAAGGGCCTCAAGTGTGTGGGGAGCCTTTCTGGGATTTTGCTGCGAGGTAGGAGAAGGAATGGCTTCCACTGTTGCTGCGACAAATGTGGGGGGGTGTCCGCGAGGGAGAGAAAGGTGGAGCGCAGGTGTCTAAAGGGTCGGTGGAAGTTTAGGCAGTGGTTGAGGTATTCTGATCCTTGGTTGTGCAGGGCTTTGTAGGCATGCATCAGCATCTTGAATTGCCATCTCTTGTGTACAGAGAGCCACTGGAGCTTCCTCAGGTGAGGGGTGATGTGTGTCTGCCTGGGAAGGTCAAGAATGAGTCTGGCTGCCGAATTCGGGATGGTCTGAAGTCTCGACTGGAGGTGTAATGAGATTCCAGCATAGAGGGTGTTGCCATAGTCCGTTTGGCTGGTGATGAGGGCATGGGTTTTGGTTCATCTGGTGGATACAGGAAGCCATTTGAAGATCTTACGGAGCATGTGGAGGGTGAAGTAGCAGGTGGAGGAGACTGCATTGATCTGGTTCCCATGGTGAGTACGCTGTCCAGAATGATTCCGAGTTTCCGGGCTTGGTCTGTGTGAGTGGGGTCTCAGGTCAGCGGGCTACCAGGAGTTGTCCCATGGCGAGGTGTTGTTACTGAAGATAGGTACTTCTGTCTTGTCTGAGTTGAGCTTAAGGCACTTGTCTTGCATCCAGGTAGCTATGCTGGTCATGCAGGGGTGGAAGTTTTCTTTAGAGGAGAAGAGGTTTTCGGAGAGTGATAGGACAAGAATGGATGTTGTCCGCATAGGTGATGATGTTCAGTCCATGGTCTGTAATGATCTTGAAGGGGGGTTGGGAGTACACTACCTAACATTCCAGCACAGTTCGCCCCTTTGCAAACTGGTAAATGCAGTTCACAATTAGTGCTTACTTCAAAATTAGCTGTAGTTTTCCACCACAATTGGTGCTGACATTGCTGTATATCTCTAGACACGTGTTTCTAGGTTTAGCCCTTCATCAGCAGACAGCAGAAGTAATAGAGAGCAAAGAAAATTCATCTATGGTTGCTGGAAATGCTGCCAAATTCCTCTCAAGTCACAGTACCACTCACAGGCACACAGGTGTAGCTCCAAAGCTTGTCAGCTTGCTGGCTCGAGAAGTCTGTTAAACAGAAGGGGGGGTTGGGAGCACACTGCCTCACAACCCAGCACAGTTTGCCCCTTTGCATCTTAGTAAATGCAGTTCACAATTAATGCTTACTTCAAAATTAGCTTTAGTTTTTCACCAAAATTGGTGCAGACATTGCTCTATATCTCTAGACATGTGTTTCTGATGATGAGCTTTGATTGATGCACCTGTGTGCCAGTGGGTGGTATTGAGACCGGAGAGGACTTTGGCAACATTTCCAGCAACCCCAGAGAAAAGCCTGCTGCTCTCTACTGATGAAGAGCTAAACCCAGAAACACGTTTCTAGAGATATACAGCACTAACTTCACCCACTAAGGTAAAAAACTACAGACTACAAATGAAGTAGGCACAAATGTGTACTGCATTTACCATAATGCAATGGGGCAAACTGCATGCTGGAGTCTGAGGCAGTGTGCTCCTAATTGTTTCCTGTTTAAGAAGGCTCCCCTGAGCCAGTAAGCTGACGAGCTTTGGTCAATGCACCTGTGTGCCAGTGAGTGGTACTGAGACCTGAGAGGACTTTTGGCAGCATTTCCAGCAATCCTAGAGAAAAGCCTGCTGCTCTCTACTGATGAAGGGCTAAACCTGGAAACACATGTCTAGTGATAGACAACACTAGCTGCTCCCACTCAGATGAAAAACTACAGACTACAAATGAAGTAAATACGACATGTACTGCATTTACCATAATGCAATGGGGCAACATGTATGCTGAAGTGTGAGGCAGTGGGTTCCCAAGTGTTTCCTCTTATGGAGGGATGCCACAGATGGTGTTTTTCTGCTCTGAGGTGAAGGGAGGGATGTGGACCCTCTAGGTTCTTCTGGAAAGGAAGGATGCGATCCATTTGAGGGCATTTTCTTGGATGCCGATCTGTTGGAGTCTCTTGACTAGGATGTGATGGGAGACGGTGTTGAAAGCTGCAGAGAGATTGAGGAGATTAAGGACAGCTGAATCTTCTTTGTCCAGGATGATTCTGATGTTGTCTGCGGCAGCAATCAGGGCAGTTTCTGTACTGTGGTTGGAGCGGAATCTGGATAGGGAAGGGTCCAGAAGGTGATTGTTCTCCAGGTATTCAGTGAGTTGCTGGTTAATGGCCTTTCAAGGACTTTTGTGGGAAAGGGGAGCATGGAGCTTGGTTAATAGTTTTTTAGCTTGTTAGGGTAGGCCGATGGTTACTTAAGGAGGGGTTTGATCTTGGCGTGTTTTCAGTCATTCAGGAAGATGGCTGAAGTGATGGACTTGTTGAAGAAGTCTGTGATCTTGTTGCTGATAGTGCTTGGTCTGGTCGGTGGGCTCCTTGATAGTAGGCCACCTACGTTCCAGTTGTTTGCAGTTGCATTTGGTGGTTCTCAGTTCTGGGGTGTACTAGCTGGCTTCTTTGGAGGGTCTAATGAATTTAGAGGATTTGCTGGGGGTGACTCTGACGGCGATGTTTGAGATCCAGGTTATGACATTTTTGGCGTCTTGCTCTATGTTCCGAGAGGTGTCTGGGGGTGGGAAGGGGATACTTTGTTGCAGCTGCAGTGGGAGTTGCTGGTTGGTCTGGGGGTGTGGTGTAGGTGAAGTGGACGATTACGTTGTCTGTCCAGGTGAGCTCGGTGGTGTGGCTGTATTTGACTCTGTTGCTGGTGATGAAGATGGGGGTCTAGCTTGTGTCCAGCGATGTGCGTGGGGTTGGTGACAGTCTGAGTTAGGCTGATGTTGTTCATGTTGTCCAGAAGGTTGACAATGTTGGCTTTGTTAAGTTCTTAGAGGTGGAAGTTGAGGTCGCTGAGGAAAATGTAGTGTTTGGTGTTCATGGCTTTGTGGGTGATGAAATCGGGGATGGCATTGCAAAAGTCCTGACGGGGCCTGGGGGTCTGTAGGTCAGGATGCCTTTGATGGTGGTTCTGCCGTCAATTCTGAGCCGGAAGTTGAGGTGTTCCATGATTGAGGTGTAGTCGTCTGTGGTGGTGGTGTAGCAGATGGATTTCTTGTGGATGATGGCGATACCACCTCCGAGTGTGTCTATGGAGCTGCAGTGTACGCTCTTGTAGCTGGGGGGCATGGCCATGTTGATGTCAGGTGCGGTGGTAGGGATGAGCCAGGTCTCAGTGAGGAAGACGATGTCTGGGGTGAGGGTGGTGATGGTGTCCCATATCTCGATTGCGTGCTTGCAGATGGATCTGGCGTTGAGCAGGAGGCAGTGGAGTTGTCGGGCACAGTTATTGCCAGAGGGGTGCGGTGGTAGGGTGCACTGGAGTGTTAGTGCGACAGCTGCACCAGGTAAAGGGACCAGCTGTAAAGCACTGGGAGGTGCAGCAGCAGTTCTTGCTGCTGGGTTTGCAGTTCATGGTGCTGCACTCGGCTCCGGAGTAGCGGTTGATAGTGGGAGATCCAAGGTACCTGGCGCTCGCCACGGTCCAGGCACAGACAGGCGCAGACAGGCTTGCCTTTGGTGTGCCTTTGGTGCACTGATGGCGCGGCTGTGCTGCGGCCTCCATTAAGTGGGTCTAAGCAGGGCTGCAGGGGAGGCAGTAAACTATGTGTGGCGAGTCTCACTGGACAGAGAGGGCACAGACAGCGCAGATGATCACCAAACAAATCAAACCACCATGTGGACGAAATGTGCACAAAGGAAATGCTTCACAACAGAGACACTGGCACACAAGCACGTTACAAATTAAACCACCAAGTGGGCAAAATGTGCAAAAAGGAAATAAGTCCCAATAGACACTGGCACACAAGCACAAGAGTGCAGAAACGGGCACCAAAGAGCGGACAATCATGCAATAGATACAGTTCTAGGTGGGGCACTAGCACACAGCACAATGTGTACAGGACAACAAAAGTCCTGAAAAGAGGATCAGATTCACTAGGGAGACTAAGTGCTAAGAGGAGTAGTGATAGGGAGATGGTGTAGGGGCCTGCTCAATGGGATCCTGAGAACATGCACACAATAACTAGGACGTAAATTATAACTTGCAAATCTTAGTGTTTGGATAAAGTCCATTAAGACGTGTACAAAAGGGCGGACTTAATTACTTTTCCGACATTGTGTGACAGACAGATGGCACAGGACTTGCAATAGGTCTGGGCTGTGATAGAAAAGAAGGGAACGTACCAATGAGTTGTTGCTGCATGAATCATGCCATCCCTACTTACATGGGCTACTCCAGGATACAGCCTGGTGAGCTTGGGGAGTTGACATTTTCGTGTGACTACATACACAATGCTATCTCTCCACACCCTTTGACATTTCTGCTTGGTCCGGGGTTGTTTTTTCACTTTTGGAAGCTTGTTTCTGAAATTGAGTCAAGTCCTTTAGATTGCTTTATTCTTTCTTTACTCTTGTTTTATTTTGCCTCGATCCTATATTATGAAAACCTTTTTAAAAACCTTATCTCTAAAGCTGCAGTTCCTCAGTCCACAGCAACTTCTTGGTAGCTGATTGAGCAGAGGGAACTGCTACTTTCACTCATTTCCTGTGACTGCTTGTGAAGCAGGTCGGCGGTCTTGCCGGGCTTACAAATACGAGGCGCATGTGAAGTTGTAGTTAGTCTTGACTCACTTAACAAGTTCTAATCAAATATATTTGCATAGTTTGTGTGTTATACAAATTATGCTAAATAGAATTAAGAAGATTGAGTGGTGAAGCTTAAGATGCATGTACATTTTGGGTCATGTTAGAAAATGAGAGTGTAGGAAACTGGGTTACTGGTTTCTGGGTGGTGAAACTCTTCTCAAGCAGCAACCACAATTCTTGTTAGAGTTAAACTCAAGCAAACCCCAAATTAACCTGTGCTAGCTTGGCAGAAAAGCAGTCAGGCTCAACTTAGAGGCAATATCTAAAATATTTAGATAGAAAAGTTTATTGCACAATTATCACAATTATTTCAAATCATTGCAGTATAGTACAGGTTAAAATTAATTCTAAACATTTTAAATGCAAGCAATGTATGTACAGTGGCACAGGGGGTTGCATCCTCTCCTTTAGCTGCATTATTTGGTGGCTATTACTTTCTCTTGTGTTTTTAACTCGTATTCTGCCATTGTCAGAAATTTCACAAAACGGCAGATCAGTCTGGTGTCCTTTGGATTGAAGCAAGCTAGTATTGCTGGTCTGCATGATCAAACACCCCACTCTATGAGCGCTTGGGACAGTAAGAACCTCTGGCTATGCATCACTTTTTTGCTGGTGCAAACCAAAAGGATTAAGGCCCTCATTACAGGGCTGTTTCGCCGATTGTACCGCCAACAGGATGGCAGTACAATTTTGCCAATTCCCGCCACGGTCGTCCCGGCGGTTGTAGTCCGCCAGGGCAGCGCTGCCCAGGGGATTACGAGTCCCCTTCCCGCCAGTCTTTCCATGGCAGTAGGAACCACCATGGAAAGGCTGGCGGGAAAGGGAGGCGCGGGGCCCCTGGGGGCCCCTGCACTGCCCATGCACAGCCCCACACTGAAAAGCGCGATGGGTGCAGCTGCGCCCATCGCACGGCCGCAACACCACCAGCTCCATTAGGAGCCGGCTCCCATGTTGCGTCCGACATCCCCACTGGGCCGGCGGGCGGATACTCTGTTTCCGCCCCCCAGGCCCAGCGGGGATGTCAGAATGGACACAGCGGGAGTGCGGCCGCACAGCGGTTACACCTTGGCGGGCGGCAGTTGCCTCCCGCCAAGGTTGTAATGAGGCCCTAAGTCTTCTCCTTGTCCCGCAAAGCCTACATGGCGCATTCTCTGGTGACCTTAGCCAAACTGGTTTGTAGTCTAGTAAGGGGAGGTTTCCAAATCTGTATCCCATGAATATTTGTTTGAAATGAGTTGAGAAACCTGCTTCCAGATGTGGTTGCAGTGCTAATGTTTAATATTTCTGAATTAATATCCAAAGTGACGACGCTTGGCGAAGGTAATCTTGTCTCCAATGAGTGATTAGAGGCCCAATGTATGACCTGATTTTGGAGAGATCCCAGACAATTGTCAAGAACCAATTTAGCTCTGGTCCCATTTCTTTGCCATGTGATGTGCCGCAAGGCTCGACTTTGAGCCCAACCCTTTTTAATCTTTATGTCTTACCTCTGGCCAATCTGATACAGTCCGTTGGTCTGCAGGCCTTATCCTATGCAGATGACACACAAATAAAAGCATCCATCACTAAGGATGTCAAGACTACTGCTGCCAGTTTTAAGAACTGTATGCAGGAAGTTGCATCTTGGATGAGCACTCACTAGCTTAAACTAAATGGGAATGAGACTGAGGTTCAAATGTTTGGTAATCAACTCTCTATCTGGAACAATTCCTGGTGGCCTGACACTTTAGGGGTGTTACCTACTTTGGTATACTCTGCCAAAAATCTTGAAGTACTTGTTGATACTGAATTATCAAATCATTCCAGTATAGTACAGTTAAAAAATTTAAATGCAAGCAATGTATGTACAGTGGCACAGGGGGTTGCATCCTCTCCTTTAGCTGCATTATTTGGTGGCTATTACTTTCTCTTGTGTTTTTAACTCGTATTCTGCCTTTGTCAGAAATTCCACAAAACAGCAGATCAGTCTGGTGTCCTTTGGATTGAAGCAAGCTAGTATTGCTGGTCTGCATGATCAAACACCCCACTCTAAGAGCGCTTGGGACAGTAAGAACCTCTGGCTATGCATCACTTTTTTGCTGGTGCAAACCAAAAGGATTAAGGCCCTCATTACAACTCTGAGTTGCATGGTATCCACATGTTTTTGGATTGTTAAGAAAGGTGTTCCCCTTCTTTCTGATGAAAGTTCGCAAGCAGGTAGTGCTTGCCTTGATTTCCTCTAGAATAGACTAATGTAATGCTCTTTACTTGGGGATCAATAAAAAAGCAACTGCTGCGGCATGGCCAGGCGAGCCATTATGGCATTTGCAATCTGAGGGAGCTCCCGCTCCTCCTTATCGTCAGACGATCCTGCCTGATAGTGGATCGCCCCCCCAAGATATATGAGTGGTGGTGTCCTGGGGTGACTGGGAGGCCTGCTGAGTCTGGCAGCGGGCCAGATTGGCTGCAGGAGCACACGTGGGGAGATGCATCCGGCGCCGGCCTGGTAGGCCTTGATTCGGCGGCCTAGGATATCCCGGCCTTGTGGAGTGCTTGGACCGACGCAGGAGGGCAACCAGGCGGACCGGAGCTGGAGGGTGCTGCGGTCAGACAACTGGAGACAGAGCCCTGAGGTGAGCTGTGACTGGGCGTCGGCTGGGGTGGCGATGCACGTGGTGAGGGGGTCTGGGGCCTGGAGGACTTGAAAGGGTGAGGGCCCCGTCGACAGGTGAGTGAGGAGGAAGGTGGCATTGCGGCCCGGCGGTGGCGGTCGGAGGCCTCGAGCCGCCACCGCCGCTCGGCACTACCTTGGTGGCTTACTTCCCCCCTCCCCAACCCTGGCTAGAATGATCTGTGTCTGCCCCGGCGGAGATCGTGGCTGCTGACAGGTGTGCCCCTGCTGTAGTCTGGGGCGTGGCATGGTGGAGGCAAGTGTGCCCCCCTGGGGACACCTGGGGGGAGCCTTGAGTCTGGTGATCCAGAGGCCAGCGCCAAGGTGGGCTGCATGGGGGCATGGAGGAGGGACCCCTTCTCCTGGTGCCCCGCTTGCCAGCAAAGACAAACTGAGGAGGGCCACGCATCGCTGGGGGGGCACCGGAGAGGTGGCCTGTGAGGGGCCTGTGCGGCCTGGCTGGCTGCTGCCTTGGTTGGCCACAGCACAGTCTGAGGAGCCCAGGGGGGCGACCAACAATCTACTCCCACACTGGATGATCTTGGTCTGGGGGGTGACCAGTGCCCCCCAGAAACATGCATGGGCTCCATGGATGCGCGGGGAGCAGCGATCCCTTCCCCGGTGGAAACGAGCAGTCCTATGGAGGACTGGGGTGGCTGGACTGGGCTCGCCGCGTGACTTCGCTGGTGGTCATGGGGGCCCTGGAGTCAGCGCTGTGTCGTGGCCCGGGCCTGCAGTGAGGTGAAGCCCGTCTCTGATAGTGAGGTGCCATCACGAAGGTCAAGATGGGGCCGGACAGGGCCTTGATGGTCTGTGGGAGCGAGTCGATATAACTGGGGGGTAGTTGGCGCACTGCCCGTGTATCCACAGAGGTCTCTCCAGTTGCACCTTGCACTCACCAATTCTAAGGTGAGATAAGTCTACTGTGTACCTCCCCATCTAAGCGGGATATGCTGCGGACTGGTGCAAGAGGGTTGCTGAACTGAGTGCTAGCGCAGTCCTGGGCCTCCAGGGTCCTTGGCTCTGCTCCTAAGAGGGCATGTTCTTTTTGAGAGGGGGGATAGTCAAACAGGTGTACCCCAAAAATGGGTCAGGACAAACCCCACCAGCCTAAGGCAGGACAAACTAAAATGAATTAGTACACAGCACCCAGGGATTCCGGCACCGGCCAGGTATCAGGTGTGACAAAGGAGGCAGATGGGACCCCCCCCCCCCCTCCACAGGACATGGCAATGCTTCTGAAGGCAATCCAAGACTCAAACAAGGCGGTGGAGACCAAGGTGGATGGGGTCCGCGTGGACCTCTACCTGGTGCGTCAGGATTTGCGGCGAGTGGCTGAAAGGGTGACTGAGACTGAAACTAGAATTTCTACAGTGGAGGACGAGGTGACTACCCTTCAGACAAAAGTCTCTCAGTTCACCTCAAAGGTGGCCGGCCTGGAGGAGAGGGCCGAGGACGCTGAGAATTGGTTGTGGAGAAACAATCTTCACCTGGTGGGGCTGCCAGAGGAAATAACAGGAAGCAGAATGAAAGACCTTATGGAAACCTGGTTCTGATCATGGGTCCCTGAGGGCAAGCTCTTGAGTTGCTTTCTGGTGGAGAGGGCGCAAAGGGCACTCGCCAGACGGCCTCCGCTGGGGGCTCCTCCCCAGCCAGTGGTGATCCGACTCTTCAACTACAGAGACCGTGATACTATTCTGCGGGAAGCTCGCTCCCAAAGGGAGATAGGCTATTCTAATTCCAAAATTCTGATTTTCCTTGACTTTAGGAATTTAAGCAGAACCTACAGGCGCTGAACATATGCTATATGCTCTTCTTTCCAGCTAAGTTGAAGGTGATCTATGGTAATTCTTCCTTGTTCATTGAAAACCGCAGCCGGCATGGGAGTGGACGATGGAGCTGCATCCCAGGAGTGGCTTGGTGGCAGATCTTGTGAGCGGTGCCGATGCTCAGCCTCTGAGGTCTAGTGTGGTGGCTCGTGAGCGCCGACGGAGGTCCAAGCGGAGGTGTCCCCGGCATGGTGACGGAAGAGACGCCTCGACGAGCCCAGCCCGGGACTGGATCTGCTGCGGGCAGAAACCTGTGACAATTCTTTGTCGGACACTCCGGCCATCTTCAACTCTGATGAGTATCCTCCTTGATTGGTGCCGGGATGCTGCCCTCAATCATGGGACTGTGAATGCCACTGTAACAAGTACTGTAGTATGTTTGGACAGAAGTGCAATGGCATTGGGTCCTCTCCTCCTGAGAGAGCCGGGGGATAAGATTGTGTTGTTGCTCAAGGGTGGGGCTGTAAGTGCGAGGTAATGCCTCTCCATGTATGTTTAGTACTACTGTAATTGAAGCTGTCAGGCGGATTATCCATACATGAGTGGGGGTATCCAGATGTAGATCGCCTAACACCTGCACGATTTACCTTAAGTTAGGATGTTCGAGGGGGCAACAGATGCTTCTTGGGTGGAAGTGTTGGGTGAGAGGGAGTTGGGGGGGGAGAGTATTGTTTTTCTTAGTACAGTAGTTAATATTGCTTGCTGTTTTCAAGTTTACATGCAGATTTTGTGCACCATAGATGTTCCACACAATTATGTCCTGACACACGCCATATACTGGGCGATGGAGTGAAAGGATCTGGTTGTGCGGTCCATCAAACCCAGCATGCTGTCCTTTGCCTGTCAAGGTGCCCTGTGGGCAAGACACATATACTCTTGCACACACTATGATTTTGATCATTTCATGGAATGTTAATGGGTTCCTAGACCGCATTAAACAGACCGCAATACTTAGATACATCAGCAGACATGCCTCGGGGGTTGTCCTACTGTAAGAGACGCACCTACTGGGAACTTGTTGTTCCTTTTTGGGGCGCTTTGGATATGATAGGTTCTACCAATTGGGGTTTATGCGAGGGTCCCGGGGAGTGGCCCTGCTACTTCACAACTCACTACCACTAAATGTTACTAAGGTTCACAAGGATCCATTGAGGAGATATATTGGGGTAGAGGGTCAGATGGGGTGAACCAGTATAATTTGGTGTCCTGTTACGTTCCCCCACATCTGTTGCAGTCTCCCTGCGAGGCGATTTGATCGCTATTGGCGTTGCTTCCGGCTGGCTTCACATTGTTAGGGGGTGAGTTTAATGCAGTGCCGTACCCGCTTTGGGATGTTTCTGCGGAGCCCAGCTCCGCCCGACATGTCAATTCGACAAGCCTTAAGTGCTGGGAGGACTCATGGGGACTGTGTGATGTATGGTGGGTGTGCCTACACTCATTGGTCCACTGCCCATCACACTGAGGCCTAAATTGACTTTGTGTCGGTTCCGGCGATGGACGTAATGAATTTGAGGTCTGTTCGGATCCTTCCTAAGGGTATATCCTACCACGCCCCACTGTTTGCGGATTGGGGTGTTGTGCACCAGACATATCGACCGATCCGGAGACTCAATGCTTGGCATCTGGAGTCCCCAGAGTGCGCCAGTTTTGTAGAGAGGGAACTTGAGGCTTTCTTCTGATGCAATGTTGGCTCGGTGACCTCGGGCGACATTGTGGGCGGCCTATAGGCCAACAATGAGGGGCATCATTAAAAGCTATATTTGTGAGCAGGAGCGATGCCAGAGGGTGCACTGTGAACATCTTGAGGCTAAGATATTGGAGATGGAGGGGCGAGCTAGGCACTCGGATGCACCAGTAGTGCAACGCCAACTGGCCCTGGCACGGTCAGAACTACGCCAAATATCCCTTGAGGAGGCCAAACAATGTTGGCAAGAGTCGACTAGGAGAGTATATGAGATGAGTGATAAGTCATGTAAACTGCTTTATTGGTTGGTGATGCGTGGAGCAGTAGCTAGAGTAGTGCCTGTCATATGAGATAGAGAGGGAAACAACCAAGTGGAGTTGGCAGCGATTGCCCAGGCCTTTGTGGCCTACTACCAGGACCTATATGCTGGTGGAAGAGGGCTCCGTGATTGGGATCTTCCGGTACCAGCTCTCCCTTCTACTCTTGCCCAGGACTTAGACCAGCCCATGACAGCGGAGGAGGTGGATGCCGCCATTAGTCGGGGATGAACAGCCGGATACCCAATAGAATACTACAAAGGAATCCGTTCACTCTTGGTACCTCATCTCCTGACTTTTTATGGCGAGGCTCTGTGAACTTGATTGTGCTACAATCATTGTCCTGCCCAAGGAGGGGCAGGCTCCAGACCAGTGTGCATCATATCGGCCAATCTCCCTCATTAATGCTAACACAATGATATATGCCAAAGTACTGGCTATGCGTCTTACGCGTACGCTGACCCATCTCATTCACCCAGATCAATACTTTATGCCTGGCAGGAGCACGTGGCATTGTATCCGATGAGTTCAGGTGGCCCTATCTCGTGGCTCGTGCTCCAGTGGTCCCCTGGCCCTTCTCCTCATAGATTTCTGTAAGGCATTCGACACAATCTCATGAGAATACATGGAGGTAATTCTGGCATGTTTGGGGCTGGGACCATTGCTCCGCCGAATGATCCGTCTCCTGTATCAACACCCCATGGCCCAGGTTCGGGTAAACGGGATGCTCTACCAGACATTTCAAATTCAGCGGGGAATGTGCCAGGGTTGCCCCTTATCTCCACTGCTGTTCGCGTTAGCGATTGAGCCCCTGGCATGCTTGTTGCGGGGCGATCCTCTGATATGGGGCTGGAAATGGGGAGATGGAGTGTAGGACAAAGTGGTGCTGTATGCGGGCGACGTCCTGGTATTTCTTAGCGATCCACCCACGTCGGGCCACATATGCCTGGAACTACTGGAGAGGTTTGGGGAGGTGTCTGGGCTTCTGGTTAATGCCCAAAAATCAACATTGGTGGAGGTCGGGGGGATGCGGAGGGTCAACAGTGGTGTCCCCAATTCCCAGTGCAAAGAAACACGTTTAAATATTTGGGAGTCCACGTTTAACTTCTGCCTGACTTTGCGTGGGTACTAAAGTTTAGGGACTTGTCAGCGTGTCTGGACAGGGACCTGCAGCATCGGAGGAACCTCCCCTTAAGACCCATTGGGCGCACTGCCCTCCTCAAAATGATGTGGCTCCCCCGATACTTGTATGCCCTCACGAATTACCCGTACCAGATACCGAGGATGTGGTTCCGAGCTCTCACAGCAAAATTAACCAATTTCATTTGGAACGGAGGTCGGCATAAAGTAGCTTTTAACACTGAATGGAAGTGTCCGTATGAGGGGGGTATGGGAGTCCAAGATCTATATATCTAATATTTAACTGCCCAAGTGGTGTCTATAAACGACTGATTTGCGGGAGGTTGGGATGACCCGACTATAGCCCGCTTGATTCGAAACTGTTAACTGGGTGCCTAGGGAGGAAAGCAGTGTCCCAAGTTTATAAATCCCTACTTACAAACGCTCCAGATGAGCTTGACCACATGCGACAGAAGTGGGCACACTAGGTGGGGGAGATGGACGAAGACGACTGGCTGGAGGCAGTATTAGCTCCCTGGGAATTAGCCATCTCAGCCAGGCTGCGAATGGTGCAATTTATCTACCTCCACACATCTTACTTGACCCCAACAAAAATGTTGAGGATGTCCGGGGGAGTGGGGTCCGCCTGTGCTAGGTGTGGCCTCCTGGGGGTAAACTTCCTCCATGTGACTTGGAGCTGCCCCCAAAAAGAACCCTTTTGGGAGGGGGTTGGCAAGGAAATAGCAGAGGTTCTGGGGGGTCATATAGAGTTAAGCCCCAAGGTTGCATTACTGGAGTTATTGGAGGAATTGGGTGCCCCCTGTGCTGACCGAATATTTATAGGAGTTGCATACCTTGTCCCTAAGAGAGATATTGCTCGTAGGGGGAGGCTGCCTGCAGTTCCTTCATTGGCGGGTTGGAGGTCGGGGTTGATTGGTGTGCGCATCAAGAAAAAACGATCTATGCACCTCGAGGGTGCCGGGAAAAACATGATAAAATATGGGGGAAATGGTGGGCCTGCCACGATGTTTTATTGTACTGTAACACTGAATACTGGTGGTCCTGCTATGGATTGTGTCCTCTGCTATGCAACTGTAGTTTTGATGATGTCGTAGCTCAATTGTTTGTGCATTGTTTTCAAACCAAACGAAAATAATAAAAAATTTGGTTCTAAAAAAAAAAAACGCAAATGCCAAACTTCAGTTTGTACAGAATGCGGCCATAATGATACTTGACATTCCTAAACGTCTATCAGTCTGGGAGGAGGAGCTCCAATATGCACTGGCAACCTGTGAACAAGCGCATTTCCTTTAAGCCTTTATGCACTGTTCATAGAGCGATGCAAGATATTGGACCCAGAGCATTAACTAGAATGTTCCAGAGATACATTCCCACTAGACCTCTTTGGTCTGCTAATCACAATCTTGTTATTTCCAAATTTAGGAAGACCAGGTGGGGTGGGAGTGGTTGGTCTTTTTCTGTGGTTGCAGCAAAGCTGGAGAATTCTCTTCCGCGCGTTATTAGTGACCTACAGGAACACAATAGTTTCCAGAAAGCATTAAAGACCTGGCTCTTTACTTTGTGATTGGCGATACTTTCATTGATATGAGTTCTTCCTTCTTGGAGCTCCTCTCTTCCCTTGTTAGCACCTTGATGCCTTTGGGTAACTGTGTGCTTTGTAAATTGTTATCATTTAATTTCATTGCTTCAGAACATGAGAGAAATGCTTCAGCTCTAACACCCCGCTACTGCACCACACCTCCACTAACAATTGATTAGCTAAGAAACCGTTGACACTAACCCCTTTATCATCACACTTCCATGACACAGCACCACATTACCACAGTCTATCACTACTCAGTTCCACACTACCAACTTCTTCCACCAAATTGCCACCCTCAAAACCAAACCGCTATCCTTCCCACCACCCTACCATCCCAACACCAAACAACCATCTCACAAAACACAATACCACCCACTAATACCCTAACCACTCTATAGGATCATTCTATCTTCTGATATCATTGCACTGCTACCTGACTTTGTCATCTCACTGTGCAACCCTACCACCCTCAAACAGGACTACCAATCACAGACCTCTACTACCAATCCATAGAACACCACTACCATTAAAGTATAAGACTACTGTTCCAACACCGCCTTACTAGCCACATTAATACCCCAGGCACTTTACTAACTCTCCCACCCCAATACACTACTACCTTTAGTAACTTTCATTCTCCTAGACTGCTCTACTCTCTAATGCTACCAACCTTCAATAATGTATTATGACATCATTGAACCACACTCCCAACTCCTTCCCTTGCACTAGAACGCCATCATACCCAGCTGCACCTACAACCCTAATCCACACTACTGCCCCACATTAGCACATCACACCACCACTCTACTAGTATCCTGCACTACAGTTCCACTCACCAGAAGTGCGCTGCAGCCACTCATTACCACTCTCACCCCACTGCACCCATTAACACCCACTGAAAGGATCTTCTTCGCTAGAGTACATAAAACACATATCAGGATCTAGAACTGAAAATTCAGTTTGTATTGATCTGACAGTCTGTCAAAACTCCCACTGAAAGGCTGATTCATCTAGAGGAAACAATTGTCTTGTAAAATAAGAAATAGGTAAGCATTAGAGCATTATCACTGGAACCTTGTGCATTTGTATTCTTCACACTACTGGAAAATGGAAAAACATGCTCAAGGGTACCTTTTGGAAGGTTCTAATATTGTATACAGTGCATGTAAGCAAGAGCAATTAATGTAAGCCAACATTTTTCAGACATATGCTTGTAATCGTTTAGGCCATAAAATGAGCCACATGTGAGAAGTGCCATTACATTCACAAAGGCACTGCTGCTCAAACTTTTTTGGAAGAAAAAAAGCACATTCTCAGTGTATAAATGTGCATTGCAATCCCAGTTCACTATTAACGCTGTGAAAAGCAATTTACAATGTGCACGCCGTTGCAAGGCACAGTGGAATAGAATGCCAAAGGGGTGTTCTCTACATCCTTGAGATTTGAAGTCCAGCAGTCTGTAAGGTTTATAGACCTTCAAAAGCAGGTGGTAACCGTTTACAAAGTGTAAGTTAGAAGTGGGCGAGCCAAGAAATGATCGGAGAGCCAAGCCAGGGCTGAGACAATGGTCTAGCTTGGCCCTAAGAGCCATTGCACCTGAAAATAGATGACAGATAAATCATGCAACAAACATCATATAAAAATATGATAGATGGCCCAATTTGAATCGCGGAGTATGATTTGTACTCCACCTGGACAGAGTACTAATATTTCACATTCCCTGTGCATGTGTAGACTGCTGAAATCTTGAAATCTGGAGAAGCAGATATGCTCTGTCCTAGGCCTCTTCACATTGTGCCTCTTATAGCAGCATTGTGACCTCCGTTTCTTTAAAGGAAGATGGTTGCAGTGCTTGCACGCTGCAAATTTGAAGCTATGAATTAAGTCTGATGTCCCTTACGGGAATCTATCCAGGCTCTGTACAATGAGGATGATCCTGATTCCTCCCTCATGAATATTGGTGAGACAGTCCCTGTTCTCCTTAGTGAAAATGCCTCTTTGCCCTGTGCAAGATTAGTACTCCAGTCTCAAGGCAAAGTACTGGCCTGCTTGTAACACAGTGCATTTCTAAGTTAGTCAAAGAAATACTATGGTCATAGGATATGCAGAGTTAGGATAAGTAGAAGGGAAGTTTTACAGGGAGGATGAACTGCTTGGTCATTTAGTTATCTTTCATCATCTTTCACTCCCTCAGATAATGCCTGGAAATAACTATGCAAAGTTAGAATACCACTCAGGAAGGCCAGTTCGTTCATCAAACCCAAAATGTTATTCCTGAATTGAGAATTGACCTGAGATGGAATGAACCACAGAACTTGCATCTCTGCCCTCTAAAACTCCAGCTGCACTCCCATTTGTGCACCTAGGAAAAGGAATATGATGAGTTATTTGCCCCTTATTCTCCATTTCAAAACATTGAACTTGAAATCAGCTGCAATTTGCACATCCACTATTTTCTTCACCCCAAATTAAAGCACATTTGCAGGTGTGCATTTTACACCTGTGTTTTTGGGCTTCTTAGTGATTGGTATCTATGTGCTATAAATCTTTGATCCTGCAACGCACGTTTAGTTGACATTACAATAATGACTGCATCATTAGAATTGGTAATTATGGTAAGCAGCATAAATTCTTACATTAAATACTTAGGGACTTACTTAGGGTTTGGTGGAGCAGGGCGAGCACCACGAAGTGGTGGTCATCCTGCCTCACCAAACCCATGTCTTTCCTCCCCCATTTAGAGGTGGGGCAACTGTTGAGTTATCCTCAGAAGAGACTCCATCAACACAGCTGATAGTAACCCCTGATCAGGTAACAGGTCTGTTATAGGTTCACCGCCTCATAGTGATGATCACCCTGCCGTACTGAGGCTGGTGCAGCCTCACTGATTTTCCTCACCTGTGTCCGCCATGTGAAGTGAGAAACATCTATAATTGCCCCACCTCACATGGAGAACAGTCCCTGTGCATTTGGGATTCATTATTTTTCTTCAGAGAAAATAAACTCCTGCTTTGGTAGTTTGCTTTATCAATATAAAAAGGTTTGCTGAGTGGGAGCTTGAAACATTTTGCTTGCTGAGCAAACCAGCAGTTCTTTGAAAGGAGCTGTTAACACAGCTCAGAGATAAGATCTAGGCAGGTGTGGCTCTCCAAAAAGGGCATCCAGTTTTCAAGGTCTCACCTTGACTAGTGTGTCCACATCTGGAGGACTTATCCAGGTAATGTGTCTAGCTCTGGAGGCCACTTCTGGAGAATGCCTGTATTTATGGAGTTACATTTGGACATGTGTTAGAAATTGGGTCTCTAGTTGGCAGAGGTATGCACCCTGTCCAAATAGGAACCACAATCTTAGTCAGGGTAAGTCAAATACACACCCTAAATTAACCCGTGCTCACCCTCTGGTAGCTTGGCACAGAGCAGTCAGGCTTAACATAATAGGCAATGTGTAAAGTATTTGTGCAAAACTTAGAACAGTAAAACAGTGAAAACACCTCACAAAAATAACCAAGTTAGAGAAATAGATCTTGATTTATTTAACAAAACAAGACCAAAACAACAAAAATCTAATCAGTAGAATTCGAGATATGAATATTTGAAGAATATCTGCAATTTTAGTGCTTAGAAACTTAAAGCGCCAACCGGGGCTATCTAGTCACGTTAGACTGAGGTAAATCCAAAGTTCAAGCCTACCACAATGGAGCGCAGGCTAGCTACAGGGACCAACCTTGTCCCGCTGAAACATTACCTTGTGTATAGGGTTGTGTCGAAGATCTGATGCGAGGAGCAGAGGGGACAATGAGAAGGCAATGCGTCGGTTCTGATCTGCACAGTCAGGAGATGCTTCGTTGTCAAGCTGTGCAGTCGTCGATCCTCAAGCAGAGGTAAGGCGTTGGACTACCTTTGCAGAGACAATGCGTCATCGTCAAGTCGCGCAACCAGGTGATGCGAATGTAAGGGGTCAAGGCCAAAGGCGATGCACCAGTTCCTAGCCACTCTGTTGGTGCTGCAAAGTCTTTGTGCTCTGCGGCGACTCGTTGGCGCCAGGAGGCAATGCAGCAGTTTTGATTGGCGCAGCAGCGGTGATGAATTGACATCGAGAGTTACAGCACAGAAGACCCTGCTTCCAAGGACCCAGGACTGGATTGGCACCACTTGACAGGACAAGACAGGACTCACAGGTGGCAGAGTCCAGGTGCTGTTAGAGATGTAGGCAGTCTTTGATGTCCTTGGGACTGAAAAACAGGAGGCTAGCCAGCAAGCCCTTGGAGTCACTTGATTCTGGGGATGTGGAGATTCAGGGCCAGTCCTCCTCACTCCCCGGTAAGGAGGCAGCAGGCAGCAGGGCACGCACAGCAAAGCAGGAGTCCAGCAAAGTCCAGCAGAGTTCCAGCAGAGTGGCAGTCCCTTCAGCATAGCAGTCCTTCTACCTGGCAGAGTATTCTCAGGTCCAGAAGTGTACTGATTTGGTAGGGTCAGAAGACCAATACTTATACTCAGTGGTGCTTTTGGAGTTGAGGTGACTTCAAAGAGGGGCTTTGAAATACACACAGGCTCTCCCGTTTCTGCCCTGGGTCTAGGCACACTACAGGGGGTATGCAGGTCTTTGTGCGGGGATAGGCACAGCCCTATTCAGGTGCAAGTGTCAGTTCCTCCCTCGCATCTAGTTCCGGAAGGAGATGGGCCATCAGCCTGGTGATGGGCCATCAGGATGTAAATGGCTCACCTCAGCTTCTTTTGTGTGTAACTGTCTAGAGAGAATCCAGAAAGTCCAGCTGTCACCCAACCCAGACGTGAATTGGAGGCAGGCAGCAGGCACACAGGGCTTAGGAGCAGAAAAATGCCAACTCCTGAAAATTCTAAAAGGGAGGACTTTGCCTGGCAGTTCGGGCTGGACTGTTTCCTTGGGAAACAGGGTCAAGACTGATTTGCATGTGGCTGGGTCCAAATGGGAATGGCATGGCAAGCAAAACAAACTGGATTAAACCCAGATCTCTGACTGGGGGGTGAATATTTGATTTTTTTTCTGAATTCTGTCCATCATCTGTTGTTTTTGCACTTGTTGCCCTAAGCGGGAAGGGTATGCCCAGACATGGGTCTGTGCTTGCTGTGCCACCAGTTTCAGCTAGCCTGGCTGATGAACGGTGATACCTCGAAACCGGTCCCAAGATGCTTGTTTCTGGTCCAGGGAGGACCTGGCCTGGCAGTTTGTGCTGGACTGATTTGCATGTGGCTGGATCCAAACTGAGATGACATGGCAAGCAAAAAAACTGATGGATTAAACTCAGATCTCTTAATGGGGGTGAATGTTTGATTTGTTTTTGCAACTTTCTAAAAGCAGCATTTTTTAAGTTGTAATCATAAAGCTGACTTTACCCTTAAAGAGAATGTATTATTACAAGTCAGTAAATACCAAACATGATTGTCCTACTCCTTCTCAATCAGGTAGTACACTTAATAAATGTATTAAGGAATCCTCAATGCTATTCTATGAGAGGGGTAGGCTTCACAGTAGTGAAAAACGAATCTGGGAGTTTTTCACTACCAGGACATGTAAAACTAAAAAGTATATGACCTGCCTCGTACTTACACGACACCCTGTCCTATGGGCTACCTAAGGCCTACCTTAGGGGTATCTCATATGTTATAAAAGGGGAGTTTAAGGCTTGGCATGGGATTTTAAATGCCAAGTTAACATGGCAGTGAAACGGCACATACAGGCTCTGCGGTGGCAGGCCTGAGGCATGTTTAAAGGGCTACTAAAGTGGGTGATACAATCAGTGCTGAAGGCCCACTAGTAGCATTTAATTTACAGGCCCTGGTCACATATAGTGCACTTTCCTAGGGGCTTCTAAGTAAATTAAATATGCCAATTGTGGATACACCAAAATCACCATGTTCTAGGGAAGTGAGCACATGCACTTAAGAAGTAGTAAAGTGCCCAGAGTTCTAAGGCCAACCAAAACAGATCAGAAAAAGTGAGGCAAGGCAGGCAAAAAGTTTGGGGAAATACCCCTCCTAGGCTGCAGGTCTAACAACCTGTGTGCCAAGTACTGATGGCTACAGCTGGAGAATTTTGTCAAGTTCTGGGATCTTTACCCAGAGCAGTGTCCAGTTTTAAAGGTCCTGGCATCAAAAAGGTAATGACGGATCAGAGACAGTTTAAATGTGAGTTAACAAAATGATGCAAGGCATACACCAGAAATGTTTTTGAGAGAGATTTAGAATTGTATTGACTGGTAAAGCAGTGAAATTACTTCAAAAGCACAAAAAGAAGATAAAAGGTTTCATAGTGCAATGGCTCTGGAAAAAAGGGTCAGGAAACAAGACTTGTTAGGTGAAGGGGACTTATGAGTCCCATATGGAAATTCACCTGCGTGGAAAGCAAAAGCAGTAAGCCACCCTTCAGTAACAGTGCAGGGGTCAATATTGGTAACATAATTAAAACAGGCCTAAAACAAACACATGGAAGTAATATCATAAGAGAAAAAAGAGAGTTAAAAATTAAGGGCTTGCTTTAGATCAGGGCAGTATCAGGCTGTGTGGCACAAAGGACAGATATCCTTCCTCTTTGTTCCTTTACCTCATTTATACACTCTCCACAATAGTGGAGCCACCATAAGTTCTGCCATGGAGCACACTCATTAGGCAGCCATATCGTCACTGGAAAAGACCAGCTGCCCAATTTATGTGCCCCATTAGAAGTAATTCCTGATAGTGATCTTGGTGGCAATCTCATAAAGCAAATGTTGAATGTCCTTTATTTAATGGAGGAAAACTTCAACTGCATCAGGGAACTTTTCAATGTGGGTATTGGACTTGCACCCCCACTTGGAAGGTACATTTCTGTAAGCTGCCACAGTTTTTTCTAAAGAAGCAGCTCCTTCCCTGCAGTCTATTGAGGGTTCTGGGAAAAGACCCCCTGCACAGGGTACTCAAAACTTGCTGGCTCTTCATCAGAAGATGTGGTGGGGGTGAGGGGTGTGGGGCATCCGTTTTGGTGGCCAGACTGCCAGACTTTAAATGAGCCCATTAGGGCTAGATTTAGAGGGTCATTTAAACATTGGTGTACCATCACCAAATGTCCATTGTAGAGGAGGCACCATTTCCTCCTGGCACACCCAGCCTCTCTCCCTTTAACCCTCCCCTCTTTGTGCAGATCCCATGCAAGTGACTGTGGCTTTGTCAAGAGATGGACTCCATTTTCTCCCTGGTCCTTTTTCCCAGAATTCTCTGGAAATGAATTCTGAGTGGCTCCTCATGCTTTTAGCTCTCTTTCCCAATTGCAACTTTCAACTTCCTTGGTGTTACTTCCTGCTCCCCTAGTATATAAGGCCACTTTTTCTCTTGCTACTTGCATTGCAACACATCTTCGTTCCTGTGGGTGTGTTTCCCCGCTCCTGTTTCTGCCTGTGTTCCTGCAAGGTGGATTCTCTCCTTTCTGTGTCTTCAGCTCATCTCTGCATGGTTGTGTTATTCCTTGGTTTCATACTACATGTGGTTGCTGCAATAAGAAGGTTTTTTGCCTCATTGCTTTTTCCTCCTTTGGGACTCCTCATGGAAGGCACCATCTGCTTAGGTGCTCCCAATTAACCATGTCTGAGACGTCCAAAAGGGAGTTATTAGGACAAGCGAGCATCTCTCTTGCCTCACTTTCTGAAGGAATCTCTGAATCATTGCAAAGGGCGGGAATGTGCAAGTATTCGTCCCTTTCCAGGTTTGCAGGAATGCGCTCACTGCTACAGCACCTGGGTTCGGCATCCAACTGAAGTACTTTTCCAGTTGAGAGGACAGCCTGCTCGCAAAGAGGTCTACACCTAAAGGCCCACAAATCTGGTTCAGCTTCCTGAAATAGGTTTAGTTCAATTTCCAGTTGCTGAAATCCCTCAAGAATCTTAAATTCCAATGTGCAGAAGCGTTTGCCTTCCCCACCAGGTATTCTGCTTTCAGACTGATCTTGTGTTCCAAGCAAAACATCCAACGTTTCCTAGCTAAGTTTGACAGGTCTGAGGAGTTCGCTCCTCCTAATCGATTTATATAAGAGACTACAGAAACATTGTCCATCTTTCACAGAACTGCTCTGCCTTGTAAACAATCTTTGAAACGCATAAGGGCATATAGACCTGCAGTCAACTCGAAATAATTTATGTGATGCAATTTATTGGCATGGGACTACAATCCCCCATTAATCAGTGTACCCAGGCGTGCACCCCAACCGTTTAGACTCACATTCGACTCCATAATGTATTCTGGGGTACATCCAAATATTGCTCTGCCATTCCAGGCATCCAAATTCACCATCCACCAGTTCAATTCCAGTCTCACTTCCTGATCTAGAAATATCCTGTCTCCATACCACAAACCTTCTCAAAGTGCCTTCGCTTTTACTCTCTGTAAGGCACAAAAGTGCAGAGGCCCTGAGAAAATAACTTGGATACAAGAAGAAAAAAGGTCTAAAAGTCTGGCTAATTCCCTCAGAGTTAAAGATTCTTGTTTCAAGGCAAACCTTAAATCCCTTTCGAATTTTCGGAATCTGTTTTTTAGGCAAGAGCAGGACCGTGTTCACTGTATCAACTGTAAAGCCTAGAAACTCTAGAGTTCTGGGCGGAATGAGGATCAATTTTTCCCTGTCTATTATGAATCCCAAACTTTCCAGGAGGGACATAACTATATATAGTTTCTTTAGAATCTGCATCTGGCCATGGGACAAAATGAGGATATCGTCCAGGTAGATGATTAAATGCACACCTCGCTCCCTGAGGTAGGAACCTACAGCTCTCATCACCATTGTGAAGCACCACGGCACCGATGACAGACCAAACAGTAGTGCGCGGATTCCAAGTGAATCAAAGGTATCACTGACACTCCCTAGTCATTGGAAAGGTGAAATAGGCATCCTTCAGGTCCAATTTTACCAACTAATCCTTCTCCAGTAACATATCTCTCAAGAGATGGATTCCTTCCATCTTGAAATGTCTGTATACCAGGAACCTGTTTAGGTCTAATACGTTTATCCTGAGTAATTGTTTCCCAGGTTCAGGAAAAAACCTTAGGCGACCTCCCACTCTTTCCGCGGGAAGAAGAACTTGCAGTTGTTATTGTACTCACCCTGGTACAAGGATTAGCTTTGTTCAAGAGACCTGCTCCCTCTTGAATGATGGGGACATCCTCTTTGAGGACTGAAGGTTGCTGTTTCCAAATGTCCTCTGCCAAAGCCTCTGTTTCTGAAAAGGGACCTCTGGAAACCTTGGCTGGCAGAAAGTCCTCTTCTGCCGGCCCTACCAAAAACACCTGCATTGAAAACTCTGTGAATGTTGGATTGCGCCTTAACTAGGGCAGTAAATGTTGCTATATGTTTGCCTAGGGTCTTTATCATGTCCTCACTGAATAAGAGACCCTCGGGGTTCTCAGATGGTTCCTTCTCTGTAAGATCCCCAAATTTAGGGTTAATCATCATAAGGACTAACCTACGTTTGTCCGCGTTGAGTCCGGCATTGGCGTTACCTAGAAGAACAATGCCCTTTGGCTCCAACCCCTGAGGAGGTCTATGTCCTGAGGTAGTTCATTGACATGAGCCTCCTCGACCATATCAATAATTCTTGCTAGTGGCCCCACTATGTCAAGCAGCCGGTCCTGGCAAGCTTTAATGGACCTCTCCAGATCTTTCCTAGGGTCCCTACCAAGTTTGAACAAAATGTAATGAGTTCTCAGTCGAGGTTTAGGGTCAAGCAGACCTTCTCCTGTATTTCGGGTCTTGACCATTTAGCTCTTAGTACATTCCTAGCATCTTTTCCCAGCGGATTTCTGATCCACTTTTTAATGAATTTACCAATGTTGTCTAGAGGCCACCATTCAGCACTCCTTGGGTGCCTGATGTTATGCAGAGAAAACATTTCCTCTCCCAGTGGGTCTCTAGCAGTGAGGTGGAGGCAACTTCAGTTTCAGTGAATAGTTCATCTGTGTCATAATCCCCTTGATCAAGATCAAGCACATACTCATCAAAGGGCTCTTGACCCTTGTGTTCCTCCTATTTTATGTTATTGTTTTGATCATCATTAGGGGTAGAATAAGCCATTGTGCTGCAGTGGACAACTTTCAGTTTTGTGTCACATAGGACACCAATCTCTTTGGAGGTGCTTTGACCTCCCAGTCTTTTCGAGGTGCTCTGACTTCCCAATGTTTTCGAGGTGCATAGACCTCCCAATCATTTTGAGGTCCTTTGACCTCCCAATTCATCTGAGGTGCTTTAACCTCCCATTTTTATGGGGTAAGTGTCTTGCCTCAATATGCTTTAGTTTTCTCTTCCTCTTACTGCCTTTGTTTGCATAGTCCAGTCCCCTACTGATACAGACCCACTTTCAGGTTCACCATTTGATTCTAGGGGTCATTTATTAGCCAGAGTTTCACGTACGCACATACACATTTCTTGCTGGATCAGTCTCTTTATCAACTCCTCATTCATTCTAGTAAGGTGAATATCAGGTATCTCTTGACTCCTGCTCTGAGTCTTGCCTTGACATCTTGGAATTCTTTACTAAGTATATAGTTATGGGAGAAATATAGAAATATTGTGTGAAATATGTGGGTCCATGATTGATGCTAACAGCTGATGGAAGGCACTACAACTATCAACCATTATTGAGATTGCAGTGCTAAAGCGTGATTGGGCCAGAGGGCCGAGGCCTCACACTACGTGCGGGTGCTGCCCACTCATGCGTTAGAGGAAAATAGAAGCCGTTTTGACAAGCAGCATGTGTGGTGGGATTGCAGTAACAGCAGTATATCGAATGACTGGGGGGCTTGAAGAGCTCTCCATAATCCACCCCTGTCCATGAGGGTTTGCATAGCGGCCTCGGAGGCCTCTAACAGAGTACCGTGGCAGCATGAGCTGCAGTTGGTGTCGCCGAAGCAGGCACATGCTTTGCTCCTCACAGCGATAAAAATCTATAAATGTTTGAGCATATTTGAGTGAGGAAATAATCGCTCTCGATTGTCATTAATGTGGCCTAATGTTTAAGAAAAACAAACGTCTCCGAAAATTGGAAACCACTGAAACGGATAAAGTTATATGGGAACCACTGAACCAGATAAAATTATATAAAACCTTAGTCATAGTACATATCAAGTAAACAACAACAGGACAGTTACGAGATAACAAAATAGAGATACTTATCTGCGAGGAACAGCATTCAAAAGAGGCAGATTGCTGTGTACTGGGACTTATTATTGGTTATGCCAGTTCTGTTCTAGAATGTTTACTTTATGATGCATAAAATCTACAAGTGCTGCGTGTAGTGGCATTAAAGGAATAATGCATAATGGTAGCCTCCGGTCTTGTAATGAAATTGAAGCTAGGCTTTACACAAGCTCTGATACTTCATCACCCAGATACCACCAAGAAATTCACTGTGGAAACCAGTGCTTCTGAATGTGCTGCAGGGACAGTCCTTTTTCAGAAACAGGATGATGAAGGCTTGAACCTCTCATCTTTATCTATTCCACATTTTATCTGAAAATAATTATTCATCTCTGGAACGTAAACTGCTAGCCATGAAAATGGCTTGTATCGAGTGGAAACATTTTCTAATGAGGGCCAGTGAACCTTTTGCGATACGAAATGATCATCAAAATCTCCAATGTCTTCAAAACATGCTGTGAAGAAATAGTCGCCAAGCCCTTTAGGCCTATTTTTCCAACCAATATGGCTTTTTTATCACCTACCTTCCTGGCACTAAAACTATATCCAAGAAAGACAAGACATCAGTACCAGGACAACTCTGGAAACAATGGGCAAAGCACAATAGGGTAGTAAGGGTGAAAGGAGCCGCACATCTAGGCAGTAAAACAATAATTGTAGACAAGTATCAAGGTAACCGAAGAGTCTGGTGCAACCTGGCCCAGTGCCTTACTACCCGGTAGGCACCAAAAAGGGTATCAGAGTACTCCAAGACAAAATTGAACAAAATGGCCACAGCACACAGGAAGTATAGTCCAAAAGTATGGCAGGGATAAGTATCCCTGGTAGTATGTTGCTGAGGTGCACAGTTGAAAGGAGTCTCAAGTCTTGTTTGTAGAAGGTGTCTTTAATTTGTAACTTCTTGGAGTAGATCTATCAATAGTGTGGCTGAGTAAGAAATTGGACAAGTATGAAAAGGCAGGTAGGCAGGCCCTGATAAGCCTGAGGTCGGAACCTGAAAAGGCGAAGGGACGTGTGGCACCGAGTTGTCTGAACGAGTACTCGTTCTACTCCAAGAAGTTACCACTGACGTTCCAAAGCCTATTCAACTGATCACGAGGCTCCCTCATCACTTACCTTCGTTACGTACCATCCTGGCCGGACGGCCCAGCCTTGATAAAGTCACTGGTGTGACGAAACACGTGTTGGCTGTATCTCGCTGATGGCACTATGATTTCGAGTATCTACAAATTAAAGACACCATCTACAAACAAGACTTGAGACTCCTTTCAACTGTGCACCTCAGCAACATACTACCAGGGATACTTATCCATACTTTTGGACTATACTTCCTGGGTGCTGTGGCCATTTTGTTCAACTCTGGAAACAAGGCAACTCACTGTTTAAAGGGAAGGCGCTAGTCCTACCCACTAAATCACTCATAATTGAAGTTCTTAAAAAGTACCATGCTTACCCTATTGCTGGTCACAGAGGTATCAAACCTGCCATTGAACTTATACTCCACTCCTTTTGGTGGCTTTCTATCAGAGAGGACACTTATCTGTATGTTAATTCCTGGCCAGTGTGTGCTCAGAATAAACACTCTCACACTTAACCTTCTGGAGTGCTTAATCCTTTACTGGTCCCTCCTGAACCTTAGCACACTGTATCTACTGATTTCATCATGCTCTCCCGTCATCTAGTGGAAGCTGAGTCATAATGATGACTGTTGATTATTTTTCCAAAATGGTACTTTTCACAGCTTTATAACAGCTACCTTCAGCTAAAACTGTGGGTCATGTATTTGTGCAAGAATTTTTTCCCCTTCATGGCTTGCCTCAAGTTTTCACCTCAGAGGAACCCAGTATGCCTCCCATTTTTGGAAATCCATTTGCGAGTCCTTACAGATAGATGTGTTACTGTCTTCTGGTTTCTATCTTCAAACTAATGTGCAGATGGAACATCTGAATCAGGGTCTTGAACAATATCTCAGTTTTTTTTGCAATTCCACACAAAGTGATTGGTCTACGTTTTTGCCCTTGGCTAAGTGTTCCTACAATAATCCTCTCCATAGTTACACCAAGTTTACACTCTTTTTCTGTCTCTACAATCTTCATCCTCGGTCCTTCTCATCTGGTACACGTGCCTCTCCCTGTGTTCCATAGCTGCTAGTTTCATTCGCCATCTCCAGATGGCTCGCCGGCTAATTTTGTGTAATCTGCGTGCGTCTAAACAGACAATGAAGTCTTCTGCTGATGTCCATCGGCATCCTTCTCCTGTTTATTGCCTTGGCGACAAGATGTGGCTTCCTTCAGAATTCTTGCCCACTTGTCTTTCTCAGAGCAAAGTTCAAGCCATCCTTTAATAGTCCTTTTAGGATAGTCCAGATCATCAATTCTGTTGCCTTTTGTGTTCAGTTGCCTATGTCTTAGAAGATCCAGCCTGTATTCCATTCCTCTCAGTTGGAACCTTCTCAGAGCGATCCTTTTATTGACTCGTTTCCAATCCTCTTCCACTCATGGTGGATGGACTGCCTGAGTAAGAGGTTCATGAAATATGTGATTCCCATATTTTTAGGAGCAAGCTTCAATTTTTGATCCATTGGAAGAGTTACCCAGTAAACAATCCTAGCATATGCATCTTCTGTCCATGCACCTGTTACGGTTAGTGTTTTTTTTGCATGCTCCTCACAAACATGGGGCTTCAGGGAGGGGCCATACTGTTGCACCGGTGTCCAGCCCAGCAGCAACCCTCGCTCTGCTCCCAGACAGCAGGACACTTGGCATGAGGACAGTAGGGGAGAGACTGGTGAGTCATTGCATTTGCTATCTAAAATACTTACCTTATGGCAGATTGCCCACTGCTATCATCTCCCGCACCTGCATTCTTCTTCATCGTAGAGTCAGCTGGGAGTACGCTGTCAGTGTCCCCATGTTCTTCCTGGTTCTTCTTCCCAGAATTCTCTGGGAAAGAATTCTGGGTATTTGGGAAACCCAATTCAATATGGCAACTCCATATGCTTTTAGCTCTCTTTCCCAATTCAACATGGGAAACTGCAACTTCCTGCAAGGTTGTTAATGCTCCAGTAGTCCAGTAGCATATAAGGCCACATTTATTCTTGACCCTTGCGTTGCAACACTTGTTGCAACACTTCCTTGTTCCTGGGGTGTATTTCCTAGCTCCTCTTTCTCTCTGTGTTCCTGCAAGATGGATTTCCTCCTTTCTGCATCTCCAGCTCATCCCTGTCTGCTTGCGCCATTTCTTTGTTCCATACTACCTGTGGTTGCTGCTATAAGGAGGTCTTTCGCCTCTGGGCTTTTTCATTGTCTGGGCCTTCCTCTGTGGAATGCACCATCTGCTTAGGTGCTTCCAAGGGCAGTGACATTGTGGCTACTGGAAGTGTTCACCCCTTCCCCAGGCGGACCAAAACAGTAAAACCTTGGGGTTAATGGGCAATTTGCAGATGGAAGTTGCTTTCTGAACACCCAATGCCTGGCAGACCTGCCTCCTTTTTCTGGCCAGTGTCCTATTGCCACCCTCCTCTAAACTAGGTCCAGAGAATTGTGTAGTATTTGAATAGCCTCAAAACTTGGGTTGGAATTGGTAAAACTAGAGGATAATCCACTTGTGGAATTTCTTCCACTTTACCATTTTTTTGTGGAAAAAATTTAATGTGGATTCTCCTCTGGATATACAGCTTCCTCCAAAAATGGGAGAATTTTTCATTGTCACCAAAGTCTTAATGAGGCCCTGCCTAGACTCACCGGTGCTGCATCACACAGTGAAAGTGCAGAAAAGAAGACTGGAGTACCTTTGGAACACTGTTACTGTCACTCATTAAAAAATGTTTGTGAAGTCCTACATTTAAGAAATCTGCCTTAAGTGATGTAGTAAACATGCAGGTGCAAATTTTAGCTTATTCTTAAGAACTTGCCCATAGTGTCTATAGGTGGAGCAGAGAAGAATCAAAGGAGTTACAGGGTAGTTTACGGGGCATTCTAGAGATTTTTCGACATTCTGTGCTTCGGAAAGGCTAAAATGTATAGCACCATGGTGGCAACCCTGAAATGGCAGGGACAGAACCAGTCACATAGCAGGCAGATTTTCATTAGAAATCAGGTTCATCTCGAAACCAAGGAAGAGGGCTTAGTAGGAACTGCAACAGTGTATACTAACTGATAGTTGGCAAATCTATCTTCAATTGTACGTTTTTCCTCTTTAGGTCTGGCCTAGAGGCTGTTTAAGTTTTCTGGCCAACTTAATGTATTAAGAAAATGCTAAATAAAAAATGCATACATATGTTAACGCAAATATATCAATTAGAATGTATTAATGAATGTTTATGTATTTTGAATAATGAAAAATGTAGAAAATGATTAACGTAGAAAAATAATGTGCACGTTTGAAATTGTGACCTCGGAGAGCGACTACCAAAATTCACGAATTGTATTAAAAGAGCATATGTGAAATATTGAAAATGCATTAGAATAACATAGTATTATGTCATATTGAGAGATATAACTTATGTTTTGCATTATATTTTAGAGCTTAACTTAACCAAAGTCGTGGTCTAGTTTTGCCAGGCCTTGTGCAGAAGCTGAATATTAACATTCAATAAAAGATGCTGACAAATCAGACTAACCGTGAACTGCTTATTGTTTAATAACATTGTTTAGCTGAAACCTTTGCATGAACCGACGGACAGGAGACGATGGAAATCAGAATGTATCAACTACTGTGTAAAGCGCTCAGAGCGTACTTTCCCAGGACTCTAACAATATAGACACTAACTGGAGAAGAAGATGGAACGTTTTCCATACCTGATGAGCCGGATGATGAGGACATCGCAAAGTGAACCAATCAACAATCTGAGAACTGTGTAATATTAGAATTTAGAGATCTGAATTATAAAGATTATTGGACAGGGTAAAATTGTGTGGTTAATTGACCAATTAGGAATTGGGGGACAGTCTGGGTGACTTTGATATAATAATGTGACAGAGGGGATAGATCCCAGACCATATTCCGAAATTGATACTAAGATCGAAGAAGATTTCAGATTCTGTCATTGGGCTCATATTCTTGAGAGCCTGATGTGATGCTGATCGATTGATGACCTGAGGACGAAGACTGACTAGTTGCTGATCCATAGCGAGGATAGGTAGATATGACAATGTGACTGAATTAACTTTTGTGCCCTTTCTTTCTAGGTACCAACTACGCTGTTTTAAATAGTTTTTCTCTTAGCTAGATGTTTTCCAAATTCATGTTCTAAACTGTTTTTTCATGAAGTTCCACATGTTGATGCTAATCTAGGTTAGGTGATGTTCCCACCCTATGACATTGACAAACACAGAGACAAATGATTGACGAACTGATTTGCTGAACTTTGCTACTCATGTTGACTTATTCATTTCTGATTCGATTATTGACATATGCTACTGCTTTAGAATGTACTTTGATGCAAGTTTTGATTAGGTTATGTTTTTAGCACCTTCTAATGAATTAATATGGATTTGTTGACTCGAATAAAGTTGAATTAATTTTCATGAATTAGTATTGTAACTAATAGGGAATAAAACTACTAAAACGTATGGTGAGTTGTGGTTATTCATGATTGGAGGGCCATGGGTTGTTATGTTTCTGATTCATTGATGATGATGACTAATGTTTATTGTACTGCGTATTAATCATTAGTGTGAACTGCCATTAGGTTGGCTAGGATACTCCATGCGAATCAAAAGGTTCATCAATCTATACGCGTCCCCTTGTAAGTTTACTTACTAAGGACCAGGCGCGCTAACAGTTTTTGGTAGCAGCTTGATGGTTAGTTTCCTTGAAGAACTAGTTAGGTGGTTATGGTAGTAGTTTAAGGTTGGTTAGTTATTCATTTTTGAGGTTTGGATTTTGTTTTATGAAATGGCAATTGTAGCAAAGATGATGTCCCCTTAAGCCCAGAAATGACTTTCCCAGATCCTGGATCCCTCAAGTAGAGTTGGGTATGTTCTCAGCGTTTTAGTGATAGTGTGAAAGTGATAGGTTACGCTTGCACAGCTTGTGCAAATCGCAGGTGAAGTATGACGTATGTGAGGAAAGTAGGGAGTCTGCGTACTCCAGTTGAAAGTTAGTAGGAGTGTGCGTACTCCATAGTATGAAAGTAGGGAAGTCATCGAACTTCATATGTGTGTGGCGCTTTGTGCAAAAAAATTGTCTACATGGTTGTTGATGATGTACGGACCCTGCGTGGTCTAAGACTCCGGAGTATATTAACAAATGTAGGAGACACTTGGTTATATGTTGTAATCTGTCTGGTGTAGTAGGTTGATCGGGAGTGGTCAACAAGTCGGTGTGTAAGTTAAATGAGTAAGAGAAATTCTTCGACTGAGATTTGGCGAGTCCTATGTGCATCAGGAGAGACCCATTGATCAGTTGAGAGTAAAACTCGTGGGTCGAATTTTACTTGTGAGTGTGGGAGACTGAGAAAGAGGAATAGCTGTATGAGCGAAAGGGCCATCAGTGAAAATCCGTAAGGTCTCCGAAGCGATTGTGTTACCTTCCTGTAGTAAACCAGCAGATTTGTTTTTGATTATTGTTTTTTGGTTAGTGCTCGCAATAATTTGCATTAGTTTGTGTGAATTAAAGTTTAGGAGGATGAGCTGCAAGACTTTGTCAGCCACCGCGTGTGAGAGATGACGTCATTTGAGTCGCGCTGGGATAGGTTGGTTACTGAGAAGAGTCACAAGCGGATTGGCAGCCGTCCGTGAGAGGCAATTGGTTGAGAAAGCAGGTGAAGGGAATCTTGGGAGTAAAAGTCATTTCCTGATTTGATTCGAATACACAAAAGATAGAAAGGATGACGTTTTTTAAAGCGTTTAGGAGTGCCATGAAGGGTGATACATACATTAAGGCGACTGTGGGGGAGCCTACCCCACCGGGAAATTCTCCAGCTTATATTGTGATGGAGGAGCGAGGTGTCGCGCCATGTCTTTGGTTAAAGCAATGGTGCAAACTGACTGAGAAACAAGGAGCTTTAGCATTTCCAGAGCATGGAACGTTTAATTTAAGAATTTTGGATCAATTGCGGATGACGTTATATGAGACAAAGCCCCTTCAGAGACCAGCACAGTTTGAGGCTTTAGCGGTTTGGGAGCTCATAGCAAGACAACAGCAAGAAATAAAGTTTCAAAGGAGAATAAGAAAGGTGGAGAAGACTCTAGCTGAAGCGAGATGGGATTGGGAACAGAAGAAGTGGAGAACAGTGACATTGCAGAATGTTAAGTTGTTTCCTGCTATCACAGAGGAAGGTGAGGCAGAAGGGAAAGAGGAGACTAGCAAAAGTGATAAGAGTTTGTCAGGGAGTAAAAAGAAAACAAAAACTAACATAGAAGAGGAAGATTCAGATGTTGAGGATCTTTTTACTCAGGTGTTGA
The DNA here is from genome assembly GCF_031143425.1 of Pleurodeles waltl. NCBI lineage: Eukaryota > Metazoa > Chordata > Amphibia > Caudata > Salamandridae > Pleurodeles > Pleurodeles waltl. The sequence continues at coordinate 543,736,114 of NC_090440.1, read as the reverse complement.
GACCGACCGCCACCATATGTTGTGTATGAGGGTGGTCCGAGTACGAGTTCTGCTCCAACTGCCCCAGCACAAGTGTTGGGGACAGCGGGACCAGTGCAGACAGATAATGGACAGGTACAAGGAGTAGTACAGAGTACTCCTAATGCATTATCAGCTTCGGTGGTCCAAGCACAGATGCGTCCGCCACTGATACAGAGAATTTATCCTGAAGTACCGATTCATGAGACTTAGTGGTACCTACGGAGCAAGTAGTTCAGAGACCATTGTTAGTCCAGACTGAACCAACACCAATACTGATGCCCCAGGCACAGCCACAGGGTATGCTGAGGTTTACACCAATGACAAGAACACATTCCGATGTGACTCCGGTGATGAATCAGATTATGGGAGTAGCCCTTCCACAAAATGCAGGAGCAAGAGCAGCTCCTGATGCAATATCGCTGCCAATTACTGTTATTCCAGCGGTACCATTATTTGTGCAGCAGAAATCAATCACTGCAGAACAGGGTGAAATGTCACAAAGCCTCATGAGGAGGGGTCTGAGAGAACATGTGCAGGTAATTTCTTCCATGGGTCAGGCTTTTGATGGATCCAGGCAACTGATGGATATCAGTCCACTAGTCGCTCTTCCCAATATAGTAAATGGTCCGAGTGCAAGTCAGAGCTTGAAGCTCCTGACACCGCAACCTCCATGTGCAGTGGCGCATCAGGTGCCATTACCAAATGCAAGTAACATTATGTTACAAGGATTGACTGCACAGCAGCTAAATGAGTGGTTAGATAGTTTGAACACTCCACATAATATGTCCAAGAGTGAAGAGCAGATTCATCGTGTTAGGTTGAGTACAGAAATAACGGAACTAGTTGAAGGGACAACAGGAGTGAATAGGTTGGAATCACATACAGAAGAAGAGCTGAGATACTTATGTCCGAGAATCACGAGAGAAGTAGGCAGGATACATCAGAGATCAGCAGATTTAGCAGAAAAGCATGATGTTGAAATTGGAAAGACAAAACGTTTGAAACAAAGTTACAGGTTAGATTTAGAGGCAAGAGATTTTGAACACATGAGGTCAGCTGGAATGAAAGCGCATCTTAAATAGTTATTGCAGAGTGCTCAGATATGGGGAGCATTGGAAAAGTGGGAAGGCAAATGGGCAAAGAAGAAGGATAAACGGAAATGAGATTCACAAGAAGGGTCTGAAAGTGTTCCGAAAGAAAAGGATCCGGTAAAATGTTTACCAATGAGGGAGATTCCAGGAGGGCAGTTTGTTCATGTCCCATGGCACAGGAGTGATATTGTGTCATTTACAAATGATTATCAAAAATTGAGGGAGAAACCGGTTGAATGGTACCAGCAGACAGATAGATTTGCAAACCTTTCGAAATGTCTGTGGGAAGACTTGAATATTCTATTGGAGATAGTGGTTTCAGCTGATTTATGGGTGGAATGCAAAAGAGCTGGAAATTGGCCAACAAGTGAACCAGAAAGGGATAGGACTACAGGTGCACCATCACCTGAAGTAATGAAGCATTATTATAAGGTGATTGAATTCCTGAAGACGAGAATTTCATCTAAAAATATTGACTGGCAGAGAATTGACAGGACACTGCAGGAGGTAAAGGAGTCGATACATGCGTACTATGAGAGGTTGTTGAAAGCGTTCAAGGAGTACAGTGGCAATGAAGCGATGGTCCGAAAGACATGTTACACTTTACGTTCAGGTTTGTGGAAGGATTGAGACCCGAAATAGGTCAGATGATTAAGAGTCATTTGATTTGCTGGCAAGCAAAGCCAATTGATGAGGTTTTGCAGTATGCAAAATACTGTACTGATGAGATTGAGTTGAAGCAGAAAAATCTGAAAGAGAAAGCAATGGTGATGCAGATTAAGGCAGCATAAACAGGAGTGCAAGGGACTTTTGTTCAGAAGATACCAAAGCAACAGGGAATTGTCATGTTCCAGCCTCAGATGAGAGGTAGGGGTTGTGGAGTCAATATGAATTGTGGTCTGGATTTGAGTACTGTAGTGGTTCAAAATGATGCGCAAGGGATGAAGAAGATGTTAATGTGTCACATTTGTGGAAACGTGGGACACTGGAAGCGGGAGTGTCCAATGATGGTGCAGGATGGTGTTGTTCAGCAAAGTGGTGCTGTCAATACATTTCAAAATGTTAAAGTCTCAAGAATGAGAGAACTTAATCCAAATTTTCAGAATAATGCGAATCAAGTGCAGAATTTTCAACCCATGCAACAGGTGCAAATGCGTCATGCACAAATGACACAGTTACAACCAGTGAAGCAGCAGGTTCCTATTGTACTTAGTCAGCAAATGCAAATACCTCAACCCCCGATGGAGCAGCAACAGGTGGTGCATACTCAACATGTCACAGGTCAGAGACAAGACAGAAGTAGTAATACCATGCAACAATTTCCATGACATAGTGAGAATGAAATAAACAGTGACTGGTTGAGTGATAATTTGGATGAGGAGCCATGCATGCTTGCAGCGTCCCTAGAGGTAGATCAGAGAGGACCTTTCGTGAAGGGAAAAGTAATGGGTCATAAGGTATCATTTCTGGTGGACACAGGAGCTACACGTTCCACAGTGAGGAATGTAGAAGGTCCGAATTTACCTCTTTCAGGAAGAACAGTTCAGGTTGTGGGGGCAACGAATAAGCATCTGACAAACCCGATCACAGATCCAGTACAAGTTGAGATTGGCAACTTCCAGGGACTGCATAAGTTTGTAGTCTGCGATTCCAGTCCAGTATCCCTACTGGGAAGTGACTTATTATGCAAGACTAAGGGGGTCATTATGACCCCGGCGGTTGGTGCTATAGTGGAGGTATTACCGTCAACAGGCTGGTGGTACCTACCTCCACTATTATGATATTGGCGGTTTGGCCAAAGCCAAACCGCCAAGTCAACACACCGACCACCACGGTGGTAACAGCCCGGCGGCCGTTACTAGGCCGCCCATGGCATTTTGACCCCGCCCACCGCCATGTTTTCCGTGGATTCATCAGTCCCTTCGCTGTCACTGATAGGGGTCTCAACCCAGCCCTCCTCCCCAGGACACCACCCCCCTCCCCCTACATATACACACATGCACACCCATACATACACACGCATACACACATTCACTCATGCATGCATACATACATACACACTCACTGCTAAACTTACAAACATACATCCAGGCACACATGCAAGCACACGACACAACATGCCCATACACACACCTACTCATGCACACACGCATTACACACACATGCACACATTCATACACAGTCACACACACCCACACACATGCACACACGCAAACAACAGCCCCCACCCCCTCTCCTATCGGAGAACCCGTCCTCTGGCAGGAGACAGGACAAGGCGCTGCTGCCAGCAGCAGCATCCGCCAGCAAAACACCCCCAGGCCGTATCATGGAACAAGATACGGTAGGCGGTGTTTTGCTGGCGTGGTGCTGCTGCTGGCCGCATCGCTACTTTACCGCTGTCTGCCGTCCGCCACCATGGCCGTCGCCGGAATTCCGCCAGCCTTCTGGCGGAATTCCGGCTACGGTCATAATGGCATGGATGGTCGGTAGTCACGGCGACGGTATGTTGGCGGCCGTCGCCGTGGCAGTGGGTGGCATTAGCCGCCAATCTCATAATGAGGGCCTAAATGTTCGATCTCTTGCTCAACTGCTGGTATGGAGATTCAGACAAATAGTGGCAATGATGAAGAACTAACTCCGGAAAGGGAGAATGACAATACCACTGAAGAGTACCCATTGATTGAGCTTTTTCCAATGTTCACAGTAAAGGAGCTTCATTCAGATTTTCAGGGAACAGTACAGGAAAATGTGTGGGATCTAACAGGCAAGGAAGTGGGTTTGATCAAGGGAGTGGAGCCGATTAAGGTTACCTTGAAGCCAAATGTAGTGTTTCCGCAGCTTCCACAGTACAACATGCCACAAGATGTCTTGATTAAAGTAGCACAGATAATTGGAGATTTTGTGAAGGAGGGAGTTTTGAAAGAAGTGCTAAGCAGCCCATGTAACTCACTGATAATGGGTTTGAAAAAGCTGTGTGGAAAAGTGAGAATTGTCCAGGATCTGAGAAAAATAAATGACATAGTGGTCAAGTGTTATCCCGTGGTGCCAAATCCAGCAGTAATAATGTTTCAGATTCCATGTGATGCAGAATGGTTTACCGTGGTTGACTTGTCACAAGCTATCATTCTGTGCCTCTTCATGAGGATAGTCCGTTTCTCTTCAGTTTCAAATTCCTAGACAGAGTCTACAGCTGGTGCAGGCTTCCTCAGGGGTACACATGGTCACCAACCTTGTTTGACCAAATCCTGAAAAAGAACCGGGAGTCTTTGGAACTACTGTATCAATCGACTCTGGTGCAATACATTGATGACTTACTCATTGCCTCCAAAACAAGGGACGAGTGTAGGTATGACTCGATTGCCCTATTGAATCATTTAGGGAAAATTTGGTCATAAGGTGTCACCATTGAAATTGTAATACTGTCAGAAGTCAATGAAATATCTGGGTCACCAAATTGAGAAAGGGTCAAGGAGAATTTCCAGAGAAAGGATTACAATGATATTGCAGAGAAGTCTCCCGCCTTCACAGAGAGATGTCAGGATGTTTCTGGGAATGGTAGGCTACTGTCGTCAATGGATTCCAAATTTTTCAGAGATTTCAAAGCCATTGCAACAACTGACACATAAGGATGTTACTGAGCCCATAACATTAGACCAGGACAAGATCGAAGCGTTCACTGAGTTGAGAGAGAGTTTGTGCAGAGCTCCAGCGTTGGGTATGCCTGATTACACAAAGCCATTCACATTGTTTTTTCATGAACGTGATGCTTGTTCTCTGTCTGTCTTGACACAGGTCCATGGAGGCACTTCTCACCCAGTAGCCTATTTTTCAGCTACCTTGGACCCAGTTGCAGCAGCCTTACCCGGTTGTTTGCATGCAGTTGCCGCAGTTGGTCAGAGCCTTTCACAATGTGAGGGAGTAGTGATGGGATATCCCCTGACGGTAATGGTCCCTCACTCGGTTAAGATTTTACTGACAAGGATGAAAACACAGTATTTCACTGGTGCCAGACTGACAAGGTATGAGATGAGCATTCTAGGTGCTCCAAATGTAACATTGAAAAGGTGTACAGTGCTGAACCCGGCAACCTTAATACCAAGCGATACTGTTGAAATTGAAAAGGAAGAAGACATTGAGCATGATTGTCTTGAGGTAACTGAGTTGTGCACAAAACCAAGACCTGACATCAGAGATACTCGATTGGAAGAAAATTATCAAATTGTTTTTGTTGAAGGTTCATGTCTCAGAGATGGTATAGGGACACTGAGAGCAGGCTTTGCCGGGTGCACAATTACAGGTACTTTAGAAGCTTCCTGGCTTCGAGGTGTGTATTCTGCACAAGTAGCAGAACTGATTGCTCTTACTAGAGCATGCCATGTATCTGCAAGATTAAGAGTTACTTTCTATACAGATAGCCAATATGGATTTGGAATTGTTCATGATTTTGGTCAGTTGTGGTCACAAAGAGGTTTCCTGACCTCAACTGGTTCACCAGTGAGAAATGGCGAAAGGATAAAAGAATTACTGTATGCAATACAATTGCCTGAACAAATTGCTGTGGTAAAATACAGTGCACATCTAAAGTCACAGGATTACGTACCACTGGGAAATGGATATGCAGATCAAGTCGCAAGGTTTTGCGCATTGAACTGTATATCATTCAAAGACAAGTGAGAACTGATGTCGGAAGCAGATGCCACATGTACAAGTTATACATTAAAAGTGATTGACACAATGGAAGAATTGAAAAATGTGCAGAGTAATGTTGACAAGGAGGAGAAAAGAGGGTGGTTGAAGATGAAAGGCACGCAGAGACAGGACGAGCTATGGGTATCAGAAGAGGGCCAGATGGTTCTGCCAAATAGTTTGTTATCACAAATGGCTAGATATTACCATGGTCAGGCACACATTGGAAGGGATGCCATGGTTCATTTGTTCAAAACCCTAAGTTTAAACAAGCTGTAGAAGCAGTTTGTCATCGCTGTGTTATTTGTCAACAGTTAAATGCAGGAAAAGGGACGGCGGTAAACTTGAGCTACATTGGAAGAGCAGGGGGCCCATTCAGCAGAATGCAATTGGATTTCACTGAAATGCCAACGTGTAGAGGTTTGAAATACGTGTTGGTGATTGTGTGCATTTTTAGTCACTGGATTGAAGCGTACACTACAAGAAGGAATGATTGCCTCGCAGTAACGAACCTGTTGCTCAGAGAGTTGATATTGCAGTTTGAATTGCCGATCTCTTTAGAAACAGACAGGGGAACGCACTTCAATAACGAGGTGATTAAACTTTTGTGTGCAGCACTAAACATTGAGCAGAAATTGCATTGTAGCTACCGCCCTGAAGCATCAGGACTAGTGGAACAGATGAATGGTACTCTAAAGTCAAGAATTGCCAAGATGTGTGCAGCTACAAATCTGAAATGGCCAGATGCATTGCCTTTGGTGTTGATGTCAATGAGAAATGCACCTGACAGAAAGACAGGACTGTCACCCCACAAGATTCTCATGGGCAGGGCAATGAGATTACCAGCAGTTCCAGCCAATGCACTTGTCAATATTACAGATGATATGTTGTTGGACTACAGCAGGGGTCTGGCTGATGTGGTACACTCTTTCTCTCAGCACGCGGAGGCTGCCACACTGCCACCAATTCACAATCCTGGGCACAACCTGAGAGCTGGCGATTGGGTTGTCGTCTGCAACCACGTGCGCAAGACGTGTTTGGAGCCTCGTTGGCTGGGACCTGTCAGGAATAAGGCCAAGTGCAGTCCAGGTCTCGCCCGAAATTCCGCTGCACAACTCTGCAGCGCTTTTTGGGCACCACTGGTCATCCCCGCTTGTTCCAAGAATGGCCATCAGCGTCGTCTGCCCTGTGGTAAGGCTCACGTAGCTACAGGTTCAGGGCATTGGTGGACAAGATGCACTTATCAGTGCTATCCTATGAAGGGACTAAATTTCCCATGTTTTTAGAGGTGGTGGCCACCTTGGGGTGTGGAAGGCCTATAAAGCCCAGCCACACCCAAGCACGTTGCTCACTATTTTGAAGACTTCGATGCAGCCAGACCTCGTGGAGGTTTCTCTGGAGAAGTCCAGAGTTTCTGAATGGCAGAGTATTGTCTAACCAAAGTCCATGGTGCATTCTAAAATGAGTAGGTCATACTCGTAGCAGTAAGGCCTTGCTGAATCCAAGTTTGGAGGAAGTTATTACTTCCAAAAGGTAACGCGCTTTTATGCACAGTAATTCAAGGTGTTTCCGTTCACAGACGTAAAGCGCTCTTTTGGCTCAGTAATTCAAAGCGTTTCAGTTCACAGAGATAACACGCTTTGTGCACAAGTAATTCAAGGTGTTTCCGTTCACAGATGTAAAGCGCTCTTTTGGCTCAGTAATTCAAAGCGTTTCAGTTCACAGAGATAACGCACTTTGTGCACAAGTAATTCAAGGTGTTTCCGTTCACAGATGTAAAGCGCTCTTTTGGCTCAGTAATTTAAAGCGTTTCAGTTCACAGATGTAACGCGCTTTTGTGCACAAGTAATTCAAGGTGTTTTCGTTCACAAATGTAAAGTGCTCTTTTGGCACAGTAATTCAAAGCGCTTCATTTCAAGCGCTCTTGGCATGATAATTCAGGTGCTTCAGTTCTCAGATGTAAAGCGCTCTTGGCTTGATAATTCAGGCGCTTCAGTTCTTAGATGTAAGGCGCTCTTGGCATTATAATTCAGGCGCTTCAGTTCCCAGATATAAAGCGCTTCAAATTCACAGGAGGAAAATGTTCTTGGCACAATAGTCTAAGTGATTTAGACTACTTGAGTAAAAGCGCTTCCTGGTGTTATTAAGTTAGGCGCTTTAGGTTTCATGAGTAAAACCTTTTTGGCATTTATTATTATGAATGTGAGAGTATTGTTGGAGTTAAACAAATCAAAGTTTTCATTGTTCTTTAAATAACTTAAGATATGAAAAGCATATTTAAGTCTTTGAGATTTTCTAAGTCATGATCAAAGGTTTATGTTGTGAATACATAAATGTTACAAGATTGATATTCTGTGTATAATCATAGCTCAAAGTTCTTGCCATCTCTTGAATCTGAGGTCATGTTTTACAAGGGACTTCGCCCTCATTTTAGAAGAGGTCTCCACTTGATATCTCTTAGACACTTTTAGTCAGGAGTCCATAAATGATTTACGTTTCTATGAATGAGTAAATGCATATTGTTCTAACCTTTCCTTTTCAGATCTCTCTCCCTGCTGTTCCCTTTCCTAATTCCCTTCCCCCGACTGGCTTCACCATAACTCTGTGCTATAATAGCTTTCTGAGTTGGTGACGCCGGTAAGTGGGTCTTTTGTCCAGCAACGTGCAGATCCCGAGGAAAGAACCCCATGACAGGATCCTACCAGGTGATTCTGACAACCGCGACAGCTGTAAAGTATGCAGGACTTCCAAACTGGATTCACACAAGTCACACGAAGAAAGTGGCATATTCACTGCATCATGAAGAAGCGTTGTTGAGAGCACCAACAATAGCGAAACAAGTCACAGCACCTGAACCAGAAAAGGAACTAAGAGAGACTGATATTGATTAAGAAATTGTAGAAGATGGATCAATCAAAAAATATTGACAGAAGGTTCGAGGAAAAGAGACAATTGGCCTGAGTAATGAGTAGAGAAAAGAAAGGAAGTGGTTGTAAATGAAACAATAGAGGAAGAAGTAGATACCACGAGAAAAGAAGAGTTAAGTGAAGGAGAGTTAAGTGGTGACCGAAAGTTTAAAAGAAAGAGAATAGCGAGTCAAAGATATGTGGGTCCTGAATGAGCATATGCAGCTACAAATGAATGGCAGCACGAGTTTATGTCTTTTTGTTTTGATAGAGAGGTTCCAAGTCTGTATTTTGATGTAACCTGAAGGTGATCAAGGAGCTGAACTGTTAAACCAATCTGAAAAACATTTTGAGGAAAGAGACTGTTTAAATATAACTGGAAAAGACATTGATAACCGGATTTGACGTTGAAAACTGCATGTGACAAGCTGCTAATCGAAATTGACAAGGATAAAGGTTCCTGGATGTGAAACTAAGCTGTTGAAAGAAAATATTTTGATTTTTCGCTGCATTTTTCAAAAGTTACTTCTGCTTTCTGATTCTTTACATATCATGGCTGAGTTAAATAATCAAGTTAGGCATGCTAGGCGCTGTAAATGTATGATTATTGGATTGGCGATCATGTGTGGTATTTTGTTTATTGTATTGATTGTGGGTATGTCTGTTCTTGATGCGAAAGGAGCCATCCATACTGCTGCTTTTGAAACTACTACACTAGCAGCTTTGGAGAAGTTTAAGTCAGATGAGAAATATTTGCATGACTATACTAATGCTCAAGGAGAACTTTCTTCTAATGTCTTCTATCGGTTGTTGTGAGTATGTTGAGACGATGGATGCAAGAGATTGTTTCATGTGTACGCAAATTCCTTCATCGATAGAGGAAGGAGTTACGTACCACAGCCTTCCACTAACTTACGGGATAAGTTGTAGTCTGCTACTAACAAGGTTCTATGATCAGGAGTACATACAGTATTTTTACTCTAATTACGACGAAGTGTTTTCTTTTGTTCCTATTATTAGATATCTGAGTAGAGTAGCTAAGGATCATGATATAGTATTGGTTAGAGGATTCTTTGAGCCTACACTAACGTTTGGAACGGCATATGCACATAAGAACAATCTCACATTCTTGCTTACAACTTTAGAGAAAAGTTTTTTAGGGCATACTGATGATAGGAGAAATGTATTAAAGGAGAAATTAGAAAAAGGCTTAGAGAAGAGGACTTTCAAGAATGATTATGCTTACACTGAAATTAAGACTCAAGGGAAATTAGCTTTAGATGCATTACATGTAGGGAAGCTTTGTATATATAGGCCAAAATCATGCACTGACACTTTATTTGTGGGTACGAGTGAATGGAGGCATGTGTTTTTGTTTTAGAGTAAATGGACTTTTATGTTGAGTGGTATGGACCCTGCGATTCCAGGTATTTATTATATTTGTGGACTTAATGCTTATTACCATCTTCCAAGAGGATGCTATGGGACACGTTATTTGGGAATAGTGTTCCCAAAGATTTACCAGATAGAGGACTTGAAAAGGTTTCCGAAATTGACTGAATTACATCATGAGCGACAGAGGAGGGAATCCACTTCTGCGATAGTGGGAGATATATCTGGTGTGGTGATTCCTTCATTGGGAGTCATCTTGAATTCGATCAAGATTCGAAAGTTGTCTACTATTGTGGATAACATGTTGACAAATTTTACAGGGGCAATACTCCTGATAGATACTGAATTGGCTGCAGATAGAGCTATGACTCTTCAAAATCGTCTTGCTTTAGACATCCTTCTAGCGAAGGTCGGCGGAGTCTGTAAAATGATTAACTCTAGGCATTGCTGTTCATATATCACCAACAATAGTAAAGAGATAAGAGATTTACTTACTAACTTGACTAACTCAAGTAAGGATTTGATGGAATTAAAGAAACAAAGAGTATGGGAAAAAAGTTGGGAAATTATTTGCTTCAGTGGGGAATTGGCTTAGTAACATTTGGAATGGGGAATTACTAAAAATTATACAGGGAATATTGATTGTAATTGCTTGTATATTAGGAATATGGGGACCATGTAAATTGTGTCAAAAGATTACATTGAAAAGGTCTAAAAATAATCAGAGGACAGAAGAATGGAATAGAGAAAGAATCTATAAGGAAGATTTGAGGAGAAGGCAAAATGCTGAAGAAACGGAATTGTAAAATCGTTGGCGAGAAAAGTAGTGTGATGACATATTTAGTCATCAGAGGAGAGATTGTTAAAGCAAATGTATCAATTAGAAATTATTAATGAATGTTTATGTATTTTGAATAATGAAAAATGTAGAACATGATTAACGTAGAACAATAATGTGCACGTTTGAAATTGTGGCCTCGGAGAGCGACTACCAAGATTCACGAATTGTATTAAAACAATGGCTAACATATGTGAAATATTGAAAATGTATTAGAATTAAAATTGTTAAAATTGTTCAGCTGAAACATTTGCATGAACCGACGGACAGGAGACGATGGAAATCAGAATGTATCAACTACTGTGTAAAGCGCTCAGAGCGTACTTTCCCAGGACTCGAACAATAAAGACACTGACTGGAGAAGAAGATGCAACATTTTCGATACCCAACGAGCCGGATGATGAGGACATCGCAAAGTGAACCAATCAACAATCTGAGAACAGTGTAATATTAGAATTTAGAGATTTGAATTATGAAGATTATTGGACAGGGTAAAATCGTGTGGTTAATTGACCAATTAGGAACTGGGAGATAGTCTGGGTGACTTTGATATAATAACGTGACAGAGGGGATAGATCTCAGACCATATTCCGAAATTGATGCAAGATCGAAGAAGATTCAAGATTCTGTCATTGGGCTCATATTCTTGAGAGCCTGATGTGATGCTGATCGATTGATGACCTGAGGACAAAGACTGACTTGTTGCTGATCCATTTCGAGGATAGGTAGATATGACAATGTGACTGAATTAACTTTTGTGCCTTTTCTTTCTAGGTACCAACTGCCCTGTTTTAAATAGTTTTTCTCTTAGCTATATGTTTTCCAAATTCATGTTCTAAACTGTTTTCGCATGAAATCCCATATGCTGATGCTAATCAGGGTTAGGTGAGCTTCCTACCCTATGACATTGACAAACACAGAGATAAATGATTGACAAACTGATTTGCTGAACTCTGCTACTCATGTTGACTTATTCAATTCTGATTTGATTATTGACTTATGCTACTGCATTAGAATGTACTATGATGCAAGTTTTGATTAGGTTATGTTTTTGGCGCCCTCTAATGAATTAATACAGATTTGTTGACTCGAATAAAGTTGAATTAATTTTCATGAATTAGTATTGTAACTAATATGGAATAAAACTACTAAAATGTATGGTGAGTTATGGTTACTCATGACTGGAGGGTCATGGTTTGTTATGTTTCTGATTCATTGATGATGATGACTAATGTTTATTGAATTGCGTATTAATCATTAGTGTTAACTGCCATTAGCCTAGCTAGGATACTCCATGCGAATCAAAAGGTTCATCTACCTATATGCGTCCCCTTGTAAGTTTACTTACTAAGGACCAGGCACGCTAAAACATATATGAATACGTAGAGGGGCTTTGAGTCTTCCATTCAACCACTGACCTGTTCAACCATCATTAAGATTTTGCTTCTGCCCACTAGAGCGTACTGCATAGGACAATGGATCAGCCCACCTCAGCCACTGGCTTCCTTGCACTGTGAACACTAGCATTTGTTCTAATCATGTGCATGTGCATGCTCACCGAAAAAGAAGCTCACTTCAGTGCCAAAGCTGGTGGGGCAACACTTTACCAGAGCTTCTTTTCTGGTCCATTGTTTATCCTTAGTTAATTTTTTCAGTTATCCTTATATGTTTTAACTATGTCTTCAGGTTACAGTATTTCAAAGCCAATAGTACCCTTTCTTTGTGCCACTAAGAATCACATTGAAAAGAGTTTTATATCAATTCTAGGTAAACCTGCTTGCTAGAAAGCACTTGTAGCATTGTATTAAAATTATATCTTAACAGCCATTCAAAAATAAAAATGTATCTGTTGGGACTGAAAAGTTATCTGCATGATAACCAGCATACACCCCTACCCTGAGTGCCCACTGTACTTATGTCTGGATCCCTAATGTTGATTTTTGCTATTACAGGCAAACATGGATCATGCATGTGCACCATGACATAGGCCTGCCTCACAGTTTGCAGTCTTGTTGGACTGAGAGGGGTGCCTAAAGCGCCTGTAGCACCTGCGCCTGCCTTCTTGCAAAGACCAGTGTGCCCTCTGAGAAAGAGGAGAGCGTTGGAGGGTGGGAAGTCTAGTGGGAAGCCCTGTCGAGTGGACTCCCAGTGCAATGTGTGAGGAAACAGTTGCTGCACTGATTGTGTCATTGCCAGTGTACAGGACAGAGTTGGAGACCCTGTATGCCAGGAGGGACTGCTGTGGAAAAAGACTGTGAGGCAGTAAGGGCCAAAGCCATGTGAAGCCCTGTGGTGGCAACCCTGAATTCCAGGAGGGGCCACTGTGGACAAGACTGCCTCGTGGTAAGGGCCAAATCCTTGTGCAGTAGCGTGGCTTTGACCCTGTATGCCAGAAGAGGCCGCCGTGGAAAACTTCACTGTGCTGATCAGGCCAGTGATTTGTGGTGACCCTGTACATTGAAAGGGTCACTGGGAGAACCAAGGACTTGTTCTCCCACCCTCCTCCGCCACCAGAGAAGTGAGGGCACCGGTGGAGCACCTGTGCCCCTTCTCCCAGGGACAGGACCCAAGACAGGGTCGTCGTAGCCTTCCACCATCAGCAGCTAAATGAATACTTAAACTGCAGGAGAAGCTGCAGAAAGCCTCCGGTTGCTTGAGGCCCACGAGTGAGAGACTCTGCATCTGCTGAGTGCAGCCAGCTAGGCCACGTGCAGCCAGCTTAACCTGAACTTGGCTGCAGCCCCTGTGAGCAACCGTGGATGGAGTACACTGTAAAACTCTGAATGCTTCACACCTGCCAGTGCTGGTAAGACTGGTTTAAGGCCTGTTTGCCCCAGGGGATCTAGCTGCTAATTTAGCATGATAGTGCTGAAGTACAATTAATTTAAAGTTAGAGTTGTAGTGCACTCATGGCACTCAGACTACTAGTGCCACATACTCTAGATCAACGGTACTCAAAGTACGGCCCGCGGCCGCCAGCGGCCCCACGGACCTAGCTTGGCGGCCCGCGAGACACACACCAAACGCCACATCATAATGGCAGCAGTATGTAAACATAGAAGAGGGCCGCGGGAGCATGCTCCCGCGGCCCTCCTCTATGTTTACATACGGCGGCCATTGTTTATGGCGTTGCCCTGACGATCCTGGAAGCCAAAGCCCCATAAAAGTCAGCGCTTGCAGCTAACTTTTATGGGGCTTTGGTCGTCTGCTTCCTGTCACCGGCTCCACGTCTGCTGCCCGCCTGCCTGCTGTTCCACATTTGTGGCATCTTTACAGTGCTTTGAGTCAGGTAAGGCTCTTTGGTTATTTATTTATTTGTTTTTAATGTAGTGTGTGTTACTGGGGTAGGCGTGAGAGCAGATTGCGCTGTGTGTGTGTGTTACTGGGGTAGGGGTGAGAGCAGATGGCGCTGTGTGTGCGCTCGCTGTGTGTGTTACTGGGGTAGGGGTGAGAGCAGATGGCGCTGTATGTGTGCGCGCTGTGTGTGTTACTGGGGTAGGGGTGAGAGCAGATGGCGCTGTGTGTGTGCGCGCTGTGTGTGTTACTGGGGTAGGGGTGAGAGCAGATGGCGCTGTGTGTGTGCGCTGTGTGTGTGTGTTACTGGGGTGGGGTGAGAGCAGATGGCGCTGTGTGCAGATGGCGCAGTGTGTGTTACTGGGGTAGGGGTGAGAGCAGATGGCGCTGTGTGTGTTACTGGGGTAGGGTTGAGAGCAGATGGCGCTGTGTGTGCTACTGGGGTAGGGGTGAGAGCAGATGGCGCTGTGTGTGTTACTGGGGTAGGGGTGGGAGCAGATGGCGCTGTGTGCAGATGGCGCTGTGTGCAGATGGCGCAGTGTGTGTTACTGGGGTAGGGGTGAGAGCAGATGGCGCTGTGTGCAGATGGCGCAGTGTGTGTTACTGGGGTAGGGGTGAGAGCAGATGGCACTGTGTGCAGATGGTGCAGTGTGTGTTACTGGGGTAGGGGTGAGAGCAGATGGCGCTGTGTGTGTTACTGGGGTAGGGGTGAGAGCAGATGGTGCTGTGTGCAGATGGTGCTGTGTGTGTTACTGGGGTAGGGGTGGGAGCAGATGGCGCAGTGTGTGTTACTGGGGTAGGGGTGAGAGCAGATGGCGCTGTGTGCAGATGGCGCAGTGTGTGTTACTGGGGTAGGGGTGAGAGCAGATGGCGCTGTGTGCAGATGGTGCAGTGTGTGTTACTGGGGTAGGGGTGAGAGCAGATGGCGCTGTGTGTTACTGGGGTAGGGGTGAGAGCAGATGGCGCTGTGTGCAGATGGCGCTGTGTGTGTTACTGGGGTAGGGGTGGGAGCAGATGGCGCTGTGTGCAGATGGCGCAGTGTGGGTTACTGGGGTAGGGGTGAGAGCAGATGGCGCTGTGTGTGTTACTGGGGTAGGGGTGAGAGCAGATGGCGCTGTGTGTGTTACTGGGGTAGGGGTGGGAGCAGATGGCGCTGTGTGCAGATGGCGCAGTGTGTGTTACTGGGGTAGGGGTGAGAGCAGATGGCGCTGTGTGTGTTACTGGGGTAGGGGTGAGAGCAGATGGCGCTGTGTGTGTGCGCGCTGTGTGTGTTACTGGGGTAGGGGTGAGAGCAGATGGCGCTGTATGTGTGCGCGCTGTGTGTGTTACTTGGGCAGGGGTGAGAGCAGATGGCGCTGTATGTGTGCGCGCTGTGTGTGTTACTGGGGTAGGGGCATTGTTTTGAAAAAGGGGGTGGGGTGGTTTTTTTCCCCCTCTAAGCCCCGCCCCCGCTGTCACTTCAGTGCGGCCCTCGGCCGCAAACCATACTGCAATTTTGGCCCCCGAGAAAAAGTTTGTGAGTACCCATGCTCTAGATGGTACCAATAATGAATGAGGAATCACCACAATCGCTAACACCAGGAGTGAGTGGGACAGGAAACCGTAAAATAAATACGAGAGCCTCGACCTGAGGAGAGAGCTGTGTAATTATGTATAAATGTAGTACTTTTCCTTTGTGTGGCTAGAGGTAGAAATAAAATTATTATCTTTTGTCATAAAAGTGAGTATTTGGTTGGACAATGATTTATTGCTGCGACTGCACGCATGTTGAGGTGTGAGCCTGTGTTCACTATTCTGTATCATCACCATACCCCCTCCACCAAGGGATCCTTGGACTGCTCCGATCACACTTTCAATGAGAATCAAGTGCAGAAAAGATACTTGGCCCAGTTCAGTTGCGTGGAATTCATAATAGGTTGTGCCCTGAGACATCAGGAGTAACAAGCTGCAACCCGCACGGTTGGACCTAGTAGCCTCATTGCGTGCCATGTGGCCCTCTGAAAGGGGTTCTGTGAGTATCACAAACATTTGGGGGGTCAGGTTTAGGCAGTAGTATCTTTTATTTTTTATTTTCCGGGCAATAATAACATTTTAAAAAATAGTCACCGGAACAGTTTGCCAAGACCCAGGTTTATTAGCTTTACCAGTGCTTGTTTTGATTCTTCGTTGCCATTCCATTTGCTGGATGACTTCCAACCCCTGCGGGAGACGCGAGACGCTCACGTATGTATTGCTCCCTAATTACAAGTTTCAGTGACGGATATTACTCAGGCCTCAGCTATGCTTGCCTCTAGCAGAAAGCACAGTTTTCCCACCCTCATTCTCTAACTTTCTCCACACAAAACTTCAGGGCCCTGGACTAATATTTAAACTTCATTAACCAATATATCACGTTATACTTTGCTTTTCGAAGCCGATCTGTGGTAAAAGTAGTTTTTAATAAACATCTGGGTTTCCCTTAGACCTGTACTTTTTATAGTCTCTGTCGAATCATGATGTAATGTTTGTAAATTAACAATGAGGGTTTTCTTCCCGGCTTGTGTCGCTGCCCGTTACCTTTCATCAGATCATTTCTGCTCAGGAATGCCACAGAAAACCTCTATGTAGCAGCCGCACTCGCTGCTGTAGATTCTGGAGGGATAGGCGGAGCTGCAGTGCTCGTTTAGTCTGGGTCAACGGCGCAAAGACCTAGGCTAACATGTTAACCTTTCTGCAAAGTTATTTAATTGACTATGTTGTGGGCATAAATTGAAGTGTGTGTGTATCAGGCCGTGTGTATATATATGCCTGCTTGCGTGTCGGTCGGTGTCAGAGTGCGTGTGATTGTGTGTGTATTTGCCCGCGTGTGTATGTGTGCCTGACTGTCGGCAACTCAGTGTGTCTGTGTGTGTGCGCGCGCGCGCGCAAGTATGTTAGGAAATATTGAACTGCGACTTTATAGTTTAGTTGGCATGTAACATCCCACATCAGAGACATTTGGCGCCTCTCCCTTTGGCCTCAGTCAACCAATCCCTGGCCTTTTTAGGGCCATGTTAACAACATCTTGGGGGGATTCTGACAACTTCCCTGGGAATGCATTCCACCCATAGCTTACCATTGGCTGTGTGGTTTGCAACTTACATTTGCCTGCTTTCTGTTTATTGGCTATAGTTGTTTTAGGCTGACCATGTTGAGTTCGTCCCTCCCCAGAGCATAGTTTATTTACTGTATTCCTTTACAAGTGCTTGTTTTCTGTAATCAGGCCTTTAAATCTTGTTCTTATCTTGTCACATTTGCTGTACACTCAAAGACATGTCAAATGTCAGGTTCTGTCTTCTAGCTAGCTTGGTGTTTAATTTTCTTTCTCTGACTTCAAAGTGAGATGATTTATGTGGCAATCCTGCAGTGTAAGGTTAGGCTTTTTTCTAGCACACAACAAAATGCAAATTTCTGTAAATGAACCGTTCAAATATTTCAGAATATATCCGAATTAGGAAAGCATAAATGAAGCACTTTAAAAAAAAATCTACTCCATGCCACTCTACGCCAGGTCCCTCCACTCTACATCACTCCACTCTATGCCACTCTACGACATGCTCTCCACTCTACACCCCACCACTCTATGCAAAACATTGTACGCCACTCCCCTCTATGCCACAAAACTCTACAACACAATACTCTATGGCACTCCACTATATGCCTTTCCACTGTATGGCACTTTACTCCACTCTATGCTATGCCATAGCACTCTACTCCCCTCTACAAACATTTAACTCCACTCTATGCCCTCTACGACACTCCAGTCTGCGCCACTCCACTCTATAGCACTCTATGCCTCTTAACTTTATGACACTCTATTCCACCCTATGCCACTCCATTCTATAACACTCTACTCCAATCACTATCACTCTACAGTCCACGCAACTCCCTCTCTGCCATTAGATGCCACTTTACTACTCTCTACTCCATGGCACACTGTTCCACTCTACTCCACTATGCCACTCCACTCTACTCCACTCTGCATCACTCTACTTCACTCTACTCTGCTTTTGGCTTTGCCAGTGCTTGTTTGTAATAGTGCACAAAGGCAATGAACAGGCTGTCTCTCACACAGGAATTAATCTCACCTGCTTCATCGTACAATTGTTTCATTGCTACCTAAGCAAGCAGCACACCAGAGATATGAGACTTTTTAGATATGGCCACCCCCATGATATAGCAAGAAAAACAATCTTTGGAGAAAAAATATTCGTGGAGTGCATACTTTACACAATAGAACTAGAGACTGGCTCATAAGCGAATATGTGGAGCAAAACCTCACCAATGTGTACAGCTGGGATCGCAGTATTCGAAAGCAGGGACTGATCAGTCAGATTAGCCATTGGCTCTTAAATGCACACTATGGAGTTGTGATGGAGGTTGCACAGTGTGTGAGCAAGCGGAAAAGGCTAGGGCCAGTACAATGCTGAGGTCATTGAATGTTCTCGCCTTTACACCCACCCACCCTTCTCTTCTCATTGGCAGAGCCTGAGACAAACAATCAGGTTAAGGTGATGGAAGAGAAGAACTGGAGAAGGAAAACACTTCTACTGTCAATTAGCTGCTGCTAATAATTATATTTTATTGTAGATAGTGGAAACATCATTTCCAAATCCATAAGAAATATAAACGAGGAACAGTTGCCTCCTAAGCAATGTTACAAAATAAGAATAAAATACACCAGTGGTTCCGAACCCGTGGTCTGGGGACCCCTCAGGGTCCGCGAAGCCTCCTCGGGGGTCCGTGACTACTTAGAAAATTAAATCATATTAACAGATTAGGTCCCCAGCTTTCAGTAATGACTCATTAGGGGCTCCCCGGATTCCAATAGTGATTCAGTGGGCTTCCCTGGGATCCAGTAATGATAACATGGGGGTCCACAGAAGTCAAAAGGTTGGGAACCACTGAAATACACAATTCCACGTTTCATCAGAAAGCAGTGACTCCTGAAAACCGCGCCACCGTGCAGGCTCAATTCCACTACAGGTATGTAGCAAGAAGGAGCAATAGATGCCACCTGTCAGTGAGGTAAGTAGGGTGAGGGTGGGAATACTATTAGGCAGGTAATCCATTGTTTTTTGTGTGTGTACTTAGCGTGCCTGTGTATGTCTTTTGGTGCATGTATTCCTGTACAGATATTTATGCCTATGAGGGAATTTTCCTGGCACCTGATGGGACTGACTGCTATTTTTGGAATATGTGGGGCACACCATGCTACTGACTGACTTACAAGGGATACTGGAGCCAATCTTGACATTAAGATGCTATTCATTAACATGGTGCATTGTTCACCATATGTGATGCCTGTGGCACAGCATAGCATTAACTGTCATCTAATGGGGATTCATTGGCCTAGCCTGTAGTAGTGCTGAAAAACATATGGTGGATGCCTGGATCACATTATACCATAGAATGGAATGTGTGATACCTGGGGTACCTTATTACATGAGCTCGCATGTAGGGCATATCATGGCATTGGATGACATGATGTAACTGTCTTGGGCACACTGTAGTTTATAATGAGATTTGGGGAAACTTGGGACACAATTTGGTTTTGACTGATAAGGGGCATCATAGTTCTGTTCCTCATGGGAAGAGGATCCCAGGAATACTGTGGCCTTGACTTCTACATTAGGAATATCTGAGACATTAGGAATATCTGAGACATATCATGTTATTGAATATTGAAAGGGTATAACTGTTGGATTCATGTGGTGCATTCTGGCATTGACTGGCATATGAGGAATTTCTTGGACATGGTGAATTAAAAATATTGCTTTAGCATGACTATAATAGCTACAGCCATCTTTTCTCTCACCGCTAACTAATGCTTCCAAGTCTTACTCTCATGTCTACATCATAGACCTGAAATTCTTGAATAGTTTCCTCAGCTCTGACAGTTTACATTTTTGTATCCCTTTGATGATCAAAGTGTACTATCTCATCGTCTCAGTTTCTGCATCTGCATAGCTCCTTTGTACCGGTTTTGTCATATGACTTTCATTTGAGCCCTGTATGTGAAAACATAAATTTGTATCATGTACTTGTGCGCTTTATGGTCACCATGTGCCATTGGATTCCTTTGTCACTGAGCTCTGTGATCCACAGGCTATTTTCCTTTCATTAAAAAATATTTTATGGGGCCACATCCATCACAGTTCTAACCAGGCTAGGCCTGGGTTTTGTGCCATTGCCAGACAACACATGGCCAAGATACTCACCCTTTGTTTTATCAATTCACAACGATCCATTTTAAGCACAATTCGCACTTCGGGAAAATAGACAGCACCAGATCAAGTATGCAATCATGTTGTTCCCTATGAGCAAGAAACACTGAAACATTGTCTTAAAGCACAGAAACACCTTTCACCTCCTTGAGTGTTTGGAACATCACTAGTTGACAGACCAAAGCAGCAAAGCTATCCCACACTGCATCAGGAAATATTGAAATGTCCCAACTTGGGAAACAAACATGAGGTCCTGCCTAGGCTGGAGATCCAGCCTGACCTGTTGATAAGCCAGCACCAGGCCAAGAATTGTAAGTCGCTTCACGTGGCCAATATTTGTGTGATTTTTGAGAACTGCCACCATTCAAACTAACAAACCCCAAGAGTCTAAAGACTGCTCTTATGAGAAAAATCTACCAAAAGAATACAGCACTCTAAAAGTAATGTTAAGACGCATTAATTAGAGTCCTTTACAAATGTTAATGGAAAAGGAAACAGGATGTGACAAATTATCCACTGAGCAAGTGAGCAGGCTGATCTCTCTTTAAAAGGCCTACAACTGGAACCTCAGTTTAGTGTGGCTTTATCTTACATGGGCGAGAACAGAATGTCAAGTGCATCATTGTGGAATGTTAAATCAGAATGTTGGGATGTGACCAAGGACAAGGTCAGAATAGATGAGGTTGCCATACTGTTCAGTCGCTATTAAAGGAGTTGAACTAATTAGGTGATGAGTGCTTAGAAAGACTGAGCAGAGGAGAGGATACATTTTCAGAATAGTGTGCTTGTGAACCACTGAACTACTGATTCCTGTTGAATTACTGAACAGAGGCAGAATAGGGCAACAACCCCACCTGGTGTGCGAGTCTGGAACACTACCTGCAGGGTCCTGGATTCTGCTGGTGAGCATCTGGTTGTTTTTTTGTATGTGTTATCAAAGTTCCCATTCTGGCGTTTGGGACCACTGCATTCAACGAATGTGCTGCTAACAGCGCAAACACTCATGGCGGCCACCACATAACTCCTCAGTTGCCTGGCAACATCTGAGAATAATGCGTTTCAAGAAGAAGATACACATTTCCCTCAAGATCACATTACGTGACCTATGTGGAGGCTAAGTTGTGTGCACAATGTGAATTTCTTTAGAAGAGCTGCAATTGCAACAAGATACAGAGCCAGATAGAATGGCACCATGCTATTATCTACCCTTCTCTGGGGAAAATGCCTTGACATTCTGAAGAAGTAAGTCAAGCTGCTATTTATTTCATTACTGAAGTGAAGAGAGGACTAAGGCACCCACGAGCTGTTTGTAAACCTTTGAACTAGTCCACTTCCACTTGATAGCAAATGCTGCAATTACAGTCAATCCACCAAAATAATTTATGTGTGGTCCTGTTTATCCTTCTATGGATTGGTTGGAGTGGAAAGAGTACTTTTTAAATTATAGTGGAACAATCAACCACTCTTACACTATAAAATAAGAAAGGGTTGTTACAACATTCCTTAAGTCCTGAAGGTCTTTGACCTTATAAACAAATTCACAAGGAAACTAGAGGTAGACATAGCAATGTGTTCAATGATGCTTTGTTATACCTAGATACATATTTCTCTCCTAATGTCTGTAAAGGCATCATAACATATTAATTCTTCCACAGGAAAAAATGAAGGATGAGACCGAAAATAAATATGTCACCACCTTAAAAAAGCTGAAGATTAATTGTAGATTTGGTGATCTATAGGATTAAGTTAAACACAAACCAGTAGTTATGCACATGTATAATCCAGCAGTACAGGATAGATTGTGGGTTAGCAGTGAAGCTGAAAGGAAAGATGTGACTACTGTAATTTGGGAAAGCTAAACTTTCTGGATGTTGTGCAAAAGCTGTAAAAAGAGATAACAAGGATATAGATTTAGATTTGGTTGCTACTGTCAATCAAAATAAATCTAACGTACATACTGGCTTCGGAAGGAGGGCAAGGGAAAGGAGACATGCATACAAAGAAGAATTACGCTGTTACAGGTGTAGTAGTACAAATCACTTAGTATGCAGAAAAAGCTGTTCCACTTTGAAGCAAAAATGAAATGTGGTGTGTGTGGAAAAATAGAACATTTAACATGAGTCTGTAAGAGAAGATTGAGTAATAAGTCAAAACTTAAATGTTTCATTTACATTGAAGAAGAGATGCCTAGCGAAGAGGATTAACAGAAATGTCAGATGTTTTAAAAATTAAAAAAAGGGTATTGAATATTTTAGATAAAATAATATCAGATATAAGTCCATATCTCTAATGAGTATTGGAAGAATAAATATTCACATTGCAGCAAATTCAGGGTCACCGCATACAATTATAAATAGGAATGTATGGAAAAACTATTTTGAAAAAAAATTGGGAACCAACTTGATGGACTCTGATGTTTCCACAGAATGTTATGGAGGAGAGGCCATTTAAATGATATGTTACAGAACCTGGATATTTAGTTTTGAGAATAAAAAAGTTTTTGGGAAATTGTATGTTGCTTAAAGGGGACTTTCTATTCTAGTTGAAAGGACAAAGGAATCTGCATATAGTATTAGACCATATTAGTTTAGAACAGGCATTGGTGGTGAGAATGAGATCACCAGGAAAAGTATGTGAAATAAATTTCCTTAAGTTTTTAGTGAGAAGATTGGCACATTAAATGGTTTTTAGTATACAATTATCATAACAGAAAATGCTTTACTCAAAATTCACAATGTAAAGAATGTACCAATATTAATTAGAGAGAAAGTGTCAAATGAGTTGTTGCATTCAAAGGATGCATGGGTGATATAGCCAGTAGCTTGTTAGCCCCCTTAGTGGGAGTATGTAAGACCAATGAGAAGATTGGTTTATGTGTTGACCTAGGGGATGTAAATAACAATATTGTTGTCAACAGATTTCCTATCCCAAAGATCATTGAGGTACTAGCACTAGTTAAAGGTATGAACACTTTCTGCACCATAAATCTCTCTGTTGCCTATCATCAAGTTCCATTACATGAAGCTACTAAATAGTATACATCCTTTAACACATAGCAAGGTTGTTTCCAGTTTAGGAGGATGCAATTCGGTTTAGCATCTAAAGTTGATGTATTCCAGAAATTGCTGTTTAATTTTTTGAGAATATGAAAAACATGTCATTTTTCCAGGATTTCGCTTTGGTCATGGGTAAGCACAATGGCAATCATGACCGTCCATTGGAAAGAGTTTTAAGTGTGTTGAGTGAGCATGCTTTAATAGATGAGTATACCAAAGCAAGTTTTCACAGGATTGAGTCACATACGTGGGACACGAGATTTGTCTTAATGGTATTAAACCTAAAGATAAATTGTTGAGGACCATTAAGGAAGCACTGGCTCCTCAGATTGAGGATAACTTAAGGTCGTTGTTATGCTTGCTGAATTCTGTTAAAAGTTTCCAAGGGACTTTGCATCAAGGATGTCCCATTTGAGGAAATTGTTAAAACATAATGTAATGCTTTAAAGAAATCAAATAGTGTATTTGTGAAGCTCCTGCACTGCAAGGGTTTGATCCAGTTGCTTGCATTACATTACCACTGAAGCTAGTAAATACCTGGGTGCAGTGTTGTTGTCACAGTGGGATTGTACAAGCAAGCAGTTTATGGAGGCAATTTCATCCAGACCCTTATAACCGGCAGAGGAAACGTATGTAGTGGTAGAGCATGAAGCTTTAGCTTTTGCATGGGATTTAGAGTATTTCCATTCATTTTACATGTGGAAAAGACGTAACAATCAGAAGTGATCGCAAAGACTTCTACATGTTTAACTTGCATTTCTATGTTATTGCAAGACTTTATATATAAAATTTTATAAATACTAGAATTAATTGTTATTATAGATTTCCTACCTAGAATGTTTTCAGCATTACTGAAGAATCAGAAACATTTACTGGAAGATGAAACAGTTTTATTGGTGTGTAATGAATGAGTGAAAACATTTGAATAAACACATAGGAGGATGAATGTCTCAAGGATGTGGATTTACAAAAACTTTTAGGATTCACGAAAGATGGATGGCTAAGAAAGAGTGCTTTGTGGTATGGTAGAGCATTTTGGGAAGTGCAGAGTGAGCTATCATATGATTGGTTATCTCTCTTGAGAAGAGTTAAGTTAATTCTTACGAAAATGTTGAGAGAAAAATGTTTTCACTTTGTCATGCAGGACATTTAGGGATTGTTACAATGAAGCCTGCTTTAAAGTCTATGTATTGGTGGCCAGTGATTGGCGCTAATGTAGAGAGAGTCATTAGAGAATGCAAAGATGGTGGGGAATCTAATAAATCTCTCAAAACTCTAAGACGACCCATGAAAATATATGAGTATCAGTATATAATGAGGGAGTGTGGCGGTAGGCATAATGGGGCCAGTGGGAAAATCACATAAGTGTGTGATTGTTGCCATTCATATTTTTTCAAGATGTCCTTGTATGAATGCCGTCAATAGAGCGTAGACTGATAGTTTTCTTACCTTTTTGGATGATGTTTTTAAATGTGAATGACTGCTGCCATTCCTACTTTTCGATAGCAGTGCACAATTCACCTCCAATGAATTTCTTCATAAAACTACATCATTGTGCAGCCTGAATGGCAACAGTGTAGTTGAACGCTTTAACAGAATGATTAAGGTAATCATTCAGTTGGCTGAAAGAAATCAATTAGATTAGTAACTACAATTATACAAAACTGTGTGGTATCCTACAGAGCAAACGCAGTGGCAGTCATTGGATAGTCTCCTTCTGAGATTACAAGGATTAGGAACAGCTGTAGTTTCTTTTCAAGGGCAGGGGAGCATCACCCCATCACCACCCCCACCCGCTGTGAGCCGCGCAGACAAAAATAAAATGTCAATAAAAAGATTTCATTGCCATTTTATTTTTACTGGCTCAGTGTGTACCAGGCCAGAGATGTGCTGAGCATGTCCTCTGCTGCAGTTAGTTGTTTTATGACCAAGCACAATCCTCTAGGGCCTGAAGGAGTGTCTTGCCAGGCCACTCCATCCAATCAAGGCTCTTCCCTCATGCTGGTTAACAGCATGAGAGCAGCGTCTGGATTGGTTATACCAATACATCAGAGAAGGAGAAGAGAACCTAGTAGGACTCACAGCCTGTGGGTAAGTGCAGTTTTCTATTTTAAATGTGTAATGCATGTGTGTAATGCATGTAAGTGAAGTGGTTGTGTTTATTTTGTATTTGGTGTTATTGTCTGAACGTTTGGAGGGAGGGGTGGTTCCCTTTCAGGTTTTGGAGGAAGGGGATTCTTTATCGTTGTTTTTGGGAAGTGGTGGGGCACTTCACTTGCCCTAGCACTTTTGAAGAGTACAAGCCGCTGCTGGTTAGGAAACCAATCAAAATATAATCCTGTCTGGCTAATTGGTTCCAAGAGTGTTAATTGGACTGAAATGGATGCAAGGGAGAAGTTGATTACCACACAAATGGTTATAAAAGGAATTATGATCAGGTGAGAGATGTGAGGGAGAGGTTGATTAACACATGATGGTTGTAAAAGGTATTATGATCAGAAACATTGTGTGTGGTCTGCTGTGATTGTGGAAAAGGTCAGCGTGGTCACATTAAGAAACTGGGTAGAGTACTAAAAGGAGTATGTTTTTTTTTAAACACAGTTGTGTCACTTAGGTCCTAAAGATGATGCAAGATTGACGGATGGACTGTGTTGGCCTTTAAGTAGATTTCAATTTTGTAAAGAACCTTTGGGAAGAGACAAGTACATTTTGAAGTTTTACCATATCGTTTATGGATAGTTCGAAATAAAATGTAATTATCAAAATGCATAAGGCAGCCACAGTACAAACAGCGATAACATTTTCCAAACAACGCAATCAAAACAGCAATAAATAGGAAAGCTAAAAACAAGTATACAACAAAATGTAATTTTAGTTTTTTTCACAGTTCATCATGACTTCATAAAATTCAATCCCCTATGGTAATCAATCTGTCCTGCTACCTAATAACGTTTGCCTCACAGACCATGCTGTATGCAGGAACTTAGATACTGACTACTACTAGTGCTGAGGTGTCACTCTTACTGATTCTATAAGCCTCTCTTCTTTCTTCCAGATTGAGGAAACGACATCTGGGCACTCTCCACCTGCCCCTGGCTTTGGCATAGGTAGGGCAAAAGAGTATATTTTGAAGTCAGTGGATATGTATGATGATGAAAACTGTGAGTGCAAGGATCGGGATAAAGCTAGTTCAAACACTCCTACTGTGGAGAGTGATGATGGGGATTTGAATGATCAGCATAGTTTCATTGATTCTACCAGTGTTGACAATGTTTGACTTCAACTAGAAAACAAGTTATTATCCCACTTGATAGGCATAATATACCTGTGTGTGGTCAAAATTAGAAATTAAACAAATTGTTTATAGGCCCTATAAACAAGAAATTAAACACCCTAAGAAATGTGACTATTTTGTTTATGTAGTTGATAAATAGTTTTCTATAGTATCATTATAGATTTGTGTTATAAACATGGGCATCTCCATGTATGACAAATGATATATTTCTTTTTATATGTATAGTGTTGTAATAAAGGGGGATTTGCAGTGTGTCTTTATCTTACATGGATACGTAGAAAATGTCAAGTGGATCATTGTGGAATTGTAGATCAGAATATTGGGATGTGACCAAGGACAAGGTCAGAGTAGAGGAGGTCATTATACTGATCAGTCTTTCTTAAACGAGTTGAACTACTTACAAATTGTGTATCGTTACTACACTAAGCAATTTCCGTTTGCACTGAGACCTCACGGAGGACTTCCTATTAACAATGAGGACATCAGAGTTCTCTGCAGAGCAGCCACAATGAGAGGAATTAGTTGTATGTCCCTAGACTGCAGTTAACAACATTGAGAGTCAATACACCTTGGCCATTATAGAGGGAGTCACTGCACTGGAAGTACCATTTCGCCGCAGGTAAGTTTATAATTATATAATCACTGAAAAAAGCAGACGTTAAAGTGCCATTAAAGTTAGGTAAAGATTTCAGCTAATGATTAAAAAACCCCAGGAATTCTTTGAAAAAAACAAACGTTAAAGTGTTGTTATAGTTAGGTGTTGTAATAATATAAAAACGAATGTTTAAAAACCAAAAAGCACTGGAATTCACTGGGTTTACTGAGCTAACTATCAATCAGTAATTTCAATCAATCAGTAATTTGTTAAGCGTGCTACTCACCCTATACTATAATTTGTGCCCCCGCAATGTACTGCTTATTACCTCACATATTACATCACTCATGACATATTAAATTACATCATTGATGGCCTCACTGATGACATCTCAAATTACATTATTGATAACATCTCCGACCTGCGGCCAGGCTTTGCACTCTACGCTCCGTGGCCAGTCAACCCCCTGCAGGGCAAGGCCTAGGGTTGGCCGCAGGGCCTGACCTGGGGCCAGGCCATGCACTCAACCCCTCATGAGGAGCCTCTAGAGGCCACCCACCCATGCACCCGAACCACACATGTTTTCTTCTTTTTTTAAATTTTGTTTTTTTTCAAGTAGTCTTTATTATTTAAAAAACAACAACCCTAACCAGCAGGAGTACATGATTATCTTACAATACATTGAAATGTTGAGTTCAGTATCCATGCATTAATGTCCACACTTGCGACGATTAGAAAACGTCCTAATGTATTCCTGCAGCAAAGACAACTCCCTCTCCCCCATGCCCCCTTACTTGTGCAACGGGTGAGTCAG
Organism: Pleurodeles waltl; assembly: GCF_031143425.1. Classification (NCBI taxonomy): domain Eukaryota; kingdom Metazoa; phylum Chordata; class Amphibia; order Caudata; family Salamandridae; genus Pleurodeles; species Pleurodeles waltl. Next base: position 543,707,881 of record NC_090440.1, on the reverse strand, counting down.
TCTTGAGTGGATAAAGGGATAAAATATAGAGGAGGCAGTCAAGTATCCAATTATCTGAGAAGGTGACAGTGCAGGAATGCTAAAATCACCACTTAGTCCGTCTGGGGTGGAGCCTACTGTGTGTACCGTGTGGGGAATTTAGGTCGTGGAGCAATGTTGCCCATCCCTGCAGATCCTTCCCTAGTCTGTCATCTGTGTGGACATGTTTAATTAGTATTTCTTCTGCAACAGCCCATTCATTTACATCCCTTAACCATACCTTTTGACTGGGGGTGTCGATGACAACCAGTGTATAGCTATGCGGCGTTTCGCCAACGTGAGGCACAACAGAATAAACTTTCCAGAGTTTTTTAGTGGCGGGTGTGGGTATAAGGCCTAATATAATTTACTGCATCTTTGGTTGTACCTTCCAGCCTGGAGCTCTGTTAATATCATCAAGAATCGGTCTCCAATATGAGGATAAAGCCGGACAATTCCATACCATATGGACAATGTCTGCGTTTTGGGTATGACACCACGGACACTCATCAGGACGCGTAGTATATATGGCATGAAGCGTCCGAGGGGGGAGGTAGGTCTGGTGCAGAAAATTATATTGTGTGAGTTTGAAACAAGGATTAGAGCTGACCAGATACACCCCCATATGAATGCGTTCCCAGTCCCGATCGAAAATAGGTTCAGTGACCACTGCTTCCCATTGTGCCTGTACTGCAACACGTCCCCATGAAGTCCTCGTGCGGAGCCTCCAGGAAGGAGGGCCAGATCTCCCTTGCTGTTGTGGAGATCTTACTGTTTTGCAAGAATTGTCCCGGCCCAAGGCCGAAGGTATCGAACACCTCCGCAATTGAGATCAACCACCCCTCCGGGTAGAGGTCACCAAGAGTAGTACAGCCTCCATCTTTCCAACATCTGACGGACATGGAAGCTGCTATCTTACGGAACGGCTGCAAGGCCCAGAGGGGCATGTCTGGAGCATAGGATGCCAGACAGATAATCCTCTTCTCAGCATTGTTTCCCATACACTTCCCACCTGCCGTATTAAATATGGGGTAATACGGGGAATCATGGGGAACCCTGAATCCGTGCATCAGTAGAGTCTGTAGCTCCTCTTCCAAATGTGAGCCTCTCAGCTGGGCCTTTTCTATTAATCATTTTAAAGTACTCACTGGGGATAATATAAAATGATCCCTGGAGGGTGTAAAGATATTGCAGGAACAGTATCATTTTGGCTACAGCAATCTGCCCCATAGGAGACAGGGGCGGCTCCCGCCAGAACTTCACAGAAGTTCAAAAGTCCCTATATCACCTTCCCTAAATTTAGGTCTAGATAAGATTGTGCAGAGGGTGCCAGCCGGATCCCTAGATACTGGACATTAGTAAGCTCTCAGGGAATGACGCACTAGGGAGCCCAGGGGATATAATCTAGATTTGTCAGGGTGAACCCTAAGGCCAGAAACCCTTTCAAAGTCCTGCATCGCAGACATAAGGATGGGGGCTGACTCAGATGGCCTGCAAAGGTAAACCAAAGCATCAACGGCGTGCAGAGAGACCACGAGTGGTCTCCCCAATGGTAATACCCCAAGTATGCGAGGTTCACCGGAGGTGCTTGGCCAGGGGCTCCATCACTAATGTGAAAAGGAGTGGCGAGAGAGGGCACCCCTGCTGTGTTTCCTTACCAAGGGAAAACAATGTCAACACTTCCCTTCCAGTTCTCACCTGAACACATTGTTCAATATATAATAATTGGACCCATTGTACAAATTTAGGGGCCATCCCAAGCTTTTGTAATACCTGCCATAAAAATGACCAGTTCAGGGAATCATAGGCCTGTGCGATGTCCAGGAATGCAAGGGCGAAGTCCTCCAGACAGGATTGAGTGGAGTAGTAAACGTGAGCTAATCAATGTATATTATGAAGGGTGCTATGTTTAGGGATGAACCCTGACTGGGCTCTATGTATCAGGGAAGGAAGACTAAGAAGAAGGCGGGAGGCCAACACAGTGCTTGGCTGCTTAATGTTGTTATTCAATAGGGAAATGAGTCAATATGCCGCTGGCGTGGCGAGATTCTTACCCGGTTAATGGACCATTATTATAACAGCCTCCCGCATGGTGGGGGGAGCCGTCTCTGCTGCAATGATTCCGCATAGACCTCCAGCAATTTATCTATTATAGTATCTGCGTACCTAAGATAAAACTCCACTGGGAAGCTGCCGCTTACCAGCACCTTTGATGTTTTTAAGGAGCGTATTGTGGTAATCATCTCCTCCTTGGTAATAGGCTGATCCAGTCATTCTCCGGTTTAAAGGGAAATAACGTGGAGTGGCATTCAGGACAGGTAGTCCTCAATGACGTCCTCGCCCAACAAAGGCGGGGGATTGTAGCAGAGGCTAAGATATGGACTAAATATCTCATTTATGGCTTTTGGCGTATATACTACTTATCCTCTATTATCAGTCATCGTAAGGATAGGGGCATGGAATGTTGCCTACTTAGTCAGCCTAGCTAACATAGCCTCAGTTTTACCACCTTCGGCGGCAAGCCATTGAGATAAGTCTTATACAGGTGTTTTTCCAATCTACCCCAGGCATCCAGTAAGGATTTACACTCTTCCAGCCATTCCGGCCTGGATGGGAGATCCTTTTTGATGTCCACCAACTCCCTTTCAAGGATCTTAATGTCCCTATCTAACTGCTTGCGAACCTCATATGTCGTCTTAAGACGGATCCCCCCAATCAATGACTTTATCACTTCCCAATCCATAGCTTTGCTATTTGATGTGCCCCAGTTTTCCTGGAAATAAAAAGTTAACAAGTTTGCCACACACTGAGAACGTCTCTTCCTGGAGACGCCATAGTGGAAAAGGTGGTCGTCCAGTATTAACACAGAGAGTTAGGAGTTCAGTGGAATGGTCAGAGATATATCGTGGAAGATGTACCACGCTAGACACATGCAAAACTAGGTTTCCAGAAATTAAATAATAACCCAGGCAGCTATGGTGCCCGCTGCAGGAGTATAACATGAAAATTGTTGAGTGTGTGGATTGCGGGCCCTGCAAATGTCCATAAGCTGCAATTCCCTAATCATATTGCGCAGGGTGTCAGTCATGTGGGGTTTAGTGTGATGTCGAGGGGAGAACGGTCCGAGTCACTATTCAAGACCAGTTACAGTTCCCCTCCATAATGATGTCAGCTGTGAGAAATGGGGCAGCCACTTTGGCCACTGAGATGAAAAAGATAGGACTATCTGTGTTGGGTGCATATACATTAATCAGACAAATCTCATATCTCCCCAACAGTTCATATAAAATCACATAGTGACCCTCCGGATTCACTACATGATCACAATGTAAAAAAATCACCCCCAGAGTTATCCAAATTAACATTCCTCTAGCATAGTCTGAGTAAGAGGTGGCGTAAACTTGACCTCTCCCTCTTTTTTGCAGAGACCGGATACAGTCCCCCCAAATATGTGTCTCTTGTAAAAAGGCTATTGAGGTTTTATAGCATTTTAAATAGGAGTGCACCATCAGTTATCTGAGTTGGTACAACCCAAGTGTCACCTCCTGTTCCTTCCCTCCCTCCCTCCCAGTCAATTGACCTAGATCCAGCTGAACAATTTGACGAACACAGATGCAAAAAAAAAAAAAACACATTTCAAACTATTTGATTAATTAACTCCAATCCCAGTACCCAACTCCCCCGCCCCTTGCTCAGCCATGCCAAGTCCTCCCTTCCAGTTTCAATCCTGTAGTAGACCTGTCTAGACTGCCCCATTACCACGGTTAAAATGAAGAAACCCTGGTTACGCCAGGAGCCCAAATAATACTAAACTTGTCTGCTACGCTGGAGAGGATCATCCTGGGGAGGGTATGAGGCAGTCGCACTCAAGCCCTCTCACTGCATTTACCTACCCACTGCTAGAGACACTTGTCCCCCTGAAGTGAAGTAAAGAGAAAAGAACCCCCCCTACACACACACAATATCAATATGAAAACATCACAATCCTATCTTGTGGGCATCCTCCCTCTTTCGCATCATAGTCAACAAGGAGACCATCCATCCCCATTTGGTAGCTTCATCTCTCATTCCCTTCTTATGAGGCGCCCCATATGGCAGCCACCAAAGGCCCACGGTGGACCACCAACCATAGTAACAGCTGCCATTCTCAAGCATTGAGCAAGCACTAGACTTGGTCTCTAGGCCTTGGAAATAATTAGTCTGTGGCAGTACTATCACAAGACCTCAAGAGGACTGCACCACTAACAAAATGATTCCTGTGTTCTAAACTCCACAACAGACTCTCACAAGGTACCGTCAGAGCAGTCCTTAATTTTACCCAGTGGGTGGCCGCTGTTCTGGCTTTTATGTTGACCCTTCCACCTCCCAAAGCAAGCTTATTGGCACTCAACAGTCGAGGAGTCACGATCACGCTGCGGGCAGCCAAAGTCCAAGCTCTGTGGAAGTGTGTCTAACCAGTCACCAGCTTCTTCCGAGCTGAAGAAAAAGTGTACCATGCTGCCATGTTGTACCCGGAGCTTGGCCAGAAGAAGGAGACTGTACTTCAAGTTCATGTCACACATAAGAACATTTACTTCTTTCCCTGGGTATAGTCTGGAAAGATTGAGATCGGTCACCCCTGCAACAGTGGAGGACCTTGGACTCTGACCTACTGCAGGATAGCATCCCTGTCTCTGAAGTTAAAAAGACGGGCAATGATTGGTCGTGGCGGAGCACCAGGTTTCTGCAGAGGGGCTAGAGCCCTGTGGGCCCGCTATATTGTAAAGAATTTAGAGAGTTTTTTAGGCTTAAGCGGCGTGGTTATCCACTTCACCAGAATAATTCAGTGGAGGGTTCCTCCGACTTCTCGGGAAAGCTCACAAAGCGGAGGTTGTTCCTGCAGAAACAACATTTGGAATCCACAATGCACTCATCCAAGCGTGCTGTAAGCTTCTGTAAGTCAGGTACTGTTAAGCGGAGATCACGTACCTCCTGCTGAAGAGCGTCAACATTCTGTCAGTTACGCCATGCCCTCTGAAAGCTTATGCAGGTCTGCTCTAAGTAAGTTAACCTCTATGGTGACTGTCTCAATCTTGTTGACCACCTCTGACTTTGAGCCCTGGATCACCACCATTAGGTCAGTCATGGAGGGAGTAGCGCCCCCACCCCTCTCTATCACATCAGATGGGTCGCCAGCAGGGCTCCCCACTCGTCGGCAGCAATTCTTGAGTATAGTTCACAGTCTTGTTCGGCTGCTGCATTCTGGTACCTTTGTCTTTTACCGTTGTGGCCAGCACCCCCAGGAGTCTCTGATGACCACACCTCCCACTAGATTCACGCTGCCAGGACTCCAATGACCCCCCCCTCAGAGGACCCACTCACTGCAGAGACAACAAAGTCACTGTATACCTGGCAGGGGAGGGCACCACATGCCTAACAGTCTCTCAGCAATGTACATAACACCTGCCAATGATGATCCCTCCTGACAATAGTAATCATACTTGGTGAAGCCTTCTGGACTGAGAGCGGGGCAGGATAAGATTCACTCCCTCGTATTTGCATTGCTCTGTCTATAGTGGTGCCTGCAGTGTCTCGGGAGGGGACCGTCTCCACGATCCACCTCAACGCAAACATCAGCTGTCCCCCTGTGGTGGGCTGCAGTCTGCCGGCAGGCCTTGGAGAACAGGGAAGCCCCAGGTGCCCCAGGACAGTTTACAAGTTTCAGGCTCCTCAGTCCCCCTGGCACCCGGGTCCGAGCTCTCAGTGAGGCCTCTTTAGCGTACTGTTTACACAAAACCCAACAGGCCTTAAACAGCCCCTTCCATTGCAGTTGTGGGGCCCGCAGGCTGCTTGAATCTCCAGCAAAGGCTTCTCTGCTGCTGTCACCAGTCATCACTTGGGGGCCCGCTGCCCTCTGTCACCCCCAATATCCCTTCCGAACCGCCACTCTCACCTTTGTGTCCTCTGCAATATAACCGGGTCCTGGAGCAGCCACCAGTTCCCGCAGCCGGTGTCCTTCAGGGCTCTGAGCACCTCCCCCAGCCCACACCCATGCGGCCCTAGGTCCCCGGGCCTCCATCCTCTGGGTACAGTATCTCTGTATCTGCTCACCGTCTGGGTGCTATTGCTCAATCAGAACATGCACTAGGCCTCCACACTCCTTCAGTGCATGCACGGTGTTGGTTGGGCCGCCTGGCGTTGACCCGGGCCGGCTGCTCTGCAGTCATCTGCAGTCATCTGCCCCAAAGCCAGACAGCCCTAGGGGATGTCTAAAAAAACCCTGGCAGCTTCTGGGGAGCCGCCGGTCGCACCACACTCTGGGACCAGAGGGCTGACACCGCACACCAGCCCAGTGGTCCGCAGCCCTCTCCTCAGCCCCGCCGAGCCGGGGCCCCTCTGTTAGTCCCAGGATGGTCACTTGGTTACCGCGGCGGCGAGGGGGCTGTGACCCACAGAATAATCACTGCTCTAGACTGGGGGGATCACCATATCGCAGCTTTGTGCGGCCTATAGGACTGTCTTAAGCCGCCGGCTCACTCCAATGGGAGTCCTGCTGTATTACATTGCACACATTTTTCTGTAGTATTTTGTTTTGGCCCTGGGGTGGGGGAGGCACCCTGAACCTTCATAGGGTTCTGTGGGCAGGGTACCTCTACCCTGCCCCTTGTATCTCAATAACTTTTTAAATGCAGGACATGGGGGCCAGGTCCACGACTCCTGAAATGGTGGCTGTAATATTTTTCTTTATGTTGCGGCCAGCCATTCACATCGCTGGGTCCGCCGGGACCAATAATGGTCCCACAAGGCCAAAGGGGCCTATGGAAAAAAAGCCCTTTCAGCCAATCAGAGTCCTCTTTCTTTTAAATTTGGTGTACTGTGGTACTCCCAGGGGACAACCGTCCAGATAACACTGTATTTTAAATGCTAATTTCTCGAACAGATGAACAGATGTGCACCACATAGCAAAAACACACTTTCTGAGCAAAGATCTAACTTTCTGCTAAATTTGGTGCAATTCTGTTTTCTGTATTGCTTCCTAAAGTTTCCTATGACAGTTAACGTGGGAAAACATGTTTTCTCATTTCTCCCCCTTCCCCACCCACACATACACACACTTAATGGATCACCATGAAAGTGAGCTGAGATGGATAAACTTCGTTTTTTAAAAAGTTTTGTGAAGATTCGTCGACCGGCACCAAAGTTATTAGCAGACCGAAAAACGCTCTGCCTATAGCAACCCAACTCTGACCTAACTATAACCACACAGAGGCAACTGTGTACTCTGAAAGAGTGCTTTTTATCACTTTCTAAATGGTTAATTATTTCACGACTGTTAGTGATTGGCCACTTTAAAGGGGACTAATCAATCATGATTGACTGGCCACAACATGAACAATATGTTGTGGCAGCCATCAAAGGACTCAGGGTATAATATTAATATGATTTTATGCAGGAAAAGGAAGCAAGGAACTCTGGGAAGTATAGTAGATTTTGGTGAAGGACGAGACTGTCCACAAAGACCCAGACCTGCCAACTTGAATATAAATGTTGCTGTATGAGAAGGGGAGAAGTGGGCATGCCCTTCAGGGGAATGAGAGGCTTTATGCTGAGGTCCGTCTGCCTCCGTGCCCTGCCACCATCGACCTCCTTCCCCCTTGAATAAAACAAAAAACATAAAGGTTGCTGGGGCTGCAGCGATGTCCTGGAAGGTTTTCACACATTTTAATGGACTTCGCTGCTTGCAGCTTCCAAAGAGGAGCTGGAATTCAAAACTGTTCAGTGGATTCCAGCTCCTCAGTGTGGTTCTGGCTCCTCACTGGGTGACCATGTGAAGAAAGCCAAACTGTGTGACACACAGTGGCCCCATGTGACTTTGCAGGTCGAACACCTGTGTGCAGGGCGAAGGCTGTGTACATTAGGGTTTGATGTGTGACTGGCCTGTCCACCAGCACTTTTTTTTAGGGGGAGGTTGTTAATTGTAGGGTTTTGTGAGAGCCTGTCCCGTCCACAACAACCTCTGTGCAGGGCGAAGCCTGTGAGTTGCAGGGTTTTGTGAGGGACCAGCCTGTTTGAAAAGCCCTTTCTACAGGGTGAAGATTGTGCATACCAGGGTTTCATGATGAACTGGCTTGTCTGCAAAGGCCTCTGTGCTGGGCGAAAGCTCTCTGTAGTAGGGTTTGACGTGGGACTGGTCTTTCAACCAAGATATCTGTACAGGGCGAAGGCTGTGCGTATTAATGCCACCTTTACCAGACGCAACATCACAATATAAGGAGGTGCCATTTTAAATGAGGCAAGCCTACTGACTTTGTCAAGGGGTCACCACATCAGTATATAAAAAGCAGGCCTATTGGGTTTGTCACTAAATCAGCAAGACAGACCTACTGGCTCTGTCAAAGAATCATCACAATAATGAATCCACCATGTATGATAATTTACCATTAAAACCACTGAAAACAAGAACCATAATGCAGTATATTCATTATTAATACACACACTGGAATGTTCACTTAGAATCACTGTCACTAAAATATTTAAAATGAAGTACTGATAATTGAAACATAAACATATGTTTGAGTCTTTCTTTTACACTCTCCAGGCCACATGATGCAGCCGTAGAACCAACAAAAATGGATCCCTGCACTCCACATTAAGAGCATACAGTTCCAGCTCGGAGTGCTTTAAAAATGCTGGAAACCTCTGGGGCATTTTCTAGAAACATGGCCGACGGCTTGTATTGAGCTCAAATTCGATGGTCCCCTCAACAAATTCCAAAATAATCTTGAGTGCATCGCCCCACGCCTATAATGCAATACACTGCTGGTCAATGATCTGAGGCCAAAACACTGGAGTGGATGCCCCAATAACTGAGCATTGGTGATATTGGAGACACCGTGTGTTCAAAGATGGTGGCCCACTGGCCTCGGCTGCAGCAGAGTGCTCAGCCTTGGGTGTGAGCCCGGCCACTGTGCTCCCAGGACAGCTGCTGGAGGGACAGAGTGTGGAGCAAGATTTGTGGCCCACTCTCATCCCTCCCTGAGGGACAAGCACATTATGGAGCACTGAGAGGCAACAGCCTGGGACATGACTGGCACTGAATACTGGAGCCTTAAGGGCCTCAGGAGGAGGTTGGCTGGAGCCAGGGGTGCGGGAAGGTGGGGGGTGGGGTGGGTTCATCTGATCGACTTTGAGTGGCAAGGAGCAGGGCTGCCCTCCCACTCTGCAGCCTACCGGGCTGGGCGACAGTCCTGCGCTGTCTCAGCTTGTCACAACAGGCGGATTCTTCTGGGTGTAGTGGGGAGTCTTTATACTCCACCTGCCCTAGTAACTGAGTTGGGGACTGAACATTGTGGGGACAGCTCTTGGGAGAAGAAGGGTACTTTGAGCTCCCAGTTGCTGCCCTACTGCCCCTTGCTCTCCACCAAGCCTGAACGAAGCTTCATTATTAGATGTCACAGTGGAAGCTACTGTGGTAGCCTGATAGGTCTAACCTATCTGGAAGGGCCAGTTGCCTGGTACCCGCAGACTGCAACCTGGGTCCCTCTGATTGTAAGGTAGGGGCCGTAAGATGAGTCTACTGCCTCCTCTGCAGCAGAAGGTGAGATGCTTCTCGCTGCAAGCCATGTGCAAGGATAAACATCCCCCGGCCCACGCCACAGACCTGCATCAATCAATACGCTGGGTCTACAAGGAGTGGTAAATGAGAGATATCACAGAGGAGGACCGTAATGTGCCTGAGACAATGGAGTCCACCGAAGCACAAAAGCTAGAGGCCACAGAGTGGTCCAGGCACATGAAAACAAAATTGATACTCTGCCTGTAGAGCTGAATCAGGTAAGAGCTGACCTGCAAGGCAAATGAAAAGTTGCTAGTGATGGAAAAGGAAATGAGGCGCTTGACAGCTGAGGTGATGTACCTGAGAACAACGGCACGCTAAGCTGTGCATCAAGCCCTTTTCCTCGAAGACTAACTTGGGGATTTGCAGGGCAGATCTAGACTGAGTACACCCTGCTTCATTAGATTCCTGGAACACAAGGAGGCATCAGACCCTGAACTGTTCATAGAATGGTGCATCCAGGATGTACTGCGGCTGTATGAACGTACACCTGTATTCATAGCTCATAAGGACTTGGCTCCAATGCACCTTCCGGTTGACCCCCACCCACTGGCTATGATCAAAATATTTTGAGCTATAGGGACAGGGACATAATCCTACAAACAATATGCACCAGAGTTGACCGCCCTCGTCATGGACCCGGTGTCATATGAATTTTCCCCAACTATAGGCAGAAGGTCCAACAAATGCATAAAATATTTGCAGCAGCGAAGCAAAAATTGAAAGCTATGAATCTGAAATTTATGCTGCTGTTTCCAGTTAAACTTAGGGTCATACAGGACAGAAAATCCCATTTCTTTTTGTCCCCAGAGGAGGTATAGGAATGGCTGGAACTGGAAAATTGTCAACCACAGACCGGGCAGGATGCTACCGTGGTGGTGGGTGCCTTGGACAACCGTCCGCCAGTGGATGGAGTACTAGGACTGACCCTACTGAACCATTGCAACGGCTGGTGATGCAACATGATGGGCCACTGGCTGTTGTATGCCCGGAAATGGGGATGCTGTGGGGAACTCTCTTGGTACATTGCACCTTCAGCTAAATGAGACCATGGTCAGGGACTGAGGCCCTTGCCCATGGATGGTGTGCTGAGTGCCTTGTCTGCAGCACCCGTTGCTGCTGGGCAGCCGCTGTGGGATTGTACCTCTTGTGAAAATGTGTTACCTGATAAGTCTAGATCCTGCAGTCACAAATTAACTCATGGGGAGTAAATGTGCAGGATAGAGGGGCTTAAAATGACTTTCTATACACAGTGTTGTTAGTACTGATTTATGTGTACACAGTATTGTTCAGCTTTCACGTTAGGGTAGCTGCTGAGTAGGGAGGCTGCTGAAGAGGCTCCCTTTTTTCCCCTGTGTGATCCCAGTCGGCGACGGAACCATGTGCAGAGCTTGAGAGGTTCCTTGCCCATGTGTGTGCATAGAAGGGAAGTTTTTGAGGATCTTGTCCCTTAGTGAGCAGCTGCGATGGGCTGGGCTTGACCATGGTGTTCCTGGGGTCTGAGCCGCTCCATATAGCACATTAAGCTGAATTAGTTGAACTACACCAGTGTGGGGTTGGTGAAGTTACTGGGTGTTTTGTAGCCATGTGACAATTACTCCTTTGTTGGGAGTGAGATGGGGAAGCACCAGTTGGTTAGTGGCAGGGTGTTTACCCTGGGGGTGGGTGGGAAGGTTGGTTGTGTGCATATCGTTCAGTTCATTTGTACTCCACGGAGTGCATTATGCAACACCATTCTTGCCTGATAATTACACGAGGCATTGCGATTGGATGGCAGTTGCACCTATGCCTGGGATGCATATAGTCATAGTTCAAAATAGCTGCCTCTACTAGAGAGTAACTGTAGGAAAGTCCTCCTTTTTGCCCTGGTCATCCCCAAACTTTCTGGACAGATACTGGTGGTTTCTGACTCTTGGCTGTGCCCTGGGTACTGCTTACCAGTCCCAGGGCCAGTGCTCTGTGTGAAGTGGATATGCAAATTAGGTTAATTATAATTGGCAATATTAACCTACCTACAAGTCCCTAGTATATGGTAGGGCATGTAGGTTTAGGGACCCCAGCAGAGGCAGTGCACACAGTGGTGCACTGCTGAGGTGCCCAGTGCCATTTTAAAGGCAGGCCTTCTTTGCTGGCTGCTTTTAAATTAAAGTTACATGCAAATTCTACTTTGGAATTAAAAGTACTTCCAAAGTCTTAAACTACCTTATTTTTACATACATGTCAACCCTAAGGTGTGCCCTATGTGCCCCTAGGTCTGGGTGCCATGTAACTATAAGCAGGGACCTTATAAAAATAGTTTTATAAGCCCTGGTGATGTAAAGCAGCCAAATTCGTTTATCCCTCATTGTAGTGAATGGCCTTCATAGACTAGAATGGGGAGACTTTATTTTAATTTATAAAGTCCCCTTAAGTGACAGATACCTCATGTTTGGTATCAAATTAATTGTTATAATAAATCCCACAGCTTACAATTGTTGGACTTAATATAACTTGTTCAGGTAAAGAGTTTTAAATTTTACCTACGAAGTTGCCAACTTCAGCCCTGTAGTGCTTTGCTTTGATTGGCCAACCTCTGGCAGCCTGGCCAGGCTGCCTTGATGAGGTATGAAGTAGCCTGGGCTAAACTCAAAGGAAGTGGTCATCACAGTGGGAAGGACCCTGCACCTGATTGGAGAACCAGGACCCCCCTGTTTTTCACCCAGGAGCAAGGATAAAACTGGCACACCTGCACCCACGCCTCATATCCCTACAAGGAAGAACTACAGGAGAAGAAGGACTGCCCTGCTGGACCCTGGACCTGCACCTGGACACTCATCTCTGGAGTAATGCACCAGCTGCACACTTGGGCTTCACCACAAGAAGGACTTTGCCTTCAACTGGTTCAAGGAGGGACTACCTGTTTGCAACAGGTGAAAAATTGCTAACCAGAGTCCCCTGCACCAACTCCTAAAGGAACTGACCAGCTGACCACTGTCCAGAGGCAAAATTGGAGTTTGCACCAGGTGCATTCTGGGAGTTGTAGTCCGCACCCCTGAAGGGCATCTGAGAGCTTCTGGAACATTGGGGTGAACTGTGGACCTCAAAAGAACCTTAAAAGAACATCTGGGAGAAGATCGAGAAGGTTGGAGAAGTCTGGAGAACTTTTTGAAAAAAGCTCCATAAAGTGACCGACCCGCCGTGGCAACTCTAGCTGGATTGCCTCAACCGCAACCCAGCCTGACTTGCAGGTTTGTCCTGATGAAGAAAATCTCAGAAAAAGTGACTAAGTCAGAACGTAGAAAGTTGACTGGGACCTCCCAGGCAGTGTATCCGAAGAGGGCTCCAAGAACGTCGAATCAAGATTCCGGTTTGCCCCAGTGTAAGGATTTTCATCTCGGAAAAACGACCAAAGGTAAAAATCTCCACCGAGGGCTCCCGCAACACGTATCCGAGGAAGAGTTCCAGGAGGTCGGATTGGACTGGCGACTTGGTCCTGCTGAAGAAAATCTTCAAGAAAACGACTAAGTCCGAAGGTAAACTCTTGACCGAGGCCTCTCACGGGCTGTAGCCGAGCAGGGCTCCATCACAGTCGGCTTTAAACTTTGACTTTGCCCCGGTCGAGGTGCGACCAGATTGGCGCTATTCATTTTTTAGTGCCTAAAAGCATTAATTCTTTAAAAATGTATGTCTCCAGTTCCCTTTATCTGATTTTATTCGTTTTGGTGTCATTTTAAAGCTAAAACTATTTCCTTTTGTTATAAATTAGTTTAGAATTTTTAAACTGTTTCCTGTGTTTTATTTAATTACTGTTTTGTGATGTTTGAATGCTTTATGCTTTTGTCTCCTAAATTAAGCCTTGTCGCTCGTTGCAAAGCTACCAAGGGATGAGCTGGGTTTAATTTATTGAGACCTAACTGGACCTAAGTGGAGGTTGGTGGCCTATTGCTAAGTGCAGGTACTTAATGCCCTTACCAACAACCCATTTCCAGCAATTACAAATAGTCACATGGAATGTTCAAGGCCTGAATGCCTATACCAAACTGTGCCATATGCAGACATACCTTATGCGGGAGAGCATAGTGATTGCCACGCTACAGGAAATACACTAGACAGATGAGGAAGCAAATAAAATTAAAAAACAAATGGTGAGGGCAAATGTTTTCTCCTCCATACTGGTTCTGAGCCAGAGGCATCACGATACGGGTGCCCAGGTGTGCCATTTCAGCATAGAGATTCTAGAGCAGATGCAGAGGACCAATACTTGCTATTACATGGCCTACTGGGTGGGTTAGAGTTCTGCATGTTTAGTTCATATGTCCCTAATATAGACAATAAGGCATTCTTTGAAACTCTGCATCAACTTGTTTTGCAATTTATAGACCTGCCATTGATATGGGCTGTGTCTTGGATGGGGAGATGGATTGGTTCTTCCCCAAACACCCAAACTGGGGATTACTGCAATTCTTACTGACTGTAGGAAAGATACCTAGGAATCTGGGTGGCACAAAACGCGGGCTTACACCACATACACAACCAGGGATGGGTATTGACTGGGCTCAGTGCCTCGATAAGCTTCTGGAACTTGCTCCAATCTTTTATTATGGGCAGGGTAGCACTAGCTAAAATGGTTCTGTTGCCACAGTGCTTATACCTACTGCAGAACTTCACGTACCCTGTTTTGAGGCCAGTTTTCCGAGAAATAGACCACCTGTAGGTCTGTTTGTGTAGGCAGGGAAAAGGAACAGATTGCGGTTGGAGGTTTTGAAAATAGAAAGAATTCATGGAGGCTTGGCACTCTACTGCATTGCTGCATAATTGCAGCATGCAGCAAAATAGTGTGCAGAGAGCCGAAACTGGGAACTTTGACTTCTTGGGGTGAGGAGGGGGTGCGATACTGGAGGATGCTTAGCCGAATTGCCTTATGTGATGTGCACATCAACTCCTTTTCACCCAAAGAGTGATCTGTCAGGTGGCTAGTGCTTGACAGCCGACAGTAAAAAGAGTTCTAAAATGCCCACAGTTTTGTAGATCTCTACCCATGGAGTGGCTGCAGCCATTTTGCTTTATACAGGAATCAATGACACTAGTATCATGCGGAGAGGGTGGGTGTCTCACCCTAGGCAACATCTATTTCAGGGACAAATTCATAACCTTTGAGGAGGCCCTAGAGGCATTTGGATTGGGTGCTGAGCAGTCCCTGCAATTCATCAAACTGGCATGCACTGCCAGGAAGGTTTGGACTGCCTTCCCGTGGGTACCAGAGACCTCCATTAGTATGGAATTATTCCTTGAGGGAGGTGAAGGGAACAGACTCGGCTCATGGTTTTATAAAGTGTTGATTGATTACAGACCTTCAGTCACAATAAAATCCAGGCAGGCCTGGAATAGTGACCTCCAGACTCCTTGATGCACAAGTAGTGGAGGGAGGCTTGCATGCAAGTGCAGGAAATTGCGAGTAATGTGCAATTTAGGCTGACTGATTTACACCTACACCGCACCTACCTTACACCCGTCAGACTGCAGAAAATATCCTGATTCATCCTGTCCTAAATTTGCTGACATAGGTGGCATGTTCCTGCACATGATATGGACGTGTGATAACCTTTTGGAATACTGGGAGGAGGCGGTGTTGGGTCTCAGAAGAGTGATGCATATTAGACATGAAGTGACAATACAACATTGCCTGCCAAATATAATACCAAAGCCCAAGCAAGGTGCAAAGCAATATAGGCTTGCTACACTGGGATTGCTTGTGACCAAATGTCACAAAGAAATCCATTAGTGATCCAACAAGGTCCTCACAGTGTTGAAGTGGTGCCGGAACACAGTAGAGTGAGCTATAGCAGAGGAGATAAGAATGAAGCGAGTTAGAGCACAGGAGGAAGGGGAGTGTGCAGACATGATACAGGATCTCCTGACTGGGTGGGAGGAGAGGGATGAGTAACATGCATTTAATGGGGGTACTGCCCCTGAGATACCCGATGAGATATAACAGAGGATGCTAGATTCCCGGCCCATGGTATGCATCAGTGACCTTTGGTAGAGGTATCTCATCCGCCAGTGGAGATACGGTGAGATGATGCAGTGGCGAATGATATAGGCGCAGAGAGAGCTGGCATAAATCTAAAATGTGTTATTGCTTTCCATTTAAATATTAATGCAAGCATAATTGTAACTCATAGCAGATGGTGCTGAAACTGGTATATGCACATACTTATGATGTTAATTGTGTTTTTGTTGCCACCATGTTAGATGGCTGAAACCTTAGCTAAAGATGATAAAGGAAATGATGGGAACCCCTCCTGGTGTCATGTACTCAAAGACCCTGGAGAGTTAGAGTTCAGACTTATTAAAAGCTTTTGGAGGGCTGCTGCACTCCCTGAAGCACCCCAGAACACTTATGTTATTTGTTGGCGGTGCCCCTGCTCCTCCTTTGGGCAGCAGAAGAAGTAAAGTATGCACTAAAAAGGCCAGCCAGGAAATTATGAGGCGCTCAGTGTCGGTGCTGCACATTTTCAATGAGGGGATCTGTCTGCTTGACTTAGTTATTTATTGTAAAGCCCCAAACCATGGTATTTGTTTCTTATGTATGCCCCAGTATCAAGAGGGGCAACCAAAGCCTTCTTTCTTTTTTATTATTCCTTTTTTAATTGGGAAGCCCACTCCTGCGCTGCAGAGTCAATTGCTCTAGTGCCAGTATTTGTTTTTTTATCCACAGTCTCCGTTTTTTTGGGGCAGTACAGGGAGTCCACTTCTGCCCTCTGCTCATCCAG
This sequence comes from Pleurodeles waltl, assembly GCF_031143425.1. Classification (NCBI taxonomy): domain Eukaryota; kingdom Metazoa; phylum Chordata; class Amphibia; order Caudata; family Salamandridae; genus Pleurodeles; species Pleurodeles waltl. Next base: position 543,691,516 of record NC_090440.1, on the reverse strand, counting down.
TTGTGCGGTGTCACACAATGTTTATTTTATGTTTGGTTGCCCTGATCCAACCTGGGGTACCCACAGCCTTATTTTTTTATGGCAGCACGGGGAGCTCACTCTACCACTGCCAAGAAGGCACCCTGCCAACTAGCACATATCCTTGCTGGTGCAGGAGCTGTCAGTTTCCTTTTTCCTGCCCACTCCATTTTGGCAGAGTGTTCTGCTGTGGTATGGGTTCCACTCCTCCGGTCACTGGCAAGGGAAGCCGGAGCAACACACACACCGTGCTGGGGTGTGCAGTGACGCCCCCTTTTCTAGACTTCAGGGTCCTGGGAATGGGGTCCAAGGACCCAACCAAACATGTGCCAGACAGTGGGGAGTTAGGGGCCCAGTGGGCATGTAGCACTTTGCGTGCATGCTCCTTCCCCACAATTATCTGTATAAAAACAAAAACATGCACTGGCTCACCCAAGTGGGATTACAATGAAAAATGCCTACAGCCTTTTTTATGTTTTAAATCTGGTATCACAGGAGTACAACAGGGCTACAAAACATTAACATTTCATTAAATTATGGCCCTGGGAGGGAGGAGTCTCTCAGGACCCATCCACATGGCCTACAGTGTCAGCGTATCCCTACTTTTCCCCTTTAGATCCTCTTTTTAAAACATTTTCAGGACAGGAAACCAAGTCCCCAATCCCTTAAATGACCACTACAACCTTTCTAGTCATGTTGTGGCCAGCCAATCAGAGCAGTTGTTCAAAAAAAGCCTCTCAGACAATCAGAAGGCTTGATTTGTTTAATTTCAGGCTAACTCTCAATGTAGCTATACATTTTGAAACTTCATTTCCCTTAAACCACTGAACATATGTACACCAAATCAAATAAAGCATACTTTCTGGGTAAAGAGCTGCCAAATTTGTTGGAATTCCCTTCAGTCATTTCGCATATAGTACAATGGAACTAGCATGAACTATCATGAAAAAGCATTTTGAGACCCCCCCCATTTTTCTTGGCCCCCCCTTTGACAGGTTACCTTCAAATATTTCAGGAAGAAGCTGAAATGGATGAATGTTTTTTGGGAGAAGTTATGTGAAGATTCGACAACTGGAGCCAAAGGTATTAGCAAAACAAAAGACACTCTTTCCATGGAAATTCTTACCTAAATACAACTACCCAGTCGCAACCACCTTAATGTAAATATATATGCACCATAGCTGTGTAGAGGCATTGGACATGTTATAAATGCTTTCATTCAAGAGTACATCTGTTGATATGTGTTCATTATGCTCCACAGAACTTTTTGATTTTGGTTCTGTAGAAAAAGTTTCCAACAGTAGAAAGATTCCAGATAGTAGATACTAACTTTTGTAAGCAGCCTTGAGGTATTAGAGAGAATTGTGTCAGCATGATAATCTATACTTAACATGAACGAGTGTATGCACCAGGTACTAACTTATGTATGCATGCTTGTTTTACGTTAGACGATAGGCTATCTATAACGTTTTCACTACAGTATAAAGGGTGAAGGTAGTATGATCTTAGCATCTTCAGATCTTGGTTATTTTTACCACATAGGCCCTCATTCTGACCCTGGCGGTCTTTGACCGCCAGGGCGGAGGACCGCGGGAGCACCGCCGACAAGCCGGCGGTGCTTCAATGGGGATTCCGACCGCGGCGGTAAAGCCGCGGTCGGACCGGCACCACTGGCGGGGTCCCGCCAGTGTACCGCGGCCCCATTGAATCCTCCGCGGCGGCGCAGCTTGCTGCACCGCCGCGGGGATTCTGACCCCCCCTACCGCCATCCAGATCCCGGCGGTCGGACCGCCGAGATCCGGATGGCGGTAGGGGGGGTCGCGGGGCCCCTGGGGGCCCCTGCAGTGCCCATGCCACTGGCATGGGCATTGCAGGGGCCCCCGTAAGAGGGCCCCTACATGTATTTCACTGTCTGCTGCGCAGACAGTGAAATACGCGACGGGTGCAACTGCACCCGTCGCACAGCTTCCACTCCGCCGGCTCGATTCCGAGCCGGCTTCATCGTGGAAGCGTCTTTCCCGCTGGGCTGGCTGGCGGTCTGAACGAGACCGCCCGCCAGCCCAGCGGGAAAGTCAGAATTACCGCCGCGGTCTTTCGACCGCGGAACGGTAACCTGACGGCGGGACTTTGGCGGGCGGCCTCCGCCGCCCGCCAAGGTCAGAATGAGGGCCATAGTGTCCTTATTGACAACTGTTGCATAGAATGTATACTGTTCTTAGTAGATTCATTAGAATACTCTGTGGTGTATTTCTCATGAGAGTTTCACTGTTTGCAAACACTGTAGTAAAGAATGAACTCTCTCCATAAAGTAAATACTGTGCAATACTCAATTCCCTACTAATACCAACTTCATTTCTTAATGTAGGTTGAGTGTGTGCCATGGTTTTGATACTGATAAAAGCTGAAAGGCAATAGTTTTGGTATTGGCATTCACTATTTTGGATTTCTCTGAACAGTTCTATACAGATTGAACACCGTATTCAATGAGAGCTTCTCATATATCTATGGTTGATTGTTAATGTGAACTATGCTACGTGTAATCCCATAGTAATTTATACAGCAATATGCGGGGAAGATTAAGCTTGGATGATGCCATCTGTGATGTCATAAATGACTACATAGAATATGTCATGAGTGATGTCATATTTGAGGCTGGAAGCAGTTAGAATTAGTGCTGCTATCTATAACTGGTGTTTTTTTAGTTTAGAATCTTAATGTTGACACTGATAACTTCACCTAACTATAATGTTACCTTAACCTTTGTTTTGTCAGTAAATTTCTAGGGTTTTTTAACATAACTTAATAATTACCATATGTAAATGCAACCCCTGCCAGGCCCTGCAGCCAACAGCCCCCAGACAGCCGACCCTCGCACTACGTATGGCCTTTGGCCATGTGCAGTGTGGGAGTTGGCCGTAGGGCCTGGCCCTGGGGACCCCCTTCCCCCAGAGCCACTCACTGAAATTATTAAGGGGAGAAGGCACATGGACTCACCTTCCTGGGCTGATTTTGGCCACGGCACCTTGGAGCCCGGCTGTATTTTAAAGGGGAAGGGGCCAAACAGCCGTGCTACAGTGCAGCTTTTAACCTCAGAGTACCCATCCCTTGGGGCCCAGTACTGTATTCAATAAGGAGGGGGGCATGCGGCCCCCTTCCTCGGGCCACCTCCTCAAGACCCAGCACTGTATTCAAGGGGGAGGTGGGTCACACAGCCCCTCCCTAGTCTTTTTTTGGCCCAGGGACCCTATCCCCTGGGGTCTGATGCACTTTTCAGGGGGGAGGCACATGGCCCCTCTCCTCAGCCCGATGTCGGGCACAATGACTCCATCCCCCAAGGCCCGGTGTCATAACTAGGGGGAGGGGGCACCCAGCCCCCATCCCATGGCTAATTTTGCTTCATTTTCAGCCCCAGGGGTGGGCTCCCTGGGGCCTTTACAGGCTCAGGGAGGGTGTCTGCATAAAAATGTATCTCAGTACCGGGCTCCCCGGGTAGGGGGGGCCATGTGGCATCCCTCCCAATAAATTATAAGATCGGCCTCAAGGGTGAGCTGTGGACCAAGATCTAGCTTCATGACAAATTTGGTATAATTCCGTTAAGTGGTTTCTACTGTAGCCCTTCCTAAAGAAGTCTATGGAAAATGCAATGGGATTTTCCATTTAGAGACCTCGCCTTATTTCTCAGCCTCTGCTTGACGGATCACCCCAAAACGTTCCAGGAAGGGGCTCAGGTGGATGAACTTTGTTTTAGAAAGTTTTGGGAAGATTTGTCAACCGGGGGCTAAAATAACTAGCAAGTGAGCGCTGAGAAAAAGGGATGGGGGGGTCCCAAAACATATTTTCCCCATTCATTTTTCCATAGACACAGCTACATCAAAAATGGTTGAATGAAATTACACCAGATTTGGTAGAAAATACGCTTTTTGTGACTTGGTGTAATTCTGTTCAGTAGTGTTTGAGAAATTGATGTAAAAAAACCTAGGGCATATGTACAAACTGATAATATAATATAATACACTGTTCCAAAACTAACAACAGGAAAAGGAAAGGAAAGGGAGTCCTGATAGTCAGGAGCAAAAGTCCTCACACACCACATTTGGTGTCATGCTTCATCATCGGACAGCTCCTCGTCAGGCTGGCGCTGCAATGCCTGATGGGCACCCCCCAAAGGGGGGCTCTTTGCCGGAGATCTTTTTGTTAACGATGATGCCGCGGAGCCAAGTATGGGTCCAAGAAAGAGGACGGAAAAACAAGAAGAAAAGATAAAATTGGCTCAAGACCCTCACTAAATAATTTATTATTTGCTGTTGGGAAATGGTCAAGATTAAAAAAGTAACAGCGGAGTGACACAAGAGATAATGCTCAGACACTCACACACTAATTAGAAAAGAGGGAGATGGTAATTATCCGAAATCCCTCAATATATGGTTAGTATACGGTCGACATGTTTCGCGTCTCTCATGGTCCAACAGGATCCCCTAACGCTTCTTCAGGACCTACTTAATTATTGGAATTTTCCAAGTGAAAAAAAGGCAAAACAAAATTGCAGCTCCTATGATCTAGCGCTCACAGTCAGAACGTCATCAGTCACTTACTGGAGGTCAACCGGACTGGCTTTCCTTTCCTATCAGTCACCCTAGATACAGGGAGAAAACTGAGGTTAACAATAAGTATGACTACTTCATCTGTACTCAGAGAGTAGTACGTATGAGTCAAATGTAAAAAAAAAAATTGTGACAAACCATGCAGCACATAGTGATGAAGTGGATGGTAGCAACCCATGCTAGTGATATATAGGAGGGCTTACCATCTCCATTAGAAAAGGGGCTTCATGGGATCACGCAGGCCTGTTGCCCGGTTCACAGAGAATCTGGTTATGACATAAACACAAACAAATAACAGGAGAGCAGAGTATCTCTGTTACTCAAACATCAGCCAGACCTATGGCAAGGGGACTGGGAATAAGCAGAACATAGTCGGAATTAGAAACTGGATTCAGGCACAATGTAGTATGCATCCACACATCCTCAATACAGACCGAAACACAGCAATAAGACTACAGATATGTCATCATAGGTAACATGGTAATAGTAGCAATAATCACCCTGGTTATTAGTATAAGTACATGAGGTCTGCAAAGTGCCCACCATCAGGGAGAAGTCTACAGAATACTCAAGTTACATAGGTCAAATAGCGAGGGTTTGGTATAGAAGAATTCTTATTAAATGATAATAAAAACCACTAAATGTAGGTGGTAGAGATAGGGGGACCAGACTGTCCAATCTGAGCTGGTGGTCTCCCTATTCATAACAAAAGCGAATACAAATGTAAGCAGCACTGAGCTAAGATAGTAGTGGGCTGTATTTCCCATCATTACAATTCAAACGGAGAATTGAAGTTAGCCGCTGGAAGCGCAGCGTGCTCCACCCCAGGGCTGGGGAACATGTAAGAGGAAAAGCGATCAATGTATCGCGCTCCGACCGATAAGATACACGGGTCTGTGGCACTTACTTGTTTAACTGCCGGCGTTTGGAGCAGCACCTACCCCTGCGTCTGCGTTCCCGGATGTGAATAAAACCGGGAACGCGGGTATAAATAAGACGCGTACGGAGCACGCGTTGTCCAATCCCTCGATTGGTTGCCAGGCAACCACTTCCAGTATGGTAGGAGCGAATAGAGAGCGAGAAGGGACTTAACCAAAAAGATTGCTCTAATCCAAAAACACTGCGGCGGCCATCTTAAGCTAATGGGTAGTCACAGGAGAGTTAATGGGTACTCCAATGTGGTCTGTGAAGAATGGGTAAAGGGCTATCCACCAACAAAAATAATGTGAAACACCGATCATGAACTCCTTATGTTGGTAAAAGGAGACAAATTAATAGAGAGAAGAAAAAAAATGGGATATAAAAAATTATTATGGTCAGAGACCATGTCAGTAGTCAGTCTTGCAACAGTCAGAGGACTCAGACTAAGGGTGAGTCATCAGGAAAACAGTCATCATCTATATTGAGAGATTGAACCACGGAATATCGTCATTCAGTCCTTGAGGATGGGTGTTAAGTCTGTACACCCAACGTTGTTCAAGCTCAAAGAGTGGGCGGGGACCTGTAAGGGCACAGGTCTGTAGTACTACCCACCACATGTCGTCTGGTGTGTGATTGAGTTCAATGAAATGGATACTAAGTTTTGTTGTGGCACGTCCACACCGGATATTGCTGCGGTGTTAATTTATCCTTACTTTCACAGGTCGTGTGGTCATACCTACATATCGCAGATTACATGGGCACGTAATAAGATAAATACAATTGCGAGTATTGCAATTAGTATGTTTCATCAATCGCCATGTTAGTAGGGGCTCTAGTGCAAGAGTGTCTACCCGTTTAGTAAGAGAGCAAACGTTGCAGTTTCCACAGGGGAAATGACCCTTAACTGGAGGAAGGTCCCATAGTGACCTTTGACTGGTCGGGGTCATGGTGGGTCTTGGCCGGGTATGTACCAACATATCTTTAATGTTGGAGGTTCTCTTAAAAGCAAAAACAGACTTGGGAATATTCTCACCTCCACTACAGAGCACTGACCATCTTTTGTTAATTATTTTTTTGACTTGATTGGAAAATGGTGTAAATGTAGATACACAGGTAAGTTTGGTTTCTGTGGATTTAGGAGTCAACTGTAGTAGTGATTCCCTGTCACTGTATTTGGCTCGTTTGTAAGCTGTATTGATAACTCTGTTCGGATAGTGACGGTCACGTAGTCTAGTCTGTAAATCAGCGGCTTGTGTATTAAATAGCTGAAGATTACTACAGTTCCGTCGGAGGCGTAAAAACTGCCCATACGGTAAATTCTCTCTTAGTGCCTTTGGATGGTGGCTGTCATATAGTAGCAAGCTGTTCCTATCCGTCACTTTATGGAAGGTTCGGGTTTTCAGTTGGCCTTCCTCTATACTAATCAGCAAGTCTAGGAAAGAGATCTCTGTAGTAGAGACAGAGGATGTAAAGTTCAGAAAGGGATCCAAACCGTTTATCCAAGTAGTGAAAGAGTCAACTTCTGATATAGAACCATGCCATATGACAAGAATGTCGTCTATATACCGGCGCCATAGTTTTATATTGTCATAGAAGGGGTTGGACTCAGGTAGGATTAAACGTTTCTCAAAATCATACATATACATGCAGGCTAGGCTCGGGGCGAAGGTACTGCCCATGGAAGTGCCGCAAATCTGGTGGAAGAGTTTGTCCTCAAACTGGAAAAAATTATTGGTCATGGCTAAACTCGCACAGTGCATGATGAAGTGAACAGGAGTCATTGAATCTAAGCCAGCAGACAGAAGAGAGGTCTCAACTACCTTCAGTGTAGCTGCCTGCGGAATATTAGTGTATAGAGCCTCGACATCAAGGGTGATGAGGGCATTCACGTGGACTGTAGAGTTGATGGACTCTATGAGATTCAGGACGTCTTTGGTGTCTCTGAGGTAAGTAGTAGACTGTTGCACTAGCGGTCATAAAAAATAGTCACAAAATATGGATAGTGGTTCAAGAACAGATCCAATCCCTGAAACTATCGGGCGTCCAGGAGGTGGGGATCTGCCCTTATGGATCTTCGGGAGACAGTAAAAGTACGGAATACGAGGAACATCGGTATCCAGAAATTCTGCTTCTTTCTGGGATATCCAAGTATTACTGTAGGCTTCCTCTATCATACCTCGGATCTCTACTTGCAGACTGGCTGTAGGATCCTGGTCAATCTGGGCATAGTAAGTGGAATCATCTAAAAGGCGAAGACATTCCTGTCTATAGTCCTCAGTGTTCATCACAACAATCGCACCTCCCTTGTCCGCTGGTTTAATAGTGATATTAATATCAGCTGATAGATCTCGGAGTGCCTCATTCTCAACTTTAGGTATATTGATAAATCTATGCTGAGGTCACATTTTCGTAACGTCGGAGGTGACCGCTTTCTCAAAAGCCAGAACCTCACAAGGCATCGAGGAGGAGGGAGGCATGAACTTTGAAGGTCGTCTGAGACCAGAGTCCAAAGGGGAGTCATCACAAGGTCTGTCTTTGAAAAAGAATTGAAGACGAATTTTTCTGAAGAACCGAGAGAGTTCACATTGTAAACGGAAACGGTCAGTCTTGGGTGTAGGAACGTACCCCAATCCTTTATTCAATGCCCTTGTTTCATAAAGAGAGAGAGGCCTAGAGGACAAATTGACCACTAGGTCTTGGTTGGGGGGTTCTTGCCCTGGCTCCTTGTGACCATCTGTGGTTCTTCCTGAGACCAGTGGACTCTCCTGCCTCTTCCTCGTCTTCTGCCTCTTCCTCTGCCCCGGCCTAAAAAAGGCATGTATGGTGGCATTGGGCGTGGTTGATAAAAAGGGAAGGGTTGTTGCCATGCCATCGGGTGACCTGGGTGGTATTGAGGAAAGTTGTAATAAGGTTGTGGTCTCTCATCTTCAGTACTCCATCCGTCTGAGGATGAGCTATGGCTATATTTGCGGGGTCTTCTACTAGGTGTAGAGGATTCGTCTGATGAGACGGATGGCGTATCTATAGCGTAGTCTTCCTTGATATAAGGGTAGACCTTCTCTCTATTGAACTTGTTGATATCTTTCTGTAACTTCGTGATCTTTTGTTGTGTTAAGAACTCTTTTGTTTCATTTAGGTCAGTATTAATTTCTGCTAACCGTCTCTTAAATGCTGCTATCGAAATTGTGGTTTTAAGAGTATTCTCCATAAAAGTAATCTGTATAGCTATGGACTCTGCTAGTCGTCTGGATGTGTTAATGATTAAGACTAGCCAGTCCCGAGTGCACTTCCATGCAATCTGAGCCCAGTCCTTCCTGAAGACGAGGTCCTGCAGGAAGATCCTGGGCATATTGGACACAAGTAGTCCATTGGGGGCTATGTTAGCTCTGAGGTATTCGGTCATGATGGTCCCATGTAAAATTCTTTTTACCAGGTCACGTTTAAGTGAAGACAGTTTGTCCCATTCTTCCTTGGTGGGGCCGGATGGTCCTGCACCATCGTTAGTAAGAATGGAAGGAGTCTGCAAGATGGCAGACACAATATCATCATCGAAGCTGAGACCTTGAAAATTATCCATATTGAGGATCTCAGAGAAATTATCTGGTAAATAATCCCACAGCAGAACTGCTGTCCTGAATATTACAAATAAAGAGAAGGGATAGGAGGATTTTATGGTCCAGTGTATATCTTCCAGTCAACCTGATAATATAATATAATACACTGTTCCAAAACTAACAAGAGGAAAAGGAAAGGAAAGGGAGTCCTGATAGTCAGGAGCAAAAGTCCTCACACACCACATTTGGTGTCATGCTTCATCATCGGACAGCACCTTGTCAGGCCGGCGCTGCAATGCCTGACGGGCACCCCCGAAGGGGGGCTCTTTGCCGGAGATCTTTTTGTTAACGATGATGCCGCGGAGCCAAGTATGGGTCCAAGAAAGAGGACGGAAAAACAAGAAGAAAAGATAAAATTGGCTCAAGACCCTCACTAAATAATGTATTATTTGCTGTTGGGAAATGGTCAAGATTAAAAAAGTAACAGCGGAGTGACACAAGAGATAATGCTCAGACACTCACACACTAATTAGAAAAGAGGGAGATGGTAATTATCCGAAATCCCTCAATATATGGTTAGTATACGGTCGACATGTTTCGCGTCTCTCATGGTCCAACAGGATCCCCTGACGCTTCTTCAGGACCTACTTAATTATTGGAATTTTCCAAGTGAAAAAAAGGCAAAACAAAATTGCAGCTCCTATGATCTAGCGCTCACAGTCAGAACGTCATCAGTCACTTACTGGAGGTCAACCGGACTGGCTTTCCTTTCCTATCAGTCACCCTAGATACAGGGAGAAAACTGAGGTTAACAATAAGTATGACTACTTCATCTGTACTCAGAGAGTAGTACGTATGAGTCAAATGTAAAAAAAAAAATTGTGACAAACCATGCAGCACATAGTGATGAAGTGGATGGTAGCAACCCATGCTAGTGATATATAGGAGGGCTTACCATCTCCATTAGAAAAGGGGCTTCATGGGATCACGCAGGCCTGTTGCCCGGTTCACAGAGAATCTGGTTATGAGATAAACACAAACAAATAACAGGAGAGCAGAGTATCTCTGTTACTCAAACATCAGCCAGACCTATGGCAAGGTGACTGGGAATAAGCAGAACATAGTCGGAATTAGAAACTGGATACAGGCACAATGTAGTATGCATCCACACATCCTCAATACAGACCGAAACACAGCAATAAGATTACAGATATGTCGTCATAGGTAACATGGTAATAGTAGTAATAATCACCCTGGTTATTAGTATAAGTACATGAGGTCTGCAAAGTGCCCACCATCAGGGAGAAGTCTACAGAATACTCAAGTTACATAGGTCAAATAGCGAGGGTTTGGTATAGAAGAATTCTTATTAAATGATCATAAAAACCACTAAATGTAGGTGGTAGAGATAGGGGGACCAGACTGTCCAATCTGAGCTGGTGGTCTCCCTATTCATAACAAAAGCGAATACAAATGTAAGCAGCACTGAGCTAAGATAGTAGTGGGCTGTATTTCCCATCATTACAATTCAAACGGAGAATTGAAGTTAGCCGCTGGAAGCGCAGCGCGCTCCACCCCGGGGCTGAGGAACATGTAAGAGGAAAAGCGATCAATGTATCGCGCTCCGACCGATAAGATACACGGGTCTGTGGCACTTACTTGTTTAACTGCCGGCGTTTGGAGCAGCACCTACCCCTGCATCTGCGTTCCCGGATGTGAATAAAACCGGGAACGCGGGGTATAAATAAGACGCGTACGGAGCACGCGTTGTCCAATCCCTCGATTGGTTGCCAGGCAACCACTTCCAGTATGGTAGGAGCGAATAAAGAGCGAGAAGGGACTTAACCAAAAAGATCGCTCTAATCCAAAAACACTGCGGCGGCCATCTTAAGCTAATGGGTAGTCACAGGAGAGTTAATGGGTACTCCAATGTGGTCTGTGAAGAATGGGTAAAGGGCTATCCACCAACAAAAATAATGTGAAACACCGATCATGAACTCCTTATGTTGGTAAAAGGAGACAAATTAATAGAGAGAAGAAAAAAAATGGGATATAAAAAATTATTATGGTCAGAGACCATGTCAGTAGTCAGTCTTGCAACAGTCAGAGGACTCAGACTAAGGGTGAGTCATCAGGAAAACAGTCATCATCTATATTGAGAGATTGAACCACGGAATATCGTCATTCAGTCCTTGAGGATGGGTGTTAAGTCTGTACACCCAACGTTGTTCAAGCTCAAAGAGTGGGTGGGGACCTGTAAGGGCACAGGTCTGTAGTACTACCCACCACATGTCGTCTGGTGTGTGATTGAGTTCAATGAAATGGATACTAAGTTTTGTTGTGGCACGTCCACACCGGATATTGCTGCGGTGTTAATTTATCCTTACTTTCACAGGTCGTGTGGTCATACCTACATATCGCAGATTACATGGGCACGTAATAAGATAAATACAATTGCGAGTATTGCAATTAGTATGTTTCATCAATCGCCATGTTAGTAGGGGCTCTAGTGCAAGAGTGTCTACCCGTTTAGTAAGAGAGCAAACGTTGCAGTTTCCACAGGGGAAATGACCCTTAACTGGAGGAAGGTCCCATAGTGACCTTTGACTGGTCGGGGTCATGGTGGGTCTTGGCCGGGTATGTACCAACATATCTTTAATGTTGGAGGTTCTCTTAAAAGCAAAAACAGACTTGGGAATATTCTCACCTCCACTACAGAGCACTGACCATCTTTTGTTAATTATTTTTTTGACTTGATTGGAAAATGGTGTAAATGTAGATACACAGGTAAGTTTGGTTTCTGTGGATTTAGGAGTCAACTGTAGTAGTGATTCCCTGTCACTGTATTTGGCTCGTTTGTAAGCTGTATTGATAACTCTGTTCGGATAGTGACGGTCACGTAGTCTAGTCTGTAAATCAGCGGCTTGTGTATTAAATAGCTGCAGATTACTACAGTTCCGTCGGAGGCGTAAAAACTGCCCATACGGTAAATTCTCTCTTAGTGCCTTTGGATGGTAGCTGTCATATAGTAGCAAGCTGTTCCTATCCGTCACTTTATGGAAGGTTCGGGTTTTCAGTTGGCCTTCCTCTATACTAATCAGCAAGTCTAGGAAAGAGATCTCTGTAGTAGAGACAGAGGATGTAAAGTTCAGAAAGGGATCCAAACCGTTTATCCAAGTAGTGAAAGAGTCAACTTCTGATATAGAACCATGCCATATGACAAGAATGTCGTCTATATACCGGCGCCATAGTTTTATATTGTCATAGAAGGGGTTGGACTCAGGTAGGATTAAACGTTTCTCAAAATCATACATATACATGCAGGCTAGGCTCGGGGCGAAGGTACTGCCCATGGAAGTGCCGCAAATCTGGTGGAAGAGTTTGTCCTCAAACTGGAAAAAATTATTGGTCATGGCTAAACTCGCACAGTGCATGATGAAGTGAACAGGAGTCATTGAATCTAAGCCAGCAGACAGAAGAGAGGTCTCAACTACCTTCAGTGTAGCTGCCTGCGGAATATTAGTGTATAGAGCCTCGACATCAAGGGTGATGAGGGCATTCACGTGGACTGTAGAGTTGATGGACTCTATGAGATTCAGGACGTCTTTGGTGTCTCTGAGGTAAGTAGTAGACTGTTGCACTAGCGGTCATAAAAAATAGTCACAAAATATGGATAGTGGTTCAAGAACAGATCCAATCCCTGAAACTATCGGGCGTCCAGGAGGTGGGGATCTGCCCTTATGGATCTTCGGGAGACAGTAAAAGTACGGAATACGAGGAACATCGGTATACAGAAATTCTGCTTCTTTCTGGGATATCCAAGTATTACTGTAGGCTTCCTCTATCATACCTCGGATCTCTACTTGCAGACTGGCTGTAGGATCCTGGTCAATCTGGGCATAGTAAGTGGAATCATCTAAAAGGCGAAGACATTCCTGTCTATAGTCCTCAGTGTTCATCACAACAATCGCACCTCCCTTGTCCGCTGGTTTAATAGTGATATTAATATCAGCTGATAGATCTCGGAGTGCCTCATTCTCAACTTTAGGTATATTGATAAATCTATGCTGAGGTCACATTTTCGTAACGTCGGAGGTGACCGCTTTCTCAAAAGCCAGAACCTCACAAGGCATCGAGGAGGAGGGAGGCATGAACTTTGAAGGTCGTCTGAGACCAGAGTCCAAAGGGGAGTCATCACAAGGTCTGTCTTTGAAAAAGAATTGAAGACTAATTTTTCTGAAGAACCGAGAGAGTTCACATTGTAAACGGAAACGGTCAGTCTTGGGTGTAGGAACGTACCCCAATCCTTTATTCAATGCCCTTGTTTCATAAAGAGAGAGAGGCCTAGAGGACAAATTGACCACTAGGTCTTGGTTGGGGGGTTCTTGCCCTGGCTCCTTGTGACCATCTGTGGTTCTTCCTGAGACCAGTGGACTCTCCTGCCTCTTCCTCGTCTTCTGCCTCTTCCTCTGCCCCGGCCTAAAAAAGGCATGTATGGTGGCATTGGGCGTGGTTGATAAAAAGGGAAGGGTTGTTGCCATGCCATCGGGTGACCTGGGTGGTATTGAGGAAAGTTGTAATAAGGTTGTGGTCTCTCATCTTCAGTACTCCATCCGTCTGAGGATGAGCTATGGCTATATTTGCGGGGTCTTCTACTAGGTGTAGAGGATTCGTCTGATGAGACGGATGGCGTATCTATAGCGTAGTCTTCCTTGATATAAGGGTAGACCTTCTCTCTATTGAACTTGTTGATATCTTTCTGTAACTTCGTGATCTTTTGTTGTGTTAAGAACTCTTTTGTTTCATTTAGGTCAGTATTAATTTCTGCTAACCGGCTCTTAAATGCTGCTATCGAAATTGTGGTTTTAAGAGTATTCTCCATAAAAGTAATCTGTATAGCTATGGACTCTGCTAGTCGTCTGGATGTGTTAATGATTAAGACTAGCCAGTCCCGAGTGCACTTCCATGCAATCTGAGCCCAGTCCTTCCTGAAGACGAGGTCCTGCAGGAAGATCCTGGGCATATTGGACACAAGTAGTCCATTGGGGGCTATGTTAGCTCTGAGGTATTCGGTCATGATGGTCCCATGTAAAATTGTTTTTACCAGGTCACGTTTAAGTGAAGACAGTTTGTCCCATTCTTCCTTGGTGGGGCCGGATGGTCCTGCACCATCGTTAGTAAGAATGGAAGGAGTCTGCAAGATGGCAGACACAATATCATCATCGAAGCTGAGACCTTGAAAATTATCCATATTGAGGATCTCAGAGAAATTATCTGGTAAATAATCCCACAGCAGAACTGCTGTCCTGAATATTACAAATAAAGAGAAGGGATAGGAGGATTTTATGGTCCAGTGTATATCTTCCAGTCAACCTGATAATATAATATAATACACTGTTCCAAAACTAACAAGAGGAAAAGGAAAGGAAAGGGAGTCCTGATAGTCAGGAGCAAAAGTCCTCACACACCACATTTGGTGTCATGCTTCATCATCGGACAGCACCTTGTCAGGCCGGCGCTGCAATGCCTGACGGGCACCCCCGAAGGGGGGCTCTTTGCCGGAGATCTTTTTGTTAACGATGATGCCGCGGAGCCAAGTATGGGTCCAAGAAAGAGGACGGAAAAACAAGAAGAAAAGATAAAATTGGCTCAAGACCCTCACTAAATAATGTATTATTTGCTGTTGGGAAATGGTCAAGATTAAAAAAGTAACAGCGGAGTGACACAAGAGATAATGCTCAGACACTCACACACTAATTAGAAAAGAGGGAGATGGTAATTATCCGAAATCTCTCAATATATGGTTAGTATACGGTCGACATGTTTCGCGTCTCTCATGGTCCAACAGGATCCCCTGACGCTTCTTCAGGACCTACTTAATTATTGGAATTTTCCAAGTGAAAAAAAGGCAAAACAAAATTGCAGCTCCTATGATCTAGCGCTCACAGTCAGAACGTCATCAGTCACTTACTGGAGGTCAACCGGACTGGCTTTCCTTTCCTATCAGTCACCCTAGATACAGGGAGAAAACTGAGGTTAACAATAAGTATGACTACTTCATCTGTACTCAGAGAGTAGTACGTATGAGTCAAATGTAAAAAAAAAAATTGTGACAAACCGTGCAGCACATAGTGATGAAGTGGATGGTAGCAACCCATGCTAGTGATATATAGGAGGGCTTACCATCTCCATTAGAAAAGGGGCTTCATGGGATCACACAGGCCTGTTGCCCGGTTCACAGAGAATCTGGTTATGAGATAAACACAAACAAATAACAGGAGAGCAGAGTATCTCTGTTACTCAAACATCAGCCAGACCTATGGCAAGGTGACTGGGAATAAGCAGAACATAGTCGGAATTAGAAACTGGATACAGGCACAATGTAGTATGCATCCACACATCCTCAATACAGACCGAAACACAGCAATAAGATTACAGATATGTCGTCATAGGTAACATGGTAATAGTAGTAATAATCACCCTGGTTATTAGTATAAGTACATGAGGTCTGCAAAGTGCCCACCATCAGGGAGAAGTCTACAGAATACTCAAGTTACATAGGTCAAATAGCGAGGGTTTGGTATAGAAGATTTCTTATTAAATGATCATAAAAACCACTAAATGTAGGTGGTAGAGATAGGGGGACCAGACTGTCCAATCTGAGCTGGTGGTCTCCCTATTCATAACAAAAGCGAATACAAATGTAAGCAGCACTGAGCTAAGATAGTAGTGGGCTGTATTTCCCATCATTACAATTCAAACGGAGAATTGAAGTTAGCCGCTGGAAGCGCAGCGCGCTCCACCCCGGGGCTGGGGAACATGTAAGAGGAAAAGCGATCAATGTATCGCGCTCCGACCGATAAGATACACGGGTCTGTGGCACTTACTTGTTTAACTGCCGGCGTTTGGAGCAGCACCTACCCCTGCATCTGCGTTCCCGGATGTGAATAAAACCGGGAACGCGGGGTATAAATAAGACGCGTACGGAGCACGCGTTGTCCAATCCCTCGATTGGTTGCCAGGCAACCACTTCCAGTATGGTAGGAGCGAATAGAGAGCGAGAAGGGACTTAACCAAAAAGATCGCTCTAATCCAAAAACACTGCGGCGGCCATCTTAAGCTAATGGGTAGTCACAGGAGAGTTAATGGGTACTCCAATGTGGTCTGTGAAGAATGGGTAAAGGGCTATCCACCAACAAAAATAATGTGAAACACTGATCATGAACTCCTTATGTTGGTAAAAGGAGACAAATTAATAGAGAGAAGAAAAAAAATGGGATATAAAAAATTATTATGGTCAGAGACCATGTCAGTAGTCAGTCTTGCAACAGTCAGAGGACTCAGACTAAGGGTGAGTCATCAGGAAAACAGTCATCATCTATATTGAGAGATTGAACCACGGAATATCGTCATTCAGTCCTTGAGGATGGGTGTTAAGTCTGTACACCCAACGTTGTTCAAGCTCAAAGAGTGGGCGGGGACCTGTAAGGGCACAGGTCTGTAGTACTACCCACCACATGTCGTCTGGTGTGTGATTGAGTTCAATGAAATGGATACTAAGTTTTGTTGTGGCACGTCCACACCGGATATTGCTGCGGTGTTAATTTATCCTTACTTTCACAGGTCGTGTGGTCATACCTACATATCGCAGATTACATGGGCACGTAATAAGATAAATACAATTGCGAGTATTGCAATTAGTATGTTTCATCAATCGCCATGTTAGTAGGGGCTCTAGTGCAAGAGTGTCTACCCGTTTAGTAAGAGAGCAAACGTTGCAGTTTCCACAGGGGAAATGACCCTTAACTGGAGGAAGGTCCCATAGTGACCTTTGACTGGTCGGGGTCATGGTGGGTCTTGGCCGGGTATGTACCAACATATCTTTAATGTTGGAGGTTCTCTTAAAAGCAAAAACAGACTTGGGAATATTCTCACCTCCACTACAGAGCACTGACCATCTTTTGTTAATTATTTTTTTGACTTGATTGGAAAATGGTGTAAATGTAGATACACAGGTAAGTTTGGTTTCTGTGGATTTAGGAGTCAACTGTAGTAGTGATTCCCTGTCACTGTATTTGGCTCGTTTGTAAGCTGTATTGATAACTCTGTTCGGATAGTGACGGTCACGTAGTCTAGTCTGTAAATCAGCGGCTTGTGTATTAAATAGCTGCAGATTACTACAGTTCCGTCGGAGGCGTAAAAACTGCCCATACGGTAAATTCTCTCTTAGTGCCTTTGGATGGTAGCTGTCATATAGTAGCAAGCTGTTCCTATCCGTCACTTTATGGAAGGTTCGGGTTTTCAGTTGGCCTTCCTCTATACTAATCAGCAAGTCTAGGAAAGAGATCTCTGTAGTAGAGACAGAGGATGTAAAGTTCAGAAAGGGATCCAAACCGTTTATCCAAGTAGTGAAAGAGTCAACTTCTGATATAGAACCATGCCATATGACAAGAATGTCGTCTATATACCGGCGCCATAGTTTTATATTGTCATAGAAGGGGTTGGACTCAGGTAGGATTAAACGTTTCTCAAAATCATACATATACATGCAGGCTAGGCTCGGGGCGAAGGTACTGCCCATGGAAGTGCCGCAAATCTGGTGGAAGAGTTTGTCCTCAAACTGGAAAAAATTATTGGTCATGGCTAAACTCGCACAGTGCATGATGAAGTGAACAGGAGTCATTGAATCTAAGCCAGCAGACAGAAGAGAGGTCTCAACTACCTTCAGTGTAGCTGCCTGCGGAATATTAGTGTATAGAGCCTCGACATCAAGGGTGATGAGGGCATTCACGTGGACTGTAGAGTTGATGGACTCTATGAGATTCAGGACGTCTTTGGTGTCTCTGAGGTAAGTAGTAGACTGTTGCACTAGCGGTCATAAAAAATAGTCACAAAATATGGATAGTGGTTCAAGAACAGATCCAATCCCTGAAACTATCGGGCGTCCAGGAGGTGGGGATCTGCCCTTATGGATCTTCGGGAGACAGTAAAAGTACGGAATACGAGGAACATCGGTATCCAGAAATTCTGCTTCTTTCTGGGATATCCAAGTATTACTGTAGGCTTCCTCTATCATACCTCGGATCTCTACTTGCAGACTGGCTGTAGGATCCTGGTCAATCTGGGCATAGTAAGTGGAATCATCTAAAAGGCGAAGACATTCCTGTCTATAGTCCTCAGTGTTCATCACAACAATCGCACCTCCCTTGTCCGCTGGTTTAATAGTGATATTAATATCAGCTGATAGATCTCGGAGTGCCTCATTCTCAACTTTAGGTATATTGATAAATCTATGCTGAGGTCACATTTTCGTAACGTCGGAGGTGACCGCTTTCTCAAAAGCCAGAACCTCACAAGGCATCGAGGAGGAGG
The DNA here is from genome assembly GCF_031143425.1 of Pleurodeles waltl. NCBI lineage: Eukaryota > Metazoa > Chordata > Amphibia > Caudata > Salamandridae > Pleurodeles > Pleurodeles waltl. The sequence continues at coordinate 543,673,050 of NC_090440.1, read as the reverse complement.
GAGGCATGAACTTTGAAGGTCGTCTGAGACCAGAGTCCAAAGGGGAGTCATCACAAGGTCTGTCTTTGAAAAAGAATTGAAGACGAATTTTTCTGAAGAACCGAGAGAGTTCACATTGTAAACGGAAACGGTCAGTCTTGGGTGTAGGAACGTATCCCAATCCTTTATTCAATGCCCTTGTTTCATAAAGAGAGAGAGGCCTAGAGGACAAATTGACCACTAGGTCTTGGTTGGGGGGTTCTTGCCCTGGCTCCTTGTGACCATCTGTGGTTCTTCCTGAGACCAGTGGACTCTCCTGCCTCTTCCTCGTCTTCTGCCTCTTCCTCTGCCCCGGCCTAAAAAAGGCATGTATGGTGGCATTGGGCGTGGTTGATAAAAAGGGAAGGGTTGTTGCCATGCCATCGGGTGACCTGGGTGGTATTGAGGAAAGTTGTAATAAGGTTGTGGTCTCTCATCTTCAGTACTCCATCCGTCTGAGGATGAGCTATGGCTATATTTGCGGGGTCTTCTACTAGGTGTAGAGGATTCGTCTGATGAGACGGATGGCGTATCTATAGCGTAGTCTTCCTTGATATAAGGGTAGACCTTCTCTCTATTGAACTTGTTGATATCTTTCTGTAACTTCGTGATCTTTTGTTGTGTTAAGAACTCTTTTGTTTCATTTAGGTCAGTATTAATTTCTGCTAACCGGCTCTTAAATGCTGCTATCGAAATTGTGGTTTTAAGAGTATTCTCCATAAAAGTAATTTGTATAGCTATGGACTCTGCTAGTCGTCTGGATGTGTTAATGATTAAGACTAGCCAGTCCCGAGTGCACTTCCATGCAATCTGAGCCCAGTCCTTCCTGAAGACGAGGTCCTGCAGGAAGATCCTGGGCATATTGGACACAAGTAGTCCATTGGGGGCTATGTTAGCTCTGAGGTATTCGGTCATGATGGTCCCATGTAAAATTGTTTTTACCAGGTCACGTTTAAGTGAAGACAGTTTGTCCCATTCTTCCTTGGTGGGGCCGGATGGTCCTGCACCATCGTTAGTAAGAATGGAAGGAGTCTGCAAGATGGCAGACACAATATCATCATCGAAGCTGAGACCTTGAAAATTATCCATATTGAGGATCTCAGAGAAATTATCTGGTAAATAATCCCACAGCAGAACTGCTGTCCTGAATATTACAAATAAAGAGAAGGGATAGGAGGATTTTATGGTCCAGTGTATATCTTCCAGTCAACCTGATAATATAATATAATACACTGTTCCAAAACTAACAAGAGGAAAAGGAAAGGAAAGGGAGTCCTGATAGTCAGGAGCAAAAGTCCTCACACACCACATTTGGTGTCATGCTTCATCATCGGACAGCACCTTGTCAGGCCGGCGCTGCAATGCCTGACGGGCACCCCCGAAGGGGGGCTCTTTGCCGGAGATCTTTTTGTTAACGATGATGCCGCGGAGCCAAGTATGGGTCCAAGAAAGAGGACGGAAAAACAAGAAGAAAAGATAAAATTGGCTCAAGACCCTCACTAAATAATGTATTATTTGCTGTTGGGAAATGGTCAAGATTAAAAAAGTAACAGCGGAGTGACACAAGAGATAATGCTCAGACACTCACACACTAATTAGAAAAGAGGGAGATGGTAATTATCCGAAATCCCTCAATATATGGTTAGTATACGGTCGACATGTTTCGCGTCTCTCATGGTCCAACAGGATCCCCTGACGCTTCTTCAGGACCTACTTAATTATTGGAATTTTCCGAGTGAAAAAAAGGCAAAACAAAATTGCAGCTCCTATGATCTAGCGCTCACAGTCAGAACGTCATCAGTCACTTACTGGAGGTCAACCGGACTGGCTTTCCTTTCCTATCAGTCACCCTAGATACAGGGAGAAAACTGAGGTTAACAATAAGTATGACTACTTCATCTGTACTCAGAGAGTAGTACGTATGAGTCAAATGTAAAAAAAAAAATTGTGACAAACCGTGCAGCACATAGTGATGAAGTGGATGGTAGCAACCCATGCTAGTGATATATAGGAGGGCTTACCATCTCCATTAGAAAAGGGGCTTCATGGGATCACACAGGCCTGTTGCCCGGTTCACAGAGAATCTGGTTATGAGATAAACACAAACAAATAACAGGAGAGCAGAGTATCTCTGTTACTCAAACATCAGCCAGACCTATGGCAAGGTGACTGGGAATAAGCAGAACATAGTCGGAATTAGAAACTGGATACAGGCACAATGTAGTATGCATCCACACATCCTCAATACAGACCGAAACACAGCAATAAGATTACAGATATGTCGTCATAGGTAACATGGTAATAGTAGTAATAATCACCCTGGTTATTAGTATAAGTACATGAGGTCTGCAAAGTGCCCACCATCAGGGAGAAGTCTACAGAATACTCAAGTTACATAGGTCAAATAGCGAGGGTTTGGTATAGAAGAATTCTTATTAAATGATCATAAAAACCACTAAATGTAGGTGGAAGAGATAGGGGGACCAGACTGTCCAATCTGAGCTGGTGGTCTCCCTATTCATAACAAAAGCGAATACAAATGTAAGCAGCACTGAGCTAAGATAGTAGTGGGCTGTATTTCCCATCATTACAATTCAAACGGAGAATTGAAGTTAGCCGCTGGAAGCGCAGCGCGCTCCACCCCGGGGCTGGGGAACATGTAAGAGGAAAAGCGATCAATGTATCGCGCTCCGACCGATAAAATACACGGGTCCGTGGCACTTACTTGTTTAACTGCCGGCGTTTGGAGCAGCACCTACCCCTGCATCTGCGTTCCCGGATGTGAATAAAACCGGGAACGTGGGGTATAAATAAGACGCGTATGGAGCACGCGTTGTCCAATCCCTCGATTGGTTGCCAGGCAACCACTTCCAGTATGGTAGGAGCGAACAGAGAGCGAGAAGGGACTTAACCAAAAAGATCGCTCTAATCCAAAAACACTGCGGCGGCCATCTTAAGCTAATGGGTAGTCACAGGAGAGTTAATGGGTACTCCAATGTGGTCTGTGAAGAATGGGTAAAGGGCTATCCACCAACAAAAATAATGTGAAACACCGATCATGAACTCCTTATGTTGGTAAAAGGAGAGCAACCACATTTTCCCATAGACACAGATTGGCAAAACTGTTTGATACATCTTGCCTGTAGATATTTCAAATCGTAGAGAGTGCGCAGAGCCAACAGATCTGGAGATAGGATCTGACTGGCTGCCACATCAACAAAGATGTGATGGCAAACATGTTAAGACTCAGGGGGTCATTACAACCCTGGCGGTCAAAGACCGCCAGGGCTGTTTCGACGGAAGCACCGTCAACAGGCTGGCGGTGCTTCCACAGGGATTACGACTCGCCGCGGTCGCACTGCCAGGACTGGCGGTTTACCGCCACTTCAGTCCCGGCGGTTTCAATCCGCCAGGGATTACGAGTCCCCCAACCCCCAGCCTTTTCCTGCCGGTTTGAACCGCCAGGAAAAGGCTGGCGGTATGGGGAGTTGCGGGCCCCTGGGGGCCCCTGCACTGCCCATGCCACTGGTATGGGCAGTGCAGGGGCCCCCTGACACGGCCCCGTGAAAAGCGCAACGGGTGCAACTGCACCCGTCGCACAGCCGCAACACCGCCGGCTCCATTTGGAGCCGGCTCCTGTGTTGCGGCCATGATCCCTGCTGGGCCGGCGGGCGGAAACCGGCGGGGATCTCAAAATGTTGTAATGAGGGCCATAGTGCCCTCTCGTGAAAAAAAGTATACAAAATATAAAAGGGCACAGCTCTGGTAGGCAAAATGTTTTTTTTAATTACTGTGAGTTTGCGGTAGATCTGCAGATGTGTGCTGTAGAAAAAAAAACTGGAATGAGCCATGGCGTAGGTTGGATCGTGGTCTGGGGGTGGCGCTATGTATTTTATAGGGGTAGAGGTTGTGCAGCCCCCCACTCCGAACTCGTGCCCTTGCCATGCACTGCTAATTATCTCCCAAATTAAATCACTCATGACATGTTCTGTGACATCATTGATAACATCTCTTCCACATCTGAAATGATTTGTGTTGTTAAAGTTGCCCTAAGTGGGAAAGGTATGCCCAGATGTGGGTCCTTTGCTCACAGTGCCACAGGATTCAAGTTAGCCTAGCTGATGAAGGGTGATACCCTGAAAACGGTCCTAGGATGCTTGTTTCTGGTCCAGGGAGGACCTGGCCTAGCAGTTCGGGCTGGACTGTTCCCATGAGAAAGAGGGTCAAGACTGAGTTGCATACGGCTGAGTCCAAACTGGGGTGGCATGGTGAGCAAAAGAACAATGGATTAAACCCAGATCTGTGACTGGGGGTGAGTGTTTGAAAAGTTTCAACACTCCGTCCATCATCCTTTTGTGTTGTTAAAGTTGCCGTAAGTGGGAAAGGTATGCCCAGACATGCGACCCTTGCTCACTGTGCCACTGGGTTCAAGCAAGCCTAGCTGATGAAGGGTGATACCCTGAAACCGGTCCTAAGATGCTTGTTTCTGGTCCAGGGAGGACCTGGCCTAGCGGTTCAGGCTGGACTGTTCCCATGGTGAACTGGGTCAAGACTGATTTGCATATGGCTGGGTCCAAACTGGGGTGGCATGGTGAGCAAAAGAATGATGGATTAAACCCAGATATGTGACTGGGGGTGAGTGTTTGAAAAGTTTCAACACTCCGTCCATCATCCTTTTGTGTTGTTAAAGTTGCCCTAAGTGGGAACGGTATGCCCAGACATGGGTCCCCTGCTCACTGTGCCACTGGATTCAAGCAAGCCTAGCTGATGAAGAGTGATACCCTGAAACCGGTCCTAGGATGCTTGTTTCTGGTCCAGGGAGGACCTGGCCTAGCAGTTCGGGCTGGACTGTTCCCATGGGGAACAGGGTCAAGACTGATTTGCATATGGCTGGGTCCAAACTGGGGTGGCATGGTGAGCAAAAGAACAATGGATTAAACCCAGATCTGTGACTGTGGGTGAGTGTTTGAAAAGTTTCAACACTCCGTCCATCATCCTTTTGTGTTGTTAAAGCTGCCATAAGTGGGATTGGTCTGCCCAGACGTGGGTCCCTTGCTCACTGTGCCACTGGATTCAAGCTAGCCTAGCTGATGAAGGGTGATACCCTGAAACTGGTCCTAGGATGCTTGTTTCTGGACCAGAGAGGACCTGGCCTAGTAGTTCGGGCTGGACTGTTCCCATCGGGAACAGGGTCAAGACTGATTTGCATATGGCTGGGTCCAAACTGGGGTGGCATGATGAGCAAAAGAACAATGGATTAAACCCAGATCTGTGACTGGGGGTAAGTGTTTGAAAAGTTTCAACATTCCGTCCATCATCCTTTTGTGTTGTTTACATCTGAAATGACATCATTGTTGACAACACTGTGCATGGTAGACGTGCGAGTTATAGTTAGTTTAGGGCATGAATTATAATTACTTGATATAACTATAACTGGTGAATCTCAGTAGTTTTGTTTGTTTAAAACAGCTTGTTTTTACAGACATTTTCACCTAGCTATAACATCCCTTTCACTTGTGTTAATTTTAATGAAGTTATATATAGCTGCATGTAGCAATTTGTAGCGATATATCTGATAATCAAATATGGATGTTGTTTCTTATTGATTTGAAGTATTCTTTAGCCTCAGATATGCTTGCTAGTTTTCATGACTGTAGTAGTCTTATACGTCATTTTATTCAGAGTAGTACATTTGCACATTTCTGCAAAGAGTAACTTTGTTTCCAATATTGGCAATGAAAAGCTAGATTTTGGGAGAATGATGAGCTCAGTAATGTATTTATAAATTATATCTTCTCCTCAATAACACCTTGCCCTTCCTTTAGGAGAAGATCCTGCCACCGGTTCATTGGATATGTTTTTGCTGATAGTAATACATTTCTGTTACATGACTATGTCCATCGACTTATATTGAGAGAAAACATATATAAACTGTCCTACATATTATGTTTTTTAGCATTAGGCTCCAACTGACTCATTTTACAGCGAGAACACTGGTAAGTTGTATTGGCAATTATTGCTTAATTATTAGCCGGGTGCTTGATATTTCGCTTTAAACACAAATTTATGTTATGCTATCAATGTTTACATAGCATGCTAATCACCTGTGAGGGTATCCAAGTGCTCTGTAGCTGATGTGTGAGGCCAGCACTGGGGCTTACTAGAAATGTCAGGTCTTGAGCTTCTTGCAAAAAGAGGAGGGAAGGTTCTGATGGAATATAGGAGGTTGTGTCAGAAGTTAGGGGCCAGGTACAAGAAAGAACAGCCCCCACTCTGCTTTTGTGTGTGCGTGGGGTGTGTGCTAGTGAGAGACCAGCAGAGCGGAGGTGTCTGGAAGGTTGGTAGAAGTGAATGCAGCTGTTCAGGTAGACAGGGCCAGTGTTGTGCAGAGCTCTGTAGATGTGGGTGAGGAGTTTAAAGTGTGTGCACTTGTGCATCGAGAGCCAGTGGAGTTCCCTAAAGTGTGGTGTGATGTGGGCTCGGTATGGGAGGTTGAGGACTGGTGTGGCTGCTGCATTTTGGATGGTCTGAAGTCTTCTTGTGATCTGGTTGGTAACCCTGTGTACAAGTTGTTTCCATAGTCTAGTCTGCTGGTGATGAAAGCTTGGGTGATGGTTTTCCTGGTGTTGTCAGGTAGGCACTTGAAAATATTCTTTAGCATACTTTGGCCCTCATTATAACCCTGGCGGTCACTATAGTGGCGTTCGTACCGCCTACAGGCTGGCGGTACTGGACACCACATTTTGACCGTGACAGTGCCGCCGCGGTAACATGGCCGGGACTGGCGGTATACCGCCATGGTGGTCCCGGCAGTCGTAATCCGCCAGGGCAGCGCTGCAAGCAGCACTGCCCTGGGGATTTCGACTCCCCTTACCGTCAGCCTGTCCATGGCGGTAGACACTGCCATGGAAAGGCTGGTGGTAAGGGAACTCGGGGTGCCCCTGGGGGCCCCTGCACTGCACATGCACTTGGCATGGGCAGTGCAGGGGCCCCCAGGCATAGCCCCATTGCGCATTTCAAATGCGCGATGGGTGCTACTGCACCCACTGCACATCAGCATTGCCGCTGGCTCTATTACGAGCCGGCAGCAATGTTGATGTGACTTTTCCGCTGGCCCAGTGGAAAAGTCGAAATAGGGAGCCAGACATACCGCCAGCAATTGCGGTATTCTGGCGTCCGCAGCCTCAGCAGTCTTCTGGGAAGACCACTGAGGTTGTAATGAGGGCCTTAGTGTTTAGAAGCAGACCAAGCCCATTGCGTTGACATGGGTGGTCATGTCCAGTTTGTTGTCAGTGATGATTCTGAGGTATCTTGCTTGCGAGCAGAGTGTGGGTCCAAAGGCTGTGGGGCACCAGGAGTCTAGTGGCAAGGCGTTTTTCCTGAAGACTACCACTTTGGTCTTATCCAAGATCAATTTGAGGCAATTGGATTTCATCCAGGTAGCTACCTCTATCATGCATGTTGTGTACTTGCTCATGGTGTTGGGTGTTTTATCCGAGAGGGAGAGTATCAGTTGCGTGTCATCTGTGTATGTGAGGATGCTTATGTTGTGAGCTCATATACTGTCGGCTAGCGAGGTCATGCAAATGTTGTAGAGTGCTGGACTGAGCAAGGGGCCCTGCGGGACTCTACAGATAAGATCTTGTGCTTCAGAGGCACAGGGGAGCATGTTGTTGGTTTGGTTTCTTTTGGTGAGGAAGGAACAAATCCATTACAGGGTGACTCTCTGGGCCCCCCTTTGTGGGGTCATTGGATTAGGATGGGGTGTTGAAGGATGCTGATAGATCTAGAAATGATGAGAGCTGCAGTTTCCCTCTCCGAGAGGATTATTGCAGCTGTTGCTGCTATAGGGACAGTTTCCGTGCTGTGGTCGGGTCTGAATCCTGACTGTTTGTTGTTGAGAAACTGGTATTACGTCAGATGGTTGGAAAGACATTTGTTGAATTTTTGGGTAGGGAAGGAGGGATAGCTATTGGTAATTGGAAAGTTTGGTTGGGTCGGCAAGGTTTCTTTAGGAGGATGGTGACGGCTGCTTGATTTAATATTTCCGGGAATGTGGCTGTACTGATGGAAGTGTTGAAGATAGGGGTGAGAGCTTTAGTGATAGGGATTGGTCCCTGTCAAAGGCGCGGTGAGGGAAGGGATCTGCCTGGCCCCTGAGTGAACGGTCTTCATGATTGTTGTGGTGTCCTCTATGCTAATGGTGTCCCATATGGGGATTGTGTGTAGGTGTCCTCTATGCTAATGGTGTCCCACATGCTGATTGTGTTTACTTCCTTCGTCACCGGAAGACTTCTGGAGAGGGCCAGGGGTCTGGTTGTGGGGGGAAGTGGCTGTATTGGGTTGTATTGTTGCTGCAGAAGAAACTTGAGAGGTTGTTGCGCAGATCTTGTGATGGCTTGATGTTTTCGATGACAGCTGTGGGTTTGGTGAAGTCCTGATGATTGCAAAGGTTTCTTAGCTGCTGTTGGAGTTGTTGTTTATTCATTCAACTAGGGCCCTCTTCTTGGTTTCTCGGATGAGCTGGTGGTACCTCCGCTGAGCAGGTTGAAGGTGTCTTTTTCCACTTCCCTTTTGCTGGTTCTCAATTTCCGTTCCAGTTATTTGCAGTGTCCCTGGTCATTCTGAAGTCTTCTGTATATTAGCTGACCTCTGTTCTGATTTTTGCGTTTTTTGGGGGCTTTCCAACGTGTTGTGTTTTACTTTAACAATATATTCCTTGCCTTGCATTTCAGCAATATTTGGTCTTATTCACTGCACAATCACATTATAAGAACATGCATTGCATCCCATCACACTGTGTCACACAACGCTGAGGTATAAAAAAATACAAAACCACCTCCATCTTGTAAATATAGAAAACTTTGGGCTTGTTTTATTTTAATTCCCTCCCTCCATTATTTTCTATGGGAGGGTGTTGCAGTACCAGGGGATGGTCATGCGTAGTGCTATACTTACAACTGTTTTTTTAGTGGTAACTTACACTTGGAGTTTGTGAATACCGAAAAAGTAGTAAACGTACTCAAAATATAAACTTACTCAACATTGTAAGTTACTTTTGTGAATTAGGCCCCCATGCCTTCTATACGTTTAACAGGGCAGGTCACGACGAATGGCTTTGGCAGTACCAGAGCATTTCAAAAGCCCCTGACACTGGCAAAGTTAATGCATCGCCCGCACAGCATGGACCTATTTGGTTTGCCAGTGCTTCTTGGTCCTGCTTCTAGGGTAGCCACTTATTGTGGAAGAGCCAGTAAGTCGTATTATGACGGTTTCTTTACGAACAGGCATAAATGAATAAAGATTACTAACCATTTGTTAGACATTCTCGAACAAGTGTCATGTATGACTGAAAAGACAGCTTAAAAGTACGGACAAATGCAGACTTGCCTTTTCGATTTATGCAGCATAAAAGTTTAAAGCAAAATATTGAGGAAAAGAGAGAGGCAGAATGAATACAGAAGGAATACTTTCTAGAAAGTTAGCCACAGAGTAATATCTCCAAGAGCTTTCCTCCAGCTGCAGTACATTTAGCTGAACAAAAGTACAACACTGAATTAGGAACTAATGTTGACAGACAGGCCCCGCCAACATGATTGTTGGAATTACCATCACTGTCTGACCAATATTTCATCCTTGTTTATTTCCAAAGCAAGTTAAGTCTACCTCTTTCCACCAGCTCGTTATAAACAAAGCTAACTTGGTCTCCATCTTTATTGTGGGCTAAGCCTCACTGCTCTCTATTTGTATACAAACCACCAGCCGCACTCGACTGTTTTTCACACACACACACGCCCTACATGTTCTCAAGCTTTACTCTTGTTTACTCCACACTTCAGTTCCCCTATTTTTATGCCACGTGCCTCTGTTTCCTGCATTTTTTAGACGCACAAACTCAGGCTCTCCACATTAACCTTTGATTATTCCATGACACTAGGCCTGTTTCTATTCCAGGCCACCTTAACTAAATCCAAAAGCCGGGCCTCTTTGCGCGTCAACCGAATGAGGTAACGAAAATCAGGTTTTCCTGCACAGAGCCACACTGTGCCAGCCCGATCTGCGGGTTCCATTAAACAGCTATGGCCGCTGACGGGAGGTAAAAAAAAATCCTCAAACTTCCCAAAATCTTTTTTTTGGACAGGGTTCACACTAAGCTGGGTTTTGTTTGGCGGAGTGACATGAGGCCCTGGTACTTTGATGCCCTGGCGCTCAGAGGTGTTGGAGGAGCTGGGCAGAGATCACAGAATCAGACAGCTTGGCACGTAGGCTCATAAGCAATGGGGCGCTTTCTTATTTATTCGAGATGCTTTATTTAGTTTTTATTCATGTAAGAAAGTGAAGCTGCAGCAATGGATTTTCTGTTAGCAGTCACTGCACTACTCAGACCTCTGCCGGGCAGAGAGGGACATTCATACATCAAGAATGTCACGGAAAAATAAACATAGTGAAGTGATTTTTCTCGTGAGAGACGCAGCATATCTTGAAGGAGTGGGCAGGTTGAGCACCACCGTACCATGCCCACGGCCTGATGTGGTCTGGCTGACGTGGAAATTGGAAGACTTCCCCAAACCCTGCCAGGATGGTAGGGCTGGGGAAGAGACTGTCACATGCCAGAATCACACCAGAGAGGAAAGTAGGACTACATCTGCCAAGCAGTCCCATGTCATGCGTGATGCTATGAGTCAGCTCTGAAGTTTTATTCAATAGCACTTTGCATTCTGGTTCTTGTAGTCCCCTTTTCCCATTATGTACATATCCGGGTATAAAAGTCACAAAATGCAAAAGTGTGGTTTCGAAATAGCTAAGCATGGTTGTGGCCGTCATATAATGCACAGGACAACTTGACAGGTAGGTAAGTTTTGAAGACTTCTTTTTTACAAGTAGGTTTGCGATTTCCATCAAACAATTTTCCGGGAAATTTATAACACAAAGTGCATTTAGGACCAGGGATATTGGTCAAGACAGCACAAATGTAAACACTACTTTATAAGTGCATAAATGAAATGTAGGTCAGGAATCCATCATGTCACCACTATATGATTAAGAGCACTTTTCAGCAGTGTTTCATGGGATAGGACTGAACATTTCTAGGTCTCAATTTTTATATATATATATATATATATATATATATATATATATATATATATATATATGTTATCTTGAATATCTACACTTTTCAGCAAAGAGTTGTCATAAGTATTAGACTTGTCCACTTCGACAAAGAAGTCATTATGCATTTGTTTTGGATTATGAATGGCATTACTTGGCTGTAAAAAACACTGACGAATATACAGCTGTGATAAAAGTATCATTTTTTAGCAATGTCAGTGTATATTAATAGATGAAACAATGGCAACGTTCCCTGCATTATATTGTGAAGGTTGGCAGCTTGAGGTTATCTAACTGCTATTGACAACTTTAAATACAAATTCAAAAATTAGGCATGTGAAGAATTTTTGCTGGTTTAGATACGCAGTACTCCATTGGAGTGCTGACTCTTTCTTAGTCCTGCAAAAGGAAGCATAACTTTGAATATATTAGGGGAGGGCTGAATTTGCTGAGTTTCCCTCCATAGAATTCCACAGAGTTCAATGAAAACTCAGGTAGATTCCGCAGAGTTCCACGAACAGGCAGAAATTGGCACGTTGCGCTGCTTGCGCTGATTTTTAGCGACGAGAGCTTGTTCTGCACTGAAAAATCAGCACAACCGGTACCACGTGGTGTACCAGAGGGTGATGTTGCTTGAGATGATTCTGCTGCCGCTCAAGCAGAATACCTACTCAAGCTGTAGCTTTCTCACTGTGAATGATCACAACCGCCAAAGATCGTTTGCGGTGAGAAACTCTCACAGGGTGCCCTCCCAGCGCTCGAAAATCTCACTTGGTGATGTCAATCCTCACTCACCGTTGGTGAGCTGCATGTGAGAACAAACTCCACCATGCTGTGCTTAGCGGAATTTGGCCAGAACTCCGCATTACAAGCGTAACGTGGAGTTGCAAAAATTCTACCAACTCTGCCGGTGGAGTGGAATTTATCACCCACTCCTGGAATATATATATATATATATGTAATTCACTAAAAAAACAAAGGTTAAAGTGACCTTATAGTTAGCTGAAACGCATGTTTTAAACTTGAAAAACCACTGAAATTCACCAGTTAGTGTTATCTTAAGTAACTATAACTTGTGTCATAAAGTAACTATAATTTGTGCGCCATGAGCAGTGTTGTTATCAATGATGTAATTGCAGATCTCATTAATGATGTTATAAATGCAGTCCTTGAACATATCATGAGTGCTGTAATATGTGAGGGAAAAGACTGCTTCCCATCCTGGTTAGTGAATCCGTCCCAATCTTGTTAATGATTGCACATGCCTTTACAATATTCTTGGTACACAGTATGGGCAGGAGTTCCTTTCAGTGGAGACTTGCTACATTTATATTTTTCGCCCCCCTCTCCTCCTTATTGCTCACTCGCCTGTGGATAGCAAGGAAGGGGTATGCTGGCCTTGTGTCAGCAACTCATCCCAGTAATGGTGGTATGGTAGAAGACAGAAAACAGGATATGGTTCTCTCAGATATAGTTCTTCCAACTGATCTCAGTGCAGCGAGTCAAGGGAAGGTATCGAGCACTCACACTCAAAGATCCCCTTGCATTCCATTAACTTTATCAACACCCAGAGAGGCTTGTGAAAGAGTCAGAGAGCTAGAGCAGAGGGCCTATTTCTCACACACATCAATTCTTTGAGGGTCTGTGCTTCGAGTCCTGGTGCGCTTTCCTATCTTCCCCGTTACTGCACTATTTGAAGAGCCTGCTCACTCTGAATCATGGGTTCACACTCATTTTCTGTTCACTAGACTCATCTCAACCCTCCCATCCTAACTAACTTCTTTTACCTGGCGTCTCTTACAGGGATGACAAGTGTGCACATTCTTTTTTTTTAACAGCACATTTACAACCATATAACAATACAGCTCATGCAAAGCAAGCAAGCAAACATATAATTGGTAAGTGCAGTTGGGCTTTAACTACATTTTTGGTTCAATCATGCTCATGCTTTTAGCTTGTTCTCCAGATCCAGAGCTGGGCTGTTCTCTACTCCAGCCCCCATAGAGAAACCTCTTGGAGATCGGTCCAGTGCCCTCCTGTCCACTGGTTGTGAAGTTTATTTCCAACCACCAACGCACCATCGGTTAAAATAAAACACAGCATGTCAGCAAGCCAAAAGTGTAACATGCAACTAATAAAGAAATAGCAAGCAGCACAGTAAAAGCACTTAGGGCATGTTTGCCCTACATAAACAAGTCTATGTAGGGCAAACATGCGACAAAAACATTTTACTTTCAGTGAAACCTAATGAGCAGGTGGTAGGGTCTCCTCACTCACAAAATGTGAGAGGTCCTTGAAAGGGAGATACAGTTCTTGAAAAAACGGCCGACTTCATTCATTTCTTAAAATTGATCTTCTGGTTGCCCATGTTGAAAGCAAGGTTACTGTTTACTGTGAGATGTAGGAAATGTCTACTGCTCCGAATAAAATGGCTTCTCGGCCTACCAGAGCCCTGAAACTGAACAGGGATCAACCTCTCTGGGAGTCTCATAGCCATCCAAGACCTAGACCATGATTACAATGCGCAGGGAAAATTATGATCCACCTGGAGGCAAATATTTGTACAGGAACAGAATTCGGAGTAATGCTGTAATTATTGCATCTCTGCAATTTGTAGTAAGTCCCCATGTGGGTGGACTTTAGTGTGGAGACTACTGATTCCACATGTAATTCCTTATATTGCAGAAGAAGACTCAGAATGTGTTTTTTACCACATCCAATAAATGCTGAACCCTGTTTTCTCTCTATTAACAAGCTGCAGTAAATACCTCACCCTTTTCACCCGACCTCGTAATTAGGATCAACAGCCTTAATTCTGAGTAGGGATACAATTCTGACCCCCGCACAAACATCGCATTGCACAGGGGCCACAATTATTATTTGTGCAACTGTTATTGCACCTGCTGTTTTCCCTTGCCAGATTTCTGGAGGATAACTCTGGCAAGAATTATGAGAGTGAAAACTGCCAGGTAAATTGGCAAAACATTAAGATTTTGATGAAATAAATACTGAATCTGTATGTTATGCACCATCCCAAGTTGGGGAATTGGAAAAAATAAATATTTACTGGATTCCATAAGAGCCCTGTCCCAGTGTATTCGTATTTACCAGGTGTAGTAAGTATCCCACCCTACACTGCTTAACCCAGAATTGAGGGCCCCGAATCAGATGCTCCCTTTAGTGGGTCACCCTAACTCCATGCTCTCTGAGACAGAAGCTGAGAAAAAGGTGTATGGTGCATTATTCTAATATATATTATATTACTATGGTTCTGATATCGCTCCATGTCACCAGGACCTTATCACAGACAGTTGTACCTTCTGCGTGCTATTATAATTTCGAAATTCAGTCCAGTTGTTTCAGTTCAGGTGAACCAGGACTCCAGTTTCCAGCATGCATTGAGTTGTTAAATAAAAGCCTGGGACTGGAAAGTGGTCCACTGATGACATGGGCACCTCTGGTAATCTTACACATAACATGTTCTCCAAAGTGGAGGACAGTTCTGAGCAGCAAATCACTAAAAGACACAAGTATGATGAGGCGTTTCAATGCTTTTATATTTTATCTGCTAAGCTCTCAAGTTTCTCAAGAACTGTGTAAGTGGTTTATCTAATCCAGATTTTCTTCTACATTCCAGTAAAAATTACCTAGGATCCCATAAATTGTGGGTCAAGGTGTGGCAGCAGAAAGAGAGTGGAGAGGAGCGAAGTCTGACAGTCAACTAACACATTTTTTTAATTATGTCTTAAAGAAATTGGCAAAAAGGACAAATATAACAGTACATCTGTTCCGGGTTACTTCATTTGTCACAAACAGGCTGCATTTTAAAAGAGGTTACAATGTTAAGGCATCTGTTGCAGAGATCATTGTGTACTCAGCAATCTCTAGGTTATAATAACTATAAGATAACGCTGGTGGTTAACGTACTTGCTGGAGAGATCAGTGTGCATAGAGGGTTATTGTGCCAGCTGCAAAGCGGATATACTGATTTGTATTTTATGTAGACAGCTCATGGGTTACTCCTTTTGACACAGAGCTCCTTGTGTTACCTTCGGGTAGTAAGTTACAATCCTTGTAATATAACACAGTGGGTTATGAACAGGCATCAAGGAACTGAATGCATACTGCACGAACAATATTGTTTTTTTCTCAATTTTGCTAAAAAGGGTTCCTTTGAGTAATACTAAAGTACAAACAACCTCAACTTCTATGTTCTGTATATCCCACGTTTTAAATCCTGGCTTTATATCGCTCTAGAACAAGTGCTATTAACATGTAATGCCTACCTGTATAAATGAAATGTGATTCCTACACCTTGTAACCCCCATTGTCTTATGTAATATTTCCTGTATAATGAATACGCACTTGTATGATTAATTGACTTGGTATAGTGTCTAGCTGATGTAAAGCACTACAGCACCCTACCTTGGGATGATGAGCGCTATAAAAGAAAGAAATGAACTAAAGAAAAATAAATAAGTGCTATATAAATGGTTATCATCTCCTTAACCACTTTTCTCATACCTCTACTTACTCTATGAAGTGTCTAATCTCTACTGAGGAACCATGTGACCTAGTTGGCTCTAATCAGATGGTATTAAACAAAACGTTCAGCTCCACATCTCCCCTAAGCTCCTCCCACCAGACTGGTGATAAAGATGGCTGGAACCCACAACACTTCCTGTTCTTTTGTATGCTGAAGCATCACAGTGATCTGTGAAGCCTGTAAGAACCTTTTACTGGTAAGCTCTAGGCGACAGAACCTATTGGAGTGTAAGGTTTCAGGCCTCCCCTTCTAACTCCTAGTGAACAGGATGTTGTGAGTGGTGCACGGAAAGCACAGGAGTTTAGGGCTGAGTTGAGAATTGAGCTTCAAGTATTATTTTGCGCCCCATGTCAAATTCAGGCAAAATAAAGACAGGGTCTAATCTGTGTCTGTCCCGGAGTTCCATTTAGTCCAATGTCCGAAGAGATAGACCCAGAAGGGCGATAGGTGCTGGCGGAGAGACAATTAAACGGGAGGCTGTTGTTGCTGGGGAGCATCTTCACTCCAAATATGGCACAGCCCTCGTTCCTGTCATGCTCGTCCCTAGGTCTTACCGGCTGGTCTCACGTCCTGTGGATCCTAGGGTGAGATTTTAATTGCATCCTTAGTCCGCATACAGACCGATCACAGCCCCCACTGCCGACCTCACCGTTGGTGACAGCTACTGCTTGCCTTTCACGATGGCTTACTCAATGGTCCCTACATGGCAGCTGGCGGGACCTACATCCTAGGACCTGAGGGTACTCTTATTACTCCGTTGCCCATTACCTATATGTGCAGTTAGCCTACATCATCTGCCATTCCACCCTCCAACCACTGATCACCAAAGCTGAATACCTAGGGAAAACCTTTTCGGATCATAACCCACTGTAGATACAGCTTGAGTAGGAAAGGCCGTGATCGTCCAGTACCCATGTGGCACCTTCAGCTGGCCGTGTTCGAAAATCAGGCCTTCAGGGGAAGATGAGAGAGGCTATTGCACATTATTTTGATGATAACTGGGGATCAACTACCTCCAGACTACTCAAGTGGGAGGCGCTCAAGGTGGTCATCAGAGGTCACTGCATCTGGGCGGTGGTGGGGGTTTGGTGGGTCCTGCACAAGGACCTGATGCAAATTGAGGAGTCCCTGAGAACACTGGCAGTAACAGCCAGATCAGACCCCACTGAGGGACGCACCCTAACAGAGGCTTTGAAACACCACGCATGCCTGACTGAAAAGCTGTGATGTCTAGTCTTTAAGGCCTACCAAGCCAAAATGCATGCAGTGTAATAAATCAGGAAGATTACTGTTGTGGCTCCTGTGCAGTGCCATGCCTGCGATCCACATCATGCTGCCCTTTGGCTCACATGACTCAGGTGGACATCCACTCAGCATTTATTGCACATTATAAAGCACTATATGCCCCTCTCCCCGTAGATCGGCAGGCATTCATCGACGAGCTTCTCCACAATATAAGATTACACATTTTAGACCCTCCTAGATAGGGAGACCATGAGCAGCCCCTTTACACTCCAGGAAATCCGGGGAGCAATCAGAGGCGCAGGTACGCAGATGAGCCCCAGCTAGCCTCCAAACTACTAGAGATGTGCCAGGCGGCACTCATGGAAGGCTGCCTCCCACAATCGCTTCAGTAATTGTTATTAGTGTCATTGGTTAAACCAGACAGGGATCCACTGGAAGTCACCTCTTACGGTCCGTTATCCATGCTAGGAACGGATTATAGAATCCTCAGAAAGACTATAGTGGTCCGCCTGTTGGAGCACATGCTACACCTACTCCACCCCCACCAAAATAGTTTTATCCCCAGGAGGTCTACCACCCTCAACGTCCGATGCCTGCATAGGGTCATTGTTGGAAATGGCCCTTTTTGCAGGGTTATCCCCAAACTTTTTGCATTCTTCCTCCTATTTTTTCAGGTCTGTTTTTACTGGTTTATTGTCTCTGCACACTTTACCACTGCTAATCAGTGCTAAAGTGAAAGTTCTCCCTAGGTAAATTGTACTGTTGATTGGTTTATCCATGATGGGCATATTTGATTTAATGGTAAGTCCCTAGTAACGTGCACCAGAGGTGCCCAGGGCCTGTAAATCAAATGCTACTAGTGGGCCTGCAGCACTGGTTGTGCCACCCACATAAGTAGCCCTGTAAACATGGCTCAGACCTGCCACTGCAGTGTCTGTGTGTGCAGTTTTAAATTGTCAATTCAGCCTGGCAAGTGTACCCACTTGCCAGGCCCAAACCTTCCTTTTTGGTACATGCAAGGCACCCCTAAGGTAGTCCCTAGGTAGCCCCATGACCATGGTGCACTGTATTTAAAAGGTAGGGCATGTACTGGTGTGGTTTACATGTCCTAACAGTGAAATACTGCCAAATTCGTGTTTCACTGTTGCAAGGCCTATCTCCTTCATAGGTTAACATGGGGGCTGCCTTTAAATAACTTTAAATAGCAGATTCCCTTTGAGGGCAGTTAGAAATATGGAGTTTGGGGTCTCTGAACTCACAATTTAAAAATACATCTTTTAGTGACGTTGGTTTTTAGATTGTGAGTTTGAAAATGCCACTTTTAGAAAGTAGGCATTTTCTTGCTTAAACCATTCTGTGACTCTGCCTGTTTGTGGATTACCCATCTGGGTCAGTTTGACAGTTGGGATGTTCACAACTCTCCTCTAGACAATGACACAAAGGGAGCTCGGGTGTAGCCTACATATCTTGATGAGCCATCTGAGCTAGAGTGGAGGGAGGAGTGGTCCCTTGCACCTGAAAGGACTGTCCCTGCCCTCACACAATGGAGTCTCCAACCCCCTGGTGTGTGTTTTGGGCCTGGCCTGGACAAGGAAGGATCTTGCAAACACTTGAGACTTTGCTTTGAAGTTTGCCAACTTCAAAGGCAGAACAGGGTATAAGAAGAAGACCCAAAACCCCAGACTTGTAGAATCTTTCTGGAACCAAGAGGAACCTCTGCCCAGGAGAAGAGCTGAAGAGCTGGAGGAGGAGTACTGTCCTTTGCTGTGTTGCTTTGCTGGACTGGCCTGCAGTTGCTTCTTCTGCCTGAAAAGAGTGCAAACGGTGAACTTTGCTGTGTGTCCTGCTTGAGAAAGTTCTCCAAGGCTTTGGAGTAGAGCTTGCCTCCAGTTGGAAGTCTCAGGGACACCAAAGACTTCAGTCTTCTCCACCTGCAGCACTGGGAACTGTGTGTTTTGTGTTGTTTAAGTGGAGAAACCACTGTGACGGTGCTGGCCTGCACCGTGACCTGCTGACCTGCTGACTGCTGACGTTTCACACTGCGACCCTGGTCTTAATGACGCCATCATCGGACAACTTCACCGAGCCGCTGCTCGCACTGCGACCTGTGGGCCCGCACTCCAGCATCATCTGCTCACACCGCAGCCTGGGCATCCCCAACAACGACACTCCTACTGACACCGATCCACTGACGCCATCACCATCGACTCCAGTGTCGTCACCAGGCATCCCTGCCTGTACCATGGCCTGTGGACACCACTTGTGAGGGTCACAAAGCACAGTCCCGTCCCACGTGCTGGCTTGGACCTACCATTGGCAGTGTTTCAGCAACGACGCCGCTGCCTGCACCGTGACCTGGTGACACCGCACATCGCACCGCCCCGCTTCACACCGCAGCCCTTGTCTCACTGACCCCACTGGACGCCATCACTGAGCCGCTGCCTGCACCATGACCTGTGGGCACTGCACGTCGCATCGTCCTGCTTCGCACTGCAGCCCCGACGTCATCCACGCCAGCGCTCCTGACTTCATCAGCCCGGAATTCAATCTGCAACGTGTGTGACTTCAAGGGCTCAACGACCCCCTGCACCGACTCCGGAACCAACAGT
This sequence comes from Pleurodeles waltl, assembly GCF_031143425.1. Lineage (NCBI taxonomy): Eukaryota > Metazoa > Chordata > Amphibia > Caudata > Salamandridae > Pleurodeles > Pleurodeles waltl. The sequence goes on along the minus strand of NC_090440.1, from coordinate 543,653,523 downwards.
GTGACATCAGTGATGCCGCTCTCCGGATCTCACTGCAAGGATCACGACGCCCTGCAATTCCAAAGGTACTGTTTTGCAGGTCTTCCCGATACCATTGCTGGCCTGCAACACCACGGCTGGCCTGAACTGTTGGTTTTCTTGATCACGACGCCGTGATAGACCTAGGTGGAGCTATTAACTTCAAAGAACTGTATTTTTGAGTAAATCTTTCAAAATTCATATCTTTAACACTGTATGTTGGATTTTTATCGTTTTGGTCTTGTTTTACACAGATAAATATTGCCTATTTTTCTAAAACTGGTGTGGTGTCCTATTGTAGTGTTTTCACCTATTACTGTGTGTTATGTGCAAATGCTTTACACATTGCTTCTAGGATAAGCCTGACTGCTCGTGCCAAGCTACCAAGGGGGTGAGCAGGGGTTATCTGAGCTGGTATCTCCCATATCCTGACTAGAGTGAGAGTCCCTACTTGGACAGGGTGCCACCATCTGCCAACTAGAGACCCGGTTTCTAACAGTCATGGAGCAAGCGCCAGCCCAGTGGTCATATACGACTTGCTTAGTTTTAGATTTGGAAAAGGCGTCAACACGATGGCCTGGGGCTACCTTTTTGCCATCTTAGACTCAGTGGGCATCACTGACTGACTACTGCACATCATCCGCCTTCTCTATAATACGCTCACTGTCCGAGTAAGAATTGGACAGCTCACCTCACCCTCATTCACAGTGAGTAGAGGAACCCGGCAGGACTGCCTCCTCTCACAGCTACTATTCACCTTAGCAATGGAGCCACTAGCTCAACGGCTCTGTCAATGGCAAGATGAGTGGGGCATCCCCCTGGCTGGAAGTATACACACAGTACTAATCTACATCTGTGACATCTGAGAAAGGATCACCAAGACAGCGGAGACTCTCAGAGACTTTCGCCAGGCCTCTGGGCTATGATTGGATTGGCCCAAATCATCGCATTTCCACTGCAAGTAGGTTGCCCTCCACAGCAACTAATGGTGGACACCCATCTTTTCAAGTGAGAACCTAGTACATTTGTATACCTAGGAATACAGATATACCATAACACACAAGATATTATAGACTGAAATCTCACGGGAGCCATAACCTCCCTGTGCCCCCAGATGACATACTGGAGCACCCTCCCTCTAACGGTTCTGTTGTACTACTTCCATAATCTTCCAGTGCACATCCCACGGTCCACCTTCCGGTCCCTACATGTTGCACTAGGTAATTTTATATAGAACAAGGGAAGGAGACGAGTGGCGTTGTGGAAGTTGCAGTTGCCTACAGATAAGGCAGGCCTGGCAGCACCCAATTTTGAGCATTATCATCTGGCAGCGCAGCTACAGTGGCTTGTGAGATGGCTGATGGGACACCAGACAGAGGAACTGCATCTGACAGATGTGTCACAAGCACAAGCCTTGTTTGGCGGTGCACTGCTCCTGCAGGCTCGGCCTCCCAAGGGGTCACCATTTTGCAGCATATAGCCTGTGAAAACTACCTCCGGGGACTACGAATCATGCCAACAATCACACCTTACTCCCGTGAAATTAGATAGAATGCCATAGCACCCTTTTGCGTGGTGCTTGGACAGGAGGGAGTGGCGACATGGACCGAGGCTGGAGCGGGGACACAAGGGAACTTGTTCTGAGACAGTGCCCTCCTTCCCTTTGCCCCACTGCAGGAGGAGTATGATTTGCCAGGTGGACATTTACTGGCTGAATTGGGGAGGTTGTGGAGTATCACAACCGGAGCAACATCCTGCTGTGATACATATCCTCCACATCGTAGGAAATGGGCGAGGGCTAACTACCTGGCTTGTACAGGCATTGGCACACAACACACTAGACCCATTATAAGCGACACGCCAATGATGGGAAAGAGATATTGGCCAGAACTTCTTGCCAAAAGAGTGTGAGAGAGCTCTACACTACCCGAGGAGGTGTCTTGGAATGTGAAATTCCAATACATACAACAAAACATACTACACAAAGCCTACCTCACCCCCACGAAACTGTGCAGCATATTTGGAACCTCCCTACTATCCCCCCCACCGCCATGCACCACATATAGATATGGCACACATGTTTTGGAACTGGCTGGTGGCCAGAGACCTTTGGAAAGGGGTGGAGGGGGCACTGACAGAAATGACAGGCCACAAAGGGTTTTACACCATGGAAGTGGTGCTGCTGGGCACATTCAAGTGGAAAAAGCACAGGTGGCGACCACCCATTCCTTGACCTGGCTCTCCTCACTGCACAGCACTCTACAGCTATGTACAGGAAGGCACATACCCTTCCACTCTTGCGCCATTGGTGCACAGCAATGCTTAAGTGGGGCAGAGCTGAGGCAACTGCACTGCAGAGAGAAGAGGTTAGGGGACTACACAGGTTCTCAGTTGCCGCCTCTTAGGACGACCTTCTCACTGAACTCCAGACGTTTCAAGAAAATCTTGTAGAAAAGATGAAGAGAGGTTCCCCCTGCTGCCTTCCTCTCCACTGGCTTGCCCATTGCCCAATAGACCCTCTAAACTGGCAGATCTTGGATCTCTCCCCTCCACAGACCAGAATTCCACATATTAGAAGACCTGACTCTATATGTGATCCTGAATGCAGGGGGGATACGCTGCATAGCAAGTTTCGAGTTAAAACACCTTAACCAGCAGGGAATGTGATGAGGGGCCCATGAATGGTGGCACGGACTGGGTGGATGACCCGGGAGGGCATGACTATCATTGTTGCTATCTGCTGAAGTTCTAGTGTTACGGTTTCATTGTATATAATTTGAACCAGCAGCTCCTACACTATGTATCATCTGTCCATAATCTCTTTCTGAATGTACATAGTGTCACCCATAAAGATAACATGTATTATGCATCATAAAGAAAACTAACAAAATTGGTTTAAAAAATTAAATAAATAAAGACGGGGTCTGATTGCTTATGTAGCATCTAGGGCAGCACTTTGATTTGTATTCATTGCATCACTGGGGGATTTCAGGCTTTGCCTTTGATCTCCCTGCTTTTGTTTTCTTTTGTCGTGCAGTACCCCTTACCTTCTGTGGTGCCATGAGGGAAGGTGAGGGGCACACTCGTAGCATTTACACCATCTGCTTTCCTTGCTCTGTGTCTGGGATGCATGCCTGGTCTCCTCCTACAGTGACATGGTGGAGGCCAGAGGGTGTGTACACATTGGCTTCTTCTTCTTTTGCTGTACGTTTGGAGACACCCATTCTTCGCTTTCATGCCTGAAGCGTTCTTCTTAGGTGGATGTATTTCTACCTGTTCTTTTGCCTTAAGATTGGCCTCGTGGTCAGCTCCCTGTATTAATGATTTGTGGAAGCTGAATCATGTTTGTTCAAACATGTGAATGCAACTACTGACTATTTCTTCAATATTTTATTTAGTCTTATTGAAAAAGGGGCAAAGGAAGATCTTTGCTTTCCCTTCTTCTTTCCTACAGGCATTGAGAAAGTAGACAGGGGGCCTATATTACTCTATACATATACTATGAGATTAGTTCCATTTACACTTGATCTTTTGCCATGGGGCGTAGGAAGGGCTCGGCTAAAAGACATCATTCCCCTAAAGATAATGGTGATGACGGCAAGAGGTGTAAGGAGAATAAGAAAACTTCTGTTCCTGTTGCCGGGGGTTGGATTCTCTGAGGACCAAATACAGTTCCTGATTACTTCTTTAACAGAAGCCCTTCAAACACTGAAGGATGATACCAGTTCCCATTATTCTCCTTCCTCTACAACTTCTTCTTTATCATAGGTGAACATTTTGCCTCCTTCCTCTGTTTCTTCATGGCTTTCTCCTGAATATCATGAGGATGAAAATCAGGTTCTTGAAATCACTCTCAAGTCTAGGTTTAAATAAAATCTGAACTCTTAACCCTGTTTAGATATTTGGGGGATAATCTTCATATTCCTGTGGAGGATAAAATGCCAAGCATTAGTTCTGGTCTGTTGCAACAGTTACAATTTTCGCCCTCCAACGGGCCTGGCAATAAACAAAGAGATTATAGATCTTCTGCTAAGAAAGTGGAAGCATCCACAGAGAGCCTAAATTCCCTAAATTTCTCACTCTGCATCTTATCTTATTTTGTGGACCGTATGGTAGAGGCATCTTTGAAAGAAAGGGGATTCTGCTATCTTGCTGTTTATGCTTCTCAGACCCTCGTCAAGGACTTTGAGACTTCAGCCATTCAGGATGGGCTGGAGTGTTCAGAATTTTTATAAAATATGGAGATTCAAGCTAAATTTCTTTGTGAAGTATCTTGTGATATTTTGAAAGTTTTTGCTTCTTTGATAGCTTCTTTCATTGCTGCCTGAAAGCAAAAATATTTGACGGATTGTAAGGCTGAAGGCACCCAAGATTGGATTGCTTTATATGGCTTTTTCCAGGAGCATGTTGTTTGGTGACTAGTTGGAGGTAACCTTTTGTAGAGCTTTTAAGAACCAGTAACATGCTCAGCTCTTTAAAATACCGACAAAGGCAGACCCTCCTCACAGAGACTCAAGGAGAAAACATCAGTGGGGATTTCAGTTCCATTTTCAGACAGGAAGGAACAATCTTTCTCAGTCTTCTTTGAGCAGTGTACAAAATTCACAGCCTCTGCCTCCCCCTCCTTCAAAGGCCAGGAAATGTTCCTGACTATGCCGGGCTTCAAGTCGGACAATGCCTTTCCTTCTTTCTGCAGACATGTCAGGATATGTTTCAAATGCATGGGTCCTGAAAATAACAGAAAGAGGTTATTTGTTGGAATTTATTATTTCCAGGAGATGTTTCAAAGAGGTTGGCTTTCTCTCAGAAATTTGCAAAAATTATGGGAAAATACTCCAGTTCCAGAGGATCAAGAGAAGGGGAAGGCTTCTACTCCAATGTTTTTCTGGTCCAGAAAGCTTCAGGAAAATACAAATTGATAATCAGCCTAAAGAAACTGATTGTATTTCTCAAAAAGACTTGTTTCAAGATGGAGACGCTTCAGAAAATAATTCCTCTTATGCCTATATGGGAAAGGTTGACGGCATTGGATTTAAGAAATGCTTATTTACATGTCATGATCTAGCTTCCTCATTGGACATATCTCAGGTTCTGTGTAGAAGGTTCTCACTGGCAATTCAGGGTGCTTCCTTTCGACCTCTCAATATCGCCAAGGTTTTTACCAAAGTGCTAAGAGCAGTGGTTGCCAATCCCCACAAACTGGGGATTTAACTCACCCTTTCATGGGCCACTATATTCTCCATTGTCCACCACAGACTGTTTTTCAAACTCAGATCCAAATGGTCTGTCAGGCATTGGAGCATCATGGTCGTCTGATAAATTTGGAGAAGTCTCACCTCGAGCCTACTCAGGATTTGGAGTTTATTGGTGCTCATTTCTAGACGAATCTTGGAATGATCAGTCTGCCTCCAACTAGAGCACAGAAAGTATGAAGCCTATTGCTTGCCTGGTACGGCGGTAAGAAGCTCTTGTAAGGGAGTGGCTGCTCGTTCAGGGTCACGTTATGGTAAACTCTCTTGATTGAGAAAGCACCTATTGCTTGCTATACTGCTTTCTTTTGCTACATTATTCCTTTATATATCACTCTTTGCAGGAATCCTACATATTCTGTGTGCCCTGGGCTGCCCTCTGCCCCCCCCCAGGGTTCATCATCTCCTGTCACATTGGAACCCAGCGACTCAGATCTTAGAGAAAATGGTGCTTGTAACAACTGAAATCTGGCCAATTATGCAGTGGTCATTGAGTCCAGTGATTTTAGTTAGGGAGTTCCCTTTGCCTCTACCCTGTCCCCAGATATTATCTACAGATGTGTGCAAATTGGGATGGAGAGCAACTCTGGGAAGTCAGTCTATTCAAGGGATGTGTCTTCTGTGGCAGAGATGTTGCTCCTCGAATTGGGGAAGCAGGAAAGCAATGGATCAGGCACTCCTTCACTTCTCTCATCTATTGTTCAACCAAGTTGTCATAATAAGAACAGACAATAAAGTCCCCAAATTCATATGTAAACAAACAATCAGAAAGGGAGGCTCAGTCTGATGCCGAACTATCCTTCAAAATAGTCAGTTAGTCAGAGAATATCTCGATTGGCAACATACTACTCCAGTGGCATGTTCAGTGCTGCAATCAATGTGATAGTCCACTAGGAAATCGTATGAGCATCATTTGACATATTTTTTCAAGTGGTGTATGGATAGATGTTTGAAATAACTAGCTGGAAATCCACAAGGATGCTGCATTTTCTGCAGGAAGGTATTCAGATATGTTTGGTAGTTGTGACTCTAAAAATGAAAAGGGCAGCAGCTAGAACAATTAAAGATTTCCTCCTAGGGATGTTCCTGATATGGGTTCTTTGGTTTATTCTTTGCTTTATTCCTTCTGATTAATTCCAGCTAATTCACATGGTGCCTGGGTAGAGGTTAGACACCTCATAGAATGTATAAAGGTACAAGAAAAAGGATATTTGCCAAAATGAGGTTTACTGGCAAGTAAACTAATCATTAGTGTAATTACATACAGGGATACACATGACATTCTTAAAGTACATATCGCTTATACAAAGGGATGGAAAAGTAAAAACCTGACTCTCAATCATAATTTGCTTCTTGAGCACTTGTGAAGTAACAACTGAGTGTATGTATTTCCCTCCATTGCATTGACAGCAAGGTGTTAGGCTCCAGGTAGCTCCCAGCATGAAAAACTAAAGGACTGCTGATGGATGCTCTGTTAAGTGAGGCATTTGTGTTGAACCCAGCTTGAGGTTCAGTTCACACCCTGTAGGTTGCTGCTGTGAAAACAGACAATGTTCAGTAACTGCTGAATGTCTCCCAGAGTTGGTAAATTACACCGGGATAAGGTCATCAAATTTCAGTGGATGCGGCCCAGATCTGGGGTCATACCCCGCCCCCCACATTTCCTGCACTGCTTGCATTCCTGAATTTATAATGGGATTAAAAATAAATCCGTACTAGACCAACATCTCATCCATGGACCTCGAAATGTTATATCCGAGGCAACAAAAAATCCAAATTCACTCTGAACAAATGGTGGAGTAAGAACTACACATTCACAGCGTGACTTCGTGTCACCACGACTCCTTTGCTGTAATTAATTTTTATTTTATAGATCATTGTATTCATGTGTGCTAGTCTTGTCGTCTAATGCGGGCCTTTTGAATCAAATAAAGACTATAAAACCAAGAAATGAATGCACTGATTTAATGTATGACAACCTAGAAGCGCTGACGACGTGAGCACATGACGTGGACACTTCTACAAAATCTGACTAACTGGTCAACTTTGCTTCTTCCCGCTTTTAACTGAAAAGAGGCTCATTTCTGAACTGAGGCCTGTAATTAGAAACAGACCCTTGTGATTTCGAGATACATTTTGCCAAACCAACAAAAAAGCATCATACTTCAGTGTTCCTGCCAAAAAACCAAGGGTGCAATTTATGCCAAATCAAGAAAAGCCTCCTTTTGTCCTGTCCCAAAACCGCAGAGACGGGCGTTCTACTGCAGGGAGGGTGAGGGCGAGGGCAGTCTTTCGCGGTTCAAGGGCAGGTCTCCTCTGTTAGCAGAATTCTCAAGTTTCTTGGTCCATGTCTAAGTAGATCATATCGTCTGCATTCTGGGACTTGAAGTCCTTGTTTTATAATGGGATAAACAGGAACGCAAGCCCTAAAATACAAAACAAAAAAAAACTGGCATCGATGAGGTACTTACTTACGCGTTGACCTGGGAAAACTTGAAACCTCTGCATGGGGCGCAGGGCTGACGTGAAAGAGTACCAGTGGTTGTGGGTGGTGGCAACACCAAGGCACAACTTTCAAGTTGCTCATGTTCATATGCAAGTACCGCATCCAGTCCATGTTTTGTTTTACATTCTGAGACTTGTAGTCCTGATTTTATAGTGAAATAAAAACAGACTACAAGTCCCAGAATGCAAGGGGAAATGCCTTGACTGCAGTTATTCATGTATAAATCTGGGAGTCCTGAAAACACCGACGGATCTTGGGCAGGTTATCTCACATGTCTTGGTCTCTGAATAGTCAGTAGTGTCAGTCACATGTTTCTTTGACAGGTCACTCCTGCAGGAGAACACACGTCAGGCAAATATCTAAGATGGCTGGGGAAGAGGCAGGCGAAATGCTTGTGGTATTCACGCCTATGTCGTACCAGGCAATTTCCTGTAAAAGTTTGGTGGAGTGGGGAATTATGTAGGCTTACCTCTGAAACTGGCTGGATCTCTTTTGTCAAGATCACTAGACGGATGACGTATTAACTACGACCCGACTTACGTAAAGTGCACATAATATGGCATATGGGCTGGCACTTTTTCCTGCCCGTAGTGTATACACGTGTGGAACCACGTTTTGTTAAAAATGCCAGGTCACATTCAAACGGGAAAACAGGAATGTTTACTTCAACATAAAAAATCGATGTCCCCTGTAGAAGCAAGAAATTAAAGCAGTCTCAGATCACAGAATCACAGAAAAGACTGAGGTTTACTGCATGTAGTTAAAACATGAAATAAAAAGAACAGGCCTTGATCAATAATTAAGCTTTTCCTTCCCAGTTTCAAGCAAAAATGTTAATTATAAACCATGGCACATGGTTCCTGTTTGAACCAACACACAAATGATTTGTTACCACGCATAATATTTTGTAGTCTGTAACATGACTCTTGCATTTAGACATAACGTGTAGTTAAACTGTTAGCTGAAAACTGCAGTTCCTCCTGCTTTTGGTGGAAAAACAGCACACGGGATTTATAAGCCATGTGTGATGCATTAAGAACCTAAAATCTTTAAGAGGCTTTTCTCTTTGAATACATTTTATGGCAGGCATGCCATGGACTAGGCTGGAGATGTGAGCCATAAACATGTGCAGAGATTTTTTTTGTTCATGGGGTGATCTGTAAAACCTGCTCTCAACAAGTGGATAGCAATGCTGTTATAAGTCGAATACAGCACCCACGTGGGGGAGAGGGATAGGTGCTTGTACAATAGAAGCAAGAAAAGAGGAGATCGGAGCCATGATTCATAACGAGGCCGAGGGTGGAGGCGAGGAAGGGAGCCTGTGGTGGCGGGAGGGCCAGGGAAATGGGGAGAGAGAAGCCTGTGGTTAATGAGGGGACTGAGACAGGCAGACACGAAGCTTGCGGTGAACAGAGGCGGCGTGAGGAGGAGGAGGGCCGGTTATGAATGTAGGACACAGACACAGAGCCTGTGATGAACACAGGGGCTGGGCGTGAGAAGGAGGGTATGTTATAAATACATGGATAGAGAAAGAACATGATGGCTGTGAGCAGTGCTTAATTTGTGCTTGTTGTTTCCGGTGCGGCGCACTGGCACTTATTTTTGAGGGTCGCCACTTATTTTTCTCGCTCAAGCATTTACTGAGAGCAAAAGACACATATGGGAAAGACGGAGGAAGAGAAAAACGAAAAAGCGTCACAAAGGGGAAAACAGAAAGCTGCAAGAGTGAGCTGAAGTGGCAGGGAGTGACTTTAAATGGATTGAAGAGGCCCGAGATGGCTTCAGGATTACGCTGCCTCAGTTATTCAGTTTTCACACATTTAATTGCAGGGACCGCTTGTTTAAGAGGAGGGCTTTGGGCACCTGCACGTTTTTATTTACAAATTAAGCACTGGCTGTGAGTGAGAAGGAGGGCATTTTCTGAATACATCGAGAGGGGGAAGAGACACATCCAGTGGTGTAGAGAGGCTGTGAGCAAGACCAGTGGAATTCTGCGATAGAAGAGGTCCGAACTGTGTGGCAGCTTTGAGTTAATTATGTGTCATAATACGGCAATTTTTGTGATAGTATGACCTCATTATTTTGCCAGTTTCACACATGTAAACATTAGCTCTGCAAAGGCTTCCCCTCCAGCAATAAGCAATGGAAGAATGACCAATCAACCTATGTAAATGGCCTTTTTCTGCGTGGCACAGGTTGCTGCATTTTTTTAATCTTTCGATTCGTTTGAGCTGGAAACATTTTTTCACTCTAAAATCTACAGATTGTGCTGCAGGTGATGGATTATGTGGCAAATGCATCAAATCCATAATGTAGAAAATGCTGTAGATGCTAAATTGCATCATTCCTGTGGTAAGGAGTGCCTGTTTTGAATATAGGGACAGAGGATGATAGGCAGTCTGTGATTGACAGAGAGGCTAGGGTGAAAAGAAAATCTGGTATGAAGGTAGAGAAAGAGAGAGGCACGAAACAAAACTTCCAATGAAAAGTCGCCAGGCAAATTCAGATCATTTCATAAGTTCCAAAGAAGTACAACATTCTACAAATTTACAATAGACATTCTGCTTAAATCCTCCCACTTCCTGTTCCTATGTATGATGCCCAACAAGGATGAAACAGGTTCCCCAAAATGTGTTTCTCTTTTATTATATGACTGGCAATTATACCACATACTGACAGCCATGCTGCTGCTCTAGCTCTGTTCCACAAATCCAAAAAAGCTTATCCTCAGACTTGAAGAATCGTGAAACAGAGGAGGAATGTGGTACAACCCTCTACGCTGGTGGAAAACTTCAACTTGCAGCACAGGCCACTTTTTTTCAGCATTTTTAGGTCGAGCCTACCAGGCAGTTGCAAAAGAACTATTGTGAGACCATCAGTTATTTACCACTGATGGGCTTTATTGCCACTTCCATTCACTTGATTCTCATCCAATGGATTTCCTTGGGTCACTTGTCCATGTTGTGTTTGTCACCTCCCTGGAGTATAGTCTTTTTACCATTTCTCTGACTGGCTGGTTTGTATGACTTTTAGAGAACTACTTTTTAGGGTTGAGCCTGCGTCGCATGCACTTGCGCATGCGTATCGCTTGCGAGACGCTTTAGGAGTTAGAAAACGGCTCAGAGCCCCGTCCACGTTACATCATTGTCTTTCATTGGTTCGGGGGCTTGCTTGTTAAAATCTGCTTGCTTTCATTAGTGGAAGGCACACATAGGTCATGCCTTTTCTGGTGGTTAGCCCTCCTCGAGTGCAGCGACCAAGTTCTGAAAACATGCGAGGCTCGCTGGGTTTGTGGACTACTTTTTCTCTATTTTCGCAGCACGATCTTGCTTGGCCGAAGTCAAGCACTTTGCATAATATCGACCCTGTTACATAGTTAATTGCACTTTTGCCGGTTACGTACATAATTGCACTTTTGCCAATAGGTTTCCTTACGAGTGAACTGTAGCAGCGCGATCGCGCTGTTTTTTTCTTTCAATGTGGCAAGAAAAATCCGGTTGGGAGTTCACAACTGTTAATAGCTGTTACTCGGACTACGTCCTTCGCTCTTCTTGTTGCTTTCATGCTTCTTCACAGTCATTTGTTGCTCTTCCTTTAGAGCGGCTTTTTCTCCTCCTCACCCACTCTATATTGCTACCCCACCGCTCCTCCGTTGCCCCCACGCCTACAGCCTTTTAAAAAAAAAATGAAATTGAGTGGAGAATTTGAAAACCAGGCAGAAAAATGCTGGCGATTGCTCCTCTTAGAAAAATATCACTTTTTGGTTACTTTATCTAAATTTCTTTTGTTTACTGATTCGTCTTGGATCTGTAAATAAAAAAATGGTATATTTTTGTAGGCTTACATATGTAATGATGCATACATCTGCATGTCTTCACACATGCGCTCGCCCACAAAATGAAGTGGCTGCATTATCGAAGCTTTAGTGGCCTTTATTTTTTTTTTTACTTTAGCCCTTGCTCCACAGCATCACCAAAATACATAAAAAAGCCAGTAAGTCTCAAATGTGAGACCTATTGGCTTTGCTAATGCTTGTTTTAGATATCATCAGCCTTGCAATTAGTAAAGTTGGCAAACTTGTTTTCTAAAAAACTGCATAGGGCTTCAAGCCATCAGGCTTTGTGTTTTGCACATACATAGCTATGGAGCGACTGAACCATGACTGACCGCTTTTCACTTTTTTCTCCACAGATTGACTGCCCCTCTCTGGTAAAATCCATTTAATTCAGGGTTGGACTGGGAACCAAAAGTAGCCCTGGCAATTTTGTTAGACCAGTCCCAATAAGCTGTATAGCGGGCAAGCCTGACCACTACAATGGTCTTGGCAGGGTTTCCTCCCCCAAGACAATTTAGGAAAAATGGCAAAAATGATAGATTTTACAACACATTTTTCATTATATATTCAATTGTATACGTTTTTAAAGCACAGTAATTGATGACCTCACAGTGTACCAGGATACAGCAATCTTTTTTTGGGGCTCTTCAAGTATTACCTCACCATCACCCTCTAACAGCACCTCTATTCTCTCCATAGCCCCTCTCTCACATGTATTTCATATGTTTTACAGTGCCTCTCTTACCAGCGCAGGGTGTTGGCACACATTACATCGCATACACATACCAAGACAATGACATGTGTAAAACAGTGTATTGAAAATGTTGACAAAGGGGACTACCAGGTGTAGGACTCACATGTCATCCATACCGGTAGGCATTTTTTAAGAGTGCTTGGTCTGGGGAAGCATAGACCCAGGATTCAGAATGTAGTACAGTGGTTAGGGCTGCATTTAGTAATAACAATTTATTTCTACCCACACAAACCCTTTTTAGAAAAATCAGGATAATCAAAGACTGTGTAAAAAAATAACTTTCTAGCCTGTACCATGGAGTTTGTATGCAACTCTTGACGGCAGTTCATAGCTCTCTGAACTAGATTATGATTGTATTTTATGGACTGCACATTAACAAAGGAGCTGTATGGCAAAAGCAGTATCCCACTGAGCTCTGTACATAAAATACTGTTCTGTGATATGCACAGACAAAATTTTTGCAGCAGGCATTAAAACATGTGCACTACTGTTAGACATGGCATCCTTGGCATGGTTTCCCTCTGTCTTTTTGCCTCTGCCTCCTATATTTTTGACTGTGTGCTGGATTTCGTTTTTGCTGGTTTTGGTACTCTGGGAACTTTACCACTGGAGATCAGTGGTAAAGTGCAAGTGCTCCCTGTGTAAATTGTGATTATGATTGGTTATCCATGATTGGCATATTTTATTTACTAATAAGTCCCTAGTATGATGCACCATGTGTGCCCAGGGCCTTTAAATCAAATGCTACTAGTGGGCCTGCAGCACTAATTGTGCAACCCACATAAGTAGCCATGTAAACATGGATCATACCTGCCATTGAAGTGTCTGTGTGTGCAGTTTTAAACTGCCATGTCAACCTAGCAAGTGCACCCACTTGCCAGGCTCAAACCCTCCCTTCTAGTACATGTAAGATATGCTAAGGTAGCCCCATGGGCAGGGTGCAGTGTATTTAAAAGGTAGGACATGTAGTGGTATTTGTACATGTCCTGATAGTGAAATACTGCTAAATATGTTTTTCACTATTGCAAGGATTATCATTCCTATAAGTTAACATGGGGATTGCCTTGATATATCTCTTAAGTGGAATTTCCCATTGGGAACAGATAGAGAGAGGAGTTTGGGGTCTCTGAACTCACAATTTAAAAATACATCTTTTAGTGAAGGTGTTTTTTAAATTGCATGTTTGAAAATGCCACTTTTAGAATGTGGGCATTTTCTTGCTTAACCATTCTGTGCCTCTGCCTGAATGTGAAATACACGTCTGGGTCAAGATGGCAGTTGAGTTTGTAGTGAATTCACTCTAGACAGTCACACAAAGCGAGCTGAGGTGAGGCCTGCATATCTTGATGGGTCTTCCTGGGCTAGAGTGGTGGGAGGAGCTGACACTTGTACCTGAATAGGGCTGTGCCTGTCCTTGCACAATACAGCCTCCAACTCCCTAGAGTGTGTTTGGGGCCAGGCACGAAAGGCAGGGTCTTGTGCACTACAAATACTTTCCTTTGAAGTTTGCCTACTTCAAAGGCAGGAATAAGTATATGTATTGGACCCAAAACCCCAGACTTTTAGAACACTCCTGGATCAAGAGTAGACTCTACCAAGGAGAAGAGCTGAAGAGCTGTGAGGACGGTTCAACCCCTTAGCTGTGTGTGCTTTGAGAGGTTGGCCTGCAGTTGCTGCTTCTGCTTTGGAGAGGACAAAGACTGGACTTTGCTGTGTATCCTGCTTGTGAAGTTTCTCAAAGGGCTTGGACTGAGCTTTCCTCCTGTTAAGAAGTCTCAGGGGCATCAAAGACTTCACCTGCCAGTCCCTGGGTACTCTTGCTGAGGACCTTGACTTGCCAAGAGGTACTGCTGTGAGGTAACGTAAATGGGTTATCAGTCTTATGAAGGCTATACGGACTACAGACGTCAGTATAGGGGAGTCAACTGTTCTTTATTGTTTTGAATTTATATGTGAGGAGATACAATGGTATGATTTGTAGTGCTCGGATTCAACAATCTTTTCCCACTTCTTTTCTCTCTTCCTTAGGGTCCCAGAAGCTCGCTGGTGGATGGCGACTCCCTCAGATAGAACAAAAGGAGTCTTAATCATCTAAGTGACTTTGGGCCATATGTACGAACACATTTTCCCATAGACACAGAATGGGCAAAACTGCTTGCTACATCTGGCCCTTTCTCTTTTATGCGATTATAGATGAAAAAGGGGGGGGGACAGGAGAGTGCTGTGCATGTGAGGGAAAGGGAGATAGTGAAGAAAGAAGAGATCCAAAGCACCCTTTTCAACAAGATATATATCCCCCGGTGCTTGGTTTCCCTTCACTCTCCGCCCACCTCGGGTGTTCCCTCTGCCCAGATCCCCTTGGAGCCACTTCCAGCCCCAGTCCCATACCTGAGAAAGCCAGACCCTCCTGGGACATGGCAGGAGGGTTTGCAGTAGTTTATGGTTTCAGGGTTGTTCCTGGAGTCGTCTGAAGTCTCAGATGAGTCCACCGGATCTTTCCTCTTGGTGGCTTCTTTTCTAGCCATACGCGCGTGTCCCCCCGTTGCCATCGTGAGGCTCCTGTTTCGCTTCTCAGTTTCCGCGGTTCTACTTTGCTTGGCTCCTTACATTGCGCCCGCTCTCACCCCGCTCACTACTGTCCTTTTTTTCTCTTGGGCCGTCCACCCCTGAGGTGAATGTCCGGGTGAACTTCCTCCTTCCCTAGTTTTTGGGGTACTCTTGTCCCAGCCCTGGGGTTGGACTAGGGAGAACGTCGTATTTCGCCTCAATCAACTCCCCGTCACAGGATGCCCCCATCGACTTTGGACGATCGGGCCAGAAAGGACTGGGACTTCTGGTGAGAAAATCAGCCGTGGTTTGTTGTGAACTCAGTACATGAAAGGTCTGAAAAGAAATGGGTTGTAGTGCTAAGAACCACCGCAAAATATGGGAACTGGTGTTTTTATGTCTTGCTAGCCATGTTAAAGGGGCATTGTCTGTTAAAAGCGTAAAGGGTGTGCCTAACAAATAATATTGCAATGCTTTGACGGCCCATTTAATACAGAGACATTTCTTTTTGATGGTAGGATATTTCACTTCCCCAGGTATCAGCTTGCGGCTTATGTAAACTATAGGGTGTAGGTGCGCAGACTCATCCTTTTGAGACAAAACCGCACAAAGACCCTGGTTTGAGACGCCAGTTTGAATTACAAAAGGTTTTGTAAAATTTGGACATTTGAGGACGGGGTCTATGCAGAGACATGTTTTCAAAAACTCAAAACTGGCCCTCTCTTCCTCAGTGAGGGATGATATCTTATTGGGTTTATTACTTTTTAACAGGTCCATTAAGGGGGCAGCCATTTCCACAAATTGTGGAATGAAACATCGGTAATATCCAACCAGACCTAAGAAGGAGATCACTTCTTTTTTTGCAGTTGGGGGATTTATTGCTCTCATGGCTTGTACTTTTTCTAGCTGTGGTTTAATGGTACCTTTTGAGATGGTATACCCCAAATATTTAATGGAGTCTCTGGCCAAATGGCATTTCTCTGGGTTTGCTGTTAAGCCGACCAGCCTCAGGGCATCTAATACATTTTGTAGATGCTCTAGGTGAGAATCCCAAGAGGGGCTATGGATCACAATGTCATCCAAATAAGCGACTGCATACAATTTGTGTAAAAGAAGATCCCTTAATCTCTGAAAAGTAGCCGGAGCTCTGTGTAACCCAAAAGGAATCAGGGTACAGTCCTGAGAGAGTGGAAAAGGCAGTTTCTTTCACGGTCTGTATCGGCTAGGGGCACCTGCCAATATCCTTTGGTTAAATTAAGAGTAGACGGGTACTGGGCAGTTCATAATCATTCGATTAACTCATCGATACAAGGCATGGGATATGGATCAAACTTGGAGATGGCTTTTAGTTGTTGAAAATCAATACAAAATCGGACACTGCCATCTGGTTTAGGAACTAATACAATGGGTGAAAACCAGGGGCTTTGGGACAGTTCGCTAATATGACCCTGGAGCATTTTTGTCACTTCCTCTTCTATAGCTACTCTTCTAGCTTCGGGGATCTGGCAAGGTCAGAGTTTGACCACTTTTCCGGGCTCTATCCATATCTTATGCTGAATAACAGAGGTTTTACCTGGTATAGGTGAAAATACATCTTGATACTAGGGGCTGAGTAAAGTTGATGCGAGAGAGACAGCTCGTCCTTCAGGAGACGATCTTTTCTTCCTCGGCTACCCACTCCTTCAGGAGAACAATATGGAATATCTGTCCATTTCTTTTAGTGTTTGGTATCTCTACTCTGTAAGTTACCGGAGTGAGGCGTTCAATGATTTAGTAGGACCCCTGCCATTTTGCCAACAACTTCTTATCTGTAGTTGGGAGCAGTATAAGTACTTGGCTACCAATGTATAGCTCTCTAAGTTTACTTGTTCGGTTGTATAGGCATTGTTGTTTATCCTGATTTTCTTGGAGATGTTGATGGACCTGGTCCCAAAGGGTGACCAACCTATTTTTAAGGTCCCTAGTGTAATCTAACAGATCCTTGCCCTCGCCTTCCTCCTCCTCCTACTATTGTTCAGCTGCCATATCTAACAGACTCCTAGGTTGCCTACCAAAAACCAGTTCGAAAGGGCTATTTCCCGTAGATGACTGATCAAGTGCAGGTATTGCATAAAGCGCTAACAGAAGTTTCCTTTCCCAGTCTCTACCAGCTATGGAAATCATTTGTTTAAGGAGGGACTTGATAGTGCGATTATACCTTTCAACTAAGCCATCCGTTTGAGGATGATAAACTGAGGTTCTCAGCTATTTAATGTCCAGCAACTGGCAGATTTCAGTCACATGTTTTGACATAAAGGGTGTCCCTTGATCTGTCAACAATTCCTTAGGAAACCCCACTCTAGAAAAGTACTTGATAATTGCCTGGGCTATGATTTTGGTGGTCATGCTCTTCAGAGGAACCGCTTCCGGGTATCGAGATGCATAATCTACCAGGACCAGGATGTATTGGTATCCTTTACTGGAGGTTATTAAGGGGCCCACCAGATCCATGCCTACTCGTGAAAAGAGTACTTCAATGGTTGGAAGGGGCTGTAATGGAGCTTTGTGTAGATTTTGAGGGTTAGCTAGTAAACATCGTGTGCATGAAACACAGTGTTGTCGGATGTTGGAACATGCACCGGGCCTAGAAAACCGGGTCAATAGGTATTTCTCGGTCTTATCCCTAACATAATGCTCCTCCTGTTTTGTTATGAGCCAAGTGGAGAACTTGGGGTCTAAAGGGGCACGGTACCAGGAGTTGTTTCTTATGCCCTTCAAAGGTTTTTACGTTCCTATATAATAGTCCACGAGTTTCCCCAAAAAATACTCCTACCTGTCTAGACAGGTCTCGGACCACTTGAGCCCAGGCATGTCTTAACGTGGGTTCCTTCCAAAATTTCCGGGGTTCTCTTCCGGGGCTGGCTCTGGTGGGGAGAAAGATAACAGGTTAACAGGGGTTATTTCACATGCTTTTCCCCTAATCTTTTTATACTCTAGTTCAGAGCGCTTCCACTTACTGTTATCTAGTGGACGGGAAGGAACCCTCTCTATGGGCTGGTTATAATGGGGCTTTAGGTTGGATGCCTTTTGGATTAGGGAGGTGAACTTTTTATAATCAATCCCGGCCACTTGGTGTTCCATAAGCTGGGGAATAACCCTACTCTTAATTGCTCTTTCTGTTCCCTCCATTCTAGGTCTACCACTGCCACAGGATATGTTCTTGTCTCCCCGTGTACACACGTATTGGCGTCTTTTTCAGTCTCCCTCCACTGGTGGGGTTACACCCACGCTAAGTTTATCACTGAAGGCCGGCAGCCTGAGTCTACAGGGGTCCCTCATCTGCTTATTGTTTATCAAAAGCTCTATTAGATAACCTGGATGTCTGACCGATGTTAGGAATACTCTGCCCTTGGATTTTCCTATTTCCATAGGTTCAGGGATTGGTTGTATTTCCTTCCGGCTAGGATGTTCCCATCTAGGCCCTTCTTTATTCCCTTGGTGCAAGATGTTTGTCATAGCTGGGGTTTTTCCCCTTCCGAGGCTACCAGCGGTGCTCCGGGAAGTCCCTTGTGTCTACTCATAGGAGCACCGAAACACACAGGCTTTTTGTGTCATTATCTCTGTGTTCTATCTTATCCAGGTTCTAGTGTTTAGGGGACTGGCCTCCAGGAACTGTTCCAAGACCACTTTACCAAATAGTTCCTCTTTGGAGGATTCATAGGGGTAGCCATTTGAATCCCAAATCCTGAATCCGGTAAAACAGCGTCTGGGGATTTTCTGATGCGACCCACTTCTCTTTCCTAAACTTCACTCTATAATGTTCTTTATCATAACCCAGTCTTTCTAATATTGCTGCTTTGGTTTCCAAATATGGGGTCTCAACTCCTGGGTTAACAGCCTTGTAACGCCGTCTGTAATTCCCCTGTTAGTAAAGGGGCTATATGTTGACCTCATCTTTCTTTTGGCCATGCTGCAGAGGAAGCCACCCTCTCGAAGTTAACGAAAAAGGCATCATAGTCTTCCCCTGTCTGATACTTTTGTAAGAATAAACTTGGGAGATTGGGATGTACTTTGGAACTGGCAATAGTTTTGGTCAGCTTCTGCACTGCGCTCTTGTGCACCAATTGATTATTGGCTATCACAGTTGTTTGTAGTTTCACGGCTTCTTGTAGTTGTTCTCACTCTTTTTGGGAAGTACGCACTTGTTCTTCCATTACAAGTTGTAAGTGCCTTTGCCCTTCGGCTAACTGCCGAAATACATCCTCCATACTGATTGGGTTGTCCAGCTATATCGAACACCCTGTTCAAGCCCCACTGTTGTGGGGTAACATAGATGGGTTTGTAAGTCTTATGAAGGCTATACGGACTACAGACGTCAGTATCGGGGATTCAACTGTTCTTTATTGTTTTGAATTTATATATGAGGAGATACATTGGTATGATTTGTAGCGCTCGGATTCGTCGAACTTCTCACACTTCTTCTTTTCTCTCTTCCTTAGGGTCCCAGAAGCTCACTGGTGGATGGGGCCTCCCTCGGACAGAACAAAAGGAGTCTTGGTCAGGTAAGTGACTTTCTCTTTTTATGTGATTATGGATGAAAAGGGGGGGCAGGAAACGGCCGTGCATGTGAGGGAAAGGGAGATAGTGAAGAAAGAAGAGATCCAAAGCACTCTTTTCTACAAGATATAATATCCCCTGGGTGTTCTCTCTGCCCAGATCCCCTTGCAGCCACTTCCAGCCCCGGGCCCGTACCTGAGAAAGCCACATCCATCCTGGGACATGGCAGTAGGGTTTGCGGTAGTCTGTGGTTTCGGGGCTGCTCCCAGGGTCGTCTGAAGCCTCGGATTACTCCACTGGATCTTTCCTCTCGCTGGCTTCGTCTTTAGTCATACGCACATCTCCTGTTGCCGTCCTAAGGCTCCCGTTTCGCTTCTAAGTTTCTGCAGTTCCACCCTGCTCGGCTCCTTCCTTCGCAAGAGCTCTCATCCCGCCAACTCCCTTCATTTTTTTTCTCTCTGGCTGTCTGACCCCGAGGTGAACTTCTAGGTGAACTTCCTCCTTCCCTAGTACCTAGTGACCCCGGGCTACTCTCGTCCCAGCCCTGGGGTTGGACTAGGGAGAACGCCGACTTTCATCTCCCCATCACAAGTGGACAATCCAGTTTCTGGGCCCTTGAAAGTGAAGTCTTGCAGAAAAACAAGTAGGACCAGGCACACTGCCTCCAAATGACCCCAGGACCAGGGCCGCTGCCAGACTTCGCACCGCTGCCTGCACCCCGTTGAAGTGCAATGACCGTGACCATCACTGCAGGCCTGATGCTGCCGCAGCATATCTGAAGTCCTGCAACATCGTGAGTCCTGAGTGCCGAGTCACTGATGTCTCTGGCACCTGACTCCGACGCAGCACCTGTGGCCCCATTGTGTTACTGCAACACTGTGTTTCTAAGTGCTTTTATTGAACTTTAATCTTTTAAAATTTGTATCTTTGCTTGTGTATGTTGGATTTTTTTTGTCATTTTGGTCTTGTTTTACTTAGATAAATATTGGCTATTTTTTTAAGAAACTGGTGTGGTGTCCATTTGAGGTTTTTACACTGTGTTACTTTGTGTGGGTACAAATACTTAACACATTGCCTCTGAGATAAGTCTGACTGCTCATGCCAAGCTACCAACAGGGTGAGCTGGGGCTATCTTAGGAGTGTGACTCCCTTACCCTGCCTCAAGTGAGGGTCCCTAGTCGGACAGGGTGTATACAGACTGCCAACTAGAGACCCCATTTCTAACAACTATCTTACATGAGTCAAAACTGACAGTAGACAAAGCTTTCTCCCCAGCAGGTACATTAATCACCAGACTTATCTTGGCACTTTTATTGTTGCTGGAAAACTGTTAGATATACAAGGAACTTTGCAGTGCTTTTAAAAGTGCTTCACTGCTACATAACCGTCCCCCACAAAAGAGCTCCACACTCGCAGCCTCCTGGGGAAATGCCCGATGCCTGGTACTGACAGTCTGGCCTTGATTCAGTTCTCATTAGATCCCCTCTCATCCCCTGGTTAGTGTTGTATGTAGTAGTTTATGTAACAGGTATATTCTGAAAGCACTGTTAGAATGTTGTCCATCGCAAGCATACAGAGACTGGGTATGATGATGGAAGATGTTGAATCTCCACTGTCGCTACCATGCTGCTATTCCTGCAGTCCCCCGCTATTTTGTACGTGTCTCAGTTTGCAATAGGAACTACATACAGCCACTCACGCCCTGAAACTTCACCAGGAAACCACATACTTGTTTTGCAGATGTCTGGGTCGGGATGTCGATGGCACCTCCAACCAGACATCTCTTATCCTCTTGTTTCTGAGTAGAAAAGGCCATGGTGAAGTACACAAAAGTGGTTGATGCTGTGATTGACTGGTGTCACTCTGGTTTGCTGCCATACCCTGAACTTAGTATCAGTAATAGCTCAATGGGACCACTGTGTGGTAACCATCTACAAGTATTGCAAAGTTTCAACAGGACAACTGGAGAAATGCTCTTACTAGGACCAGAACCTCACTGCTATTTGCCTCAAGACTGGGAGCAAGCCCAAAGGATCAGAGGAAGAACTTGATGCAGGAAGCAGATGAAATGAAGTGTTGTGACTGGAACTGCCTCTTACCTGTCAGCAAGAGCCAAGAGCCTTGTGAATCTGAGGCAGGTAAAGAGTGCGGGAACAATGACCCAATGTTGAGTGTTTGCAGTCTGATTCACACAGACCATGCAACCTCTCACCCCGCAATGTCCCCCTTTGTGATGGTACCTGTAAATGTTGTGTTCCGGTCGAAGTGAACAGAAGCTTCTCTTTTGCAAGGGACATGTGCAATCCAGTACATAGCACTGCTTGAAAGAAAACACTTGAATTATCTCCCTGCAATGTAGAGTTTGATAGCCATAACCAGATCACTCTGACCTTAAAACTGACTCGCCTGCACGTCCATCGTGTGCATCCATTGCCAGTAGATGTGCCACAAACACAAGATCAACTACAAGATGTTAGCTTATCTCCTAGCACTGACACTTTCAACTGCACTCCTGACCAGTCAGAAGCTGAATGGTTTTCTTGGCAACAGTGGGTACCGCTTTACTCACTAGAGAGAGTCAGTTCCCAGTCACTAGGCACCCAGTTTGAGTTCTGCCAGCTGGAACTTTCCATTAGAAGTTAGCAGCTTTGAATCCATTTGTGTGTGTTATATGTTGTTGGCACTGTTTTGGTAGAGTCCAGTGAGACATCTCACCCAGAGCCGATGATGTAGTAATAAGTAATGCACCTGCTGAAGATACTAACTATCCACCATTCTAAAACAAAGCTTTGCAATAGGTGCCAGTCGACAAGTGGAGTTTGCAGAAAAAAAACAAAATATTTTCATTACCGGCTATTTGCATAGCCATAGCAAAGATCAGTGGAGTGACAAGAGTGCTGTTGGCCTAAGCAAGAACATTGGGCTCCTCTACTCCTGTCTGGGTAGTAAAAACAATCATACTCAGAGTGCAACGGACCCATATGCTGACTCCTTCTCTCAGCCATGCAGTCAGCCATGCAGTCACCGCACTAGTGGTTCACAGTCACAGCCTCCAGCATCCTCTGCCTTACCCCCAAATGCGTTCTCATGAAGGCTGCCTCGTTCATCACCGATAAAGCACATGCTCATACTGTGGACAGCTGCAGCTTAAGCTCCGTCAGGAGTTTCTCAGCCCATGCACCCTTGTTATGGAACACACTCCTGCGGGCCATCCACACTGAAGCCAACGACCTCACATTTAAAAACATAAGACTCCTCTTTTTTTAATCCCAGGTGCAACCTCACATCCACCAAAGGAGCGACTGGAGGTGATCCTGACTGCCACTATACAAAAAATTGATTCACACTTTCATTTATAGGTTCCTGAATGGAAAGACAACCATTCCTGACATCTAAGTATCATCCAAGAAGCCAGGCAGTGATTTTTGCAAACCACGCACACCTTGTGGATTATAAAATAAAAAACAGGAACTTGAAGGGGGCAGAGAACCCGGAGGAGGTGTGTTTCCAAGAGCAGGGGCGAAGCTTCAGGGGGTTGTTTGGGGTGTTACACACCCCCTAATAAATGTATTTTGTTATAAATAGTTGGGTACAGGTGCTGTCAGTTGGATATTGTGAGCTGTCAGTCAGATTTCAGCAGGAATGTTTACACACACACAGACAAAAACACGCATACACTGTCTCCTGCTCTGTTTTTAGTGTCTTAAAAAATATTGGGTATTTTACAAGATATTGTCTTTCCTCTCACTTTCTGCTCTTACCAATCCGCATTCCTCTCCCTTTCCACGTGCCCTAGGCTCCTCTCATGCACTCTGCTTGTCGCATAAAGTATTTAAACATTATATGCTAGCTTGATTGTCAGAAAATCTGAAGCTCACCCCCCCCATCTTACTAACCAAGCTACGCCCATTCCCAAGATGCTCTTGCCTCTGTTGAGCAGCGCCCAAGTTTCCTGCTCAGTCAGTCTGACCTTGGGCAGAAAGTGATTGCCTAGCAGTATTGCTTGCTCTTGGCAGTCCTTACTCCAAATGGAGTAATCACAGAGTTCAGTCTAAGTGGCAGACTGTCTGCAAACATCAAACCTCACAGATTGGAGATTAGGAAAATGGTGGCCCAGAAAACAGGACAGCAGCTCAGAAATGTGGCTGGTTGGGCTGGCTTAAAGGGCAATCTGGCGGTGCTAGAAGGGCTGGGCTGTAAGACCAGTATGAGTCGTGTTTTTTGCTGTTTGTGGACTTGGTTTATGACCTGCTGGGCCGGGTTTTACTGTTGATTAGGTAGAAGTATACCAGACAACATAGCTATCTGGTTTGCCAACAACATCTTGGGGAAATTCAGAAAGCTGACCTAGGAATGCATTCTACTTGCTTTTTGCTTGCCATTGGTTTTGTGGTTTGTAGCTCACATTTTCTTTCTTTTGATTTGCTGGATTTATTGATTTTAGGCTGTCCAGCTTGAGTTTGTACCTTCCCTTGCCCAAACCTTATTCACAGTATCTTTCTGAATGCTCCTTTCTATAAATAGTTGTGTAAATCTTGTTCCAATCTTGTCACTTTTATTGTGCATTTAAAAACTGAGGTCAAATGTCAGAGGCTGTCTACCATGGGTGCTTGTTTACTTTTCTTTCTCTACCTCCAAAGTGAGAGAATTTATGTGAGAATGAATCTTGGTGGTTTCTGGGGGTGGGAAAGAGTTTTTCTGGTACACGACAACATTTAAATGAACAGTGTAAGTATTTCAGAATATAACAGAATTAGTAACACAAATGAAGTATATTTTTTGTTATTTCTGAAGTGTGTTGGAAACAAATACTTTAATACGATCAAAACATATCATTACAGTAGGTGATGCAAATTCCACACATTTTACTTCTCAACTGGATAGTTTAATAGTAAAACTGTATGTCTGTGGAAATGTAATGGTCATTTAAACTGAAAATGTGTTGTGTGTAATGGCAGTGTGCTACCACACCATGAATACTCCACTTTGAGCCACTCCACTTTACTCTGTGCCACTCCACACCACTACACTCAGCTCTGCACCACTCCATGTCACTGCACTTTGCACCATTTCACTCTACTTTGAAACAATATACTCTGCACCACTGCACTCTATTCTACTTTGCGCCACTCCACTCTATGCCTCTGCACTCTATCCCACTGTAATCTAAACCACTGCACTCTATGCCGGAGCACTGTACATTACTGCGCTCTGTCACTGCACGCTACTCTGCATCACTGTACTCTATGCCACTGCTCTCTACACCAGTCTACACTACTCTGTGCCACTGCCCTCTGCATCACTCAACTCTATGCTACTGCACCCTACACCACTTCACACTATGCCTCTCTACTCTTCTCTGTACCACTTTACTCTATGCCAATGCCCTCTTTGCCACTCTACTTTACACCACTGCACTCTGCACTACTCCAGTCTAGGCCACACCAATCTACTCTGCACAACTCCACTCTACATCACTGTACTCTATGCCACTCTGCAACACTGCACTCTACTCCACTGCACTCTGCGCCAATACATTCTATGGCAATACACTTTACTCTGTAACACTCAAATCTCTGTCCCTGCTCTCTACCCAAATCCACTGTATGCCACTCTAATCTACTCTGCACCACTGCACTCTATGCCACTACAGTCTATACCACTTTACTCTATGCCGTTACACTCTATGCCAGTCTACACAACTGCACTCTCCCTGCAACACTCCACTTCACTCTACTCTGAAACAACATACTGTACGGCACTGCAGGTACTCCACTCTGCACCACTCCACTCTATGCCACTCCACTCTACACAACTCTATTCTAAACCACTGCACTCTACCCATCTACACTCTGTCACTGCACTCTTACACCACTGCACTCTACTCTGCATCACTGTACTCTGTGCCACTGCTCTCTATGCCACTCTACTCCATTCTACACCACTGCACTCTGACACTCTTCTCTGTAACATTGTACTCTCCACCATTGAACTCTACAACATTCTACTCTGCACTACTCCACTCTATGCCACTGCACTATACAGCACTATAATCTACTCTGCACCACTCTATGCTACTCTACTCTGCACCAGTTTACACCATTGCACTCTGCCACTCAACTCTGCTCTGCACTCTACAGCACTTGACTCTACTCTGTGCCACTGCCTTCTGCATCACTCAACTCTACACCACTCCACTTCGCACCACTGTACACCACCCCTCTCTAATCTATGCCACTATACTCTATGCCAATACACTTTACTCTGTAACACTCAACTCTCTGCCCCTCCACTCTACACGAATCCACTGTATGCCATTCTAACCTACTTTGCACCACTGCACTCTGTCACTGCACTCTACTGCACTTTACTCTACACCATTAAACACTATCCTAGTGTACGCAACTGCACTCTACCCTGCACCACTCCACTCTACGCCACTTCACTCTACTCTGAACCAATCTACTCTACGCCACTGCACTTTACTCCACTCTGCACCTCTCCACTCTATGCCACTCCACTCACCACCACTGCACTCTAGTGCAGGCAGGCACTTCTCCAGCTGGGACCTCTCCACAGGTGCATGTGTTTATATTTATTACTTCCTTTGTGCAGCAGTTTTAAAAGTACTGCAAAGTTCCTTGTACATCTAGCATCTTTCAGGTGAAAATAAAAGCGTCAGGATAACTCTGGTGATTGATGTACCTGCTGGAGGGAGATGGGAGTTTTGTCTGGTGGCAGTTTTGACTCATCTAAGGTAGCGCAGATGGTTAATAAGCCTGCTGCAAAGAACATGCATCATGCAAAGAACAATACTTTATGTTCTGTACATAGAACAGTGGGCTACTGCTTTTGTTACCAAGATTCTTTTGCTACTGTGCAGTTCATAAGCTACAATCGTAATCTAGCACAGTAAAGAGCTGTATGCAAACTGCATGGCACAAATTTTAAAGTTATGTTTTTCCCCAGTCTTTCATTTTCCTTATGC
This sequence comes from Pleurodeles waltl, assembly GCF_031143425.1. Taxonomy (NCBI): domain Eukaryota; kingdom Metazoa; phylum Chordata; class Amphibia; order Caudata; family Salamandridae; genus Pleurodeles; species Pleurodeles waltl. Next base: position 543,627,090 of record NC_090440.1, on the reverse strand, counting down.
TGGTAAAAAAAAGATTACCTTGCATAGAAATACATTCTTATTTTTAAAGTCAACGCTAACCACTGTGTTTTGTTCTGAGTCCTGAGTTTGTGCTTCTCCAGACCAAGCACTCTTAGAAAATGCCTACCAGTGTGGATGACATGTGAATCCTACACGTTGTAGTCCCCTGTAAAGTGCTCCAATATGAAACACTGGTATGAGAGGTGCTATAAACAAATGAATTACATGTGACAGAGAGGCTATGGAGAGATCAGAGGCCCTTATAGTTTTACTTCCTTCCCCCACCACATAATCATTTGAAAAAGTGTTCTCAGATCTTATGTACCTAAAAAATAAAACCAGAAATTGCTTGAGAAATGTAGAATCTGTCCTGAGGATTCAGCTTTCCTAAATAAAACCAAATATTGAAAAGTTAGTCACCAAGATGCAGCGCTAACCTTACCATTACCATTTTTCAATTTTTGCATATTTTTCCCACTATAAAATGATTATATCTTAATAATTCGAGAATTTGTTTGGTGTATACTTGTTTGTGTATTTTTTGCAAATTACTGTTTTAATGTTTGAAATTTAAATCATACAAATTGCTTGGGGGTCCCTGGCTTCCAGTAGGAATTTAGCGGGGGCCCTCAAGAGTCAAAAGTTTGGGAACTACTGTCTTACAGAAATCTGCGGCTGGGGCAGAGTCAGTAACATATCAATCATAAACTAGTCTTACAGCTGAAACAGTGTGGTTTTAGCTATGAAATATGTAAGTTAGATGGCAACTTCGACATTTTAATTGCCAACTGCAACTTCTTTTCAGGCCCTTAGTAACTTTTTATTTGGCAACCTCAATCCTTTTCTAACTATTAAGCAAGTTAAAAAACATGAAATTGGCTTACGTATCCAAAACCGTTTATAAATATTTCAACAGTTAAGATTGTTTTCTAAACACGTATGTTTGTTTCAAGCTCTTCTTGCAACAGAAATATTTTGATAAATTCCATTTCTACAGGAGGTTTTGTACATACCTCAGTCAACGGAGCAAGGATCAAAAGTTTTGAAAACCCTTCAACTTCACAGACTGGTTTTGTTTTCCATTGCCCAGAATGAGGCCTGCAGAAACACATATGCACAACTTCAATTTTAATTCATAAAGAGAATGAATGAAGGAAATGCCTGAAGTGTGTAATGCTAGTAATCTTTGGCCATCAGCGCCCTTGGTTTACCCAACTTTGTTTTGCCATGTCATCTTTACTTCACCTGCCTAACTGGTCCGGTGGGCCACACTTGCCCCCCACTTCTGAACCTATAAGGTGTACCAGCTTTTGTTAGAAATGCTAGATTAATCTTTCCTCAAGCTTGATCACAATAGTGACCCTAGTGGGAAAGCTGTTCTCTTCGAACCAAAGGTAGATGCTTTCAGACTCTTTTATGCACCCTGTGTGACATGCCCGGGGTAGCCCACATTCAAAGTCTTTGGGTCAAACATGGGAAGGTGGGGTCTTTCTGGTGTAGTTTTCGAACTCTAGTACATGTCAAACCCCTTTGGATTCTGTGTTCTACCTGAGGCTCTTCCATCAGTGTATAGAGGCACTCCCTGGAGACTGGGAATTCCTAGATGTGGTCACTCGACCTTTGCTGTAGGCTGAAGATCCATGCAATATCCTTCCTACAGGGGGAGCTTTTGTACCACTACCACAGTGGATTACCCCAAATCTGTCCAGCGGAGTGACAAGAGAGCAAGAATACGAATGCTTAGTGGGTTAACGTACCTGCTGTACAGAACTGCATGGTGCCTGCAGGCCTCAAGACTGAGGGCCTGATTCATATTTAGGGGGACGGGTTACTCTGTCACAACGGTGATGCATATTCCATCCGCCGAAATATAAATTCCATTATTTCCTATAAGATTTATATTTCGGCGGACTGGATGTTTGTCACCTTTGTGATGGAGTAAAACCGACAGCTCAAATCTAAAGCAGGTCCTGAATTTCAAAGGCTCTATTTTCTATCTTTAGCTGAGGTAATTTAAATGTGTATTATAGGACTGAGTAGTAAGAACTGTTATTAAAGAGACAGTTTAGTACTTAGCATAGTCTGCATCAATGATTCCTTATCTCGCTGTCGGTGTGTCCTCTCTTCCTGCTCACCCCAGTAACCCTTACTCATTGCCACCCCCAATTCCACTCTCTTTTGGAGGCAATAATATGACTAGTCTCTCACTTTGAGGCCTTCGACAAAAACAGAAGTATTGTATTGCATTGTACTGAAACATTTATAAAGCACTTACTGCCTTTATGTGGGGCACTGAAGCACTTGCCAACATGAGTAGCATGCTACACAGAGTAGGATGTGTGGTTGTATTGCCTTTGTTTTGATCGTGTATGGGAGGTGTTTCCATGACGCGTGTGATGACAACCAAGGTGCTGTGATCTTGTCGTGGGACACAGCACTTAGCAGTGGGATGGATGACGGCGTGTGAGAGACATGCACCCAGTTCATGGTTTTTGGTAAGGTGGCAGCTATGAGAACTCTGCAGATCCACCGATGGTATTTTTTTATGTTCATAGTTTACTTACCTGGTTACTGCTCTGGGTTGACCATGCTGAGATATTCTGTTTTGAGGGTATGGCCATGAGCAGGCAGAGGGTAAAGGAAGAAATGGTGAATGTAGGTCCTGTCTCTTTTAAACCCTTCCTTGCGGTGTGTGTCGCATAAGAACACAACACCACATGCAAGAGTCACTGCCATTAGATGGTATTAGACAAAACTTACCCGCGCCACCAAAAGGAGCAGGCATTCTTTTAAAAACTGCAGGCAGTCGCGGCTCCCCTTCCGTTTGGAGCCAGCGGTCCGGCTGAGACCGAGGTCCTGTCAACACTGGGCCCGGAATGCTGGCGGTATCGCTGACGCGATATGAACAGTCGGGAGCCGGCTGACCAGGCGCCGCGGCCTGTCTAGCGCCAAGCGGCCATGGCGCGGCCCCCATTTATCAGCTGCCCCGTTTCCCTTCTTCCTTTGTTTTGACAGGTTTCCTTCCTCGTTTTTGTGGGGATATTGCATCAACCAGGGAATGCAAAAGACAGCAGTTTGTTTAGAGCTCGGTCGGGCGAAAGTGGCAAGTCGAGTGGTGTAAAGTCGCATGGCGCGAGGCTCCTGCAGGGTCTTCACCAGGAAGGGTTTGCTAAAAAGACGCTCAATCAGAACTCTCTAATTATTAACTTTCCTTAACTATCGAATAATACAAGGACGGACCATAGCTAATACTAACCCTCACTGGAATCTTTCTACAGCACACCCCGCAAATTGAATCGATCGATTCTTGGCGCTAGAATAAAGTTTTTTGTTGTTGTTATTTTAATTCGATGTAATTCACTTATGAAAACCAAAAGGGCGATCCACTGACTCTCCGGCCAGCTTCACGTTTTTGTCAGCCTACGCACTGAATCCTACTTTGTATGTGACTGTTGGGTGCCCCTTTAGTCTTTTCTGTCATTTCAAAGATGATGTGACTCAAACCTTTTCTAGAACTCTAGGAGCTGGAGTGGTCCATACAGTGCTTGAAATGGAAAAATTAAAGTGCAGGTACTCTGTGCCAAGGTACCTGCTTGTTTCCGAGAAGTGCTGGTACTCTCCAATTGAAAGTATTACGTTTTTCTTAAGATGTGCCGGTACTCGCCCTCTCAAAATAAAAAAGTGCTGGTACTCAGTACCGGACAGTACCGGCCCGTTTAAAGCACTGGGTCCATACTGAAATCCACCTGTTTGGCAACAAGTCAGTAAATTAGAAAGGCTTTTAGGGCTGGGCAGAACCAGTCACGTCAAGTGGATGGCTGATTCTGTCCTATTTACACTGGCCCTTTCGGGATATGGGTTCAGTTTCCTTTAGGGTTAGGTGTGCTCTGTTGGGATGCAAGCAACACAGAGCTAGGCAAATGGGACATCTTCGAGTGTCATTCTGCCACCAGAATTGTAGAAACATCTGATTGATGATGTGGAAACACCATTTTGAGGGATCTGTCAAGAGGTTTTTTAACAGGCACCCCACTGGACTCATAGAAGAAGGCTCCAACCTAGGTTTTAATAAACCAGATAAAAGACCTCTTTACGAGTGTGGTGGTCTTATGACCTCCACACTCGCGGTGGCGGTCTGGACCGCCGCCTCTGGGGCAGTCCGAACGCTAGAACTGCCAGCTCCGCCAGGATCTTGGATTCTGGTGGTGGCGGAGATCCTAATCTGCCAGGGCAGTACGGATTACGACGTCTTTCTCCGCCAGCCTTTTCATGGTGGTAACACCGCCATGAAAAGGCTGGCAGAGAACAGGTGTAGGGGGCTACCGGAGGTCCCCTGCAATGCCCATGCACTTGGCATGGGCAGTGCAGGGCCCCCCCTGCCCAGCACCGTCGCAATGTTCACTGTCTGCTTTGCAGACATTGAACATTTCAAAGGTGCTACCTTCGGCTCGATTACGAGCCAGCGACAATGCTGTAGCCTGTTTCCCGCTAGCCTGGCGGGTGGAAAACTACGTTTCCGCCCACCAGCCTAGTGGGAAACTCTTAATGGGTCTGGCTGGGAGGTAGCCAGTGTGGCGGCAACCTTGTTGTCAGAAGATCCATTCGCCAAACTTCTGATCAGGCCCAAGGACTCTATCCTATGCTCTTCACACACACACCCTATTTCTCTTAAACACAGGCAAAAAGATTTATGCTAAGATCTTAGCTAGGAGGTCCCACTGTCACTCACCAGCACTATTCATCTAGAGCTACCAAGCTTCATAAACAGTCACAACCTAGGTAAGAACAAGTTGGAATTTTTAGCATGCATCAGTTGATCAATTGTGTCCTCAAATCCCATTACGACTTTGCTGGCAGATGCAGAGAAGGTATTTGATCTGCTATAGTGGAAAGCTGTAGATAAACTCAGATATCCTAACACCTTAAGTAAAGCAATACAAGCTTTATATCAAATCAGAAGGCTTTCTTGGATCTAGATTTTGCTCAATGTAAGGAATTCCAAATATTTTGAGGGACTGCACAAGCGTATCTTCTTTGCTCACAACTACTCCCCATCTTTATTGAGCCATTAACATCTTTCTTAGGAGATAATGAAATGACATTAGGTTTAAAGCAGGGATCATCGTACAGAAAGGTACACTTTAGGCTTAAGACTCATTAGTATTTACCTCTGCCCCGTAGGACATTGCAGCTACATTAAATCGTTTGGGGAGTTTTCTGGGTATAAAATAAGTATTCTTCACCCACAATCCTGTTGCATGCTTCATCATAGGCAACCCTTCGTCACCCTGAGGTTGGTGAACAAGATGGGTTCAACCAGGGTTGAGACCACTTGATATAGGAAACCAATGGTCAAATTATATTACCTTTAGTCTTGGTTCCGAGGGTAATGCTAAAAAGTATCTTGGTGATATGCTGAAACTGTTATTCTTCCAACATCAGCCATGGTCTACATGTTTCAGCCTTTCATTCGCCCATATAGGTTGGTGGCTTTTCTCAGAACTGGGATCCTCACTTGTAGTGTGCCTAGTCTCTGACCATACTCCTCCTGCGTTCATGTCAATCATACATATGCATGCCATTGCTAATCATGCAATTGTACTTTCCAAGGTGTACTCGACTTGATAACCCCTCTGGTGGAAAAGGAGTGGGATCAACAGTCATTTTTGTGCTAAAATCCCTTAAAGCAATAGAGCTTCATGGAGGTGAGGAACACATGTGGACGCTGCAAGTTGTACACACGTGCAGCACTTATAATACACACGCCCACACAAAAGTAAATGCTTCCTTAATCTCATTCACATTTCATTTCAGTCCAGGACTCACCCTCTGAGAAGTTCGTAAACCTTCCCATACAGGATTCGGGAGGAGGCAGCTCCTGTAGTCACACACTAAAAAACAGTTCTTAATCACACACTAGAGAGAAGCAAAAAGTGTGTGGCCTAGTGCCATGCACCGATTCTAGATTTTTAAATAGTGACAGGAGGGGAAGGACTTCGTCAAAGAGTCACTGCCAGTAGAATCATCTATTTTTACCCAGGCCTCTCCAGGTTCAAAAGGATTGAGAGATGCATCCTCCTAAATACAGAAGTCTTGTTTTGGCACTCCTGCGGCCAAACACGATGCTGTTATTATGTCTGCGAATGTCATGATGCATACCACGTGTGTTTTTTTCAGAAGCTTCTTGACTACTCCATCAATGATTCAAATAACAGGGACCTGATTTCTAGGAATGGTCATGCATTAAAAGGTTTTATATTTTTTGGCCTAAATCAATTTGCTGTTGGAATACACCATCTCATTGATCTCATTATTTATTCAGTAATGTCCAACAGATATCATCAGTCATCCGGGAAATGTGAATCTCCAGCCTATGTATCCATCACTGTTCCCCCTTCAAAAAATAATTTTGTGAGGTCAGATGTGTTGCCCAGTAGTGGTTTAATGATAACTCACTGGATATCATGTTCCGTGTGTCCTGCCTCCAGGAAGTGGTTGGCCATTTTGGTGGACTGCTTCTTACATCTAACTGTGCTCTTATGTTAGTAGATACATGTGCACACCTTTCAAGTTTTCATACAAATGCATTGGAGTCCACTTGAACAGAAAATCATGTATGTTATATAACAGGATTTGCAGTTCACATGTTTCATAAGTGCCCATGGGGTTTCCCCTCCAAAATCAATGGTTCTGTTGGGTTTTGTGAGGCAGCACACACCGCAGCTACCTCACAGACAGTGTAATGCAGCTGTGGGTGTACACCATAGGTTGTATGACCTGTGATGATGAAGACCCATCCCCTCATTCGTAGAGAAACTGCATTTTCTAGATAGGTGTCTGGCATTCAAGATCTGTCAGTGTTTGATAGTAATATTTTTGACTGAGCTGGATAGAGTGCTATATGTAGTTACAAAGACGTGTGTCCATCCTTGGTTTGACATTGTTCTCTAACAGGATTTCACGGTTATTGTTTGATGCTCTTTTTCATGCCCTTTCTAGTAGTGATTTTGGGTAGTGCCTATGCCGCACTTTCCTAGTAAGCATATCTGCATGTTTATCAAGGTTCTCCCTTTTAGTGCAATTTTCCTAATACTTGAGAAATTGTTCAAAAGAGGGATTCTCTCTCAGGGATGTCAGATGGAAACTGTACAAAAACACAACAAGTTATTCCTGCCTGTTGATTATGTGAAGACTTCCGTGCTCAAGAAGCCCTGGTGGTGGTGATGCGTAGGTCAAGGAATTTCAAACTTGAGTTATTAAGTGCATGAAATATAAAAAGGAGTTCTGTGTATTAAGCCATTGAAAAAACTAAAGTGATGTGTCTGTCCTTGTGCTAAATGATGAGGACATAATCACTAAGGGCCACATGTACAAAGATCTGGTTTTGCTACTCGCAAACTGTGAGTCTTAGCGACTCGCAATTTACAACTCGCAAAACCGGATGTACAACAACGTGCTTTACACTGTTTGTGATTCCCAATGGGGTTGCAAATTACCTACCTCATGAATATTCATGAGATAGGTCGCAATTTGCGACCCCATTGGGAATGGCCACCCTCACAGAGATGGTGGCCTGCTGAAGACAGCAGAGCACCATGTCTGTGACTGCTTTTAAATAAAGCAGTTTTTATTTTTTTTAAATGCAGCTGTATACCTCATCATGAACAACTATATAATCTGTTGAAAAATGCATGACTTGAAAAGGGAACACCTGTCCTGCCTATAACCCTATCTATCAATCTACTCATCCTCTCTCTCTAATGCAGCTATGACCAATTTGGTCCTGCAGTACTTTATGCTAACATAATTACATAAACGTATCCCAGAATCCTGATTAGGTCTGATTAGGCCTGGGCAAAATTTTAATTATGCAAAATTTCTACTAATTTCTCATTATATAATTTTTTGCATGCTGGAGGCTGGTTCACACAGAAAATGTCTTCCTGAGTGGCATTTTCTACTCAAGACTCCTGCTGGTATCCTTTGATACTCTTTTTTTTATATAAAATGTGCATTCACACGAAAAAAAATCTCATGAGATACCTGGATAACACATTTGCTCAAAAGTAGCAGCTCTAAATCTATTTAGATTTCCCTCCATCTAACGCTGAATCTGGTCCATTAAGAATATCTTCCCCCAAACTTCCTAATCTTACATAATTTGCACAGCTGAGCGGATCTCAAGTCATAGTCATCCTGATGATATCTAAATCTGGTTCCCCATTAGACTCAAGTGTCCCTCACATCATTCAACTGGTTTATAGGAATAGCTTCCCCATTATCAAGAATCCTTGTAATCTCTCACTTACTATTGGCAAGTTTCTTGCAAGTTGGAAAAAAGCTATAGTTAATTCACTACTTAGGAAACCAACTGCTTACAAATACCATCCTTCTAACAAAGATTATTGACAAGTCAGTCAATATCCAACTCTCCAATTGCCTGAAAGGTACTGCTCTTTTCGATCCTACTAATTGGGTTTCAGACTCCTTCAGAGTATGAATCAGCTCTGTTGACAGTAACCGATGAGCTCAGAGGGATTCTGTTCCAGGAAGGATCATCGGCCTTGGTCCCTTAAGGTCTCTGGATAGCTTTTGATACTGTGTCTCAGTCTGTACATTTAACAAAGCTGGCAGACATATGGACCTGCAACACCTTGGTCCTGACTTGTACCCACTTTCAACTACCCATTTTCTACCCATCATGTTATACCTCAGTAGTCATCCCTGAGCCCCATGTTATTTAATATGCACATATCCCCAACATTTCCTATAGTCAAACTTTTTGGACTTAGGTTTCCTACACCAATGACATACCAAGCGCTGTGTCAGGAGAGGAGGGGCAGGAGCCCCTTAAAAACATTACCGCGCTCCCGCCGTCGCGGGAAGCGCTGTGTCAGGAGAGGAGGGGCAGGAGCCCCTTAAAAACATTACCGTGCTCCCGCCGTCACGGGAAGCGCTGTGTCAGGAGAGGAGGGGCAGGAGCCCCTTAAAAACATTACCGCGCTCCCGCCGCGCGGGACGCGCGCGGACGGCACCCGGGGCGAAGCGCGGGCCAAGGGCGGGCCCGTCCTTGCCCGTCATTGCCAGGAAGAGGCAGGGCAGGGCCACCCCCCTGACATCCACCCAAAAGAACTCTGGATCAGTTAGCCCAATGGACAGGGCTACCTAAAGGTACTGTGCCGGTGATTATTCTTTAAAATAAAAGAGGGTCTTCAGGAAGTGCGCTTTTGGTGCTGCTGTGAAGGAGCACTGATTTCTAGTTTGAAGGACGCGCCCCCCCTCACGCAAGGACTGACAAAGGCGGTTTACGCGCAAGGCGTAAGTCAGGCCTATAACTCTATAACTGCAGGGGACTTGGTGTGGTTAAAGGCTGTGACTGGACATTTGAACCAACTAGGGTCTGACTATAATCTCCCAGTCAGGGGATCTGAGTTTGATATATCCGTTAAAGTAATTTACAGTGCCCTATCTTGGACAAAGGGACTAGCCTGTCAAAATGGGAAAACGTAAGGGAGATAATGGGGGAAGGGAACACACCCAGGAGGCCCCCCCACCCAGGCTAATAACAAGCTACCTAACGTCTGTAATGGGTGCCATTGAGACAGAGATAGGGAGGGTAGAAGCTACCCTAGAGTCGTCTCTTGAGAAAGCAGGAAAGGTTGGGGAGGGGGGAAGGAACCCGTCGGCAACACTGCTGCCGAGTAAGACCAAGAAAAGAAACCCTTGTGTAATAACAGAAATTGATTTAATCGATTTAATTACTCCTACAACTCCAGAGAGTCCACCCTAAAAAAAAAGCAGGCAAATAATCTCCCCCCCAAACGGCAGTAACCCCCATACACCAAGTCGGACTTCCTGTAGATAGGGAAGGCTTTGGAGAGTCCTCATCAGGAACTAAGAAGACCAAGAGCAAATGTCCTTCTAAAACCCAAAAAATAAAACAAACTATAGGGAAACCACTAAAAGACAGTAAAAATCTGGATTTAATTAAAACTTGTTTTTTGCAAATTGAAGACCAACTTAGAGACATTAAAAAGTTATGCTCGTCAGTTCTGGAGAAAGTGGCCGTCTTGAACAGAAGGTTGAATCTATAACGAATATAAAACCCGAACCATCGAAGGCAGAATCTCAGAACATTCATTCCATTCCTGAATATTTACCAGCTCCACCTACTCATCAGCATCAGAACTTTAGAATATCTCCTGCCCAGAACCCAATCCAAAAACCCCTGAATGTAGAGGCCTCACAACATTCTACAAACCCACAATATCAGTGGGGCACAAATAAACGGGAAGGCCGCCGGGGCCAGGAAACTATAAGTACACAGGCAGCCTGCCCAAGGATACCTCTGGCATGTACCCCCTATGTTTTAATCTTGGAAAATGCCCCTATATTGGAAAGCACCCACCCCGAATCCCATATGTCTCTACTGAATAAAGTGACTCATTGGGTAGGAAAACACACAGGAGGGCGGGTTGACTTCCATAGGGACATCTTAACTGTAAGAAGGGTACCTTGGGTTGGCTCATCCCCTAAAACATCACCTGGGGATTGTATTATAATAAATTTTAGGACCCCCGGACTGTTAATGCTCTGTATCACCATCTCTCACCTATGAGATCATCTGTAGGGCCTATAAGAGTCCAACGTTTGACTAAGTTTATCCATCCGTTATCAAACCCATGCCATCCTGATTCAACCTACTCTGGGATTCAGAATCCCAGTACCCTTGGTCTCTCTAACCCCTCTGACACTGCTCTGACATTATCTAATAGGTATGAGACCCTGACCTCACTAGAGCAGTTAGATTGACAATCACTAATTGAGCCATCCTCGCAAGATCCTCTGGAGACAAATGTACTCTCACAGTCCCCCTTAGAATCTAAAGGAGTCCCTAATATACGTGATATACAGGGTATAACACCCCTAGGGATCATTTCATGGAATGTTGCAGGTCTAAAATCAAAAATTGGAAACCCCGATTGGATAGATTTAGTGATGGGAAATTTTATTATTTGTTGTCAGGAGACCTGGCTCACAGAATCACCACATATTAATGGCTATACCACATATTATGTCCCTGCAACCAAGGCCCATGCAGGTAGAGCTAAGGGCGGTCTGGCCATCTTTTTATCTGTGGAGGCTGGAGGGATGGAAGCACGTGTTGTAGGTATATTGCCTTTTTTTCTGGCCCTATCTCTGAAACTAGAAGAACCATTCGATATACTACTGATCAACTATTATAACAACACCTTTGATAACTCAGACACTAGCGTGGTCAGTAGTTTGGAGACCCTAATACATAAGGTAACAGTATCCAGTAAAAAGGACACAAGAATAGTCTGGGTTGGTGAGTTTAATGCCCATCTCTGCGAGCCAGAACTCCTTGACTGTTGTGGACTCCTGGACGAGAATGACATTCCCATTCAACACTTCAAACACTCCCCGTATGGGAACGCCCTTAATTCTCTGATAACAGTAAACTCCCTTTCCTTTCCCACACCCGCTACCAGAGGGATACCAACATTTGTAAGGGGGGACACTCACACCACTATTGATTATATTATTTATTCTAGAGAATTGTCCCCTATTACAGGTCAATTCAGGGTTACCCCGACCTGTTTTAGTGATCATAATCCCTTATCCATTATGATTAATTTAGATCTGATAAATGATTCAAGAAGAGGTAAGCGACACCCTGCCATGAAGCACTCATCCCAAAAAGGACTTACAATCAAATGGGGGAAGATTAACAATAAAAAAATGTTTCGAGATGTTTTTTTTAATAAAAGGCCAGACGTTATGACATCCCTGGATGAAAATAAGGCCCCACATGAAATTATTCGTGCATTCTCCTCTCTGACAAATTATATGGCGGAGAAACTACAGCCTCAACGAGCGAACAAAGTCCATGGCCCAAGATGGTTTAACCACGCATGTACCTCATCTTTAAGCAAGCTAAAAAAAACAATCAATGCATCTCCCAAAGATCTACAAGCAATTAAGATTGCCAGGAAAAACTATAAAGAAGTTCTTGCCAAAAGGAAAGTTGATCTAAGTGAATCTGCGTGGGAGGAACTGATGGCTGCAAGCAAACTCAAAGATACAACTGCATTCTGGCGTGTGGTTAACTCTTCACTATTGAGCGATAACTTTGAGACGCCCATGGACATTGTCATTCCAGCCAAGACCTGGGTGGACTATTTTAAAAAACCTTTCGCCATAGAGACAAATACCAATCAGAAATGCTAAATTGTCTAAAACCTGCAGGAAATGATCAGCTAAGTTTGGCTTTTAGTAACATTATAAGTGTGGATGATGTTAAACAGGCAATCCAAGATAGTCCTTCTGAGAAAGCCCCGGGTCCAGACAGAATTCCTGCTGACTTATATAAAGCACTTCCAGACTTCTGGGGCCCACTGCTAACCAATGTCATGAGATCGGCTGTGGTAGGCCCTTTAGTAGATTCTTGGAAAGAAGCGATCATCGTCCCGATTTTCAAGAAGGGAGATAGAGCAGACCCTCTGTGCTATCGCCCAATCTCTTTGCTGGACAGTTCAGTCAAAATTGTGGGCCGAGTAATTTTAAATAAGCTAGAAGAATGGGCGACTGATACTCACTCCCTCTCAGAGGTACAATTTGGCTTTCGCCCAGGGGTGGGCACAGTCGAACAAACTCTTAATTTGACACTTATAGTCCAGAAATACACTAAAGCCAAAAGGGGCTGTATACACTTAGCATTTATGGATCTCTCCTGCGCCTTTGATACAGTCAGCAGGGAGAAATTGTGGAAGGTAATGCTGGGTATGGGCGTGGATAAACACATAGTTATATTACTCAGTAAACTTCATGCCTGCACAGAGGCTCGGGTCCGTTACTCTCGGGAGGGAGGCCTGACAGAGAAATTCCCCTCACAAAAAGGGGTCAGACAGGGTTGTGTTCTTGCCCCTTTCCTCTTTCTCTTATATATAAATGGGTTGGAGAAATTTCTTTGCGATTTAGGGAAAGACTACGCAGTTATTAATAACACTCCAATCCCTGTACTTTTATACGCAGATGATGCAGTACTAATTTCAAGGACAGCGAACGGCCTCCAGATTTTATTGAATGCTTTTAATACCTTTATGAGGAATCTTGGTCTTAAAATTAACAGAACCAAGTCATATGTTATGAAGTGCGGTCCTAAATTAGCAAAAACGAAAAAATGTACTTTAAATGGGCATGAGATACTTAAGGTCCCACATTTTACGTATCTGGGGGTCCCTATTGATGTAGATTTTAACTGGAAGTTTTTAGTTAATACACGCTCAATACAATTCCAAAAAACCATTGAAGCTGTTTTTAGGTTTGCAAGAAGACTGCGACATAAACCTGTTAAGGAAATGATGACTGTCTTCACTTCTAAATGCCTTTCCGTCGCGACATTTGGAGCTGGGGTCTGGGGGCTTGCAGAATGTACAGGGCTCCAGATTATAGAAAATAAATTTCTAAGAAGGCTACTATCAGTCCCCCAATCTACACCAATAAAGTTCTGTCACAAAGAAGTAGGTTTAAGATACATATCTAGCTATATAAAACTTCAACCTCTTATACTGTGGATAAAAATCTGGACCAAGCCTGAAACGCTTCTATGTAGAAAGGTGATACAGGACTGTCTCCTTCTGTCACGATTTCTAGATATACCCTGGCTTAGATATGTTTATCTTTCTCTCCTATCATTAGGATTAGGAGATTTTTTCCTTAAACCAGATACTTTAACAAGACAGGACATTAAGAAGGTTAAAGACATATTCTGGCAGAAAAATCAGGATATGGACCCAGCCTCTAGTTTAATGAGTCAACGGACAAGCCATGAGACACAACAACCTCAACCAAAGTTGTACTTGACCATCATTAATCATGAGCGACAAAGGTTTTTACTCACAAAACTACGTCTAAACACCTTACATTATCTGGTAGCATTCCCAGTTGCCGGAACCTGGTTTAAGATCCTCCCTCCCTGTTGCTGCGATGGAAAGACATCTCAAAGTACATTACACTTTATGCTTTTCTGCACTTTATATACTGTTCCAAGAAAAAGATTTTTACGTCCGCTATTCCAGTCTAACAGTATTAGAACTAGCCAACTTGATTACTCCCACTTACATGATTTGGGAAATATGGACACAATCCAGGCTGTGCTAAATTTTATACATGCTGCTTTTGGTGTTCGGAAAATGTATTAACAATGCTTGTAGAAATTTTTATGACTGTGAAATTCTGTATGTTATTTATTTATTTTATGTCTTTTATGGTCTTTTTGCACCGAATAAAGTAAACTAAAAAAGACATACAAATTGTTGAGTTGCTATCAGAAAACCATGAAGCCAAAATAATCACCTTTCAGCAGTGTGTCTGACATAGCTGAGTCGATGTATCTGAACTGTTTAATATTGGAAAAACACACCATTCTTTTTTCCAGCCAACAGTGCCCAATCTTGATATACATGTATAGTGGTCAAAAGAATTGGGCTCATCTCCTCTGCCTGTTAGCTCTGCTGGTTGACGACCAACTCTCTTTCGCTGCTTATATAAACAGGGTAGCCACAACTAATGCTCTGCACTCTTTATGAAGTCTTTCCACTGCTTCCAGTCTGCTCCCTTAAAATGGTAGTCGAGCTCTGATCTCTTCTAGAATTGATTATGGGAAATCCTCGCATTTGAGAATTCCACAATATCTCATGGTTCAAAATGCATCAGCACAAACTATATTGAGTATTCCCAAGCAAGAGTCGTTGTTCGCTCATCTAAAGAAATTTGAGTGACTTCCATTACGTAAAATAATCTTGTTTAAAGCTTAATGTCTAACTCATAAAGCTATCAACAACTTGGGTCCTGCCTATCCTAGGAGAAAAACTATACCCAGCATTCGCTCTGGCCTTTTGCTCTCTTCCTTACAACATTTACAATGTCATAATTATTATGTTAGTTGTTAAAAAAGAGTTTAAAATAAGGGTTTAGGTACGGGTAGGGGTAAAAAGGAGGTATGGGTAATTTTAGGGTTTAGGGGTGGGTAGAAGTAAAGGGTGGTGATGGTAATTTTATAGTTTAGGGGTGGGTATAGGTGACATGAATTAAGGATAGTTTTAGGATAAAGGGATGGATGGTGATTGATGGAAGTAAGAGTAATTTTAGGGTTCAGGAGTCAGTAGTAGTAAAGGGAGGTAAGGGTAACTTTAGAATTTAGGGTTGAACAGTGGTAGTTGGGGTTAAGAGTATATTTCGGGTTTAGGGTGAGTAGTGATGAAGGGGGTTAAGGGTCATTTTACAGTCTAGTGATTGTAAAGGTGGGCAAGGGTAATTTTTTGGGTTACGAATGGGTAAAGTTAAAGGGATGTAAAGGTAATTTTAGGAAAAAGGGGTGGATAGAGGTAAAGGGTGGTAAGGTTTTAAAAAAAAGATTTTAGAGTTGGATAGTAATAAAGGGAAGTAATGGTCATTTTAGAGTTGGGGGTGGACAGTGGTAATTGGAGGTAAGCATAACCTTAGAGTGTAAGGGTGGTAATGGTAAAGGTAGGTTAGGAGTAAATTAGAAACGTGGAAAATTTGAGGGGTTCCCCCCCAAAACGAAAAAAACTTAAATAGTAATTTATTTATATATATTCACTGAAAAAACAAAGGTTACAAGTATGTTATAGTGAGGTGAAAATGTCAATTCAAACATACAATTTTAAACAAACAAAATCATTGAAATCCAGTAGTTATCTCAAGTAGCTATAACTCTTTCCCTGAGGTAAATATAACTTGCGCCCCCTCCATTCACAGTCTTGTCATCAAGATGCTGCAGTCATGCTATCAATAATGTCATAGATCATGTTATGAACAATGTGTAGGAGGCTGGCCTGGCTTGTAGTGGGTACCAGAGGTACTTACACCTTGTGCCAGGTCCAGTAATCCCTTATTAGTGTAGAAGGGGTGTTTCTAGCAGTTTAGGCTGATAGAAGGTAGCTATGGCAAAGCAGCTTAGGCTGAACTAGGAGACATGTAAAGCTCCTACTATACCACTTGTATCAT
Source organism: Pleurodeles waltl (assembly GCF_031143425.1). NCBI lineage: Eukaryota > Metazoa > Chordata > Amphibia > Caudata > Salamandridae > Pleurodeles > Pleurodeles waltl. The sequence continues at coordinate 543,611,037 of NC_090440.1, read as the reverse complement.
ATGTACAATATCATAAGAAAACACAATATACAGAGTTACTAAAAATAAAGGTACTTTATTTTTATGACAATATGCCAAAAGTATCCTAGTGAGTACCCTCAGTAAGAAGGTAATATATATACACAAGTTATATGTACACAAACCAAAATTAGGTAAGTAATAGCAAGAAAAGTAATGCAAACAGTGTAGAATCACAATAGGTTGCAATAGGAGCACATAGGTATAGGGGCAACACAAACCATATACTCCAAAAGTGGAATGCGAACCAGGAATGGACCCCAGACCTATGTTAGCTTGTAGAGGGTCGCTGGGGCTGTAAGAAAACAGTGAGGGTTAGAAAAATACCCCACCCCAAGACCCTGAAAAGTCGGAGTAAAGTGCACCTACCACCCCCAGAGAGCACAGAAGTCGTGATAGGGAGATTCTGCAGGAAGAACACACACCAGCAGTGCACTGCCAATGGATTTCCAGACCTGAGTACCTGTAAGACAAGGGGACCAAGTCCAATAGTTGCGACACTTTCGAAAGGGTACAGGAGCCTAGGAAATGCCAGCTGAAGGTGCAAGGAAGCTGCCACTGGTTGGAAGAAGCTTGGAGTTCTGCAGTAAAGAAGAGGACTAGGGACTTCTCCTTTGGAAGACGGATGTCCCACATCACGATGAAGCTTGCAGAGGTATTCCCACGCAGAAAGACTGCACACAAGCCTTGCTAGCTGCAAGGGTTGCGGTAGAGGTTTTTGAGTGCTGCAGGGGCCCAGGAAGGTCCAGGATGTCGCCACTTGGAGGAGGAGACAGAGGGGGCACTCAGCAACTCAGAGAGCCCTCACAGAAGCAGGCAGCACCCGCAGAAGTACCTCAACAGGCACTTGGAAGTAAAGTGAACCGGAGTCCACGCGAGGTCACAAAAGAGAGTCCCACGACGCCGGAGGACAACTCAGAAGGTTGTGCACTGCAGGACGGAGTGCTGGGGACCAAGGCTTGGCTGTGCATGAAGGAAATCCTGGAAGAGTGCACAGGAGCTGGAGCACCTGCAAATCACGAGGTACACAGCTTTGCAGTCTAGCGTGGGGTCTAGCGTGGGGAGGCAAGGACTTACCTCCACCAAACTTGGACTGAGGAGTCACTGGACTGTGGGAGTCACTTGGACACAGTTGCTGTGTTCCAGGGACCACGCTCGTCAGGATGAGAGGGGACCCAGAGGACAAGTGATGCAGTCTTTTGGTGCCTGAGTTAGCAGGGGGAAGATTTCATCGACCCACAGGAGATTTCTTCGGAGCTTCTGGTGCAGGGTGAAGGCAGGCTACCCCCAGAGCATGCACCACCTGGAAACAGTCGAGAAAGCCGTCAGCATTAGGCGCTACAATGTTGCTGGTAGTCGTCTTGCTGCTTTGTTGCGGTTTTGCAGGCATCCTGGAGCTGTCAGCGGTCGATCCTTTGGTAGAAGGTGAAGAGGGAGATGCAGAGGAACTCTGGTGAGCTCTTGCATTCGTTATCTAAAGAATTCCCCAAAGCAGAGACCCTAAATAGCCAGAAAAGCCAGAAAAGGAGGTTTGGCTACCAAGAGAGGTAAGAGCCTATCAAAAGGAGCCTCTGACATCACCTGCTGGCACTGGCCACTCAGAGCACTCCAGTGTGCCCCCAACACCTCTGTTTCCAAGATGGCAGAGGTCTGGGACACACTAGAAGAGCTCTGGGCACCTCCCCTGGGAGGTACTGGTCAGGGGAGTGGTCACTCCCCTTTCCTTTGTCCAGTTTCACGCCAGAGCAGGGCTAGGGGATCCCTGAACCAGTGTAGACTGTCTTATGCAGAGATGGGCACCATCTGTGCCCATCAAAGCATTTCCAGAGGCTGGGGGAGGCTACTCCTCCCCAGCCGTTCACACCTATTTCCAAAGGGAGAGGGTGTAACACCCTCTCTCAGAGGATATCCTTAGTTCTGCCTTCCTGGGCCAGGGCTGCCTGGACCCCAGGAGGGCAGAAACCTGTCTGAGGGGTTGGCAGCAGCAGCAGCTGCAGCTGCAGTGGAGACCACGGAAAGGCAGTTTGGCAGTACCCGGGTTCTGTGCTAGAGACCCGGGGGATCATGGAATTGTCACCCCAATACCAGGATGGTATTGGGGTGACAATTCCATGATCTTAGACATGTTACATGGCCATGTTCGGAGTTACCATTGTGACGCTATATATAGGTAGTGACCTATGTATAGTGCACGCGTGTAATGGTGTCCCCGCACTCACAACGTCTGGGCAATATGCCCTGAACGATGTGGGGGCACCTTGGCTCGTGCCAGGGTGCCCACACACCAAGCAACTTTGCACCCAACCTTCACCAGGTGAAGGTTAGACATATATGTGACTTATAAGTTACTTATGTGCAGTGGTAAATGGCTGTGAAATAACGTGGACGTTATTTCACGCCGGCTGCAGTGGCAGGCCTGTGTAAGAATTGTCAGAGCTCCCTATGGGTGGCAAAATAAATGCTGCAGCCCATAGGGATCTCCCGGAACCCCAATACCCTGGGTACCTCAGTACCATATACAAGGGAATTATATGGGTGTACCAGTATGCCAATGTGAATTGGTAAATTTAGTCACTAGCCTGTTAGTGACAAATTTGGAAAGCAGAGAGAGCATAACCACTGAGGTTCTGGTTAGCAGGTTAGAGGTTCTCAGTGAGACAGTTAGGCACCACACATGGAACACATATAGGCCACAAACTTATGAGCACTGGGGTCCTGGCTAGCAGGATCCCAGTGAGACATAACAAACATACTGACAACATAGGGTTTTCACTATGAGCACTGGGCCCTGGTTAGCAGGATCCCAGTGAGACAATGAAAACACCCTGACATATACTCACAAACAGGCCAAAAGTGAGGGTAACAAGGCTAGAAAGAGGCTACCTTTCTACACGATGCAATATGTGAGATAATTGCCAGTGCACGGCGGAGGGGCAAGTTATAGTTACCATGGGGCACGGGTTATAGTTACTTGAGATAACTATAACTAGTGAATTTCAGTGGTTTAGTTAATTTAAAGGATTTGTTTTAACTGACATTTTCACCTAAGTTTAACATATCTTTGACTTTGTGTTTTCAGAGAATTTCTGATGCCATAACTAAATATAACGTCACCCTAACCTTTGTTTTTTTCAATGAATTTCTAGGGTTTAAAAATAAATAAAGTAATCTATTACTGTGGCATAAAAGGCAGAGGCCGTCACCCAGGTGAAATAATGCAGGCGGTACGTATTGCTTTTATATGTTTGTTTTTATGTTCTTTAATCTTAAGGGAATGTATTCTCCGTTCTATCACAAAATCTTTTTTGCCAGGGTGTTACTGCACACCCTGTCCTTGTGGTTTGTTTTGGGTAATCTTCTCCTTCTTTCTTTTTTCTCTGTTCCACAGGTCTCTTCTGGTAGCATGTACCTTGGCCGGTTCGGCATCTCATCAGACCTTGAGAAACAGATAGTACACAGATGTCAGATATCAGTGGGGTATCTCGGTGGGGTGGGGAAAATGACAGTGAGGGAACCAGGCCCCCTGCCATCAATGGGTGTGACACATATGTGCTAACCTTTTGGCTCCTACTACGTTGTCGGGAGCAATTTGTTATGTGAGGTGCTCTTTTGTGGTGCTCAACCTGTATTTAATCATGCAGGGAAGGAGACAGCATGGGTGGCTGTTAATTGAACACCGGGGCCTGCCTGTCGTGCTTCATAACCTGTCCCCAACTCCTTGTACTAATCCCCCTATTACCCCAATGTCCCTGTATGCGGGCCCGTACCTAGTCTAGCCACGTCCCTTCTGGGTCATGGCTGGAGTGCATGTCCAGACTCTATGCTTATCGTCAGTGTCTACCCCGTATCCATAGTTCTCTCTGTCTCTTCCGATGGCCTGGAACCAGGAATCCCAACGTTGGCCTCCGCTCTCTTTGTTTCCAGCCTCCTTCTCCTTCTCCTTCCTTGTTCCGCGTTCTTCTCTTCATCTCCTGGCCACTCCTCTTTTGTAGTCGCCTGACGCTTGGGTTGGGCTTTTGATGTGGTGCCTCCTCCGGCATTCTCCGGGATGTACCCCTGGGGCATGAGGGAAAACAGTTTAGTGCCGAGACGCTTTCTCCTTCGCTACTGGAACTGGTACAATTATTACCATTCCTGATGCCGAAGGGCCTAGCCTGAGGCCCGGCCTTGCATTCAACCGCCTTGAACAACCCCCCTCACGATCCATGGCCTTCGGCTGTGTGTGCTATGGAGTTGGAGGCAGGGCCCCCATCCCCTGAGACTTTGGTTGATGCCCTGTTACCCACCTGGGAAACCAACATCAAACACATTTGGGAGCTCTGACAGACCCGCCAGCTCCCCCCATTCTGGGTGCTGCGGGAGCCTGCATTGCTCCTATCTGGCAGGTGCAGGTATTTTTCTGTGCTACCGCTGGGGGGGAAGCAGTGCAAATTTCTCTGACTGCAGGAGTACAACCAGAGAAACACTTCTGCTCCTATCTGGCAGGAGCATTATTAAAGCTTCCACCAGGCAGGAGCAGACATGTAATTCCCTGGCCACGCTCCTCCAAGAAGGGAAACTACTCTGTCCGTGGTAGGGCTCCCCAGGACACCCTAGTGGAGCCAGCCCTATAATCATATTTTGGACCCAGGGGATGGGATCCCAGGGGCCTTTCCAGGCTCAGGTGAGGGGGCCCATGCACCTCTCCCCTTTAATTAATTAAGCCCTGGGTAATATGGCCCCAAGGGCCTGTCCAGGCTCAGAGAGGAGGACTGTGCACACCCTCCCCAAAATATTTCAGGTGCACTGCCTCCGAGTCCTAGCCAACCTGTGAGGGTTGCTTTTTCAGGCATGGGGATTTAAACCAGGCCTTGGGGAGGCAGGGTATTCCTACCCTGCCCCTTATCTCTATTTTTCAAGTTTTTTCTAGGACTGAGCCCAAAGTACTAAGATGGCTACCGCCACATAGTTGTTGATGTGGTGGCAGCCAGTCAGATCTCATCTTGAGATCTGTTAGCTCTGAGGATCCTCCACTGCATGAAAAATAGAAAGGTTTTGAGCTTTTTTTCTCAAAAACTACTGAATGGAATTATACCAAATCACAAAAATCACATTTTCTGGACCAAGATCAAGCTTTATGTTAAGTTTGAAGTAATTCCGTTCAACAGGTTTTGTTACGTAATTGTTCACTTTTCCAATGGAAAAATTAATGGGGTGAATGGGAAATCTAGTGGGTCAGGACATTTTGTGCAAACTCAATTGCTCTGTGCTCTGTACTCCCAGTAGAGATTACAAAGCAACAATGACATGCTAGCTTTACTGTGTAAAGCAACTTGTCAACCATTTACAAATACTACAAAGATCGCCAAAGATCTAACCAATTTACTTTCTAAGGTGCCTGACACCTTGTGATCCACAAGGACCACCGATCTAGGGGACATTGCGTCTGTGGACCCGATGAAAATAAAAATCAGCCTAGTGAAGCTCCTGTATTGAATTGATTCTGCTATCCTCCTCACTGAATTGACTAAGAAGGGGCACAATGTTTCAAAGGAAGCACTGCAGTTTTGCCTTCCCTGAGTATGCTACCTTGATCATTAAATCTCTGCTAGAGAATGCCACTTATAACCAAAACAGATTAAAGCCATTCATAAATTGCCTTGTCCAATGACTGTCTTCCTAGTATGAACATTCTTAGGAAAAGCTGGGTACTGCAGGTGGAGCCTGGGAAATGCTGCAACGACAAAGCACCTGCAAGATAATGTCAGAAAAGACACCTACACACCTTTGCAGTGGTCTAGGAAAGCGTAATAAGCCTTTATACAGATAAAACAAGCCATTGGCTATCTGATTATGCCACACCTTTTACTCTGTTTTGTCAGGAACACAATGGTTTTTCCCTTGGGATATTGATACAAGACTATGGGGACCAGAAAAAGTCAGTGGCATACTACTCCCTAGACCTATCACAGCTGGACTCCCTCCATGTCTCTGATCAATAGCCATTGCTGCCCATCTTCATGAAGCCCCTGAACATATTGTACTAAATTCCACTGTGATTGCCTTTGTGCCCCATGCTGTAGCTCTTTTCACCAATAAAAGCACAACACCTTTCCATTGCCAGGTTGTCTCGGTATGAAATTCTCGTATCTGTGTCTCATTGTACCCTTGTCCATTGACTTACCCTGACCCTTATATCTCTGATGCCCACCAGTGAGGCGGGAGAACCTCATGATTGTCTTGTGGTATCTGAACAAAGCTACGTGTTGATCTCATGGCTGCAAAAAGACCATCTGTGAATTAATATATTTTGTGGATGGTTCATGCATTAAAAATGATGAAGGTTACAGGTTCTGCTCTGTACACTGCATATCAAATTGTTAAAAGCCACTGCCACCCTAATGTGAAATCCGGCCACATTGCTGAACTCATTGCACTTTCGTAAGCCTGTATCCTGTCTGAGAAAAAGATTGTAACTGTATTCACAGACTCAACTTATACGTTTGGAGTCATGCATGACTTTCAGCTTCTCTAAATGCGGAGGGGATTCTTGACATTTGCCAGTAACCCTATATTTGTTTTATGGTTCAGGAGGACCCACCAACTGAATCTATGACTCAGATATATATTTTTTTCATTTTGTTAATAAATATTTTAAGACTTGCAATGGTCTGAGCACATTTTTTCTTTAACATCTAAACACATAAAGCATACCCTGTCATGGTAGCTGCACAGCACATATCATGCTTTAATATAACCTGTTCTTTACAATGTTCTCCATCCCAGTCTGAAGGGCACTTAAAGCCTATCATCAATTGATAAGGAAAACCAGAGCAGAGTTATTTTCTTCCAAAATTTCAAACAGTAAGAATCCCGCCAAAGAAATATACTCTATAGTCAATAGTTTAACCACTCTGGCCTTGATCAAGTCAGTAGAGGATCACTGAAGGAGAATAGCAGACTTTTTTGTGGAAAAATGTGATGACATTTATGCCTAGTTTCAGCCTAATACCAATCCTGGTTTCACCCTTGGATGTCAAGAGAAGGCTTTATCGTGGTCAGTTCCTAATAAACTACCTCTGCTGGATTTACCCTCCTTCTCTGCTCTATGCACGTCTGTGAAGTCAGGTTCTCCGGATGATTCCCTTAAACCTGATACCATCCTTAAATTATAGGATCTTGTTCTTCTCCGCTTTCTTGAAATATCAATCTTTCATTGACTAAGGCCATTGTTCATCGGGCGTGGAAGCAGGCAAACGTTATCCCTCTTCTGAAAAAGCCTTCCCTTGACCCCTCCAGCCCTGGTAAATACCACACTATTTCTCTTCTCCGTTTTTTTAGCTAAGGTGAAAAACATGTTAATATACTTCTAACAGAGTTTTAGAAGCCAATTGGATTCCGGACATCTCCAAAAATGGCTTCAGGTCCCATCACAGTTCAGAATCTGCCCTTTTGTCTATGACTGAGACACTTCACAGAGTGGTAAATAAGGGCAACTCAGTGGCCCTTATTCTGCTAGATCTGAGTGCCTCCTTTTATGCTGTTTCTCACAAAGTGCTTTAACAATGCCTTTTTGACAGAAGCATTCGGGACAAAGCATTATTCCTTTCTTAGCCATCGCTTTTTCCAGGTTGTCTCCCCCTCTTTCTTCATCCCCCAGATCCCTGGAACACAGGGCTCCTCTGGCCTTCCCCTTGAGCCCCACACTGTTTATGTTGTATGTTAGAGCCCTGGCGGAGATGGTGAGACATCTTGGGGTCTCAATTATTTCATATGCTGATGATAGCTAACTTATTTTTTCTTTCCCTGCTGCCACCTCTCAGGACATTACCAAATTCCAGAGGTGTATGCTATCAGTGGCTAAATAGATGGATGATTATTACCTAAAACTGAATGCACATAAAACAGGGGTCCTATTGTTTGGCAAACATATGCAGTCTGTGGGAAATGTGGGGTGGCCAGACTGCCTTGGGCTCCTAAATCCACAGTGAAAAATCTGAGCCCATGCCTGGATAATGATCTTAATCTCGAGAAATAAGTAACTACTCTGGCAGATATTTGTTTTGGTCTTCTGACAAGGGTGAAACCATTTATTGGCCTCTTTCAATGACACATTCGCCGGCTGATCTACTGTGACATATTGTACTTGTGTTGTAAGAAATCCGTCCTAAAGAGGTTATAGTTGGTTCAAAATGCAGCAGCCAGATTATTGTTTTCCCTTCTGAAGTTCTGCCCCTTGTGGGTTTCCTTCGCAAACTCCACTGGCTTCCGTTGGAAAGGAGAATCCAATTTAAAGCCCTTAGCGTGGCACACAGAATCATGACCACCCAAGTAGCTCCCATCTTATTCAAATTTTTGCGACCTTATCTCCCAGCTGGAGCACTTTGCTCGGCTGATCTTAACCTGGTGGGTTTTCCTTGTTTCCATAGGAAACTGGCTGATGGCAGCTCATTTGAACTGAGCCCGGCCCTCTGGAACAGTTTGCTTCTCGTGCTAAGAAATATTCAGAATCACCTTGAGTTTAGGAAAAAGTTCAAAAAGTGGCTCTTTGGTAATTAGGAGGCTCTTTCCCTTAGCTGTTTGATGTAGTACTTTAGTCCGGTGACTAGCGCTGGGAAGTCCTGATGGGCAGCCACGCACTCTTCGAGTCTATTTAACATAATATAACATAACATAACATAACATAACATACTTTCTTTTGAAAAGGTACCACTATCTCCTTCTTGAAGGAAGTGGGAACATTTCCTTGGTCGAGGGACAGATTGAGGACGGACATTGCTGGGTCAGGGAAGAGAGTAAATACTGTTTTTAATACACTCAGGGGGCAGGTATCATTGGAGGAGCCCGATGTAACTTTAGTCAGTAGGTCCATAGCGCTATCCTTACTGATATCGGAAAACGTCGAGAGTGTTAATCGTTTTCTATCTTCTGATGACATTATATTGAGATGGCGGCTGGAGGTAGCGCTCTTTTTGATAATTTCAATTGTATGAATGAAAAATGAGTTGAGAGAATTGCAAATGTTTTGAGTGGGTAGTATAGGTAAGGTGATCCTGTCAGGGGTAGAGAATTCTGTGACAATTTTATATTTCTCTTTTGGCTTATTGGTGGACTCCAGAATCACATTAGTGAAAAAAGTGGCTTTGATTTAGAGATTTATACTGTCTACGTTGTTTTACAAAGATTTCCTTGATGTCAGCTAGGTAGTTGTTCGGCCAGTTCGATTACAATGACACTGTTCCAATTTGGCTACTTGCAGCTTGTCTGAGAACCAATTTTAGAAGTCATGTCATCTAGTCTGTTTGGTTTTATGGCGAGGGGCATGCATACATATTACTGGCTTTTAATAGCCACTCCGTAATGGCTTCCTCATAGCAGTCTATGTTATCAGTTGGTGCCGGGAGGGATCTTTCCAGAGATTTGGAAAAGGAATTTAGGGCTACTCGGGATCAGTCGCTCAAGAGAGTTCCAGGACATGAGGGAGGTTTGCGGGGAATAAGGTCTAATAGTGAAAATGTAATTAGACGATGGTTGGACCATACACAGGGTGAGATTGCCAGATTCCTCGGTGATAGATTAGTGGTCCATATTTGGTCAAGGGTGTGGCCTTTAATATGCATGGGCAGAGCTCAGTTAGGAGTTGCTGAAAATGTTGCATATGGCTTGGTGGTCTGTACATGGTCACGCACATCAGAGGGGATGTAGAGGGGTCTAGCTTAATCAAAGGGTTATCAACTTTCAGATTGTTAAATGTAGTCAATTTGGTGGAATTAATTTGGCTCCTAATTACTGCAGCTACGCCACTGCCCATTTTCCCTGCTGCTCTATTTGATTGTAGTATATAATAGCCTGTTGGGAGGGCAGCAAGAATGTCTCGGGAAGATTCATTCGTGAGCCAGGTTTCGGTAAGTAACAGTACATCCGGTGATTTGGTGTCCAATACCTGAAATAGCTATCAAATAAATGAAACCAAACTAATAACTAATAAAATGTAGCTATCAATAGTGCAGAAAGTGCAATTGTACCATGGCTCAGGGGTCAAAGGAGCTCACTTTACCCCAGTAAGTGGCTGTTTTTTTCCCACCAAACCAGCGTATTTGGGGTAGAATTCCTGTGCTTGTATTAGGGCCCATTGTTATACATCACTGCAGAAAGTGCATTACATTTTGGACTGGTAGAAACTGTAATTATGCCGGAGTAATCTTCGTGTAACAAAATTTAAGTATGCCATTTTGCCATGTCAAATATCAAAATCCCATTCTGGGAGAACTATGGCGTGCGATGCATGGAAACAACACGATCTGTATGAAAATGAGCTGACTCTTCCCATATCTTCGGCACTTCTTTACTGAGGGCGAATAACAAATATTTCAGGTTGATTTTTTTTTACCTGAGCGGACCATTCGGGAAAATTTTGAGCTTGAAGCTACATTTTCTTGTTTCTTTTTTTTTCTTAACAGGATGAAAGCACCGTGGAGACTGGGAAGCTACTGTATATACTGTACCAACTTCATCTTCCTGTCCTGGAGACTCCTCTCTCTCTTTTATTTAACCCTTTGTCATTTTAGAGTTCGATTTTGAGAAGAAAATATCACTCACTTTTATCTGAATATCTGCTGCATCCACATCCTTTGAATTTGTACTTTTTGGGAAAGAAAGTTGAATGCATTGCTTTACAAAACATATGTTTTTGAGGGAGGGCACTACTATTTTTCAATTTTTGCTTTGTTTTCTTGTTGTTTATTTGTTTTTGGATTGCCTGGAGTTAAGAGTAGGGACCCAGTGTGGGAGTAACTTGTTTTGAGGATAATGTTTGCACAGTTTTGAAATGGTGGATGATTTGGGTTATAAACATATTTCCTGGAGTTTTGTGAAATTTGTACAGATCTGTTAATCATTTTACTGTGTTGTTATTTTTCTGTTTTTTTGCTTAGTCTGCTCTGCAGTAGGCATAGGATATATTGTTTTAGTTTTCACACTCACACTGCTTTCATCACAGGGGCTTGTGAATGTGTTGTTTTAATGCATGTGCTTATTGGTGGCTGGGGTCAGAATAGCTCCTCAAGACCAGGTCAAAATAGCTAGACATGTTCCTATGTTCTCAGCTACCTTCTTTCTTATGTGCTTGCCCACCATTTTTTGGGAGTCTGAGTAATTGTAACATGGAGGATATTGTGATTTGCTTTTTCATGCAACTTTTAAGTACTTTGGAGGGGTTAGTGGTGTTGCCTATGGGCTGTTTCTGGCTGGGGATTTTTTTAAAGTTTATTTAATTTTCCTTTCTGACATTGAAGATTTACTGGTAATGGGAAAGGGTAGTCCCATGTGTGTACTCAGACACATTCTGGGTAAATAATACATATCAGCACAATCCTTTCTCAGCAATACTACAAGATTTTTGGTGGGGGAGGGGCTCCAGACAGAATTGGGCAACCATGCTCTTTGTTCTCCATGTCTCCTTCTTCGCTGCCATTCGGCAGTGGTCATTTTGTGTAACCAGTGTGTGTGTTTGTCATAGGTCATCATTTTTCTTTGTTCACCATGCCTCTTCCTTTGCTGGTCATGCGGCGGTGGTTATTTTGTGGAGGCAGAATATGTGCATGGTGGCTATTTCCTCTTTGTTCTTTATGTCTCCTTCTTTACTGCCCATGCAGCGGCCACCATTTTGTGGAGCCAGTGAATGTATGTGACTGTCTATGTGTGTGTGTCTGTAATGGCCATTTTGGGGGTCATTACGACCTCAGCGGTCTTTTCGCAGGACCGCCGAGGTACCGCCGTGCTGAAGACCGCCAGTGGTGGCGGTCTTCCGCACCGCGTATTATGAGCGCTGGCCGCCTGCCGTCCTTTTTCGTACGGAAGGCCGCCAGCAGCCATACTGGCGGATGGCGGGAAAGTGGAGGTTGCTCAACCTCCACCTCCACGTCAACAGAACACCGCCCACTGAATCACGTCCCATGATTCGGTGTGGCGGTGTTCTGGTGACAGTGTTTTGGTGGCGGAGCTGCCCCCATGGATCCCGTCCCCTCCCGGAGGATCAACGCACAAGGTAAGTTGATCGTCCAATAGGGAAGAGGGTGGGAGGTGTTGCGTGTTGTGTGCGTGTATGGGGGTGTGCATGTGAGTGTGTAGAGGGGGTGAGTGAGTGAGTGTATGCGTGTGGGGGGGTGTTGTGTGTATGGGATATGTGTGCGGGTCGGACGGTGTGCATGTCTGTTTGTATGTGTGCGGGTATGTATTATCAGGGTGTATGTGTGCGTGTAGGGGTGTGTATATGTGCATGTTGGGGGTGTGTGCGTGTAGGGGTGTGTATATGTGCATGTTCGGGGTGTGTGCGTGTAGGGGTGTGTATATGTGCATGTTCGGGGTCGGGTGGGGAGGGAGGTTGTGGCACCCTTGGGGGGTGGGAGGGTGGGGGGAGGATTTGTGGGGTTAGCAGGAGGTGGGGGAGACCCCTATCAGTGCCAGGGAAGGAATTCCCTGGCACTGATAGTGGCTACCGCCATGGATCTCATGGCGGTTCCCAACCACCCGAGATCCATGGCGGTATGCAGGGTCCTGATACTGTTGGCGGTCTAGTGACGACCGCCGGGCTGGAGACCGCAATCTCCAGCCCAGCGGTCTTCACCGCCATGGCGGTCGGAATGGGGAAGTGGCGGATGACCGCGGCGGAATTCAAATTCATTTTTTTTTTCGGCAGCCTGTTTGCGGTCTTACTGCCGCTTTACCACCGACCGCCAGGGTTGTAATGACCCCCTTTGTCTTGTATGGTTTTCACTCCTCCTCTTTAATGGACCATGGCCAGTGGTGGCGGTCTTCTGCGCCGCGTATTATGACCGCTGGCAGCCTGCCGTCCTTTTTCGTACGGAAGGCCGCCAGCAGCCATACTGGCGGACGGCGGGAAAGTGGAGGTTGCTCAACCTCCACCGCCACGTCAACAGAACACCGCCCACTGAATCACGTCCCATGATTCGGTGTGGCGGTGTTCTGGTGACGGTGTTCTGGTGGCGGAGCTGCCCCCATGGATCCCGTCCCCTCCCGGAGGATCAACGGACAAGGTAAGTTGATCGTCCGTTAGGGAAGGGGGTGGGAGGTGTTGCGTGTTGTGTGCGTGCAGGGGGGTGTGGGGGTGAGAGTGTAGAGGGGGCGAGTGAGTGAGTGTATGCGTGCAGGGGTGTTGTGTGTATGGGATATGTGTGCGGGTCGGACAGTGTGCATGTCTGTTTGTATGTGTGCGGGTATGTATTGTCAGCGTGTATGTGTGCGTGTAGGGGTGTGTATATGTGCATGTTGGGGGTGTGTGCGTGTAGGGGTGTGTATATGTGCATGTTCGGGGTGTGTGCGTGTAGGGGTGTGTATATGTTATGTTCGGGGTTGGGGTGGGGAGGGAGGTTGTGGCACCTTTGGGGGGTGGGGGATGTGGGGGGAGGATTCGTGGGAGGTAGCGGGGTGGGGGAGACCCCTATCAGTGCCAGGGAAGGAATTCCCTGGCACTGATAGTGGCTACCGCCATGGATCTCATGGCGGTTCCCAACCACCCGAGATCCATGGCGGTATGCAGGGTCCTGATACTGTTGGCGGTCTAGTGACGACTGCAGGGCTGGAGACCGCAATCTCCAGCCCAGCGGTCTTCACCGCCATGGCGGTCGGAATGGTGAAGTGGCGGATGACCGCCGCGGTCATAATTCCATTTTTTTTTCTGCCTGTCCCTACTCCTCCTATTGACTTCCCATTGGCACTGGAGGGGCACCATCAATTATTTAATTAATTTATTTGATTTTGCCTACCCCCACCTACCCTTAGGCACCAGCAGTTATTAACTAATTTGTTCGATTTGTGGCTGTCTCCCCTGGGCCTTGAACGGGAACTAGCAATAACTGAATTAATTTATTTGATTTTTGCCTGCCCTCCACCAAGAAGCCTATAGGGTTCCCATGGGCCCTTGAGAGGCACTAGAAATTGTTTTATTCATTTTTAATTTGTCTTCTACTGTCTCCCATATGGTCCCCACGTTCCAGAGAGGAACTCTAGCAGTTATTCATTTACTCATTTTTTCCTGCATCCTCATCCCCCATCTCTCATAGGGTACCTGTATGTCCAGGAAGAGCAACAGCAACTATTTAATTAATTTATTTGATTTTGGCCTGTCCCTCTCCTCCCTCCCCACCTCCCATAGGTTTGCCATGAGCCCTGAACGTAGCATCCACAGTTATTTCATTCATGTATTTAATTTTTGCCTGCACATGCCTCCCATGGGCTCCAAATTGTCCCTGAGGAGGCACCAAGTTATCTGTGTAATTTCCAGCAAAGAAAATAGTTTGTGCATGGGTGCACTACTGTTAAGCATGTATGATGATAATGATAACTTGTATTACTTTGGCCAGGTTGCCCAAGTCTTGCTGACTTTCTGCTTCAGTTTTTTAATTCCCTGCATAAGACATCACAGACAATACTGAGATAGAGAGAAGTCTGCGAATTCGCTGATGGTAACTAATTCTTATAAAAAATAAAGAATTTTGTCCGAAGAAGGATGTTCCTTCCAAGAAAATGTCCAGTGAGGAGAAGAAGTCTATTTCGGCTGCAACTTCTGGCATCAAGTCCTCCTAATTTTTCTGGAAACACAACTTTCCTGCTGCACCCTCCTATGGGCAAGAACGGGCTGGGAGGAGGACTGCCCCTCAATAAGTGGCACCACCACCAAAATCAAAACCCATGTCCATGTCATGGGTCTGAAATTAAATCATCCCAGCAGCAACCAGAATCTTTACAGGAAAGTCAACAACAGGACACACAGCCCTCAGCACCTGATCTTTTGAAGGTAGGATCAGGTAATTAAGATTTCTGCATAGGTGTATAGGAAGGTGTTGTTATTTTTCTTCCACTGGACACATCAGATTCATAATCTTGAAAAGAAAATGCCATGTTCCAATGATTTGGATATGAACAGGATCTACACTGGAAACCTCCATGAGAGATGAGGGAAAAGGAATGTTCCTAAAAGCTTTGGAAGTGAGGAAGGTGACAATGACCAAGCTATTGCTAGTTTGGAGGGAGGTACAGAGGAAGTACAGCTCACCCCTATTCAACCTGCTCTTAATCATGTAGTTCTACAAACACTTCCTGCTTCCATCTTTTCAAGACCACAAAACGTGCAGCAACCACCACTCCTACCATGGTCAAAGCCCACCCTCTTGAAAGGCCAGCACAAGTGTCTAGCTTCAATTCAACATGCTCTTCAGGCATTGGTACTATAAGAAAGCTATCCTCCACAGTTTGGGACTTTTTTACACTCAAGAAACATGAGGAGCAAATCGCAGAATGCTCAATTTGCAATGAAAATTTTTGATATGTTAAGCCAGTTGGACATTATGGTACCGAGAGCCAATTGGTCCATTTAAAAAATAAACATGCATTTGTTTGGGAAGTGTACCTCAAAAACAAAGCTGCTCAAGGTGAGAAAACATTGTTCAACTGATAGATGAAGAGGATGGTGAGGAAGAAGTTGTCAGTGGCATGCGCAGCAGTCCTATGACTGTTACTTGTAGTGTAGTAATCGCTCAAGCCACTTCAGAATGGCACTATGAACAAACAGCAACAGTCACCTCACCCCCTGGTCACTAGTGGAAGTATCACAAAGAAAACAGTAACATTAACCAACTGCCAAGGCTACGTTCATCAAGAAGTCACCATAACACCAAGCTACTGAGAAATGTCATTTATACAGTGGAAAGCAGGGCAAAGTATTAGCCCTTGATCGCCTCCCTGTTTTCATGGAAGGAGTGGGATTTCTTGAATTTTTCAAAACAATCTGCCAAAAATGGAAGGTTACAAGCTGCACCTATTTTGTCCAGTGTTGCTGTGCCAATCCTGCACCATCAAGTGCTGAAATTGGCTGGTGATGCTATAAAGAAGAACGTTGTGCAGTCCATCCACCCACAACTGACATGTGGACCAGTTATCATGCAATACGTAACATGTTCATCACTGCACACTGGATTTCCTCCAAGGAAGTAAAGCAACTGCTAACTGCTGGTCTCACCTCTGATGATGATTTTTGTGAAATTTGGAGTAGTGATGTTTGTCATGGAGAAATTGTTTACAGCTGCCAACATGTTGGATGAATTGAATACTAAAGTCCACAAATGGCTTCAATTCAAAGCCCTCATCACTGGATTCATTGCCAGTGACAATTACCGTTATATTGTCAGAGCCATGGTTGACGGAGATGATTCAGAATCCCATGTTTAGTGCATTGCATAAACGTAATTGTGCAGGACTTCCTGAAAAAGTAAGAAGTGGTCAAAAACATATTGGCCACCTGTTGAACAATTTTCACTCATTTTAGTAATTAGTTGAAAGCTCAGAAGCAGTTGAGGATAATTCAATATGCTAATACAGTACCTGTGGAAACCCTCATACAGGAGGTGCCAACTCATTGGAACACAACCTACGTAATGCTGTAACAACTGCTTGATCAGTACAGGCCTATCAATGATTATGTAATTCAAAGTAGGCTGCCAAGGCCATAACTCTTGAGGTGGACAAATGGGGGCTAGTGGAGGGTCTGTTCCAAATGCTGCTCTCTTGAGATTATGACATGGGAAATCACCAAAAATGAGAGTACTATGAGCCAAGCAATCCTTTTGGTTCACCGGCTGTACGTACATTTGCAAGAGGTGGATTAAATATCAATGAAGAAGCAAACGCTTAATCATTTACTTGAACACTAATCAATGCTGCACAAAGAGATTGAGTCCTACTGAGAGTACATCTGTGTCAACATGCAGGATTCACTGTAAAACCAAAAAAGCACTGGCCACATTCATTCCTTTCTCAGAATTGGATGCCTCGGTTTACAAGACTTGGATTCTTAGGATGACAGGTGATCTAGAAGAAGAATGACTACAAATTCAATGAAAATGTGGAGCTGAAGTGCTGCTTCAACCTCCAGAGAGGAGGGTGCTGTTAGATCTCAGTCTCTGCAGCAGCAACCAACACTATCACTGGCTACTAAACCCACAGCAACAACAGATTCAGGTTCACTGCTAACCTCTGAAAGGGTTGGTTTTGTATGGCATTATTAAGGCAAAGGTTTTTGTATGGCAGTATTAAGGCAAGTGCCCAGGTGCAGGCAACACTGGCACAGCAAATGGAAGCACCAATGACAATTGAGAAGATGATCAAGACTATTTGGATGACTCAACAAAGGTGTACAGAGATCAAGGCACAGTGACTGATTGGCATTGGAAGAAGAAACAATCTCAGAGGATTTGTTCAGTGCAGCTGGGGCAGTGGTCACAATCAGAAGAGCAAGTCTCTTTCCTCAAAATGTGGAGAGATTGATGATGATGGAAATGAGCAAACACTTTATACAAAAACATATAATTCTTCTGAAGACACAACTGTGGGTGAGGGCAGTTGATATGACATCACAAATGTGGCAAGTGATCATCGTCCAGATCACCCCTGAGTTTGAGGACTAACTACGTTCTTGGCTAATACGTAATACAACTGAACAAATATAACTGTTATTTGATGTGCGGTTTACAACAACTATTTTAAATAAACTTAAGTGGACCAGTGTGTAAGGCACAGATAGTTAAACAAGGAGGATACTGCATTTTTTCCAGGGCTGACTGAGTGCTGAGAGGTGAGAAAGACTAACACAATCTTCAGTTCAGCCTAGACTTTGGGCTAATGTTATCAGTCTGCAACGGAGGCCTCCATTACAGAAAAAGAACAAGAACAGGATGCCTCCCATTCCTTTGTTTCATTCCCATGCTGCGGCTGCCAGTGAAGATGAAAAAGACTGCACTGTATTGTGCATTGCTTCTACGGAAAAGAGAGACACATAGGTAAATGGAGAGCATATGTGGAAGAGGTAACTTTCACCAATGCATACCAAATGATGATTCATGTGCCGGCTGGGAGGGTAACTCAACGGAAACTAATATGTAACTATATATGTAATTTTGACGGAAAAGTCTGGATCACTACTTGCCTTTCATGTGTCACTAGAATAGCTACTTTACTTGACTGTCCTTTTGTTAACTTAAGTCAGTCATCTCCAGTTTTTTCGAGACCACTCAATTTACCTAGACTAAACTAATACTCAATTACTTTTCATTTAACTCTTTTAGGATGAAATTTTTAAGTATCACCGACAACAGCCAGAAGAAGGACAATATCTATCTACTTTTACGTGAAACAAGAGGACTCAAGGAGGCCAACTGATGTGGAGAGAGTATCTTTGGTTAGGAAAATGCAGACTAGTGCTGCAAGTGCCAAACTTGAATTAAATAGTTGTGGTCTGGACATGTGCACAGCTAGGTTTTTTCATTAATTGGATAATCATTAATCAGCCAGGTACATGCAGCTAGTTGTCTGTCAGATTGTCTGGGCTCTGGGGTCGATGCACAATTGAGTGCCATGGAGGAGACCGGATCTACATCCTCATTATTAGATTCAACCACCAGTGGCCACTCCCTATTGGTGGCGGATCCATCACGACCTACTCCTGTACCAGCTTTGTACGCCACCCCCAGTTCTATTGCTACCGTCCCTGTTGCTCCCACCCAGTTGGCCATGCCCGCTCACCCAAGAGGGTGGGCATCTCTTTGCCGCAGGCACCTCTGCCCCAGCCCCTGTTATCCCTGCTGCCCTGAGTGAGAAGGCTATTGACTTCCTGAGGAGCATCTTTGTGGGTCAGACTGCCATTGTGAGTGCCATCCAGGGGTTGGCCAGCAAACATCAGCAGATAATGCTTTCCTATAAGGCATTCATAGTGCCATGTCTGGTCTACAGAGATCTTTTCAGGCTCTGGCCTCCTCAATGATGACAGCCAGTCACCTCCCACATTCCTCCCTCGTCCACCTCCCTCTTCCTAATCCAAATTCCCCATCCCTGTACCTATCCTAAGCACACAGACATATCCGCATGCACCCACCTCAAAACACACAAGCAGCACACACAAACACAAACATCACAAGACACAACAGCACACAGGCACTCAACATATACCCACAAACACATCAGCCACCACTTCAGCAGATACCTTAATCCCCCCACTGACCCACACATGACATCCAGCATACCCACAGGCCCACTACAACAGCCATTGACATATGCAAAACACCCACCATACCCGCAGACACCACACCAAAAACAAATACACATCCACCATACCTGCAGACACCACCCCCATCGACACACTGACCCCTTCCCAACAGACACACAAAAATCCACCACATCCAGCCACACACAGATACCACCCCAACAGACACACACACATCCACCGCTCCATCACCCAGCCCCCTAAACCATGCAAACACCCACACTTACACACGCAACAGACGCCACCCAAAACAAAAGTATACCTCACACACGCACACACCCAAGACTTCTACATCCACACACCAGTCAACCACTCCCTCAGCTTCCAATGCCCCAACCCCTTCGGATGTCTATCCCCGTGTTCCGAAGGAGAGTTTCCTTTTTGACCTTGCCCTTTCCCCTGTTCCCTCCAAACCCTCTCCCAAACCCGTCACACATGCCCCTTGCAAGCACCTACAACCTGCCCCCCCAAGAAGAAGCCAATGCCTCCAAAGAAACAGTCCACTCCTCACAAACCCAAACCCACCCATCCCAAATCCGACCCCCCACCCAAGGATGGTCTCTGAGATGCCTGCCTGCCCACATGATGCCCTTTCATGTGGAGGCTCCATGGCAGAGATAGGAGTCAAGTGTGGGCACAGTATTGAGAAGAGACTTTAAAATGGACTGGCCAATGGCCTTTGCTATTATGCATTTTCATACAATAAACACAAATTGTTGTTTTTTTGGGCACACAGTTGCCCTGCAGTTCCATTTCTACCTTTATGTTGTTCCTGAATAACTTGTGTTGTCTGCCTACAGTTGTGTGTGTTTTAGCCTCTTGCTGATCCATTTGCTGTTGGTTGCAATATCTGAATTTGTGGGCAGTGCTGGTGTCACCCAAAACAAAGGTAGATGTTGACTGTATGGATATGGGGGTGTTAATCCAAATGGGGTGTCATTGCATTGTGTTCTGTTTGGTATGTGAAGTATTTCAACTCGTGTGGGCCAATGTCAGCACTTAATGTGTTATACTTATTCCCCGAATATGGATTGTAGATTTGTGTGTCATGTGTGGCAGCTTGAGTTTTCTTTGAATTTGACTGAGCATATGTCAATTTTGCTGTGTGTACCTTGCGGCTACTTAATTTAGATGTATGGCCCTTGGTGTTTCAATTGTATGTGCTTTCTTGACTTGCACTTCCGCATGTCACTTGGCTCTAGTAGTGTTTGTCCCGGAGACCCTGGAAGGGCCTGTTTCTGTACAAATGTTGTTTTAGGGACATGAGGAAAGTGTAATGTGCCCCAGGGCAGCATTCTTTTATTAGTGCTTCTGATGGCCCCATCTCTATTGTGCAGGTATTGTTTGCATTGTGAGCTTTGAATATTTGTCTCTCTGACTATTGTGCATCCCATTGCCCTTCCATTGTGTTGTAATATGGGTGATGTGTGGGCCCATTGCAGAGATGTTTCATGAGAGGGGTGTCTGTGTTCCATGACACATCCATACATATGTGTGTTGAATCTGATGACAGTCCATGGCATGTGTGCAATGTGTGGGTGTCATTTGTGCTGGTAGAAGTAATGTTGCTGCGTTGTTGCTGTTGTGTGACACAATGTTGTGTACACTTCAATGTCCCTGTAAATAAGAAGTGCCGACGTGGGGTTTAGTGTAGTGTGGCAGTGCAGTGTGAGTGACCTGCCCCAAGGGGGCGTTTAATGGCTGTCAATGGGTCCTTATTTGTAAAAACAAATCTGACTGTGGACACAATGACCCGTGAACTTGTTGACCTTAGCATGGGCCCCATATCATGTGGACAACAGTGCAATAATCTGTTGTTAAGCTTGATGGCACAGGTAGGTGTGTATACTTACCGTCGGTTGTATCCACGGCGGTATGGCTTTTGTGCTCCATCGATAAGCAGCAGCAGCGGCAGAACGTGTGTGCTAGGCTCTATGGTGGCTCAATGTTTAGAGCTGCCTGCAGGAGAGTTGTTTCCTTTATGCTCTCCATTTCTGACTACTGATACTTGGTGGTTGGACCACCATGGTCACATTGGCTGTGCGCAACATCATAATGTTTCTGGCGGAAACACTGGCTCCGCTGGCCTGTTTGTCCTGCCTCATCACCGCAGCGGTCTGTGCTGCCTGGCAGTTCCGGCAGAACCGCAGAGGTCTTTGCTCTATAGGCCCACCAACCTCGTAATACAGTGGTCTGACCGCCAAGCTGATGTTGGTCGAACCGCAACTGCCGCCATGGCAATGGACGGACCACCAAACTTTTTTATCATGGATTATTAATTATTAAAACTGACGTATAGTATTCATCAAAAGTAATATCAATATATTGTTAGTAAAAATAACATTACATTAATTTAAAATTCCAAGAGTTGTTACAATATTTTATAATTAAATGATAAGTATGTTTTAGGTTTAGTTATGTCTAAAGGGAAATTATACTTATTTAAATTTTTTGAACTATTTTACAGCCTTTAATTTAATTTAGCATTGTTTCCTGCTGGGTTTTATTTTAAGTCCCTATTGCCATCATTTTCTATGAAGGGTGTTGTAGTACCAGTGGTTGGCCATGTATGGTGCTGGACTTGCTGCAGCTCTGAGATGGAATAATTTACTACTGTTTTGGTTCCCTCTTTGACTAGTAATTTTAGAAGTGTAGTTTGTGAATAGCAACGGGCTTACTCTTTTGTGGGGGTGTGCATGTCACTCCCTAAATCCCTTCCTAAACCTCCAAAAATCCCTCCTTACTCTGCCATGAACCCCTCATACGTAGAAGTAAGTATGACCCTTTTTCCAGCCACCATCCTTGTAAACTTACAACTGTTGGTGGTCTCCTCTTCGAAAAGAATAAGAGAACTGAGGTGGAGATTTACACTTGTAGGTTTGCGAATAGCATTTTGTAGCACTTTAGTAGTGCTATTGTAGTACCACTAAAGCACTACAAAATGCAGTTTATGAATAAGCCACTCAGTCTTTTTCTTTAGCAGCACCCAGACTCCCAAGTTAGCTAATCCCTACCTAGGCTGGAAAAATAAAAATATGGAGGACCCTCACAGTTAAAAAAATATTTAAAAGAAAATAAATAATAAAAGAAAAATTATACTGTATAGAAATAGGTGGCATATCGGTATTTCTCTGGCATAGTCTGTCTTGGGTGCAGGCTGGGTTTAACCACTGAGCAGGAGTGCCATGGAGATTCCTCCGTGTTGGTGGTGACTTCACTGGAGGTACCTTGGCCAGATGTTTCTCCATTTGATTGTGCCCTGTCTCCTTTGCTTGCCTGGGATGATGCTGCAAATACAAAGAGAAAAAGGGCCACCATGTGTTTATGAATACACATGAACAAAAGCTGTGATTAGCAAACATTACCATGACGTCAAGTAGGCCCCAGCAACTAACTCCATCAAAGTGGCACCTACATCAGGGCTTGGAAAATCATAAAAATGCTACTAGACGTGCAGGTGGAGTAACTTAAATAATCTATTCGACCTAACTGTAATGTACTTGACCCGTAAAGGGGTGTCACGGTGTCCTTTCCTCTGGATCTGCGCGTCGCTAAACAAAAGGCCCACCTTCCGGTGTCACCAACTCAGAAGGCTATTATAGCACAGAGTTATGGTGAAGCCAGTCGGGGGAAGGGAATTAGGGTAGGAAACAGCAGGGAGAGAGATCTGAAAATAAAAGGTTAGAACAGATATGCATTTACTCATTCATAGAAATGCAACTTATCAAAAGACTCTTGACTAAATGCATCTCCAAGATATCAGATGGAGACCCCTTTTGAAATGAGGGCAAAGCCCCTTCTTTGAAATATGGAACAAGAATAAACTACAACCTCAGAAACAAGAGATGGCAAGAGCTTTGAATTATGATTACACTCAGAATATCAATCCTGTAACATCTCTGCATTCACAACATCAACCTCTGATCATGACCTAGAAAATCTCAAAGAATTAAATATGCTTTTCACATCTTACGCTTTTCAAAGAACAATGAAAACTATGATTTGCTTATCTCCAAAAATACTTTCACATTCACAAATATAAAGACTGAAATGTTTTTACTCATTGAACTTGAAGCGCCTTACTTATAATACCAGGAAGCGCTTTTACTTGTCTTGCCTTAAAGCGCTACGCTCATTATACTAAGGGGGCGCTTTTACTCAAGTGGCCTAAATCAATTTGATTTTTGTGCCAAGAACCTTTTACTCCTGTGAACTGAAGCGCTTGAATTGTCGTGCCAAGAGCACTTTACATCTGTGAACTGAAGTGCTTGAATTGCTGTGCCAAGAACACTTTACATCTATAAACTGAAGTGCATGAATTGCCATGCCAAGAGCGCTTTACATCTGTGAACTGAAGCGCTTCAATTGTCGTGCCAAGAGCACTTTACATCTGTGAACTGAAGCGCTTGAATTGCCGTGCCATGAGCGCTTTACATCTGTGAGCTGAAGCGCTTAAATTTCCATGCCAAGAGCGCTTTACATCTGTGAACTAAAGCACTTGAATTGTTATGCCAAGAGCGCTTTACATCTGTGAACTGAAGCGCTTGAATTGCCGTGCCTAGAGCGCTTTACATCTGTGAACTAAATCGCTTGAATTGCCGTGCAAAGAGTTCTTTAAACATGTGCTCTGAAATGCTTTTGATCGTTGCGCCAAGGCTGCTGTACTCTAGAAACTGAAAAAGCTTTGCTCGTTATGCTAAGGGGCGCTTTACCTTTCGGAAGTAACGACTTCCTCCAAACTTGGATTCAGCAAGGCCTTACCGCTATGAGTACGACCTACTCGTTTTTGAATGCACCATGGAAACAAGGATACTTCGGTTGGATGAAACTCTGCCATTCAGGAACTCTGCTCTTCTCCAGAGAAACCCCCACGAGGTCTGGCTGCATCGAAGTCTTCAAAATAGTGAGCAACGTGCTTGGGTGTGGCTGGGCTTTATAGGCCTGCCACACCCCAAGATGGCTGCTGCCTCTAAAAACATGGGAATTGTAGTCCCTTCACGGAATAGCACTGATAAGTGCATCTTGACCACCAATGTCCTGAACCTGCAGCTCTATGAGCTTTGCCACAGGGCAGACGATGCTGAAGGCCACCTTTCATACAAGAGGGGATGACAAGTGGTGCGCATAAAGCGCCTCAGAGTCGTGCAGCGGAGTTTCGGGCGAGACCTGGACCACGCATGGCCTTATTCCTGACATTACACCCCTCTCCCAAGCGCAGTCCAGGGCCTGGTATATCAAAATGAAGGAGGTGAAATCATCGCAGCAAACGTGGTGCATGGACATGTCTTGCAGGTTCCCAAGAGTCATTTTCCGGTCTGTATCCTTTCCAGGACACCAAGTACCAAAGTGAAGACGCCCCTATATTTAGAGTCTAGAAAAGATCGCACCTCCTACTCCCAATGACCTTGGACTAATAGAGGAGCAGGTTGTGTGACGCTTGAGGGCGAAGCAGGTTTAAGAAGCGATAATGGTAATTTTAGCTTATATGTTACTGGGTTTACTTGTCGTATAACTTCATAGGGCCCTATGAATTTTGGATAAAACATATTTATATTTTTTAATACAAAGTTTTTTGTGGATAACCAAACTCTATATTTGATTGTATTCTGAGGACCAGGCTGGTGTTTTTCGTCATATTGCATTTTATATTTTTTCTTTGCTTGATGAAGATTTGTTTGTAATTCTGCATGTATCTTTTTCATGTTGGTTAGCATGCCCATGACTGCTGGAGTGGTTTGAGTAGATGCAGGTAACGTAACTGGCAAAATGTGCGGATGACGCCCATATAAACCATAGAAAGGAGTTGAGTTTATTGAAGAGTGGTGAGAGTTATTATAAGCCAGTTCTGCAAGCCACAAAAGATCCAGCCAGGTTGTAGGAGACTTTGTTGTATAACATCGTAAATATTGTTTCAGAGTTTGGTTTAGTCTCTCTGCTTGACCATCCGTTTGTGGATGATAACTAGTAGATAAAGTTGAATTAATTTGTAGAGCCTTCCACCATTGTTGCCAAAAACGAACAGAAAATTGTGTTCCTCTATCAGAGAGGATAACTCTTGGAAGTCCGTGAAGATGAACTATATTTTTTAAGATGATAGTCGCTAAAGTGTCGGAAGTTGGGAGCCCTTTACAGGCAATGAAATGAGCATACTTGGTAAGACTGTCTACTACCACTAGAATGGTTGTAAATTGTTTTATTTGAGGAAGACCAGTAATAAAATCCATAGAGATATGTTCCCATGGATGACTGGGAACGGGTAGAGGTATCAGTAGACCTTTGGGCTTGCTATGTTCGCTTTTGCATCTTGCACATACTTCACATGATTGTAGCATTTGCTTAAGGTCGTGAATGAATGTAGGCCACCAAAAATACCTTTTCATGAGTTCTATTGTTTTTTGAGGATCTGGGTGACCTGCCAGAGGATGCTTGTGTAACCAATGAAAAGCTGTCTCTCTTAACTCCTCAGTAGGCAGGAATACTCGAGATTCATGTAGAGGTAAACCTTGTTGAATAGACCTCTTGGTTTCTTGTTGTGACCACTCTTGCCACTTAGTGATGTGAAAATGATTACGAATGAGATCAAAATATTTCTCGGCAGCTACTAAACACGACACTTTTGAAGGCGGTATAATAGGCGTGGGTTTTTGTTCAGTAGGTGTGATTGAAGAATCTTGTCTTAGATAATGCATCGGCCTTACGATTATCTATTCCTGGTCTAAAAATCACTATGAAATCAAATTCTGCAATAATAGGAGTTAGTAGTCTGGCAGAACTCATAAACCGTGAATTTCTATGATCAGAATATACAGTTATGGTGTGTTTTGCTCCCAACAGAAAATGGGGGTCATTACAACATTGGCGATAAATTCCGCTTACCGCCGTGCAGAAGACCGCCAACACACCGCCGTGGAAATCTGCCACAGCTATTATGACCCACAGATCAGAATCTGCCAAAATTCAGGCACCCACACAAGTCCTCCACACCAAAGGTCAGTGATAAACTGGCGAAAACAAAACCTCCACCGTCATGGCAATCCAGGAACTGTGTGCCCAGTTGGAGCCAGACCTGATTTCAGCTATCCGCCATCCGACAGGAATCCCCCTTCTAGTGCAGGTCCTGTCAGTACTCCATTTCCTGGCAAGTGGGTCTTTTTAAACAACAGTAGCCATTGCATCAGGGATGTCCCAGCCTATGTTCTCAAACGTGTTGTCCAGAGTGTTGTCTGTCCTGCTGAAACACATGCGCAGCTACATCGTTTTCCCTCAGGTGGAGGATTTGCCCACAGTGAAAGATGACTTCTATGCCCTGGATCATATCCCCAACATCATAGGTGCCATTGATGGGACACATGTGGCCTTGGTACCCCCCGCAGGACTGAACAGGTGTACAGAAACAGGAAGATCTACCATTCGGTGAATGTGCAGATGGTGTGTTTGGCCGACTAGTACATCTCCCATGTGAACACCAAGTTTCCAGTCTCAGTGCATGACGCTTTCATTTTGAGGAATAGCAGCATCCCTTATGTGATGGGGCAACTCCAGAGGCACAGTGGGTGGCTAATAGGTAGAGGACAAGGACCCTGTACCGTGTGAATGATTGTCTGGGTCTGGGGTTGTCCCTAAGGGTTAGTGTCTGTCTAACCGTTGTCCCTCGACATTTGCAGGTGACTCTGCTTACCCCAACCTGTCATGGCTACTGACCCTAGTGTGGAATCCCAGGACAAGGGCAGAGGACTGCCACAATGAGGCACATGGGCGATCTAGGAGAGTGATCGAAAGGACCTTCAGCCTCCTGAAGGGCAGCTTCCGGTGCCTCCATATGACAGGTGGTTCTCTCTACTACTCACCAAAGAAGGTGTGCCAGATCATCGTGGCCTGCTGTATGCTGTACAACCTACCTTTGCGACGACAGGTGCCTTTTCTGCAGGAGGATGGTCCAGAAGGAGGTCTTGTGGCAGCTGTGGAGCCTGTGGACAGTGAAGACGAGGAGGCAGAAGAAGAGGATATCGACAACAGAAATAACGTTATCCAGCAATACTTCCAGTGAGACACAGGCAAGAAGACATCACTGCCTCCTACATCTCATACAATTGTTAGACCTATCATATGTCTGTCACTTTAACCCAGTGTATGGACCCTGACTTGTCACTTTGCCTTTCCATTTCACAGATGTGGGTCCCTGTGTGTGACCTCTGCTATATTACCTCATGGACTAGAGCTGTGTGACATAGGTATGTTAACAATACAATGGACATTGCTATTTTCCTTAGTTATAACAAATACACATTTGTGAAAGCACAGACTGACTCTAGATTGTTTTGTGATTCAAGGGTGTTTATTTAAGTGTAAATTAGTGGAGGGGGTTGGAAAATGGTCAGGGGTGATGGTGGAGGAATGTCCATGGCATAGTCCAGTTATTTGTCTCACAGGTGCATTGTCCAAAGTGGCATAGGAAGTGGAGCTAGGGCAGTTTAAGAATGGACAGGGTGACTAACTGGAACAGAAGGATGACATTCAGGGTGGTCTCATTTCTTGGCGGGGGTCTTGGCATTGTTCTCTGTCTTTGTCTTGGATCTCAGGGACCATTTGCGGGGTGGTTCTCCATCTGCAGGGGGTGGGGGGCTGGTGTTCTGGTCCTGTGGCGGTGCCTCCTGTCCACTAGCGCCGGCGGAGGTGGTGGGCTGTTCATCATCGAGGCTAGTGTCAGGGGCCCCTTGTTGTGCCACAGTGTCCCTCCTGGTGTTGACAAAGTCCTTCAGCACCCCTACAATGGTGACCAGGGTGGTGTTGATGGACTTGAGTTCCTCCCTGATCCCCAAATACTGTTCCTCCTGCAGCCGCTGGGTCTCCTGAAACTTGGCCAGTACCGTTGCCATCATCTCCTGGGAATGATGGTACGCTCCCATGTTGTTGGAGAGGGCCTCGTGGAGAGTGTGTTCCCTGGGCCTGTCCTCCCCCTGTCGCACAGCAGTCCTCCCAGTTCCCCTGTTTTCCTGTTCCTCTGTCCCCTGAACCGTGTGCCCATTGCCACTGCCCCCAGGTCCCTGATGTTCTTGGGTTTGTGGGTTTGCCTGGGTTCCCTGTAGAGGTGAACACACTGCTGCTTGACGTGTCCTGGGGACAGAGGGATGGGCCTGCTGGGTGGGTGCTGTGCTGGTGTTTCCTGAGGGGATAGGCTCTGTGGTGGCATGTGCCAGTGTGTGGGGATCAGACTGTCCCGAGGTCCCAGATGGGCCGGGCTGGTCATCTAGATCCAGTTCAACAGAGCTGCTGTCATCACTGTGGGGCTCTTCTGTGGGGGGGGGGGTGGACATGTCTGGCACCTCCTGTCCGATGACGTTGGGTAGGGGTCCTGCAGGGGTGTAAAGGCATGATTATTGCATCTGTGTGTGCCATTGTGTGCAATGGGTGGGTGACCCTGTACCCCAGTGCTTACATTCTTGTCTAGGACCTTGTGTGATATTTGGTTTGGGGATCTGTGTGGGTATCTGTAGTGGACATGCTTTGGTGATGGGTGTCCATGCTTTGGTGTTGCATGCAAGGCTTGGTGTTGGGATGGGTGGTTTTTGATAGTGGGACATATGTGAGGTGTTGGAGTGATGGGGGTGAGGGTGAAGGTGGGGGTATGTGATAGTATGCAGGTAGGGTGGGCGGTGTAATAGTTAAGATTTGACTTACCAGAGTCCATTCCTCCTGCTACTCCTGCGAGGCCCTCAGTATGCAGTATAGCCAAGACCTGCTCCTCTCATGTTGTTAGTTGTGGGGGAGGTGGTGGGGGTCCGCCGCCAGTCCTCTGAACTGCAATCTGGTGTCTTGAGACCACGGAACGCACCTTCCCCCGTAGGTCGTTCCACCTCTTCCTGATGTCATCCCGTGATCTTGGATGCTGTCCCACTGCGTTGACCCTGTCTACGATTCTGTGCCACAGCTTCATCTTCCTTGCAATGGAGGTGTGCTGCACCTGTAATCCGAATAGCTGTGGCTCTACCCGGACAATTTTCTCCACCATGACCCTGAGCTCCTCCTCAGAGAACCTGGGGTGTCTTTGCGGTGCCATGGTGTGGTGTGGGTGATGTGTGAGGTGGTGTGTGTTGTGATATGTGAGGGGATGTGTTTGTGTGTGTTGTGTGAGGTGCGTGGATGTTGTGTGAGTGATGGTGTTGTGTGCCTGTGGATGCTAGTTTGTTGATGGTGGTGTCTCTCTCTGTGCTTCTTTCTCAATTTTTGTTGTAGGGGTTTGTGGGTGATGTGGGTGTGTGTCATATATTGGTTTGGGTGTGTGGGAGTGGTGTGTGTATGTGTATCAGGTGTGTGTATTTGGAATTGTCCAATGTGGTTGTGTTTTGTAAATGTGTGTGTATTTTGAGCGCGGCGGTGTGTACCGCCAATGGAATACCGCAGTTGAAAGACCGCCGCGTGGATTCGTGGGTCGTGATAGTGTGGGCGTATTCCTGTTGGCGTGACAACGTTGGTGTTGTTCTCTACAGTTTATCACTGACCTTTGGTGTGGCGGACTTGTGTGGGTGTCTAGATTTTGGCGGATTCCGGCCTGTGGGTCATAATAGCTGTAGCAGATTTCCGCAGCCGCAGCGGTGTGTTGGCGGTCTTTTGCACGGCGGTAAGCGGGATTTACCGCCAATGTTGTAATGAGGGCCTATGTCTTTTTTCCCGCACAGTAATTTGTACTAAGATTCGGAAATGTTTGAGCACACTGAAGGGATTGTCAATTTGCCCAAGAGGTCCCCTCCATTTTTTCTTGGGCACTTTAGTTTTCCTGTGAATTTTCCAAAGCAACCGCTATCTTTTTCTTTGTCACAACTGTTGGATCAATTTTACCTTTGGGTTTCTTTTGGCATTCTTTTACAAAATGACCCTTTTTCCCACAATACAGACACTGACCATTTTTTCGTTGCATGTCTCTCTCCTCTTTGGTCAGTGGTGGGCGAACAGTTCCGATATCCATTGGTTCTATCATAGACTCTGAAGACAATTGAGTTGAGACAAGTGTCTGGATCTTTCCATTCGCCAGTTTGTTTTTTCCCATTTTTTCCTTACTCCTTTTCTTTCAGAAAGTCTGTGATCTATCCGTAGGGTTAGATTAATTAAATCAGTGCAAGTTTCTGGTTGTGGTTCAACTTGGGCCAATACATCTTTTAGTTAGTCTTTTAGCCCTTGATAAAATACTGCTGACCTTTTTTCCTCAGGCCAAGCGGTTTCCACCACTAACTGGTTGAAGTGTGACAAATACGTTATCAGGTCTTTATTTTCTTGACGTAATTCTAGTAGCTCTTTGTCTGCAGACATAGGGCCTGATTACAACTTTGGAGGAGGTGTTAATCTGTCCTAAAAGTGAAGGTAAAGTGACGGATATACCACCAGCCGTATTACGAGTCCATTATGGGGGTCATTCTGACTTTCCCGCTGGGCGGGCGGGCGACCGCCAAAAGGCCGCCTGCCCGCCCAGCGGGAAAGCCCCAGCAACGATGAAGCCGGCTCCGAATGGAGCCGGCGGAGTTGCTGGTGTGCGACGGGTGCAGTGGTACCCGTTGCGATTTTCAGTGTCTGCTAGGCAGACACTGAAAATCATTATGGGACCCTGTTAGGGGGCCCCTGCACTGCCCATGCCTGTGGCATGGGCAGTGCAGGGGCCCCACGACACCCGTTCCCGCCATCCTGTTCCTGGCGGTTTTTACCTGCTTTACATCTGTGAACTGAAGCGCTTGAATTGCCGTGCCGAGAGCCCTTTACATCTGTGAACTGAAGCGCTTGAATTGTCGTGCCAAGAGCACTTTACATCTGTGAACTGAAGCGCTGGAATTGCCGCACCAAGTGCGTTTTACATCTGTGAACTGAATCGCTTGAATTGCCGTGCAAAGATCGCTTTACACATGTGCTCTGAAATGCCTTTGATTGTTGCACCAAGGCCTCTGTACTCTAGAAACTGATAACGCTTTGCTTGTTATGCTAAGGGGCGCTTTACCTTTCGGAAGTAACGACTTCCTCCAAACTTGGATTCAGCAAGGCCTTACCGCTACGAGCACGACCTACACATTTTTTAATGCACCATGGAAACAAGGATACTTCGGTTGGATGACACTCTGCCATTCAGGAACTCTGCTCTTCTCCAGAGAAACCCCCACGAGGTCTGGCTGCATCGAAGTCTTCCAAATAGTGAGCAACGTGCTTGGGTGTGGCTGGGCTTTATAGGCCTGCCACACCCCAAGATGGCTGCTGCCTCTAAAAACATGGGAATTGTAGTCCCTTCATGGAATAGTACTGATAAGTGCATCTTGACCACCAATGTCCTGAACCTGCAGCTCTATGATCTTTGCCACAGAGCAGACGACACTGAAGGCCACCTTTGGAACAAGAGGGGATGACAAGTGGTGCGCATAAAGCGCCGCAGAGTCGCGCAGCGGAGTTTCGGGCGAGACCTGGACCGCGCATGGCCTTATTCCTGACAAGGGGTCTCTAATTGTGTAATCCTACCAAATAGTTTACAGAGTCGCCTTTTCTTAAGTCTCACACATAACTGCACCTTCAAATATGTGAGCTCAGCATTTCTGCAGTACAAAAAAACTATTTGTTTAATTAAATAGACTAAAGTTTGCTGCATGCATCACAAGAATCTAGCCCACATATCCATGAGGTGTAGCCCACATAACCTAGGACTTCTTTTAATTTACTAACATCATTGCCATCAGGGCAGGAGTGTTTCTCAGTTTGTTTAAACACTCAATTTTAATCCCTTGGTTTCCCTGGACCTAAAGGCTCGGGTGCCCAGGACGTAACCGTTATGTCCAGACAGGGGCCCACGGGGGAAGCGCTAACGCTTCCTTCGAGGGCCTGGCACCTCCCTCCCCTGGGCAGGTATGGAGTGGGAATCGCTTCTTCTGCCACCCCTGCCCCCCCGACCTCCTGTGGCATCTGATGACATCAGCACACGATCGGGCGCTGACCTCATCAGAGGCCTGGCCCTCCGAGCTGGAAGCTCAGCTTCCAGTGTCGATCGGAGGAGAAATGCAAAAGCATTTCTCCTCCGATCACGTGGAAGAGGCGAGAGAGGCATGAAAGGAGAGGAAAGGACTTTCCTCTCCTTTCATGTCTCTCTCTGCATTTCTGCTGCCCGATCGCAATCCAATCGGGCAGCAGAAATGCCCACTAGACACCAGGGATTTTTTTTGTTTGTAATTGAATGAGGGGAGGAGCCCCTTGGGCAGGGGCCGCTCCCCAGGGAGGCAATTTATTTTTCAGCCATTTCTTCCCCCCTGGGGGTAGATCGGCCTGTTATAATTAGGCCGATCAGCCCCCGGGGGGGCAGAAACCGCTGGACACCAGGGATAATTTCTTTTGTGTTTCTTTTTTTTATATATATGGGGAGAGGCCCCTTAAGCAATGGTCGCTCCCCTGGGGGGCAAATTGTCTGCAGGCCATTTCTGCCCTGGGGGGCAGATCGGCCTATTTTTGTTATGCCAATCTGCCCCCAAGGTGGGCAGAAACGACTAGACACCAGGGATTTTTATTTTTTTTGCATTCCCCTGGGGGGGGGGGATTTATTTTAGGCCATTTCTGCCTCCTTGAGGGCATAACGGCCTATTTTTAGTAGGTCAATCTGCTGCCAAGGGGTGCAGAAACCACTAGGCACCAGGGATTGGTGTGTGTGTATGTGTGTGTTTTGTTTGGGGGGCAGCCCTTATTTTCCAATTACCCCCAATCCACACCCTGGGGGCAGAAAGTCTACTAGATGCCAGGGAATTTAAAAAAAATAAAAAATAGTGGGGTGGTGGCTAGCAACCAGTATGGGCCTGGTTATGACCCCACCCCAACCGAAGGGGGTAAGTCTATCAGCTCTCCCCCTGCACACTAAAACATCTTATCCCATGGCAAGCAAGACGTTTGATTATTTTGGGTTTTGGTTTTACATTTGGGTCATGAGAGCTTGGCTAACTCTCAAAATCGTGAGGGCTGCACTTTTTGGACTTTGGGACGCTGCCATGTAGAAAAATCCACAAGACCTAGACGCATCGGAAAACGAAACATCTGGGGGACTCCAGGGTGGTGTGCTTCACATGCACCTGCACCATTTTCTTACCCATAATGCCCTGCAAACCTCCAACTTTGCTGGAAATCACACATTTTGCCCACATTTTTTTGATGGAACCTTCCGGAATCTGCAGGAATCCACAAAATTCCTACCACCCAACATTGTCTCATCTAGACCGAGAAAAATTCTGCTGCCCTTGTCAACCTAAAAATGTTTTTTTCAAACTGCTCTTTTGGACCCGCTTTGTTTTTCCTTCAATTTCGAAATGTTTTTGGCTCTTCCATGTCACAGGCACTTGGCCCACCTACACAATTGAGGTATCATTTTTACCGGGAGATTGAGGGGAACTTTGCGTGGTAGGAAATTTGTCCCAGTGCGGTGATCCCACACAGAAATGTGGGAAAATTTTATTTTTTTAGTTAAATTTGAGGTTTGCTGAGGATTCTGGGTAAGAAAACATTGGGGGATCCACGCAAGTCACACCTCCCCGGATTCCCTTGGGTATCTAGTTTTCAGAAATGTCTACGTTTGGTAGGTTTCCCTAGATAGGTGCTGAGCCCAGGACCAAAAACGCAGGTCCCCCGACCCCGCAGGTAGTTTTGTATTTAATAATTTTGGTGTGTCCAGATAGTGTTTTGGGGCATTTCCTTTCACGGGCACTAGGCCTACCCACACAAGTGAGGTACCATTTTTATCGGTAGACTTGGGGGAACGCTGGGTGGAAGGAACTTTGTGGCTCCTCTCAGATTCCAGAACTTTCTGTCACCGAAATGTGAGGAAAAAGTGTTTTCTTGGCCAAAATTTGAGGTTTGCAAAGGATTCTGGGTAACAGAACCTTGTGAGAGCCCCACAAGTCACCCCATCTTGGATTCCCCTAGGTGTCTAGTTATTAAAAATGCACAGGTTTGGTATGTTTCCGTAGGTGCTGACTGAGCTAGAGGCCAAAATCCACAGCTAGGCACTTTGCAAAAAACAGGTCTGTTTTCTTTGGGAGAATGTGATTTGTCCACGTTGTGTTTTGGGGCTTTTCCTGTTGCGGGCGCTAGGCCTACCCACACAAGTGAGGTGCCATTTTTATCGGGAGACCTGGGGGAACTCTGGGTGGAAGGAAATTTGTGGCTTCTCTCAGATTCTAGAACTTTCTGTCACCAAGATGTGAGGAAAAAGTGTTTTTTTGGCCACATTATGAGGTTTGCAAAGGATTCTGGGTAACAGAACCTGGTGAGAGCCCCACAAGTCACCCCATCTTGGATTCCCCTAGGTGTCTAGTTGTCAAAAATGCACAGGTTTGGTAGGTTTCCTTAGGTGCCGGCTGAGCTAGAGGCCAAGATCTACAGCTAGGCACTTTGCAAAAAACATGTCAGATTTCAATGTAAAAATGTGATGTGTCCATATTGCGTTTCCTGTCGCGAGCATTAGGCCTACCCACGCAAGTGAGGTACCATTTTCATCGGGAGACTTCAGGGAACACAGAATAGCAAAACAAGTATTATTGCCCCTTGTCTTTCTCTAAATTTCTTCTTTCCAAATGTAAGACAGTGTGTAAAAAAGACGTCTATTTGAGAAATGCCCTGTAATTCACATGCTAGTATGGGCACCCCAGAGTTCAGGGATGTGCAAATTTCCATTGCTTATCAACAACTTATCTTGTGCCCATTTTGGAAATACAAAGGTTTTCTTGATACCTATTTTTCACTCTTTATATTTCAGCAAAGGAATTGCTGTATACCCGGTATAGAATGAAAACCCATTGCAACATGCAGCTCATTTATTGGCCCTGGGTACCTAGGGTTCTTGATGAATCTACAAGCCCTATATATACCCCCAACCAGAAGAGTTGTAATGGTATATTGCTTTAAAAAATCTGACATTGCAGGAAAAATTTACAGAGTAAAACT
This sequence comes from Pleurodeles waltl, assembly GCF_031143425.1. Taxonomy (NCBI): domain Eukaryota; kingdom Metazoa; phylum Chordata; class Amphibia; order Caudata; family Salamandridae; genus Pleurodeles; species Pleurodeles waltl. Next base: position 543,575,987 of record NC_090440.1, on the reverse strand, counting down.
TTTAGAAAAATGGCTGGTTTTTTTAACTTCAATTTCCTTTTTTTTTATTTCAGCTATAATTTTCTGTAGGAAAACCTTGTAGGATTTACAGAAATGACCCCTTCCTGAATTCGGAATTTTGTCTACTTTTCAGAAATGTTTAGCTATCTGGGATTCAGCATTGGTTTCACACCCATTTCTGTCATTAACTGGAAGGAGGCTGAAAGCACCAAAAATAGTAAAAATGGTGTATGTCCCAGTAAAATGCCAAAATTGTGTTGAACAATTGGATTTTCTGATTCAAGTCTGCCTGTTCCTGAAATATGGGAAGCTGGTGATTTTAGCACCACGAACTCGTTGTTGATGCCATTTTCAGGGAAAAAAACACAAGCCTTCTTCTGCAGCCCTTTTTTCAAATTTTTTAGAAAAAACCTAATTTGTTGCTGTATTTTGGCTAATTTCTTGGTCTCCTTCAGGGGAACCAACAAAGCCTAGGAACCTCTAGAATCCCTAGGATGTTGGAAAAAAAGGATATAAATTTGGCATGGGTAGCTTATGTGGACAAAAAGTTATGAGGGCCTAAGTGCGAACTGCCCCAAATACCCAAAAATGGCCTGGCACCTGAGGAGAAAAGGCCTGGCAGCGAAGGGGTTAATAAATATATTACTAAACCATGATGTGGTAATATATTGACGTCTACACACAGTAACTTTCCAAGAAATGTTTGAAAACCTCTCCACTAACTTGCAGCTTTACTGATAAAACTGTATAGTGTATTAATCTGTGAAAATTGGATTTCAGAAATCATATCCTTTGCACATCAACATGTAAAGTATTCTGATTTGTTTTCATCCTATTAAAATATTTTTTCATTACACAGAAATATAGAAAATGGCTTTCACAACTATTGAAATATATTTTGAAATCTTTGCACAGTTGACTTAGTCATTTAAATATTGTGTGTTAGGGAAAACCTGACATCCTATATCCTTTTATTTTACATTCTAAGCAGCAGGTCACATAGTTCACCTTACAAAGTCCTGGAACTCTGCAGTCAGAAAGAAAATTAATTGTAACAAAAACGGATGTTTGACCTCTGTCTGTGAACACAGAGCAAATGTGACATAAGAACAAGATTCCCTTTAGTGTCAACTCACCAGAAGGGACCTGGCTACTGATGGACCTGATCAAATAAGACTTGAGTGGTCTAGTGGATTTTTCGAGCCTTGTACATGTACCAAATGCATGCATGCCATCTGAATTGTCAACAGTTGCCCACAGGAAAATCAGGTTCTCAGACAACTTTAATTGCATGGCTGAAGTTGTGTACTCACAGTAACCATTGAACAAGTAGGAGACCACATCACCTTCAATGCTTTGCCTCATGAAGCATACCTCAGTTACCTTTTGTCATACAATAGTAGCCCAAAACCAAGTTCATTCCCACAGATCCCACACAAGGTCATGCAGACATCTATTTGTCACACACACAATAACACAACAATGTGAAATGTTGCTCCCAGAACATGCTATGTTGCTGACAACTGTACAGTAGCCTGGAGAATGTGACATGGAAATACTCATGCCACACTGGAAACATATCAACAATGCACACTTCACCAAGTTAAATTTGTCCCAGTGGAGTCATGCAGGTAGTATTAATGTTGCTCAGATATGCCACACATTTGGCATGGAAATGGTAACTGTAGAAAAATGTGCAAATTCACAGGGAGATAGGTCCCTAAAATCTACAACACAATGAAATAGCAAGTCCCAGGGAAATCATCACTAATTTCTGGCACACTTCACAATGGCATACTGTTATTGCATCAGTAGACACCATTATTCCTTTATATGTTGGAGAGGCACAGAGATTTGCAAGTACTTGTAGAAGGCCATCAACATGTTGCCCATTGGGAAGCTACATCACTGTCTCCAATTTTGGTCCTACAAACCCAGATGTCTGTGGATGAATGTTTGTACCCAAACATATATGATTCCAACATAACCTCAAGTCATTCCATGATGCATTTCAACAGTCAGGTTACAAACCTTCCCCGTAACATGTGCAGTGCACGTTCCCACATGATGTCACATCAATGGCATGGAAATGCACATTGTGGCTCAAAAATCTAGTCATACAGGTCATGTCCCCCATTGCTACTGAGGTTGTACATGCCAAATGACATGCAATGATGGTTGAGGGTATGTGTCAGCCAACAATCAATGGTTACACACTCCTGTCTGTGGCACCACATGAAACGAACCCCCAATGCAAATGTCCTATTCCAAACAAGGGTTGTCCTGCACATATATGCAAGGGAATACAGAAATCATCCCATTAACACAGGTAGATCATGCATGAAAAAGCAGTGTACACATTTTGTCAAAAGAGAAAGTGACACATGGTAATATGTAGGCACAAGGAATGTTGCCAACAGTGATAACACACAATCATGTCCATGGACATTCAACACTTACCAAGGGAAAGTATTGATATATAGCTGACCTAAAGAACAATGCATGCTCTGTCACATATATGATGGCCATCTTCACATTACAGAGAGTAGTGAGGCACCAGCATCCAAGTAGCCTCTGGGTAAATGCCAATATACTCATTTGACCAGACACATGGATGGGGACAGTGATCCATCACTTTCTTTCTACTGGCCTGTAACACTGAGGAGTAGTGGTCTGTAGTGTAAAATGTACACCCACAACAACAAACATTACTTGATTGATCAATGTACACATTGTTGTCCCTGGAGAGCAATTTGTTTGTGGATTGTACCCAGTTGTGTCCTAGGTTCCTGGGCCAATAGGCAAGGCACATCAGTGTTTACCACATGACATATCTACACAAACAGTCACTCATCTACTGTGTCACACAGAGCTCATCCCTAATCTTAAGGGGGAGATGTCAGAACCTAACACATTAACTTTGTAATGTGATAGGCATGAATATGCTCTGTACTCATGCCCTTGTGGCTGCTGTGCTCCCCTCAAATGCCCATCAAGTTCTGGATTTGCCACCGCCACAATGAGGGACATTAGCGGGGTCATGGTCCGAAGTGCACCCATCCAGTGTTGGGAGGACAGCCCCAGCTGGACCTCTGCGATCTTCTGGGCCCAGCATCTTAGGTCTTCCCACCTCTTGTGACAGTGGGCTCTCTGTCGGCTGTGGACCCCCAGGGTCCGCACCTTCCAGGCGATGGCTCTCCATATCTGCTTCTTCTGATAGGTGTTTACCTGTATGGATGCAAGAGACAAATTCAAAGATTACAGTGACAAGTTTTGGCACAAATGGTAGAGATACACACGTCAGAAACACCAAGCTAAAAATGTTCAGTGTGTCAACACGCCATAAGTGTAAATACAGGGAAATGACTACAGACATTTCTATCCATCTGTATACTAACCAACTACCCTGCTCAGGGCCTACAATGACTAAGCAAGCCTACACACATCAGGTAGCCCATGCTCCAGCAGCAAACCACAATGAAACACTACACACATATGTGGCTTCTGAAGGGTAACCACCTTAGGCCCGAAAGGACCAATGCATTTACTCACTGCATAGAGTCCCTACAGGCAACTTCCATAGTACAGACTTCAACATTACACTTGAGTGAAAATGAAGAGGCTGGCATGGTGGGGAAAGAAACTGCCTTCCTTGTGAATGTGTACATCTGTGGCCTACCAACTGTAGACTCCTGCCATTTCAGGGGGTGTTCTTTGGTATGTACCTGTACCACAGAACACTCCTTTGGACATATATGTCTATCCTACAGAGATGGCCTCCAACCTACAATGCATTGTACAATTTCTGCAATGTGACCATGCTGCTGACTCACATGTCATGGCCTCCCATGAATCAATTGTGGGACTGTCATTCGTGCAATAAGCCTGTACTGTACAATTAGGACTTGTGTGAAGGTGACAACAGAGCTGTGGGAGTAAGGGATCTGTCATAAGTCAAAGACACACATTGACAATGATGCAAAATACAGATATGGACTACTTCTGGGATGTACCTCAGTACCCAATCCTAATCTAGTTAGTGGACCGAGGCATTCATGGCAAGTTTTGCCACTAGAGAATCATATTGGCCACATGACAGGATCAGCTATTGTACAGGGAATGGGCACAGTGCCACAGTTGCATAGCTACAGTGACTCTCCCACAGCCCGAATTAGGTCCCATACTGGGAGATACAAGTGAGATATAAGTGACGGGCCCTGGACTCTGTAGAGAACCTACATGTCACTCACATTTCCATCACTTCCATGCATGACAGTACATCATGTGACCAAGGGCAGAGTGAGTCAGGATACGGCTTTTAGACATCAGTTTTTGCAGGGCCAGATGTGGATTGAAAGATCTGTGGTACTATACACATTGCTTAATCGATCCTCAAATGACTCATGCAAGATGCATACACAGCTCATGTTGTCATGCATTTACCTGTTGTTCAACATTTGCAACCATCATGAAGAAATGTAAGTCATTGGATGGTAGTGAAGTATCCTTGCCTAGTTATGTGCATCCAACACAAGGAGAATCTACGACCACAAAAAACCCTCACAAAACACAATGTTAATGTACACAACATTTAGTGCTGACCATCAATACCTGCAAAATGTACATCCCCGATGATCCCACACAGACTGCAACAACAGGCCCACAAGAAGTCTAACTGGCACACAGGGTCCCCTTGTTACCTCTGAGGAGGGAATGGATGGTGTGGAACAGAATCAATCAATTGGGCACATGAGGTAATGACCTGCTCCTCTGGTGAGCTGTAGAGGTGTCTATATAGGGGAAAGACCTCATGAACAAGCCTCTCCAGCTCCTCTGGAGAGAAGGGAGGGGCCCTATTACCTGTTGGATGTGGCATGATAGCTCCCAGAGGTGGCACACAGCAGCTCAGGTAGTGGAGGTGTTGCTGGCAGCAGTGTCAGGAGTAAAGTGAATGAAATTGCACAACATGGTGGTCACGTCCACCATGTATGCGGTAATCTCCGCCGACAGACACAGCCATTGGGCTGCGACTGCCATAGGCAACAACGTTAACCACGATTGGAACCACCCAGACAACGTCCGCTGGCGGTCATGGGCTGTCCCTAATGTCCAGTGGAGTAGGTCAGTCATCCACCATTTTGGCAGCCTGAAATACTGTATTTGTCTTTGTAAACTGCATCACGCCTACAATATATGTGTTGTAGCATCACAAACATCCTTATTCTGTCTTGTCATGTAGGTTTTTCTACACAACCAGCAGTGTAGTGTGTTGCAGGGCACAGATGGCATTTCACAGCGGTGCAGCAGGGTCCACCACATCCAATGGTCTTTTTGGTGGTCGGAAAATACAGTCACATTTTGAGGGGCAATTGTTTAACAGATAATTGAGTTTCATCCAAATCCATGTTGTGGACACGTGTGTATACAACCATGTGGGGTCACATGTGACCCTTGTGTAGTTGCTAGATGGGATGTGTACTGGGTGTCATGTCTTTCATGTCAGAAATGCTTTGTCACATGATATTATTGGCAAGCATCATGTATGTTGCTGTGGACACACTGACTAATGTTAGAAATCATGTCTTGTCACCCATAGGTACCCTGGGAGAGGAAGGATGCAACAACCTCCTGTCTGCCATCCACTGCCAGACTTTCAGATCATGGAGCAACGGCATATAATTAAGTTATACTGCCAGGATGGGCAAACAATAGTGGACCTATGCTGTTAGTTGGAGCCGGACCTGATGGCAGTTATTAGTAAACAAACCTGCATACCACCCATTGTACAAGTCATGTCAATATTGCACTTTCTGGCAACAGGGTCCTTCCAACATACAGTGGCCCTATCTGCTGGTATGTCCCAACCTATGTTCAGTCTGGTGTTAAAGTATTTTCTCTCAGCAATGGTGAAATACATTAACAGCCATATCAAGTTCCCCCAATGTGGGGATTTAGCCAATGTGAAGGCTGAATTTTATGGTTTTGCCCCCATCCCACATGTGGTAGAGGCCAATGATGGCACAAATGTTGGTTTTGTGCCACCACAGGCCACTGAACAAGTCTACCGCAACAAAAGAACTTCCATTTCATCGAGGTGCAAGTTGTCTGGCGGATCTCTACACCTCACGTGTGTCCCCTTTATCCATCATCAGTACATGATTCCTTCATAAGGCGGAACAGCATCATACCCCAGCTGATGTCACAACTGCACCCAGAGAGGGCCTGAATGGTTGGTAAGTCACATCTGTCCTGAATGTGTGTGAGCAACGTCAGGTGCTACAATCATGACGTGAAGGACTTATTGATTGGTTCTCTTATGTCCCATTCCTTAACAGGAGATTCAGCATATCCAAACTGTCATTGGTTGTTGACGCCAATGAGAAATCCAACTATGCCAGGGGAAGTCTGCTTCAATGACGTTCATGGAAGAACACAGAGGCCAGTGGAGTGGGCTTTTGGGCTCCTGGAGGCCATATTAAGGTGTCTGGACAGGACTGTTGGAGCCCTCCTCTACTCACCTGGGAAAGTGTGTCAGATCACTGTGGCATGCTGCATGCTCCAGCAATAAGCAGCCAAATTCTTCTTGATGAGATAGCTTTTGACACATCCACACCTTGATGATGTTGCTTTATTTGTGTCCATTTTCTTGTAATGTACTTTGTTTTCCAGATGCTTACTATATGACTTGTGTCCAATGTATGGTTTCCAGACAATACTCCTTGTTTTGCTCATTGTATGGGTACCTCCACCATGAAATCTTCATGTAGGCATTTCAGAGTTGTGACATTGGCAGGTATATGATGCTGTTCGGTCATACGAACTGGCCATGGATTGTTCCAGGTAATGTAGGTCACAGAGTTTGGGGATATGACACCTGTGCCAAGACAGCTTGCACAATGTTTGAATGGAAGGTCAGAAGTGCCCATTGGACTTGTTTTGTGTGCTGTAGTGGCCAATACTCCTTGTTTTGCTCATTGTATGGGTACCTCCACCATGAAATCTTCATGTAGGCATTTCAGAGTTGTGACATTGGCAGGTATATGATGCTGTTCTGTCATACGAACTGGCCATGGATTGTTCCAGGTAATGTAGGTCACAGAGTTTGGGGATATGACACCTGTGCCAAGACAGCTTGCACAATGTTTGAATGGAAGGTCAGAAGTGCCCATTGGACTTGTTTTGTGTGCTGTAGTGGCCAATACTCCTTGTTTTGCTCATTGTATGGGTACCTCCACCATGAAATCTTCATGTAGGCATTTCAGAGTTGTGACATTGGCAGATATATGATGCTGTTCTGTCATACGAAGTGGCAATGGATTGTTCCAGGTAATGTAGGTCACAGAGTTTGGGGATATGACACCTGTGCCAAGACAGCTTGCACAATGTTTGAATGGAAGGTCAGAAGTGCCCATTGGACTTGTTTTGTGTGCTGTAGTGGCCCTGGTGCATCATGTGTGTCATCAAGTGGGCATGAAATATGTAGTTCTAGCTTACAACCAAGTAATTTTTCCTTCACATTGGCTAAACACTCTTTTTGTCTGACCTGTATCTAGCTGTAGATGTGTTTCACCATTGTAGGCCACAGTGCCTGTGCCACAACACTGACGTATGTTTGTGTCATACCACCAGATGCATAGGCATAGAATTATGATGGCCCTCAGGGACTGTTATATTGCCATCTGTCTGTATATTTGGATTATGTGATGTTGATTACTTTGGTGTGATATGTGATTAGGGTCAAGCTGCTGACATAAACCACATCAGTGTTTGCCTATTCTGCTAGACAATGTCTGACAAATCTCTTTCTACCGTGGTCTGGCAGTCTGTACCTGTCAACATGTTCATTTACTCAGCATGGGTCAATCATTTTTGATTCCCAATAGTCCTGACAGATTGACAGCCTATGTGCTGCACATTGCAATACATTTTTTGTTTGAGCAGACACGTGTATGTATGTGTTTGTGTGAGAGGGTTTTAATCCTGAGCTAGACACTATGTACACGCAACATATCCCATCTTGGACAAGTAGCTTAGATCATCATCATATGGTTCACATGGTCTGACATATCTACATGGCTAAATATGAAAACAAACTCAGCAGACAATGAGTCAGTGATAGGAGATTTGATTGTGAAGCTATGACTAACAGAAAATATACGTGACATGAATAAACCCAAAAAAATATGTGAAGGGGTCAGTCATGGTGAATGAAATCATTGGAGTATATGCCACACCATTGGAAGTCCAGGGTGCAGGAAATAGAATTTGGTTCAATATCAGTCCACAAAGTAAATGTGTAACACACAAAAGAGGTCCTTAAGGAAGAGGGTTATTGCAGGCAGCGGGGGGTGTCTTGCCATCAACACTCCTGGATTCTTTGCTAGATGTCCTGCTGCGGTAGGATTAGCTGTACAGAGGCAGGGGTGTCTGTGGCTAGTTGTTCCTCTGGCAGGGCCTCCGTTCCTGTGGCTGCAGCCGATGTGTGTATGACCCTCAATACCCCTGTTAGGGAGGCCACATTGTTATTGTGGGCCTTCATCTGTTCCCGCATGTCCGGATGCATGTCCCTCTGTAGCTGCTTGATTTCCCTGAGTTTGGTCAACACCTGGCCCATCATGCCTTGGAACTCCTGAAAGACCCCCATGACGTGGCTGATGGTGACCTGGCCAAGAGCAGCCCCAGTATCCTCACCCTGCCGGCCCACAGCATCCCTCCCACACACCCTACCCCCATGGACCTGTGCCCTTGCCACAGGGTGCCCCTCCAACTTGTTTCAGGACCATCATTGTCCAAAGTGTTGCTCTGCACCTCAGGATCTAGGACTCGGGGGCACAAGATGGTAGACACTGTGCTTGAGACACAGTTTGGGCGGCAAATGGTTGCCTGTTATGTTGAGGGAACAGGGCCGGGAGGTGACCTTGTAGAAACAGTGAGACTCACTGTTGCTTTCTGACCAGGTTTTCCAGATGGGCCAGAAACCTCCTCCATGTCCAGATGTCCAGGAGTGTTGTCATTACTGAGGGCTTCATCCAGGAGGGTAGTGGCAGTCTGTTCTGTGGCCTCTGTGTGCCCAGCTGCAGATCCACCTACCATCAATGGTTTCAAGTTACAGTAAGCAGAGAGCTTGTACAAAGTTAAGTTGTAGTTAAACCAACTATGGCAAGTAACCATAGTATTTGCTGATTTGACATGACTTGTGTGAAGCTGCTGAGATGTGCAGATCAGTTGCACTTGAAGGATGGCCTGAAAATTACATTTCGCCACCGGTGTATCCAAGTGGATGGGCAAGATATGGCTTTGACCACGTGGAGGCTTAGTTGAGTGTAATATAGGCAGACCCAGCACCTGACTGCATATGTGACTCGAGTCATCATGTTATGTTATGTTATGTTACAATTGCTTATATAGCACCTAAATTGCCCAGAGGCCTCGTAGCGCTTATACTGCAACACAGACTTATCACTGTTCATATTCGTATAGGAATTAAGCTTTAAATAGCCAGGTTTTTAAGGCCTTCCTGAAAGGAATCTCTTGTGAATTTAATCTAATATTAAGAGGAAGGCTATTCCAGAGTATAGCACCTTGATATGACAAAGACCTTCCTCCCCATCTTGCTTTCTTCACTGTTGGAACTCTGACCAGCATAGCTGAGGAGGATCTGAGAGGTCTGGCTGGAATGTAAGCAGAAGCCAGTGTTTTGAGCATTTCAGGGCCATGATTGAATACAGCTCTATGAATGTGGCATAAAGCCTTAAATTGAATCCTTTTATCTACTGGGAGCCAATGTAAGGAAGAAATTCCGGCCCGTATGGATTGTTGCTTAGGTGTATTTAGAAGCAAACGTGCAGCTGCGTTTTGCACCCTCTGTAATCTTTGTATCACATATCTTGGTGATCCTACAAACAGGGCATTGCCATAGTCAAGACGAGAACCTATCAGTGCCTGAATAACCAGTCTCCTGGCAAGTAAAGGCAGTATTGTTAAAACCTTCCTCAGAGTCCTAAGCAGAGCAAAGGAGGTTCCAGCTACTCTATTAGCGTGTTGTGACATTGAAAGGTGGGGGTCCAGCCATACCCCAAGACTTTTAATAAGACAATTAGGGGGCGGGAGAGTGGGAACTCCTATTGATATGCTAGGATTGACTAAGGAAGTTTTTGTTTGCCCAAAGAACATGACCTCAGTTTTTCATCATTGAGCTTCAATTTACTTCCTGACATCCATGCAGCAACTGCTTTCAGACAAGGACCCAGTGCTGTCCCCATATCCGGTTGAGTATTGGAGAGGGAAACAATAAGTTGAGTATCATCTGCATAGGACACCAGGTTCAGTCCAAATGGCTCAACAATCTCTGCTAATGGCCGCATGTAGATATTAAAGAGTAGCGGGCTCAGGGCAGACCCCTGTGGAACTCTACAGCTGCTGAAAGTACGCCTAGAAGTGCACGATCTATCCAGTACCTGAAAGGACCTTCCATGGATAAACGATGGAATCCACTCTGAGGCTACTCCAGAGATTCCACTTCCTCGCAATCTATCTTAAAGGATATTCAGGTCGACCGTATCGAAGGCCGCACTCAGATCTAGGAGGATGATAGCGGTTTCAATTCCTTTATCCATCCTCTTTTTTGCTTCTTCTGTGATCGCAATCAGTGCGGTTTCAGTCCCATGCAATGGCCTAAAATCCATCTGGGTGGGATGTAAAGGCTTTTTTTCTTCCAGAAGAGTAGATAACTGAGTATGTACATACTTCTCTGCAAGTTTAGCCATTATAGGTAACAGTGAAATCAGTCTGTAGTTAGTCAATAACTTAGAATCCAAATTAGTTTTTTTTAGGAGAGGTTTAACAATGGCCTGTTTCCAGGGGTCTGGTACAGTTCCAGAAGATGGCAAAGTATTAATAAGATTTGTGATTACCAGACCTAACACTGGTATTCCCATAGAGAGAATCGGAGGGGGAGCCGGATCCAGCGGAGAGCCTGATTTAGTTGAGCCCTGTAATTTAGTAACTCTATCCAAACCAATAGGAATAAAGTTTGTTAAAATAATCTCTTCTCTAACCTCCTGGTCCATCACCACATGATCTCTAGTTAGAGTGTTAGGGAAGGATACATAAATATCCTGAATTTTACTTTGAAAAAAAATTGCCAGATCCTCCACATGTTGCTGCGGGGAATCCATAATTTCTGGCTCCTCAATTGGATGAATAAGATCTTTTAAGGCATTAAAAATCTCCTTAGGAGAGTTAGTTGCTGCTTCAATTTTACCAGAATAATATGTAGCGTGTACATTTTTAATTTCTGAATGATAGGCTCGAATCATATTCTTATATTCCTTTTTCAAGGAATCATCTTGGGTATGCCTCCATTTCCTCTCTTGCTTCCTACATTCTCTTTTCATCTCAAGTAGACTTGAGGTAAACCATGGAGATGACTTCTTTCATGTGCACAGTGCCTGGCCAATGTGTGTGCTGCCAATCTGGTGATGCATCTTGAGACCTTAGGAATACTTCTTGCACGCACTGGGTAAGCTGTCCTTCCTGTCCTCAATAGTTTCCTCTTGGATTAGCAAGTCCAGATGAAGCTAGGTAGACAGACATGTCTCTGATTTGAGTATAACCTGTGCTTGCTCTCTCCCAGGTGAGTACACTTCATTTGTGAGTTGTCAAACAGGGGTTTTTGGACCGAGGACACTGTGCTGGTGGTTAGAGTTGCTGAAACAGTGCCTCCTGGGAGTTGCAATCAGGTCACTCCCTTTACTACATACACTAGACCAATGTTATCCCCCCAGTTGAGTACATTTCTTTTGAGAGTTGACCAACAGATGTGTGGGGTATGTGGCCACTGTGCTGGTGGTTGGAGTAACAGAAACAGGGCCTGCTGGGAGTTGTAGTCTGATCACTCTCACTACTCCTCAATACTTGACAACTGTTTTGTTTTACATATATGTATGCAGGCTACATTTATGTTTGTGCATACATTGTTATTTTGGGACATGCCATGGATCCGGGAATGTGTTTTTGATATTGTGAGATTTTCAGGCCCCATTTGAACATATAGCATGTGATGGGCCTTGGTAACTGTGATGTTGGGTCCAATGATATCCATTGAGAGTGTTTGAACTTAGATACTCTGGGTGGGTATTGAATGTTGGTGAGGTACATGAATAAGACGGTGGGGAAAGCTGAGCTGTGAACATGAATGACAGTTCATTTGTGTGACATTTTTTGTGTTGTGACTTACGAGACTGTACTCCCCCATGTATTCCTGTCAAGCCCTCAGGATGCAGGATGGCCAAGACCTTCTCCCCCCAATGCCAGTCTTCTTGGCCTGCAGCTGGTGCCTGGAGACTAGGGAACCGGCCTTGCTCCTGAGGTCGTTCCACCTCTTCCTAATGTCCTTCTTTGTGCGCTGGGTGGTGCCTACAGCATTCACTCGGTCGACGATCCTGTCCCACATTTCCATTTTCCTACTGAGAGCAGTATGCTGGACTTGTGCGCCAAACAATTGTGGCTCTACTCTTATGATTTCATCCACCATGACTCTTAACTCATCTTCGGAAAAAGAGGGATTGTTGGAGCGTAACATGGTGGAAAAAAAACACTAATGAGGGTGACAGGGACTTTTTAACAGGGGAAGTCCAATAGGGTGTGAATGGATAAAAGTGTGTGCAGGGTGTTCATTGGGATGGTGAAAAAAGGAGTGCCTAATCTCTATACTCGATGGATTTTAGTTGCTCTGGCTTCTTTGTCTTGCTGTGTAAGTGCAAAGGATTGTGATCTGTGAAGGGTTGTGTTTTATAGTGTGCTTTGCAGGTGTGTCCATTTGGCCAATGTGTGTCAGTTGTGTGTTTTTTAACCCCATCGCTGCCAGGCCTTTTCCCCCTCCTGTGCCAGGCCTTTTTTTGCCTATTTGGGGCAGTTCGCGCTTAGGCCCTCATAACTTTTTGTCCACATAAGCTAACCAAGCCAAATTTGCGTCCTTTTTTTCCAACATCCTAGGGATTCTAGAGGTACCCAGACTTTGTGGGTTCCCTTGAAGGAGGCCAAGAAATTGGCCAAAATACAGTGAAAATTTCGTTTTTTTCAAAAAAATTGGAAAAAGTGGCTGCAGAAAAAGGCTTGTGGTTTTTCCCCTGAAAATGGCATCAACAAAGGGTTTGCGGTGCTAAACTCAGCAGCTTCCCAGCTTTCAGGAACAGGCAGACTTGAATCAGAAAACCCAATTTTTCAACACAATTTTGGCATTTTACTGGGACATACCCCATTGTTGCAGTTTTTTGTGCTTTCAGCCTCCTTCCAGTCAGTGACAGAAATGGGCATGAAACCAATGCTGGATCCCAAAAACCTAAACATTTCTGAAAAGTAGACAACATTCTGAATTCAGCAAGGGGTCATTTGTGTAGATCCTACAAGGGTTTCCTACAGAAAATAACAATTGAAAAAGAAAAATATTGAAATTGAGGTGAAAAAAACATAAATGTTTCTCTACGTTTTACTCTGTAACTTTTCCCTGCAATGTCAGATTATCGAAAGCAATATACCGTTACGTCTGCTGGACTCCTCTGGTTGCGGGGATACATAGGGCTTGTAGGTTCATCAAGAACCCAAGGAACCCAGAGCCAATAAATGAGCTGCACCCTGACGTGCGTTTTCATTCTATACCGGGTATAAAACAATTCATTTGCTGAAATATACAGAGTAAAAAATTGCTATCAAGAAAACCTTTCTATTTCCAAAAAGGGCACAAGATAAGGTGTTGAGGAGCAGTGGTTATTTGCACATATCTGAATTCCGGGGTGACCAAACTAGCATGTGAATTACAGGGCATTTCTCAAATAGATGTCTTTTTTACACACTCTCCTATATTTGGAAGGAAAAAATGTAGAGAAAGACAAGGGGCAATAGCACTTGTTTTGCTAATCTATGTTCCCCCAAGTCTCCCGATAAAAATGATACCTCACTTGTGTGGGTAGGCCTAGCGCCCGCGACAGGAAACGCCCCAAAGCGCAACGTGGACACATCCTAAATTTTGGGAAAAAACAGAGGTGTTTTTTGCGAAGTGCCTACCTGTAGATTTTGGCCTCTAGCTCAGCCGGCACCTAGGGAAACCTACCAAACCTGTGCATTTCTGAAAACTAGAGACCTAGGGGAATCCAAGGAGGGGTGACTTGCAGGGCTCGGACCAGGTTCTGTTACCCAGAATCCTTTGCAAACCTCAAAATTTGGCTAAAAAAACACATGTCCCTCACATTTCTGTGGCAGAAAGTTCTGGAATCTGAGAGGAGCTACAAATTTCCTTCCACCCAGCGTTCCCCCAAGTCTCCCGATAAAAATGATACCTCACTTGCGTGGGTAGGCCTAGCGCCGGCGACAGGAAACACCCCAAAGCGCAACGTGGACACATCCTAAATTTTGGGAAAAAACAGAGGTGTTTTTTGCGAAGTGCCTACCTGTAGATTTTGGCCTCTAGCTCAGCCGGCACCTAGGGAAACCTACCAAACCTGTGCATTTCTGAAAACTAGAGACCTAGGGGAATCCAAGGAGGGGTGACTTGCGGGGCTCGGACCAGGTTCTGTTACCCAGAATCCTTTGCAAACCTCAAAATTTGGCTAAAAAAACACACGTCCCTCACATTTCTGTGGCAGAAAGTTCTGGAATCTGAGAGGAGCTACAAATTTCCTTCCACCCAGCGTTCCCCCAAGTCTCCCGATAAAAATGATACCTCACTTGCGTGGGTAGGCCTAGCGCCGGCGACAGGAAACAGCCCAAAGCGCAACGTGGACACATCCTAAATTTTGGGAAAAAACAGAGGTGTTTTTTGCGAAGTGCATACCTGTAGATTTTGGCCTCTAGCTCAGCCGGCACCTAGGGAAACCTACCAAACCTGTGCATTTCTGAAAACTAGAGACCTAGGGGAATCCAAGGAGGGGTGACTTGCGGGGCTCGGACCAGGTTCTGTTACCCAGAATCCTTTGCAAACCTCAAAATTTGGCTAAAAAAACACATGTCCCTCACATTTCTGTGGCAGAAAGTTCTGGAATCTGAGAGGAGCTACGAATTTCCTTCCACCCAGCGTTCCCCCAAGTCTCCCGATAAAAATGATACCTCACTTGCGTGGGTAGGCCTAGCGCCGGCGACAGGAAACACCCCAAAGCGCAACGTGGACACATCCTAAATTTTGGGAAAAAACAGAGGTGTTTTTTGCGAAGTGCCTACCTGTAGATTTTGGCCTCTAGCTCAGCCGGCACCTAGGGAAACCTACCAAACCTGTGCATTTCTGAAAACTAGAGACCTAGGGGAATCCAAGGAGGGGTGACTTGCGGGGCTCGGACCAGGTTCTGTTTCCCAGAATCCTTTGCAAACCTCAAAATGTGGCTAAAAAAACACATGTCCCTCACATTTCTGTTGCAGAAAGTTCTGGAATCTTAGAGGAGCCACAAATTTCCTTCCACCCAGCGTTCCCCCAAGTGTCCCGATAAAAATGATACCTCACTTGCGTGGGTAGGCCTAGCGCCGGCGACAGGAAACACCCCAAAGCGCAACGTGGACACATCCTAAATTTTGGGAAAAAACAGAGGTGTTTTTTGCGAAGTGCCTACCTGTAGATTTTGGCCTCTAGCTCAGCCGGCACGTAGGGAAACCTACCAAACCTGTGCATTTCTGAAAACTAGAGACCTAGGGGAATCCAAGGAGGGGTGTCTTGCGGGGCTCAGACCAGGTTCTGTTACCCAGAATCCTTTGCAAACCTCAAAATTTGGCTAAAAAAACACATGTCCCTCACATTTCTGTGGCAGAAAGTTCTGGAATCTGAGAGGAGCTACAAATTTCCTTCCACCCAGTGTTCCCCCAAGTCTCCCGATAAAAATGATACCTCACTTGCGTGGGTAGGCCTAGCGCCGGCGACAGGAAACACCCCAAAGCGCAACGTGGACACATCCTAAATTTTGGGAAAAAACAGAGGTGTTTTTTGCGATGTGCCTACCTGTAGATTTTGGCCTCTAGCTCAGCCGGCACCTAGGGAAACCTACCAAACCTGTGCATTTCTGAAAACTAGAGACCTAGGGGAATCCAAGGAGGGCTCACTTGCGGGGCTCGGACCAGGTTCTGTTACCCGGAATCCTTTGCAAACCTCAAAATTTGGCTAAAAAAACACATGTCCCTCACATTTCTGTGGCAGAAAGTTCTGGAATCTGAGAGGAGCCACAAATTTCCTTCCACCCAGCGTTCCCCAAGTCTCCCGATAAAAATGATACCTCACTTGCGTGGGTAGGCCTAGCGCCGGCGACAGGAAACACCCCAAAGCGCAACGTGGACACATCCTAAATTTTGGGAAAAAACAGAGGTGTTTTTTGCGAAGTGCCTACCTGTAGATTTTGGCCTCTAGCTCAGCCGGCACCTAGGGAAACCTACCAAACCTGTGCATTTCTGAAAACTAGAGACCTAGGGGAATCCAAGGAGGGGTGACTTGCAGGGCTCGGACCAGGTTCTGTTACCCAGAATCCTTTGCAAACCACAAAATTTGGCTAAAAAAACACATGTTCCTCACATTTCTGTGGCAGAAAGTTCTGGAATCTGAGAGGAGCCACAAATTTCCTTCCACCCAGCGTTTTCCCAAGTCTCCCGATAAAAATGATACCTCACTTGTGTGGGTAGGGCTAGCGCCCACGAAAGGAAAGGGCCCAAAACACAACGTGGACACATCACATTTTTTTATAAAAAGCAGTGCCTACCTGTGGATTTTGGCCTGTAGCTCAGCCGGCACCTGAGGAAACCTAGCAAACCAGTGCATTTTTGAAAACTAGAAACCCAGGGGAACCCAAGATGGGGTGACTTGCGGGGCTCTGACCAGGTTATGTTACCCAGAATCCTTTGCAAACATCAAAATTTGGCCCAAAAAACACTTTTTCCTCTCATTTCGGTGACAGAAAGTTCTGGAATCTGAGAGGAGCCACAAATTTCCTTCCAGCCAGCGTTCCCCTAAGTCTCTCGATAAAAATGGTACCTCACTTCTGTGGGTAGGCCTAGCGCCCACAAAAGGAAATGGCCCAAAACACAACGTGGACACAACATATTTTTTCACTGAAAACAGAGGTGTTTTTTGCAAGGTGCCTACCTGTGGTGTTTGACCTGTAGCTCAGCCGGCCCCAGGGGGGGGGCAGAAATGGCCTAAAATAAATTTGCCCCCCAACCCCCACCCCTCCCCCCGGGAGCGACCCTTGCCTACGGGGTCGCTCCCCCTGCGTGACATTGGCGCCAAAAAACAAATCCCCGGTGCCTAGTGGTTTCTGCCCCCAAGGGGGCAGATTGACCTAAAATCAGCCAATCTGCCCCCAAGGGGGGCGGAAATGGCCTAAATACAATTTGCCCCCCAGGGGAGCGACCCTTGCCTGATGGGTCGCTCCCCATCTCGAAAAAAACAAACAAACAAAAAAAAAAACACAACAAAAAAAATTGCCCTGGTGCCCTGAGGGTTCTGCCCCCCCCTGGGGGCAGTTCGGCCTAATAATAGGCCGATCTGCCCCCAGGGGGGGCAGAAATGGCCTAAAATAAATTTCCCCCCCCCGGGAGCGACCCTTGCCTACGGGGTCGCTCCCCCTGCGTGACATTGGCGCCAAAAAACAAATCCCCGGTGCCTAGTGGTTTCTGCCCCCTTGGGGGCAGATTGACCTAAAATTGGCCAATCTGCCCCCAGGGGGTAGAAATGGTCTAAATACAATTTGCCCCCCCAGGGGAGCGACCCTTGCCTGATGGGTCGCTCCCCATCTAAAAAAAAAGAAACAACAACAAAAAAAAAACACAAAAAAAAAAATTGCCCTGGCGCCTAGAGGGTTCCGCCCCCCCCTTGGGGCAGTTCGGCCTAATAATAGGCCGATCTGTCCCCCAGGGGGGCAGAAATGGCCTAAAATAAATTTACCCCCTCAACCCCCACCCCCCCCACCCCCCGGGAGTGACCCTTGCCTGCGGGGTCGCTCCCCCTGCGTGACATTGGCGCCAAAAAACAAATCCCCGGTGCCTAGCGGTTTCTGCCCCCTTGGGGGCAGATTGACCTAAAATCAGCCAATCTGCCCCCAAGGGGGGCGGAAATGGCCTAAATACAATTTGCCCCCCAGGGGAGCGACCCTTGCCTGATGGGTCGCTCCCCATCTCGAAAAAAACAAAAAAAAAAAAAAAAAAACACAACAACAAAATTTGCCCTGTTGCCCTGAGGGGGGGCAGAAATGGCCTAAAATAAATTTCCCCCCCCCGGGAGCGACCCTTGCCTACGGGGTCGCTCCCCCTGCGTGACATTGGCGCCAAAAAACAAATCCCCGGTGCCTAGTGGTTTCTGCCCCCTTGGGGGCAGACTGACCTAAAATCTGCCAATCTGCACCCAAGGGGGGCAGAAATGGCCTCAATACAATTTGCTCCCCAGGGGAGCGACCCTTGCCTGATGGGTCGCTCCCCATCTCGAAAAAAACAAAAAAACAAAAAAACAAAAACACAACAAACAAAAAAATTTGCCCTGAGGGTTCTGCCCCCCCCCGGGGGCAGTTCAGCCTAGTAATAGGCCGATCTGCCCCCAGGGGGGGAAGAAATGGCCTAAAATAAATTTGTCCCCCCCCCGGCCCCACCACCCCCCGGAAGCGACCCTTGCCTACGGGGTCGCTCCCCCTGCGTGACATTGGCGCCAAAAAACAAATCCCCGGTGCCTAGTGGTTTCTGCCCCCTTGGGGGCAGATTGACCTAAAATCGGCCAATCTGCCCCCAAGGGGGGCAGAAATGGCCTAAATACAATTTGCCCCCCAGGGGAGCGACCCTTGCCTGATGGGTCGCTCCCCATCTCGAAAAAAACAAACAAACAAAAAAAAAAAACACAACAAAAAAATTTGCCCTGGTGCCCTGAGGGTTCTGCCCCCCCCTGGGGGCAGTTCGGCCTAATAATAGGCCGATCTACCCCCAGGGGGGGCAGAAATGGCCTAAAATAAATTCCCCCCCCAACCCCCACCCCCTGGGAGCGACCCTTGCCTACGGGGTCGCTCCCCCTGCGTGACATTGGTGCCAAAAAACAAATCCCTGGTGCCTAGTGGTTTCTGCCCCCTTGGGGGCAGATTGACCTAAAATCTGCCAATCTGCACCCAAGGGGGGCAGAAATGGCCTCAATACAATTTGCCCCCCAGGGGAGCGACCCTTGCCTGATGGGTCGCTCCCCATCTCTAAAAAAAGAAACAACAACAAAAAAAAACACACAAAAAAAATTTGCCCTGGCGCCTAGAGGTTTCTGCCCCCCCCTAGGGGCAGATCGGCCTAATAATAGGCCAATCTGCCCCCAGGGGGGGCAGAAATGGCCTAAAATAAATTGCCCTCCCCCCCAGGGAGCGATCCTTGCCTAAGGGGTCGCTCCCTTTGCGTGAAATTCACGCAAAGAAAAAATTCCCTGGTGTCTAGTGGTTTCTACCCCCCTTGGGGGCAGATTGGCCTCATCAAAATAGGCCAATCTGCCCCCAAGGGGGGCAGAAATGGCCAAAATATAATTTTCCCCCAAGGGGAGCGACCCTTGCCTAAGGGGTCGCTCCCCACCAAAAAAAAATAAAATATAACACAAAAAACAAAAAAAAAGGTCCCTGGTGCCTAGAGGTTTCTGCCCCCCCTGGGTGGCAGATCGGCCTAATAGTAGGCCGATCTGCCCCCGGGGGGGCAGAAAAGGCCTTCCCGAAAATATGCCCCCCCTGGGAGCGACCCTTGCCCAAGGGGTCGCTCCCTTTTGTCAATAACAATTAAAAAAATAAAAATCCCTGGTGTCTAGTGGTTTCTACCCCCCTTGGGGGCAGATTGGCCTCATCAAAATAGGCCAATCTGCCCCCAAGGGGGGCAGAAATGGCCAAAATATAATTTTCCCCCAAGGGGAGCGACCCTTGCCTAAGGGGTCGCTCCCCACCAAAAAAAAAAAAAAATGAAAAAAAAAAAAAAAAATGGTCCCTGGTGCCTAGAGGTTTCTGCCCCCAGGGGGGGCAGAAAAGGCCTTCTCAAAAAAATGCCCCCCCTGGGAGCGACCCTTGCCCAAGGGGTCGCTCCCTTTTGTCACTTTCAATTAAAAAAAAAAAATCCCTGGTGTCTAGTGGGGTTTCAAAAGCCGGATTGCAAGCAATCCGGCTTTTGAAACCCTCGGAGGGACTTCAAAGGGAAGGAAATACTTTTCCTTCCCTTTGAAGCCCCTCCGGGCCTCCCAGTGATTGAAAAAGAAATGCTTTTGCATTTCTTTTTCAATCGCGCTGGAAGCAGAGCTTCCAGCGCGACTAGGGAGGCCCCTGTGACACATCAGCGCGCGCGCGTGCGCTGACGTCACAGGGGGGGGTGGGGAGGGGTCGGGGGTGTAAGGGGAAGGTCTTCCCCTTCCATCCCCGACTTGGGGGGGGAGGGGGGTGCACGGGGGGCGCACTAGCGCGCCCCCAAGTTCCCCTGTGCCTAGGACGAGATGATCTCGTCCAAGGCACAGGGGAACTGTAGCCTTGGACGAGATGATCTCGTCCAAGGCACAGAAGGGGTTAATTCATCCAGTGTGCAGCTGTGTGCTACTTGGCTGAGCTCTAACGCCCTGGGCCTGACCGCCATTGACTGACTACCACAAAGGGACAATTACGGCAACTGTGTGCTTGTAATAAGCTTGGTGGTTGGCCACAGTGCTGATGGTGCTGGAGGTCGAACTACCTAAATCCAGGCCGCCGCGCCACGCATGGTCTCCCTATTTTGCTTGTCAGGCAGTGATCCTGCCAGTATGATGTGTAATTGGCGCTCTGGAAGACCGCTGGTGTGGCAGTCTTCTTAGGACTGCCAACATGGCGTTCTGGCGGTCTGACCGCCAAACTCATAATAAGGCCCCTTATTTTTTTAATTTAAGCTTCCAAAAATATGTTTTATTTAATTTAATATATTTTAATTAATGAAAGGTTTAAATCAAAGTTTAGTTAATAGTGCTGTACCATTTAAACTAAAAAGATATAGAAATAATTTACATGATTATTTAACATAAAAATATTTGTACCTATTTTTTTTAGTTAAATAAACTTTTGTACTTTTCGTTATACTTTATCATAGGGAGACTCCAAAGTATGGGAAGTAAATTGAGGGGCCAATTATGAGTTTGGCGGTTGAACTGCCCGAACTCCAATACAGCAGTGGTGAGGCAGCCGTCAAGCCAGAGGCCTCACCACTGTTGCATAGCGATGTTTTCAACAGGCTGACCGACAGAAACAGTGCAGTGTCATTGGCCTCAGCTCACTTACGGAGCCGTGGCTGATGCCGTCACACACAGCATCCTTGGAATGCGTACTGTTTGCCATAGCAGACAGTGCGCATTCCAAGGGTGCCGGCGGGGGGAGCCCTGCATTGCCCATGACATGGTCGTGGACAGTGCAGTGGCCCCCAACTCTGCCTTTCCGAACTCTGCACCGCTGTGGTTGACCATGACTTTCACCGCTGCCACACCTGTCGGGATCTCTGATCCTGGCGAAGGCGACAGTCTCCTAGTGGTCTGACCGTCAGGATTGTAATCTGGGAGTCTCAGGACCGCCAAACTCGGAATGAGGCCCTAAGTATGTCAAACTTTACAACAAAGTCATAAAAATATTTTTATGGGAAATAATAATGTAAATTATTTTAGTATATTTATTTTAAATGTAGAACAAATAAGATAATCCTTCAGCACTATTAACTTAATCTGGTGTGTGTTAAATATTTAATTAATATAAACATAGTAAATTAAATAAAGTTTATTTTTCTGAAGTTTCAGCAAAATCAGCCTTGCTTATGATCAGTTGGCGTCAGTGCAAGTCCCATGATTAGCCACAAGATATTGATATGGTGGGGACCCAATGCCAGCTATTTGTCTCTGTGATAGTACTGGCATATATATGTTAAAACCTTGGGCAATATCTGTACTATCCATAATGTCTTACATAGGTCACATTGTGTGATTGAACACTTCAATTTGGTACCATTCCCAGGGGCCGACAGATGGCTCGTGGAGGGGAGCCACACGCCCTTTGCCCCAAAAAAGATAAAAGTGCACACTCCAGGGCCCTGGTCCACAATGGAGAGCTCAGACTTTTATTGTTCAGAGATGTAGATCCACAAGTCTTACATAGCTCTGAAGTTTAAAAAAACATGTTTTTGGCTCCAGGGAGGACCTAGAGGCTTAGAGGGGAAAGGTATCCCTTCCCCCTATATGATTTTTATAACCTCTTCGTGGGACAGCTGACTGAATTCCTGAGTCCTGAAATGGCTGCCACCTTTGTTGATGAGGTCTCAACCAATCATATCATATCTTTCAATCTGTTAGATTTGTTGATCCTCCAGCCATGAAACATACAAAGATTATTAACCTTATTTTCTCAAAAACTTCTGAATAGAATTACCCCAAATCACAAAAAGGCCACATTTTGGATCAAGAATTAACTTTCTGCTAAATTTGGTTTAATTCTGTCCAGCAATTCAGGCTGTAGCTGTGTCTAAACAACATGGGCAAATCCACTATGGAAGCCCTTTTCTTTTCCTCAGCCCTAGTTGGCGGATCACCCTAAACTTCCCAGGAAGGAGCTTTGTGCAGATTCGTCAAATAGTGCCAAAGTTATTAGCAAACCAAAGAAATCAGTTTCCTATAAAAATGTAGTGCTAACTGCAACTAAATACATAATTTTATTTTAAGTTGCTTTTTAAATTAAACATGCCATTTTTTTTTAATTATGGCCCTCATTACAACCCTGGCGGTCGGTGGTAAAGCGGCAGTAAAACCGGCAACAGGCCAGCGGTAAAAAAAAAATGGAATTATGACCATGGCGGAAACCGCCAACATAGACAGCCACCTTAACACTCCGACCGCCATGGCGGTACAAACAAACAGCATGACGGTCACCACCAACAGACAGGCGGAAGACAATGTACCGCCCACACTATTATGACAGGCCAATCCGCCACTTTTCCGGGGTGGATTCAACGCGAACAAAAACACGGCAGAAACAGGACTTGGAAGGGAAAACTCTCACCTCTACACACCCCACGAGGAACCAGGACGCCATGGAGCCTGAACTCCAAATCCTCCTTGCGATAGTCTTCCTGCTCCTCTACCAGGAGCATGAACGACGGCGGCGACGACCACGGTGAGTACTGCACCTACAACACAGGGGAGGGGGGAGGGAAAAGAGAGTGACACACACACGCAACACGGAACACCCCCACCCCCACCCTCACCCACAACAACATACAAACAAATACATGCTGCAACATTACATTTACACCCCCAGCTCCCCCTGGAAGAACGCAATGACAAAAGGAAATGATTGTAACCATTGTAATCAAGAATAATCCATTAGTCAAAAGTTTATATACACTGTAAACAATTATGTACACCAAGAATTCAAGTCCAGTACTGCACCTATATAGTCCGTGGACCACTGGGCCCAAAATGCATGGGCGAGGCCCACACTCGATACCCGATCGAAACGGAGAGAACACTGCAGGGGCATCAGATCGAAATAAAACAGGCACCTCAGAGGGAACGGAAGGGGAGGCGGGATGGGTGCACGACGCCAGCTCCACAAGGGGGCTCCATGCCCATTGAGGAATGATGGATGAGAAGTAGGGATAAGAAGCAGGGGTGATGGAAGAGAAGCAGGGATGATGGGAGAGAAGCAGGGATGATGGATGAGAAGTAGGGATGATGTATGATGGATGAGAAGCAGGGATGATGGTTGAGAAGTAGAGATGATGGAAGAGAAGCATGGATGAGAAACAGGAATGATGGATGAGAGGTAGGGATGATGAAAGAGAAGCGGGGATGATGGATAAGAAGTAGGGATGATGGATGATAAGTAGGGATGATGTATGATGGATGAGAAGCAGGGATGATGGAAGAGAAGCAGGGATGATGGGTGGGAACTAGGGATGATGTATGATGGATGAGAAACAGGGATGATGGAGGAGAAGTAGGGAAGATAGAAGAGAAGCAGGGATGATGGATGAGAAGTAGGGATGATAGAAGAGAAGCAGGGATGATGGATAAGAAGTGGGGATGATGGATGAGAAGTAGGGCTGATGTATGATGGATGAGAAGTAGGGATGATGGAAGAGAAGCACGGTTGATGGATGAGGAGTAGGGATGATGGAAGAGAAGCAGGGATGATGGATAAGAAGTAGGGATAATGTATGATGGAAGAGAAGCAGGGATGATGGATGAGAAGTAGGGATGATGGAAGAGAAGCAGGGATGATGGATAAGAAGTAGGAATGATGGATGAGAAGTAGGGATGATGTATGGTGGATGAGAAGCAGGGATGATGGAGGAGAAGTAGGGATGATGTATGATGGATGAGATGTAGGGATGATGGAAGAGAAGCAGGGATGATGGATGAGAAGTAGGGATGATGGATGATGGATGAGAAGTAGGGATGATGGATGAGAAGTAGGGATGATGTATGATGGATGAGAAATAGGGATGATGGAAGAGAAGCACGGTTGATGGATGAGGAGTAGGGATGATGGAAGAGAAGCAGAGATGATGGATGAGAAGTAGGGATAAGGTATGATAGATGAGAAGTAGGGATGATGGAAGAGAAGCAGGGATGATGGATAAGAAGTAAGAATGATGGATGAGAAGTAGGGATGATGTATGGTGGATGAGACGTAGGGATGATTGAAGAGAAGCAGGGATGATGGATAAGAAGTAGGGATGATGTATGATGGATGAGAAGCAGGGATGATGGATGAGAAGTATGGATGATGTATGATGGATGAGAAGTAGGGATGATGGAAGAGAAGCAGGGATGATGGATGAGAAGTGGGGATGATGTATGATGGATAAGAAGTAGGGATGATGGATGAGAAGTAGGGATGATGTATGATGTATGAGAAGTAGGAATGATGGAAGAGAAGTAGGGATGATAGAAGAGAAACAGGGATGGTGGATGAGAAGTAGGGATGATGTTTGATGGAGGAGAAGTAGGGATGATGGATGAGAAGTAGGGATGGGGAGTGAGGAATGAGGATGTCCTAAAATGGATGCTGTATCTATTAGTCTTTTAGACTATCACAAACTGTGAGGTGGACCGACCTGTCAATTAAGATTATGGAGAATGAGTTCTGAGCTTTGCATCCCTGAAAGAGACACTAGCCCATTGGCATGTAGGGCACAGCAGCACCTGAACACACACCCCTCCTGATGAGGAGTTCCTTTTAGCAGGCCCAGGTTTCCAGGAATGTAGCATTGGCCCTGGGATCCACCCCTGGGGTAACTCCCTATGGTGCAGATGGACAGGCCCCGCTAATAAATCACTTTGGGCAAAGCGCTATGGCAGCAGCGCCGCTGATCTCCAATCAGTGATTAACGAGCTGTGGAATTTTTTAACTTCGTTTAGCAAGGCTTCTTGGAAAATAATGATTGCTTAAGATCAAGCATTTTTAATGGTTCAAATGTAATTGTTATTCTGTCTGTGCTTTGGGGGGACGTTTTTGTCAATAAATTTGGAAAAGTGAATGACAAATGTAATCTTTTATCGCATTAAGGTCTAGGTCTGTAGAAGACATTCACAGTGTGTAGCAAAGTGTCCAAAAACATGCGAAAAAGACAACACTCGGTGCAGCGTGCCTTTCTAGCACCTGCCCTTGAAATGTATTCTCTCGTCTAGACTACTTCACTGGCTAACTGTCGATTGCCCCCAAGACTAAAGAAAAGCAATTACAAATTGAAACTTGTTTTTCCCCTTTTTAGTAGCTACTAAGTGATACTTTGTCAAGAAACACACCCTGAGACAGTTCTGGATTTAATCAGTATTATGTTACATTCTGGAACTTTTGTTTTTTAACATCCTAAGTAGGGGCTAAAACATCCGACTATTCAAAGTGTTGCTAGGTAGGACTAGCTGGAGTGAGTCACACATGGCATGCGGTCACTGGAAAACTTATTTTCGAATACTGTTACTTCTTGATTTGTATGTAAAACCAAGTCCAAACCAATTTCTTTCATTTCGTGGAAGTGCACTATTTCATTTACATCATGCATGGAAACAAGCATTGAAACAGTCACATTCCCACTCCCACATTCTCTTCCTGGTCTCACCTAACTTCTCCTATCATCCTCCCATTGCATTGTATTCTTCGCACTCCCAATTTCTCTCCATCTTTTGACACCCTGCGCACTCCTCCACACTTTCCTCCATCTCATCCCTTCTCCCCTGACTGCCCTTCTCATTCTCCCCGCTCAGCTTTCTTTTACACAACTTCTAATCACTTCTTCTCGTCCCCATTCCTTCCTTCCTCTTTCCCATTCCATGCTTTTACCCACTTCTCTCCCACATACGACTGTCTCACATCTTCACACTAAACCCCTCTCGTGCTGCCTTACCTCTCACACACCCTCACCTAGCACATCCCCCTGTCCTCCCTAAACACTTGCTTTACTCAACACTTGATTTGCTCAACCTGCTCTTGAGCACTCTTTCCCTCTCAAATCATTTTCTCCCTCTCAAAGACTTCTCCCTTTCACATTCTGTCTCATACTCACTCCAGATTCTCACATGCATTTTGGCACCTTCTCTCTCATTAACACACATATGCACTCTCGCTAATGATAGTGGTGCATCATACACTAGTGCAAGTGTAGAAAGATAATTTGTCAAACATGCACTAGTGAAAAGAAAGCTATGTTCCACAATGCAGCAACTTCGGCTAGAGGCACTTGCAGAGGACACAATAAGCAGGACTTAAATCGTGAATCAATGCATTGAGGATTCCAAGAAGAGATAGAGTCTACAAATCGTGAGAAGCTCCAGAGCTGTGTATTGATTCTTCAATTTCACACCCCTGAGGGGGTGTGGGGGACCCCATCATTTTGACAATCCATAATTTAACAGAACACCCACAATTCAATGAATTGAAGGCAGTGTTAACCCTCAATTTCATGAGGCATCATGTTCACTAGGTAAGGCACTTCCCAGCACATCAGAAATATAAGAAATACAGTCAATCAAGTAAAATGGCCCACTCACTGAGTTCTAGATCAGTTTAAAGCAGTGGTTGCTAACCTTTTGACTTCTGTGGACTCCTGCGGAATAGTGACAGGAATCCGGGAGCCTCAACTGAATCATAATTGGAAACCTGGGACCCACTCTGAGTCCCTGGCCTAAGCAATTTAGATGGTTTGAATTGGAAACAATAAGCAAAAAATAAATAAACAAGCATTCATCAAACAAATAAACAAATTATGAAAGTTTTTATTCAATACACAAGCACATAAACAAAAAGCATTTTTATTTTAATGGGAAGGTTGGACCTTTTCTTAATTGAATTGAGGCCACCCATTCTACACGGGATATTATGTTTGACACACTTGTACTGCTCCCACAAATCAGTCGTAGGATACCAATTTAATTTTTGTCTTCAGATGTATTCACATGTACAGACCTTTTTGACATTTTTGTTTTATATTTTGCTTCATTGTATACTTTATATTTATTACTATGTTAATATCTTTGAATTTTCAAAGCAGTCACAGATCCCCTGAGTGGATGTGGTGGACCTCCAGTGGTCCCCTGACCACATGTTACGAGTCCCTGGTGTAAAAGATTTATTACAAAAATTCAAAAGGGCGGTACAGGATAATTGCCATGAAGACTCTGAACAATAGAGCATTACAGGAACATCCGAAATCAAAACAATTATAAGTCCAAAGTGGACAGCAAAAACAATAGGGAAACAGATTACATCTCTAGTAGCACTGGAAAGATCTTGGGCTCAACATCAAAATAGAGGGTTTTTATACATTAATTTGTCATATGAAATTAGGCAAACTAGGAAATTAGGCAGCATCATTGTGGTATGATGAAGAGGATTACATTCATACGAAATCAAATCACAATCTCATCAAACGTCATATTGCCTTTAGCACCTAAGCTCTATCCCACTACATAATGAATTATTCTGCCTATGCTTTGCCAAAACCATCCAGACATGGTGTAGCAAACTAGATACATGAACAACAGCAAGCTATTATAAATGAATAGGGAAAATGATCTAGCGGAAAGACCTTGAACTGATATTTGCAGTTAGTGACTGAGGCAGGGAAGACTTATCGAGAACAGCATGAACAATACAACTGAAATAAACAATTATGATTCTGCTTGACTTAGTGCTGCAGAAATAATAGTGAAATGTGCAGGAGGAAGACATGAGTGACATCCATTTTGAAAAACATGGCTGCTAGGTCTAAACTGAGGCCCAGTTAACAAGTGTCAGGAAGATGCCTTTCTACACATCATAAGAAACTCATTTCAAAGGCAACAATGCTATGCCAATGTGTATGTGTACATGTATACTCAAATCTGCAACTATATTAGTGATGCACAAAAATACAAATGCATAAAAATCCTCCACACCGCCAAACTCTTGGAATAGGTTTTGGGTGTGTACATACCATCCCAGCCTTGGTGCTGTGTCTATTGAAATTGTTGCGAGCCCAGTGCCTGGAATGTCCTGCTACTCATTTGCTCTGTGCCCTGTTCCTGAAGGGAGCCCTCTACTCCAACTTGTGTAACTACTGAGGTTGTGTGAGTGACAGTGAAGGGGCCGGTACCTGTGCTACCTCTGGAAGTGGAAGTTGGAAGTGGGATTATAGAGGACTGGCATTTTAGTAGAGAATAGAAGTGTGGCTGCCACAGTATGTGACGTGCTGCAAGGGTTTGGGCTAGGGTGACCACCCGTCCGTAAATTTCACGGACTGTCCGTAATTTCGCCCTGCTGTCCGTTGTCCGTGATGAAAGCTTTAACGGACGGCATTTGTCCATAATTTTAGCCTTTTAGCCTTTCACATAAAGGGCAACGGCAACGGAGGCAGGGCAAAATTAGGGGCAGAGGAGTTTCCCCAGCTGGGCTGGAAGGCAGGGGGTCTCCTGTGCTCTAAGGGAGGGAGGGGCAGACAGATAAGAAAAGGCCTTCTTGCCAGGGGGTCTCCTTCCCTAAAGACATGCAAATGTGGGCAACTGGTAAATCTGCAAATACAAAGGGGCTTGAAAACCTGCATTGACTTTACTAAAAGGAGTCACTTGAAGTTTTCTGGTGGCAAAGATATTTTTTTCAGAGAGGTATTTTAATGGTGTTCCAAGGTGAGCTCTGGAGTGTGTGGTTTTAATGGAGTGTTATACATTTTTTTATCACTAGGTATAAACTGTATATTATTCAAATCTGTATTTGAGAAGCATTTTTTTTTTATTTAACCGAAATGTATTTGCGCATTTTGTAGCAGCCTTTATTATGATGTAATTGTATTTTTCACAGTTCTTTCAGGTACCTCGGTACCTCATAGTACTAACAAACATTGGCAAAGCCAATAGGTCTCATCTACGAAAGAGTTAAGCCATGTTATACACCAGAGTAGCTGCTGTTCAGCATGGCTTAAAGCTAGTGGCATAGTGGTGTGGAGTGGAGTAGAGTAGCATAGGAGCAGTGGTGTAGAGCCCAGAGGTGCAAAGTACAGTGCAGTGGGGTACAGTGCAGTTGTTTAGAGTGCGTTAGCGTAGAGTGCAGTGGTTTAGAGTGCAGTGGCATGGAGTGGCATGGGACAGAGTAGAGTGGCATAGAGTGCAGTGGAGTAGAGTGGCATACAATAGAGTAGCAGAGAGAGCAGTAGTGTAGAGTGGTGCAGTGGCATAGATTGCAGAGTAGACTCACATTGCAGGGAGTGCAGTGGTGTAGTGTAGAGTGGTGCAGAGTAGGGCAAAGTGCTGTGGAGTGATGCAGAGTAGAGTGGCATAGAGTGCAGTGGCATAGAATGCAGTAGTACATATTACATTGGTGTATAGTATGGTGGTGGAGAGTGCAACACTGCACAGTAGAGTGTCAGTGCAGTGATGTAGAGTGGAGTAGAGTGGCAAAGAGCAGTGGCGTAGAGTACAGTGGTACAGAGTAGAGGGCAGTGGCGTACAGTGCAGTTGTTTAGAGTGCATTGGCGCAGAGTGCAGTGGCATAGAGTGGCATGGGGTAGAGTTACATAGAGTGCAGTGGAGTACAGTGGCATACAATAGAGTAGCAGAGAGTGCAGTAATGCAGAGTGGTGCAGTGTCATAGAGTGCAGAGTAGACTCATGTGGTGTAGAGTGGTGCAGAGTGGAGTATTGTAGAGTTGAGTATAGTGCCTAGAGTGCAGTGGCATAGAGTAGAGTGGTGTAGAGTGCAGAGTTGCAGAGTAGAGTGTCAGTGCAGTGGTGTAGAGTGGTACAGAGAACAGTGGCATAGAGTACAGTGGTGCAGAGTAAAGGGCAGTGCAGTTGTTTAAAGTGCACTGGTGTAGAGTGCAGTTGCATAGAGTGGCATTGGGCAGAGTAGAGTGGCATAGAATGCAGTGGAATAGAGTATATTGGTGCAAAATGCAGTAGTACATGGCAGAGTGGTGTAGAGTATAGCGGCGGCCAGAGCAGTGTTGCAGAGTGTCAGCAGAGTGAACTAGAGTGCAGTGGTCAGAGTGGTATAGAGTACAGTGGCGTAGAATAGATTGTTTCAGAGTAGAGAGCAGTTGCATAGAGTGGAGAGGTGCAGGGTAGAGTGCAGTGGCATAGAATGCAGTGGCACAGAGTGCAGTGGCATAAAGTAGATTATTTCACAGTAGAGTGAGGTGGCTTAGAGTGGAGAAGTGCAGGTTAGAGTGGAGTTGCATAAAGTGGCATAGAGTGTGATGGCATAGAGTAAAGTAGTGTAGAGTGCCGTGGCATAGAGTGCAGAGGTGCAGAGTAGATTAGAATGATGTACAGTGTATTGATGTAGAGTGCAGGGGCATAGAGTTGAGTGTTACATAGTAAAGTGCATTAGCATAGAGTGTATTAGCTTAGAGTGCAGTGGCGTACAGTGCAGCGTTGCAGAGTGGCAGAGAGTGGAGTTGTGCGGATTAGATTGGTGTTGCCTAGACTGGAGTGGTATGGTGTGCAGACGAGCAGAGCTCAGTGGTGTAGACAGGCGCAAAGTGCAGTGGCTTAGAGTAGAGTAGAACAGAGTAGAGTAGAGAGGCATAGTGTGAAGTAGCATAGAGAGCAGTGGCATAATGTGAAGTGGTTCCGAATGGAGAAGAGAACAGTGGCATGGAGTGGCGTAAAGTGGAGAGATACAGAGTAGGGTGAAATTCTGATATATTCTGAAGTCTATTTAAATGTTGTCATGTGATAGAAAAAACTCTTTCCTAACCCCAGTATCCAGGAAGATTGTTGCATAAATCCTCTCACTTTGAAGTCAGAGAAAGGAAAGTAAACACTAAGGTCCCACCAAAGACAGAGCCTGACATTTGACTTTGTTCTTTGAATGCACAGCAAATATGATAAGAAAAGAACAAGATTTACAGGCCTGTTTACAGAAAGGGAGAACTCAGCAGGATACTGTAAATAAGGTTTTGGCAAGGGAAGGGACGGATTCAAGCTGCATAGCCTAAAACAAATAAAGCCAGCAAATTGAAAGCAACAAATTGTGAGTTACAAACCACAAGGCCAATGGCAAGCAACGGGCAGAATGCATTCACAAGGAAGCACTATGAATTTACTTAAAGTGACAGCTGTGGGTACTTTGTGGGGAAAGTCCAGTATTTTAGTCCATATCTTGCAGAGGTTTGGCTACATCAATCACCCAGGTAGTATGACAAGAAGACGTGGAGTGGTTTCCATGTTGCAGGATAGGTCTGTACACCCATTCTATCAGTTTGCCACCATTTCCTATGGTACAGAGCTTCTGGCACACCTCTTGTAGGGTTAGTGCTAGGTAGCAGACATGAAATAGGGCATTTAATGATTATTTAAGGTGGTTGTAAGTAAGGAGTTGACCGTGGTGAAGATGGTAGTCTGCCACAAGGGTTTGGAAATTTAGTAGCTCACTGTTCAGAAACAAAGTCCCCAATTTTAAGACACCTGCAACCTGCCACTGATGGAGTTGCTCTGAGCACAGCCATCCTGTGCGAGTGGGAAGGCTTAGCAAAGGTAGTGCAGGAGCATAGGGTTTCTTCATGTCAGTTTACAGGTTCTGGCAAGGCAAGAGAAAGCTGTGCATGATAACCCCAGATGGTGATCCATAGAATGGTCAGTAGGAAACGATGAGCAGTGCATTAAGCCTTCCTTAAAAGTCTTTACTGGTAAACCCCATCTCATGCAGGGAGGTGGGCAGAAAGCCAGTGAGACACCCATTGGACCTGTGCAGCTGAATAAAAGCATTCTAAGTCTAGAAGAACTAATCCACCCGCAGTCACAGTTAGCTTTAGAGTGGTAAGAGCTCCCGATGGCGCCGCAGCGACCAAATCAGATGTGTGGCCTGTCTGAAGAAGGAATGAAGGACAAGCAGGGGAAGGTTTGTAAAATAATACTATCATTGGGGTAGCACACATCTTCGCTAGTGCCACATGGCCTCTACAGAAAGCAGAAGAGAAGACCAAAAAGCAAACTGGGCTTGGAGGGACCGTTCCCTCTGCTGAGATTTTCATCCTGGAAATCAGTGTAAGAATAGTAGATATTAATCACTAGGTATCAAAAGGTAACTGGTTCCCAGTTTAATCTGAGATCTAATTGTGTATGAAGGAGAAAACAGTGCCATATGTTAAAGAAACACTAATTCAATTTTAAAATTTGTAAATTTTGTTTGTGCAATTTACATCCCAAATATTTTGAAGATTCTATGTGTACTTGACACTTAGGGATAACCCAGATCTCTAGTTTGGCTTTTGCTCAATTTCAAAACCATATAAAGACATGGACTAAGCGGGCAATTGCCTTGCACAACCTTGCAAGGGGTCTGGCCCCTGCTCACCCTTCACAAGCACTAACAGCGAACCATTGCACCAGAAGAGTTTGCCAAGGTGGATGGGTGTTGATTGTTCAACCACTTGACAGTGCCCCTTCTGTTTCGCTCCTGTGTGCAGACAACTCCCCAGGTACCCAATACCTTCAAATAGTCTTGGTGGACCCATCTTGTCTGATTTTAGGAATTGTCCCACCTTGTTCTTCTCTTCTTTATTCATACAGTTGTTAGCAACAACCCTTTAAATTACTTACCGCGGATCTCCCATTTGATCTCGATTTCATCCTACTCTTTTGTTATCTTTGATTGGTAGTCCGGTCTCCAATTTCTGAGATAAATGTAGAGTCCCAAACATACACTCTAGTGCAGTGAGACTACAGACAAGTTATGGGTGCATCACATCCTGTCATTAGATGTGAGACTGTCACCCACACCATCTGCCCTACCTCTTTAAAAACAATTAGGTTGAAAGTCCATGGGCGGTAGGGGTAAGCCAGATGTTTTTGTTCAATTTGTTTAAACTAGCATAAGGTTAATTACCTTAATGTTTCCCAAACTGTTTGCCAGGGGTTTTGAAATGTTCAGAAACTTAATCAAAATGTTGCTGTTACTTTCTCTTCAGGAAAGATCGGGTAGATTTGGGTAGGGGTGATGGCCTTGCCGTGAAGGGAATTAATTTACTACTGAACAAGGACGTAATGTGACACCTGAATGTAGCACACCAGGAGGCAATCACAAAAGGTCCACAGTAAATAAATAGTGCTATGTTAAAAAAGAGTACATAAATGCACTGACAACATAGTGAGGCATGGCCTCTCTTGCGTGTGTCTGTAAAATTGACGTTTGTTCTTGAATTTTTGTCCTGAATTTTGACCCTTTGTCCAGAATTTTTGTCCTGAATTTTGACCCTTTGTCCTGAATTTTTTACAGTCCTGTCCAGAATTTGCCTCAATGCCAGGTGGTCACCCTAGTTTGGGCGTGCTTGTGCTGTGCCAGCTCGTAGCGCTCTCTGTGTAGAGGTGTTTAATGAGCGGAGGTAGGGAGTGCCGTAAAGAAAAGAGAGGGCAGTGTGTGAAGAATTAGGGCGGTGAAGGTTCAGAGGGCGCTGGTAGTAAAGGAGACAGTTTGTGAGCAGAGATAGCAGTCAGTACACGGCGTCTGGGGTCAGTGTGTGCAGCGGGAGCAGGGGCAGAGATTTAGCAATTAAATCGAAGATGTTGTACAGTCTTACCATGGAACAAATTGCCTACATATCGCGTGTGCCTAGACTACCATACATGCCCCAAGTGCTTTTAATTCGGATTTATATTAAACATTTTTTCACGTTACTTGGGCCCCACCAATAATTTTGTGTACCTGGACCCCCTGCATCGCTCAACTACGCAACAAAAACACGTATGGCTTAACACCCATGCGATAATTCGATTTAGGTTGTACTGTATAAAATAGTCAATTGTGTTAGCAAAGAACGCGCCGCCGCTGCTGAAGGGCAGCGTCGCCAACTCTCTTACAATCTAATGGCGGAGATGTAGGCGGCCTTCCCGGGGCAGAAATAGGAAGTACGTCAGCGCGGCGATAAATGGGGACAAAGAGAGATAACAGTGCTTTCCAGTGTGCGGCCAAAGAACATTCTGGAAGTGTCTCGGAGAGCCAAGTCTGGTCTTTTTATCTAGGGAGGCCTTCCCCAGTCTCTGCCTCAAGGGGCCGGCTGGTCTGAGACCAAGAGCGCCTGGAAGTCTAAAGGAAGGGGTCTTGGGTAGACTGGAGGGCTTGGACAGGTCTGGAAGGGGCTGATGACAACTTGTTCCTGTGGATAAGGCGAAGGAATCCAGTGGGGGGAGCCAGTCTCATGTCTCCTGATTGTGAAGGAAATTATATTTGTAGCAGCACCAGCCCATGGAAAGGCCTGTGATTAGATACTGCCTTCACTATCAAAAGTCCTGCATTCTGCAGATAGGTCCCGGTGCTGGACG
This sequence comes from Pleurodeles waltl, assembly GCF_031143425.1. Lineage (NCBI taxonomy): Eukaryota > Metazoa > Chordata > Amphibia > Caudata > Salamandridae > Pleurodeles > Pleurodeles waltl. The sequence goes on along the minus strand of NC_090440.1, from coordinate 543,541,235 downwards.
GGGAGGGGGTCTTTAGGGCAGCTATGAACACCGGCCTCGGTGACGCCAGGGCCTTCATCAGCTGCCCAAAGATAAATACAAAGTACAGGAGCCTGGGCCTCAGGGGAGCTACGTCTACTGAAGTGCACACGAGGACGTGGAGCACAGTCCAGTGATATGTTTTGCTACACAAGTGCCTGGAGCACAGTGCAACATTGTGTCTCACTAAAGAGGATCCTCGAGTACAGTGCAACAATGTCTCTAGCGGTGCACTTCTATGGGGAGCTGCACAACGATGTGTCTTTTATAAAAGGCAACAATGAATCTCTATGTACGGTGAATTGGAGAACACTGCAAGAATACGCAGGACACACTGCACGGGGCAGCAATGAGCATCACTATACATGGTCCGGAGTACAGGGCAACAATGTGCATCACTATACAGGGTCCGCAACACAGGGCGAGAATGTGCCTCACTATACGTGGTGAGGAGTACAGGCAGGGCTACACTATGCCTTTCTATACAGGGCCAGGTGCACAGTGTAACAATGGCTCTCTATGTGCGGTGGACTGTAGAACACTGCAAGAATACACAGGACACACTGCACAGGGCAACAATGAGCATCGCTAGATGGGGTCTGGAGCACAGGATAACAATGTGCGTCACTATGCGGTCTCAGGAGCATGGGTACGCAATGTGCATCTCTATATGGGGTCTGGAGCACAGGACAACTTTGTGCCTCAGTATATGTGGTCAGGAGAACGGGGAAACAATGTGTATCACTATATAGGGTCTGGAACACGGGACAACAGTGTGTCTCATTATATGGTCTCGGGTATGGGGAAACTATGTGCCTCACTATAAGGTCTCAGGGGCACGGGGAAACAATGTGCTTCACTATACGGGGTCAGGAGCAGAGGACAATAATGTCCCTCACTATATGGAGTCAGGAGTACAGAGCAACAATGTGCCTCGCTCTAGGGGTTCAGGAGCACAGGGCAACAGCATGCCTCACTATACAGGGTCTGGAGCACAGGGCAACAATTTTCCTTATTATATAGGGTCAGGAGCACAGGACAACAATGCGCATCACAATAGGGGGTCAGGAGCACAGGGCAACAATGTGCCTCACTATACGGTCTCAGGAGCACAGGGCAACAATATGCACTACTGTACGAAGTAAGGAGCACAGGTCAACAATGTTCCTTAAGATATGTGGGCAGGGACACAGGCCAACAGTGTGCATCACTATATGGGGTCAGGAGTACAGGGCAATATTATGCCTCACTATACAGGGTCTGGAGCACAGGGTGACAATGTGCATCACTATACAGTGTCTGGAACATAGGGCAACAATGTGCCTCGCTATACGGGGTCAGGAGTACAGGGCAACTGTATACCTTACTATACAGGGTCTGGAGCACGGTCAACAATATGCATCACTATACGGTCTCAGGAGCACAGGGTAACAATGCACATCATTATACGGGGTCTGGGGCACAGGGCAATAATGTTCCTCACTATACAAGCTCAGGATCACAGAACAACAATACGCCTCACTACACGGGGTCAAGAGCACAGGACAACAATGTGCATCACTTTCCAGGGTTTGCGGCCCAGGACAACAATGTGCCTCACTATATGAGGTCAGTAGAACAGGGCAACACTTTGCCCCACTATACAGGGTCTGGCGCACAGGACAACAAGGTGCCTCACTAAATGGGGTCAGGAGCATGGGCAATAATATGTCTCACTATACGGGCTCAGGAGTACAGGTTCACAATATATCTTACTATACGGGGGTCAGGAGCATGGGGCAACAATGCACATCAAAATACGGTCTCAGGAGCATGGTCCAACAGTGCGCTTCAGTATATGGGGTCAGGAGCACATGGCAACAATATGCCTCACCATACAGGGTGCGAAGCACAAGGCAGCAATGAGTCTCGTGATGCCGAGCCCTGAAGCAAAGTGCAATAATATGTCTCACTATATGAAGTCTGGAGCACAGTGCACCAATAGAAAGGACACAGAGCACAGGGCACCAACTCACAACACTACAGGGTCTGGAGTATAGTGCACCAATACATACGGCACGAAGCACAGTGCAACAATATCTCTCGCTGAAGCTCAGTGTTAAATTGTGTCTCACTGTAAAGGTAATTGGACTACAATGCTACAGCGTGTCTCAGTTCACAACAACTTCTCTCTAAACATTGTCTTTGAGCCTAGTCAATTGATATCTTCCACTACCATTCAAGTCTGTCCCCTATTGACATTGTAAGTATCAAATAGAAAGGGCCCAGGAATCTTGTGCCACTCAAAAATTGCCAGTAGTCAACAAAAGGGAGTGGTTGGTTGTGCAGGTAACCCTTGTATAAATATAGGTAAGGCCATCTATACTGTTGTGGTATGCGTCTCAAACACAGGCAATGTAAAGTATTCCAAACTGTATGCGGTTAATTACACATTTTTTTGTTACATTGATGGGTGATGACATAGATAATATAAAAACATTAACTTTATCCTCTTCATTTCTCCTTTGCATCGACATCTTGTTTGTGATTTTTCTTTACAGAGGGGACCAACCAACACTTGTTTTGCTCTGACGGCAATTAAGCCCGGTATTTTTTAAAGGGGAAGGCACAGTGGTACAGTTCAGTACAGGATGGAGAGCATTCCATAATCCTGGCATCAGAGCACTCTGTTTGCTGCTGGGGGAACTGTGTCTGAATGTTGCCAGCAGGCAGAGTATCATGCAGTCTGGGGCAATAGAATATGTAATCTGACCAGGCTGAAACAATATGTTCCACTGTACCTGGTAGAAGCGCCTCCCCTGTGTTTCACAGGGTACCATACCAGGTGTTCGTCTGCCCCTCAAATGGTTCCACAAACCACGGCCTGACACCGCGTAGCACCCATCCTCTGGACTGCAGGAGCGTTACCAGGAGTCTATAGGAATGCTGGTGGTGTGGTGTTAAGATAGTGATGACATTCCGGTCGGGCCATGACCCTCACTCCTATCTCCTATCCTGCTTTGAACTAGAACCACCAAATTCTATGGAGGCATCTCTCTACCCCCTCTGCCATTCAGTACCACAAAGTTCTTTGGAGGGAAATCCAGGACTCTGTCCCCCTAGACCAGAGGTCTTCAAACTGGGGGATGGGCCTCTCTAGGAGGGCCTCAAGTGATCCTGGGGGGGGGGGGAGGGGCGCCAGACTCTGGCCAAAAGAAACATTATACAGATAACAGGACTTTGTTTTAAGGAGAAGCATGTTATTGCATTTTTCAAAAGATAACAGTACTTAATTGCAATGTTTAAATATGTCTAGACATATTTAAACATTACCCTCTTTATAAAAGAATTGTGAAAAATTCTGAGGGGTCCCAGTGATTTTTAATTTTCAACTGGGGGGGTGCGGCATTCAAAAGTTTGGAGACCACTGCCATAGACAGACCACACTGGAGCCAAAGTGGTCGCACAGTTGTCTCTAGCATTGTAAGCTAGGCTCCGTCTCGGATGCCACTTGCTGACTTTTAGCAGTTCTGCCAACCAGCATGGTGATATTAGGTGCATGTAGTTTCAGCACTCCTCAAAGGACCACCCAACATGTGAACACTAATATGTGCTGAAAATCCTTAGTCAGAGTTAGGTTTCTGGCTCATTTGCACAGAATCTGTACTTTTGGAGCTCAGCCATCCAGGCAGTGCTGTCACTCTTATGTCACACCCCCTCCCCTCTTGTATCACAGAGTAGACATTGTTCACAGGTTGACAGATCTACGTTTACTGTTCCCTGCCCCAAGAAAACAGACAAAGACATTTTCTGCACCCATACCTCTGAACATAAATCACATCAGATAATGCCTATGGTGTCACCCAGCTCCATACCAAAAAAACAAAAATATTCTGCATCTTGGAACCAAAGCTCAGGTATTTATCTCTCGCTCAAGTCTTGTTAGAAGAAGTGGAGCTCATCTCTGGTGTGGGTCTCCCTGACAACTGGCAAATGTGAAACTACAGCAACTGGATATAAGGACAATGGCTTACCTGCACCATTTCATAATCACTTCAGACGCAACCATTTTTTAACATGTTGACCACACATATTTGCAAACACCTGCAGTGAATGCCTTCTCTGTTGCCACACTCTGACTGTAGTCAGTTTGCTACAGCTATTTCTCTAATTCAGTCTGGGAAACCCAATAAAATGTTGCGTTGACTCTGTAGGCAATTTTCTGACATCCAGGTGCATAAGTAAATAATACCTTTTTCCTCCTCCATACTTTATTAACTGTTCATTTCTCTCCAAGATTCTGTATATCTGAACTCTCATATCGACATCTGGAAACAAATAGAAGGATGTATGCAATTTGGGGACTGGTCATACCTACCCTTAAGTGTCCGTATACAAGGACACTTTTTAGAACAGTTAAGAACAAGTCAGTGAAGCTATGAAATTCTCTTTCCATCATTTGCTACCTCTACATTGAGTAAAAATGAAATTTCAATCAAATTTTCACACCACCTACCTAGAGGCTGTAGTTTCAGATACATATCTTAATTCAGCGAAGAGTATCTCTGCTTGAGAAAGGCCTTTCACTCAACACTATTCATTCCCTTCAACTTTTGTATGCACTGGAAAGGATCCTCTGCTCCCACAGCAGCGGACATTTCTTCCTTGTCCATTTTGTGCTCAGCAGTTTCCATGACTACCAGCTAACATTAAAGCCTTACTTCAGCAGATTCAAGATCCACAGCAGTGTGGCACTATTTAGGTAGCATATCAGATCTTGGATTATTCACTTACTTGAACACTTGGAAATTCTTCTTTCTAACATTCTCCACCTGAACTGGGGACAGGGTCCCATTTTTCTGTTGACCGATCTAGGATGGTAATAGAATCAGTAATTCTATTTCTTCTAACCCAGTCCAAGCTGTCAGACAGAAGGCATTGTGGGACAGCTTCTTACCTGGAAGGTGTATAAGCAGAAGCCTGGAGCAGGAGCATGTACCACAACACTTCTGAATTATTTTTAATATGTTAATTTCCCCCTATCTTTGTCCTTCATTTTTGCAGTTTTCCTTAGAGGTTCTGCCAGATCAGACCCAGCCACCAGAAGCTTCATCTTAATCTTCGGTTGTTCCATCGTCAGGCTTCATTCCAGTACTCCTCCATCTGGAAGTTTTTTCTACCTTTCTTGCTTATTCTTCATTTTGGGGCTCATTCTTGAAAGCACTAATAGTCCAGTGAGTTACTAGCACTGGTTGGTGCTGTGGCGTCTGGAAGAAGTTGCCCATATCTCTGGCACCTACTTGAGGAAGAAGGAGCCATAAGACTTGCACCCAGCTCTTGTCAACATCACTCTGAGGAATACAAAAAGTGATGGGTGCTATGCTTGAATTAATCTCAGCCACTGGTAATAACCCGGGTTTCTATGCACAGTGTGGATAGGTTCAGATTTTACATGCACAAAACCATACAAATTGAGCAATTATAGTTACGTGTGCTAACTATAATTTATGCCTCCCACAATGCACTGCTTATGACCTCACATATTACATCACTCATGACATGGTCAGGTAATTACCCAGGGTCCATCAGTTTTTGCTCACCATGCCACCTCAGACAGGAACCAGCCATATGCAAAACAGCCTTGGTCCTGTTCCAATAAGAACAGTCCAGCCCAAGCAGCCAGGCCAATTCCCTGTGAACTGAAACATAAGCAACCCCAAACCTTTGGGCCTTTCCAGCTTTATTCCAATAGCACAATAAGCACAGAAAACCAATCCCATTTAGGGCATTGCAGTGAGAAATACAAAAAAGGGATAAGTGGCGTGCTGGAATTAATATCAGGCACTGGTGATTAATCAGGGCTGCATTCCATCCATCACCTTGTCACTTGTTGTAGTTGACACACTTACCGTGACAGGTGTGCGCACCAGTAATGGGTGTTGTGCTGAGTGCTCCATATGACTCAGGCTACCTCCTACTGAAGTGGACAAGATGAGTCGAAATCAGTCTGGGGCTGCTTGTGTTCCCTTCTGGAGGGGGCCTCGAGCAACAGTCTCAGATTGACTGTTCCCATGAGAAGCAGGGTCAGTACTGATTTGCTTAAGAGAGGCCTCTATCTAGTGTGGGCTGGTGGATGAAAATTAATGGACTGGAATGTATCTCAGAGTGATCGCCAGTGGCTGAGTTTAATTAAAGCATTCCAACCAACCATCACCTAGTTGCTTTTCTTTGGTTACTCTGAATTTTAATGTCCTAAAAAACAGAGATCAGGTACGAAAAGGTGGTGTTGTTTTGGTTCACCTCAATTCTCTCACTTTCTCTCTCTATCTCTCTCTCTCTCAAAGAGCTGCAAGGCCAATCCTGTAAATTCTAACCATGGTGATAACTCTATCAATACTCTTGTCTTTGAGAATTCCACCATCCACCCACAAAATGCCACACTGACCTCCAATTTTATCCCCTTGATCTCACTCAACACATTCCAACAATTTTGGATGGAGCTTTTATTTTGGGCAATTTCAACATCTGGAAAGATGATCCATCCAACTAATTCATACACAACATTATTACAGGTATGAACTTTCATGGTTTTAGTCAGTTGGTTAAAGAACCATTTTATTGTATTGCCATAAATTTGATGTATTGTTTTTCTTGATTCCTGAGCTCGAGGACCTGGAATTCCAACAGTTATCCTTGTCCACCCCGTCTAATCAAATTCTATGTTGATAATTAGCTAGTTGGTACCAGAACATTCTATTGACATGGGGTAACTTTCCTCATGGAGAAACCTAAAAATAATACAGCATGTGTCTTTAATGCTATTGCTCTCTGAAATGCTTCAATTTCCTATAGGAACTCCTGCTGGCATTTTAGACCACCTGACATTCAATCTAACCAAGACTCTGGATACTTTGGCTTCCATCTCTACCTGGAAATGATGCCCCTTGGAGATTATTCAATTGTACACCCTCACCCTTTGCTACTTATAATGTCGAGGTACAACAGTAGAAAGAAGCTGGAACAAAAGCAAATTACCAAGTGATCACAAGTGCTACCATATCCATTCCATAGTTGATAAACCAGTATATGCCAAAACAAAGAAATAATACTTCAAGGCTTGTATTGCACCTGTCTCCAAATTTGACATCAGCAATATTGTCATCATTTTCAGAAACTCCTCTTCTCTCTAATACATCTGTAAGGCCAAAATCATCAGCTAGACCTTGAGAGCACTTATATCAGTCATTACAACCAACACTAGCCTAATCAATACTTCTGCCCCAGTGGAGTCATCCATCAGGCCAATAAACACACAATAACACCTATCCAAAAATAGTCCAGTGCAATCACTGATATTAGATCAAAACAGCAAACACAACTTTCCTGTGTTGCAATGGCACTTGAAGCTGTCCATACCCACCAGTTTCCACTTTGAGTGAAACAATATCTTCAAAGATTTTCAGTAAGACATCAGAGCCTGCTGGGACACAGAGACCATTCCATTCAACATCACAAAAGGATTACTTCATTCCAGAGACAATGACAATGTCTGTGCACTTATCAGATTGGATCTCTCAGCCGCCTTTCACACCATAGGCCATTAAGGACTAATCAAAAGACAAAGGGCCTGATTTAGATCTTAGCGGTTGCACCACCAAGCCGTGTCGCGGCGGACCCCAAAAAAACGCCAAGTTGACAGTCTTCCGCCTGCCATATTTAGATGTTACAGACCTGCAGGGGGTGTACTGGCGATGGTTCGCTGACAGAGAGAGGACATCACAGGACTCTACCTTTGCTACATGTGTCCCCTTGTGTCACCCTAAATCACACATGACACAACACACCTGTATCCATTGCCATTCCACCGCAACACGGACATGCCGCAAACACACATTGACTAACATCCATGACACAACATGTGCACAACATTGGCATTGCACCAACACAACACACAAGCACAACAACCAACACAATTGCACACTCATCTACATAAACACACAAGCACAACTACACACATTGCGATAGCGACTGCCACACAGCACCACTTACCTTTTCTTAAAATAACTCTATTTTAGGTTTTTGACATAGAAGAACAATGACCACACAGAGCATGAATACACAAATAGAGGGCACGGCTAGCCACAGGCAAAGATGGTCACAGGCTAAGGGAGCTCCGCCATCACCTGTAAATCTCCCCAATCAGTCTGTCCAAGATCCTGACCATGATGATTGGTGAAAGCGAGGACAATATGCTGGGGGCCCAGACAACGTAATTATGAACCCCCACCTCGGACAGAGCTGCGGATCGAGACAAGAAGAGGAATTGGCCCTGTCCGCGCCTCCCCACAGAATGGCAGATGGACCTCAGATGCAGTGACGGAGCAACAGCGAAGGTGAGCTGAGAGACCGGCACGACTCAACCGGGTGCCCACCTCAGCTGGACCTGGAGAGAGCAGCACGTGACACCCGCACAGCCCACACCAATCAAGAGGGAAAGATGTTGGGGCAGAGAGATCCTGCTCGGTCTGGAGGTGGCAGGGGCAGGCACTGACGCGAGCGGCAGACGGAATACTGAGCCCGAAGAATTTGAAGTGCGATGCCAGAGAGAGTGCAGTTGACCCTGCGATGAGGGTGAAGGTGCTCCCCCACCTGAGAGTGTCTTAAAGCAGGTTGGGAGCCCTGTCTGCCGGGGCCTGCGCTGGCTCTGAAAGATGAACGGCAGGTGAGTGGGGAGCTGGCAGAGCGGTTAGTCAACAAAGGACCTGGTTGAGGGCCGCAGAGCGGTGCAAATGCCCTCCTGGGTGATAAATGCATTGTGTACAGCATAAAAGGGGCCAGTCAAGAAGGCCATGGCAGCCCTACAATGTGAACGAGGGGCAAACGCCTGCCCAGAGGCAACAGACAGCGAGGTGATTCAGGGGCTTACCTGAAGTAGCAGGAAGATCAGAGTCACCCCAAGGGAAGGTGAGAAGGAGACAGAGGCCTCCCGGTACGAGTCAGATTGCGGGGGTGAGGATTTGAGCCTGCTTCCCCCCTGCTTGAGGGCAATAAGCAGAAGACGAGCTCGGGCCTGGCCTGAGTGACAGCTTGCCCAGAGACGAAATAGGAGCGGATTGCAGCCCAGGTGGCCTTATGGTGGAGATCGCACATAGAAATCAGCACAAACCAACAATATAGATAAATATATGGTAAGGATGTCGACGCAGGAGAGATTGCCCAGCAAATCTGAACAGGGAGGAGCAGGAGACGACCACCTGCGGAGGAGCGAACCATGATTGCGCTCAATAATGGAGGCTATACAAGACTTGAGGGGGTCCATAAAACCTATTGAAACAAAATTGGACACAATAATGATAGAAGTGAATCTGCTAAGGTCAGACTTTGGCAATATCTAGGAGAAAGTGTTGGGAGCAGAGACAAGCATCAAGGGGTTACATCCACAGTGAAGCATCTTGAGTACCAGGTGCGGGTGCTAACCACTCAGGGGGCAGCAATAGCGGTCTGGTTGGAGGACCAGCAAGGGATGACCCGGAGAAACAATATTAGAGTGGTGGGGGTACCAGAAGGCATAGAGGGCCCCAGCTTGGACCTATTTTTGGAGGAGCTGGTCCTCAACAATCTCAAACCTAAGAGGCTGTCCAACTTTTTTAAGTGGAGAGGGCGCATAGAACAACGGGCCCAAGCCCGCAGCCAGGGGCCACCCTGCTCACAATAATTGCCAGGATATTGAATTACAGGGATAGGTCTGCTATTTTGTAGACAGCTAGATTCCAGGGGGACCTACACATCAGCAACGCTGTAATTAGGTTCTTCCCGGACTTTACCCGGCAAGTTCGGAAAAACTTTGAAGAAGTCAAAAAAGTACTGCAAGGAAAATAAATCAAATATATGATGCAGTTCCCAGCTAAGCTATGGGTTGTAGCGGATGGAAAGATGTGGCACTTCAACACACCAGAAGAGGCAGTGGACTTGATGGAGGGCTGGAAAGTAGTGGGTAACAAATCGAGTGGAGAGTGGAAAACACACCGTCCCTCTGAAAAGGTGGAGGACCGAAACATAGTGGTGGACATTAAACAGAGGTAGAAGCGCTGATCGACGTACTTGTGAGAGGGTTCCAGGCAGTGACAGATGGCCAGCTTCAAGGCTAATAATAGTGACAGTGGCCAGGGATTTCCCTCATGGTAGGAGACAGACCGGAGGGGGGGAGCCTCATTAAACAGGTGAGACCTGGACAAGGGACCCAGACACTGGTGGAGTAAATAATGGGGGATCAGCCAAGTCTTTGAAAGTATGAATGTCCGTAAGCATGCTATACAGGTGGCAATGGGCTACCCTAATCTTTGAGTTGTTAAGTTTAGGGCGACAGGCGCTCTGCGAGCTGGGGAGGTGGGTAGCTCAGTACTCACAATGTAGGGTTGCAGGGAGGGGGGCATTAGTGGGGCATTAGTGGTCATTGTTTTATTGGTTTTACTTGTAGTTAGTTTGTTCATACACAAGGTTTATTTAGTGACAGGAGGGGCACTGGCTGAAGACATTAAGTATGAGCCTACTCATAGAAGGTGGTGGGGTTGGGGGACAGCGGGACAACCATATGGGCGTTTGATCCTCAGAGGCACATGACACACTCTTAAACTAGGAATTTGAACAATTTGTCATGGAACGTATTGGCTTGGGGGGTAAAATTAAGCGTTTGTTGGTTCTGCAACACTTGAAACGTCATGCACCCGATATCATATTGATACAGGAGACGCACCTTAAAGGGAGCTACTATAGGGCATTGAATGGATTCGGATATGTATTGAGGGCACATGTGGGTTACACCATGTACTCGAAGGGAGTCGGGATCCTAGTGAAAATATCAGTGTCCTTCATCCCGCACCAGGTATGTCTTGACACTAACGAGCGCTATGTGGCACTGACTGGCACATGGGACGACACCATGTTAAATCTCTGTTCTGTGTATGTGCCACAGCGACTTCAGGAAATGACTCTTTCAGAGGTGGGTGATTTGTTATTAAAGCTGCCTTGAAGAACATTAACACAACCATGAACACCAACATAGACTGTTCTGGGGACCGGGCGCAAATGGAGGAGGAGGAACGCTTGCACAGTTCGTGGCATCGCTTGGGCTTGTAGATATATAGAGAGCACACCACCGACAGACATGTAGCTATACTTACTACTCAGCGGCACACCAGAATTTATCTCGATTAGATTATGCCTTCACGTTAAACACACAAACGGCCCGATTTGGGGGTTATGTATCAGGCAAGAGGGATATCTGACCACTCGCCGGTGGATGTCCTATTAAAGGGACCCACAAGAGACTTTGCGCTGCCTCCCAGGTTGGATCCATGAAGCTTGCGTGATAGAGGAGTACAGGCCAAATTGAGGAAGGGAGCCGATCTCTACTATAAAAAGAATGAGGGATCAGTGACGTTGGCCGGTGTCACCTGGGAGGTATTCAAGGCCCTGATCTGGGGTCAAGCCCAAGCTTTAATAAGGGCCAAGAAAAAAGAAACCATCTGGCATGTGTGGAAATAGAAAAAATACATGATGAGGTTGACAGAGATAGCTCAAACTACGAACACTCCGGAGGACAGTTGCAAACTGCAATTGCACCAGCAAGATCTAAGGGCTCTGGTGGAAAACCAGGCCAGAGACCATGCCATTGCAACACAGCCCTGGATGTGCGAGGTGGGAGAGAAAGCCAGCAGGCTCTTGGCCTGATTGGAAAAGAGGGATAGGGAGCGCTCCTGGGAGCTACGGATAGAGGATGAGGTGGACATACGACGGGGATGTGATAGCAGAGGCCTTTGCTGCTTATTATGAAGGCCTTTATGCCTCTTCAATGGCAATGATGTATGATGACTGTACCGACTTTCTAGCCGATACCCCATTACAAGACCTCAGATCAGATGATCAGGAAAATGCTAAAGTCGGACCTGTTGGAAAGAGGAGCTGGTGTGAGCTCTAAAAGAGCTAATTGGGTAAGGCTTGAGGCCCTAATGGCTTACTGGAAATGTACAAAAGCATTGCAAGTATAGTGGCCAAACTGATGCTGGCAATGTTTAGAGAGGCCTATGACCGGGGAAGCCTGCCAGCAGATCAAAGAACATCCACAATTGGGGTCCTCCATAGGAAGGTAAGCCCCCAGTGGCCTGCAATTCATGTAGACCTATCTCCTTGTTAAATGTGGAGGCAAAGGTGCTTGTGAAAAGCCTGGCACCAGGCTCTGCAAGGTGATAACCTCATCTCATTCACCCGGATCAATCGGGCTTCACGCCCAACAGGAGCACTAGGCTTAACCTCAGATGCCTCTATGGGGGGTCTTCATATAACAGGATCCCACCCCGAGGGACCAGACTGCACTGATGGCCTTGGATGCCAAGATGGCATTTGACTCTATGGAGTGGCCATACATCTTTGCTGCCCTGGAGAGGATGGGGTTTGGACCTCGGCTCCATGCTTGGGTAAGACTGCTCTATAGGTCCCACAGAGAGCTAGTGAAGGTAAATGGAGTGCTCTCCTGTGACTTTGAATATGGGAGAGGGACCCACCAGGGGTGCCCTTTATCCCCCATGCTCTTCGCCATGGCACTGGAGTCATTGGTGGCGTGGATATGCATGGACACCTTGGTATGGGGGATACAGGCCCCAGGGGATTAGGAGGAGAGAAATTCCCTGTATGCTGACGATGTACTTCTGTATGTTACGCACTCCATTGGAAGACTGATACATATTTTTGGCATGTTTGAGGACCATTCTGAATATACGATTAATTGGTCCAAATCATTGGTAGATCCCCTCTCGGGGTGAGCCCACGTTTGTCTAGGGATTGTAAGGCACCGGTGGTCACAGACGGTTTCATATACCTGGGCATTTACATTACACTGGATTCCCGGGTATTCCTAAGTAGGAATGTACTCACCCAACAGGATAGACTTCAAGGGGATGTTTCAAACTGGGGCAGCCTCCCACTGACCATAACGGGTAGAGCAGCACTCTACAAGATGAAGAGTTTGCCCTGCTTTCTGTATGTTTTGCAAAATACGCCATATAGGATCCCTCAGAAAGTATTCAACAATATTGATAAGGAGGTTTGCTTGCTCCTTTGGAATGGGAGGACAACCCAAATAGCCTTATTAAAATTACAAAAAGGGGTTATACAACGCGGGTTTAGCAATTCCAGATCTTCAGAGATACTATTGGGCGTCACAATTCCAAATAATAAACGAGTGGGCGTTTGCGGACAGGCAGGACCCAGCTTACAGGGCTGACAGAAATGTAATGGGTAAGGGTGGACACAAAGCCCTACTACATGAAACAAGAAGGATGTGGGTCCTACTTTGCATACGTAGGCAGTAGTCAGGGCCTGGAGGGATGCAAATAACTCCATGAGCTGGAAAGGCAGGCTTACAGGCATGACTCTGCTCTGGCATAGTGACTTACTAAAGGAGGTGAGGGGGCTACATGGTTTCCAGAGGTGGGAATTTATAGGAATCAAGCACCTGAGTGATTTCTAGAGAGGGAAAGCCGTTATTACCTTCAATGACTTGAGACAGGAATACGACCCAGCTACAACGGAGTTCTATTGATATATACAATTGGGCCATGCTCTCCAAGAACACATAAGGGAGGGCGAGGAGCTACCTGAGATCTCCCCTCTAGAGGGCAGGATATTGACAGAACCTTTGCCAGAAAAAGGGATTTCATTGATACACATATAATAAATTGGTAAACAACTCACCTGATCTAATGGGCTGCCTGAGGGTGATATGGGAGGAAGATTTTGCACAGAATGTACTATACGTGGACAATGTTACACAAAACTGGCAAAACACCCACACACCGCTATGCCTGAGAGGCTGCACAGGGGAGGGCATATTCTTCTATACACTTTGGGGGTGTCCAAGAATACAAGAATACTGGTGCAGGGTTGTTCAAGTGATATCCAGGGTCTCTGTTGGGTGTTTATATGCCTACATATAAAGAGATTTGGTTATGCCTGGCTGCCGGGGTAGCTAAACGCGATATTGACAGGACCAGGGGCCAATTACCGACCCCAACCGTAACAGATTGGGACTCAGACCTTGACTGGTCCAAGAGAGCTGAGTGAGTAATATATGAGGGCAGATGCTGCCCTAAAAAGTGGAAGAAGGTGTGGGGAGCATGGGAGGAGTATAGGGGCTAGTGAGCTGGGCAACATACAATATCAACTGCATTTCACTAAGATCATACCAGGCTGCTACACAATGACTTACTGTACTGAATTGAGACTACACTGTCTACCTGCTGTATGGACCTTTTTTTTTTTTGTTTCAATAAAAAGAAGTAATGAAAAAAAATGAATACACAAATAATGTGAACATGATCACGACAAGTTAATCAGGTACAGTAATCCAAACCAAATGCATTACAGTTTGAAACCAGGGTGTACTACATGACATAGCGCATGACATAGTGCTTTAAGGAACATCAGGTGACAACGAAAGATTGCAATCCGATCTAGGAGAGTCCTCATTGTCTGCAGTAGGCGGGACAGACGCCTACGTTTGGAGATATGTCCTAAGAGGTTGCCATATATCCTTTGGACGAGAAGTCAGTGGTTGCAGAGAGGCGTAGAGTTCACTTGTGGTGTCACAATGAGTGAAATCTTGCAGCCAAGCCGCCTCCATGGGGCGGAAACCACTACCCCAATGTAGGGCAATCTGGAATTTAGCTAGCAACAGCACTATAGCAGTGAAGCACTGAACGGACGTTGGCAATGGCTTAACATAGCCCAACAGAGTTTGGAGTGGTTCATGTGTAATCACTTGGTCGATCATACGGGACATGATGGAGTAGATGACACCCCAGTATGCAGAAATAATGTGACAGGACCAGGCCAAGTGTAAAAAGTCAGCATGTTAGGCATTGCACTTAGGGCAGTGATGGGACCGCTTCAAAAGTGTGTGCGGGGTGGTGAATATTTGATGTAAGAATTTAAAGTGTAGCAATTTATGATGGTAGTTGTATGCACCAGCTTTATTCGCGTACAGCAAATAATACCATATTTTACCTGGCAAGGAGCACCCCAGATCCCTCTCCCAGCCGGTCCTTGACTTTTCTGACCCACTAGGTCTGAGCTGCAGTTGTGAAATTAAATGCGCACAGTCAGAAGCCATAATGGCTAGGGACAGTGGGGGGAATGCCTTTGGTTTTATGGGGTATGCAGGCAACGTAGTGCATAGTGTACTATATATTCTATGCAGGATGAATCTGTCCAGAGATGAGGATTAATGTCCCTTGGTCATTGAGCGGAGGGTAGAGTCTGCGAACAGGTCTCCAGCAGTGTGTAACTGGAGGGTTGCAAGGGTGCGCTGAGTGAATCATTCACAAGTGAGCAGGAGCCATGATTTGTTGAAGAGGGGAATGTGTGGTGAGTAAAGGGTGTCATAGCCCAGGTGCCGGAGTAGCTTTGTCCATGCCCAGCAGGTTGTGGGAAGCGTCTGTGTTTCAGATGGATTTTTTGGTAGGCTCTGAGGTAATAGGACAGCCTGAGATGCAGAGGGGGGTTGTAATTGTTATGGCCTAAGGTACTGAACCCTATTATAGAGATGCTACCAATAATATGCAAAGTGCACCTGGGTGACTAGATAATAATTATAGAAGTCAGGGATGCCAAGGCCCCCATGCTCAAACGTGAGCATTAGTGTGCACTAATACACATGTGGATGCAGACCTGCCCAAATCAATTGCGTAATAGGCCATGCAGTGTGTCGAAGAAGTGTTTGGTAAGGGTAATAGGGATGTTTAAAAACAAGTATAGAAAACATGGGAAACCACCATCTTAATTATGGCAACTCACCCAGCAAGGGACAGGGGCAAAGCCATCCATCGCTCAACCTGAGTGGTAAGATTATCACCTGCCCGGCTGTAGATGCACCAAATTACTTCAGCACTACTCCTGTGGAGATGTATGCCGATGTATTTAGTATAGTCTTCACTCCAGATTAAAGAATGAGGGAGTTGACAGGGAGCCATGGCAGCAGTAAGAGGGAATAATTCAGATTTGTTCCAGTTAATGGACAAGCCAGAAAAAATGCTGAATCTAACCACCTCTTCAATCAGTGAGGTAAGATTGGTAGCAGGATCCTGAACAAATAGCAAAATGTCATCCGCATTGAGGGAAGTGAGTAGAGGGCTGCCCCGAAACCAGAGTCCCTGAGGTCGATGGTGTTCCTGGAGCTGGAACACCTCGGGATCCATGTAGAAGATAAATAAAAGTGACGAGAGTGGGTAGCCCTGCTGAGTGCCCTGAGTTAAAGGGAAGGTGTCTGAGAGCACCCCATTAACCCGAATCCTGGCAGATGGGTCCAAGTATAACAGTTCAATAAGGTTTTGGAAGCCCTGTGGTATACCAAACTTATGCAACACAGCATATAAAAAAGGACAATTAAGGGAATCAAAAGTCCTTTCGCCATATAGCAGGACAGCAGTCATGGGGCGTTCCTGAGTTATTTGATTGTGGACTGCAAATACCGTGTGCAGATTAGTCGAAGTAGACCAATGGGGTACAAATCCCGATTGCATGGAGGTGTTCTGCTTAGCTTCAAACTAAGAGGGAACGAGGATAAAGAATGCAAAGAAGACAGCATTCCTAGTGTGAGTAATCAAGTTATTGAGGCACTTCCCAGGTCTCAAACAAGGGCATACAAAAATATTAACATGAGCATTTAACTTGAATGCAGCAAAACACATGCAGATACTAAAATAATCACAGCAGCTGAATAATAATAAGTAGAAAAAGTGCAATATATCAACAATGAATACATATACAGTGAATATATACATATATTTATGCATGCATACAGCAAAGCTAGATAATTAAGAATTAAAAATGCATCATCACGGGACTCAAATCCAACATCATGCTTGTCCTGGTCAACATCAAGTTGTGGAACCCTGGACAGCTGAGACAAGAGGAATATTCCCCAATGGGATGTTTCAAGCAGTGTGTCCACTCTGAGTTCCTTCTGACTCAGCGCCAAGTTTCCTCACCTTATATACCTTAAACAAACCCAAGAGGAAGGTTCTTGTAACCTTCCCCCTCCCAGCAAGTAAATTGTGAAATTCAAGCTCTGGCTGTACTTGGTCTGTTTTGAAAACACACCAAAAATTGCCCAGATCCCAAAGTGTAATTCCAAGACAGAGCCATACCCTTCTCTGCTATAAACAATCTCATCCTGGTACACACTTATCACCGTTGCATCCTCCACGATATGTTCCCTTCTCTGGCGAGAAGAGCGAAAACACGTTCAATATAGAAAACAAGCTGTGCATGGAAAAATACCTGCGCCACCAATGTGATGGCATTTGAAGCTGAGCTAAGTACAAAATGTAGTCAGTGGTCAAGATGGAATCAGTGGTTAAATACAGATAGCATTACAGGGGGTTATTACGCTTTCCATTAGTAAAGACAGACATGTGGCGAGGACTTTGGCTAAGCTCTTATTGTCTTGATTGAAGATAACGGGCGATATGAGGTGCAATGCTGAGGGGGCTTCTCGGGCTTAAGGAGGAGTACAACCACCATCTCACGCATGGTAGGGAGGAGGATACCCTCATCAAGGGACTCAGCATATACCTCTAGTAGATGCGGAATAAGGACATCTTTGTACGCCTTATACA
This sequence comes from Pleurodeles waltl, assembly GCF_031143425.1. Taxonomy (NCBI): domain Eukaryota; kingdom Metazoa; phylum Chordata; class Amphibia; order Caudata; family Salamandridae; genus Pleurodeles; species Pleurodeles waltl. Next base: position 543,523,566 of record NC_090440.1, on the reverse strand, counting down.
AAGCACCTATAAAGCCATATGACCCGGGGCCTTAGTGTAGCCAAGAGAATCTATGGCCTAGGACACTTCCTCAACGGTGATGGGAGAGGCCAAACATTGCTGCTGACCAGTAAGTATCCAGCCACACAATATCAATTTCAGCCAAATAATCCTTAATCCCAGCTGTGGTCGCAGTAGTGTGTGTTGTATGTAAGGACTGATATTATGTTGTAAAAGTAGATAGGGTGGTCGGGATGTCTGTGGCCATCTACCCATTGCCCATCTGGAGAGTGGTAACGTAGGAAGAGTGATAAGAAGGGGGTAACAGGCATGCAAGTGTGCAGCCAGGTCATTGACCCTTCCCGTAGAGCCACGCTGTAGCGTACTTACCGAGGTATAGCACCTCATGATCAGCTGCTTCCCCAAAGTCTGGCGCCAGGGAGGCTCTGAATGGGGGAATCAGGGGTGTTGTGGCTGAGATCGTTTGTTGAGCTAACACTTGTAGCTCGCTCTCAAATATCCCCTGATAGAGCAAAGTACCCCAACGTGTTTGGCATTGCACACCCCTCTAATAAAGGCCTTGAAGTTGTCCCAGAACGTTGTATGTTTTTTAACAGTACCCATTTTGAGAGTGAAGTATTCAGAGATAGCTTCACAAATTTCAGAGCAGAACACTGCGTCGTGCAGTGCATTTGCAGGAAAACGCCACAAACAAAGTGGCGGAGTCTGGTACCGAATTTTCAGAGCAGCAATTACCAGGGAGGGATCCCACAGTGTACGTGGGAGATGGGAGACATCTGTAAGCCAAAGGGATGCAGCCAGTGTCACATACCAGTGGTCTATTCAAGACCATACATTATGGGGGCTAGAATAAAAAGTGCAGACTGCAGCGGTAAGGTTGCGGGCAAGCCAAGCATCAGTGAGCTGAAAAGTGTTGAGCAGTGTATACAATGTCTGTGCAGAGCAAGGTTTAGTAACCCCGGTGGAGCCGGTGGTGTCGAGTTGCAGGAGGCATGTGAGGTTAAAGTCTCCAACTAGTAAGATATGATCGGGTTGGGAACATTCCATCTGCACCAATAGTTCTTGAAAAAACTCACGGGAGCCCATATTAGGAGCATAGACTTTGACAAGGAGGAGAGGGACGCCAGTCAGGGAGCCAGAAACAATTAAATAGCGTCCCTTTGAGTCGGACAATGAGTCATTGCTCACAAAGGGTAGACTTTTTGTGTACGAGCATGCACAACCCCCTGGAGTAGGAGCTGTAATGGGAGAAATAACCATTCCCTCCCCATTGCGAAGCAAAGGTGCAGGTCGCACTGGGTGCCAAATGAGTTTCTGAAGAAAAACAAGCTTAATGCCATGTCTGTTCAAATAGGTAAGGACCTGCTACCCTTTACGGGGTTGTTCAGCCCCCTGATGTTCCATGTAGTGCAAGAGATAGCAAGTACAGAGTCGCCCATGGGATATTGCATCATCGATGTTAGCTTTGTTGTGTCATAAAATGACAGTAAGAGAAACAAAACATAATTAACAGTAAGGTAAACAATACCCTGCCCCCCCCGCCTACACAAGAGGAAAACACTTCCAATGAAACCTCTAAACCCAACCAGAACAAAAAGAATAATAACACGGAGTACACCTTGGGGATGTAGCAATGCTCCCTATGAGGGACACTCATATTGCCTAATGGGAGGAGAAAGAAGAGATATGGTCAGTGGAAGGCCACCTGTAATAAGAGATCAATTAGAAACATTTCAGGGAGAGCAAAAAGTAACAGTGAATGTGGTCCTACAGCAGCAATAGGAAGCAGGTGAGGAAACAGTTTAAGACCACATATGCACAAGGCAGCATGCCTCACGGTGGTGAGGCACTGCGCAATGACCCCGATGAGTGATGCGAGGAGTCTTTCGGAGAGTGTGGCCCAGTTGCAGACTGACCCAATTCCTGTTGTTTGCACAAAAGTGCGGCATCTGTAGGAGTATTGAAAATGTGATGTTTACCATTCAATTCAATGATCAAACGTGTGGGGTATAGCATACCACATCGCAGGCCAACTCATTGTAGCAAAGATTTAACATCAGCATATTTGCACCACGCCTCCTGAACCACAGGAGTGAAGTCTTGGTACAGTGACAGCATCATTCCTTGGAACTGCAGCGGGGCCTTGTTGCAGACTTGGCAGACAGCAATGTCACAATCTCGATAATTTAATAGGTGGGCAATGATTGGACGTGGTGGTGCCTCAGCGATGGGTCGGGGGCCAAGACAGCAATGTGCCCTCTCCACCACAAAGGTAGCAGTAAAGGAGTCTCTGCCAAACATTTCTACGAGGAGGTGTTCGACATAAGTACCCATGAGTCTGGTATTGGTGGATTCAGCCATGTCCGTGATACAGATGTTGTTACGCCATCATCGGGCCTCAAAATCTTTGTTCTTTGCCGCTACAGTCTTCAGCAATTGCTCAACTCTCTATGCGAGCCTGGCGACGGCCTTCGCACCATCTTTCACATCTGATATCCATTGTTCAGCAGTGCCCAGCCTACAGGGAGGGATCATCCAAGCACTCATGCATTTCATCCAAGCGCATCATGAGGTTATCAAAGCGAGTATCTATGGCCTTAAAGCACACCTTCAGTTCTGCCGTTATTGCTGCGTTCCCCTCCTGAAGTGGGGTGGGCAGAGTGTGTGCCATCAGCTGGGTCAGTGCCAGGTGGTTCCTGAACCCCCTGGTGTCAGGGGGTCCTGGCCGAGTCGAATGAACTTTGGTGATGCTCAGGGTCTCCATTCCCCATCCTGGGCCAGCAGAGGAGGAGCGACTGTGTTATGCAGAAAAGCCAGGGAGGGGTGGTATAAACGGTTTTCAGGTGGAGGTAGGCCTCAGTAAAGTACAGCCGCGGTATAGCGAGCGAGAGCCAGTCACACGCTCCAAAAAGAAAGTAGAGCTTACGGCAAGAATGCGTGAGGTAAGTATCATGTTGAGGGGGCCCAGCGTGCACTGGGCAGATGGCGTAGAGAGTCATTAAGGGTAATGGGTCCCTAGGGTATGCAATGCATTGACATTTTGCATGTGTCACAATGTAGCGGTAGACAGTCCCCGATGCCCAATGGTTAGCAAGCATTCACCAACACTTCTGCACTCAGGTGGCCAGAGGAGTCAGTTGTGCATGTGTGCAATATGTTTTGTTTTTGTGTTGCGTACCACCCGTGTCTAACCCACTCGTGTCCCCAACATGTGCATGTCACGGTAACTTACAAAAACATGTATATATCTGCAGTGTTCCTATGCACATGTGCAGTGACCCCCCCAACATACACAGTCTATGTGGGTTCTCTACCTTCATGTCTAGCGATGAGGGGACTTGTCTTTTTCTCTGTTGTCCCATGGCAGCAGTGACAGAGGGTCTTGTCCAGTCGTGTCTAGCCAAAAATGAGAGAAGAATGTGGAAAAAAGGTGGGTTGTCACTCCTCCTCCTCCCCAATCCTCCAACTCAGACTTGGAGGTCAGACCGCCACTTTTACCTTGGCGGAAAAGGCAGATCTCAATCTGCTCTGCGGTAAGTATAGCTGGAGTCCCATCGTCAGCCACTGTTTGATTTGGCGCTGTTGATGGCGGATGAGATTCCGTCGCGGAGTTGGGGGGACTAGGGAGATCTTTCGCCTATGGGACCACCAGCATCTAAATCTGGAGGGGAGACCACCAAGGAGGCAGGGGGTTTTCAGTCAGAAAACCGACGGTGGGACCGTTACCTCCAACATCTAAATCAGGCCCTAACTATAATGGCCAGCATTTGTGGAGCAGTGCTGTCATGTTTTTCTTCCTTCCTGAAAGAATATTCCCAGCAAGGGAGAAAAAGGTCATTTCCTCTTCGGAACAGTCAGAATCAAGAGAGTTCATGTCCCCAAATGATGCCTTAAATTCCTACAAGAGCAGCTTTTACATATATGGACAGCCTGCAATTAAATCTCATGAAGTGAGCCTGGCAGCCATCTCTGCTTGTCTTGAAGCCTTTCACGGGTAGAGCTCAGGATGCTAAGTTATTGGCTATGTCCAAGTGGTGAACAAATTAGGTCTGTCAATTCCAGCCCCCTTTGCTCTATGTCCTAGTCACAACCCCACGCCTCTAGGTAAATATGCTAATTAGTAGTGCATTTGATAGTGAGCTATCATTTACCACACAAATAAAGAGAATTTCCAAGACACTACTCCACCATCTACGTTTGCTAAAAGGGATGCTGCACCTGCTACCATGCTCTTGGAATATTTTTCTAATCCTCACAGTGGTCACATCACACTGTTACAACATCAATCAATCAATCAATCAATCACATTTATAAAGCGCGCTACTCACCCATAAGGGTCTCAAGGCGCTGGGGGGAGGGGGTCAGTGCTCGAAGAGCCAGGTCTTGAGCTGCCTTCTGAAGGGGAGGTGTTCGGGTATGGCGCGAAGGTGACTGGGCAGGGAGTTCCAGGTCTTCGCTGCCAGAAAAGAGAAGGATTTTCCTCCGGCGTTGGTTTTGCGGATGCGGGGAACAGCTGCCAAGGCCTGACCGGTGGAGCGCAGAGTGCGCGGAGGGGTGTAGAAGGAGACGCGGGAGTTGATGAGTTTGGGTCCGAGGTTGTAGAGGGCTTTGTGTGCGTGGGTGAGGAGTCTGAAGGTGATCCTCTTGTTGACCGGGAGCCAATGGAGTTTTCTCAGGTGTCCGGAGATGTGGTGGTGGCGAGGTATGTCCAGGATGAGTCGTGCTGCGGCGTTCTGGATCCGTTGAAGTTTCATACACAAAGTGCTTAATGGTTGCTTGTTGAACTAATTTGCAAATCTAGTTGTCCCTTGCTAGGTTCCAGTCTGCCAAGTGGAGCTTATTGTTGACCTCAGCCCCACCATTTACATACAAGAGACAACGCACTCAATCTCTCTATATATGGTGTTCCTCCCAGTGAAATTCCCTGTTTCAACAATTGAGACTAGACAATAACTGCTGCAAATTCACCTTTTAGACCCACATCTTCACCCTGGCACTCTCATAAATACATCTTCTTCATGGCACTGCTTTGCAGTTGCATCCTTAAGTCTTGCCCGGTGACACAGCTAAGCCCTGCTTTGCCTTTCTGACCCAGGCTTCAGAACTGTTGCTCTTTTCAAGGATATGCCCTCAAGTTGGAGTCTTAATCACAGGCAAGTATCCCCAAGCACTATCCATCTCTGATGGATGATTAACTACAACTTGCTTAAACCTCTGATATGCATCCAGCACACAAGGCACAAGGCACTCTATGGCCACCATGGGTGGTTAGAAGCACATTACAGCATCCCCAAGTAAATGAAATGAAAAATAATGCAGCAAATGAATAATTATACAGTGGAAGAGTGTATTAAAAGGGGAATGAAGGAAAGTGCAGTGTGGCCATTCCCTATAACTACGCAGGTGCTGAAGCTCAGGATACTTCATTCATGGAGGAGTCTGGAGTACAAAACAGCAATATCTCCCTCTGTACAGAGGTGTAGAGCACAGTTAAGTACAATGAACAGTAGAACTTAGGATTGGTGCTTAAGCAGTATCCTGCAGCCTACTGAAAGGAGTACAAGCTCCAGTAGGCCGGAGAAGTCTGCTGTGTATATCAAATGTTGGGTAAAGATACCGTAGCGCTCAAAGTACAAACCAAATCAGTAAAAAGTCCATTACATAAGGTCTGTAGGCAGAAATTCCAATATAGTGATTTTATTAGATCTCAAAAAGTTCTGTAGTCTGCACTGCGTATGTCATCACAACAACAGCCAAGACGTGTGGCATCACTAAGAGCGACTTTTTGAAGACTAATGAAAATGTGATGTATAACAAGGCCCAGAATAGTTATTATTAGAAATCCCAAGCAAAACCACTGGACTAAACAGACTGTAAGTGCCCGAACCAGTATTTTGCTAAAAGATGAAGTCGGAGTCCTGGATCCTGTGATAGAGATCAAGCGGTCGAGGAGCATGTCCAAAAGTATCCAAACTTGTTGAGCAACAATGACCAGTCAAGGAGTATGATGGTCCTGCTAGAAGTACTTATTTATATTCGTAACAGAGCCCTTGGTAAGCTCCACCTCATTCACCTCAGCTCCTTCCTGGGAAGTTTCGGGGTGATCCGTCCAGCAGGGGCCAAGAAAAAAGGGAGCCCCAAAACATAATATCTACATGCTTTTTCTATAGACTTCTTAAAGACAGGTGTTAGCAAAAAATGCTGAACCGAATTACACCAAATCGGGCAGGAAGCTAGATCTTTGTCTGCAGAGTGTGCCTTTTGTGATTTGGTTTAAATTCATTCATTCATTTTTGAGAATTTAAGAGTGAAAAATAATTGTATATTTTGGCATTTGGTCTTGGAAGAGTCTTGTAGGCCTTCTGCGAGAGAGCAAATTGAAAAGTGGAACCGTGTGATTGGTCGAGAGACCAGCTTTTCCTGTGAGCCTTCACACTCTCAAATGAGTGAGAAGCTCCCACAAGTCTCGCAAGAGCAAGCACTCTGATTGGCTGGCTGTTGGAATGTTAGAAGTGAAATGGCCTTACTGTTTACTGTGAAAAATTTGAGTTATTGTGGAAATTAAGTAAAAAAGCCATATAAGGGCAAAAACACATGTTGCTTCACTAGATTTAAAGAGGAGGTGTATAAGTGATAACTACTGTGAAGAAAATAAATGTATATTGTTTTTAACTAATTTTTACGATCTTGTGGGACTCTTGCAGGATCATAAATGATGAAAAGCAGTACATGAGTTCTCAATATAGTCCATTAGTAGGAATGCATATTATGGTCCTTGTTTTTGAGAGTAAGTGTGTAAGAGATAAGTACTGTGATGAGTGGATGGTTAATTGTTACTTTCAAAAAAAGTTATGATCTCGCAAGTGTCTTGTGAATAGTAGAAAGGATTCAGTGATCTTTGAATACACTGTAGTATGCATACTTGCTCTTGTGGAAAGGAATCTTACTAGAGATGGTGTTTACCAGAGTCTACTATTCATGTCCAATCACAGTCCTTCCTTAGACTGTGTTTCCTCTCTTGGACCTTTCGCAAGAGTCTCATGGGTGTCTCACGAAATTGTATATAAAACTAAATCCTTTATATTCTGAATAGAATAATACGTACATATTTTTCTAACTTAATCAACATGGCTAATGTTCTATTTTCTTTAAAGTTACAGGAAAACACTGTAATTAACTTAATTCTGAATGTACAATCTCGCCAGTGCCTTGCAAGAGCCAAACAGGAAGTTCAGTCCCCTCAGAGTCAACACAGGAATTGTGTGTCCAGGTCCTGTGAGCATCTTGCGAGGGCCATCACTTTTAAATGAAATTAACACATATCAAAACATCTTTTGTTTACTATTGTATTATACAATGCCATTAAATAACAGAAAACATGATAAAGAACGCAATGCAGTAGATTAGAATTAAATGTAACATTCTACTATCTTGTGATTTTCCCTCAAGCGTCTTGTGAGGCTCTTGCAAAAGTAATGCCACCTTAAAAATAGATTGCTAGTTTTGTGTATCCATATGAGAGTTACAAGAACTGAGAAAATAAACTATCCCTACTGAAATATTGAATATTTATCTGTTTGATACTCACACATATTCTACATTTTGTAAAGTATGAACCATACCCTGTCACAGCAAAAACATAATTTTTACAAAATCATACCTAAGCACAACATATATTAACAAATCATTCTGCCATACAAACACTCACATAAATAATTCATTTACTTTAAAAAACTGTAGAAATTAATTGAAAAAACTGAGGTTTAATGTAACATTATAGTTAGGTGTAATAACTGTGGGGGTCATTACAACCCTGTCGGAAGGCGGAGAAGCGGCGGTAAGACCGCCAACAGGCTGGCGGTCTTTTTTTTTGTATTATGACCATGGCGGTTACCCCCATGGTCATCCGCTGGTTCTCCGTTCCGCCCGCCAGGGCGGAGATGACCGCCGGGCTGGAGACCAGGGTCTCCAGTCCGGCAGCCGTCACTATACCGCCAAAGGTATTTGGACCCGGCTGACCGCCATGGATTTCATGCGGTTTGAAACTGCCATGAAATCCATGGCGGTAAGCACTATCAGTGCCAGGGAATTCCTTCCCTGGCACTGATAGGGGTCTCCCCCATCCCCCACCCCCACCTCGACTCCCTCCCCCACCACCCCTAGCTCACCCCAAAGGTGGCAGGACCCCCCTCCCCACCCCGACCCCCAACATAACATCACTCATACACACACGACACGCACGCAGGCACCACCAACACACATACACGCACACACACCGACATACATGCCAACATCCACACACACAGTCAGACACGCACACCCACATTCAAACATACACGCACACATCCATACAGACATACCTACAGACATACACGCACTCATTCCCAAACACACAACACCCCCGCAAGCATACACGCACTCACACACACCCTCTACATACACAGACGCACACCCCCATGCACGCACACAACACACAACACCCCTCCACCCCCCTCCCCTCACGGACGATCGACTTACCTGGTCCGACGATCCTCCAGGAGGGGACGGGAGCCATGGGGGCTGCTCCGCCGACACCACACCGTCAACAGAACACCGCCACGCCGAATCACAGGACGTGATTTGCTGGGCGGTGTTCTGTTGGCGTGGCGGTGGAGGTGGAGCAACCTTCACTTCCCCGCTGCCCGCCAGTATGGCTGTTGGTGGCTCTCCGTCCGTAAAAGGACGGAGAGCTGCCAACGGTCATAATAGGCCGAGCGGCAAACCGCCACTACTGGCGGTCTTCCGCACGGCGGTCCCTCGGCGGTCTTGGAAAAAGACCGCCGAGGTCAAAATGACCCCCAATATCTGTTATCAATTAAAAACATCCTTAAAAATTCACTGAAAAAAAGGTTAAAGTGATGTTATAGGTGAATTTCTCAGTGACAAAGTTGACATTTTGAACAAAAGAAAAACACAGAAATTCCCCAGTTATATTTAGCAGCACTAACTATACCTTGCACCCCTGCCATTCACTACTAAGGAACTCACATATGACATAACTCATGACATGTTTTTTGATGCTATTTATGACACCACTGATAGGATTTCAAATTACATCAACAGATTAGTTCATCCAAACGTTATTTTCCTGCATACAGGTATATAAATTACTATGGCTTTAGAGGTCTGACGTTAAGTACAAAATAGCTCAGGAGAGGATCAGACATAATTTCTACCAACATAGAAACTACTCCCTTAGATGATGGAATCAAGTATTATGTGCAACATTGGCCCTGTACCATACTCTGTAGGCTAAGCATGCTTCAAATTAACAACCAACCACAGGTGTATTAAAAACTCTAATTGTACAATCTGTTCAATATCTGTAAAACTGTTTAGAGAAACCTAACATAGTGAATGCCAAGTCCAAAACAATTGCCCTACGAGGGTAAGTTTTTATCTGACCTCAGACACAAACCAAACCTACATTAAGAAATAAAGGTAAGATCAGTAGAGAACAGAGGCCCACATGTACAAAATTTCACATTTGCGATTTCTAAATAGTGAATTTGAAGAAATCGCTATTTGGCAATCACAGATTGAAGTGTATATAAATTGCAATTTCCTAATAGAGATTCCTACGGAGTCACAATCGCTATTAGGAATTGTCAGTTTAGGAAATTGCAAAATTGCTAAATTAATAGGAAACCGCACACTGCACACATATGGGCCCATGGTCCATTTCAGCAGTCGCAATCTCTAGTTCCTTGGAGATCACCGTTGATCAAAATTTGTACAAAGTGAATCAGTGATTTAAAAGCAATGACATGCGACTGTGAGCTGATCACCTATAGCACACATGTCAGCGTAACCTGCATCAATTAGGCTCATCAGCCTTGCATTAGTCAGAGGTTTCCACTTAGGCATGTTTCACAAGACAGAGACCTAGCTCCCAGAAGCAACACAGTGCCTTCTAAAAAAGCAGGCACATGGATCACATGAGGTGATAAGCACAGAACGGAATTGTACATGGGGCCATGTTGAGGCCAGATTGTAGACATCAAAAGGTGATCGCAAGTGAGAAGATGTATTTATACCAATATTAGACACCATGGATTAAGTGATTTATCCAGAATCACACAACGTTTTGGTCAATTGCAAAATCCAATTATTTAAATTCCAAGGCCAGCAATTAAGCACGTGGTGTCGTTCAAGAATAAGTACTATTGAGTTGAGTGTTAAAACCCCTTATAAGAAAACTATCAGATGACACACACAAAGCTGGTGTAAGAGGTGCAACGAAGCGGAGGTGCCATCCCATGAGGGAGCTTCACTTGGTAGCACCTCCCCAAGGTGTCAAACATTGGCTGCAGAACAAACCTTCTCTCCTGCTGAAACTAGGGACCCCCACACTGAGAGCAAGCCAGAACTAGACTGTCATTGAAACTTTTTTGTGATGTGGCGTGCATGGTTTGGTAGGTATGCAAAAATCCAAGGGTCCCAACAACACATTTTGCATTTGGGTCCTTTCATATTGCAACACACTGCATCCTTCAAAGAGACAAATCAAAATGTATGGTATGCAATTAGCCAGTGCATTACACACATGAAGCACGGTGATGGTGCAGAACAAGCACTTAAGCGCAAGGAAATGTTTGTATTGGCACCAACTTATTATTGATTGGCCAACACTGAGGGGCAGATTTATACTTTTTGCCGCAAACCTGCGTTAGCGCAGGTTTGCAATAAAAAGTATAGCGCCAGCTAGCACCATTCCTAAATGCCGGCCAGGTGCCATATTTAGGGAATGGCGCTAGACAGCGCTAAGGCCCTGTTAGGCGTCCTTGGAAAGGATGCTAACAGGACCTGGGAGGCGTAGGGGGTACCAGGGCTTGTGCGCCAAATTATGGCGCTAGACTGTTTAGAGGCCAAAAAATTGCCCCATAAAGACAGGAGCCATGCCCACCACCCCAATGGCCATGCCTTGGGTACAAATGGCTCCTGGGCATGGCAACTGGGGCCAGTGCCGTGCAGGGCGCCTGAGTCAGGGCCCCTGAGCGGCTTTGGACAGAAAAAAAAATACTCACCAAGACTTACCTTCGGATGTGTCCCCCTGGTGTGGGTAGGGGTGGGTGGGGTGTCCCCGGGGACAGGGAAGGGCACCTGTGGGCAATTTCCATGGTCTCTGACCATGGAAATCTGCCTACAGGTCCCTTAATGGCTGCCCATACCCAGTCATTAAATAATGGCTCTAAGCAGGCTTAGTTGAGTCGGTGGGATCTGACAATGTTGGCCGGGGGGGTCATGTAGGTGTAGAACAGTGTGGGGCTGAGGGGTGATCCTTGGGGTATGCAGCAGATGATATGCTTGGGTACTGAGGTGTAGAGAGGCAGCCTAATGCTCTGAGTTAGTCCTGTCAGAAAGGAGGAGATCCATTTGAGAGCGTTTTCTTGTATGCCGATGCTGTGGATTCTGTTGACGAACGCATGGTGGGAGATGGTGTTGAATGCAGCTGATAGGTTGAAGAGGATCAGGGCAGTGGTTTCCCCGCAATCGAGGAGGACTCTGATGTCATCCATGGCAACAATGAGTGCAATCTTGGGGCTGTGGTTGGTACAGAATCCTGATTGTGTAATGTCCAGTAGGTTGTTTACTTCCAGGTAGTTAGTGAGCTGTTGATTGATGGTTTTCTGGAGTACTTTGGCAGAGTAGGGGAGCAGAGAGGTGGGTCAGTAATTTTTGAGTTTGCTGGGGTTGTCGGAGGGTTTCTTTAGGAGGGGTCTGATTTCTATGTGTTTCCATTGGTCTGGGTAAACTGCTGAGGAGATGGAAATGTTTAGGATGCTGGTGAGTATCGGGCTGATGTGGTAGGGTCCGAGGTTGAACAGGTGGTGGGGGCATGGGTCGGTCGGTGCCCCAGAGTGGATGGATGACATGATGGCTGCGGTGGCTTGTGGGATGAGCAGAGTCCATGTGGTGATTGTTCTGCTGCTGTGCGTGGGTGGGTGGGGTCAAGAGAGTAGAGGTTGGAGATCATGGTTCAGGGGTCGAAATTGTTGTAGATGGTGGCAATCTTGCTGTTAAAGTGGACAGAGAGGGTATTACAGAGCTCCTGGGAGAGGTGGATGCTGTTCTCTGTGTCTGTCGGGTTGGAGTATTCTTTGACAATTTTGAAGAGTTCTTTCATTTATTTGTCGGCTGTGTCAATGAGGGTTGTGATGGACGCTCTGTTGGCTTCCTTGATTTGCTGGTGGTAGTGGCAGAGGGCTGTTTGCCATTGCTTCTGAAGTTTGTAGCATCTGCAGTTGAGGGCTCTGAGGTTCAGGGTGTGCCAGCTGGATTTTCCTGAGCTTTGGTGGTTCTGGCTGGTTTCAGCGGGGCGACTTTGTCAGCACATTTGGTGATCCAGCTGGAGAGGTTCAGGACTGCCTGGTCAAGATCATGTTAGACCTTGGGGATGGGAAGTGCCTAAGGCCTGCGTCCGATGTGTTTCCGTTACTTTGCTCTAGCTGTGGTAGATTGGCCTGTGGTTCTTCGAGGTGGTAAGTGGAGCTGTGTCAATGGTGAAGTGGATGGTGCTGTGATCGAACTGTGAGTTCTGTGAAGTGGCTGAATCTGACTCTGTCGCTGGAGGTGATGATGGGGTCAAGAGTGTGTCCAGCTTTGTGTGTGGATGCGGTGACAAGTTGGGCGAGGTCTATGTTGCTAAAGTTTTTGAGGAGAGTGGTGAAATTGGCGTTGTTGGGGTCAATGATGTTGAAGTTAAGTTCTTTGAGTAGGATGTAGTGGTTGGAGTTGATGGCTAGTGGTGTGATGGAGTTGGGGATGTTGTTGCAGATGGCTGGTTGAGGTCCTGTATACAAGGGTGCCTCTTACAGTTGTCTCGGTGTTGGTCTGTAGCTGGAAATTGAGGTGCTCCATGAGGGGTGTAGTGTCATCGTTGGTGGTGATGGATCAGATGGTGTTTTTGAAGATGACGCCGATGCCCCCAGTGTGTTTGTTGTTTTAGTCTCTGTGTTTCATCTTCTAACTGTTACTATCTGCAGAGGCAATGTTGGGGTTCGAGGGGAGGTTTAGCCAGGTTTAGCCAGGTTTTGGTGATGAAGGCCACATCAGGGGAGAGGGAGGTGATGGAGTCCCAGTTTTCTGTGGTGTGTTTGCAAGGGGATCAGGTGTCAAGCAGAATGCAATGGAGTGGATCCAGGTTGTTCGTGGTCTTCCGGGTGGGTGTGACGTGGGGTCCGAATTGGGCTGGAGGCTGTGTTGCAGGAGACGTGCCAGCATCAGCAGGAGATGGGTCCTTTGGTTGCTCTGGGGGGACGGTGCAGCAGTTGTTGTGGAGGCATCCATGGCCCAGGGCTCTGAGCTACTCTGCGGTGTAGCTGTGGGTGGTGGGAGGCCCAGGGTTCCTGATGCTGCGTGCGGTCCAAGCACAGATGTGCACAGACGGGCTTGTGGCATGCCTGCGTAGTGCCGGGTGCACACGACTGCACTGCTGCCTCCATTACATAGGTACTGGAGTGGGTGGGGCACGGCTGGCAGTGGGTGGGGCCAGCGGGTGTCGAGAGCGGGCAGGAAGGGAGCAGCAGTCAAAAAAGGTGGGAATGGGGAGAAAGGCAACCAACCAGAGAGGGCGCAAACAAACTAAAAAAATTGAAGAATGGACAAAACAGAAACCCAGGTGCACAGTCAGAAATGCACAAAAGGTAAGCAGAAATGCACAAGTAGTGACAACGGAGAAATGAGCAGAAATGCACATAAGGTGAACAAGCAGGGAAACAAGCAGAAATGCACAAAAGTTGAACAAGCAGGGAAACAAGCAGAAATACACAATGAGAGAACTAACAGTAACGTGCAGAAATGCCAAAAGGTGAACAAACAGGAAAACAAGCAGAAATGCACAAAGAGTGAAAAAGACAGAGAAACAAACAGAAATGCACAAAAGGTGAACAGAGAAGCAAGTAGAAATGCACAAAAGGTAAACAAGCAGAGAAACAAGCAGAAATGCACAAAAGGCGAACAAACAGAGGAACAAGCAAACGTGCACAAGGTGACAAGAAACAGACAAAGAAGGGGGAGAACAACCAGAGGAGCGCAGGGGCGTGAGCAGGTCAACAAGGCAGCAGGGCACCTGTGGGTGGGCTAGAGACAGTACGGGGGAGCTGCCACTGGACTGGCTCAATGGGGTCAGCTGCGGCCTCCATTAAGTAGGTCCTTGGGAGGGCGTGGCACAGGTGTCAGTGGGCGGGGCTGGAAGACGTTCAGAGCACATAGGAAGGGAGCTGCAGGCAAAAAAGCCAGGAATGGGGAGAAAGGCAACTGATCGGACTGCGCAAATGAAGTAAAAAAAATAGACAAATGGACAAAACAGAAACCTAAGTGCATAGTCATTGACGCACAAAAGGAGAGCAGAAATGCACAAAGCTGAACAAGCAGGTAAGCAAGCAGAAACACACAAGATGGAACAAACAGAAAAATTTGCAGAAATGCACAGGACTCTGCCTTGAAAGACAAAGTGATCAAGAGTGTCCTTTAAGGGTTTAATTATAGATTTTTCTTTTTTTTCATAGAAGATGATGGGGAAGCCATCAGGGCCTAGTGCTTTCCCAGAGTGAATCGATTTTATTGCATTGAAAATTTCTTCAGTTTCTATCGGTTTGTTTAGGTGGGCTCTATCCGAATCGGAGACTGACTTAATTGGGAGAGATCAGAGGAACACCAAACAGTCTGACTTATTGCTTGGTGTCTGAAGGCTGTAGAGGTTTGAATAAAAGTCTTAAAACAGTTAAATACATTTCCATATTTCTGGATTTTTAAGCGCCGTCCTGTGCTTTAATATGTGTAACGTGGCTGTTAAGAATTTTAAATTTGAAGGTGGATGCTTACAGGACCTTTTTGAGGCATAGTAATCTTTTGGATTTTTGAGCATGTGCCCATAAGTATGCCCTTTTACTGACAATGGAGTTATAGCTGGATTTCAGTTGCTTCATTTTATTTGAGAGGTTACTGTCTTTGAAATGTCTGAATGCCACCTCTTTTTATTGTTGCAGTCTAGTTTTTGTACTCTTTCCTTAAGTTCTCTGTTTCTTGTGGATATATGTAAATAATTATCCACCTATGGCACACTTAAACGCATCCCAGATGATAACTGGGGAAGTGACTGAGTGTTCATTTTCTTTCAAATATAGTTCAATTTCATTCAGTAAATCCCAAAAGTCTGATTCCGTATCTAGAATTTCTTTATTCAAGCACTAAATTGAGTGTTTTTCTTTATTGGGGAGGCTCAGAACGGGCATTAAGACTGCTGCATGATCTGAAACAAGAATGGGGTAAATTGTGGTCTTGTAAGTGGCTGGGAGAAGGGAGGCATCTACTAAAAGATAGTCAATGCGAGAAAAAATTGAGTGAGTTAGGGCAAAAATTTAAAGTCATTGCTCTTCGGGTTGTGTATCCGCCGTACATCTGGGAGACAGTGTGCGGTGCACAGATTGAGCATCTCTTTCTTTCCTGTCACCGGCGGATGACTCCTATAACCCCCCCTGCAAACCCATTATCCCCCTCACCCCCTTCCATATCAGCACCCCACCCCCCTTCCAGAACAGCACCCCTCCCCCACCCCCACAGCATACATGCACACACACACCCCGAACACACTCATTCACCTACACTTACATACACGCATTCACTCACACACATCCATACTCCCATTCACCCACACGCAGCCATACTTGCATGCACTCACACGCCTCTCTACTCCCATTCACACAAACACTGCAACACGCACTCACTTCAATCATCATACACGCATTCAAACACGCATTCAAACACCCATTAACACATGCATACACACATGCATGCACACTTACATTCACACACGCAGACATCACCCACTCACACATGCACACACAACGCCCCCCACCCTCCCTCCCCCCTCCCTTGTCAGGACGATCGACTTTCCTTGTCCGGCAAGGAGGGCATTCGGCAGGGAACGGGAACAGATGCTTCCACCGCCGCCAGTGCCCTGCCATCAGGACACCGCCAGGCCATATTACAGGTCATAATATGGCTGGCGGAGTCCTTCTGGCAGGGCAGTGCAGGTGGTGGAACCGTCCGTGGGCCTCCAATTGCCAGCATGACTACTGGAGGATTTCTGCCTAAATTGTGGCGGAAATCCTTCAGTACTCATAATAGGGGGGCCAGAAGACCGCCAGCACTGGCGATCTTCTGGCGCCTGTGGTTTGGCAGTCTTTTGGAAAGACCGCCAAAGTCTTAATGAGGGCTATAGTCTCTATACTGATTCGTGTCTAACTTATATGAGACCATGTACATGACACCTGCAGTAGACCAGCTGCACAATCTTGAAACAGCAAGAGAGTCTAGAACCCACTGAATTTTCCAGTGTGAAGTCCACTTCCATCTGCAGTTCAGATTTGTTGTCTAGGAAAGCAGATAACTCCGTTGGGTCAGAGAATATCCTTGTCTACCCTGTGAATGTGATTTGAAACTTAGAAGGACTCCATTTCTGGAGGGCTAGAAAGCCTTTCTGATGGGTAACAGTTTGTTTTGCATAGTCTTGAGATATGGAGATTTTGCGGTCCTGCCAATTAATCATTCTGATTCCCCTCATATGCTTTAGATTCTGCTCAGTGTGTTGATGACATAGCGGTTTAAATATCAGAGTTCGTGGGGATCACATATTTTTGGGCTTAAAGGTTGGAACCCTGTGGGGTCTTTCAATCTCAAAGTCTTTGTTGAAAGACATTTGAAGCACTTCAGGGATCTATTGTATTAAGAAGTCAACCACAGATTTGGATGCATTTTCAATTCCCTTTGGTAGTCTAAAGATAAGAATGTTGTTCCTCTGATTTTGGTCGTCGATGTCTGTAATTTCTTGTTTTAAGAGAGGTCGCTGATCATTCTAATCCTTGTAGGCATTTCACCTGAGCATTATTATAAACTTTGATATAGCTTATTTTCAGTTCGGCATTGGAGAATCTTATTGTTAAGTCTCTATGGTCTTTACGGATACCAGCAACTTCGACCTGAAGCAAATCAGTGTTTGTTTTGGTGCTTTGGGCTATTTCATGCACCATATTTAGTTTTTGTAGAATGGCTTCTAGTGTAGAGAAAGAATCTGTTTTTTATTTCAGTGGAGATTCTGGAACAGGAGGAGTTTTTTTTAGCTTTTCAAGTTAGCTTTCTTTTCTCTCTCTTTCTTGTTGGTTTCTCTGAAGTCCACCATGGTGAAGCTATAGGCCAAAGATCAAGGACTCCTGGTAAATGGTTGCTTATATCAGTATCAGATTGCTTTAGTGGTTATCAGAGTAGGTGCCAAGGTGTCCTTCTGAGTCAGAAACCACCAGATACAGTTCCTGAGAGCACAATACCCACGTTACAACCTATGAGTGGCACCACAGCTTTAAGAGGCTGTGTTTGGGCACATAGGAGAGGCAAAACTCACAGATCTTAAGTAAGAGCTTACTGAACCTACAGGCAGACTACAATCAGGCTGGCGGGGTGCATTTGTAATATTTTAAGACTTCCACTGCCAAAAGACCACTCGCAGCATAGGTGTGGCAGAGATAACATCTGTATGGGGTTGGTATGTCTATTTTAATAAAAAAGACTGGAGTAAAGTAGAGCAAAGGACTTTCATCAGAGTACTTAGGTTGTGCTGTGACTTGAGCATGGCTATGGTGTCGCAGTGATGTAGTCACTGCTCTTTAATGATGTGTACTGCCCCATTTATTGCTTCTTGATCAGCTATAACTGGTGGTTTGATCTAGTGGCCACTTCTCAAAGGCCGTGCAGGAATTAATAGCACATGTGGCTCTCCCCAGGATGTAAAACCTAAGAGGGCCCCCTGGTAGTCAGCAATGGGGCTCCCGCTTCCAGAGTGAGCCACTGCCATGGTATCAGCTGCGGGCAGCTTTGAGCCCAAATTCGGCTGCCGAAGTGGCAGAAGAGGGAGAACAGTGCCGGATGTTCAGTGAGGTGAGTTCAAGTGCAACCCTCTCACTGCATGTCTCTGTAGTCCTTGCAGTCCCCCGTCTTTACCTGGTGCTGCAGGGGAATCGGAGAGCAGCGAGGACTCTCGTGAGTTTAACCGATTGCCGCCATCTTTGATTGTGCTTGGGATTGGGCGTGAATGTTAAGTTGTAGAAAGCAGCAGTATTTGTATTCACTATTGCTATTTACATATTGCTCTGCATGATTACATATTTTGGGTGATTCAGTGGCTGCATTCAGCCCGAAATACGCCAAAGGCTTGTGGGAGCTAAAGACAAGCCACCATCTTAGCCGCGTGCCTAGCCACACCCCAGTGGTTTTTATTTTTTAATACAAATGTGTTTCAAATAGCAGTGTGGAGTGCCATTGACTGGAGTGTCATAAAGTGGACTGTAATACAGTACAGTGAAGGAGTGGCCATCAAGTCTAGTGTAGTAGAGTGGAATAGGGTGGAGTTGAGTATAGTAGAGTAACATAGTGTACAATGTAGTAAAGTGTTCTAAAATGGAGTGGCATGGTGTGTGTTGTATTGTGGAGAGGAGCATTGTAGAGTGAAGCAGTATAGTGGAGTGTCAAACAGTAGATCTGAGTGTTGTACAGTGGAGTGTTTTTGACTGGAGTTTCATGAAATGGAGTGTGGTGAAGATGAATATCACTGAGTAGAGTGGCATAGCATGTATCAGAGTGTTTTTGCAGTGTAATGGCATAGAGTGGCATTCAGTGGAGTAGAGTGTTGTATAGTTCAGTGCTGTTGAGTGTAGTGTAGTGCAGTAAAGTGGCAGAGAGTCTCGTACAGTGCGCTGTTGTACTGTGGAGTATCATTATTTGTGAGAAGAAATTGTGAGTAGAGTGGCAAGCTATAGTTAGTGTTGTCTGGTTAGTGAGCTGAAAAGAGTGTGTAAAGAGGTCCGCTACTAATAATAATTTGAAGGTGGTAGATATATTATAAATGAACGTTATAACTATAACTTTAGAATTTTTAAAGTTTGTGTACTTTAAACCTACCTGATTTGTAGAGGGAAAATAAGATTTCCTAA
This sequence comes from Pleurodeles waltl, assembly GCF_031143425.1. Classification (NCBI taxonomy): domain Eukaryota; kingdom Metazoa; phylum Chordata; class Amphibia; order Caudata; family Salamandridae; genus Pleurodeles; species Pleurodeles waltl. The sequence goes on along the minus strand of NC_090440.1, from coordinate 543,504,541 downwards.
CTATAACTAAGCTTTAACCATTGTTCTTTTTTCATTGAATTTCAGTGCTTTTGTTCACATTTGTAATATGTAATGTAATGTTATGTAATTCGAGATTTATAAAGCGCGTTCCTACTCAAAGAGCATCAAAGCGCTGGGAAGAAAGCACATAGTAAAAAATAGACAGAGGATAAGAAAAATTACAGAAATAATGAAGATAGAAAAACATCCAATAGAAGAAACTGAAACAAACTAAATCAAAGACCCCGATCTTGATGTACCAAAAAAATTAACGAGGAAAGAGCCAAGTTTTCACAATTTTCCTAAATTTCATATAACCTGATTCTTGCCTAATATTCTGTGGGAGAGAGTTCCATCCTCTGGCTGCAGCTACTGTAAAAGCTTTGTCTCCCCATTTGGCTTTATGTGTGCGAGGGACCTGAATCAAGTGAGCTTGGGAAGACCTCAAGCTTCTTTTAGGTACATGCAGGAGGAGTCTGGAAGTCAGGTACCGTGGTCCTATTCCATGAACTGCCTTAAAAGTAAGACAGAGCGACTTCAACTGGATACGCTGTGCCACTGGTAACCAATGTTATTTCCTGAGACTCTCTCTAACTGATATACATCGTGGGAGATTAAGAACCGCTCTGACAGCAGAATTCTGAACTAATTGGAGTCTTTTTATCAGCCCCTTATCCAGATTAAGGAACAGTGCATTACAGTAGTCTATCTTGGACATTACCAATTTTGGACATTACCAATGCCAGGATAGCAGATACTCTCCATTCATGTAACAGATAGGGGAAGATTTTTATGAGCATTTTAATTGACCATAAACTGAAGTTTACCACATGATTAATCTGTTTTTTAAAAGACAGATGTTCGTCGAACAAGATGCCTAGGTTTCTAGTAACAGTAGTGGGCACAGGGCAGTTACCACATTCAGAGGGCCACCACCGTGAGTTCCATAAATTCTTTCCAAGTCCAAAACATAAAACTTCAGTTTTGGTGGCATTCATTTTTAGCCAATTGGTCTTCATCCATTTACTCACTTCCACCATACAGTTACTAAACCGATCTGCAACCTCCTCCCATGGCTGATTAATAGGAATAATAAACTGGGAGTCATCAGCATAGGAAGATGGAATGAAACCAAAAGTACGAATTAGACTAGCCAAAGGCGCTACATACACATTAAACAATGTGGGGCTGAGGGAAGATCCCTGCGGAATCCCACATGGCAGAAGATAAGGTCTAGATTTGAAATCACCACAGCTAACTGTGGTCCATCTATTTTTTAGAAAAGACTTCAAAAGTTTAAGCGCCTTGTCCCTCAAACCCACATGATGCAAACGAGACATTAATAGTGTGGGAGAGATAGTGTCGAAGGCAGCGGATAAATCTAAAAGAACCAAAACGGCCCCCTTGCCTTCATCAACCATCCTTCGAATAGTATCAGAGGATGAGATTAGGGCAGTTTCAGTACTATGCCCTTTTCTGAACCCGTATTGGGAGATATCAAGAGCATCTGCTTTTGTTAAAAACTCGATCAATTCAGAGTTCAAATTTTTTTCTAGAATCTTTGCCAAAAACAGGAGACGTGCTATTGGCCGCAAATTACTCATGTCCTGATTATCCCCCTCTGTTTTTTTCTTGAGGGGTACTACTATTGTTTCTTTCCAGATAGATGGGTACTCCCCAGACATAGCTACCGCTTGGTAAATGGGGACCAACATCCGTGCCATTAAATCCGGAACCAAGTGAAAAATGGAAGGAGGACACGGATCCAGAGGGGAGCTCGATTTAATTTCAAGAATTTTCTTTTTAATAGTATCAATGGAAGGGGGTTGGAAATATGACATTAGTGACTGGTCATCTGCTGTAGCACTCTCTGTTATCATGGGGGGTAATACTTCGGGAATAATCTGGGTATCAAAGTTGCTATGTATTTGCAATATCTTATTTTCAAAATGAAAGGAAACTTTGTCACAGAAACAGTGGGAGTTTTCTAGACCAGCTGGCTTCATGGGCACAGTTAGGGCCTTAATAGTCTTAAAAAGTTCCCTGGGGGCATTAATAGCCTCCTTTACTTTGGTAGTATAAAATTTAGATTTGGCCATAAATTGTGCTGCTTTATAAGCCTTTAGAGTGGACTTAAGGGCCACCCTTTCCTCAGGTACTGGATTAAGTTTCCACCGTCTTTCCTGCTGTCGATACTTTCTTTGAAGGAGTTTGAGGTCTTTTGTAAACCAAGGGTGACCTGGTTTCTTCTGAGTTTTGGGCCTTCTAATTACAGGGGGTACCATTTCTTCCATGGTCATTTCCACTCCTTTCAGAAAGCTGTCAATCGGGGGCAAGGCCATAGCTTTAGCCTAATCCCAACCAGCTTCTAAAGCTGGGCCTAATTCCTCTACTTTAACCTGTTTCCATAACCTGGTTACCTTGTTCGTTTCCACGTTAGCAGCCCCAACATTCTTTGAGGCGAGTTTAAATTTCAGCAGATGATGATCCGTCTAACTCAACTGTAGCATGGTTACCTCCACCTGTAAAAATATGTTTCAAACCGTAGAGTCCAGTGTCACAAAAGGAGAGTTGTTATGTAGAGTGTTGTCTAGGACAGTGGAGGAGAGTGTTGTAAAGTCGATTGTCATAGAGTGGAGTATTGTAGATTTGAATAGAGTAGAGTGTAGTAGCTTATCATACAGGGTAGTAAGGTGTTATATAGTGTAGGAGCATGGTGTCTCATATAGTGGAGTCAAGTATCGTAGACTAGAGCAGCACGTTGTACAGTAGAATGGCATGCTGCACAGTAAAGTAGGGTGTCGTAGACTGCCAAAGAGTGGATTAGAGTGTTTTAGAGTGGAGCAGGGTGAAGTGGAGTGTCATAGAGTGGGAGTACTGTGGAGTGTTGTAGACTACAATGGAGAAGAGTGACATAGAGTGAAATGGTGTGTCGTATAGTGGAGTGGCATATCGTAGAGAGAAGTTGGGTGGTGTGTCGTTGAGTGTCATACAGTGTAGGACAGTCACATAGGGTAGATGGGCATGGAGTGGACTAGAGTGGCATAGAGTGGCATAGAGTGTAGTACAGTGTGTAGAGTGGAGTTGCATACAGGGGACTAGAGTGTCATACAGTGGAGCGGTGTAGAGAGGAGTATGGTACAGTGACGTAGAGTGGGATACAGTGTAAAATGTGAATACTAGAGTTGAGAACCCACTTGATTCATGTTGAGAAGGTAGATTTGCAAGTTGCAAGCAGTCAAAAATTAATCAAGTCCACGTGTTGTGATTCAGGTACATTTATTGGTTTCCGTGATGGAAAGTGCAGAAAAGAACAGCCTTAGAATAGTTCACGTGCAATAATTAATTTCCCAACATGGGAGAAATCTTGAGAGTTGCAAGGAAAAGTCTGTAATTCATATACATTCGTTGATATCCAACATTGGAAAAGTCTTGAGTCATATTGAATACGTCTAGTGTACAGTGTAGTAGACTGATGTATAGTTGAGTGGAGTACACCGGAGTGGGGTAGTGTTGAGTGGATTAAAGTGTCATAGAGAGGAGTGCCATGTCATAGCCTATAGTGGCGTGGAGTGCAGTAGACTGCAGTGGCGTAGCATATAGTTGAGTAAAGTGCCATAAATTGGACTGCTATGTTGTATATTGTGGTCTAGTGGGGTGTCATACATTATTAGCCAGCGACTTAGACTATAGTAGAGTAGAGTGGCATACAGTCTAGTTGATTTTGGTAGAGTGGAGTGGTGCACAATACAGTACAGTGTTGGAGAGTGTGGTAGAGTGGATTGGCATGCAGTGTTATAGAGTAGAATGGCATATAGTGGCAAAGAGTGGAGTGGCGTATACCGGAGTAATGTAGTAGAGTGGAGTACTGTGTCAGAGTAGAGTAAAGTGGGGCACAGTGGCATACAAAGAGTTGTGTACAGTGTCCTATAGTGGACTAGAGTAGCACAGAGTAGAGTGAAGTAGAGTATTGCACAGTGGAACATAATATAGTACAGTGTTGTATAGTGATGCGAAGGGGTATAGGCAGGAGTAAGGGGTCAGAAAGTGACATAAAGTGTAGTAGAGTGCGTAAAGTGTATTGTATAATAGCATAGAGTGAGGCAAAGTCTTGTACAGTGGATTAGAGTTGAGTGGAGTGGTGTAACATAGTGTGGAGTAAAGTACAATAGAGTGTATTGATGCATCATAGAGTAGAGTGGAGTGACACGGAGTGGAGTGTACTGGCATAGTGTGGGTAGCAAACTGTTATAAATTGGAGTGGGGTCCCTTACAGTAGAGTGGAGTGCTATGTCATATAGAAAAGTGTTGAATAGTGGAATAGAGTGTTGTACATTGGAGTGTACGAACATAGAGTGGTATATTGAGTTGAACAATAGAATGAACAGGGATAGAGTGGAATAGAATGTTGTAAGAGCCATGATGTGGGGTAAACGTTTATAGAGGGGAGTTATATAGAGTGGAAGAGAGTATCATACTATGAAGCGGAATAGAGTGGATTGGCATACACTGTGGTGACAGAGTGGATTACAGTAAAGTGGAGTAGCATACAGTGGAATAGCGTACGGTGGAATACTGTACAGCGGAGTGTAGGAGAGTGGTGTGGCATGGATTGGAATAGCATAGAGTGGAGTGGTGTAGAGTGGAGTGGCGTAGAGTGAAGTAAGGTACAGTGGATTAGCGTAAAGTGTGGTGGCATACATTGAACTAGCATAGTGTAGTGTCATGGAAACTTAAAATTTGGAGTGACATCTCATGCAGTAGAGTGAAGTGCTCTGCCATACAGTGTTGCAACAGTCGTAGACTGGAGTAGTGTTGTACAATAGAGTGTATGGGCATAGAGTCAAATGCAAATTTGAAAAGTAGAGTGTACCCCTGTACACCTATATAGAATGGAGTGTAGTAGAGTAGAATGCAATGTAGTAGAGGCTTATAGAGTGGATTTACACAGAATGTAGGAGAGTACACTGCAGTGGCTTAGAGTGGAGGAGCGTACAGTGGAGTGGCATAAAGTGGAATAGCATGGTGTGGAGCAGCATAGACTTAAGTGGTGTACAGTAGAGTAGCATAGAGTGTGATAGTGTATAGTGTAGTAGCGTACAGTGGAGTGGTGTAAAGTGTGATAGTGTATAGTATAGCAGCATACAGTGGATTGGCATACAGTGAAGTGGTGTAGATTGGAGTGGCATACATTGGAATGGAGTATAGTGTAATAGCATTCAGTGGAGTGGCGTACAGTAGAGTACGGTAGAGTGTAATACCATACAGTACAGGGGGCAAACACTGATGTTGCGTACAGTTTAATAGCATAGAGTGGAGTGGTGTGCAGTGGAATAGCATAGAGTGGAGTACAGTGAAATGATGTACAGTAAAATAGTGTAGAGTGGAAAAGAAAAGAGTAGAGTCACAAAGAGTGGAGTGGCGTACCATGGAGTGGTGTAGACTGGAGTGGTGTACAGTGGAGTAGGGTAGAAGGAAATAGCATATAGTGGAGTGGCATAGAGTAAAGAGGCCTCCAATGAACTAGAATAGAATAGAGTGGTGTAGATTGGAGTAGCATAAAGTAGAGTGGTGCATAGTGGAATGGCGTAGAGTAGAGTGGTGGACAGTAGAATGGTGTAAACTGGAATAGCATATAGTGGGGTAGCATACAGTGCAGTGGTGTAAAGTGAGGAGTTGTAGACTGTAGTGGCATTCACTGGAATGGAGTAGAGCGCAATAGCATACAGTGGAGTGGTGTCCAATGGAATAGCTTAGAATGGAGTGGGGTAGAGTGGACTGGCATACACTGAAGTGGCATATAGCAGAGTGGCATACAGTAGAGTGGCGTACACTTAAGAGTCATAGAGTGTAGTTGCAAACATTGTAATAGCATAGAAGGGACTGGCTTAGAATGGAGTTATGTAGAGTGTAATTGCACAGAGTGGAGTAGCATTGAGCAGATTATTGTACAGTGAAGTAGCAGAGAGTGTAATGGTGTATAGTGGAGTAGCGTACAGTGGAGTGGTGTATAATGGAGTGGTGTAGACTGAAGTGGCGTACAGTGGTGTAGGGTAGAGTGTACTATCATATGGTGGAGTGGCATACATTGGCATGGCGTCCAATCAAATAGCGTAGAATGAAGTGGCATAGAGTAGAGTACCATCCACTGGTGGGCGTTGGAATGGAGCAGCATACAGTGGAGTGGCCTACAGTGGAATAGCATACAGTGGAGTGTTGTAGAGTGGAATGGCATACAGTGGGAGAGAGTAGAGTGGAGTTTCGTACAGTAGAATGGAATAGAGTGAAAGAGCGTATAGTGGAGTAATGTCCAGTGGAGTGGCATACAGTGGAGTGATGTAGACTGGAGTGATGTGGAGTGGAGGTCCATACAGTGGCAATGCGTACAGTGTAGTGGTAAACAGTGGAGTTGCGTACACGGTAATAGTGTAGAGTGAAGTGGCATAGATACTCATACGGTGCAGAGTGAAGTGGCTTAGAGTGGACTAGAATATAGTGGAGTGGCTAGAGTTGTAGTGGCATACAGATGTATGTGTAATTTAGCAGCAGTGTAGATTATGGTGGGTAGAGTAATGCAAAACTGCGAATTGCGCTGCTTTGCATTTCTCCAGATTTACTAATCAATGCAGGACCACCCATGGTGTCCTTGGGTTGCTTTGTAAATTTGTCTTAAGTATTGGGTTGCTCATGCGACACTATGTGTGACGCAAGGGTACCATAAACCAATAATACTGCTAACCCTCAATTATATTGTGGGCCATTGTATACCATGATAACTCTGCAGTGTACTATGGTACATGGCGATGACAAGCTAGTATATGAGTGATGGCAGTTTTTAGAGAATGAAAAGGCACTTTGGCTGTGTTCAGTGTTAGGGCCTTTGATATAAGTAAGTAGCAGGTCCCTATCTATTACCACTTTATTTAAATGGTGATGTGTAGGGAAATGTATTTTTTTATTATATTTTAAATAAATTAACACCATGCACTGCAGTATTTTCACAAAATTTTGTAGAATTCTGCAAAAGTAGAGCAGTGACAGATATCAGTAAGGGGTCATTACGGGTTTGGTGGTACCATGACTGCCATGTCGGCGGCCGTACCGCCAACGAGCTGGTGGAGCAGACCTCCAAATTATGACCATCGCAGTCTTCCTAACAGAAGACAGCCAAACCACTGCATGTGCCACCAGTGTGGTTTTGCCACCATGGACGGCGGTAGCCACCTTCAGGCCAGTGGACACCATGTTCCCTCCGGACATATTATGAGGCTGCACACCGCCAAGGTTTCCGCCCCTGTTACACCACCATGAAAACCCTGGCGGAAACTAACTCTATAAAAGGAGACACTCACTTTCTGGAACACATACCTGCGACAACAACGAAGACAACAACCGTGAGTACACACACCTACCTGACACTGTAGGGAAAACCTAAAGTACACACGCACATACACATCTGGGATGGCTTGCGACGGCCACACACACACGTAGCCACTCACCCATACGTACACACACACACACACACCTACATAAACACATGCACCCCCATACAACACACACGCACACCCATACTACACACACCACAGCCAACACACACGTGCAATACACACAGAAACCCAACAGCAGCGATTCACACGACACCACAACCATAACTACACAAACGCTTTGACAAGCAATTTCAGTACACACCTCCACATGACACCACATACATACTACAACACATAACAAGACATGACAACCAATATACACAATCACACAGCCATACAACAAAGACATATGTCCTAATACGCCAACACAACACAAAACGCATGTCACACACAAACAAACCAAAGGCGCCAAATACAAAACAGCCATGTGGAAAGAAAGGCAGGACAAGTATGTTACCATCGAATCCAACAGCAGGTTGGGTCAGATGAATTCAAATTGTAAATAAGTGATGAAAATAAATAAGTATATACAATCAGCAGGCCATTGGCCAAATCAAAGTGCCAAAGGCACAAATGGCACCTCTATGTGCCCATACTTGACTCCTAACTGCTAAATGACCTCCACAGGGTACGGGCATTAAGGGTGCAGGCAGGCACCTCAGGGATTGGTGGGGTGGAGGGAGAGTTTGGGCTTGGGTTTGGAACAGGGGTCTTTGAGTTTGGGTTTGGGCTTGGGAGGGGGGTCCTTGGGCTTGGGCTTGGAGGGGTCGACTTCTTGGCAGGGGGAGGGGCATGGGTACTAGCGGGGGGTAAGGGAGGACTTGGAGGTGGAAGGGCTGGACTTGGGGAGGGACACAGACCGTTTGGGGGTATCACGGGTGGGAGAAGAGTAGGAAACAGGGAAAAAAACTCTGAGATGAAATGCTTCTTAGACACACAGGAGTGGTCTTGGCAAAAAGGTTGAGAGTGGAGGTAGAGGGTGTGGTTGTAGAGTTGTTGGTGTGGATGTCTTGGGTGTAAGTGCATGCGTTGAATGCTTCTGGGTGTCTGTTTGGTGGGTGAGTGCAGGCGTTTATGTGTCTTGGGAGGAGGGGGTGAGGAGGTGCTGGGAAGTGCCATGCTTGATGGGTGATTGTCTGTTGGGGTGGTGTCTGCAGGTATGGTAGATGTGCTGCATGTAGGTGTGTCAGTAGTTGTGGTGGCTGCAGATGTGGTGACTGGGGTAGATGTCTGCAGGTATGCTATTATGCTGATAGTGGGTAAGATAAGAGCTGTGGCTGGATCAGTCAATGTTGGAGTGGTGGCTACATGTATGTCTGGTTTAGTGTCTGTGAAGGAGGGGGTGCTGGGTGAGTCGGTGCAGGTAGTGGATGTTGGTGTGTATGCAGGTGGGTGTTGTTTGTGTGCGTACTGGTGGTGAGTCTTGTGGTGCTTGTGTTTATCAGTGGTACCCTTTGATGTTGAGCTGGATGCATGCTTGTGTGTCTGCGTGCTTTGGCTGGGTTTGGGAAGAGGGGTTTGGGTTTGAGAAGCGGTAGGTGGAGGGGGGACGGTAGACAAAGGGTGACTGTCTGCCATTATTGTGGAGGCCAGAGCCTGAAAGGATCTCTGTAGGCCAGCCTGTGCACCATGAATGCCCTCCAGGAACGCATTGCTCTGCTGGACTTGAGCTGCCAGTCCCTGGATGGCATTCACGATGGTCAACTGACCCACAGGGATCAACCTCAGGAGGTCAGCAGCCTCCTCACTGAGGGCAGCAGGGCTGACTGGGGCAAGGGCAGAGAAGCCAGCGGCGAAAAAGACGCCCATCCTCCTGGGTGAGTGGGCACAGTCATCACCATTGGCCCCAATCCCCCATAGGCAGCAATATTAACCAATGACAAGTTGCACAGTAGTTGCGACGCCTACCTCCATGACAACATACTCTGGCAGACTTAGGTCACTTCCATTTGTCCAAAGCTACAGGACAGGTGGCTGCCATTTTTGTGTACATCTCATGCATTGATGTGCCAATATAAGTACGCCATACACATATTAGGGCAAATTAGAGCATAACCCATGCTGTACCATCATGGTAGTGCTGACACATTTAACATGCATGACATAGTGATGAGATTTCCCAGTATAATGTTGATGGCCTTGCTAAGATACTCGGTGGCGCATAGGTGGTGGCACGATATTGATGCATCCCATTACTTTTGTAATGATCAGTGCAGGACAGCCCAGTCTGCCACATAATGTACATTATACATGTGACATGTGTCCTATATGACTTACAGGTTCAGCATTATGCTGTAAGGCTGGTGTCCAAGTGCTTCTACATGCCCACTATAGTATATGTCAGCAGTGCTACACATGTCCAACAGTATTAGGTGTGTGATATTTTGACATGTTCTCCATACATGTGTCAAGTGCATTTCTCAATGTACATTCTCTCCTCTCTACCTAGATATCCTGCCATGTGGAAATTGGGACAACCGCCAGTGTACCATCCATTAGTTGACCTTGCAACTCTGGAGGACAGGCATATCATATAGACCTATCTTCTGAATCGTCAGACCATCATGGATCTATGTACACAGTTGTAGCAGCCATAAGCAATCCCTATGCCATCCCTCCCACAGTACAAGTCCTGTCAGTGCTATACTTCCTTGCCGCAGGCTCCTTTAAAAATATAGTTGCCTTTGCAACAGGGGTGTCACACCCCATGTTGAGTCTTGTGTGCATTGTTGAAACACCTGGACAGGTTCCCCCAATGTGCTGAGCTGAGTTGGCCTATGTGAAGGCAGACTTTTATGATATAGGACACATCCCTCATGTGTAGGGGCCACTGATGGCACCCATATAGCTCTAATCCCTCCCAGTGCCAATGTAAGGGTGTATAGGAACAGGAAGAACTACCACTCCATCAATGTTCAGCTGGTGTGTCTGGCAGACCAGTACATCTCACAGGTCCCAGCCGCGTTTCCTGGATCTGTCCATAACTCCTTCATTTTGAGGAACACCTGTGTCCCACACATGATGACACGACTACACACAGAGAGGGTCTGGCTCCTTGTTATGTATGCTTTTGAATGTGGTTCGCTGTAATGGCATCTGTCATCAAAATCTTCCCTGTCGCTCTACCTGTTATGTCACTGGTCCTACATTTTTTCACACAGGTGACTCTGGATATCCTAACCTTCCCTGGCTGTTGACACCAGTGAGGTACCCTGCCACGGATGGGGAAGTCCATTTCAATGAGGCCCACAGGAGGACGAAGCTTGTAATCAAAAGGACATTTAGCCTCCGGAAGGCCAGATTCAGATGTCTTGACCTATCTGGAGGTGCCATCCTCTACTCACCCCAAAAGGTATGCAAGATAGTAGTAGCCTGCTGCATGCTACACAATTTAGCCCTATGATATCAGATACCATTGCTAGCTGATGGGAGTGAGACACTGTACTGCCATTTGATAAAGTTTGTTTTGACCAATGACTTTGTGTTTCACCACTGCGCATATTAGTTGCTCAATGTTCACCAGTAGCACATGGTATGTTTTGTTCAGTTTAGCCGCCTATGGGCTTTGACATTGCATTAGTCATTACATTCTGTATTCTGCCTATTGGCTTTGACATGGCATTAGCCATTGCTTTCTGTATTCAGTTTAGCCGCCTATGGGCTTTGACATTGCATTAGCCATTACATTCTGTATTCTGCCTATTGGCTTTGACATGCTGTATCCAGTCTAGCCGCCTATTGGCTTTGACATTGCATTCCTATTGGCTTTGACATGATGTATTCAGTTTAGCTGCCTATTGACTTTGACATGCTATTAGATATTCTGCCTATTGGCTTTGACATGATATTATATATTGCATTTTGTATTCAGCTTAACTGCCTATTGGCTTTGACATGATATTAGACATTGCATTTTGTATTCAGCTTGGCTGCCTATTGGCTTTGACATGATATTATACATTGCATTTTATATTCAGCTCAGCTGCCTATGGGCTTTGACATGATATTATACATTGCATTTTGTATTCAGCTTAGATGCCTATTGGCTTTGACATGACACTAGACATTGCATTTGATATTTAGGTTAGCTGCCTATTGCCTTTAACATGACATTGCATTTGATATCTAGGTTAGCTGCCCATTGCCTTTAACGTGGAGTTAGACATTGCAGTTGAGAACCCAAGCTGTATTTTTCCAAGCTGTGTTTTTGCACAAGATGAACCAAGATGTTTTGTTCTCACAGTAGACTAGACATGATAAGAGAGAGTACATGGGTGTTGTTTTCTCTTCGCTTGAGCTTGGGAACAGGAGTAGTCTTGGAGACCTGTCCAGTCTCCAAAAGGCTTGCTCAGTTTCCCAGGTCTGAGAGGAGGGGGCACACCTTTGTAACGAATGTAACAGGCTGCAGAGAGTCAGATTCGAATCTGCCGGACCTCGTGCTGGAGCTTGGCGCCAGCTGCCAGCATCCCGTGTGGGTAGATGAAACTCTTTCTCGCGGCTGACAGGGGTCATCAGCTTGCAGACCTTAGAAAGATGTAGCTGTAAATAGTTCCTACACGGTGAAGTATTTGTTTTGCTTTGCATTCAATATCTTATAAATATAACCTGCTGTGTATATTGCAAACTGATATATTTTGTTTGATTAACGCGGACTTGAAAGCTACTAATTCGTCATTCATTCATAAATATTGTGGTTGGGGAAGAATTAACAACAATAAAAATCTTCTTTGACCTCAGAAGTGCATTTCTGTTGTGTTATGTTAGTGCTTAGAAACTAAATAAGAGGAAAGCACTACAGACACCTGGACCAGTGGCTAGTAATGTGGACATAGCAAGTGATGAGGAGGCAGAGGAGGAAGGTGCAGCTGACTGTAGGACTGAGCTCATCAATCAGTACTTCCAGTGACATACAGGTATGGTGAATGTGGGATGGCAGTTTTGTACATCCACATGATTTGCTGTCAATAGTCCTCCTGAGTTGGCTCATCAGTGGCGGGGTGATGTGGTTCTATCCCTATTCGTGTGTTGGGGAAGCAGACTGTTTGAATGTCAGGTGCACAGTAAAAGTGTCTCATATCTAACAAGTGTATCCACTGAAGTTTCCTAGAATCAAATCTCCAATGTACAGACCAGTATTGAGCAACGTGTGCTGCATTCTCCTGTACTCATGTCATTCCACCCACTGACTGTGGTAATAAAATATGTGCCTCTGCTACCTATGGTTAGAGTCATTAATAGTCACTAGCCATTGCTGGGTGATTTGAGAATTGAGTATTGTAAATGACAGATGGCAGCTACAGTGATTTATGATGAATAGTCTGTGACTCGTGTTGTATACGTAATCTCTGGGGGGCCCTGGTTAGGAGGGAATCTACATTGGGGACGACCTCTATGTGCTGCATATGTGCTTTGTGTGGCTCCATGCCTTCCATCCTGATGGTACTCTCTGTCATTGTCTATTTGCAGGTTTGCATACTGACTATACTCTTGTGTGGGTCAGGATTTTAGATTGTCTGACATGTGTCCTGGAACATATCTGTTGTTCTGTGTCTCCTGTAGAGGAAGCCTCTCTCTGCTATCCATTACACTGCCTGTTGGATATAGGGGTATGTAGCCATCACACATATAGCAATCATGACTTTTGTAGATGTTGTAATTAAGACACATATATAGTAGCTGTGTTCCATTAGTGTTTATTGTGTACATACTGAAGTTGTGACAAAAATATATGGTACATACATTATTCAAGAGGTGATGTGTGGGGTCATGGTGGATGGAATCATCAGAATAGGTGGTACAGCTATTAGTTGTACAGGTCCAGTGTCCAATTGCCTATGGGGAGATGGAGTTATGTCATTGAACAGTCAACAGGGTGTCTCAGTGGCACACAAGGGAGACACATCAGGTGATGCTCACTTCCTGACAGTGGGTGTGGTCTTGGCATCTGCTCCAGATGGATGTCTGGATGGACGTCCACGTTTGAGGGGGGTTTCTTCAGCTACAGAGGGAGGGGTGTCTGAGGGCTGTGGTTCCCCTGGCAGGGCCTCCATTCTACTGGCTACCGCTGATGTGGATGGGTCTGATGTTATGTTGCTAGCGGAAAGGGCCTGCTGGTGGGTGGAGGATGCTTGCAGGGTGGTGTTGATATCCCTCAGCACCCCTGCAATGGTGACCATGGTAGCATTGTGGGCCTGATACTGCTGCATGACCTCTTAGTGGTATTCCCTCTGTGGCCTTTGGTTTTCCCCCAACATGGTTATGATCTGGCCCACCCTGTCCTGGGATTGTTGGTATGCTCCCATGACTTGGGAGATGGGTTACTGGTCAGTAGAGTCCCTTAGGGCCCCCATCATCTGGCCCACAGCTTCCCTCCCATGCCCCCTGCCCCATGTGCCTGTGCCCCTGGCATGGTGTGTCCACTCCCAGTGTTCGCAGGTCCTTCAGTGTCTGGAGTGTGCGGGATAGACTCTGGTCCCTGTACTGTGGGGCACACAATAGTTTGATCTGTTCTTGGGACACAGGTTTGAGGACTAAAGGTTGGCTGTGATATTGAAGCCACAGGGTTAGGGGGGATTGACGTGGGCAGAGTGAGTCAGGGAGTCATAGACTGACCAGGTGTCGCAGATGGGTCAGGTAGATTGTCAGTGTCCAGACATCCAGGTGTGTTGTCCTCACTGGGGCCTTCATCCTGTGGTGGGCTGGAAATCTCTGGTATCCTCTCCATGATGGCACTAGCAGAGGTACCTGTGGATGGAGTACAAAGGGAGTTACATATTGGAGATGTGTTTGGTCATCTATTTATCATATGCATACAGTGGATTGACATGATTCCCATCAATGACAATGACAGATGCTGCACAGCATACGTTTGGTGGTAGATAGTGGTCTGTGACATGTGTACCATACTCCATTTCGGTTGGTGTCATTCAGGTTTAGTACCTCTGGCTGTGTGGATGGGAACTGGTACAGACTGATAGTTCACATGGCTGTTCTGCACTGTTAGCTAGTGACTATTCAGGCTTGGTAGTTGTGAGTGGAAAATGGCTGCGCATAGCAGCATGGTGTCCCAGTGGGAGGAGGGTATGGGAGTATGCAAGGTTAATTATCTTGTCTGTGCATGCTGTGCATGTGCATGGAATCTGCCATCTAACATACCATACCTTGGTGGGTCACTTGGTGGGTTGTGGATCCTGATTAGTGGCCAATTGGATTAGTCACAGTGCTGTAGCTGTGTTTAGCCTTGTTTGGCATTGTGTTGTACCATTGCATTGCTGTTAGGTGGATAGGCGGGATGTGTACTGAGACATGCAGTACATTGGGGAGCATTTGGGTGGTGAGGAAGCATGAAGTACACAACTGTGTGACATGGAGGTTGTGTGCACTTATTAGAGTCCAGTCCGCCAGGTATTCCAGTCAGGCCCTCGTGATGCAGTATGTCCAAGACCTTCTCCTCGCAAGATGTGAACTGTGGGGGAAGAGGTGGCAGCCCACCGTCAGTCTTGTGCATGGCGATCTGGCGTTGCGATGCCATGGAACGCACCTTCCCCCTGAGGTTGCTCCACCTCTTCCTGATGTCCTCCCTTGTGCATGGATGGCTGCCTAATGAGTTGACCCTGTCAACTATTCATTGCCACAACTCAATTTTCCTGGCAATTGAAGTTTGCTGGACCTGTGCTCCAAATAGTTGTGGCTCTACCCTGACAGTTTTATCCACCATGACCCTCAATTCATCATCTGTGAACCGTGGGTGCTTTGTGGGGACATGGTAGTGGTTGTGTTGTGTGGGGTGTGTTGTGTGTGTAAGGGTGCAGTCTAGGGTAATTGATCGGGTGTGGGTGGTGCATAGTGGGTGATGGACACTTGTGGTATGTGTGTGTGTGGTCATTATGTATGTTTTGTGTTGGGAATGCAGCTTATGTTGTGTGTGCTGGGTGGGATGTGTATCTGTGCCTATTGTGTAATGGTGCTATATGAGTGTATTTGCCTGCTCTCTGTGTTTGTGTAAATCGATTTTGTAGCAAAGGATTGTGGGTTGTGTTGGGGTGTTTTATATAGTGCTGTGAGTAGGTGTGTCTGGTGTGTGTATGTGTCTCAGACGCAGGATATTCAAACTATCCAATGCGGTGTTGTGTTCTGACACTGGTGAGTTCTGAGCGTATCGGTTCGCACCGTCAATGGTTTTCTGCCATGAAAGTACCGGTGTGCTGATTTGTGTCTTGTAATCCGGTGGGTGGAAGTGTATAGGCGTGGCGGTGCTGGTGGTGGAATGGACTCTTTCCCGTCCTCCTGTCTCCTGGCAGTGTCGGATTTGTGGCTGTTTTTTGGCAGTCTTCACGGTGTGAGTCGCAATACGGCAGTCGGATTACCACCAACATGTCAGTAGTTTGGCAGCCACCACCGCATCGGTCTTCCGTAAAGACCACCAAAATCATAATGAGGCCCTAAGTTTTAAATGCCTTATAACTTAACTGCAGTACCCAAAAAACATTATCTCTGCACAACACCCCCACCCCCAACACCATACACACAGGCAGATGCAATAACATAACATATTTACTCCGTACCACTCAGGACTAATGCAAGGAAAACACCATTGGATCAAAGTGAGTGTAATAAGATAAATATAGTAGTAATACATGCATCCAAATCTAAAACTAAATGCATATTTACAAATGAAGTGACAATGCCCAGTCCTCAATGTTCGTGGGCCACAGGGCCACATTACAAAGTCCAGGGCCCCACTTGTCTCCTGCAACAACACGGAGAGAACACTGCAGGGGCATCAGTTTGAAAACAGGCAGGCACCTCAGGGGGAGGGGAAAGGGGGCACCTCAGACGGAAGATGGAACAAATCCACTGGTCCTGGAGGGGGCAACATTCCCATTACTCAGTCCTCTGGAGTGCAAGGCCACAGTCTCTCAAGTGGGTGACTTGCCCACTGGCTCTGGATGGGGCAACATGTCCTGTGCTTGGTTCTGGGGAGTGCAAGGCCACAGTCTCTCAAGTGGGTGACACCCATATGCTCTGGAGGGGGTAACATGCCCTGTGCTTGGCCCTGGGGAGTGCAAGGCCACAGTCTCTCAAGTGGGGGACTTGCTCACATGCTCTGGAGGAGGCAACATGTCCTGTGATCTTCATCCTGGGGAGGATGGGGTGAGTGGGCGGCTTCTCCACTGGTTCTGGAGGGGGCATCGTGCCCTGTGATCTTCATCCTGGGAGGATGGGGTGAGTGGATGGCTTCTCTACTGGTTCTCGAGGGGGGATTCGTGCCCTGTGATGCTGATCTTGGTGAGTGCAAGGTCACAGTCTCTCAGCTGGGTGTCATACCCACAAGATTTGCAGGGGCAGCCCACACAACAGTCCATGGACGCAGGACTACACACTGTCCTGCCGGCGGTGATGGCTGTTCAGTGGTAGCAGTGGTGGTGGTGGTGCTGCTGCTGCTGGTAGTAGTGGGGGAAGTTCCAGCCCATCCCCTGCAGCCTCGGACGGCCGCCCACTGTTGCTGCTGCTGCTGGTGGTGGTGCTGGTGGCGGTGCTGCTGGTAGAGCTGGTGGTGGTGGGGGGTGGAGGCTCCAGCCCATCCCTTGCAGCCTCGGACGGCTTCCCACTGTTGCTGCTGCTGGTGGTGCTTGTGGTGGTGCTGCTAATGGAGCTGGTGGTGGTGGGAGGCTCCCGCCCATACCCTGCAGCTTCAGACGGCTGCACCACCATGGTTGGTGGTGTGGGCTCCGACTGAGTCCCAGCACCTGGGGATTCCTCCTTGCCCTTCCTTTCAGCAGCTGGGGATTGCTCCTTGCCCTTCCTTTCAGCAGCTGGGGATTGCTCCTTGCCCTTCCTTACAGCAGGTGGGGGTGGCACCTTTCCCTTCCACTCAGCAGCTGGGGGTGACACCTTTACCTTCCTTTCAGCAGCTGGGGGTGGCACCTTTCTCTTCCTTTCAGCAGCTGGGGGTGGCTCCTTGCCCTTCCTGGCAGCACTTGGAGCAGGCACCCTTTCGGTGTGGCTGTCTGGGGCCCGGGATCCTTTCCCACTAGGAGTTGCTGTGGACACTACAGGGCCTGTGGACTTGGTGGCTGAGGTGCTTGCCTGGGTTTTACCCACCCTGGCCAGACGGGGAGGATGGGGAGGGAAGAGGTCAACAGTGGAGAGGAAAAGCTTCTTAGGGACATTGGGGCCGGAAGAGGGAGAAGGTTTGGGAGTGGAGGAAGAGGGAGTGGTTGTGGGAGGTGTCTGTCTGCTGTGTTTGGGTGCAGGTGCATGGGCTGGATACTGTTGTGAGGTGGATGGCTGTTGGGTGTCTGAGTGCTTGCGTTTGTGTACTTTGGGGGAACGGGGCACAGAAACAGTGGGAGAGGACACAGGGGATGTGTGCATGGATGTGGGGGTGGTGACTGCCTGTGAGGTGTGTGCTCTGATAGGTGTGCTGGTGGTAGTGGATGAGGATGTAGTGCATGCAGGTGTGAGTGTAGATGCAACTGGGAGGGAGGTGGAGGACAAGGAGGAGGGGGACACAGTGAAGGCACTGGATGTTGGTATGTCTGCATCTGGATGGTATTTGTGTGAGTGCCTGTAGGATGATGTGTGGTGCTTGTGTTTGCATGTGCCACTCTTGTGTGTTGTCCCGTGTGCATGCTTGTCTGCCTGTGTACTTGGGATAGGTTGGGGTTGAGTGGAATGGGATTGGGTAGAGGAAGTTGGAGGGTGGAAACAGGACAATGGCTGCCATCAGAGAGGAGGCCAGAGCCTGGATTGATCTCTGTTGGGCTGCCAAGCCAGTGTGAATGCCCTCCAGAAATGCATTGGTCTGTTGCATTTGGGCTCCAGCCCCTGGATGGCATTCACAATGGGTGACTGCCCAACAGAGATGAATCGCAGGAGGTCAATAGCCTCCTCACTCAGGGCAGCAGGGCTAACTGGGGCAGGGCCTGAGGTGCCTGGGGTGAAGGAGATGCCCACGCTCCTGGGTGAGTGGGCACGGGCAACGCGCTGAGGGGCTGCTGGGAGGGCAGTGCTGGTAAGGGGGTGGCGGCTGTACCTGTAGCTAGGGTGGGCACAGACGTGTCCATCACCATCAGGGGGCTTCCATCAGAGGAGGTATCCGTGTCCGAACTGTCCCCTTCAGTCCCCGCCGTGGTGCTCCCCTCACCCTCCATCCCACTGGTGCCCTCACCGTCGGTGGACTCTGCCTCCTGGGTCCTGTGGAATGCAGCTCCCTCCGTCACCAGTGCCTCTGCTCCTCCACCAGATGATGCTAATGCACATAAGGACAGGGTGACAAAACAAAAAGGGTGGGGAGAGACAAAGGATACACTTAGTCAATTGCTGCACCAACACCACAGTTGGCGTACACAATACACTCACACACAGGGAACAGTCCTACGCACTAGGCAATGCACTACCAGTAACAATGCTAGTCACCAGGGCATGGGGAGGGACACATACCGCCAACTGCAGCATATCTGGGACCCACACAGCCCTGCCCAGTAGTGGATGCCTACTAGCTAGGTTGGAGGAATTTCACATCAGAACCCTGCCCAACATGGAACCTACTCTGCAATGTCACGCCTGGCCAAGGGGCACCCACAGGCACACATCCCCCACCCAGATTCCACCCCACCAGGTGTAAGTAGTGATAATGGGAACTGTACTCACCCCCTTGTGGCTGCTGTGATGCCCCCAAGCTCCCATCCAGCTCTGGATAGGCCACCGCCAGTATGCGGGCCATCAGGGGGTTCAGGGTTCGAGGGGCACCCCTTCCTCGTTGGGAGGCCATCCCCAGCTGGGCCTCCACCGTCTTCCGTGCCTAGCGTCTCAGGTCCTCCCACCGTTTTCGACAGTGGGTGCTCCGTCTGCTGTAGACCCCAGGGTCCACACGTCCTTGGCAATGGCATGCCATATACCCTTCTTTTGATGAGCACTGACCTGCAGAGGAAATATACACAGGAAAAGGACCATCCTGCCTGTTACACTCATGGCCCACAATATCCCTTCCCATCCCCTTACGCACAGACATGGCCCAGCATACATGCTGCACGCTGCCCAGGGCTCATCCACCAACCCCCCCCACACGAGGCCTTCACACACAGCACTGATTAAACACATGTGCAGCTACATCGTTTTCCCCCAGGTGGAGGATTTGGCCACAGTGAAGGCTGACTTCTCTGCTATGGGACATATCCCCAACATTATTGGGGCTATTGATGGAACACATATAGCATTTGTCCCCCCCGGCAAAATGAACAGATCTTCAGAAATCATAAAAAAATTCACTCGATGAATGTGCAGATGGTGTGTTTGGCGGACCAGTACATCTCCCATGTCAATGCTAAGTATCCTGGGTCGGTGCATGATGCATTTATCCTGAGGAATAGCAGCATCCCAAATGTGATGGCCCAACTCCAGAGGCACAGGGTGTGGCTAATAAGTGAGCCCTGGTTCCCACCCAGTGGATGTTGGTGTATGGGTATGGTGTCTGCCATAAGGGTTAGTATGTGGCTAACAGTTGTCCCTCGATATTTGCAGGTGACTCTAGTTACCCCAACCTCTCATGGCTACTGACCCCTGTGAGGAATCCCAGGACAAGGGCAGAGGAATGTTACAATGAGGCACATGGGTGAACAAGAAGGATTATTGAACGTACTTTTGGCCTTCTGAAGGCGAGGTTTCGGTGCCTCCATCAACAGGTGGATCCCTGTGCTACTCACCCAAGAAGGTCTGCCAGATCATCGTGGCATGCTGTATGTTGCACAACCTTGCCTTGAGACGCCATGTGCCTTTTCTGCAGGAGGAGGAGGCTGGAGATGGCCGTGTGGCAGCAGTGGACCCTGTGGAGAGTGAAGATGAGGAGGCAGAGGATGAGGATCAGGACAACAGCACTGCAGTGATTAGTCAATACGTCCAATAACGCAAACTTAAGACAGTGTAACTTCACATTTTATTGACAGTTTAATGTTTGACATTGTTTGACATTGTCAGTGGCAGGCACTCACTTTACCCTTTGGCATCTCTTTTTGCAGATGTTGGTGCCCCACTATCACTCCTGGTGTGTTCACTGCAGCCAACTACAGGTCTTTCCTATGTAAACATTACTGTACAGTTGAATTGCAATGTTTAAACCTTGTTACATGAATACATACTTAAATCATTTGACATACTCCATACTATTTTTTCAAAGTGTGTCTATTGCTGTGCTATGAATAAAAGGGAGAAGTGCAATGGGCTGGGGGGATGATGAAGGAATGTCCAGGGTACAGTCCAGTCTATTGGTAGCTCAGGTGCATTGTCCAAGGGGGCATAGGAAGGGGAGCAATGGCAGTTCAAGGTGGACAGGGTGACAGAGTGGGACACAAGGGTGACAATCAGGAGAGTCTCATTTCCTGGCGGGGGTCTTGGCAATAGTCTCTGGCTTCTGCCTGGATCGCGGGGAACGTTTGTGGGGTGGTTCTCCTTCTGCAGGGGGAGGGGTGCTGGTGGCCTATTGGTCCTGTGGCGGGGCCTCCTGTCCACTAGCGGCAGCGGAGGGGGAGGGCTGTTCAGTAGTCTGGCTAGTGGCAGGGGCCCGCTGGTGTGACACTGCCTCCCTCATACTGTTGGCCATGTCTGCCAGCACCCCTGCAATGGAGACCAGGGTGGTGTTAAGGGACTTCAAGTCCTCCCTGATTCCCAGGTACTGTTCCTCCTGCAGCCGCATGTTCTCCTGCTACTTGTCCAGGATCTGGCCCAGCATATCCTGGGAATGTTGGTATGCTCCCAGGATCATGGTGAGTTCCTCCTGGAGAGTCGGTTCCCTGGGCCTGTCCTCCCCTGGCATACAGCAGTCCTCCCAGCTTCCCTGTTGTCCTGTGCCTCTGTCCCCTGAACAGTGTGCCCATTGCCACTGACCCCAGGTCCCTGATTGTCCTGGGTTTGTGGGGTGCCCTGGGGTCCCTGTGGTGGGGGACACACTGCTGATTGACGTGTCCTGGGGACAGAGTGATGGGCCCACTGGGTGGGTGCTGTTGTGGTGTTTCCTTAGTGGGGAGGCTCTGTGGTGGTGTGAGACTGTGCCTGGGTAACCAACTGTCCAGAGGTCCCTGATGGGCCAGGTTGGTCATCCAGATCCAGGCGAGCAGAGCTGCTGTCATCACTGTGGGCCTCTTCTGCGGGGGGGACTGGATGTTGCTGGCACCTCTTCTCCAGTGACATTGGCTGAGATACCTGTGGGGATGTAAATGCAGTGTTATTGCTTCTGTTTGTGACATATTGTGCATGGGTGGGTTGCCCTCTATGGTTATTATTGCCCTGGCAGCTTTGCCTTGAGTGAGTTGTAATTTGGTGGGCTAGCTGTTTCCCTCTAGTGTGCATGCTTTAGTGATAGGTGTCCATGCAGGTTCTTTGAGTGGTGTCCATGCATTGGTGGTGCATGCAGGGCTTGGCATTGGGATGAGTTGGTTGTGATGGTGTGGAGTGATGGGAGTGGGGGTGGGGTGGGGGTATGTGATGGCATGCAGGTAGGAGGGTGATAGTAGTACAGAGTTGACTTACCGGAGTCCAGTCCTCTACCTACTCCTGCCAGGCCCTCAGGATGCATGATTGCCAAGACTTGCTCCTACCAAGTTGTTAGTTGTGGGGTAGGAGTTGGGGTCCACCGCCAGTCCTCTGAACAGCGAGTTGGTGTCTTGTTGCTCTGGAACACACCTTCCCCCGTAGGTCGTTCCACCTCTTACTGGTGCCGTCCCTTGTTCTGGGGTGCTGTCCCACGGCATTGACCCTGTCCACAATCCTCCGCTATAGCTCCATCTTCCTAACAATGGATATCTGCTGCACCTGTGCTCCAAATAGCTGTGGCTCTACCCGGATGATTTCCTCCACCATAACCCTTAGCTCCTCCTCAGAGAATCTGGGGTGTTGTCGTGGTGCCATGGGTGTAGTGTGAGTGGTGTGGGTGAGGGTGTGGAGGGTGATGTGTTGGGGTGTGTGATGTAAGGTGCGTGGGTGGTGTATAGGTGATGGTGGTATGTGGCTCTGGTTGTGTGGGTGCTCTTGCTGTCTCTCTGTTGGCAATTGTTTGTAGTCATGAAGGGTTGTGGGTAATGTGGGTGGGTGTTTTATGGTGTTGTGGGTGTGTGGGTGTGGTGTGTGTATGTGTGTCAGGTGTGTGTAGTTTGAATTGTCCAATGTGGTGCTGTTTTGTTTGAGTGTGTGTATTTTGAGCGCGGTGGTATATACTGCCAATGGTTTACAGCCATTGAATGTCCACTGTGGTGATTTGTGGGTCATAATGTTGTGGGCGTTGTTCTATTGGCATAACGGTGTGGGTTTTGATACCGCCAGTTTATCACTGACCTTTGGTGTGGCAGACTTGTGTCTGTATAGTGATGGATTGGTACGTTTTTGTCATAATTTGGTAAGCGGATACCCGCCACGGCGGTGGTATGTTGGCGGCAGTCAGCATGGCGGTAAGTGGAATTTAACGCAAATGTCATAATGACGGCCAAAGTCTTTTGCCATTTGTATAGCAAAATCTTTAAGCACAGGATTGACACAGTGTCATCCTCGCCGAGCTGTAAAATGACAAAAGCCATTTAACACTCGAGGCACAGTATTACAGCTTTGGACTGGTAAAATACCATCCAAGCTAACCTGGAATGAATAAAAAGCAACCACTGACACGTGTTTCGCTCTCATTAGAGCTCTACACAGGGGTTTAGCTTTGTCCAGACACAAGGGAGCACCCAGTTTAGGTCAGAGTGAAGCATAAATTATGCAAAAAAGAAAAGAGTACTCTGGGTAGATCCCAGGTTTAGGAGGAGGGCAGCTCTCCAATAAGGAGCACCCCGCAACACCAGCACCACTCTAGATTTGCTCACTTCAAATATCTCTTTATCTAGCAAAGTTTTTAAGCACAGTATCAGCACAGTCCCATCCACGCCGAGCTAGATAGGGACAAAATCTTTTTATTGATTATATATAAAAATTACACTTAATGTATATCAACACTAGAACATAAAAATAATACAATTCTTAAACAAAAAGTACAAAATCAATATTTGTTAGGAAGCTTTCTGTTTCTAGAGGAAGTCTTCCTCTTCATATCCTTTGTCATATACTCTTCCTTGGCTGATATCTCCAACTCCTTGTCCAACACCTTCATATCACAAAGTGAATTCTTCCACAAAATGTCCCTCGTCTCCTGCTCCACCCTGGTGGACTCGTCCCATGTCTTGTTCAACAGTTCCACATCACGAGCCAAGGACAACCTCTCCTTGTTCCACCAATTGCCATCTTCCAATTTAACAGCATTTTTACAAATTTTGATGACTTTCTTAGGACACGAAAACTTAGATTCACCTTTCTGAACAATGCAAGCACTTTTAATCTTGACATATTCACCCACCTTAACACAAACTGTCTTCCTTGGACCCCCTTTATATTTATTCTGAGCAGATATCCTCTTCTCACTCACCTTTTCAATCAAACCTTCTTCAACTTCAAATTCACCCATCCATTTCCTTGTCAACTTGGTTGCAGGAACTCTTCCTCTCAATAACATAAAAGGGGACACACTGGTATCTATTATGAAATGGTGACAATGCTACAGTCTGTTTCCCGCTGAGCCAGCGGCTCCCCGCTGGCCCCATTACAAGTTTCCCGCTGGGTCAGCGGGTGGATACAAAGTTTCCACCTGCTGGCTCAGCGGGAAACAGCCTATAGCATTGTCACCAGCTCGTAATAGTGCTGGGGGCAATGCTGTAGTGCGTAGGGTGCACCAGTACCCATTGCAGCATTCATTGCCTGCAAAGCAGATGGGGCTGGCTGGGGGGCCCCTGCACTGCCTATGCCAGGTGCATGGGTAGTGCAGCCCCCTCCCCCGGGGCACCCTGCATCCCGTCTCCATCAGCCTTTACATGGCAGTGCGACCGCCATTTATCCGCTGGCAGAGAGAGGAGTCGTAATCCCCAGCTTGGCAATGCTTGCGGAGCGGAGGAAAACTGGCAGTGCTGGCGGTAGCGCCATGGTCGTAATGTGGCAGTGGTGGTCCTATCGCAGCCACGACCTTGGTGGTCTTAAGACCATCAGGGTCGTAATGACAGCCATAGTGTGAGGAAGGTATCAATTGCAATAAGGCATGAGGTTAAAGAGATGTTGATGAAAATGCAGAAGGAGGGCATAATCGAGCCAGTGGAAGTATCAGAATGGTCCCCAGTAGTAATAACCAAGAAATCTGACTGGTGGCAACCTCCCCGTCAGAACTTTGGGGGACTGAAAAGTCTGTCCGCTGCAGTCATAATCGACCCCTATATCATACCGGTATTGTCCATTCCTTTAATTTGATCTCATGCGCATATCCCGTTAGCATACCTGTGCAATTCTCAAATACTTAAACTTTTGAAGTTTAAAGGCAATTAAAGAAGGAAAATGAACATGGACACTCCCGCAACAGAACCCTCAACTTTCAGTCCAAGGGTCTATCACCTTAACCTTTAGGCCATAGGTGACTCCTTACTGTGATTTTTCCAGACATGCCTATGACAGCCAACCCACGTATGTGATTGGAAAGAAACGTGAATGTTCCATCACTAGGAAGGCTTACCAGTCAAAACAGCAGTAAATAAACAAACACACTGCCAAGCGATACTAGGATTTGAACCTTCAGTCTACTGAATGACAGCACAAGACTTTGACCATTAGCCCAGAAGTGCCTCTGTTCTGCTCTGTATCCAAACATAACTATAACATTTGTACCAAGCATCTTTCTAGTCTTACTCTTTGAAGTCATTGTATGGAGAGACCATTGCAATGACAATCTCTCTCTCTCTCTCTTCCATCCCATTGTGCCCCCTGTACAGAACTAAATATTTTCCCCAGGGAGATCGTGGTCCCTGGGGCTGCAGGGGGGCCACAGCCCCCACATTGGATTTAAATATGTGCCCTGGGTAGGTGGTAGTTCTCAGGTCTAGGGAGGGGGGTCGAGTGCCCCGCATCCATTTTCTATAAAACCCTGGGGAAGCGGCAGTCTCTGGGTCTCTGGGGGGGTCAAGTGGCCCCCCCACATTGGATTTAAACTTGTGCCCCAGGAAGGTGGCAGTACCTGGGGCTGCGGGGGGCAGGGCACTGCACCCGCATTGGATTTAAACTTGTGCCCTGGGGAGGTGGTGGTTTCTCAGGTTGCTGGGGGGTCCAGGTGCCCCCCCCCCACATCTATATTCTATAAAGCCCCAGAAAATTGGCAGTCCCCCGGGCCACCCATTCAAAATGTAAAGGCCCCTGGGACCTGGCCCTCCCAGGGGCTTTAGTCAAACAAAAGGGGGAGCCTCTGCTTGTTTTTTGGGGGAAAATTTGTAAAAGTGCTTTTTTGCTCTTGCGAGGTTTCTCTGGGACCCCAACACAAGAGCTATGGGATCAGGGTGCTCCTACTCTGACCTGTTTTCATTTTTTTAAATCTTTTTTTCAGGGACTTGGCTGAAGCCGAGTCCCGACAGGGCTGCCAATACTTCCTTGTTGAAGTGTTGGCAGCTAATCAGATCTCAGCATGAGATCAGAAGCGTTAATGGAGCCTTTGCGTCCCTATATATACACCTTTGGATTTTCTTTAATTTCTCAAAAACTACTGAACAGATTTATACCAGATGACAAAAAGAGTGCTTTCTGGACCAAGATCTACCTTTCTGCCACATTTGGCGTAATTCCATCCAGTGGTTCGGGCGCTATTCCTGTTTAAAACCCCTTTGGAAAAATGCATAGGAAAAAGAGTTTTGGGAGCCCCCCTTATTCTCAGCCACTGCCTGACATATCACGCTGAAACTTTCCTGACAGACACTGAAGTGAGTATCGTAGTTTCTTTGAAAACTTTGTGACGATTCATCAAATACCTCCAAAGTTATCAGCAAAATAAACTTTTTCTATAGAAACTAGGTCCTAACTATAACTGCCTAGTGGCAACTGCCACTAGGTTATATATATATATATGTAGATATATATATATACACATATATAGATACACACGTATATGGCTCAAACCTCCGTCCTGCCTTTTCCCAGTCTCATCCACCACATGGGGTCGGTGGACAGCAGCGGGCAGAGGATCGCTAAACATAAAAAAATACTCCACACCACATCTGACGCGAAAGAAGGCCAGCACTCCAGGAAATGTAATCCTTGATATATTTAATAAACGCCAGCTGGCGCGTTTCGACCATAAGGTCTTTCTCGAAGCCATGAATGGCACCGATTACATTTCCTAGAGTGCTGGCCTTCTTTCGTGTGGATTTTTTTTTAAATATAGACACATACACATAAAATATATATATATACCTATATCTTTTATGCCGTTTGATGAATCTTCACAATTTTTTCTAAAAAAAAAAGTATTCCACTGAATCTTGTTGTTCATACGAAGTTTTGCAGTGATAATTCCCATAGGGATTTTAGACATGGCTACAGCCTGAACTGCTTGATGGAATTACCCCAAAGTTGGCAGAAAGGTAGGTCTTGGTCCTCTTTTTGTTATTTGGTGTAAATCCATTCAGCACTTTTTGAAATATTAAAAGAAAACTAAATATAGATATCTAGAGGTGCAAAGGGTTTGCAAATAATAACAAACTCATGCAGGGAAATGCAGAGCTCTGAATGGCAGCCAACAATTCAACCAGGAAGAGTTGGCAGCCATCTTGCAACTTGATTTCAGCTGAGTCCCACAAAAACAGATTAAAAAAAAGAAAAGGGGCCAGGGTATGTATGCCCTGACCCCTTAGCTCTGGTGCTGGGGTCCCAGAGGGAACCCCCTACCCCCAGGACAAAAAAGCATTTTTTTTTAAATGTTGCTGTGCTATATCTGCGAATTTGGGGGGGGGGAAGAAACAAGAGCATGCTCCCGTGCTTGTTTTTAAGAAACCCCCGAGTGGGCCAGGTCCTGGGGGCATTTTGAAGTGAAGGAGGGGGGCGCACCGGGCCCCCTTCCTGGGGCATTTTGATGCCCCCGGGCTAACGACCTCCCTGGGACTTATTTACAATTTTATGCAGGGCCGCACACCCTCTACCCCACAGCCCTAGGGACGCCACCTCCCCTGCGCTATCATAAAATATTAAATGGGGATGGGCCACCTGCCCCCTCCGCAGCCCAAGAGACCGCCCCTCCCACAGGGTTCTAATAAAATGCAATGCGGGGCAGCCACCTCCATGGGGATGTTATCAAAGTAAATTCAGTGGGCCACTTGGCCCTCTCGCAGCCCCAGGAACCACCATCTCCCTGGGGCTCTAAACAAATACAATGCAGGGGCTGTATGGCCCTCACGCAGCCCCGGGGACCGCCACCTCCCAGAGGCTACAATAAAAGAATGAAGGGAGTCTGTTGCGGAGTCCTGGGTTCTACCCCCTCCCTGGGGATAGATTACTTTGGAGGGGGGCCCTAGCGACTGCCACTCCAGAGGGCCCGCTCCTGCTATGTCCCGGAGTACCCACCCCCAGGACATAGCTGTTTGCTCTGACTTGGCAGGATCTTTGACAGCTCCCCCCAAGTCAAAGCAAACACTTCATGTTCTGCAAGTGAGAGCAGTCAAACAGCACTCACTTGCAGAAAGTGAAGTTTTCATCTGTTTCCCTGCATACACGTTATAGTTATCTGTTTTCCTGCACGGATGTAATAGTTACGTTTGGATGCAGAGCAGAACAGAATCACTTCTGACCTAATGGTTAAGGTCTCAGTAGGCTGAAGGTTCAAATTCTAGTATCGCCTGGCAGTGTGTTTGTTGCCTGCCGCCAGGCCCTGCAGCCAAGCACTTATAAGCACCCAACCCCGCGCAAGGCCTTTGGCCATGCTCAGCGGGGGTTGGCCACAAGTCCTCTCTCTGTATGTGGGTGTCTGAGTGTCTGAATGGGTCTGATAGTGCGCGTGTGCATCTATGAGTGGGTCTGAGTGGGTGCATGAGTGTCTAAGTGGGTGTATGAGTGGGTGCATGAGTCTGAGTGCATGTATAAATTCATTAATAAGTGTATGAATGAGTTTAGAAATGTAAAAAATTGTTTTTTGCATATTCTTGAATATTCTCAAATATCCTCAGATACTCTAGGATAATTGGGAATATCGCGCATGGTGATGAAAAATCATTTTAAACCCAGAATTTGACCCTAAAACACCCCTATATCACACCCCAGGGGACAGGGTGCCTCCACCCTGACCCCTTATACCACTTACATTACTATTTTTAGCCCCGGGGACCCTTTCCCTTAACCTAAAATGGTGGCAGCAACTTTCTAGTCAGGTTGTGGCCAGCCAATTACAGCACTTCTATTCATGCGTGCATTTTCAAAAATTCTGGAATATTTGCGATTTATTCACAATCATAGATATTCAAATTTTGATTTTCCTTAATTTCTCATAAACTACTGAACGGATTTACACCAAATAACCAAAAGTGTAATGTGCGTATCAACAGCTAAGTTTTTTGCAAAATTTGGTGTAATTCCGTCCAGCGGTTCGGGCTGCAGTCATGTTCAAATGTCCTATAGGAAACGCATCTCTTTTGACCCCCGCCCTTTTTCTCAGCTCCCAATTGACAGATCACCCCAAAACTTTCCATTCCTAAGAAGAATTACTAGGGCACTTTTTGGGGAAGTTTTCGTGAAGGTTCGTTAAACAGTGCCAAAGATATGAGCAAGTCAAAAAACGCTTTTTCAAGCCTGTCGCCAGTAGGTAGTTAGGACCATATTTCGATTGAAAATGCATTTTTTGACTTGCCTATATCTTTGACACCGTTTGATGAATCTTCATGAAATTTTTCAAAAAAGTGTGTCCACGATTCTTGTTGCTCATGGAAATTTTCGGGATGACTTGTCAAGCGGGAGCTAAGAAAAAAGGGGGGGGTAAAAAAAAAAAGGTAAGTTTCCCATGTTAATTCCCATAGGAGTTTTGAACACGACTACAACGAGAACCACTGGACGGATATAGATATATACATATATATATATATATATATATATATATATATATATACACACACACACATCTATATATCTATATGTATAATTTCTAGAGGTATTGGAGCACTATACAGGGTCAAAGACAAGCATAAAATTGAGTCATAGGCGAGGTAGCTGGCTTTTGAACTGTTAATACATTCTGATGTAGTGTTCTTTAAAGAGGTGCAGCTTTAAGTCTTTCTTTAATTGGAGCAGTATTAGGGAGGGCCTGATGGATATTATAAAGTTGTTCCAGAACCGGGATGCATAAATGGAAAATGGTCTGTTGTCTTGTTTTTTCGTTTTTTTACACTTCTTAGTCTGGTTGTGTCTCGGCTGTGGATGTGCTGTGAACCACCAGAGATGGTGAGCTTGTCTGCAAGATAAGCAGGGATGCTCGTCACAATGGCTTTGTAAATGATGCAGTAGGTTTTGACGATGGTGTAGGCCAGAAAGGGGAGCCAATTTTCTATCAGGATGGAGCTGCTGTGATCATATTCTTCAGGGTCTGGAAGGGATGTGCTGTGGCTTTTAGGACGACATATTGTGCAAGTTAAATTGCACTTTGTTTTGTACTCCAGATTGAATATACCTGAATATACCTCAGCAACATGAAAAGAAAGTACTGGCCCTCTTGTACAGGATTACTGATTTTCAGCCCCATATGAACAACATTGAATTACTTGCAAATTTAAACAATTTACATTCAGGACAATGATGTGGAGTTCATCTCGTTTAACTCAGCCGGTAAATGCCAAGTTGATCCCCAGACGAAGCTACCCAAAATAACTAAGTACCCATGGAATTCTGAAGCTGAAGTGGGAATCTGCCCCACAATAGCTGACCTTTTTTTAAAACAAGAGGTTCCTGTATCTACCTTAAGTCAGTGTAATATGTCGACTTTACTGTTATGCAAAGTTAGAAAGGCCAATGTGTTCAGATTTGTGCACGTTGTCCAGAAAATAAATAATGTGGTTGTCCCCAGCATTCCTATGTTCCCCCTACTCTGCCACCATCTGTTCTGCCTTCTTCTCTTTCACAATACACACAGAAGTCCATTACCTTTTCGCTTTCTCATTTTGTGGGTCTCAACTTTTGTGGAAGATCTCACTCACAGATACATCATTGCTGAGCTCTACACCCTCGACCCCGTATGCTGCAACAAACACTGCCACCACGCTGACCCATGCTCCACGATAGGCCTTTCACCTGCACCCACTGTGAGTTCACCTGCCACAGCACATACATCAGCCCAGTGACCAGCCCCTCCCCGAACACACCACAGACACCACCTGAACAAAAACCCCAACTTGCATGCCCCCTTCTCTGCACATGCTCACTATGCAAACACACCACTGAGATTTGGGACCTCATCTCCACCCTCACACCTGACACCCTTGTCCTCACTGAGACTTGGCTCAACCCCACTTCTGCACCCAACATCGCCACTGAAATACCTGAAGGATACAAGATCACCCATTCGACCGTTTCAACAAGCCTGGATGAGGGATCGGCATCAGACACAAGGAACCTGTCCAATGCACCACCACAAAGTACGGCATCACCCCAGCTACAGAAAACCTAAACTTGCAACTCCAAAGAGACAGCAAAACTTCCATCATGGCCACCCTCGTCTACTGTCCTCTGTTACCACGTCTAGCCTTCTGCAACTTCATTGGCAACTTCATCTCCCCTCTCGCCATAAACTCCAACAACTACATTTTCCTCTGTGACCTCAACTTCCATCTCAACTGCCATAATGGCATCAACACTACCAACCTCATCAACAGCATAAACAAAACTGGGTTCACCCAGCTTGTCCACGACCCCACGCACACCACAGGCCACACGCTAGATCCCCATCTTCACCTCCAACAACCACATCCAGCACAGCCAAACCACAGAACTCTGGACTCACCACTCCAAAATCCACATTAACATTACCAGTTCACAGGGCTCCGCCCCCAGTCTGCCCAACACCCTTCACCTTAGCTGGAGAAAAGTCTCAAAAGATACATGGATCAATGCCCTCAACACCATCCACTCTATCTGCTCCAACAATCTAGACCAGAACATCAGAGACTTCAGCAATTGGGACACCAACTGCTCTGACAGCGTTGCTCCCATCTGCAAAAACATCCACAAAAGTTTCACCAAGCAGGCTAGCTGGTTTACTGAAGACCTCAGAACTGCTAAACAGCACTGTAGACAACTGGAAAAGAGATGGCACACCAATAAGGACACGGCGGACAAGACTGCCTTCAAAACTGCCCTCATCCAGTTGAAAGAATCGAAGAAGTAGGCTTTAGCCTCAGGCATTGAATCAAGCTCCAATAACAGCAAAGAACTTTTCAACATTTTAAAATAATTTTACCACCCCTCAGCTGCAACAAACAACATTACGTCCTTGCAGGAAGTCTGTGACAACCTTGCAAACTTCTTTCATGACAAAATTGCCAACATGTACAAAAACTTCAAACCCCAGGCCAAGGCCACCAACTTCTTCAAGCAAAACAAAGACCCCGTTACCACCAGAAATATCTGACTAACTGAATGGAGCCAACTCGCCCCACAGGACACCGCTTCCATCATGAACTTGGTGCACTCAGGGGCCCCAACCAACCCATGCCCTCATCACATTTTGAACCTAGGTGAATCCAGAATCACCCACCTTGTTCAACACCTCAATTGCCACAGCCCCTTCCGGGAGGACTGGAAACATGCAGAAGTCAATGCTCTACTAAAGAAACCATTGGCAGACTCCAGCAAACTCAACAACTACCCACAGATCTCCCGGACAAATTAGAAGAAAAAGCTATCGACCAAAAACTCTCCTTACATCCTACTCGACTCCTCCCAATCTGGATACAACAGCAACTACAGCAGAGACAGCCCTCATCATGGCTACCAACAGCATCCGAGCTGTACTCTACCGAGAAGAGACTGCGGCTATGATCCTCCTAGACCTCTCTGCGGCCCTCTTCACAAGGCTGCCCAACATAGGCATCCAAGAAGCCACTCTTTACTCACTGGAAGAACATAAAAAGTCTGCCTTCCCCCTTCACCTCCAAACCCAAGGAAATCCTTTGTGGAATACCCCAAGGATCCTCACTCAGCCCCACCATATTATTATATGACACCTCTGGCCAGCATTGTCAAAACCCACAGACTCAACATCATACTCTACACTGATGACACCCACCTTATCCTCTCCCTCTCGGAAGACACCACCAACACGAAGACCAACTTCCACAACTAAATGACAGGTGAAACCAACTGAATGAAGGACAATTGCTTAAAGCTCAACATTGACAAGACAGAGGTACTGATCTTTGGAAACAAAAGCTCCCCATGGGATGCATCCTCATGGCCCTCAGAACTTAGACCCAATCCTATCGCTACTGACCACGCTGGGAACCAAAGCATCATTCTGGAAAGCAAGCTAACCATTATTAAACAGGTGAACTCTGTCTCCTCCTCCTGCTTCTTCATCCGCCGCATGCTTCGTAAGATATTCAAATGGCTACCCCAAAGCTTAAGACACACCATCACCCAGGCCCTCATCTCCAACCAACTAGACTATGGCAATGCTCAGAACGCAGGGATCGCAACTCACCTCCTCCGACGACTACAGATCATACAGAACTCTGCAGCTAAACTCATCCTGGATCTCCCTAGATCAGTGGTTCACAACCTTCTGACCTCTGTGAACCCCCACTTTATCATCAATGGAACCTAAGGACCCCCACTGAGTCATTATTGGAATCCGGGGACCACACTCACTGAGTCATTACAGGAAGCTGGGGTTCCCGGCGTAAACATTGTCAATGATTTGAACAGCAACACACTACACAAAAAATACAAATACAGAAACAATCATTAATGAAACACATACACAAATGATAACACATTTTATTTAATTTGCAAACAAATATAAATTCAAAACAAATTATTTTAATAGGACGGTTGGAGCTTTTCTAAATTCAACTGAAGCCACACATCATCCATATTTTATGCTGTTTGATATACCTGCACTGCTCCCACGAATCAATCTGAGAATACTAGTTAAATTTTTTTGCCTCCAATTCCAAATTTTCTGAATTTTACAGTACGTTTTTAAAATTTCTATTGTACATTTAGCTACTTTATATAATATTCTAAACAGTCACTGACCCCCAGAAGGAGGCTTCCCTAATCCCTAGTGGTCCCCAGACCACAGGTTGGGAACCATTACCCTAGATGAACCCACATAACCCCTCTACCTCAGGGAACTCCACTGGTTCCCTGCACAGAAGAGATGCCAGTTCAAGCTCTTGATCCACACATACAAGGCCCTACACAACTGCCTACCTGAACCACTGCCTGAACTTCCATCAGCCCATCAGACACCTCCGCTTCCCTTTCTGACACCCTCACTCCTCCCCATCTGACATAACAGATGCAGAGGTCGCTCCTTCTCCTACCTAGCAGTGAAGACATGGAATTAGCTACCCTTTTATCTCTAAACCTCCTCATCTCTTCCAAAGTTTAAAAGTGCCTGAGGTCCTGGCTATTCAGCTAATCAACTGGACCCTGCCAGTACCTGGATACTCTCACTAGTGAGAAGAAGAGCTCTACAAATCTACTGATTGATTGATTGAACGTATGTGCCCCTCCTCAGTTGCAAACTGGTATATATATATATATACATATATATATATATATTTATATATGTTATAAATGGATCTTGTTTCCGAAACATGAAAGGAGTGTTAGTCGCAGGACAGGCAGTGTGTACTGTGTATCAGATAGTAGAAAGCTGTTAGTTGTCCAATGTAAAGTAAAATCTGCCCAAATAGCGGAGCTCATTGCTTTGGCAAAAGCATGTAATTTGGCCATAGAAAAGAGTGCACGGAGTACAAAGACTCAAAGTATATGTTTGGAGTGACACATGACTTTGGACTTGTTTGGATGCAAAGGGGGTTCCTTACTTCTACTGGTTCCCCTTTGACAAATGGCCAGTATGTCAATACTTTTCTGAATGCACTGCAATTACCTAAGCATGTGGCACTGGTCAAAAGTGTTGTTCGCCAACATTCACATGATGATGTGTGCAAAAATAAAATGCCTTAGCTGGCGCAAGTGTACTAACAACTGCTTTGTCTGCAACTGGTTATCTTGCCATGTATGTTAAACAAACTAGATTATTCCCTGTGCCTTCTCTGAATTATTTGTCTCTTTGGCAGACTAATGTTTCAGAAAAGGAAAATCGGTATTGAACCACACAGAAATGTAAAATGGACATTGATAAGGGGTGGAGAAACAGCACTGGGCAGGTGATTGCAGTGCAAATTCCACTCTTCAGCCTTGAACAGTTGTATCTTAGAGCTGCCCATGTTGCTAGGAATGGCATGACATGTGCTGCAGCAAACCTCTGATATGTACCCATCTTTACCTCTATATTCCAAAATTGTTGCCGCTCCTGTGTGGCTTGTCAGTCCAATAATACTGATAAATGGATCAAGACCACCCGCTAGTCACCCTCGCCCTTGGGATTTCCTTCATACCAGGAGGAGTTTATCAAGATCCCGGGGAGTGCTTCTCATTTCTATATACTAGTCATAGTCTGCATGTTTTTAGATTTGGTGGAAGCTTATCTGTGTGCCAGAGCAGATGCACTCACAGTTGCAAAGCAACTATTTAGGGATTTTGTCCCCTAGTTTGGAATTCCAAACCTGATTGTGAGTGTCATACTTCATTTCAATAGTAATTAGGGAGATCTGTAAAGCTTCTGGAATAGACCAGCATTTCCATTATGCGTACCACTCAGAGTCTGCAGGAAAATTAGAAAAAAATAATGACACTCTCAAGAATAAGAAAGCTAAGATTTGCTATGAAACAACACTGCCACTCCTTTGTCACGTGACAAGCCAACAATATTGGGAAAGGGATTAAGACCACTCCTCCTGCTGACCTGCCAAACTGGGAATCATTCATCAACCTACAGAAGGATTTTATTCAAATGCCTATCTGTTCCTCCTGTTTATAAGGTATTGTGATTATATTTTCTTTAAATGGGTGGAACCATAATCTTGCACCCATGCTGACACAGTTACAATAGCAAAGAAATTGCTTAGGCATTACACACCCAAGTTTGGGATGCCATTGCAGCTACCTAGTGATCGTAGAACTCTCTTTGTGACTTCTGTGGTGCAGAGAATATGTAAGTGTTTCACTTTACTGCTGACCGAGCCAAAATACACACACTGAGAGGAGTCAAAAAGATTCTCTGGAATGCGCTTCTTAGTCTAAAGAAGACATTTATTATATCTCTTGGTAAGGCTCGTGAAGGAAGGTCAGTATAACCGGAAGTACACTTTTAAAATGTGCAACAATAAAGTGAGAACATGTATAAAGAATCTTCAGCTACAAACAGCAAATATATACATGCAAAGATACCAACCCCTATATTGATATATATATATTCATACACAATGCAAAGCATATAATTAATAAAAATGCATCACCGTGGGCCCTATCATGTGCTTCATCCTTCTCCTTCCAGCAAGTCATTGACCCCGGTGCAACTGCAACGAGAAAGAGAGAAATCTACCCTCATGGGAAATGTATCAGGCATTCAACGTCTCAATCCTGATTGAGGTCTCTGAATCTCCCACTGTTGACCTGGGTCTCGTATATACCTTAAATAAGCAAGGAAGGAGATTTCTGGAAAAAACCCTCCCGCTCCACAAAAAGTATTAAAAAATGCTGGCTATTTTAGGTCAGGATTGAAAGAAACAGGTTGGAACTGGCCAGTTTCCCAAGGTGTCTCTCCCAAGCCTAAGCCGTTCCCTGCTGTACCACAAACATCATTCTAGTACATCCTTATCTTGCACACTGACTGACTCCTCCACGTTATGTCCTAGCCCTTTGGTGAGAAAAGAACAAGCAGACACGTAGAATAGAAAACACGTTGCATAACATGTTTTGTACGGAAAGATACTCACACTTTTAACGTGGCGGTGAAGCCAAGGCTAAGCTGAATACAAAATGGAGTCTGTAACTTGTGATTGCTAATGTGACGGTGGACAGCTAAGCCAAATGCAAAGTGGTTTGAAGTGGAGTCAGTGGTCAAAACACAAATATCACTACAGTAAGACATTAGGGATAAAACAATGTTTCCATTGTGCCTATCACCCGAGTCATCAGGTAAGGTTGAATGTTACGTGGAATGAACAAAACACTCATAAACAAGCAGGCCAGGATTTGTATCAAAAACACCCTAAAGGGCCTGATGCCTTTAAGGTGCTGTGGTCAATCCAGGTCTGTTTAATATTTCTTTACTGTGGTTTAAACTATCAAACAACAACAAAGTTGCGCATATTGACATATCATTCAAGTACTCGCTTTTATGGGTACCAAATTTCACAATATATACAGGATAAAGAACTAATATGGAACATGAACAATATTTCAATGGGGAAGTCACTAAAGGATGGTTCGCGACTAAATTTTTACAAGAGCCCCAACTGGGGGAACATAGGGTAAACACAACTTACAACCCTGTTTTCTTATTAAGACATTACTTAACATCACTCTATACAGTATCTTGTTGAGAGGGAAAGGCATTAGTCCAATCCCCAAATACGTATCAGCAAAGGGGGGCTAGCCCACATGTAAGGAATAATGGGTCCAGGGGTGGGGGCTGGAGGGATCGTGTGAAGGAAACAGGCGTCCATCCGGGTTACTTTGGTGCCTGTTACTGGAGAACCATGTGAATCATCATTCTCGTTAGGTATGGCTATGTTGTTTAAGCCCAGGCTTATGATGTTAGTCTATGAGATGCGTAAATAATATCAGACCCCAATCAATGATGTGATTAACTGCCCGGTTTCCTCTAGTGCCCTCTCATTTGTGTGAAGGTCATGGGGGTCTCTTATCTGTCTTGGCTCCTAAGTAACCTTGCCAATCAGGGGGTGAGTACTGAATGTGATGCCCAGGTTATGAGACATAAGGGCATGGTGCCCAGCTATAATACATAAACGTAGGTCCTTTAACCATATGGCAATGGGTGGTGATGCTGAGAACTTCCAACTCGTCGATATCCTACGCTTAGCCAACACCATGACCAGGTCAATAAATGTATTAGGTGGTTGGCAAGCTGTTGTACGGGAGGTAAGTCTCATAAGGCTGTGTGTACTATATGTTTGAATCATGACACCTGCAGCTTCTGAAATAAACCGTGTCACCTCTCCCCAATTCCCCACTATGTGAGGGCAGTCCCATACCATATGGATAAAATTCATGGCCAGTGAGTGGCAGGGGAGCAAGCATCAGCTGTTTCAGGGTACATTTTAGCCAGACTCTCCAGTGTGAGGTATGTGTGATGCAAAAAATTTAATTGTGTGTCTTTCAGTTGAGAGTTTATAGAAATCAATTTGTGGATTTCTATACATTGTGCCCATTGTTTATCTGTCATTGAAGTATTTAAAGCCTCATCCCAGTAGGCGCGCAGAGATGTCAGCGGGGCTTCCCCATCCGTGCATATTGTTCAATCCAGGTCATACCTTCTAAAAACACTGTACCTGGGCCATC
Source organism: Pleurodeles waltl (assembly GCF_031143425.1). Taxonomy (NCBI): domain Eukaryota; kingdom Metazoa; phylum Chordata; class Amphibia; order Caudata; family Salamandridae; genus Pleurodeles; species Pleurodeles waltl. Next base: position 543,466,601 of record NC_090440.1, on the reverse strand, counting down.
ACAAATTTCTCTCTTCCTACCCCTCAGTCTCTACAGCTGCCCTTAGTTGACGTCTGAATGATGATGTGGTTCTGCAGTATTGTAGACAACTAATTTGCTGTCTCTGCAGTTTCTGTTCTCAGGTATGAGCAGCCCTGTCTGACTGCTCAACCAAAGCCTTCCATGGACTTCAACCTTGTCAGTGGATACATATCTGTATCCACCAACAAAGGTCTACTCTACAGCCCAGGTGGAAGGGTCATTATCAAAGCCTGCTCACCGTGAACACTGCTGTGATGTTTGCAGGGAGGGTCTCCAGCTTCTATGTCTCCCCACTCATGATTCCCTCAGGAGGCAGCCCTTCCAATCACAGGTACCAGCTACATCCACTGTAGGTGGCAGGCCTAGAATGGTCAGCTACATTTACAGTGAGCCTTGTGTGGGTTGTGGTGTGATATTAAAGTGAAAAGAAAGGGGGAAGGTTCCCTGAAACGAATCATACTGGGTCTACTGCTCATCTGCAAAACCATTGCTCTATGTATCAGGACACCTTCCTGCACCTGGTGTAGTAGTACTGCCAAGATTTACATTTCTCTTCTTGTTGGATCAGCACTCACCTGTGCACTGACGCCCAAACCGTTGTGCTTTTGATTGCAGTGCCACTTGACAAAATGGAGCAATGTGTCAAACGACATGTTTATGGATTCATTCCTGAAGAGTGCAGCAATGTTAATGAGCTGCATCTTTTACTACTGCAAACTTCTGTCATCCCAGAGTATCATACCTGATGCTATTCATCTTGCTTACTCTGCCAAGGACTGTATTGTGAACCACAAAATGGAACCATCCATGTGGGACAGAATGAGTGTCTTGCCTAAGTTCAAATCATGTCAGATTTTAATTCCCTAGCGTTAATTTTCGACTTCCCTCTGTGGCAGCGGCTGGCAAGTACTTAGAGTGGGGGGCAGGAAATAGGTGGTGGGTGGGTGCATGCATGCCAGGTGAGTGGCAACAGTAAATAAAAAAAAGAAATAGCCACTTAACTTGCTTGCTGCGTGACATCCTTGCTCCGGTATATGTTCTGCTGTGTCTCCTCCAGGTTCTTAGGCTCCAGTAAATGCACCTAACCAACCCTGGCACTGCTTTCATGCTGGTAGCCAGCATGAAAGTCGCACCAGGATTGGAGGGAGCGCCTCTCACCGCACTCTTACGAGCACTGGAGGCCTGTGCTTTCTCTAACCCAGCTATCTTAAGACAGTTGGGTTACAGAAGTTTAAAGTATGCATGTCTGGCTGGCTGTCCCAAGATAGCTGGCCAAAGAGACATGCGAACTTTAAACCAGTGCAAAAGCAGCCCACCACTCCTACTTGTTCCACTCAGCAGGCCCCGCCCTGTCCTGACAATTGGTTCGGGATGGGTAGAGGAAAAATAAAATGGTAATGAATTAACTTCTTTTCTATTTTATTTTTCAGCTCTGGGGGCCCTCTAATGAAGGAATCCCCCCAGCCCCCTAACCCACGGGTGTATTGAATGCTCAAAGGAAACCTGAGGAAGACCCTGGAACACACTATGTGGATAGCAACAGAGCGTATGCCTGGTTGCATACAAACTGATCTGGATCTTGTTATCCAGCCTAAAAGGTCTCAGCTATATACCAGAACCTCGCTGAAACTTCGTATCGTTGTAGACATTTTAAAGAAATATCTCTACATAAGACTGCTAGATATTTTGCAATCATGTTTTCTATGTATTGGCTGTGAGTCACTTAATGTGAAGTCAAGACTGTTACTAGAACATTGGAGGAAGTAGGGAATGCTACAGCTATCACTTTCGGAGTCACCTCTGATCAGCTAGAAGCTCAAAAAACGGTAATGCTATAAGAAGATATGCTCTGGATTTTGTCCTAACTGCTAAGGAAGTAACACTGTAGATACAGAATATTGGTTTTACTTACCCAACTTCTCCCTTTACATTTATGATGAAATAGATTCTATTAGAGATAGTTTGAAGAAATTGCACAAAATTAATGATGGATTTAACCTAGACGTGGACAGTATTTGGTCCTGGTTGAAGGCTGTTTGTGGTGGAAGGCATATGAAGATTATTGAAATAGTACTTAACATTTTCATTCTTCTTATTCGTATATGTACTCTCATAAGAGTGTGTAAGTGTGTTATTCATTATCTTACTTATAATAAAGACTCAGACGCTTCCTTTTCACTCACTATTCCTGCAGGAGATGTAAGTACAAACAGTCCTTTTGAATTTGACGTTGAAAAGGGCAGTGATGATGAAATTAACTATGGAGTTAGTAGAGGGCCATCAATTGATTCAAGTACTGCACTAATGGGTGCAAAAGGCAGGCAATGAGAAAATACACATGTTTGCCTTGAACCTGCTGTAATGACTAATGTGTTACTTAAATGTTGATATGTTGTTTGTCTATTTTAAGTATTTGCAGCACATGTTGCTTCACCTATGACGTATTTAACTGCACTCTAATTTGTGACTTTTTTAAGGGAGGATTCTTAATTAAGCAAGTTCAGCACCTAGAAGCTACTTTCTTACATCTTTTTTCAAGGTAGTAAGTAAGTACGTAATAAAACTTTATTGCATGATTAATCAAAATCTTTCCAAAGGAAAATCTTTCTCAATAAAAGAAAGTTTACTGTGGCTCATAAATATCTGACTGATAAAAACAACACATAATAGTAATACAAATCATCAATATATATGTATCTTTCTAATAGAAGAGAAAGTAAAGTGCAAAAAGGGAGGTCAAGTAAGGGAGATTTCATGCATTAGAGGTGCCATTTGTGGAAAACTACCACCTAGTGATCACTTAAGTGCTCTAGAGAGACTCTCAAAAGGCACAGAAATTCAGTATGGTGTACACAGAGTGTAACCTAAAACAGGAAAAATAAAAAGCCGAGAGAAAATAATAATGCAAATCTTCAGAATGTGGTTGTTTTTCTAACAAAAGAGAGAACAAATACAGACGAGAAAGATCAGACGGGCATCGTCTTGTACATTAAAGTGGCATGTGCAAAACGACTCTAAAAGGACTATCGAAAGGGTGGATTTAAATAAGGTTAGTCCAAAGTCTTGGCAGTCTTGGTGCTCTCATTCAGCAGTTTTCATAATTGGAAAGTGAACTTTCCAAATGTAGCAACATCAGTAAGTTTTTCAATGTAAAGACCCAGTTCCGAGCTTGGACGCAAGTTCTTATGCCATGTCTTAAAAAGAGAGGTTTCAGCAGAGTGCAACATGCATTCCTAAGTGCCGGGCAGCAACAGTTGGTTAAACGATTCAGATTTGAAGCTGCATAGTCTGCAATTAGTGATCATGGAAAGGGAGTGCTATTTTGGGTTACTTTCTTTGATCTTAAGGCACATCAACCTTGCAGCCACGATGTGGAACACGCAGGCTTGCCCAGTTGCACACTTTAGGTATGGCTGCTTGATCAATGAGTAGGGATGGCTGTTATAAGATAGTAACAGGGCCGCTACAACCGATATATTGTTCAGTTTTGGTAAACCTGTTGTCATAGAAATTGATCTGGTCTGCATTTTTAGAACCGTTTAAAAGACCTATTTTGTGAGGAGCAGTGTATCTAGAACTGTCTGATCAATTTGAAGAGACTGAAATGCTGTGGCCAGAAAGTGCGACCAGGGATTTGTTTTTAAGTTAAAAATAAGGCGAATTGCCAATTCCAGCATATTAGGCCAGTGCTTAATTTGTGCTTGTTGTTTCCGGTGCTGAGCACCGGCACTTATTTTTGAGGGCCGGGGCTTATTCTTCGGCCTCAAGCATTTACTGCAAGCAAAAGACACACATGGGAAAGACGGATGAAGGGAAAAACGAAAAAGCGTCACAAAGGGAGAAAATAGAAAGCTGCAAGAGTGAGCTGAAGGGGCAGGGAGTGGCTTTATATGGATTGAAGAGGCCCGAGATGGCTTCAGGATTACACTTCGCACATTTAATTGCAGCAGCCGCGTGTTTAAGAGGAGGGCTTTGGGCATCGGCACCTTTTTATTTACAAATTAAGCACTGTATTAGGCAGCACCTTGGCTACCTTGTAACAATATTTTTAAAAGGCGCCCATATGGGCCCACTTCTGGCTTTCTAAAGCAAGTTCTAATCTTACTAGGCAGCCTCTGATGTAATGGGGAAATTTGAACACTCTCTTATCAGCTTTAAGTTGAAGTTGTTCCACTGATTTAATGAGCTTCCGTCGAAAAGCTTCATGGCCATAATTCAACGTTGGCAGAAGAGTGGCTCTGAGTACTCGATGGATGGGAACTGAGGAGGGACTCTCTAGCAAGTTGTTAAGCTGGCATACTCTTGTAGTTATCAGTTCAGCCTTTGTTTTAAGATGGCAGAGGTTAACTTTAGCACTCCCGTTCTCTGTAAGCCACACCCCTAAGTACTTACATGATTTAACCCGATGATCTTTAGGGGTCCCATTGTCTAATAATGGCTCAATGTTTTTGATGCTTTCCCGAAGGTCACTACCTTAGTCTTTGAAACATTCACCCTCATCTTGTTTGCCTCATTGTAATTATGGAGAGCGGATAGTGCTTTTTGAAGTCCCATTCTAGAATGGTCTAACAGGATAATGTCACCTGCATACTGAGAAGTGTAATCTTTCCAATTCCAAATTTTAGGGGGATCAAATTGGCACATTTTAAGGCTAAGGACATGTCCACTGTATACAGACTAAAAAGGAGTGGGGCAAGGACACAACCTTGCATCAGCCTCTTGTCCGTGGAAATCTTCCTGCTTAATACTGTTGTGGCCAGCTTAACTCTTACCTAAGTTGCTGTGTAAAGTAAGACTATGGACCTCAAAAGATTACTTGGAATGGCCGAGCCTTGAAGTTTCTGCCACAGATGGTTTCTGTCCTCAGAGTCAAATGCCGCGGAATAATCCACAAAACAAGCATATTATGGGGGAGTCTTTTTACTATCGGCTTGTTGTATTAAACAGGAAATGGTCACTATATTGTCTGTTGTCTGAGAATTTGCCCTAAATCCTGCTTGGTAGATCAGAAGTATACTGTTAGTTTCTACCCAGCTTTCCAACTCTTTTAACAGAGCAGAGGCAAAAACTTTAGCCGCAATATCAACAAGGGCGATGAGGCGGTAGTAAGCCTGATCCCATCTATCCCCTTTCTTGTCAATCAGGTGTAAAATAGAGCCCCTCCGACTACTTGGAATCACTTGAGTCAGTAAACAGATCCTATACAGAGTTGAAAGTATGGTTGACCACGGTTCAATATCCTCCTTAAACACTTGTGCAGGAATACTGTTGAGCACCCGATGCCCTGGTGTTTCGCAAAAGAAGCGAGACGCCCCTGGCCATAGGAGCAAGCTCATGAAGTTGTTGTATTTCTTGTATAAAGCCCTGATTCCAAAAACAAATGGGGAAGCAGTATTAGTTATGTATAACTTATTTACTTGTACCCAATTTTCTTCATTGATCACATTGATTTGTGGGCCTTCTTGGCTCATCTTGTTTTTATTAAACCTCCATGAGTCCATACGTCTAAAATAAGTCTCCATAAGTCTTCTTGATTATGCTTGCCGAAAAAGGAATATATATATAACCACTCTGTTTCTGCGTGTGTACGTTTGAAAGACCAGACTAATTTGTTATGTTGTTTCCATATGACTTGCAGGTGCGCCAGACGTTCTGATTTAAGCAACATGTTTTTAGTTTTATGGCACAATTTCTGCAGCCTACTGATATACCACTTATTGTCCCTAATCAAGCATGACTGGAGACCATGTGTTGCGGCCTCTGAGAAGGAAGACTGGAACCCAGGCTATAAAGAAGATTGTTGACTAATTCTGCCCAGTTGCTCAACAAGTTCTAATCCTAGGGAGGGAAAGAGAAGAACCCCTGGACAATTTATAAGTCTTCAGCTTTTCCAAGGAGAACAGCACCCATTTTATGTGCCGTATTACCTGTAGATTTTCGTCTCCTTTTGAAGTTCCACTAGTGAGCTGAGTATCCAAAGTAGTTGTGCACATGCTCAGCTCAATGCGAAGTGGTACATGGTCACTCGCTCTTTTGTTGGAAATTTCAAACACCTTCAAATGCTTGAGAAGATCAGGCGAGGCAAAGATGTAATCTAAAGAACTCTTCCCCTGAAAGGTACTTGGGTACTTTAGCTCTGGAGAGCTCTCTTTCAGCATGTGCTGGATGGAGACAAGGCCATGCCTGGCAAGGAAGCATTGCAGCAGCTTAGTTGATGGACATGCTGGGTTGTTATGATCCACCCCAACTCCTAGGAACTTGAGACGATGGACATCCGTTGGTGTGCTATGGCCGACATTGGAAAACGGACGTTGAGTTGAATTTAACTGGATTAGGTTGGGTTATGTTGAAATGTTGGCCCCCAAAGAGACCCCAAAAAAACAAATGTGGCTGAGCAGGCCACCACATATCTGACTAGGGGCAGCAAGTCACGTCAGTTCACCGCAAGCCGCACCCCCCACTAGCCGGGCCACTTCCCAAGGATTCTGGGGCACACACTTTGCAGTGGCTGACTGCAGCCACCGCACTCCACCCTCAAAAAGGTACCTGGGAGTGCCAATGGTCTAAGTAGTTCCCAAGTTCGAATGCCAAAATGTCAAAGGTACTGAGTCCAGAGTCTAATGGTATAGGGAAGGAGAGGTATGGTGTTCAGGGCTTCAAGAGCTTCAGAGCTTCAAAGGGGGGTCGAAAACGCTTCAAAGTACTTCAAAAAAGGCCCCACAGAAATGTCAGCCAAGCAGTGGTCCGGGAGAGGGGGCAGGGGCTACAATTGCTGTGTCGCCAAGATTTTTTTCCAGGACAGATCAAGAGCGGGGCGGATAACGGCAACTACAGCAAATATGATGGAGCGGTGGCCAAGGGTGGCAGGTGGGTACCAGGAGCCTAAGTTAGATAGCAGGGCTGCGGGAACAAAGACCAAGGTCAAAGGCTTGTGTGAAAACAAGAAGGACGAGGGGGGCCCTGACCTGTTCTGCTCAGCTCTGGCTGAGCGGCTCCGCACCATTCCCACTCCGCTCCATTTCAGCCGTTCAACTCCGGGTCCCCCTACTCAGACAGGCTGCGTCCACAACCGCGTCGACCTTCGGGCCCGGAGTAGACCAACAGCGAAGCCACCAATACCGGCCGGACTGCTCTACTCACCCCCTGCTCCTCAGCTCCTGGCTCGCTGCTCACACCGCCACCGCTCTGGGCGTCCTCTGATCTCCGACCTCTGCATCCTAGTCCTATGCAGGCTGAGTGCTATTCTTCCCATGAGAAAGCTGTACACATGCAGTATTATCAGAGTTTCAGTTTCTGTCACATGCATTCTGTTTGATGTGTATATGAAGGAGACCTCTTGAAAGTCCATGTAAAGGTAGGGAGAGGCAGCAGGAGATACCAATTACAAACAAGGTGAAACCCTTCCTGCCTTGCATTGGAATTTCGAATTGTGCCTATTTATGGTCAATAAACGGACAAGACTTCAAGTAGATGTGCGAGCAGGTCTTTTCTTCTGCAAATGAAAGTCCAGCCTCATAAATAGAGCACATTCTGTGTCCCTTAGCCGACTGCATGTCCGCTCTTCCATTGGTGCCACTGGTGGAAATGAAGTTCTGTCTGTGCCAAAACTATTTCATGGCACGCATTTGCTTTGCTAGATAGCATGGCGATATAAACGTACACATCTTGATGGCATTAAGGGGGTCATTCCGACCCCGGCGGGCGCCGCCCGTCGGGCGGAGACCGCCAGAAGACCGCACCGTGGTCAAATGACCGCGGCGGTCATTCTGACTTTCCCGCTGGGCGGGCGGGCGACCGGCAAAAGGCCGCCCGCCCTCCCAGCGGGAAAGCCCCAGCAACGATGAAGCCGGCTCCGAATGGAGCCGGCGGAGTTGCTGGTGTGCGACGGGTGCAGTGGCACCCGTCGCGATTTTCAGTATCTGCTATGCAGACACTGAAAATCTGAATGGGGCCCTGTTAGGGGGCCCCACGACACCCGTTCCCGCCAGCCTGTTCCTGGCGGTGTAAACCGCCAGGAACAGGCTGGCGGGAAGGGGGTCGGAATCCCCATGGCGGCGCTGCTTGCAGCGCCGCCGTGGAGGATTCCCTGGGGAAGGGGAAAACCGGCGGGAAACCGCTGGTTCCCCTTTTCTGACCACGGCTTTACCGCCGCGGTTAGAATTGCCCCGGAATGAGGCCCTAAGTCATTCATTTGAAAATGGATCAGTGTCTTACATGCCTTATATGTTACTTAGATTTAACATGCCGTCATGAAGAATAAACACAAGATGGTGACCAAATGTGATAGACCCGCAGAATGGAAGGGTTAAAAAAAATGCAGGTGTGTTTACTTTGTCCAATTCTGCATGCCAGTATGGGAGTACTGTTGATATCTGAAGTAACATGGATGAGTAGGAATCCCAACAAGGAGAATTCTGCGTTTAACCATTTAGAGGTCGGCTGAATTCCATTATTGGTGGAATTGGTGACCTGTTGTTATTCACATGTTAGAAACTAGCCATCGCTGCAATATTAAGCACAATATAAAACATCTGCATCATCTCTGGAAAGAACAGAAGATGCCTACTTGGGGCCTAGTCTGCTACCCGCAGAACACGCACAGATCTTCGCAACTGGAGCTCAATGCACTAAGCTGTCTGAATCATGTTATTTTGGGACACCAAAACCAGAGCGCTCCACTGCGTCTGAGAATATTTGAACCTGCCATATTGTTTCTTCCTCCCGAAAAAGTAAGGATAACCCATTGAATTGTGTTAAGAATGTCTCCCACACCCTGATGTCTTCACTCATGCACACTGACACGTGAATCCTGTGATGCGGAAGGGAGGCACCGGATCATAGCTAGTCCCAGCCGCCTACAAAACATTCTGTGCCCCCCTAACCACCATGCATGTGAAATTGAGAAAACCCACAAGTCGATCTTATGCAAGGAACGGATATGTTTCAGGAACTCTGGAATCTCGTCCACCTTCCAGGCCGGCAATCTCGCTACTAAGCCTTCCGTGTCCAGTTCTATCCCCAAGAAAGTCAGCACACAACTAGGGCCCTCCTTCTCCGGAGCCAAAGGAACCCCCATCTCCTGGGCCAGCCCTTCAAACCCTGCCAAAGCCTTCCTACAAGAACCCGATTTAGCCTACCCACAAACAGAAAATCATCCAAGTAATGTGTCACCTCCCGATGACCACTCACCTTAATGAACACCCATTGTAGGAAAGTACTAAAAGCCTTGAACAGTGCGCATGAAATGGCGCAACCCATCAGGAGTACTTTGTAAACATAGATTGCTTTAATGCCAGTTCAGCTCCCCTGCCACAGCCACGAACGAGCCGAATGGCATTGTCCACTGATGCGTACACCACCCTCGTGTCCTGCAGCGGGATGAAGTCCCCTCTGGCCAGGACAAGTGATGGATGAGGCAAAACTCACTGCTAGTCTTTTTGGGAACCACACCCAGAGGTAAAATCATCAGATTCTCCATAGGCCTTTCAAAAACCGGACCCGCAATTCTGCCTTCTGCCACTTCCTTAGCCAACTTCTCTGCAACCACCTGAGGCATTTCTTTGGCAGACCGCAAATTGTCCACCCATCTCTTCATTCTTGGCCCTTGATAACCTATCCGAAACCTTTCCTTGGAACCGCACTCCAATTTGAACGCTATGGGCCTCATTACAAACAGAGTTTCCGCCCGCCGGCCCAGCGGGGATGTGGGTTGCAACATGGGAGCCGGCTCCAAATGGATCCGGCGGTGTTGCAGCTGTGCAACGGGTGCAGCTGCACCCGTCGTGCTTTTCACTGTCTGCTGTGCAGACAGTGAAAAGCAGTGTGGGGCTGTGCCTGGGGGCCCCTGCACTGCCCATGCCAAGTGCATGGGCAGTGCAGGGGCCCCCAGGGGCCCGCGACTCCCCTTCCCGCCAGCCTTCCCATGGCGGTAATCCCCTGGGCAGCGCTGCTGGCGGATTACAACCGCCGGGACCACCTTGGTGGAAAACCGCCAGTCCCGGCAGTGCGACCGCGGCGCTTCCGCCGCGGTTGAAATAGGCAAGATTGCACCACCAGCCTGTTGGCGGTGCAATCGCCAAAACAGCCCTGGCGGTCTTTGACCACCAGGGTTGTAATGAGGGCCTATATCCCCATCTGGGTACATGCGCAACCACGGCAGCAAGACCTCCAGCCTAATTGGCGTGGGCGCCCTTTGGCGCAGGAGCGCCCTGCATCCCTTTACCCCTGGCCGTTATCCACTACTCGGCTGGGCTGGGGAGCAAAAAAAAACTGTATGCCTGGGTGTCTTCCCCCACATTTAGAGCACTCATGTTTGAATTTACATGGGTGTCTCGAGCAGAAACCTCAATTGAATTTCCAACCGGCCCACGAGGTAGGTATCTGGAGTCGTTGTCCATTACCCACCCCGCTGGGGCAGGACGGGACTGAAAAGGCTTGTAAACCACCAGTAGGCCACTAGCGGTATGTGTCGATGCTGATGAGTGTGATGAAGCCATCCACTGCATCCACAATTCTGAGCCCACATCCCCCCACGGCTTGTCCGGATTCACACTTACCCCTGCCCAAAACTCTTCGTCATAGCTCAGCCAGGCGAACCCTTCAAAATGCATTTGGGCTTTGCGTATAGTGTCCATGTACTTAAACATTGCAATGGTCCTGTCAGGAAATTTCTTGCAATATATACTGGCAAATATCAGAAAAGCTCAGGTCCAGTTATCCAGTGATCAGTACCCTAGGCCGGTGAGCAAACTCCTACTCTTCTTCTTTGGAGCCCTCCTTCGCCTGTATGTCGCTATGAAGTAACTTGAAAACATCCACATACTCATGTCGCCAAATCCTAGCCTTCATCTTGTCAGCCACATGTGATCCTAACGGCATCACAAAGCCCATATAAGGGAGCCTCTTCTTATGCCCCCCACTGTCCTTGTCGTCCCCTAGGGTCCTGTCTCCGGTCACCTTAACCCCAGCCTCACATGCAGTAGTCGTGTCTTGTATCGGCGTCTGCTTGCCGTCCCCCACCTGTGCCGCACTTGCTCCAGGTATGTTGTGTACAGATTGGTCCCCCACCCCTATTGACTTGTGCATTTTAGCCACAACAGTGTCTTGTGCTTCTCCCCACACCAACCACCATGCTCCCTTACCTTTAACAGAGGGAACCAATGCCTTTGACTCTGTCATAGCCTTGCGATAACGCTCTTCCTTGCGTGCCGCCTCCTGTGAGGCCCCACTGTTCTTATTCTTCTGCAAAACAGAAAATGAAGACGGGGTTGCGCTACACCTGCACCCTCTCCCCCTCCCTTTATCCCCGCTCACCTCACTTTTACAAATCTCCCCGTCTTCCCATTCGTCCATCTCATCCTCATAGTCAAGTTCCACCACCTCATCTTCGTCCATCACACACTTATCCTCATCGCCCCTCGCATCCATTGCCTCACTCCACTCTTCCGACGCTTGTCCCCCATGGTGCATGCCATACTCGCGACTGCCACATTCCTATGCTGTAGAGAAGGCCGCCGAAGATCTCTCTATTGCTTCAGACCAACATCCTTGTTGCGCCCCGTTGGCATCACCTTCATTCTGCCAGCCTCCATCGCTGGCTTGGACTCCCCGCCCCTCTCATGGCCATGTGTGCCACTCGTGCCCTTCAAGCAGCCGGACCCCCTGGCCGCACAAGCCTCTTGACCCTGCTCCTTTTCTGTGCTTGGAACCCATACCCAATTGCCTGGTCCCACTGCGGGCCCGACGAGTCCCCCCCCGGACCGACTCCTTGCAATTTCCGCTTAGACTGCCTCTCTCTCCCCAAGGACACCTCCCTGCCCCGGCATAACTGGGCCCACCTTTCTTCAGTTTCCATTACCACTCTCCTTGGTTCTCTGATCCTGGCCTCTATATCCACTGTCGACCAATCAGGTGCCCTAGACTGCCCTGCTGTACTTGCTACGGGGCCCTCCCTCGCGTGGCCTGGCATGTCCCCTTGAAGCCCTCTCAGCGCCTCTGGCTCCCTGCTGCTCTTTATAACTCCACCCTCCTGTGCCTTGCTCTGCCCAGGCTCCTTGCTCAGCATCCCCACCCCTTTTCCTTTCCTCTACCCTGGGTCCCTGCCATCCCCCACCCATACTGGCCCTACCCCTGCCCAAAGAAAGATCCTGTGGCAAGCTGCCTTCATCACTGGGCCCAGCCGCCTCATTCTGCTGTCCCCCTGGAAGCAGCAGCACTTGCTCCTCCAAAGCGAAGCACGGCCCGCACAACATCAGTGTCGTGGCCTGAAGCCATGCCGCTGCACATACACCACTCCTCTACCTGCCTACTAGGACCGGCCAAACTTCCAAACTGTGCGATGAGCTAGCGCCGAAGAGGCTGGTCTCTCCCCTTCACCTCCTATATAACCCGCTCCTATAGTCCCTCCCCCATGTAGCCTTACCCAATCCTGCCTTGCTTGCTTCCATTCCCCTTCACGAAAGCTCCTGTGGAGAGACAAGACTGTGTCAGCTCTCCACAGGGCCCTCCAGTTTCAACATGGAACCTGGCGTGGTCTTTCCTTCCGGGGTGGGCGTACTAGTGCTAATATGGACTAGTCCAGAATCTGGGGCCCTGTTCACGACACAAGCTAGAAGGGAACCTGTCATGCTTTCAACTCCGGTACAAATGGAGAAGCATTTGTGCCATGCCCAACCAATTAGCAACCAGGGGTGTGGTAGTGATTCCGAGGTGAGACGGCAACAACACCAAGGGCGGCAAAGATCGTGTATGATAGATGAAAAACAAAAGAAATATACATTAGAAGACATTTTGGAGTGCAGTACTTGAATGTCCCCACTTACGTGTGGGAGAATGACGACAGCATAGATCCTGAAAGGTTCTAGAGAAATTTCGCAACACAAACCATATACTAAAAAAGTGGAATGCAAGTCACGAATTCCCCCCTAGACAAGTGTAGTGTGTGCAGAATCGCTGGGAGAGTAAGAATACAGTAAAGGTAAGTAAATTACCCCACCCCAGAGCCAAGAAAAGCAGGAGTAAAGTACTGCAAGTTTCCTTAGGACACACTACACCTCGTTTTTGGGATTTTCCAGCAGCCGACCAAGTCTGCAAAGAACAACTGCTGGATTATTGGACCTGAAGACCTGCAAAGGCAGGGGACCAAGTCCAGAAGTCGAAAGAAGTTCCAGGAAGGAAAGGAGCCCCTGCCAACCCAGAAGAGGGTGCAAAGAAGAGTCCCCAGTTAGTCAAAGATTGCAGAAATGTACTCTAGGAAGATGTCAGCAGGTTTCTGCATGATGCAAAAGATGTCCCACGGACTGAAGATCGTTGCAGACAGGATTTCGTGTTGGAAGGCGCCAACAAGCCTTGGCTATGGCAAAAGTACTTTTTGCATCACAATGGCACTGGATGGACTCATGAGGGACCTGGGGGACTCAACTCTGTGTGAGGAGGAAAAGGGGACTCTCAGCACTTTAGAGAGCTCTCAGGATGCCAACCAGCACCCCCAGAAGTCGCAGGATCTGGGTTCAAAGGAGGTGCAAAATGCGGTTGATGCAGCACAACAAAAGAAGGTCCCACGCTGCTGGAGAACAACTCAGCAAGTTGAGCATCACAGGATGGCGTGCTGGGGACCTGGGCCAGACTGTGCATGAAGGAATTTTGCAAAGAGTGCACAGAGGCCTCAGGAGGTGAGGAAGATGCAGGGGTATCATTGCTCTCGGGGAAGGCAAGGTCTTACCTTCTCCACATTGCTTTAGCAGGACCTCAGGACAGTCTATGTTGATGATGTCCACCCTCTGTGTCCTTAGGAGCAGGCTCGTTGCTGTGAGAGGAGTCCCAGGGTACTGGTCGTCACCTTGGAAGGTGCCTGCTTGGAGCAGGGGAGTGACTCCATCACTCCACAGGAGATTTCTTCGGTCCTTCTGGTGCAGTGCATGCACACCATGGACACTGTTGCAGTTGCTGACTTGGTGCTGAGGTTGCTGAAGAAAAGTGTCTCTTGTAGACACTTTGTTGCAGTTACAGCGTTTCCTGGAGCAGGCTGCGGTTGATCCGAGGTCAGAAGAGTCTGAAGTTGTTGCAGAGGATTCCTGAAGGAAACTTGCAAGCAGAATTTGAAGAGAACCCACAGGAGAGACCCTAAGTAGCCCTGAGAGGGGGATTGGCTACCTTATCAGGTATGGACCTATCAGGAGGGGTCTCTGACGTCACCTGCTGGCACTGGCCACTCAGAGCCCTCCAGAGTGCCCCTACACCTTGCAAAGCAAGATGGCTGAAGTTTGGGACACACTGGAGGAGCTCTGGGCACCACCCCTGGGGTGGTGATGGACAAGAGAGTGGTCACTCCCCTTTCCTTTGTCCAGTTTCACACCAGAGCAGGGACTGGGTTTTCCCTAAACCGGTGTAGGCTGTTTTATGCAAGGAGGGCACCATCTGTGCCCTTCAAAGCATTTCCACAGGCTGGGGGAGGCTACCCCTCCCCAGCCTGTAACACCTATTTCCAAAGGGAGAGGGTGTAACACCCTGCTCTCAGAGGAAATGCTCTGTTCTGCCTTCCTGGGACTGTGCTGCCCAGACCACAGGAGGGCAGAACCCTGTCTGTGAGGTGGCAGCAGCTGTACCTGCAGTACATACCTCAGAGAGCTGATTTGGCAGTACTGGGGGTCCATGGTGGAGCTCCCAGGATGCATGGAATTGGTTCCCCAATACCAGATTTGGAATGGGGGGACACTTCCATGATCTTAGACATGTTACATTGCCATATTCCGAGTTGCCATTGTGAAGCTAGATATAGGTGTTGACCTATATGTAGTGCACGCGTGTAATGGTATCCCCGCACTCACAAAGTCCCGGGAAATGGCCCTGAACTATGTGGGGGCACCTTTGCTAGTGCAAGGGTGCCCTCACACTTAGTAACTTTGCACCTAACCTTCAGCAAGTGAAGCTTAGACATATAGGTGACTTATAAGTTACTTAAGTGCAGTGAAAATGGCTTTGAAATAGTGTGCTCACTTTTTCTTGGATGGTAGTGTTCTAAGGCAGGGTGCCAATCTTGAGCGGAGGTTTCTCTGTTGAATGTATTTGGTTATTTTGTTTCTGATGAAAAGTGGTCCAGTTCCATGTATAGCTTTGTGGGAAATACAAAGCAGCTTGAAGGTGGATCTTCTGGCAACAGGTAACCAGTGTAGTGCTCTCAAGGCAGGGGAGATGTGGGCTTGTGGCTTTACATGTAATAGTAGCCTGGCAGCTGAGTTCTGAATATGTTGTAATTTTTTCATAATGGATAGAGATGATCCATGGTAGAGCCCATTGGCATAATCCAATTTGCATAGTGCAAGAGAGATAGTATCCTGCATTTTGTGTGGAAATCTGAAGTGGGGTGATGCGTTGCAGAGTCTTCAAGGTGATGAAGCTTGATCGTGTAAATTTGTCCAATTGGGCATTCATTGTTAATTTGGAGTCCATCGTAATTCCAAGGTTTTTAACTTCCTTGGATATTTATGGAGGTGGTCCGAGAGCGTCAGGACATGCGCACAATGGGTCATAATATTTCCAGTCACCATATGTGAGTATTTCCATTTTGGAAGCATTTAGTTTGAGATGGCTCCAAGTCAGACATTGATCAAGGTCTCTGAGGCAACTGAAGATTTGAGAGTTTTCAATGTCTTTGGGGCATTCCAATTTAAGTAGTATTTGTGTGTCATCTGCATAGTTGTGAGTTGAAAATCATTGATCAGTTTTGGTAATGACATCATGTAGATATTGAAAAGTATAGGTGAGATGATTGATTGTTGGGGAACCCCTGCTTTTTGAGGTAGGGTTTGGACGAGAAGGGGGGAGAATAGATAATATTAGTTCTGTTTTGAAGGTAGGATATAATCCAGTCGAGAGCAGTCCCTTCTATGCCAGCTTCGTGGGGTCTTTGAATTAAGGTGTCATGGTCAACAGTGTCAAAAGCAGCTGACAGGTCCAAGAGAAGTAGTGCAGCAACTCCATTGCAGTCGACTATGTTTTTAAGATCATCCCAAATTGCTATGAGTGCCGATCCAGTGCCTCTTGCTGGGCGGAATCTGGTTTGGTAGTCTGAAAGTATGGAATTGTCTTCATTGAATTGTGATATCTGGGCGAATGCTGCTCTTTCTATCAGTTTGCCTAGGAAAGGTCCATTTGTGATTGGTCTGTAGTTGTTTGGGTCCTGTGGGTCTAGGTTTGCTTTCTTTAATAACGGGCGTATGTATGCCTTTTTCAGGTCTTCAGGAAAAGTTCTTGTAGTTAAAGAGTTATTGATGATTCTTCTTACAGGTGTGGCAGCAGAAGTAGATAAAACAATGTTCTTGAAGATGTGTGGTGGACCAAGGTCAGAAGGGAAACCGGAAGGCCTGCTTGCTTTGACCTAATCCATAAATTTGTTTGAAAGAGTGCAGAGGCTGGGTTGGTTTATTCTTGGAGGGGATTTTAGGAAAGGGGTTGGTGCTGATGGTTTTCTTCTGTTTTCAATAGGAGTCCAATGTGTCTGTCTTGGTTGTGTAATGATTTGCCAGTTTGTTTGTGAAATCTTGAGTAGTGGGATGACTTCCTTCCATGCATTTAGGTTTTCGAAAATCATTGAGAATTTTATCAAATTCTTTAGTTGCAGATTTAGCATTTTGAATTCTGTCTGAGTAGTATCTTTATTTAGCTTTTTTGATTGATGATTTCTATATTCTGTTAAGTTTGTGTAGCTGAAGTTTGCCTAGAACGTTGTTTGTTTTCAGCTAGGTCTATTGCAACCTTCTGATTTGTTGCTTTATCTTTTTAACTTCTGTGTTTCTCCAAGGTGTTGTTTTTCTTTTGTCCTGTTTAGTGTTTCTGAGTGATATTAGGATATCGAAAGCGTCCTGTAGCCACTCATAGTTTTGGAACTGAATTAATTGTATCTAGATCTGTGCTGGTTGTTAGTTGTGTTTCTAAGTCTTCAAAATTGAGTTTGTTCCATTGTCGATAGATGCATGTATGTAAGTTGCTATGGGGTGTGTTGATTTGTGTTGTTTTATGTTGGAAAGTTATCAAATGGTGGTCTGACCATGTGATTGGTGTGATACCATGAAGGGTAACTAGTTCAGGCTTTGCAAAAATGACATCTAGGATGTGTCCAGCGATGTGTGTGGGATTGTGTACAATCTGATGTAGGTTCAATGTGACTAGGCCAGTGGTGATAGCGTTTGGATGGGGCATAATGGGTTTGTCAAGCAAATGTTTAGGTCCCCAAGAATGCATAGGTTTGAGTATAATGTTATAAGGTTCGAGACTGTATCTAGAAAAGTGTCTGGGAATGTTGAGTTGTTAGGTGGAGGTCTGTAAAGGGGGAGAAAGTTACAGGAGGAAGTTGGTGTAGGGTTGCATCTGGTGAGGAGGGCCTCAAAACCTTGTATGGAAATGTCTGTTTTACTGAGATTTATTGCTTGTTTAAATATAATAGCTAGTCCACCTCCTCTCTTGTCTATACGGTTTTGTGTGATGGTTTGACCAATAGGAATCCCAGACCTAGTACCAATCACAACACTAACCATGTTGGTTCAATACCAACACAGAGCCTATGGAGACTCACCTTTAATTCCCACAGACAGCTCTCCTGTGCTATCATTGTGAATGGATCTCCAGAAAGGTCTGAGAATCCTCTTGGACAAATGCTGACTGGATGGATCGTATTTTATCATCAAAGTAATCAGAGATTTTGTTACATAAAGTTTGTGAGGGTGGTATCTCCCTACTAGTTGCAATGGGTTGTAAAAATGAATTGGCAAATTTGAAGATTATCTTCTGGTTGGCTTCAGCATTATCAATCTGTGAAGCAAAATATAGGCCCTCAATATGAGACCATCAGTGCTGGTGCTCTCCCGCCCACCATATCACGGGTACTGCTGGATTTCTGCCACACTTTGGGCAGGAATCCAGCAGTAGTCGTGCTAGCGGGCGGAGGCGCTCTGGCAGTTCTACCACCAGTCCCGCCCCACCAGTAGGACACCACCCGCCATATTTTGGGCCATATTATGCCCTGGCGGTGTCCTGCTGGCGGAGCGCTGCCGGGGGTGGAAGAGCCCCATCCCGTTCCCTGCCAGACAACCTTCTCACTGGAACAGGTAAGGTGATCGTCTGACAAGCGAGGGGGGTGGGAGGATGGGGGGTGTTGTGTGTGCATGTATGAGTGTGTGGGGAATAGGGGAGGGGGTGCTGTGTCAGAAGGGGGCAGAGGGTGCAGTGTCAGAAGGGGGCTAGGGGGTGCTGTGGCTGGAGTGGGGGGGGACTAGTGCTTAGTGGGGGGTAAGGGAGCCATGTACCGGTGACAGGGAAGGAATTCCCTGTCACCGGTAGCCCTTCCGCCATGGTTTTCGTGCCAGTGCTACTGCTGCGGAAACCATGTTGGAAGGCCGGCTCCTAATACCGCCGGCAGTCTTCTGTGAACTGCCAGGTCTCAGATGATCATCTCCGGCCCAGCGGTTCAGACCGCCATGGAGGTATGAGTGGAGATGTGGCGGATTGGCAGAGGCCAACC
The DNA here is from genome assembly GCF_031143425.1 of Pleurodeles waltl. Lineage (NCBI taxonomy): Eukaryota > Metazoa > Chordata > Amphibia > Caudata > Salamandridae > Pleurodeles > Pleurodeles waltl. The sequence goes on along the minus strand of NC_090440.1, from coordinate 543,448,066 downwards.
CGCCACACTCATAATATGGCAGTCTGCACCGCTAGCCTGTTGGCGGTGGGACTGCCACATTTACCCTGCCAGTCGGAAGACCGCCAGGGTCAAAATGACCCCCATAGTCTTTTGGCAATCCCAATGTGAACTTGAAAGATTTTCAATGTTTTTTTAAAATCTATCTAATCTTCAGTCAAGTAAGCCTTTCTCCATTTCCGTTCAAGATGCTTACAATTTCAGTGCATTTCAGCTAGGTACTGCGAATACCAAGGGGCTGATGGCCTAGCGCTCAAATTCTGTTTTATAGGGACTAAAGGGGCAAGTTTGTTAATAGCTTCAGAGACCCAGGTGCTAAAAGTGAGTTCCTTTGCAGTTACGTCACCTGTAAAACATTGGGTATTAGTGGAAAACTCAGTTGTCAAATTAGGGTTGGAGAGAAGTTTAGTCCATTGACGGACTGCATTAGGACGAAACTTGGTTGTGCAATTTGTAATTTCGACTCTGAAGTTCAGTGGGATTAGAAAGTGATCTGACCAAGTCCGTTTAACAGGGAAGTCAGTCAATAGGTTAGAAATATTTAAGAAAATTCCATCCAAGGTGTGCCCAGCATTATGAGTTGGTGTGGTGATTAGTTGTCATAGGCCAAGTTAGCCTACAGTATCAAAAAAATTAGATGCCTCCATGCCTGATTTGGATTTTAAATGGAAGTTAAAATCTCCAAATATTGTGAAGTTGCCATACCATGGAGTAGGTAGAGCAACAGCATCCCCAAGGGATGTTAAGAAACTGGCACAATGCCCAGGAGGGAGGTAAACCAGACTGCCTGCAAAAGAAGCAGCGGGGCTAATCTTGATACAGAATCCAAGGCTTTCTGCTTCCTCTAAGGACTATAACTCAAAGGGCAGGCATTGAAACACACTCAGAAGTATAATTGTGAGACCTCCACCTTGCCAATTAGGCCTATCTTTCCTTATGATTGTATAACCGGAGGGTAGTGGTTGCGCAATATCAAGGTTACAACAATTATTTAACCATGACTCTGTAATAAACAGGCAGTCCAGCTGGGTCTCACTAAGCAAACCATAAATCTCTTGTGAATGTTTACTTAGTGAACGTACATTTACAAGTTCCCCAGAGAGCGTATTTATTCTAGATGAGGGGGGGAACATTATCACCAGCATTGAGAGGCATCCCAAAACTCTTTCTGCAATTAATACAGGAAAGTAGACCCTTAAATATCTCTGGGGAAAAAGCAATTCACAAATTCTTATACTGGCTTTGAACTGTAATAAAGATTCTGTAGTCATTTGCATACCTCGTGGTATCGGGCAGTGCGTCTGGCACTGGTTGCGTTCAGTTCACAGATACATATACATTCTACCAAAAATCCATAAGAATTTGAAAAGTCCTCCTGGGAGACCCATTATTTCTGCATGTGGCTCTGGTTTTGAACCAATGGCCCAATATGTTGACACTTTGCTTAAAACCTTCATGGTTCAAACACAAGCATATGTTCGTGATTCTATGGACATTATCAACAAAATAGAATGTTTACCATTTGATGAGGCAAATCAACATTTAGTTACGTTTGACATAGAAGCCCTTTACACTAACATCCCACAGGACGAGGCTATTGAAGCAATTAGAATGGTTTTAGACACCAGACTGCCTCTGGTGATTACCCCTACAGAATTTGTCACCACTTTAGCCACCCTTTGTTTTAAAAATAATTTCTTCATGTAAGAAGATAATATATACCTACAAATTAAGGGTGTGGCCATGGGATGTAGCTTTGCACCGGAGATAGCTAATTTGGTTATGGATTTGTTTTTAAAAAAATGGGTCTATGACATCTTGAATCCTTTCAGAAATAACATCATACAATGGTTTAAATGTAGTGATGATATCTTAATGATCTGGGAAGGTGATATGACTACCATGTCAGCCTTCCAAGATTGGTTGAACCAACGTACACCGGATCTCAGGTTTACTATGCATAGTGAGGTCAACAAAATCAATTTCCTGGACCTCTGGATTGTGTCAAATGAGGGCTCCTTAGAAGTCAGTTTATAAACAAAATACCTACAGATCGCAACACTTTGTTGTATTTTTCTAGTGGCCACCCTAGAACTTTAAAAGAAAATTTGCCTTACGGTCAATTTCTTCGGATTAGGAGGAATCGCATGCAGAAAGATGATTGTTTTGAAAACGCTATTGAATTGGTGAAAAAACTAGTCAATAGAGGATAGCCACAGAAATTGGTCAAATCTGCATCTAAGAGAGCATGGTTTACACCCAGAGAAACGTTATTGGTTCCCAAGCAACGCACAAAGGAAACGCCTCTGAAGTGTATAATCATGTATAATCCCAAAGCAAATAAAGACAGATCTATTATTGAAAAAAACTGGCGAATTCAGACCCCATCGTGAATTCAGAAACCATTATTTGCTTTTAAGAAGACCTGTAACTTACGAGAATATTGGGTTAAAGCTGGATTTCAAACAGAAAAAAAGAAAGACCTTAGGACAATGCTCCAACTTCCCCCCTTGAGTGGCCATTATAAAAGCGAAAATTGCGTGGCCTGCGGATATACTAGCAAGATGACAGATGTATTGGTCAGTGGGAGAATGCACATTCAAACATGTTTCTCTAGCTGTAATACATGAAATGTGATTTATTGTATCAAATGTCCTTAATTACAGTTAATGTATTTAGGACAAATGACGCAAACAGTCATAGCTAGTATTCTTCAACATAGATCGCAAATCAAATGTGAAATAAAAGGTGCACCTTTGGTGGAACACTATTGTGAATTGAAATACAAGCCAGATGATATTTGGTGGACAGTACTGTATGTGGCTTGAGTAAACTGGAGAGGACAACCTGTATCAACCGTTTTTGATAAAATGGAAGCAAGATTTATCAATAAATATGGAACAGCTCGTCATGGACTCAATGATCTGGATGAAATGTGGGCTTTAATCTAGTCCCTTTTGTTCTGCATTCCACTCTGAGATTGAAGGGTTCAATTGTTATTTTGATGTGGTGATATATTACTGGTATAAACTAGATTATTCTGTTTATAAATTGAAGTAACAGCTATTATGAACTCTCTCTCTAATGAATCTAGGAATACTACTACACATTTGTATAAATACATCTATGAAAGAGTGCTTAGGATTGCCCCTTCAGGCCTTATGGATGTCCATGAGCTCCAGAAGTAGAGTAATTTCCTTTTTCATTTTTAACATGATGATTTCTGGATTAAGATTTTTAACGTGTCCATTTAAAAGGGTCGCCGTTTCTGTCACACATTTGAAGATGGCAGCCAAAAATGTTTACAGGGGAAATACTTTGTAGGCTTTCTCAGGTGTTAGCGTCCCTCTTAATATTGATCTCGATTTTTGGATGAGAAAGAGTAATCCTCATCGCATAACCTGTTAAAGGTGCGAAGGGATTCTGAAACAGTGGAGCAACCGGCCCGTATTGGCCAGACAACTTGAGACCGGATGTTAGCACCGGGTGAGAAGAAGTGGTCGGACTTCAAGTCAAGCCAGAATTCAGTTACAATATGGCAGCACTCTTAACAGATACATCTGCGTGACTTTGAAGTAAGCTTGTTGACTGATATCGGTTGCAGAAGGATAGCATTATATAATCGAAATTTGGAAGGTTATAGCATGTCAGCAGTGTTCCATTCTCTTTTTTCTTTTAGGGCTTTCAATTATTTTTACCTCTTATAGATAACAACTGGGTAACCTTTCTAAGACAGGCAGTAAGTGTCAATTTGACTCGTGTGGGTCTGTGCTGGTAGCACCTTAGTAGACTGCTATATTGAACGCACATTAAATGCCAAATATGGGTTTTGATTTGCATATAAAGGAGCACTCTTGATTCAGTTAACGTTTTCCTTAAATTGTCTTCTAATATATATGTTTATGGATGGCCTTTGCATGAACTGCACCTGGGGAATAGGTGGCTCGATGTGTTGAGGCACAAATTAAGGTTTTAAGGAAAAACAAAAACTATTTTAATTTTTTTAACAAACATTTTCTGTTAAGTGGTGTAATTTGTCTTTTTCATCTTTTATTAGGTACTTCTTTGTCCTATAGTCCTGAAGATGCCCACAATCAGTATCGGCTGAAACGCATCGACCTTTCAATTTAGAAGGAGTTGTGAGAAATTTTAATTCATGCCTACCAGGATTGTTTATGAGATACATCTCTTTCCAAATATAAATAGTAGCAACCATTATGTTGAGATGTAGATATTATACAACCATCTCCTATGTGGATTAAGATGTATAGTATCACTAATAACCTCATCTGAAAAAAGTAGGAGGATGATTGAAGTACATTTTCCATTGATTTGTAAATATATGAGCTTATGTATATATATTGTTTTTGTCACATATGTTGTGAATTAATGTTGTATGTTGATGTAGGCTTTGTTTATTGTCTGATCAAAACATCCGAAAATAATTAAATAAATGAACTGTTGTTCCAGTGATTGATTTAGAGTTTCACTGGTGGATTGATGATTGTTGTACTATTTTCCCTCATTATGTATTTACTTACCCAGGTCTAGTAGGGTTACTAGGGTAGACTCCTTTTCTTCTTATACAGGTCACAAATGGGTGCAGATGGGCTTGCCTTTGGTGCCCCAGTGGCGCACTCACTACGCATCCACTGCATCTGCCCAATTAAATGCCATGAGACCCAAAAAGAAAAAAAGAACCACAGGCGAGAGTCCAAATAGGACAGTGCATCTCCTCCCCATTCCAGGTGAAACGCGGGACGAGGCAGGGATGTCCATTGTCCCTCCTACTATTCACCCTGCCCATGGAGCCTCTAGCCCAGCAATTGCACCAGCTCGGAGGGGAATGGGATATACCAGCGCGTGGGGATATTCACATTGTTTCCTTATACATGGACAACGTCCTAATATACATTAGAGACATCCGTAACGGTATTGCACCCATCCAGGCTGGACTGCAGGAGTTCCACGCCGCATCAGGGCTGAAAGTACATTGGGCAAAATCCTGCTTGTTCCCCATACACCCACATTGCCCTCCCCAGGACTTTGTTACAGACGGTCATCGGATGAAGTGGGAACCCAGCACATTCTGCTACCTGGGCATCAATACCTATCATGATGCAGTGGATCTTCTGGATGGCAATTTCACAAAGGCCATAACGTCCCTTAAACCTCAGATAGCCTTCTGGAGCACACTGCCCCTTACAGTTCAAAGCAGAGTCTCTCTAGCCAAAATGGTGATGCTTCCCCGTCTATTATAGTATTTCCCAAAATCTGATGGTCAGTATAGCGCGACTCACCTTCCATGCTTTGCATTCCAGCCTGGGGTCCTTTATCTTGAACAAGGGTTGCCGCAGATTGGCACTCAGGAAATTGTAACTCCCCTTCACAAAGGGCGGTGTAGGTACCCCTTATTTTGAGCACTATTACCTGGCAGCACAGCTGCAATGGTCCACATACTGGTTGGCAGGTCTCCACACAGAAGAGATGGGGCTTCCTACTCCCGCACACGCGTGGACAGAGTTAGTGTGTGCCCTCCTACCACATGCCTGCCTACTGAAGGGAGCAAATGGTTTGCTGCGGATCGCATTAGAAATCTTTCACCATAGCCTGAAACTCCTGCCTAAAATACCACATTATGCACCAGCAATCCCTTTGCACTCAATATCCTCCTTTTATAGGCTGTTTGGTAAGGAGGGGATGAATGCCTGGTCAGAGGCTGGGGTGGATACGTTGAGTGATCCATTTCGGGAGGGCTCACTCTTAACATATGAGCAGCTGCAGGATGAACATGGACTACCAGTGGGACATTTTCTAGCTCATGCTCATCTGCTGGCAGAGCCTCTCCACCTCTGGGGCATCATGGACGTAGAACCAGACCACCATCCACTAATGCACATACTGAACACAATGAGCGCAGGGCGCAAATTTATCACTAGGTTAGTGATTTCATTTGCACTTGCTGAGCGGGATCTACTTGGGGCAACATGCAGGGAATGAATAGGAGAGAGATCTCGGTGGGGAACTCACCGTCAAAGAATTGGAGAAAATCACAGAGTACCTTAGACAAGTATCATATAACACAAAATTTCAGTACATCCAGCACAACATCCTGCACAGGGCGTACCTTACTCCAGGTTTGCTCTTGTGCATGTTTGGTTCCCCGTTGAAATGCCCGAGATGCCAACTCACAGGGGCCGATATGAAACGTATGTTCTGGGCCTGCTCTGTAGCTGCAGAATATTGGGCCAAGATACTAGATGAAGTAAGACAGGGAATGTGACATACTGATTTGCACACAATATAGAGCTCAATACTTGGAATCTATCGTAGGTCACTTGTTGCTAGGGCCCAAAACAGGTTTGTTGGCCTGGCAGTACTAATAGCTTGGCGTCTTATTGCATAGGGGGTCTGTTGTGGACCCCCGGGAACTACTACCGCAGAGGCAGTGGTCACAGGAGGTCCACAGCAGACCCCCTTTCATTTTCAAAATTAGCCCCAGGGTGGTGCCCCCCCCACATTCAAAATAACAATGCCCCTAGGACCTTGCTTCTTAAAGACTAGCGCAGCAGCCTGCGCTTGTTGGTTTTTTTTTTTAGCTTTTCCCACAAATTTGTGACGTCGTCCCAAAGTCTCAGCAAATCTTTTTTTTTTTTTATGTGATTTTTAGCCTTGGCGGGGTCCCTCTGGCCAGAGCTAAGGAGTCAGGGGGACTCTACCTTGGCTCCCTTCACTTATGTTTTTACTGATTTTGTAGGACTTGGATGAAGCCGAGTCCCAAGATGGCAGCCAACACTTTCTTGTTTGAAGTGCTGGCAGACAATCGTGCACAAACTATTATTATTCGCAAAGTCATCTGGGGAGGATCCACGGCCCTAGATTTTTTTATTTATTTCTTTATTGCCATTTCCTTAAATTGCAATTGACATACATGAAGGATAATCTAAAGGCCTTGATACATAGACAGTGTGATGACCCAGGTAAAAATGGCTACAGCTGAGCTCATCACATAATCTGAAAACATAAAAAATAGAAAGTCAAGATGCACTGAAGGAAGTAGCTAGACATGGGATGTGCAGGATCACAGTTTGCCCATGTAACACAGGATAGTCCAATAAGCATATTATATGGCACAATAATACAACGTCATAACAACAGTACAGCTATACAATAAACGACTTTCTGGGTAGTTGAACGTGACGAGTGTGACTTGTCTCTGTCCAAATCTGGAGGGGATGGTGGGGGTCACAGGTGCAAGATATCAACTTTAACTAGGAGGTAGGCCCGCATGGGTATCTGATCACATGGAGCATGAATGGTAGGCAAGTATTGTGGTGGAGGCACAAACTATATCAAGGATAAGTGGTGGGAGCAGGTGAGTCATGTGTAGCACAGTCCCCCTGGTAGAATTAGGTATCCTAAAGGGGTATAGTTTATTGAGTAGTTGAAGGACATACATGTTCCATGCATTGGCCTCATTAGTGCCACCCCGAGATCTCCGATCTCATGAATCTCCACTATTGCCCACTTATGGGTTACCCGAAGCCAGTTATCTATTGCAGGGGGGTGAGGCGCTTTCCACTTCAAGCATTTGTAGAGAACGTTTGCCAAGTCTACAAATTTTAAATAGGCCAGGTGAAGATAAGCGGGGTCGGAGGGACTTGGACCTCTATTTCTTTTTTTTTATTATGTTTATTTATTGGCTTTCACATATTTAAGTTCAAACGTTACAATATAACATAATGTTATCATTCTAGAAATCGTCTCAGTGCCGTATATACAGAGAACATTGCACCTGTGTATTTCCTGTTTGGTTAAGAAACTAATGAATGTACAAACATCCAGTTTTTATGTTATTAAAACTTTGAGCTATAACAGACAAGCAAGGACAAAGAACAGTAGAAAACAACAAGTACCATGCTTACACATCAGTATGTGCTATAGTATGGGATCACATGTGTGTAGTGAATTCCGGGTTGTGGAGTGTTCAAGGGATAAGGGGGACCAACCTCTGGATCAGTCACTGCTGGTATCTGGGTATGTACGGAGGCATAAAGTGACGGTGTATGTGTCATTAATGAGCACAGGACTCATGGTGGATGCAGGTCATTTTTAGCTTCCACTTTCAGGATCAGGGAGTCCCAGCCCTCCACGCCTGTGTTGAGTGCTCCACGTGCACTGAGCCATCAGAGATGGTATGCTTCTGCCTTGGACTATATCAACAGGTCTTTCAACCATTTTGATATGGGTGGGGGGGCGAGGATTTCCATGCCATGGCTACCCTGCGTTTGAAAAGCACAAATGCTAAGTCAATGAACTTATGAAGGTATGTATCTTTTTTTGTTTTGGTGCGAATGCCTAACAGGCAAGAGGCCGGAGTCGCAAGTAGAGGATGATCAATTATTTCCAATATCATTGTGGTAATTTTATGCCAAGTGGACTGCAAGGTTGGGCAGTCCCACACCATATAATAAAATCCTGCTGGAGAAGCAGCACAACGCGGACAAACCGGTTCGTGTGTGGGGTACATACGATGAAGGCGATGTGGGTCTAAATTTGCTTGATGTATATGATTGAATTGAGTGAACCTAAACCTGTCGTTACAGGAGATCCCTTTTATTGAGCACAGTGCTAAATTCCAATCTGGTATGGTCAGTGGGTGTTGTAGTGCCGTGTTCCATTTTTCGTGTGCTGTTTGTAATAATGTGCTGGTAGGTGCACGCACCGCTGTGTACAGGGTGGTAACAACGCGTTTAGTTGTCGATAATATGGAGTGTAATACAGGGGAAGTGGGTGGCTCATTATTCCCTGAGCCCCATATACGACGCATGCTTTGAAGTATAATATAATAAGTGATTAATTGTCCCGGCGCGATGTCGTATTTTGCCATCAAATCCGGGAAGGGTCTAAGCTTGCCATCCGAGAAGAAGTGTTCCGTCTGGATGACTCCTTTTTCCACCCAGTGGGCTCGTACGTGGGCTTGTGTGTTTTGTGTTATCTCAGGAATGTCCCACACTGATATCCCCGGAGAATACGGAGTAACGGATCCCCTGAGATGTAAATAACGGTGCCAGCATGTGTGTGCTACTCTTAACAGTGGGGACCTAGTGGAGCCACCCACATTAGAGCCGGTTAACCAGGTGTATAACGCAGTGTCCCCCAAGTGGGTTTGTATGTCACATGTCTAAACGTATGTAACGGGTGTAACGGGGAGGTCAGCCATGAGGTTGGGCAATACAATTGTGCTGCTGCATAATAGGTCTCAAAATGTGAAGTTCCCAACCCACCCTCATGTAGCGGTCTTTGGAGTGTGGAAAGGGCGTCTCTACGGCATTTATCTCCCCAAATTAAGTCCAGTAGTAAACTATCCAGTGCTTTAAAGACGGCACGTGGTACCACAATAGGTAGAGCTGAGAAAAAGTACAGCATCCGAGGTAGGATCAACATCTTGGAGATCGCCACCCTGCCTATGGATGACAGTGGCAGCGATTGCCAGAAGGTAAGGGATGAACGTATACCCGCCAGCACTCTGTTTAAATTGCCAGCTAGGAGATTTTTAAGTGAGTGATAGATATAAACTCCTAGATATTTGAAGGTGTCATATTGCCATTGCAAACGTGAGTTGTTCCGTAACCGGCCGTTTGGCGGGGTATAGCGTTAGTGGAAACACACATGATTTAGGCCAGTTGACCTGTAGGCCCGATGCTGTCCCGAAACATGATAACAGCCATACTAGCTCAGGTAGTGTAGTGTGTACATCTCTAATGTAAATAAGAGCGTCATCTGCGTATAAAGACACCACATGAAATTGTTGTGAGTCCCATGTCCCCCAGGCTTTGGCCTTGGTACGCAAGTAACATGCTAAGGGTTCCATTGCCAAGGCAAACAGAAGTGGGGATAGCAGACAGCCCTGTCGTGTACCGTGTTGTATGTTAAAACAGCTCGATATTACCCGGCCTGTCTTCACTCGTGCCAGTGGCTCCCCATACAACGTCCTGACCCACCGCAAGAGATGGGGTCCAAATCCCATTTTTTTGACATGCAAAAAGAAAGTCCCATCCCAAAGTGTCAAAGGCTTTCTCTATATCCAGAGAGACTGCCACTGGTCCTGGTGCACTAATGAGTTCATCACAGGCAGCAGTCGGTTAGCCAACAGTCTAGGTTGAGTAATGACAGAGGACAATAAGACCTCACATCATTTGTGACTCAACCTGGTTTAGGTAGCACCACAATAAGGGCTTCACGCAGGGAGTGCAGTAGGGAGCCCCGTGTGAATGCCTCTTGGTAAACCTCTAGCAATCGAGGGAAAAGGATGGTGGGGTATGTGGCGTAATATTCAATGGGTAGCCCGTCGGTACCTGGTGTTTTGATGCGGGCTATCTGTTTGACAGCTGTTATAATCTCGTCTAAGTGTATTGATTCCTCCATAGAAATGAATTGTGGATCCGTTAGCCTAGGAAGGGACACATCATTCAAAAAGCTCTGTGCGCATTCCGCCCCTAGGCCAGCCGGTCGTTCGTATAGTTGTTGATAATAGGCACGAAAAGTGTCATTTATAGCTAATTGTGTAGTAGCCATTGTACCATACGGTGTCTTGATGGACATGGCTGGTGTGCCATGGTGTGTCTCCCGAAGAAGCCAGGCTAGTACCTTGCCCGAGCGATCCCCCTGAGCATGTTTTAATGCCATGCGTGTGCGGTAATCGTGGTGGCTTAAGGTGGATTCTGCTTCATGTCTACGAATTCTAAGTTGACGTATTTGTAGCGGCGATGTGGTGTTCTCCGCGACATGTATTTCCGCCATGCGTAAGTCAAGTTCTATCTTAGTCAAATCCCGTGTGAGTTGCCGCCGAACTCCCCAGGATGTAGCCATGCAGTGCCCCGAATTACTACTTTGTGAGTTTCCCATTCCGTTGCCCGGGAGGAAGCGGGACCTGCGTTTGTTAGGAAGTATTGTCGGATAGTTTCTGATAGAGATTCACGGAATCGGGGGTCTAGTAGGGCCTCTGTTTGCAGGCACCAGGTGGGTATAGAAGGGTGTGGTGTTCCCCAAGACAGAATCCCTGTCAGTGGACTGTGGTCAGAGTATGTTTTGGCTAAATATTCTGAGTGACTGAGGAGGGGTCCATTGTAAGTAGTGCTAAATAGGATATCTATCCTAGTGTGTAGGTCGTGTACAGGAGAGTAGAATGAGTATTCACGGTTATGTGGGTGGCCTAATTTCCATAAGTCTGCAAGTCTCATGTGTGTACTCCATAAGCGGAAATGGTTGGCATTTCGAAGACTAGGAGCTGCTGACAATGGAGGATGGGAGCGATCCAGTTGGTGGTCCAAAATACAATTAAAGTCCCCACCCCAGATCGTTGGAACAAGTGGATCATGGAACAGGGCTGGTGTAAGGGAGTCCAAAAATGGTATCTGATTGGCATTTGGAGCATAGACAGCTGCCAGGTTAATGGGTGTACCATCTAGTCTATCCTCCAGTACGAGCACGACTGTGGGTAGGTGTCTCGAATTGAGGACGCCTATATAAAAAAGCTATAGGCTGGATCGTGCTACTCCCTAAGGGGCCCCCCAAAAGCAGAGGGCGGGGCGACCTTTTTGTTTACGAGACAGTTCACAGAAATGCTGTAAGTGACTTCTATTTATCTCTCATACACGTAATTAGATAGTGTTTTCTTTTGTACACAGCCAGGAGAAGTCTAGTTTGCTGTAGGTCCTGATGAAGCGTTAGAGGATCTTTCACGACCAATATTACGCAAAACATGTTGACCATACCCTAGGGGACAGGTGACAATTTCCCAGTACTCCAGGCTTTCTAAAGTGGTTGAGCATCATTCTCATTCCCCACTTTATTATGTTTTTAATCTTGATCGTAACCCCTCTGGATAGATATTAAAACAGAACAAGTTCAGGGGTTTCTAATCAATCTTAATTTGATCACTCTCCTGCCATTCAGAGTGTCTGACCTTCATAAATCAACGGCAGCCACCACATATCAAAAAGATCTCCGGCAAAGAGCCCCCGAAAGGGGAGCCCGTCAGACATTGCACCAGCCGGTCTGACGAGGAGCTTCCCGATGATGAAGCATGACACCCTTTCGGGTGTGTGAGGGTTTTTAGCTCCTAAACTTTAACTGTTCACCCTAGAGTTAGGAACAGTGTACTTTTGTTATTGATTGCACGTATTGGGAGTATGTACACTGGACCTTTAATCCTCCCGATCCCTCTTTTTGTTGATATCCTCCAGTACTACATATCTGCCCTCCGTGTCTATTATCTGTGATGTGAGGGCAAATGGGTTCCGGGGGCTATCCATATTAGGACACCCCTAGCGTATGCAGACATAACAGTACCATATGTTTGAACTCGCAATTGAGAGCGCACCTTTTTTAATTCTGAGTGTGTAAGGTGTGTCTCTTGAAGCATTGCGATGTGTACTCCATGTCGTTTGAGATATGAGTGTTATTTTATATCGTTTGGTGTAGGTTGCCATACTCCTTACATTCCAAGTCAAGACTCTGTATTGTGGAACCTGGGTCACCAACGGTGCATTAGACATTATTCATTTAAAAAAATGTTTTAATTTTTTTTTCCCATTTTAAGCTAAGCGCATTAGACAGTATGTCACAGATACACATTATACATTCGTGTCGGAGCCACTCAGAGTCAACTGTAATATTATGTCCCCATATTTAGAGCAGCGACGTCGCTCAAAGCTCCGTAGTATTAAGCATGATAAAACATAAAAGGAACCAATAAGGAAAAACCCCAACAATAGGAACAATCCCCTCTGGGCCGCACTTCTGTAGTATACCGCCCAATGCGCACAAACAGGCGCTAAGTAACAGTTATCGTGGTGCCTCCATGAACAACGTGTCCAAAGATACATTTTGTGGGGGTGGTGCCAACACAATTATGGAGATGCCCCACTCCGGGGCCCGTAGTAGTTGATCCAATAAAAAGTCAATTTAGCTATTATGCGCAAGGAGGCATCAGCATTTAGTGGGGGAAGATATGGAGGTTGGTGGAGTGCAATAACAACGTGTCCGGATGCTGATATTCAGATAAGGTCGTCCACTGATCCAGGCGTGACATGTGGTATCTTGTTACTGCCTATCGAGGAGATCTTGGTTTCGGTGTCCAATCCTGACGTATGTATGTGTTCCGAGCGAAGAGCAGTAAAGGAGTTATTGTGATGTTGTGTTGCCGTCACTACTGCCCAAGCCCGTTCTGCCGCTGCTAGTGTCTGGTCTGGGCGGAAGGAGGGTGGCTTCCTGCAACGGCTTCTCGACTTAGGAGTGATCCATGTATCCGCCTCTTTCTCTTCCTCCATTACCGCCGCCAGGCCCTTGGTGTGTAGCCAGGTCCAGACGTCTTCAGGGGGTTGGAAAATATGTGTTTTCTCTTGATCCATAACCTTGAGTTTTGCTGGGTACAGAAGAGCGTATTTGATTTGCAGGGTGCAGAGTCTTTGTTTAACCGCTATGTAGGACCCCCTTTTTCGTTGCACCTCCATTGTAAAATCCGGATATGCGGCTATCGTTGTGCCTTCGAAGTGCCAAGGCCCTTTGGTGCGGAACAGTTGTAAGATCAAGTCCCGGTCGCGAAAATTCAAAAGGCAAGCTATGAGAGGCCACAGAGGGGCACCTACCTTAGGGGGACGACCCGGTATTCGGTGGGCCCTCTCTATGGAGAACAGAGGGGGTGGACCATCCTGGAGCACCGTAGAGCGCAGCCATTTTTCTAGGAACATTTCGGCGCTGGGAAGTTCAGAACGTTCAGGAAATCCAATAAAGCGGATATTATTACGACGCGAGCGACCCTCTGCGTCTTCAGCTCTGCAGTGAAGGGCGTTGATTTCCTCCTACATGGATGTTAGTTGCGTTTGCAGCGATTGAAAAGTCGGTGGTACAGTTTGTGTGATTGCCTCTACCTGGGTAACCCGTTCTGCGAGTTTACGATGGTCCGCCCTCAGCAAATTTACTTCCAGTGAAACCGAATCAATCTTAGTTTCCAGGGAGGTCTTAGTGTCTAATATTGCGTGCAAATTTTTTTCGAATTTTTCAGAGTGACTATGCAGCGTGGATTCCAGATGACAAAACTGTTTGCTCTGTGATAATGGTTCCTTAGAGTCGTTGTCGGTTGTGTTCATGGTGTCTCCCGCTGTTCTAGTGGGCCGCGGCTTCCCCATATTTACGAGGGCAAAAGATCTATGATGCCAAACGGTTCCTCTGACTATTAACTCACTGCGAGTGGTAGCGCAGCAACGACCCTACTGTGTGGGGGATACGTTGGGCAATGGGTAATGAAGCACCCAAGCGGTGGCACAGACACCCTTGTCGCGTTATTGTGCCATTGGTGAGCAAGCGGCGACTGTTCTGCAAGTGGACATCCAAAAAATGTTCCCCCACTGGCGGTGGCAAGCTTGCGTTAATATGGAGTGGAGAACAGCATACCTTTTACACAGAAGCGCATGCCCACGTGTCTTCAGACACATTGTTCCCAGGGGCCTGCTCCGACTAAGAGTATACTTCGCAGGACAGGAAAAGAGCTAGCATCTACTGAATGTGGGAGTTATGCACAGTGGTGTTTGTTGTGGCATGTGCCCTGTTAGTCCTACGTGGGCAAAGCACCTACCGCTGCGTTGTTATCCAGGCGTCACCGGCGATGTGTTCACCCCTTACCAGCAGAAAGACAGCGATGGCCACTTTCACTTACGGCATTTGCAAACTCTGCGCCCCTCAGCAGTCAGCTAAGGGCAACTCCTTCTCCCTCGGTAGGCAAGGCGGGCAGCAGGGGCGCCGCTCGCAGTCCGTTCGTGGGACCCAGCACACGGTGCTAGATCGCACTGCCCCATCAAGCCAACATTTTCCCCCCGTATCCTCCGACCGCTCCCGTCAAGCGGGGACTGCCGCATCATGTTGCGCCTCGCTGGGAGCGTCCGGTGATTCCACCTGTGAGAGTCGGGATCGCAGGTTCTTGCTTTGTGAAGGGGACTCACGTAGTTGTTGTTAGACAGGATAATAGTCGGATCCCCTGCGGAGCTCGTTCGAGAGCGTCCTATGCGGTCGCCATCTTGGACACTCCCCCGGGACTTGGACCTCTATGATTCCATAACCTGGGTCCAGGCGTGAAGGAGTGGGGTGCATTCCCAGATCATGTGGATGAAAGCGTCAAATATTTATTCTTAAACAATCTGGTGTGGGATAACTCTGATTTACATATTTGAACTGCATATATTTCAGACTTGCATTTCGGGAGACTCGTTTAACCTGCTCTAGGGCCATGCTCCATTGTCTGAGGGTGAGTTCTTTGTTCAGGCAGTCATCCCATTGGACCTTACTCTGAGCTGAGGGTCAGCCCATGCTAGTCTGCAGTGTCATGTACAGATTCGATACGGCTCTGCGGCTCAGGCCATGAGTAAGAGTACATTGCAGTCCCAAGTGTACTAGGGGTTCTGATGGTCCGGGGGCCAAACGTTCACAATTGTTGCTCTAATGGCAGAATGAGAGAGAAATAGGCCTCCCCCGATATCAAGCAGTTCCTGTAGGTCTTGGAAGAGAAGCAAAGTGCCCTCCCGATAGAGATTGCCCAGTTGAGTTAACCCAGCATCTCTCCACGGGGCGGGATCATGAATTTCCAGTAATCTTTTCATGGTCAATAGACCCCATAAAGGCAGCTGAGGAGCGTATGGAGGCGGTGTTCGCTTGGGATAAATGCACCAGTCCAAGTAAGCTTAGCCGTTTGCATAAGTAGCCCCGGTTTACAGCCCACACCATTGGGGGATAAAAACCATTCCAGGAGATTCATGCCTCGCAGGTCAGTCTGTATCAACTTCCTATCCCCGTCTCGTCACCGACAGCCATCGCATGGGCCACTGGAGTTGCGCTGCTGCAAAGTATAGTTCCAGGTCAGGAAATCCTAGTCCCCCCTCCAAACAAGGGTGTTGCAGGATTGGCAAGGAGACTCGCCTACCTGCCGGTCCCCACACCAGGGCTGATTCCTGGCTCCTCAGGATATGAAAGAAGGATTTGGGTGGAATCACTGGTAGAGCAGTAAAGAAGTATAGCAATCATGGCAGGACCAACATTTTAGCCACCGACGCCCTGCCCATCTGTGTTAGGGGTGGACTCACCCACAATTGCATGGAGTGACATATGGAGGCCAGTGCTTTTCCATGATGGCTATTTTGTAAGTCCTTTGCCCTGTGATATATGTTTACCACACGGTTTCAGAAGTTATCAAAGGCCCAGGGTAGGCGGCCTTCCGCTAGTGGGCAACGATGCTCTTGGTCAACCTTCCATAGCGGGAATATACAGGATTTGCCCCAGTTCACCCTGAGACCCGCTAAATCTCCAAAGTGTACAAGGAGGGTATAGAGAGGTGGTAGTGCAGAAGCATGGTCCCGTAGATAAATGAGGAAAGCATCCGCATACAGTGATATGATATGCCAGAAGGGGCCCACTCTAATACCCCACTCCAGACCTCTGGAGCGCGGTATAGCAGCCAGTGGTTCCATGGCCAGGGCAAACAAAATCAGTGATAAGGAACAGCCTTGGTGAGTCCCTCATTCTATGGGGAAAGAGCGTGCGATACATTGCCCAGTGCGGACTCGTGCAGTCGGAGCAGTGTAGAGGAGCTTGATCCACTTTAAGAAATTGGGACGTAGTCCGAAAGCTCATAGGACCTGCAATAAGTAGGACCAGCTAAGGGTGTTGAACGTCTTCTCAAAATTTAAGGCAACTGCCACCAGGAGGTCCGGCTCCGTGCCTAGGGCATCTATAACATGACATAAACGCCTGATATTGAAATGTGTGGCTCTGCCAGGCACAAAAAACGTTTTGATCGGAATGGACAAGAGCGCCCAAGATCGGAAGTAACCTATCTGTGAAGATTTTACTGAAGATCTTCTAGTTAATGTTGAGCTTTGACAACAGCCTATTAGAGCTCACCTCTAATGGATCTTTGCCAGGTTTCACCAACCCTATGATTAGAGCCTCACGCAGGGATTCAGGGAGTGCACCGTGATGATGTGCCTCACAGTTGACCTCAAGTAGTCGTGGGGCAAGAGTGGCCTTGAAGGTTGCATAGTACTTGACAGGGAACCTGTCTGTGTCTGGTGTCTTGCCTTGTGCCATCTGTTGAATCGCCAGTGTAATTTCCTCTGTCTGAAGAGGTTGCTACAGTTCTTGCAGTTGCAGGGGAGACAATGTGGGAAGTAATCCTGTTGCAGGTAATCTTGTATTTGGTCAGGGGAGGGATCACCAGGAGAGGATTATAAATGTTCATAATATTTAGTGAATATCTCATTGATGTCTGTCTGGGCATTCTTGATGTCTCCGGCAGAATACCATATGGCTTCCACTAAGGTCTTTGGGACCTCTGTTCTTAATAGCCATGCTAGTGTTTGCCCAGGTTTGTCGCCAGGAACGTGTTACCGGGCTACAGAGGACCTATAATCCAAATCTTTGAGCCATTTCAGCTCTTCTCAATGGTGGGGACGTAAGGTTGCTAGTCGTGGGCATGCCACTGGATTCATAATCACCTCTAGCGAGCGAAGATGTTTTTCTATCTCCAGCACACTCCGAGTGAGGGTGGACCAGGTACCCCATGTTGCAGAGATGCAAAGCCCTCGCATGACTACTTTCATAGCCTCCCACTCCACCCCTCCAGTGGTCCCTGTATCTGCATTCTCTGTGAAATAGGTGGAGATGTGTGTGGCTAGCATATCTCTATAAACTATGTCTTGGAGGGCCTCAGTACATAGATGCCAGGAGGGAATAATAGTTTGTGGCCTCCCCCACTGAAATGAGACCTTGAGTGGATTATGGTCAGAAAGAGTTCTACTTAGATATTCAGAAGTGCGAATTAGAGGCCAACATTCAGAGTTACAGAAGAGATAGTCTAGGCCTGTGTGAACCTGATGGCCTGGCGCATAGTAGGAATACTCTTTCTCGCCCGGGTGATCCAACCACCATATGTCATGTAGATCTGACCCCTTGGCCGATTGTTGAAAATGTTTTGTTGCGTGGACAACAGTCGTGCCCAGCATGGGGGGTAATGAGCGATCCCAGACTGTATGGTGTATACAATTAAAATCCCCTCCCCACAACCCTGAGGCTTGTGGTGTAAGCAACATAGTGGGTGATAGAATGTCTGCGAAGGGAGCTTGAGCAGTATTAGGGGCGTATAGGGATACTAAGTAGAAGGGGCGTCCCTCTAGAGTACCCTTCACCATCACATATCGACCTTCAGTGTCTATCAGGACCCTATTTTTTACAAGGGGGACTGCAGGGGCAACCCAAATAAGGACACCTCGTGTGAGCTCAGTAACCAGTGCCGTATACTTGCCCACTCCATCGTTGATTGACTTTATCGAGCTCACGTTTAGTAAGGTGGGTCTCCTGAAGACAGGCAAAGTGGATATGTCGACGCCTAAGGTATGATTAGATTGTGTGCCTCCGTTCCAGTGTGGCTATACCATGACTATTCCATGTGAATCTGTTAAAAGTAGTAGTCAAGCAAGCCATAAGCAGCTTTCTGATGTCTTGCCTGCCCTATCCTCCCCGTACCTAAGACCCATCTCCTTTCCCTCTCATATGTGTTGGATCATTCAGACAGTAATGTATGGACAGGTAAACAAAGACAATGAACAACCCCCAATCACCTAGGCCTGAGCACCAAATGGCCTCATGCCACCTCCAAATAAACAAGTCAGCTGGTATGTAACAATTGCCTAAAATATAAATAACTCATGCAAAGAATTCTTAAATGACGAGAATCATCTGTCTAGAATCTTTCAAAAAAACTAATCTGAATCCAGTACCAACACATATGTGACAAACGTGTTTTTAATGCTTTGGAAGCTGCATCAGCATATAATGATGAATCATTTTTATAATCATACTTTAGGAAAATAAACAAAGAGTGATAATTGAAACAAGTGATCCTCAAGTGACAAAAGACATACCACACCATAAAGCAATATAGTTCTGTGATCTTTGGTGTATCTCACAAATGCAGCCTCTTATTAAGTTATGAAGTATGCTTGTCAATACATTGATTGATAATTCAAAACAGAAACAAAGAGGTCTTGTCTGATTAACGTGTTGACTGGGGAATGGTGAAAGGTTGGAATTATTAAAGAAAGACTCAGCTGGATGTTGAATATTGGTCTCACTGTCTGGTCCAGAATGGTGCTTTTGTCACCTTAACCCCTTTGCAGCCAAGGACGTAACGGTTGCGTCCTTGGCTGCGGTGCTGAGGTACCAAGGATGTAACCGTTAAGTCCTTGGACTGGCTCATGGGGGGAGCGATAGCGCTCCCCCCATGAGCCTCGCCTCGGCGCCCCAGGGCAGGGATGGAAGAGGAATTGCTTTCCCTTCCATCCCCACCCCCCTGACCCACCCCGTGGCGTCTGATGACGTCAGTGCACGATCGCGCGTTGACCTCATCAGAGGCCGCCCCACCCCGCTGGAAGCTCAGCTTCAATCGCAGATCGGAGGAGAAATGCTAAAGTATTTATCTTCTGATCATGTGATGGGGGCCTGAGAGGCTTCACAGGGAAGGGAGGGAATTTCCCTCCCTCTGATGTCTCAGAGCATTTCAGCAGCCGGATCGTGAAGCGATCCAGCTGCTGAAATGCCCACTAGACACCAGGGATAATTTTCAAAATGGAAATTGGCATAAGGGGAGCGACCCCTTGGGCAAGGGTCGCTCCCCTGGGGGGGGCAATTATTTTCAAGACCTTTTCTGCCCCCCGGGGGCAGATCGTCCTATTGTTATTAGACCGATTATCCTCCGGGAGGCAGAAACCTCTAGGCACCAGGGATCATTTATTTTTTTGTTTTATTTTTTTTTGTTTTTGTTTTTTAGAGGTGGGGAGCGACCCCTTAGGCAAGAGTCGCTCCCCTAGTGGGCAAATTATATTTAGGCCATTTCTACCCCCCTTGGGGGCAGAGCGGCCTATTTTAATTAGGCTGATCTGACCACGGGGGGGCAGAAACCACTAGGCACCAGGGATTTTGTTTTTTTATTGTTTTACAGATGGGACGCGACCCCTTAGGCAAGGGTCGCGCTCCTGGGAGGCAATTTTTGTTTAGGCCTTTTTTTGCCCTCCTTGGGGGCAAATCGGCCTATTTTTCTTAGGCCAATCTGCCCCCAAGGTGGGCACAAATCACTAGACACCAGTGATTTACTTTTTTTGTGACAATTTCATGCAAGGGGAGCGACCCCTTAGGTTAGGGTCGCTCCCCTGGGGGGGGAATTTATTTTAGGCCATTTCTGCCCCCTTAGGGGCAGATCCACCTATTTTTATTAGGCCGATCTGCCCCCAAGGGGGGCAGAAGCCACTAGGCACCAGGGATTTTCAATTTTTACATTTTTTTTCAGGTGGGACACGACCCCTTTGGGGGGGGCAAATTTATTTTAGGCCATTTATGCCCCCTTTGGGGGCAGAAACCACTTAAAACAAGGGATTGGTGTGTGTGTATGAGTGTGTTTTGTTTGAGGGGGGCAGCCCCTTGGGCAAGGGTCACTTCCAATGGGGGCACATTACAGTTTGCAATATCTGCCCCCTTTGGGGGCAGATCAGCAGATTTTTCTTAGGCCAATCTGCCCCCAAGGGAGGCAGAAACCACTAGACACCAGTAATTTACTTTTTCTGTGACAATTTCATGCAAGGGGGCGACCCCTTAGGCTAGAGTCGCTCCCCTGGGGGGGAAATTTATTTTAGGCCATTTCTGTCCCCTTGGGGGCAGATCGGCCTATTTTTATTAGGCCGATCTGCCCCCCCGGGAGGGCAGAAACCACTAGGCACCAGGGATTTTTAATTTTTAATTTTTTTTACAGGTGGAACACGACCCCTGGGGGCAAATTTATTTTAGGCCATTTCTGCCCTCCTTGAGGGCAGAAACCACTTAAAACCAGGCATTGGGGTGTGTGTATGAGTGTGCTTTGTTTGGGGGGGCAGCCCCTTGGGCAAGGGTCACTCCCCATGGGGGCACATTACAGTTTGCCATATCTGCCCCCCTGGGGGCAGATCAGCCGATTTTTCTTAGTACAATCTGCCCCCAAGGGGGGCAGAAACCACTAGACACCAGTGATTTACGTTTTCTTGTGACAATTTCATGCAAGGGTTAGTGACCTCTTAGGCTAGAGTCGCTCCCCTGGGGGGAAAATGTATTTTAGGCCATTTCTGCCCCCTTGGGGGCAGATCGGCCTATTTTTGTTAGGCCGATCTGCCCCCAAGGGGGCAGAAACCACTAGGCACCAGGGATTTTCAATTGTTACATTTTTTTACAAGTGGGACACGACCCATGGGGGGCAAATTGGCAGAAACCGCTTAAAACCAGGGATTGGTGTGTGTGCAGAAGTGTGTTTTGTTTATGGGGGGAGCCTCTTGGGCAGGGGTCACTCCCCATGGGGGCACATTACAGTTTGCCATATCCTGCCCCCCTTGGGGGCAGATCGGCTTATTTTTTGGAAGGCCCATCTGCTCCCAAGGGGGGCAGAAAGCCCACCAGAGACCAGGGAAGATTTTTTTTTCAAACAAAGAGGCTGGGGGTATGACCATAGCCCCACCCCAAATAAATGGGGCCAAAGTTGTTCTGCCCACCAGTGGGCAGATGGAGCAATTACCCCCGATTCATCCCCCCCCACCGGGGGGCAGAAAACTTACACGATGCCAGGGAATTAAAAAAATAACAAAATTGTGGGGTGGTGGCTACCAACCAGTATGGGCATGGTGATGCACCACCCCAACTGAAGGGGGTAACAGTTTTTCAGCTCTCCCCCGCAAACTAAAATATCTTATCCCACGGCAAGCAGGAGGACATTTGATTATTTTGTGTTTTGGTTTTACATTTGGGCCATGAGAGCTTGTCTAATTCTCAAAATCATCCCACTTGGAATGGTGAGGGCTGCACTTTTTGGACTTTGGGACACTGCCATGTAGAAAAATCCACAAGACCTAGACCCAGCTGAAAACTAAACATCTGGGTGATTCCAGGGTGGTGTGCTTCACATGCACCTGCACCATTTTCTTACCCATAATGCCCTGCAAATCTCCAACTTTGCTGGAAATCACACATTTTTCCCACATTTTTGTGATGAAACCTTCCGGAATCTGCAGGAATCCACAAAATTCCTACCACTCACCATTGTCTCATCTAACCCGATAAAAAGTTTACCCCACTTGTCAGCCTGAAAATGTTTTTTTTTTTAAACTGCCCTTTTGGACCCGTTTTGGTTCCCACTCAATTTCGACATGTTTTTGGCTCTTCCCTGTAACAGGCACTTGGCCCACCTACACAAGTGAGGTATAATTTTTACAGGGAGACTGAGGGAACGTTGGTTGGTAGGAAATATGTCCCGTTGCGGTGATCACATACAGAAATGTGGGGAAAATATCATTGTTTAGCTCATTTTGAGGTTTGATGAGGATTCTGGGTAAGAAAACACTATGGAATCCACGCAAGTCACACCTCCCTGGACTCCCTCGGGTGTCTAGGTTTCAGAAATGTTTCGGTTTTGTAGGTTTCCCTACATGGCTGCTGAGCCCAGGACCAAAAACGCAGGTGCCCCCGCCAAAACAGGTAGTTTTGTATTTGATAATTTTGCTGTGTCCACATAGTGTTTTGGGGCATTTCCTTTCGTGGGCACTAGGACTACCCACACAAGTGAGGTACCATTTTTATCAGGAGACTTGGGGGAATGCTGGGTTTGAGAAAATTTGTGGCTGCTCTCAGATTCCAGCACTTTCTGTCACCGAAATGTGAGGAAAAAGTGTTTGTTTAGCCAAATTCTGAGGTTTGCGAAGGATTCTGGGTAACAGAACCTGGTGAGAGCCCCATAAGTCACCCCATCCTGGATTCCCCTAGATATCTAATTTTTAAAAATGCACAGGTTTGGTAGGTTTCCCTAGGTGCCGGCTGAGCTAGAGGCCAAAATCCACAGCTAGGCACTTTGCAAAAAACAGCTCTGTTTTCTTTGGGAAAATGTAATGTGTCCACGTTGTGTTACAGGGCATTTCCTGTTGCGGCTCCTCTCAGATTTCACAACTTTCTGTCATCGAAATGCGAGGAAAAAGTATTTTTTTGGTCACATTTTGAGGTTTGCAAAGGATTCTGGGTAACAGAACCTGGTGAGACCCCCACAAGTCACCCCATCCTGGGATTCCCCTAGGTGTCTAGTTTTCAAAAATGCATAGGTTTGGTAGGTTTCCTTAGGTGCCGGCTGAGCTAGATATCAAAATCCACAGCTAGGCACTTTCCAAAAAACATGTCAGTTTTTAATGTAACGATGTGATGTGTCCATGTTGCATTTCCTGTCGTTAGCGTTAGGCCTACCCATGCAAGTGAGGTATAATTTTTATCGGGAGACTTGGGGGAACACAGAATAGCAGAACTAGTGTTCTTGCCCCTTGTCTTTCTCTACATTTATTCCTTCCAAATCTAAGACAGTGTGTAAAAAAGATGTCTATTTGAGTAATGCCCTGTAATTCACATGCTAGTATGGGGACCCCAGAATTCAGAGATGTGCAAATAACCAATGCTTCTCAACACCTTATCTTGTGCCCATTTTGGAAATACAAAAGTTTTCTTGATACTCATTTTTCACTCTTTATATCTCACCAAATGAATTGCTGTAATCCCCGTTTAGAACGAAAACCCATTGCAAGGTGCAGCTCATTTATTTGTTCTGGGTATCTAGGGTTCTTGATAAACCTACAAGCCCTATATATCCCCACAACCAGAAGAGTCCATCAGACATAACGGTATATTGCCTTCACAAATCTGACATCGCAGGAAAAAGTTACAGAATATAACGTGGAGAAAAATGGCTGTTTTTTCCAGCTCAATTTCAATATTTTTTAACTTCAGCTATTATTTTATGTGAGAAAGCCTTGTATGATCTACACAAATGACCCCTAGCTGAATTCAAAATTTTGCATACTTTTCAGAAATGTTTAGCTTTCTGGAATCCAGCATTGGTTTCTCACCCATGTCTGTCACTAACTGGAAGAAGGCTGAAAGCACAGAAAATAGTAAAAATGGGGTATTTCCCCATTAAATGGCAAAATTGTGTTGAAAAGTGTCGTTTTCTGATTCAAGTCTGCCTGTTCCTGAAAGCTGGGGAGCTATGATTTTAGCACCATAAACCCTTTGTTGATGCCATTTTCAGGGAACAAAACCACAAGCATTCTTCTGCAGCCCTTTTTTCCCATTTAAAAAACAAAAAACTAAATTTTCGCTGTATTTTGGCTAATTTCTTGGTATCCTTTAAGGGAACGCACAAACTTTGGGAATCTCTAGAATCCCTAGGATGTTGGAAAAAAAGGACGCAAATTTGGTGTGGGTAGCTTATGTGGACAAAAAGTTATGAGGGCCTAAGCACAAACTGCTCCAAATAGCCCCAAAAAAAAGGTCTGGCACCTGAGGGGGAAAAGGCCTGGCAGTAAAGGGGTTAATATAAGAGGTGGGTAGACTGGCAGCATCTTCCCACAGTGGGAAATTAATGCTGTATTTGCTTAATTCTGAAGTATGGATATCCATGTTTTGAATTATCATTTAAGAATTACTTGCATGAGTTAACCAGTAGCAAGATTTTTCTGCTATAATATTTACATTCATGTAAATAAGTTTCACGTGGATGTGTGTTTTGTAATAATTATACCCAGGTTCACGTGGACATTCTGGGTTGCGCTTGTATTTGTTTAGTAAAATATAATCAAGTCCTTTCGGATTAGTTTGGTGGGGTCAAGTGAGGTGACAAGGCAGAATATCCAGTTCCTTCGGCGCCATGCATCTTACCACCAAGGTGGGGTGAGTCCCATCCAGTCACAGCCCCCCGTGTGCCGCACTTGCTCATTGTCAGGAAAGAAAGATTCCTCATAGGTCATCTGCGGAGCATGGAGTGACCTGCAGCCCTGGGTGGGCATGAGCACTGGAGGAGAGTGATCCCCAGTTTCTCAGCCAGAATCTGACACCCGCTCAGAGCGTAGGATCGTAAAAGGGTTTGTGCTGTGGAAAGAAGCCTCCGTGACCACTCACGCTTGCTCCGCTGCTGCTTGGTCTTGGTTGGTTTTGTCTTGAGAAATCTCTTTTTGCAATGTATTGATGTGGGTGTCAGCCAGTCTGCAGTCTCCAAAGCTTCCGCCGGTGTACCCGGTAGATTCTTGGCATGGAGCCAAGCCCACATGTTGTCCGGGAATACAAAACATGTCTCGTGTCACAATCAATCACCAGAAGCTTTGCCGGAAACAGCAGGGCATACTTCAGGTTCACCTCGTGGAGATGTTGCTTAACCCTAGCGTAAGAGTTCTGTTGCTATTGCACGGCCATGGCAAAGTCTGGGTTTGCTGTGATCATGCTGTTGTCATGTTGCCAGGGCCCTTTGGTATGGAATCGTTGTAGGAGTAGATCTCGGTAATTGAGCAGGCAGGCTACTATAGGCTGTGGTGGAGCGCCAAGCAATGGGGGCTGACCTGGCATTGCGGTGCGCCCGCTCAGTTGAGAAGAACTTTGGTATCTTGTCTTCCAAGTCTGTCTTCGATAGCCAGGCTTCGAGGAAGAGTTCCACACTAGGGCCCTCAACGCGCTCAGGGAAGCCTAAGAAGTGAAAGTTGTTGCGTCTAGAGCGCTCCTCCACATCCTCCGCTCTGCACTGCAGAGTAGCAACTTCAGTTTCCACATGTTTCAGCCGGTCCAGGAGATCTTGCAGTGTTGGCTTCACTGCAACGATGGTAGATTCCTTTTCCTCCACCCGATTTGCCATGTTGCGATGGTCGGCTTGCAGAAGATTCACCTCTAGGGATATTGTGTCTATCTGGGTCTCAAGGGAAGTTTTTGTGTCTAGGATACCTTGAAGGGCCCTGTCAAATTTCACTGAGTGTGCTTGAAGTTTCTCCTCGAGCTGTTGGAGGCTATCCAGAGTTTTGTCAGAAGCAGAGGATGTCGAGGTGTCACTTGCCCCTGCAGACAGTGGCTTAAGGAATTTGGATTTCCGCATCACAATAGGTGGGAACTGCATAGGACAAGGAAATGTGGTTCTTTGTGCTGAGTAGAGTGCCCTGCGTAGTATCAGTGGAGAATCAGAGACAGTTACCAGTTGTGAGGTGGCAGGGTATATTATGCCTTTGGCACCGGGCGCATGGGAAGTAGATGCTACTAGTCAGTTTAGAAAAGAGTCCTGCCTCCTATGCAGGAGGCCTCTAGAGTGTATAACTGGGCTCCCAGTTCTGTTAGGCAGCAGGGTAGTTTAGGTCAGTAGTATCAAGCGAAATGGCAGAACTAGAGCCGTCGGGCAAGTATGAGGGTGCAGCAGCAGGAATCCAGCACTGCCTCATGAGCTATGGTAAGGGGTCAGGACATAGGTCCAGTATCACATTAAGTGAGGAGGATCCCCCTACAGGACATGCAGGTCTGTTTCCCTAGTGGGCAGGAGGGAAATGGCAGACCTCTATGGTCACAGAGCGTGTCTCCGTAGCGAATGGCCCTCAATCAGAGTCAGAGATCAGTTCAAGTGGTGCCACCCATCCACACACCAAGGTAAACATGCCCACGCCACCCCTCACCCACCAGAGGAGTCGCTTCTTGCCACACCATTCTCCCTGACCATCGTGGAGTAGATGGCAGTCTCACCAGTAGTGCTCTAATCCACAGTGGCATTCCGCCCGCACCTCAGGAGCACGTAAGGTCCGCGGGCGCTCATTGGCAAGAGCACACAGCCGCTCATGTTGCGGCCACTGGGGCAGTGAGGCTGATGCCCCTCTCCCGATTGCTTGCGGCCTGGTTCTCCTGCCTGTCGCTGCTGTGTGGGGCTTCCGCCGGTGGCAGCCTTCAGCGTTTAACACCCAAGATCTAGTGTCGGCTAGTAGGATGTTGGTAGCGCTCACGCAGAGCTCCGCATTTAATCATCCAACATGGTAGCCATCTTGACCATGCCCCACACTGCGGCCTTAGATATACAAATGTACTTTCCCTTTAATATCTCAAAAACTACTGAACGGATTTACAACAAATAACTGAAAGCGTAATCCGCAAGCAGAAGCTAACTTTCTGCCAAATTTGGTGTAATTCTGTCTAGCGCCTAGGCCTGTAGTCTTGTTCAAAACTCCTGTGAGAATTAACATGTGAAACACACGTTTTTTGATCCCCACTTTTCCTCGACTCCTGCTCGACGGATCACCCTGAAACTTTACATGCACAACAAGAAACGCTGGAACACTTTTTTGGGACAATTTCGTGAATATTTGTCAAACTTTACCAAAGATATAGACAAGTCAAAAAACGTTTTTTCTATGGAAACTTGGTCCTAACTATAAATACCTAGTGGCACTCGCCACTAGGTAATATATATATGTATATATCATTGAATTTGGGGGTGAGCCAGAAACTCTTTGCCTTCTATTAGGGTTGCTAATGAATTTCTTACAGATTTTGCTCCACACTTGAGATTTAGGCCCTCATTATGACCTTGGAGGGTGGCTGAAGCCCCCTGCCAAGATCTGATGCCGGGCGGCCGCCAATGTGGCCGCTCTCCCACCGCGGTCATGTTGAGATCCCCGCCGGGCGGGGGAAACCTGGTTTCCGCCCGCTGGTCCAGCAGGGATCTCGGCCGTAACACAGGAGCCAGCTCCAAATGGAGCCGGCAATGTTGCGGCCATGCGACGGGTGCAGTTGCACCCGTCGCACTTTTAGCTGTCTGCATAGCAGACAGTGAAAAGCTGCACGGGGCCCTGTCAGGGGGCCCCTGCACTACCCATGCCAGTGGCATGGTCAGTGTAGGGGCCCCCAGGGGCCCCGCGACTCCCCATACCGCCAGCCTTTTCCTGGCGGTTCAAACCACCAGGAAAAGGCTGGCGGTATGGGGACACGTAATCCCCTGGGCAGCGCTGCTAGCAGCGCTGCCCTGGCAGATTAGAACCGCCGGGGCCATTGTGGCAGAAAAAACGCTGGCCCCGGCGGTGCGACCGCAGCGCTTCCGCCGCGGTCATAATGACCCGGAATGCACTGCCAGCCTGTTGACAGTGCTTCCGTCACAACAGCCCTGGCGGTCTTGGACCGCCAGGGTTGTAATGACCCCCTTAGTCTGTCATTGAGTTTGCCTATAATTTTGCACTGTTTACCACTGAGTGTCTTCAAGGCAATGATTTTGTGCAATCATATAAGACTATTGCTGCATGTGCATTTTACTGCCTATGTATTGTACTATTGAATTTTGTAATAAATCTCAAGGATTTTCTACATTCTGCTCTATAGCTCAATTTTGAGTCAAACCTTGGTTTATTTGACTGTATTATGAAATGCTGTTTTGAACATAGTCTCTGAGACACTTTACTTCCCAATCCACCTAATGTGGGAATTCCACAGAGGTGTAAATTTTCTAGGATTATGGAGTGCCCACAGTTTTTAGTAGCAGAGGATTGTTTAAGAGATAAGGAGTGGTTTCAGAGACTATTTTTGTCTCTATCCCTAGACTGGATTCTTCTCCGCATTCCCAAATTCCACATTTGGATTAATTCCTGAGTCTGAAGCACCAAGACTTCAGTGATGTTCCAGTTCTGTTCCTGAGCAAAAGGATTGTGGGTATTACCAGGGTGGAATGGTTCTTGAGCTTGGGAGTAGTAGTGTGCTAGAGCTGCATTGTGGGATTTGTAGTTGAGAGTGTGGTTTCATATTGAGTTATGATTTGTTAGACTGCGTGTGAGATGTTTGGTTTCATACTATTGATTCTTCGTTCAGTTGATGATTTGTTTACTGTGATGTTGATGTATTTGTAATATTTGTAAATTGTGTTGAAAGGGTATTGGGTTTGTTATTTTGCTGGTTAAGGTACTCAGATGTGTTCTAAACTGAGATTGCGAAATATTGTTGAACTTGTCTGCAAAATAGTAGTGTGATTTATGAGGCACCACATTCACAATGGATAGGGATTTCGTAAATTAACCAGTTTTCTTTCAGTGTTGTGTTTAATCTGGGTGGTAGTTACTTGCTTTTTGGTGTACTAGAGTAAGCGCACTAATCAGAGGTGGATTGCCTCTGGACGGTACTCTGATTTAGTGTTGAGTTTGCGATTGACAAGTAGCTCGAATTTACCAGTCTTGTTTCTATTGTTTGAGAGATTCTGGCATTCTGCTCTTTAGGTTGAGCAGACAATATTTTATTTTGTTATTTGTGTGTTTGAGGCAAAAGGTATTTTTTGGGTGAGACGTCATGATGAGTTGGGATGTCATTGGTTGGTTGCTGCTGTAGCTCTGCTGTTTTGATTGATCTCTGCCACAGCCGCGCTGGGATTGGCTGTTCCTTGTTGTTCCTTTTCTTGTTTTTTTTCCTGCTGTATTTGAATTACTTTGAGAGCTTCAATCAGAGTGAAACCTTTCTAGCTTGCTTTTGTACCCATTCAGGGAAGACATGGCCTGGCACTTCAGGCTGGACAGTTCCTATTGGAGGAGGGTCAAGACTGATTTGCATATGGCTGGGTCCAACCTTGGGTGGCATGGTATGCAAAATAATGACAGACTGGGATGCTTCTCTGAGTAATTACCAGTGGTTGAGATTCTTTCAAGCATTTAATCCATTCCATTACTTTTCTGTATACTTTAATGTGTCACTCTAAATTGGACAGGTATGCCCGGATGTAAGTCCTGTGTTACTGGAACCATGCTCTGCCTGGCTGATGATCCCTAGCTATTGTGAAAATGGCCCTGGGATTCTTAAGTTCTGGTTTAGGGGAGACTTGGTGTGACATTTTGGGCTGGACTGTTTCCATTGAAGCAAGTTCAAGACTGATTTCCATATCAATGGGTCGAAAGTGAGGTGGCATGGTCTGCAAAATATTGAATGATAGGAATATGGCTAGAGTGGCTGAGATTATTTCAGATTTTCCACCAATCACTTTTCTGTATACTTTAGTGTATCGCTCTAAGTCGAATGGATATGCCCAGACATGGGTCCCAATCACACTGTCACTGAAACCAAGTTACACCTGGCTGATTAGCCCTAACTAGGAGGTAACCTGACCTGGGCTGATTGTGTTCTGATTCAAGGAGGACCTGACACGTCTGTTTGGGAAGAATTGTTCCCATTGGAGCAGAGTCAAGACTGATTTGCATAGTGCTAGGTCCAAACTGAGGTGGCATGGTGTGCAAACTGATGATGGTCTGTGGAGTGGCCCTGAGTAATTTCCAGTGGCTGAGATTAATTCAAGAATTCCATCCATCACATTTTTGTATACTTTCATGATTTGATGTTAACAATATCTCTATTCAACCCAATATCTGGGTGCACCACTAAGGTGTTCATTTTCTAGGTGTACAGCGTCCTGACAGGAGTGATCATCAACAAGGCACTGGTCATATATGTCATTATGCAGACCTTACACAAGTGAAATCCTGCTTGAATGATCACCGTCAAAGAAGCCTCAGACCCATATTGAAGGGCACCACAAGTGCATGAACTGACTCAATACAGAAACCCTGATCATCAGGGGACAAAAATGCACCTCACAACTGTTTCAGTAGCCCACCGAACTAGAAGGGTCTCCTTCCCCATCCACGCCACTCCCCCTTGAACTACCATTCCACTGAAAATTATGAGCTTGGGACTTATATTCAGTCTGGACCTCTGAGTCGTTCCCCATGTCAACACAGTGGTTAAGAGTGTCAATATGCACCTCTCCCTGCTCAAGAGAATCATCTCCCTCTTTCAAACTGACCACAGTGTGGATGTGATGCAAGTCCTTGTATTGGTCCTCTTACCTACTATCATTTCGTTTAGAGCTAACTACACTCTCAAGAAGGTTATTAACAGATCTGGAACCAAAGAGCAAAAATGCCTCTGAATCTGCAATAGCACAACACACAAAGCAAGCCTTGCAAGCACTCTACTGACTCCCACTGGGCTCAAGAATAAAATGCAAAGTTCTTTGTATCATGTGCACGCCTTGCTTGGGCGAGGTTCGAGATACTTGTATGGACTAACCTCACCTACGTGCCCAGCATCTTCCAACGACCCTTTAAAAGGAAAAGACGTGGAACACATCCCTTGTAATCCAAAGGCTCAGGCTGGGGATCTCATTGAACTCAAGCCTCAAGGTGCAACCAAGTTCAGACCTTTTAACAAAAGCCCTGAAACAGAGGGTTTGCAGCATGCATGTAACTAAACCCCATGCTTCTGGCAGTGACGTAACGAAACTTGAGCCCCCCGCAAAGTACCTGGAGGGGGGGCCCTCACCCCTGGAGCCAGTCACCGCGGTGGCTGCATGGGCCTTTGTTACACCACTGACTTCTAGGGGCTGTTACAAAATAATATTAGACTGGGATCTAGTGCTCTGACGTAACCGATGCATAATGTGAGATAGAACTGAATAAGTACAGTATTAATGGCAGTGGCCCACTATACCAGAACTGCTTACAGCAGCCATCTATATATCTCAAAATATATGCCACTCCTTTACATACAAACTTTTGAAGCCCTTGTATTCTGGATATTGTCTCACAAGCTTTATTGCGAACTGGTTTGATGTTTTTGTATACTTTCCCCCCCAGCTGTGACGAATATGGAGTACTCTTATACTTGTTTCCTGCTTGTCTTCTTGTATAATCAACATGTGATACATATATTTAATACAAACACAATAAAGACACCACCTAGGCACGCACTGGCTGTCCTGAGATGTTGTGCGAGCTGTTTTTTCGTTCTTTTTTTGTTCTATGTAATCCTGCATGTTAAGGCCTTCCTTTGGGTTGACAGGGCGGTCACATTGTTGGAGTGACACGTCCATGTGACAGATACATATCTCTAACACGGTGAGAGTCCTCTTTCTTTATTAATGTATCAACGGTAGGGTCGGTATAAGATTACAAAAGCTCTCAAGACAAGCCTAATATGTGAAACATGCAGATACCATGAAAACACAGGAGACTTGTGGACATTCAGGAAGTTTTGGTGGGGGCAGTGTGGGCAGAGTACCACAGGAATTTTCTTGACCCCCCTTGACCTGCACAATTGAAAATAGAGGGAGATATGTTCCTGGAACCTGTCAGTGAGGTATTCTTCATTACACAAGAGGAGTGGGAGCCCATCACTCACAAGTGCCAAGGGTGCCTGACAGAGCAACTAAGTATCGGGGAGGGTTGACAGGTACATTTACATTTGAGCACTTTCCCCGGCCCCATCAGGAGTTTATTTTCTGTATTCCATACTAATGTAAGAAGCTTAATGCTTGATGTTGGACACAGTTATTTCTTGTGAGGTCGGTGCTTCTAAACTTGGTTTTGTTTTATCATGTCTATATTATTGAGAATAAACATCATCTTAATTTTTTTATTTAAATCACAGGAGAGGACTGACCAGTGGAGCCTTGAAATCCTCCTACATACATTATACATTTTCTAGCCTTTTTGTTTTTGTGTCTTTTAACTTTAGTCTCTGGATGCTAGCTTGGCAACAAGAAGGGCTAGTGACTACTGATTCATGGGGTGGCCCATCTATTTTTTATTCCTGTCACTCTGTGGGTGTGGCGTTGTGACATCTGCAAATTAAAACAATCAAAATAAAAGTAAAAAACTGTAATGTTTTCTGATGGGACAGCAGTCCGTAATCATCCCATCATACTTGCACGTGTTTGTGCCTTGGAACGTTAACGCACCAGGGTTTTTAGAAGGCAAGGGCCTGAAATCAACCCTCAAAGCTCTCCAGCAGATCTCCGTACTACAATGCTCGAAGCTGCATGGTGATTGTTGTGTTATAAGGGTTGCACTGTGAGTCCTACTTACTCCTAGTGCTTGGGCAGGTCCTGCTAGGTAGCAAGAAACAGACGCTAAGTGGGAGCTGGGAGCTGAGTGTAGAAGCACGAACCAGGAGAAGTGCAGAAGGCTGCTTGAGTTGGTAAAACATTGTAAGATAAATTACAGAAAAATCTTGACTGCTCTGTGTTTGGGTGAGATTATATGTGCCTGTGAATGTTATGTTGCTACTCCTCGTATACTGTTGACTGTGGCATAATTGAGCCATCCATAGCATGATGCTGCCTGCCTTTGGTATACTGTGTGCCCTGGCATGATTGTGGTAATTCTTGGCATTTCATGGGCATTTGTGAGATAATGGTGCCCATCCCCCATATAATACTGGCTCTAAAGAATAGTGGCTATTGTGTTTGCATCTGTGACATGATAGTGCCACGCCCATGTTGATTGTTGACCCTGGGATAATGATAGTAATTCTGAACATATTGTGAGGATCCTTGCTACAATGATGTCCTACCCTGTTATAATGCAATCCCTAGCATACAGTAGTAATTCTTGACATGTGATGGGCATCCATAGAATGAGATGGTCATACATGTGTATGGGAGATAGAATCTGTTGATGTGTGACAGGGGTATATATGAGTTCCTGATTAAAATTACAAACTGATGACCAAAGCCAACACCGAATAATCAGGAAGATCAAGACTATAGGCCCTCATTAAAACCCTGGCGGTCGGTGTTAAAGCGGCGGTAATACCGGCAATAGGCCGGCGGTAACAAAAATGGGATCATGACCACGGTGGAAAGCACCAACACAGACAGCCACTTTAACACTCCGACCGCCACGGCGGTAGCAAAAAACACCGCAGCGGTCACCGCCAACAGACAGGCGGAAGACAATGTACCGCCCACACTATTACAACTTGCCAATCCGCCAGCTTTTCCGGGGCGGTACCAATGCCTTCAAAAGCACAGCGGAA
Organism: Pleurodeles waltl; assembly: GCF_031143425.1. NCBI lineage: Eukaryota > Metazoa > Chordata > Amphibia > Caudata > Salamandridae > Pleurodeles > Pleurodeles waltl. Next base: position 543,414,316 of record NC_090440.1, on the reverse strand, counting down.
ACAGTTTTTGGAAGGGAAACAACTCACCTTCCGACAATCAATGAAGAACCAGGAGGCCATGGAGCCCGAGCTGCAGGTCCTGCAGATGCTGGTCTACCTCCTCATACACGAGGAATATCAAAGGAGGCGGCGGTGACGACCACAGTGAGTACTGCACTTAGCACACAGGGGAGGGGGGAAGGAAAGAGAGAGTGACACACACACGCAACACCCCCACCCCCACCCACAACACCATACACACAAACGCATGCCTCAACATTACATTTACACCCCGTTACCCCCTGGAAGAACGCAAGGACAAAAGGAATTGAGTTAAATCAGTGATATATTAGAAATAGGCAGATATACTTAACGAATAGAAAAACAGTATATACAAATATTTACAATAGGTACAGAAGGCCGTACACTGTCCTTTGCAAATGTCTGTGGCCCACTGGGCCAAACATCATGAGCCAAGCCCACACTTGACTCCTGCCTCAATACGGAGAGAACACTGCAGGGGCATCAGGTCGAAAACACACAGGCACCTCAGGGGGACGGGAAAGGGGGGGCACCTCAGCCAGAAGATGGTACTATTCCACTGCTCCTCGAGGGGGCTCCATGCCCCCAGCGATGTCCTGATGAGTGCAAAGCCACAGTCTCTCTAGTGGGTGGGTTGCCCACTGCTTGCTCCTGGGGAGTGCAAAGCCACAGTCTCTCAAGTGGGTGGGTTGCCCGCTGCTTGCTCCTGGGGAGTGCAAAGCCACAATCTCTCAAGTGGGTGGGTTGCCCACTGCTTTCTCCTGGGGAGTGCAAAGCCACAGTCTCTCAAGTGGGTGGGTTGCCCACTGCTTTCTCCTGGGGAGTGCAAAGCCACAGTCTCTCAAGTGGGCGGTTTGCCCACTGCTTGCCCCTGGGGAGTGCAAGGCCACAGTCTCTCAATCGGGTGGCATCTCCACTGGTTCAGGAGGGGGCTTTGTGCCCAGTCTGCTTCATCCTGCCAAGGACAGAGGGAGTGGATGCATTTCTCCACTGGTTCTGGAGGGGGCTTTGTGCCCAGTCTGCTTCATCCAGCCAAGGATAGGGGGAGTGGATGCCTTTCTCCACTGGTTCTGGAGGGGGCTTTGTGCCCAGTCTGCTTCCTCCTGCCAAGGATAGGGAGAGTGGATGCCTTTCTCCACTGGTTCTGGAGGGGGCTTTGTGCCCAGTCTGCTTCCTCCTGTCAAGGATAGGGGGAGTGGATGCATTTCTCCACTGGTTCTTGAGGGGGCTTTGTGCCCAGTCTGATTCCTCCTGCCAAGGATAGGGGGAGTGGATGCATTTCTCCACTGTTTCTGGAGGGGGCTTTGTGCCCAGTGATGCTGCTGGCAGTTCACATTCTCTCACCTGGGTGTCTGAGGCAGGGCCAAACTCCATCCTGCGGGAACTAAGGCTGTAAACTGGTGGTAGTGCCTGTGCTGGTGGGGGTGCTTCTAGTGGTGCTGGTGGGGGTGCTTCTAGTGGTGGCGGGAGGCTCCAGGCCATCTCCTGCAGCCTCAGATGGCTGCCCACTGGGGATGCTGCTGCTGACAGTTGTTGTGGCAGCGGCGGGGCAGGTGGCGGCGCAGATGGCAGAGCTTGCGGCAGTGCCTGCAGCGGGGATGCTGGTGGTGCTGTTCGTGGTGCAGGTGCTGGTAGTGGTGGAGAGAGGCACCAGCCCGTCTCCTGCAGCCTCGGACGGCTGCCCACTGGGGATGCTGCTGCTGACAGTTGTTGTGGCAGCGGCGGGGCAGGTGGCGGGGCAGGTGGCGGTGCTTGCGGCGGTGCTTGTGGCGATGCTTGCTATGGTTCAGGTGGCAGGGCTGTCAGTTCTGATGGTGGGCAGCAGGCCCTCACCTGGAGCTTCCGAGGCCTGAAGTTCCTTGCCTCGGCTTTTCTGCCCCTTCCTCACTTTGGCAGATGCTGCTGGGACCCTGGCACTGGCAGCTGGAGTTTTGGAGGAAGTCTTGCTGGGTGGGTCGTGCTCCGTGGCCTTGCTGCATGCCGACCCCTTCTTCACCTTGGCAGGTGGTGGAATGGGTTGGTTCTTTGCAGGGGTCGGTGGCACGCTGCCTGACCTGACGGGTGCCCCCTTTGATCCTCTGGGAGTTGCAGGTACCACAGTGGATGCCAACTTGGTGGCTGAGGTGCTGGCCTGGGATCTGGACACCCTGGCCCGAGGGGAAGGACAGGGGGGAGGGGTAGGGAAGAGGTCAATGTTAGCCTGGAAAAGTTGTTTAGACACACTGGGACGGGAAGATGGAGAGGGTTTGGGAGTGGAGGAAGAGGGAGTGGTTGTAGGAGGTGCCTGTCTGCTGAGTTTGGGTGAAGGTGCATGGGCTAGATGCTATTGTGAGGTGGATGCCTGTTGGGTGGGTGGGTGCTTGTATTTATGTTCTTTGGGAGGAGGGGTCACAGACACACTGGGAGAGGACACAGGGGACGTGTGCATGGTTGTGAGGGTGGTGACTGCCAGTGACGTGTGTGTTGTGATGGGCGTGCTGGTGATGGAGGTAGTGGATGAGGATGTAGTGCATGCAGGTGTGAGTGGAGACGATACTGGGAGGGAGGCGGACGATGAGGAAGAGGGGGACACAGTGGACGCAGTGGATGTTGTTGTGTTTGCATGGGCATGGTGCTTGTGTGAGTACCTGTGAGATGAAGTGTGGTGCTTATGTTTTCCTGAGCCACTTTTGTGTGTTGATATGGGTGAATGCTGGTCTGAAGGTGTGCTTGGGATAGGCTGAGGTTGAGGGGATTGGGACTGGGTAGAGGAAGTTGGAGGGTGAGGCTAGACACAGGGACAATGGCTGCCATCAGTGCTGAGGCCAGAGCCTGAAATGCTCTCTGTTCGGCTGCCACCCCAGAGTGAATGCCCTCCAGGTATGCATTTGTTTGTTGCAAATGCCTCTCGACACCCTGGATGGCATTCAGAATGGTTGACAGCCCAACAGGTTCGGATCTCAGGAGGTCAATAGCCTCATCACTGAGGGCAGCAGGGCTGACTGGGGCAGGGCCTGAGGTGCCTGAGGCAAAGGAGATGCCCATCCTCCTGGGTGAGCGGGCACGGGAAACATGCTGAGGGGCTGCTGGGAAGGTGGTGCTGGTAGGGTGGGTGGCGGCTGTACCTGTTGTTGCAGTGGGCACAGAGGTGTCCGCAACCGCCAGGGAGCTGCCATCAGAGGAGGAGTCACTGTCTGTGGTCTCCCCTCCCGTCCCCGTCGTGGTGCTCCCCTCGCCCTCCGCCCACTGGTGCCTTCACCCTCAGTGGATTCGGCCTCCAGGCCCATGTGGGATGTAGCTCCCTCCATCGCCGGTGCCTCTGCTCCTCCGCCAGATGATGCTAAGGCACACAAGGACAGGGTGACAAAAGAAAAAGAGGGGGGAGACAGAGGATACACTTGGTCAATGCCAGCAACAACCCCACCATTCACAGACACTATACACAGGGAGCAGCACTATGCACTAGGCCATGCCCAACCATTTACTAAGACAGTCACCAGCCCATGGGGTACAATGCCTAACACCAGCATCTGCACACCAGAACCCACAGGACCCTGCCCAGTTGTAGATGGCCACTTACACTATTGGGGTAGGATTGCTCCAGAGCCTGCACAACAAGGGACCTACCCTGCCATGTTCGCCCTGGCCTAGGGGCACCCACAGCCCACATCCCCCACCTAGCTAACACCTTAACGCGTGCAAAGTCATGATTCTCACTCTGTACTCACCCCCTTGTGGCTGCTGTGATGCCCTCAAGCGCCCATCCAACTCCGGATAGGCCACCACTAGGATGCGGAATGTTAGGGGGGTCATGGTGCGACGGGCACCCCTTCAACATTGGGAGGCCAGCCCCAGCTGGGCCTCCGCAGTCTTCTTTGACCAGCGGCGCAGGTCCTCCCATCTCTTGCAGCAGTGGGTGCTCCACCTGTGAAGGACCCCCAGGGACCGCACCTCCTTGGCGATGGCATGCCAAATACCCTTTTTCTGGTGGGCGCTGACCTGAAGGGAAAAGGCAGCAGAAAAGGAAATTACTCACCCATCCGGACTGTCATACTCATTGCCCACCAGTTCCCACCCATGCCCTGATGCACATACACTGACCAACTTACATGCTACACTCTGGCCAGGGCGCCTCAGCACCCCCTAACATGTGGCTTACATCCACAGCACTCCATACATTCATGGCCCACGCATCATACTCACAGTGTACTCACCTGTTTGTCTGGAGGACCGTAGACTAATGTGTACTGGGGTAGGACCCCATCCACCAGTTTCTCCAACTCCTCCGCAGAGAAGGCAGTGGCCCTTTTCCCAGACACATGAGCCATTGTCCCTTCCAAACACAGGTCACAGCAGCATTTGCAGTGTAGGACATCTCCTGTTGAAGGTCAGGTAGCAAGTGAGTGAATAGTTAGAAAATGGCTGTCACATCCGCGGTGGGACGTACCGTGACCGCTGGCGTACATCGCCATTGGCTCCTGGAACCCATAGGGCCCAATAATAACCAATGCGAAGTTGCGCAGTGGTCATTGACCACCTACCACGACGGCGCACAACGCCAGTGCAAATACCTCATTTCCACTTGTCCCTCCTCACAGGTCAGGCAGCCGCCATTTCAGCGGGGCACAGGGCATGGCACCTAACTGCGTCACAGCAGACATTGGCACATCAACTGACTCTCGAGGTGAGCCAAAGGTCACCACAAAGTATATGTTGATGTCTGGCTATGGGTTTGCCCCTAAGGGTTAGTGTGTTTCTAACAGTTGTCACCCTATATTTACAGGTGACTCTGGTTACCCCAACCTCTCAGGGCTAATGACCCCAGTGAGAAATGCCAGGACAAGGGCAGAGGAATGTTACAATGAGGCATATGAGCGTACAAGGACGATTATAGAAAGAACCTTTGGCCTCCTGAAGGCTACGTTCCAGTGCCACCATCTGACAGATGGCTCCCTGTACTACTCACCCAAGAAGATGTGCCAGATCATCGTTGCATGCTGCATGTTCCACAACTTGGCCTTGAGATGCCAGGTGCCTTTTCTGCAGGAGGATGTGCCTGGAGTTGGTCTTGTGGCAGCAGTGGAGCCTGTGGACAGTGAGGAAGAGGTGGCAGAGGAAGAAGATGTTGACAACAGAACAAATATAATACAACAGTACTTCCAGTGACATCCAGGTAAGACACTGTAACTCCACTTAACATTTAATTAATCTGTTGGACATTGTAAAAGACAGCCTTTTACCCTATGTCTATGGCCACTGACTGTTCCCTTTGGATTCTTTATTTTCAGATCTCTGTGCCCTATTCTGGCTCCTGCTATATGTACTGCTGCCCACCAAAGGTCATCCTGTAGTATATTTCACTGTACATATACGTTGCAATGCTTTGATAATGTTGTACTAACACATTTGTGAATCATTAGACTGACTCCAGATTGGTATTTGTTTCAAGGGTGTTTATTTAGGTGCTAATAAGTATAGGTGTATGTGCAAGAGGCTGGGGTGATGGTGGAGGAAAGTCCAGGATAGAGTCCTGTCTCTTGGTATCACAGGTGCATTGTCCAAGGGGGCATGAGAAGGGGAGCAATGGTAGTTTAAGGTGGACAGGGTAACAGAGTGGGACAGAAGGGTGACTATCAGGAGAGTCCTATTTCCTGGCGGGGTCTTGGCAATGTTCTCTGTCTTCTGCCTGGATCACAGGGACGGTTTGTGGGGTGGTTCTCATTCTGCAGGGGTGGGGTGCTGGTGGCCGGTTGGTCCTGTGGTGGGGCCTCCTGTCTAGTAGCGCCAGCGGAGGTGGAAGGCTGTTCCTCAGTTTGGCTAGTGTCAGGGGCTCTTTGTTGTGCCACAACCTCCGTCATGGTCTTGCCCATGTCAGTCAGCACCCCTGCAATGGTGACCAGGATGGTGTATAATTTTGTTAGGTCATCCCTGATTCCCAAGTACTGTCCCTCCGGCAGCCGCTGGGTCTCCTGCTACTTGGCCAGTATCTGGCCCATGGTCTCCTGGGAATGGTGGTATGCTCCCAGGATGTTTGAGAGTGCCTCATGGAGAGTGGGTTCCCTGGGCCTGTCCTCCCCCTGTCGCACAGCAGTCTTCCCAGCTTCCCTGTTGTCCTGTGCCTCTGTCCCCTGAACCGTGTGCCCACTGCCACTGACCCCAGGTCCCTGATCGTCCTGTGTTTGTGGGGTTGCCTGGGGTCCCTGTAGTGGTGGACACACTGCTGATTGACGTGGCATGGGGACAGTGGCATGGGCCCGCTGGGTGGGTGCTGTGCTGGTGTTTCCTGAGGGGGGAGGCTCTGTGGTAGGTTGGGACTGGCAGGGGAACCGACTGTCCAGAGGCCCATGATGTGCCAGGTTGGTCATCCTGATCCAGGCGTGCAGAGCTGCTGTCATCACTGTGGGCCTCTTCAGGGGAGGGGTCTGGATGTAGCTGGCACCTCCTCTCCGGTGTCGTTGATTAGGGGTCCTGTTGGGATGCAAATGCATTGTTAATGTATCTGCGTGGGCCATATTGTGCATGGGTGTGTTTCCATCTATGATTGTGATTTCCCTGTCGGCTTGCCCTTGTGTGAATGTTGATTTTGTGGGCTGGGTGAGTCTCTCTACTGCGCATGCTGGGGTGATGGGTGTCTATGCATGTCTGTGATGGGGGTCCATGCATTGGTGTGGCATGCAGGGCTTGGTTTTGCAATGGGTGGGTTGTGATAGTGGGGTATATGTGAGGTGTTGGAGTGATGGGGGTGAGGGTAGAGGTAGGTGTTTGTGATGGCATGCAGGTAGGGTGGGGGGGATGAAGTAGTAAAGATTTGACTTACCAGAGTCCAGTCCTCCTGCTACTCCTGCAAGGCCCTCAGGATGCATGATCGCCAAGACTTGCTCCTCCCATGTTGTTAGTTGTGGGGGAGGAGGTGGGGGTCCGCCGCCAGTCCTCTTTACAGCAATCTGGTGTCTTCCTACTACGGAATGCACCTTCCCCCGTAGGTCGTTCCACCTCTTCCTGATGTCATCCCTGGTTCTTTGGTGCTGTCCCACAGCATTTACCCTGTCCACTATTCTCAGCCATAGCTCCATCTTCCTTGCAATGGATGTCTTTTACCGCCAGGGATGTAATGAGGGCCTATAGTCTGGATAGAATCTGTAATCAGTGGTCAATTGATAGTAACAAGAACATGAGCATTTGCAAAACATTCTATCCTAGTTGAAACTTTGAAATGTGTAAAAAATATAACAACAGATGTCTTATTGCTTCCTTTTTTGCTAAAATCTCAATAAACAAATTGTTTTAAAAAATGAGAAATGATTCTTGAGTATCAAACCGATAATCGCTAAATAAAAAAAGACATTTCAGGACAAAATGTGTTTTCTTTTTGCAAAATGTATAAACTTTAGTTTTTGGGGAATAATGTTGATTTTGCCAAAAATTACAATTTTATTTAGCTAGTAAAATGTGTGTGCTTTCATAAACTGGCAATGTGGAGTATATTGCACTTACTAAATATATGTATCTGTAAAACCCAAACCAACATTAGTGCGATACTTACTGTAGGAGGCTGGCCTGGCTTGTAGTGGGTACCAAGGGGTACTTACACTCTGTACCAGATCCAGTTATCCCTTTTTAGTGTAGAAGAGGTGTTTCTAGCAGCTTAGGCTGATAGAAGGTAGCTATAGCAGAGCAGCTTAGGCTGAACTAGGAAACATGCAAAGCTCCTACTATACCACTGGTGTCATATGCACAATATCATAAGAAAACACAATACACCGATATACTAAAAATAAAGGTACTTTATTTTTATGACAATATGCCAAAAGTATCTCAGTGAGTACCCTCAGTATGAGGATGCCAAATATACACAAGATAAATGTACGCAATACCAAAAATATGCAGTATTAGCAAAAGGAAGTAATGCAAGCAATGTAAAGTTACAGTAGATTGCAATAGGAGCACATAGGTATAGGGGCAACACAAACATATACTCCAAAAGTGGAATGCGAACCACGAATGGACCCCAAACCTATGTGAGCTTGTAGAGGGTTGCTGGGACTGTAAGAAAACAGTGAGGGTTAGAAAAATACCCCACCCCAAGACCCTGAAAAGTAGGTGCAAAGTGAAACTATAACCCCCAGAGAGCACAGAAGTCGTGATAGGGGGTTTCTGCAAGGAAGACCAACACCAGCAAAGCAACAACAGTGGATTTCCGGACCTGAGTACCTGTGAAACAAGGGGACCAAGTCCAAGAGTTGCGATATTGTCTCGAGTGGGCAGATGCCCAGGAAATGCCAGCTGAGGGTTCAAAGAAGCTGCCACTGGATGGTAGAAGCTGTGGATTCTGCAAGAACGAAGAGGGCTAGAAACTTCCCCTTTGGAGGATGGATGTCCCACTTCGTGAAGAAGCTTGCAGAGGTGTTCCCACGCAGAAAGACCGCAAACAAGCCTTGCTAGCTGCAAGGGTCGCGGTTAGGGTTTTTGGATGCTGCTGTGGCCCAGGAAAGACCAGGATGTCGCCACTTGGATGAGGAGACAGAGGGGGCACCCAGCAACTCAGGGAGCCCTCACAGAAGCAGGCAGCACCCACAGAAGTACCAGAACAGGCACTTGGAAGAGGAGTGAACCGGAGTCCACCCGAAGACACAAAAGGGAGTCCCACGACGCCGGAGGACAACTCAGAAGGTTGTGCACTGCAGGTTAGAGTGTCGGGGACCCAGGCTTGGCTGTGCATGAAGGAAATCCTGGAAGAGTGCACAGGAGCCGGAGCAGCTGCAAATCACGCAGTACCCAGCAATGCAGTCTAGCGTGGGGAGGCAAGGACTTACCTCCACCAAACTTGGACTGAAGAGTCACTGGACTGTGGGAGTCACTTGGACAGAGTTGCTGAGTTCCAGGGACCACGCTCGTCGTGCTGAGAGGGGACCCAGAGGACTGGTGATGCAGTCTTTTGTTGCCTGCGGTTGCAGGTGGAAGATTCCGTCGACCCACTGGAGATTTCTTCAGAGCTCCTGGTGCAGAAAGGAGGCAGGCTACCCCCAGAGCATGCACCACCAGGAAACAGTCGAGAAGGCGGCAGGATAAGCGCTGAGAGATCCCATAGCAGAAAAAGATCCAGAATCCTTCCTGGAGGTGAACTGATGATGTACTAGAGCGTAATCTGTATCTGACTGTGACGCGCGGGTTCTATCTTCCTCTCCTGGAGACACAGAGTAGAAGGTTCTCCCTTTATGAAGCACCTGTAAGCTCCGCCCGCTGAGCCACGACCCGTCCACCCTCGAAGTAGGTAAAGGAATTCCCGCCTTTTACCAGGATGACGGACAGCTTTCCAAAACGACCCCACTACGTTTTACCGCCGATTCCGGTGGTGCGTTGTTGATGCACAGAAGCACGAGGACATCTCCACAGAGACACACTAGTAACAATAACATTGCCAAAGGAGCACAAGGTTGCTGGAGACGTTTTACCCCGTGGCCCGTCAGGTACCCCTAGTGAACAATATAAACGGGGCGTATAAAACATGCTAGGTAACGCTTACTGACATACTCGTAGAAAATACTTCCGCTTGGTTCGGTCACGATGCTAATTTTTGACAGAAACTAAACCTCAACAGGAAACACTTACCAATATAAACGTAGCAGGTGCCCCAGTTGAAGCTCAGCTTCTGGAAAGGACAAGCCACCCTAACTCTCGGGCTTGGCAAAGATAAAGCAAGGCTGTGCGCTCAGAGATCCCATAGCAAAAAAAAAAAAAAAAAAAAAAAAGATCCAGAATCCTTCCTGGAGGTGAACTGATGATGTACTAGAGCGTGGTCTGTATCTGACTGTGACGCGCGGGTTCTATCTTCGTCTCCTGGAGACACAGAGTAGAAGGTTCTCCCTTTATGAAGCACCTGTAAGCTCCGCCCGCTGAGCCACGCCCCGTCCACCCTCGAATGTAGGTAAAGAAATTCCCGCTTTTTACCAGGATGACGGACAGCTTTCCAAAACGACCCCACTGCGTTTACCGCCGATTCCGGTGGTGCGTTGTTGATGCACAGAAGCACGAGGACATCTCCACAGAGACACACTAGTAACAATAACATTGCCAAAGGCACACAAGGTTGCTGGAGACGTTTACCCCGTGGCACGTCAGGTACCCCTAGTGTACAATATAAACGTGGCCCATCAGGTACCCTTAGTGTACAATATAAACGGGGCGTATAAAACATGCTAGGTAACGCTTACTGACATTCTCGTAGAAAATACTCCGGTTGGTTTCGGTCACGATGCTCATGTTTACAGAAACTAAACCTCAACAATGAAACACTTACCAATATAAACGTAGCAGGTGCCCCAGTTGAAGCTCAGCTTCTGGAAATGACAAGCCACCCTAACTCTCGGACTTGGCAAAGATAAAGCAAGGCTGTGCGCTCAGAGATCCCATAGCAAAAAAGATCCAGAATCCTTCCTGGAGGTGAACTGATGATGTACTAGAGCGTAATCTGTATCTGACTGTGACGCGCGGGTTCTATCTTCGTCTCCTGGAGACACAGAGTAGAAGGTCTCCCTTTATGAAGCACCTGTAAGCTCCGCCCGCTGAGCCACGCCCCGTCCACCCTCGAAGAAGGTAAAGGAATTCCCGTCTTTTACCAGGATGATGGACAGCTTTCCAAAACGACCCCCTGCCTTTACCGCCGTTTCCGGTGGTGCGTTGTTGATGCGCCGAAGCACGAGGACATCTCCACAAAGACGCACTAGTAACAATAACATTGCCAAAGGCACACAAGGTTGCTGGAGACGTTTCACCCCGTGGCCCATCACGTACCCCTAGTGTACAATATAAACAGGGTGTATAAAACATGCTAGGTAACGCTTACTGACATACTCGTAGAAAATACTCCGGTTGTGTAGGCCACGATGCTCATTTTACAGAAACTAAACCTCAACAGGAAGCACTTACCAATATAAACGTAGCAGGTGCCGCAGTCGAAGCTCAGCCTCTGGAAAGGACAAGCCACCCTGACTCTTGGGCTTGGCAAGGATGAAGCACGGCTGTGCGCTCAGAGATCCCATAGCAGAGGAAGATCTGGATTCCTTCCTGGAGGTGAACTGACTGATGGTGTGCTGGAGCGTGGTCTGTATCTGACTGTGACGCACGGGTTCTATCTTCCTCTCCTGGAGACACAGAGTAGAAGGTTCTCCCTTTATGAAGCACCTGTAAGCTCCGCCCGCTGAGCCACGCCCCGTCCACCCTCGAAGTAGGTAAGGAATTCCCGCCTCTTGCCAGGATGACGGACAGCTTTCCAAAAAGAGCCCACTGCGTTTTTACCGCCGATTCCGGTGATGTGTTGTTGATGCGCAGAAGCACGAGGACATCTCCACAAACACGCACTAGTAACAATAACATTGCCAAAGGCACACAAGGTTGCTGGAGACGTTTACCCCGTGGCCCATCACGTACCCCTAATGTACAAAATAAACAGGGTATATAAAACATGCTAGGTAACGCTTACTGACATACTCGTAGAAAATACTCCGGTTGTGTAGGCCACGATGCTCATTTTACAGAAACTAAACCTCAAAGGAAGCACTTACCAATATAAACGTAGCAGGTGCCGCAGTCGAAGCTCAGCTTCTGGAAAGGACAAGCCACCCTAACTCTCGGGCTTGGCAAAGATAAAGCAAGGCTGTGCGCTCAGAGATCCCATAGCAGAGGAAGATCCAGAATCCTTCCTGGAGGTGAACTGATGATGTACTGGAGCGTAATCTGTATCTGACTGTGACGCGCGGTTTCTATCTTCCTCTCCTGGAGACACAGAGTAGAAGTTTCTCCCTTTATGAAACACCTGTAAGCTCCGCCCGCTGAGCCACGCCACGTCAACCCTCGAAGTAGGTAGGGGAATTCCCACCTCTTGCCAGAATGATGGACAGCTTTCCAAGGCGACCCCACTGCGTTTGCCGCCGACTAGCGTGGTGCGTCGCTGATGCGCAGGGGCGCGAGGAACTCTCCGCGGGGACGCACTAGTGGCAATGACATTGCCGGGGGCACACAAGGTTGCTGAAGACCTTTTGCCCCCGTGGCCCATCACGTACCCTAGTGTACAATGTGGACGCAGCAGATGCCGTGTTTGAAGCTCACCTTCTGGAAAGGACGGCCCACCCTGGCTCTTGGGCTTAGCAGGGATGGGGCGGGGCGGGGCTGTGCGCTCAGAGATCCCATGGCGGAGGGGATCTGGAATCCTTCCTGGAGGTGAGCTGATGATGTGCTGGAGCGTGGTCTGTGTCTGACTGGGACGCGCGGTTTCTGTCTTCCTCTGCTGGAGACACAGAGTGGAGGGTTTCTCCCCTTGTGGAGCACCTGTGGGCTCCGCCCGCTGAGCCACGCCCCGTCCACCCTCGAGGTAGGTAGGGGAGTTCCCGCCTTTTTTACCAGGATGATGGAAGGACGACTAAGTATTTTTTACCCATGTTTCTAATTATGTATTGTATGTGCAGATGTGTGTGTATAAGTCATGTGTGTGTGTGTGTATAAATAGATATATATATGTATATATGTTGTTTCTGTGCCTGGCATGTTTCTATGAATTCCTGCTCTCTTTTTATCACACTTATCTACTCATCGCTCTTATGTCATGTCTCTATCAAACTATCCTCCATTCTCACTCGGACTCATCCCAAATCCCTTCGACCACTTCCATCTCCTAAATATCTCTGCCTAAGCTCATCCCTCCACCCCCACATCTAACTCACCAAACCTCACTCTACCTCTGTGACCTCCCACACAACCCTACTAAATTCTCCTGCATTCATCTCACCCTGCTACTATGCTCTCCCTAACCCTTCCACATCCTCTTTCCCCTCCGCCCCCCTTTTATTCATCTCAAGCCTTTGGATTGAGCAAATGAAGGATAAACTCCCAATTAACACTTCTGGATTTCTTTCCTCCTCCACCCCTCCATTACTCCAGTCAATCTAACTAACTAACTCTCATATCCGCAACTCAAATTAACTCATAATAATACTAAAACTGTACTCCTTATTAAATTATACTAATCCATCACTAATTCTTGTTGGGTACCGGAGTAGCGTGCTACTCATCGAAAAGCGCTTCGACGCCTCGTCAGGGGTAGTAAGCGCTATATAAATACGATTACAATTACAATTACAATTACAATAAGCGAGACAAGGTTGCAGTAGTCGTCTTTGCTACTTTGTTGCGGTTTTGCACGCGTCCTGAGCAGTCAGCGGTCGATCCTTTGGCAGAAGGGGAAGAGAGAGATGCAGAGGAACTCTGGTGAGCTCTTGCATTCGGTATCTGAAGAATTCCCCAAAGCAGAGACCCTAAATAGCCAGAAAAGGAGGGTTGGCTACCTAGGAAGGAGGATAGGCTAGTAACACAGGTAAGAGCCTATCAGAAGGAGTCTCTGACGTCACCTGATTGCACTGGCCACTCAGAGCAGTCCAGTGTGCCAGCAACACCTCTGTTTCCAAGATGGCAGAGGTCTGGAGCACACTGGAGGAGCTCTGGGCACCTCCCCAGGGAGGTGCAGGTCAGGGGAGTGGTCACTCCCCTTTCCTTTGTCCAGTTTCACGCCAGAGCAGGGCTGGGGGATCCCTGAACCAGTGTAGACTGGCTTAAGCAGAGATGGGCACCATCTGTGTCCATCAAAGCATTTCCAGAGGCTGGGGGAGGCTACTCCTCCCCAGCCCTCACACCTTTTTCCAAAGGGAGAGGGTGTAACACCCTCTCTCTGAGGAAGTCCTTTGTTCTGCCTTCCTGGGCCAGGCCTGGCTGGACCCCAGGAGGACAGAAACCTGTCTGAGGGGTTGGCAGCAGCAGCAGCTGCAGTGAAACCCCGGGAAAGGCAGTTTGGCAGTACCCGGGTCTGTGCTAGAGACTCGGGGGATCATGAAATTGTCTCCCCAATGCCATAATGGCATTGGGGAGACAATTCCATGATCTTAGACATGTTAGATGGCCATGTTCGGAGTTACCATTGTGACGCTATACATAGGTAGTGACCTATGTATGGTGCAAGCGTGAAATGGTGTCCCCACACTCACAAAGTCCGGGGAATTTGCCCTTAACGATGTGGGGGCACCTTGGCTAGTGCCAGGGTGCCCTCACACTAAGTAACTTAGCACCCAACCTTCACCAGGTGAAGGTTAGACATATAGGTGACTTATAAGTTACTTAAGTGCAGTGGTAAATGGCTGTGAAATAACCTGGATGTTATTTCACTCAGGCTGCAGTGGCAGGCCTGTGTAAGAATTGTCAGAGCTCCCTATGGGTGGCAAAAGAAATGCTGCAGCCCATAGGGATCTCCTGGAACCCCAATACCCTGGGTACCTCAGTACCATATACTAGGGAATTATAAGGGTGTTCCAGTATGCCAATGTGAATTGGTGAAATTGGTCACTAGCCTGTTAGTGACAATTTGGAAAGCAGAGAGAGCATAACCACTGAGGTTCTGGTTAGCAGAGCCTCAGTGAGACAGTTAGGCATCACACAGGGAACACATACATATAGGCCACAAACTTATGAGCACTGGGGTCCTGGCTAGCAGGGTCCCAGTGACACATAACAAACATACTGACAACATAGGGTTTACACTATGAGCATTGGGCCCTGGCTAGCAGGATCCCAGTGAGACAGTGAAAACACCCTGACATATACTCACAAACAGGCCAAAAGTGGGGGTAACAAGGCTAGAAAGAGGCTACTTTCTCACACTTACTACTGCTGATTGCCCTCTTAGATTGGCTAAACTGTGGCTGTATAAACGTCTAGGCTATCTGAAACCTCAGAGTTACTACTGATGTATGGACATGTTAAGTGTGTCTAGATGCTGTTTGTGGCCTGATGTTAAAATGTACTTGTATTTTTTCCAGCCTTCCCTGTCAAGTAGATTCTTGTTATCCACGAGAATCTACTTGGAAGAGGTAAATAGAAAAGAGAAACTATGCGAATTGTAGACGTTAGGGGTAATGCTATACACAATGATAAACAATGTGAAATCGTATTTCTGTATTTTATATATCACCTATAGTTGTTTTATCATTCCTACAACTCAAGTAAGGGAATTGTGCAATAAAGCATCGTTTTTCCACTTTTTTTAATATTCTTTCGGAGGTGGGAAATTCCCAACAACTTTCAGGAGGGTTGTGTCTGCTTGGCACATCAAAATATTAGAGTATTTTAATGGATGCCAATTCAGACACTTTGACATATTTATGTGAACATGTATGTGAAAAATTACCTATAGAATACATTTTTCTGCTCCAGGTTTTCGAATTGTTCTAGTAGTGGGAACCCTCAACCTCGAACTGGCCTGTCAGAAATCAACCTTGCTCACTGGCTTTGTGAATAATTCACCTTCAAAGATGACTAGAAGCGGGGTTATTAATGTTGTACTCTTGTAAGGGCCTCGACTGGCCCCGGCGCCAGAGTTCATGGTCGACACCTGTGTGTTTCTGCCTTGCTGAAACTTTGTGCATGCATTGAACAGCAGGAAGGTACACAGCTCAGCCTGGAAACTAGAAGCACAATTAATGCTTTCAATCAATTAGAACACATTTATTTGTAGCATTTAACAGAGTTTAGGGTACAGGAATTCAGAAATTATGGATGTAAGGTGTGGACCGGAAACAATCTTGAACTATATCAGGAAGATGCACATAGTCATGGGGACAATGTGAGTTTGGGAATACTGGCTCTATTCAGCAGCATGGGCCACAAAACACTGCAGCCAGGACTGGGGAACACTCCTAGCCTTCGTTTAGTGTTAAGCTAGTAAAGAACGGCAAAGAGAGGCTACAACTAAGATTGCAACCAATTCAGATAAATAATGAGGACTGGGGAATTTTTTCAAATAGATATGATAAAACTTTTACATTTAATGTTTGTATGTTGCACTGGATGCATGGGATATCCAAGTTCATTCACACAGAGAAAAAACGGATGTGGATCATTTGACATGCTGGTCAACACACAGAGGCACATAGGATCAATGCAGACCGCACATGGTCCGGCCCACAAGTAAGTACGTTTTCTCTTTTGCTCTCGGTGCATTTCCTCAGTTTGTGGGGAAGGACCTAAAACATGTCTTTTCTTCTGCAGAGAGAGCTTCGAGCAACAAGGCGTGTCTTTTGTTTGACCCCTGTCCAACATTAAACATACACATACCAGCAAGTATACTTAATGACAGTGCATACTGAGCAGAGTTGCCTCTAGGGACTTGAGTTTCAGTGGTGAAAGGTAAAGATTAAGGCAGCTGAGCTAATCACCAGGGGTGTAGCTTCCGTTGGTGTAGCAGATGCACTGGCTCTGGCGCCCAGAGCCCTCAGGCGCCCACTGAACCCTGATTATTGCTGTATTTTATAGTTCAAACAACAGCCAGCGGGCCCATTACCTTGCTTTCACTAGGGGCCATGACACACTAGTTACTACTGCTAATCACGCCATCTGCCCATGGGCCCAAAGTCCTTCCTGTGTTTCCATGTACCCCACCATCGCCCCATGACTCTCTAGGTGTGCCTACTTCCCCAATATTCACCTAAGTAACTTCAGCTACCATACACAGCCCAAGCTCCAGGGTCCTCCTACTGTCTCTACATGTGCAGCATCTCTCGTTGGGTGACCCATTATCTCTCAATATCTGCCCATTCACCTTATGCTACAGCAAGCAGCTCAGGTGCCTGAAGCTCCTGGCCCCTGTTTCTCAGAGAAGCCCAGCCTCCACACTATGGCTCTCATTACAACCCTGGCGGTCGGTGATAAAGCGGCGGTAATACCGCCAACAGGCCGGCAAAAAAAAAATGGAATTACGTCCATGGCGGAAACCGCCAACACAGACAGCCACTTGAACACTCCGACCGCCACGGCGGTAGAAACAAATACCGCAGTGGTAACCGCCAACAGACAGGCGGAAGTCAATGTACCGCCCACACTATTACAAGGCACCAATCCGCCAGCTTTTCCGGGGCGGTACCAATGCCATCAAAAGCACGTCGGAAACACTACACAGAAGGGAAACCACTCACTTCTCGACACTCAACGAACAACCAGGACGCCATAGAGGCCGAGTTACAGGTCCTGCCCATGCTGGTCTACCTCCTCATCTATCAGGAACATCAAAGACGGCGGCGACGACAACGGTGAGTACTGCACCTAGCACACCGGGGAGGGGAGGACAGAAAAGAGAGTGACACACACATGCAACACCCGCACCCCCTATCCCCCACCCACAACAACACACACACACATATCCAATCACATCACAGAAACACCCGTCACCCCCTGGAAGAACACAAGGACCAAATGAAATGAGTTTGACGAGTGTAATATTCGATCAGATAGGCCAAGATAACTTTAAATCATCAGCATATACAAATATTAACAACAAGTACACAAGTCCGTACACTGTCCCATTAAGTGTCCGTGGACCATTGTTCCCAAAAAGCATGGGCGAAGCCCACACATGACATCTGCCTCAAAACGGAGAGAACATTGCAGGGGCATCAGGTCGAAAAAACGCAGGCCCCTCAGGGGGAAGGGGAGGGGGGGGCACCGCAGCCGGATGATTGGACGACGCCACTGCTCCTTGAGGGGGCTCCATGCCCACTGCTTAGTCCTGGGGAGTGCAAAGCCACCGTCTCTCAAGTCTCTCAAGTCTCTCAAGTGGGAGGGTTGCCCACTGCTTGGTCCTGGGGAGTGCAAAGCCACAGTCTCTCAAGTCTCTCAAGTGGGTGGGTTGCCCACTGCATGGTCCTGGGGAGTAGAAAGCCACAGACTCTCAAGTCTCTCAAGTGGGTGGGTTGCCCACTGCTTGGTCCTGGGGAGTACAAAGCCACGGTCTCTCAAGTCAATCAAGTGGGTGAGTTGCCCACTGCTTGCCCCTGGGGAGTGCAAAGCCACAGTCTCTCTAGCTGGTGGCGTCTTCCACTGGTTCTGGAGGGGGCTTTGTGCCCAGAGTGCTTCATCCTGCTAAGGAATGGGTTAGTGGATGCTTTTCACCACTGGTTCTGGAGGGGGCTTGGTGCCCAGAGTGCTTCATCCTGCTAAGGACTGGGTTAGTGGATGCTTTTCTCCACTGGTTCTGGAGGGGGCTTGGTGCCCAGAGTGCTTCATCCTGCTAAGGACTGGGTTAGTGGATGCTTTTCTCCACTGGTTCTGAAGGGGGCTTGGTGGCCAGTGATGCTGCACCAGTGGTGTGGCAGTTCCCATTCCCTCACCTGGGTGTCTGTGCCATGAGATTTTCCGGCAACAGGTACCATGATACTCCATGGAGGCAGAGCCACACTCCACCTTGCGACGACTTAGGCTCAAACTGCTGGTAGTGCCAGTGCTGGTGCCTCATGTAGTGTGTGCAGGGTCCAGGATGTCTCCTGCAGCCTCAGACGGCTGCCCACTGTGAATGGTGCTGATGTCTGCTGTAGTGGCACTGCCTGGGCACGTCGCGGGGCAGGTGGCGATGGCTGCGGCGGTGTATGCGGCGGAGATGCTGCCGGTGGTGCTCATGGTGCAGGTGTCTGTAGTAGTGGAGGGAGACACCAGGTCGTCTCCTGCAGCCTCGGAAGGCTGCCCACTGGGGATGATGCTGGTGACTGTAGTTGTGGCAGCTGCCGTGCAGATGACGGTGCAGGTGGCAGTGCAGGGCGGTCGTTGCGGGGTGCTCACCGCTGTACCGATTGCTGGGCTGTCTTGAGAAATGGGGGTTACCAGTCCCTCACCCAGAGGCTCCGTTCCCTGAGGTGACTTTCCTTTGCTCTTGTGTCCCTTCCCCACTTTGGAAGTCACTGCTGGGACCTTGACACTGTCCCCTTTGGTTCTGGATGAGGCCTTGCTGGGTGGGTGGTGAGGCTTTTCTCTTCTGCATGCTGGCCCCTTCTTTACCTTGGCAGGTGGCGGAATAGGGTGGTCCTTGGCCTCAGTAGGTGGCACACTGGCAGCCCTGATGGGTGCCCCCTTCAATCCTCTCGGACTTGCAGGGACCAGAGTGGATGACGATTTGGTGGCTGAGGTGCTGGTCTGGGCTCTAGACAACCTGGCCCTAGGGGAAGGACGGGGGAGGTGTAGGGAAGAGGTCAATGCTAGCCAGGAAATGTTTTTTAGACACACTGGGATGGGAAAATGGAGGGGGTTTGGGAGTGGAGGAATAGGTAGTGGTTGTAGGAGGTGTACGTCTGCTGATTTTTGGTGAAGGTGCATGGATTGGAGGCTGTTGTGAGGTGGATGGCTGTTGAGTGGGTGTGTGCCGGCGTTTGTGTACTTTGAGAGCAGGGCTCACAGACACACTGGGAGAGGACACAGAGGACGTGTGAATGGTAGTGGGGGTGGTGATTGCACGTGAGCTGTGTGTAGTGATGATCGTGCTGGTGATGGAGGTAGTGGCTGAGGATGTCCTGCATGCAGGTGTGAGTGGCGACAAGACTGGGAGGGAGGTGGAGGACGTGGAGGAGGGGGACACAGTGGAGGCAGTGGATGTTGGTGTGTCTGCATGGGTATGGTGCTTGTGTGAGTGCCTGTGAGATGTGTGGTGCTTATGTTTGCCTGAGCCACTTTTGTGTGTTGATGTGTGCATGCTGGTCTGATGGTGTGCTTGGGATAGGCTGAGGTAGAGGGGATTGGGTCTGGGTAGTGGATGTTGGAGGGAGGAGGCTGCACACAGGGACAATGGCTGCCATCAGTGCTGAGGCCAGAGCCTGAAATGCTCTCTGTTGGGCTGCCACGGCAGAATGAATGCCCTCCAGGTATGCATTTGTTTGCTGCAAATGCCTCTCAACACCCTGGATGTCATTCAAAATGGTTGACTGCCCAACAGTGAGGGATCTCAGGAGGTCAATAGCCTCCTCACTGAGGGCAGTAGGGCTGACTGGGGCAGGGCCTGAGGTGCCTGGGGCGAAGGAGATGCCCACCCTCCTGGGTGAGCGGGCACTGGAAACATGCTGAGGGGCTGCTGGGAGGACGGTGCTGGTAGGGGGGGGTGGCAGCTATACCTGTTGTTGCGGTGGGCATAGAGGTACCCGCCACCACAAGGGAGCTCCCTTCAGAGGAGGAGTCGCTGTTGCTGGTGTCCTCTCCTGTCCCCGTTGTGGAGCTCCCCTCGCCCTCCATCCCACTGGTGCCTTCAGACTCCGTACATTCACCCTCCTGGGCCATGTGGGTTGCAGCTCCCTCCTGCTCCGGTGCCACTGCTCCTCCGCCAGATGATGCTAATGCACACAAGGACAGGGTGACAAAACAAAAAGGGGGGGAAAAACAGAGGGGCACATGGTCAATGCCAGCAACACCACTACTGTTGGCGGACACAGCACACAGGGAGCAGCCCTATGCACTAGGCCATGCGCTAACTGTTTGTAGGAAAATCACCTTCCCATGGGGGACTATGCCTAACCCCATTTGCTGCACACCTGGAACCCACAGGAGCCTGACTGGTTGTAGATGGCCACTACCACTATTGGGGTTGGAGTGCCACAGAGCCTGCCTAATAAGGGACCTACCCTAGCAAGTTCGACCTGGCCTAGGGGAACCCACAGTCCACATCCCCCACCCAGACACCTCGTAAAGCGCGTAGAGTCAGCTGAACAAGACTGTACTCACCCCCTTGTGGCTGCTGTGATGCCCTCAAGCGCCCATCCAACTCCAGATATGCTACTGCCAGGATCCAGAACATCGGGGTCATGGTGCGACAGGCACCCCTTTCACGTTGGGAGGCCATCCCCAGCTGGGCCTCCGCCGTCTTATTGCTCCAGCGGCCCAGGTCCTCCCATCTCTTGCGGCAGTGGGTGCTCCGTCTATGACAGACCCCCAGGGTACGTACTTCCTTGGCAATGGCACACCAAACACCCTTCTTCTGGTGGGTGCTGACCTAGAGGAAAGGTAAATTATGAAAGGAACTTGCTCCCCCGTCCGGTTCGTCATACTCATTGGCCACCAGTTCCCACCCATGCCCTGACACACATACACTCACCATCCTCACATGCAGGCCTCAGCCACCCCCCAACGTGCATCTTCCATCCACACCACTTCATAAATTCATATCCCACGCATCATGCTCACAGTTTACTCACCTGTTTGTCTGGAGGACCGTAGAGTAGCGTGTATGGGGGAGGACCCCATCCCCTAGTCTCTCCAACTCCTCCACAGTGAAGGCAGGGGCCTTTCCCCAGACACTCGAGCCATTGTCGCTTCCAGACTGAGGTCACAGCAGTAGTTGCAGTGTAGGTCCTCTCCTGTTGAAGGTCAGGTATCAAGTGAGTGAACAGCTAGAAAATGGCGGTCACGTCCGCAGTGGTGCGTACCGTCACCGCCGGCGTACATCGTCATTGGCTCCTGGAACCCATAGGGCCCAATGATAACCAATGCTGAATTGCGCGGTGGTCTTCGACCGCCTAATGCGATGCTGCACAGCGCCAGCGCAGTTACCTCATTTCCCCTTGTCCCTCCTTACAGGTCAGGCAGCTGCCATTTCAGGGTGGCACATGGCAGGGCACCTATCTGCATCACAGCACATTTGGGCACAACTACGAACAGACAACGCCACACACCGATTTAATCACATTAGTGCAAAAACCCTTGTGCAAACTATGTGGTACATGACCCTCTGCTCACCATTCTCCTCCATAGGGCATTTCCGCTGGGGCAGATGATGAGATGGCGTTATCCTCCGGTGTACAGATCCCTGGTGGACCTGTCGACAATGGAAGACAGGCACATCATTATCACCTACAGACTTGGGGGGTCATTCTGACCTCGGCGGTAAAAGCCGCTTACCGCCTGTCAGAAGGCCGCCACAATACCGCCGCGGCCAGCCGCCACGGACATTCTGACCCACAACTGCAAAACCTCCGAAAATCCGCCCTCCACTGCAGTCCGCCACATCAGCGGCCAGCGGTAAACTGAAGAAGACCAAACCTCCACCGCCACGCCAACAGAAATACGCCCATCCCATTATGACCCGCAAATCCACGCGGCGGTCATTCAACCGCGGTATTCCATTGGCGGTACACACCGCCGCGCTCAAAATACACACACCTTTACAAACCCCTACCACATTGGACAATTTGAAAGGCACACACCTGAAACACATACACACACCACTCCCACACATCCAATACCATATAAAACACACACCCACATCACCCACAAACCCCTACCAACAAAAACCAGAGACGAAGGAGAGAGAGAGACACATCAGAGAATAGAGAGCCAGACACACAGAGGCACACCGCAACATCACACACACCACATAGAAGCACAAAGCACCACACACCAACACACACATCATCACATACACCACCCCACACCTCATACACACCACCCCATGGCACCACAAAGGCACCCACGCTTTTCGGACCAAGAACTCCGGGTCATGGTGGAGGAGATCATAAGAGTGGAACCCCAGCTCTTCGGCTCACAGGTCCAGCACACCACCATAGCAAGGAAGGCGGAGCTCTGGCAGCGGATCGTGGACAGGGTCAACGCGGTGGGACAGCATCCCAGAAATCGAGAGGACATCCGCAAACGATGGAACGACCTACGGGGGAAGGTGCGCTCGATGGTCTCGTGACACAACATCGCAGTGCAGAAGACTGGCGGGGGACCCCCACCCACTCCACCCGAATTCACAACATGGGAGCAAGAGGTACTCAACATCCTGCATCCTGATGGCCTCGCTGGAGTACACGGAGGAATGGACTCTGGTAAGTACAAGGCCAACCACTTCACCCCCCCCCAGCATGCTAACCCCCACCCTCACCCCCAACCCCCCAGCACACATCCTCCCTGAGAATGTCTCCCCAGCACAACCCACCCAACACCAACCCCTGCATGCCACCCCCAAACTATGGACACCCATCACCTAAGCATGACCACTGCACATACCCATCACCCCCCCCCCCCCCCACAAAACACCCTCACAACACCTCCCCCAAGGGAATGCCAGCACTGGGGGACAAGGGCACCCATAAAACGCAAGCTAATGCACACACAGAAACAATAACCATACCCTCTTACCCCATGCAGGACCCGAACGACAACACACCGGTCAGGAGGGACCAGAAATGTCCATCCCACCCCCGGAACAGGCCCCTAGTGATGACAGCAGCTCTGTCGACCTGGAACCTGACGACCAACCCGGACCATCGGGGACCTCTGGGCAGTCGGTTCCCCTCACCCAGACACAGGCCACTGCAGACCCAACCCCCTCTGGGAACAACAGCACAGCTCACACCCAGCGGGCCCATGCCTCTGTCTCTAGGACAGGTCAAGCAGCGGTGTGTCTACCACTACAGGGCCCCCAGGGTAACCCACCAACCCAACAACAACAGGGACCTGGGGGCAGTGGGAGTGGGCACACCGTCCAGGGGACAGAGGCCCAGGGAAACAGGGCAACTCGGAGGGCTGCTGTGCAACAGGGGGGGGAGGAGAGGCCCAGGGAACCCACTCTCCAAGAGGCCCTCACCACCATCATCACAGCCTACCACCACTCACAAGAGACGATGGCGACGGTACTGGCCAGGTTCCAGGAGATCCAGGCACAGCAGGAGCAACGCTACATGGGGTTCAGCGACCAACTCAGCAACATCTCAACCGCTATGGGGAGCATAGGCCAGGCCCTGAACCGTATAGAGGACACGTTTCGGGACCATGTGGCATCACACAGGGCCCCTGTCACTAGCCAGGAACAGGAACAGCCTACCACCTCCGCCGGCGCTAGTGGACAGGAGGCCCCACCACAACGACAGCCCACCAGAACCCCACCTCCTGCTGAACAACAACCGCCCCGCAAAAGGAGCCTGAGATCAAAAAAACCGACAGAGTAGGATGTCAAGTCCCCCGCCAGCATCACATACCCCCTGAAGTCCTCCCACTGTTCCACATTGCCACCCTGTCAAACCTTGAACTGCCCCTGCTCCATCCTGCCACAGGCATATGGACAATGCACCTGTGAGACTGAGAACTGGACTCCGCCATGGACATTACCCCACCCCCACCCATCACTGTTTCACTATCATGTACCAATATCTATGCACTAATAATAAATCACACATTGCACTGAAATCAATCAGGACTCAGCCTGTATTAATTTACAAATGTATGACACATTACATATCAATTACGTATTGTTAACATTGTGAATTACACATACCGAGGTAACTTAGCATTAGTCCATGGGCCAACCAAGCCGAGGTCACGCAGTGGCTCATACAGCACAGAAAAGGGAAGGGAAAATCAAACATCATGTTCATAGGTCTGGGGGGAAACCGACAAAGTTGAGATGCAGGAGGCTTTCAGGAAATGTAAAATGGCATGGGTGATTATTACCTGTGTGCTACTGGAAATACTGTTCTATTACTCTGTCCCTGTTGTCTGTGTCGTCCTCTGAGTCTTCCCCCTCTTCACTCTCCGCAGGCTCCACAGCTGCTTCAACACCACCATCTGCACCATCCTCCTGCAGGAAAGGAACCTGACGTCGCAATGCCAGATTGTGAAGCATACAGCAGGCCACGATGATGTGGCACACCTTCTTTGGTGAGTACATCAGGGATCCCCCAGTCATATGCAGGCACCTAAACCTGGCCTTCAGGAGGCCAAAGGTCCTTTCGATGATCCTCCTAGTTCGCCCATGGGCCTCATTGTACCGTTCCTCTGCCCTGGTCCGGGGATTCCTTACTGGGGTCAGTAGCCAAGGCAGGTTGGGGTAACCAGAGTCACCTATCAGCCACACACGTTGTCTCTGTAGCTGCTCCATCACATAGGGGATGCTGCTATTTCGCATCACATACGCGTCATGCACTGACCCTGGGAACTTGGCATTTACATGGGAGATGTACTGGTCAGCCAAACAGACCACCTGGACATTCATCGAATGATAACTTTTTCTGTTTCGGTACACCTGCTCATTGTCTTTTGGGGGTACCAAAGCCACATGGGTCCCATCAATGGCACCAATGATGTTGGGGATATGTCCAAGGGCATAGAAATAACCCTTCACTGTAGGCAAGTCACCCTCCTCTGGGAAAATGATGTAGCTCTGCATGAGTTTCATCAGGGCAGACAACACTCTGCTCAAAATCTTTGAAAACATAGGCTGAGACATTCCAGATGACATGGCCACTGTGGTCTGGAATGACCCAGTTGCCAAAAAATGGAGGACTGACAAAACCTGCACCAGAGGGGGAATCCCTGTGGGTTGGCGGATGGGGGACATCAGGGCTGGCTCCAGCTGGGCACACAGTTCATGGATAGTGGCACGGTCAAGTCTGTATCGAAGTATTATATGGCGTTCTTCCATTGTCGACAGGTCCACCAGCGGTCGGTACACGCGAGGATTCCTCCTTCTCATCGCAAGTCCCAGCGGACGGTGCCTAGGAAGGACAACATGGAGCACAGAGTCAGCCAAACCACAGGTACGTACAGACAGCTTGCACAGTTAAAGAATGGCAATGGGTTGAAAGGCGTGTATGTGTGGCAATGCAAGGCCTAGGCCTGTGTGTCGCAGTCAAAATTAAGCCATGTAGGCCCTTGAAATGGCGGCTGCCTGACCTGTGAAGTGGGACAATGGGATGTGAGGTCAATGCGCTGGCGGGGCACACCGTGGCGGTAGGCGGTCGAAGACCACGGCGCAAAGCCGCATTGGTTAACATTGAAGCCTATGGGTTTCAGGAGCCAATGACGATGTGCGCCGGCGGTCGCGGTACGCACCGCCGCGGTACGCACCGCCGCGGGCGTGACCGCCATTTTCTATCTGCTTAATCACTCGAGACCTGATCATCCACAGGAGAGGACCTATACTGCAAGTGCTGCTGTGACCTCGGTCTGGAAGATACAATGGCTGCTGCAACTGGGGAAAGGGCCCCTGCCTTCACGTCTGAAGAGTTGGAGAAGCTCGTGGATGGGGTCCTCCCCCAGTATGCGCTACTCTACGGTCCTCCAGACCAACAAGTGAGTACACCGGGTGCACATGGAATGGGCTATGCCTGTGTGGATTGGGGTGGATGTAAGTTTGTGGGGTGGGGGGCGAATGAGGAGTGCAACGCCCGACAGATGAGAGCATGTGCCATATGGCAAAGTTGGTGGGGGGGGCCAATCACATCTAACATGCAGGTCATTGATGATTTCCTCCTTTCCACCCTGTACATGTCAAATAGGTCAGCGCCCATCAGAAGATCGAGATTTGGCGTGCCATCGCCAAGGAAGTCCGGAACTTGGGGGTCCACAACAGACGGGGCACCCACTGCCGCAAGAGGTGGGAGGACATCCGCCGCGGAACAAGGAAGACCGCAGAAACACTGCTGGGGATGGCCTCCCAACCTAGGAGGGGTGCCAGTCGCACCATGACCCCCCTGATGTCCCGGATCCTGGCGGTGGCCTACCCAGAATTGGATGGGCGCTTTAAGACATCACAGCAGACACAAGAGGGTGAGTATCAGCACATTCTCCTATCTTTCTGCGCAGTGGAGGCGTCTGGGTGGGGGAGGAGGGCTGTGGGTGACATTAGGCCAGGGCGCTTTCTGTAGTGTAGTCCTCTCCCTTAGGCATGGATCTGTGCCCCCGGCCCCCACCTCTGTAGGGTGACAAGTACAGCCATTGAAGGTCCAGCATCTCCCATGTGCGCGTTTGACGTCTCTTGGCCTGTTGTCCTAGTCAGTAGTACTGAGTAGTGTACCCCGAATGCGCGGCTTAGTGCATTAGGCTCCTGTGTCTGTCCTCTCCGCCAACGGTGTTGACATTGCATGCACTCAACCTGGTCTTCTTTTTTCTCCCCCCACCCTTTCTCTTCATCTTCTTGTGCATGTGTGCATTAGCATCATCAGGCGGAGGAGATTTGGCATCGGAGCACGAGGGAGCTGCAGGACACAAGGCCCCGGTGGGCCCAGGAACTGACACCGAGGGCACCAGTGATCCGGAGGGCGAGGGGAGCACCACGACGGGGACCGCTGGTGAGAGCAGCGACAGCGACACGTCCTCGAATGGGAGCTCCCTAGCGGTGGCGGCAACATCCGTGCCCCCCGCCTCTACAGGTACAGCCGCCACCCAGCGCACCAGCGCCGCCCTCCCAGCAGCCCCTCAGTCTTCGCTCCGTGCCCGTTCGCACAGGAAGGCGCGCGTCTCCTTCGCCCCAGGCACCTCAGCCCCTGCCCCTGTTGCCCCTGCTGCCCTCAGTGCGGAGCTCATTGACCTGGTAAGGACGCTCATTGTTGGGCAGACGACCCTTTTGAATGCCATCCAGGGTGTGCAAAGGGAGGTGCAACAGAGCAATGCGTACCTGGAGGGCATTCATTCGGGTCAGGCTGCCCATCAACGAGCGTTCACTGCTCTGGCCTCAGCACTGACGGCAGCCATTGTCCCTGTTTCCAGCCTCCCTCTTCTTACTGCCTCCAGCCTTTCTCTGTCTCCTGTTCCTCAGCCTATCCCATCCACACCATCAGACCAGCCTGCACACACCTCAACACCCAAGAGCAGCTCATCCAAACACAAGCACCACAGATCCCACAAACACTCACCCAAGCAACACCCAGATGCAGACATGCCAACAGCCACTGCCACCCCTGTGTCCCCCTCCTCCTCGTCTCCCTCCTCCCTCCCTGTGACGTCTACACTCACACCTGCATGCACCCCAACATCAGCCAGTGCTTCCATCACCACCTCACCCTCCAGTACAGTCCACAATCGTGCAGTCACCACCCCCACTGCAATTTACACGTCCCCTGTGTCCTCTCCCACTGTGTCTGTCACCCCCTCTTCCAAGACACACAAACGCAGGCAGACACCCACCCAACAGCCATCCACCTCACGACTACAGCACCAGCACCTTCACCCAATGACAGCACACCTGACTCTCCTACAACCACCTCCTCTACCTCCACTTCCATCTCCACTTCTCCTACCCTTTACCTTGGCCCTAAAAAACTTTTCATGGCTAACCTTGACCTCTTTCCCCCCGATGAGCTCCCCCCTCCATCTTCAAAGAGTCCCAAGAGCACCGCAGCCACCACCAGCCCAGCTTCGGGTGTCACTGTTGTGCATGGGTTCTGGAGCCCACCCTTTGCCAGCAGTGACACATCGATCAGCAGCAAGGACACGTCCAGCCCCCCCCCCCGGCAAGAGGACCCGCAAAAACAAGGGCCGCCGTGCGAGGACCGACAGGGCTGCCCCCAAGGAGCAATGTGCGGCCACTTCACCACCCACACCATCTAGGGGAGGCAAGGGCCCGAGAGCCCCATCAAAGGAGCGGAAGGGCAGCAGGAGCGCGGAGAAGGTGGACCCCACATGTCACATCCCAGCTGGGAAGGAGGACACTAAGGAGGCCAGGAGTCCGTCCCCGAAGGGTCCAGAAACGTCACGGTCCGAGGGCGACTGAGCAGGGAGTCCAGGCCAGGTCTGGCTCCCTTGACCTGCTGGATGAGCACCGCTGAACAGGGCCCGCGGGGCAGAAGAGCACCGCTGAACAGGGCCCGCGGTGCAGAAGAGCACCGCTGAACAGGGCCCGCCGTGGAGAAGAGCACCGCTGAACAGGGCCCGCGGTGCAGAAGAGCACCACTGAACAGGGCCCCGCTGTGAAGATAGGCACCGCTGAACAGGGCCCGCCGTGGAGAAGAGCACCGCTGAACAGGGCCCGCCGTGGAGAAGAGCACCGCTGAACAGGGCCCCGCCGTGAAGATAGGCACCGCTGAACAGGGCCCGCGGTGCAGAAGAGCACCGCTGAACAGGGCCCCGCCGTGAAGATAGGCACCGCTGAACAGGGCCCGCGGTGCAGAAGAGCACCGCTGAACAGGGCCCCGCCGTGAAGATAGGCACCGCTGAAGAGGGCCCGCCGTCTCAAGCACCGCTCCGCTGGGCCCTTCTTCTCAAGCACCGCTCCGCTGGGCCCTTCATCTCAAGCACCGCTCCGCTGGGCCCTTCATCTCAAGCACCGCTCCGCTGGGCCCTTCTTCTCAAGCACCGCTCCGCTGGGCCCGCCGTCTCAAGCACCGCTCCGCTGGGCCCTTCCTCTCAAGCACCGCTCCGCTGGGCCCCGCCATCTCAAGCACCGCTCCGCTGGGCCCTTCATCTCAAGCACCGCACCGCTCCGCTGGGCCCCGCCGTCTCAAGCACCGCTCCGCTGGGCCCTTCTTCTCAAGCACCGCTCCGCTGGGCACCGCCGTCTCAATCACTGTTTATGGTTCACTGTGCCCACCATGCCTCCTCCTTGACCAGTGGAGACTGTCATCCACCTGATGGACTGTGGCTTTGCACTCCCCAGGATGGTACAGTGGGCAGACCACCCACTGTAGAGACATTGAGAGACTGTGGCTTTGCACTCCCCAGGATGGTACAGTGGGCAGCCCACCCACTGTAGAGACATTGGAGACTGTGGCTTTGCACTCCCCAGGATGGTACAGTGGGCAGCCCACCCACTGTAGAGACATTGAGAGACTGTGGCTTTGCACTCCCCAGGATGGTACAGTGGGCAGCCCACCCACTGTAGTGACATTGAGAGACTGTGGCTTTGCACTCCCCAGGATGGTACAGTGGGCAGCCCACCCACTGTAGAGACATTGAGAGACTGTGGCTTTGCACTCCCCAGGATGGTACAGTGGGCATGGTGGCTCCTCGTGGATCTGGCGTCGTGGACTCACGTGGCTGTGGTGCCCCACCCTTCCCTTCCCCCTGAGCTGCCTGTAGTTTTTACATCTGATGCCCCTGCAGTGTTCTCTCCAAAGGACTCAGGTCTCCTGTGTGGGCTTTGCCCTTGTTTCTCAAAACTTTGGCCCACGGACATGATGAATTCGTAGGATGTGCAGGACTTGTTACTTCAGTTATACACTGATGTGTATGTCATTTGTTTTCTTGTGAATATCTTTCATGGTTGTACGATAATTTTCAGGAGCTTTTTGGTACATAAATATTTATTCCAAATTTGATTATGTCCTAGCATTTTTCTGGGGTGTTTGGGTGGTGTCACTGTGACTTGTTGCTCTGCATTGGTGTGTACATAGTTGGGGGGGGGGTCGCATATGTGTGTGCCCGTAACCTTTCGTCCTACCCCCTCCCGTGTGTCGTAGGTGCAGTACTCACCGTTGTCGTCTGCGCCGGACTTCGTACTCGTGGTAGATGAGAAGGTAGACGAGAGCAGGTAGGATGTTTAATTCGGGTTCCATGCTGTCCTCCTTCCTCCTGGAGTGCGTAGTGGTGAGCGTTTTCCCGTTCGTAGTCTGTTTCCGCCGTGTTTTTATCGGCGGGGCTCCCGCCCCGGAAAAGGTGGCGGATTGGTGAGTTGTGATAGTGTGGGCGGTACATTGTCTGCCGCCTGGCTGTTGGCGGTGACCGCCGCGCTGTTTGTTTGTACCGCCGTGGCGGGCGGAGTGTTAAAGGGGCTGTCTGTGTTGGCGGTTCCCGCCAGGGTCAGAATTCCATATTTTTTACCGCCAGCCTGTTGGCGGGTTGGCCGCCGCTTTAACACCGACCGCCAGGGTTAGAATCACCCCCTTGATTGTGCCACAATCCAAGAACTGTGTGCCCAATTGGAGCCAGACCTGATGTCAGCTATCCGCAATCCCACAAGTATCCCCCCTCTAGTGCAGGTCCTGTCAGTGCTCCATTTCCTGGCCAGTGGTTCCTTTCAAACAACAGTGGCCATGGCATCAGGGATATCTCAGCCAATGTTCTCTAATGTGTTGTCCAGAGTGTTATCTGCCCTGCTGAAACACATGCGCAGCTACATCGTTTCCACCAGGTGGAGGATTTGCCCACAGTGAAAGCTGACTTCTATGCCCTGTTACATATCCCCAACATCATTGGTGCCATTGATGGTACACATGTGGCATTTGTCCCCCCCCGCAAGAATGAACAGGTGTACAGAAATTGTAAAAGCTACCATTCAATGAATGTGCAGATGGTGTGTTTGGCAGACCAGTACATCTCCCATGTGAATGCCAAGTATCCTGGCTCTGTGCATAACGCTTACATTTTGAGGAACAGCAGCATTCCTTATGTGATGGGCCAACTCTAGAGGCACCGTGTGAGGCTAGTAGGTGAGCCCAGGGTCCCCACACAGTATGAATAGGTGTCTGGGTATGGGGCAGTCCCTAAGGGTTGGTGTATGTCTAACAGATATCCCTCGACATTTACAGGTGACTCTGGTTACCCCAACCTCTCATGGCTACTGACCCCTGTGAGGAATGCCAGGACAAGGCAGAGGAACGCTACAATGAGGCACATGGGTGAACTAGGAGGATTATTGTGCGGACTTTTGGCCTCCTGAAGGCCAGATTCCGGTGCCTCCATCTAACAGGTGGCTCCCTATGCTACTCACCAAAGAAGGTGTGCCAGATCCTCGTGGCATGCTGTATGTTGCACAACCTGGCTTTGCAACGCCAGGTGCCTTTTCTGCAGGAGGATGGGCCTGATGTTGGTCTTGTGGCAGCTGTTGAGCCTGTGGACAGTGAGGAAGAGGAGGCAGAGGAAGAAGATATTGACAACTGAAACATCATCATCATGCAGTACTTCCAGTGACCCACAGGTAAGAGACTGGCACTGCTCATCTAATATCTGACTGCTGTATGACATTGTATAGGTCTGCATTTTTACCTCTGTGTATAGACCCTTACAGTTCACTTTGGCTTTCCTTTTCACAGATCTGGGTACCACATTCTGCTTTCTGCTATGTTTACTGCTGCCCAAAAACTGTCATACTTTGGTATGTGCAAAATAACATTTACATTGATATTTGTCTAAGAGGTTGTAATAATACATTTGTGAAAGTACAGACTGACTCCAGATTGTTTTGTGATTCAAGGATGATTATTTAAGTGCTAATAAGTAGAGGGGGATGTGCAATGGGCTGGGGTGATGGTGGAGGAATATCCATGGTAGAGTCCAGTCTCTTTGTATCACAGGTGCATTGTCCAATGGGGCATAGGAAGTGGAGCAATGTCAGTTCAATATAGTGTGCCAGAAGGGTGACAATCCGGAGAGTCTTATTTCCTGGCAGGGGTCTTGGCAATGTTCTCTGTCTTGTGCCTGTATTGCAGGGACCGTTTGCGGGTCGGTTCTCCTTCTGCAGGGGGTGGAGTGCTGGTGGCCTGTTGTTCCTGTGGCGGGACCTCCTGTCCACTAGCACCGGCGGACGTGGAAGGCTGTTCATCATTTGGGCTGGTGTCAAGGGCCCGGTGGTATGCCACTGTCTCCCTCATGGTGTTGGCCATGTCTGCCAGCACCCCTGCAATGGTGACCAGGGTGGTGTTAATGGACTTCAAGTCCTCCCTGATCCCCAGGTACTGTTCCACCTGCAGCCGCTGGGTCTCCTGAAACTTGGCCAGTATAGTGCCCATGGTCTCCTGGGAATGGTGGTATGCTCCCATGATGTTTGAGAGTGCCTTGTGGAGAATGGGTTTCCTGGGTCTGTCCTCCCTCTGTCGCACACCAGTCCTCCCAGTTTCCCTGTTGTTCTGTGCCTCTGTCCCCTGAACCGTGTGCCCACTGCCACTGACCCCAGTTCCCTGATCGTCCTGTGTTAGTGGGTTTGCCAGGGGTCCCTGTAGTGGTGGACACACTGCTGATTGACGTGTCCTGGGGACAGTGGCATGGACCTGCTGGGTGGGTGCTTTGGTGGTGTTTCCTGAGGGGGGAGGTTCTGTGGCAGGGGAACCGACTGTCCAGAGGTCCCTGTTGGGCCGGGCTGGTCATCTTGATCCAGGCGTGCAGAGCTGCGGTCGTCACTGTGGGCCTCTTCTGTGGGGGGACTGGATATGGCTGGCACCTCCTGTCTGGTAACGTTGTGTAGGGGTCCTGTTAGGGTGTAAATGCATTGTTATTGTATCTGTGTGTGCCATCTTCTGCAATGGGTTTCCCTCTACTACTGTGCTTGCATTATCGCCTTGGCCCTTGTGTGAGTGGTGATTGTGTGCCCTGGGTGAGTCTCTCCCTTGGACATGCTTTGGTGATGGGTGTCCATGCAGGTCTGTGATGGGTGTCCATACATTGTTGTCACATGCAGGGCTTGGTATTGGGATGTATGGGTTGTGATAGTGGGGTATCTGTGAGGTGTTGGGGTGATGGGTGTGAGGGTTAGGGTTTGTGATGGCATGCAGTTAGGGTAGGCGGGATATAATAGTAGAGATATGACTTACCAGAGTCCAGTCCTCTTGCTACTCCAGCGAGGCCCTCAGGATGCATGATCGCCAAGACTTGCTCCTCCCATGTTGTTAGTTGTTGGCGAGGATGTGGGGGTCCACCGCCAGTCCTCTGTACAGCTACCTGGTGTCTGGATACCACGGAACGTACCTTCCCCCATAGGTCATTCCACCTCTTCCTGATATCATCCTGTGTTCTTGGATGCTGTCCCACTGTGTTGACCCTGTCGACAATTCTCCGCCATAGCTCCATCTTACTTGCAATGGACTTCTGCTGCACCTGTGATCCGAATAGCTGTAGCTCTTCCTGGATGATTTCCTCCACCATGACCCTGAGCTCCTCCTCAGAAAACCTGGGGTGTCTTTGAGGTGCCATGATGTGGTGTGGGTTATGTGTAAGGTGATGGTTGATGTGATGTGTGGGGTGATGTG
Organism: Pleurodeles waltl; assembly: GCF_031143425.1. Taxonomy (NCBI): domain Eukaryota; kingdom Metazoa; phylum Chordata; class Amphibia; order Caudata; family Salamandridae; genus Pleurodeles; species Pleurodeles waltl. The sequence continues at coordinate 543,380,798 of NC_090440.1, read as the reverse complement.
TTGGGGTGTGTTCTTTGAGGTGCGTGGATGGTGCATGAGTGATGGGGTTGTGTGCCTCTGGATGTTGGTGTGGTCATGGCTTTTCTGTCTCTCTGCTTCTTCCAAATATTTTGTTGTAAGGGGTTGTGGGTAATGTGGGAGTGTGTTTTATAGTGGTGTGAGTGTGTGTGGTGTGTGTATGTGTATCAGGTGTGTGTATTTTGAATTGTCCAATGTGGTTGTGTTTTGTAAATGTGTGTGTATTTTGAGCGCGGCGGTGTGTACCACCAATGGATTACCGCAGTTGAATGACCGCCGCGTTGATTTGTGGGTCGTGATAGTGTGAGCGTATTCCTGTTGGCGTAACGGTGTTGGTTTTGGTACCGCCAGTTTATCACTGACCTTTGCTGTGGCGGACTTGTGTGAGTGTCTGGATTTTGCCGGATTCCGGGCTTTTGGTCATAAGGACCGTGGCGGAATTCCACGGCGGTGTGTTGGCTGTCTTCTGCACGGCGGTAAGCGGCTTTTACCGCCAATGTTGTAATGACCCCCAGAATCTGTTGATGTGTGACACTGGTTTATATGTGTTCTTGTTTGAAATTTGGACTTGTGTGGATGTCTGTATTGTGGAAGATTTCTAAGTGTGAGTCATAATACCGGTAGTGGATTTCCGCCGCGGACACGGTATGTTGGCGGTCGTATGCACGGCGGTCAGCAGACTTTAACGCCAGGGTTGTAATGAGGGCCTATTTGCCCTTGTGCATTAAGCCACTATTCATAATCCAGGCGCCTCAAGTCCTGAGCACTCTCTCCAGAGGTGCTCAAACTTGCACCATGCTCTGGGTATCACAGCATCCACACTAACATCCCATGTACTTTACGCCACTAAACACTGCCCAGGTACCTCAACCTCTCAAGGTATCCCAACTTCTACATTATCCACCCATGTGCCTTATGCAAACAGCCAGTTGGCTCTTGCTCCTAACACTGCGTCTTCATGTTGCCAGCCCTACCCCATGTCAGTCTGGGTATTCAAGCCTCCACACTATGGCCCTCATTATGACATTGGTGGTAAATCCCACTTACCACCATGCAGACTGACGTCAACATAACACCACGGCAGCGGATAACCACCAAGCATATTATGACACACACATACCAATTCGTCACTATACAGCCACACACAGAAGTCCGCCAGCCCAAAGGTCAGTGATAAACTGGGGATATCCAAACCCACACCGTTACGCCAACAGAACTGCACCCACAGCATTAAGACCCACAAATCACTGTGGCGGACATTCAATGGCAGTAAACCATTGGCGGTACATACCACTGTGCTCAAAATACACACACACTAACAAAACAGCACCACATTGGACAATTCAAACTACACACACCTGACACTCCTACACACACACCACACCCACACCACTATAAAACACACACCCACACTACCCGCAACCCTTTACAACTAGAAAGAATTGCCACCAGAGAGACAGCAAGAGCACACACACAACCAGAGTCACATAACATAATCACCTATACACCATCCATCCCCTTACATCACACACCCCAACATATCACCCCACACACCCTCACCCACACCACTCACACTACACCCATGGCACCACAACGACACCCCAGATTCTCTGAGGCGGAGCTGAGGGTCATGGTGGAGGAAATCATCAGGGTAGAGCCACAGATATTTGGAGCACAGGTGCAGCAGAAATCCTTTGCCAGGAAGATGGAGCTATGGCGGAGAATCGTGGACAGAGTCAACACCGTGGGACAACATCCCAGAACAAGGGACGACATTAGGAAGAGGTGGAACGACCTACGGGGGAAGGTACATGCCACCTCAGCAAGACACCAACTAGCTGTACAGAGGACTGGCAGTGGACCCCGCCTCCTCCCCCACAACTAACAACATGGGAGGAGAAAGTCTTGGCAATCAAGCATTCTGAGGGCCTGGCAGGAGTAGGAGGAGGACTGGACTCTGGTAAGTCAGATCTCTATTACTATCAACCCCCCTATCTGCATGCCATCACAAACCCCCATCCATACCCTCACTCCCATCACTTCACCCCTTCCCACATACCCCACCATCACAACCCACACATCCCAATACCAAGCCCTGCATGTAACACCAACGCATGGACACCCCTCACAGACCTGCATGGACACCTTTAACCACTGCATGCACACTGGGGAGAATCACATAGCCCACCAAATAGTAACTCACACAAAGGCAAATCTGCCAGGGCAACAACAGCCATAGAGGCCAACACACCCATGCACATTATGTCACACGCAGAAACAATAACACTGCATTTACATTCCCACATGTCCCCCAACCAATGTCACCAGAGAAGAGGTGCGAGCAACATCCAGTTCCCCCCCCCAGAAGAGGCCACCAGTGATGACAGCAGCTCTGCTCGCCTGGATCTGGATGACCAAACTGGCCCATCAGGGATCTCCGGACAGTTGGTTACCCAGGCACACTCTCACACCACCACAGAGCCTCCCCCTCAGGAAACACCACCACAGCACCTACCCAGCGGCCCCATACCTCTGACCCCAAGACACATCAATCAGCAGTGTGTCCACCACTACAGGGACCCCAGGGCACCCCACAAACACAGGACGATCAGGGACCTGGGGTCAGGGGCAGTGGGCACACGGTTCAGAGGACAGAGGCACAGGACAACAGGGAAGCTGGGAGGACTGCTATGCGACAGGGGGAGGACAGGCCCAGGGAACTGACTCTCCAGGAGGCACTCACTTCGATCCTGGGAGCATACCACCATGCCCACAAGACGATGGGCCGATACTAGACAAGTTGCAGGATAACATGCGGCTGCAGGAGGGACAGTACCTGGGGATCAGGGAGGACATGAAGGACATCAAAACCACCCTGCTCTTGATTACAGAGGTGCTGGCAGACATGGCCAACACTATGAGGGAGGCAGTGGCACCCCACCAGGCCTCTGCCACTCGCCAAACCGATGAACAGCCCTCCACCTCCGCTGCCGTTAGTGGACAGGAGGCCCCGCCACAGGAACAACAGGCCACCAGCACCACTCCCCCTGCAGAAGGTGAACCACCCCGCAAATATTCCCTGCAATCCAAGCTGAAGCCAGAGACTATTACCAAGACCCCTGCCAGATAATAAGACTCTCCTGGTTGTCACCCTTGTGTCCCACTCTATCACCCCGTCACCCTTGAACTGCCATTGCTCCCCTTCCTATGCCCCCTTGGACAATACACCTGTGATACAAATAGACTGGACTCCAACCTGGACTTACCTCCATCATCCCCCCAGCCCATTTCACATCCCCCTCTACCTCTTATCACTTAAATAAACACCCTTTGAAAAAATACAAGTATGTCAAATGATTTAAGTATGTATTAGTGAAACAAGATTTAAACATTGAAAATCAACTGTACAGAAATGTATACATAGGAATGAACTGTAGTTGGTTGCAGTCAACACACCAGGAGCGATAGTGGGACACAAATATCTGCAAATAGAGATGCCAAAGGCTACAGTGAGTGGCCATAGAAGTGGTAATATCAGCCTGCCAGTGACAATGTCAAACACAAAACTGTCAATTAAATGAGAAGTCACACTGTCTTACCTGTGTGTCAAAGGAAGTATTGATGAATTATTGCACTTCTTTGTCCTCATCTTCATCCTCTGCCTCCTCATCTTCACTGTCCACAGGGTCCACTGCTTTAACACGGCCATCTCCAGCCTCATCCTCCTGCCGAAAAGGCACCTGGAGACATAAGGCAAGGTTGTGCAACATACAGCATGCCACGATGATCTGGCAGACCTTCTTGGGTGAGTAGTACAGGGATCCACCTGTGAGATGGAAGCAACGAAACCTGGCCTTCAGGAGGCCAAAGGTCCTCTCTATAATTCTTCTTGTTTGCCCATGTGCCTCACTGTAACGTTCCTCTGCCCTGGGATGCCTCACAAGGGTCAGTAGCCATGAGAGGTTGGGGTAACCAGAGTCACTTGCAAATATCGAGGGACAACTGTTAGCCACACAATCACCCTTAGGGCCCACAACATACCTATACACCAACATACACTGGGTGGGAACTAGGGCTCACCTATTAGCCACACCCTGTGCCTCTGGAGTTGAGTCATCACATATGGGATGCTGCTATTCCTCAGAATAAAGGCATCATGCAGAGACCCAGGATATTTTGCATTGACGTGGAGATGTAATAGTCCACCAGGCACACCATCTGCACATTCATCGAGTGAAAACTCTTTTGATTTCTGAACACCTGTTCATTTCGCCAGAGGGGGGACAAATGCTATATGTGTACCATCAATTGCCCCAATAATGTTCGGGATATGTCCCATTGCATAGAAATCAGCTTTCACTGTGGCCAAATCCTCCACCTGAGGGAAAACGATGTAGCTGCGCATGTGTTTAATCAGGGCAGACAACACTCTGGTCAGCACTATTGAGAACACTGACTGAGACATGCCTGCTGCCAAGCCCACTGTCACTTGGAAGGAGCCAGTTGCCAGGATATGGAGCACTGAGGGGGGATCCTGGTCGGGTGACGGATATCAGATATTAGGTCAGGCTCCAATTGGGCACACAGCTCTGTGATTGTGGCCCTGTCCAGTCTATAGGTGAGGATAATGTGCCTGTCCTCCATTGCTGCCAAGTCCACCAGGGGTCTGTACACGGGGGTATGTCACCATCTCCTATGAATCCGCAGCGGTTGCAATCTATGGGGCAAAATGGTGAGCAGCTGGTCAGTATCTCTTATTTCCAACCACTACACTTAAATGCATGCCCTGATTGTAACAGTATTTTGTTGGAGAGATCCAAACGGTGCATATGTGTACTGTGACGCAGTTCAGAGCCATGGTCTGCACCCCCCCTTAAATGTCGTCTGCCTGTCCTGTTTGGAGGGACAGGTGGAAATGAGATAATTCTACTGATGTTGTGCGCCATTGCGGGAGGTGGTCAAAAACTGCTGTGCAACTCCTCATTGGTTAACATTGGGCCCTATGGGGTATTTTACATCAGAACCCTGCCCAACATGGGACCTACTCTGCAATGACAGGCCTGGTCTAGGGGCACCCACAGGCCCACATCCCCCACCCGAATACCACCTCACCAGGTGCAAGTTGTATATTGGGGCACTCTACTCAGCCCCTTGTGGCTGCTGTGATATCCCCAAGCGCCCATCCAGCTCCGGATAGGCCACCGCCAGTGTGCGGGCCATCAGGGGGTCAGGGTTTGACGGGCACCCCTTCCTCGTTGGGAGGCCATCCCCAGCCGGACCTCTGCCATCTTCCATGCCCAGCGTCTCAGGTCCTCCCACCGTTGTGCAACAGTGGGTGCTCCGCCTGCCGTAGACCCCCAGGGTCTGCACGTCCTTGGCGATGGCACGCCATATACCCTTTTTCTGATGGGTGCTGACCTACAGGGAAATGGACACAAGGAATCAATGGTGATGTATGCCGGTGGTGACGGTATGCACCGCTGCTGACGTCACCACCATTTTCTATCTGTTCACTCATTTGCTACCTGAACTTCAACAGGAGAGGACCTACACTGCAAGTGGTTCTGTGACCTGTGTCTGGAATTGACCATGGCTCGTGTCACTGGGGAAAGGGCCCCTGCCTTCACCTCGGTTGAGTTGGAGAGACTGGTGCATGGTGTCCTACCCCAGTACCGAATGCTGTATGGGCCTCCAGACCAACAGGTGAGTACACCGTGAGTATGATGCATGGGGCGAGAATGCATGGAGTGCTGTGTGTGAAGGTCTCATGTGGGGGTGGTTGGTGGATGGGCCCTGGGCAGCGTGCTGCATGTATGGTGGGCCATGTCTGTGCTAATGGGGATGGGAAGGGGCATGGTGGGCCATGAGTGTAACAGGCAGGACAGTCGGACTAATATCTTTCCTTGTGTCCATTTCCCTGTAGGTCAGCACCCATCAGAAAAAGGGTATATGGCGTGCCATCGCCAAGGACGTGCAGACCCTAGGGGTCTACGGCAGGCGGAGCACCCACTGTTGCACAACGGTGGGAGGACCTGAGACGCTGGGCACGGAAGATGGCAGAGGTCCAGCTGGGGATGGCCTCCCAACGAGGAAGGGGTGCCCGTCAAACCCTGACCCCCTGATGGCCCGCACACTGGCGGTGGCCTATCCGGAGCTGGATGGGTGCTTGGGGATATCACAGCAGCCACAAGGGGCTGAGTACAGTGCCCCAATATACAACTTGCACCTGGTGAGGTGGTATTCGGGTGGGGGATGTGGGCCTGTGGGTGCCCCTAGACCAGGCCTGTCATTGCAGAGTAGGTCCCATGTTGGGCAGGGTTCTGATGTAAAATACTTCCAACCAAGCTAGTAGGCATCCACAACTGGGCAGGGGTCTGTGGGTCTCAGGCATGCTGCAATTGGCTTTAGGTGTACCTATCCATGGGCTGGTGACTAACATTGTGACTGCATTGCCTAGTGCGTAGGGCTGTTCCCTGTGTGTATGTGTGTGTGGTGTACGCCAACCCGACCTGCGTGTTCTTTCTTCTTTCTTCATCTGTGTTCTTCCCTGCACCCCGTCCTGCGTGTTCTTTCTTCATCTGTGTTCTTCTCTGCACCCCGACCTGCGTGTTCTTTCTTCTTTCTTTATCTGTGTTCTTCTTTCTTCTCTGCACCCCGACCTGCGTGTTCTTTTCTTCTTTTTCTTCATCTGTGTTCTTGTCTGCTCTTCTCCTCCTCTGCACCCGTCCTGCGTGTTCTTTCTTCTTTCTTCATCTGTGTTCTTCTCTGCACCCCGACCTGCGTGTTCTTTCCTCTTTCTTCATCTGTGTTCTTCTCTGCACCCCGACCTGCGTGTTCTTTCTTCATCTGTGTTCTTCTTTCTTCTCTGCACCCCGACCTGCGTGTTCTTTTCTTCTTTCTTCATCTGTGTTCTTCTCTGCACCCCGACCTGCGTGTTCTTTCTTCATCTGTGTTCTTCTTTCTTCTCTGCACCCCGACCTGCGTGTTCTTTTCTTCTTTTTCTTCATCTGTGTTCTTCTGTGCTCTTCTCCTCCTCTGCACCCTGTCCTGCGTGTTCTTTCTTCTTTCTTCATCTGTGTTCTTCTCTGCACCCCGACCTGCGTGTTCTTTCCTCTTTCTTCATCTGTGTTCTTCTCTGCACCCCGACCTGCGTGTTCTTTCTTCTTTCTTCATCTGTGTTCTTCTTTCTTCTCTGCACCCCGACCTGCGTGTTCTTTTCTTCTTTCTTCATCTGTGTTCTTCTCTGCACCCCGACCTGCGTGTTCTTTCTTCTTTCTTCATCTGTGTTCTTCTTTCTTCCCTGCTCCCCGACCTGCGTGTTCTTTTCTTCTTTCTTCGTCTGTGTTCTTCTGTGCTCTTCTCCTCCTCTGCACCCCGTCCTATGTGTTCTTTCTTCTTTCTTCATCTGTGTTCTTCTCTGCACCCCGACCTGCGTGTTCTTTCTTCTTTCTTCATCTGTGTTCCTCTTTCTTCTCTGCACCCCGACCTGCGTGTTCTTTTCTTCTTTCTTCATCTGTGTTCTTCTCTGCACCCCGACTTGCGTGTTCTTCTCCTCTTCTGTACTTTTCTCTGCGTGTTCCTTTTCTTCCTCTGTGGCCTCTCCTCATCTTCTGGACGCTTCCCCTCTGCTTCTCAGGTCTCTCCTCTTCTGCCTGACTCTTCTTCTTGACTCTTCTCTCTTCTCTCTTGACTCTTCTCCTCTTCTTCTTGACTCTTCTCTCTTCTCTCTTGACTCGTCGCTCTTCTCTCTTGACTCTTCTCTCCTCTTCTTCTTTACTCTTCTTCTTGACTCTTCTCTCTTCTCTCTTGACTCTTCTCTCTTCTCCTCTTCTGACTCCCCTCCTCCTCTATAATCCCTCCTCCCCTATCTTTTCTCCCCTCCCCTCTACCTGACCCCCCACCCTCCGCTTTCACCCCGCCACCTCCTGCTCGGCCCTGCCCCCCCTGCTCCCATTCGTGGCCCCCCCTCCTGTCCCCCGCTGACCCCTCCTCCCCCCCTCCTCCCTCTTATGGCGGCCGCTGCCCTAAGCCTCACGCATTGGATCACCAACTGCGCGGACAACCTCGCACCCCTCAGACGCCTCCCAAGACAGACCAACACCAAGAAACCTCTTTGGTTCACAGACACCCTCAAGGAATCCCAAAAAAACGTCCGCACCCTCGAGAAAGCCTGGCGCAAGGACCACACCGCAGAAAACATGTCTGCCCTCAAAAACGCCACCCGCGAACACCACCAACTGATCCGCGCCACCAAAAGAACTTCCTTCACAGACAGACTGGACAAGAACACTCACAACAGCAAAGAACTCTTCAACATTGTCAAAGAGCTCTCCAATCCAATCGCCAACGCCATCACGCCCTCACAAGACCTCTGCATCTCCCTCGCCACCTTCTTCCATCGTAAGATCACCGACCTACACGACAGCTTCGGACACCAGACCCAGCCAACCACCACAGAACCTACAACCCCAGCCATCACCCTCAACGCCTGGACTCACATCAGCACGGAAGAGACCAAAGCTACCATGAATTCCATCCACTCCGGTGCCCCCTCGGACCCCTGCCCACACTTCATCTTCAACAAAGCCGACTACATCATCGCCCCGCATCTCCAGACCATTATCAACAGCTCGTTTGCTTCTGCCACCTTCCCCGAGAGCTGGAAACACGCAGAAGTCAACGCCCTACTGAAGAAACCTACGGCGGACACCAGCGACCTGAAGAACTTCCGCCCCATCTCGCTCCTCCCCTTCCCTGCCAAAGTCATAGAGAAGACCGTCAACAAGCAACTTACCAACTTCCTTGAAGACAACAACCTACTCGACCCCTCTCAGTCCGGATTCCGAGCCAATCACAGCACAGAAACCGCCCTCATCTCAGTCACAGACGACATCAGAACTCTGATGGACAACGGAGAAACAGCCGCCCTCATCCTCCTCGACCTCTCGGCTGCCTTCGACACCGTCTGCCACCAAACCCTAATATCCCGCCTCCGCTCCACCGGTATCCTAGGACAGGCCCTGGACTGGATCACCTCTTTCCTCTCCAACCGCTCCCAAAGAGTCTACCTCCCTCCATTCCGCTCAGACCCCACAGAGATCATCTGCGGCGTCCCACAAGGCTCCTCGCTCAGCCCGACTCTCTTCAATGTCTACATGAGCCCCCTCGCCGACATCGTATGCAAACACAACATCAACATCACCTCCTACGCCGACGACACTCAGCTGATACTTTCCCTCATCAAGGACCCCACCAGCGCCAAGACCAACCTGCAAGATGGAATGAAAGATGTCGCAGAATGGATGAAACTCAGCCGTCTGAAACTGAACTCAGACAAAACGGAAGTCCTCATCCTCGGAAACACCCCGTCCGCCTGGGATGACTCCTGGTGGCCCACGGCCCTTGGCACCGCACCAACCCCCTCAGACCACGCACGCAACCTCGGATTCATCCTGGACCCACTTCTCACCATGACCAAACAAGTCAACGCCGTATCATCTTCCTGCTTCCTCACCCTCTGCATGCTCCGAAAGATCTTCCGTTGGATCCCCGCCGACACCAGAAAGACAGTGACCCACGCCCTCGTCACGAGCCGCCTGGACTACGGTAACACCCTATATGCAGGAACCACCGCTAAACTCCAGAAACATCTGCAGCGAATACAAAACGCCTCCGCCCGCCTCGTCCTCGACATACCCCGCAACAGCCACATCTCCGCCCACCTGAGACACCTGCACTGGCTTCCCGTCAACAAAAGGATCACCTTCCGGCTCCTCACCCACGCACACAAAGCCCTCCACAACAAGGGACCCGAATACCTCAACCGTCGCCTCAGTTTCTACACACCCACCCGTCAACTTCGTTCCGCCATCCTCGCACTCGCCGCCGTCCCTCGCATCCGCCGCACCACGGCAGGTGGGAAATCCTTCTCCTACCTGGCGGCCAAGACATGGAATTCCCTCCCCACCAACCTCAGGACCACCAAGGACCACCTCGCATTCCGGAGGCAACTCAAGACCTGGCTCTTCGAACAGCAGTAACCCCCTCCCCCTAGCGCCTTGAGACCCTCTCGGGTGAGTAGCGCGCTTTATAAATGTTTGTGATTTGATTTGATTTGATTTGGTGTTGTTGCCACCATTGACCAAGTGTATCCTTTGTCTCTCTCCCCCCCTTTTGTTTTGTCACCCTGTCCTTATGTGCATGAGCATCATCTGGCGGAGGAGCTGAGGCACCGGCGACAGAGGAAGCTTCATCCCACAGGGCCCAGGAGGCCGAATCCACCGACGGTGAGGGCACCAGTGGGACAGAGGGCGAGGGGGGCACCACGGCAGAGACAGGTGGGGACAGTTCGGATTCCTCCTCCGATGGAAGCTCCCTGGTGGTGGTGGACACCTCTGTGCCCAACCCAGCTACAGGTACATCCGCCACCCCCATACCAGCACTGCCCTCCCAGCAGCCCCTCAGTGAGTTTCCCTTGCCCGCTCACCCAGGAGGGTGGGCATCTCCGTTGCCCCATGCACCTCAGGCCCTGCCCCAGTGAGCCCTGACTGAGGAGGCTATTGACCTCCTGAGATCCATCTCTGTTGGACAGTCAACCATTGTAAAAGCCACCCAGGGGCTGGCAGCCCAAATGCAACAGACAAATGCATTCCTGGAGGGCATTCACACTGACTTGGCGGCCCAACAGAGATCAATCCAGGCTCTGACCTCCTCTCTGATGGCAGCCATTGTTCCTGTTTCTAGTGCCCCCCCTCTAACTTCCTCTACCCAATCCCATTCCCCTCAACCCCAACCTATCCCAAACACACAGTCAGACGAGCAGGCACCCAGGACAACACACAAGAGTGGACATAGCAAACACAAGCACCACACTTCATCACACAGGCACTCACACAAACACCATCCAGGTGCAGACACACAAACATCCACTGCCTCCACTGTGGCCCCCTCCTCCTCCTCGTCCACCTCCCTCCCAGTTGCGTCTACACTCACAGCTGCATGCACTACATCCTCATACACTACACCCATCACCAGCACACCTATCAGCACACACCCCTCACTGCCAGTTACCACCCCCAATTCCATGCACACATCCCCTGTGTCCTCTCCCACTGTGTCTGTGCCACCTCCTCCCAAAGTACACAAACGCAAGCACTCAGACACCCAACAGCCATCCACCTCACAACAGCATTCAGCCCATGCACCTGCACCCAAACACAGCAGACAGACACCTCCTACAACCATTCCCTCTACCTCCACTCCCAAACAATCTCCCTCTTCATGCACCAATGTCCCTATGAAGCTTTTGCTCTCCACCTTTGACCTCTTCCCTAGCCCTCACCCCATCCCTCACATCAGGCCAGGGTGGTCAGAACCCAGCCCAGCACCTCAGCAACCCAGTCCAGGGGCACAGTAGTGTCCACAGCTTCACCAGGAGGGAGAGGATCCCGGGCACCAGGCAGCCAGACTGATAGGGTGCCTGCACCAAGTTCTGCAAGGAAGGGCAAGGAGGCACCTCCAGCTGGTAAAAGGAAGGACAAGGAGCAATCCCCGGCTGCTGAGAGGAAGGGCAAGGAGCAGTCCCGATCTGCTGCCAAAAGGAGCAAGGAGCCATCCCCAGCTGCTGGCAGGAGACGCAAGGGGCCTGCACCAGCAGGCAAAAAGGATAAGACTCAGTCGGAGCTCCCACTACCAACCAGGGTGGTTCAGCCGTCCGAGGCTGCAGGGGATGGGCTGGAGCCTCCCCCCACCACTGCTAGCACCGCCACCAGCACCGCCACCAGCACTACTGCCAGCAGCAGCAGCCCCAGTGGGCAGCCGTCCGAGGCTGCAGGGGAAGCGCTGGAGCTTCCCCCCACCACTGCCAGCACCAACACCTGCACCGCCACTGCCACCACTGAGCAGCCATCACCGCCGGCAGACAGTGTGTAGTCCTGCGCCCATGGGCTGTTGTGCGGCCTGGCCCCTGGAAATTCTGTGGGTCTGACAACCAGCTGAGAGACTGTGACCTTTCACTACCCAAGACCTGCATCACAGGGCACGATGCCCCCTTCAGAACCAGTGGAGAAGCCATACACTCACTCCATCCTACCCAGGAAGAAGCACACTGGGCACAATGCCCCCTCCAGAACCAGTGGAGAAGCCATCCACTCACCCCATCCTTCCTAAGAAGAAGCACACTGGGCACAATGCCCCCTCCAGAACCAGTGGAGAAGCCATCTACTCACCCCATCTTTTCCAGGAAGAAGCACACTGGGCACAATGCCCCCTTCAGACCCAGTGGAAGTAGTCACCCACTGGAGAGATTATGGGCTTGCATTGCCCAGGACCAATCACAGGGCATGTTGCCCCCACCAGAGCATATGGGCAAGTCACCCACTTGAGAGACTGTGGCCTTGCCCTCCCCAGGGCCAAGCACAGGGAATGTTGCCCCCTTAAGAGCATGTGGTCAAGTCACCCACTTGAGAGACTGTGGCCTTGCACTCCCCAGGACCAAGCACAGGGCATGTTGCCCCCTCCAGAGCATGTGGGCAAGTCACCCACTTGAGAGACTGTGGCCTTGCACTCCCCAGGACCAAGCAGTGGGCAAACCACCTCCTTGAGAGACTGTGGCCTTGCACTTCCCAGAACAGAGTGATGGGCATGTTGCCCCCTGCAAGACCAGTGGCGTTGTACCATCATCCGGCTGAGGTGCCACCCCCATTCCCCGTCCCCCTGAGGTGCCTATTTTTGACCTGATGCCCCTGCAGTGTTCTCTCCATTTTGTTGCAGGAGTGAGGTTGGACCTTGGACTTTGTGATGTGGCCCTGTGTCCCAAGGACATTGAAGACTGGGCAGTGTCCCTTGCATTGTAAATATGTATGTACTTTTTGGTTTGGATTCACGCATTTCACCTATATTTATCTTATTACAGCCTTTTTACACTATAGTAGTTGTCCTTGCATTATTCCTGAGAGGTATGGGGTGTATATATTATGTTACCGCATCTGGTTGTGTGGTGGTGTTGGGGGTGGGGGTATTGCGTGTGTGTCTCACTCTCTTTTTACTCCCCTCTCGCCTGTGTGCTAGGTGGCTGTACTCACCGTGGTCATCTTCGCCGGCCTTGGTGTTCGCAGTGGAGCAGAAGGTAGATGAGCATGGGGAAGACATGCAACTCGGGCTCCATGGCGTCGTGTTTCTTCCTTGAGTGTCCAGAGGTGAGTCTTTTCCCTTCTGTGCAGTGTTTACGCCAGGCTTTTGATGTCATTGGTACTGCCCCGGAAAAGGTGGCGGATAGGTGTGTCATATTACTGTGGGCGGCACATTGTCTTCCGTCTGGCTGTTGGCAGTTACCGCTGTGGTGCCTGTTGATTTCGCCCTGGCGGTCGGTGTGTTAAAGTGGCTGTCCATCTGAGCGGTTTCTGCCGTGGTTATAATTTCATATTTATTACCGCCGGCCTGTTGGCGGTATTACCACCACTTTATCACCGGCCGCCAGGGTTGTAATGAGGCCCTATGTCCCCAAGTACATTATGCCACTATGCCACTGCACAGTGCCCATGTGCGTCAAGCTTCTAACCTTGTCTCTCTGTGTGCCTAGTTTTGTACCAAGTTTTTATGAGTACCCTCTCACATTTTTTGTATAGGGGCTTGAAGCAATGGGTGCATATTTCAGAGACTCCTCACACTCCCGGGGCCAAGATACGATAAGCCCATATATCCCAAGCCTCCTACAATCTGCCCTTGTACCGCAATGACTTTTTCCTGATCTCCAAAGCTCCTCACCATGTTCTCTTAATTCCACACACTGTCAATGTCTCCATGTTCCCCATAATCTGTCCATGCCCCCCGAAGCACCCCATCCTGCCTTTCCAAGATCCCCATGCTCTGTCAATCCCCATCCCCCAACTCCTCACACTATATACCATATATACCAAGCACCTCATGGGCTGCTCGACCCCCTAAGCTCTTCATACTGCCTGTCCATGCACGCCAAGCTCCCCTTGATCTGTCTACTCCAACCCTGCCTCCTAGCTGCTCACACTCCCGCAGCCCCCATGAGCACCACCTCCCAAGGGCTTTAACCAAAATGAATGTGGGGGGGGCATGTGCCCAACTCTCCAGGGCTGTTTAAGTTGGAGGGGGCAGCTTGAGGACCCAATTATGGCCCCAGGGACTCCCACCCCCCAGAGCTGGCTCCTGCTATGTCCCACGGTGGACATAGCTGTTTGCTTTGACTTGGTGGGAGCTTTGACAGATTCCACCAAGTGAGATCGAACACTCCCATTCCAGCAAGGACAGGCGTCAAACATGCGGGCAGGGAAACAGAGGTAACTATTGCTCTCAAAGAGAGGGAGCTGCATGTTTAGCAGCTCCCTCTCTGTGACAGCAACGCTGGCTCCAACAGGAGGTGGAAAGCCAGCTGGGACCACTGGAGCCTTCAGGCTCCCCCCGCGGTCCCCAACCATTTTGACTGGGTACCCTGGGGGCACTGCAGATGACATGGCTGGGTTCCGGGGGATTGGTACCCCGGTGCTGAGATTGGCCTTTGGGGGTGGGGCTGTGCGGCCCCCTCCCCAAAAAACAATAAAATCTTTAGTTTGGGCCCCAGGGGATGGGGTCCCCGAGGCTGAGATCGGCCTGGGGGTGGAGGCCATGCAGCCCCCTCTCCCCCCCAAAAAAAAAAAAAAAATTAAGATCGGACCCTGGAGGATGGGGTCCCTGGGGTCAAAATCAGCCACGGGAGGGGGCTGTGTGGCGCCCTACCCTCCCAAAAATATTTTAGAAGGCTCAGCCCAGGGGATGGGGTCTCTAGGGTAGAAATCAGCCAGGGGAGGGGGTCATGCGCCCCACTCCCATGGAATTGTGGTGGGCCCTAGGGAATGGGGTCTCGGGCTGAAATTGGCCAGGAGAGGGGGGCATGTAGACCCGCAGCCAACTACCGCTGCACATGGCCAAAGGCCATGTGCAGCATGGGGTTGGGTGGTTAGGGGAGTTGGGTGCAGGGACTGACTGCAGGCCAGGCCCTGTGGCCAACCACACCACGCACGGCCCCAGGACATGTGCAGCACATGTTGGGTGGTTATAGGGAGTTGGCTACAGGCCCTGCAGCTAACTGCTGCGGCCACTGCCAAAGGCCGTGCTTTGCAGTGGTTGGATTAATGTATAGGATTGAAAATTACTTTACTTTTTTTAAAAACTAGAAATTCACTGAATAAACCGGAGGCTACAGGGAGGTTATAGTTAGGAAATTGAATTTTTTTTAAACATAGAAATTCACTTTTAAAAAAACAAAGATTACAAGGCCCACGTTTTAAATTTACAAAAACATAGAAGTTCACCTATTATAGTTAGGGTTATCTCAAGTAAACATAACTCGTGCCCTAAGGTAACTATAACTTGGGCCGTGCCATGCACTGCTAATTACCCAACAAATTACGACACTCGTGACATAGTTGATAAACATCATTGATAATATCAATGTAATATTTGCAGTAAAAGTTTTGGTTTGACTAAAAAACTGTACATGGTGGAGGAGCGAGTTACAGTTACATTAGGGCACAAGTTATAGTTACTTGAGATAACTATAACTTTAACACGTGAATTTCTAGGATTTTGTATGTTTAAATGTAAGCCTAACTATAGCGCCCCTGTAACCAGTAGGTGGTTAGTAGGTAGTTATGTTAGGTAGTTATGGTTTGGACCTAGTTTCCATAGGAAAAGCGTTTTTTGTTTTACCAATAACTTTAGCGCTGTCTGATGAATCCTCACAACATTTTCAAAACTAGATTGCCACTCACTTTAGCTGCTGTCTTTAAAGTGTCAGTTCAGGGTAATTCATCAAGCGGGGCCCGAGAAAAAGGGGGGGTCCCAACACACTTTTTCCCCATGCAATTTTTAAAGGGATCTTTAGACATGACTATAGCTCGAACCGCTGGACCACGTTTAGCAGAAAGTTAGCTCTTGGTCCAGAAAGCACCCTTTTTTGTTGTTTTTTTATATTAAAGGAAAAAGAAATATAGATATCTAGGGATCGTGATCCTCCGTGGACCCACCTGTGTTGGATTTGTGGATCCAGGGGACAAAGCAAGGCCCTGATTGGCTGGCCACAACCTGAATCATAAATTGTGGCTGCCATTTTGTTTATTGGCTCGGTGCGAAGGGGGGAAAATAAAAGTGAAAAGGGAGATAAGGTGTCACAATAGAGGTATCCTGCCCCCCTAGGACACATGGAGGGATCCCTGAGAGGCCCTGCATGAGCAAGAAATTGCCCACAATTTTTTTTGGGCTGATTCTCAGATCTGTGGATCCACATGGGGCTCAGTGCAACCTGCCAGTGTAAATCTGCAGTGAATCCGTGGATCCGGAGGCCAATAAAAAAAAAATACTGACACTCACCTAACTCCGTCTGGGGTTGGCTGCACGAAGGGGGTTGGCTCCAGGCTCTATGGCCAACCCCCCACTGCGCATGGCTGGAGACCGTGCAGGGTTGGCAGCATGTGGGGGTTTGAGTGCAGGGTGTGGCCGCAGGCCAGGTCCTGCAGCACCTGCAGCCAACACCCTGCTGTGCAGGGCTGAAGGCGTGTGCAGTGTAGGATTTGTTGCATGAGGGAGTGGCTGCAGGCCAGGCCCTGTGGCCAACTTCCAGCTGTGCACTGTAACTATAGGTGCCCTAAGGTAACTATAATGTGCACACTCCCCATATAAAGCTAACTACCCCATGTATTACATCATTCATGATGTCATCTATGGCATCATTGATATTATCACTGCAGCATTTGCAGTAAATCTATTGTTGAGAAAACTGTGCATGGCGGGGTGCATGTTATAGTTACCTTAGGCAGGAGTTATATTTACTTAAAATAACCTTAACTAAAACAGATGCATTTCTGTGCTTTTTGTGCGTGTAAATTCAGAACCTAACTATAATGTCCACGTAATCTTTGTTTTTTTTACAGTGAATTTCTAAGGTTTTTTTACATGCTAATTCCTAACTATAACGTCCCTGTAACCTTCGGTTTTTCAGTGAATATATATCTATATATGTGGCATATATATAGATATATATTCACTGAGAAAAACAAAAGTTACAGGGATGTTATAGTTAGGTTGATGTTTTACCCATACAAAACAATAGAAACTCAGCAGTTAT
Organism: Pleurodeles waltl; assembly: GCF_031143425.1. Classification (NCBI taxonomy): domain Eukaryota; kingdom Metazoa; phylum Chordata; class Amphibia; order Caudata; family Salamandridae; genus Pleurodeles; species Pleurodeles waltl. The sequence continues at coordinate 543,363,649 of NC_090440.1, read as the reverse complement.
AGATATACTTATAGTTATACTTATGTTACGGGTTATAGTTTCTTCAGATAACTATAACAATAAATATAACTGCTGAATTTCTATAGTTTTGTATAGATAAAATGTCATCCTAACTATATCCTCCCTGTAATCTGTTTTTTTCCAGGGAGTTTCAATGTGTTTTTTAATGCACATGGTAATATTTGAGTCAGGTTGTGGCCAGTCAATCAGGGGCTTGCTTTTCCCCAGGATCCTCAGCCGATACTCAAATCCACAGATCATTAAATAAATGGCTAATTTTGTGTCCATGAGGGTTTCCTAAAGGACCCCTCTATGTGTCCTATGGGGTCAGGATATCTGTATCCTGACCCCTTATATGTGTTTTAAACTTTCCCCCCCCCCAGCAATGCGAGAAACAAAACGAGGCCGCAACTTTTCTATCAGGTTGCTGCCAGCCAAACAGGGCCTTGCTTTTCCCTAGGATCTGAGGAGGATTGGAGGAAGATCAGTGTTGCTAAATATACAAATTTGGTTTTAATTTAATAACTAGAAAACCACTGAACAGATTCAAACCAAATAAAAAAAATGTCTCCTTCTGGACCGGGATCTAGCTTTTTGACAAATTTGGTGTACATCTGTCCAGTGGTTCGGCTGCTATTCCTGTTTAAAATCCCTATGGAAAAATGAATGGGGGGAAAAGCATTTTGGGACTCCCCCTTTTTCTCAGTCCCCGCTTGATGGATCACCCTGAAACTTTCCATACATGTGCTGAAGTGAGCCTCTTATTTTTGGGGAAATTGTTTTGTGAAGATTCTTCAAATTGCGCTGAAGTTATTAGCAAAACAAAAACACTTTCTCTATAGAAATGAGGTCCTAACTATAGCTACCTACTGGTGACGGCCATTATATTTACATATATATATATATATATAGTTCGAAGTTACTAAATGTAATCCGGCCTCATTGATAGTGCGTTTTTAAGTGATCCGAAGAACGTGTATGTAATTGTATGTCTAATTTAGTGATGGGACAAAACAAGCACATACTATTATACATTGCGGTGCATTCTCTTGAGTGAGATTTCCGCAAGTCCATGGATACCTGGCCTGCTTGGTCTGTGTTTGTTCTCCTGATAACTATAAACTGAGCCCATGGAGTATCAGTTCTGCTATTTTACAGCGCTACGGAGACACATTTCTGAAGCATCAAGCGCTGTATAAATTATTTTAGCAGCTTCAGTGAGGTTGTAATATTTTAAAACCGCGGCCCTTAGCAAAAGCAAAAGACATTACTACCTGCTCGAAATCTCCCACGTCCATCATAGAGCGCCTAGAGCCGACTTTGAAGTCAGTGCGTTATAAAGAAGATTCCTTAAATAGGCCGAGTTTTCTACATGTTCATGCTCACTTCGAGGCGAACCTCGTGCGACTGGATGAATGGAGCTGTGAACTGTTTCAGTGCAACCCGATAAAATTACTTCGTTTGCGCTGAGAAGTGTAGGCAAACAGGTAACACAAATACGGTGTCAGATAAATAAAGCAGGACAGTAGGCGGATGGGGAAATCAGAAAAGGCAGAATTCCCATTTCTTGCGTTGTCCTTTATTTAATAAAAACGCAGATAAATTAGCCCATTAAGAGGTGAGGTGCTGGGCGGCCAGGGGAGGGCAGGTCATCGCCCTCCTTCCCCTCCCAGGCGCTCTGTACTAGAGGGGGAGGGGGACCCGGGGTGGGGGTGGAAGGGATGGGTTTTCCTTTAAGAGTTAAGAAACTTGAGAGGCTGTTTGCTCAACAATCAGTGCAGCGCGGAGCCGCCAGTGTGTCTAGACTAGCACATGGTGGGGGGACAGCCAATGGCTCCAGCGCAGAAGTAGGAGGCGTGTGTGTGTGTGCTCGCTTCACAAGAACAAAAAAAAAAAGAGAGCGAGAGGGAGAAAAGGGGAAAACAGAAGGAAAAAACTCTTCAGAGCATTGCTGGAGCAGCGCTGCCAGGAGGACCTCTTCTTCAGAGCCAGCCTGATCCTTCTCGGGTACGCACCGGACCCCGACTTCCCTGCACCAGCCGGGCCTCTGGTGCGTGCTCTGCGCTCCTTATAAACACCAGGATTTACAGGACGGATCTTGGCTTTTTTTTCGACGCTGCAGTGGAAGTGCGGTTTTCCTGCTGCTCTGATTGCTTTTTGGGTGAAGTTGGTGTGGGAAGAGGCAGCGCTCCGAAACAGCCGAGGACCTTCTCCATTTCACCGACAGAACCGCGAATTTGTGGCACTTTACACCCGAAGCCTCCGTTCTCATATCCATTGCAGTTCCAGCAACCCAGAGACTGTAAACGGTAGAGCATGCTCACAGACGGCGTTCCCCTGCCCTGACCCCGGATAGAGAGTGTATCCGTTTCAGGCACAGAAACTTGAGGTTTTCTCTCAGGTTTTGCACACAGGTATTTCATTTTGCCACTTTTGGCCTTAGAGACGGCAGGGGTCTGTGACGCCCCCCACAGAGGATGTTGGCAGTGTTTGACTCTGTGAGTTGATGGTTTTGACACTTTCACAAGCAGTTCACATCCGGATTTACCTGGCTTCCCCTGGACGTGCTGTGACCCCACACGCGGACTTCACTCTTAAGCAGAGTCTCTGCGGGCTGTGTGGTGTGCATCGGGGGATAGAAATGTAGGATTCCACCTCTTCTCCGACCCGTTTTGGATGAATTCTTGATGGTTGCATGCACCAGGCGAGCATCTTGTAGGTTGCAGTTCGATGGACGGTCTTTTCGGGGGAGTTGGCTGAACGTGTGCTGCCCCCGGAGGGGTGGTGCACGGAGCCACATGCGTCCCCGGGATCCTGCCCCCAAGGGGGACTAGGGAGCCGGGCAAGATCGGACCCAGGAGCCGGGGGAGGAAGGAGGCGGGAGCAGCTCCGGATCCTCGTCGCATGTTCAGGTCCAGACGCTCCAGTCTGGTCCGGCGCCTTTGGAGAAGCCGAGTGCTACAGCAGGGGGAGCATCGGGCCGGGGGGCGGCATGGGGGCTGCTCGGAGAGCCCAGGGTGCAGGCACGGTGGCATTGCTGGGACCGACCTGGGGCAAAGTGCAGGCACTGCCGGCATCTCCTGGGGCCATCATGGAAGAAGCCCCGCAGATACCCCCCGGAGGTGGACTGGGGACTCCCCTGAAACCGACAACGGAGAAACACCTGCGACCCCCGAGGGGTTGGACGGAGGTACAGCGGCGAGCCCAGAGGACTCGGACAGGACGGTGACCTGCTGCCTCTTCCACGACAACTCTCCCTCGAGCCCCCGCCTCCCGGCATCGCCCCAGTCTCCCTCCGTGGGATCCCCAAGGCCCCCTGTTCCGCCGGACCCCGAACTAAAAGCCGTCACTTACTCGCTTCTCAAGCGCTTACGGGCCCTCGAGGCGCTCCTGGAGGCCGTGGAATCCAAAGGAGCTATGGTTGGGGGTTGTGTCCCGCTGCCCCCTCGCTTGGCCGAGCTGCGGGTGGGCGGCTTGCCGGCCTCCCCCCAGTGGCTACTCTGCAAACTCTTCCGCTGGCCCGATCTCCAGCGCCCTGCCGAGCTCAAGGCGCTATTGGGCTGTCAGAATTTCGGGAAGTCGGAGGACAGTGCCTGCTGCAACCCCTACCACTACAGTCGGCTGTGCGGGCCAGGTGAGGTGGGGAAGGGGCCAGGGTGTTGCGGGAGAGAGCGGGGTGGTTGGAGGAAGAGGCTAGGCAGTGTTGTGGGAGGTAATGTAGGGTTCATTCCCGTTCTCGGGTTGGGGGGGGTGGTGGGGGTGGGGGGTGAGAAAGTTCGGTGCTTCTGATGGTGGGCAGTGTCTCTGGAGTTGGGAAGAGCCAATGTTTCGGGGGGCGAGAGAACCATGGCAGTGTTGGAATGGGCAGTGTTTCTCCGAGGGAGATGATGCACAGTGCTTTCCAGGAAGTAAAGTATTTCTCCGTGGGGCAGTATGGGACAGTGTTTATCGTGTGCAGAGGACAGATATGTTTTCTACTGGCGGACGACAGTTCTTAGGAGACGTGCTGGGGCGGGGAGGATGCCATTGTTCCTCAGGAGAAGAGTGCGGGCAGTGTTTCCGAAGACCGCTTAGTTTCTCAGTGGGACTGTACGAGGCAGTGCTTCTAATGGTGGGCAGTGTTTCTCCGGGGTCTAGGGCAGTATAGGACAGTGCTCCTCGGGATGGACAGAGGTCTCCCGGGGGAAGATCATGAGACAGCGCTTCTCAGGATGCACATTGTTTCTCCGGGGGAGAGTATGGGATATTGTTTCTCAGGACAGCGGTTCTCCTCGGGAGAATATGGGGCAGTGCTTGTCGGAGTGAACAGTGTTTCTTCGTGGGAGAGTACGGGACAGTGCTAGTCAGCGTGGCCCGTGTTTCTCCGCGAGAGGGTATGGGGCAGCACTTTTCGGGACTGGACACTGTGCCCGTGGCATACTCCGGTGTGGTGTTTGTCACGGTGGATGGACAGTGTTTCTCAGTGAGAGAGCATGGGACAGTACTTTTCAGGGTGGATGGACCGTGGGAGAGCACAAAACAGTGCTTGTCAGGGAGAACAGTGTTTCTACGTTGGAGAGCACAGGGCCGCGCCCTCGGGATGGACAGTGTTTCTCCGCGGGAGAGCACAGGGCAGCGCCCTCGGGATGGACAGTGTTTCTCCGCGGGAGAGCATTCATATGTGTTTTTCAGGGCGGACGGTGTTTCTTGGGAGACCGCTGGGACACCGCAGCGTGGGCAGTGTTGCACGCGGAGGATGAGAGTACGGAGCACCGCTTCTAAAGATGGGCTGCGTGTTTCGGGGTGTGCGAGGCTGGGAAAGCATCACATGTTGGTTTATTTATTATTTTTGGGGAGAAGGGGTGAAAACAGCGGTTTCTGTGGAGCAGGGGATAAACCTGGGGTCTGGATTGAGGAAAGTGACTCCTTGTGGGAGGGCTGGATCAAGTTATTTCCTGGGTGCAAGCGATGAGGCAGGGATTCTGTTATTCTATATGCTGACGATGAGGCACCTAGGGACTTTGGGGAAGTTGGCGGCAGTTTTTTTTTTTTTACTGACAAAAGGTTTTTTTCTGAACCACTGATAGGTGATGTTTCTCCGCAGATGACAACAAGGCAGATGATTTGTCAGGGGCAATGGATGAGCAACATGCATTTTTTTTTCTCGGGCAGAAGTCGAGGCAGGGTTTTCCTAGGTTAGTTTGGGGTGTGGTATGTAGATCGTCTTAGGAGAAAAGGACGATTTTACTGGGAACGAGTAGGAGGTTGGTGATTTTCTGGTAGGATGGCCTCTGGGAATGAGGCATTTGCTCTGTCTATGGCAGAGAGGTGAAGTTTATAGTTACTGTGTGAGTGGAGATTGGATCATGACTACAGGGGAACAGATATACATAAACGAAAGGTCGGAGGGGGGAGTCTCCCAAAACAAGCAGTCGCAATGCCCTGCACCCTGGTGCCCACCAGGCACACTGCATGTGTTCTTATAGAACCTTCACCTACATGCTACCCATGTGCCATTCACAGGGCCACTGGTATTATGCGATTGTGCCGCCGCAATATGTCAAACTATTGAAGTGATAATTTTCTAATTATGTGTCGCATTATGCAGCATAATTTGCCTATTCTTGGAGCTTAATTTATTCAACACTGCCGCATAATTTGATCCTCCCCTGTTGTATAATTCCAGTGGCCCTGGGCATGCATCATCATCAGGTATTCACGTAGTGGGATACTTACAAGCAGGTGGGCTCAAACTCACAGTGGGTGGGAGTACTTTGATATTCTCTGTTCTTAGCAGGATCTTAGGACAGAAAACCTTAACAATATCTGCAGGGAACCCTAACCCGATACTTTAATAGAAGGGCCCAATGTATGATTAAAGCATGACAAAAAGGCATTTACTTATGGATTCTAGGGATCAGGATCTCTGAGACCCTTGTACTCCGAAGGTATGCTGAGCAGGAGTTAGGTAATAGCAGACATTCCAGGCAGGATCAAGAGATAGGTACACAACCCCTCCATACAGGGTCAGTTGGTTGCTAATGTGGGGGAGAGAGGGGTGGGAAGGGGGGTTGCTAGGATCAAAGGTCACACATGCACTACTGCTCAGGGGGACTTCCAGACCTAGCTCTGAGGACTGCATCTCCTGAGCCCCTGGTGAGGAGCCAATGCAGAAGCATGCCTGATGATTAACATGTGGGTGAGAGTTCTAAAAGAACACATGTAGTGTGCCTGCGAAGTACTAAGGAGCAGGTGCCTGCGAAGTACTAAGGAGCAGGTGACTGCTTGTTTTGGGAGACTCCTCCCACTTTGGTTTAGGTATATCAGTTCAGGGAAACTGAGGCCCTTTCCCACATAACTGTTCCCCCTCTCCTCTCATTGGTTTTGGTACTGGGGAACCGAGGATAAGATAGCTGATTCCTGAGGGGCAAGGGAATGATGTCAATGTTAAGGCTGGTGGTTTCTGTGGAGTAGAGCGCCATGCAGGATGCTTTTCTGTGTCCCTTGATGCAGTGTATGTTTTTGTATGCATTGTGGTTTCCATGGAAGATGATGTTGCCTTTTACCTCTGGGGTGGGGCAAATAGCCTGAGGATGGTGGTACACTTGAGGAGGGGGCTGGAATCCTGGTGGTTTCTCCAACAGGGGTAATTCTTTAGTATGGTGCAGGTGTGTGCTATGGAGCAGTTGGTGTGGCAGATGCCTTCACTGGCACAGGCGATGAGGCACATAGGTTCCCCCGAGATTTGTGGTGAGGCTGCAGTTTTTGGACTGATGAGGAAGTAGTTGTTTTTTCTTGGCCAGACGTTGAGGCAAGTGATGTCTCTAGCTCAGGGAGTGAGGTATGTGGTCTCTTTGAAATCAAGGATGTAGCAGGTAGTTGTTTTGGTTCTGGGAGTGAGGCTAGCTGTTTCGTTCGAGGCAGTGTAGCTGGTTGCTTCCTTGGACCTGGGCGTGAAGTATTGGTTTGTTTGAGGCATGAGGTGTAGCTTGCCTGGATCTAGAAGTCAAGCAGCGGTTTATTTGAGGGTTGGGGTGTAGCTAATAGCTTCCCTAGATCTGGAAGTAATCTTTGTGTCTTGGTAATCTTTGTGGCTTGTTTGGACTACTGGAGGTGAGCGGTAGCTTTTTGAGAGTTAAAGCGTGGGTTGTTATAACCAAGGATGCCAAGTGTGTATTATAATTTAGAAGAGTGCCATGGCCTGTTAGGATTGGACTAGTGTGCAGTAACTATGAGGGCTGCACCTGATAATGGCAAGTTTGTGCCACACCAACGAGTGTTATGATCGAAGCAGGGGGCCGTAAACAGCAATACTATGTCCAAGAGAGGAATGCATGAATCGTATCCACTTGGGTGTCTCAGAATGCTTAGTGTATGGCATGTTAAAGTTGCTAAAAGGGTGCTGTACTTTTGAAAGCCAGGAGGGCACTGTATGCACCCTTGTGTTCCAATCCCCTCGCTTAGGCACATGAACAGATTCCCTGGCAGTGTCACTTAATAAGGTCCTCACGTTAGCCTCTAGAATCTTGGAAAAACCTGCACGACTTTACTCCCCCCTCATGCTGATCCCAAGCTGGGCGGCTCTGCCCAAAACCACCCACATAGAAACTACAGATGTGTGTTAAAAACTGTGGAAAAGACTTCCCCTGCTACCTGACCTACTGTGTCACTGCGCTCCTAATCAGCACCTCCGATCTGCTAACAACAACGTCATTGTTTCGCCCAAACCATCGGCATGTTCTGGCCCTTCTATGTTAAAGTCCTTTTCTGTTGAAACGCCTTGCTAAGAGCCATTTCGGCATGCCCCTCACTGAAAAACACAAAGGGGGTTATTACAACTTTGGAGGAGGTGTTAATCCGTCCCAAAAGTGACTAAAGTGACAGATATACCACCAGCCGTATTACGAGTCCATTATATCCTATGGAACTCGTAATATGGCTGGTGGTATATCCGTCACTTTTGGGACGTAATCCTCCTCCAAAGTTGTAATAACCCCCAAAGATTGAAGTGAAGTTATATAGGTAGGTCAAAATGTCAGCTTAAACTAAAACATTCTAAACTAAAATACAAGATATTCACCACTCCTAGTTAGCTGAGGCAATTATAACTCGTGTCTCTACCATGCGCACTGTCGTCATCAACTGTGTCATTTCAGATGTTGTATTCATGTCATCAGTGGTGTCGGAGAATATGTCTTGAGTGATGTAATTTGTGAGGCCTGAAGTGGTGCATGCTGAGGTCTTGAGCATTAGCACTTCAGTTACTGTAGCTGGTGAGTTTCAGTTCTTTGTTTTTAGAGTTTAAAAATGTTGCATTTTAATGGACATTTTCACCAAACTCTAATGTCGCTATAGCCTTAGTTTTTTCTGTGAACGTCTAGTGTGTTTTAACCTGAAGTAATGTTTCTCTTACCCTACCTAACTAGGCCATCTCTGTGCCATGCACAGCCTTTGGACGAAGGCCCAGGAGCCATGTCCTGCATCCAACCCCCATTGCGCACTGCCTTTGGCTGTGTGTGGCATGAGATTGGCAGCCAGACACTGCGCCCATCACTCCACTGATGGCCGGGCACCCCACAACAAGACAATGCCCATGGTCTTGCATAACCATATGCTTTCCTCCCCATTACCCCCCTTTTTATGGCCGAGCACAAAGTGCTCTGTCCATTCTGTTATCTCTCTTTCGGCTTGAAACCACGCCCATGCCACGTCAGTCACTTACATTGGTTGGTGGTCTTGCCTTTTAAAATCCGCTTGCTTTCATTTGTGAAAGGCATGCATACGTCATGCCTTTTCCGGTGTTTAGCCCACCTACACAGCACCGGTAAAGTACCAAAAACATATGAGGCTTGATGCATAGTGCGATCACGCTGCGTTTTGTTTTTGCTTTACGACACTAATAGCTCTAACTCGAACAAATGCGAGACCAGTTGCATTGAAAATGCTTGTTTTTTTTGCTGTGCCATAATACTTCTGAGAAATTATGTTTTCTACACTGAGCCTTACTTTTGTAGTGGGGGGGAAATGACTGGATTAGGGGGCTCTGGCACACCCACGTGAGGAGGTGGATCAGGGTACCCTTAGCTTACCCCTGCATCTCCATTTTTTTTATTTTATTTTTATTTGTTACCACACTGGGCTACATATTTGTCTTCATGTTGCCGCCAGCTATTTGGATCGCATGTTTTGATCTCATGTTACTGCACCAGTAGATATTTGTATAATTTGAGGCTGAAAATATTAAACGGATTTACACCAAATCACAAACAACACGCAGTCTGTCTCAAGATCTAGCTTTGTGCCAAATTTGGAATAATTCTGTCCAGCTGTTTTGGCCATAGTGAGGTAAAACAAAAATACTAATCCTATTGGGAAATGTTTTGGGGGTCTATCTCCCACCCCCATTTTCTTGGCTCCAGCTTGACAGGTCACCCCAAACCTCTCTGATAAGGAGCTGAGGTGAATGAAACTTCTATTAAAAAAAAAAAGTTTCGTGCAAATTTGTCACTGCACACTGGCCACCACTTTGTTTTCACAAATATATGTGTTACGGCTGTTAAAGGATATTCAATATCGCTCATTTACTATGACACCCCCCCCCCCCCCCAACGTATTTGTTTCCCTGCTCTAAAATGACCATTATTTGAAAAGGCCAGGCCTGCTCTTCCTGGATTCATACCTGTGACCTGTAAGCTAAACAGACAGGTTTGTGATGCAGACTCAACCTAGACTAAGCTGTTTTGTAGGCTACTTGAAGCCCAAAAGGCACTATATTATGTGTCTTTGCGTAGCGCATTCTCACAACTTTATGGACTTGAATCTGGGTGCCTATAGGGTCATGTGACTCTCGTGACTAGGTGGGTGGGTGGATCGTCTGTTGAGAATGTATTTGGTTGTACATTCTATTGTTTAGATGTGACTCATACTCACACTAATACTGGAGAAGGCTGGCACCTTTGGGGTACACTTATGGTTTGTTTATTGATCGAATTTATCAGACAGTAGTTGTCTGGACTCGGGTATTGACCTCTTTAGAGCATTCTGGGCCTGGATGAGTGTGGAATGAGGCTGCACTTTCATTTTGCTGATATGTCAACCAGCACAACGTTTGATTTCGAGGCGTCTTTTTCATTCACCTTGCTTTGTTGCCACACACGTGAATACATGCACCACTAAGGTGGCAAACGCTTATCCGGCTGGAGCAGCGCTGTGCCTACGTTACATACACGAGTGTTGGTGGCATATACACTCAGTATGAGGGACTTCAGGGGCATAATTCATGCCAGGACTAAACCAGACCGAGCGCATACAGCCTGGGCATACCTAGAATGAGCCAATGGGTCACCGCCACTCAGTGGGCCATGCCAGGGGCGTTCAGATGGCGCCCCCTGGTGAGCCTGTCAGGGACCTTCGGCGAACGTTGCCAGGTGTACGTGTTGGATTTGCTCGACCTTTCACCCTCCCCTCCGTCAGCTGATAAGAGTAGTCCTCTGTGGTGGGATTTGGTGGTTGCGCTTCTCCGAAGTGGAACCGTGGCGGCACGCGCAGTGTAATTTCGATGTTATTAGTAGCAGCGTTACTAGGGCGAAAGGTCGCATTTTACGAGCTGTGTGTGCCATGAGGCGACAGGAGAGTAAGCTCGAGAGCCCAGCCCTAGGGACACTTTGGTGCTTGCTAAGTTTGGAATGGCTATGTTTGCCAGCTCGCTGTGCCAGGCCCAACACTGGCAGCAGGAATTCTGCAAATGTTCCCAACCGGAATCCTCACCGCGGGCATTTCTGTAAATCATGCTAAAGCAGAACGTGGCAGATCAGAAAGACATGTATTCCATATGCTTAGTAGATTCCCAGCGAGATAACTCGGCGGGTTTATGAATATACTGAAAGAGTATAGAATGGCCTGGTGGTTGCAGGTTTGTGCTCCGGGACCGGCCATCCTGTCCCCCTCGTGAGATTGAAAACATGAGTGCCACTCAATGCTTCGAAGTATTGAGTCAACACAAGTCAACTAGATAGGGGTGGCTTCCTCATCCTGTCAAGTTTAACTCTCACTCCAAAGTCTCGCTGGCTGCTGATGGCAAGTGGAACTCTGACTTCTGCGCAGATTCCAATGCTTCTTCGAAGGAAACTAAGCCCCTTGGTGGGAATGATCTAATGGATGCCTCCCAAGGTATGTACACCGCCTACACGCTGCTGGGTCCCTCAGTGAGTAGGCACTCAGTCTTTTATCTTCTTTTGCCTTTCGGTTAATCTACAGATCTTCCAACACTGCTGTACAGCTTGGTCAGGGTTAGTTATAAAACCAGCAGATTGTGGAGTCCGAGTCAAAAAAGCTCCCTTTCCCCCAGAGTGCGGTGTCTATAGATGCAGGTCAAAGATAGGCCCTTTTGCCACAGGGATGGTGCAGTGACCCCAAACGCCCTGACAGAGTTGATCCTCAGGAAGATGCAACCTCCCTGGATGAACCTCACCAAAGGAAGATGCTCAGTCAGCCGGAGTCTTGAGAAGAACTACAGCTTTTTGTCGCAGATATAAAATGAAGAGAGCTTTCCTAGAACCTGGTACATTTTTATAAGGCAAGTGGAAATACCATATTGGTTTTCGTAGAACGATTTTACAGATAGGGAAGCACATCTAAATGCTCTAATGGGGGCTTCTGCATTTCCTCTGGGGTCTTGATTTTGCTTGCCAGACTGACTTAAGACAAATAAAAAATAGCTTCCAGGAAACATGAGTGGCCATAGTCTTCTAACTAAACCTCTTTATATTGCAAAACACACTACAATTAAAAACTGTGAAGACATGTAGAAGCAAGCATATCTGCTTCATGTTCGACACAAAGATTCTTCTAGTCTGCTCTAGAGGTATATCGCTGATGTGTGACAAAGAGTTCTCTTTCTCTCGCTAAAAAAGTCAAAATAACACACCATCTAAGTCAGTGGTACTCTCCTTGTCTAGAGTGAAAAACTGACTTTGCTATGCCAGGGTTTTATGTCAGACCTGTGGTCTAAAGGGCATGGTTACAAAGATCTCAGCGAGACACACCCCAGGCGCACTGAGCTATCCCACTGCCTCGGCCATGTTCTGTATAATTTATTCCTGTGAAATACTTTGCTCCATGTTGGCATCATATAAAATCTAGACTACTCAGGGGGTGAGCTTTAAAAAGTTAGAACCTTTTCAGTTGTATGTTTCACCTCTTTAAAAAAAAAAAAAAATATATATATATTAAAAGCTCAGAGCTACTGAAATAATGTGACTGCTGCTGTTGCGGACCAGAATCTACCATCATGGTAGATTTCATGATCCCGCAGCGGGTTCTGGACAGGCTGGTCCTGCATAGCTGGCGGCTGAGACTCCAAGCCCATGGGCACTGAAAGGTGATGGCCCTTCCAGCTACTGTGACCCATGACTCCTGTTTCAGAGGCTCATTATCCTACTTGTGTGTGGGAATTGCATGGTTGTCTGTGTCTTTTCCTTTCATCTGTTCGGATCCAGCTCCAGCTTGCCTTCAGTGGCTGGGTGGCCAGGTCCAGATCGGAACTCAGGGAGCGGATCCACCTTTCTCTGGGGTGTCACAGCTTTATGCAGAGGCAGGCAGGGGCAGACATTGGCAGTTCAGGGATAGGCTCACTTTGTTGTCCCCAATGGGTAAGAATGTGAGCATACGTCAGGCCCAATTCTGGAAACATAACATTCTGGATCCTTAGCTGCTCCTGGCTCCGAGGCCCATGAATGAAGTTTGGAGATGGGCATGGGTCATTGCTGTGCGCACTGTTCAAATCGCAAGGGTCCTGAGCGCTAAGTAAGGGCCATGTGCGGCTATTCAGATAATTCTGGTGATCTGAGCCGGGCTTTCTTGGCCTAAAATGGTTTCTGTATTTGGCTAAGAAATTCTAAAGTGACGATATGGAGAAAAAGCGCTCCATACATGTTCAGCCATTACTTAGCAGTGTCTCCGGGAAAGGGATGTGTGTAAACATGTCTGTGTTACCTTGAGATGAATGGAGGATCTCTCGGCCTTGGAAAAGTGTAATTACGTTGGAGTAAGCAGAGTAATTGTGGGCTACCCTTTTGATGCGAATTTAACAAAAATTATATCATTAATCCCGTTTGCGTAATTATGAGTAATTTAGCACGCAAATCCTACCCCAGGAGAGCAGAAACATTGCACGTAGCCAGTGGCTGCTGCTGTTCAAGTACTGTTTTTAGCACTAACTGCTGGGTTGCGCTCCTCATGTAACTCCACGAAATAGTTGTTCTTAGACGTCGTCTGATTGAGCATCTTCCTTCCACACACCGACAGGACATCAAATTACGCATTTTACGCGCACCTTTAATCTACGCACATTAACTCCTCTGAATTGGAGTTGCATCCAACGTACGTTCATCACGGGGAGGGGAGAGAGTGTGGGATTTGTAGATTTTAGTAGGCTTACAAGATGTGTAAATCAAACCGCACAATTCCCCCCCCCCCCCCCCCCAAGCATGAAACTGCCACCAGCGGTCACATTCGTACAGAAGACACTTCACCTCGGAGTATTACTAGCAGTAGTTATTGCACTGCCCCCTGGGGCCTTACCCTGTGGAGTATTTACGGTACGTTCTTCGCTCTGCAGTATTTTACGCATTACTAGTCGTTCAGCTCCACTTGGGTAGTACACCTAGTGAGACAGTTCACTTGTGTTGTGCGGAGCACCACTCACATGTACATCCTTCACCTCTTGGGGGTTTGATGTGCGGACTGTTACTTGCTCCTGGTGGGTTTTCTCGTGGCTGGAGGTGTTTTTCTTTCTCCGGTACCGGTGCAAGGGCCTTTGTTTAGGCTTCGGTTTCGGTCTCCGTGTGCCAGTTACTGCCTCCCTGTCTCTGTCAGTGTCTCACAATCCTGGCGATAATTTTAATGTCTTCTAAGTGCGTGTCTGCGTGGCCCATAGTCCACCATTCCCTGCCCCGGCGGGGGTGCCCGTGCCTCCTGGACTCTGTGTGCGTGCCTGTTAGTGACACTGCACCAGGGTACACGCCATCCATCTCCTGTCCCAATGTACTTGCTTCTCTGCCACAGTGTGTTTCTCTGTCCCAAAAGTAAGTGGTCTCTTGTTACAGTCTTTATATTTCCTTAGCGAACGTCAGTGTAATCTCTGTCCCTTTGTTTGTGTAATTCGCTGTTAATATGGCTCCGTTGTCGGTGTATGTGTCTCATTGTGCCACTGAATTCTGTATGCAGTGCACTTGTCTTCCCGGCGCAAGCCTCTCTTTTGATTCTCGCCTTGTGTCATAGAATCATTGTTCAGCTCGCTGTTGTTTCTTTCTGAGTATTGACATGTTGGTGGTGTCCCAGTTCGTGTGTCTCTTATCCCGGTGTATGGGATACCCAGTCCCAGTGGAGTTCTCGAGTTCCAATCTGGGCATCTCCCTGTCACTGTCAGTCTATTCATTGTTTCTGTGTTTACGGTTGCCTGCACCAGGGTGCGTGTGTTGCCCATCCTCGGTGTCACTGTAATGTGAGAGTCTGTATTCCCTTTCCCTGAGCCTGGCTATTCCCTAAATCAGTACATCCTTGTCCATGCATGCCCCTTGCCCCTCCTAGCCCAGTGGTAGTATATTCGTTAATCCAGTCTTGATGCTAGTCTGTCCAAGTCCATGTCTGCTTTTGCCACCTGGGACGGGCCTGCATGTCCGAGTGCCCTCCTGTTAAGTCAATGTAAGTGTGTATGTTCTCTAGTGTCGGCGTTTCCCTTTGTAATTTGCATTTTGACGCTTCCGGTCGCATTTTTTTCTATCTCAGGGTAAGATTCTCTTTGTTTTTTTTTGTATTTCAATTCTTTATTAATCTTTTATAAGTGAACAAAATAGTTATGAATTGTCCATTAAAAGCATACATTCACAATAAAGAAATTCCAGTGTACAATGAAATATTTAAATACTTTCCATAAACAAAACATTGTTAATTATATTATATCTGAGATTAATGACAAAGAAGCAATAAACAATTATACATTAAGTCAAAATGATAAAGTAAGTTATTACAAAGTTATACCTATCTAAAACCTATCTTGAAAAGAAAATACTTATCAATGGTGTTGAAGCTATAATGAGATCATGAGGTCTTCTTATTCATGAATCATTGAACATATAAAGATATAAACAGAGAGATATGAAGTTGTCAGTTGGTCAGGAATACATTCCATATTTGATCAAACTGTTGTAAATTATCATTCAGTTTATATATCATTCTTTCAAACTGAGCAATATCAAACATATCCTTTAACCACGTTTGGGCAGATGGTAAAACATTAGATTTCCGAAAACGCAGTATATTAACTTTGGCTACACTAATTGCAGTAGAGAGCCATCTGAATAAGTGTGAAGAAAGCGTGCCTAGACCATGTGTATCATGTAATAAAAATAAGTGGGGTGAGTGTGAGGAAATATTGGGAATCACTTTCCTTAAATATTGTGATATTTGTATCCAGAATGGTTGGAGTGTAGTACAATCCCATAGGATATGAACAATATCACATTTGGTCTGGTCACATCTACAGCAATTGGAGTCATTACTAAGTTTAGCAGAAAAAAGTGTCGAAGGTGACCAATGCCATCTATGCAGAATTTTGAAATAATTAAATTTCAACCTTACATCACAAAGCCCTTTATTATAATTCTCTAAAAGTTTAGCCCAGGCTTTATCTGTATAGGTAATGTTAAGTCGTGTAGACCACCAGCATTGCAGATCTTTGGATGTATTATCTGAAAAAGATTTGTCAATTAGTAAAGAATAAAGGCCAGATACCGTGCCTTTAAAATTTCTCCATATATAGATATGGCGTGCAATGGATGAGTGAGTCAAAGAATCCGAGTTCAAGGATGTTATAAGGTTCAAAATCAATGTCAATAATATATAGTTATGAAATTGTGAGATCGGGAGTCGATATGTTTCTTGTAGCTGTGTAAATGATTTCAAAGAATTATCTCGATTATATAAGTCTGATATGTTTTTGATATTACAATTTTTCCAAACAAACCAATTTAGCTCTTTGCCTCTATGTATATTCGCTGAATTATTCCATAGCAGAGCATTTAAATGTATATGGACATTACAGTTTATAATTTTATGTGCTTTTTGCCATGCTAATTGGGATGAGTGAATGATTGGATTGGAGGATGGTGAGAATTTAGGGCATTTAGTATAATAAATCGCCAAAGGAGTGGTAGTTTTCAGTAGATATTGTTCCAGTGTGACCCATATAGGTACCTTGTCTTTCTCGGATATCATAGAGATCGAATGAGATAATTGTTGTGCTATCCAGTAGGTTTCCAGGTGTGGGAGTCTGAGGCCACCTTTTAAGGAAGATGAATGTAATTTCGAACCACTTATATGGGGGTTTGTTCCTCCCCAGATAAAGTGATTTATTAGAGATGTTGTATTCCTATAAAAGATTGAAGTAAGGGGGAGTGATAGCATGTTAAAAACATAATTACATTTCGGAATTGTATTCATTTTAATAATCTGCACTCTTCCCCATAATGAAAGATTCAGTTGAGACCATCTAACAAAGTCTCTTTTAAGTTTGTCTATAATGGGGTTTAGATTATCCATCGCAATATTCTTCAGCCCCGTATTGAGTAGGATCCCAAGATATTTCAAATGAGATGTTTTCCAATTGAAAGGAAAATCCCCTAAAGTTGTTGGAGTGGTACATGTATTCATTGGCAAAGCTTCACATTTAGACCAGTTAATCTTATATTCAGAAAATGCCGAGAAGCGGGTTAGCAAATTAATCAAAGTGTTAACTGAGGAATTTGGATTGGATAGTGTGAGTAGAATATCGTCCGCGTAATAAAAAGCTTTAATCTCACCGGGTGAGGTAGCAATACCCTGTATGTCAATATTTTGCTGAATTGCAATAGTCAAGGGTTCTAATGCTTTAAGGAATAACAAAGGAGAAAGAGGACATCCTTGACGAGTTCCACGTAAAATTTTAAAATATGGGGAAGTGAAGCCATTGCAAGTAATCGCAGCTGTAGGGGAATTATACATTCCTTTAGCAAGAGAAATAAAATCTGGACCAGCTTCTCTTTGTTAATGTGTTATCCCTTCCAAGGTTACAGTTTTGTTCGACGCGGTGCGCATACCTCCCTTTCCCAACGTGCATCTCCCTGACGCACCATATGTGCCAACTTGTGGCGGAGTCACGAGCCTGTGCCCAGGTCTCTGTACCCACTTATTGATGTTTGTATCCTCAGACTAATGATGGGTGGCTCACGTCCTAGTGTAAGTGTACCTGTGTATACGAACCCCGATCCCAAGAGAGTCCCAAGCACAGTGTCTGTCCCCCTATCCTATTGAAAGTGTAGTCCTTGCTTCAGTGTGAATACAATCCTGTGCCATCACAGAGCCTGTGTATTTCCTGGCTCTAATATGTACATATTCCCTGTCACAATTGAAGCATATCCCTGTACCACCTTTCATGCATGTCCGGACCTAGGGTGACTGCATTCTTTCCCCCAATGTTATTGCTGATCTGTTCTAGCATATTGATTGACATGGTGTCGGTATATTCCCTGACACAATGTGCACTTGTATCCCAGCATCAGTGCACCGCCCCAAAACAATATAAATCAAAAGAGGTGCAAAATCTTGGATCAGTCCACACTCATGATTGTCCAAGTGGACTAACTAACTAACCAAATCCCCTTTCTCCATTAGGAAGAAACTTCACTGCATTTTTCCATGTCTTGGATAGCCACAAAAAGTTCAAGCAGCAGCATTTGATTATACAAATAGTGTGTCACAGGATTCCAGTTTCAACCATGAGATCACCCCACATAATCCAGAATTCAGCACCAAGATTACTTTTACATCTAAAAATACGTATACACATCTCTTTGCCCAAAAGGCTCTCTACTGGATACAAGCCACACGAAAATCCTCATTTAAACTATTATCAGTCACTCGCAAGGCAAAACACTGTAAAGATCCTGAATTCCTCCAGATGACAATAACTAAATACTCTGTCTAGGGATTAACTTTCCAGAAGTGAACAATCATTTCACCTTGAAATAGAAAATAATCTACTGCAGTACTTGTAAAGGCTGCCAAGTCATGTCACTGCCTCCCAGCCAGAAAAAAAGAGCCACTGAAACCCAACTGGAGTTTAGAAGCATGGTTGAGAACCTGCTATCTCCAAACTCAGTCATGGCCACCCTGATGCACTATCTTCTTAAAGACAGGATACACAATAAATAGACCACCTGCTCTGTCCACATACAGAAGCTATGACCAGCCTGTCAAAGATCTCATTGAAGAACACAATCACTCTTTATGTGCGGACAGATCTTCTTTTCTCCCAGCGCCTGTGAAATCCAGTACTATCCCATACTAGAATACTTTTGATTTAGTCTACTTATTAACTGCTCGAGATTACATGCAGTTCGACAAACTGCCTCCCACTGTACTGTAAAAATTGCAAAAAACAAAAAATTGTTGATTTATGCTCTTCAAATACTTACCTTCCTGTGCCTCACCTGCTTCTTTTATTTGATTCCTGTTTAAAACTGGATGTTACTTATTCGACCACTAATCAGACCTGTATGTCCTCTTGCTTGCTTTCTATTTATGGCCCCGTGGTAGGTAAATTCCTTTATTAGTTAATAAAAAACATAATGATTAAAACATACAAAACCAATCAATAAATAGACACAATCTTGAAGTAAAATTGTCAAGCATAAAAAACGCACTTTCTCACATAGACGTCAGTCATTGATACAGGGTTTTCTAAGCCAACAGCAAGAAAGACTAGCATAAGATGCAAAAATTCACAGAATATCTAAAACAAGGAAGCATTAGATGGTGTGCATATTTGCAGAGAAAGTGCTAGTGTTTGACCAAGATAACATTTGGACATCGGTTTTTAGTGCCAGGCTGCTAAGGCTGCAATAAACAGATGTAACCTAACGCCATAGTGCCAAACATTGATATCTAAGACCAGAGGAGCTTGAGTAGTATGCAGACTTGTGGGAAAGCGCTGATATTTAACCAGGGCAACATTTGAGTCATCAGTAAAAAGGACTAGCATAAGGTGCAAAAACACGTGTACTGTCTAAAACTGGGAAGTTCTAGATAGTGTGCAAGTTTGAAAAGAAGGTGCTTGTGCTAAACCAGAGTAACTTTTGGACATCGATTTTAGTATTTTAGTGCAAAGTTGCTAAGACTGCAATTAACAAATTTAACCTAGGGCCAAACTGTCCAAAACTCTAATACTGGAGGGACCTGAGCAATGTGCAAATTTAGGTAAAAGGTGCTTGTATTTAACCAGAATAACATTTGAACAACAGTCTTTGGTACATAAATACTAGGGCTGATATTTAACTGGAATACCATTTGACTAACATACTTAGATACAGGAATACTAAGGTTACAATGGGCAATAAGAAAGTGCTGAAATTTAACCGGAAAAACACTTGTGCATTGGTTTTTGATGCAAGGATGCTGGGGCTACAATAAACCGGTCTAACTTAAAGTGCGAGAGTGCCAATCATTGATATGTAAAATCGGAAAGGGCGAATCAATGTGCAAATATGTGAAAAAGGAGCTGCTATTTAACCAGGGTAACTTTTGGACAGCAGTCTTTGATACAGAGATACTAGGGCTCAAATAACCAGATTTAACATAGAATTGCAAAGAGGCCAAACCTGATGGGAGAAGAAGCAGCACAGAGATGGTCCCTAGCAGCCCGCCATGAACAATAATGCCTATATGGAGTTCTTTCTTCTTAACCCATCTGCATCACAGTATCTGCCTTGGTCAGGGATTGAGAAAAAAACAGGAATTGTACTGGTTTAATATTCAGCATTGTGTTCCCTAGGTCTAGTGACTCCAGCGGTGCTGACCTGAAATATTTTCTTAACTAACCTCTTTGCTGCATAGCCTGAGTGGAGTAGATGCATTTAATGTGCTGCAAAGTTTCATCTGCCTGATAACATAGGCTTTCCTGCATCTCGTCCTATAGCCCACAACGCCTGCTTTCTTAATAAACTAATAATCACTAGCAATCTCTCAACGCTTTTATACTCTATTTCCCTACTAGTCACTGCACCAACCATTTGCATGAACAAACATGCCCCTCCGCCCCCTCCTGCTCCCAGTCTTATCTAACTCTTTTAATTCCACCGCATAGAAACTAGGATAAATGCTTGGAGGCACCTCTTTTGGGAACACAAGCCTATTCCCATCAAACACAAAATACCATATTGCCTACTAGCTTTGGGTTCCAAAATAACCTGCTACTCAAACACCTCGCCAAAGCAGAAAAGAAAAAAGATGGTTTTATTTTTCAGAAGCCTATCCTGGCCTTCATTCTTAGCCTGACTGAGAGACATGGACACTAAGGGCCTACTTAAGAGTGTGGCGGTCCGAGGACCACCACATTAGTGGTGGTTGTCGGACCGCGGCACGGTCTCACCGCCGCATTACAAAGTTAGCGGGCAGCCCTGCCAACCTACCGCCGTCTCCGCTGGGATCTGAGATCCCAACAGGCTGACGGCGGCAAAGGTTGGGATCAGCCAGGGTGGCGCTGAACTCAACGTCTACCTGTTGATCACAGCCTGGTTCTCGGCCAACCTTTACTGGTGGAGAACAAATGCAGGAGGCCACAGGGGGGCACCTGCACTGCCCATCACCATGGGCCAGGAGACCAGGCAGGGAGGCTGGAGTATCTCCTGCTTGAGTATCATGGGTGCAGTCATTTATACCCTGCTCAAGCTCCCTTGAGCTGACTTTTTAGTACAATTGGTACTAGGTTCAGGACCCTCAGAAAATATATTGTTTTAAAAAATAATGATTGATCCCCTGATCTTTATAGATGGCACGGTGCCTAGTGTCAGCTGTGAGTAGTTCTTTAAGTGAATTATTTTCTGTGCATTCTGATTATGTACTGTTATCCAAAATATCATGAAAACGGGGCTGGATAACCTACTCACGTGTGGTATTCCATAACATTAGACCTTTTCTGATATCTAAACTTAACCATTGCACCTCCTCATGCAACCTCAGGTACTCTAGGTGCTATTGGCTGCCCTTTTTTTGGGAGTTAAACCTAGGAGCAGAGGCTTTGAGGTGCTGGCGCGCTTGCTCTGGGAGTTGCACCATAATGATATTGTAGCACTTAAGATTGTTTGGCATTCAGAGGAAGTGTGAAATGTTATTCTGCCATGGGTGGTTTTGAACTTTTTTGCCAAAGAGTTTTCTTAATTCTATTCACGCAGCCAGCAAGCACCACACATAAATCGGGCTGCTCGACACAAATTCATTTCTATTATTATAGTTGAGTTAAGATGACCTTACTTGTTCCTCTTGGCACGCCCTCGCCCCGTTTCAAAATGCTTCTGGATAGCAGTGCTAATAAAAATGTTTGACTCGACATAGCATCGTGTTTACTGAGAATAAGTCATGAGCATCGAAGGTAGTCTTGGTCCCAGAAACATATTGACACCTGCCAAAAACCAGTTATGTTCTACGCTGTAGATGCTGTAGTCGAATTTATTTTCCCCATCACTAAATCGCGAAAAAGGGAGCACTCGTCTCCTTTTCAAATTAAGTTGTAATGACCCCCTATCGTTTATCGGGCTTTATAAGGATGAAGATTGATAAAATGCCTATTAAGTTTAGCTCCTAGAGTCGATGCTGGTGCTTGTGGAATAATGCACACAAGGGGAGGAGATGTGAACTAGCAGCTAGAGCTGCTGACTTTGGAACTGGGGAACCAGTTTCAAATCTCAACCTTGGCTCAGCGTTCTGTAATTCTGGAAACATCAATTTATCATCCAATGTCTTGAAAAAGTACTATGCTTATTCTTTTGTAAAGCTCTTTAACTTGCTTGGGCCAAGTTTGCTCTATATAAAACTGCAAAAAACATATGGCTAGCTCCTTCATTGTAAACACAATGACTGTCGGTAAGAAATTGGATTTAGCTTGGGTGAGCACCCTCATCAAAACCTAATCGCAGCCCTTCTCAGGGTGAACCTGTTAAGCTGAGCTCAGTCTACTGGCAGGTATGGCACAAAGCAGACAATATGAACTTAGGGCGAGGTGTAAATTATTATTGTATTACCAAAACAGTAATAACTGTGAGATTCTAAGTTATAAAACCCCCAAACTGAATTAAAAGCATAGAGTAAAATTGTAATACTCAAAAGGACAAAAGTGTAATAAGGGGAACCGGGGATATGAATTTTTAAAATTTTAAGAAAAAATAGTGCCAAAAAAGCACAATGTGCTAGTGATGGTCAATGGTCGTGGTAGACTGGTACATAGGTGCAATTTGAGGATTTAAGGATTCACAAGCTCAGTTCAGCCTAGTCAAAAATTGTTCTTTCTTACGGCCTCATTATAAGATTGGCGGTCCTAGGACCGCCAATGTCATGGTGGCGGTCGGACACTTGCACTCCAGGCGGTCTGACTGCCACATTACAACCCTGGTGGTCAGACCGCCAAGGGATCACCGTCCCCACCACAAACATGGTTCCTTATGGGCTTACGGCAGTCACACTTGTGCTGAGCACAGTGGTGCTGAGTTCAGCACCACTGTGCTGAGCACAAGGCCTCTTTCTGCAGGCCTTTTTATGGCGGTTTGACTGCCATGGAAGGGCTGTGCTGGAGGCCACGGGGGGCCCTGGACTGCCCACGACCATGTGTTGTAGGCAGCGCATGGACCCACCCCGGCAGCCTCCCCTTATACCCCCCCCCAACCCTCCTGGCTCCCTCGGAATGCGCACTGTTTGCAGACAGTGCGCATTCTAAGGGTGCTGTAGTGCTGCGGGAGACCAATACAATAGCACTGAATGTCGTAATACGATGTTCTGGCCGGTCAGCCCGGTGGGGACATCGTAATACAACCAGGGAGGAGAAGCAGCTGGGTTGACAGCCACCTCATCCCTGCCAGTGTGGGGGTTGGCTCATCCGACCGCCAAACTCAAAATGAGCCCCTTAGTTTTTTAGGTTCCAATCCACCACATGAGTACACTTCTAAAGCCCCTCAGAACTTCAGGGGAGGCACTAAGAGACTTACAGGGCCTCGGGTAAAGACCAGCAGGATGGTTCAATCCAGCTCCAGTTGCCATTTGGGTAGTTCAGTAAGTGGCCTCTTGCAGCCCGTTGCCTCCCTGTAGCCACCCAGGAGGTTAGCCAAATAACCCTTGGAGTCCACTGCTTTGTCCTGGGTACAAGAGGGAGCAGGTCCAATCCTTCGGGGCTCCTCTCATGTCATAGATAGCAAGTCCAGTCTCTTCTAATCTTCTGATCAGAACACTTTCTTTAAAAAAGTGCAGAAGAAGTGAGTATCTGGAGATGTCACATTTATGCCTGCCATGAACTAATGGGTGAGAAGACTCCTGGCCCCACCTAACCAATTGGGTAAGGGTACCTGAGGCCAGCATTACCTTCTTTTCTATAGTTCCTGTTTGCCTTACTGCAAGCAAGCTCAAAATGCAATGTGTCAGTATTTTCAAAATGGTGAGGGTCTTTGGCCACATCAACCTTGGGCCCTGAGGGCTGAGGTGAGTGGTGGGAGTGTACTTTGGTAATTCTATAGCCTTCCCTCATCCAACATAAAATCCAGTTTCAAGCAGGAACTGTACCTACAAGACATTCAGAGATAGAAGTCTGGTAAGACAAAAGCAGGGTCCTCCAACAACCAAAATGTGGATGCACCAGAAATGTATTGGTATCTCCCTTTGGAGTATGCCCCACGTGTTGCATGTGGCTCAACAGACCGGTCACCCAGAATTTGACACTATGTGGTCAAAAGGAGGCCCACAGCACCACCCTGTATACTCTGTGTAGTTCTCAGGAGTCATCTTCACTCATTGAGATCAGCCCATTGTTTGCTCGTGGGATATATTTCACACCCTTTTTACACCTATCCAAGGTGATTCACTGGCTGAGAGAAGCTGGGGTGCACATGCAATTTAGCCTACATGAACTTCAGGCAGGAAGAGGTGACTTTCTGAAAGTAACTTTTCTTTAAAAATGTATTAAAAATTCAACTACACCATTGAATTTGATTTTACTAACTATTAAAATGAGTTATTGTAATTATTTGTCTAGCTGCTCTCATCCTCTAGAAAGAGTATTATTATGTAATATCTCTCCCTAGTGTTTCTCTATAGGCCAGCCAGCCTCCCTTCAGTAGAAATAGCTTTTGGGTGCTGCTATTCACTATAACAACATGGAAACATTAAGGGGGTCATTCTGACCCCGGCGGGCGGCGGTTGCCGCCCGCCTGGCGGGAACCGCCATTTGGCCGCCCCGCGGTCAAAAGACCGCTGGGGCCATTCCGACCTTCCCGCTGGACCGGCGGGCGCTAACATTATTAGCGCCCGCCGGCCCAGCGGAAAGGCGGCCTGTAACACTGAAGCCGGCTCCGAATAGAGCCAGCGGTGTTGCAGGTGTGCGACGGGTGCAGTTGCACCCGTCGCGTTTTTCACTGTCTGCTAGGCAGACAGTGAAAAGCAGGCGGGGCCCTGTTAGGGGACCCCTGCACTGCCCATGCCAGTGGCATGGGCAGTGCAGGGGCCCCAGGACACCCGTTCCCGCCAGCCTCTTCCTGGCGGTGTAAACCGCCAGAAACAGGCTGGCGGGAAGGGGGTCAGAATCCCCTGGGCATTCTCCCAGCCGGGGGAAATCCGGCGGGAAACCGCCGGACCCGGCTGGGCGACCGCGGCTGTACCGCCGCGGTCGGAATGACAAATGAAGCACCGCCAGCCTGTTGGCGGTGCTTCCGTCATACGCGACGGGTCGGAATGAGGGCCTAAATGTCTACATGTCCCACTTTTAAATACCATGCACCTTGCATTGTGGGCTGTAAGAGTTACATAAGGGTGAAATAATATATAAAAGAGAGACTTTAACCTATCAAAAGGGTTGAGTTTTGACCGATCGAATTACAGTTTTTATACTGAAACAGTCAGACTGAATGGGCTAGACCTAAAGCAGTTTTTGTACACAATAGGTGCTACAGTCCACAAGTGGCATTTAACTTCTCTTACACTATGTATCAGTGACTTAGAAGCAAGTTAAATATGCAGATCAAGAATAAGCCAATTTAACCATGATTAAGGGGCAGCACAGGCACTACTGGTTATCGAGGTGAAGTGCACCGAGGACCAAAGCTGGCAGGACTATAGGGTCTAGCAAAAGGTGAAAATCTGAGTAACTACAGATAGAAGGTGGATTTCCTGCACTCTTGACGTTAAGGTCCACTGGAATTGTGCTGCAGCCCACAGTTATGTGCAATTTTAAACAAATTCTGTGGCAAGAAAAAGCAAATTATGCTACATAGTGCGGCACAATGTGTAGCAGTATTATTTCATTGTTTTGTTTTTAACATATTAATACTATCTGGGCAAAATTCGACGGTCCTAGTACCAGTTTAACACTTCAAATAAAAGCAATCAACAATGAAAAGATAATCCATTAACATTGTCTAAAGAGCCGCCACTGAATACAGCTTTTAGGTTGCATTTATGCTTAATAACTTTTGAACCATTTGAGCTGGAAACTTTTGTAAATCCAGAAATTATGCAGCAAGAGTTGGATTGTAAAGCAAATTCAGCAAATCAATGATGCTATGGAAATAGCTGTGCCCACAGAATTGCATATGTCCAGCAGGTTGTCCATCAGTGAGACTCTGAAATGCAGAGTGAAAAATGCTTGGTATTTTCTATAGGGGTGTCAGGGCTGTGAAAGAGTTGCAGTCAGTTTTCAGCAGCTGTGCAACAGGATCCTGCAACTGACTCCAGAGTTGAGACTTTAAAAAGCCTAATTTGGTTCGATTTTTTTAAAACTGTTATTTCGGAAGAAGAGGTGATGGTCAAGCCATGATGCTGCACCTACCTAGAACAGTTTCACCGGGTTATGCTACTAAGACCACCCCCAAGACTGAAATCCGTTGAGACACAAAATGATTAGGAAACAGATGTACAGGGCAACATACCCTATATTGGAGAAAACAAATCTGCTTCATCAGTGGAGATTTATTTCTTTTCAAGTGTCATTCAGTGTTGAAGCATCATCGAGGTTTTGGTGGCCCCAAAAAGTTTCAAAACAGAAAATGACATTAATTTGTTAGCAAGGCTTTCTGGCCCTACCATATTCAGTGGAAAGCCTACCGGACGAGGCGTACGGCCCGACCATTGCATATTTTGAGGATCAGCCTCCTGAACCTGTGATACAGTCCATCCAAGAAGAGGACCTGCCGTATGATGTGGATGGACCCAAGGCCTCCTCCATCAACCGCTGCACTGCTGCAGGTGCACACACATCATGATCTGTTAAAGACTGTGAAATATTTGGGATGAATAACGGGCAGATTCTTCATCTGAAGGTTATGCTCTTGTTTAAAGCTTAAGAACCTTTCCCCAAACAGCCTGGAGGGATTTAAGCATGGTGAACCTGTCTGTACTTTTTTATTTTAAAATAATACACCAAAAAAATGAGAGTTTGTCGTCAGGAAAAAATAATAATAATAATTAAAAAAAATGTATATTGTATCCTATAGCATACGGGCAGTTTTTGCTTTATTCGCGTCTGCTACCACTGTGGTGAGCACTGCACGCCCAGAGGTGATGTGGAGTCTTGGAGGACGTCCTAATTGGGGTTGCCCCAACAGTGCAGGTAGCTGCAGTTGTGCCATCAGGAGAACCTCCATCCATTGACCTGTACGTGAAGCTGGGAAGCAAGAGGTGGGTGGGCATGGCAGCTCTCAGAACCATCTATCCCTGGTAATGTTGATTTGTACAAACAAAAGGCAGGCTATGTGTATGGGGTATGCATGTAATATATAACACTGGTATCTGCGGTGTGCAAACCTACTGGATCAGGGTGCTGGGGGTGGTGAGGTGCGGCTTGAAGAAGATGAGGGCTTGTCTCATACCACAAGTCCACTATGCAGCAACAACATTGGCTTTCATCGGTAAAATGTTATTTCTGGATTTATACGGGTATGCCTGGCAACCACATGATCCTCTCTCCATATCTTCACTAAATGTTACTGCGTAAATACTTATGGTAAGCAGAAGGCAGCAGCTGCAGACTAGCTTACAACGGGGTTTATTGCCACTTACACTTCACCGCCATCTGCAGGAAGGTGTGAGAAGGCCTGTGATATCAAGGCAAAGAACCTGAAACAAAACATGTTCACTCTGCATAAACAAAAGGGACTTGTTGGTGTTAATAGTTTTGCAGCTTCAAACTAGTCCAGTTTTAAAAGTGACCCCCCTCCCTGGTAAATCACATTAAAATCTAATCATCGATTATTTTCTGGATAAGTTATATGCTTAACCTCATTTCCTATTTTGCATCACAGAAATACAGTTTGTGTATGGCTACAGTGTGAGTGTATTGTGGGTTTTAGGTTGAGGGCATCACGATCCACTCTGACAGCGCCTCTGATTGAAAACCCAGAACTTTAATTTGGAGTAAAGAAGATGCTGTTTCAAGTCCAGATATTCAGAGGTGCAGTAAAACACACAACATGTGAACAGAGAAGAACTATAAGCCCTAAAACTACATAGCTAATGATGAATAACCTTTTCATCACGTTTTTGCCCCAAATCGGCTATGCTCATGTAATCTTCTCAATTTCAGAACTATGCAATGCTTGTCCAACCTTACCAGGGTTTTGCACTGTGACCTGCAAGCACTGCATGTTACTCAGCCTCTTGTTCACAAACCCATGTATTATACTAAACTACTTTGTTTTTTGAGTGCATGGCTACCCTATCAAGTGTCCCAGCGCTATCTACATCAAAACCGGCCAGAGCCAAGCTAGATCAAAATCTAAAACAGATGCGTTTTTAACAACTTCCTGAAACCTGTTTCTGATTGCTCAGGTTCAGTTCTACCGATAGGTTCTTCCATAGTCTGGGTACCAGATAAGCAAGCGACCTGCCTCCACATCTCGCCGTTTTGATTACTGTGATTGATAAAAGTCCATGAAATTGAGAGCGTAATGTGCACACATTGGGGGTCATTACAGCCCTGGCGGTCTTTGACCGCCAGGGCTGTTTTGGAGGAAGCACCGCCAACAGGCTGGCGGTGCTTCCAGGGGAATTTCCCGACACATTGGTCCCAGGGGTTTAAAGCTGCCCAGGGGATTACGAGTCCCTCTTCCGCCAGCCTTTTCATGGCAGTAAGAACCGCCATGAAAAGGCTGGCGGAAAGGGGAGTCGTGGGGCCCCTGCATGTACCCATGCCACTGGCATGGGCAGTGCAGGGGCCCCCTGCCACGGCCCCGTGGAGCTTTTCACTGTCTGGTGTGCAGACAGTGAAAAGCGCGATGGGTGCAACTGCACCCGTCGCACAGCCGCAACACCGCGGCTCCATTTGGAGCCGGCTCCCGTGTTGCAGCCGAGATCCCCGCTGGGCCGGCGGGCGGAAACCAGGTTTCCGCCCGCTGGCCCAGTGGGGATTTCATAATAGACCCCGCAGAAGTGTGGCTGCATTGGCGGCCGCCCGCCAAGGTTGTAATGAGGGCCTTTATGTTATTTGGTGCTGTGGATTGTGAGTGTTATTTTAGTGACAGCATCAAAACTGTAGACACTACCATAGATGTCTCTGGTGTTTGAAACATCAGAGGAAACCCCAGGGCACATGTGACCCTGTTCTTTTGAGGTCCCCTCCCTTTCCCCCACCCCGTGTTCCTACCAATATTAGCACAATTTTTCAGTGGGAGCCATTGCTAGAACTACAGATATGATGATGTTGTGGTGCACCCATCACCTGACATTACACTGACAATATTGATAAACCTTTACCTCTAGGCACCCATCACCTCAACGTGACAACACTCAAGCATCCAGCTTCCTAGGATTGCTCTTTGAACTGTAAATAGGCCATGCCACGGTCATACCAGCTTGATGTGACAGCCGTGTTGTGGTCAATGGGGTGTCGAGGTGAAAAGATGCCGCTGCTTGCCTTGCTCATCATTCCTGTACCAAACAAGCTCCTAAGGAGCTTTAAGGAGAGTGAAGTATGTCCATGCATTTGCCTTGCCCAGCTTGGCTTGCACGGTATTTTACTAATCCAAGCTGCAATGCTAGACCTGAAATGGTGAATTAATATGCCATAGTGTGGTTCCCTCTCCTGCTCCAATGCCGGGGTGGCTCAGTTACAGTGTCTGTCTTCCTCTCCGAGTACGCTTATTTGTTTTTCTGTCCTCTTCGCTCCCTCCCTCACGCGTTTTCCTCCCCGTGTCTCCTGCCACCGTGCCCAGGCCCCCTCCGCCCCACCTCATGATTGTGTGTCTGTCCAGTCATTGCTGGCTGGAGGGAGGGAAGCTCAGGGTTAACTCTGAAAATATTTTTCAACAAAAGCTGAACGAATGTGTGATGTTTTCAGGCTCCTGCAAGGGCAGTGGGGAGGAAAATGACAAATATCTTCTGATTAGTTTTTTTTTTTTTTTTTATAGTCTGGACCACGTCAAGCAGACGCCAAACTTGTTTTCGTTGGCATAGATATTTATTGAAAAATAGAGTACAAAGGAAAATAATTATATATTCATGTTTTAAAATCCATAGTGGCGATCCAGTGAAAACGATTCCTGGCGGAATCGGGCTTGAAGGGAGCACATCGGTAAACACAGATGCACGAGCCAAGACTGTTAAGCGCTTTCATTCCTTTGAAAGTTGTGAAATAACATCCGCCGCGGCAGCCTTTCTACCAAGTGTGGATAGACCTGGAGACAGCAGTAGCTGGCAGGAGATGATGTGCAATAAACCTTTATGATTCTGTGGCCAAAACATTTAATAGTATTTTTGAAAGCGGAAAGGGCCCTTCTGCTGTCCTAACAAGGGGCCTGAATCCAGCTCCCTTTCGTTGCCCACAGCATGACCCGCGTTTGATTATTTTAGAGGGGTACAGAGAAGAACACGCCTGAAGTGCGTGTTTCTTTTTATGCAGCGTTCAAACATCGTCAGGAATCGCACAAGTAAAGGTCCTTTTGCCTAAATCTAAGTTGTTTTCTTTTGTGTTTATTTCTTGAGCAACTTTCAGGAAACCGCCTTGGAAAGGCTAGTTTTGCCGCGGGGGCCCGACGAGGGTGGGAGTAAAGCAGATTTGTTTTTTTCCTTTCCTCTTCTTTGGCCTGGCATTCTGACGCTCTTTGAAATGAGATCGGTTTCAAGTTATGCTTTAAAAGCCTTTCCCCCCTTTCCCAAGGAGGTCCCTGTGCTCTTTAGGAGGGGAGAGCTGATAATACACAGTCTGCCTGCTGCTGGCGCCAGCCTGGCGAGCTGTTTATCTGGCTGGCTGCAGAGAGGCAATTACCTCTGCCTCACTTAAAGCCACAGCCTCCTCTTTAAACGCCTTGTTTTATGAAAAGAAGAAAAACAATTAAAGGGCTTTTTTCCTGTTTAAAGCTCTCTAGCGCATTTTACAAACAAAAGGACGATTAAAATCTGCTAGAAAAAAGTACATTTAAAAAAGCTTTAGAAGCGCTGTCTGAGGTTAGCGGCCCCAATACGCCTTTCCGCTCTGTTTTACATACTCTCGTCTCCTATTTATCAATTTAAAAAGATGGTTAGCGAAGTGTCCCATCTCGATGTTAAAGAAATCATGACAACTGTGCATGCATATACCGTAAACCTCTGCTTCAAAAATGTTTACTAGTGAGCGACCAGAGGAGGTGATGGGTAACTTAGCTGGTTAATGCAGCTGCAGTAAAGATGCGAGATAGAAGGCAGGCGCTTGTAAAGCACGGCAACTGATGGCAAAAACGCAGCGTGTGTACAACACAGCACAGGTTAGTTTCTTCATTTGAGTTTTAACGCGTCTGGGCCATCCAAGGCTACATGTAGCGCGGTTGCTTCGAGCAGTACTCGTGCGCCTGACTTTCCGGGGGACTCTCAGTCTGGGGGTCGTTACATTAGTATTCTAGGTCTAAATATTGGTCCTTTGAAGCAAGCGCGACTTGTCTCGTGTCCGCCTCATACTCAGGCTGTCTGTTTTCTCTTATGAGCTTCTCCAGCTCTCCTCAGCTAGGATCCTCCCCCTCTTGGAAAAAAACATAGTCCCGGAGCCTCGGGCTCCTCCGAGGCAGACATGCTGTCTGGGGCCTACAAAGAACTTTAAGTGGTGGCTGCAAATAGAAGGTGTTGCCCTGTCCAGCCCCAAAGGAACAAATGCAGTTCTGCATTCAAGGTCAAGCAGACAAGAAACATTCCTCTGGTATCTGCACCCCGCCCCTGCAGCCTTTTATCGAGGGATTTCAAGCTAGACTCGAGACGCCCTGGCGACGCGGCACCCCAGAGTGCTTTCGTTAGATTCGCGTGGGATTTGGTTGAACCTTGAGGGTTCGACAAGGGTTAGTGAGGTCACAAACAAGCGCCAACTTGGAGCTGTAGGATGTAAAATATCAGGCGCTGGGAGTGTGCATAAAATTGTGGCAACGGGGCCACTAAACAGCTGTGAAAGCCCTCCTTTGAGTACTTGTAGACCCGACCGTCCAGTTTATCATAATTCCAGGGAGTGCTCCCAGAGTAGGGACAAAGTCTAGGTACCTGCAGAAGCTGCAAAGTTTCCGGGCACACCAGAGTTCAAATCTCCCGAATATTTTAGGATGCCACATTAGGAAATACAAATTGCATACTTTTCTTTAAAGTTAATGAAGACCATCATTCGGCATTAGGAATTGCCTGTGACAGTTATGTTGAATTTCGGGTAGGTGCATTTTACTCGACATGTGATCATGCTAGCGCTCTAAAGTGATAACAGGGAAACATGCTTTTCGATGTAAAAACACTCAAATGTAATGTGTGCGACGTGACAACTTCCGATGCCTGACTTTAAGATGGGGAGGATTATGTAGCTGCTTTGGCTCCCTGTAACTCTTCTATAGTATAAGACGTATGTTATGTTGATTTGTTATTTGCACTGTCACCCGAAAGGTGCTGAGCAGGTGTCCGTCTAGCCAAACCTATGCCTAGTGAGACTGCTTGAAAAGCCAGGTGTTCATCTTATTGCAGAATTGAGGAAGTGAGGAAGAGCGTCTTTTGTGTAGCGGCAGGTCATTCCACGCTTTTGGAGCAATGTAGGAGAAAGTTTGGCCACTGGGTCTGTTTTTCCAAATGCATGGGATGTCTGCAAATAGGAATCTGGGCAAGCGGAGGTCCCTGGAATGTGCATTTGTGAAAGCAGATGGAGCTGTTGGGAGTTTGAATTGTGCTCGTTTGTGTATGGAGAGCCAGTGGAACTCCTAGAGGTTTGGTGTGAAGTGAGTGCGGTGTGGAAAGTCAAGTTATTCTGGCCATCTCGGTACGCTTCTTGTTGATTTCGGCATAGAGGATCTTCCTGTAGTCCAACTTGCTTGTGAAAAGGGTGTGCTTGATGCGTTTCCGGATGCTGATTGGGAGCCATTTGAAAATATTCCTCAATGTCTTCAGGGTATGGAAGCATAATGTGGTGACGGCGTTGACTTGGGCAGTCATGTCAAATTTGCTCTCAATGACGATCCCAAATTTCTTGTCATAGGCCGTGGGGTGGGTGTCCGTCCTAGCTCTGTTGGCCACCAGTTGGAGTCCGCTGGTGAGAAGCGCTCTTCACGTAGATCACAATTTCGATCTTGTTGGTGCTCAGCTTCAGAAAGTTGCTCTTCATCCAGTAAGCTATTTCAGTCAAGCAGGCATTGATCTTGATCTGGGTACTTGACGTCTTGTCCATGAGGGAGAATTAGCTGTGTA
Organism: Pleurodeles waltl; assembly: GCF_031143425.1. NCBI lineage: Eukaryota > Metazoa > Chordata > Amphibia > Caudata > Salamandridae > Pleurodeles > Pleurodeles waltl. The sequence continues at coordinate 543,330,934 of NC_090440.1, read as the reverse complement.
TCGTCCGTTTAAGAGAGGATGTTGATTTTGTGAGAGTGTATGATGTGGACTTAAGGAATTATATATGTGTTGAAGAGGGTTGGGCTGAGGGTAGATCCTTGTGGAACTCCTCAGATATGAAGACGCATGCATCTGAGGTGTACGGCACCAGTCAAGAAGGAACTGACCTATCTGAGTGCATGTTCATGGATTCACATACTTTTTGTGTACCTTCCTTGTATTCACAAAGGTGGAAATTGACCAGCTGCCTTTCTAAACCAATGTAACTAGGGACCATCTACTTAATGAGGAATGCCCTGTTTTCCAGTTTTCTGGTTGGCCCACATTTGACAACCAGATTCTGCCCTAGTAAAGGTTTTAAATACATAAGAAGACTTCTTCTCACATCCAAAATATAAATCTCTTTCCCATCTGTGGATGAGAATAATAGAATTCTGGTTGAATTACCTCCTGTTCCCTATAAAAATGGGAATTCACATTTGGAAACACATAATAAATTGTTCTTAAGACAATCCTATCTTGAAAAACTCTACAGAAACAATGTTTATTTATTAGTGTGCCAAACTCTTCAGGTCTCCTAGCAGAAATAATATCTACTAGGAAAAAAAGTTTTAACAGTGGGACATTTATAATCTGCGTCCCCTTACGGGTTGTATAGACAATTCTTTAATGATTCCAGAACGGAAATCAGATCCCATGAAGCAGATAGGCTGTTTTTTTGGTTGTTCAAGGGCCTAGCTAACATCTGGCAGATCCCTCCTAGACTATCACCCTCCGGTTTTTCCAGGCGCTCCTAATGGACATTATGGCTGCCCGGTGTACAGTCACTGTAGCTACGCGCAGCCCCACTGTAGCTCCATCCTATAAAAACTTCAGGATGTAAATAAAATCATCAGTGGTGGGATCCAAAGCTTTCCTAGCACGCAACAACTAAAAGTGCCCCAGTGTCTTAAATAATACCTAAATGATTCTTATCTTAATAACAGAAAAAGAAGAGGCGAAGGTGCTGTTGGTTATCTTCATTCCTCTGAGATCCTCAGAGCTGTCAGAGGGGACCAATTGGCGTGGGGCCATGCTGGGGCTACCAGAATGACCTGAACTTGCTCCCGTCTCACTCTGTGTAGAAATGCTCATATCAGTGGAAAAGGAGGAAAGGGCATATAGGAAATCCTAGGGTCACTTGCATGGCAGAAAATCTACTGCCCAGGCCTACTTCACCCTTCGCCCTTGAACAGAATGTTGGAACCTTGACATTTTCTGTGGAATCAAATATGTCTGGATAGTAGACCTCATTGATGCTTTAAGAGCTCAAACATTTCCGCTTGCAGTGCAATATCCAGAGAAGAGGGGGCTCTCTCTGCTAAGTTGACCTCTACTATAGTGCACACTCGCTAGTATATGAAGTGCTGAGAGAGAAATCAGCGATTGTTCATCCCACTGGAATAAGATGAGATCATCCACCAACGCACGTCCCTCTTCACCTGTTGAGTTAGTTTGATCCTTATCAACAAATTCTGTGAATTTGGAGACCAAATTGCTAGAATCCATGCCATTAGTCTGTGCAGTTGGAATTTTACCCATTGAACAAGGAAAAAAGTTGCTGCTAAATCTCATTGAACCCTTAGCCAGGATGATACCTCTTAAGCCTCTTGCACCATCAGATTTCTGATATGAGCTTGAATTCTCTTAGCTCTGCTTTCTGGCAACATTACTGTCCCACAGTCCATGCTGCAGCTTGCACCTATAATGGTAGGATCTTGTGACTGGACTAGATTGGATTTATTTCTCTTCTAATTTATAAGGAATCCATGCTTTTGAAGTAAAGAGAACTATGCGGGTATTGGAAATGACCACCTCCCTTGACGGAGCTTGGATAAGCCAATCGTCCAGGTATGGGTTCAGAAATATCCAGTGCAAATGAGAAGGAAACAAGGAAAGTCAACATCTTTGTAAAAACCCTTGGAAAGTACTTTGAACTGGAAGTGGGAGTTTCACAATGCAAAAAGCAGAAACGCTAGGTGCATCTCCCATACTGGGATGTGTAGATATGTGTCCTGCAAATCTATAGATGTAAGGAAGTTCCCTGGATTTATAATTGGCATTCTAGATTGGAGAGTCACCATACGGAAAAGAACAGTCTTGATGCAGGAGTTTGCGCATTTTAAATCCATGACAGCCTACAATGAACCTGAAGCCTTTTAAATGAAGAAGAATATTTACTAAACCTGTGTCCTTTTTTCCAGTTCTGGTACTGGAATGATGGCTCTTTTTTCCAGCAATGTTTCGATCCATGATAATAGCGCCAAAAGTTTGATATTTTCACTTGGTAACTGAGTATGGAGGATGCCAGTTTCTGGCAGCCACTCTGAGAAATCTGTAGCACAGCCATTCTTGACTACTGAAGAAGACCTATTTATCTGAAACCTCCATCTCCCAAAACCTGGAGATATTTCTGAATCCTTCCCCTAACTGGTACAGAATCAGATGCCGCATAGTTGTCAGGGTTTCTTCTTGGCTGGCCCAGTGCGCTTGGAGGCATCCTTCTTGGGTGAATATCTTTTCAGATGATACTTTATTTACCTGATCAATGAGGATTTAACTTCTTTTTTCAGGGAAGATTTGAGGAGCAAAAAAACGGAACTTTTGGGAACCTAAAGTTTCCTTGCAATGCAAGGCATACTTGCTTTCTTTGAATCCTTTAGATATCCTAGAGTCCAACTGCTCTCTAAATAGCGTGCAGCCTTGAAAAGGAATTTTCAGAAGAGCTGTGTGCTGCCTTCCATTACCTCATCCTTATGATTTTTGCATAAATTTGTGCATCCAATGCCATAGCTGCTATTCTAATGATGTCCGAGTAAATGTCCACCAACAGCCTGACCTGCTGTTCAATCGCAGACAATAATTCAGAACATTCATGATCCTCCTGGATGGCTACTGCTAACCTATCAAAGTCCTTTACTATAGATTGGGCCAAAAAAATTAAATAGGTTACTTACTTTTTACATAAGATTTTCGTCAGAAAACGCTTTCTTTAAAGAAGAGCCCAGCATCTTATCCAAAGAATCTGATGAAGAACAGACCTCTGGGTTTTTTGAGATTCTGGCATCAGGGTGGTCAGGATCGCATCAATCGTGATGTAGAATTCCCCCCCCCCTCCAACATATATAGCTTATGTAGGTTTCTTGAAACTAAAGACCAATCCGATTCTTTCAACTTCCCAATTACCATAGCCTTCATTTTCTTATGAAAAGACATGGTTATGGCAGATGCCACCCTCAGCCTGGAAAAGAGGGAATCCCTAAGTTTCTCTGATGTGGGAAAGAATTTCCAACATCTCCTCTATTTTGATATATTTGCCAGTTGATGTAGTTGGAACCTCTGTATCTGACAAAGAAGAATCTTGGTCATCAGCAGCATCAAGGGGCTTATAACCCTTCACATTCTTATTTTTGTTCTTAGGCTTCCAAGCCAAAGCTTTTACCACTGCTGCCTCAAGTTATCTCCTGGATTTCCGTAGGAGTCACAAGATCCATCATGTTGCCTTAGGGAGCAACTCAGTCCTCTGCCAGGAAAGCCTGGACGGGATAGGACCTTCCTCATCTGAGGAGGAAGAGAGGGGGTGCCTCATTTTGGCTGTTCCTTTACTTCATTCACATAGAGCCCGCTCTCCTGTAATGTGCGGTGCTCAACACGACGCCTGCTGCCCCCCAAACCAGAAAGCAGGCACCAGAGCCACTTGGACTTCCATCATGGCCTGTCCTGCTGCATCCACGCTCAGTTGCTCTGCCTCTCAGACCTGCAGGGTGATTAGGAAACTACGTTGCTGAGATTGTACTGTATCTTTCCACGGAAAACTGAATCCATGCGAACAAAGTAAAAAGGAAAATTTTATATATATATATATATATATATATATATATATATATATATATAATATGTGTTGTAAACCTTGCACTGACGATGTTCTACCTGCACAGTTAAATCTTATTTGAGGCAAAAAAACTGGAGAAGTGTTGGAGGGGAGGGGCTTTTATTCTTAAGAAAGGTTATTGCTGTTGGTATCTTGAGAGATAAGGCTGCTTCACTGGTACTGAATTCGAGGAAGGGACGTAGGGGTAATGGTAGTTTAGGTTAGGTCACAGTGGTAAAAAAGGCATTCAGCAAAAGTAGCTAGAAATGGTAGAGTTGCCACATCAGACGTTACATTTCATATTCTGGGATGGGTGGAGTTTAGGGGTGATGAGTTTTTTAGGATACAAGGATGGGTGGCGTTTAGGTGTAAAAAGGGCTTTTAAGTTTTGGGGGACAAGGGTGGGTGTACTTTTAGGTTTGATGAAAGGGATTTGGGGTGGAGTGTAGGGTAGAAAGGGCTTGGGTGGAGCTTAATGGTGAGGGATGTGTGTAGTTTAGGCATGGTGAGGATGCTTTAGGGGGCAGGGATGGATGGTGTGTTGGGTGGTGAGGGTTCAGTGAATTAGAAGCATCCAAAGTAATTGTTTGACAAAGTAAAGGTACACATCTTTAGAAATGTCCCCTGAAGTAAAGCACTGAAATAAATACCTCAAACAAAAATGTTTCTGGAAGGCAGACCTACCTTCATTACGCATTTACACCTTAAAAAATAAGCATGCCAATTCGTACTGCACATTTCCATTAAACGGTTTAGGTGAAATCATTTCTCAGTAAAGGTATTCCATGAACTTTTTCTTTTTTATATTAAATCTCATACAAACAAGCTGGCATTAGGCACCTAAGGTGAATGAATACACCCTATCTCTATGAGAGGAAATGTGGGCACCAGGTGGATTGCTAGTAATGGCACTTGTCTGTGGCTTGGACAATACGCCCCCAACCCCAGATGTGAGAATTGCACCCATGAATAAGTGAAAATACACAAAAGATGTGGCATCCAGGAGTGGGTGAGGGCACCCCAAGTAATTTCTGATCAGCCCCAGCAACACAAGAACAATATTTTGTGTAGGTGACTCCGACAATCCCGCCCCCTTCCCTCTTGCGGAGCTAGTCACATGCACAAGAGCTGGGAAAGCGTCCCTCACATTTTAAAATTAGATGGAGTTGTAGAAATCACACATGCACATTGTCATTGATGTCTGCCTCCTAATGTTACTCTGATGTTAAGTGTTGATCGTTTTTTTGTCCTTGCAGAGTCCCCACCACCTCCCTACTCCCGGTTGTCCCCTGACATGGAGCGAAAGCCACTGGGTGAGTGAAATTTTGATTTGTTCTACAGCAATGTCTTTTGCATATGATTTTGTTGTATAGAAGTCTTTTGGTGCAGTGGCGAGAATAAGGTAATGCATATGCTGTATAGTGATATAGCAAGGTCAAGAAGATAGAATAGCGGTACATTGACTACTATGTCTGAGTTCAAGAGCAGGAGCTGGGGACTTTGATGTACATAAACCCTCACTGGCTACACGAGTGGATAGGATGCAGTTATTCAGAAGTCGATCCGCTTCATACACTGTATTCCAGAGTGAGGTTTAGGGAATTACATTTTGGTAGACAGAGGCTTCCCAAGCTGAGTTCTAAAGCAGACTCTTGTTCGTCCAGCCTTAAAAAGGCAGGGCACAAATGAGATGGCCATCTCTGCCTTTTGAATACTAGTAATTGATTGTCTAAATTACATTTAAATACGAACTTAGTTTGCTTCCATTGAAGCACCACAGTAAACTAAGATATAAAACCCTTCGACTACTTTGATCTCTTCCTCTGCAAAAGGTTGTTCTTTCCTCGAGATTCTATGTTGAGGTGGTTAGGGGCAGGGGTGATGGTCCTTTTAATGTTAGCACGTTGTAAAAATGTCAAGTACATTGTATACCCTACTTTGTACCTCGTTCTCCAGCTTGTTGTACCGTTGGTGGATGCACTATTGGAGACTATTGGATTTGCCTGCAAGGTACAAGCCCTGGAACAGTGTAATCAAGTGCACAGCACAAGCCGATGCATACGTGCAGGAGGCAGACCATAGTGTGCACAAGGTGATATATTGGTGTTAAGTGCATGGAGCCAGGTCGGGATGCAAGACACACCACCTCATTTAGGGGAAACACTAAAATAGAGAACACCAGTCTGACAACCACATGCTGGCAAAACCTCGTTTTGGTTAATTTTCAAAATAGGAAAAGCCTCCTCCCTTAAAAGCTTTGAGCGCATCCATCAAAAACACCAGACAGAGATGATAACTTAAGAGAACAATACATAAAATAGGAGGAGGGGTAATGGTAACATGGAAGTGGGAAGAGGTGCTAGGGACAAGGGTGAAATTAACTTGGTTAGAGATATCTGGGTACTGATAGGGTTCGTGGTTCTGTGGAATAGGCACAAGTAGAGGCATTAGGGCATAGGTTGGATTAGAGATATTGTTGTTTATGCAGTGGCAATATGGTGGATTTAAAGGTTTGATAGTAGAGGTGGAATTAAAAATATTAGTGTAGAGCCAGAGACTGAGGTACTGTTATATAAGCTCAGGTAGAAGTTCTAGGTTGTGTGTATGTGTAGGGCTAGAGGAACTAGTATAGAGGTTCTATGGTGTAGGTACAGAACAGGAGTGAAAAAGCATAGTCAGTGGAGAATTGGAGAGTAACCAGCTACGGTATTATAAGAAGGTCGACGAGACGTTAAGAGGGTAGATGGTAAGCAGAAAAAGGGGAGAAAATGGGGTTAGAGGGTTCAGTCTGGGAATGGGAAATAAAGGTTTTGCAGTGTACATCTTTTTTTGGATTCACAAGCTGTATATTATTCCTCCACCTAGTTGTTGGGTCCGGAATCTTCTTGTTGGTCTCTCTCTTTTTTTTTTTTTTTTTGTGCTGGGCATAGTGTGTAGCTGTTTGATGCTATGTCTATCCCCCATGACACAAAACAGAGCCACCAAAGAAGAATTATGGGAAAACAATAGTTTTCCTAGGAAAACCCTCACCCACCATGGTTACCGTTAGTGGCATGCTTCATCATTGGTTCCATCTCGTTCTGTTGCGGGACGAGGCATGCTGCAACCAACAGATTACGGTGGAGCACTTTTTTGGACTATATAACCTAATTCACTGGGTTGGAAGGAAATAGGAGTGGGTGAGGGGGTCTTCAAACAGTTAAAAGTACCTACCTACCAGGGAAATCAATATTGTAATACTTGCCCTAGTGGAGGTATGATTAAAAATGAAGTAAGTGGAACCGGGATATATTATGTACCTGCCTTCCCGGTCCAGTGGCTCTGACTCCAGTATGGGCACGAGGAAAGGTGGAGCCATAGGAGAAACGGGAGACCGTGTTTCAGACAACCAAAGAGGGTGAGGGCACTGTCCTGGACCACGCATATACCCAGTTCCCTACCCTTACAGCTTACAGCCCCCTTCCACCGAATCCATACCACCACCACCCCAAGTATGCACATCTCAGTTTGAACACTGGGAATCTCAAGGTGGCCCTTATATACACTATTGCCTTCCTTTTTTAGAGTTGGGTAAGGGACGCCCAAGGGGGCAAGACAAAAAGGCAGCCCCAAGTTCAATGGGCTTCTGCCCAGGAACAACTGGGTATGACGACAAGGAGTATGACAAAAGAGACCTCACTGGGTCACAACAATCAAGCGGGTCCCAGCAGCCAACTAGTTTAGTAGTGAATCTCAGTGAGTAACGGCTGACAAACAATCAAACGCAAATTTTGGAAAAGGGTCTGGGTTTTGTACCCACAGCCCCTTTGGACAAATTTAAGCTCAGCTGTGTGATAAACAAGTTTGTGAGGAAGATCAAACTAAGAGCTTTTGTTAGGGAAAACCCATTAATATTGAGACTCTGGAGGACACAGGTCTGAGAAACAAATCCACATTTACTCCTCGCAGTAATCAGTCCCAGTGGAGATACTGGCTCTTGAGAAAGTAATTCTAAAGGATATAGGAGAAATCAACCCAAGTACTTTGAGGTTGTTTCACAACACCACGAGGGAGGAAAAGGCAGCCATAAAAGAACTTTTAAAGAATCCAAACATAGTCATACTACCAGTGGACAAAGATGAGGCCATTGTGATCCAAACCACAAGAGCATACCACAGTAAATGCCTTAGAGTGCTAGGTGATGAACATAATTATGACAAACTAATGGAAGATCTACTAAGTTCTTGAGTACCCAACTCAGTAGCATAGTAGAGGAAGCTTTGGCAGAAAGACATAGGGCCTCATTATGAGTCTGGCGGTCTTCAGATTGCCAGACCCATGGTGGCGGTCGGACCGCCGTGGTCGTGGCGGCCCGACCACCACATTATGAAGGTCCGACCGCCGACACCGCCAGGCTGCTCTTGGCATGGGCAGTGCAGGCACCCCCATGCACAGCCCCGTCACGGATTCCACTGCCTGAATTGCGGACAGTGGAATGCATGACAGGTGCTGCTGCAACCGCCGCACCGCCATATTGGAGCGAGTGTCAATATTAAGTCCCTGTTCACTGCAGGGCCGGCATGTGGAAACAGTGTTTATGCCCGTCGGCCATGCAGTGAACTCTCAATAGGGCTGGCGGTGTTCAGGCAGCCTGATGGAGGAAGGAACGAGTTTGGCGTGGGCCGCCTCTGCCACCTGCCAAACTTGTAATGAGGCCTATAGTCTTTGATCCAACCACAGACCACCTAGTAGGGCTGAACGTTGAGAGCCTGTATACTAGACGTCCACATGCAGATACTTTAAGAATAATTGAAAATGTCCTCTTTGAGGTAGAATGGGAGTATCGAACACCACATAATTTGGTGATGGAATGCTGTAATTTGGCTGTGACAATTTTTTTTTTCGCGTTTGAGGGAACTCTTTACATACAGAAACACTGGACCCACTTGGAAAGCACTTTTGCGCCGAGCATAGCTGGTCTCTGGCCATCACCTAGAAGCACAAAAAATCCTAAGTCCCCACAAACCCTATAGACATCACATCAAACTGTGGAAGATATATTGATGACAAATTGGCCATTTGGGAGGGGAGTGAAGCTACGACTGTGTGTTTTCTTGGGGGGGTTGAACAGACAAGATGAGTTTCTGAAGTTTACCATCACAATAAGCAAAAAAACGTTTTTTTCTGGATTTGAACATTATAACTGAGCAAGGAGCTTTAAGGACCACTACTCATGAGAAACCCGCAGCTAAGAACTGCTTACTCTTGTATGATAGTTTCCACCCCCATCATCTCAGAGAGAATCTCCATTTTGGGCAGTTCCTCAGATTAAGAAGAAATTGTTCGGAGATTGAAGACTACAAGGAGCAGGCAAACGCTTAGCATCCAAAGTGAAGGCAGGAACTACCCACCCCAGATGATAAACCAAGCTATGAAACGGGACATAATAAGAACAGGGGAAGCCTATTAGAAACTCCCTCCCTCTAAAAAAAAAAAAAAAAAAAAAAGGGAAGGAAGGATAGACCAATATGCATAACAACGTTCAACATAGCTTCTAATTGAGTAATCAAGATTGTCAACAAACACTGGTGCATTCTCAACAGTGAGCCACTTCATATTCCTAAGCCAATGTTCTCACACAGACATGGACAGAACTTGTAATGGGTACATACATGCCCCAGTAAAACAAGGGTAGACGGGACAGACAGACATAACCCATTACCCTCGTTAGTAGGCCATTAACTCTATAGGGGCTGTAGTGTTTGCCACCACACGAGTCACCAAAACCATAATTTTCAATGATAACATGATGTGGGACCTAACAGAGTTCACAAACTGTAACGAGCAACGAGTGGTATGCCTGATAACATGTCCCTGCAACTTACACTATGTGGGAATGACCACCTGCAAAATCAGAACCATAATTGTTTAACACTGCAGCAACCTTAGATGCAGGTGAGCTACCATTAAGATGTCAACTCACTACAAAGACACAGGTCATACAGTACAGGACTTCCAATGGGCTATTCTAGAACATCTAAAAGACTCGACCATCTGTGAATTCAGACTTTTTGAAAAGGAATAACGATGGGTTTTCAAATTGGGAACACAGGTTAAAGGACTAAACGAGAATGTCCCGTGGGGCCAGCTGACTCCATAACGGCCTCACCCACAGTGTAAATCCTGTACCCTATTGACTACATATAACTGACAATAGGGGCTGCCAAATGGTGTCTAGAATCTGTTGCACCTTTTATTAGGTTTGGCCATATCCGCTTTAGTATGAAATGCAATGGGGATAAAGTTGTAATACAACTCACCCTGATATAAACAATATCTTATTGGGGGCCTGTAGAAAGTAACCCCAAGTTTGGTATTTTAGTAACCAAAACACCTTAGCGACCAACTAGTATTTGTGCCAGTTTTGACCCTTGAGCCATTGCAGTCGCTGAGGGACCTCGGACTGTCAAGCGAGAAAGAGGACACTGTTGAAAAGATAGAAGTGGCGCAGGTGGAAGGCGCCAACACCGAAGTAGAGGAGGTTGATGAAACCAAGACTAAGCAATCAACAAAGAAGCCCTAGAAGGGGAAACTTCGAAAGCAGAGCTAGGTAATGTTGAGAAAGAAAACACTCTAGGGCTGTACGGAAGCCTTCGGACTCGAAGACGCATAAGAATTCCTCAGCAACAAAGCATTCTGCAATCAATGTGAAGCCAAGAGCAAAACAACACCACAGGCCCAGAGAGGGAGACACCAGTGACGATCGCCCCACTGAGAAACCTTTGATGTCAAAAGGTGACCCGAGAGGAAGAAGGAGCCAAAAACTTGTCAGGCATGCTGGATTTGAAGAAAAGGTTGCCAAAGAACATCAACGAAGAACAAACCCTCTAAATCGAGAGCAACAAAATATGGCTTGAGACAGAAATAGCAGCAATAATACAGAAAAAGTATGATTTGGATGCTGAAATGAGAGAATACATAATTACCTTTCAACCTACAGGGGAGGAAGAAGTACATGGTGAGCTCACACCAATAGCAACCCCCGAGCCATAAGAAGAGGAACTAGAGTTGCTCCTCTATGAGGAAGAGGACACGGAGGACCAAAGGATCTTCCAGGATGATGAACAGTGGAAGGACCTTGAGGAGTACTTCACAGAAGATGTGGTCGACAGATACCCCTCAAGATCATCACTGCCTTACAACATAGCAATGTACAATGCAGTTGTAAAGAGAGAAGCAGACTAGCGGGTGTACAGCGGCAGGAGGAGAGAACACAGGCATGTTTGCTCCTAGAGACACTCATACCACCCCAGAGCAAGAACCAGTTTTCCACAAGGTGCCAAGCATCCTGGATCAGGGAAGAGCAGCTTCAAGGGACTCACTTCATGCAAGGCGGCAACACCAATAATTGAGAACAAATATAAAAACTCAGCAAAAGAATCTATGTACTTTAGGGGTATAGAAATGGCAAATTTCATCATTGAGGCCACTGCAAGGAAGAGGGACAATGTGGCAAACTCCACAGGCCCCTCCTCCCGAGAAGGAGAGCAAGAGGGTGGAGAGGGTAGGCCTAAAGGTTGAGAGAGGGTCTGCTACACAGTGGAGGATCGTGAAATCAAACTCATTCCTCATTATGCACACAGTCACTGGGAAGAGGTCTGAGAACTTTTAAAACACCTCTCAGAGAAATTCTAGAAACTGGGAACCGCACTGGTATAAGGGGGGAAGATAATAGCAAACACTTGCTTAAAATCTGCCTTGGATGCACTGGACATGGTCATCAGGCATATGGTCACAGGAACATCCATGAAAAGATATGCCTGGATGCGGGTGTCTGGATTCCAAAATGAGGTTCAGGTGAACATCAAAAATACACCCTTCACAGGAGAGAACCTGTTTGGTATGGCTGTAGATGGCAGTGCAGTAGATAAACAAGCATTTGCAATGCAATGGGTCTCGCATTTCCTCGAGTTAGAGCTATTAGCGTTGCAAACTTCTAACCAGACTTTTCTTGCCACATAAATTGAAAATGAAAAGTAATACAGTTTCACATAAGCGAGCCGATTCAAAGCGCCACGCCATGAGCTTGAAGGAGACACACAAAAGGAAAAAGAAGTTCGCTCGCAGTTCAACTTATCGGCAAAAGTGCAATTAGCCATGTAACCGGGTCGATGCCCAAGGCGTTAACCAAATTGCCCCAAAGAGGGACAAACATAAAGCATTTACCAATCATAACAAAGGATTTTTCAACGGCAAGCCCATTAACGAGCAATAGTGATGGGCGTGGCTAAAAGCGCAAATAGATAACAACACGTTGCTATGCTCGACCTAAAAAGGGCAATGACATAACATAGACCACAGGGGTGGACCAGTTTTGGGGTCAACCCAGAAGAGGAACAAACCCAACAAAAAGGCCCACTGGCCAAGGAGGCTTTCAAAGCACAACAACTTAGCCATCTTATCAGCAGACAGCCCTGCAACAAGTGGCAGTTCCAACTGATGCAGTGGAATGCTTTTCAAGGCAGAGCCAGGGAAAGGTGGCAACTTTCTAGAGGAGCAAGCTCCTACAACAAGTGACTTCATTGACCACATGCTCCACCAAATAACACCAGTCAGGGCAGCGGGGAAAGGGCAGAATAAAGACCTACCTGCACAAATGCAGGAGGGTCATCTCAAACAAATGGATACTCAATATCATCCAAAACATTTACTGCATAGAACTCATAAGGAGACCAGCGGAGGCCAGATCAAAGACAAAATCACACACAGAAGAAGAAATGCAATGAGAAGTATAGGAACAGCTAGAAAAGAAAGCAGTAGAGAGAGTGCCCATATCAGAAATCAATCAAGGAAAATACTCAACATGCTTCCTCGTCCCAAACCCAGACAAGTCCCTAAGACTGATCCCGGACATCCACTTTCTAAACAAGTTCATATATAAGCAAAAAGTTTAAATGACTGCACTTCCAGAGGTCATCCCTTGACTCTTGAGAAAAGGACTACATGATAACCATAGACGTAAAGGATGCCTCATAACACATTCGTACGAACCCCAAACGCAAGAAATACCTATAGTTCATTGTCAACAAAACCACTGCCAATTCAGGGTGCTCCCCTTCAGAATCAAGTCAGCATCCAGGGTGCTCAAAAAGAGCCTAGCAGCAGTGGTGGCTGACCTGAGGAGAAAGGGAATACATGTTCATCTATACTTAGATGACTATCTAATAAAAGCCAGCTCGTACTCAGTACAAAAAGAACACCAGGAAAGTCATGAACACACTCCACAGATAATGCTTCACACTAAACCTACATAAGTTTTCAAAGAAGCCGGAAAGAAAAAAGATTTTCTTAGGAGCAAGAGCCTTCCCTCGCCCTCTAGAGGATTCAAGCAATTACAGGGGTTATGCTGTGGGGCACATTGTGGGCATAATGACCTCATGCGTCTCACTAAGCCCACATGCAAGACTACACATGAGACAATTACAAGAATGAATCCAGAACAATGGTCAGAGGCAATGGGAAGTTGGGAGGAGCTTGTGGTTGTAACACAAAGAGTGCAGTAGGAGAGGCTATGGTGGAACATGGAAAACATAACAGAGGACAGACATTTCACACAACCAACTCCAGCAGTGTTCATTTCCCTTGGATGGTCCCTCACAGGGTGTGGAGTGCACATGGAGTAACTAAAGATCAGAGGGCTATGTAAGGTGGAGAAAGCGACCCAGCACATAAATGTCCAGGAGCTAAGGACTGTCTTTCTGGCTCTAAAGGCCTTCCAGACACAGGTAAATGGAAGGACAGTGCTAATCCAGATGGACAACACAACCACAATGTTCTACCTGAATAAATAGGGAGGAACAAGGTCGCACACGCTGTTCAGACTTGCCCAAGAGGTCCTGGGATGGGCCAGACAGAGAGAAATAATCCTAATAATTCTACACCTGCCAGGTGTATAAAACAGAGAAGCAAACAGGCTAAGTAGACAAGCATCCGTCAAACTAGCATATGCCTTGCTGAAGATACACCTGGCGGCAACAGTAGCCTATACAAGGAGACACATAGGAAGAAGTCTCTCCCCATCAACACTTATCAGAAGGTTTTCTAGAGGGAGCAAAGAAAATAACTCCACCCAGGTGAACACCGATGCCAGTGTGGAACCTCAGTTTGGTATTGGCACAGTTTACGAAGGCACCTTTTGAACCGCTATAAAAGGCGGAGCTAGGGTTTCTAAACTTAAAGACTGCCTTCCTAGTTGCAATTCATGTCATTAACCCTATCTTAAATATTCAAGAACAGGGTACTCATGCAAACTAGCCCTCCCTCCCCCACCCAAAGTCATATCACAATTCCACTAAACCAAACCATTCAGCTGTTGGCCTTTTTCCAACAAACAAAGCTGCAAGCTGAGAGCGCTCTGCATATTCTAGACGTGCACAGGGTCATGATGTATTATTTGGAAAGGACAAAGGAGATCAGAAAGGATAACAATTTCTTTATACCCTTTGCAGATTCAAGGAAGGGCTCACTGGTGCCAAAGGGCACCATTGCAAGGCGGATAGGACAAACAATCCAGATATCCTACAGAACAGCAAATGTGGGGCTGGAAACAAAGCCCAGAGCCCACTCCACAAGGAGAATGGAGCGACCCTGGCCTTCATAGCAAAGATGCCTTTAAATTGAATATGTATGGCGGCCACATGATCATCAAACACTATTAAGTGGATATACAAGTGAGCAAGGAGTCAGAAGTGGGCCAAAGAGTACTGAAACATCTATTCACAAGCTCAAACTAATTTCTGACACCACTACAAGGAGTGACCAGAGATGTTGCTGAAAAATCAATGCATAGCATGTGAATCCAGAGAAGGAATCATGCTGCAAAGTGAAATGGTTACTTAACAGTAGTATTAGTTTTGCAGTGTCTTCTGGATTCACATGCGACCCTCCACCTCTCCAATAGAATAAATGAGGTTACATAACACTAAGAGACGGGAAGCCAGCTAACACAGGAAGTCGCTAATGGGGGTAAAAAAATCTGAAGATGCCAACTAAAACAGGGGCTTTGGGGGTGCATATCTGATGTCCTAGGAGGATTACATAGCACCCAATGGCTACAGACAGTGGTGCAACAATGCCCCCCCCCCCATCTGCACTGTGCATGCGTGGCAGGGTCCTGGTCTGAGAGCTTCTGGCGCTATCCGGAGCATGGGGGCCCCCTCCTTATATTTTGCAGAGGGCCCCCTCAAGTTTTGTTATTCCACTGGCTACAGATGATGCCAGTAATAAAAAACAAGCATTTGCAATGCAATGGGTCTCACGTTTGCGCGAGTGATTAGCGATGTAAATTACTAACTGAACTTTTCTTGCCACACAAACTGAAAATAAAAAGTAAAACAGTTGACATAAGTGAGCCGATTCAAAGCGCTGCTGTGAGCCTAAAGGAGACACAGAAACGAAATGAAGTTTGCTCGCAGTCAAAGTTATCGGCAAACATGCAATTATCTATGTAACAGGGTCGGTCCCCAAGACGGCAACAAAACCGCCCTTAGGAGGGACAAACCTAATGCATTTACCAAGGATTTTTTTTTTTTTAAAGGCAAGCCCACGAACGAGTGATAGTGATGGGCGTGTGGTGGATGTGGTTAAAAGCCCAGATACATACCAACACATCAGAAAAGCAGCGCTTGCGCGCTGCTATGGTCAACCTAAAAATGAAGGTGGACTAACAAGAAGATTTTCGACCCAACCACTAGATGGCAGAATAATGCACAGCATGTGAATCCAGCAAACCCTTCCAGCTACAAATCTGTTCCTACTGGTAAAGAACCATTTTGATGTACTTTATCCTGATTTAAAAATATAAATATGAATCAAGGGCATTCTCTATGATAGATTTGGAGTCTTGGGAAAGGTGATCATTTGGAAAAGTTTAAGGTGCAAACTGAGTATGTAGCACTGCTGGAAGTATGGAAATCTGACACTGATGGACAACGTCGGGAGCCACCACTGGCAGGCTTGGTGATAAGCCAACACTTTTGGGAAGTATGAGGTGCTGGCATTGGTGGGCAATGTGAAACTGATGGAGAATGTGTGGCTCAGGCACTGCTGAGCAAGATAAAGCTGGCAGCAATAGATAGTGTAACCAGTGCAAATTAGCAGGCAGAGTGAGAAGCTAGCACTGGTGAGCAGAGTGAGTAAACCTAGGAGGATGGTTCAGATCAGACACTGGTGGGCATTGTAAAGTGCTGCCATCGGGTCATTGGAAGTTCAATGGGGCGATATTGGTGTGTACCACGAGGATCTGGCACTGGTGTGTAATGAGAACATCTAGTGGTGTTGGGCAGTGAGAAGAGCGAGTACTAGTGAGGAGGATAAAAAGCTAGCAGGGCTGGGAGGTGTAAGGAGCTGACATTTGTTAGTGTTAGCAGGAGGCAAACATCTTAACGTCTACAACTGCAGTTAGCTTGTACACTGTTGATGGTTTGGTGCAGAAATGCCAGAGCGAAGTGTTTCATTGTTTCTCATTGGCATTATTTCACGTCATAAGCTTTTATCGTACACCTTTCTAACTGATGTGAGCTGGGATATGCTTGATAACCAGTAGGAATAACCTTTGATATGGTAAGCATCCCCTAACTTATTCCAATGTACTGTGACCTATTTTCTTGTTGAAGCCAATGCAACTGTCTCCTGCTAGTGATGCCAACCCTGCATTAAGCCTCACTGTTAAATGTGGAGTCCAATTGCATCTGGGTGAACCTATGTAGAGCCTCCATGTTACTAGTACTGTGGGTGTGGACTCTTTGGAAGCAGCTCTATTAAGTCTTTTTGGGAACCCTGTTTCTAAATGATCCCACATTCTGAGTGCACATGCCGGTTTGCAAACTGCGTCCATGATTGCTACCTTCTTCTGCGTACCTGAGCATCTTGAAAAGAGAGTCTGCAGTATCAGCATGCACGGATATGGGTGATACTGGGGAGCAAGTCTATTGACAGGCTGGTTTGGTGTGTAAAGAACAGTGCGGTAAAAGCAACATTGGCATATCGGTGTCCTCCGCCCCCCCCTCTTCTCCCTCCCTCTCCTCAGCGCCTTGAGACTCTCACGGGTGAGTAGTGTGCTTTACAAATTCCTGATTGATTGGGGGAAATACAGCAGGGAAGGAACTGGATTGTATTGGCCTGTGAAAAGCAAGTCTGCTTTGGCATAGTAGAAGGACCACATCAGTGCACAAGGAGCCGGGCCTTATTTTTGTGATGGGAAACGGGTCCCATTGGCATTGAAAGGACCAGATCGTGTTTGAGTCCAAGGACATTCCGCTGTTCAAAGAACAATGCCACATTAGTCTGAGGAAGCTGAAAAGTATTGTGCACATGAGGAACTCAATGTCCCACATCATCTTACCAAATAAGGAATAACAAATTGACAAAGCCTAAACCCCGGAGTCTAACACCATACCAGTTATCATTGACGGTGCTTGTTTCTACAGTGCTACGGACAATGCCTGACATACGAGACCTTTTGATTTTTACTAAAATGTTAGATATATAATTTTCAGCCCAACCGGTTTCCTCATCCATTGGTTTATTTTTTAACCAATCACATGTTTCTTCTGCCCACTAAAGCACATTGTTTGGGGAAATGGGTGATCCCTCTTCAGCCACTGTTTAACTTCACTGTTAGTGACAGCATTTTGCTCTTTCACAAGGAGCACAAGTTCCTTTCAGGTCCAGGAACTGCTGTGGCAAAGTGTGCTCTGTGAGCCAACAAATAAATTTCTCTTTTAGCCAATGTTTGTTTATATTGACACAGGCCTGGCAGTTCATCAAACAAAAAAAAGTTTTTCGAAACCCAAGATCACACAGAACAAGCATTGACAAAGCCATAAGGCTGGCAGCCAACACCAGATCTATTGCCAATTCTTGTTCCTTTTCCATTGAACTCCAAATCAAGTTCCGGATTGAGTGATGCTAGAGAAGGTTGTCAAATGGAAGTGGGGAGGGATCTTGTGCTCGTGCTGCATAATGTCGTAACGATCCCTATTAACGAAAAACTAAAAGGAAATCATTTTTAGAACAACTGGCCAGTGGACTTGTTAACACCAAAAATGTGTGGCTTTTTGCAACAACAAAAAAATCAGCTTTTTTTAGGGCGAGGTACTAAGGGGAGGGCAGCCCCTCCGAATCGCGCCTGAGCCCATAATTAGAGGTGTGTAGGTTTGGGGGTAGCAGACTTGTTAAAACAAGGTGTGCTGGGCAGGGAGGCAAGAGGAAGGAAGGAAGGCTCACGATAAACAACCTGAAGAATTTTAATCATGGCAATTAAAGTTTAGTAGCTGAATTGTTTGCAAGCTGTTACTGTAACCAAGCCCGCAGCAGCGCCAAGTTCTAACCTGCTGCTCCAGGATAATACGCCCACTTGTGTTCCCTCCTTCGCTCAGCTTCTGTTCCCTCTGGAAAAGGTTTCTAGTTAAATGAAGTATTAATCGTGTCGGTCACTATTAACAGTATCAATTGAAACATGGCTGATCAAATGGACCCTTTGGAGCAATGTAATTCATGTTAATCTGATATTGCTGCATTGAAGTCCGCGTGGTTCAGGCCTCGGTATGAGGTCGGTACCAAGTGCGGAATTGGGGGCACAAACCGATTGTGTCCCCGTTTTACGCTTGTTGATGGTTTATGCAAATTGCTCTTCCTTCCGTTTTCCCCCCTTATTCAAATACCTCCTGGGAGGAATTTAGTTGGCCAAGGAGTGATAAAAGGGTAATACCCCAGGGTGAAACCAGTGACAAAGATCATTACTGCATGATATTCCCCATTGCACAGAGGAAACGCTCTTAATTGGATTTTAAAAACAGACTGATACTACACTGTGGTGTGATTTCCCGTGGGCGCTTTGTGTCATTGGCTGTGATTTTTGTGTGTGTCTTTTTTTTTTTTTTTTTCTTCCTGCTGGCATTTAAAATTATGTCGCTTTTTTTTCTTTGTGGGGGCTGTTGCTGCCTTGTGCGAGGACTCCTCAGACATTGAAAGTAGCTACAGATTAACGTCCAGAGGCAAAACCATGCGGGGGCCTTTTGAGTGCCCCCCCAGTCTGATTCTTACCCAGCCTCGCCCTACTGGCGCTTTCTGTTGACGCAGTCCCATCACAGTGATGTGATTGGATGAAGCCTTCATTCAGCGGTCCAAAAGGGATGTAATGGTGTTTTCTGTCAAAACAATTTACCATGTAACAAAGTCATCTGAGTGACCGGCCGCGGCCATCAAGACGCGCGAGCACCCAGTGTCCGAGAGCTGCGTTGTCTGTCCTGCTAGAGATTTGAATGCTCAAGGCTTCTTGTGACTCTTTCTGCCATGTGAGCTCCGTACCATTCCCACAGTGCTGCCGTCCGCACCCTCTTTGCTGTCAGAGATCTGTATGTTTTCCTTTGAACCATCTGAGCTCTGTGCAGTTTCATCTGTCTCTCTGGGACCCTCCCTGTGCCATCAGATGTCTTCCTCATTGACTGTCTGCATAGTGAACTTCCGGATGACCCCCTTCCTTTCGCAGCCCCAGAACTGTCCCATCTAAACAGATGGGGCCCCGCAGTTAACAAGTGACGTTGTAAAAGTTATTTGTTTTTTTCGTGAATCCAGTGTTCTACCTGAATCGTTGATTGAGGACTGATAGCGGACCTTCGTGCACATTGGTTTTGGTAACGTTTTTGTAAGATCAGTTCTTTAATGCACATTTTTTCTATAAGATCAGTTCTTTAATGCACATTTTTTCTATCAGGGGTTCGGCTTGACTCACATTACAGAAACGCTGTCGATCATTTACAAAGTACAGGGACGAAGGAGTAAGATTGGTTAAAGTAGAGGGAGATTTGAAGATGAAAGACCCTATAAATGTCCCCTTGACTCGTTAGTAGATGACACTGGAAAGTATAAATATGAAATGATATCAAATATTGCCGCTGTGTCATCTGAGTGTTATATATTTTTCCTTGTGCCACTGGACCTTGTACCGTCAAATTTGTAACTTCTAGTGCTAGGTGTGTGTTGGAGAAGACTGATCAATTTTGCTAGGGATGGAAAATGTTGCTTTGTTTTTTGATGGTGCTGAATAATATCCGTAATTGGTAAAACAGGTTAGCATCGCAGTTTGTATTCGTGTATGTCCTTGTTCGGCACTTTGCTATTATTTAATTAATTTTCATCACTATATGTTGACACTGAATGACTTCGGGCCTGATTTAGATATTGGCGGACGGGTTACTCTGTCACAACGGTGAACGATAACCTGTCCGCTGAACTATAAATCACTTTGTGCCCTATGGGATTTAGGTTTCAGTGTGCAGGATATCTGTCACCGTTGTGATGCAAATGTCTAAATCAGGCCCTTAGTGTTTGGTACATTTCTGGTAACATCTATAACATCTATTTCTCGGATTCAAAGACAGATGTGGAAAATCCTCTAAGAAGCTCAGTGCCAATGATAGTCCTTAATTGCGGTAGACCGAACTTGGGTGCAACTTCATGCTTACCTTTGATGGAGGGCTTGTTAGATATACCAACCAGGTTTGTCCTGATGAAATATTTTACACTCTGACTTTAGTCCTTTAAGGCACAATCTAATACAGTGCCTCCAGCAACCCAGGGGAGGAACTGGGTGTCAGGCAGAGGCCAAAGAGCAGGCTCCAGTCCAGGTTCAGTTGCCTGAGTACAAGAGGGAGAGCAGGTTCAATCCTTTAGGCTCTTCTCAGGTCGCAGACAACAGTTTAGGTCTCTTCTGTTTTTTCACAGGTCCAAGAGTGACATGAAGTAGGTGCTTGTAAATGCCGGATGTATGCCTGGCACAAGCCAGTGGGTGGGAATGACTCCTGGCCGCTCCCTAGCCAATGGGGTACAGGTTCCCAGGGCCAGCCCTACTCACTTGGGGCATTTTCAAACTGGAGGACATCTTCTTCCATACTAAAATTGGGTCTTGAGGGCAGTGTGTGTGTGTGTGTGTGTGTGTGTGTGTGTGTGTGTATGTAGTGTATCGTTGATAGTCCCAGTGTCTCCCCACATCTAACAATAACATTCAGTTTTAGTCCGTCCCTGTATCTCGCCCCAACTCGGAAACCAGAGTGTAATGGAACAAAAGCCAAGTTCATCAACAACTACAGGAGGGAAACAAGATGCCAAAACAAATCTTGTGTATCCACTGTCTGAAGTGTACCCCAAATGTCATGTGAAACACCCCAGCAGACCATCCAGCTGATCTTGACCCTCCAGCAGGATATGACATAATGTCAACAAGAAGCTCACTGTGATGGGTGCCAGTCTGGCTGGGGTTCAAAGGAAGGGCACAGGTCTGGGTATTAGCTACATTTGCTTGTGGGCCTCTGTGAAGTTAATCAAGTCCTTGGGCACAGCTCACAGGCCATCCTGTCAAGGGCACAGCAACACCTCCCTACACCCAAGGCTTTTTGTACCTGTTGTGGTAGCGAGTTCACACCTCATTCACACCCATTGAAATGCTAATTAGTGGCTGGCACAAAGGGAAAGAGCAAAATGCGTATTTAGCACACAGGGAGTCAGACAGGGCAACTGTGACTTTCTGAAAGTCACCTTTTCAAAGTACTTATTACAAATCCAACTTCATTAGTGAATTGGGCTGGTAATAAATATTTTAAAAGATCCAAAAATTACATTTGATTTTGTTTTCTTGTCTGAGATAACATTAATAAAACTTAATATTGTATCCCAATGCTTTCCTTTGAATAGAACAGCCTGCTACAGGGAAAATAGTTTTTAGGGACTTTTTCACTGTAAGGACATGTTTAACATTAAACCTTTACATGCACTACTTTTAAATTCCATGCGCCTTATGGCAGTAACGCCTACTTACCAGTGACTTTTTTAATATTTAAAAGGAAGGTTTAGACCTGACCAAAGGAGTAATTTTGAGAGGTTATAGTTTTACAACTGAACAGCCAGGCTGCAATGGGAGCCCTGGGGACATGCTTTACAGCACCACTAGAGTGGATGGCACAATGAGTGCTGCAGTCTAGTGGTAGCATTTAAATTATAGACACTGGTTACATACACTTGGTACCACATACTAGGGATTGATGAGTAAATTAAATGTGCCAATCTGAAGCATACAAGACTTTATCATTTTGAAAGTTGGAGCACAAACACTTTACTTCTGGTTAACAGGGGTAAAGTGGACAGTTCTAAACAAAAAAGCCCCAAAAAATAAAATCCTGGGTAACCATACACAAAGGGTAAATTTCAACACTTCGATAAAGCATTTAAAAATATTTGCCTTGGTAGTAGGAAGCATTTATAGACCGGGAATGAGGATATATTTACCACATAGTAGTGAATAATGTAAGCTCAGACCTCTGGGTGCAGGGTCTACATAAAATACATGACCATATTATGAACGGTAGTGGTGCAGATATAAGGACATATACACTTGTAGTCTGCAACAATGCACAATCGGCAAAGCAGTAAGTTACGTAGCAATTATACATTATTAGCAAGGGTAGTTTAACACTATGGTGGTTATTACAACTTTGGAGGAGGTGTTAATCCGTCCCAAAAGTGACGGTAAAGTGACGGATATACCACCAGCCGTATTACGAGTCCATTATATCCTATGGAACTCGTAATACGGCTGGTGGTATATCCGTCACTTTACCGTCACTTTTGGGACGGATTAACACCTCCTCCAAAGTTGTAATAACCCCCTATGTATTTTACAAATTGAAGGCAGGTCTAATAAATGGACATTTAACTTGGATTTGATGATTAGAGATGATTGAGAAAGTATTAGATGGAAGGTCAAGGCATTCCTGATATTGGATACATTTGTAGAAAGGATGTGTTTGTAGACTAGACAGCAGGGATGAGTCACATAGTGGCCCCTAATGGTTAAGCCAATTGAAGCAGGTACTTGTGTCCTTTCTCTCTACCCCTACATCTGCGTTAGAGTTAACCGTAACCTCTAGTTTGCCAGTAAGTGGTGCCAGGGTTTGGTTACAGCAACTCAAATTGGTGATTCAAAGATCTGAATTAAAAGTGCTTTTATGGGGTTTTGCCTGATCAGAACATTTTGGTCTGTCATTTGCAGACTGCTAACTGATATACAATTCAGAGCCATTTTGACATGTTATATAGCTTCAATTAGTGTTATCCCACATATTATATTCCCATGGGGGTTCCAATCCCTTCGGAGCACTTTTGGGCAAGTGCGACTATTCTTTTGAGTCCTATCATAATTAAACATTGACTGCCCCTGCGGTAGCTCTTAATATCATCTCACCTGGGTGACCCTGGTAGTACAACTGGTTTAACTTTTGTGGTCCCCTGTGTGTCTCCAAGGCTCCAGAATGTCTGACGGCCCTCCTATATATTTGAAGTTTAGTTTATAAGTATACCCTTTCTTGGACAACTGATGTTTTATTTAATGAGTGACACACATAAAACTCCAATCCTTTCTGAGGAACTGATAAAAGTCTGAGTATCACCTCTCAGGTTCTGAAGCTTGTGGAGACACACTTCAGTACAGTTGTTGGGCCAGTTATCATAGAGATTAGAGTGATGCAGCCCAAGCTTATACTATCAATCTGTAACAAATGTTAGCAAATGCTAGCTTACCAATACTTCTGTTCCTTGACATCACAACATGTTTTTGCATATATATTTTCTAGGACTGTAGACATGCATCCTGATCACTCATCTGCCTTTTTGTGATGAGGATGTGGGAGTTTTAGACCTCAGTCCTTGTTCAGTAGTCCTCGTGTCAGTAGTGGTTGGTGTAATCTGTGGCCAGTTGAGTGTTGCTCTTGAGTCAGTTTCCTGTGACAGACGCCAGAACATGAGATTAGGATCCATTGTGGTACCTGGGTGAGGCAGTGAAGGATGAGCAGGCACTAGGTTTGAATCAAAAAGGACACTTCATAGTTTGAGAGTACTTTCGATCCTACCTCTATCAGCTGCATTGCTGCAGCAATACAGTTAATGGCATAACTGCGGAGTTTGTGGGTCCTCCTCTCTGGCTGCCTTTAATATTTTTCTCAACTCCCAAACTGCTGTTCCAAGTACTTGGGATCTTTAATATAGTGAAAGATATATTTCCTTTGCATCTTCAGGGGATCTTGTGTGTGTATGCAACACCGCAATTCTGTTTTGCTTCTTTTGGTAGAGATCTGTGTGGATCGCTCCTATGGAGTGCTGCAGCCCCTTACTGGCCACAGACGTGGGGTTTCCTTTGTGTATTCTTTCAGCCTAATAATCCAGTTAAGGATCTACAGTGCCTTCCCTTTACTTACAGTTCCTTCAGGAAATTGAGTCCAAGGGTACTTCCACTTGTTGAGGATATTAACTGAAGGGAGCAGTTGTCTGGAGAATGACCAGTATTTGGCAGGGAGGCCTTTCATGTTACAGCTGAGTTGGACTGGCAGCAATCGAATGGGAATTGTGAATGGGAAGATTTTCCCTTGTCTAGTATCCATTCTTTGCAGTTTCCTTAGGGCTGCTTTTGTATTGGTTTCTTCTGAGCTTCACTCTTATTCCAATGTGTCTTTAGGAGAACTATGACCTTTTTCAGGAAGGGGAGGTCTCATCTTGTGAGGGTCCCGTCTAGTGGTTCTATCAAGTGTCTAAAGTTCTGATTTTTCCTTTGGTGTTCTGAGTGATTGGGATCCATCTATTTCAGCCTGACTTTCTGGTAGACTTCCTGCTTATTGTGTTGAAAAGATGTTCTTTCTAGTCGATTTCCCCCATAGAACAACTATGGAATATATGGTTTACAACATGGCTAACCTTAACCTGTGGTTGCTGCATTCTTGTAAATAGTAATTGCAAGTTGTATTTATATAGTGTTTACTACCCCTGACGAAGCATTAAAGCACTTTGTGGTGAGTAGCATGCCTCTTCAGAACGCAAGGTTAGAGGTAAGATGTTAGTATATTAGCAAAATGTTTTTTTTTTTCTTTCCTTGTGGGTTAGTTGTGGTAAGTGTATTAAATCTGATAGGGACTTCTAGTTGCAGATTCTTTACCTTAAAATTTTCCCCCAGGCGTCAGACTGGATCTGGAGATTTTTCTTCGAGCAATACCCTTGCCTGTCGGTATGTGGCGTCGGTCGACGTTGGAGGCGTCGTGGTTGCCGTGATGACGTCGAGAGTAGTACATTGACGCCGCCCTCGCGCAGTGACGTCAGTTCTTTTCTTTCTGTGCCACGTGCTCATCTGAAGAAGAGCTACTCTCATCTATTTTTGGGCCAAATTCGACTGTTTGGTCGAGTTTTTTGTGTAATACTACCACTAAGTGGTACTCCAACAAACAGGGCGGAGTAGGGTCCTGGACCCTTTGTCAGGAGACATTACGCCTTTGGACATGGCTGGAACATCAGAGTATTACCCTGATGGTTCAACATCGGGCGGGCTCCCTCAACGCCAGAGCAGACGAACTCAGCCGTCAACGCACAGTTGATCACAAAAGGCGTTTCCATCCGCAGGTGGCACAAGGTCTCTTTCAGCAGTAGGAAGAGCCTTGGTTAGATCTGTTTGCCTCTGCCGAGAACGCGCAATTTCAGCTGTTTTGCGTGTTGGAGTTTCCAAGGCAGCACTCGCTCGGAGACGCTTTTCGTCTCATAGAATTCCGGCCTCCTTTACGCCTTTCTGCCTATCCCTTTTCTTCCCAGAGTACTCAAGAAAATCAAGAACGACTGGGCCTAAGTCATCTTGGTGGCTCCGGACTGGGCTCGAAGAGTGTGGGATCCAGAGTTATTGAGCATGTCCATCGATCCTCCACTCAGACTGCCTCTTCGGGCGGATCTTCTGTTGCAGCAGCAGGGGACGGTTCTGCACCTGAACCTGTCCAACCTCCGCCTTCATGCGTGGAGATTGAGCGGCAATAGTTGATGGTTTTCGCCCTTCCACCCGAAGTCTGCAATGTTATCTAGGCAGTCAGGCATCCATCGACTAAAACTGTATACGCCTGTTGTTGGAATAAATTTGTGGCATGGTGTACCAACAAATCTGTTACTCCCCTTTCTGCCCCTCTGTCAGAGGTTCTTCTGTTCCTTGTTTCCTTAGCCCAGCAGGGCTCTGCTTTGGGCACCCTTAAAGGGTATTTATCTGCCATTTCCGCCTTTCTTAGGCTCCCTGATCAGCCCTCACTCTTTAAATCACCTTTTGTGATTAGGTTCCTAAAAGGGCTCACCCATTTATTTCCTCCCACTCCATTTATCATGCCTCAGTGGGACCTTAATCTTGTACTTACTTATTTGATGTGTACCCCCTTTGAGCCAATGCATATTTGTCCTTTGCGGCTCCTCACCTTCAAAACTGTCTTACTGGTCGCTATCACCTCCGCTCGCAGGGTGAGTGAGCTTTCAGGCCCTTTCCTCAAAACCTCCATACTTGTCTGTACATCCTGACAAGGTAGTGCTACGCACTAGAGCTTCCTTCCTTCCTAAGGTGGTTACACCATTTCATGTAGGCCAGTCCATCACTTTGCCTACCTTCTACGCACCCCAACATCCTTACCATGAGGAGGAGAGACTCCACCATCTGCACCCAACAAGAGCGTTGGCGTTCTATCTCAATCGTACTAAAGATTTCCGGGTGGACGATCAACTCTTTGTTGGCTATGTGGGTGCGAAGAAAGGGAAAGCGGTGCAAAAGCGTACCATCTCTCGATGGGTACTTCTTTGCATCAAAATGTGCTACGCTTTGGCTAAGAAGCAACCTCATGAAGGCTTGTGTGCTCATTCTACCAGAGCAACTGCTGCTTCCACTGCATTAGCACGCATATTTCCTGTCCTGGATATCTGTCAGGCAGCTACGTGGGTATCCCAGCAAACGTTTGCTAAGCATTACTGCCTGGATAGTCAGGTCCGTCGAGACGGCTACTTTGGTCGTTTGGTCCGGCAGGACTTTCTAGTATGATCTTAGTTCGCAGCCCCCCACCGAGGATGGCATTGCTTGGGTATCTATTCTAAGGTAAGGAATCTGCAACTAGAAGTCTCTATCAGATGTTCAAGTTACTTACCTTTGATAACGAAATATCTGGGAGAGACCGACGCCACCTACGGACGTGCAAGGGTATTGCTCGAAGAAAAATCTCCGGATCCAGTCTGACGCCTGGGGGGAAATTCTAAGGTAAGGAATCTGCAACTAGAATATGTCTCAACCAGATATTTTGTTACCAAAGGTAAGTAGCTTGTACTTTAGGTCTCGTTGAGATTTCATGCATTTACTGTATTACTTTGAAAGACATGAACGAATTGAAGTGGATTTGTAAAGGGAAGATGCCATGTGTTATTCGACGTAGTGGACATGTGCTCCTTTTAGTTTAATGAATTGGATAAAGGATGGAAGAGTTTGTAAGTGGTGTCTGGGAGTCCATAGTAGTCTGAGAGGTTTGAGATGTCAGAGAGTGGGTGTATGGGCAGAGATGAAGGGGGGAATTCCTCCCATAAGTAAAAATGAATGTATAAAGATATGGAGACATACCCATATATTTAAATATGTAGCAATATATACGCATACATGCACATACAAGCACATTATAATTATGCGATGTTTGTCATAAAGCACAACTCCAACTATATACACCAAAATGTACATACTAGGAGTACTATTTACACTCTCATTCATTTCTGCATGTGGTTTATAAACATGCATGATGTTGTCTTATCTAAATACATGTTTAAACGCTTACACGTGCCTTCCTTATAACCCTCTTTACATACTGTGGTTATATATGTATTATAGAAAAAACACAAACGAATAAGCTCACAGCAATGTACTTAGGTTATCCATATCATGTGACATGCATATATATTAGGCAGAAACATATAAATAATGATTTTCCTTTTCAGATCTATTTTTATGACAAGAATAGAATATATATATATGTATGAAGACAAGCCCTTATGTCTAAAGATATACATAATACTATGTATGCATATATACATACGCACATATGTACAGTGAATTGATCCTTGTATAGTTACACCCATATGTGCATGCATATGGTAATATTTATACGGTCGAACATACCCATGTATGTTCTGTATAATAATCCATAGGCATTAGTTATTTTGGATCGAAAATATATTGTTATCCTTACACGTGCTTTCCCTATGATCATATTTATGTATTGAGACATATTTGTGTTATAATAGAAAGAAGCACACAGTGATGTGCACTGAGCACTGTATAGATCCTGAGAGACAAGGCTTGATATTTTGTAGTCTGAGAAACCTATATTAATAACCTGATTGTTTGCATATCATATATTCACACTGCCCTTCAGCTAACTCCAAGTGCTGTAAATGAAAGGAGTTGTTACCCAATTAAATGGTGCCCAGTGTAGCGATCTTGGAAGCATGGGAGACTGATGTGGCTTTGCTAGGATCGAATCTTGTGGCCTGCAGATCACATTGGATGTCAGTATGTTTTTATAGTTCTAAGCACTGGCTTCTTAAAACATTATTCATAATAAGCACTAAATCACTTTTTTCTTATACTTTATATTTCAGAAATCTCCGATTGGACGCTAACATACACGGAGACGGAGCCTACCAACTCACCCTATGGCACTGCCAGCGACTTCTCGGGTAGGTGTCACATTGCCTGGCAAAAAAAAGCGATGTGTGGCAGGGATGACAAGCTGGTGATGGAAGGAGTCGGGTCCCCTTTATTAACCTGGAAGCTGGCAGTTTTGCAGGGTGAAACCCCTTCCAGATTTAAGCGATTATGGTTGGTGGCTGTGGTTGGTATCTCAACTGGCGTGAGGCCGCAGAAAGACAAGTGGTGTTTTTGAGGTGCAGCAACCCTAGATAGTCGTGCGAGTTGGAGAACGTGGGCTGGGGCTGGAGGCTACTGTTCACCCGGCCACCATACGGGAGAGATCTCAAGAGATGGACGAAGTGCCAGTAGCTTGGGGTGTTCTGATGCTCGTGACAAGTTATACCTCAACTAAAAATATTAATTCTTTGTACAGCACTGGTAAGTGCAGACCACTGAGTATGGCGATGAGCAATGGATAACTTTATATGGAGTGTGGTGTTCTACAGTGGAGGCTTCATGTGGCTTATAGTACCCATTTTTATGTCTCATGTGGGCCATTGTGTCCACTCATTGAAACTCCATCTGTTGCACTGTGTTCTGGAGCTTATTTCTTCTGAAAGATAAACACGGACAGGGGAATAACATTTTCCATGGTTTATAATGTCCTCACTTCCCATGTTTAGATTAGGAAGTGTCCCCGGATGTGCGATTGGGGGTTGCGGAGGGAACATTAGAGCTTTAAAACACTTTTTTTCCTTTTACTTTACCCTATCCAATCGCATGTTTTTTTTTTTTTTTAAGGCTAATGTATAGTGTCCCTATTGAAGCCATATGTACAATAATTATCTTTTCTGTACCAGTGGCGTTCAGTACGAATGTAAAGAATATATACATTTTATTCTGAGAGGATTTTATTCCCAGAGAAGCAAGTACATCTAAAAGAATCGGGGCTGAACTGGTCACAGACATGTCTGAGAATTATCTGCTTTGTCCATACCGCACTTTCATATGGTCAGCCTGTCTAAAAATGACTTTCCTTCTAAAACAGACCCCCTTTATTGAGGTGTATGAAGACCCATAAAAAGCTTTGCAAAATTACACTTTAAGAGTGTCTCACTTGACTTATTTTTACATCAGCGCAGACCTCATATTAAATGAAAAGTCTTGTGTGCAACTATCAGGACACCGGTTGCAGCAGACTATGGGGGTCATTCTGACCCTGGTGGTCACCGACCGCCAGGGCCAACGACCGCGGAAGCACCGCCAACAGGCTGGCGGTGCTTCCATGGGCATTCTGACCGCGGCGGTACAGCCGCGGTCAGAAACGGGAAACCGGCGGTGTCCCGCCGGTTTCCCGCTGCCCCAGGGAATCCTCCACGGCGGCGCTGCTTGCAGCGCCGCCATGGGGATTCCGACCCCCTTACCGCCATCCTGTTCCTGGCGGTCTTCACCGCCAGGAACAGGATGGCGGTAACGGGTGTCGTGGGGCCCCCTAACAGGGCCCCACATTGATTTTCAGTGTCTGCCTAGCAGACACTGAAAATCGTGACGGGTGCCACTGCACCCATCGCACGCCTTCAACTCCGCCGGCTCCATTCGGAGCCGGCTTCCTCGTTGAAGGCGCTTTCCCGCTGGGCCGGCGGGCGGCCTTCTGGCGGTCGCCCGCCAGCCCAGCGGGAAAGCCAGAATGGCCGCCGCGGTCATTTGACCGCGGTGCGGTCATTCGGCGGCTCCCGCCGGGCGTGCGGTTACCGCCGCCGGCGGGAGTCGGAATGACCCCCTATGTCTCTTGATAAGAGAAGATATTTTCTGCACAAACCAGTTTCTTCATGACAAAAAAATATTTCAAATTGTATAATGCAAATGTTTTAAATAATTTTGCTAATTTCACCAACAGAAAAACTGGGGGAGTTTGCTGTGGTAATTTAATATTACCAAGGTGTAATCCTGCATAGTATGCAACGTTGTTATTGCTGGCAAAGTTTTCACAAGGTTTCCATTGTTCATCCTTAATAAAGTTTGCAAAGTTTATCAGTTCATACACTTTCAGGCAATTTTGTTTTTCCCTTTGCGTTGTGAGGTGACTTTATTTGCATCTTATGATAATTTGCTCTGCATGTTTCCATTTTGCTGAGCTTTTCTGTTCGCACGCGTGTTTTCCCCTCCAGGTTATACCTTTTGCAGAGCATGAACGTGTGCAATGGCATAGCGCAGAAAAGGAAAGCTGTTGTGCAAAGTGCATCGCATGAAAAACACTTGTTAGTGTTAAATAAGTGTGTGTCCAACATAAATTGTTGCAAACTCCACGTTTTTTGCGTGGAAAGCAGCAAAATGAAAAACTTTGCAGAGTCGCTTTCTTTTTCATATAGCCTTTAGGAAGGTTGCAAACAAAAAAACAAAAAGCTTTGTATACCTTCAATCCTCTGATTGGAATAACATTGTGGTTCAGAAAAGGCTTGAAAACTCACAACATATGGCCTATTGAGTATATTGGAATACACGATTCAGAACTCGTGTGTTAAGCAAGTCATCTTGACGGGTCGTCATCTGCACCTCAATCAAGATTTTGTTTGCCCTGTCCATAGTGGTCAGGCGTAAGAACCTGCGCAGCATAGGAAGCTCAGCTGACAAATTTGTGCTCCACTGTTGTGCAGAATTGGAATTGGGCATGTCTTTTATTGGCCTAAATAAAAAGTGACAACATTTTTTAAAACCGGTGTAAAACCTTAGGCCAGATGTATGTAGACGTGGTCAAAAAATACTGGTTGCAATTTGCGACCAGTATTTTTTACGACCAATGTATTTTGCAAATTGACCTGAAAATCTCAAAAAGATTTTCCTGCTGGGTCGCATTTGACTTACTTTATGAATATTAATGAGATATGTCACAAATTGTGACCTATTGAGAATTCGCCACCATCACAGGGATGGTGGCTTGTTGAGGTCAGCAGACCACCATGTCTCTGATTGCTTTTTAATAAAGCTGCTTTTTTAGGGTTGAGCGCGCAAGCGCTCTAGCCTGCTGTAACCTCTCTGTGGGCTTTTAACCGTGCCCACCGCACGCCCATCAGTTTTGTTGGTTCATGGGCTTGCCTGTTAAAAATCGATTGATTTTATTTGTGAAAGGCATGCATGCTTCATGCCTTTTCCGGTATTTAGCCCTCCTCGAGCACACCAGTAAACTACTGAAAACTTACGAGCTCTATGTTTTCACCATGGTTTCTGGACTACTTTTTCTTTTTGTTTCCTACGCAGCGTGATCTCGCTGGACATTTGCAGATATGTTTGACTGCGGGCAAACTTCTGTTTCATTTTGTGTGCTCCTTCACGCTCATGGCCTGGCACTTTAAATCAGGTCGCTTATGTAAAACTGTATTACTTTTCATTTTAATTTTATGTGGCAATAAAAGTCTGGTTATGACTTTACAACGCAAATAGCTCTAAATCAAGCAAATGTGAGACCTATTGCATTGCAAATGCTTGTTTTTTTATGCAACGGAAAACCGGATGCGTTTAAAAAATAACTACCTTTTTTTTAATAGTAGGTAGTAATCCCATGGGACCACTGCCTACTCTTGAAAAATATTTTTTTCAACAATAAAAGATGTAGTCCGAAGCAGAATACTTTGCGAATTTCTTACCAGTACCCTTCAGTAGTAAGCAAAAAATGAATGTTTTGCAACTGGTATTCGGTTGCAAAATAATACTATATAGTACTGTGAATCACTATTCGGAAAGGACGCCCTAAACCCGCCACTTCCAAATACAGATTTAGTATGTAGTTGCAACCTCAAATTGCGATTCAGAAGCATGTTATTGAATCACAGTTTGGATTTCATACTTACCAAACGGCACTTTTGCATTCGAATCAGACCACAAAAAGCCTTTGTATATCTGGCCATTAGTTCTTTAGCAGAGTCGGATTGTTAGGGGTCAAGGGACATTTGGCATAAATGCAAAAAAGGTAAGATTTTGTTCCCTATGTAGGGAGGGATTGGTCTAAAAAACATTGAGCAGCTAATTTGGATGTAGTAGATTTGATAAAATCCTGGATTACCGCACGAATGCAGATCAATGTTAGCAGCATCCAAATCGCAGTTTTTGTACATTATAAGTAGAGTTCCTTTTTATGAGATAAACAATTCATCATTGCATCTGTGGGAATAATGGCTTTCATGTACATATTTAGCCAAATCATGTCCAGATGGGCTTGAAACCGCTGTACAGATATGTATAAGCATACTCTGGGTGCAAAAAAATTAAAGGATTTTTTTTTTTGTTAATAAGGTTTTAACAATTTGGAGATGTCCACTTGAGAGAAAAAAATAAATTACCAGAAAGACTATCTATGTATGCGTGAGCAGTAGGCTACACCACGGAAAGTTCTGAACTATTTTTTCCTAGTGGTTTATTTTGAACAATTAAGTGCAGCCACACTGTGAAGTGGTGTATTGTATATCTAGTTGATGTATGACCAGTCCTGTGGAAAATAATATGGGAAGGTTTTTTAAACGCAAATAAATGGTCATTATAGAAACTAAAACTACCACCAATATATTTTCTTCTTGGAGAGCAGTATTTCAGAAAGGAAACCCAAGGACACTATAACATTGATCCGAAGGAGCCAAAATTAGTTGTAACAACCAACCCACTGAGTTTCCTGTGGAACCTGCATATTAGATGTGACTTCATAACAGGTGGTAAGGCCTTGTACTTGGCAGCAAGGTCTTGTAGGGATAAGACCACAGCATGGCCCTACACAAACAGATCCGTAAGCCA
This sequence comes from Pleurodeles waltl, assembly GCF_031143425.1. NCBI lineage: Eukaryota > Metazoa > Chordata > Amphibia > Caudata > Salamandridae > Pleurodeles > Pleurodeles waltl. Next base: position 543,297,707 of record NC_090440.1, on the reverse strand, counting down.
GGAGGTTAGGCTCTACGCCTTGTGGAACTTGTTCCTGAGGAAACGCACCATGAAGCTATTGGCATGGAGTTACAGACATTATGTGGCTCAGTGAAGAAGGTATTGCCCCCTTGAGGGGGAGCTATTGCTCTGAGCAGAGAGTTGTACCATCATGCAAAGGAATGTGTCCTTCCACCTAGAGGCATGCCCCTGAGGGAGTAGCTGTAGGCCCTGATCCAGAAGGACTCTGCCAGCTCAGTGAGAGGTTTGGCACTGAGACTTGAGAGATGTCCATGTTTCTGAGAGTGAGGGAGGAGGTATTTCTGCCTTTTTGTTTGTTTAGCAGTTTCATATAGCGTGGACCAACTCGGTCGATGCCACAACTTTATAGAAGACATACAAGCATTAAGTAAATTGCCTGCTTGTAAGTTTCAAATGTACTTTGGGGAGAAAATGAACATTTTAACAAATGTTTACCGATGTGTGCATTTGTGAGGCAATGGCTCTGTTTCATGAGGCCTGCTTTTGCCAGGCTTGATCTACAGTTACAATGAGTCAGTTGAATTTCTAGTTCTGCTTTAGTGTAGGACTTCCATCAGATATGTACTCCTTCGAATAATCGGAGAACTATTTCTGTCTCTTTTTAATGGAGGTGTAACTACGTTCAGGTTCCTGATGTGGAATTATGATGTGAGTGTACATCCTTGTTAGGATAGTCGTAATGCTGCTTCCATATTAGTCCTTTCGCCTTTCTCTTAAAGGACATGTATCATGGCTCAGACCAAAATTTTATAGAGGTGTTGCTCCAAAGCGTATGGGCTGTCCTAGAGAGCAATGGAGTGTTGCATTTTGGGATTCTTACTGTTGGCTTGTGTTTTGTTTCAGAAACTTTTGTTTCTTGGCTAAGTAAGTGATTTTGCAGCAACTTTCTACTGGGAGTTATTTCAGAGATCCTAATGACGGTAAAATGTAGTCTGTTCTTTTAGTGTTTGTGATTAGACTCACTGCATAGGTTAGGACTGCAAAGCTAGCTTTTAGAAGGCCTTGTGAGTAGGGTGCTCCATAGTCCAGCCTAGCGACGGCTTGGACTAGTGTTTGCACTGCTCATTTAGAAATTGGATACTTGATGTTGTGAATGGTAATGCAGTTGCCAGTTAGCATATTTTGCAATATTGTTAGTGTCTATGCAAAGGGTCATTGTTCAGTATGCTACCAAGGGAATTTGCTTTGCTTACAGTTGTAGGTTTTATTCCTAATGGGTTTGATTCCATTGTCCATTTGTAAGTGAGAGTACTCTTGTTGTTCAGAGAGATGAGGAGAAATTATTTTTTACTTTGATGAATCTGGAGTTTTTTTTTGTTTTGTTTGGATAGCCATGACGTTGTTACTTCTAGGTCTGCCTGTAGATTTATTGTGTCATATATAGAGTTTATTTTTGCATAAAGCGGAATGGCCTCAGCGAATTGGTCTATATCTACTCCTAGTTTTCTGATATTTCATTTAGTCGTCCCTCACATAGGTTCAAATTTTCTGAAACGCAAATGGAACCTTGTGGAACTCCATGTGGTGGCAATGAGGGTTCATATGATGTAGTGCCATGTTTACTGTCTAGGTTTATCCTTCATGATAGTCTTTGTATCATTTTAAAACTGTACCGTATGTTCCTACACTTTTTGAAGTGTGACAAGAAGGGTCAGACAGTGACAGATGCCACTAATGAGACCATGAAGGACTTGCATGCAAGATTCTCCAACAACTAGGCTCTTTAGCCCGCCACCGGGGGTTGATAAGGTGGTTGTGTAATTGCTGCATCCTTATCCTTCTCTGGAGGCACATTAATTAGCTTGTTCAGAAACGGTTGACCACGTACCATTCTTAACTTTTCTGTGAAGTTGTGTTTTTTTTTTATTTATTTTTTAAGCAGGAGTTTGGCTTGACCTTTCTGCAGGCATGATGGGCAAATACCCCCAGCCATTGAGCAGGTCATGATTTTCAAACAAGGTGGGAAGTTGTGAGATGTTATGGTTTTGGTTAAGTAGGTGGGAACTGGGTTTCTATCATGGCAGGTGAGTCAAAGTTGTGTTTTTAATGATTATTGAGATATGGCAGTGAGGGGGGGGCTATTTTACTTGACCGAGGGCTTGGACCCTGGCAACATGAACCGTAGTTAACCCCTTTCATACAACGTAACCTAATTTCTCGGATCTGTCGGAAGTACTTCTGATTTGATGATCAGCTTTTTTGACTTGATTACATTTTATATTTTAATTATTGTGCATTTTTAAAACATTAAAATGTGAAATAAACATGAATGCGATGCTGACAAAAAATGAACATTATCATTTTTGCATTGCTAATGTTTGAAGTGTGGTGTTGTGAGATAAAGATGGTGAACCAGTTCAGCTATGAGGTGGCCACTGGTTAGTGCAGCCCTTCTTCGGCTGGTGCTGGTCAGTGCTGTACATCTCGGAGTGTCTTCTGTGAGCTAGTGCACTCGGACATAGCGCGGCAGTAGTGATGTCAGAGCCCCTTCCATCGGGTATTTGTCGGGGTTGTGAAGTGACATACCCATCAGGGGAGCACCTCAACAGCTGGAGGTTCCGCACAAATTTTACTTGATTTTTTTAAGTCAGGTAATAACCTTTTCTGCTCACGTTCTGCAAAATGCATCCCCTTGAATAAGCTAAGCGTGTTCCACTGTTCCAGATTCTAAGGAGCAGGCTAGCATTTTTTTTTTAAGGATGGAGCTATGTTCTCTGCCAGCGGAATGATTCTCACAGTATGAATTACTTCTTTGGGGAGGGACGTGTGGAAGAGAGATGTTATATAAGGGAACGTTGTTTTTTTTCCCCCTCCCCATCCCACCACCCCTGGGAGCCGCCGGGTTGTGATCCAGGATGCCGACTTCCCGTTTTCAATAAGGCTGCGAATTGTTTATTTGAGGGAAGAGACCAGGCCTCAGTCTCGCATCCTGCCCTGCAGCCGGGTCAGGCGCCTCTTGTGCGGCAGAATCTGGCCCCGCGCCAGGACAGGGAGCCGTGCTCGAGGACACGGAGCCGTGCTCCAAGTAGGCCCTGTGCTCCAGGAGCTACGTACTCCAGGAAAGGAAGCCGCGCTCTGCAAAGCACGAGATGCGCGCCATGACTAAAGGTTTGCTCTAGGGATGTGACTCTCTGGAAGAGGAAGGCAGAGTCACTGTGCCCCAGTACTGGCAGCCGCGATCTTCGTAGTGCGCTCTTGGAAAGGAAACTGTGCTCCAGAGGGGTACTGCGCTCCGGGAAGGAAAGCTGTTCTCTACGAAGGTACCTTGCTTTAGGAAAAGAAGTCCCCCCTACAGGGATGAAGGCGACCCCCAGGGGGTACTTTACTCTAGGAAAGAGGGGCCACAAACATAAGGAAACTGCGCTCAGAGGACGCTGCCGTGCCAAGCTCCTGCAGAGGAGGCTGAGATCCGAGGAATCTGTGCCCTAGGAAAGGAAACATGATCCGAGAACAGTATCCGGTTACTTAAAATGAAAACTTTGCTGCAACATAAAAAGCCGTTTTCCGAAGAATGAAGCAGTAAGCCACAGAAGAAGGGGATCTGGGGAAATGAATTGTGCTTCAGAAAGACACCCTTACTCCCGGATGTCAGAGTACCAAACAAAGATGCAGCCCTTTAGGAAAGGAAGTGGTGTATGAAGAAATTAAGATGCGTTCTGGGAAATGAACCTGTGCGCTGGGAAATGAACCTGTGCGCTGGGAATGACAGCTGTGCTCCAGGACCGGCAGCTGTGCTCCAGGACCGGCAGCTTACCGCTGGGAATGGCAGCTGTGCGCTGGGAACGGCAGCTGTGCTGAAGAACAACATCTGTGCTCCAAGAACGGCAGCTGTGCTCGAAGCACAGCAGCTCTGCTCGAAAACAAACGGCATCTGTGCTCCAAGAACTGCATCTGTGCTCCAAGAACTGCATCTGTGCTCCAAGAACTGCATCTGTGCTCCGGGAACGGCATCTGTGCGCTGGGAACGGCATCTGTGCGCTGGGACCAGCATATGTGCGCTGGGAACAGCATATGTGCGCTGGGAACGGCAGCTGTGCTCCGGGAACGGCAGCTGTGCTCTGAAAATTGTCCAGTGCTCCAGGAAAGCAAACCTTGTTCTAAGAATGGTCCAGTGCTCCAGGAAAGCAACCATGCTCTGAGAATGGTCCAGTGTTTCAGGAAAGGAATCCATGCTCTGAAAATGGTCCAGTGCTCCAGGAAAGCAACCACGCTCTGAGAATGGTGCTGTGCTCCAGGAAAGCAAACCTTGCTCTGAGAATGGTCAAGTGCTTCAGGAAAGCGAATCCGTGCCCTGAGAATGGTCCAGTGCTTCAGGAAAGGAAGCCCTGCTCTGAGAAGGGTCCAGTGCTTCAGGAAAGGAAGCCCTGCTCTGAGAAGGGTCCAGTGCTTTAGGAAAGGAAGCTCTGTTGTAGGGAAAAAAATCCACTCACCTGCACCTGTACCTGGTCCTGTGCTCCAGGAAAAGAACTGCCCTGATAACGGTGCCATTCTTCAGGAATCGAAGCCACGCTTTGTGAGAGGATTCAGTCTTCCATGGAGACCTTCTTAGTTATGGTACTGTTCTTCAGGAAATGTAGTTGTGCTCCAGGAAAGAGCACCATGCTCTGACCTCGTTCTGTGCTTAAGGAAAGCAAGCTGTGCTCCAGGAAAAACGATGCTCTGATAACGGAACCACGCTCCAGAAAAGTAACCGGCGGTTTAAGAAAGGAAGCTGTAGTCTCAGAAGAAACCCATGCTTTGGGTATGGTCCTATGCTCCAGGAAAGAAAGTCTTGTTTTCGGGATAGGGTTATGTTCCTGCTAAAAAAGAAACCTTCCGCTTCTCCTAGAGCTATAAAAAAACTACAAACCCATCTCTCTTCTCCCCTTCTCAGCCAAGGTAACCGAAAAGGCCATCGACACTCAGCTCAAGGAATTCCTCGAGTCAAACCACATCCTGAACCCCTCCCAATCCAGTTTCAGGAGCAACCACAGCACCAAAACTGCCCTCCTCACAGCCACGGGTGATATCCGCACCATACTGGCCCACGAAGACATGGCTCCCCTCATCCTCCTAGACCTCTCCGCCTCCCACACTATCCCATGCACCGGACTTCACAGCGCCAGCATCCGTGGCAAGGCCTTGGAGTGGATCAGCTCCTTCCTCACCGTAAGGACCCAGAGAGTCAAATCCCCGCCGTTCCTCTCAGAACCAACAGAAACCTGCTGTGGCATATCCCAGGGATTCTCCCTGTGCCCAACCCTTTTCAATATCTGAATGGCTTCGCTCACCACAATTTTCAGACGGCACAGCCTCAACTATGCTGTGGAAATGCAGCTGATTCTCTCCATCATCGAGGAACCATCAACAGCCAAGAGCAACTTCCACAATGGAATGAGAGCAGTCGCCAGCTGGTCAGACAAGACAGAGGTTCTCATCCTGGGCCCCAACACCTCTGCCTGGGACGACCCCTGGTGGCCATCTGCCCTTGGAAGCACCCTCCTACCCACCGACCATGCAATCAACTTGGGCACCATCCTTGATTCCGTGCTGTCCTTGACCCGCCAAGTCAGCGCCGTCTCATCGTCATGCTTGCACACTCTCCGCCTCCTCCAGGAGATCTTCAAGTAGGTCCCCACCGAGGCAAGGACAGCAGCAAACTCGACTACGGCAGCGCTGTCTATGCCTGCATCACGAAGAAGCTCCAAGCAAGACTCCAGAGAATTTAGAACGCAGCAGCCAGACTCATCTTAGACATCCCTCGCCACAGCCACATCTCCGCCCACCTTAGAGACCTACACTGGCTCCCCATCAACAAATGCATCACCTTCAAGCTCCTGAGACACCTACAAGGCCTTGCACAATATCAGACTGGCCTACCTCAACCACCGCCTATCTTTCTACACCCCCGCCAGACAACTCCGGTCTTCTCAACTTGCCTCGCTGCCACCCCTAGAATCAGGAAGAGCACAGTAGAAGGCAGATCCTTCTTCTACCTCGCAGCGCAGACCTGGAACACGCTACCAATCCACCTCAGGCAGGCCCCCACGCTGATTCAGTCATAGAGCTTTGAGACCCCACTGTGATAAGCAGCGCTGTATAAATTGCTGATTGATTTCCATGAAAGGGCGCTGACTTGAAGGATGGTATGATGTTCACAAGGCGGTCCCTTGTACTGAGAAAGAAGCTACGAGGAGAAAACTGGGTACTGGGCACCGTTCGCTTGTCTTGGACAGTGAAACCTCCAGGCAAGCAGCAAGCCGTGCCTGGTGGCTGAGATAAGCCGCCCACGGTCCTGTACCCCGTTCCACCAAAAGAGTGCCGGAAAGGTACCCTGGCTCCGGGATCTACAGTGTGCTGCAGGAGCGGACGTGATGGGTCGCTGTGCAGTAAAGCCACGATGGCACTGCACTCCGTGCCGGACAGTCCTGCTCCACGACATTACGAGGCTCCGGGGGAATAGAGCTGTTCCCCAGAAATGGAAACCGAGTCCTCCGAGCCTTGCGTCTGCAGCGTGGACACTACCGTCTCCTGTGTCGGCTGCGTGTCCTGTCAGCGGGCGCCTGTCCCAATTCCTTCTCATGGCTGGTTTATGTGGGTTCGATGCCGTGCTACTGTGGTTTCCAGCCTGTATCCAAAGGTTTTCGAGTTTTAATCGTAGCTTGAAGTCTTTGTTGGACTCTATCATTAGTGTGTATTATTTATGCAGGATCTCTGGTCTTGTTAGCAGTATTTTTATAGAGCAGTACAACTATTTGCATGACCCTGTAGCGCCTTCTTGTCGCGTGCCTTCCCTTCTGGCAGTCCAGAGCTATGATTATTGATGGTTTGTGAGGAGTGTGCACGCACATTATTGTGTATGTGGGTGAGAGGCTGTTTGGGTGTTTTTTTTCCTATATATAATCATACAATGTGTTTTTGCGTAGCTCCTGATGTCGAAGTTCATGTCGTTTCCAAGCGCTGAAAATTTGGGCGTTTTTTTCCTGGAAATGACCCTGTGTGTGGAGGCCACCCAGGGGCTTCGTGGTCCGCTTTTGTGAGTGACATTCTTGTGTCTTGATTATTGGGGGCACTCTGAGGCTGTACGGCGCACAATTCTCTCAGAACCCCATGTTCCCTCTAGCGCCGCCCCCCCCCCCCCCCCCCCCCTGTCATCTCCCCGCCCGGTCCCATGCTGCCCACAAACCAGAGCTGGCCCGACCCGCCCCGCCACTGTCAGAGCCCACCCCTCCCCCACCTGGATGTCTCCTGTCCTCTCCAACCCCAGCTTCCCCCTCCCCCATCTCCCACTCGTTCCTATCCCAGGGCATTGGGTTACAGGAGGGATCTTGGCTGCAGGAATGCGGGGAATGCAGGAAACACCGAGTGATTTACTCTTAGACAACATTATTTCAACATTTAATTGAAAAGTCTCCTTTCATCTTTAAGGCATTAGTGGCGGAGCTGGGGTCAGAGGGCATTCCTGCCCACCCCTGTCACCACGGGGGGAGGTGGGTGGTGGAGCAGAGTCTCTCAGGCAGCTCATGTTCCCTGACCTCTGAAGGGTTTTTATCAGAGAACAGACTCCCAAACTTACACCCGGGCAGGCATTCTGGGGGCCCTTCGCACCCGGGTAACAAGGGCACGGGGCGGGAGTGAGGGGGAGATTTAGAGCCCTTCGAGGCCCACCACAACAGCCGGGGTAGCTCTCGTCTCTGGAAAGACCGTGGACCAACTCGCAATAACAGTGTTTTACAGGCCCTGTCACAGGATAACTTGGAGGGTTGATGGGAACCGCCGTTACGTGTAGCTCCGAGGGGAGACTTTGGGGTTTGGGTGTATCAGCTGCGCCGAGAGGCCCACGCCACAGCAGCTAGGGAAGGACGAGCTGCATATCTTTGGGGCCCATCACAACACAGCGCCTCTGTGAGGAGGGGTTCAGAGCTGTAAGTCATATCTATGTATTTTTTAGTGTTATGCTGTCAGCATTTTTCTTTAAGAAGATATTTTTGGAATTATCATTAAAAATGGTTGTAATATGCTACTGTGTCCTTGAATTGATTGGTTTAACACTATATGTCTGTGGAACCTACCTCTTAGTTAACTGTTATTTCCTTTTTTTCCTGTATATTGATTTATGATTATTACTTTATCCTTTTGTATACTTATAGCTTTGTATTGTATATATATTGTTTCAATAATTATTGTGTTTTTATTTATACTTGACAATTTAATAAACCATTGACATAAAACGAAAGAGTCACCGGAAGGGCTCATCTCTGGTTAAGGATGTAGATGTCATGACGTCCGTAATGCCCAGTATGCTGGGGTGTAGGCCGTTGACGCCTAAGGACCTTAGACTGAACTCCCCCCACCTCAGCCCCTCCGTTACGCAGCTCAGGATCCAGCAGTCTGATGCGCCCACCCCTCCTCCGGACCGACCCTCTCCAGCCGGCCTCTCGCGCGCCAGCTGACATATTTTCCACTAAACTGCTTTCTTTTCTTTCTGAGTAAATGAAGGAAGGAGTCCGTGCCGCTGCAGACTCACACTCGGGGGGCAAAGGTCGAGCAAAGCGCCTCGGTGCAGTGGGAGGAAGGCTGGGGGGCTGCTCCGGTGGCGCGGGTGGAGGGGCAGGCGCTCCTGCCCGGTGGTGCAAGCAGTGTGATGGCGCACACACAACCCCTATCACAGCTCAACCTATACCCGCCGCTGATCTCTGCCGCTGGTCCCCTGTGTCTGTGCTGGTCTGCATGCACCACTGCTCATCAGAACTAGACTTTTATGAGTTGCTTGACGCGACCGCCCTTTCGCGTGGAAGCAAAGAGGCCAAGAACTGTTTTAAGTATCCGATCACCCATGAATGGGCTTCATAGTGAGAGAAACTAGCAGTGGTGTGCCCTGTGGGAAGCGGGACACTGTAAACCGTATTAAGAACATGCACTAATGCAGCGCGAGGACCTTTCATTGAAGGCTACAATGAGGAGGTTGTGCTGGAGGGCAGTGTGACGAGGTTGCACTGGTGGGTAGTGTGAGGTACTTCCACTGATGGGCACTGAGAAGCTTGTACTGGAGGGCACTAAGAGGTTGTGCTCGACAACAGTGTGAGGAGGAGGAGGGTGCATTGGAGGCACTTTGAGGTGGTTGCGCTGTGAGGAGGCTGTGCCAGTGGGCACTTTGAGGTGGTTGCACTGGAGGCACTTTGAGGTGGTTGCGCTGTGAGGAGGCTGTGCCGGTGGGCACTAGAGGAGGTTGCACTGGTGGATAGTGTGAGGTACTTCCACTGATGGGCACTGAGAGAAGCTTGTACTGGAGGGCACTGTCAGGAGGAGGTTGTGCTCGGGGGCACTGTGAGGAGGCTGCACTGGTGGACAGTGTGAGGAGGTTGCACTGGAGGGTAGTGAAGTACTTCCACTGAGGGCCACTCTGGCTAACTGGTCCTAATGATCTGCATATAGAACTTCACTGGTGGGCAGTGTGAGGCAGTGCTTGAGGGGAGTGTGTAGAGCATGCACTGTGAAGAGTTAGCACTGGAAAGTAGTGTGAGGGCTTTGAACAGGGTGGGTAGCTGGTCCAGTTAACAGTATGCAGAAATTGATGCACAGTGTGAGAAGCTTGCACTGTTGGGTAGCATGAGTAAGTGGTACCAGTGGGCAGTGAGAAGAGCTTGCACATTTGGGCAGCATGAGGGGCCTACATCAGCGGGCAGTGTGGAGAGTCTGCACTGGTGGGCAGTGTGAGGAGCGTGCATCGATAGGTACTGTGAGGAGCGTGCATCGATGGGCAGTGCGAGGAGTCTACACGAGTTGGCATTGTAAGGAGCGTACACCAATGGGCACTGTGAGGAGCGTGCGCTGATGGGCACTGTGAGGAGCGTGCGCTGATGGGCACTGTGAGGAGCGTGCGCTGATGGGCACTGTGAGGAGCGTGCGCTGATGGGCACTGTGAGGAGCGTGCGCTGATGCGCACTGTGTGGAGCGTGCGCTGATGAGCACTGTGTGGAGCGTGCACTGATGAGCACTGTGTGGAGCGTGCACTGATGGGCACTGTGAGGAGCGTGTACTGAGGGGCACTGAGGAGCGTGTACTGATGGGCACTGAGGAGCGTGTACTGATGGGCACTGAGTAGTGTGCACTGATGGGCAGTGTGAGTAGTTGACACTGGTGGCAGTGTGAGGAGTCGAGAATGGTGGGCAGTGTGAGGAGCGTGCACTGATGGGCACTGTGAGGCGTCTACACTGGTGAGCACTGTAAGGAGTCTACACTGGTGAGCACTGTTAGGAGTCTACACTGGTGAGCACTGTTAGGAGTCTACACTGGTGAGCACTGTTAGGAGTCTACACTGGTGAGCACTGTTAGGAGTCTACACTGGTGAGCACTGTTAGGAGCCAACACTGGTGGGCAGTGTGAGAAGTGTGAATTGGTGGGCAGTATGAGGGGCCTGCATCATAGCGAAGTGTGGAGAGTCTACGCTGGTGGGCACTGTGTGGAGCGTGCACTGATGGGCACTGTGAGGAGCGTGCACCGATGGGCAGTGTGAAGAGTCGACACTGGTGGGCAGTGTGAGGAGCGTGCACCAATGGGCACTGCGGGCGTCTACACTAGTGGGCACTGTGAGGAGCATGCACTGATGGGCACTGAGTAGTGTGCACTGATGGGCAGTGTGAGTAGTTGACACTGGTGGCAGTTTGAGGAGTCGACAATAGTGGGCAGTGTGAGGAGCGGGCACTGTGAGGAGCGTGCACTGATGGGCACTATGAGGAGCGTGCACTGATGGGCACTATGAGGAGCGTGCACTGATGGGCACTGTGAGGAGCGTGCACCGATGGACACTGTGAGGAGTCTACACTGGTGGACACTGTGAGGAGTCTACACTGGTGGGCACTGTGAGGAGCGTGCACCGATGGGCACTGTGCGGAGCGTGCACTAGTGGGCACTGTGGAGCGTGTACTGATGGGCACTGAGGAGCGTGTACTGATGGGCACTGAGTAGTGTGCACTGATGGGCAGTGTGAGTAGTTGACACTGGTGGCAGTGTGAGGAGTCGAGAATGGTGGGCAGTGTGAGGAGCGTGCACTGATGGGCACTGTGAGGAGTCTACACTGGTGAGCACTGTTAGGAGCCAACACTGGTGGGCAGTGTGAGAAGTGTGAATTGGTGGGCAGTATGAGGGGCCTGCATCATAGCGAAGTGTGGAGAGTCTACGCTGCTGGGCACTGTGAGGAGCGTGCGCTGATGGGCACTGTGAGGAGCGTGCGCTGATGGGTAGTGTGAGGAGCATGCACCAGTCAGCACTATGAGGAGTTGACACTGGTGGGCAGTGTGAGAAGTCTACAGTGGTTGACAGTGTGAGGATCGTGCACAGATGGACAGAATGAGAGGCCTGCATCATTGGGAAGTGTATGGAGTCTACCCTGGTAGACACTGTGAGGAGTTTTACTGATGGGCAGTATGAGGGGCCTGCATCAGTGGGCAGTGTCAAGATTACAAAAGTGGACAGTGTCGGGAGTGTACACTGGTGGGCAGTATGAGGGGGCTACACTTGTGGGCACTGTGAGGAGGCTACACTTGTGGGCACTGTGAGAACCGTGCACCAATGGGCACTGTGGGGAGCGTACACCGATCAGCACTGAGGAGTCGACAGTGGTGGCAGGTGTGAAGAGTCTACAGTGGTTGACAGTGTGAGGAAGGTACACAGATGGGCAGTATAAGGGGCGTGTATCATTGGGCAGTGTGAGGAGTCTCCACTGGTGGGCAGCATGAGGGGCCTGCATCATTGCGCAGTGTGGAGAGTCTACGCTGGGTGGATATTGAGCAGCATGTACCAGTGGGCAGTATGAGGAGCGTGCACCGATGGGCAGTATGAGGGGCCTTCATCATTGGGAAGTGTATGGAGTCTACCCTGGTAGACACTGTGAGGAACTTTTACTGATGGGCAGTATGAGGGGCCTGCATCAGTGGGCAGTGTGAAGATTACAAAAGTGGACAGTGTGAGGAGTTTACACTGGTGGGCAGTATGAGGGGGCTACACTTGTGGGCACTGTGAGGAGGCTACACTGGTGGGCACTGTGAGAAGCGTGCGCCAATGGGCCCATGGGGAGTTTACACCGATCAGCACTGAGGAGTCGACAATGGTGGGCGGTGTGAGGAGCGTGCACAGATGGGCAGTATGAGGGGCATGCATCATTGGGCAGTGTGAGGAGTCTCCACTGGTGGGCAGCATGAGGGGCCTGCATCATTGGGGAGTGAATGGAGTCTACACTAGTAGACACAGTGAGGAGCATGTACTGATGGGCACTATGAGGGGCCTGCATCAGTGGGCAGTGTGAAGCGTTACACTGGTGGGCAGTATGAGGAGGGTGCAGCGATGTGCAGTATGATGGACCTGCATCATTGGGCAGTGTGGAGAGTCTACACTGGATGGATACTGAGCAGCATGTACCAATGGGCAGTATGAGGAGGGTTCAGCGATGTGCAGTATGATGGACCTGCATCATTGGGCAGTGTGGAGAGTCTACGCTCGGTGGGCAGTATGAGGACCTCCCTGCCGGATGCCTTGACACGTGCTGGTGTTAGGGCCAGAGGATCACTCGCACCCCTGCATTCACACCACACAGTTCTAATGATAACTACACAACCCAGGGGTTGAAATCAAGGCTAGCGGTGTTAGAGTCCAGGCTGCAAAACACAAATGTACTCAGTCTTGGTTTAAGCACCGCACAAATGGAACATCCCCCACCCCCTCCACGCGCCCACCTTATCAGGTCCATGACTCCAAGGAATTTACTTGCCTGCCAGGAAAGTCAAACAAGTGACATCTTTGTATAGAGAGACCACTGTTGTGCTGAAAGACTTGCGCTTTTCCAGAAGAGCAGCGACGCAAAAACTTTGGAGAAAGAGAGGACGTGGTCCGTCACCAAAGAAGCAGAAACTGCGCCAAAGACGGCCCAGTCGGAAGCTTCAGCGGGACATCGCAGACATGCAATCCAAGTCGGTGGTAAAGCAAGCCCTCGCTGGAAGCAGTCCGCTTTAAAGGAAGCCAAACGGAACTTTCCTTCGGGTCTGCACGATCCCAAGTTTTGGGCATTCTTTAAAAAAAAAAATAGATATATTTTTGCAGCAGCAAAGAAACCATAATTGCAAAGTATAGCAATGTGGAGAACAAGGCATCACATGTTGTGTAAGGTTCAACCACCCCCCACCTCCCCAGTCCGCCCGCTGGTCGCGTAGATCTCTTCCCTGCACAGGAGATATCCCATCCCTTACTGGCCACTGTTCACCACCAAACAGCAGGCATGGCATATGTTTCCTGAGTATTCATTCAAGGGCACTCAGATCTTGTTCCATTTTTGCGCGCAGCCTCGGCCATCATAGACCACTTTTTCTGCCAACATGCTCCAATCCATATATCTTTTCAAGTTATCCAGCTGGGGCACTTGCCCTGAGCCCCACAGTCTGGCGATCTGCCTTTTGGCAATGCTAAACCCCAATGATGAACTGATTTGTTTCATACCGGTTTAATCTAGGCACAGTTTGGCTCTCATAATGAGGGTAGTGCCATTCACTTCGTTCAGACGCTCTAGCACCACCCTCAGAAGGTTTGGAGTTTGGAGCAGTCCGATACTGTATGGAAGAAGGTGCCCTCTTGGCAATAATCCCGTCTACAATTAGAACTTCCGGTTTTACCCATCTTAAATATTGTGACTGGGGGGAAGTAAGTATGGGTAGGATTTCTAGCTGTACTAATCGAAACCTGAAACATATGGCTACTTCCTTAGGGGGGGCCTCTTGTCAGTCATCCTGGAGGCTATCAAGGTCTTGTGCCCAAAGCTTCTTCAGTCGCATCAGCGCATCGGGCGTGCTCTGTAATATGTTTTTATAGTCAGAGATCTCGCTTTAGGTGGCATGTGCTCATCAAGTAATCTATCCTCCAGTGGTGAGTATTCCGGAAGTACTGCGCCTTTTGGCAGCACCACCTTGAGCGCTTGTCTAATTTGCAGATAGTGAAACATCTCTGTGGCTGTTAATTGGTTTTCCTGTTGTAGTTCAGCAAAGGCGACGACTTCCCCTTGTTGCCAAAAGTCCCCTACTTTTGAGATTCCAATAAAGTCCCCCTTGTCAAGCCCCGGGAGACACCTCCTTGTTCCCACTGCAGCTGTGTCCCAGAGAGGTGTGGCCTGCGTAATCTTCCCTGTCCAACCCAATTTACGTGTAACTGTGTGCCATGTTTCCACACTGTTGAAGTTGGGCCCTCTGAGTTGTGACCACTTGGAGGGCCCGTAGAGTGTCCTGCGTTGACCCCTTGGCTGTAGCATTATTTATCCCAAAATTGGGCATTCTTGAACAACGCAAAGGAAGTTTTCTTTAGCGGTACGGACTTGAATCCAGGCAAACTACGCAGTTATGTCAGTGGGGACGTAAGGATTCAGCCACAACTGGTGCCACCTTGTCTGACCGAAATTACTGTGCTTGCGGGTACGGCTCTTGTGTTTCTAGATGTAGTAGTGTCCACGCAGCTAGGCGAGGCCCACTTTCTGTGTGTGTGTGTGTAGGACTGTCTGTCACACGTGAGACATAATTAACGAGGCCTATCAACCAGGTGTGTGCGAAATTTCTCTGGTTACTCAAAAATGTTGTGAAACTACATGAAATTGACAACCACCTTTAGTGCTTTATTTCAGTGGAAACGAGCATGTGTTTTGCAGTAAAGAGAGTGCAAAAAAGTGTCGCGAACAACAACCACTCTCGTTCAGGTAGTTTATGTTGGCATACTTTTGGTAATTTCGCTTAACGTGAAATCAAGCGGTATTTTTCCAGTTTCATATAAATTTCTCTCCGTTTCCCTCCGAACTTTATAAAGGGATTTGTTCTTTCTCTAAAATTCCTGGGTAAAGAGGGAGTGATTAGGTGAAGATTTACCCCCAGTGACATCATACGAAATGATGTTATATGCCATGAGAGCTTAATGATATCAAAGCAAATAACACCACTGGAGTCTACTCCATATTTCGCGTTTTGTAAGGGTGAGAGCAAAAAAATAAATAAACCAAAAGCAACATAAGATTTCAAAAACTCGAGCTCTTGTTTCACAGAACAGATGCCAGGATGTAGGAAAGCGGCCTTAAATAAGTGGGGTGATCGAAGTCAAGATGCAGGTGGTGGGATTAGGACTGTAGCTGCACGGGGCTTTATGGCGCTATGTGATTGGTGTAAGTTAGCTATGCATGGGCCATGTACACCTGCTAACGAGGAGAGGGCAGCATGGAGTGTTCTGCACAAGAGACACCACATAAAAACATCTCCTTGAACAGGGAACGCACAGTACCAATGTTTAGGCTCGCCTCTAGTCCATACATTGATATTGGCTAGGCGTAGCTGGCATGTCATGCCAGTAACATATTTTGCGCCGTAAGGTGTTTTTTTGGTAGAGGTAGTGATCTCACTGCTGTTCCATCAGCCCACTAGGCACTGTTCCTGCACGTTTGCCTGTTTTCATCTGTCCTTCAAATCCTGAAGCAAAATAACAAGTTTCTTGGCCTGCTCCTTCCTTTTGTCACAAAGGCATGCGAAAAGCCTCACTGGGATAACACCACACTGGTCCCATTGGTGCCTCCACCCAGACATCCTGACACGAGGGCCAGGCCAGTGAAAGCCTGCCCACTACGCACCGGCTACTCTAGTGTGCAGGGTCCAGGCCCTCCGCCCCGGTGCAGGTTCATTTACAAACTATGCCGCCTCTTGCCTACTAGAAGCCTGTGCGCAGAGGAGATAAACACCCTCTCCAGCTGTACCCCAAACTTTGTCTTAAGCTCTGGGTCCATAGATAAATGTATCCATGAAGGGCCTAGAAGCGGGTCCCTTGGAACCTCTCTGACATTATGGTGGGGGCAGGAGAAGACTTCTACCTCCAAGGCGCTTGATAGCCCAAAAAACAGGATCGTGAGAGTTCTGCCTGGTTCTGATTTGTCTCCTTGTGATGCTCCTGTTCCCTTTTGCTCTCTTCCCTCTGCCTTCTCCGTTCCCCTTCTGCTGCTTTCCTACCTTCTGTTATACACATCAGGCATCTTACTTGCATCCCACTTTTGCTTTGTTCTCTGAGGCGCTAGTATTTTTTTAGACGGTCTGGCCAATTTGGAAGGTGCTGGTATGAGAATGATTGTTTACCATGACAGTGCGTTGCTGTTCTGATTACTGGACATCTTTGAGAGATGCCAGTCTGTAATTGTCGAAGATCTCTGTAAGATGTCGGTCTTTGAATGTTAAACATGTCTGAGAGATGCCGGCCTGTGATTGTTAAACAGCCATCAAAGCCATGAGGTACCCTCTCAAGCCGCAGTAAAAGCCACTCCTCAAACAACGCTGGTTCTCAGACATAACAGGAAATGCTAGACAGATATTCCTGCGCCCTCATGCTCACAGCACTGCGCCCAAGCCGCATAGTTTGTAGAGGGAAGCTCCCCAACAGAAATCACTTGTCACGCAAAGAGAGGCCGTAGGTCCTACGGTTATCTTACAAAACACACTCCAAAAAGTAACACTCTGCAAGCTCAGACATACTTAGCAACCATTATAGGCCCTGGACCAGCAGACTCGTTGTTGCACAGATCCAACAGAAATATGCATGCCTGTGTTTGGCTGGTCGGTGAAAAGGCCTAGACCCATAAGGAAAGACACTACCAGACTCCCAAGGACATTACCGGGCCATGGCAGTGGCAGACGTGCTAAGACCTTAGCATAGCACGTGGAAGTGCAGTGACACCCGGTCTACCGCGAGTAATACCTGTAAACAACAGTACGGATGGAAACAGGGCCTTCTTAGCTACCACCCATCCTGTATTTACGTGGTATGCAAGGGTCGAAGCCTCGATGCAATGTAGCCATCGTCTGAAAAAGGGGGAGACTTCATTTACCCAGATACAGCCATATTATACCCAACAGACGCATGCAAAGGTATAGGCTTACGTAAAATATTCTTAAATAACCGAAACTGTGAGTGCTTAAATGTTCCGGCCATAGGTATTGGGCACACTGCGCAAAACCCTCACCTCTGTCCAGTGGTCTGAAAGTAACAGTCCGTGAGAAGTTTCCCAAGGTAGGCACCTTTCTTAGTGAAATTAATGTTCATTTCACAGTCTAATTGATTATATACAATGGACCGCCAATCTGTAAATTTCCATCCATTTTTTATTATTAAAAATGTTGTACTACACATTTTGTCCATGCACTATTTTGAGGCTTCCGTTTTTCAGTCCCTTATTTCTAGTACACATTTTTGTTTCAAAATTTACGAACATACAGGTTATATATATATGTCATGATCAGATATAAATATTTTAATGTTTACAAATTGAGTTTCTTCCGTTAAAAATTGAGCCACATCTGTTTTTTTTTTCATATTTTAGTGGATAAATACAAAAAATGCAAATCCATTACACTCCTAAGCCCTGTTCCCTTTAACCAGAGCCATCGAATTTGTGACCTACTTAGAGGATTGGAGTTTTTTTCCCCCCAAAATTAAAAATAAAAGCCTCAATATTCGTAGTCTGGGGCACACATCAACCGGCCTGCACCCAGGATCCTCACTCCTACGCCATCTTCTCTCCTCGGGCCCTTTCTTCCACTCTGTGAGGTAGCACTTGTTTTGTGTACCATCCTGCTTCAGTGTTAGCTTCAGTTTTCTCCTCGTCAAAGCTCCTCGTCCAAGTCTTAACTAGCCTGGAACTAGCAGCTTTTAACACAGAGTAATGTAGATTACCGGTAAGTAATGGGTTAATTTACCCCCGCACATACTGCAGTTTATCTGTTGCATGTACTACCGAAGATGCATCAACTATTTCCCTTCCTCTGCTTACTTCTGTGTGTTTCATTGGCTTTTTTTTTTGGGGGGTGGGTCTCAAGAAAGCGGTCTCAAAGTTCACACCTGTAAAGGAACCTAAGAGACATGCTTGTAGTCAAGTGAGTGGGTGGGCTGAACATGGCCCCCTTCGACAAAAGTTTTTTTTTTTTTTTATACTGAGCAGAAACACGCACCTGTCCTGTGATCTTTTGCTCGTGGGTTCCCCACAGGCCTCGAGAAAGGAAGCAGGAAGATTTGGAGAACCCAAGTAACTGTTCTGAATAACTTGTACTTTGTCACAGCGAAGAATCTGTACACTACAACATTCACTTTGTGAAATAGAAATTAAATAGGAATATAGGTGGCCGGCAGACATGCCCTTAAGATGAGCCTTTCGGTAACCCTGACTGCTTCAGTCATTTTGACAATATCTTCCCAATCTATTATTTTGCCGGAAAGTTACGGGCTATCAGTTCGTTTGGTAACTGTGCAGTTCTTGTTCATCGATCAGTTATTTTGTAGCGTCATGCCTGGATCAGGCATTTAGCAAATAATTGGGTCGCCAGCTTTTTTTTCTCCAAGTAATTGTACCAGGACGCCCTGTAGTTTAACATCCTGTTTCCTGAAGCTTCCTTATGAAGCTTTAAATGCCCAACAAACGACATTTAGCACAATGCAGTATGAAAGCTCATTCATTGTTTTACAAGTAATGTCCCATCAGTGATGTGGTCATGCTCCAGTCAGTTATCTTTATCATTCAGCCATTGGTTATTCTCTAAGCAAAACCCCCTTGTTGCTTCAAAACATTTTGCACTTGAGAAATAAAGAGATTTCTTCTGCTCTTTTTGGTTCTGCACACCTCACTTTAGCTTTGGCCTTCAAGTCACAATGGTGGACGCCACTCAACCCCTTCCCTAGTTCTCGGGACATCTGTTAAGGGTGTCACCTGGACTTTAGGGTGACTAGCACCCCTTTTAATATGCGCATGTGGAGTCCCGTGGTCATAGCCGACTGCAGCTGGGCACGACCACCTTATAGACCATAGCCTAAAAGACTAGAGCAGGCTCTGAGCACATCCTCGCCATGGGGATGCAAGCCTGCCACGCCTGTACTGCAACCTTGCCGTTGCCTCACCTCCCAGTGCCTTAAATCTTCTAATACTTGTGCACATTCCTTTTTACTTTCCATGCTAGATTTCACATCATCTCTTCCAACATTCGGCCTCACCATGTCATAGACTTAGCCCCTCTGTGGATCGTTTTCACAGAAGAGCTCCGTGTCCCTCCTCTGTCTTTTTGACCAATGTCTTGTCTCTTCTTACTTTGTTTCCTCCAGTGGATCCTGTGTGACCAGTTACCTCGCAAACCTCTTTTGCTTGCAGAACACTAGCACAGCAGACCCTCCTTACTTTTCCCTCCTTCATATACCCAAATCCTGGCTTCATGCTCCTCTTAAAAAGCATTTAATTCTTTTTCTAATTTAGGGCCTGATTTAGATTTTGGTGCATTGGTTACTCTGCCACAAACATGGCGGTTACTCCGTCCTCCATATTAGAATTTCTATAGGATATAATGGAATCGTGATACAGCAGACGGGATATCCGTCACGTTTGTGACAGAATAACACTATCCTCCAAACTCTAAATCAGACCCTAAATTTCTCATATCTTTTGATGCCCATCCACTTCATTCTTTCAACCTCTCCCAGAAGCTCCCTCAGTCTGACCTAGATATAACTGAACATCATTTGCCATTTAGCCTTGCAAAGGGCCCAAGACAGGAAGGGCAAAGCGACATTCAGACTGCAAACTGGCTGGGCACAGTGATAAAGTGGGGATGGGCACACCAGGCGTGTAGCTGGTCAGCTAGTTCCCACCATGAAAAAGACCAGACTTCATTATTCACCTGGGTGGGAATGATCTGATGACACTGGGCAGGCCACAGCTGCTGGGAACCACGAAAAAAGATCTAAAAAAAAGTCGTGATATTATGGGGTCCTGCTGGGGTCATGTGGTCTGAAAGTATCCCACCATTTGAATGCTGACGTTCATTGCCACTTAGCCCAGTGGATAAATCCAGGAGGAATCTTAATATTGAAATGCGTAGATTTTGCTAGAACCTGAGGCTCCAATTCGTGAGCCATGGCACAATCAACCTAAAAGCACCAGGCTTGATGGGAAGGACGGAGTAGCCCTCTGCGGGTAGGCATGCACATGTTCACAAACAACTTGGGAGCCCTGGAAAAGGGAAAAAAAAAACTCAAGAAAAGGGGGAGCAGCAAAGAGACATCAACCCCTTAGGGGCAGGGTGGAGAAAACCCCGGGCTGAGGGGGCCCAAAGGGGATAATTGATACTCAGCTGGATCTCGGATGCCAGAAGACGGATTATCAGGGTAAGGGTAAGGCGTACCCAATGACGCAGACTCTGGACTTGGAGGGAACACATTTGCATATAGGGCACATAATGAACCCGTTCCCCTCCTTCCTAAACAGGACCTCTGTGTTATGGTAGTTTGATTCTGGCATTCGCATATTTTGGGGCTTGTGGGCTGTACTTTTATGTATTACCGTAATGCTTGGCTTTCTGAGAGTACGTTTTTACTTAACCCTAAGAGGTTCAGAAGTCAAGGGTGGCATAGCATGGGTAATTGGCAGCGTGTTGATGAGCATTCAGTGTACCTTTTTGTAAGCATATACGCAGGTGGGCACGGAAAACATGCTGCTATTAGTAGGGTAAGCTTGGCTGTCAGGCCTAGGGCGGAGAGGTGTGTATGTGTGACATCGAGTGCAATGCATTTTCAGGTGGTTTCTCCTTGGAACTGTGGTGGATGTGTAGATGCAGAATGGGGGCAGCAGTGGCGATAGGGACTTGGCATATTGGGCAGCTAGGAAGGAAGGTAGACCCTTTGCTTAGTTACATGCAGGGAAGGCAGGTTCACACTTCCAGTGGTAGCCAAGTGGGGCAAGTGCTTTTTGTTTTTAAGTTGTGGAATAGTGCAGTGATCACCAGTCCCCTTGTCTCTTAGTGAATGAAGTCAGTCTCTGTTTGCAGAGGTTCATCTGCAGGTCATGCTCTTTCTTTTAAAAAAAGAGGAAGCTGCATATTGTGGATTTTCCAGTGGAAGGAGCACCCTTGTGGTCTTATTCCCCACGTAATTGTGGTCAGCGGGCCTTACATTGAGTTGTGGTGTCCAGAACAAAATGCCCAATATGGCAAGTCATTCTAGAAACAAGGAGCAGACCTGGTGCGCGCTGCCATTCCTAAAGTGCTGGATGAAACACTTTCTGTTCCTGGTGTGCAAGGCAAGCTTATTGTGGTTTATGAAGTTGTGAAGCCAAATGATGTGCAATGTCACTTAAAAAAAAAATGTTGGGAAGATTCCAAAGAAAATGAACGGGAGAGAAAGTGTTTAGTGCGACATAGGCTGCAATAACCACCAGGAAGTGTTTCCCCGCTGACATAAAGAGCTAGAGGCAGTCCCGAGTGGCAGTGACGACAATAATTCCCAAGGCCAGAAGGACCATCCATCTTGGGAGGGACATCCAACTGCTTGGTATAGCAGATGAGCGAAGAGAAACGGTCCTGGGTGAGGTCGAGAAACTTTGCCCATCTTCTGCATTTGGGGGAGGTTCTCACTTCATGAAGGGCAAAGCCTGAAGCTTCGTGGCCCTAGTATAGTGTCCGGTGTGTCGGGTATTATTTTTTTGTCATTGCCATGTATTACACAAGGCTTGTTGTTTTTTTCTCATTGTCAGAAGGTGCTGTTCTTTTGATTCTCGGGTATGATGCACACTGTAGGCGTCATTCGCCAGTGTGTAAGTGCACTGTTGTTTTCCCTCCCATTAGGGTGTGTTATCGTTCCTTTAACAACTTGCTGTGTTACATGATTCCCTTGGGCGTGTTACGCCATAGTTTCCACTACATGAGTGTAAAGTGGCCAGGGCACATCTCCCAAGACGCTGAAACGAGGTGTTTTATTTGCTACATGTGGCAAATACCTCTGAGTTTGAGTTTTTCTCATTAAAATGAGGCATAATATCCGCCCGACCTGCCAAAATGTACCTGGATAAGATTAGGAGTGCAATAATTACTGGAAATCTCATAATTCTGATTATTATGCAAACTCTTGCCCAGACCATGTACATGCCCCATGTGTCCACGTGTTAGTGCATATCTGCCAGTAAGATATCCCTTTAGGATTTTTGTGGGTTTGCCCAGAGGCAGTCGTGAGACTTTCCGTGAACATGCCGTATCCAATAAAGGGAGAGGTGTTTTGTAAGTTTTCAGGGAGGGGTGTGGTGACCTGTTGAGGGTGAGGTGTTTATAGTGACGTCTCTGCAGCGTGTATCGCAGTGAGGGTGCATGTCATGTGTCATTTGACCAGGTGTCAGCAGTGCCTATTAGTCTGTTAGTAGAACACATGCTGCAGGGGACACGGCTGTATGATTTTTATATATATATATATACACGAGTCTGATCCCAGTGATTCTGCTGATGCCTGCTAGCTTCGTGATCTGTGGAATCTTAAAGTGTGGATTATAAATCGCTGTCAGGATTCGTCCAAGTACGTAAATCAGTTTGTGAAAGTGGTTTACTCAGGACAACACTGTCCTGATGATGGAATTTGACCCGCAACCCTGGTTCTACCATCTGTCTTGTTCACTTCAGGCTCCTCTCCCAAGGGCACGTGGTCTCCTAACATACTTGTAATATTTGTATTTTGCAACAATGATGATTGCTTGGCCTGGCGCTACACTACATACTCGCGGGTAGACTCATCTTTGCTACTGCGGGTCTTCCCGATGGGGGGGGGTCTTTGTGGGACGCACTCCCATCCCTTGGCCCGAGTAGTGGTGTCCTGTAGGGAGGGGGCGGTTCTCCCAGTCCACCCCCTAAGCTGAGTGGGCCACACTTCTGTCGCGGTATGTTCCTGCAGGGGCGGTGATGGTCAGGTGCCATTATCCTGTGTCTGTTTCGACAGTGTTTTGTTTGGGGGGATCACATATGGGAGGCATGCGATGGATGGGTTGATGTTCACAACGGGAACCAATAGGTAGATAGTTAATCGGACAGACAACGCTACACCTGTTACCGGATAGATGAGCAGAGTAAGGCATGGTTCAGTGTTCTGTAACCAGAGGGGTAGCTCTTCTGTCGGTGACAAGTAAGGGGTAACTACAGTCTACAGTGACCAGGAGACGAGTCAGCTGAGCAAAGGATTGCTCTGCCAAAGGTGAGATGGCGCAGGGGAGGGATAACTGCTGGATGTGGCCAGTGAGGGGTAGTTATGTTGTCTCTCAAAGTGAGTGCCAGTTCTGTGGTCTACAGTGGGAGCAAACGATGGATCTGCTGTGGAGGCGGGTGAACGTCTGACCTACCGCTGTCGGTGAGAGGCAGAGCTCGGTGGGACCCGCTCGCTCATTGGCCATAGAGGCTCGAGAGACAGCTCAGCCTCGTGCTGTTAAGAGATGGGCCCTGGCGCTCTCTGATCTTGCTGCAGGAGGACCCCGGCTGCTGCCAGCGTGGCTTCTCCAGTGAGCCAGTACTTTTGTAATCCCGACCAGGGCTGCGCTGACACTGGCAGACATTACAGATGTGGTAGGGGAACAGGGCGCAAACCCCGGCCAGTTCCCCTCAGATTTCTGAGAGAAACCGATGTCAATGGCTGCACAAAGTCTTAGTTTCTACGAGCTCGCGCGCGCGCACCCCTCCCCCACACACACATCTTCAGAGCCATTTCTTTTCACTGACAGCTCAGTTATACACTGATCTTTCCTCTCCCAAATATCTGGCACTTTTATGGGAATGGGAAAACACGCTTAGTGAGGATTTTTTTTTGATTCGTTGCATTTCCTTTATGTCCCTTTTCTGTTCGTGACACACTGCTCTTTTCTTTCCCGGGAGCGTAGCACGCGGCCCGTTTCACTCTTATTGGTTATTTACTGATCCTTCCAGCTGTGTAACATGGTGTTATTCCCACTCTTGTGCGCCCCATCCTGTTCTCTTCTCTCTTGTTCGCTTTGCACGCTCATCTTTGGTTCTCACTAGTGCAATATAATTGCAAGTTTACTTCCGGGTGTTAGGCGCTATACTTTTAGATCTCTCGTTAGTAACACGTTTCCCGTATTCCTACTGGTGTGTTAAAGACTATTTTTGTTCACCCTTGGGCATTTGATTTACAATATTGTAACTCCCAGGTGTGGTGCGCTCTGATCTTTGCAGTCCTAGATGGGTACAAAGTTATTTCCAGTTTCAGGTTTGTTGGAGGATGTTGTTAATAGTATTACATGCACTTTACTACTCTGGTATGGTGCACAACTTTAAATCCCCCCCGCCCCCACCCCCGGAGTGTTTACTATGTTGTTTTTTCGCTCTTTGGTGTGTAGGATACACTCTTCGCTCACTGGTATTTTGTGGTAATTTAGTCCTATATTTAAATACACTGGAGAAAATGAAATTGGTCTTGAGTGAAGTTGGAAATGTGTGGCTATCTCAAGGATGTGTGATGAGCTGGGGCAATTCTTGATTATTTGGGACAGTCCTGGCAGTTCAAGGAAATACAGGGCTTGTTGGTGGCAAATCATGGTGAACTGGAGCAGTTACGAAGATCTGGTTCATTTTATGGACATTTTGGACAATGAAAAATCATTTTGGCAAAGTCATTGCGACCTGGTGGCACATAATAATAATTTGTGATGATTCGTGGAGATTTGGAGACGATTTACGATGATGTCTTCCAGGATAATATTTGCTGCCGACAACATAAGGTTGATGGGGTCCTGTTTTTTTACAAGAAATATACTAATACATAGCTTGCGGGGCCTCTCAACCCAGACACAACCACTCCAGCCCATTAAAATGCTATCACCTGAAGACCCTGTCCCTTCTCCACTTTAGAGAGAGCTTGCCTCTTTTACAGCTCCTGCTTTATAGGAAAGCTCTGAGTTTAACGAACGTATGTTTGGCAGCGATTCTTTATGCTATTTCCAAGTGTGTTTTTAACTACTCCAGAAAATAAGTGTGGGAGCCGAATGTTTGGGTCTTACCTATAGATCGCTCTTAGCGGTCTGTTTTCGAAGACTTATTGTGGACGGTAAAAATACAGTGGGCTTTGGGTCAGTCCTTTGCTTACCCATGTGTGTTTTTTTTCTTTTCAATCTTGTATGCTTGCACATTTATAAATGGTTGTCTTTCCTCTTGTGTTTATCCCTCCCCTTGAGTATAGGTTCTTCACCATCCCTTAGTAGGAGGACTTCTCCCTTCTAACGCTCCATATCAGGGAACTACTTTTTCCTTGTTTTCAACTCTCCGTGGGAGTGCATAGGTACCTGCTCTCGCCACTGCATTCCCTTTCCCACCTCGGGTCCTCACCCTGCACCCTTCATGTTGCCCGTCCATAGCTCATCTGCTGCTACCCCACCTCTCCAGCGCGCTTTGTTTCTGCATCTCACTCTTGCAAGATTTTCCTCCTTGCTTTCTGCCTTTATCACTGTTACACTATCCCCCCTTCCTCCTTCTGGTCCCCTTTCTGCCTTTTTTCTCTGAGTCAAAGACTGATGAGAAAAAGTATGCCCTGGCCTAGAAATCGGAGTGCCAGTAGCCACCACCTGCAACCAGGACACATACTAAGGATTGTTTTTTCTTTTATTTAATTCGTACAGTGGGGGCTATCAACCTTCAATGCTGTAAGTAATCTGGATCCTTTTGTTATGTCGTGACGGCAGAGTGTGTTGATGCAAGCACTAAAACCATAAAAGGGGTGAAAATGGGCTACAGGTTGTGTTTTCATCAGAACTTCTGTTTGTGGTTGAAAATACACCCCAATAATCAGTTCAGTTTTTTTTTAATCCAGTTAGGTTCTTAAGCCGTGTAAATAAATGTAAATTCCACTAGATTAGTTATATCTAATGAACGGCTGGAGGTTTTTTTTAGATTGTATTATAGAAAGCACGTACTGTGCATAATCCTGCCATCTAGTGGCGACTTGGAATAGTGTTTTATATTTCTAATTCTGAAATAGTGGGCGTCAACTACAGTCCTTTCTCAGGTTGCAGCTATGATGACCCCTACACTCGACCCGAAAGCCCTATGATGACCCTACACTGGCCCGAAATCCCACAATGCTACACAGTCCACAGCCACCTGCATGATATGGGGAGATGCACATTCACCCAAGCAGAAGTCGACCGTTCGGAAATCCGAGGGGGTTTTATCAGAGGATGTTCTTTGCTCTCGGTTAATAAGCTATTCCGGTGGATAAACATGCACAGTGAAATATTTATTTTTCACAAGGCTTCAGAAACACCAGGTTCCTGACCTGTTTGTGTTATGAACACTAAAGTGTGAAAATACAGATTTGGCATTTGCAGGGGAGATATACCCCGTCGACTTGGATGCCAAGGAAGTCTACTTTGACCATATTTCTGGCTCCGGAGAGGAGTACTTAGAAGTGGAAGAGGCCAGCTGTGTAGAGGCTAAGAGAATTGTGATCCTGAAGGATGATGCATTTTCATCCTCGATATAAAATACATGCATTCC
This sequence comes from Pleurodeles waltl, assembly GCF_031143425.1. Lineage (NCBI taxonomy): Eukaryota > Metazoa > Chordata > Amphibia > Caudata > Salamandridae > Pleurodeles > Pleurodeles waltl. The sequence goes on along the minus strand of NC_090440.1, from coordinate 543,271,359 downwards.
TCAAGTAATCGGATTAGCAAAATCGTGAACCTCCTCAAAAGAACACCAAAAGGCAACTCTAGTTCACAAGAAACTGTAAAAGAATGACAATAGATTTAAATGCCATCTTGATGGCGTCATCCTAAAGGCTCACTGACATCATGAACACCGGCTTTGAAATATCAGAGTCGACCTTGAGAAACAGTCACTAGAGCCGAAGCCATCACCAGCTTCATGGCCCATGACCGAGGCTGGTGAATCATTGAGGCTGAATAAAAAAGATATGACACCTTTGGATATGTAACAACTGGGATCAGATTTTAGCCTGGGCTGCGGGAATGAGTGTGAAAAGATACAGGGTGACTACAGGGTACCTCCATCGGCATGTCAAGCCTGGCTTGGAGATTGTCACCTCTGCCAGGAAACGCGCTGTCAACCAGGCTATACCACCTGACCTCCACCAGGCAGCGATGGCAAGAGACTGGACACAGTGGGCACGGAGGATGCCAGGAGCTGCCATGTCATGTGGATTACTAGTTGTGTGCCCTTAGAGAGCCGACAGGACAGCACAAGGGAAGAACTTGTGAAGCTTCTACCAGAGGAGCAGTAAAAAGGGCAGATGCTATTGTTGAGTAGAGCATTGTAATTGCAACCACCTGCACCCAGACCTCCCTGGATGCTGCAGACTCCGAAAAGCAGGCAGTTGGCAACTGACTTGATGCTTATGTGTGAGTCATGGCAAGAGTCTGGATTTCAGCCAGATGTGCGGGGACAAAACATGCACTTTGATGGAAATCATTTGCTCGGGCAAGGAGTCAACGAGATCCGAGTAAAGATTAAAGAGGAAACCGACTCTGCAACGCCAATGAGAACTTTACTGCATGGAATTCCTTTTCGTGAATAGGAGCCACGGGCAAGGAAGCTACAATGCCACAAGTCTGTTTCAAGTCTATATCACCAGACATAAAGGTTGCATCAGTCTTAAGTGCCCCAGAAAGCCTCGTTTGAGGGGAATACCCGGTCTTATAATTAGAAATAATCCACCTCGGGGGCAAGTGCTTGAAAACTCTCAACTCCAACACCCCTGTGGGTGGGAGACTGAAGCTCTTCCTGCAGACCTAATAGATCACCTCAAACAAGTAGGTACCACAGGCCATCCCTTGGGGCAGCTTCATAGAATTCATAAAGACTCCAGTGAATCACAGATTAAGAAACAAGATAATAAAACTAGATCATTTTCATCGACTCCTGGATGAGCTACAAGCACTCATCCAAATTGAGCTACCAAGGGAGAACGTGCAGGGAAGTTAGGAGAATGCTTCCTGTTCCTGAAAGGATTAAACACGAGGCCAACACTAGACTTGCCAACTACACAGGTATTAGAAAATAATGCGCTTTAAGGTTACAACATTACATGATGTCACCTGTTGCTGGTGAAAGAAGACTTTACAGCAGCAGTTTACTTGTTAGAGCCGTAGACAGGAACCACAAAAGTTTTCTACCATTAGTTGTAAGGGGAAACGATAACGAGGTAACCTTTGTCATTTGGCATAAAAATCAGCCTCTCAGGTGTTCAGTAAATCTCTAGCCTGCTGTCTCAGCAAAGAAGCCATGCGCCTTTACCCCTGTCTATGCAAGCGGTTGCTGATGGAGAATTCTTTTCAGCAATGTTAACGAGACACTAACAGAGTGATTTAAACTGTATTCCTGCTGAGGTTCAGGGAAGACGTGAAACAAATCTCGCTCTACCCCAGTTCACGAGGGATTCTTTGGAGTGGATGCACATCAGCTAGGGTTTGGTAGGTAGCAGTATTGAGAGATGATTCCCCGGTATCAGATGTGTCCATCTCTGACCGGTGAAGATGGTCAAGAGACGGCAATGATTGTCACTGCACCATCATGGGTCGGACATAGGTTAGAAGCTGCCACTACACCCAAACTTTCTCCAGCTGTGCAAGTGAGCAACAGCAGCTGGATTCTTGAGTGTAGCATGTCGGCTCTTGAGATTTCAGAATCTAGATATTTACATTTGCAGCAAAGGGCCTAACCCCCTGATGCAGTAGATGCTACTTGGGAAGTGGGAGCAGTTTGTGGTGTGGTGTTTGCACTGCTAACCGATGAGCAAGGCATGCTTCTGCACCTCGTAGCTGAGCATTAGCATGTGCCCAGTACAGGTACATGGAGACGTGTTGGCGGCTTAAAGCAGAAAAGAAAGAACGCTCTCCTTCAAGAATCCAGTCAGAGCTTTTCTAGAGGAACTTAAGAGCGAGGTCATCAAGATTGCTACCTTTTGCTATGTAGAATTTATGTCTCACTGAATTAAAGCCATGTCCATTCAAGTCAGTGGGCAAAATCCCGAGTGCAGTGTCGACTTTCAACCTGACTTTTTTTTAAACACACACTTCCGTAGACAAATTAAAGAATTGCACGTTCTCACAGTTGGAGAACACGTAATACCGTTTTACTAGAGCAGGGTTGTTGTACAAACGCACCCAACAGTATTTCCATTTAGAGTTTCCTTTCCTTTTCCCCCCCCATACCATTCACGTGATAGTTTCCAACATTGTTTTAAAACTTTCAGGCTCCAGCTGGGTGACTGCTGCTCACATTACTTAACAGAGGTGAAGCTCAGAATTCCTAGATGCTTAGGGGTTGGAAAGCCACACACAATTAATAGCATCATCAGGGTGGACAACGCTGAATGAAGTTATGTGGCAAGAAAAAACTAATTGTGCGGTATAATGCGGCACGTTTTGTGTAGTACTACTTCACTGTTCTATAATTTTGTCCCTGCTAACACTGAAGGGCAAAGATTTCGCCTCATTAATATCAGATTAATTCATAAGTACAGCAATTGGTAACTGCAAAGTGACATGCCAACACGCATCAGATGACCTGCCACATATGGACAATGCTGCGGAGATGTATAACGCCTGTGGCCATGGCTATTAATTGAAAGTTAGCTTGCAGTTACGACCATATTTTTCCTGGGAAAAGGCTGCAAACTTAGCTTTCCTACACAGCATACGTGAGATCTATGGCTCCTACATTAGGGATCCCTGCAAATGCTCTGCCACCTGCATCCTGGATTCGACAAGTGGTTCCCAAAGCTGCTAAGAGTCTGAGCTTAGTGCTACTGATACAGTGAGTGCATCAAGGCTTATAGACGTTCTTACTCCCTTCCCTGAAAAAGAGCGCGCCGGAAGACGTTCCGTGTTTCCACTTCATAACCCTAGCACCCCATATGGATGTGCTTCTGTCCCACAATTGCCTCTTCATCTCCGATTCATCGTTGGCACTGTCACAGCACTCTGGTTTCGGTAAAGTGCCATAAACCCTCTGCAGCACCTGGCCAGCATGCTAATTGCACCAATCCTCCTGGGAATAACTAGGGTGCCCATGTCTGTGCTCTCGAGATTCTGTCAAGAACTGACTGCGATGACACCATCCCGCCGAAGATGCTTGCCTTTAGTTAAAGTGCCATATCAAACGCCACTTCTCTCAGTGAGAAAGCAAGGAGCACACCCACTTTGGCCACCCGCAACAAGTGCACATAACTAAAGGAAAGTTAAAGGTACTAGATAGAATTTCTATTTTATCCCTTTGACTCCACAACATGATCCTGGTGGACAACTTGCCCACGATCAGAAGGCCCGTCATGGGTTACATCTCCAACAGATTGTCAGAAGCTATTGCCAGGATGAGTGGATGTGTTGCCTGGACGCAGAGACCACACTCAACCTTGCACAACGGATTTGAAAGTGCCTCTTTCTCTTGGTGCTTGGTCACTGGGTGACGGAGGACCCCCTGGGCCTTGAGCATAGTACCAGCGACTTGCGTCTCCAGTGACTCCTCTCACTCAGGGAGGGTAGAGTGTCTGCAAAGAGTGTTTTCACTATCTTCATGGGTTTGACAAAGTCTGCAAACATTTTTTTTAAAAATAAGTTACATAAAAATCCAGTTGAAATAGGCTTGCTGGTGGAAAACTGCAAGGAATACGCTTGAGCTGGATTGTCTGCCTCAGGGTCGTAGTTTTTTCTCGGGTCCTTATCCTGAATGAGGCCCCGCGCACAAGCCCCAGTCTTTTTGTCTAGTGTTTGTATTACCATTGCAGAATTTCCAGAAAAAAATACTTGGGAGCAGTGCGCCTCGCAGTGGCCCAGAATGTGTGGGGTTAAGTGGCAATTTCTCCAAAATACAACAAAAAACACACTTGTAGCTAATGGACCGACTAGGCTTTTAAAGGGGTCTTTAGGTTAAATAGATGCAGGTTCGCGTAAGTGATGCCAGGCCGCATGCTCCAGGAGATGAAAAGCCACAATATCAGCTGGAGCTCAGCAGGTTCCCGGCTTCACAGGAGTGCAGAGAAGACAATCCTGGGGCTCCGAGAAAGGGGAGGCTCGGGGAACTTGTAACAACACTGAGTAACAAAAAGACGGGGAGGTGAGGGAAGAGCTCCCACAGAAGTAGCTGCGGCAGCGACCGGGCAAAGATTTGAAGCATCCTGGGGCAGGCACAAAGGAGCAACAGTAGTGAGTAAAGCGGGGTGAAGCCTTGGACAATACAGGGCCTGTGAGTAAATGGCAGTAAAGCCTGGGTAGAGTGGATGGCCACCATCTACATATACATACACATTGATAATCTTACATAACTCTGGCAGTGCACTAATGGATCATTAATCACATTTATACAAGGTCTCAATAGTCGTCACCTAACTATGATATTTACACTTATGGTGAAAAGTCTGGTTATTGCATTATTTGGACATGACTATATTTACAAAAGGTTATTTTCTTTTTCCTCCCAACCCTGCGTAAGTAGATTGTGTTGTCTTTCCAACAGTGTTTGACACAACCCAGTCCAGACTCCCCAGTCACGTGGGTGCCTTTAATACCCCTTCACCCCAAACTGAGAGATAAACGGGGTGGAAGTTGGAGCTGAAGTGGTTGAGGGGTGCATAAAGGAGGGCGCTGTAAACTCAGTAGATTACCAGAGGCTGGGATTTTGCAACGTGTACTTGGAGTATGAAACCCTCGTGGCCTGGCATTCCCGCCGCTGCACATTCCGGTGCATCAATAGAGTCTCTGGAGCAAAATGATGGGATCATCCTATGTGCAGCCTAATAGGAGCTGACGTGACGGCTTGAGGGCAAGGGAGTGGGGAGCGCTTCTGTCATATATTGTCAGGGAGCTTAGTGCCCACATGACAAAAGAACTGGGAGCCATGCCCAAAGCTACACTTAAGGGCACTTTAGAATTTGGATTGAAATGGCAAAGAATAAACACTCTTCTTGACTTCCCCCTCACCACACTCGCATACACGCGAACGCCCATTCACAAACACTCAAGCGTCATACCGCGTAAACACACACAAACACACGCCCACCCACCAAGCGAAGCAGAGATGATCTTTCATTGTTTGCATGTCCTGGGAGGGCTAATGCTTAGAGGTGCCAGCAGTAAAACATTTTGACATTTCAGACATCATTGTAATCCGATAATTCTAAAAGCTTACGCTCGTGAGTATGTCGGATGTCCTAGTTCTGGAAAAACGTGAGATGGATCAAGGATTTCCAGACTTTGTCAGCCAGGTTGTCTTCGCACGTTGTGGGTACTCCGGGATTGAAACCTCCTTGGTCTGGGGTGATTCCTGATGTTGTCGGTCCCGGGTAATTTGAAATGTTAAAGGTCTGAATAATTTCAAGTTGTGTGATTTGTTGTCATTTTAGATGGCTCCATTTCATAGTGGATTGAGTCATTGCGATTTTGGGATGATTAATGAAACTGTGATTCTGGTTGGATAGCTGGCCTACATGATTCAGATACTGTTGAGAGTTCAGGATGATTTCAGATGCTGCGGACGTTGGTGATTTTTGCAGCGTGGATGTGATACTCGGGAGAGATTTCAGATGTCTTTTAACCAAGAATGACTTCAGACAGGGAACCAGGATAATTTCAGGTATTGTAGGCACTGGGTAATAGGCAGCATGATCCATCATGACCACAGATTTTGTGACCTGTGGGAATGCATATGGTTCAATCCCACCAATAGCAAACATTCTTATGCAGAACGATTTCCACATAACAACCTTTCAAAATGATACTAGATGTTGTGGGTCATTGGTGACTCTAACCACCCATCCCCTACAATGTAGTCATACATCTAAAATTTAAAAAATATTTCCCTTAAAACATTCCTATTAAAGGCAGCTAGAGGCTCAAATCACGTCAAAAGTAATTTCAGTTAGTAACTGAATTTGTCTGTTTGATGACATTTAGTTTGAGCCGACACAAACTCTTCTAGAGGGTTATTAAAAATAAGATGTGTTCTTTAGCCCTCACCCTAGAACCTAAAATTACAAGTCCTCTTCTTTTTTGATCGATTTATGACTTTAGGAGTAGTTTGGGAATTCTTAATCTACTCTTAATTGGACTTTTAGGGGAAACAGGCGACGGTAGAGAGCCAGTATTACTGTGAATCTGGAAATAATTTAATTTGCTTCCTAGGTCCCTTTCAGTGTTGTGTAATTTGTTTTCTAATGAAGAAGTATTCTGTAATTATAATTGAACTCTTTCCACACCGGCGACAGCAGCATTTTCTTACAGAAAACTTAAACTTTATGTAGGTGGTGCTTTAATGATGGTTCTTTCTGGCAAAGCTTGCCTTTCAGAGAGGGATACGCCATGCAGCATGATAGGCTACAGACTGATGATTTCTTCAGAAAGGTGAATTTAAAGAGCAAACACCTAATTTATAAGTGATGTGAAGCCTGAGCCTGGTTCTCTAACTTCATGTGGCTGATTGTGGGTTTTGTTGTGCTGGTTCTCCTATCTGATAACTGATATTGTTCTCGCAGAAATGAATAGGACAACGACTGAGCCTGAATTAAAGCTTATGAACAGTACGTTGCTCATACTTTTTTGCAGCAAGCACGTAAACATACTAAGTGCCATCACACTTAAGGCAGTGTGTGCACTGCAGAAGTCTGAATGATCTGAATGTAATGTCTTGAGCAAAGGCCTTGGAATTGAGCTAAGACTTGTCATGTGATATCCACAACAAAAGACAGCTTAGCAGTGGTTGTTCATCTAATGTTAAGGGGGAAGGTATGGACCAGAGGTAATGCTATTCAGGTGCGATGCCATTAGGAAGGTCCATAGGGCTGACATCAGTAAAGACCAGGGCGCGAAGTTCAGATTTTTAATGCATGATCAACAGAAACAGCCATGCCAGTAAACTAAAGTTGCTAATTTGTGACGCCATTAATAAAGTCCAGGGACCTGAGATATGCTTGTTCTCTTGAAGCAGCATTATTAAGGCTGGATGTTAAGGTATGGTTGTTTGCGTGATTTCATATTAAAAAGCCAATAGGCAGATGTATGGGTTTTTCATGGGTGGTGTCATCCGAAATCGGAGGTTGATAATTTGAGATGTCATCCGTGTACGTTAAAGAACGGAACTAAAATAGCCCATATTTATCAGTTATGGTAACAGTACCGAGATAAGTTGTTTCCAGATAAGCTTGCTCTTCGGGTTAAGAAGTGTAAGAAGTGATCTATCTAAATTTGCTAGCGACGTAGGTTGAAGGATTGTATCTGTAAGGACAGTAATTTAACATTAACAAAAAAACAAACCAACTGGAAAAATTGCCAGTGAATCAGTGCAGTCTAAGGCTCTATCCAAGGGTTTTTAATTGTTCATGTTATCGGTAGCAGCCAGGACGCTGATCTAACCATGTGTTGAACCTCAAGACTCTAGACCATGGGTACTCACAAACTTTTTCTCGGGGGCCAAAATTGCAGTATGGTTTGCGGCCGAGGGCCGCACTGAAGTGACAGCGGGGGGCGGGGCTTAGAGGGGGCGGGGCTTAGAGGGGGAACAACCACCCCACCCCCTTTTTCAAAACATCTGCACACTACCCCAGTAACACACACAGCGCCATCTGCACACTGCGCCATCTGCTCCCACCCCTACCCCAGTAACACTCACAGTGCCATCTGCACACTGCGCCATCTGCTCCCACCCCTACCCCAGTAACACACACTGCGCCATCTGCACACAGCGCCATCTGCTCTCACCCCTACCCCAGTAACACACACTGCGCCATCTGCACACAGCGCCATCTGCTCCCACCCCTACCCCAGTAACACACACAGCGCCATCTGCACACACACAGCGCAATCTGCTCTCACGCCTACCCCAGTAACACACACTACATTAAAAACAAATAAATAAATAACCAAAGAGCCTTACCTGACTCAAAGCACTGTAAAGATGCCACAAATGTGGAACAGCAGGCAGGCAGGCAGGCGGGCAGCAGACGTGGAGCCGGTGACAGGAAGCAGACGACAAAGCCCAGTAAAAGTTAGCTGCAAGCGCTGACTTTTATGGGGCTTTGGCTTCCAGGATCGTCAGGGTAACGCCATAAACAATGGCCGCCGTACGTAAACATAAAGGAGGCCCGCGGGAGCATGCGCAAGGAAGCCACTGTTGCGCATGCTCCCGCGGCCCTCTTCTATGTTTACATACTGCTGCCATTATGATATGGCGTTTGGTGTGCGTCTCGCGGGCCGCCAAGCTCGGTCCGTGGGGCCGCTGGCGGCCTGCGGGCCGTACTTTGAGTACTGTAGCTCTAGACCTTGTTTAGAGGCAAGTGCTAATGGGTCACCTGCCAAACATTGGTGGGTGGCCCACCTGAGAGGTGAGATAGGGCCCCGTACCGCCCACCTCCAAACAGTCCTTTGATTTTTTTTTTTTGATTTTTTTTTTTCGCCAGAGGGCATTTTTGTCCAGATCTTCTTGCATTTTATTTCTATCCTGGTGTTCGGGTGGTACCTCTCTAGCACTGTTTCACATTCCCTTTTCGCATCTCTCCTTTTGGTATTTGCTCTCCAACTCTTCGTGTTTTTTTTGGGCAGTCACTTGGTGGCTTACATTGGTGGCTTTGTATTTCTGCTTCCGCCCAAGCCTGTGTGCCCCCCTTTCTGTACTTCGGCTACCTCGTTTTGCCCGAGCTGCACCTTTCCCACAAGCTGTCTACCCTGCTTTTGTGTGACGGCCACCTTACAATAATGTGTTTTTTTTGTGGGCATAACTCGATTGAAAGGTTCTATTGTTACATCAAGATCATTTTTTACCACCTCTATTCGTGTTTTCTATTTATGTGGTCTGATTTTTGCTGAACCGTGGTTTTCTGTGCAGAACATGTTTGTTCGGATGCAGGAGGAATCACTGAACACACACAGTCGTCTGTATTGTGTAAGAAGGCTTAGTGAAGGTAGTTGAGGCTCGTGCTGGGAGAGATCAGTCGAGCTTACATACTAAGTCGGGATTCCTGTTCCATGGTGTTTGAACAACAAGCTGTAGAAGATTACAGCTTCTGAGTATATTGTCAGTACTTATTATTATGAGGTTGAGTCGTACTCTTGTGAAGCCATACGAGGATAAAAGATCGAGCCTCCATTCAGAAAATTGGAAATTGCGACCTATCTAAGTAGTAGGACACTCCAGAGATTACATTTACAGAAAAAAGGCTGTCAGTTGAATTTCAGCGGTTTAATACAAAATATTAAAGAATAAAACAACTGCCAAGCAAACTATTATAGGAAATGTTCGTTATGCATGCACATTAGTAGTTTAGTTGAAAAATTTGTATTTTGGATGGACGTTTTGTAAAATACAACATTGCCAAACATGCAAGAATAACTTAGAAGTTTAAACAGATGAGAATTATGCAAGTCTCAAAATGCATACATAAAAATAGAACATAGGCAATGCACAAGTCCAATGTATTGGATTTCGTTAAAATGAGTAAAGAGAGAATATCGGGGAGGGATAGAGAAAGAACAATCGAACTATTGAGTTAAGTTGTGAAATGAAAACATAAGTAGCTAGAACAAATAAATGCTCCATGGTTGCGCATACAGTACAACAAAAATGAAAAATGATAGTTATTAGGTGGAATGAGAAGAATCATTCATAGCAATTTGAGATAAATAGTAAGTGCCAACTATATCCTATTGAGTTAAATTGATAACTGAGCTGAGATTCTGCCTGTCTAGCCTATGATGATGGCACACTGTGTCCATCAGCATTGAATAGTGATATTGTCTGTGGACTTCCAGTTCGATGTTACGGCATGTATGGCAATTAAAATCAGAAGATCTACTAATTTCCCCAGCGTTCTATTGGTAGACCAGACATCAAGTGTGGTTGCCAAAAACAGAACTTAATGTGAAAGGGGTATAGGAACCTGAGTAATAACATTAATTGTTCCTAAACAAGAGACTAAAAATTTGATAGATTTTGGCCAGATATGTCTCCGGGTGTGAATTTCAACGTCAGCAAGTGTTATTGTGAATAGGTTTAGCCTTAAGAACAGGGGTATAAAATAATCTATCATTAAAAAAAAGTATAAAGTTTACGTTAGACTAGCAGTACGAGCAGTAGAATGTTTTTTGTTCCAGATGCTATCCCTCAAAGAGTTGGTCCATACAGAATGCAGAACAGATTCCCACAGTTTCAGTATTTGTTCTAGCCCTGTCAGAACTGGCCAGTCTAAACATTCTATAAATGGTAGCCACCTTGGAGTACACAGTCAAAGAGATCTAGTGTGGAGGTGAGTTGGTACGTGGTGTAACGGAAGAAGTGTATTGCGTGAAAGCAGTTTATACTATAGCTGACAGATCATTATTATGGGTAAGCATGGTACGGGGACATTTTAAGAGCTGGATAACCCATTGAATGAAATAAAAGAACCTGAGTGGAATAGTTGTGAGATGAGGAGAATGCCTTTGTTTATCCGAGCTTTCCATCGTAAAGTCTTCCCATTTTTCTTTAGCCATGTATTGCGCTCAATGGCACACTTTAAGAACTTAATGGACAGGGTGAGAGGAGAAATGGCTTCAGTAAGGTGCAAGTATGTGGAGCAGTTACAGGCAACCAAAACCTATGAGGATTAGGCTTCAAACAAATGTGTTGGTGTGTTAAAGGGTATATCGGTGTACTTTCCATAGTGAACCATAATTTATGAGGAGCGTTAGTATATCTGGACAGATATAACACTGTATTTGCTTAATGCCAAAAAGCTGTATTATAAGTAAGAAGTTCTCGTAAATTAACTCCACTAGAAACTTTGGGAAGTTTTAATTTCCGTAAAGAAATTTGAGATGATTTGCCATTCCATATACATTTGCAGAGGAGCTTATCAAAAATACCCTTAGAGATCTTAATGGGTAACATTATGGGAAAGAGATTAATAATGGGGATGATCATCCTTTTAATAGTTGTCTAAGCAGGCCCACTATGAAAGGTATACTGGGGACTATTAGTGAGAAAAATGGTGGGGTTTAGAAGGAAGGGCTTCTGTATTTGCTTTAAAAGTATCCTTGAGAGTATTACAATACCATATTCCTAAGCGTTTAACTTTGGTGGAATTCCAGAAAAGTCCCACATCAGTAAAGGGTTGTCTGATGCAGTGTTTATTCAATGGCATTACTTCAGATTGAGCTGTATTTTATTTGCAATCCGAATTATGTGAATAAAGCTTACATTCGTGGAAAAATGCTGGAAAAGAGCGCTCATGGTGAGAAATATATAAAAGGATGCCATCAGCATAAGCAGTGCATTTAATGTGTATGTCATTCACTTTAAAATTTTAAACATTGTCTGAATGCGTTAATTGATGGAGGGAATGTTCCAGAACTGATACAAAATGCAAAGGGGACAACCCTGTCTAGTTCCTTTGTAGACCGTGACATAAGGGGATTGTATACCTTTAACTATAAGAGACGAGTGTGGCAGGAATACAACAAAGCTGTAAAGCTTGCATTATGAATAGCCAGTTGGCCCTATCAGTCTACTTCTTCACGCCCTTACTCGAAATTATACAATTGTGCACACCTAACCCACATGTCTTTCTGTTCTACAGATGCCATGATGTCGCCAACATCCGGTGCCAAACGGAGCCACTGGTGTAGCGTGGCGTACTGGGAGCATCGCACAAGGGTGGGCCGCCTCTATGCCGTGCACGAGCAATGCGTAAGCATCTTCTATGACCTACCTCAAGGCAGCGGCCTGTGCTTGGGACAGTTGCAACTGCAGCACCGCAGCGAGGCCGTGTGCCGCACACGCAGCAAGATTGGTCAGGGAATCCTGCTGAGTCGCGAGCCTGATGGTGTTTGGGCCTACAATCGCAGTGAGCACCCTGTCTTCGTCAACTCCCCGACCATGGATGGCACCGACAGCCGGGGCCTCGTCGTGCGCAAAGTGCCTCCTGGCTACTCTGCCAAAGTGTTCGACTACGAGCAGCCAGGACTCCCACGCCACACTAGTGAGCTGGGGTACACAGACGGACCCTATGATCCTAACAGCGTCCGCATCAGCTTTGCCAAGGGATGGGGGCCTTGTTACTCTCGACAGTTTATCACCTCGTGCCCTTGCTGGCTAGAGATCCTTCTCCGCACTCGCCGATAACCGGTGCGCCACACAGAATATCCCAAATTATCACCTACCTAGATTTAATATAAAGTTTTATATATTATATGAAAATATATATTATACTTGTAAATAAGGGGGGCATTTTTACTGTGTCACTATTTATGTACTGTGCAATGTGTGTTTGGACATAAAACAAAACAATAAATGCACTTTGTCTGAAAAGATATTTTCAAAGGGGGAACGATGCAGCAGAAGTGGGCCACAAAACCTTGTTTTTTCTGAATTGTGTTTTTTTCAGATGGCATAGAAATACACAGAGACCTATGCCAGCCACTCTTTGATAATAAAATATTCTCTGTATGGGTTATTTTGTAACTATGTACTTATTTTTTGTATACTGCATTGCAAGGACCTCCCTGGCTCGTTTAAGGTAACCCACATGAGCATCTCAAACTCTCTGCCCTGCGGTTGGAATGTTTGCAGAGCTATTAGAGAAGAGCCATTGTTCTGATTAATTTACTGTGGTGGTGTCTGCTGCCTTGTAGTTTGCTGGAGCCACGGTGCTCAGGGCAGAATTTGTTGGAAAGCCTCTGCTGGGAGAACGTTGTTGTAGGCTTTAGTTTAAATTGTGTCAGAGTGACCTTAGCCTTCTGGTTAGAGATTCTTATTATCCCTGATCTGCATGGTGGAGTTTGTTGGAGGCCTTGGTCTTCCAGATTGGAAAATGTAGAAGACCCAGTCTTCCTAGAGGAGTTTGTTGGGGACCACATCGTGTACCGCAGGGGTTTGTTTGGTGCTCTAGCTTCTGAAAAGGAATGTGTTTAGGGCGACGGTCTGGTGGGGAGAGTGGGGGGGATACTAATGAAGCCTTCATTTGAAAAGAGAATTTTGTTGAGGACACTGCCTGATGCAATTAGTCTAGGTCTGTTTGAGAGGAGTTTGTTGGGAAGCCCAAGCCCAAGCCTGCTAGGTAGAGTTTGAGGGGCACTTGTCTGCTGGCAAGGGAGTAACCAGAAAATTAAAAAGGCCCCGCTTAGAACTAAATCTCCAATGACACAGATTGGTACAATTAAATCCGACCCGTCCCATGACTGTTTCATTCACCCTTACTTCCAACCATCTATACATTCCATTACTACCCTTTCATCAACCTCTGTTCTTGCATGCACTTTCATTTTTCCATCTGTGTGCACTTCGTCCATTCTTTCACCATTCCATTCATTTGCTTACTATTCCCTCCATCCATCCATCCTTTTACCCATTCAACCATATTGCCACCATTCCATCCATCCGATGGTCATCATGTTTATTCATCCATAATGCCCAATCAGTTGGTGCCTCCTTAACATTTTTTTCTGCCTTCAGGTTGGTCACAGAGAACAAGAACAGAGGCAGTTCAGTACGAACATTGACTGCACACCACAAATAGATGCTTTATGAATGATGTTTCAGCAATCGATAATTGCAGAGCTCGATGACAGAACTTTATTTTTTAAGGATTAGTATTTATCCACAAGCTCAATAGTTTTAGGTGTTTGTTGTGAGTGGCACATAGGATTTCAGTGGCGAGAAAAGCATAGTGTGTAGCTGCTATTACCTTAGGGCTGTTGTGTGTGAATCTGTGTGCTCAGCTTGTGGAAAAGACAAGCCAAAGGCACAAGCCGCTGTTATCTCTAAGCCATGACAAGTGTTTGGAACTATGTGCCATGTAAACGGCATCCAAAGCTGAATACTTAAGAGCGGAGTTGCCTGCATTTTTCCATGATGGGTAGGTAACTGAACCCAAGCCCTATTCAGTTCCTGAAATGGAGATGGACATTTCAGTGCCATCGTCAAATACAGCTACTGTCCTGTTTTGGTTGGTATGGTGTGCATTAGTAGTCTGGTTTAATTGGAAGAGTTTGAAAACGAAGGTATGAAGCTCAAGTCCTTTGGGTACATTCACAATTGGCAAGGTGCAAACCTCTGGAAAAATCCTATACTCCCATCCGTCAGGTAATATGTGTGGCTGTGTCTAGGGATCTCCCAGGAGTAGAGGGACAATCAACTGGAGAACTCTGTGCTACCTATCCCCAAGTAGTTAGCAGAGCCTCCAGCCCCAAAAGTAATGTTCTACGAAATTATCTGAGATGCAAACTACTGTAAGATAGCTGCCTATGACCACTCATGGATCTCTGGTCACCTGACTACAAATGGACACTGCTTCCCACCACCAAGAATATAGAGTGATCAGCTCCTTATGGGAGAGAAAGGGGGAACAGGCAAATAGAAGATCGTGCTTCCTGGGCCACCAGATCTGATGGGAGTGTTTCACACTGGAGTGACAGAGATGCCGCCCCTGGAGGCGCAGCCCGGAGAGATGGTCAAGTGAGTTGAGGTGAATGGGGGTGGGCGTGGTAAGGAATCACGCTACAGCAGGAAGCACTTGGAGTCCCATGAGAACTGGTTGTAATCTGTAATGTGCGTCTCCACTCATGCTACCACTCGAAGATAGTGGGAGAGAGGTCAGGGGAGGTCGAGGGTGGGAAGGAGTGTGGCTGGAAAGCTGCAAGTTCTCGTTCAACCACAGCTAAATGGTCTATATCTACAGAGAGCAAAAAAAACACACCAGCACTACAACTGCTAAACGTCAGCACTAAGACTAGTTTCAGCAGATCACGTACCTCCCAAGGGCTGCAGATGCTAGAAACCTACTGGAGTCAAATAGAAACAGGTTGCACTCTGCACTATCTCCTCTCCTTGTCAAAATCAACCTTCCTAGATCAGAAAATACTTCATGCCTTACAAAAAGACATCATTGAGAGAGATGCAAAGAAAAGGCAAGTTCAACCAAAGGCCAATACTATTAAAACACCATTCTAATATATGTTTGCGAGTCTCAAAAGAGGGTCAAAAGTTAACTTCACGGGTGCCTCAAGGCAGACAGCAGTGCCAACAATTATACTGCAAATACATGCCTTCATTTAATTATAAGGATGTTTGTGCACCAAATATTTTATGCAAATAGGTATTAGAAAAATGACTTTGGCAGCAGGATCCTCACTTCTTGAGTGCAAATGTGTTGTTCTGCATTTGGAGAGTGACGAAGATGCTACTCTGGATTTCGAGGATAGAGAAGAGACCGGTTCTTTTCATTCCATGCTTATGGGCCCAGAAGACACTACAGCACACTACCCTGGATTCAGTAACTACGAAATGAGCATCTATAATATGGCTGAAATGTCTGAGGAAGCAGAGTTAGTCTTCGTTAAGGGCGTTAGAACCATACACTAGGCCCCTTAAGACCTTAATTGGGTTAAACAATCCACAAAATACATCCGAAGGGAGGAGCCCACAGAGATAGATGACTTGGAACCTTAATGAACTGCGTGGGATGTGGGATGACTGCAGGGCGGAATCCCCAGAATAAATGAAGCAACCACAAAGCTCATCCTCACCATAGGAGAATGGGGTAACATGTACAAGTGTGTTGTAAAGAACACCGCAAAGGCTCCACACGGCATTTTAACTAAAAGAGAAGGAATATTTCTTAATTGAAATTGAATTGTACATTCATAGACATGGTCGACATACTTTGCAATGTGAGACAACGTGTAAAACAGACTGAAAATGCGGTTTCAAAACGAGGCGCTGCAAACGTGGTGAATCCAAGAAGAGAATAGAAACGTAACCAAGCGCATCAAAATCCAGTTTGCATCTGAGGTTGCCTTGAGACTGATTTAATACTTGTCATCACGATTTAGAAAAAAATTAATCCAGCACAATAACAGGCCTACGTCCTGAGAATAAAAGCAGGGAATTGGGAGCAGTGAGGCAGCAGAACCCTCCCCTCACAGTCTGAGGACGGATAATGTAACGTCACCTTTGTACAACCCTCAAAACCATCACAAGAGGGCGTAGGAACTTGTCAGAGGGAGAACGTTTCAATCTATTTTTTATCAAAAGTGCCCCAAGTGCAGAACCTTAATTTGGAAGGATCAGCACTGGTATGATTTTAAGGGGCCAAACCTGGTTAATGGTGTCTAGATTTCAGGCTAGAAATATACATCCAGGTGCAACCTATGCCGTTTGATGATGACTCTTTGCTTGGGAAACAAATCAGTGGGCGGACTGACTAAGAGAAGCCTCACAAAGATGAGTAACAGTCCTGTTAGCTCACACTGTCAGCATTACTCAAAGATTTACCATCAGTAGTCTGTCTCCTCGACAACGGCCCTTCGGTTTATACACCACTAAGGGAGGGCTTGGAGACAGGGAGGGCACCAGAAGAGACGCTACCACAAATAAACAATGCATTTACCTGGAGGTTTTGCATTGCAGTACGTTTTCACTTATGGTTAGTTGGCAGCACCCCGCTCTTACAGCTCTCAGGTGTGCGTTCAGTCTTTCATGTTTCAGGACCTAGGGCTCCCCAGGGATCTGTCATTGTGTTTCAGCTGTTTGAAGGTGCGTTGTTGGATTGGATACTGTAGAAACAGTGACACTTGTACACATTATCTAATATATGTGGTCTACTAACAAATGTACCGGAGCACAGGTCCGCAAAGGGGCCTTTCCAGCCATACCACCACGAGAAAGCTGTCAAAAGCAATTTAAGCCAACATTGCACTCAGGCCAATAAACAAAGGGGATTGGGAAGAGACATTTCAGAAAAAAATGCAACAAGTCATATCACTCGCCATGGAAAAAGACATCCTAGCAATGGTATTTTGGAAGGACACATATTTCAATATACCTGTACATCGGAAGCAGAAGAAATGCAATTAACAGTAGGTCGAAAGCGTGCTCTGTTTAGTGTTCTACTTTTAGTTCTGGGATCATGCAAAAACATGCACATTCTTGTCCTCTCTCACTTTGGATCAGCCTGCTCTATCCACCGTTTTATTCTACCGTCATTCATATTTTGCTTCCGCCCACGGCAACATAGGGTACTGGCTCAACCCACTTTAGACATTGGCTCTTTTGCACTATGGCAGCATTGTACCTGATGTGCGCATCTGCCTAAAGGAAGTGCTCTTCAGTACCAGATCTGGTGGGTAAATAATACTTTCCCAAAGCTTTTTACTTTACGTTCTTTGTGTTTTGGTTGTTTTTTTTATTTTTATTTTTTTTAATTTTTTTATATACATACTTCAAACTATGTCTTCAGTTTACTGCAATTCAGTCATTGGTTAACTTTCTTTGCTCCACTGGGAATCATTTCCCTGTTATATACATTAAAACTGAACAAACTTTCTGAAACACCTGAACTGAGATGTTGTCTTATTTTTCAAATTTTTGTGGTACGTTTTCAATAAACAATAAAAACGTTATCCAACACACTGGCTTAGCAAGGCCAGACATATTGACATTGCCAGTGCTTGTTGATATAACATCTACTAACAATTGCCACCCTACCCAGAAACAATTTTATTCAGTTTAAAATATAACCAGAAAACTAAACAGCAATAAAAAGTAAAACAAAAAAATCATAAAATCACACACGATCACCCTTAACATTTAAAAACTTCCTAGTTTTATCAGCTGCAGCCAAAAAGTGACTCACATTGCGATTTATAAAAGGATTATCAGCAGTTGTAAAAAAAAAAAAAAAAAAGTAATGCTGGTCTTCAGCTATTAAACCCAAACATGTAACCTCAGCAATGAAACTAAATACTTTGCATGGGTAGATTTATACAATTTACAAAAACAAGAATGCAGTTGTGTTTGGACAGATAGTCACAACGACAAAGAATAATGGTGTCCAATTTCATCCCACCTGTTGGAAAAGACAAAACAAAATGTATGGATCACAACATAAATCTGGTGAAAAATCATTGTGTATACGGGGGCAGAAACAAAGGAAAAGTAGGGTTCAATACCATGTCTAATTTCAGTAACAAATGAGACCTCACTAAGGGTTTGGTAAGGTCCCCATCTTCTCAAGTCAGCCTAAAGTGTAACTCCAATTTCTTTTTTTGCCCAGGACTTGTCTTTGGACTGAAGCTTCCAATGATGTGTAACTTTTCCAGTCTTACTAGCTCAGAACCTAGTGTTCAATGGCATGTGTGGCTGTAGATACACATGTGCTGCATTCTCTTGCCATCTGGTGTTTGGTCCGCAGTAATGAAAGTTGTTTTTCTTCAGAGAAGTTGTTGTTTTTCTGAAGTCACGGGATCAAGTGACTCCTCCTTCTCGGTGATACTGCGCATGGGCATGAAGTCCTTTGTTCGATTTTTTTCTCTCCGTGGTCTGGGTCAGATGTGTAGTTCTTTGCTCTGTCTTTGACTCGCTCCAGTCCCATAGTTTCCCTCAGTCTTTTCTGTTCAACAGTATTGAACATTGATTGTGTTTTCAGACTCTCACACCAACTTTTCTGCCTAGTCTGTTCCAGTTTTCTCAACCGCGTGCCCTTCGGGGTGGTGGGTCCATCGGGCCGTTAGGCCTCAATACGTTTGGCACCGGAGATAATGTAAACCCGATGGAACAGACACCATTTTGGTTCTGCCTTAGGTGCTATTCGAAGTACCCTTACACCGATCATCATCAAGTATGTAAGTTATGCCTCTTGCAGGACCATCAAGAGGCTACCTATGAGGCGTGTCGATTGTTCTGGTCCAAGAAGACCCTCTGAGAGCAACAAACTCATAGGCTAGAGATGCCGTGCAGATCTCCAGATGGCACCCTGGATATTTTCAGGGAAGAACATGCACAGAAGAAGCCTCACCAGTAAGCTGTGTCCATCCAAGCTTTGGATTCAGACATCCAAACCAACGTCGAGAGCCACTAACTGACTTCGGTGCAAACTGTGAGCAAAATGGCCCCACCTCTTGCAGAAAAACCTCAAAAAAGACTCCATACCGAGGTCACCGGACCACCACTGCATTCAAGCCATAGTCGGTCTCGGAAAGACATTTTGAATGCCCCTTCCATCGGCTCGCACCGAAAACCACAAAGATTGCGGCTGTATTTTCGACTCCGATCTCATCAACTTCGGTCCGACCTTCCACCACAAAGCACTAATCGCCGATTGCACCGGTTACAAGCCAACAATCTTCGGATCAGAGTTCAGCACTAAAAAAGATCTAACTGAAAATGTTGGGCAGAAAACAAAGGAACATGTACCTTCCGAGCATTTGGACTCAAGGCACTGATCCACCATGCCTTCGCCTATTCAACCCATATTAGAGATCATGGACGCTAGACAGCGCAAAATATATATTTGAGAAGGCACAGGATGAATTGTAGCTTCCCCTACAGTTACTTTTAAAAGAAAGCTAACCTTTCAGGATGCACTAGACACCTCACCACATTAAGGAAAATACTTTCCACAGAGGAGCTTGTTTGTCCTCTTCCTCCTCCTCCTACTTCACCTCCACCTACTTCTCCCACTTCTACAACTGAGGGAGACCACACTCCACACGGTTCACCATTATTTATGGAACACTATTTAGAGGACATCCAACAGATCTGGGTCCCTGCGATTCTTAAGAGCCAGACCCCGTTATTAATACTGACCCAGAGTTGTTTCCCGCTAGACCTTCCTCTCCAGAGGATACTACCAGCTACTAACAAGTCATTGCTAGGGGAGCTGCGTACAATAATGTACCTTTACATAAGGATCCTATTGAACAGGATTTTCTGTTTGGCACACTTACCATTACACTCGGGGACACCCAATATCTCCCTATGCTCTCAGGTATGATGCAGCATACAAGCAACATTTTCCAAGAGCCTGTTCGTTCCAGAATAAAAACCCAAGGGTAGATAAAACATACAATCCAGTACCTTCGGACCCTTTATTTATCAGATCACAAGTGCCGCCAGCCTCTAGTGGTTACTACTGCCAGGAAAGGGTCTAATAGGCCACTGTAGACTCTTCCCGCACCTGACAAAGACATTTAAGGATTGATGCGGCAGGCAAAAGAGTGGCTGCGCAAGCCACTAATCACTAACAAATAGCCAATTTGCAAGCCTTACTTTCTAGGTATGATAGTGCTCACTGGAATGAAATGGAGGCTCTCCAATATCTCCCAGAGGAGCATCGCAAACGTGACCAACAAACTGTGTCCGAGGCGCATACTATTGCAGAAAATTTTATCAGGTGTTCACTGGATGCTGCAGATATGGCAGCGAGAGGTATAAACATAAGTGTCCTAATTAGAAGACATGCACAGCTTAGGTGCTCTGGTTTTAAGCCAGAAGAACAGCAAGCAGTTTTAGATATGCCCTTCAATAGAGAACACCTCTTGGTCCACAAGTTGATTCCACCTTGGAAAAACTAAAAAAGGACACAGACACTGCAAAGGCCATGGGAGCTCTTAGGTCACAGTCACAGAGGGAATTTTCTTGTTGTCTACTCTATAGAGGGAGTTGCAAATCAGTAACCTCATCACAACCTTTCACCTCTCAAAACAAAGAGGCCTCAGGTTTTTATACGAGAGAATCTTTTAAAGGGGCATTCAGAGATAATATTTTCAGAGGCAGGGGCAAAAACAACTCCTCAGGGCTCAGGTTCTACAACAAAATACTTACTACCTCCGTATACCCAAACCCCTTATAACACCAGTTGGGGGACGCCTTCAGGACTTCTACAATCATTGGTCACAAATAACATTGGACCAAGGGGTCCTCTCCATTATCCTTATTAGCATGGGTCTCACAACCTCACCTCCCAATATCCCTCCTCACACACACACAGGTTATGTCAAGAACACCTCGCTCTCGTCAAAGAAGAGGTATAAGCTCTTCTTTCAGAGGGGGACTATAGAACCGGTTCCAGCCCAAAATCAAGGAACAGAAGTATATTTGCTATATTTCCTTATTCCAAAAAAAGGACTGGTCATTCAGACCCGTCTTAGATCTCGGGCCCCTGAATCAATACATTTTTTCAGAACACTTTCACATGGTCACGCTTCAGGATGTAATTCCACTCCATCAACAAGGAGATTTTATGACCGCTCTAGACCTCAAAGATGCATATTTCCACATTCCCTTCCATCCGGCACATCACAAATATTTAAGATTTTATGATTGCCGGCAAACATTATCAGCTTAAAGTTCTAACTTTCGGGGTCACAACTGCTCCCAGGGTATTCACCAAATGCCTAGCAGTGGTTGCAGCACATCTCAGATGACAAAAAATTCATGTCTTCCCATACCTCGACGACTGGCTTATCAAAGCCAGAGTGTTGTAGCAATGCCAGCCCCACACACAAATTACAGTGAACCTTCTTCACAAGTTAGGGTTCACACTCAACGTTGTAAAATCTCACCCTCAGCCCCTTCTGATTCAACCATACCTAGGAGCCTTTCTCAACACAGTTGGGGTTAGTATAAGCCAATGCAGCTCAAATACAAAATTTCCAGCATCTGCTTCCTCAGTTTCAGCAGAATTACACTCTCACAGTCAAAACTGTTGTGCCTCTATTAAAGATGATGGCATCTTGCATTGCCATAGTACCTCATGCCAGACTCCACATGCATCAACTACAGCAATGTATGTCTCATCTGTGATCTCAGTCACCGGGATCTAGTGTTGATGGACCACCAAACTTACCACTCTCTGCAATGGTGGAACTCAACCAACCTCTTAAAGAGCGGCCTTTTCGGGACCCTGTGCCTCTACTAATTTTCAACTATGGATGTATCATTGACTGGTTGAGGGGCACATCTTCAAAACTTCACAGTGCAGGGTCTTTGGGACTTACACATCATTCCATGCACATCAGTTATCTGGAGCGGTATTTATAGCCCTCAAAGCTTTCCTACCTCACTTCTCACACAAAGTTGTCCTTGTCCAGATGGACAATATGACAGCAATATATTATCTACAAAAACGGGGGACACGATCGTTCCAGTTATTACAACTGGCTCAAACAATATGGAAATGGGCTCCTCATCACCTCATTCACCTACTTGCAGAATTCCCTTCCAGGGACGGACAACAACTTTGCAGACCTGCTCAGCGGGATGCATCAACAGGTCCACGTATGGGAACTCCACCCACAAGTCCTTCAAAAATACTTACAAAAGTGGGGAAAACCTCAAATAGATCTTTTTGCCACAGCAGAAAACACAAAATGCCCACACTTTGCATCCAGGTACCCTCTTTCCAAGAGCAATGCTCAATGGATGAACTAACTATGATACTGGTAGTGCCCACATGGGCAAGTCAACCTTTGTTCACAACACTTCTGAACCCCTCGCAAGAAGCTCCCCAACAAGCTAGATCGTCTCAGATGGTACTATGGACATATTAAGTATCTAGACCCCAAATCGCTCAGCGTAGCGATATGGCTCCTGAAGTCATAGAATTTGGTTATCTCTATTTACCTCCTGAATGTATGGAAATTTTGAAGGAGGCTTGCAGACTGACAACATGAGCATGTTATGCAGCAAAATGGAAGTGTTTTGTTTGCTACTGCCAGTTCAAACACATTGATCCTATTAAAGCATCTGTCCAAGAAATTATTTGCTACTTACTACACTTGTAACAAGCAAAATTAGCTTACACTTCAATCAGATTACATCTTGCAGCCATAGCTGCATACTTACAAAATAGAGAACATATTTCATTGTTCCGAATCCCTGTTATTAAAACTTTCATGGAAGGACTTAAAAGGGTAATTCCACCTAGACTTCTTCCTGTTTCATCGTAGAATTTTAACATTGTACTCACTAGGCTCATGCATCCTCCATCTGAGCCACTCCACTCATGTCCTATTCAGGGTCTTTCATGGAAGGTAGCTTTTCTGGTTGCAATCACATCACTTAGACATATCAGTGAGCTTCAGGCATTAACTCTAGAAGAACCTTCCTTTCAAATACCTAAAGATAAGGTAGTCCTTCACACAAACCTAAAATACCTACCAAAAGTGGTATCTCAACTTTATATCAATCAAATAATTGAATTGCCTGTCTTTTTTCCTCAGCCAGACTCAATAGCAGAAAGAGCGCTCCACACTTTAGGTGTTAAACGAGCACTTGTACTATATTGTCGGGACAAAAGATTTTAGGAAAACCAAACCACTTTTTCTAGCTTTTGCCTTGCCATTCAAGAGCAGTCCAATTTAAAAAAAAAACAAAAAAAAACGGCATAGCAAGATGGATTATAGGATGCATACAAACAAATCATGCCAAAGCAAAGAGACAATTCCACTAGAAAAAGAGGTACAAGTATGGTATTTTTAGGTAATATTCCTTCAACTGATCTGCAAAGGAGCTACTTGGTCTACACCTTACACATTCACAAAACATTTTTGTATAGATGTATAAGCAACACAACAGGCAGCGAAGGACAGGCTGTCTTGAGAACACTTTTCCAAACAACTGCAACTCCCACTTCCTAGCCACCGCTTTTTTGGAGGGACTGCTTTACAGTCTATCCATAGCATTTGTATCTACAGCCACATGTCATCAAAGGGAAAGTGTTACCCATGTATGCTGTAGATTCACATGTGCCCTCCATGGATGCCTGTGGCTGTTGCAGTTACATTACCTTTGTATATATTTACATGCATGAACATCTTTTTCTATACTG
The DNA here is from genome assembly GCF_031143425.1 of Pleurodeles waltl. Lineage (NCBI taxonomy): Eukaryota > Metazoa > Chordata > Amphibia > Caudata > Salamandridae > Pleurodeles > Pleurodeles waltl. The sequence goes on along the minus strand of NC_090440.1, from coordinate 543,247,421 downwards.
CCTTCACTTTTCTCGTTCTCACCCGCTTGCGGGAAAACAATCTAACAAAGGACTCAATGCCCATGCTCAATGTCACAGAGAAGGAGGAGTCATTCGATCCTTTGACTTCAGAAAAACAACTTCTTCAAAGAAAAAACAACTTGTAACACACCGGACCCAACACTATATGGCAGGAGAATGCAGAGCATGTGAATCTACAGCACTACATGCCACAAACAGATGTTTAAAGGGTAAGTAAAATTTTTCTTTCTTACATATTTAATCCAAGGAAATTTGAGGTATCAATCAAGCAGCTTAAAGCAGTCTTTAATAATTCCTCCACTAAATGCAGTTGCCAGATACTCTAGACTGAAATAAAGAAGCAGAGCGTTAATGGTATTCCATGTATGTCATTCCCAATTCACTATGACAAGCAAAAATTAAAGTGCCCTGAGCAAGATCCAGTAATATCTTACAAACTTATTTTCAGCTGCCTACAAGTCACCAACATCATCATACGCCCAGTTACTGCCACCATGAATAGCTTTGGAAATACATTTACTATTGTAAATATAAATCACACTTTATTGGTTTATTTCCCAATTTTGTTTTGGAGAAAGCATCCAAATAACATATAGTTATTGTCACTCAGACACTGCTGTCAGACACTATGACAGCAGTGTCTAATATCAATCTGAAAAGTAATTTTTAAATACATTTTCCTGATTTATCAAATCTCATTTCAATCTTTTACTATGTTTTATGACTGTTATTATATTGATCGTAATGAAACACTTCCTAGGCCAGAAAAATAAAAGTGCACTGTAGTATGATGTTAATGTGGCTAAACTGATTGACCAAAACAGGGCAAGCATAATACAATAGCTCAAGTTAGCAGTGAAAAGATGTACTCAATCACCCTCTGCCGAACCTTCGAATCTAGTGGAGAAGATCTTGCATGAATTGCACAAATCGGACCCAGCTAAGATCTAAAGTAAAGACTCCCCTTGTTTAGAGATAGAATGAAAATAACTTACATGAGAAAATGTACCCCTCCTCTCAGAAAGAAGATTGTAAATTATAGGCACAATGTAATATTGAAATCACCTGCCAGAATGGCAAGTCTATTAGAAAGGCTACAGGTCTGAACAGGGCATATTAATGGAAACATTTCTCATAATTATTTTTGAGAGCCCTACCATATTAGAATAATTCAAGCCCTTAAAATTTTCACTATATAAATAAAAAATGAATAAAAAAAAACAATATTGACAGAGGTTAAATCAATAACTTGCACAATAAACAGTCCTATAAGCAGTACAGTAGCCTCTTAATTCAAGGATCGCGAAATCCATAGAAGTAACCTACCTCTGGCTCCATCAGAAGTGACAGCCGAGCCAAAATGTCATAGGAAGAATAACCATTAATATATGATAGAACAATATCCCAGCTTTCTTGAAGCATCATGATATCACAAGTCCTGAGAAATCTGAGCCATTCACACCTTTTTCAGTTTAAATGCTATACCCACCATATCCCATGAGATAAAACTTATGCTATTGTCAGAAAAAAACAGGGCAGAATAAATATATAAAAGAGGGCATGACACTACATTTGGAGTGGTACATGGGCAGTTTTTAGGTTTCGCCTGAGAATGATGCATGCGTTGTTGGCGAAATCTTTTGTAAACAAAAAAGAAAGCTAAAGCGGGCTTAGAGCCCACCAATTACTTATCATTGGCTGGCTTTGATGTCACTCTTGTGTACTTGCTTCTTATTGGTCAGCATCTCCTGCTTGCCTCTTGCTTCCTCCATGCATGTCCAGTGATAGTCCCTACCATGGAGTGCGGCCCAATTACAGCTTCCTGTCTGCTGCCAATGACCCTGGCCGCAAGCTCTTGCAGGTGATTTTTTTTACCCTCTTTCCATGCACTCTGTAAGAGTACATGTGTCTGCAGTCGGCCCTGTTCCCTTCCTCCTGTGCTCTTTCCTCTTCCCACCCGCCAGACTCTTGTCCCGACCTCTGTTCCCACCCCTCCCTCATGTTGCTTGCCCCCTTCTCTTGATGTATGTTGTGATGCTGCTCCCTCCCTCCTACTCTGCACCTCCCTCGTGTTGCATGCACAACCATGGTGTTTTTAGACATTGCATAGCCATGTCAATACTGGGCATTTTATAGCACTTTTAAAATTTATGTCCCCTAGGGAACAGAAGAAACCCTTGACTCTAACCTACTTGGAGGCAAGCTGCAAAATAAAGTACTAAAAAGACAAGTTACTTACCTTTGGTAACATTTTATCTGGGAGAGACAATATCTAGTTGCAGATTCCTTACAGTAGACTCTTCACAGACGTCAGCCTGGATCCAGAGATTTTTCTCTAGCAGTACCCCTGCAAGCTCTTACGTAGCATTGATTGGCTGTGTGTCTGGCATCGCGGGTCGTATATAGGCACCACCCCGGTGCGCTGAAGTTAGTTTCCTTTTATGACTTTCCACAACAGGAGGGCGGGGCCATGAAGAACACTGACCACTGGTGCGTCAATACTAGGGCCCTAAAAGGGAGTCCTATTCTCTAGAAATCAGTTCGCAGAGCGGGGAGGATGGGTGGGTTGGTAAGGAATCTGCAACTAGATATTCTCTACCAGAAAAGGCATTACTGAAGGTAAGTAACTTGTCCATCTGATAGAGACATCTAGTTGTAAATTACTTACCTTAGAATAGATATCCAAGCAATACCATCCCCAGAGGTGGGTCTGCAAACTAAGATCATACTAGAAAGTCCTGCAGGACTGAACAGGCAAAGTGCCTGTCCCTACAGATCTGACTGTTTAGGCAGTAGTGTTTGGTAAATGTGCAGACATGCCCACATTGTCGCCTGACAGATGTCGAGGACTGGAACTCATGTGCTAACGCAGTGATCGCAGCTTTAGCTCTGGTAGAATGAGCGTGCAAACCCTCAGGGTTGTTTCTTGGCCAGTGCATAGCACATTTTGATGCAGAGCTGGTTCTCTTCTGCACTGCCCAACCTTTATTCGCACCCACATAACCAATAGAGAGTTGATCATCCACTTGGAATGCTTTGGTACGATCGAATCCTCTTTTTGGGTCCAGGAGGTGGGTTCTCTCAAATTCCTAAGAAGGATGTGGGGGTGCATAAAGAATAAGGAAAGTGATGGATTGAACTACATGAAAGGGGCGCAACCACTTTTGGCAGAAAGGTGGCTCTATCATGGTAAATGGAAAAGTAGGGCAGCTTAGATGACAATGCCTGCAGCTCACTTACCCTGCAGGCAGATGTAATGGCCACAAGGAAGGCTGCTTTCAAAGTGAGAAGCCTGAGAGGACAGTTGTAGAGAGGCTCAAAAGGAGCACACATCAGAAAGTCAAAACGAAATTAAAATTCCATTGGAGCATAATGAATGGAGATGGAGGGAACATGAGTAAGGCCTTTAAGGTACCTATTTACAATAGGAGACTTAAACAAGGAAGGTTGATCAACCAATGCACAAAAGCAGAAATGACATACAGCTAAACTTTGAGAGTCCCCATAGCAGAGCCCTGCTAAGCCAGAGAAAGGATAAACCATAGGACCTAAGAAATAGAGGCAAAAGGGGGTCTACAGACTCGTCTGTGCACCACGCCACAAATTTCTTCCAACGACGGGTGTATACCATTTTGATGGAAGGACACCCGGCTGCCAATATTACATTACAGACTTTGGACAGAAGGTCAAAAGCTGTCAACTGCTGCTGCTCAATCTTCACGCTAGAAGGCTAAGGCTGGACAGGTTCAGGTGGAGAACCCTCCTCTGCTGATGTGACAGAAGATCCTCCCAAGGGGGCAGTCTGGTCGGAGAATCAATGGCTATGCTCAGTAGCTCGGGATACCAGACTCTTCGTGCCCAATCTGCAGCCACAAGGATTACTTGGGCCTGGTCATTCTTGATCTTCTTGAGAACTCTGGGCAGAAGTGATACGGGCAGAAAGGCATACAAGAGGCCTGAGTTCCACTCTAGACAAAAAGCATCTCAGAACAATTGCCGGCTTGGATACTCCAACGTGCAATACTGCTGACATTGCATGTTCTCTGCAGAGGAGAACAGATCTAACCAAGGCTGTCCCTACTGCTAAAAGAGACCTTGCGCCACCTCTGGATGGAGACGCAATTCGTGATTGACCAAGCATTGTTGGCTGAGTTTGTCCACTCTGGCGTTGAGAGAGCCCGCCAGATATTGAGCCACCAAGAAAATACCCTGATGTTCCAGCCAGTCCAGAAGTGCAGTGACTCCTGACAAAGGGTCCACGACCTCACTTACCCTCCCTACATTGCAGGGGTGTTGTCCGTGATCACCTCCACTACCTTTCCTTTGAGAGAGGGAAGAAATGGTTTCAATGCTAGTCTGATCGCACAGAGCTCCTATAGGTTGATGTGGAGTCCAGATTCTGCCAGACACCAGATGGCTCTGATCTGCATCTCTCCCAGATAGCCGCCCCAGCCCAGGAGTGACCTATTTGTCACTACCTTCAGATCTGGTTGGGGAAGGGAGAGGATCTGTCTCTGACCCAGTCTTGATTCGTTAACCACCACTGCAGATCTTGTTCAGTTCCCTCTGAGATCTAGAGCATGTCTGAGAAATTCCCCTGACGCTGCGTCCACTGGAACTTCAGGTCCCACTGCAGAGCCAGCATATGCAATCTGGAATGTTTCACTAGCAGGATGCAGGAGGACATGAAGCCAAGCAGCCTCATAGTCATTCTCACCGAAATCCAGGATAGAGGCTGAAACATCAGCATCATAGCCTGAATATCCTGGATTCACTGCTTGGGAGAACATGCCCAAAACTGCACTGTGTCCAGAACAGTTCCAATGAAAGGGAGCATCTGATGGGGAGTCAGGTGTGACTTCAGCATGTTTATAGTGAACCCCAGCAAATGCAGGAGGTCTGCCATAGTCCAGAGGTGGGAAGCAACAGCTTGGGGTGAACCCGCCTTCAACAGCCAGTCGTCGAGGTAGGCGAAGACAGAAACCCCTGAACTGCCAAGATGAGCTGCGACCACCGCCATCATATTGGTGAACACCCGAGGGACACGGGTAAGGTCAAAGGGGAGCACAGTGACCCGAGGGAGGGGGACAGTGGACTGGCTGGAGCGGGCGGACTGCTGGCTCCCTGATCCACAAGAGTGGTAGATCCCATGTTCCCAGCCACACAGAGGCAGGCATGCACAGCAGAGAGGCTGGACAGGAACAGACATGGCTGGGCTCCCCTTCTGTATCCACAAAAGGGGTGAAAAGCAGACTAAGGGGGGACGAGAGGTGACCACGAGGCCCAGGGACCTGACCGTAGCCTGAGAATCTTTGAAGCACATGAGCACCAAGTCTGCTTTTTTTCCTAAGAGATGGGTGCCATTAGAGGGCATGTCCATAAGGTTAGCTTGGATATCCCCCAAAAAGCCAGACGTCCTCAACCAGACATGGTGCCTCAGGGCCACTGTCGATTCAGCCCAGTTACTCAGTCGTATCCAGTCCACATCGGATCATGAGCTTTGCTGCATCTCTCCCATCAGCGACTGTTGGGGAAAGTACAGCCCTGGCCTCCTCCGGGCCCTAAGGCAGCACTTGTGCAACCGTATCCCACAGAGTATGAGAATAACGTCCCAAAAGGCATGTAGTGTTCATGGACTGCAATGCCAGGAGAAAAAATCTTCCTCCCAATTGTGTCCAGACTCTTGTATTCCTTATCCGGGAGTGTGTAAGGGACATTCCATGGGAGGAAAAGGCTGGGATGACCAAAGCACAGGAGCCTCTATGCTGGATTTGGACCAGGTACCCAGTAGGACATCCATAAGGGCTTCATTGAAAAGGAGCAGGAGTTCGGAGGATGAAGCTCCAGGTTGCTACACTTCTGTCAGGAGGTTAATCCTGACTGCCACCGAAGGCAACTCAAGGTCCAGGACCTCGGCTGCTCTTCTCACCACCATAATTCATGTTGCTCCCTCCTCCGTAGCCACAGTAGGGGAAGAAAGCATGCCAGTATCTTGGGAGGTATCTAGACCACTGGCTTTACCCAAGTCTGTCTGCCAGTCCACAGATTCTTGGAGCTGGTGTTCCAGAGGGCCCAGCGACCCCTCCTTTTCCTCGCCATAAGCTAGCCCACAAGAATAAGGTGCAGTATCTGACATAGGAGGCAAGGCCTCTGTCGGAGTCGGCGGCGCATGATGATCATCCGCCTCTGTGTTGAAATCTGCAAAGAGGATAGGGATAGCACCACCTGGGGGTTCGGGCAGTGCCAGGTGTCGTCGGGGAAGGTCCATATGGTACGACTGACTGTTACAGATCCAAGCATTGATCCCTGGGTGCCCCTTGGAGCCGAGGCTGAAGCCGCCAGTGCGGAACCCAAGGGGTCCCCTCCAACTCCATGGGGCCCAAAGGCGCACCAGCAGTGTCGGCCTGCCCAGAAATTAGGCAATTGGCCTCATAGAATTCTTTAAGTTGGGCAGGGGTCACTCCAGCTCCCGGGAACTTGGGCAGGTGTGGAGTCGGCCCAGAAGCAGGCTCTGCAGGTGGAGGCCTAAAGTGATGCCGCTCCCGCTACTTCATCTCGTCAACCGACAGGGGAGGTGAAGTCGAAGAACGTTTTGTCTCCTTCTTATAATTCGACTTACCTGATCATTCCGAGGACTTGAAGAGGGACGATGATGATAGAGGACTCCACGACCGCTCCCAGGACCTTCCTTTTGACCGAGACCCGACTTGTGCAGAGTCAAGCGTCAGGCCACCGTCACCTGCAGGGACTGCTCCTTCAAAGTCTTCGGATGCATGGCCCGACACTCTGAGCACAACTCCAGCCCGTGGTTGCGCTCCAGGCACCAAAGACACACGGCGTGGATCCGTCGTGGACACTGTATGATGATAGGAACCGCAGTGCTTGAAACCAGTATTCCTCAAATACATCCCTCAACGCACCAGGAGTTAAACAACTCAAAAGATTTCGACAAAAATACCAGTCAAAAAATGCCTGAGGGTAGCTCATTCTTCAGATCAGTGCTGGCTGGCGCAGAAAGAAAATAACTGATGTCAGTACGCCGGGGTAGCGCCTATATTGGACCTGTGATGTTATATCCAGTGCAGATGATGCCAGCGAAGGACGTGGAGCTGATCAACGCCACCTAATGGTGCACAACGTTACGGCTCGAGAAAAATCTCCAGGTCAATGCTTGACGCCTGGGGAAATTCTACGGTCTGCAACTAGATTTGTTTTTATCAGATGAGTTTGATTTTTCAAAATTAATGACACCACAGTGACTGTCACAATCTTTTTTTGATGGGCCAATCTATGACATCCATCTAAGAGAATATCCTTGGCAGCTGCTGTCAATGAAAAGTGGTAGGTCAATGTGGAGGAGAATAACGAAAAAAAAAAAAGAGAACTTACCTCCCCCACATTGCCTCGCGCTCTTATGTTCCTCTGCTTGTAGCCCGGCAGTACTTGGGCTGGTGCAGAGGCACCCCTATGCCAATCCAGATGCTGATCTCATGCAGGCTGCTTTGGTGCTCAATCAGGGACAGGGACCCTCTGCCTGTTCTCCACCCAGCTGTGCAACACAGCTCAGGTTGGAGAAATCTAAGTGTGCATGTCGGTTTGGCTGTCCTAAGACAGCCTGCCAAACTGAAATGCGCACTTGAGATGCCCACCACTCCTCTTCTCTGCTGCTGTCCATCAGGATGGCCCCAGCTCCAAGACTCAGCTCAGTGATAGTGATGAAAAATAAAATGATAGTAAAATTGTTTTACTGTCATTTTATTTGTTATGTTTGCATCTGCTGACTCTCAGCAGTGGGTCAACGCTCCTCTGCCCTAACGGAGGAGCCACCTCTGGAGAACATCCTCAAACATAATAACAGAAACCCCCTCAAAGGTTCCACAAGCCCAATGATGGTCTTATTCTTTAACTGCACTGAGTCCTGATGGCGATTTCTCAACAATGGAACATCTTTCAAACCTTTACATAAGGTGCTGCCTTTGGGAGAAGATTTATAACTGTTGTTAGAAATGGGGTCTTTGGTTGGCTGTCAGGTTAACCCCTGTCCAACCAAGGACCCTCACTCTAGTCAGGGAAAAGGAGAATCACCCTCAGCTAACTCCTGCTTACCCCCTTGGTAGCTTGGCACGAGCAGGCAGGCTTAACTTCAGAGTGCTAGGTCTAAAGTATTTGTACCAACAGGCACAGTAACTTAATGAAAACACTATAATAGGACACAACACAGGTTTAGAAAAATAGAAAATATGTATCTAAACAAAACAAGACCAAACGCCAAAAATCCAACATACACAAGTCAAGTTATTAATTAAAAAGCAAAAAGAGTCTCAAATCCTTGAGAAAAGAGGTAAAACACTGCTAGCGTTAAAAAGTACATGGGTAGCGTCAAAATAACATGCACAGGTGAGGGTGCATCGAAAAAGGTGAGCGGTGCGTCAATTTCTCACCCGCAAGCGAGACCGTGCATTGTTTCTCCTTCTCCAGTTGGGTCGGCGTGCGTCGTTATTCTGCCCCGCAGGGGAGCGATGCATCGATCTGGGCAGCACTTGGGTCCGGGCAGGTGTTGTGTTGTTTTTTCACGCCCAGCAAGGTTTGTGTCGAAAATCCTGCTGCACGATATCAAAACCACGCAATGTGGGTTGCGACGTTAACAGCCTTCGTCAGCGGGTGTTGCGCGTCGTTCTTCCAGCTCTGTGCATTGATTTTTCCAGCTGCGATGCCGGTGGAGCGTCGCTTTTTGCCGCGAAGCTGGCGGCGTGTCGTTTTTCAGCCGCATCTCAGAAGGTGCGTCAAATTTTTCCCCGCACAGTGTTGTGCATGGCTTTTTCAGTCTTGGTCTGCCAGCTTCACCTTCCAAGGCCCCAGGAACTGGATAGGGCACCACTTGGCAGAGCAGAAGTCTCAGCAGAGATTCCAGGTGCTGGCAGGAGAAGTCTTTGATGGCCCTGAGACTTCAACAACAGGAGACAAGCTCAGGACAAGCCCTTGGAGTTTCATTCACAAGCAGGAAGGCACACAAAGTCCAGTCTTTGTCCTCTTACACAGACAGAAGCAGCAACTGCAGGATAGCTCCACAAAGCACAGTCTCAGGCAGGGCAGCACTTCTCAGCTCTTCTCCAGGCAGAGGTTCCTCTTGATGTCCAGAAGTAATCTAAAGTCTGGGGTATTGGGTGCCCTTCTTATACCCATTTTGCCCTTTGAAGTAGGCTTACTTCAAAGTAAAGTCTCTCTTGTTTGTGAAATCCTGCCTTGCCCAGGCCAGGCCCCAGACACACACTAGGGGGTTGGAGACTATATTGTGTGAGGGCAGGCACAGCCCTTACAGATGTAAGTGACCACTCCGCCCCTCCCTCCTAGCACAGATGGCTCATCAGGAAATGCAGACTACACCCCAGCTCCTTTTGTGTCACTGTCTAGAGAGAGAGGTGCAAACAGCCCAACTGTCAAACTGACCCAGACAGGGAATACACAAACAGGCAGAGTCACAGAAATGGTTTAAGAAAGAAAATGCCCACTTTCTAAAAGTGGCATTTTCAAGCACACAATCTCAAAACCAATCTTACTAAAAGATGTATTTCAAAATTGTGAGCTCAGAGACCCCAAACTCCACATGTCTATCTGCTCTCAAAGGGACTCTACGCTTTAATCATTTTTAAAGGTAGTCCCCATGTTAACCTATGAGAGGGATAGGCCTTGCAATAGTGAAAACTGAATTTGGCAGAATTTCACTGTCCGGACATATAAAACACATTAGTATATGTCCTACCTTAAACATACACTGCACCCTGCCCATGGGGCTACCTTAGGGCATACCTTAGGGGTGTCTTACATGTAAGAAAAGGGAAGGTTTAAGCCTGGCAAGTGGGTACACTTGGCAAGTCGAATTGGCAGTTTAAAACTGCACACAGAGACACTGCAGTGGCAGGTCTGAGCCATGTTTACAGGGCTACTAATGTGGGTGGCTCAACCAGTGCTGCGGGCCCACTAGTAGCATGTGATTTACAGGCCCTGGGCACCTCTAGTGCACTGTACTAGGGACTTACCAGTAAATCAAATATGGCAATCATGGAAAGCCAATTACATACATATTTTGTACAGGAGCACTTGCACTTTAGCACTGGATAGCAGTGGTAAAGTGCCCAGAGTAAAAAAAAAAAAGAAAACAGCAAAAAACAGAGTCCAGCACACATCAACAACCTGGGAAACAGAGGCAAAATGTTAGGGGAAACCACACCAAGGATGAAAAGTTTAACAACTGGCAAAGTGAATACTCTTTTTCTCAACTGAGATCCATATATAACTTCTTGCTGGTGAAAAACGGCAGGCTCATAATATGCAAATCCATCTCAGGCTTAAAGCAAAATTTAGGCTCGATCCCCTCGCTGAGATGGATCAAGAATGTCTGTCATTGCTGAGATGTTTCAAAAATCAAAACGTTTACCAATTAAGGATAAGTAGGATCAATAGACCGGAGTCTACAATTAATGGGTTTGAACACCTAGAAGTACTTCCACTTTACACAGTAATTTAGACTCTAAATAATCAATAAAATATTATGAAAAATCATGATTGATTAAAGGGTTAACGTTTGCACCCCAGGCTGCAAATCACACAATGGTTCATTCCTGCGAACAGCTGTAGAGCAAGCATCAACACTAGAATTGGTCACATTATGTACCAGCACCATGACTACTAAGACATCCTTAGTTGCACTGGATCAATGGGATCATTAATAGATTCACTAAAACGCTGGTTTGCATTGGCAATTTCATCATTAATGACCCCAAAAGATTTTCGAGAAAATTGTCCAGCAACGAAGAATATTATATTTCTTGTCAGATCCCAGCACAGAGGGAAGGGCTACAGCCTTACTTTTCCCCCATAACTGCAGTGCTAAATTAAGCCTGCTGAAAAAGGAGAGGCCCAACCTCTTCCGATCACTGATGGGCCACTGAAAGGCCTGCCCTTGACCTCTGCTTTGTAGCTCTGGACACACCTGCACAGTGGGATACGTTGGCGTTATAAGCAGTGGACTGATCAGGGGGCTCTAGTCAATCTAGACCCCAAGTTGAAATAGTACAAACACAAACGTGCTTCCCGAGCCTCACTAATGTACTGCTTATTTCTAGGAAATACCATATATGTGCATGCTTACTTAAATGGGTAATTGGTCAGCGAGAGTCCTCTTCAGAAATGACCAGGACTACAGACTCATGGTGCAACTATTGCATCATCTGGGATTAAAAACTGGCATATTTACATCACATTTGCAGCCCACAGGGATAGAGAACTTTCTATAAGCCAATACAGATATTCTAAAGGCGATGGAAATCAGTACATAGGATATATTAGCATCCATATAATGTTTACCACAGAGTTTTTAACTATAAGGGACATTACAATGTATCTACTATGCTGGCATTTTAGTCCTATTCAGAACATAGTACTTTATGTTTTTTTAATGACATATTTTTTAAGTCATTAAAAAAGTTAAAGGCTAAAGGTTGGGTTTTTTAGGGTTCAGCGGTGGGGAGAAGTAAAGGGAGGTGGTGTGAGTAGAGATAAAGGAAGGTAATGGCTTTTAAGGATTCATGGGTGGATAGAGGTAGGGGGCCGTGTGGAGGTAAAGGAGGCAAGGGTTTTTTTACGGTTCAAGTGCTAGCAGAGGTACAGGGATGTAAGGGTTGAATGAAAAGAACAAGTATATTTAATAGGGGACTTCTATTCAATCAGATAAAAAACGGAGTGCTGTGGAGGGTGCAGCCCAATGATTATATGTATGTGTGTATATATGTAAATATATACATATACAGGGAATAGATATATACATGCATATGCAAGATGTAGGTGAAGATCAGCTCTTTTATATCGAGCACTCTACAACACCACCAACACTCTAAAACTAATCACTTCAGATGTCTGTTTTTCTTGCAGAGCTTTTAAACATAGGATTAACACAATGCCATCCAAGTGACGTGTATGCATGTATGTGTGTGTGTGTATATATATATATATACACACACATGTGTGTGTGTGTATATATATATATATATCTATATATATATACACCCACACGCATATATGTGTGTGCTTAAACAGACACAAATTTATACAAACATGTAAACACATTTTTAATAAATTAAGGCAAGTTTGCCCCCACACAAATATATAAGTATTTGTATGTATATGTGTGTAGGAGCATGCATACACATACATGATTTTAAATATATGTACAGACGTATACATGTTAATATAAAGTCAATTGTTACAACGCAAAAAGCTTTGTAGCATACCAAATTGTAAAATACTGCATTGTAAACAGCAATACTTAGTAGAAGCTGTTAACTGATATTCAATTTGCACCCTTCCTGAAGACAAGCCCTTTCTGACACACCTCACAGACTCTGTCAGTGAAGGGAGGTAAAATGTAATTGGATAAAATCATCATGCTTTCACTTAAGTTCCAATGCCAGTTTAAAAAGATGCAATGGTTGTTTCACACAACACGTGGAATTCTTTCAAGAGGTGCATTGTATATACAATCTTGTGCATGTAAGGTCATTCACAAAGAGTCCGGTAATACTATTACAACAAATTGTATTGTGTTGGTATTTACATAGTGCTTTCCATATCCCTTTAAGGGCCATTTCTAGGTGTTCTTATTTCTGTAGCGCTTCATACTTCTGGAGAGGGCATGAAGCAGTCTGATTTGTATCTACTTGCTGGGTGCTCTTCGGAGTGTACACTTGAAAAGATGTTTGTAGTTTGACCTATATGCATGAGATATGTTGGGTTTGAATATTGTGGTGGAAGCACGGTAATGACACTGTGCATGAGCAGTGCCTACCTGCAGGTACTTGTTAACTTTAAGGTGGACAGTATCAAATATATAACCTGCTATTGAGGGGCATCAGTTGGGTCCACTAGGGTATATGAAGTCCATTCCGTGACCTAACCCATTGGAGACACTTTCAAATTACCAATGGCGTACTATCCGGGATGCCCCTGGGAGTAGCAGATGAGCAGCCCATTGGAGACAGTGTTAAGCTACCAGATGTATTATTTAGAGTGACTACGTGATTACAGAGGGGGCCATCCATTTGAAGAGCTGGCAAACTACCATGGGAGTACTAAATGGAGTCACCCAGGAGTGACAGGGCCGGCCCATTGGAGGCATTATTCAGTCACCAAGTGTGAGCGCTAGAATGAGTATTCAGGTGTGGAAAGAAAAAGCCCACTGGAGGATTTGTTAAGGCGCCAGGAGTACTATATGGTGCCCACTAAGGAGCAATAAATGTCCCAAGAAGTGAGTGAGAAGTTGAAGGCAGAGGTCCTGGGCTTTTTATATCCTAAAATGCCCAAATATGGAAGACACCATAGCAAGATGCCTTTAACCTCATCACCCTTCACCTGGATGCCTGGGACGAATGCCCTGTGAAAGAGGATTACATAAGTGGTTGGCCTAAAGTTTAAGAATCAGAAGGACGAGTCACAAAAACTGCCAAACCAAAGCTAATCAATGTGGGAATGGGCGATGGGGTCTGAGTGGTACTAAATAGGAGGTGCTCTTGGAGGGAGGACAAAGGAAAGACAGCACCAGCAATGAACTCTCTGTTGGAGACCCACGATTAATGCCGGGTCTTATAGTACTAGGTGCATATCTTGTGATTGGCTGTACAAGGTAGAAATCAACAGTGATACAAAAAGGAAAGGGGCTCAACCCTACCCAGAGAGACCAACAACACTGAAAAGTAGAGCAATGAGCACATAGAATACAGAGCAATGGGGCTAGAACTATTCACCTCAGTTGTACTGCCTTCCTTCAAATTGTAAACCCCCTGAGGCAATGAACAATATATATTTCACAATTGAATTTATGAATAGCAGTTGTCACCAAATTAACCAACAGATGATCGCAGTGAGAGTCTCAGGGGGCAGCTCTCTCGCTCAGACATGTCATAGAGGCAGAAGTCAGTGCAGTTACAGGATCAGGAGGGTGGGTCACAACACCAGCCAAAGCCAATTCTCACGGGGGTAAAGTAATATGTTGCAGCCAGCCCTGACAGTTTGGGGAGCACACATGTAGGAACTAAGGGGTTTATTTACAAGCCCTGAGTGCCTCCGGTGCATCACTTTTCGTGACGCACCGGCGGCGCATAGTGCAAGCCGATATCTACAAGGCCACGCAGAGCCAATTTGCATGGCTTTTCATGGCCTTGTAGATATGGCGTAAGGCAACACAGCGCAAGTTGCTGTATTGCCTTACACTGCGTCAGGGAGGCGTTCCTTGAGCATTGCAATGGCTTTTCCCCACACAACACCCATGTGTTTTGAAGCATTCCCAGATTTACAAGAAGCTGTAAACCTAGGAATGCATCAAAATCTTGCCCCTCCCCAGAGGAGGCACAACAAGGAGAAATATCTTTATTGCTCCTAATTTTTTCCTATTTTTATGTGTGCTGCTTTTTGCATAGAAAGAGGAAAAAGCCTCCATGGATTGTTTTTGGGCAGCAGAGTGTCCCTTCCTGCACAAAAACAGTCCTGTCTGCGATGCAGGCATCCTTGCACCATGGTGCAAGGAAACCTGTGTCGGCGCTAAGCAGCCCATTGTGCACCAGCGCAGGGAAGAGGACAGAAATGCGCCATATCTTGTAGATACAATGCATTTCTGCCCTTTCCATGTGGTGCAGGGCAGCACAGCAAGCTCACTTGCTGTGCTGGCCTGCGCCACAGGCTTGTAATGAGCCCTGTAATGCAAGGAAGATTAACTATGACAGAGGAAGGTTTAGCCCTTAAGTCATTTTACACATCGGAGAGGTGTGGAAAAAGAGGGGAATGGGTCAATTTGAACTTTCTCTGTTATGTTCATGATATACAATTGTATCCACTGAAAGACATTAGCTTAGCTAGCATTGTTCTCTAGCTGATGCCGTTGCATGCCATAATGGATGGTGTCAAAGGCAGGGGTGGCTCCTCACATCCCCCTCCTCCATCCACCCCTTCCGCAAACTGTGTTTATTATTGTTTTTTGGTAAAAGGGGCATGGCCAGGGGGTGACAAGCAGTGAGGGGGAGTGCTCAGAGCGCATGTGTGTTTGGCCGGCCGTCTCAGGCTGGCCAAACACACATGCTCAGTAGGCTCTCTCCAGCCCAGCAACACAGTTGCCAGGCTGGAGAGAGCCTGCACAGGCTCCCAGTCTGCCTGGGAGTGCCCTGGCTGGGCGCTCCCAGCCAATCCTGATGCTGCCTTGAGCTGCTTCAGGATTGGCTGCAGAGCAGGCTGGGAGCCTGTGCCTGCAGCCTGGAACAACGAGGGACAGAGGAGTGGTGCGGCGCTAACGGATGAGGTAAGTGGTTTTTTAAATTATTATTTTTCATTTAATTTTTATTTAACCCCCCCGCCCCTTCTGCTTGCGCGAGCCACGACTGGTCGAAGGTCACAGATAGGTCAACAATTTTCTCCCTTTCTGAGTCACCACCATCCGCAGGTTATCTGCTGAGATAAAAACTGTCTCAATTTTTAGGTCTGGGATGAAGTCAGCTTAAATATCTTCTTACAAACCATTACCTAAAAAATGAAGTTATGATGTAATTATCACTTTGCCCAAGAGATCCTTTGAGTCATTACCCGAGCTTCTAGTAAGAGTTCTTTCTTGCTTGGAAAACAGGACTGCAACCCAACAAGGATTCCGTTTTCTGTCACACAATGGGGTTTCCTTATTGATATATGATTCTA
Source organism: Pleurodeles waltl (assembly GCF_031143425.1). Taxonomy (NCBI): domain Eukaryota; kingdom Metazoa; phylum Chordata; class Amphibia; order Caudata; family Salamandridae; genus Pleurodeles; species Pleurodeles waltl. The sequence continues at coordinate 543,231,671 of NC_090440.1, read as the reverse complement.
GCCACAAAGATAACCCTCCAGGGATCTCCTATACACACAGTCATCCTGGGACACAGAGATTAGAAGCAAAAATAATTATTCCCAAATGATAGCTACCACTGACTTTAGAATATTCAAGTTCTTTTTTCTTGAAGGAATTTGGAAGTCACTGCAAAGGTCTCTGGGACATGTACTGTTAGTTTGAGGTGTTTTCCATTGTGGAAACTAACCATTTGTATGCAATGTAAAAGGCTCACCAATGATATAGAATGCAGCCCTACAATGACTCCCTACAATGCCAGCTCTTTTTTTTTTTTTTTGCTTAAGCTGTTCTTTTGGAATAGCTAAAGAAAAAGAAAACGAGCAATGAACAATACCGAGAACTATCACATATTTCTTGCTGGAATCAGCAGGGAGACTGGATGCTTTTGTCAGATGTTATTTTAATTGGTGAGAACATGTCTGGGTTACAGGACTTCAATGGATTAAAAAAGTAAGAGTGCTGTAGTCAAATGTTTTAATAAACAAATTCCTAGACACAGTTGGGGATCAATCATCTACTCACTGAATGTTATGACATTGTGGGGGTGGTCAACCCTGCCAACAGCATAGGACCTTGTGAAACCTTTAAAATGTTAAATTACAGCAGATTCCTAGCTCTGCATTCTAAGGCACCTGCAACTTATGCTGTAAGCTTGCTCTCCAAGAGCCCCCCCCACCGCAACCCCATTGCTTTTCTGCACTCTGCCTGACTATATTAAGATAGTGCTGCTGTTGTGTGGACATTTATAGCTGTCACTGGTCCGTGGCAATGTCTCTCATTAAGTTAGTCCTGACATCAAATTGTATTCAGGGACTTGAAAGTTTGCTGTTAACATTGTAACTATTGGCTCAACACCACCAGTAAAGTGCAGTTGAGTAAATAGCCAGGATTAGCTGAAGGTATCCCACATATTAATGGATCACTTTGCAGCTATGAATTTTGTTGGTACCTTGAAAGTCTTTTGTCATGGTTTCACCACTATCCCGTGTGCATGGTGACAACACTCATTTCACAGATACCTGCCACCACACCTTGCACTGAATTTTCAAAGCTGTCAATGCTCATTTGTTAAAAAAGGAGGCTGATGTATCAAAGGGTTTTGCCCATTCTGCCTCTGTGGGTACATGTGATAGTACATATTGGCCAGCCAGCCATTTCACCAATCCATGAAACAATTAAAAACTGCCAAGATATCAAATATGATTGTAATATTCCCAGATTCTCTACAATGTATGAAATAATTAGGTCAGACTTAGAAAATTCTTCCAAACCCTGCATGTTTAATCAAGCACATAAACTTGAGTAAACACAAGAAAGAAGAAGCAGCAAGGAGAAATGAGCAAGTAGTTGGGACAATACAAGTTCGAGGATGATACCAGTTTGATAAGCATAAAACTCAGGAACAAACATCCCAAAACATTTCAGAAGGGTCACACACACACACTGTACTGTGCACACAGAGATGCAAGTTGTTGGAAGAGGCCAGATCTGATGTCTATGCAGTGATCAGCTCAGACTCTAGAAATGACAGGCAATTAATGCTGTAACAGTTGCAGGTTAGAAAGCCACAAGAGCAGACTCCATCCATCCTCAGAACAACTTGTATGATTAACTATCACACAGTCAACATGGATGCTTGTGTTGTGTTGTAAGGTTGCAAAATCCCACACCCATCTCATCCTTGAAAAATCACTGCAGGGAAAAACAACCCTACAAACAGCTTCCCACTTTTCTGGGCCCAGGAAGATAGTCTTAACCCCTCAGTAGCCCTCCACTGGGAAAACTCACAATTAAACACGGCAGCCTACCCAAGAACCTAAAACACCAAGAAGTTGTCATTTTTGGAATGTAAAATTGTCTATATTTTCCTGTAAGCCAACAAACAATTCATCACCACAAAGCATCAATAAGAGTAACATCAAGTAAATTGTAGACCGCATTCCAGCAAGAAAGCCGTTGGCAGTCCACGTAGTCCCCATCTCCACACTAAACCTGGGTGAATGGAAAGTGTTATCAGAAGCCCCCTCATGGAGCTTACAATGGTGATAATCCAGATACACATTTAAACTATAAGAAGGACAAGAAGTGTTTGGCAAATGAGAACTCTCAAACTCTAATGACAACTCTAAAATAGATGCAAGAAATACACAATAGTCTTGAAAAAAGACATCATGATGAGATACCACTCTTAAACAGTAGTACAACAGACTCAGGCAGTGGGTAAGGCTAAGTGGCATGAAACATAATCTCCCCACAACACCCCCACTTTTGGGCCAACTAATTGCCAGGTTACTACAATCTAAACAGCTGGAAGGAACCACTGGAGACAACTGATGTAGCGCTATGCACAAACTCTATAGCTAAACACAACGCAGAAACTCCCTCATCCATGTATAAAAGTTCACTTAAGGTAAGAGACGGTTCAGATTTTAAAAAACAATTTTCCTAATGAAAACGACACCTTATATGTTAAGAAACTGCAAAATAGATTGCCTTTTCAAAGTGGGACAGTGCCAGGCTAGTTGTAGTTTAAGGTTACCACAATTATTATCACATACTCTACAACACTGTTCCAACACCATGTATTTTATACCTAGAACATCCAGGATACAGATAAAAGACACATTTGAGTATCTGCACTGTGTTTCCGCCAGCCTTTCCGTGGTGGAGTCCCCGCCATGGAAAGGCTTGTGGAAACTGGACTTGTGATCAGCACGGCAGTGCTGAACTCAGTGCACCTGTGGATGACCATGACTCCGACTGCTGCCATGCTGCCAGGGACATGGGGGCGGTGATCCAAATGCAAGGGTCATAATGTGGCAGCCGGAGCACCTGGAGTGCGTTGGTCCGACTGCCACCATGAGGCTGGTGGTCTCAAGACATCCAGCCTCATAATGAGGCCCCAAGACACAAGTAGAAGTGCCAGATACAGAAAACTAGAGGCATGAGCTAAGTTAATGCATTTGTAAGATAAAAAATATATCATCATTGATCATAAAAGCAATGCATACCTTTGTGACCATTTTGTTTTCTCAATTTGATGCACAAATGGAGGCTGAACATGTACGTCTGGCTCTGAATATTACATGAAAAACATGTTTTATATATATATATATATATACACATATACATTCATAGGACAAGAACAAACATGGCAGAGGTGACAGGAAAAAAATCAGAACACAATAATGCAATTTAAAGAATTGTAAAACCTACCACACCATGATAATTAAGCACGTCTCACCACAATAGAGCACCCCCACAGTGCTACAAAGAGTACCACAGCACAATAAAGTGTATAGCATCACAGAAAGACCTACCGCGACACAATAAAGCACCGCACTATAAGAACATCACACCCAATAACACTATCTACAGCACAATATCGTGAATGGGTCCTTGTGTAATGTAAACTGGTGCTCACATAAAGCACTCCAATTCTTTTGGTTCGAGTTTGCTCTAAATTTAAAATAAAAAATCTGAAACTATAGGCAAAGCTCTTTTGTTTGGCAACCATGCTGAGTTTGTGCAATCTGTGGCATTATTTGAGCGCTCCTCTGATCTTTATTATATGTATAACTAAGGAAATCGTCGAGGACAAAGAAGGGATTGGAAAACACACTGACCAGCCGACATCCTGGAGTGTGGTAGCGCTATCTATAAACAAAGGAGCAGGAGTGAATTGGATACCAGTTTCCTGGGTCTGTTCCTCTCCTGGAGCTCTGAACTGCAGGCAGAGGAAGGGCCCAGGCCTTAAAGTACTGGCACCCTTCGGCACAATAGCACCAGACAGCAAATACTGGTTAAAGCGATGTTGAGCTGATGCTGAGACTTAAACCTGGTTCTCCGGCAGTTACACCATCTCCTCCACCCAAGGTTGGCCATTTGAAGACCTCTTCTGATGAGAGGATGTCGGGTAACAGCCAGAGTTGCTGACTTTGGATCTGTGAAACCAGGTACAAGTCTCAGCATTGGCTCAAAATCCTGCTATTCTTAGCAAATAAATGAATCCTCTTATGCCTATAAATAATGCATGTGACCTTGTCAAATGTAACTGATGCTCCATATAAAGTGCTCTAATGCATTGGGGTCCACTTCATGCTATTAAAAAAAAAGAAATAAAAAAAAAAGGACATGGAATGGGTGAAAGCACCAAGCGATGGATGGAGTGGGGCGGGGCTGTATATCTTGTAGGCAAATTATAACAGCAGAAAAAAATGAGCGGGATAAATTAGAGAGTGCGCCTGCACTCACCAAGAAGAAGAGCACCCCAGTCACAGCAACTCCAATCGGAGCACAACAGCTGGTCTTTTCCTGCTAGGGCCGACAAGGAAATTAGAGGGGGCAGACTTAATGGCAAAGCAGAGCACAGGGGCAGGAGGAATGTTAAAGTGGCAGGCACTGACCATTCGGGGGAGTAGACCGGGAGCAAACTGACGACACTAAAAAGTAGGGAGGGAAGGGAAGCGGGAAGCAACACAAGGGGTAAGTTGGGGCAACACTGACAAAGGAGGGAGGTGCTGGGAGCAGCGCACATACAATAGAAGGTGAGAGGGAGGAGCCGAGGGCAAGCTAATGACAACAGAGGATGAGCGGGAAGGGCTTGGGATAAGCATACAGCTGAGGGATAATGCCTTAGGCAAGCATAGGAAAGAGCACAAAAATACTCTCTCTCTTAAAGAAAAAGAAAAAAGTAGGACTTAAAATGATCAGTGGGAGGACACAAATAATGCTCCCATGCTTCAGGGGAGGGACAAAGAGGAATGCAGCCTAAGGCACCTGACCACTATAAAGCATGGAAATGAGAGTGGCAACAAGGCTAACCAATGGTAAGCAATGGGTGACCTCTAACCCTTTTGTTAGAAAAGGTCTTGAGGAGGCAGAGCATGTGCTGTTGAGGTGAGACCATAAGCGTGGCACACATTTACAAATAGCTGTAGTTTTTCAACTTGTAGACAGATGTTGTGTAGTGTTTTGCAAGGTATGGGTGACTACATGTATTTCCGCATCATAAAACCAGCCCACAAACAGACCAAGAAACTGGCCCACGCTGAGGCCTGTAAGACCAGCCTTTCTGGTACTGCCAGATTGCCCTATAGGCCTGTCCGATCCTGCACCACACCATAATAAATGAAATTACAGCATAACACATGGCTAAGGTTAAGGCTGCTTGAAGCAAACTTCTGAATTAGGGTGCTAATGCAGTCTTTTTTGACAACTCTAAAAAGCTATTTTTCAACAAAAACACAAAACAAGTTAGTGCCTAGGAATCACATATAAATGTAATTACATTGGTAGTGCATTATACCTCCATAGACAATGGTTGTGTAATGCTGACGACTGACTTAACAGCAAAAGAAGAGAAGCATTCTCACAATAATAATTGAACACAAATATATTAATATAGGGTAGGCCTTATCTTTCTTCAGTAAACTCTGAATTTTGGTTAGTTATCATTCAATCTTATTCCTTTTTTGAATGAGGGATGAGCCCTGCAGCCTTTAGAACAGAGCAATCATCCTGTGAGCCATCTTTTTCACAACCTTAATGTATTGGGCAGCACTAGTTGATCAACACAGCCCAGAAGGCAACACAATTGAATAAATAAAATCTCAGCATTCAACACCTTAGTATGTGTTGATGGAGAGGTCTGATCACACTCCCTGCCATTTCCAGAATAAAGTAAAAATGTGTCAGAGTTGCCAAAATATGTCCTGGCTATGAAATCCTTCAAAGTGTTTTTTTTAATGTGGGCAGGTTGGCTGTCCCGTAGGAAAACACTGGCTCACACTACAACAACTTATAGTGCTTAGTTTCAGTTTGGTAGCAGTTGGAAATATGAATCAATGGCTCATTTTAATAGTAATTTTAAATCAAGGGTAATGGCCAAGTTACATTTTATATTAGATTTTGGAAATTATATTTTATGAAAGTGCCATTTTCCTGTCTGAAACCGAAACCACTTTCCTACCAATGTTCACCTGTCACCTGGCCCGATGGTACTCCCCTGTTGTGAGATGTGAGAGATTTACCAAAAAGCAGCAAAGTGTGGTGGAGAGGCACTTAAGACGTATCAAATTAATGAGAGAGAGTGGGGAAAAGAGGCAACAACAGCAGCAGAAATGCGCAAAAGGGGGCAAAGAGAGACTTGGAAATGCAGAAAAATAAGTGATGACTGCAGAAAGCACAGAGAGAGAGAAAGACAGAGAAAGCCCAAGCACAAAAAGGCAACAAATGGCAATCGTGGAGGCAAAAAAAGTATAAGAGCCTAGAAAAGTGGCAAAAGCAGGAGGTGAAAGGGCAAAGAGAAAGTAGAGACCAAAGAGAGGGCAGGAGAGTGAGAGAGGGACCCAAAGGAGCAGAAAGCCAGAGAGAAGAAGGATGAGGCGAGGAGCCTCGAACAGCACTGAAGATGGGCCCAAAATGGCTTTGCCTGGTTTGAGGACCAAGCACAGGTAAGGGTGCAGGCACTAGGCAGTAGCCAAGTGTTGCCTGCTTAATTGCTTGCTGTTATCATTGGCTTATCACCATAACCTGCTCAGGCCTGCTGATCTGAACATATGCTTTCCACAAGATGAACACCAGACACAAATCCATTAAAATGACAACTTATAGGACATTTAGTCGGCAAAGTAAAATACTATCTCTCCTAAAAGTGTCTTGCATGGATATTCACAGTGGAAATCTTCTATAACAACAATTTGCCAGAGGGGGGTAACCAACTTCAAAAGCATTGCCTATTTCAGTAACCTATTAGATTATCTAGAACAAAATACTTATATGTAGACTTTAGTACAGAGTAATAATAATCCACCCGTAAAAGCCTATTGACACATGCTTTTTACAATTAATATGTCATGCGTACTGCTTTTACAGGAACTTTTCATAACAAATTAACAGGCCAGTAACATCATTGGTTTGTCATGATAACCAACTCAGATGTGCTTATCGGGAATATGCTTTCCCACAAGGCAACCACCAGGTATATTGTAATATAATGACAAATATGAATAAAATTACATTTGTAAAAACAATATAAAATCCTCCTAATAGAGCCTAGTAAGGACTGCCATAGTGCAAATCTATCTGAATGCTTCTGGTGGCCAACCAATATCCTTGCCTACTATGGTACTCTGTGAGATCCCCTGTAACAAAGTACTTGCGTAGAGGCTTTAGAACAGTGCAGTAACCATTTACTCTTTCTATTGCCTTATAAAAAAATCTTTATTATTTAAAAAAAAAATCAGGTACCTTGTACACATAGTTAGAGTATCTGTAGCAGGTAGGTACAAATGGCCTCAACACACAACATATCAAATCCCCAGATTGGCGACTGAAAAGATGTACAAAAGCTGTGTGTCATAACCAGCCAGCCTCTCAGCCAAAGGTGGAGAAATCGTGGAAGCACTGCTGAACATTTAACTAACGTAACCTAACCAACTCCTGTCGCTCCTCCCCTCCCGCCACCTCTACTCACCCAGGGTAACATAAATATGCATCACATGCACAGCTGTATGGACGGTGAGTGACCCCCAGGTACACCTCCCGTGTGTGCACATGCAGTGCTCTTCGTCATCTGACACACTGACATAGGCAAACTGTACCCACGCGTGCCCTCCAAGTGAGGTCCTGAGCAGAATTGAGGGATGTCCTCCCTCATAATCAACAATTGCCCCCTGACACCACATTCATTCATTACTGTTGTCGGTCTCCAGCATTAGTATGCCATTCAGTCGATTCAAATACTTTCCCATTGCTCCATGAGATGACATCTGCTATCCCTGGGTACTGCCATCTGCATGCACTCAAAGTTCTGCTGTGGCCCAGTAGACCACATGTCTCTGCAGAACTGGATAATTGGGGTCATTGCTGCTTTCCAACACATAGTAATTCAACGCTTTGTGAGCACCAGGGCCAAACCCTTGAAGCCAGCTAACTACCTTGTCCCCTTGGTCCCTATTCCAGTGTTGAGGACGCAATGAGCGGGGTCCTTTGGTAGGGTAGAAGCTGTGATATCTGATATGTATTGAGTCACCTTCCTCCAATAGTGGACAATCACCGGGCCTAGCCTTGTCGTGTGAAGGAAGTCTGCATTAACCTTTTGGCATGCAGGACAAACCGCCCTGGTATGCGTAAATATCCTCCCTACCCTGTGTGAAAGATATGTATGATGTTTGTAGTTAAACTAAGTAAAACGGAAACAAGCATTCCATGTGATTGTCCTGATGAAACCCACGCATCTCTTCCATGCTGGGTCTGGGAATTCTATCTACAACTGTTCCTCCCACCACCCCTTAAGAGGCTAATGGCCAATGTTAACTGAGTCTCTAAGTAGAACACTTTAAATGACAGACATTACCCTCTCCATACCAGCTGAAGCTGCTATCATTTCCATCATAATCTGATAACAATTCCCTATTAGAGGCTTCTGGGCTTTAACCCCTTCGCTGCCAGGCCTTTTCCCCCTCCTGTGCCAGGCCTTTTTTTGCCTATTTGGGGCAGTTCGCGCTTAGGCCCTCATAACTTTTTGTCCGCATAAGCTAACCAAGCCAAATTTGCGTCCTTTTTTTCCAACATCCTAGGGATTCTAGAGGTACCCAGACTTTGTGGGTTCCCCTAAAGGAGGCCAAGAAATTGGCCAAAATACAGGGAAAATTTCATTTTTTTCAAAATAATTGGAAAAAGTGGCTTCAGAAGAAGGCTTGTGGTTTTCCCCTGAAAATGGCATCAACAAAGGGTTTGTGGTGCTAAACGCAGCAGCTTCCCAGCTTTCAGGAACAGGCAGACTTGAATCAGAAAACCCAATTTTTCAACACAATTTTGGCATTTTACTGGGACATACCCCATTTTTGCAATTTTTTGTGCTTTCAGCCTCCTTCCAGTCAGTGACAGAAATGGGCATGAAACCAATGCTGGATCCCAGAAACCTAAACATTTCTGAAAAGTAGACAAAATTCTGAATTCAGCAAGGGGTCATTTGTGTAGATCCTACAAGGGTTCCTACAGAAAATAACAACTGAAAAAGAAAAATATTGAAATTGAGGTGAAAAAAACATAAATGTTTCTCTACGTTTTACTCTGTAACTTTTCCCTGCAATGTCAGATTATCGAAAGCAATATACCGTTACGTCTGCTGGACTCCTCTGGTTGCGGGGATATATAGGGCTTGTAGGTTCATCAAGAACCCTAGGTACCCAGAGCCAATAAATGAGCTGCACCCTGCAGTGTGTTTTCATTCTATACCGGGTATACAGCAATTAATTTGCTGAAATATAAAGAGTAAAAAATTGCTATCAAGAAAACCTTTGTATTTCCAAAAAGGGCACAAGATAAGGTGTTGAGGAGCAGTGGTTATTTGCACATCTCTGAATTCCGGGGTGACCATACTAGCATGTGAATTACAGGGCATTTCTCAAATAGATGTCTTTTTTACACACTCTCCTATATTTGGAAGGAAAAAATGTAGAGAAAGACAAGGGGCAATAACACTTGTTTTGCTAATCTATGTTCCCCCAAGTCTCCCGATAAAAATGATACCTCACTTGTGTGGGTAGGCCTAGCGCCCGCGACAGGAAACGCCCCAAAGCGCAACGTGGACACATCCAAATTTTTGAAAGAAAACAGAGGTGTTTTTTGCGAAGTGCCTACCTGTAGATTTTGGCCGCTAGCTCAGCCGGCACCTAGGGAAACCTACCTAACCTGTGCATGTCTGAAAACTAGAGACCTAGGGGAATCTAAGGAGGGGTGACTTGCGGGGCTCGGACCAGGTTCTGTTACCCAGAATCCTTTGCAAACCTCAAAATTTGGCTAAAAAAACACATGTTCCTCACATTTCTGTGGCAGAAAGTTCTGGAATCTGAGAGGAGCCACAAATTTCCTTCCACCCAGAGTTCCCCCAAGTCTCCCGATAAAAATGATACCTCACTTGTGTGGGTAGGCCTAGGGCCTGCGACAGGAAACGCCCCAAAGCGCAACGTGGACACATCAAAATTTTTGGAAGAAAACAGAGGTGTTTTTTGCGAAGTGCCTACCTGTAGATTTTGGCCTCTAGCTCAGCCGGCACCTAGGGAAACCTACCAAACCTGTGCATTTCTGAAAACTAGAGACCTAGGGGAATCTAAGGAGGGGTGACTTGCGGGGCTCGGACCAGGTTCTGTTACCCAGAATCCTTTGCAAACCTCAAAATTTGGCTAAAACAACACATGTTCCTCACATTTCTGTGGCAGAAAGTTCTGGAATCTGAGATGAGACACAAATTTCCTTCCACCCAGCGTTCCCCCAAGTCTCCCGATAAAAATGATACCTCACTTGTGTGGGTACGCCTAGCGCCCGCGACAGGAAACACCCCAAAGCGCAACGTGGACACATCCAAATTTTTGGAGCAGAGGTGTTTTTTGCGAAGTGCCTACCTGTAGATTTTGGCCTCTAGCTCAGCCGGCACCTAGGGAAACCTACCAGACCTGTGCATTTCTGAAAACTAGAGACCTAGGGGAATCCAAGATGGGGTGACTTGCAGGGCTCGGACCAGGTTCTGTTACCCAGAATCCTTTGCAAACCTCAAAATTGGGCTAAAAAAACACATGTTCCTCACATTTCTGTGGCAGAAAGTTCTGGAACTCGAGAGGAGCCACAAATTTCCTTCCACCCAGCGTTCCCCCAAGTCTCCCGATAAAAATGATACCTCACTTGTGTGGGTAGGCCTAGCGCCCGCGACAGGAAACGCCCCAAAGCGCAACGTGGACACATCCAAATTTTTAGAAGAAAACAGAGGTGTTTTTTGCGAAGTGCCTACCTGTAGATTTTGGCCTCTAGCTCAGCCGGCACCTAGGGAAACTTACCAAACCTGTGCATTTCTGAAAACTAGAGACCTAGGGGAACCTAAGGAGGGGTGACTTGTGGGGCTCAGACCAGGTTCTGCTACCCAGAATCCTTTGCAAACCTCAAAATTTGGCTAACAAAACACATGTTCCTCACATTTCTGTGGCAGAAAGTTCTGGAATCTGAGAGGAGCCACAAATTTTCTTCCACCCAGCGTTCCCCCAAGTCTCCCGATAAAAATGATACCTCACTTGTGTGGGTAGGCCTAGCGCCCGCGACAGGAAACACCCTGAAGCGCAACGTGGACACATCCAAATTTTGGGAAGAAAACAGAGGTGTTTTTTGCGAAGTGCCTACCTGTAGATTTTGGCCTCTAGCTCAGCCGGCACCTAGGGAAACCTACCAAACCTGTGCATTTCTGAAAACTAGAGACCTAGGGGAATCTAAGGAGGGGTGACTTGCGGGGCTCGGACCAGGTTCTGTTACCCAGAATCCTTTGCAAACCTCAAAATGTGGCTAAAAAAACACATGTTCCTCTCATTTCTGTGGCAGAAAGTTCTGGAATCTGAGAGGAGCCACAAATTTCCTTCCACCCAGCGTTCCCCCAAGTCTCCCGATAAAAATGATACCTCACTTGTGTGGGTAGGCCTAGCGCCCGCGACAGGAAACGCCCCAAAGCGCAACGTGGACACATCCAAATTTTGGGAAGAAAACAGAGGTGTTTTTTGCAAAGTGCCTACCTGTAGATTTTGGCCTCTAGCTCAGCCGGCACCTAGGGAAACCTACCAAACCTGTGCATTTCTGAAAACTAGAGACCTAGGGGAATCCAAGATGGGGTGACTTGCGGGGCTCGGACCAGGTTCTGTTACCCAGAATCCTTCGCAAACCTCAAATTTTGGCTAAAAAAACACATGTTCCTCACATTTCTGTGGCAGAAAGTTCTGGAATCTGAGAGGAGCCACAAATTTCCTTCCACCCAGCGTTCCCCCAAGTTTCCCGATAAAAATGATACCTCACTTGTGTGGGTAGGCCTAGCGCCCGCGACAGGAAACGCCCCAAAGCGCAACGTGGACACATCCAAATTTTGGGAAGAAAACAGCGGTGTTTTTTGCGAAGTGCCTACCTGTAGATTTTGGCCTCTAGCTCAGCCGGCACCTAGGGAAACCTACCAAACCTGTGCATTTCTGAAAACTAGAGACCTAGGGGAATCTAAGGAGGGGTGACTTGCGGGGCTCGGACCAGGTTCTGTTACCCAGAATCCTTTGCAAACCTCAAAATGTGGCTAAAGAAACACGTTTTCCTCACATTTCGGTGACAGAAAGTTCTGGAATCTGAGAGGAGCCACAAATTTCCTTCCACCCAGCATTCCCCCAAGTCTCCCGGTAAAAATTATACCTTACTTGTGTGGGTGGGCCAGGTGCCTGCAACAGAATAAGGCCCAGAACTTGTAGAGATAGAGGGGATAGCACAGGGAGTTTATAAGGACATATTCTTTTATACATCTTTAGACTGACTCTGCTTTGGGGACCCACATAAGTGAGGTGTCATTTTACTTGGGAGACTGAGGGGAACACTGGGGAGTAGGAATTTTGTGCTGGAGCGGTGATCGTACAAACAAAACTCAGGAAAATATGCTTTTTTATGCAAATTTTGCGGTTTGCAGAGGCGTCTGGGTAAGAAAATGTTGGGGGATCCACGCAAGCCACATCTCCCTGCAATGGAGATGTCTGGGTTTGGTAGGTTTCCCTAGATGAAGGCCGCACCCAGGACCAAAAACACAGGTGGCCCCTCCCCCCCAAACACAGGTAGTTTTGTAATATATCATTTTGATGTGTCCACATACGTCTGTGATGTGCCAAGCACTAAAATTGTGAAAAGAAACTCACTTAGGTTATGTGAAAAAGACCCCTCACCCACCAACCAAGTTGGTGGCATGCTTCATCATCGGGGTCCCACCTGAGACACCTAGCGTGTCTCAAGTGTGCTGCGACGCCTGATTACAGCGGAGCAGGTTTTGTCATTTGTACCACACATACTGGTTGGATTTGGCACGAGGGTGAGTGATGGTTCAGTAGATCAAATTTTATTAACAAGAGATTTCACAAAAGTGAAATGCACTGGTAATAACTGAAAGGCCAAAAAACTGAACCAATGACTCACAGCTCGTGAGCTGTAAAGCCACGAGAAGGCATCAACCGCTTTACAGTCCATTCACACACCTTTCATACATGACATGCACTAGACCATTCACGCCGCCAGCCACGGGCCCAGCACATTACAAGACTCGCATCCACAGACAGCGCCAGTCAAGGGCCCATCACTTTCATACGCCCACATGCCTGATACAGCAATCACACCAGCTGATGAGTGTGTGGACTGGCATTTGGCTGGCACTGCCAGCCAAGCGCCACCCCACCCACACCACCAGCCAAGCGCCACCCCACCCACACCGCCAGCCCAGAGCCACCCCACCCACACCGCCAGCCCAGCGCCACCCCACACACACCGCCAGCCAAGCGCCACCGCACCCACACCACCAGCCAAGCGCCACCCCACACACACCGCCAGCCCAGCGCCACCCCACCCACACCGCCAGCCAAGCGCCACCCCACACACACCACCAGCCAAGCGCCACCCCACCCACACCGCCAGCCAAGCGCCACCCCACGCACACCGCCAGCCAAGCGCCACCCTACACATGCCATCCCCTTTTTTTTGTTTTTAAACAACAAAGAAACCACTAATCATAAATTAGTACAAAACTACAAACACAAAAGCTCTAACTGAATACATGACTAATGCCAACCGTGAAACCGAACATATAAAAATATAAAACACCAGTTTACGCTCACGGAATTTCCCAATAATTCTTCTGTGTGTGGTAGCTCCTGAAACAGCCACCCACACACAGCCCAGGCTTTGAAGGACAATCAGGGCAGTACATCCTAGTCTCCTTCCTGATACCTCTTCGAGCACAGACTCTACATCTCTTAGCAGGAAAGTTTTTTTTGGCCGTGGGAGGAATGTGCTCAGCAAAGTGACGATCTTTCAATCTAGCCACATCCTCCACCACTGCTTCTCTAGGAACTCTTGCCTGTTCCAGCACAACAAGGCTAGCTATGATAGACTCCTGAAATTTCACAAATGTCATCCTTGACTCTGGAGAACTATCCTTAAACACAACAAAAGCATTAAAAGTTGCCAAGTGGAACAAGTGAACCGCTAATTTCTTATACCACACATAAGACTTACGAGCAGCAGTGTAAGGTTCTAACCTCTGATCTACTCTATCAACACCACCCATGTGCTTATTATAGTCGAAGATGCACACAGGTTTGCGCACTTCGGCAACCTGACCCCAAACAGCCACAGGTGAAGTACTCTCATCATGGATGGTGCTTAGCATGTATACATCCCTCTTGTCTACAAATTTCAGAGCTAGCAGCTCATCATTCCGCAAGGCACTGCACTGTCCCTTCTCAAGTTTTTTACAGACAAGCTCTTTTGGATAGCCTTTCCGATTAGAGCGGATTGTGCCACAAGCAACGGTGTCCACTGAACAACTCCTTGAACAACCGAACTCCAGTGTAGAAGTTATCTACATATAAATGGTGACCTTTGTTAAACAGTCGTCTACCAAGTTCCCACACAATTTTCTCACTAACTCCAAAAGTGGGAGGACAACCAGGGGGGTCAATATTGGAATCCCTACCAGTGTAGACCCGGAAATTATAAACATATCCTGTACTACTTTCTGACAGCATATACAATTTAATTCCATACCGTGCCCTCTTTTGCTAGGAATGTACTGCCTAAAAACCAAACGACCCTTGAACAGGACCAAAGACTCATCTACAGATATTTCTTTCCCTGGAACATAGATCTCTGAAAACCGATCTACCAAATGATCAAGGACAGGTCTAATCTTAAAAAGACGGTCAGAATCAGGATGATCTCGTGGCAAGGCTAAAGCATTATCTACAAAATGCAACATCCGAAGAAGAAGCTCATGCCGGTTACGACTCATGATGGCAGGAAATATAGCAGTTGCCATCAAGGGACTAGTAGACCAATATGAAGACAGCGATGGCTTCCTTATCAGCCCCATCAAAAAAGTAAAACCCAAGAACGTTTTCAACTCTTCCAGATTTGTGGGAATCCACCGGCTAGCTCTAGAGTGTGGCCTAAGTCTGGCAGCGTTGTCCCTCAAAAACTGCTCTGCATACAAATTAGTCTGCTCAACAATCTCTTCCAAAAATATATCGTCCATAAACAACTCAAAAAAGTTGACGGGCAAAAAGTTTTCCGTATTAACTCGACACCCTGGAAAACCAGTAAACGCAGACAACTGTGGCTGCTCCATGTTTGGTGCAACCCATGTGTCAGGTCTTCCAATGGGAAGCCTTTCAGCCGCTGGCTCCTGCACCATTGGCACATCACTGTCCTCCTCTAAAAAAGCCCCTTCATCAGCACTGAGAGTGGCTTCATCATCAGATGATTCATCTCTGACAGAAAATTCACTTCCAGAATCCTGCACTTCCTCCTCTGCCTCAGATGCAGAGTCAGTCTCATATTCATGGTCAGAAGATGACTCAAAAAGCACACTAACAACATGCTGAGCGGTCATCCTACGGCTAGCCATGATCCTTCCTACAAAAATTAACTGGACAAATACACCACCAACAACCAGCACTGTGTAAGATAAGTAACAAAGTATAGGTTTATCACTAAGAGTTATAAACTCAAAAACTATACTGCTCACTTGCCTGAAAAAGCTTGACTCACCAGCAACTACTCTGCAGAGCCACAGCAATCACCAACGATATCCCACTAAAAAGAGAAAAAAAAAAAGCAAATTAGACATAAGACAACACAATAATCATTGTGCATAAATCTAAGGACAATTTCACACACAATCCTGCATTCAGTACACCACCTACAAACATGTCATTCATGCATTGCAACAATACTCACTTGGAGTAAATGTATTTACTTACCTAAAACATGCAACTACGCAAACCGCAGGACAACTACTGCCAAAACTGCAACAAGCCACAGCAAAGTCAGCAAAAGCTTTGAACTAGAACAAAAAGGAGAAAAACTGTTATTATCATAAAAGCAAATA
Source organism: Pleurodeles waltl (assembly GCF_031143425.1). Taxonomy (NCBI): domain Eukaryota; kingdom Metazoa; phylum Chordata; class Amphibia; order Caudata; family Salamandridae; genus Pleurodeles; species Pleurodeles waltl. Next base: position 543,215,706 of record NC_090440.1, on the reverse strand, counting down.
CTTCGCCAGTTGACAAACACTCCGCCACTAACCATTTTTTAATTTTCCCTTGTGTCTAGTGTTCTCTGCTTGGGGGAAGATGGGCCTAAAAAAAAATAGGCCAATCTACCCCCAAGGGGAGGGGGCAGAAATCGCCCAGATTACATTGCACCCTTTGGGGGGGGGGGGGGCGACCCTTGCCCAAGGGGCCACACCCCCACACAAAGCACACACACACACACATATAGTATCCCTGGCGCTATGGGGATTCTGCCCCCCTTGGGGGCAGAAAGGCCTAAAAAAAATAGGCCTATCTGTCCCCAAGGGGGGCAGAACTGCCCAAAAATACATGTGGGCCCCTGGGGGCGACCCTTGCCCAAGGGGCCGCCGGGCAGATCGGCCTAAAAATAGGGCCAATCTGCCCCCAAAGGGGGCAGAAACGACTTGGCGCTATTGGGATTCTGCCCCCCTTGGGGGCAGAAAGGCCTAAAAAAAATAGGCCTCTCTGCCCCCAAGGGGGGCAGAACTGCCCAAAAATACATGAGGGCCCCTGGAGGCGACCCTTGCCCAAGGGTCCGCCCCCCAACACAAAAAATAAAAATCAACAATAAAATCCCTGGTGTCTAGTGGCTTTCTGCCCCCCTTGATGAACATTTTGATGGTGGTCCCGTTGTCCTAGGACCACCACATGGTGAGTTCTGGTCAAAAATGTTTTGTAAAAGGAATGCTCCACAAAGCATTATGGGGCGATTTTCCGAATATTGTAGTATCTTGATTGTAATGCTCAGAACAGCCTCTAAAGGGCGCCATAATAAAAATAGTATTTATAAGAAACAAGGTCATGTAATCATATAGGCATAACAACATGAAAACAGAATGGCAAAAAATAATGCAGTGTAACTATATATATAGTCCCTAGAAAGCATAGTGCCGTACACATTTTCAGGCCTACTGCAATACTATTACAACCAAGGTCCTTAAGACACAAATTACTCCCAGCTGTAAAACAATAGTTCCAGCCACAAGAGAGCTTAAAAATACACTGAATGGTGGGAAAGGTTACTATTTTAGAGGCTCCCCCAACCTAGGGTAGGGACCCGGAGATGACCTAGACAGAATAAGCGTGTTGTGCTGAACATTTCGATGGTGGTCCCATAGTCCTAGGATCACCACACTGTGAGTTATGGGCAAAAATGTTTTGTAAAAGGAATGCCCTGCAAAGCATTATGGCCAATTTTCCGAGTGCAGGGAATATTGTAGTATCTTGATTGTAGTGCTCAGAACAGCCCTTAGAGGACACCATAATTAAAATAACATTTGTAAAAAACATGGTCATGTAACCATATAGTCAGCCCCTAGAGGGCCTAACTGCATGAAAACAGAATGGCAGAAAGTAATACAGTGTAACAATATATGGAGCCCCTAGAGAGTGTAGTGCCATACACATTTTCAGGTCTAGCAGGCCTACTGCAATACAATTACAAACAAGGCCCTTAAAACACAAACTACTCTCAATTGTAAAACAAAAGTTCCAGCCATGAGAGAGCTTAAAAAGACACTGAATGGTGGGAGAGTTTACTATTTTGGGGTCCTCCACAACCTATGGTTGGGACCCAGTGATGACCCAGATACAAAGACTGTGTTGTGCTGAACGTTTTGGTGGTGGCCCCATTGTCGTAGGACCACCACAGGCTGAGTTATGGTAAAAATGTTTTGAAAAAAATGCCTGGCAAAGCATTACGGGGCGAGTTTCCTGAGTGCAGTGAATATTGTAGTATCAGCTCTCCCTGTGTGCTGCTTTGAGGATTCCTGTGTTTGTTTTTGATGTAAATGCTCCAGTTTGTATATTTTTCAACTGCTAAACTTGTAAAGTGGTCCTCATGTAAAGCGCTCTATATAAAACTTCACGTAGTCATGTAAAGCGCTCATCCGATCGAATTTGTGCTTTATAAAACTTCAGTGCTACTCCCGTCGAGTTTGCGCTATATGAACCTTTTAAAATAACATTTTTTAAATACATAAAAAAAAAACTCCCTCCAGCTTCAGCCGTTGTGTGCAGACACCACAAAGATATATTGGCATGCCAAAAACAAGGAAGAGGAGGAAACAACATACAGCCACGCGTCGTGAAGCAGCAAGGCAAAAGAAGAAAATAGTGCACCACACTACGGTATCTGGCCAATGGTGCAATAATTCATGTAGCAGGGTAAGTCTGCACGGTGTAACAAAGCAGCCGCAAGGTGGGGCAAACGTAAAGCATTTACAACATTCCAGATGCCACAGTAAAATACTATCTTTCCAACAAGGGCCAAACAAGGATGCTCACAGTTTAAATTTTGTATCCCCATGATTGTCAGGGGGGGATCCAACATCAAAACCTTTGCCTATTACAGTAATGTGTGAGATTCAATGTAACACAATACATATATGTAGGCATTAATACAGAGTAATAACAATCCATTGTTAAATACCTACTGACTTTAACATATGCTTACCACAACAAATACCTCAGGCCTACTGCAACCATCCTAACATTTCATAGAAAACAATCAGGCCTGTAAACTTTAATACTGGCTTTTCATCATAACCAACTCAGACCTACAGTGTTGTTGGGAGTAAGCTTTTCAATAAGGAAACCATCAGGTATACAAATTGCAAGTATGCACACAATTATAGTTGGCACATCTTCTATCCCATAGTTTGTTCAGATGGGTCTCCAACACCATAACCTTGCTTACTATGGTAGTCTGCGAGATTCCTGAAAGTTCTTTCTTAAATTGACCTCATAAGGTATAGAGACAGTTGTGCTGTCAAGCCAGACCTAAAAAGGCATGAAATTGGGCTTGGCTGACAATGGTAAAAGGAAAGGGTGACCAGCATGGCAGGGTAAGCATACCAGTGCAAGGATCTGTCCTGCAATGTCAGGGGTAGGGCAACAGAGGTAAAACTGTGTCACTGGACCCAGAAGTAAGCAAGTACAGTGTAGAATGAGTGTGTGTGTTCTTGTACCTGTAAGTGTTGTAGTGTTTACCCCAGCTTAGGTATCAGCCAATAACTATGCCACACATTGAGCTATGTATTACATGTCTTTATTCATCTGAGTGTAACCGCAAACTCAACATTCTAAACCTTCATTCACTTCACCACGTTCTAACTCTTACATAACAGTTCTATGCAGTCCTTCATAAACCAAAAGGGTTCCACCAATCATATTCACACGACACTCCAGTACACCTGCTTATGCATGCAGAAATGTGTGGATGCCAACGTGTGTTCTTGCATTGTGTATCTGTTTCATTGGGGAATAAATCTGTGTTTGTGTGCAATAACATCACATAATGAACAACGTTCACTTGTAGTGAGCATCTCGGTTATACCATCTTGCCTGAGGCATGTGGTTGTCTTTGTCAGGGTCAGGCTGTTTTTTTTATTCGGTATGGAATTTCCTTTGTGGACTGGAGCCATTGGAAACCGGTTTTGCAAGCCCTGGCTTTCAGTTGGTGCTCCTGTCACTTTCCACAGCTCCTCAAAATCAATTACAGAAGACAGAGGGGGCTTGAGAGAGAGATATAGAAAAGAGAAAGATAGAGATAGAAGAGAGAAAGGGGAAAGGGGAAAGGGATAGAGGGATGGAGCGAGAGCTAGAAATCAGAGAGAGAAAGAGAAAAGAAGGTGGGTGAAAGAATGAATGAATGAATGTAAAGACAGCAAGAGAGAGACAGTAAGAAGAGGTAGGGAGCGGGGCTGGCTTGAGTATTTGTTTCCACTGCTGCCTTTGGTTTGCTCTTCTAGCCCTGGTTATCATTGGCACATGAGCATTCATGGCAGAGGGTGGCCATCCCTATGATACAATTACAGTCCTAGGCACATTGTGCTTGCCTTGACATTTGGTGACTATCCCAGTCAAATATGCAGGCATATGTGGAGTCTGATGGCCATCCCTCACATCAGGTACGTATTCTATCGTCTAATGATAATCCCTCACATATGGTGGCATTCCTTGGATTATAATGGGTATCCGTGGCATCTGATATCTATCACTGGCATAAAGTGGTCATCCCTGGTACCTCATGACTATGTTTGGAATATGGTTGCTACCCTACGAAAATGGTGACGATTTCTATCACGATGGCTGTTACTGGTATATAGTCACCACTTATGAAATATGGTGTTTATGGTGGCCATCGGACCCGTTTGGTGGGCAACCTTGGCATCCCAGGGATATAACTGGCATTAGTAGCAATCAATGCTAATTGTTGCTATCACTGGCAAGCGTTTGCTATCCTTAGCATCTGACTGCAACTTGTGAAATTTGTTTGTTTATCAAAGAGGAAAAAATGAATTTTTAGGTCATGTTGTATGGGGAACATGAGATTATTTACCTAGCAACAATAAATGAAAATCTGAATTTGGGAATAAAGTCAAGCTTTTATCTTGGAAAAAAATGGTTCAGCAAAATTCAACAACGGAATGCTGCTTAAATGAGGCAATAAAATTGCATTTTTAATAAATGCCAGGCTTTTGTCTGAGCAAAAATTAGTGGTTTACTGAAAATGAAAAGCTGGCACTCAAGTGCATAACAAGTGGTTATTTGAAAATGTCCAGAATTTGTAAAAAATGATTTAGTTTGTAAAAAGAGGAAAAGCTAGTGTTTGATAATATGAGCATGCTTTCAAAAAAGGAGATGATATTTGGGGAGAACTTATTTTATTCACCAAAATGAAAATCTGCCATTTTGAGACACAGTAGATTTTCAGCAAATTTAATATTGTGTTCAAGTGGTAATATTTTGTTTTCTGGCAATGACAAGCTAGCATTTATGGATAAATTAGTGAATTTCATAAATAAATGCAAACATTATAATTAAATGATTATAAACGCAGAGTTAGAAAGACCTATTGCTAATGTACTGACATAATTGTATTTGTGTTAGAGTGCACTTGCTGCTGTTGTGGTTCTTTCATGACATATTGAGGCACTTCGTGATATGCTCTGGTAGTTGTTTATGACATTGTTAAGACTCAATGTAAGTCTTCTGTGTAGGATACCTCAAATTAACCTTGCAGGAAATTGGGAAAGGCTTTACTGATTACTACACTGACTGGTAATCTAGAAAGGTAAATTTTTCTGATTCACAAATGTATGAACACCTAGAAGATATTGCTATTGCCTGGCCACATGATGATCGGTTACCTCTAAATGAACGGCTCTCTGTAGAGGAGGTGTCGGGGGGCTATTGCTAGCCTGGATATGGGCAAAGCTCATGGTTCGGATGGCCTTACTACGGAATTCTACAAAGCATTCAGTGATTTTTTATGCCCACACCTATTCTTAGAAGTATATAATGAATCCCTCACCAAGGGGCACTTGCCAACAACACTTTGAGAGGCCACAGTTATAGCTATACTAAAACCCAATAAAGATCCGCAACTTATTAAATCATATCATCCACTGTTTCACTTTTATATGATAGTAAGCTATTCACAAACATCAATGCAAACAGATTGACTGAGGTAATTAAAGGTCTGATCTGTTCGGACCAAACAAGATTTATTCCTGCTAGGTCTACCAGTGACAATATTCATCTGGTATTTGCTACAGTGCATCAACTAAAGCTGAAACCTCCTGTAGTAGGGGTCTTCCTAGATGCAGAGAAGGCTTTCGATTTAGTAGAATGGACATTCCTCTATGCTCTCTTATCAAGACTGAGACTGGGTGCTCCAATTTTACGTATGATCTAATTGCTATATGCGGCTCAGACAGCTCGAGTTCTTACTAACTATATTCTATCAGAGCCAGTGGGGCTGTCAAGAGGTACGAGACAGGGATGCTCCCTGTATCTACTTCTATTTGCCATTGCCATGGAACCACTGAGACAACATCATGCACTCAAAGGGTTAGCTTTTGCCCACAGATGCCTATTTGTTCAGCGTACGTTGCTGACATTATGCTGTTCATTAAAAAAAACACCACACTAACTCCTACAATTTGTTAGATCACAAAATTAAATTTATAATCTTGGGTGGGGATTAACTGGAGGAAATCCAAAGTATACCAGTAGCACCAGCTTCTCAACAAACCACACTAGAATATCCTCTGGTATTGGATATTTAGGCATCAAAATACATAGAGCCAAGGACATAGTCATTAGGGATAATATACAGGATGTGATATCTGAACTGCATACCCAAATGGATAAATGGATCATGCTCCTTTTAGGGGCGAGCGCAAAGTGTTCTGTCCCGTGTTGTAATCTCTCTTTGGGATTCAAACCACGCCCATGTCACGTCAGTTTCTTTCATTGGTTCGTGAGCTTGCCTTTTAAAATCTGCTTGCATTCATTAGTGAAAGGCATGCATAAGTCATGCCTTTTCTGGTGTTTAGCCCTCCTCGAGCGCAACGACCAAGTACTGAAAACTTACGAGGCTCCACGTTTTCCGTCCGGTTTCTGGACTACTTTTTCTATTTTTTCGCAGAGCGATCTCACTAGGCAGAAGTCAAGTACTTTACATGACATCAACCCTGTTACATAGTTAATTGCACTTTTGCTGGTTACGTAGATAATTGCACTTTTGCTGGTTACGCAGATAATTGCACTTTTGCCGATAGGTTTCACTACGAGTGAACTTTTATTTCCCTTTGTGTGTCTGCTTTGCACTGATGGCAGCCGTCAGCTCGCTTATGTAAAACTTTTACTTTTCAGTTTATATGGCAAGAAAAGTCCAGTGACTTATGTGAAACTGTTTAATTTCATTTTCAATTTATGTGGCAACAAAAGTCCGGTTAGGAGTTTGCAATGCAAACGCATGACCCGTTGCATTGCAAATGCTTGTTTTCTGTAGCAGGCAGAGTAGCGCTCATAAAAATGATAATTATGCCCCAACTTTTTTATCTCTTTACGATCATACCTATTACCCTAACGCATACTTTTTTCACAGCATTGAGATCTGAACTCAGTAGACTGACTTGGAGTGGGGGACAGTTTCAACTGCGACAGGACATCATGATACTACCATTAGTTTAAGGAGGCATGGCAATACCGGATCGGTAATACTAATAATTATTTGCACAACCTTTCTTTGTCATCTATTGGTGCCTCCCCCAACCTTTCATACTACATATGGTTGTGTAAACTGAACGTATAGACTCTGGCAAATTAAACTCTTGTTTATTTGAGCAACTATTTTACCCTAGAGATGCTGTTGATATGGTGGTAGCAATTAACAATGATAGGTATAGACTGAGCTCTATGTCAGGGTTCCCGATGCTATATTCACCAGATCCCTCACTTCTAGAAAAGCCAGCCATGGCCTGAAAAAGTTGTAAAGGATCCTCTTATTAAATATGGGGGATGTAAGGGCACTTTCTAACACTAGATTGCTTTAAAGACAGAGGGTTAACTAATATACTTCATATGTTACGTACATCAGACTTACTGCTATGGGTTTCCTCAGGAGCCTAGAGAGTTTCTCCCCCTTACTAAATTCTTGAACTTGCATACATGAGGGGTTGGGTTTTGCAGATATATACGTTGTCAATTGATGAACATTTCATTGGCTATATGCCAACAAATGCATTGTGGGACAGAGACTTGGAAGACTTATGGGACATACGGAAATGGTCCTGCTGCTGTGCCCAGTTTGAAACCATTTCCATGATTAATCTTATACCCTTTAAATTCCTCCATAGATTATACCTTACTCTTAACTACATAAATTGGACAATTCCACACATTCCAAAGGCTCCCCTGTCATCATCCCCAGGCTGACGTCTTACATCTTATATGGACGTGCAGACGTATTGCTACTTTGTGGCAAAATATACTACACATGATATCCAAGGTACTTGAATATGAGGTACCACACACATTTAATGGAGCTATAGTGGGATATGTAGACAGGGTGCCAAAGCCTCTGGGACTACTTGCTGTTGTATTGTTATTACTTGCTGAAGAAAAGGTAGCTTTACACTGGATGAAAGGTCCAGTAACTATTTTTCCTGTTTTTATCAAAAGTGTTACTGTTTGTAATATCATGGCAGAGACACTTGCCAACATGCAGCCTATGCAACCTTGGCCAAAAGATATATGGGCATCTCTTCGTACCTACTTAGAGCTTCGTCATCAGATGAATCTGTTTAAGATATTTCCTGCAATTGTGATTGGAGTCGCAGAGGGTATCTAATAGGATGTAACTCTAGACTGTACACCCCTTATTAGGACCAGTTATATATTTGTTTATATTAGAAGGTGGGCCCTGATTTTACTTTACAAATACATTTATGATGTCAAATACATTGCTGACACACTTTGAAGGTACTGGAGGTATTGATAGGATAGTTTTCAATAACAATATATAAAATAATAAAACGTTTTACCCTGAGCCTCTAAGAAGGGAGCACTTTAAACAATATGTCTGCTTTCTGAAGCTGTGACATCTGTGAGGCCTGGGTGATGTGTCTGTGACCTAAAGCTTGAGATTGTGAGATTGGTGTAACTTTTACTTTGGGTGTTGCTCACCTCATCACCTGCCAAGCGGCTACTCACTTATGTTCTATGATCCTTAATCTCCTAGAAGGCGTGGCGTGGAAAGGAAAGGAAAGGAAGAAGTGAAAGGAGAAGTTTTCCTTTTGGAACAATGACAGGTGGTCATATCACGTTGTACACTGAGGTCTCCAACTGCCTGTAAAATGTTTCAGGTACTTAGACAAAATGCATTGTTACATGCACCGTTTACTTTCTCTTGTCAAACGTTGCTCTAGAGTGGGGAAGCAGTTCAGTGTTTTTGATTTTACCGCCCAATCCTTTAACCAGCCACCATGGAATGTTGCAGTGTGTTAATACTTTGTAGGTCCATGTAGTGTGTGAGTACACTCTAAGCACCTGTAGTGTGTGCAGCCGTTGTAGTGTTTGAATGCAGTGTGTCATTGCATTCTAAGACCTGCGTAGTACACTGTTAGTTCCTCTGGATGTAAGTAAAATGTGGAATCTTTTACCATATAGCGAGTCCCTGCAGCCGGCGGATACAACTGACTCACTGCAGTGTATCACTACAGTGAGTCCTTAAAGTGTATGAGCACTGTGCTTGGGTGGTTTAGCCTGCAGTGTTACAGTTCACTGTATTATTGTGAATAGCATGAGTACCCCAGCGCACTGGTCAGTGTCAGGTCCCGTGAGGGCCCTGAATAAAGACACAGGAACACCGTAGTTGGGCATGCACCTCCTTTATTGTACTCCTACATTCACACTGCCCTTCACGCCCTTTTCCTTCCCTATTTATCCCCTCCCACTCCTCGTCACCGTGCAGTCCATCCTCCCCCGATGGTAGGGGTGATATACCACTCACCATTTCCGCATCCGCGTAGTGGTGCAGTCCAGCACCGGTGACGACACCACAGTCAGCTCCTGTAGCGCGTACAAAGAGCGCAAGTCCATGCATTGTATGTGCAGGGGCGTAGCTTGGTCAGTATAACTGAGGGTGTGAGCTTCTCAGCATTCATGCTGGTGCATCTTATTAAAACACGATATGAGAAGCAGGGAGTGAGAGGGGCTTAAGGGGCAGTGGAACGAGAGAGGGTTGTGGATTCTTAAGGGTGTTTCAAACTCATCAACATGTTTAAGGCCCTCAAAGCATAGACAAGAGAGTTTGTGTGTGTGTCAGCGTGAGCATGTAGAAATACCCGGTAAAATCGGTCAGACACTTCACATTCATGTCCCTGCAGTGAGCAAATGCAGTGTTGGAATGCTGTGCGTGTATCTGCAGTGTGGAAGTGGTGTTAGTGACTGCAGAACAGTACGAGAGTAAACGCGGTGGAACACTGCCACCTCCACCACAGCAGTACGAGCTATGGGCTCTCAGCTCGCCTTGGAATGCTCCCGTCTACCATCCCAAATCCAGCTTAAATCTTTTTTTTTCTTTCTCAAAGCTAAATCTTTCCTGGCTCACGCGTGGAATGTGGAAAATACTTTCACGTTGCCTCAAGTTTTTTAATCTCTTTTTTGGCTGCACTCTGCGTACACCCAGACTTGGATGGCAGAAGCAGCACTTGAGGCCTAGTGTGTGCGCACGCACACTCGGTCTAGGGCCGCAGAACAAGTGGAGGCCCGGTATGTGCCCAAGCACACAACCTTGAAAGGCAGTTCCAGAGTCCGAGTTATAATTTATGCGTGCATGCCTCAGGGTAGGAAGGTAGGCCAACGGTAAACCAGTTCTCAGAGGCCAAAGACAAGTACCCAGCATGCAGTGCCAGAGAGGTATCCGAGCCCTCTGCTGCAGCCAAGTACACCCAGCAGTGGATGGCAGATCCGGGCCCATACTACAGATGGGGCTCACTGTCCCGGTCTGTTCTGCAGCGGACCTTTCAGCTGCAGGATGCAGGCTGGACCTGTGCACTCTGTCACAATGACCCGTACCTGCCCCGAGGGCAAGGCATTAGTGGAAGGCTGACTGACTGACTGAAGTCCCCCCGTCCAACTTTCACTGGGCGGACAGTAACACGGCCTGCACTTTAAGAGTGGTAGAGGGAGGCAAATGACTGCCCTTTCCGGCAAAGATTTGTGTGACAGAGGGTCCATATGACACCATTTCCTCCATTGCAAGGGGCATCCACAGGGGCGCACTGACTGCACTCTACATCGGTGTAGCAGTTAATACACCTCTTAATAGCCTCTTTACCTCTGCGCTATGTCTAGAATACAGCAAAGGTGCACAGGCAAAACATTTCCTCATTTGCAACGAGTGAGGCCCTCTTGAGATTGCACTAGCACTACTTGTGCACACGTGTGATCTGTATTCCAGAGAGGGCTGCACAAGGGTCTATGGACCCCATTTTAATGCCAGTGTGCCGCAGGGATGCAAAGAGGAAAGCAAATGCCCATTGTTTCCTCAAGTCTTTTGATCACATGGCCACAGGGGTCATTACAAGTAGTTCCAGGGCTTCACATCTTGTTTGTAATTGTGCACACACAATCTCATATTACACTTTTTTGGAAACCTAGTTGATGTGAAGATGTGTTCTTCTAGCCTGTGGTTGCAAATCCTTGGGCCGTATTATGTATAATGTGCATTTTCCCACTCTGTACCACAGCAGACCTTTAAATGGGTGTACCAGGTAAAGACTAGAACAGGGCTGTCATTACCATAAATGTCTGTCCCCAGTGCAGCCAAGAACTCTGGCTTGCCCTAGGTGGCGCACACTGATGAAAGGAAGACTGACTTTTTGAAGCCACAGGTCACCCTTTGGCTGAATGGGTGCCAAAGGAATCAGTGGAAATGCCAGCCAAGGACATGACCCATTTAATCCAGTGGGCCAGTGTAGGAGCAGACACTGCGTTATGGGGCTTTTGAAAGGAAATAAGGAGTTGGGAAGAGGAAGAGCTTTTGAGATATGCAGTTTGTGAAACATACGTTTTTAAGCATTTATCAACACATAACTTAAGTTGTGAAGGGAAAAAAGGATAATGGACTAACATTAAATTAGTTTTGGTACATCTAGTAGCCTGAACATAAACTGCTAAGGAGGACATGGAATGAGGACAAATGTACTGCTTTAACATCAGAAACATGTTTGAGTGAAACCACACACAAAAGATAGTCAACTTTGCAGATACATGTTTGAAAGATAGGCCAACATTATCAGGCCATGAAATAAACAAACATAATACCAAATTAACATCCTACATATTATTATATTCAGGAACAGGGGGTTTGGCAAAAAGTACTCCCCTTAACAGGTGACAAATTAATGGGTGTTCTCCGATAGGTCTCCCATCCACTCTGATATGTTCAGCCAACATTGCCAACCTGTAGATGTTAATGGTATGATAGGCTTTTCCTTGAGAAGCCAAAGAGGCTAGACAAATGACTAACAAGGTCACATTCCCTGAAAGGGGATCTGAATCCCTGTCAAAACACCAGCTAAACCAGACCAATCAGGCTGACTTGTATATTTTTGCTGTGTCCGGGGCCCTGGAATATTGGATGAACTGGACAGCCTCCTGCAAAATTCCTGGGGTTCTCCAGGAAGCCCCGAAGTCCTCCATGCTATGAGGGATAGGGAGCCCTCTAGAATGAGATTGTGAAGAAGACCTTGAGGATAGGAAAAGGAGGAATCTACACTGGAAGGTCCAAAAATAACTCCAATATGGTTGGATACCACAGTTGATACTGCCAATTGGGGGTGATCAGAATCAGGGATGACTGTTCTCTGCAGACTTGAGTGAGGACTCAGGTAATGAAAGGGAACTGAGGGAAGGCCTAAAGGAGGGGCGAAGGCCATGACAGCAGGAACCCATCTGCAGCAAGAGCTAATGGATCTGGTTTCTAACTGAAGAAAGAATGAATTTGAGAGTTAATACAGGAAGCAAAGAGGTCTATTGACATAGCACTGAAGATCAAAGAAAGACAACTGAACACTGAAGGATGAAGTCTTCAGTTGCTTGAATCGTCAAGGTGTCATGAAGACCAGCTGGCCACTACTTTCAGTTTGCCTGGAAGATATTCTGCTTTGACAGAAATGTTCCTTTGGAGGCTGAATTCCCAAAGACTCTTCGCAAGAACTGCTAGAGGTTGGGAGCTTGTACCTACAAGACAGGTTATGTACCTGACCGCCAACAGATCGTCCATCCACAAAAAGACTGTGCATTTTGCTCTGTCTTTTATAAAGGAGTGGATGGCAAAGGAACCTGCAAGCATCTCCAAACAATTTATGTGCAATGACGACTCCTAAAGAGACCATGAATCTCCAGTTGAGTGTTAAAGACATCTTGTGTCCCATCCTGTCCAACTTGCATCTGACTTTAAGACAAGATCTGAGGCGGCAAAGAAGATCGTTCTCCCATTCCAAGCATCTAAGTGAGTCAGCCACCAGAGAAGTTAGTCTCTGGATTTTGAATCCAGCGTTACAGGATCTGAATAAGCTAAACCTTTGCACAGATGGCAAATCTTTAGTCTCTGTGGAGCCTTGTAGTGCAGAGAACCAGGAAAAATGGCTTGAATGGAGGAAACCAGAAGATCTACCAGCCGAGCAAGAGATCTGAGGGAACACATTGGAATGGACAAGTCATGACATATCTTCTTCTTTATTAGATCAACTTTTTGCTGTGGAAATTGAAGAATCAATCAAGAAGTGTCTATGACAACGCCTAGAAATTCCAGACATTGTGTAGGAACCAGAGAAGACTTTTGGATATTGACAAGGAACCCTAGTCTTGTTAGAAAATATTAACAAAGATGTAATTGAGTCAGCAGACATAACCTGTTCTGTGCCATAATCAAGAAATCATTGAGCTAGACGATGAGTCTGACACCCTGACTTCTGAGGAAGGCTACCACAGGTTTGAGAATCTTGATGAAGCACCAAGGGCTGAAGAGTGGCCAAACTGGAGGGTCTTGAAACGGGAAAAGCACTGGCTTCATTGAAATTGAAGAAACTTACTGTAAGACAGATGAACAGAAACTATCAAATAAGCATCTTGAAGATCTAGAAGCATCAACCAATTGTCTTGAAGAAGTAGATCTCTGAGATGAAGAATGGTCTCCATCTTGATGGTAGGCCACAAAGTTGTTGAATATTTTTGGATTGATAACCAGACAATATTTTTTGTTCTTCTTGAGGACTAAGAAAATGATGCTTAGGAACCCTGAGGGATTGAATGTAGTCCTTTCTCTAGGCTGTTTTGAGAGAAGAGATTTCACTTCCCCTTGAACCAGGAGGAACCATTCTTGTGAATAACGAAGAGGATGGGGGAGACAAGGTTTCATTGGAATTTGATAAAGAGCTATGCAATAACCTTGAACAGTTTGAATCACCCAAAGATCTGACATGAGAGACAACCAAGTACTTAGACAAGAGCCAACCTGCCTCCTACTGGAGGAAGGCCAAAACGGGAAGTTCTTACCTGAGAACTGATCTCCTTTTACTCTGTATCCCCTGTTCTGGGATATTCAGGAATGGCAGGGGTAGAAATGAGGATTGTAGTCCTGATATTCTTGGTGGGAGCCCTGATTGTTGGAGCTTCTGACAAGGCTCTATCACCCCTTTTTTAGGATCTTTCACAAATATTTTAAAAAATAACAGTATATTATGGTCTAGTATAGGGTATTGGCCACTTTATTGGGAAGGGATGGGCTGGGGCATTCTGGCTTTAATTGATTTCTGGAAGACTTATCTAATGCATGTCTTAAATAGAAGAAAGCATAATTTGACACATGGTCAGAAGGAAAATATTCTGTGGAGCTTGAGTGGTGAATTGAGACAGGGTCAAACATAGGTTCACCTAAATGATCTACAAGATCATTAGACACTGGGTGGGAAACACGATCAGAAGGATACATTTTGGACTTTTCTCTGGAGGCCCATTATCAGAAAAGTCATCAATGACATTAAAATTAGCTCTGTCATCATCCAAGACACCATCATCTTTATTATCAGTGTCCTGTAAATTAGTGATGTTAAGGGGGGGGGGTGAGGTGGCTTCGAAAAAAGTAACCTCTTGGGTGGGAGGACCAAATTTAATGGGAACGTATTTCAAAAGCACACTCTGAAGTGCTGCACGTTTCTTTAGTTTTTTAGAAGGAACCTCATTAGGGCCAGGTAACATGTTAGAAATAGAAGCCTCCAAATTCTTAGAAACATATAACATGAAAACGGAAACAGCCTTTTGTACAGGGTCCTTAATGAAGGATTTAAAATGTTCCTTCATGGTCTGAGATTTTTTGTTAGGAAATAGAATTTAAAAAACTTAAAAATTCACTTTAAAAAACAAAGTTTACAGGGACATTGTGGTTAGGTTCTGATTTTGCTCACACAAAACCAGAGAAATTCAGCAGTTATAGTTAGAGTTATTTCAAGTAGCTATAACTCGCTGCCTATGGTAACTATAACTTGCACCCCACAATGCACAGTTTCTTCTTCAATAATTTGACTTCTAATGTTTTATTAATAATTTTATTGACATTATAAAAGTTGTCATGAGCGCTGTAGTATCTGGGGTAATTAGCAGTGCATGGCATGGGTGCGAGTTGTAGCTACTGTAAGCCGTGAGTTATAGTTACTTGAAATAACTCTAACTATAACTGCTGTATTTTTCTGGTATTGTGAAAGTAAATTCAGAATCTAACTGTACCATCCCTGTAATTGTTTTTTAAGTGAATTTCTAAGGCTTTTTAAAATCTGTTTCCTAACCATAACGTCCCTGTAACCTTTGTTTACTTCAGTGATTTTCCATGTTTTTTTTAACGTAAAGTCATTTTCATTACTATATGTTACTATACGGTAATCCATCCACTGCCGAGCATGGCCTCTGGCCGTCCACAGCAGGGGTTGGCCGCAGGGCCCGGTGGCCAACCCCCCAACCACCCAACCCCATGCTCTGCACAGCCTTTGCATGTGTGCAGCAGGAGGTAGCCGCAGGGCCTGTCTCTCTGGGTGTGAGAATATGTGTGAGAGGGTGTCTCTGGGTGTGAGAGTGGCTGTGAGAGAGTCTGTCTGGGTGTGAGACTGGATGTGAGAGTGTCTAGGTCTGACAGTGGATGTATGAGTGTCTGGATGTGAGAGTCAGTGTGAGAGTCTGTTGGTGTGAGAGTGTCTGTGTGAGTGTTTGTCTTGATCTGAGGGTGGGTGTGACTGGGTGTGTTTGAGTGTGAAAGTGGGTGTGAAAGTAAGTGTGTATATATATTTTTTTATATTTAGCGAAATCCGTGGATTCACCCGCTGAGTTACACTGGGGGCCACACTGCAGTCCGCATATAAATCCACAGATGTTGCAAAACGTCAAAAAATGTGTTAGACCATTGCAAGCCGTTATTTGTTATTACATGCAAATAAACCCCCATAGGGTCAGGGAACCTCTACCCTGACCACTTTCTCTCAATAGCAACCCCTATTTCAGCCTCTGGGACCATTCCCTGAGGAAACACAATGGTGACCGCAACTTCTCTGACAAGTTGTGGCCAGTCAATCAGATTCTTCCTTGTGACTGTGCGAATTCATCTGCGGACTATCCGTGGTCCCAGATTTCTATTTTTTTTCCTTCAATATCTCCAAATCTACTGAACAGATTCAAATCACAAAATCACAAAAATCGTGCTTTCTGTACCAAGACCTAGCTTTCTGCCAAATGTGGTGTAATTCCGTCCAGCATTTCGGGCTGTAGTCGTTTTCAAAAATTTGAAAAATTCCATTGACATAGAATGGGGAAAAACTGTTTAGGGACCCCCCCATTTTTCTCATCCCTCGCTTGACGGTTCATCACAAAACTTCCAACACAGTGGCTGAACTGAGCAAAGTATATGTTTTGAAAATTTTGTGAAGTTTCATCAAGCAGTACTAAAGTTATAGGCAAAACAAAAAACACTCTGTCTATAGAAAAAAATTGGTCCTAACTATAATTACCTACTGGCGACCACCAGTAGGTTACATTTATATATATATATATATATATATATATATATATATATATATATATATATATATATATACATATATATATATGGAACATTTTTTTTTAACTGAAAAACAGGAAGGGAAAAACCTCTAAAGAACGAAACCCTAAGGATTAACTATACGAAATAGGTAGCTGAAGGGTTAAACTGCTCACAACCCGAGGGGAGGGCCTACAGGAGGCAGGGCGTGTAAGATAGGCATGTCAGTGGGCAGGCTGCAAGCTGGGAATCATCCCTAGAGAAGCTGTCACAAATGCAGAAAGCAAGATGCTCCGCAGCAGCCACTTAAAGGAAATCCCTGAAGTCTCAAATAGAGGCAAATGCTAAAGCACAGCGTGCCGACAAGGAAATCCTCAGCGAACACAGAGCAGCCTCCCGAGTTGAAGGAAAGACATGCATATGTACCAGATACAAAACAAACATTAACAGACATACCAAACGAGAGCTGTGAGCCTGAGCACAACTGAACCAATGTAAGGCTTAACCAACATAATAATATAATGAAATATTACAATAATAATAATACAATAATGATAACATGCACACATAATAATTATAAAATTTGAGAGCACAGTACTTGTACTCAACATCCTATTGGCTATCCTATTGTGGTGTTATGTAGTAGTGTTTTCCCTGGGTTTTCGGGCAATTACATTTTTTTCTTTTGGCTGCTGTGTTTTTTAAAGCAAGAAAAGAAAGCATGATACTCGTCTCTGTGTCTTTAATAAAATCTACCCTTTCAGACACCGAGGCTAGGAAAATCTCAATTAGACTAGAAGATCCAGTCTCTACAGCCCAGGCTGCAATTGTGAGCCTAACCTGCGAGATACATGGTGTCTCTATCCACTTTCTCCATTTGCTCAATTTGTTTGGGATGAGAAATCCATTGGCTGAGCATGTTCCATCTGTGCTGCCATGTTCAATGTTTGAGGTACAAACTGTGTGCACATACATTCTTTTTACAATGACCGATCCAATATGTTAAGTCGGATGCATGCATGTACACCTATCCTGCCACGATGGATGCAGCATCTGAGGCAGAGTCTGCGCTGGTATAGCCAGATTGTTTTGGCTCATCCACTGTTTGTGACCTAGCGTGTTTGCTTATGACTAGCCTGGGTTGACAGCACCAGCGTCTTATTTCTTAAATAGTGCCGGTGTTCACACAGTCTGGACTTACAGATACTGGGGCATATTTAAGAAAAGTAGCACAGCACATAGTGCAGCGCCACTTTTTTGTGCCCCCCCTAATGCCACTATGTGTGCGCCGTATTTAAAATACAGCGCATCATGCCGGTACTTAGGAGACTAGTATCAGAATTTTTTATGCTAGTCCAGAGATTTACAGGATTAGAGTAAATCTTTTTGTGCTAATCCTGCAAAGCTCTTTGAGGCTCTTTATAATCAATGGTGTGCCTCCTTTTAACGCATGCTCTGAGTAAGCGTTAAAAGTGCAGAAAAAATCTATTAGATTTTTTTGTGCCATTTTTTCAGCCCCCCTAATAGGGGAATGCCCCCTTTGCATACATTATGCCTGATGCAGGCATAATGTATTGCAAAGGGTTACAAAGTGGCGCAATGCATGCATTGTGCAACTTTGTAAATATGGCTCGGGGATATTGGCCTCGTTGGGCCACATTAGTGTAAATAAATGATGCCAATATGGCGCAAGAAGGCGCTAGGGGCTCTTAGATATGCCCCACTGTGTTTCACAACCAGCCTGTGTAAGTACATCAAGTACAGTGCCTGAGTTTTAGTCTACTCACGAACACCCACAGTTCCTGGGATAGCACATCTACCTACTTCTTACACATGTTTACTCTGGCAGGGGTTGCAGATCCAGAATGTGAGGAAGAATATGTTGCTGATGTATGCATGTGTCCAGTGCCTGGCATAGCATATCAAGTGTCTATTGCGCATGTATCCATGTTCACCCAGTCTTACATGGGCTGCATGTGTGAACATCCATTGTGATTGATGCCTAACCTGTTGGTGCAAATGCCTTTTAGAATATGGCAGATACAGCACATGAGTGCAAGCAGTCTGTAAGGTATCTGATGGCCATCAAAGGCCCTCCTGGGTATGAGACATCTTTCCTGTCTGTGTGTTTGTATTTTAGTCTATGATGGCATATCCAGTGTCTAAAGCCTAATATTGGCATGTTCAGGTTGTGTTGGTTCCTTTCGCCTCTGGACTAAAATGACAGGTCCAGTGTCTGAAGCCTTCACCAATAGAAAATATAGAAGATAATTTAAATAAGCAAATCTGGAACACTGTCAGTTGTCAAGTCAGTGAAATGAATTTGGTGTTTCAAGTTATGTTTTGGGCTCACATCCTATCAAATGATGCATTTTATGAACTTCTAAATGCGGAGGGGGGAGGCGGGGAAGGGCACAAACCCCTATTAAATCTGCATTTATTTGTGAGATATTTATTTTGGAGACTTGAGCAGCCTACAATGCAGTTCCAAATGTACACTATTTAATATATTTAAAGATTATAAAGACTTAGACATCTTCATAAATGTTGATTAATAAAAAATGTATATTTTCCAAGAAATGTGAAACCTGATTCTGCATGGCTTAAACTCATTGTGTCATGAAATTGAATGTTATATATTTACCGTAGTTATTTAAATGACTAACAAACGCAAGAAACAGAAATAAATCTAAGTGCTACTCAAGGACAGCTGTGACAATCATTATAAGTGATTCAGCAGAATCAGAGAAACCACTGTTTTACTGCCATTATCAAGGCCAGGAAAAAGTGGTCATGTAGGACATGCATAGGCAAAGCGTTACAATGCTCTGGCCATAGAAAGAGAACGTCTTACCTCCTCTTGACTTTCGGTTCATCTGGGGGCCACTAAGAAAGCCATCTCTGAAGTCCTCCAGGATCTCCAGGGATAGCAGCATGTAAGCTTGTTGGCAAGAAATGCAATGCAAAAGCTGTGCAAGGGCTTTACCAAAATCTTGAAATTTACTTGGGACCTGAAACTGGAACCCAGTGGAAGACTTTTCTAAAAATTGTGATAGGGTCACTTTTCTTTACGCCAAACACGGTGAAATGCAGTATCATGCACTCACTGTAGCTGCTGTAGCTGTCATTTTAAAGATACAACTGAGACACCCATTACATTGCTAACAACACAGAATGTGACTGTGATCACGGTTATCCCCAAGAAAAAAGAGAAGACTAATCTACTTCAAAGGATAGAAAAGTGCATCAGTTATACTGGTAAGAAAGCCTCACCCACATCTTGTGGCATGGTTCATCTATAGCTTCCTCACCCCACCCTGGTAAGATAAAACTAACAGAGTGGACTCAACCTCAGGGCGAGGGAATTCTTTATACTGGCCACTGGATAAAAGTGTGATCCAGACAAAAACTAAAAATATCCTGAGGTAAACCTAAGGAATTCCCTTTAGTAGTAGGTACTTGCAGTGTTGTACAGTGGTACAAGTGGATGATAACTTGGTATAATGACCAGCTCAACCCACTCAGGCCAACATGTTTCTGCCCAGATTAGTGCCAAAGGGAATGGGCAGGGGCATTCTTCAGGTCTTCAAGAATCCCTGTCTCTCAAGTAATCTATGATATACACACATACGTTGGAAAAGGAATTCCTACCTCCAAATTAATGCAAGTTGCAAAACCTATGGAATAAATTGAAATAATTCCACAAAAGCATAACTGATTATTGTATTGAAAAACCTTGCATAATGCACTTGTAGCAGCACCAAGTGGTTACAGAGATGTGGCACAGCACTGCAATTGAGAAAAAGACATGCATGCTCAGTGATTGTTGGCCGGGCTCATACAGTCTAAAACTTACTCTAGCATGTGCTTTTATAGCTTCATGGTCTGGTCGGAGTGTGGTACCCACTGTTATCACACACTTAACAAGAGAATCAATAAAAGGTAAGTAATTCATTGTTACTTAAAAGGTTTATACACATACATGTGTAGTCTCCGAAATCAGGAATATCCATCATGTAGTATAGGATTTTATCTACTATGTTCTATGTTCATCTGAATGCTGTGTAGCAATCAGTACTAACATTGTAATTAGGAGAGACCAATTAGGAGCCACAGGATTCTCATACAATGAAATTGAAATCTTTTTTTCTGTTAGCCCACAGTGGGGTAGTGAGTAGGGCATAAACCAGGTTTTGCTTATTATGAAAAATATGATATCTTGGTTGTGTTCAATAGATGAGACATTAGTTTGAGAGATTTCTAATGGGATGACTTGTTGGGATGAATCCTGGGCTTCGGTTAGGAGCCACTGGGATAGTGGTGTGTATGCAGTTTCTTATGCATATGTTAGCTTGTTGGAAAGGACACCAAAACTATATTTAATGGTCCCATGGGTCAAGTGCTCTTAACAGACGTTGTGTCACTGCTTGCCTCAGTACTCTGAGTCCTTTAGATTCGATGTGAGTGGAAAGATAGAATGTTTCTGAGCTATTGTTGCTTGAGGAGAATCAGGATATGAGGCAGGATCATCAGAAAACAGATGAGATATTACAGGGATCATAAGATCTCACAAGGTGAAGACAAGCTATGGATTTCGAAAAATGAGCAACAACTTTGGAATCTTCTGAAATACTTGTAGTGAAGAAGTTTGAACCTTAAGAAGACTGGGCTAAAGAAAGATGATGTTGAGAGGAAGACTCTTGAAGTGGGAAGTGAGAACCAGGTAGAGATTTCCAAGTTGGTGGTAGGTGTTCATATGTGTCAAAGATGTGAAAACAAATTGACAATGTGGTGGGGAGCAGACTGTAAAATGTTCTCTTCATTGCCTAGGTAGTAATTCATAGAAAAAATGCTGGAATAGCCTGTGATTACCCATATCTTTAAGACTGAGGGTATTTATGTTCCTTGTGATGTCAAATACATTACATATGTCACACAAAAGGTGATGGGAGAAACAATTGCAAATAGTCTCAAGTCACTGACAACAGCTTTGTGTGGCATTCCAACCCATTTTCACCTACTGTGCCACTCTAGACAGAGACTCATCTTATACAAATCAGCACTGATTCTAATCCTCATGGGAACAGCCAATTAGCCAATTTACCAGGCAAGATCTCCTCCAGATGCAACCCCAGACTGGATATGGTGTTATAGAAAAGAAGCTGAAACTGTTCTTATAGATTTCAGATTGAAAATTATATTTCTCCACATGTATTGATTCAGGGGAGGTGGGTACTAGCGCCTTGTGTATTAAATGCCCCATCTCAAGAGAATGACACTTGTTCGAGGAGGAAGTTTCATTCATTGAATGAGGCAGCCACAAGGCACAGGAGAGGAAGTTGTAAAGAGCCACAGGTTTTTTAAATCTCCAGTGTCTCCTGGGATGGATTTCATGTAGTTGGGACATTCTGTCCTATTGTGATGAAAGGCTTAATAAAAACATTTCTAGCATTCGCGCTAAGAATTTTTCAGTTCTGTTAAGGACACGGAGGCGAGAATCATGCTTCTATTTCTTCACTTTTTATTATTTCAGCAGCCAATTAGAAGTATAATCCATAAAAAACTACACATCCCATGAAGTAACATATCATGTGACAACCGTACAGAATATGCCCTATATAATGCACACAACATAGTATCAACTCCTCTTTCTTTTCAGAACATGAACAAACACCACCTAAGTGGATAAAACAAGACCATAAACCTTGAAAGTCACAGAGCTACAATCCCAGAAGAACTCCAAGGGAATAGCCCGTCCTAGAAGAAATGAAGATGCCTGAAGAGCAGGAACACCAGATCCAATCCGACTGGAAATCTCCTTCCATAATGCAACAGGATCATTTATCATCATTTCCTAGAAGGAAGATGAACAAAAGCCAAGCCATAAAACTGAACCAGAACTACTAAGTCTCCAAAAAGAAATAGGGAGGGAAAGCACTATAATCAAACATCAAAAACAGCAATCTCACATGATAAGCAATATAGTAAAATAATAGATCACGCAAAGTGCGGGTGGGATAATCCTTGCCTCTGTGTCTTTAAGAGAATTGAAAAATTCTTAGCGCAAATGCTAGAAATATTTTTCTTTTATGTCAGGACCGGAGGCTCCTGATTATGCTTGTTTAAAGCTGAGCCACAAAAACACAAGCGATATCAGCAATAGGTTTACACTAAAATGATTTAAACGTAGATTCCGACGACCAGTCGGCCACCCTTAAAATGTCTTCCAACCTGGAACCTAAGGCAATGGATTTAGAAGCCATGGCCCCTCTAGTTGGTTGGGCACCAAACTTCAAAATGTTAATGCCAGCTTCACTCAAGAGCCATCAAACCCTTCTAGCAAACGTAACTGATGTCACTGGATGATTGGCTTTACCAGCGAAATTAACAAATGTACCCCCATCTCAGAACAAAATACTGCCGTACTTACCTCATAAGCCATCAAACACTTCACTACACACAACTTAGCATTGTCAACAAAACAAGGGTAAGACTCTGATTTGGAGTTGCATTTAGTGTGATGAGAAATGGAAAAAGTCACACTTTCAGAGGAAAAAACCCTACCTGCCAAATCTAAGGCTCTTACATCAGAGACTCATTTGCAAGATATTAAACACAAAAGCATAGTGAGTTTAGCAGAAATCTGCTTTCTAGAAAGAAATCTGTCAGCTGGCCAGAATTTCAGATATCTCAAAACTACCGTTAGCATCCCAAAGGGTAGAATAGCGTGGACGAGGGAGATTAGACAACCTAATGCCCTTCAGAAGTTTACAAACAATGGGTAACTCCCCCACCAGTTTACCTTCCACTGGTAAATGCCCCGCTGATATAGCTGATCGATAGCTATTGACGGACCTGTAGGCCAAACCAGACGACACCAGGGAAGACAAGAAATTCAAGACCATACTTCAATCCGCAGAAGAAGGATTTGCGTTTGTGCACTGTACCAAGAACACCATCATTTCCAAGCTGGATCATATCTTTTATGTGTGCTGGATGACCAGGCCTTTGAAATTAAATTGCCAGACTCCTGCAAAAAAACAGGGGGCTCCATCTTTCCCTGAAAGTGTCCACACCACCAGCGAGAGTTGCTCCGATAGGATCAGAGGATGGGGAAGGCCTATGAGATCTAGAAGGAGGTTCCACCTGAACGGAGTCAGCACCGGAGGAGCACAGCTCAACTCCAGAGCCACCTCCAAAGAGAAGTCTCCAGAATGAGATCCGCCTGCTGATGACGTACTTGAGCCAAAACCCTGGGGATCATCAAAAAAGGGGCAAAGGCATAACCCCGACACGGGGACCAGTCCTGCAGAAACATATCAGTATCCAGAGCCTCCGGATCTGGTCTCTAACTGAAAATCCTCTCCAGTTGCCGATTGAGGCGGGAGACAAAGAGATCTATTGAGAGAGGGTCCCAAGGATCTTGGAGAACTCGAAAAACCTTTGGATGAAGTCACCATTTGCTGTAGTCCTGAAGATCGTACTATTGCTAATCTGACACCGAATTGTTCTGCACCAGCAGATGTTCCGCCACCACCGACATCTGATGTTGAAGACAAAAATGCCAAAAATCTTTGGCAATCTCCGCCCAACTTGTTGACATATCTCATTGCTGAGATATTGTCCATTTGAAGAAGAATACGACAATCCATTTTGATCGGAGAAAGCTCCAAACAAGTGATGTGAAGGTCCAACTCCATCTTGAACCAACGACCCCCTGTTTACACTGGGCCACAGCAAGCACCCCATCCCCAAAGGCTGGCATTGGACTTTATTATAATCTCCAGAGTGGACCCAAAGATCGCCCTGCTATTCCAGGCCTCCATATGATCCAGCCACCAGTGCATCTCTGTCCGAGCCTCCTCCGAGAGGGGGATCTGATCCACATAACTCAGGCCCTTCTGAATATGGGAAATCTTCAAAAGCTGCACGGCCCTGTAGTGAAGGGGACCTAGGTGAATTGCCTGAATCGAGGAAGATAGCAGGCCCACCATGCGGGCAATCACCCTCAATGATACAGTCTGTCTGCACAACAGTAACCTCAATTCCCTCTTGATGGATGAACCTTCAAAAGGGGAAGCACCAACTGAGCAAGGGAAGAGTCAACCCGAAAACCCAGGAAATCCATTTGTTGAGACGGTAACAAGACTGACTACTGAGCATTGACAATGAAGCCCAGATCCTGAAGGATCCAGGATCAAGATGAGTGAGGACTAGATGGGGACATTGAGCCATAATGAGGATGTCATCTAGGTAAATTATCTGACGAATACCCCTTGCTCAGAGATATTCTACCACATTACCTTCGTGAAGCACTAAGGTTCTAACAACAGCCTGAAGGGAAGGACTTTGTACTCGTAACATTGTCCGCCCCAAAAGAATTGGAGAAATCGACGATGAGGAGGAAAAATCGGGGTGGTCAAGAAAGCACCCTTTCAGTCTAAACGAACCTTCCAGTCCCGTTCTTGAAGGATGTCTCTTAACAAGTGAATGCCCTCCATTTTGAAGTGGCGATAAATGAGCCATCCATTGAATTCTTTGAGGTTCAGAACAAGACGATAACCCTAGCCCTTCTTGTCTACCAAAAAGATCTGGCTGAGAAAACCCTTCGGGTGAGGGTGACTCACGACAATGGCACCCTCACCTTAGAGCTCGGAAACCTCTGCGGAAGTGAAATTGCGATCTCGAAGGGAAAAATACATCAGATGCAGATGGACCAATTGGGAGGGAGAACTGTAAAATTCCGGTTTGTAACCCTGGATGGTCTTTAGAACCCAAGAATCTTGAGTGATCTTGCGCCAAGCATGTAGGAAAGATGCAGTGCTGCCTCCCAAAATAACTTCTGAACTGGAAATTAGGCTCACCTGCAGATCCTGGTTATCCCTGGACCTCCCTCTCCGGAGTCTGGAGCAGCCTGTTCCAGGACCAGAAGGGTAGAAGGTGGATGAGGAAGAATTAGAGTCCTGGAAAAGCCCTCTGCCCTGTTGATTATAACCTCGCTGAGGGCCTTGGTTGTAGTTGTGGCCAAAGGCTCGCCCTCTGTAGCATCCAGCCCCTCGAAAAGTGGATGCAGCACCTTCTTAATAGAACCCTAGGCCTTGTCCAGATTGGCATAAGTAGCCGCAAATTTTGAAAGCTCCTTGAAGAAAGGAGAACCGAAGAGCAAACCCTGGGCCAAGAGTCCAGATTAAGATGAAGTGAGATCTGCTAGTTTGGGGTCCATCTTTATCAATATGGAGTGATGGTGCTCACTAGAAATCGCACAATTAGCGTTCCCTAAGAAACAGCAGGCACTCTGAGCCCAACCCACAAGGACAACTGGGTCAATGTAATTCCCCGATTCTTTAGCTTGAAAACCTAACTCCAGGATCTTTGTTAAGGGTCTAGCTACATCCATGAGATTGTCCTGGCATCCGCCCTATGTGCAGTCAATGCCCTTCTTGAGATCCTTTGAGAATTTTTTAAGATAAGTGACCAGGGTAGGGTCAAGTTCTGGCGTCTCAGTCACCTGAGAAGGCTAATCTGGTCTGGGGTACTGGTATCTTAGCCGAGAACTAACCTCTTTCTCAAACCCATGGTGAATATGGGACTCTAGATAATCTGCCACTTTGGCAGGAGGACTCCAGAGGGTAAATCTGGGGTGGATTATGTCTTCTGGTTCAAACGTAAGTACCTTAGGAGGGTTTAGGGCTTCTTTAGGGTGATGCGTTTTCTTCTTACGGGGAGGATCATCCCCTTGGTCAGAGGTATGGGCCGATGAGGTGGAATCCAATTCCTCTCGTGCCTTGGTCTTCGGGGTGGAAGAGGAGGCATCGTAGTCATGCTCTTTGGCCAGAGACCTAATAAGGCTCTCAAAATCAGCAGAATGGAGATTTCTATCAATCCTGGGGGCCTGGGAACTGTGAGACAGGGAGGAGTCCTCACTACCCTTTTTCACCAAGGAGGGCATCTAACCCTGCTGCTCGTCCAAGCCGATTAGATGATGTTTAATAGGCCAAATAGCTTGGGCCAAGGCTTGATTCACTGTGTGTCAAACACCAGCATCCATGGCAATGACAAGGTCCTGTTCAAAAGATCCCCCAGGACCATCCAAATAATATTCATCACCCATCCCCTCATCATGTGCAGACATGCTGACCAAATGCAGTCCAATAAACTCCAAAGGAGCGGTCAGAGGAGGTAATCACTTCAGTAGGGCAGGCAAACCAATTAAATTCTAAAAGCCAGGGTACATACAATCTGAACTTTAGATGTGGAGGGAGCTCTGCCTACAGATAATAGGCAAAGCCTATTAGTTTCAAAATTATTACAACCCCACAGCTAATGCTTTTGGGGTGCAGATCAGGGAGCAGATGCTCAAAAGAGGGAATAGATCGAAATACACGTGTCTCGGCGTGTTCACTGCTAGTTACAGCCAAAACAGCACATGCGCGCTAAATCCCTGAGCCTATGATAGAAATCTCGAGAGGAATAAAACGCTCCCAGAGGTGTACGACGTCAAAGCAGGGATCACGCTGACAAGCCGCGCGACTCCACAACAAAGGGTGAAATAAAAAAAGGCGGCGCAGCGACCAGGCAAGAAAAATGCCTACAGACACACCAGAAATAGAAAGCTCACTTCGTGCAACGTGAACAGATTATCTGATAAGGTGCGTGGGGCGCGAGCATCTACAGTAATCGTGTAAGTAATAAACATGAAATACGATATTCAAAAATTGCAAAGGAACAATTTAGTAATTAACTGGCTGCGAAGCAGCAAAGAAAAAGGAGTTGATACTATGTTGTGTGTATTATATACCGTGTATTCTCGATGGTTGTCACATGATAAGTTACTCAATGGGATTTGTATTTTTTGTGTGGATTGTACTTCTAATTGGCTGCTGAAATAATTAAAAGTGAAGAAAGAGAAGGCGGAGCCTCCTGTCCTGACATAAAATTGTGTAGTATAACGAGTTACAACGGTGGCAGTGTAGTCTGATATCTTGGAATTTGGAGTGTGAAGAATTCCAACCATCAAAAGTGTGTCTCAGTCTGGCTGCTCCATAGTCATGTAGATAAATACTTGTTTATACTGCACGTTTGTACAATGTTTCAAACAGCCTCCGAGCTACATCAGCATACAACACCGGTCATTAAACATTTTGACTTCGGCCCAGGTCATGTGATTACATTTAAGTGAGAATTTACTGGTGTACAACAGATAAAGGGTCACCTTATTATGCATTAATAAATCGCTGGGATAGTTTCAGTTCCATACTTAGGTGGAACACCAGAAATGGTCGTCATACTCACCTGTCATCCTTTTGGAGGGGTCAGCATGTGGGCTTACAGGGTATACTTACCCAGGGACTACCAGTCCGGGTACGCTCACTTATCCATTACCACAAGGCTGGTACAACCAGCAGGTGAGTAACCTGGAGAACCATCTGCTTCAGCAGGACACCTCTTCACCAGTGTCAGATTGGCAGGGCCGGCAATCAGGCAGTGCCCGATGGGCCAGTGGCAGCGGAGAGCTTTTTCAGTTTTTTCTGCCTGTGGATAAAGCCGCTCCACATACCAGGGCTGATATTTTTAACAAGTCAACTGCTGCAGCCTCAGGCACTCTGAACAAGCCACATATTAGATCGGTTAATTGTTATTTGCAGGATGACAATTGGGTGGCAGGAGGATGTACATCATGTGCTGCACCCCCTTCTGTCCCAGGGCTCAGTAGGTGACTGTAAGCCTTCGAGGGCGGTGCATCTTTTGAGCACCAAAGTAACAAGTCTTCAGTGTGGGAAGGAGTCTTTTGTCCCCCACAGCAGGTCACAACGATGGGATAGACAAGTCACACGCACCTTTCCTCGAACTGCGATTGGGAATTTCGTTCAGATACTGTGCAATGGAATGAAAGAAAACATACAAAGAACTGCAAAGATTTTAAAATAACTTTGCAATTAAAAAATCTGAATAGAAACACATAAAGAGAAAACACCTATTTGACAGTGTTGCTGTAAAAAGAACAACTCAATTACCCTCCATCTTGGAGTGAAAGCGGAGAGGAGAGAGAAAAGGAAATGCATTGACCTAGAGACAAAAGGAAATGAGAGACAGAGAGGAGCAGAGAAACAGAGCCAGGGAGAGGAAACATTGAGCAGAGAGAAGGGCTAAATGATATATTAGTATACATAGAGAGTTGAAGAATCGAAATCAAAAGTGAAAAGAAAAAGAGATAGTAAAGAGAGGAAAAGATTGAACACCGAATGCCGAAACAAAGGATGTATGGAGAAGAGGATATCAGATGTTTCCTGGCAGTGATAATAAGGAACAGGTGGATAAGTGCCTCATGCACACTCCTTAGTTCTCTGGTGGTTCAGTAGTCTATGGTTTGATTCAGAAGTTGATGGTCACCTAGCGAAAGATGTGAACCCACAGCAGTACCCGCCAATGGAGTTTCCTTAAAAAATGTATAGTATGGTAAAAGAAACACCACCATGGAGTCTCCTATGGTTTTAACACTTCTTCCAGAAATAGTCTCTTGGATTGTCCACTGTCAGCCTGTGCAAGATCCCTCTACGTCCCGCTCACCTTTGGAAGTCTGCCGAACTCAAACTCTCTCAAGGACCAAAATTCATTTAATTTCTATGGGGAATGTTGGTCGTCTGAACATGCCGAGATTTACTGAAACAGGTAGCTACTGACTGCCAATAAACAGAGCACAACAGGATATAGCAATAGGTGTAGGACAGGGCACACTGGAGTTCAAAGGTGGATGAAAATGAGTGACACAATAAACACAGCATAAGAATGGGAGAACCTGCAAAAACAGAAAAAATAAATAAAGTACAACTCAAAGTGGAGATATAAATTGAAAGAATGGAGAATAAGGACATTGGAGTTAGAAAAAGAATGAGAGAAAGTGTATGGGGCAGACATAGAAGTGTAGAAAGAAAGAGAGGGAAAGAGATTGTGTGAGGGAAATCAAACATAAGAAGGGTTTAGAGACAATGAAAAGAGATAGAAAATGTGAGAGATGGGGAGGAGCAGAATGGAGAATAATTAAAGGACAGAGTAAGATGGTCAGAGGGGAATGTGAGCAAGGTCGAGGCAGGGAGATAGAGAATGACAAGTTGGCTTTATAGCTGGAGAGACATAAAAAGAAAATCCAATAGATGCACTGGGTTAGATCCACAAATGTGAGCCAATTTATTTTGGGTGCCCAGGCCAAATTTACGTCTTAATCCGACCCGGCTCCTCACCAACATGAAATGAGGCACCCGCCTCTCTGGGACGCCATTCCGCAGTCCCTGTCCCCTAAACCTCTGTTACTACAGGACTGGTACACCGCATACAGATGGAAAGGAATAGAAAAATAAACCTATGATTGCTGACTGCAACGCAACATTCGTGTTTCCTACTCATGGCAAACTGACCCGGAAATACTAGGAGAAGGGGTAGCCATAGATATGTCCCCAACCCTCATAAAGTAACGGCTGGGACAAAGACGATGGGAGAAGTGCTACTGCTGTGGAGTGGAAATGACTTCACATATAAATAGCGACCTCGACGCCAGTGCAGTTTTCTGTTTCACTGACCAAATGATGAACAGTCGTCAAAGTTAATTGGGCCAGAAACAGTCGACTTTAAGGTGCGCCTCAATGTAACAATCTTGTGTCCCTTTGTTTGCTTTTTAGTACTGTGCAAACGCTGAGATAAATGGAGTTGAATTTGAAACTCCAAACACGAATGTGCTTTGTGCCTTTGCCAAATGGATCAATTTACTGTTCCATGTGCTTCGGACCAGCAAGCGCACCATCCCCGGGCTGTAAAGGAGGCGCATAACGCCTGTAGATGGGATCTTTCACCCTCATTACAGTCTACCTCCCCTGAATGATTAGTTTGCCACCAGTTTTCAAAATACAACAATACTTAATACAAGCCTTCATTCTTTTAAATATACAAGAAAAAAATATATACAAAATCCATAGCCTTAAGCTATCCTGTTCTGTACCCAATCCTTTAAGAATTGCAGCTGGATTTCTTTGGTTCTCAAGTGCAAAATCCTGTGTTCGTCTTTATTATGTATACGAGTTAAAAAATGACCCTTCACAAATACAGCCGCAGCCAACACATGTTTCGCGGTAGTAATCCTCTTCTTCAGGTCTGTAATGAATACATATATGTGGAAAAGACTCATCCCGCTCCCCCCCTTAGTGATGAGTGGCAGGTCCCGGGAGGGCCCTGAATAAATACACCGGAACACCGTAGTTGGGCAGGTACTTTCTTTATTAGCTCCCACACTCGCACTTCCCTTTGCGCCCTTTCTCCTCTCTATTTCTCCTCTCCCACTCCTCGTCACCATGCAGTCCATCCTACCCCAATGGTAGGGGTGATATGTCACTCACCACTTCCGTACTCCTGTAGTGGTGCAGTCCGGCGCCGGTGACGACACCACATCCCTCCCCAATGGGGAAGGAAATGATTTAATATGAACAAACAAAAGAACGGGTAACGTGTTTACTTGGCCTTTGTGGCTCTTTCCCGTGGAACTGTTCTCTGCTCTTCCGGAGGGAGCCCTGGAATTAGTCAATCACAGGCATAGTCCTCGTATCGCCGGGATGGGCCTGGGTTGTGTCTTAACATGTATCTCCCACTCCCGGACCGGTCCGATACGTGGGTCTCTTCTGCTCTCTCGTTGGGTGTTGTCTCTCCGGTGAGTTGTCTCCGCCTTTGCTCCACTGCTGGGTGGGCTATACTATATTCTGGGTCATCTTCCGCTTCTCTGCTTGCGGACTCTGGGCCTCCAGTGTCTGCATCCAGGTCTGCCCATTCATCAGTGCCATCCATGTCTCTTTCAACAGATGTTGCTTGGGGTAAGTGTTTGAATAATGCTGCGTTGCGCGTTACCGTCTGCAGTCCTCGTCGGGCTGTTATCATGGTGCCTTTTACTGCAGTCACAGTCCAGGGTTGTGCTTCGAACAGGAGACGGAACTTCCCTCCTCGGTGGCGGTCTTTTACCAGGACGGTGTCCCCTATTCGTATCGTCACTTCGCGGGCTCTCCGTTTCTTGGAGGCCTGCGCGTTGGTGCTGGCTCTTCTTGCTGATGATTTGTTTGGCGGCGGCAACCTCGCTGCCCACGATGGGTGATGGGGAATGGCATCAGACACTGCTCTCCCGAAACAGAGCTGGCTGGGGGTGGCTCCTGTGGTGGCGTGTGGGGTTACTCTGTATTCCCTTAAGAAGGTATATATCGCTCTTTCCGGGTTCTCGCCTTCTGCCAACGCTATGCGAATGACCTTTTTTAGTGTCTTTACAAATCTCACCACCTCCACCATTTGCTTGTGGCCATCGCGTTGTGATGCGCCGATGTTTGGTGTTTGTTGACACTAAGAACTCTGCCCATTCGTGGCCGTTGAAAGGGGGCCCATTATCTGTGCGCACCTCTCCGAAGAGTCCGTGGGTGGCCATCATTTTTTCGAACTTGGGGATGACTGTGTGGGCAGATGTGGAGTGTACGATTTCGACTTCCGGATAGCGCGAGTAGTCGTCCATCACTATGATCATATGTGAGCCATCGGGGAGGCTCCCGAAGTCTGCACTGACTCGTTGCCACGGTGCTGTAGGCCCTTCCTCTGTGAGGATCAGCGCTGGGGGTTCAGGGTTACCGCTGGCTTGACATACCAGGCACCGTTTGACTGTATCTTCCACCAGCTTGTCCAGACGAGGGAACCACACTTTGTCCCTGAGGCGGGCTTTTGATTTTACGGTGCCCTGGTGTGCTCCATGTGCTAGGGATACTGTTCTGGTTATCAGACTAGATGGAATAACTAAACGGAGACCTAACAGGCAGCCTTCTTCACTCACAGAGAGTTCCTGCCGTACATTGAGCAGCGCATGCAGTCAGGCTTGGGCTTCTTGTGTTCTGAAGGTGTCGGCGCGTTGGAGGGACTGCCAGTTTCCTGTCCTGGTGGCTGCTATGGCTATCTGCAGACATTCGTCCTGGGCAGTTGCTGTGACAACTTCACTGAGTGGTATGGGCAGGGGTCTGGCGCGCTCTACTATCATCCTGACGTACTCTTCTGTTTCCCGCGCTTCCTCCACTTCCTGTGGTGTGGCTGTGCGGGCATGTCGGGACAGGAAGTCAGCTGGGTTCTTTGTGCCCGGTTGGTACTCCAGTGTGAACTCGTACCCTTGGAGCTGCAGGATCCATTTCTCTATCCTCGGTGGTGGTTTTGAGGATGAGCCTTTGAACAGCGGTAATAGAGGTTTGTGGTCTGTCACCACCGAGAACGGTTTTCCGTACAGGTAAAGATGGTAGTGACGGCATCCCCAGTGTATGGCGATGGCTTCTCGTTCGATTTGCGAGTACCGCTGCTCCGTTGGTGTGAGTGTGCGGCTGGCAAAAGCGATGGGTGCCCATTCTCCGCAATCCTGTTTTTGTGCCAGCACTGCTCCTAATCCTATGGGGCTGGCATCGACGACTAACTGTGACTGGCATTGCGGGTCAAAGAACGCCAGTGTGGTCTCTGCGGAAAGTGCTCTTTTCGTGGCTTGGAATGCGTTCTCTTGTTCTTCGCTCCATTGCCATTGGCGATTTGCTTGTGTGAGTTGCCGCAGAGGTCCCGTAATGTCCGCCAGGTTTTGCATGAATCGACTGCAGTACGTGACCATGCCGTATGTGACCATGCCCAGGAAGCTCCTTACCCCTGAAACTGAGGTGGGGGCTGGTGCCTCTTGGATGTCTCTGACTTTCAGGGGATCTGGTCCGACTCCGTTCTTAGAGAAGCGATATCCGAAGAAACAAATTTCTTGTTTCAGGAATTCACACTTGTCCTTGTGTAGTGTCAGTCCTCTGCTTTGTAGTCTGGCGAACACTGCTCGCAACCTCTTCAGGTGTGTTTCAACGGTAGGTGCGTGGACTAAGATGTCATCACTCACGTTGAGGACTCCCGGGAGTCCTTGCAGGACCTCTTTAATGACATGCTGGAAGACCTCTGCTGCACTAGAGATGCTGAAGTTTAGCCTCTTGTATCTCCAGAGACCATTGTGGGTGGAGAAGGTGGTAATGGGCCGTGATTCTGGGTGCAGCATGATTTGATGGTATCCTGATCGGAGGTCCATTTTGGAGAACCAGTAAGATCCTGACAGTTCACTGAGGATTTCATCTATCATTGGAGTTAAGTGTTGTTCCCTTTTAATTGCCAGGTTTGGTATGCGCATGTCGACGCAGATTCTGACGGCATCCGGTTGTTTGGGCTTCCGAGCGACTACAATGGGGGAGACCCACGGTGTTGGGCCCGATACCTTTTCGATGACTCCCGCTTGTTCTAAAAGTCGTAGTTCCTGTTCATCTTTGGGGCGCAGATGAAAAGCCACTCAACGGTGTCTGAGCGCTGTGGGGGCAACTGATTTGTCGATGTGTAGTCGTAGTGGCGGTCCTTCGAGGCATCCAATGCCCTCAAATAGCATCTTAAATTCTTGCATTAAGTCTTGGAGTGTATTCACATGCATGGCGAAAGCGAAATGTACTAGGTTTAGGTCTTGAGCAGTTCAGCAGCCAAGTAGGAATCCTGTGCCATCTTTGGAGACGTATACTTTTGTGGCTGTTTCCGTGTTGTCATGGGTGATGTTGGTCGTGAAAACCCCTGCTATGTCTAGTGGTCGGCTGTTTCCAAACGCGAATATCTGTATGTTCGTGGATCGGAGTGCTGGTAGCGGTTGTGACAGGTTGTTATATATGTCCATGGCCATTAAGTTTATGGACGCGCCTGTGTCCACCAGTGCCTGTGTTGGAGAGCCTTTGACTATGACTGTGCACATGGGTAAGCGTCGGCCTCCGACGGCGTGAATTACATGGATTGTGTGTTGGTCATTGTCCATGTCGCAGTCTGAGTCTTGTGCCAGCGTGGTTTCCACCATCTTGACGGTCTTCCTTGTGGGGTTGTTCGCTTGCTTCGGGTGCTGATTTGCAGACTTTGGCAAAATGGTTGAGCTTACCACATGCGCTGCATATTTTGCCCCACGCTGGGCAGGTGGTTGGATGTGGTGCTGGGCCGCCGCACCACTTGCATGGTCTGCCCCGTAGCCTTCCTTTATAGGGTTCTCCTTTTTGTCATGGTGTGTTTGTTGTTACTGCGTTGGCTGCCTCTGCCTTTATCTGGTTTGCAGGTGCCTGTTCCATGTGGGCTGCTCGAACCTGCGCCAATTCTTGGGAGCGCCCTAGTGTGAGGATGTCTTTCATCAGCATGTTGGGTTGCTGGAGAATGCTTTCTCTGAGTTTTGACGAGGAGCACCCTTGTATGAATTGTGCTTGGATTTCATCCTCTTCGTCGGGCAGAGTGCAGGTGCTGACTAGTTCCTTTAGCCTGGCGTAGAAAACGTCGATGGACTCATCTGTGATTTGATGGGCTTGACGTAATAGGAATCTTTCATAGTCGGGGTTGGCGTATGGCTCAAAATGTGCGGTAATCGCCCCTTTTAGTGTTTCATACGTGCGTGGTCGCGCTTCCGTGACTGACTTGAATACTTTGTGGATATCTGCTCCACCGATGAGGAGGAGGAGAGGTCTGCCCCGTTCTGGTTGGATGTCTAGGACTTCGAAATACGTCTCCAGACGTTCCACCCAGACTTTCCACCTTGCCGCTTGGGTGGGGGGGGGCACTTGTGATGGTGAAGGGCTCCAATGGCGGTACGCCGGCCATCGTGGACAGTGTCAAGTTGAGGTGGGAGAATGTGGGACACGTTGATTTTGGGCCCTGTATCTGGACTGGGAGGCAACAAGAAAGACTCCTGCAGGGATGTGGCTTATTTTGTGCGCCTTCCTGTTATGCCTTGCTGTTGTTTCTTGGTCTTCTCTTTTCTCCTTTTTTTTTGTTGTTGTGAGGGGCAGACCAAAAATTTTGCCAGGTGTGTCCTTTTTTTGTTTATATATTTTTTTTCTTTTGAGTGCAGGCTGCTGGAGCTGGGCTAGGTGTTTGCAGTCTTTTTTTTTTTTTCCTTTTTATTTCCCCGTTTCTTTTCACCAGCGGGGCAGCGCCTGGGGAAGCCCAGTGGGTGTGTGCCTCTAACTGGGTAGCCTCTGGGAGGGGTGGGGCACTTTCCTGGTGCTTACAGCGCTCGCGCTTGAGCAGCGCGTGTCTGTGAAGCGCTGGCTGCACTCGCGCTGGGTAGCGCGTGTCCCTGCAGGTAGGGGGGGTGGTTGCCTTGATCGTGACAGCACGCCGGCTGCCATTCTTCCCGCGTCGCTGGAGGTGGGGCACCTTCCTAGTGCCTGTAGCGCTCGCGCTTGGGCAGCGCGAGTCGTTGGGGCGCTGGCCGCACTCGCGCTGAGGAGAGCGTGTTTCCGCAGGGAGGGGGGCAGGTACCTTGGTCGCGGCAGCACGCCGGCTGCCTTTCTCCTCGAGTCGCTGGAGAGGCCGAACTTGGTCTCGGGGTTTGCAGCCACTCGGTGCTGTGTCCGGTCGGCACAGCACTTCTGGCGACGCTTGCTGTGGGGAATTCGCCGCCGTCCAGGACAGGCAGTCGGGTTCCGCTTTCAGGTAAACGAAGCTCCTAGGGGCACGCCGGCTTGCGTTCTCTCTTCTGCCATGTATTGAGGCTCTCAGTCTGGTGCTCCTTGGTCGCGGGTGGTGTCACTACCATCGGTGGTAGGCCCACTCTTGTCGCCAATTGTCAGGTCCCGGGAGGGCCCTGAATAAATACACCGGAACACCGTAGTTGGGCAGGTACTTTCTTTATTAGCTCCCACACTCGCACTTCCCTTTGCGCCCTTTCTCCTCCCTATTTATCCCCTCCCACTCCTCGTCACCGTGCAGTCCATCCTACCCCGATGGTAGGGGTGATATGTCACTCACCACTTCCGTACTCCTGTAGTGGTGCAATCCAGCGCCGGTGACGACACCACAATGAGAATCGCCATAGATCCTGCCTTGCTTCTCCCGAAGCGCCATCGGAACCTACAAGAAAAACAAAGGAAGGACATTAGAGAAGAGGAGGAGTTGAATCCTAAAAATGTTGCGACCAGTGAGAACTGACTTCTCATTTCAGGTGAAGAGGGGCAGAGTAATGGGGCAGAAAAGAGAGATAGACCCAGAAGACAGCGTGCAGAAACCCGGAAACTACCCTAAGGAAATGAAGGATGTCGAAAGATCAATCTAGGATATCGCTGACAGTGAAAAGGGCCAGGGAGCCAGGAGACTAGGTGCGGCATCACGGAAGAGATGGGAGAGAACCCAGGGAAGTCGACACCACAGAGGAACCCCTGGAAACCTGGTGCGAGGACTGGTAGAGGCTGCCAGAGGATATGCAAAAAAACAGTCACAATCGATGAGTGTTGTGGCACTGTCCTCTACTGGCTCTTGTATGTTTTGGGAAACGGGATATAGGATTTTTGGCACTTTAAGTTGTGTAGAATGGTACAATAATGGACAAAGCAAGTACATTCCCTGTTCTTTCACACCTTTCATTTTTCTGAGTGATGAAGTCTGTGCCAGTGGCCATGCCCAGCAGGGCATTTTTAAAAATGTCTCCCTCTTTTATGTGACCAGCCCAACATACTTATAACTCTGCTGTTAATGTAAAGTTGGTTGGATGGGCCAGATTGGAAGATGACTTAAGCGGCAGTCGGAATGATTTGAATGGTAGTTTTGATTACGAGGAGGGGTGCCTTGGAGCTAGTGGACTTGGGAGGAATGTTAGGGTGAGGATGGTAGAGCCTATGTCCAGACCGGGACATAGACTCCCTCTTCAACTTATCGGTTAACTCAGGGTGTCTACCTTGGACCTGGAAAATAGCACAGGTTCTCTGATCCTTAAAAAGCCCAACCTGTCCCTGCTGAATTTAACTACTGACCAATCTCACTGCTTCCCTTATTAAGCAAGCTGTTGGAGGTCCTAGTCATGCAGCAACTTATGGAATACATTGAAGCTAATAAGATCTTGGACCCATCACAATCTCGGTTTACGCCTTTTCATAGCACAGAGACAGCGTTGATTGCAGCCATGGACTAAGATATACGCTTGATGCCAATCTGCTTTCTGTGCCTATGCTATTAGATCTATCTGCAGTGTTCAACACTGTGTCACAAACTATACTGCTACAAAGGCTCCAAGACATTGGCATTCAAGACTTGGTATTAAAATGTTTTGAGGACTTTCTGTCTAGCAGATCCCTAATTGTCCTGCTGGGCACATTCAGATCCTGCACCATAATGCTAGACAAGGGTGTTCCTCAGTGGTCCTGTCTAAGCCCTACACTCTTTAACATCTATGTTGCCCTTTTGGCTAAAATCATCAAAGCTTTTGGGTTTGAAGTATTCTCCTATGCGGTTGACACACAATTAATGATCACTTTTGATGACAAATTGACCAAGGCAAAAGAGCATTTCTCTGCAGGGATGAAAGCACTGTCTGTCCAGATAACTGCAAATTATCTCCAGTTGAACACAGATAAAATTGAGTTACTGCTCTTTGGTAAGGCACAACTGGTCTGGGATCCTGACTGGTGGCCGCCCGAATTAGGCACTGTTCCTATTCCCAAACAAACTGTAAAAAACCTAGGAGTCGGCCTCGACTCTACACTTTCAATAAAAGATCAGGTTACATCTATAACGGGCACCTGCTTTCACACAATGCGTTTGTTGAGGGAAGTCTTCACCTTCCTCCCATATACAGCAATGAAAACTTTAGTGCAGGCTTTAATAATCAGCAGATTAGACTACGGAAATGTGCTTTTGGCCTCTGCAAATGAGTTGCTGTTAGCAAAATTGTAAGTGATCCCGAACACTGCAGCTTGTGTTCTCAACAATCTAGCTCCCTGAGCCTCGGCTTTACCTCTGTTACTCTCTCTCCCCTGGTTTCCGGCCCGGAAGAGGATCATGTTAAAATTTGCTGCCTAACACACAAAGCCTTAATTGGGAAAGAACTCACCTACCTGTTGACCAAGCTTACATTATACCATCCTGCCAGATCTCTAAGATCAAGTGACAAAATGCTTCTCATCTTGCCCCACTGTACTGGAATAGGTTACCTCTATTCACTCGAATGTGCCTGGGCTACTCCAAGTTTCGGAAACTATTTAAGACAGCCTTGTTCAATGATCTATAATCACCTTTTGGGCTTGATCAAGAGCATGTCTGGTCCTTAACTGCCCTTCTTTTCTTTGTGCTGAACTGAGGAAATTAAAAGTGTGGTCTAGTATCGAGAAGGCAAGAGATGGGACAGTCCAAAGATTGGGGTTTGGTAAGAGTGATGAGAGAGGCAGAGAAGGAAGTTATTGTGAGAGTGAGAGTGGGAATTAGGGGTAGATGTGAGGGGTCTAGAAGAGCGTGAAAAATGGTTTTGTGGAGCCAGGAGATGTGAGTTTGGATGACCAAAGAATTGAGAGGTGAGGTTGGGGGTTGGGGAGTGTAAGGTGTGAAAGTTTGTGGTTTGGAGGAATGGGGTTGGGGGGATGTGGGGCTTTCGGTGCAAAAGGCAAAGTTTGGGTGAGGCAGCAGACAGGGATGTTGGGTTAGGCCACTGTGTTTGGAGGTGGGGTAGGATGGACTGGGATTGAAGGAGCAGCAGTTGTGAAGTGATGTTGTGAGGATGGAGACCAGAGAACAAGGTTATACATTGAGGGCAGAGGAACATATTAGTAGACATGAGATAGTGGACAGAGGCACAGGCAGCCCTCAATCAATCAATCAATCAATCAATATTTGTAAAGCGTCGCTACTCACCCGTGAAGGTCTCAAGGCGCTGGCCCTAAGATAGCAGGAAGCATCATCCACCTGTGCACTATGCCAACACTTCTTTCTCTCTTACCTGGCATAGGGCACTTCTGAAGTCCCAGTACCTGCATACAGCATCTGCTCTGCTCTCACGCTATTGAGGGCAGTGACACCCCTCTGGACGTTGGGAAATGGAGAGAAAAAATAACACAAGCAGGAGTGATGGGTAGGGGGCCACCCACTTTGGGGAAACAGGGGAAAATACGATGGAGGCAATGGGGTTAGAGAGAGTAGAATCATATGAGCAGCATGCCTCTTTTATCTATGCATTATGGTTGTGCCCACTCTGAGCATCACTTATGCCGGCACTCTCCGTAGTCATTAAAAGAGAAGAATGATCACCAGTGACTAATCGAAAGGCCTTTTGTTAGGTAAAGGAAAGATGATGTTTAAAAAAAGGTGAAACATTTCCATATAGAGGATCAATGTACACGCTCATTGCAATAAATGGATGCTTCACCATAGACAAACACTGCACTGCAGTACTAAGAAACAGAGAAGGCGGAGAACAACTTCTAGGCATGAGCAATGTCATAGTAACATTACATATGTAATGGATCCAGGTACTTCACAGCTAGATTTCATTATAAGATTCCCAGAATGTAGTCCAGTAATACCAGGGAGGGCGGAATGTCCAGTTCCATCACCAAACTGAGGGAATTAAATTTCCCCCCTGGAATGGGGAATAACTACACAGACCTGGAAATATCTGCTTATATTCAATACTTGGGACAAATCAAATGAACTTTTCCACAGGCTTAGAGCCGGGGGGAAATGTTAGCTGAAGGACTGTAGGGTGTTGAGGGTGTTTGTCTTAGTCTCAGGGGGAATTGCAGCCTATAGTACTCGGGGTGATTCATGTCTGCTCCCTTTGTGCTATGCTCCAGGTCGAAGGTAGGGGCGTGCACACAGCCCCAGGGCTCTGTTATTGGAATGGGACTAGTGGTTGAAGTGGGTGGGCTCTGACAGCCACTACTGCCCATATGTTTTCAATTTAAGAAATACAGTTCCACTACTTTTTGTGAAAAGACAACCAACCGTCGGAGGATGGTTAATTCCGAGAGTGGAACTGCTTCAGCTGAAGTGTAAGGCAAGGAGTCTCTTGTGTTCTGGCAAACCAAAGGAGGAGCATGGAGCTAAACAAACCTTCTTGCCAGGGTGCCTGCTTGCCTGAAAGAAATGTAAATGTGTGTAACTGGTCAATCTGCAAATGTAAATGGTGCTCGAAAGCAGGTATTGGCTTTAATTGATGGAACCACGTAACCTTCCTGATGACACAGATTTATTCTTTTTTTGTGGTATTTCAAGGGAGTTACTAATTGAGCTGTGAGGTGTGTGCTTTTATAGGACCATTACTAAAATCTATATTTTGGAGGCACTTCTTGTATCTTAAACCTTTTTTATGCATTTGTAGTTGCTTATCTTATATATTATCTTATATTGTGTGCAATGTGAGTTTAAAAATAATGACTTACATATTCACAGTGCTTTCTGTCACAGACAGGGACCTCATAGCACAAAACATACATGTCACTATTCTCCACTGCACCAACTGGGATTCAATTCTGTGCCACTCTAGTTACAGAATATTTGCAGAATGGTGGACAGAGCACTTCTTGGATTGTTGTCAATAATGATCAATTTATATCCTTTAAGAGTGTGTGAAGGGTATCACCCTTTGATCATGAGTGTGAATTAAATATATTAGAAGCACTGTTGCCACACGGAAACAGCGTCCCCTTTAATGCACTTCTATTTCTTCTCAAACTGAGGTTCATATTGATCCAATTGTCTAAATATTATTCATAAACTTTCTCCCAAAGATGGTGGTTCTGTTACTTTATTTATGTTCTGAGACACATTTAATTTCATGTGTCAAGCTCCATTCTTAGTCAACAAAAATATCTCCAGTGAACAAATTAACACATGAGATCCCGATGCAGTTCGGGCCACAGCCCTTCTTCAGTAGAAGCTTTAGTCTACAAAAAGTAAACAATTCAAATCTCCAATGAAGGGAGAGTCCCTAAAACATTGCGAGGAAAATCATACACAAACAACGTCACTATGATATATTGGTAGTAAGTACCAATGGTGAAAAAGTGACCATAAGATATCCAACACCGGATTTCTGCAAGTAGCCGTGATGCGCGACGTGTCAAAGCATGCTGGGTTGTGATAAACTATGGTACCGCAATGGTGAGTAATGCAGCAAGCCGTTCATCATTATTTTGCCATCATGTGTTATAAACATGCTCGTTTGTGGTCAATTATGGTACGCTAATGGTGAGTATCATGGCAAGCATATCGTCATGCTTAGCCAACACGCATAAATATCGTAAAGCAAGGTTTGCATGAACTTTAATGGTTGAGCAACCCCACGGGGTACTTGAAGTAGCAATGGTTAAAAGTGCTGAAGTGTGCTCTGTAGCGTTAGCCCCTAACTAGTCCTATCCCTTGAGTAGGTATGGAACAAATTGGAACTCTAAAGTTTCAGGTTAGCCATCATGCATTAGATATAAAAAAATAAACAGTACATAAGTTTCTCGGGGTAAAATGTTAAGGGTGCACTCAACGTGAAAGTGGTCCCTGTTCAAGCATCTGTGAAACAGCGGTGAAGAAATTCATACTGCCCTAAATGAAAGTTGCCAAACTTCATAAATATGAATGCAAAAGATCTCTTGGTTCAAGTAGTGATAAAAATGAATTATCAATTGAATGCATCGGGTACGAACAAATTGCTACAATAGTCACCATTAGTGTACCATAATTTACCACAAACGAGCATGTTTATAGCACATGATGGCAAAATAATGATGAATTACTTGCCACATTACACACCATTGGGGTACCATAGTTTATCACAACCCAGCATACTTTGAGACATCACCCATCACGGCTGCTTCCAGAAGTCCGGTGTTAGATATGTTTTGGTCACTTTTTCACCATTGGTACTTACCACCAATATAACATAAAGGTCGTTTTTTGTGTATAATTTTCCTTGCGATGGGAATTTTCCTTCATTGAAGATTTTAATTGTTTACTTTTTTTAGACTAAAGCTTCCCCTGAAGAAGGCTGTGGCCTGAAATGCATTGGGATCTCAAGTGTTAATTTGTTAATTGTAGATATTTTTGTCGAATAAGAATGGAGCTTGACACATGAAATTAAAAAGTAATGAAACCATCATCTTTGGTGGACGTTTATGAACATTAGTGAGAGAATGGGATCAATATATACCTCAGTTTGAGGAGATATAGTAGTGTGTAGACGGGTATGCTGTTCCTGTGTGGCAACAGTGCTTCTTATATACTCTGGTTACGGACACAGACCT
This sequence comes from Pleurodeles waltl, assembly GCF_031143425.1. NCBI lineage: Eukaryota > Metazoa > Chordata > Amphibia > Caudata > Salamandridae > Pleurodeles > Pleurodeles waltl. Next base: position 543,173,225 of record NC_090440.1, on the reverse strand, counting down.
CTGCAGTGCATAAACTAATAGATGTTCGTAAGGTATGATAGTGTATTTCCCATTGATTAACTTAGTTTACATTTATTATCCATTTAGGCTGTGTCTTATTTTATAAATAGTTACCTGAAGGTGAAAGACTGAAAAAAATTAAAGAATATTTTGCGGTTCTTTGCCACACCTTTGACTCTGCCCCCCAAGTTCACAAGCCCCACCCCCATCGCGTAGATCATCAAAGGTACCATACTTTCAATGCACTTCAACCACAAACAGGAACTCTCCATTTCCTGTGGGGTGGGCTGATTACCAGGAGCGTAGTGTGCTCCTCTGGGCAGGTGCTGGGGGTGGGAGGAGACCCAGCCTTCCCTAGGTCACAGACTCTGGACTAGGGCTGTAAATGTGGCAGGGTGCGTACTCGCACTAAGCCTTTCTGGTTTGAGAGGGAGTCAGACGTCAAGGGACACATGGGGGTCCATGGAAGGCCTGTGCCATCTTGGGAGAGTACTGTGTGCTTATACAGTGGTGCTACAGAATATTCATGGTGACAACAGTTCCAGTTGTCTCTGAGTCTAGAATTATCAGGTCCAGATTTTCTGACTCAAGATTACCAAATGCGGAATTTGCACACCCGGTAATTGGTTACCCTGAGATACTGGGCCACTCATGATGGCGAGTGGTAAAATTCTACCAAGAGTTACCACTCCAGGTAGAATTCGGATAAATGTGGCAGAAGGAGTCTGTTTCCTGAAAGATATGCTCCAGTAGTTTGCACTCTTAGTAAAAGTTTGCCGAAAAGTAAAAATGAACATTGTAGCTTAGATTATGAAATATAACCTTTCAGGAGGTGCCCTAAGAGTTGTCATGTTTTAAGTGCTCCCGTATTTAGCAGTCAATGGAACAGGTGTTACACGGATAATGGAGCTGAATAAAACATAGAACTCCTGGTTCTACACTTGACAATTTACCCTCGCCTCAAAACTCCTGTCCACATTCTGTACGTCAGGCTCACTTTTCAAGCACACTTTTCTCATGACCGACCACGGTCCTGCAAGGGTGTATACTGATCAACAAATTACATCTGCACAACACGTTCTTTTCGTGACAGAACAATTACACATTATGCTGCTTTTAGACTGTAATCATTCAAAAGAAAGTCTGAATACATTACACTGAGCTAGAAAATTACTCTGGCTCTCTACCTTTGTATTGTCATTACAAAAGGTTATAGAGACCTAGGGCCAGATGTAGGAAGCACTTTGCGAGTCGCAAACGGCAAAATTTGCGGTTTGCGACTCTCAAATGCGTGTTTCCTATGCAGAAATGCATTTTGCGAGTCGTTACCGACTCACAAAATGCATTTCCGAATCGCAAATAGGAAGGGGTGTTCTCTTCCTATTTGCGATTCGCAATGGTATGCAATTCCATTTGTGACCGCTTATGCGGTCGCAAATGGAGTCGCAGTTACCATCCACTTGAAGTGGATGGTAACCCATTCGCAAACGGGAAGGGGTCCCCATGGGACCCCTTCCCCTTTGTGAATGGACCCCAAAATATTTTTTCAGGGCAGGGAGTGGTCCAAGGGACCACTCCCTGCCCTGAAAAAACCGAAACAAAAGGTTTCTGAGTTTTTGAAATGCAGCTCGTTTTCCCTTAGGGAAAACGGGCTACATTTAAAAAAAAAAAAAACTGCTTTATTGAAAAGCAGGTCGCTAACATGGAGGCCTGCTGACTACAGCAGGCCTCCATGTTAGCGAGTGCCTATACTCGCTATGGGGCCGCAATTTGCGACTCACCTCATGAATATTCATGAGGTGGGTCATTGCGACCCCATAGCGAGTTGCAGTCGGTGTCTGAGACACCGTACTGCATAGCAATTTGCGAGTTGCAAATTGCGAGTCGGAAGGACTCGCAATTTGCGAGTTGCAAATTGCGAGTCGGAAGGACTCGCAATTTGCAACTCGCAAATTGCTTCCTTCCTACATCTGGCCCCTAGTGAATTAAATTGAGCAAATGAGTGTGGTTTCACTGTAAGTGTATTAATCATATGCTCTCTAACTTTCTGGCATCTACAAATGGATTCCCATACATAGTGCTTATTGCTTCATTTAAAGCCAGGTAGTGACCCACCAGTCTGCCACATTGCAAGAGGAGCCACCATATCCTGACTAGTAAGATATCACTGCCTACGGAGCATTCGCTCGTGTGTCAGATGCCCTGTAGACAGAACAGTTCTGATTGGGCACCATGTGTTTTTTTTACCCACTTGGTGCACATTTTTGTTTTGCTCAAACTCCTAAAGTGGGAGTTTGTTTGAATAAGTCAAGAAAGTAGTGCCCCTGATGTGCTGGGACATTTATCCTCGTGTGCCAGGTTCTGTTGATCCAAGTGATGGTCACCTGCTTTAAATATGGCTGGGCAACTGCCAATTTAACCCAGTGGCCCTGTGTGAACAGGCTGTCAGACCAAGGATTTCTAATTGCAGAGCCATTTAAGGCTTTCAATGAGGTGTTGGAACCACAGTGTAAGTTGAGGGTTTAACTGAAGTGGGAGAACCATGCAAATGCTCCATGTTGAGCAACCACTAAATAATGCTCTTGGAACCTGATTTATGGTTTGGCGAATGCGTACTCACAAATATTATGGATATCCCATCTGCCTTATTACCAATGCATTAGGATCAATGTGATGTAATTGTAGTAAGGTGGAATGGATATCCATCATGTTAACAATGAAGTACCCATCTGCTAAACTCTTAATCAGGACCTTAGTGCCAATTTACTTGTTTTTCACAGATTCACTACAACCAACCAATAGGTGATCTATAGTGAACTGTAAAACATCCCAAACCTACCCCCAGGTACTGTATCTTTCTTGCATGGGAATAATTCTAATCTGCCTCCTACATGTTTAAAAGCTTTTATTCAATTCATTAAAATAGAAGTGCAAGTTACAACAAACAAAATAACCATTATAACATCTTATACAGTAATAAATTAGTAAGAAAGAAAAAACATAACATAGGTAATGCAATACTTTAAATATAGCATTTGAAAGCTAAGCTTATTTTATTTTTTAGCAATAAAATGGAACAAAGGAACTATGGAAAAAAAGGAAAGAAAAAAGAAAAAGAAAAGGACTACAACATATTATAAAAGAGCAAGTAAGTGTAGTAGTTGGTAAAAACTCAAAAGATGAAATTATGTTGAGGAGGAAGGAGAAGAAGCGACTAAGGGCCAGATGGAGGAAGCCTTTTGCACGTCGCAAACTGCGAAAAACACAGTTTGCGATGTGCAAAAAGCCTTACGCGATGCAGAGTCACATTTTGCGAGTCGGTACCGACTCGCAAAATGTGATTCCGACTCGCAAATAGGAAGGGGTGTTCCCTTCCTATTTGCGACCGCATCGCGATGTTGAGTTGCTCTTTGACCGCGAAAGCGACCCCATAGCGAGTCGCAGAAGGTGTCTGAGACACCTTTCTGCATTTCAGTTTGCGAGTTGCAAATTGCGAGTCGCTAGTACTCGCAATTTGCAACTCGCAAAATGAAACCTACCTACATCTGGCCCTAAGTAAAGAATAACAGAATAAATATGGGCATGAGTGCAGGAGAGAAGAGGCAGTAGATGTTTAAATCGGTATAACATTTTCAGATTTACTTAAAGTACATGTGAGAAAGTTACACACACAGGCCCTCATTATGACTTTGGCAGTCTTTTTGCAAGACCGCCAAAGCCAAGGGTGCCAGAAGATCACCAGTGCTGGCCGTCTTCCACCCACCATATTACATGTACTGCTGGATTTCTGACACATTTTGGGCAGAAATACAGCAGAAGTCGTGCTGGCAGGTGGAGGTGCTGGGGTGGTACCACCACCGGCACCACCCCACGAAAACAACTCCGTCCACCGTATTACAACCTGTAATATGGCCTGGCGATGTCCTGATGGCAGGGTGCGGCCGGCGGTGGAAGCGTCCCTTCCCGTTCCCTGATGGATGAACTCCTCGCCAGACAAGGTAAGTCAGATGTCCGACAGGGGAGAGAGGTGGCAGGGTGGGGTGTGTTGTGTGTGCATGTGTGAGTGGGTGTTGTCTGCATGTCTGCATGTAAGTGTGTATGCGTGTGTGAGTGCATGTATGAATGTAAGTGGGGATGCGTGTCTGAGTGCGCGTATGAATGTAAAGGTGTGTGGGTGTGTGTATGCAAATATGAGTGTTGTGGTGAATGCGAGTATGAGTGTCAAAGTTAATGCGTGTATGGATGCATGTGAGTGAATGCGCGTATTTGAGTGTTGGTGAATGAGTGTATGCTGGGTGCGTGTGGGTGTCTGTGTGCATGTGCATGTATGCAGGGAGGGGGCACTGTACCTGAAGGGGGGGAGGTGGTAAGAGGTTGGGGAGGTATTGTGCTTGCTAGGCGGGGGTGTCATCTGTTGGTGGCAGGGAAGAAATTCCCTGTCACCGGTAGCCTTTCCTCCAGGGTTTTCATGGCGGTGCTACCACTGCGGAAAACATGGTGGAAAGCCAGCTCCTAATACCACCCATCTCCAGCCCAGTGGGTCACACCGAACTGGCGGTATGAGTGGGAATGTGGCGGGTTGGCAGAGGCCAACCCTCCACACTCATAATATGATGGTCTTCACCAGCAGCCTGTTGGCGGTGAAACTGCCACCGTGGCCTTGGCGGTCTTCGGACCACTAGGGTCATAATGAGGGCCACAGTGTCCAAATATATTGTTATTGGGAGCCAAAATTAATCTCTATTAATTGCAAGGACTGAGGAGTCCACCAATGCCCTATCCAGTCGATGGTGATAACAAACCGAAGACCACCATGCTAGAAATGCAAGCCCAAAGCTGTGCAAGGGCTTCACCAAAATAGTTACATTTTCTTGGGACCTGAAACTGGAACCCAGTGGAAGACTTTAAAAAAAAATTGAGATGGGGTCTCTTTTACTAAAGCCAAACATGGTGGAGTGTGGTATTTTGTACTTATTGAGCGTCTGTAGCTGTAATTTTAAAGACACAACCGAGACACCCCATTACATTGCTAACTACACAGAATGTGACTGTAACCATGGTCATTCCCAAGAAAAAAGAGAAGACTAATCTACTTCAAAGGATTGATAAGTGCATCAGTTATAGTGGCGGGAAAGCCTCACCCACATCTTATGGCATGGTTCATCATCAGCTTCCTCACCCACCCTGGTAAGATAATATTGCCAGAGTGTACTCAACCTCAGACTTAGGGAGTTCTTTGTACTGACCACTGGATAAAGGTGTGATCTAGACAAAAACTAAAGATATCCTGAGGTAAATCAAGGGAATTCACTTTAGTAGTAGGTACCTGCTGTGTTGTTTAACAATACAAGTGGATGGAAACATGGTATAAAGACCAGTTCAACCCGCTGAGGCCAATATGTTTCTGCCCTGGTTAGTGCCAAAGAGAATGGTTAGGGGCATTTGTCAGGGCTTCAAGAATCCCTATCTCTCAAGTTGTTTATGAAATACACACATACGTTGAAAAAGGAATTCGTACCTCCAAGTTGCAAAACCTATGGAATAAATTTAAATAATTCCACAAAAGAATAACTGACGATTACATTGAAAAACCATGCATAATCCACTTGTAGCAGCACACAGTGATGATAGAGATGTGCCACAGCACTGCAATCGAGAAAAAGACATGCATGCTCAGTAACCAGAAAAAATATGAATTCCATCCACTCAGGCTCCCCCTCGGACCCCTGCCCCAACCGCATTTTCAACAAAGCTAGCCCAACCATCGCCCCTAAGCTACGTGCCGTAATCAACAGCTCTTTCGACGCCGCCAGCTTTCCAGACTCCTGGAAGCACGCAGAAGTCACCGCTCTCCCGAAAAAGCCCAAAGCAGATCCTGATGACCTCACCAACTATCGCCCAATTTCGCTTCTCCCCTTCCCCGCCAAGGTTGCTGAAAAACTAGTGAACACCCGCCTGTCTCACTTCCTAGAGGAAAGCAACGCGCTTGACACCCCCCAGTCTGGATTCCGCAAGAACCACAGCACTGAGACCGCCCTCATCGCATATACTGACGACATCAGAGCCAGAGTCGACAAGTGCGAGACCGTCGCACTCATCCACCTGGACCTCTCCGCTGCCTTCGATACTGTCTGCCACCGAATACTCCGCACACGCCTCCACAACGCAGGAATTCAACAAAAGGCCCTAGACTGGCTTGCCTCTTTCCTCGCTGAAAGAACCCAGAAAGTCCGCCTCCCCCCTTCCATTCCACAGCCACCAAGATCATCTGTGGAGTCCCCCAAGGGTCCTCCCTCAGCCCCACCCTTTTCAACATTTACATGGCCCCACTCGCCAACATCCTACGGCCACATGAAATCACCATCAAATCCTACGCTGACGACACCCAGCTCGTCATCTCCCTCACCCAAAACCCTACCACCACCAAAACCAACCTCCACGCCAGACTCCTTGACACCGCCAAATGGATGACAGCAAACCACTTCAAGCTAAACTCCAACAAAACCGAAATCATCATCTTCGGCCCCAACAAAACTATATGGGACGACTCCTGGTGCCCCACTGCCCTAGGATCTCCACCAACGCCCGCAACCCATGCACGCAACCTCAGCATCAACTTGGACTCTTCCCATGACCCATCAAATCAACGCCATCACCTCCTCCTGCTTCAACACCCTTCACATGCTGCAAAAAACCTTCAAATGGATTCCCACACAGACAAGAAAGACCGTCACCCATGCACTCATCAGCAGCAGGCTATACTACGGAAACACCCTCTACGCTGGCACCACAGTCAAGCTCAAGCGAAAACTCCAGAGGATCCAGAATGCAGCCGCCCACCTTGTCGCGTAGGCTCTCATTATCCTAATGAGACTACTGGATTTTGGGCGGCAAGATCGTTCACAGTGTGGGGGACTAAGTCCGACCCATGGTGAAGGACCCTTGTCACCCTAAATCCGGGTTCTGCTCCTGCTAACTAGCAGTGCCTCATCTCTCCCGAAGGGAAGAGACAATTGGGCAGCCGAGCGCATGACATCTCTAGTGCTTCCCAGGGAAGTCGTGGTCACTCAGGTCACAACCGGTTCTCTCATACACAGTATGGTCTCATATAGAAATGACAAAGCCAGTTTAAGTTTTAAAGATTGGTTTAATAAAATGACTGCATTTTAGATAGCAAAGCGTGAGCTGCAATAACCAGAACTACACAACACAGTAGGATTGAAATAGTAACAATGAGAGTGAAGCACAAGAATAAGGCTATCATAGTGAAACTAGATTATGTTCTCTCTAAGTTATATTCTGAGCACAGCATGTGAAGCTCTAAGCCTGCCTTTCAGGTTCCCCCGGGAGGACATCAACCCTCATACCTGAGCAAAGGCCTGTAATCTGCATCAGCATCTGCTACGGGGCAGTCAGCATCTAGTTGTAGGTTCCTGGTCGGACTCTCCCTCTGACGTGTATTAGGACTAGAAAGTGTTTTTATAACTAACACACAGATGTTCTAAGAAAATGTCCCTACGTAAGGATGTGTTTTTTCTACGAATACTAGAGACTAAACTTCTACCACGTTTACCGGCAATGTACCATACTGTAGCCTTGACTGAAGCACAGGGCGATCAAGAATGCATTGTTTGAGAACACAGTGCTAAACTAGGCTAAACAGTGTGATAGGAGGAAATAAAAACAAGACAGTAAAACTGGTTATTGTAAGGCTGAATAAAATGTATTTAGGGCAAAGTGCACAGTGGCCTAGTATGTTAAACTAATGTGCATGAAGTTATATTAAAAATGGCTACACTACAGCCTCATCCTGGATCTCCCACGCCATGAACACATCTCCTCACACCTCAGATCCCTTCACTGGCTTCCGATCAACAAGAAGATCACCTTCAAAATCCTCATCCAAGCACACAAATCCCTCCACAACACTGGACCAACCTACCTCAACGAAAGAGTGAACTTCCACACTCCCACTCGCCCCCTCCGCTCCTCTGACCACGCACTCGCTACAGTCCCCCACATCCAATGCGCCACCACCGGAGGCAGAACCTTCTCCTACCTCGCCTCCAAAACCTGGAATTCCCTCCCCACCAACCTCTGCAAGACTCAGAACCTCCTTCTCTTCAGAAAACAGCTCAAGACATGGCTTTTCGAACAGTAAATCGGCCTCCTTCCCCCTTTTCCCTTCCCCCCTCCCCAGCGCCTTGAGACCCTTATGGGTGAGTAGCGCGCTCCATAAATTTTTTTGATTGATTGATTGTTGGTAACACTCACACAGTCTAAAACGTACCCTAGCATGTGCTTTTATAGCTTCATGGTCTGGTCCGAGTGTGGTACTCACTGTACTCACACACTTAACAAGAGATTTATAAAAAGGTAAGTAATTAATTGTTACTTAAGGGTTTTTTTACACATAGATGTGTGGTCCCCGGAATCAGGAATATCCATCATGTAGTATAGGATTTTATCTCCTATGTTTATCTGAATGTCATGTAGCAATCAGTAATACCATGTAATAAGGGGAGACCAATTAGGATCCATTCGATTGTCATGCAGTGGAATCAAAATCTTTTTTTCCGTCAGCCCACAGAGGTGTAGTGACTAGGGCATAAACCAGGTTTTGTTCAGTGTGAATAATTTGATATCTTGCTTGTGTTCAATGGATGAGAGAGTAGTTTTATATTGCTTCTCTTCAGTTTTGTAAGACATTTCTAATGGGAAGATTTCTTGGCATGTATCCTGGGCTTCGGTTAGGGGCCATTAGGATTGTGGTGTGTATGCAGTTTTTATGCCTATGTGAGCTTGTTGGAAAGGATACCTAGTCTATATTTAATGGTACCATGGGTCAAGTGCTTTTAACAGAGATAGTGTCAGTGTTTGCCTCAGTACTCTGAGACGTTTATATTGGATGTGAGTGGGAAGTTAGAACATTTCTGAAGTATTTATGCTGGAGGATAAATAGGATATGAAGCAAAATCCTAAGAAAACAGACATGGGATAATACTGGGATCATAACTTCTCACAAGCTGAAGACAAGCTTTGGATTTAGACAAAAAAGCAGCAACTTTGGAACCATATGAATATTTGTAGTTATTTGAGAGGCAGGTAGAGATTTCCAAGTTGGTGGGAGGTGTTTATATGTGTCAAAGATTTGAAGAAAATGTTGATGATATGGGGGATCAGATTGTGAAATTTTCTCTTCATTGCCATAGGTAGTAATTTATAGAAAAACTGATGGAATAGCTTGTGATTACCCATATTTTTAGGATTGAAGGTATTAAAGTTCCTTGTGATGTTGTAATGTGGTCAGTTTTACGTATCCTTTGCACATTAGCTTCAGGCTTTAGACCTTTGTGCATTTTGCCCTGGATGTATTTTATTCCTTTGCTCGCAGCTTAGAGCCTCTGTGCACTTTGCTCTAAATGCTTTTATTCGGCTTCGTACTGTTATTTTTCAAATAGCCAGTTCTACGGTCTTGTTTTATTTTTTATATCACACTGTTTAGCCTACTTCAGCACTGGAGTTCTCCATAACACATTCCTGTTCACTCTGTGCTTCAGTCAAGGATACAGTCTGGTACATTGCCGATAGACGTGGTAGGAGTTTAGTCTTTGGCATTTCTGCGTAGGGACATTTGTGATCACGCTGACATGTTAGTTATAAAAACACTTCCTTGTCCCAATACACGCAAGAGGGAGATTCTGACCAGGGGCCCACAACTAGACGCTGACTGCCTCGTTGCAGATGCTGAACCAGATCACAGGCTTTGCTCAAGTATGAGGGCTGATGTCTCCCCAGGGATTCAGAAAGGCAAGTTAGAAGCTTAACATGCTGTGCTGGAAATAGAACTAGCTGAGAGAGAGTAGAAATTGTTAAACACCATGATAGCGTTGTTCTTATGTTTCACTCTCCTCGTGACTATTTCAATCCTACTGTGTTGTATGGTTCTGGTTATTGCGGCTCACGCCTTAATATCTAAAATGCAGTCGTTTTATTAAAACATTATATAAAACTTATACTGCCTTTGTCATTTGTATATGAGATCATATTGTAAATGAGAGAGTTGGTTCGGATCTGAGTGACCACGACTTCCCTGAGAAGTTCCAAAGATGTCATGCGCTCGGCTGCCCAATCATCTCTTCTCTGTTGGAGAAATGAGGCACTGCTAGTTAGCCGGAGCAAAACCGGGTTTAGGGTGACAGAGGTCCTTCCAAGTGGGTCCGACTCAGTCCCCCACACCGTGAACGATCCTGCTGCCTAGAAATCCAGTAGTCTCATTTAGGATAATTAGAGCCCACGCGACAATGTTAAATACACTACATATGTCACCGAAAAGGTGATGGAAGAAACAACTGGAAATAGTCTCAAGTTACAGACAATAGCTTTGTGTGGCATTCCAACCCATCGTTTTCACCTACTGTGCACTCTAGACAGAGACCCACCTTATGCACATCAGTACTGACCCTGATCCTCATGGAAACAGTCATCCAAATTTGTCAGATGAGACCTCCTCCAAATGCAGCACCAGACCAGATTTGGTGTCATAGAAAAGAAGTTGAACCTGTTCTTTTAGATTTCAGATTGAAAATGATATTTCTCAACAAGTATTGATTTGGGGATGGGGGTATTAATGCCTTGTGTATTAAATGCATCATCTCAAGAATACGACACTTGCTCATGGAGGAACTTTCATTCATTGACTAAGGCAGCCACAAGGCACAAGAGAGGGAGTCTTTAAGAGCCACAGGTTTATTAAATCTCCGGTACCTCCTGGGATGGAATTCATTTAGTTGGGACATTCTGTCCTATTATGAAGTAAAGCTTGATTGTATAGTATAACAAGTAGATACTTTGGGGGTCATTACAACATTGGCGGTAAAAGCCACTTACCACCGTGCAGAAGACCGCCAACACACCGCCGCGGCTGCGGAATTCCGCCACGGTTATTATGACCCACATCCCGGAATCCACCAAAATCCAGACACCCACACAAGTCCGCCACACCAAAGGTCAGTGATAAACTGGCGATAACAAAACCTCTACGGTCACGCCTACAGGAATACGCACACACTATCACGACCCACGAATCCACACGGCGGTCTTTCAACCGCGGTATTCCATTGGCGGTACACCCTGCCGCACTCAAAATACACACACATTTACAAAACACATCCACATTGGACAATTCCAAATACACACACCTGATACACATACACACACCACTCCCACACATCCAATACAATATAAAACACACACCCACATCACCCACAAACCCTTACGACCAGACTTGTGACTGAAGGCCAGAGAGAGACGCCACCAGAAACAACACTAGCATTCACAGGCACTCAACACCATCACGCACACAACATCCAAGCACCTCACACAACACACCTCTAAATATCACCCCACACATCACAACACACACCACCCCACACATCACCCGCACCACCCCATGGCACCGCAAAGACACCCCAGGTTCTCTGAGGAGGAGCTCAGGGTCATGGTGGAGGAAATCATCCAGGTAGAGCCACAGCTATTCGGATCACAGGTGCAGCACACCACCGTAGCTAGGAAGCTGGAGCTATGGTGAAGAATCGTGGACAGGGTCAATGCAGTGGGACAGCACCCAAGAACTAGGGATGACATCAGGAAGAGGTGGAACGACCTACGGGGGAAGGTGCGTTCCGTGGTCTCAAGACACCACATCACGGGTCAGAGGACTGGCGGCGGACCCCCACCTCCTCCCCCACAACTAACAACATGGGAGGAGCAGGTCTTGGTGATTCTGCATCCTGAGGGCCTTGCAGGAGTAGCTGGAGGAATGGACTCTGGTATGTCACTCCTCACTACTTTCACCCCCCCTACCTGCATGCCATCACATACCCCCACCCTCGCCCTCACCCCCATCACTCCAACTCCTCACAAATGTCCCAATATCACAAACCACACATCCCAAACCCAAGCCCTGCATGCAACAACAAAGAATGGACACCCATCACCAAAGCATGGCCACTGCACATACCCATTCACCCCCCTAAACCATCATCACACAAGGTCCTACACAGGAATGCAAGCACTGGGGTACATGGTCACCCACCCATTGCACACCATGGCATACACAGATGCAATAATCATGCCTTTACACCCCTGCAGGACCCCTACCCAACGTCACCGGACAGGAGGTTCCAGACATGTCCACTCCCCCACAGAAGAGGCCCACAGTGATGACAGCAGCTCTGTCCAACTGGATCAAGATGACCAACCCGGCCCACCTGGGACCTCGGGTTCCCCTCACGCTGGCACAGGCCACTACAGAGCTTCCCCCCTCTGGAAACACCAGCACAGCACCCACCCAGCGGGCCCATACCTCTGTCCCCAGGACACGTCAAGCAGCAGTGTGTCCACCACTACAGGGAACCCAGGCTAACCCACCACCCCAACAACACCAGGGACCTGGGGGCAGTGGTAGTGGGCACACGGTTCAGGGAACAGAGGCACAGGAACACAGGGGAACTGGGAGGGCTGCTGTGCGACAGGAGGAGGACAGGCCCAGGGAACCCACTTTCCACGAGGCCCTCTCCAACTTCATGGGAGCCTCCCAACATTCCCAGGAGACAATGGCAACGGTACTGTCCAAGTTTCAGGAGGCCCAGCGGCTGCAGGAGGAACAGTATTTGGGGTTCAGGAGGAACTCAAATCCATCAATTCCACTCTGGGCACCATTGTAGGGGTGCTGAAGGAACTCGTCAACACTAGGAGGGACAATGCGGCACAACAAGGGGCTCCTGACACTAGCCTGGACGATAAACAGCCTCCACCGGCGCTAGTGGACAGGAGGCACTGCCACAGGACCACCACACCAGGACCCCACCCACTGCAGATGGAGAACCACCCCACAAGCAGTCCCTGAGATCCAGGATAAAGACAGAGAACAATGCCAAGACCCCGCCAAGAAATGAGACCACCCTGAATGTCATCCTTCTGTCCCACTTTGTCACCCTCTCCATCCTTAAACTGCCCCAGCTCCACTTCCTATGCCCCTTTGGACAATGCACCTGTGAGACTGATAGACTGGACTCTGCCATGGACATTCCTCCACCATCACCCCTGACCAATTTACAGCACCCTCCAATATTGAGCACTTAAATAAACACCCTTAAATCACAAAACAATCAGGAGTCTGTCTGTGATTTTGAAATTGTGTATTAGCAATTACAGTGGCAAAATGCTATATCAAATGTAATGTCAACATACCTATGTCACACAGCTCTAGTCCATGCGGACACAAAGCAGATGTCACACAGTGGGACCCACATCTGTGAAATCGTAAGGGAAAGTGACATCTCAGTGACCATACACTGGGTAAAAATGACAGACAGATGAGAGGTAGTAGAATTAAATCAGCTGTAGCAGGCAGTGTTGTCTTCTTACCTGTGTCTCACTGGAAGTATTGCACTATCACCGTGTTCCTGTTGTCTATGTCCTCTTCTTCTGCTTCCTCGTCTTCACTGTCCACAGGCTCCACAGCTGCCACAACACCTCCATCTGGACCATCCTCCTGCAGAAAGGGCACCTGTCGTCGCAAAGCCAAGTTGTGAAGCATACAGCAGGCCACGATGATCTGGCATACCTTCTTTGGTGAGTAGAATAGGGAACCACCTGTCATATGGAGGCACCGGAACCTGGCCTTCAGGAGGCCGAAGGTCCGCTCTATAATCCTCCTAGTTCGCCCATGGGCCTCATTGTAGCGTTCCTCTGCCCTTGTCCTGGGATTCCTCACTGGGGTCAGTAGCCATGACAGGTTGGGGTAACCAGAGTCACCTGCAAATGTCGAGGGACAACTGTTAGACACATACTAACTCATAGGGACATCCCCAGGAAACTATTCACACTGTATTGAGTCCATGTCCTCACCTAATAGCCACACACGGTGCCTCTGGAGTTGCCCCATCACATAAGGGATGCTTCTATTCCTCAGAATGTAAGCGTCATGCACTGAGCCAGGGAATTTGGCATTCACATGGGAGATGTGCTGGTCTGCAAAACACACCAACTGCACATTCATCGAATGGTAACTCTTCCGGTTTCTGTACACCTGTTCACTCCTGCGGGGGAGACCAAGGCCACATGCGTCCCATCAATGGCAACTATGATGTTGGGGATATGTCCCAGGGCACAGAAATCACCTTTCATTGTAGGCAAATCCTTCACCTGAGTGAAAACGATGTAGCTCCGCATGTGTTTCAGCAGGGCAGACAACACTCTGGACAACACGTTGGAAAACATAGACTGAGACATCCCTGATGCTATGGCCACTGTAGTTTGAAATGACCCACTTGCTAGGAAATGGAGTACTTACAGCACCTGCACTCGAGGGGGGATTCCTGTGGGATGGCGGATAGCTGACATCAGGTCTGGCTCTAACTGGGCACACAGTTCCTGGATTGTGGCACGATCAAGTCTGTAGGTGATGATCACATGCCGCTTCTCCATTGTCGACAGGTCCACCAGCGGTCTGTACACCGGAGGATGCCGCCATCTCCTCACATGCCCCAGCGGACGGTGCCTATGGAGGAGGACAGCGAGCAGAGAATCAACCAACTCTGAGGTACGTAAACACAGCTTACTCTGAAAATATTAGCAAATCGACATATGCCTGTATGAGTGTTTAGGCAAGGCCTAGATATGTGTGACACAGTCCAAAATAATGCCATGTGGGCCCATGAAATGGCGGCTGCCTTACCTGTAAAGTGGGACAAGGGGATATGAGGTAACTGCGCTGGCGTTGTACACCGTTGCGGTAGGCGGTCGAAGACCGCAGCGCAATCCTGCATTGGTTAACATTGGACCCTGTGGGTCCCAGGAGCCAATGATGATGTACGCCGGTGTTGACGGTACGTACCGCCGCGGACGTGACCGCCATTTTCTCTCTGTTCAATCACTTGATACCTGATCTTCGACAGGAGTGGACCTACACTGCAAGTGCTGCTGTGACCTCAGTCTGAAAGAGACAATGGCTTGTTTGTCTGGGGAAAGGGCCCCTGCCTTCAGCACGGAGGAGTTGGAGAAACTCATGGATGGGGTCCTTCCCCAGTACCCTGTAATCTACGGTCCTCCAGACAAACAGGTAAGTACACTGTGAGCATGCTGTATGAGCAATGCCTGTGTGGAGTGGTGTGGATGAAATATGGGGGGGTGAGAATGAGGCGTGCATGAAACGACGGTGAGTTCATGTGCGTCATGGCAAGGGTAGGGATGCGGGCCAATGACTGTGACGGTGCGGACGGTAATAACTTCTCTTTTTCCCCTGTACTATTCCTGTAGGTCAGCGCCCACCAGAAGAAGGACATTTGGCGTGCCATCGCCAAGGAAATCTTGACCCTGGGGGTCTACCACAGATGGAGCACCCACTGCTGTAAAAGATGGGAGGATATTCGCCGCTGGAGCAAGAAGACGGCGGTGGCCCAGCTGGGGATGGCCTCCCAACGTGGGAAGGGTGCCCGTCGCACCATGACCCCCCCTGATGTTCAGGATCCTGGCGGTGGCGGACCCGGAGTTGGATGGGCACTTGAGGGCATCACAGCAGCCACAAGGGGGTGAGCACACTCTCATCCTGCTGATTCAGCGTGCATTGTAGGTGTCTGGGGGGGGGAGGTGGACTCTGGGTTCCCCTAGGCCAGGCCGAGTTTAGTAGGCAAGGACCCTTCTTAAGGCAGACCCTGTGACACCCCACTACACCTGTGTACAGTGCCAACTACACCTAGTCAGGCTCCTGTGACATCCATGTGTGCAGCAATCGGGCATAGCCTTTTAACCCATGTCCCTGGGATTGAATAGAGAACTCCACGTGCACGGCGTAGTGCAGGGGGCTTCTGTGTCTGTAGTGTCCGCCAACGGTAGCGGTATTGCATGCACTCAACATGTCTTTCTTCTGTCTGCCCCCCCCCCTTTTGTGGTCTCCCTGTTGTTGTGTGCATTAGCATCATCAGGCAGAGGAGCAGTGGCTCCGGAGCAGGAGGGAGCTGTATCCCACATGGCCCTGGAGGGCGACACTACGGATTCTGAATTCACCAGTGGGACAGAGGGCAAGAGGAGCTCCACAGCGGGGACAGGAGCTGACACCAGCGATACGGACTCCTCCTCTGATGGGAGCTCCCTGCACCGCCCTCCCAGCAGCCCCTCAGCGTGTGTCTCGTGCCCGCTCACCCAGGAGGGTGGGCATCTCCTTCGCCCCAGGCACCTCAGCCCCTGCCCCTGTCACCCCTGCTGCCCTCAGTGAGGAGGCCATTGACCTCCTCAGGTCCCTCACTGTTGGGCAGTCTACCATTTTGAATGCCATTTAGGGTGTAGAGAGGCAGTTGCAACAAACCAATGCATACCTGGAAGGCATTCACTCTGGTCAGGCAGCCCATCAGCAAGCTTTTCAGACTCTGGCCTCAGCACTAATGGCAGCCATTGTCCCTGCCTCTAGCCTCCCCCCTCCAACTTCCTCCACCCAGACCCAAACCCTAGTACCTCAGCCTATCCCAAGCACACCATCAGACCAGCATGCACACACCTCAACACACAAGGGAAGCTCTGGCAAACCGGAGCACCAGACATCCCACAGGCACTCACGCAAGCGTCATACACATGCAGACACACCATCATCCACTGCCTCCACTGTGTCCCCCTCCTCCTCGTCCCCCTCCTCCCTTCCTGTCTCGTCTCCACTCACACCTGCATGCACTACATCCTCAGCCACTACGTCCATCACTAGCACACCCACCACCACACCCTGCTCACGTGCAGTCACCACCCCGACTACCATTCACACGTCCCCTGTGTCCTCTCCCAGTGTGTCTGTGAGGCCACCTCCCAAGGTACACAAACGCAGCCACACACCCACCCAACAGCCATCCACCTCATGACAGCCTCCAGCCCATGGACCTTCACCCAAAGTCACCAAACGTACACCTCCTACAACCACTACCTCTTCCTCCACTCCCAAACCCCCTCCAGTTACCTGTCCCAGTGTTCCTAAGAAACTTTTCCTGTCCATCCTTGTCCTCTTTCCCTCACCTCCCCCACCCCTTCAGTCTCCTAGGGTCCGACTCTCCAGGTCTCAACCCAGCACCCCAGCCACAACATCGGCGGGACCAGTGGTGCCAGTAGTAACCGGCTTCTGGAGTGCTCCATGCAGCAGGGCAGCCAGTGTGGCAAGGAGCCAGAGCATGAACAGTCCCCCACCTGTAAAGAATAAAAAGTTGGCCAGTGCCCGGTGGGAGAGGGGAAAGAAATCAGCCACCAAAGCCGCTCCCAGGGGTAGAGTTGGGAGTGAGGGGACAGCTGCGCCACCATCCAAGGTGGGCAAGGGGCACAGTAAAACCGGCAAGTCTGGGAAGATCTGCACGGCGGACAAGACCGCCACCAGCCCCGCTGCCCAGGACACCGCCGCCAGCAGAACCGCTGCCCAGGACACCACCGACACCAGCCCCGCTGCCCAGGGACACCGCCACCAGCAGAACCGCTGCTCAGGACACCGCTGCCAGCAGCACCACTGCCCAGAACTCCGCCGCCAGCAGAACCGCTGCCCAGGACACCGCCGCCAGCAGCACCGCTGCCTAGGACACCGCCACCAGCAGCACCACTGCCCAGGACACCGCCATCAGCTGAACCACTGCCCAGGACACCCGCCGCCAGCAGCACCGCTGCCCAGGACACCGCCACCAGCAGCACCGCTGCCCAGGACACCGCTGCCAGCAGCACCGCAGGGCAGTGAGCTCCAAAGATTCTGACCCTACTGAGGCCGCCACGAGCTGGATGAAGCACTCTGGGCACAAAGCCCCCTCCAGAACCATTGGAGAAAGACATCCACTACCTCACTCCTTGGCAGGATGAAGCACTCTGGGCACAAAGCAGTGCTTGTTGCAGCGGGGTCCTTGGCAGCAACTCAGCTGCTGCCGGTCCTGTCTGGCCCAGCGGGGCTGGTGCTGACGGTCCTGTCTGGCCCAGTGGGGCTGGTGCTGGCGGTCCTTTCTGGCCCAGCGGGGATGGTTCTGGCGGTCCTGTCTGGTCTAGCGGGGCTGGTGCTGGCGGTCCTTTCTGGCCCAGCGGGGCTGGTGCTGGCGGTCCTTTCTGGCCCAGCGGGGCTGGTGCTGGCGGTCCTGTTTGGCCTAGTGGGGCTGGCAGTCCTTTCTGGCCCAGCGGGGATGGTGCTGGTGGTCCTTTCTGGCCCAGCTGGGCTGGTGCTGGTGGTCCTGTCTGGCCCAGCGGGGCTGCTGCTGGCGGTCCTTTCTGGCCCAGTGGGGCTGGTGCTGGCGGTCCGGTCTGGGCCAGTGGGGCTGGTGCTGGCGGTCCTTTCTGGCCCAGCAGGGCTGAGTGCGGTTGCCTCCTGGGCAGCGGGGATGATGGCGGTGGCCTCCTGGGCAGCTGGGCTGATAGCAGTGCCCTCCTGGGCAGTGGGGCTGATGGCGGTGGCCTCCTGGGCAGCGGGGATGATGGCGGTGGCCTCCTGGGCAGCGGGGATGATGGCGGTTGCCTCCTGGGCAGCGGGCTGATGGCGGACTTCTCCGCCATGCTGCTCTTCCCAGACTTGCTGAGTTTCTTGTGCCCCTTCCCCACCTTGGAAGGTGTCGCAGCTGACTCCACACTCCCACCTGTACCCCTGGGAGCGGCTTTGGTGGCTGGAGTCTTCCCCCTCTCCCGCTGGGCACTGGCCAACTTTTGATACTTGACAGGTGGGGGACTGTCCGTGCTGTGGCTCCTTGCCACACTGGCTGCCACGCTGCCTGATGCACTCCAGAAACCGGTGACTACTGGCATTATTGGTCCTGGAGATGTTGTGGCTGAGGTGCTAGGTTGGGACCTGGAGAGTCGGGCCCTAGGAGACTGACCGGGTGGGGGAGGTGAGGGAAAGAGGTCAAGGGTGGACAGGAAAAGTTTCTTGGGAATACTGGGACGGGTAGCTGGAGGGGGTTTGGGAGTGGAGGAAGAGGTTGTGGTTGTAGGAGGTGTTCGTTTGGTGACTTTGGGTGAAGGTGCATGCGCTGGAGGCTGTCGTGAGGTGGATGGCTGTTGGGTGGGTGTGTGCCTGCGTTTGTGTATCTTTGGAGGTGGCGTCACAGACACACTGGGAGAGGACACAGGGGACCTGTGAATGGTAGTGGGGGTGGTGGCTGCACGTGAGCGGGGTGTGGTGGTGTGTATGCTGGTGATGGAAGTAGTGGCTGTAGTGCATGCGTAGTAGTGGATGTAGTGCATGCAGGTGTGAGTGGAGACGAGACTGAGAGGGAGGAGGGAGATGAGGAGGAGGGGGACACAGTGGAGGCAGTGGATGTTGGTGTGTCTGCATGTGTGTGATGCTTGCGTGAGTGCCTGTGGGATGTGTGGTGCTTATGTTTGCCAGAGCTTCCCTTGTGTGTTGACGTGTGTGCATGCTGGTCTGATGGTGTGCTTGGGGTAGGCTAAGGTACAGGGGTGTGGGTCTGGGTGGAGGAAGTTGGAGGGGGGAGGCTAGAGACAGGGACAATAGCTGCCATCAGTGCTGAGGCCAGAGTCTGAAAAGCTCGCTGAAGGGCTGCCTGACCATAATGAATGCCCTCCAGGAATGCATTTGTTTGTTGCAACTGCTTCTCTACGCCCTGGATGGCATTCAAAAAGGATAGACTCCACAATAGTGAGGGACCTGAGGAGGTCAATGGCCTCCTCACTGAGGGCAGCAGGGGCGAATGGGGCAGGGCCTGAGGTGCCTGGGGCGAAGGTGATGCCCACCCTCCTGGGTGAGCGGGCACGGGGCAAAAGCTAAGGGGCTGCTGGGAGGGCGGTGCTGGTAGGTGGGGTGGCGGCTGTACCTGTAGATGCAGGGGGCACAGATGTGGCCACCACCACAAGGGAGCTCCCATCAGAGGACGAGTCCGTATCACTGGTTTCAGCTCCTGTCCCCGCCGTGGAGCTCCCCTCGCCCTCCGTCCCACTGGTGAATTCCGAGTCCGTAGTCTTGCCCTCCAGGGCCATGTGGGATGCAGCTCCCTCCTGCTCCGGTGCCACTGCTCCTCCGCCTGATGATGCTAATGCACACAATAACAGGGAGACCACAAAAAGCGGGGGGCAACAGAAGAAAGACATGTTGAGGGCATGCATTACCGCTACTGTTGGCGGACATGACAGACACAGAAGCCCCCTGCACTACGCCGCGCACTTGGGGTCCACTGTTCAATCCCTGGGACATGGCCTGCAAGGCTATGGCCAACATCTGCACATGGATGTCACAGGAGCCTGACTAGCTGTAGTTGGCACTGTACACAGGTGGGGCGGGGTGCCACAGGGTCTGCCAGAAGAAGGGGACCTGACTAGCACACTCGCCCTGGCCTAGGGAAACCCACAGCCCACCTCCCCCACCCAGACACCTCCACTGCACGCAAAATCAGCAGAATGAGAGTGTACTCACCCCCTTGTGGCTGCTGTGATGCCCTCAAGCGCCCATCCAACTCCGGGTACGCCACCGCCAGGATACTGAACATCAGGGGGGTCATGATGGGACGGGCACCCCTCCCACATTGGGAGGCCATCCCCAGCTGGGCCTCCGCCGTCTTCTTGCTCCAGCGGCGAATGTCCTCCCATCTCTTACGGCAGTGGGTGCTCCGTCTGTGATAGACCCCCAAGGTCTGAACGTCCTTGGCACCAAACATCCTTCTTCTGGTGGGCGCTGACCTACAGGGAAAAAGAAAAGTTATTACCAACTGCACCGTCACAGTCATTGGCCACCCTCCCTACCCTTGCCATGTGGCACATGCACTCACTGTCGTTTCATGCACGCCTCAATCTCCTCCCCCCATCTTTCATCCACCCCACTCCACACAGGCATAGCCCATACAGCATTCTCCCAGTGTACTTACCTGTTTGTCTGGAGCACCGTAGAGTAGCGTGTACTGGGGGAGGGCCCCATCCACAAGTTTCTCCATCTCCTCTGATGTGAAGGCATGGGCCCTTTCCCCAGACACACAAGCCATTGTCTCTTCCAGACTGAGGTCACAGCAACACTTGCAGTGTAGGTCCTTTCCTGTCGAAGATCAGGTATCGAGTGATTGAACAGATAGAAAATGGCGGTCACGTCTGCAGCGGTGCGTACCGTCACCGCTGGCATACATCGTCATTGGCTCCTGGGACCCATAGGGTCCAATGTTAACCAATGCAGAACTGCGCTGCGGTCTTCGACCGCCTACCGCGACGGTGTACAACGCAAGCGCAGTTACCTCACATCCCATTGTCCCACTTTACAGGTCAGGCAGCTGCCATTTCAGGGGCCCACATGGCTTAATTTTTAACTGCGTCACACATACCTAGGCCTTGCCTCAACACTCATACATGCAAATTTCGGATTATGAATTGTGTTCTGTGTAAGCTGTGGGTACGTACCTCTGAGTTGGTTGACTCTGTGCTCGCTGTTGTCCTTCATAGGCAACGTCCGCTGGGACATGTGAGGAGATGGCGGCATCCTCCGGTGTACAGACCGCTGGTGGACCTGTCGACAATGGAGGAAAGACATGTGATCATCACCTACAGCCTTGATCGTGCCACAATCCTGGAACTGTGTGCCCATTCTGAGCCAGACCTGATGTCAGCTATCCGCCATCCCACAGGAATCCCCCCTCAAGTGCAGGTGCTGTCAGTACTCCATTTCCTTGCAAGTGGGTCATTTCAAACAACAGTGGCCATAGCATCAGGGATGTCCCAGCCTATGTTTTCCGACGTGTTGTCCATAGTGTTGGCTGCCCTGCTGAAACACATGCGGAGCTACATCATTTTCCCTCAGGTGGAGGATTTGCCTACAGTGAAAGGTGATTTCTATGCCCTACGACATATCTCCAACATCATAGGTGCTATTGATGGGACACATGTGGCTTTGGTACCCCCCGCAGGAGTGAACAGGTGTACAGAAACCGGAAGACTTATCATTCGATGAATGTGCAGATGGTGTGTTTGGCCGACCAGTAAATCTCCCATGTTAATGCCAAATTTGCTGGCTCAGTGCATGACGCTTACATCCTGCGGAATAGTAGCACCCCTTATGTGATGGGGCAACTCCAGAGGCACTGTGTGTGGCTATTAGGTGAGCACCTGGAAGCAAGTCAGTGGGAATGGTTGTCTGGGTCTGGGGATATCCCTACAGGTTAGTGTGTGTCTAACAGTTGTCCCTCGCCATTTGCAGGTGACTCCGGTTACCCCAACCTGTCATGGCTACTGACCCCAGTGAGGAATCCCAGGACAAGGGCAGAGGAACGCTACAATGAGGCCCATGGGCGAACTCGGAGGATTATAGAGTGGACCTTCGGCCTCCTGAAGGCCAGGTTCCGGTGCCTCCATATGACAGGTGGTTCCCTATTCTACTCACCAAAGAAGGTATGCCAGATCATTGTGGCCTGCTGTATGCTTCACAACTTGGCTTTGCGACGACAGGTGCCTTTTCTGCAGGAGGATGGTCCAGATGGAGGTGTTGTGGCAGCTGTGGAGCCTGTGGACAGTGAAGACGAGGAAGCAGAAGAAGAGGACATCGACAACAGGAACTCGGTGATCATGCAATACTTCCAGTAAGACACAGGTAAGAATACAAACCTGCCTACTACATGTACTTTAACCCTACTACCTCTCTACTGTCTGTCGTTTTCACCCAGTGTATGGTCACTGAGTTGTCACGTTCCCTTACGATTTCACAGATGTGGGTCCCACTGTGTGACATCTTGTAGGAAAGTACCATCTTGCCTGGCATGTTACCCCCATTTTTCTCTGTATATATGTTGTTTTAGTTGTATGTGTCACTGGGACCCTGCCAGCCAGGGCCCCAGTGCTCATAAGTGTGCCCTGAATGTGTTACCTGTGTTATGACTAACTGTCTCACTGAGGCTCTGCTATCCAGAACCTCAGTGGTTATGCTCTCTCATTTCTTTCCAAATTGTCACTAACAGGCTAGTGACCAATTTCACCAATTTACATTGGCATACTGGAACACCCTTATAATTCCCTAGTATATGGTACTGAGGTATCCAGGGTATTGGGGTTCCAGGAGATCCCTATGGGCTGCAGCATTTCTTTTGCCACCCATAGGGAGCTCTGACAATTCTTACACAGGCCTGCCACTGCAGCCTGAGTGAAATAACGTCCACGTTATTTCACAGCCATTTACCACTGCACTTAAGTAACTTATAAGTCACCTATATGTCTAACCTTTACCTGGTAAAGGTTAGGTGCAAAGTTACTTAGTGTGTGGGCACCCTGGCACAAGCCAAGGGGCCCCCACATTGTTTAGGGCTAATTCTCCGGACTTTGTGAGTGCGGGGACACCATTACACACGCGCACTACACATAGGTCAATACCTATGTGTAGCTTCACAATGGTAACTCCGAATATGGCCATGTAACATGTCTATGATCATGGAATTGCCCCCTCTATGCCATCCTGGCATTGTTGGCACAATCCCATGATCCCACGGGTCTGTAGCTCAGACCCGGGTACTGCCAAACTACCTTTCCCGGGGTTTCACTGCAGCTGTTGCTGCTGCCAACCCCTCAGACAGGTTTCTGCCCTCCTGGGGTCCAGCCAGGCTTGGCGCAGGATGGCAGAACAAAGGACTTCCTCAGAGAGAGGGTGTTACACCCTCTCCCTTTGGAAAAAGGTGTTAAGGCAGGGGAGGAGTAGCCTTCCCCAGCCTCTGGAAATGCTTTCATGGGCACAGATGGTGCCCATTTCTGCATAAGCCAGTCTACACCGGTTCAGGGACCCCTCAGCCCTGCTCTGGCGTGAAACTGGACAAAGGAAAGGGGAGTGACCACTCCCCTGACCTGCACCTCCCCTGGGAGGTCCTCAGAGCTCCTCCAGTGTGCTCCAGACCTCTGACATCTTGGAAACAGAGGTGCTGCTGGCACACTGGACTGCTCTGAGTGGCCAGGGCCAGCAGGTGACGTCAGAGACTCCTTCTGATAGGCTCCTTCAGGTGTTGCTAGCCTATCTTCTCTCCTAAGTAGCCAAACCCTCTTTTCTGGCTATTTAGGGTCTCTGCTTTGGGGACTTCCTTAGATAACGAATGCAAGAGCTAATCTGAGTTCCTCTGCATCTCTCTCTTCACCTTCTGCCAAGGAATCGACTGCTGACCGCGCTGGAAGCCTGCAAAACTGCGACAAAGTAGCGAAGACGACTACTGCAACTCTGTAACGCTGATCCTGCCGCCTTCTCGACTGTTTTCCTGGTGGTGCATGCTGTGGGGGTAGTCTGCCTCCTCTCTGTACTAGAAGCTCCGAAGAAATCTCCCGTGGGTCGACGGAATCGTCCCCCTGCAACCGCAGGCACCAAAGAACTGCATCACCGGTCCCCTGGATCTCCTCCCAGCATGACGAGCGAGGTCCCTTGAATCCAGCAACTCTGTCCAAGTGACTCCCACAGTCCAGTGACTCTTCAGTCCAAGTTTGGTGGAGGTAAGTCCTTGCCTCCCCACGCCAGACTGCATTGCTGGGAACCGCGTCTTTTGCAGCTACTCCGGCTCCTGTGCACTTTCCGAGGGAATCCTTTGTGCACAGCCAAGCCTGGGTCCACGGTACTCTAACCTGCATTGCACAACCTCCTGAGTTTTCCTCCGGCGGCGTGGGACTCCTTTGTGCAACTTCGGGTGAGCACCGTTTCACTCCTCTTTGTAATGCCTGTTCTGGCACTTCTGCGGATGCTGCCTGCTTCTGAGAGGGCTCCTTGTCTTGCTGGGTGCCCCCTCTGTCCCCTGACACAATTGGCGACATCCTGGTCCCTCCTGGGCTACAGCAGCATCCAAAAACCCTAACCGCACGACTTGCAGCTAGCAAGGCTTGTTTGCGGTCTTTCTTCAGGAAAGCACTTCTGCACGACTCTCCACGGTGTGGGGCATCCATCCTCCAAAGGGAAAGTTTCTAGCCCTTGTCGTTCCTGCAGAATCCTCAGCTTCTACTGTCCAGTAGCAGCTTCTTTGCACCCACAGCTGGCATTTCCTGGGCATCTGCCCACTCTCGACTTGATCGTGACTTTTGGACTTGGTCCCCTTGTTCCACAGGTACTCCAGTCTGAAAATCCATTGTTGTTGCATTGCTGGTGTTGGTCTTTCCTGCAGAATTCCCCTATCACGACTTCTGTGCTCTTTGGGGAACTTTAGTGCACTTTGCACTCACTTTTCAGGGTCTTGGGGTGGGCTATTTTTCTAACCCTCACTGTTTTCTTACAGTCCCAGCGACCCTCTACAAGGTCACATAGGTTTGGGGTCCATTCGTGGTTCGCATTCCACTTTTGGAGTATATGGTTTGTGTTGCCCCTATCCCTATGTGTCCCCATTGCATCCTATTGTAACTATACATTGTTTGCACTGTTTTCTAATACTATACTGCATATTTTTGGTATTGTGTACATATATCTTGTGTATATTTGCTATCCTCATACTGAGGGTTCTCACTGAGATACTTTGGCATATTGTCATAAAAATAAAGTACCTTTATTTTTAGTATATCTGTGTATTGTGTTTTCTTATGATATTGTGCATATGACACTAGTGGTACTGTAGGAGCTTCACTCGTCTCCTAGTTCAGCCTAAGCTGCTCTGCTAAGCTACCATTATCTATCAGCCTAAGCTGCTAGACACCCTATACTCTAATAAGGGATACCTGGGCCTGGTGCAAGGTGTAAGTACCCCTTGGTACTCACTACAAGCTAGCCCAGCCTCCTACAAATCTGCTTTGTTTCCTCATGGACTAGAGCTGTGTGACATAGGTATGTTGACATTACAATTGAAAGAACATTTTGACACTATAATTGCGAATAGACTATTTCGAAATCACAGACAGACTCCAGATTGTTTTGTGCTTTAAGGGTGTTTATTTAAGTGCTCAATATTGGAGGGTGCTGAAAAATGGTGAGGGGTGATGGTGGAGGAATGTCCATGGCAGAGTCCAGTCTATTAGTCTCACAGGTGCATTGCCCAAATGGGCATAGGAATTAGAGCTGGGGCAGTTTGAGGATGGACAGTGTGACAGAAGTATGACAATCAAGGTGGTCTCATCTCTTGGCGGGGGTCTTGGCATTGTTCTCTGTCTTTGTCCTGGATCTCAGGGACTGTTTGTGGGGTGGTTCTCCCTCTGCAGGGGGTGGGGTGCTGGTGTGGTGGTCCTGTGGCGGTGCCTCCTGTCCACTAGCGCCGGCGGAGGCGGTGGGCAGTTCATCGTCCAGGCTTGTGTCAGGGGCCCCTTGTTGTGCCACAGTGTCCCTCTTGGTGTTGAGAACTTCCTTCAGCACCCCTACGATGGTGCCCAGGGTGGAATTGATGGATCTGAGTTCCTCCCTGAAGCCCAAATACTGTTCCTCCTGCAGCCACTGGGTCTCCTGAAACTTGGCCAGTACCGTTGACATCGTCTCCTGGGAATGGTGGTAGGCTCCCATGATGTTGGAGAGGGCCTCGTGGAGAGTGGATTCCGTGAGCCTGTCCTCCCCCTGTCGCACAGCAGCCCTACCTGTTCCCCTGTGTTCCTGGGCCTCTGTCCCCTGGACCGTGTGCCTACTGCCACTGCCCCCAGGTCCCTGTTGTTGTTGGGGTGGTGGGTTAGCCTGGGTTCCCTGTAGTGGTGGACACACTACTGATTGATGTGTCCTGGGGACAGAGGTATGGGCCCACTGGGTGGGTTCTGTGCTGGTGTTTCCAGAGGGAGGAAGCTCTGTGGTGGCCTGTGCAAGTGTGAGGGGAACCGACTGTCCCGAGGTCCCAGATGGGCCGGGCTGGTCATCTAGATCCAGTTGGACAGAGCTGCTGTCTTCACTGTGGGCCTCTTCTGTTGGTGGTGTGGACATGTGTGGAGCCTCCTGTCCGGTGACGTTGGGTAGGGGTCCTGCAGGGGTATAAAATGATGTTTATTGCATCTGTGTGTGCCATGGTGTGCAATGGGTGGGTGACCGTGTACCCCAGTGCTTGCATTCCTCTGTGGGACCTTGTGTGATGGTGGTTTAGGGGGGTGTATGGGTATGTGAAGTGGCCATGCTTTGGTGACGGGTGTCCATGCTTTGTTGGTGCATGCAGGGCTTGGTGTTGGGATGTGTGGTTTGTGATATTGGGACAATTGTGAGGAGTTGGAGTGATGGGGGTGAGGGCGAGGGTGGGGGTATGTGATGGCATGCAGGTAGGGTGGGGGATATAGTAGTAACTCATTGCCTTACCAGAGTCCATTCCTCCATCTACTCCTGCGAGGCCCTCAGGATGCAGAATCGCCAAGAATTGCTCCTCCCATGTTGTTAGTTGTGGGGGAGGAGGTGGGGTCCGCCGCCAGTCCGCTGAACCGCAAAGTGGTGTCTTGAGACCACGGAACGCACCTTCCCCCGTAGGTCGTTCCACCTCTTCCTGATGTCATCCCTATTTCTTGGGTGCTGTCCCACTGCGTTAACCCTATCCACTATTCTTTGCCATAGCTCCATCTTCCTAGCTATGGAGGTGTGCTGCACCTGTGATCCGAATAGTGGCTCTACCCGGACGATTTCCTCCACCATGACCCTGAGGTCCTCCTCAGAGAACCTGGGTGTCTGTGCCATGGGGTGGTGTGTGTAGTGATAAGTGGGGTGATATTTAGTGGTGTGTTGTGTGAGGTGTGTGGAAGTTATGTGGGTGATGGTATTGTGTGCCTGTGGATGCTTGGTAGTAGTTTGTAGTGTCTCTCTCTGGCCTTCTTTCAGTATTTTGGTCATAGGGGTTTGTGGGTGATGTGGGTGTGAGTTTTATATTGTAATGGGTGTGTGGGAGTGGTGTGTGTATGTGTATCAGGTGTGTGTATTTTGAATTGTCCAATGTGGCAGTGTTTTTTCAATGTGTGTGTATTTTGATCGCAGCGGTGTGTACTGCCAATGGAATACCGCGGTTGAAAGACCGCCGTGTGAATTTGTGGGTCGTGATAGTGTGGGCGTATTTCTGTTGGCGTGACGGTGGAGGTTTTGTTTTCGCCAATTTATCACTGACCTTTGGTGTGGCGGACTTGTGTGGGTGTCTCCATTTTGGCGGATTCCGAGCAGTGGGTTGTAATAGCTGTGGTGGAATTCTGCGGCCGCGGTGGTGTGTTGGCGGTCTTCTGCACAGCGGTAAGTGGCTTTTACCGCCAATGTTGTAATGAGGGCCTATGTGCCAAGACGCAAGGGAACAACGTGGAAATATACACTTTGCGAAATCTCCTAGTCAGCATGGCTTTCAGGGAACTCCGGGTATCCTGAAGCTTTTGGGTATGAGTGAGCAAGACCTACTGAGCCTGGGGGTAAACTGTTGATGAGCTGGAATACAAAGGCACCTCAGAGTGAGCTGGAGCCTTAGAGATCTGAGCGTGAGCAGGATCCATTGGGGACCAAAGTGTGGAAATGAGATTAAGGGTTCTGTTGGTAAGTGGATTGTATAGGGACCAACTGATAGGGAGTATGTCCTTAGAATGTGCAGAATCACTGGGTCCTTGAGGTGAGCAGAAGCCTACAGACATGAGGATGAATGTAAACCTCTGAGGCCATGTTGGTTAGAAGTGACTGAGGATCCTTAAGGATGACCAGGAGTTTTAGATCCTCACAGGGGATCCAGAGATCTGTGGGGTGAGCTAGAGCTTGGGGATGTAAGAGATAGCAAAGATTGAGAGATCTGACGGTGAGAGCTTTATTGACCTAAAGGTGTGTGCCAGAAAATATGTTGGTGATCTGTAATGGAATAACGTTGTTTTAAGTCTTGGATGATGCTACTGGTCTTAGAAACTTTAAGAAGCATACTTTACCACACATTTCTTCCCTAAATAAGCCCCAGATATTAACCATGCAATTATTCATGAAAGGTTACGATCCACAAATGTCAGCCACTTTTTATTGAGTGCCCAGGCCAGTTTTACATCCCAATCGGACCCTGCTCTTCATTCACCGGAAATGAAGATCCCGCTTCTCCAGGATGCCATTCGTCAGTCCCTGTCCCCTAAATATCTGCTACTACAGGACTGGAACACTGCATACAGCTAGAAAGGAATAAAAAAAGAAACTTATGATTTCTGACTGCAACGCAACATCTGGGTTTCCTACTCATGGTAAACTGACCCGGAAATACTAGGAGAAGAGGTGGCCGTAAGACTCATCCCACCCCCACTACTGATGAGAATCACCATAGATCCTGCCTTGCTTCTCCCGAAGTGCCATTGGAACCTGCAAGAAAAACAAAGGAAGGATATTAGAGGAGGAGGAGCTGAATCCTGCAAAAATTTTGTGAACAGTGAGAACGGACTTCCCTTTTCAGGTGAAAAGGGGGAGAGTAATGGGACAAAAAAGAGAGACAGACCCAGAAGACAGCGTGAACCGTGCAGAAATCCAGAAACTACCCTAAGGAAATGAAGGATGCCGAAGGAGCACACTAGGATATCGCTGACAGGGAAAAGGGACCAAGCAGCCAGGAGACCAGGTGCGGCATCACGGAAGAGATGGGAGAGAACCCCAGGGAAGCCAACACCACGAGGAACCCATGGAAACCTGGTGCGAGGACTGGTAGACATTGCCAGAGGATGTGCAAAGGCCAGCCACAACTGAAGAGAGTTGTGGCACTGTCCTCTACTGGCTTGTGATGCTAGTAATTGTGTTTTACCAATGACTTTGTGTTTCACCACTGTGCATATTAGTTGCTCAATGTTCACCAGTAGCACATAATGGGGGTCATTACGACCCTGGCGGACGGCGGAGAAGCGGCGGTAAGACCGCCAACAGGCTGGCGGTCACATTTTTGCAATTATACTGCCATGGTCATCCGCCGCTTCTTTGTTCCGCCCGCCAGGGCGGAGACGACCGCTGGGCTGGAGACCTGGGTCGTCACTATACCGCCGGCGGTATTTGGACCCGGCTGACCGCCATGGATTTCATGCGGTTTGGAACCACCATGAAATCCATGGCGGTAAGCACTATCAGTGCCAGGGAATCCCTTCCCTGGCACTGATAGGGGTCTCCCCCACCCCACCCCGACTCCCTCCCCTACACCCCACATCACCCCTGCCACCCCCCAAAGGTGGCAGGACCCCCTCCCCACCCCGACCCCCAACATCACATCACTCATTCACACACGACACGCACGCAGGCACCACCAATACACATACACGCACACACACCGACATACATGCCAACATCCACACACACAGTCAGACAAGCACACCCACATTCAAACATACACGCACACATCCATACAGACATACCTACAGACATACATGCACTCATTCCCAAACACACAATACCCCTGCAAGCATACACGCACTCACACACCCCCTCTACATACACACACGCACACCCCCATGCACGCACACAACACCCTCCACCCCCCTCCCCTAACGGACGATCGACTTACCTGGTCCGTCGATCCTCCGGGAGGGGACGGGATCCATGGGGGCTGCTCCGCCGACACCACACCGTCAACAGAACACCGCCACGCCGAATCACAGGACGTGAATCGGTGTGCTGTGTTCTGTTGACGTGGCGGTGGAAGTGGAGCAACCTCCACTTCCCCGCCGACTGCCAGTATGGCTGTTGGTGGCTCTCCGTCCGAAAAAGGACGGAGAGCTGCCAACAGTCATAATCCGCTGAGCAGAAAACCGCCACCACTGGCGGTCTTCAGCACGGCGGTCCCTCGGCGGTCTTGACAAAAGACCACCGAGGTCAAAATGCCCCCCTATATGTTTTGTTCAGTTTAGCTGCCTATTGGCTTTAACATGGAGTTAGTCATTACATTCTGTATTCAGCTTAGCCGCCTATTGGCTTTGACATGGCATTAGCCATTACATTTTGTATTTAGTTCAGCTGCCTATCGGCTTTGACATGGCATTAGCCATTACATTTAGTATTCAGTTCAGCTGCCTATTGGCTTTGACATGACATTTGATATTTAGGTTAGCTGCCTATTGGCTTTGACATGATATTAGACATTACATTTGATATTTAGGTTAGCTGGCTATTGGCTTTAACATAGGGTTAGACATTGCAGTTGAGACATTACAGATGTCTGTGTTTTTCCAAGCCGTGTTTTTCCACAAGATGGACCAAGCTGTTTTCTTCACACCAGACCTTAGCTGATAAGAGCACGTAGATTTTGTGTTTACCTCGCAATCCAGCCTGAGAGCTAGTGAGCTCAGGAGAATTGGCCGCTCTCCAAGGTTCTTTGGCTCTCACACTGAGTTTGCTTTTAAGGATGACTCTGGGCTACAGTGAGTTAGATTTGAATCTGCTTGACTTCAGACTGGAACTAGACGTCAGTTGCCAGTCTCCCGTTTGGGTAGAAAATCTCTTTCTCGCAGTTGACCGGAGTCATCAACTTGCAGACCCCAGAAATATGAAGCTTAGTATAGGCCCTACCGCCTTGCCCATGTGGTGATGAATTTTGACTTTTATGCTTTGAAGTTATGTTATAAATGTCTTCACCTATATTTGCTGTGTACATTGCAACTGAGAAGTACTTTGATATATTTTGCTTTCATTGCTGCGACTACTTTTTTGAACGTGTGCTTCCAATCTACTAATTTCGTCTCTCAGGAACTTGTGGGTGGGGAATTAACAACAATAAATGTCTTCTTTACACTCAGAAGTGCATTCCAGAGAGGTTATGTAAGCTCAGATATGAGATAAGTGAGAAAGCAGAACATGGCTCCACTGGCTCTTGTATGTTTTGGACACAGGGATAAAGGATTTTGGGCACTTTCAATTGTGTAGAATGGTACAATAAGGGATACTGCAAGCACATTCCCTATTTTCTCACACCTTTCATTTTTCTGAGTGATGACTTCTGTGCCAGTGGCCATTCCCAACATAGTATTTTTTAAATGTCTCCCTCTTTCATGTGACCAGCCCAACATGCTTATAATTTTGCTGTTAATGTAAAGTTGGTTTAATGGGCCAGTTTGGAAGGCGACTTAAGCAGCAGTTTGAATTATATTTTTGATTACGAGCAGGGGTGCCTTGGAGTTAGTGGGGTTGGGAGGAATGTTAGGGTGAGGATGGTAGAACCTATGTCCAGACCGGGATATAGACTCCCCGTTCAACTTATCAGTTATCTCAGGGTGTGTACCTTCGATCTGGAAAACAGCCCAGGTGATTCTGATCCAAAAAAGCCCAACTTGTCTCTCTGAATTTAACTACCGACCAATCTCACTGCTTCCCTTATTAGGCAAGGTGTTAGAGGTCCTAGTCATTCAGCACCTTATATTATTACATTGAATCTAATAAGATCTTGGACCCATCACAATCTCGGATTAGGCCTTTTCACAGCAAAGAGACAGCGATGATTGCAGCCTTGACAATATTAGATGTGTGCTTGATGCCAATCTGCCTTCTATGCTTGTGCAGTTAGATCTATATGCAGTGTTCAACACTGTGTCACACACTATACTGCTACAAAGGCTCCAAGACATTGGCATTCAAGACTAGGCCTTAAAATGGTTTAAGGACTTTCTCTCTACCAGATCCCAAATTGTCCTGCTGGGCTCATTCAGATCCTGCACCATAACGCTAGACAAGGGTGTTTCTCAGGGCTCCTGTCTAAGCACTACACTCTTTAACATCTATGTTGCCACTTTGGCAAAAAAACATCAAAGCTTTTGGGGTTGAAGTATTCTCCTATGCAGATGACACACACTTAGTGATCACTTTTGATGGCAACTTGACCAAGGCAAAAGAGCTTTTCTCTGCAGGGATGAAAACAGTGTCTGACTAGATGACTGCAAATTATCTCCAGTTGAACACAGATACAACTGAGTTACTGCTCTTTGTTAAGGCCCAGCTGGCCTGGGATTCTGACTGGTGGCCTCCCGAATTAGGCACTGCCCCTATTCACAAACCAACTGGAAAAAACCTGGGAGTCTGCCTCGACTCTACGCTTTCAATGAAAGAGCAGTTTACGTCTATATTGGGCACCTGCTTTCATTTGTTGAGTAACGTCTTCACCTTCCTCCCAGATCCAGCAACAAAAACTTTTGTGAATGCTTTAATAATCAGCAGATTATACTACGGAAGTGCGCTTTTGGCCTCTACAAATGAGTTGCTGCTAGCAAAACTCCAAGTGATTCCGAACACTGCTGCTTGTGTTATCAACAATCTAGCTCCCTGGATTTGGCCTCACCTCTGTTACTCTCTCTCCACTGGTTGCCGGTCTGGAAGAGGATAATGTTCAAAATTTGCTGCCTAACACACAAAGCCTTAATTGGGAAAGGAACCACCTACCTGACGACCAAGCTTACATTATACCCCCCTGCTAGATCTCTAAGATCAAGTGATAAAATGCCACTGATGGTCCCAGGAATGAAAATGACTTGAGTAGGAGGCAGATTCTATTCCTATCATGCCCCCACTGTACTGAAATAGGTTACCTCTATGCACATGAATGTGCATGGGACACTCCAAGATTCGGAAGCTACTTAAGACAGCCTTGTTCAATGATCTATAATCACATTTTGAGCTTGAGCAAGAGCGTGTCTGTCCTTAACTGCCCTTCTTTTATTTTTGCACCACCTTGCCTGGGATCTTTGGCTTCGCCCTAAAATACCCCATTCAGGGATGATTTGAACGCTCTACAAGTTCTCTAACAAGTAACAAGTTTTGGAAACAAACACCAGTAGGTCCCATAGAGCTTAGCCATGATCCCTATGTGGAAAGGTCATGGTAGCCAAGGGATTGTTAGGCTGTTGATCTGGTAGTCTCTGATGGATAGGAGAGGTGGGGCCAGGAATGTACAATGGATGGATGTGCTATGTCGTGTCAGGAGACTGAAAAAATGAAATAAGTTGGGAGAGTTATAAGAATCTGGGATCAGAGTTGGGAAAGTTGAGGAACTAGTTGGAAGACATGATAGTTGGGAGATTAATGGGAAAGTGTCACGATTTACAGACGGCGCGGTCCCTTACTGGCCCTCCACGACGACCTTCCTGCTGTTGTGCATGCCTGCTACCTTCTTTCATGCAGCAGGCCGTGCCCTCCACGCCACCCCTGTGGCAAATCCCATCTGCTTGGGGGGAGTGCTAAATGGTGGCTACAATGTCCCCATTTCCAGTATGGGCCTACACTTTCAAATGGAACTTCAATTCCCAGCAGCCTTCGCTGGCGGCCATGTTGAGGTGTGGCTGATCTATAAATGCTAGCCACACCCAGGTTCCAGCGCTTACTATTCTGGAACCTCCCTGTGGGTAAGACCTTTCTTGTTTCCTTCTGCTGTTCCTGGGATCTGGGCAGGAGATTCCCTTTGAGCGAGTGGACGGACTTGCGTTCGGTGAGTTTGTTCCGTCAGGGCCTCCCCCCGCCGACCTTTGCTATTCATTCTGAAAATCAATGCATTGTTTCCGATCCTCCCTTGATTCTCGGAGGCTGAGAGGCTTTGGCTGTTGCTACTGTTACTGGAGTTGTTTGGATTTCTCCAGCGTACATCCTTTTCTGAAACTTGACACAGTATTGAGATTTATGATGCTAGGAGAAACAAACTCATGCATTGCTGAAATGTTATTCATGTGTTACTAGGGAATACGATACCGTTATTATTTCCGAGTGAAACTTTTTATTTTACGCATATTGTGTAGATTGTGAATTGTTCTAAATCCGCGAAGGATTGTACTGTTCCTTCTTGAGCCCCTGGCATACGCTCACATGAAGGTTTTCAATGGTGGTAAATCACAGCGGTTGTTTGGCCTGGAGTTCTATATGCTGATGTTAAGCTGCTTTGGGGGACTTTTGTTTCTACTGCCAGTTAATGAATCACATCTTACGAGCAAGAGTTTTTTCATTGCATGACGTGTTTGACATGTGATTATTTATTGCTTATAACTAACATTTTCCTTTCCAGATCTCCCTCCTGGCTGTTCCTTTCCTGCTTTCCCTTCCCCCCGCCTGGCCTCTCCAATCTTCAGCGCCATAAAGGCATCTGAGTTGGTGCTTCCTGGAGGTGGGCCCCTTGATTAGTGACACGCAGATCCCGAGGACTTGGGCTCGGACAGAATAGTAAGCCCAGGATTGTTTACATTCCTCTTGGTCTGCGCGAGAGCTGGTAAAGATGGCCACCTTGGATAGTGTCATGCAAGCTCTTACACAACTATAAAAAGAGTTACAGAAATCCAGAAACGCTACGGCGGCTTTAGTCACAAAGGTGACGCAACTACAAGCTAATGGCACAGGAGTCACACCCCAAGGAGTCACACCCCAACCACGTCTACCCTCTTTTCCCAACAACATTTCCGAGAATGCCCCTACGCAAATTCCCCTTGCAGCTCCCGAGAGGTTTTCAGTAGACCCCACCAAGGTACAGATTTTCCTTACTCAGGTGGAGTTGCACTTCACATGCCGTCCAGCCGCTTTTCCGGATCTACAATCCAGGATCGCCTTTCTTATCTGGTATCTGACTGGCGATGCTGCTACTTGGGCAGTCCCTTTAGTATGTCAGGACAGCCGGTTGCTGTACAACTGGCGCCTGTTTGTAGAAGAGTTCAAAAAAGTCTTTGATCGACGTGCTGTCACCATGTCAGCTGATAGAGAACTTTTAGAGTTACGACAAGGCAACAAATACCTCATCCCTTATTTGTCTCACTTTAATCGATTAGTGGTAGAAACATCCTGGCCCGAGGAGAAAAGATCTGCACTCTTCTATCAGTGGCTCAAAGGAGAATTGAAGGACATTCTGGCACAAATTGATCCCCAACCCAAAACCTGTACAGACTTAATAAATCTAACATGGCGACTGGATCACAGACTTATTGAAAGAAAAGGAGACAAAAAACGCCCTGAGCGGGGAAATTGGCGCCCGGATAAATATCGGATCCCCTTACCTTCTGCTTCCTCAGAAACCACTGGCGAACCTATGGAGATAGGAACCCTTCGACAACCTCTTACCAAAGAAGAAAAGGATCTGGGACGTCGTAAGGGTCAATGCTTATACTATGGAAAAAAGGGACATTTTGTGAGGGACTGTCTAGCAAAACCTAAAAACAAAATGGACTCTACTACCACTCCAAAGAAACAAATAGCCATGCTTGAGAACCCTGAGGAAAACTAGAAAGCCCAAGAAACGAGGAAGGGGACCTCTTGGGTAAACTAATAATCCCTTCACTACATTCTAGCACAGTTCAACACTTTAGACACCTTCAACTTTCCATGCGACTTATGATCTTAGGGAAATGGCAAACTGTCCAAGCATTAATAGATTCAGGTGCAACTGGGAACTTGGTAGACTCACAAACTGTCAGAAAACTACAACTCACATGTGTCAAAAAAAGGTTACCAGAAATTGTGCAAGCAGTGGATGGTAGTGAGTTATCCGGAGGTCTAGTCACCATGCGCACCTCAAAAACTCACATGACATGACAGGATGTCGACGGTCATGAACATCAAGAGAGACTCCTCTTTGATATCATCCAGGCACCCCAATACGGCTTTATATTGGGCATGCCTTGGTTGATGTTGCATAACCCACACATAGACTGGCAAAAACAAACCTTGAAATTTTCCTAACCATATTGTCAAAAGAACTGATTACACTCTGAAAAGGAGACGCCCCAACAACATGTAGCTACTGCAGCAGAAAAAGCAACCACTTTGTCCAAGATATATGCTGAATATGCCAACGTCTTCAGTGAACAAGCAGCAAGTACTTTGCCCCCTCATAAACCGTACGACTGTCAAATAGACCTCCTACCTAGTGCTAATAAACCTAACTGCAGAATGTATGCTCTATGTGAAAAAAATAACTTGTATCTGCATGAGTACCTTGATCAATGTTTGGCAAAGGACTTAATTCATCCATCACGCGCCCCAGCTGCTTCTCCATTGTTCTTTGTACCTAAGGCGAACGGTGAGTTAAGACCTTATATTGACTACAGAGCAATGAATTAAATCACCGTCAAAAACAAATACCCATTACCACTAATCCCAGTCCTGCTAGACCAAGTCAAAAATGCAGTTATATACACCAAGCTTGACCTTTGCGGAGCCTATCATTTAGTCCGCATACGTGGCGGAGACGAATGGAAAACAGCCTTTAAAACCCGTTATAGGTTATTTGCGTACCAGGTAATGCCCTTCAGACTGTGCAATGCCCCCGCTGCCTTTCAGTACTTTCTTAATGATGTGCTAAGGGAATATCTCGATATCTTCGTGATTGTCTACATTGATGACATCCTGATTTATTCCAATTTGGAAGAGCTCCACGAAGAACATGTAAAAAGAGTTTTACACACCTTGCAAACTCATCGTTTATACTGCAAACTTAGCAAATGCGAGTTCCACATTAGAACAGTGGCATTCCTAGGAGTTACTCTAACCCCCAATGGAATGCAGATCACCGAACGAAAGATCCAAGCAGTGATCGACTGGCTCACTCCTAAGTTGGTCCGAGATGTCCAATGCTTCCTGGGCTTCGCAAATTTTTATCAGCATTTTATTGATCACTTCTCTCAAAAGGTAGCACCAATCACTAGGTTATTGCGTAAAAACACTCCCTTCTGCTGGTCTACAGAAACCGAGGAAGCATTTATCTTGCTAAAAAGGGCCTTCACTACCGCACCTATTTTGGCCCACCCAAGAGTCACAGAACCTTTCATAATGGAAGCAGATGCTTCGGATGTGGCAGTAGGAGCGATATTGTCTCAACGTCACCCTCGCACCGAACAACTACATCCAGTCGCCTATATGTCAAGAAAATTAAACACCGCTGAGCAAAATTACACCATCGCTGAGAAACAACTATTAGCAATTCAAGATGCCTTTAAGGAGTGTTTCTACTGCCAGTTAATGAATCACATATTACGAGCAAGAGTTTTTTCATTGCATGACGTGTTTGACATGTGATTATTTATTACTGCTGTTTCTTATAACTAACATTTTCCTTTTCAGAACTCCCTCCTGGTGGTTCCTTTCCTACTTTCCCTTCCCCCTGCCTGGCCTCTCCAATCTTCAGCGCCATAAAGGCATCTGAGTTGGTGCTGCCTGGTGGTGGGCCCCTTGATTAGCGACACGCAGATCCCAAGGAATTGGGCCCTGACAGAAAGGTTTGGGAGAGTAAAAGGGATGGAATTGAGAACATTAAAAGTGTGGGCTAATATCAAGAGGGCAAGAGATGGGAAAGTCCAAAGATTGGGGTTTGGTGAGAGTGATGAAACAGGGACAGAGAAGGAAGTTATTGTGAGAGTGAGAGTGGAAATTAGGGGTAGAGGTGAGGTGTTTGTGAGAGCATGAAGCATGGTTTTCTGGAGCGAGGAGATGTGAGTTTGGATGACAGAAGAGTTGATAGGTGAGGTTGGGTGTTGGGGAGCGTACGGTGTGAAAGTTTGTGGTTTGGGGGAATAGGGCTGGGGGAAGAAATTGATCACAGAAAGAGATGACTACAGAGAGAAGTCTATCAGATCACAAAACTTGACACTTTTATACCCAGTGGCCTGAATGATCATCTAGAATTGAGTTGTTTTTTTATAATTTCATGTAAAGTATGTTCACTTACATGTTGATTGACATTGGAGGCCGTTACATTTGTCAAGTACTGAGATGTTTTGTGGATATCCAAGTATCTTATCTAAAAGGACCATCTGGAACAGAGTAGGAATTCAAAATTTCATACTTACCCTTGTTTTACTTTTCGAGGTGTTTACCTATGATATAGAGTGGTGACATTTTTTCTATAGGTTTAATGATCAATATAGTTTCAAAGAGCACATTTATGCATTCAAATTATAGTTTATTTGTTATGACTATGTGAATTAAGATATATTTTGCATTCATTTTTATGAGGTTTGGCAACCTTCATTTAGGGCACTTTGAATTTGCTTACAGTATGTAAAAGGTGCTATTCTTGTATACGATTTTCTTCAAATGATTTATATAAGATTTTCACATGGTTTTTTACATAGTTTGCTTTTCCATGGTCAAATTTGATTGTTTAGAAATAATTTAATCTGTCAACTATCACACATTTGTCATGACCTCAGAAAGTTGTATGGACTGTGATTTGAAGTGTTTCGTCATTCATTTTCTGTATTAGATAGGTACAAACTGATTCACCACACCAATATGGCGCCAAAACTCTCACTCGTAATCTAGTTTCATTTTAGTCCTATTTTTACTTTGTCACCCTACGGACTATAACTGTTTAACATCATGGCGGCAGCTTCAGATGCGGTCGGATAGATGCATGAGAATGGACCACTTTTATGATGAGTGCACCCTTAACATTTCACCTAAAAAAAACATATGTACTGTTTATTTTATGATATCTAATGCATGATGGCGATATGTATGCATGTTGACTAAACACGATGATATGCTTGCCATGATACTCACCATTAGTGTACCATAACTTACCACAAACAAGCATGTTTATAATGCATTATGGCAAAAGGCAAAATAATGATGAATTTATTGCTGCGTTACACACTATTGGGGTACCATAGTTTATCACAACCCAGCATGCTTTGACATGTCGTGCATCATGGCTGCTTGCAAAAGTCCGGTATTGGATATTTTCCTGCCACTTTTTCACCATTGGTACTTACGACCAATATTTCATAGAGACATTGTTTGTGTATACTTTTACTCGCAATGTCTTAGGGACTCTACCTTTATTGAAGATTTGAATTGTTTACTTTTTTTTAGAAAAAAGCTTCCCCTGAAAAAGGGCTGTGGCCCGAAATGCATTGGGATCTCAAGTGTTAATTTGTTCATTGGAGATATTTTTGTCGACTAAGAATGGAGCTTGACACAGGAAATAAAAAAAGTAAGAAAACAATCATCTTTGGTGGAAGTTTCTGAACATTATTTAGACAATGGGATCAATAGATACCTCAGTTTGAGGAGATATAGTAGTGCGTAGAAGGGTATGCTGTTCCCATGTGGTAACAGTGCTTCTTATATACTTTGGTTTACAGACACAGACCTCTGCAGTGCATTAACTAATAAATGTTCATAATGTGTGATAGTGCATTTCCCATTGATCAACTTAGTTGACATTTATTTTCCATTTAGGTTGTGTCTTATTTTATGAGTAGTTACCTGAAGGTGAAAGACTGAAAACAAGTTGAACAATATTTTGGGCTTCTTAGCAACACCTTTGACTCCGCACCTCATGTTCACTTCCCCCACCCCCATTGCGTACTGCATCACAGGTACCATACTTTCAATGCAATTCAACCACAAACAGGGACTCTCCATTACCTGTGGGGTGGGCTGATTACGAGGAGTGTAGTGTGCTCCTCTGGACAGGTGATGGGGTGGGAGGAGACCCAGCCTTCCCCAGGTCACAGACTCTGGACTAGGGTTATGAATGTGGCAGGGTGCGTACTTGTACTAACCCTTGCTGGTTTGGGAAGAGGCCAGACCTCAAGGGACCCGTCAGTGTCCATGAAAGGCCTGTGCCATCTTGGGTGAGTACTGTGTGCTTATACAGTGGTGCTACAGAATATTCATGGTGACAACAGTTTCAGTTGTCTCTGAGTCTGAAATTATCAGGTCCAGAGTTTCAGACTCAGGATTACCAAATGTGGAATTTGCACACCCGGTACTTCGTTACCGAGATACTGGGCCACTCATGATGGTGACTGGTAATATTCCACCCAGAGGTATCGCTCCAGGTGGAATGTGGCACAAGGAGTCTGTTTCCTGAAAGATACGTTCCAATAGTTTGAACTCTTAGTGAAATTTTGCTGAAAAGTAAAAATGAACATTGTATTTCAGATTAACAAAATATACCCTTTCAGGAGTTGCCTTAAGACTTTTCATGTTAGCAGTCTATGGAACAGGTGATACACCGATATTGGAGCAGAATAAAACATGGATTGCCTGGCTCTACACTTGACAATTTACCCTCTCCACTATACCCTGCTATACCCTGTCCTCATTCTGGACATCGGACTCACTTTTCAAGCACACTTTTCTCATGACCAACCACGGTCCTGCAAGGGTGTAAACTGATCAACAAATTACATCTGCACAACACGTCCTTTCCCTAACAGAACAATGAAATCTTATGCTCCTTTCATACTGTGATCATTCAAAAGAAAGTCTGAATACATTACACTGAGCAAGAAAATTACTCTGCCTCTCTACTTTTGTATTGTCGTCATTACATAAAGGTCATACAGACCTACTGAATTCAATTGAGCAAATGAGTGTGGTTTCACTGTAAGGACATTTATTAATGATATGTGCTCCAACTTTCTGGCATCTACAAATGCATTCCCATACATAGTGCTTATGGCTTCATTTAGAGCCAAGGGGTTGGTCCACCAGTCTACCACGTTGCAAGAGCAGCACCATATCCTGACTAGTAAGATATCACTGCCTACGGAGCATCCGCTGGTGTGTCAGATGCCCTGTAGGCAGAACAGGTCTGAGTGGGCACCACATTTTTTTTTACCCCACTTGGTGCATGTTTTTCTTTTACTAAAACTCCTAAAGTGGGAGTTTGTTTCAGTAAATCAAAAAAGTAGTGCTACGGATGTGCTGGGACATTTATCATTGTGTGTCAGGTTTTGTTGATTCTAGTGATGGTCATATGCTCTAAATATGGCTGTGCAACTGCCAATTTAACCCACTGTGAACAGGCTGTCAGACCAAGGGTTTCTAATTGCAGAACTATTGAAGGCTCTCAATGAGGTGAGGGAACCACAGTGTATGTTGAGGCTCTAAGTGAAGTGAGAGAACCACTCAAATGCCCCATGTTGGGAACCACTAAGTAAGGCTCTTAGAGCCTGATTTATGGTTTGGTGAATACGTACTCACAAATATTAACGATATCCCTTCTACCTTATTACCAATGCAGTAGGATTAATGTAATGTAATTGTAGTAAGGTGGAATAGATATCCATCATGTTAACAATGGAGTGCCCATCTGCTAAACTCTTAATCAGGATCTTAGTGCCAACCTACTTGTTTTTCAAAGATTAACTCCAATCAACATATAGGTGATCTATAGTGAATTGTAAGACATCCCTGTCCTACTTCCAGCTACTATATCTCTCTTGCATGGGAATACATCTTATCTGCCTCCTTCATGTTTAAAAGCTTGTATTGAATTAATTAAGATACAAGTGTAAGTTACAACAAACAGGATATCCACTATAATAGCTTATATGGCAATACATTAGTAAGAAAGAAAAAACATAACATTGGTAATGCAATACTTTAAACATAGCATATGAAGGCTAAGCTTATTTTATTTTTTAGGAATAAAATTGTAAAAAGGAACTATGGAACAAAGGAAATAAAAAACAAAAAAAGAAAAAGAAAGGGACTATAACATGCTAGAAAAACCAAGTCAGTGCAGCAGTAGGTAACAACTCAAAAGCTGAAATTATGTTGAGGAGGAAAGAGAAGAAGTGACTAAGTAAAGAATAATAGAATAACTAGTGCATGAGTGCAGGAGAGAAGAGGAAGTAGATGTTCAAAGCGGTATAGCATTTTCAAATGTTACTGCAAGTACATGTGAGAAAGTTACACACACAGCGTCCAAATGTGCTGTTATTGGGAGTCAAACGTAATCTCTATTAATTGCAAGGACTTAGGAGTCCACCAATACCCCACCCAGTCAATGGTGATAACAAACCGCAGACTACCATGCTAGAAATGCAAGCCCAAAGCTGTGCAAGGGCTTTACCAAAATATTTAAATTTACTTGGGACCTGAAACTGGAACCCAGTGGAAGACTTTTTTTTAAATTGAGATGGAGCCTCTTTCCTAAGTGGAATGCAGTATTTTGCACGTTTTGAGCTGCTGTAACTGTAATTGTAAAGACACAACTGAGACACCCAATTACATTGCGAACAACACAAAATGTGACTGTGATCACGGTCATCCCCAAGGAAAAAGAGAAGACTAATCTACTTCAAAGGATTGATAAATGCATCAGTTATACTGACGAAAAAGCCTCACCCACATCTTGATGCATGGGTCATCATCAGCTTCCTCACCCCACCCTGGTAAGATAATACTGCTAGAGCGGACTCAACATCAGAGCAAGGGAGTTCTTTATACTGACCACTGGATAAAGGTGTGATCTAGACAAAAACTGAAAATACCCTGAGGTGAACCTAGGGAACTCCCTTTAGTAGTAGGTACCTGCTGTGTTGCTTAACAATATAAGTGGATGATAACTTGGTATAAGCACCAGTTCAACCCACTCAGGTCAACATGTTTCTGCCCTGGTCAGTCCCAAAGAGAATGGTCAGGGGCATTTGTCAGGGCTTCAAGAATCCCTATCTCTCAAGTTGTCTATGATATACACACATAGGTTGGGAAAGGAATTCCTACCTCCAAATTAATGCAAGACCTATGAAATAATTTAAATAATTCCACGAAAGCATAACTTTTGATTAAATTGTAAAACCATGCAGAATGCACTTGTAGCAGCACACAGTGATTATAGGGTTATGACACAGCACTGCAATCGAGAAAATGACCTGCATGCTCGGTGATTGTTGGCCACACACACACAGTCTAAAACTTACCCTAGCGTGTGCTTTTATAGCTTCATGGTCTGGTCAGAGTGTGGTACCCCCTACAGTCACACACTTAACAAGAGATTAATTAAAAGGTAAGTGATTCATTGTTACTTGGAGGGTTTATACAGATACATGGGTAGTCTCTGGAATCAGGAATATCCATCATATAGTATAGGATTTTAGCTCCTATGTTCATCTGAATGTCATGTAGCAATCAGTACTAACATGTAATAAGGAGAGACCAATTAGGATCCACAAGATTCTCGTGCAATGAAATCAAAATCTTTTTTTCCGTCAACTGAGAGTGGGAGAAGTGACTAGGGCATAAACCAGGTTTTGTTCAGTATGAATAATTTTATATCTTGACTGTGTTCAATGGATGAGACAGTAGTTTGATATTGCTTCTCTCAAGTTTTGTAAGAAATTTCTAATGGGATGATTTCTTGGCATGTATCCTGAGATTCGGTTAGGGGCCATTGAGATTGTGGTGTGTCTGCAGTTTCTTATACATTTGCAAGCTTGTTGGAAAGGGCACATAGACTATATTTAATGGTCCCACAGGTCAAGTGTTTTTAACAGAGGTTGTGTCAATGCTTGCCTCAGTACTCTGAGGCCTTTAGATTGGATGTCAGTGGGAAGTTAGAACATTTCTGAAGTATTTATGCTTGAGACTAATCAGGATATGAAGCAGAATCATCAGAAAACAGAGATGAGATACTGGGATCATAAGTTCTCACAAGTTGAAGACAAGCTATGGATTTAGACAAATAAGCAGCAACTTTGAAAGCATCTGAAATATTTGTACTGAAGATGTTTGAACCTCAGGAAGACTGGGCTAAAGAAAGATGATGACGAGAGGGGGAATTTCGAAGTAGTAGGTGGGAGGCAGGTAAAGATTTCCAAGTTGGTGGGAGGTGTTTATATGTGTCAAAAATTTGAAGAAAATGTTGATGATATGGAGCAGCTTGTGAAATTTTCTCTTCATTGCCATAGGTATTAATTTATAGAAAAGCTGATGGAATAACCTGTGATCATCCATATTTTCAGGATTGAGGGTAATAACGTTGCTCGTGATGTCAAATACGCTACATATGTCACAGAAAAGGTGATGGGAGAAATTATTACAAATAGTCTCAAGTCACTGACAATAGCTTTGTGTGGCATTCCACCCATCGTTTTCACCCACTGAGTCACTCTAGACAGAGACCCGCTGTATACAAATCAGATCCTCATGGGAACAGTCCAAAGCAATTTGTTAGGCGAGACCTCCTCCAGATGCAACCCCAGAATAGATTTGG
This sequence comes from Pleurodeles waltl, assembly GCF_031143425.1. Classification (NCBI taxonomy): domain Eukaryota; kingdom Metazoa; phylum Chordata; class Amphibia; order Caudata; family Salamandridae; genus Pleurodeles; species Pleurodeles waltl. The sequence goes on along the minus strand of NC_090440.1, from coordinate 543,128,463 downwards.
TGTCATGGAAAAGAAGTTGAAACTGTTCTTTTAGATTTCAGATTGAAAATTATATTTATCAACAAGTATTCATTCGGGGATGGGGGAATAACGCCTTGTGTATTAAATACCCCATCTCAAGATTATGACACTTGTTCAAGGAGGAACTTTCATTCATTGACTGAGGCAGCCACAAGGCACAGGAGAGGGAATCAATAAGACCCACAGGTTTTTCAAATCTCCAGTACCTCCTGGGATGGATTTCATTTAGTTGGGACATTCTGTCCTATTATGACGCAAGGCTTAACTGTGTAATATAAAGAGTAGATACTTTGTGTTACAAGGGTGACATTGCAGTGTAATATCTTGGAATTTGGAGTGTGAAGAATTTCAACCGTCAGACCTGTGTCTCAGTCTGGCTGGTCCTTAGTTATGTAAATAAATACTTGTTTATACTGCACGTTTGTACAATGTTTCGAAAATCCTTCTAGCTACTGCAGCATGCAACACCGGTCATTAAAAACCCTTTGACTTCGGTCCAGGTCATGTGATTACATTTGTTTGAGAATTTACTGGTTTAAAACAGATAAAGGGTCACCTTTTTATGCATCAATAAATCGCCTGGGTAGTTCCATTTCCATACGGAGGTGGAGAACCAGAAATGGCCGCCAAACTCACCTGTCATCCATGCGGAGAGGTCAGCATGTGGGCTTACAGGGTATACTTAACCAAGGGCTACGGGTCAGGGTTCCCTCACCTATGCACTACCAGAAGCCTGGCACAACCAGCAGGTGAGTACCGTGGATAACCACCTACTTCAGCAGGAAAACCTCTACACCAGGGTTGGATTGGCAGGGCGGGCAATCCAGCAGTGCCCAAGGGTCCAGTGGCAGAGGAGAGCTAGTGGGCTGTTTTTTCCACCTGTGGATAAAGCAGCTCCACTCACCAGGGCTGATTTTTCTAACAAATCGACTGCTGCAGCCTCAGGCACTCTAAACAAGCCACATATTAGGCTGGTTAATTGTTATTTGCAGAATGATAATTGGGCGGCAGGAGGGCGTACATCATGTGGTGCACCCCTTCTGTCCTAGGGCTCAGTAGGTGACTGTGAGCCTTTGAGGGCAGTGCATCTGATGAGCACCAAATTAACCAGTCTTCGGTGTGGGGAGGAGATTTTTGTCCCCCATAGCAGGTCACAACGATGGCATAGAGAAGTCACAGGTGTCTTTCCTCGGATTGAGATTGGAAGTTTCATTCAAATACTGTGCAATGGAATGAGAGAAAACACACGAAGAACTGCGGAAGTTTAAAATAACTTTGCAATTGACAAAAATCTGAATAGAAACAGATAAAGAGAAAGAAACCTGTTTGGCAGAGTTGCTGTAAACTCAATCACCCTCCATCCTGGAGTGAAATGAGAGAGGTGAGAGAAAAGAGAAATGAAATAGAGACAAAAGGAACAAGAAATGGAGAGGAGAGGGGAGGGGAAAGGAAAGATTGAGTAGAGAGAAGGGCTAAATGATAGATTAGTATTTATAGAGAGAGAGTGTGAAGAGTGGGAGACAACATTGAAAAGAAAAGGAGATAGCAAAGGGAGGAAAAGCTTGAACACCGAATGCTGAAACAAAGGGTGGATGGAGAAGAGTATGTCAGATGTTTCCTAGGAAGTGAGAATAAGGAACAAGCGGATAAGTGTCTCATACACACTCCTTAGTTCTCTCACGGTCCAGCAGTCTATGGTTTGATTCAGAAGCTGATGGACACCTAGAGAAAGTGGTGAATCCACAGCAGTACCCACCAATGTAGTTTCCTTCAAAAATGGATAGTATGGTAAAAGAAACACCACCATGGATTTTCCTCTAGTTTTGACACTGCCTCCAGAAATAGGCTCTTGAACTGTCCACTATCAGCCAGCGTAAGGTCCCTCCATGTCCCTGCTCACCTTTGAAAGACTGTAGAACTCAAACTACTCACGAGGACCAAAATTAATTTAATTTCTATGGGGAATGGAGGTCGTCTGAACATGTTGACATTTGCTAAAGCAGGTAGCTACTGACTGCCAATAAACAGAGCACAACAGAATATAGCAATAGGTGTGGGACAGGGCAGACTTGAGTTCAAGGATGGATGAAAATGAGTGTGAGTGACACAAAAAACACAGCAGAAGAATGGGAGACCCTGTAAGAAAGAAAACAGAACTGAAGTATAACTGAAAGTGGAGACGTAAATTGAGAGAATGGAGGGTAAGGACATTGGAGTTAGAAAAAGAATGAAAGAAAGTGTACATGGCAGTCAGAGAAGTGTAGGAGAGTAGCTTTATTGACAGAGAAAGAAAGAAAGAAAGGGAAAGAGATCGGTGAGGGAAATCAAAGAGAAAAAGGGTGAGAGAGACCAGGAAAAATATAAAACGAGAGAGCTGGGGAAGAGTGGAAGGGAGAATAACAAAAGGAGAGAGTAAAATGGATATAATGGGAATGTTAGCAAGGTTGAGGTAGAGAGATCCAGATTGAAAAGTTGGCTTTATAGCTGGAGCGACATAGAGAAACAGAAAATCCATTAGATGCACTGAGTGAGAATGAGAGAGTGGAGATGAAATGAGGGAGTAAAGAATGGACAGAGAGGGGTGAGTGCCAGAAAGAGGAGAGAAAAGAATGTTCAAATGTGTGGCTCAGCAAAGGTGAGCAAGGGTACAGATAATATATAGAAAATTAAATGAAAGTTCCAGTTGGAGTGTTTTCCTGAGAGTGTGCAAGGCTTTGGGTAGCGGACGAACCCCAGGAAGCTGAGGATGAGCTGTAGGCTCAGGGCCTTAATGAAGCAATAGCCCTGCAGCAACTAATCACTCCCAATGCCCACTAGGAGTAAGGATGAGCTGTACCGATCTGGTGGTGATTATGTGCCAAGACGCAAGGGAACTACGTGGAAATATTCACTTTGCAAAATCTCCTGGTGAACATGCCTTTCAGTGAACACAGGGTATCCTGCCGCTTTTGGGTATGAGCGAGCAAGACCTACTGAGCCTGGGGATAAACTGCAGATGAGTTGGAATCCAAAGGCACCTGAGAGTGAGCTGGAGCCTTACAGATCTGAGCCTTAGCAGGATCCATGGGGGACCAAAGTGTGGAAACAAGCTTAAGGGTTCTATTGGTAAGGGGGTTGTTTAGGGACCAACTGATAGGGAGTATGAGCCTCATGTCCTTAGGATGTGCAGAATCCATAGGTCCTTGAGGTGAGCAGAAGCCTACAGACTTGAGGATGAATGTGAACCTTGAGGCCATGTTGGTTAGAAGTGACTGAGAATCCTTAAGGGTGACCAGGAGTTTTAGATCCCAACAGGGAATCCAGAGATCTGGGGGTGAGCAAGAGCTTGGGGATGTAAGAGAGAGCAATGGTTGAGAGCCTGACGGTGAGAGCTTTATTGACCTAGAGGTATGCGCCAGAAAATATGTTGGCGATCTGTAATGGAATAACGGTGTTTCAAGTCTTGGATGATGCTTCTGGTCTTTGAAACTTTAAGAAGCATCCTTTACCACATATTTCTTCTCTAAATCAGCCCCAGATGTTAACCATGCAATGATTCATGAAAGGTTGCGATCTACAAATGTCGCCCACTTCTTTTGGAGTGTCCAGGCCAATTTTATTACAACACCGGAGGCTCATATTATGCAGTCTTTTCTTGCTTTAATTTCTACAGCAGCCAAGTAAGAACTACATTTCCCAAAGAGAAAATAATAAAACTACAAAGTGACGTCATAAAGAGAACAATCAATGGGACGTTGAGTATAACTATAACTATATTGACTGCGAACAACAAGTCCTCTTTTCTTGCTGCTCGCAGTCAAGATAAGCACTTTCATCTTTGTCTGTTTATTTGCTGTTATGATGTATTTATTCTTCAATTACAAGTTCGTTTTCATATAATATTGCTTGGTACCTTTAATTGTTGTTGCGCGCTCTAACACTTGGAGGTTGCAGCGTGTCTCGTAACGGTCATCATTCTGCCCTGGGCTGCTATGCCTTCATTCGTTCCTGAGTGTTTCTCCTCAGGTTTTTCGCCACTCTGCTCGCTCCGGTCCATATTTCTCGACATAGAGTTTTTCCCTCTGGTTACTCTCCCATAGGAGTGGCCTAGTTAGGTACCGCCTTCCCCACTACAGCAGTGGTACTCAGTCTGTTTGGTTTACACGTCTCTCCTCCAAGTCAATCCCCTTTCTATCTTTCTCATCTTTAACCCCTTGTTTGCTGGGAGATATTTAGATTTATTAATTCAGTCACAGTTCTTATTGCAATTTTGTTATTTTTTTTATCTTCTCAGTATGTCTGAGGAAGAAGAATCTCAATTATTTAAACAGAATCTAAAGTCTTTTATTAAGGACTCTGTTCAACAGGCTGTATCTGTTTCTATGCTGGGCATTTCTAATAATTTAGAAGCCACTTTGTCTAAGATGATTTCTGCCAATGACTTGCCCTCTGCCAGGGGCAAGAAACGTGCGGCCACCCTTCCTGGGCCCTCTAAGGGCATTTCTGTTTCATTTTGTTTTCCCACCGAGAGGTTGCTAAGTTGAGGCCCCCTTCCTCCTCCAACATATTATGCAGTTAAGAGACACTGATGATGACGACGACTCTTTTAGTCACACGGATGACTTAGACAGATCTACGGATCTATATATTTATGGGCCCCTGTAGAAAAGGCAAAGGATTTCTCCGCTTGACAGTGGTGTTGTTCACCCTGCGTCTCAGGTTTTAGTGGACCATTTAGGTGAACCTATGTTAGACCCTTCTTTCATGGTACACCCTAATTCTAAAGAATGATTTCCCACTGACCATGTCGCAGACTATGGGCCTCATTACAACCCTGGCGGTCTTTGACCGCCAGGGCTGTTTTGGCGATTGTACCGCCAACATGCTGGCGGTACAATCTGGCGTATTATGACGGCAGCGGTAGCGCCGCGGTCGCACCGCCAGGACCGGCGGTTTCCCGCTATGGTTGTCCCGGTGGTTTTAATCCACCAGAGCAGCGCTGCCCAGGGGATTACGAGTCCCCTTCCCGCCAGCCCGCCAGGCGGGAAGGGGAGTCGCGGGCCCCTGCTTTTCACAGTCTGCACAGCAGACAGTGAAAAGTGCAATGGGTGCAGCTGCACCCGTCGGCACACCCGCAACACCGCCAGCTACATTAGGAGCTGACTCCAATCTTACGGCCAACATCCTTGCTGGGCCGGCGGGGATGTCATAATGCGGCCGGCGGTATTGTGGCTGCATAGGCGGCCGATCTGCGGTAAAACCTTTGTGGGCGGCGGAGAAGGTTGTAATGAGGGCCTATGTTTCCTTTTATTAACATGCTCATGTTTTTCACTACATTCGGAAAGAACCCCAAAAAGGGGGTGGATAGAGCTTGGTCTAATTGCCAAGATTTTTGATTTAGCAGAAGAGGCTAAAATGGAACAATCAACTATAGATCCTGTCGTACTTTTGAATTGGGCCCAACGTGCTATTTGTATACTTGGCAACGCAAATACTCAATTGTCTATCTAAAGAAGAAAAAGTCTCCTACTGAAGATTGACCACAAACTGGTGTCTTTGGCCTCTAAGGAAGAGGGCCCTTTGACTGAAGGATTATTATTCGGAGACTCATTTTTTAAGGATCTAGGCAAATATGTCTCTACCTTTGCCACCTTGGATAAGGCCCAACTTTCTTTAAAAAATATTTTTCTACACAGGTTTTCTCCAGGGCCGGCAAAGGCAGGAGTCTCTTTGGCAGCCGCTCCATCAGGGGTCAATACCCCAACAGAGACTCCTTCAATCAGCAGAGGCAGCCTGATACCTTCTCAGGATACAAGCCTCACTTCTATTCTCGCCCGACAAGAGGATACCGTACCAGAGTCTATTCTAACAAAGGAGAACAATTTTTCGGTAAGTGTTTTCAATTCTGGCCCTCCTCTCGTAGGAGGCAGAGTGGCCTTATTTGTAGATTCATGGTTTCTTCTCACAATAGATCCCTGGGTGATTCAATTTATTCAAGGTTACCTCTTAGAGGTTTATCAACCTCCATTACAATCCTGTTTCCCTCTTCCCCTTGTTTTTTCTCAAGAGCAACATCAACTCCTCCACAGCAAGATCCAGTCTCTCCTCATCAAACGTGCCATAGAACGAGTCAGGTTCGACTCTTCTGGTTTTCTCAATACCATCTTCTTGGTTCAGAAAAAGAACCAAAAGTTGTGACACGTTCTGAACCTAAAGAGCTTCAACAACTTTGTAGTTTATCACCATTTCAAGATGGAGACTATTCTGCATCTCAGGGACATTTTACTGCAAAACGATTGGTTGGACAGATTAGATCTTCAAGATGCTTACCTTACTGTACCAATACATCCTTCTCATAGGAAATATCTCAATGTTCAATGGAGAGGTTCTTTTTATCAGTACAAAGTTCTTCCTTTTGGCCTCTCCTCAGCCACTTGGTGTTTCACCAAGATTCTTAAGCCAGTAGCGGCTTTCCTCCGATCTCACGGAGTACGTTTGATCCTTTATCTAGATGACTTTCTCCTTATGGCACAGGACAGCGATCCTCTTCTTTCTTACTTATATCTTTGTCAAAATCTTCTCCTCAAATTAGGATTTCTCATAAATTTTCAAAAATCTGCCATCGTTCCAACTCAAAAGCTGGAATTTCCAGGTTTTCTCATAGACACTACCAAATCTAATCTTCAACTTCCCCAACACAAGGTCACTCTTATAAAGAAGGAAATTAATCAATCATTATCCCTTCCACACATCTCTGTCAGGACTCTAGCTCGTCTGGTGGGGCTTCTTGCTTCTGCGATTTGGGCAATCTTTCCAGGCCCTCTTCATTATCGCGCTCTCCTACGTTTAAAGATTCAACATTTTCACAAAGGTCTTGCTTATTCCGATCCAGTTTCCCTAGATTCGGAGTCCAGAGAAGAGCTCCTGTGGTGGCTGACCCACTTAGATGCCTGGAACAATCTTCTTTGCTGCCCCAGATCTTGTAATAGAATCCAATGCAAGTCAGACTGGTTGGGGCGCAAGGTGTGATTGAGTTCTCGACAGGAGGCACATGGTCTCAGAGGGAGTCCTTCTTGCACATAAACAGTGTAGAGATGCTTGCAGGTTCCTTTGCCATCTTATCCTTTACAAAAGAAAGAGTAAGCTGCACCATTCTTCTCAGGATGGACAACTTAACTGCTGTTCGATATATCAATCACCTCGGATGCACCAGATCCAAAGTTTTTAGCAACCCTAGTGAAGTATCTTTGGGAATATTGTTTACATCGAAACATCTCAGTCAAAGCAGTTTACCTACCAGGAAGTTTAAATACAGTGGCAAACTGGTATTCCAGACATCTTCAGGACTCCAGCGATTGTCAACTGCATCCTTCAGTGTTCAATCGTCTTACTTCCATCTTTGGCAGCATGTCAATAGATCTTTTTGCCTCTTGCCTCAATTTTCACCTTCTTTCCTTTTTCAGTTGGAGACCGGATCCAAAAGCCCTGGCTACAGACGCTTTCCTTCAAAATTGGCTGCTAACTCTTCTTTGTGCTTTTCCTTATTTCCTTCTCATTCCTCGGGTCCTTGCTCATGCACGCAGGCAGCAATCTTCACTAGTTCTCATAACACCTTTTTGGCAAGCGCAACCTTGGTACCCAATTCTGTTGGAATGGGCAACGAACCGCCCTGTCTGGCTTCCTCATTTCCCCGACTTACTGCTGGATCCTCAGGGTCGGCAACACTAAATGGTTCTGGACAAATCCCTTTTTCTAATTGCTTGGAAGATTTCGGGTCGTCCTGGAGAACCCCAGGAATTTTGGAGGACGCTATCAAGCTCATCCAACAGTCTAGGGTCCCTGGTACCTCGAGAGCCTATAAATCTGCATAGCTCGCTTGGTGCTGCTGGTGGATGGACAGGAATTTAGATCCCTTTTCAGCTGATGTAGTATTGGGGGTAAACTTCCTCACTTCCTTGGCATCGCAGGGTAAAGCTTGCCGCACTATCAATACTTACAGATCAGCAACTTCAGCTGAACATTACAGAGTCAACAGCAGACCGATTCGTGAACATCCGCTGATTTGCCAGCTATTAAAAGGAGTAATATATGTTATCCCTCCATCTCCTAAATATAACAGAATGTGGGATGTTAATTTGGTGTTAACATTTTTCATTGCTTGGCAAGAGAATAAATTTCTTTCTCTTAAACAACTTTTTGCAAAATTAACTATGCCTTTATGTTTGATATCTTTGAAGCGCGTTTCAGATGTTAAAGCATTGATTGTTTCCTCTTTCTTCTTCTCTCCTTTGGGTGTTTCTTTTCAGGTTAGGAGACACACTAAAACTAACAGCTTCTATTCATTATCCGTTTTATCCCTCTCAACCAAAATTGTGTGTTGGAAATTGTCTAAAGAGTTATGTAGCTCGTACTGCAGATTTGAGATCATTGCTGTCTTCCCAATAGCTAATTTCTTTCCAAAAACCACACAAACCTGTTTCCTCCCCTACTTTGGCCCATTGAGTTAAATGGATCATGTCCCTAGCCGGGATTAACATAGACTCATTTGGTGCCCATTCAGCAAGAGGGGCGATGGCCTCTTGGGCTTTCTGGGCTGGAGCTTCTTTGCAGGATATTCTTAAATCTGCAGATTGGTCTAATGAAAACATATTTAGAACTTTTTATTGTAAACCAATTTCACATACTTCTGATTCTGTTGTTTCTAGGCTTTGAACGTGCATAATATGAGCCTCCGGTTGTGTAATAAAATTTAGATTTTCCTAGCCTTGGTCTCTGAAAGGCTAGATCGTTCCTCAATGGATCTTCTCCCTGGAATCGTTCCGCATCTCATCAGTTAAAAGACTGCTTTATGGACCTTTTCGCTATGTTGACTATTTTTTATGCTGTTTTGTTTGTTACTTATACACCTCTTTAGTTCTCGCATCAAGAAAAGAGGACTTGTTGTTCGCAGTCAATATATAGTTATACTCGACGTCCTATTGGTTGTTCTCTTTATGATGTCAGTTTGTACGTTTATCATTTTCTCTTTGGGAAATGTAGTTCTTAGTTGGCTGCTGTTGAAATTAAACCAAGAAAAGACTGCAAAATATTTGCCTCCCTGTCTTGAATAAAATCTAGCCTTTCTGACACCAAGGCTAGGAAAATCTCAATCGTAGGTCCCAATCTGACCCTGCTTCTTTACTTAAAGGAAATGGGGCAGCTGCTTCTCCAAGACACCATTCCTCAGTCTCTCTCCCTTAAACATCTGCTGCTACAGGACTGAAACATCGCATACAGATAGAAAGGAATAGAAAAACAAACTTATGATTGCTGACTGCAACGCAACATCCGTGTTTCCTACTCATGGCAAACTGACCCGGAAATACTAGGAGAAGGGGTGGCCGTCAATGTGTCCCCAACCCTTAAAAAGTAATGGCTGGGACAAAGACAAGGGGAGAAGTGTTACTGCTGTGGAGGGGAAATGAGTTCACATATGAATAGCGACCTCGCCGCCAGTACAGTTTTCTGTTTCACTGACTAAATGATTACAGTCGTCAAAGTTAATTGGGCCAGAAAAGTGGACCTTTAAGGTGCGCCTCATTGTAACAATCTTGAGTCCATTTGTTTGCTTTTTAGTACTGTGCAAATGCTGAGAGAAAAGAAGTTGAACTTGAAACTCCAAACACGAATGTGCTTTGTGCCTTGGCCAAATGGAGCAATTTACTGTTCCATGTGCCTCGGACCTGCAAGCTCTCATCCCCGGGCGGTAAAGGAGGCGCACAGTGCCTGTACAGGGATCTTTCACCCTCATTACAGTCTACCTCCCCTGAATGATTAGTTTGCCACCTGAAAAAACATGGCCTGGATTGACCACTAATAGTACAGAACCAAGGCATGCAAAAAACATCAACTTCTTTTCTATTATTGTCATATTTTTATTAATATTTATATATTTTTTTTAAATACAAGAATGCTTAAAATAAGCATTAATTCTTTTAAATGTACAAGAAAAAGATATATAAAACATAGCCTTAAGCTATCCTGTTCTGTACCTATTTCTTTAAGAATTGCAGCTGTATTTCTTCTGTTCTCAAGTGCAAAATAAAAACATTTCTAGCTTATGCGTCAAGAATTTTCAATTCTATTAAGGACACAGCTGCGAGGATTATGCTATCTCTTTCTTTACTGTTCAAAAATAGCAGCTAATCAAGTAACCATAAACAAAAAACTACACATCCCATGATGCCAATAACCTAGTATCACATGCTTCAATCACTAAGTATGACCTCTGTCCATAATATGCATGACCCCCGTCACATCCTCTCTCTTTGTCCAAACAGATAACCTTGAAACTTCTGATACAAAATGTCCTTCTAAGATGTAGAATCAAGACTCCTCCAAGTCCATCCAAACATGAAAGGACTTCACTGGAACTGGAAGTCGTGACAAACCTCCTAAGAACTGAAGCAGAAGAACGGCTTCCACGATGTCCACCCGAACAGACAATCAGGCATTCTTCTGATCCGAACCTAAATGAACAATAATAAAAGGTAATACCTCATAATGCTGACATCTGTGGTCTTCATCTGTGTCCCTCTTCTGTGTTTCTTCTTCTGTGTTCTTCATCTGTGTACTTCATCTGTGTTTCTTCTTTCTCCTCTGCACCGCGACCTGCGTGTGCTTTCTTCTTTCTTCATCTGTGTTTCTTCTTTCTTCCCTGCACCCCGTCCTGCGTGTTCTCTCTTCTTCTTTGTCCTTCTTCTGTGTTCTTCATCTATGTACTTCGTATCCTCTGCTTCTCAGGTCTCTCCTCTTCTGCCTGACTCCTCTTCCTTGACTCTTCTTTACCCTTCTTCTTGGCTCTTCTCTCTTCTGTTCTTCTGTTCTTGACTCCTCTCTCCTCCTCTTCTTTACCCTTCTTCTTGGCTCTTCTCTCTTCTGTTCTTCTGTTCTTGACTCTTCTCTCTTCTGTTCTTCTGTTCTTGACTCTTTTCTCTTCTGTTCTTCTGTTCCTGACTCTTCTCTCTGTTCTTCCTTACTCCCCTCCACCTCTGTAACCCCCCTCCCCTATCTTTTCTCCCCTCCCCTCTACCTGACCCCCCCACCCTCCGCTTTCCCGCCGCCACCTCCTGCACGGCCCCGCCCCCCTGCTCCCATTCATCGCCCCCCCTCCTACCCCCTACCCCCAGCTGACCCCTCCTCCCCCTCCTCCCTCTTATGGCGGCCGCTGCGCGACAGAGTTAGCGACCCTTGACCCGAGGGTAGGTCGCTCCCCCTGCCGCTGCAGCTCCACCAGCCCAGGCTCCTGAAACCTCCCAACAAGTCCTGCTAAAAAACAGTAAGTACTCCCCCCGCCCAGCCCCTCGCCCAGCCCCACGCTACTCACCTCCTCTCCTGTACCTCTGTCTTCTGCCTTCCGCTCTCCCCTCCTACCTCTCTCCGCACCTCCGCTGTCCTTCTTCCCTTCGCTCTCTGCTCCTCTTCTGCAGCCCTCTTGCTGCGTGTTCTGCTCTTCCTCGGCCCCGCTCCTCTTCCTCACCGCGTTCTCTTCCTGCTTCTTTCTTCATCTGTGGTCTTCATCTGTGTCCCTCTTCTGTGTTTCTTCATCTGTGTTCTTCATCTGTGTACTTCATCTGTGTTTCTTCTTTCTCCTCTGCACCACGACCTGCGCGTGCTTTCTTCTTTCTTCATCTGTGTTTCTTCTTTCTTCCCTGCACCCCGTCCTGCGTGTTCTCTCTTCTTCTTTGTCCTTCTTCTGTGTTCTTCATCTGTGTACTTCGTATCCTCTGCTTCTCAGGTCTCTCCTCTTCTGCCTGACTCCTCTTCCTTGACTCTTCTCTCCTCCTCTTCTTTACCCTTCTTCTTGGCTCTTCTCTCTTCTGTTCTTCTGTTCTTGACTCCTCTCTCCTCCTCTTCTTTACCCTTCTTATTGGCTCTTCTCTCTTCTGTTCTTGACTCTTCTCTCTTCTGTTCTTCTGTTCTTGACTCTTCTCTCTTCTGTTCTTCTGTTCCTGACTCTTCTCTCTGTTCTTCCTTACTCCCCCCCACCTCTGTAACCCCCTCCCCTATCTTTTCTCCCCTCCCCTCTACCTGACCCCCCCACCCTCCGCTTTCCCGCCGCCACCTCCTGCTCAGCGCTGCCCCCCCTGCTCCCATTCGTCGCCCCCCTCCCGCCCCCAGCTGACCCCTCCTCCCCCCCTCCTCCCTCTTATGGTGGCCGCTGCGCGGGCGCGCCAAAGGCAAGCCCGTCTGCGCCTGGACCACACCCAGCGCCACGACCCCTGGTCCCCAGCACTCCCAAACCCCGCAGCACCGCTACTACCCCATCACCCTCCACGCCCTCAACCCGGGCGCTCCAGCACCTGCTTCCAAGCCAACCCGAAACGTACCCACGGACCCTTCGCATGTCACACCTGCAAACTCACCTTCCACCGCGAAACCACCAGGCCCGCCAGCCCACGCGCCAACAACCACCTCAAATGCATCCTGATCAACGCACGCTCCGTCCACAAGCACGCCGTTGAACTATGGGACCTCCTGGACTCCACAGCACCGGACGTCGCCTTCATCACTGAGACCTGGATGAACGCCTCCTCGGCCCCCAACATCGCCATAGCCATCCCCGACGGCTACAAGATCTCCGGGAGAGACCGCACCAACCAAGTAGGGGGAGGAATCGCCATCGTCTTCAAGGACTCCATCAACGTCACCACCTCCACCGAAGACACCCCCCTCGCCGCCGAACACCTGCACTTCCAGATCCACACTGACCCCAGGACCACCCTCAGAGGAACTCTCATCTACAGACCCCCTGGACCACGCGCCCTCTTCAGCGACTCTATCACTGACTTCATCTCCCTGCACGCCCTTGCCTCGCCGGACTACATCCTCCTCGGTGACCTCAACTTCCACCTGGAACAGAACAACGACCCCAACACCACCGCCCTGCTCGACAACCTCGCCAACCTCGGTCTCAAGCAACTGGTGAACACCCCACCCACATCGCCGGACACACGCTCAACCCCATCTTCTCCGCCAGCAACCACGTATCCTTCAGCCACTCCTCAGCTATACACTGGACCGACCACAGATGTCTCCACTTCACCTTCCGACGCGAGACTCGCCACTTCCGCACGCAACCCATCCCACGCCGACATTGGAACAAAATCCCCGCGGAACAGCTTCTCTCCACTCTCAGCGACAACCAACCCACCTTCTCCACCGACCCCAACGACGCAGCCCTCAGCCTCACGCATTGGATCACCAACTGCGCAGACAACCTCGCTCCCCTCAGACGCCTCCCAAGACAGACCAACACCAAAAAACCTCTCTGGTTCACTGACACCCTCAAGGAATCTAAAAAAACCTGCCGTACCCTCGAGAAAGCCTGGCGCAAGGACCACACCGCAGATAACATGACTGCCCTCAAGAAAGCTACCTGCGAACACCACCAACTGATCCGCGCCACCAAAAGAAATTCCTTCACAGACAGACTGGACAAGAACACTCACAACAGCAAAGAACTCTTCAACATTGTCAAAGAGCTCTCCAACCCTAACGCCAACACCATCAAGCCCTCACAAGACCTCTGCAACTCCCTCGCCACCTTCTTCCATCGTAAGATCACCGACCTACACGACAGCTTCGGACACCAGATCCAGCCAACCACCACAGAACCTACAACCCCAGCCATCACCCTCAACGCCTGGACTCACATCAACACGGAAGAGACCAAAGCCACCATAAACTCCATCCACTCCGGTGCCCCCTCGGACCCCTGCCCACACTTCATCTTCAACAAAGCCAACAACATCATTGCCCCGCATCTCCAGACAATAATCAACAGCTCGTTTGCTTCTGCCACCTTCCCCGAGAGCTGGAAATACGCAGAAGTCAACGCCCTACTGAAGAAACCTACGGCGGACCCCAGCGACCTGAAGAACTTCCGCCCCATCTCGCTCCTCCCCTTCCCTGCCAAAGTCATAGAGAAGACCGTCAACAAGGAACTTACCAACTTCCTTGAAGACAACAACCTACTCAACCCCTCTCAGTCCGTATTCCGAGCCAATCACAGCACAGAAACCGCCCTCATCTCAGTCACAGACGACATCAGAACTCTGATGGACAACGGAGAAACAGTCGCCCTCATCCTCCTCGACCTCTCGGCTGCCTTCGACACCGTCTGCCACCGAACCCTAATATCCCACCTCCGCTCCACCGGGATCCAAGGACAGGCCCTGGACTGGATCACCTCCTTCCTCTCCAACTGCTCCCAAAGAGTCTACCTCCCACCTTTCCGCTCAGACCCCACTGAGATCATCTGCGGCGTCCCACAAGGCTCCTCGCTCAGCCTGACTCTCTTCAATGTCTACATGAGCCCCCTCGCCGACATCGTATGCAAACACAACATCATCATCACCTCCTACGCGGATGACACTCAGCTGATACTTTCCCTCACCAAGGACCCCACCAGCGCCAAGACCAACCTGCAAGATGGAATGAAAGACGTTGCAGAATGGATGAAACTCAGCCGTCTGAAACTGAACTCAGACAAAACGGAAGTCCTCATCCTCGGAAACACCCCGACCGCCTGGGACGACTCCTGGTGGCCCACGGACCTTGGCACCGCACCAACCCCCTCAGACCACGCACGCAACCTCGGTTTCATCCTGGACCCACTTCTCACCATGACCAAACAAGTCAACGCCGTATCCTCCTCCTGCTTCCTCACCCTCTGCATGCTCGGAAAGATCTTCCGTTGGATCCCCGCTGACACCAGAAAGACCGTGACCCACGCCCTCGTCACGAGCCGCCTGGACTGCGGCAACACCCTATACGCATGAACCACCGCTAAACTCCAGAAATGTCTGCAACGAATTCAAAACGCCTCCGCCTCATCCTCGACATACCCCGCAACAGCCACATCTCTGCCCACCTGAGACACCTGCACTGTCTTCCTGTCAACAAAAGGATCACCTTCCGACTCCTCACCCACGCACACAAAGCCCTCCACAACAAGGGACCCGAATACCTCAACCGCCGCCTCAGTTTCTACACACCCACCCGTCAACTTCGTTCCGCCAACCTCGCTCTCGCGGCCGTCCCTCGCATCCGCCGCACCACGGCAGGTGGGAAATCCTTCTCCTACCTGGCGGCCAAGACATGGAATTCCCTCCCCTCCACCCTCAGGACCACCCAGGACCACCCCGCATTCCGGAGGCAACTCAAAACCTGGCTCTTCGAGCAGCAGTAACCCCATCCCCCTAGCGCCTTGAGACCCGCATGGCTGAGTAGCGCGCTTTATAAATGTTTATGATTTGATTTGATTTGATAGTAACAATTTACAGTATCTAACCAATAAACCAGGGAAGGCATAATAATAATAAAAAATCCAAGATAAACATGCATTTATATATAACACAATAATGCATTTAAAGGAGGGATAATCCTCGCCTCCGTGTCCTTAATAGAATTGAAAATTCTTGACGCGTAAGCTAGAATTTTTTTAATTCTAAGTCAGGACTGGAGGCTCCGATTATGCTCGTTTAAAGCTGACTAATTACAACAGATGCAACATCTACCACAGGTTTATGATAACATTTTTGAAATGTAAATTCAGATGCCCAGTCTGCTGTCTTCATAATATCTTCCAATCTAGAACCTAAAGCATAAGATTTAGAGGCCATAGCTCCTCTAACAGGATGAGCTCCAAAATGACTGGTATTTATACCTGCTTCACTCATTAACCATTGTCTCCATCTTGAAAGAGTGGCTGAGGAAACTGGCTTAAAAGGTTTCTGTAAAGAAATTAGTAATTGCCCATTAGCAGTCTGCCTAAATTCTTCGGTAACCACCTCATAGTCTTTTAAACATTGCACAACACAGAGTTTTGGATTATCTGGATACATCAGATAAGTTACTGACCTGCAATTAGTTTTTGTTCTTCTGTTAATAGTAAATGTAACACCATTAGGAGAGTGCACTCTACCGACAAATCCAAAGCCTTGACATCAGAAACTCTCTTACATGAAATTAAACATAATAACATAGTTAATTTAGCCAAAATCTGTTTACGAGATAGGTATCTGTTACTAGGCTAGGTAGTTAGAAATTTTAGTATAATGTTCACATCCCACAAGACAGAATATTTGGTTTGAGGAGGATTGGAGAAACGAATACCCCTCAATAATTTACAAACTAAGGGAAGCTCACCCACCGGTTTGCCATCAATATGTCCATGACCAGCAGAAATGGCTGACCTGAAATTATTAATAGATCTGTAAGCCAGACCCGAAGAGGCCAATTCAGCAAGAAAATTAGCAATCAATTCAATACTTGACTCCATGGGATTGCACCAACTATCCCATCTGCGCCATGCTGAAGAATATCTTTTGTGAGTGCCAGGGGCCCAAGCTTGTTTGATAAATTTTGCAGCTTGTTGCGAAAGGCCTGGGGTTTTCCATCTTGCCCCGAAACCTTCCATACCATCAGCGTCCATTTCCCTGATAAAATCAGTGGATGTCGAAGGCCCTCCGGACTCAATAAAAGATTCAGATGAGGAGGAATGATTAGCGGGTGAGCACAAGCTAATTGAAGAGCAATTGGGAACCAGGGTTGAGACCTCCATAATGGCGCCACCAGAATCATGTCTGATTTCTGTCTCCAAACTTGAGACAGGACCCTGGGAATCAGCAGAAAAGGAGGGAAAGCATATCCCTGAAAGGGGGGCCAGTCTTGCAGAAAAGCATCTGTTGCTAGAGCCAGAGGGTCCGGGCGCCAGCTGAAGAATTTCGGAATCTGGGCATTGAGCCGAGACGCAAAAAGATCCACCTCGCAAGGGCCCCACTCCCTGATTACCTGTTGAAAAATCATCGGATCCAGTTTCCAGTCACTGGGATCCGTCAAGTATCTGGAGTTACAGTCCGCAATAGTGTTCTGGACACCCGGAAGGTACTCTGCCAGCACAATCATCGATGATTCAAACAATAGTGCCAGAACTCCTTGGCAATCTCTGCTAGAATTCTGGACTTCATTCCCCCTAGCTTGTTGACATATCGGACTGCCGAAATGTTGTCCATTCTCAAAAGAATGCAGCAGTCTGTCTTCAGGGGAGAAAGACTCTTTATAGCAAAAGACCCTGCTAGGAGTTCCCAACAGTTGATATGTAGGTTTTGTTCCATCTGAGACCAGCGACCCCCGGTGACTAGATAGAGACCCACAGCAGGCTCCCCATCCCCACTGACTGGCGTCTGATTCTATCACTACTTCTGGGTGAGACCCAAAGATGGCCCTGCCATTCCAAGCATCCATGTGTTGAAGCCAACAATGAATCTTCTGTGGTTAAAGGAATCAATTCCGAATAACTCAGACTCTGCCGTAGGTGTCTGATTTGTGGTCTCTGTAGAGCACAATAGTGCAGAGGGGCTAGAAAGATTGCCTGAATAGATGAGGCCAAAAGACCCACTATTCTGGCAATGTTCCTCAGAGAAATGGTTGGGCTGGCTAAGACCAATTTCAATTCCCTCTTGATATTGCGAATCTTTAGCGAGGGAAGAATCAGTTGTGAGAGAACAGAGTCTATCTTGAAACCCAAGAACTCTATCACTTGAGTCGGATTCAAGAAGGACTTCTGCACATTGGTCAGGAAACCCAAATCCTGTAAGAAACTGATTGTCCAATCCAAGTGCATCAGAAGAGAATGGGGTTCCTGCGCCATCAATAAGATGTTGTCCAAATAAATGATCAATTGTACACCTTCGGTTCTCAACCACTGGCCTCAACAGTTTCGTGAAACACCACGGGGCTGAAGGCAAGCCGAACGGCAAGGCTTTGAATTTCAGACAATGGCCCTTCCAAAGAAATTGAAGAAACGCCCTGTGAGGGGGGAAGACCGGTATCGAGAGGTAAGCATCTTTTAGGTCTAGGCGGACCATCCAGTCTCCTTCTAATAGAATATCCCTCAACATGTGGATCCCTTCCATCTTGAAGTGTTTGTACACAATCCAAGAATTGAAATCTTTTAGAGTTAATACTAGTCGATGACCCCCACCTTTTTTGTCCACCTAAAAAATGGGATTGAAAAATCTGGAGAAGTGACGACTTGAAAATTCTACTGCCCCTTTGTCTATAAATGCCTGAACTTCTGCATCTATAAACTTCTGATCTGCATGGGAAAAATGCATTTGAACAGGAGGGGAAAGTTGAGTTGGAGTACTGATAAACTCCAGATGAAAACCTGCGACCGTCTGAAGAATCCAAGGATCCCCTGAGATTTTTCTCCAGTTGTCCAAAAACAATCCCACTGTGCCCCCAAGAATAACCTGAGAATGGGGAATAATGTTTACCTGTATAGGCAGCTTCCTGGATTGCTCCTTGCTGACCCCTGCGATGTCCTCTGCGGAATCTGGGTCTACCGCCTCTGGAGCGAGTGAGATAGAATGTAGAGTCGGATTGTTCTCCGTACCAGCTACCACGTCCTCTAGGATAATAGTTTTGGGGACTAGAAAAGGAACCTGGGTGGGGCATTCGTCCACCAAAACGACTGACCCTGACAAAAAGGTCTCATTTAAAAACTTTTTTAAGGGACATTTGCGCTTTATCTAGTGAGGAAAAAGTGGAACAAAATTTTGCTAATTCTTTGATGAATGAGGAGCCCAAAAGAAGTCCTCCTGCTGCTGGGCATGCTTCGGAAGAAGCTAAATCCACTCATTTTGGGCCAATCCGCATAAGAGCGGATTTCCTGCGTTCTGCAGATATAGCGCAGTTGGTGTTGCCCAAATGACAAATGGCTCTCTGAGCCCAGCCCATCAAAACATCCGTGCCTACTGGGGTGCCTGACTCCATAGCAAGAACGTCCATGTCTAAAATTTTAGTCAAATGGCCCCTTAAATTGAGAAGCTTGTCTTGACATAGGCGCCAGGATCTATAAAGACCTTTTTTAGGGTCCTTCGCAAACTCCTTCATGAAAGTGACCATTTTAGGGTCAATTTCAGGAGTGTCAGAAACATTATTATCCAAATTTGGTCTAGGACATTCTGCCCTAAGGCGAGAGCGAACCTCTTTGTCAAATCCCCGTCTCAGATTAGCATGAACATATTGTGCCACCTCGGTGGACGGAAGCCAATTTGAAGATCTAGGGTGAACTATCTTAGACGGGTCGAAGTCCAAAACCTGAAAAGTAGGGGGTTGCTTCTTTGTTTTTTTACTGGGACCTGCAGTGTTTGAGTCATCTGAGTCTATGTCCGAAGAGTGCCTTTACCTTAGACTTATGCCCTTCAGGGAAAGATGGGGTTTGTCCTGCCAACCAGCCCTGTGAATGAGCGTATTCAAAAAGTTGACCCGAGAAGGGCCCTAACGCTCGAACTAAGGCATCATTAACAGATTGCTGAACCCGTGAGTCCAGTGCTTCCACCAGATTAACTTCTAACTAGTTGTTAGAATCATCAGGATAATATCCAGCATCTTGCTCATTCCATAGAGCCATAATAGCAGAATTACTGGGGGAGTGTAAAAGCGCCTTGCAGGCATAACAGAAACAGCGAAGCCCAATAAGATGTGGAGGGAGCTGCCTGCAAAAACACTCTAGGCAATGCCTGAAACAAATTTTACAACCCAGACGCTATGTACGTTGGGCGTCAGGGAGTAATTAGTGTATGCAACCACAAGGCAACCAGTTCAGACTTGGAACGCGTTTGAAATCTTGAGCCGATCTCCAAAGACGCGAGGAAAGGAAGAATCGGCTCGTGAAATTGTGCATGCACAGACCCTTCGTGCCAAAAATAGACCACAGACTACGCGCGAGGCGCGTATTACTCCTGCTCCATAAAATAAAAACAAAAAAGGGCACAAATGATCAGCACAAAGCCGAGAATGAAGGAATACGTTAAGGCTAACGAGTGGAATCGGGTCGCTAAATGCCAATATGAAAAAAATGCACAATCATTCAATATACAATACAAATACACAAGAGAATAAAGTAATAACACTTATCTGCTGCGAAGCAGCAAAGAAAGAGGATGTGACGTTGGGGGTCATGCATGTTATGGACAGAGGTCATGCTTAGTGATTGGAGCATGTGATACTAGGTTATTGGCATCATGGGATGTGTAGCTTTTTGTTTATGGTTACTTGATTGGCTGCTATTTTTTAACAGTAAAGAAAGAGCATAATCGGAGCCTCCGGTCCTGACATAGAATCCTGTGTTATTCTTTATTATGTATGAGTTAAAAAAGTATGCATCTTCAGGTCTGTAATGAATACATATATGTGGAAAAGACCCATCCCGCTCCCCCCTTAGTGATGAGAATTGCCATAGATCCTGCCTTGCCTCTCCCAAAGTGCCATAGGAACCTGCAAGAAAAACAAAGGAAGGACATTAAAGAAGAGGAGCAGCTGAATTATGAAAAAATGTTGCGAACAGTGAGAATGGACTACTCATTTCAGGTGAAGAGGGGGGAGTCATGGGACAGAAAAGAGAGAGATCCATAAGACAGCATGCAGATCCCCGGAAACTGCCCTAAGGAAATGAAGGACGCCAAAGGAGCACACTAGGACATCACAGATGGGGAAAAGGGACCAGGCAGCCAGGAGATCAAGTGCGGTATCACAAAGAGATTGGAGAGAACCCAAGGGAAGCCAACATCATCGAGGAACCCCTGGAGACCTGGTGCGAGGACTGGTAGACGTTGCCAGAGGATGTGCAAAGGCCACTCACAACTCATGAGAGTTGTGGCGCTGTCCTCTACTGGCTCCACTGGCTCTTGTATGTTTTGGGAACAGAGATATAGATTGTTTCAGTTGTGTAGAATGGTACAATAATATACACTGCACGCACATTACCTATTCTCTCACATCTTTCATTTTTCTGAGTGATGACTTCTGTGCCAGTGGTCATTTCCAGCAGGGTATTTTTTAAATGTCTCCCTCTTTTATGTGACCAGCCCGACATACTTATATTTTTGCTGTTAATTTAAAGTTGGTTGGATGGACCAGTTTGGAAGGTGACTTAAGCAGCAGTTTCAATGATTTGAATGGTAGTTTTGATTACGAACAGGGGTGCCTTGGAGTTAGTGGGCTTGGGAGGAATGTTAGGGTGAGGATGGTAGAGCCTATGCCCAGACCAGGACATTGACTCCCTGTTCAACTTATCGGTTAACTCAGGGTGTCCACCTTTGACCTGGAAAATAGCACAGGTGATGCTGATCCAAAAATAGCCCAACCTGTCCCTGCTGAATTTAACTACCAACCAATCTCACTGTTTCCCTTATTAGGCAAGCTGTTGGAGATCCTAGTCATTCAGCCTCTCACGGAATAGCTTGAAGCTAATAAGATCTTGGACCCATCATAGTCTCAGTTTAGGCCTTTTCATAGCACAGAGATAGCGTTGATCGCAGCCATGGACTATATTTGATGTGCGCTTGATGCCAATCTGCCTTCTATGCTTGTGCTGTTAGATCTATCTTCAATGTTCAACACTGTGTCACACACTATGGGCCTGATTACAACTTTGGAGGAGGTGTTAATCCGTCCCAAATGTGACGGATATACCACCAGCCGTATTACGAGTTCCATAGGATATAATGGACTCGTAATACGGCTGGTGGTATATCCGTCACATTTGGGACATATTAACACCTTCCTCCAAAGTTGTAATCGGGCCCTATATTGCTACAAAGGCTCCAAGACTTTAGCGTACAAGACTTGGCATTAAAATGGTTTAAGGACTTTCTCTCTAGCAGATCCAAAATTGTTTTGCTGGGCACATTCAGATCCTGCACCATAACGCTAGAAAAGGGTGTTCCTCAGGGCTCCTGTCTAAGCCCTACACTCTTTAACATCTATGTTGCCCCTTTGGCAAAAATCATCAAAGCTTTTGGGTTTGAAGTATTCTCCTATGTGGCTGACAAACAATTGATGATCACTTTTGATGACAACTTGACCGAGGCAAAAGAGCGTTTCTCTGCAGGGATGAAAGCAGTGTCTGACTAGATGACTGTAAATTATCTACAGTTGAACACAGATAAAACCGAGTTACTGCTCTTTGGTAAGGCTCAACTGGTTTGGAATTCTGACCGGTGGCCTCTGGAATTAGGCACTGCTCCATTTCCCAAACAAACTGTAAAAAACCTAGGAGTCTTCCTCAACACTACGCTTTCAATGAAACACCAGGTTATGTCTATAACGGGCACCTGCTTTCAGATGATGTGTTTGTTGAGGAAAGTGTTCACCTTCCTCCCACATCCAGCAAAAAAAACTTTAGTGGGGGCTTTAATAATCAGCAGATTAAACTACAGAAATGTTCTTTTGGCCTCTGCTAATGAGTCACTGCTAGCGAAAATACAAGTGATTCTGAACACTGCTGCTTGTCTTATCAACAATCTAGCTCCCTGGACCTCTGCCTCACCTCTGTTGCGCTCTCTCCACTGGTTACCGGTCTGGAAGAGGATAATGTTCAAAATTTGCTGCCTAACACACAAAGTCCTAATTGGGAAAGGACCCTGTCAACCAAGCTTACATTATACCGTCCTGACAGATCTCTAAGATCAAGTGATAAAATGCTACTGATGGTCCCAGGAGTGAAAAATTCTCGATCAGTAGGCAGATCCTATTCCTATTTTGCCCCACTGTACTGGAATAGGTTACCTCTATGCACACGAATGTGCCTGGGCCACTCCAAGTTTCAGAAACTACTTAAGACAGCCTTTTTCAATGATCTATAATCATCTTTTGGGCTTGAGCAAGAGCGTGTCTGGTCCTTTACTGCCCTTCTTTTCTTTGTGCTCATCCTTGTCTCGGATCCTTGTCTTTGCCCCAAGATATCCTGTTCAGGGATGATTTGAGCGCTCTACAAGTTCTCTAACAAGTAACAAGTAACAAGACTTGGAAGCAAACACCAGTAGGTCCCATAGAGCTAGCCACGATCCCTTTGTGGAAGGGTGATGGTAGCCGAGGGATTGTTAGGATGTTGATCTGGTAGTCTCTGGTGGGTAGGAGAGGTGGGGCCAGGAATGTACAATGGATAGGTGTACTATGCCATGTCAGGAGACTGAAAAAAATGAAATATGTTGGGAGAGTTATGAGAATCTGGGATCGGAGTTGGGAAAGTAGAGGAATGAGTTGGAAGACATGATAACTGGGAGATTAATGGGAGAGTGAAAGGGATGGAATTGAGAAAGTTAAAAGTGTGGGCTAGTATCAAGAGGGCAAGAGGTGGGAAAGTCAAAAGAGTGGGGTTTGGTGAGAGTGATGAGATGGGGCTGAGAAGGAAGTTATTGCAAGAATTAGAGTGGGAATTATGGGTAGAGGTGAATGGTTTGCCAGAGCATGGAGCATGGTATTTTGGAGCAAGGAGATGTGAGTTTGGATGACAAGAGAGTTAAGAGGTGAGGTTGGGGAGCGTAAGGTGTGAAAGTTTGTCATTTTGGGGAATGGGGTTGGGGAAGAAGGTGCTTTCGGTGCAAGAGGCAAAATTTGGGTGAGGCAGCACTAGTGATGGGCAGAGGGCCAACCACTTTGAGGAAATGGAAAATGGGATTAAAGAGAGAAGAAACATATGAGCAGCATGCCTCTTGTATCTGTTGACTGTGGTGGTGCCCACTGTGAGCATCCCTTTTGCCGGCACTCTCCGTAGTCATTAAAAGAGAAGAAGGATCACCTCTGACTCATCGAAAAGGCCTTTTGTTAGGCAAAGGAAAGATG
Source organism: Pleurodeles waltl (assembly GCF_031143425.1). Classification (NCBI taxonomy): domain Eukaryota; kingdom Metazoa; phylum Chordata; class Amphibia; order Caudata; family Salamandridae; genus Pleurodeles; species Pleurodeles waltl. The sequence continues at coordinate 543,104,787 of NC_090440.1, read as the reverse complement.
ATTTTACACAAAAGGTGGACAATTTCCATATAGAGGATCAATGTACACTCTCACTGCAATAAATGGATGATTCACCACAGACAAACACTGCACTGCAGTGCTCAGAAACAGAGAAGTAGGAGAACAACTTCTATGCAAAAACCGTGTCATAGATAACATTACATATGTAATGGATCCAGGTACTTCACAGCTAGATCTCATTATAAGATTCCCAGAATGTGGTGCAGGAATGCCAGGCAGTGCGGAATGTCCAGTTCCATTACCAAACTGAGGGAATTATATTTTATATTATTATTAGTTTCCCCCTTTAACGGGGAATAACTAGACAGACCTGTAAATATCTGCTTACATTCAATATTTGGAACTAATCAAATGACATTTTCCACGTGCTTAGAGCAGGGGTAAATTGTTAGCTGAAGGATCGGAGGGAGTCGAGTGTGTTTGTTTTAGTCTCAAGGGGAATTGCAGCTATAGTAGTCTGGGAGAGTTATGTCTGCTCTCTTTGAGCTAAGCCCTAGGTCAAAGGTAGGGGCGTGCACACAGCCCCGGGGCTCTGACATTGGATTGGGACCAGTGGTTGAAGTGGGTGGGATCTGAGGGGCATGACATGCCCATACATTTTCAATTTAAGATATACAGTTCCACTACTTTTTGTGAAAAGACAACCGTCGGGGGATGGTTAATTCTGAGAGTGGAAATGCTTCAGCTGCAGCGTAAGGCAAGGAGTCTCTTGTGAGCCTTACGCTGTGGCTGAAGCAAATGAAGAGCAGCAGCTAAAGAAGCCTGCTTGCCAGGGTGCCTGCTTGCCTGAAAGAAACGTAAATGTGTGCAACTGGTCAATCTGCAAATGTAAATGGTGCTTGAATGCCGGTATTGGCTTTAATTGATGGAACCACTTAAACTGATGACATAGAATTATTCTTTTTTAGTGGTATTTCAAGGGAGTTACCAGTTGAGCTGTGAGGTGTGTGCTTTTAAAGGACAGTTATAAAAGAAAAATGCACTTATGTACAGTCTGGCCATTACTAAAATCTATATTTTGGAGGCACTTCTTTTATCTTAAACCGTTTTTGCACATTTTGTAGCAGCCCATCTTATACTGTGTGCAATGTGAGTTTAAAATAATATCTTAAATATACACAGTGCTTTCTGTCACAGACTAGGGCTTCGTAGCACTAAACATGCATGTTACCATTCTCCACTGCACCAACTAGGATTCAGTTCTGTGGCACTGTGGTTACAGAATATTTGCGGAATGGTGGGCAGAGCACTTCTTGGATTGTTGTCAATGGTGATCACTTTATATCCTTTAAGAGTGCGTAAATGGTATCGCCCTCCGATCATTGGAATGAATGTACATATACTAGAAGCAGTGTTGCAACACGGAAACAGCGTCCCCTTTTACACAACTACTATACCTCCTCAAACTGAGGTTCATTTTGATCCCATTGTCTAAATAATGTTCATAATTTTTCACCAAAGATGATGGTTTTGTTACTTTATTTATGTTCTGAGCCACATTTAATTTCATGTGTCAAGCTCCATTCTTAGTCAAAAAAATATCTCCAGTGAACAAATTAACGCTTGAGATCCTGATGCATTTCAGGCCACAGCCCTTCTCCAGGGGAAGCTTTAGTCTAAAAAAAGTAAACAGTTCAAATCTTCAATGAAGGGAAAGTCCCTAAGACATCGTGAGGAAAATCCCACACAAACGATGGCTCTATGATATATTGATGGTACATACCAATGGTGAAAAAGTGACCAAAAGATATTGAACACCGGACTTCTGGAAGCAGCCGTGATGTGCCACGTGTCAAGGCATGCTTGGTTGTGATAAACTATGGTACCCCAATGGTGTGCAATGCGGCAAACAACTCATCATTATTTTGTCATCATGTGTTATAAACATGCTCGTCTGTGGTAAATTATGGTACACTAATGGTGAGTATCACTGCAAGCATATCATCATGCTTAGCCAACATGGAAACATATCGTAAAGCAAGATTTGAATGAGCTTTAGTGGTTGAGCAACCCCACGGGGGTACTCAGAGTCCCAATGGTTAAAAGTGCCAAAGCGTGTTCGATAGCGTTAGTTCCTGACTAGTCTGATCCCGTGAGTAAGTATGGAACAAATTGAAACTCCGAAGTTTCAGTTTAGCCATCATGCATTAGATATCAAAAAATAAACTGTACATAAATTTCTCAAGGTGAAATGTTAAGGGTGCGCTCACTGTAAAAGTGGCCCGTGTTCAAGTATCTATCCGATAGCGGTAAGCAAATTCATACTGCCCTAAATGAAAGTCGCCAAACCTAAAAAATGTGAAAGATCTCTTGGTTCACATAGTGATAACAAATAAACTACAAATTGAATCAGGAATGTGCTATTTCAAACTATATTGATCATGAAAACTATAGGAAAAATGTCACCACTCTATATCATAGGTAAACACCTTAAACACCTCGAAAATGAAAGCATGGGTAATCATGACATTTTGAGATGCTACTCTGTTCCAGATGGTCATTTTAGATAAGATACATGGATAGTCACAAAACATTTGAGTACTTGACAGTTGTAATGGCCTCTAATGTCAATGAATACGTAAGTAAACATATTTTACATGAAATTATAAAAAAACAACTCAATTCATATTTATGAGGTTTGGCGACCTTCATTTAGGGCCGTATGAATTTGCTCACCATATGTATAAGGTGCTATTCTTTTATATGATTTTCTTCATACGATTTATATAAGATTTTCACAGGTTTGTTTACAGGGTGTCCTTTTCCATGATCAGGTTTGATTGTTTAGAAAGAATTTCATCTGTCAACTAGCACGCATTTGTCATGACCTGAAGTTGTATGGACTGTGATTTGAAATGTTTCTTCATTCGTTTTCTGTATTAAGTAGTTACAAACCGATTCACCACACTAATTTGGCACTGAAACTCTCACTTATAATCTAGTTTCATTTTAGTCCTATTTTTACTTCGTCACCCTATGGACTATAACTGCTTAACATCATGGCAACCGCTTTAGATTCCATTGAATATGCCTGCGCATGGACAACTTTTACGGTGAGTGCACACTTAACATTTCACCTCAAGAAACGTGTGTACCATTTATTTTATGATATGTAATGCATGATGGTAATACGTATGCATGTTGACTAAACACGATGATATGCTTGCCATGATACTCACCATTAGTGTACCATAACTTACCACAACCAATCATGTTTATAACGCATAATGATGGCAAAATAATGATGAATTTATTGCCGACTTACACGCCATCGGGCTACCACAGTCTATCACAGCCCAGCATACGTTGACATGTCGCGCATCACAGGTGCTTGTAGATTCCTATGCTGGATATTTTTTGGTCACTATTTCACTTTAGACACATTGTTTATGTATAATTTTCCTCATGATGTCTTAGGGACTCTCCCTTTATTGGAGATTTGAATTGTTTACTTTTTTTAGACAAAAGCTTTCCCTGAAGAAGGGCTGCGGCCCGAAATACATCAAGATCTCAAGTGTTAATTTATTCATTGGAGATATTTTTGTCGACTAAGAATGGAGCTTGACACATTAAATTAAATATGGCTCAGCACATAAATAAAGTATCGAAACCATCATCTGTGATGGAAGTTTATGAACATTATTTAGACAATGGGATCGATATGAACCTCAGCTTAAGGAGATATAGTAGTGCGTAGAAAGGTACGCTGCTCCCGCGTGGCAACAGTGCTCTCTCTGCAGTGCATTAACTAATAGATGTTTATAATGTATGATAGTGCATTTCCCATTGATTAGCTTAATTTACATTTATTTTCCATTTAGGCTGTGCCTTAATTTATAAGTAGTTACCTGTAGGTGAAAGACTGAAAAAAGTTAAAGAATATTTTGGGTTTCTTAGCCACACCTTTGAGTCTACCACCCATGTTCACTCACCCCAGCCCCATTGCATACAGCATCACAGGTACCATACTTTTTAATGCACTTCGACCACAAACAGGGACTCTCCTTTACCTGTGGGGTGGGCTGATTAGGAGGAGCATGGTGTGCTCATCTTGCAGGTGTTCGGGTGGGAGGAGACCCAGCCTTCCCTAGGTCACAGACTATGGACTAGGGCTGTGAATGTGGCAGGGTGCATACTCGCACTAAGCCCTGCTGGTTCTGGAGGGGGTTGAATCTCAAGGGACACATCAGGATCCATGGAAGGCCTGTGCCATCTTGGGTGAGTACTGTGTGATTATACAGTGGTGCTACAGTATATTAATGGTGACAACAGTTCCAGTTGTCTCTAAGTCTGAAATTATCGAGTCCAGAGTGTCAGACTCAGGATTACCAAATACGGAATTTGCCCACCCGGTAATTCGTTACCGTGAGATTCTGGGCCACTCATGAGTGGTTAAATTCTACCCAGTTACCACTCCGAATGGAATTCTAATAATTGTGGCACAAGGAGTCTGTTTCCTGAAAGACACACTTAAATAGTTTGCACTCTTGGTAACATTTTGCTGAAAAATAAAAATGAACATTGTAGTTCAGATTATAAAATATAACCTTTCAGGAGTTTCCCTAAGAGTTGTCATGTTTTAAGTACTACCGTATTTAGAAGTCAATGGAACAGGTGTAACACGGATATTGGAGTTGAATAAATTATGGATCTCCTGGTTCTACACTTAACAAATTACCCTCTCCACTATACCTCTGTCCTCATTCTGGACATCGGGCTCACTTTTCAAGCACAAATTTCTCATGGCCAACCACGGTCCTGCAAGGGTGTATACTGATCAACAAATTACATCTGCACAACACGTCCTTTCCCTAACAGAACAATGAAATATTATGCTCCTTTCAAACTGTAATCATTCAAAAGAGAGTCGGAATACATCAAACTGAGCAAGAAAATTACTCTGGCTCTCTGCATTTGTATTGTAATTACATAAAGGTCATACAGACCTAGTGAATTCAATTGAAAAAGTGAGAGTGGTTTCACTGTAAGGAAGTTTATTAATGATACGTGCTATAACTTTCTGGCATCTACAAATGCATTCCCATACATAGTGCTAATGGCTTCATTTAGAGCCAGGGGTGGCCCACCAGTCTGCCACTTTGCAAGAGCAGCCACCATATCCTGACTAGTAAGATATAACTGCCTACGGAGCATTCGCTGGTGTGTCAGATGCACTGTAGGCAGAACAGTTCTGATTGGGCACCATGTTTTGTTTAACCTTACTTGGTGCACATTTTGTTTTGCTCAAATTCCTAAAGAGGGAGTTTGTTTCAATAGGTCAAAAAAGTAGTGCCCTGATTGCCTGGGACATTTATCCTCATGTGTCAGGTTCTGTTCATCCAGTGATGGTCACCTGCCATATATATGGCTGGGCAACTGCCAATTTAACCCAGTGGCCTAGTGTGAACATGCTGCCAGACCAATGGTTTCTAATTGCAGAGCCATTTAAGGCTCTAAATGGGGTGAGGTAACTACATGGTAAGTTAAGGCTGTAAGTGAAGTGGGAGAACCACTCAAATGCCCCATGTTGGGCAACCACTAAATAAGGCCCTTCGAGCCTGATTCATGGTTTGGTGAATGTGTACGCACAAATATTATGGATATCCCATCTGTCTTATTACCAATGCAATAGGATTAATTTAATATGATTGTAGTAAGGTGGAATGGATATCCATCATGTTTACAATGGAGTCCCCATCTGCTAAACTCCTAATCAGGACCTTAGTACCAATCTATTTGTTTTTCACAGATCAACTCCAATCAACCTATAGGTGATCTATAGTGAATTGAAAAACACCCCAATCCTACCCCCAGAATACTGTATATCTCTTGCATGGGAATAATTCTAATCTGCCTCCTTTGTCATTGTCCAAATATGTTGTTATTGGGAGCCACAATTACTCTCTATTAACTGCTAGGACTGAGGAGTCCACTAATGCCCTATCCAATCGATGGTGATAACAAACTGCAAACCACCATGCTTTGAAAAATAAATTTGAAGAACCCTTCCAATTGAGGGTTATTTGCTGAAAAGCAAAGGCCAATAAAAGATCCAGCACCTTATTACAGAATAAGGATGAATCAGTGGGATCAGCAAGATTTCAAAAAAATGCATTGCGAATACTAAAAGAAGTTGAGACATGAAAAATCAACTTGATTTGATTCTCAATTTGTACCAAAAGTCCAAAATATTAGGACATCTGAATATCATATGTAGTAGAACACAATTGGGATGCAAACAAGATCAGAAACTATTGGATGATGGCAGGGAACCTTTAGCAGATAGGATAGAAGTAATAAAAAGACAAATATATAGAAAAAAGTTACCAAAGGCTTGGTGATGCTGGCTGTGCTAGAGGTTTTAGGAATTGTAAGCAGAGGTTTATCCCAAAGAGATTTAGTCCAGGTAATACCAATACATTTTTCCCATTTGAATTTAATCTTAGATTTAGGTCTCAATATAGTTGAAGGTAAACGTGATTTATAAATAAGGGAGGGTTTGGGATAGATATCTGAAAGATGAGGTAGGCTATTAGTAAGGAGATCTGAGTCCTGAGAGTCATCTAGAGAATAAGGAACATCAAGTATTATATTTAATAGAAGAGAAAATAGAGAATGGAATGAAGTAGGATAAAGACATTTTGGTTGAAATTGGGGAAAAATAATAGGGTCAGTATTTTGAAAGAAGTAAGATACACAAATAGTACGGTAGTCCGTCCAAGAGTTCCAATAAAGAGGCCTGTTTTAAAATTTAATGATTTTATTATGCCATAAAGTCAATTTAAGAAACTCTTTGCATGAAGGAGAGGGCAGGGTCAGATAAAATGTTAATAACGAATACGTGTGGTTGATCACCTCTGGAGTAAGAATCAAGGGGTGTGAGGAAAATGAAATAACCTCCTGAAAAGAGAAAGGAGTAAGTCACATTTGTTCAATGTCCAACCATGTTTGCAAAAAAGAGAAAGCAGATTTTTGTAGGCAAAAGAAGCCTGATGAAGACAAAAGGCCTTGTGAAATTGACGAGAATCTTGGAAGTGTACCTCTCACTCCTATGTGTTTTTCTTAAGTTTGCTCACTGGAAGTCAAAAGAACAGAAACAAGTTCCTTAAAATATGTGAGGAAACTTTTAACAGTATCATCTAAATGGTATAAGGTATAATGGGTACGACCATCATTTTAATAGAATCCAAACAACCCCACCACGATAAGAAGAGAGGGTTCCAATTACAAGTTAGAGATTCTGACTTAGACAATACTTCCCAAAGATTTATCGTGACTGTCTCATTAATAGAAGAAGTAAACCAAAGACCCAAATATTTTATTTTGGAAGAATTCCATATAAATCCTGATGGTTCAAATGAGGTTTTAATTCAAAATGTATTTAAGAGAAGGATTTCTGTTTTGTCAGTATTTATTTTAAAACCAGAGATGGATGAGAAGAGAGAAAATTCCTGTAGTGATGCTGGTGTGGATGTAGCAGGATTTGACACAATAAAGAAAATGTCATCTACATAGACTGCTAATTTCAATTGAAAATCATCTGAATAGAAGCCAGAAATTAAAGAATTGTCACAAATATGAGGAAGAAATAATCCAATGCCAGAGAAACAGAAGAAAAGATAGTCGGCAATCTTGATTTACACCTCTATGAAGTATAAAATAAGAGGAAGCCCTCCCATTCACTACCGCTGAAGCCCTAGGTGAAATGTATAATAACAAAATAAAATAAATTATGCTGGGTCCAAAACTGGGTCAGTGTAAGGACTTAAACATAAAATATCACACTTACCTATCAAAGGCTTTCTCAGCATTGATGGTGATTGTCTTTAGGGGACAGGGTAAATGAAAGGCTCTACTTAAGACATTAAAGAATAATCTGGCATTATCTGAAGCAAGTCTGCCTTTAATGAAACCTGACTGCTCGTTTCCAATCTGATTTGGTAAATAGGAATCAGGACTCAAGGCTAAAAGCTATGCAAATATTCTGTAATCGATTTTAACAAAAGAGATTGGTCAATAATTTTTACGTGAAGTTGAATCTTTACCCTCTTTATGGATGAGTCAAATGATGGCCTCCTGGAACTTACCAGTAGTAGTAGCGGAGGAAGCGAAGAAAGAAAATCATTATAGTAATCTTGGCATCAATATGTCAGAAAAATGCTGAAAAAATTTCACAGAAAAACCATATAGGCCTGACGTTTTACCTCTTAAGGACAGAGTTAGCAGAAAAGATTTATTGAAGGGATATGTCTTTCTCAAGAGAGGAAAATCAGTGCTACGTACTTTAGAATTGACAGTATGTCCAAAATAGGTATCTATCTCAGATTGAAGAGGGACAATATCAGGAATGTATTAAGTTCTATAGAAATCTTTAAAATTCACTAAGGTTTTTAGTATCCTTGAGAATGTGATTGACTTGAGATATCTTTAAGGAATCAATTGAAGTGTGTTTCTTTTTGATCTTGAGATAATTAGCCAGTAACTTACCAGCTTTGTTAGAACCACCACAATAACATTTTTTTTTTAATTGAAATGGTGGGTGCAGTATAAGTAACTACTTCATTAAATTTGATTTAGGCTGTAACTAAGAACCTCATTATGAGTTTGGAGGTCAATGCACCACCATGGCGGTGGTACGACCAACATCGACTTGACAGTCAGACCACCGTATCACGATGCTGGTGGGCCCATAGACGAAAGACAGCCATGGTCCTGCTGGCACTGCCAGGCAACGCAGACCGCCGCAGTGGCGAGGCAGGCCAAACAGGCCGACGGAGCCAGTGTTTCCACTGGACACATTATGATGTTGCACACTGCCAACGTGACCGTGGCTGTCCAACGACCACATCCCAGCAGGCAGAAACTGAGAGCATAAAGGACGCAACTCACCTGCAGGCTGCGTTACACGTCCTGAAGCTACGTCACTGTCTCCATTATGGTCCTGTAAACCCAGATGTCTGTGGATGAATGGTTGTACCCAAGCACATGCAATTCCAGTATAACTGCAATTCACTCCATGATGCATACCAACAGTTAGATAACAAACTTTCTCCATGTCAAATGTGCAGTGATAGCACATAAACCATGTCAATGGACATTCACCACTTACCAAAGGAAAGTTTTGATCTGTAGCTGCACCCAAAGAACCATGTATGCTCTGTCAAATGTATGATGGCCACCTTCACATGACAGACAGTAGTGAGGCACCAGCACCTGTCACACACTGAAGTCAAGTGGCCTCTGGGGAGCAGGTGCCAATGTACTCACTTGACCAGATACATGTCTGAGGACAGTGATCTGTCACTTTTTTTCCTTTAGACTGTAACACTGAGAAGTAGTGGTCTGTTGCATAGAATTTAGACCCACTACAACAACACACATTACTTGTTTGATCAATGTACACAGTCATGTGTTGTCACTGGAGAGCAAATGTTTTGTGGAGCGTACTTGGCTGTGTCCCAGGTCCTTGGGCTAATAGGCAAGATACATCAGTATGCACCACATTACATATCTACACAAACAGTTTCTCATCTTGTGTGTCACACATGGCCCATCCCCAATCGTCAGGGGGAGATGTCAGAACCTAACACATCAACTTGGCTATGTCACAGGCAGAAATATGCCCTGTACTCACCCCCTTGTGGCTGCTGCGCTCCCCTCAAATGCCCATCAAGGTCCGTGATACACCACCATCAGAATGTGGGCCATTAGGGGGGTCATGCTCTGACGTGCATACAACCCTTGTTGGGAGGACAGCCCCAGCTGGACCTCCACGATCTTCCAGACCCAGTGTCTCAGGTCTTCTCACCTCTTGCAACAGTGGGTGCTTCACCGGCTATGGGCCCTCAGGGTTCGCACCTTCGTGGCGATGGTTCTCCAAATCTCCTTCTTCTGGTGGGCGTTTACATATATGGATGCAAGAAACAAATCAAGCGAACACAAACACAAGTTTTTGCCCAAATGGTTGTGTCACACACATGTCAGAAACACCAAGCACAAAATGGGCAATTTGTCAACACACCACAAGTGTAAAGCACACATGCCAATAAGTACAGGGACATGTCTACACACCTTTGGATTCATCTGCAGACTAACCCACTACACTGCTTATGGCCTACAATGACTAAGTAAGCCTACTGACATCAGGTAGCCCATGCTCCAGCAACATTTACTGTGATGTGAGCCACAATGAAACACTATACACCAATGTGGCTTCTGAAGGGTAAACTCCTTAGGCTTGACTGGACAAACACATTTACAGTCTGCAAGATTGACGCACTGCATACAGTCCCTACAGGCAACTACCATAGTACAGATTTCACCCTTACATTTGAGAGACAATGAAAGGGCTGGCATGGTGGGTACGGAAAGTGTCTTACCTGTGCATGTGTGGATATGTGGCCTCCCAAACGCAGACTCATGCCACTTCAGGATGGGTTTCTGTGGTATGCACCTGTACCATAGAACACTCCTTTGATCTAACCTATAGGGAATGGCGTCCAACACACAAATGTATGTATTGTACAATTTCTGCTATGTAACTAAGCTACTGAGTCCTATGTCATGGCCTCCCAGGAATCTATACACTATATGCACTGTGGTTATGTTATTTGTGCAATAAGCCTGTACAGAACAAATATGACTTCTGTGAAAGTGACAACAGAGATGTGGAAGTAAGGGACCTGTCATGAGTCAAAGACGCACATTGACAATGATGCAAAATGCACATATGGACTAGTTCTGGGATTTACCTCAGTGCCCATTGCTAATCTAGTCAAAGGACAGAGGATTCAGGGCGTGTTTTGCCACTAGAGCCTCAGATTGGCCACCTGACAGGATCTGCAGGTCTACAGAGAGTGGGCACAGTGCCACAGTTGCAAAGCCTCAGTGACTTCCAGACAACAGTTTGGCAAGACCAGTGTTATGTTCCGCAAGTTAGCGTCGCTTAAATAATGAAATAACCAGGTAAGATTTAGTTATATTAAGCTATTTAATCACTAAGCTCCTCAGACATCGTCTCTCCAACTCCAGCTCTCCAACAGTCCTTCACCAACATTCTAAAGCAAGCTCCAGGGCATTCCAATGCCCAACATTCTTAGGAGCTGCTGGACTATACCACTAATCAAAATTAATACTAATATGTGAGTTTACAAATTATACACTGATATTGTCGTTAGTCCATTTTGACAATAAACTAATATCTATAATACAGGTTAATATGAACCATGAGACATACATAAATTGTATGGTTACAACATATCTCCCTTCCTTACTGTTCAAAAACAAAGTCTTTGTGCCATATCGGGCGCTTAGTGGTCCTGGCTCATGGCTTTTCCATTCACAAGAAAAGGTTGCAGGCTGTCCAGGCAAGGCTGCACGCAATTTCAATACTAGGTAACGCCCGTCTCTTTCTGCGGTGCTAGATTTGTATCTGATGAGGCTTTGTGCCGAAGGCTGATGTTAAAGGGAATATTAATTAAGATGAAATGAAAAGGTGTAACTGTTCAGTGGAGTGTACATTATGCCAGTTATCAGCTTTTAGTTTTTGCTTTTAAAGGAGATGAGACTTGATCAAGGTGCCTGAGCTGCTGGTGACATCCAGGAACCTAAAAATAGAGGCTTCCGGGCTTGGGACAACCTAGTTCACCCAAAAGCTGCTGCTCCATTAGTCCAATCCCTCTGGGGTTTGTTTGATTACTTTAATGTACTGTCCACAACTAGTACATCAAGCACTGTTAACATGTGGTAAAGGACATCACCAATGGGGATAAACTATGCTCAAAGACCATTTAGTTAGTGTTGGCAAAAGAAAACCAAATTTAAATGTCATGTTGTGCAAAAATATATAAAAAAAAAAAAAAACTTTGAGAGCATTAATGCAGCATCTGGTGTGTAAAATAATTGGGCAAACGGTAACACATGTTACATGGTGTGTAGGGCCTGTTCGACTGCAAACTGTGTCAGAAAGAGTACCTGTACAAAACTTTGCATTGAGCTCTTAGCACCCAAATAGACTTCTACTTCTGCCTCCTTCAAGTGGTGAGAAGTGGCCGGTAGGCAACACGGGAGTTCTTCGCTATGTAGAATGCTGCTGTTTTGATTCTTGTGTATCAATGTCTCTCTATCCACTTGAGTACCACCACGTAATGCATGTCATCAGCCTCTACACACACCTCTGCTCTCTCCCTTTCTGGTAGGACGTTGTTATTTATCATTAGGATTACTTATTAATCTTGTTTCTTGCACTTGTATTTATCTGAAGTTACTGAAAACAATATAGTATGTCAGAGGAAACCTATGATTTTTAGGTGGCATTGAAGCTCACAAGTGAACTGGGGGACTCTGTGTAATGAGTGGCGATCTCTAGCAATTAGTGGTGATAGTGTTGTCAATACAGGAGGTGAGCAGTGACTCCCCCCTTGCCCTTGTGTGTATGCTACTCTTGTGAAGGGAAGAATCTTGGAGCAGCCATAGGCAAAGCATCACAAAGTATGGATTGATGCTGGATATTGGGTAGCAAGGCTATTTTCTGAGAGTTAGATCACCTCCAGGCTTTCCTCCAAAGATGTTGCTCAGATGCCAGCTGGAGAGGTTAAGGCAAAGAGGGCTTTGACAGATGAGTGGCATCATCCTAGATCCAGTCTTAGGAAGGGTGGGGGTGGGGGAAGTATTTACAGTCGTTTACACAATTCCAAGAGTGCCAAAACAAAATAGCTAAAGACAAATAGGTCCTGAATATTGTTCAGAATGGATATTTTCTCCAATTCAAGTCTCCTTCACCCATTAGCCCACCAAATAAATTTTACCAGCAATGTGAGGACTTGCTTTGGGAAGAAGTAAACCCTTTATTCCAAAAGCAGGCACTAGAGGAGGTCCTCATGCACCAAAAAGAACTGGAACTTACTCCTTTTATTTTTTGGTTTGGAATAAAGGACAGTTGCAAGAATTCAGGCACACACTTGGTCTCAAATTGAAAAAGAAATGGATCATAAAAGAATAAAAAAACAGTATGCTAGTGTTGCACCAGATATACCCAAGTTGCATCAGGAGTGCTCCAGACCTGTCCCTGGGAGCTCCAGCAATATGGAGCTGGCTGTTAGTGGGAGATTTAAGCACCACAGCAGTCCACTTGCCTGGGGATCTAGTCACGTGGACTGTGATCCTAGTTCTCCTCCAGGGGAATCCTCTTCCTAGTCATAACCGTCATCCCTCCAACCCCCACACAGACGAGTACATTCAGCTTTCTTCAATGTTCTGAAGTGCTTATGATTGAGTTCTCCTGGAAGAGAGCTAGAATTATAGGTAAGTAGCTTTTTCTATCTGCCTGTATGACCCTCTTTCTAAATTTCTTTACCTACGTTCTGGTCACAACTTAAAATGTGGCATTTATCAAACATTATCAACAAAGATCCTGAAAAACAAGGTTTGTCCTGCCAAGCCCCTGAGATAGCAGAAGCTTCCTCCTCTGAACAGGCAAAGGCTTCTGAAATTGCCTCAAATGTAAAACCAAGTTTTACATGCTAGCTAAAGGCCCATCTGACCCCTCTACTAAGGCAGCTGGTCAGCCACTGTCAGCTAAGGCCATGCAGAAGGAGAGTGATATTCCAGTGAAACGCATGCAAAAGACCCAAATGGTCAGTGGCACCAGGTTTGACAGTCCTTGCAGAAGAAATTAGAAACTTTTTTTTAGAGACAATCCAGAGACAATTTATAGACCATAAAATTGACAATAAATGTAATCTATATTCCATTCTTAACCAAAGCCCTCAAATGCCCAAGCAAGACAACCCATCACTATCGAAGCTAATGCTATTCAATCCTTCAACATCAAATGATGGCATTACTTCAGTTACATGCTTTTCAATGTTGACAGAATCCTTTTCGAAGATGCTGCATATGATCTTTCATATCCAAGGTTATCCCTTTGTATACTCTATACGTGTTTACCACTGTCGACTAGTGCACCTTTGACACGTTTTCTGCAGTCACTAACGGGTACTGCAGGATCACTTCCATCAGCAGTAGTTTCATTGGCATTGTCAGTGTCTAAAATTTCTACTCTCTTGTGCCTTTACAACTTCTGACCATCAGTGTCACCAGTGTCCCTGCCTCGCCCAAGGAACATCTTGCAATATGCAGCCTCAGGTGAGGAAGGTAATGACGGGGATAACCATCTGGGTAAATAAAGGCTTTCCTTAGGTGGTACAAAGACAAATTAAATGATCAGTGAACTACAAAGTGAGCAAAGGTATGTATCCACCTGTGCATTCTGAGGATGATGAGGAAGAAAGAATATATCTAGTTAAGCGCAGGCACAAATCTGAAGTTCTCGCAAATGACCTTATCTTGTTCAGTATGAGGTTGGATTGTCTTTGTTGCCTCTGAAGCTGGTACCTCTTGAACTGCTAGTTGAAGTACGGATAATGTAGATGACAATGCTAAATCAACACGTTTCAGTGAGTTATGATGCAGATGCCTCACCGGACACTGAGTGGAGCCAGTTTATTATATCACATGTAACGAGTCTAAGCCTGACACAGATTCACCTCGATTTCAGCGAATTTCATGTTCCATTGGAAATGGCTGCACTGTTTGTCTCCCAATGTGAGCTGCAGAAAAATCCTGCTTTCTTTTTCATATTGGTGCAAGATTAACTCCCATTTGTGACTTTATGAAAGGTTTACTAATGATGCTAAACCAACCCAGCACAGCTGCTAACTTGTCTCGGATTGAAAAAGTATACAGGGCTACGAGCGCTGCTTCGGCCTAAACCTTGAGCCACGTTAAAGCTGAATCTGTCAACTACTGCTCAGTACAGATCAAGCAACGTTTCAACACCTTGTTAAAGCCCTTTGAGACAAGGAGGGTTGAAAATGAGATTCTGTTGGAAAGTGTAATGTTTTAGCAGCAAATGTTAAGATCTCAACATCTCCACATGATACGGTTGACCATGACACCCTAACTCAAAGACTCCACGAAGCCGGCATACAAGGGATTGCTCTCGACTGGATTACTTCCTATCTCCAAAAAAGAGCGAATATCATCCACTCTCCCCCCTTCTCGTCCGAACCCTACCTCACAAAAACAGGGGTCCCCCAAGGGTCAATCATCTCACCTTTGCTTTTTAACATCTACATGATATCTTTACCAGAACTGATCAATGATTTCCATCTCACATGCTACAACTATGCAGATGACACACAGATACTCCTTCAATTAGAAGACCCCAAAAACATTGAAAACTCACTAATCTTCAGTTGCCTCAGAGCCGTTGATCAGTGAATGACCTGGAGACATCTCAAACTAAATACCTCCAAAACAGAAATACTCATATGTTGTGACTGGAAAAATTATGACCCTCTGTGCGTCTGGCCTGAAGATCTCGGACCACCTCCTCAATTATCCAAGGAAGTGAAAAACCTAGGAATCACCATGGATTCCAAGCTAACTATGAATACCCAAGTAGACAAATTAGCACGCACAAGCTTCATCACCTTAAAGACTTTACGACGCATCTTCCCCCACCTCGGATTTCCACACAAGGTGCAAGCTACTATCTCACTTGTATTATCCAAACTGGATTATGCCAATAGCCTCTACCATGGATCATCTCTATCTGTTATGAAAAAACTACAACGTATCCAGAATTCCGCAGCCAGGCTACTACTACATATAAAGCCGCAAGCCCACATCTCCCCTGCCTTGAGAGCACTACACTGGTTACCCGTTGCCAGAAGATGCACTTTCAAGCTGTTTTGTATCACCCACAAAGCTATACATGGAACAGGACCGCTTTTTATCAGAAAGAAAATTACCAAATACATCCAACAAAGAACCCTCCGCTCAAGACTGGCACCCCGCCTTAGAACACCACCATACAAGAAAAAGACTGTAGGTGGTACATCCTTCTCCGTCCAAGCAGCCAAACTTTGGAATTCATTACCCCCAACTATAAGAGCCACAGATAACTTTCTTGTTTTCAGAAAACTACTCAAGAGTTGGCTCTTTCCTTCATAACCACCTTTTTCAAACAACTATGAACTGCATATGCCTATGTTGATAAATATTTTTTCAGATTATATGTATATTTCTATTTATTTATAGTTTTCTTTGGAAAATATGTATTGCTACTGTCATAACAATAAAGTACACACACACTCTTTTAAACCTGTCTGACTAAGTATTTTTTACCCATGATTCTAACTATGTATTGTATGTGCATATGTGTGTGTATTCATGGGTGTGTGTATAAATATATATATATCTATATATGTGTATGTATGTGTATATGTTGTTTCTGTGCTTGGCATGTTTGTGGATCATTGCATGGCTCCTGGTTTTTGGGTTGTTATACTAGATATCTATGAATTTCTGCTCTCATTTTTCATCACTCTTATGTCATGTCTCTATCAAACTATCCTCCATTCTCACTCTGACTCATCCCAAATCCCTTCAACCACTTTCATCTCCTAAATATCTCTGCCTAAACTCTTCCCTCCACCTCCACATCTAACTCACCAAACCTCACTCTACCTCTGTGACCCTCCACACTCTGTGACCGCCTACTAAATTCTCCTGCATTCATCTCACCCTGCTACTATGCTCTCCCTAACCCTTCCACATACTCTTCCCACCTCCGCCCCCCTTTATTCATCCCAAGCCTTTGGATTGAGTAAATGAAGGATATACTTCCAATTAACACTTCTGGATTTCTTTCCTCCTCCACCCCTCCATTACTCCAGTCAATCTAACTAACAAACTCTCATATCCGAGGCTCAAATTAACTCATAATAATACTAAAACTGTACTCATTATTAAATGATACTAATCCATCACTAATTCTTGTTGGGTTCCGGAGTAGCGTGCTACTCATCGAAAAGCGCTTCGACGCCTCGTCAGGGGTAGTAAGCGCTATATAAATACGATTACAATACAATACAATACAATATCGGGCGCTTAGTGGTCCTGGCGTGTCTGTTCTGAGAATAACGCTCCGGCACGTCTTCCATTTCCTCGTCATAATTCAGTCTGAACATACCCGTTGGTTCCTTGCTGCATGACATTCTGTCCATACTCCACACTCTACCACCTTCTAGGGCAGAGGTCTCCAAACTTTTTAATGGCGCTCCCCCCCAGTTGAAAAATAAAAATCATTGTGCCCCCCCTTAGAATTTTTCACAATTATTTTATAAACATGGCAATGTTTAAATATGTCTAAACCTATTTAAACATTGCAGTTAAGTACTGTTAGCTTTTTAAAACTGCAATAACATGCTTCTGCTTAAAACAAAGGCCTGTTATCTGTATAATATTTATTTTGGCCAGAGTCTGGGGCCCCCTGGGATCACTTCAGGCCCCCCTAGGGGGGCCCGCCCCCCAGTTTGAAGACCTCTGTTCTAGGGTTACAACATTCCTTTGCACCTTAATGATTCTTTTTGGTTGAGAAAACCTGCTACCATTTTTTTTTTTGTGTTCAGGAAGCTTAATTTTAACCCATTGTCCCACCCTCCATGGTCTCCTCTGGACGCCAAAACGATCATCGTACCACTTCCTGTATTTCTCCTGGTGTTGCCTGATTTTAGTTGCAGCTTCCTCTCGCTGCTCATTGAATGGTTCCCCTCCCTTCAGCCAATTAGGACTAAGGGCCTCATTCTGAGGCCGGCGGGCGGCGGTCGCCGCCCGCCTGGCGGGAACCGCCATATGGCCGCTCCACGGTCGAGAGACCGCGGAGGCCATTCTGGCTTTCCCGCTGGGCTGGCGGGCGACCGCCAGAAGGCCGCCCGCCAGCCCAGTGGGAAACCCCTTCCCACGAGGAAGCCGGCTCCGAATGGAGCCGGCAGAGTGGGAAGGGTGCGACGGGTGCAGTAGCACCCGTCGCGAATTTCAGTGTCTGCTAAGCAGACACTGAAATTCAAAGTGGGGCCCTCTTACGGGGGCCCCACGACACCCCTCACCGCCATCCTGTTCCTGGCGGTCGGAACCGCCA
Organism: Pleurodeles waltl; assembly: GCF_031143425.1. NCBI lineage: Eukaryota > Metazoa > Chordata > Amphibia > Caudata > Salamandridae > Pleurodeles > Pleurodeles waltl. The sequence continues at coordinate 543,086,780 of NC_090440.1, read as the reverse complement.
GGAACAGGATGGCGGTGAGGGGGTCGGAATCCCCCATGGCGGCGCAGCAAGCTGCACCGCCATGGGGGATTCCTCAGGGCAGCGGAGAACCGGCGGGACACCGCCGGTTTTCCTGTTCTGACCGCGGCCATACCGCCGCGGTCAGAATGCCCTGCGGAGCACCGCCAGCCTGTTGGCGGTGCTCCCGCCGGCCCCGGCGGTCCTTGACCGCCAGGGTCGGAATGACCCCCTAAGTTTGGTACCTGGTTGCCTACCTTTGAGTGAAAGGAATGGTGAAATCCCTGTAACCAAATTTGGCGTGGTGTGATACGACCACAACATTTGCTTAAGAGCTACTTCACCCGGTACCTGTAGTATTGACGCCAATTGCAAACACTCCTTTATCATCCTATTGGCTCTCTCAACTAGACCATTCACACGGGGGTTGTATAATGCTGTTCTAAAATGGTGTACACCGCACTTCATCATAAACTCTCTCATGGCTTCTGAGGTGAACTGCACACCGTTGTCGGTCACTAGGGTGCTGGGTATCCCTTCCCTCAAGAAAGCCTCCGACAGGAAATCAATTGCATCTTGGGTAGTCACCTGATTCACTATCTTGAACATCATCCAGTGCGAGTGGTAGTCCACTAGCACAAAAATGAACTTGCCTTTGACACCAATTTGAGATATGGGTCCTAAGATGTCCAATCCCAACTTGTCCCATGGTTTAAGTGGAACAGGAATAGAAGACAATGGAGCCCTCCTTGTAACATTAGTCTTATCGCTCTGAGCACAACTGATACAATCCCTTACTGCGTCTTCCACTAACCTATCCATGGTGGGGAACCAATAGGATGCTCGAAGTCTACTCTTGGTAAGATTCCTCCCTAGATGCCCTTCGTGAGCTAGACTCACCAATTTGTTCCACAACTCACACGGGGGTACAACTCTCTCACCTCTCATTACCATGTCCTCAAATAAGTGGAGTTCCGACCTCACATCCCAATATCCTTTGAGCTCTTCTTCGAGATATCTAGCTCTCTCTGGACAACCTTTGACTATTTTTTCCCGAAGCAATTTTAATACAGAATCAGATGAGTTTGTTTCTATCCATTCATCCCTGGTAAGGCCAGCCAATTCTATGTGTAGTACAGGTTCAAGGGTGTCCCTACCTTCCTCTATTCCAACCCCCCTCCGTGATCTGGATAGGAAGTCAGCCACAACATTACTTTTGCCAGGAACATACTCCACCCCACAATTATACCCTTCCAATCCAAAAATCCACTTTGCAATGCGTGGGGTGGCATATTCTCTTCCCTTGATGGTGAATACACTGGTGAGGGGTTTGTGGTCGGTTCTAATAGTGAAGGGTAGACCCCATAGGAAGAAACTAAAATGATTGATAGCCCAATAACATGCAAGCGTTTCTCTCTCTATGGTGGAATAATTCATCTCTGCAGCTGACAGTGACCTGGACGCAAATGCTATAATTCTTTCCTGTCCCTCCACAACTTGAGAAAGGGTGGATCCAAGACCCTTCCCACTGGCCTCAGTAGTGACCCATGTTTCCCTTTTGAAATCAAATTTTCCTAGATTCGGAGAATTCACAATGGCCTCCTTCACCTTGCTAAAAGCCTCCTGACCTTCCGTATTCCATTCAAATGGGACATTTTTTTTTAACAATGCTCTCATCGAAGCTGTGAGCTCAGCAAAATTATGCACAAACTTGGCCATGTACTCAGCTAAACCTAGGAATGATTTGAGTTCCTGCTTGTTGGAAGGTGCAGGTGCCTATTTCACAGCTACCACTAAGTCGAGTTTAGGTTCCACCCCATCCTTTGTGATTTTACGGCCTAAATACTCAACTGACTCCACTCCAATTTGGCATTTATCTCTACAAATAGTCATTCCAGCACGTTCCAACGCGATAAACACCTTCCGTAAGGTAGTATCATGCTCGCTCACCGTAACACCATAAATGAGAATATCATCCTGGAAGCACATTACCCGGTCTATGCCCTGCAATATGCTTTGCATGATACGCTGGAAAACAGCCGCCGCCGAGGCTAAGCCAAAAGGCATTCTGCAAAATCTGAATGCTCCATATGGGGTGATAAAAGAAGTGAGGGAACGAGAGGAAGGATGAAGTTCTACCTGGTGATATGCCGAGGAGAGGTCTATCACGCTAAAGTATTTGGCTGGGCCCATGGTGCTCAACATCTCACTGATCCTGGGTAGGGGAAACCTATCCACCTATATGTTGGCGTTAAGGTGTCTAAGGTCAACACATAACCGGATTCCTCTTCCTCCCGATTTACTAGTGACTACAATGGGGGCCAACCATATTGAACTTTCAATGGGTTCTATGAACCCTGACTCTACCAGCTTGTTCAATTCTTGTTTTAAAGAATCCTGCATTAGGTAGGGGATCGGTCTGGACTTATGGACTTTAGGAATAGCATTCTCCTTCATCCTTATCTTGTGTTGGTAACACCTCAGCAATCCCAATATATCCCCAAACAAATCTGGAAATTCCTCACAGACACTCATGCCACACTTAGATTCACACACTTGTAGAACCGGTTCATCATTGTTAGGTTCAAGCTTGATTCCCAATTCCCTTTGGTGTCTCCACCCTAAAAGATTGGAACCTCTGTTTGTGAAGTACACTTTTCCTTTAGTATGACGATCTTTAAAGGTTATCCGGAGACATAACATACCCTTCAGGGGTATAGGGTCATTGTTGTAACCCCTAGGAGAGATGTCTGCAGGTTGTAGTTTATACCCCTTATTCTTAAAATTCTTTTCAAATATACTGTAATCCATAAACGTAAATGGAGAACATGAGTCTGCAAATACCCTTACACTTATACCATCCAGATCGATAACACATGTAGGGTATAAAGTGCCACCTTTTTCGTACTCATTCAAGTTTTTCAGTTGCAGCACAAACTTGTTCTTTAAATCTTGGGTCTCTTCAATAATATGTACCTTCTTTTTCTCATTACGCTCACCCCTCTCATTCTTGCATACCCTTGCATAGTGTCCCCTCGCACCACACTTCCGACATATGCAGTTGCGGGCCGGACACATAGGATTGTTGGCCAGATGTCTGCTGTTACCACACCTGAAGCACTTACTTTTACTCCCATCTATGTTACTCGAAGAGTTTTTCTTAAGGTAGACTTCATGAACTTTGCAATCCTCTTCTAGATTAAGTGCACTAATCTCTTGTTTGGGATGAGCTTTAACCTCTTTAACCTGTTTGACATCTTCTTCCCCCGGAGAATGTTTAATTAGTTTCATGCACTCCACCGTATGTTCTATCCCCTTGGCTAAATCCACAGCCTCCTTCAAGGTTGGATTGTGAACTAACAATTTTTCTTGAATTTTTAAATTATTGGTACATCTTACTAGTTGGTCACGTATTAAGGAATCCTCAAGGTTGCCAAACTCACAGGTGTTGGCCAGTCCCCTCAAACACGCAATATAACTGGATATTTTTTCATCCTTAGCTTGTGTCCTACTAAAGAATTTATGTCTCTCAAGTACAACATTGACTTTATGGCCAAAATGATTCTCTAACTTCCTAATCGTTCTCTCATAATCATTCAAGCCATCCCCCTCACCATTCGCTCCATCATCAGGGTCTGTTAAATTTTCATATACCTTTCGCCCATGTACTCCCAGGTTGTGTAACAGAATATGCTGCTTCCTCAATGCCGAGAATTTTTCCCCTCCGATTGCTATCAAGTAAGATTAAAATAATTTTTCCCACTCTTTCCAGGGTAAAACAGGTTCACCAATTTCGTTAAAAAATGGTGGGGGCTGTGACATGCCAACCGCCGCCATTGTGTAAATTGACACAGGTCAAAGTTTCCACAAGTTAAAGTTTTCCTTACAATCCTTGTCTTTCAGTTTTAACGCGCGATAATCAATCTTGGCCTCACTACAGTAAAAGTTTCAATAAGGAATACTATGGCACACAAAGAAAAGTAAGCCCTTCAGATGCAGATTATATCTCGCTTGCAGAAGCAGTAAATACCTGTGGTCTCTCAAAACCCGTTTTATTTTTTGTGCGGCTAACGCGAGCTGCAATTTCAGAGGAATGCGTGTCAGCTTCCATACAGCGCTTGTTCAGCCGTATGAGAGCTGTTCTCGCGAAGCGCCGTGCCTGCAATTCCCAGATACACAGCTCCTCGTTACCTCTGGAATTATTTAACGGCGACACTTCTACCTCCTTCTTGGTAACACCTCGCCGAATAGCGTGGTGCTGGGAATGCAGGGCTCCACCTCTACGACGTCAATACTGATTTAATCAAGGAGCGACGCCGGGCTCCGCTTCCGCAACGTCAATGCTGCTTCAATTGAGGAGCGACGCCCCTTTGCTGGGGTCGCACCTCCTCCTCACAATGCTGCGCCGATAGCGTGACGTTGTAACTTCGAGCCAGGTCCGCTTGTCTGGCAATAGTTCCTCCCCGACTGTGTACCAGGGCAGAGTATCGTCACATTACCTCAGGCAATCCTCACTGGCAGTGAAGCGCTCAAATTCAGAAACTTGACGGAAACGAAGGAGATAAACTTCACGACACTCCGGAGAAGTGCTTCACTTCTGGACGCTCCAGCCTGCGGGACTGTGTCCCAGGGAAGAGTATCGCCACTACTACCTCAGGCAATCCTCACCGGCAATGAAACGCTCAAATTCAGAAACTTGACGGACATGAAGCACCTAAACTTCACAACACTCAGGAAAAGTGCTTCACTTCTGGGCGCTCCAGACTCGCTACCATGGTCTCTTCCTCTGAATACCACAGAGGGTTGAGCACTGCACAGAAACTGCACCACCAATCTCCAAGGATCACCGTTAGGCTCAGAAGAATGAAGCGCCACACTGGAGTTCTTGGATATCCAACGGAAACGATGAAGGTAATCAGGGGTGAGGAGTTTCACTGCCCCCTGCACAGCATCCCATCCTCGTCGCCATCAACGATGTTATGTTCCGCAAGTTAGCGTCGCTTAAATAATGAAATAACCAGGTAAGATTTAGTTATATTAAGCTATTTAATCACTAAGCTCCTCAGACATCGTCTCTCCAACTCCAGCTCTCCAACAGTCCTTCACCAACATTCTAAAGCAAGCTCCAGGGCATTCCAATGCCCAACATTCTTAGGAGCTGCTGGATTATTCCACTAATCAAAATTAATACTAATATGTGAATTTACAAAATATACACTGATATTGTTGTTTGTCCATTTTGACAATAAACTAATATCTATAACACAGGTTAATATGAACCATGAGACATACATAAATTGTATGGTTACAACAACCAGATGTGGGGTGAAAGATTTGTGACACAATACACATTGCTTTACAAGACCCTCAAATGACTCTGACAAGATGCATATACAACTCATGCTGTCATGCACATACATGCTGTCTAACATTTACAACCATCATAAACAAAGAAATGTCATTGGATGGCAGTAAAGTCTCTTTGCCTAGTTATGTGCATCTAACACAAGGAGGATCTAAGAAACCAAAAAACATCACACAACACAATGTGAATGAACTCAACATATAGTACTGGTCTCCAATACCTGCATCATGTACAACCCATTGATGCCACACAGACTGCAACAACAGGCACACAAGAAGTCTAACTGACACACAGTGGCACATTGTAGCCTGTGAGGAGGGAAAGGATGGTGTTGAACAGAGTCAATTGTACCTATGAGGTACTTACCTGCTACTCTGGTGAGCCATAGAGCTGACCATACAGGGGAAGGATCTCACTCATAAGCCTCTCCGGCTCCTCTGAAGAGAAGACATGGGCCTTTTCACCTGCTGAACGTGGCATGATTGCTCCCAGAGGTGACACACAGCACCTGAAGTGGTGTAGGTGTTGCTGACAGCAGTGTCAGGAGTCAAGTGACTGATTTTGCACAACGCAGCGTCCACGTACGCCATGGCATACACGTACACAAACGCCACCTCTGCCGACAGACACAGCTATTGGGCCGGGACCACCACAGGCAACAACGTTACCCTAAGACTGTCAGCCACTGTTGGAACTGCCTACTGTGCGGGCAACTTCTGCCGGCAGCCGTAGGTGGTTCCTGGTGTACAGTGGAGTAGGAGCAGGAACCCTCATGCACCACAGTGGATGACTGGCTTCATCATTGGGAAAGCTCCTCGTTAGGCCGGTACTGCAATGCCTAACGGGCTCCCCCAGAGGGGGTGCTCTTAACCGGGGTGCTCATTTAATTTTAATTTTTCCGTTTTTTCCGACATTTCTCTATTACTTAATAGTGCCTTTGGCTTCTTATCTTTATTAAATATTTTACAAATACACATAAAGCATCAACTATTGAGGACCCGTTGATTCTATGATTGCCCCCCCCTCTTAATGTCCACCTTTATTTTGTACAACCGGATACACGTTAATTCCGGCTTCCATCCACATTTCCGTAATTGTAGTTCGTTAACTTCTAACGAACTACGAATTCAAGTCTTTTTCCGCTTTTTATTAGCCGCGAGCCGGCTGACATTTCCGGTCTCTCTTGACGAGGGTTTCGCTTTAAAACCCCGTTAGAACGCCGCACCAACGTTCTTTATGGCCACAAGTCTGCGGGGTAGGTTAATCAGCCTGCTAAACAAGGAACTACAAGTAAGTCCCTTTGATCCGTTCGTACTCGCTCGCAGCCGCTGCTGTTTCTGATCCCCGGTTTTTGTGCTTGCAGACAACTATGTTTACGTGTAGCAATCCGCTACGGACATGTATTTAGAGTTTTGCCCCTGCCTTTGTTGACACATCGCTAACAAGGGTTGTTTTAATACTATACAACATCGTGCTTACCGGAGCATTTTCTTTATATACAACCAGTATAAAAAAAATGTCTTTGTTTTTCGTTTAACGACATTAGATCGAAGTATTCATAACGCTAACAATGATTTGAGTCCATTAGTTTATGAGGAATTCATTTTTCACAACTGATAAGAATATAATTAATTTTACTAAATTTCTTTTCACTAAACTTGGAGCCTCAGCATTGTACTTGTGCATGATCTAATCAATACCAATTGTTTTTATGTTGAACCCTAGATTTGATCCGGCGAATTGAGAACTAAGTATTTGCCATAATTTTGGCTAGCCATGTTAATAATTCTTCTTGATTACAAAATACAGAATTAAAGTTCCTTTTTCCTGACTTGTGATCCTTTTAAGAACGCTATCCTGAAATTGGGGATGGTAAGCCCTTTTTTTTATTCTTTTTTGTCTTTCACTAGAGTGAGCCACTGTCATCATACTAACTTCACATACGCACTAATTTTGCAAATTTTATTATATAAATTGATCATGATTATATCTTATTTTCTTAGGGTGAACTCACAAGTAGAACTAAGTAAGTGACTACTTATCTTTAGATACCACTGAGTATTTATTCTAATAATTATGGAGTAGACTTTCTTTTTTCGGTCCTGAGGAAGCGTCATGGGATCCGATTGGACCATTTGGACGCGAAACATGTAGACCTGTTAGAGAGAGATACCATAGATTGTCTATCCTCTTTTTTGGGAGTAGGTGACCATTATTTATCACCCATTACTCTCCGATTTTGTTTTTAATCTTGGTCTACATCAGATAAAACAGATTAAAACTATGATTGATAATCACTGGTGATTAACCAATTTTAACTTTTTTCTTTCACTCCATTGACATTTGGGTACTCCCTATTGGGCACCCACTCAAATCAAATCAATGTTTTGGAAGTGCTACTATCTGAGCACCCCGGTTAAGAGCACCCCCTCTGGGGGAGCCCGTTAGGCATTGCAGTACCGGCCTAACGAGGAGCTTTCCCAATGATGAAGCCAGTCATCCACTGTGGTGCATGAGGGTTCCTGCTCCTGTAGATATTTCTTTCACTCTATAGTTCATTTTCATTAGGAACAGTGTATTTTTTGATTTATAATGTCTGTTTTGGGAGACCGTACACTGGACCTCTAATCTCCCGGTCCCTCTCTTATTAATTTGTTGCATGTACAGTAGTCATACTGTGGGACCTTCTAGCCTTTATACTGAATTTTGACAACTATTGGTTGACCCAGTCGTACTTCACAATATGGAAGACTTCCAGGGTCTAAGTTATGATGATGACATGGTATCCGCCATATTACAAGCACCTTCCATTCTTGATAATGAAGGATCAAGTTCATCAGGAAGTCTTAAGGAAGAATGGAACAAACTCTCCACCCTGAAACGTGAACTTATCAAGACAGTCATGCATGGGACCATCATGACTGAATATTTACGAGTGAATATAGCTCCTAATGGATTGTTAGTGGCTAATATACCTAGAATCTTCTTACAAGATCTTGCATTTAGAAAAGATTGGGCACAAATTGCATGGAAGTGTACCAGAGATTGGCTGGTACTGATTATCAATACTTCCAAACGCATAGCCGATTCCATCACCATTCAAATAGCTACTATGGAAAATACTTTGAAAACCACAATTACATTGACAGCTTTCAAGTGTCGCCTCACAGAAATCAATGCTGAACTTAATGAGACAAAAGAGTTTCTAACTCAGCAAAAAATAACGAAACTTCAAAAAGACATAACTAAGTTCAGTAGGGAGAAGGCCTACCCGTACATCAAGGAGGACTATGATGCTGATAATCAGTCACGCTCCTCTGATGAATCAACTACTTCATATAGAAAACCACGTCAGTATAGTAGTGGTTCATCATCTGACGGGTGGAGTACCGACGATAATATACCACAACCTTATTATAACTAACCACCCTATCCAACTAACCAACCTATTCCTTGGCAACCACCCTACCCATTCTTCCAACCCCGTCCCTTGATGCCTTTCGGGCCTTTTTTAGGCCGCGGCCGGGGCAGAGGCAGAGGCAGAAGAAGAGGAAGAGGCAGATCAGTTCAATGGTCCAAGGAAGATCCACAAATGGTGACGAGGAGCCACACGAGGATGCCCACACCCAGAACCTAGTGGTTAACTTATCCCAAAGAACACTCTCAATTGACGAAACTAACGTCCTAAACAAGGGGTTAGGTTTCGTACCTACCCCGAAAGAGGATTTCTTCCGCCTACATATCGAACTAGCTCAATTCTTTCGGAAGATTCGCCTCCATATGTTCTTTAGAGATAAACCTATTGAACCAAGATGTGATTCTGGTCTCAAAAAACCTTCCACGTTTTTACCTCCCACAACGATGGTGCCAATTGAAGTACTCATATTTGAAAAGGCAGTATTGTCTGATGTCTCCCGGCTATATCCAAAACACTCATATGTGAATATTCCAAACCGAGAAAAACAGGCACTTCAACAGCTATCCTCTGATCCAGACATCATGATAAAACAAGCAGATAAAGGGGGAGCTATCGTGATTATGGACACAGTAGACTATAAACGTGAGTGTTTACGTCTCTTGAGCGACACTACTTACTACACTAAGATCACCCAAGATCCAACCCAGAGACTCCAAATTCAGATTAGAAGTCTTTTGGAAGAAGCTAAGAGCAACTCATGGATAACTTCAAAAGAAGCCGAATTCCTTGACACAGAGGACCCACGAACACCATACTTCTACTGTCTACCTAAAATTCACAAGGGAATTCAGCCACCACCAGGTCGACCAATTGTATCTGGCATTGGATCTGTCCTGGAACCTTTATCTATCTTCTGTGACCACTTCCTACAGCCACTTGTGAGATCTTCCTCCACCTACTTACAAGACACTAAGGATGTCTTAAACTTAATCGACTCAATCAACTTGACTGGAGCAGTACAGGGGATCATCACCCTAGATGTAGAAGCACTCTACACTAATATTCCTCAAGAGGATACTTTACGGGTAATTGAATCAGCTCTATCAGATGACCCCACGGATTTAACTACACCCATACCCTTTATTATGCAACTAGCCACCTTGGCTTTGACGGAGAACTTCTTTGAGTTTGAAGAACAACTCTTTCATCAGATTAGAGGGACATCGATGGGCAGCACTTTTGCCCCCAGTCTAGCATGCCTTTATATGTATGATTTTGAAAGAAAATACATTCTAACATCAACGAACCCCTTCAAAAAAGACATAAATCTATGGAAACGCTACATAGATGATATTTTGATCATCTGGCAGGGTCCCTTTACATCAACTGATGAGTTTATATCTTGGATTAATTCCCTTGATCCTTTTCTAAAATTCACGGCTTCTATGTCCACCACTCAATTACCTTTTTTGGACTTATTGATTACCATTGATAAAGGTCTATTGAGCACGAGCACCTACCATAAACCGACAGATCGAAATAGCCTTCTCTTATATGAAAGCCACCATCCAAAAGCCCTAAGGGATAACTTACCAGTGGGCCAATTTTTACGATTAAGGCGCAACTGTAGCCTTGTTCAGGAATATGACCGACAGGCAGACACCCTTCAAACCAAACTCTGTGACCGACATTACCCTACTAAGATTGTAAATGCTGCTCGAAAAAGAGCTAGAAACAACCACAGGGAGTGTTTACTTGAGAAAAACATAAGAACTCCTCAGTCAAAAATAACCTGTGTAACTACATTCACCCCTTTATCTAATACGATCAAAAAGGTGCTTAACAACCGGTGGTCGATCCTAGAAAGTGGTGGCTCGACCATACCTAAACCCCTCTTTGCCTTTAAACGTACTTCCAACATAAAAGACATTGTGATCCACACACGTCCACAAAGACACAACATTCCAAAACAAAGAACTTTATGGGATCTTCCTCCTGTTGAGGGTCATTTTCCCTGTGGCAACTGCAACGTGTGCCCGTTAACAAAAAAAACGACATCGCTTGATCTTGACCCGATTGGAAAATGGTTCCTAAGAAAACACACTAACTGCAACTCAAAAAACTGTATATATATGATCACATGTCCTTGTGGCCTACGTTACGTGGGGATGACAACTCGACCAGTGAGGATACGTATAAATGAACACAGAAGCAACATTAGATGCCAGAGAATAACTACGAAACTATGTGCTCATTTTCTGGATACCCCCCATTCGCCAGATGAACTACAATGGGTGGTCCTGGAAGCCCCGAAAAACCTCCCTAACGGTTCGAAATCACTCTTCAGAATAGAACAGAGATGGATTTTTAAATTAGGGACAATGTTACGGGGATTAAACGATGACATACCTTGGTCCGCTCTCTCGACATAATTCCCCTGATGATGAACAACATATTTAAGATCTTTTTGCTATTACTATTCCTTTAGGATTAGGGATTATCATTAACAATGACCATTGCAGATTTGGCCTTCCTACAGTATTCCATTTATGATGAACAACATATTGCAGATCTTATGGCTATAATTACTACCCCTCTTTTTGATTCGGGATTACCATCAACAATGACCTTTGTTAATTGGCCTGTCGTATAGGATTCCCTCTTCTTCTTTTTCCTGTATAATTAATTATTTTTTCGGAATTTAATTTTTCCGTTTTTTCCGACATTTCTCTATTACTTAATAGTGCCTTTGGCTTCTTATCTTTATTAAATATTTTACAAATACACATAAAGCATCAACTATTGAGGACCCGTTGATTCTATGATTGCCCCCCCCTCTTAATGTCCACCTTTATTTTGTACAACCGGATACACGTTAATTCCGGCTTCCATCCACATTTCCGTAATTGTAGTTCGTTAACTTCTAACGAACTACGAATTCAAGTCTTTTTCCGCTTTTTATTAGCCGCGAGCCGGCTGACATTTCCGGTCTCTCTTGACGAGGGTTTCGCTTTAAAACCCCGTTAGAACGCCGCACCAACGTTCTTTATGGCCACAAGTCTGCGGGGTAGGTTAATCAGCCTGCTAAACAAGGAACTACAAGTAAGTCCCTTTGATCCGTTCGTACTCGCTCGCAGCCGCTGCTGTTTCTGATCCCCGGTTTTTGTGCTTGCAGACAACTATGTTTACGTGTAGCAATCCGCTACGGACATGTATTTAGAGTTTTGCCCCTGCCTTTGTTGACACATCGCTAACAAGGGTTGTTTTAATACTATACAACATCGTGCTTACCGGAGCATTTTCTTTATATACAACCAGTATAAAAAAATGGTCTTTGTTTTTCGTTTAACGACATTAGATCGAAGTATTCATAACGCTAACAATGATTTGAGTCCATTAGTTTATGAGGAATTCATTTTTCACAACTGATAAGAATATAATTAATTTTACTAAATTTCTTTTCACTAAACTTGGAGCCTCAGCATTGTACTTGTGCATGATCTAATCAATACCAATTGTTTTTATGTTGAACCCTAGATTTGATCCGGCGAATTGAGAACTAAGTATTTGCCATAATTTTGGCTAGCCATGTTAATAATTCTTCTTGATTACAAAATACAGAATTAAAGTTCCTTTTTCCTGACTTGTGATCCTTTTAAGAACGCTATCCTGAAATTGGGGATGGTAAGCCCTTTTTTTTATTCTTTTTTGTCTTTCACTAGAGTGAGCCACTGTCATCATACTAACTTCACATACGCACTAATTTTGCAAATTTTATTATATAAATTGATCATGATTATATCTTATTTTCTTAGGGTGAACTCACAAGTAGAACTAAGTAAGTGACTACTTATCTTTAGATACCACTGAGTATTTATTCTAATAATTATGGAGTAGACTTTCTTTTTTCGGTCCTGAGGAAGCGTCATGGGATCCGATTGGACCATTTGGACGCGAAACATGTAGACCTGTTAGAGAGAGATACCATAGATTGTCTATCCTCTTTTTTGGGAGTAGGTGACCATTATTTATCACCCATTACTCTCCGATTTTGTTTTTAATCTTGGTCTTCATCAGATAAAACAGATTAAAACTATGATTGATAATCACTGGTGATTAACCAATTTTAACTTTTTTCTTTCACTCCATTGACATTTGGGTACTCCCTATTGGGCACCCACTCAAATCAAATCAATGTTTTGGAAGTGCTACTATCTGAGCACCCCGGTTAAGAGCACCCCCTCTGGGGGAGCCCGTTAGGCATTGCAGTACTGGCCTAACGAGGAGCTTTCCCAATGATGAAGCCAGTCATCCACTGTGGTGCATGAAGGTTCCTGCTCCTGTAGATATTTCTTTCACTCTATAGTTCATTTTCATTAGGAACAGTGTATTTTTTGATTTATAATGTCTGTTTTGGGAGACCGTACACTGGACCTCTAATCTCCCGGTCCCTCTCTTATTAATTTGGTACAGTGGAGTAGGCCAGGCATCCGTCAGTTTGGCAGCTTGAAAGACTGTGGGGGTCATTATGACCCCGGCGGTCGGTGGTAACATGGCGGTAAGTACCACCATATTATGACCTTGGCGGGTTGGCTGAAGCCAACCCGCCAATGTACAACTCCGGCTGCCATGGCGGTGACTGGTGGCCATCACTGTTCCATCCGCAGGATTATGACCCCGCCTACCGCCATGGCTTCCTTACTGCCACAAAAACCATGGCGGTAGGCACTATCAGTGACAGGAAATTCCTTCCCTGTCACTGATAGGAGTCTCCCCCTTCCTCTCCAGTTACCCCCCTGCCTCTCCAATGCCCCCCCCAACATTCATGCCCCCTTCACACACACACATTCCCACAAACATCCACGCATGCATACTTCCACTCACACACACCCGCACACACTTTCAAACATGCACGCACACACGCATTCACAATACATAATATGCACGCACTCACACCTTCATACATGCACACTCACATCCAACACGCAACACGCCCCGCATACACGCACATACAAACATGCACATGCACCCCCACATGCACCCCCCACACACACACAACACCCCCCACCCACCTCCCCTGTTGGAGCACCCACTTACCTGGGTGCAGTGAGTCCTCCGGCAAGAGATGGGACGGCGCGCTGCTGCCAGCAGCAGCATCTGCCAGCAGAACACCGCCAGGCCGTATTATTGGTCATAATACGACTGGCTGCGGGCTACCAGCATGGCGCTGCTGCAGGCAGCAGCACCACTTTACCGTCATCCGCCTGCATGACCGCAGCCAGATTTCTGTCATCGGTCATAATATGGCGGATGGCTGGTAGCCACGGCGACAATCTTTTGACGACCGTCGCAGTGGCAATAGGTGGTTTTTACCGCCAATATTGCAATGAGGAGCTGTATGTGGCCCTGTTAATATGCGTCACAAAAAAATATGGTCAATATCATCACAAACCTCCTCAATCTGTCTTGTTGTGTAGGTCCAACTACACAACCACCAGTGTAGTGTGTTGTAGGGCACAGAAGGCATATGACAGTGGCGCATAGGCCACCACCGCTGATGGTATTTTTGGGGATCAGAAAATAGTCACATTTTGAGGGGCAATTGTGTAGCAGAAAGTTGGGTGTCACCTGAATCCATGTTGTGGACACATGTTCACAAACATGGAGGTCACATCTGACCCTTGTGTAGTTGCCAGCTGTGACGTGTACTGGGTGTCATGTATATCCAGTTAAAAATGCTTTGTCACATGATATTGTTGGCATGCATCATGTATGTTTCTGTGGACACAGTGACTAATGTTCTGAGTCATGTAATTTTCACATAGCTACCCTGGGAGAGGGAGGATGCGACAACCTCCTGTCTACCATCCACTGCCAGACCTTCAGACCATGGAGGAACGCCACATCATCCAGCTCTACTGTCTGAATAGGCAAACAATAGTGGACTGATGCCATCAGATGGAGCCAGATCTGATGCCAGCTAACAGTAATCCATACTGCATACCACCCCTTGTACAAGTCATGTCAGTATTGCACTTTGTGGCCACAGGGTCCTTCCAACATACAGTGGCCCTGTCTGGTGGTATGCCCCAACCTATGTTCAGTCTGGTGTTGAAAGAGTTCTTATCAGCAATGTTGAAATACAGTGACAGGTATGTCAGGTTTCCCAGACGTGAGGATTTAGCCAATGTAAAGGCTGACTTTTATGGTTTTGCCCACCTTCCACATGTGATGGTGGCAATTGATGGCACACATGTTGGCTTGGTGCCACCACAGGCCACTGAACAAGTCTATTACAACAGAAAAAACTTCTATTCCATCAACGTACAAGTTGTCTGTTTGGTGAATCTCTACATCTCAAATGTGTGTGCCTATTTTCCTGGATGAGCCCAAGATTCTTTTATAATGCTGAATAGCACCATACCCCAGCTGATGTCACAACTGCAACCAGAGAGTGCCTGGATGGTTGATAAGTCACGCCTGTCCTGAATTGTGTGTGAGCAATGTCAGGTCATACAATCATGAAGTGAATGAGTCATTGTTGCACTTATGTCCCATTCCTTAACAGGAGACTCAGCACATCCAAACCATCCTTGGTTAGACTCCGCTGAGGAATCCAACTACCCCAGGGGAAGTCAGTTTCAAAGAGGCCCATGGAAGAACACAGCGGGCAGTGGAGCAGGCTTTTGGGCTCCTGAAGGCCAGATTTTGCTGTCTGGACAGGACTGGTTAAGCCCTCTTCTACTCACCCGGGAAAGTGTGTCAGATCACTGTGGCATGCTGTATGCTCCAAAACATCACCCTCTGGAGGGATGTGCCGTACATCCTAGAGGAGGGGGAGCCTGCAGTGAGAATCCTGAAATGCAAACTGAAGATGACAGTGGTGAAGAGGAAGATGCTGACTTGCTAGAACATCTCAGCCACAGCTACTTCTCTTGAGTGTAACTAAGTCATGTGATGTTATGACTGTTACTGTACAATGAACTGTAGTGAGAATGTGTGCTGTTTATCTGTTTTTAAAACAGCTAGGGAGGCTGAATGATAAGATATCTTTCTATTGACACATCGCCACCTTGATGACGTTGCTTTGTTTGAGTCAGAATTATTGCAATGTTCTTTGTTTTTCAGATTCTTGCTATTTGACTTCTGCCATTTGTATTGTTTTAAACTTATACTCCTTGTTTTGTTCTTTGTACAGGTACCTTCACCATGACATCTTCATGTGTGCATTTCAGAGTTGTGACGCTGTTCTGACATATGAAGTGGACATGGATTGTTCCAGGTAATGTAGGTCACATAGGCCCTCATTGTGATATTGGCGATAAATTGCAAATACCGCCACAGTGACGGCCGCCAACATACCACGGTGGAGGCGAACATCGTTCCTCCAGAATATGACATACATACACCAAACCGAAAAAAAACAGCCAGAACCAGAAATCCACCAGACCCAACAAACGTGATAAACTGTCGGAACTAGCACCCATACCATTACGCCACCAAAATACCACCCTCCAAATGACCCACGAATCACCACAGCAGACATTCAACGGCGTTAAACCATTAGCGGTGCACACCACCACGGCTGAAATGGCTGCCCAAAAACAAAACAACATTGGGCAGAACAAAAAACCCACACCTGGCAAAAATACATACACCCCACACACCCACCAACAGCACCATAAAACACACCCCTATATCACACACAAACCTTTGCAAACACGAGAAGACCACTGCACCTAGCCACGCCAATCCCAGAGACAACTGCACACACACACCACAACTACCCATTCATCCATCATGCACCACACACATCACCACATTACTCAACACCCTCTACACAACACACACACCACACAACACTCATGTCACCACAGAGGCACCCCTGTTTCACTGATGAGGAGTTGCGGGTGATAGTGGAGGAAGTAGTCAGGGTAGAGCTACAGCTGTTTGGAGCACAGGTACAGCAGATCCCCATAGATGGAGCTATGGCGGAGGATCATGGACAGGGTGAACGCCGTGGGATCACATCCACGCACAAGGGACAACATAAGGACGAGGTGGAATGACCTATGGGGGAAGGTGCATTCCATTGTAGCAAGGCACCAGCTTGCCATCAGGAGGACTGGCGGTGGACCCCCACCTCCACCCCCACAGCTGACAGCATGGGAGGAGCAAGTCTCGGAAATACTTCATCCTGAAGGCCTCACTGGAGTAGCCAGAGAACTGGACACTGGTGAGTCACCATTACAAACCTACCACCACCCCAAACCTGCATGCCATCTCACCACCTCACCCTGACTCCCTTCACCCCACTCGTTCCCACACAGTGTAACACCCCAATTACCAAACCTAAATGTCTACCCCTGCATGCCCTACACACCGCAAGCACATCCCTCCCAGCTCAGCATGGACACCCACCAGCAATGCATGGACAGCATGAAGAACTACCAATCCCACAATCTACTACCATACACTACCAAAGGTGGGAGGACAACACCAATATCATAGGGAAAGGTAGAAATGTGCATCCCCACAGGTGCCCCAGCCAATGTCAGCGGCGAGGAGGTGCCACGGCAACCCAGTCCCCCACCAGAAGATTCCCTCAGTGATGACAGCAACACTGGAGGTCTTGATCTGGATGAACTCCCTGGCCCATCGGGGACCACTGGTAAGTCGGCTACCACATCCCACAGCCAGTCCACAACAGGCCCCCCCTCAGCCTCAAACACCACAGCAGCCAGCCAACACCACCAAACCTCTGTCCTCAGGACACGTCAATCAGTAGTGTGCCTACCTGTACAGGGACCTGAGTCAACACCACACAGGCAGGACGATGAAGGTCCTGGTGTCAGTGTCAGGGGGCAAGGACAGGCGGAGGACAGCTGTGCGCCAGGGGGAGGACAGGCCCAGGGAACTGACTGCCCAGGAGGCACTTACAAATGTCCTGGGGGCAAACCAACAATCCCAGGACGGGTCAGTTGTTAAACATCATGCAGGAGAACCAGCGGCTGCAGGGTGAACACCACCAGGAGGTCATGCAACAATTGCAGTCCTTGAATACCACCATGGCCTCCATTGCAGGGGTGCTGAGTGACATGGCGAACATCATGCATGAGTACACAACACACCAGCGGGCCCCTACCACTAGCCAGTGTACTGACAAGCCCTCCACATTTGCTGCAGCTAGTGGACAGGAGGCCCTGCCACAGGACTCACAAGCCACCAGCACTCCTCCCCCTGCGGAAGGTGAACCACCCCACAAACATTCCCTCTGACCTAGGCAGACACCAGAGACAGTTGCCAAGACCAAGACCACCGCCAGGAAATGAGCCCCTCAAGAATGTCCCCCTTGTGTTCCACTTAGTCACCTTTCCACTTTGTTCTGCAATTGCTCCTCTTCCTATGGCTCCTTGGACACTGGACCTGTGCTACAAACAGACTGGCCTTCTACACTGGACTGTTCCCAACCATCACCCCACTCAATTGCACTTCCCATTGTTTTTATTGTTCAAATAAGCACCGTTGAACACAACTTGAGTAATAGTGCTTTATCAGATGGAAATGTGCAATGTATTGAACTGTATTGAACTGCATTATCCTGTGCAAACGTCCTTTAATGTGTCAATCCATCCAACAAATGTGTCTCAGCAGTCGTTACATCAGTACACTGTTGTAACCACACCAACATTTGCAATAAGGGAAGGCATAGGTGACAGTCAGTTGTGATGCAAAGGTAGTGGCTGGCACAACACTACAGCCACACAGCACTTTACTTAAATGGAGACATGTCTACATCAACAGTCTTACCTGAGTGTCATTGGAAGTACTGCTGAATGATATGTGTCCTGTTGTCCACATCCTCCTCCTCTTCCTCCTCACTGTCCTCAGTGTCCACTGCTGCCACAGGTGCATTGTCACCCCCCTCTTCCTGCAGATAGGGCACATGGCATCTGTGGGCCAAATAGTACAGCATGCTGCACTCCACCACAATCTTGCAGACTTTCTCAGGGGAGTAGCAAAGGGATCCACCTGTCAAATTGAGGAACCTGAACCTGGCTTTCAGGAGACCGAAAGTGCGTCCCACAAACCTCCTGGTACGCCTATGAGCATCATTGTACCGATTTTAAGTCCCTGTTCTCGGATTCCTAACAGGGGTCAAGAGCCAGGACAAGTTTGGATAGCCAGAGTCACCTGGAAGACGTGAGGGACACACATTAGCCATGCACAATGACATTGGGTATGACTCCAGTAGGCATACACTGACATTCATTGGGTGGGGACTCAAGCTCACCTATAAGTCACACTCTGTGCCTCTGTAGTCGTGCCATCACCTGTGGGACGCTGCTATTCCTCATGACATAGGCATCATGCACAAATCCAGGATACTTGGCAGTGATGTGGGAGATGTACTGATCAGCAAGGCACACCATCTGGATATTAAGAGAGTGGAAACTCTTTCTATTCCTGTACACCTGTTCATTCGCCCTGTGAGGGGCTAAGGTAAAATGGGTCCCGTCAATGGCTCCAGTCACATGTGGTATCTGTCCCATTGCGTAGAATCCAGCCTTTACAGTGGGTAAACCTTCACTCTGGAGGAAAGAGATATAGCTGCACATGTGTTTGAGCATGGCAGCCAAAACCCTTCCAAGCTCAATCAAGAACATTGGCTGTGACATTCCTGCAGCTAAGCCCACAGTCACCTGGAAAGAACCAGTTGCCAGGAAATGGAGCACTGACAGTACCTGCACAAGAGGTGGGATTACTGTGGTGCAACGGATAACAGTAGCAAATCTTGCTCCAATGGTACACCCAGGTCTGTGATTGTGGCCCTATCCAGATGAAAGGTGAGTATGATATGCCGGTCCTCAAGTGTAGCCAAGTCCACAAGGGGTCTTTGCATGGGTGCTTGCCTCCTCCTCCTATCCTCCACAGTGGTTGGTATCTCAAGTGAGCCAAAAGTAAAATAGGTGTGAATACAGGACCTATGAACACACAACATCATGGTACACAAAGCATGTATATATGTAGGACACTAGAATTGTCTAGGTGTGTACAGTTGACACCAATGACACACATATATATTCCAAACATGAGTACTAGCAGTAGGAAATGGCAACCGCCTGTCCTGTATGCAGGGACAGGTGGAAGTGACCTCACTCCACCGGAGTTAGGCATCATGGCAGATGGCGGTCTGTACCACTGTGCAATTCCTAATTGGCTAACACGGGGCCCTGTGAAGTACAGGAACCAATGATGATGAACGCCGGCGGTGACGGTGTTCACCGCCACCGACGTGACCACCCTTTTCTTTCTACCAATTCACTTGATTCCTGACTTTCCACTGAACGACATCTCCACTGCGTGTGCTGCTGTGACCTGTGTCTAGAACCTGCCATGGCCCGTGCTACAGGGGAATGGGCCCCAGCCTTCATGTCGAAGGAGTTGGAGAGGCTTGTGGATGGGGTTCTACCCCTGTATGGGCAGTTATATGGGACACCAGACCAACAGGCGAGTACATCATGGGTACGTTGCATGGGACATGGCTGCATGTAGATGCATGTGTGTGCTAGCAGTGTCATTTGGGGGTAAGGCTGCAGGCAATGTTAATGCATGTGTAGGGGTCATGTGTGTGCTTGATTAGGAGCAAATGCAGTATGTGAGCCATTTGTTTGACAGGCTGGAGTTTCAGGGTCATGGTGTCCCTCTGTCTGTGTTTCCTCTGCAGGTCAGCGCCCATCAGAAGAAGATGTTGTGGTGTGCCATCGCCAAGGACGTGTGGACCCTGGGGGTCCACAGCCCGCAAAGCATCCACTGCAGGAAATGGTGGGAGGACCCGAGACGCTGGGCCCGGAAGACCGAGGAGGCCCAGCTGGGGACGGCCTCCCAACGAGGAGGGGGGCCTGTCGGAGCCTGACCTCACTAATGGCCCGCATACTGGCAGTCGCCAATCCTGAGTTGGATGGGCGCTTGAGGGCAGCACAGCAGCCACAAGGGGGTGAGTACAGTGTGTGTGGTATTCACTTTTTTGTTGTCTGCCATGGGATTTGGGAGCAAGATTCTAGTCAGTGGATGCCCCAATATGCCGGTTTGGCCATTCCTGCATGGTCCTGCTTAGCTATGTAGGGTGGTATCCATTTTTTGGTATTGCTAGGTAGCTAGCATGCCATGTCAGAATGAGCTTAGTTGGTCCCGTAGGTGTGCAGATGGTAGTGTTTGGGTTCCTTCCTCCTGTAATACCTAAGCAATGGTTTGTCACTGTGGTCCATTCTGCATACTGTAAGTCCCAGAGAGTGATTGTGATGTGTATGCCATCTGTGCTGTTGGTCCTGTGGTTGACCCTGTGTTCCTTTCTTCCCCCCTCTCCTTTTGCCATCTTGTTCATGTGTGCATTAGCATCATCTGGTGAAGGAGCAGGGGCACCGGCGAGTGAGGGAGCTGCAGCCCACGGGACCCCGGAGGAAAAGTCCACTGATGCCGAGGGGACCAGTGGGACGGAGGGCAAGGGGAGCACCACAGGAGAGACTGAAGCTGATACAAATTACTCTGATTCCTCCCCTGATGGAAGCTCCCTGGTGGTGGCAGACCCCTCTGGGACCACGCCAGCTATGTCATCTTCCGCCGCCCCCGTACCAGCACTGCCCTCCCAGTAGCCCCCCCACCCAGTTGCCTGTGCCCGCTCACAAAGGAGGGTGGGTGTCTCCTTTGCCCCAGGCACCTCAGGCCCTGCCCCAGTCAGCCCTGCTGCCCTCAGTGAGGAGGCTATTGGCCTCCTGAGATCCATCTCTGTAGGGCAGTCAACCATAGTGAATGCCATCCAGGGGCTGGCATTCCAGATGCAGCAATGCAATGCCTACCTGGAGGGCATTCACGGTGGCTTGGTGGCCCTACAGAGATCATTTCAGGCTCTGGCCTACACTCTGACGGCAGCCAGTGTCCCTGTTTCTTCCGTCCCCCTTCAACTACCCATCCAACGCACACATTCTGACAAGCATGCACCCAAAACCACAGACAGGACTCGCACTGACAAACACAGGCAGCACACACACAGCCAACACACAGATACACACACAACAGCCATTGCCTCCTCTGTCTCCCCATCCTTCTCCTCCCTCACAGTCACATTAACACTCACACCTGCATGCACTGCATCAACAGTCCCAGATCCTGCCACCTGTAGAGCCTTGCCCACAGTCACCACAATAGCAGACCCGCAGACATGCACCCCGCACACCACATGCGCAATCACCACCACCACCACCTCATGCAGCACATCCACCTCACTTGCAGACACTACCTCAACATACATCCACACATCCTGTTTGTCCTCCCCCACCCTGTCTGCCCCCTCCAAAGACACATAAATGCTCCCACACAGACATCCAACAACCATATACCTCACGCACGCAAACTGTCCATGCACCTACACCCAAGTTCAGCACACCTCCTACTCCAACAACCACTCCCTCTACCTCCACTCCCACTCCTCCCACACCCCACCCCATTGATCTTAAGAAGCTTTTCCTTTCCTGCCTTGGCCTCTTCCCTCCTCCACCCACCTCCGTCCTGCCTGTACGAGAAAAGTCCCACCTCCCCAACCCAGTACCCCCAGCCCCAAGTCGACTCCTGGTCTTCCTCTAAGAGTACTCCTGCCACTAAGGTGCAAAAGAGTGTAACTCTGGCCCCCCATCCCAAGGCCACTCCTCTGCCCCCAAAACAGAAGGGCAAGGACCCGCCCCCTCCCAAACCCCAGCCCAAGGACCCCCTCCCAACCAGAAACCTCCCCACCCCCTTCAGTGCCTGCCTACCATCTTGATGATGTCTCTGCCCAGTGGAGTGCCAATGTGTGAGGAGTCAGGTTGGGCCTTGGATGTTGCCTTGTGGCCATTAGCATACTTTGGACTGGCCAATAGCCCTGCCTGTATACATGTTACTTATTTTTTTATTTGAATTTACGCTCATTATCCAACATGATTACAATGGTTGGACCAGAGGTATTTGTCCTAACTTTCTTTGCTCCTGGATTCTGTTGCTGTTGATTTACTCTGCAGATAGTTCAGGGTGTATGGTGTGTGTATGGTGTGTGTTGTGTGTGTCACTCTCCCCTCCCTCCCTTGTGCTAAGCGGCTGTACTCACCGTTGTCATCTTCATCGGCATTGGTGCTCCTGGACTGCCATCGCGTGGTACAGAATCGGGAAGACTTCCAGTTCTGGTTCCATGGTACCTGCGGACTCCTCTGTGTCGTTGGAGGTGAGTGTCTCCTTTTATATGATGTTTCCGCCAGGCTTTTGGTGGGGGTGCTAAAGCCCCAGAAATCCTGGCGGTCTGCTATGTCATAATATAGTGGCCAGATCCTTGTCTTCCGCCAGCCTGTAGGTGGCTACCGCCGTGATCAGTGGTCATACTGCACTGGCGGTAGGTGGGGTACATTGGCTGTCAATGGGAGGGATCACCGCCATGGTCATAATTTGGCAGTCATTACCACCCGCCATGCGACGGTACTACCATCATCGCCAGCGTGGCGGTCACCTGACTGCCAATGTCATAATGTGGGCCATAGTTTGGGTGGATGAGACCTGTGCCAAGACAGCTTGCAGATTGTTTGGATGGAAGTTCAGAAGTACCCTTTGGACTTGTTTTGAGTCCAGTGGTGGGCCTGATACATCATGTGTGTCATCATGTGGTCATAAAATATGTAGTCCTAGCTTATGACCAAGTCATTTTCCATTCACATTGGCTAATCACTCTTTCTGTATGACCTGTTGTACCTTCAGATGTGTTTTATCATTTTATAAAAAAGACCAAGAGGCTCCTATTATGCTAACTTTTCCTGCTTTAATTAGAATAGCAGCCAACTACAAGTCCCAGCATTCAAGCTGAAAAAACTACAATCTGACATCACAAGAGAACCACCAATCACATAAGAGCCATGCAATAAATGTCTTGACTGAGAGCAAGAAGTCCTCTTTTCTTGCTGCGAGCAGTCGAGATAAATACTTCTCCCTATCTTTTTACTAAGTATATTTATGTCATTTATACATATATTTGTTACCGTTTGTGGGTTGGATATCTTTATTCAGATAATTGGTTGTCGCTCTGGTGGCCGTCCGCTTTCCGTCTTCGGGCTCTCCCTTTAGAACATTCGTCAATGTTTGTTTCTCCTCTCCTCTAGCCCCTCAGCAACGCTCACTTGCTGCGTCACGCTGCATTCGGTAGGCACGTTTCATGTTTGATGGCTGGTTCTCTCGCCGCTGTTGTTCTTTAGGAGGAGGCCCGCTTTGCGTCTCACCCTTGAATCATTGCTGCCTCTCTCCGGCTTCAGCCTCGTCCATGTGCCACACCTTGGCTCCACCCTTTTCTGGGGTTTCCCAGTTGTAACACCTCAGCTCCTGGTTATTTCTTTGTTGGTCTTTCACAACAGCTGTTTTCAGGTGTCTGCGCCCTTTTGTTTTTGTATCACTGAAACTATGGAAATTCTTTCCGATGAAGAGGAGGCTCATATTTTAAAAAAACATGTTAATGCCTTTATTAAAGATTCCGTACAAAAGGCAGTTGCTAGCTCCATGTCTGACCTCTCTAAGACCTCCATAAAAAAAATATTGACCAAAGAGGCTCATAGTATTAAGAACAAAAAAGCAAAAAAGTGTGGACCTGAAGTTTCATCCCCTTCCAAGGACTCTCCTTCTCCTCACAATCTCGCTGGGCCGGGCACTTCAAGTAAGTACAATTTTCCCTTTAAGGTTTCCCACCTAAGAGACACTAATGATGATTCGGGGGATTCAGATAAGGATAAGGAACATCCAGACATAATGATCTGGTCGGGGCCTTTGGAGAAGAGGCATAAAACTGCTCTGGATGAATTGGGAGAGTCCTCACAAGTCAATAAAAATCTTTCTGAATCTATTTGCGATTTTGCAGGTCAACCGATGTTTGACCCAACTCTTATCCATCACCCTAATTCCATTGAATGGTCTCCCATCGAGAATGTGTCTCAGTAGGTCCCTAACAGATTAAGACAAACCCTTGATGAACTGTCACGCAGTAGACTGTATTCGGAGTGTCCCAGGCCTGATCTACCAAATAATATCACGATCACCCCCTCCATAGACCCTAACATGTTAAATTTTTTTACAAAATTTGGCGAAGACCCGAAAAAAGGTGTTGACAGAGCCTGGACCAACTGCCAGGATAGACTATTAGACCTGTCAGGCCCTCTGCCCAGAATTTTGATTTAGCCGAAGAAGCAAGGATCGAAGGCACCAACATTGATCCAGTGGCCCTATCCAATGGAGCCCAAAGGGCAAGTTGTCTTTTAGGCAACGCTAATTCAGCCATAGCCCAGGAGCGGCACAAGAGTTTGCTTATAAAGATTGACCCCAAAATAAGCAACTTGGCGTCTAAAGAAGCGGGACAGGAGGCAAACGGCTTACTCTTTGCTGACTCATTTATTAAAGAATTAAGCAAATATGTCACCACTTTCACCTCTATCTACAAAGAGCAAACTTCTATGCAGAAAACTTTCAATAGTCTGGCTTTTGGCAGGGCCGGAAAAAGCAATAGCCACTTTGCCGGCCGCTACATTTCAAGAGGTATTGTTAACCAAACCGGAGGCTCCCCAGGATTCCAACAAGACTACAGACCCCAATTTTACCTGTGAAGGTCCAGATTTTATAGATATCGTGGATACAGAGCCAAGGGAAATCAAAACCCAGGTAAGATTTTTTCCTTTTGGCCCTCTATCAATAGGAAGTCGAACAAAGTTTTGCCTTTCAGCCTGGGCAATGATAACACCAGATCCTTGGGTCTTACAAACAATAGAAGGTTATCAGATAGATCTTCCTTCAATTCCGTCCCAACAAGACCTCTTTTATTTTCCAAAGAACAGGAAACTCTCTTATCCCAAGAGATTCATTTCCTTCTATGCAAAAAAGTGATAGAAAGATGCGCTCCCACTCCGTCTGGTTCGTAAGCACGTTGTTTTTGGTTTGCAAAGAGAACAAAAAGTATTGTCCTGTAATAAACCTAAAATTATTCAATGAATACGTAGTGTATCAACATTTCAAGATGGAGTCTATTCTTCATCTCCGAGACGCACTATTGAAAAACAACTGGATGGCTCGCATAGATCTCCAAGATGCTTATCTTTCCATTCCAGTGCATCATTCTTGCAGGAAATTCCTTCAATTCCAGTGGAATAACAAGTTTTTTCAGTTCAGAAGCCTTCCCTTTGGTCTATCTTCAGCTCCTTGGTGTTTCACCAAGGTTCTCAAGCCGGTCATCACTCACATGAGAGTGCAAGGGATCAGGTTACCGGTTTATCTAGATGATTTTCTTCTCCTGTACCAAGACAGGTTGACTTTGATCAACTATCTCTCTTATTTCGTATCCCTCCTCTGAGTTTTGTGATCAACAAAGACAAATCATCCATGACCCCATCAAAACAAATTATTTTTCTAGGTTTTCTTGTAAATTCAGAAATATCAACTCTTCAGCTCCCGGGGGAAAAGATTGCCCACATAAGGAAGGAGATTTCCCTTGTTCTTTCTCATTCAACTATATATCTCAGAAGGTTGGCCAAACTCATTGGTCTCATGACCTCTCCAATTTAGGCCATTTTTCCTGGACCTTTCCATTATCAAGCGATTCAACGTTTAAAGATCTCTCAGCTTCGAAAGGGTCTAGGGTATTCAGACTCCATCAAACTAGATCAAGACTCTCGGGTCAAACTCCATTGGTGGTTAGATCATCTAGAAGCATAGAACGGCAAAGCAGTTTTCCCTACAGCACCAGATCTTGTTTTAGAATCCGATTCAAGTCAGACTGGTTGGGGCGCAATGTGTTGTCAGTTTTCGACTGGCGGGGCATGGTCAAAAGAGGAGTTGTTGTTGCACATAAACTGTTTTGAGATTTTTGCAGGTTCCTTTGCGATCCGTACCTTTGCAAAAAACAAAGTAAGTTGTTCCATCCTTCTTCGCATGGACTATCTTACTGCGGTTCGCTACATAAATCATCTAGGCGGGACAAGATCCAAACCTCTTGCAGAATTAGCCAAGTGTCTCTGGGAGTTTTGTCTTCCGAAACAGATCTCTCTTCAAGCAGAATTTCTCCCAGGCAACATGAACACAATCGCCGATTTGTGTTCCAGACACCTTTGAGATTCCAGTGACTGGCGTCTTCACCCTTCAGTATTCAAAAATCTTTCTTCCAGATTCGGTCCTTTCTCAATGGATCTTTTCCCTTCACAGTTGAACACACATCTCCCCTCTTTCTACAGTTGGAGACCAGATCCACTTGCATTAGCAACAGATGCCTTCCTACAGGATTGGCGCAGTCAGACAAGTTATGCCTTTCCTCCCTTCCTTATGATATCCTGAGTCCTGGTCCAAATTCGACATCAACAAGCAAGAATTCTTTTGATCACTCCTTTTTGGTCAACCTTGGTTCCCTTTGGATCTGGAGTTGGCCATAGATCCCCCTTTTCTTCTGCCTCAGTTTCCTTCGCTACTCCTGGATCCCCAGGGACTTCCTCACAAGCAGGTCATAAATCAATCACTTTGGCTTCTAGCCTAGATGGTTTCGGGTGAGAGAACCCCAGGCATTTTGACAGAGGCTGTCCAGTTTATCCAACAGTCTTGGGCTCCTGGAACACCAAAGGCTTACAAATCAGCCTGGGGAATATGGCATTCTTGGTGCATGGGCAGCGGTGCAGATCCCATTTCAGCGGATGCAACATTGGTAGTCAACTTCCATACATCTTTGGCCTCCCAGGGCAAAGCCTATAGGACAGTCAACACCTACCTATCAGGGATCTCAGCAGAACACACCAGAGTGAATGGGAAACCAGTAGGAGAACGCCCATTGATATGTTGTCTATTAAAGGGAGTACGTTTTTCTAAACCACCATTACCTAAGTATAATTCAATCTGGGATGTCAATGTTTTCTTAGAAAATGTTCTCAATCAACCTGATAATTGTCATTTATCTTTCAAACTTTTGTCTGCTAAATTAACTATGCTTTTGTGCTTAGTTTCTTCGAAATGCATTTCAGACGTTAAGGCTTTAGATGTTTCTTCCATACAATTTACCTCTTCGGGGGGTTTCTTTCAGATCCACAGAAGGACTACAACAAACTTAATGTCAGTTTTTTACCCTTACTTTCCTGACCAACCGAAGTTGTGTGTGGGTAGTTGCTTATAACAAAATATTTGAGAAAGCCAGCCTTTCCTCAGCTTCTCATTTCCTTTAACTTTCCACATAACCCGGTTTCTTCCCCTACGTTGGCCCGTTGGGTGAAATGGATCATGGGTTTGGCAGGTATTGATACTTCTGTTTTTGGGGCTCACTCCACCAGAGGCGCCATGGCGTCTAAGGCCTTTTGGGCCGGCTCAGGTCTGGCTGACATTCTCAAATCTGCCGATTGGTCGAATGTGGCAACCTTTAGAACATTTTATTGCAAATCTGTTACTCATGTCGCTAATGATATTGTTGCTGTGCTTTGAACTAGCATAATAGGAGCCTCTGGGTCTTGTAATAAAATGGAGATTTTCTTAGCTTTTGTGAAAGAAAGTCTTAATTTTATTGAAGACACAGAGGCGAGTATTATCGCTCCACACTGTTCTTCTTAACTCTCCCCTTTTATTTACTAGGGTTCGACGGTCGCTCCTAATCAAGCACCTCAATGAGCAGTCGATCTTACAACTGTGCCATCAGAGACATCTTCCTACTTTATCCCGGTTCGACTTTAAGACTCCTATAGACACAGACTTACACGTTCTGGATTTTCATCCACGGATGCTTCCAGTCATCAACTGTTTTAAAAGCCTTTTCACTGTTCTTTTGGCTTTTTTGATTATTCTCCTTACTGTTACTATGTTTGAAACACTTTAACTGCTTACACAAGAAAACAGGACTTGTTGCTCTCAGTCAAGACATTTATTGCATGGCTCTTATGTGACTGGTGGTTCTCTTGTGATGTCAGATTGTAGTTTTTTCAGCTTGAATGCTGGGAGTTGTAGTTGTTATCTTGGCTGCTATTCTAATTAAAGCAGGAAAAGTTAGCATAATACTCGCCTACGTGTCTTCAATAAAATCAAGACTTTCTTTCACAAAAGCTAAGAAAATCTCCATTGTAGGCCACAGTGCCTGTGCCAAAAAACTGACATATGTTTGTGTCATACCAATAGATGCTTGAGCATTGGATTATAATGGCCCTGTGATCAGGAACTGTTGTACTGCCATCCGTCTGAATCCTGGATAATGTGATGTTGCATTACTTTGGTGTGGTATGTGATAAGACTCCAGCTGATTACATTAATAACTTCAACATTTGCCTATTCTACAGGACAATGTCTGACAAATCCCTTCCTTCCGTGGTCTGGAGATCTGTACCTGTAAATATTTTCATTTACTCAGTATAAGTCAATCATTTATGAATTCCAATGGTTCCGACATATTGTCAGCCTATGTCGGAACACTGTATTAAATGTATTAGTTTGACCAGACACTTGTATGTATGTGTTTGTGTGGGATGGTTGTAATCCTGAGCTGCAAACGGGGTGTAGGCGTATGAGCTTATATTATTTTATAATCTTCTGATATGGTTACACATAAAAGGGCAGTGACTTCTACTACCCTCACAGGTCATGACATCTACTACCCTCAGTGGTCGACTTGAATCTTTTGACTCAGACAAGAATAAAAAATCATCGAATCAAACAATGAGAAGCAATAGCCATCAAACAATAACAAAATATGCAATAATGAGTCAGTAAATTTATACACACCATGACCTGTGTGGCCATGAATCACCACACCAGTTTAGTAAAGTGTAAACATTTATTGCCCTTAAATTGACAATGTTAAAGTCACGTGGATCATGCGCAAGACCAAATGATAGAGGTACAAAAACAACACGGGTTGCCCAAAGCATCTAAAGAATCTCAATTTTGTCAATGCATTTAAAATTAATCACTCCAAAAGAACAACACAGAATAATAGCAGAATTAAGTGAAAAATAGAAACAGCATACATTTAGTTTGTGCAATTGAATTGATAACAATCAGTTAATAAACATTTAAAATAGAAAATTAGGTCAGGCGTCCCTAGCTATTACATCTAATTAGAAAAACATGTGCGGGCATCATGCAAAAATGAAAGCAAGACAAAAATTAATTTGGAAAACATCTAACTATGGCACTAAACAAAAACATGCATTTGGATTTCTAAAAGGAGCACCTGCAAAGGAAAAATAAATGCACATTGATTATACCTCTCCTAAATTAAACAGCAGTCAGCAGGGTTTTCATCAGCAGAGCGCAGGAACTGCAGGTCTTCAGAGAGCCTCAGGCAACAGGAACATGAACAGGGCAATGGATCAGTAATAATGGGGCCTAAAGTAACTGAACTGTTAGAGAAGAGCAAATTGCAAAGAGCTGAACTGCATGGAGCTGAAAGAAAAAACAAACTAAACTGACTTGCATTACCTAAAGCTTTGCTAAATTAAAGTCCCAAAAAGTTACTAGCTAAGCCTCTAGTGGACAAGACTATGAAGTGGTTCAGTGCACAGCCAATAAACTTTCATCTGTGCTTCAGGTGCATCTCTTTTCATTCTTCTGACGCTCTTCTCCGGTCGACAGCTTCTGTAAACTATTACAAAATAAAAGCAACATTGAGCACTGAAGACCATTGTTAAAACTTACACGTTAAGTAAAGTAAGAACAGAAATAATTTTTCCACTGTGCAATTCACACAGGATGTTTAATAAACTGCTTGCAAAACATTTCAGTGAAATCAGCAACATTTAAAACATTGTGCTTCTAGAAAATGCCAAAACGTGAGCCTTTTAACTAATGCTAAACAAGAATAAAACATTTCTAGTAAATTCAAAACATTAATTTCATAGTACATATTAATAATCATCTTTTTCAGTACAAATAATTATGATAAATCCAAATACATTTTAATTAGACATTATTATTTCCACATAAAACACGTTGTAGTGGACATTGTCAGCAACTTTTTAAAGCTGCAAGTTTATTTTTCTAATGCACATTTTTCAGTTAGGCCTTTAAATACACATGAGTTCACATTGCATTTTAGTGATTCATTTTTATTAATAATGTTTGCTCTCTAGCAATCCCTCCTCTGGTGGCTCTATGTAAAGTCAAAAAAGAAATATATATTAATACTTGTATTAATACTAATGAGACAATTCAAAATTTAGTGTGTTTAATGTATCTATTATTAGGCTTTCTCCATTTTTGTTCATTCTTCAAAAATCCTTAAATCCTGAAAATATCTGCTTTTCATCTTTTCCATTTTAATTTCCTCCCTCCTCTGTTCATTTTTCATCTTTTGTCTTTGTATGAACCTATAAAATGTGTAAAATCAGACTATGCCTATAAGACATACAGGGGGTCATTACGACCCTGGCGGTCAGAGACCGCCAGGGGTAATGTGGCGTCCGTACCGCCAACAGGCTGGCGGTACGGGGAGCCGTATTACGAACGCGGCGGTAGCGCCGCGGTCGCACCGCCGGGGCCGGCGGTTTCCTGCCGTTTTAGCCCCGGCGGTGATAATCCGCCAGGGCAGCGCTGCCCTGGGGATTATGACCCCCCTACCGCCAGCCTGTTTCTGGCGGTTTGAACCGCCAGGAAGAGGCTGGCGGTAAGGGGTGTCCTGGGGCCCCTGGGGGCCCCTGCACTGCCCATGCCAGTGGCATGGGCAGTGCAGGGGCCCCCTAACAGGGCCCCAGGCAGCTTTTCACTGTCTGCATAATTTTAAAAGCAAAAGAGTCTTAAATCCTTTTGTAAACAGATAAAACACTATTAGCGTTGAAAAGTACCTGGGTAGCATCAAAATAACACGCACGGGCGAGTGTGCATCGGAAAAGGTAATCGGTGTGTCGATTTCTCATCCACAAGTGAGACCGTGCATTGTTTCTCCTTCTCCGGTCGGGTCGTCGTATGCCGTTTTTCCTCTTCGCAGGAGATCGTTGCGTCGATCAGGGCAGCACTTGGGTCTGGGCAGGCATTGCGTTGGTCTTCAGCACCCAGCAAGGTTTGCATCAAAAATCCTGCTGCACGGTGTTAGCAAAACTGCACTGTGTGGGTTGCGATTTTACCAGCCTCCGTTAGTGATGCAGCATGTCGTTTCTCCAGCCGCATGCGTCGATCTTCCAGCCGTGCTGCAGGTGGTGAGTTGATTTCAGCCGCGGAGCCGGCAGCGCGCCTTTTCTTCAGCTGCGTCTCGGAGGTTGTGTCTGAAATTTCCCTGCACAGCGGTCTGTGCGTGGATTTTCAATCTTGGTCTGCCAGCTTCACCTGTCAAGGCCCCAGGAACTGGATATGGCACCACTTGTCAGGGCAGCAGTCTCAGCAGAGAGTCCAGATGCTGGCAGGGGAAGTCTTTGATGGCTCTGAGACTTCAACAACAGGAGGCAAGCTCAGGACAAGCCCTTGGAGATTTCTTCACAAACAGGAATGCACAACAAAGTCCAGTCTTTGTCCTCTTTCACTGGGCAGAAGCAGCAACTGCAGGATGGCTTCACAAAGCACAGTCACAGGCAGGGCAGCACTTCTCCTCAGCTCTTCTCCAGGCAGAGGTTCCTCTTGATTTCTAGAAGTGATCTAAAGTCTGTGGTTTTGTGTGCTCTTCTTATACCCATTTTGGTCTTTGAAGTAGGCTTACTTCAAAGGAAAGTCTCTCTTGTTTGTGAACTCCTGGCTTGCCCAGGCCGGACCCCAGACACATGGAGACTGCATTGTGTGAGGGCAGGCACAGCCCCTTCAGGTGTGAGTGACCATTCCTTCCCTCCCTCCTAGCACAGATGGCTCATCAGGATATGCAGGATACACCCCAGCTCCCTTTGTGTCACTGTCTAGAGAGAGGTGCAAACAACCCAACTGTCAAATTGACCCAGACAGGGAATCCACAAACAGGCAGAGTCACTGAATAGTTTAAGCAAGAAAATGCTCACTTTCTAAAAGTGGCGTTTTCAAACACACAACCTCAAAATCAACTTTACTAAAAGATGTAATTTTAAATTGTGAGCTCAGAGACCCCAAACTCCAGATGTCTATCAGTTCCTTAAAGGAATCTATGCTTTAATCATATTTAAAGGCAGCTTCAATGTTAACTTACGAGAGGGATAGGCCTTGCAACAGTGAAAACCAAATTTAGCAGTATTTCACTGTTAGGACATATAAAACACATTAGTATATGTCCTACCTTAAACATACACTGCACCCTGCCCATGGGGCTACCTAGGGCCTACCTTAGGGGTGTCTTACATGTGAGAAAAGGGAAGGTTTAGCCCTAGCAAAGTGGGTGCACTTGCCAAGTCGAACTGGCAGTTTAAAAACTGCACACACAGACACTGCAGTGGCAGGTCTGAGCCATGTTTACAAGGCTACTGATGTGGGTAGCACAACCAGTGTTGCAGGCTCCCTAGTAGCATTTGATCTACAGGCCCTGGGCACCTCTAGTGCACTGTACTAGGGACTTACCAGTAAATCAAATATGCCAATCATGGAAATCCAATCAACAATACAATTTACACAGAGAGCATATGCACTTTAGCACTGGGTAGCAATGGTAAAGTGCTCAGAGTTCGAAAGCCTACAAAAAAAGGTCAGAAAAAATAGGAGGCAAAAAGATTGGGGATGGCCCTGCATAAGGAAAAAAGTCCATCAAGTCCCGTGTATTCTTAAAAAGAAATACATATCTGCATTCACTTGTTCCCAAAAACTTACTATCAGTTTTGGACTGTGGCCTGTATATACAAAGTTTACCTACATGTTTGTAATCTAAAGCAAGCTTCCCTTGTGTGTTAGTTAAACTATATGCACAGTCATTCCTAAATGTATGTTTCATTAATCCCTTCTCTATTTTCTTCTTCATTGCCTTTCTTCTATCATCAGTTTGAACAGGAAAATTCTCTCAACTGGTTAAAGTGTACATGTTAGATTATTTCTGTGTGCATAGGCAGTACCAAATGTTGGTATAGGCTCAAAGAAACCTCCTACAATGTCAATGTTTTTAGCTCTAGCAATACCATTCAAGTGTTGGTTAACTGGAACAAAAGAAAAGACAGCTTCTGTTAGTGTTCTCAGCAACACTGGATTTTTATAATCCAAAGGATAGGGCACTTTGCGAATGTGGCAGTCGTGAATCAAGTTCAGGATTCCAGCACACTTCACAGCAGTCTTTGTCACTAGAACAATTTGGTACGCGCCCTTCCACTTAGGCTCCAAGCAAGTCTTCTGCATGTGCTTCTTGATTACCACCCAATCTCAAGCACAGAAACTATGACACTGAGCATTAGATAGTGGCACACCTGGTGAGAAAAGGAGCGAACCACATCAGCTGGACCTTTGCAGTAATCCAGCACCAGATCATCTGTTATGTTTACAAGTAAATTTGCAGGAACTGCTGGCAATCTCATTTTTCTGCCCATTAGGATTTCATGGGGAGAGAGTCCAGTCTTTTTGTCAGGTGCACTTTGCATACTCATCAAAACCAAAGGCAAAGTATCTGGCCATTTCAGATTTGTGGATGCACACATTTTTGCCAAACGAGCTTTCAGACTTCCGTTCATTTGCTCTTCTTATCCAGAGGCTTCAGAATGATAGCTACAGTGCAGCCTCTGCTCAGTGTTTCAAGCTGAACATAGTAATTTAATCACCTTGTTATTGAAGTGACTTCCTCTGCCTGATCCTAAACAGGCCGGAAAACCAAACATAGGCATCAACTCCCTAGTAAAAGCTTTGCCACTGTGAGGCTATAATTTCTACGTGTGGGGTAGGCTTCAGTCCAGTGACTAAATATGCAGACAATCACCAACTTGTATCTCAAGCCACCCCACACAGGCATTTCAATGAAATCCATTTGCATTCTGTTAAATGGACCTCCTGCTCTTACAATGTGACTCAAATTAACCTCAGTTCTTTTTCCCATGTTCATTTGTTGACATGTGATACATCTGTGGCCAATTGCTTCGGCAACCTGTCAAAACCTTGGATGGAACCAGAATTGCTTAAATGTTCGAATCATTGTATCTCTGCCAATGTGTGTTTGACCATGATAGCATCTTGCCATTTGCGTCAATAGACGGTTTGGCAAAACCACCTGTCCTTCATGTGTAACCCAAATTTAATCAATTTCTCTTTGAATACCACCCAATTTTGTCCAGCTTTTCTTTTCATCTTCTGGAACGTCATCTTGGAGCTTTTTTATATCCTCCCAAGTGTCAATTACTGTCAATAGATAACTTTGACTTGTCTCATCAGCATTCATCGCATTAACATTTTTCCATTCTTCATTAAACGTAACACAGTTTAAAGCACAGAACCGAGCAACGTTATCTGTATAGGAATTTCCTATGGAGATGAAATGGCTTGACTTCTGGTAAGCACTGCACTTAACCACAGCAATCCTTTCAGGCACTTTTAGGGCTTGTAACAAATCATGAATTCTATCACCAGGGGCCTGTGCGAGGACAGAAAGTGCACAGCAATCATGTTCATGGCTAAACAAAGAAAATGATTTTGTGTAATCAGGCATTCACAGAGCTGCTGCTCTGCCAGACTCTCAGCTGTGTAAAAGCTTTTGTACAAGTTTCATCGAACTGGTCTGGGTCAGTGATATCTTTGTGGTTCAAGCTCTTTGAAGTCTTGGAAATAACAGGCACTTCTTTTAAAACCACTGGCTCAACAAAATCTGTAATTACAGGAGTAAGTCCTTCAAATACATCTGTTCCCATATGATATTGAGGAGTTTTCGGAAGAACTACATGAGGTTTGACTGTAACTTTGGCTGGTTCAGCTCCTTTAATTAGACCAACGTCTTTCCCAGAAAGATTCCAAACTTTCAAAGTAACTGTACCCTGTAGAACAGGTGGCAGATCCTATACTGTAAATGCAGGATATAAAGTAATCAGTGGGAATTCTTCATTAAATGGATTACAGTCAATTGGTTAGGATAAAGATTCCTTATCATCACTATTTATCTCAATAGCAATTCCATCATTTTTACAGGTAATTGAACATATTGTTTTGCACAACAGATCTCTTCCCAAAAGACAAACTGGACTAGAGTCACAGACTACAATGTTTTGCAAGCCTTCAAAGGTACCAATTTTAACAGGAATTGGTTCAGTAATCAGATTTGTCAGGAATTGGTTTGCTACTCATACAACTTGTACTGTTTACCAAGAAAGTGACACATTAGGGACTTCTGCAGTTCTGACAGTAGAGCGTGTAGCTCCTGTGTCAACCAAAAATGAGACTTGATGACCCATTACTGTTCTATTTACATAAGCACCCTTCGAATCTACCTCTAATGAAGCTGCTAGCACACATTCATCTTCATCTTCATCACTCAATTCATCCTCACTGCATAGGGAAAACTGCTGTATTAACTGATCATTTTCACTCAATCTTTGACCCATGTTCTGCTGAGGAATCACTACATGCTGCTGTGCCATTGGAGCTTGAGGTATTTGCATTTGTTGCTGCTGTGGCATAATTTGCATCTACAATTTAATTTGCTGTTGTTGTGGTACCTGAAAACGTGGTACCTGCACCTGCTATTGGGGAATTTGCATTTACTATGGAAACTGCATTTTATTATTCATATTCTTGATTTTAAAATTAGGATTCTGAATTCTTGGTCCTCTCAAATTTGGAAACAAATAGTTTTCATTTATTTACATAACACCTTCCTGCACCCTCATTGGACACTCTCATTACTAGTGCCTGAAACACCTACAACACATTTCTATTTCCACCACCTTGTCCTCTACCTTTCATCTGTCCCTGATTCTGAATCACTTGCATGTTTCCCTGTTGCTGTGGAAAGATTCCCTGCACTCCTGATAGTGCTGCTTTAATCTGCATCACCAGTGCCTTTTGTTTCAATCTCTTTTGCTTGTTTTCGATCTCATCACTGCAGTATTTAGCAAACTGCAATACTTCATCAATTGGTTTTGCTTACCACCAAATCAAATGACTCTTAAGCATGTTACCAACTTCAGGTCTCAACCCTTCAACAAATCTTAACACAAAATGAATCATGTCTTTATGTTCAATTCTCTCTGTACCACTGTAATGTTTAAATGCCTGCAACAACCTTTCATAACATGCATGTGTTGACTCTTTTGCTTCCTGTGATATCCTATCTATTCTTTGCAAATCAATATTTTTAGTGGAAATTCTCTTTTTCAAAAATTCAATCACTTTGTAATAACTTTTCATTACATCAGGAGATGGTGCACCTGCAACTAGATCTCTTGAGGCTCTCTTGTTGACCAGTCAACACTCTTTTTGCATTCAACCCATAAATCAGCTGGGGCCACTATTTCTAACAAGGTAATTAAACCCACAGGCATTATGCAAGTTTTACAAATCTATCTGTCTGCTCATACCATTCCACTGGTTTCTCTCTCAATCTCGGGTAATCATTTGTGAATGACAAAATATCACTCCTGCGCCAAAGGATATGAACACAATTCCCTCCAGGAATTTCTCTCATTGGTAATATATCTATTGGGCTATCAGTCTGCTCGGAGTCAGTAGAGTTTGAATTTCCAGACTCTCT
The DNA here is from genome assembly GCF_031143425.1 of Pleurodeles waltl. Lineage (NCBI taxonomy): Eukaryota > Metazoa > Chordata > Amphibia > Caudata > Salamandridae > Pleurodeles > Pleurodeles waltl. The sequence goes on along the minus strand of NC_090440.1, from coordinate 543,049,403 downwards.
TTTCTTCTAATCTTTTTTCTTTACCCATCTGCCTTCCCATTTATCTAATGCTCCCCATGTTTGAATACTTTGGAGTAATCCCTTAAGGTGAATTTTCATTACAGGGGATTTCATGATCTCAATGTCTTTTGAATCAAATTCTAATCTGTAACTCCTTTTCAATGGCTTAGATTTCTCAATATTTACTTCATATTTCTCAGGAAGTTCTGATAATTTCTGATGTGCCAATCCTGCTCTGTTTGTGACACCTTTACACATGAAGCGTAACTCATCTTCATTATATGAGTCAATTCTAGGTAATTCAAGAGGTCCCTCAGTCATTTAATTTAATTCTAATTTTAATCTTGCCAGATTCAGTGTTCTTCGCCCTTCAACAACTGTTTTCGCTCCACTTATTTTCTCTAACCAGTCTGTTAACTGTTGAGCTGTCAAGCCTTGTAAAGAAACATTATTATTCACATTGGATGGACATTGTGGTGTATTCCATGCAAGACCCATTTCTTTGTCAGGTGTCATCAGAATTGAGTTTGGATCTGAATTTGACTTCTCCAAATGTTGTGAAGTCCTAGAATAAGTTAAGTCTATAAGCGGACCTGTTATATCAAAAGTTTGATTAATTGGAGACATAACTAATGTAGTTACATTGGATGTATTCAAAAGATTCTGTACATTGCTCTAATTATTTCCCTGCGCATACAACGGAACAACTGGACCAATAGTAACAGGAACTGGTAATGCTTCTGGACTTGATGGAGCATTCTTATTTCCCGAGTAAATTACTTCAGAACTCTGACCAGTAATTACTGAGGAACTAGATTGTGTTACATTTACTGGAGTATACATTGGCATGTCTGGGCTTGCACTGGAGTCACAGAATTGGGTGTAGGCTCCACCTGAGCTATCACTGGATTTTTAACAATCTGTAGTGCCACTGGTAATGTAATACTTGGTGCAGAACTCACAACAGGAATTGTACAGTAAACTACAGGCTGTGCTACAGTTTGAATCACAGGAGTCTGAGTAACTGTAATAGCAAGACTATTAGTTGCAATCTGTACTTGGCTTGGTGTTACCACAACTGGAGATGGTGCACTTGGACTAGTACTAGTACCTGGACTTGTCTCTTGGGCTGCATATGGTGGAAGACGATTTCTCAAAAATTGTGTTATAAATTCAGCATCGTTAGAGTCACTATCAGTTGGACTTAAAACTACGAATTAAAATTCTAAACAGGAAGTAATTCAATCCTAAAATCCTTTTTGCTTGGTTCTCTCAACCAATAGCTGTTCACGGTTGTCCACCAATCCATTCACGTCTCCTTTTCACCAATTGATCAATCTCAGCGCAGACCTAGTGACATCACACTCACACAGCGGCTGACAAAGCCTCGGAATCTCCTCCTTCAAACCTGATTCACAGAAAACTAATGCAAAATATTGCGAGCACCAAAGAAAAATCAACAAACTAACTTGTCTGATTACAACAGGTAGATGCACAATCTGTCACGTACTGCGCTGGACTTCTCACCTCTGGATTTCGGATTGGCGAATACACCAAGGGGGTCATTACAACCCTGGCGGACGGTGTTAATGGTGCGGCAATACCGCAAACAGGCCGGCGGACAAAAAAAGGGAATTATGACCCTGGCGGAAACCGCCAACAAAGACAGCCACTTCAACACACCGCCCGCCACGGCGGTACAGACAAGCAGCGCAGCGGTCACCGCCAACAGACAGGCGGAAGACAATGTACCGCCCATAGTATTACAAACCGCCAATCCGCCACCTTTTCCGGGGCGGATTCACCGTGGATAAAAACACGGCGGAAACAGTTGCTGCAATGGGAAAACGCTCACCTGAACACATCCCACGAGGAACGAGGACTCCATGGAGCCGGAACTACAAATACTCCCTGCGCTTGTCTTTCTGCTCCTCTACGACCACCATCTACGTAGGCGCCGAAGACAACAGTGAGTACTGCACCTACAACATGGGGGAGGGTGGAGGCAAAAGTTAGGGGGACACCCACGAAACACCCCCACCCCCACCCTTGCATATTACAACATACACACCAATGCATTTCCAAACATCACAGTAACAACCCACAATCCGCCCGGAAGAATGCAAAGACAAAGCGAGATACGTTCAAACATTGTAATGTTGCAATAAACAAGTTTTGCAAAAATATACAGATATATACGAAAATCTGGCAGAAATATATACAGTACGAGAAGTAGTGCGGATATGTAAATATCAATGTCCGTGCACCACTAGTCCAAAAATGCATGGGCGAGGCCCACAAAAGATACCTGACCACAATCGGAGAGAACAATGCTGGGGCATCAGATAGAAATACTACCTGAACCTCAGGGGGAAGGGAAGGGGGGGCACCTCAGCCGGATGACTGCATAGCCAGATCCACGACGGGGCTCGATGCCCACTGTGCCATCCTGGGGAGTGCAAAGCCACAGTCTCTCAAGTCTCTACAGTGGGTGGTTTGCCCACTGTGCCATCCTGGGGAGTGCAAAGCCTCAATTTCGCAAGTAGATAACATCTGCCAGTGGCTCGTGAGGGGGACTGGTGCCCAGACTGGATTAGTCTCCCCGTGAAAGTTCCTGTCCCGTCACTGTCCCAGCTGCACATGGGATAAGGATGCTCGATGTGGCGGTCTATTCATTCTTACCCGGTGCATGCCCTGTTCAGCGGTCTTCACCATGGCGGTGCTTGCCCTGTTCAGCGGTGCTTTGCAATCGCGGTTCTGGTACGGACATTGGTGTGTGGCATGACGTTCCCTAGACTGGGCATTGGTGTGTGGCATGACGTTCCCTCATAGCCCACCTGGGCTGTGGCAGCCGGGGCCCTCCTGGGTACTGACTCCGGCGGTGATCTCCTGACCAGTGACGATACTTGGGCGCTCCTGGGCTATGACTCCGGCGGTGGTCTCCTGACCAGTGACGATACTTGGGCCCTCCTGGGCTATGACTCCGGCGGTGGTCTCCTGACGAGTGACGATACTTGGGCCCTCCTGGGCTATGACTCCGGCGGTGGTCTCCTGACCAGTGACGATACTTGGGCCCTCCTGGGCTATGACTCCGGCGGTAGCGGTGGTCTCCTGACCAGTGACGATACTTGGGCCCTCCTGGGCTATGACTCCGGCGGTGGCGGTGGTCTCCTGACCAGTGACGATACTTGGGCCCTCCTGGGCGATGACTCCGGCGGTGGTCTCCTGACCAGTGACGATACTTGGGCCCCCCTGGGCGATGACTCCGGCAGTGGTCTCCTGACCAGTGACGATATTTGGGCCCTCCTGGGCTATGACTCCGGCGGTGGTCTCCTGACCAGTGGCGACGGTGCTGGCGGTTGGGTCTCGACCGCCGGGAATGATGGCGCCCTTCTCCGCCGTGATACTCACAACAGGCTGGCCAGACTTCCTCTGGCCCTTCCCCACCTTTGGTGGAGTCACAGCTGACTCTCCAATCCCCTTGGAACCCATGTGAGTTGTTTTCCCACCAGGAGGCTTCACACGGTCCCGTCGTCCACTCTCCAATTTCAGAGCCTTTACAGGGGGTGGGCTGCCAGTGCCTTGGCTCCGGGTCACACTGCCTGCCCTGGTGGCCGGTGCACTCCACATACCTTGAACAGGCACCACTGGTATTGGAGGCTTTTTGGCTGAGGCGCTACGACAGGACTGATGAATTGGAGGGGAGGGGTGGGGGCAAAAAGGTCAACTTTACAGAGGGACAGCTTCTGACGAACACTGGGATGGGTAGTTGGAGGGGGTCTGGGAGTGGAGGAAGAGGAGGTGGTTGTAGGAGGTGTAACTTTAGGTGATTTGGGTGCAGGTACTGGAGGTTGTCGTGAGGTGGATGGATGTTTGGTGTGTGATTGCCGGCGTTTGTGTACTTTGGTAGGGGGCGTCACAGACACACTGGGAGAGGACACAGGGGACGTGTAAATGGCAGTGGAGGTGGTGAGTGCAGGTGAGCGGCTTGGGGTGCTGGGTGTCCTGGTGTGATTCCTGGTGCCTGTAGATGTGATGCATGCAGGTGTGTGTGTAGACTAGACTGGGAGGGAGGAGGGAGAAGAGGAGGAGGGGGACACAGTGGAGGCAGTGGATGTTGCTGTGTCTGTATGTGGGAAAGGCTTGCGTGAGTGCCTGTGGGTTGTGTGGTGCCTATGTTTGCTTGAGCTACTTGTGTGTGCTGACTTGTGTGCATGCTGGTCTGTAGGTGTGCTTGGGATGGGCTGAGGTACAGGGGATTGGGTCTGGGTGGAGGAGGTTGGAGGGGGGAGGCTAGACACAGGGACAATGGCTGCCATCAGTGCTGAGGCCAGAGATTGCAGAGTTCGCTGAAGGACAGCCTGACCAGAATGAATGCCCTCCAGGAATGCATTACTGTGTTGCAACTCTCGTTCTACACCCTGGATGGCATTCACAATGGTAGACTGCCCAACAGTGAGTGACCTGAGGAGGTCAATGGCCTCCTCACTGAGGGCAGCAGGGGTGACTGGGGCAGGGCCTGAGGTGCCTGGGGTGAAGGTGATGCCCACCCTTCTGGGTGAGCGGGCACGGGGCGAACGCTGAGGGGCTGCTGGGAGGGCTGTGCTGGTAGGGGAGGTGGCGGCTGTACCTGTAGAAGTGGGGCGCACAGATGGTGCCGCCACCACAAGGGAGCCCCCATCGGAGGATGAGTCTGTGTCGCTGCTTGGTGATCCGGTGGCCGACGTGAAGCTCCCCTCGCCCTCCGTCCCACTGGTGCATTCAGAGTCCGTGGTGTGGCTCTCCATGGCCATGTGGGATGCAGCTCCCTCGTGCTCCGGTGCCACTGTACCTCCACCTGATGATGCTGATGCACAAAAGAACAAGGAGAGCAGAAAAAGGGGGGGGACAGAAGAAAGACAGGTTGAGTGCATAGCATACCGCTACCGTTGGCAGACAAGACAGACACAGCAGCCCCCTGCATTACGCCGTGCTCCTGCCCTCTGCATATGCAATTTCTGGGATATGGCTTACATGGCAATGGTGGACATCTGCACACATGGATGCCACAGGGGCAACTATACCTCGACTTGGCACTCTACTGAGGTGGGGTAGAGTGCCACATGGGCAGCATTACAGAGGGGCCTAGTCTTCGTGTTTCTGGCTGGCCTAGGTACACCCACAGGCCTCCTCCCCCACCCAGACCCCTCTACTGCGCGCAAAGTCCGCAGAATGAGGTTGTACTCACCCCCTTGTGTCTGCTGTGATGCCCTCAAGCGCCCATCCAACTCCGTGTAGGCCACCGCCAGGATCCGGAACATCAGGGGGGTCATGGTGCGACGGGCACCCCTCCCACATTGGGAGGCCATCCCCAGCTGAGCCTCCACCGTCTTCTTGCTGCAGCGGCGAATGTCCTCCCATCTTTTCCGGCAGTGGGTGCCCCGTCTCTGGTGGGCCCCCAGGGTCCGGACCTCCTTGGCAATGCCATGCCAAATGTCCCTCTTCTGGTGGGCGCTGACCTACATGACATGCACAAAGGGAAGAGGAACAGTCATTACCAACTACACCGTCGATGTGAGTGGCCCCCTCCCTACTCTGGCCATGTGGCCCATTCATTCACATGCATTAATGTTGTATGAACTCTGCCCCCTTCCCTCTTACAGCCAGCCCTTACCACCCAGGCCTAGCCCATACAACGTGCTCCCTGTGTACTAACCTGTTGGTCTGGAGGACCGTAGAGTAGCGTGTACTGGGGAGGACCCCGTCTACCAGTTTCTCCAACTCCTGAGGAGTGAAGGCAGGGGCCCTTTCCCCAGACGCAGCAGCCATCGTCGCTTCCAGACCGAGGTCACAGCAGCACTTGCAGTGTAGGTCCTCTCCTGTCGAAGGTCAGGTATCTAGTGATTGAACAGACAGAAAATGGCGTCCGCGGTGGTGACGTCCGCGGCGGTGCGCATCATCACCGCCGGCGCACCTGTTCATTGGCTCCTGGGACCCATAGGGTCCAATGTTAACCAATGCTGCATTTGCCCACGGTCTACGACCGCCCACCACCACGGTGTGCAACGCCAGCGCTGTTACCACACAATCCCATTGTCCCAGTTTAGAGGTCAGGCAGCTGCCATTTCAGGGGCCCACATGGCTTCATTTACCTCTGTGTCACACATAGCTAGGCCTACACTCAACACACATACAGGAAGGGTTTTGTGATTGGTGTAGTCATGTAACTGTGGGTACATACCTGGATGAAAAATTACTGATTCGTCGCTGTTGTCCTTCGTAGGCACCGTCAGCTGGGACATGTGAGAAGATGGCGGAATCCTCTGGTGTACCGACCGCTGGTGGACCTGTTGACAATGGAAGAACGATATGTCATCATCACCTACAGGTTTGACCGTGCCACAATCCAGTAACTATGTACCCAGTTAGAGCCAGACCTGATGTCACCAATCCGCCATCCGACTGGAATCCCCCCTGACGTGCAGGTGCTGTCAGTGCTCCATTTCCTTGCAAGTGGGTCATTCCAGACAACAGTGGCCATGGCATCAGGGATGTCCCAGCCTATGTTTTCCAACGTTTTGTCCAGAGTGTTGTCTGCCCTGCTGAAACACGTAAGGAGATACATAATTTTCCCTGAGGTGGAAGATTTGGCTACAGTGAAAGGTGACTTCTATGCCCTTGGACATATCCCCAACATCATAGGTGCCATTGATGGGACCCATGTAGCTCTGGTCCCCCCCCACAGGAGTGAACAGGTGTACAGGAACAGGAAGAGTTATTATTCGATGAATGTTCAGATGGTCTGTTTGGCAGACCAGTACATCTCGCAGGTAAATGCTATGTTCCCTGGCTCAGTGCATGACGCCTACATCCTGCGGAATAGCAGCATCCCTGATATGATGGCTCAACTCCAGAGGCACCGTGTGTGGCTATTGGGGGACTCTGGTTACCCCAACCTGTCCTGGCTATTGACCCAAATGAGGAATCCCAGGGCAGAGGAATGCTGCAATGAGGCCCATGGGCGGACTAGGAGGGTGATCGAATGCACCTTCGGCCTCCTGAAGGCCAGGTTCGGGTGCCTCCATATGACAGGTGGTTCCCTATTCTACTCACCGAAGAAGGTGTGCGAGATCATCATCGCCTGCTCGATGCTTCATAATTTGGCTTTGCGACGCCGGGTGCCTTTTCTGCAGGAGGACGGTCCAGATGACGGTGTTGTGGCAGCTGTGGAGCCTGTGGACAGTGATGAGGAGGAAGCTGAGGAAGAAGACAACGACAACAGGGAGTCAGTCATACAGCAATATTTCCAGTGAGACACAGGTGAGAACATTTAAATTTTTACCATTACATTAACTTTCACACGTCTACCTCTATCCTATCTGTCGATTTCAACCAGTATTTGGTAACTGAGTTGTTCCTTTACATTACGGTTTCACAGGTGTGGTTACCAACATGTGTCATCTGCTTGCATCCTTCAAGGACTTGTGATGTGTGACATAGGTATGTTGGCTTTACAATGGGGAATGCATTATGACTGTCATTGATAATACATATTTACAATCTCACAGACTGACTCCAGATTGTTTTTTGTTTCAAGGGAGTTTATTGAAGTGCTCTGAAATGGGAGGGGGTTGTAATATGAGGATGGGTGATGGCGGAGGAATGTCCATGGCAGAGTCCAGTCTATTAGTCTCACAGGTGCACTGCCCATCTGGGCATAGGAAGTGGAGCTGGGGCAGTTCAAGTATGGACAGGGTAACAAAGTGGGTCAGTGGGGGGACAATCAGGGTGGTCTAATTTCCTGGCGGGGGTCTTGCCATCTTGCTCTGTCCTGTTCCTGGCTCTCAGGGACCGCTTGCGTGGTGGTTGTCTGTCTGCAGGGGTTGGGGTGCTGGTGTGGTGGTCCTGTGGCGGGGCGTCCTGTCCACTAGCACCGGCGGAGGTGGTGGGCAGTTCATCGTCCTGGCTAGTGTCAGGGGCCCCTTGGAGTGCCACGGTGTCCCTCATGGTGTTCTGTATGTCCTTCAGCACCCCTACGATGGTGCCCAGGGCGGAGCTGATGGTCCTGAGCTCCTCCCTGAAGCCCAAATACTGTTCCTCCTGCAGGCGCTGGGTCTCCTGAAACTTGGCCAGGACCGTGGCCATCGTCTCCTGTGAGTGGTGGTATGCTCCCATGATGGAGGAGAGGGCCTCGTGGAGAGTGGGTTCCCTTGGCCTGTCCGCCCCCTGTCGCACAGCAGCCCTCCCACTACCCCTGTGTTCCTGTGCCTCCGTCCCCTGGACCGTGTGCCCACTACCCTTGCCCCCAGGTCCCTGTTGTTGTTGGGGTGGTGGGTTCTCCTGGGTTCCCTTTAGTGGTGGACACACCGCTGATTGACCTGTCCTGGGGACGGAGGTATGGGCCCGCTGGGTGGGTGCTGTGCTGGTGTTACCAGAGGGGGGAAGGTCAGTGTTGGGCTGTGCCTGTGCAAGGGGAAGCGACTATCCCGAGGCCTCTTCTGGGGGTGGAGTGGTGTTGTCTGGACCCTCTGGTGTGGTGACGGACCTTCGGGTTCCTGCAGGGGCATAAGAGCATAATTAATGCATTTGTGGTGTGGGTGTCTGTGTACCCCAGTGCTAGCATTCCTGTGTGGGGGCTTGTGTGATGATGGTTAGGGGGTGTTCTGGGAATGTGCAGTGGGCATGCTTTAGTGAGGGGTGACCATGCTTAGTTGTGTCATGCAGGGCTTGGTGTTGGGATGTGTGGTTTGTGTTATGAGTACATTAGTGAGGAGTTTGAGTGATAGGGGAGGGTGTGAGGGTGTGGGTGTGTGATAGCATGCAGGTAGGGTGGGGGATATGATAGTTAAGATTTGACTTACCAGTGTCCATTCCTCCACCGACTCCTCCGAGGCCCTCTGGATGCATGATGGTCAAGACTTGCTCTTCCCATGTTGTTAGTTGTGGGGGAGGAGGTGGGGGTCCGCCGCCAGTCAGCTGAACCGCGATGTTGTGCCTTGAGACCGTTGAACGCACCTTCCCCCGTAGGTCGTTCCACCTCTTCCTGATGTCCTCCCTATTTCTTGGGTGCTGTCCCACAGCGTTGACCCTGTCCACGATTCTGCACCATAGCTCCATCTTCCTGGCTATGGAGGTGTGCTGTACCTGTGAGCCAAATAGCTGTGGCTCTACCCGGATGATTTCCTCCACCATGACCCTGAGCTCCTCCTCGGAGAAGCGGGGGTGTCTTTGGCGTGACATGGGGTGGTGTGTGTGATGTATGGGGCGGTGTGAGTGTTGATGTGTGTGGTGATGTGTAGTGTTTTGTGCGTGGATGTGGTGTGGGTGATGGTGGTGTGTGCCTCTGTATGGTGGTGTTGTCTTGGCTGTGCTGTCTCTCTGGCCTTCGTCTGTGAATTTTGGTCATAGGGGTTTGTTGGTGATGTGGGTGTGTGTTTTATATTGTATTGGGTGTGTGGGAGTGGTGTTTGTATGTGTATCAGGTGTGTGTATTTTGAATTGTCCAATGTGGCGGTGTTTTGGAGATGTGTGTGTATTTTGAGCGCGGCGGTGTGTACCGCCAATGGAATACCGCGGTTGAAAGACCACCGCGTGGATTCGTGGGTCGTAATAGCATGGGCGTGTTTCTGTTGCCGTGGAGGTGGAGGTTTTGTTTTCGCCACTTTAACACTGACCTTTGGTGTGGCGGAGTTGTGTGGGTGTCTGTATTTCGGCGGATTCCGAGATGTGTGTCATAATAGCTGTGGCGGACTACTGCCACCGCGGCGGTGTATTGGCGGTCTTCTGCACGGCGGTAAGCACCTTTTACCGCCAATGTTGTAATGATCCCCCAAGTCTTCTACAGGTCCTGGATACTCCCAGATAAGGGCGACCCCTTCTAGTAGCCATGGTGCCGCTTGACAGGCTACGCCAAAGCAGACCGTACCCTCCAGAAGGAGTCCCAGAGGGAAAAAACCCCAACACTGGGGAACAAACCTCTAACAGGAACTCCTGAAGGAAAACAAGAAAAAACAGGACTTGACAACAGGAAAGAAAAATAGGCAATATCCAGGATAAAAGGCAGGAAAAAAGGAACAGGCAAAAATCTCTCAAGGCAAAAGCAGGAACAAAGAACAGGCAAAAATCTCCCAAGGCAAAAGCAGGAACAAAGAACAGGCAAAAATCTTCCAAGGCAAAAAGCAGGAACAAAGAACAGGAGCGAACAGCACAACCAGAAGGAAGTGTTTGCAACGCAAGGAGGAACAAGACTGACTGACTTATATACTGAGAAAAGGGAAGTGACATCACAGGAAAGGGAAGTAACACCATCTTGGATTGGGAAAAGCCCATAGACCAGTATAGGAAAAAGTAGTATAACAGAGAAACAGAGCATGCTGGGCCAAAAACACGAAGAAGACAAGATGGACACAACATGGATAGAGACAGGCAAAAGGACCAACAAGAAACCCACCACCAACAACAAAAGAAGAAAAAAGGCTACAAGTAAGTGTAGCGAGACCGGGAGCGAAATATATGCTTCCCAGAAAGCATAGTCAAAAAACGCGGGGGAAGGCGCTCCGAATATCGGTAGCGCGTTCCACCCACGAGGACAGAAAGAGACACCGCGTCAGAGCGCGGCGTTACAGTAGGTTCCCTCCCTGAGGCACCAGGTTTGTCAGGATGATTGTCAAAAAACAGGCGAACCAAACGGGGAGCATGGATGGAGGAAGCATCCTCCCAAGAACAGTCACTGAGGGGGTATCCTTTCCAATGGACCAAAAACTGTAGTTTGCGTTGAAAAATTCTGGAATCACAGATCTCCTGGACTTCGTACTCAGGCTGTCCGTCGATAGAAAGAGGAGGTGGACGTTGGAACTGGCGATGGTAAGGATCAGGAACAAAGGGTTTTAACTGGGACACATGGAAAACAGGATGAACCCTCCAGGTACAGGGAGTGCAGAATTATTAGGCAAATGAGTATTTTGACCACATCATCCTCTTTATGCATGTTGTCTTACTCCAAGCTGTATAGGCTCGAAAGCCTACTACCAATTAAGCATATTAGGTGATGTGCATCTCTGTAATGAGAAGGGGTGTGGTCTAATGACATCAACACCCTATATCAGGTGTGCATAATTATTAGGCAACTTCCTTTCCTTTGGCAAAATGGGTCAAAAGAAGGACTTGACAGGCTCAGAAAAGTCAAAAATAGTGAGATATCTTGCAGAGGGATGCAGCACTCTTAAAATTGCAAAGCTTCTGAAGCGTGATCATCGAACAATCAAGCGTTTCATTCAAAATAGTCAACAGGGTCGCAAGAAGCGTGTGGAAAAACCAAGGCGCAAAATAACTGTCCATGAACTGAGAAAAGTCAAGCGTGCAGCTGCCACGATGCCACTTGCCACCAGTTTGGCCATTTTTCAGAGCTGCAACATCACTGGAGTGCCCAAAAGCACAAGGTGTGCAATACTCAGAGACATGGCCAAGGTAAGAAAGGCTGAAAGACGACCACCACTGAACAAGACACACAAGCTGAAACGTCAAGACTGGGCCAAGAAATATCTCAAGACTGATTTTTCTAAGGTTTTATGGACTGATGAAATGAGAGTGAGTCTTGATGGGCCAGATGGATGGGCCCGTGGCTGGATTGGTAAAGGGCAGAGAGCTCCAGTCCGACTCAGACGCCAGCAAGGTGGAGGTGGAGTACTGGTTTGGGATGGTATCATCAAAGATGAGCTTGTGGGGCCTTTTCGGGTTGAGGATGGAGTCAAGCTCAACTCCCAGTCCTACTGCCAGTTCCTGGAAGACACCTTCTTCAAGCAGTGGTACAGGAAGAAGTCTGCATCCTTCAAGAAAAACATGATTTTCATGCAGGACAATGCTCCATCACACACGTCCAAGTACTCCACAGCGTGGCTGGCAAGAAAGGGTATAAAAGAAGGAAATCTAATGACATGGCCTCCTTGTTCACCTGATCTGAACCCCATTGAGAACCTGTGGTCCATCATCAAATGTGAGATTTACAAGGAGGGAAAACAGTACACCTCTCTGAACAGTGTCTGGGAGGCTGTGGTTGCTGCTGCACGCAATGTTGATGGTGAACAGATCAAAACACTGACAGAATCCATGGATGGCAGGCTTTTGAGTGTCCTTGCAAAGAAAGGTGGCTATATTGGTCACTGATTTGTTTTTGTTTTGTTTTTGAATGTCAGAAATGTATATTTGTGAATGTTGAGATGTTATATTGGTTTCACTGGTAATAATAAATAATTGAAATGGGTATATATTTTTTTTTGTTAAGTTGCCTAATAATTATGCACAGTAATAGTCACCTGCACACACAGATATCCCCCTAACATAGCTAAAACTAAAAACAAACTAAAAACTACTTCCAAAAATATTCAGCTTTGATATTAATGAGTTTTTTGGGTTCATTGAGAACATGGTTGTTGTTCAATAATAAAATTAATCCTCAAAAATACAACTTGCCTAATAATTCTGCACTCCCTGTATGAGGTAAGCGGAGAGGCACAACTACAGGATTCAGGATGTGAGAAATTTGAAAGGGTCCATAAAAACGTGGTTTGAACTTATTGGTGGAAAACCGGGATGGTAGAAATCTGGAAGAAAGCCATACTTTGTGACCCACTTGATACAAAGGTGCGGCTTGCCGATAACGATCCGCCTTTCGCTTCATAGCTTGTTTCGAAGCTAGGACAGTTGTGTGAAGTAGGCCCTGGATTCGACGGATCTGTCGTGAAAAAGAAGTGACTGTAGGCACAGAAGAGGATGTTCGAGAAACAGTAGTGAAAGTCCTTGGATGAAATCCATAAGTACAATAAAAGGGTGTGGTCTTGGTCGCACTATGTATTGTGTTGTTATAGGAGAACTCGGCAAGAGGAAGATTTTCCGACCAATTGCTTTGTGTGGCATTACAGTAACATCTCAGATACTGCTGAAGCTCTTGATTCACTCGTTCAGTTTGCCCATTCGTTTGTGGATGGAAACCTGAGGATAAAGAAATCTCAATGTTAAAGAAGGCACAAAAGGCTCTCCAGAAACGTGATACATATTGAGGCCCTCTGTCCTAAATGACCTCTTGAGGAAGACCATGGAGGCGAAAAATATCCCGTAGAAAAATGCGACTCATTTCTGGGGCCGTTGGTAGTTTCTTCAAGGCTGAAAAATGGGCCATCTTGGTGAATGAATCTACGGTCACCATGATTACTTGGTTACCAGAGGAGGTAGGTAGAGAGCATATGAAATCCGTGGATAGAGTACACCAAGGAGCGGAAGGAACAGGTAAAGGTCTTAACAAACCTGCCACCTTAGTTCGGGGTGTCTTAGTCTGGGCACAGACTGGGCATGCTGACACATAGGTTTCAGTGTCTGTCTTTAGCGAAGGCCACCAAAAAGATCGCTGAAGCAGCTCCTGGGTCTTCCTGATACCTCGATGACCGGCTATAGGAGAATCATGGCACATTTGCAGGGCTTCTGTCTGCACTTTCTTGATAGGTAGGAAAAGAGCATGTTGATGATAGAAGTAGTTGTTCTTCTTCTGCAAAAAAGGAGTCACTCTATCCCATTCTGAAGCAGACAAAAACTGGTACTCGAATTGAATGCGTTCTTGAAAAGATTGAGTAGCTCCGATGATCCTGCTAGACTCAATAAGATGTGGAGAGGAGTTCTGGGCTATATCAAGATATCTGCGGGATAAGGCATCTGCCACTAAATTCTGGGAACCAGGTATGTATGTGATCACAAAATCGTACTGGCTAAAGAAGAAAGCCCATCGAGCCTGACGACTGTTGCGACACTGAAAGCTCCGAAGACACTGGAGATTACGGTGATCAGTCCTAGCTTCAAAAGGCTCTCTGGAACCCATCAGGAAATGCCTCCATACCTTACAAGCTACTTTGAGAGCGAGTAGTTCTCGTTCCAGTACAGAATACTTTCGTTCAGCCTCTGATAGAATATGAGACAGATAAAAGATAGGATGTTCCAATCCATCATTGTCTTGCTTCTGCAGCAGAACTGCTCCAATAGCTCTGTCTGAGGCATCAGTCTCGACGATAAATTTCTTGGTATTGTCAGGATGACGCAACACGGGTGCTTGGGTAAAGGCTGTCTTTAATTCTTGAAACGCGCGTTCAGCCTTCTTGGTCCAAATGAAACCCTTCGTCAGGTTCTCTTTCTTAATTGTTTGTGTTATGAAACTTTGTAGGTGGGCAAAGTTCTGTATAAACTGACGATAAAAGTTTGATAAACCAAGAAAACATTGCGTTTCTTTAATGGTCGTTGGAGAAGGCCAATCTAATATGGCACTGACCTTGTCAGGATCCATGGATATTCCGTGTTGATTAATACAAAACCCGAGATACCTTACTTCAGATTTATGGAACTCACACTTCTCAGGTTTACAAAACAATTGGTTTTTCTTGAGTCTTTCCAGGACTTGCAGGACATGATCTACATTGTGCTCAGGATCACGGAAATATATCAAGATATCATCCAAATAGATGACTACATATTGATTAAGTACATCAGAGAACACTGAATCCATAAATCGTTGAAAAACAGAAGGGGCTTTGGTCAGTCCAAAGGGCATAACACGATACTCATAGTGCCCAAAAGGGGTACGGAAAGCTGTCTTCCATTCATCTCCTTCCTTGACCCTAAGTCTAATTTAGTAAATATCTTGGCTCCTTGAATGGCATCCAATATATCACTGATTAAAGGCAGTGGATATCGATCCTTAATCGTTATTCTGTTGAGTTCACGAAAATCCACACAAGGACGCAGATCCTTAGTCTTCTTTGGGACGAAGATGGGAGGAGCCCCAGCGGGGGACGTGGAAAGAGCAATCAAACCGTTATGTAAGTTGTCGTCTAAATATTCCCTTAGCACCTTCTTTTCTTGGTCTGTCAGAGAATACATTCGACCGAAGGGGACGACTTCATCAGGAATTAAAGGAATAGCACAGTCATAACTGCGATGAGGTGGCAAAATAGGATTACTAGGTTTCTGAAAAATCCGGATATATTCCTGATAACAATCTGGAACCCCCTGGAAAATATTGATAGAGTTAGTGTTATCCTTAGTTGACTGACAGGACCTTTTTGGAGTCCAATAAGAAGTAGTGGAATAACAATTCTGTTGACAAAATGAAGACGTTAGGGATATAGTTTGTGTTTCCCAATTGATATAGGGGTTGTGTCGGGCTAAACAGGGAATTCCCAAAATCATGATGTGATTTGGTGAGGCTATGAGATCAAAGGCAACGTGTTCTTGATGCCCCCCAAATGTCAAACAAAGAGTAGGAGTTGAGGCCACCACAGGTCCAGAGGTTAACGGAGAGCCATCCACCGTGTGAACCTGCTCAGGAGTTTCTTTAGGAATGCGGGTAATTCCTTTACTCGTAGCCCAGGTCTCATCCAGATAGAGTCCACTGGCTCCACAATCAAGGAGAGCCAGAAGATGTTCTTCTTGATCTTGTGAACTTTGTAACTTGACCGAGAGGATAAACAGGGTGGACATGCTTTCTTTGGAGGAACATATCGATGGTACTTCAGCTCCTCCGTCTCCTTCCTCCTTACAGGGAACGGGAGCTGGCGTTTCCCGCAGGCCTTGAGGGACGTACCGGACAACTACGGATCAGGTGGCCAGCCTTACCACAGTATAGGCAAAGTCCCCTTCATCGTTGTTCCTCCCTTTCTGACTCCGTCAATGGCCCACGAACCAGATCTATCTGCATGGGCTCTTCATGGGGAGGTGGAGAGGCTTAAGCTGGACTATCTTCCGTTCGCCGACTGCTAGCACGGAAGGTACCGGACTGGTATGGAGCTCTAGTTCTACGTCTTTCCATCTTGCGCTCTCGAAGTCTATACTCGATGTTCATAGATTGATCCATTAATTCTTTCAAAGAACAAGCTGGAGAAGAGTGTACAAGCTCATCTTTAATTTCTTCACGCAGGCCTCGTCGGAAAAGGGTTACAAAGGTGCGTTATACCCAGGAGGTTTCAGCTGCCAGCTGTTTGAAGCGGGTTATATACTGCAGTACATCCTGATTACCCTGCTGAATGTCACATAAGGCTTCTTCAGCTGCTGCTTCTACCCCAGGTCTCTCAAACATTTGTTTGAAAACAGTCAGGAAAGCGGAATAGTTAGCCAGGACTGGGTCATGTGCAGAAACCAGAGGAGTCGCCCAAGCAAGTGCTGGACCAGACAAGGCGCTAATCAGATAGCCCACCTTACCCTTATCCGAAGAAAACTGGAGTGGATGAAAGGCAAAGAAAACCGTCAGGGCGTCCAAAAATTCCTTCATCTTTAAAGGATCTCCGGAATATCGAGGAATAGTAGCAGATACGGGTGGTATGTCGATTGATCGGGAAGACAAGACCTGTTGTAGTGCAGTGTTCTCTGCCCGTAACTGTTGTAACTCTTGGGCTTGTTGTTGGACAGTCTGTAACATAGCTTGAGCATTTTCTGACCCCTCTCCCTGTGAATCTTCCATGGTGCTCTTGCAACGCAAAATCTTTTGGCGTTGCAATCTGTCACGTACTGCGCTGGACTTCTCACCTCTGGATTTCGGATTGGCGAATACACCAAGGGGGTCATTCTGACCCTGGCGGCCGGTGGCCGCCAGGGCCACCGACCACGGGAGCACCGCCAACAGGCTGGCGGTGCTCCCACGAGCATTCTGACCGCGGCGGTTCAGCCGCGGTCAGAAGCGGTAAGTCGGCGGGCTCCCGCCGACTTACCGCTGCTCGGGGGAATCCTTCATGGCGGCGGAGCGCGCTCCGCCGCCATAAGGATTCTGACCCCCCCTACCGCCATCCTGTTCATGGCGGGAAAGCCGCCATGAACAGGATGGCGGTAGGGGGGGTCGCGGGGCCCCTGGGGGCCCCTGCCGTGCCCATGCCAATGGCATGGGCACGGCAGGGGCCCCCGTAAGAGGGCCCCGCAAAGTATTTCAGTGTCTGCCTTGCAGACACTGAAATACGCGACGGGTGCCACTGCACCCGTCGCACCTTCCCACTCCGCCGGCTCGATTACGAGCCGGCATCCTCGTGGGAAGGGAGTTTTTCCCTGGGCTGGCGGGCGGTCTTTTGGAGACCGCCCGCCAGCCCAGGGAAAAACTCATAATACCCTCCGCGGTCTTCTGACCGCGGAGCGGTATAATGGGGGCGGAATTCTGGCGGGCGGCCTCCGCCGCCCGCCAGAATCAGAATCACCCCCCAAGTCTTCTACAGGTCCTGGATACTCCCAGATAAGGGCGACCCCTTCTAGTAGCCACGGTGCCGCTTGACAGGCTACGCCAAAGCAGACCGTACCCTCCAGAAGGAGTCCCAGAGGGATAAAAACCCCAATACTGGGGAAAAAACCTCTAACAGGAACTCCTGAAGGAAAACAAGAAAAAACAGGACTTGACAACAGGAAACAAAAATAGGCAATATCCAGGATAAAAGGCAGGAAAAAAGGAACAGGCAAAAATATCCCAAGGCAAAAGCAGGAACAAAGAACAGGCAAAAATCTCCCAAGGCAAAAGCAGGAACAAAGAACAGACAAAAATCTTCCAAGGTAAAAAGCAGGAACAAAGAACAGGAGCGAACAGCACAACCAGAAGGAAGTGTTTGCAACGCAAGGAGGAACAAGACTGACTGACTTATATACTGAGAAAAGGAAAGTGACATCACAGGAAAGGGAAGTAACACCATCTTGGATTGGGAAAAGCCCATAGACCAGTAGAGGAAAAAGAAAGTAGTATAACAGAGAAATAGAGCATGCTGGGCCAAAAACACGAAGAAGACAAGATGGACACAACATGGATAGAGACAGGCAAAAGGACCAACAAAAAACCCACCACCAACAACAAAAGAAGAAAAAAGGCTACAAGTAAGTGTAGCGAGACCGGGAGCGAAATATATGCTTCCCAGAAAGCATAGTAAAAAAACGCGGGGAAGGGTGCTCCGAATATCGGTAGCGCGTTCCACCCGCGAGGACAGAAAGAGACGCCGCGTCAGAGCGCGGCGTTACACAATCACTTTAGATGCTTTACAGCTATTTTGACTGCAGCTTTTAGCTCTGACGGCTGCTCATCCGGCATTAGCTTTCTCTCATGCGCAAGTAAACTTCAAACAGCAAATTTCACACTTGACTAATACAAGATCCTCCTTGAGCTCTCAGCAATCACCAAGGGCCTGATTCTAACTTTGGAGGACGGTGTTAAACCGTCCCAAAAGTGGCGGATATACCACCTACCGTATTACGAGTCCATTATATCCTATGGAACTCGTAATACGGTAGGTGGTATATCCGCCACTTTTGGGACGGTTTAACACCGTCCTCCAAAGTTAGAATCAGGCCCCAAGTGTCTGTCAAACTAACACTCCCTTAACAAACACTCTAGGAACGCCGTTTGTCAACCGCGCCCGATTGACCAAACACAGCAAATAAGTTATAACTACAACCAAGTGTCTTCTACACTTGTACAATACTCAGAAGTTTTAGACCAACAGGCGGGTCCATATACCAACAACCATGTGGGCAATTGTTTAGCACAAAACATCACACTCAGTTGAAGGACACCAACTTCCCTACACTCACCCTTTGGAGTATGTAAACGCCCTAATCAAACTACATTGGAGTTCTTAAACTCCCTATTTCTCACTTACATCACAATTCACCTGCGATTTGCCAAAGCATTGCAAGCGCAAACCCTATTCAGAACTCAAACAACACTAGGAGCACTGGGAACATACCAAATTTCATCTAAACAAGCATTCCAAATAAATAAAAAAATTCAATAAGCATTGGTAAAACCAAATATTTCAAATTTAGCATTTTCCCCTCCTATTGAGACAAAACCATCATCTCTGCTACCAAAATGTGTGGCCTTATATTATTTTATATTATTATGATAAGCTGACATGTAAAAGGGCAGTGACATCTACTACTCTCAGAGGTCGGCTAGAATCTTTTGACTCAGGCAGGAGTAAGAAATCATCCAATCAAACCATAAGAACCAATTGCCATCAAACAATAACAATATGCAATAATGAGTCAATAATTTAAACACACACATGACCTATTTGGCCAGGAATTACCACACCAGTTTAGTAAAGTTTAAACATTTATTGCCCTTAAATTGACAATACTAAAGTCACATAGATCATGCGCAAAACCAAATGATAGAAGTGCAAAAACAACACAGGTTGTCCAAAGCATCTAAAGAATCTCAGTTGTATCAATATATTTAGCATTAATCACTCCAGAAGAACAACACAGAATAACCACAGAATTAAGTGAAAAATAGAAACAGTATACATTTTGTTTGTGCAATTGAATTAAAAACAATCAATAAACATTTAAAATCAAATATTAGGTCTGGCATCTCCAGCTAGTACTCTAATTTGGAAAGCATTTATGAGCTTCATGCAAAAATAAAAACAAGACAAAAATTAAGTTGGAAAACATCTAACTATGGCGCTAACCGAAAATATGCAGTTCGACTTCTAAAAGGAAACATGCAAAGGAAAAGTAAATGCACAATGATTATACCTCTCCTAAATGAAACAGCATTCAGCAGGGTTTTCTTCAGCATATCGCAGGAACTGCAGGTCTTCGGAGAGCCTCAGGCAACAGGAACATGAATGGGGCAACAGTTCAGTAACAATGGGGACTAAAGTAACTGAACTTTTAGACAAGAGCAAATTGCAAAGAGCTGAATTGCATGGAGCTGAAAGAAAAACTAAACTAAACTGACTTGCATCACCTAAAGCTTTGGTGAATTAAAGTCCCAAATAGTTACTAGCTAAGCCTCTATTGGACAAGACTATTAGGTGGTTTAGTGTGCAGCCAATACACTTTCGTCTGTGCTTCAGATGTATCTCTTTTTATTCTTCTTACAGTCAACAGCTTCTGTAAAATATTACAAAATAAAAGCAGCATGGAACATGACATTGAGCACTGAAGCTCATTGTTAAAACTTAAAATTTTTATCTCAAGGAAATACCGCAAGTGAAGTAAGAACAGAACATAATTTTTCCATTGTGCAAGTCACACAGGATGCTTTATAAACTGCATGCAAAACATTTCAGTGAAATCAGCAACATTTAACACATTGTGCTACTATAAATGCTAAAACAGAAGCCTTTTAACTAATGTTAAACATAAAGAATAAAACCTTTCTAGTAAAGTCAAACCATCAGTTTTATGGTACATATTAATACTCATCTTTTTTTGTACATAAAATTATGATAAAGGAAAATACATTAAAATTAGACATTAATATTTTCACATAGAACATGTGGTGGACACCATGTCACTCACTTTTTAAAGCTGCACGTTTATTTTTCTAATGCATGTTTTTCAGTTAGGCCTTAACATTTTAGTGATTCATTTTTATCAATAATGTTTTCTCTCTGACATAAGTACCTTGGATCATCATTGTCTGGTTCTCATGTTCTGACATATCTACATCTCTAAATATGAAAGCATAATCAGCAGCCAATGGGTCAGTGATGGGTGATTTTATTGTGAAGCTATGGGCAACAGAAAATATATGTGACATGAATCAACCAAAAACAAATATGTAAAGGGGTCAGTCATGGTGAATAAACTCACTGGAGTAGATGCCACACCATTGGAAATCCACAGTCCAGAGTACTCCTCCCATTGGAAATAGAAGGTGGTTCAGGATGAGTCCACAAAGTAAATGGGTAACACACAAAGGAGGTCCTTAAGGAAGAGGGTTATTGCAGGCAGTGGTGGGTGTCTTTCCATCTGCACCTCCTGGAGTCTTTGCCAGACGTCCCTGCTTGTGAGGGAGGGGAATCAGCTGCTACAGAGGCATGGGTGTTTGTGGCTGGTTGTTCCTCCAGCAGGGCCTCCCTTCCAGTGGCTGAAGCCAATGTTGATGGGCCTGCTGTTGATGAGCCAAAGTAAGGGGTAGATTGGTTTTGAAAAGACCTGCTGAGGGTTATGTGTATGTCCCTCAACACCCCTGTAGAGGGCGCCATCTTGGAATTTGTGGCCTCCATTTGTTCACACATGTCCCACTGTAGCTGCTTGATTTCCGGGAGTTTGGTCAACACCTGGCCAATCATGCCTTGGGATGCCTGATAGACCCACAAGATGTGGCTGATGGTGTCCTGGCCAACAGCAGCTCCAGTGGCCTCACCCTGCTGGCCCACAGCATCCCTTCCATGCATCCTACCCCCACAGGCATGTGCCCTTGCCACAGGGTGCCCTCAGCAACTTGTTCCTGGACCCTCATTGTCTGAAGTGTTGCGTTGTGACTCAGCATCCAGGATGGGGGCACAAGATGGTGGTCACTGTGCTAGGTACACAGTTTGGAGTGCGAATGGTTTCCTGCGATGTTGATGGAACAGGGCGAGGAAGTGGCATGACCACAGTGACACTCACTGTTGCCGTCTGACCAGGTTTCCCAGATGGGACAGAAGCACGAGCCTAGGAGTGTTGTCATCACTGAGGGCTTCATCCTGAGGAGAGTAGTAGTCTGTTCTATGGCTTACGTATGCCCAGCGGCAGATCCACCTGTTGATGAAAAACGTACACTGTTACTGGTTGAATTGTGACATCTACCTAAAAAGGTTTTGTGCTACAGTAAGCCGAGACCTTGGACAAAGTTAAGTTGTTGGTAATCCAATTGTGCCAAGTAACCATGGCAGTGAGAGATTTGACATGGATTGTGTGAAGCATGCCAACCCAATTTGACTCAAGCAGATGATGAGAAGGGCAGATCTGTTGCACTTTGGAAGATAGCCTGAAAGTTACAGTTTACCACCAGTACAGCCAACACAGCGAAGAGGTAAGATATGGCTTTGTCCATTTGGAGGCCTAGTTGAGTGGGATGCAGGCAGACCCAGGACTTGGTTGTATGTGTGACTGGAGTCATCATGTGCATAGTGCTGTGTCAATGTGTCTGCTGCCGATACAAATCTGGTGATGCAGCTTGAGGCCTTAGGATTACTTGTTGAACACACTGGGTAAAGTAACATTCCTGTTCTCAAGAGTTTCATCTTGGCTTAGCAAGTCAAGATGGAGCTAGGTAGACAGACATGTCTCTGATTTGAGCATGATCAGTATCTTGATCACTCCCTGGTGAGTACACTTCAATTGAGAGTTCACAAGCAAGAGTATTTGGACAAGTGACCACTGGGCTGGTGTGTGGAGTTACTAAAACAGGGCCTGCTGGGAGTTGCAGTCAGGTCACTCTCTCTACTCCCCAACACTTAACACATGGTATCCCCCCAGGTGGGAACACCTCATTTGAGAGTTCACTAACAGGTGCCTTTGGACAAGTGACCACTGGGCTGGTGTTTAAAGTTACTGAAACCGGGGTTGTGGGAGTTGTAGTCGGGTCACTCTCTCTACTCCCCAACACTTGACAAATGGTATTCCCCCAGGTGAGTACACTGCAATTGAGAGTTCACAAACAGGGGCATTTGGACAAGTGACCACTGGGCTGGTGGATGAAGTTACAGGAACAGGGCCTATTGTGCTTTGCATCAGATCACTCTCTCCATTAGACATACAATTCAAATAGTATATCCTCCCAGATCAATACACTTCATTTGGGAGTTCACAAACAGGGGTATTTGGACAAGTGACCACTGGGCTGGTGGTTGGAGTTACAGTAACAGGGCCTGCTGTGAGTTGCAGTCAGGTCACTCTCTCTACTTCCCAACACTTAACAAATGTTTGGTATTGCATATCTGTATGCAGGCTGCATTTAGGATTGAGAATAAGTTTACATTTTGGGATATACCAAGGATCCTGAAATGTGCTTTTGTTATTGTGAGATTTTCAGGCACCAGTTGGACATATTGCATGTGATGGGCCTTAGTAGCTGTGAGATTGGATCCAGTTACACAGATTGACAGTGTTAAATCTCAGATACTCTGGGTAATGAATGTTGGCGAGGTACATGAACAAGACAGTGGCAACAGCTGAGCTGTCAGCATGCATGACATTGACATGTGACAGTTCTTGAGTTGTAACTTACCATAATCCACTCCCCCAGGTATTCCTCTCAAGCCCTCAGGATGTAAGATGTCCAAGACCTTTTCCTTCCAGGGAAAGAGTCCTAATGGGACACTGGGAGGGCCACCACCAGTCTTCTTGGCCTCTAGCGGGAGACCAGGGAATAGACCTTGCCCGCAAGGTCATTCTACCACTTCCTAATGTCCTCCTTTGTGTGCAAGGTGGAGTCTACAGCATTCACTCCATCGACTACCCTGTCCCACATTTCCTTTTTTCCTACTGAGAGGAGTGTGCTGGGCTTGGGCTCCAAACAATTGTGGCTCTACTGTAATGGTTTCATCCTTCATGACTCTCAACTCATCCTGTGAAAATCGTGGGTTTTTCACCCGTGACATGACTGGAAATTAAAGGGCGTGACAGTGACTAACTAAACAAGACAAGTGAATATGGGGAAAAAATAGATGATGTGAGTGAAGGGTGTAAATGGGATGGGGAAAAAAGGGCTGCCTTATAACAAAAAATGGATGGCAAGATGTGTGGTCTGTCTTGCTGTACTGCAGTGGAAATGCAAAGCATTGTGGTCTGCGAAGGGATGTGTTTTATAGTGTGCTTTGTGGTTGTGTCTATTTGGCTAATTTGTGTCAGCTGTGTTGTTTTTTAATTCATCCAATGTGCACTTGTCTGTTACTTTGCTGAACGTGGTGGTTGACCGCCATTGGCTGACCACCACAAGGGGACCGCTACAATGACTGTGTGTTTGTAATATGCTCTGTGGTTGGACACGACGCTGACGGCACTGGAGGTCGAACTACCTAAAACCAAGCCGCTGCGCCGCTGGCGGTCTGCCTTTTTGCTTGGAGGACAGCAGTTCTGCCTGTATAACTCATAATACAGTGGTCTGGGGACTACCGGCACAGCGGTCTTTTTAGGGCCGCCAACATGGTGGTCTGGCGGTCCAAACAGCAAACTCGTAATCAGGCCCTAAGTCTCAAAGGGTAGTATTAGACTTAGATGAGTTATACGGATGTTATAGCTATTTATTGGAAACAAGTAATGACTTTTGTTCTTTAATATATTTCTGTTTCTTCTTGGACATGTAATCAATTATAACACCATGAATTAATTCTGAATGGTTATGACAATAAAAAGCTAAGAAACGTACTTGCTCCTTGACAGTAGAAAAATATACTGATAAAATAAAATACCAGCAAATTCAGATAGGCCTGGGCCTTAGAGTAGCACAACACCGGACAATGAGGAAGGAAACAAGAAAATTCAAAGAGGTAGCAGAAGAGAGGTAAGAAAGAAGAGAAAAAAGATAGAGATAAAATAGACAGTACATGTCAAAGGTATGGCAACTCAATAAAACATACCTTTGTCTGAAGAAAAAGAGGGGATGGGGTAGTGACAACATAAAACAAAGGCAGCACAACTAGGAAGCAAAGCACTTCAACACTGAATTGGAAGAGAAACAAACATGCCAGAAACAAGGAATTAATGTAATTAAAAGGCCTGAAAAGATAAGAAACAAATAGTTAGGATACAACTATGGTTAATAACATCTTCTAAGGAAGTACATACGGCCCTAAGTAACAACAAAAAGCACCAAAATGCACCAAATAAAACATAGAGAGATTCAATGGCATCAGCTGTTAAAAACAGGAAGGACTATGCATGATGAGAAGGTCCAGGTGTGTCCATTACTTCATTGGCATGGCTGTGAAGGAATTTCCTAAGGGCCTTTGGATCATCAAGTGTAGTTGTCTTGTCTTTGTAAATTACTTTGAACATACATGGATGAAACAGTCCATTTCGAGCTCCAATAGAATGGAGTGATGGACACAGATCCAAGAACCCTTTCCGTTTATTAGCTGTAGCTGTGGCAACATCTTGAGTAAGGAAAATCTTCCTCCCTGACCACAACAACTGCCTCTTGGCCTTAGCAGAATTAAAAAACTTGAGGATGTCCATACATTCCAAAAATAAGATAATGACACCTCTGGGTTTGGAGGGAGAGGCGTTAGAGGTAGGATGATGGACAAGTCTATGTGCTCTTGAATATTTAGGACAGTAGACAGAGGGAGATCAACAAGTTACTCAAAAAGATGCAAGAAACGGAACAGGATCATTGCCCTCCACTTCCTCTGATAGACCATAAAGTCGTAAATTATTTCACCTATTCCAATTTTGCAAGTCTTCCATCTGCTTATTCAGTAAAGCTACCTCTTTCTCCAGTGAACCCAAACTGTGAACTTCGTCTTGAATATTGCTATCCCTATGTTCTACCTAAGAGACTCCCCTCTCAGTGAAACATCTATCGTTCACGTTCTGGATCTGTTTAATGGTTTCCTCCACAAAGGAATGCATCTCTCTAATTTCTTCAAAGAGCATATCCAGAGTGACAGGTGAGGATGGCTTATCAGGTGAGGGAGGATCATGATTAAGCCTCCTACTGGCGGAGGAAGTACCCTGAGGTTTTGATGAGGAGTAAGTCGTTGAAATTGGTCTAGGCATAGAAGATTATATTGTGTCTTGAGGAGTAAGGGCAGTAGCCATTGAACCCAAACCCAACCTCAGACGTGAGGATAGAGATGAAATCAAGGAGGATTTATTTTCCCATAAACTGCTCATGAGATCAGGTAAGGGAAGTTTAAAGAAAAAATAAGGTAAATATAAATGATCAGGTAAAATACCCTGGAAGCATGTGCTGAAATACACAGTAGAAAATGAGATGAGTCAGTCTTAAAATTATAATACTCCTCCAAAAAGTGTTAATAAATATTGCATGTCTTAATGCAGGTAATTATATGAAGGCAACCTGGGATATAATATGGAATAGTGAAGTGCTCACAATAGGGCAACAGCAAGAAAAACATTGTCACTCTGACAGAAACCAAGAAATAAGAAAATACCCACTGTGACTGACCTTTACTTCAGAGGTGGTGATGGTGAAGGCTTTAGGTGCTAAGTGGCATGGAAGAAAATTTTAGGAGAAACCACAGTCTCCTCTGCAGCCACTCACATCTTAGTGATATGTTCCACACTCTCCCTCAGCCAAGGACGCAGACCCGGAGTAAATTTAATGGCGGCACTGCACAGAACTCAGAACTAGGTGGCCATGTTCTGCAGCTGCCAAGCCACTTCCCCCAACATGCCTCCTTAGTGCCTCTAAGAGTACTTCTTACAGAATAATTCAGATTACTGCCAGAAAGCTCCTGGATTTTTAGAAATAGAGCCAGAGAATACATCAAGTGAGTTTGCAGAAAAAGTAAAACACTTCTTTAGTGCATATACACAATAACTAAAGTAGGTCTAAAGAATACTTGAAACTCAGATAAATAATTCAGAGATACCTATACGATAATGTTACTGCTCTACTAATGTATAGTGTTACTTGTAACAATTATGGAAATACACACACACACAGTTACATTTCGGTTTCATTCACTGTACTTTTAAAGTAATTTCAGTGCAGTTAAACAATCTCTCCCCCTAATTTATAAGAAATATCTAGAAAAAATGTAAACACTATCAGAGTGACAGCTCCTAAACTACTCTACAGAGCTTTGTGAGGGCTACTATGATTATGCGGCATTAAGGGCCCAATTATGCAGCATTGTTATCTAAATTATGCAACAAAAAATGTAACTTATGTGGCACATTCTCCAGCAGTATTATTTTCATATATTTTAGGTTAAAACAACATGTTTTGTAAAATCTGAAAATGATGTGGCAAATGCAGCATATCAACAATGTCTTTCTCGAGGCTTATATGAAGATCTCCTGGATCCACCTTCCGGCACCACCAAATCTGCTTGCTCTTACAGCACAAATGATTGAAGTGGCCAGGTGAGGGAAAGGATGTTGAGGAAAGGGAACTGTGGGGGAGAAAGGATTGTAAAAGAAAACAGGAGTCCTTAGGGTACTCTTCTCAAGAAAGCCTTCATCCCTCTCTATGTAACACTCCTTCCTTGAAGGGGGTTCTTTCAGCCTATTGTGGAATTTATGCTATAACAATGTCAAGATAATCATTAATTAAAGCTGTTTGTTCTGACTGTACCAACAGTGCTCAGCATAAATCTGCAATTATGTTCCCAGGTTTGAGGACTCCTATACATATTACACTAATTATCTTGAGTTCCTCTTGCCTGTTCCATAGAAGGCAGTGCTTACGCTACCCTGCTACCCAGAGACAATATCGTATGGCACATCAACTTAACGCCTTTCAAGGGTTATTTTCCATATTAATAATCTTTACAACATCGCTATGACCTTTTATATATAAGTGTCTCCTCAGTAAATTATGAGTTGCTACATTACTTGTGGTGTCCTTTGCCTTTTAAAATACACCCCTGCTTCCTGATATTGCTGGACCACTTGGCTGTCTTTTACACAGTGAATTGCTCCACCCTCATATGTACCATCAAGTCATGAATGGAATTTAACAGTAATGTCCTTCACTGGTTCTGTCCCAACCTTTCCAACCAACAACAGCTGGTTCACATGGGCAGCTCCAGGTCACATCAGATCCCTATCACCTGTAGAGTCCTCCAGGGTTAAATACTGCCTCCTATCAACTTCGACCTTTACATGCAACTGCTTGGTGCTCTACTCAGAAAGAACAGCATCAAGATCCACAAATATGCTGACGATCAACAACTCCACTTGAAAGTCTCCTCTGTTTCAGAAATTCAAGGCCTCACACACTGCTTGCACATCATCCACGCCTGGTTATCCAGAGTCTACCTGAAGCTCAACCCAACCAAGACAGACTTCCTATCAATTGCCAAGAACAACAAACAAGATACAGTACAAATCTGGCTCTATGACATGAACCTTGACGGCTTTGAACCCCCAGCTCTCACCGAATGCCAAATCACTTGGATTGGCCGTGGACACTAACTTCTCCCTCAAGGAAACCCTTGCCCAAAAAAATGGCCTAGTATTAGCTCTACCTTCTAAAGAAAGCCAAACTATGTTTTCCAGAAAGTGACTTCAGAATTGCTGCTTGTGACCTTGTACTTTTGCATCTGGACTTTGGTCAAGTCCTACTTGATGGCCTCCCAGACTCCACATTGACACCTCTTAAGTGCATCTTACACGCCAGAGCACGTTTCATCCAGAGCCTGAAGAAATATGACCACTTCATTTCTATATTGATTGCATGACATTGGCTCCCCATGCCAGCCTGCACCATCTTCAAAACCAGCTAAATCATTTGTAAAGCAATCATAACACCTCTGTTTATCTTGCAGACAAGCTGCCCATCTCTGGTTGTTTTCACCACACCCACAGCCAGGACAACATCAGACTGCAGACTAAGAAGTGTAAAAAAGAACAAACAAGACAACAGGCTTTACCATCTATGCATCCATGATCTGGAACAGCATCCAAGTATCCATCAGGATCGCTCCAATGGGGGCTCGAATTTAGGAAATAGTTGAAGATTCAACTCTTTAAAGAACACTACATCACAGTGCATCGAAATCCATAACTCAGCATCCCCTCCTACTTTTGCTCATCAACCTTAAATTTCTTTAGACCATGTGCTGCACTCCGCTGCCTTTTGGCTAGACTTGTGTTATAGAAATGCCATATATATATATATATATATATATACATATATTTATATATATATATATATATATATATACACATGCATACTTGTATCTTTCTAGACCATTGCCATGGTCCAGACTCAAAGTAGGTTACCAGTTTGTCAGTATGCTCTATTATATGAGCCAATAGTTGTTGTACGGGGTTCTAGGCCTTTAAGAAAGAGTGGTATACAAGACCCTTATCAGCAGAGATCAGCCTGATCTCATTCCAAAACTTGGAGTTAGCCGTTGCTCCCACAAAGATCCCAGCTTCTGTGCAGAGGTTCTTGAGGGAAAAACAGGTCCAACAGAGGGACACAACTGAAGAGGTTTCTTTCCTTGTGACTTTCAGGAGAATAGTCAGCAAGTGCCTTTAGGTGAAACTCCTTTTCCATCCTTTTATCAACAACTTATTAATGAAAGGTAAAGAGTACCTAAACATCGTAATTCCAATCAGTGTTCATTGGTAGCTGCACTTTGAAGAAAATAGCTTTATCAAGCTAACTACCCAAAAATAACCACTTATTATGAAAAAGTAGTAAACTAGTAATGTGTAAAAATATCCTATATTGCCATCTGGGGGTTGTGGCGATATTTGCAAACAAATCTGTGGTTTATGATGTCACCAGAGCACTAGAAGTGCAATATTGTACTATATTACATGGTTTACTATTAGCTACCTTTTTAACACAAACTTTAATTGCATTTTATTGAGTTACAAGCAGAGCATACGTGTCATGATAAGAAGTGCACAGGTATGGCAATTTAACTAGGCACTGACCGTGCGCCATGATGTGGAGGGGGTGGCCTTATTCCTGGGAAGAGCAACCTAGTTTAAACATGTGCAGTGCATGGCCAATTTCAGTCAGGTTATGACCTGCCAGCCAATTGGACAGTCTTGTTTTTTTGCAGATACTTCACCTTATTTCAAACACCTTGCATTGCTAGATAACCCTTTAGCGTATGCAGTGAAGTGTAGGTTGTCATCATAAACCAAATTTGAGTCTGAATCTCTTAATGCATTGCCTGTTGATTTGGCCTTGGTAGTTTGTTATTTGCTGGGACCTTATTATTTTTGTGCTCTCACCCTTTTGATGTATTGTATGAGTAGGCATTCCTGCAAGAAGTGCCTTTCTACGAGGATAAAGTCCTCTTGCAGGTCCTATGTAACAGCATAGACTCAAGGCCACTGGAATTATGCAGTAGGGAAGGGCCAAATTATGCAGCAAGGTTGAGTAAATTCTGCGGCAAGAAAAGGCAAATTATGTAGCGTGAAGTGGCACATTTGAGGATAGTATTCAATCGTTTTTACACTTGTTACCACTGTCTAGGCATTGGTTGCACATAATATGTTCCAGTGTAACACTGAAGTATAGTAATAAGCAGCAGAAATGTGACCAGTGAAGCTGTGCAAAGGTCCTTCCACTGCAACATGCATCACTGCAACATGTATCACTGCATTGCACTTTAGTATCCTTTGAACTGCTTGAACTAGAAACATTTTTAATTCAAATCTGCAGATTATGCAGAAGACAGTAGATTATGTGGTAAATGCTGCAAATCTATAAATATGCGAAGAATGCAGCAGCCGCACAATCCCATAATTCCAGTGGCCCTGCAGAAAGTCCTTGTATGTGAGGTCCACATGGGGTGACTGTGATATGGCTAATGTGCCCAAATATAGCTCTTTCCCCCTTTTATTTGCTCTCTGTTTGCCCTGTATGTTGGTTTTGGACTCTGCTCTTCCAAGTTTGCTTTGTGTATTAATTGATGTTGTATGTGTTGTATGCTAGCTGTCCTCAGAACAAGACAACTGTTACTTATGATGCTCCTTTTTTACTGTGGCTTTTTATTGCCAAATTGAATTGCGGGTGTTTTTTTTAAGACTGATAGGTGTGTAAAACGTACTTTTTGTGTGTTTTAAAGTTTGCAATTGTAATCTATTTGTAGTAGTTTATTTGCTTGATTGTAGTGTATCCCTTCTGTAGGTATAAGTTTATACAAATATGGTGATAACAGTGAGGGGTATTTACATTGCTGTTTGCTTACTGTGTGCTACACTTTTCATTGGTGAGACAAATAACATCCAGTATTCAACATCAAAGCCCAATGTGGACCATTTAGCCTTTGCTTGATTGAACTATTTCTCGCTTACATGATTTGTGGACAGGAAATTATGCATAGCTCAGACAGGAAATCCACACCATTTGTTCGTTGATGATAAACTTTTATTACACCCACCTCAATCATAACTCACAACAGAATACATAATGAAGGCTGCCTTAATATTGGTTTTCTTAAATTATCTATATGTAGGACATACCAATAACTGAATGTGAATTTCTATGAAGTACTTGCTCCACGGTCCAACACTGCCACTTACTTTAGCTTACACTACTTGTTCTTAACCTGTGGTACAGGGACATCTGTGGGTACATGAATGCTACGCAAGGGGTCCATGACTGCTTAGAAAATTAAATAATATTAACAGAATAATAAAGTGTATGTAAATAAAGAAGCAACATGTAAAATAGTTTTTTTTAATGATCCGTAAATGTGAAGGAATTTAAAATTGGGCTAGAAAGTAAGTAAGTATCCTCAGATTGATTTGTGGAAGCAGTGCAAGTGCATCAAATAGAATATTGTATGGATGATGTGTGGCCTCAATTGAATTTAGAAAAGCTTCAACCTTCCCATTAAATGTACTTTTTTAATTTGTTTGTGAATTAGATAAAATATTTCATAATTTGTGTATTTGTTTGATGAATGCTTGTTTCTGTATTTTTTAGCATTATTTTGCAATTCAAGTAATCAAAAATACTTAGGCAGGGGTCCCCAGCTTCCAGAAATGCCTCAGTTGTGGTCCCCGAATTCAAATAAGGATTCACTGGTTGGTCCCTGTGTTCCATTTATGATTAAGTCGGAGTTCACAGATGTCTTTGCCTTACACCATACTTCCACGTCATCTCACTTTTTTCTGATTATAGGGTAAACACAGACTTTGCGACTTGTGCACAATCTGATACAGTAGCTCCAAGCATATATATATAATGTTAGAGTGACACATAAATTATGCAAATAAGAAGAGAGAATTCTGGGTAGTTCCCAAGTTTAAGTGGAGAGCAGCTCCACTAAGGAGCACCCTGCAACACCAGTGCCACTCTAGATCTCCCCACCTCAAGTGCCTGTTTTTCTACCAACACCAGCGATACTCTAGATTTGCTCACCTCAAATGTCTGTTTTTCTAACAAAGTGTTAAAGCATAGGATTAGCACAGTGCCATCCATGGTGTCGCTGGTATTACAGGGTGCTCTACTGGATCTGCTCTCCACATAAACCGTGGAACTATACAAAGTTCTCTTTTCTTTTTTACACACACACACATATATATACATATATGTATATATATATATATATATATACACACATCAGCTAACAGTCATTGTCTCAAAATAATTTTGATTTATTGTTGTTTGAAAACTTTACAAATGTATCTCGTTGCATGTTGTTTGAGCCACAATTATGATTCCACCACTTATGAACACAGTTAACCTGATGGAAACGTATTCTCAATTTATGCTTAAATCATAATTCATAGCTTCTGTATGTAGGGTTGTTAGTCCTTGTGCCGTAATTCTGTTGGTCTCACAATATCTTGTATGTTGTCCTACTCAGGAGGTTTATTTCAAGAATACACAGAGAAGTGCTCCACATTGATTTTTTATTTTGTTTCTCAGCAGAGTACTTGAATTTGATGTAGATGAAGGTTCATCCAATATGGATGCACTTTTAAATGGGTGACCGCCTTCTCCATGTCTGGGCCAAAACAAGACTTGTGGTTGGTGAGAACAGTTAATTGTTCTGATGGTAAGAACTTTTTAACCTGCAACCCAGGCAGTAGTCATGCAATGGACATTACTGGTAAAACCCTCTGAGTCTGTCATGTCTTACTTTCCTGCTAATCTGATCTATGTTGAGGAGGAGTAATATAGAAGATGTCAACAATGGCCTGCGAAAAGCAAGACTAGACTTGCCATATACTCTCACAATGTCAACAGGGCGTGTTCTGTGCCATTGTTCCACATGCTGTGTTCAGGTCTAGCAATGTGCAGCTAGCATAGCTGTGCTGGTTTTCTGAGCCATGACGTCATGCCCATGATGGGCGGGCATCCTGCCATTGGGAAAAGGCAGGTAGAGGCAGTGAAATGAGTACTGGTCACATTTGGAGTCCCTTGGGGATGCAGAAATTGGGATGGGCGGGGCTTGCCAGAGAAGAAGTAGTGGCTGCTCTGACAATGAGAAAAAGGGTCAGGAAAGGGACGTGCCAAGAGTAGGGGCTATTATATCACATGACCAGTCCACCCAGTGCCACTTCTGGCCCTAGCACCAGCATGAATGGTTTATGGCTGCCACAAACAGCTGCTGAGGCTGTCCAGCTTTTATTTCTTTAATAATAAACTTTGCGATCTTTGCACAATGAGAAGCTTGCAGTGTTTTGTTAAAATGAACCAAGTTGCGAATAGCTTAGCACCTCGTCATAGCACACCACTATCAAGAACTGGGCATTCTCAGCTACTTCAAGCACTAACAGGATGTCCTGAGCTGACTAGACCGGAGTGATGTCATAACCCTGGGTTTACCAAGACATAAGCTTATACTCTGCTCCCTGGGGCTCATAATGTGACCCTCAGGTAGTTCGCTTCCCCGCTTCTGCAGCTCCACCTGCCCAGGCCCCTGCCACCTCTTGTAGGTCGTAGGTGTTCCTTTGCGCTTTCTCCTGTCCATCTCTTCTTTCTCTCCTCTCCATTTGGCTCTCCTCCTGTGAATTTCTCCCTCTACACTTTGCCATTGCGCTTTCCCCTCCTGTGAATCTCGTCCTTTTCTCTCTTCCACTGCGCTTTCCCCTCCTGTGTATCTCGTCCTTTTCTCTTTCCCATTGAGCTTTCTCCTCCTGTGTATCTCGTCCTTTTCTCTTTCCCATTGAGCTTTCTCCTCCTGTGTATCTCGTCCTTTTCTCTTTCCCATTGAGCTTTCTCCTCCTCTGACTTTCGTCCTTTTCTCATTTCCACTGCGCTTTCTCCTACTCTGACTTTTCTATTTGTCTTGCCATTCTCGCCTTTCTCCAGTGAATTTCTTCTTTTTCTCCCTTTTTCACTTTTCAAGCCTCCCCGCTTCCCGCACTCTGCTTTCCCGCCTCCCCGCTTCCCGCTTTCCCGCCGCTGCCACCCGTGCGGCCCCGCCCCCCCTGCTCCCATTCGTCGTCCTCCCTCCCGCCTCCCACCCCCCAGCTGACCCCTCCTCCCCCCTTCCCTCTTATGGCAGCCGCTGCGCGGGCACGCCAAAGGCAAGCTCGTCTGCGCCCGTCCGCGCCTGGACCACGCCCAGTGCCAGAACCCCTGGCCCCCAGCACTCCCAAAACCCCCAGCTCAGCTCCGACGCCGCCTCCCTCCACGCACTCAACCCCGGATGAACTACCACCTGCTACCAAGCCAGCCCGAAACGCACCCATGGACCCTTCGCCTGTCACACATGCAAGCATACCTTCCACCGCGACTGCAATCCTTCCACCAACCCACGCTCCAACAACCACCTCAAGTGCATCCTCATCAACGCACGCTCCGTGCACAAGCACGCCATTGAACTATGGGACCTCCTGGACTCTACCGCACCAGACGTCGCCTTCATCACTGAGACCTGGATGAACGCCTCATCGGCCCCCGACATCGCCCTAGCCATCCCTGACGGATACAAGATCACCAGGAAAGACCGCACCAACCAAATCGGAGGAGGAATCGCCATCATCTACAAGAGCTCCATCAACGTCACTACCTCCACCGAAGACACCCTCCTCGCAGCCGAACACATGCACTTCCAGATCCACACCGACCAAGGGACCACCCTCAGAGGAACCCTCGTCTACAGGCCCCCTGGCCCACGCGCCCTATTCAGCTAATCCATCACAGACTTCATCTCCCCGCACGCCCTAGCCTCACCAGACTACATCCTCCTCGGAGACCTGAACTTCCACCTGGAGAAGAACGACCCCAACACCACCACCCTGCTCGACAACCTCGCCAACCTCCGACTCAAGCAACTGGTGAACACCCCCACCCACACCGCTGGACACACGCTCGACCCCATTTTCTCCGCCAGCAACCACGTATCCTTCAGCCACTCCTCCGAGATACACTGGACCGACCACAGATGTGTCCACTTCACCTTCAGGCGCAAGACCCACCACCTTCGCACACAACCTATGTCCCGCAGACCCTAGAACAAAATCTCCACAGAACAGCTACTCTCCACTCTCAACCATAACCAATCTGCCATCACCTCCGACGCCAACAATGCAGCCCTCTAACTCACACAGTGGATCACCAACTGCGCTGACAACCTCGCCCCCCTCAGACGCATCCCAAGACAGACCAACATCAGGAAACATCCTTGGTTCACAGACGCCCTCAAAGAATCCAAGAAAACCTGCCTTACCCTCAAAAAAACCTGCCGCAAAGAACAGACTGCAGAAAATATATCAGCCCTCAAAACCGCCACCCGCGAACACCACCAGCTGATCCGCTCCACCAAAAGAGCATCCTTCAAAGACAGACTGGACAAGAACACTCACAACAGCAAAGAACTCTTCAACATTGTCAAAGAGCTCTCCAATCCCAACGCCAGCTCCAACTCCATCACGCCCTCACAAGAACTCTGCAACTCCCTTGCTACCTTCTTCCATCAAAAGATCACCGACCTACACGACAGCTTCGGACCACAGATCCCGCCGACCACCACGGAACTCGCAGCCCCAACCATCACCCTCAATGCCTGGACACCCATCAGCACCGAAAAGACTAGAACAACCATGAACACCATCCACTCCGGCGCCCCCTCGGACCCGTGCCCACATTACATCTTCAACAAAGCCGACGCCAGCATCGCCCCCTACCTCCAGAGCATCATCAACAGCTCGTTTGCATCTGTCACCTTCCCCGAGAGCTGGAAACACGCGGAAGTCAATGCTCTCCTGAAGAAACCTACAGCGGACCCCAACGACCTGAAGAACTTCCGCCCCATCTCGCTCCTCCCCTTCCCGGCCAAGGTCATCGAGAAGGCCGTCAACAAGCAACTGACCAACTTCCTCAAAGACAACAACCTGCTCGACCCCACCCAGTCCGGCTTTAGGGCCAACCACAGCACGGAAACCGCCCTCATCGCAGTCACCGACGACATCCGAACCCTACTAGACAACGGAGAAACAACCGCCCTCATCCTCCTCGACCTCTCGGCTGCCTTCGACACCGTCTGCCACTGCACCCTAATAACCCGCCTCCGCTCCACCGGTATCCAAGGACAGGCCCTGGACTGGATCATCTCTTTTCTCTCGGACCGATCCCAAAGAGTCTACCTCCCACCCTTCCGCTCGGAACCCACCGAGATCATCTGCGGCGTCCCACAAGGCTCCTCGCTCAGCCCTATTCTCTTCAATGTCTACATGAGCCCCCTCGCCGACATCGCTCGCAAACACAACATCAACATCATCTCCTACGCCGACGACACCCAGCTGATACTCTCCCTCACTAAAGACCCAGCCACCGCCAAAGCCAACCTGCAGAATGGAATGAAAGACGTCGCAGAATGGATGAAGCTCAGCCGCCTGAAGCTGAACTCAGACAAGACGGAAGTCCTCATCCTCGGAAACTCCCCGTCCGCCTGGGACGACTCCTGGTGGCCCACGGCCCAGGGCACCGCACTGACCCCTTCAGACCACGCACGCAACCTCGGATTCATCCTGGACCCCCTTCTCACCATGACCAAGCAAGTCAACGCCGTCTCGTCCTCTTGCTTTCACACACTTCGCATGCTCCGAAAGATCTTCTGCTGGATCCCCGCCGACACCAGAAAAACTGAGACCCACGCCCTCGTCACAAGTCGCCTGGACTACGGAAACACCCTATACGCAGGAACCACAGAAAAACTTCAGAAACGTCTTCAGCGCATACCAAACGCCTCTGCACGCCTCATCCTCAACGTACCCCGCCACAGCCACATCTCCGCCCACCTGAATCACCTGCACTGGCTACCCGTCAATAAAAGGATCACCTTCAGGCTCCTCACCCACGCACACAAAGCCCTTCACAACAAGGGCCCCGAATACCTCAACAGTCGCCTCGCCTTCTACACGCCCACCCGTCAACTTCGCTCTACCAGCCTCGTTCTTGCCGCCGTCCCTCGCATCCGCCAAACCAACGCTGGAGGGAAATCCTTCCCCTACCTGGCAGCCAAGACGTGGAATTCCCTCCCTGCCCACCTCAGGACTACCCAGGACCACCTCGCCTTCCGGAAGCGTCTCAAGACCTGGCTCTTCAAGCAGCAGTGACCTCCCCCCCTAGTGCCTTGAGACCCTCACGGGTGAGTAGCGCGCTCTATAAATACC
The DNA here is from genome assembly GCF_031143425.1 of Pleurodeles waltl. Lineage (NCBI taxonomy): Eukaryota > Metazoa > Chordata > Amphibia > Caudata > Salamandridae > Pleurodeles > Pleurodeles waltl. The sequence goes on along the minus strand of NC_090440.1, from coordinate 543,012,407 downwards.
TTGATTGATTGATTGATTGATAATGTATGGAAACCAAGTCCGGGAAATATGGGAAATACGGAGTACCCACTAGGGGGCTGTGGGATTAGATTGGGGCGATCGTGCCCATCTAATATCTGTGATGGTGGACTGAGAAGACACTGAGTGAATATCTGGAGATTCTGGTGCTTAGACCTGATTAAAATGATCTGTATATACGAAGGTTGGTGGGAATGAACGTAGAGTCTAGTGCTATGAAATGTTGTTCTTGAAGATTTCTCCCTTTATTTTAATCTAAAAAGCAATCAAAAGTATTCCACACAAAAGACTGGAGTGCTGTTGCTCCTGCTGCCAAGTTCACCATATTGTGAGTTGGCCAGCAAAGATGGAGACAGTTTTCTTCTTCTTTATTTAGAAAACGCTCTTTGAGGTGCCTCACTGTGGCAGACTCTTTGCAAAAGTTACATTGTCACCGTTCAGATCATTAATGATGTATTCAGGTGTTAAACCATTACCAACGAAGTGAAACCTTTGCTTACAGTATAAATGTGTGTTAACATGGAAAAAAGTGAAATAGCATTTCCACCAAATGTGCTGTAGTATTCCATGAAATTTGCCTCTTCTTGCTGTATAATTTACGTCTCCCTGCCACATAATTTGGGCCTACACTGCTGCATAATTCCAGTGACCATGGTTTAATTACAGGTGTCTGTGATGCCCAGGCTTCTTTGAAAGGGACCCTGTTCTGGCTTTGATTGACATTGGTGAAATACGTTCTGTTAAAAATTGCTGGGAGGGAACTAGTTTGGTTCCTTGTTTGATACCTGCTCCGGAAGCTGAAGTACTTAAATACTCAGCCTCCTGATTAGCTCGGGACTACAGGACAGCTCACGCAACTGCAGTTAGAACTGTAGGTAGGATGAAAGAAACCTTTATGAGAGACGTCCCTTGTAACTAAGATGGAAGCAAGCCACAAGCACACTTTTGTCTTGTGCATGATAAATTCATAAACAGGACTTTCTTTTTCAGAGAGGAGAGCCAGAAGTAGCAGGAAACATCCTATTTAGCAGTTTATATACCACAGATGCCCAACATCCATGTACTAATATCATGCTAGCTGATTATCCACTCTCCTCGTTTTAGAATTGTAATATATAATATTTTGGAAGGCAAAGCAAGCCAGTTTAAGCCACCCCTCGTTATTTCATTCCATTTGAGTGGAATTATTTAGTGTAGGTGTGTGCCAAAGAAACATGCTGTCCATGAAAAAGGGTGAACTAAAACCAGGGCAACGGAAATTATGAGAACCTGTGGTCATGGCGTTTTCTGCATAATTATGGCCTTGCTGCTTTTGCCATATAATTTATCATCTGCTGCATGATTTGCAGATTTAACCAATTCTGCAAATTCAACCTGCAGATTTTACATGTGTTTCTAGCTCAAACCAATCAAATGTTACTAAAACTGCAGCAACAGATGTTGCTGTGCAGTGGCAGGCCCTTCACAAAAGTAGACTGGTCAACTTTCAATTTCCTATTTGAGTATTTGAGTGTTAAAATGTTACTAATGTGGAGGAACCTTTGCAGAGACAGTGTTCACACGCATTAAAAAGTCAAAATAATGCAGTAATAGTGTCATAAAATGCGCTGCTGCATTATGCCTCATAATTTGTCTTTTCTTGCTGCATAAATTAGTCAATCCTGCTGCGTAATTTGGTCTTTCCCTACCACATAATTCAAGTGGCCTTTGCTACGATGGTGCATTTCAGATCCCCTGGTTAATGGAACACGTGTTATCGCATGTAGTCGGGAGAAGCATAGAGGGAACCTAGTCGAGCCATTTGGTGCACATTTGATCGGCAGTTTCCGCCATGTTATCAGTTGTGGTTCAGTGAGAGGTTGGTCGTCAGTTACAGTGGCGTAGCGTGGGTTGTCAGCACCCGGGGCAAGGCAAGTAATTTGCGCCCCCTAACCCGTGGATTTTAGCACTCGCGAGTGCGAGCGCGCCCCCCCCCCCCCCCCCAGATGTTGCGCCCGGTGCGGCCGGCCCCCCCTTCACCCCCCACGTTACACCACAGGTCAGTTATACATTGCCTTGATTGGCATTCCTACCAGCGAGACAGAAATAACTGATGTACTCTGCGTATCTGACATTGTCATCGTAGTAGGAGCTGTGTTACCAGTCCCTTCTATTACAGTCTTCAATGCAGTTCTATATGCTGGCTATCCCTGACCTTATGGGAGCCCAGTTCACCAAATCATTGTAGTAGCCCGGGCGCATGACCCACCTCTGAATATAAATTGGAAAGAATTTCAGATAGGCGGGTGTGTGGACTTATCCATTTGTGAATACTAAACACTCTATCCATTTTAGGAACAGACAGTTTTGTTAATTTCATTTATAAATCACTGCTCAAGCCTCTTCTTCACTGACACTGTCCCCTCTGCGAATACCTTGCACTTTCTGCTCCCCTCCAGTGGTGGTTAGTGACCTCTGAATGTGTAGGGGCATTGTGTAGATGCACTATTCAAAAATCCAAATAAATACCCTAATGTGACTGAAATAGTGCATTTCCATATAAGAGGTGATCAGGGTTAATATTTAGTTTTACATGCAGCAGTAATACTGCAACTGGACCACTTGGTAAAATTTCAAAACCCAGCATTCACATTATCTTGTGTCATGCATGACTCATCTGATGTACTTGGCGTTTTAGCAAAGAATACTTGTAAGGTTGGGTTTTTCAGGCCTTTTTTATCATATGAAAGAAAAATTAATTTGAAAATCTCTGGCCGCGATGTCTTTGCGAATATTTTGCGAAGAAATTGTGAAAGTAGTGAATTTTCGCAACTATGCATATGAAAAGAAGCATTGCAATTTGCCGACTGCAACCTGACTAGAAAGTTGTGGCAGACATTTTATTTCACGGGACATGGTCCCCAGGGGTGAAAATCGAAATTGAAAGAGGCAGAATGGTTCAGGGTGAAGGTACCCTCACCCCATGGGTGTGATATACATGTGTTTAGGGGGAAATTGATGGGTTTAAAACAGTGCTTAATTTGTAAGTAAAAAGGTGCTGGTGCTCAAAGCCCTCCTCTTCAACACACGGCTGCTGCAATTAAATCTGTGAACACGGAATACTGAGGGCGCGTAATCCCAATGCCATCTCTGACCTCTTCAATCCATTTAAAGCCACTCCCTGCCCCTTCAACTCACACCTGCAGCTCTCTCTCATCCTGACGCTTTTTCATTTTTCTCTCCCTGCGTCTTTCCCAAACGTGTCTTTTGCTCGCAGCAAATGCTTGAGGCAGAACACTAAGCGCCGGCCCTCAAAAATAAGTGCCGGTGCTCAGCACCGGAAACAACAAGCACAAATTAAGCACTGGTTTAAAATAATTTTGTGTCACCATTCGCAATATTCACAATAATTTGCGAATTTTCATGAATTATTTGCGAATATGGAAACATTTGAAAGAAAAACCACAGACTCATTCATAAACTAATTCATTCACTCATACATGCACTCTGAGACTCATGCGCCCACTCACACACCCACTCAGACACTCATGCACCCACTCACACCCACTCAGACTCACACACCCACTTTCAAACCCACTCAAACACTCACACACCCACTCACAGATCCATTGACAGAGACAGGCCCTGGGGCCAACCTGTGCTGCCCACAGCCAAAGGACATGCATGGCGTGGGGTTGGGTGGTTACAATGGCTTGGCTGCAAGTCCTGGCTGCAGGCCACCCCTACTGCGCATGGCCAAAGGCCGTAAATGGCAGGGGTTCGACTAACATATAGTAATTAAAATGACTTTATGTTAAAAAAAACTACAAAAACAAAAGGTTACAGGGATGTTATAGTTAGGTTATGAATTTACTGGTATAAAACCAAAATTGTGCATGGCAAGGGCGCAAGTTATAGTTACCTTAAGGCGCAAGCTACAGTTACTTAAAAGAACTATAATTGCTGAATTTCTATGATTCTGTCTGAGTAAATTCAGAACCTAACTATAACATCCCTGTAACCTTTGGTTTTTTCAGTGAATATATTTATACATATATTCCCACGTAGCAATGTATATAATATGGTCCTCATTTCAAGTTTGGCGGGCAGAAAAGGCCGCCTGCCAAACTCCTGCGGTCAGGTCACCGCCAGTGCAATGACCTTCCCGTGGCCCCTATTACTAGTTTCCCACCGTGTCAGCAAGTGGAAATAGAATTTCTGCCCGCTGCCCCAGCGGTAGACAGCCCACAACATTGATACCGGCTCGTAATTGAGCCAGTGGCAATGTTGTGGTGCGTATGGGGCAACAGCACCTGTCGTGCTTTTCTCTGTCTGCTAAGCAGACAATGAAAAGCGCAATGAGACTGTCCATGGGGGCTCTTTCACTGCCCATGCCAAGTGCCTGGGCAGTGCAGGGGCTCCCAGCTCTGCCAGCTTTTACATGGCGGTGCAGCCGCCATGTAAAAGCTGGAGGAGAGGAACTAGCAGATGAAGACCGCCACCACCGCCGGACCATTGTCCGGCAAAAATGCTCGGGTGCCGGTGGTCCAACAGTGACGCAATCGATCATAATGTAGAGGACCGACTGCCAACGCGAGTCTGGCAATCCTATGACCTCCAGACTCGTAATGAGGGCCTATACATCAAAAATAATTCCTAAATTGGCATTCACCATTAGAACGGGAAAGTGATTAAAAAAAATCAAACAAATTAAAACAAGCAACAAAACCAAGCAATTAAATCAACAATATTAAAGGCACAATAGTTTAAACAACCAACAATTTAAAAAAATGACAAACACTGGAAGATGATGAAACTCTGCTGAATTTTCTCACCAACCTGTTGTTGCACCAAGTAAGTAAAACTTATATTTACACTAAACGTAATTATTAAACTTAAAAACATTGAACAACAAATATTTAACAAACTACTATCCAACTTCTGTCTTTTTTCATAGACTTCCTAAAATCATCAAAAAGATAAAAGAAGGTGAGTATACATAAATTATTAGAAAAATATAAGCTCACCCAAATAGCCAGCAAGTATAAACCTAATGACCTCAGCGTCTACAAAATAATAACAAATTAACATTTAAAGTGAAACCTACAATTTTATTTACAGAAAAGAAAGCACCTGCTCCACACAAAAACACTCCAATGGAAAAGCTGCAAAATTGTGAAAAGCATTTATACACACCATATACGTAAGTGTACAAAATAGAAGTGATTCTATAATTTTAAAAGTAAGTAATAAAGATACAAACATTACAATTTTCTATATATTTATACTATTACTTTACTTTCAGGTACAATGACAGAACCTGCAAAGTATATCACTTTGCAGAAAGGAAAGCAGTTAATAAATCACAGGGGCTACACCTACAGCCAGAAAGTGCATCAACAGAAACTATAAACTGGAAATGTCCTAAATATTATTTTTATGCATGCTATGGGAGGGCAGCTACAAAAGATACTGTTGTAATTCATGCAAGAGAGCACAACTACCCCTCAAATATAACAGAAACAGAAATAAGGTGCTATTGCAGGATATAAGAGAAGCAGGCTCTAGCTACTAGGAACCCACAAGCAAAATCCTCAAAGATATACATCCTTAAGTCCCCGAACACATAACAGGCCAACTACCACCTATCCCCACTTTAAAACGTTTAATTGCACAAACTAAAAGAGCCACAAGCAATACCCACTCTGCCCCTAGAAGATACCAAGGCATACACACACCTGAACACTTAACAATGGCTCATAATGAGTAACTGTCCTTTTATATCACAACCCGAATAACAAAAAATTAATCCTAATATTCTCTGCAGCAGATAACTTACTAAAACTGAAACAATGTGAAACATGCATGATGAATGGGACCTTCAAAACATGTCCCAAACCACTCACTTAGATTTGCACCATCCATGGTGAACACCAGAACACAAATATCCCTTTTATATATGCCTTGCTTCCAAATTAACAAAGAAGCACTTACTATGAGCTCCTAAACCATATCATCACAAAACAAATAGTTACTCCCTCACGAAAAAAATCATAGCTTTCAAGAAGCCATGATCCAAACCATTCTAAAATTTTACATTCAGCAGCATACAAAGCTGTTACTATCATTTCAATCAAAGTATATAGAAGCACCACCAAAAACCTGCACTAAGGGCCTCATTATGAGGCTGGTGGTCTTGAGACCATCAGCCTTGCGGTGGCAGCCAGGAACGACACTGCTGTGACCATCCAAATGTCACATTATGACCCTGGCGGTCAGACCGCCAGGGTTTCGCCATTTCCGCCGGGATCGGTGATCCTGATGGGTTGACGACGGGTGCAGATCAGAATCAGTCAGGGCGGCGCTGCATGCAGCGCTGCCCTGCTGTTTACGACCTGGTTCCCCGCCAGCCTTTTCATGCTGGTTTTACCGCCATGAAAAGGCTGGCGGAGAACAAGTGCAGGAGGCCACAGCACCCTAGCAATGTTCACTGTCTGCTGTGCAGACAGTGAACATTGCAAGGGTGCTAGTGCACCATGCATGGCACAGCATTGCCACCGGCTCGATTACGAGCTGGAGACAATGAGGCTGCCACTTTTCCGCTAGTCTGATTGGCAGAATCCTTTGTTTCCACCCGTCAGCCTAGCGGGAAACTCTTAATGCATCTGGCGGGGAGGTAGCCAATGTGGCAGCATCCTTCCCGTCAGACATGTGGCGGATAGGTCTTCCCGTCCACCAAACTCCTAGTGAGGCCCTAAGTTTTGAATATTCTTCAGTCAATTTGGCTTTGAATTTTTTAAAAATGATAGCACTAGCCTATGTCCTTATCACAGAGGTTTTCAACCACTGCAATTTACTAATATAAAGCCCTTTCTCCCAACAAAATGAAGACAAACGTAGCCCCCTAATGGACTATTCCGAAGATACTTGGGTTGGCAGATTGCCTCGCTCAGCACACAGGAGCCAACCCAAATTAGACATACCGTGGTGGAATGTCTATGACAGCACCTTGGCACAGGAAGCCAAAATAAACAACACAGTGGAAGCATGCCACAATGCCTTCCAATCCACATTAGACAAAACCCAACCTACCCTATACAAATATATAAAAGCATTGCAAAAAGAGCAAAGCTATCAACAACTGAGAATGGAGCAATTTGTTACCCAAATTGGCCCTTAACTTAGTAAACAAACTGAAAGAATGTACAATATGCTACAGTTTAAAGTAAACCTCTTCAGAAATAACAAAGGAGTAGAGATTACTTACAAATGATAGCCAAAAGCTTATTTTAAAATAAATAGTAAGCTACCAAAGTCCTCAAAAGCTCTGACAATGTCCAAATCAACATATTTATTTTATAATAATAAATATAATATTCAACTACATAAGCCGCAAAAATAATTCGAATTCCAATTATAATAAAGACAGATATAATAAAACTATATATGTTATTTAAAATAAAATATTATCATCATCAACATAGAAAGTTAAAAATCATCCCAATACATCGCATAAATTAATTACAACACATAAGCCAAACAATTCCACATACCATTTGCACAACAATTATTAAATGGCATTTCTCACCCAAAAGAAAATTTAATAAAGAAAATGTACTGTTCTGTAGCTGCCTATCTTTCACTTTATCCACGTAATAAAAATTAGTAATCCACCAAAAATGGTGTAGAAATATAAACCAAAAAATGCAAAAATGAAACAAATCCAATGCAAATCCCTCAAAGCAATCCAATGTGTGTGGAAAACATAAAATAACAGAAAAGCGTTTAAAAAAAAAAATACTCCAAGAAAACTGAAAAAGGACATCAAATTAGAAAGCAATGGTTTCAAATAAACCAAAAATGATTCCTTAAATAAAGTAAACTATCAATGCCCATAGGACACGTTCATAGACAAAGCCCTGCAAAGTAAATAAAAAATCCACCTGCAAAACACAATCCCCTCCGCACAGCTGTGGTTGATGACGACTCTGACCGCCGTCAACCCGTCAGGATCTATAAACCTGGTGGTCGGACTGCCAGGAGTATGACAGTCCGACCGCGAGTTTGGCGATGCCAAGACTGCCAAACTCGTAATTAGGCCCTTAATCTCCATAGAACTGTTGAATAAATGTATTTAAATAGTTAAATAATATTGTAGTGTAGAATAAAATGTATACAATTATGTAATATATAGGGGTGGGCGGTGAGCTCCGCTCCGCTGGCGGAGGTAATGGAGTTTTTGGCACTCTGCGCTCCACTTGAAGCACGGAGTTCAGCCCAAAACTCCGCTAGCCCTGCCAGCTAGTGTGCGCACTGCAGCGCAGTTATGGTCCACATAGTGCAAGCGCAGACAGTCTGCGCTTGCGCTTTGTGGCTCATAACTGGCTGCAGAACGCACTCAACCCACTTTGGCGTCATTGTGGAGCTGCTCGCAAGTGGCCCAGCAGCTCCGGATCCAGGGCCAGGAGAAGGCAGAGAGCCAGGTTGGGCCTAACCAGGCCTGACCCTGCTTAGAATTCCGCAGAGTGAAACTCCGTCAGCTCTGCCCACCCCTAGTAATACTTACATATAAACATATGTTTAAATGGTGTAAAAAATATGGATAAAAAACTAATTAGAATTGTTAAACAATGGAAAGTACAAGCTGAAAATGTACAACACGCAATACTATATAAATATTGTTTACTTTTTTAAATTAATAAACAAATAAAAAGAAATGTTTTATTTACTGACCTATATAAAAAATGTATTTTTAAGATTAAGAAATATGTCAATAAAAATGTCAAAACACACCAAAAAATAAAACCAGGAATAAAATGAGAAAACTCTATGAAGTGTTTAATTACCAATAAAAAAGATGTTAATACTAATATTGTTTACAAATGTTCAACTATTTTTTGGTATTACTAATGAACAACAATAGCAAAACATAACACAAAATATCTCTACTACATACAAATAAAAAAAGAAAGATTTCAGAGTAAAAATATAAAATTAAATAATCACACTCGAACATAAGTAATTTGTAAAAACAATTGTTAAACACTAAAAGGGTGAAATTTACTATTCCCACTCCAATCTAAACCAATTTATGGAAGGTATTGGATAAAGTGGTCACATTTATTATTCCCACTCCCATCACAACCAATTTGGAGAAGGTTGTGGACACTAAAGGAGTGACTTTTACTGTCCCCACTCCAATCTAAACCAATTTGGGAAGGCGCTGGATACTAAAGTGGTGTAATTTGCTGTTCCCACTCCAATACAAGCCAATTTGAGGAAGGGATTGGACACTAAAGGGGTGACATTTACTATTCCTACTCCACACTGTACCATTTTGAGGAATGTGTTGGACACTAAAGGAGTGAAATGTACTATTCCTACTCCAAACTGTACCAGTTTGAGGAATGGGTTACGATAAGCAGCTCTGTAGACTGTGGGAGCATCCATGCATCTACTATATGCACTAGGGCAGTTGCTCGCAGGTCCTTTCGGAAAAGCTGCAGGGGTTGCAGAGTGACTAGGGCCTCCAACAGGGTTTCTCTTCATCTCGCTCTAGTGTGAGTATCCCTTCCCAAGTGACACAAAACAGAAGGGGGGGGCTGTATAGAGGCGGTGGTAAGGGAGGAGCCCTGCCCTGGATCTGTCCAAGTGCACAGCTGGCCACAAACACACAATGCAGCCTCAATAACACCAGGCTGTTCCCAGTATTTGGAGTCTGGTTGGGGCCATGCTGCCTGTCCCCTGATGACAGGGTCCAGCACGGCTATCCTCCAGGGCAAGGAACGCGGCAGTCTGAGGGCTAGGCGGCCTCCATTCTCTTTTGTGGTTCCTGCGGCAGGTAACCTTGGCAAGCTGCAGGCTGGATGCATGGTCTTCTCCAGCATGTCTCTCTCTGCCATTGTGCCGCTCCAGTCAGAGGGGATCTTGATGGGGATTCCTCTGCGGTGACACCTGTCGGCAGAGAGGTGGTGCCTCAGGACAGCAACTCTCCCATACTGATGCACACTACAGACCCCTCGCTGTGGGGCAGAGGGTGTACCAGTTATGCACAGGCACCATTCTCCTGAAGGAAGGGGGAGCACTTCTCCTGCACCAGGAGAATGAGAAAGGTGCCCCCCAGGCTGATCACGGGGGAGTGTAGTTGAAAGTGCAGAACTCTCCACGCCCTAGGTAGGAGAAGCCAGGGGTGATCTACAGTGCTCCCAACACGCTGGCCCTGGGAGAAAACTTAGGGGGGGTAACACAGGGAAAAAAGGCAGCCCAGCACACAACACAACACGATGTTCAAGTGGCAGTTCCTCCTATTAGTGCAATGGTGTCTCTCTAGGAAACAAATCAGGGAGCGGCTAGCACCAGGGCCACAAGCAGAAAAGCCATCCAGGGAGTTCTTAATGCCACCCAGCAGCAGTAGGTGACGGAGCAACAAGAGAAGAGCAGTCGAGATGAGTCCCTTATGCAGTCCAGCAGTCCTTCCGACAGAGGTTCGGTCCCAGTTCCAAAAATGCTCTAAAAATCATGAGGCGAGAGCCCCGGTGCTTATACACCAAAAATGCCTCTGTCTAGGGATAACTTCAAAAGATCCCTTTCAAGTGAAGTACAATACCCTTTCAACTAAGCCCTGCCTCCAGACATCAGTAGGGCATAATCAGTCCATTGTGTGAGGGCAGGATACAGCCTATTCACATGTAAGATGTGAACAACCCTCCCCCTCCCCAGCCCAGGATGACTATCAGTATGCAGATGCCTCTTCTGTCACACTTAGCCCCTTTTGTGTGATGGCTGTCTGGAACGGGTGCACCAAGTAGAGCTGTCACTCTGCCTGAGACGTGGATTGGAGTCAGGCTGCAAAGCACTAAAGTTATAAGCACAGAGAAATTTCCACTTTCTAAATGTGGCATTTCTAAAATAGTAGTGTAAAATACACCTACACCAGTAAGCACAATTTCTCACTACTATTCTAAAATACCAAACGTGCCCACACTACTCCTTACAGATCAGAAATTACCACTTAGACATATAAGGGAATTCCCAATGCAAACCTATGAGAGGAACAGCACTCACAGTAGTGAAAAATGAAATAGGCTGTTTGTCACTACTAGGACTTGTAACATAAAAATATCTGTCCTACATTTTACATACACAGCACCCTGCCCATAGGGCTATCTAGGGCCTACCTTAGGGGCTACTTAGGTGTAGTAAAAAGGGAGTTTAGTCCTTGGCATGTAGTTTGACTTGCCAAGTCGATGTGGCAGCAAACTGCACAGGCAGGCACTGCAGTGGCAGGCCTGAGGCAAGTTTCAAAGGCTACTTCTGTGGGGGACACAATCTGCGCTGTAGGCCCACTAGTAGAATTTAATTTACATGCCCTAGGTATATGGTATACCACATTACAAGGGACTTACAGGTAAATTAAATAAGCCAAAGAGGCGTAAGTCAATTATGTTAAATTGTAGTGCAGAGAGCACATGCACTTTAGCACTGATTAGCAGTGGTAAAATGTCAAGAGTCCTAAAGCCAACAAAAAGAGGGTCAGAACAAGAAGAGGAGAAAGGCAAAACGTTTGAGGATAAGCTTGTAGAAAGGGCAATTTCCAACACAACTTCAATCTAACCATATTGGAGGAAGGTGTTGGACACCAAGGCCCTGATTCATACTTTTTTTGCGCTGCATTACCATAATTTTTTACGCAAAAGCGGCGCAAACTTACAAATACAATTGTATTTTGTAAGTTTGCGCCACTTTTATGTCAATAAATGAAGGTAATACGCTGCAATAAAAGTATAAATCAGGGCCTAAAAATTTAACATTTAACAATCCCACTCCAGTCTAAGGATATTTAAAAGAGGTGCTGGATCCGAAAGATGTGAAATTTACAATACCCACTTCAAAATAAAAAAATAGGAAGCAGTACAAATTAAACAATTTCAAACAACAATCAAAACTCCAAAATCATACACATTTAAAAAAAAATATTGTTAAATGTATCTTTTTTCTAAAAACAAAGGGCCTCATTACGAGGCTGGCGGGATGACTGTCAGCCCACTAGTCCCATGGGGAGGAGAGCGCAGTGAAGCTGGAGCTCATGGAGCCGAAGCAATGTCATCACACACAGGGTGCTCCCAGCACCGTCGGAATGTGTACTGTCTGCCGTACCATGTCGTAGGCAGTGCAGGGGACCCCCCTGTGGACCCAGCACTGGGTTTCCACCAGCCTTTTCATGGCGGGGTGTCCGCCTTGAAAAGGCTGGTGGAAAATGGACTTGTAATCAGCATGGTGATGCTGAACCTAGCGTCGCCGTGGTTGACCACGACTCTGACCTCTGTCAGCCCACTGAGAACCATGTTCCTAGCGGGCACTGAGGTACCCTGGCGGCCCGACCACCAGGGTCGTAATGTGGCAGTCGGACCGCCGGGAGTGTGGTGGTCCTAGGACCGTCAATGTCGTAACTAGGCCCTAAGCTAAACTACAAACCAATATATATAAACTAAATTATTGAAATTGTAAAAAAAGTTGTTATTAATATTAATAATTAAAATATGTATTCAATTATTTTCCAAACTTTCCAAAACTATAAATCATAAAATAACAAACTATGATTTTAACATTAACAAGCATCAAAACATTTTTTATTAAATGTTATTTTTTAATAAATTCAACATACATTTTTAAATAAAATTCAATTTAAAAAAAAAGCTTAACAAATTGCTAAAATTTCTAAAAATATTTTACAAAAAGGATACAATTACTCATTTTTAATTTAAAAAATGTCTAAATTTTATTTTTATGAAAGATTTTGTAATAATATTTAACAATTGTTTAAATATGTTCTTTTACCTTTAATATACATCTTACTGAAAAAAGGTTTGCTAAAAACTTTTATTTTTTTTAAAAATTGCATTTATAGGTTTGCATAATTGTAGGATTATTAAAAATATATTTATTTTAAAATATACCTATTTTAAAAATCTCCCCACCCTTATCCTCTAAAATCTTATATCATAATACTAAATAAATTAAACAATTATTGATATTTAATAATATAACTAAATATACACATTTCAAAATTTTCATAGCGCAATATTTAGCTTACTAAAAACACTAATCTAAAAAATATATACAGATACAATAAAAACACAATACAATACAATACATTTCATACTAATTGACACAAATGATATTACATACAATATTTTCTACATCAATATTTTTTGCAACAATATTAAAAACAACTCTAAAAACAATATTTTTTACTTTCAATATTCCTGGTCGACAATATTTTTGATGTTCCTTTATTCCTGACACTATTTATGTATCACAATAATTTTTCCCATATTCAGTTCAAACACCTTTCAATTAGTGGTAGACCTCTGAACCCGTCAAAATGCTACACCTCCCCAAGTGAGGCGTAATATATTTATTTTGCCTCGTTTTTCCCCTTTCTTCATGTGCGTCATTCTGCAGCATCCATAGAACGAGGAAATGCGTCTCAGGATTGTTTTTGTGCAGAAAGGTGTCCCTTCCTGCACAAAATCGATCTTGCCTACAACGCAGGCAGCCTTGCAACATGACGAAATGGCACCTGCGTTGGTGGCAGCCACAAGTGCACTAGCACTTGGAAAGGACAGGAATGTGCTGCATAATGGTAATTAGGGTGTATTCCTGCTCTTTCATGTAGCACAGTGCAGCAAGGTGGTATACTGCGTGAAAGAATAATAAATCTGCCCCTTAATCTAAAAGAACAATAAAATACAGACCAGCTGCATCCAGTTGCCTCTCCTGCTAAGTACTGCTCTTTACATGAACAAACTAATTATAATGCGTTATAGGTGCAACACTTTTTTTTCAGCACAACTCTTCTTCCCTATTCTCTTGGCCGCCAAGAGAGAATGCTTTTCTTGACCTCCAGCTCTGATAACTCCAGTCTTGTCAACCCCATTTCTGAAAGCCCAAGAATTATTCTTACAGGTCTGCAAGTCCAGTTTTGTTGGCTTCAGTCCTGCAAGTCCTAGTCTTGCAGGCTATGTCCCTTTAACCTCCATTACAGAGACTAAAGGTTCAAATCTCCACTACTGTAGACCCAGCTACAAGTACTTGGCCTGCTAGCAGGAATTAAGGGCCCGATGTACGAGGCCTTTTTGCAGCTGAAAACGGCAAAAATCGCCATTTGCGACAGCAAAATGGGAAGGTATAATGTACTATCCCTATTTTGTGAGTCATTACCGACTCGCAAAATAGGGATTGTGACTTGCAGTGGTATGTATGATTGTTTTGTCACTGTGCATGCGGTCGCAGAACAAACGCAATTAACACCAATTTCAAATTGGTGCTAACCAGTTTGCAAAAGGGAAGGGGTCCCCGTGGACCACTGCCTACTCTGAAAAAAATGAAAAGAAAACTTTTCATTTTCTTTTTGAAATGCATCCTGTTTTCCTTTAAGTACAATGGGCTGCATTAACAACAAAAAAATACTTTATTGAAAAGCAGTCACAGACATGGTGGTCCACTGTCCCCAGCAGGCCACCATCCCTGTGAGTGCGGTCATTTCCAGTGGGATCGCAAATTGCGACCTACCTCATGAATATGGATGAGGTAGGTCATTTGCGACCCCGCTGTGAATCGCAAACAGTGTCCTTAACACTGTTGTACATTTTGTTTTGGAACTCGCAATTTGCGATTCCCAAACGGATCGCAAATTGCAAGTCGCAAAACAAAGGGTCTGACATCTGGCCCTAGCACTCAAAGCGATTTTCATGCCTTGATCATTCCCCTTTCTATGTTTTGACATTATTTTCCACAAGGCATTCTAGTGTTTATATTCCTGCTCTGGTGAAAGGTGTCACCTTCTTTTGTTTGCAAAATACTGTGGACTAGCCCAGTTTGACTTCTCCGGACCCCCACTGAATCATTACTGTAGCCCGGGGACCATCACTGAGCACTCCCTTACTAGAAGTCGGGAACTCCGCCCTAAGCATTTTCGATAATTTGAGCCACAAATCAATACACAACAACACAGAAACGAGCATTCAATGCTGTCTGTCGAAGAGTCAGGAATATATTTCCTGTTCAGCTAATATCTGGTTTATGAAAGACCGATTTTTTTTTTTTTTTCCATATTTTTATTATTCCATATTATTTTTTAAAGATGTCATTCCGTTAAGGACATGGTGAGAGAGAAACTTGCCAGTTTTACCAGCCACACTAGCAGGTTCTAAGAAGTACATAATTAACATGGTTCATTGGCTGCTTATCTAGCTTTCAGCTTGGACTATATGTCTGTCGGTCGGGATCTTCTGTAGACAGCATAACACCAACTGAGCATCTGAAAAACTGTAGGCCAGAGTCCGCGTTTTTTCTGTTTACATAAATCCAAAAATATTGTGTAGCTCGAGTGCTACCACATGGATGAAACCTTGCCCTCTATTTCTGAAAGTGGGGCGACCCCGCATAACCTGACTTCCCAGGCTTGAAGAGAATTCAACTGCTTGACTTAACAGTTTGAGTCTTCCATGGGAAAAATGAGAACATTTTCCACCGCACCACAAATTCTGAACTGTTTCTATCCACTCTGAAAATCTAAAGTAACAGCCGGGCAACTGCGAAGGTGGCCGGAATGGCTGACTTCAGCTGTGGGACACGAACCTTTTAATAAAAGCAAAGTTTGCCCAGTGGGAGAAAAACAGAAAGACATGCTGAACATGTCATATAAAATACACAGCAATCTGGCAGATGCCGCTGCAGCATGGGCTGCAAAATGGTCTTTTGTTTGGAATCTGCCGCTAGCTTCCACGGTGATTTGACAGGGATTGCCAGGCTCGTACTGGGACAGAAAATAGGCCCGATCACCATAATGAAACTGGCTCCCATTAGCGAATCACACAGCTAAAAAGTTGCTCATCTTCTGGGAATCCTGGCGGTTATGAACTTGTAAAGTCGCGTTATGTTGTTGTTTTATTGGGTACCAATAACTGTTCGCATTTGTGCTTCCTGAAGGCAATGTTTGTGGCAATCTCAAGGAAATTTACAGTAAAAGGGGCCCACAAGACAACAGGCCCACACAAGCTAAAAAGATGGCTTACAGGCTGACTGGTCAGACCAGCCTTGACCACACTGCTAAACTGCCTTATAAGCGGGGACAGTGGAACTATGCACAGGGGAGCAACAAATTGCACAGCTGGGTTGACAAAATTATGCATCAAGAAACGAGAAATTATGTGGCATCATGGGGCACTTTGTTATTTTGTAATTTGTACACATGGTAATACTGTCTGGGCAAAACGTTCACCTCATTAGTGCCAGTTTAACACAAAATACAGAAATAAGCAAATGAAAAATGATAAGTTGACCTTTGTGAACTGCCTTCCAGTGCAAGGCAACACGTTGCAAGGTTTTCAGCCATGATGATTTGTGTGGAAAACGTTACAAATCCATAATTATGGGAAAACCACAGCCACAAAATAATATAATTCCAGTGGCCCTGCCTAGAGGCAAGTGGAACAATGGAGATTAGTCATACAACTTTCAAACGTTTCCAGGAATTATCTGCTCTTGGAACAGTTCAGATATCATACAGAGAGCAGTAAAAACCGAGAGGTGACAAGGAACACCCGAAAAATTCTGCATTCACAACAACATCTTTTGTAAAGTTTCCTTTCTAAAGTTTAATTTACAGCTTCCCTTTCTTTCCTTGCAGCAAGAGAATGGATATCACGTGACTGCTGCTTGTTTCTTATATATTTTTGTGGTATTTATTTGTACGATTTTGCCACGTTGTGCCGGCTAGGTAAATAACCAGAGTGGTAAATTTAGGAAATGGAGTGCATTACAATTTGCAGGACGTCTATGCTCGTTGTCCCTTCGATTGCTTGCATTCCTCTGCAGGGCCGGTGAAGTAGCCATTTGGTGTGATGATGGCATATTCATTTCCTGCGTGCAATTAATGCTGTGCCATATTGGAAAGGCGGCGCTTCACTGCCAAACCCAACCATTGCAACCGCTGCTTCCTTGGCAATTCTGCTTCTGTGATGTAGATATCTTGGCAGTCAGTTAAATTATATCTTTTTGAAATGCATAATTTGTATTTGTTTTTTGTTATGTCTTTCAATATGTTTGCCTCCCTACTACCTTTATCTTTTTCAAATATGTTTAAGCTCAAGGTTTGAGTGGAGTGCTCATAACCAATTAATCCTTAGACAATACTAAAGGAAATACACGTGTGCACCTTGATTCAACTCCTGGTGTGTGTTAATGATCTATACTTTCATCTACGGCTATTTGGGGTACTGTTTATTTTCATCATCAATACTCTTTGTTTCGGTGATTCGCCATAAAAGAACAAATTTTTAAAAATCGTTAACATTGATAGATATAATAAAAAAGCAATCTGAAAGTGCAGTCGTACAATAACAAAGTTGGTTATTATGAGTTAGAACAAACATATTGTACAAAGCTCTTCAATAAAAATATAGCTCCTACACAACATGCAAAACAAACTATGAAATGGGGGCGGATTAAGCGTGGCGGACACTTTGGTATAATAAAAGGCAATCAATGGGCAAAATATATTAAACTGTTAGCAATGAATTGACTCGGCCTCAGTAGCTCTAGAGGTGCTTTTCAAGGGACAAATTTTTTGCCTAATCTGCCACATTTTATAAAGGTACCTAGATACAGCAAATACAATATATAGACTAGACTCAGACTGTAAAATTCAATAGACCTCCCTATGCTGATAGGTTCCCAGATTTCTGCATATTGGGATTGACCACTTCCTCCTTGTCTCATTATACTCTAGACAAAAAAACAGGATGCGCTCAACTGTTTTTGCAATTGTACCACAGGGCGGGCAAACGGGCTGTGACACTCTGGTGGTGCGATCCCAATTTGCGCATTCCCAATTTGTGGTAAATGGGCTCAGTGGCAAAGGGCCTGATTATAAGTGTGGCGATCCAAGGATCGCCACACTTGCGGTGACGGTCAGACCGCCGCACTCCAGGTGGTCCGATCACCACATTACAGCCCTGGTAGTCAGACCGCCAGGGAACCACCGTCCCTGTCAGGAACATGTTTCCCGATGGGCTGACAGCAGTCTGAGCTGTACTTAGCCACGGCTGCGCTGAACTTTGTTGGCAGTAAGAGGAGCCCATTTTATGTGTCAATATAATTTTAGCCCCCACTCAAGATTGAGGAATGGGCATCCCATTCATGATAGCATTCAACAGTAACACAAAATAAGGACCCCAGACATCTGGCTCAGCCAAAAACAAGCCACCAGGTATCTTATCAATACCTGGTGCTTTGTTGCCAACAATCTCCTTAATACCCAGGCACACTTCTGACTCATGAAGGGTGGATGTGCCATATTGCCAGATGCCTCCCTTAGGAAAACCATAAAGTGACCTGGTGCATCAGCAGGTGAGGCACTATCTCCTGTAATTGGGGAATACAAACTTGATAAGTGCTTATCCATACCTCTGCAGCAATATTATTTTCAATGAGAGTGCTGCCTTCCTTCCTCCCTGGGCCACTAAATTCCAGAAGGTGCGATAATTGCCTTCCCTCACGGCCACCAAAAGGCCCTCCCATTACCCTTGGTCCCATTCCTTCTTAGCCTTACTGACAGCCTTTCTATATGGCACCAGCCTAACTAAAATCATTCTTCCATCCTGCACCCGAATTGAAGCACTTAGAGTGAGCTTAGCCTCTCTGCAGGGGCAAATCCACCAGAACGGGGAGCTTTTCTAAACACCTGCAAATTTGGCTTCCACAAACAAAGTAGTTCCATAGACCCTCAAACAACTGTTGTGAATTCCCCCCTATCTTCAGTAGGCAGACATCCTGTTCCACATCCAGGTCTAGGTTGAGCAGGTCTCCCAGACTTCTTTCTATCAACTTGTATACCAACTCCATAATGCTCCTGGGAGTGTACCAATGTGCTCCATTTAGTTCTGCACCAATTTGATGCTAGTTGGTGCCTACCATCAAAGAGGTTCGGAGTGACTAGCTAACCCTCTGTGTATTGGGAGATCCATAGTGAGGGCTATGGCATTATGGTCTCTGTTGTGTCTAGACACAACTACCATATCAGTTTGTTGTGACCAAAGTCTACTAAAATTTAGTCTATCAGGCTAGTACTTAGGGCTCAATTAAAAGTATGCTTCCCTTCCTTGCCTGAGAGCGTTTTCCCATTAGTAGCGCTGATAATCTGATTTACTCTAAGGCCATGGCATTGATCTGAAGGGCCATTGGGGACCTTTTTTTAATGGGTAGACTTGCCAGATCGGGAATGAAGCAGACCCGATATTCCTCCTGCGTAATGTCATTAAAGCTAACATCTTGGGGCTCAAATTGACAACTGAAATCACTGCCCACAATTTTAAATGCACCTTCCAGCAATGATGTCAGGTGGACACAAAGTAATTCCACGGTTGGTGCTTCCAATCAGTTCCCCACAGGTCTTAGATAGACATTGTAATTATACAGGTCTAACTTTAATGGGAATTTAAGATTTACACATAAAATGTCTTCTGAATCAATCACAATCTCCTCCACTTCACACCGAAGAGAAGAGCTAACCCAGGTCACCAATCCCCCTGAGGGTCTGCCCCTTACAACTGACTCTTTATTATAACTTATATAACCTACTTGTTGCAATTCCGTGGTGAACCATGTCGCTTGGAAAAGGCAAAGACCAAACTGGTCTATGAAATGGCCCCAGTCCAGTCAGTCTCCTTTGGAACCCAATCATGCAACATTCCACAAAAGCAACTTAACAAAAAGTAGCAAATGATTTGCACCGACCACCTCCGGGCCATTCCCCGAGAAGGCACCTCCTTACCCATCAACAGATTAAGGTCAGGGTGGTGGGCACTTATTTGGAGCTCCCTTTCCCCACCGAAATTACTGGGTCTGGCCTGCTAGAAGGATTACATGCAGTGTTTGCTGAATTTCCAAGTCCACTGCAACCACTGTCCTCATATCCTTGTTTTGATGGAATGATAACTAAGGGTGGGTGGTTTTAGCAGTCTAACTCTTTATCTGCCATGATTCCCATCTCTAAATTGACCTGTGGCTCATGATGATAACAATTAACTTGAGGCCCTTCTCCAATGACCTAGTGTTCAAGATTGGACTCTCTCTCCCCTTACAGCAGTGCTGCGACTTTTTACTAACTACCACAGAGTGGGGGTTATGTTCGAGGTCCCTTTTATCACTGAGTCAATCAACCCCATCTAGCCTATCAAAGCGGTTTGAAGTAGGGACACTATACACCACACTATTGGGATGTGGACCAATGTGATCTGTCGCTGTGGCAGAGGGGCGAACATGCTTAACAACAAAGCTGGGATTGTAAGAATACCTTAAAGGCAGAAGGATGATTTTAGACCCCCCCCCCCCCCTTCTGGATTACTCGCATGGCCAGACAACAGCCTGCGTACCAATTGTGGGTCCCTAAAATTAATAATCACACAGTGCCCCGAATGATTTACGTGCTCAGGCCCAATCCACCCCACCCTTCGAGTGGAAAGTATAGTGTTCACCATTTGCAAGTTCAGCTTGGGATTCTCTCTGTTGCTCATGCAGCTATGGAACTCCAGACATAATTGCCACATTAGGGCATGAAGCTGGGGGTAGGTTATTCACAGGTAGTTTGTGACGTCAGCGAGGGCCACCAAGGCCAGGGGACCCATCCTTACTTCCCCTCTGTCACAGATCAACATCCCAATGATTCCCTTTACTAGGTTGGCATGTTGGGAATGAGACATCTCCATGCTGAGGTGGAGGGGTGGGGGTAAGGCCCGTATGATCACCAGGCAAGGCAGTACTGGTAGTTGGAGCAGCCTTAGGACGGTCCTCAGTGTTAGGGTGACCGGTCGCACCCCTAAAGCCCCCCTGAAAGTCTGACCAATTTGCCTGATGAGGCTGAGAATGTGTTATGAAATTATCATTGTACATTTGTTCCATCACAGAAAGGCGTGCCAAAATTGGAGTTAGTTCTGAGCACATAAAAGACTTAACTTTGGAACCGCATTCCTCCACTAATTGAACGATCCTTGAGGGCTGACTATCAATGCCCCTTCCAGTTGCATTACTAGGTGGTTGTATCTCCAAGGGGTGGGGCAATGGAAATCCATTTTAGTGCCAGCTTCAATAAACTTGCTCCGAGCCAATCTCTTGGGCTTCTTGGCTAATGCCTCGGTATGTTGATGCTCCACAAGGCACACTTCAGGGGTAGACAATACAATAGATGCATGAATCAGTTGACCTCACCACAAGAAGCAGCATTGGGAGCACAAAACGTCATTTTGGCATCCGATGAGCTAGTTGATGATTGCAGAATCAGACCTGGGCTGAAGGACAATCTTTTCTCTGTCAGCTCAATCTCAATTGAGATCACACCCATCGCCCTCTGCAACGTCCAGTCAATCAAGGTGGTTTTAGAAGCCACAGGGCCTACACTGTGTGGTACAATGTATTCAAAACATTAATTGGGTGCTTCAAGGAACTTTTCCTGCCCCAAGGTTAGAGTCCAGAGAGTCAAAATCTGGAAGAGCTTTCGCTAAGGAATGTCATCTACGCTATGCATAATAAAGTAACCTCTGAGGAGACAATGCTTCACAGCACTGGATTAGGTCAAATCCTGGAGGGTATTGGACAACACTGTTCAGGTAAGTGAAAAAAGAAAAAGGCACTCACCCCAATCCAAGATAAATGTTAGGAGGGGTGGCCCAGCCCAGTCTTGTCTGGCCGGGGATGTGCGCAGATGGGCCCGAGTTTGGCCCGGTTTTTGCCCGGGACAGCGAGTTCCTCGGGCGATACAAAGTCACAAGGGCACAGTGTGTTTCTTTTCTACTTTTGATACTTGACCCCTCACCCATAAGCCTGAACATGATCAATCCCCTCTAAGCAGCGGTTCAGATTTGGGGTGCTTGAAATGCTTCTTTAATTTTAAATCAAGTACCACTCCAAAGCATGTGGGAAAATTCCAAAGCTCGCCTCTCTAAACACTTATGGAAGAGATTTGCAAATACTGGATGGGGAAGGAGCACACTGCTAGCAAATGCAGAATAATTTACCCACTGCGTTCTGGTAACTGCAGTTTGTAATATTGTTATTCGCTCAAGTGAAAAAGTGCTCTGCATTAGTTGGCAAAGTCACTGTCAGGATTCCTGTGCGAAGGATATGCTATTGTGTGACACCACTGTTGCACTTTTTTGTTTTTGAAATCTGCAAATTGCATAGAAGAAGGTGGATCATGTGGCAAGAGCAGTAAATCTATGATTATGCAGAAAACTCCACAGCTGCAGAAACATATATTTCAAGTGACCTTGTAAATACGCTTTTAAATAAAATACATTGTTGCCTGCTCAGCTGAGTTATTCTTTTTCCAGTAGGACTTTATTTCTCAATGTGCCAACCATACGATTCTATTTCACATGGATTAGACTGCGCCATTAAAGACATAGGCCACACCGCTAGAGGAGTATTCTTAAATGTGCTTCTTAGCACAAATCCACATAGACCGCCCTCGTCATTTCCATCCCACTCACAGCACCGCTGTCCTCCCTTGCCTCTACCATCTTTGGGACCCCTTTTCACTCGAGCCTACCCTTTCTTGTCCCTCACCATTTCTTGCTCACAGTGTCTGTGGGACAGGTGAGGAGCTCAGGGAACTTCCTTGTTGACTTCCTGCTGAACCCCATCGACTGGCTATGCATATTGGCACATGCAGTGGAAAGTGCAGAGGCTATAGCATGCCAAGCCATGTCTCAAGGCAGTCAGAGTAGCATATCATATGTATACATGTGCTATGCAGCACTGCTTGTCTACGGTTGCTCAATTTGACTATACTACCCATGCAAGGTGTATCCATCCGATAAGTGTGAGCCCTTTTTAAGAGGGTCAGGTATGAACAGGGCCGTCTTTACGGTGGTTGAACTGGTGCTGCCACATTGGGGAATGACCTGGAAAGTGCGAGGACCTGGGCGCCGGGTGGAGGGGGAGCGGCGAAAGGGTGAGGAGGCCCAGTATACCTAATCTATAGGATGAACTTAGAGGCCAGATGAAA
This sequence comes from Pleurodeles waltl, assembly GCF_031143425.1. Lineage (NCBI taxonomy): Eukaryota > Metazoa > Chordata > Amphibia > Caudata > Salamandridae > Pleurodeles > Pleurodeles waltl. The sequence continues at coordinate 542,989,342 of NC_090440.1, read as the reverse complement.
CACAAGCTTGGCAAGGAGCCATGAAAGTGAAATTGTAGATGAAGATTCAAAAAATGTAAACCTCCTAATACTATATAGAAATCCAGTGAAGGAAATGGGAAGTGTACAAAAGGTCTTTTACTTCAAACACTCTCAGAAGTCTGGGAACTAAAGGGAGAAATATTTGTAAGGAGCCCCAAAGTTCTCTGAACCCTCAAATTGCTGTGCACTGAGCAACTAAATAAGAAGAAACTACACCCTTGGAGAAAACATCCTGAAGAGAGTTTAGAATTAGAAAAAGATCATAAGATCTGGCATTCAGAGACCCTCTTTCTTTACACCAGAACCTCAAACTGATTAATTTGCTGTACATAACAAGCATTAGTTGACAGAGCGTCTAGATTCTTGAATATTGAAGAGCACACCCCTGAAACACCACTGTAGCTGTAAACCTGATCTCCCAACCTCCACGCTGAGAGGTGAAGGTGGAGCAGAGACTAGATGGACAGTGTCAGTTAAGAGGAGGTGCAGTTGTCAGATTTTGAAGATAAGAAACGGGCATTGAAACCAGAATGGTGCAACTAAGACACTAGTAAAAAGAGGGGAATTGGATACAACAAATATATTAGGCCCTTAGGTAACTTGGAGATAGGGAATCTATTCCACAGGCTTCCTGAGACCAAGTCTCCATGCCGAATCTGGGAAGAAGAACTGCTTCTTTAGTGACAAACATATCAAGCCAGGGAAAGGTGCATTGATCCACAATCACCTAAAAACTGTGTTTTAACAGGTCGTAATTGAAAGAGGAACTATTGCTTAACTTGTCTGCCACTTTATTTTCTTTCCCGAGTACATAGGCTGCACAAAAAATATGAGATTAATTTCTGCCCAAAAGCAATTTTTTAAAACTAATTGGACTAAGGTTGTGATTTTGGTTCCCTCATCTCGCTTCCTCTCGAATTACATATTCTTAAACTAGTTTGTTGACATTTTTATCAGAACATATTTTGCCCTGAATAAGTGCACACAAATCTTAAGTAGCTAGAAGACTCCAGAGCACTCCCTCCAGTAAGAGAAATGCTTCTGTTTAATTTGAAACCGTCAACCCTGAATTTCCTGACCCTTCAATGTAGCCTTCTGACTCCAATGACCTGCATCTGTTATAAATACAGGTAAACTGTGCGGTAAAAACAGCCCCCTTTTGAAATATTCTGGAATATGCCAGCAAGCTAAGGTACAGGAAAAAGCAGGAGTTATCAAGATTGCAGTCTAGTAATTTTTGTATTCAGGGGACCATTTTTTCAAGATGAGATATTAGAGGCTTCCGATGTAGGCATGCCCAAGGGAGCACTGCTGTTGTTGACACCATGTGACCCCTGGATTCTCAGCCAGTCTCTTGCAGCAACTTGAGGTTGTGCTAACATTTGAGACACATGAGGTAGAATCTCCTGTTTTGGGAAAGGAATACTGATCTTACATCCATCCGGAAGAGATGGTACAAATGATCTGACAGTCTGGCACAGGGGGCCAGCAGAGATTTTTCCATGATCAAAGGGAAACTCATCTCTTTGAAATGATTGCAGAGCAAACGATTGCAGAGCAAAGTATTTCCTTCTGCCTTAAAAAAAGAAGGACCAGAGATAAACCAGTCATCAAGATAAGGGAAACTATGAATTCCCTCTAACTGCAAAGAAGAGACGAATATAAGCTGCCTCACTACTAAAATTCCTGCTCCACATACACTGTTGTTGCTTGCCGTAAGAAGCAACTACTATGTGTCAGGCAAGTGCACTGAGGAATGTGTAACTCAATGGCATGTCAGCAATTCTTATGCCAAGTACTGCTGATGTCCTTAGGCACAAATGAACCAGATTCCATTGCAAGCTCACTGAATTGCCAAATACCTCATCTTTATGATTTGACTTTCAGGGATAGCGAGATCAAATAGTCAAGGCCTTTAGGAACAACACCTTGCTCTGGAATGACGCGTGGTGGCCCGCGGAACTCGTCCCACCCCTGGCACCAATAGACCATGCCCACAACCTCGGGATCATCCTAGACAATAGGCTATCTATGGAAAAGCAGGTCAACACAGTCTCATCTGCTTGCTTCCACACCCTCCGCATGAATTCTTCAGGTGGCTTCCAGTCAACTCCAGTCAAGTCCAGAAAGACCGTCATACAGGCCCTCGTCACCAGCAGGCTGGACTACAAAAACCCACACTATGTATGGATCACAGCACACCTCCTGAAGAGAATTCAGACAATACAAAACACAGGAGCAAGACTCATCCTCGTCCTCCCCAGAAAAACCCACATCACACCCCACGTCAGGAACTACACTGGCTCCCAATACAGAAGAGATGCCAGTTCAAGATACTGACTCACATGTACAGAGCCCTACACAATGAAGGGGCGGGGCAGTATACATTAACAAATGCCTGACCTTCCACCAACCGACCAAACACCTCAGATCTGCCTCTTTCTTCCTCGCAAACACCCCCAGGTTCGCCAAACCAACAGCAGATGATACTCTTTCTCCCACCTAGCAACCAGGGAATGGAACAACCTTGTCCTGCACTTCAGGAACGCCCCATCACTCCAGCAATTCAGGAAAATAACTCAAGACCTGGATGTTCAAATGAAAACCACCACACAGCAACTAACCTTTCCAGCGGCTCAAGACCCTCACAGGTAAATTACCCTTCTTTAAAAATGTTGGATTGATTGATTGATGGAAGGCTTACTCTTAGAGAAGAGTGTGAGCCAGAATACCTATTTCAGGTGTAGTAATAAACCTCACTGCTTTAGCATGACTATCACTGCTACAGCCAACATTTCTTGCTCCTGCTAACCTAAAGATTGCCCAACTGTGACACTTCCACATCTTGGCCCTCAAAAGTGTTAATTAGCTTGCTCGGCCAGAAATTTTAACTTTCTTGTAATCAATCAATCAATCAGGAATTTTTAAAGCGTACTACTTACCCGTGAGGGTCTCAAGGCGTTGTGTGTGGGTGGGGAAGGTGCTGCTACTGCTCGAACAGCCAGGTCTTGAGAAGTTTTAACATTCTCGTTCTCATTATTTCAGTCACTGGTACCTGTGTACTTCCTTTGTTTTTCTAAAACTGTGTGATTTTCATTGAAAGCCTATTTGTTACATGCTACACTCACTGCCTTGCATTTACTTAGCACTGCTCACTTTTATGCGGCTGCAGGGGGACCTCCTCGTCTTCTGTGATTCATAGATATATTCTTCATTTTATTAATAAACATTTTAAGATTTCAATTGCCTCAAAGCAGTTTTTCTTTGACAGTCCATTATTTTTTGCAACAAATATAAGGCTTTTCTCACCGTCACGATATTATACTGAATAACTTTAATAAGTTTTACGGTATTACCATTTCTTATTGAATGCATATTTAAAGTTATCCACCATCTAGCCTGTGGCTCCTTACCTGTACTGAACAGGAAATACAACAATGGGGAACACATAGCTGACATGCAAAAGTCCTTAACAATGTCCTCATCATCCATATGACCATCACAGTTATGTGACTCGCCAGGATGTTTAGGATGATGTTACATCGGAGTTATAGTGTCACAGTCCCAGAACAAGTGGTTCCATATCCTTCTCACAACACTTGGATATACACACTACTTCATGTATTTTAATTACCCAGGGTAGAACTCAGTCCTGCTGGGTATCACAGCCTGGGCTCCTCTTAGGAATCACTGACATGCTCAGAGCTTTGTTCAAAGGAGGGCCATCCCAGACTGCTTTGTTTTTATGTACTGCACAGGTCCACCAGGGAGAGTGAGTAGACAGCTCCCCCCCACACCCCTACCCCCTAGGGTTTCGCTAGAAAGGCCTAAACTGGTTTACTATAATCAGCTGTCACCAACCATTAGTAGTGTCATGTGTGGTAGAGTGTAATGATAGAATGCAGCATTAAAATGTGAGGGATCTCATCTCTCTCTGGCACTGATGTGGCACTGATGTCATATCTGACATCAGAGTAGAGTGTGAGAGAGAAGGGATTCCGAGGAAGCTGTTGGAGCTGACTGTTGGCTTGACCAGATCTGTATGTGGCTAAGATACTCCTATTAAAGAACCTACATTTTGTACCATCAAGATTCATCTTTATTACACTTGGCAACGAGGTGTGCAGGAGTATCTGAACACTATATTTTTGGGCCTTTACTTTATCCAGCACTTCTAATCCAGCCTTCATTTCCAGACAATTAGACCGTCAGGATTTCTACATCTAGGGAGCTGGATATTTAATTCAAGACGGTGAGAAACATCTTTCCCTTTTTGGATTGAAACGCTTTCATTTTGAAATTTGAAACGCTTTATACCTTGTGTATGTTGGATTTACAAGCGTTTCCTTTTTATGAGTGTGCGCTAAGAAACGCTCTAGCGCGTCTTTAATAGCTGCCTTTGTGTGTTTTTATAACCACCCATGAAGATTGAAGATTTCCTACCTTACAGTGAAGCGTGCAGAATCTGATTTTCAGCCAAATCTTCTTAGTTTCTAACTTGTTTTGTTGTGGAAGGTGCTTAACTCCAACCTCCTCTAGAAAACAATCTGTTGGTTTATAAATTCATACAACGAAGTGAATAGGAAGGTGCTTAACTTCAACCTCCTCTAGAAAACAATCTGTTGGTTTATAAATTCATACAACGAAGTGAATAGGAATATAATCCCATTTTTGGTTGTTTTCAAGCTTTATACTAAAAGCATATTTAACACATATTTTTCAACTTTAAAATCGTTTTGGAAATAAATCACAAGGAAGTGTGCAAAACATCTCGCCCCCACCATTTTTCCTCACTACACCAGGGGAACCTCCTATAAAATGGTCTAAATGGAAAAAAACTTTCCTACACTATTCCCGGGTGTGTGGAACTAATTTTTCTAATGAAAGAAAAACAGCTCTCCTGATGCATTGTCTAGGATGCGAAGGACAATAAATTTTTGAGAACTTACCTGACACTGGTGATGAGGGAACAGATCTGAACGAATTTGAAATTTGTTTAAAAAAATTAGATTTGCACTATTTACCAAAAGTCAGTACCATTTTGGAAAGATATCACTTTAGCATGAGAGAGTAACAACCAGGAGAAAGTGTTGAGGATTATATTACAGCTTTGCGGAAACTTGCATCTACTTGTAAGTTTGGAGTAACCATAGAGGAACGTATAAGGGATCAATTTATGCTGAGATGCTCGAGTGATAAAGTTCGTCAGGAATTGTGGAGCAAGGACGATCCTTCTTTGCAAGAGGTCATTGTATTAGCAAAGGGTGTCGAACACACTTTGGCATGTGTAGAAGAATTAGAGAAAGGAAAGAATAATTCAGTAAATAAGATATATGAAAAAAAAGAAGATCATAGTAAAGAAGCATCTGGTGACAGAGGGGAAGATAAAGTGACTCATGCTCAATGGTTAAAATCTAGGGATTTGAAATGTTTCCGTTGTGGGAATGCAGGTCACTTTGCTTCATATAAGAAATGTCCAGCGATCAACAGCATATGTAAGTTGTGTAATAAAAAGGGATATTTTGCTAAATGCTGTAAGTCAAGCAAAAGTGCAACATCGGTGAAAGTGGTGGAAGATTGCATTTTGTCGATTTCAGCAAATGCTCAAAGGAAAAATCATCCGAGAGACACAATTTCGATCTTAAATGAAGATGTGGAAATATTGTTTGATTCTGGAGCGTGGTTGACTCTAATTTCAAATAAGTTTTTTGATGAAAATTTGACTCACAAGATCCATTCAAAAGATCCGGATGTTATCCCAGGAGGATATGGTGGCCAAACCATTCAACTGAGGGGCTATTTTGAATCAGAAATTTCATTCAGAGGAAATACTATTTTTGGGAAGATTTATGTTCAAGTTAAAGGGGACAGTGTGTTAAGTTGGCCGCACCAACGAGACTTGAGCGTCATTTTAGATCCTAACTCAACTTCTCCGATAATGTTGAGGGATGAATTCATCAAAAAAGTGCAGGATGGTGGCGAATTTCCTGTGCAGGAAATCAAAGGAAATGTCTGGCCAAAGTTTGTTAAGGACTATGAGGATGTATTCAGTGACAAATTGGGATGTCTTAAGAAATATGTCCACTGCATTAGAATAAAGGAAGGATCAGTTCCTGTAGTTTCCAAAGTGCGCCCTGTACCAATTGCCATGAAAGATGATGTAGAAAGAGAAATACAAAGATTGTGCAAAGATGGAATCATTGAGCCTCTGGAGTCATCAGAATGGGTATCACCAATTGCAGTCGCACGGAAACAATCAGGTGATATTAGACTGTGTGTCGATTTGAGGAATCTTAATAAATGTGTAGTGAGTGACCAATTTCCTTTGCCTAATATAACAGAAATGGTGACTTTGCTACATGGGTCCAAGTATTTCAGTAAGCTGGATCTCACTTCGGCCTACCATCAGGTCATGTTACATGAAGACTCAAGGGACTATGCCACTTTTATCACACCTTTTGGGACCTTTGGGTTCAAAAGGATGCCTTTTGGTCTGGTTTCAGCTGCTGCTGTTTTCCAGCATTTGATGTATAATATGTTTGGCTCAGAACCAGGCGTTAAATGTTTTCAGGATGATATCTTGATACATGCTCAGACTGAAAAGGAACATGAAAGAATAATCAGGAAAGTTTTGGGAATTTTAAAAGAACATGGTTTGACTCTTAAAATTGAGAAGTGTTCATTTGGTAGACCGGAGGTAGAATATTTAGGTCATAGAATAAATCCCAATGGGGTGTATCCTAAGGAAGAACTTATTAAGAACATTGTGGGCCTACGGGAACCTGAGAAAAAGGAGGAACTGTTAACATTTTTGGGAATGGTTGAATTTCAGGCAAAGTTCTTGCCAAATCTAGCATCCAAAACCACAAACATGAGGACATTGTTGAAGAAAGGGAAGGAGTTTGTGTGGGATGATGAGTGCAGAGTGGAGTTTGAGAGTGTAAAGAAAGAATTGACATCAGTTGCAAGTTTAAGCTCATTTGATCCTAAGGAAATGTGTGTGATCATGACCGATGCGAGTATGAAAGGGTTAGGAGCGGTACTTTTACAAGACCTGGGGGAGGAAGATTTAAGACCTGTGGTGTACTGCTCTAGAACTCTGCAAGGAGCAGAAGTGAATTATTCGACAATAGATAAGGAAGCTTTGAGTGTGTTCTGGGCAATTAATAAATTTAAACATTTCCTGCGGGGAAAAGAGTTTCAGATTTTTACTGATCACAAACCCCTGGTAGAAGTGTTCATGAAGAGAGGTCTGGATATGATCTCTGGAAGAATCAGTAAGTGGATTGTTGGCCTACAAGACTTTGCTTTTAAGGTGTTTTATGTACCAGGTCCAAGCAATAGGATTGCTGATTGCCTATCAAGATTGAGTACTGAAGTTGAGAGCAGTTCAGAAGAAAGTCAAGATGATGTCATTAGTGTGTGTAATGTGACAAGAGGTATTGTTGAACAAAATGAGTGGTTGAGAGCGGTTATGGAAGATGCTGTGCTACAACGCTTGTGTAAGGAACATAGTGAGGGATGGAGTTCACCTTTCAAGGGGGAAAAAGAGTTAGGCGGATTTTGGAAGGTGAGAGAGGAATTATCTATGGAGAATGGAATTTTGTTGCTGGGAACAAAATTGGTTGTCCCGGTATTGTTGAGAGAAAAAATTATCGAACTAGCACATGAGGGTCATAAAGGGATGAGTAAAACTAAAGCAAGAATTCGCCTTAATTATTGGTGGCCAGGAATGGATCTTATGATCGAAAGGAGAGTAAGGGAATGTTATGATTGCTTTAACAGTGATAAGGTTTATAAAACCAGAGTTCCGCCGATGTGTACTCGTGAATGTTCCTCTAAGCCGTGGGATGTTGTGGCAGTGGATGTAGTAGGACCTATATTTGGTAAAGGTGGTTGCAACTATATTCTAGTCTTAGTGGACCAATTTTCAAGGTGGGCAGAAATAGCGATTGGTAGTAGCATGGAGACTACTAAAGTGATTAATTTCTTTAATGACATTTTCAGCCGTGAAGGTTTGCCGAACACCATTCTCACGGACAATGGGCCCCAATTTGTTTCAAATGAGATGGAAGAGTACTGTAAATCCAGGGATATTGTGCATAAAAGATGTTCCTTGTATCATCCTGAGGGTAATGGGACAGTAGAAAGATTCAATAAGTGCATAAAGGAATGTATACAGTTGGAAGTTGCAGCTGGCAGGAATTGGAAAGATGGTCTTAAGAATTTTCTCCATGCATATAGATTTTCTCCTCACATCACTACAGGGAAGGTACCGTTTGAAATTTTCAGGGGACGGAAAGCTAACACACGTTTGGCACCAGGTTGGGTGCGTTGGGGTAAGAATGAGTGTGTTACATGGTGTGACGGAAATAGGGAGGATAGGGCGAAAGAGGAAAAGTGCTTAGTGAAAAGAAAGGAAAACTATGATAGGAGGAAAAGCATATGCAATGTTGAGGTGAAAGTGGGTGATAAGATTTTGATTAGAAACCCCAGATTTAGCAAGTCTGGAAGTAAGTTTATGGGTCCTTTTGAAGTGGTCAAACTCTTCAGGAATGCGGTGAGAATTAAAGATGGTAGAGTCTGGAATCTCAACCGTGTGGTTGTTTCAAAGAAAATGTAACCCAATTTTATTCCAGTTTACAGTTTGTTGTTTTGGTATTATATTTTCTTCCTGTATATAGTTTCTTTTGTTCTCATGGGTTTTGTAATTGTTCTAAAAAAAGGGGAAGGTGTGTGGTAGAGTGTAATGATAGAATGCAGCATTAGAATGTGAGGGATCTCATCTCTCTCTGGCACTGATGTGGCACTGTTGTCATATCTGACATCAGAGTAGAGTGTGAGAGGGAAGGGATTCCGAGGAAGCTGTTGGAGCTGACTGTTGGCTTGACCAGATCTGTATGTGGCTAAGATACTCCTATTAAAGAACCTACATTTTGTACCATCAAGATTCATCTTTATTACATCATTGCCTCATCGTATGGGTGGAATCCTTCAGCGTTAAAAGGTGTACTAGGTGGGGTGAACTTTAGCCACCTAGTAGAGCCTAGTACTCTGTTGATCAGCAACACATGATAATTGTGTAACACACTTGCGGGGAGACTTACTGACCTGGCACCATAAAAGATGTTCCAGAATAATTACATGAGGAGCAGGTTGTCTCATGGGCACTGCACCAGGAAATTTTGACTCTATGCTGCCAGTAACATGCATGCCATGAACAGACTTAGCCACTAGAACTGAATGAAGCTAATTTTTAATAGCAGTGAATTCGAATTTTCATACTCATTCTTTAAAGTTTGCTTCCTCATCTTACTATCTTTCGTTCTCATTGATAAATTCTTCTACCCATGGCTGAAGCTAAGTTACACTTGTTACCAAGTACTAGTTACAAGGTATCATCCGAACAAGTAGATGTACCACCTGTCATCTTTTCCTGTTTTCTACTATTGCCCTTTTCAACTAGTCCCATGACGATTTCATCAACTATCACTCTTCTCCTGGGGCATTCACTGAATGGAGTGGGCATCTCTGCCATGTGGTGTGCCACGTGACCTGAGCACTTAGAATACTATTTTTGAGTCTGCAGTATCAGCCTCCTGGCATGTAACATATAACCTACAATGTTCACAATTCTCTGCTACAAGTGATCGGCTCAGCTTATTTTAAGCTAGGAGTCCATGTTATAAGTGAGTACAGACTGGATATATAAATCTTCTCTGCTCTTGGAGAGATAACTATGACGCTGTATAGTACTTCTCAGAGAGATGTGGGAGAAGGTGATTTTGTGGTGATCAACTGTAATGAGAACAGTGGTGTGAGAATAATTGGTGAACGTGTACTCACTTTCAGAACGTTCTAACTTATTATATTTGTCTCATATATCGTATAATAAAGACGGTAATGAAGGGCACCCCCTATGTACACATATATGGCATGGCCATAGAACACAGGTGTACTACCAAAACAAACCAAGTGCTAATAATAAACACTAAACAAAACATGTGACATGGTAAATAAACATTCAAAGGCAGAGGATATGCGCCAGAGGTAAAGGCCATAGGTCAGAGGCCACACAGGTTTGACCCAATAAATAACTATAGGCCAGATGTACAAAACAAAGAATTTTGCTGTTTGCGATGTGCAAAAAGCACATCTCGATTCCCAATCCCCATTTTGCGATTTGGTAAACCGGTTACCGATTCGCAAAACGGGACGGCGAGTTGCAATTATGAAGGGGTGTTCCCCTTCCTAATTGTGAGTCACAGCGCGATGTTGTATTGTTTTGTGGTCGTAAAACAATCGCCGTTAGCACCCATTTCAAATGGGTGCTAACCCATTCGCAAAAGGGAAGGGGTTCCCAGGGGACCCCTTCCCCTTTGTGAATGGCATTAAAAACATTTTTCCAGAGCAGGCAGTGGTCCCAGGGACCACTGCCTGCCATGAAAGAATAAAATGAAAACGTTTCATTTTTAATTTTTGTAATGCATCTCGTTTTCCATTAAGGAAAACGGGCTGCTTTACAAAAAAAAAAAAATGCTTTATTTAAAAGCAGTCACAGACATGGTGGTCTGCTGTCTCCAGCAGACCACCATCCCTGTGAGGGCCGCCATTCACTAATTGCGACCCACCTCATGAATATTCATGAGGTGGGTCTTTGTGACCCCCCTGCGAATCACAGATGATGTCAGGGACACCACCCAACATTCTGAATTGCGACTCGCAATTTGCAGGTCGCAATTCAGAATGTACCTTCATCTGGCCCTATGTGCATAGAATATAACTATGTGAACACAACATCGCATCGCGCATTTTTAGGGGAGAGCGCAAAGCGCTCCGTCCCCTGATGTAATCTCTCTTTGGGCTTCTAACCATGCCGATGTCACGTCAGTCCCTTACATTGGTTTGTGGGCTTTCCTTTTAAAATCAGCTTGTTTTCATTTGTGAAAGACATGCATACATCATGCCTTTTCCGGTGATCAGCCCTCCTCGAGTGTACAGACCAATCACTGGAAACACGGTTTGATGTTTTCCGTATGGTTTCTGGACTACTTTTTCTCTTTATTTAGTAGCGCGATCGCGCTGTGTTTTACACAGAGCGATCGCACTAATTTTTTTTCCATTTAATGTGGAAAGAAAAGTCTGGTTAGGCGTTTACAATGCTAATAGCTCTAACTCGGCAAAATGTGAGACCTGTTGCATTGCAAATGCTTGTTGTTTGTATGTAGTGTGCTAGTCAGCGATGTCATGGGTTCTAGTGCTGACCTTTGTGTGTTTTCTTGGACGTTCTTCCTGAAGCAAAGCTTCGATATAGGGCTGTGCAACCACACTATTTACTCTCTAAAAATGAAATGCAACTCCCTATAGGGTGACAAACCTTACTTAAAGGAGATGAGTGCTATCTCTTAGCACAGAGGGGGCAGTCCAGTGCCCTCAGAATGCACACTGTCTGCTTTGCTTTGCACTGTCCACCACCCACTGCCCACTGTCCATGCTATAGGCATGGGCAGTGCAGGGTCCCCCGTGGCCACTGGCACATGTTCTCTGCCAGCCTTTTCATGGTGGGGAAACCGCCATAAAAAGGCAGACGGAAAACAAAGTTGCAATCAGCAGGGGGGCGGTGAGTTCAGCGCCGCCCTGTTGGATTACAGCCAGGACCACCATTACCCCATCGGGATCATGGATCCTGACCGGAGATGGAGGTCTGTTGGAGGGTCGGCCCACAAAACTCGTAATGTGGCGGTTGGACCGCTACAGCTGCGGCAGTCCGACTGCCACTTCGAGGCTGGCGGTCTTGTGACCGCCAGCCTTGTAATAAGGCCCTAGATAACATTTCTTGATTTTGACTAAATCACCAACATGCTGTCTGCATGTGTTGGTATCTGAAGCTGTGCTCTTCTCTTGTTTATGCCCTACATTCCACTTTGGCTTGTTTGTACATTTCTTTCAGAGATACCACCTTAAATGTTCCTGTAAGGTATGCACAAGTCAACCTAGTGTGAAGCTGTCTATTCTTCAGCTGTTCCAGTGGTGTTTTTAAGTTTACAATAATAGGACCATATCAACCTTCCACGTGTTGTTAAACTTTCAAGCCAGATTTTAAAACTAGCTGCCCCTCTTCAATAATAAACATATTACATATTTCTACCAAGCCATTCTCTACAAGGTGATATGATGGTGTTTAATGTTCAGACTGGCAAAAAACCTAGCTATTGTGTGATGTAAACTACATGCCATTGTCAGATATAGTATAAATAGTGATAACTTCCCTCCTAAACCTTTCCCTCAGAAAGTCTATTACCAAATCAGTATTTGGATTCCTGATAAATTTGACAGATGTCCAATATGAATAACAGGCTATTAAAACTCACACATACTTTTTGCCTTGTGCCCATCCCTTCATATGGGTCCAAAATTCTATATCAAGCATTTTTCAAGGAGTTTCAGAAAGTCACACACTGGAAAACTATTGGCAACCTTGTCATAATTAGCACTTTGATGACATTCCTTTACAGAATAAGATTTCTGATCATCCAGTCATGGCCACTAAAAATGGACCTGACATTTTTTTGTTCCAGATTCACCAACATGACCAGTAATAGCAACAGTGATTTACTGACTGCAAATAGAAAACAGGGGAATGGAGCAGGCATCATTTCGTAGCAAGATCCTCCTCTATTGAAATCTCATCCTTAAGTTTCCAGAAGATCTGTAATTCCAAACCCAGAATTTTCTCCACATGCCAAACATTTAAACAAAACTCTTTCACTTTTCCCAAGGTGGTATCTTGTTGCATAGCTCTACCTTCACCCCAAAATCACCTTTAGCAATAACATCCCTTACAGTAGTTACAACACATTTTCCACACTTTCTTGTTCTGCCCAACTATACAACGATAACCTGGACTAACAAACCGCTTTCATATTAAGAGCTCCAGGAATGTAGGCAATAGAAAAATCACATTCATATAATTTAGATAAAATCCGGACAAGCCTCCTCAAGGAAGTCCTTCCAGCGGCATAACTATTGAGCAATGCTAATAGTGGTGTGTGATGATGGCTTACCTGATGTGTGGTTTAAAATGCTCAGGCCTCCAGGCACAAGTCTGAGCTTCCCTCTCAATTGTCAATCATCTACCTTACAGGCCTCTTTGCCCCCGCCTGAGCCAAACCAATGCTTGCTTTATCGGTTGCCTTTTGAACAACTAGAGACATATTGGTTACTACGTTACTGATATTTGACACAGCTTGAGAATCAGCTACAACACCGTGATCTTTAGAATTCTAATGATAGGGATTTTTATGCAAACACTTGAAAAAAGTCCACATTTCCCACATTTGAAACAAAACATTAATTTCATAAAGCAAGTCAAGACTTTAAAGTTTATATACAGCCCTCTCCTGCTCTGGTACAAAAGTCTGCCATATACAACTACCCTACATAATGCTGTGGAAAAGAACAGTGTGACTGACTCAGATCTATTCTCACCAGGGTCTACCAGAGGCAAATGCTTGCTTTAAAAATGCAGATAAACAAACAGTATAGTGAACATTAAAGAAGATCATTGTAAGATTTTCTTCCTTTGAAGTTGGAACAGAGTTAGGAGACAGACACTATGGGAGATCTAAAAGATCATGTTACCCCTACAATGGAGAGCGGGATTGACTTTTTTTGTGGGAAACATTCTCCCCAACCATTTAGGGCTCTTGGATATCACGGGCTAGTGGAGATATAAAAATGTCCCAACTAAAGGGAGTGGAACCTTCTTTCTCGTTGAATAAACATTTACCCATACTAGAGTAGACTTGTGGACATCACAAGAGAGTGGAGAGATGAATATTGCTGGTAAAGGACAGACATGATTACCTCTGTGAGATAGACAAAATAATATTACCTCTCACTTATATCAGAGGAAGACGTACTGTACTCCCCTTGGAAGTTATGTAATATTGAGATACATCAACTCAAGATGATGAAATATGTACATAGCCATAAAAATTGTTACATTCTGATGAAGGCCTATAGTGTTATGGACAAAATGATGGACTCCTAGTTGAGGTACAATTTCAAATTTAAAGGCGTGAGAAAAAAGTCTGAAAGATACAATCTTCTATGTGGTCAGGAGTATTGTTCATTGGCTCTCACATACTACAATCAATTCACTCTTCCAAGTTTTTAATGTTGGTTGTGCTTAGTTAATTTTTCAACTTTTTGTGTTTGGTGTATCTTTACTTATATAAAAACATTTTTCTAAAGCATATTTTTCAAAATTAATTTATATAATACATATATTTTTTCATAATCACAACCCTTGTCAGGGTGAAGCCTCAAAGTCACGAAATTTGCCTGATCTCAAGCCCCTGGTAGTTATGGCACAGAACAAGCAGGCCCAACTTAGGGAATGTGTAAAGTGTCAAAATGCAAAACGATGAAAATCCCAAAACCAAATTAGAAACATAGATTAAAATGTAACAGAAAAATGACACCAAAATGTCACAAATCCAATGAGGGGAACCATAGATATATATTTTCTAAAGAAATAGCACCAGAAACCACAGAGTGCCAATGATAATCGCAACCCTTCTCAGGGTGAAGCCTCAAAGTCACTACATTAGCCTGACCTCATGCCTCTGGTAGCTATGGCACAGAACAGTTAGGCTCATGTTAGGGCAATGTGTAAAGTGTTTATGCAGTAACAAAACAGTAATAAAGTCAAAATGCAAAACAATGAAAATCTCAAACCAAACCAGAAACATAGAGTAAAATGTAATAAACAAAATGGCACCAAAATTACAACAATAAGGGAAACCAGAGACATTAGTTTTTAAAGGCTTATGTAGAAAGAGAGACAAAAAGCACAAAGCATCTATGATAGTCAATAGTTACGGTAGACCTTGATCTAAGACCAATTTGAAGCTGACCACAATGACCTTCTATTTTGGTCCTTTAATTGCCAATTTACCATGAGAGTACACTTCTGAGGCCCTTCTGGACCACAAGATAGGCGCTTAGAGACTCATAGTTTATCAGGCAGAGGCCAACATCAGGGTACAGTACATGTCCAGTTGCCACTGGTCAGCTGGGCAGTTATAGGAAAGGTCTCTTGTAGCTTGTTGTATTCCTGTATCTTGAAGAAGAGGTCAGCCTTATTACTCTTGGAGTCTATTCCTTTGTCCTGGATAAAAGAAGAAGCAGCTCCAGCCATTCAGGGCTCCTCTCATGTCACAAGCAGCAGGTTTAGTCCTCTTCTGTTCTTCCTCAGGTCCAGACGTTTTCTGAGGTGGGTGCCTTTAGGTGCCACATTTATGCCTAGTCTGAGCTTTTAGGTGGAAGGACTCCTGGGCATGCCATAACCAATGGGGTAAAAGTTCTGTTGGCCAAACCTGATCTGTTTGGGCATTTTCACGATGTGGAAAGTCTTCACCCACACTACACCAGGGCTCTGTGTGCTGGGGTTGGTGTCGGGAGTGTACAGTGCTAATCTTAGTATCCTCCCACATTTACACTAACATTCAGTTTGACGCAGCCACTGTACCCACAATAAACCCGGAGATAGAATAGAACAAAAGCAGGATTTCCAATCACCAGACAGTAGATACACAAGAATTGCGTTGGCATCCTGTTCCCATCCTTTCAAGTGTGCCCTTGTATTACATATAAGCCCAGCAGACCTGTCAAGCAGAATTTGACACTGTAATTTAAAAAAAAAGCTCACTCAAGGATTGGTTTCACCCTTTCCTTTACCTGCGTTATTGCTCATGTCTGATTCTGCTAATATAGTAAAATCATCTAACATTCTCAAATCCACCACATTAATTTTACAAGATTTTGATTCATCATTTCAATCACCTATTTCAACTACTATGAAACTCTCTCTATGTTATAACCCCTTGCTAAAGTTAGATCATACCATCAAATTCTGGAAATCCTGGATCAGAGCAGGTATCTTTTTTTTTTAAGTGATATGTATCAGAATGATACCTTTTAACTTTTTCTGGATTCCAACAAAGGTTTTCTTTACCATCGACTGATATTTATTATTATTAAATTATATGCATTTCCATTCTTAATTGTTTTCCTAACACCTTGCCTTTTACCAACATCTCTGATTCAGAAATTTGCATTCAAGCATTGGCTGCATCAGCCCATACTGGTTAAAAATTGTACAGAAAATTAAATAGCTCAAATAATGACAATATACTTTATTTAGTCGTTTTTGGAATGATGAACTCTCCAAACCCATTTCTTTGGATTCTTGTAGAAAAATATGGTTGGCAAACATTTCTGGTTGGCTTCCTGTTGCCTTATATCAAACTAATTCATGTATTCCAATCATGGACCTCTTTGAAATTATTTACATCAAAATACGTAGATTCCCTACAGTGTTGGCATTGTAAACTGAGTAAGGCTCTTTAAAATATGTCTTGTTTGGTTGTCCCATTATTTCAAGTTTTTGGAAAGATGTTTGAGACATTAAAATGAAAATACTTATTAATTCTTGTAATCTTTCTTATGACATGCTTATTTGTAAATCAGTCTCATTCTCCACCACCTTGTTGGAGTTGCATAATAAATTATTTGTTTTTTTGCTGACTTCCGCCCTCAAATCAGTTACAACAAACTGGAAAAACGCTTCTTAAACACACCGGGTGGTCATGGATTATTTTCACTAGACAAGGAGCCGATTTAACTCTTAAAGTTGTTGTATGATACTTCGACTTAACAACTATTTTGGAAACCAGTTGATTACATTGCATTATATTTATAATGTCTACTATTAATAGTTTACAAATTAGTGTTACATTTAATATGCTGCCTTTGTTGATAAGTAGCTTTAGTCTGCTCTCTTTACACTTTTTTTTGTTTTTTTTGTTCAGACATTAATGTCTTCAATATTTAACTTTTACTGTTACATTCCTCATTGCATTATGTGTTTAAAAAATCCAATATTCTATGTACCTTTTCGGGGTTCTTTTTTGTATTGTGTTTTCCACAAAAAATTTCAATAAACAATTTTGAACAACAAGAAAGATGTTCACAGACCCCACCATTCTGGTGCTCTCAAAGGAGTCATCTGTGCATATTCATGTCGACCTCTTAATCACAGTGACTTATTGTGTAGTTCACAGGAGGAATTTCTCACCCCATTCACATTTATTCAGATGCTAATTATTGGATGGGAGGAGTTGGAGAACAAATGCAAACTAGTCTCTAGGAACTTCAGGCAGGGAAAAGGTAACTTTCTAAAAGATACTTTTTCCTATTGTGTATTACAGATCTGACTTCACCATTGAATTAGATTAGTAATACCTGTTTAAGATAATTGTTTAATTATTTTTTTTATTTGGTCCCATTCCTGAGATCCAGTATTAGAATGTTAATCTGTACTCTGGTTTTCTACACAGGATAGCTAGAACTGCCACAGCAAAAAAAAAAAACGTTTGAGTGCTAGTCACTGAATGGACATGTTAACATTACATTTCTACATGTCCTACTTGCAAATACCATGCGCCCTGTCTAACGCGCTGTAAGGCCTGCATAGGGCTTACTTTAAATATTTAACAGAAAGATTTTGACATGTCTAAATGTTTTATTTTTAAAGGTCAGATTGTGGTATTTACACTGCGACAGTCATGCTACACTGGTAGGCCTGAAGCCATGTTTGCACTGCCACTGTAGTGGATGGCACAATTGGTGCTGTAGCCCACTCGTGCTATTTTACTTCCAAGCCCTGGGTATACGTTGTACCATATGCTAGAAACGTATAGGTAAGTTAAGCATATCTATTAGAAATATGTCACTTTACTACTGATCATTAGGGGTAAAGTGCACACAGTCATAAAACCGAAACAATATATGGTCCAGCAAAAGGTGACAAATCTGGGATGACCACACAGAAAAGGTGGATTTCCTACAACAATAGTAGTGACAAGAATTCCAACAGTATCATTATAATGATGGGCAAATAGCATTTACCCACTGTTAGTGACATGCTTCATTATAAAAAAACTGTCCACATTTATGGCTTGCTTAAATTGGTTCAGCCAGAATTCGGGACTCTTGTAGCTAATACACACAATAGTGAGTGTGATCCAGTAGATGTTGTTAAAATTACTTAGTATATCACCAAATCACGGTACTTAGGGGTGCCACTGATAACATTAAAAACCAAACAAGGGAAAGAATGTTTATGGAATGCCTATTATTCCCACATGTGTAGGTCAACAAGTTTCAGCCAACAACGACACCCATATAGGGCAGTGGCCTTCTTTAGGTCCAGGGACACCTAACACCTCTCCTACCCCAAACCATGTCTTTTGTGTAAAGGTTTAAGTAAGAGTATCATGAAAGCAATGAAAGTAAAATAAATACACTCACTTTAATAGATGATAATAAATCAGGTAATAACTGAGGAATGAAAACAATGATTTAATTGTCACACAAGTTTTAGGACTTGTAACTAAGTTATCTTATGGCGCCAAATATTTGAAATCACAGGGTGCATACTACATGCCTACATGTCACTGGAAATTGGCCTAGCCTAATGTTTCTAAAGGTTGGTCAGAGTCTCCCCAGCTTTCTGTTGTATTGTTAATTATCATGAACTTTACAATCTGTGTAAATGTAAGGCCTGTAAACATTACTTGTACAGTGTGCACACGCCCAAATCTCAAGTAGTCCTATCTCAGGTGTGATTACCTTATCCACTGTGCTCCTTTCTCTGGATTGTGATGCTAGTAGCAGCCCTGAAGCTATGAAGAGAGAAGTGACTTCTGGTACCACAACGTGTACATCTATTTCTTACCTTTGTACTCTGAGGCAAGTCTTGTTGGTTTGCGTCCCTAAAGCTCTCTATTTTTGTTTTTTTCAGGAAAAACTTTCCAAGAAACATCTGCCACCTCATTGGCCGTAGAATCCCCATTTAATGTTTTGACCAATGCTATTAATCATTCAACACTATTAGCTATTTCAATTATCTCCAAGCAGGGCAGATTCTGATGACTCTTCTACTGTTCCTGAATTTGATCAGCACACCTCATAATGACCTGATCTCTGATTTGGCGATCAACAGAATCTTCACCGTGACTATTTGCAGTGAGCACCCAAAATGCAGCAAAGTATAAAGCAATTGACTTGTTAAAATGCTAATGAGTATGGATGTTGAACGGCTCCATAAGTGTAAGAGATTCCTCAGTGAAATATGCCTTTAATGTATCCAAGACCCCAGTGAAGAGGTCATAATTTCTGAAATCCACTCCTTGTTGTGCTAATAGTGTTGAACAATTGTTCAAATACCACTTTAGCCTCCATTCCCAAAGATTTACCAACAATACTTTCTTCTTGTTTCAGTTGAAAGAAATTCCATCAGTATTTTTTAGACGGTCTCTGCCATGTTTTGCACTTCATAGTAGGATGGTCTGGCTCATTAATGAATGGCGGAAGCTGATCAACGCACTGTATTATAGCAACATTAGCAACACGATAGAGTTGTAAATATCACAAGAATTAAGCGCAAAACTTCGGGATGTGTTGGAAAATAATGTCAAAGTATTGCTCAACTGAAAATTATAAATACCTGGGAGTCTAAATGTCTTAGACTGGTAGGTCTTGGTATTGGTCTCTGTTAGAAATGGCGTCTCTAGTTGGCAGTCGGTTTGCACGCTGTCCAAGTAGGGACCCTCACTCTAGTCAGGATAAGGGAGATACCCGCTCAGATAACCCCTGCTCACTCCCTTGGTAGCTTGGTAGGAGCCATCACGCTTATCTCAGAAGCAATGTGTAAAGCATTTGCACATAACACACAGTAATAAGTGAAAACACTACAAAAGGACACCACACCAGTTTTAGAAAAATAGCCAATATTTATCTATATAAAACAAGACCAAATACGATAAAAATCCAACATACAGTGAGAAAAATATGAATTCTGCAAGATTTACTCAAAACTACAGTTCCTTGAAGTTGATAGCTCCACCTGGGGCTATCACGGCGTCGTGATCAACAAAACCAACAGTTCAGGCCAGCCACGGTGTTGCGGGCCAGCTACAGTGTCAGGAAGACTCGCAAACAGTACCTTGGATTTGCAGGACATCGTGATCCTCACGGTGAGCTCCGGAGAGTGGTGTCACTGACGCTGCGGTGTCGGTTCTGGAGTTGGTGCAGGAGTTGTCAGGCCCTTGAGGTCACACGCGTTGCAGATCAAACTCCAGGCTGATGAAGTCAGGTGCGCCAGCATGGATGGTGTCGGGGCTGCGGTGTGAAGTGGGACGATGCAACGTGTGGTGCCCACAGGCTACAGTGCAGGCAGCAGCTCGGTGACGGCATCCAGCGGCAGTGGTGAGACCAGGGCTGCGGTGTGAAGCGGGCGGGGCGACGTGCGGTGTCCACAGGTCATGGTGCAGGCAGCGGCGGCGTCGTTGCTGAAGCGCTGTCGTCGGTAGGCTCAAGCCAGCGGTGCAGGACGGGACTGTGCTTCGTGTCCACAGGCCACGGTGCAGGCAGGATGTCTGGTGACGACACAGGAGTCGATGGTGCTGGCGTCGGTGGCCCAGGGCTGCCGTGCGGGATGGGACGGTGCTTTGTATACCTCACGAGCGGTGTCCACAGGCCACGGTGCAGGCAGCGGCACCGGTGTCAGCAGGAGCGGCGGCGTCAGGGATGCCCAGGCTGCGGTGTGAGTGGGCGATGCCGGTGTGTGGGGCCCACAGGTCGGGGTGCGAACAGCGGCTCAGTGAAGTCATCTGATGACGGCGGTGGTGAGACCAGGGTCGCGGTGTGAAGAGGGGCAATGAGACTCCGTGTGGCGTCGGCAGGTCACGGTGCAGGCCATTGGCATCGTTGGCGGCGGCGAGGTGGGTTCTCCTCTTGAACAGTACAACACACTGTTACCAGTGCTGCATGTCGAGGAAACTGAAGTCTTTGGTGTCTCTGAGACTTCCAACAGGAGGCAAGCTCTACTCCAAGCCCTTGGAGAATTTTCTCAAGCAGGACAAACAGCAAAGTTGACCCTTTGCACTCTTTTCAGGCAGAAGCAGCAACTGCAGGCCAGTCCAGCAAAGCAAAACAGCAAAGGGACAGTACTCCTCCTTCAGCTCTTCAGCTCTTCTCCTGGGCAGAGGTTCCTCATGATTCCAGAAAGATTCTAAAAGTCTGGGGTTTTGGGTCTTCTTCTTATACCCAGTTCTGCCTTTGAAGTTGGCAAACTTCAAAGCAAAGTCTCAAGTGTTTGCAAGATCCTTCCTTGTCCAGGCCAGGCCCCAGACGCACACCAGGGTGTCGGAGACTACATTGTGTGAGGGCAGGCACAGTCCTTTCAGGTGTGAACAACCACTTCTCCCTCCTCTCTAGCTCAGACGGCTCATCAGGATAAGCAGGCTACACCCCGCCCCCTTTTGTGTCACTGTCTAGAGGAGAGGTGTGAACAGCCTAACTGTCAAACTGACCCAGACAGACAATCCACAAACAGGCAGAGTCACAGAATGGTATAAGCAAGAAAATGCCTACTTTCTAAAAGTGGTATTTTCAAACAGACACTTTAAAAACCAACTTCACTAAAAGATGTATTTTTAAATTGTGAGTTCAGAGACCCTAAGCTCCACATTTTTATCTACTCTCAAAGGGAATCTGTGCTTTAAGGATATTTAAAGGCAGGCCCCATGTTAACCTATGAGAGAGATAGGCCTTGCACAGTGAAAACCAAATTCGGCAGTATTTCACTGTTAGAACATATAAAACACACTAGTATATGTCCTACCTTAAACATACACTGCACCCTGCCCCTGGGGCTACCTAGGGCCTAACTTAGGGGTGCCTTACATGTAGTAAAAGGGAATGTTGAAGCTTGGCAAGTGGGTACACTTGACAAGTCAAATTGGCAGTTTAAAACTTCACACACAGACACTGCAATGGCAGGTCTGAGTCATATTTACAGGGCTACTAATGTGGGTGGCACAACCATTGCTGCAGGCCCACTAGTAGCATTTGATTCACAGGCCCTGGGCACCTCTAGTGCATGTTACTAGGGACTTCTTAGTAAATCAAATATGCCAATTATGGATAAACCAATCCACAGTACAATTTATATGGGGAGCACTTGCACTTTAGCACTGATTAGCAGTGGTAAAGTGCGCAGAGACAATAACCCAGCAAAAACAGAGTCCAAAACCAGGAGGTTAGAAGGCAAAAAGACAGGGGAGACACGCCAAAAAGCTACCAGGTCTAACACATGCCCCCTCCAGCTGAGAGTAGGGGGAACTACCCAACCCCTGGGGATTCCTCCTCACTAAAGCGGAAGAACCTGGACAGACTATCAGCATTGGCGAGTTCTGTGCCAGGGCGGTGGTCCACCGTAAAGTCCATCCCCTGTAGGGAAATGGACACCTCAACAGTTTTGGTTTCTCAGCCCCTCATCTGCATTAACCATCTGAGGGGCCTGTGGTTGGTCTGAATCCGGAAGTGAGACCCAAACAAGTAGAGTCTTAGCTTCTTCACTGCCCAGACCACAGCAAAAGCTTCCCTTTCAATTGCACTCCACCTCTGTTCCCTGGGGAGTAGTCTCCTGCTAAGGAAGACTACAGGCTGGTCTAGGCCCTCTTCGTTTAGCTGTGAAAGTACTTCTCCCACACCATGCTCAGAAGCATCTGTCTGTACCACAAACTCCTTGGAGAAGTCAGGGGCCAGTAGCATGGAGGCTGTGCACATGGCTTCCTTCAGGGTGTCAAACGCGGTCCGGCACGCCTCAGTCCAGATCACCTGTCTAGGCTGCTTCTTAGAAGTCAGCTCTGTCAAGGGGGCAACAATGGTGCCATATCCCTTGACAAACCTTGTGTAGTACCCGGTGAGGCCTAAGAAGGCTCTTACATCTGTCTGGGTCTTGGGGGGTGCCTAAGCCCAAATGGCATCAATTTTGGGTTATAGGGGTGCCACCCGGCCACTCCCTACCTGGTGTCCTAAGTACACCACCGACCCCTGCCCTATCTGGCACTTACTGGCCTTGATAGTGAGGCCTGCGGCTTGCAGTGCCTTCAACACTTCCCAGAGGTGGTGCAGATGGTCCTCCCAACTGAACCTGAAAACAGCAATGTCGTCAAGGTAAGTGGCACTGAAGTTTTCAAGCACCGCCAGGACCTGATTGACCAACCTCTGGAAGGTGGCAGGGGCGTTCTTCAACCCGAAGGGCATGACATGGAACTGGAAGTGCGCCTCTGGTGTTAAGAACGCTGACCTCTCCTTGGCCCCTTCAGTTAAGGCAATCTGCCAGTACCCAGACGTTAAATCAAACGTGCTGAGGAACTTAGCTGCCTCCAACCGATCTATGATCTCATCAGCTCTGGGGATGGGGTGGGCATCTGTTTTGGTGACGGTATGGAGCCCCCAGTAGTCCACACAGAACCGAAGTTCTGGTGTGGCACCAAGTGCAGCAGGCTTGTTTACCAGAACCACTGGACTGGACCAAGGGCTGCTGGAGCGCTCAATCACCCCTAGAGCCAACATCTTGGAAACCTGCTCCTTGATGCTGGCCTTCACTCTGTCAGCCAACCTGTAAACCTTGTTTTTCACAGGCAGGCTGTCCCCAGTGTCCACATCATGCATGCATAGATGGGTGACCCCTGGAGTGAGTGAGAACAGAGTGGCAAAGTGTTCCAGTAACTGGCGACACTTACTCTGCTGTTTTAGAGTCAGAGAAGGGAAGAGGACCACGCCTTCTACTGACCCATCCTGCTCCTTGCTAGACAGGAGGTCAGGGAGAGGTTCACTCTCCTCTTCTGTCCCATCATGTGTAGCCAGAAGCATGGTTAACTCGGACCTCTCAAAGTGAGGTTTGAGGCGGTTCACATGTAGAACCCTCAAGGGGTTCCTAGGAGTCTGCAAGTCCACCAAGTAGGTGACGTCACTCTTGCGCTCCGTCACCTCAAATGGCCCTGACACAAGGCTCTACAGGAGCCATGACCCACACTTTTTGGCCAGGCTGAAACTCAACCAGAGTGGTATTCTGGTCGTACCAGCATTTCATGTCCTCCTGGCTTGCCTCAAGGTTCTCTTGTGCGAGTTTCCTGAAGTGGGCGGTCTGGTTTCAGAAGGCCAACATGTAACTAAATACATCCTGGGGTGGCTTCCTAGGAGCTTGCTCCCAGCCCTCTTTCACCAGACTCAGAGGTCCTCTGACCGGGTGCCCATACAACAGTTCAAAGGGGCTAAAACCAACCCCCTTCTGTGGTACTTCCCAGTAGGCAAAGAGAAGACATGGTAATAGGACATCCCACTTACACCTCATGGAGTCTGACAGACTCCCAATCATGCCTTTCAGGGTTCAGTTGAATCTTTCAACCAACCCATTACTTTGGGAATGGTAAGGGGTGGTGAATTTGTAGTTCACTCCACATTCCTTCCACATGGCTTTTATGTACATGGGCATAAAGTTGGTACCCCGGTCAGATACCACCTCCTTGGGGAAACCCACTCGGGTAATGATCCCCATCAGTGCCCTGGCCACAACGGGCGCTGTCACTGTCCTCAGAGAGATTGCTTCCGGGTACCGGGTGGCATGGTCCACCAAGACCAGGATGAACCTGTTGCCTAGGGCTGTCTTGAGGTCCAGAGGCCCCACTATGTCAATGCCCACCTGCTCAAATGGGGTGCTCACGACAGGAAAGGGTTGGAGGGGGGCCTTACATTTCCCTCCACTTTTGCCACTTGCTTGGCAAGTCTGACAGGATCTGAAGAATGCATCAGAATGTTTTCTCATCTGGGGCCAATGAAAGTGGGTGACAAGTCTGTCAAAGGTCTTGCCTTGCCCCAAATGTCCTGCCAGAGGCACATCATGAGCCAAACCCAGTAGGAAGGCTCTCAAGCACTGGGGTACCACCAGCACACGGGCTGCCCCAGGCTCAGCAACCTTAGGCTCGCTGTACAGGAGATCATTGTCCCAGTATATCAGGTGATCCTTGGGTTCAGCACCAGCTGCCTGGTCTTCTGCCTGCTGTCTAAGACCCATGAGAGTAGGGCACACCTTCTGCTCTGTGCACAACTCCTCCCTGGTGGGACCCCCCTCTTGCTGCCAATGGGTCAGCTCAGGTAGGTCTCCCAGTTCAGCCACTTGTTCCCCTGTAGGTGCTGGGGCTTCCCCCTCGAGGTCAGCCTCCTCCCGGACCGTGGGATCTCTGGGGCGGGTTTCCCACGCCCCTTGCCCTTTCTCGTGGCAGTCACCTGGGCCATTGATTCAGGCTCCACGTCTGTCTGATCACCTGATTGGCTGCCATGGACCGAGTGGTCACGCATGCCCACTCTGGCAACCCCAACATCCCCAAGTGCGACCTGAGCTCCACCTCCTTCCAGGCGGAAGTCTCCAGGTCATTGCCCAGCAGACAGTCAACTGGCATGGTGGGACTCACAGCTACCCTCAAGAAACCTGAAACCCCTCCCCACTCAAAGGGAACCTGCGCCACCTTACATTGGCGCTCTGAGCTGTCCACTGCAACTACTTGGTGGAATACACCAGGGACTATGTGCTCTTCAGACACCAGGTGACACCGGACCGTGGTCACACTGGCTCCAGTATCTCTGAGAGCCTCTACCCTCTGACAATTGATTGTCCCCCACTGCCTGTATTTTTTAGTGTTATCAGGCATTAGGTTTCTCTGGACCATCTCACCGTCCCCTAGTGAGACAAGGGTAATTTCTGTGTGATCCCCACACCCCCCTGCGACCACCTCCTCCCCAAGTGCTACACTGGCCAACCCCTTGGTCTGTCCACCGCTGGGTGGTGGTGTCCACTTGAGACACTTGGGATCTCCCTTCATGTGACCCTCCTGGTCACAAGCAAAGCACTTACGGTGCCCTGCCTCTGCAGGCTTTCCTGCAGAGGCCCATGGTTTCTTATCTCCTGGGGGGTGGGATTTCTTACCCGGGTTACTAGATTGGGGCCCTTTGGAAGATTCCTTTTATTTACTCTTGTCCCCCCCCAACTCTGCTGCTGGGAACCCTGCCCACCTTTGGCAGAATCTCCCCCATATACCTTTTTCTGGTACTCACCCAGCGGTCAGCCTCCATAGCAAGCTTCCTGGGGTCAGTCAGCCTGCTATCAGTCAAGTGCTGGTGCAGCTCTGCAAAACACAGACTAGACAAGTGCTCCCATGCAATTAAGTTGTACAGCCCCTGAAAATCTGTCATATTACTGCCCTTCACCCAACCATCCAGTGCTCTTCAAAATGAATCTACACACTCTAACCAGGTCTGGGACTCAGTTTTCTTACTGTGCCTAAACTGATCCCTGTACTTGTCAGGAGTGAGACCATACCGAGTGAGAAGGGCCTCCTTCATGTCAGCGTAGGTGAGGTTGTACCCCATACCCAAAGCTAGCAAATTGTCCCTCCCCTCCTCTGTGAAGTGGTTCCACAATCCTGCTCCCCAATTCTTCTCAGGGACCCCATTCATGTGGATGAACGCATCATATCCCTGAAACCACCTCTGTATGTCATCTCCCTTCTTGTACTCTCTCCCTACGTTTTTAGGAATTCTGTCTGACTGCACTGGGGAATTGCTGCCACCATCCTGGCTGGACCTGCTCCTCACATCCAGCTCTTTTACTTTAAGCTCATGGTCCAAAAGCATCTTTCTTTCCTACATGGCTCGCTGCTCCCTCTGAGCCTCCATTTTTTATCTCTCCAACTCAATCTGGTGCCTCCTGGCTTCTCTGCTGTCCTCCAGCTCCTGTGGAGTCAGTTCTTTTGATCCACCACTGCTGCTTGGCACAGGGGGTACTTCCCCCCCCTTGGAGCTCGTGCACCCTCAGTACATCTTACCTAGAATTTGTGTCAGTAGACTCTCCATTTGGATCCTCAGACTGCCCACTGGCAGTTCTGGCTGCTACCCAGGCCCTCAGCGCCTTCTGTAGCTCCTCCTTTTTGGTGAGGCCTCTGATCTGAACTTTGAGGTTTTTACTAACTACCTTCAGTTCCTTCATGGAATAGGTTTCCAACCTATCCACTTCAAAAACCAAATCCTGGGATGCAACTGAAGATGCTCTTGATTGAGACATGATGTCATTGGGGTTCACTTGAACTCAAGACCAAAAATAGGTCAAAGAGAAAAAAATAAAAAACAAAAAAATATGTATGTGGCACGTAATGGTCTGCAATATGGTAGTAGTGTACACCAATCACTGTAGGTCAACTGCAAATGCAAGTCCTATCCTCACCGCTGACAACCGATGTTAGAAATGGGTTCTCTAGTTGACAGTCGGTTTGCACGCTGTCCAAGTAGGGACCCTCACTCTAGTCAGGATAAGGGAGATACCCGCTCAGATAAACCCTGCTCACCCCCTTGGTAGCTTGGCACGAGCAGTCAGGCTTATCTCAGAAGCAATGTGTAAAGCATTTGCACATAACTCACAGTAATAAGTGAAAACACTACAAAAGGACACCACACCAGTTTTAGAAAAATAGGCAATATTTATCTATATAAAACAAGACCAAATACGATAAAAATCCAAAATAAATTAAGAAAAATATGATACACAGTAATAAGTGAAAACACTACAAAAGGACACCACACCAGTTTTAGAAAAATAGCCAATATTTATCTATATAAAACAAGACCAAATACGATAAAAATCCAACATAAAGTATGAAAATATGAATTCTGCAAGATTTACTCAAAACTACAGTTCCTTGAAGTCGATAGCTCCACCTGGGGCTATCACAGCATTGTGATCAACAAAACCAACACTTCAGGCCGGCCACGGCATTGTGGGCCAGCTACGGTGTCAGAAATACCCACAAACAGTACCTTGGATTTGCAGGGCGTCGTGATCCTCGTGGTGAGCTCCGGAGAGTGGGTTCACTGACACTGAGGTGTCGGTTCTGGAGTCGGTGCAGAAGTCGTCGGGCCCTTGAGGTCACACGCGTTGCAGATCGAACTCCAGACTGATGAAGTCAGGTGCGCCGGCGTGGATGGCGTTGGGGCTGCGGTGCGAAGCGGGACGCTGCGAAGTGTGGTGCCCACAGGCCACGGTGCAGGCAGCGGCTCGGTGATGGCATCCAGCGGTGGCGGTGAGACCAGGGCTGAGGTGTGAAGCGAGCGGTGCGATGTGCGGTGTCCACAGGTCACACTGCAGGCAGCGGCGTCGTCATTGCTGAAGTGCTGTCGTCGGTAGGCCCAAGCTAGCGGTGCGGGACGGGACAGTGCTTCGTGTCCACAGGCCACGGTGCAGGCAGGATGTCTGGTGACAACACAGGAGTCGATGGTGCTGGCGTTGGTGCACCGGTGCCGTGCGGGATGGGACGGTGCTTTGTATACCTCACGAGCGGTGTCCACAGGCCCCGGTGCAGGCAGCGGCACCGGTGTCAGCAGAAGCGGTGGTGTGGGGGATGCCCAAGCTGCGGTGTGAGCGGGCGATGCCGGTGTGCGGGGCCCACAGGTCGCAGTGCGAGCAGCGGCTCAGTGAAGTCGTCTGATGACGGCGGCGGTGAGACCAGGGTCGCGGTGCGAAGCGGGGCAATGGGACTCCGTGTGGCGTCGGCAGGTCACGGTGCAGGGCAGCGGCATCGTTGGCGGCGTCGGGGTGGGTTCTCCTCTTGACCAGCACAACACACAGTTACCAGTGCTGCAGGTCGAGGAAACTGAAGTCTTTGGTGTCCCTGAGACTTCCAACAGGAGGCAAGCTCTACTCCAAGCCCTTGGAGAATTTTCTCAAGCAGGACACACAGCAAAGTTGACCCTTTGCACTATTTTCAGGCAGAAGAAGCAACTGTAGGCCAGTCCAGCAAAGCAACACAGCAAAGGGACAGTACTCCTCCTTCAGCTTTTCTCCTGGGCAGAGGTTCCTCGTGATTCCAGAAAGATTCTAAAAGTCTGGGATTTTTTGGTCTTCTTCTTATGCCCAGTTCTGCCTTTGAAGTTGGCAAACTTCAAAGCAAAGTCTCAAGTGTTTGCAAGATCCTTCCTTGTCCAGGCCAGGCCCCAGACGCACACCAGGGAGTCGGAGACTGCATTGTGTGAGGGCAGGCACAGTCCTTTCAGGTGTGAACGACCACTCCTCCCTCCTCTCTAGCTCAGATGGCTCATCAGGATAAGCAGGCTACACCCCGCCCCCTTTTGTGTCACTGTCTAGAGGAGAGGTGTGAACAGCCCAACTGTCAAACTGACCCAGACAGACAATCCACAAACAGGCAGAGTCACAGAATGATATAAGCAAGAAAATGCCTACTTTCTAAAAGTGGTATTTTCAAACAGACACTTTAAAAACCAACTTCACTAAAAGATGTACTTTTAAATTGTGAGTTCAGAGACCCTAAACTCCACAATTGTATCTACTCTCAAAGGGAATCTGCGCTTTAAGGATATTTAAAGGCAGCCCCCATGTTAACCTATGAGAGAGATAGGCCTTGCACAGTGAAAACCAAATTTGGCAGTATTTCACTGTTAGAACATATAAAACACACTACTATATGTCCTACCTTAAACATACACTGCACCCTGCCCCTGGGGCTACCTAGGGCCTAACTTAGGGGTGCCTTACATGTAGTAAAAGGGAAGGTTGACGCCTGACAAGTGGGTACACTTGCCAAGTCGAATTGGCAGTTTAAAACTGCACACACAGACACTGCAATGGCAGGTCTGAGTCATATTTACAGGGCTACTAATGTGGTTGGCACAACCAGTGCTGCAGGCCCACTAGTAGCATTTGATTCACAGGCCCTGGGCCCCTCTAGGGCACGTTACTAGGGACTTCTTGGTAAATCAAATATGCCAATTATGGATAAACCAATCCACAGTACAATTTATATGGGGAGCACATGCACTTTAGCACTGATTAGCAGTGGTAAAGTGCGCAGAGACAATAACCCAGCAAAAACAGAGTCCAAAACCAGGAGGTTAGAAGGCAATAAGACAGGGGAGACATGCCAAAAAGCTGCCAGGTCTAACACATGCCCCCTCCAGCTGAGAGTAGGGGGAACTACCCAACACCTGGGGAGTCCTCCTCACTAAGGCGGAAGAACCTGGACAGACCATCAGCGTTGGCGTGTTCTGTGCCAGGGCGGTGTTCCATCGTAAAACCTAAATTAGGGGTGCCTTACATGTAGTAAAAGGGAAGGTTGAGGCCTGGCAAGTGGGTACACTTGCCAAGTCGAATTGGCAGTTTAAAACTGCACACACAGATACTGCAATGGCCGGTCAGAGTCATGTTTACAGGGCCACTAATGTGGGTGGCACAACCAGTGCTGCAGGCCCACTAGAAGCATTTGATTCACAGGCCCTGAACACCTCTAGGGCACGTTACTAGGGACTTCTTAGTAAATCAAATATGCCAATTATGGATAAACCTATCCACAGTACAATTTATATGGGGAGCACTTGCACTTTAGCACTGATTAGCAGTGGTAAAGTGTGCAGAGACAATAACCCAGCAAAAACAGAGTCCAAAACCAGGAGATCAGAAGGCAAAAAGACAGGGAAGACATGCCAAAAAGCTGCCAGGTCTAACAGTCTCGTAGATCACAGCTACCAGTGTGATTTGAAGTTAAATTTAGCAACTGGCACCCAAGGGCATACATGCCCAGAGGCTTTAAGTGGTGCTCTGAATGCTGAAACTTTGCTTGATGAGACACTATGCATCATCGACAACCGCACATTGAGCACCTAGTGACATCAGTGTAGGATGCATGCACCAGCAGGACTAGGTGGCTATCTGTTGCAATGTTGTGATCACTACAACACTCACGGTCACTCTCAACAATGTCTGTTCCAAGATTTTAGAAACAATTTGATGGAGATAAGCTTGAAAATAGCAGCTGGATTGCTGTCGCTCTGCTCCACAGTTTGATTCTCTTCTCCCCAGCTGGGCTTCAAAATATCCCAATATCTGCTGGTAAAGAAATGCTTGAGGAGATTCTAGGAAAGAGAGCAGTGGTGCGAAGACCACATGAAACCAGGATTGTACACCAGGCTCAAGAACAGATTAATACCAAATTGTAGTAATCAAACGTAAGCGGGTAAGAAATTCTGACTTTATTAGAGAACCTACACATGATTATGCTAATGGAGAGCACAGAAGCAGAACAATTGACAAGAACCAGAACTTGAGCTACACATCAAAGAGAACATAGAATATGTAACCAACATGCTAAGGATATTAAAATGCTACCTTCAGAATATGCATTCAGTTCTACAGTAGCCCAGGGGCAATGGGCATATCATGGGAGAGGTTTTGGAAAAAAGTAAATCCTAAACTCCTATGGATCTCTGACCCTTACAGTTTGGACAGCCAAAATGGCGGTCTGCTTTTTACAGTACGATTCCACATTTACAACACATGTTCAGCTTCTTGAAAAGTTCCCTTCTGAATCCTAATCAAGAGCCAATATGGATTTCCAGGTTACCTGCCATGAACCTGTCCCAAAATACTAGTGAGGCCATGGGGCTCCAATTCAGCTTCTCTGGCTTCCCAGTTAAAAATTGCATCATCTTGGTTGGTGCGGCGGTGGATGGAAGAGGGCCCATCCAAATACCAGGAGCAAATGGGAGATGCCTTTATCCGCAAGTAGGACATGATAAGTGAGTTGAAGTCAGAACCATTACATAGGGTAATAGCTGTTGAAACTGCAAAATGCTTGGAATAAAGTGCTCTAAAATGCCAAAGGCAACGGATCTAGTTTTAATGTCCTATCACACCGAGCATTAGCATATTAGTGTGAGTCACATGGGAGGGAGTCAGCCGGAGAAATCAGTGAGGATATAATTATGAAGTAGTTCTTTGTGCAGCTCAATGTTAGTTTTCAAGTAGAGGTGAAACATACACCCAACAAGTAAATACTCAAATTGGATAAGCCAAGGTGTGATTGGCAAAGTTGAAGGCCAATAGCTGAAAGAGGCTCGTACAAGAAAGACAACAGTTGAAATTTAAAGCCCACTCCATGTGCATTATTAGCAGTATGTCTGTTTCACAGGTCCACTGTCAATACCCAAACCTAACAAGGATTATTGCTCGTATTATCTATATGGTTAGTTTTACCTATATTAGCGGGTGGTACTACCAAAGATGACTTTCTCAGAAGGAAACTGGGGAGTTGCTTGACAGCCTGGAAGCCTTATAGAGTAAGTCACTGTGTTGAGGGCATTCCAGGTATGCCTGCTATGACAGTGAATAAACGAACATGACCTTTGTTCATGCGCCCTCTGCACCTCCCCTTTTCCTCAACAAGACTGAGTCACAAACGCTGACGAACTAGCAGCTTGTGGTTGATGGGTCACAGCCCCGCCCAGCAGCATCGTGAGCCCTGGACAGAGAAAAGGTGACCTCATTTACGTTGATATTGAGGAAATGGGCCCTACCCCGCTGCCGCCCTGTGTCACTATCTCCTTCAACGCAGGCAGATAGATAGATAGCTTTGCCGTGAGGTTCACCGCAAACCTCCAGCTGATTCCATGCCACTGCCACCGGCATGTGTTCGTAGGTTAGAGTTGAGTCACGGCTCACGGGCGACCGTGCACTGGAATAACCCGGGCCCCTGGGCAGCATACGACGCTGCCCCCGCAGCGGAACCGGGGCTCGGGTTCACCGTGGTGTGTGGTCTGCACTGACCGCAGCCTTGGCTTTGTGACGGGTCTGTTCAGTGTCTGGAGACAGTTGAGTGGCTGGAGTCATGCAAGACCAAAGGCACTTAGAAACCCAACTCATTGATAGAAATCATGGACGGTAGCCAGACCTCTGAGTGTTTGAATTACAAAATACTTTAAATCAGCCAAAACAGATGCCAGTGAGTTTCATTTTAACCCTGGCCCGTTTGCCGATGGTGCAAGATCGCAAGAGATCCCTTGGCAGATGTACTGGGCAGCAGAAAGGGAAATTACCTAAGGTTCCTGTTGCCGGACGGCACAACCTTTCACTTCTGTTGAAAGACAGAGTGAAGAACGCGCACGGCAATCTAGCGCTTTGTTTTTGGCTTTGAACGCTATATCATTTCTTAATTGATTGAGCGCTGACATCCTGCCTGTCCTTTCACGGAACTGTGGGAGATGACAGTAGAGTGTACACTAGTTGGCAGCGTGAACAAGGTGCTGGTGTCATGAAGGTCATCCGGCGCTTCGATGCCTTGTTAAGGGTAGTAAGTGCTATATAATAACAATTATAATTGCAATCAGGTCACCGTGCTCTCTATCCAGCACTCTTTATAGAAGCGAGTTCGAACCCTAAAAACAGCCGGACACCGGCATCCATTCAGTCTACTGTGTGCACAGATCCTAATTTGTCCCATGTCACTTGAGACAGGTTCAGCCATTCCTACCATTTAACTCCCATTAACTTTTTTTTCAAGTCCTTTTGTAAGTTTGTTTCTTTCTTCATAGATGCACGGTGGGAAGTATCAGAATGCAATGAAAACAAACACTGGCAAAGCAAATAGGCCATATTGGCTTTGCCATTTTCTTTTTAGCCTCACTGCGCAGTGTGGCTAAAGATAAAAAAGAAAAAAACAAAAGCTTTTGATGCCCGAACCATTTTGTAGGTGCGCCGCCATGCCTGCAAGCACCTACAAACAATGGAGGTGCTTTTTTGGGTTTCGCCTGCATGGCGTGCGCTTGCGCACTGTGCTTGTGAAGTCTTTTGTAAATAAAAAAAAATCGTAAAAGAGGCTTAAAACCAACCCATTGCTTACCTGAACTTACTATTGGTTGATTCCAAAGTTGCTCTAATTTACATGCTTCTGATTGGCCAGCACGTTGTCTGCTTTTACTTCCTGCTCTGCTTTTGCCGTTTATGCCATCATATGGAGCTTGGACCAAATACACCTTCTAGTCATTGGCCACTGGCTAGTGGCCAGTGTCCTTCCACTGGCTACTTCACTTTGCAGGTACTTTAAAAAAATGTTATGAGCAAGCATGACATCTGCACTCCCGCCCTCCTCCCACTCCCAGTTTGTGTTTTTACTTCTATTTGCTATATTATTCTAGAGAGATCCAGTGGTGCGAAGTAGATGGTTAAACTTGCCATTTGACTTATAACACAAGGCTACTCTATGGACAGCTCCACAGGACGCTCAAGCCAGTACTAGGAGTATGTAAGCCTAAATAAAGCTGCTCACTGCATTCAGTAGTGTTCTTCATATGTGCATGCTTTTTGAGAAATGTTATGTTTCACTGTAATGAGAGATTACAAAAGTGGCCCAGCTAAAAGAACTACCACAGGATGAACAGGGAAAAGGATTTTCCTGTTAGAAAAACCCTCACCCACCAGGGTTACCTCTTGGTGGCATGTTTCATCATTGGGTTTCTTCCCGTTCCGCTGCTGAGCGGGCCGTGCTACAACCTACACAATACGTGGGAGCACTGATGTAGTCTCATCAATGTGAATCACAGGGGGGTAGGAGTGGCAGGGTCTTGGGTTAGCTAAAAATACCTGTCTCCTAGTAATTCCAATGATTTAGTAGATCTCTTGGAGGCGATATGATTAAAAAGAGGCTGCAGAAGGGGAGGATGTAATGTACCTGACTTCCTAGTCTACATGTTTCAGAGCCTTACCTCTAGGCTCCTCTTCAGGACCAAGGTGGACTCCCTGGTGCCACTCCTTGTTTGACTACCTCTAATAAACGCATAAATAATACATGCTCTGTGATATGGTGCAATTCAACATATTAATGTGGTGCCATAAGATGATATCTATCTTTTTTGGTGTCCGTCATTGAAACCTGTGGAAATACAAGAGAGGCATAGTTATCATAGGCCCCATTTGTAATGGGCCACTATATATGTTGTTTGTGGGTGTGGTGCCATCTATTTACAAACTGCACCCCACTCGTGGGAAACAGCACTCATGAATATCAGAACTGAGAGACTAAAGTACTCTCACACTCAACAGTACAAGACATGCTACATTTAAAACTTTTAAATGTGTAAACACGTGAAACACACCAAACAGTAGACACGTGGTGCATGCGTAACCTTCTCAGTAGTATTTGGATTCTCATATCATAGCTCCTCTGGGAGGGGTGTGTGCTTGTAATCACACTTTAAAGATTTGGCAACGTTTTACAATCGATTCATCTCACCGTATCTGTAGCGCGATGTAAGCAATGTTGAAAAGGCACTTACTTGCTCAAAGCGACACTCCCTCTCTGTACCTAATGCTTACCTCCCCAGGGTCTGAAACTTGAATGCTCACATGGGAGCCAAGTTTAAATGTGCTTATAAGGAAATATGTGGGATCAAGTAGGGAAGTGTAGCCCTTAACTCCCACGGCAACAATTTATCCTTTCTGAAAAAGGAAAACTTACAGACCCAAAGGTTGAAGGAACATTAAATTGTTGCCGTGGGAGTTAAGGGATACACTTCCCCCATGGGGCCACATATTTCCTTATAAACTTATTTACCCAGGTCCTGGGGTTATTGGATTTGCCTCATTGCCTTTATGTAAGTTTAAATATGCAACAGCTCTTGCATCTCGGCATGCTAAAGCGTGCTGGACTAGACTGCTAACTTCCCCAAGATAGTGGCCTCTAGTGGAACAAAGGGGGGTCCGCGAGGACCCTAAAAGTAGGTATCCTTGTGGGTGCCTGTAATTGCACATAGGTCATTGGGGCTTCATGGGCTTACAGAGGCCAACCTGGGGATTCCCATATCGTTTAGCTAATTATTTGGGAGTTTCTTTCTTGTGTTTAAAGAAGGGTCAATTGTTCCCTTCTTACTGTGATGGTGACGTATATGTGAGTGGCTAATATTTATTGTTGAGGGTTTGCTTATTGTGACAATATGGAATGTAAAGGAATGAAATGGACATAGGACATTTTGCGCTGCCTAGGTGTACCAATCATTTCAGGAGATGCATATCCGACTAATGATTAATGTGATGTTAATACTTCGTCAGCTGTCCAATGTGCATCCGACAAAGATCCAGGGAGGAGGACAACATGGAGCATGACAATAGGGAGTACACCGTGTCCGGACAATCAAGCAGGCCCAAGCAGTCGCACAGTCTAGTTGTAAATCTTAGTGATGTCCCATTGACTGACGCACAGATAGGCGTCCTTCAGAAGGGTTTGGGTTTTGTTTCAGTGGCCCGCTGGACAAATTCAGATTGTGCATTGAAGTAAATTATTTCATTAGGAAGATCAAGCTAAGATCCTTTTTTGAAGTTCAGCCACCAGCAGACAATTTAGCACTGGGGGACACAGGTCTACACAAAAATCGTCCTTCACACCTTCCAACACTTCTATCCCAATAGAAATCCTTGCCTTTGAAAAAGCGGTTCTGAAGGATATCAGTGAGATTAGCTACACATAAATCGAGCTTCATGACTCTTAAATCAGAAGGGCACAGTGATGATGATTAGTCATATTAAGATCTCTATCCCATACTACAAGCATATACCTACTAACAGTGGGGATGGGAAAGGTCGGTTCAGAATAAACGCCAACCAAAGAGACAGCAATATTGTAAGAAATGGGTTCTCTAGTTGGCAGTCGGTTTGCACCCTGTCCAAGTATGGACCCTCACTCTAGTCAGGATAAGGGAGATACCCACTCAGATAACCCCTGCTCACCCCCTCGGTAGCTTGGCAAGAGCAGTCAGTCTTATCTCAGAAGCAATGTGTAAAGCATTTGCACATAACACACAGTAATAAGTGAAAACACTACAAAAGGGCACCACACAGTTTTAGAAAAATAGCCAATATTTATCTATATAAACAAGACCAAATACGATAAAAATCCAACATACACTAAGAAAAATATGAATTCTGCAAGATTTACTCAAAACTACAGTTCCTTGAAGTCGATAGCTCCACCTTTCGTGATCAACAAAACCATCAGTTCATGCTGGCCGCGGCGTTGCGGGCCAGCTACGGTGTCGGGATTTGCAGGGCGTCGTGATCCTCGTGGTGAGCTCCGGAGAGCGGCGTCACTGATGTTGCGGTGTCGGTTCCGGAGTTGGTGCAGGAGTCGTCAGGCTCTTGAAGTCACACGCGTTGCAGATCGAACTCCATGCTGATGAAGTCAGGTGCGCCGGCGTGGATGGCGTCGGGGCTGCAGTGCGAAGCGGGGTCACGGTGCAGGCAGCGGCTCGATTATGGCGTTCAGCGGTGTCGTGAGACCAGAGCTGCGGTGTGGAGCGGGGCGGTGCGACGTGCGGTGTCCACAGGTGACGGTGCAGGCAGGGGCATCGTCGTTGCTGAAGCGCTGTCGTCAGTAGGCCCAAGCCATTGGTGCGGGACGGGAAGGTGCTTTGTGACCCTCATGAACGGTGTCCACAGGCCACTGTGCAGGCAGGATGCCTGGTGTCGACACAGGAGTCGATGGTGCTGGCGTCGGTGGTCCAGGGCTGCGGTGCGGTGCGGGACGGGAGGGTGCTTGGTGTACCTCACAAGTGGTGTCCACAGGCCACGGTGCAGGCAGCGTCGCCGGTGTCAGCAGGAGCGTCGTTGTCGGGATGCCCAGGCTGCGGTGTGAGCAAGCGATGCCGGGGCACGGGGCCCGCAGGTCGTTGTGCGAACAGCGGCTCGGTGAAGTCGTCTGATGACGGCATCGGGGAGACCAAGGTCATGATGCGAAGCCGTCACAGTGGTTTCTCCTCTTGAACAGCACAAAACACACAGTTCCCAGTGCTGCAGGTCGAGGAAACTGAAGTCTTTGGTGGCCCTGAGACTTCCAACAAGAGGCAAGCTCTACTCCAAGCCCTTGGAGAATGTTCTCAAGCAGGACACACAGAAGCAGCAACTGCAGGCCAGTCCAGCAAAGCAACACAGCAAAGGGACAGTACTCCTCCTTCAGCTCTTCAGCTCTTCTCCTGGGCAGAGGTTCCTCTTGATTCTGGAAAGATTCTAAAAGTCTGGGGTTTTGGGTCTTCTTCTTATACCCAGTTCTGCCTTTGAAGATGGCAAACTTCAAAGCAAAGTCTCAAGTGTTTGCAAGATCCTTCCTTTTCTAGGCCAGGCCCCAGACGCACACCAGGGGGTTGGAGACTGTATTGTGTGAGGGCAGGCACAGTCCTTTCAGGTGTGAACAACCACTCCTCCCTCCTCTCTAGCTCAGATGGCTCATCAGGATATGCAGGATAAACCCCACCCCCTTTTGTGTCACTGTCTAGAGAGGTGCAAAACAGCCCAACTGTCAAACTGACCCAGACAGACAATCCACAACCAGGCAGAGTCACAGAATGGTATAAGCAAGAAAATGCCTACTTTCTAAAAGCGGTATTTTCAAACAGACAATTTAAAAACCATCTTCACTAAAAGACGTATTTTTAAAGTGTGAGTTCAGAGACCCTAATCTCCACCTTTTTATCTTCTCTCAAAGGGAATCTGCGCTTTAAGAATATTTAAAGGCAGCCCCCATGTTAACCTATGAGAGATGTAGGCCTTGCACAGTGAAAACCGAATTTGGCAGTATTTCACTGTTAGGACATATAAAACACACTAGTATATGTCCTGCCTTAAATATACACTGCACCCTGCCCCTGGGGCTACCTAGGGCCTAACTTAGGGGTGCCTTACATGTAGTAAAAGGGAAGGTTGTGGCCTGGCAAGTGGGTACACTTACCATGTCGAATTGACAGTTTAAAACGCACACACAGACACTGCAATGGCAGGTCTGAGTCATGTTTATAGGTCTACTAATGTGTGTGGCTCAACCACTGCTGCAGGCCCACTAGTAGCATTTGATTCACAGGCCCTGGGCACCTCTAGGGCATGTTACTAGGGACTTATTAGTAAATCAAATATGCCAATTATGGATAAACCAATCCACAGTACAATTTATATGGGGAGCACTTGCACTTTAGCACTAGTTAGCTGTGGTAAAGTGCGTAGAGACAGTAAACCAGCAAAAACAGAGTTCAAAACCATGAGGTCAGAAGGCAAAAAGACAGGGGAGACACGCCAAAAAGCTGCCAGGTCTAACAAATATTGACTGTATGAACATCAGCAAGCTGAAATTGATGTGAAATTGCGACATAACTAGCTGTTACACTTCATACAATGTAGCATTGGATCAGCTGGTGGGAACCTTCCCATTTCTATATGTATAACTAAGACTTATTTCACTCTGCATTTCTTTTTTTTTTCTCAATAAATTCTATTTACAAAAATAAATCAGTGAGATTAATCCTAACACTTTGAAGGTGTTCCATAACACAACCAAGAATGACAAAAAAAAGTTTACAGGAACTAGCTACCAACAACGTAGTAATAAAACCAGCAGATACGTAATTCAGACCTTAGAAAATTATTGTAAAGAATGTTTAAGACTATTGGGTGACACACGAAACTACAAAAAACTCAGAGAGAACCCGACTGATTTCCTAAAGATGAAGATCCACAGCATGGTGGAGCAAGCTTTAGTGCACAACTAGATTTCCCGAAAAGAAGGAGATTTCCTAATTAATAAAAATCCAATAACTCCGTA
This sequence comes from Pleurodeles waltl, assembly GCF_031143425.1. Classification (NCBI taxonomy): domain Eukaryota; kingdom Metazoa; phylum Chordata; class Amphibia; order Caudata; family Salamandridae; genus Pleurodeles; species Pleurodeles waltl. The sequence goes on along the minus strand of NC_090440.1, from coordinate 542,949,932 downwards.
TTACTACACTATCCCCAAAATTCACAAAAACCTGAATCACCACCTGGTAGATCCATCGTCTCAGGTATCAATTCTATTTTGGAACCTCTGTCCTGTTTTGCAGATGCGTTTTTAAGACCCATAGTCCAAAACACAGATAACTACCTTAAAGATACAAAGAACGTACTGTGTCTTTTGAAAGACAGACCTTTTGATCCGGCATATGAGATACTAATAGGACTGGATGTGGAAAGCCTATACACAAGTCTTCCTTACCCTGACACATTACACATAATTGAGGAGGTTATCTTTGACTTAGATTGGGACTACGAAACAATGCTGTTTCTGCACTCTAACCAAAAATGTTTTTGAATTTGAGAAAAATTTGTACCTTCAGAAACAGGGCACCAGCATTGGAAGCACCTTCGCTCCGAGTCTGGCCAGTCTCTATGTCAATCATGTAGAGAAGAATAGAATCCTAAACCCCACCAATCCATACAGAGATAACATAGAATTGTGGAAAAGATATATTGATGACATATTGGTTATCTGGAAAGGGGATGAGACACAGGTGGTGACATTTTTAGAGTGGTTAAACATGACCAGTTCTTGAAATTCACTCACACAATGAGCAAGGAACATTTGGTCTTCCTGGATTTAAACATTATAGCCACCAATGGTGCACTTAAAACAACCACCCATGAAAAACCAACAGCCAAAAACTGTTTACTCCGTTTGATATTGCTCACCCCGCCATTTGGGAGAGAACCTACTGTTTGGACAATTTCTCAGATTGAGGAGGAATTGCTCAGAGATATCAGATTACAAAAAACAAGCCCAGAGTCTAGCATCTGAACTGGAGGCTAGGAAATACCCCCCAAGAATAATCAACCGAGCCATGAAGTGAGCTTGCAATAACAACAGAGAAGAGCTTCCGGACACCCCTCCCCAAAAAGAGAAGGAGGAAAGACCAATAGGTATCACAACATTAAATATAGTCTCCAATCAAGTAAGCAAGCTCATCAACAAACATTGGCGCATCCTCAAAAGTGGCTCATTAAATATTTCCAAACCCATGTTTTCACATAAACAGCGAAAGTGTCTTAGAGACATGCCTGTACACACCCACCCACGCCATCTTGGTAGTAAACCAGAAGATATCAACTACCTACCACTACCCAATGGACATTATCCATGTGGGAACTGTAGTGTGCGCCATCTAACAAAGGTCACTAAATAGGTCACCTTTAACGACAGCACAACTAGGGACATTAGGGACTTTTCCAATTGTAACACCCAGCGAGCAGTATACATGATCACTTGTCTATGCAACCTACATAATGTGGGTATGACCGCCTGCAAGATTAAGACTCACATCAGTGAATACCGTAGTAACCTGAGATGTGGACGGGCTACAACTAAAATGTCCACTCATTTCAAAGAGAAAACACACACAGTGGCGGATTACCAGTGGGTTATCCTAGAACACCATAAAGAGATTAATTGTGAGTCTACACTGTTCGAAAAAGAACAACAATGGTTTTATAAATTACTCACACACCAATTTGGTCTCAATGAGAACATACCTTTGAGCCACCTGACAAAGTATTAACATCATATTAATCATTAGTCTGATATATGTCTCATGAAATGATTGGTACACCTAGGCAGCGCAAAAGGTCCGATATCCATCTCATTGATTTACATTCAATAGTGTAACAGAGACCAAACTCTCAACAATAAATATTAGCCACTCACATATACGTCACCATCACAGTAAGAAGGGAATGAGTAATCATTTGTTAAACACAAGAAAGAAACTCCCAATAATTATCAAAATGATAGGGTAATGCCCAGTTCTGCCTCTGTAAGCCCATGAAGCCCCAATGACCTCCCTGCAATTACAGGCACCCACAAGGGATACCTACTTTTAGGGTCCTCGCGGACCCTCTCTTCGTTCCACAGCTGGCCGCCATCTTGGGGAAGTTAGCGGTCTAGTGTTCCACGCTTTAGCATGCCTAGATGCAAGAGCTGCTGCCAATTTAAACTCAGCTCCCATGTGAGCATTCAAATTTCAGACCTTGGGGAGGTGAGCATTAGGTACAGAGCAGGAGTGTCGCTTTGAGGAAGTAAGTGCCTTTTGAACATTGTTTACATCGTGCTACAGGTACGGTTAGATGATTCACTTTTAAAACTTTGCCAAATCTTTAGAGTGTGACTACAAGCACACACCCCTTCCGGAGGAGCTATGATATGAGAATCCAAATTCTACTGAGTAGGTTACACATGCACCAAGTGTGTGCTGTTTGGTGTGTTTCACGTGTTTACATGTTTAAAAGTTTTAAATGTAGCATGTCTTGTTCTGTTGATTGTGAGAGTACTTTAGTTTCTCAGTCCTGATATTCACAAGTGCTGTTTCCCACGAGTGGGGTGCAGTTTGCAAATAGGTGGCACCACACCCACAAACAACACATATAGCGGCCCATTACAAATGGGGGCTATGATAACTATGCCTCTCTTGTATTTCCACAGGTGTCAATGAGGGACACCATAAACAATAGGTATCATCTTATGACACCACATTAGTAAGGTGAATTGCACCATATCACAGAGCATGTATTATTTATGCTTTCATTAGAGGCAGTCAAACAAGGAGTGGCACCAGGGAGTCCACCTTGGTCCTGAAGAGTAGCCTAAGGGTAAGGCTCTGAAACATGTAGACTAGGAAGTCGGGTACACTACATCCCTCACCTCCGCAGCCCCTTTTTAATCATATTGCCTCCAAGAGATCTATTAAATCACTGGAATGACTAGAAGACAGGTATTTTTAACTCCCCCAAGACCCCACCACTCCTATTCTTCCTGTGATTCATATTGACGAGACTACATCAGTGCTCCCATGTATCCTGTAGGTTGTAGCACGCCCGCTCCATAGTGGAACGGGAAGAAACCCAATGATGAAGCATGCCACCAAGGGGTAACCCTGGTGGCTAAGGGTGTTTCTAACAGGAAAATCCTTTTTCCTGTCCATCCTGTGGTAGTTCTTTTAGCTGAGCCTCTTTTGTAATGTTATATAGGCTATAAGGAGGACAGCCCCAGCCCCACAACCTCCTTCTCCCTCTTTGTTTTTGTATCACTGTAATGAGAAACAGTAGCTGAACAGTGTCTGTCCAGTGAGAAACACAACAAAATGCTGATAATCAGTACGAAAACATATCACTTCCCATACTTCATTTTAGAGCCAACATGAGAAGCACCTACATGCAACTAACCTTACGGTGTGTGATGCTAAGAGCATTTGTATGGCAACACAGTGCTTTACTTATCTGGGCTCCCTTGTCATAAGAGTCTGCTTTTCCCATGGATCAGTTGGTTGTAATATGTGAAGTACCCAGATGAGTTTCCATAAACCGCTCTTACTAATGTTACAAGTGTTTCTTTGGTAAGCATTCTGCCATTGGGATGACCTTGCAGCAGTAGTTGGGTTCATAACTTTGCACAGCGATTTCCAGAATTCAATCGAACACCTGAGTGTGGTGATTGTAAACTGTGGCAATAGGAAATGTGGACAGAACTGATGTTTTGTTGTCGGGGACTAGTTGTGCTTTAATTTTGTTCTGTGTGGCCTGAAGTGTAGTTGATGCAGTTAGGTGCTAACTGGGTGATTTGCTGTATAATGCAAAGGTCTGCAATTCCCATACATCAGTTGGTAATAATGTGTGAAGGACCCAGATAGGTTTGCATAGTTTGCTGTTACTAACATTCCACCTGTTTGTGTGGCATACATTCTGCCATTGGGTTGACCTCGCAGCACTGATCTGGTTTGGTAACTTCGCACACAGATTTCCAGAATTTAAGCACAGACCTGAGTATTGTGATTATAAACTGTGGTAATAGGAAATGTGGACAAAACTGATGTTTTGTTGTCTGGGACTAGTTGTGCTTTAATTTTTTTCCGTCTTTCCTGAAGTATAGTCAAGTCTGTTAGGTGCTAACTGGGTGATTTGCCATAAAGGTGTGGCCAGCGGACTTTAATAATTGTGATATGGGAGAATTCAAATGTCCACTCCATCATTTATTGGAGGTGGGCTGCTGACAGTCGAGCCTTATTTCAAATCCAGAGAATAGAAACATTGGGAGCTTCTTTTAAATCAGTTGGGAGGTGCAAGCAACTTCCATACTTAACACAAGGCCTATTTATGAATTGACTATAAAAAAAAGTATGATTTTCCCACATTCTAAAATGAGAGTGCACATATCCGAAGTTGTTCTGAAAATATTCAGAACACATAGGGGGTCATTACAACATCGGCGGTAAAAGCCGCTTACCGCCGTACAGAAGACCGCCAACACACCACAGCGGCCGCAGGAATTCTGCCACAGCCATTATGACCCACAGCTCGGAATCTGCCAAAATCTAGACACCCACCCAAGTCCACCACACCAAAGGTCAGTGATAAACTGGCGATAACAAAACCTCCACCGTCACGCCAACAGGAATACGCCCACACTATCATGACCCACGAATCCACGCAGCGGTCTTTCAACCGTGGTATTCCATTGGCGGAACACACCGCCGCAGTCAAAATACACACACATTTACAAAACACATCCACATTGGACAAATCGAAATACACACACCTGATACACATACACACACCACTCCCACACACCCAATACAATATAAAACACACCCACATCGTCCACAAACCCCTACGACAACAATTGCGACAGAAGGCCAGAGAGAGACACCACCAGAAACAACACTAGCATCCACAGACACGCAACACCATCACTCACACAACATCCACGCACCTCACACAACACACCTCTAAATATCATCCCACACATCACAACACACACCACCTCACACATCACCCACACCACCCCATGGCACCGCAAAGACACCCCAGGTTTTCTGAGGAGGAGCTCAGGGTCATGGTGGAGGAAATCATCCAGGTAGAGCCACAGCTATTCGGATCACAGGTCTAGCACACCACCATAGCTAGGAAGATGGAGCTATGGCGAACAATCGTGGACAGGATCAACGCAGTGGGACAGCACCCAAGAACCAGGGATGACATCAGGAAGAGGTGGAACGACCTACGGGGGAAGGTGCGTTCCGTGGTCTCAACACACCAGATTGCGGTTCAGAGGACTGGCGGCGGACCCCAACCTCCTCCCCAGAACTTACAACATGGGAGGAGCAGGTCTTGGCTATACTGCATCCTGAGGGCCTCGCAGGAGTAGCTGAAGGAATGGACTCTGGTAAGTCAAACCTTAAACTACCATATCCCCTACCCTACCTGCATGCTATCACCTACCCCCACCCTCGCCCTCACCCCATCACTCCAACTCCTCACACATGTCCCACTATCACAAACCACACATCTCAAACCCAAGCCCTGCATGCAGCACCAAAGCATGGACACCCATCACCAAAGCATGGCCACTGCACATACCCATACACCCCCCTAAACCATTATCACAGAAGGTCCCACACAAGAATGGAAGCACTGGGGTACAGGGTCACCCACCCATTGCACACCATGGCACATACAGATGCAATAATCATGCCTTTACACCCCTGCAGGACCCCTACCCAACGTCACCGGACAGGAGGGTCCAGACATGTCCACTCCACCCACAGAAGAGGCCCACAGTGATGACAGCAGCTCTGTCCAACTGGATCTAGATGACCAGCCCGGCCCATCTGGGACCTCTGGACAGTCGGTTCCCCTGACACTGGCACAGGCCACTACAGAGCTTCCCCCCTCTGGAAACACCAGCACAGCACCCACCCAGCGGACCCATACCTCTGTCCCCAGGACACGTCAAGCAGCAGTGTGTCCACCACTACAGGGAACCCAGGCTAACCCACCACCCCAAAAACACCAGGGACCTGGGGGCAGTGGTAGTGGGCGCACGGTTCAGGGGACAGAAGCCCAGGAAAACAGGGGAACTGGGAGGGCTGCTGTGCGACAGGGGGAGAACAGGCCCAGGGAACCCACTCTCCACGAGGCCCTCTCCACCATCATGGGAGCCTACCACCATTCCCAGGAGACGATGGCAACTGTACTGGCCAAGTTTCAGGAGACCCAGCGGCTGCAGGAGGAACAGTATTTGGGGTTCAGGGAGGAACTCAAATCCATCAATTCCACCCTGGGCACCATTGTAGGGGTGCTGAAGGAACTCGTCAACACCAGGAGGGACACTGTGGCACAACAAGGGGCCCCTGACACTAGCCTGGACGATTAACTGCCCACCACCTCCGCCGGCGCTAGCGGACAGGAGGCACCGCCACAGGACCACGACACCAGCACCCCACCCCCTGCAGATGGAGATCCACCCCGCAAGCGGTCCCTGAGATCCAGGACAAAGACAGAGAACAATGCCAAGACCCCCGCCAAGAAATGAAACCACCCTGATTGTCATCCTTCTGTCCCACTTTGTCACCCTGTCCATACTTAAACTGCCCTAGCTCCACTTCCTATGCCCCTTTGGACAATGCACCTGTGAGACTAATAGACTGGACTCTGCCATGGACATTCCTCCACCATCACCCCTGACCATTTTACAACCCCCTCCACTATTTAGCACTTAAATAAACATCCTTAAATCACAAAACAATCTGGAGTCAGTCTCTGCTTTCGAAAATGTGTATTTGCAATAACTGTGGAAAAATGCTATATCCAATGTAATGTCAACATACCTATGTCACACAGCTCTAGTCCATGCGGAAACAAAGCAGAGGTCACACGGTGGGACCCACATCTGTGAAATCGAAAAAGGGAAAGTGACAACTCAGTGTCCATACACTGGGTGAAAATTGACAGACAGATGAGAGGTAGAAGAATTAAATCAGATGTAGCAGGCAGTTTTTGTCTTCTTACCCGTGTCTCACTGGAAGTATTGTTGGATCACCGCGTTCCTGTTGTCTGTGTCCTCTTCTTCTGCTTCCTCGTCTTCACTGTCCACAGGCTCCACAGCTGCCTCAACACCTCCATCTGGACCATCCTCCTGCAGAAAAGGCACCTGTAGTCGCAAAGCCAAGTTGTGAAGCATATAGCAGGCCACGATGATCTGGCACACCTTCTTTGGTGAGTAGAATAGGGTACCACCTGTCATATGGAGGCACCGGAACCTGGCCTTCAGGAGGCCGAAGGTCCTCTCTATAATCCTCCTAGTTCGCCCATGGGCCTCATTGTATCGTTCCTCTGCCCTTGTCCTGGGATTCCTCACTGGGGTCAGTAGCCATGACAGGTTGGGGTAACCAGAGTCACCTGCAAATGTCGAGGGACAACTGTTAGACACACACTAACTCTTAGGGACATCCTCAGACCCAGACATCTAGTCACACTGTATTGGGTCCATGTCCTCACCTAATAGCCACACACAGTGCCTCTGGAGTTGCCCCATCACATAAGGGATGCTGCTATTCCGCAGAATGTAAGCGTCATGCACTGAGCCAGGAAACTTGGCATTTACATGGGAGATGTACTTGTCGGCCAAACACACCATCTGCACATTCATAGAATGGTAACTCTTCCGGTTTCTGTACACCTGTTCTCTCCTGCGTGGGGGGAACAAGGCCACATGTGTGCCATCAATGGACCTATGATGTTGGGGATATGTCCCAGGGCATAGAAGTCACCTTTCACTGTAGGCAAATCCTCCACCTGAGGGAAAACGATGTAGCTGCGCATGTGTTTCAGCAGGGCAGACAACACTCTGGACAACACGTTGGAGAACATAGGCTGGGACATCCCTGATGCAATGGCCACTGTTGTTGGAAAAGACCCACTTGCCAGGAAATGGAGTACTGACAGCACCTGCACTAGAGGGGGGATTCCTGTGGGATGGCGGATAGCTGACATCAGGTCTGGCTCCAACTGGGCACACAGTTCCAGGATTGTGGTACGATCAAGTCTGTAGGTGACAATTACATGTCGCTCCTCTATTGTCGACAGGTCCACCAGCGGTCTGTACACCGGAGAATGCCGCCATCTCCTCAACTGCCCCAGCGGACGTGCTCTATGGATGAGAACACCGATCAGAGGGTCAGCTAACACTGAGGTACGTAAACACAACTTCATAGGAAAATGTTTGAAAATCGACATATGGCTGTATTAGTGTATAAGCAAGGCCTAGATATGTGTGACGCAGTCAAAATTAATGCCATGTGGCCCCCTGAAATGGCGGCTGCCTGACCTGTCCCTGTAATGTGGGACAAGGGGATATGAGGTAACTGCGCTGGCGTTGTGCACCGTCACAGTAGGCAGTCGAAGACTGCGGCGCAATCCTGCATTGGTTAACATTGGACCCTATGGGTCCCAGGAGCCAATGATGATGTACGCCGGTGGTGACGGTACGCACTGCCGTGGACGTCACCGACATTTTCTTTCTGTTCAATCACTTGATACCTGATCTTTGACAGGAGAGGACCTACACTGCAAGTGCTGCTGTGACCTCAGTCTGGAAGAGACAATGGCTGGTGTGTCTGGGGAAAGGGCCCCTGCCTTCAGCACAGAGGAGTTGGAGAAACTAGTGGATGGGGTCCTCCCCCAGTACACGCTACTCTACGGTCCTCCAGACAAACAGGTGAGTACACTGTGAGCATGCTGTATGGGCAATGCCTGTTTGGAGTGGTGTTGATGAAAGATAGGGGGGGAGAATGATGCGTGCATGATACGACGGTGAGTGCATGTGCGTCATAGCAAGGGTAGGGATGCGAGCCAATGACTGTGACGGTGCGGACGGTTATATCTTCTCCTTTTCCCCTGTACTATTCCTGTAGGTCAGCTCCCACCGGAAGAAGGATATTTGGCGTGCCATTGCCAAGGAAGTCCGGACCCTGGGGGTCCACCACAGACGGAGCACCCACTGCCGGAAAAGATGGGAGGACATTCGCCGCTGGAGGAAGAAGACGGCGGATGCCCAGCTGGGGATGGCCTCCTAACGTGGGAGGGGTGCCCATCGCACCATGACCCCCCTGATGTTCCGGATCCTGGTGGTGGCGTATCCGGAGTTGGATGGGTGCTTGAGGGCATCACAGCAGCCACAAGGGGGTGAGTACACTCTCATTCTGCTGATTCAGCGTGCAGTGGAGGTGTCTGGGTGGGGGAGGTGGGCTGTGGGTTCCCCTAGGCCATGGCGAGTTTAGTAGGCAAGGTCCCTTCTTAAGGCAGGCCCTGTGGCACCCCAACCCACCTGTGTTCAGAGCCAACTACACCTAGTCAGGCTCCTGTGACTTCCATGTGTGCAGCAATCGGGCATAGGCCTTGTAACCCATGTCCCTGTGATTAATTAGGGAACTCTAAGTGCACGGCGTAGTGCAGGGGGCTTCTGTGTCTGTAGTGTCCGCCAACGGTAGCGGTATTGGATGCACTCAACATGTCTTTCTTCTGTCTTCCCCTCCCTTTTTGTGGTCTCCTTGTTCTTGTGTGTATTAGCATCATCAGGCGGAGGAGCAGTGCCACCGGAGCAGGAGAGAGCTGCATCCCACATGGTCCTGGAGGGCGACACAACGGAGTCAGAAGCCACCAGTGGGACGGAGGGCGAGGGGAGCTCCACGGCAGGGACAGGAGCTAAGACCTGCAACACAGACTCCTCCTCTGATGGGAGCTCTCTTGCGGTGGCGGGCCCCTCTGTGCCCCCCGCATCAAAAGGTACAGCCGCCACCCCCCCTACCAGCACCGCCCTCCCAGAAGCCCCTCAGCGTGTGCCCCGTGGCCGCTCTCCCAGGAGGGTGGGCATCTCCTTCGCCCCAGGCACCTCAGCCCCTGCCCCAGTCAGCCCTGCTGCCCTCAGTGAGGAGGCCATTGACCTCCTCAGGTCCCTCACTGTTGGGCAGTCTACCATTTAGAATGCCATCCAGGGTGTAGAGAGGCAGTTGCAACAGACAAATGCATACCTGGAGGGCATTCATTCTGGTCAGGCAGCCCAACAGCGAGCTTTTCAGACTCTGGCCTCAACACTGAAGGCAGCCATTGTCCCTGTCTCTAGCCTTCCCCCTCCAACTTCCTCCACCCAGACCTAAACCCCTGTACCTCACCCTATCCCAAGCACACCATCAGACCAGCATGCACACACGTCAACACACAAGGGAAGCTCAGGCAAACATAAGCGCCTCCCACAGGCACTCACGCAAGCATCATACTCATGCAGACATACCAACAGCCACTGCCTCCACTGTGTCCCCCCCCTCCTCGTCTCCCTCCTCCCTCCCAGTCTCGTCTCCACTCACACCTGCATGCACTACATCTTCAGCCACTGCCCCCATCACCAGCACACCCACCACCACACCCACTCACGTGCAGTCACCACCCCAACTACCATTCACACATCCCCTGTGTCCTCTCCCAGTGTGTCTGTGAGCCCACCTCCCAAGGTACACAAACGCAGCCACACACCCACCCAACAGCCATCCACCTCACGACAGCCTCTAGCCCATGCACCTTCACCCAAAGTCAGCAAACGTACACCTCTTACAACCACTACCTCTTCCTCCACTCCCAACCCCCCTCCATCTACCCGTCCCAGTGTGTCCCAAAAACTTTTCCTGTCCAACCTTGACCTCTTCCCCTCACCTCCCCCACCCCATCAGTCTCCTAGGGCCCACCTTTCCAGGTCCCAACCCAGCACCTCAGCCACAACATCTGCGGGATCAGTGGTTCCAGTAGTAACCGGCTTCTGGAGTGCGCCAGGCAGCAGGGCAGCCAGTGTGCCAAGGAGCCAGACCACGGACAGTCCCCCACCTCAAAAGCACAAAAAGTTGGCCAGTGCCCGGCGGGAGAGAGGCAAAACATCTACCACCAAAGCCTCTCCCAGGGGTACAGTTGGGAGTGTGAAGACAGCTGCGCCACCATCCAAGGTGGGGAAGGTCACAGAAAAGCAGGCAAGTCTGCGAAAACCTGCACGGCGGACAAGACCGCCACCAGCACCGCTGAACAGGACACCGCCGCCACAAGCACCACTGAACAGGACACCGCCACCACAAGCACCGCTGCCAAGGACACCGCCGCCACAAGCACCGCTGCCAAGGACACTGCCGCCACCAGCACCGCTGAACAGGACACTGCCGCCACAAGCACCGCTGCCAAGGACACCGCTGCCACAAGCGCCGCTGAACAGGACACCACTGCCACAAGCACCGCTGAACAGGACACCGCCGCCACAAGCACCGCTGAACAGGACACCACCGCCACAAGCACCGCTGGCAAGGACACCGCCGCCACCAGCACCGCTGAACAGGACACTGCCACCACAAGCACCGCTGCCAAGGACACCACCGCCACCAGCACCGCAGGCCAATGAGTGCAAAAGCTTCCAATTCTACTGAGGCCGCCACGAGCAGAATGAATCACTCTGGGCACAAAGCCCCCTCCAGAACCAGTGGAGATTTACATCCACTACCTCTGTCCTTGGCAGGATGAAGCACTCTGGGCACAAAGCCCCCTCCAGAACCAGTGGAGTAAGACATCCACCACCTCTGTCCTTGGCAGGATGAAGCACTCTGGGCACAAAGCCTCCTCCAGAACCAGTGGAGGCTGTTATCCACTTGGGGGACTGTGGCTTTGCACTTCCCAGAATGCAGCAGTGGGCAAACCACCCACTGGAGAGACTTGAGAGACTGTGGCTTTGCACTCCCCAGGATAAAGCAGTGGGCAACCCACCCACTGAAGAGACTTGAGAGACTGTGGCTTTGCACTCCCCAGGATAAATCAGTGGGCAAACCACCCACTGGAGAGACTTGAGAGACGGTGGCTTTGCACTCCCCAGGGTAAAGCAGTGGGCAACCCACCCACTGGAGAGACTTGAGAGACTGTGGCTTTGCACTCCCCAGGATAAAGCAGTGGGCAACCCACCCACTGAAGAGACTTGAGAGACTGTGGCTTTGCACTCCCCAGGATAAAGCAGTGGGCAAACCACCCACTGGAGAGACTTGAGAGACGGTGGCTTTGCACTCCCCAGGGTAAAGCAGTGGGCAACCCACCCACTGGAGAGACTTGAGAATGTGGCTTTGCATTCCCCAGTATGCAGCAGTGGGCAACCCACCCACTGTAAAGACTTGTGAGACTGTGGCTTTGCACTCCCCAGGATAAAGCAGTGGGCAAACCACCCACTGGAGAGACTTGAGAGACGGTGGCTTTGCACTCCCCAGGGTAAAGCAGTGGGCAACCCACCCTCTGGAGAGACTTGAGAGACTGTGGCTTTGCACTCCCCAGTATGCAGCAGTGGGCAACCCACCCACTGTAAAGACTTGTGAGACTGTGGCTTTGCACTCCCCAGTATGCAGCAGTGGGCAACCCACCCACTGTAAAGACTTGTGAGACTGTGGCTTTGCACTCCCCAGGATACAGCAGTGGGCATGGAGCCCCCTCGTGGATCTGGCGTCGTGCACTCATCCGGCTGAGGTGCCCCCCCTTTCCTTTCCCCTGAGGTGCCTGTTGTATTTCTATCTGATGCCCCAGCAGTGTTCTCTCCGTTTTGATCAGGTATTGAGTGTGGGCCTCGCCCAGGCATTTTGGGCCCAGTGGTCCACGGACTATGATGGTTGAATACCTTGGACTTGTATTCTTGGTGTATATATTTGTTTATAGTGTAAATATATATATATATGTATTTTTGATTACAGTATTTGAATAGATTACAAACGTTCAACTCATTTCCTTTTGTCCTTGCATTCTTCCGGGGGGGGGGTTGGGGGTTGTTAATGTAATGTATCAACATGTACTTGTGTGTGTGTTGTAGTGGGTGAGGGCGGGAGTGTTGCGTGTGTGTGTCACTCTTTTTTCCCTCCCCCCTCCCCTGTGTCGTAGGTGCAGTACTCACCATGGTCTTCGCCGCCGTCTTTGTTGTTCCTGGTAGAGGAGCAGGAAGATAAAGGCTGGGAGTATCTGGAGCTCGGGTTCCATGGCATCCTGGTTCCTCGTGGGGTGTGTAGAGGTGAGCGTTTTCCCTTCCAAGTCCTGTTTCTGCCGTGTTTTTGTTCGCGGTGAATCCGCCCCGGAAAAGGTGGCGGATTGGACTGTTGTAATACAGTGGGCGGAACCTTGTCTTCCGTCTGTCTGTTGGCAGTTACCGCCGCAGTGTTTGTTTGTTCCGCCGTGGTGGTCTGAGTGTTAAAGTGGCTGTCTATGTTGGCGGTTTCCGCCACGGTCGTGATTCAATTTTTTTTACCGCCGGCCTGTTGGCGGTTTTACCGCCGCTTTAACACCGACCCCCAGGGTTGTAATGACCCCCATAGTATCCAGTTATTGAGGTCTTAGCTGGAGCACTGCTCCACTGGAGGTCACACACAGAGTATCAATATGTTATAAGGCATACACATGCTTGCCACTGCCAAAGATGCCAGGGGTGGGTAGTCCCTGCTTGTGATGTCAATTGACGCCTAAGGTGCACCAAAGGCAAGCCCATCTATGCCTGTCCCTGACTAGACCGCGCCCAGCGCCAGGAACCCTGGATCTTCCTTCACCCACTGATACTCAGCTGCCGAACTCCGGGCCTTGACCCCCAGGAATTAGGACAACAACTGGGACAACAACTGCTACATCTCCTCCCCTGTACAATGGTCGGACCCTTCACGTGCCGCCACTGCTACTTCGCCTGCAACACCCAGACTGACACCGCACCAGCCCAACCATCCTCCAAGCCCACAAAGCATCTTGAATGCCTACTGATCAACTCTCTCTCACACTGCAAACACGCCACAGAAATCTGGGACACCATATCCACGCTCCTGCTGGACCTGGTGTTCATTACCGAGACTTGGCTCACACCCGCCTCAGCATTCGACATCACCTGTGCAACTCCGAAAGGATACAAACGTATCCACAAGGACCACCACAACAAGCACAGAGGAGGCATCTCCATCATGCACAAGGACAACCTGCCATGTACCGCCTTCGAAGAGGCGGAGACCCACCTCATGGAACTACTAAACTTCAGAATCCAAATGCCAGAACAACCATCAGAGGAACTCTTGCATATAGACCACCTGGACCTCGACCCCCTTACTGCAGAGCCATTGCTGAACTCATTGCCCCTTTAGCCAGCCGACTCAACAGACTACATATACCTAGGAGATTTGAACTTCCATCTGGGTGACCTCACCGACCACAACAGCACCAATCTTCTAGACAACCTTAACAACAATGGATTCAAACAAATAGTTACCAGACCCACTCACCCCATGGGACACACCCTGGACCTCATCTTCTCCACTAAGTGAGAAAATCAAGTTCACCCACACAACGGAGCTTCTTTGGACAACCACTACCTCACATATTTCACTGTAGCCACACGGCCATCTCCAGCCTCATCCTCCTGCAGAAAAGGCTCATGGCGTCTCAAGGCAAGGTTGTGCAACATGCAGCATGCCATGATGATCTGGCAGACCTTCTTGGGTGAGTAGTACAGGGATCCACCAGTTAGATGGAGGCAACGAAACCTGGCCTTCAGGAGGCCAAATGTCCTCTCGATTATCCTTCTTGTCTGCCCATGTGCCTCATTGTAACGTTCCTCTGCCCTTGTCCTGGCATTCCTCACTGCGGTCAGTAGCCATGAGAGGTTGGGGTAACCAGAGTCACCTGCAACTATCGAGGGACTACTGTTCACCACACACTAACCCTTAGGTCCCACACCATACCCATACACCAAAATCCACTGGGTGGGAACCTCACCTATTAGCCGCACCCTGTGCCTCTGGAGTTGAGCCATCACATATGGGATGCTGCTATTCCACAGGATAAAGGCATCATGCACAGACCCAGGATACTTTGCATTGACATGGGAGATGTACTGGACCGCCAGCAACACTATCTGCACATTCATCAAGTGAAAGCTCTTTCTATTTCTGAACACCTGCTCCGTTCTCCGGGGGGGGGGACAAATGCAATATGTGAACCATCAATAGCCCCAATAATGTTGGGGATATGTCCCATTGCATAGAAGTCAGCTTTCACTGTGGCCAAATCCTCCACGTGGGGGAATACGATGTAGCTGCGCATGTGTTTTATCAGGGCAGACAACACTCTAGTCAGCACTCTTGAGAACATTGGCTGTGACATTCCTGCTGCCAAGCCCACTGTCACTTGGAAGGAGCCAGTTGGCAAGAAATGGAGCACAGATAGGACTTGCACAAGAGGGGGGATCCCGGTGGGCTGACGGATAGGAGATATCAGGTCAGGCTCCAATTGGACACACAGCTCTGTGATTGTGGCCCTGTCAAGTCTTTAGGTGAGGATGATGTGCATGTCCTCCATAGCTGCCAAGTCCACCAGGGGTCTGTAGATGGGTAGATGTCTCCATCTCCTATTCATCCGCAGCGGTTGTAATCTAGGCGCAAAATGGTGAACACCTGGTCAGTATTCCACATTTCCAAATAGTACACTGCATTGCATATTGTGACTGTAACAGTATATTGTTGTAAAGGGCCAAATGGTGCATATGTGTACTGTGACGCAGTTAGGTGCCATGCCCTGCCCCCCCACTGAAATGGCGTCTGCCTGTCCTGAATGGAGGGACATGTGGAAGTGAGGTAATTCCGCTGACGTTGTGCGCTGTTGCGGGTGGCGGTCGAGTACCGCCGTGCAACTCCTCATTAGTTAACATTGGGCCCTATGGGTACAGTGGCCAATGGTGATGTACGCCGGCGGTGACGGTACGCACCGCCTCGGACGTGACCGCCATTTTCTATCTGTTCACTCACTTGCTACCTGACCTTCAACAGGAGAGGACCTACACTGCAAGTGCTGCTGTGACCTGTGTCTGGAACCAACCATGGCTTGTGTCACTGGGGAAAAGGCCCCTGCCTTCACTGCTTTGGAGTTGGAGAGACTGGTGGATGGGGTCCTACCCCAGTACCGAATGCTGTATGGGCCTCCAGATCAACAGGTGAGTACACTGTGAGCACGATGCATGGGGCAGGAATGCATGGAGTGCTGTGTGTGAGTGCCTCGTGTAAGGGGGGGTTGGTGGAAGGGTCCTGGGCAGTGTGCTGCATGTATGGTGGGCAATGTCTGTGCATAAGCGGATGTGAGGGCTATGGGGGGACATGAGTGTAACAGCCCGGATGGTCTGACTGATCCCTTTTTATATGTGTATTTTTCTGCAGGTCAGCGTTCATCAGTAAAAGGGTATATGGCGTGACATCGGCAAGGACGTGCAGACCCTGGGGGTCTATGGCAGGCGGAGCACCCACTATCGCAAACGGTGGGAGGACCTTAGACGCTGGGCAAGGAAGACGGCAGAGGCCCAGCTGGGGATGGCCTCCCAACGAGGAAGGGGTGCCCGTCGAACCCTGACTCGCCTGATGGCCTGCATACTGGTAGTGGCCCATCCAGAGCTGGATGGGCGCTTGAGGGCATCACAGAAGCCACAAGGGGGTGAGTACAGTTTCACAATATACTACTTGCATGTGGTGGGGTGGTCTCCAGGTGGTGGATGTGGGCCTGTATGTGCCCCTATGCCAGACCGGACATTGCAAGGTAGGTCCCATGTTGGGCAGGGTATGATGTGAACCACCTCCAACCAAGCTAGTAGGCATCCACTACTGGGCAGGGTTCTGTGGGTCTCAGGTATGCTGCTATTGGCGTTAGGTATTCCTGTCCATGGCCTGGTGACTAGCATTGTGACTGTTAGTGCATTGCCTAATGCGTAGGGCTGCTCCCTGTGTGTGAGTGTGTTGTCTACGCCAACGGTGGTGTTTGTGCTGCCATTGACCAACTGTTTCCTTTGTCTCTCCCCACCCTTTTTGTTTTGTCACCCTGTCATTCTGTGCATTAACATCATCTGGCGGAGGAGTAGAGGCACCGGCGATGGAGGGGAGCTGCATCCCACATGGCCCAGGAGGTCGAATCCACCGATGGTGAGGGCACCAGTGGGAAAGAGGGTGAGGGGAGCACCACGGCGGACACAGGAGGGAACAGTTTGGACAGTGATACCGCCTCTGATGGAAGCTCCCTGGTGGTGGTGGACACTTCTGTGGCCACCCTAACTACAGATACAGCCGCCACCCCCGTAACAGCACCGCCCTCCCAGCAGCCCCTCAGCGTGTTTCCCGTGCCCACTCACCCAGGAGTGCCTTGTGAATGCCATCCAGGGGCTGGCAGCCCATTTGCAACAAACAAATGCATTCCTGGAGGGCTTCACTCTGGCATGGTGGCTCAACAGAGATCAATCCAGGCGGGAGAAGATCCCTAGAACCAGCCAGCAGCACAGAAAGTGTGCCTGCACCAGATTCATCAAGGAAGAGCAAGGAGGCACTGCCAACTGCAAAAGGGAAGGGCAAGGAGGCACCACCAGCTGCGAAAGGGAAGGGCAAGGAGGCACCACCACCAGTGATAGGGAAGGGCAGGGAAGCACCACCAGCTGCGAAAGGGAAGGGCAAGGAGGCACCACCAGCTGCAAAAGGGAAGGGCAAGAAGGCACCACCAGCTGCGAAAGGGAAGGGCAAGGGGCCTGCACCTGCAGGCAGGAAGGACAGGAGACCTGGTGCTGGGACTCATTCGGAGCCCCCACCACCAACCATGGCGGTTCAGCAATCCAAAGCTGCAGGGGAAGGGCTGGAGCCTCCCCCCACCAGTGTCAGCACCGCCACCAGCACCACTGCCAGCAGCAGCAGCCCCAGTGGGCAGCCATCCAAGGCTGCAGGGGATGGGCTGGAGCCTCCCTCCACCACTGCCAGCACCGCCACCAGCACCACTGCCAGCAGCTGCAGCCCCAGTGGGCGGGCCATTCAAGGCTGCAGGGGAAGGGCTAGAGGAAGGGCTGGAGCCTCCCCCCACTACTGCCAACACCGCCAGCAGGCAGTGTGTAGTCCTGCCTCCATGGGCTGTAGTGCATCCTGGCTCTGCAAATCCTGTAGGTGTGACACCCAAGTGAAAGACTGTGCCCCTGCACTGCCCAAGTTCTGCATCACAGGGCACAAGGCCCCCTCCAGAACCCGTGGAAGAAGCCATCCAGTCATCCCATCCTTCCCAGGATGAAGCACACTCAGCACAAGGCCGCCCCAGAACCAGTGGGCAAACCACCCACTTGAGAGACTGTGGCTTTGCACTCCCCAGGACCAAGCAGTGGGCAAACCACCCACTTGAGAGACTGAGGCTTTGCACTCCCCAGGACCAAGCAGTAAGCAGACCACCCACTTGAGAGACTGTGGCTTTGCACTCCCCAGGACCAAGCAGTGGGCAGACTACCCACTTGAGAGACCGTGGTCTTGCACTCCCCAGGACCAAGCAGTGGGCAGACCACCCACTTGAGAGACTGTGGCTTTGCACTTCCCAGGACATCGCACAGGGCATGTAGCCCCCTCCAGGACCAGTGGCGTTGTGCCATCTTCCGGCTGAGGTGCCCCCCCATTCCCCGTCCCCCTGAGGTGCTTGTGTATTTTCAACCTGATGCCCCTGCAGTGATCTCTCCGTGTTGTTGCAGGAGTGAGGTTGGCCATGGCCTATGTGATGTGGCCCTGCGGCCCAGGGACATTGAGGACTGGGCAGTGTCCCACCATTTGTAAATATGTATATATGTTTGTATTTTGATGCACTTCTTCATGTTATTTTACCGTATTAAACTCACTTTCTTAAATTCCTTTTGTCCTTGCATTATTCCTGAGGGGTACGGGATGTATATGTAATTTTACTACATCTGGTTGTGTGTATGGTGTTGGGGTTGGGGGTGTTGCATGTTGCGTGTGTGTCACTCTCTTCCCCCCCTCTTGTGTGCTAGGCGGCAGTACTCACCGTGGTCATCTTCACCGGCGTTGGTGTTCCTAGTACAGGAGAAGGTAGACGAGCATGGGAAAAGTGTGCAACTTGGGCTCCATGGCGTCGTGGTTTTTCCCTGATTCTCCAGAGGTGAGTCCTTTGACTTCTGTATTCTGTTTCCGCCATGCTTTTGATGTCGTTGGCACCGCCCCGGAAAAGGTGACAGACAGGTGTGTCATATTACTGTGGGCGGAACATTGTCTTCCGCCTGACTGTTGGCTGTTACCGCAGTGGTGCTTGTTGATACCGCAATGGCGGTTGGTGTGTTAAAGTGGCTGTCTGTCTGGGCGGTCTCCGCTGTGGTCAAAATTAAATTTTTGTTACCGTCAGCCTGTTGGCGGTATTACCGCCCCTTTATCACCGACTGCCAGGGTTGTACTGAGGGCCGATATCTTCAACTTTGTTCAGAAGGAACTCAGCAGCTTCCTCACTCACATCTGCAACACCTCCATCAAGACTGGCACCATTCCAGGGGCATGGAATAAAGCAGAGGTCAAACCACTCGTGAGGAAACCTTCAGCCAACCCCAGGAAGCTAAAATATTACCGCCCCATCTCTCTGCTCCCCTTCCCAGCCAAGGTCCTGTAAAAAGCCTGCAACTAGCAACTCTCCGAACACCTTGAAAGACACAACCTGCTAGACTCCTCCCAATGTGGTTTCTGCTCCAACCACAGCATAGAGACCGCCCTCATTGTTGCAACAGACAACATCAGCACCCTCCTGGACCATGGAGAGAAAGCGGCCCTGATCCTCTTAGAACTCTCCGCTGTGTTCGATACCATCTCCCACATCACCCTCACCTCCAGACTCCACCACATAGGGATCCGAAGCAACGCCCTCAAATGGATCCATGTCTTCATCACAGGCTGCACCCACAGGGTCTGCCTTCCACCCTTCACATCAGAACCGACAAACATAATGTGCGGCCTCCCACAGGAATCCTTCCTCAGCCCCACTATCTTCAATGTCTACATGATGCCGTTAGCCAAACTCATCCGTTCCCATGGACTCAACATTATCTCCTATATTGACTACACACAACTAATACTCTCCCTTTCCGAAGACCACACTACCCCCAGAGAACTTCAGCACTGCCATGACACACTTCACTGAATGGATGAGATCCAACTTCCTGAAGCTGAACACTGACAAACAGAGGTGATCATCTTTGGATGCAACCCCTCCCCCTGGGATGGCTCCTGGTGGCCATCCAGGCTCAACCTCCAACCACTACGGACCACGCAGGCAACCTTGGCATCATCATTGGCAGAAAACTTACCTTCAGACAGCAGATAAACACAGTGGCCTCCTCCTGCTTCCATAATCTCCACTTGCTACGTAAGATTTTCAAATGGATCCCCATCAAAACCAGAGAGATGGTCATCTAGGCCATCATCACCAACAGACTAGACTATGGAAAAACCCTATGTCGAACAACCTCCTAGCTCCTTCACAGCCTCCAGACCATTTAGAACACAGCTGCAAGACTTGTCCCAGACCTCCCCAGAAGGGCCTACATCAACCTTTGCCTCAGAGAACTACACTGGCTATTGGTGCACAAGGGGTGCAAATTCAAGATCCTCACCGTTGCATACAAAGCCCTCCACAACATCGGGCCCAAGTTTATTAACCACAGACTCTCCTTCCACAAGCCTACCAGGGTGCTTCACTCTATAGCCCGCACCTTTGCACACGCCCTGAGAATTTGATGCTGCTGCAGCAGAAGTCTCCCCTTCTCCAACCTCGCCGCTAAGTCCTGAAATGACCCTCTGTAGGAAGCTGGCTCTGTATTTACTATATCAAAATGAGATATAGTATGCACAGATTCCAGGGGTTCCCCAGTGGCTTAACAGACACTAAAGTAGATAATACTAATGCTCTCTTTTGTGGTAGTGTGGCCAAAAAGTTAGGCTTATCAGAGGGTAGTGCAAAGCATTTGTTGTACACACAGACAATAGAAGAAGCACACACTCAATGATGTAACTCCAGACCAATGGTTTTTATATAGCAAAAATATATTTTGTTAATTTATTTCTAGAATGACAAGATTCACATTCCAGGTAAGTACATCAATAAATATGTATTTCACATATGAATCAATATTACTTTGATTGGAATCAGTAAGTTATACAGTTTCTGAATAAATGGCAATAATCTGTTTCAAAAGTTGACATTGCAATTTTCAAAACAGTTCCTGGGAGAAGAAAAGTTAGTACGTTTTTGCAGGTAAGTACAACACTTACAGTTCCCATCTCTGGGGGTTTAGGATGTCCACAGGTTGGGGTTCAAGTTAACGCCAAACACCCACCACCAGCAAACGGGGCCAGCCAGGTGCAGAGGTCAAAGTTGAGGTAAATTTAAGATGGGCTCCTATGGAGACTGGGTGCACCCGGTTTCAGATCTGCTAGCAGGTAAGTACCCGTGTCTTCGAAGGGCACACCTGTGGTGTTTAGAGGAGAACCGGGAGGGCCACAACTAAGCACCAAACTTACACCCTCAGTGGCGCAGGGACGGCCAGGTGCAGGGTGCGCAGGATGTAAGCAATTGGTCTAATAGTAGGAAAAAATATCAAAACTTGATTTGCACAAAATGAGACTATCAATCAATCATCGGCAAAGTAAATTGATTACAATATTGATTAATTCATTTATTCACAAAAAGGACAAAAATCATTGGTCTAAAATCACCATTAACACGTATGGACAAGACTTTACAAACACATACTGCCGTAAGCTGTATACCAAAACAGTTCCTCATTGTTCTCCTTATTTGAAAGCGATATGGTTATGTCCATAGATTATATAATAGATCCACATCTAGGAGATGGTCGTATATCATAACACATCTCTATTGTATATACTTTTCCATCCTTATTTATTAAGAGATGTGTTCCACATTCCTTACAACCTCTCTTAGTATCAAAAAAGTCAACGCGTTTCGGCCCCTTCACTTTTCGGCCTCCTCAGGACTATTAAATGTAAACAATAAAAATTAATAATTTAATAGTTCTGAAACACAACACTCTTAAAATCCTTCACCGTGCGCAGTACTTATTAAACAAGATTCCCCATTGTGTGATGTCGAAACCACCAAGCTACATTATTATCATTGTGGTTCTGAGAAATGGGGCAGTAAGGGTGAGAGGTGCCGCTCTTCTAGACAGTAGACATGTGGTTTAAACAGAATAGATAAGTGAGAGTAAAGTCCGGTGCAGAATGGCCCGGTGCCTTACTGCCCGGTAGGCACCAAAACGGGTACTAGGAGTACCCTAGAGCAAAAATGGGAAAACATTGGCCACAGCACACAGAGAGTAATGTCCAACAGTAAGGCAGAAAAAGATATTCCTGGTGTGGTTCCGAGAGTTGAGGGAAGTATAAAGTTGAAACGAGTCTCAAATCCTGTTTGCAGATGGTGTCTTTATTCGTAGGTGCTTAGAAAGCGTTAAGTCATCATGGAGATACAGCCAACACGTGTTTCGTCACACAAGTGACTTTATCAAGGCTGAGTAAATGGTAAAGAACTGAAATAGGTATGGCTGCGCCAGGCAGCTGCAGGTGCGTGTGTAAAAGGCTTGCATGAAATCGAAGATATGAGAAGGCCCTGATAAGCCTATAAAATGACCGAGTAGTAGCGTAGTGGTGAGCTGACCGGTAAACGCGAGATCGAGTAAAAAAATTATATCATTGTGGTTCTCATGCTCTATTTACATAGGTGTAGTTACAAAGGCCCATTGTATGATGAATTATCTCTTGTGTCTGTAAAATAGAGTTCAAAGTGGCTATACGTAATTCTTTCATGCTCAAGATCTCTTATCTGACCTTTTATTGTAGGCTCAACAAACATCTGCCTCCTGTACTTATACTCTCTAGATGGAATCGAAAACTATGTATTAAAAACCAAAAACAAACATTAGATACCTCAAAGTTATACCATTGTAAAGCACTTGCTCTTAAAAATTAGGGAACTTACTTACCAGCTGCTATTCCTTGCTCCATAAATCATTAAGGGAGCTGTTTTAGCTACCGTTCGCGGCTACCGAGTTTGGCCATATTCATACCAAGTCATACTGAAGCGGAGGCCATTACACAGAGAAAGTTATAGCGGTCGCACCATCTCAACACTTGTTTTTATATTATTATTACAGGACTTATGTCAGTATAATCGAACGGCAAAGATCAATAACCTTTCTTGCTTATATTCACAATTTGTACCAAAGCGATTAAGAGGCGCTAGCTTTTGTACTTATCTCGCTTCTTTAATGACTGCTTTATCACATTTCCTGGCCTTTAGACCTAAAATTACAGCCGCCATATTGAAGAAGCAAGGTTAACCATTATATCAAGGACATAGGTGGTCTTACTGAAACGGCGGGCATTATGCAGGAAAAGTTATAGCAAGAGGTTGGGGGAAAGCAACATGCGTGACATGGTGATGGAGAACCAATGGAGAGAAGCACACAGTCGAGCTCAAGAGGGAAGGGGTGAGGAGAAGCAGTCAGACAACCGAGAACAATAAGGAGCACAGGGGGAGATGTACATGAGGGAGGTGACTTGAAAACGCACACACTCTAATAGAGTGCTTCACACAAGTGAAAAAAGTAGTTCTTGAAAAACAAACAGTGGGAGCAAGTATGACAGCCAATCTAAGGGACTGTAATTAGACAATGCACCATTGGAGGGTCAAACAGAAGACAGCCAAGCTAGGACACCATTAAGAAGATGGCAAATGAGAGTGACAAGGAAATTCATCTAAGGTAGGCAATGGGTGGACTCCAAGACCCACTGTGCCCCTGTGTTATTGGTAAGCCACAATATGCCTTGGAACAGACAACACACGCTGTCTCATAGGTTCAACGTAATAACACAGCAGATGAGCTAATTTTACCTGACGGGACTTGTAGAGATTTGTGTGTGCACCTAGTAGATAAGTCATAGTTACAATTTTTACATTTGCAGGCGGTCATTGTAAATAATACATTGTCAATACAGCAGATAGTTTGGGAGAAACTGCTCAACCCCTTTGTAATTCTATATATTTTAAGCAAGTTATTGACTCTTAAAGGTTGTGGAGAATAAATCAGAGTGTAGAACTTTTTCTAATGTGCAACTTTGAATGATAAATCACTAGTGCAAATTAATAATTTTAATGATGCATATAGTCGTAACCGATGAACTAATGGTGTTGCACTTGAAACAAAATCATTATTTTGTTTAGAAGTTTTATTAATAATGTAACATAAGCTAAGCCACATTTTTGACACTTTTGTGCAAGACACCATTATTTTAAAATGGATACAGTTTCTGGTGTTAAAGTCGACTTGCTCCTGTCATTCCCCCCCCCCCCCCCAGTTAGTAATCTGCTGCATGTCATCCCGCCCCACAGTTTCCATAGAGTACAGAGTGCTATGGGGTGGGAGGCAAACTGTATTAGAAAGCTTGTATTGTGAATTAAACTTTCCATTGTGTATCTGATGTGTCATTTTAAAGGATTTTTTGTTAGAAGTTTGGATAAAAGTGTGCAAAAGAATATCATTCTATGAGTTATTGTTTGAAAAATATTATGTTGTACATCTCCGGAGTGCAGTTGTTGAGGAGGCAAGCAGCAGATTTTTCTTACCTTACTAAATGGGTTCCTGTTAAGAAATTTTAATAGTTGCTTGTTTGTTTTTGATTTGCCAGCTAGACCTAACCATGATCCGACCATGCAGAAATTGCAGTTTTATTAATTGTTATCTTAAATTGTCCATAAAAAACCCTGGTTTTGAAGGTTCCGGGGCAACAGCCTGTTTTTCTCCCTAGACTCTGTTGAGATTTTTCTTTTCTTTCTTGGGATGCTGTCACTACTCTTTATGAGTTTGACACTTAACATCTAGGATTATAATTCTGTATCTGAGCCTTCCTGTCAAATTTATGCATTCCTCTGTATTATTTGTTTCAAAATTCTGAATTAAACCCTTCTAATTCTATTTGTGAATAAGAAATACGTTTTTAAATGGTCCCAATTTCCATTCTGACTTTTACTTTGTGAAATTAATGTTTTATTGATAGGAAGGATAGTCTCTTACCGCTAGATTAATGAGAGATCCCAGAGCCAAATTGCCTAAGGTAAAAATTGAGGTGCATAAAAAATGTGGGTTTGAACGATTATTCGGGTTCAGCCCTGACAAACGTTTGAAGCAGAGCATGGCTAGCATAAGATCACCTCCTCCTTAAGGGTTCTCCAAAGGGGTTTTGTAGATTTTTTAGCTTTTAATGCCCAGATTGAAGAACAAAAGAGTTTTGGAAATATGACAACTTTTCGGTGTTGGATCTTCCTGAGAAGTGACTATCTGTACTGGCTCTGCGTTCTGAGCGAATTTGGAGTGTTATATGAATAGGGAGAAATTGAGCTTGGGAATGTGTTATGAAAAATGAGTTTGTAATGATGGATCACTGTTTCTGTGCTGAGTTGCTTGGATAAGTGATGGTCGTGGGTTCAGTTGATGGATTGATTAGTGTTGATGTATTTATTATTCATTTTTGTAATCCCATTTGATGATCATTTTGTTGGTTATAGGATTTGTGGAAAATCAAAGATGGTGAGATTTTGATTATTTGTCTGTAATGTGGTGTGTAGAGTGCTGGGCCACACATATATCTATAGGGACTCTGTATTAAATTTGTTTTCAGGTCTGGAGGCTTAATCTGTGTTATTGTGCTTACCCTGAGTGTACGGGGTGGAGTACATTGAATCGGAAGTAGATTTCTACTGGTCAGAATTTGCCAAGCAAGAACATTTAAAGGTTATTGTGTTGTTCATTCTTGTCACTGATTCTGATTTCTCATATTTTTCATATTTGAGTTTCTGTGGTTTGTGATTGAGGTGTTCTACTTAATATGCTAACTTTATTTCTTCTCTAAATTAAACAGACAAAGGGTTTATTGATTTAAGTGGTTCAATGTGTGTCCATAATTGTTTTCCTGTTCACGAAGAAGTCACACTGATTGGTTGCTCAGCCAGGGAGCTGCAATGGGATTGCTGAGACGTCACCATAAAGCTATGCTCTGATTGATTGGTTGTGCTGTCATAGGTTGATCTTTGACAGAGTCGCAGTGGTATTGATTGTTGTTTGCTAGATTTGTTTACAGTGTTTTATTGTTATTTTGAAGTTGTTTTGAGTTCAGTTATGTATAAAATATGGGTGGTATATTCACAAAACCCAATCCTAAGGACTATGGGGGTCATTCTAACCCTGGCGGTCGTCGACCGCCAGGGCTAAAATGACGGGGGCACCGCCAACAGGCTGGCGGTGCCCCGCAGGGCATTCTGACCGCGGCGGTTCTGCCACGGTCAGAAGTGGAAAACCGGCGGTCTCCCGCCGGTTTTCCGCTGCCCTTCTGAATCCTCCATGGCGGCGCAGCTCGCTGCGCCGCCATGGGGATTCAGACACCCCATACCGCCATCCTGTTCCTGGCGGTTCACCCGCCAGGAACAGGATGGCGGTATGGGGTGTCGTGGGGCCCCCGTAAGAGGGCCCCACAATGAATTTCACTGTCTGCATTGCAGACAGTGAAATTCGCGACGGGTGCCACTGCACCCGTCGCACCTTCCCACTCCGCCGGCTCCATTCGGAGCCAGCGTCCTCGTGGGAAGGTTGTTTTACACTGGGCTGGCGGGCGGCCTTTTGGCGGTCGCCCGCCAGCCCAGTGTAAAACCGAGAATACCCGCAGAGGTCTAATGACCGCGGTGCGGTATTCTGGAGGGGGGAACTCTGGCGGGCGGCCTCCGCCGCCCGCCAGGGTGAGAATCACCCCCAATATGCCTAGAAATGGTCAGAAATTGCTAAGTGAAGGAATGGCAGCATATGAAATGATGGTAGATGTTGGGTATAACACACTGGATCTCTGAATGGAATAATTATGCAACAATCTGCTCTTGGTCACAGGGGGCGAAGGTCTGAAACGGACCACACCTCCCAGGCACGCTGGCGGGAGGAGGCCACCTATGATGCTCTGCAGCGCCCGTAGGCACATAAACTTGACACGTGCTTTCTGCTGCATGCAACACTCTGCTCTTGGCCACAGGGGATGAAGGGCTGAAATGGACCACACCTCCCAGGCACACCGGCGGGAGGAGGCCGCCTACAACGCTCTGCAGTGCCCGAAGGCGCATAAACTTGACACGCACCTTCCGCTGCATGCAACACTCTGCTCTTGACCATAGGGGATGAAAGGCTAAAACAGACCACACCTCCCAGGCACACCGGTGGGAGGAGGCCACCTACGACGCTCTGCAGCGCCCGAAGGCGCATAAACTTGACACGCACTTTCTGCTGCACGCAACACTCTTCTCTTGGCCACAGGGGGCGAAGGGCTGAAATGGACCACACCTCCCAGGCACACCTTCGGGAGGAAGCCACCTACGACGCTCTGCAGCGCCCAAAGGCACATAAACTTGACATGCGCCTTCTGCTGTGCGCAACACTCAGCTTTTGGCCACAGGGGTTGAAAGGCTGAAACGGACCACACCTCCCAGGCACACTGGTGGGAGGAGGCCACCCTACGATGCTCTGCAGCGCCCGAAGGCGCATAAACTTGACACGCGATTTCTGCTGCACGCAACACTCTGCTCTTGGCCATAGGGGCCGAAGGGCTGAAACGGACCACACCTCCCAGGCACACCGGCGGGAGGAGGCCACCTACGATGTTCTGCAGCGCCTGAAGGCGCATAAACTTGACACCCGCCTTCCGCTGCGCGCAACACTCTGCTCTTGGCCACAGGGGGTGAAAGGCTGAAACGGACACACCTCCCAGGCATGCCGGTGGGAGGAGGCCACCTACAACGCTCTGGTGCGTCCAAAGCCACATAAACTTGACACACGCCTTCTGCTGCGCTCAACACTCTGCTGTTGACCACAGGGGGCGAAGGGCTGAAACGGACCACACCTCGCAGGCACACCAGCGGGAGGAGGCCACCTACGGCGCTCTGCAGCGCCCAAAGGCGCATAAACTTGACACGCGCTTTCCGCTGTGCGGAACGCACCTGGGCGCACGCCCAGGCCAAGAGCGGGCCTGTCTGTGGCCGAACGAGGCTGGGCTGGACCTACTTTTTTGGCCTTAGGATTGATTAATATTTGATTAGGCTGTTTATAAAACGGTTTATGACCATAGGTTTGCCAGGCAAGTATAGGAGCCATTTAGATGTTCCATTATTATTTCCCTATTGAATGCCCACCCCTTTGCACCTGCAAACTGATTTATTGAAGTGTGTGTTAATATATAGTTCAAAACTTTGGGCAAACGGAAAACTATAGCTCAGAAGGTAGATACTGAACCATGCTGTTCAACAATCGATTCCTTTTTGGTATGGGCGGTAAGAGTTATTTCCAAGGAAATTGATCTTACCGAAAGGCATCTATCCCTGGGGGCATTTGGACCTAGTGAAGGTACAGAGGGACCCCCCAGACCAATAGACCTAGTAACTGATACTAATCACACTCTAGAATTGGAGGACATAAGGAATGGTGTTGACCACACAGGGTGTATGGACACAGTTACTATTAACCCTATATCAGTTAATCACTCACCCACCGTTAAAAGAAGGAAATCATGCAGAAAGGGGGCCGATAGCGAACTGGGCCCTATAATGCCAGCTAATCCTGAAATCATTTATTGGAATAACCTTATATCTGCCTTTAATGATCTGCTTAAACCACTTAAAGACAAATTGGATAAAATCGAAGGGGATGTGGTGAAAATAATGGCTATGTGTCAGAAACTTTCTATGCCCTTGGTAGCTCCTATTCCCCAATCAACTGTTGCACAGAATGTTGCAAAACAGCCAGGTCCCATAGTTATACCACAGAGCATAGAGCCTATAGATGAAATTGGTTTAGCTCGGAGCCCTAGGTGGAGGCATAATACCATAGATGAGCGAAGGGTGGCCTATGGCGAAGGCCAACCTAGTGGACAGTGTACAGTTATTACAAGGAAGCCACATGGCTTGCCACCGGATGGCTCAAGACCCATTACAAATTCTAAAGCATCTAGTATACCACAGCCAGGCAACATTTTGACCCTAACGTTCACTGCACCAGCCCCATTGCAAGTGATGGAGGATCCTCCAACTATTAATCTACCACCAGAGTGCTGCCCCTATGTAAATATCACAGCCAATGTTCCCCCTTTACAGCCAGGTTGGAGTGAATCCCAAGGGACTCTGAAGAACAAAGTATTGCATTGGCTTGTCCAAAACAATTTATTTACAATAGATAATGCCCACCAGATCATCCTAACTCAAAGAGTAAACTGGGTGGGTCCTTTAGAGAAAGAATGTGGGGGAGATTGTATAATTATTAACTTTATGAGCCATAGACTTGTGAGGGACATTTTATCTAGGGCTACCTTCCACCCACACCATGCTAATACTCCATCATTGCTCCCATTGGGTGCATTCTATCGACATTTGCAACCTGCACAATCAGGGCACTCCCCGGTACATCACTATTCTGAGCCAATTTAAATGTTTTACCATAGCCACCCTGTCCCATTAAGCAATAGATATCAGGCCTTGAGTACACTCTCAGATAACGTTTGACAAAAGTATAGGGGACATGTGGATAGTTAAAAGATGGGGCCCAATATGGTGGGGCCCACTGAAAAGATAAAGTTTACTAGCCATAGTAATGTCCCCACAGACACCCAGGGAACAGAAGGGTCGGACCCTGGGGCCTGTACTATTAATCCCCATAGGGAATTAATCAGAATTTTTTTAAGTACCAATACCCAAATAGAAGCAAGGAATAGTGATAATGAGTTTAGGAATGGAGATAATGAGTTTATTAGAAATATTAAAGAGCACCATAACTTTGCTACATGGAATGTCCAAGGTCTGTGTAGTAAGATTGAGACAGGGGAGTGGGGTAATATCATCAACAAACTTGACCTGATATGTATTCAAGAAACATGGGGGGTCATTCCAAGCTTGGCGGGCGGCGGGAGCCGCCCGCCAAGCGGGAACCGCCAGAAGACCGTACCGCGGTCAAAAGACCGTACCGCGGTCAAAAGACCGCGGCGGTCATTCTGGGTTTCCCACTGGGCTGGCGGGCGACCGCCAAAAGGCCGCCCGCCAGCCCAGTGGGAAACACCCTTCTACGATGAAGCCAGCTCCGAATGGAACCGGCGGAGTGGAAGGGGTGCGACGGGTGCAGTAGCACCCGTCGCGAATTTCAGTGTCTGCTAAGCAGACACTGAAATTCAAAGTGGGGCCCTCTTACGGGGGCCCCTGCAGTGCCCATGCCGTAGGCATGGGCACTGCAGGGGCCCTCAGGGGCCCCACGACACCCCATACCGCCATCCTGTTCCTGGCGGCCGAAACCGCCAGGAACAGGATGGCGGTATGGGGGATTCCCATGGGCAGTGGAAAGTCGTCGGTACACCGCCGACTTTCCGTTTCTGGCCGCGGCTCTACCGCCGCGGTCAGAATGCCCAAAGGAGCACCGCCAGCCTGTTGGCGGTGCTCCCGCGGACCCCGACCCTGGCGGTTTTTACCGCCAGTGTCGGAATCACCCCCATGGTGTGTTTCCCTGGTCCAAATGCAAGGGTTTACCTCACACTTCCTACCAGCTACTCGTTCCCAATCTGGGATGGCTAAGGGTGGGCCTCAAGTGCTTATTTCAAATAAACTCCCAATAGTGGTTAAAAAGACCTCCTGGGAGACCCCAAATTTTCAACTGTTGTGTCTGACGTATACGAGTATGATCGATGTGGTATTAATTAACTATTATAATAATGTTCCGATTCTACCCGCTGCAGAGTAGCCCATGCACTAGATCAGAACCTACACAAATTTCTACGCTCTATTCAGTCTAATTTTTTGGTTCTGTGGGTTGGTGACTTTAACATCCAATCATGTCCCCTAATATCTCGAACATGTGGGCTAACAAGTCATGAGGGGGTAGAGTATGACCATTTTTATCATAACGATTATGGAGAGGCGCGCAATATGATTTTGTCAAAATATGATTTGATGTTAATGGGATGTAAACGAGGTGTTAATAGGGAGGTAATACCATCATTTAGAGACACTAGCTCGTCATCTGTAATCGATCATATTGTAATGTCATCATTTGCTAATAACGTATGCGATACCCCCTACATTGCCCAGTCATTACTGAGCGATCATGATCCGATTAGTCACCCAACAATATTTTGGGGCCCAAAGGAAGAGTTCCATATTACTGTGAACCAGGTAGAGGTACATAGAACAAATGGGGTGAGACTGAAATGGAAAGACGTGGCTCCAGCAGATCTTTTACAGAATATTGTATGAGGATGTTTGTCTGAAATTAATTACTGCTTACAAAAGAAAATAGAACACTCACAGTTGCTCAATAGTTCTGGTAAAGTCATATCACATACTGGGGCCCTGCTGACATGTTACCTCCAATTTAAGCAGACTAAGAAGAATAAAGGGTGGTTTGACCATGCATGCACCAAAGCTAGGTGAGATCTTAAACTAGCCCTTCATATATCTCCCAGAGACCCAGTAGAAATTAGGTCACTACGGGTAAAATACAGGGAATCCCTGGAGTGAAGAAAGAAAGAGTTGAGGGAAGAGGCATGGACAAATCTGGCATTGGCGAGGGATACAAATAATACTAAATTGTTCTGGGAAATAGTAAATGCCACTTTTTTTACCAAATGGGTGCCTCATGATCTGGGTTCTGGTGTATCCTGTGCAGCATGGGTGGACCACTACTCAGAGGTCTTTAAGAAAAGGAGTGGGACAGTAGACATACCTAGGCAACTGGAGTTGGGGTATCCCAACCATTTACATATTACCATAGATGAGGTTTTATCAGCTAACTCAGTTAGTGCCGGGGATAAGGCCCCAGGCCCAGATGGGGTACCGGTGGATGTTTTTAATATCAAAGTGATTTTTGGGTACCTATTCTGACAAGGCTGTTTAATATAGCCATGACCGGGGAAATCCCGATGTCCTGGACTACGTCCATCATTATACCTATATACAAGAAAGGTGACAAAGCTAACCCAAAACTATCGCCCAATATCATTGCTGGATTCAACCATGAACATTTTAGCAGGGTGATCTTGGCACGACTCAATGACTGGGAATTGAATAATAATATTCTTTCACCTGCCCAGTTTAGCTTTAGGACAGAACTGGGCACTAAATAGCAATGTCTTAACTTAGATCTGATCAAAGGGAAGTACACAAAGGCCAAAAAAGGGTCCCTTTACCTTTGCTTTGCAGATCTTAGTAATGCCTTCAATTTAGTTGAGCATACCCTTCTTTGGACCACACTACTGGATATGGGCGCCCCAAGATACATCATTGATTTCATTGCCCACCTTTATGCAGATTTAACATGTAAAGTCCGCTTTGGCCAATTAGGAGAGTGCACTCCCCCTTTTAATATTGGTAGAGGTATTCGCCAAGGCTGTGTACTGGGCCTGTTATTGTTTTCTTTATATGTTAATGGGGTGGATAATTTCCTGCAGGAAATCCAGGCGGACCCCCCCATGTGGTAGGGTGTCCCGTACCTGCATTACTCTGTGCTGATGATGTTGTCCTGATTT
The DNA here is from genome assembly GCF_031143425.1 of Pleurodeles waltl. NCBI lineage: Eukaryota > Metazoa > Chordata > Amphibia > Caudata > Salamandridae > Pleurodeles > Pleurodeles waltl. The sequence continues at coordinate 542,917,606 of NC_090440.1, read as the reverse complement.
CTAGGACCCCTGTGTGGCTTCAAAAACAATGGATGGTCTAGAACAGTTCATGACCTCAAAGGATATGGTGATTAACAAATCTAAAACTTTTACTATTACCTGTGGCCAAAGGATAAAGAAATACAAGAGTTTTTATATCGATAATACGGAGATTATTACTGTAAAGTCTTTTAGTTACTTGGGTGTACTGTTTTTGAGCAATGGGCAATGAAAACAACATATTTATTCGGGAAAGGATAAGTTAAGAATGAACTCTCGTGCCATTTTTAGATTCGCCAGCAATTAGGGAGTCTCCCCATTCCTACTATGATAAACATCTATAGGGCTAGAGCATTATCTACAGTAGTGTATGGATCTGGCGTATGGGGTACACAAAAAGCACCCTTTTACAATTAGAGGAAAATTGTTTTCTAAAACGTTTGTTATGTTTACCTACTTCAGCATCTAATTGGATTGTACATCAAGAAGTGGGCCTCGAAATTCTTGGAGGATGCACTGTGGGTGAGCCCTTTGCTCCTTTGGCGCAGTATTTGGTCAAAGGAGGAAACTGTTTTCACAAATAAATTTATTCTAGATTGTTTAAAATTGGATAATGCTATGCGCATTCCATGGCTCGCCTTTATTGATTCCTCTTTCAAATCTGTATTCAATATAAACATAAAACCAGATCCAGAGAAGGTTTTTCCATTATCAAAGAAATGTATGAAGTACACTTTTTTGCAACACAGGGCTGACAGTAGGAAAACAAATGAATCCATGAAATCCACTGCTGGCATATATATGTCCTTTTCACTGGAGGCAAGTAGAGAAGGATACCAACTTGGTGTTACTAATATGCAGTACCGGTTCGTTCTGACAAGAGTAAGGGGGTCATTACAACATTGGCGGTAAAAGCCGCTTACCGCCGTGCAGAAGACCGCCAACATACCGCCGCGGCCGCGGAATTCCGCCACAGCTATTATGACCCACATCACGAAATCCGACAAAATTCAGACACCCACACAAGTCCGCCACACCAAAGGTCAGTGATATACTGGTGAAAACAAAACCTCCACCGTCACGCCAACAAAAATACGCCCACGCTATCACGACCCACGAATCCACGCGGCGGTCTTCCAACCGCGGTATTCCATTGGCGGTACACACCGCTGCGCTCAAAATACACACACTTCTACAAAACACCGTCACATTGGACAATTCCAAATACACACACCTGATACACATACACACACCACTCCCACACACCCAATACAATATAAAACACACACCCACATCACCCACAAACCCCTACTACCAAAAATTCAGAAAGAAGGCCAGAGAGAGACACCACCATCCACAAACTAGCAGCCACAGGCACTCAACACCATCACCCACACAACTTCCACGCACAAAACACCACACACCACTACATATCACCACACTTATCACCACACACACCACCCCACACATCACCCACACCACCCCATGGCACGGCAAAGACACCCCAGGTTCTCGGAGGAGGAGCTCAGGGTCATGGTGGAGGAAATCGTCCGGGTAGAGCCACAGCTATTCGGATCACAGGTGCAGCACACCTCCATAGCTAGGAAGATGGAGATATGGCGAAGAATAGTCGACAGGGTCAACGCAGTGGGACAGCACCCAAGAAATCGGGACAACATCAGGAAGAGGTGGAACGACCTACGGGGGAAGGTGCATTCCGTGGTCTCAAGACACCACCTGGCGGTACAGCGGATTGGCGGCGGACTCCCACCTCCTCCCCCACAACTAACAACATGGAAGGAGCAGGTCTTGGCGATTCTGCATCCTGAGGGCCTCGCAGGAGTCGGTGGAGGAATGGACTCTGGTAAGTCAAACCTTTAACTATCATATCCCCCACCCTACCTGCATGCTATCACAGACCCCCAACCTCGCCCCCTCCCCTATCACTCCAACTCCTCACAAATGTACTAATAACACAAACCACACATCCCAACACCAAGCCCTGCATGACACAACAAAGCATGGACACCCATCACTAAAGCATGCCCACTGCACATACCCATAACAACCCCCTCAACCATCATCACACAAGCCCCCACACAGGAATGCTAGCACTTGGGTACACGGTCACCCACCCATTGCACACATGACACACACAGATGCAATAATCGTGCTTTTACACCTCTGCAGGACCACTACCCAACGTCACCAGACAGGAGGGTCCAGACATCTCCACCCCACCCACAGAAGAGGCCCACATTGATGACAGCAGCTCTGTCCAATTGGATCCAGATGACCAGCCCGGACCATCGTGGGCCTCGGGACAGTCGGTTCCCCTCACACAGGCACAGCCCACCACAGACCTTCCACCCTCTGGTAACACCAGCACAGCACCCACCCAGCGGGCCCATACCTCCGTGCCCAGGACACGTCAATCAGCTGTGTGTCCACCACTACAGGGAACCCAGGATAACCCACCACCCCAACAAAAACAGGGACCTGGGGGCAGTGGCAGTGGGCACACGGTCCAGGGGACGGAGGCACAGGAACACAGGGGAACTGGGAGGGCTGCCGTGCGACAGGGGGTGGATAGGCCAAGGGAACCCACTTTCCACGAGGCCCTCTCCTCCATCATGGGAGCCTTCCACCACTCCCAGGAGACGATGGCAACGGTCATGGCCAAGTTTTAGGAGATCCAGCGCATGCAGGAGGAACAGTATTTGGGCTTCAGGGAGGAACTCAGAACCATCAGCTCCGCCCTGGGCACCATCGTAGGGGTGCTGAAGGAAATACTTAACACCAGGAGGGACACTGTGGCACTACAAGGGGCCCCTGACACTAGCATGGACGATGAACTGCCCACCACCTCCGCCGGTGCTAGTGGACAGGAGGCACCGCCACAGGACCACCACACCAGCACCCCACCCCCTGCAGACGGAGAACCACCCCGCAAGCGGTCCCTGAGATCCAGGAACAAGACAGAGCATGATGCCAAGACCCCCGCCAAGAAATGAGACCACCCTGATTGTCAAACCACTGTCCCACTTTGTAACCCTGTCTATATTGGAACTGCACAGCTCCACTTCCTATGCCCATATGGGCAATGCACCTGTAGGACTAATAGACTGGACTCTGCCATGGACATTCCTCCACCATCCCCCCTTACCATTTTACAACCCTCTCCAATATTGAGCACTTCAATAAACACCCTTGAAGCACAAACCAATCTGGAGTCAGTCTGTGATTTCGAAATTGTGTATTAGCAATGACAGTGACAAAATGCTTTTTCAAAGGTAATGTCAACATACCTATGTCACACATCTCAAGTCCATGAGGAATCTAAGCAGATGACACACGTTGGAAACCACACCTGTGAAACCGTAAGGGAAAATGACAACTCAGTGACCATATACTGGTTGAAATCGACAGACAGGATAGAGGTAGAAGTGTGAAAGTACTTGTAGTAGGCAGGAATGTTTTCTCACCTGTGTGTCACTGGAAATATTGCTGGATGACTGAGTCCCTGTTGTCAATGTCTTCTTCCTCTGTTTCCTCCTCATCACTGTCCACAGGCTCCACAGCTGCCACAACACCGCCATCTGGACCATCCTCCTGCAGAAAAGGCACCTGTCGTCGCAAAGCCAAGTTGTGAAGCATACAACAGGCCACGATGATCTGGCACACCTTCCTTGGTGAGTAGAATAGGGAACCACCTGTCATATGGAGGCACCTGAACCTGGACTTCAGGAGGCCGAAGGTGCGTTCGACCACCCTCCTAGTCCACCCATGGGCCTCATTGTAGCGTTCCTCTGCCCTGGTCCTGGGATTCCTCACTGGGGTCAGTAGCCATGACAGGTTGGGGTAACCAGAGTCCCCTAATAGCCACACACGGTGCCTCTGGAGTTGACCCACCACATAAGGGATGCTGCTATTCCGCAGGATGTAGGCGTCATGCACAGAGCCAGGGAACATAGCATTTACCTGGGAGATGTACTGGTCTGCCAAACATACCATCTGTACATTCATGGAATGATAACTCTTCCGGTTCCTGTACACCTGTTCACTCCTGTGGGGATGGACCAAAGCTACATGGGTCACATCAATGGCACCTATGATGTTGGGGATATGTCCCATGGCATAGAAGTCACCTTTCACTGTAGGCAAGTCCTCCACCTGAGGGAAAATGATATAGCTCTGCATGTGTTTCAGAAGGGCAGACAACACTCTGGACAACACGTTGGAAAACATAGGCTGGGACATCCCTGATGCCATGGCCACTGTTGTTTGAAATGACCCACTTGCAAGGAAATGGAGCACTGATAGCACCTGCACTTGAGGGGGGATTCCTGTGGGATGGCAGATTGCTGACATCAGGTCAGGCTCCAACTGGGCACACAGTTCCTGGATTGTGGCACGGTCAAACCTGTAGGTGATGATCAAACTTCTTTCCTCCATTGTCGACAGGTCCACCAGCGGTCGGTACACCGGAGGATGCCGCCATCTCCTCACATGTCCCAGCGGACGGTGCCTATGAAGGACAACAGCGACCACAGAGTCAAATAACTCAGAGGTATTTACCCACAGTCTACACAGAACACCATTCATACACAAAATGTGGCCTGTATTTGTGTTGTGAGACAAGGCCTAGGTATGTGTGACGCAGTTGGTAATTAGGCCATGTGGGCCCCTGAAATGGCGGCGGCCTGACCTCTAAACTGGGACAATGGGATGTGAGGTAACTGCGCTGGCATTGTACACCGTCGCGGTAGGCTGCATTGGTTAACATTGGACCCTGTGGGTCCCAGGAGCCAATGACTATGTACGCCGGCGGTGATGGTACGCACCGCCGCGGACGTGACCGCCGCGGACGTGACCGCCATTTTCAATCTGTTGAATCACTCGATACCTGATCTTCGACAGGAGAGGACCTACACTGCAAGTGCTGCTGTGACCTCGGTCTGGAAGAGACAATGGCTCGTGCGTCTGGGGAAAGGGCCCCTGCCTTCACTGCAGAGGAGTTGGAGAAGCTCGTCAACGGGGTCCTCCCCCAGTACACGCTACTCTACGGTCCTCCAGACCAACAGGTAAGTACACAGGGAGCATGTTGTATGGGCTATGCCTGTGTGGAGAGGGCTGGTTGTAAGAAGGAAGGGGGCAGAGTTCTGCGTGCATGAAGGACTGTGAATGCATGTGCCACATGGCAAGGGTAGGGATGTGGGCCACTCACTTTGACTGTGCAGTTGGTAATGACTTCTCTTCTTCCCCTGTGCATGTCATGTAGGTCAGCGCCCACCAGAAGAAGGATATTTGGCGTGCCATCGGCAAGGACGTCCGGACCCTGGGTGTCCACCACAGACGGAGCACCCACTGCCGTAAATGATGAGAGGACATTCGCCACTGGAGCAAGAAGACGGTGGAGGCTCAGCTGGGGATGGCCTCCCAACGTGGGGGGGTGCCCGTCGAACCATGACCCCCCTGATGTTCAGGATCCTGGCGGTGGCCTACCCGGAGTTGGATGGGCGCTTGAGGGCATCACAGTAGACACAAGGGGGTGAGTACACTATCATTCAGCGGACTTCGCGCAGTGAAGGTGTCTGGGTGGGGGAGGAGGGCTGTGGGTTTCCCTAGGCCAGGGCAAGTTCCGTAGGCAAGGCCCCTCCGTAAGGCAGGCCATGTGGCACCCCACCTCTGTAGAGGGCCAAGTACAGGTATTCATGCCCCTGTGTCATCTATGTGTGCAGATGTTGTCCATAGCCTTGTAGGCCATTTCCCAGGAATTGCATCTGTAGAGCCCAACAGCGCGACATAGTGCAGGGGGCTGCTGTGTCTGTATTGTCCGCCAACGGTAGCGGTAAGCCATGCACTCAACCTGTCTTTCTTCTGTCGCCCCCCCCCCTTTTTGTGGTCTCCCTGTTCTTGTGTGCATTAGCATCATCAGGCGGAGGTACAGTGGCACCGGAGCACGAGGGAGCTGCATCCCACATGGCCATGGAGGGCCACACTATGGACTCAGAATACACCAGTGGGACAGAGGGTGAGGGGAGCACCATGGCGGTCACAGGATCTGCAACCAGCGACATGGACTCATCCTCCGATGGGAGCTCCCTTGTGGTGGCGGCAACATCTGTGCCCCCCACTTCAACAGGTACAGCCGCCACCCCCCCTACCAGCACCGCCCTCCTAGCAGCCCCTCAGCCTTCACCCCGTGCCCGCTCACCCAGGAGGGTGGGCATCACCTTCGCCCCAGGCACCTCAGCCCCTGCCCCTGTCACCTCTGCTGCCCTCAGTGAGGAGGTCATTAACCTCCTCAGGTCCCTCACTGTGGTGCAGTCTACCATTTTGAATGCCATCCAGGGTGTAGAAAGGGAGTTGCAACACACAAATGCATTCCTGGAGTCCTGTGTCTAGCCTCCCCCCTCCAACTTCCTCCACCCAGACCCAATCCCCTGTACCTCTGCCTATCCCAAACACACCATCAGACCAGCCTGCACACACCTCAACAACCAAGGGAAGCTCAGGCAAACATAAGCACCACACATCCCACAGGCACTTACGCAAGCATCACACACATACAGACACACCAACATCCACTGCCTCCACTGTGTCCCCCTCCTCCTCGCCTCCCTCCTCCCTCCCAGTCTCGTCTACACTCACACCTGCATGCACTACCACTACAGCCACTACGTCCCGCACCAGCACACCCACCACCACACCCCGCTCACGTGCACTCACCACCCCCACTACCATTTCCACGTCCCCTGTGTCCTCTCCCAGTGTGTCTGTGACGCCCCATCCGAAGATACACAAACGCAGACACACACCCACCCAACAGCCATCCACCTCACGACAGCCTCCAGCCCATGCACCTGCACCCAAATCCACAAAAGTTACACCTCCTACAACCACCACCTCTTCCTCCACTCCCAAACCCCCTCCAGCTACCCGTCCCAGTGTCTCCAAAAAACTTTTCCTGTCCACTCTTAACCTATTTCCCACCACCCCCCCGTCCAACTCATAGATCCCGTACTAGCACCTCAGCCAAAAAATCGCCGCGACCAGTGGTGCCTGTTGTTACAGGTATGTGGAGTGCACCGCCCACTAGGCCAGCCAGTGTGGCACGGAGCCACAGCACAGCAAGTCCCCCCCCTGTGAAGCACCAGAAGTTGGCCAGTGCCCGGCGGGAGAGGGGGAAGACTCCAGCCAGCCAAGCTGCTCACAGGGGTCCCGGGGGGAGTGTCGACTCAGCTGTGACTCCTCCCAAGGTGGTGAAGGGGCAGAAGAAATCTCCAAAGTCTGGGAGGAGCAGCACAGCGGAGAAGACCGCCATCATCCCTGCTGCCCAGGAGGCCTCCGCCAGCCCCATCGTCACTGCCCAGGAGGCCACCGCCAGCCCCATCGTCACTGCCCAGGAGGCCAGCCCCATCGTCACTGCCCAGGAGGCCACCGCCAGAGTCACTGCCCAGGAGGCCACCGCCAGCCCCCTCGTCACTGCCCAGGAGGCCAGCCCCATCGTCACTGCCCAGGAGGCCACGGCCAGAGTCACTGCCCAGGAGTCCACCGCCAGAGTCACTGCCCAGGAGGCCACCGCCAGCCCCATTGTCACTCCCCAGGAGGCCACCGCCAGCCCCATCGTCACTGCCCAGGAGGCCACCGCCAGCCACAGCCCAGCTGGCCAGGAGGGCCCCGCAAGCCACAGCCCAGCTGACCCATGAAGGACCGCCAGCCACAGCCCTGCTGTGCAATGAAGGACCGCCTTGGCAAGGACCGCTGAACAGGGCAGAGACCGCCATGGAAAGAACCGCTGAACATGTCTAACACTGGCAACTCAAGCACCGCTGAACAGGCCAAGGACCGCTGAACAGGGCAAAGACCGCCATGGAAAGAACCGCTGAACAGGTCTGACACTGGCAACTCAAGCACCGCTGAACAGGCCAAGGACCGCTGAACAGGGCAAAGACCGCCATGGAAAGCACAGCTAGCCCATTTGCGGCAGGGGCAGTGACGCAACTGTGACCGTCACGGGGTGAGTGATGCACTCTGGGCACCAGTCTCCCTCCAGAACCAGTGGAGACATGCATCCACTCCGTCTGTCCTAGGCAGGATGAAGCACTCTGGGCACCAGTCCCCAGTGGAGACATGCATCCACTCCGTCTGTCCTTGGCAGGATGAAGCACTCTGGGCACCAGTCCCCCTCCAGAACCAGTGGAGACATGCATCCACTCCGTCTGTCCTTAGCAGGATGAAGCACTCTGGGCACCAGTCCCCCTCCAGAACCAGTGGAGACATGCACCCACTCCGTCTGTCCTTGGCAGGATGAAGCACTCTGGGCACCAGTCCCCCTCCAGAACCAGTCGAGACATGCATCCACTCCGTCTGTCCTGCACAGGATGAAGCACTCTAGGCACCAGTCCCCCTCCAGAACCAGTGGAGACCTGCATCCACTTGAGAGACTGTGGCTTTGCACTCCCCAGGATGGTACAGTGGGCAACCCACCCACTGTAGAGACTTGAGAGACTGTGGCTTTGCACTCCCCAGGATGGAACAGTGGGCAACCCACCCACTGTATAGACTTGAGAGACTGTGGCTTTGCACTCCCCAGGATTGAAAAGTGGGCAACCCACCCACTGTAGAGACTTGAGAGACTGTGGCTTTGCACTCCCCAGGATGGTACAGTGGGCAACCCACCCACTGTAGAGACTTGAGAGACTGTGGCTTTGCACTCCCCAGGATGTAACAGTGGGCATGGAGCCCCCTCGTGGATCTGGCGTGGTGCACTCATCCGGCTGAGGTGCCCCCCCTTCCCTTCCCCCTTGTGTGGGCCTCGCCCATGCATTTTGGGCCCCAGTGATCCACAGACTATGAATGGTGCAATACCTGCACTACTAATCGTGGTGTATATTTTGTTTATTATGTATATATATATGTATATATTTGCTTACTGTATTTTGATATATTACAATGGTTCCACTCATTTCCTTTTGTCTTTGCATTCTTCCGGGGGGGTTGGAGGGTGTTACTGTAATGTATAGATAAGCATTGGTGTGTGTGTTGTAGTGGGTGAGGGTTGGGTGGGGGTTGGGGTGTTGAGTGTGTGTCCCTGTGTTTTTGCCTCCCCTATGTCGTAAGTGCAGTACTCACCGTTGTCTTCGCCACAGGCGCTGATGATCCTCGTAGAGGAGCAGGAAGACTAGCGCTGGCAGAATATGAAGTTCCGGCTCCATGGTGCCCTCCTTCCTCGTGGAGTGTGTAGAGGTGAGCGTTTTCCCTTTGAAATGGCTGTTTCCGCCGTGTTTTTATCTGCGGTGAATCCGCCCCGGAAAAGGTGGCGGATTGGTAGGTTGTGATACTGTGGGCGGTACATTGTCTTCCGCCTGTCTGTTGGCGATGACCGCCGCGCTGTTTGTTTATACCGCCGTGGCGGTCGGAGTGTTAAAGTGGCTGTCTTTGTTGGCGGTTTCCGCCACGGTCATAATTGCAAATTTTTTACCGCCGGCCTGTTGCCGGTCTTACCGCCACTTTAACACCGTCCGCCAGGGTTGTAATGACCACCTAAGACTGGGTATAGTGCATCATTTAGAAGCATTTCCTAGTATGAGGTCTTGTCCTCTTGAGACATTCAGCTGCCCCGTGATGGGATAAGTAAACAAAGCACTCTGCATTTTATGTTATTTTGTAAGTTTCATGAACATCTTAGAATGTTTTATCTTAAACCTCTTTTTAAAAACAAATAGCATAAGAACCTATCTGGTGGCCCTGGAATTTTTGTTAACACTTAACAATACATCTGTATGTTATAGGGTGGCATTATGGCCCTCATTACAACCTTGGCGATAAATGCCACATACCGCCGTGCTGACAGCCTCCAGCATACTGTGACTGCGGCGGTATACCGCTACGGGTATTATGACCCACACAGAGAAATCCGCCACTATACAGACACCCACACAAGTCCGCCAGACCAAAGGTCAGTGATAAACTGGCAGTACCAAAACCCACACCGGTACGCCAACAGGAATACACCCACAGTATTAGGACCCACGAATCACCGCAGCGGTCTTTCAACAGTGGTAAACCATTGGCGGTCAAAATACACACACTAACAAAACTACACCATATTGGACATTTCAAACTACACACACCTGACACACATACACACACCACACCCACACACTCAGACCACTATAAAACACACACCCAAATTACCCACAACTCTTTCAACGAACAAAAGACTGCAAACAGAGAGAGAGACAAGCCAGGAGCACCCACTCAATCTGAGCCACAGAACACCATCACCCATACACCATCCACGCACCTCAAAGCACACACCACAACTCTTCACAACACACATCACCCCACACATCCTCACACATAGCACTCACACCACATCCATGGCACCCCAAAGACACCATAGGTTTTCAGAGGAGGAGCTAAGGGTCATGGTGGATGAAATAATCCGGGTAGAGCCACAGCTATTCGGATCACTGGTGCAGCAGACGTCCAATGCTAGGAAGATGGAGCTATGGCAGAGAATCGTGGACAGGGTCAACGCCGTGGGACAGCACCCAAGAACAAGGGATGACATCAGGCATAGGTGGAACGACCTACGGGGGAACGTGCATTCCGTGGTTGCAAGACACCAGGGAGCTGTACAGAGGACTGGCGGTGGACCCCCAAATCCTCCCCCACAACTAACAACATGGGAGGAGCAAGTCTTGACGATCATGCATCCTGAGGGCCTCGCAGGAGTAGCAGGAGGACTGGACTCTGGTGAGCCAAAGTTTTACTACTATATCCCCCACCCTACCTGCATGCCATCACAAACTCCTACCCTTACCCTCACCCCCATCACTCCACCACCTCACATATACCCCACTATCACAACCCACCCATCCCAATACCAAGCCCTGCATGCCACACCAATGCATGGACCCCCATCACAGACCTGCATGGGCACACATCACCACAGCATGCCCATTAGAGAGAATCACCTAGCCCACAAAATCACCACGCACACAAGGCAAAGCTGACAGGGCAATCACAACCATACAGGGAAACACACACATGCACAAGGTGGCACATGCAGATACATTAACACTGCATTTTCATCCCCACAGGACCCCCACTCAACGTCACTGGGGAGGAGGTGCCAGCCACATCCAGTCCCACAACAGAAGAGTCCCACAGTGATGACAGCAGCTCTGCATGCCTGGATCACGATGACCAACCTGGCCCACCAGGGACCTCTGGACAGTCGGTTACCCTTCCACAGTCCCATAGCACCACAGAGTGTCGCTCCTCAGGAAACACCAGCACAGCACCCACCCAGCGGGCCCATACCACTGTCCCCAGGACACGTCAATCAGCATTGTGTCCATCACTACAGGGACCTCAGGCAACCCCACAAACCCAAGAAAATCAGGGACCTGGGGTCAGTGGCAGTGAGCACACGGTTCAGGGAACAGAGGCACAGGACAACAGGACAACAGGGACTACTGTGTGACAGAGGGAGGACAGGTCCAGGGAACCCACTCTCCACGAGGCACTTGCAGGGATCCTGGGAGCATACCAACATTCCCAGGTGACCTTGGGCCAGATACTGGCCAAGTTGCAGGAGACCCAGTGGCTGCAGGAGGGACAGTATCTGGGGATCAGGGAGGACCTTAAACACATCCACACCATCCTGGTCACCATTGCAGGGGTGCTGGCTGACATGGCCAACACCATGAGGGAGGCAGTGGCACCACAACGGGCCCCTGACACTAGCCACAGCGATGAACAGCCCTCCACCTCCGCCGGCGCTAGTGGACAGGAGGCCCAGCCACTGGAACAACAGGCCACCAGCACCCCACCCTCTGCAGAAGGAGAACCACCCCGCAAACGGTCCCTGCGATCCAGGCAGAAGCCAGAGAACATTGCCAAGACCCCCGCCAGGAAAAAAGACTCTCCTGATGGTCACCCTTCTGTTCCACTCTGTCACCCTGTCCACCCTGAACTGCCACTGCTCCCCTACCTATGCCCCATTGGACAATGCACCTGTGATACCAAGAGACTGGACTCTAACTTGACATTCCTCCACCATCACCCCAGCCGATTGCACATCCCCCTCTACTTATTAGCACTTAAATAAACACCCTTGGACGAATACAATTCTGGAGTCTGTCAATTGATTGAAGTATGTATTAGTACAGCATTCTGAAAACATTGCAATTCATGTGTACAGCAATTTATACATTGGTATGACCTGTAGTGGGCAGCAGTAAACACACCAGGAGCCATAGTGGGGCACAGAGATCTGAAAATAGAGATGCCAAAGGGTACAGTAAGTGGCCATAGACATAGGGAAATCATGCTGCCATGTACAATGTCCAACAGAAAACTGAAAAGTAAAGTGATGTAACAGTGTCTTACCTGTGTGTCTGTCATGACCACACAAACTTGCCAAGTCAAATCAAAGAAGTGCATGAGAAAAGCAAAGAGATATCCTCAGTGGAGACAGCAAAGCCCAAACTGGAAGAAGGTTTGCAGAGTAATCTTGCGCTTATTTCAAAGGAAGAATCAAGAAGAAGAAGATCCAAGATGGCCGCTCTGAGTCCTGAAGGTTAGTTACAGTTCTAGTCTTGCAATCGGTTGGTTGCTAGGTTACGAGCTCTCCAGCTGGAAGCCTTGCACTTCAACTGAGGTCTGACAGGAGTCAGCTGTGTGGAGAGAGAGCGCGCTTCAGAACAGAAACTCCTGTGAGGTAAAATTACATTTGAAGATTATATTACAGAATACAGATAAATATTGTCAAGGTTTATTCGAAGAGTTTGATAGTAGACCGTTCCCGTGGAAGTCGGCAAGGCTACAGAGTTAATGTATGAATTAACCTTATGTTTACAAGGTTCTTGTTTAAGATATTAAAGTAAAAAAAACAAAAAAAAACGAACTTTAAAAGAGCAGGGGCCAGATGTAGCAAAAATGCAATTTGCGACTTGCAAATTGCGAGTCCCTGCGACTCGCAATTTGCAAGTCGCAAATTGCTATGCAGTACGGTGTCTCAGACACCGACTGCAACTCGCAATGGGGTCGCAATGACCCACCTCATGAATATTCATGAGGTGGGTCGCAAATTGCGGCCCCATTGCGAGTATAGGCACTCGCTAACATGGAGGCCTGCTGACGTCAGCAGGCCTCCATGTTAGCGACCTGCTGTTCAATGAAGCAGTTTTTTTTTTTTTTAAGTGTAGCCTGCTTTCCCTAAGGGAAAACGAGCTGCACTACAAAAAAAAAACGAAACCTTTAGTTTCGGATTTTTCAGGGCAGGGAGTGGTCCCTTGGACCACTCCCTGCCCTGAAAAAATAAAATGGGGTCCAGTCACAAAGGGGAAGGGGTCCCATGGGGACCCCTTCCCGTTTGCGAGTGGGTTACCATCCACTTCAAGTGGATGGTAACTGCGACTCCATTTGCGACCGCGTACGCGGTCGCAAATGGAGTTGCATACCACTCCGACTCGCAAATAGGAAGAGAACACCCCTTCCTATTTGCGAGTCACAAATGCATATTGCGAGTCGATAACGACTCGCAATATGCATTTGTGAATAGCAAACCCACGTTTGCGAGTCGCAAACGGCGATTTTCGCCGTTTGCGACTCGCAAAAGGGTTGCTACATCTGGCCCCAAGTATCTACAAATGTCAAGGTTATAAACAAAGGCCAAGTTTAAAGGAGAAACGAACTGTTAACAAATAAGCATTTACAAATTCAATGGTAATAAACCAAAATAGAGTTTAAAAGAGAAACAAACTTAAATAAACAAGCGTTTACAACTACAAGTTATCGACAGATGTCGAAGTAAGGAAGGAGAAACTAACTGTAACAAACAAGCATTTACAAATACAAGTTATCAACAAATGTCGAAGTAAGAAAGGAGAAACGAACTTTATTAAACAAGCATTTACAAATACAAGTATTGACAGAAGTCACAATAAGACAGGAGAAATTAAATAACATCAGCTGATTTGAAGAACGCATTATCACCAACTATATATATATATATAGCAACATAAAACCAATCTCTAACAAAGGTTGAGAAGTTCTTCCAGAATCAGTAATAAGCATTATTTAAGAAGAGCTATCATTTATAGAGAGAAGCAAGGCTACAGAGAACTCAGGGTGAGTGAAGAAATAATAGAATTAAAGAGAATTAAGTGTTGAGAGTAGAAAGTGAAAAACTGATGTTGTATGTCCCTAGTAATTGCGACTGTGACTCTTGCAGGTGCTGTATCCAATCTTAGATGTGAAGAGGCAGACTGAGTACTGGCATTCATCATCTCTGTGGCAGTCTCTCTACCATCCCATTCCCCTTTCCCCCTCCGGGGTACTCAGCACGAAGGATTAATATTCGTTGTGAGTAGCTCGGGTCAGGACTGAGGAGTTATCTTCTGCTTCTGAGGAAATCGAATTGAAGTATCCTGACAGTGTCACTGGAAGTACTGCTGTATGACATTGCTTCTGTTATCCACATCTTCTTCCACTGCCTCCTCTTCCTCACTGCCCACAGGCTCCACCGCTACCACAAGACCATCTCCAGACTCATCCTCCTGCAGAAAAGGCACCTGGCGCCTCAAGGCCAGGTTGTGCAACATGCAACATACAACGATGATCTGGCACACACTCTTGGGTGAGTAGTACAGGGATCCACCTGTCAGGTGGAGGCACCGGAACCTGGCCTTCAGGAGTCGAAGGTTCTCTCAATAATCCTCCTTGTTCGCCCATGTGCCTCATTGTAGCGTACCTCTGCCCTGGCATTCCTCACTGGGGTCAGTAGCCATGAGAGCTTGGGGTAACCAGAGTCACCTGCAAATATTGAGGGACAACTGTTACACACACACTAACCCTTAGGGACAACCCCATACCCAGACACCAACATATACTGGGTGGGGACCTTGGGCTCATCTATTAGCCACACCCGGTGCCTCTGGAGTTGAGCCATCACATATGGGATGCTGCTATTCCTCAAGATAAAGGCGTCATGCACAGAGCCAAGATACTTGGCATTCACATGGGAGATGTACTGGTCAGCCAAACACACCATCCGCATATTCATAGGGTGATAGCTTTTTCTATTCCTGAACACCTGTTCATTTCTCCAGGGGGAGACAAATGCTACATGTGTACCATCAATGGCACCAATGATGTTGGGGATATGTCCCAGCGCATAAAAGTCAGCTTTCACTGTGGCCAAATCCTCCACCTGGGGGAATACGATGTGGCTGCGCATATGTTTCAGCAGGGCAGACAACACTCTGATCAACACGTTTGAGACCATTGGCTGAGACATCCCTGATGCCATGGCCACTGTTGTTTGGAAGGAACCACTTGCCAGGAAATGGAGCACTGACAGGACCTGCACTAGATGGGGGATACCTGTGGGCTGGCAGATAGCTGACATCAGGCCTGGCTCCAATTGGGCACACAGTTCTTGGATTGTGACCCGATCAAGTCTGTATGTTATGATAATGTGTCTGTCTTCCATTGTCACAAGGGCCACCAGTGGTCTGTACACTGGAGGATGTCTCCATCTCATATTCATCCTCAGCAGTTGAAGCCTAGGGAGGAAAATGGTGAGCAGAGGGTCATATTCACACATCTATTGCAATAATGATGCATCTCTTCATTTACAGAACCAGTATGTGAATCCGAGAGTCAGTTGATGTGCCAATGTCTGCTGTGACACAGTTAGGTGCCATCGCCTGTTCCCCCCTGAAATGGCGGCTGCCTGACCTGTGAGGAGGGACAAGTAGAAATTAGGTTATTCCGCTGGCGTTGTGCGCAGTTGCGGTAGGCTGTCGACGACCGCCGCGCAACTTCGCATTGGTTATCATTGGGCCCTATGGGTTTCAGGAGCCAATGGCGATGTACGCCGGTGGTGACGGTATGCACCTCTATGGACGTGACTGCCATTTTCTATCTATTTACTCACTTGCTACCTGACCTTCAACAGGAGAGGACCTACACTGCAAGTGCTGCTGTGACCTGTGTCTGGAAGCGACAATGGCTCATGTGTCTGGGGAAAGGGCCCCTGCTTTCACTCAAGAGGAGTTGGAGAAACTTGTGGATGGGGTCCTACCCCAGTACACTTTTCTCTATGGTCTTCCAGACAAACAGGTGAGTACACTGTGAGCATGATGCATGGGCCATGAATGTATGGAGTGCTGTGTGTAAAAGTCACATGTAGGGGGGGCTGAGGTGTCCTGGGCAGAGTGTTGCATGTACGGTGGTCAATGTATGTGCTTTAGTGGATGGGAGGGATATGGTGGGCCATGAGTGTGACGTTCCAGATGGTATTACTAATCCCTTTTCTGCTGTATTTTTCCTGCAGGTCAGCACCCATCAGAAAAAGGGTATTTGGTGTGCCATCACCAAGGAGGTGCGGACCCTGGGGGTTTTGACAGGCAGAGTACTCACTGCCGCTAACGGTGGGAGGACCTGTGCTGCTGGGGCTGGCCTCCCAACGAGGAAGGGGTGCCCGTCGTACCCTGACCCCCCTGATGTTCGGCATCCTGGCAGTGGCCTATCTGGAGTTGGATGGGAGCTTGAGGGCATCACAGCAGCCACAAGGGGGTGAGTACCAATTCAGATTCATGAGTTGGCGTGCATTAAGGTTTTCTTGGGTGGGGATGTGGACTGTGGGTGCCCCTAGGTCAGGGCGAACATGGCAGGGTAGGTCCCTTGTTGGGCAGGCTCTGAAGCACTCCAAACCCAATGGTGTTAGTGGGCATCTACTACTGGGGAGGGTCCTGTGGGTTTCAGGTGTGCAGCTGATGGCGTTATGCCATGTCCCCCATGGGCTGGTGGGTAGCATTGTAACTGGTAGTGAATGGCTTAGTGCATTGGGCAGCTCCCTGTGTGTTGTGTACGACAACAGTAGTGTTGTTGCTGGCATTGACCAAGTGTATCCTCTGTCTCTCCCCCCTTTTTGTTTTGTCACCCTGTCCTTGTGTGCATTAGCTTCATCTGGCGGAGGAGCAGAGGCACCGGCGACGGAGGGAGCTGCATCCCACATGGGCCAGGAGGCCGAATTCACCGAGGGTGAGGGCACCAGTGGGACGGAGGGCGAGGGGAGCACCATGACGGAGACAGGAGGGGACACTACAGACAGCGACTCCTCCTCCGATTGAAGCGCCCTGGCGGTGGCAGACACCTCTGTGCCCACCCCAACAACAGGTACAGCCGCCACCCCCCCTACCAGCACTGCCCTCCTAGCAGCCCCTCAGCCTGTTTCCTGTGCCTGCTCACACAGGAGGGTGGGCATCTCCTTCGCCCCAGGCACCTCTGGCCCTGCCCCAGTCAGCCCTGCTGCCCTGAGTGAGGAGACTATTGACCTCCTGAGATCCCTCACTGTTGGGCAGTCAGCCATTCTGAATGTCATCCAGGGTGTCAAG
Organism: Pleurodeles waltl; assembly: GCF_031143425.1. NCBI lineage: Eukaryota > Metazoa > Chordata > Amphibia > Caudata > Salamandridae > Pleurodeles > Pleurodeles waltl. The sequence goes on along the minus strand of NC_090440.1, from coordinate 542,900,204 downwards.
AGGCATTTGCAACAAACAAATGCATACCTGGAGGGCTTTCACTCTGGCGTGGCGGACCAACAGAGAGCATTTCAAATCTCTGGCCTCTGCACTGATGGCAGCCATTGTCCCTTTCTCTAGCCTCCCTCCTCCAACTTCCTCTACCCAGTCCCAATCCCCTCAACCCCCGCCTATCCCAAGCACACCTTCAGACCAGCATTCACCCAAATCAACACACAGAAGTGACTCAGTCAAACACAAGCACCACACTTCATCTCACAGGCACTCATACATGCACCATCCCCATGCAGACACACCAACATCCACTGCCTCCACTGTGTCCCCCTCCTCCTCGTCATCCACCTCCCTCCCAGTAGCGTCTCCACTCACACCTGCATGCACTACATCCTCATCCACTACCTCCATCACCAGCACACCCATCACTATACACCCCTCACTGGCAGTCACCACCCCCACATCCATGCACACGTCCCCTCTGTCCTCTCCCACTGTGTCTGTGACCCCTCCTCCCAAAGTACACAAACACAAGCACCCACCCACCCAACAGCCATCCACCTCACAACAGCATCCAGCTCATGCACCTGCACCCAAACACAGCAGATTGACACCTCTTACATGCACTCCCTCTTCCTCCACTCCCAATGTCCCTAAGAAGCTTTTCCTAGACAACATTGACCTGTTCCCTACCCAACCCCCGTCCTTCCCCTCGGGCCAGGGTGGCCAAAACCCAGCCCAGCACCTCAGCCACCAAGTCCACGTCCGCTGTGGTTCCTGCAGCTGTCAGAGGCTCAAAGGGGGCACCCGTCAGCCCAGCCAGTGTGCCACCAACCCCTGCCAAGGCAAAGAACATTCCGCCACTTGGCAAGGTGAAGAAGGGGACAGCATCCAGCAAGGGGAAGGAGCCACAACCACCCAGCAAGGCCTACTCAAAGACTCCAGCTGCCAGACCCAAGGTGACACCACCATCTGCCAAGGGCAGGAAGGGGCACAAAACACCAGCCAAGGCACTTCAGCCGTCCGAGCCTGCAGGTGAAGGCCTGGTGGCTACCAGCACAACCGCCAGCACTGGCACCTGCACCGCGGCCAGCACCGCCGCAAGCACTGCCACCTGCACCAACATCTGCACCGCCGCAAGCACCTCTACTGTCAGCAGCAGTAGCCCCAGTGGACAGCCATCCGAGGCTTCAGGAAAAGGGCTGGAGACTCCCCCCACCACTGGCAGCACCTGCACCTGCACTGTGGCCAGCACCGCCACCTGCACCACCGCAAGCCCTGCCACCTGCACCGCTGACAGTAGCACCACTGCCAGCAGCAGCAGCCCCAGTGGGCAGCTGTCCGAGGCTGCAGGAGAAGGGCTGGAGCCTCCCCTCACCACTGGCAGCACCCCCACCACCACCGGCACTACCACCACTGTGCAGCCGAGCCACCGGCAGATGGACTGTAGCCCTGCCTCCATGGACTATCATGCATCCTGACCACTGCAAATCTCGTGGGTCTGACACCCAGGTGAGGGACTGTGACCTGGCACCCCCCAAGTGCTGCATCACCGGGCACCAAGCCCCCGCCAGAACCAGTGGAGAAAAGCATCCACTCACCCTATCCTTGGCAGGATGAAGCACACTGGGCACAAAGGCCCCTCCAGAACCAGTGGAGAAAGGCATCCACTCACCCTGTCCTTGGCAGGATGAAGCACACTGGGCACAAAGCCCCCTCCAGAACCAGTGGAGAAAGGCATCCACTTGAGAGACTGTGGCTTTGCACTCCCCAGGAGCAAGAAGTGGGCAAACCACCCACTTGAGAGACTGTGGCCTTGCACTCCCCAGGACATCGCTGTGGGCCAGGAGCAGTGGCGTTGTACCATCTTCCGGCTGAGGTGCCCCCCCTTCCCCGTCCCCCTGAGGTGCCTGTGTGTTTTCGACCTGATGCCCCTGTAGTGTTCTCTCCATATTGAGGCAGGAGTCAAGTGTAGGCTTGGCCTATGTGTTTTGGCCCAGTGTGCCACGGACATTTTGGGTGGACATTGTCCCGCCTTTTGTACATATTGTATATTTTGTAAATACAGTTTGTGAGATATTAACATATTTCTGAGTCTTTCTAATATAACACTAATTTGACTCAATTACTTTTGTCCTTGCGTTATTCCAAAGGGTTGCAGGGGGTATATGTAATGTTGTTTCATGTGTTTGTGTGTATGGTATTGGGGGTGAGGGTGGGGGTGGGGATGTTGCATGTGTGTGTCACTCTCTTTCCACCCCTCCCCTGTCTACTAGGTGCTGTACTCACCGTGGTCGTCATCGCTGCCGTTGGTACTCCTGATATATGAGAAGATTCACCAGCATGGGCAGGACGTGCAGCTTGGGCTCCATGGCGTCCTGGTTCTTCCTTGAGTGTCGAGAGGTGAGTGGTTTCCCTTCCAAGTATTGTTTCCGCCATGTTTTTGATGGCGTTGGTGCCGCCCCAGAAAATCTGGCGGATGGGCGTGTTGTAATGGGGTGGGCGGTACATTTTCTTCCACCTGGCTGTTGGTGTTTACCACTGCGGTGTTTGTTGCTACCTCTGTGGCAGTCGGAGTGTTAAAGTGGCTGTATGTGTTGGCGGTTTCCGCCGTGGTCGTGATTCCATTTTTTGTTTCCGCCAGCCTGTTGGCGGTATTACTGCCGCTTTAACACCGACTGCCAGGGTTGTAATGAGGGCCTATACATCTTAAAATTCATATGTCAGGAAATGTCTTATTTTTATTTCCAGTGAAACTGGATAAGTGCAATAAATTAGCTTTTCATTATTCTTTTTATGATAATTGTTACTGTGAATTTGGGGGGAGGATCAGTATTAATGTTATTATATATTATATATTTATGTTTTATTTATTATGGTTAGTATCCGTTTTATGAATTAGGATTTGAGTATGTCGATTATGTATTTATATCTATGTGTTTTTATGACTATTTTGCATTGGCCGAATAAAGTTGATGAAATGGAAATGGAATAATTACGCTGCACATGATAAGGCTTTACAATTTCCAGTGGAGGGCACCATTAAAATTAAAATGATTGCCTTTAACAAACCATGTACTAAATGAGGCCACTTCCTAGTACTACACAGTTTCAGTCGCTGAATGAATGGGATCACATTGCGACTGAAAAGGAGAGGGAACAGAATGATAAAACTATAAAAAAAGTCAATTAGGAGTTGGCTAGAAAATAAAATGGTCCATGATCATCCAGAGAAAGGTTGGAAAGAAGATATAATTGAATGTGTGAAAATGTTTCCTGCTATAGTTACTGGAAAGGAGCAGAATAAAGAGGAAGGGAATAACAAAAAGGAAATGAAGAGTCAGGTGATGATAGTGACAAATTTATATGTGTGTTGTTAAGTACTAGATCTCCTCCATAAACAGATTGAACAGTAGAAGGAAACCAGACTGCTGCAGGGGTTGGAAGGGATGCTGGGGGAGATACAGCAGTAGTATATGCTACTGTAGAAGTTATGGTGACTGTGGCAAGTGGGGTATAGATGACCAGACACAGGGTACTCCTGAGAGAACAGTGGTAGTAGAACCACCACTCAAAAAAAATAGTATTGGAATTTTGAAAAATAGAATCTGGTGAAATGCTTCAAGGAAATTCAGATTTGAACACACTATTGAACTATAATGCCAATGAAAATAGGTATTTGATAAAAGGATCAGCTAAATGTGTTAATGAAGCACACAGCAAATTGGAAGAATTGGCCAATGAATCAGAACTTGACATTAGTAAAATGAAAAGTGTGAAACAAAATTATGAAATGGATTTGACACATGATGACATCGAAGAAATGGGCCTGATTACTATAAGGCCTCATTTGAGATATTTAATTGAGAAAACGCAAGACTGGAATGAAAAATGGAAGAAAGGCACAGCGAATAGAAAGAAAATTAAAGGAACTGAGGGAAAGGTAATAAATATTGCAAGTGATGCAGAAGTACGGGGAAAATCAGTGATAGAATTCCCTTTAAGAACCTGGATGGAGTTTGGTGCATGTTCCATGGGCAAGGGCTGATTTGTATGCTTTTAAGCATAATTTTCCAAAGTTGCGAGATGACCCAGCAAAATAATATGATAAAATATATAAGATGAGACACATTTTACAAATGTTATGGACTGATTTAAGTATATTGTTTGAGAATTTTGTAGTTCCTGGTGATCTGTGGTTAGAATGTAAGTTTGTTGTTGGATGGCTGACACAAGAACTAGATAACGTTAATCCTAATAATGCGTCAGAAATGGAGATAGCAGACACATTCAATGCTGTAATTGATTGTTTGGAAAAGTGAATTAAAGAAAGGGATAAACACTGGGAGAAGAGTTTCAGAATGACATAGGAGCCTAAAGAATCTTATATTCCTACAATGAGAGGTTGTTATGGGTTTACAAGAAACACAGCGGAGTCATAAATGCAGAAAAAGAGGGAGTTAGTGGTTTTGTTTTTGTGAATGGATTGATATGAGATTAGTTTATCATATTCAACAGAGTGAATTGTGCTGGCAGACAAAAAGCATTTAGAGAGATCTGAAATAATTGATAATAGTGACTATTTTGAGACAAGACATAAGAAGTTAACGAAGAAGATGATGATTGCTTAAGCCAAAATGTTTGGGAGAGGGTTCTGGCATCAAATGGGTTCAAATATGAATTCTCACGTGGGTTCTCATTATCCTAATGAGGCTACTGGGTGCGGGTGGCACCATCACCTGAATTGTGGGGAACTAGTCCAATCCTACACCATGTGACAACTGTCGGCCTAATCCGTTTCCGGCCAGCTAACAGCACCTCATCTCTGCCCAAGAGCAGGGATCATTTGTGGCAAACGGGCACATGAGAAGATGACTTCTCAGGGAAATCGTGGTGCATCAAATCTCATCCTTTTCTCTCAGTTACATTAGTCTCACACATACAAAGACAAGCAGAGGCAGATAATGGTTCAATACGATTTATTGAAACAACTGCATCGTAGCTGGAATGGCATGAAATGCAATAATTAGAATGATGAAACCTAATAGAAGCAAAATGGTGACCAGAAAAGTGAAACACAGGAAAAGTCCCACGCTTCTGTTACTGTGTGTAGTATATGCGGTTCCTACCTAAGCTATGTTAGAGCACAGCATGATATGCCCTAATCTGCCCTTCAGGATTCCCCCTTGGGAAGACATCATCCCCCATACCTGAGCAAGGAAGCCTGTTGTCTATAGAGACACACTCCCCATGTAGGCCAGGTAACCGGTAGCCTCAACAAGCCACTGTAGCAAACTCAATCAGCATTCGGTTGTGGTCGAATGGCTGGAATCTCCCTCCAATGTGCATGGGACAGAAAGTGTTTTTATAATAAAACCGCTGATGTTCTGAGAAAATTTCCACATGTAAGGATGTGTGTGTTTCTGCGAACAAAGAAAATGCAGTGTACCGCTCGTGCTGGCAACCTTATCTCTCTGCAATCTTGAGTGAAAAGAATGTCTTGCTAAGAAACGCAATACTTTCCTAGGCGAAAGAACAACTAGATAAAGTAATAAAACAACACCACATATGTGGCCTATGCTGAAATAATAAAAATAAAGCAAAATAAAATGTAACTGGGCTAAAGGGCACAAGCTGCAGGCCTAGTTGCTAAAATAACGTGCCCAGAGACATCACTAAAATGGCTATACAACAGAATCTTGTACAGGATTTAATGAATCAAGTGATGCAAAGAGGTAGAAGTAATGGGATGATTGCAAATGTTGAAATGTGGAAAAAGAATACAGCATGTCATTGTTGTGGGAGGATCATACACTGAAAAAGAGAAAGTATATAGAATCCTAACAGGAGTCAGTTGAATTCAGGACAAATTCAGCAGACACAGAGAGGTAATGTGATGTTGAATATGCACAACTGAGATAAGAGTACAGAATCAGAATTCAGTTTGAATGTCCATCTCAACAGCCCCGGTAATACAGCAAAATATGAGAAATAAAATGCTATATAATGCAGGACATGAACAAAACACTGATTTTGGCTGCTGCCAAGATGGCAGGAAGTAGTTTGCAATGACGGTGCCTGAGTGGGGAGGAAGATTCATGATCGTAATGGTTTTCTTGCCTTGATTATTAAAATAGCATATCAAACAACAACTTCACACATCTTCGGCAATATATCGGAATCCTTTATTTTCCCAAGTTTCCTAAAAATCCTAACCAGACTATCTCTTCTTGCATTAGTTTAATTATGCAAATAGTTACAAATGAGTTGCAATTTTGAGATTGGCAGAACATATTTATGTACTGCATTTACATACAAATTCTGATAATTCTTCTTTATAGTCCAGTTTTTCCCATTTCATTTTCTCATTTTCTAGAGCATCCTCCTGCAAATCACTGTTCCACTCAGAGTTGTTTGCACTGAATCCACAAAGAAGCAATTCACATTATTTGAACTCTGTATAGTATCATCTGAGAAATTATCATTTCCATTTTCTTGACAAACTGACTATTCTTGTAAGGCACAGTATCTTGCCATCTAATCTGCATATCTATTTTCTAATCTAACACTGCCCTTGCAAGCCGTATAGGCTTTGCACTTGACAATGGCTACTTCTTTAGGTTTCTGAATTGCCCCTAACAGATCCAATATATACATGCTGGTTTTTATTGGAGCTCCTGAAGGTGTCATAAATCCCCTTTGTGACCATAGCTGTTTATCATCATGAAGAACACTAAAACCATATTGGGTATCTTTATAGATAGTCACATTCAAATTTTCTGATAAGCAGCCAGATCTTCTTAATGCAATCAATTCCGCCACTTGCACTGATGTTACATTTGGTTAGGAGGATGCTTCAAGTGTCTCTGTGATAGAGCACACTGGATAGGCAGCTTTTAACCCTCCATATTGGTCTCTCAGACAAGAACCATCAAAAATAACGTCAGATCTGCTAATTCCAATGAAACGTCTTTTATGCCTGGCCTTGGTTTTGTGCATAATTTGCCTACGTCTATACAATCATGATCTGAGTCACTATCATTTTCATCTTCCCTTTATTCACAACATTTTTCAGAAATTGGACGCAGTGTTACTTGATTTGAAAATAACACCTTTATATTCTCTGCTGCAAAAAATGTTTGCTCATAAGGTGTCAATCTGCTGTTCGTTATGTGTTGTATTCTTGTCTTCGTTTAAAGGATCTCACCTGAATGAGGGACATAGTCAATTAAAATATGACCCATCATAATTCCTTCACTTTGTTCAACTGCCAAAAAAACAGTTGCGACCAATTTCAAACAACTTACAGCTAGACTTACAGGTACTAAATCCAAAATACCTGAAAGATACACCACTGGGCCCATAAGTCCTATATGCTTCTGAGTGGAAATTGAAAGTGCCCATCCATTGTTCTCATGACAAAATAGAAAAAGCATCATATTGTAATCAGGCATCCGAGTGCGGGCGCATGACACAAAGGCCCTCATTATGACATTGGCGCCCTCAGAATGGCCACCCGAATACAAAACAACATAACATTGGCCTAAACAAAAATCACACACCTGACACTGATACACACACCACACCCACCCACCCATAGCACTAGAAAACACACACCCACATTACACACAACCTTTTTACGAATACCAATAATCACCACAAGACTAACACGAAGACCACTGAGACAACTACACACACACCACAAACACCCATCCATCCATCACGCACTCCACATCCCACAGCCCACAACATCACTCAACACCCTCTGGACAACACACACAACACAACACCTATGTCCCCACTAAGACACCCCCGTTTCACTGATGAGGAGTTGAGGGTCATGGTGGAGGAAATAGTCAAGGTAGAGCCACAGCTGTTTGGAGCACAGGTACAGCAGATATCCATTGCCAGGAATATGGAGCTATGGCAAAGAATCGTGGACAGGGTGAATGTCGCGGGACAGCATCCAAGAACAAGAGACGACATCAGGCAGAGGTGAAATGACCTATGGGAAAAGGTATATTCCATGGCAGCAAGGCACCCGCTCGCTATCCAGAGGACTGACGGTGGACCCCCACTCTCTACCCCACAGCTCACAGCATTGGAGGAGCAACTCTTCACAATCCTGCATCCTGAGGGACTCACTGGAGTAGCCAGAGGACTGCACACTGGTGAGTCAATGTTTACTACTCATCACCCCCCATACCTGAATGCCATCACACCCCCTCACCCTCACTCCCATCACTCCACTCCATCCCACACGCTGCACCTACACATCTGACTAACCCCAATGCCAAGCCCTGCATGCCATACCCAATCATGGACAGCTCTCCGAGCCCTGCATGTACACTCATCACCAAAGCATGCACAGCATGGAGAACTAACAATCCCACAATACATCACCATACACAAAAAAAGGTGGCAGGGCAACAGCAACAATAGAGGGGGCGCTAGGGATGTACAATATGTCACAGACATGAAACATAATACAACCCTTATATCCCCACAGGTTCCCCAGCCAATCTCAGCGGCGAGGAGGTGCCATGACTATCCAGTCCCCCAACAGAGGGTGCCCCCAGTGATGACAGTAACTCTGGACTTCTGGTTCTGGATAAACCACCTGGCCCATCAGGGACCACTGGTCAGTCGGCCACCCCAGCCCACTCACAGTCCACCACAGAGCCTCCCCCATCAGTATCCAACACCACAGCACCCACCCAACGTCCCCACACCTCTGTCCCCAGGACATGTCAATCAGCAATGTGCCTACCTTTACAGGGACCCCCTTCCACACCTCACCTCCAAGACAATCAGGGACTTTGGGTCAGTGGCAGCAGGCACACCGTTCAGGGGACTCAGGCACAGGGGAACAGGGACACTGGGAGGACCGCTGTGCGCTGGGGGAGGACAGGCCCAGGGAACCGACTCTCCAGGAGCCACCCACTAATGTTGTGGGGGATTCCCAACAATCTCAGGACAAGATGGGCCAGATCCTTACCAACATGCAGGAGAACAAGCGGCTGCAGGAGGAACACCATCAGGAGATCAGGGAGGATTTGCAGGCCCTCAACACCACCATGGTCTCCACAGCAGGGGTGCTGGCACATATGGCCAACATCATGAGGGAATGGACAGCACACCAGTGGGCCACTACCACTAGCCAGTCTACTGACCAGACCACCACTTCCACTGCAGCTAGTGGGCAGGAGGTCCTGCCACAGGACCCACAGGCCACCAGCACTGCTCCCCCTGCAGAAGGTGCCCAACCCTCAAACATTCCCTGCAACCCAGACAGAAGCCAGAGACACTTGCCAAGACCAAGACAACCACCAGGAAATGAGACCTTCCTGAATGTCCCCCTTGTGTCCCACCCTGTCACCTTCTCCACTTTGAACTGCCATTGGCCCCTTGGACACTGGACCTATGCTACAAACAGACTGAAACAATACCCTGGACTTTCCCCAACCATCACCCCATTCCATTGCACTTTTCCATCAATTATTTGTACTACAATAAACACCCTTGGGTGATAGTGTTTTATGTGATGAAAATGTGCATTTATGGAAACAGTCACATCATGTGCAAATGATCTGAACACTGTGATAGCAAACAATTAATGACCTGTAGCTATCTGTAGTCATCACATCAGTACACAGTTGTTATATCAAAAACATCTGCAAAATGAGAAGCCATAGGTGACAGTAAGTAGAGATGCAAAGGAAGTGAATGCCATCCTGCTGCAACCACACAGAAAACATCAATAATCAGAGGAATGGTCAGTTCCACTGTCTCACCTGTGTGTGTCATTGGAAGTATTGATGTACTGACAGATGTTCTGTTGTCCACATCCTCTGCCTCCTCATCCTCACTATCCTCAGGGTCCACTGCTGCCACAGGGGCATTTCCAGTCTCCTCCTACTGCAGATAAGGCACATGTCGCCTGAGGGCCAGGTTGTGCAACATACAGCATGCATCATGCCACTACTATCTGGCAGACCTTCTCAGGTGAGTTGCACAGGGACACCTGTTAGATGGAAGCATCTGAACCTGCCCTTCAGGAGGCCGAAGGTCCTTTCAATAATTTTCCTGGTTCGCCCATGTGCATCATTATAACGATTCTCAGCCCCTGTCCTGGCATTCCTCACAGGGGTCAGGAGCCACAAAAGGTTTGTGTAGCCAGAGTCACCTGCAAGTATTGAGAGACAAACATTAGCCTTACACCATGGTATGAGGTTAACACCAGAAGGCATACACTGGCATACATTGTGTGGGGAGTCAGGCTCACCAATTAGTCACACCCTGTGCCTCTGTAGTTGTGCCATCACATTTGGGATGCTGCTATTCCTCAGGATGAAGGCGTCATGCACCGACCCAGGATACTTGGCAGTGATGTGGGAGATGTACTGGTCCGCCAGGCACACCATTTGCACATTGAGTGAGTGGAAACTCTTCCGATTCCTGAACACCTGCTCATTCTGGTAGAGCGGGACAAACACAATATGTGTACCATCAATCGCCCCAATAATATTTGGTATATACCTCATTGCATAGAATCCTGCCTTCACAGTGGCCAAATCTTCCACATGGGGGAAAGCAATATAGTTTGACCAAGGCAGACAAAACCCTTGCCAGCATGATTGAGAACATTGGCTGTGACATTCCTGCTGCCAAGCCCACTGTCACTTGGAAAGAACCAGTTGCCTGGAAATGGAGCACTGATAGAACCTGCACAAGAGGGGGGATCCCAGTGGGATGACGGTTAGCTGATATCAGATCAGGCTTCAATTGAGCACACAGCTCTGTCATTGTGGCCCTGTCCAGTCTATAGGTCAGTATTATGTGCCTGTCCTCCAGTGTAGCCAAGTCCACAAGGGGTCTGTACATGGGGTCTTTTCTCCTCCTCCTATTCATCCACAGTGGTAGGTATCTAAGGGACACAAGAGTGAGTAGGCTGTCACAATTTGAACAATGGAACCACCTCCTCAGTGTACATTGAGCATTGATGTAATGGGACAATGGGAATGTCAATGCATGTGCAAATTGTAGCAATGACGCAGTTATGGATTATCTGAATGTAATCCACTACCATGAAATGAGGACCACCTGTCCTGTATCTAGGGACAGGTGGAAGTGAGGTAACTCCGCAGACATTGGGCGTCATGGCGGAAGGCGGTCTTGCACCGCCGTGCAATTCCTCATTGGCTAATATGGGGCTCTATGGAGTACAGTGGCCAATGGGTATCAGCGGCGGCGGTGACGGTGTACACCGCCATAGACGTGGCTGCCATTTTCTATCTAAATCCTCACTTGATTCCTGACTTTCCACAGGACAAAACCTACACAGCGTGTGCTGCTGTGACCTGTGTCTGGATCCTGCCATGGCCCGTGTGCAAGGGAAAGGGCCCCTGCCTTCACTTTGGAGGATTTGGAGCACTTGGTGGATGAGGTCCTACCACAGTATGGACAGCTGTATGGGCCTCCAGACCAATAGGTGAGTACACCTTGGGCACGATGCTTGTGACAGGGTTACATGGAGATGTGTGTGCAAGCATCGTGTCATTTGGGGGTGTGGTATGTCTGGTGGTAGTGTACATGGTGGGTGCTGGGTGATGTGTGTGCCAATGGAGCTGGAAATGGTATTTGTTGACAGAAGATTACCCTTTAAATCAAACTTCCACAGGAGCAGATGCCTTTTACCCAACTCCCTCCAATAGATGCGTCCCAGAGAGAAACCGCTGGTGGGAAGCTTCAGCATGAGACTAAGGTAGAAACACTAGAGCGCTGACCTCACAAGCATTGCAGCCATCATCTTGTGTGGCAGTTAAACTTGAAGACGCTAGTTCTAATAACAGCCTCCGCAAGAGCCACTGGGAGTGAGGACGCCACTGCAACCAACGTGGGTACAAGGAAAAGGGGAATCGTTTTTGCTGAGGGAAGAACTTAACAACGCCAGCAATAGTTTTCCTGACATTTGTGAACCATATGTGTGACAGGCTGGATTGTATGTGTAATGGTGTTCTCCTGCCTGTTTCCTCTGCAGGTCAGCGCCCATCAGAAGAAGGGATTGTGGCCTGCCATCGCCACGGACGTGCGGACCGTGGGGGACTACAGCAGGCAGAGCACCCACTGTAGGAAAAGGTGGGAGGACCTGAGACGCTGGGCCCGGAAGATCGCGGAGGCCCAGCTGGGGATGGCCTCCCAACGAGGGTGGGGTGCCCGTCAGAACCTGACCCCCCTGATGGCCCGCATACTGGTGGTGGCCTACCCAGAGCTGGATGGGAGCTTGAGGGCATCACAGCAGCCACAAGGGGGTGAGTAAAGTGGGAGTTAAAACTATAATTGGTAGGTGGCATGAGATCCTGGTGGTGGGTGTCAGTTAGTGGGAGCCCCTTAATGCCAGGTCAGACATCGCAGCTTAATCCAGCTGAAGGGTAATGGTTGTATTGCAAAATCTGGAAACCTAGCTAGGTTGCATTCCATGTCAGACAGGGCTTAGTGACTCCCAGGAGGGGTGCAGTTGGCGGGGTTGGCTCACATCTTGCTGTGGTACCTAGCCAATGGAATGCCAGTGTGATGCATGGTGCTCAATCCTGATCCCTGTGTGTATCAGTAGTGTGTATGCCATCTGTGGTGTTGGTGCTGTAATTGACCCAGGGTTTTCCAGTGATTAGGTTAGAGTGGGCAGAACACACAACTACTCACTGTCCCAGTTTCAGAAACCTGAGATCCCAGTGAACCCTCAGGCTGATCTAAATAAACATCAAACGGCACTCAGGTCAGTGGCATTGAACTTCTGCCAGGGTTGGCAGAAGTTCAATGCCACATCCCCCAGGCTCCCTGGCTCCTATTTAGGCCTACATAAAGACGTTTTCCTACACGCTGCGCGGGACACGCGCCCAGGTCAGTGGCTTTGAACTTCTATCCGGGGTGGGACTACATCCCCCAGGCTCCCTGGCTCCTGTTTAGGCCTACATAAAGATGCTTTCCTACACGCTGCGAGGAACGCGTGCTCAGGTCAGTGGCATTGAACTTCTGCCCGGGGATGGCACTACATCTCCCAGGCTCCCTGGCTCCTGTTTAGGCCCACATTAAAATGCTTTCCTACATGCTGCACGGGACGCGCGCTCATGTCAGTGGCATTGAACTTCTGCCCGGGGTAGGACTAAATCCCCCAGGCTCCCTGGCTCCTGTTTAGGCCTACATAAAAACGCTTTCCTACACGTTGCGCGGGACGCGCGCTCAGGTCAGTGGCATTGAACATCTGCCCGGGGTGGGACTACATCCCCCAGGCTCCCTGGCTCCTGTTTAGGCCTACATAAAGATGCTTTCCTACATGCTGCGTGGGACACGCGCTCAGGTCAGTGGCATTGAACTTCTGCCCAGGGTGGGACGACATCCCCCAGGCTCCCTGGCTCCTGTTTAGGCCTACATGCTGCGCGGGATGCACGCAGGACGCGCCCGGGCGTGTGCCTGGGCGAAGACCGGGCCAAGACGGGCCAGTCTTCGCCCATCATCGCCCGACAGAGGCCGAGCTGGGCATATTTCACTGATCTTATGAAATAAGTGTTTTGTGTGTATTTAATACTAGGTTTCACGTGGTTTCCGTTATCTCTGCTGTTTTAAGATGGGGAAACGAAAAGCAGTGGATGCTCCTACACCACTGAGTGGTACAAAGAAACTGAAAAAACGGTCTAGCAATCCAGCGACCTCCGTAACCTATAAAGGAACGAATCCCTTAGATGACATTGATACTTTATTTGAAGAGGTAGAGGCTATTTTAAAGAGTAAGTTTCACCCCCTGCCTATGTCTATTAATGATACATCTGGGAAGGGGAAAATTCCGGAAATATTCAAGAAGAAGAAGTCGCAACTAACTAATTTTTCTGCAGATTCTGTTTTAAATGTGGAATCACAAGCTTCCATGGAAAATCCCTTGACCCCACCGACTGCAGCATCCTGTAGTGCATTGGGTGCTGCGCTCTGTGTGAGTGGTGCCCCTCTCTAAGGGAGATGAGGTCTTTCCTCCCCTGTTAATCCCAGTGGTTAGGGTGGTTCCGAACATTTCATGCACAAATCGGTTTGGGCCCTTGGCGGAGGAAGGGGATCCCCCGGAGCTCTTGCTGATGTTAATACCTTGATTGATTTACTTCCTTACACTGATGGTTTGCTATTGCCAGACAAGGGAATAGATTTGGCCTTCGGTCTCCAGAAGGAGGACGAAGTTAAGAGCTTGGTGCTATTATTAATGAAAACTATGAAGGAGGAAGTAATGGAGAAGTGTGGATGCAGATGCCAGATATCAGGTGGGGAGGCAGAGAGGGGTGGGAGTACTGTTATGCTTGAATCAAGGTTGGAAACTGGCATTCCCTTTTTGGGGACGGACACTCTCCCCCTTTCAGACAATCCATCTATATCCCGTGCAGAGGGCTTCCAGCTAGCGCCTGTAAGTGTAAGGTGGAAAAATAATACAGCTTCTATTACTAGGAATTCCTTGGGGGTTCAAAACAACATCAATGCTCAGCCTGATGCTTCTGCTAATGGGCCTCGGGGTTGTTGTCACCCAAGCATTAGGTGGGGTTGTTAGTTCCCCTGCCTTCCCCATTAAGCCTTCCCAATTCTCTACTGATGTTACATCTCAGCATGGCGTTAATGAGACTGCTTTTGTGGATTAGGGTCAAGAATTGAGAAGTAATGGTAACACTATATGGTTGCCAAAGCTACTGCCTGGTACACCGGAGAGCCATGAGTCCTTGATTAACAAGGTTACTCATTAGTTACGTGTCTGGCGTAACTGTCTCTCAGTCATTCGTGCTGACATTCTTAAGGTGGGCAGACACCGCCATTTAGGATCAAATTTTGATTTTATTTCTTTCTGTTTAGTAAATAGGTCGTTGGTGGACAAACTTTTGGATTTTGAACTACATACATGTTATCTTAGGGATATGAGAGGGGTTGGTAATAAACTTGTATCTCATCCACCCCATACCTGTCCACTGACGCCCTCTAAAGGGTCATCCCCACATATGAATGTGCATTAGCTCCGGTAGCCAAAATTCCTCATACATCACAAGTACCTCAATGACTAAATGTTGGTCCTTGTCCATTAGTTCCACAGGAGGTTCAATCTGGTGCACCAAAAGGGGATTTGAATATAAGGGAAGTCCACTGCCTTAGATCTTGAGCTGAGACAGATAGAGAGTTATCCATAATGACCTGGAATCTAGCTGGACTTGATAGGAAATTGGGAGACCCGGAGTGGGTTACTTACATTAATAATCAGGATATTTGTCTCTTTCAGGAGACTTGGGCTGAGGATCAAGTTTATATAGATGGGTTCTCATCATATTGCACTCTAGCTCATTCCCCAGAGAGGGGTTCAGGTTGTGCTAAAGGAGGTCTCTTGGTCCTGTTAAATAAGAGAGTGCAGTGCAATCACCAGGTATTAAATATAGATTCACCTGATTTAATGGGAGTACAATTCACATTTAATCGAGATTTCAAGATTATTTTAGTTAATGTTTATCCTCAGTCTGTCCCTCGAGGATCTGAGTCCCAGACCTTAGTGCAGTTGTCTGAATTTCTGGATACTTTTCACCCCTTGACCAACCTAGTGATAACAGGAGACTTGAATTACACCTTTGAACCCTCATATTTGAATAGTGGGTATTCTGGGGTATTCCACAGTTAACGAACAACCACCAATGTACTTGCTCTTGTGTTTCCTCACATTTGGCATCCTTATGTTTAAAATATGGACTTAGGGCCTGCAATGGTCATACGCCCTCCGACCTAAACACTGCGCCTACATTTAAACGAGGTATGTCCACTAGTGTAATTGATTATTTTCTAGTGGACGTTAGGCTGTGGTCCTCTCTAAAAGATATGAAGGTGGAATCTCGTTATGAGAGTGATCACAATCCCCTGCTTCTTACTTTGTATAGCGATGTATTCAGAAGGTCACTGAATGTTCAGCATACCGTGGTTCCAACTCCATTGCTGGACAATAATCATACTCGGGTCTGCTAGCCAAAAGTGATGTCTAACCCCTACCTGTTAATTGGGATCTACCAATTGTTTGCTGATGCAATGGCAATCTATGAGGAACATGAAATCAATAATATTCCCATTTTCAGTATCCATGATAATCTGTTGAAGAAATTGCAGAGTTTTTTTTATAAAAAGACCTGCATTAAGCTTTTTGATGCTAATTCGAATAACAATGAATGAAAGGCCAAGTCTGCACTAAAAACAGCTATTACGACTGGCTCTCAAGGGGCGATCCAATCAACTGGACGTATATATAAGGAGATTATAATACAAGCAAAGAAAAACTGGGAGGACTCAATTTGGCAGAACCTGCTGGATGCAACTAAACACAACGACAATGACATTCTGGAAACTATTGTCCAAAAGACAGAGGGGGCAAGAGCAATATCAGTAATCATATACAACCTGAGAGTTGGGTGGATTATTTTACTAAACTTTCTGTCACTCCTTGTAATTTCCCAATTTATGATCTTCGTTCCCCACTGTTGGCTAGGATGAGCTATCCTGTAGATTTATCAAGACTGAATATTTGTTCCTCTGAAGATCCTATTATCTTCACCTTAGAGGAAATTACAGTAGCAATTAATTTGTTTTAATCTGATAAAGCACCTGGTCCGGATAAAATACTGGGAGATTTATATAAATCAGAACCAATAATCTGGTCATGGTATATAAATCTGTTTTCGAATAAAATTGCTGCGGGGGGTCCAATCCCGAGTACATGGAAAGGGGCCAAAATAATTCCTATTTACAAAAAGGGTGATCTAAATTCTCCAGCTAATTATAGACCTATCAGTCTTATCAATAATTTACAGAATTGTTTTGCCAAACAGCTTTTGGAGAGGTTACTAAAATGGGTACAAGATTCTCAGGTGTTATCTCCACTACAGGCAGGTTTTCGCCCAAAAACCAATATGATAGATCAGGTTTTTAGGCTGATGCTCTTATATTGGAAATATGTAGCCCTTGCCAAGCAAAGCTTATACGTTGTTTTTGTGGATCTTCGATCTGCTTTCGATATGGTCCCAAGAGAGAAATTATGGGAAGTATTACACAGAATGGGTAATCCTATAAACATAATCCATCTTTTACAACAGTTACATGAAAATACATGTGCTCAGGTGAGATAGGGCAATCAGAGAGAGTTGACAGAACATATCCCCATTCAGAGGGAGGTTCGCCAGGGTTGTGTTTGGGCCCTACTCTATTTACTTTATTTATCAATGAGGTGGTGCAAACTTTGTTCCCTTGTCAGAATGATGCTCCCTCTATGAATCTGCAGAAAATCCCTATCCTACATTTTGCTGATGATTCTCCTCTTATTTCCAAGACCCCAATGGGCCTTCAGATTCTTGTTGATAGATTTAAATCATTTTGTGTAGACTATCGCCTAGAATTGAATGTCAGTAAAACCAAATTAATGGTGTTCAGCCCAGGACCAAGTAGAAGATGTACTATCATTTTGGATGGGATTCCCTTAAGCAAGGTTAGATCAATAGACTATTTGGGTGTGAGAATATAAAATAATTTACACTGGGAGGACCAGATCAGCAAAAGCGTGGGGCTTCTCCAGCATACAGCGGGTGCTATCCTGCGTTTCTATAAAAGCTCTGCATCTAAAGCTGTATCCCCAGCTATTAAAATTTACCTGGCAAAAGCGCAGGGTGCGGCTGCTTATGGTGCTGAGCTGTGGGGGGTTTGTAATAGTAAAAGACTATCAGTGGGCAAAAATAATTTTGCCAGGGCTTTAATTGCGTGCCCTCATAGTACACCCCTGATCATGGTGTTTCTGGATCTCGGTTTAATCGCATAGCTGATCTGATAGCTCTACGACCTCTACTTTTTTGGATAAGGATTTGGACTACCCCTGAACTTGCCATATATAGGGACTCTCTTCTTGATCTATTACAAAGATCTAACATAGTTTCCATTCCTTGGTTTAGACATGTGTCAAACTGGTGCCATACTTTGGGGTTGGGCAGTTATTGGGAGAACCCACAAAATCTGGTGAAAAATCATAAATCTATTCTAAAAACAGCTTATTGGTCCTATGTAAGAAACTATTTTATTTGCTGTAAATCCTATGGTCGGTTGACCAATTCATTTATTGATTTCAGTGGTATCCTCAGTACTAACCCTATTTAGATTTTATACCTGACTTGCTGGGGAAGAGTCTGTATGCCCGCTTTTGTTTTGGGTGTTTGCCATTGTTGTTCCTAACAAGTAGTTCGGGTTCACCTTCAACTTCTGATTTATGCCCCGCCTGCTGTGGCAGTATTGAATCTGTTGAACATTTCATGTTTTTTTGTTCTGCATATTCCATTCCCCGCTCAAAATGGATTCGTACAGTCTGTCGAAATTTGGGTTGAAATCATTGTCGCACTGCTTTAAGGATTTTAAAAATTGATACTTCTAATCTTTTAATTCTTGCGGTTAGCAAGTTCCTTGTGGCCGCTTGGCATATACAAACTTGTGCTCCTAAATGATTTTTTTCTAAGTAAATATCATGTATATAAGTGTGTTATAGTTATGAAGTGGGAGGTTTAATATTTTTTATAATACTTGTATGTCTTTTTATTTTTTTCTTGGTTCATGCTTTAAAAAAAATTTATGAGTCTAAATTGTTTTATGGATGCTTTGATGGTCATGTTAACCGAATAAAGCTTGATTGATTTATTGATTGACCAAGGGCTCCCTTTCTCTCTCCCCCCCTTTTTTCTTCTGTCATCCTGTCCATGTGTGCATTAGCATCATGTGGCAGAGGAGGGGCACCGGCAACAGAGAGGGCTGTATCCCACAGGACCCAAGAGGCAGAGTCCACTGACGCCGAGGGAACCAGTGGGACGGAGGGCGAAGGGAGAACGCGGCGGAGACAGGAGGTGACAACACTGATTCTGATTCCTCCTCCGATGAAAGCTCCCTGGTGGTGGCGGACACCTCTGGGACCACCCCAGCTACAGGTACAGCCGCTACCCCCCATTCCAGCACCGCCCTCCCAGTAGCCCCTCACCGAGTTGCCCGTGCCCGCTCACCCAGGAGGGTGGGCATAGCCTTCATCCCAGGCACCTCAGGCCCTGCCCCAGTCAGCCCTGCTGCCCTCAGTGAGGAGGCTATTGACCTCCTGAGATCCATCTCTGTAGGACAATCAACCATTGTGAATGCCATCCAGGGGCTGGTATTCCACAGGGCATTCACAGTGGATTGGCAGCACAACAGAGATTGTTCCTCTCTGATGGCAGCCATTGTCCCTGTTTCTACCGTCCCCGCTCCAACTACCACTTCCCAGTCCCAATCTCCTCAAATCCAACCCATCCCATGCACACATACAGACAAGCATGCACACAAAACATCACACAAGAGTGGTACAGACAAACACATGCAGCACACTTCAGGCCACAAGCACTCACACAAACAACAGACAGTTGCACACACAACATCATCCACTGCCACCACTGTCTACCCCTCCTCCTCCTCCTACATCTCCTCCCTCACAGTCACATCCGCACTCACACCTGCATGTACTGCATTAACAGCCACCACCACCATCACCACACCGAGCAGCACACACACCTCACTTGCAGACACCTCCACAACATCCATCCATGCGTCGCCTGTGTCCTCTCCCACCCTGCCTGCCCCTCCTAAGAGACACAAACGCACGCAACAGCCATCCACCTCACATCAGCACACTGCCATGCACCTGCACCCAAGTCCAGCAGACATATACCTCTAACAACCACTCCCTCAACCGCCACTCCAATCCCTTCTCACTCATCCCTCCCCACCATCCCTAAGAAGCTTTTCCTTGCCCAACTTGACCTCTTCCCTCCCCCTCCACCCCCTTGTACTGCCTGTAAGAGCAGGGCCACAACGACCCAGCCCAGCACCTCAACTAGACAGTCCAAGGGGACAGTGGAGGCACCTCCTAGTCATGGAGGCAAGAAAGGGAAGGATCCCACTCCACCACCCAAGAAAGGGAAGGTTCCCATCCCACCAACTAAGAGAGGCAAGAGGCCCCCTCCAACAGCAGTGGGCAAGGAGCCCTCACCTCCAGCAGAGGCTGGCAGGGTTTCCCCTCAACAGAAGAAGCTCTCACCTCCAGCTGGGACACAGCAGCCCTCACCTCCAGCTGGGACACAGCAGCCCTCACCTCCGGCAGAGGGCATGTAGGCCACCCTCCAGGGACTGTTTTATGAGGATGCCCCTCCAGAACCAGTGGGCAAGTTCCCCACCTCAGAGACTGTGACCTTGCACTCCCCAGCAAAGGGAAATGGGCATGGAGCCCCCTCCAGAACCAGTGGGCAAGTTCCCCACTTCAGCTGAGGTGCCCCAAACCCCCCTCCCCCCTGAGGTGCCTGGCCATTCCCAACATGACCCCCCTGCACAGGGTAGGGTAGTGCGGATTTCTTCAGGGAACAAGTTGGGCCTTGAACTGTGCCATGTGGCCATGTGGGCCTTTTGTACTTTGGACTATCCATTGGCCCTTCCTGAACAGTGACTCAAATACCTCTTGTCACATGGACAATATGGTGGTTGTTGGCATCAAATTACACTATCAGTTCTGGCTACATGTTGTCCTTGCATTATTATGATGTGTGTCCTGTGAGATTGGTTTTCCTCTGCAGCTGGTTGTGTGTATGGTATGTGTGTGTATGGTGTGTGGTGTGTATATCACTCTCCTTTTCCTCCCTCCCTCCCTTGTGTGCTAGGTGGCTGTACTCACCGTTGTAATCTTCGTCAGCATTGGTGTTCCAGGTGGAGCATGGCATAGATGAGCATCAGGAAGACTTGAAGTTCTGGTTGCATGGCGGCGTTGATCTTATCTGTGTCTCTGTTGGTGAGTCTTTCATTTTCTGTAATGTGTTTCCGCCAGTGTTTTGATGGTGATGGTACCGCCCCGGAAATCGTGGCTGTTCACTATGTCATAATATGGTAGGCTGTGCCTTGTCTTCCTCCTGGCTGTTGATGGCTACCACCGTGGTCAGTGGTGTTTACACCCTGGCAGGGTGGTACATTGGCTGTCTATGGGAGTTATCACCGCCATGGTCATAATTTGGCAGTAATTACCGCCAGCCTGTTGGCGGTGTTACCGCCACTATAACAGTCACCACCATTGTCATAATGACCACCAAAGACTCTTTCAGTTTCTTAAATGCATCAAGCCATCATCATCAAATGGTACTGGATCCTTTATATCAATGCACATTAACTTTACTAAAGGTTTTGCAATTAAGGAAAAGTTGGTAACCCGCTCAGGACAATACCCAACAATCCCAAGAAACATCCAAACTGCCTTCTGGGATGTTGGGGGACTCAATTTCAGAACTGCAGAATCTCATTCTTAAGACACTTTCCTCACACCCTTCTCAAGATTATGTCTGAGGTAAATGACTTTTCTTTCACAATAAGGCATTTTAGTCGGGAGACTTTTAGCCCATTCTCCGTGAAGTGATTTAGTGAGACAATTGTATCAAACATGTCTTGGATGCTATTGACAAGTCGTCAATATAGTGGACTAAACCTGGTTACATCGCAACTTTGGATTTGCTCATCTTTCTGTGTTTGGGAGAAAAACAAAGGACTCTTAATATACCCTAGTGGGATCCTGTCCCATACAATAACTTTATTCAAAAACTGAAATGCAAAGAGGAACTGTGATTCCTCATGTAATGGGATTGAAAAGAATACTTGACATTACTCAATGAATGTATACCATTCTGCTTCTGATGGAATTTGAAACAACATTACTGCTGGATTGTGTATCACCGGTCAACAAGGACCAACAATGTTATTTATCTTTTGGAGATCCATAACAATTCTCCATTTGCCATTCAGCTTTTAAGTCCCATAACCAGATAATTGCAAGAATTACTAAGCACTTCTCTGAGAATTACCAGCTCAATAATCTTTTCAGTTACTTGCTTTGTTCCTTCCTCTGCCTCTTGTGTAAGATTATACTGCCTAGCTTTAGAAAACTTGCATCTGGTTTAATCTTTATTTTCATGGGTTGTTCTCTTTTAATCAGTTCAATCTCTTTTCATGTGTAATCCTATACCACTTCCTTAACAGTATGTCTAAAATCCAGAGGCAGATTCTCTTTTGTCAGAACCAGGTACAATTCAACTCTTGTAAATTCTGAAATGAGTTTAAAATGTGAATCCTTATTTTGTGATTCAGTTACTATACCACCTGGTGTGCATTATATCATGCAATTCATCTTACTATGAAGATCCCTGCCAAGTAAATTCACAGGACTAAAATCACATAATATAAGCTGAGATGTAGTCTTCATTTGTCCTGTTTTCATTGAACTGTCTTCTGTGGTTTGATTAACAATGTGTTTATTGCTGATCCCTACAACCCTGACTTCTCTTCCTGAGAGGGGTAGATTTGGGACTTCTTCAGAAAGAATTGTACAACAGGGTGCCCCTGTATCAATCAGTTTGCCATTGACTTTTCTTTCAATATATGAGCCACTCTGGTCTACCTAAAGGCCTGCTCCAAGAAAGCACTCACATTGGCAAATCAGAATGCCCATTCATAAGATTACAATAAGATTCTATTGAGATGCCACCTGGTAATGGCTTGAAATACGTCTTAGTAATAGTCTATCTGATCTCCAAATGGGTGGCAGAGTTTCTCACCAGGAGAGCAGATAGCCTTGCAGTTGCCTTATTGTTCTCGAGGGAGTTGATATCTAGATTTTATGGCAAGATCAGAGGCTAATATTATTGCATTCTTCTTTAATGCCACCACTTCAGTAGCCCCCCCTTAAAGAACATGGAACACAACAAAGTTCCAGCTTAATAAAACAGTAGAACATCCAGCCATCTCCCTTTGTTTTTGCTGCTGCTTCCACAGATAAGTACTGAACTAGCAGCTCTGTATTGAGATCATTGTATGAGAATTGAAGAGTTGTGGACTAATTTTTATATGTGTTTGTTTGATATATTAATTTTAACTTGATTTGAGTGTGTTGGTATGCGCTTTGAATTGTATGATCCAGTGTGAGGTTGGAGAGTATCATTTGAATTTTAATAATATAGAAATGTAATAGTGTTTTGTTTTTTCAAGCGTATCACTTATAGAACAAGCTAAGGCTGTAGTGAGCAAACTCAGAGATATTTATTAAAATGTTATGGATTACCATGCATGATTTCTTTGAGGCCATTGGTTCAAGGACGGGCGCAAACTCTTGAATTAGGCCGCGTGGAGCCATTTGGTCGCATGGACCGGTGATTACCAGTGGCGCATGCAGGGAACATGAGGAGTCGCATGACCGATGCCATCACACTGTCTGAACCTCAGCCCAGCAGGAGTGCAGACAGGCCTGAAAAACAGGTGTGTACGGCAATACCGGGGACTTTGGTTTCAGCAGATTTTGAAGCACAGTAATTGGCTGAATTGAGAATATTTAAATTGAGGAAGGGCTTGTGCAGCTGCCTCACGTACTATGTGACGTGAAGGCTGTCATTTTAGGAAGTTGGGAAGCATACTATGTATGCTAAGGAGAATTTAATGTGACAGGTTGGGATAGAAGATAGCGTTTTGACAGTTTTTTCACCTGGTCAGCTTGCAGTGTAACTTGAGTTTGGTGAATCTGGTTTTATTGGAAATTGTTTGGTATTTTGGCGACTTAGGCCCTCATTACAACCCTGGCAGTCGGTGTTAAAGCGGTGGTGACGCTGCAAACAGGCCGGCTGAAAACAAATGGGATTACGACCATGGCGGAAACCGCTGACATAGACAGCCACTTTAATACTTCGACCGCCACGGCGGTAGAAACAAACACCGCAGCGGTAACTGCCAACAGACAGGTGGAAGACAAAGTACCGCCCACCGTATTTCAAGACGCCTATCCGCCACCTTTTCCAGGGCAGAACCAACGCTATCAAAAGCACGGTGGAAACAGTACACAGAAGGGAACCCACTCACCTCTCGACACCCAACGAGGAACCAGGACGCCATGGAGCCCGAACTTCAGGTGTTACCTATGTTGGTTTACCTCCTATTCTACCAGGAGTACGAACGGCGGCGGTGGCGACTACGGTGAGTACTGCACCTACAACACAGGGAGTGGGGGAGGAAAGAGAGTGACACACACACACAACACGCAACACCCCCACCCTCACCCTCACACCCAACAACATACACACAAATACATGCATCAACATTACATATACACGTCCCCACCCCCTGGAAGAACGCAAGGACAAAAGGAAATGATTGTAACGATTGTAATCATTAAAAAATCAGTATATACAAATATGTACACCAACTACACAAGTCCAGATAGTGTACCAATCATGGTCCGTGGACCACTGGGCCCAAAATGCATGGGCAAAGCCCACACATGATACCTGACTCGAAATGGAGAGAAAACTGCTGGGGCATCAGATCGAAAATACACACACACCTCAAGGGGAGGGGGGGCACCTCAGCCTGATGAACGCACAACACCACTGCTGTACGAGGGGGCCCCATGACCATTGCCGTATCCTGGGGAGTGCAAAGCCACAGTCTCTCAAGTCTCTCCAGTGGGTGGTTTGCCCACTGCTTTATCCTGGGGAGTGCAAAGCCACAGTCTCTCAAGTCTCTCCAGTGGGTGGTTTGCCCACTGCTTGGTCCTGGGGAGTGCAAAGACACGTTCTCTCAAGTCTCAAGTGGATAACAGTCTCCAGAGTGCTCAGAGTGCTTCATCCTGCCAAGGACTGAGGTAGTGGATGTGACACTCCACTGGTTCTGGAGGGTGCATGGTGCCCAGAGTGCTTCATCCTGCCAAGGACTGAGGTAGTGGATGTGATACTCCACTGGTTCTGGAGGGGGCATGGTGCCCAGAGTGCTCCACGTGCAGTGTGGCCGGTACAATTCCCTCACCTGGGTGTGCATGCAATGAGATTGTCAAGGTTCAGGTAGCATGATACGCCATGGAGGCAGCGACATACCCCACACTGCTGCGGCTTTGCATTCCACCTGCAGGTGCAAACAGTGATGGAATTCATGCCTCATGGAAGCTGCCCAGGGTCCAGGAACTCACCTCCAGCCTCGGACGACTGACCACTGGGGATGGTAGCCATGTCAGCGGTGGTGCCAGTGTCCAAGGACGCTGCGGGCCGGTGGCGGTGGTGCTTGCGGCGGTGTCTGTGGCGGCACTGCTGGCGGCGTTGCATGGGTCAGCACCTGCTGAGGGACAAAGCAGGACGTCTCCTGCAGCCTCGGATGGCTGCCCACTGGGGAAGAGGCTGGGGACTGTCGCTGAGGCTGTAGACGTGCCGGGCGGTGCAGGTGGAAGTGTAGGTGGCGGTTGTGGTGGCGGGGCAGCTAGCTGTGTTCGCCGCCGTACAGGTTGGCATGGTCATGGACAGAAGGTGTGACACTGGTCCCTCAGTCAGTGCCACCATGCCCTCTCCTGAACTGCTCTTCTGCTTTTGGCCCTTCCCCACCTTTGATGGTGCCACAGTTGTCTTGCCACTATCCCCTTTTGCTTTTGCTGAGCCCTTGATGGCTGGTAGGTTCAGCAGCTCCCTCCAGGATGTGGGCACCTTTTTCACCTTGGCTGGTGGTGGAATGTTCTTGCCCTCGCTACGTGGCACACTGGCAGCCCTGATGGGTGGCGCACTTGATGGCCCCGCAGTTGCTGGCACCACTGTGCCTGGGGATGTGGTGGCTGAGGTGCTGGGCTGGGACCTGGAAAGCCTGGCCCTAGGTGAAGGACGGGGGGAGGTGTAGGGAAGAGGTCAATGTTAGCCAGGAAGAGTTTTTTAGACACACTGGGACGGGAAGATGGAGGGGGTTTGGGAGTGGAGGTAGTGGTTGTAGGAGGTGTACGTCTGCTGAATTTGGGTGAAGGTGCATGGGCTGGAGGCTGTTGTGAGGTGGATGGCTGTTGGGTGGGTGTGTTCCTGCATTTGTGTACTTTGGGAGGAGGGCTCACTGACACACTGGGAGAGGACACTGGGGATGTGTGAATGGTAGTGGGGTGGTGAGTGCACGTGAGCGGTGTGTGGAGATGGGCGTGCTGGTGATGGAGGTAGTGGCTGAGGATGTAGTGCATGCAGGTGTGAGTGGAGACGAGACAGGGATGGAGGAGGAGGACATGGAGGAGGGGGACACAGTGGAGGCAGTGGATGTTGCTGTGTCTGCATGGGGATGGTGCTTGTGTGAGTGCCTGTGGGATGTGTGGTGCTTATGTTCGCCATGTCCACTCTTGTGTGTTGATGTGTGTGCATGCTGGTCTGATGGTGTGCTTGGGATAGGCTGAGGTACAGGTGATTGGGTCTGGGTGGAGGAAGTTGGAGGGGGGAGGCTGGACACAGGGACAATGGCTGCCATCAGTGCTGAGGCCAGAGCCTGAAATGCTCTCTGTTGGGCTGCCTGCCCAGAATGAATGCCCTCCAGGTATGCATTTGTTTGTTGCAAATGCCTCTCTACACCCTGGATGGCATTCACAATGGTAGATTGCCCAACAGTGAGGGATCTCAGGAGGTCAATAGCCTCCTCACTGAGGGCAGCAGGGCTGACGGGGCAGAGCCTGAGGTGCCTGGGGCGAAGGAGATGCCCACCCTCCTGGGTGAGCGGGCACGGGACACACGCTGAGGGGCTGCTGGGAGGGCAGTGCTGGTAGGGGGGTGGCGGCTGTAGCTGTTGATGCGGTGGGCACAGAGGTGCCTGCCACCACAAGGGAGCTCCCATCAGAGGAGGAGTCGCTGTCACTGCTGTCTGCTCCTGTCCCCGCCGTGGAGCTCCCCTCGCCCTCCATCCCACTGGTGGCTTCAGACTCCTTTGCTTCACCCTCCAGGGCCAAGTGGGTTGCAGCTCCCTCCTGCTCCGGTGCCAATGCTCCTCCGCCTGATGATGCTATTGCACACAAGAACAGGGAGACCACAAAAAGGGGGGGAGACAGAAGAAAGACATGTTCAGTGCATGCAACACCACTACTGTTGGCAGACACAACACACATGGAGCAGCCCTCTGCACTACGTCATGCACTGACAGTTCCTAGAAATTTCAGCTGACCATGGGGTACGAGGCCTAAGACCAATTGCTGCACACCTGGAAGTCACAGGAGCCTGACTAGGTGTAGATGGCTCTTACCACTGGTGGGGTTCGGGTGCCACATAGCCTGCCTCACAAGGGACCTTGCCTACCAAGTTCGCCTTAGCCTAGGTGAACCCACTGCCCACCTCCCCCACCCAGACACCTCGTAATGTGCGCAGAGTCAGCTGAATGAGAGTGTACTCACCCCCTTGTGGCTGCTGTGATGCCCTCAAGCGCCCATCCAACTCCGGATAGGCCACCGCCAGGATCCAGAAAATCAGGGGGGTCATGGTGCGACGGGTACCCCTCCCACGTTGGGAGGCCATCCCCAGCTGGGCCTCCGCTGTCTTCTTGCTCCAGCGACGCAGGTCCTCCCATCTTTTACGGCAGTGGGTGCTCCGTCTGTGGTAGATCCCCAGGGTCCGGACGTCCTTGGCGATGGCACGCCAAATACCCTTCTGCTGGTGGGCACTGACCTAGAGGAATGGTACAGGGGGAAAGGAAATTACTTACCCGTCCGGACCGTCATACTCATTGCCCACCAGTTCCCACCCATGCCCTGATGCACATACACTCACCATCCGCACATGCAGGCCTCAGCCCCCCCCCATGTGGAGAAGTGGAGAAGTGTGGCACAATGGTTAGAGCGGCAGACCCTGATGCAGACATCTGGTCCGGGACTAGGGTTCAGTTCCCACCTCCGCCGGTGTTGGGCTCAATTCCCTTGGACCAGATAATTCTCGCCTCGGTGCCTAATCTAATTAATGGTTTCCACTCAGTAACTCTGGGCAATAGCTTGCCTTATCTCCACAACGGCCCTCACAGCACTTGGATGCTTGGCTTCACCCTGGGGCTGTCTGGGAGTGGGCGCTTCACAGGGAAAAGCCAGGAGGGGTTCCACAGTGGTATGCATACAGCGACTTGAGACCCTAACGGGTGAGTAGTGCGCTATGCAAGTGCAAAGTTTACAGTTTTACATGTATCTTTCATCCACACCACTCAAAACAGGCATTGCCCATGCAGCATGCTCACAGTGTACTTACCTGTTTGTCTGGAGGACCGTACAGTTGCGTGTACTGGGGGAGGACCTCATCCACTAGTTTCTCCAACTCTTCCGCAGTGAAGGCAGGGGCCCTTTCCCCAGACACTGCAGCCATCGTTTCTTCCAGACTGAGGTCACAGCAGCACTTGCAGTGTAGGTCCTCTCCTGTTGAAGGTCAGGTATCAAGTGAGGGAACAGACAGAAAATGGCGGTTATGTCCGCGACGGTGCGTACCGTCACCACCGGCGTACATCGTCATTGGCTCCTGGGACCCATAGGGCCCAATGTTAACCAATGCAGAATTGCGCCACGGTCTTCGACCGCCCACCGCGATGGTGTACAATGTCAGCGCAGTTACCTCATATCCCGTTGTCCCACCTTGCAGGTCAGGCAGCCGCCATTTCAGGAGGCCACATGGGATGAATGTTAACTGCGTCACACCTATCTGGGCCGGGAACATAGACAGATACCGGCACATTGCGGATTAATAATGTTTCTGCAAATAAGAAATTGGGATACCTCAGTGTTGGATGACTCTGCTCGCTGTTCTCCTCCATAGGGCGCGTCTGCTGGGGCAGGTGATGAGATGGTGGCATCCTCCGGTGTACAGACCCCTGGTGGACCTGTCGATAATGGAAGAGAGACACATTTTAGTCACATACAGACTTGATCGTGCAACAATCCAGGAACTGTGTGCCCAGTTGGAGCCGACCTGATTTCATCTATCCGCCATCCCACAGGAATCCCCCCTCTAGTGCAGGTCTTGTCTGTACTCCATTTCCTGGCCAGTGGGTCTTTTCAAACAAGAGTGGCCATGGCATCAGGGATGTCCCAGCCAATGTTCTCTAACGTGTTGTCCAGAGTCTTGTCTGCCCTGCTGAAACACATGCGCAGCTACATCGTTTTCCCTCAGGTGGAGGATTTGCCCACAGTGAAAGGTGACTTCTATGCCCTGGGACGTATCCCCAACAACATTGGTGCCATTAATGGGACACATGTGGCATTTGTACCCCCCGCAGGAATGAACAGGTGTATAGAAAGCGGAAGAGCTACCATTCGATGAATGTGCAGATGGTGTGTTTGGCAGACCAGTACATCTCCCATGTCAATGCCAAGTATCCTGGCTCTGTGCATGATGCTTACATTTTGAGAAATAGCAGCATCCCTCATGTGTTGGGGCAACTCCAGAGGCACCGTGTGTGGCTAATAGGTGAGGTCAAGGTCCCAATACGGTTGACATAGGTGTCTGGGTATGGGGCTGTCCCTAAGGGTTAGTGTGTGTCTAACAGATATCCATCGACATTTGCAGGTGACTCTGGTTACCCCAACCTGTCATGGCTACTGACCCCAGTGAGGAATCCCAGGACAAGGGCAGAGGAACGCTACAATGAGGCACATGGGTGAACTAGGAGGGTGATGTAACGCACCTTCGGCCTCCTGAAGGCCAGATTCCGGTGCCTCCATCTGACAGGTGGCTCCCTATACTACTCACCGAAGAAGGTGAGCCAGATAATTGTTGCCTGCTGTATGCTGCACAACCTGGCTTTGCGACGGCAGGTGTCTTTTCTGCAGGAGGATGGGCCAGATGGTGGTCTTGGGGCAGCTGTGGAGCCTGTGGACAGTGAAGAAGAGGAGGCAGAAGAAGAGGATATCGACAACCGAAACAACATCATCATGCAATACTTCCAGCGAGACACAGGTAAGAAGATGTAACTGCTTCTGACATCTCATACTGTTGTTTGAGCTAGCATAAGTCTGTCATTTTCACTCAGTGTATGGACCCTGACTTGTCACTTTGACTTTCCATTTCACAGATCTGGGTCCCACTTTGCGCCCTATGCTCTGTTTACTCCTGGCCTACAGCTGTGTTACATTGGTATGTGAACAAGTACATTGACATTGCTATATTCCATAGTTATTGCAAATACACATTTGTGAAAGCACAGACTGACTCCAGATTGTTTTGTGATTGAAGTGTGTTTATTCCTGTGCAAATAAGTGGAGGGGGTTGTAAAATGGGCTGGGGTGATTGTGGAGGAATGTCCATGGCAGAGTCCAGTCTATTTGTTTCACAGGTGCATTGTCCAAAGAGGCATAGGAAGTGGAGCAATGGCAGTTTAAGGATGGACATGGTGACATAGTGGGACAGAAGGGTGACATTCAGGGGGGGTCTCATTTCCTGGCCGGGGTCTTGGCAATGTTCTCTGTCTTGTTCCTGGATCTCAGGGACCGTTTGCGGGATGGTTCTCCATCTAGAGGGGGTGGGGTGCTGGTGTCCTGTTGTTCTTGTGGCGGTGCCTCCTGTCCACTAGCACCGGCGGAGGGGGAGGGCTGTTCATCATCCAGGCTAGTGTCAGGGGCCCCTTGTTGTGCCACTGTGTCCCTCCTGGTGTTGAGAAGGTCTTGCAGCACCCCTACAATGGTGACCCGGGTGTTGTTGATGGACTTCAGCTCCTCCCTGATCCCCAGATAGTGTTCCTCCTGCAGCCGCTGGGTCTCATGAAACTTGGCCAGTACCCTTGCCATCGTCTCCTGGGAATGATGGTAAGCTCCCATGATGTTGGAGAGGGCCTCGTGGAGAGGGGGTTCCCTGGGCCTGTCCTCCCCCTGTCGCACAGCAGTCCTCCCAGTTTCCCTGTTTTCCTGAGCCTCTGTCCCCTGAACCGTGTGCCCACTGCCACTGCCCCCAGGTCCCTGACTTTCTTGGGTTGGTGGGTTTGCTTGGGTTCCCTGTAGTGGTGGGCACACTGCTGATTGACGTGTCCTGGGGACAGAGGGATGGGCCCGCTGGGTGGGTTCTGTGCTGGTGTTTCCTGAGCGGGGAGGCTCTGTGGTGGCTTGTTCCAGTGTCAGGGGAACCAACTGTCCCGAGGTCCCTGATGGGCCGGGCTGGTCATCTTGATCCAGTTGTGCAGAGCTGCTGTCATCACTGTGGGTCTCTTCTGTGGGGGGACTGGACATGTCTGGTACCTCCTGTCTGGTGACGTTGGGTTGGGGTCCTGCAGGGGTGTAAAGGCATGATTATTGCATCTGTGTGTGCCATTGTGTGCAATGGGTGAGTGACCCTGTACTCCAGTGCTTGCATTCTTGTCTTGGTCCTTGTGTGATATTTGGGTTGGGGTCTGTGTGGGCATCTTTAGTGGACATGCTTTGGTGATGGGTGTCCATGCTTTGGTATTGCATGCAGGGCTTGGTGTTGGGATGGGTGGGTTGTGATAGTGGGGCATATGTGAGGTGTTGGAGTGATGGGGATGAGGTTGAGGGTGGGAGTATGTGATGGCATGCAGGTAGGGTGGGGGATATAATAATAAAGCTTTGACTTACCAGAGTCGAGTCCTCCTGCTACTCCTGCGAGGCCCTCAGAATGCAGTATTGCCAAGACCTGCTCCTCCCATGTTGTTAGTTGTGGGGGAGGAGGTGAGGGTCCACCGCCAGTCCTCTGTACAGCAATCTGGTGTCTGGAGACCACGGAACGCACCTTCCCCCGTAGGTCGTTCCACCTCTTCCTGAGGTCATCCCGTGTTCTGGGGTGCTGTCCCACTGCGTTGACCCTGTCGACGATTCTGCGCCATAGCTCCATCTTCA
Organism: Pleurodeles waltl; assembly: GCF_031143425.1. Taxonomy (NCBI): domain Eukaryota; kingdom Metazoa; phylum Chordata; class Amphibia; order Caudata; family Salamandridae; genus Pleurodeles; species Pleurodeles waltl. The sequence continues at coordinate 542,868,499 of NC_090440.1, read as the reverse complement.
TTGCAATGGAGATGTGCTGCACCTGTGATCCGAATAGCTATGGCTCTACCCGGACGATTTCCTCCACCATGACCCTGAACTCCTCCTCAGAGAACCTGGGGTGTCGTTGAGATGCCATGATGTGGTGTGGGTGATGTGTGAGGTGGTGTGTGTTGTGATGTTTGAGGGGATGTGTTGTGTGTTGTTTGAGGTGCGTGGATGTTGTGTAAGTGATGGTGTTGTGTGTCTGTGGATGCTGGTGTTGTTTATGGTGGTGTCTCTCTCTGGCGTGGGTTCAGAATTGTGGTAGTAAGGGTTTCTGTGTGTTTTATATTGGATTGGGTGTGTGGTGTGTGTATGTGTATCAGGTGTGTGTATTTCGAATTGTCCAACGTGGTTCTGTTTTGTAAATGTGTGTGTATTTTGAGCGCGGCGGTGTGTACCGCCAATGGAATACCGCGGTTGAAAGACCGGCGCTTGGATTCGTGGGTCGTGATAGTGTGGGCGTATTCCTGTTGGCGTGACGGTGTTGGTTTTGTTATCGCCAGTTTATCACTGACCTTTGGTGTGGCGGACTTGTGTGGGTGTCTGTATTATGGCGGATTCCGAGCTGTGGGTCGTAATAGCTGTAGCGGAATTCCGCCGGTGCAGTGGTATGTTGGCGGTCTTCTGCACGGCGGTTAGCGGGATTTACCGCCAGGGTTGTAATGAGGGCCACTGTCTAATATTACAAATCATTTCTTGTCATATATAGGTACCCAGGGAGAGGGAGGATGCTACAACCTACTGTCTACCGTCCACTGCCAGACCTTCAGACCATGGAGCAAAGGCACGTAATAACATATCATGGCCTGGATAGGCATACAGTTGTGAACTTATGTCATCAGTTGTAGCCAGATCTCATGCCAGCTATTAGTTATCCAACCAGCATACCAGTCATGTCAGTATTGCACTTCCTAGCCACAGGGTCCTTCCAATATACAGTAGCCCTATCTGCTGAAATGTCCTAACCTATATTCAGTCTGGTGTTGAAGGATGTCCTCTCAGCAATGGTGAAACACTTTGACAGTTATATAGCCAGTTTCCCTGGTGTGAGGATTTAGCCCATGTGAAGGCTGACTTTTATGGTTTTGCAAGCATCCCACATATGGTAGATGCCTCCCCCTGGATTCTTTGCCAGCTGTTCCCGCTTGCGTGGTGGGGGAGGGGAGAACTGCTGGTACAGAAGCAGGGGTGTCTGGGGCTTGTTCCTCTGGCAGGGCTTCCCTTCCAGTGTCTGGCACCGATGAAGAAGGGCCTGGTGTTGATGCTCCAAAGGAAGGAGTAGAGTGGTGGTAATGTCCCACATCACCCCTGTTATGGAGGCCATGTTGGTATTGTGAGCCTCCCACTGTTCACTCCTATCCCTATGGATGACCCTCTGTAGCTGCTTGATTTCGTGAAGTTCGGTTACTTACTGGCCCATCATGCCTTGAGACTCCTGATATACCCGCAAGACGTCACTGATGGTGTCCCGGCCAGGAGCAGCCCCCGTGGCCTCATCCCTCTGACCCACAGCCCCCCTTTTACGCACCCTACCCCCACCAGCCTGTGCCCTTGCCACAGGGTGCCCTCTCCCACTGGGTCCTGGAGCCACATTGATAGAAATGCTGCGCTGCAACTCAAAATCCTGGACTGGGTGGACACAGGTTGAGGGGTTGAATGTGGCCATAGTGAGACTCATTGTTGGTGTCTGACCAGGTTGCCCAGATGGGCCAGAACCGTCTTTCACATCAAGTTGTCTAGAAGTGTCTTCTTCAATGAGGGCTTTATTCAGGGGGATAGTGGCAGTGTCTTCTGTGGCCTCTGTGTACCCTGTGGCAGCTCGACCTGTTGATGTGAAAGATACAATGTTACTGGTTGTATTGTGACATCTACTGCCAACAATTTAGGCAATTTAGAGTTACTTTAAGAATAGGCCTTGTTCAAAGTTATCTTGGAGTTCATCTTATTGTGGCAAGTAGCCATGATATTGGTTGTACTGACCTGACATTTGTGAAGCATGCCAATTTCATCTAAGTCAAGTAGCTGCTAAAATGTGCAGATCATTAGCACTTCGGAGGATGGCCTGAGAATGTCATCATGCCACCAGTGCAGAAAAAACTGTGGCTAGGCAAGATATGTCTTTGGCCATTTAAAGCTCTAGTTGATTGTAATGCAGGCAGACCAAGGAGTTTGTTGTATACGAAACTGGAGTCATCATGTGCCTAGTGCAGTGTGAATGTGTCTGCTACCAATACCATTCTAGCGATGCATCTTGGGATCATAGTTTTGTACACTGGGTAAGCTGTCCTTCCTGTCCTCAATAGTTTTATCTTGGGATAGCTGTCAATATAGAGCTAGGTAGCCAGACACATCTCAGGGTTGAACATGATCTATATCTTGCATGATATGAATTAGCATGAGCAGAGTTGAGCATGATCTGTATCACTCCCTCACTCCCGGTGAGTCAACTTCAATTGAGAGTTAGCAGGCAAAGGTATTTGGACAAGTGACCACTGGTCTGGTGTTTGGAGTTACTGAAACAGTGCCTCCTGGGAGCTGCAGTCAGGTCACTTTCTATACTAAATACACTTGACAAATGGTATCCTCCCAATTGAGTAAACTTCAATTGAAAGTTCATAAATAGATAGATTTGGACAAGTGAACATTGTTTTTGTGGTTGGAGTTAGAGACAAAGGGCTTATTGGGCTTAGCATTCCGGTCACTGCTTCGACTTCCCACCACCATACAAATGTAATCCTCCCAGATGAGTAAACTTCGTTTGAGAGTTTTGGGCATGAGAACACTGGGCTTGTATTTGGAGTTCGAGAGACAGAGCCTCCTGGCATTAGCAGTCATGTCACTCCCTTTACTTCATACACCTGATAAACGTAAGCCCCCCGCAGGTGAGTACACTTCATTTGTGAGTTTCAAAGGGAGGGTATTTGGAGAACTGAACACTGGACTGTTGTTTTAAATTAATGAAACAGTGCCTTCTGGCCTTAGCAGTCAAGTCACCCCCTGTACTAGACACACTATACAAATATCATCCTCCCAGGTGAGTACACTTCAATTGAGAGTTAAGACACAGGGGTCTTTAGACAAGAGAACTCTGGGCTAGTGGTTGGAGTTACAGAAACAGTGCCTGCTGGGAGTTACAGTCATGTTACTCTCTCTAGTACACACACTTGACCAATGTTCTCCCCTCCTAGGTGAGTAAACTTCATTTGAGAGTACACCAACAGATGAATTGGGGCATGTGACCACTGTGCTGGTGGTTGGAGTTACAGAAACAGTGCCTCCTGTGAGTTGCAGTCAAGTCACTCTCACTGCTCCCCAATACTTGACAAATGGTATCCCCCCAGGTGAGTAAACTTCATTTGGGAGTGAGTTGCCAAACAGGGATCTTTGGACAAGAGAACTCTGGGCTAGTGTTTGGAGTTGCAGAAACGAGGCCTGCTGGAAGTTAGAGTCAAGTCACTCTCTCTAGTACACACACTATAGAAATGGTATCCCCCCTTGTGGCTACACTTCAATTGAGAGTTAAGACGCAGGGGTCTTTGGATAGGAGAACACTGTGCTGGTTTTTGGAGTTACAGAATCTCTGCCTCCTGGCCTTAGCAGCCCGGGAGGGGAGCACCTCATTTGTATGTTAACAAACAAGAGTCTTTGGAGGAGAGGACACTGGACTGTTGTTTGGAGTGACAGTAATAGGGCCTCCTGGGAACTGCAGTTATGTACCTCCCTGTACTACACACACTATACAAACATCATCCTCCCAGGTTTGTACACTTCAATTTAGAGTTAAGACAGAGGGGTCTTTGGACAAGAGAACACTGGTCTGGTGTTTGGAGTTACAGATACAGGGCCTGGTAGGAGTTGCAGTCATGTCTCTCCCTCTAGTTCCCAACACTTCACAAATGGTATATTCCCAGGTGAGTGAAGAGAATTAGGGAGATTACAAACAGGTGTATTTGGGCAAGTCAACCCTGTGCTGGTGTTTGGAGTTACAGACACAAGGGCTGCTGGGAGTTGCAGTTATGTAACTCCATGTACTACACACACTGTACAAATGTCACCTCCCAGGTGAGTCCACTTCAATGGAGAGATCACAAACAATGGTATTTGGGCAAAACAACAATTGGCTGATGGTTGGGTTTACACACACCGGGCCTTCCTGACCTTAGCAATCATGTCACTCCCTCTACTTCCCACATTTGACAAATGGCATCCTCCCAGCTGAGTAAACTTAAATTGTGACTTGTCAGACAGTGGTCTTTAGACAAGTGAACACTGTTCTGGTGTTTGTAGTTGCTGAAACAGTACCTTTTGTGAGTTGCAGTCATGTCACTCTTTCTAGTACACAGACTTGACCAATGCCCTCCCCCAGGTGAGTACACTTCAATTGATAGTTCACTAACAGATGTATTGTAGCATGTAACCACTGTGCTAGTGTGTAACTTGGTACTTAAATTCAAAGCTTTTATTTTTTGAAGATATGAATTCAAAAGGCTTGCCGAGTCTGCCCTGAGTGTTGCGTGTCTCTCCCCAGACTCAGATCACAATCACCGACTTTGAATCTCCCCATGGAATCCAAACGTAGACACCCAACAGCCACGCACAAGTACAAGTTTCATACTGAACTTAAATAACAACATAACAACATAACGCATCTTCCCCCTTAATAACAAATAAAAAAACGAATAGAAAATAAACAATTATGAATAAAAATCACAAAATGTAATCATCCAACCATTTTGGTTTTGAAGAGATTCTTTTGCCTATGCGACTTCTACCTTCCTTGTTACCATCTACTTTAGAAGTACTACGCATTTCCATAGATTCAACACTATCTCCTACATCACTAGCGACACATACCGGGACTTCCACACATTCCAAATCTCCTTCTTCTACAACTTGCTCCAAGTTCCTTCTAGACACATCATCCTCAACATTGTCACTTATATGGAACTCCTTTTCCAGATTGTCATTCAGTTTATTCTTTCCCACTCCAATATCTTCTAGGGAATCACTTATATTTCGTCCATTAGTAGGCTGACCTTTAAACACCGCTATCGTTTTAAGGTTCCATACCTTCCCATCATTCAAAAATACCACGTTACGTAAAACCTTACTTATTTGAATGGGTTCTGAAAATTGACTCTCACCCTTCCTTACTCTCCATGGTTTCTTCACTTCAACCCAACTACCTACATGAACTTCTACATCTCTTTTTGAACCTCTTCTACTGTCAAAAGTTTGCTTATAAACCATATGTTTCTTCATAATTTGATCACTCATTTTCCCAAATGGCACCATGCATTCAGAAACCTCCAACAATCACTCCGGGTTGCATTTTGTCCTTGGTACCCTGCCTCTCATTAACTCAAAAGGAGATAAGCCAAGAGCTTCATGATAACAAGTTCTGTAAGACCACAATGTTTTATGAACTTGAACCGACCAATCGTTCCCATTCTTACACGCAATCTGAATTGCATACTTCATAACTCTATTAAATCTTTCGATCATTCCATTGTCACTTGGATTATATAAAGATGTAGTTCCATGTTTAATTCCAATTCTTTCAAAATACTTCTTCGTCAAAGCAGACGTAAACTGTACCCCATTGTCACTAATAATCTGTACTGGTAAACCTTCCTCCACAAAAGTACTGTCCATAAATGTCAAAACTTCCAGCGAATCTACCTTATCCACAATTTTCACCACTGGCCACCTAGAGAAAACATCAATCATAGCAATAATATACTTCCCAGGATTTCCAATGGGACCCATGATGTCAATAATATGCCATGGCTTATTCGGAACAATTGGCTCACACATATTAGGTCTTAAAGTATTCAAAGTTTTATCTGAATTGGCACAAATGACACATTCCCTTGCAACCCTTTCAGTCTGAACATCTATTCCTGGCCACCAATACCATCTTTTCACCCTCTGTTTGGTTTTAACTATTCCACAGTGAGTTTTGTGACACAACTTCAAAATCTTATTTCTCAGTGTCTTTGGTGATATAGCTCTATCGCCTCTAAAAATAGTTCCCTGAACAATTAAAAGCTCACTCCTCACCTCCCAAAATTGTTTAAGCACCTTAGAAATTTTAGACTTGTTAGGCCAACCTTTCATCACACATTCCGACAATGATTGTAAATCATTATCCTTAGAATATTCTTCCTTCCACACCTCCTCCTTTATGCTCAGAGCGTCATCCTCATGAATCAATGCAACTTGTAACTCCTCCCCTTCAACCGCATTCCATTCTAATATCTCAGTAGGCATTCGGGACAAATAATCTGCCAGCACATCACTTCTTCCTGGAACATATTCGATTTCATATACAAAATCTTGCAAACGCATTGGCATTCTTGGAATCCTTGCTGATGCTTTATACATTCCTTCGGTGGTCAGTAATTTCACTAGCGGTTTATGATCAGTTCGTAAAATACATTCTTTATCCCACACAAAAGATCTGTAATGCTCCAGTGCCCAAATACATGCAAGTGTCTCTTTCTCTATTACCGAAAATTTGTCTTCATTCAGTGATAATGCACGAGAAGCAAAATCAATTATAGCTTCCTTCCCCGAAGCATCAATTTGTGTCAGCACACTACCCAATCCTTTATTGCTGGCATCCACAGTCCCCACATTTGTACATTCAGGATCAAAACTACTCAAAATAGGAGCTTGTACAATTGCATTTTTTACATCTTCAAACTCCATCGCACATTCTTGTGACCAATTGAATTTGACGTGGTTTTTCAGCAATTGTCTGATGTTATACACCCTGCCAGAAAAACTCTTCACAAATTTCGCATAAAACTTAACCATTCCTAAGAATGATTTGACATCGTCTTTACACGTAGGGTGTGGAGAATTCAGAATGGCGTCTACCAGCTTAGGTTTCATGGTCACACCATCACCACATAACACATGACCAAGATAGGTTACAGATTGTACCCCAAACTTACACTTCGAGTGTTCTACAGTCAAACCCTTTTCTTCCAGAATACTTAACACCTCCTCCAAGATTTTATCATGTTCCCTTCTATCTTTGCCAAATAGCAATATATCATCTTGAAAACATCTCACATTGGTATGTTTCTCAAATAACTGATACATTAACCTCTGAAAGATGGCAGCTGCCGAAGCTAAGCCAAACAGTAATCTTTTATATTGGAAACACCCCATTGGAGTAATAAACGCAGTGTACTTCTTACTTGCTTCACTCAATTTGATCTGAGGGTATACTGCAGATAAATCTATGGTGGAAAACCATCTCGCTCCCTTAATTAATGTCAACATCTCTGAAATTCTTGGCAAGGGAAATTTATCCACTACAATATTCTTATTCAGGTGGCGCAAATCTATGCATAAACGAATCTTCCCATTCATGCATTTAGCTACTACCACTGGGAAGATTCAATTGGTTCGATGAGATACGGCTCCCATCAATTTAACTAATTCTCTCTCAACTTCACTCCTGATTAGAATGGGAATGTTTCTCACTTTGTGTATCTTTGGACTGGCATTTGACTTGAGAACAATACTATGTTCAAAACCATCCAAAACACCAATTTTCCCTATAAAAACTTTAGGATTTTTTTTTTACATTTCTTTTGCAATACTTTCTTCCTCATCCACTACCATGACTGGTTCAGGGCTATTCGGATCAAGGGTAGTGTGCAACTCTCCCTGATCCTTCCAACCTAGGACTTCCTTGCTACGTATAGCTTCCCAACAGACTTCCTGTTTTTACAAGCAAAAGTAAGTTCTCTGAAACCCAACAAGTCTATATCAGGCTTTTGTGAACTACTACCTAGTTTTCCCACAAATTTTGACCTCCACACTCATTAATAATAGTAAAAGGAGAACCTGAGTCAACATAAACTTGAATCTCGACCCCTCCTATACGCATTAAGCATACTGGTTTCTTCTTATTGCCAATTGATTCTTCATGACCATTGAATACAAACATTTGATCCTTACCCATTAGTTTGCTGTCCTGCGTAATTATATTGACTTTACTCCCATCTTCGCTTGAATTATCACTTACTCCATCCACATACTTCACGTTATTATTCCTCTTTTTTTTTTACACACCCTAGCAAAATGCCCTAGAACTCCACAGTCCTCACACTTCATGCTGGGCAATATTTATAAGAAGCCAAATGTGAACTGCTATCACAACGATAACACCTTTGACCATCGCACTTTGATGCTTGTTGGTTCTTCCCACTTTCTTTCTTTGGTCTGGCCGTTTCCTTATATTTAATTTTGTTGACTGTGTCCTCCCCAATTTCCTTAGATTTCGTTTTAACTGCTTTCGCGCTACGACTTGATAATTCAGCTTTCCTAACTATAGCTAAAATATCATCCAACTCAGCATCTCCATTTATCCACAATCTTTCCTGAATTGCTGGATCACGGGTATGTATTACTACTTGGTCTCTAATCAACTGCCCTTGCAAATGGTCAAATTTACAGTCATTCGCCAATACTTTCAGCGCAGCAACATACTCATCAACAGTCTCACCACATTCTTGTTTCCTCTGAAAAAAATTGTATCTTAGAGTGCCTTTGCACACTTTAGGTGCAAAGTAATTATCAAACTCCTTTAACGCATTCTCAAATATATTAGTGTCCCCACTGCCACTAATCTTTGTCATAGATCCATATACTTTTAGTCCTTCAGGGCCCACAGAATGTAGAAAAATATTTTTCTTCCTCTCTGAACTCATTCTTCCTTCCTTGTCTATAGTCTCCAAAAAATTTAGAAAGTACGATTTCCATTCTGTCCATTTCATACATGGGCTCGCACCTGCTGGTCAAAATGTTTGTGGAGGCTGAAGGGAAAATTGCTGTGTGGCCATATTGAAAATATTATTATTCAAAGCTGTGTACTAAAGTAATTTGTTCACTGTAAAATACGTACAGTAATCCATGAACCGCTTGCTATTATCATAGAAACCACCTTGAAACGAAAAGAGGACACAAAAAGAAAAGATTAAAAAAAATTAAAAAAACAACAAACTTTGATAAATTAACAGTATTGTACTAAAAATGTCACAAGTAGTGAAGTTTTCTTCCATCCAGTGTACATGCGTAGATGATTCCCTTACTGTAGTTCCCAACCCTGCGAAATGACAAGCATTCCATTATTTTCCTGACGTGCTTTGTAGGTGACAAAACTTCTGACTTCCTGCTTGACTGCTCCGAGTCCGATGACACACTCGTTCCAACGTACTTGTTCCGACGAAGCATTCTGATTTCCTGCTTTAATACTCCTTAGTTTAAATAAAAGGCGTTGCTAAGGGTCTTCCCTTCATCAACGCGAACACGTCAGAGCGCATATCACATAGATTAGATCCAATACAGTGTGCTGGGAGTTGTAGTCATGTCAGTGCTTGTACTACCCACACTTGACAAATGTTATCTCCCCAGGTGTCTACCCTTAAATTGATAGGTACCAAACAGGGGTATTTGGAGAAGTTACCACTGTGCTAGTGTTTGTAGTAACAGGAATAGTGACTGCTGGGAGTTAGAGTCATGTCAGTCCCTGTACTACACATTATACAAATGTCACCCCCGCAAGTGAGTACACTTCAAATGTTAGTTGCCAAATAGAGGTCTTTGGACTGGTGAACACTGGACTGGTGAGTGGAGTGAAAGTAAAAGTGTCAAAAGCTTAGCTATGAGCATGTATGACATTGCATTTTGGTGACATTTTTAGTGTTGTGACTTACCAGATTCCACTCCCCCAGGTATTCCTGTCAGGCCCTCAGGATGCAGGATAGCCAAGATCTTCTCCTTCTAGGGAAAGATATGTAATGGGGCACTGGGAAGGCCACTGCCAGTCTTCTTCCCTGCAGCTGGTGCCTGGAGACCAGGGAACGGAGCTTGCCCCAGAGGTTGTTCCACCTCTTCCTAATGTCCTCCCTTGTGTGCTAGGTGGTGCCTACAACATTGACTGTGTTGAAGATCCTGTCCCACATTTCCATTTTCCAACTGAGAGGAGTATGCTAGACTTGTGCTCCAAACAATTATGGCTCTGCTCTTATGATTTTATCCACCACGACTCTTAACTCATCTTCTGAAAACTGGGATTTTTGGTACGTGACATGGTGGAATAAAATGGGTGACAGTGACTTACTAAACAGGAAAGTGCAAAAGGGTGTGAATGGACAAAAATGTGTGCAGGGTGTTGAATTGGATGGTAAAAAAAAGGGGTGCCTAGTATCTGTACTGTGTGAAAAAAGTCACTCTGGCTTCTGTGTGTTGCAGTGTAAATGCAAAGGATTGTGGTCTGTGAAGGGGTGTGGTTTATAGTGTCCTTTGCCTAGGTTTGTACAGTGTGGCAATGTGTGTCAGCTGTGTTGTTTCCAAATTCGTCCAATGTGCAGTTGTGTATTACTTTGGTGACCGAGGACCGCTGTGATTCGGACCACCACTGACTGACCACCATGGCTGTCTGCCGTGGCAATTGTGCGCTTGTAATACGGTCAGTTGTTGTCGTGGTGCTGACCGCTCTGGAGGTCAGACCGCCTATTTCTGGGGCTCCGTGCTGCTGGCTGTCTGCCTTTTTTGCTTGGTGGTCGCGGTCCTGCCTATATGACTCATAATAGTGTGATCTGAAAGACTGCCAACATGGCAGTCTTTTTAGGACCGCCAGCATGGCAGTCTGGTGGTCCGACCGCCAAACTCGTAAAGAGGCCCTAAGTGAGGAAGCAGAAAATGTAATGAAGTTCCTCAGTGTAACTATCACCAATGAGGCTGGAATTTTTCTTAATGACAAAGCATTTTGTAAAGGTTGATCTTTTAATTTTCTGGTGGCGTACGCAGGATTGGTACATTTTGATTAATAATACTGCCAAGCACACCTCAGGGACAATGTTGATAGAAATCCACACTTTAGAGACAAACCTCAAAACCACTCTACAGCTAACAATTTACAAAAAATGCTTGGAAGAGGTAAGCCCTTCCCCTTCCACCCACCGACCCTCCGCCTGCCCCCCCCCGCCGGCCTCCCCAGTAACATCTGATGACATCAGCCATCAATCGCATGCTGACCTCATCAGAGGCCACCTCCCATCGCACTGGAAGCTCAGCTTCCAGTGCTATCGGAAGAGAAATACAAAGCATTTATTTTCCGATCATGTGATGGGGGCCTGAAAGCCCACCAGAGAGCAGGGAAGATTTTGTTTTCCAAAATAAGAGGTTGGGGATATGGCCATACCCCCACCCCAAATAAATGGGGCCAAAGTTGTTCTGCCCACCAGTGGGCAGATGGGACAATTACCCCTGATCCACACCCCGGGGGGACAGATAGTCTACTATATGCCAGGGAATTAAAAAAAAAAAAAATAGTGGGGTGGTGGCTACCACCCAGTATGGGCCTAGTTATGCCCCCCCACCCCAACTGAATGGGGTAACAGTCTTTCAGCTCTCCCCTGCACACTAAAACATATTACCCCACGGCAAGCAAGAGGATATTTGATTATTTGGGGTTTTGGTTTTACATTTGGGCCATGAGAGCTTGGCTAACTTTCAAAATCGTCCCACTTGGAATGGTGAGGGCTGCACTTTATGGACTTTGGGACGCTGCCATGTAGAAAAATCCACAAGACCTAGACCCATCTGAAAACTAAACATCTGGGTGAGTCCAGGGCGGTGTGCTTCACATGTACCCCACACCATCTTCTTACCCACAATGCCCTGCAAACCTCCAATTTTGCTGGAAATAACACATTTTTCCCACATTTTTGTGATGAACCTTCCGGAATCTGCAGCAATCCACAAAATTCCTACCACCCAGCATTGTCTCATCTATACCGATAAAAATTCAGCTGGACTTGTCAGCCTAAAAATGTTTTTTTTCAAACTGCCCTTTTGGACCCACTTTGGTTCCCCCTCAATTTCGACATGTTTTTGGCTCTTCCGTGTCACAAGCACAATGCCCACCTACATAAGTGAGGTATCATTTTTACTGGTAGACTGAGTGGAACGTTGGGTGGCAGGAAATGTGTCCCAGTGCGGTGATCCCACACAAAAATGTGGGAAAATTTGTTTTTTTAGCTAAATTTGATGTTTGCTGAGGATTCTGGGTAAGAAAACATTGGTGGATCCACACAAGTCACACCTCCCTGGACTCCCTCTGGTTTTCAGAAATGTCTGGGTTTGGTAGGTTTCCCTAGATGGTTGCTGAGCCCAGGATCAAAAACGCAGGTGCCCACCGCAAAAACATGTAGTTTTGTATTTGATCATTTTGATGTGTCCAGATAGTGTTTTGGGTCATTTCCTTTCGCGGGCAGTAGGCCTACCCACAAAAGTGAGGTACCATTTTTATCGGGAGACTTGGGGGAATGCTAGGTGGAAGGAAATTTGTGGCTCCTCTCAGATTTCAGAACTTTCTGTCACCGAAATGTGAGGAAAAAGTGTTTTTTTAAGCCAAATTTTGAGGTTTGCAAAGGATTGTGGGTAACAGAACCTGGTGAGAGCCCCACAAGTCACCCCATCTTGGATTCCCCTAGGTGTCTAGTTTTAAAAAATGCACAGGTTTGGTAGGTTTCCCTAGGTGCCGGCTGAGCTAGGGGTCAAAATCCACAGCTAGGCACTTTGTGAAACACAGGTCTGTTTTCTTTGGGAAAATGTGATGTGTCCACGTTGTGTTTTGGGGCATTTCGTGTTGCGGGTGCTAGGTCTACCCACACAAGTGAGGTACCATTTTCATCAGGAGACTTGGGGGAACGCTGAGTGGAAGGACATTTGCGGCTCCTCTCAGATTTCAGAATTTTCTGTCAACGAAATGAGAGGAAAAAGTGTTTTTGTGTCCAAATTTTGAAGTTTGAAAAGGATTCTGGGTAACAGAACCTGGTCAGAGCCCCACAAGTCACCCCATCTTGGATTCCCCTAGGTGTCTTGTTTTAAAAAATGCACATGTTTGGTAGGTTTCCCTAGGTGCTGGCTGAGGTAGAGGCCAAAATCTACAGCTCGGCACTTTGCAAAAAACATGTCAGATTTCAATGTAAAAATGTGAAGTGTCCATGTTGTGTTTCCTGTTGCAAGCATTAGGCCTACCCACGCAAGTGAGGTACCATTTCCATCGGGAGACTTGGAGGAACACAGAATAGCAAAACAAGTGTTATTGCCCATTGTCTTTCTCTACATTTGTTCCGTCCAAATGTAAGACAGTGTGTAAAAAAGACATCTATTTGAGAAATGCCCTGTAATTCACATGCTAGTATGGGCACCCTGGAATTCAGAGATGTGCAAATAACCACTGCTTCTCAACACCTTATCTTGTGCCCATTTTGGAAATACAAAGGTTTTCTTGATACCTATTTCTCACTTTTTATATTTCACCAAATTATTTTCTGTATGCCCGGTATGCAATGAAAACCTGTTGCAAGGTGCATCTCCTTTATTGGCTCTGGGTACCTAGAGTTCTTGATGAACCTACAAGCCCTATATATCCCTGCAACCCAAAGAGTGTAGCAGACATAACGGTATATTGCTTTTAAAAATATGACATTGCAGGAAAAAGTTACAGAGTGAAACATGGATGAAATGGCTGTTTTTTCACCTCAAATTCAATATTTTTTTATTTTAGCAGTTATTTTCTGTAGGAAACACTTGTAGGATCTACACAAATTACCCCTTGCTGAATTCAGAATTTTGTCTACTTTTCAGAAATGGTTAACTTTCTGGGATCCAGCATTATTTTAACACCCATTTCTTTCACCATCTGGAAGGAGGCTCAAAGCACAAAAAAAAGTAAAAATGGGGTATGTCCCAGTAAAATGCCAAAATTGTGTTGAAAAGTTTGGTTTTCTGATTCAAGTCTGCCTGTTCCTGAAAGCTGGGAAGATGGTGATTTTAGCTCCGCAAACCCTTTGTTCATGCAATTTTCAGGGAAAAAAACCACAAGCCTTCTTTTGCAGCCCTTTTTCCCATTTTTTTTTTAAAAACCGAAATATTTGCTGTATTTTGGCTAATTTATTGGTCTCCTCCGGGGAACCCGCAAACTCTGGGTACCTCTGGAGTCCCTAGAATGTTGGAAAAAAAGGACGCAAATTTGGAGTGGATAGCTTATGTGGACAAAAAGTTATGAGGGCCTAAGCGCAACTGCTCCAAATAGCCAAAAAAAGGCTCGACACAGGAGGGGAAAAGGCCTGGCAGCGAACGGGTTAAAGTTTGAGGAACATATTTTTTTAAATTTAGTTGTTGTCCTTTAAGGTGCCGTTTTATAATTATTATTCCATTTAGCCCAGTGCTTAATTTGAAAATAAAAACGTGCCTGTGCCCAAAGCCCTCCTCTTAAACAGCTGCTGCAATTAAATGTGCGAACATGGAATACTGAGGCAGCCTAATCCTGAAACCATCTCGGGCCTCTTTAATCCATTCACAGCCACTCCCCGCCCCTTCAGCTCACTCTTGCAGGTTTCTGCTTTTTCCCATTCTGACGTTTTTTCGCTTTTCTATTCCTCTGTCTTTCCCATATGTGTCTTTTGTCCCCAGTAAATGCTTGAGGCAGAAAAATAAGTGCCGGCCCTCAAAAATAAGTGCCGGTGCCCCGGATCGGAAACAACAAGCACAAATTAAACACTGATTTAGCCTGCATGTGCATATGTTTTGAAAAACTATTCCTTGCACAGAAAATGCAGTGGCAAAGGTCCTTGGTCTGGACAAGAGGAAGATGGTTTCCATTTCACATTTCATTAGATACTCTTCACTAGACCCTGGGAAGGGACTAGAGTCAAAGAGACGAACCATGAGAGAAAAAAGAATGGGAGGACAAATGAAGGTTAGAATGTGTTTGCCATGTAAATGGTAAACTACATATATTTTGCAGCACATTGGCCCTTCGGAAAAGTGATGATGAGAAAACAGAGAGATCCTAAAAAAATACTGCCCTTTAACGGAAAAAAAAGATATGGTCAGGAGAGCATCTGCAGAGGTGATAAATGCGTCACATGATGTTGCAGTGCTGCCAAATTGTACAGCCTTATTGGGTGCCAATAGTTGACAGAATTTCTATAAAATATAGTATTCGACTGCCGTCTTCAGCATTGATAGGGGTACATTGTTAACAGCATGAAGCAACCTTTGGGTTTTCGAAGGGACGATAAAAGTGAATATAAAAGCAAGGAACGAGTGGCTAAAAACTACAGGTAATGTTCTCCCATCCGCACAAATGCCAGCTGGACCTACCCCCACTCCTTATGGAGAAGGTAGGGATCCTGCAGATAGCACGATCCTTATTAGCACTCAAGCCGGGTTTCCAAACAACAAACATCAAAACCTCCTCATTAACATATATTTATTAACCAATGAGGGCTAGGGCCACTGCCAGCAGGAGGCAAATCCACCACTTCCGAGATAAATCACAGATGCATTATCACATGCGATAGTTCATACAAGCTATATAATTAAATGTTGCCTCAACATCACCAATCTCTGGAATGGTCCTAATTGCCCACTACAGGGGAACACTTGAAGGTTTATTTTAAAAAGTGGTCTGAGAGCTCTTGCAGAAGGGTTAAATAACTCTTGGTCCAGTAGAGACAGAAAACTATGTATTTGCCTCTATTAGTTTGTAGTTGAGAAACCGTCAAGAGAATGTCTTACCTTTAGTCCTTAAGAAGTTGAAAAGATGGTTCCAAATGGCACAATTCAAGGGAGAAAGCTTCCAGAAGACCCAGTATCAGCCAATGAACTTCATGTTGGCAATCGTTCCTACCGGATCTTTGCCATTATATCTTGATCTGGCTTCATCAGCAAAAGTATCACTAGTTCGTTGTTCCAAGGTCGCAATTCCAGTTTGAGGTGCCACCTATTTTGCTGAAAACAGTGCCACAGATTTACCAAGTTATGCCTCGAATTGTGTGGCTTCTACATGGAAGCGGATCCCTGTCTCACTGTAGGGCTGATTCATCTCACTTCTTTCAGCAAGTCAAAATATGCCACCAAGTGAGTTTGCAAAGGTTTGAGATGATTCAGATCATTCATCTGAATAAATCCAAGTGTAAACCTACAAGTAAATTGGCTTTCAATAGATGTGTCTTCTGGGCGTAATTAGCAGTAGTTGTCCTACTGTATGCCTGAACCGTGAAGTGGAATACTCAAAGCCACATGTTGCAGCATTAACTCTGATGTGGAACATTAAATTGATTGGTTGTGAGTCCAAGGCTTGACTCTGTTAAAGCTGAATGACTAAGTCTAGGCTGTCTGTTAAGTCATCTTCTCTTTTTTGGGGGGTCAGTTCAGATGTTGATCTGGTGAAGTATTCATCCATGATGTGAGGACAAAGGGGGTCATTCTGACCCTGGCGGTCACCGACCGCCAGGGCCAACGACCGCGGAAGCACCGCCAACAGGCTGGCGGTGCTTCCTGGGCCATTCTGACCGCGGCGGTAAAGCCGCGGTCAGAAAAGGGGAACCAGCGGTTTCCCGCCGGTTTTCCCCTGGCCCAGGGAATCCTCCATGGCGGCGCTGCTTGCAGCGCCGCCATGGGGATTACCACCCCCTTCCCGCCACCCTGTTCCTGGCGGTTGTTACCGCCAGGAACAGGATGGTGGGAACGGGTGTCGTGGGGCCCCTGGGGGCCCCTGCACTGCCCATGCCACTGGCATGGGCAGTGCAGGGGCCCCCTAACAGGGCCCCATAATGATTTTCAGTGTCTGCTTTGCAGACACTGAAAATCGCGACGGGTGCCACTGCACCCGTCGCACCCCAGCAACTACGCCAGCTCCATTCGAAGCCGGCTTCATCGTTGCTGGGTCTTTCCCGCTGGGCCGGCGGGCGGCCTTTTGGCGGTCGCCCGCCGGCCCAGCGGGAAAGCCAGAATGGCCGGTGCGGTCATTCGGCGGTTCCCGCCAGGCGGGCCAAAGTGTCTCTTGTGAAAATGTTGTTATGTCTTTCTTTGGTCTTTGTGATTCCATGGCCATGGAGACAACTGAAGCTACTGTGAACGAGCATTGCTGGCACTGAATGAATTTATCATTTGATGTAGATTCCTAGAGCTTGGCTGTTACCCAGAAAGGTTTGGGGTGGGGATCTTGGCACTGGCATACAACCATAAAGTCCCACTTTCAGCACCAGTCAGTGCAGGATTTCAGTGATGCCCTCTATCTGACAACTTGCAACAGGGAATACAACTGTAGGTTCTATTCCATAGATAACAACAACAAATTGAAACAGAATTGGATGTAGGAGACTTTGGACCACAGATCCATCTGGACTAATGGAAAAAGGTAGAGATTAAACACTTGCTGAACTGGGGTGAACTGGAAAGCGTATAGTGGGCCTTAATATAATTTTAGGAAATCATAAAGGATACTCCAATGTTGATCAGGACACACAGCAACTCACACATCAACAGTGAGTACAAGAGGAAAATGTGAAAGTGGCAGCAGGAATTCTCCAGCGGGCAGAGGACACTCAGAGGCTCACATATAAGTTATGACAGTCAAACCTCAGATTATCACAACGGGATCATTCCTCTATCGCAGGATTTCAGGATAAGGCAGACAGAATTCCAATAGGATCAGCAGGAGATCCTTATACCCAAAACAGAGGATCTCTTTTCAGACGCAATCAACGTACTGACGTTAATGTTTTTTCTGGGCTTTATGAATTAGAAGCAAGGAGCATGGATGCACTACTGGAAAAGTCACCACAGGAGTTATTCTATGGATTTCCTCCTGCCTCAGGAGGAAATGGAAGGAATGGTATGTTAACACCTTAATAGCCTCGCAGGGTGTTTATTTCTGTTCCCCATTTAATGAAGGTGGAAACTGTCTCCCATGAGTGTCCTTCTAGCTCATTCAAGCTCTCATCAGCAATGCTCTACTTTCTGATTGGCATATAGAGGCTCAAAGAACTGGAACAACAATAGGGTCTCACCTGGAAGAGAGCAAAGCTGTACTACATTCAAGAAGACCCCTAATGCACAAAGCCTAAACTCACCACAGGTATCAGTCTGTTTCGGATATATAGGAATGACACTGCATCGTATGCATCATGAATCCCCCAGGAGTCATGATTTCTTAACAAAAGCATTTCAGAAGATTCTTGAGGTGCTCATAATAAAGAGATAGTGGGAAATCGTTAAGGCTATTTTCCAACGTCAAGGGCCATTGAATCATGAAACCTCCAGATGCAAGACCACTAAAGGACTTAATCCTTGAAAGTCCTCATAAGATGATCATACCTCCTAGGGCATCTTCCTTTGATTCTGAGACTGCCATAGGCTTCACTCTTTAAATCCTAGGAGGGCATTCAATTAGATATGTTGATGTATAAGTTCCTATTTATGAGGTTGGTAATTTCAACCAGGAGGCATTAATGCTGAGACCAGGATGTGTAGCCTATTCGCCCAACCTTAGAGTCCTCAATGTGAGAAAAGCTTTTCACGTCTACTTGGAAAGAGCAGCTTCATTCTGATGCATTTAGATGCCTCGTTCTGTTTGTAGGTTTTGTTGTGGGGAGGAAAAGGAAGGAAACAAAATCTTTATACTTTGAACAGACAAATCTGCTGGATCATTCTAAGAGGGAGAAGTGCATCCATAACTCAGTGGAGAACAACCCAAGAAATGGGTGTATGTTTGTCATGTGGTCACCTCTGCTTGAGCATATACCTTTGTATCCCAGTACCATTTGAAGGTGGGACAGTCTTCAGTAGAAGCCTTGAGGGCACTCCAATGTCACAGTGAGATGAGATATCATGTTGTTTGTAATGAACTAAAAGGTGTAGCAGGACCTATGATGTCTAATGGTAACAATAGCCCCAGCAGCCCCCACTGCGGGAGGGCCCAGAGCTCCAGAAGGGGCCTACAACACAGTAAATATAATAAGGAGGTAATGCTGTGATAACTCATGGGAACACCCAAATTCCAGGTTGTGCGCTACTGACCCCGCATCCGTTTCCCTCCTGGTATTGGATTAAAGGCCTGGAAGTAAGGGCAGGTATAGGTGGAGTCTTGGAGCTGACAGTGAAAACAAGAAGGGGTTTATCTGGATGTAGGAAGATGTCTCAAGAGTAAGTAATGAAACAAGTAAAACACAATTTGGCGTAGTGGGGATTATCACGGGTAATCATAGTAGTTTCCTATGCTGACCCTTACAACTGGATTGGCTGTCATGTAGTATGACTGAGAAGCTACTTGCAAGGGTTATGGTGAGGAAATGGTAAAATGAATGTAATTTATACATTTTGGAAAATGAAAGAATTTTATTTTTAATTGCACACCAAGTTATCTCACCAGCCTGTAACATGGGGCTGTCCAATGTCAGTTCAGGAGGGACAGCTCCATGTCAGATTTTCAAACTATCCACATAAGATACATTTCCATAAAATTAATCTAAATAGACCTTAAATTGTGATTGATTATCCTTAAAATCCAGCATGGATTTAGCTCACCTAGACCTGAGTTGGACTCCCCTGCCGTACAGCCTTTGGCTTTTTAGAAAATGTTTTAGTAAATTTAACATAAAATTCTTTGCCTGCCACCTCTTTCCAAAGTTTTCTTGGGAGGGCAACCATCCAAACCCCTTCCGGGATGATCATGCTTTCTTGGCACATCATGAAGGTATGAATTATTGAATGACTGTTCTTTCAAAACTGCCCTTAAAACTTTGGTTTTAGAGACGTTATTTGGAAATTGTAGTGTGAAATACGTCACTTCACTCCAAGCTCCAGAATCTGACATTAGGGAAGTGGGCATTCTCACCTTGCTCAGTTAGTTGAACTTTGAAAATTGTAGCGACACCAAGGGTTGGTTTTAAAAGGTGCTCCACCTTCAAGAGAATTCTTTCAAACCTCATGTAGGCAAGGGTAAAGTAGGGGGCCCGAAGTTAGGCTGACCCATTGACAGGATAGATGGAATACACTTATGGCATTCCTGAGCGGACGTGACATGACATGACAGACAACCGCCTGCAGGCACTGGGCTGCTTAAATTTTCCATTCACAGAACATAATTGTGTGTCTAACACTATGTTTAGCCAGAGAATGAAAAATACTGCGACAGTGTGGGAGCTTGCCAAGTTATGAGGGAAGAAGAAAGACAATACTTAGCCAAAGTAAACAATGTGTGCATTGTGGAGACAGAACTCCTGCTTAAGACAAAAATCTCAAACTGCACGAACTTTCATCCAGAAGCAAGAGGGAGCTGTTAACCCTTCGTTCTGTTTTGTTTAGATCTGTAATACAAGTAACATCCTGCATGGGGCAATAGAAGCGGAAGAAATATTAGTGATTTGTAACAATTTCTGACCCCTTCAGTAAGAAGGAAATGCTTTGGGTTGTTTTTCGTTCCACGCAGTGCTACAGTGCGATAGATAGCGTGGGCTGCTGGTCATGCCTCGCAGTGAGACATTAAGGACAGATCGGTGTTTGATGTCCCTTATACCATTACCTGATACAGTGGCATGGGAGACATAAGCCTGAGAATGTTCTTTACAGTATGAAGTGATTCAGTAATGGTTGACCCGCTTCCATTGCAGTAATCTTCATAACTCAGAGCACTAGTCTTCCTTATCTCAGCTTCCATGACTAAAAACAGAGGGACTCATTTGGACTGTGGTGGACCTGCCCTCATCCGGCTAGGACGACAGAGGCACCACCTCCCTCAAGGTCTGCAAACCTTAGAGAACTGGGAGGGTCTGGTGAATTTGTTTCCTGAAATGGCTCCTGCCTCCAAAGCAGAAATAGAAGCCACTTCAGACATCTAGTAATAAACTTCATGGGGTCAGAGTACCTCTACCCTGACCCCTTCTATTCTTTTCAGCCTCTAAACTCATCCCCGGGACCGTTGCCCAGTTGATAAAATGGCGGCTGCATCTTTCTGCACAGGTTGTAGCCAGCCAATTACACTGCTGCTTTTGGCTCATGGAGTCGCAACTGATCTGCGTCCCTAAATATACAAATTTGATTTCTGCTTAATTGCAAGAAAACGACTGAACAGATTCACAACAAAACACAAAAAGGTTGCTTTCTGGAACAGGACCTAGCTTTCTGCCATATTTGGTGCAATTCCGTCCAGTAGTTCGAGCGCTATTACTGTTCAAAATCCCTATGGAAAAATTAATCGAAAAACCTCCCCCTTTTTCTCACCACCCAACCCCCCGACAGATCAACCCAAAACTTCCTAGACCATGGCTGACCTGACTGTCGAAAATGTTTTGGAAAATTTTGTGACGATTTGTCAAGTGACGTCAAAGATATAGGCAGTTTCTATAGAAACTAGTTCCTTACTATAACTACCTAGTGGCAACTGCCACTAGGTAATATATATATACATATGTCAAAACAATACCCTTTCAGGCTTAGAGTGGTGCATAAATTATGCACACAAAAAAGAAAAGAGCTCACAGAGTTATTTTCTTCTTTTTTGCATACTTTCTGCTGCACTGTAACCTGAAAGGGTATTGTTTTGACTTATACTGGGTGCTCCCTTGTTTCTGGACAAAGCTAAACCTCTCTGAAGAACTTTGATAATAGCAAAACACATCAAGGGTTGCTTTTTTCAATCTAGGTTGGTTTGGATGGTATTTTACCAAATCAAAGCTGTAATACTCTGCCTGGAGTGATAGAAGGTTTTTGTCATTTTACAGCTCGGCATAGATGGCACTGTGATAATCCTGTTCTTAAAGACATTGCTGTATAAATGGCAAAAGATGTTGCCCCTTTCTAGCTCGATGTGAATGGCACTGTGCTAATCCAATGGTTGAACATTTTGCTAGAACAACAGATATTTGCGGTGAGCAAATGTAGAATGTCATTGGTGTTGTTGGGTACTCTATACAGGAGCTGCTCTCCACCTAAATTTGGGAACTTCCCACAGATTTCTTCTATATATATATCTATCTATATATATATATATAGATAGATAGATATATATGTATATATATATACATATGTATGTGTGTATGTATATATATATATATATATATATATATATATATGTATATGTATATATATATTTTTTTTTTTCTCCAAATGGCCCCAATCAAAGCACGCTCCATTAAGTCAGTGCTCGTGTCAGGGACGGGCCAGCCCTGTAAATACTTTCTCCACCAAATGACACAGGGTCAGTCACGTGATCAAGACCTTTGGTGGTTGAAACGCGTTGGTGGAGATTGGGTTTTTCATCTCTATTGAAAGAATAAATTCTTCAAACACAAGGTTTCCTGTGTGTGCCGTGTTTGAGCCTGTGTCATTTGGTGGAGAATATATATATATATATACATATATATATATATATATCAAGCTCCTGATATAAGGAGGATTTTTATTAAACACTGGAACACACTTCAGACAGATACCACTCTTAACAAATACATTGGCACAAGGCCACAGTTCACCTTTAGATGATGTTGGTCACTAAAGAATAACTTTAGTAAGAACTTCATTACTGAGATAACCAGTAATTGCAAAGCATGCGCTAACAGCCAAGATATTATAAGGTTTACAGCACCCAATACCGAAAGGGAATTTGTGATTAGACAACACACATCTTGTAACACAGAGCATGGTATATTGTTTGATAAGCCCCTGTGATCGACTGTATGTGGGAAGTACCATCCATAAAGTCAAAAAACGTGTTTTGGAACACAAGGGTTATAGTGCATCACAACACTGCCTATCCTGTGGCTAGACATTTTGCAGAAGTTCACTCTGGTAATTCAAGCCTATTAAAATTCATGGTAATTGATAATATTGCAGCAAACAGTAGAGGAGGTGATAGGGAGAAAGAACTGCAGAAGCTGGAATCCAGATATATTCTGGATTTTGAGGTTGGAATTCAGATCAGGAGTACATTTATATTAATGGGAGTAGCAAGATGCTTCTCTGTCTTGTGACTACTGGTCATTCAGCAATCGTTTTTAATATAGTTTCACTTTATGTTTTCATTCAGGTGAATATGGCATATTTTGAAGTAGCAAGATTGAGCGCTGGGAAGAATGGTTTTCAGGATGCCCACTTGGGCTGGAATATGAATGTGATCATGGAGACGGGTCTGATCTACTGTCAGTGAGATTTGAATATTATTTTAGCCTAGCATGTTACAATTGATGCATGCACGATTAATTTGGGTTTATATCCCATTACCATGTTGATCATTGTGAAGAATTCAAGATTTTCTTGACACTTTTATCATTCAGGTTTTCAGCACCTCCTAGGATGTTGAACATTTATTGAGAAAGCTCAAACCAGAATATTTGTATTTAAAATACTATCCAAATTATGCATACAATATGACACGTAATGTTAAATATATTGGCATTTAGAAGTCCTTTTCCACCAGGGCAGTGCCCACTCTCGGATCACTGTTTATGTATGCTATGTTGACAGTAACGGTCTCATAAGGCGCCCATGGATCTGCATTTTGTACCCGTGCTGAACCAGTCCTTTTACTGTGTTGTTGGTACACATATATTCACAATGGGATTGGAATTCCTGTTACCCGTGAGAAAGGCCCGGTGGGACTGAAACACGTTGGTAGAGGTCACAAATAAGGTGGTGTTTGCACATTCAGGGGTGTCTGAGCTGTTTTTGGATTGTAAAGAGCAACGTGTGTGATGCATATTGGAGCTGCCAGGGCTCTGCTCAGACCGCCGCATTTCAGCCTCAGAGTCCACCGCATTGTGTGCGTAGTTTATATATATATTTATGTATATATATATATATTTGTATATATGTATATATATATATATTATATATATATACGAGAGAGACAGAACGTTAATAAAAATTCGACATTCAAATTAATAAATATAGAAAATCTAAAAAAAATAAAACAAACAATTAAGCTCCATTAAAATTAAAATCTAAGCAAAAACATAAATAAATCAAAATTAACATTCCAACTGCAACATAAAAAGTAAAAAAATATTTAAATGTTGACCATTAAAATTTACTTTTTCCATGCCCAAGTAAGATACAGTAAGGAAAGTTGGACTTTGGAGAGGGCCAGATTTATTATTCCCACGCCAATATAAGCAACAGTAGGAAAAGCATTGGACTATGGAGAAGTGAAATTTATGATTCCTATTTCAACCTGTTCAAATGTTGGACTTCAGGGAGGGCAAATTTACTGTTCGCACTCCAACCTAAACAACAGTAGGAAAGCGTTAGACTTTGGAGTGGTCAGATTTACTATTTCCACTCAATTCCAGCCTAAGCAACAATAGGGAAAGTGTTAGACTAAGCAGGGGGCAGAGTCACTATTCCCAATCCACTTCAATCTACGCAACAGTCGGGAAAATGTTGAAAAATATCTAATAATTATCATACAGTATTTTAAACATTTGCCATAATAAAATAATATAAACATAAATTAAAAATACTGAAAAAATTAACCAATTTTTATAAACAAGTAGATACTCTTTAAAATTAATATAAACAAATAAATTAAATGAGTACACTTATTGAAAACAAACACATTTAAACATTATTTACCTATGAAAAACACTATAACACATATATAGTAAAAACAGCTTCCATCCTACTCCACTACAGTCCCAACAACCTGTAAAAAACATTTGAAATAATACTAAAAAAGCAAACACATTGCAACAAATTCAAACAAATCAAAACTGTATTAAATATTGAAAGCAAAAACATAAATTAAAATAAAGTAACTGAATTAATTCCAACAATTGAATATAATATTTAATTAATGTAATTATCCAATTGAAATTAAAAGTAATCAACAATTTACAAAAATATTATTTCATGCATTTAAATGCTGTATCAATTAAATAATTCACATAGTTAACTTTGTAACGAGCCAATTGAAATAAAAAATAATTAGCAATTTACAAAAAAAATCAATTACTATTTTACAAATGTAATAATCTAATTAAACAATTAATATTAAAAGGTTAACAGAAATATATAACAAAATGAGAATATATTTTAAACCCTTCACTCCCTGCTCCACTACAAACACAACAATGCACCAACAATTAAAAGTAATAAAATAAACTCAAAAAGAGCGCTTTAAAATATTTCCAAAAACAATAAAATAGCTATTAAGAAATTATAAACAGCTAACAATAAAACATTAATAACTAAACACCCATAATATCATAAACATTACAAAATAATGGAAACTCAATATTATACATATCTATATTTTAAAAAATCTAGATCCAGGGCGTTATTGCGATCTGACCACCAGATTACAACCCTGGCGGTCTGACCACCAGGGGACTGCCACCACCACCAGGATCACGGATCCTGATGGGTTGGCAGCGGTTGAAGTCGTGGTCAGCCACGGTGGCACTGAGTTCAGCACCACTGTGCTGATCACGACTTTCCTTCCTGCCATCCTTTTTATGGGGGGTCCTCGCCATGAAAAGGCTGGCGAAAAGGCAGTGCTGGAAGGCAATAGGGGGCCCCCAGCACTGCCCACGACCATGTCGTGGGCAGTACAGGGTCCCCCCTGCCTAGCACCCTAGAAATGGGTACTGTCTGCTACGGCAGACAGTGAGCATTCCAAAGGTGCTGGGGGCACCCTCTGTGCGACTGCATTGGCCACGGCACCCTGAGGAGCCGAGGCCAATGCCGACGCACTGTTTCCACGGGGTTGACTGCCAGAAAACTCCTAATACCGGTCAGCCCGGTGGAAACATTGTAATAGGGTGTGGGGTAAACCTCCAGCTTTGCGGCAGTCTCCTCTTCATGAGTCTGGCGGGCCAACAGTCAGCCTGCCAAACTCATAATGAGGCCCTAAATCTATAAAAGAATATTCTTACTTGCAGTACTCTGTCCCACAATATTCTTGTGATCACAAATTTTCTTTCCCAAACTCATGAGCTCTATTGACTGATAATCGATTGATATGGCACAATGAGCTCCATATTTGACTCACGAATGCGTTAATCAGCCAGAAAGGTCTGAGATCATTCGGGAAAAGTAGGCTGCAAGTGGTCTGGTGTTGTTTTTAAGTGGAGTGTTTTAAAAGTTAGGCAGAACAATGTAAATGTTATCCTTGCACCTAGTGTAGATCGGTGAAAACTGGTGTAAGATGGTTGCTTTTTCTGCTGTCAGTTATCATCCTCACTGCTGAATGAAAAGTTACTTTCAGAGGAGATAATTTGTTGAGGTATGCCCAGCCAGGAGTCAGTTTCCATAGTTAAAATCCATTAGAAGAAATGCTCATGCTAGTTGATACTCTTTGGACTCCAGGAACAGCATGAGTTTTTAAATCGCCAATAATTTGGCTCTTGCTTTCTAGACTGTGGGCCTCATATCGAGTTTGACGGATGGAAAAGCCCGTCCACCAAACTCCCGACAGGGTGGCCGCCGCCTCTGTGGCGACCTCCCCGCCGGATTCATTACGAGTTTCCCGCTAGGTTGGCACGCAGAAACCTGAGTTACCTCCTGCCTGCCTAGAGGGAAACAGGCTAAGCACTGTCTCCAGCTTGTAATCCAGTCGGCAGCAATGCTGTAGCCAGCAGGGTGCCTCAGCACCCTTGCAATGTTCACTGTCTGCAATGTCTACAGTGAACATTGTGACGGTGCTGGCCAGGGGGGGCCCTGCATCTGTTCTCTGCCAGCCTTTTCATGGCAGTGTTACCACCAGGAAAAGACTGGCGTAGAAAGAGGTCGTAATCCGCAGGGCAACACTGCATGCAGCGCTGCCGTGGCAGTTTAGGATCTCCGCCACTGCCAAGATCCTGGCGGAGGTGGCGGTACCTGGCGGTTGGACTGCCAGGGTTGTTATGTGGTGGTTGGACAGCTGCATAGGCAGTGGTTTAGACCGCCATCACGAGTGTGGCGGTCATAAAACTGCCACATTCATAATGAGGCCCTGTGTGCTCAATATGTGATGCCATTGAAAAATGGGGGTCGGCCCACATACCCAGTGAATTCAGTGCCTTCATCAGCAGGGTGCAAAATCACTTCTGGTCTCTTGTGAGGTCAAAGATCTTCCATTGATGCTTTGTTACCAAATGGCAGCTAATTAAACCACAACAGAGAGGTTAGTATTCATCTCTAATGATTCAGTATAAATATGTTAACTACTGGTTAAAGCAAGTTGCAAGTGTGGCGGAAAGCAGCTCGTCCTTACTAAGTGCATACTAATTTTAACACTGTGAACCTCAGTATAAATAAAGGCGGCATAAAATCAAAATGTTTTTGTACAGAGCACTGCCTCAACAGAGGGCCAATATCTTATGTTTATGTTTGGGGGTATTATAGAGTGCAACGGCTACTTATAGAGTGTCCTGGCGCTATAGTAGGCACAAATCCTTGAAGATGTGGAATTTAAAACACAGAACTAAAAAGCCAGGTTTTAAGCAATCGTTTAAAAACAGAATGGCTCTTAGCAGCCTACAACTGCTGTGGAAGGGCATTCCAATCTTTTGCAGCAAGCTAAGCATAGGAGCTACCGCCCCATTTTTTCCTTCTAAACTTGGGGATCACCATCAGAAGAGCATGAAAAGAGCAGAGGGACCTGGATGGCAGATAAGGAATGGTCCTATTAGATAGGTATTGGGGCCAGGGTGGTAAAAGGCTTTTTGTGTCATAATAAATTCTTTGAACCTCACTCGCTCTTTGATGGGAAGCCAATGCAGTTCCCTCAGGTGCGGTTGAATGTGAGTTCGTTTGGGCAGCTTTAAAAGAAGACGTGTTGCAGCATTCTGCACCAGCTGCAATCTTCTCAAAAGATAGGCTGGTAAACCTAAACAAAGGGAGTTGGTGTAATCCAGCCTTATGGTGATCAATGCCTGGATCACTGTTTCCTGCTGCGGGGTAGAAAGAAGATAGAGGAACTTCTTTAGGCTTTTTGTAAATCCGAAGCAGACGCCAACAATACTTGCTACCTGGGGGGCAAAGGTGGCTGAGCTGTCCAACTTCACTTCCAGGTTGCGTGCCACTGTGGAGCCGGGGCCCCGTTGGGCCAGATGTTATTATTCCAGGTGGGTGGGGGGATCCCGAAAAGCAGTATTTCGGTCTTGCTAACATTGCATTGTAGGTTACAAGTGTGCATCCTGTGGAACACTGCCTTAAAATTGCTCATTGCATTGGGGCTTTTTTATCAAGTGTAAGGAGTAGTTGAGTATCGTCGGCATATGAAAGTATTTATATGCCAAACGATTCAACAAGGGATTCCAAAGGAGCCATATAAGCATTAAAGAGTGTAGGACTCAATGCTGACCCTTGAGCTATCCTAAAGCTCAGAGGCTTTGGTTCAGAGGTGAATATGAATGGAGCCATTCACACAGATTGATGCCTGCCTGTCTGTACGAAAGGAACTCAGCCAGGTCAGTCCTGGGCCACACACACCTATGTCGCCAAGACGCTATAGTAGTAAAGGATGTGAGACAGTATCAAAAGCTGTGGATAGGTCCAGGAGAATCAGGGTTACCTGACTCCTTTGATATACTGCCAGTTTTATAGTATCAGCGACCTCCAACAGCATGGTTTCTGTGCTAAATCCAGGAGGAAAGTCTGACTGGGATTGATGTAACAGCTTGTTCCATTCTAAGACATCCAAAAGTTGCCAATTTACAAGCTTTTCCAATATCTTGGCAAAAGCTGGCATCAAGGATATTGATCTGAATTTGGACAAATTTGATTTGTACATGGCGGGCTTCTTTAATAGTGGAATTAATTTGGACTGTGTCCAGCAGCTGGGGACCGTGGGTGACTGTAAAGACAAGTTTAGTAACTGGTTTAGAATGGGATTTATAGCCACACTATTAGCAACAAGGATATCAGGGAGGAAGGAGGGATCATCTGGAGATCTGGTGTTCTTCCCATGGAGTCCCCTGCCATTAACACAGTTTTAGTGCGAACAGGCACAAATGGGCTTGCTTTCAGTGTGCTGATGCCTTGCCGTGCAGTACCCTTGTTAATTAAGCCTGTGCCAGTCATGATAGCACTTGCTTGTTCAAAAACAACTAGACTGCAACCCTAGAAAGGAGAAAACAATTAAAAATGGCCACCATGATGTGAGTGGTCCATGAAATGTGGATGGCATCGAAATATTGGCAGTAGACCATTATTAAATGAGTGCAATTCCAAAATCAAGGGCAGTTAGAACGTTATAAACAAGAACAATTCCTGAATAAAATTGCTAAGAAAGCTTAAAATTTGCTAAATAAATAATTAAAATAGTTCATTAAGGCCCATTAATAGCACCAAGAGTGAAGCAATCAAGACAAAATCAATAATTTCTATAAAAATCAAACATGAAAAAAAAAATTAATACTTTGAGGTGAATCCACTGAGCCTAAACCGTGTTATACGTGGTATTTATTCATACCAATATGGAGCCATCTTTACACATCCACTGTCAAGATGGAAGTGAAAAGACACTTCTGTAAGATATTCCTGTGAAATTACAGTGCTAAGAAAGGGTTATTGTTCTGTATGACAGAGCACTCTTAGGAAGTACGGCAGAGCTTGGGTATAGGATATCTCTTTATTCATTCAAGTCACTTTTTAGTTACACATGAGGGCCTATGCACAAGGAGCTGGTCTCCCATGCGTCCTCCTTCTTCTCATTTTCCCCCTCTAATCCTCCAGTCCTATCCCTTGCTGTCCACCCAGGAACTGCTATGCTACAGCATCTAGACTGCTTACCTTTGTTGCAGTCATCCAACATCATATCTCCAGCTCCCCCACTAACAGATTTTCTACATTTCTTCGATCAGTCTTTGGGGTCTCTTCCAAGTTCTTTTTGATGTTTTGCCGACTAGGTTGATCCTCTCTGTCCTGTCTGCATTCCACAAGAGCTCACCTTCGCTTTCCCACTCCCCATTCGATATGTCCCTTGAATTCTTCTTTTTGTCGGCAATGGGCACCATGATATGGTCTGAAGTGAGACACATTCCGGGTAATTTTTTGTCTCCATTTTTGGCATGTGACCATGGCCCCTTTTCGTTCAACCACTCGTACCAGGCATGGATCATATTCTGGTTTCGTCTTCTTTCACTAATACCCAGTCACCTATCTTCAAGTCTGACTTTTTTGGTGTGTTTCCAGGCATCCACATTTATTTTCTTCTTCTCTTTTGCTTCTGCGTCTCAAATGCATATCTCAGTGGATGGTGCTCATTCTTGATTTAGCCTTTGGTTCCAGCTTGGTATTGTAGTCCGGAGTTCTCAACCATACATGAGAATAGCTGGGCATTGACAGTGGTGTCGTGTGGGGTCTTGTGATCTGTGTTCATTATTGTATTTACCATTTGTTTTAGAGGAAAATGGTCATGCTCT
Organism: Pleurodeles waltl; assembly: GCF_031143425.1. Taxonomy (NCBI): domain Eukaryota; kingdom Metazoa; phylum Chordata; class Amphibia; order Caudata; family Salamandridae; genus Pleurodeles; species Pleurodeles waltl. The sequence continues at coordinate 542,838,248 of NC_090440.1, read as the reverse complement.
GCTTGTTGAATCCTGTTCTGTAGAGTTTGCATGAATCGTTTCACCATGTCGTTAGCTTGTGGCTAAAGGGATGTGATTCTTCAGTGCAGTAAATTTGGTGAATTCTTGTCCATTGAATGTGGGCGTGTCTGCCTTGAGTGTCCAAAATGCCACATTCTTCGATTATTTGATCTTGTTTTGGGATGTCTGACTTCATGCTGGTGGACAAGATCTGCTTTGCGATGGGGAATTTGGAGTGTTCGCCCATCACTGCTGTTATATGTTTGCCTGATTGAAGGGGACCAAAGAAGTCTACTGCAGTGGTGTAATACACATCCTCCAAAAACCAGGACATTTGAATTGAAGGTGGATTTCATTTGTCACTTACTTTTGGCATAGGTGGAATTCTTTGAGTGTGTCCTCAACCATTTGATCTCGTCCTGGGAGCTTTTCCTGATCTTGTAGTGATCTCTTTGTTTCTACTATTGCCCTGTGTCCTTCGGGTGCCAAGTCTATGACTCATAGTTGAAAATCTTTGGGAATTACTATTCAGTGTCCCTCAATATTAGCCCTTTCAGGGCTATAGTCAGTTCTTCTTGTATTATAAAATAACTTATAGTGGTATGGTCCATGTAGTGCCCAGCCTCTCAGTACCCAAATCATGAGGTAAAGTCGGGCAAGGCCGGCAGGGACAGGTCCTGACAGAATGGGCAAGAATGCATACAGTAACTCTGTTTACAGGGCAGGGACATCATTAATCCTCCATTGCAGTAGGAAGTAGAATTCCGTGATTAAAAAATTGGAGAAGGCAGACCCAACCTTCAAGATGGCGCCGTGAGCGGACGTGTCTCAAAGAGCTCTGAAACGGCCTCCGTTAAATAAGATCGTGAATGCCCGCCTCACACCTCCCAGACCTGATACTGGGGACCGGGAGTCCCCCCCCGCCCTTGGGCCCCCCCCCTGAAAGATTGTGTATCCGGGGCTGGCGACTGGGGGGTTGCAGCAGCGCCTCCACGCTGCAAGGAGAATACGTAGCCTGGCGGAGGAAGGAATCATCAAGAAAAAGACGCGGTGGCTCCGCGGGCACAAGAGAGAGCCGCTGCGAGTGGGCCGTGAGTGGTGGAGATAATCAGTGCTTGCGGGGCTGCCCCCCCCGGACGAGGCAATGGCCAGTGTGAGATAGGCCTCCGGTGTGGGATTGAAAGAGGCGCCTAGAGAGGGTTGTGCCCTCGCGCCCATTGGAGCGGCCAGCTGGAGCGGGGGCCTGCTCTGGGTCCCCGCGGACGAGTGGAGGGCCCGGTGAGGGGAGAACCAGGGGAGGAAAAGATCGGCGGTCCCCGGGGGGCCAGCCTGGCCCGGACTGCCCCCACCGGGGCATTGGGGGTCCCGGTGATCGAAGGAGCCTCGCGTCGGAGCGAGTTGGGCCCGGGCGCTCGTCGGAGCAGCCTGCCGGTGCTGGGGCCTGCTCTGGATCCCCGCGGATGAGCAGGGGTCTGATAGGTGAAGGACTGGAACGGACGAGGTTCGGCTGTCCTTGGGGTGACTGGCTGGCCTGGGCCCATCCCCCCCGCATCAGAGAGCACACGCGCCCATCGGAGCGGACTGCTGGAGCTGGGGCCCGATTAGATCCCCCGCGGTCGAGCGGGAGGCCTGGTGAGTGGAAGGGCCGGAACGAGAGAGGGTCGGCTGTCCCAGAGATGACCGGCTGACCAGGGCCTCCTCCCCCATGCGGTGGAGGGCCTGGTGATCACAAGAGCCGCGTGCCGGGGCCTGCGACCCGCACGCTCCCCCTCCCCCTTGCTACGGACGTAAGACTCACAAATGGCAACAGGGAACGCAAGAGATTAAAAATGAGGCCCACATACAATGCAGACCAGAGGTAAGAAGACCCAGAAAGTGCGTAAGGGCGATATGAGACTGGGCACATGCTAATTGAAAACTGATAATCCGCCAGAACTCCATGAAGGGGGAAAGCACCCTATACAAAACTTGCAATCGGCGATGACCCCATAAGATCGAGAGGAGAATCCTGCGGCTGCGGTGGTGGTTCGGGGGTGGGTGTCCCACCTTGAGACCGGGTCCTGCCGTCGCGGCCTGCCCACTGTGGTAAAAGACAAGTACTCCTGCTGTGGGTTTCTTGGGCCTTTCTGAAACGAGGGCACTGGGGACCCCAGATGGCACGAGACAAAGACCCTAAGCCGCCCCGACAGGGCAAAATGGACAGGTATACAAAAGTAGTGACACCCCCGGTGCCGGCGGGGCATACTGCACCTGCCCCGGACAACAGAGAGCTCCTCTTGGCCATACAGGCCTCTCAGGCACCCTTGAGGAACGGATGGGCGAGGTACACTCGGAGGTGTCCCTCCTCCGGCAGGACCTTCGCAAGGTGGTGGAGAAGGTCACGTCCGCAGAGACTCGCATCTCAGAAATGGAAGATACGGTAAGGGACTTACGAAAAGAGGTAGCAGAAATTAAAGTCATCAACAAAGATGTACTATGGAGGTTGGAAGATTCCGAAAATAGAGCAAGATGCAATAACCTCCGCTTTGTGGGCTCTGCAGAAGGAGCGGAAGGGACCGACATGAACCGCTTCCTAAATCAATGGCTCAAACGTGTTATCTTGCCGGAAAAGTTCTCAACATGTTTCATAATAGAACGTGCACACAGGGCGTTGGGGGGAAGGCCCCCGCCGGGCGTGCCCCCAAGACCAGTAATTGCCCGCTTTCTCAACTATCAGGATAGAGACATGGTCCTGTCAGAAGTTCGCAAGATGGGAGAAGCCAGACACGAGAACACAAAGATCCTTGTCTTCCCGGACTACACAAGGGAGGTCCAGAAACAGTGACGAGCCTTTGATGCAGTAAAAGCACAGCTCCGGGGCCTCCAGCTTGGATATATGCTCCTCTTCCCAGCCAAACTTAAAATCCTGTTTCAAGGGAAATCCTTTTTTTTCAGTCTCCGGAGGAGGCCTGGGACTGGATTGAGGAGAGACCCCGGCTTGGCAGTGGGAGATCTAAAGAACTTGAAAAGTCGCCCAGGACAGCAGCGGGCGCGAGACCCAAAGAATGGTCCCTACAAGTACGCAGAGGCAGGTGGAGACTTAGAGCTGGAAGAAGCACGCCCTGGCGAATCCCCAGACATACAGATATGAGAGCGGACACCACAGACTCGGAGGGTAGCCGCAGTGTACGAGCCCAGACATGAAGGGGTCAAGAAGGAACAAGCCCGCGGATGTCCGAGAATGGGGTGGACCGGGGTGGAGGGTCCCTGCACCCATTGTTGGAGGCTATTGACAGAATGGAGGTGGAACAAGAGGCACGGACTCAGCCGAGTCCGGATGGGTAGATACAAGACAGTGTCAGAAAGAGGTGGTGAGACGTCTCAATCTTAACCCAAACTTGTTAAAAGGTTTTACACCCCTTATAGCAGGGTGGCTTGAATATTATATCTAGTTTACTTGGTTGAAAGGGTGGGAAAGGGAGAAGGGAATACAGACCTCCAGTCTCCTGTGGACTAGAACTATGCAGGCACACGCTCACAGGGGTCAATGGGAGGTAGCGAGGGGGGTGGGAGGGGAGTTTAGTTACAGTCAGTTATACACTAAAATTTTATTTCTAAGTTATATGGCAAGCCCACAGGCACAGACGCGAGTAGATGAGAACCACAAGACACCAGAGAATATCCCCAAACGACATGATAGCACCCGAGGGTGCCCCAGTAGGGCCATAAATGTCGACATTGTGACCTCTATAGAAAGTGATGGCCCCTGGAAGTGCAGATAGGGTGATATCCCCCGGAAATGAAAAAGGTTTTAGTGTGCTCTCCTGGAATGTTAACGGTCTTGGAGATAGAGTGAAAAGAGGTCTAGTTTCCCAATACATTAAAAGACAAAAGCTAGATATAGGTGGTCATTCTGACCCTGGCGGTCTTTGACCGCCAGGGCGGAGGACCGCGGGAGCACCGCCGACAGGCCGGCGGTGCTCCAATGGGGATTCCGACCGCGGCGGTAAAGCCGCGGTCGGACCGGCACCACTGGCGGGGTCCCGCCAGTGTACCGCGGCCCCATTGAATCCTCTGCGGCGGCGCAGCTTGCTGCACCGCCGCGGGGATTCCGACCCCCCCTACCGCCATCCAGATCCCGGCGGTCGGACCGCCGAGATCCGGATGGCGGTAGGGGGGGTCGCGGGGCCCCTGGGGGCCCCTGCAGTGCCCATGCCACTGGCATGGGCATTGCAGGGGCCCCCGTAAGAGGGCCCCTACATGTATTTCACTGTCTGCTGTGCAGACAGTGAAATACGCGACGGGTGCAACTGCACCCGTCGCACAGCTTCCACTCTGCCGGCTCGATTCCGAGCCGGCTTCATCGTGGAAGCCTCTTTCCCGCTGGGCTGGCTGGCGGTCTGAAGGCGACCGCCCGCCAGCCCAGCGGGAAAGTCAGAATTACCGCCGCGGTCTTTCGACCGCGGAACGGTAACCTGACGGCGGGACTTTGGCGGGCGGCCTCCGCCGCCCGCTAAGGTCAGAATGAGGGCCATAGTGTTCCTACAGGAGACCCACCTTAAAGGTACAAGATGTGGTTTTTTGAGTAGAGGCCCTTATACAGTCCTCGCGCATGCAGGATAACAGCCGGCTCTAGAGGAGTAGCAATTCTGATCCGTAAACCCCCCCCCCCTTTCGGATTACCTGAAAATGGGAAGACACAGATAGTCGCTTTGTGGGAGTGGAAGGGTCATGGGGACGGAGGGAAATCCTAATGGTGAGTGCATATGCTCCCCCGAGACTGCAGGGCCCCTTACTGGACAAGATCGCAGGGCTCCTACTAGCATCCTCAGCATCCCTTCACATATTGGGTGGGGACTTCAATGATGTGATGGACATAGGACTGGACAGATCAGGAGTACGACCGGTAACAGGACAGGCCACTCAATTACAGGGGTTCGCAGCCTCACTGGGATTGACAGATCTATGGAGAAGGGTACACCCCACGGAAAGAAAATATGAATACTTCTCAGGGGCACACAGAGTTTTCTCCCGCCTGGACTATGGGCCTGATTCTAACTTTGGAGGACGGTGTTAAACCGTCCCAAAAGTGGCGGATATACCACCTACCGTATTACGAGTCCATTATATCCTATGGAACTCGTAATACGGTAGGTGGTATATCCGCCACTTTTGGGACGGTTTAACAACGTCCTCCAAAGTTAGAATCAGGCCCTATGTCTTTGCACCGGCTGGGGAGTTGGGAAGGGTGACCGGGGCAGACTACCTAGCAAGGGGACTGTTGGATCACTCTCCCCTACTGGTGACAATAGGTGGGAAAGGGGCGGTCGCGGAGTCTGGAGACTGAACTCCTGGGACCTCCAAGACCATGAAGTGAATAGAGGACTGAGAATAGACACTGAATTGTACTACAAAGAAAATTTAGGGACAGTGGACTCTGCAGTGACATTATGGGGAGCATATAAGACTGTGCTTAGAGACAGCTCTCAAAATCTAGTGGCTCAAAAAAGACGAAGAGATAACAATCAGCTGAGTGATATCGAAGGAAAGCTCCTCGAGTTAGAGGCGAAGGTGGTATGGATGCCCACACCCGCACTTCTCAGACAGATAGAGCTGGTGAAGGTAGAATACAGAGAGACAGCAGATAGAGAGGCACGCTGCCGCCTCCAGGCGACTCAACACAGACTATATGAAACTGGGGACAAGGCGGGAAAACTTCTTGCCTGGCTTGGGAAAAAAGAAAGAGAAGCTAGATGGGTTCCAGACATTAAGACCCAAGACGGGACTAGGGTGACTGCAGATGAGGACATTGCGGAGACATTTGCCAGGTATTATGAAGACTTCTATAAAGCTAGACCGTTGGCAAACGCGGAACACATTAAATCATACCTTAACGCACTAGATGTCCCCACTCTAGATGAAGAGGGATGGAAAGGACTTGAGAGCGAAATCACGATAGAGGAAGTCTTGACCGCCATGGCACGGCTTAGACCCAGCAAGGCACCAGGACCAAATGGCTTCCCGGCAGAGGTCTTTAAAAACCTCCATGAAATACTGGCAACCCACTTACTGAACATGTATTTAGAGGCGCGGAAACAAGGAACTCTCCCCCCAGACTTACGAAGGGCGAAGATTGCAGTTACACACAAAGAGGGAAGGCCCAAATACAGTTGTGCCTCATATAGGCCGATATCCCAACTGAACGTTGAGGTAAAGGTCCTCGCCACAGTGTTGATAGGGGTCATCTCCTCATTGGTTCATTTGGACCAGACCGGCTTCATGCCGGGAAGGTCCACAAGACACAACTTGAGAAGAGCACATGTATGGTTAGCCACAATTATGAATCGCTTGGAGCCGCACTTATTCCTGGCCCTGGAGGCGGAGAAGGCCTTTGATGCCATCCATTGGCCCTTCTTGGAGGCCACGCTAAAGAGATTTGGCTTCGGCCCAAAGTATGCAGCGTGGGTGAGACTGTTGTACACAAAACCGGTGGCGAGGGTGAGTTAATGGAGTCCTTTCATCAGAATTTTCCATAGAAAGAGGTACGAGACAGGGTTGCCCGTTATCCCCCTACTCTTTGCCCTTACTCTCGAGTCTCTGCCGTGTAAGATCAGGAACTCAATAGGCCTTTATGGCTTTAGACTTAAAGCAGACGAAAGTGAAGAGGAACGTATCTCCCTGTATGCGGATGACGTCCTCCTCTACATCACCCGCCCTGAGCGGACCCTCCCGCAATTGTTTCTGCTAATTGAGGAATATGGGAGTCAGTCCGGTTATTGCATTAACTGGCAAAAATCGATCCTTTACACACCGCAGGGGGGTGCTCATATGCCCCCATTGCCGATGAGGCTACAGTGCACGAAAGAAGGATTCTCATACCTGGGCATTTATGTGACACACGAGGCGGACAGAAGCCATAATAGTAATCTGGGGAAGGTGATGAGGGAATGCAGCTCTGATTTTAACAGATGGACAACCTTGCCTCTGACGTTGATGGGAAGGGTTGCTATGGTCAAAATGATTTCTCTACCAAAGTTCCTATACGTTCTGCAGAACACGTATTACCAGCTTCCCTCAGGCCAATTTAGAGACATAGAAAGGGATATACGACGTTTTCTGTGGGAAGGGAAACACCCACGAATAGCCCTTAAAACGCTGCAACGTAACCAATATGCTAGAGGTTTGTCCCTACCGGATATAGAGGCATATTATTGGGCGGCACATCTTATCAACGTGAATGACTGGGTATTCGCCACAGACGAACATCCCACATTCCGCCTAGAACGGCTACAATGGGAGGGCAAGACATGTAGACAATTCCTCTATGAGAAGGTGGGAGACCGACACCTCACCCCAGCCACGAAAGTGACTATGATGGCCTGGAAAAGAACTAACAAAATGATGGGATGGTATAGAAGACCCCCTAGTAGGACCCCTCTCTGGGAGAGTGGCTGGTTAAAAGAAATTAAGAAACTTAAGGACTACGAGGGATGGGACAGGATAGGAATCTCTGAGCTTGGGGACTTGATGCAAGATGGAGAACTTGTGCCCTTCGAATCTCTACAGGCAGAATACGACCTAAATAGAACTCAATACTTTCACTATTTACGACTCAGACACGCCTGGGTAGCGGAGGGTCTTCAGGGAATGGAAATCCCAGATAGCTCCCCCCTAGAGGGCCGGTAACTGTCGACCAAAATAATAGCGAAAGGGACCTCAGCAGTATACAAGACCATAAATAACAATACGCCAAATACACTGACTGGTCTACGCACCAGGTGGGAGACGGAAATAGGCACCATAGAGGATATAGATTGGGAAACCGCTTTGATGTTTCCCAGGGAGGACGCAATTAGGATACGACTCAGACTGATACAATTTAAGATTCTACACAGAATATACTACGACCCACAAAGACTACACCAGATGGGGAGGGCTAGGCGTCCAGACTGTAGAAGAGGATGTGGTGGGATTGGATCCTTTTTTCATGTCCTATGGGAATGTCCCAAGATTAAGGCATACTGGAACAAGGTGATAGGAATACTTGCTGGAGTCCTGACGGCGCAGATCCCCCCAGACCCTAAATACATAATATTAGGCATATCAAATGATATAGATATGCCCAGAAGGAAGCTCCTGTTCTGCAGGCTAGGGCTGATGGTGGCCAAAAGAGACATAGCACGTCTATGGGGGGCTAAAAGCTGCCCGACAATAAGCATATGGAAAAAGTGCATGGATGGGTTCATGATGGGGTAAAAGACAACGTATACTAATAGAGGATGCCCGCAAAAATTTCAAAAGATATGGGGAAACTGGGTTGCATACTAATCCTTGGAGATATAGATCAGACTGAAAATGGCCTCAAGAGAGACATGAGAGAAATAGGATCAAGGGCTGTCAATGGAGGGATCACAACTATGGATAGGGGGATGAAAAGTAACGAACAGGCTGGTGGGGCTGATCAAAGAGATGCAGGGTGCCATAAAGGGAGTTGGGGGGAGAGGAGGGAGGTAAGGAGAGTTATCTTTATTGTTGAATATATATTTCTTTTTTCCCAGAGACTCCATACTGTGACCCGTATGTGTAATGTCTTGGAAATGTTATGTCTCAATTTAAAGGCAAATAAAAATATTTAAAAAATAAAAAATAAATTGGAGAAGGCAGATCTCTTGGCAAGGAATAACATCCCACAATGAGCTCTTCTGTGCGGCTGGTATCAGCTGGAAGGTGCTGTTTTTGATTCTAATACCCACTTACAAAGTCTCTCACCCCTTAGAGGTGGGTGAGCCAACAAATTAACAGGAAGAGCCGAGCCAAGGGTCTGGCTTGGATCTAATATCCTGTGCACAAACTGAGCCTTGAAAATAGTTGCTATGTAAATCATACACCAAACATCACCTGAACTATGGTAAAATCTCATCAAAATTCAGACATGTATTTCTTTAACATGTGGAAGCTTTAGCATCAATAAGGCACATTATAGGACTGAAGTGAGAAGTACTTAGTAAAAGTGACAGTTTTGTACAACTTGGAGTCTGGACTCACATATTTGAAAGTGCTTTCATGTGCGGTAATTAAGAAAAAAGAGTTTTGGTGATAAAACATATTTGCTTAAGATAACACAATTTAAGCAGGTAAGCTGCGATTTATACAGGTTTTCTTGTGTCACTTTGTATAGATCAGCCATAGCTTTTAAATACAGGGCAAACCCATCTGAAAGCTGAGCGCTTTACAGAAGCACCAGTTACATTACACAAGGTCATATCTATTGTTTATAGGCAGGGTTACATTAAGTGATGTATCCAGAATCACATGATGTTGAGTCAACACCGAGACTAGAACCTGGTTCCCAAGTTACAGAGTCTGCAGCCCTGACAGTAATGCCATATCTGGGTAGAGGAAGGTAAGCAGGTAGAAGAAGCCACAGGAAAGCTCGGCTTGATTTGGGCTTGAGGCTCCAACAGGACCTCGAGCTGAGCCAGAGCCAGGCTTCAGATTCGAGTCTGCCTCGATCTTTCAGTGGCTCGCCCACCTCTATCACCCCTGTGAAGTCTGAAACACCCGCTTTAAAAGGGAACAACTACAAAACGGTATCTTTGTGCTTCACTTCCTTGTTCCTGATTCACATACTGACATTACATTCAGTTTTAATAGACTCGTGCACCGCCCCAAAACGCTTCGCACTTTGACTCGAAACACTACATAACACTTTTCCAAACATACACGCCAGACAAAGGGGGTTATTCTAACTTTGGAGGAGTGTTAATCCGTCCCAAAAGTGACGGTAAAGTGACGGATATACCACCAGCCGGATTACGAGTTCCATAGGATATAATGGACTCGTAATACGGCTGGTGGTAAATCCGTCACTTTTCCGTCACTTTTGGGACGGATTAACACCTCCTCCAAAGTTAGAATAACCCCCAAAGTAGTTTGCTTCAGCACCACAGATGGGAAAGTGAGCGCTATATCAATGCTACAATACTATACGGTGATATGTCACAGTCATTCTCCAACACTAGGAGCATCTTTGAGGCCACGTGCCACGAACAAGTAAACAGGTGCACAAACACCACTTTTTACGTTTCATAGCACTGGAATTGTTTAAGCATCTTTGTACTAAATGCATGCCATATTCGACGCTGATGAGCCATAAACAGGATGAAAGGTATCCCTGGCTAACATCCTCGCGTGATGTCTGTCTGTGACTGACAAAGTCACGTTTAAAGTGATTTTGCCTCTAGACTCTGACATTGGGTTGAGCTTTTGCCTGGCGGCATCGAGACAAAAAAGGAGCCGTTTTTTGGTGACACCCAAAACTAATTTAATGATTCTGGGGCGAAATCCATTGCTTATATCAGTGATGGGTAGGAGGGAGGAGGGAACTGTTTTGTCGATCGGTGATAAAGAGGGGTGCATATTTTCTACAGCAGATCACACCAAAACCTGCGGAGCAAAAACACCTTTGTGTACTGCTACAATGTGAAAAAAATGGCAATTCTTCTATCACAATTCTTAAACAGATCAAACCGGATAGAAAGACAGATAGCTGTTATTGTATGATTAATGAAATCGTTACAATATTTTTTTTAATAAAATATGGAGAAATGAATATCCAACTTTGAAAATAATACAGGTGAAACCAGAACATTGTAATTTAAAATCGTGCAACAAATGTCATGTAAAAATATCATAAACGTTTTAAAATAAAATAAAAAATCTTCAACCTTTGTGTACAGTTCCATACATTAAATTATATCGGTCTAATCAGTTTTTTCTAAATTATCTGTTTTAAACATAGACTTAGAAACATTCATGAGTACCTCTGTGCCTTGATCACACTGTACTGAGTCAAACAATAAAACTTATCAGTTTGTCATGTGTACCGTCCACATGGCCAATGTGGCATATGTGAAACTGCATTATTGGTTATTACACCATACATGGATGGCATTTTTATATAGCGCATATCCTAACTGAATTATTTCACAGTGCCCTTAAATTGGTTGCTCAAGAAAAACAACAATAAGCGAAGCCAATAGGTCTGGCTGAGTTTTATGTGATAATGCATTCAGCATTAGTACAGTAGAGCAAGATGCACAGGAGTCAACCAGCAGAAGCGGAGAGAGGGCTACAGTTCTAAAGTAGTCCCTCATGCATTTCAATGTGAGCATTCAACTGGAGGTGGAAGGAGACATCCAACCAGCCAATAAAATTAGGGGAGTGGTCAATACTCCACTGATTAGCCAATATGTGATTGACAACGTCTGAAGGCAACGGCAGAAAGCAACTGGTCAAAGAAAGCCTATGGTTGAAAGCGGCAGACCCAAAGCCCACTCTATATATGTTATTAGGAGTACGGATATTTGAGAGATGCCTTACCAACACTCAGGCCAAAGGAAACACTGCAGAGTAAAAAGATTTGCACAGGATCAAACAATTTTGTCAGGTGACAAACCTGGGATTTGAGCCCGTGAAGGAGTGAGGTGTTGTGCAAACACCTGAGGAGGAAGGAAAACCATTGAATAAGAAACAAGCAAATGAGACTGACAAGAAAGTGAGCCAATGATAAATGTTGGGCTGCCCAAGACCCATTGTACTAGCAGTGTAAACAATATATATATATATTTTTAAATAGCTAAACCTTGTCTATACGCGAGACCTAAAAAGCCATGTTTCTTCAGCAGTGACTTGCAGATCACAGAAAAGAACCATATCTGGGCAATGTTATGTTGTCCAGTTAAATGAGTGATGCCATTGGAACCACACCAACCAAGGGTCCATTTCAGACCTTAGACTCAGACCAGTGACTTAGCCCATAATGGCTGATGGTTTATGTTATGTTTGTATTCATTATTTATGTAGCACATAGTTGCCTAAATAGGGCTTCCCAGTGCTGCAGACAGAAATTAAACCCACTTCTAGGCCCACCTGCTCTTCATAGAGCCAAGTTTCTAGCGGTTTCCTAAATTAAATCTTATTAGGAGTGTGGCAGAGTATTTTACAGTCTCACAGGCAGATATTTGAATGAGGATCCCACCTTTCTCGATCTATTAAATCTGGGCAGAATGGCTAGGTTGGAACTGGCAGAATGCAATGATCTGGAAGGGTAGTATGGCTGAATCAAGTGCCTGAGATAGATCGGGCCTCATCTAGAGAATGGCCGAAATGCAATACACAAAGCCTTAAAATGTATTATTTTCTCCTCTGGTAACCAGTGTGGGGTTGCAAGCTGGGAGGAGACAGAATAGTGTCTTTGGGTGTGTAAAAGAAGCCCGGCTGTAGTGTTGTGGATTGTCTGCAGATGCCTATTGGTGGAACATGAGACGCTGAGATAGAGAACATTCCCATAGTCCAGGCATAAGATAATATTTTCTTGGACTAGAGCTTTTTAGGTAGTAAGAAGCAGAGTCCAGAGGCAATTTCTGAGACTTTTCAGAGGCCCAAAACAGCATCTGGCCAATTTCCTAAACTGAACATCAATGGAGAGATTGTGCATTAACCCTTCTCCACACATGATTAATTACGTAGCTTATTGGCAACTGATCTCCGGTGGATCCATGCAACACGAACTGGAACGCAGCATGCCCTTTTATGCATACAAATGAATCCAGTTCACACACTGCAGTTCACCTGCCTCTGGGTACCAAGGCCCTTTCTTCCAAGTATTCTCCGGTCTGACTTTCACGCCTTTGAGATCCAGCACCCCATCCGTTCGATCCCATTAATGGAAGGACCGAAAGAAAAGAAGGGCATCTAAACTGGTGGTTTTGCACTGCACATTCAGTGAGTCTCGCATAAGGTCTGCGTCATTACAGGGCTTGAAAAAAGCACGACTAATGCAAATGAGGTCCACCAATGTTCTTGATCACTGATACAGGACGAGGAGATGGGCCTGGCAGCCACATACGAGTAATGTGCTTTGCCGGCAATTATTTACTAAAGATGTTAAAGCTGAATCAATGAAACAAAACCATAACACCTGCCCCTTTTATTCCACGCACGATCCGTATCCAGCTGAACCCCAAGCAGTTCGTTCTCTCCAAGGGCCCTAGGGCGTGCCTTAAGTAGATGTTCATGTCCACCCCTCCCTTCTGAGCAGCCAGTGCTGCTAGGGATTCATTATTTTGTGCTGGTGTGGGTAGGATGAGTCAGATTGAGGCTGACAAGTGCCCTGCCTTTGAAGCAGCTGTGCACCCATTGTAACAAACGTCACCAGACCAGCAACAGCCGGTGGCATCATGTTTAACACACAATTATGTATTCTTCCATACGTGCGCATCCCTCTTGCGACGTCGTTCCTTTCTTCCTACAGCCACAACAGAATTTAAGGGTGTAGTTTACTATTTCACGAGGCTGTCCAGCTCCTTTTTCCAAAGACCACAAACCAAACCAGAATCGTAGCACTTTATTCAGTGGCGGAAGCACAAAGTTCACTTTTAACACCTCCATGGAGGCTGTTGAACCGAGGGGGCACCATGATCCAAAAGTCACATCTAACATCACTTAAAGCCACCTGCACCCTCATCTGACAACATGCGCCTGCAGGGATCCTTAGGGACAGGTGTGTGGGGCTTTTCCTTGGTAGGAGGACTTTTCCCTGTGAGACATCCAGTTCAGTGTCCTAGTAAAGAAACTCTATAAATACAAACACGTATCCGAAACATCCACCTTTCTTTATCAAAGTCACCCGGGCTTCCAGCACCAGAATCGTGCGTACGTATATCAAACATGTATCTGTTTGTTTCACTATATTTTTAGAGGGATCATAATTTGTGCTGTGGGCCTCCTGAGTTTGTTAACATCACTGGCTCATCCACAAACATGAGTGCGCTGATTTGGATCAAGCCAATTCTAGAAAACTTCCCCACGTCAGACAAGTGCAGTTTAAGACGCAGTGGCACAACACTAAAAAGCCCAGGAAAACTAAGACACAGATTTGTTTCATGCAGTGCCTCATCTCGTCGGTGGAAATGCAGCCAGACAGCAAATTGTCAAGCAAATCTGCATAGTGAGGTGAGTGTACTGCTCCGCAAACCCCAGCTCGTTAACACTGGATTATTTTATTATGAGCGGCACGAGGGTGAGAAAATAAATGTAACTGCACTCACGGGAAATTAACCTATACGAGGAGGGATCCCTGCTACGTCCTCTTACAAAAATAGACGTGCACGGAGGTACAGTTTTTATCCACTAGTTTCATCATATTGCGCCTCATTGGTGTGGTGATTGGCCGATTTAGGCAAAAGGGAACCTGCTCCATGAATCCGCCAAGGACCTCCCTTGTCCACCACCAGCCTCCTCCCCATACCTCCTCCACCTACCTCTTATTAACCGCATATCTCAGTGCTGCCCTGCGCTCTGGGACAACCCAGATAAACAATGTCAGTATTGGCTTCAGTGCTGTTGCCGCCCCTCACGCGACGAAATATTCATTCCTAAAATGCACTTCTTTGCTGTAGAGCAGGAGGGTGGAGAGGGAACCATAACTTGGGAACTTTTCATTCTTGGCAATACCTCATACCGAGCAGTTGAGGAAATGGAGGGTAGCACAGTCAGTGCTGTCTTATAGAGACATTTCAGCATTTCCTGACAAGCCGAGGCCTCCCGAGGGCCCAGTGGTCAAAAGGCAGTTAGCCATGTGTCATGGTCGCCTCTCAAATGTCAGTACGGCTGGGGGAGAGACAGTCATATATCATTACAGGTGTAACTTGGAGCCAACCAGACTATGGATGTCACAGTGGGTCACATGACAGTCTAGTGGCTCAGTGGTCTCTACCACAGAGGCAGAACCAGCTATGTGTTAAATCACACAAGGCAGAATTTCTGGTTACCACTACTTGGCATTATAGAAAGGTTTGTAGCCAGTTTTAGGGTCTGATTATGTTTTTGGCAGTCCGTGCACTGCCGTGACGGCGATCCAACCGGCATCGGCTTGGCGGTCGGAGCACTGTATTACCATACTGGCTGGTGTATAGAGCAAAGACTACTGCGGTCCCGCCGGCACTACCAGGCAGCACAGACCCCTGCAGTGACGAGGCAGAACAAATAGGCTGGCAGAGCCTGTGTTTCTGCCAGACTCATTATGATGTTGCACCACCAATGTAACCATAACAGTCCAACCACTATGTCCCACCAGGCAGAAAAAGAGAGTATAAAGGGAGCAACTCACCTGCAGGCAGCGTTACACGTCCTGTGCCACCATGGAGCCCATCACACACGTCCTGCCACTGCTGCTCTGCTGCTGCTTATCGAAGGTGCACAAAATCCACGTGGACGCAACCAATGGTAAGTACACATACCTACCTGTGTAATTAATCTCAACAACAGATCGTCGCACCATCGTCCACATGATATGGGGGCCACGTTACGGGCACCAGGTACATGTGTCATTGTGTACACAGTCGGAGTAATTCAAAACAAATGACACTTTCACAGCCATTAAACCCACCTGGTGGGTGTGATGGATGTGTCACTGACGGTTGTGGTGGGGCCTGTGGGTATGCTGGATGTGGTGTGTGGGTCAGTGGGGGTGGTGGGGATGCCTGGTGAACTGTTGGTTGATGTCATGTTTGTGGGTGTATGTTGAGTGCCTGCATGCCTATGTGTCTTGTGGTGTTTGTGTCAATGTGTGCTGCTTGTGTGTGTTGAGGTGGGTGCGTGCGGATGTGTCTATGTGCTTGGGATAGGTAGGGCTATGGAGAATTTGGATTGGGAAGAGGAAGGTGGAAGGGGTGGTGGAGGGGGTGATTGGCTGCCATCAGTGAGGAGGCCAGAGCCTGAAAAGTTCTCTGTAGGCTAACAAGGCATTATGAATGCATTACAAGAAAGCATTGGTCTGCTGAAGTTTGCTGGCCAACTCCAATGACATTCACAATATCAGTCTGCCCCACAGAGATGCTCATCAGGATGTCAATAGCCTCCTCACTCAGGACAGCAGGGGTAACTGGGGCTGGTGCACAGGTGCTGCCGCAAAGGAGACACCCTCCCTCTTGGGTGAGTGGGCATGGCCAACTGGGTAGGGAGCAACAGGGAAGGTGGTGATAGAACTGGGGGTGGCAGACAAAGATGTAGGTCCCGATGGGTCCTTCACCACTAGGGAGCGGCCACTAGAGGGAGAATCCGATGATGAGGATGAGGATGTAGATCCAGTCTCCTCCGTGACACTCCCCTCACCATCCAGGCCACTGGGTCCCTCCGTGTCGGTGGTCTCATGACTGGAGGCACCATGGCCAGATACTTCCCCACTTAGTTGTGCCTGTCTCCTTCACTTGCCTGGGCTGATGCTTCAAATACAAAGAGAAAACGCGTCACCACATGTTCCTGATCAAACTTGAACAGCCCTGATTAGCAAACATTAACATCACGTCAAGTAGGCCCCAGCAACAAAATACATCAAAGTGGCACCTACATGTACCATACCATACGCACGCATGCCATCTGAACTGTCACTAGTTGAACACAGGAAAATCAGGATCTCAGACAACTGCAATTCCATGGCTGAAGTTGTACATTCACAGTAACCATTGAACAAGTGGGAGACCACATCATCAACTTCAATGCTTTGCCTCATGGAGCATACTTCAGTTACCTGTTGTCATACAATAGTAGGCCAATGCCAACTTCATTCACACAGATCCACACAAGGTCATGCAGAGATCTATTTGTCACATACACAATAACATGACAATAAGAAATGATGCTCCTAAAACCTGCCATGTTGCTGACAACAGTACAGTAGTCTGGAAAAGGTGAATGGAAATACTCATGTCACAGTGGCAACATATCAACAATGCACACTTCACCGTGTGTAATTTGTCCTAATGGAGTCATGAAGTAGTACTAATATTGTTCAGATATGTTACACAATTGGCATGGAAATGTACACTGTAGACAAAATGTGCAAAATGTCAGTGAGAAATGTATCTAAAATCCATAACACAATGACTCAGCAAGCCCCAGGGAAATCACCACTGATCTCTAGCACCCCTAACAATTACTTTCTATGATTGGATCAGTGGACACCATTAATCCTTTGTATGGTGGAGAGGCCCAGTGATTTGCAAGTACTTGTAGAAGGCCCGCAATATGTTTTGCTAATGGAAAGCTACACAACTGTCTCTATTTTGGTTCTGCAAACCCAGATGTATGTGGATGAATGTTTTTACCCAACCATATATGATTCCAATATAACTTCAAATCACTCCATGGTGCATGCCAAGAGTTAGGTAACAAACCTTCCCCGCTGCATTTGTGCAGTGCACTTTTCCCCATGATACTGCATCAATGGCATGGAAGTGCAAATTATGGGTACAAACTCCAGTCCTACCCATCATGTCCCTCACTGCTACTGCAGTTGTACATCTCATATTACATGTTATGATGTGTGAGGGTATGTGTGAGCCAACAATCAATGGTGACACACTCCTGTCTGTGGCACCACATGAATTGTAGCCCAATTGGAAATGTCCTATTCCAAACACAGGTTGGCATGGACATATATCTGAGGGGATACAGACATTATCCCACGAACACAGGTAGACTATGCATGAAATATCAGTGCACCCATTTTGTCAAAAGAGTAAGGGACACATGCTAACATGTAGGAACAAGGAATGTTGGCAACAGTGGTGTCACACAAATCATGTTAATGGACATTCCCCACTTACCAAGGGAAAGTTTTGATCTGACTGACCCAAAGACCAATGTATGTTGTCACATGTATGATTGCCATCTTCACATTACAGACAGTAGTGATGCACTAGCACTCATCACACATTGAAGGCAAGTAGCCTCTGGGGGCTAGATGCCAATTTACTCACTTGATACTTGACCAGACACATGGCTGAAGACAGTGATCCAGCACTTCTTTTTCTTTGACCTGTAACACTGATGAGTAGTGGTCTGTAGCGAAGAATTTACACCCACAACAACAACAAACATTACTAGGTCGATCAACGTACACAGCCATGTGTTGTCCCTGGAAAGCAAATTGTTTGTTGAGTACACACAGTTGTATCTTAGGTCCCTGGGCAAGGCACATCAGTATGCACCACATTACCTGTCTACACAAACAGTTACTCATCTACTGTGTCACACAGGGCTCATCCCTAACCATCAGGGTGAGATGTCTGAACCTAACACATTAACTTGGCTATGTGACAGGCAAGAATATTCCCTGTACTCACCCCCTTGTGGCTGCTGTGTTCTCATCAAACGCCCATCAAGTTCTGGGTATGCCACCCCCAGAATGTGGGCCATTAGGGGGGTCATGGTCTGACGTGCGCCCTGCCCACGTTGGGAAGGCAGCCTTAGCCGGACCTCCGCGATCTTCCAGGCCCAGCGTCTCAGGTCCTCCCACCTCTTGCAACAGTGGGTGCTCCACCGACTGTGGACCCCCAGGGTCCGCACCTTCCCGGTGGTGGCTCTCCATAACGCCTTCTTCTGATGGGCATTTACTTGTAAGGATACAAGAGATAAATCACGTGATTACAAACACAAGTTTTTGCAAAAATAGTTGTGTCACACACATGTCAGAAACACCAAGCAAAAATATGGTCAATTTGTCAACACACAACAAGTGTAAAGCACACATGCCAATAAGTACAGGGACATTACTACACATCTACAGACTAACCCACTACCCTGTGCATGGTCTACAATGATTAAGCAAGCCTACTGACATCACATAACCCATGCTGTAGCAACATGTACTGTGATGTGAGCCACAATGAAACACTACACACAAATGTGGCTTTTTGAAGGGTAAACTCCTTAGGCCTGACTGGACAAACACATTCACAGTCTGTGAGATTGACTCACTGCAGATAGTCCCTACACGCAACTTCATTAGTGCAAGTATCACCCCTACACTTGAGTGACTATGAAGGGGCTGGCATGGTGGGTACAGAGACTGTCATCACTGTGAATGTGTAGACATGTGGCCTACTAAATGCAAACTCATGCCACTTCTTGGGGGGAGGGGAGGTTCTATGGTATGTACCTGTACCACAGAACACTCCATTGGACATATGTGTCTAAATTACAGAGATGGCAACCAAACATACAAGGTATGCATTGTACATTTTCTACTGTTTGACCAAGCTACTGAGCCACATATCATGGCCTCCCAGGAATCTACACACTGTATGTACTGTAGCTCGACTGCAATACAGCTGTACAGGACAATTTTGACTTATGTGAATGTGACAACAGAGCCATGGGAGTAAGGGACCTGTCATGCGTCGAAGTCACACATTGACAATGATGGAAAATGCACATATGGACTAGTTCAGGGATGTACCTCTGTACCCATTCCTAATTTAGCCAATGGACTGAGGCATTCAGGGCAAGTTCTGCCCCTGGAACACCATATTGCCTCATGACAGGATCTACTGGTTTACAGAGAGTGGGCACAGTGCCACAGTTACCTAGCCACAGTGACTCTCCCACATCATGGACTATGTCCCATACAGGGAGATACATTTGACGGGCCCTGGTCTCTGCAGGCGGGGCATACAGAACCCAGATGACACTCACATTTCCATGCCTGACAGTACATCATATGCCCATCATCAATATGGCTTGTGCTTTGTGTGGCAACCTTAAGGGCAGAGTGAGTCCTGATGTGCCTTCTAGACAAGAGTATTCCAAGGCCAGATGTGGTTTGAAAGTTCTGTGGCACGATCCACATTACTTACCAGCCGCTCAAGTGACTCAGACAAGATGCATTCACAGCTCATGCTGTCATGCACATACATGTTGTTTAACATTTACAATGATCATAAAGAAAGAAATGTAATTGGACGGCAGTAAAGTCTCCTTGGCTAGTAATGTGCATCCAACACTAGGGGGATCTAGGACCCCAAAAACACATCACACAGCACAATGTTAATGAACACAACATATAGTACTGTTCACCAATAGTTGCACCATGTACATCCCATTGATGCCTCACAGACTCCAACAACAGGCACACAAGAAGTCTAGCTGGAACAATGGGGCACATTGTTAACTTTGAGGAGGGAAAAGATTATGGTAAACAGATTCAATTGGGCACATGAGGTACTGACCTTCTCCTCTGGATGAGCCATAAAGCTGTTCATACTGGGGAATGACCTCATTTACAAGCCTCTCCAGCTCCTCTGAAGAGAAGGCAGGGGCCCTATCACACAGCAGCTCAAGTAGTCAAGGTGTTGCTGGCAGCAGTGTCAGGAGTTAAGTAAGTGAATTTACACAGCAAAGTGGTCATGTCTGCCACATAGGTTCTCATCACCGCTAACGGACACAGCCATTGGGCTGTGTCAGCCACATGCAACAACATTAGCCTATGGCTGTCTACACTGCGGTTGGAACCACCTGCCGCACGGACAACTTCTGCTGGTGGTCCCAGGCAGTTCCAGTGGATTAGGTCAGGCATCCTCCATTTTGGCAGGTGAAAATACTGTATATGGGTGAGTAAACTGCGTCACACATAGAATATATGTGTAGGATCATCACAAACCTCTTCATGCTGTCTTGTTATGTAGATCCTACTAAATAACCACCAGTGTGGTGTGTTGCAGGGCACAGATAGTTGTGCATTGGCCACCACCGCTGACTGTAGTTTTTGGCGGTCAGAAAATGGAGTCACACTTCAAAGGGAAATATTGCAGCATATAGTTGGGTATCGCCCAAATCCATGTTGTGGACACGTGTGGACAACCATGGGGGTCACATGGGACCCTTGTGTAGTTGCTAGCTGGGATGTGTACTGTGTGTCATGTCTATCCAGTCAGAAATGCTTTGTCACATGATATTGTTGTCATGCATCGCGTATTTTGCTGTGGACACACCGACTAATGTTACAAATCATGTCTTGTCACACATAGGTACCCTAGGAGAGTGATGATGCAACAACTGCCTTTCTAACATCCACTGCCAGACTGTAAGAACATAAATGAACGCCATATCATACAGTTGTACCGTCTGAATAGGCAAACAATAGTGGACTTATGCTGTGAGTTTGAGCCAGATCTGATACCAGCTAACAGTAATCCACCCTGAATACCACCCATTGTACAAGTCATGTCAGCATTGCACTTCATGGCCACAGGGTCCTTCCAACATACAGTGGTGCTATCTGTTATGTCCCAATCTATTGTTCAGTCTGGTGTTGAAGGTATCTCGTCTCTGCTGTTTTGAAACACATTGACAGCTATATCATGTTCCCCCAAAGTGAGGATTTAGCCAGTGTGTCGGCTGCTGACTTCTATGGTTTAGCCTGCCTCCCACATCTGGTGGGGCCATTGATGCCACACATGTTGGCTTGGTGCCACACCAGGCCACTGAACAAGTCAATTGCAACAGAAAGAACTTCCATTCCATCAACATGGAAGTTGTCTGTTTGGCAGATCGCTACATCCCAAACATCTGTGCCCGTTATTCTGGATTAGCCCATGATTCTTTCATAATGCATATCAGCACCCTACCCCAGCTGATGTCACAACTGAACCCAGAGAGAGCCTGGCTGGTTGGTAAGTCACATCTATCCAGATTTTGTGTGAGCAATGTCAGGTGCTACCATCATGAAGAGAGTGACTCATTGTTTCACTTATGTCCCATTCCTTTACAGGAGACTCAGCATATCCCAACCATCCTTGGTTATTGACACCGCTGAGGAATCAAACTACGCCTGGGGAAGTCCACTTCATTGTTACCCATTGAAGAACACAGCGGCTAGTGGAGCGGGCTTTTGGGCTTATGAAGGCCAGATTCCGCTGTGTGGACAGGACTGGTGGAGCTCTCCTCTACTCACTCGGTAAAGTGTGTCAGATCACTGTGGCATGCTGCACGCTCCACAACATTGCCCTGTGGAGGAATATCCTATACATCCCAGAAGAGGGGGAGCCTGCAGTGCCACGAAGTGAGAATCCTGAAATGCCAAATGAGGATGACAGTGGTGAAGAGGAAGGAGCTGACTTGCAAGAAGATCTCATCCACAGCTACTTCTCATAAATGTAAGTATGTCATGTGATGTCCTGACTGTGACTGTACAATGAACTGTAATTGTGAGAATGTGTTGAGTTGAGTGCTTTGGAAACAGCTAGAGAGCTGATACTCTGCAATATCCAGCCAAAGGCTGCTTGATAATATAGCTTTTGACACATCCCCACCTTGATGATTTTGCTTTGTTTGTGTCAGTTTCCTTGAAATGTAACTTGTTTTACAGATGCTTGCTATATGACTTGTGTCATTTGTAGGGGTTCAAACCTATACTCCTTCATACTCCTATACCTTCACCCTGACATCTTCATGTGGGCATTTCAGCATTGTGACATTTGCATGTATGTGATGCTGTTCTGTCATACAAAGTGGACATGGATAGTTCCAGGTTATGTAGGCCATAGAGTCTGTGTGTATGAGACCTGTACCAAGAAAGTTTTCACAGTGTTTGGGTGGAGGTTCAGAAGTGCCCATTGCACTTATTTTGTGTTCTGTGGTGGACATGATGCATCATGTATGTCATCACATGGTCATCACACATGTAGTCCTAGGTTATGACAAGTCATTTTTCCTTCACATTGGCCAAACACTTGTTGTATCACCTGTATGTAGCTGTAGATGTGTTTCATCATTGTAGGCCACAGTGCCTGTGTCACAACACTGACATATGTTTGTGTCATACTACCAGATGAATGGCAAGTGGATTATGATGGCCCTGTGACCAGGGACTGTTGTACTGCCATCTGTCTGTATATTGTATTATGTGATGTTGAATTACTTAGGTGTCTGTGATAAGGTTCAGGCTGCTGACATCAACCATTTTATTGTTTGCCTACTCAACAGGCAGGACAATGTCTGACAAATCCCTTCCTTCTGTGGTCTGGGGGTCTGTACCTGTCAATATGTTAATTTACTCAGTATGAATCAATCATTCTCAATTTCAAGATATTGACAGTCTTTGTGCTACACACTGTAATAAAAATGTTGGTTTGACCAGACACTTGTATGTATGTGTTTGTGTGGGAGGGTTTTAATCCTGAGCTGGACATTGTGTACTTGCAACATATCCCATCTTGAACAAATACCTTGGATCATCATTGGACGGTTCACATGGTTTGACATTTCTACATGGCTAAATGTGAAATCAAAATCAACAGACAATGAATATGTGAAGGGTGATTTTTATTGTGCAGCTATGACTGACATAAAACATATGTAACATGACTCAACAAAAATTCAAATGTGAAGGGGCCAGTCATGGTGAATGAAATCAGTGGATTAGATGCCACACCATTTGGAGCACAAAGTCCAGAGTACTCCTCCCATTGGAAATTGTAGGTGGTTCAGGATCAGTCCAGAGTGAATGTGCAACACACAAAGGAGGCCCTTATGGAAGAGCTTATTAGTGGCAGTGGTGGGTGTTATGCCATCCACACCTCCTAGATTCTTTGCTGGACGTTCCCGCTTGCGTGTGGGGGGGGGAATCTCCTGCTGCAGTTGCAGGGTTTCTGGGTCTTGTTGTTCCTCTGACAGGGCCTCCCTTCCAGTGACTGACACCGATGTTGATGGGTCTTCTGTTGATGAGCCAAAGAAAGGGGTACACTGGTGTTGAAAAGTCCTGCTCAGGATGGTCTGTATGTCCCTCAGCACCCCTGTTAGGGATGCCATGTTGGTATTGTGGGCCTCCATCTGTTTCCGTATGTCTCTATTTATGTCCCTCTGTAGCTGCTTAATTGTGCGGCGTTCAGTCAACACCTGACCCATCACGCCTTTGGACTCCTGATAGATCACAAAGATGTGGCTGATAGGGTCCTGGCCAAGAGCAGCCTCCCAGTGGCCTCACCCCACTGGCCCACAGCATCCCTCCCATGCACCCTACCCCGAGGGCCTGTGCCCTTGTCACAGGGTGCCCTCTCCAACTTGGTCCTGGACCCTCATTGTCCCAAGTATTGCACTGCAACTCAGAATCCAGGACTGGGGGGCACGAGATGGTAGGCACTGGGCTTGGGACACAGGTTTAGGGGTGAATTGTTGCCTGTGATGTCGATGCAAAAGTGTTGGGAGGTGACGTTGTAGACACAGTGAGACTCACTGTTGCCATCTGACCAGGTTGTCCAGATGGGCCAGAACCATCCTCCACGTCCACAAGTTCAGGAGTGTCATCTTCACTGAGGGCTTCATCCGGCAGGGGTAGTGGCAGTCTGTTCCATGGCCTCTGTGTGCCCAGCGGCAGCTCAACCTGTTGATGTAAAACATACAATGTCACTGATTATATTGTGACATCTACCTCCAACAGTTTAGAGTTACAGTAAGCAGAGACCTTGTACAAAGTTAAATGTAGTTAATCCAATTGTGGTAAGTAACCATGGTATTGGTTGATTTGACATGACATGTATGAAGCATGCCAACCCAGTTTGACTCATACAGCTGCTGAGATGTGGGGATCAGTTGCACTTGGAAGGATAGCTTGAAAATTACATCTTGGCCAACAGTGCAGCCAAAACAATGGCTAGGCATGGTATGGATTTGACCACTTGGAGGCCTAGTTGGTTGTGATGCAGGCAGACACAGGACGTTGTATATGTGACTGGAGTCATCATGTGACAGTGCCATGTCAATGTGTCTGCTGTCAATACCAATTTGGTGATGCAGCTTGAGGCCTTAGGAATCCTTGTTGTACACACTGGGCAAGATGTTGTTCCTGTCCTAAATAATTTCATCTTGGGATAGCAAGTCCAGATGGAGCTATGTCGACAGACACGTCTCTGAGTTTGCATTGATATGTGCTTGATGACTCCCAGGTGAGCACAATTCATTTGGGATTTGACAAACAGGGGTATCTGGAAAAGTGACCACTGTGCTGGTGTTTGGAGGTACAGACACCAGGGCTTCTTAGAGCTGCAGTCAGATCAATCCCTGTACTACACACACTATACAGATGTTATCCCCACAGGTGAGTACACTTCATTTGAGAGGTAACAAACAGGGGTATATGGACAAGTGTACAGTGGGCTTGTGTTTGGAGTTAGAGAAACAGGGCCTATTGGGCTTTGCAGTCATGTCACTCCCTCTACTTCCCAACACTTGACAAATGGGATCCTCCCAGGTGAGTGAACTGCAATTGAGAGTTCACAAACAGGGGTCTTTGAACAAGAGAACACTGTGCTGATGTTTTGAGTTGTAGAAACAGTGCCTCCTGGAAGTTGCAATCAGGTAACTCTCTCTACTACACACACTACACATATATTGGGTATTACATATCTGTATGCAGACTGTATTTAGGTTTCAGCATACATTTACATGTTGACACATACCATGAGTCCTGGGATGATTTTCTGATATTGAAAGACTTACAGGCACGATGTGAACATATGGCATGTAATAGGCATTGGTACCTGTGATGTTGGATCCAACTATACACATTGTCAGTGCTAACACTCAGATAATCTGGATACTGAATGTTGGTGAGGTATATGAACAAGACAGTGGGTAAAAGTGAGCTGGGAGCATGCATGACATTGCATTTTGGTGGCATTGTTTGTGTTGTGACTTACCAGACTCCCCTCCCCAGGTATTTCTGTCAAGCCCTCAGGCTGCAGGATGACCAAGACCTTCTCCTCCCAGGGAAAGTGTATTAATGGGGTACTGGGAAGGCCACCGCCAGACTTCTTGGCCTGCAGCTGATGCCTTGAGACCAGGCAACGGACCTCGTCCCTGAGGTCATTCAACATCCTCTTAATGTCATCTTTTGTGCTCAGGCTGGTATCTAAAGCATTCACTCAATACTAAACACCAGTATATCATAGTAACATGGAATATCAGGGGCCTTGGGGCGCTGAGTAAACGGGCTAGAGTGCACGCTCGACTCAAACGACTAGGAGTGCATATTGCCATTTTGCAAGAGACACACATGTTAGAGGGGGACCTACGCGACCTGCGCACGAAATGGGGAGGCCAGCTGATAGGCACAACATACTCGGCCTTTGCGAGGGGGGTGTTGATTTGGATGCGGCAGGAGTCCCATTCCTCTTGTCGACACACAAGAATATTCATTTTACTCGGTACCACACAGCACCCACACTAGAATAGACATAATATGGGGCACTCGCGAAATAGGGGCACTGGTTACCGAATCGGAATACTTAGCAAAGACACTTTCGGATCATGCGCCTTTGAAAGTAACACTGAATTGGGGTAGGACACGTCAGGCAGTTCCCACTTGGAGATTCCAGGTGGAGGCTTTACAGGACCAAGCATTCGCCGAAACATTGGGAAAATCTATAAGCCAATAATGGGAAATAAACGCTATGTCCGCAACAACTCGGGCGATAGAGTGGGACGCTCATAAAGTAGTAACACGCGGAGTATGTATATCCACTACGTGGGGAGTGAGACGCTCCTTACAGGCAGAGATAGGCAAACTAGAGAAGGAGCTCAGGACAGCGGAAATAGCGGTAGCGCTAGGGGAAATCTCCAACACTGTCCTCAAAGAAAAGCACTCAAAATATAACGACGCAGATAGCAGACTCCTCTGCCACGACTATAACTATCACTTAACTAGGTTGCAAACGGAAGGGGATAGATCAAGCAGAATGCTAGCATGGCTACTCCGCGAAGATAGACAGCAAGCTCCGATAGGTGCCATTCGAGTGGGCGCGCAAGATATGGCTACCACACAAGTAGGAATAAACGAGACGTTTAGGAATTATTACTCAAACTTATACACTAAACGCACCTCATGCACAGCTACACAACTTGAGGCTTTTCTTGCGGACTCCCTCCTGCCCCAACTATCACAAACAGATAGAGATATAATCGAAACCCCCATAACAACAGAAGAAATAGAATTAGCCCTTGCACAGCTGCCCAGGAATAAAGCGCCTGGGGCAGACGGCCTCCCCTCGGAATATTATAAAGCTTACCTACCCAGCCTGAAACCCCATCTGCTAGGAGTGTTCACAGAAGCGTGGACTAAAGAAAGCTTGCCCATATCCCAAAGGGAAGCTATGATAGCGGTACTCCCCAAGCAGGGCCGGGACCCAACGGATGTCAAATCCTATAGACCATTATCACTTCTAAATACGGACTGCAAAATATTAGGCAAAATACTAGCTAATAGATTAGCCCCCCTCATGCACTTATTGATACACGCAGACCAAAATGGCTTCATCCCAAAGCGCAACACCTTCCTAAATATTCGCAGATTACTGAGCATAATGGGGGATACCCCCCTTGACGCACAAGAGGAAATGGTGCTCTCACTAGACATAGAAAAGGCCTTCGATACGCTGGAATGGGATTTCCTATTGGCCACGATGGCTCGCATGGGAATAGGCCCCAATTATATCCGCTGGGTCCGGACATTGTATTCCAATCCAAGTGCGAGGGTGAAGACGGGCGGGGTGATCTCTGACAGTTTCTTGATCTCTCGTGGGACACGGCAGGGCTGCCCTCTATCCCCGCTATTGTTTGCCATAGCAATGGAACCGCTAGCGGCAAGAATACGCCTCATGGAACATGAATGGGGAATAATTAGGAACGGGTTATACCACACGGTCTCATTATACGCAGATGATGCTTTAATATATATCAGAAACGGACGCGCAGTTATTCCCTCTGTAATATCCTTATTGGCTGAGTTCGGAGACCTGTCAGGCCGTGTGGTAAACTGGGAAAAGTCCTGTGTGTTTCCCCTTGTGAAGAGGGCTCCTAATAATCAGGATGCTCCTAAGATAGGGCACCTAAAGTGGTGCCCGACAACATTTAAATATCTTGCGATAAACATATACCACGACACAGAAGACTTAAGAGATGGAAATCTAGGGAGGGCGCTAACCTCCATAAAAGGCTCCTTGCAATTCTGGAACAAGCTCCCGCTCTCTCCGCCCGGCAAGGTGGCGATTGCCAATATGTTGATCCTACCTAGGCTCCTATATTATTTTGCGGCTCTGCCGATAATTATTCCCAAAAGCTTTTTTGGCAATTTCAACACAGCTCTGCTGCAGCTCATTTGGGGTGGTGGCAGAGCACGGGTGGCACTAACCACACTGCAACGCCCGTTGGACAATGGCGGCCTGGGAACTCCCAACTTTGAAAGATATTACGCAGCCGCACAACTTCAGTGGGTCCAGTATTGGATCCACAGAGCAGGCAGAACCCATGAGCCTGGAGCCCGGGCGGAATGGGACCCCCCTCATAAGTTGGCTGACAACTAAGCTCCCCAAAATGGAACAGGTCAACCCATTGCTTGCAGTTGCGCACGTGTGCTGGGATAAATACGTGCAAAAAGGAGCGGATAAGCTTCCTTACTCCTCACACATACCACTAAACTATTTATTGGCGGGGACCACAGCCGGAATGCAAGCTGCGAGGGTGTGGAGTGAAGCAGGAGTACAGACAGTAGGAGATTGTTTTGAAGATGGCAAATTAATGACATTCGAGGCTCTCCAGGCCCTCACGGAGATAAGCCCCGGTCAGTTCCTGACATACCACGCCGTATGTCACGAAATTATAAAAATATGGTGGGCAGGTATCTCGGAACCCTCGATCTCCCCTGTGGTCCACCAACTTTTTCAACATAATGACCAAATAAAAATAATATCTAACCTATACAGAACCCTCAACAAGACTCCCGAACCACAGGCGGAGAAAGCCTGGGGAGATGGAACGCTGTACTTCCCACCTCGATCCCACAAGTAGACTGGCCAAAAGCCTTGTCCCACACCCGCGGCGTGTCAAGGAATCCCAGATTCAGGTACACCCAATTCAATTTCACACATCAAACATATCTTTCCCCAGCCAGGATAAAGCAAATGTTCCCCGATTCCGAGCCAGTATGCCCAAGATGCAAAGCACCGTCAGCACCCTTCTATCATATGGTATGGGATTGTCCTAATATACAAACTGCCTGGGCGGAGGTGGTAGGGGAGATATCCGAGTTAACGGGACTCGCACTGATAGCAGACCCCGTGTCCTGCCTGCTGGGACTGAGAAAGAGACCAAGAAAACAAAGATACCTACACAAGTTCATAGACCTAGCCTATTTAATGTACAAAAGACTAATAGCGATACACTGGAAAGCCCCCAAAGTTCCTGATCGGAAATCCTGGCATTCTCTAATACTACGTTGGGCTCGCACTGAATATCAGGTACTAAAAAGAATGGTGCGCGAGGGGCGACAACATACAGGGTGCACTACTTGGGAAAATCTGGTAACCAAATTGGAGGCCAAAAACGACGAGATGCCCCCTTGAACCGGGGAACACACACCCGCAATAACCACGATATAAATCTCCCTGCTTCCCCCACTACAGAAATAAAGCCCATCGGGCGCCCAGGCACCACAGCACATGCACATCACCCCTTACCCTCCCTCTTGTAGCAACAACCCGTCAGCTCTCCGATATTGCAATACCAGTGACGCACGAGGAGTAGAAAAACCTGGGTAGCCTCCCGCACTCACCAATTTGAATGGAGCCCCCATTAGTCAGCTAGGGAACTTACACACGCAAAATAGGACCCACACTGGTCACGGGCGAACACCTTTACTAGATAAATAACAAATGATAAACCCATGGCGGGTGCAGCTAGAAATGATACTGTTAAACTGTAAGTGTTCGTGTCGTGTTTATTGGGGGGGTTTGCGATTGTTAAATGGTTTAGATATTAGATATTGCACTGGGTTATCCTGTAGTTGAAAACTGAACAATTTGTATTGCATATCTGAAACATAAAATCAATAAAAAATATAAAAAAATTAAAAAAAAGCATTCACTCTGTCGACGAACCTGTCCCACATTTCCATTTTCCTAATGAGAGGAGTATGCTGGACTTGGGCTCCAAACAATTGTGGCTCTACTCTTATTATTTCCTCCACTATGACTCTTAACTCATCTTTGGAAAAATAGGGATTTTTTTAACATGACATGGTGGGACAAAATTACGGGTGACAGGGACTTACTTAACAGGGGAAGTGCAATAGGGTTTGAATGGACAAAAGTGTGTGCAGGGTGTTTTATGGGATGGTGGAAAAAAAGGGTGCCTAATCTATGAAGTTTACGGAAAATAAGGTGCTAGGGCTTCTGTGTCTTGCAGTGGAAATGCAAAGGATTGTGGTCTGTGAAGGAGTGTGTTTTATAGTGTCCTTTGCAGGTGTATCCGCTTTGCCAATGTGTGTCAGCTGTGTTGTTTTTAAATCCATCCAATGTACACTTGTCTGTTACTTTGCTGACCGTGAACCGACGTGGTCAAGATATCCATTGGCTGACCACCATGGCCACTGTGAGATTGTAATGAGCTCGGTGGTTGGCCGCGGTGCTGATGGCACTGGACGTTTGACTTCCTATTTCCAGGCCGCCGCACCACTGGCAGTCTGCCATTTTTGCTTGGCGGAAGGTGGTCCTGCCTGTATAACTCACAATAGGGCGGTCTGGAAGACCGCTGGCATGGCAGTCTTTTCAGGACTGCCAACATGGGGGTCTGGCGGTCTGACCACCAAACTGTAATGAGGCCCTTAGTATTCCAATTCTAACAAAACCACCAGCCACTCTTCATAAATCTTAACATTCACATTAACATTCTTTTCAAGTGCTGTAACAGACTGCTAATAATAGCTGTTACATTTCTTAACAGAGAAATGTTTGGCACCAAGATATTGATGTGTAAGGATCAAAACTGTGGACACTATCTTTGATAATCTGATCAGATAGTAAGATAAAAGAGTCTTCGAAGGGCTATTATCCTCAAGGATATGTGAAGGAATAGTCAACAAAATAAGCCATCTTGCATCAAGTATAAGTGAGAAATCATGAAGGTTCATTAAAGATTTTAAGTTCATTACTGAAGATAAAATGTGAATAGTCTCAAAATAATCAAATGCATAAATAAGGAATTAGCATTAAGGTCAATCAAATGTAGCAGGAGTTCTGACACGAATCAAGCCTCAGACAAAAATATCAGAATTATTTTAAGTCTTAAGCAAGAGTCAGACAAATAAGGGTCTGATCTATAAGAATTAAAGAGTTTGACTCTTGCACAGCAAGTGTAGCCCAGTAAAGCAAGCATATTAAGGTCCTGATTACAACTACAGCGGGAAGAGTCCTGCCATAGCATTTGTGGTGGTCTCCCCGCCGCCTCCAAGGCGGTCTCACCACCCGATTACTGGGGGAGCGGGACGACCACTACAAGACCACCGCCTCTGCCGATACCCAAACTTCCACGGTGGGAGAGGCAGCGACGGCCCATAGAGGCGGGCCTGCATGTACCACTGCCAGCCTGATCATGACCTGCCTCAGGGAAAGGACCATAACAACGGCTTGGGCGATTCTGCCCTAATCAAATGTGAGCTGTCACTCACTAGTTCACCCCCACTGCCGCTGGTTGGGTGCGCGCACTGTGTCATTTGTTAATGACACAGTGCGCCTGACTGGCTGTTTGAACCGCAACATGGCTGGCATTGGCTTGAGGCTCATACTGGAGCCGAAGTGCGCCGTCACCATGACTACGGCGCCAACAGACCGCGAGCCCCGTAGGAACATTGTAATGCCACGGTTGAAATGTCGCCGCCTTCGCGGCCTGTTCCCGACTGCTGCCATCGCAGGCTGGTGGTCGGGTCGCCAAAGTCCTAATCAGCCTCTATGTCTGGCTCACTTCTAGGATGAGCCCTCTTTACAGGAAAATGCACAGTAAAAATCACACATCCAGTATGAGGTTAGCAAAATGTTATATAGGCCCAGAAAATCACAATACAGAATATAATGCAACATTTCCTAACATCATTCTAAACACCATCTCCTAAATAATAATAATTAATATGTTTTCAATGTAAAGTAATCAGATGTGGCAGTACAGACCTAGTTACTCACAAAACAATGACAGATTTATGAAATTATTAGACCCACTGCGCTGGGAAGGCTTCCTCTGGAGTTCACCACCAGCAACACATCAACAAAGCATTTCATGCGTGCACGTTTTGCTGAGTGTGCAGTAAGTGAAAAATATAAACATGGTCACGTTTGAAAAACAAGATGGATTTGGGACTAGTTTACTGCTTGTTTGGCCAATGTCAGATAGGCATGGTTCCATAAAGTGCAGTGTATTCGTTATTAGTGCAAGACATTCATAACTGTAAATAAACATTTAAGTAAACAAATATTTAAAATGTGTGCAGACAGAATGGGCCGATCACAATGCCCTTTGCGCCCTAGCTCAGTTGCCTCTGGGTAGGCCCCAGCTGATGTGAATACAATCTCGATTTCCCAACATAGGACTAATGGTCTAATGCTCGTTTGGCATCTTAAGAATCCAGCTGTCACAACGGAGGTGCTTTTAAAAACATGTCAGGGGACGTTTCTCAGCTGGTTAGCTGATGCAGGGATTGAAGCGATGGCATCACATTATAGTAGTTTAATTCTACAAATAAAACAAGCTTTGCTTAAACCTTCATGCCCTGGTAAAAGGCCACCCCGGTGGTTCGACGAACACTGCTCCACGGACAACCGTAGATTCAGAAAGGTGTTGGCTGCCCTCCCAAGGGTAGGTGCTGAGGTCCGAGACATAAGTTGAGCATATAAATCTGCCATTAAATTCAGGGAAGATGTATTACATAAAAGACTGGGAGCTTTTGGAAATTGCAGCTGTAAGGAATAACAGCAAGCAATTTTGGAATTTGGTGAAGAAAGGTAAAGCGAGGAATGCCCCAGTCAATTCCCTTTTACAGTGTAACATTCTTGGCTCCCACTGGGGTTCGCAATTTAATGCCATCTACGACCTGGAGGAGGACCATGGCTTGGTGCGGGCTCTCTGTGAGCAGTGCCTGAATTTCAGCCTGGTTGTTAGTAAATATACCTATGCCAGGTGTTCTCCTGTATATCTGGCATTCATGGACTTGTCAACTGTGTTCGATTTGGTTAATAGGACCAAGTTGTGAACCATGTTGTTGGACTCAGGGGTTTACTTGCCACTAGTGAATTTTTTATTTTCGTTGCACCACGACCTGACAACTAGAGTGTGCTTAAATGATCAAGGTAAACTGTCCCCCGTGTTCTCTTGAAAGCGTTGAATCCTACAAGGATGAATTTTGGTGCCTTTTTGGTTTATTCTTTAAATTAATGGTTTGTGTGCCTATTTGATTTCCAAACCGGTGGGCAGCCTGAGGATCGCAGGCGAGCCAGGTGCCCACATTACCTTATGCAGACAATGCAGTCCTGTTAGTACAAACTCTGAACTCTT
Source organism: Pleurodeles waltl (assembly GCF_031143425.1). Classification (NCBI taxonomy): domain Eukaryota; kingdom Metazoa; phylum Chordata; class Amphibia; order Caudata; family Salamandridae; genus Pleurodeles; species Pleurodeles waltl. The sequence continues at coordinate 542,805,056 of NC_090440.1, read as the reverse complement.
TGAAGACGCTGGTTAATCGTTTTGTCTTGTTTATGAATAGCTTGGACCTTGCAGCTATTTAGGCCTAACCTTCAAATCCTCGGGGTCTTGGCAGTCCTATCTTAAGAACTCCTGCCTTAAACCTAGCAGATCTGCGGACGCGCTGCTAGAGCTAAAGGGGCTATTCTCCCACTATTAAAGGTATACAATGCACAGTGTGTTACCGCCCCTGTATACGGGGATGGAGCTTTAATAATACTTCACTTCTCCAAATGGAGGAAAATTGAATCCTCAGTGGACTACTGTATCTGCCTCCTTCCACTTCCAGTTTTATTATTCAGGCAGAGCTCAAAGGAGATTATATTTCAGATAAGGTGCATTTGGCTCCTCTGTTGTTGTGAGGTAATGTGTGGTCCAACCTAGAAGCTAAACTTTGTAGCGACATAGGCACTCATTATGACTCTGGCGGTCTACTGACTACCAGGGCCACGGTGGCGGTTCCACCGCCAACAGGCTGGCGATGAAGACTGCCACATTATGAGTGTGGCGGGTTGGCCACTGCCAACCCGCCACATCTCCGTTCAGACCACCAGGGTGGTCGGACCCGCTGGGCTGGAGATGTGCATCTCTGACCCGGCGGTCCACAGAAGACTGCCGGCGGTATTAGGAGCCAGCTCTCCACCAGGGTTTCTGTGGTGGTAGCACCACCACGTAAACCCTGGTGGAAAGGCTACAGGTGACAGGGAATTTCTTCCCTGTCACCGGGAGATGACTCACCCTCCCCCCCAGCAAGCCCAATAAACCACACACCTCCCCTCCCCTAACCTCTACCCCCTTTCCAGGTACAGCACCCCCCATCCTCCATCCCCCCTCCAGGTACAGCACCCCCACTCCCCGCATACATGCACACGCACACAGACATCCCCACTTCACTCACATGCATCCACATACGCATTCACTTCAACACACATATTCCGATTCACCACAACACTCATACTCGCATTCACCACAACACTCATGCACACATACACACACGCTTGCACACTTACATTCATACATGCACTCACTTCTACATTCACACACGCACTCACTTCTACATTCATACACGCATGCACACATGCAGACAAACACGCATACACACACGCATACACAACACCGCCCACACTCCCACCCCCCGTCGGACGGCTGGACTTACCTTGTACGGCAAGGGGGTCAACCAGCAGGGAAGGGGCGCTTCCACTGCCGGCAGAGCACCGCCATCAGGACACGCCAGGCTGTATTACAGGTTGTAATACGGCTGATGGAGTTCTTTTGGCAGGGCAGGCCGGTGGTGGAACCGCCCATGCGCCTCTGGCCGCCAGCATGACTGCTGCTGGATTTCCGCCCAAAATGTGGTGGGAATCCAGCAGTACTTGTAATATGGTGGGCGGAGGACCACCAGCACTGGCGGTCTTCTGGCACCCGTGGCTTTGCCGGTCTTGCTAAAGGACCGCCAAAGTCATAATGGGGGCCATAATCTCAGACTGGGCTAACGTGGAGAGTGATTTTAAAATTCTGTAGTTGAATTACATTCACAAAACAACAGATGCTTTGGGCTTGAGTTTTTTATTTACTGATCTGGGAAATATAAGCAAAATTGATAAGTTAAAGGTGAGAAATCTCTTCCTCACGTTTTGTGAGGAAGAGAGATTGAAAGTAGATTCTCACGTTTTGTGAGGAAGAGAGATTGCAAGCAGAGCTATCTAAGTACACCGCGTTGACCTAGACCCTTAGCATCCGGGGAGTCAGCCCCCTATTTAAATTTCCCTCTTTCACACTGGGACAGATCGCTTCTTTTTCGTTTTAGATCAGGTACGATCTGGTGGCTTCTTTGTTTTAAAATAACTTTTGATTTAGAAGGGTAAGTGGGGTTGTTTTGCCCTTGTGATAATGTATCTGAGCGGTCCCTACTACATTTCATTTTATTTTGTTGTTTTTACAATTGTTCTCGTAAACATTCTTTGCAGAGAAGCGTTATTCTATCTGCAATTGCTTAATTCTTCCAGAGTGTGTTTTAGGGTAAGTCCCTTTTTTTAATTCAGCAATTCGTATAGGAAAGTCAATAGATGGGTTATTGTTTGATTAGTATGTTTTTACATACCTTAGAGGGTGGAATTTGAGTAGGGACATGTAATCTGTTTTATTACATTAAGTTACTGACCATGTGATTGACTGAGATTACGTTTTATACTATTTTACGTCGAGCATTGATAGTTTTGTAAATTTTGTGTGCATTTTGATATTGTGTTTTCTTCTTTTATGACCTATTTCAGGTCGAAGATTTATTTGATTGATTGAAACATTTATGTATTACTCAGATATATTTCTTACAGAATCAATAACTTGCTGGAAAACACTAGAATTGCAGTAGTAAATCATCCTAAAATAACTAAAAACAGAAGTAATTTTGCAGTCGCTGCCAAAAATGTCAAGAAATAAAGCATTGTAGGTCCCTGCCACCCCTGCCCCCCACAGTGTTTCTGCCCTTCTCGGCTTCCTGCCTCCACTCAGCCCAATGCCTTTGAGTATCTGTTAGGCTTCCATGCCAGGAGAAATTCTACCGTCTCCTCATCAAATGTAGCACTTCACTCAACTAGAGATTTGGATACACAATGCCCTATGCACGACAGAGTACTGCCGCCCCACCTACAGAGGATAAGCAGGCCACTGTTTGGTCAGACAGAGTTTTAATAGGGAATAACATCAAATTTACTCATCAAATTAAGTGCGTCCCTGTTTCTATGCACAGCACATAGGTATGATTTAACTGTAAAAAGAACCAGTTCTACGCAATGCTATAAAATTGCGCTTTTAGCCCTAGAAGTATTAGTCCATTAGCACTCTGCAGTTACAGAAACTTTTATATCGCACTGGAGTCCTTTGGAGCCTAGTCTGTGTAATTTCAGGGATTGCCTCATTCAGTCACAGCACAACTAATGCACATTGTGAATATTGTATTACTCAGTAATGACACTCAATAATCTTACCCTAATGTAAGATAATAAAAAACCGAGAGTTTCTTATTGTGCCAGACATGTATTACCAAATTATAAATCTGGTGCCAGTGAGCTAGGAATATAGAGTAGAGCCATACCATACAATTGGTTGGACTCCAACTGGTGACCCATAAACATATTCACTTTCTTAAATGTCTAAAGACATAAAGAAATGAATAAATTTAACAGTGAACATAAAATAAATGGGACATAGTTCCCATTAGTTCAGTGTACTCAAATCTCTGTACCAAACCATTCAGGAAGTGTGCATTGCTCATTAGTCATGCTGGCGTCTGACCTCAAGAACACTTTCTATTCGCATCAGAAATATTCAGCGTTAGCCTGTGGGGAAAATATGTGAACCAAATCCAAAGACAATACCAGTGCTATTGTTTTGCAGTAAATTTACTGTGGCTATTTTTTAAGTTAGTGCTTCTCTTCTCTTTCCTTTAATGGTGACTGAATTAGTTATGCAACTTTCAAGCATAGTTAATGCATGATAAAAGTAAATGTTGCAGTCACCCCCTTGTCATAGATGCGCATTTCGTTTTTCTGTGGGTATAGCATGGCTAAGCTCATTTACCAATGCTCATGATTATATGTGAAATATTAGTTAAGTAGGACGAAGTTTCTAATGTTACAAGCAAGAATTGGAGTAGCATGATATCCGCCCTCAAAGCTTTTCAGCGCCTTGTCGGTTTTTTAACACTATGGGCCTGATTACAACTTTGGCGGAGGGTGTTAATCCGTCCCAAATGTGACGGATATTCCACCACCGTATTACAAGTTCCATAGGATATAATGGACTTGTAATATGGCGGGTGGTATATCAGTCACAGTTGGAACGGATTAACACCCTCTGCCAAAGTTGTAATCAGGCCCTCTATGAATGTCAACATTATAACATACCACTGTCGAATCTGACATGGAGCCTGAGTGTGACTATGAACCAATCTCATCAACAGTGATTAGGGATACCAACTTTGCTTCTCTCGTTAAAAAATAATATGAGGGTGTTGCAGGAACGGTTTATCCACAGGAGTGTAGGGGCTTTGATCCCCTGCTCCCACTGCATGCAATTACATTCCTAACTCTTTATTTTAAAACAAAAATCCAAATTATTGTGCTTTACCCATACCGTACTGCACAACATTCATTGCTTCTTTAATGGGGGTGGGACCACCACGCAGCTGTCTCTCCTAGAAGTAGGCGTGATTGATTGGGCCAACCAGCTGAGGCTGTGTAACTGAACAGTGCATGTTAGACTGACCGATATTGTTTCTGTGGCCAAACTGACATGCGCAGTTCAGGCTTCCACAGTCAGCACTGTCTGGGAGCTAGGGAAGAACAGACACAGGGGGTCATTACAACATTGGCGGTAAAAGCCACTTACTGCCGTGCCAAAGACCGCCAACACACCGCCACGGCCGCGGAATTCCGCCACAGCTATTATGACCCACATCTCGGAATCCGACAAAATTCAGACACCCACACAAGTCCGCCACACCAAAGGTCAGTGATAAACTGGCGAAAACAAAACCGACATCGTCCCGCCAACAGAAATACGCCCACACTATCACGACACACGAATCCACGCGGTGGTCTTTCAACCGCGGTATTCCATTGGTGGTACACACCGGCGCGCTCAAAATACACACACATATACAAAACACCACCACATTGGATAATTCGAAATACACACACCTGATACACATACACACACCACTCCCACACACCCAATACAATATAAAACACACACCCACATCACCCACAAACCCCTACGACCACAATTACAGAGAGAAGGCCAGAGAGAGACACCACCATCAACAAACTAGCATCCACAGGCACACAACACCATCACCAACACAACTTCCACGCACAAAACACCACACACCACTACATATCACCACACTTATCACTCCACACTCCACCCCACACATCACCTACACCACCCCATGGCACGGCAAAGACAGCCCAGGTTCTCGGAGGAGGAGCTCAGGGTCATGGTGGAGGAAATCGTCCGGTTAGAGCCACAGCTATTTGGAGCACAGGTGCAGCACACCTCAATTGCAAGGAAGATGGAGCTATGGCGAAGAATAGTCGACAGGGTCAACGCAGTGGGACAACACCCAAGAAATCGGGAGGACATCAGGAAGAGGTGGAATGACCTACGGGGGAAGGTGCGTTCCGTGGTCTCAAGACACCACCAGGCGGTTCAGCAGACTGGCGGCAGACCCCCACCTCCCCAGCCACAACTAACGACATGGGAGGAGCAGGTCTTGGCGATTCTGCATCCTGAGGGCCTCGCAGGAGTCGGTGGTGGAATGGACTCTGGTAAGTCAAATCTTAACTATTACATCCCCACCCTACCTGCATGCTATCACATACCCCCACCCTCGCCCCCACCCCTATCACTCCAACTCCTCACAAATGTACCAATATTACAAACCACACATCCCAACACCAAGCCATGCATGCAACAACAATGCATGGACACCCATCACTAAAGCATGCCCACTGCACATACCCATACACCCCCCTAAACCATCATCACACAAGCACACACAAAGGAATGCCAGCACTGGGGTACACGGTCACCCACCCATTGCACACCATGACACACACAGATGCAATAATCATGCCTTTCCACCCCTGCAGGACCACTACCCAACGTCACCAGACAGGAGGGTCCAGACATCTCCACTCCACCCACAGAAGAGGCCCACAGTGATGACAGCACCTCTGTCCACCTGGATCTAGATGACCAGCCCGGACCATCGTGGGCCTCGGGACAGTCGGTTCCCCTCACACAGGCACAGGCCACCACAGACCGTCCCCCCTCAGGAAACACCAGCACAGAACCCACCCAGCGGGCCCATACCTCCGTCACCAGGACACGTCAATCAGCTGTGTGTCCACCACTACAGGGAACACAGGCTAACCCACCACCCCAACAACAACAGGGACCTGGGGGCAGTGGTAGTGGGCACACGGTCCTGGGGACGGAGGCCCACGAACACAGAGGAACTGGGAGGGCTGCTGTGCGACAGGGGGCGGACAGGCCGAGGGAACCCACTCTCCACGAGGCCCTCTCCTCCATCATGGGAGCCTACCACCACTCCCAGGAGACAATGGCAACGGTACTGGCCAAGTTTCAGGAGACCCAGCGCATGCAGGAGGAACAGTATTTGGGGTTAAGGGAGGAACTCAGAACCATCAGCTCCGCCCTGGGCACCATTAGGGGGGTGTTGAAGGAAGTACTCAACACCAGGAGGGACACTGTGGCACTACAAGGGGCCCCTGACACTAACATTGACAATGAACTGCCCACCACCTCTGCCGGCACTAGTGGACAGGAGGCACCGCCACAGAACCACTACACCAGCACCCCACCCCCTGCAGACGGAGAACCACCCCGCAAGCGGTCCCTGAGATCCAGGAACAAGACAGAGCACGATGCCAAGACCCCCGCCAAGAAATGAGACCACCCTGATTGTCATCCCACTGTCCCACTTTGTCACCCTGTCCATATTGAAACTGCCCCAGCTTCACTTCCTATGCCCATATGGGCAATGCACCTGTGAGACTGATAGACTGGACTCTGCCATGGACACTCCTTCGCCATCACCCCTCACCATTTAACTTCCCCCTCCAATATTTTGTATTTAAATAAACACACCTAAAGCACCAAAAGATCTGGAGTCTGTCTGTGATTTCAAAATAGTGTATTTGCAATTACAGTGACAAAATGTTCTTGAAATAGTAATGTCAGCATACCTATGTCACACAGCTCTAGTCCATGAGGAATCTAAGCAGATGACACACGTTGGGACCCACATCTGTGAAACCGTAAGGGAAAGTGACAACTCAGTGACCATACACTGGGTGAAATCGACAGACAGGATAGAGGTAGAAGTGTAAAAGTACATGTAGTAGGCAGGAATATATTCGCACCTGTGTTTCACTGGAAATAGTGCTGGATCACTGAGTCCCTGTTCTGCATGTCTTCTTCCTCTGCTTCCTCCTCATCACTGTCCACAGGCTCCACAGCTGCCACAACACTGCCATCTGGACCATCCTCCTGCAGAAAAGGCACCTGTCGTCGCAAAGCCAAGTTGTGAAGCATACAGCAGGCCACGATGATCTGCCACACCTTCTTTGGTGAGTAGAATAGGGATCCACCTGTCATATGCAGACACCTGAACCTGGCCTTCAGGAGGCCGAAGGTCCGCTCGATCACCCTTCTAGTTCGCCCATGGGCCTCATTGTAGTGTCCCTCTGCCCTTGTCCTGGGATTCCTCACTGGGGTCAGTAGCCATGACAGTTGGGGTAACCAGAGTCATCTAATAGCCACACACGGTGGCTCTGGAGTTGACCCATCACATAAGGGATACTGCTATTCCGCAGGATGTAGGCGTCATACACTGAGCCAGGGAACATGGCATTCACATGGGAGATGTACTGGTCTGCCAAACATACCATCTGTACATTCATGGAATGATAACTCTTCCGGTTCCTGTACACCTGTTCACTCCTGTGGGGGGGGGGGGGGGGCCAAAGCCACATGTGTCCCATCAATGGCACCTATGATGTTGGGGATATGTCCCAGGGCATAGAAGTCACCTTTCACTGTAGGCAAATCCTCCACCTGAGGGAAAACGATGTAGCTCTGCATGTGTTTCAGCAGGGCAGACAACACTCTGGACAATACGTTGGAAAAAATAGGCTGGGACATCCCTGATGCCATGGCCACTGTTATTTGAAAAGACCCACTTGCAAGGAAATGGAGCACTGATAGCACCTGCACTTGAGGGGGGATTCCTGTGGGATGGCGGATTGCTGACATCAGGTCAGGCTCCAACTGGGTACACAGTTCCTGGATTGTGGCACAGTCAAACCTGTAGGTGATAATCAAATTTCTTTCCTCCATTGTCGACAGGTCCACCAGCGGTCGGTACACCGGAGGATTCTGCCATCTCCTCACATGTCCCAGCGGACGGTGCCTATGAAGGACAACAGCGAGCACAGAGTCAAACAACTCAGAGGTATGTACCCACAGTCTACACAGAATACCATTCATACACAAAATGTGGCCTGTATGTGTGTTGAGACTAGGCCTAGGTACGTGTGACGCAGTTGGTAATTAGGCCATGTGGGCCCCTGAAATGGCGGCTGCCTGACCTGTAAAGTGGGACAATAGGATGTGAGGTAACTGCGCTGGCGTTGTTCACCGTCGCGGTAGGCGGTCGAAGACCGCGGCGCAATGCTGCATTGGTTAACACTGGACCCTATGGGTCCCAGGAGCCAATGACGATGTACGCCGGCGGTGATGGTACGCACCGCCACGGACATGACCGCCATTTTCTATCTGTTGAATCACTCGATACCTGATCTTCGACAGGAGAGGACCTACACTGCAAGTGCTGCTGTGACCTCAGTCTGGAAGAGACAATGGCTCGTGCGTCTGGGGAAAGGGCCCCTGCCTTCACATTGTAGGAGTTGGAGAAGCTCGTCGATGGGGTCCTCCCCCAGTACACGCTACTCTACGGTCCTCCAGACCAACAGGTAAGTACACAGGGAGCATGTTGTATGGGCTATGCCTGTGTGGAGAGGGCTGGTTGTAAGAAGGAAGGGGGCAGAGTTCTGCGTGCATGAAAGACGGTGGGTGCATGTGCCACATGGCAAGGGTAGGGATGGGGGTCACTCACTTTGACGGCGCAGTTGGTAATGACTTCTCTTCTTCCCCTGTACATTTCATGTAGGTCAGCGCCCACCAGAAGAAGGATATTTGGCGTGCCATCGCCAAGGACGTCCGGACCCTGGGGGTCCACCACAGACGGAGCACCCACTGCCGGACATTCGCCACTGGAGCAAGAAGACAGCGGAGGCTCAGCTGGGGATGCCCTCCCAACGTGGGAGGGGTGCCCGTCGAGCCATGACCCCCCTGATGTTCAGGATCCTGGCGGTGGCCTACCCGGAGTTGGATGGGCGCTTGAGGCATCACAGCAGACACAAGGGGGTGAGTACACTCTCATTCAGCTGACTTTGCGCGCAGTGGAGGTGTCTGGGTGGGGGAGGAGGGCTGTGGATTTCCCTAGGCCACGGCGAGTTCCGTAGGCTAGGCCCCTCCGTAAGGCATGGCCCTGTGGCCCCCCACCCAATCTCTGTAGAGTGCCAAGTACAGCTATTCATGCACCTGTGTCATCTATGTGTGCAGATGTCATCCATAGCCTTGTAGGCCATTTCCCATGAATTGCACTGTAGAGCCCAACAGCGCGATGTAGTGCTGGGGGCTTCTGTGTCTGTCTTGTCCGCCAACGGTAGCGGTAATCCATGCACTCAACATGTCTTTCTTCTGTTTCCCCCCCCTTTTTTGTGGTCTCCCTGTTCTTGTGTGCATTAGCATCATCAGGCGGAGGAGCAGTGGCACCAGAGCACGAGGGAGCTGCATCCCACATGGCCATGGAGGGCCACACTACGGACTCAGAATACACCAGTGGGACGGAGGGCGAGGGGAGCACCACGGCAGGGACAGGAGCTGAAACCAGCAACACGGACTCGTCCTCCGATGGAAGCTCCCTTGTGGTGGCGGCAACATCTGTGCTCCCCACTTCTACAGGTACAGCCGCCACCCCCCCTACCAGCACCGCCCTCCCAGCAGCCCCTCAGCCTTCGCCCCGTGCCCACTCACCCAGGAGGGTGGGCATCACCTTCGCCCCAGGCACCTCAGCCCCTGCCCCTGTCACCCCTGCTGCCCTCAGTGAGGAGGCCATTGACCTCCTCAGGTCCCTCACTGTTGGGCAGTCTACCATTTTGAATGCCATCCAGGGTGTAGAAAGGCAGTTGCAACAAACCAATGCATTCCTGGAGGGCATTCATTCTGGTCAGGCGGTCCTTCACCGAGCCTTTCAAACTCTGGCCTCAGCACTGATGGCAGCCATTGTCCCTGTGTCTAGCCTCCCCCTCCAACTTCCTCCACCCAGACCCAATCCCCTGTACCTCTGCCTATCCCAAGCACACCATCAGACCAGCCTGCACACAACTCACCACACAAGGGAAGCTCAGGCAAACATAAGCACCACACATCCCACAGGCACTCACGCAAGCATCACACACATACAGACACACCAACATCCACTGCCTCCACTGTGTCCCCCTCCTCGTCGTCTCCCTCCTCCCCCCAGTCTTGTCTACACTCACACCTGCATGCACTACCTCTACAGCCACTATGTCCCGCACCAGCACACCCACCACCACACCCTGCTCACGTGCAGTCACCACCCCCACTACCATACACATGTCACAAATTGTGTTTTACAGTTTATGTTCTCCCTGGTGCAATCCCTTTCCTACTTTGTGTATCATATTCCGTCCTGTTATACCCATAAACACAGGCCTTACATTTTGTACACTTCATGAAACCTTTCCCAGGTTTTAACCAATCCACCTGCAATTTCGTCTGTATCACTTCACTTCTCACTAGATGATCTCTCATGGATGCTGCTCTTATAAAACATACACCTGTTTTTTTGTCAATCAAATCACCAACCACGGGGTCTCTTCTTATCAAGTGCCAGTGCTTATTCATAGCCTTTCTTAGTAGCACTTGTTGTTTATTATACGTAGTAATAAACCTATACTGGGACCCTGCCTGTGCCTTTCTGGTCTCTGCAAACAGAGCCTCTTCCCTCTTGATGTTTCTAGTTCTTTTCCTAACAGACATCAGACAGTCTTTTGTATACCCTTGCTGTTCAAATCCCTCACACATCTTCCCAATCATCATATATTCATTTTCAGTACTGCATACTCTCCTGGCTCTATATAATTCACCATAGGGGATGTTCCTAATCATACATCTAGGGTGGAAACTATGAGCATGGAGGATTGAGTTACCAGTTGTAGTCTTTCTATATAATATAGTTATCAACCTCTCTTCCTCAACTCTTAGTTTTACATCCCAAAACTCAATTTTATTATCACTTATCTTGTGTGTGAACTCCAAATTCAAATCATTGACATTTATCTCTCTCACAAACTCCTCTGGTGACTCTGAACTTCCTTTAGAGATTACAAATAAATTGACAGTGAATCTCACCCACAGTGTGATGCTATGTACATAATTCGGGTCACTGAACACATGCTCCTCCCAACAGTCCTTAAGCAAATTTGCATATCTGGGGCCGAAGCAGGTGCTTATCGCTGTCCCCCTCATTTGCATAAAGATCTTCCCATTGAAGGCAAATATATTTTAGTCAAACATAGCTCAATCATATAAAGAAGCATCTGGCTGTGGGCAAAATATTTAATAGGTTTCATCCTCAAAAAATGAATGACAGCTCTTAGACTGTCTGTATGTCTAATACTGGTATTGAGTGAAGTGACGTCCAAAAGAATCATAGGCATGTCAGTTTCACCCCCAATATCAAAGATCCTTCGTAAAAAGTCTGAGGTGTCCTTTGTATACAAGGATAAGCTAGATACCAATGGGGTGAGAAAGAAATCTACATACTTAGACACATTTTCAAAAATACTACACAGCTATAATGGGGCGGCCTTGAGGGTTGTCCACATTCTTGTGGACCTTGGGTATTAAACAGAAGATAGGTAACGTAAGATAGTCTTGTTTCAAAAATCTGTACTCTTCCACATTTATCAAACCCCTATATGCCCATTCTCTCAGACATTGGTCAAGCTCTCCATTGGACTCTTTGTATTCCTCTCTAGTCAACCTCAGAGTATTGATTTCCCTCTGCAATTGCACTTCCACTGTTTCACTATCATCATCATTGCTTTCCAGACTCAACAAATCCCTCATTAAATCAATATCTTCTATCAATAGGTTGCTTTCAACCTATGTACCTCTTCTCTGTCCCAGATTGTGTCTATTCTTATTCAGTTCAAATATATTCAATAACTTCAACTTCCTGATATACTTATATAGCTCAGCTCAACTTTGAGCATAGTTAAAACATGACTCTGGGCAATATGATAACCCACGGACCACTGCCTACTCTTAAAATATGAAAAGAAAACTTTTCAATTTCTTTTTTAAATGCAGACTGTTGTACTTAAAGGAAAATGAGCTGCATTAATGAGCTGCATTTAAACAAAAAAGATTGCTGCCACCATCCCTGTGCTTTTTTGCAATTCCCAGTGGGTCGCAAAGCGAGACCTACCTCATGAATATTAATGAGGTAGGTCTATTTGCGACCCACTTGGAATCGTAAATCAAACTCAAACGAGTTTTGAAGATTTGAATTTGCGATTTCCTAATTGCGATTCGCATAGAATTGTAATTAGGAGCTCGCAATTCAAAACATACGTACATCTGGCCCCAGGTCTTTCCAAGTGAGGTTACGGTTATCAGCTTGTCAACACAGAGTAAAGGGTGGCAATCTTCCCAGATAGTTTTGCTAAATATGTGGAGGTCTATAGAGAGACATAACCTCCTATTCCTTTTATGGGCTATGATTATAATTGAGAGAGGTGACTCTTCATAGGCTTTGTGATTCCTTGTGGGTCTATCCAGAGATGGGCAACTATAAATATCAGTTGTGTAGACAATTTGATGTTTGATTTTTCCAGTTTATTGACTAAGCCAATTTTGCTGCATGGATTTGTAGCCAGCCTGTGTATTTTCTCACAAATGGGAAAATCATGTCTTTAGAGGGGATTAGGGTTGTGGTTGAGGATGGACTCTGGCACAAAGGGGTGCTACTGAAGTCAAGACGAAGATGAATGTCTAGCTCTATGCCCAGTAGAATAGTGGGATTTTGATTCGGTTTAACACGGCTATTTCTGTGCTCTTTATTAATATCCCCACCACCGGGCCTCATAAAAAAGGCCAAATTAATTATTGTGTTGAGTTGGGTGGAATCATACTCTCAATGATGCATTCCAGATGTGTCTCTGTCTTGTTATAGCAGCAACCCCCCTTCTGCGGAGTCCAGTTAATGTATGTGCCCAGCAGATCAAACCTAGAACATTTCTTTATGCAAATGTTCCTGTCATATATATGGCATGTGAACCAGTCATTGTGGCAGTTCATAACTGGATATAATCTTTTCATTGTGACTTCATCCTGCAGAGCCTCCTTTGCAGAATGGTTTAATGGCCCGTTCAAGCTGCCTCTTATAGAGCTGACCCACACTGTTTGTGAAAAGTAAGATTCAAAACATTGCACTGCATAACACTTAGATGGGAGTGTCATAATCCTTCCCTTTTCCACATTTTTTAGGCTTGCTTGATCTGACAGGCTTGAACTCTTCGTGTCTCTTCTTAATGACAAACACAGGTAAAGTGAACCATTTCTATTATTAAGTGTCTTATCTGTACCTTTGCCATGTGGTTCGCCTTTACATTTTTATGCCCTACTCTGGTCTGTTCATGCCTTGATTTTTGGAGTGAACTTGGATTTGTCAGAGTTGTCTTTCTGCCCCTTTCCTTTGTTCTCTCTAGATTGCCGGCTGTGCTATGGATTATTGGTCAAAGCCCCAAAAATCAGCATCTGGTCAGTTGAGCATCCACATGCCCAGTGCTCAGTGGCATTTCATTCAGGATAGTGTCACTCTAGCTTGTTTGATATATACCATGGGCTACTTGACCGGTATCAAGTGAAATTTCAAATGTATGCAGATTACATGCAAAAACATTCTAGTTAAATAATCCATTGCATGACGAAGAACCTTCTCTGCAGGAATGAAGCCAAAACCGAGGTCCTTTTACTGAGATAAATGAAGCCTAGCCCACAAACCTTTGATTAACCACAAGAGAATTTTATTTTCAATCATACAAAAAGCCAAGAAACTGAGAATATGTTTTGACTCAGTTTGAGAAGGTAGCCTCTTTCTAGCATTGTTACCCCCCACTTTTGGCCTGTTTGTGAGTATATGTCGGTGTGTTTTTACGGTCTTACTGGGATCCTGCTAGCCAGGACCCCAGTGCTCATAGTTTGTGGCCTGAATGTGTATACCTGTGTAGTGCCTAACTGTGTCACTGAGGCTCTGCTAATCAGAACCTGAGCTCATGCTCTCTCTGCCTTTAAATTTGTCACTATAGGCTAGTGACCACTTTTACCAATTTCAATTGGCATACCGGAACACCCTCATAATTCCCTAGTATATGGTACCTAGGTACCCAGGGTATTGGGGTTCTATGAGATCCCTATGGGCTGCAGCATTTCTTTTGCCACCCATAGAGAGCTCAGACGAACTTTTACACAGGACGGTCATTGCAGCCTGAGTGAAATAACACACACGTTATTTCACAGCCATTTTCACTGCACTTAAGTAACTTATAAGTCACCTATATGTCTAATCTTCACTTGCTGAAAGTTAGGTGCAAAGTTACTAAGTTTGAGGGCACCCTTGCACTAGCAAAGGTGCCCCCACATAGTTCAGGGCCATTTCCCCAGACTTTGTGAGTGCGGGGACACCATTACACGCATGCACTACATATAGGTCAATACCTACATGTAGCTTCACAATGGTAACTCCAAATATGGCCATGTAACATGTCTGAGATCATGGAATTGTCCCCCCATTCCAAATCTGGTATTGGGGAGCCAATTCCATGCATTCCGGGGACTCCACCATGGACCCCCGGTACTGTCAAACGAGCTCTCTGGGGTTTTCTCTGCAGCTACCGCTGCTGCCACCCCACAGACAGGGTTCTGCCCTCCTGGGGTCTGGGCAGCCCAGTCCCAGGAAGGCAGAACAAAGCATTTCCTCTGAGAGCAGGGTGTTACACCCTCTCTTTTTGGAAATTGGTAGCCTCTCCCAGCCTCTGGAAATTCTTTGAAGGGCACAGATGGTGCCCTCCGTGCATAAGCCAGTCTACATCGGTTTAGGAAACCCCCAGTCCCTGTTCTGGCACGAAACTGAACAAAGGAAAGGGGAGTGACCACTCCCCTGTCCATCACCACCCCAGGGGTGGTGCCCAGAGCTCCTCCAGTTTGTCCCAGACCTCTGCCATCTTGTTTCCAGAGGTGTGAGGGCACTTCGGAGGCCTCTGAGTGGCCAGTTCCAGCAGGTGACGTCAGAGACCCCTCCTGATAGGTGCTTACCTGGCTAGGTGGCCAATCCTCCTTTGAGGGCTATTTAGGGTCTCCCCAGTGGGCTTTTCCTCAGATTACGACTTGCAAGAATTCATCAGGGTTCCTCTGCACTTCTCTCTTCGACTTCTGCCAAGGATCGACTGCTCACTGCTCCAGGACGCCTGCAAAACTGCAACAAAGTAGCCAGAAGACTACCAGCGACATTGTACCGCCTAATCCTGCCGGCTTTCTTGGCTGTTTCCTGGAGGTGCATGCTCTCTGGGCTGCATGCTTTTAACCTGCACTGGAAGCCATGAAGAAATCTCCTGTGGGTCTACTGAATC
The DNA here is from genome assembly GCF_031143425.1 of Pleurodeles waltl. Lineage (NCBI taxonomy): Eukaryota > Metazoa > Chordata > Amphibia > Caudata > Salamandridae > Pleurodeles > Pleurodeles waltl. The sequence goes on along the minus strand of NC_090440.1, from coordinate 542,789,664 downwards.
TTCCCCCTGTTCCAGCTTCAGCTTCAACGGTAGTCTGGGCTCCCTCTCATCCTGACGAGCGTGGCCCCTGGAATACAGGGGGTGGACCCTAGTGACAGAGACTGTCCAGTGGTCCAACTGTCCAAATTTGGAGGAGGTAAGTCCTTGCCTTCCCTCCCCAGACAGTAATCCTGTGCACTGCGTGATCTGCAGCTACAAAGGCTTCTGTGCACATTTCCAAGAAATCCTGCATGCACAGCCGAGCCTAGGTCCCCAACACTCCGTCCTGTGATGCTCAGCTCCTTGAGTTGACCTCCTGTGTCGTGGGACCTCTCTTTGCAGTGTTGAGAGGACCGTCATGTTCAGACTTCTTGAACCCGTGTTCAAGGACTTCTGCGGGTGCTTCCTTCCTGTCCGAGGGCTGTCTATGTTGCTGAGGGCCCCCTCTGTCTCCTCTCCCAAGTGGCGACATCCTGGGCCTTCCTGGTCCCAGGCAGCACCCTTTTTCTCCAACTGCAACTCTTGCAGCTAGCAAGGCTTGTTTGCAGTATTTTGCCAAGGAAACAACTCTGCATCCTCCAGCACGCAGTGGGACATCTTTTGCATGAAGAATAACTTCCTACCTCTTTTCGTTGTTGCAAAACCTGCAGCTTCTTCCAACTGGAGGCAGCTATTTTTCACCTTCATCCGGGGTTTAGTGGGCTCTTGCCCCCCCTGGACACTTTAGCGAGTCTTGGACTTGGTTCTCTTTCTTTACAGGTCTTCAGGTCCAGGAATCCGTCTTCGGTGCTTTGCAGTCTGTTGTGCTCCTTGCAAAATCCTTTATCACAACTTGAATGTGTTTCTGGGGAAATAGTAGTACTTTACTCCTACTTTCCAGGGTCTTGGGGTGGGGTATCTTTTACAACCTTAGTGTTTTCTTACACTCCCAGCAACCCTCTACACACTACACTAGCCTAGGGGTCCATTCGTGGTTCGCATTCCACGTTCTTAGTATATGGTTTGTGTTGCCCCTTGGCCTATTGCATCCTATTGTATTCTTCAGTGTTTGCACTACTTTCTGACTATTTTACTTACCTGATTTGGTTTGTTGTGTCTATTTTGTGTATGTTACTTGCCTCCTAAGGGAGTATATCCTCTGAGATATTTTTGGCACATTGTCACTAAAATAAAGTATTTAAATTTTTAGTACTATGAGTATTGTCTTTATTATGATATATTACCTATATGATATAAGTGGTATTTATTGCATGAGCTTTGCACGTCTCCTAGTTCAGCCTTGCCTGCTCTGCTATAGCTACCTCTATCAGCCTAAGCTGCTAGAACAGTACTAAACTCTACTAATAAGGGATAACTGGACCTGGTATAAGGTGTAAGTACCCAAGGTACCCACAACAAACCAGGCCAGCCTCCTACACTCAGCACCCCTCCCAAAATCCCCAGAAAGTCAAATCAGTCATTAGGTGGCTCAGCCCCCAGTTTTCTACTCTGAAGAATCCTCCTTCTACAAACAGATCACCAAGAGCCCTTGCTATGCCATATGCAAATAATTGTAATAGTATCTACTTCAGTGTTGATAATAAACTACAGGCTAGTTTGTAAAGACTTCAGAATTAGGCCATCTGATGGTGCCTAAGTCGCCACAAATATGGCCACATCTCTTGACTTATTTCTAGTAAAAGCCAGAATCCGATTGAAGGTTCTTTCTACCATTCATTCTCGATCTCTCGGGTCTGCTTCCCTTTCTCTTCTCAAATTTCCCCTTCTTCAAAAGGTCCAGATGGATGTATGATCTTTCACCTATCTGGGAGGTAAACATTACAACCTTAAACATGCAAGGGTCTTTGTAAACTTTTTATCCTCTCAATTTCCTGAGTTCACATAATGTTTTTCAGTAGTGGCTTTCTTGCCACGTTACAACTTAATGTACAATTTGTTTTAAAAAAATGAAGCTTGAAATGCAAATTCTCTGAATGTATTGCCAATTCCAAATGCATTTTGTCATTGTCTACAACTTCAAAACTTTGCAGTAAATGGTATGTTTAAACATGGAGCTTTTAAAAAACAAATGATGAAAGTCCATACATGTACAAATTCAACTGAGGAAATAAACAACCTTGTACCTTGCCGAGCTACCTTAAAATCGGATTGACCAGCAGAAACAGCTCAAGAAAAGGTTGTGCCAGTCGTTATAGGACTCACTTGGGTAATGCAGTAATTTCGTGGGACTCAATGCGGCCCTCCTGTGAGGAATAGCAGAGCTCGCTCAGAATCCATTGTGCAGGGTTCCACCCTATGGTGCCTCAGCCATGTGCAAGCTTCCTCAGGGAGGCATGGCCGGTACCACAGGGGCATGGGGTGGAAACTTGCATGGCATGGTAATGCATGAATACTGTAAAAAGAATGGGGGTTGGAACCATGCAGGGGTTTGGTCTCAGGCCCTGTTGGAAGGCCATGCACTGTGGCCAGCCCCCTTTTCATTTGGCCAGAGGCCATGTGCAGTGAGAGTTGAGCACACGCAGGAGAGTTGGTTGCATGGGAAGGGTTTAATGTCGGTCCAATTTAGAATATGATCAAAAGCCCCAGAAATTCACTGAAAAAACAAAGGTTAAAGCAATGTAATAGTTGGGATAAGTCCTAAAACCTTAACTGATGTTGAAAACCCCTCAGAAATTCACTGAAAAGCTAAAGCTTAAAGTGACTTTATACTTAGGTACTGGAATGAGACATGAGATAAAAAAACAAGTTGTTGATTAAACTATAACAGATGTATTTCAGTGTTTTTTTTTTTTTTTTCACGTCAGCTTGTCTCCTTCCAGCACCTATGATGTCACTTTAACTTAATTTCTTTTTGGTGACTAAATTTATACCTATATATGTGTGTGTGCATAGATATGTAGAGCTATGTGTGTCTATGTAGATAGTCACTCAAAAAATAAATGGTTACAGGGATGTTATAGTTAGGTTCTGAATTTACACTGACAACACCATAGAAATTCAGCATTTATAGTTATGGTTATCTCAAGTAACTATAACTCTTGCCCTGAGGTAGTTATAACTCGCACCCCCGCCATCAACAGTTTTCTCAATAATTTTACTACAAATGTTACATTGATATCATCAGTGATGTTATCAAAGATGGCATGAGTAATGTAATATGTGAGGTAGTTTGCAATGTATGCAGACAAAGCCCCATTATGCAGTTATCCCCAAACCACGCACGGCCTTGGAAAACAAAAGAAAAGGGGGCAGGGTAAGAATACCCTAACCCCCTAGGCTTGGTACTGGGGACCCCCTGGGCCCTAGCCAGGGAAAAAATAACCATAACTGAAAATGCTGAATTTCTATGGTTTTGTGCATGTAAATTCAGAACCTAACTATAATGTCCCTGTAACCTTTGTGTTTGTTAAGTGTGATTCTATGTTTAAAAAAAAATTCTATTTCCTAACTATAACATCCCTGTAACATGTGGCTTTTGCTGAGAATTTCTATGTTTTTTAACATTACTTAATTTTAATTAATTGACATTAATCCAACCACTACATCGCACAGCCTTTGGCCATGCACGGTGGGGTTGGCCGCAGGGCCTAGCCTGCAGCCCGGCCATACTGCCTAAGTCCTATGACTACCAACCCCGTGCCATGCACAGCTTCAGCTGTGTGCAGCCAGGGTGGCCTACCTCCTATATGCACCCAACCCTGTGTCATGCACGGCCTTTGTCCATGCGCTGCGGGTTTGGACACAGGACCTGGACTGTGGCTAGAGCCCCATTATACAGTCATCCTTCCACCGCACACAGCCTTAGGAATCAAAAGAAAAGGGGTCAGGGTAGGTCCTAGACTTGGTGTTGGAGTCTCCCCGGGAGCCCCCCAGGGCAAAAAAGCATTTTGTTTTAAAAGTTTGCAGTGAATTTGCAGCAGATTTGAAAATCCCCTGAAGAAAAAAAAAAACTAGGTGTGTTCTCCTACACTTGTATGCAGAAAACCCCCCAGGTGGGCCATGTCCTTGGGGCATTAAGGTAATTACTAAAAATGGTGTAGGGGGACACACAGGCCCCCCTCCAAGGGTTCTTTTTAGCCCTGGAGACCACCACCTCCCTGGGGCTTTGTTAACAAATGGGAGCGGGGCCAAGCAGACCCCCCCTACATTAAGCTCACTGAGCCCAGGGGACCACCACCTCCCTGGGGCTTTCTTCAATAAAGTAGGGGGCACGGACCCCCCCTCATGGGGCTTTGAAATGCCCCGGGGATCACCACCTCCCCAGGGCTAAAAAACCTGTAGCACAGGAGGCCGCACGGACCACGGGCCCTGGAAACCACCAACTCCCTGGGGCCAGACCTCCCTCCTGGGGCTTTTAAATGCTTCAGGGACCACCCCCTCCCCAGGGCTAAAACAAAACAGTAACGCGGGGGTTGCACTGACCCCCGGGGACCACCACCCCCGGGCCAAAATTATTTTTTTAACTGGGAGAGTGGCAGAGTGACCCCCCCTCCCTGGCCCGATTTCAACTCCAGGGACCCCATCCCTTGGGGTCTGGCCACATCCACCTGGGTGCCCTGGTCCCACCTAGGGTACCCCGTTCACAGTGACAGAGACCACGGGGGAGCCTCAAGGACCCCACGGTCCCAGCCAGCTCCCTGCCTCCTACACAAGCCAGCATTGGATCCAGCATGCAAGGAGCTGCTAAATATGCAGCTCCCAGCATGCAGGAGCAATCGTTCATCCAAACAGATGAAAACTCCTTTCCACTTTGTCAGCTCCGGCTTGCTGGAAGCAGAGTTAGTGTTTGCTCTCCCAGCTCTGCTGTCACAGCTCCCGCCAAGTGAAAGCCAATGCCTTATCCCCTGAGGGTGGGCACCTCGGGAGATAGCAGGAGCCATCCCTGGGGATGGTGGTCGCCAGGGCCATTAATGGCTCCAGGAATGGGTCTTGAACCCCCTCATTTAATTAGCACAGACTGGCACGGAGGTGATTGTCCCCGGGGCCGTATATGATCCGGGGGGTAGTCTGGACAGCCCCCCTTCCTTTTTTTAATTTTTAATTTTGTACTTGGCCCCAGGAGGTGGTTATTCCCAGCTCCTTGTCTGTTTAGCCCTGGGGAGGTGGTGGTCCCTGGGGCATAGTAAAGCCCTAGGAGGGGCGTCTGTGTGGCCTCTCCCATAATTAAATAAATCCTCTGGGAGGCGATGGTCCTGGGGGCTACGAGCAGCCTTAGGAGGGGGGCCCTCATGCACTCCCCTCTTGTTATTTCTTAATTTACACATGAATCTTTTGAGGATTCACAGACCCTCCATGAATTTTGCCATTTTTTTTTTTGCCAAGGTGACCCCAGTACTAAGGCTAAAGGGTTAGAGTATCCCTACCATGCCCCCTTTTTTTTACTTTATGTTTGGGGCTTGGCTGAAGCCGAGTCCTGAAAAGTCTGCCAAAACTTTATGGTTGAAGTGTTGACAGCCAATAAGATATCAGCTAGGGGCCTATTGGATCCGCAGAGGATCCACGTCCCTAGATATCTATATTTCTTTTTCCTTTAATATCTCAAAAACTGCTGAAAGGATTTACACCAAACCACAAAATGCACCATCTGTGCACCAAGATCTAGCTTCCTGACACATTTGGTGTAATTCCGTTCAGCAGCTCGGGCTGTAGTTGTGTCTAAAGACACCATGGGAAAATGCATGAGGAAAATACATTTTGGGACCCACCCCGCTTTTTTTTCTCGGACCCTGCTTGATGGATCACACTGAAACTCTGAAGACAGCAGCTAAACAGACTGTTGTATTCGTTTTGAAAATTTTGTGAGCCTAACAAAAAACACTTTTCCTCTGGAAACTAGGTCCTAACTATACCTACCTATTGGCAAACAGGTGTGTGAGTGAGTGCGTACCTGTCTGAGTGGGTCTGAGTGGTTGCATGAGGGTCTGACTGGGGCTGTGAGTGAGTGCATGAGGGTCTGAGTGGGTCTGTGAGTGGCTATGTGAGTGTCTGAGTGGGTCTGTGAGTGGGTGCATACAGTTCTGAGTGGGTCGGTGAGTGGGTGTGTTAAGTGTCTGAGTTGGTGTGTAAGTCGGAAAATTGATTGAAAGAGCGACAAAGAAAGTGAGGGAGAGAGAAGGATTTGATGTCTGAAATACTTAGTTATTTATCTCCAATTTAAACTACAAAAATGTGTTTCTTTTATAAAAATATAATTTTTTTTTTTAATTAAAAAAAATGGAAATGATTCCAGCTGGACTGGAACTCCCATAGCTCAGTGCGAAGGTCTGGGACCTTCACACTGAGCTATGGGGGGGGGGTTCTTTTTTTTGCCTAACCCTTTATGGGCTTTCATATCATTTATTCAAAATAAATTAAAACAATAATCAAAAGCCCTTTAAGGGCTATCAGGCACCACAGGGGAAGTCTTAAGGGCTCACCCACAGTTCCTATATATATTTTTAATTACATTTTTTGTTGTTGACAAAAGTTTTTAAACAAATGTTGGTTACGGGTAACCTGACACTGTAGGGGAAGCCTTAAGGCCTCCCCTGCAGTGCCATTGTTTCAGCAAGCACTGTGCTGCTTTGGTAGCAGTTCCATGCCTGTTGAAGCATTTCATCTCTGTCCCATGCATGTGTGCAGGGGACAGAGATGAAAACTCTGCTTTTTGATAGCGGGACCTGCTTTAAAGTTACCGCTGTCAAACAGCAGAGTTTGCTGTGGCTTGGCTGCAGCCAAGCCACAGCAAACAGCTATGTCCCAGGAGTGGGCACCCCGGGACATAGCATGAACAGGCCCTGAGGTGTGGCGGTCCCCAGTGCCATCTGTGGCTCTATGAGGGGGGCTGTGCTACCCCGGGAGTGGTGGTCCCCAGGGTTTGGGGGTCCTAAAGGACCCGGGGCTGGTGGTCCCTGGGGCCCGGGGGGGCACAGGCCCCCTCACATGTATTTAATAAGAAGCCACGGGGAGTGGTGGTTCCTGGGGTGTGGGTGGCCACGGGGCCCCCACATGTATTTAATAAGAAGCCCTGGGGAGGTGGTGGTTCCCACAGCAGCGGGGGGAGGGGTGGGCCCCCCACATATATGAAAAAAACAAACTCCAGGGAGTTGGTAATCCCCGGAGCTGTGGGGGGGCCAGGAGGCCCCCCCACACCACATTTTTAATGCTCCTGGGACCTGGTCTACCCGAGGGCCTATAAAAGAAAAACAAGCGTAGGAGCCCGCTCTTGTTTTTTTTGCAGCGAATTTGCGAATCTCGTGAACTTGCACTAAAAATAGGTGTCCCTATTTTTTTTCTGGGACTCAGGTCAGCCGAGTCCCAAGATGGCTGCCAACACTTCCTGGTTTGAAGTGTTGGCAGCCAATCAGAGCTGTGCATTTCCCTGCACGAGCTCATCTTTTTTTGCGAACACTTCACGCCAGAGATATACAAATTTGAATTTCCCTAAATTTCTCAAAAGCTATTGAACAGATTTACTCCAGATAAGCAAAAGCGTGATCTGCGTACCGACAGCTAGCTTTCTGACAAATTTGGTGTAATGCTGTCTAGTGGTTCGGCCTGTAGTCATATCTAAAGAATTCTCTGGAAATTAACATAGGAAACACAACGTTTTCTGAGCTCCCTTTTCCTCAGCCCCCGCCTGACTGATCACCCTGAAAGTTTCCATGTGTAACAAGACTCTTTTTTGTGGAACATTTTGTGAAGATTTGTCAAACAGTGCCAAAGATATAGGCAAGTCAAAAAATTACGAGGGGGATTACGAGTCCCCCTCCTGCCAGCCTTTTCATGGCAGTTTGAACCGCCGTGAAAAGGCTGGCAGAAATGGGAGTCGCGGGGCCCCCTGGCATGGGCAGTGCAGGGGCCCCCTGCCATGGCCCCATGCAGCTTTTCACTGTCTGCATAGCAGACAGTGAAAAGCGCGATGGGTGCAACTGCACCCGTCGCACGGTCGCCACACAGCCAGCTCCAATTGGAGCCGGGTCCTGTGTTGCGGCCGAGATCCCCGCTGGGCCGGCGGGCGGAAACATAGCGGGGATCTCCAAATAGGCCCCGCGTGAGTGCGGCTTTCTGGCGGCCGCCTGTCAGTTTCAACTTGGCAGGCGGCAGGTTGAAATGAGGGCCTAAATCTAAACCTAGTTAAAAGGAAACGGTGGTAGGGTAACGTTGTCTTGAATAAATAGGCCTCTACTGAGGGACAGGTTTGTAATAAAATGTGGGCACGTGCAGTGGGTTTAGTGAGCCCCCGTGCTTCCTTCTCCGCACACATATTAGACAAGCAATTACCCCTTAACCCAATTCAAATCTCTCCTACTGAGCTAATTGAGGGACACAACAGTTTCTCTGCTAAGGTCTTGATGTGGCGAAGCCAGGGGATACTATTCGCTCTCTCTAAGGACAAATAGTCTTTGACTATTTATGATTTAGGTCCAGGAAGGGGTTGATCCATGTCCTAATCCAAATCAACAAAGGAGACAGTGCCACCAGGTCAGAAATGTACCCCATCCCCAATTCTTCATGGGCAATATAAGAGGCTACGGAGTGAGGAACAGAAAGCAAACTTCAAAAAAATGTGTTCTCCACTATGTGTAGGTCCACAGAGTCCTTATATCTCCAAATCTCACTCCCTTAACAGGTGACGGAGATGCAATTCATCTTTCAGCAGGGCCTGCCTTGGTTTGACCCCCATTCTTTTGGCAAAGTTAAGGACTGTAGCCACAGCTCTTAACATGGAATTTCTTTTTGCTTTTCTTAGCAGAGCCCACAAACCCCTCTCTTCAAAGAGAACTCCCAGGTAGTAAAAGGTAGCTATCCTAATTATTTCAGCACCATCTCCATATTGTCTTCTCTGAGTTCTATTTCTCAGGCCCATTACCATAGTGTGAGACTTAAAAAAGTTGGTGCTCAGATCCAGCGATTTCAGGAATTCTATGAAGGAATTCAACATGCGTTGGAGCCCAGCTGCTGTCCTGGCCAGCAGGCCACCATCATCTGCGTAGAGAAGTTCAGGGATAAGCTGGGTGCCCTATAGGGGGAATCACTATATGCTGTACATAGAGTTGGCCCCAAGTTGTTGATATATAAAGTGAATAACAAGCGGGCTAATATACAGCCCTGTCTCACACCCCTGTGTACATGTATAGATGAAGAGATGCTCCCAGCTTGGTTATATCTTACAGCGGAAGAAAGATCCATTTGGAAGCCACGAAGAAAATTCACAATGTTATGATCCAACCCCAGATTAATCAACAGAGACCACAATTTAGATCTATTCACTTGATAAAAATCAATGTGCCTCTGCTGGCCACAGTATATTTCCCGATAATCAGCTCTAGGTTAAGGCATTGATCTATAATGCTTTTCCCTGACTTTTATCAAAACTGTAAATTAGAAATTACGTGATGTTGCTCTAGCCATTCGGTCAATCTGCAGAAGATCACTCTCCTCAGAACCTTAACTACACATTATTAAGGGAAATAGGCCTGTAGCATTGTGGATCTGCTCACTTCCCTTTCTTGAACACTGGTATAATAATAGACCGGGAGCAAGCAGCATTTAAGATATGTGTTAGAATTTTGAAGATTTTGGCCCACATTGGAAGATTTGACTTATTTAAATCAGCTGCGACCCCATCCGGGCTAGGCGTTTTGTCCTTTGACGTAGTTAAAATAGCCTAAGACACTTCCTCCTCTGTAAAAACCAGGCCATAATTGCCCTTAGTATGTGCCAGTGTGGAAACATTGGGTACCTCTGATCCACTTTTGCATATGCCCTGAAAGTGAAATACCCATGTTTTTGCAGATATGGTACAATCAATCGGAGTATGAACAGCCCCAGTAAAAAAAGGGCAATTAACAATTTCCCAAAACATGGCACTATTTTTTAACACATCTGTTTGCATTAAATCATTCCAGACCTTCTCTTTCATTTATTTTCATTTGCAGGCTGCCAGAGTTATCTTATATATTTTCCTTCTCCTGGCTATTTTACTCTAATCCTGGGGGATTGTTGTAGTTCTTTCATCAGCTTTTAGTGTACCTCTGTGCACTTGTGGTCAGACCACCTTTCCCCACCCAATTTAGCTATACATGGGGGTCTCATGAGATTCTTTCTGCCTGCTGGCAGATCCTATGAAAAGCGCTTAATAGGATTTTACAATTAGTGGCTCCCTCTAAACACAGGCTTATCTTTTTCACACAAACACCAAACAAATCATGTGTAAATCGGACATGGACCACCTTGCTCCACTTCAGCCTACGGGCCTGATCGTGGGAAGTAATATTGCCATTTTTAGGGTCCACTAAGGAGCTAGCTACCCTCCCATAACCTATTCCAGGGACAGAAATAGAGGATTGTGGTCAGTAAACTGATTCCACTTAATTTGAAAAAAATAGAACAAACTTGACCAAAAAAGTGGAGATAAACATGTAATCAATGGTAGAATTCAATCCCCTGCCGGTGAATGATGGGGTATCCTCACCCTTAATCCCCTCCCCAATAGGTTGTAAAAGGAAATCAGCAATAATCTCCTCAAACAGACCTCCTTGAGGCGTGTGCTCAAAATGGACACTTGAACAGTTGTCTAGTCCAAGGTCATCATAAACATAACACCTCCTTTGACATAGATGCAAGTTAAAATCACCTAAAACAATAAGCAAAAAAGGGAGAGTTCTGTTGTTCCTCCAAATGTCTCAAAAAATAATTTAAGACATTGCAGATGATCAGTAGGATTAACCCTAACAAAGTAATTGTAGAAAAAAACATATTGAGTAAGTTTGGCATCTATTTAATAACTAACTGGACTTCCAGGAGGTTACTAGTGCCTGTGTCGAGCTTCTACAAAGACCACAGGATTTTAAGGGAAATTGGGGTAAGTAGGCCATCCTTGTTCCTGCCAGACTGTGAGGGGAGGGCGAGCTAAAATTAGGAACTATACCCATCAACAAAAGCTGTGGTATCTGTGTCCCAAGTTTCTTGTAATCCCACAATATGCTGGTCTAATTAGATTTTAAGGCACCTCTCATCCTCCTTTTTAGTACTTAGTCCTGCTATATTCCAGCTAAGCATATCCAGCTGGAAGTCTGCAAGAGATGCTGCATTGGCCAAAGGGGGCTTCTCACGCTCCTTACTGCCCAAAGACTGCGATAATGTTGTAGGTGCTAAACTCAGTTAGTGAGGTCTAGATGGATCAGTGGTTGAAATCTATTAGACAACTTGATGGGGGTACCCTGGACTTCTCTCTCCTGAGCTGATGGCCCTCTCAGTAGTAATCTGGCTATCCCTTGCCGACTGTAGCTCATAGGGGGATAAAAGAACCTAAGAAGCAGTGCTCTGATGGCCCCGAGTATGTGTTGGGCCTGTGGTAAAACAAGTTTCCCGCTATGTCAGGTTGGTCAAAATTAAGGACAATGCAATCCCCCTCCTCTGTTTTCCCCTTTGTGCCCTGCCAGCCCACCCGCCTGGCCATGATGAGGTGTGAGGAAACCTGTGGCCCATTCCCCAACATGTTGTTACACCAGAATCTGGTTTGAGCATGCGCTTGGGAGTGGATTCTACTACCCCTGCTCTTAGATGGGGGACCCCCACCAATACAGCTACCAGTGAGGTTGATTCAAGGGGCAACTGTAATCTGAGGTTATTGCCCTCTGACATTTTAGGGTCTGGAAGGGGCCATATTCTCCTCCCTTTGTGGGCTCCTCCTGATGGAAGGAGAGGCAGCCCTACTAGGTAACAACATCTGAGGAGAAGGGGGTGCTAACCCATCTATCATAAAGGAATAGGTAGGTGCATGATGTTGCACCGTGGGTGCGGTCCTAGCACTGAGGGAGAAACTTAAAGTTTCATCCGGCCCGAAAAGAAGAAGTACCTGTCACAGGCCCAGGGCCATCAGGGCAGGCATTTTGGCCTCCTTGGAAGCCAATGGTGATTTGAGCCGAAGCTTTTTTCAGGCACTCCATTATCACAACATTCAAATCAGCAATTGATGTTTCTGTAGCCCCCAACTTTGCCTTGAAACCCTCCAATAAATTCTGTATTGGCCTCACGACAGTCTGATGTAGTGCTTTGAACATTGGCTCCTCTAATGCTCGAATGTGGCCACCCAGTAAAGTTACAGAGGTAGAGTCAAGCAATTTGTCAATGACTGGGGGAACTCCCTCGCCACATTCCTCCGGGAGTAAGTCTAGCCTTGGGGGCCTTTTTCTTGCTTTTTTTCACAGGTGAGGCTCTCTCCGGGAATGAAACAGACACTGTGACAATGTCCTTAGCTGGGGTAGCTCTTCTCTACCGGGGTCTCACAAAACTACAGGTCCCCCTGCACAGCGTGTGGCACAGCACCACCCCCTCCTCCCCCCAAACACACTGACTTCTTGTCCTGGCTGAGCGAGGCTACACCCATCCCTAAGCCCAGCTTCTTCTTGGCATTTTAAATCTCTTCAGTCAATGCTCCTACTGCTGAAGTAAGGTATGATATGATAGACACAAATTTTCTTGGGACCTTGGGTGCATCCATTTCCAAATTACAACTAGATTTGTGCTTACCCATGTTGGATGCCAGATGATGGATAAGAGAGGGGTTTCCCAACCCAGCCTCTGCCAGTTGCTCATGGGTAAGGAATGGCCTGCCCTTTGCCATGGCTTCGCTTGAGTGCGGCCCGCACGCACCCCATGCAGTAGGACTCCTGCTAGCACTTTATATCGCTCCTTGCCACACAAGTGTTGCTGATGGACAAGGTCTGCCTCCAAAGCCCCAGAGTTTTTTGAGGCACATAATGCCCCACGCTGATGCTCCTGTGCAGCGGGACTCCTGCAATCAATTTATAGCACTCCAAGGAACACAGGTGTTGCTGTTGGACAAGGGCCGCCTCCAAAGCCCCAGAGTCTCTTAGGACGTGTAGTTCCTCAGCCTGATGCTCCGGCGCAGCGGGACTCCTGCTAGAGCTTTATAGCACTCCTAGCCACACAGGGGTTTCTGCTGTACATGGGCCATTTCCAAAGCACCAGAGTCTCTTGGGGCACGTAGTCCCCCACACCGATGCTTGCTATTATGAGTAAACATTGGAAGATTCTGAGGAATGATATGGTTATAGGATCTGACTTAAGTACTAAAACCTTCATCACATATAGGGGAGGAAGATCAATGGGAAATGCCCTCACACACAGTTACTACTCAAACAAGGATACCATTTGTAACTGGCTTGGAAATGTAGGAATGTGTTGTGGTGGTTAATCCTCACCATGTAATACTCACAATACCCCAAAGATGGTTATTGGATTCACACTTATATATTCTTAGCTCACTCCTGGTAGTGTGGCAAAGAGCAGTCAGACTTCACTAGAGGAACATTTTAGGCATTTCAGAGCACCAACATGGACGATAAGTAATTGGCACGACTCAAAATAAATCTGGCACCATTTTATCAAAATGGTGCTTAATTTTGTGTTATTTTAGACACCAAAATGAATGGAATGGCATCAGTACCACCAGTTATAGATTTTAGAAGCAAGATTAAATCACAGCAAAAATTGACATTTAACCGAACGTTGCAATCACTAGAGAAAAAACACTAGTGACAATCAGCCACCTCGAGGTCAAGTTACGTGGAACCCTTGCAGGGTTAAAATGGTGAAACGCCATGGAAAGGCTGGCGGAAAGTGGACTTGTGATAAACACAGCAGTGCTGCCATGGGCACCGCCGTGGCTGACTACGACTCCGACCACTGCCATCCCATTGAGATCGCTCCTAGCATTGGTACCCTGGTGACTGACACCAGGCAACATTTGATCTGGAGAAACCAGTCTAGATGCCACCATAGTGTCACTGGCACTTGTATCCCTCAGAGCCTCTACTTCAGCCCCATTGATCTTTGGCATTTGTCTATACTTCAACAAGCTTGGAGGTCAGACTGCCAGGGTTTCAATATCCACCACACCCTGGGAAACTAAAGTAGCCTCTATGTAACCTCTGGCCTCTCCAGGATAAACTTCTGTCCCCACTTCTATGCTAGCCAATCCCTTCGACTGTCCACCACTGGGGATTTTTTGGAGCATGCTTCATCTCCTCTTTTATGACCTGCCTGATGACAGTCATGGCACAACCCAGAAGCCTTTGCTGGATCCCAGTTCCTACCCTGCTACCCCTTGTCTTGTCTGGATGGGGAGAAGTCTTCTCGCCCCCAACTCCCAAGAAGTATTTTAGGGACTTTTAGAGAACTCCTTATTTTTACCCTGTTTGTTGCTCACCTCTTTCCTCTGCTGGGAAGCCTGTGAACCCTTTTTTATGGATACTCGCTCTATGGGTCTTTCTAGACACCTTGGATCTGACTCATTTGTCAGCTTTCTGTCCCAGCTCTGGGAGATGATAACTCAGATTCCACCAGATGCTCATACAATTTCTCTGTGGTATAATTAGTTGAAATGTGCCCTTTCATAATTAAATTATAAGGCCCATCATAAGTGTCCACCTTATTACCTTTGATCCAGCCATCTAGTGCTTTAACTGAAGAGTCCACAAAGTCCACCCAGGCATTGTTCTGACCTTTCAAAGTGTCCCTGAACTTTACCATGTAATGAGGCCAAATCCTTCTTTTGAGGCGTTCTCCATATGTTGATAGGACTCAGCTACCACCTCACTAATGGTCAGAAGACTATCTCTGCCCTTGATAGAGAATAGCTCCCAAAGTAGAGAGCCCCAGTGTTGGGATGGTACCGTCCTCATTCTGCAAGCCCTCTCTAAGGCTGCAAACCATTTATCAACATCATCAACATCACTATACTTAGGGACAATCCCTTTGGGGATTTTAGGGTCAAAGGGTTCCTCCTTCTCCTTGTTACGCTTTTTGCTGCCACCATCCCATCTTTGGGTCTAAGGCTCAACTTAGCCCTCCTTTCCTCTAGTGCTAGTCTCCTCTCCTCAAGTTTGAGTTTCCTCTCCTCCAGGCAGATTAAATCTAACTCTTCCTCTATGATTCCTACCACCTTACCAATAGGGGGTCTCCCAGAGTGCTTTCTGTCACTTCCCACTAGTAAAAAGGGTCTGGGAAAGGGTAGAGTCTTGGGGCCTGATTTAGAACTTGGCGGTAATGTGGCGGATATCCCATCCACTGTATTATGATCCCTTTATATCCTATTGGGATCATAATAAGGTGGACGGGATATCCATCACATTAGTGATGGCGTGTTCCAACCACTGAGATCCAAATCAGGCCCTTGGTCTTCACGTCTTTCCCCTTCATGCTCTTGGGCAAGGGCATCTTCCTCGACTTCTAGAGGGTCACTCTATGAGGAAGTTTCCTCCTTCTCTTCTCTCTCTTGTTCATAGAGGCTGAGGGCCTTCTCAAGGTCCTCCTTTTTGCCTGTAGCTCTACAGCCAACGCCTTTTGCTTTGCATTAGGCTCTTAGATCACTGTGCTTTGCAGACAGTGAGCATTCAAGGGTGCTGGATGGCCCCCTCTATGCTAAAGGAGCCGAGTGCTATTTGTAGCACTGTTCCCACTGGTCAGACCAGCGGGAACGCTCTATTTCATGGGTTCCACTAGTCAGTCAGGTCAAACCAGCAGGAATCTTGTAATAGCGTGGGGGACGCCACCACCATAACCACCAAACTCATAATGAGCCCCATAATCTTTGAAAATTTGCATCTTTACTTGTGTATGCTGGATTTTTGTCATTTTGATCTTGTTTTACACAGATAAATGTTGGCTATTTTACTAAACTGGTGTGGAGTACTTTTGTGGTGTTTTCACTGTGTTACTGTGTGTGTGTGGGTGTCTACAAATACTTTACGCATTGCCTCTGAGATAAGCCTGACTGCTTGTGCCAAGCTACCAAGGGCGTGAACAGGGGTTATCTTAGCTGTGTGGCAAAGTGAGGAAGCAGGAGGAGGAGACAGAGATGATATTTGCTTTTATGGTGAGCTTGTTGTCAATAATGATTCTGAGGTTTCTGACATGGTTGGAGGGAGTAGGTGCGGGTCCTAGGTCTGATGGCCACCAGGATTCATTCCATGTGTTGCTGCTGATGCCAAAGATCAGTACTTCCATCTGGTCTGTGTTAAGCTGCAGACAGTTCTTCATCCAGTCAGCAACGCTTGTCATGCATCTGTGGAATCTGGTTCTGGTGGTAGAGGGGTCGTCGATGAGTGAGAGGATGAGCTAAGTGTTGTCTGCCTAGGAAATTATGTTGAGTCCATGGGATCTGATGATGTTGGCCAGCGGGGTCATATATGCGTTGAAGAGAGTGAGGCTGAGGGATGAGCTCTGGGGTCAGGGGAGTCCCTTAAATCCTGGATTTAGGAGCTTTAGGGATGTGGAGCCTAGTGGCCAATGGGCAGGTAGCTCCTGCAGCTAATCCAGACCCAGAACCCTCTACACTGCCACTTCTAACATGGCAAAAATCAAAATTTAGTGCACAGACTGGGCTGCTCACCCTAGAGGTGTGGTCAGCCTTCTGGGGTGTGCATTACCCTCCATAGCTAGGTTCCTGCCTGTCCACGAGCAGATATGCCTGGGGTAAAGGGAGGGCTCTGTCCTCCTCTGGGGGACAGCATAGATGCTTATCAGGAGTGGTGAATCTTTTGAAGCTCACCACCCTGAAGTGCTAATTCACTAGCCCGGCTGGGGGTGGAAGGTGTGACCTTCGTCCTGCCTGGGCCTTTGTCTCTAACTCCTGGGAGTGTTCAGCCTACCTGGCAGGAGGTCAGAAACCTGTCTTGGCAGCAGCAGGTGCCAGAAAGCGCTGGGGGACTATCCAGAGCACAAAGAAGTTGGGGCAAACAGGTGGGTATCCTCTAAGGTGCCACCTGGGTACATGCCAGCCATCCCTCGACACCGGAGATTCATGTCAGGGGAGAGAAGGCACGTTGTTTGACACCAAACTTGACATATCTAGGCAGTACCATAATGGAGCCAGCAACCCAGGTCTGCCCGGGTGCATGTCCTGTGTTATCCTATGGACCGGTAATTACTTATAACGTACTTTAATTGTGAAGACTATAGAGACATATAAGCTCATGCTTACATGTCTATACCTTAAATATAATGCATTCTGCCTCCTGGGCTAAAGAGGCCTTCGTTAGGGGTTTCTGACATATGTAAGGCAGTGCTTTGGACAGTGCCACACATGGTGAGGACACAGTCGAGACAGAGCAGTTTGCACTGCTCCTACAGTCTGCAATGGCAGGCCTGCTATCAGTAGTCTGCTTGAATCACCGAGGGTGGCACAAACTTGTGCTGCTGTCCTGGGAACCCCTTTACCACCTATGCCCTTGGGTACCCCAGGTGCCATATACTAGGGTCCTATAGGGGAGTAAAGTGTTTGCCTAGTAGAGAATTACCAAGTCAACAAATCAGTTTTGGGTGAGAAAGCACAAGCTCTCTGGGCGTAGACAGCAGACACCAGTGCACTAACAGAGTCATAACCATCAGCACTGGGGCAAAACCTTGGGGGTGACAATATGCAAAGGAACACTTTCCTATGGGTTTCCATAAATGTGGCCAATGTAAGGCCTGTAAGCATACAGTTAATAGTAAGGAGTATGTGCTACCTACGGGCAGAAAGCAACAAAAGCAGTTCCTTACATATACCTCTGATTACTGCATATAGGTACGCACATGTCCATGCAATCTTCAATATGTAGGAAGCACCATCTTTACCTTAAAGAAGCCTCAGAGAGAACATCAGAGTGTAACAGGTATAATTTACGCGTGTTTGCTGACAACCGAGTATTATGGTTTTAGTATTAGTGTGGGTCCCAAATTTTATATGTGAAATTACATAACTATAATGCCCCGGCGAACCGTAGGTCAGCCAAACTTAGGCCCATATTTATACTTTTTGACGCTAAACTGCGCTAACGCAGTTTAGCGTCAAAAAGTTTTGCGCCGGCTAACGCCATTCTGAAGCGCCATGCGGGCGCCGTATTTATTGAATGGCGTTAGCCGGCGCAAGCAGACCGGCGCTGCCTGGTGTGCGCGAGAAAAACCACGTACACCAGGCAGCGCCGGCGTAGGGGGAAAATGGCGCATGGGCGTCTTAAAATGGGGCAAGTCAGGTTACGTCGAAAAAATCGTCGTAACCCGACTTGCGCCATTTATTTTCGACGCCCATCCCCCATCAACATGACTCCTATCATTGTAAAGATAGGAGTCATGCCCCCTTGCCCAATGGCCATGCCCAGGGGACTTCTGTCCCCTGGGCATGGTCATTGGGCATAGTGGCATGTAGGGGGGCACAAATCAGGCCCCCCTATGCCAAAAAAAATCATTAAAAAAAAATAAAAAAATACTTACCTGAATGTCCCTGGGGTGGGTCCCTCCAGCCTTGGGTGTCCTCCTGGGGTGGGCAAGGGTGGCAGGGGGGGTCCCTGGGGGCAGGGGAGGGCACTCTGGGCTCATTTTGAGCCCACTTGTCCCTTAACGCCATGCCTGACCCAGGCGTTAAAAAGCGGCGCAAATGCGCCGTTTTTAGCCACGCCCACTCCCGGGCGTCTCTTTTGCCCGGGAGTATAAATACCACGTAAAGGCCTGGGAGTCATTTTTTAGACGGGAACGCCTCCCTTGCATATCATTAACGCAAGGAAGGGGTTCACGCTAAAAAATGACGCACATTCCGGGAACTTTGGCGCTATTCGCCTCTAACGCCATAGTATAAATATGGCGTTAGTTGGCGTTAGTTTAGCGTCGAATTTGCGTCGAAAAAAACGACGCAAATTCGGCGCAAACGGAGTATAAATACGGCCCTTAGCTTATCTGCACATCTGAAGTAGTTTGCTGATTGGGTTGTTTCCAATCAGTGGATTGCAAGCTTAAGATTGTGCTTGAGGGTGCAATGGTCTTTCTGGGCCCTGTTGCCTAGATGTGAGGGTGATGTGGCTAGCTTGAAAATAACTGTTTTCAGATATCTTCTGAAGAATATAGGCTTCTGGATGTTCTAATGCTGGTTGGAAGTGAGTTTCAGAGCTTGGCGTCTTGTATTGGGAAAGCATTGCCTTCTACAGATTTCTTATGATAAGGTGGTATGAAGATTATTGCAGTGTTCTGTTTTGTTTACATTGCTTGACTTGAACTTGGATGTATATAGCACTCCTTTTCCTTGGGAAGCTCTGTAGACAATACAAAGCCCAAAATACGTTGCATAAACAGCCCAGGTGCAAGCAGTGTATTTGTAGTTTGGTTTCCAAAGCAAACACAGTGTCCTGCGAAAAATAAGTACATATACAGAGCAAGTTTATGTCAGCGAAACAGGTTCATCACCTTGTCCATCGTCAGTTTGGTAACAAAAAGTCACTTCAGAAAAATATAATTTGTGCTTAACTTGCCACAGTTTATTAGCACCTGGAACTCATAGTTTATTATATCGCGTTCATCTTAAATAATCCTCTATTGAAAGGTTGTAGGAAGCACTAAATTGACTGAATTGGTCTGACAGCTAGGAAAACTGCTTCAAGAAGTTTATTCTCCATAAAGCAATAGAAAAGTTGTAAGACAAAAGAGCATTTATGGATGACTTCTGCCACCTAGTGCTCAAACCTTTGAACCACTCGAACATAAGTAATTCCGTGGGCTGTGACCCATTGTGGGTATGCATTGTCTCAAATTTTCACATTGACCCGCACAAGTAAACGTTTAGAATAACGTCGCAATATTGTGAGCCAAAAGTAGATATTAATGAAATAATTGTTCTGTAATGTATTGTAGTTGCATTTATTTTGCACTTGTTCCCCCTTTTGAGGCACCAACTCACATTATTGGACAAATAGCAAAGCTACAACGTAGATTGTGCTTGATTGGAAAGATGTTGGTGGCTTATTGGAAAAGTCTTCTCCTGATAACCAAGGCGTTGCTCCTAGTTCGGCACGTGTTCCTGTCCATAAGCATATTATGGGGCGAGAATGCTTACTCTTTATGTTAATGTTGTTTCTGGATAGAAGAGTGTGGCTGAGGGGTGTGGCCCATGTGGCCCAATGTTTTGGTGTTATGTTTGATGAACCGAAGTGATCGTGCAGCTGTCTTTATGTCTCGAGTGAAATTAAGTGGACTGAGAGATAGTTGCACATGCCTTCATGCTCGGGGTTTCCTGTTTTCAGTGCTTATTTCTTGAGAATTTTCCCTGGTTTCCAAACCACTGAAATTCACTGGTCATCGGCGTTTTAACATTTCAGCAACACACAAATCTGCCAGACACAGTGCTTTTCAAATACGTACAAAATATTTTGCCTTTTTTGCAATGTCTTTCCCAGAGTCAGACCCTGTCTCTCCCAAAAATTGTTTAAATCTTTCAGATACGTTGCATCTCGTTGCGTGCCACATTGTGTATATAATGTGCTGACTCTGTTGTGCCAAGATAATTGCTCTCTTGCAAAGGTGTTTAACTTACTCTGGGAACATGTAATAATTTGGCGTGTCCAATTTACGAGACATGCGCATCCATTCAAATTTAGGAGTACCTAAATTTAATAAACCGAGCAATCGAGGAAAGATACAAATTTCACACCTCCACCGGCAGTTATCGTTAGTGCAATCCAGTGTTGAGAAGCTTTCTCCCTCAATATCTGGTTATTACACGGCTCATTTCAGGACAGAAACGAGTATCAGGCTTTTTAGGTTGAGCACACAAGCGCTTTGATCTGTTGTAAGTATTGTGGGCTTTTAACCACACCCACCTCACTCTCATCACTTTCATTTGTTTGTGGGCTTGCCTTTCAAAACTCACTTGATGTCATTGTTAAATGCTTTACGTATGTCCCGAACTGGGACAGTTTGGTTACCGGCTCAGACACCGACGCTGTTCTAGGAATAATTGCATGATTTGCAGATATACTTCAGGGTGGGTGAACTACTTTTTTCTTTTGTCTGAACTCCGCGGCTGCCATGGCGCTCACAGCACTCAGAGCGCGAACTCGAACTATTGTTTTTACATTATATGCACTCTGATCTGCATAGTATACGTTCGTTGAAGCAGGCATGTGCTATCTTATGATGACTCTAAGCTTCCGCTAGACAAAAGTACGTTCTCTTATCAGAAAGAACATTAACCCTCTGTGCTACCTTATAATGAGCCCAAGCTTCCATTAGACAAAAGTACGCTCTCTCTCCAGAAAGAACATTAATCGCAAGAGTTATTTTGACATTTTTACATTACATGCACTCTGATCTGCTCAGTACACGTTCTTTGCAGCAGGCATTTTGACCCTTTGCGCTACCTTATGATGACTCCAAGCTTCCACTAGACAAAAATGTGTTCTCTCTCTAGAAATAACACAAATCGCCAAAGTTATTTTGACATTTTTACATTACATGCACTTTGTGATTTTGCCTAGTACACATTCCTTGCAGCAGGCATTTTAACCCTCCACGCTACCTTATGATGACTCCAAGCTTCTACTAGACAAAAGTACATTCTCTCTCCAGAAAGAACATTAACCCTCTGTACTACCTTCTAATGAGTCCAAACCTCCACCATACAAAAGTATGTTCTCTCTCCAAAAAGAACATTAATCGCCAGAGTTATTTTGACATTTCTACATTATATGCACTCTTACACTCTTATCTGCTTAGTTCACATTATTTGCAGCACACATATTCATTCTGAGACTTGTAGTTTTATTTTTATAACGTGATACAAGCTGGAAACAAGTCATTGGAGTAGTATTTATGTATTCATAGAGTTGTCCAGCTCCCTAATTCGATTTGTGATTCGCTCATTTAGTTCATGTTTCTGCTTTGCATTCTCAGACTTGTAGTTTTATTTTTATAAAGTGACACAAGCTGCGAATACAAAGCAGAAAGCTGACTAGGTGAATTACATACGTTTGAGCCTGTGAAACATGAGCTGTGTGTGCATGTATTTATAAAAGTAACCTCGAAGAGAGCTTACAGTTTATTATGCTGTACAATGATCAATATTTTATAACTAATATTTCAGTTCCAGACTGACTGAGGATCATTAATATCATGTGAGGTGGCTCTCCTCAAGCGTGTGAAAAATCATGACGTTTTGTTTGACTCCCCAGACTGCAGTAAAGGGACAGTGATCCAGTAACCACGCATTCTTTGAGTATAATTATTTATTAATTGCCCCACGGGCAATGTCGGCTGTACCAACTGCCAAGTAAATATGTTTTGCACCTGGGAGTGGTTTGTGTTTTAAGGGCCTTGTTTAGAAAATTATTCCAGTAGGCCTACTAGCCTGTTAGTTATATGCAGGGCCACTGGAATTATGTGGCAGAAATGACCAAAATCTGTGGCAGGGTTGCCCAATTAACATGGCAAAAAAGTCCAGTTATGCATTTAGAATGCCAATAGCTCCAGCTCACATAAATGCGAAAGCTATTACATTGCAAATGTTTGTTACATACTCGGAGCAAGAGTGTGCCCATCTGGCCAAAAACAAGACCACAAACTGCTAAAAGAAAATGGCCCACATACTGCTAGACCAGCCCATCAGGTACTGCCTGATTGCCCTATACACCAGTCCCACCCTGCTGACAAGTCAAGAAGTAAGAATGGGATTTATCTCTCATCTGTCAAACAAGGAAAATTACCTTAACAATTTTGTAATCTGTTTTCTTACTGATTCCTGCTCTAGAGCCAGAGTGCACAAGATCTAGAGGTTTCTTTAACAAGGAAGAACTGGAGATTATGTTGTCACTCATGAACCTTGCCTTTTACCACTTCGGCAAAGGGAGGCTGAGAGCATTTCAAGCACAGTAGATAGTGTTCATCAGCTCATTATGTATGTGTGTGTGAGATATACCACTTTCCCTAGTATTTCAGCATAAAATGTGTGTGTGTAGAACACAATGGTGCAGCGTCATGTCCCAACTCATCTCAACTGTTAGGCCTGTCAGGACATCATCCCAGCAGGAATGGGCCACAATAGGTGGACCCAACACACACCCTCCTGATCACAAAATGTAGGACATCAGGACCACTAGCTTGGCATGCACGCCTCTAAGGGAGGCTGTAATATGTGTATGTTGTATTTACATTTGTATGTGCATCTTTTCTTTCTATTAACTCTTATGCTTTGTTTCATCATCATAGAACCTTTCTTAAGGTTCTTATGTTCTTCGGTTGGCACTTGCCGCCCTGGTTTCTTCCTTACTGGACGTGTGTGCCTGCCGTGGATCCCAAATAAAGAAACTTACCTTTTTTCTTGGAATAGGGAAGTTTCATTCTGGTTGTTCTTCCTCTCACCGTGCTATACTACATTTTATGGTACCAGGAGCGGGGCGCAGAAGAGGAAGTTTGGTACGAATCCACCGCCTGTCAAGGAGATAAGTGAACGCCTAGAATTTTTTTTTTTGGAAGCATATATCGGAGAGTTCGTTATCCTGCATATGGCCTTTTGCCCGAAGTTCACAAGGTACTTTTGCTGTTTTTGGCTGGCGAATGATTTGCTCATAACGGGCATGGACAGGCTCGCGCTTTGAAGGTGCGCACGGGTGAGCAACTAGCTTGCACTTTGTGCTCGCCCTCAGAGTTGTGTGCGTTTGCCTGTGTCAGGCGTCGGCTTCTGGAGCTCGGGCCGTGGTTGCTTAGCTTCTGGCTTCAGCAGGACGACACGTCTGTTGAACTTTCCTGCTCGTAAATGCCAGCATACGTGGGCGGTTGCTTGGATACATAGCAGCAAAGTTCTTCGTTGATCTGGAGTTGCCTGGAAATGCGCTTGGTGCACGTCGCTTCCGGAAACATTGTACGAGGCGGTTTGAACAACTCGGAACTAGGGGAGTCTACGCACATTATTTCTGAAAAGCGTTTAAGCAGTCTTCGGCTATTGATATCAACTGGAGGAGAAGGAGATAATAATCGTGTTGCATACAGTGTTTATTTTCTGCTAATTATTTTAAGCGAAGAAGTTGGAAAGCAGGAAGAAAGGAAGAGAAGTAGAAAGGAAAAGGGAGAAAAAAAATATATCGATTTTTTGTGGGCATTCAGGGGGGAAAGGTTTATGTGTAAGACTTATCTTTATTCTGTGTGTTGTTGTTTTGTATCTGTGAAGATGTTATTTGATTCAACATGTCGACAAGTTACACAGTGGTTCAACCTCCACTGTTTTTACCAAAGGCTGGGAAACCGGAAATAATGTGGTGTGAGTGGGTGAGAATGTTCGAAAATTATCTTGTTGCTATTGATGCCAATGATTATTCGCCAGGCAGGAAATTGGCACTCCTGAATAATCATTTGGGAGTTGCAGGACAGCGTGTTTTTGATAATTTGCCTGCTATTTCACAGCCGAAAGATGAAAATGTTGTCTGGAATGTGTACATTGAGGGTAAAGAGAGACTCAAGAAACAGTATTCTGATGAATCGAATGTGCTCTTGGAGAGGTTCAACTTTGCAATGTGCAAACAGTCAATGGATGAGTCTGTGGAGGGGTATTTGGTTACTTTAGTGTGCTTGCTGCGAAGTATGATTTTGGAAGCAACGTGGAGCTACATACCAGGGATCAGTTTGTCTTCCATTGTTACTCCAAGAAGATTCAGGAACGTCTTTTAGCATGTCGTAATCCCTCTTTGGATGAAGCCATTGGCATGGCAAAAGCTGTTGAGAGGTCCATCATTATGTCTAAAGTGGTTTGTGGACAAAATGAAGAGGCTACTGTTAGCCAAGTATGTGAAGATTCTGATTTCTGTTGTATCAAAGAGAGATCCTTCAAGCAGAACAAAGGACAATTACTTTGCTATAGTTGTGGTTCACGAAACCACATTAGAAATAGTCAGTCTTGTCCAGCACTGGGATTTTTTTTAATCAAATGTCAGAAGTTGGGTCACTTCCAAGCAGTTTGTAACAAACAGTTTGGATGTGGTAACAAAGTTTCTCAAGGTGGGGTGAAGGTAAAAATTAATAATGTTTACACTCAAGACGGAGAGGGGTTGACTCAGAAATGTACAAACAGACTTTCTAATGTTGTTTTGACTGTAGATGGTCACGATGACTTGAATGTTGTGAAGAAAGTTAAAGGACTGATTTGTCAAGCGGTCATTGATTCTAAAGAAGTTACTGTCATGGCTGACTCTGGTGCACCTGTTACAATATTAGCAGACAAGACTTATTACATGCTTTGGCCAGCATCCAAAGTTCTGCAGAAAGCTGACAGTCCTAGAGCCTTTGGAGATCATGATATAGATTTGTTGCTCATCTAGAGGTATTGGGAAGGAGCATTGTTATTAAAGTGTATGTCGCAATTGATGGTAGGGACATTGTTGGATGGAAAGATCTGGCCAGATTAGGTATTGTTCTTCACCCTGGATGTGATGTTCCTATAGTTTTAGGAGACATTCCTGAATGTGCAGCAGAGGATTCTGAGTTGTCTACTGTCATCACTGGTGATGTTAAGGACTGTTTATATCTAAGTTCCCTAGTTTGTTTGCTGACCGTGTTGGTTCAGTAAAGGGTTTGAGCATTTTATCAAACTTAAAGAGGGGGCAGTCCCAGTGTTGCACAAAGTAAGACCCGTTCCCATTTCAGTTAGGGGACAGTTGAAGAGTTTGCTTGACAAGTTGGTTGAGGATGGAATTATAGCTCCTATTGACTCATCTGAGTGGGTTTCACCGATTGTTTTGACTAAGAAGAAAAAGGGTGATCTTCGGTTATGTGTGGACCTCAGATCTCTTAATAAAAACATTCTTGTGGATTGTCATCCACTTCCACACACCCAGGAGCTAATTTCGTGCTTAGGAAACTCTAAAGTCTTTTCTACTATAGATTTACACTCTGCGTATCACCAGATTCGACTTAGTGAAAGCTCACAGGAGCTTACTACCTTTGTTACTCCTTATTGTGCCTTTAAATATCTGAGGTTGCCTTTTGGTCTAGCCTCTGCGGCTAGTGTTTTTCAAAAAAATTATGGACTAATTATTTGGCCATTTAAGTAATGTTTCTGCATTTCAAGATGGCATTTTAGTACATACTGTGGACATGGATCAACATAAAGAGGTTCTTGACAGAGTTTTTTCTACTCTTCAGGAGGTTGGCATGACCAGCAAAAGTGAAAAGTGCAAGTTCATAGTTGACAGTGTGGAGTATTTGGGTCATACTATTTCTGCTGAGGGTATTAAACCAAAGCAGTGCAATTTGGAAGCGATCAAAGATTCTCCTTCACCATCCAATAAGGATGAATTGCGTTCTTTTCTTGGTCTTTGTGAGTACTATTCAAGATTTGTAAATGGTTATGCTTTAATGGTTCAGCCTCTTAGATCATTACTGAAAAAGGGAACCAAATTTATCTGGAATGAGCAAGCGGTAAATGCGTTTAATTCCATCAAACAAGTTGTGTTGTCTGCTCCAGCTTTGAAGTCTTACATAGCGTTGCCACAATTTTTTTATCACGGTGGATACTAGCTTAAGGGTCTGGGTGCTGTTTTTAGACAGTGGGTTGACGGACAGAAGCATACTGTCGCATTTGCGTCTAGAGCTCTATCAGTAGCTGAGGCCAACTATAGCACCATAGAGAGGGAGGCTCTTGCGTGTGTTTGGGCAGTTCAAAGATTTAAAACATATATTTGGGGCATATATTGCACTGATCACAAGCCTCTTGTGTTTCTCATGAGTGGAAATGGTTTAGGCAAAGCATCTGCCAGATTGGTTTGTTTGCTTTCAAGATTGCAGGAGTAAAATTTGGAAGTGAAGTATGCTGCAGGTGGTAAAAATATTCGTGCAGATTGCCTTTCACGTTTGCCGCTGCCATATTCTCAAGGTGTGAGTGAAATTGATGATACTGAATGTGTGGTGGGAGTGTTGGATGTTGTTTCTGCATCAGAAGGGATTTTTACCGAGTAGGACTGGCATTTGGTGATGTCTATGGATGAGACTCTATCTCAAGTTTTGGATTACATCAAGCAAGGGTGGCCCAATAAAAATAAATATGATGGTGAATTGGGTACTTATCATCAGTTAGAACCAGAATTGTCTTGTGAAAATGGGATCTGCATGAGAGGTTCAGTTCGTATTCCTCCTTCCGAACTCAGACATATTTTGGTGAAGGCTGGACATGAAGGTCAGCTTGGTATTTTTGCAACTTGCAGAAGATTGAAAGAAAAGTATTGATGGCCAAATTTGGACAAACATGTATCGAATTTTGTTAATAAATGCCCATTTTGCATTGTGTCAGACAAACATTATAAGAACAATACTAAACCTTTGTGCACAGTACCTTTTCCAGGTAAGGCCTGGATTTTTCAGTACCCTTCCACTTATTACCAAAGGGCATGACATTCTTAATTGTAGCTATAGATTGTTTTTCAAAATGGATTTACTACTCATTTCTGGAAAGCGCTGATACTGAGACTGTTGTTTCCTTTTTAACAAATCTTTTTGCATTTGAAGGTCCTCCATCGATTAATGTCACTGATAATGGTGTGCATTTTGTTTCCAGGAAGATGGACATGTTAATGAAAAAAATTCAACATCAAGCACTCACATGTAGCTTTATACAGTCCAGCTTCCAATGGTTTAGTTGAAAGAGCCAACCGTATTTTGAAGGAGGGGGTGCAAACTGCTCTAGTTGCTAATTTTGATGTAGATGATTTTCATAAAGAAAAGATCTGGGCATACTTGAACACACCTCATTCTACTACAGGGGTTTCTCCTTTAGTTCTCCTCATAGGTAGGGAGTCCAAATCTAAACTTCAGCCTGCTTGGATGGTTGATATGTTAGGTAGCAAATGTGAGAATCCAGAGGTGAATTTAGACGAGTTACGGAACAGAGTTTGTGTTAAGCAATTGTTACAGAGGAGTAATTATGATGTGAGGCATAGAGTGAAAAACTCTGGTCTGCATATACATGATTGGGTTTTGATTAAAAAACCTAAGAGTTTTCAAAGGTGAATCAAAGTTTTCTCTACCAGCTAAAGTACTTCAGGTTACTAAAAATTATGTTTTATTAGAGGGGAAAGGATGGTGGAATAGGAAGAGCACTGTACCTATTATGAACACTCAAGCTGAAATCTTCAAACGTGTTTATTCAGGAAGGGAATCTGATGATAATTCTAATGGGGTGTTTTTTGATGATTTGACACATAGTCAGTCTGTGAGTAGTGGGCCGGACTTGCAAGTTTGTCCTACTTCGGTCACTGGAGACTCTTATGGTAATGACAGAGTTGATGTTACTGTTCCAGAGTGTATATGCACACGTAGTGACAGGCTGGTTAAGTTTCCATCTAAATTTAAGGATTTTGTCATGGGTTAATTTCTTTATTTTGTTTTATAAGGGGGGAGATGATGTAATATGTGTAGGTTGTATTTACATTTGTATGTGTATCTTTTCTTTCTATTAACTGTTATGCTTTGTTTCATCATCATAGAACCTTTCTTATGGTTCTTATGTTCTTCGGTTGGCACTTGTCGTCCTGGTTTCTTCCTTACTGGACAAGTGTTCCTGCCGTGGATCCCAAATAAAGACATTTACCTTTTCTTTGGAATACATACTTGTTTGGGAAGTTTCATTCTGGTTGTTCTTCCTCTCACCGTGCTATACTACATTGGCAGGAATCCAAGCACCTTCATGTCCCACCCCTATTGCAATATGTAGGCCAGTCGAGATCATAAGCGTGGCAGACAAACCCATGCAGCTAGGTGTGGAGACTAGGTGCAGAAAATCAGGAGCAAGTGTGGTCAGGAGAAAGAGGTTCCTGGGAGTGGGCCTCACTTGTCATAGGGTAACAGCAAAGACCTCACCAGCAAGGCCATGTCCTATGGAGACAGCAGTGCTATGCAGCCCCTGCCACTCCCATCAGTCTTCTTTCAGTTCACAGGAACAGCACAAGTAGCACTGGTGGGGGAGGGAGCTAGCAGTTGCGGGTGATCAAAAGGTAATCTTGTGGAGAAGAGTGGGATGATCAACTGTTTCGATAGTGGGTAAATTGTCCAGCAGGAACAGGAGGCATTGGTCGTTTTTTTCTGTAATCAGGAGGCCATTGTCCATGATTTGTGAGGTAGGTGTTCCTGTGCTACAGCATGATCCAAATTGTGATTGGTAGTCATGCAGTAAATGGTTGGCATTGATGTGATCTGAAAGGTGTGTATAGACTATTTTTTCAATTATTTTTCTAATTATAATTAGGAGTGCTGGCTGGTAGTTAGTGAAGCCATGAAAGTCTATTGAGGTAGGGTTTCTGCAAAAGAAGGTTGATTTGGTCTGTAGTAATGCACTATGCTTCTATCAAAAGCCATTTTCAGGTCACCCCAGATTGATTTCGGAATGGATTCCATGCAATTGCCTCAAGGGCAGTCTGGTTGATGATTAGAAAGTAGGTTGTTTTCTTCTAATAATTTGTAGATCTGAGTGAAGACAGTTTTTTCAATCCTATGTCCTTGAAATGAGCCATTGGAAGTTGTGAGAGGACCAGATTCTTCTTCTTGATTAGTGGTGTGTTATGGGTAGTCTTTAGAATAGCAGGGAATGACCCGAACATAGGGATGTATTGATGATGGTTCCTGCCTGGCTGCTGGTTGTTGTAAGGTTTATGCTGGGTATGGGTGTGATAGGCAGCTTGTTTGTCCGCTTTCCTTAGCTAGTGTCTTAAAATGGGGCTCTGAGAATCCCTTGATAGGAACCAGAGTCTCTTATTTACTTGTATAATTTCTCAGGGGACTCCTGCTCTGATTAGGCTAGAGGTAGGGTTTCCTGCACCTGAGGTATTGGTCCAAGATCTCTATTTTTGAGATAAGTGAATTGCAATGTCTTTGCAGAAGGATTTGAGTGTGAGATATTAGTGGTGGTGCACTTGGGGGTTACAGAATTCTGCTAGGACCCTATGTAGGTTCTGGGAAGGGCATTTTCCTTTGGTGATCCAGTGGGAAATCCTGTAGCTTTGGAGATGTTTTGTCATTTGTGTTGCTTGATTATTTCCAGGGGCATTGCAGGTCACTGAATTCTATCTTATTTCTTTATATTGTTGTTGAGCTATGAGGTTATTGGTATGTGGCAAGCATGTATGGACATCTTAATATGTATCAGTTTGTCGAAGCCTTTGGAGACACAATTGTAGAGATGTTCCACTTATGTTATTTGGTTAGAGGGAGAGATGGTGATGAGATGAAGTTGAGTTTGTTCCACTGTCTATGCAAAATCTATTGATTGCTGAAATAGTTGTTGTCATAGGGAGGATCACAAAAAATGAGATCATGTGGTGCTTTCTCCAGTTTATGTGGAGCAAGGATTGTGACTGGGAGAAGTAGGGGAAGTGTACTCAGATGCTCAAGTCTCCAGGACTTAAAGATTGTTGTGGTTAATGGAAAATCTAAAATGGCAAATATGAAGGTGTTTGTGAAGGATCTGTTGTTCTGCAGATATCTGTATATAAACAGGAATTAGCATCAGAAGGTAGGTGCGAAGAGCAGCTGGCAAGAAGTGATGCACATTTAATCGTTGAATTTCTGAAGGCTTGTTGTTTGTACGTTCTACTTGAAAATAAGTGCTTGTCCTCTTTCCTTCTTCACAGTTGAGGAACCCATTTTCATAATAATCAGATGGGTTTATCTTGTAAAGATAGTGGTAGCTGCCGTGGTAGCGACCCTTGACCCAAGGGTAGGTCGCTCCCCCTGCCGCTGCAGCTCCTCCAGCTCCTCCAGGTTCCTGAGTTCCTGAGACCCACCTCACAGTAAGTACCCCCCTCCTCCCAGCCCCTCGCCCTGCCCCACGCTACTCACCCTCTCTCCTGCTCCTGCTTCTTTTCCTCCTCTCTGTCTCTTCCTCCTCGCTCCTCCTCTGCAATCTTCTTCTGTACTCTTCTTCTCCCCGTCTTCTCTCTTCTTCTGTGTGCTCCTCAGCCTCTCCTGTCGCCTCTCTTCTTCCTCATCTTGCTCTGTGGTCTTCTGCCTTCTGCTCTTCGTCTTCTGTATCTTCTTTGTTGATCTTCTGTTCGTCTGCTCTTCTGCTTCTTCGTCCCCTGCATCTTCCTCTGTGTTCTTCTGTTCTTCTGTGTTCTTCTCTTCTGTTCTTCTGTGTTCTTCCGGTCTTCTGTGTACTTCTCTTCTGTTCTTCTGTGTTCTTCCGGTCTTCTGTGTTCTTCTCTTCTGTTCTTCTGTGTTCTTCGGTTCTTCTATGTTCTTCTCTTCTGTTCTTCTGTGTTCTTCGGTTCTTCTGTGTTCTTCCGGTCTTCTGTGTACTTCTCTTCTGTTCTTCTGTGTTCTTCGGTTCTTCTGTGTTCTTCGCTTCTTCTGTTCTTCGGTCCTCTCCGACTCCTGTCTCTTCCCGCCCCTGTCTCTGCCCTCCTGCCTCACCCCCCTCTATCTCTCCACCTATCTCTCAGTATCACCCACATCTACCCTTTCGCTACCTGCCTCCCTCACTCCTCTACCTATCTCTCCACCTAACTCCCTCACTCACCCCCTCCTCCTATCTACCTATTTTTCGATCTCTCCACCTATCTCTCCATCTATCTATTTCCCTATCTCTTCCCCCGTCCAGACACCCCCTCTGTTACCTATCTCCCTATCCTCTCACTCTACCTCTCACCTTCACCCACCTCTACCACCCCCCCTCCCCTATCTTTTCAACCCTACTCCTATCTATCTCCCTATTCTCCTAAAACTCTAACACTCACCCCCCCTCCACCCTTAAACCCCCATCCCCAGCTCTTCTCACTCTACCTGTCCCACCCTCGCGCTTTCCCGCCATGACCTCCTGCACGCCCCCGGACCCCAGCTCCCATTCGCCCCCAGCTGACCCCTCCCCCCCTCCCTCTTATGGCGGCCAGCGCCACGACCCCTAGTCCCCAGCCCTCCCCTATCCCACTGACCCGCTACGACCCCACCACCCTCCACGCCCTCAACCCCGGGCGCTCCAACACCTGCTTCCAAGCCCACCCCAAGCGCACCCATGGACCCTTCGCCTGTAACTCCTGCAAACGCATCTTCCACCACGCAACTACCACGACCACCAGCCCACGCGCCATCAACCACCTCAAGTGCATCCTGGTCAACACTCGCTCTGTCCACAAGCACGCCGTTGAACTCTGGGACCTCCTGGACGCCACAGCTCCGGACGTCGCCTTCATCACGGAAACCTGGATGAACGCCTCATCAGCTCCAGACATCGCCACTGCCATCCCCGAAGGCTACAAGATCTCCAGAAAAGACCGCACCAACCAAGTAGGAGGAGGTATCGCCATCGTCTTCAAAGACTCCATCAGCGTCACCACCTCCACCGAAGACACCCCTCTCGCCGCTGAACATCTGCATTTTCAAATTCGCACCGACCCCAGGACCACCCTCAGAGGATCCCTCGTCTACCGTCCCCCCGGACCGCACGCCCCTTTCAGCGACGCCATCGCCGACTTCATCTCCCCGCACGCCCTCGCCTCGCCGGACTACATCCTCCTAGGCGACCTCAACTTCCATCTGGAACAGAACAACGACCCCAACACCACCGCCCTGCTCGACAACCTCGCCAACCTCGGCCTCAAGCAACTGGTGAACACCGCCACCCACATCGCCGGACACACGCTCGACCCTATCTTCTCCGCCAGCAAACACATCTTCTTCAGCCACACTTCCACTCTACACTGGACCGACCACAGCTGTGTCCACTTCACATTCCGACGCGAGACCCGCCACCTCCGCACTCAACCCATCCCTGGAACAAGATCCCCGAAGAGCAACTCTTCTCCGCACTCGCCACCAACCAACCCACCCTCACCACCGACCCCAACGACGCAGCCCTCAGCCTCACAAACTGGATCTCCAACTGCGCAGACAACCTTGCTCCCCTCAAACGCACGCATCGACAGACCAACACCAAAAAACCTCTCTGGTTCTCTGACACCCTCAAAGAATCAAAGAAAACTTGTCGCACCCTCGAGAAGGCCTGGCGCAAGGACCACACCGCTGACAACATGACCGCCCTCAAGAACGCTACCCGCAAACACCACCACCTTATCCGCGCTGCCAAAAGGAACTTTTTCACCGACAGACTGGACAAAAACAGCTACAACAGCAGAGAACTTTTCAGCATCGTCAAGGAGTTCTCCAACCCCAACGCCAACGCCGTCACGCCCTCACAGGATTTGTGCGAATCCCTCGCCACCTTTTTCCATCGCAAGATCAGCGACCTCCACGACAGCTTTGGACACCAGACCCAACCAAACATCACCGAACCCGCACCCCCGGCCTTCACCCTCAACAACTGGACCCACATCAACACTGAAGAAACCAAATCCATCATGAACTCTATCCACTGCGGCGCCCCTTCGGACCCCTGCCCTCACTTCATCTTTAATAAAGCCGACGACATCATCGCCCCGCACCTCCAGGCCGTCATCAACTCTTCTTTTTCTTCTGCTACCTTCCCCGAATGCTGGAAACACGCCGAAGTCAACGCCCTCCTAAAGAAACCTACGGCTGACCCGAGCGACCTGAAAAACTTCCGCCCCATCTCTCTCCTGCCTTTCCCAGCCAAGGTAATAGAGAAGACCGTCAACAAACAGCTGACCACCTTCCTGGAAAACAACAACCTGCTCGACCCTTCACAAACCGGATTCCGAACCAACCACAGCACGGAAACCGCCCTCATCTCAGTCACAGACGACATCAGAACCCTGATGGACAACGGTGAAACAGTCGCCCTCATCCTCCTCGACCTCTCGGCTGCCTTCGACACCGTCTGTCACCGCACCCTAATCACTCGCCTCCGCTCCACCGGGATCCAAGGCCAGGCCCTGGACTGGATCGCCTCCTTCCTCTCAAACCGTTCCAAAAGAGTTTACCTCCCACCGTTTCGCTCAGACCCCACCGAGATCATCTGCGGCGTACCTCAAGGCTCATCGCTCAGCCCGACACTCTTCAATGTCTACATGAGCCCCCTCGCCAACATCGTACGCAAGCACGACATCATCATCACCTCCTACGCCGACGACACCCAACTTATACTCTCCCTCACCAAGGACCCCGCCAGCGCCAAGACCAACCTACAAGAGGGGATGAAGGACGTCGCAGATTGGATGAGGCTCAGCCGCCTAAAGCTGAACTCTGACAAAACGGAAGTCCTCATCCTCGGCAACACCCCGTCCGCCTGGGACGACTCCTGGTGGCCCACGGCCCTCGGCACCGCACCGACCCCCACAGACCACGCCCGCAACCTCGGCTTCATCTTGGACCCCCTTCTCACCATGACCAAGCAAGTCAACGCCGTGTCCTCCGCCTGCTTCCTCACCCTCCGCATGCTCCGCAAGATCTTCCGCTGGATCCCCGCCGACACTAGAAAAACCGTGGCCCTCGTCACGAGCCGCCTGGACTACGGCAACACCCTCTACGCTGGGACCTCCGCCAAACTCCAAAATCGCCTGCAACGCATTCAAAACGCCTCGGCCCGCCTCATCCTCGACGTACCCCGCAACAGCCACATCTCCGCACACCTGAGACACCTGCATTGGCTCCCAGTCAGCAAAAGGATCACCTTTCGACTTCTCACCCACGCACACAAAGCCCTCCACAACAAGGGACCGGAATACCTCAACCGACGCCTCAGTTTCTACGTCCCCACCCGACTCCTCCGTTCCTCTGGCCTCGCGCTCGCTGCCATCCCTCGCATCCGCTGCTCCACGGCGGGTGGGAGGTCTTTCTCCTTCCTGGCAGCCAGGACCTGGAACTCCCTCCCGACCAGCCTCAGGACCACCCAGGACCACTCCGCATTCCGGAGACTCCCAAAAACCTGGCTTTTCGAGCAGCAGTAACCCCCCCCCTTTCCCCTAGCGCCTTGAGACCCGCACGGGTGAGTAGCGCGCTTTATAAATGTTAATGATTTGATTTGATTTGTAAAGGAACTGGTATGATCCAGCTTTTAGCTAGAGATCAGATTGTAGATGTTTATGAAGTTCTTGTTTATTGATTATGTTTGATGAGGGGGAAGCCTTGTGGGGTAAGGTAGTGAGGTTATGGGGGGTGTTGGTAATGGTAAAAGGCCTTTAGGGTGAAGATTAAGAGAGAGGTGAGAACTAAGAACTAAGGTGGAGGTTGACAGCATGTCGTCTTGTTTCAGGATGTAGTAAATGTCCTTGATAACAATTAGTGGGCTGGGGAGGAGACAGGATTAGGTTGGTTATTGACAGAACACATACGAAAGGTATTAAAAGGTGTGTAAGGACTAGCCTGTCCATGGTGAAAAGGAGACAGTTAGGAAAAATATAGGATAGGGCTGGGTAGATAGAGGAGGTGGACAGGACAAAGCAGAGTCTGCCATATACTTGTGTTTGTCCATTCCAGTAAGGAATGGCGGGGTGTGTGTTAGTGTGGAATGATAAAGTCTGAAGTGGCCGGAAAGATATTAGATGATGCAAAGAGTGTGTTAGTAGTTTTGTTGGGGCTTTTGGAGAGAGGGTATGAGAAGGAATGTTAGGCATGGTAGGAGGAAGGCATTAGGGGAAGAATGCAGTTGTAAAGAAGAGTAAGGTTAATTCATAACATGAGCTAAGCAGTAGACAATGAAGGAGTAGTTGGGACAGGTAGGAGGAGATAGAAATATTAGAGGGGAGGAGAAGATTGTGGGAGTGAAGGAGAGGAATGAGTAGAAGGGAACACTAAGAAGGGCACTGCAGATAGAGTGGAAAGGAAGCAAGAGTCAGGCAAGGTGGGAAATAATGTGCATTGTATGAAGGGTATAGAGGCATAGGTAAGTTTATGCAGGTGGCAAGGTGAGGATGGTAGATCTGGGCAAGGTAGGATTATGAGGGAAGGTAGTAAAAGAAAAAGCAATCTTACATAGTTGATGGTTAGATGAGGTGGTGAGAACAGAAAGAAGGTGACACAGGGGGTAGCACAAGGAAGACATAGATGGGGAACGTGGGAGCAGGAGAGATAAATTATAGGAAGCTTGCCTGAAAAGTAGACGTCAGTGGTGGGCAAGGAGGGGGAGTGGACAGCGTAAGAAAGGAAGAATGGTTAAGATAAGGTGGGAAGAGGTGGTGAGGGAATGAGGGAGAACGAGTGGTTCAAGGGGTGAGGAATGTCACCCTTAGCATTCCCACCATTTAAAAAGAAGCCCATATTTAGCACCTTCAGAGGAAGGGTTAACAAGAGGGTGGAAATTGTAAAAGGGGCAAGCTGATCATGTGATCTTGAGCAGGCTGGAGGAGTGGAGGTGAAAACACCTAAAAGAGGCAACAGATGTCGTACTGGTAATGTTCACGTGGGACAGTAAAATACAGGGCCAGAGGAAGGAACCTGAGCTCGGAGTGGGGCCTGGGAGAGGAAAATTAAAGTGAGAGGAAGCAGAACCGCATGGGCAGGAACAAACAAAACAAGAATTAATATGTTTGACCATTTTGCATTATTGGCAAATAAACCAAGGTGGCACTTGTACAATAGAGTTTGAAATATACTTTCAAGTTTAGCTTTTACCCACTGGCTAGGAAGTCTGTGAGAGCACTCTGCAGAGAAAGTTCCAATTACACCAGAATCCACCATCAATTTATGTTTTTTATATTTTTACTTGTGCAGTTTTCTAACGGAAATGTGGCGCAACGGCATTAGAGTGCTTTAAAAAGGAGTAAAAAGAAGTTACATATAATGATATAATCAATGACATGGGCAACAAAGGGTAACAACACTGGATAACATCCAACCAAAACCAGTGAACAGATACAAAATAGTTTACCGCAATAATAGACAACTTATGGGAAATAGAACTATGGCAGAAAAGCAAGAGAATGTATGAGCCATAAAGAGTTAAAGGGTAGTAGAAAAGGGAGGGCAGTGAGGAGGATAGTCGTGCACAGTTGGGAGTGATTTAGATGTAGACCATCTGTGGATGAGGCAGTCATGCTTAGACACTGGAGGAGTAATTAATAGCCTCGGGACCAAAGTGTCTAATGAACAGGTAGAACTGAGTTCCATTTCAAAAGTTGCAAAACAGGAATACAATGCTTTCCACTGTAATGTTTAGTTTTGAGTGGTAAACCTGCCCCTTACCACATAAATATCTGTTAATTTATCTAACATGTAAAATTATTAACAAATGTTTATATGCTTGCACATTTATGTGTAATCATTTTACTTTTTATAAAAAATATTTGTGAAGATAATTGTTATTGTTTTATTTTCAGATAAATTGATGTTTATAAAATAAGCTACATTTTTTAATGGATTACTTTTTGTCAATTAAATATTTTTCATGTAGAAGATATATAATTCTTTCAATAATTGTAATTTAAAATGCATATTATCTTAAGGACAATTACAAAATATATTTATTTTAATTGTATAAAATATATATTTTTAAATGTAAAATTAATTGTAAATAAATACACTTAATAAACGTAATATTTAAAAAATATGTGTTCTGTATTTTTACACTATAGGGGTCATTCCGAGTTTGGCGGTCGTACCACCAGCAGGCCAGCGGAGAATATTGCCAAATTATGAGCATGACGGTCTCCCCAACAGTAGTCAGCGAAACTACCGCCAGTACCGCCAGTGCCGTCAGGCCACCACGGATGGCGGTAGATACCTTCAGGCCGCAGGGAACCATGTTCCCGCTGGACACATTACGAGGCTGCACACCGCCAAGGTTTCTGCTGGGGTTGAACGAAAAACCTGGTGTAAATCAACTCTATAAAAGGAGACACTCACCTTTAAAAACACATACCAGTCTGGAGCCGCCCTGGAACCCGAACTGGAAGTCCTCCCACTGCTTCTGCTCGCACAATGACTCCGGAACCAACAACGGCCACAAAGACAACAACCGTGAGTATGCACACCTACCTGACACTATCAAAAACCCAAAGTACACACGCACACACAACATACACATCCGGGACAGCAGGCGACAGGGTCACACACACGTAACCACACACCCATCCTCACATACACACACACCTACATACACACATGCACACCCACACAACACACACCCATACTACACACACCACAGCCAACACACATGTGCAAGACACACAGCAACTCACAGATTTACAGCACAATCAGACACAACAATACACAACAGCACCAATGCACACCACAACCGTAACTACACAAACGCTTTGGCAAGTGCTTTCAGTACACATCTCCACATGACACCACATACATACTACAACATGTAACAACACCTGACATACAAAATACACAATCACACAGCCATACAATGAAACATACGTCATGCCACGCTAACACAACACACAACACACAATGCATCTGACATATCCATCATCGCACACACGCAGGCACACACAACAACCACACAAGGACACACAACACCACCATTACACATCTCAACAAAACAATACACAATTTCTCAACACACATGCATGTACCAAACACAAGCACATCCTACACACAATACACAGCCATCACAGCGTCACAAGAGCCAGGGCCACACACACATGCAGGCTAGACACTACAGCTAACACAAACCCCCATACACACATCACACACAAACAAACCAAAGGTGCCAAATATAATACAGCCACGTGGAAAGAAAGGCAAGACAAGTATGTTACCATCGAAGCCAAGAACAGGTTGGGCCAGATGTATTAAAAGCATTGTTTTGCAAGAAAATAAATAACTATATACAAATATATGCCTATAGGGCAGTCCAATGTTCAAAATGCCAAAGGCACGAACGGCACCTCTGTGTGCCCCTACTTGACTCCTGAGTGCCAAATGTCCTAAACAGGGTAGGGGCATCAAGGGGGCAGGCAGGCACCTCAGAGGTTGGGGGCTGTGGGGGAGGTGGGGGGTTTGGGTTTGGGATGGGGGTCTTTGGGTTTGGGAGGGGGTCCTTTGGCTTGGGAGGACTCAACTTCTTGGCAGGGGGAGGGGCATGGGTACTAGCAGGGGGTGCAGAGGATGACTTGGTGGTGGAAGGGCTAGACTTGGGGAGGGACACAGACCATTTGGGGGTATTATGGGGCGGGAGAGGAGTAGGGAACAGGAAAAACTCCAAGAGAAAATGCTTTTTATACACATGGGGCGGTCATGGCAAAAGGGTTTGGGAGTGGAAGTAGAGGGAGTGGTTGTAGGAGGTGTAGGTATGGATGTCTTGGGCACAAGTGCATGCGATGAATGCTTGTGGGTGGTGGGTGTCTACTGGGTGGGTGAGTATGGGCATTTATGTGTTTTTGGAGGGGGGTAGTGGTAGTAGGAGGGTGGCGGACAATGATGGTGCTGGGGTGGTCCAAGAAGGTTCCGTCACCACCAGGAAGTGTCCACTGGAGGAGGATTCTGAAAATGATGATGATGACACTCCCCTCACCCTCTGTGCTACTGGGTCCCTCACTATCGCTGATACAGCACTCCGAGTTCCGTGGCCTGCAGCATCGCCACTCGCCTGTGCCCCTTCTCCTTCGCCTGTCGATGATGATGCACACAGACAGAGAGGGTAAAGGAGGGAGGGAGAGAGATAGGGAGAGAGAGGGTTAACACATACCTAGGTGTCATTCAGGTTTAGGACATCTGGCTGTGTGGATGGGTACTGGTACAGACTGATAGTTCACAGGACTGTTCTTCACTGTTAGCTAGTGACTATTCAGCCTTGTTAGTTGTGAGTGGTAGAAGGCTGGACATAGCAGCATGGTGTCCCAGTGGGTGGAGGGTGTAGGAGTATGTAAGGTTAAATCAGCTCTGCATGTGCATGGTGTCTGCCATCTGACATACCATGCAATGGTGGGTGACTTTCTGGGTTGAGGATCCTGATTAGTGGGCAATTGGATTAGTCACAGTGCTGCAGCTGTATTTGGCCTTGTTTGGCACTGCTGTCATTGCCATGTTGTGATCCTCTGTGCGTGGATGGTTGCCTACTGAGTTGACCAGGTCGACTATTCTCTGCCACAACTCCATTTTCCTGGCAATCGAGGTTTGCAGGACCTGTGCCCCAAACAGTTGTGGCGATAACAAAACCTCCACCGTCATGCCAACAGGAATACGCCCACACTATCACGACCCACAAATCCACGCAGCGGTCTTTCAACCGCGGTATTCCATTGGCGGTACACACCGCTGCGCTCAAAATACACACACATTTACAAAACACAACCACATTGGACAAATCGAAATACACACACCTGATACACACACACCACTCCCACACACTCAATACAATATAAAACACACACCCACATCACCCACAAACCCCCACGACAAAAATTGAGAACGAAGCACAGACAGAGACACCACCATCAACAAACTAGCATCCACAGACACACAACACCATAACTCACACAACATCCACGCACCTCACACAACACACACAAACACATCCCCTCACACATCACAACACACAACACCTCACACATACCCCACACCACACCATGGCACCGCAAAGACACCCCAGGTTCTCTGAGGAGGAGCTCAGGGTCATGGTGGAGGAAATTGTCCGGGTAGAGCCATAGCTATTCAGATCACAGGTGCAGCACACCTCCATTGCTAGGAAGATGGAGCTATGGCGCAGAATAGTAGACAGGGTCAACGCAGTGGGACAGCACCCAAGAACACGGGATGACATCAGGAAGAGGTGGAACGACCTACAGGGGAAGGTGCGTTCCGTGGTCTCAAGACATGAGATTGCAGTTCAGAGGACTGGCGGCGGAACCCCACCTCCTCCCCCACAACTAACAACATGGGAGGAGCAGGTCTTGGCTATACTGCATCCTGAGGGCCTCGCAGGAGTAGCAGGAGGAATGGACTCTGGTAAGTCAAATCTTAACTATTATATCCCCCACCCTAATTGCATGCTATCACATACCCCCACCCTCACCCCCATCACTCCAACACCTCACATATGTCCCACTATCACAAACCACCCATCCCAACACCAAGCCCTGCATGCAACACCGAAGCATGGACACCCAACACCAAAGCATGTCCACTACAGATACCCACACAGATCCCCAAACCAAATATCACACAAGGTCCTAGACAAGAATGGAAACACTTGGGTACAGGGTCACCCACCCATTGCACACGATGGCACACACAGATGCAATAATCATGCCTTTACACCCCTGCAGGACCCCTACACAACGTCACCGGACAGGAGGTTCCAGACATGTCCACCCCCCCACAGAAGAGGCCCACAGTGATGACAGCAGCTCTGTCCAACTGGATCTAGATGACCACCCCGGACCATCTGGGACCTCGGTACAGTCGTTTCCCCACACACTGACACATGCCACCACAGAGCCTCCCCCTCAGGAAACACCAGCACAGCACCCACCCAGCGGGCCCATACCTCTGTCCCCAGGACACGTCAAGCAGCAGTGTGTCCACCACTACAGGGAACCCAGGCAAACCCACAAACCCAAGAACATCAGGGACCTGGGGGCAGTGGTAGTGGGCACACAGTTCAGGGGACAGAGGAACAGGAAAACAGGGGAACTGGGAGGACTGCTGTGCGAAAGGGGGAGGACAGGCCCAGGGAACCCACTCTCCACGAGGCCCTCTCCAACATCATGGGAGCGTACCATCATTCCCAGGAGATGATGGCAACAGTACTGGCCAAGTTTCAGGAGACCCAGCGGCTGCAGGAGGAACAGTATTTGGGGATCAGGGAGGAACTCAAATCCATCAACACCACCCTGATCACCATTGTAGGGGTGCTGAAGGACCTTGTCAACACCAGGAGGGACACTGTGGCACAACAAGGGGCCCCTGACACTAGCCTCGATGATGAACTGCCCACCACCTCCGCCGGCGCTAGTGGACAGGAGGCACCGCCACAGGAC
Source organism: Pleurodeles waltl (assembly GCF_031143425.1). NCBI lineage: Eukaryota > Metazoa > Chordata > Amphibia > Caudata > Salamandridae > Pleurodeles > Pleurodeles waltl. The sequence continues at coordinate 542,748,055 of NC_090440.1, read as the reverse complement.
CACGACACCAGCACCCCACCCCCTGCAGATGGAGAACCACTCTGCAAATGGTCCCTGAGATCCAGGACAAAGACAGAGAACACTGCCAAGACCCCCGACAAGAAATGAGACCACCCTGAATGTCATCCTTCTGTCCCACTTCGTCACCCTGTCCATCCTTAAACTGTCCTAGCTCCACTTCCTATGCCCCTTTGGACAATGCACCTGTGAGATTAATAACAGGACTCTGCCATGGACATTACTCCACCATCACCCCTGACCATTTTCCAACCCCCTCTACTAATTTGCACTTAAATAAACACCCTTGAATCACAAAACAATCTGGAGTCAGTCTGTGCTTTCACAGATGTGTATTTGCTATAACTAACGAAAATAGCAATGACCATTGTATTGTCAACATACCCATGTCACACAGCTCTAGTCCATGAGGTAACATAGCAGAGGTCACACAGTGGGACCCACATCTGTGAAATGGAAAGTCAAAGTGACAGGTCAGGGTCCATACACTGGGTGAAAGTGACAGAAATATGATAGGTCTAACAATTGTATGAGATGTAGGAGGCAGTTATGTCTTCTTACCTGTGTCTCACTGGAAGTATTGCTGGATCACGTTGTTTCTGCTGTCGATATCCTCTTCTTCTGCCTCCTCTTCTTCACTGTCCACAGACTCCACAGTTGCCACAAGACCTCCTTCTGGACCATCCTCCTGCAGAAAAGGCACCTGTCGTCGCAAAGCCAAGTTGTGCAGCATACAGCAGGCCACGATGATCTGGCACACCTTCTTTGGTGAGTAGTAGAGAGAACCACCTGTCATATGGAGACACCGGAATCTGGCCTTCAGGAGGCCGAAGGTCCTTTCGATCACTCTCCTAGTTCGCCCGTGTGCCTTTTTGTAGCGTTCCTCTGCCCTTGTCCTGGGATTTCTCACTGGGGTCAGTAGCCATGACAGGTTGGGTTACCTAGTCACCTGCAAATGTCGAGGGACAACTGTTAGACACACACTAACCCTTAGGGACAACCCCAGACCCAGACAACTATTCACAGGGTATAGGGTCCTTGTCCTCACCTATTAGCCACACACAGTGCCTCTGGAGTTGCCCCAACACATAAGGGATGCTGCTATTCCTCAAAATGTAAGCGTCATGCACTGAGCCTGTAAACTTGGCGTTTACATGGGAGATGTACTGGTCGGCCAAACACACCATCTGCACATTCATTGAATGGTAGCTCTTCCTGTTTCTGTATACCTGTTCACTCCTGCAGGGGGTACCAAGGCCACATGTGTCCCATCAATGGCACCTATGATGTTGGGGATATGTCCCAGGGCATAGAAGTGACCTTTCACTGTGGGCAAATCCTCCACCTGAGGGAAAACGATGTAGCTGCGCATGTGTTTCAGCAGGGCAGACAACACTCTGGACAACACGTTTGAGAACATAGGCTGGGACATCCCTGATGGAATGGCCACTGTTATGTGAAAAGACCTACTTGCCAGGAAATGGAGTACTGACAGGACCTGCACTAGAGGGGGGATTCCTGTGGGATGGCGGATAGCTGACATCAGGTCTGGCTCCAACTGGGCACACAGTTCCTGGATTGTGGCACGATCAAGTCTGTAAGTGATAATGATGTGTCTGTCTTCCATTGTCGACAGGTCCACCAGCGGTCTGTACACCGGAGGATGCCGCCATCTCCTCTCCTGCCCCAGCGGACGTGCCCTATGGACCAGAACAGAGAGCACAGAGTCAGCCAACACTGAGGTAGTAAAAAAACATTTTATTGCACACATTTGTCAATCCGCTATGTGTCTGTCACTGTGTGTTTGCAAGGCCTAGATATGTGTGATGCATTTAAAAATAATACCATGTGGGCACCTGAAATGGCGGCTGCCTGACCTGTAATGTGGGACAAGGGGATATGAGGTAACTGCACTGGCATTGTACACCGTCACGGTAGGCGGTCAAAGACCGCTGCGCAATCCTGCATTGGTTAACATTGGGCCCTATGGGTCCCAGGAGCCAATGACGATGTACGCCGCGGTGACGGTATGCACCGCTGCGGATGTGACCACCATTTTCTCTCTGTTCACTCACTTGATACCTGACCTTCGACAGGAGAGGACCTACACTGCAAGTGCTGCTGTGACCTGTGTCTGGAAGCGACGATGGCTCATGTGTCTGGGGAAAGGGCCCCTGCCTTCACTTCTGAGGAGTTGGAGAAGTTAGTGGATGGGGTCCTCCCCCAGTACACGCTACTGTACGGTCCTCCAGACAATTAGGTGAGTACACTCTGAGCATGCTGTATGGCCAATGCCTGTTTGGAGTGGTGTGGATGGAAGATACAGGGGGGCGGGGTGACTGAGGCCTGCATGAGTGGACAGTGAGTGTATGTGCGTCAGGGCAAGGGTGGGAACGTGGGCCAATGACTGTGATGGTCCGGACGGTTAAAGATCATCCTTTTCCCCTGTACTATGCCTCTAGGTCAGCGCCCACCAAAAGAAGGATATCTGGCGTGCCATCGCCAAGGACGTCCGGACCCTGGGGGTCCACCACAGACGGAGCACCCACTGCTGGAAAAGATGGGAGGACATTCGCCGCTGGAGCAAGAAGACGGCGAAGGCCTAGCTGGGGATGGCCTCCCAACGTGGGAGGGGTGCCCGTCGCACCATGACCCCACTGATGTTCCGGACCTGGCGGTGGTGTATCCGGAGTTGGATGGGCACTTGAGGGTATCACAGCAGCCACAAGGGGGTGAGTACCATCACATCCATCTGACTCTGCGCGCATTGGGTGGGGGCGGTGGGCAGTGGGTTCCCCAAGGCCAGGGCGAGCTTTGTAGGCAAAGTCGCTTTGTGAGGCAGGCTATGTGGCACCCCAACCCCACCAGTGGTAAGAGCCATCTACATCTAGTCAGGCTCCTGTGACTTCCATGTGTGCAGCAATCGGGCATAGGCCTTGTACCCCATGTCCCTGTGATTAATTAGGGAACTCTAAGTTCATGGCGTAGTTCAGAGGGCTGCTGTGTCTGTAGTGTCCGCCAACAGTAGCGGTATTGCATGCACTGAACATGTCTTTCTTCTTTCTCCCCCCCCCCTTTTTGTGGTCTCCCTGTTCTTGTGTGCATTAGCATCATCAGGCGGAGGAGCAGTGCCATCGGAGCAGGAGGGAGCTGCATCCCACATGGCCCTGGAGGGCAAGACAACGGAGTCTGAAGTCACAAGTGGGATGGAGGGCGAGGGGAGCTCCACGGCAGGGACAGGAGCAGAGACCAGCGTCACCGACTCCTCCTCTGATGGGAGCTCCCTTGCGGTGGAGGGCCCCTCTGTACCCACCGCATCAACAGGTACAGCCACCACCCCCCCTACCAGCACCAGCCTCCGAGCAGCAGCTCAGCGTGTGTCCCGTGGCTGCTCACCCAGGAGGGTGGGCATCTCCTTCACCCCAGGCACCTCAGGCACTGCCCCAGTCAGCCCTGCTGCCCTCAGTGAGGAGGCTGTTGACATCCTGAGATCCCTCACTGTTGGGCAGTCTATCATTCTGAATGCCATCCAGGGTGTAGAGTTGCAACAAACAAATGCATAACTGGAGGGCATTCATTCTGGCCAGGCAGCCCAACAGCGAGCATTTCAGGCTCTGGCCTCTGCACTGATGGCAGCCATTGTCCCTGTGTCCAGCCTCACCCCTTCCAACCTCCTCCACCCAGACACAATCCCCTGTACCTCAGCCTATCCTAAGCACACCATCAGACCAGCATGCACACACCTCAACACACAAGGGTGGCTCAGGCAGACATAAGCACCACACATCCCACAGTCACTTACACAAGCATCATACCCATGCACACATACCAACATCTACTGCATCCACTGTGTCCCCCCTCCTCCACGTCTCCCTCCTCCCTCCCTTTCTCGTCTCCAATCACACCTGCATGCACTACATCTTCAGCCACTACCTCCATCACCAGCACGCCCATCACCACACACCGCTCACGTGCACTCACCACCCCCACTACCATTCACACATCCCCTGTGTCCTCTACCAGTGTGTCTGTGAGCTCTTCTCCCAAAGTACACAAAGCAATCACACACCCACCCAATAGCCATCCACCTCACAACAGCCTCCAGCCCATGCACCTTCACCCAAAGTCAGCAAACGTACACCTCCTACATCCACTACCTCTTCCTCCACTCCCAAACCCCCTCCATCTACCCGTCCCAGTGTGTCTAAAAAGCTTTTCCTATCAAATGTTGACCTCTTCCCTACACCTCCCCCCCCCGTCCGTCCCCTAGGGCCCACCTTTCCAGGTCCCAATCCAGCACCTCAGCCACCACATCACCGGCCACAGTGGTGCCAGCAATAGAGGGATTTTGGAGTGTGCCAAGCAACAGGGATGCCAGTGTCCCAAGTAGCGAGTGCAAGGACATTCCCCCACCTCCAAAACAGAAAAAGTTGCCCACATCCCAGAGGGAGAAGCTGAAAACACCTGCTACCAAGGGCTCAGGCAAAACAAAAGTGGAAAGTGGGAAGACAGCTGCGCCACCATCCAAGGTGGGAAAGGGCTAAAAAATCAAAGGCAGGTCCATGTCGACACCAACCTGCACGGCGGACAAGACCACCACCGGCACCGCAGACACTGAGCCCTTCACCAGCACCACAGACATTGAGCCCTTCACCAGCACCGCAGTCAGTCAGCCCGTCACCAGCACCGCCGCTACTGCCACCGCCGCCAGCACCGCAGTCAGTGAGCCCGCCACCAGCACCGCCGCCACAAAGACCGCTGCCAGCACCGTTTCCACAGAGCCCGCCGCCAGCACCAATGCCACAGAGCCCGCCGCCTGCACCGATGCCACGGAGTGCGCCGCCTGCACCGATGCCACAGAGCCCGCCGCCAGCACCGATGCCACAGAGCCCGCCGCCAGCACCGATGCCACAGAGTCCGCCGCAAGCACCGCCACTACTGACACCGCCGCCAGCACCGCCGCTACTGACACCGCTGCCAGCACCGCCATCGGCACCTCAATATCCTGAGCCAGTGGCACCAGCGTAGACATGGCTGCCATCCCCAGTGGTCAGTTGTACGAGGCTGGTGGTCACTTCCAGGAGCCTGGCCAGCTTGCATGCTGCATCACCATCAGTGGAGTGTCACATCCACTACCTCAGTCCTTGGCAGGATGAAGCACTCTGGGCACCAAGCCCTCTCCGGAACCAGTGGAGATTCACATCCACTACCTCAGTCCTTGGCAGGATGAAGCACTCTGGGCACAAAGCCCCCTCCAGAACAACTGGAGATTCACATCCACTACCTCAGTCCTTGGCAGGGTGAAGCACTCTGGGCACAAAGCCCCCTCCAGAACCAGTGGAGAAAGGCATCCACTTGAGAGACTGTGGTTTTGCACTCCCCAGGATAAAGCAGTGGGCAACCCAACCACTGAAAAGACTTGAGAGACTGTGGCTTTGCACTCCCCAGGATAAAGCAGTGGGCAACCCAACCACTGAAAAGACTTGAGAGACTGTGGCTTTGCACTCCCCAGGATAAAGCAGTGGGCAAACCACCCACTGGAGAGACTTGAGAGACTGTGGCTTTGCACTCCCCAGGATAGAGCAGTGGGCAACCCACCCACTGGAGAGAATTGAGAGACTGTGGCTTTGAACTCCCCAGGATACATCAATGGGCATGGAGCCCCCTCGTGGAGCTGGCGTCGTGAACTCATCCGGCTGAGGTGCTCCCCCTTACCTTCCCGCTGAGGTGCCTGTTTCATTTCGATCTGATGGCCCAGCAGTGTTCTCTCCGTTTGCAGTCTGGTATCAAGTGTGGGCCTCGCTCATGCATTTTGGGCCCAGTGGTCCACGGACTTTGAATGGTGCACTATCCGGACTTGTATAGTTGGTGTACATAATTGTTTATACCGTATTTAAAGTTTTGACTAATGGATTTTTATTGATTACAATCGTTAAAATCATTTCCTTTTGTCATTGCGTTCTTCCGGAGGGTTTGGGGGGTGTAAATCTATTGTTGCTGCATGTATTGGTGTGTGTGTTGTAGTGAGTGAGGGTGGGGGTGTTGCATGTTGCGTGTGTGTGTCACTCTCTTTTCCCTCCCCCCTCCCCTGTGTTGTAGGTGCAGTACTTACCGTGGTCATCGCCGCCGTCGTTCGTGCTCCTGGTAGAGGAGCAGGAAAACTATTGAAGGGAGTATTTGGAGTTCTGGCTCCATGGCGTCCTGGTTCCTTGTGGGTTGCGTAGAGGTGAGTGTTTCCCCTTCCAAGTCCTGTTTCCGCCGTGTTTTTGTTCGTGTTGAATCTGCCCCGGAAAAGGTGGCGGATTGGCCTCTCATAATAGTGTGGGCGGTACATTGTCTTCCGCCTGTCTGTTGGCGGTGACCGCCATGCTGTTTGTTTCTACCGTTGTGGCGGTCGGAGTGTTAAAGTGGCTGTCTATGTTGGCGGTTTCCGCCATGGTCGTGATTCCATTTTGTTTTACCGCCGGCCAGTTGGCGGTATTACCGCCGCTTTAACACCGACCGCCACGGTTGTAATGAGCGCCTGTATCTTTGTTTTCAGTATTTTTCAACTTTAATGTTAATTTTAAAAGCCAATATTATTATAATCTATATTTGTGCAATAGATATGTTTTTAACCTTTTGAGAATGATATTTTGAAATTATTATTTGTGTTGTTTTAATTATAAATATAGGGTTGTCAATATTATGGTTGCATATGATGTGACTTCCGTTTTAATGCAGATCAATACTTTTTTTGTCGATATGCAGTATTGAAAGCCCCTTTGTGTGAAAATAAACAATGTAGCGTTGTCAGTGGATAGTTCCACTGTTCCACATTGCACTTTATTTTCTTTAATTATGCAAGTCTTGTTAGACATACTCAATAGATTTAGGGCCAGATGTATCAAAGCTTTTTGCATTCGCAAACGGTGCGAATGCCCGTTTGCGAATGCAAAAAGCCCTTTCAGAATGTATCAAAGGAATTCTGAATGCAATTTTAAGAAATCGCTAAAATAGCGATTCCTTAAAATTGCGACCCTGTTTAGAGAGTCGCAAATTGCGACTCTCTAAATAAGAAATCGCAAATAAGGAATCCTTATTTGCGATTTCTAAAGCACATGTATGAAGCAATTCCTTAATGCGAATTGGGCATTAAGGAAATGCTATTACCACCAAGTTGAACTTGGTGGTAACCATGTGCAAATTTTAAAAATGCATTTAAAATGCATTTTTTTAATTTACATGTAAAGCACACATGCCCTTTTGGCATGTGTGCACCTTACATGTTGTTAAAAAATGTTTTGGGGTGCAGCAGAGGGGGCCTTAGGCCCCCAGCACCCAGGACTTTGCATTTCCCAAAATTGCGAATTCCAGTTAGGGATTCGCAATTTGGGACATGCAAAATATGCGAATGGGGGCTGTATCGCAATTTGCGATTCGGTAATAGCATTTGCAATTTTTAAGAAATCGCTATTACCGAATCGCAAATATGATACATTGCATTTTGCGAATCAGAAATAGCGATTTCTTAAAAATCGCTATTTCCTAATCTCAAAAGTCTTTTTTCATACATCTGGCCCATGATGTACTACAAAAGCACATTTTAGAATGCCTGTTTTTAGTTTCCTTTGCGTTTAAAATTTGTTTCATAATAATACACATTGTTGCAAAATGCCCATTTTAAATACTACCACATTAGCCCCAACTAAAACATTTTTCAAAACAATGACAGACATATCTGTAGTCTCAGGCAAACAATACTACTAAACGGATAACTCTCAAATGCTCTAAATCTTTCTTAAGAGTACCGAAAGAAATGAATAAAAGTAATAAACAAATCACTAAAAACAATTTGGATGAGAAAATGCACATACTCGTCAAAGAATGAAAGCCCCCAAAAACTGAGGCTACTGTATGCATCCAACAGAGGGACAGAGGGAAAAAATATATGTATATAAAACAATGTTCTTTCACGCTAGAGTGCTGCCTAAATTATGCAAAAAAAAGGACAGGGAACTCTGGGTATTTTATTTCCCAAGATGTAGGTGGAGAGCAGCTCCTTTATGTGGAATACTCTACACAACCACCAACACCCCATGGCCCTCATTCTAACCCCGGCGGTCTCAGACCGCCGGGGCCAGGGTCGGCGGGAGCACCGCCGACAGACCGGCGGTGCCCCGCAGGGCATTCTGACCGCGGCGGTTTGGACGCGGTCAGAAAGGGTAAACCGGCGGTCTCCCGCCGGTTTACCGCTGCCCTTAGAATCCCCCATGGCGGCGCAGCTTGCTGCGCCGCCATGGGGGATTCTGACACCCCCTACCGCCATCCTGTTCCTGGCGGTTCGCCCGCCAGGAACAGGATGGCGGTAGGGGGTGCCGCGGGGCCCCTGGGGGCCCCTGCCGTGCCCATGCCAATGGCATGGGCACGGCAGGGGCCCCCGTCAGAGGGCCCCACAAAGTATTTCAGTGTCTGCCTAGCAGACACTGAAATACGCGACGGGTGCAACTGCACCCGTCGCACCTTCCCACTCCGCCGGCTCAATTCTGAGCCGGCATCTTAGTGGGAAGGTTGATTTGCCCTGGGCTGGCGGGCGGCCTTTTGGCGGCCGCCCGCCAGCCCAGGGCAAATCCCAAAATACCCTCAGCGGTCTTTCGACCGCGGAGCGGTATTTTGGTGGGGGAACTTCGGCGGGCGGCCTCCGCCGCCCGCCGAAGTTAGAATCACCCCCCATATCTGCTCACCTCAAATGTCTGTTTTTCTAGCAGACTATTTAAGTATAAAATTAGCATACCATCCACGTCGAGCTGGAAAGTGACAAAGCCCTTTGCTATTCCAGGCACATCATTAATAAATATACATTCACTGAAAAAACAAAAACAAAGATTGAAGTCACATTATAAGTAGATAAAAATGTCAGTAAATATGTTACATTTTAAATTCAAAAACTGAAATTCACCAGTTGCAGTTAACTGAAGTAACTATAACTTGTGGCCCCACCATGTACATTGTTGTCACTTACGATGTCATTTCATATGTTGCATTGTTGTTATCAGTTATGTCATAGAAGATGCCATGAGTTATGTGATATTTGAGGTAATAAGTGTGTGTATAGTAGTTCACCAGCAAACCAATTCTGGTGTTCTTGGTAAGTCAGGTGAATTTCCAGGTACTAGTTTGCCCTATATTGTGCAGGCAGTGCTGCTGGTTTATAAGCATGAAACTGCCCAGAGGCAGCATCTACCAGAGGGTTTTGGGAGATGGATTGCCAAGTGCTGAGCTCTTGCACCAAGAACACATTTGCCAGGACTGACAGCCTTGTCCATTAATATTATTTGTAGTGGTGTTCATTTCAAGGCCTAGCAAAAGGTCCGGTTCTATGTCCAGAGCCGAATAACTACTGCTTTTTGACCACTGAATGAGCCCAGTGAATTCTGAGGTGTGAGAACATTAAACACCTTTAGTGGTGTGACTGAAGATGTCAGTGGTGATGAGAAATCACCAGTAATGTAATTTGTAAAGTCAATTTTGTGAGATTATGAGCAATATATTCGGGGCAATTTTATTTTTTGGTTCAGGGGACTTCTGTGTGGGTCCATGTATGTGTTTTTATGTTTTATTTATTTTCTAAATAATTTTACAAATACACCATACTCAAAAGGGACAATATTGTATGTATTTTCTATTTATATAAAGCCAACTAAAACAAATGAGTTACTAACATAGTACGTTTGACTAAAAACTCCCTATAGGAAATTTAAAAGGAAAAACAAAGAAAAGAATGGTGATCCTACACTAAGGCTTTACCATGTGCTAAAATAATACTTTACAATTTCCAGAAGCTTCACTGTATAGAAAGGATAGAAAGGGTCATCTAGGAAAGTTGATTTAATAGACTTTAAGAGAAAGGATCAATAACGACAGACTTAAAAGATTTACATTCAATCCTTGTTTAATGGGTAGGAGCATTCAGAGAAATGTCCATGACATATAATTAGGAGTAAAAGTAAGTAACTTCTTTGTTTATTATCGTGGATTTTTCTACGGTCTGTATAGGCTGTAGAATAGTGGAGTGAGTTCATCCCTGCAACATGGATGCACAAGACCAGGATCACATAGAAGCATACTACAGAATACTACACTAACTAATTACGTAGTGAGGCCTGACCCACTCAGGTGTCTGTACAACAATGCAATATTCCCTGGCTAAGTTATGAACTAATATGCAGGTAGTGAGAATCAGATGCTTCTCATATAAATATCTGTGCCCTCCTTTCACCTGGTAGAGTGTGACTTAAGACTAACTAGTAATTGTATCTTGGCCTTCAGGAGCCGCTAATAATTGAGGGAACTCTTCACTTAGCTATAGATAATTTAGATCAGTGGTTCTTAAACTTTTGAAATTCTGTGGACCCCACTTAATCATTACTGGCATCCAGGGACCACCCCATTGAATCATAATTGGAATCCAAGGACTGCCATTAAGTCACTGAGGGACCATAGCTTAAGCAATTTTAATGATTTGAACCCCAGAACAATGCACAAAAATAGATACCCTGTTTTACGCGACCACATCAAGGACGTTGTTGAACTCTATTTCCCTGGAAATAACAAAGGGGAGGTGTCTCTGGCTACCCTTTGGGATGTTCCGGGGTGAGTAGATCTCCCACACAGCAGCCTTCAAAAGGGCAAATAAGTTCTGCCAGCAAGAACTAGAAAATCAGATACAGTAGGCAGAATTGCGCCACAGTGAGGGGGCTCTCACAGGACACTGCGGGATCTACGACACCTTAGGGGTGAACTCGAACACCTTTTAATGAAGTCAGTGTCCAAGAAGCTGCTATTTATCAATCAAAGTTACTATGAAAAGGCAGACAAGGGAGATAGACTCTTAGCACACAAACTGAGTATCCATTCAGCTTGCAACAACATTCGAGAATTGGAGGATGATGAAGGCTGCATCTGTTGCAAGATGGATGAACTCCTTGAGGTCTTCTGAGGCTACTACTTAGCCCTTTACCAGGCTCAGCTGCTTAATGTCTAGCATCAAACCAATTATGTGAACTCCTATACCCCTCAGGAGATTTGTCTTCTTGAAGATGACATCTCCCTGGACGAACTCCGACCTGCAAATGGTAACCTCCATCCTTGTAAGGCAGCCGGCTCCAATGGCTATACTGCTACTTGTTATAAAGCCTATGCCTCCTTGTTAGTGGAACCTCTGGAGAAAGTGTTTAATTTCTATTTGACCTCCAAAGTGGTCACGGATACGATGTTAGAGTCCCATGTTACTCTCCTTCTTAAGCTAGGAAAACCAGCTGTGCAATGCTCCTCGTATAGACCCATAGCTCTCCTCTACTGTGATGTGAAACTGCTCACTTACATCTTAGTGGGTCGCTTATATCACATCTGGACTTCCATAATTTCATCAATTCAATTAGGTGTCATTCGCAACCGACAGGTGAACGATAACACACGTCTGGCAGTGGCCCTTATGGAAGTGTCTAAAAGACAGAAGCAACCCATGGTCGTTTTTTACCTTGATGCTGAGAAGGTGCTTGATAGAGTAGATTGGAATTATCTCTCAAAGGTCCTTGACAAGATCCAAATGGGGCCTAAGATGAAAACCTTTATTCTTGCCAACTTTCGGAACCCTACTGCCAAACTTAAAGTTAACAGTTCCTTCTTGTCAATGATCTGGCTCTCACGGGGAATATGTAGTGCTAGATGATGGTGTGGAGCACAAGCTGACCCTCTTTGCTGATGCCATCCTTTGTTTTATAACAGACCCTGACACCACAATTCCGGCACTGCTGGCAGAGCTTGGCACCTTCTCCCAAGTTTCAGGTTTTAAAATCAACTTCTCCAAGTCAAGGGGCATGGGAATGGCAGACCCCCAAAATAATATAGAGGTACCTATTCCGAGAAACAGCTTTCAGTGGGGGACATCGTCCATAACCTATTTGGGAAACCACCTGTCTCCGCACACAAAGGATTTGTTTATGTATAATGTGCCCCCGCTCCTCACTTTCCTTTTCAAAGATCTCTATCGCAGGGGTAAACTTGAGATTTCATGCTGGTAAGACTTAGTAGCCTAAAAATGAACTTCATGCCCTGACTATTATATGTCCCCCAAACTCTCCCACTTGCCTTTCCACCTCCTCTCTGCATGCAACCTTGTGTGCGGGGCAAGTCCCCGAGGGTGGCACTAGCAACCCTAAAGAAACAAGCCACTGAGGATGACCTGGGCTTCCCTGACATCACAACTTATATCCTAGCCACACTACTCCGTCCTTCCTTTGACTAGAACTACAATCCCAATAAGAAGCCGTGGGACCAAGTGGAACAAGCTTTTAGCTCCTCCTGTCTTTAAGGTTTGCTGGGTCTCCCGGCGTCATTTGAGTAGGGATCCCCTTCACTGTTCCCCTTGACATCACTACTCCTGACCTACTGGAAGGAGATACAACAATGTAGGGAATTCCATACTTATCCCTTTCGACTAACTCCCTTGTCACATAATCCCGACTTTCCTCAAGGCAGGACCAATCCAAATTTCTACTGCTGGTTTTAAGGGTGTTTCCCTATTTTAGGTGACTTCTACGATGAGGGAGACCTACGATCTGCAGAAGACCTGGTCACTAAATTTGGCTTAACTCAACGCAACTTCTACAGGCTGACGCAAGCACTTCATTGGGCGAGTGGGCCTTGGGCACAACTGGCTCTCCAACATGACGACGCACCCATTGAATCCCTCTATTTCAATAATGTTCACTGTAAAGGCATCCCATGGTTAGAACAGAACCTACTGCATCTAACACCTGAAAAAAACATGCCTACGTTCTGCAATTGGAAAAAGAACTGGCTCTTGAAATATCAGATGACACCTGGGAGCCATATGGCAGAGGGCTAACAATATCGCTATAAAGAGAACACTTATAAACTATTGACCTCGCCGGTACCTCATACCAGTTAGACTTGCCAAGATGTTTGGGAGCTCAGATTTGTGCTGGAAGGCGTGCGGGAAGCGGGCACATTTTTACACACTTGGGGCCAGATGTAGGTAGGAAAAAGTTTGCGAATCGGAAATAGCGACTCCATGCGAATCGCTATTTCCGACTCGCAAAATAAAATGCAAGAAATATTTGCGATACCAATTTGCGAGTCGCAGAGGTGTCGCACCGCAATTTGCGACCTTCACTTTTAGCGAGGTCGCAATTTGTGCCCTCGCTAAAAGCAATATCACAATTTGCGAGAAGGGTGTCCCAAATTGCGACTGACTTGCAAATTGCCTGCAGGTGCACCACAACAGTTTGGAAACCCACTTCCTGGCTCTTGGTGATGACATCAGAACCAGGAAGTCATCAAATACACCTGGGAGGAGGGAGGACCACACCCATTTCAAACTGCTGTGCCACACCCAGGGGAGAGGAGCTGCAGCAACAATGGAGGAGACAGGCAGTGCTGGCAGGAGGAGGAAAGTGAAAGTTTCCGACAAAGAGTTGGAGGTGCCGACTGAAGAATGCTGCCTGCATCACGATGAACTTTTTGGGAAGGCAGCAATGAGTGTCCCAGACACTCAAAAGAAAAGGATATGGCAGCAGATACAGACTAGCTCCATTCCAGTCTAGCAACCTCTAGAATAGTGCATTATGGGCAATGTAGTACAGTAGCCAGAATATAGGCAAATGTTCATTATGAGTCATAAAACAGATGTGAGAGAATGACAGTGTATCCCCTATGTCCCACAGGTCTCCCACAAGACACCCCCAGCAGTGACATAAGGCAGGGAGGAGAACATGGGCCAGAGAACCTGCAGGAGGCTGCTGGTGAAATTGCAGGGCCCAGCAGGACACCACCAGGGTCCATAGAAGAACAACCGCAGGACATGGGGGCAGCAGAAACAACACCAGGGCCCACCCCCACAGAGAGGCGCACAGAGCCAGCAGCTGGACGAATGCGCAGACGCCAGCGCAGAGTTCAGTCGGTGCCCCAGGATGAGGTAGGGGAAGCAGTCTTCACAGGCTTGGAGGCATCGCTCATCCATGGTCAGCGCCTGCAAAACAGACAATTAAGGACCATCACCAGAACCCTAAATAGAATGCAGAGCAGCATGACACATGGGCTGGCGAATGTGAACAGTCAGTTCAACCGAATGAATAAACATCTGGGGGATTTAACACAGGCCATCCAACATCTGGTGACTGAACTAGTGGCAGACCGAGGACATGCAAGACGCAGGGAGCGCCACACTGCGGCACGTTTTGACCGCCTGGCTGCATCTATTGGGCGTCTTGCCACAAATACTACAGGCCTCTCAAGACGTACAGTCAGCCTCCAGGTGGAACTTGGGCACTTCGCAGGCGATGTGGCACAAGGACTTGGCCATATCAGCCATGCGGTGGACCTTATGGAGAGTAGGCAGGCTGCAAGGGGCACAGGGGAGACCCCTCAGGACAGCGAGGAGGGGTCAACCATCAGCAGTGTGTCTGCCAGCGAGTCCCGTGTGCTACGGAGTAGTAGTGCACAGCAGGGGACCCACCAGGGATGAGCCATGGTGGCCGCTCTAGGAGGAGGGTGTGAGCCACCAGACTGTACTGTCCATGAGGCACATGAATTATAATGTGTCTTCATTGCAATTGGACAATTACAGACTGTGACATACAGCACTATTCTTTTTCCACATAGTTTAGTAATAAAAAGGTTTTGTTTGTTTCACTACACAACTGGGCTATGTGTGTCTGACATTAGTGAGTGTGGTGACAGTTGCCACGTACCTGCCAAAGTATTGGGTTGCAATGTGGTTCCGTCTCTGTCTGCCTTCATTTGCGATGCTTCTATCCCCAGGCTGTCGGTGTGGTAGCTCTTGCTCCTCATCCTCTGCGTCTGTGTCTTCAGGGGTGAGATGTAGCCCACGTCTGGTGGCAATGTTGTGTAGGATTGCACAGGCGACGACAATCTTGCATGCTGTTTCTGGGGCATACTGGAGTGCGCCTCCACTTTTGTGGAGGCATCTGAATCTTGCCTTTAACAAGCCAAAGGTCCTCTCAATGACAGTTCTGGTCTGCCGATGTGCACTGTTATATCGCCTCTCGTTCTCATTGACAGGTGTTAGGTACGGGGTAAGTATCCATGGTCTTAGGGCATATGCACTGTCACCTGTTTGACAAAAATAAGCAATTTTAGCAGGGCATGAATGGTTTCCACAGTGACCTGTATGTAAGGTTTCAGGGTGTAGTCAGCAATACCTAATAGATATCCGTCTCCAAACTTCCCACGTTCTAGGCGTTGGCGTATCCCACTGTGCCTGAATATGTATGAGTCATGTGTAATCCCTGGAAATTTAGCTACAATGTCAGTAATGACATTATGTGCATCACATACCACCTGGATGTTTAGTGAGTGGGTACATTTCCTATTGCGGAACACATATTCCAGATTTGCAGGAGGGCAGATTAGTATATGTGTCCCGTCCACACACTCTATAACATGGGGGAAGTTGGCAATTCTGGAGAATTTCAACTTGGTGCTGTTAATTTCTGCCTCATTCCTGGGTAGGTATCTATATCTGGACATGTGTGTGAGTATGGTATCTAGGAATGATCTGAAGAATCGTGAGAGTGAATTTTGGGATACCCCACCTGCCACAGCAATCACCCCCTGATAGCTACCCGAGGCCAAGAAGTGCAGTGAGCATAGCACTTGCACATGTGTAGGGATGGCGCTGCCGCGCCTTGTCTGTTGTTCAAGCTGAGGATTTAGTAGCTCAATTAATTCTAAGATTGCTGCACTGCTCAGTCTATATTTGTCACATATCTCCTCCTCAGTTTGTTGAAATAGTGTCTGCCTGGTTCGGTATATCATCTCCTGTCTCTGCCTCCTCCTTCTCTGCTGGGCGGCCTGGACTCTCCTCCTCCATGCTATCACGTACAGTCAGCCATTTTGAGTCACCCAGGTGCCTTCTGGGTCTCCTTTTATACTTTGGTTCTGGTTACCACCTGCTCTGAATCAGTGGTAATCTGGGTGTGCAAAATGGGCTTTTTGCGACTAGTCGCAATTTGCGACTGGCTTTTTGCATATGGTTTGCGACTCGCAATTTGCGACTTCCTATTTGCGGGTCGCAAATTTTGTGAGTCGGTAATGGCTCGCATCGCTATTTGCATTTCGGAAATGGGATTTTTACATCCCATTTCGGATTTTGCGAGGTTGCAAATAGCGATTCGGGCCATTTGCGACTCGCAAATGTTTGCTACATCTGGCCCTTGGTGGTCCTACCCACTCATTCAGGCTTTCTGGATGGAGATTCAGCGCACAATCCAGACCATCAAAAAATGTCTAACTCCCACTTGATCTGTTAACCATCCTCCTCGACGACCCAGGGACCGATGGAATCCTTCTCATGATGGCCCCTCAGGAATGCTTGCTTTCCCACTTGTTACTAGCGGCACGACTGAGTGTGGCTCAAATGTGGAAGCATCCAGTTTCTCCTTCTCTGAACAGATGGTGGGGAAAGGTTTGGTCCAAAATTGACTGCCATCATCCGTGACTCAGTGGCCAAATTTGAAGCCACCTGGAACTCCTTTGTTATCTATATAAAGAATCTGCAGTGCGCAAGAAGGCTCCATATGACAGTGTCTAAAACATTACATGCATTCGACCTTCACATGATGTCCTCTTCTGATCTTGAGGAGGGATCTGATGACCTATGACATGCACCACGACATATGCTTTACTTGCCGTAGCATTTGCTGTACTCCTTTCCTTCTTTCTTACATTTTCCTTTCCATAGATTGAGAGGCTCCTTTGCATGCACTGTCTCATTTGAGCAGGGTACTATTTCCTTTATTCATCTCATTGTGATTCAGAGTATGTGGACTATATACCATATTCCTGTGAAGAATGTATACTGCTTCCAATGGAACCGCATTGTGTCTTGTTCATTTGTCCTTTTTTCTTTTTGAAAATGCAAAAATATAATTGTTAAAAAAAGAACAATGCACAAAAATACAGAAGCAAGCATTCATCAAACAAATACACAAATTATAAAATAATTTAGTGAATTCACAAAAATATTAATAAACCCAACTCATTTTAATAGGAAGGTTGGGGCTTTTCTAAATTCAACTAAGTCCACCCATTGCCCACAATATATTCTGTTTTATAGGTTTGCACTGCTCCCCCAAATCAGTTTGAGGATACTAACTTAATTTTTTAACCTCCAATTTCAAATTCCTTGATATTTACAGAACATTTTAAAATTTTCAATTGTACATTTTGCACTTTATAAATATATACACTTTATAAATCTGTTAATATTATTTAATATACCAAGCAGTCGCTGACCCCCTGAGCAGGTGTCACCGTTGATTTTGCTTAGGAAATACATTATAGTAAATAGGTATTAAACTCAACCATACACAGGGTCCTCACTATACTCTGCTGGGGTGGCTTTCAAAAGCATGTGCTTGAAACCACAATATTTGAATGAATCACAGCAAAAAGTAAAAACGATTATTAAGAAGGACTAATGTGCTATGACTTAATGATCAGCCAAAAGTACTTATTAAAAGAAAATGAAGGCGAGATTCAGCCATGTCGATATGATAAGGTAGCGCTCACTTCTGGATATGTTCATGTGTCAGTCTACTTCTCAGACTTCAGAAGCTGAACTTTTTCCACCCGAAATACCCTGTAAAAGGGGGCTTTGGAGTGATGAGTGAGTGACCACAAATTGATAGATGTCAGTTCAATAGTTCTCAAGACAATTGGACTCCTTGTTTTTGTGGGATGGTGAGGTTTTTGCCTTCAACAGTGACCTCATTACCTCTAAAGACTGAGCTAAGTGGTTAAGTGACAAATACCCTGTTTGCTGGAATCCTCACTTAAGAACCTGGAGCTCGAATGCAGCAAATGATTTAGTGGGAGATCAAAGGCAGCAACCAGACCATATAATGTCTCATTATCAATGGAGAAGCCAGTATCTTATGGACAGAACCGTAGGCAAACATTTCCTCCTCCTAACAGCACTGACATCATCTGTATCCAGGATTGTCAGACTCTGGGTATTTACCAGTTGGGAAGGCTTACGTACTGGAACTGGATCAAGTAGATCAAAAGCTGATACGCTACTGCTGGGGCATCCTATTTGCCAGTGCTGAAAACATCTGGAAATATATCAAAGATAAATAGCTCTACCCATAACTTACCTCAGTAGGAATCTGACTCTTTTGATCAACCTCCTTCTTGGTCCGATATTGGCAGGGGGTGTACATGAATTTAAGGTGCCCTAAGTCAAGCAACATTTTGCCATTTTCACTACCCCTACCACCACCGCACCACCACAAGACAGTGGTCCACAACCCTCTAGATGGTGACATCCAGTGTGGCTGCCTAGTATTGCTTTGATGTAGTACTAGACCTTTATGCTGGTCCAAGTGTTTGGTGTAATCTGACATGTTCCTTATTAAGCTGATCTTTCCAGGCAATGAGTCAGCAAAAGGAGACCTCTGCAATAAGGCAGACTGCATGCAGCCATTGACTTGTATTTACCTCTTTCAATGAGGTACAGCAGAAGTGCCAAGAACATCATCTTCACCCTCCAGGAAATGGTAGAGGAGCGAGAAGTAAACAGGGTCAACTAAACCCTAGCTGTGTCACTTTTCAATTTTCAGTTGCACCATGACACTCACCCACCACCCTTATTACAGCTCTCTCGCTGCTTTGGGCATGCTTCTGGGTTGCCTGAGAGGCTGATTGCAAACAATCACGGCTGGACTGCAAGCTGTTAAGATGGTAAGGTTAGCTGTACTTCTCATACATAACCACAGCAAGTCTCACTCTTGATAGGAGAAATGACTGCGTGTATCCAAAAAGTAATGTCACAAGAGTATAATACAGCATTGGCTTGATAGGTTGGTGTGATGACCATTCTGTGATAGCTACACAAGTTAATAAAACATGCCAAAATGAGGTACAACATATATAAAAACGCCACGATAAAACAAAATTAAAGTATCCCCATGGAGAACATAGGCGTTAATTGAATTAAATCCACACTCCCATTGCTTAGGAAAATCAATAATGACAAGAAGAAGACAGAGTCATAAGTGCTGAAGCAATGTATGGCTCTCAGAATCCCTGTTCTCGTAACCTGACCCCTATGCAGACGAAGTCAAAACCAAGATGAAGGCTTTGCCTAAGATGCCAACTGAGGGCCATGGTTAGACAGCCTTGTCTGTTGGTTTGGGTTGTTGGTGCAGGCAGGGCTGAGGTGTAGTTCTGACTCCAGTGGCCTCACGTGGAAGAACAGATGTGGTGCCAGACCAGTCATAGCTGTGGCGCTCAGTTCTATATGCCTTCTAGCTAAAAAAGGCTGGTCTTATTCAGACACCACGGCCCATATTTATACTTTTTTAGCGCCGCATTTGCGTCATTTTTTTATGCAAAAGTGGCGCAAACTTATAAAATACAATTATATTTTGACAGTATGCGCCACTTTTGCATCAGAAAATGACATAAAAGCGGTGCTAAAAAAGTATAAATATGGGCCCAAGTCCTTGACAGGGCACTGTTTTTTTCCCTCTATAAGTCCTCCAGTATGTGTAATTGTGCCAGATGACAAAGGTCTTCTATGGCAGTAGACTGTGGTAGTGCTTCACTTGAAACAGACAGAAGCCGTGTGTGGAAGCTGCTTTCCCTGTGTACTACTGCAGTCTGTCACCTGTCCATTGCTGCAGTGTGATTCAAGAAGTCAGGAGTGATTCGTTGGGTTGCCATGGACAATGTTAAACTGAGCGCAGAATTGGCTATGAGAAAGGTACATATTTAGGTTTTCCTGCACAGTGCTTGCGCTGTGCTTGCAAAATCTCTTGTAAATAAAAAAAAACTTAAAACAGGCTTAGAGTCCGCCTCTTACTTACTGTTACTTACCATTTCTTTGGCTTCACCATCATTCTCATTTACATGCTTCTCATTGGTCAGCCACTCCTTTTGCACCCTGCTTCCATTTACGCTTTGTGTCATCCATGGACCAAGTACAGTTTCCTGTCTGCTGCCAGTGTCATTCCACTGGCCGGAGGCTTGCAAGGGTACTCTTTATTAATGTTAATCTAGCACTCCATAGGAGTGCACATGTGTTTGCAGCCCTCTACTTCTCCCCGTCCCACCAGTCTTTATTGTTTGCTTCTGTCCCTAACACCTGGTTGTCATTCAGAAACATGCATTAAGAGAAAAAAGAACATCGCCACTACTTACTGCGCCCACAGTAACTGCTGCACGTTCGCTGCAGGATTGGCTTCAGCACTGGCATCTGATTGATGTTGGCAAAGTGCTGCAGTAAAGTTTATTTGTTCTTTTCCACCCCGCACTGGTTACGTGCAGCCTGACAGAATTCTTTGTACAGTTAACCTGATCTCAGTGGTGCTACAAACCTGCTATTTAGGCCGCACACACTCTGATCACAATCCGCAATTTTTACAATTGGGGTGGTACAACTTAATTCCTGTTGTTCTTACTTGGCGGTTACAATCTGAGGCATTGGAGGATGTGCCTTTACGGACATCTCTGGGTGCTGTCATAACTGAATATTTTGACTGTAATGATGGCACTGCATCCTCCAGACTCTTTGAATGTGATGCGTTAAAGGTTGCAATGAGAAGACACTGTTTGGGCACACAGTGGAATATGCATGAATCTATTGAATGCAATTTAATCCAAGTAAAGAACCCTCTTGCAGTACGAGAATTGCGCTATCCAAGATTCTGTAGAGCGACGTTGACTTGCAGACAGGCGCAGGGAGCATGTTTCCCTGTTAGAGAGACTGTGCTGCCTTAATTATACAGCTCACTCGACTTGCACGCATGCCACAGCTGATAGATTGGGCAGGTTTACGCCTAGTTGATACAACAAGAGTAGGAGTGCACTCCTATCCTGGATTTATGCTCGACGGCAGGACACACGCTCCACACTCAAAATGAGATACATGATGGACTCAAGAAATATTATACAACCTTGTATCATTCGATTGCAGCGGCAGGCCCTGCGGAGTTTGAGGCACTCCTTTCTTCGCTTTCCCTGCCCTGCCTATTGACAGAGCAGTGAGCGGAGTTGGACGAGCCTCTAATGCTGCTTGAAATACAAGACAGTAGATGTGCTATGGCCACGGGTGAAACCCCAGGTCCTGATGGCCTCCTGGCTGAATTTTAAAAAGCATACTCTTCCATGCTTTCTTCTCGCCTGCTGTGGCTGTACGAGGAGGCTTTATCGACTGCCTCCCTAACTGCTTCATAGCGAGAGACTCTACTGATCTCTCTTCCTAAACCTGGTAGAGTTGGGTTCTTATAGGCATTGGCAATGCTCAACACAGATTATAAGATCCTGGCCAAAACCCTGTTGACTCGATTGGCACCTCTGGTGCCCCAGCTGATCCACTCGGACCAAAATGGGTTAGTGCCAGAGCATAGCACTTCATTGTATATTAGATGTTTTTTCCATGTCATGAAGTACTCTACACAAAACTGTCTGTCTCGTGCTGGACCTAGAAAGGCCCTTTGATTCACTGGAATGGCATTTCTTGTTCGCTGTGCTGTGCTGTTTTGGCCTTGGCTCCCGCTTCTTAAGGGTGGTGCAATTGCTATATACCTAGCCTCAGATCCAAGTTAAAACTGGCTTGATTATTTCTGAGCCAATCTTGGTAGGCAGAGGGACCCGCCAGGGCAGCCCCCTCTCTCCATTGCTATTTTTGCTGGCAGTTGAGCCCTTGGCATTGGAGTTCCGTTGACTGGGGGAGGCCTGGAGCATCCCGCTGGGTGATGGACTGCATAATGTGTCCTTTTATGCAGGTGATCTCCTTCTGTATTTCAGAGATATTTTCAACGTTCCAGACGAAGTTGCTGACATACTAGAGCGATTTGTCACTCTGTCTGGATTACACATGAACTGGGCAAAATCGTGCTTATTCCCCTTTGCACCAGGCATATTGGACCCGGGTCTTACATTCTCTTGTGTATTCATTCTTTGGCAACCCAGGACATGTCGATACTTCGATATCAACATATACCATTCTATGGAGGATTTGCATGATGGGAATCTTAAACGTGCGGTTACATCCATCTGCGCCCAGATGGGCTTTTGGCAAACACTACCACTATTGGTGATGGGGAGAGCGGCTCTTCTGAAAATGGTGGTCCTCCCATGGATGTTATACTAGTTGTCCAATTTGCCTCTGTACATCCCAACCAAATTATTTAGAGAACTGTAACCTAGCATCTGGGAATTAATTTAGAACAAGGGCAGCTGGATAGTGGCGCAGGCGAAACTGCATTCACTGCTAGGCCAGGGTGGCCTGGCAGTGCTGAATTTGGAGCAGTATTATTTAGCCTCCCAGCTGCAGTGGGTGGCAAGGTGGCTCTCCAGATTACAGTTGTCAGATATGGCCAAAGCCCTGCGGCCCTGGAGGATGCCTGATGTATCCCATCTGTTTCACTCAATCACACATGTGGGGACAACGGCTGTTACCATAGGAGTCTTTACCTCACACGTATGGTGATTCCTTATGCACCAGCATTGGCTCTATTGGGCATGCCTAGAAACGCTCAGCTCACATCCATGGCAGAGCTGGACAGCTGATACGCTGTCAGAATACACAAGCAGGGAGATCTATACAATGAAGGTATGTTAACCCTATTTGCCGCATTAGCAGAGGACACTGGCTTGCTGCTGAGACAGTTTCTACTGTACAACTTTATCCCAGTGCTGGGGAGCCGTCTCAGTTGAACCACCTACCCACGTGGTGGTGCAATATCTGCAGGTCATGGGACCAGGTAGAACCTTGGTGCGTTGGCTTGCCAGCTCGCTACGAACTCATACCGCCCCCATGTAATAATCCACTCTGTGGGGCAGTTGAGAAGGTGATTTGGCTAGACCCTGCACAGACAAATAATGGGATGCAGTCTTGAAGGGTCCTGCTAACATACCGCACAAAGTTCGATTTTGGCTCATCTAATTCTATATATTACACAGAGCCTATCTTACCCCAGCTAAAATTAATCTGTACTTTCATTGCACTGATGCAGCTTGCCCTTAATGTGTGCTGGTGGCGGCAGATCTGTTTCACATGTTATGGCCTTGCCCTTGCTTGCATTCCTACTGGTGTGATATACCGGAGCAGCTGTCTGTTTGCATGGCACGCCCACTGTTGCACATATGGGAAGCATGTATTCTGAGCGATTTACCTCGAGCTAAAAAGCAAAAAGTGACAACAAGGTTCCTGGACTTAGGCCTCTTGATGGCCAAATGCCTTATTACCCGACAATGGGAATCCCCGAAGCCCCTCTCACTTGGAGCATGGATGAGGTCATATTTGGTGTGGGCGGAGGGAGTAGGGGTGGCATTGCGGACAGAGGATAACCTGGGTCTGCGCAAATACCCGCTGGCTTCTGGCTGTCTGAACTCCAAGAGCGGAACACAGGGTTAATGCAGACACCCCCAGCCCATGAATCACGCTGGAGTGTTGTAGTGGTTTGGTTGTGTGCCCGCACTATGTCAGTGCCCTTGCCATCTGGCCTACCTATTTAACATGGTTTAGGCAAAGCGTACGTGGTCTGGCCGCAACGTGTGGTCTGGTTAGATGGAGCTGGCAGGTGCATGGGGGAGTGAGGTGGACATTTGGGAAGTACGGAAGCGGGTTCCAGTTGCGGTTCTGTTGTTCATTGTATTATTACATGCCATGATAATGCTGAATCTTTACTTCCTTGTTGTGCAAGATAGAGACAACTGCTCATTAAAGGATTGTTTTGGTGTGTTGTCTGTTCTACACCACTGTGTACCCTGAGAACTGGAGGCACAGGTACTCTCAAGAGACAGAAGCCAGGCAGTAAATCAGCTTTCTGCACTGTGACGCACAACACAGAGCTTACCTTGCTAAAGCCCTTCATTGCCATTGTAGTCTATGGTGGTATCTTCTGTAAGCCAGTGACGCTGTCAGCATCACAGTTTCAGGCATCGGAGTCTGCGTCCCTGCTTGAGGCCAGATGTCCGTCATTCACAGGCATAGGTCCCACCCTTTCCCATTCGTCACAAGTTAAGAGTGGATTCAAGCATGTGTGCTTTGGTGCCTTGTCCTTGGTAAAGATAAGTGTTATAACCCTAACCTTGTGTTATGTATGTTGTGCTGAGATCCCTGATCACACTGCCTCCACTGTGACACCCAAGCCCCTGGCTGCAGGTTGCTGGCCTTTTTAGAAGTGGAACCGCTGTACTTGTTCCCAGCGAAACTGATCCAAAAGACAAGTCAGTTGTTGTTACCTTGTGAAGTTGATGCAAATATCTGAGTCAAGTGTAAAGGGAGAAATGTGTGCTTATATATAGTTATCTGCTGTATGGTGTTAAAACTGACCCTATCTTCATGCACTTAACATTAATGCCAAAAACATGGATTGATTTACGAACAATGAACATTAAAAACATGAAGGTAATGCATGTCAGTGATTTAGGGCCAGATGTAGCAAACTTTTGCGAGTCGCAAATGGCCCGAATCGCAATTTGCGACCCCGCAAAATCGGAAATGGGATGCAAAAATCCCATTTCCGAATCGCAAAATGCGACGCGAGCCATTACCGACTCGCAAAAAAAGCGACCCCATTTTGCGACCCGCAAATAGGAAGTCGCTATTTGCGAGTCGCAAACCATATGCAATAGCCACTCGCAAATTGCGACTAGTCGCAAAAAGCCCATTTTGCACTTCCAAATTACCACTGACTCAGAGCAGGTGGTAACAAGAACCAAAGTATAAAAGGAGACCCAGAAGGCATCTGGGTGACTCAAGATGGCGGAGATATATGTGATAGCAAGTAGGAGGAGAGCCCACGCCGCACAGCAGATGAGGAGGAGGAGCCAGAGACAGGAGAAGATATACAGAACCAGACAGACACTTTTCCAACAAACTGAGGAGGAGATATATGATAAATACAGACTTAGCAGTGCAGCAATCCTAGATTTAATAGCTCTACTCAATCCACAGCTTCAACGCCAGACTGTGAGCGGCAGCGCCATCCCCACACATGTGCAAGTGCTATGCTCACTGCACCTCTTGGCCTCGGGTAGCTATCAGGGGGTCATTGCCGTGGCAGGTGGGGTATCCCAAAGTGCACTCTAACGGTTCTTCAGAGCATTCCTAGATGCCATACTCACACACATGTCCAGATACATATACCTACCCAGGAATGAGGCAGAAATCAACAGCACCAAGTTGGAATTCTACAGGATTGCCAACTTCCCCCATGTAATAGGGTGTGTAGACGGGACACATATACAAATATGCCCTCCTGCAAATCTGGAATATCTATTCCTCAACCGGAAGTGTACCCACTCACTGAACATCCAGGTGGAATGTGACGCCCATTATGTTATCACTGACATGGTTGCCAAATTTTCAGGGAGTACACATGACTCCTACATTTTCAGGCACAGTGGGATACACCAACGCCTAGAACGTGGGGAGTTTGGAGACGGATACCTCCTAGGTATAGCTGAATACACCTTGAAGACATACACACAGGTCAATGTAGAACCCATCTATGCCCAGCTAACATTGTACATTTTGTGCCAAACAGGTGACAGTGCATATGCACTACGACCATGGAAACTTACCCCGTACTTAACACCCAGCAATGAGACAGAGAGGCGATACAACAGTGCACATAGGAGGACCCGAAATATTATAGAAAGGACCTTTGGACTGCTGAAGACAAGATTCAGATGCCTCCACAGAAGTGGAGGTGCCCTCCAGTATGCCCCAATAACAGCTTTCAAGATCGTTGGCGCATGCGCTATACTGCACAACATTGCCACCAGACGTGGGCTACCTCTCACCCCAGAAGATCCAGATTCGGAGGATGACGAGCAAGAGCTACCACATCGCCATCATGGGGATAGAAGCATTGCAAATCAAGGCAGACAGAGACGGGACCACATTGCAAACCAATACTTTGGAAGGTACGTGCTAACTGTCACCACACACACGAATGTCACACACAAAGAGTCCAGGTGTGAAGTGGAACAAACAAGGACTTTAATAATGTGCACCAAAAAACTATTTACACAAACTACAGTTCAGGGGCTGTAAAAGTCCACCTGCCATGAGGACACATTAACCTCATGTGCCTCCAGTCAATGACAGTGCTCAGCTCACACCCTACGCCGTGCTCGCCCAGCATGGCTGGTTCCTGGTGCGTCTGCAGTGCCCTGCCGTGCGCTACCACTGCGCAACACCCTGGTGTCTGTGGCTGAGACACTGCTAATGGTAGAGCCCTCCTCACTGTCCTGCGGCGTGTCTGCCGCGCCCCTACCCACCTGTCGTGCCTCCATAAGATCAACTGCGTGGCTAATACGTCCCAGCCCACGTGCCACATCGCTGGCAAAGTGGCCCATGTCCACCTGGAGGCTGACCGTGCGTCGTGACAGCCCAGTGGTGTTAACAGCCAGCCGGACGATGGAGGGAGACATGCGGTCCAGCCGGTGGATGAGCTGCCGGTCACGGCGCCTTGCACCCTCTCTCAGTGACAAGTTCTGACACCACTTGTCTCATTGAGAGCGCAAGGTCACCAACATTGGTGTTTAGCTGTTGCAGCTCAGTGTGGACCAGTTGCAGCCCTGTGGTCTGGTTGCGTTCCATGCGCATCATGGCCCCTGAAATAATTCTTATCTCTCTTGTCTGCAGGCGCTGACCATGTAGGAGTGCAGCCTCGGCGGCGGACTTGGAGGCATCCCCTGCTTCACCCTGTGGCAATGGAGGGACATTGAGATGTCGCCTGCGACGCAGTGGAGATTCTGTGTCCTGTACACTGGCACTGTGGCTGGGACCGGGTGCTGGCTCACTCTCCAGTATGGCCACTGGTGCATCAGGAGGGGACTGTGTTTGAGTGGTGCAGGTCCCTGTGGTGGCTGGTCCTGTGTCCTGTGCTGGCTGGTGGCTGACCTGTGGCCCCTGGACGCTGTGGCTGGAGGTGGTGTCGTGTGGGAGACCTGTGGGACATAGGGAACACACTGTCAGTATCTACCATCTGTTATCTGCTTCCTAATAAACTGTTGCCTATCAACTGCCTTCTTGACTACATTGCCCATAATGCACCATGCAGGTGGTTGCTACTCTGAAATGGAGCTATTTTGGTTGTGCATGCTGCTGTGTACTAGGTAGGTGGGGGTATGGCAGATATGGGTGTAGATGCATGTCTCATGGTACTCACTGGTTGATGGTCCTGGCGCTGACGTGTCCAGCTCTCCTATCCCGGACACTGCCTCTGGCTCCAGGGTCTCCTCCACTCTTTCCTCCAAGGGTCTGGGTGGTGGTATGGTGGATGGTCCCCCTCCAGTGCCCCTCATCTCCCGGAGCCGCTCTGCCACCCTCTCCTTGGTCCGGGAGCGCAGGTCATACCACCGTTTCTTTAGTTCCTCAATACTCCAGTGGCTCACACCCATTGAGTTGACTTTGTCCTGTATGTCACTCCAAATCCGTCTTTTTTCCACCTCTGGCACACTGAGGGCTGCCCTCCCAAAAAGTTGTTTGTGGTGCTGGCAGCATTCCTCCGTCAGCACCTCCAGTTCTTTTTCAGCAAATTTCAGTTTTCTCTTCCTAGGAGTTTCTGCCATTGTAGCTGCTGTTCCTCCTGTTGGCTCTTCAGCAGTTTAAAATGGGTGTGGTCCTCCCTCCTCCCAGGTGTATTAGTAAACTTCCTGGCTGTGATGTCATCATCAAGAGCCAGGAAGTGTTTTCCAGAGTGTTCTGGTGCACCAGCATTAAATTTGCAGCACAGTCGCAATTTGCGACACCCACCCGCAATTTGCGTGTTTGTTTTTAGCGCGGTCGCAAAAAGTGACCTCGCAAACAGCGGACTCGCAATCTGCGGTGCGACTTAATTTGCGAGTCGCAAAATGAAGTCGCTTTTTCTTCTTGGATACCATTTAGCGAGTCGGAAATTGCGAGTCGCAACGACTCGCAATTTCCGACTCGCTATTTTATTCCTACCTACATCTGGCCCTTAGTTCCTCTTATTTCACGATGTTTACTTATCTTGAATTCCCTAAGAGTGTTAGCTATTTCATCATGTTGTGTTTGTAGTTTTTTGTGTATCTTGTTTCTCTTGTATAGCGCATACTTTGAGTCATGACAGATGTTTATGAGGGACTTTGTTTGAGAGCTCTGGCACAAAGGCTAACGGCAAAGCAAAGTGCCTGTCAGTGGGTGGGCTTGCAAAGCACACAGAACAGTAGTCATATATTCCAGTTTCAATTGAAATTCGGTGTAAATGCGTGTAAAGGGGGTATGCAGATGTCAAAATATTTGCAAGGCAAAAGTAAAAGAAAATAAACTGCTCAAATGTGAATGAGTGTAGTGTATGTTTGGGGGTGGTGATGTGAAGGATATGCGAGGAAGTGGATTCAGGGGCAGTGGGAGTGAAAAAGGGTGCTGAAGAGGAAAGAGAAGAGGTGGAAGATGTGCAGATGGACGATATGTGCAGGGAAAAAGGGCATACATATTAAACAATACGTATCTAACAAAGAGCACATAACTGAAGTTCAATACTCCTTCCACAGGCCTCAATAGTATTTAATTCACAGTCTCATAATTTTAGAATGCGAACATTTCCAATGTTATTTATGTATAACAAATCATTGTTGTTACTCATTAATCTTAAACAGTTAACAACATTGAACGAGCCAATAGTAGGACAGGTTTTAAGTGTATGTCAGTTGTTGTGTTATATATCTGGATGCAATGACATCTCAGAGAGAATCCAAAATACTGGTCAGGTGGCCCACTATGGGAATCACAAAAAAAATATTTTACAAGTTCCCTTTCAGATACCCTGCACTCTTTTCATCCCACTTAAAGACCTGCCTGCACATATTTCTATCTGACTGATTGTAGCTAGTAACTGTGGGTGTTTCCCAAATCCTGGTTAGAGCATTTTCTTCCAAAGTTGATACCACATGCAGTGGAAGACACTGGCTAAGCACACACTTTGAAGGGCCTGAAGTTGTTGCGCTGTACAATTTGCACATTAAAGTACACCGTTTGCCAATCTTTTTTCATTTTTTTTCAGAAGGAGGACCTACCCGAACATCATGTTTGTTCATTAAGCTTGCTTGCTTCGCTTGCCGCTTAAAAGTCAAACCCAACTTTTATGTCCCACCACTTTCAAAAGCCTCCAGTCACCACTGCTTCCACCACACTTGTACCCCAACCTGGATCATGTGCTCCTGCTCCCAACACACTCTGGTAAAGGAAATAGCACTGCCAGCCATAATCATCATAGTTGTTTCAGCCCACATGCACAATACACAATAATGAAGGGTCTTTTCCACCAACTTGATCATGTTGCTGACCATACTTTCACCTTGCTAAAAGGGAGGCATAATTTCTACCAAAGTAATGGTGTGACACTACCGGCAGAATAAGAGGAGGTTATTTGTGCAAAGGTTGCAATGTTTATACAGGTCTGAAGTGGTGTACTGCCTACATCTGTAGGCGTATGCTTCAGTGGTTCATATTATGGCAATGTCTGTCTCAATGTTACTCTCTAACAACCTTGGGTGCTTACTGATGACATTTGTAAACCTTGTTGCTGCTTGGCTTTATCCTTCCACAAACTTGTTTTCTGTTAACAGGCCTTTAAATCTTGTTCTCATCTCACCACATTTGCTGTTCATTCAAAGACCGAGGTCAAATGTCAGGCGCTGTCTTCAAAAGGCGTTTGTTTACTTTTCTCTCTCTGACTTCAGAGTAAGACAATTTATGTTACAACTTTGGTGGATACTGGGGGTAGGAAATATTTTTTTTCTAGCACAGAACAACATTTAAATGAGCTATATAGGTATTTCAGAATATATCAGAATTATGAATGCACAAATGAAGCACATTTTTTGTAATTTATGAAGTGTGCTGGAAACAAATACTTTAATACAATCAAAATGAATCATTACACAAGATGATGCAATTTCCACACATTTTCGTCTGTGCACTGTATAGTTTTATTAGTAAAACGGTATGTCTGTGGAAATGTAATGGTCATTTCAATTGAGAATATGTTGTCTGTAATGGCAGTGTGCTGCCACACCATGAATACACCACTCCATTCCACTCTGCACCCCTCCACACGACTGCACTCTACTTTGCACCACTCTACACCACTTTACTGTATGCCATTACACTCTATCCCACTCTATGCAACTGCACTCTACCATGCACTACTTCACTCCATGCCACTTCACTTTAATCTGAAACAACCTACTCTACCCCACTGCACTCTACCCAATTCTACTCCACACCACTCCAATCTGTACCACTCCACTCTGTGCAGCTGGACTCTATGCCACTCTACTCTGAACTACTGCACTCTACACCAATGCACTCTACACAACTGCACTCTGTCACTGCACTCTACTCTGTATCACTGTACTCTATGTCACTCAACTCCACTCTGTCCCACTGCACTCATCATTCAGCTATATGCCACTCCACACCACTCTTTGCCACTATAATCTACACCACTGCATTCTACGTCACTCCACTCTACACCACTCTACTCTGTGCCACTCTTCTCTGTGCCACTCTACTCTGTGCCACTCCACTATATGCCACTACAATATACCCTGCATCTTTCTAATCTACGCCACTGCTTTCTACAAAGCTGTATTGTACACTGCTGAAATCAATGCCACTCTACACCACTATACGCTGCAACACTCTATGCCAAAGCACTCTACATCAGTCCACTCCAGTGTATGCCAATCTACGTGACTCCACACCATGTCACTCCAATACACAACGCTCTGCCACTCTACTCTACAACACTGTACTCCACTATTCATGATTCCACTCTATGACACTCCCCACCACTCTCCTCTATGCCACTAACTTTTAGCCATGCTGAACAGCAGCCACGCTGGTGAACAACATGGCTAAAACACATTTGCATAGGCAAGACCTATTTGCTTTATCAATGCTTGTTTAAGTTTGGTCAACTGAGTCAAATGGAGCAAAGGTACAATGTTCCTTTGGGATTCCCTTGTCTATTTATTTGGGGGCCTCACGTATGTTGCTGGGAAATGTCATTCTCACACTGCTTTAACAGTATTGCCTAAGATATGCCCTGTCCTAGAATCTGCTGTCTGACGATCTGAGCCTGGCAGAATCAGGACAGTTCACCCCGTCTTCAACTGTGCCCCGCTCCATGAGTTAGCTGTGTCTCACTGGAACCGTGACCCATCACACGCTCAACAAATGGTGACAGGATGGTTCTAGCTCTTTATTTCTTTGTTTCGTTGCTTTTTTTTTTGCACTCGCACTGTTTTTCAACTTTGCAGAGCACCTCTCGTCTGGTGACTTGTATCAACAGAATCATTCGTAGCAATGACATGAACTTTAAAGATGAATGGAGACTCATAATATCCTATCTTGTCTACCGATTGCAACAAATTTGTCTGAACCCAATTCTTAGGACAAAAGTAACTAACAAGCAATGTGCTCGCTCATTCCATAGATGTGGTTTCATTATAGCGAAAATTCCTATGGTTAACCACAAGAGGGCAGTAACGATCCAAGAACGCCTCCGCTTTACACGTATGAAAGCTTGTGTTTGACTTTTTAGTCCCTTTCCTCGACGTGTTTTAACAGATGTGGTAGAATTGTTGTTGCTCAGTCACCCTTGTCTGTGCATGGAGCCATCGCACCACCAAATACGCAATCATTTGTTGTAACAGTGCCTATAACTTCAATATTTTCTATAGACATCGCCATCACACACCCATGCCTATGACCTTTCAACTTTCTGTACCTTCTCCTGTCCTGGATTTGGAATCCAGGAATTCACAACGGTTGTAAATTGACTGGTCTTTCCTGGGCCTATATACCTAAAACCAGAGCTTAATATGAGCCAGTGGTTTTCGTGCTGAGCATCCGCACTTATTTTTGGGGGCCGGCCCTTATTTTCCTGCATTAGGTATTTACTGCAGGCAAAAGATACTAATGGAAAAGACGGAGGAAGAGAAAAACGAAAAAGCTTCCAAGAGGGGGAAGCAGAAAGTTGCAAGAGTGAGCTGAAGGGGCAGGGAGTGGCTGTAAATGGATTCAAGTGAGGTGAAGGGGCAGGGAGTGGCTGTAAATGGATTAAAGAGGCCACAGATGGCTTCAGGATTGCGCTGCCTCAGTAATCTGTGCTGACCAGTGCTTAATTTGTGCTCGTTGTTTCCAGTGCTGAGCACCGGCACTTATTTTTGAGGCCCAGATCTTAGTCTTCTGCCTCGAGCATTTGCTGTGAGCAAAAGGCACATATGGGAAAGACGGAGAAAGGGGAAAACGAAAAAGTGTCACAAAGGGAGAAATTAGAAAGCTGCAAGAGTGAGCTGAAGGGACAGAGAGTGGCTTTATATGGACTGAAGAGGCCCGAGATGGCTTCAGGATTACGCCGCCTCAGTATTCAGCCTTCACACATTTAATTGCAGCAGCCGTCTGTTTAAACGAAGAGCTTTGGGCACCGGCACCTTTTTATTTACAAATTAAGCACTGGTGCTGACACATTTGATTCCAGGCGCTGTGTGTTTCAGAGGACAGTTTTGGGCACAGCACTTTTTTTGTTTACAAATTAAGTACTGTCTAAAGCCTCACAAATTCAGTACTTCTACGTACCCTATACCCAGCATCCTCTGCTTTCTGTACCTTCTCCCTACCTGTACTGATCCTAAGGATGCGCACACCTTCTGTACTTGCTCCTATCGCGCACCATTTTCATGTGACTCTCAATCTTCGAGTCTTTCACTAGCCTGTAGGCGCTGCAAGTAGAGATGTGAGGTGGTGGGGCGGGAAGGGAGAGGGTAACGGGAAAAAGGAGGTAACACCCCCAAAATAAACATACTGTGGTTCAAAAGATGAATGTGCAATAAGGAACCATTATTTATTTTTCATCTTCTCACATTTGCTGCGTGTTCATAGATAGATGTCAATTTTGGGATATGGCTTGTGATAAATTGTTGCTTATTCTTTTAACATGGAGACTTGTGTTTACTTTCTCTCACTGCAAACTGAGAAGATTTTGTAAAGTTAACTATTTGGCAAGCTTGCTGGGGTACAGAGTGCGTGAAAGCAAAGAACGTAGGATATCATTTATTTATTAACACACAACAAAATGTGAATACCTGTAACCGAAATGTACAAATATTTCAAAATAGATCAACAGTTAGGAAAGCACAAATGTATCATGCTTGTTTGTAGCTCTGAAGTTTGATTGAAACAAAGATTTTAACACAATCAGAATAAGTCAAGACACTACTTGGTCATGCACAAATGATAAATATTTTCAGAAACCCGATTGCCTCACATTATCATTGTGGCAGTCGAGTATCATTTGTGTGCTGTATAGTTTTATCAGTAAAACTACTTCTGGGGAAATTTAGTCGAATTTCAATACAAATGTGCTGTCTACAAATAACACTGTGGGACATACTTTCATAATGTATTAGTAACAGTGTGGTCCAAATGCACCTTTGCTAAATACTGCATCCATACCCATGCTCGGATGAGTGATAACTCTCTCAAACTTAATGGTGATAAGACAGAGGTCATGGTCCTGGGTAAGCACGCTCAACTCTGGGGCCCTCAACATTGGCCGGACTCTTTAGAACCTCTCCCCAGTTTGCCCCCCAAGGTCAATAACCAAGTGTCCAAGGTTACCTCCACCTGTTTTGCTTGCTAAAATGGGTGAGGAAGGTCATCTGAATGATTCCTCAATCTGTCTAAAGGACTTTAATTCAAGCCCTAATTCTATCTGGATTAGTCTATGGCAACATCCTATATTTGGGAATAGATCAGGCTTCTATCAGATGTTTGCAGGTGGTTCAGAATTCAGCAGTCAGATTGCTT
This sequence comes from Pleurodeles waltl, assembly GCF_031143425.1. Lineage (NCBI taxonomy): Eukaryota > Metazoa > Chordata > Amphibia > Caudata > Salamandridae > Pleurodeles > Pleurodeles waltl. Next base: position 542,714,148 of record NC_090440.1, on the reverse strand, counting down.
TTCCAGCTTCCTAAGCACACCTCAGTCTTACATCTCTTCTTGGAGCTGCATTGGTTCCCTGTCTGTAGGAAAGTACCATCTTGCCTGGCATGTTACCCCCATTTTTCACTGTATATATGTTGTTTTAGTTGTATGTGTCACTGGGACCCTGCCAGCCAGGGCCCCAGTGCTCATAAGTGTGCCTCAATGTGTTACCTGTGTTATGACTAACTGTCTCACTGAGGCTCTGCTAATCAGAACCTCAGTGGTTATGCTCTCTCATTTCTTTCAAATTGTCACTAACAGGCTAGTGACCAATTTTACCAATTTACATTGGCATACTGGAACACCCTTATAATTCCCTAGTATATGGTACTGAGGTACCCAGGGTATTGGGGTTCCAGGAGATCCCTATGGGCTGCAGCATTTCTTTTGCCACCCATAGGGAGCTCTGACAATTCTTACACAGGCCTGCCACTGCAGCCTGAGTGAAATAACGTCCACGTTATTTCACAGCCATTTTACACTGCACTTAAGTAACTTATAAGTCACCTATATGTCTAACCTTTACCTGGTAAAGGTTGGGTGCTAAGTTACTTAGTGTGTGGGCACCCTGGCACTAGCCAAGGTGCCCCCACATTGTTCAAGGCCAATTCCCGGGACTTTGTGAGTGCGGGACACCATTACACGCGTGCACTACATATAGGTCACTACCTATATGTAGCTTCACAATGGTAACTCCGAATATGGCCATGTAACATGTCTATGATCATGGAATTGCCCCCTCTATGCCATCCTGGCATAGTTGGCACAATCCCATGATCCCACAGGTCTGTAGCTCAGACCTGGGTACTGCCAAACTGCCTTTCCCGGGGTTTCACTGCAGCTGCTGCTGCTGCCAACCCCTCAGACAGGTTTCTGCCCTCCTGGGGTCCAGCCAGGCTTGGCCCAGGAAGGCAGAACAAAGGACTTCCTCAGAGAGAGGGTGTTACACCCTCTCCCTTTGGAAAATGCTGTTAGGGCTGGGGAGGAGTAGCCTCCCCCAGCCTCTGGAAATGCTTTCATGGGCACAGATGGTGCCCATTTCTGCATAAGCCAGTCTACACCGGTTCAGGGACCCCTCAGCCCTGCTCTGGCGCGAAACTGGACAAAGGAAAGGGGAGTGACCACTCCCCTGACCTGCACCTCCCCTGGGAGGTGCCCAGAGCTCCTCCAGTGTGCTCCAGACCTCTGCCATCTTGGAAACAGAGGTGCTGCTGGCACACTGGACTGCTCTGAGTGGCCAGTGCCAGTAGGTGACGTCAGAGACTCCTTCTGATAGGCTCCTTCAGGTGTTGCTAGCCTATCCTCTCTCCTAAGTAGCCAAACCCTCTTTTCTGGCTATTTAGGGTCTCTGTCTTTGGGGATTCCTTAGATAACGAATGCAAGAGCTCATCCGAGTTCCTCTGCATCTCTCTCTTCAACTTCTGCCAAGGAATCGACTGCTGACCGCGCTGGAAGCCTGCAAAACTGCAACAAAGTAGCGAAGACGACTACTGCAACTCTGTAACGCTGATCCTGCTGCCTTCTCGACTGCTTTCCTAGTGGTGCATGCTGTGGGGGTAGTCTGCCTCCTCTCTGCACTAGAAGCTCCGAAGAAATCTCCCGTGGGTCGACGGAATCGTCCCCCTGCAACCGCAGGCACCAAAGAACTGCATCACCGGTACCCTGGGTCTCCTCTCAGCACGACGAGCGAGGTCCCTTGAATCCAGCAACTCTGTCCAAGTGCCCCCACAGTCCAGTGACTCTTCAGTCCAAGTTTGGTGGAGGTAAGTCCTTGCCTCCCCACGCCAGACTGCATTGCTGGGAACCGTGACTTTTGCAGCTACTCCGGCCTCCGTGCACTTCCGGAGGAAATCCTTTGTGCACAGTCCAGCCTGGGTCCACGGCACTCTAACCTGCATTGCACGACCTCCTAAGTTGTCCTCCGGCGGCGTGGGACTCCTTTGTGCAACTTCGGGTGAGCACTGTTTCACTCCACTTCATAGTGCCTGTTCCAGCACTTCTGCGGGTGCTGCCTACTTCTGAGAGGGCTCTTTGTCTTGCTCGACGCCCCCTCTGTCCCCAGACGCAATTGGCGATATCCTGGTCCCTTCTGGGCCACAGCAGCATCCAAAAACCATAACCGCACGATTTGCAGCAAGCAAGGCTTGTTGGCGGTCTTTCTTCAGGAAAATACTTCTGCACCACTCTCCACGGCGTGAGGGATCCGTCCTCCAAAGGGAAAGTTCCTAGCCCTTGTCGTTCCTGCAGAATCTTCAGCTTCTACTGTCCAGTAGCAGCTTCTTTGCACCCACAGCTGGCATTTCCTGGGCATCTGCCCATCTCCGACTTGCTTGTGACTTTTGGACTTTGTCCCCTTGTTCCACAGGTACCCTCGTTTGGAAATCCATCATTGTTGCATTGCTGATTTGTGTCTTTCCTGCAGAATTCCCCTATCACGACTTCTATGTCCTTTGGGGAACTTTAGTGCACTGTACTCACTTTTCAGGGTCTTGGGGTGGGCTATTTTTCTAACCCTAACTGTTTTCTTACAGTCCCAGCGACCCTCTACAAGGTCACATAGGTTTGGGGTCCATTCGTGGTTCGCATTCCACTTTTGGATTATATGGTTTGTGTTGCCCCTATCCCTATGTGTCCCCATTGCATCCTATTGTAACTATACATTGTTTGCACTGTTTTCTAACACTATTACTGCATATTTTGGTATTGTGTACATATATCTTGTGTATATTTGCTATCCTCATACTGAGGGTACTCACTGAGATACTTTTGGCATATTGTCATAAAAATAAAGTACCTTTATTTTTAGTATATCTGTGTATTGTGTTTTCTTATGATATTGTGCATATGACACTAGTGGTACTGTAGGAGCTTCACCCGTCTCCTAGTTCAGCCTAAGCTGCTCTGCTAAGCTACCATTATCTATCAGCCTAAGCTGCTAGACACCCTATACACTAATAAGGGAGAACTGGGCCTGGTGCAAGGTGTAAGTACCCCTTGGTACTCACTACAAGCCAGTCCAGCCTCCTACATTGGTTGTGCAGTGGTGGGATAAGTGCTCTGTAACTACTTACCACTTTTGTCATTGTACTTTTCATAAGAGAAAAATATACAAAACAAGTTCAGTGTATGTACACCTAACCAAAAAGTTTAGCATTTCTTTTCTCACTTCTTTTCTAAAGTGCTGAAAAGTACCTCTAACTTTCTAAAAAGTTCTTAAAAAGTTTTAAAAGTTTTTTTCTGCCTTTCTAAAAGTTCTGAAAAACTTTTTTCCTTTTTCTATCACTTAAACACTTTCTAAAAAATGTCTGGCACAGGCCAAACTGTTGATCTGTCCAAACTTGCTTATGATCACCTTAGCTGGAAAGGAGCAAGGAGTCTCTGCATAGAAAGAGGTTTAAGTGTAAGGAAGAATCCTTCTAGAGAACTGTTAGTGAATATGCTTATTGAACAGGATAAGGCCACAGCTGGCACTCCTGTTGAAAAGTTAGCTGATGGTTCCCACTCTGACTCTGGGGCACCCCTAGCTAAAGAAGTGGGAGGGAAACTTCCAAGCCTGTCCCCTAGCAGACAACCTAGCATAGTTGGAACTGATGTTGAGTCACATCATACAGATAGTGTGGTCTCACATCACAGTAAGAGTATTCCTTCTCATCATAGTAGAAGTGCTGTTTCTGTGAGCCAAGCTGTTAGGGTGCCTTCTGTTAGGGACAGGTCTCCTTCTGTCCTTTCTCATCATACTTCTGTTTCTAGACATGTCCCTCCCACCCACCCTGATGACAGATTGTTAGAAAGGGAGCTCAATAGATTGAGAGTGGAACAAACCAGACTGAAGCTCAAGAAGCAACAGCTGGATTTGGATAGACAGTCCTTAGAAGTAGAGAAAGAAAGACAGAAGTTGGGTTTAGAGACCCATGGTGGCAGCAGCAGTATTCCCAATAGTCATCCTGCAAAAGAGCATGATTCTAGGAATCTGCACAAGATAGTTCCCCCTTATAAGGAGGGGGATGACATTAACAAGTGGTTTGCTGCACTTGAGAGGGCCTGTGCTGTACAGGATGTCCCTCAAAGGCAGTGGGCTGCTATCCTATGGCTATCATTTAGTGTAAAGGGTAGGGATAGGCTCCTTACTGTGAAAGAAAGTGAAGCCAATGATTTCAAAGTTCTTAAGAATGCACTCCTGGATGGTTATGGCTTAACCACTGAACAGTACAGGATGAAGTTCAGAGAGACCAAAAAGGAGTCTTCACAAGACTGGGTTGATTTTGTTGACCATTCAGTGAAGGCCTTGGAGGGGTGGTTACATGGCAGTAAAGTTACTGATTATGAAAGCCTGTATAACTTGATCCTGAGAGAGCATATACTTAATAACTGTTTGTCTGATTTGTTGCACCAGTACCTGGTGGACTCTGATCTGACCTTTCCCCAAGAATTGGGAAAGAAGGCAGACAAATGGGTCAGAAGAAGGGTGAACAGAAAAGTTCATACAGGGGGTGACAAAGATGGCAACAAAAAGAAGGATGGTAAGTCTTCTGACAAGGGTGGGGACAAATCTAAAAATGAGTCTTCATCAGGCCCACAAAAACACTCTGGTGGGGGTGGTGGGCCCAAATCCTCTTCTAATCAAAACAAAGAAAAGAAACCATGGTGCTATTTATGTAAAATAAAAGGCCATTGGACAACAGATCCCAGTTGTCCAAAGAAAAGCACCAAGCCTCCTACCACTACAACCCCTGCTGCTACACCTAGTGCCCCTAGTAAAAGCAGTGGTGGTGGGAGCTAACCTACTAATAGCCAATCCAAGGGACTAGCTGGACTCACTTTTGGTAACTTAGTTGGGGTTGGTCTTGTTAGGGAGACCACAGAGGCTGTGTTAGTCTCTGAGGGGGGTATTGATTTAGCCACCTTAGTTGCTTGTCCCCTTAACATGGATAAGTACAAGCAACTACCCCTAATAAATGGTGTTGAGGTTCAGGCCTACAGGGACACTGGTGCCAGTGTTACAATGGTAATAGAGAAACTGGTCCACCCTGAATAACACCTACTTGGTCACCAGTACCAAGTAACCGATGCTCACAACAACACACTTAGCCACCCCATGGCTGTTGTAAATCTCAACTGGGGGGGGGGGTTACTGGTCCAAAGAAAGTTGTGGTTGCCTCAGATTTACCTGTAGACTGTCTACTTGGAAATGATTTAGAGACATCACCTTGGTCAGATGTGGAGGAGTTGGAGGCCCATGCAGCAATGCTGGGCATCCCAGGGCATATTTTTGCTTTAACCAGGGCTCAGGCCAAAAATCAAAAAGGACAGGGTGACTTGGATCCTGGAACAATGGACCAAGTGCTCCCTAAAGCTAGGGCTAGTAGAAGTAAAGCACTACCTACTATCCCTCCCTCTACAGTGGATTCTACTTCTGAGGAAGAAGAATTTCCACCCTGTGCAGAACCTACACCAGAGGAGCTGGAAGCAGACACTGCTGAGCTTTTAGGTGAAGGGGGGGCCTGCCAGGGAGGAGCTGAGTGTGGCACAGCAAACCTGTCATACAAGCTAATGGGGATGTCAGTGACTCTCACAGAGTTTACTGGGAGGACAACTTCTTGTACACAGAAGCAAGGGATCCTAAACCTGGAACTGCCAGGAGGTTAGTGATTCCTCAGGAGTACAGAAAGTTCCTCCTAACTCTAGCCCACGACATTCCCCTAGCTGGACATTTGGGACAAATGAAAACTTGGGACAGACTTGTTCCCTTGTTTCATTGGCCTAGAATGTCAGAGGACACAAAAGAATTTTGCAAGTCCTGTGAAACCTGTCAAGCCAGTGGCAAGACAGGTGGCACTCCAAAGGCACCCCTTATTCCACTACCTGTGGTTGGGGTTCCCTTTGAAAGGGTAGGGGTTGACATAGTTGGCCCCCTTGACCCTCCTATTGCTTCAGGCAATAGGTTTATCTCGGTGGTAGTGGACCATGCCACAAGATATCCTGAAGCTATGCCTCTAAGGACCACTACAGCACCTGCAGTGGCAAAGGCCCTCCTGGGAATATTTTCCAGGGTGGGATTCCCAAAAGAGGTGGTATCAGACAGGGGAAGCAATTTCATGTCTGCTTACTTAAAGGCCATGTGGAAGGAGTGTGGTGTGACATACAAGTTCACTACACCCTATCATCCACAAACAAATGGACTGGTGGAGAGATTTAATAAAACTCTCAAAGGCATGATTATGGGACTCCCTGAAAAACTCTGCAGGAGGTGGGATATCCTTTTACCATGCCTCCTTTTTGCTTACAGGGAGGTACCCCAGAAAGGAGTGGGCTTCAGCCCCTTTGAACTCCTCTTTGGACACCCTGTGAGAGGTCCTCTAACACTTGTTAAGGAGGGTTGGGAACAACCTTTAAAAGCTCCAAAGCAAGACATAGTGGACTATGTACTTGGCCTCAGATCAAGGATGGCTGAGTACATGAAAAAGGCCAGTAAAAACCTTCAGGCCAGCCAAGAGCTCCAAAAGCAATGGCATGACCAGAAGGCTGTTTTGGTTCAGTACCAACCAGGGCAGAAAGTGTGGGTCTTGGAGCCTGTGGCCCCAAGAGCACTCCAAGATAAATGGAGTGGACCCCACACAATTGTTGAAAAAAGGGTGAAGTCACCTACTTAGTTGACTTAGGCACTGCCAGGAGTCCCCTTAGGGTGCTCCATGTCAATCGCCTAAAACCCTACTATGACAGGGCTGATCTCACCCTGCTCATGGCAACTGATGAGGGACAGGAAGAAGAGAGTGACCCTCTCCCTGATCTCTTCTCTTCCACAGAACAAGATGCTCTAGTGGAAGGTGTAGTTTTGGCTGATTGTCTTACTGCTGAGCAGAAAGACCATTGCATAAATCTCCTGGGTCAGTTTTCTGAACTCTTCTCTACTGTGCCAGGTACCACTTCTTGGTGTGAGCACACTATAGATACTGGAGACAGCTTGCCTGTCAAAAGTAAAATCTATAGGCAGTCTGACCATGTCACGGACTGCATAAAGCAAGAGGTGCAGAAAATGTTAGAACTGGGAGTGGTTGAGCACTCTGAAAGTCCATGGGCTTCTCCTGTGGTACTTGTACCAAAACCTCATTCCAAAGATGGAAAGAAGGAAATGCGGTTTTGTGTTGACTACAGAGGTCTCAACCAGGTAACCAAAACTGATGCTCACCCTATACCCAGGGCAGATGAGCTCATAGATACACTGGCATCAAGTATCTAAGCACTTTTGACTTGACTGCAGGGTATTGGCAGATCAAATTATCAGAAGATGCAAAAGCAAAAACTGCATTTTCAACCATTGGAGGCCATTACCAATTCACAGTAATGCCTTTTGGATTGAAAAATGCACCTGCCACTTTTCAGAGGTTGGTGAACACAGTCCTGCAAGGGCTGGAAGCTTTTAGTGCAGCATATCTGGACGATATAGCTGTCTTTAGCTCCAGTTGGGATGATCACCTGGTCCACCTATGGAACGTTTTGGAGGCCCTGCAAAAGGCAGGCCTCACTATCAAGGCTTCAAAGTGCCAGATAGGGCAGGGGAAGGTGGTTTATGTGGGACACCTTGTTGGTGGGGAACAGATTGCACCACTTCAGGGGAAAATCCAAACTATTATAGATTGGGTTCCCCCTACTACTCAGACTCAGGTGAGAGCCTTCCTAGGCCTCACTGGGTATTACAAGAGGTTCATTAAGAACTATGGCTCCATTGCAGCCCCTCTTAATGACCTCATATCCAAGAAAATGCCTAAAAAGGTATTATGGACAGCAAACTGTCAGAAAGCTTTTGAGGAGCTGAAGCAGGCCATGTGCTCTGCACCTGTCCTGAAAAGCCCTTGTTACTCTAAAAAATTCTATGTCCAAACTGATGCATCTGAATTAGGAGTAGGGGCAGTCCTATCACAACTTAATTCTGAGGGCCAGGATCAACCTGTTGCTTTTATTAGTAGGAGGTTGACCCCTAGAGAAAAGCGTTGGTCTGCCATAGAGAGGGAGGCCTTTGCTGTGGTCTGGGCACTGAAGAAGTTGAGGCCATACCTGTTTGGCACTCACTTCATTGTTCAGACAGACCACAAACCTCTACTTTGGCTAAAACAAATGAAAGGTGAAAATCCTAAATTATTGAGGTGGTCCATATCCTTACAGGGAATGGACTATACAGTGGAACATAGACCTGGGAGTAGCCACTCCAAAGCAGATGGACTCTCCAGATATTTCCACTTAGACAATGAAGACTCATCAGGTCATGGCTAGTCTTATTGGCCTTCGTTTGGGGGGGGGGGTTGTGTAGGAAAGTACCATCTTGCCTGGCATGTTACCCCCATTTTTCACTGTATATATGTTGTTTTAGTTGTATGTGTCACTGGGACCCTGCCAGCCAGGGCCCCAGTGCTCATAAGTGTGCCTCAATGTGTTACCTGTGTTATGACTAACTGTCTCACTGAGGCTCTGCTAATCAGAACCTCAGTGGTTATGCTCTCTCATTTCTTTCAAATTGTCACTAACAGGCTAGTGACCAATTTTACCAATTTACATTGGCATACTGGAACACCCTTATAATTCCCTAGTATATGGTACTGAGGTACCCAGGGTATTGGGGTTCCAGGAGATCCCTCTGGGCTGCAGCATTTCTTTTGCCACCCATAGGGAGCTCTGACAATTCTTACACAGGCCTGCCACTGCAGCCTGAGTGAAATAACGTCCATGTTATTTCACAGCCATTTTACACTGCACTTAAGTAACTTATAAGTCACCTATATGTCTAACCTTTACCTGGTAAAGGTTGGGTGCTAAGTTACTTAGTGTGTGGGCACCCTGGCACTAGCCAAGGTGCCCCCACATTGTTCAGGGCCAATTCCCCGGACTTTGTGAGTGCGGGGACACCATTACACGCGTGCACTACATATAGGTCACTACCTATATGTAGCTTCACAATGGTAACTCCGAATATGGCCATGTAACATGTCTATGATCATGGAATTGCCCCCTCTATGCCATCCTGGCATAGTTGGCACAATCCCATGATCCCACAGGTCTGTAGCTCAGACCTGGGTACTGCCAAACTGCCTTTCCCGGGGTTTCACTGCAGCTGCTGCTGCTGCCAACCCCTCAGACAGGTTTCTGCCCTCCTGGGGTCCAGCCAGGCTTGGCCCAGGAAGGCAGAACAAAGGACTTCCTCAGAGAGAGGGTGTTACACCCTCTCCCTTTGGAAAATGCTGTTAGGGCTGGGGAGGAGTAGCCTCCCCCAGCCTCTGGAAATGCTTTCATGGGCACAGATGGTGCCCATTTCTGCATAAGCCAGTCTACACCGGTTCAGGGACCCCTCAGCCCTGCTCTGGCGCGAAACTGGACAAAGGAAAGGGGAGTGACCACTCCCCTGACCTGCACCTCCCCTGGGAGGTGCCCAGAGCTCCTCCAGTGTGCTCCAGACCTCTGCCATCTTGGAAACAGAGGTGCTGCTGGCACACTGGACTGCTCTGAGTGGCCAGTGCCAGCAGGTGACGTCAGAGACTCCTTCTGATAGACTCCTTCAGGTGTTGCTAGCCTATCCTCTCTCCTAAGTAGCCAAACCCTCTTTTCTGGCTATTTAGGGTCTCTGTCCTTGGGGATTCCTTAGATAACGAATGCAAGAGCTCATCCGAGTTCCTCTGCATCTCTCTCTTCACCTTCTGCCAAGGAATTGACTGCTGACCGCGCTGGAAGCCTGCAAAACTGCAACAAAGTAGCGAAGACGACTACTGCAACTCTGTAACGCTGATCCTGCTGCCTTTTCGACTGCTTTCCTGGTGGTGCATGCTGTGGGGGTAGTCTGCCTCCTCTCTGCACTAGAAGCTCCGAAGAAATCTCCCGTGGGTCGATGGAATCGTCCCCCTGCAACTGCAGGCACCAAAGAACTGCATCACTGGTACCCTGGGTCTCCTCTCAGCACGACGAGCGAGATCCCTTGAATCCAGCAACTCTGTCCAAGTGACTCCCACAGTCCAGTGACTCTTCAGTCCAAGTTTGGTGGAGGTAAGTCCTTGCCTCCCCACGCCAGACTGCATTGCTGGGAACCGCGACTTTTGCAGCTACTCCGGCCTCCGTGCACTTCCGGCGGAAATCCTTTGTGCACAGTCCAGCCTGGGTCCACGGCACTCTAACCTGCATTGCACGACCTCCTAAGTTGTCCTCCGGTGGCGTGGGACTCCTTTGTGCAACCTCGGGTGAGCACCATTTCACTCCACTTCGTAGTGCCTGTTCTGGCACTTCTGCGGGTGCTGCCTGCTTCTGAGAGGGCTCTTTGTCTTGCTCAACGCCCCCTCTGTCCCCAGACGCAATTGGCGACATCCTGGTCCCTCCTGGGCCACAGCAGCATCCAAAAACCCTAACTGCACGATTTGCAGCTAGCAAGGCATGTTGGCGGTCTTTCTTCAGGAAAATACTTCTGCACGACTCTCCACGGCGTGAGGGATCCGTCCTCCAAAGGGAAAGTTCCTAGCCCTTGTCGTTCCTACAGAATCTCCAGCTTCTACTGTCCAGTAGCAGCTTCTTTGCACCCACAGCTGGCATTTCCTGGGCATCTGCCCATCTCCGACTTGCTTGTGACTTTTGGACTTGGTCCCCTTGTTCCACAGGTACCCTCGTTTGGAAATCCATCGTTGTTGCATTGCTGATTTGTGTCTTTCCTGCAGAATTCCCCTATCACGACTTCTATGTCCTTTGGGGAACTTTAGTGCACTTTGCACTCACTTTTCAAGGTCTTGGGGTGGGCTATTTTTCTAACCCTAACTGTTTTCTTACAGTCCCAGCAACCCTCTACAAGGTCACATAGGTTTGGGGTCCATTTGTGGTTCGCATTCCACTTTTGGAGTGTATGGTTTGTGTTGCCCCTATCCATATGTGTCCCCATTGCATCCTATTGTAACTATACATTGTTTGCACTGTTTTCTAACACTATTACTGCATATTTTGTTTGGTATTGTGTACATATATCTTGTGTATATTTGCTATCCTCATACTGAGGGTACTCACTGAGATACTTTTGGCATATTGTCATAAAAATAAAGTACCTTTATTTTTAGTATATCTGTGTATTGTGTTTTCTTATGATATTGTGCATATGACACTAGTGGTACTGTAGGAGCTTCACTCGTCTCCTAGTTCAGCCTAAGCTGCTCTGCTAAGCTACCATTATCTATCAGCCTAAGCTGCTAGACACCCTATACACTAAAGGGATAACTGGGCCTGGTGCAAGGTGTAAGTACCCCTTGGTACTCACTACAAGCCAGTCCAGCCTCCTACACTGTCCTTAAACAAATTCAATTTAAGGCTCTTTGCTACATGTTTAAGACCAATGCTAGAATATGTCCACGTTCTATTCAGGACCTAGTGACACCTTACACCCCTTTGCGTTCCTTGATGTCTTCCAACATAGCCTTTTTCACAGTAACCAGGCTCCATCTGGCCCGGATGGGAGGACGTTCCTTTGCAGTGTTGGGTCCGAGACTGTGGAACTCCCTCCCCAAAGCCCTCAGGGACTCTACCTCTTTGCGTCCGTTCCACAAAGACTTGAAGACATGGTTATTTTAAGTTGACAATTTGGTCTTTTGTCATGCTTAGCATCGGGAAACCCTTCTTGGGTAGCTACGAGCTTTCCAAGACTATAAATAAAAACTAAGGCCCTCATTACAATCCTGGCGGACGGTGATAAAGCAGCGGTAACACAGCCAACAAGCCGGCGGTCAAAAAAATGGAATTATGACCACGGTGGAAACCGCTCACATAGACAGCCACTTTAACACACCCACCGCCTCGGTGGTAGCAACAAACACCGCGGCGGTAACCGCCAACAGCCAGGCGGAAGACAATGTACCACCCACCGTATTACAGCAGGCCTATCCACCACCTTTTCCGGGCCGGTACCAATGACATCAAAAACACGGCGGATACAGAACACAGAAGAGAAACGACTCACCTCTGGACACTCAGGGAAGAACCCAGCCGCCATGGAGCCCGAACTGCAGGTGTTCCCCATGCTGGTCTACCTCCCACTACACCATGAAAACCAACGCCGGCAAAGACGACCACAGTGAGTACTGCCGCCTATCACACAAGGGAGGGGGGAGGAAAAAGAGAGTGGCACACACACACACGAAACACGCAACACCCCCACCCCCAATACCATACACACAACCAGATGCAGTAAAATTACATATTCCCCCCGTACCCTTCAGGAATAATGCAAGGACAAAAGGAAGTGATTAAAGTGAGTGTAATATAATAAAATACTAGAAATATGTCCTAAAAAATCAAAACAGTATATACATATGTACAAATGGAGGGACACTGCCCAGTCTACAATGTCCTTGGGCCACAGGGCCACATCACATAGGCCAAGGCCCCACTTGACTCCTGCATCAACATTGAGAGAACACTGCAGGGGCATCAGTTCGAAAATACACAGGCACCTTAGAGGGACGGGGAACGGGGGGCACCTCAGCGGGAAGATGGTACAACACCACTGGTCCTGGAGGGGGTAACATGCCCTGTGCGATGTCCTGCGGAGTGCAAAGCCACAGTCTCTCAAGTGGGTGGTTTGTCCACTGCTTGGTCCTGGGGAGTGCAAGGCCACAGTCTCTCAAGTGGGTGGTTTGCCAACTGCTTGGTCCTGGGGAGTGCAAGGCCACAGTCTCTCAAGTGGGTGGTTTACCAACTGCTTGGTCCTGGGGACTGCAAAGCCTTCCTGGGGAGTGCAAGGCCACAGTCTCTCAAGTGGGTGGTTTGCCCACTGCTTGGTCCTGGGGAGTGCAAAGCCACAGTCTCTCAAGTGGGCGGTCTGCCCACTGCTTGATCCTAGGGAGTGCAAGGCCACAGTCTCTAAAGTGGATAGCTTCTCCACTGGTTCTGGAGGGGGCTTTGTGCCCAGTGTGCTTCATCCTAGCAAGGAGGGGGTGAGTGGATGCCTTCTAACACTGGTTCTGAAGGGGGCTTTGTGCCCAGTGTGCTTCATCCTGGCAAGGAGGGGGTGAGTGGATGCCTTCTTCTACTGGTTCTGGAGACAGCTTTGTGCCCAGTGTGCTTCATCCTGGCAAGGAGGGGGTGAGTGGATGCCTTCATCTACTGGTTCTGGAGGGGGCTTTGTGCCCAGTGTGCTTCCTCCTGGCAAGGCGGGGGTGAGTGGATGCCTTCTTCCACTGGTTCTGGAGGGGGCTTTGTGGCCTGTGATGCAGATCTTGGGGAATGCAGGGTCACAGTCTCTCACCTGGGTGTCACACCCACACGTTGCAGGGGTCAGGATGCATTACAGTCCATGGAGGCAGGGCTACACAGGGCTGGCAGTGTTGGGGGGAGGCTCCAGCCCATCCCCTGCAACCTCGGACTGCTGCCCACTGGAGCAGCTGCTGCTGGCAGCGTTGCTAGTGGCGGTGCTAGTGGTGGTGATGCCAGTGGTGGGGGGAGGCTCCAGCCTTCCCCTGCAGCCTTGGGCGGCTGCCCACTGGGGCTGCTGCTGCTGGCAGCGGTGCTGGTGGTGGTGTAGGTGGCGGTGCTGGTGGTGGTGATGCCAGTGGTGGGGGGAGGCTCCAGCCCATCCTCTGCAGCCTCGGACGGCTGCCCACTGGTGCTGCTGCTGCTGGCAGCGGTGCAGGTGGCGGTGCTGGTGGTGTCGGGGATGCCAGTGGTGGGGGTAGGCTCCAGCCCTTCGCCTGCAACTTCGGACGGCTGAACCGCTATGGTTGGTGGTGGGGGCTCAGAATCAGTCCCAGCACCAGGCCTCCTGTCCTTCCTGCCTGCAGGTGCAGGCCCCTTGCCCTTGGAAGCTGGTGGTGCCTCCTTGTCCTTGCCATCTGGTGGTGCCTCCTTGCCCTTGCCAGCTGGTGGTGCCTCTTTGCCCTTGCCAGCTGGTGGTGCCTCCTTGCCCTTGCTAGCTGGTGGTGCATCCTTGCCTTTCCCCTTGGGAGCTGGTGCAGGCACACTGCCAGTGCTGATGGATGGTTCCTTGGAGACTCTCACACATGCAGTAGCTGCCGACACTACTGTGGCTGTGGACTGGGTGGCTGAGGTGCTAGCCTGGGTTCTGACCACCCTGGCCTAACGTGACGGATGGCGGGGGAGGGGGAGGTAATAGTTCAACAGCGGAGAGGAAAAGCTTCTTAGGGACACTGGGGTGGGAGGAGGGGGAAGGTTTGGGAGTGGTTGTTGGAGGTGTCTGTCTGCTGTGTTTGGGTGCAAGTGCATGGCCTGGATGCTGTTGTGAGGTGGATGGCTGTTGGGTTCTGAGTGCTTGCGTTTGTGTACTTTGGGAGGAGGGGGCACAGACATAGTGGGAGAGGACACAGGGGACGTGTGCATGGATGTAGGTGTGGTGACTGCCAGTGAGGGGCGTGTACTGATAGGCGTGATGGTGATGGAGGCAGTGGATGAGGATGTAGTGCATGCAGGTGTGAGTGGAGACGCTACTGGGAGAGAGGTGGATGAGGAGAAGGAGGGGGACACAGTGGAGGCAGTGGATGTTGGTGTGTCTGCATCTGGATGGTGTTTGTGTGAGTGCCTGTGGGATAATGTGTGGTGCTTCTGTTGGCCTGAGCCACTCCTGTGTGTTGTCTTGAGTGCATGCTGGTCTGAATGTGTGCTTGGGATTGGTTGGGGTTCAGGGGAATGGGACTGGGCAGAGGAAGATGGAGGGGGGAGGCTAGAGAGAGGAACAATGGCTGCCATCAGGGAGGAGGCCAGAGCCTGGATTGATCTCTGTTGGGCCGCCATGCCAGAGTGAATGCCCTCCAGGAATGCATTTGTTTGTTGCAAATGGCCTGACAGCCCCTGGATGGCATTCACTATGGTTGACTGCCCAACAGAGATGGATTGCAGGAGGTCAATAGCCTCCTCACTCAGGGCAGCAGGGCTAACTGGGGCAGGGCCTGAGGTGCTTGGGGCGAAGGAGATGCCCACCCTCCTGGGTGAGCGGGCATGGGAAACTTGCTGAGGGGCTGCTGGGAGGGTGGTGCTGGTACGGGGGTGGCGGCTGTGCCTGTAGTTGAGGTGGCCACAGAGGTGTCCGCCACCACTAGTGAGCTTCCATCGGAAGAGGTATCACAGTCAGAACTGTCCCCTCCTTTCTCCGCCGTGGTGCTCCCCTCACCCTCTCTCCCACTGGTGCCCTCACCGTCGGTGGATTCAGCCTCATGGGCCCTGTGGGATGCAGCTCCCTCTGTCACCGGTGCCTCTGCTCCTCCGCCAGATGATGCTAATGCACAGAAGGACAGGGTGACAAAATAAAAAGGGGGGGAAGAGACAGAGGATACACTTGGTCAATGGCAGCAACAACACCACTGTTGGCGTACACGACACACACAGGGAACCTCCCTATGCACTAGGCAATGCACTACCAGTCACAATGCTAGTCACCAGGCCATGGACAGGAATACCTAACGCCAATTGCAGCATACCTGAGAACCACAGAGCCCTGCCCAGTAGTGGATGCCTACTAGCTTGGTTGGAGGTGGAGTTCATCAGCCCCTGCCCAACATGGAACCTACCCTGCAATGTCTGGCTTGGCCTAGGGGCACCAACAGGGCCACATCCCCCACTCGAAGACCATTCCACCTTGCACAAGTAGTATAATGTGAAACTGTACTCACCCCCTTGTGGCTGCTGTGATGCCCGCAAGCACCCATCCAGCTCCAGGTAGGCCACCGCCAGTATGCGGAACATCAGGGGGGTCAGGGTTCGACGGACAACCCTTCCTCGTTGGGAGGCCATCCCCAGCTGAGCCTCCACCGTCTTCCTTGCCCAGCGTCTCAGGTCCTCCCACCGTTTGCGACAGTGGGTGTTCTGCCTGCCATAGACCCCCAGGGTCCGCACATCCTTGGCAATGGCACGCCACATACCCTTTTTCTGATGGCTGCTGACCTGCAGAGAAATAAACATAGTAAAAAGGTATCAGTCATACCGTCTGGCCTGTTACACTCATGGCCCACCATATCCCTCCCATCCCATTACGCACAGATATTGCCCACCATACATGCAGCACGCTGCCCAGGACCCTTCAATCACCCCCCCTTACATGAGTCCCTCACATACAGCACTCAATGCATTCATGCCCCATGCATCGTGCTCACAGTGTACTCACTTGTTGGTCTGGAGGCCCATACAGCATTCGATACTGGGCAGGACCCCATCCACCCGTCTCTCCAACTACGCAGCGGTGAAGGCAGGGTCCCTTTCCCCAGTGACACGAGCCATGGTCAGTTCCAGACACAGGTCACAGCTGCACTTGCAGTGTAGGTCCTCTCCTGTTGAAGGTCAGGTAGCAAGTGAGTGAACAGATAGAAAACGGCGGTCACGTCTGCGGCGGTGCGTACCGTCACTGCCGGCGTACATCACCATTGACCACTGTAACCCATAGGGCCCAATTACAACCAATGAGGAGTTGCACGGCGGTACTCGACCGCCTCCCGCAGCGGCGCACAACGTCAGCGGCATTACCTTATTTCCACCTGTCCATCCACACAGGACAGGCGGACGCCATTTCAGGGGGGCAGGCCATGGCACCTAAATGCGTCACAGCACACATTTGGGCCTAAACAACAACATACTGTTTCAATCACAACGTGCAATTCACTGTACATTTTGGAAATGTTGAATACTGACAAGATGCTCATAGTTTTGTTCCCTAGATTGCAACCGCTGCAGGTGAATAGGAGATGGAGACATCCCACGTATACGGGCCCACTGTGGACTTGGCAACAATGAAGGATAGGCACATTATCCTCACCTACTGACTTGACAGGGCCACAATCCAAGAGCTGTGTGCCCAATTGGAGCCAGGCCTGATCTCTGCTATCCGCGCCCCACTGGGATTTCCCCTTTTGTGCAAGTGCTATCTGTGCTCCATTTCCTGGCAAATGGTTCTTTCCAAGTGGCAGTGGGCTTGGCAGCAGGAGTGTCACAGACAATGTTCTCAATAGTGCTAAAAAGAGTGTGGTCGACCCTGATGAAAACACATGCACAGCCACATTGTTTTCCCCCAGGTTGAGGATTTGGCCACAGTGAAAGCTGACTTCTGTGCAATGGGACATATCCCCAACATCATTGCGGCAACTGATGGTACACATATTGCCTTTGTTCCCCCCCCCCAAGAGAAATGAACAGGTGTTCAGAAATCGAAAGAGCTTTCACTCGATGAATGTGCAGATAGTGTGCCTGGTGGACCAGTACATCTCCAATGTCAATGCAAAGTATCCTGGTTCTGTGCATGATGCCTTTATCCTAAGGAATAGCAGCATCCTATATGTGATGGCTCAACTCCAGAGGCACCGGGTGTGGCTAATAGGGGAGCCCATGGTTCCCACCTAGTATATGTTGGTGTATGGGTATGGGGTTGGCCCTAAGGGTTAGTGTTTGGCTAACAGGTATCCCTCAATATTTGCAGGTGACTCTGGTTACCCCAACCTCTCATGGCTACTGAACCCAGTGAGGAATCCTAGGACAAGGGAAGAGGAACGTTACAATGAGGCACATGGGCGAACAAGAAGAATTATAGAGCGAACATTCGGATGAGGCTGGAGATAGGCGTGTGGCAGCGGTGGAGCCTGTTGACAGTGACGAAGAGGAGGCAGAGGACGAGGATGTGGACAATAGAACATCAATCATACAAGAGTACTTCCAGTGACACACAGGTAAGACACTGTAACTTCACCTTCCATTGACAGTTTTGTATTGGATATTGTCACTGGCAGGTTGATATTCCCACTACTATGGCCACTTCCGGTGCCCTTTGGCATGTCTATTTACAGATATATGTGCCCCACTCTGGCTCCTGGTGTGTTGACTGCAGTAAACTACAGGTCATACCTATGTATACATTACTGTACAGTTGAATTGCAATGTTTACAGATTGTTAAATGAATACATAGTTCAATCAATTGACAGACTCAATACTTGCATTTTTTACAAGGGTGTTTGTTTATTTGCTAATAAATGGAGTATTGCTATAGGCTGGGGTGGTGGTGGAGGGGAGTCCAGGGAAAAATTCCAGTTTATTTGTATCACAGGTGCACTGTCCAAGGGGGTATAGGAAGTGGAGCAATGGCAGTTCAAGGTGGACAGGGTGACATAGTATGACACAAGGGTGAAATTCAGGAGAGTCTTATTTCCTGGCGGGGGTCTTGGCAATGTTCTCTGGCTTCTGCCTGGATCACAGGGACTGTTTGTGTGGTGGTTCTCCTTCTGCAGGGGTAGGGGTGCTGATGGCCTTTTGTTCCTGTGGTGGGGCCTTCTGTACACTAGCATCAGCAGAGATGGAGGGCTGTTCATTGGTGTGGCTAGTGTCAGGGGCCCGGTGGTGTGCCACCACCTCCCTCATGGTATTGGCCATGTCTGCCAGCACCCCTGCAATGGTGACCAGGGTGGTGTGGATGCCCCTGAGGCCCTCCCTGATCCCCAAGTACTGTCCCTCCTGCAGCCACTGGGTCTCCTGCAGCTTGGCCAGTATCTGGCCCATCATCTCCTACGAATGGTGGTATGCTCCCAGGATGTTGGTGAGTGGCTCCTGGAGAGTCGGTTCCCTGGGCCCGTCCTCCCCCTGTCGCACAGCAGTCCTCCTAGCTTCCCTGTTGTCCTGTGCCTCTGTCCCCTGAACTGTATGCCCACTTACACTGACCCCAGGTCCCTAATCATCCTGTTTTTGTGGGGTTGCCTGGGGTCCCTGTAGTGGTGGACACACTGCTGATTGGCGTGTCCTGGGGACAGAGGTATGGGCCCGCTGGATGGGTGCTGTGGTGATGATTCCTGAGGGGGGAGGCTCTGTGGTGGTATGGGACTGTGCCTGGGTAACCGACTGTCCAGGGGTCCCTGATGGGCCAGGTTGGGCATCCTGATCCAGGAGTGCAGAGCTGCTATCATCACTGTGGGCCTATTCTGGAGGGGGGGGTGGATGTTGCTGGCACCTCCTCTCCAGTGACATTGTGTGAGGGACCTGTGGCGATGTAGATGCAGTGTTATTGTTTCTGCGTGTGACATCTTGTGCATGGGTGTGTTGCCCTGTATGGTTGTGATTTCCCTGGCAGCTTAGGCTTGTATGAGTGGTGATTTGGTTGGATAGGTGATTGTCTCAAGTGTGCACGCTTTGGTGATGGGTGTCTATGCAGGTCGGTGATGGGTGTCCATGCATTGGTGTTGCATGCAGGGCTTGGTAGTGGGAGGGGTGGGTTGTGATGGTGGAGTGTATGTGAGGTGGTGGAATGATGGGGTGAGGGCAGGGGTGGGGGTTTGTGATGGCATGCAGGTAGGGGGGTGATAGTAATAGAGATTTAACTTACCAGAGTCCAGTCCTCCTGCTACTCCAGCCAGGCCCTCAGGATGCAGTATTGCCAAGACTTGCTCTTCCCATGTTGTTAGTTGTGGAGGAGGAGGTGGGGGTCCGCCGCCAGTCCTCTGTACTGCTATCTGATGTCTTGCTACCACGGAACTTACCTTCCCCCGTAAGTCGTTCCACCTCTTCCTGATATCACCCCTTGTTCGGGGGTGCTGTCCCACGGCGTCTACCCTGTCCACGATCCTCCGCCATAGCTCCATCTTCCTGGCAATGGATTTCTGCTGCACCTGTGATCCAAATAGCTGTGGCTCTACCCGGATGAATTCCTCCACCATGACCCTTAGCTCCTCCTCTGATAACCTGGGTGTCTTTGTGGTGCCATGGGTGTAGTGTGAGTGGTGTGTGTGAGGGTGTGTGGGGTGATGTGTTGGGGTGTGTGCTGTGAGCTGCGTGGATGGTGTATGGGTGATGGTGTTCTGTGGCTCTGGTTCTGTGGGTGCTCTTGGTGTGTCTATCCTTCAGTTATCAATTTTCTTGAGTTGTAAAGGGTTGTGGGTAATGTGTGTGTGTGTGTGTGTGGTGTGCGTTTGGGTGTCAGGTGTGTGTTAGTCAAAATGTCCAATGTGGTGTTGTTTTGTTAGGTTGTGTGTATTGTGAGCGCAGCGGTATGTACAGCCAATGGTTTAGCGCCATTGAGTGTCCGCCGCTGTGATTCGTGGGTCATAATGCTGTGGGCGTAGTTCTGTTGGCATAACGGTGTGGGTTTTGCTACCACCGTTTTATCACTGACCTTTGGGCTGGCGGACTTGTGTGTGTGTGTCTGTATAGTGACGGATTGCTATGTGTGTGTCATAATATGGGTAGCAGAAAACCGTCGCGGCGGCAGCATGTTGGCAGCAGTCGGCATGGCGGTAAGCGGGACTTACCGCCAATGTCATAATGAGGGCCTAAATCTCTCTTTCTGGATAGTTGATACTAATTTGCTACATTTGTTCCTTGTGCAAAGCTCAGATTTATGATGTAACATAGATTGCAACACCCCCAATCTTCAAATTGTTCCAGTTTCATTGCCCTAGCCTGTAATTTTGTGGATTTTATTTAATTTAAAACAAGCAGCCTGGCAGTTGTTAACGTGCTTTTCCAACATCAGCTAACAATCACACATTACAAAGCAGCTACTGTAGAAAAACATACATTCATAAATAATAAACATTATAGCAAAATTAGTTTAAAGATGTCAAATATACAGATTACACTGCTTTTATAAGCTTTTTCATCCCAATATGGAAATGAGATGGAGATTTTCTCAAATACATTCTCGAATTAAAAATGTTATGTTAACAAATTAGGCATCCAGCAGAGGCAGTATTGACCGCTTTCTCCAGGCATTGGTGCACCCGTGCTGGAATATGATAGGCAACTCATTGTTTGCAGAGACATACTTGGAACCAATACCTGCCGTGGCAAAAATGTTCAAATTGACACAACCTTTTATTATGTGTGCAAGCGTAACGAGGAGGGCTGACAATTGTAAGGTATCCAGGGCTTGTGGTTTCCCAGAGTGAACTGAGACAAAAGCCAAAATGTGGCAACATTTATGTTTATTTCCCAAAAAGTAGAAAAAAGTGCTATAAACAAAAGTGTGTGGTTTTTTCTAGAAATGGCATCAACAAAAGGTGCACTGCGGTAAGATTGGCCTCTACAAAGACAGGTAGAGTAGGAAAAAAGCATGTTTTTCCAGAGTGTTTGAAATGTTCCAAGAGGTGGTCAATATTTCCTTTCTTTGCAATTTCAACCTACATGCAGTTCGCGGGGAGGAAATGTGTGACCCCAGGAAGCTACACATTTCTAAAAAGTAGGCCTAATTGTGTATTCAGTAAGCAGACACTTGTCTAGATCACTCATGGTTTTTCTAGATAAATTAATTGTTGAAGTAAACAAATAATGAAAGTGAGTATAAAAAATAGAAATAGGGGATAATGTTTTCATTTGTATTATTTTGCCAAAAAGGCCTATCTACAAAAGTAATATTTTGTTACATCCGTCAGGTTCCTCTAGTTACAGAGATATATAGGCCCTCATTACAACCCTGGCAGTAAATGCTGCCTACCGCCGTGCTGACGGCCACCAACATACCGTGACCGCGGCGGTATTCCGCTACGGGTATTATGACCCACACTGACAAATCCGCCACTATACAGACACCCACACAAGTCCGCCAGACCAAAGGTCAGTGATAAATTGGCAGTAGCAAAACCCACACCGTTACGCCAACAGGAAGACGGCCACAGTATCAGGACCCACGAATCACCGCTGCAGTCTTTCAACCATGGTAAATGATTGGCGGTACACACCACCGCAGTCACAATACACACACTTACAAAACTACACAATATTGGACAATTCAAACTACACACACCTGACACACATACACACACGACACCCACGCACTCAGTCCACTCTAAAACACACACACACATTACCCACAACCCTTTCAACGATAAAAAAATTGCCAACATAGAGAGAGACAAGCCAGAAGCACCCACTCAATCTGAGCCACAGAACACCATCACCCATACACCATCCACGCACCTCACAGCACACACCAAAACACATCACCCCACACATCCTCACACATATCCCTCACACCACATCCATGGCACCCCAAAGACACCCCAGTTTTCAGAGGAGGAGCTAAGGGTCATGGTGGAGGAAATCATCCGGGTAGAGCCACAGCTATTCGGATCACAGGTGCAGCAGACGTCCATTGCTAAGAAGATGGAGCTATGGCGGAGAATCGTGGACAGGGTCAGCGCAGTGGGACAGCACCCAAGAACAAGGGATGACATCAGGAAGAGGTGGAACGACCTTCGGGGAAATGTGCGCTCTGTGGTTGCAAGACACCAGGTAGCTGTACAGAGGACTGGCGGTGGACCCCCACCTCCTCCCCCCAACTAACAACATGGGAGGACAAGACTTGGCAGTAATGCATCCTGAGGGCCTCACAGGAGTAGCAGGAGGACTGGACTCTGGTAAGTCAAATCTTTACTACTATATCCCCCACCCTACCTGCATGCCGTCACAAACTCCTACCCCTACCCTCACCCCATCACTCCACCACCTCACATATAGCCCACTATCACAACCCTCCCATCCCAAAACCAAGCGCTGCATACAACACCAATCCATGGACCCCCATCACAGACCTGCATGGACACCCATCACCACAGCATGCCCTTTAGAGAGAATCACCTAGCCCACAAACTCACCACACACGCAAGGCAAAGCTGACAGGGCAATCCCAACCATACAGGGAAACACACCCATGCACATGATGGCACATGCAGATACAATAACACTGCATTTTCATCCCTACAGGACCTCTACTCAATGTCACTGAAGAGGAGTTGCCAGCAACATCCAGTCCCCCCACAAAGGAGGCCCACAGTGATGACAGCAGCTCTGCACGCCTGGATCACGATGACCAACATGGCCCATCAGGGACCTCTGGACAGTCGGTTACCCTGCCACAGTCCCAAACCACCACAGAGCCTCCCCCTCAGGAAATACCAGCACAACACCCACCCAGCGGGCCCATGCCACTGTCCCCAGGAAACGTCAATCAGCAGTGTGTCCACCACTACAGGGACCCCAGGAAACCCCACAAACACAGGACGATCAGGGACCTGGGGTCAGTGGCAGTGGGAACACGGTTCAGGGGACAGAGGCACAGGACAACATGGAAACTGGGAGGACTGATGTGCAACAGGGGAGAACAGGCCCAGGGAACCGACTCTCCAGGAGGCACTCGCCAACATCCTGTGAGCATACCACCATTCCCAGGAGACCATGGCCAGATACTGTACAAGTTGCAGGAGACCCAGCGGCTGCAGGAGGGACAGTACCTGGGGATCAGGGAGGACATAAAAAACATCTATACCATCCTGGTCACCATTGCAGGGGTGCTGGCTGACATGGGCAACACCATGAGGGAGGTAGTGGCACACCAACAGGCCCCTGACACTAGCCACACCAAAGAACAGCCCTCCACCTCCGCTGGCGCTAGTGGGCAGGAGGCCCCGCTACAGGAACAACAGGCCACCAGCACCCCACCCCCTGCGGAAGGAGAACCACCCCTCAAACAGTCCCTATGATCCAGGCAGAAGCCAGAGAACATTGCCAAGACCCCCGCCAGGAAATAGGACTCTCCTGATTGTCACCCTTCTGTACCACTCTTCTCACCCTGTCCACCTTGAACTGCCATTACTCCCCTTCCTATGCCCCATTGGACAATGCACCTGTGATACCAAGAGACCGGACTCTAACTGGACATTCCTCCACCATCACCCCAGCCCATTGCACATCCCCCTCTAAGTAGGAGCACTTAAATAAACACCCTTGGAACAAATACAAATCTGGAGTCTGTCAAATGATTGAAATATGTATAAGTACAACATTCTGAAAACATTGCAAGTCATATGTACAGTTATATATACGTTGGTATGACCTTTAGTGGGCAGCAGTAAACATACCAGGAGCCAGAGTGGGCCACAGAGATCTGAAAATAGAGATGCCAAAGGGTACAGTAAGTGGCCACAGACATAGAGAAATCAGGCTGCCATGTACAATGTCCAACAGAAAACTGAAATGTAAAGTGAAGTTACAGTATCTTACCTGTTTGTCACTGGAAGTACCGCTGTATTATATTACTTCTGTTGTCCACATCTTCTTCCTCCTCTTCCTCACTGTCCACAGACTCCTCTGCTGCCACAAGACCATCTCCAGGCTTATCCTCCTGCAGAAAAGGCACCTGGCGTCTCAAGGCCAGGTTGTGCAACATGCAACGATGATCTGGCACACTTTCTTGGGTGAGTAGTACAGGGATCCACCTGTCAGATGAAGGCACCGTAACCTGGCCTTCAGGAGGCCAAAGGTTCTTTCAATGATCCTCCTTTTTCACCCATGTGCCTCATTGTAACGTTCCTCTTCCTGGCATTTCTCACTGGGGTCAATAGCCATGAGAGGTTGGGGTAACCTGAGTCACCTGCAAATATTGAGGGATACCTGTTAGACACCCACTAACCCTTAGGGACAACCCCATACCCAGACACCAACTTACACTGGGTGGGGACCTTGGGCTCACCTATTAGTCACACCCGGTGCCTCTGGAGTTGGTCCATCACATATGGGATGTTGCTATTCCTCAAGATAAATGCGTCATGCACAGAGCAAGGATACTTGGCATTCACATGGGAGATGTACTGGTCCGCCAAACACACCATCTGCACATTCATAGAGTGATAGCTTTTTCTATTCCTGAACACTTGTTCATTTCTCCGAGGGGGGCAAATGCCACATGTGTACCATCAATGGCACCAATGATGTTGGGGATATGTCCCAGGGCATAAACGTCATCTTTCACTGTTGCCAAATCCTCCACCTGGGGGAATACGATGTAGCTGCACATGTGTTTCAGCAGGGCTGACAACACTCTGGTCAACACGTTGGAGAACATTGGATGAGACATCCTGATGCCATGACCACTGTTGTTTGGAAGGAACCACCTGCCAAGAAATGGAGCACTGACAGGACCTGCACTAGAGGGGGGATACCTGTGGGCTGGCAGATAGCTGACATCAGGTCTGGCTCCAATTGGGCACACAGATCTTGGATTGTGGCCAGATCAAGTCTGTATGTTAGTATAATGTGTCTGTCCTCCATTGTCGCAAGGTCCACCAGGGGTCTGTACACCGGAGGATGTCGCCATCTCATATTCATCCTTGTCGGTTGAAGCCTATGGAGGAAAACGGTGAGCAGAGGGTCATATTCACACATCAATTGAAATAATGCTGCATCTTTTCCTTTAGAGAACCTGTATGTGAATCCGAGAGTCAGTTGCTGTGCCAATGTCTGCTGTGACGCAGTTAGGTGCCATGGCCTGCCCCCCCTGAAATGGCGGCTGCCTGACCTGTGAGGAGGGACAAGTGGAAATGAGGTACTTCCGCTGGCATTGTGTGCCGTTGCGATAGGCGGTCGATGACCGCCGCACAACTTCGCATTGGTTATCATTGGGCCCTATGGGTTCCAGGAGCCAATGTCGATGTACGCCGGTGGTGACGGTACGCACCGCAGCGGACGTGACCGCCATTTTCTATCTAATCCCTCACTTGTTACCTGACCTTCAACAGGAGAGGAGCTGCTGCGACAATGGTTCATGTGTCTGGGGAAAGGGCCCCAGCCTTCACTGCGGAGGAGTTGGAGAAACTGGTGGATGGGGTCCTACCCCAGTACACGTTACTCTACGGTCCTCCAGACAAACAGGTGAGTACACTGTGAGCATGATGCGTGGGCCATGAATGTATGGATTGCTGTGTGTGTAAGCCACATGTAGGTAGGAGCTGAGACGTCCTGGCCAGAGTGCTGCATGTATGGTGGTCAATGTATGTGCGTCAGGGGATGGGAGAGATCTGGTGGGCCATGAGTGTGACGGTCTGGATAGTGAACTAATTCCCTTTTCTGCTGTCTTTTCCATGCACGTCAGCGCCCATCAGAAAAAGGGTATTTGGCGTGCCATCGCCAAGGAGGTGCGGACCCTGGGGGACTTTGACAGGCGGAGCACCCACTGCTGCAAACGGTGGGAGGACCTGCGCCGCTAGGCAAGGAAGACGGCGGAGGCCCAGCTGGGGCAGGCCTCCCAACGAGGAAGGGGTGCCTGTCGTACCCTGACTCCCCTGATATTCCGCATCCTGGCAATGGCCTATCCGGAGTTGGATGGGTGCTTGAAGGCATCACAGCAGCCACAAGGGGGTGAGTACAGATTCAGAATCATGACTGTGCGCGCATTAAGGTTTACCTGGGTGGGGGATGTGGGCTGTGGGTGCCCCTAGGCCAGTGCGAACATGGCAGGATAGGTCCCTTGTTGGGCAGGCTCTGAAGCACTCCAACCCCAATAGTGTTATTGGGCATCTACTACTGGGCAGGGTCCTGTGGGGTTCAAGTGTGCAGCTAACGGCCCCATGGGCTGGTGACTATTTTAGTAACTGGTAGTGCATGGCCTAGTGCATAGGGCTGCTCCCTGTGTGTTGTGTACGCCAACGGTAGTGGTGTTGCTGGCATTGACCAAGTGTATCCTCTGTCTCTACTCCCCCTTTTTGTTTTGTCACTCTGTCCTTGTGTGCATTAGTATCATCTAGCGGACGAGCAGAGGCACCGGCGACGGAGGGAGCTGCATCCCACATGGGCCTGGGGGCCGAATCCACTGATGGTGAGGGCACCAGTCTGACGGAGAGCGAGGGGAGCACCACGACGGGGACAGGAGGGGACACCACAGACAGCGACTCCTCCTCCAATGGAACCTCCCTAGCGGTGGTGGACACCTCTGTGCCCACCCCAACAACAGGTACAGCCGCCACCCCCCTACCAGCATCGCCCTCCCAGCAGCCCCTCAGCATGTTTTCCGTGCCCACTCACCCAGGAGGGTGGGCATCACCTTCGCCCCAGGCACCTCAGGCCCTGCCCCAATCAGCCCTGCTGCCCTCAGTGAGGAGGCTATTGACCTCCTGAGATACCTCACTGTTGGGCAGTCAACCATTCTGAATGCCATCCAGGGTGTCGAGAGGCATTTGCAACAAACAAATGCATACCTTGAGGGCATTCACTCTGGCGTGGTGGCCCAACAGAGAGCATTTCAGGCTCTGGCCTCTGCACTGATGGCAGCCATTGTCCCTGTCTCCAGCCTCCCCCCTCCAACTTCCTCTACCCAGTCCCAATCCCCTCAACCCCAGCCTATCCCAAGCACACCTTCAGACCAGCATTCACCCAAATCAACACACAAAATTGTCTCAGGCAAACACAAGCACCACACTTCATCTCATAGGCACTCACACAAGCACTATCCCCATGCAGACACACCAGCATCCACTGCCTCCACTGTGTCCCCCTCCTCCTCGTCATCCACCTCCCTCCCAGTAGCGTCTCCACTCACACCTGCATGCACTACATCCTCATCCACTACCTCCATCACCAGCATGCTCATCACAACACTCCCCTCACTGGCAGTCACCACATCAATGCACACGTCCCCGGGTCCTCTCCCAGTACATCTGTGCCCCTCCTCCCAAAGTACACAAACGAAAGCCCCCACCCACCCAACAGCCATCCACCTCACAACAGCATCCAGCCCATGCACCTGCACCCAAACTCAGCAGACAGACACCTCCTACAACCACTCCCTCTTCCTCCAATCCCAAACCCTCTCCCTCTTCCCGCCCCAATGTCCCTAAGAAGCTTTTCCTGGCAAATATTGACCTGTTCCGTACCCCTCCTTGCCCCCTATCCTTCCCCTCGGGCCAGGGTGGCCAGAACCCAGCCCAGCACCTCAGCCACCAAGTCGACGTCCGCTGTGGTTCCTACAGCTATCAGAGGCACAAAGGGGGCGCCCGTCAGCCCAGCCAGTGTGTCACCAACCCCTGCCAAGGCCAAAACCATTCTGCCACCTGGCAAGGTGAAGAGGGGGACAGCATCCAGCAAGTGAAGGCGCTCCAACCACCCAGCAAGGCCACCTCACAGCCTCCAGCTGCCAGACCCAATGTCACACCACCATCTACCAAGGTGAGGAAGGGGCAGAAAACACCAGCCAAAGCACTTCAGCTGTCCGAGGCTGCAGGTGAAGGCCTGGTGGCTACCAGCACAACCGCCAGCACAGCCAGCAGCCCCGCCGCAAGCACCGCAATCTGCACTGCCACCTTCACCGCTGCAAGCACCACTGCTGTCAGAAGCAGCAGCCCCAGCGGGCAGCAGTCCGAGGCTGCAGGAGAAGGGCTGGAGCCTCCCTCCACCACTGGCAGCACCGGCACATGCACCACAGCCAGCACCACCACCTGCACTACCGCTAGCACCGCCAAAAGCACCGCAACCTGCACCGCTGACAGAAGCACCACTACCAGCAGCAGCAGCCCCAGTGGGCAGCCATCCGAGGCTGCAGGAAAAGGGCTGGAGCCTCCCTCCACCACTTGCAGCACCCCCACTAGCACCGGCAGTACCACTAGTTTGCAGCCATAGCCGCCAACGGATGGAGTCTAGCCTTGCCACCATGGACTATTATGCAACCTGGTCCCTGCAAATCTCGTGCCTCAGACACCCAGGTGAGGTACTGGGAACTGCCACACCCCAAGTGTTCCATCACTGGGCACAAAGCCCCCTCCAGAACCAGTGGAGAAAGGCATCCACTCACCCTATCCTTGGCAGGATGAAGCACACTGGGCACAAAGCCCCCTTCCAGAACCAGTGGAGAAAGGCATCCACTCACCCTATCCTTGGCAGGATTAGGCACACTAAGCACAAAGCCCCTCCAGAACCAGTCGAAGAAGGCATCCACTCAGCCCCTCCTTGCCAGGAAGAAGCATACTGTGCACAAGGCACCCTCCAGAACCAGTGGAGAAGCCATCCACTTGAGAGACTGTGGCCTTGCACTCCCCAGGACCAAGCAGTGGGCAAACCACCCACTTGAGAGACTGTGACCTTGCACTCCCTAGGACCAAGCAGTGGCAAACCACCTACTAGAGAGACTGTGGCCTTGCACTCCCCAGGACCAAGCAGTGGGCAAACCACCCACTAGAGAGACTGTGGCCTTGCACTCCCCAGGACCAAGCAGTGGGCAAACCACACACTTGAGAGACTGTGGCCTTGCACACCCCAGGACCAAGCAGTGGGCAAACCACACACTTGAGAGACTGTGGCCTTGCACTCCCCGGGACCAAGCAGTGGGCAAACCACCCACTAGAGAGCCTGTGGCCTTGCACTCCCCAGGACATCGCTGTGGGTATGGAGTCCCCTCCAGGAGCAGTGGCATTATTCCATCTTCCGGCTGAGGTGCCCCCCCTTCCCCGTCCCCCTGAGGTGCCTGTGTGTTTTCGACCTGATGTCCCTGCAGTGTTCTCTCCTTATTGAGGCAGGAGTCAAGTGTGGGCTTGGCCTATGAGTTTTGGCCCAGTGGCCCACGGACATTTTGAGAGGACAATGTACCGCCTTATGTACATATTGTATATTTTTGTAAATATTTTATTTTTGATTATTACGTATATCTGACTATTTCTAAAATATCACTGATTTGACTCTATTCCTTTTGTCCTTGCATTCTTCCAGGGGGTTATGTGGTGTAAATGTAATGTTGATGCATGTGTTTGTTTGTATGGTGCTGTGGGTGGGGGTATTGCGTGTTGTGTGTGTGTCACTCTCTTTTTCCTCCCCCCCCCCAGTTGTACTATGTGCAGTACTCAACGTGGTCATTGCCGACGCCGTTTGTACTCCTGGTAGATGAGGAGGTAGACCAGCATGGGGAGGACCTGCAGCTCGGGCTTCATGGTGTCCTGGTTCTTCGTTGAGAGGTGAGTGGTTCCCCTTCAGGGTACTGTTTCCGCTGTGCTTTTGATGGCGTTGGTACTGCCCCAGAAAAGCTGACGGATGGGTGGGTTGGGGTTGGGGTGGGCGGTTCATTGACTTCCATAGCAGTGTTGTTGGTACTGCCGTGGCGGTTGGAGTGTTAAAGTGGCTGTATGTGTTGGCAGTTTCCACAGTGGTTGTGATCCCCTTGTTTTTACCGCGCCCTGTTGGCGGTATTACCGCCGCTTTAACACCAACCGCCAGGGTTGTAATGAGGGCCATAGTGTTTATTTCAAGTCCAAAAGCAAGTTCTGACGAGAGCAACCAAACAACTTTTGGGTTGCACTGATTTTTCATTCAGTTTCCACTGTGCATGAAAATTCAGTTGATGATAACATTTGTTCTACTATGCTGTGTTCCCACAGTTCTCCTGATAAAAAATAGTACCCAAGTGTTTGAGGGGGTCTGCTGCTCAGGAAGGGAAGACCCCAAAACACATCATAGAAGTGCTAAGATTTTTTATTTGAATAACATCAGGATGGGGAAGTTGGGGTATTTAGGCCTAGGTTTGACATCCTCCCAGAGTAATGTAGTAGCCTGTTTTCTCCTCTACTTTGATGTGGAATGTTGCGAGTCATGCGGACTGTGTGATGTCATGTGGTGTGAATGCTCTGTCCTTGTGAGTTTAGAGTTTATCTACAGCTGGGGGCTGAACTGACTACATGCTTGGTCCTGATGGGACCCCGCTTACCTGAAACCTGTTCCTGAATAAAATACCTGTTCCTGGACCTGCTTGTATGAAAAGGGAAATTGACCGGAGCCACAACACCTGTCAACTCCGGAACAGAGCCCAGCTGATGTGTGAAGAGTATGTAGAAGCCCATGCATCAAGTACCACGGCTGGATGAGTGAGTGCTTATGAAAGTGCTTCATTTCACAGCGGAAAAAATAAGTGCTGATTTGGAGCACTGTTGGAGCTCAGAGGAAGCCTAAGTGGTGCTAAGAGTTGCAAATTGTCCTGAGAGTGCAGAACCGTTTATCTACCCAGGACCATAAGGGTTGTCAGAAAACTGAAATGAAATATACCTAGATGGGGACCGGAGCTATGAGAAGAGACTACAGTACCCCATTGTAATGTTAAGCCGATACCACAGCTTTTTTTTGCTGCAGCCAAGCATTCTTGACAACAGCTGGAGAAGAGTATTGATAAGATGTGACAGAACTCCCAGTGACTTCTATGGTTGTGTGTGGTGTGCAATGAAGTTTCAAAACTGAGGAGAGAGCCAGAGCGGTGAGAGCAGTAAAAAAAACGAAGTTGAAAGAATAATGAGTAGTGCAAGGCGAGTATGCTGTTAGACCAAGGGTCTCCAACCTTTTGTGTAATAAGATCTACTTAGGTTCAGTAAATATCATTGCAAGCTACTAATACTATTAGCGTTGTAATAGTGACCACATCAGACAAGATGACATTAGTGGTCACCAAATGTAAGATTACTAGCAGTATCACCTCAGTGTATCAGACAGGGATCCCAGCTGTAATGTAAAAAAGAGGCTTTGTTAATTTGGAATGCCTCTACATGCGTAACCCATAACAGCCACAGGTACAATGCCCCTGCATTAAAGTATATTAGTAACAAGTCTCTCCACATGATTTATCACTCGAAAATCAGCTTGAAATATATTATGGAAACTCCATTTTTTCTCCATACATCAGCTCATGAGTTCTAAAAATACACACATTTTTTAAATGAATACACAATGTTGGTGTTTATAAATTCATCAAAGCAAAAGGCTCTTATTTAGTAGGTTGAGATGCACACAGGAGAGCTACTTACAGGTAGCTGGAGAGCCATCAGTAGCACACGAGAGGCCTATACAGTTAGACTGACCAACAGTCTCTTTTTGCTGTAGACCACAGTAGGTGGCTGTGTGGTCAATTTAGGCGGTTGGTCTGTGCGGACATACTATGAGACTCTGAGCACATTTTGTTTCAAATTCATGGAGCACACACCAATATGTTCACCAGAGCAGGTACTAATTCCAAACAAACAATAGTGTAGTTCAATTTTTTAGCACAGGCCTATCTGGCCAGCAGTACACTTTGCTACTACATAATGGTATAAGAATACATACATGTTTTAAGGCATTGGCAAAGTGGGACCTGCCCAGGGCCCCCACCTTCCAAGGGGTCCCCTAGGAAGGTGAACTTTCTATCTCACATCTGGCTATTTCTCCATATCACCTTTTAATGTATTATAAAATATGACTTGGCATCATGGGGTTTGAATTAGCAGAAAATGGGTAATAAAATAAAAAGCTGTTCTGGAAAGGGGCCCTTAAAGTATGCCTTGCCTGGGGCCCCCAGTATCCTTAAGTTGACTGTTTAACCATATGATATTCTAGACGTAGATGAACAGCTAATGCAGACTTCCCTGTTGGAGGCCTATCCTGACCATGGAATTTTAATCTGTCATGCTGGAGTGCATGGATGCCATTCTGTAATTAAAATGGCCTTTATCAATAATGGCTTGGACACAGGAACAGTTTAGGGACCTGCTAAGGCTTCCTATTATGCTTTCATCCTTGGAGAGGAGCTTAGGAAATCAAGAAGGGACCTCCGCAATCTATTATTTATGGATGTTTCCATGTAGTGCCTTGCGATACCATTGAGATGGCAATGTTGTTTGCTGATAGTAGTGCATTTGATTTAGATTTATAGAGCGCAACTTATACCCGGAGGTAACTTGTCGCTCACCAGTGATCAGTGATTAAACAGTCAATAAAACTAGTCATGACTAAACACCCAGGTTTTAAGAGATTTGCCGATTGTGGCACACTTGTGCAATTCTTCATTTTTGCTGCGGCCAATTCCATAACATATGGAGCAGCCCCCCCATTCTCTCCACATCTAGGGCAACCTGCTTCCCCCACTTGAAAATGCTGCTGTATTCACTCAGGAGTCAAATACTCTCGCTGCATTACATAGGAATGAATCAGTTTAAAAGCATTTTGTGAAACTTTAGGTATTCTATCAAATATGGCATCCCTGGCTTCCTCCGATATCAGGGTACCCAAATCTTCCTTCCAGTTAGGCTTCAAATTTTCCAGGGGGTGACAGCAATCTCCCCCTATTGCCCTCTACAACCAGGAAACCACTTTAACAGTGCCAGAGGAGAGGGCTATATATCTACAACTCCTCATTGCTGATGGTTCAACTGTGCCACTTCTCCAGTAGAGGCAAATCGCTGTGGTGATTGTCCTATATAAGAGAAAATGCCCCCTAGGGATATTGTAGTCTACTCTAAAATCCTCAAATAAAAACATTTCCCCATCCCTAAAGAGATCCCCCAAGGCAGAAGCCCTCGCCTCCGTGCAGGCCTCCAGATTTCACCAATCCCCTCCATGTGGAAGGGCTTTTAGCAATATCATTGGTATATCCGGCAAGAAGGGTACTTTAACATGGGCCCTACTCAGGCATCTATGTCAGCATTTGGCAATCACCTTGAATTCCTCAGTGTCTGTCGTGGAAGTGCGCCTGACCTTCAGTAATGTTCTAGTTAAGCCAGTCAACCCTGGTACAAAAGGACCTAACTCTTTCTCTGGTCTTTGTCTACCCCTTATCCACTGGACACACCACTGCAGTTGGGCCGCCAGGTAGTAACCTTCAAAGTCTGGTGCTGCTAGGCCCCCTCTCCCACTGGCTGTTGTAGTGTAGTCAGAGTTACCTGTCTGCGGCCTGAACCCCATATAAATGATGTAACCATCGAATCCAGTTCCCTAAATGTTGTTCGTGGTATACACAACAGGAGCGCTCCAAAATAATATAGAAGACGGAGAAGGGCAACCATCTTCAACAGTACTATCCTACCTATGACTGATAGTGGGAGGGTTATCCAAAATTCCATGCTATTTTTCAGGGCACAGAGTGCACTGACCACATTCCCATTCAGGAGGTCTGCTCGATCTTGGTATATCCTAACACCTAAGTACGAAACACACCTCGGGCCCACTGCAAAGGGGCTAAGTCATCTGGCGGTGCTACTTCTGCAATCATTGGGAACACCCAGGATTTCTGGCAATTCACTTTAAGGCATGGTAGTCACCCAAAATCCTCCAACATAGTCCTAGCACCAGCCAACTCCTCAGCAGTATCTCACAGAAATAGTAGCATGTCGTCAGCATATAATGCTACTCTGTGCCAGTGCCCTTTCACTTTCAGACCTCTGTAATGCATTCCTGACCATGCCCGTGCAGCGAAGGGCTCCACAGCCAAAGCAAAAAGCAGGGAAAAAGTGGGCATCCCTGTTGTGTCCCTCTTTCCACCCTGTAACTCTGTATGCTTGCTGTTGGTTCCGTGTATAATAGCCTAATCCCATCTACAAAGCTGCCTCCTAGTCCCATCCGTTTCAGTACCGCATACAAATAGTCTCACTCTAAACTATCAAACACCTTTTCTGTATCAACAGCCATGACCGCTGGTTCCTTGTTTCAGAATGGAGAGTAGGCCCGAAAATGTTAAGGGATGTTTTACACCCAGATATAAACCCTGCCTGATCCGGGTGCATTAGCCGTGACATGTAGGGGATCAGACACGTGGACAATATTTTACTAAGGATTTTATAATCAACATTTAGCATTGAATGGGGGCCATATGCTCTATAATCCCAGGGGGGTTTACTGGGTTTCAGTAACGGTACTATCAATGCTTCCAGAGTAGTATCAGGCAAGCAGCCCCTTGTCCTGACTTCATTATACAGTTTCTCACGCTTAGGTGCCAATTGGTCTGTATAATTCATATACTACTACCCAGGGGTTTATCCTTGTGCCATACCTTTTATTGCTACCTTAATCTCTTGCTGGGTGATAGCCTCACCCAGAGACTTCGCCTCCCCAAAAATTAGACATGGTAGCTCTAGAGAGTCTAAATACTCCCTCTCTGCTTCTACCTCCCAGGTGCCTGCACTCCGTTATAACTGTGTAAAGTAGGGAAGGAAACAGTCATTAATCTCCTCTTGCTTAAATTCTCGGACTCCTTCATCCGTTTACAGTTCCAAAATTGGAGTCCCCCTCTTTAAGGGATTGACCAGCCAGGCCAATATTGGGCCTGCCTCATCTCTTGCTGCTTGTACTTGTGCCATGTATCCTCTATAGTCAAAGCAGCAGACTCTCTCTGTACTAGCTGCTGCTTCCTAACTGGACTGCTGCCTATGAGGGCTTTTGCGCCTCTGCCACCATAACTGCTTGATCTTCTAGCATTTCAAGTTTTAACCTCCAGGTGGGTATTTTAGTCCTAGGACTATGCCAATCGCAACTCAGGAGAATGGGATTATGGTCCAAAATCAAACAGGCCAAATATTCTGCATTCATCACAGTACCATACACATCGGGGAGCACAGAAATGTGTCTAGTCGTACATGTAAATTATGTAAACTAGAGAAGTAGGAATAATCCCTGTCATGTGAATGCGTCACTCCCACGAGTCCACCAAGCACCATTCTCTCCGCCAGCCTAAAAACGTCCGGGCCAATCTCCTTGCAGGTGCATCTCTCAGTAGCAGGTGTGACCTGTCCATTTCTACGTCTGCCACATAATTGAGGTCGCCCCCTATTACTATAGTCTGAGGCAAATGCTGCACCAGTTGCCCTGAGAGGTTTGGTGTGAAGGAGCCCTGACCAGATTTGGAGCATAAATGTAAAGTCTGTTCCCTCCAGCCTTCCATTCACTGGTATATATCTCCCCTCAGGGTCCGTTACCAGTGATATGTACTGGAATGGAACCCCCGCTCTCACCCAAATGTGCAACCCCCTGGCAAAAGAAGAGTAAGTGGTATATTATGCCTGCCCTCGCCATCTCTGCTGCAGCGCAGCTCCCTCTTGGATCATCAGATGGGTCTCTTGTAGTAGTGCTATGCGCACGCCCTGACTATTTAGATATGAGAATATTTTATACCTCTTGGGGATGGTATACTTGTCTCTAATATTCCAGGACATTAATTTATAATTGGTTTGTGAAGTCATAGTATCTATAGATGATGATCTGTATGTATAGTACCATCCCAGCCCCCGCACAGCTCGTGTGCCCCCGAGATCCCCAATCAAGACAATTTGCATAATATTTTGATGCAATTGCTGTGACCCCAAACAAATTAACTCTCAACACTTCAACAGTCATTCCCTCTGCAGGACAAATCGAGCAAGGCTCCCTGTCCAAACTGATTCAAACTTAACCAAACATTGCGGGTTGTCCTACAAAACATACATGGGGAAACAGCAGGCCAGAAACTCCAGTTCGGGCGCCCTGCTCAGAACCCCAACCAGGATAGTTCAATATACAATTTTGTGCATCTGTAGTGTTCCTTGTAGACCTTTCCTCTCCTTGGGAAGGTCAGCCATTGCCCACCCTATCTTTTAGTTGACATTAGGCAACAGTCAGTATTTGCCGGGACCTTATAGGATGTCGTCTGAAGTTCCAGGTGTGACATGAGGAAGTATTGTGGTAGATGTGTTCGACTCACAAGAGGCCGAGTCTGATTTAAAGTCTTCTGCACAATCGCCTCTCGTCGCAAATGGGGATCTAGTACCTGAGGCACTCATGTGCACCATGGCTTCAACTGCTCTTCTTTTTTCCCCGTTGTGATTCCTCATCCAACAGGGGTCTTCCAGTGTGCAGGCGGATCTTTCTCCTTCTCCTAGGGCCCAAGGATTGCAGCTCTCTTCGCACAACACTAGAT
This sequence comes from Pleurodeles waltl, assembly GCF_031143425.1. Classification (NCBI taxonomy): domain Eukaryota; kingdom Metazoa; phylum Chordata; class Amphibia; order Caudata; family Salamandridae; genus Pleurodeles; species Pleurodeles waltl. The sequence goes on along the minus strand of NC_090440.1, from coordinate 542,677,708 downwards.
CCAGTTTGCAGGTGGCTGTCAATCCAGTTCCAGCCCTCCTGCGGGGAATGGAAAAAAGGACTTCCCCGTCAGTCACCTCCCAGAGGCGCGTCGGGAACATCATGCTATATGTCACCACAATCTGGCAGAGGTGCATTTTAGCCTTGAACAAGGTAGCACGTCTCTTCTGTACTTCGTGGGAGAAGTCAGGATACACCTGTATTCTAGTACTGTCCACCATCAGAACCCACTTCTGACGGGCCTGCTCCAATATATAATCCCAGTCTTTGCGTGGCAAAGCCCCCTGTGGGGTTGGTCTGCTTTGGTACTTGGTGCGCCCCTTCAAATGCGAAAAAGGAGGACTAAGTAATCAACCATATTGCTCCCTGCCATTCTTTCTGGCAATTCTAGTAATCAAATGTTTTTGCGGCGGGATCTACTTTCTGCATTCCAATGTCTTAACCTTTGCTTCCATGGCTGTCAAGCGTTTCTCAGATCCGCAACCGCTGGGGATAATTCCGCCACCTCCCTTTCCATTGTGGTGACTCGCTACTCCAACTGGCGGTGGTCATCTGTCAACAAACTCAAATCCACCCCCAGGATGTCTATTTTAGTTTCCAGTGCCTCCCTAGTAACCGTTATGGCTTGACTCACATCTCGCAATGTTGGTCCCTGCCTTGCATCTCCCTCCGCATCAGGCTCTTCCCCGTTCACGGGATCCATTCTCTTTACTTCTGCGCAGGGGGTCACTTTCTCCCTTGCCATCGCCGCCCTCACTGGCCACTGGCAACTTTTTCCCCCTGACCTCGGTCGCTCTAATCAGCCTCTGTCCAAGATATCCAGTGCCTCACCACGGTGAGGCCCTCTCATACGGCCTTAGCTCTCTCCGCAGCAGCATTCCACCCATATCACAGCAGCGGGCAGAGTCTCTATTTCTCACACCGCACCTCATCTCTCAGACTGGCGCTTTCGTCAGCTGGGGGAGGGACACCTCTTACAGATTCCTCGTTTCCCCTGGTGGTCCCATGGTACCTGGTTGCCTCTTTCACCTGTCCTCCCCAATTGGTCTTCCGGGAGATCACGATGCTTGCTCTCTGGCGTGCCTAGTCACTGCTGCAATGCCAGCAGCTGCCATCATGCACTGCCCTGATTGCTGCCTTGTCCTCTCTTGAACTGCTGTCTGGACCTTCTCCTCACCCTCTCCGGGCCAAAGAATGCACCGCTCACCTCTTCATTGGGGTCTGCACCACCCCGTATGGGTTCTCAAATTGGATGCAGTCCAGAATGTTGAAATATTGGGGTCCACACCCTGGGAGCTCCTCAGGCTGCTACCATCGCCATCAGCGTCAGGCAACCTCCCCCAATGATGGACATTTTCTGTTGGGTGTAGGATATGAACTCCACTGGATTGAATGTCATGTGCTGATGTTTGGAGGCGTTGTACTCTACTGGGTTGAAAGCCTGTGTTGTGTTTACATGAACAGTGCGTATTCCACCTTGGTGAATGCCTCTGTGCTCTTGTGCTCAGGTGATTACTGCGTATGCCTGCTTTCTGGTGTGTGGAGAGTGTGGTCTCCACCAGATGCAGTGTCTGAGTCCTCTAGGTGGAGTGTGTGTATTCTACGGGGATTTATACCCATGTGTCGTAGTGTAGACTGTGAGTACTCCACTGGGTTTTATTCCTCTAAGCTTGTTATTGTTTGCTTAGGGGGTGCATATGCCACTTGGTTGTATGCCTGCATTCTGTTACATTGAGGGTGTGAGGTGCACTTTCTGTGTTGTTGTGTGGAGTATTTAAACTCTGCTGGGTTTTGTTTGGACTATTGATGCTGTTATTACTCTTGGTTGTGTGTATGCAAAGATGTGAGCTTGTGCATAGTACCATTTGCACTTTGCGAGGTTACTTTGCGGTTTAGTTCTCAGCTTATGTGTTATTTATTTTTATGTTTTATAAGGTTGTATTTCACTTTAACTGTGATTAAGCATTTTTGTGTATTACAAGTCAAGTTGTGTTTTTTAGTTTTGCCATTATGTGTTGCATTTCTTGTGTTCTTTTATGTGCTTGAACATTTTCGTGCTGCTGTCCTTTGAGGAGAGGGGCGATGTGTAGTATCATGGCATATCTTCTGTGCTAGTTTGGTGTGGAATGTTGTGATTCATGTGGACTGTGTGATGTCATGTAGTGAGAGTGCTCTGTCCCTGTGAGTTGGAGTTCATTCTGCAGCTGGGAGCTAACTTGGTTACATCCTAAAGCCTGGAGGGGGTTCCCATATGTAAACGTACCTGTTCTTGTACATACCCACCTCCTGGGTCTTCTTCTCAATGTGCACTTTCTAAATGTAACAAGTAATCTACCAGCCTTAGACATATTTTTAAAACATATTGTTTGGATTGGGGTCTTTTGTTGCCAGTGGTTTGCACCCTGTCCAAGTAGGGACCCTCACTCTTGTCAGGGTAAGGGAGCCACAAGATAATCCCTGCGCACCCCCTTGGTAGCTTGGCATGAGCAGTCAGGCTTATCTCAGAGGTAATGTGTAAAGTATTTCTACACACACAAACACAGTAACACAGTGAAAGCACTACAAATTGACTCCACACCAGTTTGGAAACATAGACAATATTTATCTGAATAAAACAAGACCAAAATGGCAAGAATCCAACATTCACAAACAAAGATATGAGTTTTCCAAGATTAAGGTCCTGATTACGAGTCTGGTGGTTTCAAGACCGCCAGAGTCTCAGTTGGACCGCCGCAGGTGTGGCGGTCCAACCCCCACATGACGACCCTGGCAGCAGACTGCCAGGGGACCGTCATCTCCTCCAGGATTTTTTATCCCAACAGGATGACGGCGGTCTTGGTTGTGATCAGCTAGGGCGATGCTGAAGTCAGCGGCACCCTAGCTGATTGCAACATTGTTCTCCCCCAGTATTTTCAGGGTGGTCTGACTGCCATGAAAAGGCTGGTGGAGAACAAGTGCAGGGGGCCATCTGGGCCCCCTGTACTGCCTATGGCGTGGGCAGTGCACGGGTCCCCCTGCACTACACTCTTGAAATGTGCACTGTCTGCTGTGCAGACAGTGAGAATTTCAAGGCTACTGGTGCACCGTACAAGGGGCAGCATTGCCGCCGGCTCAATTATGAACCGGGAAAGTTGGGGAGCTTGCCAGCACAGTGGCGGTCTCCTCGTCAGGTGATTGGATGTTTCCAACCGCCAAACTCGTAATGACCCCCTTAATCTTAGTATAGTGCTTAGAAACAAAATAACTCCAACTGGGGCTATCACAGCATCTTGATGGAGTCGTTCCCAACAGGCCGACCCCATTTTCAAGGGAGTGCGGGCTGGTCACAGACTCTCACAGACCCCAGGTACAGTACCTTCAAAAGCAATGAGGAAACAAAGACGCTGCACGGAGTGGGAAAGGTGAGGCGTTGCTGGAGCTGGTGCAGTGTTAGTTCCTTACTGCTATCGGGGAGGTGAGGCGTCGGTTCATTACTGCTAGGCAAGGGGGGTGGTGCAGAATCAGTGGCGAGGCCTCGGTTTCCTTACGACCCAACGGGGTTGATGAATCCAGCAGGTCAAGATGCAAGGCGTTGACTTTGCGATGTTGTGATCATACCACAGGGCCACAGGTGCCGCTGCGGATTCAGGTGTTATGGACATCGGTGACACTGCACTCGGGACTCACACTGTGGCGGGACTTTGAAGGCACTGCCGACATGGCAGGCCTGTGTTGCAGGTCACAGTTGTTGCACTCAGCGGGGCAACTGCTCAGGGTGCAGGCAGCTGCAGGGAGTCGGACAGCAGTGCCAGTTCCAAAGTCGCTCTGGAGTCGATGTGCTTGGTTTCTTCCTGGTTGCACCAGAACTCACTCCCAAGAGCCCAGGAACTGGATTTGGCACCACTTAGCAAGTCAGGAGTCTCAGCAATAAAGCCCAGGTGCTGTCAGATGAAGTCTTTGATGTCCCTCAGACTTCGTACCAGGAAGCAAGCTCAGTCCAGGCCCTTGGAGACCATTTGAAGCAAGATGTAGAAAGCAAAGTCCAGTCCTTTTACTTCCAGGACAGAAGCAGCAAGCAGCAGGCCAGCACAACAAAACAACAGACAGATTGGCAGTCCCTCCTATCCTACAGCATCCAAGTCTTATTTGTGGCAGAATGTCTTTAGTCTAGAAGTGTTCTACCTTTGTGGGGTCAGAGATCCAGTACTTATACCCCTTTCTGTCTTAGACAAACTTCAAAGAGAAGTCTTTGCAGTGCACAAGACCCTGCTTTTCCTGCCCTGGCTCCACAAACATTCCAAGGGGTTGGAGACTACTTTGTCAGCTCCTCTCACCACTCTAGCTCAGGAAGATCCATCAGAATATACAGGGCACACCTCAGATTCCTTTGTGTGACTGTCTAGATGGAATTCACAAACAGCCCAACTATCATATTGACCCAGACTTGTATTCCACAGACAAGGTTGAGCCACAGAATGGATAAGTAAGAAAATGCCCACTTTCGAAATGTGGCATTCTCAAACATACAATTCAAAAACATCTTCACCAAACATTATATTTTTAAATTGTGAGTTCAGAGACCCCAAACACCACATCACTATCTGCTCTCAATGGGAAAATACACTCAAAAGATATATCAAGGCGATCCCCATGTTACCCTATGGGAGAGATAGTGCTTGCAATAGTGAGAAACAACTTTAGCAATATTTCTCTATCAGGACATGTAAAATACACCAGTACATGTTCTGCCTTCTAAATACACTTCACTATGCCCATCAGGCTGCCTTGGGCCTATTTTAAGGGTGATTTACATTTAGTAGAAGGGAAGGTGTGGGCCTGGTAAGTGGGTGCACTTGCGAGGTCAAAATGGCATTTTAAAACTCCTCACACAGCCACTGCATGGCAGATCTGAGGTCAGTGACGGCTCCTCCGCAAGGGTGGAGGAGCGTCTCCCCCCAACCCCCCTCCAGCAGCAACCGCTGCAATTTCTTTCCCAAGAAAAGGATAATAAACCAAGTTTACTATCCTTCCCTTGTGAAAGGGGCGGGCCATTGGGGTCATGAGCAGTGAGGGGAGTTCACAGTGCACTCCCCTCAGAACGCATGTGTGTTTGGCCGGCCGTCTTGGGCCGGCCAAACACACATGTGCAATATGCTGTCTCCAGCCCAGCAACTGTGTTGCTTGGCTGGCGAGAGCCTGCACAGGCTCCCAGTCTGCTCTGAGCAGCGTCAGGATTGGCGCAGGGCAGGCTGTGAGCCTGTGCCTGCGGTGACGACGAGGGAGAGGAGTGACGTTGTGCGACAGAGGGTGTAAGTGTTTTTTTTTAAATATATTTTATTAATATATTTCTGCGCACTGCCCCACTCCTGTTACACCCACGAGCCGTGACTGTCTGAGAAATGTTTACAGGGCTACTCATGTGGGTAGCACAATCTGGGCTGCAGGACCACTAGGAGCAGGACCACTAGGAGCATTTGACTTACAGGCCCTGGGCAAACATAATGCACACTACTAGGGACTTACTAGTAAATCAAATATGCCAATAATGGATAAACCAAGCGCCAATACATTTTAGACAGAGAGCATATGCACTTTAGCAGTGGTAAAGTGCCCAGAGTCCAAAAGCCAACAAGAACAGGTCAGAAAAAATAGGAGGAAGAAGGCAAAACGTTTGGGCTTTCAAAAAGGGCCAAGGCCAATACATATTTTTATTGTTTTATGAACAAAAGACAGTGCACAGAACTTTCATCCCCAAACAACACCATGACAAAAGATTCATAGTGACAGGCACATTGTTCTTACATGCATCATCAATAGTTCAATACCATTTGTATCCAAGCTTACTGTAATTTTGATCTTAAGAACATGAAATCAAGAATCCATGAAGCCATAAAAATGAATTAGTCATTTCCCAAAAACTTTCTTGTGGCTTCCAGGGCACCCCCGATTGCCATATATAGATTCACAAGTGAGGGTGCCATACCTTGAAGCCACTCTAAACAACAGTGAGGTGGCAGCTCACCAATACTTAGCAATGTCGCTTTTCAGCCACCAAGTGACAGTTCCCCAGCAGCAGTTTATCTCCACTTGACCGCTCCCAACTCTGACATTCTGCCCTGAAGAACACATTTAAGAACCAGAATAATGGGGACATCAGTTACTCTTTGTAGAACAGCATAATCTTGTGACCAAAAAACCTGAATGTTTGTGCATCCTCAAATCATGTGTAGCTGTGGACTGATCAACATTTGACATTAGGTACAAACTGCACTAGGTGCTCTCCCCATTTTCTACAATTGTTCTGTGTATAGTAGATTCTGTAGTAGTACTTAAATTGAACTAAACATAACCTAGCCAAGAGTGCAGATATTTTCACCACCGTCTCAGCCTAAAGCCAGTCGTTGTCCTCCTGCTCACCAAAGCAAAAGTCCATCTATACTTCAGGGTTTTGAGCAGGTCCAGCATATTAACCACTAATGCATGGTACATAGCTGTAAGCATTTCTCCCTACTGCTTCCAAAACTATTTTGGATTCAATCAAAATGACTCATAGTAGATTTCAATTAGATTGAAATCTACGATAAGGTCTAAGGTTTCTTTGTATTTCTCTAGAGCATGGCATACTTGCAGAAATATTAAAAAATGCTATTTATTTAAGGCAGATTCACTACTTAGGTCAGCGTATGATTTGATGTGTGAGGACACTCACACATCCCCCAACTTGGTAATGGCAATCTTTTCCCAAAGTTCACATCCTTCTAATTTATTCACAACCCTAGACATTTTTGAAGACTTGAGATCTTGGGAAGTGCAGGGATGCATGTTTTACTCAGATTTTGCTACTTATCCTTACCCAGAGTTCCCTACAAATGTAAACCTTTGCCAAAAATAACAAACCGTCCTCACATTTCTGTGAGGGAAAATTCCAGAATCTGCAGTGATTAACAAAAGTCCTACCACCCTAACTTTCCACTCTTCATTTGATATAAATGGTGCCCCACTTGTATGGGTGTGTGTGCCAATCATCTGCAACTGAAAAGGCCACAAAATCTAACATGGAACCATCCAGATTGTTTCCCTTCAATTTGGTTAAAATCTCAGATCTTCCTCATATTTTTCTGAGATGCAGCTTGGAAGTCTGTGACAGTCGATAAAAGTACTACCACCCACCTTTCGCAAACTTCTCTCACCAAAAATGGTACCCAATTTCTATAGCCCCTTCCATCAGACCTGATTCCACAACCTAGGACCAAAGGTTAGGTGGAGCAGAATCCAAGAGTTCCCAGCACAGAGGGTAAGCCAGCATCCCTGAGGACAACACTATTTTGGTGTACATTCTGCTTACTCTGCGTGCACTGAGGGGAGAATTACTTCTGGCCCTCACTGCTCCAAGACCAGTGAGGGGACCCATGATCCTCGCCTATAACTAAGCACTGAAGGTCCTTCATTAAAGAATAGTTACATGACCTACTGATCAGTCTTAACTACTTCAACCTCTTCATTGTGAAGAGCTCCTAATCCTCCTTTATACTGTCCACAAATGTGTATGTCCACAAATGTGTAGCCTCCGCCTCATGCAGGATTGATTTTTTGCTTGATGGTTTTTTCGCTTTACAGCTTTAACAGCTATTGATGGCTACCTGGTTTGGTCCTCCTGTGATGGCACATGGGCATCTGCCTTAGAGCTAGTCCTAGTGAGCAATCTAACGTGCTGACTCTTCTGGTTACATATTTAGATACTGTGGTCCACACTTGTCATAGTACTCTAGCATTAGAGTTTATTACATGTAAATAAAGAGCAGACAGGCAAGCACCCTTCACAGCTAACGTTTACAATCAACTGCCACTACGCTTAAGTATAGACATTCTGACACAAGCTTACTGTCTGTGTCATCACATTCTATTGTAAGATTCTTAAGTAGTAAAGACCCACAACACATCCACCTTTCTAAACAAAGTAAGTATAATTACATTCAATTACTAATCTATTTGTACCTAAACAAAAGTTTTCTTTTTAAATGTTTCTGAACCATTTCTCCCTTTATCCCAAAATTGAATTTACGCCAGGACAACAAAACAATGTATTTATCACATTTACAAAAGAACATTTTCAGAGATGTAATCCTTTAGCCAGACTGCAGGTTTCTTTTGTTGCTTAGTGTCATTGGGTACTTCAACGTTTGTGTATTTGGGTACTTCACATTTAAGTCCCTGTCATTATCTTTGTTTTCCCTGATATCCTTCTCCTGTATCATTGAGGTTTCATCACATGCAATGTCAACCCTGTAGTACTACTTGCATCAGTTACATTGCCTTGTAAACATTGCTGTTGTTGGAACTCTCAGTACAGTCTACTATGGCATCCACTAAGCCATTACAAGTGGACTCAGAAGGTATCATAGTAGGATTGGGTGCAAAGCATTCTGCTATTCTCTTAAAGTTCCAAACCTTCCCATCTGTCAGACGTATTGCATTATTCAACACTTCCACAACTTCCATTGGTTCATAAAATTGACTTTCAAGTTTCAGAACTTTGTTAGGCTCCTTAACTCAAACCCATTGGCCCACACTATGCTGACATTCCTTAGTGCCATTTCACATCATAAGGATTCTTTCTTTTTAACTGTGTATACTCCATCCTACTATGCACTTCTTCCTTTGACCATTGTACAACATTAGATTCAAACAGCCATCCCGGATTATACTTGGTCCTAGGATTTCTTCTTCGCATAAGAACAAATGGTTAATATCCTACATTATTCAACACTTCCACAACTTCCATTGGTTTATAACATTGACGTTCACATTTCAGAACTTTGTTAGGCTTCTTAATTCACACCAGTTGACCCACACTATGCTGACATGCCATGTTTCACATTGTACCAATTCTTTCTTTTTAACTGTGTAGACTCCATCCTATTGTGCACTTCTTCCTTAGACCATTGATTTGACATTAGATTCAAACAGCCATCCTGGATTGTACTTGGTCCTAGGATTTCTTCCTTGCACAAGAACAAATGGTGAATATCCTATAATTTCACAACTGAACACCCTATAGGTCCACACTGTTTTCTTTAATGGAATTTCCCAGTCACAGCCCCTTGAAACTGACAGTTGGATGACATTTTTGATTACTGTATTGAATCATTCCACAACACCATTACTGCTCAGGTTGTACAGTGATATTGTTCTACATGTAATTCCTAGTCTATCAAAATATTATTTTGATTTGTTGGAGATAAAGTGAGCCCATTTGTCACTTAATACATTTGTAGATATCCCCTCATTGAAAAAAGGGTATTTAGAAAACTCAGGACAGCATTAGTATCCACTTTCTGCACCACCTTGATCACTGGCCACCTTGAGAACATGTTCATTAGAACTACAACAATTTTTTATGTCTCCGATAGGTCCCGTTATATCAATTGCCACAGACTCCCAAGGTGGATTAGGCACTGAAAACATTCTCATGGGAGGCTTCATTGTCACCAAAGATATATCTTACATTTTACATTTAGAACTTTCTCGCACATACCTCTCAATTCCAACATCCATCTCAGGCCACCAGAACTAGTTTTTTTTCCCTTTGCCTTATTCTTATTATTCAAAGTGATCCTCATGACTAAGGTCTATGATTAAGTCAGACATACCATTTGGTGGTATAACACGTACGTCTCTCCAAATGTAACCCTCTTGCACATACAGATCCATTCTAATTTCCCAAAAGATTTACATGTATTTTCCAATTTAGATTTATGTGGCCATCCATTTTGCAAATACAATGCTACATTCATTAACACACTATCCTCCTTGTATACAAGGTCCCAGATTTCTTTCTTAATGCAAGAATTCTCGGAATCATGTACATAAGCAATTTGACTATCATTCCAAACGCCATCCTCACATTCAACCAGTTGCTTGGGCATACGGGAGAGAAAGTCAGCAATCACATTTACTTTCCCTGGTACGTGTTCCACTTGTTAGTTGTAATCTCACAATTTTACCAAGAATCTAGCTAATCTAGCAGAAGTATTGATAGTACCTTCTGTGTTAAAATACTAACCAAGGGTTTGTGGTCACACCTCAATGTAAAACACTTTCCCTACACAAATGTCCTAAAGTGGTTAATTGCCTAGGCACATGCAAGGGTCTCTTTTTCTATCACTGAAAAGCTTGCTGCTGTGGGTGACAATAACATAGATGCATACGCAATTACATATTCTTTACCATTGTGGTCCATCTAGTTAAGTACACTCCCTTCCAACTTGCATCAGTGGTGATTTTACAAGGAAGATAGGATCAAAATATTTGAGTGATGCCACAATAGTGATGCAGTTCTTCACTGTTTGAAAATCCATCTCACATTCAGCTGTCCACTCAAATTTGCATTTTGCATTCAGTAATTGTCTGATACTATATGCTTTCTCAGAAAACTTTGGTAGGTATTTTAAGCAAAATACAGCTAAACCGATCACAAACCTCACTCCTTCCTTATTAGTGGGTGTTTATGTATTCTGTGTAGCATCCACCAAGGATGGTTTAGGTCTGATCCCTTCACAATCAATTATGTGCCCCAAATATGGTTTCTGCAAATGAGTATTTTGAATATTCAGTTGTCAACCAATGAGATTCTAAATCCCTCAGCACCTCCTCCAAAAACTGGTCATGTTCAGCCTTATCCCTTCCATAGATCAAAATATCATCTTCAAAGAATCAAACACATTTTAATTTCCCAAATACATGATGCATTAAGCTCTGAAACACAGCTACTGCCGATGCCAAACCAAAAGGCTGTAGATTGTCTGCTATCCTCAGATAAAGAAAATTGAAAGTACGCTGCTGATAGGTCAATGGTAGAAAACCATGTATCACCTTTCAGCATAGATAACATTTAATTTATCTTTGGTAAGGGGAATTGATCCACTATTATATTACCGTTAAGATGGTGTAAATCCATACATAATCTTTATTTGTGCATTAGATTGAGGTGCTACCACCAGGGGTGAAATCCATGCTGAAGCCTCTCTATAGGCTGAATTATATAAGCAACAACCATTTTTTCTAACTCACTTTAAACTTCCTCTTGTAATGATACAGGAATGTTTCTGACTGTGTGTTCGAACCCTTGTAGATTCCCAATGGTTTTGCTAAATACCTTAGGAAATATCCTTACCATGCTCTCACCTATTTTCACTCCTTGATCTACCACAAGTACTTGCTCTTTGCCATTTGGATCCAAAATAATGTGGAGATTTTTCTGAACCCTCCAACTTAAAACTCACTGTCCCTGTTTGCAACATACAGTTTGCAATATGCTTATCTATTTTTTAGATACAATTTGAACCATTGAAAACCAATGATATCTATCTTTTCACCTCCATTACCTTCAGGATGTATATCAGTTGCAAATAATTTTTCCTACTTTACTTACAAATGTTTTGTTACAGACATCTTCATTAACAACAGTGTAAGGTAACCGTGAATCCGCAAAACATTTCAGGGATACTCTTCCAATTTTTATCCATCATTCAGGCTTATTTCCTAATAACAGTCATCTTTGATATTCAAAATAAGCTTCTCCTGAATTTTTGTAATGTACTTAACTGTATCTTCCTCATTTCCTGCAGGAACTTCCTCTCCAGATTCACACTCATTCACATGGTTAACATTTTTGGACTTCCCGCAACACACCTTGGCATAAAGGTCCACCACACCACAGTTTTTTATACTTTACTTTCTTGGAGGGCACAACTTTGCAAATACTAAATGGTCAAGTCTGTCACACATATAGCATCTGAGAAATTCCTTAGGAGGATTTCCTGATCTTGGACCACCACTTACATTTTGGCTAATGCATAGTTTAATTTTACTTCTGTACCCTGTGTTGTATAGTCCTTCCTCTCTTTTCATTACACTTCTCTGTAACCAATAGACCTTCCTTATTGCTTGAATGGTAACTAGTGTGGTCCGACTTTGCTGTTTACTGCCTTCCCAACAAGCACAGCCTCAAAACAGCATTTCTTATGCTATGCAAGCACACGGCTGTTACTGCCTATTAAGTAGTGAGATTCCTGGGCAGGTTAGATATGACTTTCTTTATTTAGAAATGCTGACGCTTTGATTTGCGCTGCTTATATTACTGAGTGTGTACTTAAAACATGCTGCTTCAGTTGTCTGCACCGCCGGCACGATGGCTCTGTCTCGCGCTTGGATGCTTCACAATTGTGGGAGTAACTCAATGCTTTTGTGACGCTCGTGCTTTTAACGCGCTGCTTTGACCCGCGCTGCTGACTTTATTAATAGTTTTAATTTTGCCGATACTTGCGCTGCAATAAATACCTTCAGCTGGTGTGACTTCTTTGCAGAGTCGGCAATTGTATGTGCTGTAAACTGCAGCGGCTACTCCACAATGGCGGAGGAGCGTTGCCCCACTGGCTCAGAGCCAGCAGCAGAAAAATAAAATAATATTTAACTATTGTTTTATTTTTCTGCTGCTAGCTGAGCCAGCCTGTTCAGGGAGGGGTCTGGGCCCTGGGTGCACTTAACTGCGCATGTCACAATATTGTTTCTCCAACCAGGCTGTATTTGACAGCTGGATTGGAAAAACAGCATAGACTCCCTGTGCCTGAGCGAGCGTCAAACCAGCCATCCATACAGTTAAACTTTAATGGAAGGGTGAACCACAAGAAAAAGACCATGGGCGTTATTACAACTTTGGAGGAGGTGTTAATCCGTCCCAAAAGTGACGGTAAAGTGACAGACATACCACCAGCCGTATTACGAGTCCTTTATATCCTATGGAACTTGTAATATGGCTGGTGGTATATCCGTCACATTTGGGACGGATTAACACCTCCTCCAAAGTTGTAATAACCCCCCATATGCTTAATGAAAAGATCAAAAAATGAAATCGCAACTCAGCCTCCTGTAACGTAAGTGAAGGAAAACAAAGCATGAAAATGACAGGCTCATACTGCACTGCTATGATGAAGCCCTCACAGCCACAATAAATCAACACTACTCCCCGCACATAGTTTAGCAATACTTAGCAGTCGCAAAATACCGTTAACAATATAAATTTGGTGCATATCAGTCTGGAACAATCTGTAAATAATCCAAACTTTACAGATTGTCATATTAAAATGGTCCAATATCTGGGTGTAATTGGCAGTGACAACAGGTTATACAAAGACACTAAAACTATGATTAGCTAATATAGTACTGGGCTGCATACTATATGCAGACATACAATAAAGTAGGTATTTATCCAGCTTGCATTCCTTGGTGTAGTAGTTGTACTTTCAGTGTGATTTTGAGATCCTGGAGCAAGTGTGAGGTCTGAGTTGCAAATGGTAGGATGTTCCAGTGGAATGTGCCTAGCAAGTTTTGTTTAGTTTGTACTGTTGACTTGGGGACTTTTAATAGTTGGGGTATTTTTAACAGTTTTCTAAGATGTTTAAATATTTGAAAGTTGCTATGTCTTAATGACTATGGTGTTTTGGTGTTGCCTTAGTCATCTTTCCCTTTTGGACTTTAGGTGCGAGTTCACTCTGCTGCCATTGTTGTCCCGCTTTCTGCCACTATTTTGACAACTAGCAGTCTAGTTGTTTGGCAGCAGAGGAGAGGACTTTGACTGAGCTAATGCTCATAAGGAAACCCACAGAGCAGATGCATCACTGGTGTGCCAGTGCAAGCCTGTTCATGCCCATCTGCATCTGTTCCCCATCCAGCGCCAGCCATGCTGTTAGTTGTGCCGCAGGATAGCATAGCATCATGGTTTACTCAGCAGAGGAAATTAAGGCTTTCCATAAAAAGCCATGTTGCTATATAAATTTGAATCATGGCAAAGTGTTGGGATCACTATCTTGTGCCATCTGTCGACAGGCTATCACTATCACCCAGAATTATGATTTTCTCACGAGAAAGAAGAGCCCAGGTTTTAACATGGACACCCAGAGAAATGATAGCAATACTATCAAATTGTAAGGGGGACTTATAAATGTTAGATCTCTCCTTAAGCACACTTGGAACATCTACAGTTTACTGAGCTAGACTTCATTTTCCTTACAGAAACTTGGTTAAATGAGTGTTCCAACCCAGACATAGTAATGGTGATTCCTCCGGGCTATACCATACACCAGGTGGACAGGAAGAGCAATACTTTCAGTGCTCTGTGTTACATATTGATAAGTTAGAAGGGGCAGAAAGTCTAGGTTTCTTTTTCCAGATTTCTCAAAAAGGCTCCTTTTGTGGCATTTAATCTATTGTCCCTAGGGACCTAGCTCACATTTTCTGGACTCGCTTGTAGTAATTCCTTATTGGCTCCAGTATGCCAACTTCACCATTCTGAGTGACCTCAATTGTCATACTGATGATGCTGAGAATGGTGCTGCTAGGACGTTTTTCGTGTTCAAACTTAGTTGGTTACTAGCGCTGCGCATCAGGCTGGCCATATTCTGGACGTAGCCTTTACAAACCAAGAATCTCTTACGGGTGGCTCACCGGAGACCCGGATATGGTCAGATCATAAGTTTATCTCTTTAACACTTCTGTCAGAAACGTTTAGAACTGCCACTAGGTATTTGGGTAGGACTGTTACTATGTGTCAGCGATGGGGCAAACTCCAGGACACTGCGTTTGTTCAGCAACTTTCTAGTTCTCTCTCTTTGATATCAGAAAAAGTAAACAATGACTTGGTCAGGTTTAATCATTGGCTCATTGAGGTCATCGATGAGCTGTTACCTCTGATTGTCAATACTTGGAAGAACCGAGCTCGATCGTTATCTTGGTTTTCTTCCTCACTGGCACAATAATGTCTTTTGCTGTAGGAAACTAGGGAGGGCCCGGAGGGCCATGCATGCTCAAGCAGATAGAGTGCTCTATAAATTAGCCTTAAAAACATGTAATAAAGCTACTATAGAAGCAAAGAGGCTGTTCTTTGTTGCAAAGATTGAAGCAGCAAAGAATGATTCCTGCATAACCTTTCAAATCTCAAAAGATTTTTGCCTTGGGTGTTGACGTCATGTATTCTATCTCCATGGGGGCGTGTCCAAGATGGCGACCGGGTCGGACGCATAATCCGCAGCTCCGACCCGGCCTATAACAAGGATCCTGACAAAAGACGCTTTGACCCGCTGCGGGGGTGAGAATCATCCTCCCCCAGCAGCGGAACCAACGTGACGGTGGCGACGGCGGGCGGAGAGCCGAGGGAGCTGCTTGGGGCGCCTGGCTTGCGCCCGATCTGAGGGACGCTCGGGGCGCCATCCTCCGCCGCGCGTTCGCGCTGGGAGACGCCCGAGCGCTGCGGGCGCTGAAGAACTGTGGCGGCCGGAGCCGCGATTGTGCAGAACGGCTGAGCTCCCTATGGGCGGTGAGTGGAGGACTATCCCTTTTAGGCACTGTGCCTTGAGGACCCCGCCCCAGCATGGCTACGGTCATGGGGCGCCGGGCGTGCCGAGCTGAGTGCTCTGAGGGACGCCTATGCCCCTTCGGAGTTCACGTGGACTCTTAGTTGGCCTAGTCAATACCTGAAAGGCCACCAGATACAGGGGAATACGGATTTTGGTGGGGCCAAAACAACGTGATACAGTCACAGTGGGTTGCGCCCACACGGGAATACATTGGATCACCATGATGGGGGCAAGCAAGGAGTAGAAGTGCCTAGTCTCAGGGTACATGAAAAACTGATGCCACATCAACACAAAACCTAACAGGAACGCAGGAGTAAACAAACCATAGAAGCAACTGACCTAGGAGGCGCCCACTGGCGTGCACGCAGCGGGAAAACGGGAGGCCACCTGACACCTTCAGGCACCGTGTCGCAGTTAGACCTCTATACACCATATGGGACGTGCCGCTGGCGTCGTAGCACTTTGCCAATGTGATACAATTAGACAACACAACACTGAATTTAGAGAGCAGCAATAAAACTGAGCGGGAACCACCTGATGGGAAAACCAAAGACTCCGCGTGTGCCCCCAGGAACCATGGACCCTACTAAACCGCCTCCAACATCCGGGGCTACAGACACATGCCAAACCCTTCAGAAAATGGAAGCGACCCTACAAACGCACTCAACACAGTTCGAAAAGGTGCTGCAAGCCATACTTGATACTAAAACAACATTGGAAGCGAAGAATGGCTCAATCACAGAGGATGTTAACCTGCTTCGCGCAGACCAACAGACACTGGCAGAAAAGGTCGCTGAGCTAGAAAAAGACACGTCACACCTCACACCATCTATGATTGAGGTTAAATCCAGACTAAGGCCCTCATTCTGACCTTGGCGGGCGGCGGAGGCCGCCCGCCAAAGTCCCGCCGTCAGGTTACCGTTCCGCGGTCGAAAGACCGCGGCGGTAATTCTGACTTTCCCGCTGGGCTGGCGGGCGGTCGCCTTCAGACCGCCAGCCAGCCCAGCGGGAAAGAGGCTTCCACGATGAAGCCGGCTCGGAATCGAGCCGGCGGAGTGGAAGCTGTGCGACGGGTGCAGTTGCACCCGTCGCGTATTTCACTGTCTGCGCAGCAGACAGTGAAATACATGTAGGGGCCCTCTTACGGGGGCCCCTGCAATGCCCATGCCAGTGGCATGGGCACTGCAGGGGCCCCCAGGGGCCCCGCGACCCCCCCTACCGCCATCCGGATCTCGGCGGTGGTAGGGGGGGTCGGAATCTGCGCCGCCGCGGAGGATTCAATGGGGCCGCGGTACACTGGCGGGACCCCGCCAGTGGTGCCGGTCCGACCGCGGCTTTACCGCCGCGGTCGGAATCCCCACTAGAGCACCGCCGGCCTGTCGGCGGTGCTCCCGCGGTCCTCCGCCCTGGCGGTCAGAATGACCACCTAAGTGCTATAACAGCTGAAGTTGAGGCACTTAAACGCAGAGCCGAAGAATCCGGTTCGTGGGATTTCCGGAACGCGCCAAAGGCCCAAATACAGAACTCTTTATCGAACAATGGCTGATTGAATCGATGCTGAAAAACAACGTTCCAAAGTTCTTCTCAATAGAACGCGCTTACAGGGTCCCGGGCAGACCCCCTCCACCGGGTGCTTATCCACGTCCCCTCATAGCAAAACTACTGAACTACCGTGATAGAGACCTTATACTACAACTATTCCGAAAAATAGGCCCAATATACTATGAGAGCACGCAAATAACCGCCTATCCGGATTTCACAGTAGAGGTACAAAAAAAAAAAAACTCATTCTACCGGATCAAAGAGCATCTAAGAGAACACAATATTAAATACTCCTTGTTGTTCCCCGCTAAACTCCGTATACAAGACAACACTCGCACTTTATTTTTCACTACTCCTGAAGACGCATGGACATGGCTCCATGCAAAAGGCCTAGCTGACCCACTACCATCTAAGGACAAAAGCCCTCCCCCGAGGAATAAACGTAGGCCTCGCAGCAAACAAGACAATAAACCTTCCCCTGAACAATCGCGAGTTGAACGATCGCTACTACTACAGTCTACGATGCGTTTGCCAATGTGTCACCGACTTCTCTTTCTGGGCAATCAGAAGTAGATCCTGACCTAGAGTTAAACTCCCACTCAATGGACACTACCCGAGGCCCTAACCTCACTCCAAGAACAGCAGATGACATCTGTTAAATCTTCAACCCTGTACAATGGAGGTCACCCCATCAGTAGTTCCTACCTGGATGGTTCCTTCGTTAGCAAACGCATAAACACTTTCCTTACTTTGTGGGCTCGGCTCGTTGCCGCTCCTGTTTAGCATGGACACCAACATACGTAAAATAGGCTGGGTCTAAGACACTCAACAACCCGCAGCCATGGAACACCCTCCGCTCCATATGGACCGTTACCCGAAGATGACAAGTTTTGTTACCCCCTTGTTTTTATTACAACTGTCATTGTTGCTAAACATAGCAGATCTTATAGCTGTAGTTAATTGGAACGTTTTATTGTTATATGTATTGACATGTATTATTTGTAGAGCGCCACACTACAATGTAAACTTTAAAGGCAGGTCTCACACCTCAGTAGCCAAGAGGCTAGATGATATGTATAGGTATCAAATAACAAAGAAAATCGGGCTTGCGCAACCACAGGCGGTACCTCCCCACCTTATTTCACTTAGATCCCATGGCACTACAAAATAAGCGCTATACAGCAAGTTATAAAATTCTCACATGGAATGTAAAGGGCATGGCATCCATGGGCAAAAGACATCGGATTTATACATACCTAAGGAGGCATCAGATTCAAATAGCCATGTTGCAAGAGACACATTTAGACAAATCCTCGTTGGCATATACCAAAACAAAATGGAAAGGCCAATTATATGGGACCACCTTCTCGACATACGCAAGAGGAGCGGCAATCTGGATAGCCCCTGGTGTCCCGTATACTATGTCCCGCAAACAGTGCGACCCTAACGGGCGGTACGTAGTACTGGAGGGTACATTAGACGGAAGCCCCTTAGCCCTGATAACATTATATACCCCAAATACAAACCAGAGGGACTTCCTAGAGACATTGGGCAGCAGCATGCTCAGCGACCCAGCAACAGATGCTATATGGGGAGGCGACTTTAACTGTGTTCTAGATATCTTGAAAGATCGCTCTGTTCCTCCGCTGGATCGCGCCCCGGCTAAACGAGCATCGCTAGACCTCGTGGACTGGGCTTCTAATAACGGGCTTAGCGAAATTTGGAGAACTTCCCATCCCACACTACGTGAGTACTCGTTCTACTCACCAGTGCATAAACTCTACACTAGGCTAGATATGTTCTTCGCTACACCTAACATAATCCCAAAGGTAACTTCGTCTGGCTACCTAGCCCGTACTATATCAGATCATAACCCACACTTCTCCATATTGCTATGGGGATACATACATGCCAGCATTCCAACATGGCGCCTGCAACCAGACGCCCTGACTGACCCCCCCTTTAACACTGAATTGGCCACATGCCTGTCGACCTACTTCTCTCTAAATAAAAATACAACATCAACCCGAGCCACCGAGTGGGATGCACATAAAGTGGTAATTAGAGGACACTGTCTGGCAGCGTCGGTGGGCATTAAGAAAATGCTGACTTTAGAGCTACTAAAATTGGATGCCAAAATACAAAAGGCGGAGACCGAAGTCTCAACAAATAAAGCCCCAACAGAAACGCTCATATCATTGAAAGCAAAATACAGAGAAACAGATGACAGTCTTAGCAGGCACAATTATAGACACTTTAAAACGAGACAACATGCTGAGGGGGATAGATCGGGCAAACTGCTGGCGTGGTTAGTGCGGCAATCCCCGCAATCATCGCCGATAGGAGCTATCAAATTGCAAACAGGGATGGTGGTTAACACTCAAACGGACATCAACAAAGCCTTCTATACGTACTATCACATGTTGTACCAATCCTCTATCCCCCCTACAGAACAACAATTGACCGAATTTCTAGTCCAGATTCCCCAAAATTCGAACGTCGTCAACAACGCTGATATCCTAGATGGCCCCATTACTGTTGAGGAGCTCCGCTTGGCCCTCACTCAGATGGCACGCGGCAAGTCTCCTGGCACTGACGGTCTACCACCAGAATATTACATCTCGCAAAGTAATCATTTGTTACAGCCACTGTTGGAGGTGTTTAACGAAGCACGCAATAGAAAACAATTGCCAGATTCTATGAGGAGAACACTAATAGTGGTCCTGCCCAAGCCGGGACGTGATCCACTGGACGTCAGATCATATAGACCACTCTCGCTACTGAACACTGATTGCAAACTTCTAGGGAAAATCCTAGCAAATAGATTGCTCCCCCACTTACCGCACTTAGTACATCCTGACCAGTCGGGATTTATCCCGGAAAGGAAACAGTTTTCTCAATATAAGGCGCCTAATCCGTATCATGCACAATACCTCTGATCCAGATAGTGTGACCGTGTCACTAGACATAGAGAAGGCGTTTGATACACTGGGATGGGAATACCTATTCAGGACCCCCAAGGCGTTCGGATTCCGGAGTGGCTTCATTAACTGGATAGCTACACTATATTCCAAACCAACAGCCCGAGTTAAAACCGGTCAGGTAGTGTCGGAGTCCTTTCCTGTGAACAGAGGAACCAGGCAGGGCTGCCCGCTCTCACCATTGCTGTTTGCAATAGCTATGGAGCCACTTGCAATTAAGCTCAGAAGCGATGCGCACAAATGGGGCATAAGGGAGTTCGACACCTACCACATAATATCCTTGTATGCGGATGGTGCCCTGGTATATTTGCGTAATCACTCTGTCTCCCTGCCTAAGATAATGCATATACTGAATAGGTTTGCTCTTGTATCTGGATTACACGTGAATTGGTCTAAATCCTGTATCTTTCCTCTTATTTGCTTGCCCCCGAACGTCGAGCATCCCTCCCCATGCATCAACTACCATGGTTGCATCAAACCTTCAAAAATCTGGGTGTTCAAGTATATCATTCTATGTCAGACCTAAAAGAAGGTAACCTAGACAGGCTGCTTCGCTCCACCCGTGGCTCCTTGACATTTTGGAGCTCCTTGCCCTTATCGCCTATGGGCCGGATAGCAGTAGTTAAAATGCTAATATTACCTAGATTCTTATATTATTTCTCTGCACTTCCGATATCCTTACCACGCTCGTTTTTCCACAAAGTACATTCCCTACTGACTGACCTGCTATGGGGCAGAGACAGACGCAGAGTAGCCCTAACCACCACACAATATCCACAAGAGGAGGGGGGCTTGGGCATGCCGAACTTGGAGCTATACTATGCAGCAGCCCAACTTCAATGGGTCACTAAATGGCTCAACGAGCCGTCCAATACAGAGTCTACAGCAATAGAGGCTTATATAACCCCAACAACAACACTGACATGGTTATTAACAGGGCTCCCTCATCTACTACATAATACTCCCCTGCTAGATTCGGCTAGACACTGCTGGAAGAGATACATACAAGGTAAAAGGCAGCCCCTCTCCTACTCTCCCCTAATCCCAGTATTACAGCTGCCGGGCATCCACGCACTATCCTTACATCATGATGTACGGGCGGTTAATACTCTGAACACAGGAGACCTATATAAGGACTCCAGAGCAACCAAGTTTACAGAACTGGTGGCTACGGAGATAATGCAGCCACATGCCTTTTTGACATTCAATGCCATAACTAATCTCCTACGTAACATATGGGGCTGCGGATATAATGAGCCAAACGAATCCCTCCTACTTACTACAATACTCTCAATGGGGGAAGCAAAACGCATAGTTACCAAATTATATAAAATACTCCTAACAAGTAGCTGCAAAGCTCTAACCCAGGTCAAGCATTGCTGGGATTCTGCCCTTTCTGTACCAATTGCACAAAAATCCTGGGACACAGCCCTCACCTCGATCAAGTCCGCATCTCGCAACTTCAGACTAAGATATACACAATTTAATTACGTGCATCATGCATATCTTTCCCCTGCCTGTATTCATAAATTATACCCAGGAGCTAACTCCATATGTCCAAGATGCGCTACCCCTGCAGCAACTTTTTACCATATGGTTTGGGAATGTCATACAATCAACTCTGGCTGGAACCAAATAGTTGCTACAACTGCAGACCTGATAGACCAGCCGCTTACCCCTACTCCGGAATCCTGCCTGCTTAATATACGACACCGCACAAAAAACGATAAACACACTCACAAGTTTGTAGACTTAGCATTCGTGACATATAAACGCCTGATAGCTACACATTGGAAGGCCCCAAATGCCCCTCGCTACTCTCTCTGGCTTCGAGACCTACACGACTACACATTGTCGGAATCTCAAACCCTGAGGCAACTACAACACAGAGGCCAGATACAGAGCGGGACTGAAAGCTGGGACCTCTTTGTAGTCAGAATTGAATCCAGAGATGACAAATACCCACCATGAGTCAGCCCCTTCAAAATTCTTAGGATACGCTATTACTAAAATTATTCATAATAATTGAGTTTGCCCTAAACAACCCCAAGATATTGTACCATTGGGCCTTGCCCATATTATACCTGCTCATCAGCTGCTCCATGATACTGCTACACCCTCATACCAAAGTGCATATACGGAAATGTAGCCCTTTAGAGCCTGTACAATTATATGCTTCCACTATAATAATTGACGCCAACATATATATTTAAGAATAACATATTTCCATATCAAATGTTACTAGTTATATAATGTTTAAGGAAAGCCAGTACACTAAAATACAGCAGTGATGTGCAAAGAAATGTACAAACGCTCAGAAAAGCATTTGGAGAGTGGATGGGTGTTTTCCCACCAAATCATATGTAAAGTACTGATATTTTTGTGCCAAGTTTAATAAACAGATTAAAAAAAAAAAAATACAATTTTTTTTTTATTCTATCTCCATGGTGCCATGCTTCTGTTAGTTCCAGACTGACAGTTATTGTGTGGGCTGGAGCTGACAGACAGAGACACAGGAGTGCTGTTTTCTGGTGTGGAATAAACATTAATTTCCTACAGAATGGCATCTCTGCTTCTTCCCAGAAGATGCAATAATTTTCTTCAGTCTAAAGGCTGTTCTCTTGATTTCAGTTCATCGCAGGAACTTTCAGATAGGCTAGCTGACTTTTTTGAGCAGAAGACCACCACTATCTACTCTGGTTTCACTCTTTCTGTCAACCCTATGACAAGGCCTGGCAGGATTCCATAAAAATGCCCTTTAGCAGCATCTATCACAGAGTTTAGTACCATCACCTTGGAGCATTCCAAACAGGCTATTACACAATGCAAATCTGGATCGACTTTAGACCCCTGCCCCCTGCAGGTGCTAAACGATTATTGAGATTATTAGTCCAATTCTGAATGCCTTACTTAATCAATCACTCTTTTCAGATCTTGTGTCGAACAAATTGGATGTTAGCCTTTGTTAAGCCTTTGCTTAAGAAACCCAGTGCTGCCCCAAAGGCCCTGTTAGACTACAAGCCCATTTCTTTACTTACAGCACCAGTACAAATAGTGGAAAAACTGGTTAATGCCCAACTGGTCAATTTCTTAGAATCACATAACCTTCTTCACTGTTTTCAAGCTCGTTTCAGACCTAGACACTCCACTGGGTCTGCACTTCTCAAAGTAACCAAATAGCTTAATCTGATGTTAGATACTGGAAACAATGCTGTACTGATACATGTTGGCGGCTTTTGATATGATTCATCATAATATTCTCCTTCACCGTCTGGCAGAGATAAGGATTTGTGGTTGTGCTTTGGCCTGGCTTCATTCTTTTTTAGAAAACAGAAAGAAAGTTATCATGTTGGGGCCTTTTAGATCAAAGGAGAAATTGCTTAAATATGGTGCCCCCAGAACTCATCTCTAAGCCCAACTTTATTGAATGTGTATATGTCCTCCCTTGTAACCTTTATCAAATCATTTGGTAACTCCACTATGTCTTACACTGATGATATGCAACTGATTCTTACCCTCAACAAGAATTCCACCAGCTCTGAACGAAATATTAAAAACTGCCTTTACGTGAATGACTGAAAATTTCCTAAAGTGCAATGCAGATAAAACTGAAATGTTACCTTTGTGAAGAACAACTAGTTCTCTATCCTAAATTAGTAGCCAAACAGTTATGATACCACATTCCCCTGCCTACTAAGGTGATGAATAACTTAGGAGTCAAGTTCAATAATGATTTGTCTTTTTTACCCACATTGAATACCATGTCATGGTAATGTTTTTCTGTGATTAAGGCCCTCATTATGAGCACGGCGGTGTTAACATGCTGGTGATCTTTCTATTGACCGCCAACCCCCCTGGGAACCCACCAGCCGTATTATAAACATCCTGCTGATCCGGCGGGCAGAAACATTGCTTCCGCCTGCCGGGCCAGCAGACTGCTTGGCTGGGACATTGACGGCGGCTCCACATGGAGCCACCGTCAATGCCTCTGTGCGGCACGTGCAGCTGCACCCGTCGCGCAGATCACTGCCCGTAAATCGGGCAGTGACCTGCACGATGGGGCACTGCACAGGGGCCCTTGCACTGCCCATGCAAAGTGCATGGGCAGTGCAGGGGCCCCCAGGGGAAACCAGCCAGGGAAAGGCTGGAGGAAATGGGATCATTATCCGAGGGGTAGCAGCGCTGCCCGGTCGGATAATGATGCCGTCGACCATCAGGCTGCCTGTCGGAGGCAGCCAGGCGGTGGAGGAGGGCCGCCTGTGGCGGCCCTCCCTCTATTCATTATGTGGCGGTCAGGGCCGCCATGCTGGATGGCGGGATTTCCCGCCACCGCCGTCAGGGCCGCCATGCTGGATGGCGGGATTTCCCGCCACCGCCGGCATGGCGGCCCAGTCCGCCAACATCATAATGAGGGCCTAAGTCTCTAAAAAAGTTTGTTGACTTTGTACCCTTTTCAGAATACCACCATTTCTGAACGAAATTTTAAAAACTGCCTTTCGGAAGCTATTACATGAATGACTGAAAATTTCCTAAAGTTCCATTTTGGGAAGAACGACAGGTTCTCTATCTTGGACTGGTGGCCAGACAATCATGACAGCTCCCCCCCCCCCCCCACCTACTAACATGGTGAAGAACTTGGGAGTCAAGTTTGACAATGATTTGTCTTTTTACCCTCATTTAAATACCATGGGGGTCATTCTGACCCTGGCGGTCTTGGACCGCCAGGGCAAGAATGACGGAAGCACCGCCAACAGGCTGGCGGTGCTTCATTTTCCATTCTGACCGCGGCGATAAAGCCGCGGTCGCACCGCCGGGGACGGCGGTGTCCCGCCGATTTTCCCCCGGCGGTGATAATCCGCCAGAGCAGCGCTGCCCTGGGGATTATGACCCCCTTAACGCCAGCCTGTTTCTGGCGGTTTACACCGCCAGGAAGAGGCTGGCGGTAAGGGGTGTCCTGGGGCCCCTGGGGGCCCCTGCACTGCCCAAGCCACTGGCATGGACAGTGCAGGGGCCCCCTAACAGGACCCCGGCCTGCTTTTCACTGTCTGCATGGCAGACAGTGAAAAGCGCGACGGGTGCAACTGCACCCGTCGCACCGCCGCAACACCGCCGGCTCCATTCGGAGCCGGCTCCTGTGTTGCGGCCTCATTCATGCTGGGCCGGCGGGTGCTAACTTGGTTAGTGCCCGCCGGACCAGCGGGAATGTCGGAATGTGGGCCGCGGTAAAGTGGCCGCCTGGCGGGCGGCGGTAGGCGCCCGCCAAGGTCGGAATGAGGGCCCATGTCAGGAGTATTTTTTCTGTGATCAAGGGCCAGATGTAGCAAGATACGATTTTGCGACTCGGAAATTGCGAGTCAGTGAGACTCGCAATATCCGAGTCGCAAAATCGTAAGCAGAATGGTGTCTCAGACACCTTCTGCGAATCGCAAGGGGGTCACAAAGACCCACCTCATTAATATTAATGAGGTGGGTCGCAATTTGCAACCCCCTTGCGATTCCCTGCACTCACAGGGATGGTGGCCTGCTGGAGACAGCAGACCTCCATGTCTGTGACTGCGTTTTCAATAAAGCAGTTTTTTTTTTGTATTGCAGCCCGTTTTCCTTAAAGGAAAACAAGTTGCAATACAAAATAAAAAATGAAACCATTTGGTTTCGTTTTTTCAGAGTAGGCAGTGGTCCATTGGAAAAATATTTCTGGCGACATTCACATGGGGACCCCTTCCATTTTGCGAATGAGTTAGCACCCACTTGACATCGGTGCTAACTGCCAATTGCTTTCGCTGTCACAAAGCAATTCTGCATCGCCCCTTCCTATTTGCGAGTCGCATTTCCATTTTACGAGTTGGTACCGACTTGCAAAATGGGAATGTGCATCACAATGCGCGTTTTGCATGGCGCAAAACGCTTTCTACATCTGGCCCCAAATCTCTAAAAAAGGTTTGCTGACTTTCTACTCTTTTCATCAAGGCAGTTGGTTGTTCATGTCCTGATCACCTCAAGGCTTGACTATTGCAACAGTCGCTTCTTGGGTCTGCATAACTATCTGATCCAGAAGCTACAGGTGGTACAAACTGCTGCAGTGAGACTGGTGCTTCAACTTCCTCGTTATAGGTCCATCACAGAGGGTTTGCGGGAGCTCCATTGTTACCAATTGGTAAACTGATTCTTTTTAAAGTTTTAACTATTATGTACAGGGCCTATTATCAAATGGGTCCCAAACTCCTCTCTGATCATTTTGTTCCTTATTGTCCACCGAGAATTTTCAGAAAGCCTCCAAAAACATGGATGTTCACTCAATCTTAAGTGTTTATTTTCCAGAAGGACAGGTTTCTTTCTTTTGCTTCAATGTTGTTAGTGTCGAGATGCCTCTCAAGGTGGCTGCTGCACTTTACAAATGCCAAGTTCATTCACTTAAAAGGCTCAAAAACTGGACAAGGAACAAGAAGGTTTAGGTGTAGTCAGCAGATTGTGTCAGGGATAGCGTGGTGGTGAGTATCATGATAGGGTGTCACCAGGATGGTATCCCACTTTCTATATTCAGTGGTGAAAGTAATTTATGTTCTCTGTTTTGGGCATTCAAGCATCCCACCAGGTGACAGTATTTGGAGGTGAAGGTATTCTTGGGAAGATGAAATCGAATATTTGCACATTTCAGTTCACAACTGACTACTGGGATTACACCTGCCTCCCTCTAGCACTTAGAAGGACCTCATACTCTTATGTAATGACCTTATCAATCTAACATTCCTCTGACCCAACACAAAGCCAAGCACAGTTTCTTTAGCAATAGGGCTCTACTTGAGAAGCTGTGTGTATTAGACCATAGATTTGGCACAGCCTTACCCCTCTCAGTCTGTAATACTGGACCAGGTTTCTTGACCAACAAGGACCGCAGCCTCCCATCCTCCCGTAATCACAAACAACCCAAAAAGTGTAAGCTCTACAGGGCCTATTTCAGAGTGATAATGTGCTGCAGAGGACTTCCTTAGTTTGGCTGTGCAATATTGAGGATGCAGGTACCTTCAAACAAGGTTTATTTTCAAAGAACCACCGAGGGTTACTGTCGCAAACAATATAGAGTTTATTTTGAGATTTAAAAAAAAAAAGTATTTTGATTGCATTATGTTTTAAAAGTGTTTTTGAGCATTTGGAATAGTTTTTATTGTATTTCCCACCTTTTCTGTCCCTGCACCTCTGAAGCCAATCAGGGCTTCCTTAGCATCAGGGCTCCACTTAGGAAGATGTGTATATCAGAGTTGAGATTAAGCCGTGCAGTAGAGTTAGCCCGGGCATCCAGGTAAAGGCCATCGGTTTAAGGGCACTGCCTGGTTGGGCCTGGAAAGGGCCAAGGGCCCAAATCTCAGCCACCCCAGGTAAGCAGCCACTCACCAATACAACAATACAGGTGGTTAGTCCCCTCCAGCCAGATGTTACTGGCTGTAAGGGACTAGCATTCCTGCGTACAAACCTTATGTACATCCACAGGATGAGGAGAAATATTACTGGTCTCTGGGGAATAATTTAGCTATGGACAACCTAGCCAAAGTATGAGCTAAACCAAAACTGCAAACACCAACAATGTCACCGCCCAAGAGGACGGTAAAGATATTGGCAAGGTTTGAACGCATATTCACCCGATTCCCAGGTTGCACCCTCCCCTTCACCCACCTCTTCCCCATTCAACCCACTCTGCAACCCTGCAGATGCTCTATAGACAATTCCCACAAACAGCTTCCACAACAATGCCCAGCCTTCTAACACCAGTGCACTCTAATCAGTAAGACCACCCTCCAATCATACCTCAGGCAACAATCAGAACATCTCATCATTTGACCACTTACACATCGCCCATGCTTTGCCTCCTCTTTCTACATCTGAGTTTCCTCATCCAAAGATCCACTCACCTAATTTCGACCTCAGACTATGCACAGAGCAGCCTACAGTTTGATCTCTATACACTCATGCCATCTCTCTTCCTTCTACACCAGGTACCATATCCTTGTTGCATCATTAAAACAATAGTAAAAAGACCCAGTAGCTAGACCCCGCCTCTTCAAAATGGCATCCTTGAAGATTTGACCTTGTATCAGAATCAGTACCGGGCCTCACTTTCATCACAGAAATGTGGCGCAACATGAAACATGAAATGAAGCCACCACCATACAGCATCAGCAACATAACTTGTACTGGCAAGATTGGGGGTGGTCTAGCAGTCATCCACACCAAATATTTAGAAATCTTCCATATTGAAAGGCGACTGTGAGTCATTGCTGGTATAATGTCACTTCAGTCCAACCTTCGCTTGTTCCTTCCTCTTGATCTGCCAGCAATGCAATGTTTAAGAACACAGGGCCTGATTATGACCCTGGCGGACGGCGGAGGCCGTCCGCCAAGGTACCTCCGCTGAATGACCGCGGTCAAAAGACCGCGGCGGCCATTTAGACATTTCCTCTGGGCCGGCGGGCGCTCTCCAAAAGAGCGCCCGCCGGCCCAGAGGAAATGCCCCTGCAACGAGGACGCCGGCTCAGAATTGAGCCGGCGGAGTTGCAGGAGTGCGACGGGTGCAGTTGCACCCGTCGCGTATTTCAGTGTCTGCTTAGCAGACACTGAAATACTTTGCGGGGCCCTCTTACGGGGGCCCCTGCCATGCCCATGCCATTGGCATGGGCACGGCAGGGGCCCCGCGGCACCCCCTACCGCCATCCTGTTCCTGGCGGGCGAACCGCCAGGAACAGGATGGCGGTAGGGGGTGTCAGAATCCCCCATGGCGGCGCAGCAAGCTGCGCCGCCATGGGGGATTCTAAGGGCAGCGGTAAACCGGCGGGAGACCGCCGGTTTGCCTCTTCTGACCGCGGCCGAACCGCCGCGGTCAGAATGCCCTGCGGGGCACCGCCGGCCTGTCGGCGGTGCTCCCGCCGACCCTGGCCCCGGCGGTCTTAGACCGCCGGGGTCAGAATGACCCCCACAGTGATTAAAACTCTACTCAATAACCTCATCTTCTGCACCCGGGGGGGGGTCTTCAATAGTTGCTTTGATAATAAGTATTTAACAACCACCATTGCCATGATTATAAATCTTGGAACCTTCAGCATCCAACAAATCACATTGGGCTAAACCCACACCACGGGTCACAACTTGGATATCACATTTACCCCATAGGACAGTCCTAGGTGAGTGACAATTCCCAGGTCATTTGGCATCACCTACACATCATTACTTTCAAAATCAACATCCAAATTTATAACATCTCAAAGACAACAAATACAATAAACAACAAATTCACAGACAGAAAATGGAAAACATTGGCCTGCTCACCACTTAACTCACACCTAGAAAGAACACTAATCAATATGCAACCTCAGGATGTACCCACCTTGTACAGCTGAATCTCCACTGGACTGGACAACCAGATACAGCTAAAGTCTGCTATGAGGATGAACCACAAGAAAAAGCCACATAGCTTAATGTCCACAACGCAAGTGAATAAAAACAAGGGATGAAAAAGATATACTCATATTGGACTGTTGTAAAGCAGCCATCAGAGCCACAAAAATCCAACAATACTCTGCATGCATAATTGATGCTGACTGCCATCAAACGAATTCCAGAATACTGTTACAGACTTCCTCAATCCTGAGAAACGAAATACAGAGACCCCCTGATTCCAAGCCTTTTTTGACAAAATCTCCCTGGAACTGATCTAAAAAACTGAAAGGGCAGGACACTGCCTTAAGGATAAAACAAGTAACACTCCTCCAACACGTGACAGTAACAGCTCAATGATGAAGAACACTCATCCCTCACCACCTTCAATCCTGTCTCTAAAAAACGATTCTACCATATTATCAACGCAAGCAGGCCATCGGGCTCACCTTCAGATCCAGAGCCTTAAAAAATCTTGAAATATTTTGTTTTGTGGCCCTTGATCCCTCCCTTCTTGTTTATTCTCTCTGTTTCATCTTCCTGTGAATCTTTTCTTTTTCTTCCTTTCTATACATTCGCAGGTAGTCTTTCTACTCTCTTAATTGTTTATGTTTTTCTTCGTAGATCTGACCTCTCTATCAATCTCTCATTATCTTTAACCTTGTACGACCAGGAGATGGCCAGCCTTCATCCTTCAGGTAAGTTTACACTTCCTGTTCTCAAACAGACTCTACAAGTCAAGATTTGGTGATCACCCACATACCTTAGATGTATGGATGGTGATCAACACCACAAAGACATACATCGTGACCGTTGGACAATGGCACAAACAACAGCCTGTGAACATTTGGGCTAAGGAACTTGATGCCCTACCATTAAGACCAACAGAAGTGAGAACCTAGGAATAAGAATGGACTCAGATCTGCCCATGACATTCCAATGCGGTCACAAGGACCACCTTCGACACAATGAAAATGCTATGATACCTTGGATACCAACAAGAACCACGAGCTATCCTTTCTCTGGTGATCTCCAAGCTTGATTATGTCAATTGCCTCTACCTTGGCACTCCTTGCTTCATCAACAGAAAATTCAGGGAATCCATCAGCTGCAGCAAGAATCCTCCTCCACCTTAACCCCAGAGAACACATTGTCCCAGCCTGCAACACTTCACCGGCTGTAGCTAGATGATCAATATTCAAAGCACTTTGCAAAATTCTTTGAGCATCCCAAGAAAACAAATCAATATGCATACAAATTAAAGTTAAACAATGCAACAAAATAGTACACTGTGGCTCAGGCTAGCACCTACAGTAAGAAATCTATAGGAAGCTCTGCTTTCTTGGTAGAAGCAACCAAGCTCTGGAATTCATTGTTTACAAAGATTGGAAGCATGCAGGTGCAGTGAAAGTTCAGAAGAAAGATAAAAACATGATTGTTGCAAAGATAATTACATCGTCCCTGGGCACGTGAATACAACCAAGAACAATAACTCTTCTACAAGTATAAGCATGTTAGAGGGCTAAGGATCTGTTGCCACCAGCGTATCACACCAAGAGGATAGGTACAGTCACTAAACCTATATTATGTAGCTCCTCCCAACATAATCTTGCAATGACCTCTACATACAAATAGAATATAATACCTACACCTCTCAAATCCATACTAGAAGTACTCACTGCAACTCTGCACCTTAATACCCGCAGGCTGCCTAGTGACATTAGAGATTCTCACCATAGATCCTTCCTCAACTTAACAATTATAGTAACTGATGCCTACCCTACTTTCTTTCTCTAGCAATAAGATGGGGGAACTTTTATCTTGTATTCCCTTTCTGTGTGAAAAGTGTGCCACTATTTTGGCAGAGGAGGAATACAATAAGTCTGATTATACTTTGGTATCAGATAATAAAGTCAAACTCGGATTATATGGGTAGGTAGTGTGAATGGTCCAAACAGTCAAAGTTGACTTAGCTACTATATTTTTGATGTTTTTGAAATATAGAATTTTGCTTTCCTGAGACCAGCTTGGGTGGCTAATGAACCAAAATCCTAAAGAGATTAACACCAATCCTGGTCCATCTGATAGTGCTTTATAGTCTTCCAATCTGTCACACAGAGAAGCTCCTACAACCTTATCAACAGAACATGCAGCTCCCGCTGCAAAAGACACTCATCAAACCACACAAACCATTTACCATGCAGCAGAGCTTCTGGGTACCAAGTTATAAGAAAGACTGGAGGACGATAACTCAGAATCCCAGAAAATGAGCTTACTGTGATGGTGAGTGACATAATTAGAGTTGATTTGTTTGGAGCACAGTTCCAGACAACAACCATGAGCCAGAGAAGAATAATGTGTGTCAAAATTGTGGATAAGGTTAATGTTGTGTTCAACACCAGATACTCACAGGAAGACATCAGCAAGCGGTGTAATGATCTGTGCGGGAGAGCCCATTCCTCACTTACAGGGCACACAGAGAGGCCCTGGCAACTGGTGGTGGCTCTCCCAGGCCTCTTAACCTCATGCCTTAGGAGAAGAGGGTGTTGTCTATACTCCACACTGAAGGCATCATGGAAATTCCAGGCGAAGTGGAGACTGGTAAGTAAAAACACAAGGTATCTCTCACTAACAAATTCACCATCTCTGCACCCCATTCCCTACTGCTAATCTCTTCACTAATGCCTATCTGTTCACACAGGTGAGCTATCTGATGTCTGCCACAACTCAGAACATTCACCTTATAATCTACCATTTATTCACTCGGTCACACAATTATATTTAACACTACTCATATTAGAAATACATTCAAACAAGCCTGACATCATATTTGAATGACAAGTCACACCATCCTCTGTGTAAAAGCATCATCTGTCAAGTTACTCTAGCCACTGTAAGATACACCTGCTCTGATCATACTCAGATATCACATATTATCAGAATGCCATATCAAAAGTAGCTAATAGAACTAGGATGATGAGATTAATCGATGTCCCAGAGACAAACTTGTTCCAGTGTTTGGCTTTATTTTACCATATTACTGCCATCGAGTTTAAATTTTATATTTTATTTAACTAATTGAACTAACACACTACTAAATAAAAGCAAAGAAAACAATGGAAATGTTCTGTCACAGTGACATGGATGCATTTGGTCAATGATGTTGCACACAACTGTGGAGCCCATGTTCCTCACCAAACCAGTGAGTAGTCTGCACTGTAAAAAATGCAAGGAGTCATTTAAAAAGACTACAACCACCACCCAATATGCATTGAAGTGGAAATAGAGTTATGGATATATAGGTCACTCAAGAACACTGCACAACGGATTGTGCCTGCTGACCAGAGTGGTACAGTTGTGTTACTCAACTTTGGTCCACCATTTGTCTGGTAACAACAGATTTTAAGTGGAGGGGACTGCATTTCCTACTGATGCCTAGAGATTGTTTGAGAGTCTATAGCAAAAATACAGTCAAAGATACTTTGCATGAACTGAAGGGTAGTGTAATGCCAACACTGTGGCCCTCATTCTGACCCTGGTGGTCGGTGATAAAGCGGCGGCCAACCCGCCAACAGGCCGGCGGTCCAAAATATGCAATTCTGACCCTGGCGGGAACCGCCAACACAGCCCGCCGCATTAACACTCCGCCCGCCACGGCGGAACAAACAAACAGCGCGGCGGTCCCCGCCAACAGCCAGGCGGCAGACAATGTACCGCCCACCCTATCACGACCCACCAATCCGCCACCTTTTCCGGGGCGGGAGCACCGCCGATAAAAACACGGCGGAAACAGACTACGAACGGGAAAACGCTCACCTCCACATACAGCACGCGAGATTCCGGCAGTATGGAACCCGAGTTGCAGGTCATCCCCGCACTCCTATACCTGCTCCTGTACCAGGAGCACGCCCGGCGGCGCGGAAGACATCGGTGAGTACTGCACCTACGACACAGGGGAGGGCAAAGATTACCGGCACACACCCACCCACCCACACCCACTACAACACACACATCAATGCATTCCCACAGATCACTGTCACAACCCACAAACCCCCCCCTTCCGAAATAATGCAAAGACCAAAAGAAGAGATCTCAAACGGGCAGATATATTGAAAAATGGACAGCAGTAATCCAAATAAATAAATAAACTATGTACAAAATATATACAGCCATTAAATGTAGTCCAACCACTGTCCGTGGACCACAGGGGTCCTGAGCAAAGGGGCAAGGCCCAGTCCCACGACAAGAACTCCACGGAGAGAACACTGCAGGGGCATCAGAAAGAAAAAAGGACAGGCACCTCAGGGGGAAGGGAAGGGGGGGCACCTCAGCCACTTGAGTACACGACGCCAGATCCACGAGGGGACTCCATGACCACTGGCCCTTCCTGGGGAGAGCAAAGCCACAGTCCAAACAGTCCATACAGTGGGTGGCCTGCCCACTGGGCCATCCTGGGGAGAGCAAAGCCACAGTCCAAACAGTCCATACAGTGGGTGGCCTGCCCACTGGGCCATCCTGGGGAGAGCAAAGCCACAGTCCAAGCAGTCCATAACAGACTCCACTGCCACTGGAGGAGGCATGTTGGCCAGAGGACATCCTGCAGCCCTGCCCGAGACAGATCCTGCCCTGCCACGTCTGCCAAAGGGCCAGCGGTTCCTGCCTTGAAGGGCCCAGTTCAGCGGTTCTTGCCTTGAAGGGCCCAGTTCAGCGGTTCTTGAGACGGCGGGCCCCAGCGGAGCGGTGCTGGAGACGGCGGGGCCCTGTTCAGCGGTTCTTGCCTTGAAGGGCCCAGTTCAGCGGTTCTTGAGATGGCGGGCCCCAGCGGAGCGGTGCTGGAGACGGCGGGGCCCAGTTCAGCGGTTCTTGCCTTGAAGGGCCCAGTTCAGCGGTTCTTGAGACGGCGGGCCCCAGCGGAGCGGTGCTGGAGACGGCGGGGCCCTGTTCAGCGGTTCTTGCCTTGAAGGGCCCAGTTCAGCGGTTCTTGAGACGGCGGGCCCCAGCGGAGCGGTGCTGGAGACGGCGGGGCCCAGTTCAGCGGTTCTTGCCTTGAAGGGCCCAGTTCAGCGGTTCTTGCCTTGAAGGGCCCAGTTCAGCGGTTCTTGAGACGGCGGGCCCCAGCGGAGCGGTGCTGGAGACGGCGGGCCCTGTTCAGCGGTTCTTGCCTTGAAGGGCCCAGTTCAGCGGTTCTTGAGACGGCGGGCCCCAGCGGAGCGGTGCTGGAGACGGCGGGGCCCAGTTCAGCAGTTCTTGCCTTGAAGGGCCCAGTTCAGCGGTTCTTGCCGTGAAGGGCCCAGTTCAGCGGTTCTTGAGACGGCGGGCCCCAGCGGAGCGGTGCTGGAGACGGCGGGGCCCATTTCAGCGGTTCTTGCCTTGAAGGGCCCAGTTCAGCGGTTCTTGCTGTGAAGGGCCCAGTTCAGCGGTTCTTGAGACGGCGGGCCCCAGCGGAGCGGTGCTGGAGACGGCGGGGCCCAGTTCAGCGGTTCTTGCCTTGAAGGGCCCAGTTCAGCGGTTCTTGCCGTGAAGGGCCCAGTTCAGCTGTTCTTGAGACGGCGGGCCCCAGCGGAGCGGTGCTGGAGACGGCGGCCATTCTATGGCCAACTGCTCATTGTCTGGTGGTGCCCTCCTGGGCAGCGGGGATGGTGCTCCTTCAATGCCCACCTGGGCTGTGGGTGGTGGGGCCCTCCTGGCCAGCTGGGCTGGGTCCTCCCTGGGCAGCGGCTATGAGGGTGGTGGGCTCTCCCGGGGCAGCTGTGCCGGTTCCTCCCGGGGCAGCGGCTATGGGGGTTGCGGGCTCCTCCTGGGCAGCTGTGACGGGTCCTCCATGGGCAGCAGGCCTGCTGCCTGACTTCTCCGCCTTGCTGCCCTTGCCCTCCTTAGTCGGGAGTCTGTGGCCCTTTCCTCCCTTTGGAGTTGTGGCTGTTGACGGTGGCTGGCTAGTGTCCTGGGGGGATATCGAATCCGGGCTCCGGCGGCGGCCCTTCCGCCTTCTGCTCCTCTTCCCAGGGGGTGGGCTGGCTGTCCCCTTGCTGCTGGGCGAAGATCCAGACCTGCGGGCTGGTGGGCTCCAATACCCCTGCACCCTTGTCAAGGGGGCTGCAGGGCTGGTGGTGGCTGAGGTGCTCTTTTTACCCCGACGAGAAGGAGGGGGGGGCTCAGGGTCAGGAAAGAAGGTAGCAGTAGAGAGATAGATTTTCTTGGGACAATGGAGAGTGGTAGGTACAGTGGGTATGGGAGTGGAGGGAGAGGATGTGGTTGTAGGCGAGACAAGTTTGCTGTCTTTGGGTGCAGGTGCAGGAGCGGGAGGCTGTCGTGAGGTGGATGGCTGTTGGGTGGGTGGGTGGCTGCGTTTGTGTGGTGTGGAAGAGGGGGTGACAGACACAGTGGGAGAGGACACAGGGGACGTGTAAATGGCAGTGGGGGTGGTGACTGCACGTGTGCGGACTGGAGTGGAGGGTATGCTGGTGATGGAAACACTGGCTGATGGTGAGGTGAATGAAGGTGTGAGTGTAGACGTCACAGGGAGGGAGGAGGGAGACGAGGAGGTGGGGGTCACAGAGGTGGTAGTGACTGTTGGCATGTCTGCATCGGAATGTTGCTTGTGTGAATGTCTGCGTGATCTGTGGTGCTTATGTTTGGATGAGCTGCTCTTGGGTGTTGAGGTGTGTGCAGGCTGGTCTGATGGTGTGGGTGGGACAGGCAGAGGAACAGGAGACTGGGAGGAGGGAGTTAGTAGAGGGAGGCAGGAGACAGGGACAATGGCTGCCGTCAGTGCTGAGGCCAGAGCCTGGAACGATCGCTGATGGGCAGCCTGACCCGAATGAATGCCCTCCAGGTACGCATTGCTGCGATGAACCTCCCTCTCCACCCCCTGGATGGCATTCAAAAGGGTAGTCTGCCCAACAATGAGCGTTCGGAGGAGGTCAATGACCTCCTCACTGAGGGCAGCGGGGGTAACAGGGGCAGGGCCTGAGGTGCCTGGGGCGAAGGAGATGCCCGGCTTCCTGGCAGAGCGGGCACGGGGCGAACGCTGAGGGGCTGCTGGGAGGGCGGAGATGGTGCGCTGGGTGGCGGCTGTACCTGTAATGGCGGGGGGCACGGATGGTGCCACCCCCGCAAGGGAGCTCCCTTCCGAGGACGTGTCCGTGTCGCTGCAGGGTCCAGTCGTCCCCGTCGTGGAGCTCCCCTCGCCCTCCGTCTCACTGGTCCAGTCAGACTCTGTGGCATGGCCCTCCTGGGCCATGTGAGATGCAGCTCCCTCCTGCCCCGATGCCACTTCTCCTCCGCCTGATGATGCTGATGCACACAAGCACAGAAGGACAAACAAAAAGGGGGGGGGGGGGAAGAGAGAAATAAAGAGATTTTGAGTACATGGATCACCGGTACAGTTAGCGGACATGACAGACACAGATGCCCCCTGCACTAAGTTGCGCACTTGGGGTCCGCTACGCATTCCGTGGAACATGCCCTACACGCCTAGAGTTGACAACTGCACCCACGGATGACACGGCCCAGGGATGGCTGTACTGACACACTACTGAGGGTGGTGGCTGGGGACACAGGGCCTTACGGGGGTGCCCAGCCTACAGATATCGCCCTGGCCTAGGGGGACCCACAGCCCTCCTCCCCCACCCAGACACCTCCACTGCGCGACAACAGAGTAGATGATGCTTGTACTCACCCCCTTGTGTCTGCTGTGCTGCCCTCACGCGCCCATCCAAATCAGGGTAGGCCACCGCCAGGATCTGGAACATCAGGGGGGTCAGTTGACGGCAGGCACCCCGCCTACGTTGGGAGGCCATCCCCAGCAGAGACTCGGCGGTCTTCTTGGTCCCGCGGCGGATGTCCTCCCACCTCTTGCGGCAGTGGGTGCCCCGTCGATGGTGGACCCCCAGGGTCCGGACTTCCTTGGCGATGGCACACCAAATCCCGATCTTCTCATGGGCGCGGACCTATGTGACACGTACAGGGAGGGAGAAATACCACGTTCAAGTTTGTCTGCATTATCGTTGCCAGTGGCCCAACGCCCCCCATCCCCGCCAGGCCCCCCGCCAGGCCCCCCGCCAGGCCCAACATGCCCCCCATCCCCGCCAGGCCCCCCGCCAGGCCCCCCGCCAGGCTCAACATGCCCCCCATCCCCGCCAGGCCCCCGCCAGGCCCAACATGCCCCCCATCCCCGCCAGGCCCCCCGCCAGGCCCCCCGCCAGGCCCAACATGCCCCCCATCCCCGCCAGGCCCCCCGCCAGGCCCCCCGCCAGGCCCAACATGCCCCCCATCCCCGCCAGGCCCCCCGCCAGGCCCTCCGCCAGGCCCAACATGCCCCCCATCCCCGCCAGGCCCCCCGCCAGGCCCAACATGCCCCCCATCCCCGCCAGGCCCCCCGCCAGGCCCAACATGCCCCCCATCCCCGCCAGGCCCCCCGCCAGGCCCCCAAGCCAGCCAGTGGCCCCAAATCCATATTGAATTAAACTCACTTGTGGGTCTGGAGGACCGTAGAGTAGCGCATACTGGGGGAGGACCCCATCCACAAGTTTCTCCAACTCCTCTCCAGTGAAGGCAGGGGCCCTTTCCCCAGTCGCAGCAGCCATTGTCCCTTCCAGACCGAGGTCACAGCAACACTTGCAGTATAGGTCCTCTCCTGTGAAAGTTCAAGTCGCAAGTGGATAAGTAGATAGGAAATGACGGTCACGTCCGCGGCGGTGCGTACCGCGGCGGTGCGTACCGCCACCGCCGGCGCCCTTCGCCATTGGCTCCTGAAACCCATAGGCTTCAATGTTAACCAATGCGGCTTCGCGCCGCGGTCTTCGCCCGCCGACCGCCGCGGTGTGCCACGCCAGCGCATTGACCTCACATCCCATTGTCACACTTCACAGGTCAGGCAGCCGCCATTTCGAGGGTCCACATGGCTCAATTTCAACTGCGTCACACAGGCCTAGGCCTTGCATAGCCACTCAGACACGCCATTCACTGCATAGAGAATCGTTTACTGTGCAAGCTGTGAGTACGTACCTGTGGGTTGCTTGACTCTGTGCTCCATGTTGTCCTTCCTAGGCACCGTCCGCTGGGTTTGGCGAGGAGACGGATGAATCCTCGCGTGTACCGACCGCTGGTGGACCTGTCGACAATGGAAGAACGCCACATTATCCTGACCTACCGGCTTGACCGTGCCACTATACATGAACTGTGTGCCCAGCTGGAGCCCGACCTGATGTCCCCCATCCGCCAACCCACAGGGATTCCCCCTCTGCTGCAGGTCCTGTCAGTACTCCATTTCCTGGCAAGTGGGTCATTTCAGACAACAGTGGGAATTGCTTCTGGGATGTCTCAGCCCATGTTTTCGAAGGTGTTATCCAGAGTGTTGTCTGCCCTGATGAAATACGTGAGGAGCTACATCATTTTCCCTGAGGTGGGCGAATTGGCTACAGTGAAGGGTGATTTCTACGCCCTTGGACATATTCCCAACGTCATTGGTGCCATTGATGGGACCCATGTGGCTTTGGTTCCCCCAAGAGACAGGGAGCAGGTGTACAGGAACAGAAAAAGTTACCATTCCATGAACATCCAGGTGGTGTGTTTGGCTGACCAGTACATCTCGCATGTAAATGCCAAGTTCCCTGGGTCAGTGCATGACGCCTTCATCCTGAGGAATAGCAGCATCCCTTACGTGATGGAACAGCTAGAGAGACACCGTGTATGGCTATTGGGGGACTCTGGGTACCCCAACCTGTCGTGGCTACTGACCCCAGTAAGGAATCCCCGGACCAGGGCAGAGGAACGGTACAATGAGGCCCATGGGCGTACTAGGAGGGTGATCGAACGCACCTTTGGCCTCCTAAAGGCCAGGTTTAGGTGCCTGCATATGACAGGTGGATCCCTAATGTACTCACCTAAGAAGGTGTGTCACATCATCGTGGCCTGCTGCATGCTTCACAACCTGGCTTTGCGCCGCCAGGTGCCTTTCCTGCAGGAGGATGGTCGAGACGGTGGTGTAGTGGCAGCTGTGGAACCTGTGGAGAGTGACGAGGAGGAAGACGACGGGGCTGAAACAGACAACAGGGACAGAATCATTGAACAGTACTTCCAATAGGACACAGGTAACAATTCAAACATAATTTAATGAATGTGAACTACTCTCCTGCATCTCTGCTGCCTGTCTATTTGCCCCAGTGTATGATGACTGAGTTGTGGCTTTTCCCTCCCTATTTCAGATCTGGGGTCCCCACTACGAGTCCTGTGCTTCGTTTCCCCATGGACTACAGCTTTGTGGCAGCTGTTTGTTGACTTCACTATGTACAAGGACATATTTGCAATGTCATGTCAATTACAATATTTTGAAATCACAGCCAGACTCCAGATAGTTTTCTGCTAAATGGGTGTTTATTTAAGTGCTCAAAATGGGATGGGTGGTTTCAAGTGGGTGGGGGCTATGGTGAAGGAATGTCCATGGCAGAGTCCAGAGTAACAGTCACACAGGTGCATTGTCCAGAGGCCTGTGGAGAGATGGAGCATGGGCAGTTCAAGGATGGACAGGGTGACAATGTGGGACAGTGGGATGACATCAGGTGGTATCCTTTGCTGGCGGGGGTCTTGACATCCTACTCTGTCTTCTTGCGAGATCTCAGGGCCCTCTTGCGGGGTGGTTCTTCTCCTGCAGGAGGTGGGGGTCTGGTGGGCTGCTGTTGTGCGGGGGCCTCCTGACCACTAGCGCCGGCGGAGGTGGTTGGCTGTTCTTGGTCCAGGCTAGTGGCAGGGGCCCTTTGTTGGTGTTGAGTGTCCGTCCTGGTGTTGATGAGGTCCTGCAGCAGCCCGACCATGGTAACCAGGGTGGAGGTGAGGGCTCTGATGTCCTCCCTGTACCCCCGATAGTGTTCCTCCTGCAGTACCTGGATCTCCTGGAACCGGGCCAGTACCGTCGCCATCGTCTCCTGGGAGCGGTTGTATGCTCCCATGATGGTGGTGAGGGCCTCGTGGAGAGTGGGTTCCCTGGGCCCATCCCCCCCCTGTCGCACAGCTGCCCTCCGAGTTGCCCTGTTTCCCTGGGCCTCTGCCCCCTGGCCGGTGTGCCCACTACCACTGCCCCCAGGTCCCTGTTGTTGTTGGGGTGGTGGGTTATCCTGGGTGCCCTGTAGTGGTAGACACACCGCAGATTGACGCGCCCTGGAGACAGAGGCATGGGCCCGCTGGGTGGGAGCTGTGCTGGTGTTCCCAGAGGGGTTTGGGTCTGTGGTGGCCTGTGGCTGTCTGAGGGGAACCGACTGTCCAGAGGTCCCCGATGGTCCGGGCTGGTCATCGGTGTCCAGGTCGACAGAGCTGCTGTCATCGCTGACAGCCTCTTGGGTGGGGGGTGTGGAGAATTCTGGGCCCTCCGTGGCGGTGTGTTGGCGGTCGGGTCCTGCAGGGGTATAGAGGTATGGTTATAGTTTCAATGTGTGGCATATGGGTGTATCTGTGGGTTCCCGTGTCCCCAAGTGCTGGCATTCGTGTGTGGGGGCTTTGGTGAGGGTGGCTTGTGGGGGGGATGTGTATATGCATTGGGCATGCTTTGGTGATGGGTGTCCATGCTTAGTGGACGCATGCAGGCCTAGGTTTTGGGATGTGTGGGTTGTGATGGTGAGACATTGGCAGGGAATAGGTGTGCTGGGGGTGGGGGTGAGGATGGTGGTGGGGGTGAGGATGGTGGTGGGGGTGAGGGTGAGGGTGGGGGTGAGGATGGGGGTGGGGGTGAGGGTGGGGTTCGAGGATGGGGGTGAGGGTTGGGGTATGATTTGGCATGCAGGTGGGGGGGAAGCAGTAGTGAAGCTTCAACTTACCAGTGTCCATTCCTCCGCCGACTCCTGCGAGGCCGTCAGGATGCAGGATGTTCAAGACTTCCTCCTCCCATGTTGTAAATTGTGGGGGTTGAGGTGGGGGTCCTCCGCCAGTCTTCTGCACGGCGATGTTGTGCCGGGATACCATGGAACGCACCTTCCCCCGTAGGTCGTTCCATCGCTTCCTGATGTCTTCCCGATTTCTGGGGTGCTGTCCCACAGCGTTGACCCTGTCGACAATCCTCTGCCATAGCTCCGTCCTCCGGGCAATGCTGGTGTATTGGACCTGTGTGCCGAAGAGCTGGGGCTCTACCCGAACGATTTCCTCCACCATGACCCTGAGTTCTTCGTCTGAGAAGCGGGGCTGTCTTTGGGGTGCCATGGAGTGGTGTGTATGATGTGTGGGGTGGAGTATGTGTAGTTAAGTGTGTTGAGTGTGGTGGTGTGTGTTGTTTTGTGTGTGGATATTGTGTGGGTGATGGTGTAGTGTGCCTCTGTGTGATGGTATTCTGTGTTCGATGATGTGTCTCTCGGTGCTTCTTTCGGAATTTTTTGTCGTAGGGGTTTGTGGGTGATGTGGGTGTGTGTTTTATATTGTATTGTGTGTGTGGGAGTGGTGTGTGTATGTGTATCAGGTGTGTGGAATTCAAATCGGCCAATGTGGCTGAGTTTTGTTCGTTTGTGTGTATTCTGACCGCGGCGGTGTGTACCGCCAATGGAAAACCGCGTTTGAATGACCGCCGCGTGGATTCGTGGGTCGTAATGGCATGGGCGTATTTCTGTTGGCGTGACGGTGGAGGTTTGGTCACCTCCACTTTTCCGCCGACCGCTGGTCTGGCGGTCTGTTGTGGCTGTCGGATTTTCGAAGGTTTGGCTGCTGCGGGTCAGAATGACCGTGGCGGGTTACCGCGACCGCAGCAGAATTATGGAGGATTTCTGACCGGCGGTAGGCGCCTTTTACCGCCGAGGTCAGAATGACCACCTGTGTGTCTTGCTAATAGAGCGAACAGTACAGGTTGAGTCATAGGGAATCAGAAATCCTAGATGCCTTTGCCTCACAACTACATAATTGCCTGCCTGAAATTATGTTTAGTTTGTGTGTAATATTTTATTAGATAAAGTACATTTCTAAACAAAACTTGTGTTTTTGGGATGCTCATTTTGTAACTGCACTTTTGGCTGCATGTTGCGATCTTGTCATGTCCACCCTAACCTCCCTGAGAAGTCTATGACTGATCACCATTACTAACATTGACAATCAATTGCTTGCAGGGTTGTTCTTGGCATAGTTTTGCTAAGGCTTAGTAAAATAGATCCTGGGGCAGAAGAGCCAAACAACCCTATGCTCCATGGCTGATGC
Organism: Pleurodeles waltl; assembly: GCF_031143425.1. Classification (NCBI taxonomy): domain Eukaryota; kingdom Metazoa; phylum Chordata; class Amphibia; order Caudata; family Salamandridae; genus Pleurodeles; species Pleurodeles waltl. The sequence goes on along the minus strand of NC_090440.1, from coordinate 542,635,210 downwards.
TCAGTAGGCCAAGCCTGTCCAGTGGACCTCCAAATGCCTTTTCTTAATAGGTAACATAAGCTGTGATGTATATTACATTTTCACAATCAACACACACATTTCATAAAATATGAATAAAAATTAGACTATGGCCCTCATTATGACCCTGGCGGTGAATGATAAAGTGGCGGTAATACCGCCAACAGGCTGGTGGTAAGTACCACAGAATTATGACCATGGCGGTCATAACTCCTATGGACGGCCACTGTACCACACCAACCGCCAGGGAGGAAACAACTCTCACCATGGCAGTAGTCAACAACAGCCAGGCGGAAGATAAAGTACTGTCCACCATATTAAGACATATCACTCCGCCACCTTTTCTGGGGCAATACCAACGCCATCAAAAGCCTGGCAGAAACGCATCATTGAAGAGAAAGGACTCACCATTGGAGACACAGGGAAGAACAACGCCGCCATGGAACCCGAACTGCAGGTCTTTCCGATGATCATCTATGTTATACTCCACCTGGAACGCCAATGCCGACGAAGACTTGACCGGTAAGTACAACCACCTAGCACTAAATGGAGGGTGGGTGGAAAATGAGAGTGACACATACACACACACAACACACACCCAACACACACACCATACACACAACCAGCTGCACACAAAAAACAATTTGTCCCCGAAAAACGGCAGAATAATGCAAGGACAACAGGAATGGACTAAAGTCATTGTAATCAGATCAAAATCAAAATTAATAATTCGAATTGTCAATGAAACAGCGATGTACACATGTACACAAAGGGACACTGCCCAGTCCAATGTTCAAAGGGCGCACATGGCCACAGGGCACAGTCTAAGGCCCAACTCGAATCCGGACCACATCCGGATAGTACACTACAGGGGCACCTCAGGGTAGGGGGGGCACCTCAGCCGCATGTGGGGACAAGCCCACTGGTTCTGGAAGGCGCTTCATGCCCATTGCTCTGTCCTGGGGAGTGCAAGGCCACAGTCTCTCAGGTGGGTGACTACCCCACTGGTTCTGGAGGGGGCTCCATGCCCATTGCTCTGTCCTGGGAAGTGCAAGGCCACAGTCTCTCAGATGGGTGACTATCCTATTGGTTCTGGAGGGGGTTCCATGTCCATTGATCTGTCCTGGGGAGTGCAACACCACAGTCTCTCAGGTGGGTGACTACCCCACTGGTTCTGGAGGGGACTCCACACCCATTGCTCTGTCCTGGAGAGTGCAAGGCCACAGTCTCTCAGGTGGGTGACTACCCCACTGGTTCTGGAGGGGGCAACTCGCACAGCAGCCCCTAGAGTGTGGCCTACATTCGTCCTCTGGCGGTGGCGGCTGCAGTGTGATGGTGGATGGAGGAGCCCCCTGTGCCAACTCTGCACTTTCTGATGGCTGCAGTGTGGTGTTGGATGGAGGAGCCTCCTGGCCAGCCTCTGCACTGTCTGATGGCTGCAGTGTGGTGGTGGATGGAGGAGCCTCCTGGGCAGCCTTTGCACTTTCTGATGGCTGCAAGTTATCAACTGGCGGTGGGGCCCCTTTGACGGCTGGTGGTGGTGGAGGTGTCACCCTGACAGCCTCCGCAGGAGTAGAGGACTTCGTCTCCTCCAGTACATGGGGCATGGATCCCTTACCCTTCCTGGCAGGGGTGGATGGGCTCTTCCCCTTCCTGCTTCGTGGTGCAGGCTCCTTCCCCTTCTTTCCTGGAGGTGCAGGCTCCTTCCCCTTCTTGACTGGTGGTGCTGGCTCCTTCCCTTTCTTGACTGGTGGTGCTGGCTCCTTCCCCTTCTTTCCTGGTGGTGCAGGCTCCTTCCCCTTCTTGACTGGTGGTGCTGGCTCCTTCCCCTTCTTCAATGGAGGTGTGGTATCCTTACCACCACGAGTAGGTAGTGCTACCACTGTCCTCGTGGACTGTTTGGCTGAGGTGCTGGGTTGTGTCCTTGCTACCCTGCTCATACGGGCAGGACAGGGGGGAGGGGTAGGGAAGAGGTCAATATGGGAAAGGAAAAGCTTTTTAGGGATGTTGGGGAGAGAGGAGGGAGGAGTAATGGGAGTGGAGGTTGAGGTAGTGGATTTTGGAGGTGTATGTCTGCTGGACTTGGGTGAAGGTGCATGGGCTGTATGCTGATGTGAGGTGGATGGCTGTTGGGTGTGTGAGTGCTTGCGTTTGTGTCCTTTAGGAGGGGGACAGACAGGGTGGGAGAGGACAGAGGGGAGGCGTGCATGGCTGTTGTGGAGGTGTCTGCCAGTGAGATGTGTGTTCTGCTTGGTGTGGTGATCCTGGTAGTGGATGTTGGTGTAGTGCATGCAGGTTTGAGTGTTGAAGTGACTGGGAGGGAGGTAGTGGAGGAGGAGGAGGGGGAGACAGTGGAGGCAGTGGATGTTGTCATATCTGCAACTGTATGGTGTTTGCGTGAGTGCTTGTGGGATGAAGTGTGGTGCCTGTGTTTGCCTGTGCCACTCTTTGGTGTTGTCTTGTGTGCATGATCATCTGTATGTGTGCCTGGGTTGGGTTGGGGTTGAGGAGAATGGGACTGAGAAGTAGTAGTTGGAGGGGGGACGGTAGAAACAGGGACATCAAAGAGGAGGCCAGAGCCTGAATCAATCTCTGTTGGGCTGCCAATCCACTGTGAATTCCCTCCAGGAATACATTGCATTGTTGCATCTGGTATGCCAGCCCCGGATGGCATTCACAATGATTGACTGCCCTACAGAGATGGATCTCAGGAGCTCAATAGTTTCTCACTCAGGGCAGCAGGGCTCACTGGAGCAGGGCCTGGCGTGGCTGGGGCGAAGGAGATGCCCACCGTCCTGGGTGGGCGGGCACGGGAAACTCGCTGAGGGGCTGCTGGGAGGGTGCTGCTGGTACGGGGGTGGCGGCTGTACCAGCAGCTGGGATGGTCACAGAGGTGTCCGCCACCACCAGGGAGCTCCCATCGGAGGAGGTATCTAAGTCTGTGTTATCTCCTCCAGTCTCGGCCGTGGTGTTCCCTTCGCCCTCCGTCCCACTGGTTCCCTCAGCATCGGTGGATTTTGCCTCCTGGGTCATGTAGGATGCAGCTCCCTCTGCCGACGGTGCCCCTGCTCCTCTGTCAGATGATGCAAATGCACACAAGTCCAGGATGACAAAACAAGAAAGGGTGGAGAGAGACAAAGGATACACTGGGTCAATGACTGCACCAACACCACAGTTGACATACACATCACCATCACACACAGGGAACAGGCTTAAGCACTATGCATTGCACTACCAGGGATTTGGCTAATCACTAAGGCAAAATGAGGACCACACCTGCCAACTGCAGCACTCACTCCTGGGACCCACGATGCCCTGCCTGAAATGGACTGCTGACAAGCTAGGTCACCTGTATTTTCATACACCCATTACCCTTCAGATGACCCACGCTGCAATTTCTGGCTTGGCCTTAGGGGCATCCACTAACACACATCCACCACCCGGATACCACCCCACCAGCCAAAATATTATTGATACCCACTGTACTCACCCCCTTGTGGCTGCTGTGTTGCCCTCAATCACCCATCCAGCTCAGAGTAGGCTGTCGCCAGTATGCAGGCCATCAGGGGGATCAGGGTCCATCCTCGTTGGGAGGCCATCCCCAGCTGGGCCTCCGTGGTCTTCCTTGCCCAGCGTCTCAGGTCCTCCCACTGTTTCCAACAGTGGATGCTCTGCCTGCCATAGACCCACGTCCTTGGCGATGGCACGCCATAATCCTTTCTTTTGATGGGAGCTGACCTGCAGAGGCAAAACAGATAGGAGAACACCATTAAACAAACAGTCCAGCCTGTCACACAAGTGGCCCACCATACCTGTTTCCATTACCATTGGCACACACATAGGCCAGCGCACAACATGTACACTGCCAACAGACAATACCCCCACCCACCCTTACACGATGGTTTCACACACATCTCCAGGCATCCTTGCCACATGCATCGTGGCCAAGGTGTACTCACCTGTTGGTCTGGAGGCCATACAGCTGTCCGTACTGGGGTAGGACCGCATCTACCAGTCGCGCCAACTCCTCCAAAGTAAAGGCAGAGGCTCTTTCCCCTGTCACACGGGCCATGGTAGGTTCCAGACACAGGTCACAGCAGCACACGCAGTGTAGGTCTTCTCCTGTTGAAGATCAGGAAACAAGTGAGGATTGAGATAGAAATGGCAGTCACATCCACGACGGTGTACACCGTCGGCGTAGATCCCCATTGGCCACTGTACTCCATATAGCCCCATATTTTCCAATGAGGAATTGCACTCCGGTGCAAGACCGCCTTCCGGCACGATGCCCAACATCGGTGGAGTTAGTTCACTTCCACCTGTCCCTACATACAGGACAGGCAGTCGCCATTACAGGGGGGGAACAGGCATATGGACAATTGCTGCGTCACAGATTAGATTGGCACATACTTTGCTATTAACACTATCCCAATACATAAGTGCACCATGTGGACTGCTGTTGTGGTTTTGTTGTTCAAATTGTGACAGCCTACTCTCTCTTGTGTCCCTTAGATACCTACTGCTGTGGATGAATAGAAGGTGGAGACATACCCCTGTGTACAGACCCCTGGTGGACTTAGCTACAATGGAGAACAGGCACATTATACTCACCTATAGACTGGACAGGGCCACAATCACAGAGCTGTGTGCCCACTTGGAGCCAGACCTGATCTCATCTATACGTCATCCAACTGGGATCCCCCTCTTGTGTAAGTGCTATCAGTGCTCCATTTCCTGGCGAAAGGTACTTTCCAAGTGACAGTGAGCTTGGCAGCAGGAATGTCACAGCCAATGTTCTCAATCATTCTGGCAAGAGTGTTGTCTGCCCTGGTAAAACACATGTGCAGCTACATAGGTTTCCCCCACATGGAAGATTTGGCCACTGTGAAGGCCGGATTCTATGCAATGGGACATATCCCCAATATTATTGGGGCAATTGACGGGACACCTATTGCGTTTGTCCCCCCGCCAGAATGAATAGGTGTACAGGAATCGTAAGAGTTTCCACTCCATGAATGTGCAGATGATGTGAATGGTGGACCAGTACATCTCCCACGTCATGCTAAGTACCCTGATGACAGTGAGGATGAAGAGGTTGAGGATGAGGATGAGGACAACAGAACATCAGTTATCTGTCAGTACTTCCAATAACACACAGGTGAGACAGTGCAACTTCAAATTTCTATGACTAATGGTGTATTCTGTGTGGCTGTTGCATGATGGCATTAACTACCTTTTACCTCTACTTACTGTCACCTATGGTTTATCATTTTACAGACGTTGGTGCTATGACAACTGTGTACTGATGTGCTGACTACAGCCAGGTACAGGTCATTATTTATATGCTCTCACAATGTACAGTTAATTTGCAATGGATGTAACTGTTTCCTTAAATACACTTTTTCAACACATGACATACAAGTATTTGAGTTGTGTTCAAGGGTGTTTATTGTAGTGCTAATAAATTGAGGGAAAAGTGCAATGGAATGGGGTGATGATGGAAGAAAGTCCAGGGTACTGTTTCAGTCTGTTTGTAGCACAGGTGCAGTGTCCAAGGGGCCATAGGAAGGGGAGCAACGGCAGTTCAAGGTGGACAAGGTGACTGAGTGGGACACAAGAGGGACAATCAAGTGAGTCTCATTTCCTGGAGGTGGTCTTGGCAAGTCTCTCTGGCTTCTGTCTGGGTCCCAGGGAATGTTTTCAAGGTGGTTGACCTTCTGCAGAGGGAGTGGTGCTGGTGGCCTGTTGGTCCTGTGGCGGGGCCTTCTGCCCAGTAGCGGCAGCGGAAGTGGAGTGCTGGTCAATGGACTGGCTAGTGGTAGGGGCCCGCTGGTGTGCTGTTGCCTCCCTCATGATGTTGGCCATGTCTGCCAGCACCTCTGCTATGGAGATCAGAGTGGTGTTAATGGCCTGCAAGCCCTCCCTGATCCCCTGATATTGTCCCTCCTGCAGCCGCCTGTTCTCCTGCACATTGTCAAGGATCTGGCCCATCGTGTCCTGGGAATGTTGGTAGGCTCCCAGGATCTCGGAGAGTGCCTCTTGGAGGGTCGGTTCCCTGGTCCTGTCTTCCCCCTGGCGCACTGCAGTCCTCCCTGTGTCCCTGTTGACCTGTACCTCTGTCCCCTGAACAATGTGCCCACTGACCCCAGGTCCCTGATTGTCTTGGGGGCGAGGTGTGACCTGGGGTCCCTGTTCACTGGGACACACTGATGATTGACGTGTCCTGGAAAAAGAGGTGTAGATACGCTGGGTGTGTGCTGTGGTGTTGGATCCTGATGGGTGGTCTGTGAGTGGGCTTGGGTAACCGGCTGTCCAGTGATCCCTGATGGGCCAGGTAGGTCATCCAGATCCAGACGTCCAGAGTTACTGTTATCACTGGGGGCATCTTCTGTTGGGGATTGGATAGTCGTTGCACCTCCTCTCCACTGACATTGGCTGGGGTACCTGTGGGGATGTAAGTGATGTATTATGCTTCGTGTGTATGACATTTGAACATCTCTGGCTTCCCCTCTATCGTTGGTGTTGCCCTGCCACCTTTGGCTTGCGAATGGTGATGTATTGTGGGAATGTTAGTTTCCCTATGCTGTGCATGCTTTAGTGATGGGTGTCCATGCAGGGCTGGTAGGGGTGTCCATGCATTGGTATAGCATGCAGGGCTTGGCATTGTGGTTAGTCATATGTGTAGGTGCAGTGTGTGAGATGGATTGGAGCGATGGGAGTGAGGGTGTGAGATGGCATGCAGGTATGGGGGGTGATAAATAGTAAATACTGACTTACCGGTGTCCAGTCCTCCGGCTACTCCAGCGAGTCCCTCAGGATGCAGTATTGCAAGTACTTGCTCCTCCCATGCTGTGAGCTGTGGGGGAGGAGGTGGGGGTTCACCGCCAGTCCGCTGTATAGTGAGCTGGTGCCTTGCTGCAATGGAACGTACCTTCCCCCGTAGATCGCTTTACTTCTTCCTGATGCCATCCCTTGTTCTTGGGTGCTGTCCCACGGCGTTCACCTTGTCCGCAATTATCAGCTATAGCTCCATCTTCGTTGCAATGGATATCTGCTGTACATATGCTCCAAACAGCTGTGGCTCTACCCTGACAATTTCCTCCACCAGGACCCTTAACTCCTCCTCAGTGAAACGGAGGTGCCTTTGTGGTGCCATGGGTGTTGTGTGGTGTGTGTTGTTGAGAGTGTGTGTAGTAATGTGGTGGGGTGTGTAATGTGGGGTGCTTGAGGGATGTATTGGTGTAAGTGGTGTGTGTAGTTGTCTAAGTGGTCTTGGTGTCAGTCTGGTGGCTATGATTTGTAATTGTAAAGTGTTGTGGGTAATGTGGGTGTGTGTTTTATAATGGTGTGGGTGTGGTGTGTGTATGGGTGTCAGGTGTGTGTTTTTGGTATTGGCCAATGTGGTGTTGTTTTGTATGTGGGTGTCCATTCTGAGCATGGCGGTATGTACTGCCAATGGTTTACCACCGATGAATGTCTGCCGTGGTGATTCATGGGTCATAATGTGGTGGGCGTTGTTTTGTTGGCGTAACGGTATGGGTTTTTGAACTGCCACTTTATCACTGACATTTGGTCTGGCGGATTGGTGTATGTGGCTGTGTTCTGTCTGATTGGTGTGTATGTGTCATAATATGGTGAACGGATATTCACCACTGCGGCGGTATGTTGGCAGCCGTCAGCGTGGCGGCAGGTGGCATTTACCACCAGTGTCATAATGAGGGCCTATATATTTTGATAAACCAAAGCTGCTCATAACACTACATCAACAAGTCAATGCACATCACAGCAAGAAGCAAACATCAGAAAAAAGTATAGTTTTTAAAAATTAATGTGCCCACAAAATTGTCTCCATAACTCATACATAGAAGGTGCCTATGCAGTAGTTGGCCACACACATAGCAGGTCAACATGTTCTCCAAGGTCGGCAAATGTAAGAAGCACCACAAGCTACTGCCACTGTGCAACCAAATCTCTGTTCTATTAGAATAAAAATGTGCTGTTGCTATATGCTAAGAACAAACTTAATAAAATTGCACATATAACAGAAAGCTTTAAAATACCATCAGGACAAATCCAATTATAACTATTAGCTGTAACGTATGTTTGAATTACTCTCAAATGCCCAATCAAAGGTTTTTGGGAGTTTAGCAAGATATTAAGGTGGTCATTACAACCCTGGCGGACGGTGTTAAAGCGGCGGTAAGACCGCCAACAGGCCGGCGGGGAAAAATGGAATTACGACTGTGGCGGAAACCGCCAACAAAGCCAGCCACTTTAACACTCCGACCGCCACAGCAGTACAAACAAACAGCATGGCGGTCACTGCCAACAGACAGGCGGAGGACAATGCACCGCCCACAGTATCACAACCTACCAATCCGCCACCTTTTCCGGGGCGGATTCACCACAAACAAAAACACGGCAGAAACAGGACTTCGAAGGGAAAACGCTCACCTCTATACACCCCACAAGGAACCAGGACACCATGGAACCTGAACTTCACATTTTCCCTGCCCTTATCTTCTTGCTCCTCTACCAGGAGCATGAACGCCGGTGGCGAAGACCGCGGTGAGTACTGCACCTACGACACAGGGGAGGAGGGAGGGAAAAAACAGGGACACACACACGCAACACGCAACACCCCCACCCCCACCCTCACCCACTACAACACATACACTAATACAGCATGATACATTACAGTTACGCCCCCCAAACCCCCCGGAAGAATGCAAAGACAAAAGGAAATGAGCGTAACCATTGTAATATATCAAAATCCAGTACACAAAAATATATATACACTATTAACAAATATATACATCAAGAATAGTAGTCCAGGTATAGCTCCATTGAAGTCCACTGAACATTGGGCCCACACTGCATGAGCGAGGCCCACACTCAATACCCGAACATGACGGAGAGAACACTGCAGGGGCATCATATAGCAATAAAACAGGGACCTCAGGGGGAAGGGAAACCTTAGCCGGTTGAGTGCACAACGCCAAATCCACGAGGGGGCCCCTTGTCCACTGTTCAATCCTGGGGAGTGCAAAGCCACAGTCTCTCAAGTCTCTACAGTGGGTGGGTTGCCCACTGTTCAATCCTGGGGAGTGCAAAGCCACAGTCTCTCAAGTCTCTACAGTGGGTGGTTTGCCCACTGTTCAATCCTGGGGAGTGCAAAGCCACAGTCTCTCAAGTCTCTACAGTGGGTGGTTTGCTCACTGTTCAATCCTGGGGAGTACAAAGCCACAGTCTCTCAAGTGGATAACAGTCTCCACTGGTTCTGGAGGGGGCTTTGTGCCCAGAGTGCTTCATCCTGCCAAGGACAGAGGTAGTGGATGCGTTTCTCCACTGGTTCTGGGGGGGGCTTTGTGCCCAGAGTGCTCCATCCTGCCAAGGACTGAGGTAGTGGATGTAAATCTCCATTGGTTCTGGAGGGGGCTTTGTGCCTAGAGTGCTTCATCCTGCCAAGGACTGAGGTAGTGGATGCCTTTCTCCACTGGTTCTGGAGGGGGCTTTGTGCCCAGAGTGCTTCATCCTGCCAAGGACTGAGGTAGTGGATGTAAATCTCCACTGGTTCTGGAGGGGGCTTTGTGCCCAGAGTGCTTCATCCTGCTCGTGGCGGACACAGTAGCGTCAGTGCCCTTGGCGCTCATGGGCCAGCGGTGCTTGTGGCGGCGGTGTCCTTGGCAGCGGTGCATGTGGCGGCAGTGTCATGTTCAGCGGTGCTTGTGGTGGCGGTGTCCTGTTCAGCGGTGCTTGTGGCAGCGGGGTCCTTGGCAGTGACTCAGCTGCTGGTGGTCCTTTCTGGTCCAGCGGGGCTGGTGCTGGCGGTCCTTTCTGGCCCAGCAGGGCTGGCGGTCCTTTCTGGCCCAGCGGGGCTGGTGCTGGCGGTCCTTTCTGGCCCAGCAGGGCTGGTGCTAGCGGTCCTTTCTGGTCCAGCGGGGCTTGTGCTGACGGTCCTTTCTGGCCCAGCAGGGCTGGTGCTGGCGCTGGCGGTCCTTTCTGGCCCAGCGTGGCTGGTGCTGGTGGTCCTTTCTGGCCCAGTGTGGCTGATGGCGGTGGCCTCCTGGGCAGCAGGGATGATGGCGGTGGCCTCCAGGGCAGCAGGGCTGATGGCGGTGGCCTCCTGGGCATCGGGGATGATGGCGGTGGCCTCCTGGGCAGCGGGATGATGGCGGTCTTCTCCGCCGTGCTGCTCTTCCCAGACTTGCTGAGTTTCCTGTGCCCCTTCCCCACCTTGGAACGTGTCGCAGCTGACTCCACACTCCCACCTGTACCCCTGGGAGCGGCTTTGGTGGTTGGAGTCTTTCCCCTCTCCTTCCGGGCACTGGCCAACTTTTGATGCTTGACAAGTGGGGGACTGTCCGTGCTGTGGCTCCTTGCCACACTGGCTGCCCTGCTGCCTGGTGCACTCCAGAATCCGGTGACTACTGGCACCACTGGTCCCGGAGATGACAAGGGAGCTCCCATCAGAGGATGAGTCCGTATCACTGGTCTCAGCTCCTGTCCCCGCCGTGGAGCTCCCCTCGCCCTCGGTCCCACTGGTGAATTCCGAGTACGTAGTCTCGCCCTCCAGGGCCATGTGGGATGCAGCTCCCTCCTGCTCCTGTGCCACTGCTCCTCCGCCTGATGATGCTAATTCACACAAGAACAGGGAGACCACAAAAAGGGGGGGGACAGAAGAAAGACATGTTGAGTGCATGCATTACCGCTACTGCTGGCGGACACGACAGACACAGAAGCCCCCTGCACTACGCCGCGCACTTGGGGTCCACTGTTCAATCCCTGGGACATGGCCTACAAGGCTATGGCCGACATCTGCACACATGGATGTAACAGGAGCCTGACTAGATGTAGTTGGCACTGTACACAGGTGGGGTGGGGTGGCACAGGGTCTGCCAGAAGAAGGGGACCTAACTAGCACACTCGCCCTGGCCTAGGGAAACCAACAGCCCACCTCCCCCACCCAGACACCTCCACTGCGCGCTGAATCAGCTGAATGAGAGTGTACTCACCCCCTTGTGGCTGCTGTGATGCCCTCAAGCGCCCATCCAACTCTGGGTACGCCAACTCCAGGATCCTGAACATCAGGGGGGTCATGGTGCGACGGGCACCCCTCCCACGTTGGGAGGCCATCCCCAGCTGGGCCTCCGCCGTCTTCTTGCTCCAGCGCGAATGTCCTCCCATCTCTAATGGCAGTGGGTGCTCCGTCTGTGATAGACCCCCAGGGTCCGGACGTCCTTGCCGATGGCACGCCAAACATCCTTCTTCTGGTGGGCACTGACCTGCAGTAATTGTACAGGGGAAAAAGAAAAGTTATTACCAACTGCACCGTCACAGTCATTGGCCCCCATCCCTACCCTTGCCATGTGTACCGGTGTACAGACCGCTGGTGGATCTGTCGACAATGGAGGAAAGACATGTGATCATCACCTACAGGCTTGATCGTGCCACAATCCTGGAACTGTGTGCCCAGTTGGAGCCAGACCTGATGTCAGCTATCCGCCATCCCACAGGTATCCCCCCTCTAGTGCTGTCAGTACTCCATTTCCTTGCAAGTGGGTCATTTCAAACAACAGTGGTCATAGCATCAGGGATGTCCCAGCCTATGTTTTCCAACGTGTTGTCCAGAGTGTTGTCTGCCCTGCTGAAACACATGCGGAGCTACATCGTTTTCCCTCAGGTGGAGGATTTGCCTACAGTGAAAGGTGATTTCTATGCCCTGGGACATATCCCCAACATCATAGGTGCCATTGATGGGACACATGTGGCTTTGGTACCCCCCACTGGAGTGAACAGGTGTACAGAAACCGGAAGAGTTATCATTTGATGAATGTGCAGATGGTGTGTTTGGCCGACCAGTACATCTCCCATGTTAATGCCAAATTCCCTCGGCTATTAGGTGAGCACCTGGAAGCTAGTCAGCGGGAATGGTTGTCTGGGTCTGGGGATATCCCTTCAGGTTAGTGTGTGTCTAACAGTTGTCCCTCGCCATTTGCAGATGACTCTGGTTACCCCAACCTGTCATGGCTACTGACCCCAGTGAGGAATCCCAGGACAAGGGCAGAGGAACGGTACAATGAGGCCCATGGGCGAACTCGGAGGATTATAGAGCGGACCTTCGGCCTCCTGAAGGCCAGGTTCCAGAGCCTCCATCTGACAGGAGGATCCCTATTCTACTCACCAAAGAAGGTGTGCCAGATCATCGTGGGCTGCTCTATGCTTCACAACTTAGCTTTGCGATGACAGATGCCTTTTCTGCAGGAGGATGGTCCAGATGGAGGTGTTGTGGCAGCTGTGGAGCAGGTAAACAGTGAAGACGACAAAGCAGAAGAAGAGGACATCGACAACAGGAACTCGGTGATCCTGCAATACTTCCAGTGAGACACAGGTAAGAATACAAACCTGCCTACTACATGTACTTTAACACTACTACCTCTCTACTGCCTGTCATTTTCACCCAGTGTATGGTCACTGAGTTGTCACTTTCCCTTACGATTTCACAGATGTGGGTCCCACTGTGTGACATCTGCTTTGTTTCCTCATGGACTGGAGCTATGTGACATAGGTATGTTGACATTACAATTGAAAGAGCATTTTGACACTGTAATTGCTAATACACTATTTGGAAATCACAGACAGACTCCAGATTGTTTTGTGCTTTAAGGGTGTTTATTTAAGTGCTCAATATTGGACGGTGCTGGAAAATGGTGAGGTGTGATGGTGGATGAATGTCCTTGGCAGAGTCCAGTCTATTAGTCTCACAGGTGCATTGCCAAAATGGGCATAGGAAGTGGAGCTGGGGCAGTTTGAGGATGGACAGGGTGACAAGGTGGGACAGAAGGATGACAATCAGGGTGGTCTCATTTCTTGGTGGGGTCTTGGCATCGTTCTCTGTCTTTGTCCTGGATCTCAGGGACCGTTTGCGGGGTGGTTCTCCCTCTGCAGGGGGTGGGGTGCTGGTGTGGTGGTCCTGTGGCGGTGCCTCCTGTCCACTAGCGCAGGCGGAGGTGGTGGGCAGTTCATCGTCCAGGCTAGTGTCAGGGGCCCCTTGTTGTGCCACAGTGTCCCTTCTGGTGTTGAGGACTTCCTTCAGCACCCCTACAATGGTGCCCAGGGTGGAATTGATGGATCTGAGTTCCTCCCTGAAGCCCAAATACTGTTCCTCCTGCAGCCGCTGGGTCTCCTGAAACTTGGCCAGTACCGTTGCCATTGTCTCCTGGGAATGGTGGTAGGCTCCCATGATGTTGGAGAGGGCCTCGTAGACAGTGGGTTCCCTGGGCCTGTCCTCCCCCTGTCGCACAGCAGCCCTCCCAGTTCCCCTGTGTTCCTGGGCCTCTGTCCCCTGGACCGTGTGCCCACTGCCACTGCCCCCAGGTCCCTGTTGTTGTTGGGGTGGTGGGTTAGCCTGGGTTCCTTGTAGTGGTGGGCACACTGCTGATTGACGTGTCCTGGGGACAGAGGTATGAGCCCGCTGGGTGGGTGCTGTGCTGGTGTTTCTAGAAGGGGGGAAGCTCTGTGGTGGCCTGTGACTGTGTCAGGGGAACCGACTGTCCCAAGGTCCCAGATGGGCCGGGCTGGTCATCTAGATCCAGTTGGACAGAGCTGCTGTCATCACTGTGGGCCTCTTCTGTTGGTGGTTTGGACATGTGTGGACCCTCCTGTCCGGTGACGTTGGGTAGGGGTCCTGCAGGGGTATAAAAAGATGTTTATTGCACCTTGTGTGAAGGTGGTTTAGGGGGGTGTATGGGTATGTGCAGTGGCCATGCTTTGGTGATAGGTGTCCATGCTTTGTTGTTGCATGCAGGGCTTGGTGTTGGGATGTGTGGTTTGTAATATTGGGACATTTGTGAGGAGTTGGAGTGATGGGGGTGAGGGCGAGGGTGGGGGTATGTGACGGCATGCAGATAGGGTGGGGGATGTTATAGTTAAGATTTGACTTACCAGAGTCCATTCCTCAATCTTCTACTGCGAGGCCCTCAGGATGCAGAATCACCAAGACTTGCTCCTCCCATGTTGTTAGTTGTGGGGGAGGAAGTGGGGGTCCACCGCCAGTCCGCTGAACCGCAAGGTGTTGTCTTGAGAACACGGAATGCACCTTCCCCCGTAGGTCGTTTCACCTCTTCCTGATATCATCCCTATTTCTTGGGTGTTTTCCCACTGCGTTAACCCTGTCCACTATTCTTCGCCATAGCTCCATCTTCCTAGCTATGGAGGTGTGCTGCACCTGTGATCCGAATAGCTGTGGCTCTACCCGGATAATTTCCTCCACCATGACCCTGAGCTCCTCCTCAGAGAACCTGGGGTGTCTTTGTAGTGCCATGGGGTGGTGTGGGTGATGTGTGGGGTGGTGTGTGTAGTGATAAGTGGGGTGATATTTAGTGGTGTGTTGTGTGAGGTGCGTGGAAGTTATGTAGGTGATGGTATTGTATGCCTGTGGATGCTTGGTAGTAGTTTGGAGTGTGTCTCTCTGGCCTTCTTTCGGTATTTTGGTCGTAGGGGTTTGTGGGTGATGTGGGTGTGAGTTTTATATTGTAATGGGTGTGTGTGAGGGGTCGGTGTATGTGTATCAGGTGTGTGTATTTCGATTTGTCCAATGTGGCAGTGTTTTGTAAATGTGTGTGTATTTTGAGCGCAGCGGTGTGTACCGCCAATGGAATACCATGGTTGAAAGACCGCCACGTGGATTCGTGGGTCGTGATAGTGTGGGCGTATTTCTGTTGGCATGACGGTGGAGGTTTTGGTTTTGCCAGTTTATCACTGACCTTTGGTGTGGCGGACTTGTGTGGGTGTCGAGCTGTGGATCGTAATAGCTGAGGCGGAATTCCGCGGTGGTGTGTTGGCGGTCTTCTGCATGGCGGTAAGCGGCTTTTACCGCCAATGTTGTAATGAGGGCCTAAGTGTATTACTTATATTTTGAATGAACATGTAACTCTTAACAACTTAAACTATTAGCATAATATCTCAAAACCCAATATCATACTGCTTGTTTGTCCATCTACAAAGAATAAAGGGATATTGAAAGATAAGACATTCAGGGGGTTATTCTAACTTTGGAGGAGTGTTAATCCGTCCCAAAAGTGACGGTAAAGTGACGGATATACCACCAGCCGTATTACGAGTTCCATAGGATATAATGGACTCGTAATACGGCTGGTGGTAAATCCGTCACTTTTCCGTCACTTTTGGGACAGATTAACACCTCCTCCAAAGTTAGAATAACCCCCTCAGTCACAAGTCTTTATTCAGTATCAATAGGCCATCAGTATATTTTACAAAGGTTACTTGAAATTAAAATCAGCCCCTGAATTAAATCAGTAGGGCAATGTAAATGAATGATGAGATGTCAGACCTTACACAGATACATTAAAAGCAAATTTATAATAGTATACCATTGAAAGTTATATTTTGGTATTTTTGTCAAGGTAACTCAACAAGATCACAGCAATTTGCCTCAACTCTGTTGTTTACTCTGCCTGAGGGTAGAAGATCCAAAGCCTTCAGTGGAAGCAGCACTCCCGCTGACAAGGAAGATCTTGATGACCAGTCCGGTCCATCAGGTATTATCTTCATGAGGACAAAAGATCAAGAACATCCAGCAGAGTCTTGTTCTCTTTGCCCCCATAAACCCCTGTGTCCCTCCAACAACTTTGGTATATCCTGTCCTGGCTCCTGTGGCAACCCTTGCGTTTGTCATTCTCTTACATCGGATTCTGTACAGTATTCTGATGCCTTTTGGATAGTTTTGCACTATAGAAATACCATATGCATACATACATACATACATACATACTCAGTCATAACATGTGCTGTTAACCCAGGACACACTACACCTGTGCCCCCCCAATCAGGGTCATAGGGTGGTTTGCAAAAGGCTGGCATAGAACCAGCTGTGGGGAGGGAGGCTCAGGGTGCAGTCACAAATGTGAACATAATGAGTAGAGATCCTTTGGGAGCAGCTGCTTAGCAGGAGAATCAGCTGAGCCAGATTATTGAACTTCTAAGAGTACAGAATGAATGCTGAGTGCATGCACTTTACATTCTGGGGTGGTAAAGGATGCCTTCAAAACATTGAGTGCAGCATTATCTGATTTTGATGCCACTTTCGGTGTTTAAATACCATCTGTTTCCAGCCTTGCCCTAGAACCATCTCTAGCAGAGAGCTCCAGGAGTAAACAATGCTGCCACACAGCCGCCTGTCACAACCCCTTCTGTCGTCACTCAGGCTGGTTTTAGGGGCCCTTAGAAAAGGTGGTACATCTGGAAAAGTTGAGGAAAACACCAAAGAACCTGCCACCAAGAAATGCAAAAAGTGATGTCCTAAATTGAGCATTAGGACTATTCTCCCAGTTCACTTCAGTACCAAGCATTTCCCTTCCGCTCACATACTGCTGTCTGAAAAAGGACTCTAAATAAACATCTGCTAATCATACTTTTCCCACCCAACGTCCAAGGCCCATATTTATGAAATGCTTGTGCTGCCTTAACGTCCTTTTCTTACGCTAAAGCTGTGCAAAAATAGCTCTGGTTTTATATTTTGACGCTAGACCCATCTAGTGTCAAAATTTTGGAGTTACCACCATTTTAAAGGAGCATCAAACCACCTTGCGTCTCATTGCAACAATGAGATGCACGGTAGGCATTCCTTTCCAAAAAAGACGCTAGCCCTCTAGCGCCATATTTACATACTGATGCAAAAACGACCCTAACCAAGGAAGCAGACTTAAAAAATGAAACTAAGGGCCAGATGTAGCAAACTTTTGCGAGTCGCAAATGGCCCGAATCGCTATTTGCGACCCCGCAAAATCGGAAATGGGATGCAAAAATCCCATTTCCGACTCGCAAAATGCGATGCGAGCCGTTACCGACTCGCAAAATTAGCAAACCCATTTTGCGACCCGCAAATTGGAAGTCGCAATTTGCGAGTCGCAAACCATATGCAATAGCAACTCGCAAATTGCGACTAGTCGCAAAAAGCCCAGTTTGCACTTACAATTTACCACTAACTCAGAGCAGGTGGTAACCATTACCAAAGTATAAAAGGAGACCCAGAAGGCATCTGGGTTACTCAAGATGGCGGAGATATACCTGATAGCAGTGAGGAGGAGAGCCCACGCCGCACAGCAGAGGAGGAGCCAGAGACAGGAGAAGATTTACAGAACAAGGCAGACCCTCTTCCAGCAAACTGAGGAGGAAATTTATGATAAATATAGACTTAGCAGCACAGCTATACTAGATTTAATAGATTTACTCAAACCACAGCTAGAACGCCAGACTGTGCGCGGCTGCCCCATCCCTACGCATGTGCAAGTGCTATGCTCACTGCACCTCTTGGCCTCGGGTAGCTATCAGGGGGTCATTGCTGTGGCAGGTGGGGTATCCCAAAGTGCACTATCACGGTTCTTCAGGGCATTCCTAGACGCCTTACTCACACACATGTCCCGATACATATACCTACCCAGGAATGAGGCAGAAATCAACAGTACCAAGTTGGAATTTTACCGGATTGCCAACTTCCCCCATGTCATAGGGTGTGTAGACGGGACACATATTCAAATATGCCCTCCTGCACACCTGGAATATCTGTTCCGCAATAGGAAGTGTACCCACTCACTCAACATACAGGTGGTATGTGACGCTCATTATATCATCACTGACATGGTTGCCAAATTTCCAGGCAGTACCCATGACTCCTACCTTTTTAGGCACAGTGGGATACACCAACGCCTGGAACGTGGGGAGTTTAGAGACGGATACCTCCTAGGTAGAGCTGAATACACCTTGAAGACATGCACACAGGTCAATGTGCAAACCACCCTTGCCTTGCTAACAGTGTACGTCTTGTGCCCAACAGGTGACAGTGCATATGCACTACGTCCATGGATACTGACTCCGTACTTAACGCCCAGCAATGATAGCGAGAGGCGATACAACAGTGCACATAAGAGGACCAGGAACATCATAGAACGAACCTTCGGACTGCTGAAAGCAAGGTTCAGATGCCTCCACCGAAGTGGAGGTGCCCTCCAGTATACTCCAATAACGGCATTCAAAATAGTTGTTGCATGCGCTATCCTGCACAACATTGCCACCCGACGTGGGCTACCTCTCACCCCTGAAGACCCTGATTCTGAGGATGAAGAGCAAGAGCAACCACATCGCCATCATGGGGATAGGAGCATCGCAAATCAAGGCAGACTGAGATGGGAACACATTGCAAACCAATACTTTGGAAGGTACGTGCCAACTTCTACCATACTCACCAATATAACAAAGAGTCCATGTGTTAAGTGGAAAGAACAAATGATTTAATAAGTGCAAATAACCAAACTATGTACATGAAAAACAGTTCAGGGGCTTCAATAGTCCACCTGGCATGGGACACATTGACATCATGTGCCCCAACCCCAGAGACAGTGTGGAGCTCACACCCTACGGCGGGCTCGGCCAGCCTGGCTGGTACTAGGTGGGTCAGCAGTGCTCTGCCTTGTGCTTCCACTACGTAGCACCCTGGTGTCACTGGCAGAGACACTGCTGACAGTGGAGCCCTCCTCACTGTCCTGTGGGGTGTTGCCTGTGCCCCTGGCCACCTGCCGTTCCTCCATTAGGTCTATTGCATGGTTGATCCGGCTCAGTCCCCGTGCCACATCACCCGCAAAGTGGCCCATGTCCACCTGGAGGCTGACTGTTCGCCTAGACAGCCCTGTTGTGGTAACAGCCAGCCTAACCATAGAGGAGGCCATCCTGTCCAGGCGTTGCAACAGCTGGCGGTCCCTGCGCCGTGCACTGTCACTCTGTGCTAGCAGTCCTGCCACCAGTTCGCGCATAGACAGTGCAAGGTCACCCGTGTTGTTACCAATAACCTGCAATTCCGACTGCACCTGCTGCATACTGATGGCATGATTTCTTTCAAAGCGCTGCAATACCCCACTAATCCTCCTTAATTGTTGGTTTTGCAGGCGCTGACCCCGTAGCAGTTGGGCCTCTGTTGGTGTTATGGAGGCATGCCCTGACTCTGCCTACTGCTCTGCTGTTGTTACCCTACGTCGCCTGCGCAGCGGTGGAGGCCCTGTATTGTCTGACGTGGCACTCTGGCTTGTACCTGGTGCAGGCTCGCACACCACTGTTGCAACAGGTGTTTCCAGAGAGGGCATGGTGTTGGTGGTGCAGGTAGCAGTGGCGGCTGGTCCTGTTGTCTCCTCTCTGTGCTGGCTGACCATTGTCCTGGCTCAGAGGTGTCCAGATCTCCCATTCCACTGACAGCCTCAGGCTCAAGGGTCTCCTCTACCCTTTCCTCCAGGGGTCTGGTGGTGGTACCGTCGATGGTCCCCCTCCTGTGCCTCTCATCTCCCGGAGCCGCTCTGCCACCCTCTCCTTGGTCCGGGAGCGCAGATCATACCACCTTTTCTTAAGTTCTTCCACACTCCGGTGGCTGACCCCCAGGGAGTTGACCTTGTCCTGGATATCCTGCCAAATTCTTTTTTTTTCTGTGTCTGGCACAGTGAGGGCTGCCCTGCTAACAGCTCGTCATGGTGCTGACAGCACTCATCTGTTAGCACCTCCAACTCCTTCTCAGCAAACTTTAGCTTCCTTTTCCTGGGAGTGTCAGCCATGGTTGCTGGAGCTCTGTTTGTTAGCTGTGCTGCAATTAAAAAGGACGTGGTCCTCCCTCCTCCCAGGTGTATTTGTAAACTTCCTGTGATTTCCAGAGTGTTCTACAACACCTGCTTTAAATTTTCAGCACAGTCGCAATTTGCGACACCCACTCGCAAATTGCAAGTCCGTTTTTTGCGCGGTCGCAAAAAGCGACCTCGCAAACAGCGGACTCGCTATCTGCGGTGCGACTCCGTGTGCGAGTCGCAAATTGTCCTCGCACTTTCTACCTGCATTGCATTTAGCGACTCGCAAATTGCGAGTCGCAAAAACTCGCAATTTGCGAGTCGCTAATTTTTACCTACCTACATCTGGCCCTAAGTCCATTTAGCATCAAATTTTAACACCTGGTCAGACCAGGCGTTAAAAAGAGGCTCACACACCACCATTCAAGTAAAACACACAAAGGAGCTTTGGAAACCTCTAAAACAACATTAAAATGGTATTGCTCCAGCTTGTCTGCAAAGACAGCAGATCCTCCACCACCACTGCAGCAACCCCAAACACCACCACAGCAGCCACAAAGGCAGAACAGAAGGAGCTATAGGATTTTCAGACAGCGCACAACCATCCTTAGACTGAGGAAACAAGATGTGGTCCAGATGTTCAGACTCAACCGGGAGTCCATTGTACACCTGCTGCACTATATTGCGCCACACATCACAGCAAGGGTGCAAACTCCCACTAACCTTTAACCCATGACCAAACTCCTCGCTGTCCTCCATATGCTGGTGTCTCGATCATTTCAGAAAACGGGTGCACAATTGGCTGGTATCTCCCAGTCATCCTTCTCGGTCTTTCTACTAAAGGATCCTGGACTCTATCCTACCCCTCCCACACAACCACATCTGCTTCCCAAACATCCAGCATCTGCAGCAGGAGACCAAGCAATATTTCTGTCAAATTGCTGGGTTTCCATGTGTGCTGGGTGTAATGGACTGTACCCAAGTGCAATCAGTGGCACCTGCAGCAACGAAACACCTATTTAGGAACCGCAAGCACACATATTCTCTCAATGTGCAGGCCATCATGGACCACCGTAGGCTTTTCACCAACATCTTTGCTAAATATCCCTGCAGCGTCCATGATGTATACATATTTTGTCATTGTACCATCAACAAGCGGTTCCAAGATGGCCAATATGGCAATGGTCTGCTCATAGGTAAGCCACCATACCAATCATAATATACAACACACCAACCTTCCAAGACAAACAAGACAAACACAATACTATCCACACATGGGCAGGGCCACAGAGATGTACAAGCAACAACACATATGCAACATTCCACACCACACTGCATACATTGCGTACCACAAACACATACACCCATATCTACATAACATAGCCACACCCTGACTGGCACAGCACATGTGGACTGGTAGAGCCAAGTCCTCTTTGCATACTGAAGCTGCTCACAATCCACTACAAGTGTTCACAGTTTGACAACTAAATACATATCACACACACACATTACACCAAACAAAAAAGCGCCCAGGCATGTCAATGTTTTGGGCCGTGGTCATTTTGAGTAAGTCACACATAGGCACAGTCCCACATAAACCATGGTGTGCAAGCCTCTGGTAGAACCTAAATCAAATGCCACCCAAATGGTGCCATAAGCAACTATATATCATCTATACATACCTGATATACCTGTAGTGTGCATATACACCTGTCTGCTACATTGTGTCGCACATATCTGCCATTAAAGACCATGGGGCTGAATCATGAGAAATGGGGCAGCACCTACTCCAGTACCGCCTCACATGCACCCCTAGTGCCCCCTAAAATGACCATGTCTGTTCTGTATACCAGAAACGGTCCACCATGGTGTTGAGTCCGAGAAAAACTGTAACAATCATGGATGCCATAGTAGGACTCAGTAGGAGTATAGAGGACATACCTGACCTTACATGCACCGGAATAAGGGACCCATGTGAAAAATAGCTGTGACCCCTCCCAAAGCCTACACTGTGCATGTGTAGAAAGTGTCTAGCAGAAAGCTTGTATTGGAAGCTAGGTAATACTACTGCACCAAATTACATCATCCTACTAATGTGTGATGCACTCCTGTGTACACTTGATGGCTGGCACAACCATCATTTGCCACAAAGGGTCACAAAGTGTCACACTGCATGTGTAGTGCCACATGGTAGTATGGACGGCAAAGTCTGGTTTTGTAGGGCAACCATGGTGTTTCAACATCTGACACCATTGTGTTGCAAGTCGGTGGTAGGTTCCATCTAACGATAGAACACTGCTTCAGATATGGACTACACAACACATTTACCTAAATCATAACCATCATTTTGGGATCAACATAAAAAATTCCCTGGCCCTTGAGCCACTACCCAAGATTGTCATGTTGATTAGCACAGTCCAATGAAACCATTGCACAAGAACAGGAACATACACTATACCACAAGCAAGTCTGTGTCACCACGCCAACTAAAACTAACAACTGCCATGGTATGTTCCAAACCACTGTCAACACTAACCAACACATCTCTCTATCCTTTGCAGCTGATCAAGGGTACAGCATACAGTTGTGGATGATGACCCCATTTGCCAGTCCCACAACGGTGGAAGAGCAGACCTACAACGAGGAGCACAGGAAAACTCACAATGTGGTGGAGAGGACATTTGGGCTCCTGAAATCCAGGTTCAGGTGCCTGGCCCTGACAGGAGGAAGCATCTTGTATGTTCTACCACTCATGTGCAAGATAATTCTGGCATGTGCAATCCTGCACAACTTCTGTGTTAGACAAGTTGATGTCCCCAACGAGGAGGAGGAGGATGATGAAGCAGGTCATGTGGAGGGGTAACAACAGAACACTGCTGGAGGAGTTTGTAGGGGACTCCACATCGTTGAGAACTTCTATACATAATCAATATACTAAAAACATCACATTGTAAATAGCACAAATAAAATACTTTGCACCTGATTCTCCTCGGTCTAATCATTCTCCACCACATACACCATTGGAATGTGACTCAAACCTCAGTGACACAAAGTAACACAAAGGTGACAAGTATGGTAGCAACATTGTTTGTGACGTAAGAGGTTCTACTGCCTCCATCTCACATATCACTGACACGCAATTTGCAGGCATGTGACTCCTGAGGGTCTAGATCCATGCACCACTACATTTATTGTTCTGTCAAGTGGACAAGGTGCTAATACCTAGCCTATTCACCACAACAACACTATGCCTAACAGGATGTATGCAAGGGGGGCACACATAAGGTAGGGGCTATCAGCAAATGGATATCATGTTATGTAGGAACAGAATACTACCACAACTCATGGTGACAGCAGCTTTGCCTGCATGGTACATGTTTGAAAAGGGTGGTACACCATTGTTAAATGTTGGCCTTCAGTAAATGTCCAGGGATTGTAACCAATGTCTGATGCTGAGCATGCACACTGTATCCATGGGATAATGTCCTGGCACTGCCATTGGGCACAAACCTGGCTCATGTTGGACTGTACCTCACGTATAGCACACACATGTTGGCTGTGGACTATGCAGTGGGTTGCCATACTAAATAATCAGCTATGGGTGCAGAATCACTATCCAAACATGTGACCCATAGTCAGGGTCCAAAGATTTATTGGGACAATGCACCACCAAATTTTTATCTGGGTCAAATTTGGCCAGAGTGTCTAATACTCACTATGTACATGAGGTGCTCACATGTCACACAAATCTGCTGTCTGGACACATGCCTAGAGCCAATCCAGGCAAACATGAAGACTGATGTAGGGGTGTATGTCCTAAGTAGCAATGAGGTTGCCAGTATCAACAATGCTTGACATGTGTCAGCATGTTTACCTAGTATGCTGTGTATAACTACATCACACAGTACAAAGCAATGCACACCACTCATTGTCACTAACATGGCAGAACAAGTGCATGATAGCAACAGTAACAATTTATCCCATACATGATTTGGCCTTGTGTGGGATGTGCTACTATTTCCAGCATTGTTGAAAAATGTCTGAGACACAACATCAAACTGAGTGGGAGTAGCAATTGGCTAATGAACAGTACAGCACTGAGATTATTTCACACCTCAATGTCATTCAGTCATGGTAACAGTTACCTAGGTTGTGGCATGCTGGAAGAAGTGCATACCCATGTTCAATGGAGGTTGTGGATGGACAACTTTGAGACACCTACAGATACTTGCAAACACAACATGGGAGGTGAAATGGAGACAACACAAGTGCTGTGGCAGGAGTAATGTCATGTGTGTGTGGAATTAATTACATCTCACAAATAATATCAATGGAACAGTAACTATCAAGTAGCCAGTAGAAGGAGCTGTGTACATCCTCCAATTACACAAGTCACATGTTGCATCATGTCCATGTATGACCAGACAATGTTGCTGTAGAAGATGTGTACAAAGTGCAAGCAGCCTAAATAATGAGAGCAAGGTAGGTGACAATACATGCCTTACCAGTAATGCAGGAATATATGTAGAAGGGACACACATTTAACATATGTACAGAGAGGGTGACCAGGTCAGTACATAACCCAGTCATGTTGGCCACTAGCATACTTTGGAATTTGCCCATCGCATACCACCATGACAGGAGGCTGTGACAGGCAACACTCTCTGTACCCTGGCATGTTTCCAATATTGAAGTCACAACAGATATACAATCCCAAAAAACTGCCCATGGAAACAACTAAGGACATCAAATAATGATACATGTCCTATGTGTGCAAGCACCCGATCTCTGTACATGAGAGGGGAAAGCTGACATCAAGTACCGCAGAGGAAAATGTGATATCCTGGTCTGTATGTCCACAATTGTGCATGTGTCTGTCTGCTGGGGTGTGTGCATAGTTCTGCTGAGTAGCAATCATGAAGAATCTAGTTACATGCTCAATAACACACCACTGCTCTGGCAACATTAATGTATGACATTGTCAGAGGCCTGATGCATGTGCACAAGGGGCTAAGAAAAGTGGAGCACAATTAACCTGCCCCTTCACATGCCATGGGTTTGTGTTGCCATGCAAACTCACACAGTGGTGATGATGAGTAGGCTGGCTTCTCTGCCAGACTGCAACACTGTTACACAGTGGTATGCCGTTGTATGTGACAGTCATAACAAACATGAGGCAGAAAAATGTGACCTCCCAGTTGGAGGCATGCATTCATATACCAAATATCTCAGCACACATGTACCACTATAATGGCTCAGGCATGGCAATGTGTATGGATTATAAACAAAAGGCAATCTAGCACAAAAATAACCCATAGGTATCACAAGATCAGTGACAGTAGAAAATTACCTTCACATGTTTTTGAGACATACGGAAACATAGGTGGCACTGATGTGAGTATGCATGCATTTGTAAAATGCCAACATGTGTCTATGCAGGAAGATAGTAATTTCAGGTTTCACATCCCATGAACACACCACTGTTGTCATATGTTACAGAAATTACACAACACATATCTATACACACACATGGCATATACCAACCTTCACTAACACATGTGTACATAACATTTCCTGCAACTAAGATTCATGTGGGACCAAATAGCACACATGTAGCAGAGCAATATGAATTAAAATCCAACAAAACACCACAGAGTGGACACACATGCACACACAAATTGCCAGAGTTTACGTGATGTCAATTCAGACCAAGTCCACTGAATACTTAGAGTACAAATTGTCATGGTTGTCACATGCCTTACTATGTGTTGGACATAGGCCACCACATATATTGTGTTGTAGGTATGTGTACATTTGTGTCTCAGACATACCAATGTAGTCCACCCACAAATTAGTATACATACACATGTGTACACACATAGCACACATGTGCCAACATGTATGTGGACACAGTGTAGCTACACATGCACATATGCACAAGGTATGAGTAATCACATGCAGTAGACTCATAAACAAACCTATAGGTTCAACATACCACTGTCACTGTAATGCCATTACTGGACACTCACTTACATGTAGCCATACCACATATACAACATTGTTGCACAGCCCATGTGGCATGTTAGGTGAATCAGGATGCACTCAAGGCCTACAGTTCAAAAATCCACGCAATTCCGCAATGCGTAAAATAAATTACGCAAACGCATCAACTCCACATTGCAGAGTTATTAAAATGATGCCTGGGCCCTGAGCTGCAACTACACATTCACACACCTCTTAACGCACCATGGTGAAAAATCCACGCATTACCCTCTTGTGTCAACATTTTTCACGCATACGCATATACCATACAATACCCCTAAGCTAAAAGATGCCTAGCCCCTGAACATCTATCACACGTCCACAGGCAATTTCACGCTAAAGGTGTGAAAAACGACTCATGACTGTCATGCATCCAAAAAAACGACGCATGACTGGAATCGTGAGGCACATGCCCAGGAAGTGAAGAAACAGGGCATCCTGTCTGCATACATGGTACAGTGAGTTCACTTTCACTTCACAGTCTTTTTATCTGTGACTTTGTGAGGGTGTGTGGAGCTGGTGCTGTAGGAGTTTTGTAGCGTTTGGAGTGTTTGTAGTGTTTATTGTGCTGTGTTCCGTAGGTGTTGTTCTTATTTGTCTTTAAACTTGTCTTTTGTATTGCAAGTTGTAGGAAGTTGCCTCTGTATATACTATTTCAAAGTAAGAAATAGTGTGCACAGAGTCCAAGGGTTCCCCTTAGAGGTGAGATAGTGGCAAAAAGAGATAATTCTAATGCTCTGCTTTGTGGTAGTGTGGTCGAGCAGTAGGCTTATCAGAGGGTAGTGTTAAGCATTTGTTGTACACACACAGGCAATAAATGAGGAACACACACTCAAAGACTTACTCCAGGCCAATAGGTTTTTATATTGAAAAATATCTTTTCTTAGTTTATTTTAAGAACCACAGGTTCAAGATTTACAAGTAATACTTCAAATGAAAGGTATTTCACTTAGATACTCTAGGAACTTTGAATGATCACAATATCACGTACAGTCTTTGTAAAAATGGCAATAAGCTATTTTAAAAGTGGACACTGCAAAATCAACAGTTCCTGGGGGAGGTAAGTAAAGGTTAGATTTGCAGGTAAGTAAAACACTTACAAGTCTCAAAGTTTGAGCATACGTAGCCCACCGTTGGGGGTTCAAGGCAACCCCAAAGTTACCATACCAGAAGCTCAGGGCCAGTCAGGTGCAGAGGTCAAAGAGGTGCCCAAAACACATAGGCTTCAATGGAGAACAGGGTGCACCAGTTCCAGTCTGCCAGCAGGTAAGTACCCGCATCCTCGGGGGCAGACCAGGGGGGTTTTGTAGGGCACCGGGGGACACACAAGAAGGTACAGAAAGTACACCCTCAACGGCACAGGGGCGGCCGAGTGCAGTGTGCAAACAGGTGTCAGATTTTATATAGGAAGTAATGGAGGGGCCCGGGGGTCACTTCAGCGATGCAGGCAGGCACAGGGGGGGGCTCCTCAGGGTAGCCACCACCTGGGCTAGGCAGAGGGTCATCTGGGGGTCGCTCCTGCACTGGAGTTCGGTTCCTTTAGGTCCTGGGGGCTGCGGGTGCAGTGTTGGTCCAGGCATCGGGTCCCTTGTTACAGGCAGTCGCGGTCAGGGGGAGCCTCTGGATTTCCTCTGCAGGCTTCGCTGTAGGGGCTCAGGGGGGTCATCTCTGGTTACTCATGGGCTTGCAGTCGCCGGGGAGTCCTCCCTGAAGTGTAGGTTTTCCGCAGGTCGAGCTGGGGGCGTCGGGTGCAGAGTGGAAAGTCTTACGCTTCCGGCGGGAAACGTGAAGGCCCGTATTTATACTTTTTTTGCGCCGCATTTGCGTCGTTTTTTGATGCAAAAACGGCGCAAACTTGCAAAATGCCATTGTATTTTGTAGGTTTGCGCCGTTTTGCGCCAAAAAGCGGCGCAAATGCGGCGCTAAAAAAAGTATAAATATGGGCCGAAGTCTTTAAAGTTGTTTCTTTGTTGCAAGAAAGTTGCAGGTTGTTGAACAAGGCCGCTGTTCACGGGAGTTTCTTGGTCCTTGGTGGCAGGGCAGTCCTCAGAGGTCGCTGGTCGCTGTTGGATGCGTCGCTGTTGCAGTTTTCTTCAAAGTTGGGAGACAGGCCGGTGGGGCTGGGGCCAAAGCAGTTGTCGTCTCCGACTGCAGGGCTTCAGGTCAGCAGTCCTTCTTCTTGTTAAGGTTGCAGGAATCTAGTTTCCTAGGTTCTGGGGAGCCCCTAAATACTGAATTTAGGGGTGTGTTTAGGTCTGGGAGGGCAGTAGCCAATGGCTACTGTCCTGGAGGGTGGCTACACCCTCTTTGTGCCTCCTCCATGTGGGGAGGGGGGCACATCCCTAATTCTATTGGGGGAATCCTCCACTCACAAGATGGAGGATTTCTAAAAGTAAGGGTCACCTCAGCTCAGGACACCTTAGGGGCTGTCCTGACTGGTGGGTGGCTCCTCCTTGTTTTTCTAATTATCTCCTCCAGCCTTGCCGGTAAAAGTGGGGGCAGTGGCCAGAGGGGCGGGCATCTCCACTAGCTGGGATGCCCTGTTGCGCTGTAACAAAAGAGGTGAGCCTTTGAGGCTCACCGCCAGGTGTTACAGTTCCTCCAGAGGGAGGTGAGAAGCACCTCCACCCAGTACAGGCTTTGTTCCTGGCCACAGAATGACAAAGGCACTCTCCCCATGTGGCCAGCAACATGTCTGGTGTGTGGCAGGCTGGCAGAAACTAGTCAGCCTACACTGCAAGTCGGGTACGTTTTCAGGGGGCATCTCTAAGATGCCCTCTTTGTGTGTTTTACAATAAATTGCACACTGGCATCAGTGTGCATTTATTGTGCTGAGAAGTTTGATACCAAACTTCCCAGTTTTCAGTGTAGCCATTATGGAAATGTGGAGTTCGTGTTTGACAAACTCCCAGACCATATACTCTTATGGCTACCCTGCACTTACAATGTCTAAGGTTTTGCTCATGCACATATGCCCTCACCTGCGGTATAGTGCACCCTGCCTTAGGGCTGTAAGGCCTGCTAGAGGGGTGACTTACCTATGCCACAGGCAGTGTGAGGTTGGCATGGCACTCTGAGGTGAGTGCCATGTCGACTTAGTCATTTTCTCCCCATCAGCACACACAAGCTGTGAGGCAGTGTGCATGTGCTGAGTAAGGTATCCCCCGGGTGGCATAAGACATGCTGCAGCCCTTAGAGACCTTCCCTGGCATCAGGGCCCTTGGTACCAGGGGTACCAGTTACAAGGGACTTACCTGAGTGCCAGGGTTGTGGCAATTGTAGAGGCAAAGGTACAGTTTAGGGAAAGAACACTGGTGCTGGGGCCTGGTTAACAGGGTGCCAGCACACTTTCAAATCATAACTTAGCATCAGCAAAGGCAAAAAGTCAGTGGGTAACCACGCCAAGGAGGCATTTCCTTACACAAGTGTACTGTATTTGTCTCTGTATTGTGGGGTGTTTCTCTGGAGTAGTATAGTTGTTGGGGTAGTTGGGTTAGGTGTTAGGTATTTTATATTTGTTTGTTTTGGATGAACTGCATTTGCAGTATGTCTGGGAAAGGGAGGATGGCGCGGATGGTGGCCAGTGAGCTGGGGTGGGAGGGGTTCATCTGACTCGTTCAGCAATACCTCCCTATGATGCTGCTACTTGGTGGCCATGTTATTCTTGGCAACCTTACAGAAGCAAAGCGGCTGTGGTGGGGCTAGGTGCTCCACCACCTCACACGATCTTTGACAGTGGAAAGAATGACCACCAACTCAAGCATCGCTGAGAAGATCTGGTTACAAGGGAGCAGGATCTGCTGGATCATCTGGGCATAGAGATTGGTGGAGCAGTTGGTAAGTTTCGCACTTCCATACAAAGTCCTTACTTTTGCATGTGCATGACAGTTGCAGATACGGTTGAGGGCTGCACATAATGCTTGTGGATCTGGACATGTGGTACACTGCCTGTATGAAGAGCCCCAGCACCACCTTAGGCCTCTAAGTCAGATGTACAACAATGAAAACGATGTTGGGCAGATGTACCATTTTCCCTGCACAACCATTACAAAGTGTTGTGATGCATGCATAGGGCAAATCGGTAATGAGCAGCACCAAATGAGGCCTGCGCCATGCATCATGTATGGAAGGTGGGACCAAAACCTGTTTGGGTGGCAAATGTATAAGCCACTGAATAAGATGAGTAATCCCTTATTTCAATTTTTCAGGCACTCTGAATGGCTGCTGAGAGCAGGTGTGATATGAGGGCATAAAAATGTATGAGATGGGCCCCCAGTGTACTCAGCAGAGGTTGTGATGCAACTCCTGCTGAGTACATAATTTACCTACACATAAATAGATACAGTGGGACCCTACTGCATCATGCTGTGCCTTAATTCTCATTAGGCTCACACATAGCTGGGGTAAGGGGTGCACTGAGGGCCACAAGAACTGTATAGATGCAGTTGGTGCTACACCTTGGTTGTTCTGTTTGTCCCTTTGTGTCAGTTGCCAAGGCCTTGTAAGGGAGCTTGACCATGCACTGGGTCCAGACTACTAGCACTTCCCTGTTCCAGTTCCTTGTGTATCACATACACCCTATACTATGTCTATTACCACTCACATGTGTAGAGCCAGTTCCACAGGCGTGCTCCTTCTCACTGACAGTATAGGGCTGCCCTGCATCTGCTCCATCACTGACACATCACTTAGTAATCTGCACCAACAAATGCATCCTTGGACCACAGAGCAACTGTTTCTGTGTTGAGGCATATTTCTATGCTCATGTTCTTATCCCTTCCTGGGCAAATAATGGTATACCATGGCAACAATGTCCTGGCCACTCACTATTGGCAATACACCCATGATTTCAACCAGTCAATGTGTAAATAGGTGCAACTATCTTCACATGAGCATACTCCCATAACACTATTGCTCATGTGTGTGCCTTGTGATGGCACACACATATTACTTACTTCACTGAAGGATGCATCACGTCATTCCTCAACACCTTGGAATACCCATACAACCCCTCAGCAGTAGTTTGTCAGTTTTCTGTGACAATGAGGTAGATGTCTACAACATCTGAGGCAGGCTCAAATGCTATGAGTGTCACTATGGGACAGCCACTGCAACAACCTTTGCATGCCCCTCAGATGCAATATACAGTGTCAGACAGTCCCATATGGTCATGGAGGGGCAGAGCTAACAGACACCTGCATGGCAATGCCGTGTATTAATGGTGCAGTGAGACACACCACAGGAGTGTCAGGGACAGTGATGGGTTGTAGGTGTGTGGGTCTACATTATCTGAGACTATGTGTGATTGACTGATCATAGATGTTTGTCAGTTGCACTGCTCTACCGCCAGGATGACTTGTTCACTCAGCCTTACAAGTTAACAGTATACAATGTTGTCCATTAACTGATATGTTCAAATTACACTAAGCTATGTTTTCCATCCACGTCTTGCAGGTGGACTGGTGCCCTACACCGTAGGAGAGGTTGCACGATTTGAAGACCCCGATGCATCCAGTAAGTGTCATCTTGTGAGTCACGAGTGCTAATCCAGGGTTTGGTGTGAGTCAGTCTGAAGTGTGGAATGCTATGAAAAATGGTTTTGCCTGACCAATGATCTGATATAATTGAAGAATGGATCGTGATACCATGTATGTTGGAATGTTGTGCAATGAGAATGGTTTACATGTAGTTCAAGTGGCAACATGTGCTGGCATGGAATTGTGTGAAATGTGAATTGTTATGGCTGGGCAGTTATTCATTGGTGTCTACCATGATAGGTCTCAGAGCAGCTGTTTATGTACATAGCATGCCGGTTCACAACCACTTTGTCACAGCACCATTGTCAGCACTATGTACTACACATAGCTTACACTTACTGACAAGACTGTACAGATGTGGGTTATATCGGCGGGTGTCTCTAGGGGAGTTATGTAGGAGACGCATACACCACAGGTGCCTCAGTCCCTACATATATAATGAGTCTCTAGTACTGCAAGGAGCCATATTGTGGTGCACAACAATCAGTAGTGTACACAATTAGTAGACAACTAACCTCCAGATGGTTGTGTGAAAAGTCTATGATTCTTCCCAAACGAGATCTCAAGCAGTTTTCACAACATGGTCCTGCCATAATGATGTTTGTGAGTGATGTAGGTGACATCACATATGCATATCATGTGAATGCTGTGTGCGTACTTGGTACTTTGATGATGTCTGACATGCATGTGCAATCACCGTGGGCTTAAGGGCAGCCATACAGCCACCATGTGTGTGCGTTTAACACATGTAGCATTATATAGCTCAGGGTAGGGGGCTTCAGTTCTGTAATGTGTTGACAACTTTGATGTGTAGCTCAGGCTTAAGGTCAAACTTTCTGGAAAGATTACATCAGTTGTACATGTGGGCACATCATGGGCAATGGCATACCCCCTTGTAATGTATGCTCAGGCCAGGTCTTACAACAGGACACATTAATGTTGATTTACCAAGACTTAGAATAGCAGGTCGGAAGTTACCAGACCCCCATCATATGGGCCACACCTTGACTCCATGATGACTGGGCAAGCCTTGATGTTTCACCAGGTGTGGTCGTGGTGATGGATTGCATGCACAGCCCCCCTTATGCACAGGGACATAGGAAATCCAGACTTGCTGGGACAAGTGATCCTCACAAGTTGGAAGGCACAAATGTTGATCATGGACAATTTTGTCCAATCAGCTCTGGGCCCTGTTGTTTAAAAATAGTTTTCCGTCATCCCAGTGACATGTACATGATACTGTTGTCGGCTGGTAGGAAAGAGTCATAGATGAGGAGTAAGTCATTGTTGAGGAATGTGTGTTGGACTGTATGTGTTATCTGCATTTGCAGTGTACATTACATATCTGTACAACCTCCACCCAATGCTGATACTAATGCTTGCTTCTCCTCATATTTCAGCTGCCACCATGACAGAAGTACAGAAGCGAGCATTCCACAAGAGGGCCGAATGCTACTGCCACATAATGGAGGTTGATCCCAGATACCACTGAATGGCCAGGAGGTTCAGAAGAGAGAAAACATAGGGGGAAAGGCATGCGTTTCACCATGGAGGACCTCCACTGCAACCACATAAGGACACTGGAGACAAGTCATCAAGGGCGCAGTGGGCCACAGCTGGACCAAGGCCCTCAACGTCAGCTGCACCAGTCATCACACAGCCACCAGGACAGCCACCTCCACAGTCGTCTCAAGCCATTTTGAACAGGACATGAGAAGGGACATTGGGCAGATTTTAGCCAGACTGAAAAATTGGAAGAGGATTCAGCAGAGGACCAGAGGATGTTGCGATACATCATAAAGAAGATTAAGAAAGGCAGGAAGTCAACATTTTTGTATTGTTTAACCTCCCAGTTCCTTCCCCTCCCTTTTGCTGTTTTTAATAGTTTTATGTAGGGTTTTAGATGTTTAGTCTTAGGTTAGTGTAGGGTAGGCATAAGTTAGGTTAAGTATAGTGGGGTTGGGTTTTTCTACATTATTTTTTGTTGTGGGAGTTTTGGGGGGTCATGTTGGGGTATTTGTGTATATATTTTTTTAAAACCAAATATATATTTGTTTAGGCCATAAGTTAGGTTAGTACATGTGTAGTCACAGTTTATGTTGTCCTACTTGTATCTTGTCTCTTAAGGTGGGGCGGGGCCCAATGTTTAGAGTGTGGTGTTACATGTGTAAGATATGTTTAGAATAGGTTAGATAGGTGTAGTTGTTAATTAAGGGTAGTTAGTATAGGTTAGCTTAGAATAGGGTAGGTTTTGGGTATTCATTTGGTATATGGTTTTAAAATAAATCCTGTTTATTTTAGCCTAATAAATTTTGTAATTTGATTGAGTGTCTGTGGTGCCTCATGAGTGCACTGGCCAAGATGGGGGAATGGCCTAGGGTATGCTTACTGTCTCAGGTTTCCCATATGCATCCCCTATGACCAAGGAGCTATCAGAATGTCTGCTACATTCTGTTTACTAGTACACATATTTGCCATCCAGTGTTCCAGTCATTCATAATCTGTATGTATTCTTTATCTTGGACAGGTAAATATGGTACTTCACCAGTCATTGGTGGGGTCCTGCTATTTCATTTTTGGCAAATGTGGTACATCTGACAACTGGCAAATTTGGAACTGTATCCTGCAACACTGACAGGTGGCCAACACTGATAAGGTTAGCTTTTCCTCTTCTACACAAATAAGTTGTAAAGGTACTCCCATGTGGGTAAATTACCATTGATTGGGTTGAGAGCAATACATGTCATAAGTCTACTTCAAAGGATATGGGTTCCGAATCATTTAGTATACACAGTAAGTTGGTTGTAGCCGACAACACCATAATTCATCTTTCTCTTGTTTGGATCCTAGTGTGTGGCTTAGTGTCTGACAGTCATGCACTCATGTACTGATATTCTGTACACATTGCCATGGACTGACACAATGCTATCTTTTAGCTGAGTAGATGGATCCCACTAAACATAGAAATGCTACATGTGTAGAAGGTGCTTTATTTACAGGTGCAATTGTAATTGTGATTTCTATACAATATCCATTTCACAGACCCCATGAGTGAACATTTGCCATATGTAGCACAATCGGAGTCCAGGCTTGACACATGGTTAGGAGCAGTGTGCATTAGTGAGGAGTGCATAAAATTGCCAATTGGTATAGAAGAGACAAAGACAGCGCATAGCAGACAATTTAAAAGTGGTTAGGTTAAGAAGGCACATTTTCTACTGTCACAACGCGGGCATGATCTTAAGCCCAGAACTAAGAAGAAACTGTCCATGTTGCACAGACTGGTGTTACTCGATGCTTTTCCTTGTGAATGCTACTCATTCCACATCTTCATCCTCTGATGTGTGTGGTGCCTTGTGTGCCATGGCTGATGCTGTTGTAGCGGTAGAGGAGAGCACACATATTTCAGGGGTTAGAAATGTGGAGTCAAAGGCCGCAGCAGCTGCCATTTGTGGTAACACATAAGGCAACACTGTTGCAAGGAGGAACTGCTAATTTTTCAAGACCGCAACTGCATCATGGTGGTAGGCAGCCATGTTTTCCCTGAGGGAGACCACTTCCCGCTGTATGGACTCCAGGGTATTCTGCGTGCTGCTGGAATTTTGGGAGGGTATGTGTTGTCCCCTGCGCTGGCACTAAATGGAGCTGCCTAGCGCCAACGCAGGCATCGCTGCACCATCGTGCAAGGATGTCTGCGTTGAAAGGTTTGATTGTTTATGTGTGGGAAGGTGTCCGTTCCTGCACATACACAATCACTGATGGCGATTTGGCTTCTGTGTGTGTGCTGCAGAATGCAGCACACATAGAAAATAAAAAAACGAGGGGTAATAAATGTATACCTCCTTGTTGCGCCTTGCTAACACCACCCCTGGGATGGCGTTAAATTTTTGTGCTGCCTCAGGTTTACTGATAGTCGTAAATCTGAGGTAGCGTCAAAATGCAATGGGTGTTGCTGTGGCATGGCAACAGCAACGCCCTTTGCACGCCCCTTCCACTCAAAGTGGTGGGTCTGAAGGGGCCGTATTCACAGGGTAGCTTTAAGACACAAAAAGTGGCCTAACACCAACTTGTAAATACCGCACAGGGGATTGTGTCACCGGAGCATCACAAAAAGGAAGGTGTGTGCAATGGGTGTTCCAGTGAGTGTACCACGGCAGCACCCATTGCGTTTGGCGCTATCTCAGATTTTTGACTATTTGTATTCAGGACGCTGGGCCAATATCTGACACAAGCCCAGGGGTGGGTTAGCATGGCAAAATCTAGGAATAATACTTACATTTGTACTGCATTTCTTGCTTTTACTACGGGTGCTGCATTATACTGCACACAGAATAAGAGCAAATTGCACTTTAAGGTTGTTGTTGTGCAGGACAGTGTTCCTTTCTGCAGAGAAATATTCTCCCCCTCAACGCAGCCACTCTTGCACTACGGTGCAAGGGTGGCTGCATTGGCGCACAACATCTGATTTCCTCTTGCACAGGGAGGTACACAGGGATGCGGTGTATTCTTATGTATATGGTGGATCCCTGAATTTTTAAAATGACCGTGAATGATGCTGCCTAATTTTGCACAGTAGCACGCACCATCATCTTCTGTTTGATCTAGCCCTTTAACTTGTCAAATGGTGATATTTCAGCCGCTTTTTCAACTGCACACATGATGTCCACATAAATGCACAATGTGGTGTATGTATTTTATTTTGTGGCCATTCCCATATGATGCATATGGTTGTGTGTGAGTTGCTGTTGGTTCAGCCTGTATGGGTTGTGTTTCACAGGTTGCAAGCTCTAGGGCAGTTATTTCCTCATTTGGCTGCAAGATGTGTTGCAGTACACTGCAGCAGTTTAAATACGCAGTGATGTTCCATATTTACCTGTATACAGTGCAGCCCTGCAATACCCCCTGCACCTGCACAGATTAGTGCTACCTGTATCACCACAGGCATTGTTGCAGCATGATGACAGGGTGGCTGCCTTGAAGTGATGATTTGTTTATGTGCAGGGAGGTGCCCACCCTGCACATGTACAAGCTATTTTTTTCAGAGATGGTATTTGAATATGTGCTGCAAGATGCAGCACACATGAGTGAAGGCAATGCGGCGATGAGGAAGGGAAGCATTTTGGCCAGAGACACCACCCTGACACCACCTCTGGGTTGGTATAGACTTCCGCCCTAGTCTCTGATGTGTACATTGTGTTGGTACAGGAGCTTTGACTATATGCAATGGCACAGCCACAGCCACACTATTTGCACATGCCTACCAGGCAATTTGGTGCTTAGTTACATGGTGGAGTATAGCCATAGAGAGTGGCCTATGTTGACGTTGTGCATATGTTGATGTGCATAGCACAAGTTGTGGCTTGGGTAAGATTGGTGCATCTTGATTCAGGGCCTATGTGTCCCGATGCAACCCTTTGGCATGCATTGAGTGTGTCCTATGTGCCTTCCCCTCTGCCATTGATGGAGTTCCAGATTTCCTGCCTTGCAACTTACCCTGCATTTGTGGTGGTTCCTGGTAGTCTGTGCTGTCCTGTCCTGCGATTCCAGTGACCAGCTGCTCCGGGATGGGCGCTGCAACCATCTCCTCCAGCTCATCCAGGTCCTCCTGTGGTACAGGACTTCTACCTCCAGTCTGCAGTGCTGCCTTACGGTTCCTGGCAAGTTTCTCCTTAGTCCTGTGCTTGCAATCGTCTCAGCGCTTCTTGACCTTAGTGACAGTCCTCTTCTTTTCAGCGACACTTGATTTTGTCCACTATTTGCTGCCATAGTGCATCTCTCCTACCAACTGACAATTTGGAGGTGACGAATAGCTGATGTTGGTGCTCTGAAAGCCTCTCTGGCCTGGATGTCATGCTCTCCTTCGCAAAAGTGACACTTTCGCTTTCTCTTCTCCTTCTCCTGTGATTTTTCTGTACCCTCCTGGCTGGTACTTGGGTGTTTGGAGACTCCCTGGGGTCTCTCCTGGCCTGATGATTCCATCATCTCTTGCAATTGCATTCTTTCCTGCTTTTGCGTTTCATTTTGACCATAATGCAGTGTGCAAATGGTGCTAATCCTTTTGCGACATGTTTACATGCCGCAAAACAGTGTAGCGCCATTTTTGCAGCATTGACGTAATTTTTGCTTGCGGCATTGCGTAGCTGTTAGCGCCTCTTTTACGCTATCCATTCCTTAACACCATCATATGTAATTTCATAAATATGGCGCAAGACGGCGCTAAGGAATGTCGCTGGCTCGCTGCGCTAGAGCAGTTGTGTGTAATTTTTCATAAATATGCCCCCAAGTATCTTTCTTTTCTGAGACTCTTATAGGTTCTAAACTATTAAAAAAATATTTTTTTATTATAATTAAATGAGTTACTGAATTAAAATATTGTATGTAAAACCACTGTTAGAAAAGACAATATTTTTGTAAAGGTCCTCAAGTTTTTTACATGTCTGGATTTGCTGAATTTCGAACTTTCTGGACCCTAACAGTGCTAAACAATAGTGAAGTGCCTGTGCTTCCCCTCTAAAACAAGCGCTGTACATTGGAACTCCCTGTTTGTCCTATTTAACTTCGCTATGAGTCCAATGTAGAGGTGCCCTACGTGCATCTATGGCATGGAAAATCAAATGTCATATGTGGGATGCAATGTGCTTTACACTATTTACATGTATGATAAACATATGTTTCTGCCAGAAGCACCACTGTGCCCTGGCTAGGCTGTAGTTTAGATGCAGTGCAGTGACACATAGCAGGGAAAATACCTTTGGCATCTAAGAAAAACCTATTTCTATACATTCATAAGTCACCTTTAAAGTGTATCGTGCCAGCATATGGTGCAGGATGTTAATATACATAAAAAAAAGGCCATAGTACATATTGGAAATAGTGTGCCCTTGCCGTGAAATAAAACTCAAAACTATTTCACCATGTAGGAAAGGCTTGAACTATTTAGGCATATGGGCATTAATATCTTTATTTTCAACCCCCACTTAGGAGAGTAACACAAAAATGCTTCAAAGTTTTTTATTTTTTATTTTTATTTATTTATTGTTATGCAAAGATGAACATACAACAAAAAACAACAAAAAACGAGCCCACAGAACGAGAAAGCAAAAGCAATGTAGGATTCGGTCCCCGTCCGAGTACCGGGCCCAATACATAGATCAAAATCACCAGTAGTAATCTCAGCTAGTGCTCAACTTCGGAGCCATTCAGCACCTCCAGAAGAGCTCCAACCGCAGCAATGTATACTTTACAAAGCATAAATCCAGGGACGAGAGCAGTGAAACTAAGCGTTCGTAGGGCTAGAAACCTAGTACAGAACAAACAAGGTATGAAAGGGAAAGCGAAAAGGCAGGCAGAGAAGGGACGAAGGAGCTCACAGCAGCCAACCAGCTTCACACTGTAGTCACAGCACAGTGATGGCAATCAGAGCCACTCTGTGCGTAGGCAGACATATGATACATACTCAGCCGCACTATAAAGACTCCAAAAAGGAGTGCAGCAGAGCCCATATATCCATTGGCCGGGACCCCTCAGGGCTAGCTTCCAGAAAATCATCAATTGCTCTTGGCAAAAAGAGGCGTCACGCTGCCAATCAGATCCGCGAGGGGTCCGACCACGACCCCAGCACATTGCAACCCTGCGCTTAGCCAACAAAGGCAGCAGGCCCACCAATCTCCTATGGGTCAGCCACAACTCATCAACACATCCGAGCAACGCTAATCTAGGGGAAAGGGGCAGCTCCAAACCAGTCATCTCCTCAATCATATGTATTACCTCCGTCCAAAAGGCATGGACTCCGGCGCAATCCCACGTGAGATGTGGGAAGCCAGCATCAGGGGCGCAACACCGTTCACAGCACGCATCCGCGCGCAGGCCCATAAGCACATAGGCCGTGTGGGGCATAGTATAGACGATGCAGGAACTTGAAATGAATCAGCCACAACCTATAATTAGGGGGCAGAACTCTCATATGCGCACAGCATCTCCGCCACACCTCCTCAGATATGGTCTCTCCAACATCCGCCTCCCAGCGAGTTCTAGCAGACATTCCGGTGCCACTCTGCTGATCCTGCATACAATTCTACAATTTAGTAATGAGCCTACGCAGCGACTGAGCGCGGCACAGCACCTCCAAAACCTGGCACACCAATGGAATCTCTGGGAGGCCAGAGAAGCGAGCATGCAGCATAGCGCAGACACGCAGAACACACAACCGCTGCAGCGCCGTAGCGCGCCCGTCCCCATCCCCGGGGGAGATCAGCTGACCATCCATAAACCAGTCTCCCAATTCAGTTAGATTTGAGTCATGGAGGAAGTCGCGCAACCTCACATCCCGCAACATCTGCGATGGAGAGCACCGGCATCGAGGGGGCAAAGGGCGCGCTCACTCCAGAGCGATGCATTAGAGCAGTCCAAGCTCGAGTGGTACACGTCACAGTGTCCACACCGCGCGTCCTAGGCCGGGAGGGGTTTCCGAGGACACGGGGCAAGCCATCCGGCCACACCGCATCGCTCCCAGGCGCAAGAAGCGGTAGGTAGCGAACTGGGTGCAGCCAATAATACGCAAAGTGAGCCTGAGCACAGTAATAATAAAGCTTCAGGTCGGGCGCGGCAAGGCCACCCAGCTCAAATGGTAACGTCAGCTTCTCCCAGGCAATTCTAGGCTACCCGCCCACCCAAACCAATCGTATCAAAGCAGAGCGAAGACGCCGCAGGAAGCTCACCGGAAGAAGAGGAAGATTTACAAACAGGTACAGGAATTTTTGCAATACCACCATTTTTGCAATAGCAATACGCCCGATAAGCGAGAGCGGTAGCGAGCGCCAAGCCTCGATTTTATCCTCCAACCATGAAATAGCCTTACCATAGTTGGCCAACCAGAGAATCTCCACATCACGGCTCAACCTAACACCCAAGTATCGTACTGGGCCACTCGACCATCTGATTGGGTAACGGGAAGGGAAGCACGCCGCGCCCGCAGACAGAGGCATCACCACTGACTTGGACCAATTAATCTCAATCCCAGAAAAGTTGCCAAAGCGCATTATTTCATCCAACAGTACATCAAGATTCTTACGCGGCTCACGAACGTACAGCGCAATATTATCAGCGTACATGGATATTAATATAGGCCGCTGCCGGAACGGCAGCCCCTTATCATTACAATGTTGTCTCAGCCACACCGCAAGAGGTTCCATCGCAACAACGAAGAGTAACGGGGACAAAAGGCACCCCTGGCGAGTCCCCTGAGCCAACGGGAAAGGGCCAGAGATATTCCCGTTTAAACGCAGTCTGGCGGTGGGAACCGAATACAACAAGCGCATCAATTTCACAAAGCGCACTCAGTCCCACTCTAGAAAGTAACGCAAACATGTACTCCCAGCCCAACGAGTCAAAAGCCTTAGTAGCATCCAAAAACACCACAGCCGCATCTTCCTCGGCCTCGATAGAGCCAGCGACCGCAAAGTATGTGAGCAAATTATGATATGTGGATCCGCCAGACACAAACTCAGACTAGTCCGGTAACACCAACTTTGGGAGCAGCGGCTGTAACCGCGCCGCAATCATCTTGGCCAAGATTTTGTTGTCAATGTTGATCATAGAGAGCGGGTGATACCAGTCACAGCAATGTGGGCCCTTGCCAGGTTTTTGAGTATCATAACAATCAAGGCCTCACGGAGGAAAGCAGGAAGGACCCCAGTCTCCACAGACTCCGCATATACCTCCAAGAGGTAAGGAGCAAGAATATCAGAGTACTCCTTGTAAAACGCAGGAGTCAAGCCATCCAGCCCGGGGGACTTGTCTCCAGGTAGACTTCGAATCGCAGCTATAACCTCCTCTACCGAAAAGGGGGCATCGAAATAAGAACGGTGCGCGTCGTCAAACCAGAGTAGAGCAATCTCCGAGAAGTAAGCCTGAGCAGCAGCAGCGTCTAACCCGAAAGGCTCCGCATACAAATTCGCAAAACATTTGGTAAAAACCTGCATGACGCCCTCCGTCCCAACCACATGTTCGCCCTCCGCACTGTCTAGTTCAGTAACATAATTACTGGCCCATGGCCTACACAGCATGCTCGCCAATGTACGTCTGGCCCTCTCCCCCTCTCTGTACCACCTCGCCCTGGCAAACTTCCCCAAAAAGCAAATCTCCCGGAGAGAGGCCTCCTCATACAAAGACACAGCGCTCCGCAGAGCCGCAGGCACAGCGCCCAAAAAGTCCACTACCAAACGCCTCTCCAAATCTGCTATCCTTTCCTCCAGTTCAGCCAGTTCCCGGCATAACGTCTTTAATACACCATGTTGTTTCGAGAGGCACACACCACGAATTACCACCTTAAAAGCCTCCCCTAAAGTACCAGCGGAGTTCACAGACCCACAGTTCTCAGCAAAAAAGTGAACTATGGCCTTGCAGACCTACTCACAGAATGCCCTGTTCCGAAGCACCCCATGCGGCAGCCGCCACATAAACGTGCGCCCCAACCCACAGGGCGCCGC
The DNA here is from genome assembly GCF_031143425.1 of Pleurodeles waltl. Taxonomy (NCBI): domain Eukaryota; kingdom Metazoa; phylum Chordata; class Amphibia; order Caudata; family Salamandridae; genus Pleurodeles; species Pleurodeles waltl. The sequence continues at coordinate 542,593,507 of NC_090440.1, read as the reverse complement.
CAGCACTAACTTAACCAGCGAGTGTTCCGATAAGGTGTGAGCCATATGATCCACTGACTGCGTCCAAAGCTCCACGTCTCTAGTACCCAGCCAATTATCAATGCGGGACCAGCTGCTATCAGCATAATTAACACACGTGCCCTCTCTTGCAGCTCCATGTTTCGCCCTCCATAGATCCACCAAGGCACCCTCAGCCATCACCGACGACAGAACCTTAGCCACAGTAAGGTGCTGCACCCTGGCCAAGCTTTCACGATCCGCCTCCGGGTCCAAAATCACATTAAAATCCCCACCCCAAATCACAGCACTGCTACCCAGCGACTCCCCCAAGCACCACACCTCGCGGAAGAACTCAGGGTCATCTGTGTTAGGACCATAAACTGAGGCGAGCCTGCAGGCTGTATCCAGCAACGTGCCACTTAACAAGACATATCTGCCATTAGGGTCAACTACAACTTTCTGAGTGCGCCATTGCAGCCCCTTATGCAGCAATATCACCACACCCCGAGCATAGTGCGAGAACACCGAACAGTGGTATTCACCGATCCAGCCAGCCTTCAGCCTACTCTGTGCAGCAGCCACTAAATGAGTCTCCTGTAGCATACATATATCAATTTCATGGCGTTTGACATAAGCAGACATGAGTCGCACCTTGCGTCCATCATTCAAGCTACGCACGTTCCAGGTAAGACAACGAACCGTTGTCACATTTCTCAACTCCATTGCAACTTCTCAACAAGAATATAGTGCATCCACAGTGTCCCAACATGCCAGCCAGCAGCATACAAGCAGGGAAAGAGAAAGTGGAAAAGCAAAGGGAAAAGAGAAAAACAGAACATTAACAGCCCCAACCCCCACCCACGCAGAACCCCCAAATGGGTCAGAGCAAAAGACCCACCCCCAGAAGAGGCCCATTTGTGACAGATGGTATAGAATAAGGACTCATCCAACGGGCATGTGCCAAGCCATCCATCCCACCATCCCAAACAGGACAGGGGGAGGAGGGCAAAGGGCCAAACATAAAATTGTAGGGCAGAGCGTCCGAAAAATGCAAAAGCACATCATGTAAACCCCCCCAACAGTCACAGTAAAGCATCCCCAATCTTCAGCTCCATGCCCATTCAGTCATTGTCACTCAAGGCTGCACGCTCAGACCCAGAGCCACCCGGGCCCATCACCTCCGACCGCTTAGGCACCGTTTTGGCAAATTTGGCAGCCAGCTTCGAGTCTGTAAAGAAAAGTAGCTTTCCCCCATGTTGTACCTTTAGTTTTGCAGGGTATATAAGAGAGAATCCAGCGTCTGTCTGGCTCAGCGAGCGCTTAATCTGCAAAAAGGCATGACGCGCAGCCTGCACGCTGGGGGTATACTCCAGAAAAAAGTTACGTTCAGTGTTCTTGTATACCACCGGTCTCCGCTCCCTGGCCAGCCTGAGGACAGTATCCCTATCGCGATAATTCAGCAGGCGAGCAATTATGGGAAGCAGAGGACTACCAGGCGGGGGCTGAGGTCCCAGGAACCTATGAGCCCTCTCAACCACCAGCAGCCAGGAGAGTTTTCCGGGAAAGAGGTCAGAGAGCATGCCCTCCACAAAATCCCCCATTCAACCCATATTTGTAGACTCCGGTAGACCAATTATGGGGATATTGTTGCAGCGAGACCGCGCCTCTAAATCTTCATTTTTATTGCGTATGACTTCCAATACTCACTCCATTTGGAGTAATTGTTCTCTTTCACCATTACGTTGGTCCTCCAGTTCGGATGTCCGCGACTCCAAGTGATCAAATCTTGAGTTGTGATCGTCCACCCTGGCCTTAATACATTCCAACTGCTCAGTCACATGATCAAGCTTAGCGTCGATGCCTGCAAGGCTGTTCTTAAGATCCAGCAACATAGCCTTAACCTAGGCATCCGGGCTCCCCTTCTCAACATGCTCATCTCCGGGCAGAGAGGCAGAAGTACCACCTCTCTTCTTCCCACCATTGAAGGTGAGCTTAGACTGTCTTTGCTCAGCTTTGCCCATGCTCAGCAGCCGCCAGGGCGCAAATGGAATCTGCCCTACCGTCGACTGGTCCAAAAGGCGGTCAGTCCGAGAAATCATCACACCAAAGAGCCGCCCTGGGAGCTCCCGGGAACCACGCTGCACAGTCCCATCTAAGCAAGAACAGGCCTCCGGGTCGTAGCACAGGTGCTCCACTCACATCTGCCAGGCTGATCCAAGCCCCAGCCAATAAATTACAGCCAGGGCATACACATGGGACGAAAGATGGGATTCCTTCAGGAACAGCCCAGCATCCAGGGGCCCCCCCTCACACAGTCCACTGTCAGCTACGCCGCACAGCCCACCACAGGACCGTCAGCAAGGCGGAGAACCCAGGGACCAAAAAGGATTCTGCTGTCCTGGCAGCTCCAATGAATTCCTCCGGTCCGATCTGACCGGCGATGGCCCCCCAGCTAGAAGGGCCCGGAGCCGAGCCCCCACAACAACAAGCCCGCGCGCGCGGAGAACCCCGCAGGCCGTCTCCCCTTTTCTCCAGCCATTCGGTGAGACAGTCAGCAGGCTGACCTCACCCAGCACGGCCAGGCCAGGGACCGATCCAGAGATCCCCGGCCCGTGCCCACAAGTAACCAGCTCCTTGCAGGCCAGCCCAAGGCACATTCCTCCGGCCGGCCCCGCCAGGCACGCCAGCCCAGATCCACAGGCGCTCTTGCACCCCAATGATAGCGAGGCCGCGGTCCGATCTGACCACCGATCAGGCCTCGGGAGGGAGGGCTCAGACGGCCCCCTCCAACTTTCCCCTGCGCAGTGGGCAGCGGCGTCACCCCGCAGGGCCCGCCAGCAAGGGCCGAGAGACGGGGAAGAGGCGTGATCACCAGCACCTCCGGCCGCACCCAGGCGGCAGGAATCACAGAAATCATCCCACACCGGGGCCCGCCACCGAGATCGAAAGCGGCACCAGGGGCTCCTAGGGGCCTCAAAAAAGTTTTATGCGCAGTCGGCCGCTCCAGCAGGATAAATATAAAAATTAGGCCCGAAGCCCGGCAGAGCCTCACAAGGTGATGGCCATCATGCCGGCAGGCCTGGCCACGGCCCCCAAAAATGCTTCAAAGTTTTTAAACTCTGCCAGTGAAACCTGCTTGACTCTGGGAGTGCTCTGAATGTGTGTGCTGTGGGCGGGGCTCAGTTACAGCTCTTATAAAGTTTGTGGCATCCATGACAAAGCACCCAATTGTAGTGTCATATATAACTACACTAACACATACACATGGACACAGCAGCACAAGGACTGCACCCACACTTACTAGCATATGCACTGCACCAGTAACCATTGTCACCAATTATGCACCTGCCATTGGGACCTACACAGCACCTACACCCACTGCCAAGTGCTCTGCATTACCACTGGCTGGCACCTACACTCCATGCTCTCTACCCGCACCCACCAGCATCCACATTCGCAGTCACCTACACTACACCTTCACTGAGTGACCCAACATAAACCTCTTAACTACACTGCCACTACCCTTAGCCCATAGACGTATATGTAATCCCTGCACGACAATCAGGCACCACTACAAAGACATTTGTATGAGAATTAGAAGTCACTAACACCACTACTCTGGGACAGAGACTGGAATTAAGGCAGGGGGATATTCAGAATGGGAGATACTGGGACAGATAGGTAATAGGTCGGGGCACAGAGTGGCGACTGCGTGGTATCTTGTAGAAGGTTCTTCTAATGGAACACTGCCACAGAATGTTGGGCTACATTCTAGGTTCAGTGAGGTGAAGTGTATGTGATGTTCTAAATCTGGCAGTTGAGGCAGGATTCTTGTGGATGTGAGATGCTCCTAATGAAGAACCTACAAATCCTAATCCTGGATGGTTTGATCTTAACACTGGTGATGACTGGGTAGGAGTACCTCCACTATTTTACCACTGATGTGAACTACGGAACTGGTAGGGGCAACGTTCTCTTAAACCTCAACAGTATCCGGAAACTAGCAGTAAGACATTCTGGCCCATATTAAAAATTTTGTTAGCGCCGCAATTGCGTCATTTTTTACGCAAAAGCAGCACAAACTTACAAAATGCAATTGTATTTTGTAACTTTGCGCCGCTTTTGCGTCAAAACATTACGCAAATGCAGCGCTAAAAAAATTATAAATATGGGCCTCTGTTTTAAACAATTGGGATACTAAGCGATAGATGTGCATGGTTGTTTAAGGAACCAAAACGGTCAGCACTGTATGACTCTTATCTGAAGTGGTGTGCGCTTTATGACTCTTATCTGAATAAATTCTTTATTTAAGCACCCCCAGTGTCTGATATTGCTGCCAAACCGTAGGTTCTGTGCCTCTTATCTCAAGGGAATTTTTATTGTAGTATCCCTAGAGAGTACAACTGTTGCCTCTGTTTTCACTGTGCACTGTGCCCATGTTTAGTTTTCGCCACTTTTTGCTGAGAGAACATTACTGGCTCTAATTTCACTGCGCAGTCCGCGCATGTTGACTCTTTCACAGGGGCGTGCCCTCCGCTATGGCGGAGGAGTGTCGCACCACTGCTAATAAGGCAGCAGAAAAATAAAATGAGAATACAATTATGCAGGGAAAGGATGTACAAAGGGTTCTTCTACTGGGAACTCAACCTGAATTTGTTGAGAAGTTTCCAGAAGTGTTTCATGAGGAACTGGGGTGCTTAAAAAGTTATGTCCATCAGATAAGGCTGAGAAGGGGGTCTCCGTATGTAGCTAACAAAGTTAGCTCGGGCCAATCTCTATGAGAAATGAGGTTGAATCTGAACTGAAGAGGCTATGCACTGAAGGAATAATTGATACTGTTGAAGGTTCAGAGTGGGTTGCTCCTATTGTTGCTGCCCGCAAACAATCCAGCAAGATTAGGTTGTGTGTGGTCTTAAGGACTTTAAACAGATCTGTGGTGACTGGTCATTTCTCTTTGCCCAAGATCACCAAGATTGTTTCCCTATTGCATGGTGCCAAATTCTTCACTTCCCGGATTTCACTGCTGTGTGTCACCAGGTCAGATTGCATACAGACTCAAGATCTTACTACCTTCATCACTCTTTTTGGTACATTCTGTTTTGTGAAGATGCCATTTGGTCTGGTGTCTGCTGCAGCAGTCTTCCAGAACTTGATGTGTAAACTGTTTGGTAGCCTCAGTTATTCCAGGACATCATCCTTATTTTTGGAGAGTCACAAAAGGTGCATGATGGCAGAGTAAGACTGGTGCTGGAGATACTCAGTTAGAACAGATTAATGCTGAAGCTGTGCAAACTGGAAGTTTAGCAAAAAGGAAATTGAGCATTTAGGACACTGCATCAACCATGATGGCATTTCTACTAAGAAAGATCTGGTTTACAATATCCAGGAGTTTAGCAGCCCAAGCAAAAAAGATGAACTTTTGTCCCTTTTGGGTATGGTTGAGTTTCATGCCAAATTTGGCATCTAAAATGCGCAAAATGAGACAGTTACTGAAGATAGGAAAGGATCGTCAAAGAGAGTCTGGCAGAAGTGGAGAATTTGCAATGTTTTGATCCCTGCTGAAGGTTTAGGTGATGCAGAGCTGAAGCTAATTACTGCACAATTGAGAAGGAAGTTTTATGTTTTGGGCAGCCAAGAAATTGAAGAATTTCTTGTGGGGGAAATTCTTTACAATACTGATAGACTACAAACCGTTGGTGGAAGTGCTGTGCAAGAAATGATCCACTGATACCATTTCCATGCACATAAGCTGTTGGGTTGTGGGTGTGCATGATTTTGCATTTGATGTTCATTATGTTCTTGGTGTTCCCAAAAGTGTGGCGGATTGTCTGTCTAGACTTCCTTCAGTTGTAGAAGAAGGTGAAGGTGACGAGGAAGAACATATGAAGGTTTGTGTAGTCTCTGAGGGTGCTATTTTGGAAGACAATTAGTTGGAGGCCATGTGGAAAAATCCTGTATGGCAAAAGGTGCACAGGGCTATACATGAGGGATGGAGTTTGGATTTAGGGAGAGATGCACAATTGCAGGGATACTGGAAGATGAGGGTTGAATTGTCAAGTGATAATGGAATTGTTTTACGAGAATTGAGATTAGTAGTTCCTAAGAGAGAGAGAGAGAGAGAGAGAGTCATGGCTCTGGGACATGAACGGCATCAGGGTATGAGTAAGAAGAAGGCAAGGGTAAGAATAAATTATTGGTGGCCTGGCATGATTTTGGATTTGCAAATTGAGAGGTTGATAAGGAGATGCCTGGACTGTGTGAGGAGTGATAAGCTAGACAGAGCGAGAAGCCGTTCCTTGCAGACTAGAGATGTACTCACAAAACCATGGGAAACCGTTGCAGTGGACATTGTTGGCCCTCTGCACTGCAAGAGTACTAGCTGTTATCTCCTTGTTCTTGTGAATCTCGATGGGTGGAGATTGGAGTTGTGTGTAGCACAGAAACCAGGAGGATTTTAGATTTCCTTAATGAAGTTTTCAGTAGAGAGGGTTTGCCAGACATTTTGCTCACAGACAAAGGTCCACAGTTTGTTTCTAGAGAAATGGAAGAATAGCTTTAAGTGAAAGGGATTAAACACAGAAAATGGTCCATATATCATTCTGACAAGAATGGAACAGTAGAAAGGTTTAATAGGGCAATCAAAGAGTGTGCAGTTGGAGATGAATGCTAGTAGAAACTGGAAAAATGGTCTTAAAAGTTTTTTTGTGTGCTTATAGGTTTACTCCACATCCCACAACGGGCAAGGTTCTTTTTGAAATGTTTAGAGGAAGGAAAGCCAACACGGAGATGTGTCCAGGATGGATGACCTGGTCAAAGGGAAATTGTATCCATTTGGATGTGGATATTGGTTTTAGAAAAGAAATGCAATCAGTTGCAGATTTTTTTAAGTCCAACTATGATCTACAGAAGGCAGTTTCAAAATGCAACTTTTGTGATCAGGAACAAGTAATGATTTAGATTCCTGTGAAAACTGATGGTGTCTCCAAATCCTTCCGTCCTTTCAAAATAATGAACATATATTGAAATACAGTGAAGGTAGAAAATGGGAGGTTTTGGAACTTGAACTGGGTGGTGGCATTCAAAGGGTCAACATCTTGTGGTCAACATCTTGCTCTTATTTTCCATGCCTTAATGTATCTACATTGTATTTCATGACTTTTTGCAATTTCTTTGCCTTGTTTTAATTTTTCATGATTTGATGCAAGTTTATTCTTGTATTACCATTGATAGGTTACTTTTTCTATATACTGTAATTTGTATATTGTTTTCCTACTGTTTTGTATTTTAGAGTGTTTTTTTATTGTTGGGGGAGATTGTGGACGTCATCTCTATAAACAGAAATTGTCTTCACGAAACCAGACATGCATACCTTATTGCCCTGCAGAAAGCAACTACTAGTGAAGGAAGCCATCCCAGTGGCAGGGTTACCATAAAATAAAAACAATCATTGGCAAAGTCAATAGATCTCCCCTTTGGGACTTGCTGGCTTTGCCAATGTTTTTGACACTGAGTAGCATCAATAAAAAACAGTGAGGGTCATTCTGACCCTGGCGGCCACCGACCACGGGAGCACCGCCAACAGGCTGGCGGTGCTCCAACGAGCATTCTGACCGCGGCGGTTCAGCCGCGGTCAGAAGCGGAAAGTCAGCGGTCTCCCGCTGACTTTCCGCTGCTCGTGTGAATCCTCCATGGCTGCGGAGCGCGCTCCGCAGCCATGAGGATTCTGACCCCCCCTACCGCCATCCTGTTCATGGCGGGAAAGCCGCCATGAACAGGATGGCGGTAGGGGGGGTCGCGGGGCCCCTGGGGGCCCCTGCCGTGCCCATGCCAATGGCATGGGCACGGCAGGGGCCCCCGTAAGAGGGCCCCGCAAAGTATTTCAGTGTCTGCCTTGCAGACACTGAAATACGCGACGGGTGCCACTGCACCCGTCGCACCTTCCCACTCCGCCGGCTCGATTACGAGCCGGCATCCTCGTGGGAAGGTCGTTTTCCCCTGGGCTGGCGGGCGGTTTTTCAGCAACCGCCCGCCAGCCCAGGGGAAAACTTGTAATACCCGCCGCGGTCTTTTGACCGCGGCGCAGTATTTTGGAGGGCGGCATCCTGGCGGGCGGCCTCCGCCGCCCGCCAGGGTCATAATGAGGCCCAGTGCTTTTTACCTCTGCTGATAGTAGCAAAAATGAAGTAAAATGGTGCAGCGGCTGTTGGCGGTCCCATCATTGTGTAGACATGTGTGGGCATTGGCATGCCTTCACATATAGAATGACAAGAGTGCCCTTTCCTTTTTCTTTTTTATTAGGTGATCTAAGATTGTTCGCACTACTTATATTGGTCGGTTAACAAAAAGAAACTGTAAGTGCATGAAAACACTTTTGTGGAGAGTTAGCAGCAATTTGCTTCCTGGCCCTCCAAATAAAATTATATTTTTTCAGTGGCAGCCAGCAGCTTTAGGAGGGAGGGGGCGGGTGGGGCACACACACACACACACACACACACTCATTCTTTCACACACAGACATGCACGCACATCCATTAACAACACTCATTCCATTCAAACATGCACGCACGCACCAAACATTCATTTTAAAACATCACACACTCATTCTTTCACACACACGCACGCACATCCATTAACAACATTCATACCATTTAAACATGCACGCACGCACCAAACATTCAATTTGAAACATCACACACATACACACACACACACTTACCTTCGGCCTCCAGGTCCCAGGAGGGTTGGGACTGCTGCCTTCCCTCATTGGCTGACCTCAGGTCAGCCAATGAGGGAAGGCAGCAGTCCCAGCCTCGTCACAGAGTGGGATGGGGTCAGTGAGACTGCTGACCCCACCCCACTCTGTGACGAAGTGTCACTGATTGACACTTGCCCTGGGCCCTTCAGGGCTTAAACTGAAGCGCCCAGGGAGAGTGTCAATTGGTGACGCTTTCCTCGTCACCTAGGGGAGGGCCTCGAGGCACCTTTGCTGGGCTGAGGAGGTCACGCCCATAGGAGCTGTGATCTCCTCAGCCCAGCAAAGTTCAGCTCAGGCAGCCAGGAGTCTGTGCAAATCACGCATTTCTGCTCCTGGCTGCCTGACCTGAACATGAAGAGTGTCTGTCAGGCTGACCTTTGTTCAGCCTGGCAGACACTCTTCATGGGGGGCAAAAGGTGGGGGGGCGTGGCCCCTCCGCCCTAAAGGACGGGCCGCCACTGTATTTTTTTAAAAAGAACGAAGGAGCGTTTGGGAGGGTATCAAACAGGAATGGGGAAGAGGAAAAGAGCAATACAGGGGTAGAAGCCTGTTGGGGGCGTGAGGGTGGGGAGGGGAGAAAAGAGAGAGAGAGCGAGAGAGAGAGAGAGAGAGAGACACACACTGCAGGGGGTGCGGTGGGAAGGGAGAAAAAACATAAGAGGAAGAGAGATGGAAAACAAACACACTCTGATAGTGTGCTTACTTAACCAAAAACTAAAAAAAGTAGTTTGTTAAAAGTGAGGTTGATAAAGAAGCTATGCCCTGTAGGAAGGAACTAACACAAGATGGACAAGGAAAGTCATTGAATAAAAAACAAGCAAATGAGTGTGACAATAAAGTTCACTAATGGTAACCAAATGGGTGAGAAGAAAGTCCCTGTAAATTTTTGTTACGCCAATAATAGGTCTTTTTATAGTCGAACTGTCTGGTAGGCTGAATTTAAAAAGTAACATAAGGGACTGCTCTCTAGCCAAGTAAGTCCAGCACCTCTTGCTATGGGCACTCTGTTTATTCAGATCCGGTACTCTCTAGTTACTCACAAGTCAAATATGCGTGCATTAGGGACTTCGGAAGGTCATCACCCCATCCTTTAGCAGCCACTGACTTCTCAACTTCCAGATGAGAGCCCCACCTGAAAATCTATCTGCTATATGTTAACCAAAAACTAGCCTAGAAATGCCCTTCATTTAAATACATTGGAAGTTGCATAAGGACTGCAGTTCCCTGACAAACAGCAGTCAAGATGGGAGGTGAGACTTTATGTTTGGAGTCTAGCTTTGTCCCTTTAGACAGTGACCAGCTCACAAGAATATCTATCCTTGCTTAGTAGCTGTGAAGCGGGCAGGTGCATGGTACAGCAGCTGGCATCTTATTTTTAGCCCCCATGAGCTGCCATCTTGTTTGTATCTCTTGTGTATTCACTATGCCTATAAATCAAACTGCAACCTACAAAGTTGAAGAAGCAGGTTTCATTGTTTGACTTTTACAAGTTTGAGTTTGTATGGGAAGAGAATGGTTCACCTCAAAACAATCCTTTGAAGCGAAAGGCGGTGGGAAAACATTCTAACTTTAAGGAAGAAGGCAAAGAAAGAAAACAAAGTTGTTATTATACATCAATACTGAAAAATACGTGCTGGGACATTTTGGTGGTCATTCTAACCCTGGCGGTAAAAACCGCCAGGGCTAATGACCGCGGTAGCACCGCCAACAGGCTGGCGGTGCACCGCTGGGCATTCTGACCGCGGCGGTTCAGCCGCGGCCAGAAACGGAAAGTCGGCGGTGTACCGCCGACTTTCCGCTGCCCTTGAGAATCCTCCATGGCCGCGGAGCGCGCTCTGCCGCCATGGGGATTCTGACTCCCCCTACCGCCATCCTGTTCCTGGCGGGTCTCCCGCCAGGAACAGGATGGCGGTAGGGGGTGCCGCGGGGCCCCCGTAAGAGGGCCCCAAAAAGAATTTCAGTGTCTGCCTAGCAGACACTGAAATTCACGACGGGTTCTACTGCACCCGTCGCACTCCAGCAACTCCGCCGGCTCCATTCGGAGCCGGCTTCATCGTTGCTGGGTCTTTCCCGCTGTGCTGGCGGGCGGCCTTTTGGCGGTCGCCCGCCAGCACAGCGGGAAAGCCAGAATGGCCGCCGCGGTCTTGTGACCGCGGTGCGGTCATTTGGCGGTAACCGCATGGCGGGCGGCGACCGCCGCCCGCCGCGGTTAGAATCACCGCCTTTGTTCTTTCGGCAGAACCAAGAATCTTTAAGTGCACCTTATCCTGAGATTTGTTAGTGTCTGGGTGCCACCATACACATGGATAGGCACTGCAGGACACGAAGTACCTACATCGTACCTATGCATGCTGGTATCATGTTACTCAGACTCGTTTATTAAGATTCGAAGAAGAACATGAACCAAAAACTCAGTAATAATAAATTCAGAGGAAGAGTGGATCACCCTGCTAAAAGTAAGGCCCGTATTTAAGAACACTTAGCGCTGCCTTTGCGCCATTATTTCTGATGTAAAAGCAGCGCTATCCTAGTGCCACCTTTATATTTTGTCGCTAGACCTGTCAAGTGACAAAACTTCAGAGTTAGCATCATTTTTTGGGAGCACCACCCCACCTTGTGTCATTTTGTGGCAATGATATGCAAAGTAGGCATTCCCTTCCAAAAAATGACACTAGCCCACTAGCGCCATATTTCCTGCTCAACGCAAAACGTTGCACGATAAGGAACCAGTTCAAAAAAATTATGCTACATCCGATTAGCATCAACATTTAACACCTGGTAAGACCAGGCGTTAAAATAGGGCCTACGCACTGATACATAAGGAAAACACACAGAAAGTGCATTGGCAACCCCCTGGAGAATATGGATCTGTTATTGCTCCAGCTCGCCACACCGCGTACATGACAGTGACAACAACATGTCCTACCAGCACCACAGCAGTAATCCCAAACACCACCACAGCAGCTACAAAGGCAGCGCAGACGGCGGGAGAGGATAGTTCAACAGCGCTCAACCATCCTTGTGCTCAGGGAACAAGAGGTCATCAGACTCTACCATCTGAAGCGGGAGTCCATTGTACGCATGCTGCACCACATTGTGGTAGACATCACTGCAAGGGTGGAAACTCCAACAGTTATTCTACCTATGACCAAACTTCTGGCTGTCCTCCATATGCTGGCGTCAAGATCATTCTAGACAACTGGGGTACAAGTTGGTGGTATCTACCAGCCGTCCTTCTTGGCCTTCCTTCCAAAGGTTCTGGACGCAATCACCCACCTCACACCTCACCGCATTCGATTCCCCAACACCCAGCAACTGCAGCAGGAGACCAAGCAAGGTTTCTACCAAATCGCTGGGCTACCGCATGTGCTTGGTGCAATGGACCGCACCCATGTCCAACTTGAGCCCCCTGCTGCAACGGAACACCTCTACAGGAACATGAAACACACCCATTCCATAAATATACAGGCCATTGTGGACCACCGTGGGCTCTTCACAAACATCCTCACCAAATATCCAGGCAGCGTCCATGATGCCTACATACTTCGGCAATCCACCATCAACAAGAGGTTCCGGGATGGACAACATGGCAATGAGCTACTCATTGGTAAGCCACCATACAACTTATGACACAGACAACACACCAAACTTGTAGGACAAACAATCAATACACCACACTAAACACACATGGACAGGGGACCAAAGATGTACAGACAACAACACATATGTCACATGCCGCACTACACCGCATTCATTGCACATCACACACACATACACTCATATGTACATAATACAGGCACAACCTGACTGACACACCATGTGACAGACAGGTGGAGCTATGTCCCCTTTGAATACAGAAGCTGGGCCCAATCCACTACAAGTGTCCACAGGTTTACAACTAAATACAGATCCCTCCCAAATAACACCTAACAAGGTATGTCAGCTATGTGAATGGCACTGGCCATGTCAGCTTAAAGAAAGTCACATATAGGCACCGCCCCACATTTCTCAAGGTGTAGAAACATCCAGCGCACCATTATCAAATACCATCCAAGTGTTCCCATCACCAACTACATATCATCAAAACATACCTGACTTACCCATGGTGTTCACCTTCACTTGTCTGGTGCATTGTGCCGCACACATAGGAAAACAACATCACCAGCCATGAAAGACCATGTGTAGGAATTAACACCCCACAGCACACCTACAATCATACTCGGTAATTCCACAACTCCCTAACATGATACCAGAGTACCAACAGGGGACTGTGGCACCTGGACTACTGACAATGTACTGGAAGAAGCGAGAGATGCATGTGAATGGGGAGATATGGGACTTAGCAGGAATGGTCATGCGATGAAGTGTATTGCAGAAAACCACATCATTCCCTCTCCTGTCACACAGGCGTCTGAAAAGTCATGCATACATCACAAAACATACCATACGACTGTGCCACACTGTGCCCATGACCAACATGCATATATGTATGCCAGCCAGCAACTGGCAACAACAACACTTTGTGCAAGGGAGCTTTTCCAAGAGCAAAGGGGTGGGATTCACATGCTACACACATTGTACAACATTGTACAACACCTGTGTCAAGGCACACAACAAACAAAATAGGTTCAAAGTCACACAGCATCACTCTTCTGCAGGTCTAAAGTGAAGGGACTGAGGGCAACATGTCAGGAAACTGGCACAGCATTGACAGTAGCTGCACTGCAATTGTGCCCCTGTGCCGCACCTTACTGCCACCATGTGGGCGCTGTAGACAATATACTGCGTACCATGGCACAGAGTAGGTGCAATAGCGTCAAGATAATGGATGGCATTGATGGACTCTGTAGGAGTACTATCAACATACCTCTTCCCCTTGTGTACATGATGCCTGGCACAGGCATAATCGTCCACAAAGGGTCGCTAAGTGCTGCACTGCATGCATAGTGCCACATGGAAACATAGTGACCTGAGTTTGGCCTTTTAGTGTCAATACAAATTATGCTATTGTGGTGCAAGAAGGTGGTAGTTTCCACTAACATTAGCCTCAAATATGGACAACACAACACATATTTTGCATTGTCGCACTGTCAGTCCAGAAATAATTAGACAATCACCAGGTCCCTGAGGCACAACCCATGATAGTAACGTCCACCACCAGACACCAATGCAACCATTCAACCAAACAGAAACACACACAATACCAGATGCAAGTCTGAGTCACCACTCCACCTAAAACATACATCTGCCATGGCACATAGGAACCCACAAATATGCATGACTGACACATGTTCTCACATTTCTTTGCAGCCGACCAAGGTTACGGCATTCAGCAATGGGTGATGACCCTTTTTTGCAACCCGACAATGGAGGCAGAGCGGGCATACAATGAAGGCCACAGAAGGACACAAAATGTGGTGGAGAGGACATTTGGGCTCCTGAAGTCAAGATTCAGGTGTCTGGCTCTGACAGGAGGAAGCTTGTTATATGCACCACCGTTGGTATGCAAGATAATCCTTGTATGTGCAATCTTGCATAACATTTTTATTCAGACTAATGTCCCCTGTGATGAACTGGTTGATGTCCCCAGTGAGGAGGAGGATGACAGTGGTGCAGCACAGGTGGAGGGGGAACAATAAAACACAGCTGCAGGAGTTAGCAGGAGACAACAAGTTGTACTGAACTTCTTCACCTAGACATCGTACAACAAAAATCACCCTGTAAATATTAACATTAATTCTGCTTCCAAAACCATTGGTAAGTTGCCCATACCTCACAGAGCAGGGAAAAAACACAACTGTTGCAAAGAATGTTGGAACATTAGTTGTGATTTAAGAGGGTCTAGGGCCTCCATGGCATACATCAGCATCACATTACTCACGCTCATGTGGCTCTCTAAGGCCTAGATCCATACGCTAGAAATACCAAGTGGCATAATGTATGCAATTGAAACTAAGGAACTATACTGTGCCACATCTCAGGCAGGTAGCTGTAACGCCAGCACTGAGCAGGTGTGACAAGAGGGAACACCATTGGTGTCAATGGACCATTATGTACTGGTCAGGGTTAGGGACAAAGGTTTGGCCCTAACCCTGCACAGTATATCAGTGGTGTTACATACCGTGACCGCTATTGGCCCCAATCCTACCACACGATATGCTGTCTCTCAAATACAGCACACACATGTTGGCTTTGGAGTGCGCAAAGGACTACAATAGCAGCAATGGTTGTTGCTCCACTCTCCACACAAATGCCCCATAGCCACGAATGATCAATAAAATGGGAGAATGCACTACCACATGAATGTGTAGCTGGATTGTAGACATAGTCTGTAGCACTTCCAATGTACATTCTTAGACACGTCACACAATTGTGTTGTCTTGATATATGCCTGCAGCTAATCTGGAAATACATGTGAAGACTGCTGTACCGGTGTATGGACAAGGTAGAAAAGGGTTAGCAATTACCTATAATGTTTCGTTTGTGTCTGCAAGGTAACCCAGTAAAGTCTGTATGACACTATCACACATGACATATGAAAACGTACCTCTCAATGACATTCACATGTCTGACCAAGAGAAAGTGACATACTGGGATTAAAACCCTAAAATGTCTTGGTCTCCCACAGCCAATCCTGTTTGGGGTGTGCGTATAAGTCTAGCAATGTCCACACATGTGACAGACCGATCCAAAATTGTATGGGTGAAGAAGGAGACAGAATTGTTGCATGTAGCATTTCACATAATCATAGCTGAGAGGAATCCACACACTCATGGTGAAAATGACATAGGTTGTGTAATGCAGATGTGATTGCATGCTCATGTACACCAAATGATGTGGAAGAACAGCTGAGAGATTCCCTCAGACACTTAGAGATACAACATGGGGAGGACACTGTGACACTGCAGAAGTGCTGTGGCTGGTGTACTGTCATGTGTGTGTGGAAGTCGTGTAATCTAGCAAAGCCTGGGAATGTGAGGGATACTATCACTTAGCCAGTAGAAGAAGATATGTACATCTACAAAGTACATAAGTCTCACATAGCATCCTGTCCATGTATGAGTGGACAATGTTGCAGTAGAAGATGTATACAAAGGTTAAGCAGCCTAAAAAATGCCAGTGGCAATGTAGGACCAAATCCATACCAACCAAGATATGCCGTTAATGTTGGAGAAGGAACACACATAGACCAATACTGAATGTACAACACAACAATGTAACTACGTGATCACCAGACAGATATTCATAGAGGATGTCTACGTCAGTACATAAACCATTTATGTTGGCAACAACTATGTACTTGCCAATCACATTCCATTGTGACAGAAGGCAGTGACAGATGGCATTATCTGTCCCCTGGGTCAGAAAACATAAGCAAGTTACACAAGATATAAATGCCCTAACCAAGCATCATATGGCAAATCCAAACAATATATAACCATTTGTGTCAAACCATGCCAAATGATTAGACATGTCATACATGAACAAGCAGCCAGTCCTCTGTATATGATAGGGCCAGCCTGACATCAAGTACCTCAAAGGAAACCAAACATGCTAGGCCATGGGATCACATTTGTGCAGGTGTCTGTCTGCAGGGCACTGCATAACGCACTGTTGAAGAACAATCATGATGAAGGTAGATCCCCGTCCTATGACCCCTAACGCCCCTGCTGAGGCTACATTGACTCTTGACACAATCAGGGCCTGCTGCTTGTGCACAGTGGACTGAGCTGAGTGGAGCACCATCAACCTGCATCAATACATGGAACCATGGGTCTGTGTGAGCAAACAAAGTGCCACAAGAGCAGTGTTGACTAGGGTGCCATCATTGCCTGACAGCAACCCTGCAATACAGTTGAATGCCATTGTATGTAACAGTCAAAACAAACATGTTTTGGTCAATTGTATGTACCAAGTGTGTGCCTTTCACACAAATGTACCACTTCAATGGCTCAGGCTTGGTAACGTGTACTGGAGTATGCATAAAAGTCAACTTTCCACTCATGAAAATGTATATGTATCACATGATCATACATAGACTTATATGACAGTCAGATATGTTCCCACACAGGGAAACATAGGTGGCAGAGATATGAATACACAGCCGTGAAACAATGGCCAACATATGTCCATGCTGGAAGATAGATTTGGGAGGTGTCATATCCCATGAACACACAGCTCTGGCATTCATTTCAGATATTACAAGAAACATATCTTTCCACACACATGTCACATACCGACCTTCATTGACACGTCAGTACACCATCTCCTGCATCATATATGAAGAGGGAACCATATGTTACATGTGTAGCATCGCATCATGAGCCCTGAACTATACAACACACCACAGTGTGGACACACATGCACTCACATTGCCATGGGTATGTGAAATCAACCCAACTGTAGTCCACAGCATTCTATGTGTATCATTTGTCAAGGATACTACATGCATGAACATGTATTGGACATAGCCCATCATATCTAATGTGGTGTGGACAAATGTAGATTTGTAAATCAGACATGGCAATGTTGTAGACCCAGAAGTATGTGTTACATCACATATGTACACTCCCAGTACACATGTGGTAACATGTATGTTGAAAAAGTCTACCAAAACATGCACATATGCAAATAGTGGCAGCCATCACATGCATCACACACACATACAAACATATGGGAACAGATTCCAATGTTACCATTAAATATATGAATGCATATGCACACACACGTAGTCATAACATACTGACTACATAGATGCATATCCCCCGTAACAGCGAATGTGAATCTGGGTGCACTGCCAGCCTTTCCTACAAAATCCACGCATTGCCGTTATGCCTCAAAAAAGTTTGACGCCAACGGCAATTCTCCATACATCGCAAGTCAAGGAAATTACACTTGCCCCTATGCGTCAATCGCAAGTCGACGGGCATTGTCAACCTTCATGAAAAAAAAAACACACATGACCGTAATGCGTTAAAAAAACTTACTCATATCAGAAATCATGACGCACACGCCCAGGAAGTGATGAAACAGTACTTCCTTTCTGCAAACATAGTACAGTGATTTCACTTTTACTTTACAGTCTTTTTGTTTGTGATTGTGAGAGGTTGTGTGGAGCTGGTGCTGTTTTAGGAGTGGTGGTTTTTCAGAGCTTTGTGCTGTGTCCTGTTGCTGTCCTGTCAGTTTTGTAAGTTTTGTGTTAGTGTTATTGTCCTGTCATAGTATTTGTTTTGTCTGGTGTTTGTCTTGGGTTAGCGTAGTCTGTTGGGGTATTTGGGATTAGGTGGGGTAGTGTTACATTAGTTTTGGGGGTAACATATTTGCAGTGGAGGGAAAGTGCAATATGTTAGGGAAGGGGAGAGTCCAACACATGAGTGGAGATGAACTGGGAGGGTTCATCTGGTTGGTGAAGCGCTCCCTCCCCATGATTTTGAATATGGGTGGCTGGGTCATCCAGGGCTACCCAACGGTGGCACAGAAGCTGCGATGGGGCAAAGAGCTCCACCACCTACGAAAGGTCTTTAGTGTCGTGCAGACAGACCACCAACCCAAACACCGGTGGGCAGACCTCATTGCACGAGAGGGAGATCTCCTGGATCATCTGGTGATTTGGATTGGTGTACCAGTTGGTAAGTACTCCTTTTGCATTGCAACATCCTCATTTGCATGTGCATGACAGGAAGACATAAGGTTGACTGCAGCATGTTTTGTCAAAGGTCAGGACAGGATGTTTAGTGTCTAAACCAAACAGCATTTAAGAGAGCTTAGCAATGCACTGGTTGCAGACAAATTGCACATTCCTGTTTGTGTACATTGAGTATCACATATACACCATAAAGTGTCAAACATCAGGCACACAAGTGCAATGGTGCAAGGGTACATGTTTCCCATGCACAAAATTACATGTCCATCATGGTAATTACAACTGTGTAAATGGGGTAAGTAAAGTTAAAGTGATGGGAAACATGGCGCAGGAGTATTGTCAGTCATGGGTGTGTGTATGCCGAGAGTCACGGATGTGCAGAGTGACATGACAATTACACAAATATAAGAAGGAATGATTGACTCATGATGCAACATCTGTGTCTAATTTTGTGAAGGTTATGTTGCCGATGAAGGCAACTACTACCTAACCATATGTCAATTTTTGACAAGTGCAAGCATTGTGGCAGTGCGAAAAGCTGGTGCTACATGACGCCAGAACCAGGCCGTAGGAATGCAAGCTGTGTATTCCTGCCGTAGGTGGAACCCAAAAATTATAGCTTTAACATCAACTTGGTTACACTGTTCCTTTGTTGGAGGCAATTTTTTTTGCCTAAGGCTGGTTGATTACCTGACTGTACCCTTGTCATCTAAAAGCCAATTTCTACTTTGCATGTGTAGCATTTTCATGTATGTTGCTAAACATGGCAAGTGCAACCATACTGACAGGGTTGCCAATATTAGTGTCCTGACATCCGCCATGGTGTGTCATATGTTACATTTGGCACACACATAATGGAGGTATGTGTTGGTGCTATGGGATTTAAAACTTGCAAGCATCTGAGTGGTTGCCTGCTTCTTCACATAGATCAACTACAAGAGTCAAAGCTTTAGCCAATGGACAGTATCCATCACCCCCCCCCATATTATTAAAAACATGTATCTGAAACCTTTGCATGTCTTCCACCCAAATCTGTGCATGTTCTTGTGTAATAACTGTGAGCCACATATGTGAGTAACAGGTGCAGCGCAGTGCTGTGCCAACATCAGCAGCACTGCGCTGGATTTTAAACACAGGCCTGCCCCTATTTCCTAAAGTACGGGGCAAGCCTGCATCTGCTCCTGCACCAGCACATAACTCAGCAGCCAGCACCAACGCAGGCATACTTGATCCACAATGCAAGTGTGTCTGTGTTTAGGGGAGTGTCTATGTGCATGAAGGTACACTTCCTGGACATAAACAAACTACAATGGTGATATGCCACTTCTATGTGTGCTGCAGAATGCAGGCCACATAGTAGTGCCAAAACATTTGTCATGTTAGTTGGTAAATGTGCAGGAAGAGATACCTACCTGCACATTAGCAAACATCAATGGCATTTTACCTCTTCTGTGTGTGCCTTCAAATGGCGCACACATATTAGAAGCAAGACACATGGAGGGATTAAAGCATTCCTCACCTCTTTGCCGTGCTAACGCCACCAGTGGGGTGTTGTTACCCTTTAGGCGCTGGCAGTTAGTAAGATGTCTTGTAAATCTGGGGCAGCATCAAAAGCTATGGGTGTTACAATCGGACGGGCACTGCAACAACCATTGCATGCCCCTTTGAAGCTGAATACTGTGTCATGCTGCCACATATGTGGAGAGTGATGCTCTGGTGGTGGCAGGGCCTCTATGATCTGGCCTTTTGTCTTAAAGACAGAAATGTAATGGTTGGCAGTTGTTCTTTCCTAACACAAAGTTGACTAGCTTACTCAGCAAAACAAGTTGAATATGTAACAGTTGTCCATGCTTATAATTGTTCACAAATCATAAAGTTATGTGTTCCTGTTATGTCTTGCAGGTGGACCTTCACCCTACACAATTGGAATGGTGTCCCAGTTTGAAGACCCGATGCAAGAAGTGTCACCTTGGGCCTCACACGTGTCATTCCATGGTTTTGTGTGAGAGGGTATAATGTGTGCAATACAATGTTAAAATGGCATGTGTGACCAATAAGACAACATTATCTGAGTTTCGGTTTTGACATCATGTCTGATGCAATGTTGAGTATGTAGATTAAGTTGATTGTTGCACAAGTGCCAAAGTGTGCTGCTATGGTAAAGTGGGTGTTAGCCAAAGGAAAGCATGCCCACATACATGGTGATGTCAGTCAAGATATGTGTCAGAGGTGCTATTTATCTGATTAGCATTCCTGTGTCCAACATATTTGTCACAGCATGTTACAGCACTGTGTGCCACACGTTGCTTCAACTTACTCAGGACATGGTACAAATTATGTTCATGTGTTGAGGTCTCTAGGGGGCTTATCAAGGAACACTTGCACCACGCATGTCTCACTAGCCTTCTGAAATGAAGTGAGGCAGCGGCTGTGCAAGGAGCCTCATTGTGCTGGGCAACAGTCATTTGAGTATACATCGAGATTTCAGCTCTGTTCCAGATGGATGTGGGACATGTCTATGGATTGTAGCAAACAAGATATGTGCAGATTAACCTACATGTTCTACCCATCATGATAATTGTTAGTGAGCTTTGTCACATCACGTGTGTATAGAATGTGGATGGTCAGTGTTTACCTAGGAGATGTAAAACATGCATGTGCTCAGGTAGTGCAATTATAAGGAAAACTGTCACTGCACCCAGTGCAGCGCCATTTTTCCTGTGCCCCTTAAGGCACCCCCTACCACTACCATGTCTGCGCCGCATAAGAAATTTAGCACACCATGCCACAGGGTAGGGGGCAATAGGTACAAAATCTGTAGACAATATAGATGTACTGTTCAGGCTTAGGCCAAACGATATTGGCACTAACCCTGAAATGTACACAGGGGCATTGGTGTGCCCCCATGTAACACCTGCTCTAAGCAGGTGTTAACCAAAGGAAACATAACTGATGCATTGGAATCTCCTAGAATTCCCAGGGGCATTTTTCCTGCACCCCTACTGGGTGAACCCCACCTTGCATTCATGATGCCTGGCCAAGGCATAATGTAGTGCAAGGGGTGTCAAAGTGGTGGAATGCATGCATTTCGCCACTTTGTGACTATGGCACAGGGTTTGGGACTTATTGGGCCACTTGATCCACACAAGTATGGTGATGCAAATGTGGCTCAAGGAGGCACTAGTCCAACTTACCTAATGGTCAACAATGGATAGATGTTAACCCTGTGACATGAACATAATACCGTAGATGGCTGTTAGGAAGTTTAGTATGGATTTGGTAATTCACATTGTCATGGAATGTCTGGTGGACAGCATGTGTCATCTGATGATGCTGGGTACATTGCATGGTTGTTCAACCTCTACTCAATGCAGTATTTGATGTCATGTTGTCCTCATGTTTTAGCTGCCAATATGACCCCAGCGCAGAAGTATGCTTTTGATAAGAGGGCACAGCCTTTCTGCCACATCATGGAGGTACAAGCACGGTACAGGAAGATGTCCAGGAGATATCGGCAGGAGAGGTCATCAGGTGTTTGGCTTGTCTTCCCACATGGGGGACCTCCTAAACAGGCCACAACAGGACAAAGCACATCAGGCACCACATCAAGGATCAGGGGTGCCTCTGCTGGTCCAACCCCGTCCACATCCACAGCACCAATGACAACACAGGCAACGCAACAGCCACCTGCAGCAGCCACATTCTCCAGCTTTAGGCAGGCATGAGGAGGGACCTGGCAGCTATTATTGCCAGGCTGGACAGACTGGAGCAGGACAGTGCTCACAATTTCATAATCCTAAAATACTGTAAAAAGAAGGTGGAGAAGCTGTAATCCTGGATATGAACAGCCTCCCAGTTCCTTCTCTTCTCTTGTTCCATTTTGCAATTAGTTTTAGTGGGTTGTAATAGGTTAGATAGCATAGATTAGGTTAGTTGTAGGATAGAGTAAGTATAGTTGGGGGGTGGGTTTTAGTTTCATTTTTTATTTTGTGGGGTTGGAGGTGGGGCTATGTATGGGGCTCTTTTCAAAAAAATAAAAAATACAAAAACATTAAAAAATCCATTAAAAAATACAAAAAAATATATATTTGTTAAGGATATAGGTTAAGATAGTATATGTGTAGCTTTAATTTATGTTGTCCTACTCGTATCTTGTCTCTTAAGGGGCGTGGGGGGGGGCAATGTTTAGTATGTGGCATTTCATGTATAGGATATGTTTAGATTAGGATACATAGCTGTAAGGGTAAGTTTAAATGAGTTGGTATAGACTAGCTTAGCGTAGGATAGTGTTTAGTTTAGGTTTTTATAAGATGTTGTTTTAAGTACAAATAAATCATTTTGGTTGTAGACAATTAGGTGTCCATGATGATTGAGTGTTGGGGTGTTCTCATGTGTGCACTGGCCAAGTTAGAGGAATGTCTTAGGGTATGCTTTCTGTATTGATTTTCATAAATGCCTGTGTGTATCCCCTATGATCAGGGAGCTGCCTGATTGGCTGAATATGACATCAGCTACTCAAAGCATTTTTCATCCCCAGTTCCTAACAACCACATTGTGTATTTTATACAAAATCTTTGACGAGTACGAATGGAACATCAACAGTCATTGCTGAGATCTGTCACAATTATTCTTGTAAAGTGTAGCACATTTTTCTTCATCTTATTTGGGGTATGTAGCCTGGCACACTGACAGCTATCCATCACTGATCAATTTTGCCTCTTTGTTGCACTAGTGCTATCATCAGGGGAAATTCCAGACACTTGAGTTGTAGCCCATACATGCGATACGTCAACTTGCGTGGATATCTGTTCAATACATGCATTTAAGGCTATGTAAGTTGGTTGTAGTCCACAACACTATCAGTCACCTTTTTCATTTTAGAGTCCTAGTGTGTGGCTTTGTGTCTGACAGTAACCCATGCATGTAATTACATTTTGTTCTCATTGACATAGCTTCACATAGTGCATACATTTAGATAAGTTGATGGATCACATTAAAAGATGGCATGTTACATGTGAATATGGAGATTTATTTACATGTGTAAGTTTATTCTCCAATGCAGTACAATGTCCAGTTCACTGACCCCATGAGAGATCTTGAGCCATCTGATGTACATTCAGAGTCCAAGGATGAGGGACATGTCATGAGACATCGGTAGGAGATGTGTGCATTAGTGAGAGGGTGTCCAAATTGACAATAGGTAGGAATTGAGACAATGACAGTCCATAGCCGATACGTCAACAATGTTTGAGTGAAGAGGGCACATTGACAGCTGTCTCAACACTGGCATGATCTTGAGCACAGAACTAAGGAGATACTGTCCAAGTGGTACAGACTGGTGCTACCGGGTAGTTTTACGTATGAAAGTTGTTCCTTCAACATCTTCAGCCTCTGATGTGTGTGGTGCCTCCTGTGCCATGGGTAGTGCTGTTGTTGAAGTTGAGGGGGGCACACACACATCAGGGGATAGAGATGTGGAATCAAAGGTCCCAGCAGCTGCCATATGTGGAAACACATAAGGCATCACTGCAGCAAGGAGGAACTGCTGATTTCTCAACACCGCAGCTACATCACGGTGGTAGGCAGCCATGTTTTCCCTGAGGGAGACCATTTCCCATTGTATGGACTCCAGGGCATTTTTTATCGCACACCAGCCTGTTACTATCATGCTGCTGCCACTTTGGGAGGATAGTTGTTGAAGCCTTTGCCTCATGACAGCAGCTATGTTGGCCAGGGACTGCTGGCGTCCACATAGCGGAAGTGGGTGCCTCTGATGGCAGCTGAGTTGTCCTTATTTGGACTGAGGCACATCTACACTCCCTCTAGGCCGCCTTCCATGGCCTCCATCCCCACCCACACCTGCTTGGCCAGCTCCCGCTGAACTCCTACCACTGTCCTCTGAAAAGTGATGTTTGGGTCCTCAGAGTCCAGGGCTGTGGCAGGACTGGTTGATGCTATGTGTTGGCAGTTGGGTGGTCCATGTGGAGACCCTGCAACACTGTGTGTCCTCACTGCGACTGGAGGTGGTGTCTGGAAGGAACCTAGGACATCCTGGAGGGTCTCTTCATTGATTGTCAGCAGCTGGTCATCCATGTCATCTGTAAAATCCAGGGCAGGCTGATCGACAGGAGGTAAGGCATCATCCTCTGCACAGTGATAGTGAAATGTCAGTCTATGACTGTCGTGGCTGTTGACATGTATCATCAGTTACTTGCTACTGGTAGCTCAGTGACATGTTAAAGTCCCCAGCTTGTAGTTGTTTATTGGGTGTTGCATTGTGCATCACACATGGGGCAACCTTTCAAAGTATTTTGTGCATTGATCCCATACCACCATATTCCTTGCAGGCCCCGTACCCCAGCCACTGAAACCATGGCAGCACGTCATTTACATTCCTATTCACCATGGTGGACATTCCCACAGTAGTGCAATGAGTGTTGTCATTATTTTGGTGCTTTACTGCATTGGCACCATGAATGATGGCACTAGTGCAGCGTAGCACGGGAAGTCCATTGCTTACAAAGCTTGTGTAACTTTGACATCTGCCTTTAGCAGGCCCCACACATGTGCTAATTGGACGCCACAGTGCAAGCTTTATGGATTGTCAGCCCCATTAGTTCATCCCTCACTATATTAGGGACATTTCCTTGCATACAGCATATCTGCCATGGGCATATGTTGGTGTCAGGATGTACAATGTGGATCAATGCATGCATTTTGAGAGTTTGGTAATGTGGCACGAGGGGAATGGGCAGCTTGGGTCCACATTGGCAACTATTTCTATGATGGTGCTGTTGCATTACTGGCTAGTGACATTGTGCCCATAGTGCAACATTGATGCCATTTGTGCCTTTTCATAAGCATGAAGGTGTCCCTTTATGCACAACGCCAACCATTCCCACAATACAGGTAACCCTGTTACATGGTGAAATGGGAGCTACTTGTACAGCAGCACAAACGATGATCACAGACATGCCCCATATGTTATATATGTTAACTTTTGTGCCCATTCCCAAATGGTGCATGGAGGTGTGTGAGAGTTGTTATTGGGTCACCCTATGCAAGTTGCGTAGAGCATGTTGCAAACTGAGGCCCTGATTTTTTCTAAAGTGGCGCAGCTTGGTGCAGCAGCAAATTTGCTGCACCATGCTGTACCACTTTTGAAACACAGGGTTGCACCGTATTTACAGGAATACGGCGCACCTCTGCATTTCCCCCTACGCCTGCCCAGAATTAAGTGCCCTGCACTAACGCAGGCATTCTTGCACCATAGTTCAAGGGTGTTTGCGTGAAAGGGAAAGATTGTTTAGTTGCAGGAAGGTGTCCCTTCCTGCACATAAACAATCTATTATGGTGCTTTGGCATTTCCGTGTGTGCTGCAGCACACATAAGAAGGGCAATGACACGAGGAGGAAGGAACACGTTTTGTCCTGTTGCACCATCCTAACACCACCCCTGGAGTGGTGCTGACTTTAGTCACAGCCACAGGTTAACATGTAGTCTTGAATTTGGGACAACACAATATGCAACGGGTGTTGTTGTGGCACTGCCACAGCCACACTGATTGCATGCTCCTTCCAGGCAAAGTGCTGCGTGTGTAGGGGCCATATTTACTTTAAGTGGCTTGAAACCATGTTATGTATATGTCGGAGTGCATAGCGCCACCAGAGCGTCACTAAAGGTGAGGCTCAGGTGGAGATGGGACCTTTTGAATCTAGCCGTATGTGTCCCGAAGCAACCCATTTGCATACATTCAGTGTGTCCTATGTGCCTCCCCCTTCTGCCATTTGTGAAATCCCAGGTAGTCCCCCTGCAACTTGCCATGCAGTTGTAGTAGTTCTTGGTAGTCTGTGTTGTCCTGTCCTGCGATACCAGTGACCAGCTCCTCCGGGATGACTGCTGCCACCATCTCCTCCAGGTCCTCCTGGGGTGCAGGACCTTCACCTCCAGTCTGCAGTGCTGCCTTTCCGTTCCTGGCCAGTTTCTCCTTAGGTCTGCGCTTGAAATTGTGCCAGTGCTTGTTACAATCAGTGACTGTCCTCTTCACCTCTGCCACGCTGCTGACTTTATTGACTATTGCCTGCCATATAGCCTCTCGACTACCTATTGTCAATTTAGAGGTGATAAAGAGCTGGTGTTGGTGCCCCCTCACCTCTCTCGCCAAAATGTAATTCTCCTCCGCGCTAAAGCGATACTTCCGCTTCCTCATCGCCTTCTTCTGTGACTTTGCTGAGCCCTCCTGACTGTTACTGGGCTGATTGAGATCTCTCTGGGGTCTATCCTGGTCTACATTCTCCATCTTGAGTCCAATTTTTTTTACTTGCTCACGTTTTTTTTTTTTTTAAGCTAATGCTGTTGAACATGGCGCTATCACGTTTAGCATAAAAAAAAGTGCTGCTAATCATGCTAACGCCACTTTTGCAGCATTAGCGTCATTTTTCTTTCTGGCATGTCGCAAAGGTAAGCATCATTTTTTTTTCACGCTACCCATTCCTTAGCGCTATTGTGTGCCATTTGATAAATATAGCACACAGTTGGCGGTAAGGAATGGCGTTAGCTAGCAGTCATTTTTGTTAAATATGGGCCTAATACTTTTCTTAGATATGTGCCCCCTCCCATTGGTACAGTCAAGCTCGGATAAGCTATGATCCGAGCCAATGAAACTCATTATGTCGACACCGACTTACAGTGGGTGCCTGGGTTTCGAAGTTGTGACCTTGGTGTTGTATGTTAAGGTGTCTCTGACCATCACCCTTAAGATTCAAGTAGCGTCTCTGAGACTGGGTGACAGACCCACAGACATTCCATGCACGTCACCTTGATGTGTGCATGCGGACTGCGCCAAACGCTGAGCAAGGGCATGGTTTCATTCCATTCCTTGCCCGATCCCCCAAGGGAGTGTCAGCAAATATAAAGTTCTCGGTGCCAGACGATTCCTTTACCAGCTTCTCAACTTAGAAGGGGGACGGATTCTAGCATTTATTTTCTTCACGATTATTTTTCCAGCACATTCTCACAACTATCGGCGACAGCTTGCACTGTGAGCCACCCCTGCTCCAGATACCACCCCCTCCCTTTGTCATTCCCACCCGCCTCACACGCCCCTCTTTCCTCCCCGCTATGATCCAGTCAGCGGAGTTGTTCCATTTGCCCCCTGCCGTGCCTTGACAGGCGCTGCCTGCAGTGACATATAGGCCAGCCTGCCTGTCTGATGGAGGGCTCACTGCTGAATGCTCCAGATGGAGAGGGGCGCGTTGTTTAGACTGAATGTGTTTGTTTACAAGTCACTGGCCTCCCTCCTACTCGCGGCTGACTCGAGCGGCTGCTCTGGATAAACCAAAGCCATCTTTAGCTTGGCGCAATATATACACGCTCGTTAATTGGTTAGGGGGGCATAGTGGGGGCTGCAAGGCTGAGTGAGGAGATAAGCGTGTCCTCTCTGAGAGACAGAGGCAGTAGGAGTCTGCATTGAAATACACAGTCTGGGGACGAGTATGCTCTCTCGAAGGTAGAGGACGTATGACTGCATGGGTTGTACGTCAGATTATCATGTACACATATGTTGTTTACAAAAATATCGAAGCATAAACAGACTACCACAATATTGTAAATAGGTATAAATAAGTGTAGATTTACCGGGTGTGGCCTGGCACACTAAGATGGCGGATGCACAAACGCTATATTCCCATCCCACAATCTCTTCCCTTGGCAAATTCAGTGGTCCAGCTTGTGTCCCCGGTCTCTAGTGCAGACTTCAAGTGCTAGTGATGGTGGGGCGCAGATAGAAGAGACCCGAGCCGGACTGCTTTGGTCTCTGACTCTGAAGAAAGTCTTTTGGGTGGAGCAGAGAGTTGCAGACCCACAACATGATGCGCGGAGCCTCGGGAGGGACAAGAGACGCCAGGCTGGCCTAAGTTAAGTATAGGTGAGATGCCTTGGTGCTTATGTACCTCATTAAAGCGTTGCAATGCTGGGCCCCTGTGAGCAGGGGAAGTGCCACTAAAGGGAAATGTCCCCTCCTCCGGAAGGACATACACTGATGCAACAGCACTGCACAGAACCAAAGAGATGACCCTGTGAGGTAAGAAAGCATGGCAACTCGGGATGTGCAGAGACTCTAGGGGCCATCAATGTGCACTTGATACGATGCCCAGGCCAGCTGACAGGCTCCGGAGACAGCACAAGATGCTTCAGATCAACAGATCACCCCGGTATCAGCACATAGTGCTCTAGAATGACAACACAGTACTTCAAAGCCACGACCGAGGACTTCAGAGTCCTCACACCGGTCTTCAGAACAACAACAGGTTGCACAATAGCTAGCACAGACTGCCTGAGAATCATAACATCCAAGAATAACTACTGAAAACTAAAGCCAACAGCTTCACTGAATCTACAGCTAATCAAACCGGCAACCATGTTCAATAGTAAGGTGTGCTACAATGATCGCTCCATATCAGGCAGAGTTTTCATGACCAAGGTGAAAGGTACCACTTTTATTAGTTGCAAGGGGGCAGAGGCACTGAAGCTGATCACTCTTGTGGGTCCAGAAACTGTCAGCTCCGTAGTTGATGAGAGTGCAGATGTCTTTAACGGCATCAGAGACTTGAAAGGAAAAGATATGAAGCTGTGCATTGACCCCTGCACCCAACCCATTACCCTAAAATACCACCTGATATTGCTTCATGTCCAAGACAAAGTAAAAGAAGAACCAGCAAAGTTAGAAAATGCTGTCATGATTGAAAAAGTGGATGTGCCCTGCACATGGGTGCCTCCAGTTGTCTTTGCCAGGAAACCAAGGCAGCCTGGGAAAATCCATATATGTGTGGAATTGAGCGCCTGAGCAAAGCAATAAAATGAGTGTCATCTTACGCTGACAGTCAACGATATCATAAATGAAATTAACAAACCTAAAATGGCTTTCCAAAATTCACTTGAAGTTCAGTTACCACCAGATCCAACTCCACAAAGAGTTGTGCTACATCACAACCCTCTTTACACATTTAAGTGCCTGGCACTACTGGCAATTGAGCTCTGAAATCTCCAGTACAGCTGAAGTATTTCAAAATTGCATCAAAGAAATGTTGTCAGTGGTGATAGTCTTGTATATTCTATGTTAATTGAATAGCACAACAAGATGGTTTAAGACCTTTTAGAGAGATTGAAATGTAGCAGACTCACACAACATCATCAGGAATGCAAGTTTCTCACAGGCAACATGGAATTATTCAGCAATCGATTCTTGGCAGGAGTGTGTCCAGACCCAACAAAGGTAGATAATGACCAAACTGACCAATCACCTAAGAATGAGTCAGAAATCCTCGGTTTGTTAGGTATAGTAACTTATTGCAATCACTCTATACTGAGCAGAACATCCCAACAGACCACTACCAGAACTGTTGAAATCCATTGAGCTGTGGGAGTGGTCAGAGTGGGAGAAAGCATTTTATGAAATGAAGAAACCACTCTGCCGACACCAACAGGAAGGTTTATGATCCCTTTAAACAGACCAAACTCTCAGTGGATACCAGCCTCACAGGACCATTAGTAGTGCTTCTACAACAACAAGAGAATGAGCTATTTGCACAATTAACCCAGACTAGCTGGACAGTAACCAAGACTACACAGCAATTTTCACATAAAGAGAGGTAATAGCTGTGCTGTGGGATTGTAGACATTTTCACATCTACTTGTATGGTAACCATTTCTGCAACCGCACCGACCATTACTGAAGATAATCTGCTTCTTAGAGAGAATCTAATTGTCATTCCCTGAGACCGATACCTCGGCCTGATGCAAATAGCTCATCTGATGCATCAAAGTGCTGTGAAGACAAAAATGAGCCTGAGGAGAATTGTTTGGGTTCCAAACCTGGAGGTGCCTACCGAATGGACCACTGCCAATTGCCTGCCATGCTAAACAGTGGGCTAGCCTAGCCCACCAGCCCGAATATAATCAGCAGTCATCCTATTTCCCCCCTAGATTCACCTTAGTGCTGACTTTGCCACACTTCCAAACAACCAACACCTTTTAGTTGCCTTGGATGTCTAAAGCAAGTGCCCTGAAGTAGAGGTCGTCCTATCTCCCTCACCTAAATAAGTAATTCCCAAACTTGAAAAAATGTTTGCAACCCCTGGAATCCCCAAGAAGTCAGGACTGCTACTGGGACACCATTCCAAGGGAAGAACTTGCCAGCTATTTTAGCCCTCTCAAAATTAAACATAGTAAGATTACCACAAGGCTCCCCCAGGCCAATGGCAAGGCTGAACGATTCATGTGAATGCTGAATAAGGTACTCAGAAGAGCTAAATTATGAATGAGCACACTAAATGGGCTGTTCACAAATTTCTTTGAGATAACCAAAATACTTTGGGTACAGCTGTAAGAAACTCCCTGTCTGCTCTGCTGTTTAAGTGCCTCATAAATAAAGGTCTCTAAAACCATCAGTCATTCTATTCAGCTGAAGACAAGATCGAAGGCATAGGAATAGTGAAGCAGTGAGCAAACATCAGCAGCACATGGTGGGACATACAGTGCGGCCCCACAAATGCCAACGAAGGAGCGAAAACAGCCCCCATTTAGAACCACAGCCTTGGACCGACCCAGGAGCTAAAGGAACTAGGATAACTCAAGGTGATGCTACTGTCACTCCCAACATACCGCAGTTCAAGAGAATCAAAATTCAGGCTGTCAGACAGGAGGCTCAGAGACCATACATGGCCAATTCTCTCCCGGACCACCCATTTAACCTGCATATCATCCAAGTCTCTCTTTTGGGAGACAGATAATATGTCTGGTAGCCTCCCATGCCTGTAACCAATGTATCAGACCAATGAACTCCATATCAACTGAATCTCCAGGTCTGGTGGTCCACAATACTCATAGAGGCCCAACTTGATGCCTTCTCAACATTTCAAAGACTATGAAAAATAGGCAATGTCAAATCCTCTGTTTCTAGCGGGTGCCTTGAATGTTGTTTGGCTCCTGCCAGTCATTGACTGTTCAGGTTTTTTGTGGGGAGCAGGGTGTTTTTCCCCTACAAAAGCACCGCTTTGTTGATATCTCTGATGTAATACATTGTCTATTGGGTCTTTGAGCGCCGTTCTTTTCCTACATAAACACCCCTCATTCATATTCATTGTTGTATAGCTATTTTAGCCATGTTCTAAACACATTGTTTTAGCTAACTAGACCTGCAGCTGTGCACTTTAACCCAATCATATTTTATTCCGCATTGCTTTATTTTTCTAGCAATAGCTACATTTGCGGCACTATTTTATTTTCTCTATCTCATTGTTCTTTCGCCTAGGAAAGCATCACGTTCTTATTAGTACATGTAGTTCAGTATGTGCCTTCACCAAGGCTACAGTCAGATAGCGTTGCCGACAAACGTGGTATGCTGCGTCTCCAACATTCACAGAAAAAAACACAATCATACGGGGCGACCATAAGCTACCTGCTTAGACGATTGAGCCCTGATCCAGATGGGGACGGTGTCCTTTTAGACTTCAGGACTCTTCTCCAGGTATGAGGGATAATGTTCTCCCAGGGGGAAACCCGAAGGGCAGACTAGGCTTAGTATTCTCTGCTCATACTCAGCATAGGTGAGGGGTTATAGATCCACTCCCCTATTTAGACAGCATGGTAGGACTGTTTCTATGTTTTACAGTTTTAGTTACATGCCTGCCTCTATTGTCGTCTTATCCTCGTTATTGCTATGCACCTTCTTTTATCCATGATGCACATATTTTAATAAATGCTTATTGAAATATATTCTGCCTCTGTTGTCCTTGCCCGAGTGAGATCTTGGCACTGGAGAGAAAGGGATGACATCTGATGTACCACGATTACATGGGGAGTCTATCTTGCCATGAGCCCGGCTGCCACAATCATCTCGGTCAGAGATGGGACGCTGTTAGTTAGCCGGAAACCTTAGATTAGGCCGACAGGTGTCACCTGGTGTGGAATTATACTTAGGGCCTCATTCTCACCCTGGCGGTAATTACCGCCAGGGCGGAGGTAGGCGGTAGCACCGCCAACAGGCTGGCGGTGCTCCGCCGGGCATTCTGACCGCGGCGGTACAGCCGCGGCCAGAAGCGGAAAGCCGGCGGGCTACCGCCGACTTTCCGCTGCCCGTCTGAATCCTCGCCGCCGCCATGGGGATTCAGACACCCCCTACCGCCATCCTGTTCATGGCGGCTCTCCCGCCATGAACAGGATGGCGGTAGGGGGTGCCGCGGGGCCCCTGGGGGCCCCAAAAATATTTCAGTGTCTGCTCAGCAGACACTGAAATACGCGACGGGTGCAACTGCACCCGTCGCACCTTCCCACTCCGCCGGCTCAATTCTGAGCCGGCATCCTAGTGGGAAGGTTGATTTGCCCTGGGCTGGCGGGCGGCCTTTTGGCGTCCGCCCGCCAGCCCAGGGCAAATGTCAGAATCACCGCCGCGGTCTTTCGACCGCGGTGCGGTGTTCTGACGGCGGTACCTTGGCGGGCGGCCTCCGCCGTCCGCCAAGGTCAGAATGACCGCCTTAGTACCTAAAACCCAGGCGATCCTACCGCCAAATCGAGTAGCCTCATTACCCTAATGAGAACCTACGCAACGTGGTGCCACCAACGTTTGGTCAGGTACGAATAATCGGATCCTCCTAAGCATCTCTGTCTCACTAAAGAATAAAGACACCTCGATACTATATACGGAGACGTCCGTGGTATTGAGGAATTCCTCCTCAGCTAGGTAGGTGAGACATATCCTGAGCTGTAGGTTGTTCAAGTTTGAACCATAAAAATATTGATCCCCAGTTAGTATCCTTATCTCTGAACACATAAAACTAGTAATATGACAAACCCTCAATGGGTAGCAATAGCATTAAATATGAGAGGCCCCCTTACTGCACATTTAATGGCAAATGTCCTAATGGCCCAGGGAGGTAAACTGTAAAACTTCACACTTGTATAGCGCACTACTCACCCGTTAGGGTCTCAAGACACTGTACACATACCACTGTGGAACCCCTCCTGGCTTTTCCCTGTGAGGCACCCACTCCTGGGTAACCCCCAGGGTGAAGCCAGGTATCCAAGCACTGTCAGCACCGTTGTGGTGACTAAGCAAGCTATTGCCCAGAATTACAGAGTGGGACACATTAATTTGATTAGGCACCAAGGCGAGAATTATTTGGTACAAGGGAATTGAGCCCAAGACCCACTGAGGCAGGAATTGAACCCTGGTCCTTGGCCAGATCTCTGCATCAGGGTCTGCCACTCTAACCATTGTGCCACACTTCTCCACTTCCAGTTACAGGTCCAGTTACATTTGTTGTAGATGCCCATGCAGCCTACAAAACTACAGAACAGAATTTTGTTTATTCTTGGGTCACCTTTCCAGCAGTAGATGGGAGCACAAATACATTACACCGGAAAATCCACCTCCACAATACAGAACTTATGCATATTTAGAAATACCTTTATCTTATGAAGACCTCAATAATTGGCGTGATAGCACCCTACCCCACACAATATTACCTGTTAGGTTAGGTCCGTTGATTAATGCTGGACTGACCAGACCTTTATTAGTCACATATACACCACTTCCTGACGCAGAAGGCTTGGCGGTAGCTGAGGTCTGCCGCTTATATATAGAGATCATAACAAAATATAGATTGTTAGTACAGGTTGTCATGCAAACATTAAACACAAACCCAGCACGGGCTGCTCCAGCGCAAGCACATGCAGCAATGTCAGGCATTAATCCTGTGACTGTACATTCAATCATAGGTAAAGTACCCGCCAAACGGAAGAAATTCCGTTTTGGTTAGCTCAAAAAATAAATGCACTGGAAGCATTCTTTCCCCATATGGGACCTCAGGATAAAAATAGAATCTTGACAATGTGCTTGCCTTTCGGGATGGTTCCCACAATTGAAAACTGCATTACATGGGGCACGGTATTTGCCGTGCTCTACACAACCGCACACGGTACACCAACGCTTGCCAATCTTCCAGAGGTGTTGAAACAAATGCAAGATGAATACGGGGCAGTCCCTGCCCTAGATCTGGGGATGCAATTAATAGGTAATTTTGCCACTGTGTCTTCAGCCATATTAAGAAACATTAAAGGGGAAGCAGTTGCACTGACAGTGCGCATGCGGCTCCTTGATGTTCCGTACAGGACTAAGAACGTGCGCTGCCAAAAATTATCGCTGAAACATACTCCATTATAGGTCGAGATAGTTTGGGAGCCAGACCGACTAAGCCACAAGTACAAGGTAGACCAATAAGAATTCTGCCAAACAAACACCTGAGGGTTCTAAAAAACGCTGGGATAAAAAACAACAAACATCTAAAAAGGAAAAGGGAGAATCTCCGCACTCGGAGACCCCACAAAATAGGTACAACCTTAGGAATAGGGATAACATGAAGACGCCTGACAGATATCAGAAGACTGATACACGCCAATATCGTTCCTTTCAGGATTCACCCGAAAAACGCAGTGAGAGAGGTGGGCAGTCAGATCACCGGACCGAGTACGTGAAACCGAGAAAGGACACACAACGCTCGTCAGAAGTTTCTGTTAAAAAAGAAGAGAAACTTCCACAACAGAAACCACACTTTAAAAACAAAAAATTGGCAGCAGTTGCAATACGACATGCCACTCAAGAAGAGGGCTTTATTAAGGGTACTGGCATTGCTAGACAGTGCAGCAGAAGTCACAATAGTTCGCCGGGATCTTCCAGAGGATCTGGAGGTGAAAGCAACTGATGACTATCTACAAGTAGATACTGTGGGCATGAGTGTTTCCACACCAGATAGAGTGTATAAAGTAAATATTCAGTTAGAAGGGGATATTGAATGCATAATGGACCCCATCTTTTATGTCTCTATTTATGACATTCTGCTGGCCGAAAAAGATTGGCCAACGGTATTTGTCCGTGAACTCCCATATGGAGAGGACATCATTGAAAAATCCTTCTCGCCCCTTGTTCCGAAAGAGCTTGTTGAAAGAAATGCCATTGATTGGGCAGTGGTGCAGGCACCTGCACTATATCGCAATCATGTAGAGTAGGACAATGATTGTCCATACCACATAATACCAATAAAATCCCAACCTCAACCTCAATACCCAATAAAATACGATGCAAAAGCCCCAGTGAGGGAAATACTCACACAATTAGAGTACCAGGGTGTCATTGAACCCTCGGACTCATCAATGAATAATCCATTATTTCCAGTCGCTAAACCCGACCACTCATAGAATAGTCTTAGACTATAGGCACTTAAATAACCACACAAAAACATATGCTATACAAAACACACATAGGACAGCACTAATGAATAACATTGTGTGGAAAAAATATAAAACAACTGTGGATTTATCCAACGGGTTTTTCTGCCAAAACATAGCACCTGAAAGTAGGGACTTAACAAGTTTCAGCGCTTTAGGCTCTCAGAAAAAATGTTGACAACTCCCACGAGACTACAAGAACAGTCCTGGGCTGTTCTTAGCTTGTGTGACATCAATGTTACACGACATAGACCCTGAGAAGTTGTCCTGTGTGGATGATATTTACCTTACGGATGATGACCTCCTACAACATTTAAGATGGGTAGCCCACGCTGTTGTCGGAGTCACCCAAATCTGCTACAAATTCAACTTAAAAAAAAACAAAAATAAGCTTTCTCAATGTCCTGTTTTTGGGATACAAATTGTCGGACGAAGGCAAGAGCCTGGTGCCCCAATTGTTTGAAAAATGCGCACAACTACAATCACTAAATACAATAAAAAAGCTCCAATCGGTGTTGGGCTTTCTGAATTTTGGCAGAACTTACATTACAGACTATGCACAACACATTAAACCATTATATAACCTGATACGTCCTGACTTTACCAGCAAATTCTGGACAGTCGAACACACATGCATTCTCAAAGCATTACAAAAAGACATGCTCAAAGCAAAACATCTACACACAAGGGACAACAAAAAACATTTGGTCATCAGAGTAATTGCTGGTGCCATTGGTTTCACCTATGTGACTTTTAATGATGGTGAGACCGTCCCAATTGTGTATAACTCTCACTTATATTCCACAGCCGAACAACGCTTTGCTCCCATTGAGAAAATTCTCACTGCTGTTCAGATGGCGGTCCTTAAAGAGAGACCTCTGGCCCAGGGGAAACGCATCATTGTCATATCCCCAGTACCAGTCCTTGAGTCTGTTACCAAAGCGAGCATTACATCCACGTTGGGTTCAATGGGCAACGTCTCTGAGGGCCATTGATGTTGATTATGTGTTTGATTCCAAATTAAAGACCCAAGGACTCCTACAATACGAACTTGAATATCCCAGTCCCAGAAAATACGCTACCTATTGAACAATACAAAACAATATTGTATACCGGTGGTTCAGCACAACCTGCCGTAGTCACCAAACACCAATACTCAGCTGCTTGTGCAGTTGTGAGTGGGTACATGAAGGATGGGAAGCTCCATCTAGAAAAAAACATGAACACAGACTCTAGGGGACTGTACAGCACAACTTGCAGAGCTTAGGGCTCTGGTGATGGCACTGGAACATACAGATACAGAACAGATGACTCTGATTGTCTGTGATTTGTACTACTGTGTCCAGTCCTTTAATGAATACCTGCATTACTGGTGACAAAATGAGTTCAGAGCTTCAAAAGGTAATGCCATAAAACAAAGACTTCTGTGGGGGAAGGTCTGAAGAAACTACCTAATCTCCATGTTGTACACACACTAGGACACCAACGTGTTAGAATACACGTTAAAGGCAACACTTTGGCTGATGAAGCAGCACAGTCGGCAGTTGCAATGGCTTCAGTTGCAGCAGTAACATGCTCTAGAACGAGTGGATGATGAAACATTTGCAGCTATAGGAGTGATGGCTGAGGGCACACCTATGCCCAAGGCCTATCCCACGAAATATTCCTACTGGATGGAAGGCATGTTTGACGCAGAAGTAAAAATTCCAGGCGTAGGGGTCTGAGTGATTCCCAACAAAGACCTAAGACCAGAGTTAGTAAAAGCAGCGAATGAGGGAGTTGCATCTGCACATGCCGGGGTGGCCGCTACAATTTCAGTATTACAATCACGCTACTGGTGGCCAGGTCTTTATAGACAGACCAAGAAGTATGTCCTTTGCTGTGACATCTACCAACAAATAAAAGGCTCCAGTGTTAAGCGCCCACCACAGGCTCCCCTTTTAATTTCCAACTGACCATTAGAATGTGTGTACTTGGACCACTGTGGTCCGCTGACACCAGACAGTGCATACAATTAAATTTTAGTCGCTGTAGACTCATGCTCCAGAATTCTGTGGATCTGACCACAACGCTCGGCTGACGCTCAAACTGTTATTAAAGATTAGCAAGTCTTTGTAGGTACATATGCTGTTGCGGCTTTCCATTCGGACCTGGGCCCTGCTTTTGCCTCAAGGGCTTACAGGGATACCATGGCTTCATTAGGGGTCCAACTGC
This sequence comes from Pleurodeles waltl, assembly GCF_031143425.1. Lineage (NCBI taxonomy): Eukaryota > Metazoa > Chordata > Amphibia > Caudata > Salamandridae > Pleurodeles > Pleurodeles waltl. The sequence goes on along the minus strand of NC_090440.1, from coordinate 542,555,616 downwards.
ATTACTCGTCTCCATTCCATCCTGAGGGAAATAGTGTCATGGAGCGACGAAACCACGATCTAAAGCAATCCTTAACAACTAGAGTATTAGGCATGGGTCGTAGTTGGCTTACACGCCAGTATGGAGTTCAGAGAGCACTTAATAATCTGCCCAGAAGGTCCCTGGGAGGGCGTACTTCATACGAGTGCCTGTTTGGAACTCAAATGTATGTTCCAGATCTTGATGGTCCTGGCATGGAGGCAGCAGATACACATTTTGACATAAGTGAACGTGTCACTGTCTTGCAGGAGTTACAACAATTCCGTGATGACAACGTATTTGCAAGTGCTGCCTCCTCTGAAAATAGGGATGTACCAATAACATCTACCAGCTGGATTCCCAAGCTAAGGGATCTAGTATGTGAAACAATTGCTGTGAAAAAGGAGTTTGGTCCTTCTTATCGTACCCCGGTCCCAGTCCTGGGAAGACACGGAACCAGAACTGTCATGCTACCACTGTTGCATGGTTCGAAAGAAAATTGTCTCAATCAGCTGATCCTCCACAGCAGACTTAGGGGGCTTTAAGGTAGTACCAAAATCCCTCCCACTGCCAACAAGGATCTTCCCCTACAAGTCATCACTAACAATACTGATACCTCTCCGAGCTTGGGGAGGGTGGAGAATGAGCTTTCATTAGTTCCACTGACGACAACTTCTACATTGATTTCTGCTAATATGGAGCAACCTTCTACAAATTCCACACAAACGGATATTGTAACATACTACATACCACAAAGGGAATCTTCAGCAGTTTCTCCTCTTCTAAATACACCACCAGCATTTCTTTGTACAGATGAAGGTTACTTTGTCGATGCTGACGACTTTTCTCCGGACCCACCTGCCTCAACTGTGACTGAACTGTCAAGAGCACACAGGCTAATACATTGGCTAAAAATTAACTATCTCACTCGTCCATGAACTATCTATGGTTATCGCTGACTGTGGTTGCCTTTCTTCTTTGGATTGGTGAAGTGAAGCACAATGAAGCTTCAATGGGTACTTTTCTTCATTTATTAGCATACGAGGAACAGAAGAAAATGTCTCCTAACAGGAGGGGCACAGAGGAAAGCAACCGTCTTCCTAGGAACATAGAACACCATGACCTCATGTCAGTGATGTCATGTTGTTCCATGTCCCCACGAGGAAATACAATACAATGCAATCACCACAATTATTTTTCCCCATTTTGTTTTCATAGAAACAAATAAACAAATTCACGACATAACAAAATCTTGAAACATCTTTGGCAAACAAATAAACAAATTCATGACATAACAAAATCTTGAAACATCTTTGGCTTTTGCCAAATCTGGTGCTTTTTCTACATTTGTATTCATCATTGATGTCCGACTTATTTTCACTGCCAGAAACAGCGACATCAGATTGAACTCATGCAGCTCGATCCAATGCTATGCGTGAATTGTTCCACCAGCTCCCATCTGAAAACTTCACAGCATTCTTCCACACTTCACATATTTGTTGAGATTCCTTGAACTTAGATAATCCTTTTTTTGACTAACACAGGATTTTTCACCCTCACCCAATCGCCAATTTTTAACTTACTATTCTTGTTGCCTACACCAGTTGCTCTTTTCAGACCACTGGCATTGGAGTTAAATTCTGCAACCCGACAAAGTTCCTTTAAATCACTACCTCCATGGAACAACTTTACAATCCAAAAAGGGCACAATTCAGTAGATGCCAATCTCCCTCTCATAAGTTCAATGGGGTTTTCCCAGTGGCAGTATGAGGCGTGGTGCGATAAGACCATACCAGTTCCTTAATAGCTTGGTCTGTAGACAGGTGATTTCTATACGAAGCTTGAATACAGTCTACCAGTACTCGATTAAATCGTTCGACCATGCCATTACTTTGTGGATGGTAAAGAGGTTTTCTAATATGTTTTACACCGCATTTATACAAAAATTGAAGCATCTCTGCCGATACAAACTGAACACCATTGTCTGTCAGGATTTGCTCGGGAAAACCTTCACGGCTAAAAATCTTTTTAGGCAATCTATTACTAAACGAGTAGTGGGGAACCTGACTGGCTCAACCTCTACCCACCTGGATAAATGATCAACTATTACCACAAAATATCTCATGTTGGGAGGTAAGATGTGGTAAGGACCCAGAAAATCAAGACCCAGTTTTTGCCAAGCCCTTGCTGGAGAAGGAACAAATGTTTCCGATATTCCTTCAGTGATCAACACTTTGTCACTAGTGCAACACCTTGTGCAATTTCTTACGTAGTCTTCAATTGCGGTATCCATTTTGGGCCACCAAAATTCGGATCTCAATTTTCTTTTAGTGATTGTGGCCCCCAAGTGACCCACATGAGACGCGGCAATCAACCTCCTCCTTACACATTCTGGTGGGACCAACCTTTTGCCTCTAACCAATTTGTCTCCCTCAATGGACAGTTCATCAGATACTTTCTAAAATGATTGTAACTCGGGTGGTAGACCCTTCTCCTTGGGCCAACCTGATCTGACCATACGCATTACTTCACAGAGTGTCTCGTCATCAAGTACAGCCTTCACCCATTCTCTTTCATCTAAAGGCACATTGCTATCAGTTACACAGGCAATGAAACATTCTTTGATTTCTGTTTCCCATTCTTGTTCATCATTGTCGTCAATGGGTAGCCTAGATAAGCAATCCGCCCTCCTATTTTATCCACCAGGTATGTACTCTATTGTGAAAGTAAACTCCAACAGCTTAGCAGATAATCTTGCAATCCATGCCGTTGAGCGTTTCACTTTCTTACCTGATAAAATTTCCACAAGAGGTCTATGATCCGTCTTCAACACAAATTGATACCCCATAAGTGCTGTTTGAATTTTTCAATACTCCAGACACAAGCTAATAGTTCTTTTTCGATCACTGAGTACTTGCGTTCCACCTGCCTTAGAGTTCTTGAAGCAAATCCTACCGTACTTTCCTTCCCATCGTTTGACACTTGAGATATGACAGCACCAAGCCCATACTCGCAAGCATCTACAGTAACTATGGTGTTCTTGTTTTCTGAAAAAGGCTGTAAAGCCGGAACACTAACAGTTTCTTGTTTGATTTGATCAAACATATCATTACACTCATTAGACCACAAGAACACAGGATTTTTCAATATAGCTCTAAAACATTCAGTATTTTTGGCAAAGTTCTTTAAGAATTTGGCATAGAATTCACATAACCCAAGAAATGACAACAGCTGGTCTCTGGTTTTGGGAGGGGGTGCTCCCAGTATGCTTTTAACTAAACTTGGCTTGGGTTTGATGCCGTCCTTTGAGAAAATATGACCAAGATATTCAATCTCATCAACCTTAAAAATACATTTGTCTTTTCTCAATGTAACATCTCTACTTTCCAATGTGTACAACACTTGCTCTAAGACTTTGTCATGCTTTGACTCATTATTGGCAAAATCAAGAATGTCATCTTGGAAAATTGCTACATTAGGATTGTCTGGAAACATGTTAGACATTAGTTTCTGGAAAGCTGCAGCCGCTGAGGCTAAGCCAAAAGGTAGTCTACAAAATTGATAAGTACCATCAGGAGTAATGAATGCAGTTAGGTGTCTTGAATCTACATCAAAATCTACCTGATGATACGCTGATTTTAAGTCTAATTTGGTGTACCACTGGGAAGAGCCAATCTTTGCAATCAAATCATCAATTCTCAGGAGAGGAAAACTGTCCACCCAAATCACCTCATTTAAACTTCTCAAGTCCACACACATCCTCAAATCACCTGACGTTTTCTTGGCTAGAACTATGGGTGATAACCATAATGTTGCCTCAACCTTTTCAATCACACCCTGTTCGCACATTTCTCTTAGCATCTTGGACAATTCAGATCTCACACTTAGAGGTACATTCCTTAGCTTATGCTTGACTGGGACAGCGTTATGTTTGAGTTTTATTGTGTGAGAGTAATTAGTAATCCTACCCAGCCGTTCCTGAAATAATTTGGTAAATTTCTGTTGCTATACTTCCTCTGAATTGGAAACAAAGTTAACTGGACTTAAACTCTCTTCATCTATGACTACAGGTTTGTCTCGACCCGGCTTGATAGCTAGATTGAATTCAGCCTGATGAAGCAACCCTAGAACATTGATACCTTTTTTTGCCACATAGATTTTACCACGCAGTGTTCTATCAAAAATAGTTATCGAGGCCCAAAAGTAACCCATCAGATCAATTTTGCTACCCTCAAACGCAACAGTAGAAACATCTGGAGGGTAAAGTATTTTGGAGATCCAGTTTTCCATGTATTTTTCCTGAGCCACTATGGTTATGCGAGCCCCTGTGTCTACTAATAATCTAATTATTTTTCCATCAATTTTTACATCCACGTCAGGATCAACAACAACTCTGTTAAAATTGGAAGAATCTTTAACCACTAACACATATTTGTTCATTTGTTCTTCCATAACATTCTCAGTATCGCCACTAATCACACAACGAACATTGTTCTTTTTTGCACTTCTGCACACTCTTGCAAAGTGTCCCAATTTGTTACAGTTTCTGCATTGTTGTTGTATAGCGGGACAGTTCTTAAACGGAAATACGTGCGCCGAAGAACCACATATGTAGCATATTAGGTTCTGATTGGTCTTGCTTCCAGAGAATAAATTATCCTGTTTTTTCTCAAAACGCTTATTGTTGCTATCATTTTGCATATTTACAACTGCCTCAGAGATGGTTGTGTTGGCCATGGCATCTTCCATGGAACATTCAATGCTTTTGGCAATGTCGATAGCTTTATCTAACAAAGGATCCTTGCATGTCAGTAACTTCTCTTGAATTCTTTTCGAAGAACAACTCGCAACAAGTTGATCACGGATGAGTTGAGAAGTGAAATTCTCAAATTCGCATTTAGCTGCTAGCTCTTTTAATGCAGTAATAAAAGTATCAATACTCTCACTGGCGCCTTGTGACCTTGTGAAGAATTTATAACGATGGACGACAATGTTCTTTGTTTTAATGAAATACTTATCCAATTGAGCAATGGCCATTTCAAATTCATCTAATTCCTCATCTTCAGCGAGTTCATAGGCTGTGAGATGATCAAATATGTTCTGGCCCTCAATTCCCAAATGATAATACAATAAGCTTTTTTTTCTTTACGGTCTGAACTTATGACCATCAATGGCACCCAGATATGCTTTAAACGACTGTAACCAAAGTTTCCATTCAAGAGGCGGATCCCCTGGATCTTGCAGAAAGGGCGCTGGAGGTATAACATTCTGCATGTTTCAATACGTATAAATCATACAGTGTATGTTGTAAATCTATTTAATAATGTTCAAATACTTTCACTGTTGTACAAAGTACTGAACTTGTACAACGTTGTTGCACTTAATGTTAATGCCCCCAATAGAAAATTATCGAACTGAGCACCAAAAGAGCAGTTGAAATCACAAGTACTCAATTGTCAATGACCCCAAACGAAGATGGCCGAACTAAGTACCGAAACATCAAGTCCATTTTCTCTTTTTTTCTTCTTTTTTTTATAGTAGTCCGTCCTCTATTTCTATCCTTTGAGCTGAGAGTGATAGATTGAAGATCCTTCTGGAGAGCAGGACAGTAAAAGTCTCTTCAATAAACGGTAAGGAAAACAGTTCAATGGACAGCTGAAAATATATACGCGTGCAAACTGCCGCGTGAATGTAATGAAGCGCGCTGAGAGAGTGTACTGATGCGTGCCGAGCCGCGTGCCAGAAGCTGCGCTCGAGTCCTCACACGCGCTGTGCCGGAGTCATGGCAACAGTGGTGAATGCCGTACTTCGTTGAAGCTTATTTAAAAAAAATAAAAAATATGTGTGACAGCTTTGCCAGTTCTACGCGCCGGCAAAGAAAAGTAAACATATAAACACACGCTGCTCAAAAAAATAAAACCCGCAGTGAGCGCTCCTAATAAATAAGTAACGAGCGCTCGCACCAATAGGTCACGCTGTACGCGCAGTGCTCATAAAATCAATGACCTCTGTGCCCCTGCAATCTGCGATCCGCGATCTGCGCTCCATTAAACTTACGAGAGTCTGCAAATGTCAGGATCCAACTTGTCAAACCAGCAGCAGGTTTGCATAGCCAAGAAGAGCTTCGCTGAAGCTGAGGTTAAACACCTTCACTGAACTAAACCTTCGTGCCTTGGTTTAGTTCATTGCGAGTTTCACCCTCGTCGCCACTGAAGTGAAGCACAATGAAGCTTCTATGGGTACTTTTCTTCATTTATTAGCATACGAGGAACAGAAGAAAATGTCTCCTAACACCAGGGGCACAGAGGAAAGCAACCGTCTTCCTGGGAACATAGAACACCATGACCTCATGTCAGTGATGTCACGTTGTTCCATGTCCCCACGAGGAAATACAATACAATGCAATCACCACAATTGGGTTTGTAATTGTTTTCTTTTTTCTTATACATGGTCATTACCTTCCTGATCGCTCTACAGTTGAACTGATAGATGAAGTTTTAAAACCTAATTTTTCTTCACATAACATATGCAGAGAATTTTCCCTAATGAACATTACAGCAGCGCCTATTCCCGATGGGATTGTATGGGATAAAGTCCTATTCAACATATATGGTCCTACAGAGATCATTCAAATTCCTTATGTGTTTCCTAAACTTCTCATGATTGACGCCTTAAGTTGAAGCTTTAGGTTAGGGTTTGTATGCCGTATTTTCGCGCTAGCTTTGAACCACCTTTGACCGGCAAGGGGAGGGTGTTGTATAGCTATTTTAGCCACGCTCTAAACATGTTGTTTTAGCTAACTAGACCTGCAGCTGTTCACTTTAACCCAATTATATTTTATTCTGCATAGCTTTATTTTTCTAGCAATAGCTACATTTGCAGTGCTGTTTTATTTTCTCTCTCTCATTGTTCTTTCGCCTAGGAAAGCATCACGTTCTTAGAAGGACATGTAGTTCAGTTTGTGCTATCTCCAAGGCTACAGTCAGATAGGGTTGCCGACAAACATGGTATGCTGTGTCTCCAACATTCACAGAAAAACACACACTCATACATGGGAACAATTTCTTAGAATGTTAGCTGTTTTATTAAAAAAACACCCCTTTGTCACAGGCATGTTAGAGTGAGATTCCGGCCAGATGACCACAACTGTATGCTGATTGCTGCAAGCTTCTCTACAGGTACCTGCTTAGACGACTGAGCCCTGATCCAGATGGGGACGGTGTCCTTTTAGACTTCAGGCCTCTTCTCCAGGTATGAAGGATAATGTTCTCCCATGGGGGAAACCCGAAAGGCTGATTAGGCTTAGTATGCTGTGCTCATACTCAGCATAGGTGAAGGGTTATTGATCCACTCCCCTATTTAGACAGCATGGTAGGACTGTTTCTGTGTTTTACACTTTTAGTTACATGCCTGCTCCTGTTGTCTTTTATAATTCTTGTTATTGCTATGCACCTGCTTTTATCAAAGATGCAGAGATTTTAATAAATGCTTACTGAAATATATTCTGCCTCCGTTGTCCTTGCCTGAGTAAAATCTTGGCACTGGAGAGAAAGGAATGAGATCTGATGTACCACGATTCCCTGGGGAGTCTATCTTGCCATAAGCCCGGTTTCCACAGTCATCTCGGTCAGAGATGGAGCGGTGCTAGCTAGCCGGAAACCCCGGATTAGGCTGACAGGTGTTAACTGGTGTGGAATTGTGCTTAGTACCCACAACCCTGGTGATCCTACTGCCCAAATCCAGTAGCCTCATTACCTTAACGAGAACCTACACGACAATCCAATGTGAGTTGTAAGCAACAAGTATAAAAAGGAAGTTGTGAGTTACTCCCGAAATGTTAACAGGCTCTATCACATCTAGCCCCAACTTTTCCGAGGTTTTGGATAGAACTTCAGTGGTCGAAAATGGAGTTTAATACTTTGGTTTTGTCACTTTTATTGCATGCATAGCAATCTCTCACTTTTTATCTACTATTTTGTCCATGTTGGGAAACCAGTATTTTGCTCTGATCTTATTTTTAGTCAGGTTCCTTCCTAAAATGTCCTAAGTGGTCAATAGCTACAATGTGTTCTCTTAAATTGTTTGGAGGTATTATTCTGTCCACTTTTAAGCTATATTTCCCTTGAAAAGACAAGTCATTAATACATTCCAATAAGGTTGTAGGTGGTCAGACAGAGATTTGCATTTTTCTGACCACCCATGCAACATTCTTTCTTTAACAGATAACCATTTCAAATCCTTTCTGGTATTGCCTTCCCATTCTTTTTGTCAATACTTCTGAGACTTTGATAGACAAAACCGTTTCATCAGAAGAAAATGTGTCAGATGAGTGATCAATGATGGGTCATCTGGATAAGCAATCAGCTGCTAGGTTCTTTGGTCCTGGTACATATTCTGTTTCAAAATTATAGCCTTGTAAGCCTAGAATCCTTTTAGATATACGTGGGATGTTTTTTCCATGCTCTTGGTGGACAATATATAATGGTTTATGGCTAGTCCTTAGCAGAAATGACAACCCCCACAAATAAAATTTGAAATGGTTTATACCCCAGAAACAAGCTACTGCTCCATTTTCTACAGTGAGATAATTAAGTTCAGATCCTTTTAATTGTCTAGAAGCAAAAGCAATTATGCTTTCTGTCCCATCTGCCATTTGGGATAGAGTAGCCCAGAGACCCTTATTGCTGACATCAGTGGTTACAATGGTTTTGTGGTTCACATTACATTTTCTAATGTTAAGTGCATTTATAATTGCCACCTTAACTTTTATAAAAGCTTAAGTGTGTGCCTCGTTTCGTTCACTCGTCTTTTTTAGTAGTATATGTAAAGGGTGTATCATATCTGAAACATTTCTGAGGAATTTAGCAATATATTCAGGTAGTCATAAAAAGGATTTTAATTTTAATTCTTCTTTGTTAAATGGAAAAGGAGCAGTTCTTACCGAATCTACAAGATTGATAGTAGGCCTGATACCTTCACTTGAGATGATGTGACCTAAGTAGTCAACAGATGTCACACCAATCTTACGTTTCTTTCTTTTCTTGGTTAAGCCAGCCAATTCAAGATTACAGTAAACCTGGCTTAATTTTTTATTGTGTTTTTGTTTTTTTGTTTTTGGATAATCCGTATATTACAATATGGTCCTGAAAACACAAAATACCTTGGCAATCTTTTAAAATGTGTTGCATTACCCTTTGAAAAATGGTTGTAGCTGATGCTAACCCAAAGGGCATTCTACAGTAATGAAACATCCCAAAGGGAGTAGTAAAGGATGTAAGTGGTTTGTAATCATTGTGTAGCGCCACTTGATGGTAAGAGGCAGATAGATCAAGTAGTCTAAAATAGTTTGCATTGTCTATAAGACTTAACATTTCATTTATCCTGGGAGGGGGATGTTTGTCCAACCAGATGTTTGAATTAAGGTCTCACAGATCTACACATAGCCGAATATCTTTAGAATTGTTCTTGATGGCAATAACTATCAGAGCTAGCCAGTTTGAACTTTCTATCTTTTCGATCTCTCCTTCAGATTCCAATCTGTCAAGTTCATTTTTCAGGACAACTTTCATTAGTAGTGGGATAGGTCTTGTTTCTAAACCCCTGGGATTGCGTTGTTTTTAAGATTTAACTTTGTGAACATTTTTGTTTTAAAGATCTAGATTATCAATAAAAATATGGAAAACTTATCAACCATGACTACTTGCTCCCCGTTGTTAGTGTCAAGCTTTATACCTAAATCCTTCCGATGTTTCTATCCTAACAGATTCAAACTATTTTGGTTATGTACACATTTCCAACTGTGCTCCTGTCCTTGAATGATATGCACATTTGAATAATTCCTTCCAATGAAATGGAATCTTTGTTGTAACTCCAAGATTTAGGCGGTCATTCTGACCGCAGCGGTTGCCGCCCGCCAAGCGGTTCCCGCCGAAAGACCACGGCGGCCATTCCGGCTTTCCCGCTGGGCCGGCGGGCGACCGCCAGAAGACCGCCAGCCGGCCCAGCAGGAAAGCCCCTTCAACAATGAAGCTGGCTCGGAATGGAGCCGGCGGAGTTGCAGGGGTGTGACGGGTGCAGTGGCACCCGTCGCGATTTTCACTGTCTGCACAGCAGACAGTGAAAATCTTTGTGGGGCCCTGTTAGGGGGCCCCTGCACTGCCCATGCCAGTGGCATGGGCAGTGCAGGGGCCCCCAGGGGCCCCACGGCACCCGTTCCCGCCATCCTGGTTCTGGCGGTGGACACCGCCAGAAACAGGCTGGCGGGAAGGCGGTCGGAATCCCCATGGCGGTGCTGCAAGCAGCGCCGCCATGGCGGATTCCCTGGGCCAGCGGGAAACCGGCGGGAAACCGCCGGCTCCCCTTTTCTGACCGCGGCTTTACCGCCGCAGTCAGAATTGCCCAGGAAGCACCGCCAGCCTGTTGGCGGTGCTTCCGCCGCCCTCCGCCATGGCGGTCATGGACCGCCAGGGTCAGAATGACCCCCTTAATGTCAGCTGGTTCTAAAGTGTTTTTTGTTTCCTCTTAATTTGTCTTTAAAGAATCTGTTATTTAGAAGAGTGTATAGGGAGCACGAGTCAGCAAAGATATTAAAAATTACTCCATCCACAGTATTATCACAAATAGCATGTTACATTTTTTTTCAATGAAGTTTACCTGTAAAACTATTCTGTTGTCATTTACACAATCATTGTTCAATGTTTTCAACAAATCAATTTCCTTAGCGTCTTTACATAATTTTGCAAAGTGTCCCCTCTTGATAAATTTTTCTAATTATTGCAGTCCTTGCTGGGCACTTGGAATTGTTTGATAAATGGTTAGTACTGCCACACGATTGAACACAGGACGCGCCGGCGATTTTACGCCGATATTCTTTCTTGCTTACCGCTTTCTCAGATTTCTATCTATAATTGAGACAATTGATGTCATAAGCTTGCTATTATGTTCTGAATTGGCCTTGAGAAAGCCCCAGCCTACCTGCATATGGGGCGAAACACGTGTTGGCTGCTCTTCCATTGAATATTGCCCTTTACCTTCTCTCCATTCCTGACAAAAGTTGTTTGGATTACTCAGTTGCTGATTCTTGGAACTCTATTTCAGCTTCAAGATTACCATTAATTCAACTGGATTATAAATTTATGGAATTATTGTCTTTTTTGCAATAAACAACTACTGAAGCATTGTGTTCATTATTGAAAAAACATTTTTGGAGTGGGAGCTCACCTACAATTAATCTAGTACTTTAATTACTTGGGAGGTTTAGGGTCCAGGCCTCCGGTTTGGAGCTCTCACAACCATCTTCATTAATTCGGCATTTTAAGGACGTCAACTGGCTGGACTCTCTCTTCTCATTCCTAGTACTGCCACATCTGTAGCATTTCAATTTGTCTTATTTGTCAATCTTTTTGTTAGGTTTCTATGACTTAATATTTTTGACTTTGTATATTTTTGTGTTTCAATTATCATACTGTTCACATCAACAGATTCATTAAGCAACTCCCCCTTCATTTGAACCTTCACTTCTTTTATACATATAGCTGTATGCTTTATCCCCCACCAATATCAATGGTTTCTTGTAGGTTTGGATTTAAAGCCAATAGTTTCTCTTGTCAACCTCAGGGCAGTGCGCGCTCTACGGGCGACAAGAATGCAAAAACCCAACAGTTTCAAGCTAACATAATTTATGCATTGTGATGATATGACGTTGTTTAACCTTTTGCATTGCAGAGTTTAATCTTAAAGACTTATGTTCAGCATGCATATAAATACTGTTCACATGCTATGTACTGCTGCAGGTTTCCAGACTGTGTCAGGGTGTGGTCCCCTTCCAGGGCCTCCTAGAAGCTTTTCCTGCAGCATGCCTGGGTGTGGTTTGTGGGCTGGGCCAAGACTCTATATAAGGGAGCCAGCCCAGCTCCACGTTCTCACTATTCAGAGGTCCCGGTGCAGAGCAGCAGCAACTTCCTGAGCTCCTGTTCCGGTGGCCTACTTTGATCTTCCAGGCCTCTGCCCTTCATTTACATTGGTGATCCTTAATCAGGGCGGTAAGACGGGGGTTGGGCTGGGCCCCCGACCCCATTATCGAGGACGCTTGAGTTCTTGGGCCTAATTCTTGCATGATAAACCATTTAACTCTTGCACGTGTGAATATGCGCTTAGGCGTTTCGTGGCATTTGCATGCTGATATTCGAATCGGCGAGACACGCGATTCATGTTCTTGTGATTTAACCATTGATATTCATTGTGCACTACCATTCCTTGACACTTACATGGTGGCATTCGAATCGGCGAGACGCGCGATTCATGTTCTTGTGATTTAACCCTTGATATTCATTGTGCACTACCATTCCTTGACACTTACATGGTGGCATTCGAATCGGCAAGACGCGCAATTCATGTTCTTGTGATTAAACCCTTGATATTCATTGTGCGCTACCAATCCTAGGCAGTTACATGGTGGTATTCGAATCGGCAAGACGCGTGATTCTTTCCTCGTGCTTAATTCATGTTATTCATTGTACGCTACCATTCCTTGGCAGTTACATGGTGGCATTCGAATCGGCAAGACACGCAATTCTTTCCTCGTGCTTAATTCATGTTATTCATTGTACGCTACCATTCCTTGGCAGTTTCATGGTGGCATTCGAATCGGCTAGACACGTGATTCTTTCCTCATGCTTAAATTCATGCTGTTCATTGTGCGCTACCATTCCTTGGCAGTTACATGGTGGCATTCGAATCCGCAAGACGTACAATTCTTTCATCGTGCTTAATTGATGTTATTCATTGTGCGCTTCGATTCTAAGGCATTTACTTGGAAGTTTTCGAGTTGATAAGTCGCGTGATTTATTCCTCGAATCTACGTGGTGTTATTCATGGTGCACAATCCTTCTATGGTGTTTACTATCTATGTGAAAATCTGCAAAGTGCGCAAATTCATGTTCCGACAATTTGAGAGAACAAAAAGGCCATAGTTCTAGATGTAATGTGGTGTGTTCCTAATATGTTTTCTAAAAAAATGATTCATATGATGGTTTAGAAATTATTCAGATTGTTTCCTGATTCTCATGCAAAGGAAAGTACTTGAATTTGAAAGTTTCATTTAACCATTTATTGATTCCCTCACAGGTATCCAGTCATTTTGAAGCTTAGTCATTTTAAGTCTATGTTTAGGTTGTTCATGTTTTCAGAATGACGATGCTTAGAGTCATTATCTAGTACTGATTTCTTGTGATGTAATTTTGATATTATGGGGGTGATTCTAATCCTGGCGGGCGGCGGAGGCCGCCCGCCAGAATTCCGCCCCCATAATACCGCTCCGCGGTCAGAAGACCGCGGAGGGTATTATGAGTTTTTCCCTGGGCTGGCGGGCGGTCTCCAAAAGACCGCCCGCCAGCCCAGGGAAAAACTCCCTTCCCACGAGGATGCCGGCTCGTAATCGAGCCGGCGGAGTGGGAAGGTGCGACGGGTGCAGTAGCACCCGTCGCGTATTTCAGTGTCTGCAAGGCAGACACTGAAATACCTTGCGGGGCCCTCTTACGGGGGCCCCTGCCGTGCCCATGCCATTGGCATGGGCACGGCAGGGGCCCCCAGGGGCCCCGCGACCCCCCCTACCGCCATCCTGTTCATGGCGGCTTTCCCGCCATGAACAGGATGGCGGTAGGGGGGGTCAGAATCCCCCATGGCGGCGCAGCAAGCTGCGCCGCCATGGGGGATTCTGAGGGCAGCGGTAAACCGGCGGGAGACCGCCGGTTTACCCTTTCTGACCGCGGCCAAAGCGCCACGGTCAGAATGCCCTGCGGGGCACCGCCGGCCTGTCGGCGGTGCTCCCGCCGACCCTCGCCCCGGGTGTCAAAGACCGCCGGGGTTAGAATCAGGGCCTATGTGTTTTAACTTTTGTTTCCTACAGGTCTCCTTCCCAGCTGTTCCCTTCCTAATCCCCTTTTCCCCACTTGGACTCTCTTAGACTCTGTGATTAATCTAATCAGAGTATTGGAACTGTCTTGTGGTGGAAGTGTTGGGAACGTGCACAGACCCCGAGGATCTGGTGACTCTGACATCTCTTGAACTTAAGGTTTGCTAATGCACCTTACAAGTTGATCTTGAATAAGAGATTCAGTAAGTTGACCAAAGTCACAAATGGTGGATAATCCTCTAAGTACTGCAATATAATAGGTAACCTTCAATTTTTTTTCTTGTATCCTGCTAAAAAAGCTATGTATTTCCAAGACTACATTATTTTTTTCCTTAAAATAACCTTCTGATCTTTTCAATGTGAGCTGATACACATCCTGTTGTATTTCTCCACCTTCTGCCTCCCGACCTAATGTGTATTCAGGAAGGTCGTCATAGATGTTTCTGGCATTTATACGTATATTGTGCAATAACACATGCCGTTTCCCTATTGGACTAAATTTCCCCCTCAATTGCAATTAAGTAAGTTTCAAAAATCTTGATCAATCTTTCCCGAGGCAGATCTGGTTCACTAACCTTATTTAGAAAAGGTGGTGTCTGATCATACTAGCGGCACCCATGGTGAAATGATATGTTACTTATAATAATAGATGACATATGCTATACAATATAGGGAAGTTAAACAATTATGCAATGCTTAATGTACTTGTAATTAGCTAAGACACTATTGTTTAACAACAATTATGCGATGCCTACTGCACTTGTAATCAATTTAGAAGTATAGTCTCTAGATTCCATTAGGATTCCTCAAGCCATAAGATTTATATCTTTCCACAAGGTATTGACCTATAACAAGTAAAATCCAATAGTTTTTAACGTTTTCATAAGGTTTTGACATTAACACATAAAATTCAATAATTTACAAGTTTAAAATTCAATAATTTACAAGTTTCCACAAGGTATATTTTGACTCACCTCTTCAAATGACGACAAGGGTGGGATGCTGTGCAGGGGACAGTGAAGTGTCTTCCTCCTTGCAGATTTATTTTTCACCAGTTCCCAGTTTAAGTTGAAGAGTGTCACTGAGCACACTTCCTGCTTTTCAACTGACACTTCTACCATTCTGGAGTGGGAAGTGAGTACCTGTACTGCTTACACTGGGGAACTAGGAGCTGATTAGTGGTGCCGCAATTATCTATTGCGTGTGCTATATACAAGCTTAAAGAAGCTTCCCGTATTGATGTGCCCCGTGTTTTTCATCATCCAGAGTACACAAGATAGACTTTGGCAGTGTTTAGGAGTCCTTCCATAGGTGCTGTCAACATTATGACACCAGCACTACTTGCCTCACCAGTGCCCTGAGGGTAGACTCAATGCAGCAACTCGGTAACAGGGACACTTGTTTGGGCTCCAATTTCACTGATACTTTTACCTACTTCTTGCAATACAGCAGTACTGAAGATTCCTAATCCTAAAGTCACCCTCCTATGCTGATTTCAGCATCTGTGGTGGTTCCTGAAATGTGAAGCTACTGGAACACAAGGAGAGAATAATAAGGAAGCTGCTCCAGAGGCTGAAGCTGCATCTCCTCTGATCATCGTCCTGACATGAGGCGAATGGCATAGACACTGCTGTTGCTTCTCACTTACAGTCCTGACTCCAGTTGCTCCTTAAGGCATAAGCTGTGCCTCCTCCTCTCAGCATCCTTCCTACACAAAGCAAATTGGAGCACTTCACTATCACTTCCTACCTCCAATCCAATCCTCATCACTATGTGAAGAGATGAGTCCATATATTAGGTAAGATGCTTTATCTAGTACAACACAGATCAGAGTGCCTCACCAGAGGGTCTCCAGTCTCACCATGCAGGGCAGCCTGACAGATCTTTCAATATTCTAAACAGACTATGGCCCTCATTACAACCCTGGCGGTCAGTGATAATGTAGCAGTAATACCGCTAACAGGCTGGCGGTAACTACCGCCAAATTAGGACCATGGCGGTGAGAACTCAGATAGACAGCCACTTTACCACACCGACCGCCAGGGCGGAAACAACAGGCACCACAGCGGTAGCTGGCTACAGTCAGGCGGAAGTCAATGTTCCGCCCACCATATTAAGACACACGAATCCGACACCTTTTCCGGGGCGGTACCAGTGACATCAAAAGCCTGGCGGAAACAGACCTCAGAAGAGAAAGGACTTACCTTTGAAGACACAGGGAAGAACCAAGCCACCATGGAGCCCGAACTTCAGATATTCCATATGATTTTCTACATCCTGCTCCACCACAAACACCAACGACGGCAAAGACAACCACGGTGAGTACAGCCTCCTAGCACACAGGGGAGGGAGGGAGGAAAAAGAGAGTGACACACACGCACCACACACCCCCAACACCATACACACAATCAGCTGCAGTAATAAAACATAGTTACCCCGTAACCCTTATGAATAATGCAAGGACAACAGGAATGTGACAAAGTGAGTGTAATAATAGAAATACAGTAGAAATACGAAAATTCAATCTAATGGTACATACATATGTACAGTTCAAGGGACACTGCCCAGTCCTCTTTGTGCGTGGGCCACAGGCCAAAGTCCAAGGCCCACTTGTCACTTGCAGCAACACAGAGAGAACACTGCAGGGGCATCATTGCAAAATAGGCAGGCACCTCAGGGGGACCGGGAACGGGGGCACCTCAGTCGGCAGATGGAACAAGACCACTGGTCTTGGAGGGGGCAACATGCCCTGTGCTTGGTCCTGAGGATTGCAGGGCCACAGTCTCTCGAGTGGGTGACTTGCCCACATGCTCTGGAGGGGGCAACATGCCCTGTGCTTGGTCCTGGGGAGTGCAAGACGACAGTCTCTCAAGTGGGTGACTTGCCCACTGGCTCTGGAGGGGGCATCGTGCCCTGTGCTCTTGATCCTGGGTAGGCTGGGGTTGGTGGGTGTCTTACCCACTGGTTCTGGAGGGGGCTTCGTGCCCTGTGCTCTTGATCCTGAAGAGGCTGGGGTTGGTGGGTGACTTGCCCATTGTTTCTGGAGGGGGCATCGTGCCCTGTGCTCTTGATCCTAGGGAGGCTGGGGTTGGTGGGTGTCTTACCCACTGGTTCTGGAGGGGGCATCATTCCCTGTGCTCTTGATCCTGGGGAGGCTGGGGTTGGTGGGTGTCTTACCCATCCCCTGCAGCCTCAGACGGCTGCAAAACCATAGTTGGTGGTGGGGGCTCCGTCTGAGTCCCTGCACCAGGACCCTTGTCCTTCATGCCTGCTGGCGCAGGCCCCTTGCCCTTGCTGGCAGCAGCTGGGGATGGCTCCTTGCCCTTCCTGGCAGCAGCTGGGGCAGACTCCTGGCCCTTCCTGGCAGCACTAGGGGCAGGCTCCTTGCCCTTCCTGGCAGCACTAGGGGCATGCTCCTTGCCCTTCCTGGAAGCAGCTCGGGATGGCTCCTTAACCTTCCTGGCAGGAGTTGGGGCAGGCTCCTTGCCCTTCCCGGCAGCACTAGGGACAGGCACCCTTTCCTTGAGGCTGCCTGGTGTCCTGGATCCTTTCCCACCACAAGTGGGTGTGGAGACTACTGGTCCAGTGGACTGGGTGTCTGAGGTGCTTGCCTGGGTTTTTGCCACCCTGGCCAGACGTGAAGGACGGGGGGAGGGGTAGGGAAGAGGTCAATGGTGGAGAGGAAAAACTTCTTAGCGACATTGGGCTGGGAAGAGGGAGAAGGTTTGGGAGTAGAGGAAGAGGGAGTGGTTGTAGGAGGTGTCTGTCTGCTGTGTTTCAGTGCAGGTGCATGGTTTGGATGCTGTTGTGAGGTGGATGGCTGTTGGGTGTCTGAGTGCTTGCGTTTGTGTACCTTGGGAGAGGGGTGGGTGGACAGACACAGTGGAAGAGGACACAGGGGATGTGTGCATGGATGTTGTGGAGGTGTCTGCCAGTGAGGTGTGTGTTCTGCTAGGTGTGGTGGTGATGCCGGTAGTGGATGAGGATGTAGTGCATGCAAGTGTGAGTGTAGACGCAACTGGGAGGGAGGGAGGTGGAGGAAGAGGAGGAGGGGGACACAGTGGAGGCAGTGGATGTTGGTATGTCTGCATCTGGATGGTGTTTGTGTGAGTGCCTGTGGGAAGATGTGTGGTGCTTGTGTTTGTCTGTGCCACTCTTGTGTGTTGTCCTGTGTGCATGCTCCTCTACTGTGTGCTGGGGATAGGTTGGGGTTGAGGGGAATGGGATTGGGAAGAGGACGTTGGAGGGGGAGGGTGGAAACAGGGACAATGGCTGCCATCAGAGAGGAGGCCATAGCCTGGATTGATCTCTGTTGAGCCGCCAAGCCAGTGTGAATGCCCTCCAGGAATGCATTTGTCTGTTGCATTTTGGCTGCCAGACCCTGGATGGCATTCACAATAGTTGACTGCCCTACAGAGATGGATCTCAGAAGGGCAATATCCTCCTCACTCAGGGTAGCAGGGCTCACTGGGGCAGGGCCTGAGGTGCCTGGGGCGAAGGAGATGCCCACCCTCCTGGGTTAGTGGGCACAGGCAACTCGCTGAGGGGCTGCTGGGAGGGCAGTGCTGGTACGGGGGTGGCGGCTGTTCCTGTAGCTGGGGTGGCCACAGAAGTGTCCACCACCACCAGGGAGCTTCCATCGGAGGAGGTATTTGTGTCCATACTGTCCCCTCCAGTCTCCGCTGTGGTGCTCCCCTCGACCTCCGTCCCACTGGTGCCCTCAACGTTGGTGGACTCTGCCTCCTGGGTCCTGTGGGATGCAGCTCTCCTCCGCCAGATGATGCTAATGCAAATAAGGACAGGGTGACAAAACAAAAAGTGGGGGAAGTGACAAAGGATACACTTGGTCAACGGCTGCACCAACACCACAGTTAGCGTACACACCACTGTTACACACAGGGAACAGTCCTACACACTATGCAATGCACTACCAGTAATAATGCTAGCCACCAGGGCATGGGGAGGGGCACATACCGCCAACTTTAGCACACCTGGGACCCACACAGCCCTGACTAGTTGTGGATGCCTACAAGCTAGGTAGCAGGATTATCACTTCAGAACCCAGCCCAACATGGGACCTACTCTGCAATGTCAGGCCTGGCCTAGGGGCACCCACTGGCACACATCCCCCACCCGGGTACCCCCCTACCATGCGTAAGTTGTAATGATGGGAACTGTACTCACACCCTTGTGGCTTCTGTGATGCCCTTTAGCGCCTATCCAGTTCCGGATAGGCCACTGCCAGTATGCAGGCTATCAGGAGGGTCAGGGTTCGACGGGCACCCCTTCTTCGTTGGGAGGCCATCCCCAGCTGGGCCTCCGCCGTCTTCCATGCCCAGCGTCTCAGGTCCTCCCACTGTTTCCTTGGCGATGGCATGCCATATACCCTTCTTTTCATGGGCGCTGACCTGCAGAGAAATACACACAGGAAATGGTATCAGTCAGATCGTCCTCCCTGTTACACTTATGGCCAACCATACTCCTTCACATCGCCATTTGCACACACAGGGCCCAGCACACAAGCTGCACGCCGCCCAGGGGACATCCACCAAACCCCCCTACACGATGCCTTCACACACATCTTCATGCATTCATGCCACATGCATAGTGCTCACAGTGTTCTCACCTGTTGGTTTGGAGGCCCATACAGCAGTCCGTACGGGGTAGGACCCCATCCACCAGTCACTCCAACTCCGCCGAGGTGAAGGCAGGGGCCCTTTCCCCAGTCACACGAGCCATGGTTCGTTCCAGACACAGGTCACAGCAGCACATGCAGTGTAGGTCCCCTCCTGTTGAAGGTCAGGTAGCAAGTGAGTGATCAGATAGTAAATGGTGGTCACATCTGCGGCGGTGCATACCGTCACCACCGGCGTACATCACCATTGGCCACTATACCCCATAGGGCCCAATAATAACCAATGAGGAGTTACATGGAGGTTCCAGACCGCCTCCCGCAACGGCGCACAACGTCACCCAAATTACCTCACTTCCACCTGTCCCTCCACACAGGACAGGCAGACTCCATTTCAGGGGTGGGGGGGCAGGCCCTGGATAATAGCTACATCACAGTTCAAAATTGGACATACAGGACAAATACCACATATACATTAAAAATTAACATCATGCATTTGTACTGCTGTGGCTACGATGTTCAGTTTGTGACCAGGTCCTCACTCTTTTGGCCCTTTGACTGCAACCACTGTGGATGAATAGGAGATGGAGACATACCCTTGTGTACCGACCCGTGGTGGACTTGGCAACAATGGAGGACAGGCACATTATCCTCACTTATAGACTTGACAGGGCCACAATCACGGAGCTGTGTGCCCAATTGAAGCCTGACCTAATATCTGTCACCCCACTGGGATCCTCCTTCTTATGCAAGTCCTCTCTGTGCTCCATTTCTTGGCAACTGGTTCTTTCCAAGTGACAGTGGGCTTGGCAGCAGGAATGTCACAGCCAATGTTCTCAATAGTGCTGACAAGAGTGTTGTCTGCTCTGATTAAACACATGTGCAGCTCCATAGTTCTCCCCAGGTGGAGGATTTGGCCACAGTGAAGGCTGACTTCTATGCAATGGGACACATCCCCAACATCATTGGGGCAATTGATGGAACAACAAAATGAACAGGTGTTCAGAAATTGAAAGATTTTTCACTCCATGAATGTCCAGATGGTGTGCTTGGCGGACCAGTACATCTCCCATGTCAATACAAAGTATCCTGGGTCGGTGCATGATGCCTTTATCCTGAGGAATAGCAGCATCCCAAATGTGATGGGCCAACTATAGAGCCACAGGGTGTGGCTAATAGGTGAGCTCTAGTTCCCACCCAGTAGATGTTGGTGTATGTGTATGGTGTGGGCCATATAGGATAGTGTGTGCCTAGATGTTGTCCCTCGATATTTGCAGGTGACTCTGGTTACCCAAACATATCATGGCTACTGACCCCTGTGAGGAATCCCAGGACAAGGGCAGAAGAAAGTGACAATGAGGCATATGGGCGAACAAGAAGGATTATTGAACGTACCTTTGGCCTCCTGAAGGCCAGGTTCCGGTGCCTCCATCTAACTGGGGGATCCCTCTGCTACTCACCCAAGAAGGTCTGCCAGATAATCGTGGCATGCTGCATGTTGCACAACCTTGCCTTGAGACGCCACGTGTCTTTACTGCAGGAGGAAGAGACTGGAGATGGCCGTGTGGCAGCAGTGGACTCTGTGGACAGTGAGAATGAGGAGGCAGAGGATGAGGACAACAGAACTACAGTGATTCGACAATACTTCTAATGACACACAGGTAAGACAGTGGTACTTCACATTTCATTGCCATTTTTTGGATTATCTTTGCCGCTGGCATGCTGTTATTTCCCACTTCTATGCCCACTCACTGTACCCTTTGGCAACTCATTTGTCAGATGCTGGTGCCCCACTATCGCTCCTGGTGTGATCACTGCAGCCAACTACAGGTCTTTCCTAGGTTAACATTACTGTACAGTTGAACTGTAATGTTTGAACATGGTTACAAATTAGGTAATGCATACTTAAAACATTTGACATACTCCATTCAAAGGGTGTTTATTGAAGTGTTAAGAAGGAGAGGGGTAAGTGCATTGGGATGGGGTGATGATGGAGGAAAGTCCAGGGTATTGTTCCAGTCTATTTGTAGCACTGGTGCATTGTCCAAGGGGACATAGGAAGGGGAGCAATGACACTTCAAGGTGGACAGGGTGACAGAGTGACAATTAGGAGAGTCTAATTTCCTGGCAGGGGTCTTGGTAATAGTCTCTGGCTTCTGCCTGGATCGCAGGGAACGTTTGTGGGGTAGTTCACCTTCTGCAGGGGAAGGGGTGCTGGTGGCCTGTTGGTCCTGTGACGGGATCTCTTGTCTACTAGCAGCAGCGGAGGAGGAAGGCAGTTCAGATGTCTGGCTAGTGGCAGGGGCCCGCTGTTGTAAGACTGTCTCCCTCATAATGTTGGCCATGTCTGCCAGCACCCTTGCTATGGAGACCAGGGTGGTGTTGATGGCCTGCAAGTCCTCCCTGATCCCCTGGTACTGTCCCTCCTGCAGCCACCTGTTCTACTGCATGTTGTCCAGGATCTGGCCCCGCGTATGCTGGGAATGTTGGTATGCTCTCAGGATCTCAGTGATTGCCTCCTGGAGAGTCAGTTCCCTGGGCATGTCCTCCCCCTGGCACACAGCAGTCCTCCCAGTTTCCCTGTTGTCGTGTGCCTCTGTCCCCTGAACCGTGTGCCCACTTCCACTGACCACAGGTCCCTGATTGTCTTGGGTATGAGGTGTGCCCTGGGGTCTCTGTAGTGGTGGACACACTGCTGATTGACGTGTCCTGGGGAAAGAGGTGTGGGTATGCTGGGTGGGTACAGTGGTGGTGTTTCCAGATGGGGGAGGCTCTGTGGTGGTGTGTGACTGTACCTGGGTAACCGACTGTCCAGAGGTCCCTGATGGGTCAGGTTGGTCATCCAGATCCAGGCGACCAGAGTTGCTGTCATCACTGTGGGCCTCTTCAGTTTGGGGACTGGATAGTGCTGGCACATCTTCGCCGCTGACATTGGCTGGGGTACATGTGGGGATGTAAATGCAGTGTTATTGTATCTGTGTGTGACATATTGTGCATCGGTGGGTTGCCCTCTTTGTTTGTATTTGCCCTGGCAGCTTTCACTTGTGTACGTTGGTGTATGGTGGGATGTATAGTGCTCTTTAGTGTGCATGCTTTGGTGATAGGTGTCAATGCAAGTCTGTGAGTGGTGTCCATGCATTGGTATGGCATGTAGGGCTTGGCAATGGGATAAGTGATATGTGATGGTGGGGAGTGTGGGAGGTGGTGGAGTGATGGGAGTAAGGGTGAGGGTGGGGGTATGTGATGGCATGCAGGTAGGGGGGTTTATAGTAATAGAAGTTGACTTACCAGAATCAAGTCCTCCTGCTACTCCGGCCAGGCCCTCAGGGTGCATGATTGCCAAGACCTGCTCCTCCCATGCTGTTAGTTGTGGGGGAGGAGGTGGGGGATCCACCGCCAGTCCTCTGTACAGCGAGTTGGTGTCTTGCTGCAGTGGAACATACCTTCCCCGTAGGTCGTTCCACCTCTTCCTAATGTCATCCCCAGTTCTTGGGTGCTGTCCCACGGCGTTGACCCTGTCCACGATCCTCCGCCATAGCTCCATCTTCCTACCAATGGATACCTGCTGCACCTGTGTTCCAAATAGCTGAGGCTCTACCCTAATGATTTCCTCCACCATGACCCTTACCTCCTCCTCTGAGAATCTGGGGTGTCTTTGTGGTCCCATGGGTGTTGTGTGAGTTGTGTGGGTGAGGTTGTGTAGGGAGATGTGTTGGGGTGTGTGATGTGGGGTGCGTGGGTGGTGTATAGGTGATGGTGGTGTGTGGCTCTGGTTTTGTCTGTAGTCGTGGTGTCTGTCCTGTGCCAATGGTTTGTAATGGTAAAGGGTTGTGGGTAATGGGGGTGTGTGTTTTATAGTGGTGTAGGTTTGTGGGTGTGGTGTGTGTATGAGTGTCAGGTGTGTGTTATTTAAATTGACTAATGTGGTGTTGTTTTGTACGTGTGTGTGTATTTTGAGCGCAATGGTATGTACCGCCAGTGGTTTACCGCCATTGAATGTCTGCCATGGTGATTCGTGGGTCATAATGTGGTGGGCATTGATCTGTTGGCGTAACAGTGTGGGTTTTGATACCGCCAGTTTATCACTGACCTTTGGTGTGGCGGGCTTGTGTCTGTGCAGTGACGGATTGGGGTGTGTGTGTCATAATATGGTGAACGGATATCCGCCGCCACCGCGGTATGTTGGCGGCAGTTAGCATGGCGGAAATTGGGATTTACCACCAATGTCATAATGAGGGCCTATATATGGAATGTTCCAAGAGTAAGCTCATGCGGGGGAGGAGGGGAGCAAAGGTGGTATGTAAGACACAAGAGACATACCACAGGTGGATGTCAGCAGGAAGAGGGCTAGCGAAGGGACCACAAGTGGAAACAGTGAAAGGAGATATGCCCTCAAGAGCATGTGGGACCAGACTTCAGGAGAAGAATGGGCAATCATCAAAATGCTTTCTCATCCAGGCATTTCTGAGCCTATAAAAGGAGGTTGTGGTGGTAAAAACGGAACTGCAACATGATCTAAAAAAAATCAAGAGAGTTTCTGAATTAGGCTAGAGGGTAAGCATATCAGAAGAAACATTGGATGAGCAAATAGAGTACTGTGAGTACCTCCAGGCATGAGCTAGAGGAACAACATACTATTCTACAAAGCCAGTGCGAAGGCCTTCAAAAATATTCACAAAGTAATAACATCCCACAGGGGATAGAAAAGGAGGGTATTAAAGCCTATTGTCTCGGGTCTCTGTCATGCTGTCCTCAAGATGACCTGGTGGAACCCACTGAAGATTGACAGGATCACAAAGTCTCTCAGAGAGTAATGAGCAAGGAATTCCTCTGATATCCTAGTGAAAGTGCACTTCTTTAGTTATAAGGAGCACATTTTGGACAAAGTGCAAAAGCTAATATACCCACTTTATGGATTTCTATTCCTAAAACTCTTAATTAAAAACAATAGAAACTCAAGTATAGATTTATTATTCTTAAGACCACATCTGCAAACCTGAAAAATATATCTGCAAAGAAAGACCGCAAGGTGAAAGACAATTCACATTATGAGTGATTCTGTTATTTCACCACTCCACTGATGTCAGGCCAACAGGCCTGTTGCAGTCAACATTCTCTCTGTTTCATCATTTGCATATATGACATCACCAATTTCCTGTTCTATGACCCCTTTTCTGACTTTAAAGCAGACTTTGTCAAGCTTTGTAATGTCATAACACATCCAGGAAATTTTTTGGCGTCATGCTTCCTTCAACCTCTAACATACAAGAGGAGGTTGTAATGTTGGAGAGCGAAGATGGTGTGAAAGGGGAGAAGAATGTTAAATTCTCAGTGGAGATTGTATTAAGACATAAAGGTGGTCATTCTGACCGCGGCGGTCGGCAATCGCCGCCCGCCAAGCGGTTCCCGCCGAAAGACCGCTCCGCGGTCAAAAGACCGCGGCAGCCATTCCGGCTTTCCCGCTGGGCCGGCGGGCGACCGCCAGAAGACCGCCGGCCGGCCCAGCAGGAAAGCCCCTTCAACAATGAAGCCGGCTCGGAATGGAGCCGGCGGAGTTGTAGGGGTGCGACGGGTGCAGTGGCACCCGTCGCGATTTTCACTGTCTGCACAGCAGACAGTGAAAATCTTTGTGGGGCCCTGTTAGCCAGTGGCATGGGCAGTGCAGGGGCCCCCAGGGGCCCCACGGCACCCGTTCCCGCCATCCTGGTTCTGGAGGAATCTCTGGGTTTTTGGGAAAGGCTAAGGATTTATTGGACACATCTGATGTTTAAACTTTTTCAGTCATGGCCATGAAATAGTTACCTCTCCCTGAGACATATTTCTCAAAAGTTAGAAACACTTCTCTGATTAGTGTCTTTTTAGAAGAGTATCAGATGTTAAAGTTTTGGAGATTTGCAACAGGATTTATTCATGAGATGGTGTCCATGTTGTTATCTGGAAGAAAACATAAACATTTCTGGTCATGTTTTTTGTCCTTTGTTTCAGGATTGTCGGACAATGTGTGTGGTTAAATGCATGAAGGTTTATGAGCAAAGAATATGAGAATTTAGACATGATGGTGAATCTCAACTTTTAATGTGTTATGTGAAACCACATAAAGCTGTATCTACAGCCACAATAGCTAGATGGGTTAGATCAGTAATGAGTGAGTCAGGTCAAAATCTGTCAAAATTTGGTACACATGCTGCTAGAGGTGCTATTGCCAGTAAAGTATTCCAGGCTGGACTCGCTGTTTCTGAGATCTCACAGGTGGCAGATTGGTCAAATGCCAGCACCTTTGCAGTTTGTTATGTGCCACCAGTGAAACATGTAAGTAGCATTGTTATGGAACGCTTTAAACATATATAATGATAGCCTCCGACCTTGTAATGAAATGATGATTCGCCGATTAACATCTTGATTTTATTAAGGTAATGGAGGCTATCATTACCCCACCCTCCACACCCTAAAATTATCTGTATGGGTCTGGTAAAAAACAAATATATATATATCAGACACAAAATAATATTAAATGCTATTAGAAAGGAGAATGAAGATGTGTGAAGATTAGTATTCTTGTAAACCTATTCATGAGAAAATATTATTCATAACTGGAATATTATTAATTCTTCTTGTTTTTTCTATTGGAAGCAGTTTGTGACTGGACCAGATCACGATGGATTCTTGGAATTTCTGGTTTATGCTCTTTTGGATGTTTCGTCTTGTTTTAAGTTCAAGGTATTTTTCTTCATTTCACAGCCTAAAAGAGAGCTGTTGCCATGGGCATATATACTGTGTTTTGGTTCTGGAATAAAATGTTTTAGTTTGTGATGTACTTGTGTTCTTTAAATGTCTGCATGTTGGGGCAGCAATAAAAGAGCTGCATGTTGGGGCAGCAATAAAAGGTTATTGCATAATGATAGCTTCTGTTGTCTTTAATGAAATCAAGATCCTCTCTCCATGATAATTGGAGAATCGTCATTCCTAACCAAGATGGGCATCTTCCCAGTTTTGTTGACACAGCTTCCCTGTCCAAGAGGGTGCCTAACTGTTTTCCTGTGATGTAATTACGTTTGCTACTGTTATAGAAGGGAACTTGAATCTGAGAAGGAAGCTGCACAACATGTATGATTCCCCTATTTTTTATTGCATTTATTGCCCACCTTAAATGGTTTTTGTCCCTGATTTTGCTCCTCTTTTCTGCAACTGTTTTTCCTTGCTGGATTCTTCAGCCTGGAACATTATGCCAGACCTTTTCTCTACTGAGTCTCAGGGTGGTTATAGTGTCCTGCTTCCAAATGACTGTAAAGCTCTTTATCTACAATCAAGAACTATCCTAAATGCCAAGGTTTTTTTCTGCCTTTATGACTATTTCCTTCTAACTGGGGCCCTCTTTAGAAAACACTTCATACTGTTCAAATGTGTATTAAGTGCAGGGTATCGCCGTGGATGCCAGGAGGAGTCACACTATCTTCAGGCAGTTAAGAAGAAAACAAGAATGATCATCAGAGCTTTCAGTCCTTGATAATTTATTGCCTTTATTTTCTACCATAGTATCTCTTTCATATGAAGGAACAAGAAACCATGTGTTTTTTAGGGCTTTTTGAAAGGGTGTTGGTGTGAACATGCAATATAAGAAAGAAAATACCCCATAAAATATGATACATGAATACTGCAAGTCGCTGGGTTTCTGCCTTCATGCTCTCATAGGCAACAGGGTGTTGGGTTCCAGATAATATTTTGAATGATGTTTCAGCAATGCTGGGAATGTTCATAATATTCTTGTTACTTATAACATGTCTCATTGCTGTTTTTATAATATTCTGTGTAGTTGTTTTAGATGTACTGAGAAACAGATTTTTCCTGTAGTAATAAATACTTTTAACATAAAAGTGTTCATTCTTCTTAGTACAGTGTGTGGTACTGTGAAAGATGAAATCAGATTTGTGGCTGTTTCCATGATGTCCCTGATCCCTTTCCAGGATTGTTAGTAACCCAAAGGGAATATTTCTATATCAATTACACATTGAATAGTGTCTTGCAGGGCTACAATGCCTTGTCTTTCACAGTCATCGCTGGTGCTTTAAACCAAGTTCAACCTGGTCACGCCGTGGGTGGAAAGGCCCCCCATTTTAGAGTTATGTCAAAGTGTCGTAACATACGCAACAGAGATCTTCTGCACTGGAGATAAATATGGCTCTAAGCCATATCGTCATTTTTTGCACGGGAAAGCCTACCTTGCATCTCATTGACGCAAGGTAGCTTCCCGCAAGCAAAAAATGCCTTTAACTCCAAAGCTTTGGCAATAGACGGGCCTAGAGCCGAAGTATAAGAATGGAGTTAGGTTTGCGCCAATTTTGCGCAAAACAAATGGCGCAAATTCAGCGTTAACAGAGTATAAATCTGGGCCTTATTTCTTAACAGTTGCACTTAATTATGACAATCCACCGCATGGTGACGCTGTCAATACACATTTAAAAAAATGAAAATACCAGCTCACCCATGCTATTCACCCAACATTGAGTGACACAGAATTGTCCAAAGTGTCACATGTGTTGGAGTGTGATCGTAGGTATTCCTGGCACTGGTATTTGGCAGCAATGGATGGGGCAGTGGGTGGTGCAAGCTGAGGTGGTTTCCTGTGAAACACCTTGGGCTCTGACACTTATTTTACAAATTAAGCACTGGGGAGAGGTGGACACCGATGGCAGAGGGGCAGTGATGAGAAAGGACACAGATAGGAGAAAGATGCAGTGATGCAAAAGAGCTTGGCAGTGACTAGCAAGAAGTTGAGAGTGACAGTGGAGTGGGGAAGTAACTGAGAGAGGTGGGCAGTAATGGGAGACAGGGACAGGGATGGGAGAGAGAAGCAGACACTGGGAAAGGTGTGGAGTGAATTGAGAGATGTGGGTAGTGACGGGAGGGCACAGTGATGGGTGAAGGGATCATTAGCAGGAAGAGATGGACTGTGATGGGAGCAGTGACTATCGACTTCAGAAAAGGGCAATTTTGGGAGAGCTTAGCAGTGACATGAGGGGTATATAAGAGGTATGTCACAACACCAGGTGGAGGGTGACAGGATGGTGTCATGAGGCATCAATTTACAGGAAAGAGACAGGGGCAACGAGAACAAAATAAAGAAAGTCAGAGGAGACAAGAGAACTAGCCAAGTCTTGCACATTTTGGGGGTCATTCTGACCCTGGCGGTCCATGACCGCCATGGCGGAGGGCGGCGGAAGCACCGCCAACAGGCTGGCGGTGCTTCCTGGGCGATTCTGACCGCGGCGGTAAAGCCGCGGTCAGAAAAGGGGAGCCGGCGGTTTCCCGACGGTTTCCCGCTGGCCCAGGGAACCTGATATGTTCCAAACAAGGAGATCCAGCTTTCCTTCTAATACCAAAGGATGTTCCTCTCCATCTGGGCGCACTAGTAAACCGTGATGTACCAGAATAAGAAGAATAAAAAGAGGCTCCTCTACTGCAAGTTCCATTACCCCTGTGAACCATACTTGTGATTTCCAAAAGGGGGTCACCAGAAGTAAATTGCAGCCTTCCTTCTGTACCTTCCATAATACTCTCCGAATCATTGCAAACGGCAGAAAAGCATAAGCCTTCTCTGCTAACCAATCCTCTAAAAATGCATCCATTGCCTATGCTCCTGGGTCTGGCCTCAAACTGAAATGCCTTGGAGCCTGACGAGTCAGTCTGCTGGCAAACAAATCTAGTTAGTTCTATTGAGCCCCAAAGTTCTTGGATCCTCCTGAAAATCACTTGGTTCAATTGCCAGTCGCTGAAATCTATGACATTACATGAATTCCAATCTGCTCTCAGATTCTGTTTGCCTGGAGCATGACCTGCTGACCAGATAATCTTGTGTTCCCAACAAAAATACCATAGGTCCTTTGCAAGATCTGCTAAATGCTTTGATTTTGAACCTCCCAGGGGATTGATATAAGAAACCGCAGAAACATTGTCCATGCAAATCAGCATTACACTGTTCACCAAATAAGTTTTGAAACTCCTCAAACCATTCAGACCTGCTGTCAGACCTAGGTAATTTATGTGGAACAAACTCTCCTGACTGGACCATCTTTCTCCTGTCTCTAAGGTGTTCACGCGGTTCCCCAGCCTAAAAAACTGGCATCTGTTTCTAAAATAAACTCTGGCACATTTCCAAAAAAAGCTTTGCCATTCCAACCTTCTAGGTTGTTCAACCACCACTCCAGATCTTTCCAAGCTCCAGAAACAAACTCACTGAATCCGCAAACAATAGGCCTTTTCTCAATCCAACTGCCTTTAACCCCTTCAGAGCCTTGTAATGCAGGGGACCTGGTAAAATTGCTTGGATAGATGAGGACAGGAGACTAATGGTTCTTGCTAAGCCCCTGAAAGTTACTGCCTCTTTTCCTAATATGTATCTTATTTCATTTCTTACTTTCTTTATCTTTTTGTGAGGTAAATGTAATTGGGACCAAAGAGTGTCCACCTGAAAACCCAGGAGCTCCAAAGACTGACTAAGTATTAAAACTGATTTCTCTACATTCACAATGAGCCCCAGGTTTAATAGACGTTCCCTTGTCATACGCAAATGATCTGAGAACTCTGTTTTCACCTGGCTCATCAACAGTATGTCATCCAAATATATTATCAGACAGATACCTCTGTCTTCAGAAGGGTTACTGCAGGTCTTAAAGCTTTGGTAAAGCACCATGCAGTGGAGGATAGCCCAGAGGAAAGACAACAAAACTGGTACAATACCCCCCTCCCTTTGAACCAGAGGTATTTCTGTGAATTTGATTCATAGGAATCGGGAAATAGCAACATTTAAATCTAGTTTTGCTAGCCATTTTTTTCCCTGCAGGATACCTCATAATAGATGGATTCCCTCCATTTTGAAGTGAATGTAAACCAAGCATTTCTTTAGTTTCCTCAAATTTATCAAGTTCTATTGTCTTTCTTTTCCACCAGAAAAATTGTGCTCACAAAACCATTGTCTGAGTTTAGCACTCTTATTATTGCACCCTTCTGCAACATTTTGGGTAACTTCCACATCCACCAAATCCATTCTCTCTTTGTCAAAGACAATCTCTTGGGGTTGAGACACTTGAACAGGGTTTCCCATATCTATCTTGAAACTAGAAATGGTTTTCAGAACCCAGGGGTCGTTTCTCAGCTCTCTCCATGTATGGGCAAAAAGTTTCAACCTTCCGCCAGCTTTTACTTGGGAAGAACCACTTAACTTCAAGTCCTGGACTTTGAGACCTAGCTCTTCCACCTCTTGGCCTCAATCTTCCTCTTGATCTTGATCTTCATCTTTGCGGGTAGAAACCTGACGAGGTTTGGAAACCTCTGCCACAACTTCTAACACTTCGGCCGGCAGACAGTCCCTTCTAGTCGGCCCTTGCAAAAATACATGTTCTGAAAACACGTCTCATGTTATATTGAGCTTTACTATAGGTCATGAAAGAGGACACATATTTGCCTAAGGACTTAAAATTGTGTCCAAAAAGAAGATCCCCAAGGTCATCTTCCTATTCTCTCTTGTCCAACTCAGCAAGTTTAGGGTTCATTCGCATAAGAATAGCTTTCTTTCTTTCAGAGATCAGACCTGCATTAGCGTTGCCCAACATACAGACCACTCTCTGACTCCAACCTCTTAGGAGACCTAGGTCTACATCAGTGTCATTGATACATGCCTCTGCAGCCATATCTAATTTGCATGCTGAAGGGCCTAAGAGGTCCAAGAGACGGTCCTGACACTGTTTCAGAGACTGTTGTAAGTCCTTTCTTGGGTTCTTACCTGATTTAAACAGAAATGTAATTTACACTGGGTCCAGATTTGGCATCTGTCATGCTCTGTCATCAATCATCGCTCAGGGGCATTCAGTCCGCATCATAATTCGATGTTGCTTCTCAAGAGATAACTTGACCCATTGTTTAGTAAATTTTGCAATTTGAATTAGTGGCCACCATTCTGAGCTCTGTGGATGTTTAATGGATTTTGGGCTGAACATCTCCTTCCCCAAAGGATCTTTAGTTTTCTTACAGGAGGAAGTGCCTTGTAAATCGTCATCTAGACTCCCAAAGGTGTCTAAGCCCTCATCTGGATCAAAAACGAATTAATCAAACCCCTTAATATCACTATTGACATCAAACATATTGTTCAGGCGAAATAAGCCCTGGTTCTCTATTGTGCCATTGAGAACACAACTTCCTCTTGTGCCGCCACGGACACAGGTGTCTTTTTTATCACCAAGGCTACCTCAGTCTCTTGTAGCCCTAAGGCTACTACTCATGGTGGACAGGGTTTCATCTCTTTTTGTCCCTGGCACGGTGTTCTTGGGTCTGTTCAGATGTCTTGTTTTTCTTAGGGCCTTTCCGTCCCTTTTTTGCTTTCCATGTCTGTCTTCATCAGAAACAGAGAAGTACTAATCCACTGAAGGTATGCTTCTCTTTCTCTTAGACATAGCAGCCTCAACCGCTTCTTTGATAGAGGTCCTTAGTCCATCTTCAAAGTAGTTCTTAAACATTTCTTCACTTACCTACAACTGAGTGGGACACTCTCTCCTCGGCCATGCTGTCTAAACTATGATGATATAGTCTACACTACAGAATAAAACTAGAAAATTAGAAGTTTAACATATAAAAGACAATAACTATAAACCTCAGGCCTTACCTAACATATAGAAAATACTTAATCCAAATAAAACTACAGTCCTATAAAAGATAATAACTATAAACGTAATTTTGTATCTAAAACATAGAAAATACTTAATTCAAATAAACCTACAGTACTAAAACTAATAATAATAATTCTCCTATATAGATAGATAGATAGATAGATAGATAGATAGATAGATAGATAGATAGATAGATAGATAGATAGATAGATTTTTTTTAAAGGTAAAGATTGACAGAAAAACCAAGTCAAAAAACAGCTGATCGTGTTGATAAAAACGGAACCAAGGTGATTAAACAATGTTTGTTTGCCTTGAATAGGTGTTGCATGGCAGCTTAGTGAAGGAACATTTGCCCAAATCAAAATAGCGGCTGAATTTCAGTCCGTTCTCTATGTAAGTACATGGCATTTGATTATAATATGATCACCGCCATGGACAGGTCTTTAGGCCTACAATTATAATATTATCACCACCTCAGCTGGGTTTTTAGTAACCGTGAGCGGTCGTTAATAAATTACAATCACCACTCCAAGTAAGAAGCAAGGGTATGACAAGCGTATGAAAGGCCCAACTGTTTTCTACCCCTCAGCCGAGTCTGCAGACACCAGCGAGGGAGATCGTCGAGGGAGATCAACCGAGAAGGGGGGTCTACAGCAGTGTGAGCAAGTTGGAAAGACGGCCCAACTGCTCTCCCGCTCTTGATCGAGTCTCCCAGCACCTCCGATGCTTGTGAGAGTTCGACTGGTGAAAGGCAGGCAGGGAGCCTAGGAATTAACATACACTTAATCACACCCTTCTCACAGTAAACTAGTGTTGTCCTTATGACAGGCACAAGTAGAGCGATTGAATGTCCCAACATACTGCCCTTGTTCCACCTGGAACCTCTGATTCTCATTGCCACCCTATTCTTTCCTCCAAAGGTTCAGCCTAACCAACTGGACTACGCACAGAGCAACCTGCTACTCGCTGAGCCCCTGACGGTTACTGCAACTGTGATCATGCCAGTGGTGGGCCGTTGTCTTCAGCGAAGCAGGCAGGGAGTCTTGCCTGCGCACCATTTTCACTGGCTTCCCTTTTGCTAATATGGAACCAGATGGTCTATGTGGAACCAAGGCTGGTCCCCAGGGGGTTCTATCTGCAGACATAACATTCATGTGTAGTCTGTACTGTGAAAATAAACATGCTATTATGCAGTATGTTACAGGTTTTAAAATACTTTTTTAAGCAGTGTAAAATGTTATTTTCAAAAGTGACAAAAGCTCATTTCTGCTTTCTTGTTATGAGCTTCAGAAGTGCAGTAAACACACGTGTTGTGTTAAATATCTCTTTATTAGCTGTGGACCGCAATTTATTTTAAGGAAAATGGCTCAGGAAAAAAACGGAAAATCTACTTATCCCTATCCTTCTTTAAAAGGCAATTGTAATTATTTTCATTGACTTGCTTTTTATGCTGTCTATGTAGTGGGCATTATAAAATCACAGCTCACTGGTTATATATGAAATTATGGTTTGGTAACTATACATACCAAGGTCATTTCCCAATAAGTGGTTCCAAGTGACATCAAACCTTCAGAGCAATCGAAAGTTGCCTGTGAGGACACTTGACCACCAACAAGGACAGTGTCTAGTTTGTGACATCTACCCATTTTTATATTCTATTTGGCCCAGTGTGGACATCAAATTACCAGGGAAGAGCTGTCCTGGGGCCACCCACACAATACCAGTACACATATACAAGGTACCCTTCCCACCACCCTCCTGGTATCTCCTCCTTACCCCATTCCTCACTCAGATACACTAACCCTAAATATAAAATAACTAGTCTCCTGCCAGCCTCTCCAGTCTTCTTCTGCAGCACTGCCCTGGGGATTTTGACTCCCCTTACCGCCAGCCTGTCCATGGCGGTGAACACCGCCATGGACAGGCTGGTGGCAAGGGGACTCGGGGTGCCCCTGGGACATTGACTGGAATATGAGGGGAATCAAGTTTTCATCAGGACACTGATTGGCTATTGGGGAAACAAGGGTACATCATTGCATTGGCTGACACAGAGCACCTCATGACGTTAGATTGAATGTGTGGTCAAAAAGGGCACAAAATAGCATTGACTGGCATAATGTTCTACCTGTAGCAAATCATAGGGCCTGATTTAGATCTCAGCGGAGTGGTTACTCTGTCGCAGTGGTGCTTGATATCCTGCCTGCCGAAATCTAAATACCATATAAAATAATGATATTTAGATTTTGGGAAATCCGTTACCGTTGCGATGGAGTAACTCCTCTGTCGAGCTCTAAATCAGACCCATAGTATTAACTTACACATGGTAGTTGGCACATCATGGTATAGACTGGCATATGGCAAGAGACAGGCACATTTTGGTATTGACTGGCAAATGGGTGAAATAGAAGCACATCACAATAGTGACTGATACGTGGGATAACATAGCATTGACGGATAAATGGGGAGATCCCTGGGGTGCATAAAGTATTGACTGGTGTATAATGCATAACTGGGTTACATAATGCCATTGACTGACATACAGGGCATAAAAGGGAAACACGACGTCATTGATTGACGTGGAGATAGCAAGATTACATCATGACATTGAATAATAAATTAGCAATATCTGGAGCACACCTTGGAATTAACTAACCTATGGCAACATGCAGTGCAAATCATTGCAACAAATGGCATTTGATTGGGGCTGGGAACATCACTGTGTTTTCTAGCATATAACAGTGGAAACATGAAGACATGGTGCCATTAACCAGCAGGGGTCAGGAGCGACCCAGATGCAGGATAGTAATAACTTCCAAATATCTGAGAACAAGACTGCAAAAGTTTCCCACCGGATGGGATACCTGAGAACAAGGTGGCAACGACAGAAGCTGATATATTTTCTAAAATTATAGAAACTTATTTGTTTACGAAATTGATTAATATACCGAAGATGTCAACAGACAAGCTTATTCCAAATTAGTGTATTTAAAGAAAATTACAGTTTTCTGTTTGGAAACACAAAATTTTGGTTTGTTTCTAAAAATGGCAGGTTGGTATTTTGGGTCAAAACAAGTGCCCTTGCATAATATTTCAATGTGATATTTGTGTAATCATTTGTTCTGATTTTGGAACGTATATTGCTGAATGTAAAGAAATGGCTCCCTGTTGCAGTTACCCCCCACTTTTTGCCTGATACTGATGCTGACTTGACTGAGAAGAGTGCTGGGACCCTGCTAACCAGGCCCCAGCACCAGTGTTCCTTCACCTAAAATGTACCATTGTATCCACAATTGGCACACCCTGGCATTCAGATAAGTCCCTTGTAACTGGTACTTCTAGTACCAAGGGCCCTGATGCCAAGGAAGGTCTGTAAGGGTTGCAGCATGTCTTATGCCACCCTAGAGACCCCTCACTCAGCACAGACACACTGCTTACAAGCCTGTGTGTGCTAGTGAGAACAAAATGAGTAAGTCGACATGGCACTCCCCTCAGGGTGCCATGCCAGCCTCTCACTGCCTATGCAGTATAGGTAAGACACCCCTCTAGCAGGCCTTACAGCCCTAAGGCAGGGTGCACTGTACCATAGGTGAGGGTACCAGTGCATGAGCATGGTACCCCTACAGTGTCTAAACAAAACCTTAGACATTGTAAGTGCAGGGTAGCCATAAGAGTATATGGTCTGGGAGTCTGTCAAACACGAACTCCACAGCACCATAATGGCTACACTGAAAACTGGGAAGTTTGGTATCAAACTTCTCAGCACAATAAATGCACACTGATGCCAGTGTACATTTTATTGTAAAATACACCACAGAGGGCACCTTAGAGGTGCCCCCTGAAACTTAACCGACTGTCTGTGTAGGCTGACTAGTTCCAGCAGCCTGCCACACCAGAGACATGTTGCTGGCCCCATGGGGAGAGTGCCTTTGTCACTCTGAGGCCAGTAACAAAGCCTGCACTGGGTGGAGATGCTAACACCTCCCCCAGGCAGGAGCTGTGACACCTGGCGGTGAGCCTCAAAGGCTCACCCCTTTGTCACAGCCCAGCAGGGCACTCCAGCTTAGTGGAGTTGCCCGCCCCCTCCGGCCACGGCCCCCACTTTTGGCGGCAAGGCTGGAGGGAACAAAGAAAGCAACAAGGAGGAGTCACTGGCCAGTCAGGACAGCCCCTAAGGTGTCCTGAGCTGAAGTGACTCTAACTTTTAGAAATCCTCCATCTTGCAGATGGAGGATTCCCCCAATAGGGTTAAGATTGTGACCCCCTCCCCTTGGGAGGAGGCACAAAGAGGGTGTACCCACCCTCAGGGTTAGTAGCCATTGGCTACTAACCCCCCAGACCTAAACACGCCCTTAAATTTAGTATTTAAGGGCTACCCTGAACCCTAGAAAATCAGATTCCTGCAACTACAAGAAGAAGGACTGCCCAGCTGAAAACCCCTGCAGCGGAAGACCAGAAGACGACAACTGCCTTGGCTCCAGAAACTCACCGGCCTGTCTCCTGCCTTCCAAAGATCCTGCTCCAGCGACGCCTTCCAAAGGGACCAGCGACCTCGACATCCTCTGAGGACTGCCCCTGCTTCGAAAAGACAAGAAACTCCCGAGGACAGCGGACCTGCTCCAAGAAAAGCTGCAACTTTGTTTCCAGCAGCTTTAAAGAACCCTGCAAGCTCCCCGCAAGAAGCGTGAGACTTGCAACACTGCACCCGGCGACCCCGACTCGGCTGGTGGCGATCCAACACCTCAGGAGGGACCCCAGGACTACTCTGATACTGTGAGTACCAAAACCTGTCCCCCCTGAGCCCCCACAGCGCCGCCTGCAGAGGGGATCCCGAGGCTTCCCCTGACCGCGACTCTTTGAACCTAAAGTCCCGACGCCTGGGAGAGACCCTGCACCCGCAGCCCCCAGGACCTGAAGGACCGGACTTTCACTGGAGAAGTGACCCCCAGGAGTCCCTCTCCCTTGCCCAAGTGGAGGTTTCCCCGAGGAATCCCCCCCTTGCCTGCCTGCAGCGCTGAAGAGATCCCGAGATCTCTCATAGACTAACATTGAAAACCCGACGCTTGTTTCTACACTGCACCCGGCCGCCCCCGCGCTGCTGAGGGTGAAATTTCTGTGTGGACTTGTGTCCCCCCCGGTGCCCTACAAAACCCCCCTGGTCTGCCCTCCGAAGACGCGGGTACTTACCTGCAAGCAGACCGGAACCGGGGCACCCCCTTCTCTCCATTCTAGCCTATGTGTTTTGGGCACCACTTTGAACTCTGCACCTGACCGGCCCTGAGCTGCTGGTGTGGTGACTTTGGGGTTGCTCTGAACCCCCAACGGTGGGCTACCTTGGACCAAGAACTAAGCCCTGTAAGTGTCTTACTTACCTGGTTAACCTAACAAATACTTACCTCCCCTAGGAACTGTGAAAATTGCACTGTGTCCACTTTTAAAACAGCTATTTGTGAATAACTTGAAAAGTATACATGCAATTTTGATGATTTGAAGTTCCTAAAGTACTTACCTGCAATACCTTTCGAATGAGATATTACATGTAGAATTTGAACCTGTGGTTCTTAAAATAAACTAAGAAAAGATATTTTTCTATATAAAAACCTATTGGCTGGATTTGTCTCTGAGTGTGTGTACCTCATTTATTGTCTATGTGTATGTACAACAAATGCTTAACACTACTCCTTGGATAAGCCTACTGCTCGACCACACTACCACAAAATAGAGCATTAGTATTATCTATTTTTACCACTATTTTACCTCTAAGGGGAACCCTTGGACTCTGTGCATGCTATTCCTTACTTTGAAATAGCACATACAGAGCCAACTTCCTACATTGGTGGATCAGCGGTGGGGTACAAGACTTTGCATTTGCTGGACTACTCAGCCAATACCTGATCACACGACAAATTCCAAAATTGTCATTAGAAAATCAATTTTTGCAATTTGAAAAGTTTTCTAAATTCTTAAAAGACCTGCTAGGGCCTTGTGTTAGATCCTGTGTAGCATTTCTTTTAGAGTTTAAAAGTTTGTAAAAGTTTGAATTAGATTCTAGAACCAGTTGTAGATTCTTAAAAAGTATTCCAACTTTTAGAAGCAAAATGTCTAGCACAGATGTGACTGTGGTGGAACTCGACACCACACCTTACCTCCATCTTAAGATGAGGGAGCTAAGGTCACTCTGTAAAATAAAGAAAATAACAATGGGCCCCAAACCTACCAAAATACAGCTCCAGGAGCTTTTGGCAGAGTTTGAAAAGGCCAACCCCTCTGAGGGTGGCAACTCAGAGGAAGAGGATAGTGACTTGGAGGAAAATTCCCCCCTACCAGTCCTATCTAGGGAGAACAGGGTCCCTCAAACCCTGACTCCAAAAATAATAGTCAGATATGCTGGTTCCCTCACAGGAGAGACCAACACCTCTGAAATCACTGAGG
Source organism: Pleurodeles waltl (assembly GCF_031143425.1). Taxonomy (NCBI): domain Eukaryota; kingdom Metazoa; phylum Chordata; class Amphibia; order Caudata; family Salamandridae; genus Pleurodeles; species Pleurodeles waltl. The sequence goes on along the minus strand of NC_090440.1, from coordinate 542,516,969 downwards.
ATAACTCCAGTGAAGATGACCCCCTGTTAGCCAGGATGGTCAAAAGATTGGCTTTGGAAAAGCAGCTCCTAGCCATAGAAAGGGAAAGAAAAGAGATGGGCCTAGGTCCCATCGATGGTGGCAGCAACTTAAATAGGGTCAGAGATTCTCCTGACATCCTAAAAATCCCCAAAGGGATTGTAACAAAATATGAAGATGGTGATGACATCACCAAATGGTTCACAGCTTTTGAGAGGGCTTGTGTAACCAGAAAAGTAAACAGATCTCACTGGGGTGCTCTCCTTTGGGAAATGTTCACTGGAAAGTGTAGGGATAGACTCCTCACACTCTCTGGAAAAGATGCAGAATCTTATGACCTCATGAAGGGTACCCTGATTGAGGGCTTTGGATTCTCCACTGAGGAGTATAGAATTAGATTCAGGGGGGCTCAAAAATCCTCGAGCCAGACCTGGGTTGATTTTGTAGACTACTCAGTAAAAACACTAGATGGTTGGTTAACTGGAAATGAAGTGTGTGACTATGTTGGGCTTTATAATTTGTTTATGAAAGAACACATTTTAAGTAACTGCTTCAATGAAAAGTTGCATCAGTATCTGGTAGACCTAGGTCCAATTTCTCCCCAAGAATTGGGAAAGAAGGCAGACCACTGGGTCAAGACTAGGGTAACCAAAACTTCCACTGGGGGTGACCAAAAGAAAGGGGTTACAAAAACTCCCCAGGAGAAAGTGGGTGACACTAGAAACAAAGAAAAAGAGTCCTCTGTAGGCCCCCAAAAACCAGAACAGGTGGGTGGGCCCCAAGACACAACCCAAAACAAAGGTGGGTACCAGGGTAAGAACTGGGATGCCACTAAGGCATGGTGCCACAACTGTAAACAGTCTGGGCACCACACCAAGGACACTTCTTGTCCCAAAAAAAAACCCCAGAACAAAATTCCAGGGGTAACCAGTGTAGCCATGGGAGATGACTCCTCAGATGAGGAGGTCTTCATAGCCTTCAACTGGAAACAGGGCCCAACAGGTGAGTTGGAGATTCCAGAGGGAAGTAGACACTTCCACCACCTACTGGTGAATGGAATCCCCACCACTGCCCTGAGAGACACTTGTGCCAGTCACACTATTGTGCATGACAGGCTGGTGCTCTCAAACCAGTACATCCCAGGTGAGACTGCCAGGGTAAGAGTTAGCCTAGACCGGGTCACTAAGAGGCCTGTGGCTTTAGTACCCATAGAAGTGGGTGGCACTCTTAGCTGGAGAAGGGTAGTAGTCAGTACAGACCTCCCCCTTGATTGTCTCCTTGGAAATGACTACCCAGAGGTTAGTCAGAGCCCAAGAGAGGAACTGGTCCAGTGCCAGTCCTCTCCCAAGGATTCTGGAAGTCCTGCCTCTGCAGTAAATGCAAGCAGGCCCCAGAAGAAGAAGAAAAGAAAACAGAGTAGGAAGGGTGGACAACCTTTAGCCAAGGTTACAGCAAGCCAAGGAGATTCTGCTCCAGTAGGGGAGAACTCCAAAAATAGCCCTGATAAAGTCCAACCTGACCCACAAGAAGTCCTGGCTAGTCAGGCAACTGTTAAACCTGAGTGGGTGGCTCCTCAGCTAACAGAAGAAAGAGTGGAAGAAGGGTGTTTACTACAAGATGTGGTAACCCCCCACTCTAATACAGCAGACAGGCAACCTGAACCCAAAGAGGCCTGTAACTTAGCCCCTTCCCTTTTAGGTGAAGAGCTAAAGGTGTGGTTCTGGGCACTGACAGCTGTCAGTGGCCTCTGCTGGGTGTTAGCCTTTATGGCTGCACTATCCTTAGCATGGTGGTCTGACCCCATGCCAAATAGCAAGTTAGGCCCCCTGACCCTATTGGTCATGGTGGGGTTACTCCAGCTCTGGGTAACCTCTCTGGGTAAGCTAGGGGTAACCCTGGCCAAGATAAGGTTAGCAGAGGTGGATACCTCTAAGACCAAAATAGAAAGAATGGGTGGAGACATTGAAGAGGCAGACAAGAGGCAATTCAGACTAGGTCCTATCACTGTGGAAGTAGGTCAGTTCCCCAAAGGGAATGACCTGAACAGAAGGATGTAAGGCAGAGTAGGCCCTGCAACTAACCAGCCTATTTCTCCTACTCTTCCTCGCCTGACAGACTAGGAAGACTCTCCCAGCTTGGGCTGAGTCTCCTGGCCTGTGGGCTGGGGGGGGCTTGTGTAAAGAAATGGCTCCCTGTTGCAGTTACCCCCCACTTTTTGCCTGATACTGATGCTGACTTGACTGAGAAGAGTGCTGGGACCCTGCTAACCAGGCCCCAGCACCAGTGTTCCTTCACCTAAAATGTACCATTGTATCCACAATTGGCACACCCTGGCATTCAGATAAGTCCCTTGTAACTGGTACTTCTAGTACCAAGGGCCCTGATGCCAAGGAAGGTCTGTAAGGGTTGCAGCATGTCTTATGCCACCCTAGAGACCCCTCACTCAGCACAGACACACTGCTTACAAGCCTGTGTGTGCTAGTGAGAACAAAATGAGTAAGTCGACATGGCACTCCCCTCAGGGTGCCATGCCAGCCTCTCACTGCCTATGCAGTATAGGTAAGACACCCCTCTAGCAGGCCTTACAGCCCTAAGGCAGGGTGCACTGTACCATAGGTGAGGGTACCAGTGCATGAGCATGGTACCCCTACAGTGTCTAAACAAAACCTTAGACATTGTAAGTGCAGGGTAGCCATAAGAGTATATGGTCTGGGAGTCTGTCAAACACGAACTCCACAGCACCATAATGGCTACACTGAAAACTGGGAAGTTTGGTATCAAACTTCTCAGCACAATAAATGCACACTGATGCCAGTGTACATTTTATTGTAAAATACACCACAGAGGGCACCTTAGAGGTGCCCCCTGAAACTTAACCGACTGTCTGTGTAGGCTGACTAGTTCCAGCAGCCTGCCACACCAGAGACATGTTGCTGGCCCCATGGGGAGAGTGCCTTTGTCACTCTGAGGCCAGTAACAAAGCCTGCACTGGGTGGAGATGCTAACACCTCCCCCAGGCAGGAGCTGTGACACCTGGCGGTGAGCCTCAAAGGCTCACCCCTTTGTCACAGCCCAGCAGGGCACTCCAGCTTAGTGGAGTTGCCCGCCCCCTCCGGCCACGGCCCCCACTTTTGGCGGCAAGGCTGGAGGGAACAAAGAAAGCAACAAGGAGGAGTCACTGGCCAGTCAGGACAGCCCCTAAGGTGTCCTGAGCTGAAGTGACTCTAACTTTTAGAAATCCTCCATCTTGCAGATGGAGGATTCCCCCAATAGGGTTAAGATTGTGACCCCCTCCCCTTGGGAGGAGGCACAAAGAGGGTGTACCCACCCTCAGGGCTAGTAGCCATTGGCTACTAACCCCCCAGACCTAAACACGCCCTTAAATTTAGTATTTAAGGGCTACCCTGAACCCTAGAAAATCAGATTCCTGCAACTACAAGAAGAAGGACTGCCCAGCTGAAAACCCCTGCAGCGGAAGACCAGAAGACGACAACTGCCTTGGCTCCAGAAACTCACCGGCCTGTCTCCTGCCTTCCAAAGATCCTGCTCCAGCGACGCCTTCCAAAGGGACCAGCGACCTCGACATCCTCTGAGGACTGCCCCTGCTTCGAAAAGACAAGAAACTCCCGAGGACAGCGGACCTGCTCCAAGAAAAGCTGCAACTTTGTTTCCAGCAGCTTTAAAGAACCCTGCAAGCTCCCCGCAAGAAGCGTGAGACTTGCAACACTGCACCCGGCGACCCCGACTCGGCTGGTGGCGATCCAACACCTCAGGAGGGACCCCAGGACTACTCTGATACTGTGAGTACCAAAACCTGTCCCCCCTGAGCCCCCACAGCGCCGCCTGCAGAGGGGATCCCGAGGCTTCCCCTGACCGCGACTCTTTGAACCTAAAGTCCCGACGCCTGGGAGAGACCCTGCACCCGCAGCCCCCAGGACCTGAAGGACCGGACTTTCACTGGAGAAGTGACCCCCAGGAGTCCCTCTCCCTTGCCCAAGTGGAGGTTTCCCCGAGGAATCCCCCCCTTGCCTGCCTGCAGCGCTGAAGAGATCCCGAGATCTCTCATAGACTAACATTGAAAACCCGACGCTTGTTTCTACACTGCACCCGGCCGCCCCCGCGCTGCTGAGGGTGAAATTTCTGTGTGGACTTGTGTCCCCCCCGGTGCCCTACAAAACCCCCCTGGTCTGCCCTCCGAAGACGCGGGTACTTACCTGCAAGCAGACCGGAACCGGGGCACCCCCTTCTCTCCATTCTAGCCTATGTGTTTTGGGCACCACTTTGAACTCTGCACCTGACCGGCCCTGAGCTGCTGGTGTGGTGACTTTGGGGTTGCTCTGAACCCCCAACGGTGGGCTACCTTGGACCAAGAACTAAGCCCTGTAAGTGTCTTACTTACCTGGTTAACCTAACAAATACTTACCTCCCCTAGGAACTGTGAAAATTGCACTGTGTCCACTTTTAAAACAGCTATTTGTGAATAACTTGAAAAGTATACATGCAATTTTGATGATTTGAAGTTCCTAAAGTACTTACCTGCAATACCTTTCGAATGAGATATTACATGTAGAATTTGAACCTGTGGTTCTTAAAATAAACTAAGAAAAGATATTTTTCTATATAAAAACCTATTGGCTGGATTTGTCTCTGAGTGTGTGTACCTCATTTATTGTCTATGTGTATGTACAACAAATGCTTAACACTACTCCTTGGATAAGCCTACTGCTCGACCACACTACCACAAAATAGAGCATTAGTATTATCTATTTTTACCACTATTTTACCTCTAAGGGGAACCCTTGGACTCTGTGCATGCTATTCCTTACTTTGAAATAGCACATACAGAGCCAACTTCCTACACTGAATTTATGGGCTTCATTCCGCAGCTCAGAGACATTACCGATTTGTTGATTTTGTGATTATTTTATGACTCCCTGATATACATTGATTGCCTTTTACAACCTTTTTACCACTATAAATACTCCTGCTGTTTGAGGTCCAAACATGCTGCTTGTGGTTACACTGATGCAAGACAGGCTGGGATGGCTGGACTACCTACTCTTCGCAGTAAGTAAGTACCCTAAACGCGTGTGATACCCTCTGTCCCGTCTGTCACACAGGGAGCAAAACTATCACCCACATACTGTGGCCTGCTTCATCAAAGGCTTCCCCATCTAACACAGAGGAGCACCCTGACTATTGTTCTGAGTCAGCTTTGTCGTCCATCAGTTTAGACTTCTTTGATGTTGACCCAAATATGCTGGACTGGGGGTGTTGATGTGCTTCCTACTATTCTGGTGGAGGTAATGTCCAGTGGCTGGAATATTCTTTTTCACCCTGTACAGCCCCTCATTGTCGTATGTGCTTGTGATCAGTGGTTAAGACAGAACTATCAGAATTCAAAGGAAAGGTCCTCCCAGTGGTACTAAATGACACGTTGGGGCACGATGGAGGGTATCAATTTCTCACCATTCCCTCGCAAGATTTCAGGAACAATGAGTGACAGCTGAAAACTGCCAAACTCGAGACTCTCTCCTCTTTCCTCCAGCACCGTGCTCTTTCCTGATACTTTCTTTAAGTCTCTCCGGGCGTTCATACCCACACTCCCTTCCTAATAGGCATCTGGTCTTTCTCTCTTGGCTAACACAATATGCAACACAAAAGGATGATGGACGGAGTGCTGAAACTTTTCAAACACTCACTCCTAGTCACAGATCTGTGTTTAATCCATCGTTCATTGGCTCACCATGCCACTCCAGTTTGGACCCAGCCATATGCATATCAGTCTTGACCCTGTTCCGCATGGGAACAGTCCAGCCCAAACTGCTAGGCCAATCTGTGACTGAAAAGTTTCATCACTCCGACCATATTTTATTTTGTTTTGTTTTATAACACAATATGCAGCCTGTGTCTCTGTTGCGACACTCACACCCTGTCACTCTCTCCTTCTTGTCACTCTCACGTAGTCATTCTCTCCCAGGTCAACCAGTGGTCTTTCAAACTCCCTACATCAGCTCTATTGGCGCCTGACCAATCAATGTGTGTTCACCAAAGCTATTTCTGCCTGACAAGAGGCTTAGGGTCATATTTATACTCTGTCTGCGCCGAATGTGCGTCAAAAATATTGACGCACATTCGGCGCAAACCTTGCACCATATTTATACAATGACACCTGAGCCAGCAAACGCCAAAATTCCGCCACGTGTGTCATTTTCTGGATGCGGGAAACCGCTTTGCGTTAATGACATGCAAGGTCCAAAAAATGACTTAAGCACTTGTGTGCCATATTTATGCTACCGCGCAAAAATCCCCCACGGCCGGGAGGCGGAGTTGGAAAATGGCGCACAGCCCGATTTGTGTAAAAAATAACACCAGGGTCAGGGCAGGCTTTAAAATGGGGCAAACACACCACTACTTAAGGAAAACACACAGAAGCAACAGCAGAGCTCAAAACGGAAGACATGGAGGTGCTTTTCATCCAGCATGCACGCAGACGCAGAGCACAGGACCAACAACAGCAGCTTTCACAACACCAGCAGGGACCCCAAAGGCAACACAGAAGGCAGGAGAGGATATTCCGCACCAGGACAACCCTTCTGGGACTCCGGCAACAAGACATCATCCACAGGTACACACTCAACTGGCAAGTTGGATGCCATCATCTCTCTCCCACCCGCCACATCAGCTTCCCCAACACACAGCAGAAGCAACAGGAGACCAAACAGGACTTCTATCAAATCAACGGCTTCCCACATGTGCTTGGTGCCATTGACTGCACACATGTACACATTGTGCCACCTTCTGCAACAGAAGATCTATACCGCAACAGAAAGCACACACCCCATCAATGTGCAGGCCATTGTCGATCACAGGGGATTGATCACCAACATCATGGCTAAGTATCCTGGGAGTGTACATGATTCATTTGTCTTCCGCCACTGCACCATCAATCAACACTTTGAGGATGGACGATATGGAAATGGCCTACTTGTTGGTAAGTACAGAAACCTACTTATATACTTATATATACACTGCACAGCAACCCTGTAGGACACACAACACATACACCACTACATTGACACGTGGCCAGGAAGGCACTGAGGTTGTAACACTGCTAGGCATGTTTGATATCCTCACCCAATGGGATACACACCAAATAACAACAGATGCCACTCGACAGACACAAGGGAACAATTTAAAACAACACAATGACATGGCCTTAATTGGCAGTACAACTTGGAAGATAAATCTTTCAATATCACATCAATAACACTCAATCAAACACCCTTCCTAGCAATAAGTACTGTGTAAGGGGTGTGCAATGTGTTTTGCTGCAGGTCAAGCACCATGAGACACATAGCATGATGATGATGACTACAATGAAGGTGACATGGAATTATTGAGGCTGTACCAATATCTCACATCACTCCTGCTCTGACATGGCCCACTACCAATGAGCAAGTGGACTGTGCTAAGAACACATATTGATGTGACAATATTGAAAGTGCACATTCCTACACATACGGATTGAGACAATTTCACACACACAACAGATGTACAGGCATATGGACTTTCTGACACTCAAAACGTCAACCTCACAACCAAGTTAGCCAGCTGAACTGGACAAAGTTCAGTAGTACAGGTAAGCGTTTGAACATGAGTCAACTCGGCAAGGGCAGAGAAATAGGTCTGCAGAGAACTTGTCACACATGGGATATTTGTGCATTGTCAATTGTCAACACATCAGTGCTGACAACTTATCGAGATGTGTTGTACATTGTCACCTAGCCAAATCAAAGGGCCGCACTGATGTATAACAAATTCTATTGCATATGTTAAATTTGATGGGATGTCCAGGCCATATAGATGCAACCATGTTACCACCACTGTGAAATTGATTTTGTGTATGGAAGTATCATGTCACCCACAGTTAAGACACATGGACACCTCTTTCACAAGACAAAATGCAAGGGAGTACACAATGTACTGCAACTCTACAAAAATACTGCTGACATCCGGTCAATCAGCCAAACACCAGTTCAGATAATGAAAAAATCCAATGCTGATGGTACATCCTAGACGCCTAGGATTCCACATAATAACACAAACACAGATGAGTCACAGACAACACAAGATAACAACTGCCATCCAAAGTGATAATCATGGTGCTAGCAACATCAACAATTTCTCACTCATTTTCTCTGTGAGCTGATCAGGGGTATGGGATCCAGCCATGGATCATGACCCCATTTGCAAACCCAAGCACAGCATCAGAGCGTGCCTATAATGAGGCACATCGGAGGACACGCACCATAGTCGAGAGGACTTTTGGCATCCAGAAGTCAAGATTCAGGTGCCTCTACATCACCGGAGGCAGCCTCCTATACTCACCAGAAATAGTCTGCAAGATCATTTTGACCTGTGCCATCCTGCACAACATTTGTGTAAGGAGGAACATTCCCCTCTATGAACCAGACCCACAAATGCCTGAAGAGGAGGAAGAGGAGGACGTTGTCAATCAACATGAGGGGGACCATCCAAACACAGCAGCAGGATTGCATCGGAGACAACACATTGTCCAAAACTTCTTTTAACTATAGTCACCATCACCACTGTCTTACAATATGTCATTAAACACCTATTCTAATCACTATATCATGGTCTGGGTAATCATTTTTGCATCACATTATCCCTAAGATTCATAACCATAGTGTAGCCTCATGGAAGATTGCAGAAATACATATTAGGATCCTGAAAAATCCACATCACATTTGATGGGTATGAATGTACAGCCAACTTCACACACACTGTAAATTACATATATCCTGTCCATTTCACATTTGAAGGGCAATAGCAGAGGACCACAGCTATTTCACACAAACATGTTGGCAACATGGTTCATTGCAGCATATGGCACACAACTAAGACACCATCATTCACTAAGGAAAAAAAATGCCTCATACATGAGGCAGTGGATGTGCTATTGCATTGGTAACAGGAAGGTATGACCAGACCCTTGACAGCAGTAAGTGTGACATCAGCTATCTTTGCAAGGCGTATGTGTGACAAGAAATCCATGTAAGCAGCAAATGGATAGCGCGAGTGGCCCAGGTATGACTAGCATTGCGCACAAGACATCCCCTGCACATGCCATCCCAGGTCATAAGTCCTGCCACTGCCATGTTCTCTGTCTCTCCCCACCCTTCTCGAGGGGGCCCTGGAAATTGACTATTTGTACCAAGATAATCCCTCATCTCCACACACCCATACTCACATTCTGACTCCAGTGTGCTTACCTCTTCAGTATGGCATGCCATAGTCCTAGTTCATCTGTCTGCATGGACTTCTGGTCGGATAATACACTGCCTTGTAGTCTGTAGGACCTGTAATCACCTGTCCATTGCTTCCCATGTGAAAGGTACTGTTGGCCCTTTTAACTTGATTCTCACCTACAGGACTTGTGAGAGACTGAAGCTGCACACACCTGTGAGCACCTCCATGCAGCCCAGCCATTTGAACATGCACTGCCCCTGCAGCTGCCTGGAACGGCATAGAAACTGCCAATATAAGTATATCACTGTTATGCATTGCCGTATAAATCACTTGTGTAACACAGGCCTTGGGTTATTGTGTAACGTTGCAGCACACAGGACAAAAACAGTTTACATTTTCCACAATGTTGTTCCAGCTTTGACCAGTCTCAGTCTGCTCACTGTGTATTTGCCTTGTTCATTTTTGTTCCTGATTGACCCTGCATCCTGTTAGCCTGACTGGTTCCTGTATTTGCGTTACCATAAAGGTTCCCTGTGGCTGCATTTGTCTCATAGTTTCTTTCCATGCCCTCACTCTCCTCCTGGGGTATTGTGTCAGGTAGTTCTACAATGAATACTCAAATACATTGAATAGCGTAATCAGTTTACTTATCGTATCATGGGGTGGAACTTGTCTTCAAACAGCCTAATCATGCCCCATCCCTTGTCTGGGTTTCATGTATGCATGAGTGACAAATAGTGACAGTGTACCATGGCAGTATGCATGGATTGTGTATGGTGCCTCCAGCACAACAAACAACGTTAGATAATGTGCATGAAATGTCAACACAACATTTGTACCCTGACGGTCCACACACTGATTCACATTGCCCCCAAAATATTGATGGGGCTTGTGTGGTGAATAGCTGTGAGATTAATCAGCACTGATGTTCCCGGATGCAGTGGGAATTTTAGAGGCCACCCTGTGTACAAATGTTGTGAGGAAACCTGCTGGTTTCAAATTCCTGATCCATTAACTTTGTCAGCACACCAAGGTTGCCCTGTTGTCAGTCTCATAAAAAATCTACAGTGCCATAGCTGGACTATCCCCATGTGTGTTCTCAATTCCTCTTTGGCTTTCATTCAATTCAGCTGTGAAGGATACTTTGTTAATGCAGGGAGTGGCTCCACAGACTCATGACTAGACCTGCACGCAACTGTGACAACATGGACCCCAATAATGATACAGGCTACACATAGGCCCACACACTTGAACTGGACACCTTTGTGCAATTAACCACTGGAAATATGTGAACACATGCTGCTTGGTCTGCTGGTCCTCCACTGCCACAGGAGAAACATAGGTCATTTATACAACTCAAACTGTGGAGTGACATTACATTTGTGGATTGGTTTTGGGACTCGGTGTCACAAACACCGTACCCACATAGCATTTTCCAATTCCTGACTCATGGGTAGTATACAAACAAGTGACCAGGAAGTGGTATCCAACGTTCCAGGACATGTGATGGCTTAGTCTTGGAACATTGCCATGATCAACCGTCTTCTATCTATCCTGTGCATGGTTTGTCATTGGAGATGCTTATGTCCCAAAAATCTGGGAAGTTCACACAGCATTTGTTGCTATGTGTATGACAAACACATTTCCTTTCTCATTTCCACACTGAATAGCATCTGATGGTTGGCCACATTGACAGCACATGCATACAAGCAAATTTATGAAAACACGTCTTGTGATGTTCACACAGTGGGCAACTAAATTTGTAAGAGCCAATTCACACACATTGACACACAGGCAATGAGTTACTGTATTGAGTTGCGTAGCCTTGCTATCCTCTATTGACGCACAACCTGCTCAAACTGGGTAATACCAATTTGTATTCCACACGTTTGGGGATCTATTGCGTCAGTGAAGAGTGCAAATCCGGTACAACAACTAGAGGATCATGGTCCGCAGTAGTATGATCTGCCACATGTGCCCATACACCGGAATGCACAATGTAGGTGCAAACAGCCCATCTCTGTATAGTTACACCTGTCATGTACTATAAAATTTGAGAAATGACCCAAAAGACAAAACTTTTGACGCATACGCATAAAAAAAGACGTACATGTGTCAAAAAATGACCATTTGCGAAGAAAAATTATGCTCACTGCCATGATACATCCATTGGCCCTGAGCGGTAATTCCCACACTGTACCCCATGAAATTAGTTAACTATGAAAAATATTTGAAAATATGGATGCGGGGTAATTTCTAAGCATGTGCGTCAATAAAAAATGACACACAGACTGTAAGTGTTATAATATTTTGATGCATAAGAATAAAAACGCACCGCATTTGAGGCAGGAAGTGATGTAATAGGATATCCTGTTTACAGAATTGGTACAGTGGGTGTACTTTCACTTTCACTTTGCAGTTTGTGATTTTTCTTGACTGTGTGGCTGTGTTTGGACTTGTCTCTCTGTGAATATTGTGAATTTGTCTCCTGCGTGCTCTTTATATTGTCTTTTGGTGTTTTCGGAGTGTCTGTGGTATCCTGTGTAAGTGTATTTTTGTCATTTCTGGTGTCTAATTTTGTCTTTGTACTGTTGGGAGTCTGTTGTGGGTAGTGTTAGTTTGGGGATAGTTGGGCTGTTGTAGTGTTATTTACTTTTCATTTCCCTCTCCTCCTTTCCCTTCATTATCCTCTGTACCCCTTAATTCCTTCTTTTTTTCAAGCATGTTGGGTAGGCCACGTCTCGGTAGAATGGGAGAGAAGGAGCTGGAGGGATTCATTTGGCTTGTGTGCCACTTCCTCCCATTGATGATAGAAGCAGGTGGCAGGGTGATACAGGGGTATCGCACAGAGGCAAGGAGGCTCCGGTGGGTAAAGGTCCTGTACCATCTGCAAAGAATATACAACACACCGCACAACGACCACCAGCTAAAACACCGTTGGGCTGACCTGGTTGCCAGGAAGCAAGACCTGCTGGACCACCTGGGGATTGTGATTGGTGGCCCTGTTAGTGAGTACAATTCAGACTAATGTGCACATTTAAATGCTCTGTAGTGACAGTAGCAGATTTGTTCATATGCTGCAGGCAGTGTTTTTGGACATGTGGAATGCAAGTTAAACATACAGTGGCCGTGAGTTATACAATAATTCCTACACATTACCGTCATTTGTTGACGCAACAGCTGCACTGAGTTACAAAACACAACTGGAGCCTGTAAATTAGTGCTGCCTTCCCGTCAATAGATGATGCAAATGTGGCATATGTTTTAGGCATGGTCTGTGAGTGTACCAGGAAAGACATGTTTTTAATCCAGATATTTTGAAGAATTAATGTGTCCCCCAATTATTTCTGATACATGTCTGAACTGGATTCTGACACATACGTAACAAGTTATTTCTGACCTCAGGTAACATCTTAGGCTGATAGTTTGACTTGGTTGTGCCGCACTTAAATTAGGGATGGATGCCAAAAGTAATGCACACGGGTTCATATCTAAATGTTTGGTGCTACTTTCCATAGCTGTGGCACATAAAATGAAGCAAATGATACAAATTGAGGGGTAACAACTGTCCATGGCCCTCTGTTCATTGTACCTGTGTGTTTTACATTGGTCTTAGTCACAATAGCTGGAACAGAGCTAATGCATTTGCCATCTGTGTTACTCTATTGTCATGAACTTCTCTATTGCCATGAACTTCTCGTAAGTTATGGGACCATCATGGTATACCTGACGTTGGGGAATGCATCATCACAATGTAAGACGTGCATGATGTCATGCAACGGACCCTTGACTAATTCCATCATACATATAAATTTCACTAATACTTTGTTAGTTTAGTTTGGCACACCCATGCTGATCTAGTGCAGCATATTCTTAATAACTAGGGGCTAGATGGACCAAGAAATGGGTTTGCGACACGCAAATTGCGAGTCTGATCGACTCGCATTTTGCGCGTCGCAAACCCATATGCAGGATGGTGTCCCATAGAGACCCCTTCCCTTTTGCGGATGGGTTAGCACCATTTGATATGGGTGCTAACTGCGAATTGCTTTGCCACCGCATTCGCAGTCACAAAGCAATTCTACATCGCAGTGCGAATCGCAAATAGGAAGAGGAACACCCCTTCCTATTTGCGAGTCGCATTCTCATTTTGCGAGTCGGTAACCAGGTTACCGACTCCCAAAATGGGAATGAGCATCGCAATGCGCGTTTTGCACCATGCAAAACACTTCCTACATCTGGCCCTTTCTTCCCAGTATGGAGGCTATCACTGACATGGGTGTATGCTAAGATCAGAAGACCAACATTCCTGTGACTGCTGTCATTCCAAAGGTACATACAAATTGAAACCTACATCATCATGATTGACACAGTGGTACATTTGCTAAACCATGTGTTAATAATATCACAGTGTCAGTTTGCTGTATATCTGCTGATCAACCAACTTGGCAAATGTAAGATGATGAATGTGGCTCATCTGTGATTTCCTAAACCCATAATGGGTACACAGGGCAATGAGTGACACATTTCAGGTGCAATGGCTACACCTGTGCCCATGCAGTCTGTCATGGGTGACTAAAATATACACTGTCAACATATCTCCTTGTTGTATCCAAATATTAAAACTGGTCAATCCATGTCTAGCCTCAAACTGTCACCAAATAATGCACAGGATCCCTGCCATTATGGTGTCATAGGGGGCATATGTGGCTCAGGGTACACTGTTAATGTAGCATATGTAACCTAGACACAACAAAGGCCCTACATGTAAGGGACCATAGAAAGCACGATAAATCATGACCTTAAATCAACCCACAGGTGCGTCACACAGTAAATGATTGTCCTTTGATGCACAAGCCACAATACCTGAGTGACTGGTATTGCAGTGCTCCAGGAAAGTGGCTTTGCATGTCTCTCATTACTACAAATGATGAGAGGAGTACACTCCATAAATGAGTCTGCAAACAACTGATGGAACATGTTTGCCACCACATGATAGTTAGGGCCACTGCATGTGTGCAGATATGTGTGTATCACTCACTGGAGTGACCGGGTCTGTACATTTTTGCAGTGGAATGTCTGTTGCAGTATCATCATGCCTGAGAGGCTGGACTTTCATATTTAATGTAACACACAGTGATTTTATTTGGAAGTGTTGGACAGTGTACAGACATTGAGCACATTTCTCCCTTCCATGCTTTACAGATGGACCTGTCCCCTACACAATCGGAGAGGTGGCTCGATTTGCGGACCCAGATATTGCCAGTAAGTGTTTATATTTCAGTTCTGTTTTGTGTTTGCAGCTGTTTTGTGATTGACTCCTGTGTTGGACACATAGCAAGGTATAATGTGCTGGGAAATGATCAGATATGTTACTTGAGTGGAGTATCACTTTTTTTCCATCTTTGATTTGGACAATCATTAGCGTATAGTCATATTTTGGGATTGTAGTGCAGCCCTGTAGGCATGGCCATGTGAATAGGGTGACATTTGTTGATAAAATGTTTATCAAGAAAATTTAGAAGAGGGCCATATTTATGATTTATTCAGCAAGTCAGACCCTGAATCTCACAGAATAAGGATGCCAAAGTCTTACCCGCAGACTTGAGCCTCCCTGTTCACTAATGAACATGTTTGACTGTATGTTTCAGTTCCTAGCAGCATGTAGCTCCACATGTTGTCCTACGTGTATGTGGCACTTGCGTACAATGTCATAGGTGTGCATGCAGCTCATGGCCAGATGTGTGCTTGCATCTATCTGCTTGTGGTAAGACATGTATTGGTGGTATTAAATGATGTTGACAATTGTCTTTATTTCCAAACATAAATGTGGATGGGATGGGCCAAGGTTTGGGTGTAT
The DNA here is from genome assembly GCF_031143425.1 of Pleurodeles waltl. Taxonomy (NCBI): domain Eukaryota; kingdom Metazoa; phylum Chordata; class Amphibia; order Caudata; family Salamandridae; genus Pleurodeles; species Pleurodeles waltl. The sequence continues at coordinate 542,501,818 of NC_090440.1, read as the reverse complement.
CCTAGTTGGACATCCTCCTTACCTGTGGTGGACTGCCCAACCCATGTACAGCTGTCCAAAGCTTCCTGGGTGTCCTAGATGTTTGAAAGTATTTGTTGCTTGTCCATCCCCCACATCAGGCACAGGCGTAGGGTTATGAAAAGTGTACCTAGGAGTGATGATACAAGTTTAGTACACAGACATGTAAATCTGCAAATCTGTAAATCACTTGTCCAAAACTAGGATACCCACTCATGATTAGCAACTACATTCCATCCTGGCAATTCAATTTACAAATCACAGATCTTGTGGCCCTTGATTGTCATCCAGAAGATAGTCATTAGTTGGCCTGTCACATGTGGAGGACTTGCAGCATTTTTTACGTGACAAATGGCTGAGCAATGATGCATAGGTCATTTAAGTTGTTACACAACTTTTAGAGCATTACTGTGCTGTTAGATAGGACATGTGTAGGCTGCGTTGGCATGTACTTCCTCAGAGACAATCTCTGATCTGTATGGTGATATGGCCCATTTCTGCTACATTAGATGTATTGTCTAATTTACTTCAGTAGCTATATCACACAATGAAATACCTAATGTTTGGTTTTATCTTTTTCTAACAGCAGCCAATATGAATGCCATCCAGATTCGGGAGTTTCAGCGCCGGGCGATGCATTACCGCCACATTCTGGATGTGGAGTCTGGGTTTCGCCACATGGCACTGCGTTATCGCCATTAAAGAGTCTCCAGAGTGTGGAGGGCATTTGCCCAAGGGGGCCCTTTGGTGTCCACCACAGCCGCCACCACCAGCACAGTTCATGCAAGATTGATGTTCGCCCTTGCTTGGCTGCTGCCTGTTCTGCAATTGACATCATGCACGAACGCACCCCCTCTAGGCTGGCTGCCATATTTTCCATCCCCACCCGCACCTCCTTGGTCAGCTCCCGCTGTACTCCAACTACAGTTCTTTCAAAGCTGGTGCCAGTGTTGTCAGAGTCCTCAGCTGGGTTGGAGCTGGCAGGTCGTACAATTGGGGTGGTGGGTGGGTCCTCAGTGATGGCTGCTGTATCTGTGCTCCTCCTTGCGACTGAAGGTGGGGTCTGGAGGGTCCCAAGGACATCTTGGAGGGTCTGCTGGCTGATGTTTGTCAGCTCGTCATCCATGTCAGCAGGGTAGTCCAGGACAGGCATATCTCCAGGAGAGCAATCGTACTCTGCAATGAGATATTGTACAATTAGTGTGTCTGTGTTGTGGCATTTGTAATGTAACGTGCCTGCCTTCCTATTTGTTGCACATTGTGATCTTGGTTCCTGTTGATTAATTCTGTCTTTAATATTAGCATTCTCCCAGGCCTGTGCCCCACCTGCATGTCACCTGTAGTGTGGTCAGTTTGGGGACTTGTCAGCATCACATCCTCTAGGTGTTGGTTCTGGCCAAATTGTATTTTGCCACCTTCTTGTCTTACTCAACCCTCCATCTGCTTCCATTCTTATGGTGAGGCCTTGCACTGGCTGTGGTTGTTCTGATGGCACTTGCACCACACTTAACAATCTGGAACTGAGCCAGTCTCAGATATTTCAAATCCATCTACATGTTTCTGAGACCTAGCATATACTATGTATAGCATTGGCATGGCACACTACAGGTGTCAGCATTGGTAGTGTGTAATGTTGATGTGGGGGAATGTGTGCTTTATTGGATTGCACGTATGGTCCTAGCAGTGTTCCAGTTCCTCCTCTGACTGTGAGGGTGAATTTCACTAGCCGGTGACATATGCCCTCCCCCTAAATGCTGTTGTCTGAGCAGTATGACATTTGGGGTATTGCATGGTGTCATTAGAGCTATTGTGACTCAGGCACAGGGCAGAGCCTGACATATGCAGCATGGGTATGACATTAGTGCTGTGTACCTCATAATGTTTATGACAATGGCTGATGTTTGTAGCAACTATAGACAATCACATTTGACAGGATTAGAACATTTTTATTGATTACAGGGGATTGGTAAAGTTGTCATCCTGAACCCTCTAATTTGGGTGTGTTTGATCCATGGGGACGTTACTGCCATTACCTACTTGACCTGCACACACAGCAGAGGTGGTAGTGGCAACTGTTGTCAATGTTAAATTCCACTTGCAGATATGGCCTGAGACTGTTAACTGAGCCCTAGTTCATGTAGAGAGAATACCAGCTTACGTGTTACAGCAGGCCGTTTTTACGTTGTACCCTACCCTCCTGGACTGGCTTTACCTTTCCAACATCCTTGGCATGGCAGCATACCCCCATGCAAAGGTTGTTGGTGTAGTGTAGTACTGTGCCCCAGGATTCCTCTGAACAGACCATGCCCCCGTGCTGTGCCCCTTTACCCATGCCACTCCCTGAATATCATGACTTACATGCATTGTATAGTAGGTATGTCCCCTCCTGCTTGCAGTTAACATTTGTGCATTTTAATTCCCCATGCGGCCTACCCTGCATCTGTGTTGTCTCCTGCAGTTTGCGCTGTCCTGTCCTTGAATCCCTGTGACAATCTCCTCAGGGATGACGGCTGCCACCATCTCCTCCATGTGGTCCAGGGTCTCCTGTGGTGCTGGACTCCCGCCTCCAGTCTGCAGTGCTGCCTTCCTGTTCCTGGCCATCTTTACCTTGGTCCTGCACTTGCAGTCATGCCGGCGTTTCTTGCACTCGATGACTGTTCTCCGTACTTCTGCCACACTGTTTATCTTGTCAACAGTTTGTTGCCATATTGCCTCTCTCCTACTGATTGGCAACTTTGAGGTAACAAAAAGTTGGTGCTGGTGTTCCGTCACCTCTTTCACCAGAATTTCCTGCTCCTCTGCACTGAAGCGACACTTTCTTTTCTTCTTCTCCCTCTCCTGGGTCTTGTGTGGGTCCTCCTGGCTGGTTCCTGGTCTGTTGTCATCTTCCTGGGGTCTGTCCAAGCATCTGGGATCCATTTTGGCTCTCCTTAGCACATTTTGCAGTGTTCGCGAATCCGGTTTGCGATGTCGTAAACCGGTTTCACAGTCATTTTCGCCACGTTAACGTCGTTTTTCTTTACGACGTGACGCATTGGTTTGAGTAAAAAGAAATGACTCACACCTGTGGTTTGTGCCGCTGTGCGTCAAAGTATTAATTTGACGCCTGAGTGGCGCAAATAAATGGCGTTAGCCGGCTGTAACATTTTTGACGCAAAACTGTGTCTGTGCAGTTTTGCATCAAAAAGTATAAATATGGGCCTTAACTTTTTCCTGCCCCGCCTCCCTTGCAAGGCCACCTACCTACTGGGTCACCTGCCCGAGGATCAGGCCAGTTCCTTTTGGTTGAAAACTACATTTCAATAGGTCGGAAAATATGCCGCTCAAACAGAGGATAAGCATTGGACACATGAACGGGAAGTAGACGATTTAAAGCAGTAAACATGTATACCATCACAAAACAGGCACATGGCAGAGAATGTCACTTTTTTGCACATGAACCATTGTTAGGATGAAAGTTAGTGTCTCGTGGGCTCTCATTATCCTAAATGAGACTACTGGATTTCTAGGCAGCAGGATCGATAACGGTGTGGGTGACTGAGTCTGACCCACTTGTAAAGAACTCTGTCACCCTAAATCCGGTTTCTGCTCCGGCTAACTAGCAGTGCCTCATTTCTCCCATGGAGAAGAAATGATTAGGCAGCCGAGCGCATTACATCTTTGGAACTTCTCAGGGAAGTCGTGGTCACTCAGATCCAAACCAACTCTCTCATTTACAATATGGTCTCATATACAAATGACAAAGACAGTATAAGTTTTATGTATAATGTTTTAATAAAACAACTGTATTTTAGATAATAAGGCGTGAGCCGCAATAACCAGAACAATACAATATAGTAGGATTGAAATAGGCACCAGGAGAGTAAAACATAAGAACAAAGCTATCATATTGCCTAACAGTTTCTACTCTCCCTCTGCTTGTTCTATTTAGAGCACAGCATGTTAAGCTTCTAGCTTGCCTTTCTGAATCACTGGGGAGACATAAGCCCTCATACCTGAGCAAAGGCCTGTGATCTGGTTCAGCATCTGCAACGAGGCAGTCAGCGTCTAGTTGTGGGTCTCTGGTCGGAATCTCCCTCTTGCATGTATTGGGACAAGGAAGTGATTTTATAACTAACATGTCACCGTGATCACAAAATGTCCCTACGCAGGAATGCCAAATCTAAACTCCTACCACGTCTATCGGCAATGTACCAGACTGTATCCTTGACTGAAGCACAGAGTGAATATGTTATGGAGAACTCCAGTGCTGAAGTAGGCAAAACAGTGTGATATGAATAAAAAACAACACCGTAGAACTGGCTATTTGAAAAATAACAGTACGAAGCCTAATAAAAAGCATTTAGAGCAAAGTGCACAGAGGCTCTAAGCTGTCAGCAAATGAATAAAATACATTCAGGGCAAAGTGCACAAAGGCCTAAAGCCTGAAGCTAATGCGCAAAGTATACGTAAAACTAACCACACTACACCCTCCCCTTGTCGGTAGCAAGTGGTTCCAATAATATAAAAGCATGCCCCAAATATAAACAATATATTTCGACAAGGTAAGAAGACAACAAAGTCATAAATTTAGGAAACATGTGACGATAAAGCCAAATTCAATATAGTGTCAATTTTGCCGAAGAAAAAAATCCAATTGTCAGACAGAAGCAATAGAACGTAGGAGCTCCTCCACTTCGATATATGTTAAAATCGGAAGATCCACACCACAAAGTACCATGGAGCAGGTGTGTTCCAAAGCCCCAAAACCATTCAGGGCGGCACCCCGTGCAGGGCCTATGAAAGAGACAATACCATCTTCCTCCAGGAAGGGAATCTCATAAACTGCCTCACGAAGCAAACGCAACCGTAGTGCACAAGTCTGGGAATGAGCCCTAATCGGGAACATCAACAGATCAGGATCGACCACCGGAGGGCGCTGCAGTGAGAGACAGAAAGCCAGTGCATGTTCAAACGAGCACCAAAGGCCCTGAAACATGGGTTGCACACAATCCAAAACCAGTCTGAATGACAGAGACCAGTCACACTCCAAATGGCCCAGGAGTGTAGCTCCAAAATGCTGCATCATGCGTTCACGACACAGCTGTGCTGACGGGAGCAGCAATATAGGATCTCGTCGTGGCGGGACAGCCATTGCGAAAAAATAGCAACAATAGCAAGACTCCAGCCAACAAAGCCAAAGTAATTGGGAAACCCCCAAAAATGCTTCCAAAAATAGAGTGTATAGCCGAAGGTATCAAACCGAATATGGAAGAGAAGGTGTGAGCGAAACCAACACCAACGGCTTTGAAAAAATGAGCAATACCAGCAGTGCTGGATGCATTAAATATACGTCCCACAAGTTCACTGAAGTGACTTGGAAAGTTAGTATTCAAAAGGGACTGTATCTCCGCTGATGACCTTGCCACCTGAAGTGCGTAGGTCTCGCTAGCAGATGTAAGGGCCACATGCTTTTGAAACAATAAAGCTTTCAGCCGACTCAACTTGTCGAAATCAACCTTGGAAGTAGCAATATGAGGCCAGATGTCCGCTACCTCCCTAATTTGAGTGGGGGGAAACAACACATTCCCACAGCACGTAACGGCCTTGTTGACAACGACAACGTAAACTATTCCGGCACGCATGCCACAGCAGCGTTCGCTGTTAAGAACAATGTAACTGCCGTTAGAAAGCACCTGGGAAGTGTTTTTAATAACCGGGACTGGAACACCCTTCAAATAACAAGCTAAGTTAGCAATCGAAGCGTTACACGCTCCGTGCAAGGACAGCTGTTTACAAACCATGGAATGGCTGACAGAAGCTTCGCATTCGCTACCGCTAAGAAAAACCTCCCTCAAACCATTAACACATCTGTATTGAAAGGGAAGCTCCCACACCTCGTGTACAGTATGTAACTGTCTCCCAATAGTTCATATCTACCCACCGGAATGTGCTTCAAACTAGAAGTAAATTGCAGAGTGGAGATAGGCAAATTAATAACCCCATGAATCAACCACTCAGCTGACGGAATCTCAGCCACCGTGAAAGGCAGTTTCTCCAATTTCTCAATATTCAACATAACATAAGTCGCTTCCTTTTTAGCCATCAACTGTTGTTGACGAGTCAAATTGAAGGAGATAAAGATCTCTCTGGCACGAATGTGCTGCCATGGAACGCAACCGCCTTCAAGGTTTGAAGAGTCCAACCCAGCTGCACGATGGACCGCGTCTGACTCTGCCCATGATATAAAGAAGACATGTCCGATTTAATAATGTCAATAGCAGAGGAAACAATGCTGTCAATCAGAAAGGGTATGCATGCCATTATCAACAACAGACAAAGGCGGTCATTCTGACCCTGGCGGTCAAAGACCGCCAGGGCGGAGGACCGCGGGAGCACCGCCGACAGGCCGGCGGTGCTCCAGTGTACCGCCGCCCCATTGAATCCTCCAAGGCGGCGCCTTCCGACCCCCCCTACCGCCATCCAGATCCCGGCGGTCCGACCGCCGGGATCCGGATCACGGTAGGGGGGGTCGCGGGGCCCCTGGGGGCCCCTGCAGTGCCCATGCCACTGGCATGGGCATTGCAGGGGCCCCCGTAAGAGGGCCCCTACATGTATTTCACTGTCTGCTGCGCAGACAGTGAAATACGCGACGGGTGCAACTGCACCCGTCGCACAGCTTCCACTCCGCCGGCTCGATTCCGAGCCGGCTTCATCGTGGAAGCCTCTTTCCCGCTGGGCTGGCGGGCGGTCTGAAGGCGACCGCCCGCCAGCCCAGCGGGAAAGTCAGAATTACCGCCGCGGTCTTTCGACCGCGGAACGGTAACCTGACGGCGGGACTTTGGCGGGCGGCCTCCGCCGCCCGCCAAGGTCAGAATGAGGGCCAAAGTCTGCAGCAGATGTTCTTGATCAATCTGCCTCAACCAGGCTGCAGCCTCCTGTTGTGAAAGTTTCCAAATCTCATTATAAACTTCGTATAAAAATCTTTTCTTCCATGGTACCTTGGGACCTGACAAAAAAATCTTGTAAATCAGTACCATTAGACAGTAACTTGAGATGTGACTGAACTGCATCCAGCGTGGATGACTTCAACCATTGTTGACAAAGCTTCCCCACGCTGTACGTAGTTATAATATCAGCATGTTCTGGTGAAATGTAACGAGGGTCTGCCCTACTAGTCCTGAACCCCCCTGAAGAGGTGACAAAACTTTGATGACACTTATTAGCATCTACAGGCCATAATAACCACCCGCCCGGATGTAACGATGAAGTGTTAAGCGTACCATTCTGGACCCAATGTGTAAATTCACTAAAAGTAGCATTCACATAGTGCTGCCAGTTGTTTAATTTGGAAGGGACAGGTATACTAGGCAAATTCAACTCCCTAATTGTCGCCAAGCCCAAACAGCTAGTCTGTTGTACTGTGTCATTGAGGAAAATCATCTGCACAGGGATAATACATGCTCTAAATAATGTATCCCTGCCTTGCATCTGCCAATTTTTCGTACCCCAAACACTTTTCAAGTCAACAGTCTTTAACCAGTATTCATATCCCTCGACCGAAAGTTTAGATACAAACAAATTTGAATATAGTAATTTAGTATCGGTCAATAAAATTTGCTTATTAGAATACGGTGCAACTTTAAAATAGTAAGACTTAGCATTCCACTGATCATGCCCAGAAAAATATGCAAATTTATCATAATACATTTTCGAACTCCCTTGTGGAGGAGTCGAGCAATGTTCCCATTGCACATAATTAAATATGGACTTAGGGCTACTAGCTTTATGAATAAAGTGGTGTCCATAATAGTTGTAGCAAAACATGTCACCATGATTATCTCTAAATTGGTAAGCATCTTCATCGTCATAGACAGTATAATATTGCAAATCTGTTAGCATAGAATCTACTGTCTTCACATCCCAATCATCAGAAACAATGCCTGGTATAACAATATCATTCATTGATAACTTGAGGACATACGGTATTTGAATCAATTCAGTGGGACCATATATATCAAACAATACTTTATCCCACACAATCCCATCCGGAATCGGTATTGCAGAAATGTTCACATTGGACAAGTCTCTTCGAACCATATGAGACGAAAAATGTGGTCTCAACACAGTCTCCACGTGCTGAATGTCAGATCGATCAGGAAGAAAATGACCATGTATTACTAGAAAAAAAGTAACTACAAATCCTAACCAAATAAAAAGAGTCATTACAGTCATAAAAAGCCACAAATAGTTCCAAGGAAAAACAAAATATGTGCGTTTAAGCAAACTCAGCAGCTTACGTGGACCTCGGACAGAAGACATCGAGGACGAGGAGCTGGACACTGCTACATCAGCGTCGTTGAAGCAGCCAGAGGCAGTTCTTGCAAAAGGTGCAATTGTGAACAAAGAAGCAGATGGAGGCTCTCTCCTAGGCACGCTATAAACCACATGTTCAGAAACATCAGTAGAACGTACAGCAACTTGATCAAAAGATTCCATATTAATCGTTGTCTGTGGAACAATCGCAAGATCATCTTCCACCCTCCCCAAGCTCGGAGAGGAAACAGCGTCGGTGTAAATCACCTGCAGCGGGACTTCTTCCCCAGTAGTGAGAGGGATGCCGGAACTACTGGGTGTCCCTCTTGGTCTGCTGTGCAGAATCGGCCACATGTTGTAACTTGACATTATCAATGGAAACAAAGCGATTTCCTTTGGCCCCTTGCAGCGGCGGTAAAATCACAGTTCTCGTGCCGCTCACCCCTAACACAGGGACAGGTGCTCGATAAGAAGGACCAAATTCTTTCTTTACTGCGACCTTTTCACGCACTAGATCCCCAATCCTGGGTATCCAACCAGTAGGTGTTACTGGCTCATCCTTAATTCCTGAGGAGGCAGCACTTGCAGAAGAGTTATCTTCACGGAATTGTTGTAAATCCTGTAAAACAGTGACACGATTATTTATGTCAAAGGGAGTAACTGCCGCCTCCACACCAGGACCATCTAGATCAGGAACATACATTTGTGTTCCAAACAGGCACTCATATGAAGTACGACCCCCCAGTGACCGTCTAAGCAAGTTATTAAGTGCTCTCTGTACTCCATATAGGTGGGCTAGCCAACTATGACCCGTACCTATAACCCTGGCCGTTAAGGATTGCTTTAAATCACGATTTAAACGCTCCACGACAGAATTTCCCTTGGGATGAAATGGAGACGAGAATTGGAGTTGGACCCCCAACGAAGCCATGGTGTCCCTGAATGCCTTAGAGGCGAAAGCAGGGCCCTGGTCCAAATGAAAAGCCGCAACTGCAAATGTATCGACAAAGATGCGCAAATCTTTAATAACAGTCCGAGCGTCAGCCGAGCGTTGTGGCCATACCCACACAAATCTGGAGCACAAATCTACAGCAACCAATATATATTTGTATGCACTATCTGGTGTCAGCGGACCACAATGATCCAAGTACACACACTGTAACGGTTTGTTTGAAATCAGAAGGGGCGTCTGCTGCGGGCGTCTAGCCGACGAAGCTTTAATTTGTTCACAGACGTCACAACAAAGGACATTTTGCTTTGTCTCTTTATAGAGACCAGGCCACCAGTAACGAGCCTGTAAAAGTGAAATCGTGGCAGCCACACCAGCATGTGCAAATGCCACCCCCTCATGTGCTGCAGAAATTAATCGAGGTCTCTCAATTCTATTGGGTAGTTCACGTACACCAATGCCTGGAATATTAACAACAGCATTTAGCGCACTACTCAAGCAGTAACCATATTTAGAAGGAAATCCTTTAGGAAACGGCGTGCCATCAGCCGTAGCTTTTATGGCAGCCGAAATCTCTGTGTCTGGTTTGGAACTCGAACGAGTCACTGCGGCCACAGTGGCGACAGCCACTGCCGACTTTGCGGCTTCATCAGCCAAAGTATTCCCAGCAACGTGTATTCCAACGCGCTGGTGTCCAAGTGTATGCACAACATGGACCTTAGGAAGCGTTTCTTTCAGATCTGCAACCTTACCCCACAACAATTTATGTTTAATGGTGTTGCCTTTAGAATCTCTGAACCCATTCATCTTCCAGTAGTGCTGATATTCATTGAAAGACTGAACACAGTAGTAGGAGTCACAGACCAGCAAGGTCAAAATCGTCGGATCCGCGTGCTCCAACGCTAACAATAGAGCTTTGAGCTCATCCAGCTGCGCTGTGCAATCTCCCATGGTTTTAGTATAAGTATGTCGGGGGCAGAACACTTCCCCCTCCATAGTGCCGCTCACCACCGCACATGCAGCAGAATACTGTTGTTTAGTCCCAACCGCTGGTTGCGCAGAGCCATCGGTATACATGACCACTTGATATTGGTCAATAGGCAATGTGCCAGCAGGAACTGGGTACTCTATTTCATATTGAAGAAATTCTTGAGTCTGCAGTTTAGGGTCAAATATGTAATCTACATCAGTGGTTGTCAAAGACGTAGCCCATTGTATCCATCGCGGTGTAAAGCTTTCGAATTAGGAACACTCGCTTTTGTAACAGCCTCTAAGGCCGGAATCGGGGAAACGACAATGATGCGTTGGCCCTGGGCTAGCGGTCTTTCTTTAATCACAGCCATCTGTACTGCAGTGAGTATTTTCTCAGTCTGTGCAAATCATTGTTCTGCAGCAGAATACAAGTGGGACTTGTATGCAATCGGGACTGTCTCACCCTCATTAAAGGTGACATACGTAAACCAACAGCCCCAGGTATCACCCTGATGACTAAATGTGTCTTATTGTCCCGTGTCTGTAACTCTCGCAGTATGTGTGTATGCTCAATCGTCCAAAATCTACTCGAAAAATTCGGGCGAATCAGTTCGTATAAGGGTTTTATACGCGTAGCATAATCAGGAATGTAAGTTCTGCCAAAATTCAGAAACCCCAACAATGACTGGAGCTTCCGAACCGTATTAGGAGGCTGAAATAAAGCACATTTCTCCAAAAAATGTGGCGCTAGGCTCTTGCCCTCACTCGACAACTCATATCCCAGGAAAATGACGCTGAGGAAGGCAATCTTTGATTTCTTAAAATTAAACTTATAGCCAATATCAGCAAACTCCACAACAATGCGCGATACGCGCCTTAGATGTTGCAGAATCTCATCGTCTGTCAAATATATGTCATCAACATACGATAACGCTTCAGGGTCCAACTCGTGCAGCATTTCAGTCACACGAGCCGAAAACAGTCCTGGGCTATTCCTATACCCCTGAGGCAAACGACAAACTTTTTTTGAGAGCCAAACGCACTGAAACTGGTATAGTCCCGACTTTCGGGCGCTATATTTTGGCAGAAAAATCCATTCGAGATATCCAACGTTGTTTTGTATTTCTTACGCACTATATTGTTCATAAGCGCTGCGCTATGTGAATTCTGTATTGCATATGTGCGTGTGTGACTATTCAAATGTCGGTAATCCACCACTATCCTATATGAATGGTCCGGTTTAGCAACCGGAAATAAGGGATTATTCATCGGCGAGACACAGGGCTCAATTACACCCTGGTACTCCAATTGTGTAAGAATTTTTCTAACCGATGCCCTTGCCTCAAATTTAATAGGATACTGTGGCTGTGGCTGAGGTGTGCCCTTTATTGGAATTACATGATAAGGTGATTGTCTATCCCACCCCACGTTATTTCTATATAGGGCGGGAGCCTGTGCTAGAGCCCATGTTTTACCATAGGACTCCGCTAGCTCTCTCGGAACAAGTGGTGAGAAGGAAGGTACTATAACATCCTCCCCAACCGGACAGTCGCGAACAAAGTCAGGTGGCCAATCCTGTTCGGCCAACAGAACATCATATGATTTTACCACATGGTCCCAAAAAATGGCGTGTACAATGCGGTCAATGTCCCCTTCTAATCGTAGAGTCACCTGATATACTCTATCAGGATCAGAGACTCGCATGTCCGCCGTTTCGACTTGTATGAAGTCATCAGTTGCTTTCACCTCCAGATGCTCTAGAAGACTCCGGCGAACTATTGTGACCTCTGCCGCGCTGTCTAACAGTGCTAACGCCCATGTCTTGTTCGTCAAGAGAACTCTCTTCTTGAGCGGCATGTCTAACTGAGACTGCTGCAACTTTCTTCTTTTTAAATTGCTGTTTTTGTTGCAGCGGTTTCTCTTCTTGTTTAACAGAAACCTCCTCTGAGAGTTGTGAATCCTGTCTTGGTTTCACGTACTCCGTCCTCCGCTCTGACCGCCCACCTCTCTCACTTCTCTTTTCTGAGGAGTCCTGAAAGGAACGAGATTGGCGTGTATCAGTATATTGATATCTATCAGGCGTCTTCAAATTATCCCTATTCCTGAGATTATACCTATTCTGCGGGGTCTCCGGTTGCAGAGACTGTCCCCCATCTTTTTTAGGTGTTTGCTGTTTCTTTTCCCAGCGCTTTTTTGTACCCTCAGGTTGCTGTTTCTTAGCATTATCTTTATTATTTTTACCCTGCAATTGGGGTTTCTGCGGTCTAGCCCCTAGGCTATCGCGACCAATACTTGAATATGTCTCAGCTATTATTCTCGGAAGTTCCAGCTCTTGATCAATCTGCGGAACATCCCGAAGACGCATTCACACTGCTAGTGCTACTGCCACTCCCTTGAGATTACTCAAAATAATAGAAGAAACCGTGGCAAAATTGCCCATTAACTGCATGGCCAAATCTAAGGCAGGGGCAGCCCCATATTCATCTTGAATTTGTTTAAGCACTTCCGGTAAATTAGCTAAAGTCGGTGTACCGTGTGCTGTAGTGTAGAGCGCGGCAAACACCGTGCCCCAGGTATTACAAAGGTCCACCGGAGGAACCATCCCATACGGCAAACACATCGTCAAAATTCTATGTTTATCCTGAGGTCCCGTATGGGGAAATACTGCTTCCAGCGTATTAATTTTTTGCGCCAGCCAAAATGGTGTCTCCTTACGTTTAGCCGGTACCTTACCCATAACTGAGTGTACAGTGGCCGGATTTATTCCCGGAACCACTGCTTGTGGGTGCGCCGGAGCAGCACGCGCTGCATTAGTATTTAATGTCTGCATTACAAACTGAATCAGTCTTCTGTATGTTGTTGCTAAGTCTATATATAAACGACGCACATCAGCCACTGCCAAATTTGCAACCGCAGGATATGGTGTGTAAGTAGCCAATAAAGGCCAGGTCGGAACATCATTACTCAACGGACCTAACCTCACTTGTGCTACTGTATGTGGGAGGGCGCCATCAAGCCAATTATGGTGTTCTTGATAAGATAGAGGTATCTCTAAATAAGCGTAAGCCCTGTATTGTCCAGGGACATTCGCAACAGTGTATTCGTGAAAAGTATTTGTACCCCCATCAACCGCTGGAAATACGACCCAAGAATAAAAAAGTTCTGTCCTATAGGCTGCATGGGCGTCCACCACAAAAGTGACTGGACCCCCTGGACTGTCAGTCCATGTGCTATCAGATGTCCTGTGAGCGGGTGACGCATATTGATTGCTATATTCACTACATAGGATTCGCCATTTGCAAAAAATAGCTCTAGGTCAGAGAAGGCACACCAATATCGGGGTTTTTCCTTTCAAAGTTCAAGCTTGAACAACCAACCACTAAGCAATAGGATGTATCTATCCCGTGGTGGCGGAAACCCTCAGCCCCACGGACGTCTCCGCGTACGGAACCGAGGAGTCAAAATATATATGAGACTGAGAGAGTCAGTCAAACCCAAACATTAGAGCCAGACCAATCGTTGGCGGCGCCATGTCGCGTGGGCTCTCCTTATCCTAAATGAGACTACTGGATTTCTAAGCAGCAGGATCGATAACGGTGTGGGGGACTGAGTCTGACCCACTTGTAAAGAACTCTGTCACCCTAAATCCGGTTTCTGCTCCGGCTAACTAGCAGTGCCTCATTTCTCCCATGGGGAAGAAATGATTAGGCAGCCGAGCGCATGACATCTTTGGAACTTCTCAGGGAAGTCGTGGTCACTCAGATCCAAACCAACTCTCTCATTTACAATATGGTCTCATATACAAATGACAAAGACAGTATAAGTTTTATGTATAATGTTTTAATAAAACAACTGTATTTTAGATAATAAGGCGTGAGCCGCAATAACCAGAACAATACAACATAGTAGGATTGAAATAGTCACCAGGAGAGTAAAACATAAGAACAAAGCTATCATATTGCCTAACAGTTTCTACTCTCCCTCTGCTTGTTCTATTTAGAGCACAGCATGTTAAGCTTCTAGCTTGCATTTCTGAATCACGGGGGAGACATAAGCCCTCATACCTGAGCAAAGGCCTATGATCTGGTTCAGCATCTGCAACGAGGCAGTCAGCGTCTAGTTGTGGGTCTCTGGTCGGAATCTCCCTCTTGCATGTATTGGGACAAGGAAGTGATTTTATAACTAACATGTCACCGTGATCACAAAATGTCCCTACGCAGGAATGCCAAATCTAAACTCCTACCACGTCTATCGGCAATGTACCAGACTGTATCCTTGACTGAAGCACAGAGTGAATATGTTATGGAGAACTCCAGTGCTGAAGTAGGCAAAACTGTGTGATATGAATAAAAAACAACACCGTAGAACTGGCTATTTGAAAAATAACAGTACGAAGCCTAATAAAAAGCATTTAGAGCAAAGTGTACAGAGGCTCTAAGCTGTCAGCAAATTAATAAAATACATTCAGGGCAAAGTGCACAAAGGCCTAAAGCCTGAAGCTAATGCGCAAAGTAAACGTAAAACTAACCACACTACATTAGCATATGAGCACAAAAATAGAAACATTCATTTTTACACATTTTCAAATTTTATAAACATGCGTGGTTCTGGGGGCTGCCAGAAATAAAAACTTGTATTCTGGGGGTGAAAAGGGGAGTGAAATTTCAGAATGCTACACTAAAATATATTTTTTAAGAATAATTAGGATTCTCGTTTATCACACGTTATTAAAGTAAATTGACCATTTGAAACTAGCCAGCAGTGGGCCTCAGGGGATGTAATGACAGTAACCAGTTTGTCAACAGTGCTCAGTTGCAGAGGCATAACGCAAGCCCCTCTAGCCACTGTGGTACAGGGAGCCCCACCCTCTCAGGATTCCCTTAACTCTTTAGGGGGTCCCTCATTCAGCCCAAGTCCAATGAATAACTGTAAGATATGGGAGACTCAGGCACACCTCTTAACATTCTGCCAGGGGGGAGGCAGAGAAAGAAGTGGGGGGGTGGGATGTTATTTTTTGTTTTTTTGTTATGCCATTGGGGGAGGAGGGGTTGGGGTTACCAGTCTTCTCATCACTTCATTTTGGAGTGTAGGCATACCGGTCAAATTATCCACATTTGGCAGATGTCGCTCTCTTTTTATTTCTATTCTGTATCACTTTCCAAAAAAGTGTTTATTCCCTATTGACCTTAATATGATCACCCTCATAAACGGATGGCCTCACCCACATTCTTGAGGCAAGAGGTTGCAAGTATGTGTACGCTAACATGAAAGACACATCGAGATAACCTGTTCTGTCCAGGAAGGCACATTTTGAATTATTGGGAAAACAAAGATTAGAAGTCAGATACCCGAATCCACGGTCAAAAATAATAGCGACTAGACCAAAACTTTACAAAATTAAGAGACTGCATTGGAGTCAATGGGTCTGGCTTGTTGTAATCTTTCTGGGGGCTTTTAACCACGCCCAGTCTTGCTATTCATTGTTTGTTGTGCTTGTTTTAAATGCTTCATTTTTATTAGTGGATTTTGTGCAATGTCCCTTCTTTGTGTACTGAGTTCCCTCCCAGACAATTTCACTAAGTGAACATTTTTGTTGGCCATCACACTAAGTCAGGCTTCCTCCTGTTACAGCGTGTGATGGCCCCCTCCTCCAGTTTCAGTTTGCCATTCATCCCAACCGCGATCCTTTCTAGACATTCACGCAGGGAGCCAATAACACTCACACTGATGGCGGTGGTGGCGCTTTGAATCAGCTTGCTTCTGTCAAATGTTTTACTTTTCATTTTCAATTTATGTGGCAAGAAAAGTCCAGTTAGGTATTCACAACACTAATAGTTCTAGCTCGAGCGAGCACGAGACCCATTGCATTGGAAATGCTTGTTGAAGAGTGCAGCTCACAACCTGTGTCAAATACTTATCTGCCTAGTAGGTCCATGTTTTACTGGCATTTGTAAAGAACCTTATCCATTGAACTTGCCCCTCTTATAATATTGTCCTCAAATTTCCGTCCATCAGCATCATTGTGTGGTTATAGTGGTTAGTATAGATTCCCTTGTTCAAAGCCTGCTTTAATAACGATTTGTAGCCATTAATTTGAAAGCAAGACGAGTTTGCTGCAGACTTATGTCTATGTTACGTTTTAAGCTCATAAATAGACATTGATAAACGATCTTTCCTCTCACATGTAGGTGTGTTTGCCATTGTACAGCACGGGTTTGAATTCCCATCATACACCGAGCTAGCTGTTGGATAGAACAGGAGGACTGGCGGAAGCTGCCACCCAAGATTGGGGGACTCTTGGCACTGCAGCTAGAATACTTGGGGTGTCTGGAGCGCACATTAATATTCAAGATTTGGGTTAAATTATCTGTGGATAGCCGCCCCGCCGCGGGTGCCTCTGGGGTGCGCGCGTGCTCAATAACGCGCGCAGACGGCGGAAGACAGCTTTACGGGCGGCCACGTAACTGCTGGCAATTTAGCTCCCCGTTGTAAGTTTGCTATTTTATGTCGCGCATTAGCCAAGGCAATTTCATGCATATGGATATAGTGCATTAAGTGCCGGCATTTAAATATAGTGAAACTAATTTCATAGTGATTAGTTGACGGAGTGCGTCGACCGCATATCGTCTGCACGGGAGCCAATTTGCATGGAAATGCCGGGCATTGGCGCCATCGCGCTTTCATCGGTCGGAGTGGCCAATGTGTTGAGGCCACAGGAAAAAAAAAAAAAAAAGCCCCTCCGTTTGCGCAGCTAAAGATTCATAGACGGCCTCAGGTCATTTGTTCCCAGAACGTGCGCATTAAAACAAATGAATAGCTAAGATCCTCATTTGCATGATTTCCCAGTTGAGAACGATCCACGTGAAATAATGGATATCAAAAAGGGTGCACCAGGCAGGCGAACGATGGTGAGAACCATCCTGAACTAAGACCAGGTTTGTCTGTATGCCTTTGAACTATGGAAGGGTTGTAGCACAGGTCCTCATCGCCCACTTGAGCAGGCCTGGTGCGCATGAACACACGGAGCCAGGAGTTTGGTGTACGCAGATCAGGCCTTATTGGATCAACTAGTGAATGTGTTACAATAGGGTTTCCCACTCAATGAGACATCATCAAAGAAAGGGTTGTACCGGAACTCTTATTGTTGGTGATTGTTGATGAAATTACATTGGGTAAGAGGGTATGTTTAATAGTTTTCACTGGACGTCCCCTTTCACATGGGAATGGGGCCTTTATGCTGGCCCTAAAGGTTTGAAATTGTCTGTGGACGGGCCCCTGCTATGGCCCCAGAACACCAGTAGATTTGTCCCTTCTCTGCTGCCTGAAAGTTAACTCCCCAGATTTTTTGCACTAGGAAGTTAGAAAAGTTAAAAAGGATTCCAGCTATTTCTATAATTCCCTTACCTGATGGCAGTCAGTAGCACTCTTTGGTCGTGCCTCCAGGCCCCAAATGATCCCCATCACCTGCAAAGTCCCCCAGGTTCTATACTGTCCGCTGTTACTTTCAACCTCTACAAGAAGCCACTTGGTGCTCTGTTCACAGAAAACATCAGCAACATTCACCAGTATGGCAATGATACACAACTTTACTTGAAAGTCTCCTTTGCCTCAGACGTAGAACACCTCAAACACTGCTTGCTCCTCATGAATGTTCAGCACCTACTTGAAACCCAACCAAGACAGAATTCCTGTTATTTGCCAAGAATAACAAACAAGAAACAGTTCAGATCTGGCTTACTGACATGAACCTTGACAACTTCAAACCCCATCTTTCACTAAATACCAAGTCACCTGGACGCACCCTGGACACCAACTTCATCCTCAAGGAAAATACAGCCAAAAAAGAAAAGCGACCTGGTACCTGCTCTGTCTTCTAAAGAAGTGAAGCAGTATCTTCCAGAAAGCAACTTCAGAACTAAGTTTAGATACTGTCTTATCTGGATGGTGGTACCACCATCCTCCATGGCTTGCCAGACTCTACAGTGGCACCCCTCAATGGGCATTCTACACACATCAGCATGTCTCACCCTAGGCCTGTAGTAATATAATTGCATCACCCGCATCCAGATGGAACTACATTGGCTTCCCTTGCTGGCCGCACCATTTTCAAAATCAGCTGCATTTTGCACAAAGCCATCGTGATCAGCACCCAGATTTTTCGGTTAGACAAGCTTGCCATCTCTCATGGTTCACAGTACACCACAGGCAGGACACCATCAGTCTGCAGACTAAGAAATGTGAAAAATTAAAAACAAGGCAATAGGCCTTTTTTATCTATGCCTTGGAATATGTAACAACATCCCTGAATACATCAGACCGCACCAGCATTGCCCCAATTTAGGAACGAGTTTAAGACACAGCTGTTTAATAATAGTATGTCACAATTTATAAACAGTCCACAATCCAGCTACCTCTCCTATCATTCATTTTTCTTTGTACTGATCTTTGACCCTCTACAGCTCTCCACTGCCTTTTGGCTAGGTTCATGCTGTAGAAATGCCAGATACATACACAGGCAAATAAATGTCCTGGCTGGGCACACCCTACCACAATATACCCTGCCTATATTCACAAGCCAACTAAGGCAGATGAACAGAGATATGACAAATTTATATTGTCTCGAGCTCTCTGAAAAAGCAAGCAGTTTCAAACATAAACTTAAAACGGGCATAGAGAACTAGAGAAACCAGAAATTGTTGAAAGAAATGCTGCCTTCAATCTTGCAAAAAATAATGTTGATTTTATGTATATTATATATAATGTTTTGGAGGTCAAGGCGGATAAATATACTGATAACTATGTTTGTAGGAATTAATGCCAACTGATTTGCTTCTTGCCACCCAATACATGTTTAGAGCTGGATCTAGGCCAGATCTAATAAGAACAAGTGTTTAATTTGGTTGGGCCTCCGGAAGAGGGTCTGAGCAGCACATTTAAGCTAACCTTTAAAGTGACTCTCTTTTGTCACATACGTGGAGGATCTTATGTTAATTGAAATGTGTTGGAATGAAAGAATAATTTGGAGGGTTCCACTTGAAAAACAATCATTTGTTGATGAAAACTGAGTGTAAAATGCTGATTCTTACCACAATTGTACACTCATTTTCATACAGTCCATCTTACTAGGATGTGTTTGCTTGTCAAGAAAAAAATATTCTGCAAATAACTTTCCAAATGTATTATGGCTAATTTTCCTTGCTAAGTGTACATTGCAGGGGCAACTGGTATTCATGGGCAAAAGGGCTTTGCCCTGCCACCCTCCGGGGAGACGCAAGAACAGGGAAATAATCACAGACCAGCTGAAAATAAATCACTTCTCTGAGACAGTGTGCTGAATCTCCTGGGCGAACCCTAGTGAAATTTGCAGATGTCCTACTGCACAAGTGCCAGCCAGGCAAGGTTTTTTCAACAAGCTACAACAGTAACATCATAGGGAAGGGAGCGCTGATTTACAATGCAATTTATCCGGTTGCTTTTGGGGCGCATAAACAGTGGCCTGGGGAGGAGTTACAAAAAAAAACTCCATCCACTTCAATGGCTGGGGATGGGCAGGCCAATGAGACAAGGAGGGATTGGATGGCAACAATTTGTTGCTTATCAAAGGCTCATAATTAACTTGGGAGGTGAGTGAATGAAAGGAACAATGGGTGAATGGATGGATGAAATGGTGAGTTGATAGATGCATGGATGAATGAGTGAAATGATGGACTAATGGATGAGAGAAAGGATGGATAGATGGATGGTAGAATGAGTGAAAGGATGGATGAGCAGAAGGGTAAAAGGATAAGTGGATGGATGGATGAGTGAAAATATGGATGAATGAGCAAACGGATGGATGAGCGGAAGTAAATATGTAAAGATGGATGAGTAAAAATATGGATGAATGAGTAAAAGGCAGGGTAGGTGAATGTCGGGATGTAAGGATGGATGGATGGATGAGTGAGTGAAAGGGTGAATTGATTGATGAATGAATAAATGGGTAGGTGAATGAGTGAGTGAAAGGATGGATGGCTGAGTGAAAGGGTAAATGGAGGGATGTATGAGTGGATGGAGGGGACCAAGGGTGGGTTTATGGATGGGTGTAAGGATGGGTGGCTGAGTGAAAGGGTGGATAAATGGATGAGCCAAAGGGAGGAGGATGGATGGATGGAGTGAAAGGGTGGATATATGGGACGAAAGGGTGGATGGATGAGTGAAAGAATAGATGGATGTATGGATGAAAATTTGGATGAAAGGGGGGATGGATAAGTGAAAGGTGGATGATTGAGTGGGCGGGTTGGTTTGAAGAATAGGTGTCCCTGAACCAGTGGCGCCTCTTCTTTATGGGTTTCACAGCTACACTACACCCTCCTTGTTTTGTGGTACATTTTTATTATAGCAAGAGTGAACAGCTATTCACTTTTGATACAATAAAAATAAAATACAGACCTGCTTCGGATCCAGCAACAAATGGAGGCAGCTAGTGACATTGTCTGACTGCTGACACAGGTGCGTGAAGGTGCATGCGCCATTCCAGCACTGTGAGCATGCTTGACTTTGTGTGTGAGTTAAAGTGAGAGAGTCAGTGAAGGAATGAGCCAGAGTGAGTGAGAATAAGTGACAGTAAGGACCAGTGTCTGTGAGAATTAATGTGAGTGAGTGAGGGAGAATGACAGTGAGTGGAACTGAGAATTACTGTGTGTGAGGCTGAGTCACAGTAAGCCTTAGTAATTCACAGTAAGTGGGACTGAGTGAGACAGGGTGGGCCAGAATAGAATGAGTGAGACTCTGTGAATTAGTGAGACTGAGTGAGTTAGAGTGAGAAAGTAAACGTAGTGCAAGAAAGTGTGAGAGAACCCTTCAAGAAAAAGCTCTTTGGCATTCGAGCCAAGGATTACGCCCCACCACTTTTAAAGGTCACCAGACACCACGAATATATTGTAGGTGTTAATTAAAACATTGTTTTGCTAACTTCAGCCATACTCTGTGTATAAAAGTTATGTTTAATTTTAAATTATTCAGACAAAGGCACACAACACTCATCCGTGTCTGTTGGGCCACTGCCTTAGCTAGTCAAGACACACTTCTTGCACCTTAGTTACTTTTTAGACCATATCAACTCATCTTAGACTGTGCACATAGACATTCTTCTGTGATGCTTCGGGTCCCATCTCCCTTTCTTATCCCACCTAAAGCGCTGGCATGGCTGTGCAGTGCTGGGAGTTTGGGGTTTAAGATTGATGTCAACAGTGCTTAATTTGTAAATAAAAAGGTGCCGGTGCCCAAAGCCCTCATCTTAAACACGCAGCTGCTGCAATTAAATGTGCGAACACGGAATACTGAGGCAGCATAATCCTGAAGGCATCTCGGGCCTCTTCAATCCATTTAAAGCCACTCTCTGCCCCTTCAGCTCACTATTGCAGCTTTCTACTTTCTCTCTTTGTGACGCTTTTTCAGTTTTCTCTTCCTCCGTCTTTCCCAAATGTGTCTTTTGCTTGCAGCAAATGCTTGCGGCAGAAGACTAAGCGCCGGCCCTCAAAAATAAGTGCTGGTGCTCAGCACCGGAAACAACAAGCACAAATTAAGCACTGGGTGTCAATGAACAGACAATGCAAGGCGCACATGTACTAACCCAGAGGAGCTCACCAGACTATGAAGAACTTTTGTTTCCAGTACGAGACATCCTTTACCTTCTATGGCTACTGAAACCAAAGCTTTGGGTGTCAATTCTCCTAGCAGTGTGTGTTGCTTTAAAAGTGTATATGGTTAACTTCTGTTCTCCTTCATTAAGGCTACTAGATGACTCATGTCATCGGGGATCCTGTGTCCCAATCCTGTGCTTTCTTTCTACAGATCAATGTTTTCAAGTCTGTTAGTCAAGTTAGTTCATTAAAAATGGTGCAGGACTCCAACTCCCAAAATGCATTAGATTGTTAATGAAAAGCAGGCTGGAGCGGTGGCATGGACTCATCTGGCAATCTTACTTTCGTGCTGTGCCGTGATACTCCTAGCAGATCATAGCATCTATAAATAAAAGGAACTGATATCAAATTAGTGATTTCTAAATCTGACTTTCAAAGTCAGTTCTGTATTTTAAGGACAAATCAGTGACAAGCAGCGGTTCCCTGGGACATGCATAAGCCTGCTCACTCTGCTCTTCCTGTTTTGCAAACCTCCACTTCCAGCGCTTATTAATTAACGTTGTGCACCACTGCAGTGTTTTCTGCCATCTGGAATGAAATGTCTTTCTTGGCGGTAACAGCGACTGCTCTGGGAGGCTGCTGAAGGAAATGGGAGAAGGTAAGGAGGATGAAACTCAGCAGCAAAAGGAGGTGCTCCATGACTGCCTTTGAGCTGCTCGGACTGTTATGATATAAACGGCGACTGAGGTTTATCACACCGTCAATTGGCCCCAGTTGTTAGCAGTTTTTCCTCAGAAATGTACATTTCAGGTCTGACGGCAGCTCAGCTGTTTTCTTAACCAAAACCTAACACATGGTTATAGAACACATATATTGGCCTTTGGCTCCACCCGCTAGAGTATTCCTTCTCACTTCATGGGTTTGGCTGGTGTATTATTCAGCGCCCCATAGAGTCCTTGCTGCAGTGCACGAGGGACTTATTTACATCTCAGAAATTCACTGGCATCACATTAAATTCTCTATGTTACTCATGCAATGTAGAGTGAATAAAATCCTTATTGTTTTTTTCACTGTAAGATACTTTTTAATGTTAGGACTCAAAATGCAAGCTGGACATGTTAGCTTTGCCGATGCTTGTTTATTTATGCCTCTCAAACATTATAAAATTAGAGTTTCCTCTCAAATATTATAAAATATTATACAATTAGAGGTGTTTCTCAAATATTATAAAATTAGAGTTGAGACAAAGCACTTGCTTTGTCAGACAGATTATTATTTGAAGGGTGGGTGAAAATAGCAGCTGTCAAGTGATAGGGTCTAAAATGGTTAAACAGAAGGACCCAAGAGGATAGCTGGAGGGAAAAGGCGTACTGCCTGCTGGACTTTATATCATCAAGTATACATCAGAAATGTACACCAGTCGCTTGATCAGGGTGCCATGGGCTCTAATGCAGCAAAGGAAATGTCCCTTTGCTTTCTAAATAGGTAATTAAAAGACAACCATAATTGCAGTGCAGGGTGCCTCTTATGCCCCTGGGCCCATGCACAACTTCAGGATGAATGTGTGTGTGTGTGTTTTTGTATGTCACAACTTCAGGATGAATGTGTGTGTTTTAGTATGTCACAACTTCATGGTGAATGTGTATGTGTTTGGGTGTATGGTCATTATTGGAGCAGGTCGAAAAGTGGAATGTTGGTGGGTCCTGGAAGAAGTCGTGAGGTGAGCGAATTGGAGCTCCAGTAATTGCGTGGGAGATGCTTTGTGGGTCATTACTTGAGCCTCATTAAGCTTCCATTTCCTTATGCTGTGATCCGTCAGTCTTTGACGTGATGACTGGTAAAATGGTCCAGAACTGCCATCCCCACGGAAGCAATGTCATTAGCCTTCTCAGCCAAGCAAGAGTTTGGTAAGGGTAGTGGTATGTGGGTTAGTGTGCAGGACCACTGGAACTATGCAGCAGGGATGGACTAAATTATATCTGAGCAGTGGTTGAAGTGGACAGGATCTGAGGGGCAAGACATGCGGATACTTTTTTAATTTAAGAAAAAAAGTTCCCCTACTTTTTTTGTGAAAAGGCAACCTTTCCGACAGTTGAAATGCTTCAGCTAAAGTGTAAAGGAGGAAGACCCCTGTGCTGTGAAACTGAGGGAGGAGTGACAACTAAACACTCCTTCTTGTCAGGGAGCCTGCTTCCTTGAAAGAAATGTAAATGTGCGCGATTGGTTAATCTGCCAAAGTACAGGAGGCTTGGAAGCTGGTATTGGCTTTCATCTATGGAATCACTTGAAACTTTACTGATAAAGATTTAGGGCCTTATTATGAGTTTAGCACTCCCACCGCAGGACTGCCAAACTCACAGGGAGGATGTCACCGCCATGGTGGTGACGTCTCCCCCAAGCGTATTACAATGTTGCTGTCGGGCTGACCGGCAGCAACATTGTAATATGCGTTCCCACCGGTCAGTCCAGTGGGAACAGTGCTACAATATAGAAGTCGGCTCTCTTAAGGGAGCCGAGTCCTATACCGTATCACAGAGGGGTTCGAGCTGCACCCTTCGAATGCGCACTGTCTGCTTTTGTTGTTGGGCAGTGCAGGTGCCCCCGTGTGCCCCCCGCACTGGTTTTCCGACAGCTTTTTCTTGGCTGGCAGAAAGTGGGGTTGTAATCAGCCAGTTGGCAGTGAGTTCAGCGCCGTCCTGGCTGGTTGCAACCCTGACTGCCGTCACCACGTCAGGAACGATGTTCCTGGCGGGGACGGCAGTCTTTAGGTGGTTCCGCATGACAAAGTTGTAATTTGGGGGACTGGACCGCCAGCCTCGTAAAGAGGCCATAATTCTTTTTGAGTGGTATTGCAAGGGAGTTACCAGCTGAGCCATGAAGTGTGTGCTTTTAAAGGACAGTTATTTTAAAAAGTGCACTACGTACAGTCTGGGTACTACTAAAATCTATATTTTGGAAGCCCTTTTTTATCTTAAAACTTTTTAGCATTTTGTAACAGCATGCCATCTACTGTGTGTAATGCAAGTTTAAAATAATGACTTACATATTTACAGTGCTTACGGTCACAGACTGCGACCTTGTAGCACTGAACATACACAAGTTACTAACCAGGATTCAATTCTGTACCTCTTTGGTTACAGATTCAGACCTGTGCAGTGCATTAACTAACAGAGGTTTCATAATGTACAATAGTGGATTTCCCACTGATTAACTTAATTTGCCTTAATTTTTCACTTAAGCTATGCATTGTTTTACATGTACTTACTTGAAGATGAAAGACCAGAAACAAATATTTTGGTTTTTTAGTTACATCTTTGATCCTGCCCTGATGATCACTCACCTCGCCTCCATATGTGAGCAGCATCACAGTTCCCATACTTTTTTTAAGTGCACTTTGATTGCTGTGCGTGAGGGTTGACAAATTTGTGCAACAAGAAAAGGCAAAGCATGCTGCCTAATACAGCATATTTTTTGTTAGTAATAACTCATTATGCTGGAATTTTTACACGTGAACAATATCTAGGCAAAGGTTTCACCTCATTATTGCCAGTACCACTTTGATACTCAAAAACAGAAGTAAGCAACATAAAGGTGACCAGTCAATGTTTACAAAGGACCTTCCACTAAGCGGCAGCATTGGTCACTGCCTTTTACTAACTTTTGGCCCGTTTGAACTAGAAACACCATTTTTTGTTGAAATCTGCAGATTATGCAGCAGATGATGGATTGTGTGGCAAATACAGCAGATCCATAAATTTTTTGAAGAAGCACCTGGTTACCACATTTTGATGAATCCAAGAAAGATTATCATTAGAATGAAATCTGACTTTGCAGTTAGTGGCGGAATTAGCTCATAATAATGTGTTACTCAAAAAGTGTGAGAAGGAAATTAGGGGCAAGGAAGAGAATTATGTTTGCCCGGTGGTATCAGGGCCAGTTAAATTGAACATGGAGTAAAGGTGTGGTTTGGAAGAGCTGTAGAGGTGGATGCTATTGTGGAATTTAGGTTAATTTTGCCATCTTGAATATGTCCTACATTGTAAAATATATATAGAGAGAGAATTTGACTGAGTGGTGGAGATCCAATCTTAGGGCGACGAGACATCCCGGATTTCCCCGTAAATAGACCCACTTTTGATAGGACTGTCCCAGTGTCCAACGCTTTTGTTAATTTCAAATACATGTCCCAGATTTTGGGACAAAGGTCAGGTCGTTCTGCAGAACAAAATTAAAAGGTTTTCACAGGCCCTTCTGAAGGTTGAAATATTGTAAGTAATTTATCTGTTTGTACCAGGCAGCACATGAGAAGGCCTGATGCCTTCTCCCAGCAGAGAGACAGAGGGGGTTATTCCAACTTTGGAGGAGGTGGTAATCCGTCCCAAATGTGACGGATTTACCACCAGCCGTATTACGAGTTCCATAGGATATAATGGACTCGTAATACGGCTGGTGGTATATCCGTCACTTTACCGTCACTTTTGGGACGGATTACCACTTCCTCCAAAGTTAGAATAACCCCCAGAGTGTCGGGAGGAGGGCAGGGGGGCAGAGTGGAGGTTCTCCATAGCCAATGTGATGCAATTGTAGCTTCTTTATAAGTGTATGTGTGTGATATCGGCATACATTTACAAACCTAGGATGTTGATGATGATGACAAGCCTAGCATATATATATATATATATATATATATATATATATATATATATATATATATATATATATTATCAACAAGGAAAGAAACACGGCACTCCCGAAGAATTTCACTATATATATAAAATATCAGTCCTGCTCGCCAGACTCCAGCCGCTTCAAACGCGGTAAGCCAGTGGCGGGGTGGAATCCCAAACATCCAAACAAGCGCATCGCCTGCTCCCAGGGCGTATTGCGTATCTCCCGATGCTGACCACGGCTTGTATTCACACAGCGTTTATTTAAATACTAATGACAGCAATAAACTCCACGCGGTTCAGAGCAAATCACTCCTTACTCACAAGTACAACTTCTTGTAGACGGGCAAAGAATACATTTTAAGAAGTTGTACTCGTGAGCAAGGAGCAATTTGCTCCGAAACACGTAGAGTTTATTGCTGTCATTAGTATTCAAATAAACGGTGTGTGAATACACGCCGTGGTTCGGGATCCGCATCAGGAGATACTCCCCGGGAGCAGGCGACGCGCTTGTTTGGAGAGTATATATATATATACATATTTATATATATATATATATATATATATATATATATATATATATATATATATATATATATATATTACCCAAAATCTAAAGTAAACACACACTCAGGGCACAGTCTCCATTGCAGAACTGTAGTTTATTGCCAAATCTCACAAAGCATTGCGGCTGACAAGCAGTCTTGATCACGTGAGAAGCCAAACCAATTCCGTGCACATAAATAACACAAATGTCAAGGACATCAAAAAAGCACATGGCATTGCTGCAATCCTCTGATAACTACGAGCACAGCGGCCATATTTACCTGTCCAGTCACTCGTATTTAGACCTGTCCCAACTACTATAAGTAAATAACATGCAATGTCCCATATCCCAGTTGACAAAGCAAATATTGCCAAATGTGTTGTGCCTGTCACAAAGTTAAAATGTACAGTTACACATAACTCGTCAACAACACAGGAATGGTAAAACAACACAGAACAAACTGCTCGTGACACAAGACAACAAGCCAAAAGGTAAATCAGAGGATAAGGTAATAATATATCTGCTTCTACATGAAGCTTGATCAAAAAAATATATATCAAGTAAAGGGAATAGAAAGTAGTTGAACCTCACCAACTTAATCTTACACCAATCAAAATAATAATAATTATTTTCTTTCATTTATGGACATATGTTCACACGAAGCTATGCAGGTCTTCATCAGTGTTCAAGCCTAGAAGTTCCTTACTATCCATTTCTAGTATGAGGGTAGCTTCTCGTCTCCCTAGTTCTAGTTCTCTGTTCCCAGCTCTTCAATTTTTTGGCACATATATGAGGCCACTACATCGCAGCTGAGCTATATCTTTCTGATGCTCACTCAAAAAGTGTCTAGCTACCGTATATGTAGCGCCTTTGTTCTTAATAGCCCTTAATAGCTTCTTGTGAGTATCTGGGATGAGAATGTAGCCTCTTTCTGTGCCTCGCTAGAATGAGTACTCCACTTTTCCGCTTGCTGGCAGCCTGAGTGTAAGTGTGGGTTATTTTTAACTGCTCACCCTCCCTAGATAATTAATGTTGCAGCTCCATTTATTGTCATGCTCAGTTGTATTGATATTCAGTTTTTCTTTTACTTTTCTTTCCCCCTTGTTTTTCCCTTGTTTAAAAACATTTTACAGAAAAAGGAGATCGACAGCAAGCAGACTGCACACCCACTGGGGTATTGGAGGAGATTAGGCGATTGACAGCAGGAATATCAGTAGTAGGAATTCAAGTATTGATATTGCATTGATTTATTGGAAGATATTTTGAAACGTAAAAAACTATAGAAATTCACCAGTTATAATTAGAGTTACCTCAAGTAACTATAACTCGTGCTCTAAGTCAACTATAACTTGCGCTTCACCATGAACTTTTTTTCTTCAAAGTTGTAGGGTAATTACCAGTGCATGGTGAGGGCATGAGTTATAGATACTTTAGGGCACGGGTTATAGTTACTTGTTTCATTACTATATGTTAATCCAACCACCGCCCCACCAGGCCCTGAGGCCAACCCCCTATAAGCACCCAACCTTGCACTGTGCACTGCCTTCATCCATGCACAGGGGAGGTTGCCCGCAAGACCTAGCCTGCAGCCAGACCCTGCGGCCAACACTCCCTAACCATGCTGTGCACGGGCCAGATTGTCTGGGTGTGAGAGTGCGTACATCAGTGTTCTAGTGGGTGCGTCAGTGTGCGCCTGGGTCTGTGAGTGGGTGCATGAGGGTGTCATTGGGTCTGTGAGTAGGTGCGTGAGTGTCTGAATGGGTCTGAGAGTGGGTGCGTGAGTGAGTGGGTCTGTGAGTGGGTGCATAAATGTCTGAGTGGGAGAAATTGATTGAAAGAGAGAAAGAAAGTTAGAGGGAAAGAGATAGTGTTTTTTTAGGCTTTAATATTTTAAATAGTTAGAATGGGATATTCGTGTTCAATTTAAAATAAAAAAAATGTATTTATTATTTTAAATAAAATATTATTTTTTTTAAAAAGAAAAATTTGTCCAGCTGGACTCGAACCCCCAAAGCTCAATGAGAAGGTCTGTGACCTTCACACTGAGATATGTGGGGGGGTTTTTAAGCCCTTTATGGGCTTTCTGGGCTCTGGGACCTCAACGGAGCCCTCAGTGGCTCCACCGCTGTCCCAATTTATTTATTTATATATATATGTAAAATTATATATTAATTATATTTTTATATATATATTATTTTTTATATATATATATATGTATATATATATATTTTTTAAATGCCCTTTACGGGCTACCTGACACTGTTAGGAAACCTGCATTACAGGTCCCGCTGTCAAAACCCCAAGTGTTTGCTGTGGTTTGGTGCAGTTGTAGAGCTGCAGCAAAGCCACACCAAACAGCTATGTGGGCACCCCGGGACATAGCAGGAGCTGGCCCTGGGTGGTGGTGGTCCCCAGGGCCATCAGTGTCTCCTTGAGGGGGGACCACGCCACCAACCCAATGTGAACATAGCCCCACAGTGGTGATCCCCAGAGTTAAGGGGGTCCAAAACTGACCCCTTTCCATTGTATCTGTTTGTTTCTGTTCGCCCAGGGGTGTGGTGGTCCCTAGAGGTGTGGGGAGGGCCACGGGCTCCCCGCATATATCTATATAGAAGCCACAGGGGGTGGTGGTCCCCTGGGCTTGGGGTCCCAGAGGGACCCCCTTTCTTTTTTTAAAAGATTTACTTTGAAGGTGGTGGTCCCCAGGGCTATTTGGGACCCCCTTTTCTTTTTTGACTATTTGCACCCGGTGGGGGTCCCTGGGGCAGAGGAGGCCACAGAACCCTCCCACATATTATTGCTTAAATGCCCCGGGGAGGTGGTGGTCCCGGGGCAGTAGGACGGGACCGGGCTGCCTCCACATATTATAACAGCCCTGGGGAGGTGGTGGTCTTTAGGGCAGCGGAGGGCACGCAGCTCACCTGCATATACATTATAAGCCCTGGGGAAGTGGCGGTCACCAGGGCAGTGGGAGGGGGCCAGGAGGCCCCCCGCATTTCTAAAAAAAATGCCCCCAAGACTTGGCCCACCCGGGGGCTTCCTGATAACGAAGATAGCTGGCAACACTTCTGTTGTTGAAGTGTTATCAACCAATAAGATGTCCACTGAAAGACCACAGTAGGCAGAAAACTAAATCCTTCAACAATGAAATGAGCTGTCTTGTTGAGTGAAGAAATTAAGGCATTTGCCAGACAGGGAGTGAATACTATGCAGGCAGCCTTGGTTCATATGACAGTTCCTTGAAGATGATTTTGCCAGAGGGTCAGGAAAAGGTGTTTTTTGGGCTTTTTAATGCAGGAGCCTCTGGAAATTATATGGGTATTACGTTTGCCCAATATTTCTTTGAAGGTCCATAGTTGGATTGTTGGTTGTTTAGGATGTGATCCTGTTACACATGTCCTTACAGTTGTCTTGTAACCTCTCTTTCTGTGATCTTGCTGTTATAGGGGAGATTGGAGATCAGCTAGTTGTTAAATGGGACAACTGGGTGAGCCATTTGCTTCTTCAGAAGGGGCATGAGAACGTGATGATTCAGTTTGGCCAGGAATGAGGCGGTATGAGTTAAATAAAGGTGTGAGGTCAGATTAAAATGTGGGAAAGAATTGCTTCAAGTATGTTATTGGACAGAGCTCTGTAGGCAAGTTTCATGCATTAGTTTTTAAGGCAACAATGGATGGCGAATATAGTAAGGTATATACAATTGTAGACGAGTAGCTGTGACAAAGATGCATGTTTTTTGCAGAGAGGTTCTGAACAACATCATAGTTAACAAGACCAAGCATTGAATAGTCTGCAGTACCACTCAAAACCGCAATATCATAGTGGCATCATTAAAACCCATCTACACCTTTAAGTTAATTTTGAGACTTATACAAGGTTATATTAGCAACACGCTACTCCTTTTCCATTTAAAGGGAAAAATTAATAGTACAATGTTTGTGCATGCAGTAATATATGTTTTAATGGAAGTTTTTCGGCTGTTAAATTTTGTGCTGACATGTTCTCTACATATAATTGTTTTATCTGAACTTTAACATCACTTTTTTTATTTGAACATTTTAATATTTGTTTGTGATTTTTTGTGTGACCTTTATAGGCCAGATGTCGAAAAAGGATTCACCCTTTAGGAGCTTTGTCCCTTGGATGTATGTGTGATGAGGATAGCTTTGCTTTTAGAAGCAGATCCTGGTTAGGATCGTTGCCTTTGAGGCTCTTGCGGCCATTAACAATGGTATTCTGTTAGTAGTAGCATATACCCTAATTTAATAGTGGTCATCACATGTTCTAGAGTTCTTTCTCAAAACTTCTCTCAGCATCCCAACAGTTACTTATATACCATCAAGACTAAAAATAGTACCACGGACATGAACGCTAAAGTTACACATATAAATTGTCTGCAAGAAATTCACAAAATGTGAACATAAAACTTGTAAATCTATTTACCCAAGTATTATATTACTGCATGATTGTGGAGTATGTTGCATGAGTAATTCCTGCTCGTGGGACTTTGAGTGGCTGTTTCGATGCGTGGCCCTCTTGGAAAGTTTGGGAACACCCATTAACCGCTTTCACAATTTATTTTTGTAATCCATTCGCTTCTTGGAAACAGAGGGTCACAACTGACAAAGGCAGCATTTAATCCCTTTGCATGATGAGAATGGGCTGTGAGTACCAAGAACATTGATTGAGGTCAGGAGAAGGGGTTTTCCCCAGGAAAAATATTTTCTCTTAAAGGTCAAGAAAATAGATACCCAAAGTGGTATCGCACCAGTACTTTCCGCAGGCACTACTGCACACCATATACAATTACACAGGTGCAAAGCCCTTCTTAAAGTCTCAAGCGAATATTCATAAGTGCCCCAGAACTACTTTGGATAGCGGAAACCTAACATACCTTGTTTTCGGAAATGTGCACACACGAGGGGCCATAAACCTGGAGAGTAAATTTTCTGATTTTGTGTTTTTTTTGGGGGGGGGGGGGATCGGTCCAATGTGCGTTTTTCTTACTAGTCAGGGCTTCCCACTGATTTTCTTTTTTGTTACTGTTTGTCTTCTTAAAAACACAGAATTGACTAGATGTGATACGTTAATATATAAATATCAAATTAACAATTCCCACCTCTGCTCCCTAGAACCAGAATATTCTGACAGCCTCCGAGAAAAGCATTTTTTTTAGTTCAGTCTGGTTTTTGTGCCTGTTCGTTTTTGTTAAATTGCTAATTATTTAACACCTCCGAAGTGTACCTCATACATTAGGCCGGGAATGGCTGCATTTCATAACAGCGGGGCCTATTAGCTTCATTTACTGTTAATGCTAAAATAAACATGAGCCGATTTAGAAATATACTATTGCAATTTCAGGGGGGAAACTCTGATGTTTCTCTTCTTCCAGTCACATAATTAAGGGAAGCAAACTGCTAATGATATTAAGTTTGCGCTGCGTGTTAATGACAGGAACAAGCAGAGGCGGAAATTGCAGCCATTAATATGGAAAAATAAAATATTTAAGACAAGAGAGCGATGAGAGCAATTTTAATAAACTATAATGAGGAAAATGAATTTCGGGGGTGTTGTGTCGTTCGGAGCACACATCTTTTCCTTGACATGCCTCCTGCAAGGTTATTTATTTGGTTCCTGACAATTGTATAACAAGAGGAACAGAGAGAAGTCTTTATTATTATTATTTTTTTTTAAAATAAATTGTTCGGTTTTCTTCTGCGCATGTCCATATGTAAAAGGCTTGGATCCGGGCCTAGCGCCCCGGATTTTATGAAGTTGTCTGACGTGTTGTTACAAAACAAATGTACAAAATCACGTTTTGAGTTTCATACTGGTGCATTATTTTTTACAGAAATGTGGAAAAGTCAAAGTTGACAGACAGTACTCTTTAGGATAAATGTATTGTTTAGGTTTTGTTAAAGTTGTTATAGTTTAACCGACGTGAAACTGCAATGACTTCCAGAGCAGGGGAACCCCCGCAGAGAAGCATTGCCCTTCTTTTCCCAACCTGGCATATGATACCGCAGTGTAGAAAGGACATTTAGAGATTACCGCGACCGCCCAACGGACTTAAATCAGTTCTCTTACCCACTAAACATGTTATTCCCGAGTATCATTTACAGGTGAGGGAACTGCCAGGTTTCGCATCAGAACTTTAGTCGGCTTTGGGATTAGATTGTTTGCTGGTAGCTCGTCTCTCACAGTGCATCTGCTTCACAGCATCAGAGGACCTCCACTCTCTAGGGCAGGGATCAATGATGGGAATGCTGGAATGCTGGATCCCAGTCCCTGCAGCTATTTCTGGACCAGAGCTGGGATGCGGCCGATCCAGAGAAATTCGCTGAATTTGTCCTACTGTCATTTTCCGACACTTGGACATAATTCATCAGTGCCCGCACATTGTCTGCATTTTGCACAGTGCAGCGCCAGCAAGGGGGCTTTCCAGCCTCAAATTAAGGCCTGATTTAAAGGGCCATCAGACCTTCTTTTGTTCAAGTATCACCCTGGCTAGGAGCCATCTCAAGGTAGGAAACAAAGGCACATAGCTTATCTCTTCACAAGTAATTTAAAGAAACTGTGACTTTGAGGAAGGTTTTTGACTTTGTTTAATCCCCCTTATATAAGACATGTCTATGCACTGTAAAAACTCACTGTCAAAATGTATCTGTGTGAAAGAGTAATTACACTGATAATGATGTAAATGGTATCAAATATTTGTTCTTTTATTTAGTTCTATTATAGCGCTGCTCGTCCCAGTGCAGAGTATCAGAGCACTTTACAGCACACATAGCGGCACAAAAAATCATACAAATGTGTAAATCAATGCACAGAAAATGTTACTTAAGACAATGATGGTTGTAGGAATCCCACATCATCCATACTTGCAGACATTATGGCTCTCATTACGCCCCTGGCGTTGAGTGATAAAGTGGCGGTAATACCGCCAACAGGCTGGCGGTAACTACCGCCAAATTATGACCATGGTGGTGATAACTCCCATAGACAGCCAATGTACCACACCAACCGCCAGGGCGGAAACCATACTCCCCACGGCAGTAGCTGTCAACAGCCAGGCGGAAGACAAAGTACTGCTCACCATATTAAGACACTGCATTCGCCACATTTTCTGGGGCAGTACCAACACCATCAAAAGCTGGGCGGAAACACATCACAGAAGAGAAAGGACTCACCATCGGAGACACAGGGAAGAACAATGCCACCATGGAACCCGAACTGCAAGTCTTTCCGATGCTCTTCTACGTTATGCTCCAGCTGGAACACCAACGCAGACGAAGATGATGACGGTGAGTACAGCCGCCTAGCACACAAAGGAAGGAGTGAGGAAAACAGGAGTGACACACACACGCACGACACACCCGACACACACTCACACCATACACACAACCAGCTGCACACGAAAAACAATTTGCACCTGATACATAGCAGAATAATGCAAGGACAACAAGAATGCACTAAGGTGAATTTATTGATATCAACAGCTAATAATCGAATTGTCTGTGAAACAAATATGTACAAATGTACACAAAGGGCCACTGCCCAGTCCAAAGTACTAAGGGCCTAAATGGCAATAGGGCACAGTCCAAGGCCCAACTCAAATCCTGACGTCATCCAGATAGAACTCTGCGGGGGCATCAGTTTGCAAGTGGGCAGGCACCTCAGGGGGATGGGGGCAGGGGGCACCTCAGCCGAATACAAAAACAAGCCCACTGGTTCTGGAGGGGGCTTCATGCCCATTTCTTTGTGCTGGGGCATGCAAGGCCACAGTCTCTCAGGTGGGTGACTTGCCTACTGGTTCTGGAGGGGGCTCCATGCCCATTTCTCTGTGCTGGGGAGTGCAAGGTCACAGTCTCTCAGGTGGGTGACTTGCCCACTGGTTCTGGAGGGGGGCCCTCGTACAGCAGCCCCTGGAGGGTGGCCTACATGGCTTCCGCTGGTGATGATGGCTGCACGTTGGTGGCAGATGGAGGTGCCTCCTGGGCAGCCTCTGTTGGTGGTGAGGGCTGTACATTTGTGGCAGATGTAGGTGCCTCCTGGGCAGCAATTGCTGGTGGTGAGGGATGCACTTCCTCAGCTGGTGGTGGGGGCCCGTGACCACTGGTGGTGGTGGATGTGTCACCCTGACAGTCTCCGCTGGAGAGTCAAGGGATTATTCCCCTTCATGGCATGAGGCGTGGAATCCTTTCCCTTCCTGGCAGGGGTTGAGGGCTTCTTCCCCTTCATGGCACGTTGTACGTGTTCCTTACCCTTCCGGGCTCGAGCCGAGGGCTTCTTCCCTTTCAAAGCAGGAGGTGCAGGCTCCTTCCCCTTCAAAGCAGGAGGTGCAGGCTCCCTCCCCTTCATGGCAGGAGGTGTGGGATCCTTCACCTTCTTGGCTGGTGGAGTGGGATCTTTTACTGACTTGCCACCCTACTAGGTGGTGCCACCATTGTCTGCATGGACTGTTTGGCTGAGGTGTTGGGCTGGGTCGTTGGGACCCTGCTCTTACGAGCAGAACAGAGGGGGAGGGGGAGATAAGAGGTCAAGTTGGGCAAGGGAAAGGGAAAAGCTTCTTAGGGACAGTGGGGAGGGATGAGGGATGGGAGTGGAGGTTGAGGGAGTGGTTGTAGGAGGTGTATGTCTGCTGGATTTGGGTGCAGGTACATGGGCAGTATGCTGATGTGAGGTGGATGGCTGTTGGGTGTGTGAGTGCTTGCATTTGTGTCCTTTAGAAGGGGGGGGACAGATAGGATGGGAGAGGACACAGGGGAAGCGTGCATGGATTTGGTGGAGGTATCTGCCAGTGAGGTGAGTGTGCTGCTCGGTGTGGTGAAGCTGGTGGTGGATGTTGGTGCAGTGCATGGAGGTGTGAGTGTGGACGTGACTGG
The DNA here is from genome assembly GCF_031143425.1 of Pleurodeles waltl. Lineage (NCBI taxonomy): Eukaryota > Metazoa > Chordata > Amphibia > Caudata > Salamandridae > Pleurodeles > Pleurodeles waltl. Next base: position 542,465,864 of record NC_090440.1, on the reverse strand, counting down.
GAGGGAGGTGGAGGAGGAGGAAGAGGGGGAGACAGTGGAGGCAGCGGATGTGGTTGTGTCTGCAACTGTCTGGTGTTTGTGTGAGTGCTTGTGGGATGAAGTGTGATGCCTGTGTTTGCCTGTGCCACTCTTGGGTGTTGTCTTGTGTGCATGCTCATCAGTATGGTTGCTTAAGATGGGTTGGGGTTGAGGAGACTGGGACTGGGAAGTGGTAGTTGGAAAGGGGACGGTAGCAAGAGGGACAATGGCTGCCATCAGAGAGGAGGCCAGAGCCTGAATCGATCTCTCTCGTCGGCCGCCATGCCCTCCAGGAATGCATTGCATTGCTGTATCTGGGATGCCAGCCCCTGGATGGCATTCACAATGTTTGACTGGCCTACAGAGATGGATCTCAGGAGGTCAATAGCCTCCTTAATCAGGGCAGCAAGGCTCACTGGGGCAGGGCCTGAGGTGCCTGGGGTGAAGGAGATGCCCACCCACCTGGGAGAGCGGCCACGGGCAACTCGCTGAGAGGCTACCTGGAGGGCGGTGCTGGTACGGGGGTGGCAGCTGTAACTGAAGCTGGGGTGGTCACAGAGGTGTCCACCACCACCAGGGAGCTTCTATCGGAGGAGGTATCTGAGTCTGTGTTGTCACCTCCTTTTTCCGCCATGGTGCTCCCCTCGCCCTCCATCCCACTGGTTCCCTCGGCGACGGTGGACTCTGCCTCCAGGGTCCTGTGGGATGCAGCTCTCTCTGTTGCCGGTGCCCCTGCTCCTCCCCCAGATGATGCTAATGCACACATGAATGGGATGACAGAAGAAAAAAGGGGAGGGAGAGAGAAAAAGGAAACACTGGGTCAGTTACTGCACCCACACCACATTTAGCATACACAGCACCATCACATACAGGGATCAGGCTTGAGCACTATGCATTGCACTGCCAGTGATTTGGCTAGATGCTACGGCAAGATGAGGGCCACCCACCGCCAACTGCACCCCTCCCAGTACCCACAAAGCCCTGACTGAAATGGAATGCTAACAAGGTAGGTTACCTGCATTTGCCATACACCCATTACCCTAGAGTTGATTCACACTGCAGTGTCTGGCCTGGCCTTGGGGGCATCCACTAACTCACTTCCACCACCCGGATCCCGCCCCACCTGCTAAATGTTTGAATAATACCCACTGTAATCACCCCCTTCTGGCTGCTGTGATTCCCTCAAGCGCCTATCCAGCTCTAGGTAGGCCACCACCAGTATGCGGGCCATAAGGGGGGGCAGGTTCCGATGGGCACCCCTTCCTCATTGGGAGGCCATCCCCAGCTGGGCCTCCGCAGTCTTCCGTGTCCCGCATCTCAGGTCCTCCCACCGTTTCCGACAGTGGGTTCTCCACCTGCCATAGACCCCCAGGGTCCGCATGTCCTTGGCGATGGCACTCCATAATCCCTTCTTTTGATGTGCACTGACCTGCAGAGGTAGTTCAGACAGGAGAACACCATTAACCAAACAATCCAGCCTGTCACACATATGGCCCACCAATCCCGTTTCCATCACCATTGGCACACACATCACCCGGCGCATACTATGTACACCACCAAAAGACATTTCATCCCCCGATGACATGATGCTTGCACACACATCTCCATACATCCTTCCCACATGCATTGTGCCCAATGTGTACTCTCATGTTGGTCTGGAGGCCCATACAGCAGTCCGTATTGAGGTAGGACCCCATCCACCAGTCGCTCCAACTCCTCCGAAGTGAAGGCAGGGGCCCTTTCCCTGGTCACAAGGGCCATGGTAGGTTCCAGACACAGTTCAAAGCAGCACACGCAGTGTAGGTGTTCTCCTGTTGAAGGTCAGGAAACAAGTGAGGAATCAGATACAAAATGGCGGTCATGTCCACGGCAGTGTACACCATCACCGCCGGCGCAGATCCCCATTGGCCACTGTACTCTATAGAGCCTCATATTATCCAATGAAGAATTGCATGGCGGTGCAAGACTGCCTCCCACCACGTCGCCCAACATCAGCGGCATTACCTCACTTCCACCTGTCCCTACATACAGAACAGGCGGTCACCATTTCATGGGGAGGGGGCAACGGTCATATTGACATTAACTGCGTCACAGCCTAGGTTAGTACATACCTCGCCATTCCCACTGTCCCATCACATAAATGCACTATGTACACTGAGGTCGTGGTTCCATTGTTCAAATTGTGACAGCCTACTCACTCTTGTTTCACTTAGATACCCACCGCTGCAGATGAATAGAAGGTGGAGACATACCCCTGTGTACAGACCCCTTGTGGACTTGGCTACACTGGAGGACAGGCACATTATCCTCACCTAAGTGAGGAGGATATAATGGAATTGTTCATTTTTTTATTTTGCAGTATTTTTTTACAGGGGACACATTGTGCATTTGAAATCGGCAAATAATTGTATTGGTGTATTCTGTGTGGCTGTAGCATGATGGCATTAACTTCCATTGCATCTCAACTTATTGTGACCTATGGCTTGTCATTTTACAGATGTTGCAGAGATAACAACTGTATACTGATGTGCTGACTACAGACAGCTACAGGTCCTTATTTCTATGCTCTCATAGTGTTCAGATCATTTGCACAACATGTGACTTTTTCCATAAATGCACAGTTTCTAACACAAAATACAAGTATTCAAGTTGTGTTCAAGGGTGTTTATTGTAGTGCTATGAAATGGAGAGAAAAGTGCAATGGAATGGGGTGATGGTAGAGGAAGGTCCAGGGTATTGTTCCAGTCTGTTTATAACACAGGCGCAGTGTCCAAGGGACCATAGGAAGGGGAGCAAAGGCAGTTCAAAGTGGACAAGGTGACAGTGTGGGACACAAAGGGGGACAATCAGGAGAGTCTCATTTCCTGGTGGTGGTCTTGGCAAGTGTCTCTGGCTTCTGTCTGGGTTGCAGGGAACGTTTGTGGGATGGTTCACCTTCTCCAGGGGGAGGGGTGCTGGTGGCCTGTGCGTCCTGTGGTGGGGCCTCCTGGCCACTAGCTGCAGTGGAGGTGGAGGGCTGGTCAATGGACTGGCTAGTGGTAGGGGGTCCGCTGGTATGCTGTTGCCTCCCTCATGATGTTGGGCATGTCTGCCAGCACCCCTGCTATGGAGCTCAGGGTGGTGTTAATGACCTGCAAGTCCTCCCTGATCCCCTGATACTGTCCTTCCTGCAGCTGCCTGTTCTCCTGCACTTTGTCATGGATCTGGCCCATCGTGTCCTGGGAATGTTGGTAGGCTCCCAGGATCTCGGAGAGTGCCTCCTGGAGAGTCGATTCCCTGGTCCTGTCCTCCCCATGGCGCACAGCTGTCCTCCCAGTGTCCCTGTTGGCCTGTGCCTCTGTCCCCTGAACGGTGTGCCCACTGACCCCAGGTCCCTGATTGTCTTGGAGGTGAGGTGTGGACTGGGGTCCCTGTACAAGTGGGCACACTGCTGATTGACGTGTCCTGGGGACAGAGGAGTTGGTACACTGGGTGGGTGCTGTGGTGTTGGATACTGATGGGGGAGGCTCTGTGGTGGACTAGGAGTGGGATTGGGTGTGCCAGGTAGTTCACCCAGATCCAGAAGTCCAGAGTTACTGTCATCACTGTGGGCATCTTCTGTTGGGGGACTGGTTTGTCGTGGCACCTCCTCTCCGCTGAGATTGGCTGGGGCACCTGTGGGGATGTAAGTGATGTATAATGCTTTGTGTTTGTGACATATTGTACATCCCTGGTTTCCCCTCTATCGTTGGTGTTGCCCTGCCCCCTTTTGCTTGTGTATGGTAATGTATTGTGTGATTGTTAGTTCCCCTATGCTGTGCATGCTTTGGTGATGGTTGTCCAGGCAGGGCTGGGAGGGCTGTCCATGCATTGGTATAACATGCAGGGCTTGGTATTGTGGTTAGTCATAAGTGTAGGTGCAGTGTGTGGGATGGAGTGGAGTGATTGGAGTGAGGGTGAGGGTGTGAGATGGCATGCAGGTGTGGGGGGTGATAAGTAGTAAATGTTGACTTACCAGGGTCCAGTCCTCTGGCTACTCCAGTGAGTCCCTCAGGATGCAGTAATGCCAAGGCTTGCTCCTCCAATGCTGTGAGCTGTGGGGGAGGATGTGGGGGTCCACAGCCAGTCCTCTGTGTGACGAGCTGGTGCCTTGCTGCAATAGAATGTACCTTCCCCCGTAGGTCGTTCAACCTCTTCCTGATGTCGTCCCTTGTTCTTGGATGCTGTCCCACAGCGTTCACCCTGTCTACGATTCTCTGCCATAGCTCCATCTTCCTTGCAATGGATATTTGCTGTACCTGTGCTCCAAACAGCTGTGGCTCTACCCAGACAATTTCCTCCACCATGACCCTTAACTCCTCATCAGTGAAACGAGGGTGCCTTTGTGTGGACATGGGTGTTGTGTGGTGTGTGTTGGTGAGAGTGTGTTGAGTAATGTGGTGGGGTGTGTGATGGGGGTACGTGAGGGATGTATGGGTGTATGTGGTGTGTGTGTCTGGTTGTCTCTGTGTTGTTCGTGTCAATCTCCTGGCAGTAATTGTTGTTTGTAAAGGGTTGTGGGTAATGTGGGTGTGTGTTTTATAGTGCTGTGGGTGGGTGGGTGTGGTGTGTTTATGACTGTCAGGTGTGTGTTTCTAGTGTTAGCCAATGTTGTGTTGTTTTGTATGTGGGTGTCCATTTTGTGCATGGCGGTATGTACCGCCAGTGGTTTACTGCCGTTGAATGTCCGCCGTGGTGATTCGTGGGTCATAATGTGATGGGTGTTGTTTTGTTAGCGTAACGGTATGGGTGTTGGGGCCACCACTTTAGCACTGACCTTTGGGCTGGTGGATTTGTGTATGTGGCTGTATTCTGTCAGATTGGTGTGTGTGTGTCATAATATGGCGAACTGATATTTGCCACCGGGGCGGTATGTTGGCGTCCGTCACTGCGGCGGTAAGTGGGATTTACTGCCAATGTCATAATGAGGGCCTATATATTAAGAGAGAATGGTCAGAAGAAACGCAAAGTCAAGATATAATATTTCCCAGAGGAGTCCTTCTTTGCAATGTTAGAATAACTACAGATTGAGAAAAAAAATAATAAGGATCTTAACCTATGAATTTTCTTTTGCATGCAGCTCCTTGATGGTGGTAAATAGATAATTGTGCTATATTAGAAAGACTGCAACTTATGAACTAGTATTAACAAAACTATCTCTGTGTTAAAAGCAGTAGTCAGCTTACCCAGCTACATAAAATACAAATCTACCATCAGTGTTGTGCTCGAAATGCTTAGCAGCGGGCACAATAACCCTTTATGCTACTATACGAGTGAAAACTGTGATTGGACAAAACACAGAACCTTCCCAGAACTGCATTAACCACGAGAGTTATCTTACTGCTATGATAATCCCCTCAAAATTACTGGGCATGCAAAAATCTCTGCAGCATTTGTCCTAACCCTTTAAGATATTTTAAAATGCAGCCTCTTTCTGACGAATTAAGTGATCTAGAAGAGATTTACTGTCACATATGTCCTTGTTGCCAATTTCCTTGCAGCAGACTTGTTTTTTGAATATATGTTTAAGCTGACTGTCAGAATCAGCTTTTGAAGCTCCGCTCCTCGTGACTCCACCTTGTTTCCTCCACCACACCTTGGCCCCCAATTTATGGGCTCCCAGAGTAAATGTTTTCCAATTCAAGCACTGGCAGGGATAAACCACTGTTTTGAGTGTTCACTTCTGTAAAACTAAAAATAATGTAGCCCAGCTCATGACGTGGTAGGTGGCTAGCATTTCATTTCCACATGGCAGAAGCACTTTGGGCAAAATGATTCACACTGACACAGCATGGGTCTGTAAGTTGGGTCAGTAGCTTTCAGCTGGGATGGTGAAACCGAGGGCCTCTGGAGGGGTGGCAGGCTACCGGCCATACTCTACTGACCCCCAAGATCATGCCAACCGAATGGGTGCAGGGGTTGGTGTCTACCCACCCATTGCTAAGGATACACCAGACTTAGGGGCTCATTCTGAGCCCGGCGGGCGGCGGGAGCCGCCCGCCTGGAGGGAGCCGCCAAATGACCGCACCGCGGTCAAAAGACCGCGGCGGCCATTCAGACATTTCCTCTGGACCGGCGGGCGCTCTCCAAAAGAGCGCCCGCCGGCCCAGAGGAAATGCCCCTGCAACGAGGACGCCGGCTCAGAATTGAGCCGGCGTAGTTGCAGGGGTGCGACGGGTGCAGTTTGCACCCGTCGCGTATTTCAGTGTCTGCATTGCAGACACTGAAATACACAGTGGGGCCCTCTTACGGGGGCCCCGCGGCACCCCCTACCGCCATCCTGTTCCTGGCGGGAGACCCGCAAGGAACAGGATGGCGGTAGGGGGTGTCAGAATCCCCATGGCGGCGGAGCGCGCTCCGCCGCCATGGAGGATTCCCCCGAGCAGCGGGAAGTCGGCGGGAGACCACCGACTTTCCGCTTCTGACCGCGGCTGAACCGCCGCGGTCAGAATGCTCGTGGGAGCACCGCCAGCCTGTTGGCGGTGCTCCCGTGGTCGGCGGTGGCCGCCAGGGTCAGAATGACCCCCTTAGCTCCTAGAAAGTTGTATTAGTATGTTGGGGTTTTTGATTTGTTCATTGAAACTGGGCAGCATACTAAACAATGCCCATGGATTCATAATTTCAGCGTGGATATAACTGCCTTTTTTGGGTACAGAGGCATAAGCATGGATTTTGTTTGATAGACTTAACTATCGAATATTTCAATAACCATTTCTTGACAGAACATTAGAATACATTGCAGCTGGGCAGAAGAATTAATATTTCGAATATTATACTGTTTTGCTGGCCCTAAGCCATGCCAATTCAGACATCTTACGCAACAAGGCTTGTTGATTCCCATTAGGCAACATGCCTTGCACAGTGTCAACATTCAATAGAAAAAGGTATATGTGGAATTCAAGCAACAATGAAAATAAAAGCACTTATTGATATGCAGCGTTCATTCCTCATACCAAAGACTATACTTTCTAGGAAAGGGCAAGGCTAATTTGTGTATGGATCAGAAAGGAATTGCAGATTTTTGATGCGCAGCCACATGAAATGAAAAATGTTATTTATAAAGCGCGCTGCCACTCCAACAGAACTTCCTGGCACTGTTCTAAACACAAGACCATCTACTAACAAGCATTTGCAATGCAATGGGTCTCGCGTTTGCTCAAGTTAGAGCCATTAGCATTGTAAATTCCTAGCTGGACTTTTTTTGCCACAAAAATTGAAAATGAAAAATAAAACAGTTGACATAAGCGAGCCAATTCAAAGCGCCACGAGCGCAAAGGAGAGACAAAGAGAAAAATAAGTTTGCTTACAGTCAAACAAATCAGCAAACGTTCAATTATCCATGTAACAGGGTCGATGATCAAGGAGGTAATAAAACTGACCCAAGGAGGGACAAAAGTAAAGCATTTATCAGTGTCATCAAAGGATTTTTGAAAGGCAAGCCCATGAACGAGTGAAAGTGATGGGCTTGAGGTGGGCGTGGTTAAAAGCCCACCTAGATACCAACACGTCGGAAAAGCAGTGTTTGCGCACTGCTATGCTCAATCTAAAAACCACCTCTAAGAAAAGGTAAAAAAGGAAGGACAAAAAAAAGAAGACACAGAGCTCTTAAAAAAACACAGCCAAACAACTTATTTGCCACAGAGAATCATTACGTTTTAAGATACATTCTAAAAACCGCCTCAGTTTCAGCAAGTCTCAAGGAGAGGAAGAGCTGATTCCAGGCTCTATCACCTAAAACAGAAAGGGAAATTCCTCCTCTGGTTTTTAACCTAGAAACTGGAATTCTCAGGAGTGTTGTATTAGTTGATCTTAAAGTGATAACATATAAACTGGTCACAAAGGTATTTCGGACCTGTTTGATGAAGGGCTCTGAAAACTATAGAGATGAATTTAAATAAAATGTATTTATTTACCAGTAGCCAATGGGGTGTCCTCTGCCACTTGGATATGGAACTCCTGCAAACGAGCTTGAGCACTAATCTCGCAGCTGTATTTTTTACCACTTACAAATTATTGGTTAAATATTTTGACTTGCCAGATAGAGACTACTGCAATAATGAATCCTGGAGGTAATGAGAACACGGACTACCTTTTTTCTAGCTGCCAATAGAAGAAATTCAAAAAAAGATTTTTTTACATGATTTAATGAGAAAGAAACAAATTCCCAGCACAGTCGCTGGGGGAGGTGGATTCATAAGATAATCAGGCCACCAATCGCAGGTTGAGAACATGTTATTCTTCCCAAACAGAAGAATTTCAGTTTTCTCTGTGTTACTGTTCGGGTGATTACATTCCAGCCATCTGACCACTTGGATAAAGCAAGTCTTGACATTTTGTTCAGAGAAATTGTTACACAAAGGCAAAATCATTTGGACATCATCTGCAGAACACATTGTTGAAGTCAGTTTTTTGCCAAGTAGATCAGAAAGTTGTAATGAATAGTTGATTCAGCAAATAGAAAAGGGTAATCGTAAACCAATATGTTAATTACAAGCTGTTTTGTCCTTGTTGATTTGCAACCTGTAATAGGCTTGTTCTGGGCAATGCTGAATACCGAACATTATGGAACAGTTCGCTATAGGTTGAACTGGTTCACAATGTATGCATTGTATTCCAGCAAGATATGGTAGAACGAGGAATGCCTCACTCTGATACCCTGGTGACATAAACAATGACCACAAACTTTAGGCATGTCATCAGTGGCTATAAGAATGCTTATGAGGAAATGTATTATACTAGGGTTAATTCACTAGGCTATGTGGCCTATTTGTAAACTGCATTTTGTAATATATTTAGTAGTACTACAATAGTACAAAATACTGCTACAAAATAATATTCACTAACCTACATGCAGAGGTGTGTACCTCTATGTTTTAATGGTAAATGTGGGAGGGACAGGAGGAAGTGGTTGGAAAATGAGGTATATTTACTGCTCAATGGAAGAGCCCACCTTCTCACTTCTAAAGGGTCTACAGCCACAAAGGACCTAAAATAGTAGTATCTTAGAGATTAATTCAAAATTACTTAATAGTGCTGTAGCATGTTTTTGTATTTTGCTCTACATTTAAAATAAATATATCAAATTATTATATAAAATGAATTTACATGATTGTGATCTCTTGCATGTGTAAAGTTACAAGTAGTAACTTTACACTCATAAATTAGACTCCATCAAGGGGTGGAAATAAGTAAGCCTATGCTGTGCAGTAGATCTACACTCATAAATGGTGAATAGCCAAAAGTGTTACATTTACTACAAAGCTTAAGCCTAAATTTACACATGTAGGTTTACTCATATGTAAATTTACCTTTGTGAACAGCCCCCATCATGTGCACAAGAAAGAATTACTGGGCTGTGCAAATATCAATTGCAAGGGCAAATTCAGATTTTGAATTTGCAGAATCAGGAAAAATTGAGGTTCTCATTCATAAAAAGATTTATTCACACAAACAATTCTGTCAGTATGGTATCATTTAACAAGAGAGTAACAAGTGAGTAAATCTGCTCTGATTGGTCGACTGTAGGTATTCCTAGGCAGGAAACTTGAAAACGTTGTTTTCACATAGAAATATGAATTTGGGTGGGACCATGAAATTGATGTGAATGGACTTTTTCAGCTTGGACTACCATCCCACTCATCATACTGTTGATTGTTTGACCCTTAGGTCCTCTGCAGAAGAAGTACTGCAAATAAAGCAATGTGGAGGACATGGAGGGGAATGCTCAGAGCCAGGCTTTATAGCCACCTGGCAGGGAACTAAAAGAGATACTGTTCTCTGCCATAAGCGAGATTTCCGAGATGGTGCATGGCACGAACAGTGGAAGCATTGTTTTGTTGAGATCCTAAAGAGCTTTGCACACCTCTGGTTCAGAGGTATCTGAATGATAGAAGGGGGTTCATGGCGGTGCCATTTATTATTGTTGAGTATTGTCGTGCATGATGCCCAGAGAGTGTGCTCCAAATTTTGTTTTTAAATATTTTTATTGTGGATTTTGTTTTTTTTCCTTTCCAGGTCATAATAACCAGGATACGTTAATATAAGCCTAGTTTCAATTTACAGTTGATGATACATAGCTAATGAGCAATTCCAGTTGAATAGAAATGCCATTATTAACTTCATTCTTGACTATACGAGCCTTCACATTCCCTTGTCTGGGTTGAGAAAGGGCAGGGGAGCAGGTGTTTCTTGGACCTTGCAGCCACCCGCCTGGTTCTGCCTGACTGCTGGAGGGAGGCTCAGCTGATGCCCGCTGCTGTGGACAGTGTGATATGCATACCATCCTTGCCAGCCTACTTGAAGGAATCAAAGATTTGAAACCTAAGAATTCAAGAGTGGGTTCCCTCTAGGGGGCTGTGGTGAGTGGATGCCAGTGAGGAACTTTGAAGATTGGAGGAGGGCCAGACTGTGCTGTCACACTATTGGCGAAACCCAGAGACATCCCAATCACTTCTCTCTTGAAATGTTTGTTACCTTCACACTGTAGAGGGACCTGAAGGTACCACCTGAGCCTCGGTGCCCGGTGATCTTCGGGAAAAAGTAAAAAGGTGATATCTGGAAGTTTCATGGTGGACTTGTCTCTCCTCTCTTGGTGGATGAACATCTCGATATGAAGCTGGGCAGAGTTGACAGAGTGAGCCTAAAGACTTCTAGATCCTCACAGAACCCACAAGATGTCTTACACAAGTTCCAGTACTTCAGTAAAAATATCATGATGGCAGCCCACAGTGCTACTGATGTCCCTTTTCAGGGGCAGTTGTGCACTCTCTTCTACAGTATCTCTGCTATAACTCTTCAGCCTTATCAGGAGTTCAAGTACATAACATCTAGCCTATGTGGAAAGTCATTACCAGTCAATGTTTTGCTTTTGCATTGCCTTTGAGAAAGGCAATGTGATTCACCATTTCTGGATGAGAGAGTAGGGAGCAGAGGCTTTTGAAATCCCCATGAGAGGGGCCTGTCCAAGTGAACACTTCATCACTGCCTCATAAGCATTTCGTCATGGTCAACGGAGGTGGGCCTGGGAGAGGTCCCGGTCACACTATAGGTATGCATCAGTCTTACACCTTAAAAGCAGAGACTTCACCTGCAGGTTTATAGGAAATTGCATCTATAGCTTCATAGGCACTGATGGAGGGAAGCACTGATGTGTACCAAATTACTTTTTACTGTTTCTGTCACCTTTGGTTCATTTTCCAGTTCTTGTGAAGCAAAGTATACCAGTTCCTTGCACAAATAGGAGTAGGCCACCAGAGCTTGCCTAGACAGATTTACCAAAATTTTCGAAAGCCCTTGATTCTGGTCAAATGTACAAATAGGTTGCATTGCAAAATCTCCTGACAAATAAATGGGTATGAAGGAGGAATATGGGGGGGCCACAAAGAAACTTGCCTAACGAATATTAATTAGATGGGTTTCTATTTGCAACCCCACTCCCCCCATTGGCTATACACGGAGGTATGGTGTCCTGTTAAGAAAAGCAGATCTCCATACCAGTGTTTGTATTCCAAAGTTGGAAACTTTTTTAAAGTAGTCAATGTTCTTTAAAGGAATGGTTGCTGCTTAAAAAACAGTTGAGGAACACGTTGTGGGAATGTGCACCCCCAAGTAGCCCGACTCGATTCCTAAAGTGAAAGCTATCCAACGGGGAAGTTTTCCAACAGCTAAACCATTCGCAGTTCTCTTATCACCTTCTTGGAGGAGTTGGCACTTTTCTAAACGGCATGGCTGCATGGGCCCAGGAGATGTCTGCTTTCAACTGTGATTGGCAACAACGCCTGGCACTCTACGCTGAAGATTTTTCACTCATACTTATTTCACCGTTAAAAAAGTATCTGTGTGTCTCTGACTGCGGCTCTGCTCTTTGATCTCCACTGCAAGTAGAGTCTTTGTACAAAATCAACCCTGGAACTTTTACCTCAACTTCTTTTCATTGTAACTGCTATCTGTGGGATGACTGAAGGGTCCTGGTGGGAAAACAAAAGTACCAGTGGTGCCCATTACATTCACAGTGCATTACAATGATGTCAGATGTTAAGAAGAGGTATGCTATTTTAAAATTTACCCCAACAGGTTTTCCGAGAGCTATTATAAGTAGCAACATGCAATATAAGACTAATCAATTATTTAATTAATGTGGATGTTTTTCACATGAAGGATGTTTAAAATAATCAGGGTAAGCAGAGCCTTTCACAATCGAATTGTACAGTTACATGTAAAATATTCCAATGAAATACTAGCATGCTCTACACACAATTCGGGAGCAAACAATATTTTGCCAAAAAGTGACAGTGCAAATATACTTTCAATGATTTCTCTGACTGTCTGCCAGAATCAAAGCCCTGATAATGAGCTGGTGTATAAATTATGATCCCTGTGTAAACAAAAGTTTGCAGAAGGATTGGAAATCTGAGTTATGTGATAATTATCACCCTTTGTTTTCTCCAAACAGATTTTAGCACCTCAAACCTGCTAAAATGTATCAGTGGAGGGAAAGACACAGAAAATCGGAAAATCAGCAGAATGTGGTATGTTAAATGATAGTTCTTTACGTTATGCCTCATTTCCAAGTTCAAAATTTATGATACAAGGTATTTACCCTAGGGTTTGCTGTATGTGGCAAGAATGCCCTCTTCTTCACAACTCATAATCGGGGCCTTAGAGTATTTTTAAGATGTAGGCAAAGTGGAGACTACAAGTAAAGTTGAACGTTCCCAAATGAATATATATTCACAGCTTTCCATTACAGGTTAACCAACTGGCTATGGTTGAGTCCCCTCTCGCCAAACTGAAGGTCTGCCCATCTAGTTTACAGATGGGAGGACCTTAAGCATATCAGTGAAGGAGACTACTCATTCTCAGTTGCTGACATACTCTTCGAACGGCCCAACGGAGTAAGGGATGTTGGAGGTTTGGCCATTCGACTGACTGTCCGATTTAAAGTGGGTGGGTGCATGGCCAGTATTTACTGGCTTTCATGGTGTGGGGTCATTAGTTTTTGTTTTTCAAAACAAAATCCTGCTTTAAGATTATGTTTTTGAAAAAACGAAAATATGTAAAGGTTTGGCGAAGGGTATGTCATTTTGACAGTATCATCTGTCACACTTTTAAAACATTGACAGGAAGAACTGTGATTGTGGTTCCTGTCAATGTTAAAAGATGTCCGCTGAGGTGGCATACATCCCTAAATTGGGATTACGGTCACTCCATCAGGACAATGGAGTATTTAACTCCGTGACCCTGACTGAAGTAAATAACACACTCCAAACTTTAAATTATGCCCTTAGAGGCTACAATCAAAGAAGAGAAAGAGGAAAATATATGTCTAGGTTCTCAATATGAGGGCCTTCACATTTCGTCTGAATGATAGGTCTTGTTGAGGCTTGGGTTCTCAGCAGATTAGTCAAAACTCTTTGAGCAATGCATGAGAAAATTTGGTTCAGATTTTTTCTTTTAAGTAAGTAGATAGATCAAGATCTATCTCTTTATGTGTGATACAGGCTTACTTAAATTTGATTATAGTATCAAGGGGTAGCCAGGGAGGCTCTCTCATGATAGGGGTGATATGATCTTACTTTGGCCCCTTTATGAGATGGGCAGGAATAGGTAGTATGGCTCTAGGAGGGGCAAGTGCAGTTTTGGTGAGGCCAGCAAGAATTGCATTTCAACTATCAAGGTTTGACATGAGCAGGACCAGGACTGTGAACCTAAAGTCTTCAATTGGGATTTAGATTTGTGGATAGGTGAAGATGGAATGAGGTGGATTTAGCATGTTTTAAGATGCAAAAGGCCATGGAGCTATTTTAGTTGATAGTGAAGCCTATGGATTTTGCAATAAGGACTAGCAAACCTGGATAGGGTTAGGCTTAGATGCAAGTTGTTGACTAGACTAGTGGGAAGTATTGTGAGTGTAGCAAGAGGAATTCAGTTGTGTTAAGTTTGAGGGAGGGTGTATTCATCCATTTCAATAGATTTTCCATGAAGGATTTTAAGGATGAGATGTTGAATGATTTTGATATTTTGAGATAGACTGGGGTGTCGCTGGAGTGCTCATGTATTGTTATCCCTTCTGTTTGTAGTATTGGTTCAGGAGGATCCATGTAAAAAGGAGAGGGGAGTAGGGGTAGGGTAAAGACCATGAGGTAAACCACCAGAAATTGGCAGAGGACGTGATCAGAAAATGTAAGCTTTGAAAAATTGTGATCTCAATGTGATGAAGGATTGAAACAATTTCCAGAGAGTTCCTTCCCAACCCATTCTTGTGTAGAGTGCATTCAGGATGGCTTCACAATCTATGGTGTCAAATGCTGCAGATACGTCTAAAAAGTGCAGAAGGCAGGATTTCTTTAGTGATTTCGATCATAATCCAGATTGGTAGGAATTGAATAGCTTGTTCATTGATATGTGGGAGAGTAGTTGAATGGAGAAAGCTTTTTCTATGATTTTTTGAAGAAAAGGTAGTTTGGAGACTGGTCCCCAGTTCTGGAAGTCACTACACAACACAAACCCATTTTATACAAAACCTTCATCCCTTAAAACACACACTCCCTGTTCATACAAAACACCAGCTCTACCCTCTATTTACAACTAAAAGATCCCATTCCATTGCAACCAAAAATACACAACCCTCTTTCATATCATCAACCAACAACACCCTAATCTTTTTTAGCAAGAACACACAGCCAAACATTCCTTATACCACCCATACGACCTCTTCTTTCTAAAAGATCTAATGCAAACAATTATTACCTCTGTCCAGCTCCTCTCACACACAACATACACTGTTCTCCAATGCACATTACCACCACCTATACCATTCAACCTCTACTCCCCAACAGTACTTCACATCCAAATCATTTACAGAAACTCACTTCGTCAATATCTCTTCTTACTAACCCACAAAAACAAAACATAACACACACAGTAGCACATCAGAATCTCTCACATACACAATTTCATATTACATTCCATCACAATTTAGAAACAAGAAAGTACTTCCAGCCTCATTACTGCACAAATAATACACATCCTAGACCAACTTTGCATCACACGTAAACTAAATAAACAGCATAACACTCTTCACAACTTTGCATCTCCTTGTCTATTACACAATAAGACTACCGTACAAAAACAACACAACCCACCAACTCACTGTCAACCACCATCTCCACCACCCGCAATCACAGACTCAACAAAATGCCTTCTAAGCTGCTGGATGAGGATTGAAATAGAGGCAAACAATACTATTGCCATCCTGATACTGTTAATCCCAGCACTAAAAACACACCTAATATCAGATCAAAAAACATCACTCACTCTTCTAGAAACAAAGTCACACCATCCTGAAACACAATCTCTAGGCTGCCTATTAATAAATGTTCGATCACTTTCTGAAAACAAGCACCACATCTTCGCCCTCCTAACTGACACACAACCTGACTTACTCATTATAACTGAATTACGATTGGGAGATAACATGGCTCTAGTATTGCATGAAGATGTTCTTCCAGGCTATCAAACCGTCATGCAAAATCACATAGGCAAAAGAGGAGGAGGACTAGCTGTTATATTCAAGAAAACAACAAGTTTCACCAAAGCTGACAACATTTCCATACAAGGTTTTGAAGCCCTCATCACCAGATGCAACCCTATACCATCTTCCTCCGATAACTTCCTCTTTTTATACAGACCACTACCTAGCAATCAACATTCCCAGACATGTTTCTAGACACAGTTTCAAACCTTATGATACTACACTCCAACCTATGCATCCTTGGTGACCTAAACATATTGTTTGACAAACTCAATATGCCCCTTCCAAGAACTATCATCAAGAGTCTGGGTTTCTTTAAAAGGGAGCTGCAGAGCAGTCGCTTGGACTTCCATTAATACTTGTTCAGATCTATACACTGCAGAGCTGGAAGCTGACAAAAGGAACTTTGGTCTGTGCTAAATTCCATCTCAACATAAATATTGATAACAGAACATAGAATATTGGGTATTGAATGTTGGATATTTAAACGTTTGCATGTACCAATGAATTCACTTGGATGCAGCAGACTATCTTTGTTATGAGTGATTTTTCTCAGGTTTTGGTGGGAAGAGCTTTGGAATTCCTCATTGGTAATGGCTCGATTGAAGGACATAGTGTTAATGTCCTGCTTACTTTCGGGTAATCTTCCTCATCACAGTCATCATGGCCCACCCACCCTCCACTGTCTTACAGACTTTCTCTGGTTTCAGGAGGATGCTGGGAATGCTTGATCAGTTGTGAATAGCTGGGAGTGCAGCATCAGGGTGGAAGCCACCTCATGGATAATGATTGTAACAATTAGGACTCAGAGTAATGAAGTTTACCAGTAAGTAATCAAGACATTCTTTTCGGGATGGAGGGCAGATAACAGACTCACATGATCTGGTACCTACAAACTAAAGTTAAAGATGGTGGCACATACCAGATGTAGTTTTAGGACAACATGGTGTTTGTCCACAGTGCTTCAAAGATGCATTGATAATATTAGTTCTGACAAATGTTAGGTTGCTAGACAGATATTCACTTGCATACAGGTCCTGGTCCTTGTAAGGGCAACACAAAATAAGCTGGTAAATGTAGCCGTCAAAATGTGCAATGTTCTGCATTCACCTCTCATTGACCCTCTGCCACCCTACCTTGATGGGCCCAGTGGTGCACTACACCTCCATCTTACTATTTTGTCTTGAGTTCATGCTTGCTAAGGGGTCGTTTCCATCATGGTGGTACTGATACACAAACTCCTGTACCACACATCTCTGGTGCCAGGCAGGAAAATAAAGATGATTCCGGTGTTCAAGGGAACGTTTAAACCTGCATGTATGAGTGTGGGGCGTCCATGCATTTGCATGCCTGTGTAGCCCTGTCAAAGTACATGCCCACCACTAGGTCTCTCAGGATTGGCCAGCAGTTTTACACATACCATCTAGCAATGACTTGTGACAACAGACACACAATGATGCAGGCATGTCAGAACATGATGCAGCTGCAACCACATTCAGACAGTGATTAACTCATTCTCCACTTTTCTACCAAATGTAACCACTTCAAATGTGCCTCATTAGAAGCTATGGTGCAAGGGTTCTAACTAATTTCTGGATGCATAAAAACAAACAAAATAATTTTTCCAAAAGCTATGGAAGACCATCCAAAAGCTATGGAAGATCATCTTAAGAAAGAATCCAAACAAAAACAAAGTAAAAAAAACTGTCAAATACAATTACAAACCCCCCCACAGAAAAGTATGCAGATAACAACACAAGAATATCCAGAAGCACAACTGCATCACACAGATAGTGTACAGAGGATGGTCAGGATGGATGCTTACACAGAGTTGGGCCAGAGACCAGACCCTCTGCCAATACCCTGTGTTGTATCTGGCCATACACTATGAGCAGTGGGGCTCCCCACCTGAAGAAGAATGTTACACATGCTATATGTAAAATATGATCAAATTTACTGAAAAAAAACGTAGTGATGTCATAGTTAGGTGACAGAGTCACACAAGAACTAATGTTTCAAAACCGAAAAACATTGGAATTCTCCAGTCACAGTACAATTCAATTACAGTTCAGTGAACTAACTGTAACTTGTGCCTCTAACATGCACTGCTTATGACCTCACACATTACATCACTCATGACATGTTAAATGACATCATTCAGGAAATCACTGAAGACATCTCAAGTTAACTAATTGAAGACATCACAGAAACATTTGCTCTTGTGTGTTTGCCTGGGCAACCAACAGATGTAAGGTTAGTGATCTAAGTCCAGAGAATTCATGTTGCTGAGGTGTAGCAGACTGGGTGCTGAAACTACAAGCACCTGTATTTCTTATCAGTCTTTGCCTTGCTCAGGCATGAAGTTTCCCCCGGAAGGAGCACACAAACAGTAATGCTTCAAGTAATGATTGGTTTGCAGATATGAATGTCCCGTGGTCCATTCATTAGAAAAGTGAGCTGCATCTTGGGTATTGAAAAGTCCAGTAGTTTTCTCCTATAGCTGGTAGGCATGGGTTCCCACTCGAGCACAATGGGAGAAAGCGGTGAGATTACCTACCATTTGGCATCCTGGGCTTCAGTGTTTATCAACCTTAGGTCAGCAGTCAAATGCTAAAAAAACAACAGTTCAGCAGATGAAAATGAACTGAGTGTGATCTCAGGAAGTCCTGGGAGTGGCACATCAGACCTCAACAGCGAGTAGCTCAGATTCAGGCCTGCTCAGTTCTTCCCGTCCTTGTTTGTCTGCTTTTACATTTGCCACTCAGGAAGCCTAGTTCATTCCGTGCCTTTTACTCCTTTTCTTTCTGTCTCAAATGTCTGGTCACCCAGTCTTCTCCCACGCCACCACCTTCCCAATTGTCGTTTGCCCATTGTATGGCTATAAGTTTTCTGGTTTACATATTGCCTTTTGTTGTAGATGTCTTTCGCTTTTTCTCTCTTCCTCTTAACATCTTTGCTTCCAATGCTTCAAGCCTCTTCCTTTTCTGACATTTTTCTTCCTCTTTCCTCTTTACTTCTCCCCTTTCTTTATTCTCCCCAGTCTGCACACCCTTCTCTCTGTGCCGTCTCCTTTCCCCAACTCACTTATATCTCCCCACCCCACAGTCTTATGAAAATAAGCAAGCTCAGTATATCAAATAAATTAATGGGCTGTGACATGTATCTGAAAAACGAAGGAGCCTATTCACAAACTGAATTGTGTAGTGCCTTACTTAAGTACTATTACAGTAGTACTACTGATGCACTACAAATTGCTGTTCATCAACCTATGGCCAGATACCTCGCCTATGCCTTGCCTATCTTTTCTGTGCAAAGGTCTCCAATATATGTGCAGAGATCCCCACACACATATATGTAAATAAATGTGTGAGGGCAGAGGGGAGTGGATTGAAAATGGAGAATACATACTACTAAGTAAGATGGGTTTAGGGAATTTAAAGAGGGGTTTAGGAAAAGGCATGCTGATACAAATATACACCCACAAAAGAGCAAGACCTTTGCTATTTAGAAACTACACTTCTGAAGTTACTAGAACCCCAAAGATCACAAAACATGACCAAATGTGCTCCGGCCAAGCCTTGGAGTAAGTTAAGCACCACACACTGCCTTGCCATGGAGGGGCACGGAGCTGGGTGAGTGCGGCTGGGACAGTATGGGGTACCCGCCAACAGTCAGCATATGGAGAATCAAGCCAATGTATGACCTCCGAGAGTGATGGACTTGGGAGACAGTAACTGAGCCTGAAGAGGCCCTCTCCTGTGGACAAACATGATTCTCCTGCCAGTGCCCCGGCATGGACTCGCCCAGATTCCCCAGACTCACGGTGACTATGCTTGGACTCTTAAACAGCTTAACACGCAGCTATTTGTTGACACACAGCCATATGATATGAATGTTATATTGTAATGTACTGATTTCTGTTTCTATTTTTTCTGATTAACGAAAAATCTTGATAAAGCATTAAAAAAAAACACCACACATTGTCAGTTCATGACACACTCCAATAGAAAACAATGGAGAGATCAAATAACATAAGGGAAATTAGGAAAATAATAGGAAACTGTATTTAGAAATTTTCAAGGTTTTTGGTAATTATTCCTTTTTTCTGTTTTTTAACTTTTTTATTTTTTAAAAACATTGTAGGAAAGTGTCCTTGTTGGCATGGTTACCCCCCACTGTTTGCCTGATATTGATGCCAACTGACTGAGAGTGTGCTGAGATCCTGCTAACCAGGCCCCAGCACCAGTGTTCTTTCCCAAAATCTGTACCTTTGTTTAAACAAATGGCACACAACTGGCACACAGTTAAGTCCCTTGTAAAAGGTACCTATGGTACCAAGGGTCCTGTGGCCATGGAAGGTCCCCAAGGGCTGCAGCATGTATTATGCCACCCTGGCGGACCCCTCACAAAGCACATGCACACTGCCTTTGCAGCTTGTGTGTGCTGGTGGGGAGAAAAAGGCAAAGTCGACATGGCACCCCTCTTAGTGTGCCATGCCCACAAACCACTGCCTGTGGCATAGGTAAGTCATCCCTCAAGCAGGCCTTACAGCCCTAAGGCAGGGTGCACTATACCACAGGTGAGGGCACAGCTGCATGAGCAATATGCCCCTACAGTGTCTAAGTCTATTCTTAGACATTGTGGGGGTGATTCTAAGCTTGGCGGGCGGCGGTAGCCGCCCGCCAAGCGGGAACCGCCAGAAGACCGTACCGCGGTCAAAAGACCGCAGCGGTCATTCTGGGTTTCCCACTGGGCTGGCGGGCGACCGCCGAAAGTCCGCCCGCCAGCCCAGCGGGAAACACCCTTCCCACGAGGACGCCGGCTCAGAATGGAGCCGGCGGAGTGGGAAGGTGCGACGGGTGCAGTTTCACCCGTCGCGAATTTCAGTGTCTGCAAAGCAGACACTGAAATTCTTTGTGGGGCCCTCTTACGGGGGCCCCTGCAGTGCCCATGCCATTGGCATGGGCACTGCAGGGGCCCCCAGGGGCCCCACGGCACCCCATACCGCCATCCTGTTCCTGGCGGGCGAACCGCCAGGAACAGGATGGCGGTATGAGGTGTCAGAATCCCCATGGCGGTGCAGCAAGCTGCGCCGCCATGGCGGATTCCCATGGGAAGCGGAAAGTCGGCGGTACACCGCCGGCTTTCCGCTTCTGGCCGCGGCTGTACCGCCGCGGTCAGAATGCCCGGCGGTGCACCGCCAGCCTGTTGGCGGTGCTACCGCCAACCTCCGCCCCGGCGGTATTTACCGCCAGGGTCAGAATGACCCCCTGTATGTGCAGTGTAGCCATATGGGGTATATGGTTTGGGAGTTCGTCATTGCGAACTCCACAGCTCCATAATGGTTTCACTGAATACTGGGAAGTTTGGTGTCAAACTTCTTAGCACAATAAACCCACACTGATGCTGGTGTGGGATTCATTGAAAAATACACCCAGAGGGCATCTTAGAGATGTATGTTAGCCAAACTGCTAGTGCAGGACTGACCAGAATATGCCAGCCTGCCACTTTCAGACAGGTTTCTGACCACATTGGGTGAGAGCCTCTGTGCTCTTGGTGGCCAGAAACAAAGTCTGTCCTGGGTGGAGGTGCTTCACCCCTCCCCCCTGCAGGAACTGTAACACCTGGCGGTGAGCCTCAAAGGCTCAGGCCTCTTGTTACAGTGCCCAAGGGCACTCCAGCTAGTGGAGTTGCCCGCCCCCACTTTTGGCTGCAAGTCTGGCAGGAAAATTAGGGAAAGCAGGGAGGAGTGACCACCCCAGCTGGGACCACCCCTAAGGTGTCCAGAGCTGAGGTGACCTCCCCCACCCTTGCAGAATCCTCCATCTTAGTTTGGAGGACAGAGACCAATAGGGTTAGGTTTGTGTCCCCCTCCCCAAAGGGAGTGGACACAGGAAGGGTGTAGCCACCCTCAGTGACAGTAGCTATTGGCTACTGACCTCTGAAATGCCCATAAATCCAGGAATTAAGGGCTCCCCTGAACCCAGTTCATCAGATTCCTGATGATCTCACAAGAACAAATAAGGAAGAAGAAGGACTGCTAAGCTGAAACTCCAGCAGAGAAGAAGGAAGACAAAAACTGACTTGGCCCCAGCCCTACCGGCCTGTCTCCTGCTTCAAAGAACCCTGCAAAAGAAAGCAACGCATCCTGCAGGTCCAGCTGCCTCTGCCAAACCTCCAGAGGACTGCCTGCATCACAGAGAGCCAAGAACTCCTGTGGACAGCAGCCCTGTCCAAGAAGAAATGACATCTAAGGACGCCAGAGCCCTGACCACTCTGCACCTGACGCCCACGGCCCGTGTCCATTTGGCCCAACCAACTAGAGAGGATCCACAGGCGAGTCCGAGCAAGTGACCAGCCTGTGCTGACCTCTCCTGCAGTGTGAATCCAGAGGACCCCCCTGACCGTGACAGCACTGGACGAAGATACCGATTGCCAAAAGGTACACTGCACCCGCAGCCCCCTGGCCTTGGGAAACTTGACCTCAAGTGTAGCAACGTTCGGCAGGGGGCCCTCCTACTTGTCCGGCCTGTAGTTTTCTGAAACCGACCCCCTGGACCCAGCCTGCAGCATCTAAGTGACCCCTGGGGTCCCCACATTGGGAACCCAACGCTGTGTTTGTACCCTGAACCCAGCAGCCCCTGCACCGCTGAGGGTGTGCATTTAGTGCTTACCTGTGGCCCCCTCAATGCTCCTCTAAATCCCCCAGGTCTGCCTTCCAAAGACACGGGTACTTACCTTCAAGCAGATCTAAACCTGAGTGCCCCCAGTCTCCATAGGAGCCCATGTTAAATTTGCCTCAGCTTTGACCTCTGCACCCGGCCGGCCCAGTGTTGCTGGTGTTGGGAGTTTGGGGTTAACTTGAACCCCAACCTGTGGACTTCCTAACCCCCGGAGATTGGAACTGTAAGTCTTGTACTTACCTGTAAATCGTACTAACTTTTCTTCCCCCCAGGAACTGTTTCTGAAAATTACAGAGTAAATTGTTTTAAAAGTTTAGTGCCGTTTATTCAAAAACTGTACAACTTGCCGATTCCAATCAAAGTAATATTGATACATGTGTGAAATACTTATTCATTGATATACTTACCTGCAACTTGAATCTTGTGGTTCTAGAAATAAATTAACAAAATATATTTTTGCTATATAAAAAAATTGGTCTGGAGTTAAGGCATTAAGGGTGTCATTATGACCCCGGCGGTCGACGGTAATATGGAGGAAAGTACTGCCAACAGGCTGGCGGTACTTTCCTCCATATTATGACATTGGCGGTTTGGCTGAAGCCAAACCACCAATCTACCACACCGACCGCCACAGCAGTAATGGCCGCCGGGCTAGAGACATCAATCTACAGCCCGGCATTCGTCACTTGACCGCCTGCGGGATAATGACCCCCACCTACCGTCATGGTTTACGTGACTTCCTTACTGCCACAAGAACCATGGCGGTAGGCACTATCAGTGACAGGGAATCCCTTCCTTGTCACTGATAGGGGTCTTCTGCACCCCTCTCCCCTCCACAGGTTCTCCCCCCAACCCCCTTCCTCTCCAGACCCCCCTTCATACACACCCCTCCCTTCACACACACACACACGCATACACACACCCATTCCCACAGTCATCCATGCATGTATACATCCATTCACACACACAGCCACACACACTAACATACATACACGCAGCCATGCATTCACAACTCAACATACACGCACTCACTACCCCAAACATGCACACACATACAACACGCAACACACACCCGCATACATGCACGCACAGACATACACCCACACACAAACACAATACCCCCACCAATACCCCTGTGTCCAGGGGGTCCTCCGGCAGGAGACGGGATGGGGCGCTGCTGCCAGCAGCAGCGTCCGCCAGCAGAACACTGCCAGGCTGAATTATGAGAATTAATACGGCGGTCTACTGGCATGGCGCCACTGCTGGCAGCAGTGCCACCTTACCGTCGTCCTCCGGCATGGCCACAGCCGGATTTCTGCCATCCTTCTGGTGGAAATCCCGCTGTGCTCATAATATGGCGGGTGGCTGGCAGCCGCGGTAACGGTCTTTCGGCAGCCATCGCCGCGGTGGTAGGCGTTTTTTACCGCCAATGTTTTAATGAAGGCCTAAGTGTCTGCTTCTTCTATTCTTTGTGTGTGTACACCAAATGCTTTGCACGACCCTCTGATAAGCCTAACTGCTCGACCACACTACCACAAATGAGAGCATTAGTATTATCTATTTTAGCCTCTGTTGAGCCTCTGGGGAACCCCTGGACTCTGTGCACACTATGGGCCTAATTCTGAGTCTGACGGGCGGCGGAGGCCGCCCGCCAGACTTCCCCCCTCCGAAATACCGCTCCGCGGTCGAAAGACCGCGGAGGGTATTCCGAGTTTTCCCCTGGGCTGGCGGGCGGTCTTCGCAAGACCGCCCGCCAGCCCAGGGGAAAACTCCCTTCCCACGATGACGCCGGCTCGTAATAGAGCCGGCGGAGTGGGAAGGTGCGACGGGTGCAGTTGCACCCGTCGCGTATTTCAGTGTCTGCTTTGCAGACACTGAAATACTTTTAGGGGCCCTCTTACGGGGGCCCCTGCCGTGCCCATGCCATAGGCATGGGCACGGCAGGGGCCCCCAGGGGCCCCGTGACTCCCCCTCCCGCCATCCGGTTCCCGGCGGGAGAACCACCAGGAACTGGATGGCGGGAGGGGGAGTCAGAATCCTCCATGGCGGCGGAAAGTCAGCGGGAGACCGCTGGCTTTCCGCGTCTGACCGCGGCTAAACCGCCGCGGTCAGAATGCTCGTAGGAGCACCGCCAGCCTGTCGGCGGTGCTCCCGTGGTCGGTGGCCCTGGCGGCCACCGACCGCCAGGGTCGGAATGACCCGCTATATCTCATTTTGATACAGTATATACAGAGCCAGCAAACATTTACAGCAAGACATATAACAATTGCATGCCTGGTAATGTCAAGGGAAGGAAGTGGTGACTCTGGACTCCAATACTCTTCTAAAGGTGAAACTCATTACAACACCAATCAATCACATAAGGTTTACCACATAAGAAATGAATTCACAAACACCAAACAACTGTTTTGCTATTTAGTCCCTTAGTGAATGTCTTTGTAGCTTTGTCCTTCATTTTGAGAAACAATTATTGAGATGTCGATAAAGGGTCTACAGGCAAGGATCAACATCTTTGGCATGCCAGGGAAGCAATAATTTCCAGATATTCCCTCTCTGCTGAATTGATCTTTGAAATGGTTTCAAACTGGGAGTACAAACTTGAGTCACCTATAGCCTGCTCCCAGACTATCCCTGTCTAAGTCCAAATACTAGCTGCATCTGATTTCATGGTCACTGGGTCTTTCCAGAGTGTCTTGAATAGCTTTTCCCTTTTTTGAGTTACATGTGAAAGAAAGTAGGATCTTTCTAACATAGTTACCCCCAATGTTTTGCCTGGTGTCAGTATGTTTTGACTGTAGTACCCTGGGATTCCGCTTACCAGGACCCCTGTGTCAGTGTTCTCTCCCCTAAATTTAGTTGGTAAGTAACTTTTACACCCTGCAATTGGCATACTGGTGTACCCCTGTAAGACTCTAGCATTTGGTACTATGGTGCGGGCGAGATTGTTGCCATAGTCTAGCCGGATGGAGATGAGGGCTTGTGTGATGGTGCATCGTGAGCTCTTAGGTAGCCATTTAAAGATCTTGCTCTGCAGTGGGGGATGAAGAAACAGGAGCATGAAATGGGGTTGACCTGGCCCATCATGGTTAGTTTGCTGTCCAGGCTGATGGCTGGATTTCTGGCATGGTCAATTGAGGTTGGTGTTGGTCCGAGTTCCACGGGCTACAGGATGTGTGCCAGGGGTAGTTTTTGTTGCTGAAGATCAGTACATTGTACATGTTGAGCTTCAGGCAGCTGTCCCTCATCCAATTGGTGACGATGGTCATGCAGTTGTGAAAGTTGGTTCTGGCATTGGTGGATTCATCAGAGAGGGAGGGGAAAAGTTGTGTGTGGTTGGTCCTAATGTCCTCCAATTCTGCAGGGTCGGGCCTTCCTGTCCTCCACTTTTGCAGGGTCAGGCTGTGGGAGGATCCAGTGCTTTCACCTCTGGAATAGACAGGTGACATAATTCCTGGGGGCACCCCTTCTTCCACTGGGTCTTGGACCCCGGGATGATCATCCTCCACTCCTTGTGGCCACTGCAGTGTTATCTTCTTTTTCCCCTACTCATCCTCTACTACATCATCCTCTTGGTCCTGTGCTGCAGACCACAGCATGCAGAACTCCTCCCAGTCCCTGAAGGTTGTCTGTTACTCCAGCTTTCTACAGCCCTTTATCATCTTCAGTCCTCTCTCCTTACACAACCTCCTCCACTCTGCCATACTGGAGCTCACAATGTTACTGTTGTCTGACTCAATTCTTGCAAAAGTCACAAGTGCAAAATATGGGGATAGGGATAAATGTTAGGAAAAATAAAAAAATGACCAATTAGAAATAAGAGGAGGGTTTAAAAATCATAAATCTATGTTGATGTCAGATATTAAGACAAAATCTTTGGTTTTAACTTAAATCACTGAGTGGTACAGAAAAACTCAAGCCCTGGATCCCACAGTTGAACACTAATGTAAATAATTGGGTTATTAGCTGAGGCAGATAAGTATCCACCTCAAGTATTAATTACTGTCCTTGTCAGGTATCAAAGAAAGATTAAAGCTTTCTAAATGTAAATTGATTTCTGATGAACCCACACATACTGCTGGGCATCTTCTTGATCCTAGCTTTTCTACATTTGAAGAAATCACATTCTACAGCCTTCTGCCCATGACATGGTCTGCTCATTTTTTAACCTACATTAATCGGAATACACTCTGAATCAAAAATAAACATTTTATCCAAAACAAATGTAGAAGGCCACTCCTGGAGCGCTTTATCAGCATCGGAAACTATGCTAGAAAATTTGCAAAATGCAGCAACAAAATATTAGCAGGCTCTCCTGTCCAAAATCTTAATGTTTGATTTTGGAACTTAACAATACAACCATTAAAGCATTAGATTAATTAATTCCTTATTCAGGAAAAGCAAAATATTTGAAATTGAAGAAAAATCTATGACTCTTTAATGAATTAGCTGTAATGAAATTATAACTTTGTCAGACAGGGCGCACAAGCTGAAATACTTATATTATCCAAGTCCAAAAAGAACTTTTCCGAAAAATCTAAGGAATACTAAAAGTTAATTAAACAAATTAAATGGCAGTATCATTCTACTTCACTTAAGAACACACGCAACCTCAGCAAAAAATTTTTAGACTTCTAAGAGAACTTAAAGTGCCAGAATCTAGTAGGACTAGTCCCATTTTTTCAGCACAGTGCTAAGACCATCTATCTTCGTTTTATTCCAATAAAACTGAAATAAAGTAGACAAGAAATCTAAAATGAACCCTTAAATAAACTGAATGTTGTCCCTTTAGTTGAACTATCAAAAATTCTAGATACATTTACTATCATTTCAAAAATAGATCTAGTGAATATAATCACTCGGTCAGATGTCAGGCTCCTCAAAGCTGCTTTTGACTCAATAGAGCATCACATTTTCATCAAGTAGACTATAGAAAGGTGGAATTAGGGATACAACCTTAAACTGGTTCAAATATTTTCTAAGTAATAGGACACAGATTGGTTCACTCCCCTTTCTCAACTTCACCAAACAAAATCACCTACGGTGTCCCCCAGGGCTCAGTACTTTCCCCGCTTTTATTTAATATATACATACGTCCACTAGCATCCATGTTACATCTCTTGGAAACAAACCTTTATGTATACTTTGACAACAAACAATTCATTTTGAACTTGTCACCAGAAGTAAATCGATCAAGCGCCCTTGCTTCTAGTTTAGAGATGAAAAGATGGTGGTTGGCAATGAATTATCGCAAAGTAAATTCTTAAATTAAACCAGACAAGACAGAAATTCTTTTTGAGGTCACCTAAAATAACATCAGCAAATTTATACTTGCCAAAAGTTATGGGACAACAACCTAAACCTGCTAATGTTGGAATCTTCATTGATTCTAATCTTATTACCCAAGTCGTTCACATCATAGGAATGTGCTTCTTCCAACTTAAATTATCACGTCCAGTCCTACCACTCCTAAATAAACAATTCACTAATCCAATCGACAATCGATTATGGTAGTTCAGTCCTTTTGGCTACTCCAAAACAGCATATAAATTATCCTCAGTTGGTGCACAGTGCAGCACTGCGGCTAACATGTGATCTAAAAAAATACAACTGTGTTACGACAGCCAAAAACAAATTGCATTGGCTCTGAGCAGTGGCGTAGCGTGGGGGTACAGGGGGGGCCGGCCGCACCGGGCGCAACATCTGGGAAGAGACTAAATCCACGGGTTAGGGGGCGCAAATTACTTGCCTTGCCCCGGGTTAGGGGGCGCAAATTACTTGCCTTGCCCCGGGTGCTGACAACCCACGCTACGCCACTGGCTCTGAGTATAAGACAGAATAATCTTCAAATCCCCCAGCATTGTACATAAAGCCATTTATTCTACTTCTCTTCCTTTTCTAGCAAAATAAATTCACATGGTAGGGATCTCCAAAACGTTTTTGCTCTAATGGGCAGTTATGAAAGCAAAACCTATTCCGTCGTCAGCTTTTGGCACCGAAGCCTTTGCAGACAAATTTGGGCCATTGCTTAATATTGCCATTATGCAGATCGTCTAATTTGTCTCCTGCAGAATGCCATCCAAGCACAACAATTGGCTCAGAAAGCAACTTTTATCAGATATACATTTTTATTGAGGCAAGCAGAAGGATCAATGTTGAAAGCCCTTATCTGCAAGGAGATGCAATTAGGGAGCAAACAAAAGCTTGGGGGCAAGCATTATCTGATGCATGTTGAGCTTTGGAGGCTGAATTTCTATGGGAACAAAACTTTCCGTACACTGGTTTCAACAAGCATTGGCAAAGCAAATAGGTCTTGCCTATGCAAGAGCTATTGGCTTTGCCAATGTGATTTAGCCATGTTTTACACCAGCGTGGCTGCTCTTCAGCATGGCTAAAAGTCAGTGCCATAGAGGAGAGTGGTGTGGAGTGTTGTAGAGTGGAATGGCGAAGAGTGGAGTAGAGTTTTTTAGAGCAGGGTGGCAAAGAGTGTTGTGTATTGGAGTGGCATAATGTGGAGTCACGGAGAGTGGCATACACTGGAGTGGCATCGAATAGAGTGGACTGGTGTAAAGTGCATTGGCACAAACTGTTGCAGAGTACGGTGGCATAGAATGCAGTAACATTGAATTCAGAGGTGTACAGTGCAGCATGGTAGAATGCAGCAGCATAGTTTTGAGTGGTGCATAGTAGCATGCAGTGGTACAAAGTGCAGTGGTGCAGAGTAAAGTGGTATAGAGTACAGTGGTGCAGAATGCAGTGGTGTAGAGTGGTGCAGACTGGTGCAGAGTGGAGCAGCATAGAGTTGAGTGATGCAGAGGGCTATGGCACAGAGTAGAGCTGAGTGACTAAGAGTGCAGTGGCATAGAGTGGTGCAGAGTAGAGTAGCATAGATTAGTGTAGTGTAAAGTATTGTGCCATAGAATGCAGTGGCGTAGAGTGGAGTAGTGCAGAGTAGAGTGACGTAGAGTTTAGTGGCAGAGAGTGTTGCAGAGTGCAGTGGTGGAGTAGAGTGGAGTGGCCTAGAGAGCAGTGGCATAAAATACAGTGATGCAGAGTAGAGTGCAGTGGTGTAGAGTGCAGAGTCAGTGCAGCTGTGTCGAGTGCATTGGCATAGAGTGCAGTGGTTAAGAGTAGAGTGTTCATCATCGGAGAGCAATGACAAAAGATAGTTGTGGAGGGTTTGCCAGATGTCTTTCAGTCTGGAAGTGATGCGTTGCAGGGAGGTATAGAGCTCACTGGTGGTGTCTCAAAAAGTCATATCTCGTAGCCATGCAGTGCCCGACGGGAGTCTGGGGTTTCCCCAATAGAGCGCAATTTGGAGCTTCACCAGGAGTAGAGCAGTGGCTGGAAAGCAACACTGATCAGGAATCAAGGATTTTACGAATGCCAAAAGGGCCATCAAAGGTTCCAGATCTATGGTGTGGCCAAGATGTGGCAATTTAGAAAAGATCCCCCCCAGTACATTTTTCACTGGACTGACAATTCCACGTTAAGTGTACAAAATTAGTGTGATTTAAACTGCACTTCAGGCAGCAGTTGGACCTTGTGGGGTCAAGTTTGGCAAGTGCTTTGGGTGTGATATAAGCACGATGGAGGAACTTGGAATGTAGTAGCTTGTGCCTATGATAGTTGGAGATGTGTTTTGTCTGTGTACAGCAGTAATACCAGTTTTGTTCAGGGATTGCACACCCCAGGTCTTGCTCATACGCCAACCTAGATTTTTCTGGCCCAGTGTGTCCCTGTGGTATAAGAAGCATGGTATAAGCGGGATATCAGTCTACTATTATCTGGGATAGAGATGACCATGGACAAGGGATGGAAATCAGGAGGTTCCTCAGGGTATGTTGATAGGCTGGTGCACAGAATGCTGTGCAGGCAATGAAGTATGAATCTAAACATAGGTGATGGATTTGTGCCTGAAGTGATTTCTGTGGTGGGCTTCAATCTGCCATCAAAGAAGAGGTCACCCACCGTGCATAATTGAAGGGAGGCGAGTGTCTGTTGCACTGCAGCCAGGGGTTGTTATAAAGGGTTATGTGCGGAGACAGGGCCGGCTTTAGTGCTGGTGGCGCCCTGTGCGACGGTCTTTTTTTGGTGTCCACCCCGCCAACGCATGCCAACATTGTGTTCTGTACAGCGTTGACACAAACCAACAGAGCATGGCTCACCATTTAGGTCCAAGGCTGGCACAGTACCATCATGGATAGCGACTCGCCATGCAAAGTGCGCACACAAAGTAGCAATGCATTCTGCACAGCACTGCCAATGCAATGCTACACTTCACTGAGAGAAGTCAAGCGTGCAAAGTGACCAGTGTTCACACAAGCTAGTGATGCATTGTGCACAGCACTGCCATATCCCAGACTGGAGCTGTGCAGAACACTGAGACAAGCTTCAGGTACACTCTGTGCAGCTTTCACACAAGGACGGGCTGCATTGTTTACAGTACTAACACAAGTCAGATGTGCATTATGAAGAATACGAACACAAGCCAGAGGCACATTTTTAACAGTACAGGAAAAAGACAGATGTATTGGATGCACTTCACACAATCAAGAGTACACTAACTCTAGCCATGCACAGCAGTGTCACACACCAAGGGTGCGTTTTGCTCAATTTATGGTCAGACACAGCACCAATACAAATAGAAACTCACCATGTGCAGTGCACACTCGAAGTAGTGGTGCATTGACACAATTCACTGGTACACTGTGGCCAGCCCTCAAACAATCCAGGGGTTCACTATGTACAACAGCCACACAAACCAGAGCTGCATTGTTTGTGCCACTGACTTAAGCCATTGGTGCACTGCGCACAGCATGGAAACAAGTTAATGATGCATTGTGCACATCATCCACAAGAACTGAAGCTGCAGTGCCTACAGCTCTGAGACAGGCGAGTTGTGCATTGTGCATACACGTACACATGACCCAGGCGAACTGTGCATAGCAGTGACACAAGCTGGAGGGATACTGTGCACAGAACTGAGATAACTTAAGGATGGGTGGTGCACAGTATTCACACAAGCCTGGGCGCACTGTGTACAGCAGCAACACAAGCCATACAAGCAGTGTAAACAGTACAAACACAAGTGAGAGGATGCGCACTGAGCACAGAGACAAGCTGGATGTGCACAGTACACTGTATTCATAGAACCCAGAGATGCATTGTGGACAGCACTAACACAGGCTGGGCAGGAACACCTTAAGGATTTTGGGGAGCTGGGGCCAAACATATTTTGGGGGCCCTTATTCGGAACAGCTTTGAATTTATGTTACAATTTCAACAATGTATGTCCTCTTTGTCTCACCTCCCCCCCCCCCCCATGACCCCCTTCTCGGATTCCCTCACTACCGCCCAGTAAATGTGACTCTTATCTCTCCATAGCCCCCCTTTCACATACATTCAATTATTTTAAAGCGCGTATAAAGGCTGGCTTTACTAATCCACTCAGATAGCCACATACAATATAGTTCTGTTCTTTTCAGCAGGCATATTAACCCTCTGCATATTAAACCTCTACGCTTCTTTATGGCGAGTCAAAGCTGCCACCAGACAAATCTCCGTCTCTCTCCCTGGCAGGAACATTAATCACAAGAGGTATCTTGATATTTTAATTGCTTCCTGAAGGCTGGACGCACAAGAAACTTTTCAGGAGGTGCTTTTAAACTGCAAGCTTCTTAGTTATTGCTAAAGACAGCGCCTCCCTGAGGTCAGCACCTGGTGCAGTCGCACCGCTCGCACCCCCCTGTGCGGAGAGTCTAAGGACGGGTTGCCCAGGTATCATCAAAGTTGAAACCACTCCCAGCATGTTGTGGAAAGAGTCTGTGTATCTGCAGGATCTTGGGGGAGTCCCCGAGGAAGCAGGGAAGAAAGCAATAATTCAGGTGCCTGCTCTTTCTCTGGAACGAGGTATGGTATTCTAGCATCCGGGTAATACCAGTGATAGGCAAAGTGGGATAGGATTACTAAGTAG
Organism: Pleurodeles waltl; assembly: GCF_031143425.1. Classification (NCBI taxonomy): domain Eukaryota; kingdom Metazoa; phylum Chordata; class Amphibia; order Caudata; family Salamandridae; genus Pleurodeles; species Pleurodeles waltl. The sequence goes on along the minus strand of NC_090440.1, from coordinate 542,433,640 downwards.
TATAGGTGCATGTCAGAGACCCTGAAGTCATTATGTTCATAAGGCATCGTCAGTGTTTGCCATCTGATATGTGGTCTACACCCGCCCAAATAAGACGAGTCAAGAGACTTCAAAGTGTCTTGAAAAAGGTATTAGTCAATGCAATAGGAATGTTCAGAAATAAATATAGAAATCGGGGCAAGACTACCATCTTAATGATTGCAATGCGGTCTGCTACAGACAGGGGCAATTTGATCCATCGTTCCACCTGTGCGGAAAGTTTGTCAATCACAGGGCCATAGTTCAGTCATATGACTTCTTGTTTATCCCTGTGTAGGAAGATGCCCAAATACTAAGAGGGTTCAGTACACCACTTCAAGAGGAAATTCAGTTTGGAGGGCATGGTGGCTGCCGTGAGTGGGAATATTTCCGATTCACCCCGGTTGATCGACAAGCCAGAAAATGACCCAACCGAATAATCTTGCAGATTGGGGAGGAGGGGTAGATTAGTAGCCAGTTCACGTATGAATAAGAAGATATCATCCACGTATAGGGAGGCAAGCAGTGGTCCCCGGTGGAATTGGAGTCCTGTGCCTAGATGGTGTTCCTGGAGATGTCGGACAAGTAGGTCCTTTGCAATAAGGAAAAGCAGGTGAGAGAAAGAAAAGCCCTGTTGCGCTCCTCTAGTGACTGGAAAGCGGGGCAAAACCATCTCATTCACTCAAAACGGGCTGTGGGTTCTTCGTAAAGTAGCTTAATGAGATCTCAGAAGGCTTTAGGTATTCCCAATTTGGACAATGTTGCACGCAGGAACGGTCCTCGGAGGGTATCAAAGGCTTTCTCTGCATCTAATAACCTAACCACTGCAGGGAGATTTGGAGATATCTGGTTTATGACTGCAAAGATGATGCGCAGGTTTATTGAGGTAGATTTTATTGGGGATATTATGCTTTCCATGAGCAAAGAGAGGCGCATTGCTATAACTTTAGCAAGTATCTTATTGTCGTGATTCAAAAGAAAGAGCAGTCTGTAGGAGGTATAAAGCTGGGCAGGATTACCGGGTTTCGACTGTAATGATGGCTTTGCATAATGTGGGAGTAAGTATGCCCCCCTTTAGCAAGTCTGCACATACCTCCAAGAGGTGAGGGGAGACGGTGTGTTTATAGGTGTTGTAAAAATTCCCAGTAAACCCACCCAGTCCAGGGGCCTGAGTACCACTTAGGGCATCAATGGACTGTGTGATTCTGTTGCAAGACTTCAGGCTGGCTAGGAATTGCTGCTGCCCAGGACTGAGCCATGCCATTGGATTTCCGCCAGGTATTCTGCCAGTGCAGAGTCATCCCTATTATTGCGAGTGGTGTATAGTCTTTGGTAATAGTCAGAGAGTTTCTGAATGGTCGTGGCATTTTTGGAGAAAGTTGTCCCATCATCTTTCGAGAGGCTTATGATGTATGTGGCATGATATTTTGGCCGAAGAAGTTGTGTAAGTGTACGTCCCATTCCTCACCCTCACCATAGAGACGTGCCTTCTCGTATTTACCCAAGTAAGTAACCTCTCTCTCTGCCAGCTCTCAAAATTCCTGCAGGAGCTTAGACCAGTCCGATAGCCGGTGGATATCAGTCCCGGCCACTTCAGCAAGGTACATGCTCCGCAGTTTGTTTTCTACCCTGGCCAGATCATTACGAATACTGCGGAATACTCCGGCATGTTTGGTGGTTCATACTCCCCTTATGTAGGCTTTAAAAGCTTCCCAGGGCGTGGAGTGTTTGTCCACTGACCCAGCATTAAGGGAGAAGTATTCACTTATGGAGTCTAGAAACTCTGTACGGAAGGCCTCATCCAGCAGGGCATTCTAAGGGAACAGCCGCTGCCCAATCAGTCGGTCTCCACATGGTGGGAGCAGAGTTTCAACAACTGGGGAATGGTCCGACAGAGTGCGAGGTTGGTGAGCGATGTCAGTAACCCACAGCAAGGCCCCTCTTGATAAGTACCTATGGTCAATATGGGGGGAAACGCCCGGAACAACTACTCCGTAACAACAATACGTTGTTAATGCAAGTGGAACCACACATTCGTTAACAACGAATCCCTTTTTCTCTGCCTTAACCACGCATGTGCTGAAGAACAGAGGCAGAGAAAAAGGGAGAGTGCATCAGGAGTGGACGCGGTCAGGTAAGTGGGGCTGATGCAGGGTTGGGGGGTAGTTTTTAGAGGTGGGGTGGGCTAGTTTTTTTTTTTTTAGGGGTGGGGAGGAGGATTTGGAGTAGTTCTGGTTTATAGGGGGATCAGGGCAGTTCTGTTTTTCGGGGTGGGGTGGGGGGCTGGGGTAGTTTTGTTTTGGAGGTTGAGGGGTCAGGGTACTTTTGTTTTTGGGGGTGGAGTAGTTTGATTTTTGGGGTTGGGGTGGGGGATCAGGGTAGTTAGGTTTTTGGGGGTGGGGAGGGTCGGGTTAGTTTTGTTTTAAGGGCCAGGTAGGGGGTTGGTTGTTTTTAGGGGGGGCGGTGGGGGATCAGGGTAGTTTGGTTATTGAGGTGTGGAGGGATCGGGGTAGTTTGTTTTTTGGGGGTGAGGGGATCAGGGTAGTTAGGTTTTTGAGGGTGGGGGGGCCGGGGTACTTTTGTTTTTGGGAGTGGGGTAGTTTGGTTTTGTGGGGTGGGGTGGGGGATCAGAGAAGTTTTGTTTTGGGGGTGGGGGAACTGGGTAGTTTGGTTTTTGGGGGTGGGGGATCGGTGTAGTTTTGTTTTTAGGGGCAGGGTGGGGGAATCGGGGTAGTTTGGTTTTTGGGGGTGGGGGGATCGGGGTAGTTTGGTTTTTAGGGCCAGGTAGGGTGTTGGTTGTTTTTAGTGGGGGGTGGGGGAGGTCAGGGAAGGGTTTAGAGCTCAGGGTGGGTGGGAGGTGCAGTTTTTCTTTTAGGGATGGGGGGTAGGTGTTAAGGGTGGGGTACTTCTGGGCCTTAGGGCATGTGGGGAGTAGCATGCCAGAACCACTCATGCCGTTCCACAAATGCCTTTACTATCCATGCTTTTATAACGAAAAATCTTTGTAAAGGCATGCGTGGTAAAGGCATTTGTGGTAAACATGCGGTTGTTGTTCCGACCGCGTTGTTCAGGCATGTGTGGTTCCAGCATTCGTTGTTCCATCATACATTCCAACATTCCAATATGGATCGTCATGCATCTAATAATTAACAGGTATTGTGGGTAAAAAAACGGTTCGAGCTCCATGCAGTGGCATATGTGCATTTGGGGGGGCGGGGAGAGATGGGTCTCTTGGAGAAATGCCAGCTTGGTTCCATGTCAATTTAAATAGGAGAGGGCCTGGTTCCCTTTTCTAGGATTGTTTAAGCCACGAATGTTCCATGAGATACACAGAAGATTAAGACCCCATGTTCTGGTATTATGCACAGTCATGTGTTATGGTGGAAAAGGGGTTGAGCTGTAGGACTTCATGAATGGAGTGTACTGTGTAGTGTTTAAGCCGTGCAATTAACAGTAACAATATTAAATAACATAAGATACCTCCAACCCCCTCCCACCCACACTGGAGGAAAAGACATCGACAAATCCCATTAGAATCCCAAAAACTTAAGCCATATAACATGTTGGTCTACACTTTGAGGGGGTGACAACATTTTGAAAACAACGTCCTTCTGAATGGTACGGGTATGTCGCGTGAGTACATTGCCCTGATGCTAATGTTATGGAGAGGGCATATGGGGAAGGTGGAGGTGAAATACGCAGCCATGTCCAACTATGTCCGCCAGCCTCATAGAGTGCTAAGTTGGTCTTAAAATGAATGAGATAATGGGTGAGGAAATCAAGGCGGATTGTCTACTTGAGAGCTAGTGGTGAAGGCAGTGGGCGAACGTCCAGGGGATGAACGGGTGGACAGTCTTGCACCCCCCTTGTATTGTTTGCAGAACTGGACAGCATCTGAGGGAGTATGGAAGATATGATGGCAACCATCTGCCTCTATTCGTAGTCTCGCCAGATAGAGCATGCTGTATTTTAGGCCTCAGTTCTGGAGGATCTGTTTTACATAAGCGTTTTTGTTGCATTCAGGATCCGAACCACGACTGGCCGAGGGGGTGCGCCGGGCACAGGCCACAGCCCAAGAGATCTGTGGGCTCTTTCTATGGTGAAGGTGGCTGTGAAGGCTTGCTTGCCAAACAATTCAGTCAGCACATTTTCTACATAACCAACAGGTTGACCCATGTTTATTGATTCGGGAATGCCTGTTATTCTTATGTTGTGGCTAGACTGCGCTTCCAAATTTTTGTTCTTGGTATTGACAGATTTCAACATATGTTCCACCTTCTCAAGCCATTTCTGGGCCACCAAAGTACTGTCCCCCACTTCTGAGATTCTGCGCTATCCTGCCGCCCCACGTGTCGAACCAACCTCTCACTCATGCTGTCTAGGCAGTTGTTGATACTATCAAATAGTGCATCAATGAAGTTAAAACCAGCATGCAATTCTGCTATGATGGTGGCAGTTCCATCGAGGGGGAGGCCCTCAGTGTCTCCAGTGGGGGGATAATTAGGGTCAGATTGTGACTGCAGGTGGTGGGGCATCTTATGGCCGTCAATGGATAGTTTATTTTGTTTTGGGTCACCTCTGTCTATAGCAAGAGGGCCACAACATGAAATGGCCCCTCACGGTTTCCGCTCTGCAGGCGATGGCTGAATCTCGTAATGCTCACTCTAGGCCAGCCTGGCTACCTCAGGCTCCACATGCATGGCATGTCAGCTAAAGGCCAGCTCCACCATCAAATAGGAGCATGCTCCAGTGCGCTGCGTTGCTCAAGGGGGCGCTGGATTGAGTGACGCCTCCAGGCAGGGGCTCCCAGTGACCGGGAGCAGAGGATCGGGGAGCTGGGAATGAGCTGCACTCGTCGTGGCCCCCACCTTTGAGGCTCACCTACAGCTCCTGTCACTGTGGGGCCTCAGAGGGCTGCATCAGGCCGTAACAGCAGTGCAGGTGGCTGACAGCCTTACAGGAAGCCGCACACTGGTGTGCCCAGCCCGTGAAGATTTGCCCCCTCGTTAGCAGCAATGATGCACACGGGGTTTAGGGCAGCATGATCGGATGTGTGGTGTAGAGTAGATTGTTTCAGAGTAGAGTGAAGTGGGGTAGAGTGCAGTTATATATAGTGGCATAGAGTGTAATGGTGTAGAGTAAAGTGGTACAGACTGCAGTGGTGCAGAGTAGATTAGAGTGGAGTAGTGTGGATTGGTGTAGAGTGCAGGGGAGTAGATTGGAGTGTTACAGATTGCATCTGCATAGAGTGTTGCAGAGTGGTGTGTGTACAGTAACATAGAGTGGAGTTGTGCAGAGTAGATTGATTATGGACTAGATTGGAGTGGTGTAGAGTTCAGCTGCAAAGAGTGCAGTGGTGTGGAGTGGCAAAGAGGGCATAGGGTAGAGTGGTTCAGGGAGGGTAGAGAGGCATAGCATGAAGTGGCATAGAATGCAGTGGCGTACAGTGGAGTGGTGCAGAGTGCAGTGGCATACAGTGGAGTGGTGCAGAGTGCAATGGCATGGAGTTGTGTAAAGTGGAGTGGTATAGAACAGAGTGCAGTGGTGTGGAGTGGTGAATAGTAAAGTGGAGTGGCAAAGAGTAGAGTATTCATGGTGTGGTAGTACACTGCCATTACAATTACATTTGCAGAGACATATAGGTGGTCATTCCAACCTCGGCGGTAAAAGGCGCTTACTGCCGTTCAGAAGACCGCCATAACACTGCCGCGGCCGCGGTAAACCGCCACGGTCATTCTGACCCACAACAGGCAAACCGCCAAAATACAGACATCCACAAAAGTCCGCCACACCAAAGGGCAGCGAGAAACTGGCGATGACCAAACCTCCACCGTCACGCCAACAGAAATACGCCCACACTATCACGACACACGAATCCACGCGGCGGTCTTTCAACCGCGGTATTCCATTGGCGGTACACACCGCCGCGCTCAAAATACACACACACTTACAAAATACAACCACATTGGACAATTCAAAATACACACACCTGAGACACATACACACACCACTCCCACACACCCAATTAAATATAAAATACACACCCACATCACCCACAAACCTCCACTCCTAGAGATTCGTGAACACGGACCGAGAAAAGACATCCGAGCACCCAGACGCCCAATTCACTGTCACCCAGCAATATTTGCACGCACTTCACACAACACAACATTACACATCACCACACTTAGCACCACACAATCCACTCTACACATCACCCACACCACCCCATGGCACCGCAAAGACACCCCAGGTTCTCTGATGATGAACTCAGGGTCATGGTGGAGGAAATTGTACGAGTAGAGCCACAGCTGTTCGGGGCACTGGTGCAGCACACCACCATTGCCAGGAAGATGGAGCTATGGAGCAGAATAGTGGACAGGGTCAACGCTGTGGGACAGCACCCAAGAAATAGGGACGACATCAGGAAGAGGTGGAACTACCTACAGGGGAAGGTGCGTTCCATGGTATCCAGGCACAACATCGCGGTGCAGAAGACTGGCGGCGGACCCCCACCTCCTCCCCCAGAATTTACAACATGGGAAGAGCAAGTCTTGAACATCCTGCATCCTGAGGGCCTCGCAGGAGTAGGCGGAGGAATGGACTCTGGTAAGGCAAATCTTAACTACTTCTTCCCCCCACCCCACCTGCATGCCAACTCATACCCCCACCCTCACCCTCACCCCCATCACATCCTACTCCTTGCAACTGTCTCACCATCACAACCCACCCATCCCAACACCTAGCCCTGCATGCGTCCACTAAGCATGGACACCCATCACCTAAGCATGCCCACTGCACATACACATACAACCCCCCCCCAACTACCGTCACAACAGCCCCCACAAAGGAATGCCAGCACTGGGGTACACGGGCACCCACCCATTGCACGCTATGACACACACAGAAGCAATAACCATACTTTTATACCCCTGCAGGACCCGAACGCCACGTCACCGCGCAGGAGGGTCCACAAATGTCCACTCCACCCCCAGAAGAGGCCCACAGTGAGGACAGCAGCTCTGTCTCCCTGGATCTAGATGACCAGCCCGGTCCATTGGGGACCTCGGGACAGTCGGTTCCCCTCACACAGCCACAGGCCACAGTAGACCTTCCCCCCTCTGGGAACACCAGCACAGCACCCACCCAGCGGGCCCATACCTCTGTCCCCAGGACACGTCAATCAGCGGTGTGTCCACCACTACAGGGAACCCAGGCTAACCCACCACCCCAACAACAACAGGGACCTGGGGGCAGTGGTAGTGGGCACACGGTCCAGGGGACAGAGGCCCAGGGAAACAGGGGAACTGGGAGGGCTGCTGTGCGACAGGGGGGGGACAGGCCCAGGGAACCCACTCTCCACGAGGCCCTCTCCACCATCATGGGAGCATACCACCGCTCCCAGGAGACGATGGCGACGGTCCTGGCCAGGTTTCAGGAGATCCAGCTTCTGCAGGAGCAACAGTATATGGGGTTCAGGGAGGAACTAAGAAACATCAGTTCCGCCATGGGTACCATTGTAGTGGCCCTGAATGAGGTAGTCACGACATTGCGGGACACTGTGGCACCTCAAAGGGCCCCTGACACTAGCATGCACCAAGAACTGCCTACCACCTCCGCCGGCGCTAGTGGACAGGAGGCCCCGACACAAGACCAACAGGCCACCAGAACCCCACCCCCTGCAGAAGGAGAACCACCCCGCAAGCGGGCCCTGAGATCCAGGAAGAAGACAGAGTAAGATGTCAAGAGCCCCGCCAGCAAAGGATACCGCCCTGATTGTCATCCCACTGTCCCACATTGTCACCCTGTCCAACCTTAAACTGCCCCTGCTCCACTTCCCACAGGCATTTGGACAATGCACCTGTGAAACTGATAGTCTGGACTCTGCCATGGACAATCCTCCACCATCACCCCTCACCGATTTGCAACCACCCATCCAATTTAGAGCACTTGAATAAAAACACTTATTGCACAAAACAATCTGGAGTCTGGCTGTGATTTAGAACAAATGTATTAGACATGACTGTGCCAAAATGTTCATTCACATTGTGATGCAAACAAACCGCTGTCACACAGCTGTAGTCCATGGGGAAACAAAGCAGATGTCACGCAGTGGGGCCCACATCTCTGAAAACGGAAGGGAAAGTCACAACACAGTTACCATACACTGGGGGAAAAAGTCAGACAGTAGAGAGGTAGGAGTCTTTAAATAAATGTAATATGCCGGTGTCTACTCTTACCTGTGTGTCACTGAAAATACTGCTGTATTACTGTGTTCCTGTTCTCTATGTCGTCCTCTTCGGCTTCCTCCTTTTCACTCTCCACAGGCTCCACAGCTGCTACAACACCACCATCTGGACCATCCTCCTGCAGAAAAGGCACCTGGCGGCGCAAAGCCAGGTTGTGAAGCATACAGCAGGCCACGTTGATCTGGCACACCTTCTTTGGTGAGTACATTAGGGATCCACCTGTCATATGGAGGCACCTGAACCTGGCCTTCAGGAGGCCAAAGGTTCGCTCGATCACCCTCCTAGTCCGCCCATGGGCCTCATTGTACCGTTCCTCTGCCCTTGTCCTGGGATTCCTCACTGGGGTCAGTAGCCAGGGCAGGTTGGGGTAACCAGAGTCCCCTTATAGCCACACCCGGTGCCTCTGGAGTTGACCCATCACATACGGGATGCTGCTATTCCGCAGGATGTAGGCGTCATGCACTGACCCAGGGAACTTGGCATTCACATGGGAGATGTACTGGTCAGCCAAACACACCATCTGTACATTCATGGAATGATAACTCTTCCGGTTCCTGTACACCTGTTCACTCCTGCTGGGGGGGGAACCAAAGCAACATGTGTCCCATCAATGGCACCAATGATGTTGGGGATATGTCCAAGGGCATAGAAATCACCCTTCACTGTAGGCAAATCCCCCACCTCAGGGAAAACGATGTAGCTCCGCATGTGTTTCAGCAGGGCAGACAACACTCTGGACAACACCTTGGAAAACATAGGCTGGGACATCCCTGCTGATATGGCCACTGTTGTTTGAAATGACCCACTTGCTAAGAAATGGAGTACTGACAGCACCTGCACTAGAGGGGGGATCCCTGTGGGTTGGCGGATGGGTGACATCAGGTCTGGCTCCAGCTGGGCACACAGTTCCTGTATAGTGGCTCGGTCAAGCCTGTATGTCAGTATGACATGTCGTTCCTCCATTGTCGACAGGTCCACCAGCGGTCTGTACACAGGAAGATTCCTCCATCTCCTCGCATGTCCCAGCGGACGGTGCCTATGAAGGACAACAGCGAGCACAGAGTCAAGCAACCCACAGGTACGTAACCACAGCTTGCACATAACACGATTCCCAATGCATTGAATGGCTTGTATGAGTGTTGGTGCATGGCCTAGGTTTGTGTGACGCAGTTGGTAATTAGGCCATGTGGGCCCTTGAAATGGCGGCTGCCTGACCTGTGAAGTGCGACAGTGGGATGTGAGGTCAATGCGCTGGCGTGGCACACCGCGGCGGTAGGCGGTCGAAGACCGCGGCACTAAGCTGCATTGGTTAACATTGAACCCTATGGGTTTCAGGAGCCAATGACGATGTGCGCCGGCGGTCGCCGTACGCACCGCCGCGGTACGCACCGCCACGGGCGTGACTGCCATTTTCTATCTGCTTAATCACTCGATACCTGATCTTCGACAGGAGAGGACCTACACTGCAAGTGCTGCTGTGACCTCGGTCTGGAAGAGACAATGGCTCATGCGACTGGGGAAAGGGCCCCTGCCTTCACTGCGGAGGAGTTGGAGAAACTTGTGGATGGGGTCCTCTCCCAGTATGCGCTACTCAACGGTCCTCCAGACCAACAGGTAAGTACACTGGGACCATGCTTAGTGGGCAATGCCTGGGTTGAGTGGGGTGGATGAAAGATGGTGGGGAGGGGAGCGATTGAGGCATGCATCAAACGACAGATGAGAGCATGTGCCACATGGCAAGGGTGGGGATGGGGGGCCACTCACATCGAGCATGCAGAAGGTGATGACAATTTTTCTCTCCCTGTACATGTCACATAGGTCAGCGCCCACAAGAAAGTCGCGATTTGGCGTGCCATCGCCAAGGACGTCCGGACCCTGGGGGTCCACAACAGACGGGGCACCCACTGCCGGAAGAGGTGGGAGGACATCCGACGCTGGAGCAGGAAGACGGCGGAGGCTCAGCTGGGGATGGCCTCCCAACGTAGGAGGGGTGCCAGTCGTTATTTGACCCCCCTGATGTCCCAGATCCTGGCGGTGGCCTACCCCGATTTGGATGGGCGCGTGAGGACATCACAGCAGACACAAGGGGGTGAGTACAAATACATTCTGCTGACTTTGCGCGCAGTGGAGGTGTCTGGGTGGGGTAGGAGGGCTGTGGGTATCCCTAGGCCAGGGCGATTTCTGTAGGCTAGGCTCCTCCATAAAGCATGGCCCTGTGCCCCCGCCCACCTACCTCTGTAGGGTGCCAAGTACAGGTATCCATGGCCCTGTGTCATCTATGTGTGCAGTTGTCGTCCATAGGCTTGTAGGCCATGTCCCACGGATTGCGTAGTGGACCCCAAGTGCGCGGCGTAGTGCAGGGGGCTTCTGTGTCTGTCTTGTCCGCCAACGGTAGTGGTAATCCATGCACTCAACATGTCTCTATTTCTCCTCCCCCCTTTTTTGTGGTCTTCCTGTTCATGTGTGCATTAGCATCATCAGGCGGAGGAGAAGTGGCATCGGAGCACGAGGGAGCTGCATCTCACATGGCCATGGCGGGCCATGCAACTGACTCGGATTTCACCAGTGAGACGGAGGGCGAGGGGAGCTCCACAGCGGGGACTCGTGCTGATGTCAGTAACAGCGACTCGTCCTCTGAAGGGAGCTCCCTTGTGGTGGCGGCAACATCCGTGCCCCCTGCAACAACAGGTACAGCTGCCACCCAGCGCACCAGCACCACCCTCCCAGCAGCCCCTCAATGTTTGCCCGTGCCCGCTCACCCAGGAAGGTGGGCATCTCCTTCGCCCCAGGCACCTCAGGCCCTGCCCCTGTCACCCCTGCTGCCCTCAGTGAGGAGGTCATTGACCTCCTAAGGACCATCATTGTTGGGCAGTCTACCCTTTTGAATGCCATCCAGGGTGTACCAAGAGAGGTGCACCAGAGTAATGCATACCTGGAGGGCATTCATTCGGGTCAGGCTGCCCATCAGCGATCGTTCAACGCTCTGGCCTCAGCACTGACGGCAGCAATTGTCCCTGTCTCTAGCCTCCCCCCTCCAACTTCCTCCACCCAGACCCAATCCCCTGTACCTCTGCCTATCCCAGACACACCTACAGACCAGCCTGCACACACCTCAACACCCAAGGGAAGCTCATCCAGACATAAGCACCACACATCACACAAGCATTCACACAAGCAACATCCCCATGCAGACATACCAACAGCCACTGCCTTCACTGTGTCCCCCTCCTCCTTGTCTCCCTCCTCCCTCCCTGTGACGTCTCCACTCACACTTGCATGCACAACATCTTCAGCCACTATGTCCATCACCAGCACACACACCAGAACACTCTGCACAGGTGCAGTCACCACCCCCACTACCATTTACACGTCCCCTGTGTCCTCTCCAAGTGTGGCTGTCACCCCCTCCTCCAAACTACACAAACGCAGGCAGCCACCCACCCAACAGCCATCCACCTCACAACAGCCTCCAGCCCAAGCACCTGCACCCAAAGACACCAGACTTCACACTCCTACAACCACATCCTCTTCCTCCACTCCCATACCCACTACACCTACCCGTCCCTCTCTTTCCAAATTGCTTTTCTTTTCCAAACTTGACCTCTTTCCTACAACTCCCCCACCCCGTCCATCTCATAAGACTCCAATCAGCACCTCAGCCACCACAAAACCGGCACCTGTGAAGACTGTTGTCCATGGACTGTGGAGTCCCCCACCCTCAAGGGCATCCAGTTCAGCTAGGAGCCAAGGCACGGCCAGCCCACCACCAGAAAAGCATCCTAAGATTGCCAGTGCCCGGCGCGAGCGACCAAAGACCCCAGGGACAAAAATCCCTACATTGGCTCCGGCAGAAGGTCAGGTGCCACCTGGCACACCGCCAAAGGTGGGAAAGGGCCACAAGCGTGCAGGGAAGGGTGGGAAGGGCAGCACGCCCGACAAGTCTGGCAGCAGGCCCCACCAGCCCCATCCCAGGTGTGCAGGAGGACACACACAGGCCCGGTACTGCAGCCCAGGAGGGCCCCGCAAGCCACGTCCCAGGTGGGCAGGAGGACACCCACAGGCCGAGAACTGCAGCCCAGGAGGGCCCCGCAAGCCACCAGACAGATGGGCAGGAAGGCCCCGCCAGCCACATGTCAGGTGGCGAGTGACATCCATGCCTGGGCCGGATCCGCTGACCAGGACACTCATCTCAAGCACCGCTCCGCTGGGCACCGCCGTCTCAAGCACCGCTGAACAGGGCCCTTCATCTCAAGCACCGCTGAACTGGGCACCGCCGTCTCAAGCACCGCTGAACTGGGCCCTTCATCTCAAGCACCGCTGAACAGGGCACCGCCGTCTCAAGCACCGCTGAACTGGATCCTTCATCTCAAGCACCGCTCCGCTGGGCACCGCCGTCTCAAGCACCGCTGAACAGGGCCCTTCATCTCAAGCACCGCTGAACTGGGCACCGCCGTCTCAAGCACCGCTGAACTGGGCCCTTCATCTCAAGCACCGCTGAACAGGGCACCGCCGTCTCAAGCACCGCTGAACTGGGCCCTTCATCTCAAGCACCGCTGAACAGGGCCCTTCAGTTCAAGCACCGCTCCGCTGGGCACCGCCGTCTCAAGAACCGCTGAACAGGGCCCTTCATCTCAAGCACCGCTCCGCTGGGCACCGCCGTCTCAAGAACCGCTGAACTGGGCCCTTCATCTCAAGCACCACTGAACTGGGCCCTTCATCTCAAGCACCGCTGAACAGGGCACCGCCGTCTCAAGCACCGCTGAACAGGGCCCTTCATCTCAAGCACCGCTCCGCTGGGCACCGCCGTCTCAAGAACCGCTGAACTGGGCCCTTCATCTCAAGCACCGCTCCGCTGGGCACCGCCGTCTCAAGCACCGCTGAACAGGGCCCTTCATCTCAAGCACCGCTGAACTGGGCCCTTCATCTCAAGCACCGCTGAACTGGGCACTGCCGTCTCAAGCACCGCTGAACAGGGCCCTTCATCTCAAGCACCGCTCCGCTGGGCACCGCCGTCTCAAGCACTGCTGAACTGGGCCCTTCATCTCAAGCACCGCTGAACAGGGCCCTTCATCTCAAGCACCGCTCCGCTGGGCACCGTCGTCTCAAGAACCGCTGAACTGGGCACTTCATCTCAAGCACCGCTCCGCTGGGCACCGCCGTCTCAAGAACCGCTGAACTGGGCCCTTCATCTCAAGCACCGCTGAACTGGACCCTTCATCTCAAGAACCGCTGAACTGGGCACCGCCGTCTCAAGCACCGCTGAACAGGGCCTTTCATCTCAAGCACCACTCCGCTGGGCACCGCCGTCTCAAGCACCGCTGAACTGGGCCCTTCATCTCAAGCACCGCTGAACTGGGCCCTTCATCTCAAGCACCGCTGAACAGGGCCCTTCATCTCAAGCACCGCTCCGCTGGGCACCGCCGTCTCAAGAACCGCTGAACTGGGCCCTTCATCTCAAGCATCGCTGAACTGGGCCCTTCATCTCAAGCACCGCTGAACCGAGCACCGCCGTCTCAAGCACCGCTGAACTGGGCCCTTCATCTCAAGCACCGCTGAACAGGGCACCGCCGTCTCAAGCACCGCTGAACAGGGCCCTTCATCTCAAGCACCGCTCCGCTGGGCACCGCCGTCTCAAGCACCGCTGAACAGGGCACCGCCGTCTCAAGCACCGCTGAACAGGGCACCGCCGTCTCAAGAACCGCTGAACTGGGCCCTTCATCTCAAGCACCGCTGGCCCATTGGCGGAAGGGGCAGGCCCGCATCTGTGTCGGGCAGGGCTGCACGAAGCACTCTGGGCACTAGTCCCCCTCCAGTACCAGTGGAGACTGTTATCCACTTGATAGACTGTGGCTTTGCACTCCCCAGGATGGCACAGTGGGCAACCCACCCACTGTAGAGACTTGAGAGACTGTGGCTTTGCACTCCCCAGGATGGCACAGTGGGCAACCCACCCACTGTAGAGACTTGAGAGACTGTGGCTTTGCACTCCCCAGGATATGGCAGTGGGCACCCCACCCACTGTAGAGACTTGAGAGACTGTGGCTTTGCACTCCCCAGGATGGCACAGTGGGCAACCCACTCACTGTAGAGACTTGAGAGACTGTGGCTTTGCACTCCCCAGGATGGCACAGTGGCCATGGAGGCCCCTCGTGGATCTGGCGTCGTGGACTCATCTGGCTGAGGTGCCCCCCCTTCTCTTCCCCCTGAGGTGCCTGTAGTTTTCCTATCTGATGCCCCTGCAGTGTTCTCTCCGTTGGAGGCAGGTATCCTGTGTGGGCTTTGCCCATGTGTTTTGGCCCAGTGGCCCACGAACAATGGCTGATAGACATATCGGACTGGACAATTTATGTATATAAAGTTATAGATGTGTGATAAATTTTATACTCAGTCTTACAATATAATTCTATATTTATAATCATTTCCTTTTGCCTTTGCATTCTTCCGGGGGGTTTGGGGTTGTAACTGTGATGTGTTGCTATGCATTGATGTGTGTGTTGTAGTGGTTGAGGGTGAGGGTGGGTGTGTCGCATAAGTGTGTCCCCGTAATTTTTTGCCTCCCCCTCCCCTGTGTCATAGGTGCAGTACTCACCTTGTCTTCTGCGCCGGCGTTCGTGCTCCTGGTAGAGGAGCAGGAAGACAATGGCTGGTAGGATGTGTAGTTCGGGTTCCATGCTGTCCAGATTCCTCGTGGGGTGTATGGAGGTGAGCGTTTTCCGTTTGAAATGGCTGTTTCCGCCGTGTTTTTATCGGCGGGGCTACCGCCCCGGAAAAGGTGGCGGATTGGTGGGTTGTGATAGGGTGGGTGGTACATTGTCTCCCGCCTGTCTGTTGGCGGTGACCGCCGCGCTGTTTGTTTGTCCCGCCGTGGCGGGCGGTGTGTTAAAGTGGCGGTCTCTGTTGGCGGTTTCCGCCAGGGTCGGAATTGCATTTTTTTTACCGCCAGCCTGTTGGCGGTTTGGCCGCCACTTTAACACCGACCGCCAGGGTTGGAATGACCCCCATAGTTTTACTAATATAACTATATAGTCACAGACGAAAATGTGTGGGAATAGCTTCACCTAGTTTATTGATTTATTTGATCATAATAGAGTATTTGTTTCCAACACACTTCAAAAATAACAAAAACGTGCTTCATTTGTGTTCCTAATTCTGTCATATTCTGATATACTTACCCAGTTCATTTAAATACTGTTGTGTGCTGGAAAAAAAACTCTTTCCTACACCCAGTGTTAAGCAAGATTGTCACATAAATCCTCTAACTTTGAAGTCAGGGAAAGAAAAGTAAACAAGCACTCTCGGAAGAAAGTGCCTGACATTTGACCTTGGTCTTTGAATGCACAGCAAATGTGACGAGATAAGAACAAGATTTACAGGCCTGTTTACAGAAAGGGAGCACTCTGAAGGATACTGTAAATAAGGTTTTGGCAAGGGGCGATACGGACTCAAGCTGGACAGACTAAAACAAATAAAGCCAACAAATGAAAAGCAAGAAAATGTGAGTTACAAACCACAAAGCCAATGGCAAGTAGCGAGCAGAATGCATTCTTAGGTCAACTTTCTGAATGTCCCCAAGATGTCTTTAGCAAACCAGACAGTTGTGCTTTCTGGTATATCGCGTCCTAAAAAAACATTGAACAAACAAGTTAAATGGGCTTCTTTTATTAATGATAAATCAAAAATTAACAAAATGACCCATGCTTGGCTCACAATTAATACATATAAACGCCTCCAACCACAAATATATTTTGCTGAATCATTCAAGGGTCAGTTTAAAATAAGCCCATTACAGTTATGGTTGGTCAGTTTTCTTCTTAGAATCCATTGCCAAAATGATCAGATAAGGCTGATTCAGGAGAATGCAGAATGTTCCTACAACAACAAGAATCCCCAACTCACTTATTATACACTTGCACCTTCCTCCTCAACGGTCGTAGATTTGGGCTCCATAATATTTTTAACCAATTTGGCATCCCTAAGTTTCTAAATACAAGGAGAATGTGCCTTGGTGACTGTACGATTCAAACATTTGTGAAAAGAGTAGACAAGTTATTAACAACAAAGGAGGTGTAATGGCGAATATGTGTTTAACAGAGAAAGCCTTTGTTCGATGCAAAATAATTGCGTTTAGTGTTAGGCTGCTAGCAATATGAGGCTTCGGTGTTCATGTAGGAAGTTTACATCTCGACATTTGCTTGTACTGTATACAGACTTCTTACTTTCTTACCCCCTGTTCTTGGCTGTTTACAATTATTATTATTATTTTTACCTGTGGTTTTAGAACATGTAGAATGGTTTTAATGTATTTTATAAATTGCAACAACTTGTTTTTTGCATGATTTGCTGATACATGTAAATTTTTGCAGCATTTTGCCAAGCTGGCCACTTTCTTGAACACGCATCACTTTTGTTAGTAGAATTGTTTGGTTTTTATTAATTGAAATAAACGATTTAGTTACAGGAGGTTCCGAAAATAGAATAAAACATGACTGTTCAGTCATACAACTGAGTAAGTCAGACATAGTGACTAACATTACTCACACGTTTACAAAAGCTATCTTTCTCTTACAGAGTCAGCACTGGAGACTCAAAGTGCTGCATAAACTCACAAATAAATCAATATATAATTTAGCATGACCTATGAATAGCCATGAACCTGTTAAGGTTTGACCATTGCATAGAGCATACATTTTCAGGTTATACGTACAAATCACATCTGTTGAAGCTGCTGTGAACTCCAAAAATGTTTCTTAAGTCACAAAACTTTTTTTCCATTAGTAAGCTCATGTTATTTATTGAAATTCAGGAGTAAATTACATAAGCCTGGACTAAATCACAACTGCTCACAGACGAAACTTTGTGAATCAGATGCAAAGTATCATGTAAATCTCTCAGGAGAGTAATAATGTATCAGAGCCAAGACAGGGCAGAGGACTATGCACATTCCATAACACAAGCACTGACAAAGCCAATAGGGCAGCCTTAGGAACCTCTTGGCTTGGGCAATGTTTTTTGGCAATGCTGTACACCATCAGTAAAATGCAACCTACCTTTTGTGATCTTCACAAGCATGCTGTATGACGTATGTTTGCACATTCATCACCACACCGATGCGGTCACCGACCGATCTAAGCTGGCAGACACCACTTAGACTGTAAATGTACTGTTGTTGAAGCGTAGTACCCAGCAGCAAATGGTAGCTGATGGACCCTACAAAAATGCAAGTTTAGGTTGCAGGTTTTTTTAAAATGTTCATGAAGCTTGGGGAGGGTGGGGTAACGGAGAAGCCGGTGGGGAAAAGCAACAGAAAGTGAGGGAGATAAAATTAAAATACAACCGGGTGGGGGGAGGAGGTGAAAAGCAGCACACGAGGCAGAGGGCAACATGGGGCACGGGGAGTGTTAGCAACGGGAAGAAGCACACGAGAAAGAGAGCAGAATACAAGGGAGAGAGCAGCATGAAGTGCAGGGAGGTGCATATTTGGCAGGGAGAGAACCACCTGTGGAGGAGAACTGAAAAACACACGCGCTCTCATGGAGTGCTTAACATGAAAATGAGGTCCCTAAAAGTGAGCAGTGAAGGAACAGAAGTCTAAAATCAAAAGAATGGTAGAGAGGCTATGCTCCAGAGGAGGGACAAACACAAGAAGAAGAAGAAAGGGAAGGGAAGTCATTGAATAAGAAACAAGCAAATCAGTGACAAGAAAGCCAACCATGGAAGCAGTTCACAGGCTTTAAGGCCGCTGTAGGTTATTGGCATCGCTCACAAAATATCTTTCTGCCATTTTAGGTCTGGTAGTTGAGACCTAAAACTGACAGAAGTCCTGTGGTGCTGGAAATATTTTGTAGACAGTATACATTTTAACATGTTTTCTTTGTTGTTTGTGACACAACTGAGCACAGGCGAGGATTGGCATGTTATGCTGATTGGTCCGAAGATTCCTTGAATGGTCGCCGTAGACATTTTTCCACTATTTCAAATTAGTCATGATTTTTGCAGGGCTAGCTTTTGGTATCAACACATTTGATGCAAGGGAATTTATGCAACATTGTGTTTTCGCACAGTACACAAAACTGACATGTGATATTTTGGATGAATTGTTAAGTGCTTGTTCCACTCTTCATCAAACACAATTTGCCCAATTGGAAAAAAAATCTGTTGTGCAGCAAAGGTGAACTGAGCATTGCTAAGTTAAGCAGGAGGTCAGGAGATTAAGTCCTGTACATGAGGTGTTGCACAGATCCCCTTGCAGTCTTTTCAATACTCATTGACTGTGATACAGCAGATGATGACTGTATGTGAATGGCATCCAAACTGTGAATGGCAGACATTAGGGACCATATTTATCATAGTGGTGCGTCACCCTTGCCCAACACCAGGGAAATGCAATACTAAAGTCAGATTTATCAAGCCACGCAAGGGCACCTTGCTTGTCCCTGGATGGCTTGACAAATCTGGAGTTTCGGAAGGCCGTGCAAATCGCTGTCTTGCGTTACACTGCCTCAAGGAGGCATTCCATGGGTGTAGCATGGGTGTTCCCACGCATCCACCCATGAATTTGGGCACATTCCCAGATTTTCCATTATGATAGATCTGGGAATGTGTCAAAATGCTACCCCCAGGGGACGTGTAACAAACGGAAATATCTTTATTCCTCCTAGTTTTGTCCTATTTCTATGTATGCTGCATTCTGCACACACATGCACACACATAGAAAGAAGAAAATACTCTCATTGGCACTAGGCAGCTAAAAGTGGGCCAGCACGAGAAAAGGACAGCAATGCGCCATATGATGTTAAATGCAGCAAATTCCTGCGCTTTCACTTTCATGCAGCACAGTGCAGTGCAGCAAGGTGGCATGCTGCGCTGCTCTGCATGAAAGTATGATAAATATGCACCTAGGAGTGCAGCTGCAATTACGTCATTTTTCAGGAGCGATTGGAGAACGCTGGTTCACAAGCCCGTCAGCAATTGAAAGAGATTACTGCCTGCGCTCTCTATCAAGGAAAAATACACCACATACTGAGCACTGTCAAGAACTCTTTGTACGAACAGCCAGTTCCTTATTCAAATCACACTCCAACACATGCAAAATTCATAGCCAGTTCAGGGGTGGAACAGAAAGGGGTGGAGTTATAATGGGCAGAGTCATGAAGATTAGAGTCTGACACTCAACTTATAAATGTTTTTAAAAACTGCCCCATACAATGAGCAACAAGGACAGTAACTCAATTGTGGCTTGCCTCATTGGTTACAAACTAGGAAAGAATTTACTATGCATGATTAATTAAAACCTTTGCATATACAATATCAAGATTAAAATTGGAGAAAAAAACGCATTCAAATTTACAATAAAAACAATAGTAACACAATTTTGAACAATCAGGAACAAAATACGAATGTAAAATAATATTTTGGTCAGAAGGCCGAAACCATCGTGTCCAAAGGCCTTTTGACTATAGAACATCATAATGAGGACATTACATAAACAGGACCCTTGCCATATCCATCTACTTTAGGATGAGGAGGTCTGTGCAAACACAGAGTTCTCATTCAGCTTCTATTGTAGCTGAAAGACAAACTTCCCAAATTTGGCCAGGTCAGATGGCTCTTTTAAGGTGACCACTAATGATCTAGCCTTATTGTAAGATCCAGTGCTGTAACGAATAAAGTGCAGCGAGCATTCACCATTGCCGGGCAGCAGCATAACAGATGGTTAAATGTCTCAAGTTTGTTTCCACACAGCCTGCAATTTACTATCTTAGAGAGCGTGTGCCATTTTGGGTTCATCTCCTTAACCTTAAGGGCTAGCAGCCTTGCAACCATGATATGTGTCACGCAACCTTTCCCAATTGTGCAAGCCAAATATTGTTGAGCTAACAAATGTTGTGAGCTATTCGTATAAGATGCTGTCACCGCCTTTTGTACAGGAGAGCTGCTCAGTTTTTTCATGTCGGTTTTCTGCGAAAGCGTTTTTATCTGTCTTTTCAACACAGATTTAATGGCAATACAAGTCTGTGCCAATTTTATTAATTCTGCTTGATCTATTTGAAGGGAGTCTAATGTTGTGGTTAAATACTCCGACCCGGGGTTCATTTTTGCATCAAAGGTAGAATGGAGAGCTGCTTTTAGAGTCTCAGGTGGGCCCATAATGATCTTATGACAGTATTTCAAGTAGGCCCCCATATTTGCCCAACTCTGGACTTCCAGGCCAAATTCTAGCCTGATCAAGCAGCCCCTAATATAGTGTGGTAACTTGAACACTCTTCATGAACTTTAACTTGGAGCTTTTCCACAAGTGTTGTAAATTGACCTAGGAAGGCTTCATGGCCATAGTTTAGAGCTGGTAGGAGGGGGGCTTTAAGCACTCGTAGGATCAGCATTGGGGTGGAACTTTCTATAAGATTGTTTAGCTGGCATATTCTTGTTATTATAAAGTCAGCCTTCGATTTAAGGTGATGTAGATGGGTTTTAGGACTTCGCTTCGCAGATAGCCACACCCTCAGATAATTGTACGAGTCTGTTCTGCTAATGGTAGGAGAACCCATGTTCCAGCAGACATTCTGATGTTTACATGGCCCTCCAAATATTATTACTTTAGTTTTAGAAACGTTCACCTTCATTCTATTTTCCATGTTATAGCCGTGAAGGGCAGTTAACTCTTTTTGGAGCCCAGTTCTTGAATGATCCAGCAGCACAATATCGTCAGCATATTGGAGGAGAGTAATTTTAAGATTCCCAATTTTTGGTGGAATCCGAGTTGCATGTCTTAAGGTCAATGACATGTCTGCTGTATAGAGTAGAAGAGGTGCTAGAATGCACCCTTGCTTTAGTCCATTGGCAGTAGGGATCTCTTTGCTGATAACAGAGCTTGACAGTTTGACCCTTACCCAGGCTGATGTGTAAAGTAAAATTATTACCCTTAGTCATTTGTCTGGAATTCCCCAGGCTTGGAGCTTTCTCCATAACAGGTTGAATGATTGAGATCAATTATCATATTGTCTGTGAGCCTATCTGATGATATTTCTATAATTGTTTTGTTCATCAGCTGAACCCGTCCATTATGTAATTGACCTGAAAAGTTTGCTGGCCAACGCTCTGTGGTTTCGTTAGCACTTAAGGAGATCCCAGAGGGAGGCCGGCCTGAAGATACTTTTGGTGCTTTCCTAAAAAGTCTAAAACTATTCTTTGTGCTTTACTTTGTGCTGGCCGGCCCTTTTTTGTTGTTTTAACGCTATCCCCATTGTGCCGGCTATCTATCGATAGGAAAGAACATTGATCCAGACTAGAAACTGTCACTTTGGTGTGTCTTCTGGGCCGCTCTTTATCCTGTTGGAGCCACCTCAAGATATTGATCGGCTTCAAAGGCCGGAGTGCACAGGTTTGAGAGTAAGTTGTACGTACGCCCCCCTGGGCTGCTTTCAATTGATGCTTTCAAAGGCACTTTCAGTGGTGCTTTCAGTGATATCAAACTGGCGGACCATCTGGCGGAAGAGAGCATTGCGCTAGAGTGGCTCGGCGGTGAAAAGACAGTAAGCAAGATGTATTCCAGGTGTGTGGGTATATACTTAGTCTAGTTGATAAGCTGGACCACACACTTCTTTACTCTGTTTTCTGGAACTTTGTGTGTTCTGGGCGCTGCTTGCGCTGCTTCTGGCAGTCCCAATGTTAGTGAACCGGCATCCATGGATGCAGGTGCTCTTGGGAACAGTGTTGCAATTAACCGTATCGCAAAAGTGGATGGGGATGAACAGGCATGGGTGAAGATGAATGAAGGTGTGCAGTGGTTGCTATCAGTTAAGTCTTCAGGACAAGCAAAGGTAGTAAATGTTGAGGGCTGGGCGTGGGTGGGCACGGGCTCAGAGAATTAAGGGTCGGAGCGAGGCTCACCAGACCCCTGCAAGCCACACCGGGCACTAGCCGGGCTGCTTCTGCAGGGCTCTGGGGCACACTCTTAGCAGCTGCTTCCTGCAGCCACCACACTCTGCTCTTATCTCACCCCTAGTATCGCAGTGCCCTGCTGGCCCTCACAGGCTCTAGTAAACTTTCTCCCCGAAGAACAAAGTTGCAGAGCAGGCAGAAGGGGTCTAAGAAACCAGAGCAGCTGAAAGAGGCCGCCGCAGGTGTTGAGCGTGCTCTGTCAAACACCCCCCACCCCATCTTGGGCCCTCTTTACTCCTTGCTCCTTTTTGAAGTCTCTGAGGAGAGGGGATGGGAGGCTGCAGCAGAAAACGACGAGCAAGCATCTTCGGCAGTCTTTCTCTCCTTCTTCTCTCGCACCCCCTCGGCGCAGCAGAGCTCTGAGAGCCAGTCAGGGGTGGTCAGTTCACTCGCTCGCTTGCGGTGGCGTTGTGACCGCACCTGCGTTACGGGAACGCTGCGCTGTGGTTAGAGAGCGAGTAGCGTCCTGCAACGACCTTTAGCACGTCCGGTAGCTCATCTCCTCCACGTAGTGTAGCGTCCTCTGCGTCAGCCCGTACCTCATTGATTACAACCAAGATGAATTGTAAAATATCTTAGCGGGTAAAGCAGCTACTGCAGAGACCTTGGTGTACCCAGCAATTTCCAGGGTATAATGTTGGTAAGGTCCCGCTGTTGGTCAAAGCATTAGCTGGAGAGGTGTGTGCTGTTTAATTATAGGTTTTACTCATAATAAAATAGCATAGACAGTTAATGTGACTGCTGCAAAGCACAATTTATAACAAACAGGTCATTGATACGGATTTTGGGTAGATAGCTCAGAGGATTACTGTGTTTGTCACATACACCCTTGTGTTATAAATTAAACCCTTGTATATAACACAGTGAATTATGAACCAGCATCAAGAAGATATATGAAGACTGCAAGAACCTTATTGTTCCTTTGTTGTTCTAAGGTTAAACAAACGGGTTCCTTTGTGTAGTGTTGTAGATATATTAGTAGACAACCCCAACCCTTGTGATCTCTGCACCCCACACATTTCAGAGTCTACCTTTCTCTTTTTCCAAAACAACCGTACTTCAGATGTATTGCCTATCCTTTTGGATGATAACTGACCCTTACTTACACCTTGTAGCTCTCATTGTCTGGTGTATATTTTCCGTCATAATACCGACTTACACACTGGCACGGTTCACTGGACCCAAGTAATAACTGTGTGATGTAAAGTGCTCTGTTACCCTACCCTGTGATGAGTAGACCTATAAAATAAATTAAATAAAGAAAAATAAATTAGTGAAAAGTACTTTAGTAAGTGCGATATGAATGGTTATTGGCAGTATTACTCATACAGAAAAATACATCTGACATTCTTGAGTACATTTGTATCTCTGGCATTCAGGGCTTGGAAAAATCAAAGTCCCTTACTCAAAATCAAATAGTTTATCGCAAGCACTCGTGAAGTGATTGACTGAGTGTCTTTGGGCCTGATTTAGGGTTTGGCAGACGGGATACTCAGTCACAAAAGTGACGGCTATCCCGTCTGCCTTATTACAAGTGTCTGATGGCATTGGCATCAAGGTGTTAAGTTCCAGCTTTAAGCAAAGCATTCGTGATGGAAACAACTGGAACAGAAAATAGTAGGTTCCCATGACACCATACAGGTTGCTGCCCTGAAAACAAGCACACGAACTGCAGTGACCCGGTGTTAGCAAATTACAGCATGGAAATTCAGTATATCTCACTGGGCCAGCCCAGATCTTCTATGCAGTTCAGTATTCGCTGCCAGGTACGAGATCCAGTTTAACACTCTCAGCCGCCATTATCTCTCTATAGATAATGGACAAAGTACACATATTGTATGACAACAAAAAGCAGCAGTTCTTTATAATATACAGTCTATGACTTTTTGCATATACTATCACATGGCTCCGAGCTCTACATGATGTACATGGAAGTGTCTAAAATGTAGAGATGATGCTGAAAACATCCATGTACTCATGTACTGCCCAGAGATATAATCCTAATGGATTGCTAAATTCTCAGTGACATACTTAATAAGAATGCAGAATAGAGACCTTCCTCTCGCTATTTTAGAATGGCTTTACCCTAAAAACTTGCAATATTGAAAGGCAGCAAAATTGGCATTTTATCTTGTGGCAACTGCTGGGATCGGCATAGTGATGAAATGGGCATGGGCAATGACTAACAATATAAAGAGATAGAGTACGAATACATGAAAGACAACTCCTTTAAATATTTAAAAAAACTTTATAAATTACTCTTCACTGGCAGCCAAATAATGGTAAAATTCTTAACTTCATTGCATAAATGATGAAGAAGAGGGGAAAATTAATGTTCACCACATTTTAAACATCATCACTTATTAATGTTGTTTTCCTTTCCATCTTATCTTCTTTGCCCACACAAAAAGTCAATTATTTATACTGCCATCCTTAATAAAGTGTCATTCACCTACTCAGGGTCCTTAAACAGTGTGAGAGAAACAAAAAAAGAGAAGCCATCTACGCATGCAAATATACTAAGAAAGTCCTTCAAATCTGCAAGCAGATGCCCACATGATTTCTGAAATGGTGTGCAACCGTGCCAAGGAACCCACAATGGGCATAGCTGTTGGACAAGCTTCAATCTATACACAAGTCAAGGATTTTCTTTTCAACATTGAGCCTTTTAAAAATCCGGGATTTGCATGCTTTACTCATATTTTTTCAAATAGGAAATATTTTTAAAATAATCGCGATTTGGTTCAATGCCCATTACAAAATGGTTTGTCCAAATTAGAAAATGAATATTCATATTTTATTTTAAGTTTTAGTATTATTTTGACCTCACTCTTGCTCCTGATGATAGTATGCATAGTTCTGATCTACAGGGCATTGATTTCATCTTAACAAAATGGAGGGTCTACTTTAAACCAGGCCTTTACTTCTTAATGTCCCTGAAGATTAATCAGGCTGTGTGAAGCCTTTGTTAAGCATGGTTTGGGCTTTGTTTCTCCACCAACTGTCTTTTTATGGTCCAGCTTGACAGTGCAGCTGTCGCTAAACAGTCATGTGAGAATCACCAGGAGAAGGTTGGGAGCCAGGAGTACATGTCTTGATTGGGCAGAACTTGTGTGCTTACACAAAAAAGTGCTTCCCTCCACACAGCTGTAGTTGTTTTGTTTATTCATCTTGAACTTTCAGGGGCACAAACCTGACATTGTAATGCTATTAAAGTGTCTTAAATAACTACATATTGTATGGCGTTTTTCTCTGGCAGCAGCAAAAATTGAAGGAGATCAGTCATTAACCTACGTGGACTTTTAGGTCCGGCTAGACAGTGCAACTGTCGCCTGACCTTTTACCCTGCACTAATATTATTCTACAGTTCTGTGCTTCCACACAAATACATACCCATTCCCATGCTATCTGCTTGCAATGCTTCACATTACCATTCAACATTATTTTAAATCTGGACCTGTTAGCCTTGTCAATGCTTATATGGTCTAGCTTGACAGAGTAGCTGTCACCAGACAGTTATGTGAAATTATCAGAAGAGGGGCTATGACTCAGCCCACATGTTGGGGTCCAGGAGTACATGTTTTGATTGGGCAGAAGTTAGGTGCCGCAAGTGCTTGCCCCCCACACAGCTGTGATCCATTTTATTTATTCAGCTGCCTGAGCTTAAAATGTTAGTGGCACATTTGTAATTGCAATGCTATTAATGTGTCTTAGATAACTATGTAATTTTTGGTGTTTTCACTGACAACAGCACAGATGGGAGGAGGGCAGTCATTAACATACATCAACGTTTAGGTCTGCCTTGACAGTGAAACAGTCTCTTTCTCTTTTAACCTACACCAATATTATTCAAAGTTCTTTATTTCCACACAAGTATATATGCATAACAATGCTAGTTACTTGTTTGCCATCCAGGCAACGAACTGTTCTTTCTGCATACGATTGGTATACTGATTGATACGATGCAATACTTTCTTATGGTTTACTATGCACTGTGACAAGTTTCAATATATATTGCATTGTAATATATCTTTAATTAACTGTTTGTGACGTAACACACAGTAAACAGCATTTTGGGTCGAATTTGGGAGTTTGCTAGAGAAAGACTGCATTCATTTGAAACTGATGCTGACAATCGTAGGCCCTACACCTGTAGAATTATACAGATCATACTGTTTACAAAACGTGTGTAAAGAAGACAAACTTGCAGCCAGGAAGACCATATCTAACACACGTCACCCTAGGAGCCGTACTCAACTTGGGAAGAGTCTTATGCCATGCATGATTAACACTAACCTTTAACCTCACAACTTGTCATAAAAAATGCTATAAATGTGGTGGCAGGGTCTTGGGAGCTCAGATCTTGACAACCATAAGTCACAAAGCATTGAGAATGTCTTCCTGAAGTTTAAATGTCATGTTCATGAAGTTGCTGAAAGGCTAAGGCAGCAATCTTATGATAAGTATATGCTAAAAGGGGGAGTCTTCCAACCAATGCTCTGTAAAGGAAAAACGTCCGCGAGGGGGCTCTGCAGACCTAGAGCTATCATTCAAAGAGTTTGGGGAAGTTGGGAAATGACAGAGTAACAAGAAGCCATCTTCATGTTCCTTCCCTTTCCTCACTCTCACTTTTACCTCCCACTTTTCTATCAACATTCATTAACTTTTTAAGCTATCACTCACTGTCTAGCTCCTTTCTCCCCCTACATTTAACTTACCTCCATTTTTAACCCACACTTTTGATACTATCAGCACTTTCCAAAATATTTCAGATTTTTTTCCTTCAGTTTCATCAACAAACATTATTAAGTCCTCTGATCTAGATGTGGGTTTGTTACAGGTTGCTAAATGTTTATATTGTTCACTGTAAGAGATATCTTTCACAATTGTTGGTTATCTAAGCAACACGCAAATATACAACCGACTACGCAATGCAGTATAAAAATGTAAAATAAATTGATAAATATTTCAAGAAGATTGGCAGACCAGAAAAGTTTGAATGCTCAATTACTTGCTGATAAGCCTTATTACAGTGAGTTTCACTCGTTCTCATCACGGCCCTTATACATGAGGATGTATCATCTTCCAGGATAAGCACATCGGTGTCGCCCTAACAACTTCTATAAACCTGAAATAGTCCTTTTTCAGTACTCTGTCAGATCTATAAAATGGAGCACATGCTAAGGAAGCACCTGTTTTTCTATACCATTGTAGTATGCCGGTGACTGCAGAGTGCATCATCATGAGAAGAAGGGGTTGGTGAGCAGGACTGTGATGAGGATCGATAGGACTCAACTATGTGTAATGAAGATCGGCGGTAAGTACTCAGGGCATTACAACATCACAATTTTCCTCAATGCAGACATTATCTATGAGACTACACTGATAACATGACTCCATAGAGTCGTACATAATGCTAAACTGGGAAAATTAGTATTAAACAAAACCAGAACACCAAAAAACAAAACTGCAGTACTTCTTACATCTTTTCCAAATTAAATATGAGGAGTCCCACCATGAGGCATGCACTGCACAATACAAGTGTCAGAAGACAAACCAGTAGCCTGGCCCACAGGAGAAAGAGTCACTTTCAGCTGCTCAGGGTGTGATAGAAGCTACAGGCCCTTAGTTCCAGGATAAATAACAAAAAGCATGGTACTCTAAAGTATGATTAAGATAGCCCTGACTGGTCTATCAACGTCTAAGAATGTAGAGGAGAGTTCTTCAGTGAAACGCCATCTCCAGAGTGGAAGGTCCTTATTCAGATGACACTTAGGGCCTGATTACAACTTTGGCAGAGGGGGTTAATCCGTCCCAAATGTGATGGATATCCCGCCCGCCGTATTACGAGCCCATTATATCCTATGGAACTCGTAATACGGTGGGCGGGATATCCGTCACATTTGGGACAGATTAACCCCCTCCGCCAAAATTGTAATCATGCCCTTAATCCTGACATCAGGAACAAAGAAAGAAGCTCTTTGAAGTATGGTGTTGTCTGAATGGAACTGAAAGAAGAGCAAAGCAAACCAGAGAATTGGAAGCCAGCAGTGACGGCTCCTCTGCAATGACAGAGGAGTGTCATCCGTTGGCTCAGAGCCAGCAACAGAAAAATAAAAATTACATTTAACTGATGTTTTATTATTCTGCTGCTGGCTGAGCCATCCTGGGCAGTGCAGGGCTAGGCCCTGGGAGAGGGGAGAAGATAGAGGGGAGTAAGTGCACTTAACTGCGCATGTCTGTTTAGACGCCCGTCCTAGGCTGGCCAAACAGACATGCGCAGTTAGGTTTCTCCAACTCAGCTGTATTTGACAGCTGGGTTGGAGAAACAGCACAGACCCCCTGTGCCTGAGCGAGCTGCAAACCAGCCCGCTCAGTCCAATCCCTGAGCTGCTCTCATGCTTGGTCATAGCATCAGAGCAGTGTGGGGATTGCAGAGGGAGTCTTGGGGACCAGAAAGCAGAGGAGCGTGAGGCCGCCGGCAGCACCAGGTAAGTATTTTTTATTATTTATGATTATTATTAAATCTTACATATTAACCCCTGTGCCCCCCTCACCCCACACGTTCAACTCATGCTGCCCCCATATCCCCTCCACCTGCCCCACCACTTTTATTTTGTGTCTGCCGCTGCTGGCAGCCAGCAAAGGTTCAGAAATATCAGAATGATGGAACCCCCTCATAAACCAATGAAAAGTCCGAAGACCTCACTAAGAAATAAACTTTGTCATGGAAAGATCAGAGATCATTAGCAGTCTGGAGGCCTAAACTTCAGATCTTCCATTTTCAACCCACAGCACCTGAAAACCTCTCAAGGCTGCTATTTGGATGGTAATAGTTGAGAGATAAAATCACAAACTTAAGCCCTCAAGCAGAAACTACAGCACTCTGAGATAGTGTCAGGTTAGGGGCACCAGACCGTGAAATCAAATCCAGAGGAGAATCAGTTCCAGTGCGGAGCATATGTTAGAAAGTTTGGCCACCAAGAGTGGAGCAGAGCAAGAGCTTCTTCTGTGGACATTCCTCACCTCTAAAATCCTAGACATTAACATGCAAACAATCACTCACAGAAATAGAAATGGAGGGAATGCAAACAACTGTTCATCTGTCCACTTAAAAGACACATCATTTACACCCTATCTAGGGGAGGTATGAACAGTACATATGGAGAAGGACATTTTCCTTTATGGGTACCAACTTGAGAATCAGTTAGCCGGACCCTCTACAGAAGAGAATGAACACATATTTCTAGAAGCACCATTGCAGGAAGGGTGAGAGTATCCTGCTTATATGATTCACCTTAATGTTCTGTATGCCCCAGATGCATTCCTTCCTAGGGGATGGAAGTTTGAATTATGCCCAAATGAATAAGGGCTTCAACACTTCCTCCAGAGACCTAGATCTAAAGTGGAATTTGGCCAGGGCTTAGGGTCTCAGGTCAAAGCTGGAGAAAGTCAGTCACAAACTGAAATAAGCTATATCATCTCATTACTGCTATATACAAGTTCAGAGTAAGCTCCTCAGACCATATCCTAAACCCCACAATGTAAAACATGGCCCTCACAAATGTTGAGAAAATGACTAGGTCTTGCTCCAACTGGTAGCACATTCAATGATAGTGGAATAGATGACCAGATCCTTCTTTTTTCAGTACAGCTACTATGAAGGAGCTAGATTTGTTGTGGTCCCTGTTTCTATAGGAGAACTTTGTTCTAGAAAAGGTAGGATTTGGGTTGGAAACCTGGATGAAGCTGTTCTCTGGGTTTGGAGCCTTTAAATTAGTGACTAGGGGCCAGATGTAGCAAGGGGTTTTATCCATTGTGTGTCTATGGGAAAATGTGTTCGTACATATGGCCCTAGATCCCCAGGTTAATGGCAAATTACTTACAACCCAGGAAGAAAAGCTTTAGGACCATACATTTCTATGAAGCTGATGCCTTCCAGAACCTGAGCAGGTGCCACCATAACCAGTGCAAATGTCAAAATCATAGTGCTTAATGAATCAGAGGCAAGATCTCTTTCTCCAAACAGGACTACACTCCTCTCCTCTGTCCAATGCAAGTAAAAGGCCCTTTCGAATTCTTAAGCAGAGATCCTAGTGCATGTGTTGCATGTCCTGCCTAGGGCCCATATCTTAGGAACAATGCTGATATTTGGCATGCGTCCTGTAGGGGGGATCCGACTTCTTTGTCCCAATGTTCTGAGGCTCACACACCTAGAAAAAAATGAGTTGACTTGAGCAAGCGAGATAAGGAAGACAAATGGGTAAGAAGTCAGAGGAAATGTGGTTAAATCTAATGCATCCATACCCAACAGCTACTACACTGTACATCTCCAGAGTTATGGGTGACATCATTGACATACAGAGCTATCTACTGTAAATAATTTCAAAACAGGAGGGAACACTCCCTGGAGACATGGGAACTGCAATTTTAGCAATGGTATGCAAACCTGGCAAACCAGATGATTTTCATTCATCCTATAGCCCAATATTATTGTGAGACATAGAACCCAAGATCTTGGCCAAAGTTGCAGCCAATAGCAAAACAAATACACCAGAATCAGTTGGGCTTCTTGACCCCCAAATTGATCAAAGTAAATCTTAGAAGATTCTACAATGTTCTTCATCTATCCGGAAGAGCCAGAGAACCTGTTGTGACACTGTTCTTAATGTGCAGGGTGCTTTTGACTCCCTGGATTAGCCTTATATGATTGCCATATTTGCAAAGATAGCAAAAGCACCAAGTTTCTTGTCATTGATTCATTGGTTCATCTCCTCCTTACAAACTTCTTAGCTGCAGGTAAGAGAAATGTAGTCCTATCACAGAGTTTTTAAGTGTACTGGGGTAGATATGTGGCATGCTCTTTATCCCCGATGCATTTGAACCATTACGGATGGATTGTTAAGAGGCCTCCAATTGACAAGTGACCGGAATGATAGTATATAATGCACTTGTAATACTGCCGATGGGATATATGTCACATTTGTGAGGAAGTAGCCAAGGTGAGGATTTGGGTGTACTGTATCATATGGCTAGGTAGCCTTATCGTGCAGTACACTCTCAAATACCATCTTGGGCCTGGTCATTTACTTAACCATTGATTGCTGTGGCTGCGAGCAGTAAAGCTTAGCAAAGGAACAATTTGTAAGGCATTTAACAGCACCAAACAATGAACTAAGAAAGTCACACAACACTAAAGAAACAAGACACCATTTATAAACATAGAGCTTATTTTTATAAATTTCTAGAGACCGTCATCATTAAAATCCACCAGTGGGGCCCGGAAATACAGATTTTTAAAGTAATAAATACTTTTAAATCTACCCCAAACAAGAACTGGCAACAAAAAGGTTGGAAACTTTTGAAAAGTTGGAAACAGTTAGTTCGACAACTCCGGTCTGAGTTGTTTTTTTTAAGTCTGGCAGGACTGAGTTTTAGAGGAGGGCAGAATGTACACTTTGGACAGTTATCTGGCCATCAGCGTGTTTTTAAAGAAAGATCCAAACTTTACAGGATGACTGCCATAGACGACAAAGGAGTGGTCCTGATGCTGAGCGATGAAGGCTTAAAATGTCTCTTCAAAATTGCTCCTGATGCTGAGCGGTCCCCAGGTGGGAAGTCTGGTCAAGTCCTCAGTCCACAGGTAAATGGGGACGTCTCTGTCCATGGATCTCGGGGTCCCACAAAGTCAACTTTGCAGGGTTCCAATGGCTGCCAATGCAGACCTTGCACTTTTGCAACAGATAGGTCATGGTGCAAATCTTTGGTGGAGGCTGGTGTCCACCTTGGGCGACAAAGCCGCTCACAACCAACATTCACAAGTCTAGTAGCAGAAACGGGTGCACCTTTTGGCCATCTCTGAATTGTCCTTGAGCGAGTCCAGCATCTGGTAGCGGCGAATCGTGTGCGTGGCCACCAGAGATGCAACTTGGGCTCTTCTAGCTTTAATGTCCCCAGTGTCGCTCTGGGTTGAGCAAGCCAACTGACCCTTGGAGTCTCTACTTCGGACTGGGGTCGGTAATCAACTTTTCTCCAAGCCAGGCATGCAGAATATGGTCCAAGCTCCACTGGCCCAAAGTGCAGTAGGTGCAGTCTCTATGGCATCGCAGCCTTTCTTTGTGCACTTCTAACAGATGCAAACTGGTCTTCTTCTAAGTCCAGCAAGAACTGATTGTCAACATGCCAGGGGTGTCATGTTGATCCCAGGAAAGTGTCCAAAAGGGTCTACGCAGTAACTAGCCAATGGGCTACTGTGTCCCCTTCTCCCTAGTGACGAAGTTCCTCTGATGTTTGGCAACTGACTATCCCAGAATGCTACATTCTTGCCCCTTTCAAGATGGCACGATTCTTCCTCGGTCGTGAGAAGCAAGGTAGCCCACACTAACGGTGTGACTACTTGAGGTCTACACGCCCACGGTAAAACCAGTTTGGTAGTGAGTTCTTCCTCTCTGACCGTGTCCTCATGCGGTCTACAGGAACAAAAGGCGTCCTGCTCATGGGTTTTGGGCCAAGCAGCTCATCAAAGGCGGCTTCTCCTTCGAAGCTCACCTCTGGGCTAACCTCCTGAGTGGCCATCCAGGCTAAGGAGGTGGCACTTCGCTGCCTCAGAACTGCCCTTTGTTCCTGAGTCTGGGAGTCATTCACACGTCTTCCCAGGTGGTCAGAAACCTGTGAGAGTGTGTATGCTTTTTTGAGGTTGCTGGACAAGCGAAGCACAGAGGGGCAACTAATGCTGCCCACCATTAATAGTGACATTAACCCCTTAGCTGCTGGGCCTCCCACCCCCGTGCTGAGCCCTTTTTTGGCTATTTGGGTTAGTTCGCGCTTAAGTCCCCATAAATATTTGTCCACATCAGCTATCCACACAAAATTTGCATCCCTTCTTTCCAACACCCTGTAGCTTTTAATGGTACCCAGAGTTTGTGGATTCCCTTGGAGAAGACCAAGAAAGTAGCCAAAATACAGCAAAGTTTAAAAAACTAAATGGAAAAAAGTTTTGCAGAAGAAAGCATCTGTTTTTTTCCCTGCGGATGGCATCAACAAAGGGTTGGCAGTGCTAAAATCACAATCTTCCCAGCTTTCAGGAACAGGCAGACTTGAATCAGAAAACCAAATTTTTCGACACAGTTTTGGCATTTTACTGATACATATCCCATTTTAACTATTTTTTGTGCTTTCAGCCTCCTTCCAGTTAGTGACTGTGTGTGAAACCAATGGTGGATCAGGACAGCTAAACAATTCTGAAAAGTAGACAAAATTCTGAATTCAGCAAGGGGTCATTTCAAGATCCTTCAAGGTTTCCCTACAGGAAGTAACAGCTCAAATAAAAAAAAATATTCATAGAATTGAAAAAACAGCCATTTCTGTCCACGTTTTCTTCTGAAAATTGTTCCAGCTATGGCATATTTTTTAAAGCAATATACCGTTACATCTGCTGGACTCTTCTGCTTAAGGGTACATATAGGGCTTGTAGGTTCATCACCCTAGGTAGCCAGAGCCAATAAATGAGGTGCACCTTGCAATGGGTTTTCATTGTATACCGGGTATACAGCAATTCATTTGGTAAAATATAAAGAGTGAAAAATAGGTATCAAGGAAACGTTTGCATTTTCAAAATGGGCACAAGATAAGGTGTTGAGAAGCAGTGGTTATTTGCACATCTCTGAAATCAGGGATCCCCATGCTTGCATGTGAATTACAGGGCATTTCTCAATTAGACTTCTTTCTTACACACACTCTTACATTTGGAAGGAAAAAAGAAAGACAAGGGGCAATAACACTTGTTCTTCTATTCTGTGTTTCCCCAAGTCTCCTGATAAAAATGGCACCTCACTTGTGTGGGTAGGCCTAGTGCCCACGACAGTAAAGGCCCCAAATGCAACATGGACACATCACATTTTTACATTGAAATCTGACGTGGTTTTTGGAAAGTGCCTAGTTGTGGATTTTGGCCTCTAGCTTATCCGGCACCTGGAGAAACCTACCAAACCTGTCCATTTTTTAAAACTAGACACCTAGAGGAATCCAGGAAGGGGTGACTTGTGGGGCTCTCACCAGGTGTTGTTACCCAGAATCCTTTGAAAACCTCAAATTTTGGCAAAAAAACACTTTTTCCTCACATTTCGGTGATGGAAAGTTCTGAAAACTTCTACCCAGCATTCCCCCAAGTCTCCTGATAAAACTGGTACCTCACTTCTGTGGGTAGGCCTAGTGCCTACGACAGGAAATGCCCCCAAAACACAAAGTGGACACATCAAATTTTTCTAATGAAAACTGACCTGTTTTTTGCAAAGTGCCTAGCTGTGGATTTTGCCTCTAGCTCAGCCGGCACCTAGGGAAACCTAGCAAACCTATACACTTTTGAAAACTAGACACCTAGGGAAATCCAGAATGGGGTGACATGTGGGACTCTTACTGGATTCTGTTATCCAGAATCCTTTGCAAACCTCAAAATGTGGCTAAAAAAACACTTTTTCCTCACATTTCGGTGCTGCAAAGTTCTGGAATCTGAGGAGAGGCACAAATTGCCTTCCGCCCAGCATTCCCCCACAACTCCTGACAAAAATGGTACCTCACTTATGTGGGTAGGCCTAGTGCCTGCAGCAAGGGAGGGTCCAAAACACAACATGGACACAACAAAATTACCTATTATGAAACTACCTGTTTTTGCAAGTGGGCACCTCGGTTTTTGGTCCTGGGCTCGGAAGCCATCTAGGGAAACCTACCAAACCCAGACATTTCTGAAAACTAAATACCTGGGGGAGTCCACAGAGGTGTGGCTTGCCCAAAGTTTTGTTACCCAGAATGTCCTGCAAAGGTGAAACATTGAATAAAAACTCGAATTTTCCTTGCATTTCTGTCACGCAAACTACAGGAATATGCAGGGATCCACAAAATTTCTACCACCCAGCGTTCCCCAACTTGTCCCGATAAAAACGCTACCCCACTGGTGTGCCTGGGCTTACTGCCCGTGACAGGAATGGATCACACAACAGTCAATGGTTGTCCTTCATGAGGGTTACTGTTGGTCATGGGGTGATCCACTCCTCACGCAGGCAGTAGACACAGGCACACAAGTGGGGTAGCATTTTTATCAGTACAAGTGGGGAAACGCCGGGTGGTAGAAATGCTGTGCTTGTTTGTGATAGATAATTTTGATGTCTCCACAAGTACGATTTGGGTCTTCTCTGTTGCAGCCCTGTGAGATGATAGGGGTTACCCAAACCGTGCGAGTCGTCCAGCAGGACTGCAACGTGGCCTTTGCACTAACTCCATTTTGAGCATAAGGCCCAAAAATATCTTCCACTCACCAGAGAAGTGGGAGTCCACTGGAGTGCCTTAGAACGGGGCCTTAGAGTGTCTCCATGCTCCCTCAGACATTGTTCGGAACGCAAATTTGTTTGCTGCACAATTTGCTGAAGAAAGTCAACATCCAAAAAGAGATGGATGTAGTCGATTGGCAAAGATTTGGCTGTATCTACTTTATATCCAGTGTCACCAGTAAAATGTAGAATTTGGGACTGAACTAAATTGGGGGGCTGCCAAGAGAGTATTCTCTGTGCTTGCCGCCGCATGCACCTGCTCTCTGCTTTGGGCTAACTCGCTGCTGTCCTGCTGCATAGACTATGCTTGCGAAGGGACAGCACGACTATCCTCGTCTCCCTCAGAATAACTGGAAGAGGTGTCGTCGGATGGGACTCCAATGACTGAAAAATCACTCCCAGATTCTGCTCCATTGTCCTCTCCCTCAGATGCTGTCTCAGTATCTGATGTCTCAGTCTCTGATCCTGCCTTAGAGTTTTCTGCCATAACCCAAGTTATAGCTTCAGCAGCAGTCATCCAATGAGATGCCATCTCTGCTGCTGGCTAAACTGTCCCTCTAAAACACTAGCCTACGTAGGTGGCAGATATGTTGACAAAATTGCTGGTGGGTGTGTGTGTGCGACAGTAAATGTTTGTCACTTTACCTTCACTTCTTCCCTCCATGAGCAGGTTCTCTGAAGACACTGAAAAACCCCAAAAAAGACACACTATTACTTCACCTTGCCACATACCCATCATAACAGCCTTTAGCGCTGGTGGCGCCCAGTTCAACAAGCTTTTTTGCCGCTCCCCCTCCCAACACCTCCTTCTTGGATTTCCTCACTGCCACCCAGCAAAATTGCCCTTCATTTCTCCATAGCCCCCCTCGCACATACATTTTATTAGTTTTAAAGTGCAGGTAACAGCTGGCTTTCCTAATACACTCAGCAATTCACATAAATAAAATACAGATCTGTTCTATGCAGCAGGCATTTAAACCTTCTGCGCTACTTAATGTTGTCAAAACTGCCACTAGACAAAAGTCTGATCTATTTCTGTAGCAAGAACATAATCACAGGACTTATTATTATTGCTACCTGAAAGATATATATATATATATATATATATATATGAGAGATTTCTCACCCTCTTTAGTCTCTCTCTCTCTATACATATGTATGTATATACATATATAGAGATTTTTTTAAATAGCTGTGTAGCTGTGTGATTTCCTTGGGGGACTATTGTGGCCCCCAGAGAAACCACACGTTTTTTTGTATTTATTGGTTTCATTTTTAACCCCTGGGGGGCGTGATTGCCCCCCAGTGGTAAACACACAAAAAATGAAAAAAACTGTCCAGGTTTCTTTTGGAGGGATGGGGGGTCAAGCCCATTTTCTAAAGGGACGACCACCGAGTCAATATCCTTAAAAAAAAACTAAATGATAATTTAACCCCCGGGGTCCATTGCACCCATACCCCCCCCCCACCCCCACACACCCCTTCGGGAGCAAACACAGTTTTTTTTTTTTTTTAAATGACTCGGGTTGGGGAGTCGTCCCATTTTCAAGGGGCCCGATCCCCCCAGATAACATCTGTGGTGTCTAGTGGGGTTTCCTGGGCATGGATCGCAGCACGGCTCCATGCCCAGGAAATACTTTCAGGAAGGCCTTGTTTGAAAGGGGAGAATCTCCCCTTTCAAACAAGGCCTTCCTGAAAGCTGGGGAGAGCCTTTCAGGCCCGTTTTCCCACCAAGCAGAAAGAAGCCTTACCTCTGCTTCCTGCTCCAGTTGGGAAAACAAACTGTGATGAGCCGTGCTGACGTCACAAAGGGGTGGGTGGGGTTATGGGGGGAGACACGGAAGCTCTTCCTTGTCTCCCGATGGGGATTAGATAAAAATAAATCCTCTGTTGCGAGCAGCAGAGGACTATTAAAAACCTCTCCATGGCGTCTGCCAGTGGCCGATGCTCACACCTGTGGGGTTTATGTCAACCTGGGCATCAGATCACATTTAATGACACAATTAATTTGATACCTCACATGACCCAGTTTGGTAGTCCCAATCAAAATTTAGCTGGTGGAGATGCCACCTAGTCACCCTATATAAGCAAATGGGCAACCAACTTTACCCGCAGCAAAATTCGGAAGTGTTGCTGCTAACACATTTTGTAAAACATATGTCTAATTAGCAAAATATTCTCCCTGCCATAGGACTTGATAGGCCTTGCTTAGGGGAGACTAAATATAATGTTAAGGGATAGGGTGGCTTTGTCATAGGTTTAAATGGCAGTCAAACTGGCAGTGAGAGTACTGCCCTTCCAGTTTGCAGTGGCAGGCTGGGACCCATTTTGTAGGTTGTCACACGAAGGTTGGCACAAACAGTGCTTCAGCCCAGAGTGGACAGTCTGTCTTACATGCCCTGGGTACTGTATACTAGGGACTTATAAGTAACTCAGGCCTTGCCAATTGGGTGTATCCAATTCGACATGTAATTTGTATGGGCTTAGGACACTGGCACTGAGGTCTGGTTAACAGGCCTTAGTGCACTCTCAGAGTCAAAAAACCAGCAGCATCAGTCCAAAAATGAGGGGGTTGTACATGCAAAAAGAGGCATTCCTTACACCCAAGATCTAAATGAGGCCTTTTATTTTTATGTCACTGCCCCAGACATTTCACTAAACACATTACAGAAGATAATTAAGACATTCAGTGCATACTCCAGCTGGCATGTTAACTGGAACCAATCACTTCTTTTTCTGGTGATAAAAAGGACACCTGACCTGAGGGGATTTAACTTCCTAGGGATGTATAACACTAAGTTCAGAGACATGTTAATGAAGGAAAACATAGAAAGAGACCGTAGAGAGCTCCAAACTGGATCGAGAGCACAGGTGAAAACGTCCCCTCTCTCTTATATATTGCCTCCCATACCAGAGGATCACACTGTTGTATGTGCTCCAGAATGATGCCCCATATTTGGCCGACAATGCATTCTTTAAAAAAGTGGATGCTGTGATGCTTGCCCTGATGTGAGATGGCAGGTCCCCTTGCATAGTGTTGTCTACCTATCAATAACTGATGAAAGGTTGGCCATATCAAACATTTGGAGATAACTGGGGCTCCCGGCTTATGATGGTTAACGAATGAGGCTTTGCCTCTCTCCAGGAGTCATCTGACACCACAGATAAATATGTCATGGATATGAAAGGCACTACAAAGGCTATTGGTTTGGTCTTTTTCTAAGGGTGAATACAGGGGTGATCCACACTTTTGGACAACTTCATGTGGAAGGATGTTCTCATATAAAAGACCCTGCTGTGGTGTAGTAAAATTTTATCTCATACTGGATCCATGCAGGACTTTAAGCACTGAGACAGAATTGGTATTACAACTTTTGCCGACTTTTGTTTCACTTTTGGCTTGACATATTCAAACTGCAATTAAGTTTGCTACGTAGGTGACTGAGGTGGTCATTCTAACTTTGGCCGTCTTTACTGAAGACCACCGTGTAAGCGGCCACCGAAAGACAACCAGTGATAGAGGTCTGAAGGCCATCTTATAACGAGGCACCAACACAAATATGCCCAAAAATTACCCAAAAAACGACACCGTCGGCCAAAACAATGGCATGAAGGAGGTGTCTGCACCACTAGCAACGCCACGCCATGAACATCTCGCCTGCCAAATAACGATTCACAAATCTGCACTGCAGTCTCAACACAGCGCTATTCCGGTGGTGTCCGAACCGCTGCAGGAAAAAAAGCACCTCCACCAGAACACTGCACCACATTCGGCAATACCATTACCCCACACCTGATACAGATACACACACCTGACCACAGCACTACAAAAAACACCCCCACACATACCCAGAACCCTTTGCACCCAGAAAGTTTGACAGAGAGAGGCAAGAGCACACTGAAAGAAGGCACTGCACCTATATGTCACAGGCATCATCACACTGAACATGCATTACACAACACACCACTGCACACAAACACCACAAACCACACGCATATCCCATTACCCAAACTCACACCAACAAACAGCACACCCAACATCCCTGCACAACACACCCACCCCATCCACAACCCAACCACCATGGCACCACAAAAAAACCTAGATTCACAGACGAGGAGCTGAGGGTAATGGTCAACTAAATCGTCAGAGTGGAGCCGCAACTGTTTGGACCACAGGTCCAGCAGACATCCATTGCCCAGAAAAATAACTTATAGCATAGGATATTAGTCAAGGTGAACGTTGTGGGGAACCATCCACGCACAAGGGAGGACATTAGGAAGAGGTGGAATGACCTACCGGGGAAGGTACGGGCCATGGCTTCCAGGCACCAAATTGCCGTCATGAGGACTGATGGTGGGCCCCCAACAGCCTCCCCCAGAATTATCATTGTGGAATTAGAAGGTCCTGGCCATCCTACACCCAGAAGGGCTAACGGGAATACAAAGTAGACTGGACACTGGTAAGTCAACTACACAACCTGGCCAACATGTCCCCATGCACAGGTTGTACTCCCACCACCCTCACACCAACCTAACGTGCACAAACCCACCATGGACACAATGCCCACCCTTGCATGCCAAAGCTCCCTACTGACACCACTGCCTCACAGGCCCACCCATTGCATAGATACCCCACACTGCAGCAAGTACTACAGCTACCACAATGCAACACTAGCTACCCTGGCATTACTGCTACATCTACGTCACACCTCTGCACTTGTACATTAAACCATGTCCCTCCTCTTCACCACAAAGTATTTGGAATGCACATCAGTACATGGTAATGACAGTAGCAAAACAAATATAAACTATTCCCCAAAATAGGACCATTGCAACATTCCACTGATGGAAACACAAGCAGTGGTATAGTAACTGTCAATGCCATTACTGCCCTGCAAATCCAGTCTATGATGGCATACAACCATATGTATCACTTCTACAATACCATCCTGTGAAACACAATACCTCTCATTCCACAGGTCTTCCAAGTACTGCCACACAGCAGAGGAGGCCAGTGACAGAAAGCCCAGGCCTGGAAGCAGGACCAATAGTGGATCAATCCCCTGGATGTCTAGATATGGATGACGAACCTGGCCCATCCAGCATGATTGGTCAGTCCACCACCACCAGCCTCACCCTGCCCACAACTGAAACAACCTCTCCTGTGGCATCCATTGCACAGCAGAGCCCACCTTCCCAAACCTGTGTCCCAAGGTCACATCAATCATCAGTGTGCCCCACAGGACAGGGGCAGGAGTCAACAGTGCAAACCAAAGACAATGACGGTCCTGGTGTTAGTGGGAGGGGGCATACTGCACCAGGGGCACAAGGTGCAAGAGCCAGTGGGAGTGCAGTCATGGGCCAAGGGACGAGGCAGGTACAGGACACGACTGGCCAGGAGGCCGTCTCCAGAGACCTGGGAGCCTACCAGAAATACCAGGACAAGATGGGCCAGATATTCACCACCTTTCAGGACACCCAAAGGCTGCAGGGGGAATACCTCCAGAAGGCCATGCAGCAG
This sequence comes from Pleurodeles waltl, assembly GCF_031143425.1. Classification (NCBI taxonomy): domain Eukaryota; kingdom Metazoa; phylum Chordata; class Amphibia; order Caudata; family Salamandridae; genus Pleurodeles; species Pleurodeles waltl. The sequence goes on along the minus strand of NC_090440.1, from coordinate 542,392,592 downwards.
TGGCAGGCGCTCAGTGCCACCATGGTCTCCATATTGGGGGAGTTCAAGGAACTGAACAACATCCTGAAGACATCCTCCACCCAACAGCAGGCCCCATCCAGTAGTCAGTCAACACCACTGCCCTCAACATCAGCACGTTCTACTGGAATGGAGGCCCAGCAGGAGGACCCACAGGCCACCAGCACCCCTACCTCTGCAGCAGAGGTCAGCTATCCAGACATCCTGCAGGACCTGAGGCAAAGACCAATTCCCCCACCAGGAAGTGATCCCTCTCCTGAACTCCCACTGTTACACCCTGTTGGCTGTCCAATACCAAATCCCCATCATTCCGAGGCAAATAGATACAGGACCTGTGAAACAAACAGCTGTACCACCCACTCTGATCTTCACCTAGGCCATTACCCCACTCCTCTGGACTGTGATGTTATACACTAAATAAACACCAGTTATCACAAGCCATGGTGTATGTCTCTTCATTGTTTGTAGTGGCAATTCTGTTTACAAGCAACAAATGTATACACATGTTGGCACACAATAATATCAAGGTGACAGATGTAGTGGATACTCCAATAGGTGTGTAAGTACATCCATATTATTGAAACATCCACTGTCAACGATGCCAACAGGCAGTTGAGTAAGCAGATTACAAACAGAGATGTGACCTGAAGAGGGAAAATTACATGGAATTAGGCACAATGTTGTAAGGTATGTCCACAGTCATACATCAACAGCAGTTGAACACAAACACAGGATGTCTGTCCCAGCAGCTATGATACCACATATGTAAGGGCCTGCATCGTCACAGACACACATGTATACAACAGGAAAGATGTCACATAGGTAACATCTGCTAATGTTCACCTCTGTGTGTAGTCAGGAACAGGTAGTTGCCACTCAGCAGCTGACCCTGCAGCATGACATTCCTACACAGCAGGACAAGACTGATAAGCCCCCTTACATGTACCCAAACAGGCAGACGGAGGACTCAAAACCTTTGGTACAACCATAAGGATGATCCGTAATGGCACTGGCATGCCACACGTCATTAGCAGCAATGCATTTCCACTAACCCTCATCGTAAGTCAGCTACCTTTCAGGGTCAGAAACTAAGATGGAAGGCTGTAGTCCCCACACACACTTTGATGCATGCAAAATCTGGGTACAGAGTGGTTTTAACAATACATATTACAAGTGCAGATGACATACAAATCACGCCTGAGGTGCTTGGGTACCCATTGCTTGCCATTAAGAGGCTCTGTAGAGAGGCATGATTAGCCCACTGTACAGCTTCAATGCAATGTTATGCCCATGTGGGTGTCGGACATTTGTTATCCCTTTGTGATGTGTGTAGACATGGGGATTTGTGAACGATATGGATTTGCTGCTAAGGTGATAAAGCTTAGACAAACTGCATGGCATTTGTGATGTCATGTTTTGCCCTTGATTGTGTCACTGGTTTTGCCTAATGTGTACTGTTTGTGGTTGGTGCAGTATAAATATATAACTATATCTGGTTTCATAGGTAGGTTTATGCAAGTGTATGGATGTGCCCTTAGTGTAGCAACCATACAGCTTGCTTGCCAAGTGGCATGGCGGTGCCAGGGTGTGTGTGTCTAATGTGATCACTGATTACTGTTGAGTTGTCAATAATAGACAACTATATGATTTTCATGCCATCTTGTGCATAACATAGTGTTGTAGAGGTCTAATATGTTGTTTTGGTGTACAGAACATATAGTTAGATGCAGTGTTGGATGGTGACCACTGTTGCAATTTTAGAGAATTATTTGGCATATAAGAACAGTGTTGGCTGCATTATTTTGTTATACATGTAGGATTTTTACATAGTGTTACATGTCACCTAGGCCACATCAAAGCATAAAACCTGTAGCCTTCAATTTTATTCGATTCAACTTACAGAAATCAGTCATCACTGCTCTGGTGTTGTCCAGGCCGCATTATTGTAATGCCCTAAACGTAAGCATTCACCAACAGTCACTGAAGAAACTTCAGGTTCTGCAGAATGCAGCGGTCCACCTCCTCAAGAGAATCCCCAAGTTCAAGTCTGTTTCAGAAGCATTAGTGGAGCTTCACTGGCTCCCAGTCAAAAAAAAGGTTTTTAAGGCACTCTGCTTGGCACATCAATCTTTGCATGGCGTAGGGCCTGAGTACCTGAAGAAGAAATTCTCCTGTACATGTCAAGAAGAACCTTACGCAGCCTCCAGAATAGTCATTGTTGCCAACATTAAGAAAATTACTAGGGGTGGTAGAAATTTTGTTTACACCACCTGCCAACTCTGGAACAATTTGCCGGAACATCTCAAATATCAGTCAAGCCTGTCCTGAATTAGGAAACATCTTAAAACCTGTCTGTTTTCTGTGATATGGTCTTTTACATACTCATTTTGCTCAGCACCGTATTTGGCAGATGCCAGCACTAAGACACCTTTGGTTATTTAAGCGCTATATAACATTATTCATTATTCAACTTAGAGTAGACATCCTTCTGTCGCTGGGAGCATGCTGTCTGATGTACTATGTTCACAACTGTGTACTGTTTCTTGATGTATTTTGATCAATGAGTGAGTCACCTCTAAGTTATATCTGTGGTATATGTATGCAATATCATATGACTGTTAGATATTACAATATTTTCTGTTGAAAGTTGGGTTGTTTCGTGCTAGTGATAGCAACGCACACTAATTTTGAATTCCTAGTTCATCATTAGCAGTTACTTTGTTAAGGTATAATGATTAATAAATAAAATTACTAGCCTTTTCACATGAGGAAAGATCTATTGAGATAATGTTCTGTTATTGGTATTCCATTACATACTAGCCCCTGCCTGCACCACACCTCAATACGTATCTCATCATAATGAGATCTCCATCTTATGGGTTGAGACGGAGCTGGCTATGGGGACGTAGGCTGCTGGTCGACTGGCGAGTTATTTAACCGGTGTGCTGTTGTAATCCGCCTGTGCATTGTGCCGTATCCGCCATATTTGTGATTGTATTCTGCATTCTGTGCCTTGCTTTTTTTGTGCCTTTGTGCTTTTTTCCAATTGCACCTTTTTTGCTGCATTCCGCTTTTCGCCCCTTGCCGCTTTTCCCTGCCGCTGCCTCCCTGCGGCCCGCCCCCCTCCCTTCTTAATGGCTGGCGCGCCATAGGCGCACCAGAGGCAAGCCCGTCTGTACCCGTCCGCGCCTGGACCGCGCACAGCGCCACCCCCCCTGGTCCGCACGCCCCCCACACCACCAGACATCGCTACTCGGCCAACCAGTTCATCGCCCTCAACCCCGGCCACTCAACAACTTGTTTCCAGTCATCCCCAAAGAACACCAAGGGACCTTTCTCCTGCCACGCCTGCAACTTCACCTGCAACAGAACAAGGAAACCTGCCACAACCTCAACAAACCACCTCCACTGCATACTCCTCAACACACGCTCCGCACGCAAGCACGCCATCGAGCTCTGGGACCTGCTCGACACCACCGCCCCAGACTGAAACCTGGTGGAACGATTCCTCAGCACCCGACATCGCCATAGCCATCCCGGACGGCCACAAGATCACCAGAAGAGATCGCCCCAATGGAATCGGAGGAGGAATACCCATCGCCCACAAATCCACCCTCAAAATCCACACCCACACGGACGACACCCTCATGACCGCCGAACACCTACACTTCCGGATCCACACTGACCCCATCACCACCCTCAGGGGCACGCTCATCTACCGACCCCCAGGACCGCGAGCACCCTTCAGCGACTCCATAGCCGACCTCACGAGCACCCACGCGCTCACCTCATCGGACTACATCCTCCTTGGAGACCTCAATTTCCACTTGGAGAACAACAACGACGCCAACACTACATCTCTGATCGACAACCTCTCCAACCTCGGCCTCAGACAACTGGTCAACACACCCACCCACATCGCCGGCCACACGCTTGATCCAATCTTCTCCGCAAGCAACCACGTCACCTTTAGCCACACCACCGAACTCCACTGGACCACCCACCACTGCATCCACTTCACATTCAAGAAGCACATCGAACACCACCGCACCCAACTACCACCACACCGCCGCTGGAGCAAAGTCACCGAAGACCAACTGACCAGCACCCTCGCCCAGAACCCGCCCACCGACTCCACCGACCCAGACACCGCCGCTCGCAACCTACGACAGTGGATCAACGACTGCGCCAACACCCTCGCACCACTCAAGAGGTCCACCGACAACCAAGAAAAGAAAAAAGCCGCCTGGTTCACTGACGAACTCCTCACCTCCAAACGCACCTGCCAGAAACTAAAGAAGAAATGGCTCCTCGAACACACACCCGACAGCCTGGCAGCCCACGAGGAGGCCACCCGCAAGCACCACTAGCTAATCCGACTCGCCAAACGTTCCCACTTCACAGAACGCCTGAACAACAACACACACGACAGCAAAGAACTCTTCTGCATCGTGAAAGAGCTCTCCAACCCCAGCGCCAACGTCAACGACATCCCAACATCCCAAGAACTCTGCGACGCCCTGTCCACCTTCTTCTATCAGAAGATCGCCGACATCCACGACAGCCTCAACACCACTCCACCGTCAGACCCCACCCCCGACAACTCCACCTGCGCCAACAGCCTCACCGCCTGGACCCACGTAGACGACGTTGAAACTTGCAAGATCATGAACTCCATCCACTCAGGATCCCCTTCAGACCCATGCCCCCACCACGTCTACAACAAAGCCGACTCTACCATCACCCCCCAACTCCGAAAGATCATCAACTCATCCTTCGAAACCGCGACTTTCCCGGACAGCTGGAAGCACGCCGAAATCCACGCCCTCCACAAGAAACCCAAGGCAGACCCCAACGACCTCAAAAACTTCCGCCCGATCTCCCTCCTCCCCTTCCCGGCGAAGGTCATCGAGAAGATCGTCAACGCTCAGCTCACCGGCCACCTCGAGGACAACTCTATCCTGGACCCCTCCCAGTCCGGTTTCAGACGCAACCACAGCACCGAGACTGCTCTCCTCGCCGCCACAGATGACATCAGACAGCTAATGGACAACGGCGAAACATCAGCCCTCATCCTCCTGGACCTTTCTGCAGCCTTCAACACGGTCTGCCACCGCACCCTACTAACACACCTCCACGAAGCCGGAATACAAAAAAAAGCCCTCAACTGGATCTCCTCTTTTCTCTCCAGCAGAACCCAGAGAGTCTGAGTCCCACCCTTCCGCTCCGAAGCCACCAACATCATCTGCAGCATACCCCAAGGCTCCTCTCTAAGCCTGACGCTGTTCAACGTCTACATGGCCCCCCTCGCACAACTGGCCCGTGAGCACAACCTCAACATTCTCTCCTACGCCGACGACACCCAGCTCATCCTCTCCCTCACCAAAGACCCACACACCGCCAAAGCCAACCTCCACGAGGGAATGAAGTCCATCGCCGAGTGGATGAGAAATATCCGCCTGAAGCTGAACTCCGACAAGACGGAGGTCCTCATCCTCAGACGCACCCCCTCAGCCTGGGACGACTCCTGGTGGCCCTCCACGCTGGGACCCCCTCCAACACCAGGCAACCACGCACGCAACCTGGGATTCGTCCTCGACTCCGCCCTCACCATGTCCAAACAGGTGAACGCAGTTTCCTCCTCCTGCTACAACACCCTCCGCATGCTACGTAGAATATACAAATGGATCCCGACGGAAACCAGAAAAACGGGGACCCAGGCCCTCGTCAGCAGTAGACTAGACTACGGCAACGCACTCTACATAGGCATCCCAGCAAAAGACATCCGACGCCTCCAACGCATCCAAAACGCCTCCGCCTGACTGGTCCTCGACGTACCCCGCCGATGCCACATCTCCCACCACCTGAAAGACCTCCACTGGCTCCCCGTGGACAAGAGGATCACCTTCAGGCTCCTCACCCACGCTCACAAGGCACTCTACAACGCCGGACCAGCCTACCTGAACAAAAGACTCAACTTCTACGTCCCCTCCCGCCAGCTCCGCTCCGCCAACCTCACCCTCGCCATCGTTCCCCGCTTCCAACGCAAGTCCTCCGGCGGCAGATTCTTCTCCTACCTCGCCGCCAAGACCTGGAACACCCCCCCCAACCCCACTGCGGCAGACCCAGGACCTTCTCACCTTCAGGAGACTCCTCAAGACCTGGCTCTTCGACCAGTAGCAGCACTCCCCCCCCCTTCAGCGCCTTGAAACCCTAACGGGTACGTAGTGCGCTCTATAAATATTGTGATTGATTGATTGATTAGGGGACTGTTGGGAGTTCCTAAGAGAGTGAGGGCCTGGGACAGTTTTGATGGGCCGAAGAGGCTGCAAGAGTGAAGTAAATGAGGCAGAGACCATGACTATAACAGCAGAATAATCGTGATTAATGAGGACTCTGGGGCATAGGAGTGAAGTAATCTACTTGACCCCCCTTAAGAGAGTTTGCGGGTTCACTGCGCCCCTTTGAAACTGCTCTGTCACATGTGACGAGTTTCATAACGTCAGCAGATCAAAGGCACCTCTCTTGTAGCTAAAGACTATTGATGTCTCCTCAGCATTTGATATTGTCAAGCACTCTACCTTGTTCTCTACAATAATCGGCCTATGAATCACCGATTCTACACTTAATTGACTTCCATCATCTACCCCTAATTCCTTCTTCTCTGTATTTTACTGCTTTTTGGCACCACCCTCTTTCTCTGCGACTATGGATCCCAGACGTCTCAATCCAGGCCCTTGTGTCGTCTCCTCAGACATCAACATCAGTTTAATTGGTTTCGCAGGCCACCTTTGTGCATATGAGACTGAAATCATTTTTTCATTCCCACCTTTACTCTTCAGCTTATGAAACCAATCTCAAACATCTTCGCAGCCACCAGTCTCTGGGTGGGTATTGATGACGCAGAAATTAAGGTTTTTCAGTTATTGACGCTTAAACGTAGCGCTGCAATAATTAAGAGTGACTTTAACCGAACTAATAAAGATTGTACGGGGACAAAATGTGCCCTCAGAGTAGTTTGCCAACATTTATAAGCGTGCTTTATATAACGTGATGTATTAGAAGTGCACTAATCCGACATAATCGTAAACGTGTGCTATGATTTGCTTGTTTGAAATGCTTTAGCTTAGCCTAACTTTAGTGGAGGCTTCGGCCTAGTTGCCTGGTCTCACGGTTTAGATGCTCGTATTTTTCCAATGTGCTAATAAACATGTATTTCTGCTTGAAGCTGTACTTTTCCACTGAGATCGTTCACATGCTTATCTTAAGGTTTCGTGCCAGCCTGGCATTTTTCTCTTTGCTCCAAGGTCAATCTGCAGGTGCGGACAATGGAAGCTCTGAAAGTGAGTTAATTGGTATAAAATCTTGCAACTTGCGTACCCGTCTCCAAGGATAATGTATGCTTAAGTAAAAGCTTGAGAACTGTTGTTTTTGATTGGATAATTTGAAGCCAACCTATGAACCCTCCAATGGAAGACCCTACTGGATTTGAACTGTTGTCTATTTAAACCAGGTGCACGAGAAGAAAGGAGCTATTACCAGCCATTGCAGCCATTGCAGTCATTATTGCCGTTACCCGCCATTTTGCAGCTAATATGGCCCACCTTGCTGCGACACCATTTTGAAAGAGACTTTGATGCTTTCTCTAATCGAGAGAAAGAGACTTAAATGATTCTTACCCTAGAGACTTTAACTTTGATTTGTCCCTTTGCATGAAGTAGTAGTTTATCTTGCCGCCGTGAGGCAACTGCCCCGTCCACCCCTGCCCCTTTGCCCCGTCCCATGCTGATCGAGAAACGGTACCTGTGAGACGAAGACTTCCTTGAATGCTGATTGTAATTGGTAAATATGAAAAGAAATTGTACAATTGCATTGTGTTTCTTTTAGGTAACCAACTGCTGATTTTTGATAAGAGCCCTAGTTAGGAGTTTTTTTCTAAATTAATGTTGCTAAATCGTTTTTGCATGAAGTCCCACATGCCGATGCTAATTTGAGGTTAGATGAGGATTCCTTTTGTTGCACGATGCGATTTGAGACCTTGTTATGCTGACTAAATGTATGCAATTAGCTCATTACAGATTATGGTGGTCATTCTGACCCTGGCGGTCTTTGACCGCCAGGGCGGAGGACCGCGGGAGCACCGCCGACAGGCCGGCGGTGCTCCAATGGGGATTCCGACCGCGGCGGTAAAGCCGCGGTCGGACCGGCACCACTGGCGGGGTCCCGCCAGTGTACCGCGGCCCCATTGAATCCTCCGCGGCGGCGCAGCTTGCTGCACCGCCGCGGGGATTCCGACCCCCCCTACCGCCATCCAGATCCCGGCGGTCGGACCGCCGAGATCCGGATGGCGGTAGGGGGGGTCGCGGGGCCCCTGGGGGCCCCTGCAGTGCCCATGCCACTGGCATGGGCATTGCAGGGGCCCCCGTAAGAGGGCCCCTACATGTATTTCACTGTCTGCTGCGCAGACAGTGAAATACGCGACGGGTGCAACTGCACCCGTCGCACAGCTTCCACTCCGCCGGCTCGATTCCGAGCCGGCTTCATCGTGGAAGCCTCTTTCCCGCTGGGCTGGCTGGCGGTCTGAAGGCGACCGCCCGCCAGCCCAGCGGGAAAGTCAGAATTACCGCCGCGGTCTTTCGACCGCGGAACGGTAACCTGACGGCGGGACTTTGGCGGGCGGCCTCCGCCGCCCGCCAAGGTCAGAATGAGGGCCTATAGTTTTAGTGATTTGCATTGCTATCATCGAATGCCTTGTTATTCAAATGCTGCATAGATTGCACCTGTTTCGTCGTTATGGACAGCTATTAATGTTCATTTACGTTTATCATTTGGTGTTGAGACACATCTATATTGTGCTAGCTTTGTTAATATAGGGAAATAAATTCACTAACTTTGAATAAACTGGTGTGGTTATTCCTGACTGAAAGGTCAGGGTTAGCCGAAATGTATTCTGGATTAATTGTTAAGTGTTATGTTGATCAGGGTATTGCTTATGTTCGTTATTGATTATTGATTACATTAAATTGACTGATCTCGGGTGAAGAGAGTCCCACTTAGCCAAAAGATTCATCGGCCTAAAGAGCGTCCAAGATACAGGTAAATTATTAGTACGGAACGCTCTATCAGTAGATGGTAGCAGAGGACGGTTTCGCCTTTTGGGACTCCGTACTGTTAAAGTACATGGTGTTGAATTAACGGTTACGCCCTTTGAGACCCCACTCGAGAAGTTGAATTAGATTTTTCTTGGATAAAACTGATTGAGAAAATGATGATGGGCTAAGTCCACCGCGACTTTCCCGGGATCTCGGAGCTTGCGAATGAAGAGAATGGAGGTGTGAGATCAGCGTTGGCGGTACTAGTGATGGTATGAGTGAAGTTAGGATTTTGCGCTTGCACAGCTTATTGCCGCAGATTGTGTGAAAAGGTTGCGAGGATTTTAGAGAATAGCGGAGGTGCGACTCCGAGTGTAGAAGTAGGGAAGTCGTCGAACTTCATAGAAATAGCGGAGGTGCGACTCCGAGTGTGAGAGTAGGGAAGTCGTCGAACTTCATGTGCATGTGGCGCTTCGTGCATAAAAAGGTCCACGTGGTTGTTGTTGTTGAGACGGGCCCTGCGAGGTCAAGAGACTCCGGAGTATGTTGAAAAGTGTATGAGACACTTGTTTTATGTTGTGGTCTGGTCGGTTTAGTAGGTTGATCGGGCGTGGTCAACGAGTCGGTACGTGTGTTAAGGGAGTGAAAGAAAACTTCGACTTCGGGCTTTGACAAAATTCTAAAGTGCACTAGAATAGATCACTGACAAGTTGAGAGCAGTCTGCGGGTCAGATTTGCTTGCGAAAGTGGGGACCGAGAAAGATGGAATAACTGCCGAGGCTAGTGAAAAATCCCTAAGGTCCTGAAGCGATTGTGTTACCCTTCCTGTAGTAAACCGACAGATCTGTTTTATTATAATTTTTTGGTAGCTCGCGATACATGCCAGAAGTTGTTACGAGAGGAGCTGAGTGAAGGAGGACAAGCCGCGAGGCTTTGTCAGCCGCAGAGTGTGTGAGTGTGACGTCACTAGGAGCTGCGCTGGGATAGGTTGGTTGTAGAGAAGGGTCGCGCACGGATTGGACGCAGTCCGTGGGGCTCGATTGGAAGGGGAAAGGCAGGCGAAGAGTATTCCGGGAATTAAAGTCACCTATTGATTACAAACTTTGTGAAATAAAAGACGAGAAAAATGAAATTTTTTAAAGCATTAAGGAGTGCGATGAAGGGGGAGTCTTACATTAAAGCGAGCGTAGGAGAGGAGACGCCACCAGAAGGTACACCAGCTTACATTGTAATGGAGGAAAAAGGGGTAGCTCCGTGCCTTTGGCTAAAGCAATGGCACAAGCTGACAGAGAAACATGGGAGCGTAGCGTTCCCGGTCCATGGGACATTCAATATAAGGATCCTAGAGAATTTGAGATTCGCGATGTACGACATGAAGGTACCTCCAAGGCCAGCACAGTTTGAGGCTCTAGCGATTTGGGAACTAATGGCTAGACAGCAGCAGCAAAATAAGTTTGAGACTAGGATAAGGAAGGTAGAAAAGACACTAGCGGACGCTAGGTGGGATAATGCACAGAAGGTGTGGAGGTCAGACGTATTGCAGGGGATAAAATTGTTTCCCGCAATTACTAAGGAAGAAGAGGAGACAGGTAAGAAAGCTATCTGTAAGACAAACAGGAGGTGTTCCAAGGATAGAGAGGACGAGGAAAAGTTGAGAAGAGAAGAGGAGTTAGAGGATGAGGAGTTAATAATGCAATTGCTGAACGACCGTCCACCACCTTATGCAGAGAGTGGACAAGGTCCAAGTACCAGTTCTGCCCCTCCGGCACCGGTACAGAACAGTGAAACTCAGAGTTCAGGAGCATCATCGGGATCTAAGGACCCGAGTTTACTGTTCACCCCGCAGATACCGCAGGTTAGGAGGATATATCCAGATGTGCCCATATTGAAACCAGCCGAAAATTATCAGCCGCAGGTCCCAAGGTACTACAGCAGTGACAACAGTACGGGAATGATTCTAGATCCAACCGTAATGGGAGGACAGAATGGTCACAACCCAACACTGGCACAAGCTGAATCAACCCAGTTTTTGATGCCTCAAAAGCAGATGCAGGGGGGAACAGCACATGCTCAGATGACGGGGAGTCAGATGGGCATGCCGGCAATGATGACCCATAGTGTGGGAATGAACATGTCTCAGAACATGGGAAATGGACAGAACCCAGATGCGATATCACTACCCATTACTGTAGGTCCACCGGTACCTTTGTACAGTCAGCCTAACTTAGGTATGAGCGGTCAGGGATCAATGCTGCAGAATGGGACAGAAAGGAGGTGCATAGAAAACACTCCAGGGATAACTCCGATAGCGGCTCAGCCAACTGGATATGGGTCCTTGATGGAGTTTAGTCCCATATGTGCTCAGTCAACACTGGTGAGGTCGAGTCCCCCACTGATGATACCGCTATCATCGAACACTGAAAAGTTGCCGCAACCATCAATGGCAGTCGATGTGAATGCTACACTGATGGGGTTGAATGCGCAACAGCTGACACAGTGGTTCAACAGTCTGAATTCCACACAAAGCTCAGCCAGTGGGAAGGGAGAAGATTATCTGAATAGGGTCAGGTTGAACATGGAAGCACAAGAATTGGTGGAAGGGACTATGGGTGTGAATAGGTTAGAGTCCTACTCGGAAGAAGAGCTGAGGTATCTATGTCCCAGGATTACGAGAGAAGTGAACAAGGTACACAGAAGCTTGCAAGAAATAGCTGACAAAAACGGGGTTGATATAGACAAGACGAAACACTTGAGCAGGAGCTACAGGTTGGATTTCGGGACCACAGATTTTGAACACATGAGGTCAGCAGGCATGAAGGCGCACCTTAGAGAATTGTTGCAGAGTGCACAAGTGTGGAGGTGCTTAGACAAATGGGAAAGCAGATGGGTAAAGAGAAAGGAAAAGAGGAAAGACAGTGTCCCAGAGCTCAACGAGAAAAGACCACAGAGTAGTGATGCAGTAACCATGTTACCAATGAGGGAGACAGCAGGGGGAAAATTAATACATGTACCATGGCACAGAAGCGACATTCAGTCTTTTACGGATGATTTTCCCAAACTGAGAGAGAAACCGATTGAATGGTATCAACAGACTGATAGGTTTGTGAAGCTTGCAAAATGTCTCTGGGAAGACCTGAACACTCTCTTTGAGATTGTGGTTCCGGCAGATTTGTGGGAGGATTGCAAAAGAGCTGTAGGTTGGCCGACAAGTGAACCAGAGAGAGACAGGGATACGGGTGCACCATCACTTATGGTGATGAGCCTGTACTATAAGGTGATTGAGCATTTGAAGACGAAGGTTGCCGTGAAAAATGTGGATTGGCAGAAGATCGATCGAACTGCCCAAGAGGCTAAAGAGTCGATTCATAGTTACTATGAGAGGTTGTTGAAAGCGTTCAAGAACTACAGTGGCACGGAAACAATAGAGGCGAAGGACATGCTTCATTTTGTGTTTAGATTTGTGGAAGGGCTGAGACCAGAGATAAGTCAGATGATAAAATCGCATTTGATTTGTTGGCAGTCGAAACCTATTGATGAGGTGTTGAATTATGCTAAATACTGTAGCGACGAAATTGAAGTGAAACAGAAAAAGTTGAAAGAGAAAGTGATGATGATGCAACTTAAAGCAGCTCAGACAGGTCTGCAAGGTTTGCAAGGGTTGCAAGGGTTCCAACAGCAGGTACCGCAACAGCAGCCGCAGTTGCAGGGAAATATGATGTTTCAGCCACAGGCGAGAGGCAGAGGCAGAGGAGGTTTTGGGAATAATGGTCCGGATTTGAACACTGTTGTGACTCCGAATGGTGTGCAGGCATTGAAAAAGGTGATGCCGTGTCACGCGTGCGGAATTGTCTGTCATTGGAAACGCGAGTGCCCGATGGTGGTGCAGGAAGGTGCAGGTGCAGGTGTTGGTCAGCAAAACAATGATGTCAATGCATTCCAGACAATGAGGGGACCGAAAATGAGAGGTCCAAACCCAAATTTTCAGACCATAAATCAGCTGCAGGGATTACAGCCCATGCAGCCGCAGCAGATGCAGATGCCCCGTATGCAGATGACGCAAATGCAGCCAATGCAACAGCAGTTTCCCATGGTACCTAATCAGCAAATGCAAATACCTTTGGCACCAATGAGTCAGCAGCAAGTGATGGTTCCTCCACAGGTCTCGGGTCAGGTAATGAATACAAATGGCACCGTACAACAGTTCCCATTACACAGTGAGAGTGGAATAAACAATGTATGGGAGAGTGAAAGTTCAGGAGAGGAAGGAGATTGTGTGCTTGCAGCATCCTTGGAAGTTGATCAAAAGGGTCCGTACGTGGAGGGAAGAGTAATGGGTCATCGTGTCTCATTCTTGGTTGACACAGGAGCCACACGTTCAACTGTTAAGAGCTTTGAAGTACCAAATTTGCCACTCTCAGGGAGAACAGTTCAAGTGGTGGGAGTAGCAAACAGGCACCTGACCAACCCAATTACAGATCCGGTACCAGTCAGCATTGGTAACTATCAAGGGTTACATAAATTTGTGGTATGTGACTCAAGCCCGATAGCACTGTTAGGGAGAGACCTATTGTGCAAATTGGGTTGTTCGATTATGTGTTCGAACGATGGAATCAAAATTCAGACGAGCAGTGATGGGGAAGAAGAGGACAGTATAGAGGGGGATGAGATGGAAACTGTCGATGAAGAGTATCCTCTGATTTGTGTTTTCCCGATGATAACTGAAGAAGATATTCCAGCTGAATTACGGGAAACAGTCGGAAAGGAAGTGTGGGATATGACAGGGAAAGAGGTGGGATTGATGAAAGGAGTGGAACCAGTGAAAGTGACTGTAAAGCCCAATGCAACCTTTCCCCAGACCCCACAATACCACATGGCACAAGACACCCTCATGAAAGTTGCCCAACTCATTGACGAATTTGTAAAGCAGGGAGTACTGAAAGAAGTGTTAAGCAGTCCATGTAATTCACCAATCATGGGACTAATAAAGCCGAGTGGAAAGGTCCGAATTGTACAGGACTTGAGGAAAATAAATGACATCATAATTAAATGTTGCCCTGTCGTACCAAATCCAGCTGTGATAATGTTTCAAGTCCCTTGCGATGCCGAGTGGTTCTCAGTCATCGACTTGTCACAAGCATTCTTTTCGGTGCCTCTTCATGAGGACAGTCAATTTCTCTTTTGTTTCAAATTCTTAGACAGAGTGTACAGTTGGTGTCGAATTCCTCAAGGGTTTTCTGAGTCACCGTCAATATTCAATCAGATTCTAAAGAAAGACTTGGAAGCATTAGAATTGCCATTCGAGTCAACCCTAGTACAGTACATCAATGACTTACTGATTGCATCAAAGACAGAAAGTGGCTGCACAGCCGATACCATTGCTCTGTTGAACCATTTGGGAAGGAATGGACACAAGGTGTCTCCTTCCAAATTGCAGTTCTGTCAGAAGAAAGTGAAATACTTGGGTCACCAGATAGAGAAAGGGTCACGGAGAATAATGAAGGAAAGAATAAGGAGTGTACTTCAAATGAGTCCACCAAAGACAAGGAGGGAGGTGAGGAAGTTTTTGGGAATGGTAAGCTACTGTCGCCAGTGGATTCCCAACTTCTCGACTCTAGCAAAGCCTTTACTGAAACTGACCCAGAAGGATGCCTTGGATCAAATTGAGCTGAAAAGAGATGAGATGGATGCTTTTATCGAATTGAAAGAATGCATGTGCAGGGCTCCAGCTTTAGGTATGCCTGATTACACAAAGCCTTTCACATTGTTTTGTCATGAACGTGATGCATGTTCTTTGTCTGTCTTGACTCAAGCCCATAGTGGCATAAACAGAACAGTAGCGTATTTTTCAGCTACTTTGGATCCGGTCGCAGCAGCACTTCCAGGGTGTTTGCGCGCCGTAGCAGCAGTTGGTATCAGCCTCACTCAGAGTGAAGGAATAGTGATGGGACACCCAGTAACAGTCATGGTCCCTCACTCAGTTGAGATACTTTTGACCCGCTCCCGAACGCAACACATGACTGGAGCAAGACTCACAAGGTATGAAACGATAATTCTGGGCTCACCGAATGTGCAGCTGAAAAGGTGCACTACGTTGAATCCAGCAACCTTGCTTCCTGGTGAAAATGCTGAAATTGAGAACGCTGAAGACTTCGAGCATGACTGCCTTCAGGTGACTGAATTTTGCACAAAACCTCGACCTGACATTAAGGATACTAAGGCCCGTATTTATACTTTTTTTGCGCCGCATTTGCGTCGTTTTTTTACGCAAAAACGGCGCAAACTTGCAAAATGCCATTGTATTTTGTAGGTTTGCGCCGTTTTGCGCCAAAAAGCGGCGCAAATGCGGCGCTAAAAAAAGTATAAATACGGGCCTAAGCTTGATGAAAATGACCAAATTGTTTTCGTTGATGGTTCATGTCTAAGAGATGGGATGGGAATTTTGAAAGCCGGATATGCTGTATGTACTGTAACAGGTGTCTTGGAAGCGTCCTGGCTTCAAGGAGTCTATTCTGCACAAGTAGCAGAACTTGTAGCCCTTACAAGAGCATGTCAACTGTCTGCATTGATGAAAGTCACCATTTATACTGATAGTCAGTACGGGTTTGGAATTGTGCACGACTTTGGACAACTATGGTCACAGAGAGGTTTCCTGACTTCTTCAGGGTCCCCAGTGAAAAACGGGGAGAGAATAAGGGAATTGTTACACGCCATACAAATGCCAGCCGAAGTTGCAGTGGTAAAGTGTAGTGCTCATACAAAAGGACAGGACTATGTTTCTCTGGGAAATGCATATGCGGATCAAGTCGCAAGATTTTGTGCCTTGAACTGTATATTACTCAGGGATGAATGGAATTCGATAAGTGAACCAGAACTCGAACCAGCTGAAGCATTTGCCTTGAAGGTCGTAGATACAATGGATGAACTAAAAGCATTACAGAATAACGTCAGGGAGGATGAAAGAGATTCCTGGATTAAGTCACAATGTATAAAGAGACCAGATGAGTTATGGGTTTCAAATGAGGGAAAATTTGTTTTGCCAAATAGTCTCTTATCGCAGCTTGCGCGGTTCTATCATGGGCAGGCTCACCTAGGGAGAGATGCCATGATAAGATTGTTCAAAACTGATTGGTTTAACCCCAGATTTCGTCAAGCTGCAGAAGCAGTTTGCCATCGATGTGTCATTTGTCAGCAGATGAACCCAGGGAAGGGAACGGTTGTGAACGCGAGCCACATTGGTAGGGCGAGCGGCCCGTTTAGTAGGATGCAGATGGACTTCATTGAGATGCCTGTGCATGGAGGTCTGAAGTATGTGTTGGTGATTGTGTGCATTTTTAGTCACTGGATTGAAGCATACCCCACACGTAGAAATGACAGCCTTACAGTTGCAAAACTATTGTTGAGGGAGTTAATACCACGTTTCGGATTCCCGATCTCTTTAGAATCAGATAGAGGAAGTCACTTCAATAACGAGGTGATAAAGTTACTTTGCGCAGCGCTGAACATTGAGCAAAAACTGCATTGTAGCTATCGCCCTGAAGCCTCAGGACTGGTGGAACAAATGAATGGTACATTGAAATCAAGAATGGCGAAAATATGTGCATCGACAAATTTGAAATGGCCTGACGCATTGCCCTTGGTGTTAATGTCAATGAGAAACACCCCTGATAGAAAGACTGGATTGTCTCCGCACGAAATTCTCATGGGCAGGGACATGAGACTTCCTGCAGTTCCCGCAAACGCGCTTTTGAATATTACAGATGATATGGTGTTAGACTACTGCAAAGGTCTGGCTGACGTGGTTCGCTCTTTCTCTCACCAGGTGGAAGCGACCACCTTGCCACCGATCCAAGGTCCAGGACACACACTGAAAGCAGGTGACTGGGTCGTGATAAAGAAGCACGCGAGGAAGTCGTGTCTGGAACCCCGTTGGAAAGGCCCTTTCCAAGTGATCCTGATGACAACTACCGCTGTGAAGTGTGCGGGAGTTCCCAACTGGATTCACGCCAGTCACACAAAGAAAGTGTTGTGTCCCACAGATGAGGAAGTTGAAGCGCTGAAACTGCCAGTGCCTGATAAAACAGTGCTGAGCGCTGAGACAGAGCAAAACCGAACTGAAAGCGAACAGGCAGGAACAGGAGAGAGAGAAATATTCTCTGAGGACGAAACAACCGACTCACTTGGGGAAGACCAAGGAGAAACCTCAGACAGCGACGAAGCAGCTGAAGGTGACAAAGAGCCTGAAGCAGCTGAGGGTAGCAAAGAGCCTGAAGCAGCTGAAGGTGACAAAGAGCCTGAAGCAGCTGAAGGTGACAAAGAGCCTGAAGCAGCTGAAAGTGATAAAGAGTCTGAAGAAAGTAACGGTGACGAAGGGCTCGAAAGAGGTGAAAAAGCAGGAGAGCCTGATCAGAGGAGGGCTTTCCCAGAAGCAGACGATACAGAAAAAGAAAAAGAGAACGTGATTGATTCCCCAGAAGGAGGGGACAAGGCAGAACAGAACGAAAAAGTTCAAGCTTCCACAGAAAAGATCGCAGGTCCATCAAGTGGACACGGTGCAAAGAGGAGACTAAGTATATCACCAATAAAACAAAGGACTAAAGAAAACTTGAACGACGGAGAAAGGCCAAAAGTGAAAGAGAAAAGAAAGGAAGTGACTGTCGTGGTACCATCCTCAAGTGAAGGAAAAGACTTGGCCAAAGAGGAAAGTACCAGTGAGGCAGAATCGAAAAGAGAAGCAAAATTGAAAAGGAAAAGGATACCAAACAGGAGATATTCCGGTCCAGAATGGGCATATGTAGTCAATGACGATTGGACTGACGAATTTGTATCTCTTAGCCTCGAGAACGAAGAAGAAGAGATACCAATAGAAAAGAAAAGTTTTATGGACTCTGTCGATTGAAAGGGTAATAAATGATATTGCTTGCTATAATCTAACGTGATACAAACAGCTGAGACATTGCTAAACCGGATAAGACACTTGCTGAACTGATAAAAGACTGAGTTATTGCCGAATAGAGACAAATGCTGCTAACCGATAAGTGACTGACCTCTTGAAGAAAACTGTGTGAACATTGCGCTCGTTCAGCTTTGTAACTGAATTGCTAAATAGTTTCTTTATAGGTGCTTCTAGCTCTCTGATTCTATACAGATCATGGCTACACAAAACAGTAGAAAGAAATATTGTAAATATGCGTGTATAGGCTTGATAATTGCATGTATACTAATAATAATGGCAATAGTGCTTGCAATGCATGGAAAGGGCGAGAATGAGAAAATTGATGCTTCTACTTTTGCTCCTGTTACTGTCACTGAACTAACCGCATTGAAAAGACTAGAATTAGATGAGAGACACTTGCATGATAAGAAAGAACTTTCGTATAATGTTTTCTATCGCTTGCTAACAGAATATGTTGAGACTATGGATGCGAAAGATTGTTATGTGTGTACACAGATACCGACATCAGTAAAGGAAGGGGTGACTTATCACCACATGCCTCTTACATACGGGATTACATGTAGTATAGTAATGTCTAGATTTTATGGTCAAACTAACATACAGTATTTTTACTCAAATTATGATGTTACCTTTGCATATGTTCCTATAATAGCGCAGCTAAGCCAGATTGCTAAAGATTGGGATGCTAAAATAATGAGGGAATTTTTCGAGCCAATGCAACCTTTTGAAACAGCTCACGCTCATAGGGAAAACCTTACCTGCTCGCTCTCTGCAGTAGAAATAAGCTTTTTATATCGCACAGATGATAGAAGGGCACAAATGAATGCGAAATTAGAAAAAGAGCTAAGTAAGAGGACTTCAGTAGACCATTATGATTTTGCCGCAATAAAGACACAAGGGAGAATAGCTTTAGATGCTTGGCATGTAGGGAAATTTTGTATATATCGAGGTGAATCTTATTATGATAACATTTTCGTAGGAGCGAGTGAGTGTAAACATACGTTTATCTTTAAGGCCAAATGGACATTCATGATGAACGGACTTGACCCTGTCATACCAGGTGTATATTACATTTGTGGGTATAATGCCTATTATCGTCTTCCGAAAGGATGGTGGGGGAGATGTTATTTGGGTATAGTATTCCCAAAGGTTTATCAGCTGGATGACCTATCGATGATTCCAAAGACATCTGGATCCCATCGTATCCAGAAAAGAGAGACCGCAGCTGCTGTGGTAGGAGATATATTTGGAGCCATGATTCCTTCATTGGGAGTTGTGTTGAATTCCATCAAAATAAGAAAGTTGTCTACTATAGTGGATAACATGTTGACAAAGTTTTCAGGTGCTATAATCCTGATAGATGCTGAGCTTGCAGCGGAAAGAGCTATGACTCTTCAAAACAGGCTTGCCTTAGACATTCTTTTAGCAAAGGATGGCGGCGTTTGCAAAATGCTTGGTGCGCGCCACTGTTGCACGTATATTCCCGACAACCGTGTGAAAATTAAAACTATGCTTGCTAATCTAACAAAAGAGAGTGCAGATTTGAAGGAATTGAAAGAACCAGGAGTGTGGGAGAAGGTTGGAAAAGGACTTGCTTCAGTGGGAAATTGGATTGGGGGAATTTGGAATGGAATATTACTAAAAATAATACAGGGAATATTAATAGTACTGATTTGTATATTTGGAATTTGGGGAATAAAAAGGGGAATAATAATGATTATGGAAAGAATTAAAAGAAGGAAGGAAGAGAAAATGATGAAAAGAATGGCAGAAGAATATAAAGAGAAAACTAGGGGAACTAAAAGGAAAAGAGAACTGACAGAATTTTAATGGAATAAAATTTGTGGGAATAGTTTGTGTGATGACAAGTAGTCATCAGAGGAGGGATTGATGACGCAGAAATGAAGGTTTTTCATTTATTGACGCTTAAACGTAGCGCTGCAATAATTAAGAGTGACTTTAACCGAACTAATAAAGATTGTACGGGGACAAAATGTGCCCTCAGAGTAGTTTGCCAACATTTATAAGCGTGCTTTATATAACGTGATGTATTAGAAGTGCACTAATCCGACATAATCGTAAACGTGTGCTATGATTTGCTTGTTTGAAATGCTTTAGCTTAGCCTAACTTTAGTGGAGGCTTCGGCCTAGTTGCCTGGTCTCACGGTTTAGATGCTCGTATTTTTCCAATGTGCTAATAAACGTGTATTTCTGCTTGAAGCTGTACTTTTCCACTGAGATCGTTCACATGCTTATCTTAAGGTTTCGTGCCAGCCTGGCATTTTTCTCTTTGCTCCAAGGTCAATCTGCAGGTGCGGACAATGGAAGCTCTGAAAGTGAGTTAATTGGTATAAAATGTTGCAACTTGCGTACCCGTCTCCAAGGATAATGTATGCTTAAGTAAAAGCTTGAGAACTGTTGTTTTTGATTGGATAATTTGAAGCCAACCTATGAACCCTCCAATGGAAGACCCTACTGGATTTGAACTGTTGTCTATTTAAACCAGGTGCACGAGAAGAAAGGAGCTATTACCAGCCATTGCAGCCATTGCAGCCATTATTGCCGTTACCCGCCATTTTGCAGCTAATATGGCCCACCTTGCTGCGACGCCATTTTGAAAGAGACTTTGATGCTTTCTCTAATCGAGAGAAAGAGACTTAAATGATTCTTACCCTAGAGACTTTAACTTTGATTTGTCCCTTTGCATGAAGTAGTAGTTTATCTTGCCGCCGTGAGGCAACTGCCCCGTCCACCCCTGCCCCTTTGCCCCGTCCCATGCTGATCGAGAAACGGTACCTGTGAGACGAAGACTTCCTTGAATGCTGATTGTAATTGGTAAATATGAAAAGAAATTGTACAATTGCATTGTGTTTCTTTTAGGTAACCAACTGCTGATTTTTGATAAGAGCCCTAGTTAGGAGTTTTTTTCTAAATTAATGTTGCTAAATCGTTTTTGCATGAAGTCCCACATGCCGATGCTAATTTGAGGTTAGATGAGGATTCCTTTTGTTGCACGATGCGATTTGAGACCTTGTTATGCTGACTAAATGTATGCAATTAGCTCATTACAGATTATAGTTTTAGTGATTTGCATTGCTATCATCGAATGCCTTGTTATTCAAATGCTGCATAGATTGCACCTGTTTCGTCGTTATGGACAGCTATTAATGTTCATTTACGTTTATCATTTGGTGTTGAGACACATCTATATTGTGCTAGCTTTGTTAATATAGGGAAATAAATTCACTAACTTTGAATAAACTGGTGTGGTTATTCCTGACTGAAAGGTCAGGGTTCGCCGAAATGTATTCTGGATTAATTGTTAAGTGTTATGTTGATCAGGGTATTGCTTATGTTCGTTATTGATTATTGATTACATTAAATTGACTGATCTCGGGTGAAGAGAGTCCCACTTAGCCAAAAGATTCATCGGCCTAAAGAGCGTCCAAGATACAGGTAAATTATTAATACGGAACGCTCTATCAGTATTCACTTGCTCATTGATTTATTCCAAAACTAAATTAATTCCTGCCTCTCCAGCATCAGCCTCCATCGCCTTTCACATTAATATCCCCCAGACTCCCTCACCACAACATTTTCAGACAGAAACAGTGACAGATACGTTGATCTCACAAGGAACATGAAAACGTTCGAAACCAAAACAAGCATAACAACCAAATTCCAACTCCTCAACCTATGTTAAAAGTTTCCAAGCGTTTCTCTACATATAGTCAAGACACTTATTTCCCAATTAGTCCTCAGCAAAGTGAATGTTGAAGTAGCCTACTACTTGGTTCCACTCTATAATATTTCCCATCGCTACACAGAGTTACAAAATATGCTAGCAGGATTCTCTACACTCTTTCCAAACACACTCCCACGTCCAGTGCTTAATTTGTAAACCTATGATTGCCAGGGCCCAACGTTTTGCTCAGAAGCACATGCCTAGCACTACAAATATCGGGGTGCCAAATACCAAAGCTGTGTAGCCTTGATTCCCCCTTTGTATCATGACCATGCACTAACTGCTCTCCCAGGTATATTTCCATTCCTGCTTTCTCCTCTTGTTATTGATATTCTATATTTCTCTCATTCCATCTTTCCTCTTTTATGTTTTTCTCTCTCTTTGTCTGGGTGAAATTCTGATGAGTCAAAATGAGTGTCCGTCCCCAAAAATAAGTGATGGTGAGTCTCACCTGCAACCACTAGCTCAAACTAAACACTACCCACTTCATACTTCCATCACTAAACCAGCTGGTGACCTGCATAATAACATAGAACAATCTATAAATTGTAATATTTATAATGTAATACATGAACAACACCACACAACTTCATGTGCACACTCTTAACACCTGACACCCAAACTGGTAACACTTGTTGACCAAACAAACACCTGGTCTCACCTTAACCTCAATGTCCACCATCCAGCTTCCACATCCTGTACCTACTAAGCCGCAATACTAATATTCCTTTCCAGTGAGGTGCACTCAGTCTCAGAGTTAAACTCATTCAAGATTACCTTCAAGGAACATCTCGTCATGCAGAAACAGATTTAATGACCCACACTCTTACTACCAACTATCCTGACTGTAAATATGTAAAATTAATAATTGTTTTATAATATTTGTGTACTATTTTAACATTTCTCAAACATTAATGCATGCGCAATCTCTGTATATACCCATCAAAACCGGTGCTGGCCCACGGACCGCTTGCTGAAATGCCAATGTTGCTGATAAATGAATAAATGAAGTATCAGAAAAAAATAAAAATGTTTAACAGAAGCGTTAAAACAAAAAGTAAGACCCAGGTATAATAATGCGCCTCGAAAACAAACCACTCAGATGCAGCTTCATAGCACATCTGCAGTGAGCTAAGATTACGTAAAATGTAACAGAAGCTAGCGAGGTACCTGTAACCCTCAAGGACTTTTGGTTTACCAAGGTGCTGCATGGTTTAATGATAGTGACTTTAATACAAAATGTATAATGTACAAAAAGGACCACACACATGCGACATGATGGCAGTCAGTGGAACACCACAATAAAAGAAGCTCCCAAGTTATTTATTAACTGAAACATTAGCTGTAGCCGCTGTCTTTTAAGAGACTTGGACGAAGATAGATCTGAATTCACTACACATAGCTCCCTCTCACTTTGAACGACGTTTCTCGAAAAACGTCACAACAATGAGCCCCTGATAAGGTTGAGATTAGGCTCGTTCCTTGGAATCACAGACGATACAAAATGCACGTTTTGCTTCTGGCGCCTTCATTCTGAGATGAATCATTGTCTGTGCCGTGCTACAATGGGATCTGAAGTGTGATTTTCATAGCCAATGTATATTTTATAAAGCTTATTAAACTGGGTGCTATTATTTCTTTCTGTAAATCTCTCACTACATTTTTGTTTATTAAGATGTTTTTTAAATGGATAAATAGTGAACTAAACTTACAATGCATGCTTACAGCCACATGATGGCGACGCACTACCAATAAATGCACAGTGATCGGCCCTTGAAAATCATGGAGTAGATTTAAGCACATCAAAAACACACTACAATTCCCAGCTTCATAAGTCCCCTTTTCCTGGAGATATACGGTCAACACAAAGCGCGTAAAATTCATAAAGTTGAGTAGGCGCTTGAATAAGGGTGCGAGACCTGCTGCAGCACCCCACAATTAACATGCTAGAGTTCAGAAGGTGAATTAATTTTGTTTTTTATTCCCTCAGATTTACTGTGTTCAAAGGAAGAGGTCAAATTTTAGGGTATGACCTCTGATAAATTGCTGCTTAGTCTATTAACTAGAAGACTGGTGTTTACTTTTCTTTCTCTGACTACAAATTGAGAGGATTTTGTAAAGTTAATGGTATGGAACCTTTCAGAGGTATAGG
This sequence comes from Pleurodeles waltl, assembly GCF_031143425.1. Taxonomy (NCBI): domain Eukaryota; kingdom Metazoa; phylum Chordata; class Amphibia; order Caudata; family Salamandridae; genus Pleurodeles; species Pleurodeles waltl. Next base: position 542,368,632 of record NC_090440.1, on the reverse strand, counting down.
GAGTGTGATAGGAAAGGTTGTAGGATGTAAAACAAAATCTAAATACCTGTAATTTAAAAGTGCAAATATCTAAAAATAGATACGCAGTTATGAAAGCACAAATGAAGCACATTGGTTTGTAACTTTGAAGTGTGATGGAAACAAATATTTTAATAGGATTAAGACCAATCAAAGCACTACTTAGTAATGTGCAAGTGATAAATATTTGCTGAAACTCAATTTCCACACATTATCGTTTTTGCAGAGTATAGTTTTATCAGTAAAACTGCATGTCTATTTAAATTTGGTGGCCATTTAAAAAAATATATCTGCAATAGAGTGCTTGGAAATGCACCACTGGCTACATACTACACCCATACCACTCTCTTTCTGAAAGAGCATTACTCATTTGCCACAATTGTTCTTTGTGTAACAGTTTGATTTTTCATAATCCCATGACATCAGTGATGTAACATTGATGACCTGGTCAGTGAACTGGTCTGCCAAATTGTAGCTCCACCAGGCAAGTGAAGCCCTTCTGTCTCTGAACTCTGACCTCTGTCAGTAGTTCGAGGCCCTCCTCCACCCGCAGGCTTCTGCCTGCTCCTCATCCCTGGTGTCTAGTTGGAGAGCTCTGCTCTTCTGCTAGGCTGCCTTCTGCCTCTTTTCTCCTTTCTCCTCATTTTTATTCTTTTGTGTGCTGTTCTTTTTGTGCCTTTCACTTCTGCACTTTTTCTCTAACTTTTCCTCGTTTTTTTCCTCACTCCTCTCATTCTCTAATCTTTCTTGCTTTCCCCACTCTCTCTTCCAGCCGCTGCTACCCCTGTAGCCCGCTCCCCTCCTCTCTCTTGTTCTCTATCCCGCCGCTGCTGCCTCCGGTGGCCCGCCCCATTTTTCATGCAGTTTCCCTCCTTGACAGCACCACCCCGGACGTCGCGTTCCTCACGAGACCTGGACCAACACCACCTCAGGCCCGTACATCGCCATCCCCCAGGGATACAAGATCTCCCAGAAAGACCGCCCAGCCACCCTGGGGGAGTAATCGCCATCGTCCACAGCTCCAACCTCCATCCTGAACACACACTCTGAAGACTCTGAAGAATCCACAAGCCTGATGGAACACCTCCACTTCAAGCTACACACCAGCCCGACATCCACCATCAGTGGAACCCTCATCCACTGCCATCATGCCATCATGGACTGCATCTCCGCACAAGCCATCACAGCCACCAACTACACCCTGCTGGGAGACCTCAACTTCCACCTCGAGAATCTACAAGACCCCAACACCGCATCCCTCCTAGACAACCTCCACAACACAGGACTCTGACAGATCATGACAGAGCCAACACACTCAGCAGGACACACCCTCGATCCCATCTTCACTATAGGAACCTCTGCTACCTTCAGTCACACCACGGAACTCCCATGGACAGACCACCGATGCATCCATTTCACCTTTAACATAACCATCATCATCAGACCCCAACTCCAACTATCACATAGAAACTGGACAAGAAGAACCGGCGATCAGCTCACCACCACCCTCGCCGCCACCACTATCGCACACAACGATGACCCAAACACTGCAGCACGCACCTTCCACAAATGGATCGCCGACTGTGCCAACACCATAGCCCCCCTCAAAAAGAACAACAGTACCCATGCAAAGAAAGCCAGCTGGTTCACCCCTGAACACTCAGAGAATCTAGACGCACTTGTTGCCGACTCAAGAAAATCTGGAGAAACACCAAATCCACAGATGCCCATAACAACCTCAGAGCCGCCACCACCGCACACCACCAACTCATCAGAAACACCAGAAAGAAAACTATACGAGACAGAATCTCCTCACAAGCACCCAATGCAAGGAACTCTTCAGCATCATGAAGGAGTTCCCCAACCCAACAGTAAAACAAAGGACATCCCACTCTCACAGGACCTCTGTGACAGACTCAACACCTCAAAATCAAGACCATCTAAGACAGTTTCAGCAAGGACAACCTACGTGCAGAATCCCCTCTACCAAATCCCAACACAAACAAACCAACAATCACCACTTGGACCCCCATCACCAATGTAGAAACGCTGAGAACAATGAAGTCTATACACTCCAGGGTCCCCACGGACCCATGCCCCCATCACATATTCAACAGAGCCGCCTCACCATCAACTGTTTACTGGTTGCCGCCACCTTCACCCATGACTGGAAACATGCCAAGATCAACCCCCTCTTCAAGAAACCCTCGGAAGACGCCACGACCTAAAAAACTTCAGGCCCATCTCCCTACTTCCATTTCCTGCAAAAGTAATCGAAAAAGCAGTCAACAGCCAACTCACCACGTTTATAGAAGACCACAACATCCTCGACATATCCCAATCCGGATTCAGAAAAAACCATAGCACCGCAACAGACGACATCCACTCCCTGCTGGACAAGGGAGAGACGGCGGCACGCATTCTACTAGACCTCTTGGCGGCTCTCGACACAGTCTCCCATCACACCCTGATAAGAAGACTCCACAAAGTCAGACCCTCAACTGGATCCAATCCTTCCAGGAAAAACAGAACAGGAGGACACTCCTTCTCCTACCTCGCAGCCACCACCTGGAACGTCCTTCCTCTCCACATCAGACAATCCACCTCCCTCCTCAGCTTCACGAAGGAACTGAAGACATGGCTTTTTGAAGAACCACCTCACTGGTAAATGCTACACCCACCCCACCTCCAAGCGCCTTGAGACCCTAACGGGTGAGTAGTTACGCTTTACAAGCAGTGGTTGGTTGATTGATGACAGCACCCCCGACTCTGAAAATTGTTCCAGCTCCACAATAAAGTTTTTAGAAGAGAAGACGTTTTGTCTATTGTAGCTTGTGCTTGGATTTCTAGGTCTTGTTTGTTTGTCATTTGATGCCACTCTTTGCTGCACTTGAAATAATCCTGAGCACTCATCTTAAAAAGGAAGGTGTTTTCCCCTGCTCTGTGAATTTCCTAGTGTTGATCCAATGTTTGTAAGTGTAACCACCTTTGCATTGTATGTACATTGTCAGGGTGTTACATGTCATGGTGATGTCAGAGAACTGCATGTTCCAGTGAGTTTAGCTACTGCAATATGATGGTCCTAGGATTGAGCTGAATTAACATCAATGCTGCCAGTAGGGCTTTGTTTTCTAGCTGCTTGTAACCTGAAGTAAACTGTGGTTAAAAATTAACCTGTTTCCTACCTGACTGCCTTACAACTTCTCTACAGCACATGAACCTGACATTTTTCACTCTGGACACTCATTACATTCCTGAGTTTTAAGCATTTCTTAGATTCTGAGAACCTTTCGGTTCTGTGCCTGTTTACTATTTGGCTTAGAGGTAGATCAGTGCGTCCAGGTGGAAAACAATGGGAGCGCGATTCTTTCATACCTTTGGACAGAACTGGCCTCCTCTCCATCCCATCAACGTAAAAGAAAACAAATCTTCAGATCCTTTATGGGTGCATGAATCAAGAGCAAAGGGCTCAAATTCATTTCTCACCCTACCAAATGTATACCCAGCTTCAGTGTTTTTCTGGATAACCATGTGAACACTCACACTACCATTAAAACACACAAGCCCAAGCTGAACTTTCATTATCTTGGTAGGATAACGATCTCCACAATTGCAAACACTACATACGCTACTGGGAAAGAAAATGGAGAAAGAGCATAACCAAAATGGAGGAAGAGCATAACCCCTGGTGACCTCACACTAATGAAGTCTCTTCAAGCACAATGCAGACAACTCATCACATTATCCAAAACCATGTATTATACAGCATCATCAATGAAGCTACAAATAGAAGCTGAACACTCTTCCAGACAATTAAGCATTGCATCATCCCGCCACTTGGCCCTCCTTTCCCACATTCTACAGCAAAGTTCAATGCCATCAAACTCTGCTTCAGCTCAAAAATACAAATCACACAGCACATTAACAACACCAACCACTTTCCACCTTACACCCACCCCTCTGCCTAGCATCCTGTAATTGTCATCCTTCAGACCTGTGCCTCTCGCAGAACTCAGGGCACCAAGCCCCTCACAGCAGTGCTCTATAAACACAATCTTTCACCTTTGATCTTCATCAAAGTCTTATCTGGAGACGGTCTCTCACTCATATTACCATAGTTAACACTTTCCTCATTAAAGGCATCTTTCCAGAAGCTCTCAAAAGAGACCAGATTCTCCCGTTCCTGAAGAAACGTACATTAGACGCTGAAGACCTCACAAGTTGTTTGCCAAGCACTCATCTACCTTTAAAATAATTGAAAGAGAGTCTGCAGACAACTCCAAGATCACATAAATGCTTATATTCTCCTGCACAATGCCCAATATAGCTTCAGCTCACGCTGCAGAACTGAGACAGCTACCTTACAAATCATAGACAATGCCCTCCTCACCAAAGATAAAGATGAATCATGATGATAATGCTGAACCATTTAGTCTCATTCAGCATCACTGACCATCTAAACCTCGTCCTCATCCTGAAATCTTGAATGGAACTCACCAGCAATGTCCGCCACTGGTTCACCCACAAACACCATGTCATTCACATGGCCAGATATAAGTCCCAGAAGGGACTTGCAAAGTGCCCACACAGATCGATCTTGTTCCCCTTCACAGTCAGCGTCGATATGGAGTCTCTAGGGGCTCTACTCATTGACACAGAATCAAAATGTATCTATTTGTCAAGAGGAAAGAGCTCTACCTGAAAGACTCTCCCTCTCCAAACATCTAGGGCCTATGCTACTGCCTGCACCTAATCGTAAGCTGGATGTCTGGCACCTACCCGAGGCTCAGTCCTACCAAGGCAGAATTCCTGTAACTTTCCCAGAACAACAAGCAACTAGTTAAAACCTGTATCAATAGCATGAAGCTTGAAGGCTTCAAGCAACAGCTTTCACCCATCTCAAATAATTGTACTCACCCTGGACACAAACCTAATCCTCAAGGAGCACATCGCCACCAAAATGAAGACAGTTTGGTACCAGCTCTCTCTCTCCACTGAAGAAAGTGAACTAAATACCCTCAGAAAGTGACTTTAGTAATGTAATTCAAGCTCTTGTAGTATTGCACCTGTATGGTACCACAGCCCTATTCCATTGCCTGACAGGGAACAAGCTGGCCTTCATTAAGGACACCATTCGCAGCGCAACACATCTCATCCATGGCCTAAACAAAATAGCTGTTTGACCCCCACAATGATGGAGCTCCACTGGCTTCACTTGCTACCCCACACCATCTCAAAACTAGCTTCAACATCTGCAAAGCCATAATGACCGACACCCATGTGTTTCTGGCTGACAAGCTTACTTACCTCAGGGGCTCTTAGCACACCCACAGCCACGGAAACATGAAACTGGCAACAAAGTAGTGCAAAAACAAAAACAAAGTCAAAAGGCCTTCTACATTAATGCCAGGACCTGGAATAACTGGAATAACATCCCCGTATCCATCAAGACCACCCAAACCTTGGTCTAATTTAGAGACATAGGTGGTCATTACAACCCTGGCGGACGGTGTTAAAGCTGCGGTAATACCGCAAACAGGCCGGCGGACAAAAAAAGGGAATTACGACCCTGGCGGAAACCGCCAACAAAGACAGCCACTTTAACACATCGCCCGCCACAGCGGTACAAACAGCGCGGCGGTCAATGCCAACAGACAGGCGGAAGACAATGTACCGCCCACACTATCACAACACACCAATCCGCCACCTTTTCCGGGGCGGATTCACCGTGGATAAAAATACGGCGGAAACAGCTTTTGCTATGGGAAAACGCTCACCTCAACACATCCCACGAGGAACGAGGACTCCATGGACCCGGAACTACAAATCTTACCTGCCCTTGCATTCCTGCTCATCTACAACCAACAGCGACGTAGGCGCAGAACATACCGGTGAGTACTGCACCTACGACACGGGGGAGGCAAAAGTTACGGGGAATCCCACCAAACACCCCCACCCTCGCATATTACAACATACACACCAATGCATTCACAATAAATCACATGAACAACCCACAATCCCCCCGGAAGAATGCAATGACAAAGCGAATAGCGGTCAAACATTGTATTGTGCCAATATACTACTCATTAAAAAATATACAGATATATATCACGAAATCTGTCAAAAGTAAATGTACAATACAAGAAGTAGTGCAGATATGTACACAACAATGTCCATGCACCAACAGTCCAAAAATGCATGGGCGACGCCCACAATAGATACCTGACCAAAATCCGAGAGAACACTGCCGGGGCATCAGATAGAAACACTACAGGCACCTCAGGGGGAAGGGAAGGGGGGGCACCTCAGCCACATGAATGCGAAGCCAGATCCACGACGGGGCTCCATGCCCATTGATGTATCCTGGGGAGTGCAAAGCCACAGTCTCTCAAGTCTATACAGTGGGTGGGTTGCCCACTGTACCATCCTGGGGAGTGCAAAGCCACAGTCTCTCAAGTCTATACAGTGGGTGGGTTGCCCACTGTACCATCCTGGGGAGTGCAAAGCCACAGTCTCTCAAGTCTCTACAGTGGGTGGGTTGCCCACTGTTACATCCTGGGGAGTGCAAAGACACATCTTCGCAAGTAGATGCAGTGCTCAACTGGTACTGGGTGGGACTGTTGCCCAGACTGGATGAGTCTCCCCGTGAAAGTACATGTCCTGTCACAGTCCCAGCTGCACACGGGAGAACGATGCCTGATGTGCCGGACTATTCATACCCACACGGTCTTTGCCCTGTTCAGCGGTCTTCACCATGGCGGTCTTGGCCTTGTTCAGCGGTGCTTTGCCATGGCTGCCTATGGACTGTTCAGCGGTGCTTTGCCATGGCGGTCTTTGCCCTGTTCAGCGGTCTTCACTATGGCGGTCTTGGCCTTGTTCAGCGGTGCTTTGCCATGGCTGCCTATAGACTGTTCAGCGGTGCTTTGCCATGGCTGCCTATGGACTGTTCAGCGGTGCTTTGCCATGGCGGTCTTTGCCCTGTTCAGCGGTCTTCACCATGGCGGTCTTGGCCTTGTTCAGCGGTGCTATGTCATGGCTGCCTATAGACTGTTCAGCGGTGCTTTGCCATGGCGGTCTTTGCCCTGTTCAGCGGTCTTCACCATGGCGGTCTTGGCTTTGTTCAGCGGTGCTTTGCCATGGCGGTTCTGGTACGGATATTGGTGTGTGGCATGACGAACTCCACACTGGACATTGGTGTGTGGCATGACGAACTCCACACTGGACATTGGTGTGTGGCATGACAAACTCCACACTGGACATTGGTGTGTGGCATGACGAACTCCACACTGGACATTGGTGTGTGGCATGACAAACTCCACACTGGACGTTGGTGTGTGGCTTGACGTTCCATCATTGCCTAGCGGGGCTGTGGGATTCTGGACCCTCCTGGGCTGTGACTCTGGCGGTGGTCTCCTGACCAGTGACGATACTTGAGCCCTCCTGGGCTATGACTCTGGCGGTGGTCTCCGGACCAGTGACGATACTTGAGCCCTCCTGGGCTATGACTCCGGCGGTGGTCTCCGGACCAGTGACGATACTTGAGCCCTCCTGGGCTATGACTCCGGCGGTGGTCTCCGGACCAGTGACGATACTTGATCCTCCTGGGCTATGACTCCGGCGGTGGTCTCCTGACCAGTGACGATACTTGAGCCCTCCTGGGCTATGACTCCGGCGGTGGTCTCCTGACCAGTGACGATACTTGAGCCCTCCTGGGCTATGACTCCGGCGGTGGTCTCTGGACCAGTGACGATACTTGAGCCCTCCTGGGCTATGACTCCGGCGGTGGTCTCTGGACCAGTGACGATACTTGAGCCCTCCTAGGCTATGACTCTGGCGGTGGTCTCCTGACCAGTGACGATACTTGAGCCCTCCAGGGCTATGACTCTGGCGGTGGTCTCCTGACCAGTAACGACGGTGCTGGCGGTTGTGTCTGGACCGCCGGAAATTATGGCGCACTTCTCCGCCGTGACACTCACAACAGGTTGGGGAGACTTCCTCGGGACCTTCCCCACCTTCTTTTGAGTTACAGATGACTCACCAATCGCCTTGGATCCCATTTCACTGTTTATACCACCAGGAGTCTTGACACGGTCCCGTCGTCCACTCTCCAATTTCGGAGCCTTTACAGGGGGTGGGCTGCCAGTGCCTTGGCTTCGGGTCCTACTGCCTGCCCTGGTGGACGGGGCACTCCAAAAACCTGGAACACGCACCACTGGTACTGGAGGCTTTTTGGCTGAGGCGCTACGACGGGACTGATGAATTGGAGAGGGTGGGGTGGGGGCAAAAAGGTCAATTTGACATAGGGACAGTTTCTGACGTACACTGGGATGGGTAGTTGGAGGGGCTCTGGGAGTGGAGGAAGAGGAGGTGGTTGTAGGAGGTGTCTCTTTAGCTGTTTTGGGTGCAGGTACTGGAGGCTGTTGTGAGGTGGATGAATGTTGGGTGAGTGAATGCCGGCATTTGTGTACTTCGGGAGGGGGCGTCACACACACACTGAGAGAGGACACAGGGGACGTGTATATGGCAGTGGAGGTAGTGAGTGCAGGTGAGCGGCTTGTGGTGCTGGGTGTCCTGGTGCGAGTCCTAGTTCCTGTAGATGTGGTGCATGCAGGTGTGTGTGTAGACGAGACTGGGAGGGAGGAGGGAGGAGGGAGAAGAGGAGGAGGGGGACACAGTGGAGACAGTGGATGTTGCTGTGTCTGTATGGGTCTGATGCTTGTGTGAGTGCCTGTGGTGTGTGTGGTGCCTATGTTTGCTTGAGCTACTTTTGGGTGTTGACTTGTGTGCATGCTGGTCTGTAGGTGTGCTTTGGGATGGGCTGGGGTACAGGGGATTGGGTCTGGGTGGAGGAAGTTGGAGGGGGGAGGCTGGACACAGGGACAATGGCTGCCATCAGTGCTGAGGCCAGAGATTGCAGGGTTCGCTGAAGGACAGCCTGACCAGAATGAATGCCTTCCAGGAATGCATTACTGTGCTTCAACTCTCGTTCTACACCCTGGATGGCATTCACAATGGTAGACTGCCCAACAGTGAGTGACCTGAGGAGGTCAATGGCCTCCTCACTGAGGGCAGCAGGGGTGACAGGGGCAGGGCCTGAGGTGCCTGGGGCGAAGGTGATGCCCTCCCTCCTGGGTGAGCGGGCACGGGGCGAACGCTGAGGGGCTGCTGGGAGGGCGGTGCTGGTAGGGGAGGTGGCGGCTGTACCTGTAGAAGTGGGGCGCACAGATGGTGCCACCACCACAGGGGAGCTCCCATTGGTGAACGAGTCTGTGTCGCTGTTTGGTGATCCTGTGGCCGACGTGAAGCTCCCCTCGCCCTCCATCCCACTGGTGAAATCAGAGTCTGTGGTGTGGCCCTCCATGGCCATGTGGGATGCAGCTCCCTCGTGCTCCAGTGCCACTGTACCTCCGCCTGATGATGCTGATGTACAGAAGGACAGGGAGAGCAGAAAAAGGGTGGAGACAGAAGAAATAGAGTTTTAGTGCATGGCATACCGCTACCGTTGGCAGACAAGACAAACGCAGCAGCCCCCTGCATTACGCCGTGCTCCTGCCCTCTGCACATGCAATTCCTGGGAAATGGCCTACATGGCAATGGTAGACATCTGCCCACATGGATGGCAAAGGGGCAACTATACATCGGTTTTCCTTTTTTTTGAGCTGGGGTACAGTGCCACATGGCCTACATAATGGAGGGGCCTTGCCTACCTAACTCGCCCTGGCCTAGGGACACCCACAGCCCACCACGCCCACCCAGACTGCTCCACAGCACGCAAAGTCCATTGCATGAGGTTGAACTCACCCCCTTGTGTCTGCTGTGATGTCCTTAAGTGCCCATCAAACTCCGGGTAGGCCACTGCCAGGATCCAAAACATCAGTGGGGTCATGGTGCGACGGGCACCCCTCCCACGTTGGGAGGCCATCCCCAGCTGAGCCTCCGCCGTCTTCTTGCTGCAGCGGCGAATGTCCTCCCATCTCTTCCGGCAGTGGGTGACCCGTCTATGGTGGGCCCCCAGGGTCCGGACCTCCTTGGCGATGGCACGCCAAATGTCCCTCTTCTGGTGGGCGCTGACCTACATGACATGCACAAGGAAAGAGGAACAGTCATTACCTACTGCACCGTCGTTGTAATTGGCCCCCTCCCAACTCTATCCCTGTGGCCCATTCCTCCCCATGCATGACTGTTCTATGTACTCTGCCCCCTTCCCTCATCCACCCAGGCCTAGCCCATACAATGTGCTCCCTGTGTACTAACCTGTTGGTCTGGAGGACCGTAGAGTAGCGTATACTGGGGGAGGACCCCATTCACAAGTTTCTCCAACTCCTGTGCAGTGAAGGCAGAGGCCCTTTCCCCAGACGCAGCAGCCATTATCGCTTCCATACCGAGGTCACAGCAGCACTAGCAGTGTAGGTCCTCTCCTGTCGAAGGTCAGGTATCTAGTGATTGAACAGATAGAAAATGGTGGTGACGTCCACGGCGGTGACGTCCACGGCGGTGCGCATCATCACCGCCAGCGCACCTGTTCATTGGCTCCTGGGACCCATAGGGTTCAATGTTAACCAATGCAGCATTGCGCCGTGCTCTACGACCGCCTACCGCGACGGTGTCCAACGGCAGCGCAGTTACCCCACAATTCCATTGTCCCATTTTAGAGGTCAGGCAGTCGCCATTTCAGGGGCCCACATGGCTTCATTTACTACTGCGTCACACATACCGAGGCCTACACTCAAAACCTTTCCCGGATGGGTTAATTGTCTGGTGTAGTCTTGTGTATGACTGTGGGTACATACCTGGAGGAATGCTGACAGTTTTTTCGCTGTTGTCCTTCTTAGGCACCGTCAGTTGGGACATATTGGAAGATGGCAGAATCCTGGTGGACCTGTTGACAATGGAAGAGCGACATGTCATCGTGACCTACCGGTTTGACCGTGCCACAATCCGGGAACTATGTACCCAGTTGGAGCCTGACCTGATGTCACCAATCCGGCATCCCACTGGAATCCCCCCTGACGTGCAGGTGCTGTCAGTGCTCCATTTTTTTGCAAGTGGGTCTTTTCAGACAACAGTGGCCATGGCATCAGGGATGTCCCAGCCTATGTTTTCCAACGTCTTGTCCAGAGTGTTGTCTGCCCTGCTGAAACATGTAAGGAGATACATCATTTTCCCTGAGGTGGCGGATTTGCCTACAGTGAAAGGTGACTTCTATGCCCTCGGACATATCCCCAACGTCATAGGTGCCATTGATGGGACCCATGTAGCTCTGGTCCCCCCGCAGGAATGAACAGGTGTACAGGAACAGGAAGAGTTATCATTCAATGAATGTCCAGATGGTCTGTTTGGCAGACCAATACATCTCGCAGGTAAATGCAATGTTCCCTGGCTCAGTGCATGACGCCTACATCCTGCGGAATAGCAGCATCCCTGATATGATGGGTCAACTCTAGAGGCACCGTGTATGGCTATTGGGGGACTCTGGTTACACCAACCTGTCTTGGCTACTGACCCCAGTGAGGAATGCCAGGACCAGGGCAGAGGAACGCTACAATGAGGCCCATGGGCGGACTAGGAGGGTAATCGAGCGGACCTTCGGCCTCCTGAAGGCCAGGTTCAGGTGCCTCCATATGACAGGTGGGTCCCTATTCTACTCACCGAAGAAGGTGTGCGACATCATCATCGCCTGCTCCATGCTCCATAACTTGCCATTGCGACGCCAGGTGCCTTTTCTGCAGGAGGATGATCCAGATGACGGTGTTGTTGCAGCGGGGTAGCCTGGGGAGCCTGTGGACAGTGATGAGGAGGAAGCTGATGAAGATGAAAACGACAACAGGGAGTCAGTCATACAGCAATATTTTCAATGAGACACAGGTGAGTACAATTTCATGTTTCACATTATATTACATTTCACACGTCTACCTCTATCCTGTACCTACATTTCACTCCCTATTTGTTAACTGAGTTGACCCCTTCCATTTCAGTTTCACTAATGTGTTAACCTACGTGTCAACAGCTTACACCCTTGAAAGGCATGTGATGTGTGACATTGGTAAGTTGACCTTCCAATGGGTAACCTTTTTTAACACTGTAATTGACAATACAAAGTTCACAATCATTGACTGACTCCAATATTATTAAGGTTTCAAGGGTGTTTATTGAAGTGCATAAAAATGTAGGGGGGTTGTGAAATGGGGAGAGGTCATGGTGGAATAATGTCCATGGCAGAGTCCAGTCTATTAGTCTCACAGGTACATTGCACATCTGGCCATTGGAAGTGGAGCTGGGGCAGTTAAAGTATGGACAGGGTAACAAAGTGGGACAGTGGGGGGACAATCAGGGTAGTCTTATTTCCTGGCGGGGGTCTTGCCATCTTGCTCTGTCCTGTTCCTGGATCTCAGGGACCGCTTGCGTGGTGGTTGTCGGTCTGCAGGGGGTGGGGTGCTGGTGTGTTGGTCCTGTGGCGGGGCGTCCTGTCCACTAGCGCCGGCGGAGGTGGTGGGCATTTCATCGTCCTGGCTAGTGTCAGGGGCCCCTTGGAGTGCCACGGTGTCCCTCAAGGTCTTTTGAATGTCCGTCAGCACCCCTACGATGGTGGCCAGGGCGGAGCCGATGGTCCTGAGCTCCTCCCTGAACCCCAAATACTGCTCCTCCTGCAGACGCAGGGTCTCCTGCAACTTGTCCAGGACCGTTGCCATCGTCTCCTGGGATTGGTGGTATGCTCCCATGATGGAGGATAGGGCCTCGTGGAGAGTGGGTTCCCTTGGCTTGTCCGCCCCTGTCGCACAGCAGCCCTCCCAGTTCCCCTGTGTTCCTGTACCTCCGTCCCCTGGACCGTGTGCCCACTACCACTGCCCCCAGGTCCCTGTTGTTGTTGGGGTGGTGGGTTATCCTGGGTGCCCTGTAGTGGTGGACACACCGCTGATTGACCTGTCCTGGGTAGGGAGGTATGGGCCCGCTGGGTGGGTGCTGTGCTGGTGTTACCAGAGGGTGGCAGTTCGGTGTTGGGCTGTGGCTGGGCAAGGGGAACCGACTGTCCTGAGGCCCACGATGGTCTGGGCTGGTCATCAAGATCCAGTAGGGCAGAGCTGCTGTCGTCACTGTGGGCCTCTTCTGGGGGTGGAGTGGTGTTGTCTGGACCCTCTGGTGTGGTGACGTTCCTTCGGGTTCCTGCGGGTCCCTGCGGGTTCCTGCGGGGGTATAAGTACATGATTATTGCATGTGTGTGTTTCATGGTGTGCAATGGTTGGGTGTGCGTGAACCCCAGTGCAGGCATTCCTGTGTGGGGGCTTGTGTGGTGATGGTTGGGGGGTGTTGTGGGTCTGTGCAGTGGGCATGCTTTAGTGATGGGTGTCCATGCTTAGTTGTGTCATGCAGGTCTTGGGGTTGGGATGGGTTGTTGGTGTTATGGGTAGATTAGTGAGGAGTTAGGGTGATAGGGAAGGGTGTGAGGGTGGGGGTGTGTGATAGCATGCAGGTAGGGTGGGGGATATGATAGTGAAGATTAGACTTACCAGTGTCCGTTCCTCCAACGACTCCTGCGAGGCCCTCAGGATGCAAGATGGACAAGACTTGCTCCTCCCATGTTGTTAGTTGTGGGGGAGGAGGTGGGGGTCCGCCGCCAGTCCGCTGTACCACGATGTGGTGCCTGGAGACCGTTGAACGCACCTTCCCCCGTAGGTCGTTCCACCTCTTCCTGATGTCCTCCCTATTTCTTGGGTGCTGTCCCACAACGTTGACCCTGTCGACTATTATTTGCCATAGCTCCATCTTCCTGGCTATGGATGTGTACTGTACCTGTGAGCCAAATAGCTGTGGCTCTACCCTGATGATTTCCTCCACCATGACCCTGAGCTCCTCCTCGGAGAAGCGGGGGTGTCTTTGGCGTGACATGGGGTGGTGTGTGTGATGTGTGGGGTGGTGTATGTGTTGATGAGTGTGGTGAGTGTAGTGGTATGTGGTGTTTTGTGCGTGGATGTTGTGTGGGTGATGGTGTAGTGTGCCTCTGTGTGATGCTGTTATCTATTCTGTGCTGTCTCTCTCTGGCCTTCATCTCTAATTTGTGGTCGTAGGGGTTTGTGGGTGATGTGAGTGTGTGTTTTATATTGTATTGGATGTGTGGGAGTGGGGTTTGTATGTGTATCAGGTGTGTGTATTTGTAATTGTCCAATGTGGCGGTGTTTTGGAGCTGTGTGTGTATTTTGAGCGCGGCGGTGTGTACCGCCAATGGAATACCGCGGTTGAAAGACCGCCGCGTGAATTTGTGGGTCGTAATGGCATGGGCGTGTTTCTGTTGGCGTGGAGGTGGAGGATTTGTTTCCACATGTTTATCGCTGACCTTTGGTGTGGCGGTGTTGTGTGGGTGTCTGAATTTTGGCAGATTCCGTGATGTGTGTCATAATAGCTGTGGCGGTCTCCCGCCGCCGCCGCAGTGTGTTGGCGGTCTTCTGCATGGCGGTAAGCGGCTTTTACCGCCAATGTTGTAATGACCCCCATAGTGAAGATACAGCTCTTTAAAGAACACTACATCATGATGAAGCCACCCATGCTAATTAATTATGGACTGTTTATATGCCCTTGACCCTCTACTGTGCTCTTCTGTCTTTCAGGTACATTTGTGCTATATGGTTACCACAAACATATATACAAGAGGGAAAGAAAGAATTGACCCCAGGTGAAGATGGGAGTAAATAAATAACTCGCAATATACATGTCTTTAAAGCTTTGGACTATCGTGTGTATCAAAACAGGCTACACATTTACTTTTGCCATTTGAAAATGACATACAAATTAGGTATCTCCAAACCTACTGAGAATAATATGGTGCCCTTATTTGATGTGTAAAGCCTCTAAATTGTGCAGTTAGTTTATCTATAACATGGAGCTCTTGGGCAGCATCAGAAGTAGGCTACAGGTGGACTGTGCTTTGATTTTGTTTCAGCAAGATTGGGCAGTTGGTGCAGACTGCTGATTTGTATGTTTTGCATATTTATCTTTGAAGTGGCATTTTAAGTCTGTGTCTGTGTTAATGTAATGTATGTGTTTGTTGATGGGCCCATTCCAGGGCCAGACAGAAACTGCACGATTCTGTGTATTTGTTTGGTGTAACTGAAAGTTGTTTTGAGAGGGTTGTTGGATGAGACCTGTTGATTGGAATGAAGGAGGGGTTTACCGGAGAAGCCATTATTGAGTAGTCCCTGGTAAAGTTTTTATGTTAGAAACCTTCCCAGAAACATTTTCATATTAGATCATGAGAGGGGTCATTGTGCCAGTTTTGACCAAAGTTCATTCAAGCCAACTCTTAAATTTGTAGCAGTACTCAGGAGAGGGGTGGACCCAGTAATCAATGAAATTGATGTGAGCCACCAGACTTGCACCTTAAATTAAATTATTTGAAAGCATAATCTAGAAGGCTTTGACCAAAGACACTTTTTGTTGGGTTGAATGGTTGTTGAGTGTGTGTGTGAATTAAGTGTTAAGACAGGTTATGCTGTCTTTACCTGGCAGGGAGATTTGACTCAGATTGTAGCCTTCCAGAATTCAGAATTTTGTTGAAATTATTGGGCTAATTAAACCTAAAGTATACTTATTGTTCGGTCAGGATATTGTTTCCTCACATATGATATTACTAGAACTATCATTTCAAAAATGTTTGCTTAAGCTGGAACGACCACTAACAAGAGCTGAGAAAGATTTAAGGAATACCATAATATAAAAGGCGTAATCATTTTGGGGCATTAATATTATCTTTAGCATTGTATTATGAATGCACTAGAACTTAGGACAGTGTTGAACTCAAAGAAATGAGACAGACATGTATAATACAGATTAGACATCCTTTTCCAGAACAGGTCTTTGAAAAGAGTTACAAAGGGAACTTGTGTTGAATAAACATTTATATACATAGTTGTTGGAAATGGTCATTTCTGCAGGGTTATCCCCAAACATTTTGCCTTTCTCCTCCTATTTTTCTGACTCTGGGCACTTTATCACTGCTAATCAGTGTTAATGTGCATGTGCTCTCTCCCCTAAAACTTGGTCTAATTGGCTTACACATGTTTGGCATATATTATTAACTGTAGGTCCCATGTAAAGTGGGATACCATATACCCAGGTCCTGTAAATTAAATGTTACTAGTGGGCCTGCGGTGCTGATTATGCCAGCCACAGACGTAGCCTTTCAAACTTGTCTCAGGCCTGCCACTGCAGTGCCTGCGTGCGCAGTTTACTGCCACATTGGCTTGGCAAGTCAAACTACTTGTCAAGGCCTAAACTCCCCTTTTACTACACCTACATCACCCCAAAGGTAGGCCCAGATAGCCCTATGGGCAGGGTGCTATGTATGTAGAAGGTAGGACTTATACATGTATGTGTTACATGTCCTAGTAGTAACAAATAGCCTATTTTGCTTTTTACTACTGTGAGTGCTACTCCTGTCATAGGTAAGCATTGGGGATTCCCTTATATATGTCTAAGTGGTAATTTCTAGTCGGAGAAGAGTAGCATGGGCATGTTAAGTATGTTTGGAATGTCAATGTGAAATCCGGCTTACTGGTGTAATTGGAATTTACATTACTATTTTAGAAATGCCACTTTTAGAAAGTAGGCATTTCTCTGTGCTTATAAATCTAGTGCAGCCTGACTCCTATCCACGCCTAGAGTAGAGTGACAGCTACACTTGGTGCATACTTCCCAGACAGCCATCACACAGGACATGCTGGGTGTAACAGAGGAGACAGCTGCATACTGAGAGTCATCCTGGGCTGGGGAGAGGGAGGGTCGTTCACACCTTAAATGTCAACAGGCTGTGTGCTGCCCTCACACAATGTGCTGATTACCCCTTACTGATGTCTGGAGATACAGCTTGGTTGAAAGGGGTTTGTGTTTCATTTGAAAGGGTTCCTTTGAAGTCACTTCTTTCTTCAAAAACATTTTTGAGTACAAGCACAAGGGCTCTGACCCCATATTTTTAGAGCACTCTTGGGAACTAGGACTGAACCTCTGCCAAAAGGACTGCTGAGCTGAAAAAGGACTCATCTGGACTGCTCTTCTGTTGTTGCCTTGCCACCTGCTCTGCTGGGTGGCATAAAGGATTTCTTGGACTTCTTTTCTGCTTGTTGCCCTGCTGCCAGCTTCTCCCTGTGAGGACTGCAATTGCTGCCAGCTGCCCGGCCGAGTTGGGCTGCTGTCTGCTGATTTCTGGTCTGCAAGAGGCACTACCACTCCTTGCCCTGATCTGGATGAGCTAGCCTGCCTGCTTTGTGCCCAAGTATGTGTTCTCAAGGGATTTACTGGGCTCCACAATGGCACTGCCTTGTTAGTGCAAGGGCTCTGTGTACCAGAACCATAATGACCCACTGCTGGTGTCACCATGAGACAGGCCCGATACATAGGGCCAGTCCCTGAACTTTTCCAAATTGTCCACCCCCCCCACCTGGTACAACTGAAGACAACGACTAGTGGAAACCACCGCACTGGGCACAGTGCACTGGGCCACCTGAGACTGCAGCAACTGCTGCCCCTAAAAGATCCCCATAGAGGCGCCCCTTCACAGCAAGGCACCCGGAGCTTGCAAGTGGAGGCTATCCACTGCAAGCGAGGCTCCTGCGGTGGCTGGGTTGAGCAGAGGAGGTTGCTCCCCAGGCCCCTCCTGAGATATCTGGCTACAACACAGTTGTGTCCACCTGATGAAAGGCACTGCTCCTGCGGCTGCATCATGTACTCATGAGCAGCCACCTTCTTGCTTACTCGACCAGCGCGGAAGCTGGTGGGGTCTCTCACTGACATCATCAGTGAGTGCGCTCTCTCTGCAGGGGAAACACCCCTGCAGCCATGCTTGTATCCCTGCCAGCCCCAAGGGGGAAAAGGGGTCAACCAGCTGTACCGCACTACCTTCGGCAGGTGGCTCTGTTTCCTTGTGTTGGCCCATTTCAGTGGGGATTCCACATGTGAAATTTTCCTGACTTGCCTATGGAGTGTTTATTGCATTCCTAATGTTTTGACCTCAGTGTGCTTCATGTGCATACCTGAATCGGTGCTTACTGATCTCTAACGTTCCAGCCTTATTGTGGTCCACATGCTTTTCTGGAAAAGTGATGTTTACATTCCTAAAGTTGTGAATGTAGTACATATCCTGAAAAGCACTGCTTGGTGATTACACCTAGAAAGTTGACATACCATGAACTACTTACGGTATTATTGCCCTCTTAATCTTGCTTTGATCAGGATAATTATTTTTGCCTGCACAGTAATTATGATTTATGGTGCTTTCGGTCTAAGATCTGCTTGCTGTTACAGATTCATGCCTGCGATCGACGGTTGAGTGAATTGTTGTCTTATAATTCCAGAATACCGAATCAGAGTACAAGAATGACAATTTAATGTGCAACATTTATGACTTATGATGGTTTTTGTCTAAGATATATATTTACAATGTAGATACCATATTTTTATATAATCGTGTGTGGAGTCTATTTTGTGCTATATTCATTGTGACACTGGTGTGAGCGTGTTGCCCAAATGCTTTACACATGACCTCTGAAGATAAGCATGACTGCTCTTGGCTAAACTACCAGGAGGTGAGCAGAGGCAATCTTTGGTGTATAACTTTCTTACCCTGACTAGAGTGGTGGGGTCTTTTTGGCTCAGTTGCATACCCTAGCCAACCAGAAACACCATTTCTAACAATAGTGTAATGTACAATAAAGATAATTTATTACCAGCTGGGATATATATATATAATATATCTACCTAGTGGCAACCACCACTAAGTTTTATATATATATATATCCATATATGAAAGAAAAGATGTCCTGATCTGCGTGTTACGGCGCACTTAATTCTCCGGTGGTGCTGGTTTGAGGCAGGACAACCATATTTTCAAAAAACAAGATTCTCTTTCTGTTTTAGCAAGAGAAAACCGCACTCTGTCGTTGTGCCAAAAATACCTTAACTTTTAATACATTAGTGAGATCATAAACAAACAAACAGGAATCCCCTGACTCGTTTCGGTCTCACCAGACCTTGTTCACAGGTGTTTCCTGTGTGCTAATTTCGGCGCTTAAAATAAAGTACTCCAAAGTAACAGAAAAAAATACTCAAGTTACACCACTTATCAAGAGTTACTCCATAACATCACTAAATATATATACTTTAACAAAGAAAAATTAAACGTTTTTCTATATACATATTTACCAAATTGTAACAGTGTTTTGACTACAATCCAAGGTGTTTTTCACTGAGTTCCACATTGCATTCTGGTATATGTAGTTTATAGCATTTCATTAAATCAAATTATTTTTAAATATATGTCATAAAATCTTGTTTCAGCGACTAATGGAGACTTCAAAACAATTTCTGAGGTGTGTTAACAAAATATAGGGGCCCTCATTAGTTTTTAATTTATATTCACATTGGATTCATATTCATGTATTGCATGTTACCTACAATAGCACAATCCCCAAAGTTTCTTTTAAACAAGGCCCTCGCTAAATCCTGCACCTCTGATGGAAGAAAATTTATGTTTGGGTATTATTCCTTCAGTCAATTTATATTGATAGCACCAAAATTGTATGTCTATCTGACAAATGACAACGAGAAAGAAAGCATCTTATCAATTGGTGGAAATGACATAAAATAAATGAATGGCAACATCTTATGAGCTATGACAACTCTTATAGGTGTACAAATAACTCCTCATCCTGGTTTAAACCTAGCGGGGTGAGAGATCGGATATCAAGTATATGTCTGGATTCTAGTTGACGCAATTTCTTTTCTCTGTCACCACCGCGTTCTGATTTTAGTACCTGATCAATTACATAGAATGTCATGAGTTCCCACTTGCTATCATGTTTCTGTTCCATATGTCTCGCTGTTGCATAGCTCCTATCTATATTGATAGTTGCTCGAATATGTTCTAAAATTTGCTTTTTAGTCTCACATATGGTACTGCCAACATATTTCAACCCACAAGGACATTCAATCACATATACTGTGAATCGACTTTTACAGTTCAAGTGCTTACGTATCACTCTCTCCATGCCAGTATTTGTTGAGTACTCTTTCTTATTCACCCCAATTTTACATGCCTTACAGCTGCTGCACTTCCAAAAGCCAGTTTTCTGTAACCAGTTTGCTTTTGTAGTTTGGAAATGGCTGTGCGTTAATTTATCCCTTAAGTTTGCTGTTCTTCTGAAAGTCATTAATGGGTATTGTCCCATGATTTCCCCCACTATTGGGTCAATTTGTAAAATTGCCCAATGGTTTTCCAAGATTTTACGAACTTGTGTAGCACTCTGTGAGTATGTTGTTATGAACCTCAGCTGTTGTTGTTTGGCATGTTTAATGGCTTGGTTTCCTCCATGAATTAGTTGTTCTCTTGATGATTGTTTCACACGTTTCTGTGCCAGAGCTAAACACTTTTTCGGATATTGTCTTGTCAGGAATCTCTCCTCCGCTTTCTTACCCTGACTAGAGTGGTGGGGTCTTTTTGGCTCAGTTGCATACCCTAGCCAACCAGAAACACCATTTCTAACAATAGTGTAATGTACAATAAAGATAATTTATTACCAGCTGGGATATATATATATAATATATCTACCTAGTGGCAACCACCACTAAGTTTTATATATATATATATCCATATATATACATAAGGAATCATAACGAAGCCCATATAGTGCCAGGACAATAAAAAAAAAATATATATATATATATATATGAATATATATATATATATATATATATATATATATATATAAATAAAACTTAGTGGCGGTCGCCACTAGATAGATATAATTAGGACCCAGTTTCTATAGAAAAAGTGTTTTTGACTTGCCTATATCTTTTGCACGGCTTGACAAATCTACATGAAATTTTGAAAAAAAAAATTGAGGCTCATAACAGCTGTGGTCTGGAAAGTTTCGGGACGATCTATCAAGTGGGAGCTGAGAAAGGAGGGGATCAAAAAAGGTGCGCTTCCAATGTTAATTCCAATAGGGTTTTTGAACATGTCTACAGCCTGAACTACTGGACGAAATGATATCAAATTTTGCCGAAAGGTAGCTATTGGTCCAGAAAGCGCCCTTTTTGGTTATTTGCTGTAAATCCGTTCAGTAGTGTTTGAAATATTTAAGAAACAACACATTTTTATACATAGGGATGCAAAGGCTCTGCGAACCCTCCCGTTCTCGTGCTGAAATCTGATTGGCTGCCAACACTTCAGCAAGTAAGTGTTGTCAGCCATGTTGGGACTCAGCTTCAGCCCAGTCACTGCAAAAAAATAAAAATAAAGTGGGCCAGGGTAGGGATACCCTGACCCCCTAGCTGTGGTGCAAAAAAGCCTTTTTTTGGCGGGAGACACAGCGGATCAGTGGATCCACCAAATTTTTTTTTTAAACAACTAACAAGCGCAGGCTCCTGCGCTTGTTTAACTGCAGCCTCCGGGTGGGCCAGGTCCCCAGGGCAGAATTTGTATTGATATGCGGGAGGGCCACCCAACCCCCTGCAGCCCCAGGGACCCCACCTCCCCAGAGCGTTGAACAAATTGAATGCGGGGGCCACGTGCCCCTCCCACCCTCGTAGCCCCGGGGCCACCAACTCCCCAGGGCTTTAAACTAAATGCATGCAGGTGGCCATCTACAACCCCCCCAACAGGAGCCTTGGGGACCACCACCTCCCTGCGCCAGAAATGGAATTAAATGTGGGGGGCCAACCGGCCCCGCTGCAGCCCCAGGGACCACCTCCTCCCCGGGGCCAACCCCCAGGACATAGTTGTTTGCTGTGACTTGGCAGGAGCTGACAGCTCCCACCAAGTCACAGCAAACACTCCACTCGCAGCAAGGGGGAGTTGTCAAACAGCACTGCCGGCTCCCTCAGGAGGTGGGGAGCCAGCTGGGAGCATGGGGTTATAGATACCTTAGGACGCGGATTGTAGTTACTTGAAATAACTATAACAGGGGAATTTCTATTGTTTTGTGTTTAAAATGTGAGCCTAATTATAATGTCCCTGTAACCTTTGGTTTTTAATTGAATTTCTGTGGGTTTTTTAAATTCTATTTCTTAATTATAACATCCCTGTAACTGTTGGGTTTTTTCAGTGAAAATATATATTTATATATATTCCCTTTTTCTAATATGTCTATAAGTTATAAATAACAAGTTTGGTGATCTTATTGATACTGCTGTTGCATGACTGCCTGCTTCAACATGTAAAGTACTCAGGTAGATATAACCTACGATAAGTGAGAGAGTGAGCATCCTTCTCCTGTTATTCGTTAAACAGTACAGTACCATCCGCTGAAAATAACTGCGAAAAGGGGAGAATTGATTTTGTATGGCCTTAAGAGAGAAGTCAATGTCATCAAGACCATAATTGGGAGAATGAAAACCCACTGCACAGACAGAGGCGATGTGGACTTAGAACTCTCTTATTGGCTGTGTTAGAGTACGGACCGCTGCAGACAAATAGATCATCAGAAGATCAGCCCATCTTCCAAGAGTTACTTGTTCTCCCGGATATGACAGTATGCACTGTACAGGCCAGCTTCGTAATTTGTGATCATTTAGTAGTGCCTGTCTAGTAGTACAGGTTGGGAGTCAAAGAAGATCAAATTTCATCTGATGCAATAAATCTTTGATTAAGCTAGACTCCACTCTCTGGTGCAAAGTATATTCTACTATCATAGTAAATGATTTTGAGAAGGTAACCACATGTTTCGTTCCCTGATTCAATGTATCCAAGTAACTGAAAAAGTATACTTGTCTGCCCACCAGCTCTCATTATGAAGTAACCCTCCTAGTTCTCCTAAATTGTTTACCCTCCATTGCTGTGCGATGTACAAAGTCAACTAAGCTGCCGGTATAAAGAGTGTGGAGCAGGGGTGTCCAAGAAAGATCAGGAGGTCCAGAAACTGTTAGATTGTTGAGAATATCCACAAAAGATAAATGTACATACAATCTAAATAGAGCACATTTACAAAGTCAGCAGTTATCCTAAAAATCTAACACATAGACTCATCCCTCCTCGACCTACACTCCTGCTGTGGAATGTCCTACAGCTGGCATTGATAGCTAAATATTGGCCAATCAGACGGGTTCATTGTATTAGTGAAATGAGGATCGGGAAAATGTTTTTCAATAAACAGCAAACAAGACTCAGCTTTTCATGAAGAAATGGTTGTATGACCGTGTATTGAGGATGCTATGGACATACAATGATATCAGATCCACTACACCTACCACTACATAGCCAAGGCATTTATTAATACTGTGGCTATCCACACGGGGCTCGGGTAGGGGAAGGGAGCAACACAAACTTCTGAAAGTAGCCACTTAAACTAGCAGTGCCAAGTCTCTTGATTTTCTCTTTCCCCATTCCACAGTGGACTGCGGATAGTCATTGCACATGCACGTTGAAGCGGTGGACACCACGTTTTATTAGTGGGTTTGCATGTCAAATGGCCCCACACAGCTTCCAAACGGCTGTCATCTCCAGATTATTTAGCTCTTTTTTTTACAACCAACAGGGCTTGTGATCCAATGAGTACCTTACCCCAAATGTGCTCCTTTCCTCATATTTTCCAGTGTCTTCAGCTTAGATGCCTGGGTCGCAGTGTTTCCCCCATTACTGAAACTCTTTTTTCTGCCCTGGAGAAGATTCCAAGGGCCGATCTCATTGATCTAAATCGTCAGTTATATTGAGTGCTTTATTTAGGGCCTGTTCCAGACCAACCATCCTTTCTGTAACTAGGTCTCCCTATTTTAGCCTCTGTTCCTTTAACGGGTGTTTCATCGTTGCCTACTCTAATATTCATGATAGCACAGAGGACACTAATGGGCTTGGCAGAGGGGCACTGGTTAGATTAAGCAGGGCTTTCCCGCTTTTAAGAACTCATGCTTCCTGCAAAAGCACATTCTCTGCCTTCTTGAGGACCTTTCAGGATGTAGAGGAATTGGGTTTCAAAAACTCCTCTTTTTATCATTCTTAAGCGGCACTGTGTACTTTGTGGTGATCTTTGACTATGGACATGATGGTGCCCATGGATAGGAGGTTGATACCTAGTCACCAGGAATCACTGCTTGGCTCTGAATGCCTCATTCTCTCTGTATCTTTGTTCACTCAGAAGAGCTGTCATCATGTCCCTCATTTAGTGAGACATCTAAACCCCACAAGAATCTTGACAAAGGTTCTGCAGCATCCTGGAGCTGTATTCCTCTCTCAGAGTTCGTAGATCACCTTTTTCCAGACTTGTGTTGGGGAGCACATCCTGCTGCTTAAGGTCCACTGCATGCTCTCCACAACCACCACCATTCCTATTCCCACAGGATCTCAGTACTTTAATCAGAGTCCGTTATTCGGAGCCTGCTTGCAGATCCAAGCAGCTTATCCACCTTCAGCACAACTATGATTCACTAATTGTCGTAATAAGGAAGAGCATGGATCTTCGCTCCATATTCTGCCATGCGGCCCATTTGTAACTTATAAGTGAAGTCCCATGGGTCAGTGTCAAATTGCAGACTGAGGTCAATAGCAATAATAAAGCTCTAGGATGCCTGGTGTGGCCAGCAAAGAATTCTCTCACTGAGAGCTATCTCCATAAAAAAAGGTCTCACCTTCAAAAAACAAAAAAAAGACGAGAAGTGTTCTCTGTTTGATGTTTATTGGTGTCTAGTACTGTCTCACTTTATGCGCCCCTGCCAGTAGAAAATAAGGAAAGACCATCTACATATATGCATTAGGGACAAAGCAGAGGCAAGCAACAAAAAATGGTAATTTCTGTTCAAGTGTTATTTAAACTTAAAGAATGCTCTGCAACCTATAATGTTAATCTGGCACTAAGTAAAGGTGATCATAGTAAAACTGTCTTGTTTTATTGTGTATAAAGCCAGGTCTTTTAGGCATTATAAAAGGGTAGTAACTGATATG
This sequence comes from Pleurodeles waltl, assembly GCF_031143425.1. Taxonomy (NCBI): domain Eukaryota; kingdom Metazoa; phylum Chordata; class Amphibia; order Caudata; family Salamandridae; genus Pleurodeles; species Pleurodeles waltl. The sequence continues at coordinate 542,343,698 of NC_090440.1, read as the reverse complement.
TCTTCCTAAAATCTGAAAATAAAGAATTCCACAGTTGTGCTGCTTTCACCTTGAAGGACCTGCTGCCCAACTTTGCACATTGAAATTTGAGGATGTTGACAAAGAATGCACCGCTAGGGCACAATTGCTTTTGTGAAAGGCTCGCTGATGTGAAACTTGCTTTGGAGGGAGCTAGGCCCCTTGCCACACAGAGTTTAGTGGACCATACAAACAGTTTTAAAACAGACTTGTTTAGAGATGGCGCTCAACGAAGAGCATTTAATGCTGATGTGTCCAAAGACCCCCCCATAGGACGCTGAAGACCACAAAAATAAAGAATTACAATAGTCTGAGTGACTGAGAATTAGAGACCATACACAGGTATGCGATGCAAACTTTTGTGGAGCATGTGCATCAACAACAGCAAGACAGCAGATAAATGATTGACCTGAAGAGACCGATCCACTAGTTGTCCATGTGGAAGCTCAAGTTTCTACTGCTGTAGGTGGAATTGGAACATGGCACCAAGAAGTTGGCCAAACGTAAGGGGGAAGAATACAGACAATTCATAGTCAGGGAGAAAAAAAGGACCTCAGTTTTGTCTGCACTGAACTTCAACTAATTATCAGCCAACTAGAATCCTAGTGCTAGTAGGAGGAGGGGCAGTCTGATTTGTTAGGCCAAATTAGGACCTGGGTGTCATCAGCATAGTTCATAAAATTCACCACAAAGCTGTGAATCAGCAGTGCTAAAGGCCATTAATACATTTAAAAATGTCAGACTGAGCGAGGAGTCCTGTGGGAGCCTCCTTGACGCCGACTTGAACTCTGAACGAAAGAGAGGCAGATGAGCGTCTGGAATCTAGACACCAGGTGGGACTGGGCCCCTACAGTTCCTTTCCTTTTATTCCTGCCTCAGTATGTCTACCAGTAGTTTTTGATGAGAGATTGTGTTGAACAGGGCAAGAAGAACTATCAACACTAAATCAACAGAATGGCGCTGGCCTGCCAGTGTTCCACTATCATCTACTAAGGACACCAGCGCTGTCTCTGTCCCATGTCCCAGATAAAACCCTCACTAGGTCGAATCCAAAATCGACTCTAGTTCCAATTAAGCCTGCTGAATGTGATGTTTTATTTCCAAGATCTTGACTGGAAAGAGCAAGAGAGAGATGGGGCAATAATTGCTCATTTTATCAGGATCTGCATTAGACTGTTTTTAATAATGGAATGACCATCAACCGATGGGGCAGACACTGAACTGGAACAGCCATGTCATACTGCTGTAGCCCATCAGTGACTGAACCAGTTGTGATTTTACAGCCATGTACTGAAAGGAAAATAATCATTCTGCATGCACTATGTAAAGCTCCTAAACACGCCCTACAGTGTCTGACTGCCACAGGTTGTTTATTGGTATTATAATGGCAAGATCTTTAATAAAAAGATTTATAAACAATAATGGGGCAACCATTCCCTTCTGCCATGCTTCAGGTACCAGGACTGTTGAAAAAGATCAGAGACACTTCCAGCAATGGCAAGGCCAGACATGGAGTAGCCAACTTCTAGACTGTCAGTGGAATAGGATCTAATAGGAATCTTGAAATTATAGGTTTTTTCATTGGTTTCTGCTCTGATAACAGGTCTTGCAAATGAAGCACATTTCTTCCATGGACAGACATATGAAGGCGCTAAGGGTAGAGCGCACTGTCAGAAGCATCTAAGGCCAGATGTATCAACGTTTTTTACCCATTCTGTGTCTATGGAAAAAAGTGTTCGTACATATGGCCCCTACTGTCTGCTGTGCTCACAGTCACAGGCCTGCAGGCGCTTTAGCTTGCTGGAGCCTAGCTACACTTAGCACATGCACATTGTAGCTGTGATAAAGTTTTGAAACTAGTGCATCCCTATTATGGAAATGGGATTACAAGAAGAAGCAGGCTGTGGGGACTCAAACTGAGAATGGGGAGGGGTGGCTCTAAATAACCACAGGCCAATATAAATAATTGCAAAGTTCTGCTTTAGTAGAGTAGATCTGCCTTTTACCTTCGACTGGGTCATAACCCCAAAAATTCTTACTATAGAAATGTTCCTCAGCCAGTTTGACAGCCATGGTTATCACTGACACCTTGCCTCACCTGGAAGGAGTTAAATGAAGGAGCTCTGTGTTTTTTAACCCACTATCAAAGAACTCCAGCTGGCTCGCCTATAACTCCTCCCAATGGAAACAGCCGAGGAATTTTCAATCAAATGCAATACTCTTTGTCCCCTAAAGCTCTATCAGCATCCTAGTCTTCTCCTTCTCTGCTCCTGGTGCTATCCCACAGAACCTCTGCTAACATCTCAACGCATCTCAACGCCTACAACAGTCTCAAAAGCACTCATTACTTCCCCTCTGTCAAGTTGGCATCTTTCCAGTGTTCACCATTAAAACTAACTCTATGGTTTGCCATATCCTTGCTACACAACACCGTTGCCACAACCAGAGGAAAAAAATTCAAGAAAGACAAGAAAGCCATACTTCTATCTTGTTCAATAACCAGGCTATCATTCCGCACACAACCTCCCGTCCCAGAAAAGACCAAACTCTCCAGCACCCGCAGCATCATAATATACGTGCCATTGCTAAAACATACCTTCACATCCACATGAACACACCATTAAAATGTCTCAAAAAGAATATTTATACTCTTAAATCAGCCCTCACCTAAGCATCCATGTATACATTGAGATGTGACATAACAGCTCATGTCTTAGAAAAAACAACCTTCTGCAAAATGTTCTCCCTGGTGTCACAGCCCTAGAGGTAAAATTTAGATGTCTTAGCAAAACTTGTACGTTCCATAAGTCTAATTTATTCAGTTACTGCCTCCGCCAGTAACTATAACAATACCTATACTGCAATTTAGCTTCCATTTTCAATGTGTCTAACTGAACTACTAAAAAGGCCAAAACATGACTCAGTCCTTCCGTTTTTCCTGGTACCAAGAGCACACCCAAATGTGACATCATATCCTGAAAATTTAGCCGCACTTACTGAACTTTTCCTCAGTCAACTCACCCTTCAAAAACAAGAAATCATCCAAGTAATGTGTAATGTGTTGACAAACCTATCCATTGAATAAAAACCTACAGCAAAAGACAACCGCCCAGTTCAAAGAAGGATCATGACATTCAAACCACCCAATGTGTAACATTTTGTCAATATATGTGATCCCCCTCCTACTGTTGGCCAACAAACTTTATGCACTTTTTGTGAGCTCAGCTCCAACTTCACAGTCCCTCACCAGGTGCATGGCATCATCCACATTAGCATAATGAATGTATTTGTCTTCATGAGCAATACAATTATTATTTGAAGTGCAGCCATGATATATGATGTATAGAGTGAAACTCTCAACTCTTTTTTGTGTCCACCCCCAGTGGTGAAAAAATAAGATTAGGCAAATGGCAACAATAAATGAGTCCTGCTGTTCTCCTCCATCAGTTTCTTTTCACAATGTGTTGTTCATGTGTCTCTACGTCTCGGTGACCTGCACCAACATTTTTGCTCCACCTTCTCTCTCACAGGCCTTGAGATCCCAAACGAAAGTCATCTTTAAACACAATTTCATATTCTTTATCACTTCCCTATCTGGATACAAAGACAACCACATTTACAGTTCTGCCCCTTTAACTGGAGTAGTTGCCCTGCCCCTAACTGGTGGCTGTCCCTCCCTGCAGTCAGCTTCCCCCTTGCCCCAAAGCGAATTTGTTCAAAGCACAGAACCACTTGATGGTTTGCCCAACATTCTGCACACTTGCCTCAACTTGCAAAATACTCTGATGATTTTGAATCTCCAGCACAACCTTTCCTCAGGCAGCTGTCCCATCGCAAATTGTCCCACTCCAGACTGGGTAGATAGGTAATCGCAAGGCATTTTTATATGAACTGCTGGCACTGGCCTAATAGGAACCATCCATTCGAATAGTATCCTCAATGCTAGTAATGTTTCACTACCAATCTCAGCCTAAACTCATATCATACCTAAACCAGGGAATAGCCCCAAATTCAAACTGTGCTTTTCTCAATACATCCATATACTTATATAACGCTACACGCTGCTTTTGATGGCGTTTACAATACACAATTGCACATATTAAGAATGTAGAAATCCAAGTGTTTATTGTTACTGGAACTTTTGGCCTCTTCACCAAATCCCATTCTTCTTCTTTTGACTACTCTTTTGCTTGACTCTCCCTCTGGAAACATTTGGAGATGTATATGAAATACCCGTTCAGTATTTTCTTTTGTGCTTGACATTAAATGAGCCACTAGCTGCAGTGCCATCCTACAGAAAGTAATTTCTAATTAACATCGACCTTCCTTTCCAATTCCATTATATTGATTTTTGACTATCCTCCCTCGATGTTTTGAATTTCCTTCCTTCTCCACCTCTTCTTTTGTCAAACCATCCTGCTTCTTACCCTCACTCACTTTTACTTGTTCCCTGTCTTTTTCTTCCCTGTTTTCAAGAAGCTCAGCACTGGACTCCACAATGTCAACAAATCACATCCCCACAATATTTTAACCATCAACTTGATCCCCAGCTACCCATGCTGACTACCAAATATTCGAACCTGAGCATCACTGTTCTATAGGCTTCTCACGACGTCCCAGCGTGTCTGCATTCGTACTCTTTGCGTCATTCTCTGTTTTGTTCTGACTTCTGAAAGGCACCAAAACACCTCCCAATGTTACCTACCTTCTTTCACTCATCCACTCGGCTCTCCTACTACTTCCACTCACCCTCATCTTTCTTCAACTCATTCCAACCCTTAACAATAACACTTTCCTCAAAAATCCATATCTTTGTTTCAGAGTCCAACAAATCTACGTATACATCACACACATTCCCCTTACTTGTACCAGCATGTTCCATCATCCAGTGCTTCCATACACCAATTGTCAAACCAAGCGTCTTCTTTCACCAGTGAGGTGCACGCACCAGACCTCTCAGTAACTTCATACTGGCATCCATATGCCATACTGGACTTTGCCACTGTCTGGAGACCTTCAATAGCTAATTTTGCCAACACTGTAGGTTTCTCCCCAGGAAGAGTCGCTCACTTGGGGCTACGCCAGTCACTCCAGATGACTCTGTCCCTACTTGCAATGTCTCCATTGCATACCCCCATCTCTCACTTGCTCACACTCCTAAAATTTTCTCCCATTAACCCACCCACTTCCACTAACATTAGCTCATCTTCCGGTGCCACACTTGTGCACACTTATTCCATGGTTTTTCTCTTTTTATCCCCACCATTGCATTCCTAGATGTAAACCTTTGAGGCCCCTTTTCTTGTCTTTTTACAAGCTTCTGCAGTTCATTGTTATCTACCCTTCCTCCCTATCCTCAGTATCTCTTCCACAATATTATCAAAATGCCCATCATTCATTTCTGGGTCTTCAATGCCTTTAAGCTACTTTGACCTTTTTCTACCTTCTGCCTTCATTGTATCACCCCTCCCTCACATCTGCCACACATTGACTGGCGATGTTGCTCCCTGGCTTGTACTGGGACTCACCGCACTCTCCAAATGTTTCTCATCTTTGGAGCAGTAGCCTCAGCGACCCATCTGCCTTCCACTCATCCATCGAATTTTCGACAGTCTCCATTCCTTGACCCCCACAGCTGGTCTCCAAATTGCTGCCAACTCTGCCTGGCTTGTTCCTGAGTGTTCTGCACTCTATGCCTCCAACAAAGGGTCATCTAATACTATTTATTCAGACAGCTCCCACAGGGAAATGTGCACACTGCATATGGTCCCCCTATTGCACGTGGTCCATGCCCTGCTACTCAGCTGCCTGCTAGACAGCCCTGACCTACGGGACATACCTGCCAGTCCTGACACTTGTTTCCCATTGCCCCTCCAGTCCTGGCAAACACCCCATAACTAGCTTTTTTCTTGACCCCTTTTCCTCCTTTCCAACCCCTATCGAATGGCTCAGACTTATGTGGTAAGCAGGCCAAAATGGCTGTCTACACTTCCTATAACACTTTCTCAAAAGCATTCAAGCTTGCACAATGTCCCAGCATTCAATATAGTCTGTCTAACTTCTTGCTGAAGCACCCTCAGTAATTTCCTCACCCTACTTGCACTATCTGGCCCAATCAAAACAAGCTAAATACCAACTACTCTAATTGCTCTGATCTAGCTTGCCAAACTTTTCCCTCACAGCTCCAGGTGTGCTAGGATGTCTTGCAGAAAGAAGCTGCCAGCACCGTGAGCTGACTTTAACCCCTAGCTAAGCAACATTCTACCTCGAGCCTACCATTCCTCCCCACTGTCATATAGAGCGCCCCACCAACCCAAAAAGCCCTCGGGGAGATCTCTCTTCTTCACCTCCACACGATCACTCCACTGTTATGGTTGTGAAGAGAGGAATTTTGTGTTTGGAATGGCGAGGTCGAATTGCTTACTTTTAGTAAAAGTGGAAGAATATGGGCAGTGATGAGGTTATAGCCAAAGCCACTCCAATTGTGCAATGCTGTGACTGCAGCATTTTTAGCATGATTATGGATTTGTTGCATCTGCCACATAACCCATCATCTTCTGCATATTTTGCAGATTTTAACCAAAAAATGTTTCTAGCTCAAAAGGATCAAAAGTCACTAAAAATGCAGCAATATGTTGCTGTGCAGCGGAAGGCACTTAGCAAAGGTTGACTGTTCATCTTTCAGTTGCATATTACTCTATTTTGGTGTCACACTAGTAATATTGAGGTGAAACCTTTGTTAAAATGTCTAAAAATGTCAAATTAACAAACTGAAGCTATCACAAAATGTGCTGCGTTATGCCTTATCATTTTCATTTTTTTGCTGCATAATTTAGTAAACTCTATGGCATATTTTGGTTATCCCTTGCGGCATAATAATAGTGGCTGTGGATACTGCTTCTAACAAAAGCCTACTTTACCCATTACCTATTTATCATCACACATCATAATCAGGATCACCACTAAGTCAATGGCCATTAAAACTATTTCAAGAGGGGACAGCATCCATCTCCTCTTTCTTATTCATCCTATATAGAAACACTCAGTACAGGGTGTTGCATCCAGGATATTTTGGAGAGAAGTAGAAAAATAAGATGGAGATCAGAAGAAGCAAAAAAAACCAGGAATCTTTCTTATGGATGAAAGTATACCTTGGATGGATGTGAGCGTCAAGGTCACTACTACCCACATCCTCTTTTCCATATCAGGATGCAGAGAATTCAGATACAAGAGAAGCTAAAGTTTGCTTTTCACCCAAATGATGATGAGATGGATGAACTAATCATGAGATTTCCATTGCTTACTATAGGAAAGTACAGGCAACTCTATGTGCAGTCGCCACAGCAGGGCCAAATTATTCCATCCATGAAGCAGGTCATTACAGGGGAGGATAGCAGGAATGTTCACAACTAGTTGGGCTCCATCATGATCTAGCCGCAGTTATCTAGCCTGCACAAGTGATCAGCCCATATGGCTCCCATTTCACACGTTTTTCAGAGTCTTCAACGGGCCATGCATCTTGTGGTGAGTTAGTGCTTTTAAGTAGGTCACAGAAAGTAGAGATTGACGTCTTATTATGGGAACACAAGGAATTGAAATCCACAATCACATAAATAGAATGAAAAGCTTCAGTAAAGCTATCATTGAAAAGAAGAGTCTCACAAGTCCACCCAGACAATTTTCTTACCAGTAAAGAAATCTCACTCCATGTCTGTGGGATTCTTCATATTAACAAAAAGTGGAATACAAATGTTTCTAGCCTACGTGACAAGAATTTTCAATTCTATTAAGGAGACAGAGGCAATCCTTAGGCTTCTCTTTTTTTTATTTCATCAAAAAGATAGCAGCTACACATATTGTGTATACTACAGTCCCTGAGGGCTGCACAAGATGAGGGGTGACCTACCACCATGGTGCTGGCAATGCCTGCACCCAGCGGGCACCTTTTTCCATCTGGTCTACGAATGTTCGATTATCCAAGCATACTGGAAGCGTATCTGTGACACCTTTTCTCAGATCATCAGCAGAACAGACCCGTCAGACCTAAAGACAGTTCTATTAGGCGTGATGGATGCATTGAGGGGAGTCATCATACTAGGCATCTGGGAGGGCTGAGTCTCATCATCGCCAAAAGGGACAATGCCTGACACTGGCACTCACAATTAGCCCTGCCAGTTCTTGAGTGGACCCAAGGGATGGACTATGCCACAGCTGTGGAAAGATTTGTATATAAATCTAGGGGATGCCCAGAAAAGCTGCAAAATATATAAGGAGAATGGGTTTACTACTCGGAATCCCTGCCATCGGAGGACTAGCTTCTGTGTGGCACTCTGTAGTTAACTCTTCTACTGGGCAATGTGGTATTTGAGATGACTTCAGTAAAGATATTCCTATTGCTGTAGTTTTTCTTGTATGTTACCTGAAACTAATAAAGAAAGTTATAAAAAAAAGTACCATTCAATTTAAATACATTAAAGTTAAAAGATACATATCCCATGAACACCCCGCCCATGTCCACCATCACATGCCCCAGTCACAATTAAGAAATCCCTTTAGGTACTTGGAACTGCCATCTTCTATTCCTCTTTCCATCTGACTCATCTGAATAACATCAAAATGACAAACCTTGAACCAAGAACCAATGTTCCAACATTGAACACTTGAACCTTTATTCAGCCCTTGAACGAAGGGCTAAACCAAAACTGTGCGACGTGGTGAGCTCGCCTTGTAGAACTGGATCAGAACGGCCAGGTCTTACCATCAACCAGCGACCACTGCGTCCGTCGTCTCCTCAGCCTTGCTTCTGATCATTTCCTGAAGAACAAAAAATTAAGCCATAACCTCTAACCTACAACATGAGCTACACTTGATATAACAGGGTGGGTTAACTCAATTACATTGGCAAGGACCAAATTTAGCAACATCGCATAACAGTATAAAAATGTTAAATGTTAGAGAAACTATGGGTGGAATAATCCTTGCCTCTGTGTCCTTAATAGAAATGTAAATTCTTATTGCGCAAGCTAGAACATTTTTTATTCTGTGTCAGGATTGGAGGCTCTGATAATGCTTGTTTAAAGCTGTGACACCACCACTGAAACAACACCCACAATTGACTTGTAATAGAAGACCTTAATCCCTTCGCTGCCAGGCCTTTTCCCCGTCAGGTTCCAGGCCTTTTTTTGGCTATTTGCGGCTGTTCACACTTAGGCCCTCATAACTTTTTGTCCACATAAGCTACACATGCCAAATTTGTGTCCTTTTTTTCCAACATCCTTGGAATTCTATCGGTACCCAGAGTTTGTGAGTTCCCCTGGAGGAGACCGAGAAATTAGCCAAAATACAGCAAAAACTTTGTTTTTTAAAAACAAATGGGAAAATAGGGCTGCAGAAGAAGGCTTGTGTTTTTTTCCCTGAAAACAACATCAACAAAGAGATTGCAGTGCTAAAATCACCACCTTCCCAGCTTTTAGGAACAGGCAGACTTGAATCACAAAACCACATTTTTCAACACAATTTTGGCATTTTACTGGGACATACCCTATTTTTCCTATTTTTGGTGCTTTTAGCCTCCTTCCAGTTAGTGACAGAAATAGGTGTGAAACTAATGCTGGATCCTGGACGGCTCAAAATTTCTGAAAAGTAGGCAACATTCTGAATTCATTAAGGGGTCATTTGCACTGGGTTTTCATTGGATACCGGATATATAGCAATTCATTTGGTGAAACATAAAGAGTGAAAAGCAGGTATCAAGGAAACCTTTGTATTTCCAAAATGGGCACAAGATAAGGTGCTGAGAAGCAGTGTTTATTTGCACATCTCTGAATTCAGGAGTACCCCATACCAGCATGTGAATTACAGGGCATTTCTCAAATAGATGTCTCTTTTACACACTGTCTTACATTTGGAAGGAAAATAATTTGAGAAAGACAAGGGGCAATAACACTTGTTCTGGTATTCTGTGTTTCCCCAAGTTTCCCAATATAATGGTACCTCACTTGTATGGGTAGGCCTAATGCCTGTGACAGGAAGCGCAACATTGACACATCACATTTTTACATTGAAATCTGACATGTTTTTTTAAAAGTGCCTAGCTGTGGATTTTGACCTCTGGCTCAGCCGGCACCTAGAGAAATCTACTAAACCTGTGCATTTCTGATAACTAGACAACTAGGGAAATCCAGGATAGGGTGACTTGTGGGTCTCTCACCAGGTTCTGTTACCCAGAATCTTTTGCAAACCTCAAAATTGAGGAAAAAATACCTTTTCCTCACTTTTCAGGGATAGAAAGTGCTGGAATCTGAGACAAGCCACAAATCTCCTTCCACCCAGCATTCCCCCTAGTCTCCCAATAAAAATGGTACCTCACTTGTGTGGGTAGACCTGGTGCCCGCAACAGGCAATGCCCCAAAACACAACATGGACACATCATATTTTGCCTAGCTTTGGATTTTGGCCTATAGCTCAGCCAGCACCTCGGGAAACCTAGCAAACCTAAACATTTTTTAAAACTAGACACCTAGGGAAATTCATAATGGGGTGACTTGTGGGGCTCTCACAAGGTTCTGTTACCCAGAATCCTTTGTAAACCTAAACATTTCTCCAACAAAAACACTTTTTCCTCACATTTGGGTGATAGAAAGTTTTGGAATCTGAGAGGAGCCACAAATTTCCTTTCACCCAGCATTCCCACAAGTCTCCCGATAAAAATGGTACCTCACTTGTGTGGGTAGGCCTAGTGACCCCAACAGGAAACGCCCCAAAACGCAACATGGACACATCAAATTTTTACAGTGACAACTGACTTGTTTTTTGGAAAGTGCCTCACTGAAGATTTTGGTCTGTAGCTCAGCTAGCACCCAGGAAAACCTTCCAAACCTGTGCATTTTTGAAAACTAGACACCTGGGGGAACCCAGGATGGGGTAATTTGTGGCGCTCTCACCAGGTTCTGTTACCCAGAATCCTTTGCAAACCTCAAAATTTGGGGAAAAAACACTTTTAATCACATTTTGGTGATAGAAAGTTCTGGAATCTAATAGGAGCCACAAATTTCTTTCCACCCAGCATTCCCCCGAGTCTCCTGATAAAAATGGTACCTCACTTGGGTGGGTAGGCCTAGTGCCCGTGACAGGAAATGCCCAAAAACACAATGTGGACACACCACATTTTCCCAAAGAAAACTGACCTGTTTTTTGCAAAAGTGCCTAGCTGTGGATTTTGGCCTCTAGCTCATCAGGCACATAGGAAAACCTAGCAAGCCTGGACATTTCTGAAAAACTAGACACCTAGGGGAACCCAGGATGGGGTGACTTGTGGGGCTCTACGCAGGTTCTGTTACCCAGAATCCTAAGCAAACCTCAAAATTGGTCAAAACAAACACTTTTTCTTCACATTTCGGTGCTACAAAGTTCTGGAATCTGAGGGGAGCCACAAACTTCCTTCTACCCAGCCTTCCCTCAGGTCTCCCGATAAAAATGGTACCTCACTTGTGTGGGTAGGCCTAGTGCCTGCGACAGGAAATATCCCAAAACATTACATGGACACATCAAAACAAGCAAAGTTGGAGGTTTGCAGGGCATTGTGGATAAGAAAATGGTGCGGGTGCATGTGAAGCACACCACCCTGGACTCACCCAGATGTTTAGTTTTCAGATGTGTCTAGGTCTCATGGATTTTTCTACATGGCAGCGTGCCAAAGTCCAAAAAGTGCACCCTCACCATTCCAAGTGGGATGATTTTGAGAGTTAGAGAAGCTCTCATGGCCCAAATGTAAAACCAAAACACAAAATAATCTCATGTCCTCTTGCTTGCCTTTGGGATAAGATCTTTCAGTGTGCGTGGGGAGAGCTGAAAGACTGTTACCCCCTTCAGTTGGGGTGAGGGCATAACCATGTCCATACTGGTTGGTAGCCACCACCCCACTATTTTGTTTTATTCCATGGCATCTAGTAGGCTTTCTGCCCTCACCCCCCAGGGAGTGGATCAGGGGTAATTGCCCCATCTGCCCACCGGTGGGCAGAACAACTTTGTCCGCATTTATTGGGGATGGGGGTGGGGGTATGGCAATATCCCCACCCTCTTTTTTTAAAACAAATCTTCCCTGGTGTCTGGTGTGCTTTCTGGCCCCCTGGGGGGCAGATGAGCCTTACAAAAATAGGCCGACCTGCCCCCAAGGGGGGCAGAAATGGCCTAAAGTAAATTTGCCCTCTAGGGGAGAGACCCTTGCCTAAGGGGTCACTCTCCTTGCATGAAATTGGCGTAAACAAATCCCTGGTGTCTAGTGGCTTCTGCCCCCCCCGAGGGCAGATGGGCCTAATTAATGTAGGCTGATCTGCCCCTATGGGGGGCAGAAACGGCCTAATAAAAAAAATTCCCCCTGGGGAGCGACTCTTGTCTAAGGGGTCGCTCCCCTTATCATATTAAAAAAAAATAATCCCCGGTGTCCAGTGGCTTCTGCCCCGATCGGCCTAATTAATATAGGCTGATCTACACCCAGGGGGGCCAGAAAAGGCCTAATTAAAAAATTGCCCCCTGGGGAGCGACCCTTGCTAGCGCTCCCCCCATGGGCCTGGTACAGGGCGTAATGGTTACGTCCTGGGCACCCATAGATTCTGATGACCAATCATCCACCCTCATAATATCCTCCAAACTAGAACCCAAAGCAAAGGCTTTTGAGGCCATAGAACCCCTAGTAGAATGGGTGACACACTTAAAAACATCAAGTACATGTTTCCTCTAGAAGCCATTGCACCCACCTAGTCAGCGTCGCCACCGAAACAGGTCTAAACAGTTTCTGCAAAGCAATTAACCATTGCCCACCATGATCTTGTCTCAATTCACTAGTACATCCCTCATATTGTTTCAGACAGAGCGCAAACACATATTTTAGTATTATTGGGAAAAGCTTAATAAGACACAGACCTGGAATTGGTTTTAGTATGCCTAAAAATATAAAAGAAACTCCATCAGGAGAAAATACTCTACCTGAAAGATGCAGAGCACAGACATTTGGCACCCCTTCTGGAATATTATACATAACAGTACTGTAAGCTTAGCAAACAACATTTTACAGGATAGGGCAGCAATATCTGGTGAATGTAAAAGGCACTTTACTTGCTGCATAGCAGCAAAGAAAGAGAAACAGAAGATGGTGATTCTGGTACTAAATGGATAGTTGGGCTCTGTTTGGATCATGTGATGATGGACATGGACGGGGTGTTCCTGGGATATGTAGTTTTTAAGTTTGATGTATTTTAATTGGCTGCTATGTTTTTGATGCAGTAAAGATAGAGAGACATAATCGGAGCCTCCAGTCCTGACACAGAATTTTAAAAAACACTATCACCACCCTCCTTCCTCTTGGCTCTCTCCTGTAGCCCTCTTCTATCATCCCTTGAAATATGATCATGAAGCAGAAGGCAAAAGGAGACTTCAGTTACAGGGAGGAGGGATGACCATGAACTATCTCCGCCTCTCAGGCGACTTGTTCAGAAATGATGCCACATAAGGACAGGGTCTCTTTTTACTAGAATGGAAAGGTTGCCAAATGTCTCAAAGCCTTACTGGAATAATTAGAAAGTTGTCTATGCTACCCATCAGAGACAAGATGAATCGGTTCATAATAAATCATTCTGTGGATGTTGTGAAATCCAAAGGGTATGTGCAATGACTGAGAGATCATCTGTTGCCATCTGAGGATAAACATTATGGCTAATTAAATAATAGGACTTGCAGTATGTAAGGAGAACTACTGGAAGACTGAGGCCCACGGCCTTAATGTGCGGTGGTAGGTTTGGGGGACAGTAATCTGCGAGATCTTTTGAGCAGTCACATTGGAAATGAAGCTGTTGGAATGATTAAAAGCATTTTCGACCAAAATAGTAAACAAAGCTTTCCCTCTCCTTCACAATCATACGTTTCTTCTGTTCCCTCTCCTTAGCGAGGATGGATTTCCTCTCATATTCTGAGAACATGTGGCCATGCCAAATAATTTCTTCCATTTTACTGATTTGTGTAATTAAACGATTGTTCGAATTGTGTGCAAGAATGTTTATTAACCTGCTTGCTATTAGCACTCTATTCAGCTATTCAGCTATTTCTCCAGTGTATTCTCTATCAATTTTGCATCTGCCATCTGCCTTACTTTACATTGCTTTTATTTTTCACTTTTCTGTTTGTAACAGGCGTTACTTTTCTAAGGGAATAAAGCTAATTTAAATCTTCTAGTTTTCTCCCCAGTAGACTGGTTTGACTATGATGATTAAACGTAGTGTTAGCATGTTTCTATGCGCACCTACATCTGAAGGTAGGGCCGAACTGAAGCACATGAATTCAAAGCTTTCTGCCTAAGATTATCCAGTTATCATCCAGTGGGAATGACAGAATTAGATCCAAGATCTTTTTGGTTCAAAGTTTGTCAACCTAATAATATCACATCTTTTTCCTTTACGATTGCCATTTTGTTCCATGTAGTCAAGACACCGAGACCCTGCTTTACAAACACATCAATTTGTGCTTAGCAAATGCAAATTAAAAAATGCAACTTCAAAATTGGTATGTTTATACTGACCAGGGTATTGAAAAATGCCCCCGCCATGCACAGTTTTTTCAGTAAAAATTCTACTGCAAATATTACATTGATATTATTAATGATGCTATCAAAGATGCCATGAGTGCTGTAATTTGTGGGATGAGGGAGTGAGGTACCTTAGGGCAAGAGTTATTAGTTATTTGAGATAACCATAAATATAACAGGTGAATTTCCTTTGTTTTGTACGTTTAAAATGTGAGCCTAACTATAATATCCCTGTAACCTTTGGTTTTTTAAGAGTATATCTATGTTTTTTTTTTTTAATTCTTTTTCCTAACTATAATATCCTTGTAACCTCTGTTTTTTTCAGCGAATTTCTAGGGTGTTTTTTTTACATAAAGTACTTTTCATTAATATACTTTAATCCAATGCTGACACACATGGCCTTTGACTGTGCGTGACAGCGGTTGGCTGCAGGGCCTGGCCTGTAGCCAGGCCCTGTGGCCAAACCCCTATAACCACCCAACCTTGCGCAGTGCACATTCTTCGTCCACGCGTGGTGGAGTTCGCCGCAGGGCCTGGAGACCCCAGGGCCTGGCCTTCTACATTTTTTTATTTTGGGGGGAGGGGGCCAACGCAGCCCCCCTCAACTGGCCAATTTCAGCCCCGGGGACCCCATAGCCCAGGGTCCGGCATTAATAAAAAAAAAATCTGGAGAGGGCCGATCTTGGCCCCAGGCACCCCATTCCCCATGGCCTGACCTAAATATTTCATTTTTGGGGGGGTTAGGGGTGGCCACGCAGCCCTCATCTCCAGGCTGATCTTGGCCAAGGGGACCTCCCCAAGGCAAACAGTCACCACAGTTGGAGACTGTCGGGGGCCTAAAGGCGGGAGCCAGCATTTCTGTCACAGACAGGGATCTGCTAAACATGCAGCTCCCTGTCTGTGAGAGCTATTGTTTCCTCTGTTTCCCTGTCTGCATCTCTGCAGAAACAGAGGGAACCTCTGCTTCCAGCAAGTGACAGCTCTCACTTGCTGGAACCGGAGAGCAAACAGCTATTTCCAGGGTTAGGGCACCCTAGGACACAGCAAGAGCCAGCCATGGGGGGTGGCAGTCCCCATAGCCATCGTTAGTACCTCGGGAGGGGGGCCGCGTGGCCCGCCTCCAGCTGACACAACCCTGGTGAGGTGGTGGTCCCCAGAGCCGGTGGTCCGAAGCTGACCCCCTATCTTATTTCAATTTAGCCCAGGAGCTGTGGGGGGGCAGGCGCCTTACCCTGCATTTCATTTCAAATTCTGCCCTGGGGAGGTTGCGGTCCCCAGGTCTGAGGGGGGAGGGTGCTAATTGTGCCCCAGGGAGGTGGCGGTCCCCAGGGTTGCGGGGGGCATTGGCACTTTATTACAAATAGTGCCCAGAGGAAATGGCAGTCCCCGGGGCTGCTCAGGCAGACCACCCCACATTTCATTTCAGATTCTGCCCCAGGGAGGTGGCGGTCCCTGGGGCAGCAGGGTGCTGTGCCCCCCACACCTCCCCCAGCATTTCATTACAAATTCTGCCCCAGGGAGGTGGCAGTCCCAGGGACTGGGGAGCGGCCAGATGCCTCCCCCCCACCCCCCACACATTTCATTTCAAATTCTGCCTGGGGAGGTGGTGACTCCTGGAGCTGTAGCGAGGCCGCCCAGGCATCTGCATTTCATTACAAATTCGGCCCCGGGGAGGTGGCAGTCCCAGGGACTGCGGGGGGGCTGGGCGGCCCTCTGCCATTTCATTAGACATTAGCCCTGGGTGGTGGTGACTGCTGGGGCTGCAGGTAGGCCAGGCAAAATGTCAGTGCCTCTGGGACCTGGTGTACCGAGGAGCTTCATTTACACAAGCACTCATTTTTAAAACAGTTTTCAGCAGATCCACCGCATCCCCCACCAATTTTTTTTTCAAAATGCTTTTTTGCTCTGGGGGCGTCCCTCTGGGACACTAGCACCAGAGCTAACAGGTCAGGCAGTCCCTAGCCTGGCCCCTTTTCTCTTTTTTAATCTTTTCTCTGGGACTCAGCTGAAGCGGAGTCCCAACGTGGCTGCCAACAATTCCTTGTTGAAGTGTTGGCAGCCAATTAGATCTCAGCACAAGATCAGGAGGGTTTGTGGAGCCTTTGGGTCTCTATATATACAAATATGTTTTTTCTTTAATTTCTCAAAAAACTACTGAACGGATTTACACCAAATACAAAAAGAGCACTTTTCTGGACTAAGAGCTACCTTTCTGCCTAATTTCCTGTTCAAAATCCCTATGGAAAAATGCATAGGGAAAAAGCATTTTGGGTCCCCCCTTTCTTTCGGCCCGTGCTTGACGGAGCACCCTGAAAATTTCCAGACAGATGCTGAAGTGAGCGTTGTATTTTTTGGGGGAAATTTCTTGAAGACTCATCAAACCGTGCTTAAACCCTAAACACCCTAAACACCCATACCACCCAAATACCTTACCCACTCCTAAACCCTACAAACATGCATACCTCCCAAAGGTCTTTACCCACCCTAAACCCTAAAACTACCCTTACCGCCCAAATGACCTTACCCACCCTAAACCCTAAAAATTCCCCTACTGCCAAAATGCACTTACCTGAGTATGATGAACATCATGCCTGGGATGGGGACCACCATAGCATGGATGCATGCAATATGCCAACAATTATCACTCTCATGCAATGACCAGCATTCTTCCACGAGTGAACACGTTCATGATGTGGTTCCTTCAATATGCTAAGTAATACTACCAAGTGTGAAGGATAGCATTCTTCCAGGGATGTTTACCAATGTGGCACATGCCAGGGATGTCAATAGTGTGCCACATGCTCAAGGTGGACATAATTGTGCCACAAATACCACAATAGGCTAATTCATAACTATTCTACCAGAGGTGCACCACATGAACCAGAAAATGGCCCAAGTATGATGACACCTGGTTCGAGATCAACACTGCAAGGGGGTGCCAGAGCTTAGGATGTTTTTAATGAAGTTTTGATGGTCTGGTGGAAAAGGTGACACTGAATCCACAGTCCTTCCAGTTGGCAATAAAATAAGAAATATATGGGACAGCAAGAAGACTAAGCCATAAAATGAAGATGCATTTCAAAAGTAGCATGTGATATCATGTGAAGTAGTTTGACAGCTCCTCAGTGACCAACCTTATGAATTTCCTGCACACGTCCTATTCTAACAATATACAAACAAATGTCGAGCCGAAATAGGCTGGAGGATGCACAATAAATAAAAAAATGCAGTGCTAAATTAACTGGACACATATCCTGGGAAGGAAACTACTTGTTAGCACAATGTATGTGGTTTACTTGGTTTTTAACATGTTTTCCCTATCTAGTCTGAAATTTAAGACAGACACATACACTCTTCTCTTCACTGAGAGATGCAGACCCAGGTTTAGTTACCTGAGTTGCCACTGCATTGCCCTATAGTACTTCAAGGCCTGGTCAGGACTAGTAAGTGCTTTAAAAATGCAATTATAATACAATACAATAGGTAACAACTTATCTCGACATACGATCTATGTAAACATCTGATGCCTTTGATCTGATGCAGAATCTTGTTAGTATATACAATGCTTCTGGGAGAATTGGTTTGTTTACAAATAAATGTGTTGTAGACTGTGCGGTGCTAGAGTGTGAGGGAGCAATATGTATCGTACTAGTTGAGGATAAAGAAGATGGGGGCAGGTGGCGGCAGCAACAGAAACTGTACCTCAATCACAGCCTGATAAGCGGACAGACACTAATTAAGTTGAATCAATATGTGCTTGGTCCTTGCTCCATATAAGGAACAGGAGATGACTCCTGGCATGCGCTTGCCAATTAGGATGTAGCATTTAAGAGTGACAATTAAGACAGTGAATGGGGAGCAATGGGCAGGCTTCAAGCCCTTTATTGTAAACAATACCGTTTGGAAGCAGATGCACTGCGCAAGTGAAATCTAAAAATGAGCGTCTCTGACAAGTGATGCTTTACATTGTGTTGATACTGCTGAAACGAGAAAAAACAGGTTTTGGTTAGTGTTCTTCCTTTTTTCCTGAGGAGTGGTGGGGTAAGAAACATTTGCAAAGTATCCACACTCCATAACTTGCAGAAGCACCATTACTACCAATGCAGAGAATAGGCTGTTTCACCAAGGATGCAGCTCCACTGCTCCCTTAACACACCTTAAGTACTCAAACGTCCCAGGCCTATGGGGTGATTGGATGAACAGAATTGTAGGCATCAGGGTGTTGGAGGCAGCATGTTCTAGTTGGCTGAGGCAAGTTCCCTAGCCAGACAGAACCTACCATTCCCATCAAGTGCAGGTGATTACAATTGCTGTATATTGTGTGCTCAGCCTTGTGTAGCTTGGCACCGAGCAGTAAGGCTTATCACAGGAGCAAAGTGTAAAGCATTGGCACAGCACTCTTACACAATAAATACACTGAGCATCACAAAGCGCAAAGGCTCGAGTCACACCAGACAATTCCGGTCGCACACAGAGACACAAGTTTAGCAGTGTCACACAAGGAAGAATGCTAAATTGCTACTTCCGAGGGGCACAACCTGTATATCGGACACCACACGCAGTGAGCATGCAGTCAAAGTGTTCCACATTAGAAATGTGGCACGATTGATGAACCGGGCGACACAAGGTCCCACAACCGTTGAATCCACTCACCAACAAGATGCTTAGGTATGTCAAGGCCCCATGATGAAGGGCTACATTCCTTGAATGCGGGCAGTACTTTGAGGGCTTCGCACCAGGCAATTAAGTCTCCAGGCACAAGACTCGGAGCCACATGTACAAATATTTGGGATTGCGCTTACCTAAATGCAATTCCATGCAATTCCAAATGTAAGAAACTCCACTGAGTTTCTTTTGCAATTCCCAGTGGGTCGCAAATAGACCTGCCTCATTAATAATAATAAGGTAGGTCACAACTTGCGACCCACCAGGAATCGTAAAAATCACAGGGATGGTGGCCTGCTCGTGTCTGCAGACCATCATGTCTGTGATTGCTTTTAAATAAAGCAATGTTTTTTTTTTTTTAAACACAGTCCATTTTCCCTAAAGGACAATGAGCTGTGTTTAAAAAGAAAGAAAATAAAATGTTTCAGTTTCATTTTTGAAGAGTAGGCAGTGGTTCGTGGGACCACTACCTGCCCTTAAAAAATGTTTTCGCCTGGATTCTTTGTGAATGGGTTAGCACCAATTTGAAATTGGTGCTAATTGTGATTGTTTTGCGACCGCATTCGCGGTCACAAAACAATCATAAATACCATTTAGATTCGGTATTAGGAAGGGGCGCCCTGACCACTCCCCTCCTAAGACCAAATCGCAAAACCCAAATTGCGATTCAGTAAACAAGTTCCCGAATCGCAGTTTGGGCCTTGTACATACCAAAAAGCATTTTTCTAGTCACAAAGGGGCCGATTCTGCGAATCGGCCAGTTTGCAACTATAAAAATGCTTTGTAAATGTGGCCCTTAGTATCACGCTCACATCCCTGCTACAAGGTGGAATCAAGCACACGATGTGGGCACTCAGGAAGGCACCACTCTCCAGATGTCATAGGTAAAAGGTGTGGGTCCCTTGCGGGAGGTATTTAATGTCCCTAAGACCTCCACCAGAGAACAGGGGGCAAGCTAACAAGCCTTGGAGAGCACAATTTGGTGTGCCACACAGCAGCAGGCAATCTGCCCAGGCCGTCTACAATTCAGGAAGGGTGCTCGGTCACTTCCAAGGGCAGTAAATATTCCTTGGCACAACAGATTCCTCTGGCAGTGTGTATCACGAAGTCCAGTATCTCCGGTACTGCATCCCTACAAGGATATCTCTAGTTTGCTGCAGTGTGCACCAGTAGATATACTGTAGTGTGCCTTTGAAGTGGGGGAGGTTCAGAGGGTTCCCCTTTGAACCACAGATGTTTCCCCTAAATTTCAGTCCTGTCTGCCATTGGCCCGTGGAATGCAGATATTAATCTTTAGTGGGGCCATGATCTGGCCCCTAGAGGCCACGTGTCAAAACTTCTCCCTTCAATCTATCCAGCCAGGTCCTCAAATGGCAGAGGTCTGTCATTCCATTTGTGTGCCCACAGTTTATAGCTGTCACTGGGGAATGCACAGATGTGCTCCCCAGCCTCCAGTGTGGATTAGAATTGAATTTAAAAGGCAGACAAAGGTGTTTTAGAGCACAGAAATGCAGACTTTCTAGAAATGGCATTTTAAAGTTATTTTTGACAAAACCACCTTTACCCTAGCAAGGGGTTTGTCAGGAAGAATCCAATGATAGATAACATTACAAGGCTGCTCCATTGCAATCCACTATTGCAGCAAGGAGTAATTGTAAACTTCCCCCATGTCAACCTATGGGCAGAGCAGCTCTCACTGGGAGTGAAAACACACATGGGTAATCTCCACTTCCTGTGCATATATGCCCTTGCGCACACACAAACCTGGAATGGCACATTGGACACATGTATAAAAACGCCAGAGGTGCAAGTGTGCACACACAGGCCTGCTATGAATGGCCGGACTTGTTTTTAAGAACACCACAGGTGCAAGTGTGCCCACACATGCCTGCTATGTCAGGCTGGACACATGGTAAAGAACACTATAAGTGGCAGTGCACATACATAGGCCTGCTATGACAGGCTCAACACATATCTGGAACACCAGTGAGCATGCGTGAACACACTGGTCAGCGCCACTTCCTAGCATATGTAGGAAGGCGCACGCACTTTCATACTGTTCTTACAGTGGCAAAGTGCCCAGGGCCCTAACGCCACTGGATAGAGAATCAGCAAAAACCCTATGGGAAGAGACAATCCCCTAGGTAGGGAAAACCCATGTGGGGGTTCTTCACTACTGGGGCATGGGACACCCACGTGTACCTGCTCAGTCTTCTGTCTACCACCTGCCCCGCCCTTCAGCAAGTGCTCTAGGGGCAGCAGAGGGCCCACTCAGGATTGGCTACATAGTTAGAAGCACCAACCTGAGCACCGGTGCAACTGTGCCTCCAGCGGCCTGCATTGTCAGGCCAGATACATGCTTCACAGACTATCCTGGTAAGTGGCACACTCAGTGCAACGTCCCATTAGTAGCCGGGGTATGTGGTATACCTTTTTACAGGGAACCTCTGTGTACAGCCCCTGAACCAATCACGTAAGTGCCTCCTCCTACGATGTGTAGGAAGGGTGCGTGCTCTTTTTCACTGTATAACAGTGGGAAAGTGCCCAGAGTCCTAAGGCCATGCAAAGAGAGTCAGCAAAAACCATGGAGGAAAAAGCTGCATATTTCAGGGATATCCCCTAAGAAGGGCCATGTCCAACATAGGGGTTATATCATGAAGATCAGTGAAGGCTCATTATAAAGCAGAGTGCCTGTTTCTTGCATGTGAGGTGTCCTAAATTCTTATATATACCTCAAAATTCCACAAGGTTAATGCATGAAATGCAGAGCACAAGTCGGAATCAGTGAGCAGAGATTGTCCTCTGTTTATGACTTCTTCTGTCTAAAGTTCAGGCAGTAACTGAGAGAAATTCTAAGCTAACTATATGAATGTTAGACATCTTAAATGCAAGAAAACAGGCACTCAGCTCTGCGCTGAGCCAGTTCACCTGTTCATGATATGGCCCTTGAAGGCAAAGAAATTTTTTGTCTGGAAACAATGCACATCATGCTTCTTCTGTGGTCCTCTACCCCATTATCTTCTCCCCAAGTTTCCAATCAAGGCCCTCTATTGTTCATCTGCTCCTCTAAGCTTCAATGATCCTTCAAGCTCCTGCAGTCTTTGTTACGTTCATCAGGGGGATTCCTGGCACTCTGTAGCAGATTTTTGCTGCATTTTTCAGTCGTACTCAGTTTATCGACCTAAAGAGAATAAAAGACTGAAAGAAGCCACTAGGATTGCATCTTGTTGTAAGGGGTCAAACACTGATCCCTGCAGTTGATGCATTAGACGACTGAACCATCAGACATGGCTCTAGTGCTGTGGCATCACCGGAAGTACCAGAGCACATCTGAAGCTCTGGTAGTCTCCATACACCTGAGCAAGCTGAATCCTTATTACTTCTCTACCCCCTAGAGCGTCAGTGCCCTTCTGTACCCCAAAGCACCTCAGCCCTCATGGAAATTCAGTGCCTGTCAAAACCGCTTTAAACCTTAGTAGTATATTGCTTCTTATAGAATCAGTGCCCCTGTGAGTCCCTGCATCCTCCATGCACCTTTGCCCTTGAACACCCTGAAACCAAAGTACTACAGAGCTACTTACAGATGCATCACCTCTAAGCCCCTGCAGCCTCAGTAGCCCCTGCAGCCTCAGTACTCCTCTGAGGCCCCTGCAGCCTCTGCAGCCCTCTAAACCCCCTGTAGCCTCCGTGACCATTACAGTATCAGCACCCCTTAAACTCTCAGTTTCCTTTGCACCCCTTACTTGCTCAATGCCCTCTGCAGCCTCAGTGTCCCTCTGGCCTTCCTGCAGTTTCAGCACCCCTCTGAACTCTTTCCAACCCCAACACCCCTTCCACTCTCCTGCAACCTCAGTGCCCAGTGAAGCCTCTGAATTCTCAGTGCCCTTCTACAGCCTCAATATTTTTTAGGCCTCCTGCAGCTTCATTGCTGCCTGCAACCTCTGCTACTTTTCCAAGCCTCTCTGCAGCTTAGGACTGAGATGCAGGCTTGCAATTAGAGGGGAGGTGTTGAGTATCATGCAAGGAGCAACTCAAGGATTGAGGTCAGAATCAGACCAGGAGAAAAGCGACTTGAGAGCCCTGAAGATGCCTCCTTAGATTGAACCCCTCTGGAAAGTTTACTTTTATTTCCAGCAACAGTGACTGTAGGAAGTTCAAGTAAATATCCTGAAGAACCTTTTGTTGGTCTCTCTGGTTTCACAGGTCCAGGTGTGAATATCTCATCGAGTCCAGTTTTTTTCATTCTGGGGCTTGTAGTCTTGATTTAACAAAGGATTAAAAAGGACTACACATCCTACAAGACAAATGAAAACACTGAAGTGAACGAGCTTCTCACAGCACAGGTCTTGGGGATGTATGTATGTTTGTAGATCTTTGGTATTTCTACAATGGGAAACTAGCTGCCTATCTACAGAGCACTGCAAAGGGGGCAAGCCAAATGGAGGTGCATGTGGGGAAACAGATAGAGGGAGAAGGAAGACCTAGTGCAAGGGTCGAGAAGTCAACTTATCTGAAGTAGTCTTCCATGAAGAGGTGGATTTTCAGTTTTTTTCTTGAATTGTATGAGGGTGGGTGCTGTTCTTATGTCAGAGGCAATGTTGTACCAGATCCGGGGGCAAAGGTTGAGAAGGCTTGATTACATGTTTTCTCCTTCCCGCAGAGTTTAGCAGTGGTGGTTTCTCGTCGAGGGTGTTGGGGCTCCGCCCCCTTTACTTTCACCCCCGTCACCAACATAAAAGCAAAGTAAATTGTTAAATTTCTAAAAATTCAACACTGCACTCGCATACAAGCATCATTATGTTTTCTTGCTTGGGCTAGGACTGCTGTACACTGCCAGTCTTCCAGTCACCGTGAGTCAATTATGCTGAGTGACGCTTCTCGTCTGGGCACACTTAAAGTCTCCAGTATTTGCCAGGATGACGATCTCACAGCCCTGAGGTCTGTGAGGTCATCAGCTCGGCAAACACATAGCCTTTAGGACCAGTCTCCACCCCCTGATGACGTGGGGGTGAAGTTAGCCCCGGGCACTTCAGGCTGAAGCCCTGCAGCGCCAAGGGCTTCACGTCAGTCAGAGAGTGGGGAGGAAACCACCCCACCCTTTCCCAACTTGTCATAGGGGAGTGGTCCCACTCTGTGACAAGTTGGCAAAGGGTGGGGTAGAAACAGGTGGAAAGCAGAGAATTTGAGTCTGCGCAGTTTGTCAACACGACTTTCAAAGACATACTGCACAGACTTGAGATTTCTTAGCTGCGGTGCTTCACAGCAACTGCCTGGCAGCCAGGAGCAACCTTTTGGTGTTGATGGCATGGAGAGATGGTGGTGCTGATTTGTACTGCAGTTGTGTGTGACTCGGGCCGGCCAGGCTCACTAACTTGGAGACTCCAGACAGTGCTGTGCAACCCCCAATCCTGTGGACCACGAGGTTAGATACTTATACTTTAAATCTGCGTCTGTTCCTGAAAAACTTTCGATCAATAATTGTGTGTGTGCTGTGGTTTTGTGCATTTCTCTGCAATTTTTGTATAGCAACTGCGAGACCTTGACCTGAAGGCAGCGCTAATGTATTTTGTACAACTGAAATTCATGTACACTTTTGGTAGTGCTTTCATAAGCAATAATTATTTTTTCACAACTGGCATCTTGAACGCACATATTTGAAAGTGTTTTCATATGCATATGATAATCGTTTTTGTATTCTGAAGAGTTTTGGTGAGATTAAATGTTTGCCTAAGATCACACAATTTAAGTTAGGAAGCCCTGTTTTATCCATGTTCTCTGGTTTTATTTTACAAAGCAGCCAGTAATTGAGTATCTATTTGACTTTCCTTATGTTAAGGCTTTGATATTTACCTCTGGATTTCTCTGCAGTTTTTATATAGCAACTGCAAGAACTCGACCTGAAGGCAGCGCTAATGGTTTTTGTACAATTGGCAGTCTAAATGCACATATTTGATTGAAAGTACTTCCATACGCAAAAATGAAGAAAAAGAGATTTGTTGAGATAAAATACTTGCCTAAAATCAAACATTTGAGTGGGGAAGCCCTGATTTATCCATGTTGTCTAGTTTCACTTTGTACAAATCAGCCAGTAATTACAGTTTTTATAGAGCAATTGCGAGGAATCGACCTGAAGGTATTCCTAATGTTGCTCAGACCATGCTCTATAATATCTGGGCCACTTTCAGGGTTTACATGTCAACTGTCTTACTTCTTAGTTAGTGCACTAATAGTTAATGTTTAAAAATGATCACTTCAATAACTACTTCTCTGTGCAGTGTTATAAAGCCAAGGTAACATCAGGGAAATTCCACAGCGTTATAACACATAGGGAAATGAACAGACTCCCCCTTGTGTATGGTGAGTACATTTTCAGCTATGAATGTAATGGACCCTAGTACCACCAAGAAATATCGCACCCTGCTATTCTATGGGCACTAGAAGACTGCCCTAACTGGAAGAGTGGAAAATGCATAGTGTTATCCTATTTGTAATAAGATTTGCAAAGAAAATGGTGACTGGCCTTCCCAGAAATGCTGTGTTGTGTCCCTCCAATGTGCCCTCCACCTGCCCCCCCTTTCAAAGATGAAGCCCAGCCCCGCCAGTCTCACACTTCACCAGCCGCCGCTGGAGTTTAGTCTCTAATCTGTCAATGTTAGAGACCCTTTTTTGTTGTTAACCTCCAGATATTATCAGTTTGTCAGCCAGGCTGCTTGGTTTAGAGGGTCTTGTAAAAGGTGCTGCTGATCTGGAAGATGAACTGGTCTTGCAAGGGGAGCGAATGTAAATCTTCTAGCATGAGGGTGATGTATGATTTCTTCAGCCCCACGATGAACTGTGCTGCTTTGTGAAGGATGCCTTTCAGGGGAGTGTGGGTGGTCTCTGTGAGGCTGTTGAGCAAATGCCTTCATCTAGGTGTGAGAGAACTAGGGATTGAACTGTCACTCGGAAGTTTTATGCTAGGAGAAAATGTTTCACTTTTTTCAGGAGAGAGTTGGAACAAGACTGTTTAGTCATCTTGGCAATGTGTTCTTCGAGTGAGAGGTCGAGGGTGAATCCAAGAGATTTAGGCCCTCATTCCGACCCTGGCGGTTTCAAACCGCCAGGGTGGAGGGCAGAGGAAGCACCGCCAACAGGCTGGCGGTGCTTCCCGGGCCATTCTGACCGCAGCAGTAAAGCCGCGGTCAGAAAAGGGGAACCGGCGGTTTCCCGCCGGTTTTCCCCTGGCCCAGGGAATCCTCCATGGCGGCGCTCCTTGCAGCGCCGCCATGGGGATTCCGACCCCCTTCCCGCCAGCCTGTTCCTGGTGGTTTACACCACCAGGAAGAGGCTGGCGGGAACGGGTGTCGGGGGGCCCCTGGGGGCCCCTGCACTGCCCATGCCACTGGCTTAGCAGACAGTGAAAATCGCGACGGGTGCCACTGCACCCGTCGCACCCCTGCAAATCCGCCGGCTCCATTCGGAGCCGGCTTCCTCTTTGCAGGGGCTTTCCCGCTGGGCCGGCGGGCGATCTTTTGGAGATCGCCCGCCGGCCCAGCGGGAAAGTTGAAATGACCCCCGCGGTCATTTGACCGCGGTGCGGTCTTTGGGCGGTTTCCGCCCGGCGGGCCGCGCCAGCTGGGGTCAGAATGACCCCCTTAGCCTGTTCTGTGAGTTGGGGTGTGAAGCCCGTTATGTGTGTTTTCGAAAGCCATGACTAAATCAGAGAGTGTTTGGCATTTCTGGCAAACAGGAAGAATTTGGTCTCTGTGTGGTTTAGCATCAGGTAGTGTGTTGACATCGAGGTTTAGAAGCATTCCAATCGGGCTATGAGTCTTTGTATGTCGTTAGTTCAGGAGAGTTTGAGGTAAAGTTTGGTGTTGTTAGGGTTCTGCCTGCTGAATATTGATTTTGCTGTCTTCAAATATGTCTTCCAAGGGCTCCATAGAAAGCTTGAAAATGATGAGTAACCGGATGGCAGCTCCTGGCTGAATGAATTGCTGCCCATTGATAGGTAGGATGTGAACTGCTATAGATTGTGTCAGTGAAGCTCTCAGACTCACAGTGATTCTGAAACCTGTCATTTATTTCCTTCATGCTCAGCCACAAATGTTTTATATTCTGCATACTACCAGCACATGGCTGGTGTGCTCCAACACACCTGGGAAGAAATTAAAGCCACTGTATCCTAGCCCCCCTGCTAGCTCTGTCTGGAAAGGCAGGGTGTTCATCGGCGTGTTTAGACTAACATGGCAGGCTCTTCCACCTGGTAACTATGTGACACATTGCACAAGTTGTTATCCTTTTACCATCCGTATTAGGTTTCTAGTCCAGTTGCCCTTCACTTTTGTGAAGAGAGTGAACTCTGCCCTTCAGTGTGCCGAAGATCCATTGCATGACAGGTCTGGTGTGTTCGTGTGCACTGTGTATCTGCATCTCCTCGAGGTCCATTTTATTGAGGTGTGGTAACATAATCCACAGATGTAACACTTATGTACTGCCACCTGCAATACAGACAAGATGTGGCTCTTGTGTTCCTGACAATGCTGGTGAGCACCTAACTATTATCAGGGCCTCTCCTTGCGAGCTGGTTATAGTGAGCAGAATCTCGAAACAAGAGGTCATGTGTACACCCAGTATACCTAGCCACTAGGTAGGTGATAATTCATGTAGCATTAGTTACCTCTGTGTATTTAATGAAAGTTCGCACTTTTGATTTCTGTACAAGTACTCAGTCCCTGAAGGGGGGCGTATATATGTAGGTATCACCCAGAAACCATATCACATGCGATAATTGAGCCATGGCATAAAAATCCATATTAACTGCATTAATCTCTAAAGGGGTGCTAGGGAATGCAATGTGCCTGGCATCCACAAAATCCCTAAACATCTTTAAATGGGGACGTTGAGAAATCAATCCCACCTGCTATAGTTACTATGGCTTGGCAGCTACTTGAGGCAAGCAGGTGCAGGAAGCAGAGCGCCTGGAAGTGTGCTGGCAGGGACTGGCTGCGTTGCGTTCGCCTTCCTAGTATGGAATGCAGGTCATCAATCAACTCTAATAACACAGTCTGTCTGTAATTTGCATAAAACTCCTGCTCTGTGTGACCAGACATTGTCGATCTCCTGGAAATCGTTTCCATTCTCCTCATCTGTTACGTTTTTAGAATCTGCACCCACCTCATCACAAGCACTGTAGACATTTGTATTGCATTTTGAGTCCCCTATTGTACTTTGCACTAGGTTACGACCTGCTCCCACTTGGTGATACTTTTCACATGCAATTCGCTGATTTTGCAAATATTCACTATTCGTGATTGATTCCTACATAGAGTTTGTGGTTTGAGATCCAGAAATCACATTTTGAAAATCAGAATCGAGTCACAGTTTGAGAAATGGCTCTGTTGTCATATTACTATTCTATTTTAAGAAATCCTTTTTTTGTAGGCTTTGGTCCATAGCAAATGCGCCTTTTTGCAGTGGAAAACCAGTTTGCAATAGATTTGTAAATCACCTGCCCTTCTTAGTAGGGCCCGTGTTTCACTTCTGTTGGAAATCATTGTTTCAGACTTTCTCAATGGTTGGCGATGCCCCAGTTGCATAATTGAAACTTGTAACTTGCAATGACCAGGGGTAAGCAAGCCCCTTTCATGCCACCACCACGTTGAGATTCAGAAAAGGTCTCAGTTGAAAATCGGATAGCCTTTCTGGCTCACAAAGTATTTTTAAACAGTATGGCTTTAAGAGGTTGCAAAGTCTGTGCCTTTGCAAATCACAGGCTTTATAACTGCAAAAACACTTCTGACGTTATGCCACAGAGCTTTCACAATTTTCCACATCCATAATCCATTAATATTCTTATGTTTATGCACAGTTCGCTTTTCAGTAGTACTTAATATCGGCATGTTGCTGAGGTGTCTCATTTGTCCTCAGATGAGAAGCTGAAGCATCTAGGGTCTATGTGATTTTCCCAGAATCACCAAGTAACACAACACTTTTGTTAAATTGGAAAGTCTGGTTCATAAGGCATGACTCCTGGTTCCACATTTAGCCACTAAATCATCTTATGCCCTTGAAATACCAGGCAGCTCTATGTAAATTGTCTGTGTAGAACATCATGGGCCATGCCAAGATCCTTGGTCTCCATCTTTGCATTGTTTTAAGGAATCATGCGATTTATAATGTATGCACTAAGTAAGTAACTCAGCGAGTTAGTGCCCACACTATAGCACAATTTATAATGTATGCACTAAGTGCGTAACTCAGTGAGTTAGTGCACAAAATGCTGCTCATGCTGTGCAAAGGAAGATTAAAAACTTCCACCATCATGAATCTGCAGTGTAGGTGGTTTGAAACAAAATATTTGGACTCCTTTGCCCCTATCCTTACCTTAAACTGCATTTGTTGCAATGTGGATTATCAAGGTTCTCTGAATATTTCAGGCCACAAACATTATTATTTCCACACACAAGGTCCATGATTTTGGCAGTGTCAGAAATTGTGTCATTTATTTGGGAAGGTTCAACACCAACATAATAAACACACTGAGCTGAATCCAAAAGACAGTTTTAAAAATAATCTTTTCTTGATCCCTGATAATTATGGCACAATCAGAGTGAAATCTAAAGAGAAGTGTGTTTTAAGTTGAAGAAGTACAAACAATTTTAAATGCAAGAAAACAACAAACTAACATCCCAAACAATTTTAGAAAATTAAAGAAAATAGTAATGATCACAAACATAGCAAAATGATTAAAATTGGATCATAGGAACTGGAAGGTTTCAAGTCACAAAGTGCCTAGAAAAAGTAAAACGCCAAGCAGAAGTAACAGTTTGTGGTTGATCTGAACCGAGGTGCTATTTTAGGCAAACCACAATGGATGGAGGATGAATAAAGAAGACAGATTGCTCCAGTCAAAGTTTTTACCTTCTGACATATTTTTTGGAAGACAAGGACCTCCAGTGGGGCAAGATCCAAAGCTGAAGCCCGTGAGGATTCCTCTAAGTTAGATACGCCATTGGGGAGCTTCCACTGATGCTGCTGACTTTGACCCCCAAAATCTCTGAGCACGACAGAGCTCGATTTCATATTCACAGAGTCAGCTTCATCGCTGGAATAGATTTGCTGCCTCACCTAGGTCCAGGGTCAAATTTTGGTTCTCCAAATACTTCAGCAGAGAAAGGTGAGAAGCTTTCGAAGGCCATAGCTCCATGAAGCTGGTTACATTTTGTGTGAGGTCCAGATGAACCTGTTTTCAATGTGATAAAAGCCCTGAGTAGGACAAATCTGGTGTTCTTGCTCACCTTAAGAGCAACCTCTCTGGGCAAGCCTCAACAACTGGGTGTAGTCCTCCAGGGGTGGAAAAAATGACTAAGTCCCACGTTTGTCAAATTGAAGGAAAATTCCTTTGGATCACTTCTGTAGCCCCAGACGCTCAAGGAAAGTTTCTAGGCACTAGGATTCTCTCTAGCCATGGATACTCCCCTCCCCTGTGGTCAGCTGGGCTCTACTGAAGTCAGTAGTACACCTGCTTTTTGTGTCCCTGGAGCAGGCAAACGGGAGGTCATCCATCTCACCTTTGGAGAGCAGTTCCATTCCATTGGTGCCATTAGGAGTTTTTGAATTGTTTTCCTTCAGCAATGCCTTGTTTAGATGGAATCTTTCCAGGTCCAGGAATGTTCTGAAGAGGAGGTGGTATGGTGCGAGTCTTATCTTATACACTAGATAGTGATTCAAGTTTTCTTTCCTCCCTATTGTATCTAATTCTCACCTTACACCCACCTGCTTTTGCAGCCCCTTTCTGCCACACTGTATTCACTTCATGTTTAGCACGTAAATAATATGTAACATTTGATTAGATGCTAAATTGGACATCAGTGGTTGCTAAGGGCAACACACCTTTCATGTTATTGTGGGTGTAGGCGTACCACAGGGCACATAATTATAGACTACCCACTCGCTTGTGTGACATGTGCACTTGAGCAAAATACTTATGAACACAGATTTTTTGTAGGAGACAGGGGCACCATTATTGTCACATGATGCAGTCACCAAAATTGTAGCAAATGTCTCTCAGCTGGAGGTGCAGAGAGTAGCCATTACATTTTAGTGTTACTACGTTAATAAATAAACTCAGGGTTGCTGGGATTTTGTGACTGCTGTATTTTCTGCACAGTTTTGGATTTGATGCATTTACCACATAATCCGTCATACGCTGTATAATTTGTAGATTTTAACAAGCTCAAACATGACTAAAAATGTTGTGAAAGAGAAGGTCCTTCACAAAGTTTGACTGATCACCTTTTAGTTGCTGTGTTTTGGATATTATTAAACATGTACTAATTAGGCGAAACCTTTGCCAATACAGTGCTAACGTGTGGAAATGACAAAATAATGAAGTAATACTATCACAAAATGTGTCGTATTGCACCGCATAACTAGTTATCTCTGCCGCAAAATGTGGTCCTTCCTTGCTCCGCACCTTTTCATATACTGTAGGAGGGGTCACTTACTCAACAACGGGTGCACGGCTCCCTTGCGTGCACAAACGCAGAATGGAAAGAAGGTACAGCACTGTTTTCAGTGCGCACCGTCAAAGCCGTTCAGGGTGCTGCTAAAAATGCCTGCTCTCTTGAGCAAGGGTTCGCTTTTCAAGTAATCTCTCCAACTGTCTAATAGTAGACGACACGGGACAGGGGAGGAGAGCAGATGTGTGAGGCTGGTGAGTTTTCCCCACACGAACCGTGGTGCGCTGGAGTGACGTCATCACAAATGAAGCTCGAGCGAACCTGTTACAAGACATCGTTCTCTCCAAGTCCCAGCCTTGTCGGACCCCCCACAGCTTCAGCTGTCAGGATGACTAATTAACGTCGGCATGTAACCACTCTGGACGTAATTGATCTCATTTACTAGTCCTGGGTCTCATTTACGTTTAATTTGCATAAAAGCTTGAATGGTTTTCCCCATTAAGACAACGCCAGAATGTGGAGTGGGACATTTTTCCCCAGTCAAAGCATTTTTGGAGCTAAGGCTGAGAGACAGGTCTTACCATGACTGTGAGTAGCTGTACTCTCATGTATTGCACACAGTCGTGGTGAGTGCTGGAACAAGAAAACATTTGCTTCAGGAATCTATAATTCGGGGTCAAGGTGTGGCAGGAAAATGGGATGGCGTCATGGACGGACAATCATGAAACTGAGTGTGACTGTCAACTCAAATTTTTGTATTAAATATGCAGCAAAGAAATTGACAAGAAGGGCAACTGTGACAGTAAATCTGTTCTATCTTACTTAACTGTTCAGGGACTGTATTCAAATTATCTTACACGGTTAGGACTCCAGCTGCTGCAGAAATCTTTGTGTGCCCAGCAATTTTCAGGGGATTATAATAATGGCAAGATAACTCTGATGCTCACTGCAGTTCCATGAGAGTTCTATGTTTTGTCCAGTCACTGTTTGGATTCATAAAGTAGCATATAGGGTTAGAGTAGAGCATTAAAGCACCTGCTGCAAAGCACACCGTGCAACGTGCAGTTTTGTATTATATGTAGATAGGTAAATGGGTTACTGCATTTGACACAGAGATCCTTTTGTTGCCTTCAGTTCGTAAATTGCAATCCTAATATAGCACAGTGAGCTATAAACCAGCATCAAGGAGCTGCTTGCAAACTGCAAGTCATGGGTTTAGATCCTTTTTGTTTTTTTTTCGCAATCTGTTGTTATTCTAAGTTTGCAAAGAAGATTTCCTTTTTGTAATAATAAAGTCTTGCTAGTACAGATACACGTAATCGCTGCATTATGTTATGTTTTAAATACTGACTTTGTGTTCCTCTCCACAATGCAATTAGCATATATTGTGTACAACTGTGACCGATATGTGACTCCTATACCTTATAACCCTCATATTTACAATGCAAACACATCTTTTACATAGGGAGATGAACAAAGTCAAAACCTGCCTCCAAATCCTAGTTTTTCCAACGTACTTGTGAAGAAATAAGCTAGGTTTCTGTTGTTTCCTTTCATTGTTCATTTGTTTGGCTGCAGATAGTTTCAAGTCAGGATAATACTTGAAAAAAAGAAGGGCTGATGGCTGTTAAAATCACACTTTGTCAGTGCTTAATTTGTAAATAAATATGTGCCAATGCCTACAGCCCTCCTCTTAAAAATGCGGCTACTGCAATTAAATGTGTGAACACGGAATACTGAGGACGCGTAATCCTGAAGCCATCTCGGGCCTCTTCAATCCATATAAAGCCACTCCCTGCCCCTTCAGCTCACTCTAGCAGCTTCTACTTAATCCCTTTGTGACACTTTTTCGTTTTACCCTTCCTCCGTCTTTCCCAAATGTGTCTTTTGCTCGCAGCAAATGCTTGAGGCAGAAGAATAAGCCCCGGCTCTCAAAAATGAGTGCCAGTGCTCAGCACCGGAAACAAGAAGCACAAATTAAGCACTGCCCTTTGTGTTTAAGACCCAGCTGCAAGTGAACATAAGAAACACCCCTCTGAACAGAAAGCAGATTATGTGTGGGTGCTTTTGAATAGTGTCTCAGAAAATTACACCAGGGAAAATTCAGTATATTTCACTTGGTCAGCCATATCCTAGACTGGTTCGGAAACAGTTACAGGAACTGGGATCTAGCAAAAACACCCACCCCTTCCCGCCATTTCCTGCACTGCTTGTGATGGCATATTCAAGGAGTTCACCTGAACCCATGAGATACCAGGTAACAGCAAACTGCCACACTCGGGCTGAACTACAACAACTTGAGTGAATCTGATGTGTGCAGGTCTGGAAGCCTCGGTCTATCAAACATGCTTTTTCCTTCCAGGAATCATGTCACTAGAATTCCTCTGGTTACTGGATGCTTGATTTCTGTTCAGAGGGGGCCAGGCCTGGCAGTTCAAGTTTCATTGTTCTTACTAGGGCAGGACCAAAGCCGCTTAACATATGGCTGGTTCCTATCTGAGGTGGGACGGCAAATGATGGATGGCTGCTGAAATCAATTCAAGTTTTCCACCCATCATTTTTTGGTTATGCCTTAGAGTTCCTCTGATGTCGCAGTTCAATAAATATGTCAATCCAGGGTATCTCTAGTAGTTATGCAGCTACATTTTTCCTTGTGAATGCGAAATGTTAGGTGTCTGTGAAAGTACAAAAATATTTGTGTTCAGTGTTATGGATGGGGTTAATATATACAGATCTGTAGTCCTGCTTTTTAAAACAATTTCGTGTGACAACAAAGTATTAGGGAAATAGAGCAAACTGTAATTTAACAGAGAAGGTAGCCGCTGTTACATACAGTGGGAGTTAGGCTTTGTGCAAACATGGAGTATGTTTGCTTTTTATACATTACAATGCCTACTAAAAACAGGCACAACAGAGTATGTTTACTCTGCGGCTGAAAACATGCAGATTTACTTAAGACTGAGCAGTGAAAGCTAAATTGCCCCACAATTTAACTGTATACTTGGCACTTCAGTTATTTTCTAGAAAGTATTGATTTTTTACCATTTATATACCTCATACTGCAAACTGACATGTCTAATAGAGGCTCATTTTGAGGAGGGTACTAACAGGGCATCTATAAGAAATGTGAGGGTGTAGCATCTCTATTTTAGAGTTTGTTGTGGTCTAACTGCTGGGGAATGTAGGAACTCCAATATTTTAAACACCCCAGGTTTTACCTTGGCAATTCAGCTCCACAATTCACCAACCTCTTACCTCAAACTCATCAGATTAGCAATGATAGAGTTCAATTCAACTTAATCATAATTAGTGACTGGGACCACCCAATAATTGAGTTCTAGATCAGAAGGTAAGTTTAAAGTGTTTATTACAGGAAATCGTATAAAGGCTCACAGAAATATAGTAAGAATTTCATGAAGAAACTGGTAGAGAGTGTAAAATCAGAATCAGAATATTAACCTCTCATTAAGCAGTTGAATCTCCAAGTTTAAGTGTCATACTCATAAAGAGTACTGATAGCATTATAAGTAAGTAAAATCTCAATCAATCGGACAGAGTCTCAGGAGGTAAATGAGAAGTTGACCCCGATCCTTCAAAACCAGGAATTTTTATACACATTTTATGCACTAACAATTAGCTAAACTTCAGATTCAGCATGGGACGATCATGGTTAGCTCACTTTGGGCAAATCAGAAGAAAAGAAAGAATGTCACAAAATTATATTTAAATGCTACCCCATTTCTTAAGTGAGGGCTAATCGTTCCTTTGCTCTCTCAGCAATGGTAGTCCAGAGATGTGCAAATACAATGTGAAACATTTCAAGAGAAGCACTCATACAAAATTATGGGCAAAGGAGGGTTAACAAGAGATTAGGAACAGCTTCCATTTTCTAATAAAAATGGTGTCTCACTTGAAAATGTGACATGACTAAATTATCGGAATTATATTTTTGTTGTTTAAAGTGCAATATCACCAGTTCATCAATTACGGCAATACACAACTCAAACGTTAGCGATTCGAGCAGATAATTTGCAATGCAAAATAGCACACCAAAAAAAGCTTTTACAGGAGTAGATGCTGATGCAAATTTTGCATGAGAGGGAGCAAAATTTAACATTTTCACTACGGGCCAGCTCTGTCATCCTAATGATGGCGGGGGATTAAGATCAGTGCTGGAATTGGATTTTTTTTAAAGATTTACTGAAACAGGAGTGGATATCTTATGCTGTACAGTAAATTTGCTCCAAGAGAAGGTTTCTAGCCTGACTTTAGAATCTAAAACATTGGACCATCGAGTTGAAGAGGCTGTGGGAAGAGCAAGGAAAAGCAACTTCCACTTCCTAGGATTCCCCGAATCCATTGACATGGCTGGCCTTGCTCATTTTCTGAAGAATTGGTTATAGGGAAGGATAATGGAACAGGAGCTGTCATGATGATTCATTATTGAATGAGCTCACAGGATTCTGGCACAAAGACTGCCACCAGAGGCTGCTTCGGGACCCATAATTGCCCGATTTCTCAACTAGGAAATAAGTCCTGGAATATGAAGCGGGACACATTACAACTTTTCTGGATTGCACCCAGACTGTGAACACCAACGTAAATCCTTAGAAGAAGTATAAGAGATAATAACAGCAATGGGCATTAGTTACATGCTTATCTATGGGTAAAGTTCCTTTTGGCTGAACCTCTTGATTGATATTGATGAACAGATGCTTCAAAGTTGATAAGACAAAGAACACAATACAGCCCAGGGACACACACTAGGGCCTGGGCGTTAACTCTTCCACCCTTAAATCTCACTAAGACATGTGTTAAGGTAACGCCCAACCCCCACACACTAGTGAGATGCTTGTCATACAGTGTTTATGGTCTCTCTAATAAGATCAAGAGGGGAGCTATGCTGAAAGCGGCACCTCATAGGCAACAACTATAGATGTCTCTGCATATCAGCGGGTCATGTCAGCCTCAGTAGTGGTCTTTTGGGGGTAGCCATCCTTGTACACAGCTGACTCCCCAGGCAGGTATATTGTATGTGGATAGACAAATGTGAGATAATATGCCATGCTGACAGTCTCACCACATGGAGTGCAAATAACTCTGATGGCAGCATATGCCCATCCCCTACTATCTAAGACCTCTGGATTCAGTAGGCTCAGTCCTGCTAGAAGCACCCAACAGTCTTACAATAGTTGGGGGAGACTTTAATGGACACATGGACTATTCCATAGACAGATGTGGTCCCCAAATGATGACACAACCCAAAATACCTATACTGGCCTATGGTCTTGAGCAACAGATGGAGGCACTATTATCTGGTTAGAGGGAAGTGCACCTTCTTTTCGGGTGCACATTTATATGCATTGATCATTTTTAATATCAACTTTAGATAAGTCCCACACTACAGGAACCTGTCTGCATTCCAGGTGCCTATCTGATCACACCTCAATAGAAATGCAATTCAGACGTAAACTTATACGTGAAGTGGAGTCCTGGAAATTAAGTCCCTGGTGGCTACTAAGGTCAGGGCACATTACAGGATAATATGACACACTGCTTCAATTAAACAATAGGTCCGTAGACTACACCACAGCACTGTGAAAAGCTTATAGGGCAGTAATGAGATGGAACACTATACACAGGGTCACACAGCAAAAAAAGGAAACATGCCAATAGGCTACATTAGCTACAGAAAGTGGATATCCTTGCTAAAAAGGATTATAACCTCTAACAATGAAGGCAACATCTACAAACCCACTCGGACACAATTACAACATAAACAGGTATGAATACAGGAAGCACGATGGCGCCACAAAGCAAACTGTATTATCAGGGAGACAAATTTGGCAGAATAATTCACTGGCTGAGTCAAGGAGAGAACAAGACCTGACACATTAGTCACATAGGAAATAGAGACAGAGGGCTATTGTCTGAGTTTAAAGACATCACAAATGAATTCACTAGGCATCATGCAACAACTTCGGGAATATCTAGATTCAACATTACTCTCGGCTCTGTCAGAAATAAAAAAAAATGTACATTAGACAAATCCCTCACACAGGAAAAAATACTAGAGGCGATCTGTAAGAAATTGGGGCATTAGTTGAGGGGGAGGGATGAGAACACACCTCAATAATAATCAAAAGCAATGTTAAGGTGTCCCATAAAAAGTAACTAAATATACCTGTGCTTGACCCTCTGGTAGTTTGGCACAAAGAAGTAAGGTTTATCTTAGAGGCAAAGTGTAAAATATTTATGCAGTACTAAAAAAGCAACACAGTTGAAATGCAAAACAATAAGAACTCTAAAATGAATTAGAAAACTAGAGTAAAAAATAAACAAAACAACACTAAAATGACAAAAATCCAATAAGAGGACCCTGAGTCATGAATTTTTACAAGTTTAAGTAAAAATAGTGCCAATAAATACAAAGTGCTAATGATAGTCAATGGTTGTGGTAGAAAAGGACCTAAATGCAGTTTGACACAGACCGTGAGGGAGTACAGGTTAGATATACTAACTAGGTTTGTCCTGGTGAAAGATTGTATCTTCAGGCTTTAGTCCTTTAAGTCTCCATCCAACACAGGAGTACACTTCTAAATTCCCCTCTGGACCTCAAGGGAGGCATTTAGAGACTCACAGGGTGGCAGGTAGATGTCACAGCATGGTCAAGTCCATATCCAGTTGCCACTGCTCAGCTGGGAAGTTGCAGGAAAAAGCCTCTTGCAGCTTGATGTGTCATTGTAGCTTTAGCAGGAAATCAGCCCTATGACCTTTGGAATTCACCTCTTTGTCCTGGGTACAAGATGGAGTGTAGGTTCTGCACTCATAGCAGGACAATCCTTCTGCATTTCTATTCCAGTCCAGAGGATGTTTTGAAGTGTGCACTAGAATGCGTGATGAGCAAGTGAGTTATGAATGACCGTTAGGAATGTCCTAACCAGTGGGGTAAAGGTGTCTAGGGCAAACCCTACAACTTTGGGCATTTTCAAGATGGCAGAAGTTTTCAACCATAATAAACTTGAGTTCTGAGGGTAGCTGTGTGTGGAGAGTGTACTATGGTAATCCTAGTGCCCTTCCACATCTAACACCAAAAATACAGTATCAGGAAGTACTTGTATCCCCACAAAACTCAGAGGCAGCAGTCTTGTAGAACAAACGCTGGCCTTTCAGCAGCCAGGCAGTGGATGTTCAAAAACTGTTTTGGTATCTTGTCCTTGTCCATTTGAAGTGTGTCCCAAGTGTTATACGTAAACATTTAGGAGACCTATCACTGTAATGCCCAAAAGAGGCCCACTGTGATTGGAGCCTACCTGGCTAGCTGGACAAAAGAGGATGGAAGCCTATGTGTTAGCTACATCTACCTGTGACAGGAGAGGTTTCATTGAAGTGTAACTAGTCCATGAGCACAGTCCCCATACCATCCCGTCAGAGAAAGGCTAGCACCTCCCCACACCCAAGCCCTTTGTCCACTGTTTGGGAGCAATACACATATGCCCAAAGGTAGCCATTAGGGGTCAGGTCACACTGGGTGGTAAAGGCAGTAAAGGCAGTAAATCCTTTCAGGTTTAGCCAGGAAAATTACATGTTTATAAAAACGTAATTTCCAAAATATTAATACAAAATCCGACTTTACCATTAAGTTGGATTTTAAATTACTATTAAAACAAGCTTTTGATTTTTTTTCTTGAGATGCCCCGAAACTGAATTTAGCCCTTAATAAATTTAGTAGAGTAAACTGATGTTAGAATATGGGCCTGACCACAGTGAAAAACTGACTCTGGAGCTTTTTTAGCTGCCAGGGCATGAAAAACATTAAGGAGTATATTTAACAAAGAGCTGTGCCACTCTTGTGCCACGCAATGGATCGCAAGACCAACGTACCTCTTAAGTTAGATTAATCAAGCAGGCAAGGCCACCTTGCGTAGCCTTGCCTAGCTTGATAAATTTGGAGTAACACAATGCAGTGCAAATGTCTGCAGTGAATTACCGTACCCTGGGAAGGCCCTGGGAAATTCCATGAGTGGAGTATGTGTGTCCCCACTCAGTCACCCATGGATTTCGGTGCATTCCCATATTAATCATTACTGGTAGACCTGGGACTGCGTCAAAATCCTACGCCTCCCCATGTACAGAGTGGAAATATCTTTATTTTTTCTCATTACTGAAGGACACAGAGAAAGAGGAATTTGCCTCTAAGGGTTGTTTTTGTGCAGGAAGGTGCCCCTTCCTGCACAAAAAACAATTCTGTCTGCAGTGGTGCTAGGCAGAACATCGTGCGCCAGCACAGGGAAAAGACAGGGATGTGCTGTACAATGTTAAATATGGTGCATTCCTGCCCTTTCCCTATCACACCGTGCAGCATAACAAGGAAACTTGCAGCACTGCCTTGCACGATTTTTTGTTAACCCCTTCTGTGCCTTGGACGAGGTCACCTCGTCCAAGGTTTCAGTTCCCGTGTGCCTTGGACGAGGTCACCAGCGCGCCCCCCATGTGCACCCCCTCCCCCCCAAGGCGGGGATGGAAGGGGAAGACCTTCCCCTTCCACCCCCGACCCCACCCCCCCTGTGACGTCAGCGCGCAAGCGCGCGCTGATTTGTCACAGGGGCCTCCCCCATCGCGCTGGAAGCAGAGAGCTTCCAGCGCGATT
Source organism: Pleurodeles waltl (assembly GCF_031143425.1). NCBI lineage: Eukaryota > Metazoa > Chordata > Amphibia > Caudata > Salamandridae > Pleurodeles > Pleurodeles waltl. The sequence goes on along the minus strand of NC_090440.1, from coordinate 542,303,347 downwards.
GAAAGAGAAATGCAAAGCATTTCTCTTTCAATCACTGGGGGAGGCCCGGAGGGGCTTCAAAGGAAAGGAAATGTATTTCCTTCCCTTTGAAACCCCACTAGACACCAGGGATTTTTTTTCTTTTTTTCAGAAATTGACATAAGGGAGCGACCCCTTGGGCAAGGGGGGGGCATTTTTCAGGAAGGCCTTTTCTGCCCTAGGCACCAGGGATCATTTTTTTGGTATTTTTAGTTATGTTTATTTTTTTTATTTTTTTAGGTGGGGAGCGACCCCTTAGGCAAGGGTCTCTCCCCTAGGGGGCAAATTATATTTAGGCCATTTCCGCCCCCCTTGGAGGCAGATTGGCCTATTTTGATGAGGCCAATCTGCCCCCAAGGGGGGCAGAAACCACTAGACACCAGGGAGTTTTTTCTTTGCGTGAATTTCACGCAAGGGGAGCGACCCCTTAGGCAAGGGTCGCTCCCTGGGGGGCTGGGGAATTATTTTGGGCCATTTCTGCCCCCCCCCCCGGGGGCAGAAACCTCTATGCGGCAGGGCAATTTTTTTTGCGTGTTTTTTTTTTTGTTTGTTTGTTTTTTTAGAGATGGGGAGTGACCCATCAGGCAAGGGTCGCTGCCCTGGGGGGCAAATTGTATTTAGACCATTTCTGCCCCCCTTGGGGCAGATTGGCCGATTTTAGGTCAATCTGCCCCCAAGGGGGCAGAAACCACTAGGCAACAGGGATTTGTTTTTTGGCGCCAATGTCACGCAGGAGGAGCGACCCCGTAGGCAATGGTCGCTGCCGGTGGGGGGGTGGGTATTGGGGGGGGGATTTATTTTAGGCCATTTCTGCCCCCCCGGGGGCAGAAACCTCTAGGCGCCAGGGCAATTTTTTTTTTTTGTGTTTGTTTTTTATTTTTGTATTTTTTTTTTAGAGATGGGGAGTGACCCTTCAGGCAAGGGTCGCTCCTGGGGGGGGTGGCTTGGGGGGGGGGGGGGGGGGTGGGGGGTCAAATTTATTTTAGGGCATTTCTGCCCCCCCTGGGGCCGGCTGAGCTAGAGGCCAAAATCCACAGGTAGGCATTTTGCAAAAAACACCTCTGTTTTCTGTGAAAAAATATGTTGTGTCCACGTTGTGTTTTGGGCCATTTCCTTTCGTGGGCGCTAGGCCTACCCACAGAAGTGAGGTACCATTTTTATCGAGAGACTTAGGGGAACGCTGGGTGGAAGGAAATTTGTGGACCCTCTCAGATTCCAGAACTTTCTGTCACCAAAATGTGAGAAAACTGTGTTTTTTTTAGCCAAATTTTGAGGTTTGCAAACGATGCTGGGTAACAAAACCTGGTCAGAGCCCCACAAGTCACCCCATCTTGGATTCCCCTGGGTTTCTAGTTTTCATAAATGCGCTGGTTTGCTAGGTTTCCCAAGGTGCCGGCTGAGCTACAGGCCAAAATCCACAGGTAGGCACTGTTTTCTATGAAAAAATGTGATGTGTCCACGTTGTGTTTTGGGCCATTTCCTTTCGTAGGCGCTAGGCCTACCCACACAAGTGAGGTATAATTTTTATCTGGAGACTTGGGGGAACGCTGGGTGGAAGGAAATTTGTGCCTCCTCTCAGATTCCAGAACTTTCTGCCACAGAAATGTGAGGAACATGTGTTTTTTTGGCCAAATTTTGAGGTTTGCAAAGGATTCTGGGTCACAGAACCTGGTCAGAGCCCCACAAGTCACTCCATCTTGGATTCCCCTAGGTCTCTAGTTTTCAGAAGTGCACAGGTTTGGTAGGTTTCCCTAGGTGCTGGCTGAGCTAGAGGCCAAAATCTACAGGTAGGCACTTCGCAAAAAACACCTCTGTTTTCTTTCAAAAAATTGGATGTGTCCACGTTGCGCTTTGGGGCATTTCCTGTCACGGGCGCTAGCCTACCCACACAAGTGAGGTATCATTTTTATCGGGAGACTTGGGGGAACGCTGGGTGGAAGGAAATTTGTGGCTCCTCTCAGATTCCAGAACTTTCTGCCACAGAAATGTGAGGAACATGTGTTTTTTTAGCCAAATTTTGAGGTTTGCAAAGTATTCTGGGTAACAGAACCTGGTCAGAGCCCCACAAGTCACCCCATCTTGGATTCCCCTAGGTCTCTAGTTTTCATAAATGCACAGGTTTGGTAGGTTTCCCTAGGTGCCGGCTGAGCTAGAGGCCAAAATCTACAGGTAGGCACTTTGCAAAAAACACCTCTGTTTTCTTTCAAAAAAATGGGATGTGTCCACATTGCGTTTTGGGGCACGGGCGCTAGGCCTACCCACACAAGTGAGGTATCATTTTTATCGGGAGACTTGGGGGAACATAGATTAGCAAAACAAGTGTTATTGCCCCTTGTCTTTCTCTACATTTTTTCCTTCCAAATATAGGAGAGTGTGTAAAAAAGACATCTATTTGAGAAATGCCCTGCAATTCACATGCTATTATGGTCACCCCGGAATTCAGAGATGTGCAAATAACCACTGCTCCTCAACACCTTATCTTGTGCCCTTTTTGGAAATACAAAGGTTTTCTTGATAGCTATTTTTTACTCTTTATATTTCAGCAAATGAATTGCTGTATACCCGGTATAGAATGAAAACGCACTGCAGGGTGCAGCTCATTTATTGGCTCTGGGTACCTAGGGTTCTTGATGAACCTACAAGCCCTATATATCCCCGCAACCAGAGGAGTCCAGCAGACGTAACGGTATATTGCTTTCGATAATCTGACATTGCAGGGAAAAGTTACAGAGTAACGTAGAGAAAAATTGATGTTTTTTTCACCTCAATTTCAATATTTTTCTTTTTCAGTTGTTATTTTCTGTAGGAAACCCTTGTAGGATCTATACAAATGACCCCTTGCTAAATTCAGAATTTTGTCTACTTTTCAGAAATGTTTAGGTTTCTGGGATCCAGCATTGGTTTCATGCCCATTTCTGTCACTGACTGGAAGGAGGCTGAAAGCACAATAAATTGCAAAAATGGGGTATGTCCCAGTAAAATGCCAAAATTGTGTTGAAAAATTGGGTTTTCTGATTCAAGTCTGCCTGTTCCTGAAAGCTGGGAAGCTGCTGAGTGTATCACCGCAAACCCTTTGTTGATGCCATTTTCAGGGGAAAAAACACAAGCCTTCTTCTGCAGCCACTTTTTCCAATTGTTTTGAAAAAAAAACGAAATTTTCACTGTATTTTGGCTAATTTCTTGGCCTCCTTCAGGGGAACCCACAAAGTCTGGGTACCTCTAGAATCCCTAGGATGTTGGAAAAAAAGGATGCAAATTTGGCTTGGTTAGCTTATGTGGACAAAAAGTTATGAGGGCCTAATTGCGAACTGCCCCAAATAGGCAAAAAAAGGCCTGGCACAGGAGGGGGAAAAGGCCTGGCAGCGAAGGGGTTAAATATACCCTTAAATGTACATATCCCAGTGTTTAATGTGAGCTGGTGGTTTCTGCCGGGGACTACCAGCACTTCTTTTTCTTCATCAGATATTGGCCAAGGTCAAGAGAGGGAAAACACACAAATGGGGAAAGAGGAGGAAGAGAAAGATGGAAAAACTATCACAAAGGGAGAATGTAGGGACTGGCAAAAGTGAGTTAATGGAGCAAGCAGTGTCTAAAAGTGGATTAAAGAGACCTGGCTTGAATTCAAGACTACACAGGCTTGGTATTCATCTCACCGACATTTAATAGTGCCGGCTGTAGGCTTCTGAGCCCAGCTTTGGGCACCAGCACTCATTCTTTTACAAATTACGCACTGAAATGTTCTAATTTTAATACCATGCACCCTGCCATATGGGCATTTACTGGTGACATATATATATTAATAAGGAATGTTTAGGCCTGGCAAAAGGTTTAAACTACACACATCGTCTGAAATGGTAGGACTAAGGTATGTTTTACAGTGCTACTTTAGTGGGCGGCACAATGAGTGATGCAGCCCACTGGTAGCATTTAACTTGCAGTCCATGGGTACCAATAGTACCACATATGAGGAACTAATATATGAATTAAAGGTGCCAGACAAGCGTATGTCACTGCTGCCATGCTTAAAAGGGAGAGCATAAGCACTTAACCCCTGGTGAGCAGCGGTAAAGTGCAAAGAGTCCCAAGGACAACTGAAAACAATTTGAGTAATAGATGGGAAAATTCAGGGGTAACCCTATAAAAAGGGTAATTTTCTAACACCATCCAACAACTCAGATCTGGTAAATGGCTTCACGGTTGAATTTTTTTAAATGCTTCACCTCTCAGTTAATTAAACTATTATGTAATCTTTTTGAAGATGCAAAGAAAACCCGGACATTCCCACAAGATGTGGGAGAGGCACACATAGTTATGATACCCGACACTCCACCCGATAAATGTGATTCATATAAACCCATTTCACTAATAAACCTGGAAGCCAAGGTAGTGATGACCGTATTGGCAATATGTCTCTACAAAGATATAGAGACCCATTAGCATTCTTAATTATAATTTTTGAAAAAGCTTTCAGTAATGTGTCTTGGAAATGCTTAATTCACAATACTCAGAAATATGAGATTTGGCTGATCTATATAGTGAACACAAGTGCCCTCTAAGCAAACCTTTGGGCACGAGTCATGGTGGGACGTGTTGTATCTGAGCCTTTCTCAGTAAAGAGAGGGAGGACACAGGGCTATCTGTTATCTCTTTAGATATTTGCCCTGGCAATAGAACCAGTCGCAAGGCGAATCATCATTACTGGGTTTCGATTTCCCAACCAGCTATCAGGTAAAATCTCTTTATACACTGAAGATTTGCTTATATACCTAAATATCCAGTGATATCGGGTCTTGCGGTAGTGCATACTATAAATTAATTTGGTATGTACTTGGAGTTAAAAGTAAACTGGAATACATCAGGGCTCTACCCCTTGTGTTCTGAACATGATTATAAAGAATGGACAACTCTCCTTCAGCTACATGTAAACGCATGTAGCATTAAATATCTATGTATATGGTTAGCCGATACAGAAGATATGGCAAAAGGCTCTCAATTGCAGAGTAGTTATAGAGAGTATGTAGAAGTCAGAAAATATTCTAAGTCCCAAATGGGCAGCTAAATCAGGAAAGAATTGGACAGCATCACTAGTAAACTAAGAAAGGAACCTGGCTCACCCCCAGTATCAAGGATTGTTGTACACAATTCCAGCATATCAAATCAAAATTTCTGCAGGTGTGAGTGAACAAGTTTTTATTTTTCAAGGGGCGGGGCCATAAAGATGAAGAGCACAGAGGGGGAGTGGTGTGCACGCCCCTCAGGGCGCAGGTGTGTTTGGCCAGCCATCTCGGGCCAGCCAAACACACATGCACACTGTGCTCTATCTAAACCGGCACTGTGTTGCCGGGTTGGAGACAGCAGGCAGATGCTCCCAGTCTGCCTCGGAGCGACAAGTCAGGGCGCTATAGCCAATCCTGATGCTGCTTTCATGCGTTAGGATTGGCCACGGTGCAGGGTGGGAGCATATGCCTGCTGTGAGTGAGGACTGAGAAGCGGCGCGCCAGAGGCAGCGAGTAAGGTAAGTTTCTTTCTTGCTTCATTATTTTTTAATTTGTGCTATTGTTTGTGCCACCCGCCCCACCACTTTGCCCAGACCTGGGCCGCTCCTGCAAGGTACATTAACAATAACGTGTTATGTGAATGACTAGGTCTCAGTGAGCAAGTGAAAGACTTTACAAAATGTTACAAGTTACAACTGACCTGGGGAAGTTCCATGAGTGGAACAACAATAACAGTGTTAAATAACCCATTACATTTCAGCTTTTCTGTGTGTTGCAGAGCTTCTGGGGAGAGGATGTGTGCATGGGGGTGCAAGATGAGTGACAGAGATGACTTTCATCTTGGTCAAGATGGCATTTTGCACTAAAATGTGAAATCAGATGTAAAATTGCTTTTTGCTCATTGTTAATAATGAACAAAAATATAAATTCATAAGAACTCACTCTAGTAGCAAATGAGTGGATAAATGGCACACAAATGGAAGCATTGGCAGAACTCCCAGCTGATATGTCACCCACAACAAAAGTTGTACGGAAGCCTGGAAGGCAACACTCAAAAATGTAGGGTGGTTAAATAAGACAACATCTCAGACGTCACTGGGGATGGGTGGAAGCTTGCTAGAGACTGTCTCCCTTGTGGGCTTTGTGGGATGGGATTGCCTAGGAATTTAATTACTGTCATCCAGAAATAGGAAGTCCTTTAAGGGAGGAGTCTGGACTAATGAATACCCAATTCTACCTGCAATTGATGCATTCCATAATGCTGTATCTTTGAACAGATGAGGAAATACCTGACTTCAAGTCATTAGAGGTTAAAATAACAATGGCATGTCTCCTTCAAAAGGAAAAAATGTGTATATTTACAAATAATCACATTTGACTAACTTATGCGTGCATGGGAAAAGGTCACAGGGGCAATGGAGGATGAAGAGTGGATGTTTACCCAACTGGAACCTCAAGAGGCAGCGATATCCAGTAGGTATCGTCCTATTCAATATAGATACCTTCATAGATTATACCTAGGTCCTGAAAGGCTCTGGTGTGTGCAGGGAAGTTCTGGGCCTGACGGTATTCGATGATTCCACAATGAATTTGGAGACTTTTGCCTTACAACGTGGGCATGCGAGAATATTAAACCATGCCACCGGTTGATGTCATAAGGAGCTTGAGGTGGACGGACAGACAGTGTGAGGAACTTAGAGCACATCAAAGTGAGTCCCTTGGGACTCGTGGCTGCACATTGTGAGGAGTACAGAGCACACCCAAACAATCTGAGACTCAGCATTGCCATAGATGACTTTAACCTCTAGAGCCCTCAATCCATGGCACTAAACTGATACCTCGGGTTCGCCCAAGTGCTAAAAGGGCGATTCATTTCACAGTGTGGGCAACACAAATAGTATAGTAGTAGATCGTGGTGTGAAAGGGTTGTCTCAGTGCTGCCACTGATTTAATTTATGCATGGTAAACTTGAGTAAACGAAAAAAGGTTTTAATAAGATCTATCCAATGTTGCATTGGCTGAAGTAACTCCTAAATAGAGATCAAAAGAATTAGGACTTACCCCACCCCATCCCTATTGAGATACCCAGTGACTGATCCATCAACTGACTCCACCCACTCGTTACTCTTCTACTTGTTACTCGGCCCCTCAAACCATCGCTGCTGACTCTGCAGTTTTTCTTCTAACACCTGCCAAGTTGTGGGTGCTGGTGATTGGTAACCTACCTAAGGTGGATTCGCAAAGTCTGTGGCAACATTTGTGGTTCCATTTCCAGTAAACGCATGGCCAATGTCTCTGACATGTTGGGGATTCTCTCTCAGGACATCGGGGCATGTTAACGGCTGACATGGAGGTCTTACACTGAAGAGACACCAGTGTAAAGGGTAAGTCTGGTTCTTGTATAAGCAACTGTACATTCGAACCTATAGAGCGGGTGTTCTCATGTTTGGCAGATCTTTCTTTGAGGCATGAGTTTTCAGGTCTGTAATATATTCTATGCAGAAGGCAGTGTGTTTTGAATAATGCTATCCGTTTACTAGGAAGACAGTAAAGTAGTCTCGTGGCCTGTGATAGGTGGTTGTATTTCCACAGTCCTCTGGCCATCCTTTCTGCAAATCCGAATTCGCTGTATTTTGGCAGTGGCAGGATATATAAAATTACATTAGTCTGTGAGAAGACACATGCTGAAATAGTTCTGGTGTGCGTGCGTTTGTGTGAGTGTGTGAGACAATGCGAGCAAGGGTCTGCTTCAAGCCCAGCTCATGTTTGGTTACACAAAATGGTGAATAATAGTTTTGTTCAAAGCATAGGAAGTTCAACGAAGCGGACTGCCACACTGTTCTCCCTTCTTCCTAGAAGAAGGTCATCCTTCCTAGAAGACACGTTTCGGCTGCTTTGTTTATTAGAGTTTCAGAGAATAAACATGTTCCTTTCTTAAGCTTGTTAAAGAGCCTCAGAAACATGACAACCATGCCCACATATTTTGTTAGGTGCACAATTCAAAGTGGCTCTCAACAAGTAGGCCTATTCGGTAGCCCGTAAAACTACCATGCACACCAGTGCACAGAGACCATGTTAGCATAAAATAAGTCCTCTGTTGTATGTAACTTTATTAAACATAAATAATAGCATGCCACACATCATTGGAAAGCTGCCATATTCACCATCGTCAAACAGGGCATGGAAGTCACAAACAGAAAAAGTTAGAAAGATATTGTGCATGTGTTGAGAGAAAAATTCAAGTGTATCAGAATTTGATGTACCTTGAACTTGATCACACCAAACCCTACTTCTGCTAAAGGCTAGTGGAGCATGTCACACGTGTTATGTTGAGGGGCTCTAAACATGTATAATGTTATCCTGAGATCTTGCCATAAAATGACTATCAGTCATCCTCAGGTACCTCACTATACGATAATATTTAGCTGAATCTCAATGGAGCACGTATAGCACAGTACAGCAGTTTGTTCTACTCTGTGCTAAAACGTTTTTACAGTACTGGCACAAAGGCAAGATACTTACCTCGGATGCATGGTGCAGATATGACGATTAAACCACAACACAATATACAATGTACTGTGGGCCATATACCTTTGAAAACAAAAAAGGAGATCAAATAATTTCTGGAACTGCCAGATTACTCTTGCACATTCTTGTTTCAGAGGGGGACTCAGCTGTTGCTTCTCACTTCCCCTGTAAAGAACAAACAGCAAACCAGGTCAGAGGGATCAGATGATTTATAAATAAAAGCTTTGTACAATGAACTAGTGTTTAATTTCCATTTACTACATCAAGATCTTCAATCTGGATCAAGTATTGTAGGCAGTGTTTTGCCAATGACAGATCATCTACAATATCTATCCCTTGAACTTTAGGGCTTTCCTGATGCAACAAGCCCATTCTGCGGTTGTAAAGACAACTTAAAAAACCTGAAAGATGATGATGAAGGCCATATGCTTCTATTTATTGGGCTCACATTGGAACTAATCATGAACAGTGTTGGCAGCCTGACACATGCTCTGTATCACAGAATGGTCCAGGGAATCAAAAGCAATTAATGTCTCGCAGGAAAAATTTGTTTCAAATCAATGTGAATTTCCTATTACAGTTTTGTTGATCAATCCATTCCCAAATAAAGCCAACCCAAGAGGGAGGTTATGTGGTAGTGTGAAGGATGGAACTTTGATCCTTAGCTCTATTCTCTCTAACTGTGCAACAGTCACGTGGTCTCTGTCTCCTCTGTTCCCACTTCCCATGCCGTGGCCTCGCATTCATCGTCCCCTATCAGTGCTGCAGCCTCATTCTTCTGTGCTCCCTCACCCCTTTTCAGTGCTATTTTGTCGTCTCTCCATAAAGTAATCCAGCGCCTCTTGATTTGCCCACCATACCCCAGCAAAAGCTGGAACTCTGATCTTAGATGGGAAGAATACGGAAGGGGGATTTACATATACTCTGGTCAGGAACATGAGAACCAGATGGATGGCACAAATTGCATGTTGACAGCTTGTGATTGCCAATCCCATCCTTGCTGGCATCTGTTATACATACTATCAGGCCACCTTAAGATACTGAGGGCAGCAGGTGAGAAATGTAGGAACCTGGTATCCAATAAGGATGAACAGATCACTGGGAGAAGATGTATGTAAATAAGGAGGGCGTATCTGATATACATAAGGACAGCAAGATGAGTAATTACCAGTGTGAATGCATGTCCTAATAACTATAGCTCTTGCATGAGTCTTGGGACCATGAAAGGGCATAAAGAAGCAAGAAAGACTGGTGAAGGATGCTTTGAAAAAAGACGATGTCTCCCCTGCATTAGTCCTGGTTCCTCATACTGGCTTCTCCATGTGTGTACTTAATGGGGACCAATGTGTAGGCTTTCTGCTGAGAAGTTCAGGTTCTGTACTAACTAAAGGTATGACTTCTGTCTCTGAGGAACGTAAAAATATACAGCAGCCTCAAGGACAAGTGCTGAAGTGCTGGGAGTGCTGGGATCAGTGCTTTAAACGGGCTGGTACTGTCTGGTTCTGAGTACCAGCACTTTTTTATTTTGGGTGGGAGAGTACTGGCACATCTCAAGAAAAACGTAATACTTTTGATTGGAGAGTACCGGCACTTCCCAGAAACAAGCAAGTACTCTAGTACAGAGTACTTGCCCTTCTATCTTTCCATTTCAAGCACTGGCTGGGATTAAATGCTTAGAAGCCTCGTTTAGAAGTGTTTTCATTGCTGCATCAAAGGCATTACAGAACAAGCATTGGCAAAGCCAATAGGTTTCGGCTTTGTTTTTTCTTTCTGTCTAACTGGATTCTAAGTCCCTTTTAAGATTTTTTTTATTAACAATAGTAGCACACAAGTGGCGTGCAGGTGAAACCTAAAAGGTGATAGCTTCTCACACATCTACCAGCCTACACTATGCTTGGCCATAAAAATAGATGATACACCCTGTAATTCAGCCCCAATGGGTCATTTACTAGTGCTTAATTTGAGGCGGCGGTTACTGGTGTGGCCCACTGGCATTCCTTTTTGGGGACTTATTTTTCCTCATGAGACTGTGATTGGAGCAAGGGAGTGAAAAAAATATCCTAGCGGAAACAAAGAAAGAGAAAGACGGAAAAAACTGTACAAAGGTTGAAAGCAGGAACCTGCAAGATTTAGATAAAGGGGCAGGGACTGTGGTGGCGGATTAAAGAGACAGTAGTTTGAATCAATAATAGACGCCTCAGTGTTCAGCACACTGAGATACTTAGCAAAACTTTGGGCCCTTGTACTTATTCTTTTGTAAATTAAGGACTGCACTTTAAAAATATTCTTTCTGCTGACATTTCTAAGAAGTTTCAGCAAGTTCCTCGCACACACGGGGTAACTGCGCTGTTGAAGATGTATTACTTGTCTGAAAGACAGTCCCTGTTATAGTGAGTAAAACGCTTTTCAGTTTGTTTCTGTTTAACTGGATTGGGTTTTCTTCGTCACGAGATACAAACAAAGAAAACATGCGGAAAGTCAGTTTGTAAAATAAAGGCTTCCCCCGCACAGTTCTGCTGAATTTAGATCAACCGCAAGGTTCCTGTTGGGGATGAGGTTAACTCTGAAACCAGCAGACCTCGTGCAGTGGCTTCTGGGCGGGTCCCGAGCTTTTTTCGATTTTACCATGATGTGTAAACTGCTGTTTACTCACAGATCGGAACAGCCACAGGACTTTCGCAGCACAGGCCTAAAGTAAGCGCCCAGAAGCCATCAAGCGGAGTGTGGGTGTTTTTAAAATCCTTATTTGTAATTGTCATTTCTCTCCACTTACAAAACCATTAAAACATAATTTTTTAACAAAAATCTCTTTTCGTGTAATGCAATTATCTAAATATTACCTTTACAATTGCGGGTAATTAGGTGTCTCGAGGATTAAGTCATGGCCCATTACTGTCCTCTTCCTAAGAGAAATTCGTCATTATCGACTGGTGACTCCCGTTCCCGTCTCTGCGCCAGAAGTGGGGTTGGGGTTCTTGATAGAAGGAGAGTTGGGGGGAGGGGGAGGTGGGAGAGGCTCTCACTATCAGAGTAGCATGGGCTGAAAAATAAATTTGGCAAATTCAAGGGAGTAGGGATAATTCAGTACTTTCAAGAATACTTTTGCTTATCAGCCATAGAAATGGTAAACGCGGTCTTTACAAATATTTAAAGGCTAAACTCAAATACTGACTGAAAATCCAGCTGCTGTTCTAAAACATATGAACATTACAAAATTCGTAAAAATTGAAGTGCATCTTGACACATGCACTTGAACTTTTCCATCCCCTGCACTATCCAACTCATCCTCTGTCAGGTTTAACTTTTTAGTCCTCCAACCTATCTGTGCAGGGACGGGATATTCATCCAGTCTGGAACATGTATGGGACACGTAAGGAGAACCTCTGTAAAAAAAATAACAAAAATACTCATGTTGAAAAAGTAAGGATTTTAGCAGTTGGGAATAAAGGTGGGCTGTGACAGGTAGCCAATCACTGTCATTAAACATCAATCAATCAATCAATCAATCAAGGCATTTGTAAAGCACACTACTCACCCCTGAGGGTCTCAAGGTGGGGGGGCTGCTACTGCTCGAACAGCCAAGTCTTGAGGTGTCTCCTGAAGGTAAGTAGGTCCTGTGTCTGTCACAGGTGGGTGGGAAGAGTGTTCCACGTCTTGGCGGTGAGGTGGGAGAACGATCTGCCGCCGGTGGTCGTTCTGTGAATGCATGGGATGCTGGCGAAGGCATGGTCAGCGGGGCGAATGTGTCGGATTCGGGTGTAGAAGGAGAGCCGTCTGTTGAGGTATTCTGGTACGGTGTTGTGCAGTGCCTTGTGAGCGTGGGTGAGGAGCTTGAACGTGATTCTCTTGTTGAGGGGGAGCCAGTGCAGGTCTCTCATGTGGACTGTGATGAGGCTGTGGCGGGGGATGTCCAGGGTGATGCATGCGGAGGCGTTCTGTATGCGTTGCAGTCTTGTCTGGAGCTTGGCCGTGGTTCCTGTGTAGAGGGCATTGCCGTAATCCAGTCTGCTGCTTACGAGGGCTTGGGTAACTGTCCTTCTGGTTCCAGTGGGGATCCATTTGTAGATCTTCCAAATCATGTGGAGGGTGTTGAAGCAGGAGGAGGAGACGGCATTGACTTGCTGGGACATTGATAGCCTAATAGCATGAAAACATGTTTTTTGAAAGTCTGGTGCGTATTGCAAACCACATTCTAGTCTGCAGAGAGTTCAGTACTGCAGAGTAGACTGTTGTAGATTGCAGTGCTATATAGTAGAGTGGTGTAGAGTGCATTGGTATGGAGTGCAGTGGCATAGCGTGGTGCAGAGTGGAGTGGCATAGACAGCAGTCGCAAGAGTATAATAGTGAAGAGTAGGATAGAGTGGCATAGAGTTCAGCAATATAGAGTACAATAGCATAGAGTGCAGTGGCATAAGAGTAGATTGGCATAGAGTATAGTAGATTGGCATGGAGTGGTGTAGAGTGCATTGGTATTGGAGTGCAGTGGCATAGCGTGGTGCAGAGTAGAGTGGCACAGACAGCAGTTGCTAGAGTATATTAGCAAAGAGTAGAATAGAGTGGCATAGAGTTCAGTGATGTAGAGTACAATAGCATAGAGTGCAGTGGCATAAGAGTAGATTGGCATAGAGTACAGTAGATTAGTGTGGAGTGGAGTAGAGTGCATTGGTTTTGAGTAAAGTGGTGAAGAGTGCATTGGTGAAGAATGAAGTGATGCAGAGTAGAGTGCAGTAGCAGAGAGTCGAGTAGCATGGTGCAGAGTGGAGTGGTGCTGAGTGGCGCTGAATGCAGTGGTATAGAGCAGATAGAGTAGAGTGGATTGGTGCAGAGTAGATTAGAGGCATAAAGTTGATTGGCATAGAGGGCACTGGCATAGAGTGGAGTGATACAGAGTAGAGTGCATTGGCATAGAGGGCAGTGGCACAGAGTGCAGTTTGCAGAGTAGAGTGGATAGATTGGAGTGGCGCAGAGTGAAGTGGTGTAGAATGCAGTGGTAAAGAGTGTAGTGGTACATAGTACGGTGAGTTAGAGTGCATTGGCATAGAGTAGAGCGGTGTAAAGTAGAGAGGCATAGAGTGAAGTGGTGTAGAGTGGTGTGGTGCAGAGTAGAGTGCAGTGATGGAGTGTGGAGTGGAGTTGAGTGGCTTAGTGTAGAGTGGTTCACAGTAGAGCTGAGTGGGGTAAAGTGAAGTATGCATGGTGTAGTCCACACGGCCATTAGACAACACATCTTCAATTGGAATGACCATTACATTTCTACAGACCTACAGTTTTACTGATAAAAGTATACAGCGCACAAATGATAATCTGTGGAAATTTCATCACCTAGTGTATTGACTTGTTTTGATCAAATGGAATATTTGTTTCCACCACATTTCAGAACTACTAAAAAATGTGCTTCATTTGTGCTTTTCTAATTCTGTTATTTTCTGAAATATCTGCACAGTTCCTTTACAGACATTTACATTTTGTTGTCTGCTCAAAAAAATAACATCGTACAGCCTTCCTCAAGCACACCCCCAGTAGCTAGCATGAATGTCACATTAATCCTCTCACTTTGAAGTCAGAGAAAGAAAAGTAAACAACAAGTTCTCTGGAAGACGAAGCCTGACATCTGACCACTGCCTTTGAATGCACAGCGAATGTGACAAGAAAAGAACAAGACTTAGACCTATTTACAGAAACCCAGTACTGGTGGAAGAATACAGTAAATAGGAGTTGGGCAACGGAAGGGATGATCTCAAGCTGGACAGCCTAAAACAAACAGAGCAAGCACATAGAAAGCAAGCAAATGTGAGTTAGAAACCACAAAGCCAATGTTAAGCAATGAACAGAATGCATTCCTGGGGAAGCTTTACAAATGTCCTCAAGATGTCATTAGCAAACCAAACAAATGTCCTGTCTGGTACTTAAAAAGAAGTGGGGATCTAACCAAATTGGGCAGTATGCAAGTGACATCATGGCACATGACATCACAACACATGACAATGCATGTAGTATCCCAGGAAGTGGAATCAGACCCCATGACCTCACAGGAAGTGACATCACAAAAATTTACAATAGCTCTCAACAAATCAGACAGATGGTTAGCAGTTCTAGCATGCGTATATCTGAGCACATTATGAGATTTTACAAATGGGATTTTGCGTTGAGGTTGTGCCCTAAAAAGTGACTCAATCCTGACTCAAACTATGAACCTCAACTTATGCATTTCGTTATTTTAAAACTCTGCCCCAAAGCAATTGGCAGCAAGGAGAAGTGTGGCAGTAAATCTGTTCTGCTCAATAAGTTTGGAAGTATGCATTTTAAAAATATCTTATGGGGTTAAGACACCTGCTGCAGAGATCTTTGTGTGCCTAGTAAATCTCAGAGAATAATAATAATGGTAAGATAATTATGAAGCTTAACATATTTGCTGGAGAGATCTGTGTTTTGTCTAGTCGTAGCATTAGGTTAACGTGTCTCCTGCAAAGCACATCATATAACATGTAGATGACAGATTTTTATTTTATGTAGATAGGTAAGATGGTTACTGCTTTTATAAAAAAAGATCCTTTTGTTACTTGCAGTTCATAAATTGTAATCCTTCTAATAGAGCACAGTGAGCTAATGCAGACATGTGACTTCTACACCTTATAGCCATCACTCTCTTATGTAATTCATCATGTACATTGATTTACACACACATTATTTATTGTCAATGTATGTTGTTTACGTGTGATGTAAAGCGCTTTGACACCCTGCATTGGGAAGAGTAGCACTATAAAATAAATAAAACAAAATAGTGGTATCAAATTGTTATTTGTGTAAATATTGGGACAGGCCAACACATCTGACATTCTTACAGTGTATGCATTTCTCTTATATAAGGGGACTCAACGTAGTCAAAAGCATGCCCTCAGTTAAGTATCTGTGAAATGATAAGCTGTGTCCCTTGGTTTCCCCCCCCCATTGCATTTAGGCGTGAAGCTCCATATAACTCCCACAAAAGATACTTGAACAAAAGGAGGCCTGAGGGCACAATAATTTTGGCCTTTGTATTGAGTGAGGTGGAATTTACAACAAGAAACTCAATGTGCAGGCGCTGCTGAATATGTCTCAGTGTCTGAAACCTGCATCAGAACGAGTTCAGCATAGTTTAGTGGGGCCCAACGTCTTGGCAGGGTGGATGGTGTCCACTGTACCCCTTTCAGTGCTCCAGATATTGCTGGTGGTAGGGAATAGTTTTTAGTTTGACAAATGTCACTACATGCTTTGCCTACTGCAAAGCACTCACGTTTGCTACACCCATGTGTGAGTAAGTTATCCATCCCAGGTTTGTGTTTTGCTCTCTAGCTGCTTGTCTCTTAATGAAAGCAGGACCTCAGGCCCCAGAATTAAAAAACAATCTGGAGTGGACGTCATACTTATACAGTATAAACACATACAAACTCAAGAACTCTGCTACTAGCATAGGAGTCTCTATACCAGGGTAGCATTGGTAAGAAAGAACTCCATAACTTCCTTTGTTCTCATCTGGTAGATGCAGTCAATCAGGCAATACATAATTATAGGGACTGGTGAGAATGGGTTTTCCCAAAAACAATGTAAAAGAAATGTTTGCATGGTTAATAAAGATGACTGCTCACTAAGAGGAGTTAACTTTAAAGAACTAATTTGATTTACCTTTTTATAGACATTAAATAAACTCCTCAAACAAAACAATGAACCTGGTCCCCACCAAACAGCTCAACACTGAGCCTGAGGACAATGTCCCATGAAAGAATAAGGATAAAATGTTATCCATTGGCTTGGCAGCGCAGTGTGGTTGGTATGTGTGTCCTCTTCAGTTAGACATGCACAGAGGACACAAGAACCCCGTGATAGGTTGTGGACCACTGCTATCCTACAGAAATATTTCAGTGGCATAAATAACTCAGAAACTGTCTTTGGTCCTGAATCATTTTACAATGGATGTGTATGGGAAAGTCATGAAAATATGGTTCTGTGAGATTTCAAGACCATTGCAGTCCCATTTATCGTACCCTTCGCCTTTTTCTACTGCCTAACTCATGTGACTAGAGAAATAAAACAATGGTACCAGTTATAATGTGATTTTGTGATTGTAGATGAACTTTTTAGGCTTGTCCTAGACAATGCGTGTGCTATCTCTGCAAGACTTTTGTTTACTTGCTGTGAGCTTAGAGCCTGTCCATGGCTTACCATTTGTTAGCTTCAGCGTCGCTCTCATTTACTTCTCCCCCGTTTCTCACGGCTTGCAGTCGTCCTGTCCTCTTCTTGTGTTTAGCCCTCTACTGGAACATAGGCCAAATACTTGTGTCCATCCGCTAGTTCTGTTTTTGGAGCTATTTCTTTTGAGTTCAAGCACTCCTTATGAGTGCTTGAGTTTTCAATCCATCTCCCATATGCCCATTCATCTAGCTTCTATTTCCCCCCACCTTCCATGTGGCTTTTATTCCCTCCCACCTCCAACCCTGTACTCTACACCACTGCACTCTAGGCCACTGCACTCTACTCTAAGTCACTGCACTGTACCTCTAATCTGCACCACTCTGCTCTACACCATTGCACTCTATTCTGCACCAATGTATTCTATGCCATTGTACTCTACTCCACTGCACACTACTCTGTACAACTCTACTCTGTGCCACTGCACTCTATGCCACTCTACTTTTCCCCACTCTATGCCACTGCACTCTATGCCGCTCTGCTCTACTCTGCACCACTCTATTCTTTTCCTCTGCACTCTAAGCCACTGTGCTCTATACCACTGCACTCTACTCTGCACCACTCTACTGTATGCCACTGCACTGTACCTTACTTTCCCCTGCACTATTGTACTCTACATCACTGCACTCTTCACCACTGTACTCTACTGCACTCTACACCACTGTACACTGATCCACTTTACACCACTGCACTTTACCCCACCCTAATTTGCACCACTGCACTCTCAGCCACTGCACACTGCACCACTGCACCCTGTGCCACTGCACCCTACGCCACTACACTCTACACCACTAAACTCCGCTCCTTTCTACTCTACACCACTTCACTTTATGCTTTCTATGACACACCACTCTTCACCACTGCACTCTACAACACTCTACTCAACTCTGCACTACTCTAGTTTAGACCATTGCACACAAGGCCACTCTACTCTGAAACACTTTGACCTATGCTACAGTACTCTATACCACTCTACTCTACAGCACTTTACTCCACTGCACTCTATGTCACACTACTCCATACCACTTTATGTCATTGCAATTTATGCCACTGCACTGTACGCCACTGTACTCTACTCTGCACAGCTACACTCTATGCCATTCTAATATACTGTGCATCACTCTACTCTATGCCATTGCCCTCTACGCCACTGCCCTCTATGTCATTCTACTCTCCACTGCACAACTCTACTCTATACAACAGCACCACTCTACTCTATGCCACTGCATTATACACCACTCTACACTGCCCCACTGCACCTTATGCCACTGTACTATATTCTGCACCACTCTACTCTGCACCACTGCACTCTAAGCCATTGCACTGTACGCCACTGCACTCTACTCTGTACCACTCTATGCCACTGCACTCTACGACACTCTAGTCTGTACCACTCTACTATATTCCAGTGCTCTCTTTGACACTGCACTCTACTCTGCATCACTCTACACCACTACATTCTATGCCACTCTAATCTACTTTGCACGACTCTGTTCTATGCCACTGCACTCTACCCTACTTTCTTAAACTCTGCATCACTCTGCTGTACTCTGCAGCACTCTACTCTATGCTAGTGCACTCTATGCCACTGGACTCTACTCTATACCACTGCACTCTATGCCACTCCACTCTGCAACCCTCTACTCTATGTTATTGTTCTCTACACCGCTGCACTCCACTCTGCACCATTCTACTCTGTGCTACTGCACTCTATGCTACTGAACTCTACACCATTCCACTCTGCACCTTCTATTCTATTCTGCTGCATTTTATGCCACTTCACTCTACTTTGCACCACTCTACTCTATGGCACTACACTCTATTCCACCCTATGCCACTGCACTCTACACCACTGCATTCTACAAATCTCTACTCTGCACCACTGAACTCTACACCCCTGCACTCTATTCCACTGCACTCCATACAACTCTAAGCAACTTTTCACCATTCTCTTCTATGCCACTCTACTCTACTCTGCAGCACTGCACTCTATGCCACTGCAGTCCATGACGCTGCACTCGACTCTGCACCACTACATTCGATACCACTGCACTCTATGCCACTCTACTCTGCTCTACAGCACTCTACTCGGTGCCACTGCACTCTACTCTGCCCCACTCTTCATCGCTGCACCCTACATCACTGAACTCTACTCTGCACCACTCTACCGAAGGATTGCTTGTACATGACGAAAATATCAAGTAACCTAAGCATTTATGTTTTCAATGAAATACAATCACAAATAATAAAATGCAATGATGTAATCAGCAACCATTTCTAATGGTATTTTGAATACTGTTTGTAACTCTTTTCACGAAATCTAGCAGTTAAGCATCCTTAAATCTAGAAATGCATGCTTTATTTTGAGTGTAGCTTTAGCATCTTCCCTTCATCTCTTACTGTGATAGATGCTTGGGTAAAGTCTCTTAATATATTACAGTTTCACAAAAATGAGCATTATTAGAGACTGGGAGAATTGCCATTTTAGTACTCTACTCTATGCCACTCCACTCCACTCAATGCCACTGTACACCACTGTAAGTCACTCCACTTTATGCCACTTCAGTCCACATATGCCACTGCAGGCCACTCTATGCCACACCACTCCACTACTTACAGTGCCACTCTATACCACTCTACCCTACTCCACACAGTGCCACTCTACTCTAACCATTTCACCTTACGCCAGTTCACTCCGCACCACTCTACTCTATCACACTCTAACCCACTCCATGCCATACAGTGTCACTCTATTTCACTCTACCC
Organism: Pleurodeles waltl; assembly: GCF_031143425.1. NCBI lineage: Eukaryota > Metazoa > Chordata > Amphibia > Caudata > Salamandridae > Pleurodeles > Pleurodeles waltl. Next base: position 542,283,812 of record NC_090440.1, on the reverse strand, counting down.
CACTCCACACAGTGCCACTCTACCCTACGCCATTCTATTCTATGTCTCTTCATTCCACGTTACTCTATTCTATGCCACTCCACTCTACGCAACTTTACTCTATGCCATGCCACTGTACCCTGCGCCGCTGTACCCTAACCCACTCCACTCCACGCAACTCCAAGCCACTCCACTCTGTACCACTCTAGTTTACCCCATTCCACTCTACACCACTCTGATCTACTCAGCTCTACTCTATGCCACTCCAATCTACACCACTGCACTCTACACCACTCTACTCTTCACCAGTCTACTTCACTCTAAGCCACTCCACTATACTCTATTCCACTCCACTCTATAACACTTTACTCCACTGTATGCCACACTACACCACTTCACTCTACACCATTCTGTGCCACTCCACATCACACCACTTCACTCTAAATCACTCTACACTACACCAGTCCACTCCACTCTACAGCACTCCACTCTACTCTATGGCACTCCACTCTACGGCACTCCACTCCACTGTGCGCCACTCTATGCCACTTCACTCTACAACACTCTATTCTTTTTTTGTTTTATTTTTTTGGGGGTGTCTCATTCCACCCAGGACACCCACACTTTATATGAGCTTTGGGGCCATAATGGGAGCCCCAAGGCCCACACAGCCCCTGCCAGCTCCCCAGTCACCATCCTTTTTTATTTAACCATGGGTGCACCACACTTTATTTTTTTTAATGTTGTGTGCTACAAGGGGAGCCCCAAACTGCCCGCAGCCCCTATCAGCTCCCCAGCCAAGCACCCATCCTGGGCACGGCAGAAGCTGGCTGTCACTTTCCTCCAACCTGGCAGGAGCAACTTTTTTCTGTGCTCCCGCTGGGCAGAAGCAAAGGTCCTTGTCCAGGAGAGTGCAGGCAGGGGATTGATATTTCTGTTCTCTGCCCGCACTTTCACAGACAGGGCACAGCTGTGTCCTGGGGGTAGGGGCCCCTTGACACCACTGCCGTCAGGCCCTGGTGGGTGTCCTGGGGCCATAGGTTTGTTCAGGAGAGCATTCCCCATCCCCAAATAAAAATAGCTTTGCCCTGGAGGATGGTATCCCTGGGGCCCTGGGATGGCTCTGGGAGTGGGGGCCCCACACCCCCATCCCAAAAGAAAATAAATACATCAACCAAGGCAAATGGGATCCCTGGGGCCTAAAAATAGCTTTGAGAGGGGTGACGCATGCCCTTTTCACACTAAACAGAAAATTAGACCCATGTGATGGTGTGCCAGGGCCTAAAAATGGCTTGGGTTGGGGGGCCGCGCCCTCTCTCTCACTAAAAAGGAAATTGTGCCCCCTCTTGCGGGAAGTGGGGTCCCCAGGGCCTAGAAATGGCTCAGGGAGGAATGCCACACAACCCCTCCCCAAAACAATGTTTGCAGCAAACCCCCTAGGTGATGCCCCACCCCAGTGGGCATAAGATATCTTAATTTTATGCCAGTTTTTTTCTTACCGCTAATGCATATCTGCTGTACCATTAAAAACGTCACCAAAGTTATTAGCAAACCAGAAAAATCAATTTATTTTTTTGGAATCCCCCACAAGGTCCAAGGGGTAAGGGTGTTTCATTTGATTGAGATGATTTTTGTAACCATGTACTTTCTTTTCTAATCTGAAACAGTTTTCTTTGAATATTTGTGCATGATTTTGGGAATCTAGACAAGCAGGTAAAGTATTGTGATTTATTGTATTTATCACTGCACTAACAGGACAGGATGAGACTTATGTTTATGTTGCCAGGTTGATTGCAAAGCTGCTGACAGCTACACTAAGGCCCTCATTACAACATTCGCAGTAAATCCCACTTACTGCCGTGCAGAAGACCGCCAACACACCGCTGCAGCCGCGGAAATCCGCTACAGCTATTACGACCCACAGGCTGGAATCCGCCAAAATCCAGACACCCACACAAGTCCGCCACACCAAAGGTCAGTGATAAACTGGCGATAACAAAACCTCCACCGTCACGCCAAAATGAATACGCCCACACTATCACGACCCACGAATCCACGCTGCAGTCTTTCAACCGCGGTTTTCCATTGGTGGTACACACCGCCATGCTCAAAATGCACACACATTTACAAAACACAATCACATTGGACAATTCGAAATACACACACCTGATACACATACACACACCACTCCCACACACCCAATCCAATATATAACACACACCCACATCACCCACAAACCCCTACGACACAAATTGAGCAAGAAGCACACAGAGAGACACCACCATCAACAAACTAGCATCCACAGGCACACAACACCATCACTCACACAACATCCACGCACCTCACACAACACACACAAACATCCCCTCACACATCACAACACACACCACCTCACATATCACCCACACCACACCATGGCACCGCGAAGACACCCCAGGTTCTCTGAGGAGGAGCTCAGGGTCATGGTGGAGGAAATCGTCCGGGTAGAGCCACAGCTATTCGGATCACAGGTGCAGCACACCTCCATTGCTAGGAAGATGGAGCTATGGCGCAGAATCGTAGACAGGGTCAACGCAGTGGGACAGCATCCAAGAACACAGGATGACATCAGGAAGAGGTGGAAGACCTACGGAGGAAGGTGTGTTCCGTGGTCTCAAGACACCAGATTGCAGTTCAGAGGACTGGCAGCGGACCCACTCCTCCTCCCCACAACTAACAACATGGGAGGAGCAGGTCTTGGCTATACTGCATCCTGAGGGCCTCACAGGAGTAGCAGGAGGAATGGACTCTGGTAAGTCAAATCTTAACTATTACATCCCCCACCCTACCTGCAAGCTATCACATACCCCACCCTCACCCTCACCCCCATTACTCCAACACCTCACATGTGTCCCACTATCACAAACCACCCATCCCAAGATCAAGCCCTGCATGCAACACCAAAGCATGGACACCCATCACCAAAGCATGTCCACTACAGATACCCACATAGATTCCCAAACAAAATATCACACAAGGTCCTAAAAAGAATGTAAGCACTGGGGTACAGGGTCGCCCACCCATTGCACACAATGGCACACACAGATGCAATAATCATGCCTTTACACCCCTGCAGGACCTCTACCCAACGTCACCGGACAGGAGGTTCCAGACATGTCCACCCCCCCACAGAAGAGGCCCACAGTGATGACAGCAGCTCTGTCCAACTGGATCTAGATGAGCAGCCCGGCCCATCTGGGACCTCGGGACAGTCGGTTCCCCACACACTGGCACATGCCACCACAGAGCCTCCCCCCTCAGGAAACACCAGCACAGCACCCACCCAGCAGGCCCATCCCTCTGTCCCCAGGACACATCAAGCAGCAGTGTGTCCACCACTACAGGGAACCCAGGCAAACCCACAAACCCAAGAACATCAGGGACCTGGGGGCAGTGGCAGTGGGCACACGGTTCAGGGGACAGAGGAACAGGAAAACAGGGGAACTGGGAGGACTGCTGTGCGACAAAGGGAGGACAGGCCCAGGGAACCCACTCTCCACGAGGCCCTCTCCAACATCATGGGAGCGTACCATCATTCCCAGGAGACGATAGCAACGGTACTGGCCAAGTTTCAGGAGACCCAGCAGCTGCAGGAGGAACAGTATTTGGGGATCAGGGAGGAACTCAAGTCCATCAACACCACCCTGGTCACCATTGTAGGGGTGTTGAAGGACCTTATGAACACCAGGAGGGACACTGTGGCACAACAAGGGGCCCCTGACACTAGCCTCGATGATGAACAGCCCACCACCTCCGCCGGCGCTAGTGGACAGGAGGCACCGCCACAGGACCACGACACCAGCACCCCACCCCCTGCAGATGGAGAACCACCCCGCAAACGGTCCCTAAGATCCAGGACAAAGACAGAGAACAATGCCAAGACCCCCGCCAAGAAATGAGACCACCCTGAATGTCATCCTTCTGTCCCACTTCATCACCCTGTTCATCCTTAAACTGCCCTAGCTCCACTTCCTATGCCCCTTTGGACAATGCACCTGTGAGACAAATAACTGGACTCTGCTATGGACATTCCTCCACCATCACCCCTGACCATTTTCCAACCCCCCCCACTAATTTGCACTTAAATAAACACCCTCAAATCACAAAAAATCTGGAGTCAGTCTGTGTTTTCACAAATGTGTATTTGCTATAACTAAGGAAAATAGCAATGTCCATTGTATTGTCAACATACCTATGTCACACAGCTCTAGTCCATGAGGTAATATAGCAGAGGTCACACAGTGGGACCCACATCTGTTAAACGGAAAGGCAAAGTGACAAGTCAGGGTCCATACACTGGGTGAAAGTGGCAGACATATGATAGGTCTAACAATTGTATGAGATGTAGGACGCAGTGATGTCTTCTTACCTGTGTCTCACTGGAAGTATTGCTGGATCACGTTGTTTCTGTGGTCGATATCCTCTTCTTCTGCCTCCTCTTCTTCACTGTCCACAGGCTCCACAGCTGCCACAAGACCTCCTTCTGGACCATCCTCCTGCAGAAAAGGCACCTGTCATCGCAAAGCCAGTTTGTGCAGCATACAGCAGGCCACGATGATCTGGCACACCTTCTTTGGTGAGTAGTAGAGAGAACCACCTGTCATATGGGGACACCGGAACTTGGCCTTCAGGAGGCCCACGGTTCTTTCGATCACTCTTCTAGTTCGCTCATGTGCCTCATTGTAGCGGTCCTCTGCCCTTGTACTGGGATTTCTCACTGGGGTCAGTAGCCATGACAGGTTGGGGTACCCAGAGTCACCTGCAAATGTCGAGGGACAACTGTTAAACACACACTAACCCTTAGGGACAACCCCAGACCCAGACAATCATTCACACGTCATAGGGTCCTTGTCCTCACCTATTTGCCACACACGGTGTCTCTGGAGTTGCCCTGTCACATAAGGGATGCTGCTATTCCTCAAAATATAAGCGTCATGCACTGAGCCTGGAAACTTGGTGTTCACATGGGAGATGTCCTGGTCGGCCAAACACACCATCTGCACATTCATCGAATGGTAGCTCTTCCATTTTCTGTACACCTGTTCACTCCTGCGGGGTGTACCAAGGCCACATGTGTCCCATCAATGGCACCTATGATGTTGGGGATATGTCCCAGGGCATAGAAGTCACCTTTCACTGTGGGCAAATCCTCCACCTGAGGGAAAACGATGTAGCTGCGCATGTGTTTCAGCAGGGCAGACAACACTCTGGACAACACGTTTGAGAACATAGGCTGGGACATCCCTGATACAATGGCCACTGTTGTTTGAAAAGACCCACTTGCCAGGAAATGGAGTACTGACAGTACCTGCACTAGAGGGGGGATTCCTGTGGGATGGCGGATAGCTGAAATCAGGTCTGGCTCCAACTGGGCACACAGTTCCTGGATTGTGACACAATCAAGTCTGTAAGTCTTAATGATGTGTCTGTATTCCATTGTCGACATGTCCACCAGCGGTCTGTACACCGGAGGATGCCGCCATCTCCTCACCTGCCCCAGCGGACGTGCCCTGTGGACGAGAACAGCGAGCACAGAGTCAGCCAACACTGAGGTAGTAAAAAAGAATTTATTGCACACATTTGTCAATCCGCAATGTGCCTATCACTATGTGTATTCAAGGCCTAGATAGCTGTGACGCATTTAAAAATAATACCATGTGGCCACCTGAAGTGGCGGCTGCCGGACCTGTAATGTGGGACAAGAGGATATGAGCTAACTGTGCTGGAGTTGTACACCGTCACGGTAGGCAGTCTAAGACTGCGGCGCAATCCTGCATTGGTTAACATTGGGCCCTATGGGTCCCCGGAGCCAATGACGATGTACGCCGGTGGTGACTGTACGCACCGCCGCGGACGTGACCGACATTTTCTGTCTGTTCACTCACTTGATACCTGACCTTCGACAGGAGAGGACATACACTGCAAGTGCTGCTGTGACCTCAGTCTGAAAGTGACGATGGCTCATGTGTCTGGGGATAGGACCCCTGCCTTCACTTCGGAGGAGTTGGAGAAGTTAGTGGATCGGGTCTTCCCCCAGTACACGCTACTCTATGGTCCTCCAGGCAAACAGGTGAGTACACTGTGAGCATGCTGTATGGGCAATGCCTGTTTGGAGTGGTGTGGATGGAAGATACGGGGGGGACTGAGGCCTGCATGAGCAGACGGTGAGTGTATATGCGTCAGGGCAAGGGTGGGAATGTGGGCCAGTGACTGTGACGGTCCGGACGGTTAAAGATCATCCTTTTCCCCTGTACTATTCCTTTAGGTCAGCGCCCACCAGAAGGATATTTGGCGTGCCATCGCCAAGGACGTCCGGACCCTGGGGTTCCACCACAGACGGAGCACCCACTGCCGGAAAAGATGGGAGGACATTCGCCACTGGAGCAAGAAGACGGTGGAGGCCCAGCTGGGGATGGCCTCCCAACGTGGGAGGGGTGCCCGTCGCACCATGACCCCCCTGATGTTACGGATCCTGGCGGTGGCATTTCCGAAGTTGGTTGGGCGCTTGAGGGCATCACAGCAGCCACAAGGGGGTGAGTACCATCACATCCATCTGACTCTGCATGCATTACGAGGTGTCTGGGTTGGGGAGGTGGGCAGTGGGTTACCCTAGGCCAGGGCGAGCTTTGTAGGCAAGGACCCTTTGTGAGGCAGGCTATGTGGCACCCTAAGCCCACCAGTGGTAAGAGCCATCTATACCTAGTAAGGCTCCTGTGACTTCCATGTGTGCATCAATCGGGCATAGGCCTTGTACCCCATGTCCCTGTGATTAATTAGGGAACTTTAAGTGCATGGAGTAGTGCAGAGGGCTGCTGTGTCTGTAGTGTCCACCAACGGTAGCAGTATTGCATGCACTGAACATTTCTTTCTTCTTTCTTCCCCCCCCTTTTTGTGGTCTCCCTGTTCTTGTGTGCATTAGCATCAACAGGCAGAGGAGCAGTGCCACCGGAGCAGGAGGGAGCTGCATCCCACATGGCCCTGGAGGGCGAGACAACAGAGTCTGAAGTCACCAGTAGGACGGAGGGTGAGGGGAGCTCCACAGCGGGGACAGGAGCAGAGACCAGCTGCACCGACTCCTCCTCTGATGGGAGATCCCTTGCGGTGGCGGGCCCCTCTGTGCCCACCGTATCTACAGGTACAGCCGCCATCCCTCCTACCAGCGCAGCCCCACAGCGTGTGTCCCGTGGCAGCTCACCCAGGAGGGTGAGAATCTCCTTTGCCCCATGCACCTCAGGCCCTGCCCCAGGCAGCCCTGCTGCCCTCAGTGAGGAGGCTATTGACCTCCTGAGATCCCTCACTGTTGGGCAGTCTACCATTCTGAATGCCATCCAGGGTGTAGAGAGGTAGTTGCAACAAACAAATGCATACCTGGAGGGCATTCATTCTGGCCAGGCAGCCCAACAACAAGCATTTCAGGCTCTGGCCTCAGCACTGATGGCAGCCATTGTCCCTGTGTCCAGCCTCCCCGCTTTAACCTCCTCCACCCAGACCCAATCCGCTGTACCTCAGCCTATCCCAAGCACACCATCAGACCAGCATGCACACACCTCAACACACAAGGGTGGCTCAGGCAAACATAAGCACCACACATCCCACAGGCACTCACACAAGCATCATACCCATGCAGACATACCAACATCCACTGCCTCCACTGTGTCCCCCTCCTCCACGTCTCCCTCCTCCCTCCCTGTCTCGTCTCCACTCACACCTGCATGCACTACATCTTCAGCCACTACCTCCATCACCAGCACGCCCCTCACCACACACCGCTCACGTGCTATCACCACCCCACTACCATTCACACATCCCCTGTGTCCTCTACCAGTGTGTCAGTGAGCCCTCCTCCCAAAGAACACAAACGCAGTCACACACCCACCCAACAGCCATCCACCTCACAACAGCCTCCAGCCCATGCACCTTCACCTAAAGTCAGCATATTTACACCTCTTTCATCCACTACCTCTTCCTCCACTCCCAAACCCCCTCCATCCACGTGTCCCAGTGTGTCTAAAAAGCTTTTCCTATCAAATATTGACCTCTTCCCTACACCTCCCCCCCATCTGTCCCCTAGGGCCCGCCTTTCCAGGTCCCAACCCTGCACCTCAGCCACCACATCACCGGGCACAGTGGTGCCAGCAATAGCGGGATTTTGGAGCACGCCAAGCAACAGGGCTGCCAGTGTCCCCAGGAGCGAGGGCAAGGACATTCCCCCACCTCCAAAACTGAAAAGGTTGCCCATATCCCGGAGGGAGAAGGTGAAAACACCTGCCATCAAGGGCTCAGGCAAAACAAAACTGGAAAGTGGCAAGACAACTGCGCCACCATCTAAGTGGGGAAGGGCCAGAAAATCAAAGGCCGGTCCACGTCGACGCCAACCTGCATGGCGGACAAGACCGTCACCAGCACCGCCACCTGCACCGCCACCACAGACACAGCAGCCAGCATCGCAGACACTGTGCCCACCACCAGCACCGCAGTCAGTGAGCCCGCCACCAGCACCGCCGCCACAAAGACCAGCACCGCAGTCAGTGAGCCCGCCATCAGCACCGCAGTCAGTGAGCCCGCCACCAGCACAGCTGCCACAAAGACCGCCACCAGCACCGTTTCCACAGAGCCCGCCACCAGCATCGAAGCCACAGAGCCCGCCGCCAGCACCGATGCCACAGAGTCCGCCGCAAGCACCGATGCCACAGAGTCCGCCGCAAGCACCGCCTCTATTGACACCGCCGCCAGCACCGCCAGCGGCACCGTGACATCCTGAGCCAGTGGCACCACCGCAGACATAGCTGCCATCCCCAGTGGTCAGTCATACGAGGCTGGTAGTCAGTTCCAGGAGCCTGGCCAGCTTGCATGTTGCACCACCGTCAGTGGAGTGTCACATCCACTACCTCAGTCTATGTGGCACCCCAACCCCACCAGTGGTAAGAGCCATCTACACCTAGCAAGGCTCCTGTGACTTCCATGTGTGCAGCAATCGGGCATAGGCCTTGTACCCCATGTTCCTATGATTAATTAGGGAACTCTAAGTGCATGGCGTAGTGCAGAGGGCTGCTGTGTCTGTAGTGTCCGCCAACGGTAGCGGTATTGCATGCACTGAACATGTCTTTCTTCTTTCTCCCCCCCCCCCTTTTTGTGGTCTCCCTGTTCTTGTGTGCATTAGCATCATCCCGCAGAGGAGCAGTGCCACCGGAGCAGGAGGGAGCTGCATCCCACATGGCCCTGGAGGGCGAGACAACAGAGTCTGAAGTCACCAGTGGGACGGAGGGCGAGGGGAGCTCCACAGCGGGGACAGGAGCAGAGGCCAGCGACACCGACTCCTCCTCTGATGGGAGCTCCCTTGCGGTGGCGGGCCCCTCTGTGCCCACCGCATTTACAGGTACAGTCGCCACCCCCCCACCAGCGCAGCCCCTCAGCGTGTGTCCCGTGGCAGCTCACCTAGGAGGGTGGGCATCTCCTTCGCCCCAGGCACCTCAGGCCCTGCCCCAGTCAGTCCTGCTGCCCTCAGTGAGGAGGCTATTGACCTCCTGAGATCCCTCACTGTTGGGCAGTCTACCATTCTGAATGCCATCCAGGGTGTAGAGAGGCAGTTGCAACAAACAAATGCATACCTGGAGGGCATTCATTCTGGCCAGGCAGCCCAACAGCAAGCATTTCAGGCTCTGGCCTCTGCACTGATGGCAGCCATTGTCCATGTGTCCAGCCTCCCCCCTCCAACCTCCTCCACCCAGACCCAATCCCCAGTACCTCAGCCTATCCCAAGCACACCATCAGACCAGCATGCATCATACCCATGCACATATACCAACATCCACTGCCTCCACTGTGTCCCCCTCCTCCACGTCTCCCTCCTCCCTCCCTGGCTCGTCCCCACTCACACCTGCATGCACTACATCGTCAGCCACTACCTCCATCACCAGCACACCCATCACCACACACCACTCACGTGCTATCAACACCCCCACTACCATTCACACATCCCCTGTGTCCTCTCCCAGTGTGTCAGTGAGCCCTCCTTCCAAAGTACACAAACGCAGTCACACACCCACCCAACAACCATCCACCTCACAACAGCCTCCAGCCCATGCACCTTAACCCAAAGTCAGCAAATTTACACCTCCTACATCCACTACCTCTTCCTCCACTCCCAAACCTCCTCCATCTACCCATCCCAGTGTGTCTAAAAAGCTTTTCCTATCAAATGTTGACCTCTTCCCTACACCTCCCCCCCCATCTGTCCCCTAGGGCCCGCCTTTCCAGGTCCCAACCCAGCACCTCAGCCACCACATCACCGGGCACAGTGAGGCCAGCAATAGCGGGATTTTGGAGCGTGCCAAGCAACAGGGCTGCCAGTGTCCCAAGGAGCGAGGGAAAGGACATTACCCCACCTCCAAAACTGAAAAACTTGCCCACATCCCAGAGGGAGAAGGTGAAAACACCTGTCATCAAGGGCTCAGGCAAAACAAAACTGGAAAGTGGCAAGACAGCTGCGCCACCATCCAAGGTGGGGAAGGGCCAGAAAATCAAAGGCCGGTCCACGTCGACGCCAACCTGCATGGCGGACAAGACCGTCACCAGCACCGCCACCTGCACCGCCACCACAGACACAGCAGCCAGCATCGCAGACACTGTGCCCACCACCAGCACCGCAGTCAGTGAGCCCGCCACCAGCACCGCCGCCACAAAGACCAGCACCGCAGTCAGTGAGCCCGCCATCAGCACCGCAGTCAGTGAGCCCGCCACCAGCACAGCTGCCACAAAGACCGCCACCAGCACCGTTTCCACAGAGCCCGCCACCAGCATCGAAGCCACAGAGCCCGCCGCCAGCACCGATGCCACAGAGTCCGCCGCAAGCACCGATGCCACAGAGTCCGCCGCAAGCACCGCCTCTATTGACACCGCCGCCAGCACCGCCAGCGGCACCGTGACATCCTGAGCCAGTGGCACCACCGCAGACATAGCTGCCATCCCCAGTGGTCAGTCATACGAGGCTGGTAGTCAGTTCCAGGAGCCTGGCCAGCTTGCATGTTGCACCACCGTCAGTGGAGTGTCACATCCACTACCTCAGTCTATGTGGCACCCCAACCCCACCAGTGGTAAGAGCCATCTACACCTAGCAAGGCTCCTGTGACTTCCATGTGTGCAGCAATCGGGCATAGGCCTTGTACCCCATGTTCCTATGATTAATTAGGGAACTCTAAGTGCATGGCGTAGTGCAGAGGGCTGCTGTGTCTGTAGTGTCCGCCAACGGTAGCGGTATTGCATGCACTGAACATGTCTTTCTTCTTTCTCCCCCCCCCCTTTTTGTGGTCTCCCTGTTCTTGTGTGCATTAGCATCATCCCGCAGAGGAGCAGTGCCACCGGAGCAGGAGGGAGCTGCATCCCACATGGCCCTGGAGGGCGAGACAACAGAGTCTGAAGTCACCAGTGGGACGGAGGGCGAGGGGAGCTCCACAGCGGGGACAGGAGCAGAGGCCAGCGACACCGACTCCTCCTCTGATGGGAGCTCCCTTGCGGTGGCGGGCCCCTCTGTGCCCACCGCATTTACAGGTACAGTCGCCACCCCCCCACCAGCGCAGCCCCTCAGCGTGTGTCCCGTGGCAGCTCACCTAGGAGGGTGGGCATCTCCTTCGCCCCAGGCACCTCAGGCCCTGCCCCAGTCAGTCCTGCTGCCCTCAGTGAGGAGGCTATTGACCTCCTGAGATCCCTCACTGTTGGGCAGTCTACCATTCTGAATGCCATCCAGGGTGTAGAGAGGCAGTTGCAACAAACAAATGCATACCTGGAGGGCATTCATTCTGGCCAGGCAGCCCAACAGCAAGCATTTCAGGCTCTGGCCTCTGCACTGATGGCAGCCATTGTCCATGTGTCCAGCCTCCCCCCTCCAACCTCCTCCACCCAGACCCAATCCCCAGTACCTCAGCCTATCCCAAGCACACCATCAGACCAGCATGCATCATACCCATGCACATATACCAACATCCACTGCCTCCACTGTGTCCCCCTCCTCCACGTCTCCCTCCTCCCTCCCTGGCTCGTCCCCACTCACACCTGCATGCACTACATCGTCAGCCACTACCTCCATCACCAGCACACCCATCACCACACACCACTCACGTGCTATCAACACCCCCACTACCATTCACACATCCCCTGTGTCCTCTCCCAGTGTGTCAGTGAGCCCTCCTTCCAAAGTACACAAACGCAGTCACACACCCACCCAACAACCATCCACCTCACAACAGCCTCCAGCCCATGCACCTTAACCCAAAGTCAGCAAATTTACACCTCCTACATCCACTACCTCTTCCTCCACTCCCAAACCTCCTCCATCTACCCATCCCAGTGTGTCTAAAAAGCTTTTCCTATCAAATGTTGACCTCTTCCCTACACCTCCCCCCCCATCTGTCCCCTAGGGCCCGCCTTTCCAGGTCCCAACCCAGCACCTCAGCCACCACATCACCGGGCACAGTGAGGCCAGCAATAGCGGGATTTTGGAGCGTGCCAAGCAACAGGGCTGCCAGTGTCCCAAGGAGCGAGGGAAAGGACATTACCCCACCTCCAAAACTGAAAAACTTGCCCACATCCCAGAGGGAGAAGGTGAAAACACCTGTCATCAAGGGCTCAGGCAAAACAAAACTGGAAAGTGGCAAGACAGCTGCGCCACCATCCAAGGTGGGGAAGGGCCAGAAAATCAAAGGCCGGTCCACGTCCACGCCAACTTGCACGGCGGACAAGACCGCCACCAGCACCACCACCTGCACCGCCGCCACAGACACAGCAGCCAGCACCGCAGACACTGAGCCCGCCACCAGCACCGCAGACACTGAGCCCGCCACCAGCACCCCAGTCAGTGAGCCCGCCACCAGCACCACCGCCACAAAGACCGCCACCAGAACTGCAGTCAGTGAGCCCACCACCAGCCCTGCAGTCAGTGAGCCAGCCACCAGCACCGCTGCCACAAAGACCGCCACCAGCACCACAGTCAGTGAGCCCGCCACCAGCACCGCAGTCAGTGAGCCTGCTATCAGCACCGCTGCCACAAAGACCGCCGCCAGCACCGTTTTTTCACAGAGCCCGCCACCAGCACCGATGCCACAGAGCCCGCCGCCAGCACCGATGCCACAGAGTCCGCCGCAAGCACCGATGCCATAGAGTCTGCCGCAAGCACCGCCGCTACTGACACCGTCGCCAGCACCGCCAGCGGCCCCACGACATCCTGAGCCAGTGGCACCACCACAGACATGGCTGCCATCCCCAGTGGTCAGTCATACGAGGCTGGTGGTCAGTTCCAGGAGCCTGGCCAGCTTGCATGTTGCACCACCGTCAGTGGAGTGTCACATCCACTACCTCAGTCCTTGGCAGGATGAAGCACTCTGGGCACAAAGCCCCCTCCAGAACCAGTGGAGAAAGACATCCACTACCTCAGTCCTTGCCAGGATGAAGCACTCTGGGCACAAAGCCTGCTCCAGAACCAGTGGAGGAAGACATCCACTACCTCAGTCCTTGGCAGGATGAAGCACTCTGGGCACAAAGCCTCCTCCAGAACCAGTGGAGAAAGGCATCCACTACCTCAGTCCTTGGCAGGATGAAGCACTCTGGGCACAAAGCCCCCTCCAGAACCAGTGGAGAAAGACATCCACTACCTCAGTCCTTGGCAGGATGAAGCACTCTGGGTACGAAGCCCCCTCCAGAACCAGTGGGGAAAGGCATCCACTTGAGAGACTGTGGCTTTGCACTCGCCAGGATAAAGCAGTGGGCAAACCACCCACTGAAAAGACTTGAGAGACTGTGGCTTTGCACTCCCCATGATAAAGCAGTGGGCAAACCACCAACTGAAAAGACTTGAGAGACTGTGGCTTTGCACTCGCCAGGATAAAGCAGTGGGCAAACCACCCACTGAAAAGACTTGAGAGACTGTGGCTTTGCACTCCCCATGTCAAAGCAGTGGGCAAACCACCAACTGAAAAGACTTGAGAGACTGTGGCTTTGCACTCCCCAGGATAAAGCAGTGGGCAAACCACCCACTGAAAAGACTTGAGAGACTGTGGCTTTGCACTCCCCAGGATAAAGCAGGTTATCATTCTTTGCTGGATGGAGGTCAAAGTCAGCAGGGCTGCATCTCGATCACAGTGCACTGCGTTTTAGGATAATCCCAGCAGAAGTGCTCCTCTGCTGAATGTAATACAGAGGCAGTTTATATAAGGAAAGCACTGTTCAAATCGCACTGTGTCAGAGGTACAGAGCTGATGCGATGATATGTCTATAATTTCGGAGCTGTCTCAAATGGACAATCATGATACCAGGGCATCGCGTTTTGTGTACCCATCCTTGAACAGAGTGTGCAGATTACATGGTGACAGCATTTACTAGGAATAAGATGCATATACGGTGTCATTTGAGCACATTGTCATGTAAGTGTAAAACATGTAAAGGTTCACTATTAGAAAAGATGCCAAGCTAAAATGTGCAATCGAAATGGAAACTGTACGCATGCCCCAACGTGCTAAATGTTTGAGAATACACACAAACTCACAAATATGTGGGTGTTTATAAACGTCTCTGTGACCCATTCATATTACAGAGCCAGAGATTTAATCCTGTCAGTCATATGAGTAAAACTGGTTCAATGTTATAAGGTGAAGGAAATACTTTCAAAATGTGATGGGGCTGTAATAGAAAGGGCTTCAAAACTGAAAAATATTATCCTAGTGTAGAAAAAAATGTAAATGTGCAACTGCACACGTGTAGGCATTTTAATATGTACAGGTGTGCATTATGTAACTTTAGCCATGAGGAACTGCCTTTACTTATACCTGATTGGGACCCGCATAATCCTGTAAACCTGTGACTATAGCGAGTTTCCAGAAGTACTCTTGAAAACTGTGATGTTGAAAAATTAATTGGAAAATAATTACATCTGCACCCATGTGGAGGAGTAAACCTAGAGGTGTAGATGTATCTTTTTATTTTCAGAATAGCACCCTCTCTCCTAAAGTTTGATTAGAACAAAGGCTTCAGTGAGGTCAAAACAAACTATAGCACAATAAATTTACTTCATGCAATGCATACTAAGATAAAACTACTCACCTTTCTCATGTGTCCGATTTCATTTCAAATTCAAACCACTCCAAATCCAACATTCACAGCATTTTTGGTGAAATGGGAAAGTTCATTCCATTAATGCCGTATAATGCAATTACCGCCTGCAAACACAAGTGGTAAATGTGGAGGTACAATTGTGTAAAAGCATGAGATACCAGTGTTGTGGCATCCCTTGGATTATTTTTGCCCAATAAATGGTAAATTAGGAGTAAAAGCTCAGAGAAATGTTATTTCTGCTGTTGCGTTTCACCTTCTATTTAGTGCTGTACTCTGAATGATGAACATTATGGTTATTTTGCTTTTAATATTGTGTTCTCAGAAGTTTCGTGTCCTTTTAGTGTATGATATATCATGCCATTTTTTGACGCATGTATTTGCCTTTTCCTTCTGTGTCAGATATTCTACGGTCTTCACACTTTTGGCTGTATACCAATATACTATTTTACCATTGTTGGAATGGAGAAAATACCCATGCATAGCTCTAAACAGCACTGTTCCCTGCCTCGAGTTCACATGAGAAAGCAGTAGTATATTTGGGCACCACTTCAGCACACACATTAATGTGCATGCGGTGAGGCCTTTCCCTTACAAGCAGAGATGAATCAGAGGTGGGCTCTGTGGATGAAAGGGCACACTTCTTTGGTTGAACATGACTACTGTCACCTCACTGGGCTGTAGAGGACTGACAGTGGTAGGAGCAATACCAATTTTAGTAGTTAGGGCAATCCTCTGTGGTCTATCTTGGACATCGGGTGGGAAATGGAATGTATCGCCCTTTAAGGGCAAAAGTACAAGCTATACAGGACTGGGAGGATCCCCCAACATGCACCCAGGTGAGAGCTTTTTTAGGTTTTGATGGTTTCTATAGGAAATTTGGTGAAATATAGGACCATAGTTGGCCTGTTGATAGCCCTCATCTCCAAGAAGCATCCCAGGAAATGAATCTGGCCTGAAGAGCATCAGAAGGCGCTTGATGACCTGGAAGCTACAGAGCCCTCATCATGAAGGCCCCCAACCCTTCATTCTGGAGACAGAGGCATTTTAAGGCATGGGCAAAATGGCCAATTAGCCCAGGGCCCAACCTTCCAATGGCCCCCAGAGAAGGTGATCAGAATAGTCCCAGAGGACCAGTGTTCCATTCCACTGTTATTAGTAATTATATTCCTTGCAGTTTAAGAGACAGGGACATTATGAAAAACAAAAAAACGGTGCCACCGACACTGACAGCCTGAGTCCTGCTGGTGTCTGAACTTGTGAGAGCTTCACAAAGCTTAAGAGAATCATGGTTGGCTCCAGGGAAAGCGCTCTCCCTTTCTGTTAAGTGTGCATGCCCAGAACTGAGGAGAACCACATGTGCCCTGCATTTCAGGCTGCATTCGGGCTCCAGAGAGGCCCTGAACTGAAGTGCGGAGGAGAGAGAGGAGGATGTGTACCTGTGAGAGAGGAGGAGGTGTACCTGTGAGAGAGGTCACTCATCAAAGCACTTCAGTAGTTTTCTAAAAGCAGGTGCTCAGTTCAACATGCCAGGACAACGTGCCCCGGGGCTGGACTGCCCGCCAGTCTGTTTTTCATTCCTCCTCCATTATCTCCCTTAATCTCTTCCGGAGGTTCAGAGCTCTCTAAATGCCCTCATTACCTGTAAAGATCTCTCTGATTAATGACATCTCCGACCCCAAATCCTAAGAGGTAGTCAGATAGGTAAGGGAGCATCACATACTATGTAGGGAGTGCAGAGTCTCTGGAGGACCTAGAAGGGAGTCTGCCTATGGGCAAGTTGTGGAGCCATTCTTAATCCTGTAGTGTGAAACTTCATATTCTGATGCCCCCTTCAAATGCCGATGATTTTTCCATGTGTCCCCCGTGTTGAAATAAAATGAAATGAAAAGGAGTTTTATAAAGCGCTCCTATGCCCGTGGGTGTCTTGGCGCTTACCAATCTGAACAGGAAAAGAGACGGGCAAAAGAAGAATGGAAAGTCTGACCTAAAGGTTGAAAAGCAATGTCTTGAGGTTTTTCCTAAAGGATGACCAGGACTCAAAGAGGCGCATTCTTTTAGTTGAAAAGGCAGAAAATTCCAACACCTAGCAGTGCTACAGATGAAACGTCTTCCACCTTCTTCCGTGTTCACTGCGTGGACATTTTTCCAGGCAAGGGTTTAAATCAGATCACGGGAAAAAGTGCGGTGGCCCAACCCTGCACACTGCATATTTGTGACAAACCAAGAACCTAGCTGTCAGTTCTGCAGCAGGAGCGGTAGAACCAAGCCCAGGAAGGAGAGAGAGGCCCAATGCACCCCAATTATGTGTTATTGTTTTTTTTCCACAGATATAAAGGGAAAGAAGGGGCTCATGTCCCCTCTTTGCATCAGGGCCCATTGCATTCTTGCTGTGCCACTGTGTTAAACTGTGACTGTCTGTTAGAAGCTGGCAGCACAGTGGGTTTGTATGTAAGGTGTGCATCTGCACTGTTTGGGTGATTTAAGGTAGCTGTAAAGGTAAACCCATTGTGGCAGCTTGAGACTGAGGCAGTTTGCATTTACACCGTTGACGAATGATGATGTCATTTTTGTTATTTCTCTGTTTTTCTCTTAGCCTCACGCTACATAAACGACTTTCTCTATGGATAGCTAGCACACTGGGCGACTGGCAGCTGTTTTTCCTTAAAGCGCCATCTAAGCACGTTGAGTAATTTATTGTGCGCAATTATGAGAGATGGGCAAGCCCTTTAACCCACACTAAATTACTTCAAGCTGCACCCAAACGTGACAAAGAAAATGAGACAAAGTGAAGTAATGGAACTTCCCCTGCTAATGCACGTGTGTCGTTTTTTAATTCACAGGGAAAACATTTTTTTTTCCCATGGAAAAAACTTTTGCCCTTCACTGCAGGCAAATCTGGGCGTGATCCGCTCTCATTCCCATCCTTGAAGAGGAATTACTCGAGCCTTTGGTTAGAGTTAATCTCCACCCACTCCAGAGTGGAAAGGGGAAGGATAGGCATTTGGGAATGCCCCCAAATGTATATGCACGTGAGCATTCTTAAACTGCAACTTCCCACTTCTTGAAAAGGGTTTTTTCTACTGTGGATTTCTCTGCATTCGTTACACAAAACTCCACCGTAGCAAATGTATTTATAGCCGCCAGGAATAAACTTGAGGATTTCTGCATGCATAAAAAAATTAAACCCTGTCATAAACCTGCTTTTGAGCTCAGAACATTCCATCTAGCATTTTCTTCAAACTGGACTCAAATAATACAATATTAAACCTTGGCACATGATCCCAAGGTTTGTGCGTGCTGATTGCATGGGTACTAAGCAGCAGAGGAATAGAAAAGTAATCCATGCAGTGATGAGGAGGATGCTTCCTGGAGAAGTGCAATGGAAAGTAGAAACACGAGCATAATTTTTACACATATACCCAATTTAAAGCCATGTTTCAACTGTTTAGGCATAGCATAACCACAGGGCACTATACTAATAAGTGCCCCAAAAGCTCCTACTAATGTGCTTAGTGTCTTGTAGGGCAAGTTAAAGGATTATTATTACATAGCTGCACATTCAGTTCTTGGCCAATTACTGTGAGGCACAAGGCTATGATGCCTACCATTGGGAATTTGAAAACACTAAACTTGGTGCAAGGGGGTTCAATTTTGATCAGGACCAACCAGAACTAGACCCGGATCAACTACCTGAGCTACGCCACATCATGATTCTTTGTGACCAGGGCCAGAAGAGATACTTCTTCGTTTTGAAGATGAAGTCAAAATAGATGTAAGTTGGTGTTTAGATAGAAAACAGCTTGATGTGGCTCATTTAAAAAATACCTTGTTTATTCTATAGCACCTTGTATTCCACCGTTTATAAACATGGGAAATTACAGGTATTACTATTAAACCTATATTATGTTATTCAGTTTACCAGCCTTCAAGATAATGAAAGGTTGATCTTCCTTGCTGGAATTTAAAACGTGTGACCTAATGCCCAAAACATATTTTAGCAGTGACTCTTCATCTCATGTAAGTATCCTGCTGGCTAAAGTGTGCGCTGGGCGTTTACAGAGATGTTCTAGCAACTGAGAACCACAGATAACTTGGCATTCCCACCTCCCCAGATCCTGTGGGAGGTGTGATAAAGGTTTCAAGATGCAACTATACCTACCTTATGCACTAGAATGTTTGTTAATCAACAGATATTTCTTCTGAGTTCATATTTTATCGAACACCTTTGCTTGCTTCACATTATATTTAAATTACTGTATTGAACAAATGTTAAACAACATACAGAATTTGGAATATATTTGGTCTTCAAAGTAAGGATATCATAAAGGAAACCTGGCGCCTGACTGAGCCACGAGCTCCTCACTCCAAACAAACGTAGGCTATCCAGATAAACAAAGACTTCTTGAATCAGGAAGGAACACAAGAGAGATGTTTTACTGTTGGCTGAGTGACTTTTGTCAGCAAAGGGACAGAATGAACAAACTAATTTCTGATACAAGACTAGAAAATGGAAAGTCAGTCCCAGGAGCATGAAGAAGCATGCATTAGACATGCCATGAGTGATTATCCAACTGAATGCTGTCGTTCTAGCAACACCAGTTGAAAGCAGTGACTCTCCAACCTTTTCTTGCTGCAGCCTATGGATTCTACAGTTATCATTATGCCACTGAAATAAGCACTTCTGTATTATTTCTCTTCATTCACTCTGGGACCCCCTACACAAGTGCTATGATGACAGGGTATCCCTACACTTCCCCCTTACATTTGTTTCTTAAACAAACTCAGGACAGGGGACTAAGGCCCTTATTACAACCCGGGCGGTTGGTGGAGAAATGGCAGCCATACCGCCAACAGGCCGGCGGAAAACAATTGGCATTACAAGCATGGCGGTGACTGCCATGCTAAACCGCCACTTCTCCACTCCGACCGCCAGGGTGGTAACGACCTCTGGGCTGGAGACTTTGGTCTCCAGACCAGCGGCTGTCACTACACCGCTGGCCGTATCATGACCCCGCATACCGGCATGGATTTCGTGGGGTTCTGTACCGCCATGAAATCCATGGCGGTAGGCAATATCAGTGCCAGGGAATTCCTTTCCTGGCACTGATAGGGGTCTCCCCCACCCGAGTCCTCCCCCCACACCCCTGACCCCCCTGCCAGCCCCCAAAGGTGGCAGGACCACCCTCCTCACCCCCCCAACATCGACGCACACCCCCCACATGCACACATATACTACAACTACACATACCCGCACACATACAAACAGACATTCCAACAGACACACACACAAACATACACGCACACATACTCAAAGACATACACGCACACATACTCACAGACATACAAACAGACACGCACACATTTACAAAACACACAACACCCCCCGCATGCATACACGCACTCACACACCCTCTCTACACACTCACACGCACACCCCCATGCTCGCACACAACACACAACACCCCCCACCACGCTCCCCTAACGGATGATCACCTTACCTGATCTGGTGATAATCCGGGAGGGAACGGGATTCATGAGGCCTGCTCCGCCACCAGCTCCCCATCACCAGAACACCGCCACACCGAATCATGGGACGTGATTCGGTGGGCGGTGTGCTGATGACGTGGCAGTCGAGGTGGAGCAGCCTCCACTTCTCCGCCGACCGCCAGTATGGCTGCTGGCGGTGAGGAAATTCGATTTTTAATACGATCGTATCGACCCGCCATTTTGTGGCCCGCCGCCATTTTATGTTGCCTTCACTCAGGCAGCACAGCGAACGAAGTCCATTCTGCCTTTTCTGCTTATTCTGCAACATTGGTGTTCAAAACAGCCTTCTGCCTCTATCTTTACAAGGCTGGTATTAAGGTCTGACCGAGTACACTAATCCCTGTCTGGTTTTCTAATCCTTGTTTCAACTATCTGTAGGCTCACACTATTCTCCGCCGATCTTATCTTATCGTCTGGCCTTCGCTGTCCTTTGCTAGTATTCTCTCATTTCACAACTGTCCTCCAAACGCACACAAACTTATCGCACCACATGCAACTTCGTTGTGGATCGGTTAATGAATTAGTTCAAGGGAGGGGTGACAAACACAGCTGGAGGGGAGGCAACCTTAAGTCACTTGATACTTTGTTTTCCAATTCCTTCTATTGGTGCTGTCTTGTTTTCCGACATTTCTATTGGCTCTGTTCTATCTTTACATTATTCTTACTGGCTCCTTTCTATGTGTTCTGGGAGTGTATGTAGTTAATAAATGGTTTTTATACGGTATATAAGATTGTGCGCCACAAAGTAAAGGGGCAGTCTCCTGAGAACATACCTTGTGTACTTCTTGGACAACTGTACTAGCTGCAGCTAATAAAATCTGATCTTTTACGCCTGACAGAGTGTCCCGTGTCTCTGTTAGTTGAGGCAGGTGAATCCAAGGAGATTTCAGGCGTACCCTGCGCCGCCAGGCCCATAAGGTTCTGGTTCTTCAACTGGCGCCCAACGTGGGGCGGCTTCAGCGGTACCGGTTCTGCCTGAAGGTCGTGAGGAACCCCGCAAGAAAATTCTGGAGGAATCGCGAGCCACGTCAAGCGACCCCTGTATGTCGAAGTGGTCCGAAGGTCTTTTTCAGCGCGGTTACTCCTTCCTGACGGCTACTGACGACTGCTGCCCTGACTGCCGCCCTGCCTTGGCCCTTTCTTTGATGATGTATGGTAAAGCGAGACGATAGACGGGCCTCTGTTGGTGTAAGAAGACATCCTTAGTTAAGTATTTGGTGGGTCGCGCCCACAAATTTTGGTCTTTGTTTTGTCCTTAGGTCCTTAGATTTGGCCATTGCAGTGGCCAAAGCCGAGGGGTAAGTGCATTTGTGCTGTGTAAACTGAAAGTTTTACCCCCTTGATGTTTGTGAACAGCCAGTAAAAATCGTGAGATGTCTGGTCTGACTAAGTTTGGAAAACTTTGTTGCTTTGGTTGTAATAGGGACTCCCAGCTTGAGGACTCCTGTCCGATTCCTTCGGTTGGAACTCCCACATATGAGCTCTATTCTAAACATGGTGTTGGTCCTATTGCCTTTAATAAGACATGGACCCGATATACAAAGAAAGATGGTGTTTTAAAATGGCCAGAAAATGGTAGTTTCGAAACTGATGTGCTAGATAATTTAGAAGCAACGTTATTTAAAAGAAAACCCCGGCCGGCAATGTTTGACTCTTTTCGCCTTTGGCGTAAGGAAGCCAAACAGAGAGAAATTAAACAAGCGAAACGAGATAGGAAAACACAGGGAATGACGATTATACAGGCTGCTCAGCAATTCAAAGACGATGAAATAGATAATGCAATGGAAATTTCAGACAGACAGCATCGAATGGCAATAGATAAATGCTATCCGACGTTGCCTATCTCTTCCCTTGATAAGAGAAAAGATTTTGAGGAAGATTCCTTAATGTCCCACTTATTGAAATTGCCTCCGCCCTATGTACAAGGTGCTAATGCACCCCCGATGTTACAGCCTGTTCAGCCGCCAGTTGTGCTTCCGCCTGCTCCAGCTTTTCCACAATTGCCTCCTCAAGTATTGCCTATGCCAGCTTTGCCTTTAACTCCTTTGCCTTCTGCTCCTTTGGCAATTCCTAATGCTCCTTTAGTTAATTCACCTAATACCTTGTCCCCTATCCTTATGTCAAATTCTCCATCTATGCGTAAGCGATTTGCAGATACTGTCTCTGGTCTCTTATCACCTTTCTTTGAAGCTTTAAATGTGTCTCCAGCTTTTTCTCGAAGACAGTCTCGTAGTCAATTCCCAGACTCCGAAGAGCGAGAAAAATTGGACTCACTTGCTTGTAGATGGATCAAGAAGGGTCCCCAATATAGTACGTCTGATATTATGTCTACCTTTCTGCAATGGAATGCACCTACGCAGAGATATGTTTTTAAAGTTATGTGCGATACTCTCGCTAAAGAATGGGAGGATATGAATTTGGGTTCGGTCCCACAGGATCTGTTAGATGTTCAGGCTGACTTTGACAAAGGACTTATTGTGGGTCCTAAGGTTGAAAACGCTGTCAGAACACTTATTTCTTTCAGATCCCTATTGTTCTCACAGACTTTTCCTGATTCTGATTCTTCAGTTAGGACAGCACTGAAAAACTATCCCATGAGAGAGGTTTCTCCAATATGGAAGGAAGAAGTTGCAGCAGCAGGTGCTAATCCAGCTATTCCTGCGCATTTTCAGCGCATATGGATACATATCCCCTGGAAAAGGTCTGAAGTTTTAGCACTTAAACAGTCACTACCAGATTCACGCAAAAATCCTGCTGGTTACTATAAAGAGTTGTCGCAAACAGTTGATGCATGTACTATGAATCTAGCAGATATTGACATGTTGATGGGAAATGTAGTTCCACAGACAATATGGGCTAAAATTCGTAGAGAGGATCACGCTCAAGAATTAGGCGGCGATTGGAACGCTATTATTGCCGCAGATAGAGGTCAAGTAGGTGGTGCAAAGCCCGACGCTTTGATCTCAGAACTCCCTGGTAGGATTATTACATTAATGAAAACAATGATGCCTGCTTTGAGAGTTAATTGGGATAAGCTAGCAGCATGTAAACAAAAGAAAGATGAAAGTGTTTCCGATTTCTTTACCCGATTCGAGGAGACATTTATTGATCACAGTGGTCAAGATATGGCTACAGAAGGGGGACAGCGATTATTTGTGGATAAGTTCGTATATAACTTGCTTCCTGAACTATCACACAAGCTAAAAGACTCCGAGAGTTCATGGGCAGTTTCTTCTTCCGCCCAGATATTGGCTACTGCACAATATTATGAAAATAGAGACAAAGAAGAAAGGGAAAAACAAGAGAAAAAGACGAAAGAATTAAAAACTAAAGTTCTCTTGCAACAGGCTTATCCTCCTCGTTATGTTCAGCCTCAGTTTCAACAGCCTCCGCAGTTTCAGAGGTTGTATCAAAAGCCTGAACCATTCATTCCAAGACCTTTGCTAGGTCCCAATCAATGTGCTTATTGTAGGGATGAAGGTCATTTTAAGAACAGTTGTCCGGCATTGTTGCAGCGTAATGGAGCAACATCTGCTTCACGAGGTCGTGGTGGTCCTCAGTCAGCAAATAGAGGTCGAGGTGTGTTAACCCAAGAGCAGCGTTCTTTTGTTCCTCCAAATTCCGGAAATTACTTTGACCAGCAAAATGTTAGGTCTACACAGTATTACAGTGAGGATCAGTATATTGTAGGAGGGAATGAAAGTCTTCATTTTGAATAGGACAGCCATGGACAAAGTAAGGGGGTTACGTCAATTCCAGTGGATCAGAATGGACCTTATGTTAATGTCACTACAATGGGTGTTTCAGAGCCATTTCTTTTAGATACTGGTGCCATGAGAAGCTCTATCATTCATTCTAAACTCCCTGGCGCACCTTTGTCTGGCTTAACAAATGTATCTGTAGGATTTTCTGGCGCCCCTGTTCGTAATCCAGTTTCTTGCCCTTTGCCTGTTTCAATAGGCCCTTATGATTTAGAAGCTCCGCTTCTTCTGACGAATGGTTGTGGTGAAAATCTGTTGGGTTTAGATCTATTAAAAAGAATGCATGCTACGATATATTGTTCACCTTCTGGTGTATACCTCACTCTAGGACAGAAAATGACTAGTCCAATGTACTTATCAAAAGATCAATTCCCACCTGAATTGCTTTCTCTTCCCGGAACGCTTTGGGCTACGGGTCCGAATGACGTTGGTTGTCTTGAGATCCCACCTTATGTTGTTACTCTTAAGCCCAATGCTGAAATGCCACGTATTCCGCAATACAGAATCTCTACTGAAGGTGAGAAAGCACTTCTGGAAATTGTCCATGATTTGATTCAGAAGGGTGTGGTTGAGGAAACGAGAGGAAATACATGTAACAGTCCTGTTCTTCCGGTTCTTAAACGCACTGATCCTTCTCAGCCTCCTGTTTATCGTTTTGTAATTGATCTTCGGGAGGTAAACAAGATTGTCGTACCGCAGTTTCCTGTAGTCCCAGATATCACTGCTCTGTTGACGATGATACCTTCTACAGCGACTTGGTTTTCAGTTATTGATCTAAAGAATGCTTTCTTTAGTATTCCCATCGCCGAAGAGAGTAGAGATATTTTTGGTTTTTCCCTCGGAGGCCGAAGCTTCCGGTTTAAACGCGCACCTCAAGGTTATTGTGAAAGTCCCTCTATTTACAGTCAAGCTCTAAAATGTCATCTTGATGCCTTTTCCTTACCGTCCGGTGCCGCTCTCATTCAGTACATGGATGACTTATTAGTTGCAGCTGATTCAGAGGAGATTTGCAAAAACGTGACCGTTGCACTGTTGCGTCATTTGTTTGATCTGAATCACAAGGTTTCTCCTTCTAAATTACAATATGTCTGTCGCGAGGTGACTTATTTGGGTCATCTCTTGTCAAAGGAGGGACGACGATTGACCCCCGAACGAATTCAGGCAATTGCACAAATGTCAGTGCCATCCACACAAAGAGAGGTACGTGCCTTTTTGGGCATTACTTCTTATTGTAGACAGTGGATTCCGAGTTTCTCTTTATTGGCTAAACCGCTGTTGGCGCTAACTTTAAAAGATACACCTCAGCCTCTTCCGTGGACTGACGAGTGTCAGAAGAGTTTTACTGATTTGCGTATTGCTTTGTGTTCTGCTCCTGTATTGGGTACTCCTGATTACAGTAAGCCCTTTACGCTCTATGTCCACGAAAGAGAGGGTTGTGCATTGTCAGTCTTAACGCAGCGTTTTGGAGATCAACAGCGACCATGCGCATATTTCTCAGCTACGTTAGATCCAGTAGCTAAAGCATTGCCTAGTTGTCTTAAGGCAACAGCGGCAGCAGCAATTTCTATTCGACAGTCTGCTGGAGTAGTGCTAGATAATACTCTCATTGTTATGGTGCCACATGCAGTGGATACTTTACTAAATAGGACAAAAACGCAGCATCTTACGAGTGCTCGGTTGTCCGGATATGAGCTGACGCTTTTGGCTAGTCACATACACATCAAACGATGTAATACCCTGAATCCAGCTACTTTGTTGCCTCTTCCAGAAGAGAGAGATGTCTCTGAACAGCATGATTGTTTTCTCCGTACTGAAGAAGAGACTAAGGGTAGAATTGACCTAAAAGACACGCCATTAGTGAATCCAGATGGAACACTATGGGTAGATGGTTCTTGTTTCAAGCTCCCGAATGGAAATACAGTTTCAGCCTACGCTATTACTACTTTGCATACGATTGTGGAGACAGCACGCATTAGACATAATTCAGCTCAGGCAGCTGAATTGATAGCCTTAACTAGAGCGTGTGTGTTATCCAAAGGAAAAAGAGTAAACGTGTACACTGATAGCCAATACGCTTTTGGTGTAGCGTTTAACTTTGGGCGCTTATGGAAGGAAAGAGGATTCTTTACTTCCCATGGTACTAAGATACAACATGGTCAATTAGTGACTGAACTTCTTGAGTCACTTACAATGCCTACTCAGATAGCGATCGTGAAGTGTAGTGCACACAAAAAGATTGTGGACGATGTTGGTCGAGGAAATGCATTTGCAGATGAGGTAGCGAAAAAGACAGCCAGAGACAACACAAGTCGAATGTATGTTGCAGGTCCCGCAAACTGCGTAAGAGAAAAGGGAATGTGTGAAGATACCGTAGAGAGTGTGAAATCAATTCAAGGAGAGGCTACGGAGAATGAGTTGAGAAAGTGGAAGGAAAGTACAGGAATGTTAGATGAGATGGGATGTTGGGTTGAATTATCAGAACATCAACATTGGCTGTTACCAGATGCTTATGTACTACCTGTAGTTACTATGGCACATGGTCCAGCTCACCTAAGTGCAAAAGGAATATGTAGACTTCTGGCTCCAGTGTGGCAAAATGAGGGGATCCCAAAGTGTGCAAATAATGTAGTAAAACATTGTATTGTTTGCTTGATGTACAATCCGGGAAAGGGAACCCCAACTCCAGCAGGTCATTTTGCTCCTCCAACATATCCATTTGAGGTGTTGCAGATCGATTATATTCACATGGAACGATGCAACAACCTCAAATATGTTCTGGTGGTAGTATGTGCTTTTTCTAGATGGGTAGAAGCCTACCCTCTGAAGGACTATACTGCTTTATCAACTGCCAAAATACTTTTGAAAGAATTCTTCCCTAGGTTTGGTTTGCCGCGCATTGTCTGGAGTGACAATGGGAGCGAATTTGTGGGTCAAGTCATGCAAAAAGTTTGTGCAGGTCTTGGCATAAAACAGAAGTTCCACGCGGCGAATCACCCACAGTCGGCTGGTTTAGTAGAATGCTACAATGGAACCTTGAAGCTTAAAATTGCTAAGGTGCAAGCTAGCACAGGATTTAATTGGCCTGATGCTTTACCATTGGCTCTTCTGTCCACCAGAACAGCAGTACACTCTCGTTTGGGGCTTAGCCCTTACGAAGTGATATTTGGTCGCCCAGCTAATGTATGGGGAGTTCCTCGCCCTAAGAAATACTCAGACTTGCCATACCCGATGTTGATTGACTACTTGCATGACCTTACAACTAAATTGCGTGTTCTTCATCAACAGGTTCAGAGTGCTCTACCAGAGGCTTCCACAGACCCAGGTCATTCCATCCGACCAGGTGACTGGGTCTGCACGAAAAATTTCCAACGACAGAGAAATTTGGAGCCCAGATGGAGAGAGCCACGCCTGGTTCTTTTGACCACAAGAACAGCAGTTAAAGTCGAAGGAAAGAAAAACTGGGTGCATGCCGTGCACTGCAAGAAAGTGCCTTTGCCCTTGCCTTTCGATCAGTGGGTCCGTAGAGGCATCAGTGACTCTGAAAGTGAGAAAGTTCCGCAATTTGTACCATTCAGTGATGCGCGTCTAATTGGAACACTTTCTGAGAAAGAGGACGACGACATCCTTCAAGAAGCAATACCATCGCATCGTCGCTTGAACACGACAAATCCAGGAACATTGTTTCAAAACCAGACTGCCTCTGGACAGGAACGCTATAATTTGAGACCAAGACCAAAGAACTTGTAAATTTCTCTCCTATGTAGTACTCTATCCCGGTTGCAGGGTCACGGTAGGAGTCTTAGTTACGACCTGAGTAAGTGGCAATAGGCCTGCAGGACCTCACAGTGTCATAGGACGGTAGATAATCGTGACTACAGTGATTGAGGAAGATTGCCGTGAGCATCCACTTAGAAAGATGGAGGCTACATTAGATAAAAGAGAAAGTAAAAATGTAAAGAATAATTGTAAAGAAATATGTAGTCGTTGTAGTATTGCTCTATGCGTCATTATATTGTCGTGTATTCTTTTGGCATCTGTAAACTGGATCATTATTACTCTGCAGCAAAAAGTTGTCTCTTCTCCTACCTCTACATCTTCTTCTACTATCTCTCCGCACCTATTTCACACTCTTCCCCAGCATGAACTCATCAGAAGAACTGAATACTTTAACAATTCCTTCGTCCAGTTGTTACATCAACATCAGTTAGTGATCAATACAACTGACTGTTGGGTGTGTGGACTCATACCACATACGGTAGAAAAAGGAATGCCATATTTAGTTCTTCCATTCTCCTATGAAGGTTCCGCTTGGGCTTATTTTGTCATTTTCAATAATGCATATCAAAGTAAAATTAAACAACCTGTCAGTTCACATAGTGTTGGTTCAAATTTCAGTCATAGTTTATTGATAAAGGGAATGGTAGCTATGGCTAAAATCATGGAAAAAGTGAAGCTTCCATAGATGAAAGAAAAGCATATACCAATTGGAACATAACTAATTACATTTCCAGCCTCAATGATAAGGTTAAGCAAGGAAAATCTCCTCCGATACGGGTCATACCCCAACAAGGAAATTTCTGTCTGCAAATAAATGGTAGAACTCCAAACACCGGACAAAGAGAAAGTTTATGTTCCCATACATATGTTTATTCAGCCCTGAATTCACTGCCGTTAGTACCATCTCAAGGTACATACTTCGTTTGCCACGATAGGGCTTATACATGGTTGCCAGCTGATTTCTCTGGTACTTGTTATATAGCCTTTCTTCTTCCCCCTACATACACCGCTCCTGCGAACCATCATAAAAATAGATATGGCAGAGGGATTGTGGATTCGAAAGACACAGCAGGACAAGAGGGAGGAGATTTCCTCAAAGGATTTCTTCCCTTCTGGGGTCCAATGGCCAACAGCAGAAATATAAGGCAATTGGTTCGTGTCGTAGAAACCACCATAGACATCACTGTAGGAGCTTTAAGTAACATTACAGCTGAACTACAGGCTGATCGTCTTATGACCTTGCAGAACCGTGTTGCCTTAGACTTTGTTCTTGCGGACCGTGGTGGAGTATGCAAATTGATCGGATCAAGTTGCTGTATTTTCATACCTAATGACGCTCCGACAGTATACCAAGCTATCTCTAAGTTACACATAATCTCCGAGTCGATTCATCAGGACGAAGGAGATTGGTCCTTTTCAGAGTGGTTTTGGGGATTACTGTCCAAATGGGGTTGGAAGGTATTGACATTCTTTGGAGTAATTTTAGCTTTTATATTCTCTTGTTGTCTTTGTATGCACTGCGGTCCTGCCATCTGCAACCTATGTGCTACTGCATGTATTCCCAAACCCAAGTCACAAAGAGCAGAGAATATCAAAATGATGGTACAGCAACAGCTTGATGACCTCATGGCCATAAACATCGACTCAGATTAACATGAGTTTGTGTATCTTGCCTGAGTTCTGGCAAAAGGAGGGTCTGAGGAAATTCGATTTTTAATACGATCGTATCGACCCGCCATTTTGTGGCCCGCCGCCATTTTATGTTGCCTTCACTCAGGCAGCACAGCGAACGAAGTCCATTCTGCCTTTTCTGCTTATTCTGCAACATTGGTGTTCAAAACAGCCTTCTGCCTCTATCTTTACAAGGCTGGTATTAAGGTCTGACCGAGTACACTAATCCCTGTCTGGTTTTCTAATCCTTGTTTCAACTATCTGTAGGCTCACACTATTCTCCGCCGATCTTATCTTATCGTCTGGCCTTCGCTGTCCTTTGCTAGTATTCTCTCATTTCACAACTGTCCTCCAAACGCACACAAACTTATCGCACCACATGCAACTTCGTTGTGGATCGGTTAATGAATTAGTTCAAGGGAGGGGTGACAAACACAGCTGGAGGGGAGGCAACCTTAAGTCACTTGATACTTTGTTTTCCAATTCCTTCTATTGGTGCTGTCTTGTTTTCCGACATTTCTATTGGCTCTGTTCTATCTTTACATTATTCTTACTGGCTCCTTTCTATGTGTTCTGGGAGTGTATGTAGTTAATAAATGGTTTTTATACGGTATATAAGATTGTGCGCCACAAAGTAAAGGGGCAGTCTCCTGAGAACATACCTTGTGTACTTCTTGGACAACTGTACTAGCTGCAGCTAATAAAATCTGATCTTTTACGCCTGACAGAGTGTCCCGTGTCTCTGTTAGTTGAGGCAGGTGAATCCAAGGAGATTTCAGGCGTACCCTGCGCCGCCAGGCCCATAAGGTTCTGGTTCTTCAGCGGCTCTCCATCCGAAAAAGGACGGAGGGCTGCCAGCAGTCATAATATACTGTGCAGAAAACCGCCTGCACTGGCGGTCTTCAGCACAGCGGTACCTCGGCTTAGGCAAGGGTCGTTCCCCTGGGGAGCAACTTTAGTTTAAGCCATTTCTGCCCCCCTGGGGAGCAGATCAGCCTATTTTAATTAGGCCGATCTGCCCCCAAGGAGGGCAAGAACCACTAGGCACCGGGGATTTTTTATTTTTGTTGTTTTACAGATGGGGAGCGACCCCTTAGGCAAGGGTCGCTCCCCTGGAGGGGCAAATTGTATTTAGGCCATTTCTGCCCCCTTTGGTGGCAGATCGGACGATTTTAGGTCAGAAACCACTAGGCACCGGGAATCTTTTTTTTTTGCGCAAGGGGAGCGACCCCATAGGCAAGGGTCGCTCCGGGGGGGGGGGGGAATTTAATTTAGGCCATTTCTGCCCCCCCCGGGGGCAGATCAGCCTATTGTTATTAGGCCGATCTGCCCCCAGGGGGGGCAGAACCCTCTAGGCACCAGAGCAATTTTTTGTGTGTTTTTTTTTTTTTTTTTTTTTTAGAGATGGGGAGCGACCCATTAGGCAAGGGTCGCTCCCCTGGGGGGGCAAATTGTATTTAGACCATTTCTGCCCCCCTTGGGGGCAGATCGGCGGATTTTGGGTCAATCTGCCCCCAAGGGAGGCAGAAACCACTAGGCACCAGGGATATTTTTTTTTGCGCCAACGTCACGCAAGGGGAGTGACCCCGTAGGCAAGGGTCGCTCCCTGGGGGGGTTGGAGGGGCAAATTTATTTTAGGCCATTTCTGCCCACCCTGGGGCCGGCTGAGCTAGAGGCCAAAATCCACAGGTAGGCACTTTGTAAAAAACACCTCTGTTTTCTGTAAAAAAATGTGATGTGTCCACGTTGTGTTTTGGGCCATTTTCTTTCATGGGCGCTAGGCCTACCCACACCAGTGAGGTACCATTTTTATCGGGAGACTTGGAGGAACGCTGAGTGGAAGGACATTTGTGGCTCCTCTCAGATTCCAGAACTTTCTGTTATCTAAATGAGAGGAAAAAGTGTTTTTTTGGTCAAATTCTGAGGTTTGCAAAGGATTCTGGGTAACAGAACCTGGTCAGAACCTCACAAGTCACCCCATCTTGGATTCCCCTAGGTGTCTAGTTTTAAAAAATGCGCTGGTTTGCTAGGTTTCCCCAGGTGCCGGCTGAGCTAGAGGCCAAAATCCACAGGTAGGCACTTTGCAAAAAACACCTCTGTTTTCTGTGAAAAAATGTGATGTGTCCATGTTGTGTTTTGGGCCATTTCCTTTCGTGGTCGCTAGGCCTACTCATACAAGTGAGGTACCATTTTTATCGGGAGACTTGGAGAAACGCTGGGTGGAAGGAAAGTTGTGGCTCCTCTCAGATTCCAGAACTTTCTGTCACCGCAATGAGAGGAAAAAGTGTTTTTTTGGACAAATTTTGAGGTTTGCAAAGGATTCTGGGTAACAGAACCTGGTCAGAGCCCCACAAGTCACCCCATTTCTGCCCACCCTGGGGCCGGCTGAGCTAGAGGCCAAAATCCACAGGTAGGCACTTTGTAAAAAACACCTCTGTTTTCTGTAAAAAAATGTGATGTGTCCACGTTGTGTTTTGGGCCATTTTCTTTCATGGGCGCTAGGCCTACCCACACCAGTGAGGTACCATTTTTATCGGGAGACTTGGGGGAACGCTGAGTGGAAGGACATTTGTGGCTCCTCTCAGATTCCAGAACTTTCTGTTATCTAAATGAGAGGAAAAAGTGTTTTTTTGGTCAAATTCTGAGGTTTGCAAAGGATTCTGGGTAACAGAACCTGGTCAGAACCTCACAAGTCACCCCATCTTGGATTCCCCTAGGTGTCTAGTTTTAAAAAATGCGCTGGTTTGCTAGGTTTCCCCAGGTGCCGGCTGAGCTAGAGGCCAAAATCCACAGATAGGCACTTTGTAAAAAACACCTCTGTTTTCTGTAAAAAAATGTGATATGTCCACGTTGTGTTTTGGGCCATTTCCTTTCGTGGGCGCTAGGCCTACCCACACCAGTGAGGTACCATTATTATCGGGAGACTTGGGGAAACGCTGGGTGGAAGGAAAGTTGTGGCTCCTCTCAGATTCCAGAACTTTCTGTCACCGCAATGAGAGGAAAAAGTGTTTTTTTGGACAAATTTTAAGGTTTGCAAAGGATTCTGGGTAACAGAACCTGGTCAGAGCCCCACAAGTCACCCCATCTTGGATTCCCCTAGGTGTCTAGTTTTAAAAAATGTGCTGGTTTGCTAGGTTTCCCCAGGTGCCGGCTGAGCTAGAGGCCAAAATCCACAGATAGGCACTTTGTAAAAAACACCTCTGTTTTCTGTAAAAAAATGTGATGTGTCCACGTTGTGTTTTGGGCCATTTTCTTTCGTGGGCGCTAGGCCTACCCACATCAGTGAGGTACCATTATTATCGGGAGACTTGGGGGAACGCTGGGTGGAAGGAAATTTGTGGCTCCTCTTTGATTCCAGAACTTTCTGTCACCGAAATGAGAGGAAAAAGTGTTTTTTTGGACAAATTTTGAGGTTTGCAAAGGATTCTGGGTAACAGAACCTGGTCAGAGCCCCACATGTCATCCCATCCTGGATTCCCCTAGGTGTCTAGTTTTCAAGAATGTGCTGGTTTGCTAGCTTTCCCCAGGTGCCGGCTGAACTAGAGGCCAAAATCCACAGGTAGGCACTTTGCAAAAAACACCTCTGTTTTCTGTGAAAAAATGTGATGTGTCCACGTTGTGTTTTGAGCCATTTCCTTTTGTGGGCGCTAGGCCCACCCACACAAGTGAGGTACCATTTTTATCGGGAGACTTGGGGGAACACAGAATAGCAACACAAGTGTTATTGCCCCTTGTCTTTCTCTACATTTTTTCTTTCCAAATGTAAGGCAGTGTGTAAAAAAGGCGTCTATTTGAGAAATGCCCTGTAATTCACATGCTAGTATGGGCACGCCGGAGTTCAGAGATGTGCAAATAACCACTGCTTCTCAACACCTTATCTTGTGGCCATTTTGGAAATACAAAGGTTTTCTTGATACCTATTTTCCACTTTTTATATTTCAGCAAATGAATTGCTGTACACCCGGTATAGAATAAAAACCCATTGCAAGGTGCAGCTCATTTATTGGTTCTGGGTATCTAGAGTTCTTGATGAACCTACAAGCCCTATATATCCACGCAACCAGAAGAGTCTAGCTGACGTAACGGTATATTGCTTTAAAAAATCTGACATCACAGGAAAAAGTTACAGAGTAAAACGTGGAGAAAAATGGCTGTTTTTTTCACCTCAATTTCAATATTGTTTTATTTCAGCTGTTATATTCTGTAGGAAACACTTGTAGGATGTACACAAATGACCCCTTGCTGAATTCAGAATTTTGTCTACTTTTCAGAAATGTTTAGCTTTCTGGGATCCAGCATTGGTTTCTCACCCATTTTGGTCACTAACTGGAAGGAGGCTGAAAGCACAAAAAATAGAAAAAATGGGGTATGTCCCAGTAAAATGTCAAAATTGTATTGAAAAATTGGCTTTTCCAATTCAAGTGTGCCTGTTACTGAAAGCTGGGAAGATGGTGATATTGCCACCGCAAACCCTTTGTTGATGCCATTTTCAGGGGAAAAAACCACAAGCTGCCTTCTTCTGCCCTTTTTTCCAATTTTTTTGAGAAAAACACAATTTTCACTGTATTTTGGCTACTTTCTTGGTCTCCTTCAGGGGAACCAACAAAGTCTGGGTATCTCTAGAATCCCTAGGATGTTGGAAAAAAAGGACGCAAATTTGGCGTGGGTTGCTTATGTGAACAAACTAGTTATGAGGGCCTAAGCGCGAACTGCCCCAAATAGCCAAAAAAAGGCTCGGCACAAGAGGGGGAAAAGGCCTGGTAGCGAAGGGGATACTATGCCTGGAGTGGTAAAAGGCTTTTGTCATTTTACACGTCTGCATGGATGGCACTAGCTAATCTTATGCTTAACAACTTTGCAGTGAAAATTGCAAAAGTCTTACCCTTTTCTAGCTCTGCGTGGATGGCACTGTGCTTATCCTGTGCTTAAAAACATTGCTAGAATAACAGACATTTCAGGGGAGCAGGTTTAGAGTGTTCTGGTGTTGTAGGGTGCTCTATATAGGAGATGCCCTTCACCTAAACTTGGGAACTATGCATAGTTCTCTGCTTCTTTTTTGCATAATTTATGCGTCACACTAAGTCTGAAAGGTTGTTGTTTTGACTTATTCCGGGTGCGCCGTTGTGTCTGGACAAATCGAAACCTCTCTGAAGAGCCACAATGATAGTAAAACGTTGTGTCACGGGTTACTTTTGTCCATTCCAGGTTGGCATGGATGGTATTTTACCATTCCAAAGCTGCAATACTGTGCCTGGAGTGGTGAAAGGCTTTTGTCGTTTTTCAGATCAGCATGGATGGCACTGTGCTAATCCTATGCCTAAAGACTTTGCTGTATAAATGGCAAAATACTTTCTTCCATTGTAGTTCAGCATGGATGCACTGTGCTAACCCTATGCTTAAAAACTTTGCTAGAAAAACAGACATTTGGTGTAAGCACATTTAGAGTGTCACTGGTATTGTAGGATGCTCTATACTGGAGCTGCTCTCCACCTAGATTTGGGAACTACCCAGAGTACTCTCCTCTTTTTTGCATAAATTATGCATTACTCTAAGCCTGAAAGGGTGTTGTTTTTGCCTTATTCTGGGTGCGCCCATGTGTCCAGACAAAGCTGAACCTCTCTGAAGAGCTATAATAATACCCAAACACGTGTATGGGGTTGCTTTTGTTCATTCCAGGTTGGCTTGGATGGTATTTTACCAATCCAAAGCTGTAATACCGTGTCTGGTGTGGTGAAAGGCTTTTGCCATTTTACAGCTCAGCATGGATGGCACTGTGATAATCCTATGCTTGAACGCTTTGCTGTATAAATAGCAAAAGACTTTAGGCCTGATTTAGATTCTGGTGGAGAGAAGACTCCATCCCAAATGTGACTGATATCTCGTCCACCATATTGCAATCCCCATAGGATATAATGGGATTGTAATACAGTGGACGGTATATCTATCACGTTTGTGACTGAGTACTCTCCTCCACCAAGTTCTGAATCAGGCTTTTTGTCCCAGTCTAGCTCAACGTGGATACACTGTGCTAATCATATGCTTAAAACGGTGCTAGAAAAGCAGACAATTTTGGTGAGCACATTTAGAGTGTCACTAGTGTTATAGGGTGCTCTATACTGGAGCTGCTCTCCACCTAAACTTGGAAACTACCCAGAGTTCTCTCTTCCTATTTGCATAATTTATGCACCACTCTAAGCCTGAAAGAGTATTGTTTTTAGCTATACTGGGTGCTCTTTTTGTCTGGACAAAGCTAAACCTCTCTAAAGAGCTATATTGACAGTGAAACATGTGTCAGAGGTTGCTTTTGCTCAATCCTGGTTAGCTTGGAAAGAATGTTACCAATTCAAAGCTGTAATACTGTGCCTGGAGTGGTGAAAGGGTTCTGTCATTTTACAGCTCAGCATGGATCGCACTGTGCTAAAACTATGCTTAAAGACTTTGCTGTATAAATGGCAGAAGACTTTGTCAGTTTCTAGCTTGGTGTGGATGGCACTGTAGTGATTTTATGCTTAAAAACTTTCCTAGAAAAACAGACAGTTGAGGTGAGCAAATTCAGAGTGTCGCTGGTGTAGGGTGCTCTACGCTGGAGCAGCTCTCCACCTAAACTTTGGAACTACTCATCCCCAAATACTAAAATCACCCTTGCCTCCCTTTACCAATTCTCACCCCTAGACCTAAACATTAACTTTACCTCCATATAGCCTTACATCCTTTTCCACTAACCAAACAAAAACCCTAAATGTACCCTTACCTTCCTTTACCAGTGCCAAACCCTAAACTATAAAATTAGGCTACCTAGCTTTACCACTACCCAACACCAAACTTTAAAATGACCCGTACCTCCCTTTACCGCTACCTAAACCTTTTTTTCAGTAACATAATAATAATATATTTTTTTTTAATGCGTACCTGTGTAGTAAAGGCATAAGTAGGAAAGGGGATAAATATTTACCTGCGTAATACCTGTGTGGTTAAGGCATTGCATGGTAAAGACTTTGTTGTAAAGGCTATTCTGCTAGTGGAGTAGGTCCCAGGGCATTCAGATTTGGGAAGCTGTGTGCTGGGATGGATAAAAATGCTGTGCATCGCTCTGGACAGCTTATGCCCCCATCTGAAGTTCATCATAGCAAGCACTAGTATTTTTGACCCCCCAAATATATACAACATTGAAAAGTGAATGTGTGTGTCGCACACACACGCACTGAGGTCTTTACATGACAGAGTGTGGCCCTGAGCTGATTCTGTGGTCAGAGAGTTACACTATGTGCACATTAGTTTGGCAGAGAAGGACTGCTCTTACCTCACTAGGCTATAGAGGACTGGCATTAATGTCAGTAATACATGACTTAGGCACAAGGCAGGCCTTTTTACATGTCACCTGCTAGGGAAAAGGTGAATCGGCACCTTCTGCATTTTAAAATTCGTCCCCAGTTCCCTTCATCTATCCATTTGAGATGTGGATGTCACTTTTATCAACTTATCTGCTTGTGTAGAGGATGTGCATGGAGTACGTGTGGTGCATGTGGCCACGGCCACACTTGCTTCTATTTTCTATGTGCAAAATCAAAGAGGTACCCAAGATGGAGGGATACAGAGCACCTAGAGAGGAGTTGTGACTTGGAGGACTCTTTCAGACATTCCAGGGATCTTTGTAGGGGGCCAAACTGGAGTCTTAGGAGCAGGGGTGTAGCTTCAGCGAGGGTGTTTGGGGTGTGACACCCCCCAAATAAATGCATTCTTTGCCTGAGAGTTGTGTCTAGGGTCCGAGTCGGGTCTCCTCCACTGATCCACACACTCCATATCATGGACAGCGGTCGGCGACTAATTACTTGGTTTGTCCGTGCTCTGGCATATACCGCACATGACCCACTGTCTGCAACTCACAGGAGTAGGGGGCAGTGCTGGTTTGGTGACATCAAAATACAGTGGGGTGGGGCTCTACATACATTGAAACACACATACATTAAACAATTACAGTAAAATACATTAAAGTAAACATCTATGAAAGTAAAGAATAAAAGTTACTTACCTTGTCCTGTAGCATGTCCTCGATGCTCTCCAGTGACTCCTCCGAGCTTGAGGTAACGTCACACAGCCAACTGCCTTATCAAATCCAGATGCTGCTCTCATGTTGTGAAGCAGCATGAGTGAAGCATCTGGATTGGATGGAGCAGGCTGCATCAGCGCACTGAAAGGCACTGGAGTCCTGTGCCTGCTCTACAACCCAGCTGTCAAACACAGCTGGCTTGTAGAGGTTTGAATTGCACATGTCAGGCTGGCCATGGGAAGATAGCCGGCCAAACATACATGCACATTTTAAACAAAGGGGCCACTCCACACTGGCCCCACCCCACACTCCATTCAGCAGAGAGTAAAAAATGAAATGTTAACAAAATAATTTATCACTATTTTCTTTTTCACTCTTTCTGAAGCAGTGTGTGTGTGTGGGGGGGGTGGGGGGGGGGGTGACGCTCCTCCGCTCCTGTATAGGAACCACCACTGGTTTGGAGGGGCAACTCATATAATACAAAATTGACTCTTGAGGGATCAATCAATATACACTATTTGGAACAATAAAACATCAATTATTATTGTCCTAAGATATATAATTTATTTTATGTATTCCACTGTTGCCCTCTGTGCAGTATTAACTAATTGCCACTCTAGAAACATGTAAGGGAAAACTGCCTAAACATCACCTATAGTCTCTAAAAACACAATAAATTATGTACATAGCCTTTATGTGTTAATTATTTGCCATAGTCCATAAATATTTCAAGAAATCCAGGTCCGTCTATACAGGTAGTCCATTAGGCTAACATCTTCTGCTACAGCCTGCTTCTGTTGTTTGCACTGTAGAACAATAAATGGACTCCGCCACCATCCATATATTTATATATAATAAGGACTTCTGATATACTGATGTCGATGCTTTGCGGCCTATTTAGTTCTGGCCTCTGCAGGTCCCATAAGGAGCATTTATCCCTTCAAAGTCGTGTCTTTCCTTGAGGAGGAATATGTCAGAGTAATCTCACTTCTCTTATTAGCATACTGACCCGCGAAGTCTGCATGAGTCTCATAGCCTCACGTAGGAGCCGGATAACGCTCTCAGCTGGTTGCTCCTCTACATGTTCTACTTCGGGGAAAACAATTATGCAGCCAGCCCTGAACCCACCATACTGGCTGGGAGCGGGACATAGGTCAAGAACTGACAAGGAAGGAGTGGGAGAGGGCACATATGTACCCACATATGTACCCAAGGAAACTGTCGCAGAGCAATAAGGGCCTGATTTATGAAAAGCTAGCGCCGACATTGCGTTATTTTTTTGACGCAAAAGCAGCGCAAACTTACAAAATACATTTTGTAAGTTAGCGCCGCTTTTGCTTAAAAAAATTACGCAAAGGCGGCGCTAACTTTTCATAAATCAGGCCCTAAATTCCAGCACATACGATATCATATGTTGCACAGGGTTTATCTTATGTCAGCAAACCTTCACTAGATGTTTGGGACACCCTTGGATTTGGACTCTTAGATCATTGCCAACAATCAGGGGCAGGCATGGTGCATATATGTTCTGTACATGCCCAACGGCTGAGCAGTTATGGGGAGAAGTCTCAAATGCAATAATGGCTGTGACAGGCTGCACAAATGTGTGTATAAAGGAGGGCTGGCTGCTAGGATTGCTTAAGCGTTCGAAAGCTGCAAAAGCTGCAAATCGTTTCATTGACCTAGCATTACTTATGGCCCACAGGCTCATTGCCATGCACTGGAAGGCCCACATACTACCAGGTGTTGCGCTATGGTGTGCAGCATCACTGAAGTGGGGAAAGGCAGAAGCCGTGGTGCTGAGGCTTGAAGAGACTTGTGGATTGCGCAGAATCCCCATCGCTGCTAATTGGGAGACAATACTCTTTGAACTACACACTTATCAGGAAGAACTACACAACTAAGATCGCAGTTGCAACCCCCTCAGAACTCTCTCCCCAGGTGTCTGACATAATTATTATTTTTTAACATCCCCACCCCTCTGGTCCCCTTATCCCACCGTTTCTACCTAGGTCCCCCATCCCTCCCACCATTCTGAACATGCAGGCCATTCCTGTAAAGTTCTAGCAATATGATGTATGCCTTCATACCATGGTATGTAGTCTTGCAAAGTGGTACAATTAACATTTCAGTAGATAGTGATAAAGTTGCCGTAACCCAGAGAGTATCCAAAGATGTAATAATGCTGCTGTGTGAACTGTTTTTCTTATTGTTAAAATGTTCATTAAGAAGAAGGACCACAAACTCCTGCCAGCCGTATTGCGCAGAAATGCATGTATAAGATATATGATGGGAGTGCTGATGCTACATATGTTCCATTAACACGACGACTGCTGAAATTCAATACAATTGGTTTAAAAAAAATCGTGGAGTGTTCACTGCTGCGACCCTGGGAGTGTTCCGGTGAGGGTTTTTGACACTGGGCCTGAGGAAAGACTCAAGTGGCAAGATGCCCATACTCACAAGCACCACAACACTAGTGCACCTTTCTCTGGACTGCAGCTCCTGCAATTTACCTCAGGTTGGGGGTGCGGTGCCCCTTTCCATGAAGTGCAATCTTGGTAATTAGGTCAGGGCTGTGACGTACCCGCTCGGTGGGCCACCTTAAGCTGAGTGAACACCTACAACACTGCATGCATGGCCTGACGGCCTGCCTGAAAGGACTTCACAAACTTTCCAAGGACAGCCAGGTGCTGTGATAGTGCACCACAAATAGGGTGGAAGAGTGCATTCCCTGTACAAACAGCTACATTCTACCAACAAACTCTCTAAGAACCCCTTGTCAAGGCCAAGATTCAATGCACTGTACCACTAAAAACTGTCCCAAAATTACTGTGGATACTGGCCCATAATTACATAAGATAAATGTCTTCTCTTAATTGTATTGAGTACATTTTTATTGTGTGCAAAGCGGTGATGAGTTACTTTTCTTTCCTTAAATGCAAAGTGCTGGCTGAACAGTGATGTATTAAGAGCCTCTAAGTTCACACCACCTCCCTGACTGAGACTTGGACTGCAGGCCCTTGATCCTTTGATAACCAAGTGGTAAAAAGGTGTGTATGGTGCTCAGTTTTGGGTCTAATATGGTAATGTTAAGCCAAAGGACACCACTGTTAAATGGCCCTGAATCACACAGTCTGGGTCTATGAACCCCGTATTGATTGCCCCCGTACTCCTGACAATGTGCCCGCAACCATTAATTGACCCTTAATTGATGCTTGAAAGACTTCAATTCTATGTTTGGATGAACTGAAAACATTAATGTAAGAAGGGTGACAGAATCACATGACTTGCCAAACTTTGCACACTCTTAAGTGCTACAAACAAAATAAAACGAATTACTGCCTCAATTTGAATATTTGGTGCTGGAATCCTAGCTGAGACCACCTGAGTCTTTTCAGATATTTGCATCGCCCAATCACCGGTGGAGGGAGGGACAGAGCCTGTACAGCCACCGCTCGTAGTAGACTTCCCATTCATGAGGAGATTCCATCTCGCCCCACGTGTGTTTTTACAACAGACCATGTTAAGGTGTGAGATCAATTAGGGCCTCTCACGTCCCCAGTGAGAACTGCACTTGTTTTTGGTGATGTTGTTAGACAAAGAGGCCTTTTTGAAATTATATTTACTAATGTCCAGCACCCCCAAAATTGTTGCAGGGCATTTGAACTGATTTGGGTACAGGCAAGATATCTAATCTGGGTACTTTGCTAACAAACTATTATTCTTTGACTGTCCCAGAAAACCACAAGAATGTATGCTACTCACGCGAGGTACATTAGATAAATTAAATGATTTAAGATATTTGTAAACTTGGCAAAGAACAGATCTTCGACCTTCTAACCGCTGCCTCCACACCACTCTCTACATTCATTTTCCTGTTCAGATTAGCGTTATGGAGAGTTTAATGGCTTTGGGAAGGAAGTCAAAACTATTCAATTCCAGATACTGCACTTCATTGTAATGTTCCCATGTTTTATGTGATAGAAAACGATGTATGTTTTAATGCAGACTTGTACAGATAATTGTGTTTTACAGCATTTTAATACATTGCAGCTGTCCTCCTGCTTTATAAACGTATTCATGATGTAAAGTATTGACAGAAGTGGAAGTATTTTTACATCTCTTATTGAACGGTGTTAGAAATAAAGTTTAAGCTAAATTAATTTTCCGCTGCCATACCATTTTAAAATTGACAATGTTTCACTCATAGGACGTTTATAACAACGGCTTCGTAAAAACGATTTTTGATAGCGGTATTGACATGTGATGCTTTAAACTTTCCTGTTCTTGTTTCAGTTCAAAGGTTGTTCTTGGTCTTGGCTAATAAGTGTACTGATAACCTAGCAACGATTGAAATTTACATTTTACATAGAGGAACACTTTAAAAGTTTCCCAATTTCAGGACTCAGATGCCATGGTTAGAAGGGGCCTGGGGTACATGTTCATTCATATAATTGATCGGTAGGGTGAATAGTGTAGAGGAAGCTCCCACTAGGGAGTTACATGTCAGTGCTTGCAGGGTTGGGGGGGTATGTTAGTTTATGCAAATTATTGGTGGGGTGAATAGATAAGGCAGAGGAAGCTCACAGGATTGACAGATGGCAGGCCAGTGATTCCCAGTCCGTGAGAAGTAAGGGTTTATGGGAAATGGATAGAGACACAGGCAATTGCATAACTACATATAGAAAGGTGAGCTAGCGTTCATGCATCTTTGAGTAGGGGTTGAATAAGGGCATGCAGTTTGGAATAGGAGTCGAATAAGGGGAGCACGGCATGCAGAGGATTGTAGTTATCAGACGGTCATACACTAAAGTTATTTTTGTTTTATGTGGGGATTATGACGTAGAGTGGGAGGAAGTTTGCTCGCTTTCATGTAATCTTAAAGGGATGAAAGTAGAACAAGCTGTGTGTTTGCATGTTTGATAGTACTTTTGTTATATGTATTATATAGAGACTGGTTGAGAGAAAAAGTCTGCAGGTAGGATTGATTGAGTTATTGCACAAAATCTTGACAAGTTGGCTAGAGTGTCTGACTGTGTGCAGAGCTGTAGTTTCAATGCTCTGAGCAGTGTTCAGAGGGGAAACAAGTGAGTCAGATCATGGACAAACAACCAATCAACCTATGGAGATATCTCAGTGATGAGCCAACTGAGCAAGCTGATCAGGGGTTCTAGGAGGGGGTGAGTCGTGTTCGTGGTAACAGGAACCTTTACGCTATCGGCCAGGTGTCTTGTCCAAGGCTTTGTGGAAAGTATGTCATCCCTGGCTATTTTCTGGAAGGCTACCAGTGGTATGTCCCAGTCTTGCAACTCTTCCTCTGTCCTCTCACCTCTTCCTACTGCAGAGCTCTGATTTCAGCCTTCGCCCATGCCTCAACTAAGGAATGTGTGAGGGAGTGACATGACCGCAGCATGTTTTGCAAGTCTGCTCCATAGCAGACAGTGGGCATTCCGAGAGGGCTGGCATGGGGGCTGT
Source organism: Pleurodeles waltl (assembly GCF_031143425.1). NCBI lineage: Eukaryota > Metazoa > Chordata > Amphibia > Caudata > Salamandridae > Pleurodeles > Pleurodeles waltl. Next base: position 542,240,414 of record NC_090440.1, on the reverse strand, counting down.
GCAGGGGACCCCCGTATCACCCAGCACTGCGTTTCCGGCAGCCTTTCCATGGTGGGGAAACCGCCATGGAAAGGATGGCGGAAAGTGAATTTGTGATCAGCACGGCGGTGCTGCCATGGGCACCGGCGTGGCTGAGCACGACTTCGACCACCGCCACAACGTCGGGATCCGTGATCCTGGTGGTGGGGGCGGTCTCCTGGCTTTCTGACTGCCAGGGTTGTAACCAAGGCGGTCCGACCACCACCGCAAGATTTGCGCTCTGAAGACCACCGAACTCAAAATGAGCATCTAAGTCACAAACTTCTTCTTAAGCACTCATATGTGACTCTTGGTAGGAGAGGGCTAGGTCTTCTGGGTCAATTGGTAGGGGGTTTGTAAGGTAGCTGTGCCTACCAGATGCAGTACAGACACTCAACAGCATACCTATTACAATTGGGAGGCCAGATAGTAATGCTCAAAATTGTGCACTCCCAATCCCCGCTGGGTAATCAGATGCTATATCTTTGCCATCATATTTCTCTGCCGGACACTGCCCCAGATCAGGTCTCCCAACAGTGTAGTCAACATTTAAAAAAAATCCCTGGTGAGGTAAAAAAGAAAGTAGGCAAAATAATATTGTGCAACAATACCATTTCTGATAGCACTACTTCCGCAGTGACTGATAAAGGGAGAGTTTTCCAAAAGGCAATCTAGATCTTAATTGCCATTCCTGCCCTGGTTAAATTGCCATCGAGCAGGGCACGATAGTTATGATAGATAGAAATCCCAAGATAACAGAACTCTGTGGGCTACCTATGTAGGAGGCCTCCACCACAATCTAATCCTACCTCTGCGGGGCGGGGAGTAGTTGGAGAAATATGTAGGATTTTTGACAATTATCATTCAGACTAGACACTTGATGAAAAGCATGCAGGACATTTGCTACGTCGGAGTGGTCGGCTGTCACATCCTGCTGATACAGCAACATGTCATTGGCGATACGAAGATGATGTGGGTTCTGTCACTTCTGTCACTTAGTAGGATACCCTAGATCTCACCTTGCACATAGATAGCAATAGGCTCCTTCACCAATGCAAAAATTAGGGGAGTCACGGGGCAGCCATGATCAGTGCCAAGGCACACTTCAAGGGAGAGATATGAGCAGTGGCGGCTCCTCTGCTATGGCGGAGGAACTTTGCCCGCCCCCCTCCACCGCCAGCAGCAACCATTGCAAACCCTTTAACAACAAAAGGATAATAAACTATGTTAATGGGGCGGGGCAATGGGGATGACAAGCATTGAGGGTGCACTCCCCTCAGTGCGCCTGTGTGTTTGGCCGGCTGTCTCGGGCCCGCCAAACACACAAGCGCACTGTGCTCTCTCCAGCCCAGCATTGTGTTGTCAGGCTGGAGAGAGCAGACACAGGCTCCCAGCCAATGGCTAGGATTGGTCCTATTGCTGCTCTGAGCGGTGTCAGGATTGGCCACAGGGCAAGCTGGGAGCCTGTGCCTGCAGTAACAAGGGACAGAGGAGCGGCGCGGTGGCGAAACAGGCAAGGTTTTTTTTTTTTTCAATTTTATTTATGACATGTTTTTGCTACCCCCCGCCCCCTCCACGCACTGCCCCCATCTTGTAACCCCCATGAGCTGCGACTGGATATGAGTGACTCTGGGGCTAGCTGTGTACGCTGAGGTGCAGTGACAGAGGTTTGCCGAAATACTGGTGTTGGACAATAAATGGCCTATCATCACAATATGAAGGAGATGGGAGCAACAAGAATATGACAAGTGGAAATGCGCTCATACCTGCAAGGTTTTAACTGTCAAAAATCTTTAATGTGATTTCAACAGCCAGGATTAACAGTAAATGAGAGGATTTGTTCCTTCATCTTTCTACCCTGACAGTTGCTTTCAATTCTCTACTGATTAGAATATTTCACTCTTCCCCCGTCTTCTAGCTTCTTGGACCCTTGTAATTTGTGCATTCACTTTTTTGTGTCCCATGCCTAGCCACAGGTGACATGAAAAGGGGCTGGTGTCTAAGCCCTTGACATATTTTCCTTTCCTATTGCTTCATGTAATTTCCCTGAGCTCTCCCTGATGGGTCCTTTGTCCTCAGCCCTGCAGCCTATATTGTGAGCCTACCCTCCTGAAAATCTGCCCCTGCCAAAGTAAGAATATGCCACCTTTCCCTGATCCAGGCTGCGACAGCCATATGATTGCTCACCTTCCCAGGGTCCGGCCATGGTGGTGTACGTATGTCACTTAGGGGGTTAGTCTAACTTTGGAGGAGTGTTAATCCGTCCCAAAAGTGACGGTAAAGTGACAGATATACCACCAGCCGTATTACGAGTTCCATAGGATATAATGGACTCGTAATACAGCTGGTGGTAAATCTGTCACTTTTCCGTCACTTTTGGGACGGATTAACACCTCCTCCAAAGTTAGAATAACCCCCTTAGTGTACTCTGGACTCCCAAAACACTCATTGTCAGGATCCAAAAGCTAAACCACAGGTAGCAAACTCAACCTGAACCTGCTGATGCATGAGCACATAAAACTAGCTTTCATAGTTCTACACTAGACACCAGTCGACACCAGGATCAGGTTTAAAATACTCTGCACTGTCCACAAGGCCCACTGGGGCAGGGTAAATATTCCTACGCACCTAACAGGGCCCTTTTGTCTGCATCTGTACATCTCATTACCTAAAGATCATTCAATCAGATCAAACATGGAGAGTTCAGACCTCAAACTGTGGAACACACTGAACCCAAGGTTGAGTGCAGAATTCAACTACAAGCATTTCTGAAAGGGGGTGAAATTTGAACATTTGCAGATTGCTTTCTTATATAGCTTTTATAGCTCCTTCAGTTGACAACTGTGTTACGATGACGCTAACTGTGATATGAAGAGGCAGGCAGAAACCATCAAAACGAAGCTTTAATGAAGATAAACAACCCAAACAGGATATGTGTTGTGCACCACCTCAACCGACACCAAATCTAAACCCCCATCAGTGCCTGGAACATCAGCGTCAACCAGGCTCCAGAATGTGAGTCCTGGAACACTAATGTCACCGAGGTTCCAGGCCTAGCGCATGCTAGGAATAGGAACATTGCAACACATCCCCCTCCCTCACAGTAATATCCCAACAACCCGGAAAATGATAACAAAACAATGTAACAAGATGGACCAGTATTAGAACAGAATAGCAGATCACAACGAGTCAAGATGTATAGTCTTTCATCCAGAGTGGTTTAGAACGTAACCTGGATGAAACATTAGGGCGTGGTAACTCCTTAGATGTTTCCGTGAGATTTCTTCTTTGATCTTCCAAAGTAGGGGAGTCTTCCACAACACCTCTCCATCTCGTAATTCTGGACATGCTCCACGCATCCCCATTGTCAAGAATCACAATGTTTTTCTTTACTTCTCTGATGCTGAAAGGGCCCTTGAAGGATGACTTACCCTTGGTTTTAAAACAAGGGTTCCTCACCAGCACCAAGTCACCACCCTTCCACTTAACACTAGAAACACAATGCTTGGCATCAAAACGCAACTTGTAATTACGTTGGTACTTCTCCCTGAGACCAGGTGCCTTATCAAATTTCTCCTGATTCAGATCAACCCGTGCCAAACTGTTACCGAACCATGCCGGAAACAGCTTAGTGCAACCCAACCTTCCCCTCATGTATTCAAAAGGAGCTATGTTGGTGATACTGTTTGGAGTGTTGCGATATGCCCACCACAAGTCCCTCAAGAGAGTAGCTAAAGGAGGTCTGGTTTCAATAGCTTCTTGCACACAAGCTTTCACCATTCTATTCATACGCTCAGCTAGACCATTGGCCTGTGGCAGATACAAAGCTGTCCTCAAATGCTCAATAGCTAGGGAGTCTAAAAAGTGCTTCATGTCTTGCGAAGTCAATTGTACCCCATTGTCTGTGACTAAATGACTAGGTATACCCTCCTTAGAAAACTCTTCTTCCAGAAACTCAATTACTGTACGGGTATCGACTGAATTCACACATTTGGTCACCACCCATTTGGACGTATAATCCACCATGAGTATGACATATCGTTCGTTCGCTGGTAAGAGATGAAAGGGACCCATAAAGTCAAGACCTAGTTTCGTCCAGGTTTTTTCCAGAATCTCAATAGGAGACAGTGGCGCTTCCGCCACAACCTTACTTTTGTCATTGCGTGCACAACTCATACAGTCTTTCACAACTGCCTCACGGTCCAACCCTGGCCACCAGTATATGGCCCTAAGTCTAGATTTGGTTAAACTCCTACCCAAGTGCCCTTTGTGAGCCAGATTCGGAATTTTGTTCCTCACACCTTTAGGAGGTATGGATTTGCTACCCCTAAATAACTCACTTCCATTTAAAGAGAGTTCATCTCTCACATTCCAATAGCCTTTCAAGGAGTCAGGAATGTCCCTATGCTCTGGCCATCCCTTGACAATGAATTCTTCAAGTTTATGTCTATCCGAATCTCTCTCCACGGCCAATTTCCACTCCTCTTCGTTGATGGCCATCTCTCTCACCCAATTGATAATAACCTCATCCTCCAACTCCTCGCTACTATCAACCGAAGAACGGGACAAAAAATCTGCCACAATATTCCTCGGCCCAGGAACATATTCCACGACAAAGTTGTACTCCAATAAACCTTCTGCCCACCTTCGTATTCTCGGGGTCAACTCTTCATTCTTCTTAGGGGAGAAGATTTGGACGAGAGGCCTGTGATCAGTCCTCACCACGAAGGGTAAACCCCACAAGTAAAATTTAAAGTGCTTGACTGCCCACATACACGCAAGTGCCTCTCTTTCTATGACAGAATAATGTTGTTCAGCCTCCTTGAAGGAACGAGAAGCAAAGGCAATTACTTTCCCCTCTTGACCCACCCTTTGGATAAGAACAGCCCCCAAACCCTTGACACTTGCATCAGTGTACAAATAAGTTTTGGCACACACATCAAAATGCCCTAAGGTGGGCATCTTTCCAATACAGTTCTTTACAAAAGAGAAAGCAGTCACGCATTCTTTCTCCCAGACGAATTCACAACCCTTCTTCAAAAGTGCTCTCAAAGGTTGTGTCATACGGGAAAGCTTGGGAATGAATTTAGAGTAATACTCCACCAACCCTAGGAATGACCTCACATCATCTTTGTCTTTGGGTTCGGGTACACGAATTATAGAATCAACTAGCTCTAACTTGGGTCTGATTCCCTCACCAGAAATAGTATGTCCCAGGTATGTCACAGAGGTTACCCTAAATTTACATTTTTCTTTCTTAACAGTAAGACCGGCCTCTGCTAACTTGCTCAAAACTTCTCTTAAAATCTTGTGTTCGCCCACTGTTTTACCATGAACTAATATGTCATCCTGGAAACATAATGTGCCAGAAATTCCTCCTAATATCTTTTTCATAATGTGTTGAAAACACGCGGCCGCAGAGGCCAGACCAAAAGGCATCCTCAAAAACTGATAAGCCCCCAAAGGTGTTACAAAGGAGGTGAGGTGCCTGGACTCAGGGTGCAAAACAATCTGATGATAAGCCGAGGATAAGTCCAACACACTAAACACCCTTGAACCACCTAGACATGACAACTCTTCAGTAATATTAGGTAGGGGTTGACAATCTATCCATATATATTTATTAAGGTCTCTGAGATCTACACACATGCGGATCCGCCTCCCGTTAACCTGGATGAAACATTAGGGCGTGGTAACTCCTTAGATGTTTCCGTGAGATTTCTTCTTTGATCTTCCAAAGTAGGGGAGTCTTCCACCACACCTCTCCATCTCGCAATTCTGGACATGCTCCACGCATCCCCATTGTCAAGAATCACAATGTTTTTCTTTACTTCTCTGATGCTGACAGGGCCCTCTGGATGAAAGATTATACATCTTGACTCGTTGTGATCTGCTATTCTGTTCTAATACTGGTACATCTTGTTACATTGTTTTGTTATCATTTTCCGGGTTGTTGGGATATTATTGTGAGGGAGGGGGATGTGTTGCAATGTTCCTATTCCTAGCATGCGCTAGGCCTGGAACATCAGCGTCAACCAGGCTCCAGAATGTGAGTCCTGGAACACTAATGTCACCGAGGTTCCAGGCCTAGCGCATGCTAGGAATAGGAACCTTGCAACAAACTGCAATGAAGAATATTGGAATAGGCACCCCCTACAGACTAGACTTTAGCTGCCCCATGATCAAAGCCTATTATACTTAGTAGCGCTCTGAAGTAACCGAAAGGTGATATACAATATCTTACAAAACTCAAAAAACAAAAAACCTTCAAATGGGTGTAAAAGTCATGTGATGCCTAGGATTTTCAGTGATATTGGTGCCAGCTGCATTTGCCAGTCATGTGGCAGCAACGGCTGTCAGTGAAGACAATGAAAAATGCAATTTCAGGAGCTGCATGGCAAGTTTAACTGCCAAAGACGTGTTTGTAACAACAGTTCTACATCCTCTCCACTGAGGCTTTCTGACTTTGCTCAGTGGCTGAGCACCACTTTATGATTAACACATGGCTGTAGATATGTCTGGGTCAGTGCAAGTAAGCACATATTAAGATATACCTGTTGCATGTACAGATTTGAAGGAATTGATTTTAAAAAAGAAGGGGAAAGGACTGAATTTCTGAGAGTGTCAGGAGAACACGTTGTCAGTAGCTGTTTTAAGAGTTTTCTTTTACATTCTTTGTGCCTCTTTGGGAAGGGGGTTAACCTTAATAGGCCACATAAGTTGGACAACTTGGGCAATGTTGCCTTAAGACCAGTGTTTTAAGTTATTGCAGAGAGATAATTAGTGACGTAGCGCAAGTGGAGGTTTTAAAGAAATTACTAGTTTCTTTTCCTTGAGCAGCACCTGCAGGGCAGCACTTCCATCAATACACATTTTTGTACCTTTGCACAAAATACTAACAAAAATACTAAAAAATATAAATACAAGATATCCCATGACTGAAGATAAAAATAGTAAATAAGCCTCCTGTGCTATTTAGCGGAAGGTTGCACTTTCGCTAAATATTTGAGGACTGGAGTTAGAATAGTAATTTGACCTCCAAGAGTCTGCCACAGGTAGGAGAAGTATTGCTGTGGGTCTCTTTCTTACAATGGGATAGGGTGTTCTAGTTTGGAAAGGGACTGGCTTTGAGTGGAACAAGGAACTCTAGAGATGGCAAGTTTGTTGTTGGTCAGGTAGACTGGTATTCTGAAGCTGAAGGCCTTCAAGATGATTCAGAATGCCTTTTAAGAAAATGTGTGCTCAAAATAGCAGGTCATGGGTAGTGACCAATGCAAGAGTGATGTGATCTTATTTCTAAATTACTGTAATGGACTGGTGCATGGAGGACATCTCTCAGAGGAGTTAAAGAGGTGTGTGGGAGATTTAACATTATTTATAAACTAGATGATGCACCCCTGCACTGAAAGTTTTATACTTAGAAGAAAATCTTTTGGGGGACCGAGGGGTTTTCTGAAAAGGTGAATCCTGTGCTTAATTTTTTCACAACATTTTTATTGTATCTTGTACTTTTATCTCAATATAGCCAGTGAGAACAAATTACAGGCAGTGTATTTGACGGGGATATAAGGCATTGCATTATACTACGGGTTCAACTGGCATGCACATTGCTGTCCCAATGTGAGTCACATTCACGGAAGACTGTATGGTCTTGTCATTCATGCAAGAGTGTCTTTAAGTCTTGACTGGTCACCTACAGAAGATGCAATTAATGTGCGGAGGCAGGGATGCTTCAGAGGAGTGGTGTGTAGCATCTGGATGAAATTTGGGTTGCGGGGGGGACTTACAATTGCAGCCTGCAGTTGCACAAGGGGATGGAGAGTACACCAATCACAGCTTTAGGTAATCAGTAGTAGCTATTTTGGAGATACAAGCTAAAATAACTATTCGGGAGGGGGAAGGGTGAACTCTGGAATTGGGAATGAAGGGGGAAACTGTGGGCTGAAGATAGGTAATATGAAGCCACTAGGATGGTTGAGGCACCCGGTGACCACGAGAGATAATGAAGGAGTGATTTGGGGGTCTACTCGGCTGTAGTGGGGAGGGTTTCCTATGAGTGATGTGATAGGATGAAGGGGGCTCCCTTATGAAGATAGTGCCACAGAGAGTGTTCTGCATTCAGAGCAGTGGGAATTACCATGCGTGTTGCTGATGGGGTAATGGTGGCGCCCTGCAACTATTCATGCCAGTAGGCTCCCAGCGTGATGGGGGCCTCACCATGTCAGGGTTCAAGGCTGTAGTATAGTTCAATGTGAGGGGTTTCTGTGAGGGGACTAACCCACTGTCAGTGCCTTGTGCTGCAGCAACATTACGTCCCAAGCCACTGCAATGGGGCGACGCAGAAATTGGCAAGCTTCTTTCCAGTGGAACGCAGAGCTCTCTGCTACTCCCCATCGGGATACCGCTGCATGCCATTGGGTCAGCGATGGAGGGTGCAGGGCCTTTCAGTGCATATCATGAAGACTTTTGGCCAGCAAGAGGGCCAGAGTAGCAAATCAGACTTGCACTTTATGGTGTTTCTGTCGTGGGAAAACTTCCAGTGAGGTGGGCCCCCATGTTTTCAGCATGTTGAGTTCCGTGGCCAGGGTGGTGTGTACCTCATCCCAGATGCGTGTTAATGCTGGACAAGACCAGAGCATGTGCTTAAGTTCAGCCATGGAACTTGAGCATTTCGGGCAGGTGAGATGTGCTGTGAAGAATATTCTGTTGAGGCGTGTTCGGGTCAAGTAGGCCCGTTGAAGAAGCATGTATTGGATATTTTTTAAAAGCGCATTGCAGGATACTGTTTTTGGGGATTCCAGAGGCCTGACCCATTCTGAATCATGGAAAGGTCTTCCAATGTCTTCTTCCCAAGACTGCCTGAGGTATGTCAAAGGTGTCTCAACATGCGCTCTGATGGCTTTGTAGAGCCAAGTAATGAGGTGCCGCCTATGTCTCATGAGATATAGGGTGTGGATAACTTCATATCTAAGTGATTTTGCTGCAGGGGGTCCCTAGAGAGAGCACATTGAGCACAGTAGGTGTCCGTAAATAAGGAATTGTTCAGGGGGGAATGGCATAGTATTGTTGAAGCTGGTCGAACGTCAGGAGTTGCCCATCTTGAAAGATGTCCCCCCACTGTGTCAAACCTGCGTGTTTGCCATTTGACTAGCTGATCTGTGGTAAAAGGGCCTTGCCAGCTGGGGAGTCCAGGTAGAGGAATGTTGAGGTGTGGGGTACAATCTTGTTAGATGAAACATTCTAGTGAGACACCTTTGTGCCATCCAGCCAAGCAGTGACCAGGTGCGATGCAGCTTGATGGTGGGATGGAGGAGCTGCCGGATTATGCATGTGGGGAACAGTCCAGCTTCAGTGGTAGTTTTGAAGGTGTTCCTACCTGCCAGCCAGCGAGCCACCCATTGGAATTGGGCCACTAAATAGTAAGATTCAAAGGAGGGGACTTCTAGGCCTCCCTGCCCCACTGGTAGCTGTAATTTGTGTAGAACAACCCACAGCCTGCCGTCGTTCCACAGAAAATCTCCCATCAAACGGTCAAGGTCGCAAAAAAAGCTGCATGGATGAAAGACCCAGACATTAACAAAGTAGTACAGCAACCAGGGAAGAATTATCATTTTTGACAATGCAATCCTGCCAGTAAGAGCTAATAGAAGATGTTGCCAGAAGGGCACTGTGAGAAGGTAGCCTCTTTCTAGCCTTGTTACCCCCACTTTTGGCCTGTTTGTGAGTGTATGTCAGGGTGTTTGTCACTGTTTTCACTGTCTCACTGGGATCCTGATAGTCAGGCCTCAGTGCTCATAGTGAAAACACTATGTTTTCAGTATGGTTGTTATGTGTCACTGGGATCCTGCTGGTCAGGACCCCAGTGCTCATAGGTTTGTGGCCTATATGTATGTGTCACTGGGACCCTGTCACACAGGGCCCCAGTGCTCATAGGTGTGCATGTATATGTTCCCTGTGTGGTGCCTAACTGTCTCACTGAGGCTCTGCTAACCAGAACCTCAGTGGTTATGCTCTCTCATTACTTTCAAATTGTCACTAACAGGCTAGTGACCAATTTTACCAATTTACATTGGCTTACTGGAACACCCTTATAATTCCCTAGTATATGGTACTGAGGTACCCAGGGTATTGGAGTTCCAGGAGATCCCTATGGGCTGCAGCATTTCTTTTGCCACCCATAGGGAGCTCTGACAATTCTTACACAGGCCTGCCACTGCAGCCTGAGTGAAATAACGTCCACGTTATTTCACAGCCATTTTACACTGCACTTAAGTAACTTATAAGTCACCTATATGTCTAACCTTTACCTGGTAAAGGTTAGGTGCAAAGTTACTTAGTGTGAGGGCACCCTGGCACTAGCCAAGGTGCCCCCACATTGTTCAGAGCCAATTCCCTGAACTTTGTGAGTGCGGGGACACCCTTACACGCGTGCACTACATATAGGTCACTACCTATATGTAGCTTCACAATGGTAACTCCGAATATGGCCATGTAACATGTCTATGATCATGGAATTGCCCCCTCTATGCCATCCTGGCATAGTTGGCACAATCCCATGATCCCAGTGGTCTGTAGCACAGACCCTGGTACTGCCAAACTGCCCTTCCTGGGGTTTCACTGCAGCTGCTGCCAACCCCTCAGACAGGCATCTGCCCTCCTGGGGTCCAGCCAGGCCTGGCCCAGGATGGCAGAACAAAGAACTTCCTCTGAGAGAGGGTGTGACACCCTCTCCCTTTGGAAAATGGTGTGAAGGCAGGGGAGGAGTAGCCTCCCCCAGCCTCTGGAAATGCTTTCTTGGGCACAGATGTGCCCAATTCTGCATAAGCCAGTCTACACCGGTTCAGGGACCCCTTAGCCTCTGCTCTGGCGCGAAACTGGACAAAGGAAAGGGGAGTGACCACTCCCCTGACCTGCACCTCCCCTGGGAGGTGTCCAGAGCTCCTCCAGTGTGCTCCAGACCTCTGCCATCTTGGAAACAGAGGTGCTGCTGGCACACTGGACTGCTCTGAGTGGCCAGTGCCACCAGGTGACGTCAGAGACTCCTGCTGATAGGCTCCTTCAGGTGTTAGTAGCCTATCCTCTCTCCTAGGTAGCCAAACCCTCTTTTCTGGCTATTTAGGGTCTCTGTCTCTGGGGAAACTTCAGATAACGAATGCAAGAGCTCATCCGAGTTCCTCTGCATCTCTCTCTTCACCTTCTGATAAGGAATCGACTGCTGACCGCGCTGGAAGCCTGCAAACCTGCAACATAGTAGCAAAGACGACTACTGCAACTCTGTAACGCTGATCCTGCCGCCTTCTCGACTGTTTTCCTGCTTGTGCATGCTGTGGGGGTAGTCTGCCTCCTCTCTGCACCAGAAGCTCCGAAGAAATCTCCCGTGGGTCGACGGAATCTTCCCCCTGCAACCGCAGGCACCAAAAAGCTGCATTACCAGTCCCTTGGGTCTCCTCTCAGCACGACGAGCGAGGTCCCTTGAATCCAGCGACTCTGTCCAAGTGACCCCCACAGTCCAGTGACTCTTCAGTCCAAGTTTGGTGGAGGTAAGTCCTTGCCTCACCTCGCTGGGCTGCATTGCTGGGAACCGCGACTTTGCAGCTACTCCGGCCCCTGTGCACTTCCGGCGGAAATCCTTTGTGCACAGCCAAGCCTGGGTCCACGGCACTCTAACCTGCATTGCACGACTTTCTAAGTTGGTCTCCGGCGACGTGGGACTCCTTTGTGCAACTTTGGTGAGCACCGTTTCATGCATCCTCGTAGTGCCTGTTTCTGGCACTTCTCCGGGTGCTACCTGCTTTAGGGAGGGCTCGTTGTCTTGCTCGATGTCTCCTCTCTCTTCAGGTCCAATTTGCGACCTCCTGGTCCCTCCTGGGCCCCAGCAGCGTCCAAAAACGCCAAATGCACGATTTGCAGCTAGCAAGGCTTGTTGGCGTTCTTTCGGCGGGAAAACACTTCTGCACGACTCTTCACGGCGAGAGGGATCCGTCCACCAAAGGGGAAGTCTCTAGCCCTTTTCGTTCCTGCAGAAACCTCAGCTTCTTCTGTCCAGTAGAAGCTTCTTTGCACCCGCAGCTGGCATTTCCTGGGCATCTGCCCATCTCCGACTTGCTTGTGACTTTTGGACTTGGTCCCCTTGTTCCACAGGTACCCTAGATTGGAAATCCACAGTTGTTGCATTGCTGGTTTGTGTCTTTCCTGCATTATTCCTCTAACACGACTTCTTTGTCCTTAGGGGAACTTTAGTGCACTTTGCACTCACTTTTCAGGGTCTTGGGGAGGGTTATTTTGCTAACTCTCACTATTTTCTAATAGTCCCAGCGACCCTCTACAAGGTCACATAGGTTTGGGGTCCATTCGTGGTTCGCATTCCACTTTTGGAGTATATGGTTTGTGTTGCCCCTATCCCTATGTTTCCCCATTGCATCCTATTGTAGCTATACATTGTTTGCACTGTTTTCTAAGACTATACTGCATATTTTTGCTATTGTGTATATATATCTTGTGTATATTTCCTATCCTCTCACTGAGGGTACACTCTAAGATACTTTGGCATATTGTCATAAAAATAAAGTACCTTTATTTTTAGTATAACTGTGTATTGTGTTTTCTTATGATATTGTGCATATGACACTAAGTGGTACTGTAGTAGCTTCACACGTCTCCTAGTTCAGCCTAAGCTGCTCTGCTAAGCTACCATTATCTATCAGCCTAAGCTGCTAGACACCCTATACACTAATAAGGGATAACTGGGCCTGGTGCAAGGTGCAAGTACCCCTTGGTACTCACTACAAGCCAGTCCAGCCTCCTACAGGCACTTGAGAGCACAGGGTTGCATACGCCTTTTCAGGTTGCCTTCAAACAGATCTTCCTGGGAGTGGTATAGTCTAACTCCTAAGTATCGAGGAGCTGTGGCCGGCCAGGTTAGGGGTGTGGAGCCGATAGTGACTGGGTACGGAGGGGTTTCGCTCTGGAATGTGAAAGTATATCCCCCAGTTGACTCAGAGTCCAACTTCTGCTTTGAAGTTCTGAAAGGCGGCTGCCAGGGAGGAAATGCCCATGAGCGTGTCCTGAATGTAAAACAGGACATCGTTGGCATATAAGGATTCAGCATGCATGTCGTCATGCAGCTATATCACCCAGGCAGGACTTTCCATTCTGAAGCGGTGTGCCATTGTAAGAAAGTATCATCTTGCCTGGCATGTTACCCCCATATTTCACTGTATATATGTTGTTTTAGTTGTATGTGTCACTGGGACCCTGCCAGCCAGGGCCCCAGTGCTCATAAGTGTGCCCGGTATGTGTTACCTGTGTTATGACTAACTGTCTCACTGAGGCTCTGCTATCCAGAACCTCAGTGGTTATGCTCTCTCATTTCTTTCCAAATTGTCACTAACAGGCTAGTGACCAATTTCACCAATTTACATTGGCATACTGGAACACCCTTATAATTCCCTAGTATATGGTACTAAGGTACCCAGGGTATTGGGGTTCCAGGGGATCCCTATGGGCTGCAGCATTTCTTTTGCCACCCATAGGGAGCTCTGACAAATCTTACACAGGCCTGCCACTGCAGCCTGAGTGAAATAACGTCCACGTTATTTCACAGCCATTTACTACTGCACTTAAGTAACTTATAAGTCCCCCAAATGTCTAACCTTTCCCTGGTAAAGGTTGGGTGCTAAGTTACTTAGTGTGTGGGCACCCTGGCACTAGCCAAGGTGCCCCCACATTGTTCAGGGCAAATTCCCCGGACTTTGTGAGTGCGGGGACACCATTACACGCGTGCACTACACCTAGGTCACTACCTATGTGTAGCTTCACAATGGTAACTCCGAACATGGCCATGTAACATGTCTAAGATCATGGAATTGCCCCCCCAATGCCATCCTGGTATTGGGGAGACAATCCCATGATTCCCCGGGTCTCTAGCACAGACCCGGGTTCTGCCAAACTGCCTTTTCAGGGGTTTCACTGCAGCTGCTGTGCTGCCAACCCCTCAGACAGGTTTCTGCCCTCCTGGGGTCCAGCCAGGCTTGGCCCAGGAAGGCAGAACAAAGGACTTCCTCAGAGAGAGGGTGTTACACCCTCTCCCTTTGGAAAAAGGTGTTAAGGCAGGGGAGGAGTAGACTCCCCCAGCCTCTGGAAAAGCTTTCATGGGCACAGATGGTGCCCATTTCTGCATAAGCCAGTCTACACTGGTTCAGGGATCCCCCAGCCCTGCTCTGGCGCGAAACTGGACAAAGGAAAGGGGAGTGACCACTCCCCTGACCTGCACCTCCCCTGGGAGGTGCCCAGAGCTCCTCCAGTGTGCTCCAGACCTCTGCCATCTTGGAAACAGAGGTGCTGCAGGCACACTGGACTGCTCTGAGTGGCCAGGGCCAGCAGGTGACGTCAGAGACTCCTTCTGATAGGCTCTTACCTGTGTTGCTAGCCTATCCTCTCACCTAGGTAGCCAGACCTCCTTTTCTGGCTATTTAGGGTCTCTGCTTTGGGGAATTCTTTAGATAACAAATGCAAGAGCTCATCAGAGTTCCTCTGCATCTCTCTCTTCACCTTCTGCCAAGGAATCGACTGCTGACCGCGCTGGAAGCCTGCAAAACTGCAACAAAGTAGCAAAGACGACTACTGCGACCTTGTAACGCTGATCCTGCCGCCTTCTCGACTGTTTTCCTGGTGGTGCATGCTGTGGGGGTAGTCTGCCTCCTCTCTGCACTAGAAGCTCTGAAGAAATCTCCCGTGGGTCGACGGAATCTTCCCCCTGCAACCGCAGGCACCAAAGAACTGCTTCACCGGTCCTCTGGGTCTCCTCTCAGCACAACGAGCGAGGTCCCTTGAACTCAGCAACTCTGTCCAAGTGACTCCCACAGTCCAGTGACTCTTCAGTCCAAGTTTGGTGGAGGTAAGTCCTTGCCTCCCCACGCTAGACTGCATTGCTGGGAACCGCGTGTTTTGCAGCTGCTCCGGCTCCTGTGCACTCTTCCAGGATTTCCTTTGTGCACAGCCAAGCCTGGGTCCCTGGCACTCTAACCTGCAGTGCACGACCTCCTGAGTTGTCCTCCGGCGTCGTGGGACCTTCCTTTGTGACTTCGGGTGAGCTCCGGTTCACTCCACTTTGTAGTGCCTGTTCCGGCACTTCTGCGGGTGCTGCTTGCTTCTGAGTGGGCTCTTTGTCTTGCTGGACGCCCCCTCTGTCTCCTCACGCAATTGGCGACATCCTGGTCCCTCCTGGGCCACAGCAGCATCCAAAAACCCTAACTGTGACCCTTGCAGCTAGCAAGGCTTCTTTGCGGTCTTTCTGCACAAAAACACCTCTGCACGACTCTTCACGACGTGGGACATCCATCCCCCAAAGGGGAAGTTTCTAGCCCTTGTCGTTCTTGCAGAATCTACAGCTTCTACCATCCGGTGGCAGCTTCTTTGCACCCACAGCTGGCATTTCCTAGGCATCTGCCCACTCCCCACTTGATCGTGACTCTTGGACTTGGTCCCCTTGTTCCACAGGTACTCTCATCAGGAAATCCATTGTTGTTGCATTGCTGGTGTTGGTCTTTCTTGCAGAATTCCCCTATCACGACTTCTGTGCTCTTTGGGGAACTTAGGTGCACTTTGCACCCACTTTTCAGGGTCTTGGGGTGGGCTATTTTTCTAACCCTCACTGTTTTCTTACAGTCCCAGCGACCCTCTACGAGCTCACATAGGTTTGGGGTCCATTCGTGGTTCGCATTCCACTTCTAGAGTATATGGTTTGTGTTGCCCCTATCTCTATGTGCCCCCATTGCATTCTATTGTGACTATACATTGTTTGCACTGTTTTCTATTGCTATTACTGCATATTTTGGTATTGTGTACATATATCTTGTGTATATTTGCTATCCTTATACTGAGGGTACTCACTGAGATACTTTGGCATATTGTCATAAAAATAAAGTACCTTTATTTTTAGTATATCTGTGTATTGTGTTTTCTTATGATATTGTGCAAGTGACACTAGTGGTACTGTAGGAGCTTCACTCGTCTCCTAGTTCAGCCTAAGCTGCTCTGCTAAGCTACCATTTTCTATCAGCCTAAGCTGCTAGACACCCCTCTACACTAATAAGGGATACCTGGGCCTGGTGCAAGGTGTAAGTACCCCTTGGTACTCACTACAAGCCAGTCCAGCCTCCTACATTGGTTGTGCAGCGGTGGGATAAGTACTTGCAACTACTTACCACTTTGTCATTTTGTACTTTTCATAAGAGAAAAATATACAAAACAAGTTCAGTGTATGTACACCTAACCAAAAAGTTTTGCTTTTCTTCTCTTACTATTTTGCTAAGTGCTGAAAAGTACCTCTAAAACTTTCAAAAAGTTCTTTAAAAGTTGTAAAAGTTTTCTTCTGTTCTTTAAAAAGTTCTGAAACTTTTTCTTTCTTTTTCTGTCCCTTAAACCTTTTCTATAATGTCTGGTACAGGTCAAACTGTTGATCTGACTAAACTTGCATATGATCACCTTAGCTGGAAAGGAGCAAGGAGTCTCTGCATTCAAAGAGGTTTAGGGGTAGGGAAGAATCCCTCAAGAGAACTGTTAGTTAATATGCTCATTGAACAGGAAAAGACCTTAGTTGGCACATCTGTAGAGAAATTAGCTGATGGTTCACACTCTGATTCTGGGGTAGCCCCAGTAAAAGTGTTAGAAGGGAACCTTCTTGACCTGCCCATTAGCAGGCCACCTAGCATAGCTGGTACTAATGTGAGTTCCCATCACAGTAGGAGTGTTACTTCTGTAGGCCAGAATGTTAGAGTGCCATCTGTTATGGACAGGTCTCCCTCTGTTCATTCACACCATTCTTCTGTGTGAAGGCATGCCCAACCCACCCTCCCTGAAGACAGAGTGTTAGAAAGGGAACTCAATAGATTTAGAGTGGAAGAGTCCGGTCTGAAGCTTAAAAAGCAACAGCTGGATCTAGACAGGGAAGCATTTGACCTAGAAAAAGAAAGACAGAGGTTGGGGTTTGGACCCCATGGTGGCAGCAGCAGTATTCCCAATAGTCATCCTGTAAAAGAGCATGATTCTAGGAATCTGCACAAGATAGTTCCCCCTTACAAGGAGGGGGATGACATTAACAAGTGGTTTGTTGCACTTGAGAGGGCCTGTGTTGTACAGGAGGTCCCTCAAAGGCAGTGGGCTGCTATCCTATGGCTATCTTTCAGTGGAAAGGGTAGGGATAGGCTCCTTACTGTTAAAGAAAGTGATGCCAATAATTTTACAGTTCTTAAGAATGCACTCCTAGATGCTTATGGCTTAACCACTGAACAGTACAGGATCAAGTTCAGAGAAACCAAAAAGGAGTCTTCACAAGACTGGGTAGACTTTGTTGACCATTCAGTGAAGGCCTTGGAGGGGTGGTTACATGGCAATAAAGTTTCTGACTATAAAAGCCTGTATAACTTAATCCTGAGAGAGCATATTCTTAATAATTGTGTGTCTGATTTGTTACACCAGTACCTGGTAGACTCTGATCTGACCTTTCCCCAAGAATTGGGAAAGAAGGCAGGCAAATGGGTCAGAACAAGGGTGAACAGAAAAGTTCATACAGGGGGTGACAAGGATGGCAAGAAGAAGGATGGTAAGTCTTCTGACAAGGGTGGGGACAAATCTAAAAATGAGTCTTCATCAGGCCCACAAAAACACTCTGGTGGGGGTGGTGGGCCCAAATCCTCTTCAAATCAAAACAAAGAAAAGAAACCATGGTGCTATTTATGTAAAATAAAAGGCCATTGGACAACAGATCCCAGTTGTCCAAAGAAAATCACCAAGCCTCCTACCACTACAACCCCTGCTGCTACACCTAGTGCCCCTAGTAATAGCAGTGGTGGTGGGAGCAAACCTACTAATAGCCAATCCAAGGGAGTAGCTGGGCTCACTTTTGGTAATTTAGTTGGGGTTGGTCTTGTTAGGGAGACCATAGAGGCTGTGTTAGTCTCTGAGGGTGCCATTGATTTGGCCACCTTGGTTGCTTGTCCCCTTAACATGGATAAGTACAAGCAACTTCCCCTAATAAATGGTGTTGAGGTCAGGCCTACAGGGGCACAGGTGCCAGTGTTACCATGGTAATAGAGAAACTGGTCCACCCTGAACAACACCTACTTGGGCACCAGTACCAAGTAACTGATGCTCATAACAACACACTTAGCCACCCCATGGCTGTTGTAAATCTCAACTGGGGGGGGTTACTGGTCCAAGGAAAGTTGTGGTTGCCTCAGATTTACCTGTAGACTGTCTACTAGGGAACCATTTAGAGACATCAGCTTGGTCAGATGTGGAGTTGGAGGCTCATGCAGCAATGCTGGGCATTCCAGGGCATATTTTTGCTTTAACCAGGGCTCAGGCCAAAAAGCAAAAAGGACAGGGTGACTTGGATCCTGGAAGAATGGACCAAGTGCTCCCTAAAGCTAGGGTTAGTAAAGGTAAAACACTACCTACTATCCCTCCCTCTACAGTGGATTCAACTTCTGAGGAAGAAGAATTTCCACCCTGTGCAGAACCTACACCAGAGGAGCTGGAAGCAGACACTGCTGAGCTTTTGGGTGAAGGGGGGCCTTCCAGGGAGGAGCTGAGTGTGGCACAGCATACCTGTCCCACACTAGAGGGTCTAAGGCAGCAAGCTGTCAAACAAGCAAATGGGGATGTCAGTGACTCTCACAGAGTTTACTGGGAGGATAACCTTTTGTATACTGAAGCAAGGGAACCAAAACCTGGAGCTGCCAGGAGATTGGTGATTCCTCAGGAATACAGAAAGTTCCTCCTAACTCTAGCCCACGACATTCCCTTAGCTGGACATTTGGGGCAAATGAAAACTTGGGACAGACTTGTTCCCTTGTTTCATTGGCCTAGAATGTCAGAGGACACAAAGGAATTTTGTAAGTCCTGTGAAACCTGTCAAGCCAGTGGCAAAACAGGTGGCACTCCAAAGGCACCCCTTATTCCACTACCTGTGGTTGGGGTTCCCTTTGAAAGGGTAGGGGTTGACATAGTTGGCCCCCTTGACCCTCCTACTGCTTCAGGCAATAGGTTTATTTTGGTGGTAGTGGACCATGCCACCAGATATCCTGAAGCAATTCCTCTAAGGACCACTACAGCTCCTGCAGTGGCAAAGGCCCTCCTGGGAATCTTTTCCAGGGTGGGCTTCCCAAAAGAGGTGGTATCAGACAGGGGAAGCAATTTCATGTCTGCTTACTTAAAGGCCATGTGGAAGGAATGTGGTGTGACAGACAAGTTCACCACACCCTATCATCCACAAACAAATGGACTGGTTGAGAGGTTTAATAAAACTCTCAAAGGAATGATAATGGGACTCCCTGAAAAACTCCGCAGGAGATGGGATATCCTGTTACCTTGCCTCCTTTTTGCTTACAAGGAGGTACCCCAAAAAGGAGTGGGCTTCAGCCCCTTTGAACTCCTATTTGGATACCCTGTGAGAGGTCCTCTAACACTTGTGAAGGAGGGTTGGGAACAACCTTTAAAAACTCCTAAGCAAGACATAGTGGACTATGTACTTGGCCTAAGATCTAGATTGGCTGAGTACATGAAAAAGGCCAGTAAAAACCTTCAGGCCAGCCAAGAGCTCCAAAAGCAATGGCATGACCAGAAGGCTGTTTTGGTTCAGTACCAACCAGGGCAGAAAGAGTGGGTCTTGGAGCCTGTGGCCCCAAGAGCACTCCAAGACACATGGAGTGGACCCCACATTATTGTTGAGAAAAAGGGTGAAGTCACCTACTTAGTTGACTTAGGCACTGCCAGGAGTCCCCTTAGGGTGCTCCATGTCAATCGCCTGAAACCCTACTATGACAGGGCTGATCTCACCCTGCTCATGGCAACAGATGAGGGACAGGAAGAAGAGAGTGACCCTCTCCCTGATCTCTTCTCTTCCACAGAACAAGATGCTCTAGTGGAAGGTGTAGTACTGGCAGATTGTCTTACTGCTGAGCAGAAAGACCACTGCATAAATCTCCTGGGTCAGTTTTCTGAACTCTTTTCTACTGTGCCAGGCACCACTTCTCGGTGTGAGCACACTATAGATACTGGAGACAGCTTGCCTGTCAAAAGTAAGATCTATAGGCAGCCTGACCATGTCAGAGACTGCATAAAACAAGAGGTGCAGAAAATGCTTGAACTGGGAGTGGTTGAGCACTCTGAAAGTCCATGGGCCTCTCCTGTGGTACTTGTACCAAAACCTCATTCCAAAGATGGAAAGAAGGAAATGCGGTTTTGTGTAGACTATAGAGGTCTCAACCAGGTAACCAAAACTGATGCTCACCTTATACCCAGGGCAGATGAGCTCATAGATACACTGGCATCTGCCAAGTATCTAAGCACCTTTGATTTGACTGCAGGGTATTGGCAGATCAAGTTATCAGAGGATGCAAAAGCAAAAACTGCATTTTCAACCATTGGAGGGCACTACCAATTCACAGTAATGCCTTTTGGGTTGAAAAATGCACCTGCCACTTTTCAAAGGTTGGTGAATACAGTCCTGCAAGGGTTGGAAGCTTTTAGTGCAGCATATCTAGATGATATAGCTGTCTTTAGCTCCAGCTGGGATGATCACCTGGTCCACCTATGGAAAGTTTTGGAGGCCCTGCAAAAGGCAGGCCTCACTATCAAGGCTTCAAAGTGCCAGATAGGGCAGGGCAAAGTGGTTTATCTGGGACACCTGGTAGGTGGAGAACAGATTGGACCACATCAGGGGAAAATCCAAACTATTATAGATTGGGTTCCCCCTACAACTCAGACCCAGGTGAGAGCCTTCTTAGGCCTCACTGGGTATTACAGGAGGTTCATAAAGAACTATGGCTCCATTGCAGCCCCTCTTAATGACCTCACATCTAAGAAAATGCCTAAAAAGGTATTGTGGACAGCTAGCTGTAAGAAAGCTTTTGAGGAGCTGAAGCAGGACATGTGCTCTGCACCTGTCCTGAAAAGCCCCTGTTACTCCAAAAAATTCATTGTCCAAACTGATGCATCTGAATTAGGGGTAGGGGCAGTCTTATCACAACTTAATTCTGAGGGCCAGGATCAACCTGTTGCTTTTATCAGCAGGAGGTTGACCCCTAGAGAAAAGCGTTGGTCTGCCATTGAGAGGGAGGCCTTTGCTGTGGTCTGGGCACTGAAGAAGTTGAGGCCATACCTGTTTGGTACTCACTTCATTGTTCAGACAGACCACAAACCTCTACTTTGGCTAAAACAAATGAAAGGTGAAAATCCTAAATTGTTGAGGTGGTCCATATCCCTACAGGGAATGGATTATACAGTGGAACATAGACCTGGGAGTACCCACTCCAATGCAGATGGACTCTCCAGATATTTCCACTTAGACAATGAAGCCTCATCAGGTCATGGCTAGTCTTATTGTCCTTCGTTTGGGGGGGGGTTGTGTAGGAAAGTACCATCTTGCCTGGCATGTTACCCCAAAATTTCACTGTATATATGTTGTTTTAGTTGTATGTGTCACTGGGACCCTGCCAGCCAGGGCCCCAGTGCTCATAAGTGTGCCCTGTATGTGTTACCTGTGTTATGACTAACTGTCTCACTGAGGCTCTGCTATCCAGAACCTCAGTGGTTATGCTCTCTCATTTCTTTCCAAATTGTCACTAACAGGCTAGTGACCAATTTCACCAATTTACATTGGCATACTGAAACACCCTTATAATTCCCTAGTATATGGTACTAAGGTACCCAGGGTATTGGGGTTCCAGGAGATCCCTATGGGCTGCAGCATTTCTTTTGCCACCCATAGGGAGCTCTGACAAATCTTACACAGGCCTGCCACTGCAGCCTGAGTGAAATAACGTCCACGTTATTTCACAGCCATTTACCACTGCACTTAAGTAACTTATAAGTCACCTATATGTCTAACCTTTACCTGGTAAAGGTTGGGTGCTAAGTTACTTAGTGTGTGGGCACCCTGGCACTAGCCAAGGTGCCCCCACATTGTTCAGGGCAAATTCCCCAGACTTTGTGAGTGCGGGGACATCATTACACGCGTGCACTACACATAGGTCACTACCTATGTGTAGCTTCACAATGGTAACTCCGAACATGGCCATGTAACATGTCTAAGATCATGGAATTGCCCCCCCAATGCCATCCTGGTATTGGGGAGACAATCCCATGATTCCCCGGGTCTCTAGCACAGGCCCGGGTACTGTCAAACTGCCTTTTCAGGGGTTTCACTGCAGCTGCTGTGCTGCCAACCCCTCAGACAGGTTTCTGCCCTCCTGGGGTCCAGCCAGGCTTGGCCCAGCAAGGCAGAATAAAGGACTTCCTCAGAGAGAGGGTGTTACACCCTCTCCCTTTGGAAAAAGGTGTTAAGGCAGGGGAGGAGTAGACTCCCCCAGCCTCTGGAAATGCTTTCATGGGCACAGATGGTGCCCATTTCTGCATAAGCCAGTCTACACTGGTTCAGGGATCCCTCAGCCCTGCTCTGGCGCGAAACTGGACAAAGGAAAGGGGAGTGACCACTCCCCTGACCTGCACCTCCCCTGGGAGGTGCCCAGAGCTCCTCCAGTGTGCTCCAGACCTCTGCCATCTTGGAAACAGAGGTGCTGCAGGCACACTGGACTGCTCTGAGTGGCCAGGGCCAGCAGGTGACGTCAGAGACTCCTTCTGATAGGCTCTTACCTGTGTTGCTAGCCTATCCTCTCACCTAGGTAGCCAAACCTCCTTTTCTGTCTATTTAGGGTCTCTGCTTTGGGGAATTCTTTAGATAACGAATGCAAGAGCTCATCAGAGTTCCTCTGCATCTCTCTCTTAACCTTCTGCCAAGGAATCGACTGCTGACCGCGCTGGAAGCCAGCAAAACTGCAACAAAGTAGCAAAGACGACTACTGCGACCTTGTAACGCTGATCCTGCCGCCTTCACGACTGTTTTCCTGGTGGTGCATGCTGTGGGGGTAGTCTGCCTCCTCTCTGCACTAGAAGCTCCGAAGAAATCTCCTGTGGGTCGACGGAATCTTCCCCCTGCAACCGCAGGCACCAAAGAACTGCTTCACCGGTCCTCTGGGTCTCCTCTCAGCACAACGAGCGAAGTCCCTTGAACTCATCAACTCTGTCCAAGTGACTCCCACAGTCCAGTGACTCTTCAGTCCAAGTTTGGTGGAAGTAAGTCCTTGCCTCCCCACGCTAGACTGCATTGCTGGGAACCGCGTGTTTTGCAGCTGCTCCGGCTCCTGTGCACTCTTCCAGGATTTCCTTTGTGCACAGCCAAGCCTGGGTCCCTGGCACTCTAACCTGCAGTGCACGACCTCCTGAGTTGTCCTCCGGCGTCGTGGGACCTTCCTTTGTGACTTCGGGTGAGCTCCGGTTCACTCCACTTCATAGTGCCTGTTCTGGCACTTCTGCGGGTGCTGCTTGCTTCTGAGTGGGCTCTTTGTCTTGCTGGACACCCCCTCTGTCTCCTCACGCAATTGGCGACATCCTGGTCCCTCCTGGGCCACAGCAGCATCCAAAAACCCTAACCGTGACCCTTGCAGCTAGCAAGGCTTCTTTGCGGTCTTTCTGCACAAAAACACCTCTGCACGACTCTTCACGACGTGGGACATCCATCCCCCAAAGGGGAAGTTTCTAGCCCTTGTCGTTCTTGCAGAATCCACAGCTTCTACCATCCAGTGGCAACTTCTTTGCACCCACAGCTGGCATTTCCTGGGGATCTGCCCACTCCCGACTTGATCGTGACTCTTGGACTTGGTCCCCTTGTTCCACAGGTACTCTCGTCAGGAAATCCATCGTTGTTGCATTGCTGGTGTTGGTCTTTCTTGCAGAATTCCCCTATCACGACTTCTGTGCTCTTTGGGGAACTTAGGTGCACTTTGCACCCACTTTTCAGGGTCTTGGGGTGGGCTATTTTTCTAACCATCACTGTTTTCTTACAGTCCCAGCGACCCTCTACGAGCTCACATAGGTTTGGGGTCCATTCGTGGTACGCATTCCACTTCTAGAGTATATGGTTTGTGTTGCCCCTATCCCTATGTGCCCCCATTGCATTCTATTGTGACTATACATTGTTTGCACTGTTTTCTATTGCTATTACTGCATATTTTGGTATTGTGTACATATATCTTGTGTATATTTGCTATCCTTATACTGAGGGTACTCACTGAGATACTTTGGCATATTGTCATAAAAATAAAGTACCTTTATTTTTAGTATATCTGTGTATTGTGTTTTCTTATGATATTGTGCAAGTGACACTAGTGGTACTGTAGGAGCTTCACTCGTCTCCTAGTTCAGCCTAAGCTGCTCTGCTAAGCTACCATTTTCTATCAGCCTAAGCTGCTAGACACCCCTCTACACTAATAAGGGATACCTGGGCCTGGTGCAAGGTGTAAGTACCCCTTGGTACTCACTACAAGCCAGTCCAGCCTCCAACAGCCATGGGTTGCATGGCTATGGAAAACACGATTGGGGAAATGGGACAGCCCTGATGCGTACGACTACTGACTGGGAAGGGAGGAGGGGATATTAGGCGGCCAATGCGAGCTCGGGAAGATGGATTTGTGTATAGTAGCTTAATGTAAACCATGAGAGGGTCCCCCATCCCACCGTTGGGATGGTCGCAAACAGATACTCCCATGAGGGGGAGTCAAAGGCTTTCTCCATGTCTAATATCAGACATGTCGCTCTGGGATATTGTAGAAATGCCTGATCCATCATGTAGAATAGACAACGGATATTGTAGGACGTGTTGTGGCCTGGTACAAAGCCGTTCTGATGGGGTGGATCAGTTCAGGGAGCACCTTTAAGTACCCGTCTTCTAAGACCCTGTCCAGGATATTGTAATCTGTCCCTAATAGGTCTATTGGGTGGTAGGAAGAGAGGTTGGTGGGGTCTCTGTCCGGTTTCAGAAGGGAAACTAGCAGAGATGCCTGCAGGGAGTTGGGAAGAGAGACAGTTGTAAGGGCCTCATTGTGAACTGCCACAAGACGGGGGCCAAGATGGTGCCGCAGTGTGCCTTGTATTCAATTGGGAGCCCGTCAAGACCAGATGTCTTGTTGTGGGCGAGGTCATGTATCACCTGTTTCACCTCCTCAAGTTCATCCTGTTGAATCACATTTATGGTTGGGAGGGAAAGGGGATCAAGGAAGAGCTTTAGTGCTGTTGATGTGGGGACGGGTGGCTGTTTAGAGAGAGTATGCAATGAAGACTTGTAAGATAGCGGATTGCAAACACAACTTCTGTCCCGTGGGTAAGCTAAGTGCCGTTATTGATGGAGCTTGCCACTATTGCAAAGCCAGCCACACCAGCAATCGACCGGGTTTGTCTCTTTGTGAATGTATGTGGCCCGAGTATTTGTTGAAATTATAGCAGCGGAGGTGCCCCATCAGAGCTGCCTGTTGCCTTTTGGGGTCTAGCAGGCTGTCTCGGGATGTTGCATCGCAGGTTATCTAATTCTGTGACCTCTCTGTCAGCCTTCTCGAGAGTCCCCAGCAGTTCACTCAGGACACCCACTACGTTTTAGATGCACTGCCCACATGTAACCACTTTGAAAGCGTCCCACTACACCCCCCGCAGTCATAGCCATTTTATGGTTGTCTGTAAAGTATCCTATGATGTGGGTAAGGTGGAAGTCAGTGGAAGCTGGGTCATCTAAGACTTCTTTGGGTAGTTTCCAGAAGGGGACCAGACGGTGAAGAGCACCCCAGTCTATGTCAAGGAAATGTGCAGCATGCTCGGAGAGGACCCAACCCAAGTAATCTGGGGGAGCCACTCGGGGAAGGAGATCTGGGGAGCAAAGAAAACAGTCCAAACTGACATAAAGGTCATGGTGGAGTGAAATAATGGGACTGATGCTTGGTCTGTATTGGGGGCATAAATGCAGCCTAGGAGCATGTTCTCCATCGAAGTGACCCTCTACAAACATGCATCTACCACCTCAGTCAATGACAGAGGTGTGTAAGTGGAATGGCATGCCCGGGCAGAGACCGATAAAACCCCTTTTTGCGAATGCAGAGTAAGAGGTGCTAATCACAGTGCCCCTCCAGCAGCATTGGAGGCTCAATGAGGTGGGTCTCCTTCGGAAAATATATATGTGCATCTTGGCGCCTAATATAGGCATATGTTGAGTAGCACCATCGGCTAACTGATCCCCTTCACAGTTAGTGTTAGGAAGCGTCCCTTGTGCTGTTGAGACATTGGGATACATTTAAATGTAGGGAGGAGAGACAGGGGTGGGAAGTGCCGAAAAACCCTAGGGTAGGCGCTGAGCTCAGGTGGTATTGGAGTTGTTTCCCTGAAAAAAGAAATACAGAAGAAAGCATAGAAACACCAAGTACTGAACAACACTAACTGGAACCTGATACAATAGGTCTCATGCCCAAACTATAGTTGAAAAGTACCACCGAGAAAGTAGGGGTGGTGGGGGAGTTCTGGTATGTTTCTGGTGTGGAAAGGTTTGGGACCTTGTCAGCCGGCAATCAGTGAGTAGTGGTGATGCAGCGCCATTGAGGATCCATGCTGGATTTTGGGGGCCAGGTGTTCAGGAAAATGCTGTTCACGGCGAGACACTGGGAAGGTGAGATTCGATTGTCTATAGCTTTGATTTCCGACTGCGGGGTCAATACCGGACCCATCAAGAGTTCCAGCGGCATGTCTTAACTCAGTTGCCCTTCCTCCATGCTCCCTGGAGTGCTCAAACTTGAGCAGTGAGAAGCTAAGGTCTGGAGAATTGCAAAAGCTGCGTCTAGTGCCGATTGTTGACTGTGATGGGAGGAATTGGGGGACGGGGTATTGGCACAGACCATGTACACCGGCATGGCTGCCCTCCATGTCTTCCACTGGTTCTGGGTCAGGGTCCAATCGACTGAGAAGGCGTGGATCTCTGCATCACTTCAAAGTGAGTTTCCACCAAGTCCCAGGCTGAGGTGGGGTCGTCGAAGAAGTGTGTGTGATTGTCATGTAGGAGTTTTAGCTTAGTCGGGAAAAGCAGCGATTACTGGACTGACAGTTCTCTAAGTCTGCATTTCACCCGTATTAATAATGCGTGGGTGCGTTGTGTTTGGGCTATATAGTCTGGGAACATGGATATCTGATTGCTTGCATAAAGCATGGGTGTTGCAAGCCTGGCAGCCTGAAGGATCGCATCTCTGTCTTTGTAATGAAGCAACCAGGCTATTATAGGGTGTGGGGATGATCCCGGCGGGGACCTGCTGGTTGGCTCCCAGTGTGCCATATCCATGGTGAAGTAGAGCATCAGTGTGTCGGCGAGCATGAATGACTTCACCAAGTTCTCCAAGAAGTCTATCATTGGCTGGGTACCTTCCACCCCTTCAGGAAGGCCCACAACGTGGATTTTGTAATGCCAGGCCCTGCCCTCTGCCTCGTCAGCTTGTGATTCCAGGTGTTGCACTGTGCTGAGGAGATCCTGGAAGGTCTGCTCTTGAGTTTTGAGTTGTGGGATCAATTCAGAGAGATGCCGTTCAGTGACAGTGACCCAGGCGGCAATGTTTACATTGGTTTTCACGAAGGAGACCGAACTCCATACGTATAATGTCTATGCGTGCCTCCAATGAAGATTGGGCGGATTTGATAGCTACAAAGATGGCGTCCAACTTGTCGGCTGGGACATGTAAGGGCCTAGGAGTACCTTCCCTGTGGTCAGTGTCTTCCCTTTGATAGGGCACGGGTGAGTGAGTGCGGAACTGTGCTCTTGCTAACTTTTGTCTGCCCATGGCATAGTCCTCGTGTGTTTGGCTGGTACACTGTCACCCTGCAGTGTGCAGAAGGATCCGTGGCAGTGGCAGCATGGATGGTGAAACTCATGGAGGCTAATTACGTGCCCTGCAGGCAAAGTCTCTTGTTTCCTGGGTGATGTGCTTCACTTTACTAAGCCCTTGGAGAGTGGCCCTTAAAGTTAATTCTGTACTTCATAGTGGTCAAAAACCAAAATGGCAATCAAGGAGAATATCAGGGGTAGTGATCATTTGTACAGCAGGGGAACTAACACTAGGGCCTTGGGGTTTGAGTGACCCTCTACACACCTATTAAGGGGGTCTTTCCCTACCTAACCCAGACACATGGGACCCATTTTCTTTTGCTGAGGGCCCATGGTAACCACGCTAGACCACTGAAGAAACATATGGTTGTTCAGGTATGCCTTTAATTGATTGCTTAGTTTCGTCACCATCATCAGGATCTTAAAATGGAAAAGTAAGTTAGCGACCAGGCTGTAACAGGTCAAGCTATTGGGCTTAGCGAAAAGCTTCTTCGAAATTTATGTGACAAGCAAACGCTTCACTTGTCCTGTGTCCTTATCCTGAGAGAAAACATTAATCACTTCTGAGATCTGCTAGTGATATGGTGTTTTGATTTCCTGAGCTGTATCTTCTACCATGAATGTCGTCACTATTTTAAATAGAGAGGAGGCTTGTATCTTTAGGTCTGTCTTAACAGAGCAGCTGTCTACAAGATGTATTGTTACCAATTCTTTAAAATGTACAGAGTGGGTTTTGGCTTCACCCAGACAAGTATTATTTTCTCGCCTCATCTTTTTCCGTTTGTTGTTTCATTCTGCCTTCCAAGATGTGCTTCCTCTGGAATGCATTAGAAACTATTTTACATTTGAAAAGTACATTTGATCATCATGCTGTTTGTCACATTTAGTTCTTTATCTCCAGTGTGCATTTCACACTGAAATCAATACTTTTTGCTGTTTTTTCCTAGCAGTGGCAAAGGAAATAGGGCAGACTTTAAAGTAATGAGAAGGATTTCGCATGCAACGCATGTAGATAGCATTTGTGAATACCTGTGCCTACAAGTGCTGCTACATTAAAGCCAGACCCACTGACTTTGCCAATGCTTGTATTTGTAGGTCATGCCTGATTCTTTAAGGGGTTTCTCAATTTTAGATGCAGTGAAAGTTTGGAGATCTCCAGAGTGATGCCAGCAGTGCATTCTTTGAGATGTATATTTGCATAATTGTGAAAATTATCAGGAATAGACTATAAGGTTTCATTGGAACCAGAAACCCGTTTTCGGAATATGCTTTCTTGATATGTTGAAGTATTCCATGAAATCCTCTGAGAGGGGCTTGTTCTCTCATACCAGTTCTGTTCCTTTCTCCACCCTATTCTCTTCAAGCTGGTCAGCTCTGTGCAGCAACATAATTCGTAGCCTTTGCAGTTGGTTTTTTGCATTTTCTCTCTTGAAGGTGTGATGACATCTAGTATTGTCTAGACACTGCTCTACACGGATGAAGAGAGTTGGTCTAGAGAGATATTTACATCCAGTATGGACTTCTTGCATGGAATGTGTTGCTGAACTCAATCTATCAGATTTTCGCTATGTCCTTGGGTAGCAATGGAGAGGCCAATGAGGCAGAAGTGTGTAGGTCCTGCATATCTTATTTGTGCACAGATCATGTTAGACATACGACTGTCAGGCCACTTATTTCAAGACTTTGCGAGAACACTTAATCCAATGAGAGCGGGAAAAATAGCATGAGCATTAAAGTCTTGGTGGTCCGTGTTCTCGATCAGTACCGCAGCCATCTTTTTCCTGTCATCAATCAATCAACAGAGTGAAATCTCCCACAGCAAGTATTTAAGGCATAGTTTAGTGAATCAGCCTCTGATTTTACTACTGACTTTTCAAAGAGAAGAACAGGTACACCCTAGCCAATAAAAAGGATCAGTGCATTAAGGGTGCAGTGCTGAGATCTGTTAGTGGTCTCCAAATCACCAGTTGATACTACCAAGCCTAACAAAGGGCGATATATATGTACTAACATTATTGTTTGCAATTACCAAATAGCAAATTTGGGGATTTGCTATTTGGTAATCACAAACACCAATGTACTAAAGTGTGTTTTACACTTTTTGCAATTCCTAGTAGGTCGCAAATAGACCTACCTCATGATTATTACTGACGTAGGTCTCAGTCTGTGCCCATTGGGAACCGCAAAAATCACAGGGATGGTAGCCTGCTGGGGTCAGCAGACCACCATATCTGTGATTGCTTTTAAATAAAGCAATCTTTTTTTTTTTAATGCATCCCGTTCTCCTTGAAGGAAAATGAGATGTGTTTAAAAAAAAAAATTCAAGTTTTCTTTTCATTTTTTAAAAGTAGGCAGTGGTCCACGGGACCACAGCCTGCTCTCAAAAATATATTTTTTCAACCATCCTCAAAGGAAAAGGGGTCACTTACGGACCCATTCCCATTTGCGAATGGGTTTCCACCAACTTTGAGTTGGTGGTAAAGTGTGAATGTTTCACAACCGCATTTCAGTCGCAAAGCATTTGTACATACCATTCACATTCAGCATTAGGAAGGGAGGCCCTCAACACGCCCCTTCCAAATACCCAATCCCAAAACCCAAATTGCGATTCAGTAACATGTTACTAAATCACAATTAGACTTTGTACATCCCAAAAATCATTTTTCCAGCCGCAAACAGCCCAACTCGTAGAATCTGGCCATTTGCAACTGAAAAAATGCTTTAACATCTGCCCCAAAGTCTTTTATATTTCCAAAGTTGCACAGCACCATTAAACTGAGTAATAGTAACATATTTTACTTACAGCAAATAGGAGCAGCACAATTGTGACATTAAGTGTTACAGAAAAAAAACAAGTTTCTATTATGTTATGGGATCTTCCATGAAGTATAGAATGTAAAATTATTTCAATTCAAAAAATGCATTTCCTGCATTTAAAACGTTCTTGTTTTTGTAGCCATGTAACCAAAAAATGTGTGATGCAGAATACGCATAGAAACTAGAGGGGGTACACATAACGCTAGCGTCCACTGTCACAAAGATGTAGTTGGCCCCATTGAAAAGCAATAGGGCAGTTCTCTCCTGAATCTCAAAGGCGCACGCAGTGGCGCTGGAACTATGGTGCGAGTGGTGCTGCAGGATCCCTATAAAACCTGAAGCCTTTAGATAGACAATGAGCAACAAAAGGGCTTTTCTTCTGGCAGCATTTTTGTGATTTAAAAGATACACTCTCAAATATCTTCTAGGGCTTTAGTTAGGTGACATTAATGACCAGCACCTCCACTCTAAAAAGCTTTTCCTGAAACACTGGGCACATGTCTTCCACTCACGGCGGTAGAGGCCAAACTGTAACAGAATATTTCTGACACGCCATACCAGCTCACTGAGAAAGAAGGGAAACCTGCAACAGAACTGACTGGGTATTGCATCCTTTAGGTTTTAATTAAGTAAATATTTGTTTTAAAAGTCAAAGTCGAGACTTAGTACCAGCCTTTCCTGCAAGAGCCCTGGCTCCCACTTATGTCATTCGGTAATTTTGTGAAAAGGCCAGGGTTGCCACTTGCCTGGTTTTATACTGGTATGACCAGTATTTTAATGCCCAGGCGGTACAAAAAGGAGAATTACCTAATACATACAGTAAATGTAAAATGAAATCACATTAAATGTGTTTTAGGGCTGCCTTAATTACCCCTTACAGAAAGTTAAAGAAATGTCATGGTACAATGAATACAGATGAATTCATGTAAAGTTTTACTTAAGAATCATGGCCGGGCCTTTGCAGAACCTTAAAACGTGAGCAGATGGCGGGTTTTCTCTTTGAAAGGTGGCAGCCCCAGAAAAGGCGTGGTTAAAATTCGGTTGCTCTAAAAGCAGTATACAAACCTCAAGGTGACCTTGCATTTATTACTTTGAGAACTTGTATAAGGCATCGTGGCCTGATACACAAAATCCGTAATGTGTATATTTAGCAAGCATTAAAATGCAGTTGAAAGATAAACTAAATAAACTGCTTTGTTTAATCCCGATTATGTAATACCAATTGTTTTAATGCGACCCGAAGGAAAACAGTTTGAGCCAAAAGTAGGGCGCATTTAAAGAGAGCACTTTTGCATCTGAAAAAAGAGGATTTTATTTGTACACTGGTTTATAATGGATTATGGGACTGTTAAGAGAGCGAGAGAGAGAAACACGTAAAAACGATCAAAATGTTTAGTTAAGCACATTATTTCTCATTATTAAAAGTTCCTGTGCGCGGCGTTCTTCCGCGGACCAGTATGGATACGTCCATCTGTCCTGGTGCCAATTATCCCCGTGGCCAAATACGGCTGGAATCACAGATGCAGACGTCTGTCTAACCGTGGGAAACGTCCATTGTGCTGCAGGCCCGTGTGACAGCAGGGTCATAATTTAGCCCCCCGCCTACCCACCTATTCAGTCCGGGGACCCCCCCGTTCTGACTCAGCACGCTTCTCTCTGCCTTGGTATGTTTATCAGCGTGCACGAGCGGCGCTGACGCATCAGCACGTTTCAGCTGTTGAGGCCTGCCGCTCCCCGCAGGATCCTGCAAGGAATGCATGGAATTAGTGCCCGCTGCACACAGACCTGCCGTCAAAGTAACAGGCACTGCAGTTTGGAGCTGTGATAATAGATGGAAAATGATTTACAGCATATTTACTGCTCCTGCCACCCCTCCGCACCCTCCTCCGCCCTGAACAGAGCCAGTCAGCTCTCCATGCTTTATATAGCACAATGTGGCAGGTTCATTGCAACGTGTCTGTAAAGACAGAAAGAAAGTGAATAATTTCAAAGAGGGCATTAATTATGCCTTCACAAACATAAGCTGCACAAAAGCTTCCAGGCATGCGGCTTTTTATTAAAGAACAGCCCTTCTTAGCTTCGTGATCCAAGCAAAAGCAACGAATACTGGAGCCTAAGTAAGGATCCGTTTAGATAAATTGATTGCATTACATGAACAGAGTATTCAAAGATGGGAAAGAGGCGGACATATTTGCCTATTGGTTTGGGTGTGGTACGTGTTCAACTATTATTTTCCTGCTGGAGTTCTCCATTAGCTCAGCTAGTAAAAAAAGGGTTGTGTTCAAGCCGTTTCTTGTAATGCAGTACCACCCTAAAAACGTACCTCGCCATGTGTAGCTTTCAGCCCTGGATACGGAGACAGAAAACAGCAGCAGGTAGGGGCATGGGAATGAATACTCTACATGACAGCGAGGGTGTGTGTGTGTGTGTGAGAGAGAGAAAGAAAGAAAGAGGGCAAGCGAGAGGGAGATGGTGCCAGAGACGTTATGGTGCAAAGAGACCATTAGAAAACCAGGAGCCAGCCATTACTCTGACTACTCTCACACACATGAAGCAGAAGGCTAAGAGGGGAGGTGCCAGAGAGCCTGGCATTGTCAGCTGATGCCATTCAAGATAAGTGTGGGTAATGGGGTTATGGATAGGGGGTACTGTCAGAGGTGGGGGATTAAAAATAAAAATATAAGAATTTACCTGCTGCTGTGGTCCCGGCGCCTCAGTGCTCCTCTCCTCCCAGTAGTCACTGGGGCACAAGCATAGGCTCCCAATCCAGATGCTGCTCTAATGCACTGGGATTTGGCCTAAGCGGGTAGTTTGCCGCTCGCTCAGGCACAGGGAGCCTGTGCCATTTTCCCAGTTGGCTGTGCAACACAGCTGGGTTGGAGAAATGTAGGTGCGCATGTCGGTTTGACCAGCATAAGACGGCTCACAGTACCCACCACTCTATGGCCCGGCCCAACCTGTCCTAGACTTGCATGGCTCAGACAGCGACAAATAAAATGATAATAAAATTATTTTGTTATCATTTTATTTGTCATTGCTTGACTGAGCAGGGGGGTGACGCAGTTCCACTATTACGGAGGAGCTGTCCTTGGAGCTGGGCCACAAGATGACTGCATGACGCTAGTGAGTCTCTGATGGCCAAGTGCACAAGTATCCATCTTTTATTTGCACACTAGATGTCCAATGTAATACATTAAATAGTGTAAAAGACCCAGTGGGACCTGAGGGCTATGCCCAGGAAGCAAAAGATTTATCCATTACGTCTGCTGCCTTCCATCTTTGCCAGCACGTGAAGGCCGCGGCTTACCTTTGGAAGGAGGTACCTTGGTACAGCGGCCCAGGATTGAATCAATTTGTGGCCCTCCAGCTTGGACTAGATCTACTGTTCAACTCTCTTCCTTTGCAGGCTAACCTCACCTCTCCTGGGGCCGACAAATCACTGTGCAGACAGCTGGTGAAGCTATGAGAAAATATCCTTGCTCCTGCTCCTGTGGAGGCATCAGGCCGGAGGAGAGCTCTGGCCAGTGCCTGCTCCTAGGGCAATTGAGCCCTGCTCCAGGGCAGCGGGCACCCATTTGGAGACCACCCCCCACTCTCCCTCCCACTAGGGGGCTAAAAGCTGACCAACTTAATTGTTCGCCCTCCCCACTATAACCAGCCGCTGCAGCCTGTTGATGGGGTGAGTACCTGAGACCTACTCTTTTTTTTTGGGTTTTTTTTTTACATGAGGGAAACAGCATCCTGGCCCTCCCTAGAAATTACTGGTGAATCTTCCAAACATCAGTGAGGTGGCAGGTGGGGAGGCATTGACTGCAGTGACGTGCCCTGCTGAACCAGGACCTAGACCCTGGCAGAGATGTCATCATCATATTAAAGAAGTGAAGAATAGGATGGCAACGAACCTGCATGCTGGGACCACAACAGGCACTTAAATTATTTGTGCCATACCGCCTGACCCTTGCTGCAGCAAACTTTATTCGCTGTCAAAATGCTTTAATAGAATGATGTGCAATGCTTACATCAAAAAAATAAAATGTGTTAAATGCAAAATTTGCAGTAGGTAACCATGCCTAAACATTCTAGGCCAGTAAAATGGAAAATACTTTCTTAAGCTTAGCATAAGTGATGGTGTCATACTAAATGAGAAAAATATATTAATACTGAAAGGCCTGTTTTTCGTATTGAATAGTTGTTGTGCAAGGTGTTTTTCTTCTCTTTGCTGCAAATGTTGCCAATTCGGAAGTTACTGTTAGGTAGTGAAGAGACCGTTGTATTTTTTACTAGATGACTGATAGTAAGGTTCTCACCTCAAGGAGATGAAGACAACAGAAATAATGATTCATGGGAAGAAGTTTTTTATCTCAAGAAAGGCATGCTGAAAAATGTAAGGACTCATGCCTGAAAGATGATTGCATTCTGGTGAGAAGATGGGGAGTAAATCTGTTCCCAAGAGTACAGGGAGTGCAGAATTATTAGGCAAATGAGTATTTTGACCACATCATCCTCTTTATGCATGTTGTCTTACTCCAAGCTGTATAGGCTCGAAAGCCTACTACCAATTAAGCATATTAGGTGATGTGCATCTCTGTAATGAGAAGGGGTGTTGTCAAATGACATCAACACCCTATATCAGGTGTGCATAATTATTAGGCAACTTCCTTTCCTTTGGCAAAATGGGTCAAAAGAAGGACTTGACAGGCTCAGAAAAGTCAAAAATAGTGAGATATCTTGCAGAGGGATGCAGCACTCTTAAAATTGCAAAGCTTCTGAAGCGTGATCATCGAACAATCAAGCGTTTCATTCAAAATAGTCAACAGGGTCGCAAGAAGCGTGTGGAAAAACCAAGGCGCAAAATAACTGCCCATAAACTGAGAAAAGTCAAGCGTGCAGCTGCCACGATGCCACTTGCCACCAGTTTGGCCATATTTCAGAGCTGCAACATCACTGGAGTGCCCAAAAGCACAAGGTGTGCAATACTCAGAGACATGGCCAAGGTAAGAAAGGCTGAAAGACGACCACCACTGAACAAGACACACAAGCTGAAACGTCAAGACTGGGCCAAGAAATATCTCAAAACTGATTTTTCTTAGGTTTTATGGACTGATGAAATGAGAGTGAGTCTTGATGGCCCAGATGGATGGGCCCGTGGCTGGATTGGTAAAGGGCAGAGAGCTCCAGTCCGACTCAGACACCAGCAAGGTGGAGGTGGAGTACTGGTTTGGGCTGGTATCATCAAAGATGAGCTTGTGGGGCCTTTTCGGGTTGAGGATGGAGTCAAGCTCAACTCCCAGTCCTACTGCCAGTTCCTGGAAGACACCTTCTTCAAGCAGTGGTACAGGAAGAAGTCTGCATCCTTCAAGAAAAACATGATTTTCATGCAGGACAATGCTCCATCACACGCGTCCAAGTACTCCACAGCGTGGCTGGCAAGAAAGGGTATACAAGAAGGAAATCTAATGACATGGCCTCCTTGTTCACCTGATCTGAACCCCATTGAGAACCTGTGGTCCATCATCAAATGTGAGATTTACAAGGAGGGAAAACAGTACACCTCTCTGAACAGTGTCTGGGAGGCTGTGGTTGCTGCTGCACGCAATGTTGATGGTGAACAGATCAAAACACTGACAGAATCCATGGATGGCAGGCTTTTGAGTGTCCTTGCAAAGAAAGGTGGCTATATTGGTCACTGATTTGTTTTTGTTTTGTTTTTGAATGTTAGAAATGTATATTTGTGAATGTTGAGATGTTATATTGGTTTCACTGGTAATAATAAATAATTGAAATGGGTATATATTTTTTTTTTGTTAAGTTGCCTAATAATTATGCACAGTAATAGTCACCTGCACACACAGATATCCCCCTAACATAGCTAAAACTAAAAACAAACTAAAAACTACTTCCAAAAATATTCAGCTTTGATATTAATGTGTTTTTTGGGTTCATTGAGAACATGGTTGTTGTTCAATAATAAAATTAATCCTCAAAAATACAACTTGCCTAATAATTCTGCACTCCCTGTATACTGAAATCTTATTGGTCACCACGAAGCAGAAAGAAAATAATTTTGAAACATAGAATTTGTGCATTAATATTAGTCCATGTTCCTAGAGTAGACTCAAACCCATTTCTTCTCTGAGACTGAAAGACAGATCTCAGATCACTCTGGACTCCTATCCCTACACTCAGAAAAGAGAGTCTACTCTGAGTTTCTTAGATTTCTCTATTTGAGAGATTTTAGCCTATTTCTTAGTCTGCTGTTATTTTGAGCTGAGAATACTTTCCAGCTTATTTTGTTGAAGATTCACGCTTATGCTATGGTTTCTCTCATAAGAACTATTCATGGGTATCTGAACTGACACTTTTTTCCCTCGCATTTACTCTTGATCCAATTTAGAATACGGCGTTCCTTTATAGAACATGATTGTTGCATTATTAGCATATCGACTGCATTATTGATAAATATATTGATTTACATTATTAGCCAATATGCATTGATGGATTAGTTCACCTTTTAATGATGAGACTTGGCAAATAGTACTTTCATAACTTGGCATGAACATTTTATGCAAAATCAGGTCACGCTAGTTTAATTGATCTGCAGTTGCCACAGTGGCATAAGGAAAACTAGGTGTAGGAGCCTGCAAGGAATGGCGAGGGGCCCCTCACAATACCATAACATTCCAGTAGACATGCTGAAGGGGCCCCCCTTTATGTAGAGAAGACTGGATGCCCACCCGCACCACCCATGAGACTCACACCCCTTTGCATAAATTAACAGAAAGTTGGCACTTTGCATCACAAAACAATATTAATGCTGTGTGAGTATCTAGTTTTGGTGCTAAAAACCTTAAGGGAGGGACAGTTGAAAGACGCTGTCATTTGTGGCAAGAAATGCT
Organism: Pleurodeles waltl; assembly: GCF_031143425.1. Taxonomy (NCBI): domain Eukaryota; kingdom Metazoa; phylum Chordata; class Amphibia; order Caudata; family Salamandridae; genus Pleurodeles; species Pleurodeles waltl. The sequence continues at coordinate 542,202,938 of NC_090440.1, read as the reverse complement.
GTCTTGTGATGCACGAGCACCACACTACACTTTACTAAATCTGGACCTGAAGGTTGCATCAAACATTTTGTTTAATACGCATGATATGCCTCCGGATGTAGGTGTGTATAAGGGCCACTACTGTATCCTCTGCAAGCCTATATGCATAACCTGTAGTGGTTTCGAATTCCAGCAGCGGTTTCTCAACCTGTCTCCCTTTGGCAGTTGCTTAAAATGATATCACAATATTAACAACTGAACATTTGTTATTTACAGTGATTGAAATTCTGTCGTAGCAAACGGTATGCACAGCATGAAGTCATATATTTGTTAAAAGAAACCTATCAGTAGAGGTGCTTTTATGGTGTCCTGTGTGCAAGTGGTAGTCAGTTCATGGTGCTGTGTAGCAGTATTATGTGTTTTAGTAAAAATCACCTTTATTGGTAGATGTATATATCTTTGAATATATTACATCCTGTAGTCTACATTCATTGCACTCTTAAAACTTCATATTACATAAATGTCAGTGACTAAGCAGGGTTATGTAACTCATGACAAACATTTGCCAATATGAAAATGTATCCTTTCCACATTTGTCAGTAAAGTGCCTACAGTGTTTTGTTTTCTTCTGAATGATGATGGCTTCTTTCATGCTCTGATCACTTCATAATATTTAGTTGCTTCCTTTAAGTGTGATACAACAGGTGGGTACTGTATGAATGTAAATTTTCTTATTTGAATGTTACATTCACTGGTCGAAATGAACATTCTTTGGTGCAACTACACATTGATAGGTCTAGATGTACTATGATGGTTCAAAAGTGCATTAAATAGTATGAATCTAAAATATTTTGTCTGAATGTACTTACAACCTTTAAAGCAAATGTACATTTCAAAAGGCTTAGTTCCAGCTAGTCTGGGTGATGAGGGGTGATACCCTGAAACGGTCCAAGTATGCTTGTTTCTGGCTCAGCTAGCCTAGGTGATGAGGGGTGATACCCTGAAACCTGTCCCAGGATGCTTGTTTCTGGTCCAGGAAGGACCAGACTTGGCAGTTCGATCTGGACTGTTCCCATGGGGAGCAGGGTCAAGACTAACCTGCATATGGCTGAGTCCAAACTGGGCTGACGTGGTGAGCAAAATAACAATGGATTAAATCCAGATCTGTGACTGGGGGGTGAGTGTTTGAAGTTTCAACACTCTGTTCATAATTTTATTTTGTGGTGTTGCTATGTGCGCTTTAAGTGGCTGGAGTATGTGGGGTATGCCCAGACGTGGGTCTCTTGCTCGCTGTGCCATTGGATTCAAGGTAGCCTGGCTGATGAGGGGTGATACCCAGAAAACAGTCCCAGGATGCTTATTTCTGTTCCAGGGAGAGCCTGACTTGGCATTTCGACCTGGACTGTTCTCATGGGGAGAGGGTCAAGAATGATCTGCATATGGCTGGGTCCAAAATGGGGTGACATGGAAAGCAAAATAACAATGGATTAAACCCAGATCTGTGACTGGGGGGTGAGTGCTTGAAAAGTTTAAACGCTCCATCTTTTTATTTTGTGGTGTTGCTTAATTCCAGGTATGTCAGATAATTAATGAAGCGGACCTTGTAGCAGCGTCTTAATATAATGCCTTTTTAATGAGGCCTGGATAGTAACCAAAGTTACAGAACATGCTGTAGCAAGTGCTTTGAGGAGTAAAGTAGACTTAATATTTTCAGAGTTTTGAAAGATTATGGGCAGAGCACTGAGAGAGAAGAGCGAGGCACAGGAAGGGCTAGGTAGTTCTGTACAAGCGGATGATACACTTTGTGGTGAAAAGTTGGGCAGTGTGTAGTTGAAGATAACCGAGGGGCGGAAGAGATTGCATATTTTTACTTAACGTTGCATGAATAACACTTTTGTTAACAATCTTGTCACTCTGCGCAAGCAAACAAAGGGTAATTGAGAGAGGGATCACAAGAAAGAGGCTCAGCAGGAGAGATAAACAGAGAGAGTGAGAGGGTGACAGAAAGAGAGGTATAGAAAATGGGAAGGAGATTGAAAGAAGCATAGAAAGCGATACCCTGACAGAAAGGTCCAAAGACGTTGTAAGACTACAAGAAAGATACCCAGAGAGTGAGTGAGAGAAATCTATGATAGCTTCAAAGTAAAGCAAAAGGTTAATTGCAAAGATACTTTAGTTGCCTGCTAGAAGTGGATTAAGATGCTATTTTGCTTATATACGTAGTTCTTTCAGCTATCATAACATCATATCAAATCACCAAAGATGTGGGAGAGAGAAAAGATGGAGAAGGAGAGAGGAAGGAGAGTACAAGGTGTAGGTTTCAGGAAAAAGCCTTGTAAATAAAGTGGGTACTCCCTCCGAAGATTTGTACCTCACTGGATACAGCAGCAATGCTTTGTGAGTAACCAGCCTTATTCATCTGACCGATATGTAAGGCGAGAAGAAAATGAGAAATATTGTGTGGCAAGAGAGATTAGAAGACGAAATGAAGTTGTTAGTGCACAAGGGTCACTGTGAGAAGAAAAGGAGTGACAGAGCATTGGACATCACGATATAGTATTAAAGACTAGATATTTCTAGTACAACACCGGATTTGATTACTCTCAGTAATCTAAAGCCCCTTTTCAGTTGCTCTGATTTAATCTGCTTTACTCTTATCACTCCTGTAAAAAGTCAGTGTACAATTAATTCTGGAAGTATTTTGCTATGCTGCTGCTGAGCATTGCCCCACGAAGTCTTAGTTCATGATCCTTTATCCTCATACAAGAATTCCACTTAAACATATTCAACACACTATCTGGAAAAACAAAACGTATGATTCAAGTTGTAACTGTTATTGTTCTGGCACTGTTGTCAAGTACTTTCAAAAGTATTCCAATGTAATGTTTTGCTGCTACTCATGTTCATGGATATGGAAGATGTTTGGATATCGAGTCTGTGCTATGCTCACTAAAATGTTACCAGGCACAAACTTTGGCACACGCTATGGCTACCAATGTCTCCTTAACCCTCTTTAAACTTTCAACCACTCAGAAGTACTGCTACTGCTTTAATGAATCCTGAAACCAGGGATACCAATGGCAGTGCCAGGGGTACTAAATGGCAAGACAGAAGTAGCAGGTCTTACCTTGGATACCACTCATTTGGATCAAAATTTTCTCTTGGGGGACCACAGGTAATCACACTTGGCTGTATGCATGAATGTAGACCTAGGCACAATACAGCAGCATTCTGTATAGGGCAAAGGCAAAGACACTGTCAACTTGTGCTTGGAGGGATATCTGGGCCCATATTTATGAAGGTTTTGCACACAAAACCAAAATGAGATTTATCAGGCCACGCAAAGTTGGGGTTCCCATGCATTCACCCATGGATTCTGACACATTCCACAAGTGAACCATCAAGCAGGGACCAAGATCAAGAAAAAGTGGGATGGAGGGCCCTAAAATACATTATCCCAGACAATTTTCCATAGGGAAATTGGACACAGCTACAGCCAAGCGGCTGAATGGAATTACCCCAAATTTGTCAGAAAGCTAGATCTTGGTCGGGAAAGTGTGTTTTTTTGTATCTTGTGTAGATCCGTTCAGTAGACATTCATTTTTGGTAGCAAGGGAAGATTAAGTGATTTGTCCAGAATCACAGGTTGTTGAGCCGGCGCTGAGACTCGAACCGTGTTCCCCAGCTCCAAAGTTGGCAGCTCCTTTTTGGATTGTTACTGTGTCCACCTGTAGCTAAAGTGCTACAGGCCTTGTTTATTTTCTGTGTGCACGTTTTGGGGTTAACAAGGTTTTCACTTGTTTACATTGTTTTCAACCCAGCATGCGTGTTAGGAATGTTAAAGTTTGTTCCATTTTCACTGTTATGACCTTGCCCTCCCCTCCTCATCCTCTTCCTCTGCAGTCTCGGCTGGATCCGCCCACCCTTGTTATTGGTAAAAATCAGTGTTGGCAGCCCTGGCTAGGCCTTGTCGCCTTGCGGGAGGCCCCAGGGGTCAACCCCAGCAATGCTTAATTTGAGCTGGCGGTTTCCATTGCAGAACACCGGCATTATTTTTGAGGGCCAACACTTATTTTTCTGCCTTAAGCATTTACTGCGAGCAAAAGACACATATGGGAAAGACAGAGGAAAAGAAAAACAAAAAAGCATCACAAAAGGAGAAGGCATAAAGCTGGAAGAGTGAGCTGAAGGGGGAGGAAGTGGCTGTAAATTGATTAAAGAGGCCCAGGATGGCTTCAAGATTACGCTGCCTCAGTATTCTGTGCTTGCACATTTAATTGCAGCAGCCGTGTGTTTAAGAGGAGAGCTTTGGGCAAGGCATGTTTTTATTTACAAATTAAACACTGAACCCTAGGCTCACCCTGCCACCCCGTTGAGCCTCCTTCATGGACCCCCCTAAGCAGCAGCCCCTTCGTCACGCTTCATGCCAGGATCCATTTGGAACTATTCCGGCACATGGCTTGTCAGTGTCGGCACTGAGACTCTGCTGCCGGGGCCTGGTGTTTCGTGAGTGCACCCTGACGGGATGGGGGTGCAGATCGAAGCCATTACACTTGAGATTAGGACACTGTACAATGTGCTGGAGAAAGTGAAGCGAGAACGGGACAAGTACAAACAAGCATTTGAAATGCAACGGTTCTTGTCTTTACTTGCGTTGGAGCTATTAGTGTTGTAAGCTCTTAACTGGAATTTTCTTGCCACATAAACTAATAATGAAAAGTAAAACAGTTTCACATATGTGAGCCAATGATCGCCTTGAGCGTGAAGGAGACAAAGAAAAGGAAACAGAAGTTTGCTTGCGGTGAAACCTATTGGCAAAATTTCAGTTATCCATATCACCAGCAAATGTGTAATTATCCATGTAACCAGCAAAAGTGCAATTATCCATGTAACAGAGTCGATGCCATGCAAAGCGCTCAACTTCTGCCCAGCGAGATGGTGCTCACATGAAATGAAAAGATAAAGTAGTCCAGAAACCAGCTGACAAAACAGAGCCTCATATGTTTTCAGTAGTTTACCGGTGCGCTCGAGGAGGGCTAAATACCGGAAAAGGCATGATGTATGCATGCCTTTCACAAATGGAATCAATGGATTTTTAAAAGGAAAGCCCACGAACTAATGAAAGTGATGAACGTGACATGGGCGTGGTTAGACGCCCATAGAGAGATTACAACATGGTCCAGAGCGCTTACGCACGCTCAACCCTAAAAAGGAGGTGAGTTGCCCTGATAAAGTGAAGATCGCCTTGATCCACCCTGCACGCTATCTATATGACACTCTGTTACTCAGTTATTTATACCAAAGGGTGGCTCCGGAAGCCCACACACAAACAATAAGATGCCAAACCAGTAGCAGACATGCTCCATTCAAGTCTTAACTTCATAACATAAAACAGCTGCTCGTTTGAGGACTTCGTTCCCACTACCATTTAAAGTGTGAAAGCGACTTGTTCTGCTGATGCCTGTGTTGTAGTGGCCCTGTGTGAAGCAAGTGTGCACTGCCACTCCTGCCTCTTATTCTGAGCGAGGAAAAGCTTACACTGCTGCTACACGTAATGTGGCTTCCATAGTTGTGAAAATAAACCGCAGCGTCCAACCTGATAAACTAGAAAGCATCCTACAATGCTGCTTCCCACGTAGGAGCTGCCTCGTGTGAGGAAGCCTACACTGCTATAATGCCTGAAGGAAGCTTGCACTGCGGTCACGTTTACATGTGTTATGCGTGCAAAAAGATGTACAGTTACTGCTTGTACTCATCTTGCCTTCTGTGCGCAGGCAGGCTGCACAGCTGCTGCTTTTGCGGGAGATATTTTGTGCGCGAGCGAGGCTGTCTGATGATGCCCTATTGTGGAACAAGCTTGCACTGCTACAGCCCCGACTGTATCTGTGTGTGAGGGAACTGACATTCTATTTTCTGTATTGTATCTCTTGTGTGTGCGCGCACCGAGCTTGCAGTAATGCTTCCGCTTTTACGTCTCCAGTAAACTTGCACTTCTGATGTATGATGCAGGGTTAAATATGCAAGCAAAGCTTGCTGTAACGTCTGCTGGCCTCTGTCTGTTTTATCGCATCTGGGCCAAGTTTGCACTGTAAAAAACTGTAAAATAGATTGGTGAGTGCAAATTATACTGCAGCAGCATGTGCTGTACTGTGTTTGGTACCCGAATAAACTTACAGTACTTATCTTCTCTGCCTTATCTGAGTGAAATAAGTTTCCCATGGTACTGTCTGTGCTTTACACATGTGCAGTGTCTGAGGGAAGCTTGTTCTGTCTGTGTGGGAGCTCAGTTAGGCCTAGTGCTGTGCACACTGTACTATTTTCAGCGAGAAGGACGCATCCTCTGCACCATGTGTGTACATGTTAAATTTGTATGTGTGTGGAACTCTTGCACGCCAGGTTACCCCGCTACTGTTCTTTGTAGGAGGTGGTGTAAATTGTCACTGCTGTATCTTTACTGCTCTTGAGGTGACCCTGGACCTCTGCTGTCTGTGCCCCATCTGTTTTATTTCTGGTGAAGCTTGCATTTGCCTTAGTGCTAGGGAAGCTTGCGCTGCTGGTTATCCTGCTACTGTTCTTTGTAGGAGGGGGTGTAAAGTGTCAGTGATGGGTATCTACTGATCTTATTTAGTGTATCTCGCCATAAAACTCTTACTTCTCCTGGAGAGGAAGGCTTCTGAAGCAACTGCCCACACCAGGGCACCCACTGACCATGCAGCCAGGCCTGTGTTTATTCTGAGGCTTCAGTGAGGTGTAGCCATGTGACGTGAGTGAGGTGGCAGTGAGAGTCGCCCAGTCTAACCTTTCCCACAGTGTCTACCTCTGGTACTGGGCCAGTTAAATATCCTCACCACTTCTGAAAGGCTTCAGTTCCAATGTTCCATCTCTTTCTGGCTACAGTTATCCCATCATCCTTCTTACTGATGGCTTGGGCATACATCAGCATACCACACCTTCTTTGTTTTCGGATTTCAGCTTTGATAGCCAATGATTAAACCACAAACCATATTCACTGATAGTCAGGGCCACTGGAATTATGCAGCAGGAAAGGGCCTAATTAGGTGACAGGATTGACTAAATTATGCTGCAAGAAAAGGCAAATTATGCAGTAGTGGCACATTTTGTAATAGCATTACCTCATTATTTCAGCATATTCAAACTTGGTTCCACTCTGTGGGCGTTGGTTGCACCCCATTAATACCAGTTTAATATCCAAACATAACATTATGCAACAGAAATGTGACAAGTCCAGCTTGGTAAAGGGCCATCCACTTCGAAGAAACACATGTTGTCGCATTTTTAGTAACTTTTGAACCGCTCAAGCTTGAAACAATTTTTTTTCTAAAATCTGCAGATAATGCGACAGATGATGGATTATGTGACAAATGCAACAAATCTATAATTATGCAAAAATCACTGCAGTCGCACAATCGCATAATTCTAGTGACCCTGCTCATAGCCATACTATGCAGTGGGCACCATTTCTCTTGTAAATCTGCACATACATTAAATGCTGCGGCAAGATTACACCTACAAAGAACATACTCAAATAATACATTGTGCCTATGTCAATGACAAACACACACCTCGGGCATTCCTCTGTGACTCAGTCAATGCGCACAGTGGGAACTGAACTGTTTAACCTTTCTTTTACCCTTTCTTTCCTACTACCATAGGGAACTTATAGGCACTGCCATTTTACTACTAAGGAAATAAGGCACAGGGACATAATAATTTATCACTTTACTGCTACCGTAGAAGAAGAAGAAAATATCAACAACTGGCCATGCATGTTAGGCTGCAGTTCACGGATGAGCCTTCTAAATTTAGAAAACATGTTCACCTTAACATACAGGCATGTCTAAATTGCATGTCAGCATTAGGTCATTTTAATAATACACCTTTTCTAAAATAATGGTTTTGAAAGGCAGGGCCCAAGGTTGTCTGGCAAGGTCTCATTGGTATTGCCTGCAATACACAGTACCACTTGAGGTAATATGTTATGTTATAGTATTTTGCTTAGTTCATTTTTACCATTAATGAGAACTCAAATGCTTTCTGGGTGGGCCCGTAGCCCCCATTCTTTTCTGCGTGGTTGGTAAAGTGTGTGTTTCGTTTTGTGGCTGCTGTGGGAAGAAATTTGATGTCGCCTGTGAAATTAGGAGTTATCTTCTATCCAACTATTCTATGGCAGACCAGTCACTGTGCTTATACATGGCAGGAAGTTGTGGGAGAGGGTTGAATTGTCACATGCTGTCATTACTTCTTATCTATGTATTGCAATGTTTATTCCCCAATGTGGGGCGCTGATGCGCTTGCCTGAAAATTAGTCATTTTTTTTAGCGTGTTGGTTAGGTGTGGTCATTTTAGCCTACTCCTCGTGAAGAAACAGTAGATGTTGTAGTATCCAGGATAATCTGCTGCATGGCTAATTCCTTATGCAATTACTAATAGTTTTACTTTTAAAAAGGCAACCTTATTCATTTTTGTCGGTCGCAAAGGAGTGTGAAAACAATTCGCTTTTAAAACACTTTCCAGGGAAACTTCTGTATCTTCATTACAAACTTACCCAGTAGAGGCATAAAAAGTATTTCCAGTGTAAAACAAATAGAAAAGAAACACAAGCTTAGGTGTGTCTATCGCTTCACCAGTGACACCAGAACTAAGAGTAAATGTTGTAGCACACAGGATAATCTGATGCTTTACTAAAAACTTATGAGATCCATTATTATTACTTGGTTCAAGCTCTTCTGAAGCAAATGACTTCCATTGAGCGCAGGCTGAATGTATTTGTTTGTATTGCTGCTGTAATTTTTTGCCCAGTGACTGGGATCCTCCAGGTCAGACTGGGACAGAAGTGGCACCCTTTAGTGCATTATAAAGTTTTAAAAGTGGTCTATATGGGCAAATCTGGGACGTTTTAAACTTGACAAGCTGTACAAGTGTTTTGCAAGTCATGAAAGAGTGCATGAATGTGAGCTTATTTTTCTTCTGTCATAACAAACATGTTTACTTTCCGTTATAAACGCTGGGCAAACGCAGACAATATAAGGAAATGCATCTCTGCGGTAGGAACAAAAGCGACATGCTGCTTTCACGCTCTTACATTTCCATGTTCCCTTTGCTGCATCAAAAAGTTCAAACTACCTATCCCTCTCTGTCATCCTGTCTATCTATTGTGTGCATCGCTCATACCTATCTATCCACCATGCCACATAATTCCACTACACAAATACACTACACACCACACAATTCCATCACACACAATTCCACAACTAACACTTCCAATCCAAAGCACATAATTCCACTTCACACCACATACATCCACTCTACTCCAAACCAAAACACGTGGGTAAAAGTCACTGTCATTTATAACGTCAATAGCTCTAACTCTCACAAATGCAAGACCTATTGCATTGCAAATGCTTGTTATAGTTTGCTGTTGTGGCCCTTTGACTGGCGAACTTAAAATGACACCCTTTATATTGTTACATCACATACTAAGCAGTGTGGTCAAGCCTTGCACCCAACCTTGCGCACAGCCAAAGGCCATGTGCTGTGAGGGTGCCCACCCATGGGGGTTTGGACATAGGGCCCAACTGTATGCCAGGCCTCATGCCCAACCCCGTGCCACATGTGGCCAAAAGAAGTGGGCTGGGGGGGACACAGCCCAGACTCTGTGTCCATCTCCTCATCAGGCACTGCCAAAGGCCATGCCCAGCAGGGGGTGGGATGCCCTCAAATGGGGGAGGTGGGGGTGAAACTGATGAAGAGTACAAAAAGTGCTATATATAGGATGCTTGAATTAATCTCAACCACCGGTAATTACTTGGGCTGCATTCCAGTCCATCATAATTTTTTTCTCACCATTCCACCTCAAATATGACTCAGACCTCTGCGAATTAGGCTTGGTCATGCTCCAGTGGCAACAGTCCAGTCTGAACTACCAAATCAGGTTGTTACTGAACCATAACACAAGCAACTCAAGACAAGGTCTTTAGACATGCTTGGCATGCACTCGCCTTATCCCTACTACTTGCTGGTATGCCCTTCAGGTATTCTGAACAGGCACTGGGTACAGGGCATGGTGTTTAGACATGCTGTGGATCAAATGTCACACCCCTGATGGCACTAAGTGCTTGGTGTACAATTTCGCCAGTTCCATTGGTTGCAGACTTTGGCTTTGTTCTACATTTAGTACCCCTGCTCCAGTGCTCCAGGTGACAGTCCCTTCCTCTGCTCACTAGGGACTGGGCAAAGAATATGCCCTTCGACCATGCATCATGCCTCTTTCTCATGCCTCTAACACCCAGACGCTACTGGCTGCATCATGTGGTAATTTCCCTGTCTTCAGCACTGCCTGGGTATAGTACTTGCGCAATGTTTTCCTGATTGTGCAATGTTGGCCAGAGAACAAGGTGAAAGAAATATGTAAGCTATGCATGAGTTAAACCATCTGAAGCCAATTTTTCCACGTACTGGGAGTTTGGGTAATGTATCCAAGGAGGGCGAGCAAGGACAGGAAAACAGTTAAATATTTTGGATTTGGATTAATTATGAATAAATCTGTATTATTGGCTGCTTCAGAAGCAAAATATAATTGTAGGGAGCATGGCGTTCCCATTGGGTATTATGTTATGGTTTTTAAACCACACGTTATCTACTTCAAATTCGGCAAATAAGTAATGATTCACATAGGCAACTGATTGCGGGTCTGGCTATATTAGCGGCGCCTTAAATGAAGACTATTAAAGGTCATAAACAAATTACATGCTGAGACTTAAAAACACATCCGAGGAAATATTTAGCAAACAACATCTGAAAAAAACTTCAGTGGCAAAAGAGTATGTTAACCACCTTGTGATAGGTCTAGCGGTAGTTAGCTTTGATAGCTACTGTCCAATGAGGAATGATTTCATAGAGGCCTATAGAACCTGCACACTTTCCTATAAATATAATCCCTCTGGGAAGGTATGTGCATGCTCCGCTCAGGGTCCAGCTGCAAAAAAATCATGACAAGCAAGCCAACCGTTTTTAACCATTTTAGGTCCCTAACAATGTATTCTCTAAAATAATACTGCCCTGAACAAAGCACTTGGCACTGAATACTCTGGCAAAAATTAAGGATGCAACACCCATACCAGAGGATTGTGTTGGATGGAGGTACACAAATAAGTGTGAATTGGTCAAATTTTCCATAAAATTAGCAAATACATTGGAATATAGGGGGTCAATGTGACTTTGGTGGACGGTTTACAAAGTCTGCCGAAGTCCCGATGGTAAGGTTGCCGCCAGTGCAGCCACCTTCCTGCGAGACCCATCATGAGTTTCCCACTGGGTCAGCGGGTGGAAACAATCGAGCCGGTGGCAATGCTGTAGTGCGTAGGGTGCTAGCCGGTTGGCTCCTGCACTGCCCATGCCAAGTGCATGGGCAGTGCAGGTGTCCTCCCTGGGTCATCCTGCACCCATTCTCTGCCAGCATTCACATGGCGGTGCTACCTCCATGTAAACGTGGGTGGAGAGGGGGGTTGTAATCCCCAGGACGGTGCTGCTTGCAGCGCTGCCCTGGCAGATTAGGACCGCCAGGACTCCAAGCACCCCTGTGGAGGAAAACTGGCGGTGCTGGCGGTCTAACAGCGGAACGACCAATGCTGTCATAATGTGGCGGTCAGACCGCCACTGCAACCCTGGCAGTAAATAGACTGCCAGGGTCGTAATGAGGCCCATAGTGTGTTAACTGGGTCACATAGGAAGAACTAGCGGACAAAACAGTCACAAAGAAAACAAGGGTCATACTAGCTCATGCAAAGGATATAGGAGCTAGATAATGAAAAATATTACCTACATTAATTCACAGCTGTACAAAGTTCAAACAATATCTGACACCAGAATCATTAGTCATATGTGTCTTTCTCTACTAAATACCCCTGTAGTCCATAGAAAACAATCAGCAAATCAAATAGACTTCAGAGTAGTCGACTGACACCCATCTCATTCTGAAGTTGGTAATACACAACTTTGAGGATGGATTTGTTCCTGTATATGTGCATGCAAAGTCTCTGTGTATGTGTTAGGCATGTTTATTCCTTACCTATGTGATTCCAACAGGCTGTCATTTTTAGGCTCAACCTACCAAACATCGCAATTTGTCTAGTGGAAAAAGACCTATTATGGGATTACCCAAAAGTTACAGGGCCTCCCAGCCCATCCATTGCTTATCATTGGTTGGTTTTATTGCGACTCTCATTTGCTTGCTTCTTAAGCAATGGCTTTCCTCGTCCCAGCTTTTCTATCTTGTGTTTGCCTTTCCCTGGAGCATAGCCTGAGTAACATCTCTCTGACTGGCTGGCTTCTGTCCATTCACTGCTCACTTTTAGAGGACTGCTTTTTTCTTTTTGCTGAAGCACACCATGAGAGTGGATGTGTTTTCCTACTCTCTCCCTTGTGTGCTTCTCTCCTTCCTCCACCAAACACCTACTCACCGTTCTTCATCTTGCAATCTTCTCGTATTGCAAACTTTCTCTTGGGTGCTTCTCTGCACTGCTAAACCCCTTGCCCCCTATGCTCTGTGCTGCTTTGTCGTTTGTGTGCTTCTCTCCAAACCCCCTTCAGCCTAGTTGTCTGATATGGATCTTTGCTGATGATCCCGTGGAGTGTTCCTGAGCCGGTAGATGTCATCCTTATGAGTCTACCAAAGGGTTTTCAGTGGCCTTTGAGGTGATTCTGCCATTTGACTGTCTCGGGACCTGACATACAGTCCATTCAGAGGAACCCGCCTTTTGGCAAATCTCCCAATTTTCAAATAGGACAAGCCTCCTCTGCACATAATTGTTCCCTTAAATCCTGGTGGTAACATCAAAAGCCCTTCCTGGCATGCACAAAAGCTGTCACATATTAGGTTCACACCGTTCCCTGCTAGCAGGGGAGGGCCTGCTAACCACAAATCCCCCTGAGCTCTTCTGAGGGAAAGGAGAGCTCTGTTTTAACTCGACCTAACGCTCTGTAAGCGCACAGCTCAACTTCTTCTGGACTATAAAAAGCACGAGTTCTTTTCCAGGAGCCCTTCGTGCTTTATGTAGCGGGGTGGGGGATGTATGTGTTTTTTACTTCTGGCAAGGGCATTGGGACAGAACGATTAGGAAAGTACAGCACTGCGTGCTTGGCAGCTACCCAAGTGTTGTGTTTTTAAGAAAGGACCCTGCACAATACACAGCAGTGTGAGGAAATCGACGTGAGACATCACCTTATTTCTTGTTTTCTTTAACAAAGGCCTTTGCAGTTCTTGTCACCACGTGGGCGATGATTAACAGGCGTCATCTATGAAGGAGGTGTCAGGTATTCACAGGCTTTGAGAGAAACACTGGAAACATCATTCCCTGCGCCCCCCAGTTATTTTGTGTTCACCGGGGCAGCTGGGGTGCGCTGTAGTACAGCGTGAAACTTCACCCACGATCATGGTTATGACATAGGCCCTACTGTATTTCCACTAATACATTTTTTACTGGGTCCAAGCGTTTGTCAACAAATGTAGAAGCTTCTGAGAGAGTGATAGGAGTTTAAAACACTTATCCCGATGGGATATTTACAACTAAAAGGTATTCACAAAATATGACCCTGCATATCTAAATCGTTTTACTCATGCACACTATTATTACCTCATGACGGAGTTGAAAAACGCATGAGTAAATTCGCATTCAGAGGTGGAGACAAGGCATTCCATTCTAGCGCGGGGTTTCCCTATAAAGTTTGGGAACAGTCACATCCTCGAGAGTTCTTGAATGTTTTTACTCCAGCCACCCTTCTTTGGAAGTCGTTAGATGTTTACTGGTGTATGCTTCTGGCAAGGGCAGAACTACATCCCTTTTCACGTGGGAAGAAGAAGGGGGACAAATACACAATTGGTGGACAAAAAAAAGAATGTCATTGCACAAGACAGTGGAAATACCTCTGCTTTGACACAAACATAAATATATAAACGTTTTCCAGGAATATTTCTGGAAATCTATGCCTATGGCAGCTTTTCAGGTGTATATTTGAAAAGTGTTGGGAAGTTGCTGTCAAAATGCCAGTTTAAGAGACTGCCCTTCCCTATCAAGAACCAGTGCTTAATTTGTAGAAGCATTAGAGCCAGGGCCCAAAGTTTTGTTCAGACGCTCTGGGCCGGCGCTATTGAATATAAGGTTGCCAAATACCAAGTATACATAGTCTGTATTCCACTTCATGCCCCTAATCCACCACCGGACATACCTTTATCTCACATTTCCATGTTCCTGCTGTCTCCCTTTGTCATAGTTTTTCCATCTTTCTCTTCCTTCGCCTTTCCTTCCTATCTGCAGAGGACAATTCGTAAGAATGTCTGTGGCTCTGATATTGTGCCTCTAGTACACAAGCTGGGGGAGTAACAAGTACTGCTTGAAGTGTTGACCAATATAAACACTAATACCTGACTGCCTGCTGGAGTGTTGTAATGCTAGAGCCGCTTGCCAAACTATGAGTTTCTGCACCGGAAGTGCTCTTGCGGTTCTTTATCTAATCTAAGGAAAGTATGCAAACCCAACAGTCCGGTGACTCATGTCGGCCATTCCCAGGCCGCTCCTGGTCTCATGATGTCATAGAGGAAGAGAACCCATGATAAGGTGGAAGGCACAACACAGCCTGTGAAACAGTCCTCAGTCTAGTTCAAATGATGTAGTTGTCATAGTTTTGGTGCTCTGATCTAGCCTGCGGGGTAACAATACAAGACAAAATATAAATTGGTAATCTTGTATTATTGTGCATGAGGATTTGTGAAATGCGCTGGCATTTCCTACATACACATCCACATCCTACACCAACTGAAATCCGAGCTATTGCATGAGGTGAGGTCTTTCCTCCCAACCAGTTTCACTATAACTTGTGGTGATCGACTAACATTTGTGTTTTGAATCAAGCAGTTATTACATGTACCGTCTCTGCTCCTTGCTTCTGCAGATCACTCTAAGGATTTCTATCATCCAGCCACCACCTAGGTCTCTTGACAGCTATGTTGGGTTTTGCATTCGATCTTTTTCATCTATGATTTCTGCAAATTCACATGAATTTAAACTTCTCTGATGATGCTTTAAACCAGTTCTAGTCCAAAATCTTTATCATAGTAAAAAAGGATGCATTCTGGTCTTTGTAGCCTATCCTGCTCTAATGATCTAAAAAGCCAAAATGTAAGGCAAACCTGACTTTGGGCTCACAGGACTGAAAGGCATGACAAAAGAGAATGCTCCCTCAGCCTCGATCAATCAGATTTGAGTATTTTTTTAATGTTGGTTCTGTGAAGGTCCGCAAAACCGGGCTCAATGAGCTCTGCAAATTAAGAGTCCAGACATCTCTATAACTTATCCCTTTGATCCCCACCGGGAAAAATGTAAATACTTGTTTCTTGAAAACAACTAAACAGATTCACAAGACACTTCCCTCAGGCAAGTTCTGCTTTCATGTCACATTTATTGTGATTCTGTTTAGGCCTTTTTTTCTGTATGACAGGGCAAGGATTCTTAGGAAATTTAAATATTTTTTGGCCTTCACTAGATGAAACCTGCCATGCCAAATATTGAGTGGAAGACTCGAGTGAGTCATGACGCTCCTCGAGTCCCTCAACAAAGATAACAAATGACATATTACACTATGCACATCTCCATAGATGGTTTAAAGCCATCCAGGGCATTTTTCATGTGTATTTGTTTTAACAAAAGGTATTTGATCAATATCAGGGTGCACAGGGTTACATTTGTGCTCTATGATTAAAACTGGGACTATTAGGAGAATGGGTTCACTGCATGAAGTTATTGCTTCAAGCTGTGTGAGGCAGTAAAAATAAGTTTTCCAATGTAATTTGTGCTGTACTACGGTTATAAAGTTGTAGTTGAGCCTTGCACTGTAGTAATAAATGTGTGAATGTGTGTTTATTAGTACAGTTGCTCTAAATAACGTGTTATTGGGACACAGTAATCTTCACTGTCATGGCATAACTATAGATGTATATGTGTGTATATGTATACACACCACACATATATATACACACACACACATATATACATACATATAGGCTAAAAACAAAGATTAAAGTGGTGTTATAATTTGGCATAGTACTGATCTCTTACTTTACATTAATAACACCTTAGACGTTCACTGCAAAACACAAAGTTTAAAGTGGCATTATAGTTAGGTGAAATTTTCAGTTTAAACATAACATTGTACTCTAAAAAAAACACTGAAATTCATCAGCATATAGTTAACCAAAGTAACTATAACTTGCCCCTTGCTGGGGATGTTATCAGTGATGCCAGTTCAGATGTCATTGATGTCAATGATGTTATACATGTCATGAGTGATGTAATATATGATGTTACAAGAAGTGCATGACATGAGGACAGAGTCTGCAAGTCCTTTAATGGGTGCCACAACATTTCTCTTCATGTTGCGGGCAGCCAATCAGAGTGCAAGCTCTCAGGAAACAAGGCAGTCAGCAGGTGAGGGGGTAAAAGGCTTCTTGGCTAATCAGTTCACTATATTATTACATCCACAGAGTCCCATGTACTCAACTGTCCAGATTTCTATATTTATTGAACTTCAATTTCTCAAAAACAACTGAACAGATTTATACCAAATCAGAAAAAGCACACTCTGAGTAAAAATCTGGATTTTGGCCAAATTTGGTGTGATTCTGTTTAGCCGAGTTGGCTGTGGTGGTGTGTAAAATTCTCTATGGAAAATATGTTTTGTGAACCCCTCTTTTTTATTGGCCCTCATTTGACGGATCACTTTGAAACTTACAATGAAGGAGCTCAGGTGGATAAACCTTTTTTTGGAGAGTTTTGTGAAGATTCATAAACGTCACCAAAGTTATTAGCAGTCCAAAAAATCAATTTCCTAAGGTAACGTGGCCTTACTGTAACCGCTCAGTAGTGACCATCACTGTACTATATATACACATAGCTGCTGTTGGATATACCTGTAATTATTATCTTCCCTGCCTACCCGTGATATTATCATAATAATTAGAGTCAGTTTTGATGCAACTTCAGCATTGTGTTATTGTGCGGTGATCTTTTTATTCACAGTTGACATATGAAGGGAAAAAGAACGTCACACTGTGAGTTTTCAATTCTGAGTATATTCTTCCAAATCAAAGTTTATACTTGAAGAAGCTTGATAAAATAACTAAAACTAACTTCTTCTTAAAATAGTGGTATACATTCAAGGGCTTGTCAAGAATCCATTGCGGGCTAGCAATACAGTCTTAAACATAAGTATATTAGGCCTTATTCACAAAGGTAAACTTACACTTTTGTGCAAGTTTACTATTTTTTTGGTATTCACAAACTACCAGGTAATAGTAAGTTTACGGCCGCAGAGACTCCGCACTCAGGGAGGAGAACTCTGCATATAAAAAGATGGGCCTATCTTATCTTCTTATGTGCAGAGTTCCCTGCCCCAACTGTGGGGACTTTGCCGTCATAAACTTCTTATTAATTCGTAGTTTGTGAATACCAAAAAAATAGTAAACATACACAAATGGATGAGTACACCTTTGTGAATCAGGCCCATTATAGCAGTTTCAGAGGATTTAAAAACGAAACAGGAAATATACAGAAATAAATTCATAAAATGATTGTTCTCTCATTAAATATGAAAGAAAATAATGCAAAAAGCAAAATCGAAAGAATTGTTTCCACAGAAACCTAAATCTACATACTGTTTTGGTGGAACATTATAATCAATGTTAATTCAATCAGAGATTCTTCTCAGTTGTTGTGTTGAAGGGGTAGATTCTCTTTGGCTATCAGGTCTTAATGAACATGAAGGAATGAGGAATTTATGACATTCTAAAAGTGTGCTTGTGAATAACAATGAGTGACTCTGATTGAAACTTTGAGCTGTTATTATGTAGGAACTCCAAAAATGATGGAGAATACATTAAAGTTAACTCAGCTGTTTCAGATTTGCTTTGCTTTAAGTTCTCTGCTCAGGTTTCATCAATAAATTCACAGGTAACATTAAAATTGGTTAAAAAATGTCCAAAATGGAGGATGAACGTTCGAAAGGATGTTATAAAGAAAACAACTTGCGAAGTACTTTTAATGATGCATATTCTGAAATCCTCACAAGGAAGAAGGCAAATGATTCCAGCCATCTATCATCATTGACCGGAAGTTTCTTTGAGTTTAGAATGTGCATGTTCACTGCTGTTGTGGGTGAAGCGACAGGAACCCTTATTCCTTGAAAACCAGCCTAGTGCAGTAAATATTATTAACAAAAGTGCGCGTTTAACTCTCAGAAGTTTCATATTTATAATATAAAGGGGCCAACGGAGCACTCGATGGTAGGGCTTAAGCTAATTTCTCACGGGGCATTATAGGGTGCATTAAGCACGGTCAAAGTGCACTGGTGCCATTTACACATTCCTCAGGTTGTAGCACACGTGGAATGTGCCTTCACATTTTCACTTGCAGCTGCTCCGTCTAGGGGGGCAGCACCCCTTGACCTGCCAGAGGCATGTATTGCCCTCAGGCCTGGAAATGCGAATGCTAATGTTTCGCCCATTATTGTCTTTGCCTCCTGTGCTTTTAAGGAGTACAGAAACCACTACTGGAGTTTATTATTTGTTAATTCTTAGCAAAGTATTTTACAGCTGAAGTGACGGAAATTCTGCACACAAAAGCAGGACTTTTACTTGCACAGAGGTGTGATTAGGTTCTGCATAATGCTAATGACTGGGCTCGGAGTAAAAAGCACAAAATGAAACCTGCTTAGGAATTTTTGCAGGATTCAACCAACAGAAACAACAGGGGAAGGCGACAACTCATTACATGTTGCTTTGTAATTCCAAAGTAAGACCAAACCAGAGTGTCTGCAAGAGATGTCAACTTGGGCATTTAAACTGTGTCTCCTTTTATTTTTCCCTGTGTACATGTCAGCAGGGGTTATTAACCTGCAGGAATGCGTGGACACATACATATTTCCTTTGTTATTCCCCATCACGAGGCTCAAAACCTGTAATCCTGGAGGAATCTTGCCCCACTGAAATATGGATTCCTGTGGCATCAGTTTCTCCCAAGGGGGAAATTCCAAGCTGGTTTTCCCAGCAGACTCATAATGATGGCCTGAAAGTGCCCATGGTTGTACAGCGAAACTTTCAAAGGAGTTGTTTGAAGTCTGTGGCGGTAATGCCTGTATGAACTGTGCAACTCAAACTGAGACATCATAAAATGTTCATCTATCGATGCAAGAGCAGCTGATTTTCATAGGCTTTCATAGCAGTCTCCGGAAGTAATGTAAAGTACATACAATGTGTGGTTTGAGGAAAAAAGGCAATTGACAGAGGCACCCAGAGTGGAGGAAGAGCAGCAGTCAATTGAGTAGTCTCACCCACAGAAAGGATCACCAAATGAGTTACACCTTGTCTAAATATGTAGAGGTTAGGAAATCACATCCCTGCAGAAAGTTAGAGAGGAGAGTATGCCTAGATGCACGCACAGCACGTCAGTGGGAGAGTGAGATCTCTGCCCCCCCGATACACAACAGTAATGTAAGTATTATTATTATTATTAGTAGTAGTAGTAGTAATAGTGGTAATAGCAGCAGTATTGCATTTTAAAACCTTCCTGGTGCTGCAACTTAAAAAAACACAACCACATGCTTTTTTGTTTTGACTCTAAATTCAAAAGGGTCTAAATGACAGTGCAAAATACTACTTAAATATTTAACAATAGAGGGATACCTATATATCATTTGACCGTCTGGTGTGAAATCTCTAAATATGATGTGCATTTAGACTGGGGATAAGATGACCCGAGGCTACAAAATCTGCAGTCTTGAAGCTAGGTTTTAGCAGCATAGGAAGCCCCTAAAGTTAAACGAGTTAATGGGACACTGGAAATCAAAAATATTTGACTAAATTTACCAAAACGATGATCAAAAAGCTGCTGAGTATATTTCATTCGTCCTTTTTAAGTGGCGGAGAAAACAGCGAAGGAAGTGAATATATGAAGGAATAAAGAACATGGACTGAGACTGGAAAAAGCCAATAATAAACAGGCTTCTTTATTCAAATATTTCTACCAATTTACTTAGTTACTGAGTATCACTACGCATGCCAAGTGTCTGACTGAAGGGATGGGATGTAAGAATAACTATGTCTCCAGCTTTAGAATGCTGCAAGGTTGCTGAAAACCCTGGTGGGTCCTTCGCAATGGCAAAGGAGTGTCGCCCCACTGGCTCAGAGCTAGCTGCTGAAAAATAAAACAATATTTCATTATCGTTTTATTTTTCAGCTGCTGGCTCTGACCCAGCATGTGCAGGGAGGGGTGAGGCTGAGCCATGGGAGAAGGGAGGAGGAGTGAAGTGAGCGCCCTTAAGTGTGCATGGCACGGCCTGCCAAACTGACATGGTCACTTCGGTTTCTCCAACCTGACTGTGTTGCACAGCCGGGTTGGAGAAACAGCACAGACTCCAGTGCACTGTCTGAGCAGCATACCAAGCTGCTCAGGCTAATCCTGATGCTGCTCTCATGCTAGGTATAGCATGAGAGCACTACCAGGATTGCATGGGGGAGCCTGTGCTGGTATCACAGGGACTGCTGAGACTCCAACATCACCAGGAGAGGAGGGAGGCAGCTGGCAGCAGCAGACAGGTACTTTTTTTTTTTTTGCCCCCCGTCTTACCTTGATTTACAAAAGTGACAAACCATGTTATTGTAAATAATTACTTTCCAGAGTTTTGTTAAAAAGAGGGTCTTGTGCAAACCATTGAAATGTATTTATAAGCTGTGCTGGTCTACATTTCACATCAGTATCCTTGACAAGTGGAAGGCTAACATTTCCAAAGTTCCATTTTGTACAAAAGAAAGGCAGCATTCATGTTGGAATTGTCAAAATTATGGTTTAATTTTATTTCCCTTTTCTTTCAGTTTAAACCCCAGCAGTGCAATGTTGCCTACCAAGCTGCTCCACCCAGCACTTACGCAGTTGTTTCAAAAGATCTAGTATGAGTATTTTTGTATTTGCCTCATCACATGATTTTTGCTGATCAGACTGGAATGCAAAGGATTCATGAGTTCTAGGCTTTGATTCAGTATGGTGCTGTAAACCGCAAAGGTTTTTCTTCAGCACAGCCGCACAGACAGATGTGGAGTGCCATCTCTTGTTGCCTTCCTTCGCAGTACGGAGCAGGCACCTGTATGCGTTTCTGTATCCATTCCAATGGAGATGTGGAAACGCAAATGATCACAGGAGTGAGACGTGAAGAAGCACGAAGATGGGTGTAATATTCTGCATAGTCATTGTTTTGTAGAATATTGAGGCTTGTGTTCTGTTTAGAATGTTCCTTTCAATATAACGGGCAGTTGGGGTTAAGACTTGTGTGCTACCTGCAGCTCCAAGTCAAAGCTTGAAGAAACTCATCTGGAAAGTCTCTGCTTCCTCCACATTTTGTTGTTGAGACCACAACATCTTTGTGGCCATGAGAATGGGATAAGTGTGTATTTTTGACTGCTAATGTTGGATATTTGGGCCATTTAGCATCAAGTGACGGAACTGCACCAAAATCCAGTTTAGTCATGGGTATCACTGAAGCCACAACCCCTTCCGACAAAACAGATCTAAAATCTTTTTTTGTGTACATGTGAATTTTATTTGCGGTTGATACAGAATTATTATGTATCACAGTTGAGTCCACTTTCCTGTATGTTAATGAGAGGCGTTACTTTTGAGTGAAATTCAGTGTCAACAGGTTTTTGAGTGGGTAAAAGAACACTTGACATCCTCCACACAGTAGTCAGTTACTGAAAATGAACATCTGGCATGTTGGTGGGTTAGGACTACATTTTGCAATTATCTGTGGTGCAAGAGATTTGTGATTCAAACTGACCACAAACCATCCTTAGTGGTGAGTACGTTTGAGGTTGGGGATTTACACCAAGAATAGTCAGAAGTTCAGCCACGCTTTTGCAGTTTAATTTTGTTCCTGAACATATTGCATGTGGGAAAATGTGTGTAGATTATCTTTCTCCCTTTTCATCATGTGTAGAAGAATTCATGAATAGTAGTGGTGAAGAGGACTTGGAAACTTGTATAACACGATCAGAAGATCTACCACAAGTTAGTACATTCACTGAAGAGAACTGGTGGATAGCTTTAAACAAGGACTTCACATGTTGTGCAGTGATAGGCTTTATAAAGTCTGGTTAGCCCAAATGAAAGGAATCTGGAGGTCAGTTTACAATATTTTTTTAAGACAGCCAATGAATTAACTGTAGAGGATGGATTTGTATCTAATACAAGTCTTAGGAATAGTACCATTGTAAAATCACATGATGGCCATTTGGGTTGCATTTGAATGTCTTTTGGTGGCCTTCTACGGACAAAGAGATTGACCAAGTAGTTAATGGGTGTGCCATTTGTCCAAGCTGTGATAAAACTATGAAAGTTAATTCTTCACTATTGTATCCCATTAATTTACCATCTTCTCCATGAGAGAAAGTTGGGATAGTCATTGTAGGTCCATTCAATTTTTTGGTGTCCAATTTACGTTTTGGATTGGTGATGATAGATTATTACAGTAAATGGTCGAAAGCAAGGTGTGTGAGTGAAGCCTCATTAAAAGTCGATGTCGATTTCTTAAAGCTGTATTTCTTAGAGAGGGACTTCCTGCTAAATTAGTATCTGACAATGGTGTACACTCTGTCTGTGAAGTAAAATAATTTTTGCAAGCCATTCGAATCAAAGATCTCACAAATTCTCTCTATTATCCCCAAACAAATGGTTTGGTGGAATGGGTGAACAGGATATTGGGGGAATATGTTCAGTAGGCGACTGACAATGGTATGTAGTAGGAAATGTCATTCAATCTGTGTTGTGGTTCTACTGAGCTACACTACACTCTTCTCCTTGTGTATCACTTATTGAATTATTACGAGGGATGTTAGACTTTTGATCCTTGGCATGGTCTCCTTTAACATTTTGCCTCTGTTCCCCAGGTTGTTGATGTGTGCTGGACTCTGATTTTGCTGTTTTTGTTACTCTGGGCACTTTACCACTGCTATCCAGTGCTAAAGTGCAAGTGCTCCTTTACCAAATGTGTATGTAATTTGCTTATCCATGATTGGCATATTTAATTTATTAGTAAGTCCCTAGCACAGTGCACTAGAGGTGCCCAGGGCCTGTAAATCAAATGCTACTAGTGGGCCTGCAGCACTGATTGTGCCACCCACATAAGTAGCTCTGTAATCATGTATCAGACCTGCCACTGCAGTGTCTGTGTGTGCAGTTTTAACTGTAAATTCGACTTGGCAAGTGTACCCACTTGCCAGGCCTAAACCTTCCTTTTCTTACATGTAAGGCACCCCTACAGTAGGCCCTAGGTAGCCCCAAGGGCAGGGTGCAGTGTATGGTTAAGGTAGGACATATAGTGATGTGTTATATATGTCCTGACAGTGAAATATTGCTAAATTCGTTTTTCACAGTTGCAAAGCCTGTCCCTCTCATAGGGTAACATTGCGGCTACCTTTCAATCTGATTAAAGTGTAGATTCCCTTTGGGAGCAGATGGACATGTGGAGTTTGGGGTCTCTGAGCTCACAATTTAAAAATACATCTTTTAGTAAAGTTGATTTTAAGATTGTGTGTTTGAAAATGCCACTTTTAGAAAGTGAGCATTTTCTTGCTTATACCATTTCCGTGACTCTGCCTGTTTGAGGATTCCCTGTCTGGGTCAGTTTGACATTTGGGCTGGTTGCACCTCACACTAGACAGTGACACAAAGGGAGCTGGGGTGTAGCCTGCATATCCTGATGAGCCATCTGTGCTAGGAGGGAGTGGAGGAGTGGTTACTTACACCTGAAAGGGCTGTGCCTGCTCTCACACAATGCAGTCTCCAACCCCCTAGTGAGTGTCTGGGGCCTGGCCTGGGCAAGGCAGGATTTCACATTTACAAGTAGACCTACTTCAAAGGAGAAATTGGGTATAAGAATGGCACCCAAAACTACAGACTTTAGAACACTTCTGGAAACAAGACGAACCTCTGCCTGGAGAAGAGCAGAAGAGCTGAGGAAGAAGAGCTGCCCTGCCTGTGACTGTGCTTTGTGGAGCTACCCTGCAGTTGCTGCTTCTGCCAGAGTAAGAGGGCAAAGACTTGACTTTGTGTGCCTTTCCCATCTATCTGGTGAAGAAATCTCCAAGGGCTTGATTTAGAGCTTGCCGCCTATTGTTTGAAGTCTCAGGGACAGCAAAGACTTCTCTCTGCCAGCACCTGGAGTCTCTCAAGAGACTCCTGCTCTGACAAGTGGTGCCCTATCCAGTCCCTGGGCCCCTGAAAGGAAAAGCTGGTGAAAATTCAAGGACATCAACTTCGGACGACTCCGGACCGACGCCACTGCTTAATCCGGTGATGCCGCCTGCAACCAACTCGGTGATCTTCGCTGGAATGCAACAACCTTCGCAGGCCTGACATTGCTGCAGCCCCGCCAAAGTCCACGACTCCGTGGAAGTCGCTGCACCACGTCATGATCGACACCGCTCAAAGTGCGCAAATTCAACGTTTCACACAGACGCCGCGATCCCCGACTTCGCCCATCAGTTTGTTTTCATTTCTTCACCAAGGTACTGTACCTGGGGGTCTACGCGACTCCGTGTCCGGCGCCGCTGGTGTCGGATTGTTGGGAATGACTCCATCACGACGCCGTGTTAACACCTCATCGAAGAATTTTGTGTTTCTAAGCACTATTTTTGTGTTTAATCTTTCAAAATTCATAACTTGACTTGTGTATGCCAGATTTTTGTCGTTTTGGTCTTGTTTTGTTTAGATAAATATTTCCTATTTTTCTAAACCTGTGCTGTGTCATTTTGTAGTGTTTACATTAAGTTACTGTGTGTGTTGGTACAAATACTTTACACCTAGCACCCTGAAGTTGAGCCTACTGTTCTGCTAAGCTACCAAGGGGGTAAGCAGGGGTTAGCTGAGTGTGATTCTCTTTTACCCTGACTAGAGTGAGGGTCCTTGCTTGAACAGGGGGTAACCTGACTGTCAACCAAAGACCCCATTTCTAACAAGGGAGGAAAGCTGTCACTTGCTTTTCCCCAACGTGGACAACCAATGTACTTGATCTGATGACAGTATCAAGTCATAAGAAACGATCACACAAGAGTAACAAAAAATAGTATTCTATGAGGAAAAGAGTGAAATCTATTGTGTTTAATGTGGGTAATGTGGTTTGTGTAACCACCCATTGAGGGTTTGGAAGTGAAAGGGAATTGTGATATGCTGGAATGTGGACAGTGGTGGACATGTGAGTGTATGGTGAATGCTGAGTTCAATAATGTTGGTGAAAAATGTGAATTCACTGTACCTTAGGGTACTGCTAAAATACTGAGATCTAGGGCATAAAACAAAGTTCACTGACTCAACAGGGGAACTTGTAACAAAGTCCACGACTCAGCTAGAGAACTCTCGTCTCAATCCAAGTTGATTAAAAGCTGGAGTGGTAGAAAAAGGAAGCTACCGCAAAGATTCTGTGACTAAGATGAATATTTTTAATAGTACATGAATTTTACTTTTCGGGGTCACCCAGCTAGTTCCGGTTTATCTAATTAGGGGGTGGATGCCTTTATTTTGGGGTTTTATTGTTTGTGTGAAAGGTAAAAGTTCTGTAGTATTCTGCTTCATGGTTATTTGGTAGAATGGTGAGGTTTTTGTTCCATTTAGAATGTTTGAATATAATGGGCAGTTGATGTTAAGACTTGTGACTTTTGCAGCCCAAAGTCAACGCCTGGATAAACTCACCTGAAATGTTTCTGTTGCACCCTCATTTCCTTGTTGAGACCATAACAATGTCACCATGAATGACAGGCAGTTGTGATATTTCAAGTCAGCATTTAAACAGATTAAAGAGGTGGCCTCTTTTCTCCAGTTTTTAGTGACCACCTAGCAGGTCTTTTATGTGATAGTCATTTAGTAAGTCTAGAAAAATAGACATTCTATTTTAAGCCCAATTTATCAGGTTTGTAATTAGTTATAAGTTTTCGATTATTCATTTCTTACCTGGCCTTGTTTGAAAACGAAGAAGCAATTTTATGCTCCCACTGACATGAACAAGAAGTTCATAGATATTTGACATTTGTCACATGTTTACATTTTTTGGTAAAAAGACATCTTTCTCAGACCAACACCTACTACAAAGAGAGTTAGCGATCATGCTGCTATCATTTTAGTAAATATTTCACTATTTAGCAGAGCTGAATTATTTAATTTCAATTTGATGTTTTCCAAAGTTTGACGTTTCAATAAATTAGTAGTTTGCTGTCCTGCTGCAAACAAAAGTTGTCCCCAAACTATGTGCTTGAACTGACAAAGGCCCTGATTGCTTGTGGGAAATGAGAACCCTGGCAGAGCCTACACAATCATAACTTGGAAGACCATGCCAAGTTCATTAGACCACCCGCCCTTAGCCCAAACTTTATATGATTTCAAGGCTGGTCAAGCAAGTTTGGTTAAGACTAGTTCTTACTAAAAACTGAAATACTATACAAAATACCAACCGTTTTAAACTTGCTCAGTAGAGGAGTTTCATGGGTGTTGGGCTAATATATTTTTACCTTGCATACAACTCCAGAGCCAGCACCGGAAGCACTTATAATTCTCAGTCTAGTATTTCAACACATTCCTGGTTGCTTAATACTAAATGGCTGCAAACTCAGCTTTCAAAAGTATGCTGCACATTGTGTTTATAAACCTGAACAATGCTGATTTACATTACATTACAGATTCCCTTGAGGTGCTGTGAAAATGCAATCTATCATTCTCTACATTCAATGTCAGGTTACTGCATTAGCAAAATCTTATGATCTACGGTGTCAAACAATACTGACAGATGTTACAGGGTGATGGATACAAACCCCCCTTCATCTCAGATGTGGGGAAGTTATCAGTCAAGGTTTCCAAGAGAGATTCCTTACCAATACCAGATCTGAGACCTGCGTAGAATATCTAAGGGAAGTCATTACTCTCCAAAAATACGTTTATAACAGTTGTGTTACTGTGGATTCAAGTGATTTTGCCAGATAAGACTGGTTTTATGTAAGGAGGGAACTTCCCAACTCAGCAAAGTTTAACTGTTTTCAAAAAGAGGGCACACTATAACTCATTTTAAGGCTCAATGGGACCTTGCATTGTCTTGGGAAGTATAACAAATAAACAGGTGGCTATTTGTGAGTGCCAATGGACTGCCTATAATAGTGGCCACCCTTTTATCTATAATAGTTGCCACCACATGAGAAGATTATACATTTAGAAGTGAAACATGCCATGTGGAAATGTAAATGACTACGCTATGTTGAGATAATCATCTGAAGAGGTACCAAGGCAGAGTTTAAAATATTTGTGAGAAGACAGACTCAGAATGATTCCAACTCGACTTTTACTTGGGAATTGAATCACTGTAAGAAAATCCGATAGAATAATATTCTGCATGCTGGAAGTCAGAATCAGTTCAACAAGAGATGTTTTGGAAAAAGAAGCACAGAATAAGCCTGTGAGACTCATAGGAAGAAGCTATGGTAAAAATGTAATCGAAGATAGGTGAGTAAGGGTACAGAGTAAAACGAATAATGGCAAAGATAGATAAGATTACTCACTTCCTATACACGGATAGCTCCTTCCTTACAGCATAATGATTTTGCAAGTCACTGATGATTTGTGTGACCCTTTAGAGGAATGAGTCCAAAGCCAAATTCCTTTATAAGGTCAAAAACTCAGAGAAGACTTGCAATATCCCTATAATGCACTGCAGGAAGGTACCTTAAATACATGGCCATACCATCTCCCTTGCCACAAAACTCTTAAATGCCTGCTGCATTGTTCCTTCATGTCAAAGTCATAGAACGTTTGTAAACATAAAGAATACAATAAAATCACTAGTACAAAATTAAACACACAAAAAATCAGTTAAATATGTGTTGCAAAAAGATCATAGAATAGTTTAATGCAAGTCAGATTTAAAAGAAATCTGTAGCTCAGAATGTGTAGACGCATGCAGAGAGATTCTGCCTTTTCTATAGTTACCTGAGGCATGAAAATATAACCATGTCGCCATAAAATATCCATTTCAGTGGAGCGAAAGAAGGAAAAGCCACATTTTGCTTTAGTTTTTGAAACTGCAGCTTTAATTATGCTGTGTGACCTGCCTTTTCCTTTGGCTGCTGGTCTGGCAGCAGGCATTGTGACTTTAAAATTGAGTGGCTAAATATATTCTTAATTACAGGCAGCTACATGTGTCACAAGTCGAATGTAATAAGGAAATTAAAGGCAGGCTTTATACACGAATTGCAGGCTCCCATACATTATAACAAAATAATACAAAAAACGGTACAAGGAAATTCTTAAATAACACTGGCATGTACTATAAACTGATTTCAGCACCATATAGGAAATTGCTTTTATTACAAACTAATGTGTACGTTAAAGCAATCAAATTGCAAAAATATAAAATAAAACTCTTCAACATTGGTGAGTTACATGCAGTTAGGATATTACCCATGCAGTGGTTACAAATCTTTTAGCCGTACACAATAGCTATTCAAAATGTATGAGTTATTTTGATGTTCCTAAAGCACTTAAGCCTGCTCACAGAGGCGTGTGGACAAGATGTTTAAAAAAGTTGCAATTTGTGGTTCATAGTGTTTGTATCTGACAGGTTTGAACATGAAGGAAGATCTTTATGTGTATTTTAGTTTAAAAAAACAAAGGAATAGCCCATCTTATAGCGATAACGGCTGTAGCAAGTGTCAAGATAATACAACTAAAGACATTTTTCCTGAATGGATTCCTGATTGGATGTTTCCTGTCCCGGGCACTAGGCCTACCCACACAATTGACATACTATTTATGTCTGGCTACTTGAAGGAATGCTAGGTGCTGGCTGAGCTAAGTCTAAAACCCACAGCTTCCTGCTTTGAAAAACAAAGGGACTGTTTTCAGTGGAAAACTGTGATGAGTCCATGTTGTGTTTTGAGCTGTTTCTCCTGCGGACACTAGGCCTACCCACACAAGTGAGGTACAATTGTTATTGGCAAACATGGGGGAGCATAGAATAGTAGAATATGTGTTATTACCAATTAGATTTTGCTGCATCTGTGCCTTCAAATGTGAGCCAGTGTGTAAGAAAGGTGGTATTTTGAAAAATACCCTCTAAATCATATGCTGCTACGGGCACCTACAAATTCAAAGATCACTGCTCCTAAGCTCTGTAGCCCATGCCCATTTCAGAAATACACAGGTTTACTGGATACTTATTTTTCTTTCTATGTATTTTACCTTCTGAATTAGTTTATTCGATACACAATGAAAATCCGCAGCACGATACAGCTGAGATGTTTGCTGGGTCCCTTGAGTTCTTGGAGTACCTACAAACCCGATATATGTCTCCAACCAGAAGGGTCTAGCAGAAATAATGGTATATTGCTTTTGTAAAGTGCCCATTGTGACAAAAAGTTACAGATGAAAACGCTGTCACAAATGGCCGTTTTCCTACTCATTTTCAATATTTATTTATTTCAATAGTTAGTTTCTCTGGGAAAACCTTGGGGGATCCACACATATGACAACTTGCAGAATTTGGAATTTTGTCTACTTTTCAGAAATCCACAGCTTTTCTGGATCATCCTGTGGGCTTCCCCCTGGTTTCCACCACAAACTGAAAGTAGATCCATAGCACAAAAAATAGGAAAAATGGGCTTCCTCTTTGACAAATGCCAAAACTGTGATTAATAAATTAGTTTGTTTTAATTCAGTTCTGCATGTTCCTGAATTCAGAGAAGATGGTGACTTTAGCACAGCAAACCATTTGTTGATGCCATTTTTAGGAAAAAGTACAGACACTTTTTATCCAGAGCACTTTTTCCTATTTTCCCCCCCAAAAACTCAAAATGTGGCTATATTTTGCATAATTCTTCCTTCCCCTCCTGGGGAATATAATCCCTGGGTGCTTTTACAGTACCCATCATGTTGGGAAACTTAGGACACAAATTTGGCATGGATACCTTTTGTGAAAAAAAGTTATGGAGCCCTAAGCACAAATTACCCCAAACAGCCAAAAAAGAGCTCAGCAGCGGGGAGGAAACAGTGGATTACCTGTAATCTCCATCTTTGAAGCCACGAGTTCTGGTAGGAGAGCAGTAATTACCGGTGACATTATGTGCAGGAGGTAGTTGCATTTTCAAGAAGGTTGGTCTAAAACAAGAAGACAGACCCCCTGCACT
Organism: Pleurodeles waltl; assembly: GCF_031143425.1. Classification (NCBI taxonomy): domain Eukaryota; kingdom Metazoa; phylum Chordata; class Amphibia; order Caudata; family Salamandridae; genus Pleurodeles; species Pleurodeles waltl. Next base: position 542,172,682 of record NC_090440.1, on the reverse strand, counting down.
GAGTTAGATGAGCAAATGTGTGAAGTTGCCTGGATACACATGAAGTAGGTAACAGGCCCGGGCATCACTCTTGAAATAAGGTTGAAAATAGGCTTTAACATGCTTATCTATCTTTCTGATAGAGAATTCCAATAGAGGGATATTGGCTTGACCTGGACCTGGTTAGCCAACATTTGTGTGCCTATACTCTGGATTTGTACTATAGATATGCTATTTATTATTCAGCTGCAGGTACTCTGCATACTTGATAGCCAGAGAAATGTAAAAAGATACACATTTTTGTTACATTTAAACCTGTTTGGTGGCTCATGCTTATTTTTTCCTAAAAATAAATCCTGTATTATTTTCAATCAAGGGATGGTTAAAACTATAGTAAAATCGCAGATGTAGCTTTCGGATCTTGCACACTCTTCGACCAATAAGCATTTGTTGTTATTATGTTCCACTGCCAAACAAGCTCACTTGTAATTTTGTCTTGGAACTAGTTTGGATCCTACAGTGAGGTGAGATAGATTAATTTTTTTATGAGAGGTTTACCAATAGGGTAAAATAATTGGACATATAATAAGAAATGCAAATCTTGTAATATGTGTAAACGTAAGCTGCAGGGTGTTTACCATACGTGGTACAGCCTTCAAATGGTTTGCATCTGTTTTAGAAAACCAAAGTTAAAAAATCAAGATTAACAATGTCTTATCTGGCTCATTAAACTTGTGCCATTGAGTCCTCAAAAGCTCAGTTTTGTCACAAGTCCTTTTCAGCATCTGCATGGAAACTTTACCCCATATCCATGGTCAATCAGACATCAACTACCACTAGTGTGCAGACGACCCACAACTCTACTTAAAAATATCTCCAAAGTCCTCAACAAGATCCAGTCCTAACCTCCACTCCGCATCTGAAACTTAATTAAATAGAAACAGAATTCCTCCTCATCTCACCCCTCAACTGCATCATCCAAATACAAACCTCGCTTAAAGAAATACCTATTCTTAAATCCACTCCAACCATCATTGACTCTGCAAAATCTCAGGACTTCTTTCTGGATAACCACCCAACCTTACCAGCTTACATCAATAATATTGTTATGGGAGCACAACTTCAACCCAGACTTCTGAGAGGAATAAAACAATTCATCCTGGACATCAGATGTGTCTTTCAGGCACTCAAGTCTGGATTACAGAAACTGCATTCATGTTAGAATACAAAAAATACGCCTTGCTCCCTCAAAGCAGCATTTCATGCAGCTGCTACATTGGTCTAGGGAAGTAAAAAAATCAGACAATATATCTACCATCCTGATCTCGCTCAAATGGTTCCAACCAAGGCTACAGACAGTTTCAAACTTGCTTGCATCACACAAGGAGCTGTAGAGGATGGGACTTTAAGACATCCAGCAAGGAAGATAGAGATCACAGGTGGAAAATTATGTCCAAGGAGCTCAGAATCTCTTCTCCGAATTCCAAAATTGAAAAAAAAAATCCAAATCAATTAAGCTGTACTTTTTGGAAAACTCTCCCAGACTTTAGAGTTTCATCCTCCTAGGTATATGGACAATAACCATCCAACAACAAAAAAGGGGGGGCTAGTAAAATGTGGGAGGTTCGGAAACAAAGTCCTGGTCCTGTGTATAGTGCTCCTGACAAACGTATAATTCAAAAAGATATACACAGTTCCACTGTGAGGGTATGTATCTATAGGTCACAAGTTCCTGGGAGTCAAAATATTTGAAGCAAGAGCCCTCACTCACCATTCGGACCACGCAAACTTGGTGCTTTCCCCGATGGGGCCCATCCTCTAATATACAGAGGGTTCCTGCTAATCATACATTCCCTACTACGGGCTATATATTACTTAAGGATTAGGTAGGTGTTTAGGTCCTGAAGAATCGCACTAGATCTTTTTGACTAATTAGCGAGAAACATGTTGACCATGATTTAGAAGTAGTACAGGGGATCCTGTACCTATCTTCACTATACTCCGAATTGAGAGACTTAGGTCCTCATTCGGACCTTGGCGGGTGGCAGAAGCCGCCCGCCAAAGTCCCGCCGTCAGGTTACCGTTCCGCGGTCGAAAGACCGCAGCGGTAATTCTGACTTTCCCGCTGGGCTGGCGGGCGGCCGCCTTCAGGCCGCCCGCCAGCCCAGCGGGAAAGAGGCTTCCACGATGAAGCCGGCTCGGAATCGAGCCGGCGGAGTGGAAGCTGTGCGACGGGTGCAGTTGCACCCGTCGCGTATTTCACTGTCTGCGCAGCAGACAGTGAAATACATTTAGGGGCCCTCTTACGGGGGCCCCTGCAGTGCCCATGCCAGTGGCATGGGCACTGCAGGGGCCCCCAGGGGCCCCGCGACCCCCCCTACCGCCATCCGGTTCCCGCCGGGAGAACCGCCGGGAACTGGATGGCGGTAGGGGGGGTCGGAATCCCCTCGGCGGCGCAGCTAGCTGCGCCGCCTTGGAGGATTCCAATGGGCGGCGGTACACTGGCGGGAGACCGCCAGTGTTGCCGGTCCGACCGCGGCTTTACCGCCGCGGTCGGAATGCCCATTGGAGCACCGCCGGCCTGTCGGCGGTGCTCCCGCGGTCCTCCAACCCGGCGGTCATGGACCGCCAGGGTTGGAATGACCACCTTAGTGACTACTATTAACACTTTTTGTTTTTTGGGGAGTTTAGACCTTGTTTTATTTTCTCCCCAACTCTTGTTTTTAATCATGACAGAGGTCAGATATCTCAATAAATTATGTTTTACCTCCAGTCATTTTTAACTGCTTTTCTTTTCATACCAATCCTAGACTAGCACTCTTTTTGACCGGCTGTTTACCATTTGCAAAAGATCTCCGGCAAAGAGCCCCTGTGTGGGGCCCGTCAGGCATTGCAGTGCCGGCCTGATGAGGAGCATAGCCCAATGATGAAGCATGTCACCAAATGGTGAGTGAGGGCTCTTGCTTCAAATATTTTGACTCCCAGGAACTTGTGACCTATAGATACATACCCTCACAGTGGAACTGTGTATATCTGTTTGAATTATATGGACAATAACCTCTTACGATTTATTTCAATAAAGCAAAAAATCCGACAGTTTTCAAATTCCACCTACTCCGATGAAGAACGCAGATTTTCCGACTATGAGAGCAATTGGACTCTATAAACACAGATGATTAGCAAGTTATCAATGCTCTGGTCAGCAGTTAACCAATCTTCAGTCACCAGTACCCTTTTCTCTACAGACTAGGACTCACATACGTATTTGTTCCTCCCCTAACCAAATTCGGTCAAGTTATTATCCTGTAATTTTTGGTATCCTGAAGAATCTGTATTTTTTCGATTTGCCCGTTTAGTCTTAGTGCATTCACTGTTGCTACTGTGTTCCTGTGTTCTTAAAAGTATTATGCTTGCTTACTAATTTTTATATAAAGTGTTCCGATACCTATGTAGAAAACGCTAAAAAAAAGTACACATGTACATGAAACTGTACAAAAATACATAAATAAACGATTTTTTCTTGTCTTGGATGTGTACAGAAAAGTTATTTTAAAACTGATGTTGGTATGTACAATAACCGAGGCAATTAATCACTTTAATCACCTGACTTAATCAATATTTTCAATTGTTTTTCGAGTAAGCTGAAACAGTTCTGTCTGGAGAACTTTTTCTGATGTTCTGCAATAAACATTAAAATTCTTACTTTAAAGGCCTTCGTCAGTCTGTTTTTCTGGCCGTTGTACTGAAGAATAGCGACCAAATCGGATCCCACTGTTGCCTTCAGATGACACCATCCGTCACCACTTTCTGTGTGGGGTTCCAAGGCGCACATACCTAAGAGCCCGGGTTTTAATCTTTATATCTCTGATTTGGACTAGGTTACATTGGATTGTTTACAGTGAGGCTACGTGATGCACAATCATCTGTCTCCTCATTGTGGAGGAAAGGTGTACTGTTTATCTTTAGCAGGAGCTCCATCTGATCAGAAATCTAGGCCCATATTTATGGGCTTTTGACGCAGGACACCATGAAGGTAACTTGCTTCATCAAGGTAACTTGCTGCGCTGCCCGGCGTCAAAGGGAAAAGGCCAGAATGGGCCGTATCAATGGCATGTGGCGCGTTCCTGTCCTTTCCTTTTGCACTGGCATTATTTTGCCAGCCTAGCGCCAACGCAGGTATCCAACTCCATGATTTTTTACCTTTGGTTCTCTTAAAGAGAATGCCTCACTTGACTGAGTAAGGCAACACAGTGGATTGTTCTGCCTTGCCTTCCGCCATATCTATGAGGCCATTCAAAGCCACACAAAGTGGCTTTGCGTGACCTCGTAGATATGATTTCAAGGTTTGCGCCACCGTTGTGTCAAAAAAGTGATGCAATGCCGGCACAAGGGGCTCATAAATATGTCCCTTAGTTCTTCGAAAGAAGTATTTCCATGCACTTTTTTAAAGTACTTTTTGTTTCGTCTTAATTATCTCTCATTTGCACACACTGACTTTTGGACAGTAGTTTCAGAAAACCCTCACCGTGGTGTGCACGAATTGACTTTTGGACATTTTTAAACTTTTTAGTTTCTCTACAAAGTTTATATTACTCTTTTACATCCTGTGATGAAATTTGGGCCCGATTTAAAGTTTGGAGATGTTCAATGTCTGCCAAAAAGTAACAGACGTATAATTCGCCCTATTTAAAGTGCATAGACACGTACACACTCTAAATAGGTTGGACAGGACATCCACCACTTTTTAGCAGATAACCCACATCCACCAAATTCTAAATCAGGCCCTTAATTACTTGTATTCTGTTGCCAGATTCAACATTGTGTGGCAATGATTTGATACTCCTCTAAAATGTGTTCACTGCAGATGGAAGCCCCCTGTTCGATGGAAGTAACATTTTCAACACATTCAGTGGCACTGAATGTTTGTCCATTGTGGGTCACAGTACTTTACCAAGTCAGGTGGACAAAAGGAATTTAGAACATTGGCATCGACTAGTGCTTAATTTGTAAAATAAATGCGTGCCAGTGCCCAAAGCACTACTAAGAAGCCTGGCCAGTGCTATTAATGTCATTGCACTGAATACCAAGGGTGTCTAGTCTTGGATCCACCTCAGGCCACCTATAATCCGCTGCCAGACACACCCTGCCCCTTTGTCTCTCTTTTGCAGGCTCCTGACTTTTCCCTTGTTGAAAGTTTTTGTATCTTTCTCTTTTGTCTTCTTTTCTTGTTGTGTGTTTTCTTCTCTTGTTCTTGGGAAATGTCTAATGAGGTAAAAATAAGTGCTGGTCCCCAAAAATGAGGGTCTGATTTAGAGTTTGGCGGATGGGGGAGTGTGTCACAAACGTGACGGATATCCCGTCCGCTGTATTATGAGTTCATTATAGCCTATAGACATCTTAATATGGCGGGCAGGATATCAATCACATTTGTGACAGAATAACCCCTCCACCAAACTCTAAATCAGGCTCTGAGAGTTGATGGTCCCCACCAACACCTACGCTGAAATTAAGCACTGGCAAGATCCACTCTGTAGCGAGGTGGATTGGAAAGATTGTTAAAAGAATGGAGAACTATTTCAAACTTTTTTGCATTATTTTGGTGGCAGTGGCGGCTCCTCCGCTAGGGCACTCCCACCCAATCCTAATACTGCTCTGAGGAGCGTCAGGATTGGCCGCAGGGAAGGCTGGGAGCATGTGCCTGGAGCCTGCCTTCAGCAGAGGAGCGGCGGCGCAAAGCCCCACCGCATGCCACCCCTCCCCCGATACCTGGGGAGCCGCAACTGTTTGGTTGATCCTTACAGATTTTATGCATGTTTATAATAAACCAGAAGTTTGTTTAATTCCTGATTTTGTTCGATCACTACGTGAAATACAGAATGATTGTGAATAAGATGCTGAGAGATGAATTAATGGTTCTCACCAATAGCCATAATATTTAGTAGATGCTATTGTGAAAGAGGTCTGGAGCTCCGACAATGTCATAATTACGGTGAGGGCTGCTAAACAATGAGGGATATGGGTCAATGCTGTAAACGAAGAGAACAATCTAAGGTAGTCAGGAGATCTGTGAAATATGACGGCTAACGTGGTGGAACATGAAAAAACGAAAACCATCTGATGTGTGGTAGTATTTCCTACCGAGCTTCATTTAAAGGGTGCTTTGCTATTGGCAGAGAATGTAGAAGTTTTGGACCAAGAAACATTTTGCAACAGTACATCCATACAATAGGAAAGTGGCTCATAACAGCTGCACAAGTCAGTGAGCTCTGCTAAAGAAATACATGTAGTTGAGGAAGGAATGAAATATGATGTTGGTGGTGAAATGTGATGAGGTTGTATTGATTGAGAGTGCTGAGTGGTGACATAAAAGTCATGACACACTTTAATTCACTAGATACAATTCCAGTACATCCAAATATCTGGATTCACTTGCACTTTTTGTAACTGCGATTAAAGGCAAAAAGAAAATCACTAGATATCGTTACTACTGGAGACCTCTTTGATAAGACTGAGTGAAGGCGATAGCTTTTGGAGGGCACATTAAAGTTCTTAGGAGTTTTTGTAAAGCTGAGATAAATTTTAAAGGATGTTGTTGGGACATGAATGTCTACTGTATAGTGTATAATCAGGTTCCTCTGTCCTGAGTGTCCGACTGAGTATCTAGTATACTGATTGTTGATTTTGTCCCCGGTGTCACGTTAATCTAAGCGTATGCACAGAGGTCTGGGGCTGTCCCTTGACATGAGTAAGGTTCTATACTGGAGGGATACACAAACACACTCTTATTCACCTACAGCGGACTACTGTTCATCGATTTAGCACATAACATGGAGGTGGTAGTTTATTGGGTTTTGTGAATCCATAGTTGTGGCCAGGCTTTTTATCTGAGCTAATGTTTCACTTGTGTAAAGGTACGCTGCTATGCACCTACCCAACCCTGGTATTAACTTCCCAAGTCTATGTTGTGCATGCTTCTGTGTGTATCATGTGCTGTACATTCATGGTGTGAGTGAGTGAACCAGAGAATTGGAGTCCCTGGAATCCATTTTGAATGTCCCTGGCCTGGCCTTTTGAACAAGATGGAGGTGAGATTATTTTCCCAGACAGTGGAAGTATATTGCTGACATTTGTGAAGCTGGAGGGAGTAGGCATAGACATTGAAGTGAAGGAAGAGGAGACAAGTCTCCCTTAAACATTTAATTAGGCGTTTTTGCTGAGCAGGGGCTGCTGACCGGTGTTCCTGAGGAACTACTGTTTAGTGGATAGTAAGGGTGAATGGTGGGACTGCAGACTCTTGTCAAAGCAAAGGGGACACCTTAGGAGAGTCTCACCCTTTTGTCATTCCCTGATCACTCTTTTAGTTTGACTGATGAGAGCAAAATGCAGAAAGCTCTCACCTCTTTCTGCCTCTATTGTGGGTGCTGCGGCTAAAGACAACATGGCTGTGAGCAGCATCACTGTACACAAATGCGGTGTCCAGAGAGCGTCCAGTAGCAAGAACTTAAAAGGAGAACCACCCCAAATCAGTTTTGAAAGTGCAGACAATGGCCTGCTGTTGCTGCAAAAAAGTGTGATCACAAGACCCCACATGTATTTTTAGTTCCAGGTTCTCTATGACCATGGAAGAGAGTACTCAGGGTACTTCTGTGCAACCAGAGCTCATGTCTGCCTGACAGCCAGCTTCCCACAGATGAGGGGCCACTTCCTTTGTCTACACCTTACAGGAAAAGATGCTTACCGGAACTGAAGCATCTAGAATCCGGCCTATATGGTGGGAGAGGGAAAAGCCTCCCAAAACTACAGGATTAGTGACTGTACAAGAAAATTAAGATGCATTATGACCTTGGTACTGGGGTGGTCTGCCAATAGAGGACTGTAGAGAAGGATATGTGTACCCAAGTGGTGGCTGACAAACTCTCCACCTGATGTTCGTACTTGGAACCATGGCGATGTGACCTGAAGTTCGCTGAAGCACAGTTGGAGATGTCATCCAAATAGGCGTGGCCTGTACTGCCACCATGCCAGGAGAAGAGCAGCATTTACCTGGAAACTGGGCCCAGAATAAATTACAACTTGACCATAGTGCCACATCAGAAAAAATCCCAGCTTAGTCCTAGCTGCCATGCCAGAAGAATTTGAGGGTTGGCCATAGCTGCCATGCCAGAGGAAATCGCAGCCTGAACTGAGCTACCTTGCCTGAAATACGTGGGAACAGTGGGTGGTCTTGTTGACCAGCTGAGATCACCCTGTGTGTGAACACACTGCCTTTGAAGACTGTCCTGTGGCAGGATGTGTTTGGGCCGAACAGACCCGCACCAATTGAAGAGAACCTGCCCACATGTTATATGTATGATCGTAATGTCTGCAGAGACCACTGTCCATGTCCATGTAACCACCACCTTAGGCCATCGGCAGCTGCAACCTGCCAATAGGGACAGCAGACACAAAAGAGACCCTGCTGGAGCTGCCAGTTCACTCTCCATTAGAAGCAGAAGAGAAGAAGCACAGAAATTAAACTGGGCAGTTGCCCAGCTCACCAAATCCACCATGGAATGAGCAACCAAGCCCTACCGGTGAGAACTGTAAAGGGAACTGTGAAAGAGGGAGCACACTTTCCTGCAGAGGGGGTTGACAACACCTGAGCCTAATCGCGCTACTACTTTGACTTTGGGACAGCGCCCTAGGGGGTAGAGGCGCCACCCTATCCCAGGACATTAGAATGCTCCTAGGCTATATTGCTTATGTAGTATTTAGCTCCAGTGTGCTTTAAAGAGCTTTTCCTCTAGAACGTTAAGCACTGGATTGGAAATAAGTGTGTGTCCTGAGCTTGAGCAACCCCACAAATACCTCCCTGAGATGCCTGTGACTCCTCACGTTCACCAACACAAAGAGCCAAATGTGAGTTCATGTGTAAAGATCTATGTAACTTTCAAAGGTGTGTGTGTGAGTTGGGGTGAAGATTCAAACGCAACTCAAAATTATCCTCAGCCCATGTGGAAGGGTTCAGGTGGTATATGCAGCAGAAAAAGATCAGGTTTCTCTGATGTATTTTTTGATGGGTTGGGTAAATTAAAAGGCTACGTTCACAGAATTGTTTTAAAAAGATTAGCTAAACCAGTCAAGCTGATATTGAAAGGTTCCCTATCAATCTTCCAAAGGAACTATAATCCATGTGATAGGATCAGAGGACAAAGTGAGCAGGATCTGAGGGGTACTGAGGTGTTCATACGTGTTTTTAATTTGACAAAAACAGTTCCCCTACTTTATGTTAAAAGGCAACCATCCTGGGTGGTTAATTCCGACATTTGAGATGCCTCAGCTTAGAAAGAGGCTCCAGTGCTGTGAAGCAGAGAGAGGGACAGCTAGTTGAACCAGAAACGAGCCTTCTTGCCATGGTATGTGCTGCCTGAAAGAAATGTAAATGTGCGCATTTGGTTAATCTGAAAATGTAAAGGCTGCTTGGAAAGCGGTATTGGCTTTAATTGATGGAATAACCTGAAGAGTATTTTTTTGAGAGATATTGTAAGCTGACCTGATGAGCTGTGTAGTGTGTGCTTCTAATGGACAGTTATAAAAACTATTTGCACTAGGTACAGTCTGCATATTACACACACACACACACACACACACATCTTTATCACATTAACAAATAGAGGTTTCACAATGTAAAACAGTGCATCTCTCACTGATTAGATTACTTACTAATGCAGGCTACCCCTTCTGGGGTATAAGTCGCAAACCAGTACTCCCTGGCCATCTCTGTCTTGGACTTTTCTTTCATTCTGACTCCAGGTGTAGCCTATTTCCTTGTAGTCAGCCTTGAGGCCTCAGTGACAGGTGTTTCTTGGCCTTCCTCTTTTCCATTTCCCTTGAGGGTTACGGGTCAGGGCTTGCCTAGGGATGTTTGATGCGGGCTTGCAGAGGCTAAACTCTTCCAGCTTCCCTTTGGAGTCCTGCAGGGGTCCTCCCTCAGTCCCACCCTGTTCAATCTTTATGTGGCCCCATTGGTGTAGGTGGTGTGATCCTTCAGGTTTCAGGTGCTGTCCTTTGCAGATGACACCCAAATTATTGTCTCTATATCTGACAACTGGGCACTGGCGGCTTAAAATGAATGCCTCAAAGACTGAGATTGTGGACGTTGGGCAGATAATTCTACGTGGATTGAGCTCTGGTGGCCTTAGAAATGTGGTCCATTACCCACCCCTGTGGCAGCCGCTAGAAATCTTGGAGTGATTTTTGATAATACCTTGACTTTTGATTCTCAGGTCAACAGAACGGTAAGCTCCTGCTTCTGCACTACCAGCCAGCATTCTCTCAATAAACTCCAGGTCATCTAACATGCAGCTGCTTTGCTGGTCTTGGGTAGTCCAAAACATCTTTCATAAGGAAGGCACTGCGAACACTCCATTGTCTACCTGTGAGGAAGTGGGTGTTTTTCAAAGCTCTTTGTTTGGTCTATAACTCTCATTACAAGCAGGGCTCTGGTTACCTGAGAACTGCCTTCAACTGGTATTTACCAAGTAGACAGCTAAGATCTGCAATGCAGAGGAAGGTGATTGTGCCTAGGTTCTGGAAGGCTAGATGGGGGGTACGCTTGTTTTTGGTGGCGGTGGCCAGGGTATGGAGCACACTCCCTCACATATTGTGAGTTTGAATTCTTATTTTGTGTTTCGAAAGGCACTTGAAAACTTGGTTACTCTTGCAACCTCAATTGCTTTTGCTTTCATACCGCTGTCTCTTATTAATGCTAGCGCTTTGATGCCTTTCTGGTTTTATGCACTCTACAAATCTAAATTACAAATTATTTATCCATCCATAGCATCTTTTCATGATTTCTTTACAGGCAGGAGTTTTGGAAGTCTGCTGCCAGAGGTTGGTGTTTGCTTATGAAGTTTGGCCAGAGGATTTGAGGGATGGAGGATTTTCCTCAGACAGATGATGATGAAGGTCTGGACTCTGTTGGTGGTGGTTACTGTTGTCCTTAAAGTTTCTGCTCCATACAGAAGGATCAATTTTACGCTGGTGTTAAAAATCCCTGTCTTGCTTTGCAGCGGTAGGTCCATGGTGCTCCAGATCTTCTTTAGCTGAATGAAGGCAGCCCTTGCGTTGCAGATACTTGCCTTGACATCGGTGTCTGTGCTGTCCTGCTTCTCTATGGCACTGCCTAGGTAGGTGAAAGCCTCAACTTCTTCCAGGGCATGGCCTGCAAGAGTGACTGCAACTGTGCTGGCTGTGTTAGCCTTCGGGATCTTTGATTTTCCCCTGTGGATGTTGAGGCCAAGTTGCACTGATGCGGAGGACACATTGCTTGTCTTTTCTTGCATCTGCTGATGGGTATGGGAGACTAGGGCAAGGTCGTCTGCAAAGTCCAGGTTGTGGAGCTGCGTCTAAGATGTCTACTGGATTCTATTTCTTCACCCTGCTGTGGATATATTCATGATGCAGTCTACAGCCAACAGGAAGAGAAAAGGTGAAAGCAAAGAACCCTGGCAGACTCCAGCCCTCGCTTGGAAGGCTTCCATGAGTTTCCTTCATGGACTATCTATCAGGTCATTCACTCGTGCGAATTCCTGATGATCCTTACAAGTTTATCTGGCACACATAGTTGCAGAGGAGTTTCTAAAGGGCCTCTCTGTCCACTCTGTCAAATGCCTTCTCATAGTTGACAAAGTTGACATAGAGGGGGGAGTTCCATTCCATTGACTGCTCAATTATGATGTACATTGTTGCAATCTGGTTTGTGCAGGATCTATCTTTGCAGAAGCCAGCTTGCTGGTCTCAAAAGTGAGCTTCAACTTGTTCCTTCATTCTGTTCAGGATGACTCTGTTGAATACTTTACCTGGGGCTGATAGAAGAGTTATCGCTCTGTGATTCGCACAACTACTCAGGTCACCTTTCCTGGGGATATTGATGAGATATCCCTCCTTCTAGTCTGACTGCACCTTTTCCTCTTGCCAGATTCTTCCAAATATGGGGTAAAGTGTGTTTACTGATGTTTCAATGTCTGCCTTCAGTGCCTCCTCAGGAATGTTGTCAGGTCCTACTGCCTTCCAATTCCTCAGATGTTTGATGGCTTACTGAGTTTGTTCTTTTGTTGGTCTGCTGAAATTGGTTGGCAAGTCCTTGTCAGCTTGCTGTACAACTGGTGAAGACCGCAAGACGGGCTAGTTCAGCAGTTCTAGTCTATTTTATTCTATTCTTGAGGTCTTGTATAGCGCATGGCTACCCAAAGGCCTACCAGAGCTGTTTCAGACACTGCAGAAGGACTGATCATAGTAGCCGAAGGAATCAGGCTCTAAAAAGCCAGGTTTTCAAAGCCTTGCTAAAAGGAAGCTCATGCTCCAGAAGACACATCTCCAAGCAGAGAGTGTTCCAGAGCTTGGGGGCCAGAAAAGAAGTAGATCACCCCTTCAGTGAGACATGTGAATCCTAGGAACCTTCAGCAACTTGGCGGACGAGGAGCAAAGAGCTCTTCCTGGGTGGTAAGGACAGGCTAAGGGTCTTAGCAGAAAGGGTCCCTTGTTATGGGTTGCCTATGCATAATATAGATGGACTAAAACTACAGTTGGTGCTCTACCAGAAGCCAGCACAAGTCCCTCAGGGCCTTAGAGACTGAGGTATGTTTAGGAACAATCATCAGGAGGTGAGCGGCCGCATTCTGCATTATCTGCAACCTCCTGATGACATAGCAAGGCGAGCCTAGAAAGAAGGCATTCCTGTGATCCAGACACGCTAGAACAAGGGCCAGAACGTCCATTCTCCTAACGGTGAAAGGGAGAAGATGGAAGACCTTCTGCAGCAATTTCAGAATGCCATAGCAGCTAACAGCGATTTTTTTTTGCTTGAGAGTCTATAGTGAGGTCGGAGTCAAGCCGGATTCCAAGACTCTTTCTTGGGGTCTTAGGGGTGGCAAGGTAGCTGAGGCTACTTAAAAAGGGCCTCAAGCCTGAGTTACTAAGATTGTTGCCCAACAACATAACCTCGGTTTTGTCTTCATTGAGTTTTAGCTTACAACCCTCCATCCAGTTGGCACATTCATGGAGACAGGAGGTCAGAGGTACACAGCTAGAATTATGGTCAGGAGAAATAGACATGACAAGCTGGTGTCATCGGCATATGAAACCAACTATAGCCCATGAGCCTGGACAATGTCAGTCAGAGGGCGAAGATAGAGGTTGAATAAGGTGGGGCTCAAGGTGGAACCCTGGGGACCTCTACAGCAAGACCGAAAGCTTGCTGAGAAGAAGGGCTGATCCTAGACCTGGAAGCAATGGTTCTGCAGGAAGGAAGGAAGCAAGTTCAAGGCTTTGTCCCTAGATACCGACGTTGATGATCCTGTGTAAGAGAGTAGAATGGTCTACGGTATTGAAGGAGGAACTAAGATCTAACAAAATTGTGCCTGCAGAGCTACCTTGATCCAAGAGGCTCCTGGGTTCCTCTACCACCGCCAGTAGTGCAGGTTCTGTACTATGTAGAGGGCCAAAGCCCAGCTGGGTGGGATGCAGCAGCACATTTGACTCTGAGAAGCCAGAGAGGTGCTTGTTGACTCAGAGAATCCAGACAGCAGAGATATTGGCCTATAGTTGCTTAGAATGGCGGGTTCTGAATTGGATTTCTTTAAGAGTGGCTTGACAATTGCATGTTTCTATTGATGGAGGGTAAGGAAAGACTGAATAGCTCTGTCAATACGGGAGCAATGACAATGGACTCTCGGTGAAGAATATGCAAGGGAGTGGGGTCCAAGGGCAAACCTGATTTTACAGTGGTTAGGAGGTCCTTCCTTCACTGCGTCTACACTAAGAGGAGGGAAAAGCAACAGGGAGCACTCTTGTAGGTCACCAAGTGCATCGCTGGGGCAAGGATCTGATGGATTGGGGGTGTTAGAAAAGGAGGAATAAATATACATGATTTTTTGGGGAAAGAAAAGGTCCAGCTCATTGCAATGTTCTACCAAAGCCGTAGAAGAGGAGATGGCTGCCACAGGTTTAAAATGTGTTTGAAAATCTTAAAAGTTCCTTTGGGGACCTAGAAGAGTTAACAATTTCAGAGGAATAGAAGGTGGCTTGGGCTGTTTTGATCTTTACATGATAGCGCCTTATAGAGTTCCTGTATTCTGCTTTACAGGTAGCATTATAGGCCTTCCTCCATCTCCTTTCTAAGTGCTTACATTCTTTCTTTGAGGATGGGAGATCAGTCGTGAACCAGGGAGATTTGTGGGATCGCTGGGCATCTTTCTGCCACCTTAGAGGGAAGACAACATACAATGAGTTGGTCAACCACTCATTGAGGTGGTGGGCTGAAGAATCGATGGGGGCAAAGAGGTCAGGTTTGATAGTTTCAAGAATCTCCATCCAGTTCTTTAAGCAGAGTTTGGACTAAGACCACTCCAGTCATTTAGCAGGAGGAGAGAGACAGGATGAGGAGGGCAAGGATAAAGACAGAGGGATTAAAAAATGATCTGACTAGGTCAGGGGAAGAGGGGATTGAGCCCAAAGGTTCCTGATCTTACTAAAGACAAGCCCAATGGTATGGCTCTTATCATGGGTCGGGCCTGTAACTAACTGAGACAGCTGTAGAGAGACCTATCCTGAAGTAGGATTCTCGCAGAATTATCACCTGGGTCGTCTATGTGGCTGTTAAAATCTCCAAGTAGACTGAAGTTTGGTCTACCCATCATTAAGCTGGCAATCAGTTCCTGGAAGGGCTTGGAGGAAGTTGGCGTAGGGGCCTGAGGGTCTATACTAAAGAATCCCATAATTGAAAAAGTGGGGCACAGCGTTAAGGAGAACACCAGGCTCTCACAATATGGGCTGTTAGACGGCAAAGAAGAATAATTAAACAAATCCTTGTAGACAACTGCAATCCCACCACCAATTTTGCCCTTTATCAAGCCTTAAAATGAGGTAGCCAGAAGGGAGGGCCTGCACAACATCAGGCACAGACTCCTCTGACAGCCAAGTCTCCGTTAAAAACCATATGTCTGGATGAAGCCCGATGAGAAGGAGAATAAATCAAATTTATGGGTGGCCAGAGAGCAACAAGCTCATCCGTGGGGGAGGAGGAGACCATTCAGGGCTGTTTCTGGCCAAGCTGCACAGACCAACCATATAAATTTCATGGCAGTAATGGGAGACAAGGTTCATAGACATGCAAGCATGAATCTGA
This sequence comes from Pleurodeles waltl, assembly GCF_031143425.1. Taxonomy (NCBI): domain Eukaryota; kingdom Metazoa; phylum Chordata; class Amphibia; order Caudata; family Salamandridae; genus Pleurodeles; species Pleurodeles waltl. Next base: position 542,157,537 of record NC_090440.1, on the reverse strand, counting down.
GGAAGTTGTATGACGCACCAACATTTGGTTGCGGAAATGCACAGTTCTTGAAAGTGCTCTTCATTAATGGCCTGCGTCAGGGCAAAAGTCTTTAAAAAAAAGGCGTGTGACATCACAGCATCTGACATCACGGCATTTGAAATCGCGCATGGCATCACAGGAAGTGTCATCACAGCCCATGACCTCACAAGAAGCGACTACATTCCAGCCCTGAAGAAGTCAAGCAACTAAACACGTGTTGGCTGTGAGGTCGTTGTAAGGATTTCGGATGTTTTGTCAAGTATAAGGCTACAAAAAGCTTTGGAGGGACAGTCAAGAATAAATATAATGGACTATGAAGATTACATGGATCACTATTTAATTGTTCGGTGAATTTAGAAGGAAATGGACTTCCATTTTTTGAATTCTGAAGGAAAGGGGAATTAATTGTGTTTAGGAGGGGGTATTATTGATGTGTTTGAATGGAAATTAAAGAGCTAGGAAATGTATGATCTGTTACTTTTTTGTACTACTGCTTTTCTTTGAGCCTACTACTGTGAAATATTCGTTGTGTTTTTCACTCATCCAGGAACTCATATAAAAGGTGAAAGCCTTTTTCTTTAGGATATTTGTTTACATGTTTAATGGGTGCCTCAGCATTATCATAAAGGTAATTGATTGCTTATTCAATAAATTTTTGGGGTGTTAGGGTGAATTCCCCATTGCAGTGCACCGTTGTAGATTTAGATGTTGAATTAATATAATCCAAAAAATTCTCTTGGTGTGCCATTTCTCCCACTAAAATACACCCCTTCTGGTAGAGTCTTGTTGCTGAGGTTACCTGAGTATACACACCATCTCTGTGGATCTTTGAGGAGAGTGGTGTTATATATCGCTGACATCGATTTGTTGATTTCATCCATACTTTCTTAAGCTTTAGCTTCGGCCTGACTATGACGAGGTGATTGTCTGATGCCACATCCGCTCCTCTAAACACTCTCACATCCTGCAGGGACCACTTTGCAATGAAGACATGGTCGATCTATTTCTCTGTTGAATGGTCTGGTGACACTTATGTTGCCTTGTGTATTCTTTTGTGTGGGAATACACTGCCGCTTCTCATCAGGCTGTTCAGGGCGCAGAAATCGACAAGATTTTCACCATTCTCAGATATTTTGCCCAGGTCATGATTGACATGACTTCTTTGAGCCCAGTGTTGTCTCTTACAGTCTTGGCACTGAGGTCCCACATTACTATGGTGATGTTTCTCTATGGGCATTTCTCCAGGATGGACAGGAGTCTATTGAACAATTGTTCTCTTTCCTCTTCTTTTCTGTCATTTGCAGGTTCATAGCACTGGATAACATTCATGTTGATCCTCTTTTTCTTTGTGTGGAAGGTTGCTGTCATGATTCTGGGACTTTGGGCTTCCTATTCAATCAGAGCTATGGACATTCTCTTCCTCAGGTCCAGAATACATCAGCATTCCTCCTGGAACCAATATTTTCTGTCTGGACTGTGTACATCTGGTCTCACTGATGCCAAGCAGGGCAAGGTTTCGTTTTTCATCTCCACTGCCCCTTGGATTATCATGCCTGCCTTGTGCATGGTCCTCAAGTCCCATGTCCCGATTGTGATTGTTGCACCTGGCCCTTTTTGCAGGGTCATCCCCAGTCTTTTTGCCTTCTTCCTCCTAATTTGTGTGACCAGTTTTTGTCGGGTTTAGGACTCTGGGCACTTTACCACTGCTAAAACAGTGCTAAAGTGCATGTGCTCTCTGTGTAAATTGTACTGGTGATTGGTTTATCCATGATTGGCATATTTGATTTACTGGTAAGTCCCTTGTAAAGTGCACAGGAGGTGCCCACGGCCTGTAAATCAAATGCTACTAGTGGGCCTGCAGCACTGGTTGTCCCACCCGCATTATTAGCCCTGTAAACATGGCCCAGACCTGCCACTGCAGTGTCTGTGTGTGCAGTTTTAAACTGCCAATTCGACTTGGCAAGTGTACCTACTTGCCAGGCCTAAACCTTCCTGTTTACTACATGTCAGGCACCCCTAAGGTAGGCCCTGGGTAGCCCCAGGGTCAGGGAGCAGTGAATGTTTAAGGTAGGACATATACTAGTGTGTTTTATGTGTCCTAAAAGTGAAATACTGCCCGGTATTCACTATGAAAGGCCTATCTCGCTCATAGGTTAACATGGGGGCTGCCTTTAAATATCCTTAAAGCGCAATTTCCCTTTGAGAGCAGATAAAAATGTGGAGTTTAGGGTGTCTGAACTCACAATTTAAAAATACATCTTTTAGTGAAGTTGGTTTTTAAGTTGTCTGTTTGAAAATGCCACTTGTAGGCATTTTCTTGCTTAAACCATTTTGTGACTCTGCCTGTTTGTGGATTGTCTGTCTGGATCAGTTTGACAGTTGGGCTGTTTTGCACCTCTCTAGACAGTGACACAAAAGTGGGTGGGGGTGAAGCCTGCATATCCTGATGAACCATCTGAGCTAGAGGGGAGGAGTGGTCGTTCACACCTGAAAGGACTGTGCCTGCCCTCACACAATGCAGTCTCTGACCCCCTGGTGTGCATATGGGGTCTGGCCTGGACAAGGAAGGATCTTGCAAACACTTGAGACTTTGCTTTGAAGTTTACCAACTTCAAAGGCAGAACAGGGTATAAGAAGAAGACCCAAAACCCCAGACTTTAAAAATCTTTCTGGAATCATGAGGAACCTCTGCCCAGGAGAAGAGCTGAAGGAGGAGTACTGTCCCTTTTTTGTGTTGCTTTGCTGTACTGGCCTGCAGTTGCTGCTTCTGCCTGAAAAGAGTGCAAAGGGTGAACTATGCTGTGTGTCCTGCTTGAGAAAATTCTCCAAGGGCTTGGAGAAGAACTTGCCTCCTGTTGGAAGTCTCAGGGACACCAAAGACTTCAGTTTCCTGGACCTGCACTGGGAACTGTGTGTGTTTTGTGCTGTTCAAGAGGAGAAAGCACTGCGACGCCACCAACGATGCCACTGGCCTGCACCATCACCTGCTGACGCCACACGGAGTCGCATTGCCCCATTTCGCACTGCGACCCTGGTCTCACCGACGCTGTCATTGGATGACTTCACCAAGCCGCTGCTTCCTCTGCGACCTGTGGGCCCCGCACTCCGGCATCACCTGCTCACACCGCAGCCTGGGCCTCCCCAATTCCGACTCTCCTGCTGACACCCACGTGGCTGCTTGCACCGCGGCCTGTGGACAATGCTCGTGAGGAGCATGAAGCACTGTCCCGTCCCGCACCGCAGCCCCGGTCCACCGACGTCTGCACCATCAACTCCAGTGTCGTCACCAGGCATCCCTGCCTGCACCGTGGCCTGTGGACACTGCACATGAAGGTAACGAAGCACCGTCCCGTACCGCTGGCTAGGGCCTACCGAACGACAGCGCTTCCGCAACGACGGCGACGTCGACGCTGCCTGCAATGTGACCTGTGGACAACGAACGTTGCACCGCCCTGCTTCACACTGCAGCCCTGGTCTCACCGACACCACTGGGCGCCATCACCGAGCCGCTGCCTGCACAGTGATCTGTGGGCACCGCACGTTGCATCGTCCCGCTTCATACCGCAGCCCCGACGCCATCAACTCCAGCGCACCTGACTTCATCAGCCCGGAGTTCGATCCACAAGGCATGTGACTTCAAGGGCCCGACGACTCCTGCAGCAACTCTTGAACCGACACCGCGACATCAGTGTTGACGCTCTCCGAAGCTCACTGCAAGGATCACGACGTCCTACAAATCCAAGGTACTGTTTGTGGGTCTTCCTGACACTGTAGCCTGCCTGAACTGTTGGTTTTGTCACTCACAACACCGTGATAGCTCCAGGTGGAGCTATTGACTTCAAGGAACTGTTGTGGTCATTATGAACATAGGCGATCTCGCCATATAATGTTCACATGGAGACCGTCACAGGCTGAACTACACCACCGCCAGGCTACCACCGCCAGGCAGCCTGACGATGGTGGAGTTCCTTATCCGACATGGCAGCGCTGCACACCGCATAAAGAACCAGCCTTTCCCTAGCGGTTTCCCCCACCAGGGAAAGGCTGGCAGAATGGGTCCCCCGGGACCCCCGTGCACGGCCCGTCGTGCATGTCATTGCCCGATTTATGGGTAGTGATATGCGTGACAGGTGCTGCTGCACCCGCCGCACTGCTACATTGACGATGGCTCCATGTGGAGCCGTCGGCAATGTCCAGGCCCAGCATTCCGCTGAGCTGGCTGGTGGAAACACTGTTTCTGCCCGCCAGCCCAGCGTAATGTTGTTTATTGGGCCGGCAGGGTCCTCAACGGGCTGGGGGCCTGTGCTTATAACGCCAGCCAGAACTCGGCAGGAAATCCCACCGAGTTCATAATGAGGGCCTTTATTTTTGAGTAAATCTTGCAGAATTCATATTTTTATTACTGTATGTTGGATTTTTATCATATTTGGTCTTGTTTTAAATAGATAAATATTGGCTATTTTTCTAAAACTGGTGTGGTGTCCTTTTGTAGGGTTTTCACTGTGTTACTGTGTGTTATGTGCAAATGTTTTACATATTGCTTCTGAAATAAGCCGGACTCCTCGTGCAAAGCTAGCCAGGGGGTGAGCAGGGGTTATCTGAGCAAGTATCTCCCTTATCCTGACTAGAGTGGGGGTTTACCACAAGACACCATATATCTCCTTGAAAGAGATTCTTCTCTCCCCAAGGATGGGATGCCTTTTGGTTGACGGTTCTGTAGATAGGATTGTTTATATGGTGGGATAGCTAGCCCTTTGCACTGCCCTCCTCTTTTCAAAGCCAGACTTGGGACTGGCAATTGCAGTGTTACTGATTAGTTCAACTTGCATGTCTTTAACCCCCTCCTCCGCACTCACTGACCCCTTCCCCATTCGACTCAGGATCACAGTCCTCATGCTTTTCTTTAATGCAGTAAAACTAATGGAGAGGACATGATGCCTCAGGAAATGATTGAGGAAGTTGAATACTCTGAAGTTTCTCTGGTTGTTTTGACTACGGAAGGAGAAGGAACGCTGCATTTATGTATTGATCTGAGACAGCGTAATGTTAACATTTTGGTAGCTAGTGAAATGTGTGTCTGTATCATTGAATGCCAGTGTTTTCCCCCCTGGTGTTTAGATTTGCTTTCTACCTAGACTTTTTAATCAGAATTGCGGTAATGAGTATGCATTATCACTCTGTATGGTTTAGGCTGATTGAAAAATAAGACTTTCAACCTCTTCTCAATGGGGTTTGTGTTTTTTTAGAAAGCAAAGTGTCACTTAAAGACATAGGGCCTGATTTATATCTTGGTGGTATGGATACTTCATTGCAACGGCAATAAAGTATACATACCGCCACAATAAAGGTCCGCCTGCCAAACTTAAAAGCGGGAAGACCTTAGGTTTAATCATCACAATGGAGACTACTCAGTCTCCACCAGGACTAAACCCCCATGATGGACCTGTAGAGTAAGGGCAATCAAAGACAGGCTTCTAATTCTACCCACCTAATTTAGATGGGTGGATTTAGAGGTCAGTTTACACTACCCATCACCACCAGGAAAACACTGTCAGTAAGGGGCAGTGAAAACTGTTACAAGGAAATGCTCCCCTCACCATGGGAGAAGACTCCCATGGCAAGGGGAGTATATTATTTTTTTAAATAAAAAAAAGATAACAGTTTGGTGTGACGGAGACCTGCACCAAACATAAAACAGCATTGACAGGAACCGCTGTGATGGTGGTTCCTGCCAATGCTTTAGAAATTACTGCCAGCTTTGTGGGCATTTCCAAATTTGGCAGGTGGAGTAGTCTCGGCCTGGTGGACATTAAGGGCCAGATGTCGCAAACGCGTGTTTGCTATGCAGGAATGCATTTTGCGAGTCGGAACCGACTCGCAAAATGCATTTCCGAGTCGCAAATAGGAAGGGGTGTTCCCTTCCTATTTGCGAGTCGCAGTGGTATGCAATTCCATTTGCGACCGCGTATGCGGTCGCAAATGGAGTCGCAGTTACCATCCACTTGAAGTGGATGGTAACCCACTCGCAAACGGGAAGGGGTCCCCATGGGACCCCTTCCCCTTTGTGACTAGACCCAAAATTATTTTTTCAGGGCAGGCAGTTTTTTTTTCCTAAGTGCAGCTCGTTTTCCTTTAAGGAAAACGGGCTACACTTGGAAAAAAAAAACTGCTTTATTTAAAAGCAGTCACGGACATGGAGGTCTGCTGTTCCCAGCAGGCCTCCATCCCCGTGAGTACACAGAGTCGCTATGGGGGCGCAAATTGCGACCCACCTCATTAATATTAATGAGGTGGGTATTTGCGACCCCATAGCGACTCGCAGAAGGTGTCTGAGACACCTTTCTGCATATGGTTTTGCGACTCGGAAATTGCGAGTCGCTCGGAGTCGCAATTTCCGAGTCGCAAAACCTAGTTTTGCTACATCTGGCCCTTAGTCCTCCATCAGGCCAATAGAGATTACTCCTCAAACTTAAATCGGGCCAATTGTGTGAAAAGTTTTCAAAATATACTCTCATTTTTTACTAAGGATGTAAAATTGCACACAAAGTTTTGATGAAAGTGTAGATTAAGCTATGTCAAAATATTGGTTGTGGAAAGGTGTGCTTTCTCAAGGCCACTAAGGCTAACTTGGACATCCCATCTCCAACAATTTACGCTTAGAAAAATATTAGTTGAGGTGATTCAGTGTACACCTGTACTGCATTCAAATAACAAATTGTTATCCTTTGCAGGGCTCTGTGACTACTGTTGTAAATTGTGGCAAGTGGGTGATAAAGGCATAAAAGCAATGTGGAAGATGTTTCGATAAAATTTATCGTTTCCATGGGACAGTAGCAACAGGTGGCATCAAATGAAAAAGGCAATAAATTCTGCTCCTAATTTGTTGTTGTGTAAGGGTGGGAGGAGTGTGATTACTGTGAATGTGACTGCCTGTGGCTTAGGAGTAATTTTTATAAAATGTGGTAAAGGACCATTCTTTTTTTATAAAGTAAAGTCTCAAATTAAGTGATTGCAATGCAATAGGGTCTTGCATTTCTCCGAGTTAGAGCTTTTAGCAGTTGTAAACTCCCAACCAGATTTTTCTTGCCACATTATATGGAAAAAAACAGCGCGATCGCGCTGCTACAGTTCACTCGTAGCGAAACCTATCGGCAAAAGTGCAGTTATTTACGTAACCAGCAAAAGTGCAATTATCTATGTAACAGGGTCGATGTTATGCAAAGCGCTCAACTTCTGCCAAGCGAGATTGTGCTGCGAAAAAAAGGTCAAAAGTAGTCCACAAACCTGACGGGAAACAGCGAGCCACGCATGTTTTCAGTACTTGGTCGCTGCACTCCAGGAGGGCTAACCACCGGAAAAGGCATGAGGTATGCGTGCCTTCCACTAATGAAAGCAAGCAGATTTTGAAAGGCAAGCCCACAAACCAACGAAAGACACTGACGTGACACGGAAGGGGCTCTGAGCCCTTTTCTAACTCCTAAAGTGTCTCCAAAGCGAAACGCATGTGCATGCGACACAGGCTCAACCCTAATAAATTCTGCTCCTAATTTGATGTTGTTATGTAAGGGTGGGATGAGTGTGATTACTGTGCCTGTGGCTTAGGAGTAATTTTATAAAATGAGGTAAAAAGGTGAGTTTTCACCCCTTTTGTCCTCCAGTCTGCCAAATAAGGAGCGGCGGTTGAACCGCTGGTTTTTTCCTTGGTGTTAAGGCACATTTAAATCGACTCAGTGGGAAAGCTGGCTGCTGTCCCGCTGGCATCCTCTTTTCCCTTTCCCGCCGTCAACGAGGCCAAAGTTTCTTGGTGGAGATTGTGGTTCGAATGCAGTCTTTGATCTGTAGGACCACCAACATGTAAATACGGTGGGCAGACCATTGCTGCTCCGGGCAGGTTTACAGTCGAAAAATCGATGGCGGGACCATTACCGCCAACACCTAAGTCAGGCCCTACGTACGAGTAAGCAAATTAGTATTGAGGATTTGTAATAGGCCGCTGGAGGAAATATTTTCTTCAAGAAGTGGTTTGATATTAACTGTACGCCTTACTTAAGTTCAAAGATTCAGTAGTACTGTGTTCAAAGGACATTTTGTCTCATTGTACTGTGAAAGCCATAATATTACTGTGAAGCAGAATGATGTGATGGATGGTGTGGCAGCAGATATTGTCAAGCAAGCAGTATGAGGTATCACTAAATCCAAATGGAAGGATGCTGAGACCAGGAATTCTGAGACGGCAGAGGTTTGGTCATTCTTAAGTGACTTGGAAGGGGATATGTACTCTTGCACTGTTCTCAGATGAGATCTAGAGGGAATTTTATTGATTAGTACAGGTAAGTGTCTTTGGAGGATGCACATTAAGATTTTAGATATTGTGCCTCAAGGGCATGGGAGTACGTCCTCTAAAGAGTTTATAGCAAAGATCATTTTAGTAGCCATTTATGGCTTGGGAAACAGATAGAGGGGTGCACAATTGTGTGAAGTAGATTATGTCTAGGATACTAAAGGTTCATTGCATAGCTATGGTTCTAGTGCGGTGGCTGCAGCATGCGTGGCTGAAGGTTGCATTTGACATCATCAGTGGTCCTTAGGGACTTTTAACAGCTAGTGCAAGATTTGCTTTGCTATTTATCAACTATTGGTCTAAGTGGTCAGATATAACATTTGTGGTGACAGCTAGATGTAGGAAAGTACCATCTTGCCTGGCATGTTACCCCCATTTTTCACTGTATATATGTTGTTTTAGTTGTATGTGTCACTGGGACCCTGGTAACCCAGGGCCCCAGTGCTCATAAGTGTGCCTGTATGTGTTACCTGTGTAGTGACTAACTGTCTCACTGAGGCTCTGCTAATCAGAACCTCAGTGGTTATGCTCTCTCATTTCTTTCCAAATTGTCACTGACAGGCTAGTGACCATTTTTACCAATTTACATTGGCTTACTGGAACACCCTTATAATCCCCTAGTATATGGTACCGAGGTACCCAGGGTATTGGGGTTCCAGGAGATCCCTATGGGCTGCAGCATTTCTTTTGCCACCCATAGGGAGCTCTGACAATTCTTACACAGGCCTGCCACTGCAGCCTGAGTGAAATAACGTCCACGTTATTTCACAGCCATTTTACACTGCACTTAAGTAACTTATAAGTCACCTATATGTCTAACCTTTACCTGGTAAAGGTTAGGTGCAAAGTTACTTAGTGTGAGGGCACCCTGGCACTAGCCAAGGTGCCCCCACATTGTTCAGAGCCAATTCACTGAACTTTGTGAGTGCGGGGACACCATTACACGCGTGCACTACATATAGGTCACTACCTATATGTAGCTTCACCATGGTAACTCCGAATATGGCCATGTAACATGTCTATGATCATGGAATTGCCCCCTCTATGCCATCCTGGCATTGTTGGTACAATTCCATAATCCCAGTGGTCTGTAGCACAGACCCTGGTACTGCCAGACTGCCCTTCCTGGGGTTTCACTGCAGCTGCTGCTGCTGCCAACCCCTCAGACAGGCAGCTGCCCTCCTGGGGTCCAGCCAGGCCTGGCCCAGGATGGCAGAACAAAGAACTTCCTCTGAGAGAGGGTGTGACACCCTCTCCCTTTGGAAAATGGTGTGAAGGCAGGGGAGGAGTAGCCTCCCCCAGCCTCTGGAAATGCTTTGTTGGGCACAGAGGTGCCCAATTCTGCATAAGCCAGTCTACACCGGTTCAGGGACCCCTTAGCCCCTGCTCTGGCGCGAAACTGGACAAAGGAAAGGGGAGTGACCACTCCCCTGACCTGCACCTCCCCTGGGAGGTGTCCAGAGCTCCTCCAGTGTGCTCCAGACCTCTGCCATCTTGGAAACAGAGGTGCTGCTGGCACACTGGACTGCTCTGAGTGGCCAGTGCCACCAGGTGACGTCAGAGACTCCTTGTGATAGGCTCCTTCAGGTGTTAGTAGCCTTTCCTCTCTCCTAGGTAGCCAAACCCTCTTTTCTGGCTATTTAGGGTCTCTGTCTCTGGGGAAACTTGAGATAACGAATGCATGAGCTCAGCCGAGTTCCTCTGCATCTCCCTCTTCACCTTCTGATAAGGAATCGACCGCTGACCGCGCTGGAAGCCTGCAAACCTGCAACATAGTAGCAAAGACGACTACTGCAACTCTGTAACGCTGATCCTGCCGCCTTCTCGACTGTTTTCCTGCTTGTGCATGCTGTGGGGGTAGTCTGCCTCCTCTCTGCACCAGAAGCTCCGAAGAAATCTCCCGTGGGTCGACGGAATCTTCCCCCTGCAACCGCAGGCACCAAAAAGCTGCATCTCCGGTCCCTTGGGTCTCCTCTCAGCACGACGAGCGAGGTCCCTCGAATCCAGCAACACCGTCCAAGTGACCCCCACAGTCCAGTGACTCTTCAGCCCAAGTTTGGTGGAGGTAAGTCCTTGCCTCACCTCGCTGGGCTGCATTGCTGGGAACCGCGACTTTGCAAGCTTCTCCGGCCCCTGTGCACTTCCGGCGGAAATCCTTCGTGCACAGCCAAGCCTGGCTCCCCGGCACTCTAACCTGCATTGCACGACTTTCTAAGTTGGTCTCCGGCGACGTGGGACTCCTTTGTGCAACTTCGGCGAGCACCGTTTCACGCATCCTCGTAGTGCCTGTTTCTGGCACTTCTCCGGGTGCTACCTGCTTCAGTGAGGGCTCTTTGTCTTGCTCTACGTCCCCTCTCTCTGCAGGTCCAATGTGCGACCCCCTGGTCTCTCCTGGGCCCCAGCAGCGTCCAAAAACGCCAAACGCACGATTTGCGTGTAGCAAGGCTTGTTGGCGTCCATCCGGCGGGAAAACACTTCTGCACGACTCTCCAAGGCGTGGGGGATCCATCCTCCAAAGGGGAAGTCTCTAGCCCTTGTCGTTCCTGCAGTATTCACAGTTCTTCAGCCTAGTAAGAGCTTCTTTGCACCAACCGCTGGCATTTCTTGGGCATCTGCCCATCTCCGAGCTGCTTGTGACTTTTGGACTTGGTCCCCTTGTTCCACAGGTACCTTCAGACAGGAATCCATCGTTGTTGCATTGCTGATTTGTGTTTTCCTTGCATTCTCCCTCTAACACGACTATTTTGTCCTTAGGGGAACTTTGGTGCACTTTGCACTCACTTTTCAGGGTCTTGGGGTGGGTTATTTTGCTAACTCTCACTATTTTCTAATAGTCCCAGCGACCCTCTACAAGGTCACATAGGTTTGGGGTCCATTCGTGGTTCGCATTCCACTTCTGGAGTATATGGTTTGTGTTGCCCCTATCCCTATGTTTCCCCATTGCATCCTATTGTAACTATACATTGTTTGCACTGTTTTCTAAGACTATACTGCATATTTTTGCTATTGTGTATATATATCTTGTGTATATTTCCTATCCTCTCACTGAGGGTACACTCTAAGATACTTTGGCATATTGTCATAAAAATAAAGTACCTTTATTTTTAGTATAACTGTGTATTGTGTTTTCTTATGATATTGTGCATATGACACTAGGTGGTACTGTAGTAGCTTCACACGTCTCCTAGTTCAGCCTGAGCTGCTTTGCTAAGCTACCATTATCTATCAGCCTAAGCTGCTAGACACCCTATACACTAATAAGGGATAACTGGGCCTGGTGCAAGGTGCAAGTACCCCTTGGTACTCACTACAAGCCAGTCCAGCCTCCTACATTGGTTGTGCAGTGGTGGGATAAGTGCTTTGAGACTACTTACCACTCTTGTCATTGTACTTTTCATAAGAGAAAAATATACAAAACAAGGTCAGTGTATATACACATAGCCAAAAAGTTTTGCATTTCCTCTTTTCACTCTTTTCTAAGTGCTGAAAAGTACTTCTAAACTTTCAAAAAGTTCTTAAAAGTTTAAAAAGTTTTTTCTGTCTTTCCAAAAAGTTCTGAAAACTTTTTTCTCTTTGTCTATCACTTTAACTCTCTCTAAAAATGTCTGGCACAGGCCAAAAAGTTGAACTGTCCAAACTTGCATATGATCACCTTAGCTGGAAAGGAGCAAGGAGTCTCTGCATAGAGAGAGGTTTGAGTGTAGGGAAGAATCCTTCTTTAGAACTGTTAATTAATATGCTTAGTGTACAGGATAAGGCCATAAGTGCCCAATCTGTAGAAAAAGTAGCTAATGGTTCTCAATCTGATCCAGGGACTCCCCCAGGAAAAGGTTCAGGAAAGAAACTTCTCAGCCTGCCCATTACTAGACAGTCTAGCATAGTTGGTACAGAGGTTGAATCACATCATACTGATGATGTGCTCTCACATTATACTGGTAGCCAAGCTGTTAGGGTGCCCTCTGTAAGGGACAGGTCTCCTTCTGTTCATTCCCATCATACCTCTGTATCTAGAAATGTCCCTCCCACCCACCCTGATGACAGATTGTTGGAAAGGGAGCTCAATAGATTGAGAGTGGAGCAAACCAGACTGAAGCTCAAGAAGCAACAGCTGGATTTGGATAGACAGTCTTTAGAAATAGAGAGGGAAAGACAGAAAATGGGTTTAGATACCCATGGTGGCAGCAGCAGTATTCCCCATAGTCATCCTGCAAAAGAGCATGATTCCAGGAATCTGCATAAGATAGTTCCCCCTTACAAGGAGGGGGATGACATTAACAAGTGGTTTGCTGCACTTGAGAGGGCCTGTGCTGTACAGGATGTCCCTCAAAGGCAGTGGGCTGCTATCCTATGGCTATCATTTACTGGAAAAGGTAGGGATAGGCTCCTTACTGTAAAAGAAAATGATGCTAACAATTTCCAAGTTCTTAAGAATGCACTCCTGGATGGTTATGGCTTAACCACTGAACAGTACAGGATCAAGTTCAGAGATACCAAAAAGGAGTCTTCACAAGACTGGGTTGATTTCATTGACCAGGCAGTGAAGGCCTTGGAGGGGTGGTTACATGGCAGTAAAGTTACTGATTATGACAGCCTGTATAACTTAATCCTGAGAGAGCATATTCTTAATAATTGTGTGTCTGATTTGTTGCACCAGTACTTGGTGGACTCTGATCTGACCTCTCCCCAAGAATTGGGAAAGAAGGCAGACAAATGGGTCAGAACAAGAGTGAACAGAAAAGTTCATACAGGGGGTGACAAAGATGGCAACAAAAAGAAGGATGGTAAGTCTTCAGACAAGGGTGGGGACAAATCTAAAAATGAGTCTTCATCAGGCCCACAAAAACACTCTGGTGGGGGTGGTGGGCCCAAACCCTCCTTTAATCAGAACAAGGAAAAGAAACCATGGTGCTATTTATGTAAGATAAAAGGCCATTGGACAACAGATCCCAGTTGTCCAAAGAAAGGCACCACAGCTCCTACCACTACAACCCCTACTGCTACACCTAGTGTCCCTACTAATAGCAGTGGTGGTGGGAGCAAAACTACTAATAGCCAATCCAAGGGAGTAGCTGGGCTCACTTTTGGTAATTTAGTTGGGGTTGGTCTGATTAGGGAGACCACAGAGGCTACTTTAGTCTCTGAAGGGGCTATTGACTTAGCCACTTTGGTTGCTTGCCCCCATAACTTGGAGAAGTACAAGCAACTAACCCTAATAAATGGTGTTGAGGTCCAGGCCTACAGGGACACAGGTGCCAGTGTCACAATGGTGATTGAGAAACTGGTGCACCCTGAACAACACATACTTGGACACCAGTACCAAGTAACCGATGCTCACAACATAACACAAAGCCACCCCATGGCTGTTGTAAATCTCAACTGGGGGGGGGTATCTGGTCCAAAGAAAGTTGTGGTAGCTTCAGATTTACCTGTAGACTGTCTATTAGGGAACGATTTGGAGACATCAGCTTGGTCAGATGTGGAGTTGGAGGCCCATGCAGCAATGCTGGGCATCCCAGGGCATATTTTTGCTTTGACAAGGGCTCAGGCCAAAAAGCAAAAAGGACAGGGAAGCTTGGATCCTGGAACAATGGACCAAGTGCTCCCTAAAACTAGGGCTAGTAGAAGCAAACCACTTCCTACTATCCCTCCCTCTACAGTGGATTCTACTTCTGAGGAAGAAGAATTCCCTCCCTGTGCAGAACCTACACCAGAGGAGCTGGAAGCAGACACTGCTGAGCTTTTGGGTGAAGGGGGGCCTGCCAGAGAGGAGCTGAGTGTGGCACAGCAAACCTGTCCCACATTAGAGGGTCTCAGACAGCAAGCTGTCAAACAGACTAATGGGGATGTCAGTGACTCACACAGAGTTTACTGGGAGGACAACCTCTTGTACACTGAGCATAGGGATCCTAAACCTGGAGCTGCCAGGAGATTAGTGATCCCTCAGGAGTACAGAAAGTTCCTCCTAACACTGGCACATGACATTCCCTTAGCTGGGCACCTGGGTCAAATGAAAACTTGGGACAGATTGGTACCACTGTTTCATTGGCCTAGGATGTCTGAGGACACAAAAGAATTTTGTAAGTCCTGTGAAACCTGTCAAGCCAGTGGCAAAACAGGTGGCACTCCAAAGGCACCCCTTATCCCACTGCCTGTGGTTGGGGTTCCCTTTGAAAGGGTAGGGGTTGACATAGTTGGCCCCCTTGACCCTCCTACTGCTTCAGGCAATAGGTTTATCTTGGTGGTAGTGGACCATGCCACAAGATACCCTGAAGCTATTCCTTTAAGGACCACTACAGCTCCAGCAGTGGCAAAGGCCCTCCTGGGAATATTTTCCAGGGTGGGCTTCCCAAAGGAAGTAGTATCAGACAGAGGAAGCAATTTCATGTCTGCATACTTAAAGGCCATGTGGAAGGAGTGTGGTGTAACTTACAAGTTCACAACACCCTATCATCCACAAACAAATGGACTGGTGGAGAGATTTAATAAAACTCTCAAAGGCATGATTATGGGACTCCCTGAAAAACTCCGCAGGAGATGGGATATCCTTCTACCATGCCTCCTTTTTGCCTACAGGGAGGTACCCCAGAAAGGAGTGGGCTTCAGCCCCTTTGAACTTCTTTTTGGACACCCTGTTAGGGGTCCACTCACACTTGTAAAGGAGGGTTGGGAACAACCTTTAAAAGCTCCTAAGCAGGATATTGTGGATTATGTACTTGGCCTCAGATCAAGGATGGCTGAGTACATGAAAAAGGCCAGTAAAAACCTTCAGGCCAGCCAAGAGCTCCAGAAGCAATGGCATGATCAGAAGGCTGTTTTGGTTCAGTACCAACCAGGGCAGAAAGTGTGGGTCTTGGAGCCTGTGGCCCCAAGAGCACTCCAAGATAAATGGAGTGGACCCCACACAATTGTTGAAAAGAAGGGTGAAGTCACCTACTTGGTTGACTTAGGCACTGCCAGGAGTCCCCTTAGGGTGCTCCATGTCAACCGCCTGAAACCCTACTATGACAGGGCTGATCTCACCCTGCTCATGGCAACAGATGAGGGACAGGAAGAAGACAGTGATCCTCTACCTGATCTCTTCTCTTCCACAGAACAAGATGCTCTTGTGGAAGGGGTAGTTTTGGCTGATTGTCTTACTGCTGAGCAGAAAGATAATTGCATAAATCTCCTAGGACAATTTTCAGAACTCTTCTCCATTGTGCCAGGCACCACTTTTTGGTGTGAGCACACTATAGATACTGGAGACAGTTTACCTGTCAAAAGTAAGATCTATAGGCAGCCTGACCATGTCAGGGACTGCATAAAGCAAGAAGTTCAGAAGATGTTGGAACTAGGAGTGGTTGAGCACTCTGACAGTCCATGGGCTTCTCCTGTGGTACTGGTACCAAAACCCAATTCTAAAGATGGAAAGAAGGAAATGAGGTTTTGTGTAGACTATAGAGGTCTCAACTTGGTAACCAAAACAGATGCTCACCCTATACCCAGGGCAGATGAGCTAATAGATACACTGGCATCTGCCAAGTATCTAAGCACTTTTGATTTGACTGCAGGGTATTGGCAGATCAAAATGTCAGAAGATGCTAAACCTAAGACTGCATTTTCTACCATTGGAGGACATTACCAGTTTACTGTAATGCCTTTTGGTTTGAAAAATGCACCTGCCACTTTTCAGAGGTTGGTGAACACAGTCCTGCAAGGGCTGGAAGCTTTCAGTGCAGCATATTTGGATGATATAGCTGTCTTTAGCTCCAGCTGGGATGATCACCTGGTCCACCTTTGGAAAGTTTTGGAGGCCCTGCAAAAGGCAGGCCTCACTATCAAGGCTTCAAAGTGCCAGATAGGGCAGGGTAAGGTGGTTTATCTGGGACACCTTGTTGGTGGGGAACAGATTGCACCACTTCAGGGGAAAATCCAAACTATTATTGATTGGATTCCCCCTAACACTCAGACTCAGGTGAGAGCCTTCCTAGGCCTCACTGGGTATTACAGGAGGTTCATTAAGAACTATGGCTCCATTGCAGCCCCTCTTAATGACCTCACATCCAAGAAAATGCCTAAAAAGGTATTATGGACAGCAAACTGTCAGAAAGCTTTTGAGGAGCTGAAGCAGGCCATGTGCTCTGCACCTGTCCTGAAAAGCCCTTGTTACTCTAAAAAATTCTATGTCCAAACTGATGCATCTGAATTAGGAGTAGGGGCAGTCCTATCACAACTTAATTCTGAGGGCCAGGATCAACCTGTTGCTTTTATTAGTAGAAGGTTGACCCCTAGAGAAAAGCGTTGGTCTGCCATTGAGAGGGAGGCCTTTGCTGTGGTCTGGGCTCTGAAGAAGTTGAGGCCATACCTGTTTGGCACTCACTTCATTGTTCAGACAGACCACAAACCTCTACTTTGGCTAAAACAAATGAAAGGTGAAAATCCAAAATTGTTGAGGTGGTCCATATCCCTACAGGGAATGGACTATACAGTGGAACATAGACCTGGGAGTAGCCACTCCAATGCAGATGGACTCTCCAGATATTTCCACTTAGACAATGAAGACTCATCAGGTAATGGCTAGTCTTATTGTCCTTCGTTTGGGGGGGGGTTGTGTAGGAAAGTACCATCTTGCCTGGCATGTTACCCCCATTTTTCACTGTATATATGTTGTTTTAGTTGTATGTGTCACTGGGACCCTGGTAACCCAGGGCCCCAGTGCTCATAAGTGTGCTTGTATGTGTTACCTGTGTAGTGACTAACTGTCTCACTGAGGCTCTGCTAATCAGAACCTCAGTGGTTATGCTCTCTCATTTCTTTCCAAATTGTCACTGACAGGCTAGTGACCATTTTTACCAATTTACATTGGCTTACTGGAACACCCTTATAATCCCCTAGTATATGGTACCGAGGTACCCAGGGTATTGGGGTTCCAGGAGATCCCTATGGGCTGCAGCATTTCTTTTGCCACCCATAGGGAGCTCTGACAATTCTTACACAGGCCTGCCACTGCAGCCTGAGTGAAATAACGTCCACGTTATTTCACAGCCATTTTACACTGCACTTAAGTAACTTATAAGTCACCTATATGTCTAACCTTTACCTGGTAAAGGTTAGGTGCAAAGTTACTTAGTGTGAGGGCACCCTGGCACTAGCCAAGGTGCCCCCACATTGTTCAGAGCCAATTCACTGAACTTTGTGAGTGCGGGGACACCATTACACGCGTGCACTACATATAGGTCACTACCTATATGTAGCTTCACCATGGTAACTCCGAATATGGCCATGTAACATGTCTATGATCATGGAATTGCCCCCTCTATGCCATCCTGGCATTGTTGGTACAATTCCATAATCCCAGTGGTCTGTAGCACAGACCCTGGTACTGCCAGACTGCCCTTCCTGGGGTTTCACTGCAGCTGCTGCTGCTGCCAACCCCTCAGACAGGCAGCTGCCCTCCTGGGGTCCAGCCAGGCCTGGCCCAGGATGGCAGAACAAAGAACTTCCTCTGAGAGAGGGTGTGACACCCTCTCCCTTTGGAAAATGGTGTGAAGGCAGGGGTGGAGTAGCCTCCCCCAGCCTCTGGAAATGCTTTGTTGGGCACAGAGGTGCCCAATTCTGCATAAGCCAGTCTACACCGGTTCAGGGACCCCTTAGCCCCTGCTCTGGCGCGAAACTGGACAAAGGAAAGGGGAGTGACCACTCCCCTGACCTGCACCTCCCCTGGGAGGTGTCCAGAGCTCCTCCAGTGTGCTCCAGACCTCTGCCATCTTGGAAACAGAGGTGCTGCTGGCACACTGGACTGCTCTGAGTGGCCAGTGCCACCAGGTGACGTCAGAGACTCCTTGTGATAGGCTCCTTCAGGTGTTAGTAGCCTTTCCTCTCTCCTAGGTAGCCAAACCCTCTTTTCTGGCTATTTAGGGTCTCTGTCTCTGGGGAAACTTGAGATAACGAATGCATGAGCTCAGCCGAGTTCCTCTGCATCTCCCTCTTCACCTTCTGATAAGGAATCGACCGCTGACCGCGCTGGAAGCCTGCAAACCTGCAACATAGTAGCAAAGACGACTACTGCAACTCTGTAACGCTGATCCTGCCGCCTTCTCGACTGTTTTCCTGCTTGTGCATGCTGTGGGGGTAGTCTGCCTCCTCTCTGCACCAGAAGCTCCGAAGAAATCTCCCGTGGGTCGACGGAATCTTCCCCCTGCAACCGCAGGCACCAAAAAGCTGCATCTCCGGTCCCTTGGGTCTCCTCTCAGCACGACGAGCGAGGTCCCTCGAATCCAGCGACACCGTCCAAGTGACCCCCACAGTCCAGTGACTCTTCAGCCCAAGTTTGGTGGAGGTAAGTCCTTGCCTCACCTCGCTGGGCTGCATTGCTGGGAACCGCGACTTTGCAAGCTTCTCCGGCCCCTGTGCACTTCCGGCGGAAATCCTTCGTGCACAGCCAAGCCTGGCTCCCTGGCACTCTAACCTGCATTGCACGACTTTCTAAGTTGGTCTCCGGCGACGTGGGACTCCTTTGTGCAACTTCGGCGAGCACCGTTTCACGCATCCTCGTAGTGCCTGTTTCTGGCACTTCTCCGGGTGCTACCTGCTTCAGTGAGGGCTCTTTGTCTTGCTCGACGTCCCCTCTCTCTGCAGGTCCAATTTGCGACCCCCTGGTCCCTCCTGGGCCCCAGCAGCGTCCAAAAACGCCAAACGCACGATTTGCGTGTAGCAAGGCTTGTTGGCGTCCATCCGGCGGGAAAACACTTCTGCACGACTCTCCAAGGCGTGGGGGATCCATCCTCCAAAGGGGAAGTCTCTAGCCCTTGTCGTTCCTGCAGTATTCACAGTTCTTCAGCCTAGTAAGAGCTTCTTTGCACCAACCGCTGGCATTTCTTGGGCATCTGCCCATCTCCGAGCTGCTTGTGACTTTTGGACTTGGTCCCCTTGTTCCACAGGTACCTTCAGACAGGAATCCATCGTTGTTGCATTGCTGAT
Organism: Pleurodeles waltl; assembly: GCF_031143425.1. NCBI lineage: Eukaryota > Metazoa > Chordata > Amphibia > Caudata > Salamandridae > Pleurodeles > Pleurodeles waltl. Next base: position 542,138,216 of record NC_090440.1, on the reverse strand, counting down.
TTGTGTTTTCCTTGCATTCTCCCTCTAACACGACTATTTTGTCCTTAGGGGAACTTTGGTGCACTTTGCACTCACTTTTCAGGGTCTTGGGGTGGGTTATTTTGCTAACTCTCACTATTTTCTAATAGTCCCAGCGACCCTCTACAAGGTCACATAGGTTTGGGGTCCATTCGTGGTTCGCATTCCACTTCTGGAGTATATGGTTTGTGTTGCCCCTATCCCTATGTTTCCCCATTGCATCCTATTGTAACTATACATTGTTTGCACTGTTTTCTAAGACTATACTGCATATTTTTGCTATTGTGTATATATATCTTGTGTATATTTCCTATCCTCTCACTGAGGGTACACTCTAAGATACTTTGGCATATTGTCATAAAAATAAAGTACCTTTATTTTTAGTATAACTGTGTATTGTGTTTTCTTATGATATTGTGCATATGACACTAGGTGGTACTGTAGTAGCTTCACACGTCTCCTAGTTCAGCCTGAGCTGCTTTGCTAAGCTACCATTATCTATCAGCCTAAGCTGCTAGACACCCTATACACTAATAAGGGATAACTGGGCCTGGTGCAAGGTGCAAGTACCCCTTGGTACTCACTACAAGCCAGTCCAGCCTCCTACACTAGAGTAGTTGAATTTTGAAAGAAATGTTTTGTATGGAAGGTTTCCTTGAAATGACTGTGGCAGATAATGGGGTCAAGCTCCGGTCAGATCCAATGAGAGTATATGAAGTACTATATGAGACAGAAATCCCCATGGTTTTATGATTCACAATGAATTGGGGAGAAGGGAATATTGTAATTGTTTCTTGAAGAAGAGTTGAGTTCCTGTGGTCTTAGGACAACGGGGGTTTACTTGGCTCCAATTGGGACAATTGGAATTATCTTGCTCTGTTGTCCTGGGCTGACTGTATTTGTAGACCCCAAGTAGTCCTCTTTGGCACTGGCTCTCAGGATGGAGACCTAAGGAGATCAAAGCTGCCATCCTTAGCCAGAGAGCCGAGAAAATTCCAGTAACATTAAAGTCCATGGCCAATGCAAGTTCAACAAACATGGATCTTAGCTAACTTTGCAAGGATAGGTTTCAGGATGCAGAACAATGAACAATGCCTTCAATAGGGACAGCTCACACTGCATGCTTGCGCACACAGACAGACAAAAAAGACAATGCATTATCCCTGCTGAGTTGAGTAGATGGCGGAAGAACTATGCATGCTGGTACTAGCAAACCTTCATGGATTGGTAGACTGTTTTCCTTTATTTTTAGGTGAGAAAGGTGATCTGTAGTGGCCGGTTTTGTGTTTTGGCTACATGCGTGAAAGTAGTATTGCAGGTAAGATAACGTGTCTTTTCCCCCACCGACTTTCCTGCACACAGAAAGCACAATGGCTTTCCCGGCAGGATGTTACCACAGAATGCAGAATCATTTACCTAAGAGTTATTTTCCGTGGTGGATGGCTGAAGGCAAGGGTCCTTCACCAAATGTACATCTGCTGCTGACCTACACTCAGGTTCTTAGTTTTATGGTCTTCATCTCAGTCTTTATTTAGACTGTTACAGAGTTTGCCTTTTCTATTCCCCGTTTTGAAAATAATGGTGTGTTTGCCCTTCAAAAGATTTTTATCCTTAAATAGGTTCAGTGCACTTAATAACTGGAAAACACCCTATCCTCTTCAAATCCTTGATAGATCCCTAACAACTGTATAGAATTTGTAACCAAGAAAATGCAATGTTGATTAAGTATATTTGGCCCACCTTCTAAAATCTGAAGACAAAAACAGAGCATTCTAGGTTCCAAAGTGCGTGCCCTGAAAGGAATGATTTGACTTAGCAGTTCTATGTGGTACAGTGCAAACTGTGATCATATCATAAAGGAACATACCAAATGCAGTTGTAAGTGGTTCACTTTTCTGGTTACTCAGCGGTTAGTAACCTGACACCCTTCCATACCTTAATTTTACACAGAAAGCTGAACGATTTGTTAACTTGTTAACTTATATTAATGCACTTCTCGCACATGCTCTGTGTACTTAATTGTCAATAGTCATCTGACTCACAGTGCACCCTCTTGGGTCTGTCTTGGAATGGACTTTACTGTAAAATTAACAGACGACTACATATTATCAGGGACAATGTGTTTCCAACATCACCTTTTCATTAAAAAACTAAAGTACTAGTTCTTCACTTTTAGAATTCGGTGAACTCCTTCCACCACTAACACACACACCCACAATCTCTGCCTTTATTGTAGCTACTAAAATCATTTTATGTTGAAGAAAAGCCGAAAAGTGATCACTGGCCGCAAATCACTGTGCTCAACGGTAACTGCCCAAGACACCGGCAAATAAGTAACCTGCCAGGGAAGTTGGAATCCATAAAATTGCAGGAAATTAAGATGGTAAGAACGTACATAGAGGCACTTGAAAACTCAGCAGCATAGCTCATAGAAGGTACTTACAATAAAAATTTAACCCCAATCTCAAATTGGGAATTATTCACCAACAAACCTTTTCCTAACAAATGTCCAATTCCACCTAGATCTGTACCTGATCCTCAAGGGCCAAGAAAGAATGCAATGTCCACCTAACGTCTAGTGGCAAAGAAGAAAATTAACAAAGTATTGCGAATGCTGCGACAGCAACCAAATAATCCCGTGCTTCACAGAAAACTACAAAGTACTAAAAAGGACTACAGAAAGATTTTATTCAAGGAAAGACAGCTGTGGCAATAGGCCTTCTGGACAAAGCCTTTATACCTGTGTAAGAAGACAAATTCAAGGGATTTTTGGAAATTGGTGAATGATAGATCCCCAAACGACATAAATATTTCAAATATTACTGAATCAAGATGGGCCCATTATATAACTGTGCACTTCAGTTTAACAGCAGGAGTTCCCTACCAGCCGTTAACCTGGGGTCAGAAACACATCTGAGGCTGCCCTCTAATACTCAATCAGATTCCAAAAAATCAGTGGAAGGAAAAGAACCTCAGGCACAACTAAACTTGGCTAACACAGGACAAACCATTAACATCAATAAAGCAGATACACCTCAGAAAAATCCCTAACATACAGAGGATCATTTACTGACCACCGAGGCGTACCAGTGTGAAGAAGAGCTCAGTGGAAATCACATTGTCACACCTGCTGCTCAACCACCACAGGATACTGAAGAAAATGCAAACCTCAAGATCAGGTCACCAAGTGCAAACAACTACAAAAATCAGGGTACTTAAGGGTGAAGACACGCTCACCTTCACTCAAGATGAAATATGTAAAGTCATACAGGAGGGTTGACACGATGGAGCACCAGGCCCAAATGGTATCCCACAGGCACTGTACAAAGTCAACCCTGCTTTCTGGCCAAATAAAATGGCAGGGTTTTCAACAGGGCTCTGCAGCTCCAAAATATCCCTGAATCCTAGAAAGGTTCCATCATTAACCCAGTTTTCAAAGGAGGGGACCAACATCAACTGGAAAACTACCGACCCATCACCTTCCTAGACAACAAGGCCCAGTACTTTGCAGGTTTGCTATTAAAAGAGTTAATTTACTGATCAGTGGACAAAGAAATGATACCACCAAATGAAACTGGCTTCACCCAAGGCACAGGCAGGCCCACAAACATCCTGGCACTTTCAATTATAATTGATAAAAGGAAAATTATTAATCAACTACCTTTGTTTTGTGGATTTTAAGTCCAGTTTTGATTATGTACCAGACAATCTGCTCTAGAATAAACTGTCACATTGGAGTATACTTCCCTGCCTGTTAAAAGCAATACAGTTGCTTGTTATATTTGCTATTGCATTGATTATACCACAGTTCTGATGTTTCCCACCTTTCTGCCCCACCCTTTTTCCTTTATTACCTTTCTTTCTTTCCTTTCCTTTGTTTCCCTCCCTGGTACCCACTGGACCAAGGGCACGAGCCTAGAATGTGGTTGCAGGTAACGTTCTATGTTTGGCGGTTGGGAGATATATGATGTAGAGACGGGCTAATAGAGAGGCGTGAATAAAAGCGCTCCTGTGAACAAATGCTTTGTGAGACTTCCATTATTTATTCTCTTGCCTGCACTATAACATCATTCTTTTGGCGGCAAGTGATGGGATTTAAGGAAGTTTAGCCGACAACATCTATGCTATCACTGTGCTATGGTATGAGCACTGTCAACCTCACGCCTGATAAGGCTTATGCAGTGAGTCCCCTGTGCGGTGAAACACTTGGTGGTTTAAGCCTTGTTTTGATTCTATGCCATCATCCTGACTCTCTATTAAAATCTAAGGGATTTATGCGTTACAGCTAGACATCAGCCATTTCGCGCAGCATACAAATAGTGTGTTAAGTCTTTAATGCTGAGGAAAGTGACACTTATATGAGTTAAACAGTACCAACATCATTGGACATCAAAGCACTATTTTATTAACATAAACTGTACTGGAAAGATAATCTAAAGAATAAAATAATAGTTTCACACATAAATATCGGTACAGTGTAGTGCAAATTGGTGATAATGTGCAGTTAAACCCTCCACCAAATTTTTTACAATAAAAAATGAACCGGAAGAGGTGGAAAGAGCATTGTCAAACTTATTTAATGGCAATTGATGGTAACAGGATGTCAGCATAAAGGAAAAGAAGTATCCCGTTACACCTCCAACATTGAACCTGCTTGGGGTGAAGATGATTTAGATGTATTTGATGAAGCTATGTTGAGAGTAGATGCCTGTTTCAAGCCCCCCATAAGCACTACACTCGAGAGGTACCATTTTTACACAAGACGGCAGAAAGATGGAGAATATTTAGATGTGTTTTTAAATGCTTTGATATGCTTATCTAACACATGCAATTTTGGGGTCGCAACCAATGAGATGATACGTGATCAGCTCATTGCCAAATCAAATAATAAAAGGATCCAAGAAGGTTATGGATAATGGGAGATCCCACCATGGAGGAAGTGGTTGCTTCAGCAAAAGCCGTTGAACAATCCATGAAAAGGTTGAAGAAATGAATGACTGAAACTCATTAGGGTAAAAAAAATGGTGAGGTTTGTGCCATTGCGTAGAAGCATGTAAAGAATGAGAGATAAAGGTAAAGTAAAACATACTCTTTTAGATGTGTAAATTCGAATCATTTTGCTATTAAAAAAGAATGTAAAAATTCTAAGAAAAAGGGACATTTTCCAAGATGTGCAGAGAGGCAAAGAAGCAAATCAAACATCGCATTGCACAAATGACTGGAAGCTCATCTTACAATAACGCTGGTATAGAAGACAACACAGTAATGGGGAATAACCTCTTGTTATTAGTGATGATAATGAAGGAGCTCATGAACCAATCTATCCACCAATGTGTAAAACACAAGTGTTGGACACAGAGTTGTCTGTGATGGCTGATTTAGCTTCTCCTTTTAAAATTATTTCTAAGTCATATTTTGAATCAAAGTTGGGAACAGAGATGCAACAACTATTACCTCCTAATATTAGAGTGGTTGCTTTGAACAGACTATGAATTGATTTTGTTGAACATTTTGTGGCCAAAACAATATTTAAGGGAAAAATGGATCAATTGAAAATGTATGTAGCAAAAAAAGGAGAAAAATTATTAGGTTAGAAAGACCAAAGTATACTTAACATTAAGCTTGATCCTAATGCAGCGGATCCACTATTGGTAGTAAAAGAAATTGATGCAAACGAAAGGATGATAACATCTTTACCCGAAGTTTTCAGTCAGAAATTTGAGAGGTTACAAGGATACAAACATGAAATAAAACTCAAGGATGGAGCAGATCTATCAAGCAAAAAATGAGCATGGTACCACTTAGCGTGAGGAAATAATTACAAGGTCTTTTAGATCAACTGTTGAAAGATGATGTTATTGAGGACATAGAAACATCGGAATGGACCTCTCCTGTGGTTCTAGCTAACAAGAGCAATGGTAAACTCAGACTTTGCATAGATTTAACAGCACTCAATGAAAATATAATTGTGGAAAGACATCCTTTGCCAAAGATTAATGATATTCTCAATGTTTAATGGAGCCAATGTATTTTTCACCCTGGACATACGAAGTGCTTATCTTCAAATAGACTTGTCAAGAAAGTCAATACATTAGACAGCCTTTATCACACCATTTGGTGTGTACCAGTTTAAAAGGATGCCTTTTGGGCTGGAATCCAACTCTTTTGGATCAACTGTTGAAAGATGATGTTATTGAGGAAATAGAAATATCAGAATAGATCGCTCCTGTGGTTCTAGCTAAGAAGAACAATAAAACTCAGATGTTGCATAGATTTAGGACCACTCAATGAAAATATCATTGTGATCATTGTGGACAGACATCCTTTGCCAAAGATAAATGATATTCTCTCAATGTTTAACAGAGCCACAGTATTTTCCACCCAGAACCTACGAAGTGCTTATCATTAAACAGACTTGTCAAGAAAGTTGATACCTTTGACACCCTTTATCACACCATGTGGTGTGTACCAGTTCAAAAAGATGTATTTTGGGCTGGCATCCACATCATCAGTTTTTCAAAGAGCTATGTTCCACATGTTCAGGGGCATGGACAGTTAAGTGAGATGTTTCCAGGACAATATCTTGATATTTGCCAAATCAGAAGAGGAACGTGATGAAGTTCTCAAGGAAGTTTGCAAAAGATTATCTGAAAAAGATCTTGTTTTATGTGATAAGAAGTGTAATCTATTCAAGTCCCAAGTCGACTGTCTGGGACACACAATATCTGCCAACTGAGTAGGCCCCAAGAAGAATCTTGTGGATGCCATAAAGAAAGCATCTCCACCCGATGATAAGGAGAAATTAATGTCAATCATAGGTTTATGTGAATATTATGGAAGATTTATGAAAAATTTTGGCACTGTCATGATACCATTAAGCAGCCAGGCCAACCAGCAGTTGAAGTGCATTAAAACAAAGAAAATGGGAACTGAGATCTGCATGCAATAGGGGTTGTGTCAGTGAGCGTGGGGGTGGGGTCAAAGGTGTGGCCAAAAACAAAGTATTAATTTAAGTTTTTTAGGTCCCTCATTGTCGGGTAGCTACATATGAAATAACACACAGCTTAAAAGAAAATTAAATACAAAAAGTTGTGAATTTGTGTGGGAATTAGATCAGCAAAATGCCTTTGAATTGGTAAAGTCACAAATTGTGAATGCACCTGCCCTTCAACCTTTAGCAGAAGGAAAAAACATGTATAATATTTGTAGATGCAAGTGCCTATGGGTTAGCTGCTGTGTGGTCACAAAAATCTGGTGGTTCAGAATGGGTGGTGGAGTATGCCTCTAAAACTTTAAATGAATCGGAACGCAAACATTCAGTGACTGAATGTGAACTCTTAGCTCACATATGGGCCACAAATCACTTTATGCATTTTGTTTGGGTAAATCGTTTTACTATTCAGATCAATTATAAGCCCCTTACATCCATTCTGTCAACCAGAGGGGGATGAAAGTCAACAGCACGCATTGCAAGATTATGCTCAACGTTACAAGAATATAATTTTGATATTTGCTTTGTCCCTAGCCGAAAAAATCAAGCAGACGTTTTTCTATCTAGGTTGCCTCATCAAGAGGAAATTATGAAAATGTGTGAAGATGAGGATTTCAATGTGGTATCAATGTGATTGATGCATGTGGATTAAATTAAGAAGTGAATGATGAAACGTTATGGATCAATGAATGTGGCATGGACGAGGAGTTGAACCAGGTAAAAATACTTGGTGGAAGGACGGCCTAAAGTTAAAAGTCTTTTAGGTTCCCTACATTTGTTTGCACAGGTGGCATCTCATTTGTCAACTAATGGGGACTTCTTATTCCACAATGACAAGTATATTCCTCCAATGAGTTTACGTAGTTGACTTCTTGAGTCACAAAGGACATATGGGAATGTCTGCATTGAAGAATTGAATATGTGGTTATTACTGGTGGCCAAGAATGGATACAGAGGCTGACTGCATGGTTCAAAAGTCTGAGGTGTTTATGAATGCTAACAATAATTGCAAGACCCAGATACCCCCCGTACAAGTAACGCCGTGGCCAGAATTTGGCTGGAAAAAGGTGGATTTAGATATTGCAGGACCCTTCAGATATTTGCTAAGTAATTTGAGGTTTGCTATTGTACTGATTAATTACCACTCAAAATGGCCTGAGGGGAAGTTTGTTGAGTGTGTAACCATAAGCGTCGTGCTTCAATTTCTCATGTATGTGTTTAGCAGGGAAGGCTTCCCTGAAAAACCAATCACAGACAACGGTCTACAGTTCACTTCCAGTGAGATGACACAATTTCTTGCATACACATAAAATAAAGCATATAAAGACAGCGCTATACAATCCCCAGTGTAACTATTCAACCATTATTTGAAGGAAAGTATTCACCTGGCTGTGGTTGGTAGTATTCTTTTTGCTTTAGCAGTTCGTGAAAGGTTATGGTCATATGGAATCACACCACTCACTGTCACAGGGGTCTCACCTTTCGTGTTCATGAAAATAAGACAACCTCCCTCTTTAATCTGTCCATAGTGGTTCAAGACCAAGTTTTCACAGAACAATATCATATGTGAGCAAGATCTAAATGATATCAAAATAATTGTCTGTAATAAGCAGTGTAAATCAAAAATGTATGATATGGAACACAAAGTTACTTCCAGTAATATATCTGAAGGGGAATTGGTCAGAATAGGATGGGGTAGGTGAATGAGTAAAGGTGCAAGCAAATTATCAAAGCCTCTCAAGGTGGTCAAAATCAATAAAGGGTGTATCATCACAAAAGATGGCAAATGCTGGAGCTTCAGGAGGCTGTTTAGGTGTGAATGAATTTTTAAACACATTTCCTCATTTGTGTAGTAATGACACATGCCATACTCTGATTGATGAGCAGAATTAAGTTGATAATGAGGTAGGTATTGGAGAGGGTACACTAGTAAAAAATGGTATGCTTAAGACACAATCTAATGTAATCAGTATGCATGAGAGGGATGAACCTCCACTATACACAAATTGTTCAGCAAAGTGTGATAATGAATCAGTGGCTGACAGAGTGAAAGTTACTCTCAGGTCAGGAATTTCGTCGATGATTACACTTTACTTTATTAATTCAATTTTTTGGTTTTTTTTTAAGAAGAAAGATGTGTTATATGTGCTATTGCACTGGAAAGACGTAAATAAAATCAAGGCGGGAAAGCAAGATGGCGGCCGTGTGAATTGGCTGGGAGTGACTGCTTCGATCCGCTCCCGTCAGATAGTAATGTTGTCCCTTGTCTAATACCCCGCGATATTTGACTAAGAAATGTGCCCTGATTCTGGCAAGAGAACAACTTGGAAGCTACGATCTTCGGTAGCCACGAGGATACTTTGTTTTCTCTTGTGGCTTCTGCGCTGGCTACATTGTTGCAGCGTTCGCACTTGCTGGAGGTTAGATGCCAGACGAATGCTGCAGAGAGGAGCAAAGGCGGCGTTTCCTGCGGGGCGAGGAAAGCCGATTAGGACAAGTACGACCACCGGTTTGGGAGCACCTGCTGATGTAAAGCGTGGTTTGTGTGAAAAATGAATGTTAAAGTTAAAATCGCCTCACTGGATAGATTCCTGGAAAAGAAAAACCATGAGGGAGCACAGGGTGAAACAGGGACGGAGGCTTCACTGGATATATCAGACCAGCCTGGGTTTCTTGGAACTGGGCTAGAACCCCACTTGCAGGAAGGACTGGAGGGATCGAGTGGCAGGATATTGGACGATACTTCACAATTAAAGAACCTTCGCAATACGCTCCCACAGATATACCATACTACAGAAAATCATACAGACTTAATGAACAGCAGGCGAGCTGATAAGGTATTAACACAACCAGAAAATGTGCAACAACGGCCCCCCGATGGCAACGGGGGTAGCTTAGCGATGGATCTGGGCAAGATCGGATAATGTGGGCATATCAAGCTACGGCAAAGTGGATGCCTGAAGGCCAGCTACCAACTCGCGATAAGGATTTGGTACAGAGTGACACATTTTTTTCCTTATCGGATCACTCAAGCTGGTCGAGTAATTAGCGATTGGATTCTGAGGTGGAAAAAATCTCCCTTGAACCGGACTCTGAAATATCCTCTTTGGCTTCGGACAAGGAATTGCCTGAGAATGGCAAAATTACCACTGTAAGAAAAAAACAGAGAAAGAGGAGTGAACGTTTGGGCTCAACTAAACATTCATCTACACCTCAGGATACCCAGGGTCTGCAATGGGACTATTCTAACACTCAGTTTAAGGGAGATCTGACCGTGTATGGGAATACCGAGGAACAATGTAATCCAGTTTCTTTAGAAACTATTTACCAAAGCATTATGGAGCATCAAGAGGAATCAAAGATTGAGAGCCGTAGAACTCAACTAGCCTGTCGTAAAATGCAAACTCAAATTCGTCGGGTGGCAAAAACATGTTCTGAGTTTGCGTCACATATGGAAGAGGTGGAGACTCGGATTTCTCTGTTGGAAGACTACGTTGGGTCCCAAAAAGTGACTTGGGAAACCATGGAGAAACAACTTGAAGATACCCAGTGGAAATTGACAGATTTAGAGGATAGATTGAGATGCAATAATTTACGAGTACTGGGTATACCAGAAGGGGTTGAAGGGTCTGACCCGCGTGGGTTTGTGGTTGCTCTGTTTAAAGAAGCTTTTCCAGATTTGAACCAATGGAATGGGAGAGAGAAATTCAGAGGGCACACCGGTTTCCCTTTAACAGGACAGGTATATCTTCTACAGAAGAAGGTGGCAGGCCAAGGGCAATGTTAATCTCTCTCCTTAATTTCCAGGCAAGACAGGCTGTTTATGATGTTGCCCGACCTAACTCTAGACGTAAGGCTAGGAGCTGCGATTTTTTTCTAAGGCCTGATTTTTGCCATACAACAGTTGAAAAAAGATGGAGGCTTCGTCAGTTGATTCAGCCTTTGCAGAATAAGGGTGCACATGTCTTTTTGATAAATCCTGCTAAACTAACGGTGGTGGCTGGTAGTCAGACTCAGTATTTTACGTCTGGGCTAAAGCAAGAGACTTTTTGGATGGTCTAGGCTTTTGATAGGGACCCAGGGGGAGAGGGAGGGATTGAAGGAGGGGGAAAAAAAAAGGGGGGAGAGTCCTTAGTGTGTTTTTCCCCCCCCCTCTTTTACGCTAATAAGTCGCACTGGGAAATAGGGCACTGTAGTGATTGTAATGAGATTTGAGGTGGCTTTAGGCCATGAGCTGATATGAAAGTTGATAAGGATGGGGGCGGGCAGGGCGGTCACGTATCCATCATCAGGGACAGTGGAGTCCCATACTTTCCAGAAACAGGTTGTAAGGGTAGCGGGATTTGGGGGGGGGGGGCAGGTGGGGGAAGGATGGGAGAGGTGGAAGGGGGAGAGGGAGGGATTGAAGGGGGGTGGTGGGTGGGTGAGCAGGGGGAAAGCACTGACAGCCAATAATATACAGGATAACCAAGCAAAGAGACATACGAGGTTGCGGGAAAGGATTAATGAGAGAGCTGAGCAAAGACAGTGGTTGTGCTTTATAGGAGGAAGAAGTAGAGGAGATGTGGCAATATTAAAACAAGATGCACGTTTAGATAAAGAAGAATGGCAAGCCGACTAAGGATATGCTCTGTGAACATTTGTGGTCTTAATAATCCCCAAAAAAGGAGAAAAGTGGCAGCCGGTCTTAAATTAATTCAAGCGGATTTATACTGTCTGCAAGAGACCCATATTCCTTGGGAAAGACGAGAGTTGTTAAAAGAACTTGGGCTGATACCTTTAGCCTGCACTCAGCAGAAGGTGTCGACATGGGGAGTGGTGGCATGAACTAGAGCTGGATGCCTTCAAGCTGGTCGCTCGTGGGTAGATAAGGACGGGCGTTGGGCTCTTTTAGAATGTATAATTGGTACACTTAAATTTACTCTTTGTACCATTTATGGGTCAAATTTTGATGAGGCTGAGGTTTTAGATACTTTAAATGTGGAATTGACTGAGTGGCCACAACCGCTGATATTATGTGGTGATTTAAATATCCATATAGAAGTAAGTAATAATAATATGGGCAATCAGAACCAATATGTGGGACGGAAACCTAAAGTATGGAAGGCCTTAAGAAGATTGGTAATGGATCATGGCTTAATCGATGCTTGGGAGAGCATTATGGCTCCAGACCCGGGCTATACCTACTATTCTTCCCCACACGCGAAATTAGTACGCTTGGATTACTTTTTTATTTCGGGTAGTTTAATTCAAGGTGCAAGAATAGAGCTCAAGCCCAGATTTCTGTCGGATCAAAACCCGTTAACGTTGACTGTGTTGATAAAGGGGCTAGTAAGTCCACATCGAGTGTGGACATTCGATAGGAAATTATTGGTTGACCCTGGACATATAGGACATATGAAGGTTTGGATTTAACAGTTTTTTTAGATCAACAGAAATACGGCTACGAGGGGGATGGTGTGGGATTCATTTAAAGCGGGTGTTACGGGTGAAACCCTAAACTATAGCCTGGGACTACAGAAGGCTAAGGCGGAGGAGGTGAAAGAGCTTCAGGAAAGTCTTATGGTGAGGGAAAGGGAATTAGTTCTAAATATCATTAATAAGGAGGATCATACCTCCACACAGACTCAGATTTTGATGTTAAAAGCTAAAATTAATGCATATTTGAACAAGGTAGCTGCAGCTGATTATCAGAGCCATAAGATTAAATACTATGAATATGGTGAGACAACAGGCAACATTTTAGCTAGACTTATAAGGCAGAAAATGGTTAAAAGAAATATTGCAGATCTTATTGATGTACATGGGCAGAAGCATGAAAAATTTGAGGAAATCATAGAGGTTTTTAAGGACTTCTACCAAGAGCCATATAGAGAAGATATAGTATACTCTGAACGACTTCAAAGTGAGGTCAGAGAGTTTTGGGGAGGATTAAGAACTGCAAGACTCTCCTTTGAGGATCAAATGATGCTGGATGCATTGATTCAACCTGAGGAGATAATGGAAGCCATGAATTCTCTGGCAACAGGGAAGGCTGCCGGACCGGATGCCTTACCCTTGGAGTTTTATAAGGTCTTCTATACAGAAATAAAGAGGGATATACATAATACTTTCTGTAAAGCACAAGAAGGGCAGGCCCCGTTATCATGGGAATACGCTAATATTATAGTGTTTAAAAAAAGGATAAGCCACCAAGTCTCCCCGGATCGTATAGGCCAACCTCGCTGTTAAATGTAGATGGGAAGATCTATGCAAAGGTGTTAGCAAGTAGACTGGCAAAAGTTATATCTATTCTAGTCAGTAAAAAGCAGCATGGATTCATTCCCAGTAGAGGAACGGTTGATCATATAAGGAGAATAATCTCCCTGTTTGACCTTGCCGATTTGTATCGAACACCTCTGGATTTATTATTATTAGATGCTGAAAAAGCATTTGACCGTGTGGCGTGGAACTTTTTATGGGAAAATTTGAAATGGAAGGGGATAGGGAGAGGGTATATTACAGCTATTAGAGTTATATAAGAAGCCCCTAAAGCCAGAGTGTGTGTGGGAGGGCTGGAATCTGGTATCATATCGATTTCAAGAGGCACTAGAGAGGGATGCCCCTGTTCCCCTCTGCTTTTTGCGTTATATATAGACCCCTTTTTATCTAAACTGGAGGGGTGTATAAATATCAAGCCACTGAGTTATCATGGGGAAGAGTATAAGGTGTTCGCTTATGCGGATGATGTAGCTGTAATAACAAGTGATCCGGAGAGTGCTATTAAGGAAGTTGAAGAGGTAGCTAGAAAGTTTGGAGGATACTCTGGATACAAATTGAATGTGGATAAGACACAGATTGTATGCTCTAAACATGCTTTGATAAAGGATAAACAGGTGGTACCAGAAGCTATGTACTTGGGGATAAAAATTACTGCCGTCGTAAATCAAGTGGTGGAACTTGATTTAGCCCCTTTGTTAAGCAAATTGAAAAGTGACTTGGATAGAATGCATTATTTATGTTTATCACTTGAGGGTCGGTGCAATGTTCTGAAAATTATGATTCTGCGAAAAGTATTATGCTTATTTTGGGCGATTCCTTTGGAGATTACAAAAAGTTGGCTAAAAAAACTTGAAACAATAAGCAGTAATTTCTTGTGGGAATATGCTAAACCAAGGAGGCAATGAAATATATGATGCTTTCTAAATGTCGAGGAGGCTGGTCGGTTCCCAATTTTACATTGTATTATTATGCCTGCTGCCTTCAACATATGGATGAACTAATAAGGGGAGAGGTTAAAGAAAATAATGAAGAAATACAACCCTCCCTATATGAAATGATGCTAGGCGGGGTAGCAAAAGGGTGGCTGTCTAAATTTGAGGAGCCTAGCTATTTCAAAAAAGTAAGATTCAAAACTTTACAAGCAGCTTATAAGGTTTGGGCACAGGTAAAACGAAGGTTGGGATTGGGCAAGATTACTGTTTATACGCCACTGGATTACTCCAGTATCCCTAGTTTAATTTTTAGAGATCCTATTTTAGCTTTTGGCGACGACAAGGTATAAGGAGGGTGGGGGATATATATGTAAATTTACGGTGTAAATCCTTTATGGAGCTGCATTCACAATATGGTTTACCCAGGACCCATTTTTGAAAGTTCCTACAAATACGGGATTTTTTTTATCGCCACAGACAGGATATGCATTCATGGATAAGATAGCATTAATAGAGGCCATTAGACGAGGGGAGAAGATGGGTGCGATATATGCAATATTGATATTCAACAAGATGATTTGGCACAACAGAATGAAAGATGGGTTAAATGTGTGGGGAAGGAGGGGGAGTGGATGAGTAAATCATTAGAAATGGCAGATACTACATTTCTCTCAGCAAATTTGAAAACACAACATTATAAAATAACATTTGATTTACATTATTCACCAGAAAAGTTGAGAAAGTGTGGGAAATCAGATGGGTACTGTAATCGATATAGAGGGGTGGAGGCAGAGATTTTGCATTTGTTTTTTTCATGCCCCAAGCTGAGACCATTGTTTGATGAATTAGAGGTTTTTCTCAGTAAGATTACGGGATGTAACGTGAAGTTGTCATCAACATTGGTATTATTAGGAGTAATTGATACAATGGGAGAAATGGGGCCGGCATTGGAAAAAATAAGATTCTTTTTATATGTGGCAATGGCAATACTCCGGCTCTGTATAGCTGCGGATTGGATTAAAAAAGAGCCCCCTACGTTTGAGATATGGAGGTCAAGACTATTAGCAATTCATAATATTGAACTGAGCTTATATAGACTTAAAGGGTATAAGAAGAGACACAGGGGGAACGAATGTGGGCACCACTGACTAAATAGGTGGAAAAATCTATTCATCTAATAGAGGCTGTTTGATAATTGGTTGATTTTTTTTGTAAGTGTATTGGCTCCTTTTCTTGGTGTGTCACACAAATAAAAATAAAAAAAATTTAAAAAGGAAAGACGTAAATAAAAGAGCTCCTGTGAATAAATGCTTTGTACGACTTTCAGTATTTATTTACTTGCCGGAGCTACAACACTGCTTTATACTGCCACATGGACAAGAATACAAATGGCACTTCACCATCAAGGAAAATATATACTAATCAGGGCCTAAAGCAAGGGTGTCTGCTAGCTCCATCCCTATTTATTCTAATCTGGGCTGACATGTCCCCTGCTTTGGATGAGGTACACTCTCACATCCCTAAACTAGGGAGGCTCCACATCTCAAACCGTCTGTAAACAGACAACGTTATCCTTCTCAGATAAATAAAAGTATGCCTACAGCACCTCATCAACAAAATATCCACCTATACAACAATAAACTGTGTAACAAAGTCATGACCATTGAAAACAGAATATAGAAAAAGCTAAAAGGGTCTCTACAAGGTCAACAGTTGGAATACGAGAAGGGCTACAAATACCTCAGTCTCTTATTTTATGACAAAGTCTCTTTTTTGTCACATAAGCAGGAGTTTCAAGGCAAGGGCACAGTTCTTATTCTGGTATTCCAAACTTTAATGAGATCACAGGAGGATCCATCTTTGTACTACTACTGAAAGTTCTTGACACAAAATGACTCCCCATTCTAACTTATGGAAGCGTAGCGCTACAAGGCAGGTACGCAGCAGTCTTGAGGTTTCACCTTTCCCCATAAACCTCTCCCGCCCAGACCCAATTAGAGTTTGGATTGGTAAATCAATTGCAAAGAAGAGAACATATATCCAAACCTGGCAGAAAATAAAGTCTTTGCTTACCGATCCCATAAACAACCCTCTTTGGTGTAAAATTTCAAAAAGCCACAATTCCCATACACGTTTATGTCTAGACTCTGCTATTAATGCCTTAGGGGTACGAGCATTATGGCTCCTTACACCTTTCTATGGGCCCTTCAAAAAGCCCATAAATCACATAATGAAGAAGCTCTCAGTAGTAGGCGATAAGGCAGTTGTATCAAGTAGAACACATGGCTGGATGATTTTGAATGGTTATAAATCCCTTGAGACTCAAGCTGACTTAGAGGCTGAGTAGTCCCTGCATTTATTGAAAAAAATCATGAGGTTCAGCTTTGGTCACCTTTCTGCATCAGTGCATACCTTGCCTTGGGAATGAGGATCTACATAACCGCAGACTATGCCTTATGGTCAAGGAAGACATTGTATACCTAGTTTGCATCTTTCCTAATTTCCTAAATGAAAGGAGGGCCTTTTTAAGACAGCTTTTTAATCGACCAGGTATTAGATCATACTGTAGAGACAGGTGATAATAGCATGTTTTAACCCCAGGGGCATTATCTTGAACAGTCATTTTACAAAATGTTTAATATGAGCAGATCAGAAACTCAAGGGCAGTGCAATCTCCCCAAACACTATCCCCACATCTGAAAGTACATTGTAAGCCTTCCTTTTTAACTATAACATTGTGAAACAGAATGGACTGCTTGGACTGTTGCTGTACCCATTTTCCCTTCTCCTTTATACTTTTTTATTGTATGCAAAGGTTTTTATTAACTACACATAAAAAAATTAATTACTTACAACTGGAAGCCTGGAACCCTGGCCTAAGCAATATCTACAATATGAATCCCAAAACAATGCACAAAAATACAGAAAACAAGTATATATAAAACAAATACACAGTTTATGATATATTGTATTAATTCACAAACAAGCAAATATACAAAAATCTAAGTTTTACTTTTAAGGTTAAGTTTACCGCTTGCCATCGGCCTGAGGGAGTCTCATCTGTGGTCAGACTGCTGCAGCCAGTGCAGCTGAGCCTCCAGGCCAGTGCTACCAGTGCCAGCTGCATTGTGATGAGTGAACTGTACTCACTGATGCGTCAGTGCTGTGTGAAATACGGTGCTCCAATTCTTGTCAACCTCCCACCATCCGCAGGGAATGGGCAGCCAGGCCAACCAGCAGTTGAAGTGCATTCAAACAAAAAAAATGGGAACTGAGATCCTGCATGCAATAGGGATTGTGTCAGTGTGCGAGGGAGTGGGGTCAAAGGTGTGGCCAAAGACAAAGTATTCATTTAAGTTTTTCAGGTCTCTCATTGTCGGGTAGCTACATATAAAATAACACACAGCTTAAAAGAAAATTAAATACAAAAAGTTGTTACTCATTGGGAAATGCACATTAGTACCTTATGAAACCACTATTCGCCAGTGCACTGCAATGGTCTGTGTGTAACTAGAGAGATACACAATTAAATCTTGGGTGGTGCAGAGGAAAATAGTGGCTTGTGTATTTTTAGTGCTATGAGGTCACAACCTGTGACAGCAAGCACTGTGAATATGTAAGTCATTATTTTAAACTTGCATTACCCACAGTATAAAATATACTGCTACAAAACACATGAAACGTTTTATGATAAAATTGTGCTTCCAAAATATAGATTTTAGCAATACCCAGGCTGCGTAATGCAATTTATTTTTACATAACTGCCCCTTCAACACCTCCTTGGGGTAGTAAGCGCTATGTAAATAGAATTACAATTAAAAGCACTCAACTAACAGATCAGTTGTTAACTGCACAACCACTCAAAAAGAATAAATCTTTGTTATGACAAAGATTAATCAATTAAAGCCAATACTGGCTCCCAAGTGTCCTTTACATTTGCAGAATAACTCGTAGCGCATATTTGCATTTCTTTCGGGCAGCAGGCACCCTGGCAGAAAGTTGTTTGTCTGCCTGGTTTCGGTTTCACAACGCAGGACACTCCCTGAATGACATTTCAGCTGAGACATTTAAACTATTGGAATTACCGTCCCTGTGACGGTTGCTTTCGGAAACATAGGAGAATTGTTTTTCATAAATCCTTTTTGTGCTGACACTATGGCTGGGGAATACATGATCCCCTTCCTGGGGGTTGTGCACCAGAGATTTAAGACCTCTGAACTGGACTCTAATATATTACTTTATCTTTTATGAGCCTAGTGCATGCTTTCTTTTTTGTTAGTGCAACTAATGATTTAGTTGAGGCCACAAGTCCTCTATACTATATTTTGCCTGCTGTATTTGCACTGCTTCAATAATCAAGCACAAATTGCCACTTTAATTTTAGCCTCCATTTCCAATTCCTTCAAATGTACCTAACATTTAAAAAATTTCAATTTTCAATTTAGTTTTTCTGTCTATATACACTTTAATAAACTGCTAATGTAACTTAATTTTGTAAACAGTCACAAAACCCTTTGTGAAGATGTTCCTGGATCCCATGTTAAGAATTGCTGGCCTAATGCAATCTGGTAGTAATCTCCATTCATTTAAAAAAGACTAACATCTGAAAACAGTAATCTGTAAAAGGAAAGTCTGAGACTGGAACCTGGTTGTCTGGATGTGATAACCAAATTTACAGCACCCATCTCCTAAAATAAATTAAAGTATACAGGAACTTTCTCAGATTATTGGTTAGGCGGTGTGTAACTGAAATTGCATTTATATACTGCTTACTACCCTGATGAGGTGTTGAAGTGGTTTATGGCGAGTAGCACGCTGTTCCAGAACCCATAGGTAATGGTTATCCATTGTTTTTTTTGGTGAGTGGGATCAGTCTTGTGCTTTCAAGGAAATCATTTCATGCATTTGTCTCTGATTTCCACACACATATATTGTCATATAGGCCCTCATTACAACTCTGGCGGTCGGTGATAAAGCGGCGGTTATACTACCAACACGCCGGCAGTAAGAAAAATGGAATTATGACCACGGCGGAAACCGCCAAACATACAGCCACTTTAACACTGTGACCCCATGGAGGTAGTAACAAACACCGCAGCGGTAACCGGCAACAGCCAGGCGGAAGACAATGTACCGCCCACTCTATTATGACACACCAATCCGTCACCTTTTCCGGGGCGGTACCAACGGCATCAAAAGCACGGCGGAAACAGTACACAGAAGGGAAATGACTCACCTCTCGACACTCAGTGAAGAACCACAACGCTATGGAGCCCGAACTGCACATATTTCCAGTCTGGTCTACCTCCTCCTACACCAGGAACACGAACGGCGGCGAAGACGACCACGGTGAGTACCACACCTAGCACACAAGGGTGGGGGGGAGGAAAAAGAGAGTGACACACACACACGCAACACCCAACACCCCCACACCCACCCCCAACACCATACACACAAACAGATGCAACAACATCACATATACACCCCGTAACCCTCAGGAATAACGCAAGGACAAAAGGAAATGATTAAAGTGAGTGTAATATAACAAATTTAGATAAATATGTCCTTAAAGCACTAAACAGTATGTACAATATATACACATGGAGGGACGAATCCCACTCCAAAATGTCGGTGGCCCACAGGGCAAAGGCCACACTTGACTCCTGCCTCAATATGGAGAGAACACTGAAGGGGCATCAGGTCGAAAACACACAGGCACCTCAGGGGGACAGGGAATGGGGGGCACCTTAGCCACAAGATGGTACAACGCCACTGCTCCTGGAGGGGGCTACATGCCCTCTACGATGTCCTGGGGACTGCAAAGCCACAGTCTCTCAAGTGGGTGGTTTGCCCACAGCTTGGTCCTGGGGAGTGCAAGGCCAGAGTCTCTCATTTGGGTGGTTTGCCCACTGCTTGGTCCAGGGGAGTGCAAGGCCACAGTCTCTCAAGTGGGTGGTTTGCCCAATGCTTGATCCTGGGGAGTGCAAGGCCACAGTCTCTCTAGTGGGTGGTTTGCCCACTGCTTGGTCCTGGGGAGTGCAAGGCCACAGTCTCTCAAGTGGATGGTTTGCCCACTGCTTGGTCCTGGGGAGTGCAAAGCCACAGTCTCTCTAGTGGATGGCTTCTCCACTGGCTCTGGAGGGGGGCTTGTGCCAAGTGTGCTTCATCCTGGCAAGGAGGGGGTGTGTGGATGCCTTCTTCCACTGGTTCTGGAGGGGGCATAGTGCCCAGTGTGCTTCATCCTGGCAAGGAGGTGGTGAGTGGATGCCTTCTTCCACTGGTTCTGGAGGGGGCCTTGTGCCCTTTGATGCTGATCCTGGATGGTGCAAAGTCACAGTCTCTCACCTGGGTGTCACACCTACAGGTGTTGCAGGGGCCAGGACGCACTATAACCCATGTAATCACAACTACACACTGCTCTCCGGCGGTGAATGCTGCTCAGTGGATGGCAGTTGCGGGGCTGGTGGCGGTGTTGTCAGTGGTGGGGGGAGGCTCCAGCCCTTCCCCTGCAGCCTCGGACGGCTGCCCACTGGGGCTGCTGCTGCTGGCAGTGGTGCTGCTGGCGGTGCTGGTGGCGGTGCAGGTGGCGGTGCAGGTGGCCGTGCTGTCAGTGGTGGGGGGAGGCTCCAGCCCTTCCTCTGCAGCCTCGGACGGCTGCCCACTGGGGCTGCTGCTGCTGGCAGTGGTGCTGCTGGCGGTGCAGGTGGCGGTGCTGGTGGCAGTGCAGGTGGCAGTGCTGTCAGTGGGGGGGGGAGGCTCCAGCCCTTCCCCTGCAGCCTCAGATGGCTGAAGTGCCATGGCTGGTGTTGTTTGCCCAGATGCTGCTCCAGCCCCAGGCACCAGATCCATCCTGCCTGCGGCGTCAGTTCCTTTTACATTGGTCTTGCCAACTGTTGTCCCCTTCCTGCCCTTGGCAGATGGTGGTGCCTCCTTCCCCTTAATGGCTGGTGGTGCCTCCTTCCCCTTGCTGGCTGGTGGTGCCTCCTTCCCCTTGCTGGCTGGTGTCCCCTTCTTGCCCTTGCTAGCTGGTGGCCCCTTCTTGCCCTTGGCAGGTGGCGCAGGCACACTGGCTGTGCTGACGGGTGCCTCCTTGGAGCCTCTCACACCTGCAGTAGCTGCAGAAACTACAGGGGCCGTGGACTAGGTGGCTGAGGTGTTGGGCTGGGTTTTGCCCACCCTGGCCCGAAGTGAAGGATGGGGAGGAAGGAGGAGCAGGGAATAGGTCAAGGGTGGCGAGGAAAAGCCTTTTAGGGACACTGGGGCTGGAAGAGGGTGAAGGTTTGGGAGTGGAGGAAGAGGGAGTGCTTGTAGGAGGTGTCTGTCTGCTGTGTTTGGGTGCAGGTGCATGGGCTGGATGCTGTTGTGAGGTGAATGGTGTTGGGTGTCTGAGTGCTTGCGTTTGTGTACTTTGGCAGGAGGGGGCACAGACACAGTGGGAGAGGACACAGGGGGCGTGTGCATGGATGTGGGGGTGGTGACTGCCAGTAAGGGGCGTGTTGTGATAGATGTGCTGGTGATGGAGGTAGTGGATGAGGATGTAGTGCATGCAGGTGTGAGTGGAGACGCAACTGGGAGGGAGGTGGACGAGGAGGGGGACACAGTAGAGGCAGTGGATGTTGGTGTGTCTGCATCTCAATGGTGCTTGTGTGAGTGCCTGTGGGATGAAGTGTGGTACTTGTGTTTGTCTGAGCCACTTCTGTGTGTTTATTTGGGTGCATGCAGGTCTGAAGGTGTGCTTGGGATAGACTGGGGTTGAGGGGAATGGGACTGGGTAGAGTAAGTGTGAGGGGGAGGCTAGAGACAGGGACAATGGCTGCCATTAGTAAGTTGGCCAGAGCCTGGAATGCTCTCTGTTGGGCCGCCATGCCAGAGTGAATGCCCTCCAGGTATGCATTTGTTTGTTGCAAATGCCCCGCTAGACCCTGGATGGCATTCAGTATGGTTGACTGCCCAACAGAGAGGGATCTCAGGAGGTCAATAGCCTCCTCACCGAGGGCAGCAGGGCTGACTGGGGAAGAGCCTGAGGTGCCTGGGGTGAAGGAGATGCCAACCCTCCTGAGTGAGCAGGCACAGGAAACTCGCTAAGGGGCTGCTGGGCGGGCGGTGCTGGTATGGGGGGTGGCGGCTGAACCTGTAGTTGGGGTGGGCACAGAGGTATTCGCCACCGCCAGGGAGCTTCCATCAGAGGAGGTGTCGCTGTCAGCACTGTCCACTCCTGTCTCTGTCGTGGGGCTCCCCTCGCCCTCCGTCCCTCTGGTGCCCTCACCGTCGGTGGATTCGGCCTCCAGGCCCATGTGGGATGCAGCTCCCTCCGTCGCCAGTTCCTCTGCTCCTCCGCCAGATGATGCTAATGCACACAAGGACAGGGTGACAAAACAAAAAGGGGGAGAGAGACAGAAGATAGACTTGGTCAATGCCAGCAGCAACACTACCGTTAGCGTACACAACTCACAGGGAACAGCCTTATGCACTAGGCCATACACTAACAGTTACAATGCTAGTCACCAGGCCATAGGATACAATGCCTAACACCATTAGCTGCACACCTGAAACCCACAGGACCCTGCCCAGTAGTAGATACCCACTAGCATTATTGGGGTTGGAGTACATCTGAGCTTGCCTATCATGGAACCTACCCTGTCATGCTCGCCCGGGCCTACGGGCACCGACAGACCCACATTCCCCACCCAGGTAACACCTTAAAGTGCGCAAATTCATGATTCTGAATCTGTACTCACCCCCTTGTGGCTGCTGTGATGCCTTCAAGCGCCCATCCAACTCCTGATAGGCCACCGCCAGGATGCAGAACAACAGGGGGGTCAGGGTACGACGGGCACCCCTTCCTCGTTGGGAGGCCAGCCCCAGCTGGGCCTCCGCCGTCTTCCTTGCCCAGCAGCGCAGGTCCTCCCACAGTTTGCGACAGTGGGTGCTCCGCCTGTCAAAGACCCCTAGGGTCCGCACCTCCTTGGCGATGGCACGCCAAATATCCTTTTTCTGATGGGCGCTGACCTGCAGAAAAAGATACATAAGAAAAGGTATTATTCATACCGTCCGGACTGTTATACTCATGGTCCACCATATCCCTCCTATCCCCTTATGCACATACATTGCCCACCGAACATGCAGCACTCTGCCCAGGACCCCCCAGCACCCCTCCACACGAGGCTCACACACACAGCACTCCATACATTCATGCCCCACACATCGTGCTCAGAGTGTACTCACCTGTTGGTCAGGAGGACCATAAAGTAAACGGTACTGGGGTAGGTCCCCATCCACCAGTCTCTCCAACTCCTCAGAAGTGAAGGCAGTGGCCCTTTCCCCAGACACTCGAGCCATGGTCGCTTCCAGACACAGATCACAGCAGCACTTGCAGTGTAGGTCCTCTCCTGTTGAAGGTCAGGTAGCAAGTGAGTGAACAGATGGCAACACCAGGACATTGCTCACTCTACGGGCAGCATAATGCAAAATGACAAACCTTATGCAATGTAATAATTCATGCATTATGTGTTGATATTGTATGTTAACCTTTTGCATTGCAGGTATTTATCTTGAAACGTCATTAATGCTGTTTGTAATGCATTGTTCATTTTCAAGGCTTTGCTGCAGGAACACAGGGTGTGGTTAGGGTGTGGTTAGGGTGTGGTCCCTATTCTGAGGTTTTCTAGACGCCTTTCCTGCAGCCTGGCTGGGTGTGGCATGTAGGCGGGGCTTGGGTCTATTTAAGGGACCCAGCCCAGCTCCACGTGCTCACTATTCAGAGGTCCCGGTGCAGAGCAGCAGCATTTCCCTGAACTCCTGTTCCGGAGGCCTATTTAGGCATTTACCTGGCCCTGTCCTCATTATTTTGCTGATCTTCAAGAAGGGCGGTAAGGCGGAGGTCGGGGTAGGCCCCCGACTTCGTTTCTAGAAGCTTTTGAGTTTTGACCTTGTGATTTACAGTGTGCGCGATTCATTCTTGGCAATTAACCCTTGCAGTTCGGATCGGCAGAGTGCGCGATCATTTTGAGGCATTTGAATCTTGATGGTTAAATCAGCAACAGTGTGTGCGATTCATTCTTGGCAATTAACCCTTGCAGTTCTGATCGGCAGAGTGCGCGATAGTTTCGAGGCATTTGAATCTTGATGGTTGAATCAGCAACAGTGTGCGCGATTCATTCTTGGCAATTAACCCTTGCAGTTCAGATCGGCAGAGTGCGCGATCATTTCAGGTATTTGAGTCTTGATGCTCAGTCGGGCAATAAGGTGCGCAATAATTTCTGGGCAATTGAATCTTGAAACTCAGACCAAACAGAGTGTGATCCTTCTACACAAAACAAGTTCAGTCAGTTTACCTCTTCTACAGTATCATTCATGAACCCTATAGCAGTTAATTCTTTGGGAACTAATGTACTCATTGATTCTTGTTATGACGTAATTGCTATTCTAAGGACTAACTTGAGAGAGTTCAATGTTCAGAGTATATGATTATAAGACGATGTTATTTTGAAAATGCTCATATGAAAGTCTGCATAATCCTTCTTTTATTTCCAGGTATCCAGAGTTAAAAAGGTCAGATTATTGAAAAGTTCTTGATCTCTCATGTTATTAGAGTATAGATAATTAAAACAAAGTTCTTGAAGATTAATGTGAATAACCTTGCTATTGTGTTCTTAACTCTTGCTTTCACAGGTCTCCTTCCCCGCTGTTCCCAACTTAAAACCCCATCCCCCACTTGGCCATTCTTTATCTCTGTGCTATGATAGCTAGTAGAGTTTGGAGCTGCCAAGAGGTAGATATATTGGGAACAGGCGCAAACCCCGAGGATTCGGTCTCGCTGACACAGATAGAAAATGGCAGTCACCGCCGGCATACATCACCATTGGCTCCTGGAACCCGTAGGCCCCAATGATAACCAATGATGTGTTGCATGGCGGTCATCGACCGCCTCCCGCAACGGCGCACAACGTCAGCGGAATTACCTAATTTCCACTTGTCCCTCCTCACAGGTCAGGCGGCCGCCATTTCAGGAGGGCACAGGCCATGGCACCTAACTGCGTCACAGCAGACATGGGTATAACAATGGACCTACACGTTCACATTGAGTTTCTGTAAAAAAAGCAAGGCGTATTAATCTGAGTATATGTTTGAAAATGACCATCTGCTCACCGTTTTTCACCCTAGAGTTCAAGCGCTGAGGATGAATAGGAGATGGAGACATTCCCCGTGTACTGACCCCTGGTGGTCCTGGCGACAATGGAGGACAGGCACATTATCCTAACCTACAGACTTGATATGGCCACAATCCAAGAGCTGTGTGTCCAATTGGAGCCAGACCTGATTTCAGCTATCCGCCACCCACAGGTATCCCCCTCGAGTGCAGGTCCTGTCAGTGCTCCATTTCTTGGCAAGTGATTCCTTCCAAGCGACAGTGGCCATGGAATCAGGGATGTCACAGCCTATGTTCTCAAATGTGCAGACCACAGTGTTGTCTGCCCTGATGAAACACATGCGCAGCTACATCGTATTCCCCCAGGTGGAGGATTTGGCCACAGTGAAGGCTGCCTTCTATGCAATGGGACATATCCCCAACATCATTGGTGCTATTGATGGTACACATATTGCCTTTTTCCCACCCCAGAGAAATGAACAGGTTTTCAGAAATCGAAAGAGCTTTCACTCTCTGAATGTGCAGATAGTGTGCCTGGCGGACAAGTACATCTGCCACGTCAATGCAAAGTATCCTGGCTCTGTGCATGATGCCTTTATCTTGAGGAATAGCAGCATCCCATATGTGATGTCTCAACTCCAGAGGCACAGGGTGTGGCTGAAAGGTGAGCCCATGGTCCCCACCCAGCGTCTGTTGGTATATGGGTGTGGGTTTGGCCATAAGGGTGAGTGTCTGGCTAACAGGTATCCCTCGATATTTACAGGGGACTCAGGTTACCCTAACCTCTCATGGCTACTAACCCCAGTGAGGAATGCCAGGACAAGGGCAGAGGTACATTACAATGAGGCACATGGGTGACCAAGGGGGATCATTGAGTGCACCTTTGGCCTCCTGAAGGCCAGATTCCGGTGCCTCCATCTGACAGGTGGATTCCTGTGCTACTCACCCAAGAAGGTGTGCCAGATCATCGTTGCATGTTGTATGTTGCACAACCTGGCCTTGAGACGCCAGGTGCCTTTTCTGCAGGAGGATGAGGCTGGAGATGGGCGTGTGGCAGTAGGGGAGCCTGTGGACAGTGACGAAGAGGAGGCAGAGGAAGAGGATGTAGACAACAGAACTACTATAATTCAACAGTACTTCCAGTGACACACAGGTAAGACACTGTAACTTCACCTTCCATTGCAGTTTTGTGTTGGACATTGTACATGGCAGCCTGATTTTCCAAAATCTATGGCCACTTACTGGCATCTTTGTTTTCAGATATCTGTGCCCCACTCTGGCTCCTGGTGTGTTTACTGCTGCCCACTACAGGTCATACCTATGTATATATAACTGTACATTTGAATTGCAATGTTTGCAGCTTGTTAAACTAATATATTTTTCAATCAATTGACATACTCCATACTTGTATTAGTTCCAATGGTGTTTATTTCTGTGATAATAAGTGTAGGGGGTATTGCAATGGGCTGGGTTGATGGTGGAGGAATGTCCAGGATAGAGTCCAGTCTATTGGTATCACAGATGCATTGTCCAAGGGGGCATAGGGAGTGGGGCAATGGCAGTTCAAGGTGGACAGGGTGACATAGTAGGACACAAGGGTGACATTCAGGGGAGTCTTATTTCATGGCAGGGGTCTTGGCAATGTTCTCTGGCTTCTGCCTGGATCGCAGGGACCTTTTGCATGGTGGTTCTCCTTCTGCAGGGGGAGGGGTGCTGGTGGCCTGTTGTTCCTGTGGCAGGGCCTCCTGCCTACTAGCATCGGCGGAGGTGGAGGGCTGTTCATTGGTGTGGCTAGTGTCAGGGGCCCATTGGTGTGCCACTGCATCCCTCATGGTGTTGGCCATGTCGGCCAGCACCCCTGCAATGGTGACCAGGGTGGTGTGGAAGTCTCTCAGGTCCTCCCTGATGTCCAGGTACTGTCCCTCCTGCAGCCGCTGGGTCTCCTGCAACTTGGCCAGTATCTGGCCCATGGTCTCCTGGGAATGGTGGTATGCTCCCCTGATGTCGGTGAGTGTCTCCTGGAGAGTCGGTTTCCTTGGCCTATCCTCCCCCTGTCGCACAGCAGTCCACCCAGCTTCCCTGTTGTCCTGTGCCTCTGTCCCCTGAACCGTGTGCCCACTGCCACTGACCCCAGGTCCTTGTGTTTGTGGGGTTGCCTGGAGTCCCTGTAGTGGTGGACGCACTGCTGATTGACGTGTCCTGGGGATAGAGATATGGGCCCGTTGGGTGGGTGCTGTGGTGGTGTTTCCTGAGGGGGGAGGCTCTGTGGTAGTTTGGGACTGTGGCTGGGTCACCGACTGTCCAGAGGTCCCTGATGCGCCAGGTTGGTCATCCTAATCCAGGCGTGCAGAGCTGCTGTCATCACTGTGGACCTTTTCTGTGGGGGGACTGGATGTTGCTGGCACCTCCTCTCCGGTGACGTTGTGTGGGGGTCCTGTGGGGATGTAAATGCAGTGTTATTGTTTCTGCATGTGACATCTTGTGCATGGGTATGTTTCCCTCTATGATTGTTATTACCAAGGCAGTTTTGGCTTGTGTGAGTTGTGGTTTGGTTGGCTAAGTGATTGTCACCAGTGTGCATGCTGTGGTGATGGGTGTCCATGCAGGTCTGTGATGGGGGTCCATGCATTGGTGTTGCATGCAGGGATTGGTATTGGGATGGGTGGGTTGTGATGGTGGGGTATATGTGAGGTGGTGGAGTGATAGGGGTGAGGGTAGGGGTAGGAGTTTCTGATGGCATGCAGGTGGGGGGATGAAAGTAGTAAATATTTGACCTACCAGAGTCCAGTCCTCCTGCTACTCCTGCCAGGCCCTCAGGATGCATGATCGCCAAGACTTGCTCCGCCCATGTTTTTAGATGTAGGGGAGGAGGTGGGGGGTCCACCACCAGTTCTCTGTATAGCTATCTGGTGTCTTGCTACCACGGAACGCACCTTCCCCATAGGCCGTTCCACCTCTTCCTGATGTCATCCCTCGTTCTGGGGTGCTGTCCCACGGCATTGACTTATCCATGACTCTCCGCCATAGCTCCATCTTCCTAGCAATGGACGTCTGCTGCACCTGTGATCCGAATAGTTGTGGCTCTACCCGGATGATTTCCTCCACCATGAACCTAAGCTCCTCCTCTGAGAACCTGGGGTGTCTTTGTGGTTCATGGGTGTAGTGTGAGTGGTGTGTGTTAGGGTGTGTGGGGTGATGTGTTGGGGTGTGTTCTGTGAGGTGCGTGGATGGTGTATGGGTGATGGTGTTCAGTAGCTCTGATTCAGTGGGTGCTCCTTGCGTGTCTCTCTCTCAGTTGTCAATTTTATTTTGTCGTAAAGGGTTGTGGGTAGGGTGGGTGTGTGTTTTATAGTGTTGTGGGTGTGTGGGTGTGGTGTGTGTATGTGTGTCAGGTGTGTGAAGTTTGAATTGTCCAATGTGGTGTTGTTTTGTATGTGTGTGTGTATTATGAGCGCAGCGGTATGTACCGCCAATGGTTTACCGCGGTTGAATGCCCGCCACAGTGATTTGTAGGTCATAATGCTGTGGGCGTATTTCTGTTGGCGTAACGGTGTGGGTTTTGGTACTGCCGTTTTATCACTGACCTTTGGGCTGGCGGGCTTGTGTGTGTGTCTGTATAGTGGTGGATTTCTATGTGTGGGGCATAATACGCTTAGCGGTATACCGCTGCGGTATGTTGACGGCAGTCAGCATGGCGGTAAGCGGCACTTACCGGCAATGTCATCATGAGGGCCATAGTGTGCATGGGCTGAACAAATAGTCCTGACCACAAAGCTTGTCAGGTGTGGGCTTTTAGTACACACAGTACCCCATTCTCACACTTCTGGTCTGGTACTGCCACATCATTCCCAACCACAAGTCCATCCAAGTGTCAGTGTTATGGGCCAAAAGTGTGGCTATTATATCTTTGTTATTCTTGTGTTGTATTACCTTTCCATTGTCACCTTTCTATGTTGTTGCCTTGAGCTCCATCTCAAGATATGCTGTGCTTTCTGTTCTTTTGTTTTTGCTGCATTATCGTTCTAGTACTCCAGAAATTCTCAACAAGAGAGTTGGTTGCAGATGGATGTTCACTGGTGAGCTTTTTCATTAAAAGCCACCATGGCCATTCCTGGTGTATTTCTGAGAACACTGTGGGCCTGAATACCACCTTGGTGGATGGGATACTCCGTCACAAACGCGACGGATATCCCGTCCGCCGTATTTCAAGTTCCATTATATTCTATGGAACTTGTAAAAGGGCGGACGGGCTATCCCTCATGTTTGGGGAGGAGTATCCCATCCGCCAAGGTTGTAATCAGGCCCTGTGTCTTTATAGATTTGGTGATGGGAACGAATGCAGTCAGAAGGTGTATGAGACCCTAGCAACACAAAAGGATGATGGATGGAGTGCTGAACAATGCAAACACTCACCCCCAGTCACAGATCTGGGTTTAATCCATTGTTCTTTTGCTCACTATGCAACCCCAGTTTGGATCCAGCCATATGCAAATCAGTCTTGACCCTGTTCCTCATGGGAACAGTCCAGCCCGAACTGCTAAGCCAGGTCCTCCCTGGACCTGATCAAGCATCCTGGGACCGGTTTCAGGGTATCACCCTTCATCAGCTAGGCTAGCTTGAATCCAGTGGCACAGTGAGCAAGGGACCCATGTCTGGGCATACCCTTCCCACATAGGGCAACTTTAGCAACACAAAAGGATGATGGACGGAGTGCTCAGCAATGCAAACACTCACCCCAAGTCACAGATCTGGGTTTAATCCATTGTTCTTTTGCTCACTATGCCACCCCAGTTTGGACCGAGCCATATGCAAATCATTCTTGACCCTGTTCCTCATGGGAACAGTCCAGCCCGAACTGCTAAGCCAGGTCCTCCCTGGACCGGAAACAAGCATCCTGGGACCGGTTTCAGGGTATCACCCTTCATCAGCTAGGCTAGCTTGAATCCAGTGGCACAGTGAGCAAGGGACCCATGTCTGGGCATACCCTTCCCACATAGGGCAACTTTAGCAACACAAAAGGATGATGGACGGAGTGCTCAGCAATGCAAACACTCACCCCCAGTCAAAGATCTGGGTTTAATCCATTGTTTTTTTGTTCACTATGCCACCCTAGTTTGGACCGAGCCATATGCAAATCAGTCTTGACCCTGTTCCTCATGGGAACAGTCCACCCCGAACTGCTAAGCCAGGTCCTCCCTGGACCGGAAACAAGCATCCTGGGACCGGTTTCAGGGTATCACCCTTCATCAGCGAGGCTAGCTTGAAACCAGTGGCACAGTGAGCAAGGGACCCACGTCTGGGCATACCCTTCCCACTTAGGGCAACTTTAACAACACAAAAGGATGATGGACGGAGTGCTGAACAATGCAAACACTCACCCTCAGTTACAGATTTGGGTTTAATCCATCGTTCTTTTGCTCACTAAGCCACCCCAGTTTGG
This sequence comes from Pleurodeles waltl, assembly GCF_031143425.1. NCBI lineage: Eukaryota > Metazoa > Chordata > Amphibia > Caudata > Salamandridae > Pleurodeles > Pleurodeles waltl. Next base: position 542,107,425 of record NC_090440.1, on the reverse strand, counting down.
ACCCAGCCATATGTGGGTTTAATCAATCAGTTTTTTTGCTTGCCATGCCATTCCAGTTTGAACCCAGCCATGTGCAAATCAGTGTTGACCCTGTTCCTCATGGGAACAGTCCAGCCCGAACTGCTAAGCCAGGTCCTCCCTGGACCGGAAACAAGCATGCTGAAACCGGTCCCAAATCAGCTGGTGATGTTTGCGGATGGCAGTCTTGAGGGCGATGTGGTTGGCTTCGGTAGGTTCCAGGTGCCCGGTCTTCTCCATTCTTCGACATTCCCGTTTGAACATGAATATGAATGTATTATGGAAAGAGTTTTGTCAATCCTTAAGGAACATGGTATGACTGCCATGATAAATGCAAATGTTGGACAAAATCATGGACTACCTGGGACATATAATAACAGCATAAGGCATCAAACCCAAGGAGAACCTGATCAAGGCTGTCAAGGATGCACCTTGACCTTGTCATAAAAATCAGCTGAAATTGTTTATCATCCTGGGTGATTATTACACAATATTTGTGCTGGGATGTACGATGCTTATAGGACAGTTGGAATGGTTGTTAAAAAAGAGCTTCAGCTGGTCAGAAAAGGAACAAAAGGTTTTTGAGCACATAAAAAGTTTACTGGCATATCTTTGAAGACATATGCTTCTGTTCATGACTGCATCATTGCTGTGGTTGCCGGTGCTGTTGGGATTGGTGTAGTTCTTTATCAACGTGTGCGCAACATGGAACAAATCCATTTGCATCCTGGATACTTAACAATTTAGAAAGACATTACATCACTATTGAATGTCTAGCTTGTGTGTAGGGTATTGAAAAGACATACTTATAAAGTACTTGTTTTACTTTATGCACAGACCATAAATCTTTGACATATCTGTTGGTACTGGCAGTGCTCCATTGAGGCTCATCCAAATTTACGAGAATATGACTTGAGTGAAGCACATTTCACGAGGCATGAATGTACACACAGACTGCTTGTCCACATAGCCTTTGTTTGATTGGAACTAGATGATGTGAATGATGTGTGCATAATGGTCATGCTCGATGAAAGGACAAGCTCCCGGGCAGTTGTGAGAGAAGAAGACTAGAGGACATTTTGAGCATGTGATAAAACCATAAAGAAAGTACCTTAGCATTTGACGTGTGGCCAACATGTAAGGGTTATTACACAGTTTCTGACAGATTTTACTGGAGTTAAGTAAGGAATCGGGTATATCATTGAGGGGTCATAAGTTTGTTCCTCCTGAAGGTTCTGAAGAGGAATGATTAAGGTTGCTTATGCTGGATGCAGGGGATGCTCTGCTACTGTCAGGTGTTAGCCACGGCGCCTACATTGCCGATCGGGATAACATAGTCCTTTTGGACTACATATCCCATGACGCCTAGAGGGGAAGAGGTCGCTTAAAAAGCAAGCACATACAGGAAGTAATGTGCGTTATTCGTTTCCTAGAAACCAGTCGGATGGACAACGAGGGCTCTTGCTGACGGCGTTTCCGAGGTTGAGTTGTTTGCTTAGGAGGTTTAATTCCTCCTTCTGTTTTCCGTGGAGCCTGGGACCTTCCCAATATCAGGGGGAGTGTTGAGTTTATTTTCCCAGAGGAACCTGCCACGAAGGAGAAGTGGTAGCGGTGAGACGATTTGGTGCCGGAATCCCTCGCCTTTCTTTTTCAGTTCGACAAGGACACTGGTAACTTCTGAAGCACGGCGGTCTTTTGTTTGAGTTACCAATAAAGCACGATTATCCTTGGGGCCAGAGAACATTATATGTTTGGCTACGACAAGGGGTTAATGTTTATTTTTGCGGGAATTGAACTGCCGGGACGATTTTTCTTTTCAATACGTAATGAAATAACACCGGGTTATTCCTACAAATTACGTGACTATGACCTGGGGCTTAGTGGATTAACTGAGTCTTAGAAAGGACTACGAGATATGTTCTTATCATCGTTAATTTTATTCCCTTTCTCTTTGTTTCTGTCTCCTCATTATTTCGTGACTATCTTGTATAAATGTGGGTGTTGAGCAACCCATTAGAGATCATCGGTATTAATTGTTGGCTTGGGGCGTCCATCTATGATTCAGATGGAGCACAGATAGGTGTTGGATTAGTTCTGCCCTCATGAGTTATGGGCAGGTACGGTCGTTGGTACTTTAGCGAGACATTGCGAGAGTAGACAGGCAATGTGATATTAACACTGTGTATTCCTCTCTTTACAGATATCCCGTCCCTGCTGTTCCTTCCCCTTCCTTCCCTCACCCGATTACTCCAATGCACCGTGGTTTATATAGGTGACTTGGTGGAGTCAGGAGGCGGACCCTTATTTGCATCGCGCCGAGTCTGAGGAGCATCTACAACGTGACAGCTACAAAGAAAACCTTGAGGAAAACATTTTGGCCGCCTTCAAATGATAAGCAAGATGCGGATTTAGTGAGAAAAAGTGAGGAGCGTCTATTGTTAAATAAGCACTGGAAAATGAGGGACACCCTGTTCTTGCCATAGAAGTTTCCCAAAAAGGCTTGGGACAGTGTACCTATAGATTTTGTGAGACGCTTAACAGCTATTTAATATATATGCCCTTTAAATACTTGATTGATTACGTTTAGAGGTGAGCATATTAGGATTTTGTTGATTCAATGAATGTGGACATTGCTGCGTTTTTTTTTGCTAAAGTCTTTGCCTTTGAAGGTTTACCTACAGAATTAATTACAGACAATCATGTCCAGTTGGTTTTGAAAGGATGGAGATATTCTTAAAGGAGAGAGGATCCAGTCAATATACTGGGTTTCTGTTTAGCCCTCGTGTGAATGCTGCTGATTGTGGGGGGCAAGATATTATTTGAAGAGTGGTTATCAACCACAGTGGCTTGTAGGCAAAATGTGGAAGAGTTTGTAAGAAAGATAATGTGGGTGCATCATAATAGTCCACACACAATTGGACGAGAAGCTTCTTTTAGACTATTTAGGGGTCGCAATGACAGGGCAGACTAGGTGCCTGTTTGGTAGGAAGAGTGCAGTGGTATGGTGAAAGTTGGTGATTATGCCGAGGAGGTGAAGCAACTTAAAGTCAGGGTGTTGGAACAACAGTTGAAATGAAGTAATATGACAGAAGACATAGGGGGTGATTCTAACCCTGGCGGTCGGTGATAAAGCGGCGGCCAACCTGCCAACAGGCCGGCGGTCCAAAAAATGGAATTCTGACCCCGGCGGGAACCGCCAACACAGGCTGCCGCATTAACACTCCGACCGCCACGGCGGTACAAACAAACAGCGCGGCGGTCACCGCCAACAGGCAGGCGGCAGACAATGTACCGCCCACCCTATCACAACTCACCAATCCGCCACCTTTTCCGGGGCGGGAGCACCGCCGATAAAAACACGGCGGAAACAGACTACGAACGGGAAAACGCTCACCTCTACGCACTCCACGAGGAAGGAGGACAGCATGGAACCCGAATTAAACATCCTACCTGCTCTCGTCTACATGCTCATCTACTACGAGTACGAACGGCGGCGCAGACGACAACGGTGAGTACTGCACCTACGACACAGGGGAGGGGGGAGGAGGAAAGGTTACGGCACACACATATGCGACCCCCACCCCCCCAAACTATGTACACACCAATGCAGAGCAACAAGTCACAGTGACACCACCCAAACCCCCGTGAAAAATGCAAAGACATAATTAAATTGTGAATCAAAATTTATGTAAAAAATAGCCTCTGATAAATCATGGGCAAATATCAATACAAATTTTCACAAATCAATTCAATATTTAGTGCAATCGATAAACCAAGGCAATTAGTCCTGCACATTTAACGAAATTCCAAGTGTCCGTGGGCCAAAGTGTATCAACACAAGGGCAAAGCCCACACAGGAGACCTGAGTCCTTTGGAGAGAACACTGCAGGGGCATCTGATGACAGAACTACAGGCACCTCAGGGGGAAGGGAAGGGGGGGGCACCACAGCCACATGAGTCCACGACGCCAGATCCACGAAGGGGCCACCATGCCCACTGTGCCATCCTGGGGAGTGCAAAGCCACAGTCTCTCAAGTCTCTACAGTGGGTGGGTTGACCACTGTGCCATCCTGGGGAGTGCAAAGCTACAGTCTCTCAAGTCTCTACAGTGGGTGGCTTGCCCACTGTGCCATCCTGGGGAGTGCAAAGCCACAGTCTCTCAAGTCTCTACAGTGGGTGGCTTGCCCACTGTGCCATCCTGGGGAGTGCAAAGCCACAGTCTCTCAAGTCTCTACAGTGGGTGGCTTGCCCACTGTGCCATCCTGGGGAGTGCAAAGCCACAGTCCATCAGGTGGATAACAGTCTCCACTGGTCAAGGGGGATGCATGCTGGGCACAGTGAACCGTGAACAGTAGCTCGACACAGATCCGGCACTGTCATTGTGCCAGTGGTGCTTGAGACGGCGGGGCCCAGCGGAGCGGTGCTTGAGACGGCGGGGCCCAGCGGAGCGGTACTTGACAGGAAGGGCCCAGCGGAGCGGTGCTTGAGACGGCGGGGCCCAGCGGAACGGTGCTTGAGACGGCGGGGCCCAGCGGAGTGGTACTTGACAGGAAGGGCCCAGCGGAGCGGTGCTTGAGACGGCGGGGCCCAGCGGAGCGGTACTTGACAGGAAGGGCCCCAGCGGAGCGGTGCTTGAGACGGCGGGGCACAGCGGAGCGGTACTTGACAGGAAGGGCCCCAGCGGAGCGGTGCTTGAGACGGCGGGGCCCAGCGGAGCGGTACTTGACAGGAAGGGCCCAGCGGAGCGGTGCTTGAGACGGCGGGGCCCAGCGGAGCGGTACTTGACAGGAAGGGCCCAGCGGAGCGGTGCTTGAGACGGCGGGGCCCAGCGGAGCGGTGCTTGAGACGGCAGGGCCCAGCGGAGCGGTACTTGACAGGAAGGGCCCAGCGGAGCGGTGCTCTTCTGCACGGCGGGGCCCTGTTCAGCGGTGCTCTTCTGCACGGCGGGGCCCCTTTCAGCGGTGCTCTTCTGCACGGCGGGGCCCTGTTCAGCGGTGCTCTTCTGCACGGCGGGGCCCTGTTCAGCGGTGCTTGTCCAGTAATTCAAGGGAGCCAGACCTGACCTGGACTCCCTGCTCAGTCGCCCTCCGACCGTGCAGTCGCAGGACCCTTCGGTGACGGAGTCCTGGGCCCTTTGGTGTCCTCCCTTACAGCCGGGATGGGGCTTGTGGGGCCCTCCTGCTCCGCGCCCCTGCTGGCTGACTTCTCCGCCCTGCTGCCCTTTCGCTCCTTAGAAGAGGCTCTCTGGCCCTTGCCTCCCCTGGATGTTGTGGCAGGTGAAGTGGCCGAACTCTGGTCCTTGGGGGCAGCCGTGTCAGTCCTCTCACGGCGGCCCTTGAGTTTCCGGGTCCTCTTGCCTGGGGGGGGGCTGGCTGTCCCCTTGCTGCTGATAGAAGTGTCACTGCTGCCAAAGGGTGGACTCCAGAACCCATGCACCACAGTGACACTCGAAGCTGGGCTGGTGGTGGCTGAGGTGCTCTTGGGACTCTTAGCAGATGGAGGGGGTGGGTCAGGGGAGGGAAAGAGGTTAAGATTGGAGAGGTAAACTTTTTTAGGACCAAGGTAAAGGGTGGGAGTAGTGGTGATGGGAGTGGAGGAAGAGGATGTGGTTGTAGGAGAGTCAGGTGTGCTGTCATTGGGTGCAGGTGATTGTGACGTAGGCTGTCGTGAGGTGGATGGCTGTTGGGTGGGTGGCTGCCTGCGTTTGTGTGTCTTGGAAGATGGGGTGACAGACACAGTGGGAGAGGACACAGGGGACGTGTAAATGGCAGTGGGGGTGGTGACTGCACGTGTGCGGACTGTACTGGAGGGTGTGCTGGTGATGGAAGCACTGGCTGATGGTGGTGTGCATGCAGGTGTGAGTGAAGACGTCACAGGGAGGGAGGAGGGAGACGAGGAGGAGGGGGACACAGAGGTGGTAGTGACTGTTGGCATGTCTGCATCTGGGTGTTGCTTGGGTGAGTGTTTGTGGGATATGTGGTGCTTGTGTCTGGATGAGCTGACCTTGGGTGTTGACGTGTGTGCAGGCTGGTCTGATGGTGTGGATGGGATAGGCAGAGGAACAGGAGACAGAGACAGGGTGGAGGCAGTTAGAAGAGGGAGGCTGGAAACAGGGACAATGGCTGCCGTCAGTGCTGAGGCCAGAGCATTGAACGATCGTTGATGGGCAGCCTGACCCGAATGAATGCCCTCCAGGTAGGCATTGCTCCGATGCACCTCCCTTTCTACCCCCTGGATGGCATTCAAAAGGGTAGTCTGCCCAACAATGATGGTCTGAAGGAGGTCACTGACCTCCTCACTGAGGGCAGCAGGGGTGACAGGGGCAGGGCCTGAGGTGCCTGGGGCGAAGGAGATGCCCGCCTTCTTGGGCGAGCGGGCATGGAGCGTAGGCTGAGGGGCTGCTGGGAGGGCGGGGCTGGTGCGCTGGGTGGCGGCTGTACCTGTAGAGGCGGGGGGCCCGGATGTTGCCGCCACCGCTAGGGAGCTCCCATCCGAGGACGTGTCGGTGTCGCTGGTGTCACCACCGGTCCCCGTTGTGGTGCTCCCCTCGCCCTCCGGATCACTGGTGCCCTCGGTGTCTGTACCACGGCCCACCGGGGCCTTGTGACTTGCAGCTCCCTCGTGCTCCGATGCCAAATCTCCTCCGCCTGATGATGCTAATGCACACATGCACAAGAAGATTAAGAAAAAGGGTGGGGGGAGAAATAATAAAACAGGTTGAGTGCATGCAATGTCAACACCGTTGGCGGAGAGGACAGACACAGGAGCCTCATGCACTACGCTGCGCAATCGGGGTATACTACTCAGTACTTGTGACCAGGCCTACAGGTCTATGCACAACAAATACACACATGGATGATGCAGGACCATGGATAGCTGTACTTGGCACCCTACAGAGGTGGGGGGCGGGGGCACAGGGCCATGCCTAAAGGAGAGGACTACACTACAGAAAACGCCCTGGCCTAATGTCACCCACAACCCTCCTCCCCCACCCAGACGCCTCCACTGCGCATAAAGATAGCAGAGTGTGCTGATACTCACCCCCTTGTGTCTGCTGTGATGTCCTCAAGCGCCCATCCAAATCAGGGTAGGCCACCGCCAGGATCCGGGACATCAGGGGGGTCAGGGTACGACTGGTACCCCTCCTAGGTTGGGAGGCCATCCCCAGCAGTGACTCGGCAGTCTTCCTGGTCCCGCGGTGGATGTCCTCCCACCTCTTGCGGCAGTGGGTGCCCTGTCTGACGTGGACCCCCAGGGCCCGGACTTCCTTGGCGATGGCATGCCAAATGTCGACTTTCTGATGGGCGCTGACCTATTTGACATGTACAGGGTGGGAAAGGAAAAATCATCATTTATCTGCATGTTAGATGTGATTGCCCCCCCCTCCCCAATTTTGCCATGTGGCACATGCTCTCATCTGTCGTGCGTTGCACTCCTCATTCGCTCCCCACCCCACCATCTTACATCCACCCCACTCAACACAGGCATAGCCCATTCAATGTGCACCCAGTGTACTTACCTGTTGGTCTGGAGGACCGTAGAGTAACGCATACTGGGGGAGGACCCCATCCACAAGTTTCTCCAACTCTTCAGACGTGAAGACAGGGGCCCTTTCCCCAGTCGCAGCAGCCATTGTCTCTTCCAGACCGAGGTCACAGCAGCACTTGCAGTATAGGTCCTCTCCTGTGGATGATCAGGTCTCGAGTGATTAAGCAGATAGAAAATGGCGGTCACGCCCGCGGCGGTGCATACCGCCGCGGTGCGTACCGCGACCGCCGGCGCACCTCGTCATTGGCTCCTGAAACCCATAGGCTTCAATGTTAACCAATGCGGCTTCGTATAGCGGTCTTCGACCGCCTACCGCCACGGTGTGCCACGCCAGCGCATTGACCTCACATCCCATTGTCCCACTTCACAGGTCAGGCAGCCGCCATTTCAAGGGCCCACATGGCATAATTTGTACTGCGTCACACAGGCCTAGGCCTTGCATTGCCACACATACACGCCTTTCAATACATAGATAATCGTGTGCTATGCAAGCTGTGGTGAACGTACCTGTGATTTGCTTGACTCTGTGCTCCATGTTGTCCTTCCTAGGCACCGTCCGGTGGGACTTGCGAGGAGAAGGATGAATCCTCGCGTGTACCGACCGCTGGTGGACCTGTCGACAATGGAAGAACGCCATATCATACTACGATACCGACTTGACCGAGCCACTATACATGAACTGTGTGCCCAGCTGGAGCCAGCCCTGATGTCCCCCATCCGCCAACCCACAGGAATTCCCCCTCTAGTGCAGGTTCTGTCAGTCCTCCATTTTTTGGCAAGTGGCTCATTCCAGACAACAGTGGCCATGTCATCTGGAATGTCTCAGCCTATGTTTTCAAAGATTTTGTCCAGAGTGTTGTCTGCCCTGATGAAACACATGCGGAGCTACATTGTTTTCCCTGAGGAGGTTGATTTGGCCACTGTGAAGGGTGATTTCTATGCCCTTGGACATATCCCCAACATCATTGGTGCCATTGATGGGACCCATGTGGCTTTAGTCCCCCCAAAAGACGATGAGCAGGTGTACAGAAACAGGAAAAGTTACCATTCTATGAATGTGCAGGTGGTCTGTTTGGCTGACCAGTACATCTCCCATGTAAATGCCAAGTTCCCTGGGTCAGTGCATGACGCGTATGTTATGCGTAATAGCAGCATCCCTTATGTGATGGAACAGCTACAGAGACAACGTGTGTGGCTAATAGGTGACTCTGGTTACCCCAACCTGCCTTGGCTATTGACCCCAGTGAGGAATCCCCGGACCAGGGCAGAGGAACGGTACAATGAGGCCCATGGGCGAACTAGGAGGATGATAGAAAGAACCTTTGGGCTCCTGAAGGCCAGGTTTAGGTGCCTGCATATGACAGGTGGATCTCTGATGTACTCACCAAAGAAGGTGTGCCAGATCATCGTGGCCTGCTGTATGCTTCACAGTCTGGCATTGCGACGTCAGGTGCCTTTCCTGCAGGAGGATGGTCCAGATGGTGGTGTTGTAGCAGCTGTGGAGCCTGTGGAGAGTGAAGAGGAGGAAGACGACGGGGACGACACAGACAACAGGGACACAGTTATCCAACAGTATTTTCAGTAGCACACAGGTAAGAATCACCCACGCCATTTAACATTTGCTGAAAGCCTCCTGCATCTTTACTTTGTGTATTTCCCCCCAGTTCTTTTAAACTGATGTTTGATTTTCCCTTCCCTTTTCAGTGCTGTATGACCCACTGCGTGACTTCAGCTTGGTTAGCCCATGGACAAATGCTTATTGACATCGGTATGTTGTCATCACAAAATTAACTGAACATTATTGATAAGTAATGTGTTATACATTTGTAAATAATACAGGCTGACTCCTGAATGATTTCAGTGCAATGAGTGATTTATTTTTAGTGCTAGATATTGGTACATGATATTAAAACGGTGATGGGTGAGGGTGGAGTTATGTCCATGGCAGAGTCCAGTTCTCAGTTTCACAGGTGCATTGTCCATATGCCTGTGGAAGGATGAAGCAGGGGCAGTTCAAGGTTGGACAGGGTGACAATGTGGGACAGTGGGATGACATCAGGGGGTATCTTATGCTGGCGGGGGTCTTGGCATCCTACTCTGTCTTCCTGTGAGATCTCAGGTTCCTCTTGCGGGGTGGTTGTTCTTCAGCAGGAGGTGGGGTTCTGGTGGCCTGTCGTTGTGGTGGGGCCTCCTGTCCACTAGCGCCGGCGGAGGTGGTAGGCTGTTCCTGGTCCTGGCTAGTGACAGGGGCCCTTTGTGGTGCCACATGGTCCCGCAATGTGGTTTCTATCCGGTTGAGGGCCTGGACTATGGTCCCCATAGCGGTACCGATGTTTCTGAGTTCATTGCTGAACCCCATGTAGCGTTCCTCCTGCTGTGCCTGGATCTCGGTGAACCTGGCCAGTACCGTCGCCATCGTCTCCTGGGAGTGATGGTATGCTCCCATGATAGTGGTGAGGGCCTCTTGGAGAGTGGGTTCCCTGGGCCGGTCCTCCCCCCCCTGTCGCACAGCAGCCCTCCCAGTTGCCCTGTTTCCCCGGGCCTCTGTCCCCTGGACGGTGTGCCCACTACCACTGCCCCCAGGTCCCTGTTGTTGTTGGGGTGTTGGGTCAGCCTGGGTGCCCTGTAGTGGCAGACACACCGCTGATTGACGCGTCCTGGAGACAGAGGCATGGGCCCGCTGGGTGGGAGCTGTGCTGGTGTTCCCAGAGGGGGTTGGGTCTGCTGTGGCCTGTGTGTGGGGAACCGACTGTCCAGAGGTCCCCGATGGTCCGGGCTGGTCATCAGGTTCTAGGTCGACAGAGCTGCTGTCCTCACTGGGGGCCTGTTCTGGGGGTGGGATGGACAAATCTGGACCCTCTGTGGCGGTGTGTTGGCGTTCGGGCCCTGCAGGGGTAAAAGAGTATGGTTATTGTTTTTGTGTGTGCCATGGCGTGCATTTTGAGTGCCCTTGTCCCCCAGTGCTGGCATTCCCTTGTGGGAGGTGTTGTGAGGGTGGTGGGGGGGGGGGGTGTATGGGTATGTGCAATGGTCATGCTTTGGTGATGGCTGTCTATGGTTTGTGTTGGCATTCAGGGGTTGGTGTTGTTTAGGGTGGGTTGTGCTGGTGAGACATTGGCAGGGAGGATGTGTGCTGGGGGGTTGAGATTGGGGGTGAGGGTGGGGGTGGGGGTTGGCATGCTGGTGGTTGGGGGGGGGCAAGTAGTTGAGGTTCGACTTACCAGAGTCCATTCCTCCGGGTACTCCAGCGAGGCCATCAGGATGCAGGATGTTTACTACCTCTTGTTCCCATGCTGTGAATTGGGGTGGAGTGGGTGGGGGTCCGCCGCCAGTCTTCTGCACAGCGATGTTGTGTCGCGACACCATCGAGCGCACCTTCCCCCGTAGGTCGTTCCATCGCTTTCGGATATCTTCCCGATTTCTGGGATGCTGTCCCACAGCGTTGACCCTGTCTACGATCCTTTGCCATAGCTCAGCCTTCCTTGCTATAGTGGTGTGCTGCACCTGTGTGCCGAAGAGCTGGGGCTCTACCCTTATAATTTCCTCCACCATGACCCTGAGTTCTTGTTCCGAGAACCTGGGGTGTCTTTGGGGTGCCATGGGGTGGTGTGGATGAGGTGTGGGGTGGTGTTTGTGGTGATGTGCGTGGTGATGTGTGGTGATGTGTGCGTAGATGTGGTGTGGGTGATGATGTTGGGTTCCTGTGTGTGTTGGGGTTTTCGATTGCTGTGCTCGCTCGCTCTCTCTCTATCGCCTTCTCTCCGATTTCCAACTAGTGGGGGTTTGTGGGTGTTGTGGGTGTGTGTTTTATAGTTGCTTGGATGTGTGGGTGTGTTGTTTGTATGTGTATCAGGTGTGTGTATTTCAAATTGTCCAATGTGGCTGTGTTTTGGAGCTGTGTGTGTATTTTGAGCGCGGCGGTGTGTACCGCCAATGGAATACCGCGGTTGAATGACCGCCGCGTGGATTCGTGGGTCAGAATGGCATGGGCGTGTTTGTGTTGGCGTGGCGGTGGAGGTTTGGTCATCTCCAGTTTATCGCTGCCCGCTGATGAGGCGGCCTTCCATGGATGTCGGGTTTTTGGCGGTTTCACAGTTGGTGGTCAGAATGACTGTGGCGGTTAGCCGCGGCGGTAGAATGGCGGACTTCTGACCGGCGGTAAGGGCCTTTTACCGCCGAGGTCAGAATGACCCCCATAGTTTGCTAGTCAAAGAAATGGATGTTGGTGCTTGGATCATGGGGAAGAAGGTGTGTTCAGATATTTTAATTTTGAAGAACCACGTTTGGTAGATAAGCCAGCACACAATTCGTTCAGGTTGTCAAATGGCAGGTGGTGAGCTTTGCATTATTTAGTGTTGCTGGATGGCTTTGAAACAGATTTGTTGTCTACGCCTATACAGTTGTCAGAGAAGCAAATGTTTGTGTGGAAAGGTTTAATAAAGTCAGTTTGCTTTCTGTGGGTGTGCAAAGTGGTGTGTGGTGTTTCTAGAGGTGATGAGAAAAAAGTTTTCAGTTCTTATGTGTTCATCCCCTTTGACATTGGATGTTATCCAGTGTTGCTGGTAGTCCTTAACTCTGTGATGTTCAACAGGCTGGTTGCATTGGTATAGCTCATAGAGTGGATGGTTAATGAAATGCAATACAATCAGGGAGCAAGTTTGAGTGATGGCGGTTTGAATGGGAATATAGTTATTCAGAACAGAAGTAGTTACATTTCTAGAAGTCCTGCATGTTGAATGTGGCTCTTATTGCAAGGTGACCCTCACATTTGTTACATTCTGTTGGTGAAAATGTTTTTGTTGCTATTAGGACTTTGTGTACTTTTTCCTTGCTAACCAGTGGTAAGGTGCTTGTGCTCTCTTCCTAACACATGGTAAAATTGGAGTATTTAACTTACTTATAAGACCTTGGTAAATGGTATTACATGTACCCAGGGCCTGTGAATTAAATTTTGCTAGTGGGCTGTACCATTTATTATGCTAACTATTACTTTTAAAATGCCTCAGATCTGTCACTGCAGCCTGTAGAGCATTTTTAAACTGCCATTTCGGTTTGGTAAAATAAACCTTTTGCCAGGCGTAAACCTTCCTTTTTATTACTTATAAGTCACTCATAGGGTAGGCCCATAGGGCAGGGTGCATGGCATTTAAAAAGTATCAGCAGGTGTTTAGGTTTTACATGCCCTACCTCTGGCATAGGCTAACACTTGGATATCTTATTACATTTAATAAGTGCTAACTTCAGATTTAGAGCGGCTAGACATATATACTGTTTACACTCAACTGAATTATAATTTAAAATCCTCTTTAATGGAAAAGTAGTATTCTGAAAATGCCACTTTTAGAAAGTTGGCATTTCCTTATCCCACCAAAGGTGCCTTTATGCCAGTGTCCTGGGTCACACAACTGTGAAAGGCCCTGCTGTTGTCAGTTGTGTACTGCTTCCAGACAGTGAGACAAAGGAAACCTCAGTGTGAGGGCAGAGGGTCTTCCTGACAGGATAACTGCGGAGGAGATGTCCCCTACTCAGATTACATTCCAAAGGGCCCTGCCTGCGCCACACACAAAGGAACCTGACACCAGGCCTGCGCTGCTTTTGTCACCCTAGACAGTTTGGCGCCAAACCCAGAGGAAGGGGAATAACTGACCAGAACCAGTTTTAGGGGAAGGCCAGGAGATTCCCCCACATACCGGCTGGCATCAGGTGTAAAAAAGGGAGCATTGGAACCACTCATCAGACCACTTGTCGATCAGGACTGCCCTGCTGCCAGAAGGACTTCCTTGCTGTTTGAAGGACTGACTTGTTGTCTGAAGTAGGAATATTGGACCTACTTGCCTTGCTCCCAGGCTATCCAGAGTAACTCCAAGGGTCAGTTGGCTGAACTCTTGTGTGAGCTAATAGAACACAATTTTCTACAGATAAATTAGCAGCAACATAAAAAATTCTCCACATAAATACTTGCAAGCCGGCCAAACCGTGCTCATATAATGCATTACTTTAACCATAACAGAATCTTTTCCACATGCGTCTTGCCAGTCTTTTTCTTTAACACGTCTCTGAAAGCATTTAACATCCATCATTACAATTACACATTCTTTGTCATACGCACCATACTGAATATAGGCCCTCATTACGAGCCTGGCGGTCTGTGACCGCCAGGCTCGCGGTTGGCGGGAGCACCGCCGACAGCCTGGCGGTGCCCCTTAGGGCATTCTGACCGCAGCGCTTTGGCCGCGGTCAGTGCAGGAAAACCGGCGGTCTCCCGCCGGTTTTCCGCTGCCCGTCAGAATCCTCCAAGGCGGCGCAGCATGCTGCGCCGCCTTGGGGATTCTGACACCCCCTACCGCCATCCTGTTCCTGGCGGTTCGCCCGCCAGGAACAGGATGGCGGTAGGGGGTGTCGCGGGGCCCCTGGGGGCCCCTGCAGTGCCCATGCCAATGGCATGGGCACTGCAGGGGCCCCCGTAAGAGGGCCCCGCTTGTATTTCACTGTCTGCATAGCAGACAGTGAAATACGCGACGGGTGCAGTAGCACCCGTCGCACCTTCCCACTCCGCCGGCTCGATTCCGAGCCGGCGTCCTCGTGGGAAGGTTGTTTCCCGCTGGGCTGGCGGGCGGCCTTAAGGCGGCCGCCCGCCTGCCCAGCGGGAAACTCAGAATGCCGGCCGCGGTCTTCAGACCGCGGTGCGGTATTCCTGCGGCGCAACTTTGGCGGGCGGCCTCCGCCGCCCGTCAAAGTTGTAATGAGGGCCATAGTGTTTTTAAAGGTAATCTTGACAAACAATCAGCTCACATATTGTTGCCTCCTGCACTGTACTGAACCTCAAAACTGAATTCTTGTAATTTTGTTAAAATGCCAATTATTTATGAAGATGCTGAACTAGCTCCTTCGTCTTTCAAATTAACAATTTGTGGTCTGTGCGCAAAACAAACTTAGAACTCCATATCTATTTTTTTAATTGTTCAATGCCCATGCAAATGCAAGGGTGTTCTTTCTATTGCGCCATACTGTTGCTCAATTTCGGTAAGAGCTCTTGAGGATCTGTAGTTTGTTCATATTTATCATCCCTGTGACATAAAACAGCTCTGATACCAATATCACTGGCATCAACAGTAATAATGCATCGGTGGCCAGAAACATAAGTTTTCAGAGCAGGTTCCGCACACAAAATTTCCTTTATGCTCTCAAAAACTCCCACATTGCCGCCTGAACAAATGTTTCTTTTCTTCTAAACATTTTTTAAAGTTTCCATAATTGTGGCATGACCTTGAGCAAAACATGAATAATAGTCACTAAGACCAATGAACGAGTTCATCTGATCTTTGTCATTAAGACCTGGAGCTTCTCCTAAAGCTTTAATCAAATCCTCCATGGGTTTGATTCCTTCCGCCATGATTATGTGACCTAGACAGTCAACGGAATCTGTTAAAAATGTACAGCCCTTCTTTGAAACCATCATACCCCATTCTTTTAGAATCAGTAAAACCTTCCCCAAAATGTGATTGTGTTTATTTATATCCTTAGCAAAATTGAGTTTCTCATCCTGGAATCCTTGTTACCTGGAAACGTCCTTAAAAAGACAGTACATCAATTTCAGAAAAACCTTTGCCACAGAGGCAAAGCCAAAAAGTAAACTTGAATGCTAGCATGCCCCAAATGATGTTAAGAAAGTAGTCAACAGCTGTGATTTTCTTACCTCAAGAGCCATCGGAAAGTAATCAACTTGCAAATCAACAATACTGGAACCTTTGGCACCACCAACAAGGATTAACATCTCTTTAAGATCAATAAAACCCTGAGTACAATCCTTGCACGCTGGATGCTGCCTATGCTCCCACGCCTGCTTCACACAGACCAGTGCGGTTTTGTTCCAAGATGAAACATATCACTGAAAATACGTTGCCTGTTTCAAATAATTGATGCCACACGGGGTCATGCCTTTGATACTCTAGGATGGGAATTCATGATAGAGGCGCTGGCCTGATACTGGATACCATCAATGTATATCAAATGGGTATGACTTCTATATTCAGAGCCCACGACAAGAGCTCCATATAAAATGTCTTGGGTGTCTGGGCAATGCTGTTCACTATTGCCACTGCTTTTTGTGTTGGCAATTGAGCCCATATTCAGGGGGCAATGAACTGGGGAGGTCATATGTGGAGAAGTGTGGCTCAATGGTTAGAGCGGCAGACCCTGAAGCAGAGATCTGGCTCAAGACCAGGGTTCAAGTCCTGCTTCGGCAGGTCTTGGGCTCAATTCCCCTTGACCAGATAATTCTCGCCTCGGTGCCTAATCTAATTCATGGGTCTCACTCTGCAACTCTGGGCAATAGCTTGCTTAATCTCCACAACGGCCCCAACAGCGCTTGGATGCCTGGCTTCACCCTGGGGGTGCTCAGGAGTGGGCGCCTCACAGGGAAAAGCCAGGAGGGGTTCCATAGCGGTAAGAGTACTGCGCCTTGAGACCCTAACGGGTGAGTAGTGCGCTATACAAGTGCTAATTTACATTTACATATATAGAAGGTACATTACACGCTGTCTCTCTATATGCAGACCACATGGTCTTATACTTGACAGATCTGCGGATAGACTTTGAAAGAATAGACCAGGTGCTAACTATTTTCAGAACCTGGCTTGACTATGAATTAATGCCAACAAGTCCTGCGCTTTCTCCTTTGCAGATACCCCTGTAGAATCTACCCTTGCACTCAGAAATAGAACCACCCAGTTGCCACTGCACAAATTTTGTTACTTAGATGTCCATGATTACAGAGACACACAGGATTTGTTAGAGGGAAACCTCATGCATGCGATTAACTCACTCAAAACCCAGGTGGGATTTTGGATCACATTGCCACTCTTGGTGGCTGGCCGATTGGCACTGGTGAAGATAGTTCTTCTACCATGACTGTTGTGCTACTTTGATAATTTACCCATCATATTGCCAGCTTGGGTATTTCCATTGTTGAATACATTGTTGATCGAATTGGCCTAGGAAGGTGCCCGTCGCAGAGTAAGCCTAGCCAAACTACAGTTGCCAACTGACGGAGGGGGGATCTGTGCCCCAGATATCAAATCGTATTGTATAGCAGGACAGTTGCAATGGCTGGCATATTGGCTGGCATGACATAACTTAATAGAAATAGGCTTTATGCCAGGCCCGATTGGCCATGGGCAGTTGCATAGACTGATATGTCCAGGGATCTCTGTTCCCCGAAAGGCCTCGCTATTACTGTGAGTGGCTCTTGCCTACTGGAAGATGGCCCTGCGCTACACAGACTCCCCAACACCCTGTGCACTGAACATTCCTTTACAGGGCCTCCCAGGGCACGCAGACAGCAAAGAGATTACACACATGGGAACAAGACGGAACACTGACTGTATCCTCACTATTTGCAAATGGCGTATTAAGGTCACACTCTGACTTTGTACCTACTCATGTGTTGCCCGACACTCTGTTCCTAACACATGCCAGTATCCTACACTACATTGGCCAACACTGGGCAATAAAGGGGAAAGAGCCTGGTACGCATAAATTGCTTCAGGCACTACATATGATGGGGCACTGCAGATACTTGGTGCGCTGCCTTATTGTTGCCTTCGGGCACATCTGTGGATCTCCCTGGAGACCTTAAAGGCTAAGTGGGAGGCAGATTTGTCACCGAGTTCACTGACAGGAAGTGGCGCAGTTTGCTGGAATTTCCCCAAAAAATCTTGTCCCTCAAGATTTAAATTCATCCAGTTGTCAATACTATACAGAGCATACCTCACACGATATAGGATAAATAAAATGTTCCTCAACCCTACTGCATTGTGCCCCCTCTGTGATATAGTAGCTGCAGACCTACTACATATGGTATGAGGCTGCCCCTCTCTAAGTATTGGTCAGATATTACACAGTCACTCATGGACCTAACTGGGCGTGATTACTGACAGATGCCAGACTCGTGTATTCTAGGCCTCCAGCCCTGACCCAAAGGTTCCAAAGTGTAGACACACTTCACCGACCTGGCCATACTAATAACTAAGAGCCTGATTATGACCTTGGCAAATGGGATACTCTGTCACAAACGTGACTGATATCCGTCCACTGCATTATAAGTTCCATTATATCCTATGGAACTTGGAAATTGACAGGCAGAATATTCATCACGTTTGTGACGGAGTATCCCATCTGCCAAGATCGTACTAAGGCCTTAAATGATTATTAAAGTGACATGACACTGGAAGTCCCGCAGTGCCGTGAGAAAGTTGCTAACTGGCAGAGAGCAGGGCATTGTGTGGGGAAGAATATAGAGGTTTGCGTAAGAAACCCATCTTCTTAGAATGTGACATGTTGTTGGAATAATTCAAGGGGCAGATGGAAGAGGTGGAAGGGAAGAGGGGTACTGTTTGATGATGAATGATCTTTATTGAATGTATCTTCACATTGCCACAATGATGAGAAACAAACATTTGGAATGCTATTTACTACTAATATGCCACTATGATGAACCATAATAGCTATTATCTCATATGCAATAAAGTTTGTGTTAAAAAATAGCAGCTCTTAAATTTCAAATAAGGGGTGACAATCCACTAAGATGTTTTTGTTTAATGACCTTTTGTCAGCACACAAATGGATATAGCCATTTTTTTTCTTGCAATAACAATTGCACTAACCACTCTGCTGCATTCATTGGTTTTATGATTTTGTCTCTACACAATTCACCAAGATGCTTTTCCAATTCCTTCCTCACACTAAGTGGCACATCGCATACTTTATGAACAATATATTTTCTTTCAATATCATTTTATGTTCAAAACCTTTGACCATGCCTATAATGTCAGAAAATAATTACTCATATTTGTTCACAATACCTGTTACGTCATTGATTTCTTACTTCATAACTATGACTGGTCTTAGGACAATTCCTAATCAACCTTTTTCAACCCAACCCATAATATCCCTGCCATCCAAAGCAATATATATCTCTGTGGACATTTCTCTACTTGAAGAATGTGGTGTCCTCAAAACATCCTACTGTTTCAAATTCTTTGTTGCCATACTCAACAGCTTGATTGTCCGATTTACATAAATTCTTAGTACCCCCATAAGCTTTTAAAAGTAGATACATCTAACACAGTGACTGGTGGGCAGGAATCTGCCATAATATATACGCACATTGCAAAATAGATACTTCTTGTCTGCATTCCATTCTTTTTCCCCATCTATATGCGCAGTAAGAATACCACTGGAAACTGTATCAGTTATTTCTTGAACCTCCTTTGTTGATACTTATCACATTTATAGAATTACTATCACTCTTAGAAACTGAAGTGACCTCTTTTCTTGCATTGATGCACTTTTTCCCTACTTCTGGACAGTTAACATGATTTTCAATGTGGTTGGTAGATCCACATCTGGTACAATTGTAATACGAGAAACAATTTGATTACTTTTTGATGTAATATCTATAAATTATTCAGAGCATTCACATACAAAGGATCAGATTCACTTTTTTCACCAACTATAACATGTACAGACTTTACTGATTGTTCAATGGTGTTAGCAATGTTAATAGTCTCTACTAGTGTGGGATTAGTACAACACAGTAGGTGTTCTAGTACTTTGAGGCACAATTCAGCACAATTTGATTCCTAAATGTAGTGCTATACATTGTTTTAAAAATTGCAGGTACTTGCAAGAATCCGTAAGACAGCTACATATTGATCAACAGTCTTGCAGTTTGATTACACACAGGATTAATAATTACATCTCTCTACAACTCTAGTTCGTTCATCCACAAAGTGAGTTGATAATCTTTTTGAGCCTCAGTATGCACATTCCATCCGGTTTCTTCTTCCGTGGGTTGTATTTCTAGTAGATGATCAAAACTCTTTTGACCTTTGGATCCAAGACAATTAGACACTAAAGCCAATTTCCTCCAAGTTGCGAATAGTTTAAGTCATCAATGGCCACAATATAATTCTGAAACACGTTTATCCAGTGTTTCCACTGTTGGGGTGGTCCTTGAGGATTATGTAAAAAACTAGGATGTTGTTGAATATGTCCTCCACTTGTAGTGACATTGTCAAATCACAAGTATTCCCTTATTCCAGCTTAGATAGTAGGATATAATGTTTAAGTATGAGAAACCTTGAAGATATGTAAATAAGGACAATGGAACATGTAGGTGTGTAAGCTTCACATTATAACTTGTAAGAATTCAGCATGATTGTAATGTTATAGTCCCACCATAGCATGAAAGATCACCACCTCTTAATTCTAGTACAGAACGCAGGTGAATATGTGCTGAATTAAACCAATGTGGCCGATAATGCCATTATCAACCAAAAGACTACAGCGCTACAGCATGCATTCAATGGTGTTCAATTGCTCAGTGGCCAGAAAAGATGGAGGCACACACAACACATGATCACGTAGTTCTTGAAATCATGTACACACTGAGGTGATGTATGTCTTCAATAAAGGGTGCCCAACGAGGCTTGCCTGACTTTGACATCAAAAACAACATTCATGAGAGGTGTCAGCTAGTTCCTTTCCATAGGATCTCCTTCCTGATGAGCTCTTCACTGTTGACAGAAATCACAAGATCAAATTAATCATTCCCGCACTGTGGCCTGAAACACCAATCAATTGGTAGAGGAAGACTGCAGGGAGACACTTTCCTCTGCCTTGCTTTTGGTCTCCAAGGTAGGGCCATAGATTTTCACCAGAATGTTAAGTTATTTCGCTTCATATGAACAATGATGAAATGGTGTTTAGATATTCTAATAAATGGGTATTTATTTAAGAACGATGAAACAACTGGAGCAAACTGGTTAACATCCTGTCTTCCAAACTTGGATCTCTAACTGACTTTTATAAATGTTACTGCCAGCAATCCAGAATCAGAACACTTACATGAATCAGGGTACTGAATGCAGTGAAAGGCCTACCAGATACATACAGCCACAATATATACTTATCAAATTAGAATACATTACTGGTCCCTGTGTCCGACTTGCACTCCTTTGCAGCCGGCCTGAACTTGTAACTTTACCCTCTTCTAGAGTGACAAGAAACCAGCGAGCGGTGCTTTCTGTTTCTTGGCACTATTTTCACTAAGAAAAACTTTAAAAGTCAATACCTCTGGTTCTACTTATTTAATTTTTGTCCTTCTTGTATCATTGTATTTATTAAAATGATCTTTAGCTTTCAAATCGTTTTGGGATTTTTCTTGTTTTTACTTTATTACAGTTTGTGTGCTGCATTAATACTTTGTACATTACTTCTAAGTTAAGCCTGACTGCTTTGTACCAATCCTAAAGAGGCTTAAGCACTGGTTACTTTAGTGACTTTTGTGGTTTACCTTGATAAGTATTATGTTTACTATTTGAGAGGGACTTCCACCCCTCTCAAGTAACAAACACAGCATATTTGCAAAGTTATGAGCCGTAGTTTTAACACTTATTATTTTTTATATAGTTTGTTTCTTTATGGAACGAAAGGAGATGTTATTGTAATTGTAATTGTAATTGTAATAGTATTTATATAGCGCTTAACTTTACTCATTTTTCCCGATACTAATCCATCACTAATTCTTGTTGGGTTCCAGAGTAGCTTGCTACTCACCGAAAAGCGCTTCAACGCCTCGTCAGGGGTAGTAAGTGCTATATAAATACGAATACAGTATAAAACAATACTACCCCTGACGAGGCGTTGAAGCGCTTTTCGGCAAGTAGCACTCTACTCCGGAACCCAACAAGAATTAGTGATGGATTATACCTTATGTCATTCTAGTGTTGTATTACTCTCTGTTGTGACTTTTCTAAGTTGCTGCCTCGAGCTGCGTCTCAAGATATGCTGTTCTTTCTATTGTTCTATCTTCTGGTCTCTGGCTCTAATACTTCAGCCTTACTCTGCAAATGGGGCCTAGAACTGTCTCCTGACAGTGGCACTAGAACTAAGGTTGAAAGAGGTGTTACAGCACCCCCACATTTTGTGGAGGAGGATTCTGGAAAATGATACACAAACCTGTATTTTGTAAAATTTCTCTTTAAAAACACAGTCGGTGAGTCAAGGAAGTGGATTTTGGTGCTTGGGTCATAGTGAAGAAAATTTGTTTAGATTATTTCAATTTTAAAGGACCATGTTTGGTAGATAAGGCAGCTAGTAAATCTTTGAGGTTGTTGGATGGCATAATTTAGTGTTGCTGAATGATTCTGAAAGAGCTGTAATCTAATCATTAAGTTAATTAAATATTGAAATAATAAATTGTCAGGTAGAATTAAACTTTAAAACACAGAACAACTATTTTAGAAAACTGCTACCATTTTGTTAAGATACAGGTCTGTTTTTAAATGTATTTAAAAATAAAATATAAGCATCTTGTAACAAGAAATGAATACCGCTTCAAATGTTTCTCGAATTACACATATGTCTGACCATCATTGGAAGGAAAATGAGGTGTGTGATTTCTTGGAGTGTGATGCAATACTTTTCGAAGGTCAAAGCAAACCAAGGAACAGGGGTGAATTTTGAATTCCTGAACTTTGACAATTTTGCATTATGCGCTTTTATCTAATTTTTGCCTGAAGAAGAGTGGTTTTGTGCACAAACTGTCTCAGTGAAAGACAATTTCTGCTCAAGTAACTCCTTTGCTGGTTCTTGCAAGACTTTTACTTATGCAGGGTGTACAATCAGGTAAGAAATAAGGCGGGTGACAACCAGCAAACCACATTTAGCTCTAAAAAGGTAATTTCACAAACATTTCATTTAAATTTGAAAAAAACATTCACAAATCCAAAGTTAAAACCACTCAGCATTTATATTACTCTTCTTTCTTAGGCATTGTCTTTTTCAGTAGGCACTAGCATAGTTACAAATCATACTTTCTGATATCACAGAAAGTCCAATGCATATTGGTATACATTATTCCTTTTAAATATTATTGCTCAGTGTTTCACTTTAACATCGTTTCTGCTGTTATAGAAACATTCAGGTGTCAGTTGTTCAGGTTTTCAAAGGGGGGGCGCATACAATTTTTCAATTGACATATTAACGTTTTTAGAGTACCAGCTGCTGCCCAGTGATCATGGTTTGTGTACTATTATAAGATCATGATTTTTGTATCATCAAGATTAGAGGTTAAAAAATTGTATGTGTTATCGAGAAATAGAATCTAAGTGCTATCATTAACAGATCTCTCTGTGAGCGCTGGGTATTATCAGAAAAGACTTTTCAATGATTATGTCAGTTATCAAGACCATCACATCAAAGGGTTCTGGTTATTATCAGGAACAGTGTGCTTAACCAAGCTGGGTACTTTAAATAACACAATCCTCATTTTGAGTTGCTTCTTAATGCAGATAGGGCTTGTAAAAAAGACCACTGGGTCTATAGGAAACTGTGAGACCCAAGTAAACATTGTAGATATGTTCAGTTTAACCCAGAGATTTTGGCTGCTCAAAGCAGCTTGAATCTCCGGAAGAAATGAGGAATTACCAGATGAATCAGATACAGAATTATTGGTTCTTTTCTAAGAGAACCATCAGAGTGCCACTTGCAAATCTGTGGTAAACCCCTATTTACCCCTTCCCCTGGCCATAACTATACTCCCAGATTACAAGGCCACTCCTAATGAGGACCCTCTGATTCAGAAACTGAAGTCTGGGTAAGGAGAGATGTTAGAGTGAATCTATTTTGTACTCTCAGAGCTTTAATCAGGCACCAAAAGTTCTGATGAGTCAGATCTATCTTTAAAAGTAGATACCGTAAACTGTAATAAGAGAGTATAATCTGGTACTCAGTCTGTAAGACTTTGTATTGGCTTTCTACTGGTTTTGCTGATTTCATCCCATTGCAAACAACTTAGTTAGAGAACCATGCTTTCTATAAAGGTGCATACTGTACCAAAATGAATTCATGTTTTGGAAAAATGCACCTCAAAAACCCATACCCTATTTTTTTTACCTAAAAATATCAAGAATGAGATAAAAGAGGGATCACTACTCCTATTCAGAATTGTTGCTACTTACTACACGTATTTGCTTGATGACATCATAATTGTTCACAATCCCTACAACTTTAGTAAAGTGGCACAAATTGCCAGAACCCCAGCTCTGAAAATCAGTTCAGCATCACTAGTTGTAGACGGTCGCTCGCTGATTGGTTCGGTATAACTTGAAAAAAACATGATCACTACTTTATGGCCATTCCTAGTGTGTTTCCATGATTACATTACTTTTCCAAACAGCTCTGCTGAAGTGTTAATATTATGTGGCAAAGAATGTATGGATGACCGACCATCCCACATTTTGCACATAGATATAAGTCACCTCTAAGGTATACCCTGGACAACCCAGAGGGCATGGTGCAATGTATTTGAAAGGCAGGACATGTACGTTTAGGTTTTGCATGTCCAAGTAGTGAAAAACTTCCAAAGTTGTTTTTCACTACAGCAAGGCCTATCTCTCCCATAGGGTAGCATTTGGTTTACCTTTTTACATTTTATAAACCTAATTCACAATTTGGAAGAGATGCAGTTTTTGTGTTTGGTGTCTCTGGAATCACAATTGAAAATCACAACGGTGAAGTTGGATTTAAAATTGTGTAGAAAAGTCCTCCTTTTTGCCCTGGTCACCCCCATACTGGTGGTTACTGACTCTTGGCTGTGCCCTGTGTACTGCATACTAGTCCCAGGGCCAGTACTCTGTGTAAAGTGGATATGCAAATTAGGCTAATTATAATTGGCAATAGTAACCTACCTATAAGTCCTTAGTATATGGTAGGGCGTGTAGGTTTAGGGACCCCAGCATAGGTAGTGCACCCATAGGTGCACTGCTGAGGTGCCCAGTGTCATTTTTAAGGCAGGTCTGTCTGGCTGTCTGATTTTAAATTAAAGTTACATGCAAATTCAACTTTGAAATTAAAAGTACTTCCAAAGTCTTAAACTACGGTATTTGTGCATTTAAGTCACCCCTAAGGTGACCCCTATGTGCGACTAGGTTTGGGTGCCATGTAACTATAAGCAGGGACCTTATAAAAATAGTTTTATAGGCCCTGGTGAAGTGAAACAGCCAAATGTGTTTTTCCCTCATTGTAATGAATTGCCTCCACAGGCTAGAATGAGGAGTCTTTATTTTAATGTATAAAGTCCCCTTAAGTGTCAGATACCTCACGTTTGGTATCAAATTCATTGTTATAATAAATCCCACAACTTAGAATTGTTGGATTTCATATAACTTGTTCAGGTAAAGAGTTTTAACCTTTACATAAAAAGTTGCCAACTTCAGCCCTGTAGTGCTTTGCTCTGATTGGCCAGCCTCTGGCAGCCTGGCCAAGTTGCCTTGATGATGTGTGAAGTAGCCTGGGCTAAACACAAAGAGATGTGCCTGGGGGAGGAAAACTTCCCTTGGCAGATGGAAAGGCAGGAAAGGGGAGGGCTCCCAAACTGGTCTTCAAAGGCAGGGAAGGACATTTGGAGCAACCCAGCACCTCCCTCACATCCTGCAAACCCAGTCAACTAGGTACCCCCTTGATTAGATTAGGAGAGGGCCGGAGAGGGGTGTGCTTAGGATTTTTAGCCACACCAGTGGGTGGGCTCAGCCAGATGTAACCTCCAAAAATCATTTCCAGCCATGATGGATGTTTGAGGAATGTTGCTCCTTGTGAATGATTTTTGCCACACTTCCCAGGAAGTGGTCATCACAGGGGGAAGGACCCTGCACCTGATTGGAGAACTAGGATCCCCCTGCTTTTCACTCAGGAGCAATGATAAAACTGGCAGACCTACATCCACACCTCAGATCCCTATAAGGAAGAACTACAGGAGAAGAAGGACTGCCCTGCTGTGCCCCTGATCTGCACCTGGACACTGCACTCTGGATCACTGCACCAGCTGCACACTTGGGCTTCAACACAAGAAGGACTTTGCCTGGCTTCAACTGGTTCAAGGAGGGACTCCCTGTTTGCTACAGGTGAGAAATTGCTAACCGGAGTCCCCTGCACCAACTCCTGAAGAAACTGACCAACTGACCACTGTCCAGTATCCAAATTGGAGTTTGTGTCAGGTGCATTCTGGGAGTTGTAGTCCGCACCCTCAAGGAGCATCTCAGAGCTTCTGGAACCTTGGAGTGTGCTGTGGACCTCAAAAGAACCTTAAAAGAACATCTGGGAGAAGATACTGAAGTTTGGAGAAGTTTGGAGAACTTTTGGAAAAAAGCTCCATAAAGGGTCCGACCCGCTGCGGCAGCTCTAGCCGGCTTGCCTCAACCATGACCCTGCCTGACTTGCAGGTTCATCCAGGTGAAGAAAATCTCTGAAAAAGTGATTAAGTCAGAACGTAGAAAGCTGACCGGGACCTCCGAGGCAGTGTATCCGAAGAGGGCTCCAAGAACATTAGATTAAGATTCAGGTTTGCCCCGGTCAAGGGATTTTCGTCTGGAAAAATTCATCTAAGTCTGAAGGTAAAATTCTCCACTGAGGGCTCCCGTGACGTGTATCCGAGGAAGAGTTCCAAGAGGTCGGATTGGATTGGCGACTTGAACCCGCTGAAGAAAATCTCCAGAAAAACGACTAAGTCCTTAGGTAAACTTTTGACCGAGGTCTCCCGCGGGCTGTAGCCGAGCAGGGCTCCATCGCGGTCAGCCTTAAACTTTGACTTTGCCCCAGTCGAGGTGCGACCAGATGACCAGACTGGCGTTATTTGTTTCTAAGTGCTAAAAAGCATTAATTCTTTAAAAATTCATATCTAAAGTTTATCAAATTTTATTCATTTTGGTGTCATTTTAAAGCTAAAAATATTTCCTATATTTATAAATTCTTAAACTGTTTCCTGTGTTTTATTTAATTACTGTTTTGTGATATTTGAATGCTTTATGCTTTGTCTCCTAAGTTAAGCCTTGTCGCTCGCTCTCAAGCTACCAAGGGTTAAGCTGTGTTTAATTTATTGAGACCTTACTGGAAGTAAGTGGAGGTTAGTGGCCTGTTGCTAAGTGTAGGTACTTACTTGCCCTTACCAATAAACCATTTCCCAACAAATTGCAGGTCTGAAAATGCCAGTTTTAGAAAGTTTTTATTTTCTTCAGTCATTTGGTACCTGCTATCTGTTTCTGGTCACCTATGGGGTGGGTGATAGCTGGGCTTTGTGTATTCCCCCCTAGACAGCCACACACCGTGGGAGGTTAGGTGTGACTTGATGGCCATCATGGCAGGATGGGAGGGAGGAGCTGTACCCAGTCTCACTTACACCTGAATAGACTGTGTCCTGTCCCCACACAAAGGACTCATAGCCTCCTGTAGGGAGTTAGGAGCCTGGACTTAAAGGGAAGGACCTCAATGCACTTCAAAGGCCTGTCTTTGAAGTCTCCTCCACTTTAAAGGCCTAACTGGGTAAACGTACTAGACCTCTGACCCCACCACTTCATTACACTTCTGGGCCTGTGAATTGTTTGCCTAGAAGAAAGACTGCTGCAGTGCTGAAGGACAAGCACTCTGCAGGACTTCTGCTTGGCTGGACCCCTGCCTTGTTGTGCTGTCCAGCTGCCTGCTATTCCCCTGCCTGGGTGAGAAGGACTGGACCTGCATCACCTGAACCCAGAGTGACTCCGAGGGCCAGTTGGCCGACCTCCTGATCTGAAGTCTCAGGGACATAAAAAACTTCCAACCACCCTGTTTCTAAACCTGGGCTCTGCCATCTGTGAGTCTTCAATGCCAAGTGGTGCTACCCCGGTCCTGGACCCTTGGACGTGGGCTTCATGTGGTTTCTCAGCAAAACTGATGCATCCTCTGCTGAGCGACGCATCCACAAGCAGAACCGACGTATCTCCTCAGCTGAGCAGCACATCTTTGAGCAGAGCTGACGCATTGCCACTGTTGCTTGGAGTGGACCCGTTGCAATAGACATACACACACCACACCCACACCACTATAAAACACACTCCCATTATGAATAAAAATCATTGCCATCAAACAGACATCAAGACCACTGCGACAACCAGACAAACACACCACTCACACCCATGCACCCCTCATGCACTCCATATCACACACCCCAAAACATTGCCCAACACACCCTCACCAACACACATCACATAACATCCATGGCACCACAAATGCACCCCCGTTTCACTGAGGAGGAGTTAAGGGTCATGGGGGAGGAAATCATCAGGGTAGAGCCACAGCTCTTTGGAGCACAGGTGCAGCAGATATCAATAGCAAGGAAGCTGGAGCTATGGCGGAGAATCATGGACAGGGTCAACGCCATGGGACAGCACCCAAGAACAAGGGACAACATAAGGAAGAGGTGGAACGACCTACAGGGGAAGGTATGTTCCATAGCAGCAAGACACCAGCTCGATATACAAAGGACTGGCGGTGGACCTCCACTGTTCCCCCACAACTCACAGCATGGGAGGAGCAGGTACTGGCAATACTGCATCCTGAGGGCTTGGCTGGAGTTGGAGGAGGACCGGACACTGGTAAGTCAACTTAACAATTATCACCCCTATACCTGCATGCCATCACACACCCTCACCCTCATTCCCATCACTCCACTCCATCCCACACACTCCACCATCACATCACACTAATCCCAATGCCAAGCCCTGCATGCTGTACCAATGCATGGACACCCCTCCCAGCCCTGCATGGACACTCATCACTAAAGCATGCACAGCATAGGGAAACTAACAATCCACAATACACCAACATACACAAACAAAATCTGGCAGGGGAACAACAACCATAGAGGGGAAGCTACAGAAGTACAAATGTCAGACACCTGAAACAGAATACATCATTTACATCCCCACAGATACCCCAGCCTATGTCACTGGAGAGGAGGTGCCACCACTATCCAGTCCCCCAACAGAAGAGACCCACAGTGATGATAGTAACTCTGGACTTTTGGATCTGGACGATCTACCTGGCCCATCAGGGACCACTGGACAGTCGGTCACCCAAGCCAAGCCCAGTCACAGACCACCACAGAGCCTCCCCCATCAGGAACCAACACCACAGCACCCACCCAGCGTACCCACACCTCTGTCCCAGGGACACGTCAATCAGCAGTGTACCCACCTGTACAGGGACCCCAGGCCACACCTCGTACACAAGGCAATCAGGGACCTGGGGTCAGTGGGCACATCGTTCAGGGGACAGAGGCACAGACCAACAGGGACACTGAGAAGACTGCTGTGCGCCAGGGGGAGGACAGGACCAGGGAACCGACTCTCCAGGAGGCACTCTCTGAGATCCTTGGAGCCTACCAGCATTCCCAGGACATGATGGGCCAGATCCTAGACAACATGCAGGAGAACAGGCGGCTGCAGGAGGGACAGTAGCAGGGGATCAGGGAGGACTTGCAATCTATAAACAACACTCTGATCTCCATAGCAGGGGTGCTGGCAGACATGGCCAACATTATGAGGGAGGCAGTGTCACACGCCAGTCATCTGAACAGCCCTCCACTTCCACTGCTGCTAGTGGCCAGGAGGCCCCACCACAGGACCAACAGGCCACCAGCATCCCTCCCCCTCCAGAAGGTGAACCACCCCGCAAATGTTCCCTGCGAACCATACAGAAGCCAGAGACACTTGCTAAGACCACCGCCAGGAAATGACACTTTCCTGACTGTCCCCCTTGTATCCCACTCATTCACCTTGTCTACCTTGAACTGCCATTGCTCCCCTTCCTATGTCCCCATGGACAATGCACATGTGCTTCAAACAGACTGGAACAATACCCTGGACTTTTCTCCATCATCACCCCATTCCATTGCACTTTCCCCCTCTATATTTTAGTACTACAATAAACACCCTTGGATACAAATTGACTACTAGTATTTAATGTATTGCAAAATGTGTATTGATTGAAACAGCTACAACCATCGCAAATGAAATGTACATAGAATGAGCATATAATTAATGCCTTGTAGCTGGCTGTTGTGATCACAACAGGAGAATGTGTCATATCACCAACATCTGCAAAATGAATATCCAGAGGTCACAGTAAGTGGGCAAAGAAGTGGGTAATGCCAGCATGGCAATGCCACACAGAATACAACAATAGTCATAGAAATGTAAAGTTGCACTGTCTCACCTGTGTGTCATTGGAAGTAATGATGTATCACAGATGTTCTGTTGTCTACATCCTCATCCTCACTGTCCTAGGGGTCCACTGCTGCCACAGGGGCATCTCCAGTCTCCGCCTCCTGCAGAAAAGGTACATAGCGTCTGAGGGCAAGGGTATGCAACATGCAGCATGCCACTACTATCTGGCACACCTACTTGAGTGAGCAGCACAGGGATCCACTTGTCAGATGGAGGCACCTGAACCTGGCCTTCAGGAGGCCAAAGGTCCTTTCAATGACCCTTCTGGTTCGCTCATGTGCCTCATTATAACGTTCTTCTGCCCTTGTCCTGGCATACCTCACAGGGGTCAGCAGCCATGATAGGTTTGGGTAACCAGAGTCACCTGCAAATATTGAGGAACAACATTTAGCCACACACTATCCTATATGGCCAACACCATAGGCATACATCAGCATATACTGGGTGGGAACCAGGGCTCACCTATTAGCCACACCCTGTGCCTCTGTAGCTGGGACATCACATTTGGGATGCTGCTATTCCTCAGGACAAAGGCATCATGCACCGACCATGGATACTTAGCATTGATGTGGGAGATGTACTGGTCCACCAAGCACACCATCTGCACATTCATGGAGTGGAAACTCTTAGGATTCCTGAACAACTGTTCATCCTGGCCAGGGGGCACAAATGCAATATGTGTGCCGTCAATCGCACCAATTATATTGGGGATACGTCCCATTGCACAGAATCCGGCCTTTACAATGGCCAAATGCTCAACCTGGGGGAATGCAATGTAGCTGCACATGTGTTTTAACAGAGTAGACAACACTCTTGGTACCACGTTTTAGAACATTGGCTGTGATATTCCTGCTGCCAAGCCCACTGTAGCTTGGAAAGAACCAGTTGCCAGGAAATGGAGAGCTGATAGCACTTGCACAGGAGGGGGATCCCAGTGGGGTGACGGATAGCAGATATCAGGTCAGGCTTCAATTGGGCACACAGCTATGTGATTGTGGCCCTGTCCAGTCTATGGGTGAGTATTATGTGCCTGTCCTCCAGTGTAGCCAAGTCTACCAGGGGTCTGTACACGGGGGTATGTCTCCATCTCCTATTGATCCGCAGCGGTAGGTATCTAAGGGACACGAGTGAGTAGGCTGTCACAAACTGAACAATGGAGCCACAACAGCAGTCCACAATGTGCAAACATGTTATGGGACAGTGTAAATTGTGAAGTATGTGCCTATTGATCCTGTAACGCAGCAATAATCGTAAGGCCTGTACCCCCCCCTGAAATGGCGACCACCTGTCTAGTGTGTAGGGACAGGTGGAAGTGAGGTAATGCCACTGACGTTGTGCGCCGTGGCTGTAGGTGGTCGTGAACCGCCATGCAATTCCTCATTGGTTAATATTGGGCACTATGGGGTACAGTGGCCAATGGTGATCTACGCTGGCGGTGACGGTATACACCGCCACAGTCGTGACCGCCATTTTCTATCTGATTCCTCACTTGTTTCCTGACCTTCCATTAGAGAGGACCTACACTGCATGTGCTGCTGTGACCTGTGTCTGGAACCTACCATGGCCCGTGTGACCGGGGAAAGGGCCCCAGCCTTCACTTCGGAGGAGCTGGAGCGACTGGTGGATGGGGTCCTACCCCAATACACACTGCTGTATGGGCCTCCAGACCAACAGGTGAGAACACCTTGTGCATGATGCATGTGGCATGAATGCTTGTAGTTGTGTGTGAAGGCCTCGTGTAAGTGGGTGGGTGGATGTCCTCTCGGCAGTGTACATGTTGTGGGCTGGGCTATGTGTCTGCCAATGGTGATGCAAACGGGTGAGATGGGCCATTTGTGTGACAGGCTGGACTGTTTGTGTAATGGTGTTCTCCTGTCTGTATTGCTTCTGCAGGTCGGCGCCAATCAAAAGAAGGAAATATGGAGTGCCATCGCCAAGGAGGTGCGGACCCTGGTGGTCTATGGCAGGCAGAGCACCCACTGTTGGAAACGGTGGGAGGACCTGGGACGCTGGGCACGAAAGACCGCAGAGGCCCAGCTGGAGATGGCCTCCCAATGAGGAAGGGGTGCCCATCAGACCCTGACCCTCCTGATGGCAAGCATACTGGGGGTGGCCTACCCTGAGCTGGATGGGCGCTTGAGGGCATCACAGCAGCCATAAGGGGATGAGTACAGTGGCTATCATTACAACTTACGGCTGGTGGGGTGGTATCCAGGTGGTGGTTGTGTGTCAGTTGGTGGCCCTAGGCCAGGCCAGACATAGCATCGTAGGTCGTCTGGTGGCCAAGGGTTTGAATGTGAAATACTGCTTACCTAGCATGTTAGTATTCACCCGCGGGCAGGGCTGCGTGGGTCCCAGGTGTGCTGCAGTTGGCGGTGTGTGCCCCTCCTCATTCCTTGGTGACTAGCCATTTCACTGGTAGTGCCATGCATAGCGCGTGGGCCTGTTCCTTGCGTGTGAGGGTGCTGTGTACCCCAACAGTGGTGATGGTACAGTCTTTGACCCTGTGTTTCCTTTGTCTCTCCCCCCCCTTCTTGTTTTGTCATCCTGTCCTTATGCGCATTAGCATCATCTGGCAGAGGAGCAGAGGCACCGGTGACAGAGGGAGCTGCATCCCACAGGACCCTGGAGACAGAGTCCACCAATGCTGAGCGCACCAGTGGGATGGAGGGCGAGGGGAGCACCATGGCGCAGACTGGAGGGGACAATACAGACTCTGATACCTCCTCCGATGGGAGCTCCCTGGTGGCGGCAGACACCTCTGTGACCACCCCAGCTGCAGGTACAGTCACCACCCCTGTACCAGCACTGCCCTCCCAGTAGCCCCTCAGCGAGTTGCCCATGCCCGCTCACCCAGGAGGGTGGGCATCTCCTTTGCCCCAGGCACCTCAGGCCCTGCCCCAGTGAGCCCTGCTGCCCTGAGTGAGGAGGCTATTGACCTCCTGAGATCCATCTCTGTAGGGCAAACAACCATTGTGAATGCCATCCAGGGGCTGGCAACCCAGATACAGCAATCAAATGCATTCCTGGAGGGCATTCACGGTGGATTGGCGGCCCAACAGGGACCGATTCAGGCTCACGCCTCCTCTCTGATGGCAGCCATTGTCCCTGTTTCAACTGTCCCCCCTCCAACTTCTACTTCCCAGTCCCATTCACCTCAACCCCAACCCATCCCAAGCACACAGCCAGACAAGCATACACACAAGACAACATCCAAGAGTGTTACAGGCAAACACAAACACCACACTTCATCCCACAGGCACTCACACAAACACCATTCTGTTGCAGATATAACAACATCCACTATCTCGACTGTCTCCCCTCCACCTTCCACCCAGTTGCGTCTACACTCACACCTGCATGCACTACATCAATGTCCACTACCAGCATCATCACCACACCAAGCAGAACACACACCTCACTGGCAGACACCTCCACAACATCCATGCACGCATTCCCTGTGCCCTCTCCCATCCGCCTCACAACAGCATACAGCTGCACCCAAAGCCAGCAAACTAACACCTCCAACAACCACTCTCTCAGCCTCCACTCTCATTACTCCTCCCTCTTCCCGCCCGAACATTCCTAAAAAGCTTTTCCTTTCCCAGATTGACCTCTTCCCTATCCCCCATCCTGCATGTATGGGCAGGGTAGCAAGGACCCAGCCAAGCCCCTCAGCCAAACAGTCCACGGGCCCAGTGGTAGCACCACCTACTCGTGGCGGAAAGGATTCCAGGCCAACAATACTGAAGGGGAAGGAGCCTGCAGCAGCTGCAAAGAAGGGGAAGGAGCCTGCACCAGCTGCTAAGGGGAAGGAGCCTGCAGCAGCTGCAAAGAAGGGGAAGGAGCCTGCACCAGCTGCTAAGGGGAAGGAGCCTGCAGCAGCTGCAAAGAAGGGGAAGGAGCCTGCACCAGCTGCAAAGAAGGGGAAGGAGCCTGCACCACCAGGCAGAGGGGGGAAGAGCCCATCCACCAGTGCCAGGAAGGGTAAGGGATCCCCAACCCATGAGCAGGAGGAGAGGAGGCAATCTCCGCCAGCGGAAGCTGACAGCCAAACACCGCCAACACCAGCAGCTGTCACAGGGTCCCCATCGCCAGCCATGGTTGTGCAGCCATCAGAGAGTGCAGGGGCTGAGCAGGAGCCTCCCACAACCACCACCACAGTGCAGCCATCGGAGATGCAGGGGCTGAGCAGGAGCCTCCCACAACGACCACCACAGTGCAGCCATTGGATGGTGCAGGGGCTGAACAGGAGCCTCCCACAACCACCGCCACAGTGCAGCCGTCACCGCCGGCGGTCGCCATATAGTCCAGCCTCCAAGGGCTGCTGTGCAGCCTGCCCCCACCAGAGCCAGTGGGCAAGACACCCACTCGAGAGACCGTGGCCTTGCACTCCTCAGGACAAAGCACAAGCCCCCTCCAGAACCAGTGGGCAACACACCCACTTGAGAGACTGTGGCCTTGCACTCCCCAGGACAAAGCACAGGGCATGATGCCCCCTCCAGAACCAGTGGGCAAGACACCCACTTGAGAGACTGTGGCCTTGCACTCCCCAAGACAAAGCACAGGGCATGTTGCCGCCCCCCCATCTCCCCAGAACCAGTGTGGAAGACATCACTTGAGAGACTGTGGCCTTGCACTCCCCAGGACAAAGCACAGGGCATGTTGCACCCTCCAGAACCGGTGGGGAAGACACCCACTTGAGAGACTGTGGCCTTGCACTTCCCAGGACAAAGAGCAATGGGCATGTTTCCCCCTCCATAACCAGTGGGCAAGACACCCACTTGAGAGACTGTGGCCTTGCACTCCCCAGGACAAAGCACAGGGCATGTTGCCCTCTCCAGAACCAGTGGGATTGTTCCTGCATCCGGATGAGGTGCCCCCCACCCCACCCTGAGGTGCCTGCCTTTTTGACAACTGATGCCCCTGCAGCGTTCTATCGGTATTGCTGCAGGATTCGAGTGGGGCCATGGACTGTACCCTGTGGCCATGTGGGCCCTTTGCACTTTAACTGGGCAGTGTCCCTTTTTTATACATGTGTACAGATCTGTATCATGGCAAAATCTGATTTTGTATTTTATTATTTCACTGATTACAACCATTTTCATAAATTCCTGTTGCCTTTTCATTATTCTCCAGTTTTTCGTGGTCAGATTGTTTTTTTAATGCATGTGGTTGTGTGTATGGCGTGTGTATGTCGGGTGTGTGTGGTGCGTGTGTGTGTCACTCTCGTTTTTCTCCCACCCTCCCTTGTGTGCTAGGCATCTGTACGCACCGTTGTTGTCTTCGCCAGCGTTGGTGTTCCAGGTGGAGCATAATGTAAAAGGTCATCTGAAAGACTTGCAGTTCGGGTTCAGTGGTTCTTCCCTGTGTCTCCAATGTTGATTCCTTTCTCTTCTGTGATGTGTTTCCACCAGGCTTTTGGTGGCATTGGTACTGCCCCGGAAAAGGTGGCCGAATCATGTCTCAAAATATGGTGGGCGGAACTTTGTCTTCTGCCTGGCTGTAGGCGGCTACCGCCGTGGTGACTGTTGTTTCCACCCTGGCGGTCAGTGAGGTACATTGGCTGTCTATTGGAGATATCACCGCAATGGTCATAATTTGGCAGTAATTACCGCCAGGCTGTTGGCAGTATTACTGCCACTTTATCACTGACCACCAGAGTCGTAATGAGGGCCACTGTGTTGTGGGCCTTGCGCAGCATGAGACTAGTGTTTAGAGTTTGACGGACACGTTACTCTGTTACGACTGATATCCCATCCGCCACATTACAATGGCCATAGGATATAATGGAATCATAATACGTGCTCGGGATATCAGTTACATTTGTGAAGGAGTAACCTCATCCACCAAACTCTAAATCAGGCCCTTAGGCTGCGGAGCTTCATATGGATCTTTGTCCTCTTTGTCTAGGAGTTGGCAAAGGGTTTAGATCTTTAATACAGTAAGAATAGTAAACACAATTTATAAGTTCAATCTTCAAGCTGAGTTGCACCTTTTAGGGTGGCTTTATTAAAAGGTGAGTAATTCGACCGAAACCCCAAGAATGCACTACGTGATGCATAGTCCCCTTGCAACCTGCTGTCATAAACTTCAAATTGAGATAAACTCGGAGAGCTGGGTAAGTCGTTCGCCTCTTGCTCAGCTCGTCTCACCCACTTAAGATGAGTAGCATGTACCCAGTTCGCCTGACCGGCACACTTCACAGCTGTATTGGATGTCAGGATGACTTGGTAGGGCACTCTCCAGTGTTGTTCCAGGCATGACTTGCGGACATGCTGTCTCACATTAATCCAATCCCCAGGGTTCAAATCATGGCATAGAGTAGCACTCACAAGTGGGGTGACCACATCAACCTGATGAGAGACATAACGCACCACATCAGCCAGGCCTTGGCAGTACTCAAGCAACAAGTC
Organism: Pleurodeles waltl; assembly: GCF_031143425.1. Lineage (NCBI taxonomy): Eukaryota > Metazoa > Chordata > Amphibia > Caudata > Salamandridae > Pleurodeles > Pleurodeles waltl. The sequence continues at coordinate 542,071,343 of NC_090440.1, read as the reverse complement.
ATCTGCAATGTTCACAAGGGCAGCCGCTGGAAATTATGGGATTCTCATGGCTCTCCCCATCAGAACTTTGTGAGGGGAGAGTCCAGTTTTCCTGCACAGAGTGTTTTGGATGCTCATAAGTACCAGGAGAAGGGTGTCGCACCATTTGAGAGACATGGGTGTGCATGCCTTGGCCAGTTTGGTTTTAGCGTCCCATTTACCCTCTTTACCTTTCCTGGCGAGTCCTGTCTGTAACTGTAATGGAATCTCTGGTCAGCCCCTACGGTGGTGCATAGAAACTGCATCACTTTGCTCTTGAAGTGATCCGATCTGAGGAGGACTGGCATGCTGAATCGAGGGATCAACTCCCTCAATAGAAGCTTGGAAACTGTCAGACTGACACATCTTCTGGTGGGATACGCCTTGACTCAACTAGCAAACAAGCAAACAATAACCAAAATATGCCCTAACTGACTGCATGAGGATATCTCCAAGAAATCAATCCGGAGACGACTGAAAGAACCATCACATTTACACTGGTGGCTCATGGCCACAACAAACCTTTTGCCAACATTTTGTTTCTGACACACAATGCACCACTGGCACATGCTCTTGGTCAGATTTCAGAAATAGGGATTGAACCAATAATGTCTGAAGGTTAGTACCATAACATCTCGACCTACATAGGTCAGGCTGTGCATGTATCTCATCATGGCCAGTAACATGGAGTCAGGTTATATAGGTTTGCATTCACTTGGCACCCAATGAATGTCTTTAGCATCTTTCATACATTCAGCATTTTTCCATTTCTCTTTTTCAATTATAAGGACTTCATGTTGTAACTCCTTCAATTCACTGAAAGTTTTCACTACGATTGAATGCATTTTTACAACTCTCTTCTTTCCTACATGCTTTGCCGAAGTGGAATGTGCTGGTCTCAACAGCAAAATAGAGGGCCATTTTGTCCGCGTATTGGTTCTCTCTGGTGACACAATCCTCACCACCCTTATGCACAGCTTTTTTCACCACTGCAATCTATAGTGACAATTGAGGAGCATTAAACAGATTTAGGATGTACAAACTGATCCTAATCGGTGAGCCAGATGAAGTTAAGAAACCTCTCGGATTACAATTGGCTGAAGTCATGCACAACCCCATAGCTATACTGGATATGGGTGTAGATGGTGACTCTAAGCCCGTCAGAGGTAGAACAGGCTCTAGTAAGGGCAATCAACTCAGCCAATTCAGCTTAGGTTATGTGATACAAGTTGGAAGCTTTGACAATGCCGCACAAAGCATAGACATAACAGGCTACTCTAAAAACCCAGGCTATCAGCAAAGATCTAGTCTGTTTCATTAAGGAGCACAACCAGTATGTCTGATCTTAGCTTTGTGCACAAATCGGTGGCATCTGCTCAACTGTGGTCGTACTCGCATCCATCTTCCTCATTTGGGGTGGATAGCAAGGTTGAGAACATTACAATGTTGTAAGGACACATTTTTGCAAACAGAATAATCCTCTCATAGTAGGTTAGGCAGCTATTTGTGAGATGCTCTGTGCCCATTTGGGCCAGGAAGGTCTCAATAGAATGGTATACCATGACAATTAACAGGTGACCCATCTCAATGCCTTCAGTTTGCTATATACTCAAACTAACCACTGCAACGCTTTCAGTTAAAGCTGCAGCTAGAAGATCGAGGGTTGCTGAAAGGTAGACAACATGCCTCTTTAATTCGCCATGGGTCTGTATCACCACAGACAGTGTGCACCCCTCAAATTCATGACAGAGCAGCACAAAATCTTTGGTATAGTCTAGCATTCCAAGAGCGGGTGCAACGCAGAATATTTTTTTGAGCTCCTGGGATGCTTCCATGCCCTTGTCATCCTTTGGTATCAGGTCACTGACATGAATAAGGTAAGCCCTTGTAGGGGCTTTGCAACAAGTGAAAAGTTGGGAATCCTTTGTCAGGAGTAGCCAACCATGCCCAAAAACATGTCACCTCTCTGTGCATGGTTAGGAATTTCATCTTAGGAACAATCTCAATGTGCTCATGGGATACTTTTCTGGCTTCTTCCTTAATCTGGGGTTCCAAGGTATTTGACCTCTCTTACGGAGTACTGTATTTACTCAGGGGAAGCCTTGTGCTGGTTGTCAGCAAGGTGGTTTAGCAGGGTTATGGTGTCTTGTCTGCAAGCTTTTTTTTAAATTGATGCCATGTGCAAGTCATCAATATTCTGTATTAGGGTAGTGCTGCATGGTAGGTGTTTCTTCAGAACCTTATCTCTGAATAACCTTGAGGAGCTCAACACCACATACGTTTTCTCTTGACCCCGGAATGCAAAGTGATACATGCTCTCTTCATGAAGGGGAATGGAAAAGAATGCCTGATTTAAGTAAATGATTGTGAACCACTTAGCCTCTGGGGGGCTCTAGAAGCGGATCCTGCTGGATTCAGTATCAAAGGATAGCATGGAACAACTATTTGGTTGATGTTTTAAAGATCCTGCATGATCCCACACTTTTTATTCGCTTTTTGCAAAGCCATAGTCGAGGAGTTGCATGGACTCCCAATTACCTTTTTCAGAATTCCCTGCTCTAGCATGCTCTTGATGATTGGCTTCATACCAGTTATGGCTTCTGGTGTCAATTTGTAAGAGCGTGTTTGTGGAGAAACAGTGCCAGACTGAAGAATGATCTTTAATGGGGCAGCATCTTTGATTAGGCCAGTTTACTTTCCAGTGAAGTCCCATACTTCACCCCTGACTGTTCTCTTTGTCTTGATGGGCAAATCGTCTGTGGTAACAAAAGATAATAATCAGACTTCAAACTCCTGTGACTTGAATTTAATTTCAGCATCTGCTCCATGGGTCTCTAGCTCAACACCATCATGTGTGCAATATATACGACACAGTTGAGCTTGCACAAGAGGTCTCTCCCCCAAAAGATTTACATCGCTTGAGTCACAAATTACAAATTGGTGCGGATCTCTTATAGACCCTATCTTCACTGGGGCAGGAGCAGAAACCTGATTTGTGTGTTGCTGATTTCAAATGCCTACTGTTAGACATGACCGCCTTAGGTTGGTCTTCACCCCAAACTTTTTACCTGCCTTGACTCACTGTTGCTGATCTGTTTTTGTTGTCTTTAAGCCTCTGGGCACATTACCACTGCTAAAGTGCATGTGTTCACTCCCCTAAAACATTGGTGTATCCACAATTGGAATATTTAATGTAATTATAAGTCCCTACTGAAGTGCACTATATGTGCCCAGGGCCTGTAAACTAAATGCTACTAATGGGCCTGCAGCACTAATTGTGACACTCACTTAAGTATCACTTTAAACATGTCCCAGGCCTGCCACTGCAGAGCCTGTATGTGCAGTTCTACAGCCATGTGAACAGGCATTTAAAACTCCTTGCCACACTATAAACTCCCCTTTTATTACACATAAGGCACCCCTAAGGTAGCCCATAGGGTAGGGTGTGATTTAAGTAAAGTGCAGGACATATACTTTTTTAGTTTTACATTTCATGGTAGTGAAAAAACTCCCAAATCAGTTTTTCTGTTCTGTAAGGCCTACCGTTCTCATATAGGATAGGATTGGGCATTCCTTAATACATTTATTAAGTGTTATTCCTGACTGAGATGGAGTAGGGCTGTTATGTTTGGTAGATATGGACTTTTAATAATAAAGCCTCCTTACTAGTAAAGTTGGATTTATCATTACAACTTTAAAAATGCCACTTTTAGAAAAAAAAAAATTCTGATCTTAAGACTTTGTGCCTGCCTCCAATACATGTCTTGGTTGGGTGACAGCTGGGTTTTTGTGCATTCCCTCTAGACAATCACACACAAAGGGAGATGAGGTCTGCCTGATGAACCGTTCACATCCTGATGGGCCATCCTGGGGAGGATGGAAGGGAGGAGCTGACACTTGTAATTGAATAGGGCTGTGCCTGTGTGCCTGTCCCTACAAAAACGCATAACCCCCTTTGGTATGTCTGGAGCCAGAGCAGTAAAGGGAGAACATGCTTTCACTTCAAAGCCCCTCTTTGAAGCCACCTCCAGTTCAAAGGCACTACTCGATATAAGAACTGGATTTCTGACCCTACCAAATCAGTACACTTCTGAACCCGAGGACATCCTGTCAGGAAGGACTGCTGTGCTGAAGGGACTGCCACTCTTCTGGACTCCTGCTGTGCTGTGCCAGGCCTACTTTCTGCTCCCTCCTTGCATGGTATTGAGAAGAACTGGACCTGAATCTCTGCATCCCCAGAACCAAGTGACTCTGAGGGCATGGTAGCTTGCCTCCTGTTCTGCAGCCTCAGGGATATGAAAGACTGTCTACATCTCTCCAACATCACCTGGACTCTGCCACCTGTAAGTCCTGCCCTGCCACGTCTTGCCAATCTAGTCCTGGGCCCTTGGAAGTGGGTTATTTTGTGCTGCAACTCTCGATGTTGAAGTATTGCTGCAGCCACCAAGGACAAAGGCATTGCAGCACCAATTGTGGGGCTCGGAACCTACACATCGCCTTCAGCCACGCTGCCTTGCCTGAGTATCACCTGGCTGCCCGGCTCAGCGACAACGCATCACCTTCACAGAGTAGCTTGACGTTGCACCACTGCTCGAGGATCAACAACTGCGTGGCTCACCAATGCATCCCCTGAGTGAGTGGATCGGAACTAACACATCACCTTTGCATTGTCTCCCCTGCTCCTCGCATTGGATCCTCGACGTCAATGCAACCCTCCATACAAGGTACTCTTTCAGCAGGAAAAGGTGTGTCCCTGTAGGCGGTCCGTGCTCCATCGCAGTTGGACTGAACTTTGGATTTACCCCGGTCTAGCACTACTAGATAGCCATGGTTGACATTTTAAACACTACAGTTATATTGAATCTTGACTTCTACTAATTGGATTTTTGTTGTTTTGGTCTTGTTTTGTTCATTAAATTAAGATTTTGTTTTTCTAAACTGGGGTAGAGACTTTTTGTGTTTTTTTCACTGTGTCGCTGTATGAAGTTTTGTACAAATACTTTACACATTTCCTCTATGTGCTAAGCTACCAGAGGGTGGGCACAAGTTAATTTATGGTGTGTATCTGACTTACTCTGGTTCCTGCTTGGGCAGGGTGTATACCTCTGCCAACCACAAACAAAATTTCTAACACCTACTACTTGGACCTCTTTTCTCGAGAGGGATAGGTTCAGGACTGTAACGGTCTGCAAAGTTAAACGAGGGGCACCACTGTCTATCAAAAAGGACATAGGTTGACCAGTCACTTCTCCCTCAACATACAGGCCACTCTAATCCTCTGCAAGAACTGCACCAATTACGCAATTCTCTTCCCTTCTCAACAGTGGTGGCTGCTGCCAGGAAGGGCTGGTAGGGTAGCAGCGAGTGGAGCGGGGTGGAGGGAGGTAATAATAAAAAAAATACACCCAATCCAGATGCTTCTCTCATTCTGTTACACAGCATGAGAGACGCCCTGGGATTGGCCTGAGCAGGCTGAAATGGGACTCAGGGAGGGAGTGGGAGCCTGAACTTAGTCTCACCCGGCTGTGAAATACAGCTCGGGTGGAGAATTCTAAGTGCATAAGTCAGGTTGGCTGGCCTCAAACAGCTGGCCAAACTGACATGAGCATACGATTTCTCCTCCCTCTGACGTAGAGGATGCTGGCCCTGTCCCAGACTCAGCAGAAAAATAAAATAATAATAATTTATTATCATTTTCTTTTTCTGCTGCCTTTTAGCAGTGGGGAGACGCTCCTCCTTGTTTCACAGGAACTGTCATTGGGTCTGTTCAAATCCAATTATGTTCTTGAACATGATGGGGATCTGTGGAGCCTGACTTGAAATTGGAATTTGCGAGTTCCTGAGACTTAGCTGGAATTTGAGATTTCTGTTCTGCATCTAGGTGGCCATAAAAGGACATTTGGGCAAAGCAAGCTTCAAGAATTTAGGAGTCATTAGGGTGTTAAGCATTGGAGGGACTCCCTCCTGAACCGTGGGGTTAGGTACTCAATCATTGATATGCATCCGGTCGGGATTAATTCAACACGCCCTCTTCCAATGAAGATACTGAATACAACCCAGAGTAGAGTGATAAAAGAAGGAGTTTAAATAACAATGTGTTGGGGAAAATTGTAATTAGGCACAACACTCTATGTATGAAGAGAAATGAAGTAATAGAGGTTCGAAAGAAACTGTACCAAAATATAATTGGTAAACTTTGATGAAATGAAATGATGATGTAAATATTCAAGACCAAGATAGCAATTGATACAAGAAATGAGGGATGGTTTTAAGTTGTAGATTGGATGTGTGCAAAGGTTAGAGTAAATGAGGGATGTTAAGGAGTATAACTGTAAGTATGAGTGAGTGAGTGGAATTTTTAAATCCATGTTTTGTTGTAGATCTAAGTCAAATAAATCCAGGACTGCTTGCCTGGTAATGTGATATAAAATATATACATTTTTGAATAAATTGTACATGAACCACTGAGGACACATATACTCTAATAACAAGATGAATATACTCACATCATTACCTTCTGAGCCGTACATGTATGTTTATACGTGGGACTTAAAGGCTAAGTCAAAAATATAGGTTCCTGTGGAATATTTATACAATTTCTAGTAATTGCCGTGCCCTAGGACGCTTATTTAGAGCTGGGGGTCATGTATACTAAAAATGGATATTCCCTCTTACAATTTCAATCCATTGCTTATGACAACCGACTCATCCTCTCCCTCACCCGCAACCCCACCACCGCCAAAACCAACCTACATGCTGCTCACCTTGACAACGCCAACTGGATGACCACTAACCACCTCAAGCTCAACTCCAACAAAACCGAGATCATCATCTTCAGCCCCAACAAAACCACATGGGACGACTCCTGGTGGCCCACCGCCTTAGGCCCCGCACCCACCCCCGCAAACCACGCATGCAACCTCTGCATCATCCTGGACCCCTTCCTCTCCATGACACAGCAAATCAATGCTCTAACCTCCTCCTGCTTCCACACACTCCGCACTCTAAAAAAATCCTTCAAATGGATTCCCCCAGAGACCAGGAAGACAGTAACCCATGCACTCATCAGCAGCAGACTAGACTACGGTAACGCCCTCTACGCCAGCACCACACTCAAACTCAAACGCAAACTCCAGAGAATCCAGAACACAGCCGCACGCCTCGTCCTTGGCCTCCCCTGCCATGAACGAATCTCACCACACCTCAAATCCCTTCACTGGCTCCCCATAGACAAGAGAATCACATTCAAGATCCTCATCTATGCACACAAATCCCTCCACAACACCGGCCCAACCTACCTCAACGAAAGAGTGAACTTCCACACTACCACACGCAACCTCTGATCAGCCGACCTCGCCCTAGCCACAGTCCCCCGCATCCAACACACCACCACAGGAGGCAGGTCCTTCTCCTACCTCGCCCCCAAAACCTGGAACTCCCTCCCCACCAACCTTCGCAAAACCAAAGACCTCCTGCTCTTCAGAAAGAACCTCAAGACATGGTTGTTCTAACAGTGACCCTCACTGTTCCCCCTTCATCCCCCCCCCCCAGCACCTTGAGACCCTCACGGGTGAGTAGCACGCTCTATAATTTTTTGATTGATTGATTGATTGATTGATTGCTTGCATCAAAGTCAAATCCTGCTTCGGTCATGCTGACACATCTCACTCTCTCCCATTATGTGCCAGCTTAGTTTGTGTGACCATGAATCTTTCCTTCAGTCCCTTTCACTTACCCTCTAAAGTGTCACTGCAGTGTTTGGCATAGTGTACAATCGTATCCAAAGGCTGTAATCGTCAAAAGAGTAAGCTCTGTATTATCTGGGAACTAATCCCAGGTTGAAGTCCATACACAAAGGATAAAATAAATTCTCCCAGGTTCTCACCAAGGGGGTCGTTCATGCTGCTGTGTTCCCTGTATACATGCGTCAATCACTCAAAATAAACATGGACTAATTTGTTGGGCTCTTGTAGGGTTCTGAATATCTAGGGGTCAATCTATATCCTTTTGGGGGATTTTTGTATTAAGGTATCTGCATCGTATTTAGTCATCACTATAGTGGATGGGATGTTTGTGTTTGGAGTTCTTGGGAGTTCCTGTGTCAGCCAGTCTAGGGACCTCTAACATTCTGCCCACAAATCTTACGGGGCTGCCACTTTGAACAACATGTCCAAGCCTTCCCACAACACCTTAAAAATAGTGACAATTCTATCTGGGTGTATCACTTGTCAAGGTTCTCCTTTAACTTAGGGTGTGAGCTGGTGAAATGGAACAGGTCAGCTCGAGAACATCTCCTCCCTAAATATCCCTTAAAGGGTACCCCTTCATCATCACTTCTGTGCCCTCTTCCTTCCCTTTTCCTGCTGTTTCCCTTCTCCATCTCACTGTGGGCCTCTCCTTCTTTGGCCATTGCTCCCTGAAGGTCTCCAGATCACTCCATTCTTTGATACATTCAATCAGATTCATCATATGCGTTCTCAAGCCCTATGGCCTGAGTACCTTTAGTGCCTGTCACCATCCGTCATTCTGGGATTCCTTTGTAATTTATTTCGCTGGGCCAAATCTTACCCATACTTGTCTGCTAATGTCTCCTTGTTTGCATACACATTCCTTGCCCACTCTTGCAGCTTCTTTACCTACATAGATTAATTTGTTCTCAGTGTAGTGTTCTAGAAAGTCTAATCACAAATTTCCCTTGACAATTTATTCAAGTTCAGTTTTTAGTTGGGACATGTTTAATTTCTGTGGAACTGATACACGGGCTAATGGAATCGTTCTGGGAACTGTGGCCTCTACATAGGTCCCTATGGTTCCTCCCACTGAATCTCCAGGAAATAAAGCATTTAGAGGCCTGTGGCTACTTGACTGCTTGGGGCAGGTGAGCTTGAGGGGGTACTTGTGGTTATAAGGTCTGACAGGGGGCTCATGCTAGTTAGGGTTGGGGTAGTGGTGGAAGGAGCACTCAGGACCAATGGGTTTTGTATGATTTCTGCTTCACTGTACTTCTGGTGCACTCACTTCTGTGGGGTTGGTGCTGTAAATGTGTTCTCTGCAGAGTTTTGGGGGGAATTTCCTGTTACTGGGTATGCATTAGACAGGAGTGGTCTGGACCTCAGAGGTTTGTCTAAAAAGGTGTCCTTCTCATCACTCTCTGAGTCTGACACTTCTTTGAGCTTCTTTGGAGGAGTAAGATTCACAGTCTCAAATTGAGTGGGCTTAAGCTGAGGCTTCAAGTCATACATTCTCCTCCTCAGATTCTCAAGCTTGGGTATGTGGTATGTGCACACAGCGAAAACTATAATTCTCCATCTTTCTCTGTATATTGGTGCCATTGTTTGAGCTATGCACATGTGCAACCCTTTCTTTGCTGTCATCTCTCTTACTGGTGTGCCTTCATGTGGAATTTTCTCTTCCATTTCTAGCTCTTTTTGCTTTTTCTGAGGACTAAATCCCCACGATTTTTGCCTTTCAATGTCCACTATGACCTCTCCTCGCCTTTCACCTACTTATCTCTCACTTACAGAGTCCTTAGCTCACTGTTTAATCACGGAGCACGAAAGTAAAATGTCAGCCAATTGCAGCATTGCTCTCAGCGTCTGCCAGCCAATCCCTCTGCAGTTCCCTATGATGTAAAACAGCTTGTGTGCTGCTGAACTCTCAGGAATTTCGTTATCTCTCACTGTTTCAATGTTGTCTGCTTTTTCTATGTGAAATTAAGCCTCTACAAGAACTATTTTATTTGGAACACTCATACATTAGCAGACTTTCGACCTGCGGACGTTTGCCTTGACCAATATGCTCACTCCTGTGCACCTAGAAATATACAACAGTCACCCTTAATCAGTACCACACTCACAAAGCAAAGTTAAGTTCCCTATATTGATTTGAGTGAGAGCTCTTCACAATACTCCTCACCTTAGCAGACAATACGATAACTAATTAAATCTCTGAATTACACCTAAGGTATCTTCAGCCGATGTAAAGCCACAAGAAGCAACTTAAACAGTGCGATCTTCAAAAATCCACCAAAAACATTAAAGAAACAATTACCACTATCCATGAATAAGAGCATCAAAGCCACATAGTTCAATTCAAAGTCTGTCCACTACATCTCAGCACTCCATTTCGCTCTATAAGTCCCAGTATACACAGTTCTTTACTCTGCACTCATTTACACTTCCCTATTGATACGTCGTTGATTTCTGGTTACCATGTCAGCCACCACGTCTCCTCACGGCCATTTCTGGCCACCATCGAGCCTGGACCGGGTCAAGTAGAATCTATGCTGGATTTTTGAAGTCTTGTGAGTTTACAGTATTTTCTGTTGAATTTAATGGATATTGGTCTAGCCCTGGTGGCTAAGCTTATACATTTCTGTACTTCAATTAACTGAGTAAATCTTAAAGCAGAGATCCTTTTCTGACGTTCTATGCCAGAAATGATTTATTCTTGCTGTATGCACGTTTCTAACATAGCCTACTAAGAGAGACAGGTCCAGCGGGGAGCACCAAAGTCCAGCAGGGACTGGATCGCGCCTGACCCAGGGCCCGCACGCTCAGGAGGAAAATTAATGTATGGGTTTGTACGTTTACAAACGTGGGTTAGTACAGCTGATCCTTCCAACTTGATCCGTCAAGTACTGAGCAGACCTGTATAGGTACATTTGGCCTTAGAACCAAGTACTGTACCTTCATGGTGGTTGCTGTGAGAAGGTAGCCTCTTTCTAGCCTTGTTACCCCCACTTTTGGCCTGTTTGTGAGTGTATGTCAGGGTGTTTGTCACTGTTTTCACTGTCTCACTGGGATCGGATAGCCAGGCCTCAGTGCTCATAGTGAAAACACTATGTTTTCAGTATGGTTGTTATGTGTCACTGGGATCCTGCTGGTCAGGACCCCAGTGCTCATAGGTTTGTGGCCTATATGTATGTGTCACTGGGACCCTGTCACACAGGGCCCCAGTGCTCATAGGTGTGCATGTATATGTTCCCTGTGTGGTGCCTAACTGTCTCACTGAGGCTCTGCTAACCAGAACCTCAGTGGTTATGCTCTCTCATTACTTCCAAATTGTCACTAACAGGCTAGTGACCATTTTTACCAATTTACATTGGCTTACTGGAACACCCTTATAATTCCCTAGTATATGGTACTGAGGTACCCAGGGTATTGGGGTTCCAGGAGATCCCTATGGGCTGCAGCATTTCTTTTGCCACCCATAGGGAGCTCTGACAATTCTTACACAGGCCTGCCACTGCAGCCTGAGTGAAATAACGTCCACGTTATTTCACAGCCATTTTACACTGCACTTAAGTAACTTATAAGTCACCTATATGTCTAACCTTTACCTGGTAAAGGTTAGGTGCAAAGTTACTTAGTGTGAGGGCACCCTGGCACTAGCCAAGGTGCCCCCACATTGTTCAGAGCCAATTCCCTGAACTTTGTGAGTGCGGGGACACCATTACACGCGTGCACTACATATAGGTCACTACCTATATGTAGCTTCACAATGGTAACTCCGAATATGGCCATGTAACATGTCTATGATCATGGAATTGCCCCCTCTATGCCATCCTGGCATAGTTGGCACAATCCCATGATCCCAGTGGTCTGTAGCACAGACCCTGGTACTGCCAAACTGCCCTTCCTGGGGTTTCACTGCAGCTGCTGCTGCTGCCAACCCCTCAGACAGGCATCTGCCCTCCTGGGGTCCAGCCAGGCCTGGCCCAGGATGGCAGAACAAAGAACTTCCTCTGAGAGAGGGTGTGACACCCTCTCCCTTTGGAAAATGGTGTGAAGGCAGGGGAGGAGTAGCCTCCCCCAGCCTCTGGAAATGCTTTCTTGGGCACAGATGTGCCCAATTCTGCATAAGCCAGTCTACACCGGTTCAGGGACCGCTTAGCCCCTGCTCTGGCGCGAAACTGGACAAAGGAAAGGGGAGTGACCACTCCCCTGACCTGCACCTCCCCTGGGAGGTGTCCAGAGCTCCTCCAGTGTGCTCCAGACCTCTGCCATCTTGGAAACAGAGGTGCTGCTGGCACACTGGACTGCTCTGAGTGGCCAGTGCCACCAGGTGACGTCAGAGACTCCTGCTGATAGGCTCCTTCAGGTGTTAGTAGCCTATCCTCTCTCCTAAGTAGCCAAACCCTCTTTTCTGGCTATTTAGGGTCTCTGTCTCTGGGGAAACTTTAGATAACGAATGCAAGAGCTCATCCGAGTTCCTCTGCATCTCTCTCTTCACCTTCTGATAAGGAATCGACTGCTGACCGCGCTGGAAGCCTGCAAACCTGCAACATAGTAGCAAAGACGACTACTGCAACTCTGTAACGCTGATCCTGCCGCCTTCTCGACTGTTTTCCTGCTTGTGCATGCTGTGGGGGTAGCCTGCCTCCTCTCTGCACCAGAAGCTCCGAAGAAATCTCCCGTGGGTCGACGGAATCTTCCCCCTGCAACCGCAGGCACCAAAAAGCTGCATTACCGGTCCCTTGGGTCTCCTCTCAGCACGACGAGCGAGGTCCCTCGAATCCAGCGACTCTGTCCAAGTGACCCCCACAGTCCAGTGACTCTTCAGCCCAAGTTTGGTGGAGGTAAGTCCTTGCCTCACCTCGCTGGGCTGCATTGCTGGGAACCGCGACTTTGCAGCTACTCCGGCCCCTGTGCACTTCCGGCGGAAATCCTTTGTGCACAGCCAAGCCTGGGTCCACGGCACTCTAACCTGCATTGCACGACTTTCTAAGTTGGTCTCCGGCGACGTGGGACTCCTTTGTGCAACTTCGGCGAGCACTGTTTCACGCATCCTTGTAGTGCCTGTTTCTGGCACTTCTCCGGGTGCTACCTGCTTCAATGAGGGCTCTTTGTTTTGCTCGACGTCCCCTCTCTCTTCAGGTCCAATTTGCGACCTCCTGGTCCCTCCTGGGCCCCGGCAGCGTCCAAAAACGCCAAACGCACGATTTGCGACTAGCAAGGCTTGTTGGCGTCCTTCCGGCGGGAAAACACTTCTGCACGACTCTCCAAGGCGAGTGGGATCCGTCCACCAAAGGGGAAGTCTCTAGCCCTTTTCGTTCCTGCAGAAACCTCAGCTTCTTCTGTCCAGTCGAAGCTTCTTTGCACCCGCAGCTGGCATTTCCTGGGCATCTGCCCATCTCCGACTTGCTTGTGACTTTTGGACTTGGTCCCCTTGTTCCACAGGTACCCTAGATTGGAAATCCACAGTTGTTGCATTGCTGGTTTGTGTCTTTCCTGAATTATTCCTCTAACACGACTACTTTGTCCTTAGGGGAACTTTAGTGCACTTTGCAATCACTTTTCAGGGTCTTGGGGAGGGTTATTTTTCTAACTCTCACTATTTTGTAATAGTCCCAGCGACCCTCTACAAGGTCACATAGGTTTGGGGTCCATTCATGGTTCGCATTCCACTTTTGGAGTATATGGTTTGTGTTGCCCCTATCCCTATGTTTCCCCATTGCATCCTATTGTAACTATACATTGTTTGCACTGTTTTCTAAGACTATACTGCATATTTTTGCTATTGTGTATATATATCTTGTGTATATTTCCTATCCTCTCACTGAGGGTACACTCTAAGATACTTTGGCATATTGTCATAAAAATAAAGTACCTTTATTTTTAGTATAACTGTGTATTGTGTTTTCTTATGATATTGTGCATATGACACTAAGTGGTACTGTAGTAGCTTCACACGTCTCCTAGTTCATCCTAAGCTGCTCTGCTAAGCTACCATTATCTATCAGCCTAAGCTGCTAGACACCCTATACACTAATAAGGGATAACTGGGCCTGGTGCAAGGTGCAAGTACCCCTTGGTACTCACTACAAGCCAGTACAGCCTCCTACATTGGTTGTGCAGTGGTGGGATAAGTGCTTGAGACTACTTACCCCTCTTGTCATTGTACTTTTCATAAGAGAAAAATATACAAAACAAGGTCAGTGTATATACACATAGCCAAAAAGTTTTGCATTTCCTCTTTTCACTCTTTTCTAAGTGCTGAAAAGTACCTCTAAACTTTCAAAAAGTTCTTAAAAGTTTAAAAAGTTTTTTTCTGTCTTTCCAAAAAGTTCTGAAAACTTTTTTCTCTTTTTCTATCACTTTAACTCTCTCTAAAAATGTCTGGCACAGGCCAAAGTGTTGATCTGTCCAAACTTGCTTATGACAACCTTAGCTGGAAAAGAGCAAGGAGTCTCTGTATAGAGAGAGGTTTGAGTGTAGGGAAGAATCCTTCCTTGGAACTGTTACTTAACATGCGTAGAGAACAGGATAAGGCCATAGGTGCCCCATCTGTTGAAAAAGTACCTAATAGTTCCCAATCTGATTCAGGGACTCCCCCAGGAAAAGATTCAGGAAAGAAACTTTCTAGCCTGCCCATTACTAGACAATCTAGCATAGATGGTAATGATGATGAGCCACACCAAATCAATAGTGTTGTCTCACATCATAGCAAAAGCATTTACTCTCACTATACTGGTAGTAATGTTTCTGTAAACCAAGCTGTTAGGGTGGCTTCTGTAAGGGACAGGTCTCCTTCTGTTCATTCCCATCATAGCTCTGTTTCTAGAAATGTCCCTCCCACCAACCCTGATGACAGAATGTTAGAGAGGGAACTCAATAAGTTGAGGGTGGAACAGACCAGACTGAAGCTTAAAAAGCAACAGCTGGATTTGGATAGACAGTCTTTTGAATTAGAGAAGGAAAGACAGAAGTTGGGTTTAGATACCCATGGTGGCAGCAGCAGTATTCCCCATAGTCATCCTGCAAAAGAGCATGATTCCAGGAATCTGCACAAGATAGTTCCCCCTTATAAGGAGGGGGATGACATTAACAAGTGGTTTGCTGCACTTGAGAGGGCCTGTGTTGTACAGGATGTCCCTCAAAGGCAGTGGGCTGCTATCCTATGGCTATCATTTAGTGGAAAAGGTAGGGATAGGCTCCTTACTGTGAAAGAAAATGATGCTAATAATTTCCAAGTTCTTAAGAATGCACTCCTGGATGGTTATGGCTTAACCACTGAACAGTACAGGATAAAGTTCAGAGAGACCAAAAAGGAGTCTTCACAAGACTGGGTTGATTTTATTGACCATTCAGTGAAGGCCTTGGAGGGGTGGTTACATGGCAGTAAAGTTACTGATTATGACAGCCTGTATAACTTGATCCTGAGAGAGCATATACTTAATAATTGTGTGTCTGATTTGTTGCACCAGTACCTGGTAGACTCTGATCTGACCTCTCCCCAAGAATTGGGAAAGAAGGCAGACAAATGGGTCAGAACAAGGGTGAACAGAAAAGTTCATACAGGGGGTGACAAAGATGGCAATAAGAAGAAAGATGGTGAAAAATCTCAAGATAAGCATGGGGATAAGGGTAAAACCAAAGATCCCACTTCAAATCTTAAACACTCTTCAGAGGGTGGGGATAAAACTAATTCTTCCTCTTCTTCTCAACCTGCACACATTAAAAAGCCTTGGTGCTTTGTGTGTAAAAACAGAGGCCATAGGCCAGGGGATAAGTCCTGTCCAGGTAAACCCCCTGAGCCTACCACCACTAATACATCAAGCTCTAGTGCCCCTAGCAGTAGTGGTACTAGTGGTGGGACTGCTGGCAACAGTCAAGCAAAGGGTGTAGTTGGGTTCACTTATGGGTCCATAGTGGAAACTGATGTAATCAGTCCCAAGACAGTTTCTGTCACACCTAGTGGCATTGGCCTTGCCACACTGGCTGCTTGTCCCCTTACAATGGATAAGTACAGGCAGACAGTTTCAATAAATGGTGTTGAGGCCTTGGCCTACAGGGACACAGGTGCCAGTTTCACTTTGGTGACTGAAAACCTAGTGCACCCTGATCAACACATCATTGGACAACAGTATAAGATTATTGATGTCCATAACTCCACTAAGTTTCTTCCCTTAGCTATAATTCAGTTTAGTTGGGGTGGAGTTACTGGCCCTAAGCAGGTGGTGGTATCACCTAGCTTACCTGTAGACTGTCTCTTAGGTAATGACCTAGAGGCCTCAGGTTGGGCTGATGTAGAGTTTTATGCCCATGCAGCCATGCTAGGCATCCCTGAGGAATTGTTCCCTCTCATTTCAAGTGAAATGAAAAAGCAAAGGAGAGAAGGCCTGAAAACTCAGGATCCCTCTCCATCAACAGGTAAAAAGGGTATCACAGTATCCCCTAACCACCCTACCATTCAGGATACTATTCCTGTGGTGGGAGAAACCTCTCCTGGGGTGGCACCTGTTCCAAGGGAATCATCAGCTGGCAAAGCTGGACTCCCTGAGGTGGAAGTACCTCTCTGTGGGATAACTAACATTGGTGAGAAAAAGAGCACCATTTTAGTTAACATGGAGCATCCCTCCAACCCTCCCAGAGAAACTTTAGTGCAGAAACCCTGCACTACCTCACAACACTTAGGACAGCTTCCCTGCCCTAGTGTGGAGCTCATAGGACAGCATCCCTGCCCTGCTCCAACTCAAGAGAAACAGCATCCCTGTTCTCTCTTCCAGCCAGATGGACAAAGTTGTTGCCCAGCTATGGCTTTTCTGAGACAGCATCCCTGTCTGGCATTTCCACCACTACAAATAGGTTCAGTGGACAATTCCCACTGCTCTAAACTAAAACTTACTGATAGAAACTCTGAAAATACATCTTCACATTGTTGCTTAGCTAAAAAACTTCAAACAGGGTGGTTTACATCCCCACAGGGAAGTAACCATATAGTGGATGATAAAGGGAGTAACCAGTCTATTGCAGAGCTACTCTCTACTTATCACCACTTAGACAATAAAGTCTCAACTGGCCAAGGTTAGCCTTATTGTCCTTCGTTTGGGGGGGGTGTGTGAGAAGGTAGCCTCTTTCTAGCCTTGTTACCCCCACTTTTGGCCTGTTTGTGAGTGTATGTCAGGGTGTTTGTCACTGTTTTCACTGTCTCACTGGGATCCTGATAGCCAGGCCTCAGTGCTCATAGTGAAAACACTATGTTTTCAGTATGGTTGTTATGTGTCACTGGGATCCTGCTGGTCAGGACCCCAGTGCTCATAGGTTTGTGGCCTATATGTATGTGTCACTGGGACCCTGTCACACAGGGCCCCAGTGCTCATAGGTGTGCATGTATATGTTCCCTGTGTGGTGCCTAACTGTCTCACTGAGGCTCTGCTAACCAGAACCTCAGTGGTTATGCTCTCTCATTACTTCCAAATTGTCATTAACAGGCTAGTGACCATTTTTACCAATTTACATTGGCTTACTGGAACACCCTTATAATTCCCTAGTATATGGTACTGAGGTACCCAGGGTATTGGGGTTCCAGGAGATCCCTATGGGCTGCAGCATTTCTTTTGCCACCCATAGGGAGCTCTGACAATTCTTACACAGGCCTGCCACTGCAGCCTGAGTGAAATAACGTCCACGTTATTTCACAGCCATTTTACACTGCACTTAAGTAACTTATAAGTCACCTATATGTCTAACCTTTACCTGGTAAAGGTTAGGTGCAAAGTTACTTAGTGTGAGGGCACCCTGGCACTAGCCAAGGTGCCCCCACATTGTTCAGAGCCAATTCCCTGAACTTTGTGAGTGCGGGGACACCATTACACGCGTGCACTACATATAGGTCACTACCTATATGTAGCTTCACAATGGTAACTCCGAATATGGCCATGTAACATGTCTATGATCATGGAATTGCCCCCTCTATGCCATCCTGGCATAGTTGGCACAATCCCATGATCCCAGTGGTCTGTAGCACAGACCCTGGTACTGCCAAACTGCCCTTCCTGGGGTTTCACTGCAGCTGCTGCCAACCCCTCAGACAGGCATCTGCCCTCCTGGGGTCCAGCCAGGTCTGGCCCAGGATGGCAGAACAAAGAACTTCCTCTGAGAGAGGGTGTGACACCCTCTCCCTTTGGAAAATGGTGTGAAGGCAGGGGAGGAGTAGCCTCCCCCAGCCTCTGGAAATGCTTTCTTGGGCACAGATGTGCCCAATTCTGCATAAGCCAGTCTACACCGGTTCAGGGACCCCTTAGCCCCTGCTCTGGCGCGAAACTGGACAAAGGAAAGGGGAGTGACCACTCCCCTGACCAGCACCTCCCCTGGGAGGTGTCCAGAGCTCCTCCAGTGTGCTCCAGACCTCTGCCATCTTGGAAACAGAGGTGCTGCTGGCACACTGGACTGCTCTGAGTGGCCAGTGCCACCAGGTGACGTCAGAGACTCCTGTTGATAGGCTCCTTCAGGTGTTAGTAGCCTATCCTCTCTCCTAAGTAGCCAAACCCTCTTTTCTGGCTATTTAGGGTCTCTGTCTCTGGGGAAACTTTAGATAACGAATGCAAGAGCTCATCCGAGTTCCTCTGCATCTCTCTCTTCACCTTCTGATAAGGAATCGACTGCTGACCGCGCTGGAAGCCTGCAAACCTGCAACATATTAGCAAAGACGACTACTGCAACTCTGTAACGCTGATCCTGCCGCCTTCTCGACTGTTTTCCTGCTTGTGCATGCTGTGGGGGTAGCCTGCCTCCTCTCTGCACCAGAAGCTCCGAAGAAATCTCCCGTGGGTCGACGGAATCTTCCCCCTGCAACCGCAGGCACCAAAAAGCTGCATTACCGGTCCCTTGGGTCTCCTCTCAGCACGACGAGCGAGGTCCCTCGAATCCAGCGACTCTGTCCAAGTGACCCCCACAGTCCAGTGACTCTTCAGCCCAAGTTTGGTGGAGGTAAGTCCTTGCCTCACCTCGCTGGGCTGCATTGCTGGGAACCGCGACTTTGCAGCTACTCCGGCCCCTGTGCACTTCCGGCGGAAATCCTTTGTGCACAGCCAAGCCTGGGTCCACGGCACTCTAACCTGCATTGCATGACTTTCTAAGTTGGTCTCCGGCGACGTGGGACTCCTTTGTGCAACTTCGGCGAGCACCGTTTCACGCATCCTCGTAGTGCCTGTTTCTGGCACTTCTCCGGGTGCTACCTGCTTCAGTGAGGGCTCTTTGTCTTGCTCGACGTCCCCTCTCTCTTCAGGTCCAATGTGCGACCTCCTGGTCCCTCCTGGGCCCCGGCAGCGTCCAAAAACGCCAAACGCACAATTTGCGACTAGCAAGGCTTGTTGGCGTCCTTCCGGCGGGAAAACACTTCTGCACGACTCTCCAAGGCGAGAGGGATCCGTCCACCAAAGGGGAAGTCTCTAGCCCTTTTCGTTCCTGCAGAAACCTCAGCTTCTTCTGTCCAGTCGAAGCTTCTTTGCACCCGCAGCTGGCATTTCCTGGGCATCTGCCCATCTCCGACTTGCTTGTGACTTTTGGACTTGGTCCCCTTGTTCCACAGGTACCCTAGATTGGAAATCCACAGTTGTTGCATTGCTGGTTTGTGTCTTTCCTGCATTATTCCTCTAACACGACTACTTTGTCCTTAGGGGAACTTTAGTGCACTTTGCACTCACTTTTCAGGGTCTTGGGGAGGGTTATTTTTCTAACTCTCACTATTTTCTAATAGTCCCAGCGACCCTCTACAAGGTCACATAGGTTTGGGGTCCATTCGTGGTTCGCATTCCACTTTTGGAGTATATGGTTTGTGTTGCCCCTATCCCTATGTTTCCCCATTGCATCCTATTGTAACTATACCTTGTTTGCACTGTTTTCTAAGACTATACTGCATATTTTTGCTATTGTGTATATATATCTTGTGTATATTTCCTATCCTCTCACTGAGGGTACACTCTAAGATACTTTGGCATATTGTCATAAAAATAAAGTACCTTTATTTTTAGTATAACTGTGTATTGTGTTTTCTTATGATATTGTGCATATGACACTAAGTGGTACTGTAGTAGCTTCACACGTCTCCTAGTTCAGCCTAAGCTGCTCTGCTAAGCTACCATTATCTATCAGCCTAAGCTGCTAGACACCCTATACACTAATAAGGGATAACTGGGCCTGGTGCAAGTACCCCTTGGTACTCACTACAAGCCAGTCCAGCCTCCTACAGTTGCATCCCGTGATTCACCTTCAAAGAATGGAGCTCGGGTCTCCTAGCGTGGAGAAGTCACACCCTTTTAGCAGGCTTTTAACAAATGCTTCACACATGTACTACATTAGTACAGGGTTCAAATGCTCATAACCAATAGAAATTAAGCACAGAGAAAGAGTTGCAACGAAATACATTTGAAGATTCTCTCACTAGTCTAATACATGGATTTCTAGTGTTTACTGCATCTGTTCTCAATACATGATATGTTACAAAGTATGTTATTCAGTCTGAGTCAGTCACTGTCCTTGGGAAAGTACACTTTACTAGGGTGGCTACAGGAAATTATTGTCTCGACTAGTGAAATCTACGTCTTTATTGTGACAGAGAATAAATAGGAGTTGGGGTTAAATGTTAAAATAGCAACGTTACAAAAAGATGGATGACAAGCCCTAAATTAAAGAAAACATGGAATTCTTACAATCTAAGTATTTAAATTTTAAAATGTAACCAACCCAAGGTCACAAGCGCAACTGCACAGAAAAGGTAACATTCCCTATCCATCTAAGAAATGCTCGCTCTACCATGCAAGTGAACACAGACTACAGAGCAGGTTGTGCTGCGTAAACATGAATACCCTACACCCCAATCTCGATGGGGAGGGAGCCTTTATTAGTATGCACAAACCCCTGGCTCCGTTGTCTTTGAAGGGTTTTACTATGTGCATACAGAGGTTTCAATAGCGCTTAGTGTTATGGTTGGGGATGAGGAAGGGGGACGGAAACTCCTGGGATTCTGTGCAACTCACATAGTCTAGGTGTGCCTAAAATAATAATCATGATAATAATAATGTATCTAAGTTGTGTAACGTAACCTGGTGCTCATATAAAGCGCTCCAGGACCCTCAGGTTAACTTCACTGAATTAAAACTACAAAAAAGGTCACACAGGCACCTAGCTCAGCTCATTCTTAGCCGGGCCGGAGGGTGTTGTTACGGTAACAAAGACCCTCCGGCCTATTAGCCAGCATGGTTTCAGTGTCGTCCTGTTATGGGCGGGTCCTTTCAGGTCTCCTCCGGGACCCTGTGAAGGAAGGCGACTCCGACGTCTCTTTGCGTCTCACGCTCGGGGATGCCCCCTCGACAGCAGGCTGATGAGGTTGTGGCTGTAAAAGAAAGAATTCAACAACAAAAAAAGTGAAAGGGCGGTGACTTAGATTCCTTTTCCTGCCTCCCGGGAAGCCGAGGGGCTCAATGCGAGGTTTTACGACTTAACTGTCCCGAGAACTAGCCCCTCCCACTGACGTCATCTGCATCTGAAGTTGGTGTTTGGAGTTGAAGTTGGCTCTGAGGAGCAGGAAGCGCGAGCCTGCTAGAGCAGCACAGGAGGGGGCGCGCGCAGTGTGAGACCGAGGGGCGTGGCCCGTGTAGCGAGTGACCGGTGCAGAGAGGCGAGAGGGAGCCGCGTGCTGACAGGCCAGCGCGTGCACAGTGTGAGGGCGCGCGACCAAGGGCTACGCGGCGCGGGAGCAAGGCACGGGCCGGGAGCTGACAGGGTACCCTCAAGGGAGCGCGCGGAGAGTGACCACTGGCCGGCAGGCTGCGCGCTGGGCAGGAGGTTGGAATCCTGGACTGACAGGAGGATCCTCCTCGATCCGGCAGGGCAGAGCTTCTCACAGAGAGCGAGTCCCTGCTGACACTTTCTTGGTTCTAAAACGGCCTCCTGCTTCTCTCCTCACTGTCCCGGACAGCTCCATCACTGCCTACCCGGAACTGAGCTAGAGACCCCTCTGCACGCCGCGACTCTTCAACTTCGAGGGACACTCCTTAAGGACTTATTTCCACTCCGCGCCCCCTCGAAGGAACTCTAGCCGTCAAAGCCCCTTCTAGCCCTCGTTCAATTCGCCCATCTTGCCCCACCTTCCAACAGTTCTATACCGGCCCCCCAAATCTCTTCCCGTGTCACAGCGGGGCCACCCCTCCCGATTTCATCCTCTGAATGTCCCGTGGCTGCTCCCACAATTTTTACTCCCTTAATTTTCCCTTCCAGCAGCAGCTTCGAGTGGTGTCTGCGACCCCGCAGCTGCACTTCCAAGAACCGCTTCCGAGAAGCTGCCCTTCCGAGAATTGCTCCCACATAGCAACTGCTTCGTCAAACTGACAACTTTCACCCAACGCATTTGGCCACAACCAGAACTGTCCATCATAGCCCCACAGTGCCAATATTAGTTATCCGCTCCCAAACTTTGAGTAAGATGCCTATCTTGCCTTTCCAAGAACTGACCCTATAACTACTGTTTCAAACCAACTGCCGCTTCTTAACTGGATCATCAGAGGTCGAATACACCATCGGAATTCCCCCAGCCTTCTCACATTTTTGCCGATCCTCATTACACCTTACTATTTTTGGGGATAAGATGTCAATACTGCCTTTTACCCCCCCTATAGTGAAGAGGCTCCTTGGTTGGAAGAAGGGTGGGGGAGGCGAGCAGGGAGTACCAGGGGGGCAGGAGGACAAGTGGAGTGAGAAGGCAGTAAAGAGCCTGGTGAAGAAACTGAAGAAATCCGGTCAGCTCGAAGAACTGGAGAGGGCAATTACCAGTCAGAGTCCAAGCACCAAGTGCATCACCATCCCGAGGTAAGGAGTAGGGCATCAGCAGTGGCACTGAGTGCATCATCGTCTTTGGGCCCAGCAGGGCCTTAAAGGCAGCATCATCAATCTCTGATAAATATCCCGAATGGGAGGGGTCTGTCGCCAGTACAACCACGGGAACCAAGATCATCACCATCCTTCATCAGCCAGATCATACTTGCCCCAGTTATAGGGCCCATGGGTACATAATGCAGGGTACACCGAGACACATTGAAAACTGGGGGTTCCCCTGACACGGATGGGAAATGGGGATCAGCCACCTAATGGAGACTGGTGGGCCTTGGTCCTGGAGGGTACAACAAACCACAGTAGAAACTAGCACGCTCGGGGTCTGGGGTCTTTTATAACTTTCCACGAGGTGCACGTATTGTTCTTTCCAAAATGACGTTAACACAATTGGTGCAAACGCTACATAGCATACGCCTTTTCCACACAAATAAAACACTTGCTAATTGTTTTAATATATGTATGTGGCGTTTCCGGTATATGAGTTCGAAAATCACTTTTTGGTAAGGTTTTGATAAATTTAAGTTTTTACATATTTTGGTTTCCACAAACTAAAACACGGTTTGTATATTGAAGTACTTTATTCATTCTCGCGCTTGTTACCTCGACTTCATGCTGCGAACAGAAGTAGACCACACTGTCTTGTTGCACTGTGTGTTTGTCTTTTAATCCGATTTGAAACCCGATGTTTTATTTTGCAGTGCAACCTGCATGCACATATGGCCACAAGCATCCACGATTTAGCTTCGAGTATTGCAGAAATAATGAATTCGTCCTTTTATATTTCGCAAAGCTGAGTGTGAATTGAATGTTCTTTTATGCGGGATATCATTTATTCACCGCTATCCCTCTGTTTTTTAGTATAAACTTTTAGTAATTTGAGTATATCCACTGTGTAAATGTAGTGGAGTATTTTTTTCGTGCGTAAGGATGATAGGTTTTGTGGCATTTTCATTGAATTTTAAGCCTGAACGAAAAGAAAAAAACAACGATTGCATTCCTTCTTTATCAAAGAAAGGCCAAGGTTAATGTAAAACAGTCAGCGCTCCAGACTCCACTGCCTTCTGGAAAGCCAGAGCGATTAATGGGTCCTCAGTGACACAAAGCAGCATCTGTTGCCCCAGACAGGGATGCCAAGTGGGCCACAGCCACCACCAGTTCGCCTTTCCCCGACTTACTAAACATTAGTACTATGGCGAGCGGTGACAACTGATGCGTGATGTCTGTTAAAGGTTGCAAGCCATCGAGCTCCTACATCTAGCTAAATATTTAGTGCTAGTAAAGAATTTAAAACAAGAACATAAGTGACTGTGTGCTGTGCACCAACTTCATACTTCTGTGTTTGGGGGCCTTGTTTTTCAATTCTGGTAGTGTTTTCGTATTTATTAGGTGTATTTGTAAACAGTGTAATACAGTTGGGAGTCGCCTTAGCGCCGGCTCCCAGATGGATCAGCTGCTTGTCTGCGCAGCTCTAGCTAGCTGTTTTTGTTTTTTGTTTTATTGTCAACTTTTAGTACAAGAATGATAAATAATTCTTTGCCATGTTTGACCTCGAAATAAATATGCATGGTGATTGATAAAGACCCATTCAGAAGTTTGCCAATGCTTTATCACTGAGGTTGAAAACATAATTTATTTTATGAATGCATTAGATGATCCTTGTAAATTTAGTATTGCAAAACTATGTTTTTGATAACCAACTTTATTGATTTCAAAAGCCTATGTAAAATAGCAGTGAGCGCAGCCATTTTTGTCCCCAGTCTTCTCATCCCACTTCAACTTTAATACAGAAATGCATTCGGGCAACATATGTGTAACCCCTTAATCCGTAGTGATCCAGCAATTCCCCCAAATTCGTTAGGGCAATATATTTGTACCTTTTGATTCTGTTTCTGTGGAATCCTCTAATAGCTATCCAGTCTGATGAAGGCAATCTGGAGGTGATAGGATACTATTCATATGTAGCCTCGTAAGGGGGGCAAAGTGGCCAAGTAGTCCAACCAATTGCCTTGGTAGCAATGTATAGGATAATTGTGTGTATTAGTGCCCTTTCTTCTTAGCTTGTCTCTGTGGGCTGGCAGATCATCTGTAGAAGAGTGTCATTATGATGCCACAAGTTTAAAAGGTTACAACAGTGAGCCACATCTCATGGTTGAGGTAGAGAATTTTGAATTCATTGGTAGCCAGGGGAGATGCATTCGTGCCACTATGATGTTAGCTTGCCATGTCACACTGAATATCAGTCCAGTAGCATGGTGCTGCTCTACTTGTCCTTCTAGATGCCATGACAGTAATCTCAGCAGGGCGTAACCACTGCAAAGACTAGTGAGATTTTCTAGGAGGTGGAGAAAAAGCAGGGTGAGGCCAGTTTAATAACATTATTTATTCTGGGTAGGGCGGAGAGGTCCCTGTCAGAAGCATGCACTCAAATTTAGTGCTCAGTGTGCAAAGGCTCAATGATGTAGGCCTGGCTGCCGGAAGGCAGAGTGCTTTACAGAACTGAAAAACAGAATCTTAGTCTCGTCCCCATTCAAATGTAACATTAGGTAGAACAGTGGTCTTGAACTATTAAGTTGTTGTTAATTGTAGAGAATATCTTTGGTACTGTTCCCAAAGTTCAGACAGACTGGGGTTCATCTTATCAGAGGCAGACTGCAGTTCACCTTCTCAACGAATGAGTTGAAGTGTGGCCTTTCTTCTGTTGGGACAGGTTCTATATGAATAGCGGGCAGGGGTTTGCAGACGTTCATACCATAGGTGGCCCATATTTTATATGGTTTGTGTACTTTTGAGAACCTTGCACATATTTGAAGTTGGAAACATTCAAGACACAGTAGATAAAATTCAGATGATCTGAGCTCTAGTAAGGACAATTTTCAGGGACACAATGTTGCTCGAGATGGCACAATTAGGCAAGCAATAGCCTATTTTTGAATAAAAGGAAATGGACTGGGGACTTCAAAGTTATTTATTAACCCTTCATTCTTCCACATATTTTCAGATCAATAATACATTTGATTGCTGCCAACTCTTTCTAGCAGCTAATTGGAAGTGTGTACTAAGAAACCCTTTATGATTTGCTTCACGTATGTAAGGCAGAAGTAGCAACCACCTGCCTCCTTCTGTTTTAACATCTGGTGTGGTATTTACATAGTGCCTGGATTAAGCTAATTTTACACATAAAGGTAATGAGGGATATAAAACATGTCATTGTGTTACTGCCTGCCGCGAAGAAAGACCTTGTTTCCCATTTCTGTGTAGTACGTGAAAGCAAAGGGCGCGGCTGTTATGATGATTTGTGTTTAAATCTATTCAGTTTAGTCCTTTTATAAAAAATGGGTGCCTCTTCTGAGAAATCAGTGTGCATTCCATATTATAGTATTGGAATGTTTTGGTGTGAGTTTGGTTGTGGAATTTTATCTTTAGCCCCTATATTAAGCGGTTTTAAGAATGTAAGAGCCTCCGAAACCTGAGTGCTGGACAAGATTGTTAGTTCCCAACCTGTGTGTTTATCACTTCAGATTCAGCCACCCACTTATCTCTAATAAAAATCACTGTTTGTGCCCCCTAAACGCACCACAAACGGCTCTGTGCACTCTACAGAACCTATATCTACTGAGCGTATAACTAGAGGCAGTGCAGGTGTGCTGGAAAAATTTCACATTTTTGTGAAAAAATGAGTACATTCAGCTGAAGCAGTGGTGGAAACTGCCCATAAGGTAGATTTATCCGGAAGGCACAATGATGGTGACTACCAACCAGGAGAAAAATGTTCCTGTCCGTAGTCTTCTGAAAGACAGATGAATAGAGAGTTCTTTCTCTTAAGGTGAACCAAGTAAAGAAGATCATAAACAAGAAGTGCCCTATTTTGACGAGTATGGGCAAGACCCTAGACCGGCATTTATTTGCTTTCAAAAGAACCAAGAACACACACGTTCAAGGTACACAGCATCCAACAATAACCCTACGAAGGTAGCTAGCGAGAATCTACCTCCGGTGTGTGGCCCCGATCCTTGTGGGCATTGCAGTATATGCTCCTTATCCCTAAACACAACATCAGTGGAATTAGGAGAAACAGGGACTTGGCATCTCTATAAACACACAAACTGCCACTCAAATTGTGTATATTTGATTAAGTGTCCGTGCAACCTCCTGTATGTAGGAATGACCACAAGAATGATTAAAACGCGCATCAATGAGCATCACAGCACAAGCAGATGTCACAGCACTACCACCAAACTCTTTGACTACTTTGTAGAACAGCAGCATTCTCCTAATGGTCTCAGACAGATGATCCTAGAAATGGTGAAGGACTCCAATATGGTATCATAAAAACTGTTTGAGAAAGAACAGAGGTGGGTCTTTAGGTTATGGACCCATATCCATGGGTTAAATGATAAGATATTCAGAATTCTAAAACGGGGAGTAGGAACGATGACCTCCTTCCCTGAAATTTAACACCGTATAGAGGACAAACTGAATTACCTTAATTAGATACTATGACAATAATTGCATCCTACGAACTGATTAGGAAGCATGTGATTGAGTTCACTGCACCCCGGTTATTATTTATATTTTTAGTGTAATTTCCTTTGTGTATGTTAAGGCACAATTTACAACAATTATATCACAAGATTTATAGATGCATTCCCTTATCCTAGATACAGATTTTGCCATACCAATAGGCTGAGGGAAGATATATTCTAAGATGGCTTCAATTTTCCTCCTGAAAATCTACCTATCCTGAGTCCTTTTTCAGTTTCCCTCCCCGATGGGAACACTCTCTAAGATGGCCGCCACCTTTTAGTTCACCTTTCTTTTTAGTCCTTTTTTGTGTCATCTATTTCCTAGTGCCCGCGTACATGGGGGATAAATGCCGGCACTTCCCAGCTCCAAATCGTTCTGGGGAGCTGGGACGACCGAGTAGGTCAGACTGACCATGACATTCTTCAGTTAAGTGAATAACATATTTGGTTTTCTTGCATAAGGTCAAGTTCTGGATGATGGTAGTATAGCGCTGCCCAGGGCAGCAACCAATACAATTTACACTTAGGTACTCTGTTATGAATTGACACTTTAGTAGTTCATGTAATGTATACATTTTTAGATGTTATAAATTCAGTACAACATAGGCATACCTATCAGAGGACCGCTAAGTAATTATTTCTCATGTATTTCACAACCACGGTTATCAAATTGTCTTGATAGAAGAGCGGCCAGCAACCATGTAATCCTCAAGGGGCCCATGTACCTGACCTAGGAGAGTAAGAATAACTTGTTGGGGGATGCTCCTCCTGTGCTTCAGCACAAGCACATGGTCACTTTACCCCACGTCATGCATGAGGGTGGCTTGTTTTTCACATCCACTTGAAATGCATGTTTTTTGAGGTTGAAAAATGTGGTCACTACTATGTGCCCATTGAGTGTTTTTAACTTATCTCGTTTTATGTTGTTTGATTAGGTCTCACATTCAAAAGTTTATGACTCCAGTGTAAGATTTCAGTAATTTCTTACATAGGCAATACGAGTAGAGTTTTTTTTTTTTACTCTCTTAGTGAGGGTTAGTCACAACAACAGGTCCTGAAGAATCGCCACCTGATCCATGTGAGGTGAGAAACATGTTTACCATGACTAGCAGTTCTGTAGTGTAGGGAATACCCACACACAGTTCCATAATATCTAAATGTCTAATTAGTGTGGTAGACCTACATTTAGTTGTTGTAGGGAACCATATCGTTGTTTTCTTTACTTCCCCTTTTGTTTTTAACCTGGCAGGAGTGCCAGGTTATATTAAAGATAGTTTTCTTGGCCACCTTTAGCCAGTTTTAGAAGTTTTCCTAGCCCCTCTCACATCCACTCACTACTGGCATTCTTTCTAAACAAGATCTCCGGGAAAGAGCCCTCTAGTAGGGCCCGTCAGGCATTGCAGTGCCAGCCTGACGAGGAGCATGGCCCGATGATGAAGCATGTCAGCCAGTGGTGAGTAAGGGCTATTGTTCCTGTAAGACTAATGCATGTGGTGACTGAAAAGGCCCCGTACCCTAATTGGTGGAATGGAGTCCGTTCTTTTGGAACAGTGCATCTTATTTCAGTTATATTATCTCTCATATTTTGACAGCTTTCTTTTTGCCTGGAAATTCTAAAACATGTTAAAAAAATTAGCAAAAGAGCCAAAATCTGTAGTAAAGTAAGAAAGCTGCAATTTCCATACCACAGTCTGTGTTGTAGATTTGGACCACTGTCCATACACATAGGGCCTTATTATGCCTTTCGTGGATGGAAAAGCCTGTCCGCCGAAGTCCTGAAGGGTAGGTTACTGCCTGTTGGGCAGCCTTCCTGCCGGGCCCATTACGAGTTTACCACTGGGTCAACGAGCGGAAACACAGTTTCTGCCCGCTGGCCCAGCGGGAAGCGGCCTACATCATTGTCTCCGGGTCATAATAGAGCCGGCAACAATGCTGTAGTGCGTAGGCTGGCCAGGGGGGCCTGCACTGCCCATGTCAAGTGCATGGGCAGTGCAGGGGCCCTGCTGGGGCACCCTGCACCCTGTCTCCGTCAGCCTTTTCATGGCAGGGTTACCGCCATGAAACCGCTGGCGAAGAAGGGGGTTGTAATCCCTAGGGCGGCGCTGCTTGCAGATTAGGACCGCCAGCACTGCCACACTGTTGTGCTGCCGGTCCATATGCGGCGCTACCGCCGCAGTCCTAATGTGGCGGTTGGATTGCCATATTGGCGGCGGTCCAACCGCCACCGCGACCCTGGTGGTCATTGAACTGCCAGGGTCTTAATGAGGCCCATCGCATTTCAAAAAGCCACATTGCCCAACCCACCAATGAGGCTCCAACTTAGAGAAACCCAAGACCACTGACCACATTACCTAATAGACGTCTATATGGGTTTTTAGAAAAGGGCATAGGTCTCAAAACCCTGATCGGATTCCAGATATAGGTAAAGTGTAATCTAGAATACAACAACATCTGTGACAGGTGCCTGGGCAACAAAGCCCTATAAATATCTGACATTGCATTTAATAAATGCTGTGCAATGTGGCATCCCTTTCAGAACTTTAAAATAACTGCCCTTTAAATGCCAGTTCCGAAGCTTATAATAATCTCATTGTTTGGCTTTGTGTATGTTTAAAGCCTTTCTGTACTGCTGTTGCCACAAAACAAGCATCCCATTTTAGCCATTTCTTTCAACTTTTTATAGATTTAAAAGTCTATTTCTGAGCTATGTGAAATGGTCATTGGAATTGTTTCAGAAAAGCTTGAATAATAAGATATCCATGACACTGACAGTAGTAACTCATTTTGTGGCTGTTCGAGAGGCCACCATTATTATAAGTATAAACCATTTCTTCCATGTGCAAGAAAGCATGATCCCAAGGCTTAAAGTAGGTGGTAGAGGTAGATGTATTAAACAAATCTGCTGGGCCAGATGATAATGTCCAGTTTTACCCAGGAAAGTAAGGCTTTTGTGGACATGGCTCCATTGGACTGAGTGTGCCTCATTAACCATAAAATCAGTCTCCACATCATGCTCGATACATTGTACTGACTTGTGGTGGTAGAAATGTGCTATTAGATTTAATGGGAAGTGATTAACAACTGGTTGGTCCCATTTCTGTGTGGAGACTTAGAAATATCTATTTTCTGTAGACGTCTACTGATGCACAGGCATGTGGTGGTTGAAAATCAAGTAGCTGATGAAAACGGATGTGCCTGGTTGGCACAAATGGCTTGGCATCTGGAGTTTGTTGTGTTATGCTTTCTGAATAAATATCGAGTACAGACAGATGGTGTGTTTTAGTGGGAGTTTTTGAAAGAGAGCTAAAACCATTGGCCAAGAATAGATTAAGGACCTTGTTTATACTGGCAAGGTTGACATATCTGTCATGGGAGGACTTTTTCTGCGTATGCTGTTAACCCTGCAAATTAGAGGATCTGTACCAACCAAAATTCCATTCAAAGTTATCCCTCCGGAGGCAACCAAAGACCAAAAGGATTTAAGCCTTCAGTAAGAAACATTACAATGGTTTAGATAGTTGTTTCTATCATATAGGCTGTCACATAATTTGTCCTACAAAAAGGAACCACCAGATCGTACAGTCTCTCTGGACCAGTGGGATTTGTATATTCATGCATTCAGCAGCCTCAGCCATGGGAACACTGATCTGAACATACAAAGCTTCTTGCAGCACACATATGGGTGAAAAGAATCGTATTCATTTCCTCTCTTCTACCAACCTAAAAGCAGTTATTTCCTCCCACCCCAGCCTCACCTCTCTCCTTCCACTCTCACCTTCTGGTTTTTGGAACATAATGGAGCACAAGGCAGGTAGCTCACAATCATGCAGATCCCTGTCTTCATCCAACCCCACACCAGAAGGCTTACAACTGTTGCTGCAGTCTTCACAAGATAGGCTTGCAGCTTCGCAGCAAACGCCTTCCCAAATCGACTTACAGGCTGCAATTTGCACATTTGACGATTCGGGGTTTTCTATTGACTCTCTCTCCTCCAGGAGTGCTTGCCACTGACCATGCTATCATTCGTTTTTGACTGGTAACTCCTCGCATCATTGCTGATTATTTCTTTTTATATCCCAAAAATGATGTTCAGAAAAACTCAAAACACTTTATCAACTTGCTTATAGTGAGTTACATCGGGGGACATAAAGAGAGCTCATTGATTGCAGTATTAAGTCACAGTGTGATGATTGTTCAAGGAGTGCTGTCCAAACAGTGAACGTTTTGATCAGCCTCAAAATATTGTTGATGATGAAAAGCTGTTTGTATAGCAGAATACACTTGAAGCAATTATTTATTAAAATATTTGCATCACTTTTTATTTTTTTTGAGGTCGGTCTTTAAGATTCAGACCATAATACTGCCACTAAATGAAAATAATTCAGTATAAGAGAAACATAAATCAGTGGGCGTATTCTTCTGCTTATGTTAAAGTATGTGTACTGGTTTATTTAGTGAAATATAATTAATTATATTTACAACATAGATAAACAATTGTAGAGTTATCTAAAATTAATTTCATATTGATACACATAGTACAGTTGCAGCCAGATGCAGGTTTTGTTGAGGATCACATCAGTATGAGTGCACAAGCACAGAACTTATTAAATATTTTAGAGACAGTGACACAGTTTAGTGTAAAACACCACTCAGTCTGATTACGGAGACTCAAAATCGGGTGTACAAGAGTTATGCATAATTTTGAGAGACTGTTGTGGAGCCAAAGTCGATGTTTCCGTCTCTTAGGGGAGCAAATCCATTAGACCATCCTCAGGAGACGACCTATATATTTGGACCCTTAATGTAAGTGCTGTCAAGAAATGAATTGTAATGTTCCGCAAATGGAAGTTCTGAAACACCTGCTTCTAAATTGCCTAGGATGAGTGGTAGCAAGGAGAAATTGACTTACTGAAAAAGGGCAGAAGACAGCAGCGCACCTTCACAAAAAGCTGGCAGAATAAAAAGATCATCAGTGAATGTTTCATCTTTAGCACCAGGAGGCTCTGAAAGAGTGTGGGAAAGTCTTGACATCTAAAGGGCCATGGGCATTTTCTTTTCTGGACAAAAATTAAAAAAGTAAAACGAATCCACTGCGTCGATAGCTGGGTTGTATTTCGCCCATTGCTAGTAAAACTCTGAGTAGGGAATTCAAGAAGGGCTTTACACACTTCTCTGAAACTTACCCCTGAGATTCCCTTGGAGCTTGGAGAAGAAGAAACTTTGGTTGTCATGCTCTTGCAGAGCTGAAAGTGCGCTAGTGAATGGCATGGCAAGGCAAGGCAAGGCATTTCAGCAGAGGGATGGTCCTTCTTGTTTCTGCCCTGCTTTTGTGGGAACAAAGGGTTTCAGTTAATATTGAAGGGGAGGCTGTTGGTAGCTCTAATCAAAACTCAGACTGTACAAAATCTGTGTCTTAAATCTGTGGTGGATGATTTCCACTGTTAGTAGTAGCTCAAAGTTCTAAAGTATCCTAGGGTTTTTGCAAAGTGCGAATGGCAGTGCTTTCTACTTACGAGTCTTAAGAAGTAAGCCAGTTAATGAGCAAAATAGTGTTAGTGAAGAGGCTGTGGACGCGTTTGGGAAGTAAAGTTCTATATTTGATAACTTATTTTAAGACAAATGAACATAAGATCTTAAGAAAAGTAAAAGTGAGCTGGACAAGATGGCGAAGAGTTGTCAGGCAGAGTGAACTAGTGTGTTACGGGATTATAGCCACAGCGATTTCCCTCACCCCCCCCCCCCCCAATCAAATATATTTTGTTAATGCATCATCAAATGAAAGAAATGAGATGAAAGAATAGGGTCATTCATTATGACAAAGGAATAGTTTTTGTATCGCCCTATTGCGGTCTCCTGCACTAAATGAATATTGTGTCCTTCAGTTGGGGCCCTCAAGTTTGAACTACAAAGGCTGACAAGGTTTGGTTTCACTCTAACCATGTAATCCTTACAAATATTTTCAAATACTATTGACGTATTTTGGCATCCCTTAATTACAACAATGCCTGAGTAGTTTATTTAGCATTTTGCTTGCTTAATTTGTAAAGTGAATTAGATGTATTGCAGTCTAACATTGACAGAGAATAAAATGTCCTTCTTTGAAAACATAAGCTGCTGATTATCATCAGAGAGGTAGCTAGTGTTGATCATATGTCATAGTTTGGTGATAGTACTACGTTCCCAATTTATTTGACTATGTGCTTCTACGATGCAAATATGCATAGCAAAAGGAATGGCCACTGTAAAAACAGTGCTGATATTTCATTGAAGTATTCTATTAGTTTCATAATTTCTTCAGGGAATCAAGAACACAGAAGAAACAACTGCAAACTGACCCCAAAAATGCAAAACAGTTACGGATGATTATGACAGCTCCAGAATCACTCTGAGATGGACAAATGAAAGAAAGCTGGATACTGCACAAGGACTTTGAGTAATCACATTTGTATGAACACTACCTGCCTGCATGGTCCAGGGGATACCTAAGCTATAATTTGCTTGGTTTCTCCAGGTTGCGCAACAGGAATGGCAGTCAGACATAGTTTACTTTCATAGCATTCATCGCAAATCTAATTTAGATTTCCCGTAAGTGTGCCTCATGGGGCCAAAGCTCCTTCCTTTACAATGATATGAAGTTTATCAGTCAGAAACACTTTTCATTGTACTTTTGTTACAAGGATCATACATTAATTTTCTTAACTGCCATTTGTCCATAAGAAATTTACTTTTCACCTTAATTGCCACAGTTCTGTCATACTCATGCTCCCCGAGGTGCTTTAGAAGGGTGATTTACATTAAAGGGTTGAAGTAGGAGCAGAGTACAAGATGTGTTGTGGGTCGTGGAATGATGGTAAAGATTTGTGTACTTTAAAAACATAAAATATCCCAACATATACTTACTCTTAATATGGCAGATAACCTGTTTGGGAAATAATTTTTTAACTGGTGTGCTAATCCTGCAACCCGGAGCTCGGGCACCTATTTACCTTTCTCGTATTGTGTGGTCTAAGGAAATTTCTGTAACATTTGGACTCCTTTTGCTAACTAATTGATGATTGGAGGGCGTGAAGCAAGATAGTATCAGCAAGCCATGTAACCGCCACTGTAGCTCTAAAATCTTCCCATTTTTTACACAATGGTTATGCTAGTTTCAAAAGCTGCATATCTATTTCAAATCTGTTCAATTAGTATGGACAACAAAAGAATCACATTGTTTGTAGTTATTAACTGTAATGGGTAGTAAATGCAGGAAACAAAAATCAAATTAAGAAACTCATAGCACACACTATGGTCACATCAGGGATCCAATTTAAAATTGACTTTTTCATAAAATAAATATTGGCTTAATAATGTAAACCTGCCTATCATAACAAGCACAATTAACAAGGTTTAATGGACTAAGCAACCATTAATTTTCATTTCTTAATTTATTAGACACTTGTACTTCTGTTTGCGCTACATTGCCATTATTCTGCATGAAATACTTTCTGAAATAAGTAGAAGCAAGTAGTGCTTTAATTAAATTGAAATCGGATCTTATTCCCCAATCTTTGTTTTATATTGAGTGCAATTACATGTATTAGAATTGGATGTAACAGCGCACTGTGTTTTGCATGAAGCGCATAAGGGGCCCTAATTAATTTCTGTCCTGTGTGGGTGTATTGTAAAAAAAAAAAAAAAATACCCACTCTTCCTACACACCATCTGTCACCAACTATGGCATGCTTTGTGTAGGCTTGCTACCCTCCCTCCTCCAAGAAGGATGCAAAACATTTGCTAAATTTGGCTCCTATATTTACTGGCAATAAGGACCGTCACAGAATAATTGTTCTATCAGACAGCTTTACCAGACATTCTGATTTACATGTTTTTTAAACTCATTCTTTGAGCCGCTGAAATTAATCTTTGATATGCAGTTGGGTAAAAGATTAAAAAAACTCTGATAAGTTGATCATTGTAACATCATAGTATGCCAACTGAATAAGCATAAGTCAGAGCACACACATTTGTAGAAGAAACCCACTTTGTTTTAAAAAAAATAGGTTACAAGTACGAAGTGAGAACTCACCGCCAGCAGCAGCACCAACCTGTTCACCCAGCTTCCCTCCAATTATGTTTTGTTGCTCACACTTACACACTATGGTTCTGGCTGGTTGTCTTCACACAGCCAGATACTTGCCAAAATCCAAACAACTGCAGATGATGAAATGTTT
Source organism: Pleurodeles waltl (assembly GCF_031143425.1). Lineage (NCBI taxonomy): Eukaryota > Metazoa > Chordata > Amphibia > Caudata > Salamandridae > Pleurodeles > Pleurodeles waltl. Next base: position 542,035,976 of record NC_090440.1, on the reverse strand, counting down.
CATTGTAGTAAGCCTCTCTGCCCTTCCCATCTTGGGGCTGCTGAATGTAAATTCAAACATGTTTTCCGTGGCTTCTCTATTTTGGCTGCCCATGGCCTCTGATTGCAGGTAATGCATTGACCATCAATCCAGCTTCAGAGGGACTGTCCAAATGTAAAAATAAATAAATGTATCTGATCACCAACATCAGGCATTTTCTTCTCGTAGTGGTTTATTCAGATCGGCGTTGGTTTCCTCAGTTTATATCTACAGTACTTATTGGGCACCTTTTGCTCTCTCTTTTTCTACTTACTAAGAGGTTCTTTTCAAAGAACTCTTGACCCAAGTGATGGAGAGGCTGATTACAAAATATGGTGCCTTGTTGAAAACGGTCAGCTTTTGAATTGGTATTTTAACTGTTTATACATGAGAGTGTTAGCGTTGTGTATTCAAAGTTAACGAATGTTTATGTAATTTTGAGGAAAGCTAGCTGTATTGATTTTTGGACACAATAACATGTACAAGCACTTGAAAATATTCACAGCACATTTAATGAATGTCATAGAGCATGCCAATTTGTGAGGCACCAGACCTGTCTTTTATTGATGTGTCCAGTAGTTTTGTATTTACTGTATCATGGGATGACGGATGATTTAAAGGTTCTTGACTCCCCCACCCTGCCTGATTATTCATTTTAATTTGTAATAATCTATTTTACGACCAACATCTTGCCTTTTTTTGCTTAGCTTAATCTTCATGAGGGGCATGTTAAAATGATGCACGACTTGGATGCTTTTGCATCTCTGCACTGCTTACTTTGCTAACTTTACATGCAGCATTTCTATTTTCACTTGCGACTTCTGCTTGCAGTAATGAAACACTATAATACTTGTGCTTTCATAGAGGTCAGTTATATAATGAACTCTTTCTCATTCTGGGCAAGCACTGCCATTACATAACTCAGTGAAGTAAGTTTTGGACTCAAATCTCCCGGATTCGCTTCTTCTAAAGAACATTTTTTCCCTAACCAATAAAATCAATTTTTCATAAACTTTACTGTAGGCAATTTTCAGATGCTAATTCTTTGCATTACTATTTGTATAGTGTCAGTACAGGATTAGTAGTAACAATCTAACGAAATCAAACCGTATGTGCTCCTGTATGCAGAGCTATTAAATGTTTCCCATTAAGTTAGTTGTATTACAGCGACCCTGCGTCGCAATAAAAAAACAGATTTATTCCCACCTCTGACCCACCATCATCTTGTGAGACATTAACCCCTCTTGGTATTTGAGCACTCAGTTAACAGCCTTTATGTCTGTGATGGTATGTATAGGTAGTATCCCTTTCCCGGCAACTACCAGACTTCCACAATAAGGTCCGCAGCCTTTCATCAGGGCTATTTGTGTTCCTTTTATAATATTTCAGTAGCCTCCTTCATAAGTGTTTGGTGCAAAGACCTTACTGTAATAACTACACATGGTGTCCTTCCCTCATTTTAACCACTAGAGCCAAGAAAAAGTCTGTTATGATGAGTGTGCCCAGTATGGATTCAGACTCTGCTTCAACAAACAAGTCGTCGTCATAAGCTTCTTGCTGGCCACGTAGTCTAGTTAAAGATTCTTGTCTCATGGCATTCTTTGACATATATCATAGGGCTGTTTGTGAATATTCTCCTTTGCCATCACCCACTGTTTCAGAAAATTTGTTTGCTTCTGCTTTTGTAATGAGTGCCATCATTTTAAGTGAAAAACATCTTAAATTGAAGCTACATCAGCAAAAGAGTATTTATTCTTACAGCTTGGCTTCAGTGTCCCTCCGAGAAATAGTAGCCATTCTCATTTCAACTGTTGGGGCTTGAAGCCATTTGCCTGCCACATATACATATTTTTCTTCCACAGATTAAATATAACTAGGATTTTGTAACAGATCTAGCATCGTGTTATTCAACACCATGATATGGATTTGATCAGGTTGTGAAGCAAAGCAATGACGTTGGTGCTACAGAATTTATGATTGCTCTTTGAGAAATAGCTAGGCTTCATCATCAACCAAAAACACAACACATCGCATGTGTGATCAAAAACTACATCACTTCAAATCAATCTTGATAGAAAACTCAATCCTACCATCTCATTATCAGTTTTCAGGATAGCAGAACATACACCTACTGTTAAATCTCAATAGTTGCAAGATTGTACTAGCACGCCTCACCAAATCCACAATTGCCTTTCTCATGGCCATCCTACATGCAGCAGCCAACTGGCTTTGGGCCCAAATAAGTTGTATTACATCACACCCAAAATACCTAAAAGACTTTCACTGACTTCCGTGGGACTAGAATAACTTCAAAATGACCCTCATAACACAAAAAAGGTCTAGTCTAAGGGTTAACATCCTACATAAAGGTCAACCTTTACACCACGGAATGTGAAAGAAATAATAGAATCAGCGCTGAATTATTATTGAAAATCCCAAAAGCCAAAAATGTAAGACTGTAAATCAGACCTTCGTATACCTAATTCCAAATGGTGGCATTGCGCCCTGGAACCACTTTTTTAACCATTATCTTTCATAATGAAATGCATCACTTAAAATAATATCTGCAAGTCTAATGGACTCCTTTTTTTAAAGTGTAGCCCTACCGTTTCCAAAACCTGATCTATAATATTACTGTTGTACATATTTATAAATGGCTCCCTTGCCCGTGTGGCTAGGAATACACTACAGAAATAAAGTACATGTAAGACTCCTGGTCATATGGTGTAGTCAGTGTGTGCCTCCTCCAATTGCCCTAATTTCAATAATTATAAGGAGCAAAGTAAGTTCGAAATTGCAGTCCATAGTTCTGCAAGATTTTTCCAGATAAGCACATCCTCTTTTACGGAAGCTGTTGAGGGCTCAACTATTTCTCTTCAGCTGTCTTTGAAAGGGAACTGGGTGTTGAACATGGGGAGTCTTCATCTGTTGGCTGTGCGTCTGAAAGGCTCACATTTTAAGCCCAGCTTTTCCTGCAGAAGCTTCCGCTTTAAGTGATCGCACTAAATGATTATATACCGTTTGCTTGTTAAACTTGTCATTTATTTAATTAGCAGTTTTATAGAGCAAAGATTTTCCATGTTAACAGTTTCCTACAGGGCGGAGATGACGTGATATAGTATCACCTAGAATATGAAATAATATAATAAAATGCAGCAACAAAGTGTATTGTGTCTCCTATTTTGTAACTTCCAGTTTCTGTAGCTAAAAGACACCGTTGCGTTTTTATTATTTGGAGTTAAAAATTATTCATGATGTGTTGTCTATAAGTTGAATTTCAAGTACATTTAAAATCAATCCATACTAATGCCTAAATAGATTAAACCATTCGTTCGGTTTTAGGGTTTCTTGTAGTCTGTAATTCCTGCACATGTGCATCCAGAAAGAAATCAAGGAGTTCACCGAGCCCAACATTCACTAAGTACAATTGTTTGAACTTGGAGAGGTCCATGCCAATAAGAAGAGGCACACCTATGAAATGTAAATACACAAACGTAATAAACGGCAATAAGCTAAACAAATACATAAACTTAAACCAATTACCCAATATGCTACCTGTACAACAACCTGTCTTCATAGAACTTGGACATCCCAGTGATGAACATCCCACGACCGCATGTGAGAGAGTTGAACGTATGCAGACATTGGCACATGACATGGCACAGACTAACATCTTGTGAAAGTCTGTGAGAAAAATGGGCATATGCAGACATGGGCACATGACATGGCACAGACATTGTCACATGACTAACATCCTGTGGCAGTCTGGGAGAGAAATGGGCATATGCAGAATAATGTGCCTTTTGATGGAGAAACGAAGTCATACACTTGTCTGCTAATGGCCTACTATAGTTATGTGCTTAACTGACCTTTCTGACATTTTTTTTTTTTTAAGATCTCTTTTATTGCTTTATAATTGCATGAAACGCATACAAAAACAAAATAACTTCCCATCTTTTTGTAACTCCCCTTCCCCCTCCCTCTCCCTTTTCGCACTTCCCATCAATTATACAGAGGTATTTATTCGGTTCACAAAAGAATCACTTATTTGGTCTTTTGTACGATCTTCAACAGGAATGTCTTGATCAATTATACATGATCTGATTCTGGTAAATCTGCCTCCGCATCAGAGTTAGAAGTGTCAGGTGTTCTAAAATTCTCCAGTATCATGTTCCAGTGCTGAGCATTGTCTCTAGTTCCTAGGCCCCTGAGTGTTTCCCTTAGTAATACTGTCCCTTCAGTTTCCGCCCACTTGAATAATGCATTTCTCCAACGATTTATCTGTGGTCCCTTCGGATCTTTCCAGTGTGAAGTTATTTCTCTCCTTGCAAGTATCAAAGCCAGGTCTATGAATCTGTTTGTGATTTTATGCTTGCTGGGGCGAGGGAAATCTCCCAAAACCGCCACCATGGCTGATCGGGATAATGTTCTGCCCGTGCAAGTGGAGAGTGCTTCAAATATCCCCATCCAGTAGTCCCCGATTAGTGGGCAACTCCAGAGCATGTGTAGCAACCCTGCTGCTAGTTCTGCACATCGGGGGCAGCTGGCATTTTCTACACCATAAATCTTTGATATCATATAGGGGGTTAAGTAAGCTCTGTGATAAACATATATGTTTATTAATTTAAACCTGGCATTTCTGGAAACTGTATATATGTGTGTGGTTATTCTGGTCCACTGTGTGTCATCTATTGTAACATCCAGTTCCCCCTGCCATTTGGTCTTAAGTTTATTTAAGGGAAGACATATGCTGGTTAGTAGAGATGTATATATCCCTGAAATCAACTTCCCTTGGTCTCCTATAGTGCATATTTGGTCACAGGTGTTATGTCTGGGGGGCTCTTCTAGTCCTGTACCCCATTGTCTACGAAGAGTCCTAGCAATTGCGTTAAATGTTAGGAACAGCCCTGGTGGTATCTGGAACCTTTCCTGCAGTTCTGCATAAGTGCACAGTTTCCCGTTATTATATAGAGTCCCTATGGTGTCGATCTGAAGTGCCATGAATTGGGTGATACCCCTTATTACATGATTTCCTGTGACGGTTCCTATACAGATCAGGGGGGCCTCTGGCGAGTACAGTGTTCTGGTGTGTGTTCGTTTTAGGTATTGTTCCCAGCAGTGACGTAATGCTTCCCATTCTATCGGAAGTGTTTTATTCTGTTTCTTGGGGTTTAGTAGAATGCCTAGAATTCTATCATGGGGGCAGTGGAGAGGGGTTATCAGTGCTTCCCCCACTGGGGGTGCTCTGATGAATCGCGCCAGCCATTGGAGTTGGCTCGCCCAATAGTATAATTCAAAGTCAGGAACAGCCAAACCACCCTCTGCTGTTGTTCTCTGGAGGGTGCGCAATGCTATCCTTTGTCTGTTGGTTCCCCATATAAATCCTGTAATCAAGGACGGAATTGTTTTAAATACCACCCTCGGTATAATGAGTGGGATGGTTGCAAAATAATATAACATTCTAGGTAACACTATCATCTTAATCAGTGCAACTCTCCCAGTAACCGCTAGCGGGAGTGTCTGCCAGAATATCATGCTGTTTTTGATACTCCTAATTGTGCTCTGAATGTTCCCTTCTAGTAAATCCTCAGCGGAGTGATAGACATTGACCCCTAAATATTTGAATGTGGACGGGGACCACGGAAGACCCCGATTGTCCATTGGTTCTTCGATACCCCTAGCAGCTGGAAAAATGGACGACTTCCCCCAGTTTATCCGGAGTCCAGATGCGGCTCCAAAGTTGTCTAACATTGTCATTGCTCCTGGTAGATCGGTCTCTGCGTTCCGGAGTAAGAGTAACATGTCATCCGCATAGAGAGCAATATGATGCGTCCAAGCATTGATTGTAATGCCTTCGTAGAACCTCTGGGACCTAGCTGATTGGGCGAGAGGTTCAACTGCCAATGCAAAAAGCAAAGGTGAAAGCGGGCATCCCTGTCTTGTACCTCTACCTATTGCAAAGGAAGGGGATATTGTACGGCCAGTGCGTACTCTCGCTGTGGGGTTTGTGTAGAGAAGCCTCGTCCATTTGACAAACCCTTCTCCTAGTCCTAGCTGCAGCATCACTCGTTCTAGGTAGTCCCATCGTAGGCTATCAAAAGCCTTCTCGACATCTATTGAGATGATTACTGCTCTATTTGCGTCAGGGGGTAGTGCATGAAGGAGTGAGATCAATCGACGGATATTTTGGGCAGTGCTTCTCTTTGGGATGAATCCCGATTGGTCCTGATGGATTAATGAGGACATATATGGTAGAAGTCTATTAGCTAGTACCCTGCTTAGTATTTTATAATCTAAGTTCAACATTGATAGTGGGCGGTATGATCGAACTTCTGTGGGTGGTTTGGTAGGTTTCAGAAGGGGAATTATTATTGCCTCTGTAGTGGAAGGAGGTAAGCTGTTGTTATTCCATGCCTCTGCATATGAGATGCTGAGCTGGGAGGTTAATGAGTCCTGATATGTAAGGTAGAACTCCAGAGGGAGACCATCTGCTCCCGGTACCTTGCCCCTTGCCATACTCTGGATTGCAGCCTTTATTTCTGTAAGTGATATGGGAGTCGCCAGGGCTATTCTATCTTCCCCTTTCAATGCCGGGAGGTTGAGGTTCCCCAGATCTTGTAATTGAGCGTCGCTGAGTACTTCGGAGGGAGGCGCATACAGCTCTGAGTAATATTTAAGAAAGGTGGTATTGATCTCCTTCTGTCCATATACTTTTATACCCGGGGAGGTCTCTAACTCCACCACTATGGTTTGAAGTTGGGGCGGTTTGGCCAGCCATGCCAGTAGGGCGCCTGCTCTGTCGCCCTCTGTATGTTGCTTCTGCAAGAATTGTTTGTAATCGAAACATGACAATCTAGTGTTAGTTTCTATTATTCTAGTCCTTGTCTCTTCTAGTTGTGTTGAGAGGTCGGTTTGTGATGGGTGCTTACGTTCGAATTCCCTAAGGGAGTTCTCGAGATCGGTTAGTTCTGTCTCTAGTACTTTCTGTTCTCCCACAGTAGTGCTAATACAGTATCCCCTGATCACTGTTTTAAAGGATTCCCATTCGACAGATCTGGACGAGGCAGTTCCAGCATTGTTCTCGAAGAATTCCGTAATCTGCGTGCCCAGTTGGGTTCTAAAAGCTTCGTCTTCAAGTGACTCTGCTCTCAGGCGCCAAGTGGGAATCAAAGGTCTTTCGCCGCACCAGTCCAAAGACATCAATAAGGGATTATGATCTGAGATGGTGCGGCCAAGATACTCGGCCTTCGCCACCACAGATTGCACCTCTGGAGATGCCAGAACGGTGTCCAGTCGTACATGCAGGTCGTGAACTGCTGAATAAAAAGAGTATTCTCTATTGGGGGGATTAAGTTTGCGCCAACAATCCGTTAATTGCCAGTGTTTTTGCCACTGGTGGAAGTGCAGTGCTGTTTTATGAGTTACGGATTGTGATAATGGTGGGTGCGATCTATCCATTGCGGTATCCACTACACAATGAAAGTCTCCTCCTATTAATGTAGTGCTAGTGAGAAGTGTGCTCATGATCAGTGATAATCTGTCTAGGAATTTTCCCTGTTCGTGATTTGGGGCGTATAGTCCCGCAAGAGTTACCTCTCTCCCGTCCAATCTACCAGATATCACTACGTATCTCCCCTCAGTGTCGATCAAGGTATGAAGAACCTGTAATGGAACGCCTGGTCTGATCCATATCAACACTCCCCTCGCAAATGCTGAGTGGTTAGTGGCGAATATTTGTCTCCTCCAGCGCTTTTTCAAGGCCTTGATCTCCTGCTCCAACAAGTGAGTTTCTTGTAAGATAGCTATGTGCACTCCCCTTCGTTTAAGAAAGCTGTGAACTTTGTACCTCTTGGACATGTTATTTAGGCCCCTGACATTCCATGTGATTATCTTGTATTCTGTGGTCATAGTTTAGGGAGGGGTGTGGAGGCGGTCCGCTAACACCGCTCTATTACTACTACTGGACAAACCTATTGAGTTTCGTAATCTAAGGTGTGAACCGTTTGGGCTGCGAGATAGATGTGCCTGATAAACCCTGAAGACAACACAACCAAAATCAAACCCCCTTTGTAACTCCCTCTCCCCAGGACCGGTACCTACAACTCTCCCCGTCCAAACCATTACAACTATTGTAATCCTAATTATCAACCTATTGGAGAGAGGCGTGCCAGAGACCAAGAGGCAGCGTCCCGGACTCTCCCCCAGGCCCGAATATTTGTAATGTGCCGGTTAAGAAATGACATCTAGGTTCCTATAGCTCTATATTTACGGTTGGGTCTTATCAATATCCCTAAACAGATTGAGGTTCCCCCACAATTGTCCGCTTACTTGCCAACTTGTTCTTTTAGCGAGGTCAGATAATCTCGTCCGCCGTTCCTGGGGTGATCAAAGGCAAGCCGACGAGAGTGTCCTGGGAGGATATTGAGGACTGTTCGCAGTTTGAGTCAACATCTGATGTAGCATCTGGGGTCCGGCGTGTGTGGAAGTCTCCCCCGCTTAATGCTGCTGCTGTTTCCACCGCATCACGCATCTCCTGTTGTGATTGACGTTTCGATGGAGCCGCTTCTGTGGTCTTTTTCCGGGATCTGCTACATTTCTTCCCGGGGTTTCGGAATGTCCGGTCGCGGGTTGCTCTGCAGTGGATGTTCAGCGATTCAAGCCATTCCATCGCCAGCTGATGCGTGAGAAAAAAGTGGGTTCTGTTATCGTATTCCACTCGTAGTTTTGCAGGAAAGAGCATGGCATATTTTATACCATGCTCACGCATGGCTCGTTTTACTGCGATGTAGGATGCCCTTTGCGCCTGCGTTTCTCTCGTAAAGTCTGGGAATATCATAACCTTTTGGCCATCCAATTGAATCTCACCTAGCTGGCGGGATTGTGACAGTACGTAGTCTCTATCTTTGTGGTGGAGTGATCTAGCGATTATTGGCCGTGGCCTGACTCCTGGTGGGGGTGGTCCGCCAGGGATCCTGTGGGCACATTCCACCGCAAAGAATGGTGAGAAGCCCTCTGATGCTATCGTGTCTCTGAGCCACTGTTCTAGGTATACTTCTATATTAGCTGCAGAGGCCTACGCCCCCTCCGGAACCCCCACCAATCTGATGTTGTTCCGTCGGGCTCGGTTTTCTGCATCCTCCGCCCTTGCCTCCAATGTTTTCAGCCGGGTGGTCAGGTCTTTAATTTCTGAGGATGAGCCTTTGTGCCCCGCTAACACTCCTGTCAACGTGGTCTCGTGCAAACCCACCGTTTCCTTTAATTTACGGTGGTCGTCTCGCAAAAGGGAAAGATCTGTGCTGAGGTTATCGATTTTACGCTCAAGCGCTTCCCGGGAATCTTTAATGGCCAGTAGCACAGTGTCCAGAGTTGTTTCTTGTTGTTCGTGCCCCGTTTGCGATTCTCTGGCGGGCGTTGGGGGTGGATTCTCAGTGTGCGGGGAGTCCCCCGCTGGTGATTTGTCTTGTTTTTTTGGTTTTACCATTGTAACAGGTCTCAGACGCTTCTCTTCACTTTTTGAGATCTTAGGTTGTTATTATGGCAGTATCTAAGCTTTGGGCCTGGATTGTGGCCCGAGGGCGCTGCCCTACACTGTATTCGCTGATGTTCCGTACTGTTGCTCTCGTCGTTAGTGGCAAAAGTGTTCGAGTCCTTTGCGCTCTTCCATGGATCGAGGGCCACGGCTGTAGCTGGTTTCCTGCTCCGTCGCGGCTGCCATTTTATGTCGTGGCAGCCGCGAACTTGTCAGGGGGAGTTTTTTTGGGGCGATCTCTGCCCCAAAGTGGAGCGCCGCGGTTCCTACTTGTGCTGTATATTCTCCGATCGCTTCTCTACAATTTTTAGGACCTCCGCCGTTATTATGACAGGATTTAAGCTTCGGGCCTGGATTGTGGCTTGAGGGCGCCACCTTACTCGCATTCGCTGATGTTCCGCTTCGTAATGTTGTTCTCGCCGTTGGTGGTGAAGGTGTCTGAGCCCCTTGTGTTCCTCGATGGATGGCGTGAGGGTCCCCACCTCCACGATACCCTCGTGTCCTTACAACCGAGGGCCGCGGCCGCATCGAGCTCTCTGTTCTGTCGCGGCTGGCATTTTGGGTTGCGGCAGCCGTTAAGTTTTCGGGGGGAGCGTTCCGGGTGATCTCTGCTCCAGGGTGGGGCGCCGCGGTTCCTACTTGTGCTGCATATTCTCTGATCGCTTCTCTTCAATCCCCAAGACCTCCGGTCGTCACTATGGCAGGATTTAAACTTCGGCCTGGATTGTGGCCCAAACGCCCCACGCTATGCCACTTTCGCTGATGTTCCGCTTCATACTGTTGCTCTCGCCGTTTGTGGCGAAGGTGTCTGAGCCCCTCGTACCCTCCAACGAATGATGTGGGGGCCCTCACCTCCACGGGACCTTCGTACCTTCTCAGCCGCGGACTGTGGCTGCAGCGGGTTCACTGCTCTGTCGCGGCCGCCATTTTAGGTCACAGCAGCCGCGGAGTTGTCGAGGGGAGTTTTCTTGGTAAACTCTGCCCCAAAATGTATCGCCTCGGTCTCTACTCGTGCTGTATATTCTCTGATCACTTCTCTTCAACTTTTAAGACCTCCGGTCGTTATTATGGCAGGATTTAAGCTTCGGGCCTGGATTGTGGTCCGAGAGCGCTGCACTACGCGTGCAGCTCCATTGGTCCCAGGCCACGCCCCATTGACCTTTCTGACATAGTATATTTTACAATTATTAGCTTAATTGGTCGGGCAAATGGGTAGCAAATGAGCTTTATTTTACACATGATATTTGCACGTCAGAAAGTGTATGTCTCTAATGGCCGTTTGATCTTGGACTTTAACGGTAATAAACTTTACAATCTGTGACCTTTTGCTTATATTTTCAATATACTCCTTCTTTCCTGCCCTTTAGCATGTTCATTAATTGGCAGTTGATATGATCCCACAAATGCTCCGTGTGGCAGCTAATAGATGCCAGTCTGAAAAAATGCATCAACTCAGTTAATTTGACTTGTAGAAGTGCTAGCTGTTTGCAACTTCCATTTTGCTAAATGAGGTCTGGCATATCTTGATGCAGGACCAAGAACATGTATCTGTGGGATGAAATGTTTATTATATTGTTTATTTGCTTTTTATTAACCATTAATAATAATTTCGAAGATTTTACCCAGAAGATGTTGTAGTATCAAAACTTCACTTTGTAATGAAAAATATGAGAAACATTAACATTTAGAAGTAAAAAAATATACAAATGTAGAGAAAATTGTCATCTGTAGCATATATGTCAAGTAAACGATTGTAGACAATGTAGAAAATGTGCTCAAAGTTACCATTTGAATAGTAAAGTTTGTTCTGTAATATATACTAGAAATTTAGAAATGCAAATTGGAACAAAGATATGTTATAGGTATATCATAAACAAATGTGAGCAATCCATGGTCAATACTACTGAAAAATATACAAAAGAAAGCTAGACAAATGGCAATTGGAACAAAAACCTGTGCAAATTATATATGGAATATTTTGTTCATGAGATCAGTGGCCTGTAAGATGACAATAGAAATGAGAGTGGATGTGGCTAGAATACTTGAAGGGATCCACCTAAAGGAAGGCAAGGAAAGTTTGAACAGGTGTAGATTAAAATAGTGCTCCCATCTCTCCAATTAATATATAGTATTCAATTCGGAGTTAAAAGAGGTATTTTATTGGACAGTTGAGGACAAGCTAAAGGTGCTACTTCATCCCATTATGGACTTGAGGATACAAATGTATGTTGTCCTAGTTGTATTAGTAGGGACAGGTACCTGCATTGTGTGATTTAAAAGAAAAACTACTATATTTGACCCCCAGGGCTTAGCTGACAGCTTCTCTTGAATAGTCAAAATAAAAGGCATCCCCACATATTTTTAACTCTTGTCCCAGAGAATTCCTTACTGACAGCTGAATGTTCACATGGTTAAACATTACAACGAGGCTGCTTATTACAGAACCACTGATGAGATTATTGACTGCAACCAGTGATACTTCATAGTGATCATAATCAGATGCAGACTTGTAGCAAGAGGTGGACCACTAATATCTGGTCAATGCTAGTATAGAAGACGGTAGCTTTAGTCAAAAGTGTGGAAAATATTTTGACATTTGTTTTGCTGTATGGCGACCAGCATGCATGCTTACATTTTTGGTATATTTCACAGCCTTCTAGAAAAAGTGGCAACTGTATAACAATAATTTGAGGGATAACATTACTGTAGACCAGTGAAAGGAAGCATCTTGGGAACAAGAGGGTGTTATATAATTGATACTGTAGTCTAAACCAATGCTGTATGCACATTGTATATGGTTATATGTGTGTATATATAATGTTTACTGTAACAAAGAATTTAATTTATTCTCCCTCCTGTTTTCTCAAACAACGATCTAAGGAAAGGTTCTTACATCTTATAAACTAAAATGTTTTTTCCTCAAAGCTCGGAAGTCCAGCTCTGTTATCACAGCTGATAATATGGTGTCCCTTGTTTCTAAAATCTACTCTAACATGGTTGAAGAAATCTGGATGTTCATTCCCGGTTCAAAGTGCTTAGTTAAGTTTGGAATTGAGCCCCCACTTTTTCTCACAGAGAAACATGTTGGTAAAGGCATTTAAAGAACTCAATAGGTCACTCGAAATATGAACACTTCCAAGAGGAACAGAGTTGCAGAGAAACAGTTTAAGTTCTGCTTATTTTACTTTATTTTATTTCCTTGCTTTGTCTTACTGCTCCTTTGACCATTCTATTCCAATACATCTCCTCCTTCAGCATTTTTAGATGCTGTGTTATTATCTCTGTGGAAATGAAGTATCTAAATTAAAGCAACCAGTACACAAAGATGCATAATGTTTGTATGTCCGATTGATAAATGAGTTATGGTGAATGCTTGACAGTGGTTGATCTCAAGTCATATTTATAAATTGGTATGAACACATTCTAATCATCTTTGTAAAGAGTAACCCATATCTCTAGTGTAAATTGACAAAGGTTATTGATCAACAATATATCACTTGTACTTTAAGATACAGCAAGTTAAAACATAAATCACTAACAGTTTCCGTTCTAAAACACATTGGTTTGCCTTAACATCTTCATCTTATAGTTAAAAATCTGTTTATGGAATTGGTATTTCAGTAGCTTTTCTCTAGTGGGTGTACCAGTGTTTTTTTAGAAAGTATAAACAAGCCACTGCTTTGGGAACTGTGGTTTGCTGTTCTGCTCCAGTGAGTGGGTTTGTTTTTCTTGCCAGGTTGTGCTCAGTGGAATGCACTTTCATTAAACCAAAACCAGTTAAAATAGAAAGCAAATTCTATATTGCAATAATATAGTTGGCACTCAAGCCTATAGTTAGCATCTAGGTCCTGTCTTGAGTGACTCAAACCTGTGGCCAGTGTTTAACCATTTGCTGGCCCAGATGAAAATTTTTAGTTTTTTTACCCTAGTTTACATTAAATGATTGTGATCGTTTTAGAACCACCACCATGTTTGTAATATATGGGTAAACAAGAGACCTAATGTTAGAGTTGTGTGACATTTGATTCTCTTGCTGACTCTGCCTATGTGACATACAGTAGCACAGGGGCGTCAAACTACTACAAATTCGTTTTCAGAGTGAGCCAGAGGTTTTGATTGTTTAATCCCACTCTCTCTTGATATCCACGTTCGTAGTGATAACATTCTCTGCTCTTTACAATGGTTGTAATTTGATACTAATGTACTTATCGACAGTTGCGGTACAGCGTAATTGAGACACAGTAGGCTCTCTAAGAAGCTAGATAAACTATGTAGCACAGCACATGCAGATGAGAAATCCAGGTCCTGTGCTTCGTCTTATGGTGTACCACAAGAGTCAATGATAGCTCCCATACCTATTAATATCAAAGTTTATTGCGTTATTTAGCCAAAGCACCAAAACCAAACAAGCATTTGCAATGCAATAGGTCTCTCATTTGCTTGAGTTAGTGTTATCGGCATTTTAAATTCATAACTCTACTTTTCTTGCCACATAAATTAATCAACCCTGCTGCGTAATTTTGTCTTTTCCTGCCATATATTTCCAGTGGCCCTGCATATAACTGAAGCACTTCCATTTACCTTCTTCCTCTATCTTCAGCAAAAAATGAAAATGTTGCCATTTGGCATCCTAATTTAAATTTGCCATGCCGGTTCCAATAGAATACCACTTTCACCACCCCACCATCAGAGCTGCTGGCTGGCTAATACAATTCTCCAAAAAAAGACATAAGACTGCTACAGAAGAGAAATAAACTAGAAGAGTCACCCAAATATATCAAGTGTGTTCAAACAGGCATAGTGTAATAAGAATGTTAAATTGGCCTTAATCATGGTCATAATTGTAATATGGTGAGATTATTAAAACATATACAATTATCATATAAACCTTTTTCAGAAATAAACTTTTGGCATTTAGACTTTGGTGCTCTCAACAGCCCCTAGAGAGCACCAAAACAAAAAATAATATTTAAAAGAAACATGGTCATGTAACCATCATTTCTGATGGATACACCTACTTGTGGATTCCTCACCTAAAGAATTCTCCCCTCGCGCCAGCCCTCGATGGAAATTTCTTCTAGCTCTGCACGTCGACGATGACGTCCCAATCGCCCGACTCCACGCGACGCCACATGATGTCATCCAGGCAATAAGAAGCCCTCGTCGACGTGCAGACGTCCGTTCCCTTTTTTCCGTGCCCGAGTAACGGTTAATTCTTCGAGGCTCACAGGGAGCTACTGTTTCCAACGACGGTTACGATGTCGCAGCCAAGAAAATCCGGCTTCAAACCTTATAGCCAGTGCGGGGTCGAATGTCGGTTACCGACCCCCACGAAAATTGCCTCTGGTGCCTTAGTTCCGACCATGAGGTCGAGTCATGCGGCTCTTGTCAGCGCATGAATCCTAAGGCACTTAAAGAGAGGGAGGCGAAATTGTTCTTGGCTCGGTCCAAAAAGAAGAAGGAGAGGCGTCATCGGAGGGAGTCTTCTTTGAGATCCTCGAGGTCTCGTCACCATCATAGTGACTCTCGGCGCCGTCACGGATCTCGGCGCCTATCGAGCAAGGGACGGTCCAGGTCAAGATCGGCTTCTCCGTCAGCTCGGCGTCGTCCGACGTGGGAGATAAGCCCGACCGTCACCCCTCCGCCTCCTACGACCCCGACGTCACCCGGGTCGGTCTTTGATGTCGAGCCTCCCCAGAGGCCAGAAGGTTCTCCTGGCCAGGAGTTACCTGGACCTTCCTCTGCATCTATGCCGGCGCAGCAGCAGCAATACCCGGCTTTCCCGGCTCCGGGAACGGATCCTGCAGCGTTTTTAAACGCAATGTTTAACATTTTTGCTTCCATGACGCCGGGTGAAGTCATGCATGTCCGTCTGGCCTATGATTTGGGTGTTCCGGCGTTTTATAGATCGACGCCTTTCACCCCATTTTTATCTGCTGCACCTGAAGCGGCGCCGATGCCTATGACGTCGCCCAGGCTGACTACACCTGCTACGGCGCCGTTGGATTCGCCTCAAATCCGATCGACTTCTAAGAATCCTATGGAGTCGGAGCTTCCGGCTTCGGACGGATCCGAGGTTCGGCGCCGACGAAGATCTTCGGCGTCGGCCGACGCCTTATCGACTCCAGGCTTGGAGTCAAGGCTTAAATCAAGACTTCTGATGGATACAACTACCTGTGGATTCCTCACCTCATGAATACTCCCATGGCGCCAGCATTCGACGGAAATCTTCTTACTAGTCTCTGCACGTCGACGAGGACGTCACTGTCTCGCACGCGACGCCGTCTGACGTCATACAGGCAATAAGAGGTCCTCGACGACGTGCGGACGTCAGTTTCCCTTTTTTCCGTGCATTCGAAACGGTTATCTTCGAGGGAGCAACTGTTACTCTTGCGGTTACAGTGTATATCTTGCTGCGTACTCTTTCTCTGTGGAAATAATGTCGCAGAGAAAGTCTGGATTTAAGCCTTGTCGTGAGTGTGGAGGCAAGATGTCGGAGACGGATCCTCATTCCGATTGCCTTTGGTGTTTGAGCTCCGACCACGACGTCTCGACTTGTGATTCGTGTCAGCACATGAATCCGAAGGCCATTAAAGAACGCGAGGCGAAGCTGTTTATGGCCAAGTCAAAGGAGAAGCATCACAAGAAAAAGTCTTCTCCAAGACATCGGCGTCATCGAGACTCCCGGCGCCGTAGAGAATCTCGGCGTCATTCAAGGGAGGCTCGTTCCAGGTCTCCGGATCGGCGCCGGAGGACATGGGAGGTCAGCCCCACGGTGACGCCGCATCCTTCGACGCCGTTGCTCTCTCCGACGTCTCCAACTTCGCCTGGACAGGCGTCGGTGATTGAGGTATTGGAGCCTCAGGTGTTTTCTCCGGCGCAGACGCCGAGGCCGGCGTCGGGGTCGCCTCCGAGTCAGGCACCCCAGTATCCGGCTTTTCCCACCCCTGGAGCCGATAGTTCCGCATTCTTGAATGCGATGTATGCCATCTTCCAACAGATGGCTCCAGGGGGTGCTCCGGCTGGGCCTTTGGCCTTTTCTTTGGGTGATCCTGCACCTCTTCGGCCGGCACCCTTTATGCCCTTTCTCCCGTTTGGGAACGTGGGCTCGGTGCCAGTGTCGGCGCCGGTGGCCGCTCCGATGGCTTCGGAGGGATTGGCCCCAGGGATTTCCATCCCGTCGACGTCGAGATTTCGGCCTGTGACTCCGGTGGGTCCATCCGTTTCATCTGCTCTTCAGTCGGCGCCGAAGTTACCTGTGGCGCCGGATGCGGCGTCGGTGGCTTCGGAAGATTGGCGCCGATCTCCGACTTCGGCGGAGGTGTTGTCGACTCCGCGGATTGAGCAACGACTGCATTCAAGGAGGCGTGCTCTCCGGGTACTAGAGGAGCAGGAGTACCAACGAGCCCTAGAGGAAGGAGAGCTAGAGGACTCGGGTGATGGGCTGCGTGGACTGGAGTCGGCCAGTGGGCTGGACACTTCCCCTGAGTGGGACCTTTCGTCCCCGGGGGAATATACCGAGGAAGCTGCTTCCTTTCATACAGTGGTACGGAAGGCAGCTAGTTTTTTGGACCTGCCTTTGCCGGTGGTGGAGGCGAAACAAAACCTTTTGACAGAGGTGTTGCATCCGGCCTCAGCCGCGGCGGAGCCTCTATTACCTTTTAATGACGCTCTGCTGGATCCGGTCTTAGAGGTGTGGAAGAAGCCGGCATCTTCCCCAGCAGTTCACAGAGCCGTGGCCAGGAGGTATCGGACGGCTCCAACTGATCCTGGTTTCCTATCTAGGCACCCTACGCCGGAGAGCTTGGTTGTGCAGGCCTCCTGTTCGTCCAAGTCAGCGCCTGGTTCTTTCCCGACGGTGCCTGGGGACAGAGACTCAAAAAAGCTAGAGGCGCAGTCGAAGAAGATTTTTTCGTCCTGCAGTCTGGCGTTAAAAGCCACTAATGCGACCTGTATCCTGGGGAGGTATATTCATGCTCTGATGGATGACATCTCCTCTTCGTTTACAGAGCTTCCCCAGGGTCTTTTGGATCTTGTCTCTGATGCCCAGGCTGCTGCGACCCAAATTATCCAGACGGGACTGGATACCACCGACTCGGTAGCCAGAGCAATGGGCACAACTGTGGTGGAAAGGAGACAGGCCTGGCTCCGTAACTCGGGCTTTTCTGCAGATGTACAGTCCACATTGCTGGATCTCCCGTTTGATGGGGACAAACTGTTTGGGGCTAAGGCTGATTCGGCCTTGGAACGTTTTAAGGAGAGCAGGGCCACGGCTAAGTCGTTGGGACTCCAAGCTCCTTCTTCCACGGCCTCTTCCAGATTCTTCAGGAGGTTTCGTGGATTTGGGCGTGGCTCTTCCTCCTCTTCCTTTCGGGGAAGATATCAGCAACCTGCCTCTTCCCATCCCTATAGATCTTTTAGGGGGAGGGGTAGGGTCCGCACCAGGGGAGCCTCTCAGCAGCACTCTGCCTCTTCCTCATCCTCGGGGCGCAGCAGGGGAAGCAGCCTTAGGCTTCCACCATTTCCCACTCACTCCTCTCCTGTAGGGGGAAGATTACAGCATTTTCTCACCAAATGGGAGACTGTTACGTCGGACACTTGGGTTCTCAGTGTTGTGGGAAAAGGCTACACCCTTCCCTTTCTGGAGTTTCCGCCCCTCATCCCGCCCCGCCCTTCGTATTGTTCACAAGAACACCTCCTGTTGCTAGAACAGGAGGTAGAAGTCCTCCTTTTAAAGGGCGCGGTGGAGTTGGTCCCGGAGCAGGAAAGGGGTCAAGGAGTTTACTCAAGGTATTTCCTGATTCCCAAGAAGGATGGTCGTTTGAGACCAATTCTGGACCTGAGGATCTTGAATTGGTTCCTCAAGCAGGAAAAGTTCAAGATGCTGACCCTAGCACAGGTGCTTTTGGCGTTGAACATGGAAGACTGGATGGTGTCTGTCGACTTGCAGGATGCTTACTTTCATATCCCGATACTCAAGTCACACAGGAAGTATCTCCGGTTTGTGGTGGGATCGCAACACTACCAGTTTGCGGTCCTTCCGTTTGGTCTTACTTCAGCACCTCGAGTCTTCACGAAGGTGATGTCGGTGGTTGCGGCAGAGCTCAGAAGGAAGGGGATAGCAGTATTCCCTTACTTGGACGATTGGTTGATCAAAGCCAAGTCCCCGGAGCTTGTGTTGCGTCATCTGCAGTCAACAACCCAGTTGTTGTTCGACCTGGGCTTTTCGGTGAACGAGCCCAAATCTCACCTGGAGCCCTCTCAGCGCCTCCTGTTCATAGGGGCAGTACTGGATACGACATTGGGTCGGGCCTTTCCTCCGCCTCAGCGGATTCAAGATATTCAGGATTTGGTTCCAATGTTTCGAAATGGAGCGGTAGTTCCAGTCCTCAAGGTCCTTCGTCTGCTCGGTCTTTTTGCCTCCTGCATTCTGTTGGTCACGCATGCTCGCTGGCACATGAGGGCTCTTCAGTGGTGCCTCCGAAGGCAGTGGTCTCAACACAGAGGGGATCTAGAGGGTACTGTCAAGATCTCCAGAGATGCTGCTGTGGATTTGAAGTGGTGGATTGCAAGCAACAATCTTTCACAAGGAAAACCGTTCCAGCAGTCGCCACCAGTGGCCACAGTCATAACGGATGCTTCCACTCTAGGGTGGGGAGCTCATCTGGGGGATCTGGAGATCAAAGGTCTTTGGTCTCCAGAGGAACAGATTTTTCACATCAATCTGTTAGAGTTACGGGCTGTACGTCTGGCTCTCAAGGCCTTCCTCCCTTCCCTTCGTGGTCAGTCGGTACAGGTCCTAACGGACAATACTACCACGATGTGGTACATAAACAAGCAGGGAGGAGTGGGGTCGTACCTTCTCTGCAGAGAAGCTCTTCGACTATGGTCCTGGGCAAAGGACCATCGGATTTGCTTGATAGCAAACCATCTGGCCGGAGTCTTGAACGTGCGTGCGGACAGTCTCAGTCGCCACTTCTCGGCAGACCACGAGTGGCGTCTCCATCCAGATCAAGTCCGTTTAATCTTCCAGAAGTGGGGGTTTCCTCGGGTAGATCTGTTCGCCACTCGAGAGAACGCGCATTGTCCGTTGTTCTGCAGCCTTCAGTATCCGATGCAGGAAGCGTTGGGGGACGCGTTTCAAATGACCTGGTGCGGCCAGTTGCTTTACGCGTTTCCTCCCATACCCTTGATTCCTCGAGTATTGAGGAAGATTCGCCAAGACCGGGCTCTAGTAATCTTAATAGCTCCGGATTGGCCAAGGAGGGTGTGGTACTCCGACCTTCTCCAACTCTCAACGTGCCCGCCGCTCCGTCTCCCTTTCAGGGCAGACCTCCTCTCGCAGTCGCAGGGGCAGGTTCTACACCCCAACCTCCAGAGTCTGCACCTACATGCCTGGAGATTGAACGGGGCAACCTGAGTTCCTTCTCTCTCCCGCCTGAGGTAGTGGATGTTATATTAGCGGCCAGGCGACACTCCACTAAATCTATCTACGCTAATAGGTGGTCTAAATTTGTTGCGTGGTGTGGAGAGAGGCAGATTGATCCTTTACAAGCTCATCTATCGGACGTTTTGTCTTTTGCTCTATCTCTGGCGCAGAAAGGTTGTGCAGTGGCTACCATTAAAGGTTATTTATCGGCCTTGTCAGCCTTCATAGGTCTTCCAGACCAACCATCTTTATTTAAATCCCCTATTGTTATCAGATTCTTGAAAGGTCTTCTAAATCAATATCCTCCAAAGCCATTCGTTATGCCGCAATGGGATTTGTCCTTAGTCCTGACTTTCCTTATGGGGTCCCCTTTTGAACCTATGCATTCTTGCCCCTTGAGGTATTTGGTTTTAAAAACAGTCTTCCTGATAGCTATAACATCAGCAAGGAGAGTGAGTGAGTGAGTTGCAGGCCTTATCAGTAAAACCCCCTTATACAACTTTTTATGGGGATAAGGTGGTGTTGAGGACCAAGGCTGCTTTCCTCCCGAAGGTTGTTTCACCCTTCCATTTGGCTCAGGCAATTACTTTGTCCACGTTCTATCCTCCGCCTCATCCTTCCAAAGAGGAAGAAAGACTGCACCGTTTGGACCCAAAGAGAGCGTTGAGCTTCTTTATCGATAGAACAAAGGATTTCAGGCTGGAGGATCAGCTGTTTATTGGATACGTGGGCAAGAGGAGAGGAAAGGCAGTCCACAAGAGAACACTATCCAGGTGGGTTGTTCTTTGCATTAAAATATGTTACTCTTTGGCAAAGAAGGATCCTCCTGAGGGCATTAGAGCTCATTCCACCAGAGCTAAGTCGGCCACTTCGGCCTTAGCCAGAGGTGTTCCTGTGGTCGACATCTGCAAGGCCGCAACTTGGTCGTCCCTTCACACTTTTGCAAAACATTACTGTTTAGATTCTGAGGTTAGAAGGGACGGCCATTTTGCACGGTCAGTGCTGCAGGATTTCTTGGTTTGACCATTTAGGCACCCACCGCCGGGCGTGGTACTGCTTTGGGACTCTATTCATGAGGTGAGGAATCCACAGGTAGTTGTATCCATCAGAAGAACGAGTTACTTACCTTCGGTAACGACTTTTCTGGTGGATACATTAGCTACCTGTGGATTCCTCACGGTCCCACCCGCCTCCCCGTTGCCTTTATGGTCTTGCCAAGTAATCCTTGAGTGCGCTCCTCTTGATCTTTGAGGGTGCAATAGATGTATATATATATAATATATTTATATATATATAGGTATATGTGTATATATCTTTATGTATATACTTGGTGTGTGTATATATTTTAAAAGAGAGAGTTTTATATATATATATATATATATATATATGTACATAAAAAGATTTACAGTTATTCATACAATGTGGTGTATTTTTACAATATAATGGATGTTGCTTTGTTCTTTCATTGCATTGCCTGGTTGTTCTCATGCACGTAAAAAATGATTGGTACTGACGTCCGCACGTCGTCGAGGACCTCTTATTGCCTGTATGACGTCAGACGGCGTCGCGTGCGAGACAGTGACGTCCTCGTCGACGTGCAGAGACTAGTAAGAAGATTTCCGTCGAATGCTGGCGCCATGGGAGTATTCATGAGGTGAGAAATCCACAGGTAGCTAATGTATCCACCAGAAAAGTCGTTACCGAAGGTAAGTAACTCGTTCGTCTGGCTCTTTGACTTTTGGAGGAAGAAGAGTACGCGAGACAACACCTGGAGGAAGGTGAAGTTTTGGAGCCCTCTGGTGACTTCCAGGGACTGGATACAGCCAGTGGCTTGGACACTACCCCGGAATGGGATCCAGCTTCCCCTGGAGAGATCACGGCTTCATTCCACGCAGTCCTTCGGAAGGCTGCAGACTTTTTGGACCTTCCCCTTCCTACTGCGGAGGTCAAAAGAAATTTATTGACAGAGGTTTTACACCCGGCTTCTGCTTCTGCTGAGCCTCTTTTGCCCTTCAATGAGGCTCTGCTGGACCCCATTAAGGACATCTGGTTGAAACCTGTGTCCACCGCTGCGGTCAACAGAGCGGTGGCTCGTCGCTATAGGGCGGCGCCTGGTGATCCGGTGTTTCTCTCCAGACAACCAACTCCGGAGAGTCTAGTGGTGCAAGCCTCTTGTTCGTCCAGATCCTCTCCTGGCTCGTTTCCTGGGACACCTGCGGACAGGGAGTCAAAAAAGATGGACCATACTGCAAAAAAGACCTTTTCATCTTGCAGTATGGCCTTAAAATCTTCCAATGCAACTTGCATACTGGGGTGTTACATCCATGCCCTTATGGCAGAGGCAAAGGGCCACCCTAGTTTGTCTCAGGAGATTTTGCAGCTGTTGGCGGATGCTCAGGCGGCTGCGACTCAGGTGATCCAGTCGGGATTGGATACTTCGGACTCGGTGGCTAGGGCTATGGGCACGACCATAGTTTCTAGACGGCAGTCTTGGCTACGGTCATCTGGCTTCTCGTCGGACGTGCAGGCCACACTTCTGGATCTTCCTTTTAATGGGGAGAGGCTCTTCGGCACAAAGGCTGACTCTGCCCTGGAACGTTTTAAGGAAAGCAGAGCGACTGCAAGATCTTTGGGACTCCAGTCGTCCGCCTCATCCTCCTTTAGAGGTTTTCGGAGATTTAAAGGATTTGGACGTGGTTCCTTTCGTGGAAGATTGCAAGGACCAAGGGTAGGTCACTCCCCCTGCCTCTGCAGCTCCTCCAGCTCCTCCAGCCCAGGTTCCTGAGACCTCCTAGCAAGCCCAGCTACCTCGCAGTAAGTACCCCCCCACCACCCAGCCCCTCACCCTGCCCCGCGCTACTCACCCTCTCTCCTGCTTCTCTTCTTCTTCTCTGTTCTTCCTCTGCGCTCTTCTTCTGTAGTATTCCTCTGTACTCTTCTTTCCCTCCTGCTCCCCGTCTTCGCTCTTCATCTGTATGCTTCTCTCTCTCTCCTTTGCACAGCGACCTGCGTGTGCCTCTTCTTCTCTGTCCCTCTTCTTGGCTCTTTCCTCTGCTGCTCGTCGCCCCTCTTCTTCTTCACCTTCTTCTGTATTTTTCTGTCTTCTGCGCTCCTCTTCTTCACCTTCTTCTGTATTTTTCTGTCTTCTGCGCTCCTCTTCTTCTTTACCTTCTTCTGTGGTCTTCTGTCTTCTGTTCTTCGGCTCCTCTTCTTCTGTGGTCTTCTGTCTTCTGTTCTTCGGCTCCTCTTCCTCTGTTACCTGCTCCCTGGTTCTTCCCGCGCCTGTCCTCCTGCTCCTGTCTCGTCTCTCTCCCTCACTCGCCTCCCCCTCTGTATCACCCCTATCTACCCCTATCTCTATCTGTCTCCCTCACTCACCACCTCCTCCTATCTACCTATCTCTCTATCTCTCTATCTGTCTCCCTCACTCACCACCTCCTCCTATCTACCTATCTGTCTCCCTCACTCACCACCTCCTCATATCTACCTATCTACCTATCTCTCTATCTTCCCCCTCACTCGCCACCCCCTCTGTAACCACCCCTATCTTCCTATCCTTTCACTCTACCTCTCACCCACCTCTACAACCCCCCCCTCCCCTATCTTCCCAACCTTCCTCCTATCTCTCTCCCTAAACTCCTAAACTTCCTAAACTCACCCCCCACCACCCTTACCCCCCATCTCTTCTCCCCTCTACCTGTCCCCCCCTCCCTCCGCTTTCCCACCGCCACCTCCTGCACGCCCCCGCCCCCCAGCTCCCATTCGTCGCCCCACTACCGTCCCCTTCCCCCAGCTGACCCCTCCTCCCTCTTATGGCGGGCGCTGCGCGACCGCGCCGCTGGCGCGCCGAAGGCAAGCCCGTCTGCGCCCGGCCCGCGCCCAGCGCCACGACCCCTGGTCCTCAGCACTCCCAAACCCTGCTGCTCCGCTACGACCCCACCACCCTCCACGCCCTCAACCCAGGGCGCTCCAGCACCTGCTTCCATGCTAACCCGAAACGTACCCATGGACCTTTCGCATGTCACACCTGCAAACGTATCTTCCACCACGAAACTACCACAACCACCAGCCCACGCGCCATCAACCACCTCAAATGCATCCTGGTCAACGCTCGATCCGTCCACAAGCACGCCGTTGAACTCTGGGACCTCCTGGACTCCACAGCACCGGACGTCGCCTTCATCACGGAGACCTGGATGAACGCCGCTTCGGCCCCAGACATCGCCATAGCCATCCCCGAAGGCTACAAGATTTCCAGGAAAGACCGCACCAACCAAGTAGGAGGAGGAATCGCCATCGTCTTCAAAGACTCCATCAGCGTCACCACCTCCACGAAGACACCCCCCTCGCCGCAGAGCACCTGCACTTCCAGATCCGCACCGACCCCAGGACCACCCTCAGAGGATCACTCATCTACCGCCACCCGGACCGCGCGCCCTTTTCAGCGACTTCATCACCGACTTCATCTCCCCGCATGCCCTCGCCTCACCAGACTACATCCTCCTCGGCGACCTCAACTTCCATCTAGAACAGAACAACGACCCCAACACCACCGCCCTGCTCGACAACCTCGGCCTCAAGCAACTGGTGAACACCCCCACCCACATCGCCGGACACACGCTTGACCCCATCTTCTCCACCAGCAAACACGTTTCCTTCAGCCACGCCTCCGCTCTACACTGGACCGACCACAGCTGTGTCCACTTCACCTTCCGACGCGAGACCCGCCACCTCCGCACTCAACCCATCCCTCGTCGACAGTGGAACAAAATCCCCGAAGAACAGCTCTTCTCTACGCTCATCGACAACCAACCTACCTTCACCACCGACCCCCAATGATGCAGCCCTCAGCCTCACGAACTGGATCACCAACTGCGCAGACAACCTTGCTCCCCTCAGACGCCCTCCAAGACAGGCCAACACCAAAAAACCTCTCTGGTTCTCTGACACCCTTAAGGAATGAAAGAAAACCTGTCGCGCCCTCGAGAAAGCCTGGCGTAAGGACCACACCGCTGACAACATGTGACCGCCCTCAAGAACGCTACCCGCGAACACCACCACCTAATCCGCGCAGCCAAAAGGAATTTCTTCACTGATAGACTGGACAAAAACAGCCACAACAGCAGAGAACTCTTCAGCATCGTAAAAGAGTTCGCCAACGCCATCACGCCGTCACAAGACCTGTGCAACTCCCTCGCCACCTTCTTCCATCGTAAGATTACCGACCTCCACGACAGCTTTGGACACCAGACCCAGCCAATCAACACTGAACCCACACCCCCAGCCATCACCCTCAACGCCTGGACCCACATCAACACTGAAGAGACCAAAACCACCATGAACTCAATCCACTCCGGCGCCCGCTCGGACCCCTGCCCAAACTTCATCGTCAATAAAGCCGATGACATCATCGCCCCGCACCACCAGACCATCATCAACTCCTCTTTTTCATCTGCTACCTTCCCCGAAAGCTGGAAACATGCCGAAGTCAACGCCCTACTAAAGAAACCTACGGCTGACCCAAGCGACCTGAAGAACTTCCACCCCATCTCGCTCCTCCCCTTCCCTGCCAAAGTCATAGAGAAGACCGTCAACAAACAGCTTACCAACTTCCTTGAAGACAACAACCTTCTCGACCCCTCACAATCCGGATTCGGAGCCAACCACAGCACTGAAACCGCCCTCCTCTCAGTCACAGACGACATCAGAACCCTGATGGACAACGGTGAAACAGTCACCCTCATCCTCCTCGACCTCTCGGCTGCCTTCGACACCGTCTGTCACCGCACCCTAATAACCCGCCTCCGCTCCACCGGGATCCAAGGCCAGGCCCTGGTCTGGATCGTCTCCTTCCTCTCCAACCGCTCTCAAAGAGTCTACCTCCCTCCTTTTCGCTCAGACCCCACCGCGATCATCTGCGGCGTCCCTCAAGGCTCATCGCTCAGCCCGACACTCTTCAGTGTCTACATGAGCCCCCTCGCCGACATCGTACGCAAGCACAGCATCATCATCACCTCCTACGCCGACAACACTCAACTTATACTCTCCCTCACCAAGGACCCCGCCAGCGCAAAGACCAACCTGCAAGATGGTATGAAGGACGTCTCAGACTGGATGAGGCTCAGCTGTCTGAAACTGAACTCAGACAAAACGGAAGTCCTCATCCTCGGCAACACCCCGACCGCATGGGACGACTCCTGGTGGCCCACGGCCCTTGGTACCGCACCGACCCCCTCAGACCACGCCCGCAACCTTGGCTTCATCTTGGACCCTCTTCTCACCATGACCAAACAAGTCAACGCCGTGTCCTCCTCCTGCTTCCTCACCCTCCGCATGCTCCGCAAGATCTTCCGCTGGATCCCCGCCGACACCAGAAAGACCGTGACCCACACCCTCGTCACTAGCCGCCTGGATTACGGCAACACCCTTTATGCTGGGACCACTGCAAAACTCCAGAAACGTCTGCAACGTATTCAAAACGCCTCCGCCCGCCTCATCCTCGACATACACCGCAACAGCCACATCTCCGCCCACCTGAGACACCTGCATTGGCTCCCAGTCAGCAAAAGGATCACCTTCCGACTTCTCACCCACGCACACAAAGCCCTCCACAACAAGGGACCAGAATACCACAACCGACGCCTCAACTTCTACGTCCCCACCCGTCTCCTCCGTTCCACCAGCCTCGCTCTCGCCACCGTCCCTCGCATCCGCCGCTCCACAGCGGGTGGGAGGTCCTTCTCCTACCTGGCGGCCAAGACTTGGAACACCCTCCCCACCAGCCTCAGGACCACCCAGGACCACTCCGTATTCCGGAGACTCCTCAAGACCTGGCTCTTCGAGCAGCAGTAACCCCCTTCCCCCTAGCGCCTTGAGACCCGCACGGGTGAGTAGCGCGCTTTATAAATGTTAATGATTTGATTTGATTTGACCACAACAATCTGCTTCTACCCTGCCATACAGATCCTTCAGGGGCAGGGGCAGAGTCCGTACGAGAGGAGCCACCTTGCAGCACTCTGCCTCTTCCTCTTCCTCGGGAGGGGTGCAGCAAGGAAAGCAGCCGTAGTCCTCCTCCACTCCCTGTCCACTTGTCTCCGGTAGGGGGGAGACTTGCCCATTTTCTTCCAATGTGGGAGGTTATAACATCGGACTCCTGAGTCATTGACATTGTGAAGAAGGGGTACGCTCTTCCCTTTCGGGAATTTCCTCCTACCTTCCCTCCCCGCCCATCCTTCTGTTCGGAAGACCATCTTCTCCTATTACAGCAGGAGGTATTATCCCTATTGGCAAAAGGTGCAATAGAGTTGGTTCCGGAGCAAGAGAGGGGTCAGGGTTGTTATTCAAGATACTTCCTGATTCCCAAAAAGGATGGTCGGCTGAGACCGATTTTGGACTTGAGGATTTTGAATTGGTTCCTCAAGCAGGAAAAATTCAAAATGCTGACCCTCTCACAGGTTCTTTTGGGGTTGAACGAAGGAGACTGGATGGTGTCGATCGATTTGCAGGACGCGTATTTTCATATTCCGATCCTCAAATTGCACAGTAAGTATCTCCGGTTTGTGGTGGGATCGCAGCATTATCAGTTTGCGGTCCTCCCTTTTGGTCTTACTTCAGCACCTCGAGTCTTCACAGAGGTGATGGCGGTGGTAGCAGCAGAGCTCAGAAGAAGCGGGATAGCTGTGTTTCCCTATCTGGACGATTGGTTGATCAAAGCCAAAACTCCGGAGCTCGTGCGGTGCCATCTCCAGTCGACGACTCAATTGTTGTACGACCTGGGTTTTTCAGTCAATGTACCCAAATCTCACCTGGAGCCCTCAATGCCTCCTGTTCATAGGGGCAGTGTTGGACACGACATTGAATCGGGCCTTTCCTCCACCCCAGCGGGTCCAGGATATTCAGGCGTTGATTCCAATGTTTCAAAATGGAGCGGTAGTTCCAGTCCTCAAGATCCTTCGTCTGCTCGGTCTGTTCGCTTCTTGCATACTGTTGGTCACTCATGCACGCTGGCACATGAGGGCTCTTCAGTGGTGCTTCCGCAGGCAGTGGTTTCAGCACAAAGGGGATCTTGAGGATTCGATAAAGATCTCCAGAGACACTGCAGTGGATCTTCGATGGTGGGCAGCGGTCGACAACCTGTCTCAAGGAAGGCCGTTCTCGCTGCCACCTCCAGTGGCCACAGTGGTAACGGATGCTTCCACTCTAGGGTGGGGAGCTCATCTGGGGGACCTGGAGATCAAGGGCCTTTGGTCTCCAGGGGAACAGAGGTTACACATCAATCTGTTAGAGTTGTGGGCAGTACGTCTGGCTCTCAAGGCCCTCCTCCCTTCCATTCGCGGTCAGTCAATCCAAGTTCTGATGGACAACACGACTCCGATGTGGTATATAAGCAAACAGGGAGGAGTGGAGTCGTATCTTCTCTGCAGAGAAGCTCTTCGTCTCTGGACCTGGCTTCAGGAACACAAGATCTGCTTGATTGCACATCATTTGGCCGGAGTCCTGAACGTGCGTGCAGACATTCACAGTCGATGCAGCTCGGTCGATCACGAGTGGCGTCTTCATCCAGATCTAGTTCTGGGTATCTTCCGGATGTGGGGATATCCACAAATAGATCTGTTTGCAACTCAAGAGAATGCGCAGTGTCCGCTATTTTGTAGCCTCCAGTATCCGGTGCAAGGAGCTTTGGGGGACGCATTTCAGATGTCCTGGAAGGGTCAGTTGCTTTACGCGTTTCCCCCCCATACCCTTGATTCCTCGAGGTCTCAGGAAGATCCGCCAAGACCGAGCTCAAGTCATCTTAATAGCTCCGGATTGGCCGAGAAGGGTGTGGTATTCGGACCTACTCCAACTCTCTCGGTGCCCTCCGCTCCGTCTCCCTTGCAGGGTGGACCTCCTCTCGCAGTCGCAGGGGCAGATTCTACACCCCCCCCCCTCCAGAGCCTGCATCTTCATGCCTGGAGATTGAACAGGGCAATCTGAGTTCCTTTTCTCTCCCTCCAGATGTGGTGGAAGTTATTTTATCAGCCAGGCGACACTCCACCAAGTCAATCTATGCTAATCGTTTGGCTAAATTTACAAGCCGGTGTGGAGAGAATAGTTTAGATCCCTTAAAAGCTGGTTTATCTGACATTTTGTCATTTGCACTCCATCTGGCACAGAGAGGTTGTGCGATTGCCACTGTTAAAGGTTATCTGTCTGCACTATCTGCTTTTCTGTGCCTTCCTGATCAACCATCCTTCTTTAAATCACCAATTGTTTTAAAGTTTCTAAAGGGACTCACTAATAAGTATCCACCCACACCATTCATTATGCCTCAGTGGGACCTTAACTTAGTCTTAACTTTTCTTATGGGGGCCCCGTTTGAACCTATGCACTCTTGTTCTTTACGGTTCCTAGTATTCAAAACTGTTTTCCTGGTGGCCATTACATCTGCCAGAAGGGTTAGCGAGCTTCAGGCTCTCACTGTGGAAACCCCATACCTTTCTTTCTTTAAGGACAAAGTGGTGTTGAGGACCAAGGAGGCTTTCCTACCGAAGGTTGGTACACCCTTTCACCTGGGGCAGTCAATTACTCTCTCTTCCTTTTACCCTCCACCTCACCCATCCAAGGAGGAAGAGAGGCTCCACCGGCTGGATCCGCGAAGAGCACTGAGCTTCTACGTCGCCAGGACGAAAGAGTTCAGACAGGATGAACAGCTCTTCGTTGGATACGTGGGGAAGAGGAAAGGTAGAGCGGTCCACAATAGAACGCTATCCAGGTGGGTCATTCTATGTATTAAGATCTGCTATTCTTTGGCGAAGAGAGATCCACCTGTTGGGCTTCGTGCCCATTCCACCAGAGCCAAAGCAACTTCATCGGCTTTGGCTAGAGGTGTTCCTGTGGCTGACATCTGCAGGGCAGCGACCTGGGCATCCCTCCATACTTTTGCCAAACATTACTGTTTGGACTCTGAGGTTAGGAGGGATGGCCATTTTGCTCGCTCAGTGCTGCAAGATTTCTTGGTTTGACCATTCGGGCACCCACCACAAGGATGTTATACTGCTTGGGGACTCTATTCTTTAGGTGAGGAATCCACAGGTAGGTGTATCCATCAGAAGAATAATTAACTTACCTTCGGTAACGCTTTTTCGGGTGGATACAGTAACTACCTGTGGATTCCTCACAGTCCCACCCGCCTCCCCGTTGCCTGACTGGTCAAGCCAAGATCTCTTTGGGTGCGCATCCTTGATCTTGTGTATATATATGAATATAGCTGTTTCATGTATATAGTTGTGATGGCTGTATATACTTTTCCTTTGCAAATTAAGATAGTTGAAGAGGACATTTTGGACTTGGATTATACATTCATATATATATTTCTCTCTCGAATTGAACATTCATACCTGTTATTTATAATGAGTTTTATAATAAATGTTCTATTTTCATTCATTCTGGATGAATGTGTACTCTTTAGGTTTAACCTGTTCGCCTCTATGGCACGTAAAAAAATCGTGATAACTGACGTCTGCACGTCGACGAGGGCTTCTTATTGCCTGGATGACGTCATGTGGCGTCGCGTGGAGTCGGGCGATTGTGACGTCATCGTCGACGTGCAGAGCTAGAAGAAATTTCCGTCGAGGGCTGGCGCGAGGGGAGAATTCTTTAGGTGAGGAATCCACAGGTAGTTACTGTATCCACCAGAAAAAGCATTACCGAAGGTAAGTAACTTATTCGTTAGTCCCTAGAGAGCATAACCCCATGAAAAAAACACAAGAAAGTAATAATGCAGTGTGACCATATACTTAGCCCCTAGAGTGTGTTTTTAGGCCTAGCAGGCCTGTTGTAATGATGTTACAAAACAACACTTCTCCCAGCTGTAAAACAAAAGTCTTAGTCATGGGAAAGCTTAAAAGACACTGAATGGTGGGAGGGGTTATTATTTTGGTGTCCCCACTAACCTAGTGTGGGGACTCAGAGATGATGTAGATGAAGCATTTTGAAGGTGGGACCATTGTCCTAGGACCACCACAGGCTGAGTCATGAGCAAAAACTTTTTGTAAAAGTAATGCCCTGCAAAGCATTATGGGCGAGTTTTTGTGCCACAAATATTATAGTGTGTTGACTGCAGTGCTCAGAACGGCCCCTAAAGGACATCACAATAAATATAGCATTTGGAAAAAACAAGGTCATGTAACCATATTGTCAGCCCTTAGAGAGCATAACCACATGAAAAAATAATGGAAGAAAGTAATGCAGTGTAACCATTTATGTATCTCCCAGAGGGTGTAGCGCATTATACTTTTTCAAGGCTAGCAGGCCCATTGCAATGATATTACTGACAAGGCCCATAAAACAACTTCTCCCAGCTGTAGAACAAAATTTCCAGCAATGAGAGAGCTTGAAAAGATAATAAATGGTGGTAGGGATTATTATTTTGGGGACCCCATTCACCTAGTGTGGGGACCTAGAGATGACCTAGACAAAAGGGTGTGTCGTGCTAAACGTTTTGGTGGTGGCCCCATTGTCCTAGGACCACCAAAGGCTGAGTTAGGAGCAAAACTGTATTGTAAAAGTAATGCCCTACAAATCATTAAGGTGCAAGTTTCCTGAGTGCAGCGAATACTGTAGTATTACCTCTCCCGCTGTGCCGGGAGAGCTGCTTTCTCTTTGAGGATTTCTGTTTTACATAAAGCATTTACCAATTTCAAGTGTTGTAAGGGGAGAGCGACAAAAAATTACTCTGATTAGATAAATGTGAACAATGTGACCAGTTCTCCAGTACTGCCAATCACGTTCATGCTGTAGTGCCTGTTTGCACTGTGAGCACCATGGTCACCATGCAGCGCGAAGGGGAGAGACAAAAAATAAAAAAAATGCCCATGCTGAAGTATATCAGCTATCGTGCAATAATCCACACAACGGGCAGTCTGCAAGGCGTGAAAAAAACGGCCTCAAGGCGGGACCAACATAAAGCATTTACCAATGACAACAAGTGATTTTTTTTTTTTTTTTAAAGACAAGCCCAGGAACGAATGAAAGTGACGGGGTGAGATGGGCCTGGTTACTTACAACAGGTCAAAGTGTTTGCACACTCAACCTAAAAACAATGTAATGAAAGTAGTAATACTTATATCAACAGTTAATACATGAATACAAACCAATAAAACTGCAGTAAATACATTGCAGAACAGATATTGTCTGTGTATGTATTAGTTACAGATTATGCTAGTCTGATGCAATACTGACTTATGTTTCTTAATTTTACAACGATTCTAATTTAAATGATGCTAAGTGAGGGTGAAAAAGCAGTGGACCAATTTAATAAAAAAAAATATTCAGTAAGTGTTAGTGTTTAAAGATATCAGCCAAGACAAGGCGGTTTTCTATTGAGAAAATGTACTATTGTCTCTTGTAAAAGGCCATCATAGCCACACAATCCTATCACATTTAACAGTTTTGTCCATTTTGCCATAGTAGTATTTATGAAGAATAAACTAGTCTGAGCTTCACACTAAGAGTTAAACGTTCCAGTGAATGAGGTACTACAATGGAATGGGCATGCCTTTCACTTACCTTGTGTGGGAGACATCTGCAGGTATGTTCCCTCTACTACCAATTTACAAACGGGAACACTGGTTCCAATAAATCTTTTATGAGGATTATTGTATTTTTAATTGGCAATAGGTCTACCTATAGATTTTTACATTCTGCAGCATTCAAGAGTTTATGGTCATATTTAAACTATATCCGGGGATAGTTGAACCAGTCAGTCAGTAGTCATTAGAACAAATAAAACTTAGTGCAGGAATTATCCTTATTATACCCCAATAGAAAGCAGGTTTAAGTGCAACTATGTCTTATGCGCTGTTTGTTGCTCATGTGGAGCATTGGAATAAGAGGTACCAGATACATTACAGAGCTTAAAAAACCTAATTCTTACCACTCTCTAAGTGGACGTGAACTTTATAGGCAGCAACAGCTAGGCCTTCTACTAAATAGGCCGGTGTATTATGCTAGTTTATTGACTGCCAAATTATCTTCTGAATTTACTGACTGCATGTGATCACTGGGTGCTCTCAGAATTCTTTAATTTAGGTGGACCTGGTCCTCTTGTGCAATTATTATAAAAGTAATTTGTCGACCTTTGAGAGAGAGAAAGGAGGGATGAGCCAGCAAGAAGGTAGTACTTTGACCTTAAGAGATGAAATTCTGTATGTGTGAAATACAAGTAATGGAAGTGAAGGGGGAGCACACATATTGTTGTTACTTATTCTGGTACCTGGAATTATGCAGAGGAGAGGGGACATACAGGACCTCAGGATAGATGGTTGTGACCTATATTAGTCCAAACTGTACAATTACGTGAGGAGATCCACATGTTTGCTCAGTTGAAAACAAACAAATAGTTTGTTGAGAAATTGCAGTCTGGTAAGTCTGACCTGACAGAGACATAACCTCACTAGAGGTCTCTTGAAGTGCAAGTTCTCATCTATGTCTTTCGGAAGCATGGTTTAAGTTGTTTATGAGTTCTCCGCTGGCGTTCTCCTTTTTTAAAATTTTTGTGATACTGTACAGCGCAGAACTTCCACTTGGGTGTTGGAGCTTTTTACAACTAAAAAACATACAAGAGTAAAATAATAAGACAAACACAAAGCAGATTGAAGATACACCATTATATTATACCGGAAAATTACAACAAGGAAGGAAAATTAAGGTCAGCATGTACAGTTGAGGAGCAGTTCAAAAGACAAGTGTCTTACAAGTCAATAGAGAAAGGAAAACATTAGAAGTGAAGACTTAGTAAGTATATGGGTGTTGAAAAATTGTCAGAACCTCTGATAAGTGTGGATAAATAAACGAGTTTATTCACTACAGCTTTTTGCATTCGAGACAATCAAGAACATGCAGAATAAATAGCGAACAGAAATTAAACAACAAGCAACAAGTTTTTTTTTTAAAGCTTTTCACAGTTTGAAACAACATACACCATAGTGTTACGGATCTAAAGGCATGATCTCCTCAACCTATGCAGCCAATCTTAACTTACATTAGAGGGTGTATGGCAGGCAGTTTGAAGGCGATAATCACCCACCCTAAGGGACCTTTCGGGATTTCCTGGCACTGCTCCCCAAGTCTATGTCACGGGTCTAGTCAGTAGATATGTTGTGAGTGGACCCAACACATAGGTCTGGAGGTCTAGAGAGTTCTTCAGCATACAGTTCCAATTGCTCTTGACAGTAGCACGTATCTTTTATCCAAGTTTCTGTTGTCGGGGCTGTTCCGCCCAGTGCCAGTGCATTGCTACCCTCTGTTTTGCCAACAATAAGGCGATTTGCTGTGAGTTTGCGGTTATCTGCCTGCATTGATCTCACCAGTCCAAGGAGGCAAACTGTGGGCATACCAACTACTGGTTCCAGCATCATGGCAGTGAGAACCTGCGTCATTTGTACCCAGAAGCAGTATATTTTCTGACAGTTCCAGGCCGTATGCAGGAAATCTGCTCCCTCCGCCCGCATCTCAGGCAGTTGTCGTCATTCCACAACCAATATTTACAAAACTCTACAGGAGTATATTACATTTGCTGTAAGTACTTTAAATGGGTTATTCTGAGGTTGCAATTAGGTGTGAGTGTGCATCAGAAGCGCTGGTTTTCATGGTTCAAAGGGTCATCTAGTGTTGCATTCCACTTTTGTAGCGCCAGAGATTCAGTCTCAGGGTGATCCCAAACTGTTATATCATATGAGTGTGTCAACAGTTTCTTCGGGGTTGGATTGGTGAGTATATATTGTAGTGCATTAAACGTGAAGGGTTCCACTAGGAAGTGCGGATATAGGTCTTTCATAGCAAAGTGGAGACAGTAGTACATAAAGATTAACAGCGGGGAGAGTGGTTGACCTGGCGTGAGGTCTGTCTTCTCTATAAAATGTGCCCCCCGTAAACATCCCCCGTAGTATTAAGACCCATAATTTTCAGTAGGTCAAGCTCCTGCTTCTCATGTGTAACTGAAAGGCTCGGATGGTACTGCAGCGGAAGTGCTGGAGCATACAATGGAAGCTTGCTCGCGCGGGCACCCAGAGAGCGCCAGACTGCTGTTGTGCATTCTACTGTTTTATTCTCTCCTGTGCGCTGTGATTGTCATCCATGTGGTATTAGCTCCTTGTGAGGGATTGTGTGTACAGCATCTCTTTCGACTGCTAAATGTGGCATGGTTATCTGGGGGATATAGCCAGTAGTGTGCACATTGCGCTTGGGTGCAGATGGTATGCCTGGAATTCTGGCACCTCAAATCTCCCTTGGTCATAATGCAAAGCCAGTGTGTTCCACTATGGACTGGGTTGTTTTCGGGCCCAGACTAAGGTCAGTGTTTTTGAGCGTAGGGTCTTGAAAAAAATGTTGTCAGCAGCATGGGAACATTAACAAACAAGTATAGTAGCCTAGGGAGTACTATCATTTTAACCCTGGCCAGCTAACAATAGTGGCAGTCATATCCTTTTGGAGATCTGCTCATCTAGCCGATTCATGGCTGCGCCATAGTTACAGCGAAGAATGAATTCCAGGTCCAGGTGTGTCCATCCGTTCAGGTGTTTTACTGAGTCGATGCTCCACTCCAGTGGATAATCTAAATGATGTGGCACTATGCTTTGGGTAAAAGGCAGTTTAGTGGACTTCACCCAGGTGATGCTCAGTCCCGAACAATGCTCATGACTGCTATACTTCTAAATGACCTGCGCAAGATATACGCGGGGTTCCCAAATGAACATTACCATGTTATCTGCATAAAGAGATATGGCAAGTGGTCGACTGGTGAAGCGTAGGGCAGCTGCCGCATGTCTGCCTGATTATGCATGCCAGAGGTTCCAGGGCCAGCGAAAATAAGATTGGGGCTAGAGGGCATCCCTGTCTTTGGCCCTTTTATAGAGACCGCGGCTGAGAGGTGGGGCCGTTGGTTCTCAGCAGGGCCTTAGGGTCAATTTATAGCAATCATATCCACTGTAAGAACATCTGCAGTATCCCCATGCGCCTAAGTATTGAGAACATAAAAGTCCACTCAAGGGAGTTGAATGCTTTACCTGCGACAAGTAGCACCGCAGCAGCTTGCATGTCTGGATCTAAATGATTAAGTGCAAAGGTCGTACGCATGTTATGAGCCGTGGACCGGTGTGGTATAAATCTGGATTGGTCCTACAGGACCATGGTGGTGAGTAGTGCCTGTAGGCCAGAATCTTGGCATCTATGTTGATTAAAGATAGTGATCTATAAGACACACATTTGTTTTTTGTTTTTCCAGTTTAAGGAGGGTGATAATGAGTGCCTCTCTAAGGGAAGGAGGCAAGCGCTCAGAACTGTACACTTAATTGAATTCAGCAAGTACGTGTGGAGCTAATATATCTACGAATTCTGTATAAAATTTGCTGGTTAGGCCATCTATACCTGGGGCTTTGCAATTTGGTAAGGCGCGGGTAGCCTCCTTTACCTCCTCTGTAGTCTGAGGCTGCACCAAGTATTCCTGCTGTCCATCTGACAACCATACTAGCATTATACCTTCCAAATAGTTTGCAATCCGTGTTTCTGTAGCAGAGATGCTGTGCTTTATATGCTTGAATAGTAGTTTGTGAATGTGGTTAAGATGGTGGTGGTGTTAAATGCCACTGTGTCATCCGGGGTGGACACGCCCGCAATTTATCTGGGTGTGCCTTGTGTTCTCAGCTTGAGTTCTAAATTCCTACCTTGGAGTCCTCACTCTCCATATGCCCTCGCTATATGGTGCCTGGCAAGGAAATGCGTCTCTTGCTCTGCTGTGTCTTTGTATGTCGTAATGTGTCCCCACATTTTTGCTCATTTCTGAGGGTTCGGGGCCATTGTGTATTGGGTCTCCAATCCTTTAATAATTTGTTCAGTGTTTTTGTAGTTGTGTGTGCATGTCATGTAAAACACCAGCTTGTAGACTAATACATATCCTCCTGATATGGACTTTGAAAGCTTCCCACAGTGTGGATACTCTATCTACCGACCCAATATCATTCTTAAAGAACTCTTGTGTGGCCTCCCGCACCCTCTTTTTCATGGTTATAGCATAAAGAGCTGTAGCACGAAACCACCAGGTAAAGGGGGCAGGAATATGGGTGGGAGGAGTCAACTCTAATTTCACTGGTGTGTGATCGGACAAATTCCTTGGCAAGTGCTGGATCCCTGCAGTCAATGTGCTAACATCTCTGGTCACAGTAATCCAGCTGAGACCATGTGCCATGTGCTGAAGAGCTAAAAGTGTCCTCCCTGGTGTTCGGGTTTCTCAGTCGCCACAGGTTAACCAGGTCATGCATATCCATCCCCTCATGTATCACACTGGCTGAACGTTTACCCTGCAGTCACCAATAGTGGATCTGTCCATGTTGGTGTCCAGATATGTGTTAAGATGACGGCTGTTGAGGGCAGTGTCAATAATCGGCACCATATAGATAAATAAAAGTCTGGGCCATCTGTATTGGGGCTGTAGGTGGCAATCAGGGTGATTGGAGTACCATATAAAATACCCTGTAGTATGACAAATCCCCCATGTTCATCTACTTCAGAATGGGCCATAGTGAATGAGACACCCTTTTTATCAGGACTAACACCCCCCTGGAATATGAGGAATATAAGCAGGCTACTTTGATACCTGCCCCGCGACATCCAGTGGTCCGATCTGTGGAGTCACTGAGATGCATCTGCAGCAGTAGGGCGTTTTGGATGTGGTGCCTGTCAAGGTATGCAAGTACTTGGTGTTTCTTACATAGATTATTCAACCCACAGACATTCTATGTTAACAGTGTTACGCAACCTGCAGTGGCAACCATGTCATACCTGGGGTGGGGGAACCTGGCAGTCCTTGACACATAAGTAACAGTACTGTGGTGCATTATCAACAACAAAAAACAACTTCTAACTTCTCTCTCCCACCCATTCTAATGTTCCCAACCGACTAAAGACACCCAGTAATACTACCATTGCTAAACATTCCGAAGTACTTTGCTTAATAGTGACAAAAATAAACATCATTTTACTACACAGTAAACTGGTTGCGGAATACCCTCTGCTGGGCTGCCAGAGACCCCGATCCCACTCCAAGTAGCTGAGACCCGATACGCTTCGTGCCACCTTGTTGTGTATCCGTTATTTTAGATGCAGGTTCGGCCTGACTGCAGTTTCACCCTTAGTCATTGGTAATGGTAGCAATGTATACTAATGTAGCCCGGAGGCTAACTAGAAACAGACTCTCAGCCATTGGCGTCTCTTTACCCCTCACTGCCGTTTGCCGTCTGTTCTCTGAGGTCTATAAAGGGGATTCCCTGGGTGTCATTGAAATCATAACGTTCCCTGGTGTTACATGCATGGTAGATATTTACAAGAGGCCATATCAATGTCAATCCTCTAGGTCGCCCAGGACCGAGGAGGTGCAATCGCTTCAGAGTTATGCCAGCGTTTTTATGTACGCTGTAGCTGCCTGTGGGGTAGCTAATATCTTGATTTGCCACAATAAGTCTATATGTAGTTGAGCTGGGTACAGCATCGCATAGGATATGCCAAGGTGTTGTAAACTCTTCCTGACTGGTGCAAATTACTTTCTGGCCGTTTGTACTGCCACTGTGAAATCTGGAAAAAGGGCACTAGAGTTCCCTTGCATTGCACTAGCCCCCTCTTTCTTTCTTTGCGAAGCACCACATCCTGATCACTGTAATTTAGGACTCTGGCTGTAATAGAATGAGGGAGGTGCTCCTTGGGGTGGACGTACTGCCAGGGATCTGTGGGTCCGCTAAGTTACCAGCATGGTAGACAGGTTTTCAGCTCCGAAAAGATCACGAAGCATGGTCTCCACATATTGCTCCATAGAGCCTGTATTGGTGGACTCCGGTACCCTGACTATTCTCAGGTTATCTCGCAAGACCTCGCTTCAAGGTCCTCATTTTTTCCACGTATTACCTCTAGGACCTTTTCCATGTTTAGGCACTTGGTGGAGACAAATTGTAGGCTATCTTCAGTGTCGGATATTCATTGCTGAGCAGCTGTTATACGAGCAGCCTGCTTGTCCAGCTTGGCTGCCATATAACCAGTGCGGATATTGAGGAAGTCTATTTTGCCATCAGCCGAGCTTAGGCTTTGTTGCATTGCTTCAAGAGGATTCTTAGTTCCTTTCCGCGTTTCAAAGGTGAGGCGAGCTTGTTCCTTATCTGCCTTCCCCATATTAGAGCTGGAGAGTGGTTATGGTCAGAGGTGAGGCGGTCGAATGGGTGTCGGCTCGGCTCTGCTGGTAGTGAGAGTTCTGCAGGGGTTGATATGAGCATAGGATTCAAGTCCCGCTTTTCCCTTCCAGCAATCAGTTTAGAGCTGGCTGATGCGGGCCTCTTCTCCAGCCAGCCTCTGGATTTGTAGGTGTCTTGGTGTTTTCGCATCCCTGGGCCCCCAGTGCTATCTCACATTGAGGTCTCAGGGTATTGTGGCTGTTAGGCATATCACGGGTGGGTGTCTTGAGGCATCATCAGGGTTCAGGGGAAGGCAGTTCCTCGCTATACCATTCCCTACACCCGAACTCTGTCTCGGAGCACAACACTTTTCAGTGCGCTTACATGGTCGGTTGCTGTGTTGGTGGTAGGCCCTGCAATGCTGCAGTTGTATGGCAGGACGCTCTCTGCTCGTACTGCACCTCACTCCGGGTCCTCCTCCTACCCACCAAAGTTGCACACAGCCTCTAAGCTCAGTGGGGTCCACTTAGGTGCCGGCCGCTGCTCTCTGCCGCCACCAGACCTCGCTGCCCGTTTCTGGTCTGCTGTTGGGAAGCCTGCGTGTCTTCTTGGTCACCTTCTTACTTCACTCCCTCCTCTCTGCGCCAGAAATTCCTGGGTCAGCCACGTCACTTCACTGGCATCACTTCGTTTGAGGATGCACCGCTGCCAGGTTCTGTCACCTGCAGCCACAGGTGTGCTAGTCCTCAGGTAGTACACGTTCAATAGCAGTGAGCTGCTGTAACGTCTTGGTGTTGATTGGGCCTATGCGCAGGCTGCTGCCATCTTATATCCCTAAGCCCTGCCAGATGCGGTAGCAGTGTCTGTGCAAATAGCTTATAAATAATTACCATTACATCAATTTCTGGGAGCAATATGATGCCTTACATCTTCCTGCACCATATATGGGCCTTTTCTAAGAGTGATGGTAGTTGTGTTTCAGGATATTTGGCCGATGTTGAGTCCGAGCCAGCAGAGCAGTACTAAATGTGGCTATCGTGATTTGGGCTCTTGGCTACCTCACTCCTCCCCCTCCAGCCCCCCCCCCCAACACACACACAGAAGCAACATGTTTGAGTACAGTAAGGAAGTAGGGAGTGTCTATGGAAGAGTTGTAAGTAAACCAAGAAAGCAAATGGATGGAGTTAGATTGGAAGTATTATTGAACCGAAGTTGATAAGATCCATTTTATATATTACTAGAGCAGTGGTGATGTGTAATGCTGGAGGAAGTGAATTCCAAATTTTGGTTGCACTGCCTGAAATAGATTTGGCCATTGTATACTCCTATTAGAAAGCCAGAGCTTAAATAAGAGATTCCATGTTGCATAGATCCATTTGACCTCCTGACAACTTTAATTTCTTGGTCTAGTGCAACTTTGTGAATCATGCAGGCCATTTTGTAAAGTGATCTAAGTTCAGTGGGCACTATTGCGGTGTTGGTATGTGGTCAAATATATTTTTTGCTTCCTGTGACAAAAGTATTGCTCTATGCAAAATACCCTTAGGAGCTTGAGATGTGTTTTTAGTAAGCCATTGACATTGGCGGTCTTTTGCTGAGACTGCTGTGGTGACAGCTGCCAAAAGACTGCCAATCCGCCCCCCACAATATGACACACAGACCCAAAACCAACAGGAAACTGCTACAAGTCTGCCAGACCCAACTAATGCAAAAAACTGTCGGACCCACCACCCACACCGCTACGCCAGAAAAACACGCCCTCCAAATTATGACCCACGAGTCACCACAGCGGACATTCAAAGGCGGTCAACCATTGGCAGTGCACACCGCCGCAGCGGAATTGGGCACCCATTACCACTACATTACCACTACAAGCCAACATTGGCCAGTTGACATACCCCACACCTGACACATTAACACACACCCTACACACCCACCAATGGCACTATAAAACACCCACCTACACACAACCCACAATCCCTAGCAAACACAAAAAGGCTGACACACCTTGCCAGGCCAGTCCCTTACAGAACTGCACACACACCCAAATCCACCTATACATCCGTCATGCACCACACACCACACACCCCACCACAATACTGAACACCCTCTGCACAACACACACAACACACATTAGGCAAGCACCCCCGTTTCACAGATGAAGAGTTGTGGGTGATAGAGGAAATCGTGAGGGTAGAGCCACAGCTATTTGGTGCACAGGTGCATCAGATCTCCACTGCCAGGAAGATGGAGCTATGGCGGAGGATCGTGGACTGGGTGAACTCCGTGGGACAATATCCACGCACAAGGGACGACATCTGAAATCAAGACACCAGGTCGCCATCATGAGGACTGGCGGTGGACCTCCAGGACCTCCAGCTCCTCCGCCACAGCTGAAAGCATGGGAGGAGCAAGTCATGGCAATCCTGCATCCCGAGGGCCTCACTGGAGTCACTGGTGGGCTGGACACGGGTAAGTCACCATTACTTACCTACCACCACTGATCCTTGCATGGCATGTCACCCCTCACCCTGACATCCTTCACTCCACTCCATCCCAAACAGGGCACCCCCCTAATAACCACAGGTAAATCTGTACCCCTGCATGACCTACCCTCTGCAGGCACACCCCTCCTAGCACTGCATGCACACCCCTCCCAGCACTGCATGCACACCCGCCAGCAATGCATGGACAGCATCTAGTACTACCAATCCCACAATCCAACACCATGCACTACCAAAGGTAGGAGAACAACACCAAAACCATAGGGAAAAGTAGAAATGCGGAAACTGTGACAGACAATGACCCTAACAACTCACTCACATCCCCACAGGTGCCCCAGCCAATTTCAGCAGCGAGCAGGTGCCACGACAACCCAGTACCCCACCAGAAGATGACAGCAACTCTAGATGTCTCGAGCTGGATGAACTCCCTGGCCCATCTCGGACCAGAGGTCAGTCGGCTACAACATCCCACAGTCGGGCCACCACAGGGCCCCCGCCCCCTCTGACTCAAACACCATAGCAGCCACCCAATGTTCCCAATCCCCTGTCCCCAGGACACGTCGATCAATAGTTGACACCACACAGG
Organism: Pleurodeles waltl; assembly: GCF_031143425.1. Lineage (NCBI taxonomy): Eukaryota > Metazoa > Chordata > Amphibia > Caudata > Salamandridae > Pleurodeles > Pleurodeles waltl. The sequence continues at coordinate 541,993,717 of NC_090440.1, read as the reverse complement.
CAAGATGAAGAAGGTCCTGGTGTAAGTGGGAGTAGGCACACCATTCAGGGGTCCAGGGACAGTGGCAGGTCAGTTGTGCGCTGGGGGGGTGGGTGCAGGCCCAGGGAACCAACTGCCCAGGAGGCACGCACACATGTCCTGGGGGCATACCAAAAATCCCAGGACAGGATGGGCTCGTTCATCACCATCATGCAGGAGAACTAGCGGCTGCAAGGGGTACACCACCAGGAGGTCATGCAGCAGTTGCAGGGCCTAAATGCCAGCATGGCCTCCATTGTAGGGATGCTGGGTGACATGGCCAACACCATGCGGGAAAACAGAGTACACCAGCTGCCCACTAGCCACTCCACTCAGCAGCCATCAACATCTGCTGCAGCTAGTGCACAGGAGGACCTGCCACAGGACCCACAGGCCACCAGCACCCCTCCCTCTGCAGCAGAAGAACCACCCCGCAAACGTTCCCTGCGACACAGACAGACACCAGAGACTGTTGCCAAGATCAAGATCACCACCAGGAAATGATCCCCTTCAGAATGTCCCTCTTGTGTACCACTGAGTCACCTTGTTCACTTTAGACTTCCATTGCTCCTCATCCTATGGTCCCATGGACATTGTACCTGTGTTCCTGACCAAATGGACCACTACACTGAGGTTTAGCTCAACCATCACCCCACTCTATTGCACTATCCCTTCATTATTGTCACTTCAACAAACACCCTTGACCACAACTGGTGTAATTGTGTTTTATCGGACAGAAATGTTCAATGTAATGGACTGTATCATACTGTGCAAAAGTCCTGTGAAATGTCATTCCATCAAACAGATGTTGCGAAGCAGTCTGTAGCCATCACATCAGTACACTTATCACACCAACATCTGCAAAAAGGGAAGGCATAAGTGACAGTCAATTGAAAGGGTAATGCAGTGATTGGCTCAACACAGCTGGCACACAGCAGCCCACAGATATGGAGAATTTAGCAGCTCCTACAGTCTTACCTTTGTGTCATTGGAAGTACTGCTGTATGATGTGTCCTGTTGTCCACATCCTCCTCCTCCTTCTCCTCACTATCCTCAGTATCCACTGCTGCCACAGGTGCATTGTCACCCCCCTCCTCCTGCAGGTAGGGCACATGGCGTCTGAGGGCCAAATTGTGCAGCATGCCACCACAATCTGGCACATCTTCCTAGGGGCGTAGCATAGGGACCCACCTGTCAAATGGAGGCACCTGAACCTGGCTTTCAGTAAGTCAAATGTGCGTTCTACAAACCTTCTGGTATGGCCATGTCCCTTATTGTACCGATTGTCAGCCCTTGTTCTCGGATTCCTAACGGGGGTCAACAGCCAGGACAGGTTTGGGTAGGCGGGGTCACCTGAAAGTAGTGAGGGACACACATTACCCATTTACATTGGCATGGTGTACATCCCCGTTTGCCACACACTGACCTACATTGTGTGAAGACTCATGCTCACCTATGAGTCACACTCTGTGCCTCTGTAGTCGTGCCATCACCTGTGGGACGCTGCTATTCCTCAAGACATAGGCATCATGCACAGATCCAGGATACTTGGCAGTTACATGGGAGATGTACTGATCACCATCTGAACATTAATTGAGTGGAAACTCTTCCTGTTCCTGAATACCTGCTCATTTGCCCTGGGAGGGACCAAGGCAATATGGGTCCCGTCAATGGCTCTGATCACAAATGGTATGTGTCCCATGGCGAAGAATCCAGCCTTCATAGTGGGCAAATCTTCACTCTGGGGGAATGCGATGTAGCTGCTCATGTGTTTGAGCAAGGCAGCCAATCCCCAAGCACAATAGAAATCATTGGCTGTGACATTTCTGCAGCCAAGCCCACAGTCACCTGGAAAGTACCAGTTGCAAGGAAGTGGAGCACTAAGAGTACCTGTACTACAGTGGGAATAGCTGTAGTGCTATGGATAGCAGGCATTAGGTCAGGCTTCAGTTGTGCACACAGCTCAGCAATGGTGGCCCTGTCCAGACAATAGGTTAGTATGATGTGCCGGTCCACCAGTGTAGCCAAGTCCACAAGGGGTCTGTACACGGGTGATTGCCTCCTCATCCTCTACAGTGCTTGGTATCTAAGTGAGCCAAAAGTAAAATGGGTGTGACTACAGGACCTATGGACACACTACATCATAGTACACAGAACATGTATGTATGTAGGAGACTGGAATTGTCTAGGTGTTAACAGTCGATACCAGTGACGCACATATAGCTTCCCAACATAAGTACCAGCAGTAGGAAATGGCAACCGCCTGTCCTGTATGCAGGAACAGCTGGAAGTGACCTCTCTCTGCCGGCGTTAGGTGTCATGGCGGAAGGCGGTCTGCACCACCGTGCAAATCCTCTTTGGCTAACATGGGGCTCTATGGAGTACAGGAACCAATGGTGAACAATGCTGGCGGTGACGGTGTTTGCCACCGCAAACATGCCTGCCATTTTCTTTCCGACGCTTCACTTGATTCCTGACTTTCCACAGTACTACATCCACTGCGTGTGCTGCTGTGACCTGTGTCTGGAACCTGTCATGGCCCGTGCTACAGGGGAAAAGGCCCCAGCCTTCACATCCGAGGAGTTGGAGAACCTAGTGTATGGGTTCCTACTCCTGTATGTGCAGCTGTATGGGTCTCCAGACCAACAGGTGAGTACATAATGGGTTTGTTGGATGAGACATAGCTGCATGTAGATGTATGTGTATGCTGGCAATGTGTCATTTAGGTTGAGGGGGTTTGGCTGCATGAAGTGTGTATGCAGAGGTACGGGTCAAGTATGTACTTGATAATGGGCAAATGCAGTATGTGAACCATTTGTGTGACAGACTGGATTGTGGAGGTCATGGTGTACTTCTGTCTGTGTGTCTTCTGCAGGTCAGCACCCATCAAAAGAAAAGGTTGTGGTGTGCCATTGCCAAGGACGTGCGGACCCTGGGTGTCCATAGCCGGCAGAGCACCCACTGCAGGAAACGGTGGGAGGACCTGAGATGCTGGGCCCGGAAGACTGCGGAGGCCCAGCTGGGGACGGCCTCCCAAAGAGGGAGGGGTGCCTGTCGGAGCCTGACCCACCTGATGACCCGCATACTGGTGGTGGCCAATCCTGAGGTAGATGGACGCTTGAGGGCAGCACAGCAGCCACAAGGGGGTGAGTACAGACTGTGTGGTATTTTGTATATGTTGCTTTCCATGGGGTTTGGGTGCAAGGTTCTTGTCAGTGGACGCCCCCAAAATGCTGGGTTAGCTCTTCCTGTGTGGTCCTGCTTAGCTATGTAGGGTGGTATGCATTTGTGGTATTGCTAAGTAGCTAGCATATCATGGCAGACAGGGCTTAGTTTGTCCCAGTAGGTGTGTAGTTGGTAGTGTTTGGGTTCCTTACTGCTGTTGTACCTACGCAATGGTTTGTCACTGTGGTCCATACTGTGCAATGTAAGTCCCAGTGAGTGATTGTGATGTGCATGCCATATGTGCTGTTTGATGCTGTGATTGACCCTGTGCTCCCTTTCTTTCTCCCCCACCCTCTCTCCTTTTCTCATCCTGTCCTTGTGTACATTAGCATCATCTGGTGAAGGAGCAGGGACACCAGCGAGTGGGGGAGCTGCAGCCCACGGGACCCAGGAGGTGGAGAGCACAGACGCCGAGGGGACCAGTGGGTTGGAGGGTGAGGGAAGCACCACGGGGAGACTGGAGCAACCTCTACAGAGTCAGATTCCTCCTCCGATGGGAGCTCTCTGGTGGTAGCGAACCCCTCTGGGACCACCCCAGCTACTTCATCTTCCGCCACCCCGTACCAGCACCGCCCTCCCAGTAGCCCCCCACCCAGTTACCCGTGCCCACTCACTAGGAGGGTGGGCATCTCCTTCGCCCCAGGCACCTCAAGCCCTGCCCCAGTCAGCCCTGCTGCCCTCAGTGAGGAGGCTATTGACCTCCTGAGATCCATCTCTGTAGAGCAGTCAACCATAGTGAATGCCATCCAGGGGCTGGCATCCCAGATACAGCAATGCAATACCTTCCAGGAGGGCATTCACAGTGGTTTAGCTGCCCTACATAAATCATTTCAGGCTCTGGCCTCCTCTCTGACAGCAGCCAGTGTCCCTGTTTCTTCTGTCCCCCCCTCCCCCAATTACCTGTTCCCAGTCCTATAGCCCTCTCCACCAACCCATCCCACACACGCAATCTGACAAGCACGCACACAGAACAACAGACAGGACTCACACAGGCATCACACTACCCTCCACAAGCTCACACACAGCTAACACCCAGATGCAAATACTACAACAGCCACTGCGTCCACTGTCTCCTCCCTCCTCCTCCCCCTCCCAGTCACATCGGCACTCACACCTGCATGCACTGTTTCATAAGTCCTACATAAGTACTACCTGTATAGCCTGGCCCGTAGTCACCACAACATCAGACATGCAGACATGCACCCCATACACCACATGCGCAGTCACCACCACCACCACATGCAGCACACCCACCTCACTTGCAAACACCACCACAACATACATACTGTTTGTCCTCCCCCACCCTGTCTTCCTCCCCTCCAAAGACACATAAACGCTCTCTCTCCGACACGCAACGGCCATCCACATTACACATGCACACTGTCCATGCACCTGCACCCAAGTCCAGAACACCTCCTCCTCCTACAACCACTCCCTCTACCTCCACTCCCATTCCTCCTCCCACACCCCCCCAGTGGTCCTAAGAAGCTTTTCCTTTCCCGCCTTGACCTCTTCCCTCCTGCCCCGTCCTGCCCGTAAGAGAGAAGTCCCACCCCCAACCCAGTACCTCCAGCTCCAAGTCGACTCCTGTTCCTCCCCCTGAGAGTACTCCTGCCAGTAAGGTGAGTGACACTTCCTACCCCCCCCCCCCCCAAAACCCAAGCTCAAGGAGCCCACTCCCAAGAAGAACCCTCCCCCCCCCCCCCAACATCTCCTCCCTGATCCCTGAGGTGCCTGCCTATTTACAACATGATGCCCCTGCCCAGTGGAGTGACTGGGTTGTCAGGAGTCAAGTTGGGCATTAGACGTTGCTCTGTGGCATTGTACTTCACTTGGACTGTCCCATGGCCCTATCTGTAAATACTGATATTTGATATTTTGAGATTGCTATACCCAACATATTACAGTGGTTAGACCAAAGGTGTGTGTCCTGGCTTTCTTTCCTTCTGGATTATGTTGGTGTGGGATTTCCCTGCTGATGGTTCTGGGTGTGTGGTATGTGTGTATGGTGTGTGTTGTGCATGTGTGTGTGTGTGTGTGTGTGTCACTCCCCTCCCTCCCTTGTGTGCTAGGCAGCTGTACTCACCGTCATCATCTTTGTCGGCATTGGTGCTCCTGTACGGCCATCACATGGTACAGCATCTGGATGATTTCCAGTTCTGGCTCCATGGCGGCTGCGGACTCCGCTGTGTCCCTGAAGGTGAGTGTCTTCTTTTATATGATGTTTTTCCACCATGCTTTTGGTGGCAGTGATCCCGCCCTGGAAATCCTGGCAGTCTGTTATGTCATAATATGGTGGGCGGGTCTTTGTCTTCCGCCTGCCTGAAGAGGGCTACCGCTGTGGTCAGTGGACGGACCGCACTGGCAGTTCAGGTGGTACATTGGCTGTCTATTGGAGGGATCGCCTCCATGGTCATAATTTGGAGGTCTTCACCGCCGGCCTGGCGACGGTACTACTGCCAACGCCGGTGTGGCGGTCAGCTGACCGCCAATGTGATAATGAGGGCCTTCGTTTTTAATGGGGTGATTAGGCAAGGTACAAACCTTGTTGGGTAAGAAGATCTTAATTGGAACTTCTATATTTATTGCCTTGGAGGGATAAGATCCCAGAGTTCTAGTATATGATTCCAAGGACTACTGCAAGAAAGTAACAGAACTAGAGAAGCATTTGTGCACTTTGAGGTAATGAGTAACCGTAGCTTGATTACCTAAAATCAATGAAGTGTTGAATGTAACGTGCAGTGTCCGCTTATAGGAGCAGGGCTGTTTTGCTGCTACATCTGTCTCAAGCCTTATTGAAATTTGTCTAAAAGTTAATGACCTGAGATAATATGTAGTTTTGATACTGTCCAACTTTCAGTGACCTTTACAAGAAATGGTAGTTTCAAGGCAGGGTGGATGTATGTATATATCCTGACTTACGTGAAGATTTATAAAGTAATGATGAGACCTCTTCAATTACAAGGTAATTCTTCCATAATCTATAGATTTGCTCATTTTATCTCATATCGTAGGTGCTAGTAAATCAGGCCTTATGTGATATTTGCCATACTCCATTGAGTAACTTGGTTTGACGATTTTACCATAGCAATATTTTATATGGAAACATCCTTTGAAATTTTAAATGTAGCCAATTAGTCTTCAATTAAGTCTTCTTCCACATCTATCTACGTCCTGGCCTTATCTGTCTTCCTTCACTCTTTTGTCTTGTTCATCAAAAAAGTATTTTATCATACATGTGATAAAAAATCATTAACAGTAAACCAGTCCTATACTATAACACTAGCATATATGAACCACCATAGGTTAATGTACAGTTAAACATTAACAATAAAACTATTTGATTTGCTGCTCAAACCCCATTATTAGGCGTTGTTAGCCTCTCTCCTGAATTAATAATGTTACCGTAGAGTTTGTAGGGACAAGTTTCAAATATGCAATATCAATAAGAGTATAATATTCTTTTAAAGACTTATATTGTGAGACAGTCTGTGATCAGTCAGCGTGAATGGTTGACGCAGAGCCCAGACTGGAGAAATCCGAGTTTGTGGAAGGAGCTTGAAAGTCATAACATTTCAGGCATGTCCTAGTTAGAGAAGTAAGAACATCTTGGGTACAGGTCAAGGTTGCTTCTCAGAACTATTTTCAGAATGTTTCAATTGATAGCAGGTAGGAAGAGTAAACAACGATTGCAACATGGCAAACTATGGAGGTTCAACAGAATTATAGAGAATTGATTTGTTATATTAGCTGTGAGAGAAACTTTGTGAAAGAGTTGTATCTGTGGACGAATTAAGCACCGATTAGGTCAAATGTGACATGTAAGTAGCTATAAGCACGGGTGGAAGAGTAGTTCCCTTTACTGTGTGTAGTATCTTTGCGAGCAGTTCTTTGGTTGTGACATTTTTGCCAAGAAATAATTTTGTATTGGGATCAAGGCAACTGATCTGGTGAATTATGTTCAAGCAATAAGATAATATTCATTAGAGGTAATATGTCCCCACTGAACGGGACATCAATGTAGTTTATATTAAAAACAAAGTAGCCTCCTGCTTGAGCATCTGTTTGGAACTACAAATTCAGAAATATATTTCCATGCTGATGTTTGTAGGCCATAAAGGTCAACTAAAGCTAGTTGCTTGATCTTGCTGGTAGCAGATTATGCAGAACTGGACTAATATTCTAGGAGCGATAACAGAAGTTAACAGCTGCATTTTTCACCAGCTGTGTCTCTTTACCAATCCAAATGTTATGTCTGGTAAAGTCTACATATGTCATGTCCCAGGCATAGGCCATGATTATTTTCAGTCTTAAGATGATAAACATATGTTAGTGTATTATATTCTGTTCTTGTGCCCTTAATGCGTTTTAATTTTAAAATCTACAACAAACCATATGCATGTCCTCGGACCTTTCATGTAAGGTTGCAGACTTAATTTAGAGGGTAAAACTGTCTGACGTAACGCATTTCTGATCTTACTGTTAATATTGTGACTTTTCTGGCTTGAACTCCTATCTAGTTCAGTCTAATGACTACTTCTTTCAAGTAACGGAGATAGGAGGACGAGTGGGTGTTGGTAGCCTTAAGAAACACCTTGCGTTAGTTATTTGTTTAGTGTCAAGCCAGTTATGCAAAATAGTTCCAGCACTGCCAACTTTCAGCCAAACAAACTCTAGTAATATGTACTATTACTGTAAGGTAGTTTGAGAGCTACTGACATACTCATCAAGAAGCTTAAGGCATATGGACAGCCAATGTGTGTGGTGTAGGGTCACAGTGACTAATAGTGTGACGTTTTTGGGCAGATATACAGTGTAAGCAACTTGTGGCACATGATCAGACTTCATGAGGCACTTTGGAAAGGACGAGGGATGAAATCATGGTGGAATGTACCTATGCAATATTATTGTCCTGCTTTCATTGAAAGGATTAACATGAATTCAAAAGTATGATCTTGCAATTTGTTTTGAACAAAGAAACTCATCTAGTCCAGCATTGCGAAGTCTGGGTAGAAAGGGTGCCACAACCCACCGGATTTGGTCACCTTGGGGGTGGATTAGCTGCTTAGCCCACTGTCTACTTGCACCAACACCCCTAAAGCCCCTACATCTAGGACTTAAGGGGCACCTCTGGCACCAGAACCTCAGATCTGCAACAACTTGTGAAGAAAGGACAGAAGGAGACCCCTATCGAAAACAGAAACCTGCACAAACAAAAGACGAGATATCTTGATCCTGTGGTAACATTTCTGGAACTGTCAACTGCAACTCGTCCTGGACCAAAGTTTAATTTCCCCCATCAAGAGGGAACTCTTTGGGAGCCAAAGGCAAGACCAGACTCCCTTGGGCATTTGTCCCTTGCACACCATAGGTAAAAAGCACTGACCGTAACATAAGAATCACTGGCCATTGGGCCCTCAGAGGGATTGCCCAAAAGCAGGTGGTCCAGTGCATTGTGGGAAGTGTAGTCCAGCTCACCACCAAGTTGCAGCTGGCTACTGTTTTCCTCAGGAACTCCAGAAGGGGAGATAGCTTCTCCTCCACCTTACCACTGCCAAGCATTGTTGGTGGCCAGTCCGGTCATCGCCACCTTTACTCGATGCTGCAACTCGAGGGCACATTGCAAAGCCTGCATCCAATGTCACCAGTGGCTCTGTTGTCGTGTTTTTGCATCTGTTTCCTTGGCTGCACTGTCAAAGTGGTAAAGCCAGCGACCGCATCTAACGTTCAGCACCACAGATAGCCAGAGCCAAGTGGAGTTTTTCTGCCTGGTGAATCCTGGTCCAGGGCCCATGAAAGCTGAACCCCAGTGGGCTCCCATGAACTCGACCTGCAAGTGACCAAATGAGTACCTTTTTTCAGCACCTGCATCTTCCTCATTCAGCACCAAGGACAGCTAGGGCACCTCTGCACCTGGGCCCCACAAGCCAGGTAAAATTGGTGTGGGGGTGGCAGCTTGGTTCTGGGACCTGCATGACCTTAATTCCAAGTGGGTTCCTTAGAACTCACCCTGCAAGTGGCCGAGTGTCAGTATTGATTTTCCCCATTGACCATTGGTGAGTTTGACAGCTTAAACTGTATTGAATTATGTTTGAAATTCCATAACTCCAGTTATACATATCTGACTTACTTTGTTTGGGGTCCAAATTAATATAAAAATCTGCTTTATTTTTTATAAATTGATGTCAGTTTTCTTTTGAGTTGTGTCAATTACTTATCGTCCTTGTTGGTATTCTGAAATGGTTAACATATGTTCCTCTAGTAAAGCCTGACTGTTCTTTGCCATACTACATACTACCAGGACTGAGCTAAGGATTTATTATTGTGAATCCAAGAACCATCTTGGAGTATTGAAAGATTATTTGATGATGAAACCTTAACAGCATCACTGCATTACTGCATAATACTCCACTTTGCCACATTAAAAACATATGTTATTTATTCCTGCCAAATTTTTATATGCCAACAGGGAATGTCAGACACTGTTCAAGCGGATACAGGACAGACGGGTCAGTGTGCACCAACCAAGGTGTTCTGAGGTAGTTTGTCATTGGTTTCCTGTGGGCTATCCTACTATGGCTCTGCAAACCTGGACAAATTCAACATTTCTGCACTTCACTTTCAGAGTAGCAATGTCGGCAGTTACAGGCTTCTCAAAGAGGTAGTGTAGGCGAGGGTCAAGAACTCAGCTCAACAGTAATCCACCAGACATAATGAAGTATTGTTCAGTCCAGTGCTAGTCAAATGACTACAAATGGTACTTTAGTCATACAGCATTACTCATTACTACATATCACGACTAGGGGAATACAGTACAGGAATTAAATCCTGTTTGAGCTGCCTGTACTCTAGTTCCTCAGTATTTATGGTCCCTGGCATCATTCAGGGACTCACACTGGCTAGAGATAGATGAAGTCACTCAATCGCCCCTAGGGCGTATGTACCACGACAGTTCAGTTCACCTTCTCTTCAGTGTGATATTACTATTGATAAAGTGTTGGTGAAGCAAGCAGAAGCTGTACAAACTAGCTCTTGTTTGCACACGCTTTTCTGTCCCACAGTTATCTGCTTTTCTTGCTTAGAATCCTGGTGGGTGCGGGACTGAAATGTGCAGCGGTCATGCTTTGTGGCGACTTTGAAGCTGTCTGGAGTGATGGCTGTGGGGTTTCTGGGAACATGGAGGTTTCAGCCATCTCAGTGTGGCTGCAGCCTCTGCAGCTTCCCTTTTTGAGCAGTGGGGCCTCCCTAGGCAGGTGATGGGAAGGGTGCTGGTTCAGCAGATGTCTTCTGGGCTGATCTCGACTTTGTGGATGTCTTAGTAGCAGTTACCGGACCCTTCAGGCTGCACACCTCTGTGAGGTGGGGACATTCAGGGTTTGACGGTGGGGTCCCCAGTCTTTCAGCTGCAGCAGAGTGTTGATTTTGCTCAGTGGTTGCTTTATGTAGGAGACTTGATACGGTTCATGATAAGAACTGTTTACAGAGATCAGGGGACCCCTTCCACACAAATGTCACTCCTGTCTCTCTTTCTGGCTCACTTGCTCTCTCTGGATTTCCCACAGTGGAAAAATCCGGGTCTTTCCCCCTAGACCGTCTGTACTTCTGGAGGGCCAGGCACACACTTTTTGTCTCAGCAGGCAGGGAGGCTTCTAGGCAAATCCTTGGCACCTGTTGCAAAAAGTGCAGATTTCAGGTGATATACAGTCACCTTTGTATGAAACCTGTCAGGCAGGTACCAGCCTTGGGCACACATCAGTCCTTCGAATACTGTGTGAAGCATTCCCTTCCTTGGTCATGAGGAACCCATATTTATCCTGCTTGGGTGCACATTTTCCAGACTGAGACTGTGGATCCACTTTCTTAATATTTTAGTCTTCCTTAGGTAGATTTTCTTTCAAATGTAATTCTGAAGCTGCTCTACAGACAGTCTTTGCATAAGGCAATGGCTCTTGCACCAGGCAGCAAGTGGGCTGACTCAAACCAGGAGCTCAGTTCCCTGTACCTGAATGTCATAAGCCTTCCTGAAACAGCAATTGGAGACAAAGAGGCGGACTCTGCCTAGAAACATCCTCACTTTGAATAATACCGCCACAATACATTATGAGACTCTATCCACAACCATTGTTTAACACTAATTAGCATAGTTATTACTCTCAAGAGTGTTCTTTGGTCAATTTGATTTAGCTCAGATTCATTTTCTTTGTTTATTTTAACACTACTAGGTACCTGTACATTACCATTTCTGTATTTTTCAGATAATGTAACCTAAGAAAAATAATACAAATTGTGCTACTAAAAAATATGCTATTGCTTAATGTGATGCACCCAGGTCATGGATAGTAGTCTAATGCCTACTGTAGGGTACTCTTAGAGCAGGCTTCCAGGTCCTAAAACAGGTCCTGGACTCAACATTGTTAAGGACAGGCCTAGGCCTCTGAGCATATGCTAGATTAGTGTGTTACTAAGGTCACAGTAAAAGTCAGGAAACCAGTTTCACTTGCAGTTGGACCCTCAAGGCAAGATTACACACCTGTTTTGTACCAGGCAGGGGACAGTCCCTTTCCATTAGGGACATATTGTTAAATCACCTAAAGACCTGCTACTTATTTTCACATGTTAGTTCACATAACATCAGGGTCAGTCATCCCGTATTTTCTTCAGCTGATAAAAGATAAGGACGACCAAACCTTGTCCGTGTATACAATATTTTACCTGAAGGGCAGGCATATTACCTGTAAAATAGAAATGTAAACGCATTACTGGATTATGACCAGGATCATTGTCTTGCTGTAAGCCATCGTATACTTTACAAGTAATTTCTTCTTGTTATATGTCGGCCGAATGCTTCCATGTCTTAATTCAATCACCTCCGTATTTATATGGCTATGTATGCCTGGGTTTGTCAGTCAGTGCGTTATTACTAATAAGGAAAGCAATTGCGTATTGTTAAATACTGCGGATAAACCTCGATAAAAGACAAGTTTAGCATGGCATTGCCATACCAAATCAGGATGGAGAAATCCTTATCTGTTACATGAAAAATGTACTGTAATTAACAAACCACTCTTAGCCAGCTCTATACAAGGATCTTGTTGATTAAATACAGATGCATAGACTTAGTTTTCTTATGCGAACTATACATAGTTCAGTACACGTAATCTCATTTAATGGTGATATGCTCTGAATTATTAAGGGGAGGCAAACTGACCCTATGGTGTGATGATACCTGCCCAGGGTAGCTATATCCATATCCTCTTATTAACCATAAATTAAACTATGAAATTAGATGAATAAATAATTAAAGTCCTAGAGGCAAATTAAATCCTTTCATGGCTCGAACAAGGGCTGCTGCAGCTTAAGGAGGTGACTACTGCATAGTCTTGAGGGCAGCAACAAACGTGAAGCAAGTGATGGGCTAGTAGAGCCGATTTACATTTGCTTATCTGTGACGGTCCACTACACATCCCATCCTTTAAAGTTGCGACAATCTGACTTTCCTTCAGATGCCCCACAGGTTAGTCCAACAGTACACTTAAAACGGAACATAGCACATGCACTCAACAAAGGTATTAAATGACTGCCATGCGCTCCAGTAGCATTCAACAGTAATCCAGCTCCTAATATACAAAACACATTAGACAGAACTTTGCAGCACTACTGACCACCGGTGCTTAGCACAGAGTGCCTAACAGCACCACCCTTTGAGAGAGAACGCTGAAGGTATAAGCAGCATAGCCAGAATATCCCGGTAACTAGTATTAAAACAGCTATCCAGTGAATGTCGCAATAGATCATAAAACCCAAGACATAGCATACATATTTTGGAGGCAGTTTACTGTTTATTCAGATTAATTATAGACTTAAGGCCAGGTTGCTGTAGTGTATTGTTATCATCCTTATGCTCTAATTGCTGCAGGTTTCTATCCCATTCAGTGCACCTTTGACGCACAGTGCCATAAACATAACATAAGTTTACCGTTGAAAACACCCATTTTAGCCCTGTCCGGAATCCACAAAGGGATTCCTCGCAGGGGTAGATGTCATGACTGCGCTGAAATCCGCATTTGTATTTCCCACACGGGGTGAGAATTTTAGTATATAAGGTGTGGCTTGCCTTGGATGTTTGGGAAAACCCTCGAACACATGTTTAGGGCATTAACAAACTTCTCTCTGAGCACTTTTCATCCTGGAGATAGTTGGAGCTGTATTCCACCCAATGGCTAATGTAACATACCTTCCACGTTGATATGCTGAGGATGTAGGGAAAGAGCTTTCTACACTGGAAACAATATTTTCCCCACCGAAGGAAATAAAAGAATAAAATGCATTTGCACTGGAGTCTCCATTCTCCTGTGTGGATATCTATGCTATGTTGAACTCTGCACAGCCGAAACAGGGTACTTTGGGACTAGCCCTATTAACATCCCCTTAATACACCCAGAAACCCGTGCCTGGCTCCGATTTCAAAGCATACAGTGAGAATTTAGTGAATTACAAAAAAAACATTAAAGTACTTTTAGGGGCGACCTTAATCTTCCCCATACTTTTTTTTTTTGTTCAATAGTGCCCATGCATGTATTTCAAGGGAGCCTAATAGTTGATTTTTGTTGTCAAAATAGGAGACTGTACATCTTTCAGGAGTTGTCAGTGGCTGAGCATTGCACTTTCCCTTGGTGTCCTAAGTGGTTGGCAGATGTTTATTATAGGAGAATTCTTGAAGTATACCACAAACCCATAGTTGTGCATATAAGTGTCATTTTAAAAGCTTTCACCATAAATGGCAATTATCACTGTGCCATTTGCCTTTGCTGTGGAAATTTCGCCACTGCTTCTTTCAGATGAATGATAAACAATGCCTGAAACAGGCATTCCTGCTTGACCTCTAGCGCAGTCGTTTTTGCTTTGGGCTCCCCTCAGCCAGGAGCACTAAGCCTTTTCTCCTTTGCAAAGCTTGTGTTGTGCAAAGTGGCAGACTTTGTGAGGGAGTAAAATGAAAACACAATATGCCAAAGTAACACACCCAGAAGCTAATTTATTTGCAATTCACATTATAAGCATTGGGATTCCTGACGAGTTGAAATGCAAAGGGGTCAGGAAAAAGACGCCTCTTGCACAGAAAAGGTGTCTGTAGTTTGCAACTGCTTATTTCTGATGGATACAACTACCTGTGGATTCCTCACCTAATGAGCTGCGGGAGTGTCGATGGAGTCGCCTCAGAGTCGGACGGCGTCGGTTGGGAAAGATCTGCTATCCATGGCGCTGATGGATCCAATGCCGGCGTCGGATGGTTCCGGAGATTGGATTATGTCACCAACTCCACACCGATCTTCGACGTCGGTCAACTCTTTATCGACTCCGAGGCTGGAGGCCAGATTGCATTCCCGAAGTAAAGCCCTAAGGCTATTGGAGGAAAGCGAGTGCCGGAAACAGCTCCTAGAGGAAGGGGAAATTATGGAACCCCTAGGTGACTTTCAGGGGTTAGACTCTGCCAGTGGGCTTGACACTTCCCCGGAATGGGACTTAGCCTCACCAGGGGAGTTTACCGAGGAGGCAGCCTCATTTCATTCGGTTGTATGGAAGGCTGCCGATTTCTTGGATCTCCCACTTCCTTCAGCTGAAGTCAAGACCAATATTTTGACAGAGGTGTTACATCCAGCCTCAGCTGTTGCAGAGCCGTTGCTGCCTTTTAATGAGGCTCTCACTGACCCAATTTTGGATGTGTGGAGAAAGACTGTTTCTTCTCCGGCAGTTTATAAATCTGTTGCCCGGAGGTATAGAGCAGCTCCAGGGGACCCAGGGTTTCTTGCTAAACATCCGTCTCCGGAGAGTCTTGTAGTGCAGGCGTCATGCTCATCGAGGTCTGCTCCTGGCTCTTTCCCTGGTGTTTTCATCATGCAGCATGGCTCTCAAGTTGATGAACGCAACCTGCATCCTGGGTAGATACATTTATGCTCTTATGGACGTGGGTAAGGCTGTGCTGCCTGAAATGCCCCAGGACTTGCAGGGACTTCTCTTGGATGCCCAAGCTGCAGCAACGCAGGTCATACAATCAGGACTGGACACTACGGACTTGGTTGCAAGAGCTATGGGTACCTCTATCGTCACCAGGCGACATGCTTGGTTACGATCGTCTGGGTTCTCTACAGATGTTCAAGCTACTTTGTTAGATCTGCCATTTGAAGGTGAAAAGCTTTTTGGCGCTAAAGCTGATTCTGCGCTGGAGCGCTTCAAGGACTGTAGGGCAACGGCGAAGTCCTTGGGCCTGCAAACTGGTTCGACCCTATTTAGGTTGTTTAGACGATTTAGAGGATTTGGACGAGGGGCGTCCTTTCGTGGAACATCTCAGCAAGCAGACCAGCAGCCCTCAAGTCTGCCTTACAGATCTTTTAGAGGGCGGGGTAGAATCTGCACTATCGGGGGCACCCAACAGCAGCACCCTGCCTCTTCCTCTTCCTCAGGGGGGCACAGCAGGGGAAGCAACCTTAGTCCTCTCACCATTGCATCCCATGTCTCTCCTGTAGGAGGAAGATTATCTGTTTTTCATCGCATGTGGGAGTTGATCACGTCAGACTCTTGGGTCATCAGTATTGTGAGGAACGGCTATGCCCTTCCCTTTCGGGAGACTCCTCCTTCCTTCCCTCCCCGTCTTTCTTTTTTTTTCAGAAGACCATCTTCTGTTGTTGGAACAGGAGGTTCTATCTCTGTTATCAAAAGGTGCAGTGGAGTTGGTTCCGGAGCAGGAAAGGGATGTTATTCAAGGTATTTCCTGATCCCCAAGAAGGGTGGTCGGTTGAGACCTATCCTGGACCTGAGGATTTTGAATTGGCTCCTCAAACAGGAGAAATTCAAAATGCTGACTCTAACACAGGTACTTTTGGCGCTGAACAAGGAGGATTGGATGGTGTCTGTCGACTTGCAGGATGCTTATTTCCATATTCACATTCTCAAGTCGCACAGGAAGTATCTCCGGTTTGTGGTGGGGTCGCAACACTACCAGTTCGCTGTCCTGCCTTTTGGTCTTACTTCAGCACTTCGAGTCTTCACGAAGGTGATGGTGGTGGTTGCAGCAAGTCTCAGGAGGAAGAGAATTGCGGTATTCCCTTACCTGGACGATTGGTTGATCAAAGCCAAGTCTCCAGAGCTCGTGCTGGATCACCTGCAGATGACAACCCAGTTGTTGTTCGATCTGGGCTTTTCGATAAATGTACCCAAGTCTCACCTAGAGCCCTCTGAGCGCCTCCTGTTCATAGGGGCAGTACTGGATACAACATTGGATCGGGCCTTTCCTCCGCCACAGCCGATTCAGGACATTCAGGCGTTGATTCCAATGTTTCAAAGTGGAGCGGTTGTTCCAGTCCTCAAGGTCCTTCGTCTGCTCGGTCCGTTCGCTTCATGCATTCTGCTGGTCACTCATGCACGCTGGCACATGAGGGCTCTTCAGTGGTGTCTCCGCAGGCAATGGTTTCAGCACAAAGGGGATCTTGAGGAGTCGATAAAGATCTCCAGAGACACTGCAGCGGATCTACAGTGGTGGGCTGTGGACAGCAACCTTTCCCAAGGAAGGCCGTTTTCACTCCCACCACCAGTGGCCACAGTTACAAAGGGTGCTTCCACTCTAGGGTGGGGAGCTCATCTGGGGGACCTGGAGATCAAAGGTCATTGGTCTCCATTGGAGCAGATGTTTCATATCAATCTGCTGGAATTGCGGGCGATACGTTTGGCTCTCAAGGCCTTTCTCCCTGCAATTCGCAGTCAGTCGGTCCAAGTCCTGACGGACAACACTACCGCGATGTGGTATGTCAACAAGCAGGGAGGAGTAGGGTCGTACCTTCTCTGCAGAGAGGCTCTGCCGCTCGGGTCCTGGGCTCAGGACCATCGGATTTGCATAGTAGCGAATCATCTGGCCGGGGTTCTAAACGTACGTGTGGACAGTCTCAGTCAGCACTTCTCAGCCGATCACGCGTGGCGTCTCCATCCAGACCTGGTCCTTTACATCTTCCGAATGTGGGGGTTTCCTTAGGTAGATCTGTTTGCCACTCGGGAGAACGCACACTGCCCTTCGTTCTGAAGCCTCCAGTATCCGGTGCAAGGAATGTTGGGGGACGCGTTTCAGATGTCCTGGAAAGGTCAGTTGCTTTACGCGTTTCCCCCCATACCCTTGATTCCTCGGGTTCTGAGGAAGATTCGCCAAGACCGGGTCCAAGTCATTTTAATAGCTCTGGATTGGCTGAGAAGGGTGTGGTACACAGACCTTCTCCAACTTTCACTATGCCCACCGCTCCGTCTCCCTCACAGGGCAGACCTCCTCTCGCAGTCACAGGGGCAGGTTCTTCACCCTCACCTCCAGAGCCTGCACTTTCATGCCTGGAGATTGAACGGGGCATCCTGAGTTCTTTTTCTCTCCTGCCGGAAGTGGTGGACGTTATTTTATCGGCCAGGCGACACTCCACCAAATCTATCTATGCGGGCAGATGGGCAAAATTTGTTGCTTGGTGTGGAGAGAAGCAAATTAGCCCTTTAAAAGCTCATTTGTCGGACATATTGTTGTTTGCATTGTCTTTGGCAGAGCAGGGTTGTGCAGTCGCTACTGTCAAAGGCTATCTTATCAGCTCTTTCAGCCTTTTTATGCTTACCTGAAAAACACTCCTTATTCAAATCCCCTTTAGTATTAAGGTTTTTGAAGGAGCTTACTAATAGGTTTCCTCCCACTCCGTTTCTTATGCCCCAGTGGGATTTAAATTTAGTTTTAACTTTTTTAATGGGTTCACCGTTTGAACCTTTACATTCTTGTCCATTAAGGCTATTAGTCTTGAAGACTGTTTTTCTAACGGCCATCACGTCTGCTAGGCGTGTGAGTGAGCTTCAAGCTCTCTGTGTTCATCCCCCTTTTACGACCTTTCATGCGGACAAGGTGGTGCTGAGGACCAGGGCGGCTTTCTTCCCCAAAGTAGTCACTCCTTTTCATTTGGGGCAGTCTATCACACTCTCGTCCTTTCATCCTCCTCCACATACATCTAAGGAGGAGGAGAGACTACATCGGCTGGACCCAAGGAGAGCCTTGAGTTTTTACATAGACAGAATGAGAGAGTTCCGCTTGGACGACCAACTCTTTGTCGGATACGTGGGGAAGAGGAAGGGCAAGGCCATCCACAAACTAACACTATCCAGGTGGGTCATTCTTTGCATTAAGATATGCTATTCAAGAAGGTTCCTCCTGCTGGAATTAGAGCCCATTCCACCAGGGCTAAGTCAGCCACTTCGGCCTTGGCTAGAGGTGTTTCGGTGGCTGACATTTGTAAGGCCGCGACTTGGGCTTCCCTCCATACTTTCGCGAAGCATTATTGCTTGGACTCTGAAGTTAGGAGGGATGGCCATTTTGCTCGGTCTGTGCTGCAGGATTTCTTGGTATGATCAGTCAGACACCCACCTCCGAGGCTGTACTGCTTTGGGACTCTATTCATTAGGTGAGGAATCCACAGGTAGTTGTATCCATCAGACGAACAAGTTACTTACCTTCGGTAACGCCTTTTCTGGTGGATACACTAGCTACCTGTGGATTCCTCACGGTCCCAC
Organism: Pleurodeles waltl; assembly: GCF_031143425.1. Classification (NCBI taxonomy): domain Eukaryota; kingdom Metazoa; phylum Chordata; class Amphibia; order Caudata; family Salamandridae; genus Pleurodeles; species Pleurodeles waltl. The sequence continues at coordinate 541,974,901 of NC_090440.1, read as the reverse complement.
CCGCCTCCCCGTTGTCTGTCTGTTCAGACCAAGATCTCCTTGGGTGTGTGTATATATATATATATATATATTTGTATATTTCTGTATGTATATGGGTATGTATATATTTATATGTATGTATGTGATTTTTTTAAATGTGTATTCTTATAGGCATATATATATTGATATTATTTGTTGTTTATTTTTTAATAAAATTTGTATAAAGGTTTTCATTGATGCAATTGTAGTGAATGAGTGATGTCGGTTATGACCTGTTAGCCTCAAAGGCACGTACAAAATGGTGTAAACTGATGTCAGCACGACGGCGAGGACCTCTTATTGCCACGATGACGTCAGGCGGGGTCACGTGGAGTCGGGCAATTGTGACGTCCTCGCCGACGTGCAGAGCTGGGAAGAAAATTTCTGTTGAATGCTGCGCATTGGGGATAATTCATTAGGTGAGGAATCCACAGGTAGCTAGTGTATCCACCAGAAAAGGCGTTACCGAGGGTAAGTAACTTGTTCTTTACACAGCGGAAACTGTAAGAGACTGTTTCCACTGCGCGAGTGGCACCTTTTGGTATGGAAGGAGCACACAGCAGCCCCATGAACACTTTTGTGCCCCTTCCAGGTTCTTCTGGTGAACTGCCAGTTTTTTAGGTGGCAGCCTACCAGACAGCACAGCTTTCTAGTTGCGAAAGACATAGTGGGGAGTTTCAGAAAGTTGACCTGGGAATACTTCCTGCCAGTCGCGTGCCATTGACTTTGTAGTTTGTAACTCATGTTTTCTTGGTTTCTATTTGGTAGCTTTATTTGCTTAAGTCTCTACAGCTCGAGTTTGTACCGGCCTATGGTAAAGCCATGTTCACAGTATACTTCCACCAATTCCTTTTCTGGAATAAAAGGCCTGTAGTTCCTATCTCATTACATTTGCTGGGCATTCAAAGACCAAGGTCAAATGTCAAGCTTTGTCTGCCAGGGAGCCTGGTGTTTATTTTGCTTTCCGCTGACTTCGAAGTGAGAGTGTTTACAGGAAAAAGGGATGCATTGTACTTTCTCTGTGGCGCCTACTTGTATCTTACTAGGGGTGAGCGCAAAACGCTCCATCACTCTTCTGATCTCTCTTTAGGGGGATTTTAACCACCCCCATGTTACATCAGTCACTTTCATTGGCTCATGGGCTTGCCTTTTAAAATCTGCTTGTTTTCATTCGTGGAATTCATGCATACGTCATGCCTTTTCCGGTGCTTAGCCCTCCTCGACGGCAACGGTAAACTACTGGAAACATACGAGGCTCCATGTTTTCCGTATGGTTTCTAGACTACTTTTTCTTTTTATTTCGCAGTGCGATCGTGCTCGGGATTTTTTTTTTTTATTTAATGTGGCAAGAAAAGTCTGGTTAGGAGTTTACAACGCTAATAGCTCTTACTCGACATAATGCAAGACCCGTTACATTGCAAATGCTTGTTTATTTTAAATATAGCCACCTCAAAAGGTACCCCTTTCTTTGGCTGTGCAAAACACTTGCCTTTTATTTGTGGGGCACGAAGTTCACTATCTGCATTGTCAGGGTGGGTGGAAGCATGAACGTTATTAAATCATGTTTGAAAACTTTTGGGCAATTTACACTGTTTGTGGACCATTCACTGTCAAGCACAGGATAAGATCTTTTCACAGGAAAGAGACAGCCACATTGTAACACAATTCAACAATGCTTGTTTTTCACTTTGTGTAAAGCATATGTTTTATTTATGACATCTGTGGCAACTCGTTTTGGAGAGATGGAAAAGTTTAGTCAATTTTTCTGAAAGCCTTTGTGTTTATGCTTAGCTACAGATTATGTATTCCGTCTGCAACTGTGCTATATATTTTACTACTAAACAAGCAGTCACAAGTGCAGTTACCTGGTAGACACTAGGGCCATGATTTGAATGGTGCAGTGGCACAGGGGCCAAAAGCTCTAGGAAACCTTGTGAACACAGATTATTGCTATATTGTACTAGTAAACAAGCAGGCACAAGTTCAGTTACCTTGCAGGCACTAGAGCCATGATCTGAATGGTGCAGAAGGTGCAGTGGCACAGGGGCCAAAATCTAGGAAGCCCACTGAACCCCGATTATTGCTATAGTTTACTACTACCTCCTATTTGGAACCAGCTACAGCCAATATTTCCCTGCTCCCTAGCGATTGTCTGCCGTCCCTGTGGTGCAGTGTGAACGCGCCTCCACCAATGTGCTTCCTCATCCTTCCTTTCTCCCCTCACATGCTTTCTCCCTTGCAGGCTTCCTCTTCTTCTCACCTAGGACACTGGTACAACTTAAAAGTGTAAGGATCACTTTTTTTCACAGTACAAGCAGATTTATAAAAATCACTCAAAAGTCCTATAACGTATTTCAGTGCTTTATAAGAGTACGACTTATATTCCACAAAGACATTTTTTTTTTTGGCACTGGGCAGATTTCATTATTTGGTCAATCTCAGGATGTTGAGTCCACACCAAGACTCAAACCATATTCCCCAAGTCGACAGCTCTTTCCTTTACTTCACATCTTGATTGTAGTCCTCTGCAACATGTACAAACGACATTGTCAAAGACAATTGATTTCGCATAGACAAAATCTATAGGCTTTGCAAAGGCCTGTTCTTTAGTGTTACATATAATACTATCTAGAAATACATACCTTCAGGATGTGGGCTGTATGAAAACATCTAGGAACAATTTTACTAAAATGTTGTCTATGTTGAATGGGCACCCAGGCCATCCAAAGGGTGCACATAGCTGACTTGCCTCTTAGTTCCCTAGAGGCAATGTCAGGATGAGTGGAAAACTAGTTCTTAAAAAAAAATAGTTGCACTGATTTAGTCTAATGTACTACTACTACTACGATGATGAGACAGTTCTGCATGTGAATAAAATACTTTTTTGGAATTTTTGAAGAGACTTTTTCATATTTCACACATTTGTTGCAGAATGCCTTTAAAAATTAAGGTGGCCCAAAAGTTAACTGGGCAGGACACCCTAGTTACTCACTTTCTTTCACGTTGATTAACTTGTAAATAAATGCTTATCCATTCTGAACAGGGGGCTGCATGCAAAGTTTTGGAGTGTACTTTCGGCCCCCATACTATAGATTTACAGGGACTTTATAGTATAGATTATACAGCAGTGCTGGCTTCGGTTCAGCATAGCTACAAGCAAAAAAAACACTATTAAGCAGTCAACGCTTGCTGTGACATAAAGCTTTTATCTTGACTTTCAGCCATTTGCATCATTGCTAAAAAAAACATTGACAAAGACAATAGGTCTTGCTTAAGCAAGACCTATTGTCTTTGCCGAATGCTTGTTTGTAATGCAACCGTAGATCTTTTTAAAAGACATGATCTGCAATACCAGCACTTTGCAAATGATCTACTTTGCGAATGCAGAAGTGGGAATTTGCTTTCCCAAAGAATAATTCAAATGAATTTATTTAGATTTGTGAAAAAATAAAAATAAAACAATATGAGAGCTCACAGGGTGGCATTGTGTTGGTAAATGTGTAATACAAGCTGCTTGTTGCTTGTGTGTTTTCAGTTTTTAAGAGAGGAAAGCAAGTTGAGGGAGATAAGGACATTTTATTCATCAATTGGATGCCTAGGGACGAGTCAAGTTAGACTCCTTACTGACTGCTGATTGTTTAAAGTAGCTGAGTAAACAGTAGGAAAATATCTGCTTCAATTTATGATGAGCAAAGGGAGGAGATGAGAATCCTAGGGAGACCATGCCCTTGGAAGAAGGGACAAACAGTTTGGAGCACACCTGCCTAACATCCCAGCAAGTAATCAGCCCCATTGCATCATGCTAAATGTAGTTTCCTCAAAAAACGAACTCTGTTACTTTTAAATATTTCACCTCTAAATAGGTGCAGCCTTTGCTGTGCATCTCTGGACACATATGTGTTTCTGGGTTAATCCCTTCTTCAGCAGAGAACAAATAAAGCACATTTGCGGGGTGCTGGAAATGCTGCCATTAATCATCTGGTTTCAATACCTCTTCACTGGCATGCTGGTGCCTGCTCCAGAGCTCGTCAGCCCAGTGGCTCAAGGGAGCCTTTTTAAAGTCACAAACAGTTTGGAGCACACCTGCCTAACATCCCAGCAAGTAATCAGCCCCATTGCATCATGGTAAATGTAGTTTCCTCAAAAAACGAACTCTGTTACTTTTAAATATTTCACCTCTAAATAGGTGCAGCCTTTGCTGTGCATCTCTGGACACATATGTGTTTCTGGGTTAATCCCTTCTTCAGCAGAGAACAAATAAAGCACATTTGCGGGGTGCTGGAAATGCTGCCATTAATCATCTGGTTTCAATACCTCTTCACTGGCATGCTGGTGCCTGCTCCAGAGCTCGTCAGCCCAGTGGCTCAAGGGAGGGAAGGGCACTTTAAGGTGTTATACAAATGTTTGAAGAGTGTATCATTCCACTTTGTAGATGCATGCTTTTGTGTTACAATGCGAAATGTAGGGGGTTGAGATATACATTTGCCTTTATAATTGTTGGGAGAAAATGTAATTTCAGTTACCATCTCATTCCCCTTCCTCATCCCATGCCTTACCTATTGAGGCGGCACGAGCCAAGACGTAAGTGCCATCTTGCTCAGAACACCAATTTGGAGGTCCCAAGCAAGCAGAGCTTGGAGTACCCATACAATGCTGTCCACAAAAACAGTAAGTGTGGATGACCCCAGATGCACTTTTCTGCCCGCATGGTAACAAGAGTATGATAATCTTGTTGTTTCAAAAGATTTTAGAAGAAAAGCAGGGTTTTAAATGGAGTGCCAATTTAGTTAAGGCAATGCCTCCACCTTGTGACTTAAGTACTGTGACAAGGAAGGGACATTCATAGTATTGGAGAGTAGGGAAATTAATCCAGCCATTACTTATACTGAACCAAACTATCTCCGAAAATCTCTATAATAGAAATTTCTTGCCTGAGTTATTTATTTTATGTAGGGCGGGTTTTTATTTAGTGCTACTAACCACCATGTCGGTGGCATCTGAGACCTCGAGTGTTGGTAGCAAATAGATGATTGTGAAGTAGCCGTTTAATGGTTTTTCAAATGAGTTTACAATAATGTCAAAGCCTTGAGTCTATAGATGTTCAGAGCCCTATGATGAAGGGTTGACTGATCATAGGCTATTGAGCATTTCACCAGGTTAAAACTTTGATATGCTTTTCTGGACTGTGAAATCCAATTACCAGGGTGTAAAGGTGCGTCTTTAGGGATTTCCTGAATTTGAATTAGTCATTTTCAAGTCTCACGTGGTTTGGTAGATAAAGCCAGAGGACAGTGATCTGATGAAGAAGGAAAAGGTCACCATATGTTTCATATCTGAATTCATGGGATTACAACATGTCTCTTTTACCAGATCTCGGACTCTAGGTCAATTGTTGAGGGTTCAAAAAGTCTGGCAGTGTAATGCCTTGCAAGAAGTACTAAACTACTTAATGTTTTTTATTTAGATATGAAAATTCTCATTAGGGAAACACTACCGTTTTATTACTTGCAAAAGTTTGAAATGACAGTAGTCTAATAGCAATGCTTTGAATGATAATCGTGATTTCTAAAGAAATGCAGGAAATGTAGACCCAGCAACCGAGGCTCACAACCATGAATGAAATACCCTAAAACAGTGATACTCCTTGCACGGCCAATATGCTGTTTGCGACCTTTGTGACCCTTACATGTGGCCCCCTGGTAAACAGCAGCACTGGGCTGCGGTTTACTTTTTTCATTTTTATTGAAGTTAAGTAATACAACAGGTACATATAAATTATTACCACATATATTTTGCATGCACGATTAGATGCTGCAGGTTTGAAGTCCTTTTCTGTTAGACACTTTTGTTCTAGGAGCTCACGTGTCCTTCTGCCACTGGTGTGTCAAATTCTCCTCTTTCTCAGAGCAGGGCAGAGGAACCAGCTCCCCACCATAAACATCCCCTCGAGGCCAGCCCAGCTGCTTCCCCCCCTCAACCTCTAGTGTCCACATCCACTGCCAGGGGCGCTGTCCATTTGTGCCTCATCATTGTGTCTCTGTTGATGTAACAGACGTTAAAGAAAAGATGATTGATTTAGAACAGTTGATGGTGACCCTGGTGAGTCCCCCAATTCAAAGGAATTCACATAGTATAGTTGGTAGATTAGTATCCAGCTCCCTCATTTACCCTGTCACATCGTCTGCGTTCATGGACACTTAGAATCCCCGCTTTGTGAAGTAGAGCCTACGGGCAGTGTGACGCTGGCGGAGGCGGGCCACCAGGGACTCCATAGCGATTGCAAATAAAATCGGGACAGCGGCAGCACTGTTGCGTGCCTCAATCACTCCCTCAGATATCCAACGCCTCCCACAATAATCCTGGGTAGTCCACTGATCCACAATTAGCGGAGAAATACTTGAGTATGACTTATTTGGTGTAATTTAGAAACACAGGCTCTCTGAGGGCATTCATTGGGAGTTGCCAGCTGAAGATATGATTCCCTACCTCTGTCAGGTACAGGTTTAAGTGCACCTGGACATGGCTGTATTATGTTTGGAGCATATGATTGACTGTCTTAGTCCAAGAGGATACGTCTTAGCCAGTAGTCAAGGCGCAATCATGCCCCCCAAAAGGTTGTGACACAAGTGTTATCTGTCATCTGCCTATGTGGTTTTCACCAGATACTGCACATTATGGCCTGAAGCTGGGCAGCTGCTTGGGGGTGTGGCTGTTGCCCCATTTATGGTTTGTCCAGTTTCAGGTCTAGCACCGCATTAACGGCCCCGCCCCAAATAATGGCTGAGCATCCCAGGCCCAGTACACTACTCCAAACTAGGAGGAAAAACTCGGGGCTGTCCATATTTGGACCATAGACACAAACAGGTGTCAATTTCTTGTCCTCTACTGTACCATGTAGGTTGAGGTATACAAATAATAGAGCCCTTTCCGTGCCCACAACAACAATAACTTTGAGAACCTATATTGCTTTAAGGAATCCTAAGAATATTATTTAGACAATTCAAACAAAAAGATAAATAAATCAAAGTACTGGTAAAAACATTTTTGCTCACAATATATATTAATTTCCAAAATCATATATTTACATATCAATATTTTGACTGCTCCAATATGTGTAACAAATGTGCAGAAAGTGCTTGTGCAAAATGACCCGTGAAATAAAGAAGTTGTCAGGGTAAAATACACAGAAAGAAAAATCAAAATACAGTGCCTAAGCTGCGTGTTAACTGTCTGACAATGTAAATAAGACTCAGTTCGTCTGGGGCAACTAGGAAAAATCCTTAGAAGTCCCAGGGTGGGGGGAAAGTGGTATGTCCAGATCATTTAGAAAGCATCAATGTTTCGACCCTAAGAACTACACGCTTCCATTGTTTAAAACACCGTGAGTCTATATCGGTTGTTTGTTGGAAAAGTTTTGGACTGTAGCTGCTTTGGCCCATTCCTTACATAAGTGGGGGAAGGGCACTTTGCAATATTCATTGGTGATGATCAGCAGTATCAACGTCTGAAGGGATTTATGCATCGTTCTTTTATGTGAATAGGCATTAAACAGACTAGCTACCTTGCCGTCCACCCCTGTATTTCCCAGTCAGAGGGTCTCATTGCCTAATATTATTGGTTGCTCCCCCCCGCCTTTCCCTTTTCTGATGAAGACCCCGAACTATGCAGTTGTTAATGTCGAAATGTTGATGCTTTCTGAATGGTCTGGACATGCAACAAACCCCCCTCCTCATTGCTTCTAAGGATTTTTCCTAGTTGCCCCGGATGAAATGTCTTATTTACATTGTCAGACAGCTAACAGGCAGCTTATGCAATGTAATTTGATTTTTCTTTGTATATTTTACCCTCAGGCAGCTTCTTTATTTCACAAGTCACTTTCAGTGAGCACTTTTTGCTAATTTGTTACACACATTAGAGCAATCACATTACTGATATGTAAGTGTGATTTTGAAAATTAATACATATTGTGAGCAAAATAGTTTTTCCGAGTACTGTGCTTTATTTATTTTGTGTGTGAATTGTCTATATAATGTTCTTTGTGTTCCTTAAAACAATATTGGTTCTTGACTATGTTGTTCTGTTGTAGGCACCAACAAGCCTATTATTAGATACTAATTGCCCCCCGGGCCCTGAGATTTACTGGGTAGCCCCATTAGTTTGTAATGATGTAGGATGAGGTAGCACCTTTCACGGTTCATGATTTCATATGTGCACCATCTAAATCGCTGTCTTATGATGATTGCCATCCCCCTTATGGAACAATAAAATAGGACCACAATTAAGGTATTGGAGTGAACCATCCCAGAGTTGTATATAGAGCCAGGCCAACGTGTAGCGGGGACAGTAAAGAGCAGTAAAGAGCAGCCACAGTTGTGTAATGCCAACTAGAGAAGCATGCCTGTGGTGACGGGCAGCCCATGACAGTCGTTATCCCATGCTACTAGTCTAGGTTTCTTGGGAGTGAAGACCAAGCCCTGCACCCCTTGGTTCAGTGTGGGAAAGTTGCTAGGTTCATGCATCACTTCTAATAGAACAGTTAGCGCTGAGAGAAATGTTTGTACAGGAAGCTATGACCAAATACCTTTCATCGGGCCATGCTCCAAGTGCGCTGCAGAAAGGTGACACTGAGTCATTGAGGTCCAGCCAGGTCACTACCACGCCATGCTTTACTCATTATTGTCATACTGGTTTTCACAGGTCTCCACATCGGAGCCATTCTTGGGTATAGGTTTGTTTATGTATTTGCACCCAAATTGAACTGCCTGCTTAGGATCCGTGTAGAAGTGAGTCTTTCTTTGGCTAACAACACTCAGTTTTGCCAGGCATAGGAGAGTGTAAAGCTCCCTTGTTTTGACAAGCAGGAAGGAAGTTGTGGAGAACACTCTAGACCTCCAGGATGAAAGCTGGGTAGAAAAACAGTTTGTTTCCTAATATTCAATGTCTCCCTTCTCTTTGGATGTGCATAGTACTGCATCCCGGTCCCTGTAGAGCTATTTTATGTTATGTTTGCTTATAGTCCACAACAAATTACCCTCCGGAGAGTGTCTCGGCAGTTTATAGCTCCACAGGATCTGAAGCAGGAATTTCAAAAAGTTAAATTGGTTTTTAGCAGAGATTAAATAGCCATGTTTTGAGGAATTTTGGAAACAGATTGAAATCTGTGTATGAACGTAAATGTAAAAGTAGCTGATTCCAGTGCTGGGGGGGGGGGCCTTATACTTTGTAAGAAACTGCACAGCCCTTATACTTTGTGGTGCGAATGCGGCAAGGACATAGGAGTTTCCCTCTAGATCTAAGACTGCGAGTGGGGGCATACAGCTGCAATTTGCCCTGTAAATAGAGAGGTCGGCTTCCATTAAGGGATTAATGCACCAGACAGAGGCGATTAAACAGCAAACGTTTTTTAATAGACAGCCAATGAAGGGTTCTAAGAGTGGGTTCAGATGGATTTTGAGTAGGCAGATTGTAGATCAAACGTGCTGCTGTGTTTTGTACCACCTGAAGTTTGGAAAATGGCCTTCATTCATGGCTACCAATAAGGTATTGTCGTAGCCCAACCTACTGGTTATGAGGGCCTGGATAAGGGATTTCCTGGATTGGAGAGGCGGCCACTGGAATGGTTTCCTTAGGAAGCTCATGATTGTAAAGCTAGAACCCACAATGGCTTTTAGCTGTTCCCTCATATTCAGTGATATCCAGGTTTCTCACTGCAGTTTTCAGGGTAGGGGCAGAGCCCATGTCCTAGGGCCACCAGTCCTCAGACCACACGAAGTGAGCTTTCCCGAAGAGCACAATCTCTGTTCTACCAGAGTTTAGTTGAAGAGAGTTCAGCTGCATCCAGGCAGCAATATTTCCTATACACTCAAGGAATCTTTCTTGGATTCTGGATTGGGCCCCATGGTAATAACTAGTTGCATATCATCTGTGTATGAAGTAACCTCAAAACCATAGGATTTTATCACTTGTACCTGTGAGGCCACATAGATGTTAAAAAGAGTGGGGCTCAGTCAGTAAGTTCTTCATCCATCCCAAGGCTGGCTTTTCCACTGACACCAATGCCCACCAGTCTTTGAATTAAGTCTGATTCTGAGTTGATGTCAAATGTTGCGGACAGATCTAATAGCACTAGCATATCTGAGTGCTAATCGTCCAAAGCAAGTCGGATATTGTCTAAGACTTCAACCAGCGCTGTTTCCGTAATAAATGAGGCTTGATATCTTACTGGGAAAAATCAAGTAAAGAGTGGCTTTCCAGAAAAGCCGTAAGTTGAGTGTTCGCCAAGGTTTTCCATAACTTTACCAAGAAAAGGAAATAATGATATGGGTCTGCAATTTCTAAGTTCTTTGGGAGCTGCTGTGGGTGTTTTTAGTATGGGTTCAATCCATGCTGATTTACGCTTTGGAAATGTTTCTGAACTCAGAGAAAGATTGAAGAGGTCAGTGACTGAAGGGAGAAGCACTGGGGCAAGAGTGACCAGAATATAAGGTGGTAGAAGGTCCTCTGGCAATCCAGACGTAATCCCATTAATCAGTGTATTTACTTGGTCCGGAGTCACCCGATTGAATTCCTCCAGAAGAACCAAGCCTGTGGTTTCCGAAGGGATGGATGAAACCATGAATTCCTGTAGGGTCTCCTCCAGGAATGTATTATAAATGTTAGTTATTTTTTCCTCAAAAAAGTTAGCAAGGCCATTAGAGAGGGCCTGAGAGACCATGACAGGTGAAGCACAGGCTCCACAATGTAGGAGTACACTAGGATGGACTGTGCTGAAGACCTGGACGGCAGCTGTGGGCCCAATGAGTGGTGACCTCCTTCAACTGAGAATATCATAGTAAGGTGGTCACTGAGGAGAGAGCATTGCAAATGCTCAATATACAGTTCCATTTGCCCCACAGCAGTGGACTTCAGAAGGCCCAGGATCCTGATGTTTCTCCTGGAGTGAGCTTCCATGTGCCCATTCTTGGCCTTGACAACCTCCAAAACTTTCTCCATTCATAACAGTTGATCATCCTGGGTCGTCCCATCATCGTCTGCATCTGACACCTTCTGTTCAAGGTGACTCAGGCGATTCTTATATTTGTCCAGCATTTTGCCTGTTTAATCTAACCTGCTGGTGAATGTGTTGATCTTAGAGTAAGTGGTGCGTAGGCCCTGTCTCACCTCCGCCAGCAGCGACTTGACATCTCATTGTGGGTCACCTTCCACAGCTGGCAAGTCCTCCCATAGGTCTGTTGCAGCCGACTGCATTACTTTCCTCAAGTGATAGTTTTACCTGACTGCGGTCACCCTTCCCCATGGTGGACCCCTTTGCAGTCACTGCCGCCAGGACCAGGCCATAAAGCCCACAGGTTTGGTTATTCACTCAGAAGAACCTTACTGTAGCAGCCCTCTCCAGTGCCAGTATCATTCAGCTGCGTCTAGGTGTGGTTCTCCGGCACACCAGGCTCTTGTTGCCTTGACAGGCGTGGTCTCAGCAGTCAGTGGCGTCGAGATCGGGCAACTGCAATCCCAAGTGGCTGCAATCCTCACCTGGGGGGCACGAACTGACCAAGTCTTCTTGCATGTCCAGTGTGACATTGCTGCCACACTTGCGGGCTCAATAGTCTCAGGGCAGCCCCGTCTCCAGGGTACTCCTGTCTCAGTCAGAAGGGGGTCATGGCCTGCTTCACACCCAGTGTCGATGTGCTATATCCAGAGCTGTTGCCACAATGCAAGTGTTTACATAATGGGAGTTCATTGGGCCTCTGCAGGTTCTCAAGCTCTCCAGGGCCCTGACCATTGCGGATTCACACATGCCTGCTCAGTGACAGTGCAGACTCCACTGCAGCATCCGTTCGAGGTTCATGCTTCGTTTCTGTTTCCAACGATGGGCAGGAGGTCTTGCACAGACACGGTGGGCTCTCTTGTATTCACAGCACCCACAGTCTATAAACTATGCCACACAACACTGAGGTAGCAGTCGCACACCAAAAAATGTCCAGCAGTGTTGGGCCGAACAATCCTGGCAGAGCAGACCTCCAGGGCTCCGAGGCCACAGTGTCTGCCAAGTATAGCCCACCTTCCCCCACCCAGCAGCAAGCCTGCAGCACCGCAGAGAGCGCAGCAGGGCTCACCAGCTCAGGTGCCCCATGAAGCTGTTGGTGCCGCGGCCCTCACAGTCTACACCTCCCGCCTTCCTCAGCCCAGGAGGTGCGCTACCTTACTATAATAGCAGTGTTCGACTGAGGCCACAGGCGCGTCCGGCGGCCCCCCCCCCCCCCCCCCCCCCAGTAGCGGCAGTGGGTCAGTTCTCTGTCTGGTCTGCAGCCTTTCTGCCCTCAGGGCTCACCACCGACGGCCCCGCAAAAGGATTAAAGTCGAATTGCCGTCCCAAACCGGCAGAGCCTTCTTAAAGAGTGTCCATTTTACAGGCGGTTCTCTGGCGCGCCAGGCTGCGGTTTTCTTGACTGAGTACTAACACTTATATGATTTTAAGTAAATGGGTGAGCATTTACTTACATCTTAATTGAAGTAAAGGAAAAGAAACACTGGTGTCCTTGTCTGTAGATACACCCTCATGTTTAAAGACAATTTGCAACAAACAGGAAAATAGGATACATTCAAAAGTAATATTTTTCTAACGTGTGGAATACATCAGATTATATCACTGCATTGAGTGACATTTGTTAGAAGTCAGAATTTTCAAATAGAAACCTAAAAACATTCATGCTACATCTATATCTGACGACACTGCCATTAGTGAACTAAGAGTAATGTCCCTTGTCATGTGCACCCTCTGGACGGCCTCAGTTGTTGTTATACATAGAACACCATGAGCCTGTTAGATCAGACACAAGAAGTTTATCTACATTGATCATCCTGAACACCTGTGATAATGATAATGTAGAAAAGGAAGGCAAGGTAAAATAAAACAGTTGCCTAGGATGACACAGTTTGTTCGCATGGGGATGCCGGGACTGATCCCAGGTTTTCTGGTTTGACATTTTGTAATTCAGTCACTAGATAGGTATCTCTTTGTCTCTTCTATTTTTCATATAATGTTAATGCTTTGTCTTTAGTTCTTTGCACATGAGACTAGACCATGGGTGATAGACAAAAGCCACATGAAGGCTCAGATTGTTTTGGCTGGAGGATCCAAGACAGCCTCGACCTGAGCTAAAGACAGAAATCTTATTCGAGCTTTCAGTGGCTTGCCCTCCTATGTCACATTATGATAATTAAGGAGACAAAGGCATAGGAAGGATGTGATTTGACCATTATCAAATAATTTGGTGAAGCAGAACTACCAACACTACAGTGCTGAATTCCTTGTTTCAAGTTCCTTAACTTTCACATACCACAGTTTAGTAGGTTGACTATGAGGCTGAGTACTCTCTCTCCCCATGAGTAAAATTAAATGATTGCTGAGCTTCAGGTATTTTTGATCACATGCATGCAGCCAGTGTTTGATATAAGTTCCCATCTCTGTTAAAAAAAAAAAAACACAGAGAAATATAAAACTATGTTTAAAAAGTGATTGCTCAAGAGCATATAATTTGTCACAAAGGGAGGTGGGATTGATTAAAAAAACAAAACAGTTTTTTGGATTCATAGCTTTCAACTTGCTCATTACCCAACATGGGGTGTGAGTGGTTCAGATGGTGAGACTCTGGGACTGATCTTGCCAAATAAATTCCCATACTTTTAATGCAAAGTTCACAGCCAGCATGCATGGGCAAAGTGGTAAAGCCAGGATTAAACATCAAGTCTAGGAGTGTCATGGCTAAAACTTTTTCCCACTGCACCACGTCTACTTGTGAAGATTGACTCTGTGTCTGTGTACTACAGGGTCTTTGTCAAGGGTTTTTTATAGCACCCTCCCCTTAAAATTTTCTGAGCGCTCCTGATGTCTATAGATAAAGCCTAAAGCATGGGTACTCGCAAACATTTTCCCAGGGGCCACAAAGTTTGGTTTGTGATGTGACCGGGGGCCGCATTGATGCTAGGCGGGGGGCAGCGGGTGCAGTATGGTGGGTGAACTGCATAATGTGAAACCAGAAAACCTGGTATGAAGCCTGGCTTCCCCACTTAAGCAAAATGTGTGATCCTAGACAATTATTTTATTTCACTTTCCCTCCTTTTTCTTCATTATTAGTGCTTATAAGAGAACCTCAAAGTACTTGACTTCAGGGTATGCGCTGTGCAAAACCTCCTCCTGTGTTCAATTTAATAAACTATACTGTTCATGTGTAATAAGAACCCAGCCCACCCAAAGAGTGCCATAACAACTGACTTGCCTCTTAGTTCACTATTGGCATTGTTTTCGGGGGGTGAATGTTTCTGGATTTATGCTTGAAAACCATCACTTTAAAAGAAAATACTTCTCAATGCACTGATATAATCTGATGTACTAAGTTGAAACGACTCCGAATGTTAATGAAATACAGTTTTGATTTTTGAAGAGACCTTATTATATTTATACAATTTTGCTGCAGCATGTCTTTAAAAATGAAGGCTTTCCTAAAGGTGCAGGACAACCTAGTTACTTCCTTTTTGCCTCCAATTATCATTTAAATAAAGTGTTTCCTTTCATTTAACACATTTTTCATCATTGTGCAGAGTTGAGTAAACAGCAGCCCAGTTCTGCTGTTAAGCAGTGCGCGCATGTAAAGGTCAGGAGGGCCGCACTTTGAGTATCACTGACCTAAAAGCATAATGAGATTGTTGGACCGAAGATTATATTTCATTCCAATTCAGTAATCAAGTTACTTCCTTTGTACACCTGCCTGACCAGAATTAGCAATGGCAAGCAGAGAAGGCTTACTCTAGGGCAGAGGTCTTCAAACTGGGGGGCGGGCCCCCCTAGGGGGGGCCTCAAGTGGCCCGGGGGGGGGGGGGGGGCGTTAAACTCTGGCTAAAAGAAGCATTATATAGATAACCGGCCTTTGTTTTAAACAAAAGCATGTTATTGCATTTTTAAAAAGGTAACAGTACCTAACTGCAATGTTTAAATAGGTCTGGACATATTTAAACATTGCCATCTTTATAAAATATTTGTGAAAAATTCTGAGGGGGGCTCATAGATTTTTATTTTTTAACTGGGGGGGCGCGGCACTAAGAATTTTGGAGACCACTGCTCTAGGGTGTGGTAGAGAGACAGCAACTCAGATACAGCATAATACAGTTTTGTTAAATCTGCCTCTGCCGGGGATTAGGGGCTCAATTTAGAGGGCTGTATGGAATAAAACCCTCAAAATAGCTCCATGTCTCACAGCCCACACCAATTACATGCTTCATTCCCCCTGTGTCTACTGTACATCCCTTGTGCCTTGACTCCCATCTTACTGGCATCAGTGTGACTCTCAGTCACACCATAAGACCATACTTTTTGACTCCTAGTAAAATGCATGTGAATACCCATGCTCTAAAATTAACCTTTTTAAGAGAGACAGTGAAAATTAGACGGTACCGTCTGGTATTCCAGGCCTTCAAAACGAGTTTCAGGACCACCCATACTGTACGAACTTTAACGCGAGTTTATGTTTAAATTGTTGTCTGGACTATTAAATTCTTTGCAAGAGATCTTCTTTTAGGGTCGAGCCTGCGTTGCATGCGCTCGCGCATGCGTTTCGCAGGGAGACTCTTTTGTATTTATAAAAGGGCTCGGAGCCCTGTCAACTTCACATCAGTGTTTTTTATTGGTTGGTGGGCTTCCCTAATAAAATCTGCTTGCTTTCATTAGTCGAAGGCACACATACGTCATGCCTTTTCCGGTGGCTAGCCCTCCTCCAGCGCAGCGACCAAGTACAGAAAACACACGAGGCTCGCTGTTTTCCATCGGGCTTGTGGACTTTTTTTCTCTAATTTACCAGCGCGATCTCGCTTGGCAGAAGTCGAGCGCTTTACATACTTGATTTCACTTTTTCGGGTTATGCACATAAATGCACTTTTGCCCGATAGGTGAAAAGTCGGGTTAGGAGTTTACAACGCGATCAGCTCTAACATGAGCAAACGCGAGACCCGATGCATTGTAAATGCTTGTTACTAGCAGGGGCTGTAAAACTGGTAATTTTTTTCTGCTGCACGAGATGATTTCTGAAGAAATGTTGCGCAGTTTCGTTGTAGTAACTAACTTGAGTTGTTAGTGTTTTCCTGGTGCCTTCAAGTCTGCCCTGTCCTTAATTGTGCCTCTTGGACATTGAAAATCTGGTGTTTTGTGCCAGCAGCAGCGGGGCGGGGCTCACACTAATCTTACATTGCCGTGAGCTATTTCTTCTCTGCTTTGAAAACCTTATAGGGTGTTTTTGAAAAAGTAATATCGGCCTGCGTAAGAATATTGCTGATAGTATTTAGCTGGGCACCTCGTAAATTGCCCTTCTATTAAAATAATACTCGTCTACGACTTAACCTTGTGCGCGAAGTGATTCATGTATTGGCAGGTAGTAATTTTGAACTTTTTGCTGTGTGCTCTTTGAGTCATGGCTGCCGCGATGAAGCCTGTGTTAACATTGCTGATGTGATTCACGTAAACTCCCCTTGCATAGCTGCAAGGCTAAATCCTCATCCGAGTAGAAGGAAGTTGTGTCCATTGAAATAGCATTTGCCGGGAGCTGTGCCGTTTCATGAGCTGGTGGGGCATTTCGTGCGTGCGGATGCCAACAGTGTTCTGTTGTCTGACTCCTTTACGTTCCAGCTTGTGCAGACTTTGAGCTGGATCATGACAGTCCCGTAGACTTGTCAAAGCTTCTTTGTACCCTGTGTATTTTTTCTTATTCCGGCAGTTTCTTTTCTTGAACCAGTCCTCCCCATTAAAGTTGTTTGGTTTCAGTCATCACGTTAAAAAAAAAACTTGTGGAGTGGATTTTTCCACGATGTGTCTCACCTTAACTGAGGCGCATTCAGGTTACCTTTGACGTTTTCACGTTATTCTGGGTTTCAGACCTTTCCCGAAAGTTTTGGTGGTGAGGGAATGGGTAAGTTTTATTTTAATTTTTATTTCTTGAAACATACAAACATTAGTAAGAACGTCTTTCCTTTCCCGTGCATCTGTTTTTGCATAAAAGGCTGAGTTATGCTCCTTAAACATGATCCTCCTTCTATTGCGGAGAAGTGTTAAGCTGAACCTATTTAAAGTACAGAATTCCAACTGGCAGCTGTTAACATTTGGACAGAGCAATTGCATATTTTTTGCATCACCATTGTTATTGATGGTAATTGATTTGATCCATGTGCATTCATAAACATTAAAGTACCTTCGCCGAGGTACGTAGTATCCAGTCTTGTGAAAGTTTGCATCCTGGACTAAAAACGTAGGTTCCAAGCACATCTGTACAGTAAATAAGAAGCACTACACTTCTGTTGAGTTTCTTGCGTTGCAAATTAGATTTTTCTTTTTTCTCTGCATTGGTTCTCAGCTCCTCCTCGTTGGATTTGAGGTATCTTGACTCTTCAAAGACCAATATCTCATATTCTGTTGGTTGCATGACCCAGGGAATCTTTATTTTTAGTGGGAGATCATTAGTGTTTAATGATCATTGTTTCCAATCGAGGATAACAGGGTGCTGGATTTCAGTGTTCAAAGGAAGCCCCCCCCCCCCCACACACACACACACATACACACACACAGGGTCTTTGAACTTACTCTCAGCCCATTGGTGGTCTCAGTCCCAGCTCAAGACAATGCCAGTGTGAGAGCAAATAGAATAGAATCTCAAGTGCCTTCACTTTTGGGCAGCACAAGGGGGGGGAGTTCTTTTGAGGGGAGATGGGGTACAAAAATGGATTAGTGCTGCTAGACTATGCATGCCTCATATGTTTGCTTTTCTGGGTTGCTTATCTCCACTTGCCTTGGCTTTTTGGCTAGCCTGGCCAGACAGCACAGTGACAAAGCTGGCTGTCGGTTCTCGGACAGCTCTTGGGTCTCGAGGCAAACCAGCTAGTTCTGGGGCAAAGCTAATGGCCTCCTTCGGCTAGCAGATACTATTGGTCTGGAGACAAAAACATCAGATAGGCAGGTAGTTCAGGTTGGAAACCAAGAAGAACTCCTTGCAAGCTTGGTTCCACCTGGAGGAGACCGAGCATCACACTGCACCAACGTCAAGGAAGCACTTTTGAGGACCAGGTAGGTCTGCTGGGTGTAGTACTTCAAAGAACATTGTGCAAGAATCTTTTGTTTTGTAAGTTCATATCACCAGCCACTCAGAGAAGGAGGCATTTTAGTGGAATCCCTTCTTTGGCAAACTGGCTGGACCTGGTGATGTGTATTCAAGGTCTTAGCAAGCCATGGCAAAGAACTCATTAAATGGCTTAGAGGGAAATAGACTTAGGTCCATAGAGCTGTAAGCATGCATCCCTCAATGAGGGATGCCATCAATATATCATCTATATCTTCACACATACAGGGAATCTAGAGGATGGTCTCGTCATGAGTGCCGAATGGTGTGGATGTTACACTGGGCAGTGGAGACCATGCTCTCTGGAGAACAGTAAAAATGTTATAGCACAAAGTACAATAGACCGACTCCAATCAGTTTGCCCATAAGCAGGCAGAGGAGAGTTTGCCCTTGAGGTTACAGCGGGATGCTCTCTGGGTGCACCTCTGTATCAGATTTCCCAGCCTACCTGAGCCCAGGGCTTGGCCAGCGAGCAATTAGAACTGACACCTGGGTAGACTCTTGGGTCAGAACCCTGTAAGTGACAAGAGAACACTAGGCACTTTTCAGGGAAAAAACGAAACAATTGTATGGTGAAATAGCTGTGACTTTCAGCTCTACACTTTAATCATTTCACCCCACATGAGCTGTAACGGATCAGAAGTCTCACAGTATCATTACAGTATCAGGTCTGATACTTCAAACACAGCTCTTTCTGTCTTATCTTGCTGAAATCCATTGATTCAGGTACCCTAGTCTGATACCTTCTTCAGAGCCTTTTCTCCTGTCTGAAAAGTATTAGAGGCAGAGGGTCCTTTCCTATCCTTACGGAGCTTCAAAGGATAGAGCAGAGCTGCGTGATAGAGCAGATCTCAGCGGCGTTCCACAATTTTCAGACATTTGAATACATCCTCGGCTAGTTGAATGTATCATTCAATGATTTAATAACTTTACAATACAAAAGTGTGACTCTCATTTTGCCATTATACCGAGAGAAATAAACCTTTTCGTTTTCCCGTTGCTGGTGTTTTATGCATGATTCCATGTTTTCCGGAACCAGGAATTCAAATTGATACCTGTAGGAGTTTCTTAGTTGCTATGCAGGAATGCATAGAAACCTGTTACAATGGCATTTGAGGACTACCAGTTTCTTCCTGCATGCTCTGCGTCTTCATTTGTACCTCACGCCCTTTGATGTATTTAGTTACAACCATACTTTTACCGCAGCAGTGCTTTTGAAAGCATGTCTGATACTTTTATGAAAGTATTTGTTTTTTTATTGTGACAGTGTTACTATTTTTTTAAGCAGTTGTTTTCATTCAGCTAAGGCACTTTTCTGGTGTTTGTACACGCCCCCTTCAGTAAGACAACTACCCACAGTGTGATCCCAGTATTGTTTTAGCTGTGCTGACAGAGCGTCTTTTGATCTGCTGTGTTCCATAAAGTGGCCAAGAGGAGCAGGGCAGGAAGAGAGGCAGAAGTTAAAGAAAGAAGAAGAAGAAGAGGTTCACGAAAGCAAGGCAAGAGGGAGATGGCCAGAGGAAGAGACCAAAATAGGAATGAGAGGGAAAAAGTAAATAGACGAATAGGACCGTTGAGAACAGGAAGGTTTGTCAAGATCCGCGCAGCTTCTAATGTATTCTTTCATGCGCCTTCATTACACTTGCACAGCCGTTTCAGACCCTTCTGCAACTCTCAGAAGGCCCTTACAAAGCCACTAACTCACAGATACTCGCACCGAGAGAGCCTGAGACAATATAGCATGATGAATAAAACACTAAAGCCCTTGCAGAAATTCCAAACCTTTCTGTGGTTTGATCCTGTGCCAGATGCTGGGGGACGGAGAAGGGCTGACAGTTGCAGGGAGAGGAGGGGATCAGGGAGCATGGGAAGACAACAGAAATTGAGGTGTGGGTCATGAGATGAAACCAGAAGTAGCCATTGCTAATATTACAACATATCTGCTTTTCCTATCACATTCTCTTTCCCAGCTGTAGTCCTAAAGAGAGTACATTTGATGCATTTTCTAAGTTTCAGACTGGCACTAGAAGCCCTTGGTTGAATCCCAGCTTGTGTTCTGGACCAAACGGGTTGATCCAGAGACAAAAGTTCCATCCCATCTTTATTATCTATGAACAGCTGTGAACATCTAGAGGCAATTTTTTTTTTTTTAGTCTGTAGCATTAGTTAAGTGATGTGATTCACGGTGTGGGTATGGTATTGAAACAAACTGACCCCCATATGGTGCATCATCCCTCCGCATTGGGTAATGTATTATGCTTAGTGTCCAGTCACTGGCTGTTTTTGGGACACTGCCTTATGTATTTTATTTTTAAAAACTGCAAGACACTGGTCACACAGGTGTATTTTCTCCATTAACGCCCCATGACGTTGTCTTCTGTGCCCTGAGTGGTGCTGGTTTCAACCATACTAGCCAAGTCCAGTCACCCATGCAGATGCATTAAATTCTAAGGCACACTGGTCGTCCTGACCTTCCAGTACCAATGAATTGTGTAGCAATCCAAACACACCCTGGGAAAAGGAGAGAGTGACAAAGAGCCATAGTGATCCGATCATAGCTCACAGCTCCCGGCTCTATGCTTAACCTCTCTAGTCGCCTATTTTTGTCATTCCTTGCCACCACCAATTGGCAGTGGCCCCATCAGGCAGGGGTAATTTATGTGGGTTCAGAGTGTCATAAGCACCAACACGAACGTGGGAAATCACAGCTAAGAGTGCATAAAAGCATTAGGACCCATGTCCTGTCTGCTGACCCATGATACGAGGCACTGAACTATTCCTAGTTGGTTGTGACATTGGCTCCTGGGTTGATGAAAAGTAACACGTGAAATGACTTAAAGAAACCAGGCAACTTTAATCCAGCACTGTATTGTGCCCCTTAAATTTAACACCATGCCTGTTTTCCAATTGAACTCCAGTTTTGCAGCATAATCCACAAACCTGCTGCAAGAGAAAATATGGTTTTGAGAGATTGTCAGTTGACTGTTTTTGTACCTGCCTTGCAGATTTGTGAATATTTAAAGAACGGAAATCTGCAAAAGTATGGTTAATTTAAGTAAACAACTGGCTGACAAATGAAAGCGGTTGT
This sequence comes from Pleurodeles waltl, assembly GCF_031143425.1. Lineage (NCBI taxonomy): Eukaryota > Metazoa > Chordata > Amphibia > Caudata > Salamandridae > Pleurodeles > Pleurodeles waltl. The sequence continues at coordinate 541,953,643 of NC_090440.1, read as the reverse complement.
GTTAGCCATGGTAAGGTCCCCCTAGAATCTATCCCATTTTGTCTTTACAAATCCATATTTGTAATTAAGAAAGCGCTTAATCACTCTGAGGTAACCACATAGAGAGACACAGTGTGATACAGAACTTAAAAATGAAGTCTCCAAATTTAATAACAGTAAAAGAACTTAAACAATGTTTAAGACCAAAGTCAGGCATGTTTAGGACTACTTTGCCAGACGATCTTCTTACTTTTTGTAGTCCTTTAGTACAAAAGTATTCAACATAAGGCCAGGTGGGGAGTTTATGGATAACCACAGAATTTGTGACTATTTCCTATTAGAATTGTAAGTAAATGTATCTTTGTAGGAGGCTGGACTGGCTTGTAGTGAGTACCAAGGGGTACTTACACCTTGCACCAGGCCCAGGTATCCCTTATTAGTGTAGAGGGGTGTCTAGCAGCTTAGGCTGATAGAAAAGTTAGCTTAGCAGAGCAGCTTAGGCTGAACTAGGAGACGAGTGAAGCTCCTACAGTACCACTAGTGTCATATGCACAATATCATAAGAAAACACAATACACAGATATACTAAAAATAAAGGTACTTTATTTTTATGACAATATGCCAAAAGTATCTCAGTGAGTACCCTCAGTATGAGGATAGCAAATATACACAAGATATATGTACACAATACCAAAATATGCAGTAATAGCAATAGAAAACAGTGCAAACAATGTATAGTCACAATAGAATGCAATGGGGGCACATAGGGATAGGGGCAACACAAACCATATACTCTAGAAGTGGAATGCGAACCACGAATGGACCCCAAACCTATGTGAGCTCGTAGAGGGTCGCTGGGACTGTAAGAAAACAGTGAGGGTTAGAAAAATAGCCCACCCCAAGACCCTGAAAAGTGGGTGCAAAGTGCACCTAAGTTCCCCAAAGGGCACAGAAGTCGTGATAGGGGAATTCTGCAAGAAAGACCAACACCAGCAATGCAACAACGATGGATTTCCTGACAAGAGTACCTGTGGAACAAGGGGACCAAGTCCAAGAGTCACGATCAAGTCGGGAGTGGGCAGATCCCCAGGAAATGCCAGCTGTGGGTGCAAAGAAGCTGCCACCGGATGGTAGAAGCTGTGGATTCTGCAAGAACGACAAGGGCTAGAAACTTCCCCTTTGGGGGATGGATGTCCCACGTCGTGAAGAGTCGTGCAGAAGTGTTTCCGTGCAGAAAGACCGCAAACCAGCCTTGCTAGCTGCAAGGGTCGCGGTTAGGGTTTTTGGATGCTGCTGTGGCCCAGGAGGGACCAGGATGTCGCCAATTGCGTGAGGAGACAGAGGGGGCGTCCAGCAAGACAAGGAGCCCACTCAGAAGCAAGCAGCACCCGCAGAAGTGCCGGAACAGGCACTACGAAGTGGAGTGAACCGGAGCTCACCCGAAGTCACGAAAGAGGGTCCCACGACGCCGGAGGACAACTCAGGAGGTCGTGCACTGTAGGTTAGAGTGCCGGGGACCCAGGCTTGGCTGTGCACAAAGGAAATCCTGGAAGAGAGCACAGGAGCCGGAGTAGCTGCAAAACACACGGTTCCCAGAAATGCAGTCTAGCGTGGGGAGCTAAGGACTTACCTCCACCAAACTTGGACTGAAGAGTCACTGGACTGTGGGAGTCACTTGGACAGAGTTGCTGAGTTCAAGAGACCTCGCTCGTCGTGCTGAGAGGAGACCCAGAGGACCGGTGATGCAGTTCTTTGGTGCCTGCAGTTGCAGGGGGAAGATTCCGTCGACCCACAGGAGATTTCTTCTGAGCTTCTAGTGCAGAGAGGAGGCCGACTACCCCCACAGCATGCACCACCAGGAAAACAGTCGAGAAGGCGTCAGGATCAGCGTTACAAGGTCGCAGTAGTCGTCTTTGCTACTTTGTTGCAGTGTTGCAGGCTTCCAGCGCGGTCAGCAGTCGATTCCTTGGCAGAAGGTGAAGAGAGAGATGCAGAGGAACTCTGATGAGCTCTAGCATTCATTATCTGAGGAATTCCCCAAAGCAGAGACCCTAAATAGCCAGAAAAGGAGGTTTGGCTACCTAGGAGAGAGGATAGGCTAGCAACACCTGAAGGAGCCTATCAGAAGGAATCTCTGACGTCACCTGCTGGCCCTGGCCGCTCAGAGCAGTCCAGTGTGCCAGCAGCACCTCTGTTTCCAAGATGGCAGAGGTCTGGAGCACACTGGAGGAGCTCTGGGCACCTCCCAGGGGAGGTGCAGGTCAGGGGCGTGGTCACTCACCTGTCCTTTGTCCAGTTTCGCGCCAGAGCAGGGCTGAGGGATCCCTGAACCAGTATAGACTGGCTTATGCAGAGATGGGCACCATCTGTGCCCATCAAAGCATTTCCAGAGGCTGGGGGAGGCTACTCCTCCCCAGCCCTGACACCTTATTCCAAAGGGAGAGGGTGTAACACCCTCTCTCTGAGGAAGTCCTTTGTTCTGCCTTCCTGGGCCAAGCCTGGCTGGACCCCAGGAGGGCAGAAACCTGTCTGAGGGGTTAGCAGCAGCAGCAGCTGCAGTGAAACCCCGGGAAAGGCAGTTTGGCAGTACCCGGGTCTGTGCTAGAGACCCGGGGGATCATGGGATTGTTCCACCAATACCAGGATGGCATTGGGGGGGGGGGGGCAATTCCATGATCATAGACATGTTACATGGCCATATTCGGAGTTACCATTGTGAAGCTATACATAGGTAGTGACCAATGTATAGTGCACGCGTGTAATGGTGTCCCCCGCACTCACAAAGTCCGGGGAATTGGCCCTGAACAATGTGGGGGCACCTTGGCTAGTGCCAGGGTGCCCACACACTAAGTAACTTAGCACCCAACCTTTACCAGGTAAAGGTTAGACATATAGGTGACTTATAAGTTACTTAAGTGCAGTGTAAAATGGCTGTGAAATAACGTGGACGTTATTTCATTCAGGCTGCAGTGGCAGGCCTGTGTAAGAATTGTCAGAGCTCCCTATGGGTGGCAAAAGAAATGCTGCAGCCCATAGGGATCTCCTGGAACCCCAATACCCTGGATACCTCAGTACCAATTACTAGGAATTATAAGGGTGTTCCAGTATGCCAATGTAAATTGGTGAAATTGGTCACTAGCCTGTTAGTGACAATTTGTAAAGAGAGAGCATAACCACTGAGGTTCTGGTTAGAAGAGCCTCAGTGAGACAGTTAGGCATCACACAGGGAACACATACCTATAGGTCACAAACTTATGAGCACTGGGGTCCTGACTAGCAGGGTCCCAGTGACACATAACAAACCTACTGAAAACATAGGGTTTTCACTATGAGCACTGGGCCCTGGCTAGCAGGATCCCAGTGAGACAGTGAAAACACCCTGACATACACTCACAAACAGGCCAAAAGTGGGGGTAACAAGGCTAGAAAGAGGCTACTTTCTCACAATCTTGGCCAGCAATCCTGAAAATGTGGCCTGGATTTAACCCTCCTGAGCCTACGTTGGACTTGCTTGTTCTAGTATATGTATTAGTATTTTCCATTCAGTGCAAAAATAGAGCAGATGCTGCGTGATAGACCTGATCTCAGTTGGATCTCAGTGTTCAGACCCTGACAATATTAAATATGTTCTCAGGTAATCTAAACCCAAAGAAGCTATAATTTCAAGTCATGCTTAAAATTGCTACCCAGTGGAGAATCACTTATTTAACTAGGAGGGATATGATTATTTGGAATGCAAGACATGCATGGACAAGTGGTAATATCTCTTAACACCCGCCTGATAATAAGGGTGTATATTATTATAATGTAGTCAATTATAATTATCTGAAGTGCTGTGCAAGCATTCAATCGATCATACTGTGCAATTACTCTGAGAAATACTGCTACATAAAAGCAGGTGTTGCGTGAACAGTCATAGTATATTTTTGAAAAAGCTAAATTAACTTAAACAGTAAGAACGAAAAGATGTTTAGTTCACACTTACCATAGCAGAGGGATTTGTCAGTCAAGTGTTTTTTACTGTCTGGCCTAGCAGTAGTTTAACAAAAGTGAAACTGTGCCTTTTTCCACGCTTTGCATTCTGACTTTGATCTACGATTCACTCTGCTTTTTTTGTAGCCTTTTTCATAGACCTAGTGACATCTCTCAACAGAAAGGTAGTTTATTGAAGTTTGTGAGTACGAGCAATACCTAAGTATTGCTGTATTCCGTTATGTTGCACACTCGTTCAGTTTACTGAAAGCATGATATCTACAGTGGGATCTAGTTCTGAAGTTTATACGGTAATTGTTAGAAGTAATAAAGCGGTGATTAGAAATGTTATTTTGCATTTTCCTGACGTACCTGTTTACCAACCCCTTCCAAGAATATCACATTTTAGCACAGTCAGTGTTTAGCATTCATGTGGTATATTTTATTCACCACCTTAAAGTTGCCTCCAAGTATCGTGGGGGTTAGAGATGGAAAAGGGAGAGCAGGAGAGAAAGAATTAGTGTACAAGGCAGAGAATGAGGGAGTACCCTTGAAGACTGCTGGGCTTCCTCAACAATACTGAAATCCCAATAAACAAAGTGATAGTGCTTTTTTGACAGAGAGAGTGGAGGGACTAGCAGGAGAGGGTAGGATTTAGGAATGTTCGGGGCAGAGGGTTTTGATGGGGGACACAGAAGAATGTAAACTCAACAGTGTTAGAAATCATGATAAGGTGTTTAGCCTCTCCTCATGGAAAGATCAAGGGAACACAGTTTAGAATTACCCCTTCAGAGGGTGCTGAAGATTTTTCCCTAACAATCACCGGGCCTGGTGTAGCTTGGTCTGGGCTTTGAGCACTCGAGCCCTTACCCTAGGTTTCCATGTAGACTTCTCAAATGACTCTAGTGCAGGGGTCTCCAACCTTTCCTGTAAAGAGAGCTACTTACATTTGATAAAAATCATGCTGAGTTACTAATATTAGTGTTGTAATAGGGACCTCATCATGCAAATTAGTGGACACCATATGCAAGGGTACCAGCAGTGATCATCTCAATTCATCAGGCATAGTTGCCAGTAGAAATGTTAAAAAGGCTTTGTCGATGTGGAATGCCTCCACATGCGTAATACATAACAGCCATAGCTGCAATGCCCCCGTCACCAAGTTAATACTGTAATACGTCTCCCTAACGCTACATAATTTATCCCTCAAATATCAGCTTTAAATATATTTTGGAAATTCAACCATTTTTCTAAAAACCTTAATCTATAAGTTCTGAGAATACATAATTCTCTTCATGTTTTTCAATTGTTGTTAACATATATTAATTCATTAATTTAGTAGTTTGGTGTGCACATAGGAGAGTTACTTATAGGTAGCGGGAAAGCTTCCTGTAGCTCACGAGCTACTCGTTGGAGAAGCCCGCGCTATTGCATCTAAGTTGCTTTAATATCACAATATGTATTGTATGTCCTTAGTGCAACTCGTTCTATTTGCTTTTCTTAATTTAGCTATGTATGCTTTTGCATGCACCCTTTCGCAAAAAATGATATAAGAATGTGGAGACCAAAAAGGTTTATGACATTGCAGTGGACTAGGAAAGGGTAAAAGTGAAATGAGCCTGTCCTTTCTTGCCATCAAATTCTCTGTGTAACCAATCCATTAGAGCGCAGGTATTCTTTGTTTTAGAAGTCAGACTGTGAAGTTTCACATCTTGTATATTTAACCTTTGTTAAGGTGGGCATATTCCTGTACTGTTGCGGACTAGGAAACACTTATCAGCTGAAAAAAAGTTATTCACAGCTTTGGAATGCATATGCATGCTTCATCCTGGGTGTGGTTGACGTTTGTTTGCTTTAGTGGATCTCACTTTGGGTGAGTTAGTTTAAGAACGTACTAGCTAAACGTACATGTTCTCTAAATATTGAATGCTTCATAGACTCATTTATAATGCCAGCACTCTGTGAAAAAGATCTGTTTCTCTGAATTTCTGTAAGAAACTAATGTGCTTCCTTGAAAGTGTGTTTACCATTTTCTTACAGAATTACACTGTACTGAATCTTCTGTGTACCAGGGGAAAAAAACATAGTACTCGTAACATTTACATGCACTTCTCGACAGTGGCAGTCCAGATATTAAACCATGCTAAAGTCTAATAAAATGACCGAGGGGATCATATTCACAGAGCAGCCTTCAGTGAGCTCCCTTACTGATCATGAACAAACACAATATGAAGTGAGATCGGTTGCTGGGAAGCCTTGATCACAATATATGGTAGACTGAATTTGGACCTCGGTTGTAATAATAATTAGGAGGTTTGGGGAGGAGTAGGGTCTCATCTAAGGCTTAATTGACATTTTCCTCTGTCTGGGTTCTGTTTTTCTTTAAGGTGATTCGCTGTGATTTAATTTAAGTTAAATACCTGTCTTGTTGAAAACAAATGAATTAAAAGTCTTAAGATCGAAACATGCATGTGCAGGGTTTGCTTTCGTACACTCTCATTGTCATTTTCAGTTCCTTTTTTTCATGCTCTGCAGAGCTTTATGCCATCTTGCTTCTTATTATTTTCTTTGTTTACGTCACAGTGTGTATGTATTCTGTCCTGTTTTGGGTTTCACTAGAGAGTTCTCAGTTTCATTTAGAGTTTTTGTTTTGTGTTTTTGAGAATGTCTATTTTTTTTTTTTTTTTTTTTTTTTTATAAATGCGAGATTTTTATGGACCTACTCTACAAAGGATTCAGCCTTCACAAAGCTGTTATAGAGCTAGGCAAAACTATGTGATATTGGCCTTTTCATGCCCCTAACATCTCACGTCTTTCAGCCAACAAAATAGCTAATACACGATTCGGTGTTAGGCGCAGTGGCTTTTCTCCCCGTTCCGCACATTTATTGCCTCCTGGCTGGCCAAAGTGTCCAAGGAGGTAGTCAAAGGGCAGTGGATCTAGAAACCTCATATCCATTCCGTGATCAGGCTGCTGTACCAGCTGCCCTCACAGTGCACATAACTTCCAGTAGAGGATGTCTCTCCAAGAGGTGCAGATCTTAAAGGCTGCAAACCTGATCTTTCTCCATTTATTTTGCAAGCAACACTGGGGTTTTCAATGTTAGCCGAATGAGCGTTCCATGCTTCTCATGTTACGTTGTGTTCGCGTTGTTTTGACAAAAATGATTAATACCAGATGTGAAGGAGCATTCCTGAAGAATTGTGTATTTTATAGTTTGTGTGGCCTCTGCGGTGACCACATCCATAAAGCCATTGCTGTGTAATCATTCAGAGTTATAGGGCTTTTCAGGAAAAGCAACTACTAATACCTTCTTGAAGTGTAAGCTGTCATAAATTGAAAAGCAACATGAAGTTTTGGACCTGTGGTGTCATGGTGGAGACGATGACTGGTACAATATATAACGAGAAGACCCCTCGTGTGTCCCTCTTTAGAGTTTGGGTTTTGTTCCTTATAGCTGTGATTGCAGGGGGTCGTCGGTTGTTTGTGTACATCCACTGCCTATTCGGTGCAGCTTTCATCATCATATGTTGGCCTGGAGAAACAAAGGAGGAAACCAAGAGGTAGAGAAAGATGGTAAAACTCTCCGAAGAAAAGCGCGATGCCCGCTCTCACATTTTTACAAGATAAGCACTAGATTCAAGTCCGGTCTACTAAGGAAAAGGCGTTTGTGCGGAGCAGGCGCGCTGGACGTGTATGCTGTATTTTTCCTTTTATCCTGCCCTGCAGTGCAGGGGAGGTGGTGCAGCGACTCGTTGTGCGGATAGTGTGCAAGGGTTTACAGAGAATAATCTTGTGGTGCAGCGGCTCGTTGTGCGGATAGTGTGCAAGGGTTTACAGAGAATAATCTTGTGGTGCAGCGGCTCGTTGTGCGGATAGTGTGCAAGGGTTTACAGAGAATAATCTTGTGGTGCAGCGACTCGTTGTGTGGATAGTGTGCAACGGTTTACAGAGAATAATCTTGTGGTGCAGCGACTCGTTGTGCGGCTAGTGTGCAACGGTTTACAGAGAATAATCTTGTGGTGCAGCGGCTCGTTGTGCATATAGTGTGCAAGGGTTTACAGAGAATCTTGTGGAGCAGCGGCTCGTTGTGCGGATAGTGTGCAAGGGTTTACAGAGAATAATCTTGTGGTGCAAGGGTTTACAGAGAATAGTCTTGTGGTGCAGCGACTCGTGCGGATAGTGTGCAAGGGTTTACAGAGAATAATCTTGTGGTGCAGCGACTCGTGCGTATAGTGTGCAAGGGTTTACAGAGAATAATCTGGTGGTGCAGCGGCTCGTTGTGCAGATAGTGTGCAAGGGTTTACAGAGAATAATTTTGTGGTGCAGCGGCTCGTTGTGCGGATAGTGTGCAAGGGTTTACAGAGAATAATCTGGTGGTGCAGCGGCTCGTTGTGCAGATAGTGTGCAAAGGTTTACAGAGAATAATCTGGTGGTGCAGCGGGTCGTTGTGCGGATAGTGTGCAAGGGTTTACATAGAATAATCTTGTGGTGCAAGGGTTTACAGAGAATAGTCTTGTGGTGCAGCGACTCGTTGTGCGGATAGTGTGCAAGGGTTTACAGAGAATAATCTTGTGGTGCAGCGACTCGTGCGTATAGTGTGCAAGGGTTTACAGAGAATAATCTGGTGGTGCAGCGGGTCGTTGTGCGGATAGTGTGCAAGGGTTTACAGAGAATAATCTGGTGGTGCAGCGGCTCGTTGTGCGGATAGTGTGCAAGGGTTTACAGAGAATAATCTTGTGGTGCAGTGATTCGTTGTGCGGATAGTGTGCAAGGGTTTACAGAGAATAATCTTCTGGTGCAGCGACTCGTTGTGCGGATAGTGTGCAAGGGTTTACAGAGAATAATCTTCTGGTGCAGCGACTCGTTGTGCGGATAGTGTGCAACGGTTTACAGAGAATAATCTTGTGGTGCAGCGGGTCGTTGTGCGGATAGTGTGCAAGGGTTTACATAGAATAATCTTGTGGTGCAAGGGTTTACAGAGAATAGTCTTGTGGTGCAGCGACTCGTTGTGCGGATAGTGTGCAAGGGTTTACAGAGAATAATCTTGTGGTGCAGCGGGTCGTTGTGCGGATAGTGTGCAAGGGTTTACAGAGAATAATCTTGAAGGCAGTTAGGCTTTTAGATTCAGTTGATGGAGGGGTCGTTATTTTGGGGTTTGCTTATGCTTGTTTCGTCCAGTCTAATGTTGCGGCCGGATAACGTTGACCAGGCTGTTGGAATTAAACTGAAGAAAATCACAACTTGGTAAGTTAATTAATATGTTTGTTTTTAGGTTCACTCAAGTCTTATATTTCTGTGTATAGCACTATAGGCGATATAAATCTACACAAGAAGGAAAGTGCTCACACCGACAGTCTTTGGTGTGCCGACACTACTGCTCAGCCCTGCAGATCGTGGCTTGTGTCGCGCCTAGGACACGCCTAGTAATCCTTGTTTCATATGTTCTGACCCCATCCAAAATCTGAACGGCTGGCAGGCGCTGGTCATGCATGCGAGCACAGTAATTAGTGCAGGCTTTTGGAATCCTGCCAGTATTAAGTTTTGTCCTCAGAGGAGCCTCACACACTTAGAAGCATAGCATATTCTTGGCTTCCACTGCACTGAGGTCATTGTTAGAAGTTTAACGATTCAATTGCAGAAACAGAATGTGAGCCGTTGCAGTTAAACTGTAATTTAATATTTAGCCTGTTTAACCAATCACACCACACATCAGCGGAGGCATACGGTATGGGATTTCTAGTCCCATAAGATCAGGCGAGTGCATACTGCCCACATATTTCACGAAGTTGAATATTTAGTATAAACAAGTTATTTTACTTGACAATGTTAGTTACTTTTACTCTATTCAAGGGTTAGTCAGCTTTTGAAATTACTCATTTAGCATTAAATCGTATTTACTCTCCTTTCAGTTTCTTGTAAAAAAAATAATTACAGGGCCAAGAAGGCCCTTTTCTCCAGTACACTTTAAAGGCGTTCCATGCACGCTTACTCAGGATCCATGGGGTTCAATCCAATCCAGTCACTTTTGAAACTGCGGTCTTATGTCAATTTTGCAAATGCAAACTGACGTCCTCAAACTGCCATCTAACAAGCTTGCTCGCCCCACCAATTGATCTTCTTCTACCTGGCTGACAGTGCATCAGAACGGAGTCTGAGCTTTTCAAGACCTCTTTCTTCAGTTATCATTCGTGTTGTGGATCTTTTTAATGGATGTGTAGAACTGCTTTTTGGCTGCCTTTGAGTTGAAATTTGTCACTTCAGATAGCTCTTAGACTCTTCCAGGCAGAAAGTAGTGTGTTTAGTGGACTGCACTAACTTCATGGTTATTAGGTTTGTTAGATTGGGCCATTTAAAGAAAACAATGGCTAAGTCTTCCTTAATACACTGATTAATTAAGTGAAAGTTCAGAGTTAGAATCATAGGGGGTCCTTCCGACCCCAACAGTCCCGGACCACCCCGCCGGCGGCCCCCAGGCACAGCCCCATCGTGCATTTCACTGCCCGAATTACAGGCAGTGAAATGCGCGACAGGTGCTGCTGCACCCGCTGCACATCAACATTGCCGCCGGCTCGACTGCAAGCCGGCTTCAATGTTATTGTGACTTTTCAGCTGGGTCAGCGGGCGGAAACGCTGTTTCCGTCCCCTGGCTCAGCGGAAGTCATTTAGGGTGCCAAGCATACCACCAGCACTGGCAGTATTGTGGCGCCCGCAGCTTTGGCGGTCTTTAGAAAAGAATGCTGAAGTCGCAATGACCCCCTAGTGGACTCGTTTGGCAGCACTAGTGCACCTCAGTCACAAACCTATACCATTTGGCAGGCCAACTACGTATGTGCTTGTGGCAAATTTATAAAATGCCTAAATAAATTATGGGAAAAGCCATGGAATTGTGGCAGGTCTTCCGTGCCAGTGTTCCTTCTCAAAGCAAGTTTCAGCTGGTCAGGTGACGAAAGCATATGCAGATGCTCAGCACTTATATAGCTGCTTATATTGTTTTCAAGTACTCCTTTCAGAAAAAAGTGTGATAGTGTACAGGGAATTTCTCAGGGTCACACATTTTCGCCAAATGGGGAACGCAGAATGTGAACTTGGATCACCTAATCCTCACCTGACAATTAGACCTTTTCTGCAAGGAAGGTGGGAAATGCTGGACTTCAAAAAGGCATCTCCAGCTCCAAACTATGGTGGTAGATGCTGCGATCCAGCGGTCATCAAGATTCATGGAAAAGGATGAGACTGCATCATCCGAGAAGGTGATGCAGTAACTGCATTAGAAAGTGGCCGCAGGGTAAGGAAATGGTAGAGAACACCTGAGTTGAAAAGACGTCAAACATTCATGCGCTGGAAATATGTTAAACATGTTGATACTTGTGTTTTTAGAAGAGTGTAGCAAAACCTTTAACCTGTAAGTGGAACTTTTTCCTTGTTTTATTTTTTGTTTCGTTTGATTACCTTTTTTATGCGCTTTATTTAAATACAAAATACACATGGGCTGCAGAGAGTGGGATTTTTGTGCGTCATTTTATTTTGGAACCCGGTGCCAACAGCTGTAATTGCTCAGACGTTTAATGAAGTATATTGAAAATCCTGGTGGTTGTAGAATTGCTTTCGACTTTAAACAATCATTTCGTAGTCCGTAAAACAACTAATCCCCGTGTGGTCACCGGTCCTACAAACGGGGAGCGGTAAAATTCGAGCATGCAGATACAGGTTATCTTAATGGCTTGCTGTGTAAATGTTTAACTACACAACTGCAAGCACTGGACAAGAAAAGCTTACTGAACAGAAACGCCTTGGAATGTACAGCTGCCGGAAAAGAAATGGTGGTTTAGGGTAGAGGTGGAGGGATCATGCTATCTCTGCCGCCACCCCCTTTTATGTGGGTGTAACAGTGCTTAATTTGTGCTTGTCGTTTCCTGTGCTGAGCACCAGCACTTATTTTTGCTGGCAGGGTCTTATTCTTCTGCCTCAAACCTTTGCCGTGAGCAAAAGACACATATGGGAAAGACGGATGAAGGGAAAAACGAAAAAGCGTCACAAAGGGAGAAAGTAGAAAGCTGCTAGAGGGAGCTGAAGGGGCAGGGAGGGGCTTTATATGGATTGAAGAGACCCGAGATGGTTTCAGGATTATGCCTCATCAGTATTCCGTGCTTGCAAATTTAATTGCAGCAGCCGCGTGTTTAAGAGGAGGGCTTTGGGCACCGGCACCTGTTTATGTACAAATAAAGCACTGGGATGTAATCACTCTTTGCCGGCTTACCAGCATGCAGGGAGGCGCCTCCCGTGGATAGTACGTCTATATACTCCTTTGTCACTCTTTGTTGAGGGGCAGGAGGCACTTAAGCATTCACTTTTAGTAATCACCACGTCGGTAAGACCTCTTTTGGAGAGCACTGTGGCCCAAAGTAAGAGAAGAGACGGGTGTTTGTGGAGTGCTTTAGTATAGGGTTATCGGAGAAGTTTCCAAGAATAAGGACAACAGAAGTGGAACGTAGCACGGTGAGGCCTTCTCTCAGCCGTACCCACCCGGCAGTTCGTTTCAGGAGATACACAACTACCACAGTAACGCGCTCCAAACGTTTTCTTTTACTTACGGTGTGGCTAACCTTGAGCTGCTCTGTTGACACTTTTTTGAACACCTATTTATTTTCGAATCCCTTGTGGTTATCAGATTGCATTCGGATTCATTTAAACATATTTTCAAGACAATGAAAAATAATGTGGCTTGGAATTGTGGGGCTACATTTCGATCGATTCCTCACATATTCCTCGGTGAATTATCGAGTAAGTTTAGCAGATTTTTCCATACAACAGATATAAAGAGAAAAATTGTAGATTATTGTGCGTTTTTTCATTGTATCTCTTTTTAAGCAAATTGAACTACGAGGTGTAGAAGTCGGTGCAGTAAGGGTCACTGCGGCGGCTAGCTGGCTTTCCTCGCTGTCTGCTGTGGCAGTCCGAGAAGCAGGAAGATTTTTCCAGAGCAGGACGCCTTCCAGTGACCTAACTCAGTCTTGGATGAGCAGGACAAGCCCTTCAAGAGGTCGGGCACATCCAGACCAAGACGCTCAATTACGCGTAGCTTTAAAAAGAACGGAAAAATGCCTCCTGTGTTACGCTGTTTGAGTACACCGGGCAGGCTGTGTGTGCGGAGCGCGGGGGCCGGCGCTCTGCTTCCTGCTGTTCCTTTAATCATTCACACTCCCGTGTCTGCTGAAGCAGAGCATTTTATTACAGGAAGCAAAATATTAATTTTGTGGCTTTTCTTCCAGGCAGGGGAGCGAGAGGAATCTTCTGTCTAGTGCCCATTAACCGTTTTGCTGCCGCCGTACCGCAGAGTGGGGTTCCACATCCATGCTGCTTAGAGGGCAGCAATCTGCAATATCTGCCCGATCCTCGAGCCATGAGGAAGGAGGTCAGCGGTGCACCTTGGGTAACACGCCGCGTATTTTACCCCCTTTTCTAACACTAGTTGGTCGAAAGCTATGGATGGTCTGTTTCAGGGTGCTTAACACAGTAATCTCAACTCCGATCTCAACTCCGATCTTGCAATCATATCTCTTGCAGTAGATGGATGTGTATTAAGTGTGGGTTTTACCAGTTTCAGCTGTCATTGCATTGTATTGCAGCATATATATATATATGGCTTACTACCCCTATGTGGGCCACTGGAGCGCTTATCTACATGTGTCTCAGACTAAGCCGTTTAGGGTGTGTGGTTGGAACAGTGTTGTTCTTGTATTGTGATCCTATGTAGGAAGTGTTTCCATGTCGTGAGTGAGGACAGTCTAGGTACCGTTATCTTTTTTTGGAACGCAGTGCGTTGCAATATGATGAATGCCCAAATACTTACTGTTAATGTTTAACATGCAAAAGAAAAACTTTTATATGAGCTGAAGTGCCCAGTGCCTGTAATGCCCCAGCACCGAAATTCAGTCTCCCAGAACGAACACATTTAAAGCGGTAGTGTTTATTAAAGGTTATTACCAAACAAAGCAGTCATTGTTCTCCCGTATTGGATCTTTCATAGAAGAGACTGCATGTTGATGCCCCCCACAAGAAGTGTATCTACTGCCTCCATCCAGACCACAAGGTGAGAGACTGCAAAATCTGTTGCACCTTTAGTCAAAAAACCCTCAAGGACCGTGAGGGTAGACTTCTCTTATGGCTGCAAAAACAGAAAGTCATAGAACATCCCTCCTCAGATGACAGTGAAGCGTCATCACAGGCTTCTCGCCCTCAGAAAAGAACAGGTGAGAGAAGTAGAGTGTCTGATGAACCACCAAGGAAGGTGCCCAAAAAGACAAAACAAGTCTCTACTGAGGCAAAAAAGGATGTTTCCCACTCAGAGACATTGAAACATTTGCCAAAAAAGGTTCCTTCAGAACCTACTACGCCTTTGCATCGAAAAAGCACCTCAAAAAAGGCATCCCTGTCTCTGTCACCTCAAAAAGAGCCAGAAAGTCTCTTCAGCGAAAAAACAACCGTCGACGACCACCCCGTCGACGACGGTGTCAACGGTAACATCTACTACAGTGTAGTCGACGTTCACAACACCGGTCTCGCCGATGATTATGACGTCGTCGTCGTTATCGTCGACAATGATAATTACGGCAAAATCTTTTAAGAAAGCTTCGTCGGCAACCATATCGTCGACCTGGAGGACTCCTGGTAGTAACAGTTACTACAAGATCATTAATAGGTATGCTCAGAGGACCAAGTACCAGTCAGACAGACCTCCTCCAAAGAAAGTCCTTTAAAAGCCACCCAAGAGGCAAAGCCCCACCCCCAAGTAGACCTCACCTGAGTATTAATAGGACAGGGCACATAGGAGCCCTGATATGCCAAAGAGACGTTTCCTTTATCCAACAACTGAGAGTCACCTTAGAAGCAGCCTTCCCACATCCTGCAAGACCAAAAGTCACAAAGAGACTATCAGATAAATGAAACAGACCTGTCAACATAGACCGTCAAAGCATGTTTCACATCCAGAGTGTGCAACTGGTGTTTTGCAGGCAAAGAAGGAGAAGGACAAAAACATGGTAAAATTAGTTGTTGCGAGGAATGAAACTTAGAGTGGATTTTGGGAAGGAACCCAGAATCCAACTGCATTTTCCATGAACTTCAAAGAAAGATGGTGAAAAGCAAAGGGCAGAAAGTTCATACAAGTGTCTAGCTGATGTGATTGCCACTAGAAAAGCCACCTTAAGGGAAAGAAAACCTGAAGCCAAATGTTCAAAGGAAGGAGGCTGCAGGGCATGCAAGACCAGAGAAAGATTGCAAGAATGAACAGAGGGTTTCACAGACTGTGAAGAAAGAGAAAAACTCCGGAACTAATTTAGTATCTCTAAGATCAGAGTTAGAAGACACCGAGTCCCAGGTTGGTTTGATAGCCGTTGATTGAGCCTTAAGAGTGGACAAAGCATAACCTTTGTGAAACCCATCCAAAAAGCACTGAAGAATGGCAGAGATTGAGCAAAAAGAAGAAGAAAGGGTACAAACAGTACACGAGGTGTCAAAATTAGCCCAGTGCTTGGAATAAGATGACAGCATAGAATCCCTTCATGAACCCTGAACAACAGAAGTAATAGGAGCAGGCAACCCCTGCTTCTCTAAAGTCCTCCGTTCAACCTGCAGTCACCCTAGTGTGAGAGGAACCAGCAGCTGAGGACATGTTGACTTCAGATGTCGACAGAAACTGCAGAAGGATCCAAGGTGGGCAAACAGCCATGCTCTTCAACAACGGGAACCATGACCTCCATGGCCAAAACAGGTCACTGCCACTACGTGAGCACGGTCTTATCGTATCTTTAGTAGTTAACGGTTGAATGAGAGGAAAGGGGGGAATGCATATATCAGTCCTGAAGGCCACAGAAGTGACCTTGCATCCACCCCCAAGCCCTCCCTCCCATGTCCTGGAACAAAATGTTGGCAGGAGCACATTCGCTCTGGAGGCAAAGAGATCCATCTGTGGAAAACCGAACCTTCTGCAGATGAGGCAGAACATCCAGTGCGAGAGGCACAGGTTCTGAGATGAAGGACATTTATGTCTCAGGGTATCTGCAGCTGCATTGTCCATGCCTCTGATATGTTGAACAGAGATGGACTGGAGATGGAGTACCTCTCAATGGTTAATCAAACAGGCCATGTGATTGAGGGATTGACTGTGTGTATTGCCCTGGTGGTTGATGTAGGCCACTGCCATCATGTTGTCCGAACAACCAGAACGTTGCAATGCCTCAGGTAGAACTCGAAAAATCGCAGGGCTCTCTCCACTGCCAAAAAATACTTCCAATTGTACTCCAAGCTATCCCACAGTTGGCCCATCCTGGCACCCCAGTCCATTGCATTGTCACCACTGCCAAAGGGAAAGGATGAATTGGCATTCTCCCAGTAAGGTTGGGCATCTCCAACTACCACTGGAGATAGGCCACAATGTGTGGAGACACAGGAGTCTTCATGCTCACATGCTGAACGGGAAGCATCACATATCAGTGCAGATGCCACAACAGTGGTCACAGATGCATCCTGGCCCATTGAACAATACAAACTGCAGCCGCCTTGTGACCTTGTACTTCCATCCATTGGCACAAGGTGGCCGTGGTCTGAGACAATAGAGTTGTCAGAAGATTGTGTAGCTATTCTACCTTGGCCTGTGGAAGAAAGACCTTGCCCACAATTGTATCGAACTTCGCACCTAGAATAGCCAGCATGTGGAGTCCTCAAACTTGCACTTTGGGGTGTTCAAAAGAAACCTGTGGTTCTGTAGCATAGTTAGTCACCCCTAGATGTTGCTGCATCACTGGAACCGATGGTGCCTGAAAGAGACAGTCATCCAGGTATGGAAACACTGAGATCTCCTGAAGATGCAGATGAACCACTACAGGAGCCACTATCTTTGTGAATACTCTGGGTGATGACCGAAGGCCAAATAGCAGGGCGCAGTACTGCCAATAGTGACTATGGACAGTGAAGCGTAGATACTGCTGAGACCCCTGCACTATTGGCACATGTAGATAGGTCTCCATAAGTTCCAGAGTTGCCATCACTTAACCTGACTAGATCAGTGGAATGGCGTGTTGTAAGGTCTCTATCTTAAAGGGAATCTTCTGAACAAACTTGTTCAGATATTTGAGATCGGTGACAACCCAGAAGCCCCCTGTCACCTTTAGGACCAGGAAGACAATAGAGTAGACTCCTTGCCCTTTTTGTTCCTTTGGAACCTGAACAATTGCCTTATTTTGCAGAAGAGTTTGAATCCCTTCCGTTAAAGCCCGTCGTTTGCATGGATCCCTCAGTAATGGTATCAGACTTGTCCCTGAAGAAGGAGGAAGTGACAAACTCGATCCGGTATCCATTCTTCACTATGTTCAGTTCCCACTTGTTGGTCATGAGATGCTAGCAGTCCCCAAAAAGTCAGTCTCCCACCAACTTCTGATATTTCGTAATCTGAAATCCCGAAAGTGGCACAGTCAGGACCGCTGACTAGTATTTCCTGGATCCTGATGGCTTCTTCTAGAACTTCTCTTTTAAGCCTTTCTTGGAAATTTCTGACTTCCACCCGTGGACAGCTGGCGACGGGATGGCTGATGAAAAGGTTTAGTAGAGGATGCCATCTTTTTTGGCTGATGCTTCCAGAATAAAAAGGAATGTTTCTACTCCTTGAACACTTTATGCAGTTTTTCTTCAAGGTCCGTACCAAACAGCCGTGCACCAGTGAATGGCATCCTCAAAGCCATAAACGCTGTGCTGAATCAGTATTGCAGCTCTTCAGGAAGAGGTTACTTCTGGCTGCAAAAGAGACGGTATAGAACAAAGCTAATGCTCTGACTGCATCAAACTCAATATCAGGTGGGATTTCCGCCTGTCATTTCATGGCCTCCAAAAGATCTGGACATTGACCTCTTCCCTGAGTGGTCTTGGACAGAGTTTTAAAGTTAGGCAGTAGTGATTGTGTCGCATAGGCCCCATATATTCCAGATCTAAGGGCCTGCTTAAGTCTTCTCCAAAGAAATGTCAGTTGTTTTATCTGCTGCATCCTTAAGGATGTTTTCTTCCTCTGTGGATGGATGTCCTACTAAACTGGCCACTATTGAATACACATGAATAGACTCAGGGAGCCTCCCCTCCTACTCTCCAAGGAATAAAGTTTTATCATAAAACAAGTTATACTGATACGTTCCGTATCCTTATATTCACCCATCAAAATATCCATAGGAAACTGATGAATGGGCAATGTTGTGCTAGCTTGTTCCTTAAATTGTGGCAGGACAGCCTCTTGTGCTGGGAACATCCTATTCTGGAAAACCCATGTTTTCCCTGATATTGCTAGTAATGTCTGGTAACATTTGCCATGATACATACGTTCCCAGGCTTGTTCTCAGCATGTGTAATGCGCCTGAGGGTGCCTTTAATCATATGATATGGAAATGCCTGGACATACAAAGAGCTTGGGCAAGTATACTTTCGCAGGTATCAAACTTGGTGGGCAGGGCAGTGGCCGTCAGTCTTGGCTACTGCCTATTGCCCCGAGTAAACAGATCCCAAAAGAATAATTTGGAATGATGCACGATTGATTTAGCAGCTATACAAAACCTGCAGTGCAATGGCATGGCAGTCTTCTGAACCTCCCTCCCCAACATCGCAATGGCTGACGGACTGACGGAGATGGGAAGTGGCGAAACCGCCAGCAATATAGGCAGCGTCCCTTAGATGTGGAACGCAGCAGGACATCCCATCATGGGACACATAACGTTATCAAACTAGTGGCTCAGCTGGATGACACACCGCCCTGATGGCCTCCATTGTGAACCGTGGCACCTTGAGTGGGGGTCTGTTTGGACTCATCTAGGGGCCGTGATGGGTGGAGGATTTGAACATTGAGTAGGTTCTCGAGGGGGCTTGCCCAGTGCTTATGGGGAAAGGGAAGTAGGAGGGATAAAGCTGCTGAGTGATGACATTGGATAAGGGGCCGAAGGATTAGGGTGACTGAGGGAGCATATGCTGGCTGCATTGCACGGGGCACGAGGGTTAATGCTTTTGGTTACTGTTCCTATTGGCATTGGGAAGCCTCTATTTTGTTATTAGGATGCCTCTTATTGAAGGCACTACATGGTTGATTAACCTGCCACCTCGTGGAGATACTACGTGTCATGATGTTTCAAGGGTACAGAGTTCACAGTATTTGTTACCCTACTGTCACTGAATTACGCTGTACTTGCTTTGAACGTCTACATGGATTGCATTGTTGTGCACCTTATAAAGAAAAGCTACTAAACAATTGTTGAAATAAAAACAACGGTGAACAGTTTACTGGCGCAACATTGATTTTGCACACAAACGTGTTCTATAACAGTACTTCTAATTTGATAATGTGTACACATGTAAAACTTGGCTTTAGTTAACCCTTGTGTCTAACAGCATTAGCACTTAACAAGTTACCAGTAATTGATGAGTTAATTAAAAGGCATCATTGAACAGACAACCATACTTTATGCATTATTTCAGGTGCCCAGTCCGGTTTATCCTGTCACTGCATTTACTATTGATTTGCAAAGATATACTCTCTATCTTGTGCTGTGAGCCCGCTGCTGGCCAGGGCCCGAAAATCCCTCTTTTTGCAAAATACCGTAATGCAAAAAGCAGGATTCCACCCCTGTGCATTTATAGCTTCTCAAAGACAAGTTGTATTTCTTCCCAGGTTAAAAGTAGAGGGTCTCACTGAAACTGTCTGTCGGACAATCTCGGTCGAATTCTGGAGCTCTGGAAGCCAATTTCAGGCTACGCTAGGTGCAAGTGTGAGAGCCAGGCTTTCAGAACACTGCAGAGGATTTTTCGCCTCATCCCGATGCCTATGTCCAATCTATCAAGGAACTGAGTACCCCTGCCTGCTCACCTTCCATCAACGTTTTTGTCTGTCATCTGTGGCAGATACATAAATATATGTGCTAGTGAGAGGCTGCAGGAGGTGCCTGCGGTCTCATTGGCTACAGGAGGTGAGCAGAAGGGTGGAGGCCATCTCCTACCTCCTAGAGGGTATCTCTGCCTTGCTCTGTATCTCTGAAACAATGTCTTCTGTATTCTGAACCACTGTCATTCCTAGATTGCCCTCGCTCTTCCCCCATCAAATTACTGATTATCGCCTCCTGTTTTTTTTTTTTTACAGATTCCTGTTGTCCATAACCTCTTCCACTCCTTCACCGTAGCCACAACACAGTCTTGTCCCATCCAGTAAGATACTAGCATTTTGAGGAAGAGCACTTTATACGCCACATTTTTGCTCTACCCCATCCTATTTCGCTCCCTACTCTACATTGTACTTGGCCTCTTATCTCTCCCTTTCAGCCCCTCACACCTTCTGGCAACCTTGGGGTGGTGTAAAGTCCCACACAAGTTCTCAACATAATCTCTTTAAGACGACCCATCATTGAAATTTATCCCTTAACTGATTGTTAGGAGTCTGCCCTTTATGCTGATACCTAATTGAATTCGTTCTTTTGCTAATTGATTTCCCAACCTCACGGTCGGACATAAAACCACCCATCTTCCAAAATGGTGCACCATGCGATATATTTATAATAAGCATTTTCTTTCTTTTACCAGTGTGGTGATAACCTTTTCACAGTATTGGTTGCTCAGCCAGCAGTGAAAGCTGCAGAATATGTGGGAGATAGCTTTAAATTGATTTATCTAATACAGAGTGATGGATTGGGGAGAGGGATGGGCCATGCCTGCGTTCTTTCAGTCATTTATTTATTATGATGGCAAGCTCCAAATCGTCAGCAAAGTTCATCTACCAAAGCTTCAATGCTCGTCAGTTCATGTGTCTTCCAAGGAAACTATTTTTTCAGTTCTATTTTAGGGTTGTGTGAGTGTGCAGGCACAGAAACCATGACCCTCTCAGCTCTGTGTTTTTTTTGGATGTGTGTGTGAGAGCGGTATATTTTTCCTGTGTTATCTTAAATATATTACTGTGTTTCAGTTTTGTAGGTAAACGACTCCGGAGGAAGGCTTTGTTGCTGTATTTACATATTCTTATTACAATGTCTGTAAGTGAAGCATTGAGGCAGTTAACTGAATAGGGATTGTTCAGTGAAGGAAAATTGCTGAGTATTGTTGCGTGTGAAAGAGTTTGTATAAATATATGATCTTGCATTAAACTAAGAGATGAAGTTCTTGCGTAAATCATGGGCAGAAGACTCTTTTTGTGTAATGGGTGGTCACAGTTGGAAAATGTGGTCAACAATAGATCATAAATTTGTCAGTATAAACGATTATAAAATTTGTTTAGACTAATCAGTAGTTGTGTGTCTCCATAGTTTCAGTGCAGCTGGGCATTTTGGAAAATACCCAAGGTGAAGTAATTGTGATAGCATGCATTTTTCTCACATTGCAAAACATTGCCTCTTTGTTGCTTAAACATTTTTATAGCACGGATCCTGCCCAACGAAATCACTTTTTTGGATAGGGAAAAGGGCTTAATTAAGAATTACATTAGGATAAAAGTTGGTCAGATGTTTTTAATGTCTCTTACAAATAACTGACATGAGTGGCAAAATAATGTGTTTTCATACTTTCTTGGAACCTGAGAAGTTCAATTTTAAGGCACATGGCTAGAGGGAACAAGTTTCAGAAGAAGAGTCTTGAATGCTTAGCATTTATGAGTACAGGAAGTACTATTGCACATAAAAGGTGTGGAGGGGTAATGCTTGATTGTAGTGGGTACGCTCACTTGAGGCTTATCTCCTGACATCACTAGTAGTTTCACCGGCAGTCTTGTATTAGGGAGAATATCAGGAGTTTCTCCTTTTGGAAGAGGTGGTCTCACACACTTGTTTGTGTCATGCTTCACCATAGACCAACTTTTACTACCTTGGTAGGAAAATACAACCAGGGTGGGGGTTTCTAGAAGGGTGTCAGTGCACTCGGTACCAGAAATATGTTTTTATAAGATAATGCGTTAGGAGCTGGCCTATCGTGACAGCAGCACACCCCCTCCCCAAAGCCTCAACAGTCTTTCTGCTTCCCAGAGCGAGAGAACATCTAGATTCTTCTGGGTGGAGTTTTCACACACGGGCCTGCAGAGTGGGGCTGAATCCCAGTATTGTTTCACTTGCAATGCTGAATGGCTACACTCATTGTGTTTGGGTTGGCAGACAGCTGTGGACAACCTACACCTAGCAAACAGTCCACTGGCATGGCAGGACTTACATCTATTTGCAGAAGATAGCCCCCCCCCCCCCCCCCCCCCAACACACACACACTCCCCTCACTCAAAGGGAGCAAGGGCCACTAGATAGTGACCCTGTCGGTTGTCTTCTTCCACAACCAGGTGGAATAAATTGGATAAAATCTGTTTTAGGGCCACCAGACAACTCCTTACCATAGTTATAATAGCACCTGTTCTGGCACCTATGCCAGACACACCACCCTGGACACCACCGGGTGTCTAGTTTTCAGAAATGCCTGGGTTTAATAGGATTCCCAAATTGTAATGCAGTGTGTAGCAAAGAAGACATTTTGGAAATTATCCTCTGAAACACATAGTAGTATGTTGTAAACCATAAATTCAGAGGTTTACAAATACAGACTGTACCTGAATTCAGTATCTTGTGTATATTACAGTTATACATAGGGTTTCCTTTATATCCATTTCGCATTCATTAGAATTCACCATACATATTGCTGTATAGTCCGTACACAATGAGAAATCATTATAAGGTCCATTTCAGTTGTTGGCTCTGAGTATTATGTGTTTTTGGAGAACTGACAAACTCTGTATATACCCACAACCAGAAGGGTCTGTCAGACATAACAGTGTAATACTTTTGAAAATGGGGCATTTTGACAAAAAATTACAGATGAGAACATTGTCTAGGGTGGCTATTTTTACCTACACATTTTTATTTTTATTTCAACAACTAGTTTCTTGGGGAAAATCTGGAGGGAACTCCACAAACGATCCTTTGCTAAATTCAGAATTTTGTCTACCTTTCAGAAATGTATAGCTATCTGGGATCACCTTCGGGTTACACATCTGTTTCCACCACAAACTGCAAGCAGGTTGAAACCACAAAAAAATACAAAAAATGGAGTCCTCTTAGAAAAATGCAAATTTGTTTCTTTTATATATCTCTGTATGTTCTTAAAATCTGAAAAGATGGTGATCTCAGTACAGCAACCCTTCTGTTGATGACATGCTTATAAAAAAAATGTATTCCTTCTTGCACAGCTCTTTTTTTCCCCAAAAAAAATATTGGGTATATTTTGGCCATTTTCTTACATCCCTCAAGAGGAATCCACAAACCCTGGATACCTTTAGAATTTCCAGAATGTTGGGAAAAAAGGCCACAAATTTGGCGTGGATACCTTTTCCGGAGAACAAGTGATGAAGGGTTAAGTGCCAGCTAACTCAAACTTACACCTGAGCTCCAAGGGTGGGTGAGACACCCCAGCAGTCAAGTGTTAATATGGCCCTTTTCTGCTAGATGTACCTGGCAGACTGTATCTTTGTACACTTTAATTGTATACATTAGAACTAGTGTCATTAGTCTGGTATGGCTGATACCCAGCATGCTATTTGACTGGGATCCATGTGAATATCTCATAGTCCCTACATAATTAAATGAATCAGTTAAGCAGCATAGTAAGGTCAACATTGTATTGATCTTGTACAAATAATAATAATCCATAGTATATCTTGGCTTTTGCACAGGTACTCCCTGAGACATCAACCTTTAGGCAGTGTATCAAGGATGTTAAGTTGTTTGAACCTCATTTGAATATCATGTGACTGCAAGACCTTACAAGGTGATACTTCTAACGTGTGACTTTATATAGCTGCTCTCTGGAAGGTAGGTTACTTTTATGCCATATTCTAGAAGAGCAAAGACACGCCTATATCCATATTAGACACTTCTCAAACAAACTTCAGGCCAAAATTGGGTACCCCGAAGTGTTGGTGCTCATTATTAAAAAAAAATGATTAACTTAAAGATTTGTACATTTCAATAAAGATAATACATAAAGCAGACATAACCACCTGATTTAAAAAAAAAAACAAATTGTAAGTACAAATAACATTAAAATCATCTTCATATAATCACAATAATCTAAACCAGCAATACTATGAGGCCCTCCTAACCTTTGCATGCGGCCCCCTGGTCAACAGCAGCACTAACACTAAAAATGTTAAATAAATGGCCAATTATTTATTTAAAGGCTAATTCAATTTGAAGAAAGGAAGCAACTAAGGTGTGCTGCACCTCTTAATTTAAAAACTCCTTCATTAATTCACATCTTGCAGCAAAAGTATAAAAGTATGATAAAGTCTGTTTGTAAATTCAAAAAGGGCATTTCATTAACATGCTTAACAGTTTCACCTTAGTACCCAAGATTATACCAGTGTATTGAGAAGTATTTGTTTTTTAAGTTGGAGTATTCAAACATTAATTTAGAATTTTCATTCACCCCCCCCCCCCCCCACCCTGACAACGTGAATTGTGAACTAAGAGGCAAGTCTGTTGTCATGTAAACTCTTTGGTTGACCTGGGTTTGTATCATATGTGAACAATCTTATAGTTCACTAAATCAGACACAGAAGGTTTTGTACAGCACACATCCTGAAGCCATGTATTTCAAGGTCCCCAAGTGATAATGAAGACAAAAGGAAAAAGGGAGGTA
This sequence comes from Pleurodeles waltl, assembly GCF_031143425.1. Lineage (NCBI taxonomy): Eukaryota > Metazoa > Chordata > Amphibia > Caudata > Salamandridae > Pleurodeles > Pleurodeles waltl. Next base: position 541,929,010 of record NC_090440.1, on the reverse strand, counting down.
GAAACAAATAAACAATTGCCTGTGATCACACAATTTAGTTAAGTGTATAAGCTGGGATTTATACACAAGTTTCTTGCTTCACATTGCGCAATTCAGACAGTAGGGGCCCCATTCAGTAGGAAATGGCACAGTGTGTTGTCGCAAGCAATATTGCTGAGCCGAGTTGCAACATTTCCAAAACGCAGGGATGCGCCATATTTACAAGAATACAGCGCATTCCTGTGTTTTCCCCTGCGCTGGTGCTAAATCAGCTTCCTAGCACCAACGTAGCCACCCTTGCACCATGGCCAAGGATGCTCGTGTTGCGGGGTTGATTGTTTATGTGCAGGAAGGTATCCCTTCCTGCACATAAACAAACCATCATTAATGGCGATTTGCTATTTGGCAGGATGCAGCACACATAGAAAGAGCAACAACCGAGGAGAAATAAAAGTATTTCACCTTGTTGCGCCACTCTAACGCCACCCCTGGGGTGGCGTTAGTTTTTGGCACTGGCTCAGGTTTACTATTTCTTGTAAATCTGGGGCACCATCAAAAAGCAATGGGTGTTGTGTGGGTACTCCCACAGCAACACCCATTGCACGACCCTTTGCTACAGAAAAATGCGTTGGGGTGGCCCATATTTACAAGGCCATGTTAAGCCATGTAAAGTGGCTTAATGCCACCTTTTAGATATGGAGCAGGGCACAGCACCACTGGAGCGTTGCTAAAAGTGATGCTCCAGTAGCACAAGGGCCTCGTAAATGAGGCCCTAGATGTATATGCTTCACTTCTCCAACATCCATCTTACTACCACTACCCCCCCACCCTCCACCTCCAGCCCGCAACCCTTCTGGCATCAATGTGGCCCTCGGTCACATCACAGACCATACTGTGTGCCCCTGGGAAAATGTTTGTGAGTACCCATGATCTAAATATTAAAACAGCTACGTTCAAGCGTGAAAACAATTAAGACAATTAATTATTGTTCCCTATAAATAACCTAATCTGCCCTCTGCCAGATTTCTATCACTGTCCCCCAAAGTGGCCGGTGCATATACCCATGTGATACATTATATATTTTCTCCTGAGCTTCCTATACAATGGAACAAGAGACTGTCAGTTTCTCTGGTAAAGGGACAGAAGCGGTAACTTCCAAATAAATCAGACTGCAGTGGCCAGAAATTCACAAGTCTGCTAACTGCATAGTCCTTCTTCAGAACGTATACGTAAGGTATGGATCTATTGGGCCACTTAAACCTGAGATTGCTTGTTCATACCATGTAATACAGATTTCACTATCTGGGCTGCACACTTCTAATTTTTTCTTGGTTAAAGGGTTACCCTAAGAGTTGCCTAAACCTAAGAGTTGTAGATGATTGTATACATAATTGCAGTCATTTTAATTCATTACTACGCTTAATTGACATAACATCTTGGAGAACAGCACTATAATAAATAGGATTGTCAGTTCACAGGCACATCCAATACTGATGGATACAACTACCTGTGGACTCCTCACCTAAAGAATTTTCCCCATGCGCCAGCATCCAACGGAAATTTTTCTTCTAGCTCTGCACGTCTACAATGACGTCACAATTGGCCGACTCCCACGCGATGCTGTATGATGTCATCCAGGCAATAAGAGGTCCTCGTCGACGTTCAGACGTCAGTTCCCTTTTTTCCGTGCCTTCGAGTAAATTTTTTTTCAATGTCTCAGCCACAGACAGGCGTCATCGAGACTCCCGGCGCTGGCATGATTCACGACGTCGATCAAGTAAGGACCGGTCCCGCTCGAAGTCACCGTCAGCTCGACGCCGAACGACATAGGAGGTCATTCCGACTGTAGCACCTACGCCTCGGACGACTCCTACTTCTCCGCTGTCTGTTTTTGAAGTCGATCCTCATCAGGATCCGGCGGTCTCACCAGCGCAGACGGAGATGCCTGAACCGACGCCGGCGTCGCCTCAGGCTCCGGCTCTGCCTCCGCAGGGATATCCGGCGTTCCCGGCGCCAGGCACAGACCCTGCCGCATTTCTTAATGCAACGTTTAACATCTTCACTACCATGGCTCCGGGAGGTGGTCACTCGGGTTCTTCGGGTCCTTTGGCGTATGACATGGGTGTTCCGGCTCCGTACAGGCAGACGCCCTTCATGCCTTTCCTTCCTATGGGAAGTGCTGGTTCGGCGCCGGTACCAATGGCGTCGTCTAGAAGGCCTGTGACAGGACGACATCTGCTGCCCCAGCGCCGATGAGTTTGCTGCAACTTCCATCAACGTTGAAGAAGCCTACGGCACCGATGGATCCGGCGTCGGATGAATCCGAGGGTTGACGCCGTCCGAGGTCTTCGGCAGATGCCTTATTGATGCCAAGGATAGAGGCCAGGCTCCGCTCTAGGAGATTGACTCTGAGGCTGCTTGAGGAGCAGGAGTATGAGAAGCAGCTCTTGCAAGAGGGTGAGATTGTGGAGCTCCTGGGAGACCGGCAGGGCTTGGACACTGCTAGTGGTTTGGACACTTCCCCAGAGTGGGACTTGGCATCTCCGGGGGAGTACACCGAAGAGGCTGCCTCTTTCCATTCGGTGGTCAGGAAGGCAGCGGATTTTCTTGACCTTCCTCTTCCAGCTGCTGATGTAAAGACTAACATTCTTAAGGAGGTTTGGCACCCTTCTTCAGCAGTGGCAGAGCCACTTCTTCCTTTTAATGAGGCACTCCTAGACCCAAATTTGGAGGTGTGGAAGAAGCCTGTGACGTTGACAGCAGTAAATAGGTCTGTTGCGAGGAGGTATCGGGTGGCTCCTGAAGATCCAGCGTTCTTGTCCAGACAACCAACTCCAGAGAGTTTGGTGGTGCAGGCTTCATGCTTCTCCCGCTCTGCTCCAGGATCTTTTCCATGGGTTCCTTCGGACAGGGAATCCAAGAGAATGGACCAATTTGCTAAAAAGGCGTTCTCTTCATGCAGCATGGCCCTTAAGTCAACAAATTCTACCTGTATCCTGGGCAGGTACATCTATGCTCTGATGGATGAGGCCAAGACACACTCTGGATTGCTTCAGGAGGTTCTTAACCTTTTGGCGGATGCTCAGTGTAGGAGGCTGGACTGGCTTGTAGTGAGTACCAAGGGGTACTTACACCTTGCACCAGGCATCCCTTATTAGTGTAGAGGGGTATCTAGCAGCTTAGGCTGATAGAAAAGGTAGCTTAGCAGAGCAGCTTAGGCTGAACTAGGAGACGAGTGAAGCTCCTACAGTACCACTAGTGTCACTTGCACAATATCATAAGAAAACACAATACACAGATATACTAAAAATAAAGGTACTTTATTTTTATGACAATATGCCAAAGTATCCCAGTGAGTACCCTCAGTATGAGGATAGCAAATATACACAAGATATATGTACACAATACCAAAATATGCAGTAATAGCAATAGAAATCAGTGCAGAATATGTATAGTCACAATAGAATGCAATGGGGGCACATAGGGATAGGGGCAACACAAACCATATACTCTAGAAGTGGAATGCGAACCACGAATGGACCCCAAACCTATGTGACCTTGTAGAGGGTCGCTGTGACTGTAAGAAAACAGTGAGGGTTAGAAAAATAGCCCACCCCAAGACCCTGAAAAGTGGGTGCAAAGTGCACCTAAGTTCCCCAAAGAGCACAGAAGTCGTGATAGGGGAATTCTGCAGGAAAGACCAACACCAGCAATGCAACAACGATGGATTTCCAGACGAGAGTACCTGTGGAACAAGGGGACCAAGTCCAAAAATCATGATCAAATCGGGAGTGGGCACATGCCCAGGAAGTGCCAGCTGTGGGTGCAAAGAAGCTGCCACCGGATGGTAGAAGCTGAGGATTCTGCACGAACGACAAGGGCTAGGAACTTCCCCTTTGGAGGATGGATGTCCCACGTCGTGAAGAGTCGTGCAGAAGTGTTTTCCCGCAGAAAGACCGCAAACGAGCCTTGCTAGCTGCAAGGGTCGTGGTTAGGGTTTTTGGATGCTGTTGTGGCCCAGGAGGGACCAGGATGTCACCAATTGCATGAGGGGACAGAGGGGGCGTCCAGCAAGACAAAGAGCCCACTCAGAAGCAAGCAGCACCCGCAGAAGTGCCGGAACAAGCACTACGAAGTGGAGTGAACCGGAGCTCACCCAAAGTTGCACAAGAGGGTCCCACGAAGCCGGAGGACAACTCAGGAGGTCGAGCAAAGCAGGTTAGAGTGCCGGGGACCCAGGCTTGGGTGTGCACAAAGGAAATCCTCGGTGAGTGCACAGGAGCCAGAGTAGCTGCAAAACACGCAGCAACGCAGTCTAGCGTGGGGAGGCAAGGACTTACCTCCACCAAACTTGGACTGAAGAGTCACTGGACTGTGGGAGTCACTTGGACAGAGTTGCTGAGTTCAAGGGACCTCGCTCGTCGTGCTGAGAGGAGATCCAGAGGACCGGTGATGCAGTTCTTTGGTGCCTGCGGTTGCAGGGGGAAGATTCCGTCGACCCACGGGAGATTTCTTCGGAGCTTCTAGTGCAGAGACGAGGCAGACTACCCCCACAGCATGCACCACCAGGAAAACAGTCGAGAAGGCGGCAGGATCAGCGGTACAATGTCGCAGTAGTTGTCTTTGCTACTTTGTTGCAGTTTTGCAGGCTTCCAGCGCGGTCAGCAGTCGATTCCTTGGCAGAAGGTGAAGAGAGAGATGCAGAGGAACTCTGATGAGCTCTTGCATTCGTTATCTAAAGAATTCCCCAAAGCAGAGACCCTAAATAGCCAGAAAAGGAGGTTTGGCTACTTAGGAGAGAGGATAGGCTAGCAACACCTGAAGGAGCCTATCAGAAGGAGTCTCTGACGTCACCTGCTGGCCCTGGCCACTCAGAGCAGTCCAGTGTGCCAGCAGCACCTCTGTTTCCAAGATGGCAGAGGTCTGGAGCACACTGGAGGAGCTCTGGGCACCTCCCAGGGGAGGTGCAGGTCAGGGGAGTGGTCACTCCCCTTTCCTTTGTCCAGTTTCGTGCCAGAGCAGGGCTGGGGGATCCCTGAACCGGTGTAGACTGGCTTATGCAGAGATGGGCACCATCTGTGCCCATCAAAGCATTTCCAGAGGCTGGGGGAGGCTACTCCTCCCCAGCCCTGACACCTTATTCCAAAGGGAGAGGGTGTAACCCCCTCTCTCTGAGGAAGTCCTTTGTTCTGCCTTCCTGGGCCAAGCCTGGCTGGACCCCAGGAGGGCAGAAACCTGTCTGAGGGGTTGGCAGCAGCAGCAGCTGCAGTGAAACCCCGGCAAAGGCAGTTTGGCAGTACCCGGGTCTGTGCTAGAGACCCGGGGAATCATGGGATTGTCTCCCCAATACCAGGATGGCATTGGTGGGGCAATTCCATGATCTTAGACATGTTACATGGCCATATTCAGAGTTACCATTGTGAAGCTACACATAGGTAGTGACCTATGTGTAGTGCACGCGTGTAATGGTGTCCCCGCACTCACAAAGTCCGGGGAATTGGCCCTGAACAATGTGGGGGCACCTTGGCTAGTGCCAGGGTGCCCACACACTAAGTAACTTAGCACCCAACCTTTACCAGGTAAAGGTTAGACATATAGGTGACTTATAAGTTACTTAAGTGCAGTGGTAAATGGCTGTGAAATAACGTGGACGTCATTTCACTCAGGCTGGACTGGCAGGCCTGTGTAAGAATTGTCAGATCTCCCTATGGGTGGCACAAGAAATGCTGCAGCCCATAGGGATCTCCTGGAACCCCAATACCCTGGGTACCTCAGTACCATATACTAGGGAATTATAAGGGTGTTCCAGTATGCCAATGTAAATTGGTAAAATTGGTCACTAGCCTGTTAGTGACAATTTGGAAAGAAATGAGAGAGCATAACCACTGAGGTTCTGATTAGCAGAGCCTCAGTGAGACAGTTAGTCATAACACAAGTAACACATACAGGGCATACTTATGAGCACTGGGGCCCTGGCTGGCAGGGTCCCAGTGACACATACAACTAAAACAACATATATACAGTGAAATATGGGGGTAACATGCCAGGCAAGATGGTACTTTCCTACACTCAGGCGGCGGCGAGCCAGGTTATCCAATCTGGGCTTGACACATTGGACTCCGTGGCCAGGGTTATGGGCACGTCCATAGCGACAAGACGGCATGCCTGGCTACGGTCTTCAGGATTCTCTCCCAATGTGCAGACAACCCTACTCGATCTGCCCTTTGATGGGGATAAACTGTTTGGGACAAAAGCTGACTCTGCCTTGGAGCGGTTCAAAGAGAGTAGGGCCACGGCAAGATCCTTGGGCTTTCAAGCTTCCACCTCTACTCCCTTGAGATCGTTTAGGAGGTTTAGGGGACTTGGGGGTGGCTCTTCCTTTAGGGGGAGATTCCAGGGAGCAGGACAGCAACCTACTACTGCTCACCCCTATAGATCAATTAGGGGAAGGGGTAGGGTTCGTACCAGAGGGGCCACCCAGCAGTACTCTGCCTCTTCCTCCGAAGGGGTGCAGCAGGGAAAGCAGCCTTAGTCCTCCATCACTCCCTTTGCATGCATCTCCTGTAGGGGGGGAGACTGTCTCCGTTTCTCCACATGTGGGAGTCAATAACATCTGACTCCTGGGTCACCGATATTGTGGGGAAAGGTTATAATCTTCCCTTAAGGGAGTTTCCCTCTCCCATCCCTCCCCGCCCATCCTTCTGTTCAGAAGACCATCTTCTTTTACTAAAACAGGAAGTTCTAGTCCTTTTGTCGAAAGGTGCAGTAGAGTTGGTTCCAGAGCAGGAGAGGGGTCAGGGCTGTTTTTCAAGATATTTCCTGAACCCCAAAAAGAATGGTCGGTTGAGGCCAATCCTGGACCTGAGGATTTTGAATTGGTTCTTCAAGCAGGAAAAGTTCAAAATGCTGACCCTAGCACAGGTTCTTTTGGCATTGAAGAAAGGGGTTTGGATGGTGTCTGTCGACTTGCAGGATGCTTACTTTCATATCCCGATCCTCAAGTCGCACAGGAAGTATCTCCGGTTTGTGGTGGGGTCGCAACACTATCAGTCTGCGGTCCTTCCATTTGGTCTTACTACGGCATCTCGAGTCTTCACTAAGGTGATGGCAGTGGTTGCAACAGAGCTCAGAAGGAGGGGGATAGCAGTATTCCCTTATCTGGACGATTGGTTAATCAAAGCAGAGTCTCCGGAGCTCCTGCGGCGTCACCTGCAGTCGACAACCCAGTTGTTGTTCGATCTGGGCTTTTCAGTGAACGTGCCCAAATCTCACCTGGAGGCCTCTCAACGCCTCCTGTTCTTCGGGGCATTACTGGACACAATGTTGAATCGGGCCTTTCCTCCGCCGCAGCGGATTCAGGACATTCAGGCTCTGATTCCAATGTTCCAGAATGGGGTGGTCGTTCAAGTCCTCAAGGTCCTTCGTCTGCTCCGTCTGTTCTCTTCTTGCATTATGCTGGTCACCCATGCACGCTGGCACATGAGGGCTCTTCAGTGGTGCCTCCGCAGGCAGTGGTTTCAACACAAAGGGGGTCTCGGGGAATCGATAAGGATCTCCAGAGACGCTGCAGTGGATCTTCAATGGTGGGCTGCTGTCGGCAACCTTTCTCAAGGAAAGCCGTTCTCGCTGCCACCGCCAGTGGCCACAATGATAACAGATGCCTCCACTCTAGGGTGGGGAGCTCATCTGGGGGACCTGGAGGTCAAAGGTCATTGATCTCTAGGGGAACAGAGGTTTCACATCAATCTGTTGGAATTGCGGGCGATACGTCTGGCTCTCAAGGCCTTCCTCCCCTCCCTTCGCGGTCGGTCGGTTCAAGTCCTGACAGACAACACTACCGCAATGTGGTATATATAGAAGCAGGGAGGAGTGGGGTCGTACCTTCTCTGCAGAGAAGCTCTACGGCTCTGGTCCTGGGCTCAGGACCATCGGATTTGCTTGGTAGAAAACCATTTGGCCAGAGTTTTCAACGTGCGTGCGGACAGTCTCAGTCGGCGCATCTCGAACGATCACGAGTGCTGTCTTCATCCACACCTGGTCCTTTACATCTTCCAGGTGTGGGGGGTATCCACAGATAGACCTGTTTGCCACTCGGGAGAATGCGCACTGCCTGTCATTCTGCAGCCTCCAGTATCCGATGCAAGGAGCTTTGGGGGACGCGTATCAGATGTCCTGGAAAGGTCAGTTGCTTTACGCGTTTCCCCCCCATACCCTTGATTCCTAGGGTCCTGAGGAAGATTTGCCAAGACCAGGCCCAAGTCATCCTAATAGCTCCGGATTGGCCAAGAAGGGTGTGGTATTCAGACCTTCTCCAACTCTGTGTGCCCTCCGCTCTGTCTCCCTCACAGGGCAGACTTCCTCTTGCAGTCGCATGGGCAGGTTCTACACCCCCACCTCCGGAGTCTGCACCTACATGCCTGGAGATTGAACGGGGAAATCTGAGTACTTTTTCTCTCCCACCTGAGGTGGTGGATGTTATATTATCGGGCAGGCGACACTCCACCAAATCTATCTATGCAAGCAGGTGGGCTAAATTTGTGACTTGGTGTGGAGAGTATCAAATTGATCCCTTAAACGTGTCCACTTATCTGACATTTTGTTGTTTGCGTTATCCTTAGCGCAGAGGGGTTGTGCAGTTGCAACTGTTAAGGGTTATTTGTCCGCACTGTCAGCCTTTCTGTGCCGTCCAGACCAACCTTCCTTGTTTGAGTCCTCGATAGTTTTGAGGTTTATTAGGGGTCTCATTAACAAGTTTCCGCCCACTCCATTCGTTATGCCGCAGTGGGATTTTAACTTAGTATTAGCTTTTCTGATGGGTTCACCGTTTGAACCGATGCATTCATGTCCCTTGAGGTTTTTAGTTTTAAAAACAGTTTTTCTAGTTGCCATTACATCCGCTAGGAGGGTGAGTGAGCTCCAGGCTCTTAGTGTGGAACCCCTATATACTTCCTTTTTTAGGACAAGGTGGTGTTAAGGACCAAGGCGGCTTTCTTACCGAAGGTTGTTACACCCTTTCGTGTAGGACAGTCCATTACACTTTCCTCCTTCTATCCTCCGCCTCATCCGTCAAAGGAGGAGGAGAGGCTACAACGACTGGATCCGAGAAGAGCATTGAGCTTCTTCGTCGACAGGATGAGAGAGTTCAGACTGGAAGATCAACTCTTCAGCGGTTATGTGGAGAAGAGGAAAGGCAAGGCGGTCCACAAGAGAACAATATCCAGGTGGGTCATTCTTTGCATCAAATTGTGTTATTCTCTGGCGAAGAGGGAACCTCCTGTTGGAATAAGCGCCCATTCCACTAGGGCTAAGTCGGCTTCTTCAGCCTTGGCTAGAGGTGTTCCTGTGGTTGACATCTGTAAGGCCGCATCTTTAGCATCCCTCCACACTTTTGCTAAGCATTATTGTTTGGATTCTGAAGTCAGGACGGATGGCCATTTTGCACTGTAAGTGCTGCAGGATTTCTTGGTTTGACCATTCAGGCACCCACCACCGAGTGCGGTACTGCTTTGGGACTCTGGGCCAGATGTAGCAAGTTTGCAAATTGCGACTTGCAATTTGCGAGTCCATCCGACTCGCAAATTGCAAGTCGCAATTTGCAATGCAGTACGGTGTCTCAGACACCGACTGCGACTCGCTATGGGGTCGCAATGACCCACCTCATGAATATTCATGAGGTGGGTCGCAAATTGCGGCCCCATAGCGAGTATAGGCACTCGCTAATATGGAGGCCTGCTGACGTCAGCAGACCTCCATGTTCGTGACCTGCTTTTAAATAAAGCAGTTTTTTTTTTTGTTTTAAGTGTAGCCCGTTTTCCTTACAGGAAAACGAGCTGCACTTTAAAAAAAAACGAAACCTTTAGTTTCGGTATTTTTTCAGGGCAGGGACCACTCCCTTGGACCACTCCCTGCCCTGAAAAAATATTTTTGGGTCCAGTCACAAACTGGAAGGGGTCCCATGGGGACCCCTTCCAATTTGCGAGTGGGTTACCATCCACTTGAAGTGGATGGTAACTGCGATGCAAATGGTATTGCATCCCACTGCGACTCGCAAATACGAAGGGAACACCCCTTCCTATTTGCGAGTCGGAAATGCATATTGCGAGTCGGTAACGACTCGCAATATGCATTTCTGCATAGCAAACCCACGTTTGCGACTCGCAAACGGCGATTTTCGCCGTTTGCGAGTCGCAAATGGTTTGCTACATCTGGCCCTCTATTCTTTAGGTGAGGAATCCACAGGTAGTTGTAGCCATCAGAAGAACAAGTTACTTACCTTTGGTAATGCCTCTTCTGGTGGATACACTAGCTACCTGTGGATTCCTCACGGTCCCACCCGCCTCCCCGTTGCCTGGTTGGTCTTACCAAGATATCCTTGGGTGAGCATCTTTATGTTGTTATGTATATACTGATACAATGATTTATATATGTGTATATAATTGTTTATGTATATATATATATACATATATATATATGTGTAGATATATAGATATATTTCGTATTGCAGGACTGTATACAGTAGGATGTTTAGTTCTACTCGTTAAGTTTCCTATTGGTTGAATTAAATTATGGTATATAAGTTTGATTGATGTGTTCATGTCAAATATGTAGTGTCAATGTTCACCTGTTCGCCTCAAAGGCACGTAAAAAATGATGATAACTGACGTCTGCACGTCGACGAGGACCTCTTATTGCCTGGATGACGTCATACGGCGTCGCGTGGGAGTCGGGCAATTGTGACGTCATCGTCGACGCGCAGACCTAGAAGAAATATTTTCTGTGGATGCTGGCGCATGGGGAAAATTCTTAATGTGAGGAATCCACAGGGAGCTAGTGTATCCACCAGAAAAGGCGTTACCGAAGGTAAGTAACTTGTTCTTTAGGGCCTTTATGCATACATTTGCCTTAGTCATTGCTAACACTAGCTCAGAGGGACATTAGTCTTGCTTAATGGAAGTCAAATAATAGTTGGATAACATTTGTTGCCCCCCCAGCGCACCTGCACTTCTATTTTACCATTTCAAGCACTGCATATACGGTCTTTTTGACAAATACTAGGGTACTGATCTTGTCTCCTCCTAAAGAAGGTACGTCATTTGCACAGTTGCTTAGCCATTCCAGCACTCGGTTGATAAATAAAATAATTAAATTAAATAAATGGGGTACGGGCTAAGACAAGCCCTTGACTAACATATTGCTTGATTGGAGAACGCTTAGTCGCCTCTCTCCACCAAACTCTTGCAAAATAATTTGTCTTCCAGTCTTACCTCGCTTCCTCTAATATTGCTAATTCTCACTGTTCTTGTTTCTGACAAGGATACAATCAGCGTTTGCTTAGTAAACACGTTAAACATCCGACAACAGAAATGAATTCTAGGGACGTAACATAAACATCCCCATCACGGTGAAGGGGTAACCGCAAGCAGAATAATTGTCTTTCTTTCACATAATTTGTCAGATACTGAGTGGCATTTGCTGCAAGTTCTCATAAAGGTTAATGCTTAACACGTCTCATCTAGTAATGTGATCTCAAAGCTGCAGTAAAACCGTCCCAGTGGCTTACTAGCTGCTGGAGAATGCTCTCCTATTCATTGTTAATGACTAACATAAAGGAAGCCCGGGAAATACACGTCACAAACAATTGTCCTTCACGTCCCTTCTTCTAGCGGGCTCGTGCAAGCCCTTCCCTTCCACCACTGTTTGTTTTCTGTAGCAAGTACTACTTATTTGTCATCCTGCATTTTTGTGAGGATTCCAGCATACACCAAAAACCTTGAAGCCTACACACAGGATGTGATTTGTTCAGCAGTGAGTCATCTGTCTGTGCTGGAGGGTTACGAACAATGGAAGAGCCCTTTCACACTAATAGATCTATTGCTCTATTGTAGAGAGAAAACAAATGTTGGGTGATAACCGATCTGTGAAAAGAAAGCTGCTGGGCATTCAGACCTTGTCTGGTGAGCCTTACCGATAAACCCATGATGATACAAAGCAGACAGCGGTATAGTTGAGTTTTTTTCAATCATGCTCTATATCTGAATCACTGACGTCTGACAAAATATGAGGGCTGCTATGATTTCGCCGAACTTCTTAAACAAAACAAACTGCTAATACAGAAGAGATAACACGGTTACAGAGTAATCGAATTGTCCATTTGCTACATGGTTATTTGTGGATCATTTTGTGAAACTCTGCACATGCTCACTTTGCAGTTATTCTGTCATTTTATCTTAACTGTACTGACGTATACGCAGACGAAATTATTGAAGGCTTATTGTCTACAGGTTGGGTTTTGTATTTGCACACACGCAATGACTTAGCTTAGCTTTTACATCCATCACACCAAAGATATTGGGTGAATGATTAACTTTTTGTGGGGTTTACCGGGGCAAAGAAGGGAAAAGCAGTGTGGAAGTAAAAGAAGTGCAGAAAATAACTGTGTCCAGGTGTATAATCCTCTTTATTAAAATCTGTTACATAATGGCCAAAATCCGGATGGGTTGATGGCATATTCCAACGGGGCCAAGGCTTAGCGCCTGGAGTTCCTGTCCTGGATATCTGTCAAACTGCAAAGTTGGCACCATTGCACACAATAATGAAGCAGTACTGCCTTGATAGCCATGGTGTATGGAAAGGGCAATTTAGCTGCTCGGCCCTGTAGGATCTTTTGGTGAGAGTCATTCCACAGATTCACTGCTGGAAAAAGTACCATTTTGGTATCTATTGCAAAGGTGAGGGATCCACGCTTGCAAGTATCCATCAGGAGAACAAGTTACTTACCTTTGTTAACGCCCTTTTTGGTGGATACTCTGTCTAACCGCAGATTCCTTACTGCCCTCCCACTTCCCCATTCTGTGGAATGGGTTGTTTACAATTTAAAAAGGTCCCAAATTTATGATCTGCACATTGACGTGAGCACTTAGTTCTTTAGATCTTTGTCCCAAGGTGTAGGTGAATTTCAGGAAGAAACTACCCTCGGCATTCTGGTGTACCGCCTATATGCAGCTCCAGTCGTTACTTCTGAGATGGAGCAGAGTTGTTGCAAAGCCTCATGATGCCTCCTTCTGGGATCTGGGGGGCTTTACTGGAAAAACTTCTAGATCCAGCCTGGGGCCTGTTGATATTATAAGGTTGCAGCATCCAGTGAGCTATCCATCCTAGTCACAGCTGAGATCTCTTGCTGGTAGCTGAAGTGAGTCTAAATATATTCCCACACAGGTCTTCTTCAAAATCTCATCTCTAAAATGTTGTAGTTGGAGGACAGAGTCTTCTCACCAAAGGCTGGAGCCACTCAGGTAGAAGGTTCGTTTTTTATTTTATATTAGGTCCTTTCGTTACAGCTGTAGCCTGACAACTGCTGGCAGGGCTCAATTCTTATTCCAACTGTAATTAACTACCAGGCTTCACCCAGCACAAAGACCCTATAACCAAGTTAGTTACCTTTAGTAACACTCTATCATCAGGGGTACCCAGAGGCAGTCAGCACTTGTAGGGCACTGAGCTCTAGAACTGGGGAAAACCTCAATTGCTTTGAGTTGCTTTATATTTTCCTAATTAAGTTTGGTCTCTGATCTCAAAAGAGGGTGTTATCCTAACAAGACTTCTTATGAATCATATTTTGGTGGGCACTATGCTTGGTCAGGAGTCAAAGATTTTGTCAAGCTACACATTTCAGGCCACAGTTTCACTCCAGCTGTATTGGTAAAGTTATATGACCTTTTGGGGCTGTCAAAATAGGTTCACTGAGTGTTTTACCAAGCAGCTCACGGTTGGGTTAGACCTTACAGATACAAATGTTTTGGAATCACTGCATGCCTCTGTAATTGGTGTTTAATATTCTAGGTTCCAATAATGGTTCATTGCAAAACTGTACCTTTTATTATTTTGCATTGTCATTCTGAACTGACCTTTCAATTGGCTTTCGTATGTGCTCACATCGAAAGAAAGTTGGGTAATTGGTGCTCCTGTAGAGTGGGAACCAGATAGCCAGATGGATACAGGCAGCTAATCTTTACGCCTGAAGCAACCTACTACCGGTAAATCACCCAGTCAGATTTTGCTTCCAGACTCTGCAGTCAGTGTTATGTTATATGGATTTGTAGAGTACAGCTAATCACCAGTGAGGGTATCCAGGTGCTGAGTAGGGCAGGCCTGAGGGGGGAGGAGGAGACCATGCCTGTTTTGTCTGGAAGAGACATGTCTTGAGTTTCCTCCAGAAGTCCATGAGGGAGGGGAAGGGTCTGAGGTATTCCATTAGGTCGTTCCAGTTCTTGGCTGCGAGTTATGAGAGGGAACGTCCTCTGCCTCTGGCCCTCTTGAAGCAAGGGAAGGGTGCTCTTGCCTGTGATGCAGATTGAAGGTGTCTGGTGGGTTTGTAAAGGTTGAGGCAGTGGTTGAGGTATGCTGGATGAGTGCTGTAGGACGCTTTGTAGGCGTGGGTGAGTAGCTTGAACTTAACATCTTTCTTGAACCGGAAGCCATTGGAGATTGTTGAGGTGTGGGGAAATGTGGTTATTTCCCGAAATGTTCAGGATGATTTTGGGTATGACGTTTTGAGAGGTTTGGAGTCAGCGCAGAACATAGGCTGGGATTCTGAAGTAGAGGGCATTTCTGTAGTCAAGTCTACTTGTGATAGGAGCCTGGGTAACTGTTTGTCTGCTGGGATCCACATGAATATCTTGTGTAGCGTTTGCAGGATGTGTAAGCATGAGGAGACAGCAGCTCTAAGAGGTTGGTGTCCAGGATAATCCCAAAGTTCTTAACATGGTCTGTAGGTGTTGGGGGGTAGGTGGGGTATTTAAGTTCGGAAGCGTCTTAGGGGAGTGGTTTTTACCGAAAATAAGTACTTCGGTTTTGTCTGTGTTGAGCTAAAGGCAGTTGTTTTTCCATCTATGCAACAATGTTGCTCGTGCAGTGTTTGAACTTTGCTTTGTTGGTGTTGGCTAAATCCGTAAGTGAGAGGATGAGCTGTGTGTCATCAGCATAGGATACTATGTTTATGCCTTGGGCTCTGACGATGTCCGTGAGGGGTATCATGTAGACGTTGAACAGTGTTGGGCTAAGCGACGACACTTGAGGGACTCTGCAGATGAGTTTCTTGGGTTCTGAGGTGTAGAGGGGAAGTCTAACTCGTTGAGTTCTGTCTGTGAGGAAGGAGAATATCCCCTTGAGGGCCGGTCCAAGTGCTGAAGCTTTCTGGTGAGTGAGTTCTGGGAGAAGAATTAATCTGCGGAGAGGTCGAAGCGGATGTGTGACCTTTTCTCCTCAGGCAAGGATGCTTTTGATATCATTGTTGGCCTCAGTGAGTGCTGTTTCTGTGCTATGGTTGGTGCGAAAGCCAGATTGAGAGCTGTCTAGGAGTTGGTGGAGTTCTAGGTGGTCTGCGAGTTGGGTATTGATGGCTTTTTCCATGACTTCCGCTGGAAAAGAGATGGGTCTGTAGCTACCAGGGTGTTGGGGTCCACTGTTGGTTTGGTTTCTTGAATAGGGTGTTGACTTCTGCATTTTTCCAGCAAGACTTGGAAGGTGGTGTGGTTATGGGGGTGGTGATAATACAAGTGTGTGCAGGAGAGATAATGGCTCTTCCAAGGTTATATATGAAGTGGGGGTGTGGGTCTGAGGGGACTCCTGAGTGGATGATGTTCATCAGGGCGATGGTGTCTTCATTCGAGGCGGGGTTAAAGTCATTTAGCTGCTGTTTGCTGATGAGGTAGGTGTCCTCCTGGGTATTCGTATCTGTATGCTGTGGGTCTAATGTTTTGTAGATCTTGGCAGTCTTCTGTTCGAAGAAGTTTAAGAGGTTGTTGCACAGTGCTTGGGATGTGATGATGTCATTATTGGCAGCTACAGTGTTGGAGAACTCTTTGACGATGGTGAAGAGTTCTTTGGCGTTGTTGGGGCTGGTTTTGAGTCTGAGAGTTAGGACCTTTTTCTCTGCATGGCATAGTTGTTGGTGATAGAAGTTGAGGGAGGCTTTGGATGTGGATCTTGTGATGGTGTTTTTGTGAAGACTTTATTTTCTCTCAAGTTGTTTTTAGTAGCCCTTAGACTCTCTGAGGCCATTCCTGTACCAGATGGGACACTTGTTGTTTTTGGAGGTCTTGTTTCTTTTGGAAGCGAGGCAGTTGGCGTAGTCGGTGAGCCATTTATTGAAGAGTTTGGTGTCAACATTGAGGTTCCTAGTGTGGCTGGGTGGGCGTTTCTGTAGGATCTTGGTCCAGTTTTTTTCAGATAGTTTGCCCCAGCGTCTTGATTGTGCTTTGGGTTTTTCTGGTGGTGTGGCTTTGCTGATGGGTGTCTTCAAATGTATGATATAGTGGTCGGACCAAGTCAGTGGTGTAACACAAGACCCCCACAACCCCTGAGGTGCGGGGGCCTGCCGAGCTTTCCCCTCAGCGAAAGTGAAAGATGGTGGGCCGAGGAGAGGCACCCCTCAATGTACTTTGCAGGGGGGTCCCCTCAAGTTTCGTTATGGCACTGGACCAAGTGAGCAGGGTTGTGTGGGTGGTGGAGATCCTGTTGTTGGTGGAAAAAATAGGATTGAGGGTGTGACCTGCTGTGTCTTTTGGTCCTTGGGTGAGCTGCGTGAGTCTGAGGTCACTAAGGCAATCGAGTAGGACCTTGGAGTTGGGGTCTGTAGTGGCTTCCAGGTGGAAATTGAGGTCCCCGAGGAAGATGTAATTAGTTGATATGGAGAGGTTAGCGATGAAATCTGCCCTGTGGTTGCAGATTCTATTCTGCTAAGTGGCCCGGGGACTGTAGGCGATGGCTCCTTTCAGGGTGGCGTTGTACTCCATTCATATTTTGAAGTGGAGATGTTCCATGACATTTATGTCCGAGTCCATGGAGGTGATGCGGAGTCTGAGTTGAGGCATGCTTCAGTCAGGAAGAGAGGATCGGGTGTGTTGCTGTTTAGAAGGTCCCAGATTGTTTCTTGAGGGATCGGACATTGAGAAGCTTAGCGGACAGGTGTTGTGGGGTGGTGATGCTGGCATGCATTGGTTGTTGCCTGCGTCTGAGGTGAGGCAGGTGAAATTGCAATTGGTGCGAGAGAAAAGTCCTACCATGGTGCTGGGGAATGCCCAGCAGTAGTGTTTTTGAGGTCTCTGAAAATGGCAGATGAGTAGTTGTGTTGTTCTTGGGCTCCAGTGATGGCTGAGGTTTTGCGTTGGATAGTCATGTGGCCTGGGTTCCTGGCACTGGGCGCCGTCCAGGTGCAGACTGGCTTGCCTTTTGCGTGCCCACAATGTGGTCCTGGGGTGGGCAGGGCTTCTGTTGGAAAGAAGAACAGTGAGTGGGAAAACCTGGGTAGGAAAACCTAGGCAGTGGTGATGTCACTTAGTCAAACGGCAGTAACCAGATCAGGATGGAACAAGCAGCAACTGGAGGCTGCAGCCAAGTGGCACACGAGGTGCCTACAATTGTGGTTGTGCTGTGGCTTGCATTAAGTAGGTCCTAGGATGAGCGGGGCTTCTGTTGGTGGGAAGAACTGTGAGTGGGAGAACCTCTGCAGCTGTGGTTTCGCTTGGTCAAATGGTGGTATCTGGATGAGGCTGAAATAAGCAGAAACTGGAGGCCACAGGCAAGTAGCAGGCTAGGTGCCCAGTCAACCAAGGGAAACCTATATGCTGTGTCCGCATGCTCCTAATTTGGCCAAGAAATAAACTGATAAATGAACGTGTTTTACTTTATCAAGCCGTTTAAAAAAGGCAAAGGAGTTGCAAAGGAAAAGCCAAGAAAATGTATGATAATAGTATTAAAAGAATAAGGGTTAGGAGAAATTGCTGCACAATATGTTTCATCCTGTGTTAAGAAGAGAGAAAGAATGTGTCAAGTGGATGCACACTGTATGTATTTCTAGTTATGAATGTCGGTGTGATTATATTAATAAGTAGCTCTATAACTCAATAGATAATAATTACTTGAAACCTTAAGGCACTCAGGCCCTCATTACGAATTTGGCAGTTACCGAACGCTACGCCAGCGGTGGCGTACGCACCGACCACCATATTACGACCACAGTGGTGAACCAACTGCAGCACAGCCAAGGCACCACCATTACCGCCTGTGCGGTCGGACCGCCTCCAGCGGCAGTAGCCATCTCCAGGCCTTCAGGGACCGATTCACCGTCCACCACATTACGAGTCAGCAGACTGTCAGGATTTCTGGGGCAGTGCCACCACCACAAAAAGTCTGGTGGAAACCAAAATTATAAAAGGAGACACTCACCTCCAGGTACATAGACTCGTCCGTAGCCGCTGTGGCAAACGAACAGCAAGTCTTCCCAGGGTTGTATCTCGCTATGCACCTTCAGGACCAGTGACGAAGATGACAACCGTAAGTACCCCTGCCATGCACACCCTGGAGGGAAGATGACATCCGTAAGTACCCCTGCCTAGCACACACTGGAGGGAAATGCAGCACTACACACAAAACATTCACTGGCAGCGCAGGCCACACACACACGCAAACAAATGTACCGTACCAGCACACACATTTACACACACACACGCACACACAAGAGAAGCATACGCCAAGTACACACACCATGCTAAACAGACACGTGCCATACACAATGCACAGTGCACTCGCACACCACCAACAGTCATACACATCAATACACAACACTTCGCAATCACGCAACTACAACAGCATCACAAACACATTCATAGACGGGCACGTCGAGAAACACCACACAATCAAAAAGCTGCACGTAGCAAGAACACACAATCAATATCACCGAACAGACATCCAAACAATGACACAGGTGAGACGCCGCTTACAATTAACATACAAAGGAATTCACAGATGCAGCACCATACACATGGACTCACACACCGCTACCATAAAAAATCACAAGCTAACATACAAACACATCACAGCATGCACATGGCACAAGTCACCTGCCCAGCAAATGCAACAACACAGACACAACCCATACACAAACAACACACACCGTAGCACACAAATATCACACCACCATGTAGAAGGAAACCAGGATAGGTACTGCACTTCGACAACCACATTTCTGTGTTTGGAAGGGGGGCTTTGGGTTTGGGAGGGGGTGGGGCTTTAGGCTACAGTCTGGATAGTGGGGGAGAGTGTTTGGACTTTGGGGTAGGAGTAGGGGACTTAGATTTGGGTGGTGGCCGGTGTTTTGTAGCGGGATGGGCGTGGGCAGACTGGGAGGTGGAAGGGCTGGGTAGGGGCAGGGGGACATGGTGTTTAGGGGCAACACTGGGTGGGACAGGAATAGGGAACAGGTCAAGGGAGGCAAGGAAGACCTTCTTAGGGACACGGGGTGGTCATATGAAAAATGTTTAGGAGTGGAACTGGAGGGAGTTGTTGTATGACATGTTGGTGTGGTGATGTGAATGCAGGTGTGCGCAATGTGTGCTTTTGTGGTGGGTGTATGTTGGGTGGGTGGGTGAGTGAGTATGTTTGTGTTACTTGTGAGGAGGTAGAAGAGATGCAGGGTGAGGGAATGGAAGATGTGAGAGTGTATGTTGGGGTGGTGGCTGCAAGTGAGGTTGATGTGCTGCATGTGGTAGTGAAGGTGCTGCATCTGGGATGCCAGTCCCTGGATTGCTTTCACAATGGTTGACTCCCCAACAGAGATGGACCTCAGGTGGTCAATAGCCTCCTTATTGAGGGAAGCAGGGCTGACTGGGGCAGTGGCAGAGGTGCCTGCGGCAAGGCGACTCCCACCCTCCTGGGTGAGCGGGCACAGGCAGCTGGGCGGGGAGCTACAGGGAGGGCGGAGCTGGTAAGGGGGTGGCGGATGATGCTGGGATGGTCCCAGATGGGTCCACCACCGCCAGGGAGCTGCCATCGGAGGAGAAATCTGGAGATGATGATGTAGCTGTTCCAAGTCTCCCCTCTTGGGCTCCCCTCACCCTCCGTCCCACTGGTCCCCTCGGCGTCAGTGGACTTTGCCTCCTGGGTCCTGTGGGATGCAGCTTCCCCACTCTCCGGTGCCCCATCTTTTTTGCCAGACGATGCTAATACACACATGGACAGAGGTGGAGAGAGAAGGAGGTTGGGAGCAAAAGAAAGGGGGGAAAGGGTCAAGACCTACCTATCTGGTACACATACCGACAAGATATCTACTCATCCAGGCCATAACAAATAGTGGCTATAATACAATTGCTATAAACATATTACAGGTAGCCATAACCAACTATATAACCTATTTACCTCACCTCTTCACCCAAGAGAAAATATTGAACATTCTACATGCCTGCCATCTGTCGTACTCGCATGTCTATTAATGTACTCCATGAACATATACTTACCTACATGTCAAACATGACGCAATGAAACGAAAAAAACCTCAGAGGTACTGTATACACAGACAATATGATATATATGTGTGGAATACATTTTGTACAGGTGTCCCTTTGCATTGCAATTAATCCTCTTTGAATGTATACTACACACACTTGTCATAAGCCAAATACAGACCTAACAAGATTACTCTGGCTGAGTTAACTTGATTCAGGGATAGAGAATGAAGGTTGTAGAATGCCTCAACATTGAAGTTTGTCTTAATTGCATTAGACAATCTGGTACAGCACCACCACATCAATACTTGCATGGCTTTACAAAGCTAACGCACATCACTGCAACACAATTGGTGTGACAACCATGACTGTATACTCCTCTAATTCCATTAGACCTCTTCAATACCTAAGTCCAGTAAGGGACACAGCAGGAAACCATACAAATGTCACATAACAGTCTGCACTTACCCCCTTGTGGCTGCTGTGCTGCCCTCAAGCTCCCATCCAACTTGGGGTAGGCCACCGCCAGTATACGGGCCCTTAGGGGGGGTCAGGGTCTCACGGGCATCCCTTCCTTATTGGGAGGACGTCCCCAACTGGGCCTCTGCGGTCTTCTGGGCCTAGCATCTCCGGTCCTCTCACCGCTTCCTGCAGTGGGTGCTCCGCCGGCAATGGACCCTCAGGGTCCGCACTTGTTTTGCGATGGCTCTCCATAACCCTTTCTTCTGATGGGCACTGACCTGCATGGGAGACATTGGGTAAAGGAGAACATAATGTAGATGATACAATACATCATCAGCATTTTTCAACATACAGCATACACAGCACATGCACATACTCAGTACAGTGTACGCCACATACATGATTAGCATAGTATTCCACCTTTCAGACATCACATTTCGATGTGCACACGCTTTCGCCCTCAAACACCTTCCAAGGTGTAAGTAATCAGATGTTGTACTGACCTAGTTATCTGCAGCCCCATACAACTGTCCATACAGGGGTAGGACCCCTTCCACCAGTTTTTCCAGTTCATCTGGACTGAAGGCTGGGGCCCTATCCCTTGCAGTATATGCCATTGTGTCTCCCAGACACAGAACACAGCAGCTCACTCAGTGGAGGTCTTGCTTGCTCGAGTGTCAAGAGTCAAGTGAGCTGGGCTATACAAAATGGTGGCTACGGCTGCCGCGGTCATGACCATCAGTACCGGCGGTGATCAGCATTGGCCCCAGTTTCCCATAGACATCAATGTTAACGAGTGGGGGGGCTTGCATGGCCGTTCCGACCACCTTCCGCCATGACACTCCTGCAGGCGGAATGAGATCACTTCCATCTGACAGGTGGCTGCCATTTTACATGCTCATATCAATTTTATGTGATCCCACTGCGTAATTTCTTGAATATTTGCACAATATGCTTAATGTAAGGTGTCAGCTCATTGACACTCAAATATGAAATGAGTGTCAGCTGTCAATACTTCAGGTGTATGTTTACATCCATGTTAGAACATTCTGTACCATGTAACATATGGGAAGCTATTGTTTGTTCATGACTTCATTTCCTCTGCAAGTCCCTCTGTCACAAGTATAGCAATAGGCGGTACTGCCATTATGTCTGGGTAGGGATGGCGTGTGGATAAATGTTCCCATCTGCAACATGCCTGACAACTTACCGGGCCAATCCTTTCCGATTGTCCTATGATGTTTATCGGTCACAACACTGTAAGAAATGTACTGAGCACTGCTTGTTCCCCTGCCTAGATACCACCAAATCGGAGTGATGAGGAATGCACAAGTCTACCGGCCTGTTTTAGACCTGGAAACCATGGAAGAGAGGCACATTATGATGACCTATCGACTGAACCGTCTGACCATCAGGAAACTGATTACCCAGTTACAGCCAGACCTCCTGCCAGCCTTAAGGAATCCCCATGCCATCCCTCCAACAGTACAGGTGTTATCTGTCCTGCATTTTTTGGCTAGTGGCTTGTTTCTGGTGACTGTGGGACTCGATGAAGGGATGTCACAGCCGATGTTCAGTGTGGTGTTACAGTGTGTGCTGGGTGCCCTACTAAAGCGTATGGACAGGTATCTAAGGTTCCCACAACGACCAGGACTGAACACTGTAAAGGCTGTCTTTTACAACATTGCTCATGTGCCATATGTAATAGGGGCCATTGATGGCACTCTCATCGCCTTGGTACCTCCGAGGGCCAATGAACAGGTGTTCAGAAACC
The DNA here is from genome assembly GCF_031143425.1 of Pleurodeles waltl. NCBI lineage: Eukaryota > Metazoa > Chordata > Amphibia > Caudata > Salamandridae > Pleurodeles > Pleurodeles waltl. Next base: position 541,906,516 of record NC_090440.1, on the reverse strand, counting down.
TGAAGTGTACATATTCGATTAATGTTCAAATGGTGTGTCTGGTTGACCAGTGTATGTCACATGTGACTGCGAAATTCTCTGGTTCGGTACATGATTCCTACGTTCTTAGGAACAGCAGTGTCCCTGCATTGATGTTACCTATGAGCCAGACCCTTTCTCGCTGTAGATGTAAGTGTACTGCTATCTATGTCAGTCGTCTGCACTACCTCTCTACACAGTAAGCTTCATGCCTAACACAGTTCTCTAATGTACTGTTCCCATGTCTACACAGGTGACTCCAGATACCCCAACCTGCCCTGGCTCCTGACTCCAGTTAGATATCCAACTAGAGATGGGGAGGACAGGTACATTGAGGCACACAGACGTACGAGGCGTGTGATAGGGAGGACTTTCGGCCTATTGAAAGCAAGATTTTGTTGCCTCCACTGGTCCTGTGGTGCCCTACAGTACTGACCAGGGAAAGTCTGCAAGATCGTTGTTGCATATGAGGCAGCAGATGAGGAGTCACCTGACAACAGGACTGACCTAATTCGACAATACTTTCAATGATTTGCAGGCACTTGTGGTCTGAAGTTTGGTGAAAAGTCGAACCCTGTATGGGAGATGTGATTTTGTTCATCGGTGTTGTATGCATCAAGGTGTATGAGACGACTGCTGCCTTCCATCTTTGTTTTCAAGCCTGAAGGGATGCTGACTTAACATAAGGGGAAATGTAAATGTAATGCTGCCATATGTAATAAATGCTGGTGCCATTACATCTCATCCTCATACATGTACACAAGTTGTATAGTCCTAAGTCTGAATTTATGAGACAATGGAATGTACACATCTTTGAATTATCCTCTACAGCATACCTATCATTTTGTACTCTGGGCTGTTGTCTGGCAACTACCTGTTATTGACAATGCAAGGTGGAGTACTGTTGTGGATGTCACCTATACGGATTGATATATAACTTTGCATGTGCGCGACTGACATGCCTAGCCTGTAGATATGTGGTGTCCTACACACTGCAGCATGTATCCTGTGTATGTGAAATACTGCTGTTTGTGTATTATAATGGCCTACTTGGTTTACTTCATTTTACTTTTTTCCTATTTTGGTTTTTCACCAGGTCACATGTGTGTGTTTACACTCTGCTATCTGATATGACTATTGGCACCCTTGCCATTGGATGTTACTACCATATGGATGTACTGACACACCTCCTGGAAATTCCTGCGACATCTGTTACACTGACACACTTGTTGTACAGATATGTGTATAAGATTACTGTTTGTTACCAAAGATGTCACTTTAAACAGTGAAGACACATACACCATAACTTGTGCTCATTTGTGTTTATTTTGTGTTTCACATCACAGTTCTGAGGAGTGGGGCCATGGTTTATGAAATCATCAGACGGGGTGGTCCAGCTGTTGATTTCACAGGTCCTATAACCATGAGCCTGGGGATAATGAGGTTTGGCATTGGACAGTCAACAGGGTGTATCAGTGGTTCAAGGGAGAATGTTCAGGAGTGGGATCACTTCCTGGCGGTGTGTTTGGTCTTGGCCTCAGGTCCTGCAGGATGTCTGGATGGACAACCTCTTTTGCAGGGGGCTTCCTCAGCTCCACTAGCTGAGGGAGGGCCTCTTGCTGGGCCTCCATCCTAGTAGCTGGGACAGATGTTAAGGACAAAGGTGTTGTAAGACTACTGGATGCAGCCTGCTGTTGGGTGGAGGACGCACACTGGATTCTTGTTAGTTTAGTGAGCACCCCTACAATAGAGACCATGGTGGCATTGTGTGCCTGCCTCTGCCGTATAGCCTCCTGATGGTATTCCCTCTGCAGCCTCTGGTTCTCCTGCAAGGTGGTGAGTATCTGGCCCATCGTGTCCTGTGATTGCTGGTAGGCTCCCAGGTCTCTGAAGATGACCTCCTGGCCAGCCATGTGTTGTTGTTGCCTCATCCCTTGGCCCACACTTTCCCTCCCACTGTCCCTTTCCCCTGTGCCCCCTACCACTGACACAAGGATCTTCATTGTCTTGGGTTTGGGGTGTTGTCTCTCGTCCATGTACTGTGGGACACACTGATGAATGATCTGTACTTGGGACACAGGTTTGGACAAGTGGACTCTGCTGTGGTGTAGGTGCCACAAGGGAGGGGGATTCACTGGTGGGCAGGGTGAGCCCGGTGGTGGTGGACTGACAGATCATGCCTTTATGGGCCAGGTAAGCTGTCCCTTTCTAAACATCCAAGGTATTGTCCCTCTATTGAACCTACTTCTACGGCTGGCTTTCAGTCTCTGGCATCCTCTGCTGTGTGGCAGCACTAGGGATACCCATGGAGTAAGAGAGAGTGTGTTACATGATGGTATAGTAGTTGTGGTACACATTGTTGTTTACTATCATTGCCTGCAATTGCTGACCAGTAATGGCATTGACTGCTAGCTTTTGGGTCTTTTGGAAGTTGCTATTGTAATTTTTTGCCATTTAGTTGATGGTGGTCTTGACTGCTGTCATTGCCATGTACTGATGTGCACTCAACATTTCTTGATGGTGAAGGGGGGTGACCTGGTTATACGTGCAAGTGTCCACATGTGGAGTGGAATTAGCAGTCTACAATGATTGGGAGTGTTGCATTGTGGTAGTTGTAATACTTGCTTCAGTGTGAGAAATCCATGCACTGGGTGGGCCTGTGTGGAAATGGTGTTCGTGCGGAGGTGTGGCATGCAAGAAAGGGTATTGGGTTCAGGGTGGATTGGTGCAGGTAAGGGTGATGTGAGGGGGTAACAGGATTGTGGGGGTACATGCTGTGCAGGAGTGCATGGTGCTCTGGAGTATTGTTGACTTACCAAAGTCCAATCCTCTTGGTATTCCTGTCAGGCCCTCTGTGAGTAGGATGGCCAAAACCACCTCCTCCCACGATATGAACTCCGGGGGAGGAGGTTGGGGTACACTGCCAGTCTTCATCACGGCAATTTGGTGTTGTGATGCCATGGACCGTACCTTCCCCGTAGGTCGTTCCACCTCTTCCTGATGTCGTCAGTTGTGCGTGGATGGTTTCCCAATGCATTCACCCTGTCTACGATCCTCTGCCATAACTTCGTTTTCCAGGCTATGGATGTCTGCTGGATCTGTGCTCCACACAGTTTTGGCTCCATTCTGACTATTTCATCGACCATGACCCTCAACTCCTCGTCTGTGAATTGTGGGTGTTTTTGTGGTGCCATGGTGGTAGTGTTGTGGGTGGTGGGGTGTGTGATGTGTGGTTGGGGGACTGCTGGGTGTGCTGTTTGTTGGGGTGAGATTGTGTGCTAGGGTGTGCATGTGGTTTGTGGTCTTTGCACACAGTGGTGATGGGCGTGTTGTGTTGCTGATACTGTTGTGTGATGCATGTCCAGTGTGATGGTGCCTATGATATCTAGGTGCAGTGTCTTCTGTTAGTGTGGTCTTCCTTCTCTTTGTCAAAACTTCTTGATGCAAAGGATTGTGGGGGTGTGTATGGGTGTGTTATATAGTTCTGTGATAAGGTGCGTGTGGTGTGTGTATGTGTATCAGGTGTGGGGTATTTTTATTGTCCAGTGTGTGGTGTTGTGTTCTTCTGGAGGTGCGTTTGTGACCCAGGCGGTTAGGACCGCCAATGGCTTAGCACCGTTCAAAGACCGCGGTGCTAATTTGTGAGTCCTAATTTGGAGGGTGGGATGTTGTCGGCGTGGTGGTGTTGGCGGTGGAAATGCCTCTCTCCCACCATTGGTCAGGCCAACAGTTTTGTATTTGTGACTGTTTTTGGGCAGTGTTCTGTTGGTGGCTTGTAATTTGGCGGTCTTCAGACCATCATCACTGGCGGTCTTTCGGTGCCTGCTTGGACGGCGGTCTTTGGGAATTACCGCCAAAGTCGCAATGAGCACCTCAATGTGTCAATCTTAGGACAGTAAAATATTAAGTTAAAACATACAAGGAAACAGACGTGTACCTTGCAAGTTATATTTAGATTTTTGCAACAATCATATATCCCACTGAGTTATTGAACCAGGATTGGACCTTGGGTTCTACACTATACACAAGGACCCAAGCAACCAGCAATTTACACTGTCTGTTCTTCCTCATTACAGTATTGAGGAAACTTCAGGCCATCGTTTGGCATTAAGGGCCTGACTTAATGTTTGGCGGAGGGGTTACTCCATCACAAACGTGACGGATAACCCGTCTGCCATATTACAAGTTCCACAGGCTATAATAGAGTTATAGTATGGCGGATGGGGTATCTGTCACATTTGGGACAGCGTAACCCCCTCCGCCAAACTATAAATCAGTCCCAAGTCTCTTCAGTTACCAGGGTGTTGCGGTCGCAATTTCTGACATTGACTTCAGGAGGAAATTTTGCTGTCCATCAAAATACGTTGAGTATAGGAGACTGACAGGGATGGAGAGTACAAAGGGGAAGCTAAGATCAGATACAATAAAGCAAAAACTCGGTGGAATGATAGTAACTTCAGCATTTAAATTACATAAAGTTGATTAGCTCTTTTAATCTGGATCTGAGTCTGAAATGGATGAAGTGAGAAAATTTTTAGGGTTGTGTGGAATAATTGGTTAAATATGTATCCAAAATGAAATCAAATAATTTTATTGAAAATCACTTCCAGAACGGATCAATGCAGTTATTAAAATCGCCCGAAATATTGCTCTATCTCTGCTTCCCTGTATTTTTGAATATTTTCATCAGCTCAAATTGCATAGTTTTATCTGTAAAACCATGAAATTAGTGATCGGAAACCTGCATCCTCCAATCTGAAGTCTAGCTGCTATTTACCGAACTAAAACTAAACTGATTCATTTTAGCCTAATCTGCAGTTGATGTACGACAGCTTCGAATAATCAGAGTCTGACGCGTGAATAACGAAAACGAAACGTATTTAGCCGAATAATTACATCTGTTTGAATTTCAGCCAGTATCTATATAAAGTCGCACTTGGACACTCAAGTGTCCGACTGGAAAAACCGGGAGTTTAGAGGATAATAACTGTATGTTGGCAGGTATTTTTGTGTTTTCGTTTCTCTAGATTTTTTTCATCTGTTTGTGTGAGAGGGGAGCATGCACATTGTTTAAATTAAATATACAGAATGTCAGCTCCTGTGGAAGGCAGAGCCTGAAGCGCCTTTGTCACGGCAGGACTGTAGCTCACATGTGTAAGCCATAGTTGCATTTGCCCAGATCGAGGCTTTTGGGAATGCTTTTGCATGAGTTTATCAATGATCTTTGTCATGGAAATAAGTGGGTTTTTCTGATTTAGAGCGTTTCACCAGATTACGTTTTTCCTTTCTCTTTAAGGGGAAATTCAGCCAAGTCTGCTGCAGTTACTGGACAGATGTTGGGTGGCGGATAATGAATATAATTTAGACATTTTATGCACTTGACCTATTCAAGGGTAGCATGGCATCTGATGCTCATAAGAAATCTTGTTTTATTTCCTTAGTTGAGGTTTTGTTTGAGCGAAAGGAAATGTTTAAAAATGGCCGTTCATGTGTGCAGGCGGTGCACTTAAACGGACCCATGCTAGTTCTGTTCCTACTTTTTTTTCTTGACCACAAAGTTCAAATTACAAAGTAAATGCTAGTGGGTGTAAGTATTTTAGTGTAGCCAAAGCCACTAATCTTGTTGGTTTCATGTCAAGAATGTGGGTAGATTGTGGTGCTAGTTGTGCAGTCTATATACGTTAATTAATGGTTAACAGAATTCATTGAGTTGTGTCCTGTATTTGTTTTTGCTGCGTGCAAACAGTTGGCTTAACACACATTTAGCGTGTTTATCCAATCAACATTGACATTGTGTGGAAGTTTATGATTGCATTGTGACATTTTTTTTTTAATTTAAGTATTTTAGCTGTACACAGTCACCAGACTGCAGAGGCATAGACATTAACCGTGCAACAGGTGCTCTGGCACCAGGGTCCATCGGTCTAAGCAACCCACTATCCCACGGCGTAGCTGCTTTTTATTGTGAAACCAGTAGATTCGCAGCATATTTTCCTTGCTTGCATTAGGGTCCATGGCACTCTTTTTACTTCACTTATAAACAACAGATGTTGGGTTAGAGGTTATAAGTAAGTGTAACAGGTTTGTATTGCATCAAACGTGTGTTAGTGTCCTTTCATCTTTCAGAAAAGGATTTTTTTAAACAAAAAAAAAAGTGCTTGCTAGTGTGGTGAATAGCATTATATTCACAGGGACACCAATTAGAAATGTTCGTTTCCCTGACATAGAGTTGACATCCAGTCAGACTTCTGCCTAGACGAAGTCCTTGTATAGTTAACGGTAGGTAATGCGCCCTATTGGTTCTGTATTTTTGTTGACTAGCAAAAGCACCATGATTTGTATCTATCATTACACCAGTTAGATGGCCAAGTGACTTAAATGCTCACTGCTGACACCTGTGATGTCCGACAGCTCACAAATTTTGATCATTGCTAGGCCAACCCAGCCTCCTGCTCTTTTAAGGAAAGGTATGTTTGATAGTAACAAGTTTACAGCACCCTGAATCTGCAAAACTAGAATGAAGTGCTATATCATGTTAAAACATACACACGTATGCTACAGACATTTTTGCTACATATGTTTTTCTTAATTTTCATTGTGTTTTGTATAGTCAGACATCAAGATTTATTTTCTGAGGTATGCTGCTAACAAACAAAAAGTAAGTTATAGTGCTCCGTATTGAGTCATTTGTGAAAATTGTTGTTATATCATGGCAATCAATCAATCAAAAAATGTGTAGAGCGCGCTACTCACCCGTGAGGGTCTCAAGGCACTAAGAGGGGGGGATACCGGGGGGGGGGGGGGTCAGGGAGGGTCACTGGTCGAACAGCCATGTCTTGAGGTTCTTTCTGAAGACCAGTAGGTCTTTGGTTTTGCGAAGGTCGGTGGGGAGGGAGTTCCAGGTTTTGGGGGCGAGGTAGGAGAAAGACCTGCCTCCTGTGGTGGTGCGCTGAATGCGGGGGACTGTGGCTAGGGCGAGGTCGGATGATCGGAGGTTGCGTGTGGGAGTGTGAAAGTTTACTCTTTCATTGAGGTAGGTTGGGCCGGTGTTGTGGAGGGATTTGTGTGCGTGGATGAGGATCTTGAATGTGATTTTCTTGTCTATGGGTAGCCAGTGAAGGGATTTGAGGAGTGGTGAGATTCGTTCGTGGCAGGGGAGGCCAAGGATGAGGCGCGCAGCTGTGTTCTGGATTCTTTGGAGTTTGCGTTTGAGATTGAGTGTGGTGCCGGCGTAGAGGGCGTTATAGTAGTCCAGTCTGCTGCTGATGAGTGCGTGGGTGACTGTCTTTCTGGTTTCTGAGGGGATCCATTTGAAGGATTTTTTTTTAGAGTGCGGAGTGTGTGGAAGCAGGAGGAGGTTCGAGCATTGATTTGCTGTGTCATTGAGAGGGAGGGGTCGAGGATGATGCCGAGGTTGTGTGCGGGGCCTAGGACGGTGGGCCACCAGAAGTAAAAAAAAAAAATAAAAAAAATAAAAAAAAAGTTTAGTTGCGCTAAATTGAAGTTGTTTTTATATGGCATTTACTGCCCTTGATGAGAAGCCCTATAAGGTGGGTAGCTTTCTACTCGTGGACCGGAAGTTAGTGGCTAGTCTGCTGGTTTTGTTCTGAAGGCAGCCATGCCATGCTTTTACTCCAGGTTTTTTGTGGTACATTAATGAACTAATTGTGATCATTAGTGGACGCTTTGTAAGAACCAAATGCTTGATTAAATGAATAGATATTAGGTTGCAGGGATATGGTTTCAAAGAAAGCAATAATAAGCAGACAGGCATGCAACAGGGTAGTCTATATACACACATGAGAAGGGGAGGAGAGAGTTATAATATTGGAAAAAATAACAGCTGTGGCTATCACATGATGACATTTGTTCCTTACCTTTTGCCTTTCAATTGCTCACTTGCCCCTACAAAAAGTACATGAGCAGTGCGCTTGTTGTGCTAAATTGAACTGTACGGACATATATGAACTTTTTATTGTGCCCTAAATGAGTGCCTCTGTCCTTACCTAACTTCCTGAATATTGCAAGATGAAATATCTTCTTCCTTCTGAGTAAGATAAGGGAGCTATCATCAAGGTTCAACTGAACCAGCCTCTAAAGCCAGGTGCAGTCAGTAGACATGTAAGGGTGAGGTGGACAGGACATCAAACAACTTCAGCTTTTTTGTTGACATTAGCATCTCCACGTTCCTTTGATCAAGGCAAACAACTAAAAAGTCCTTGCCTTTAATATTTTGATAAACTGAATGTTAAGCTGTATGCTATGGGGCTATTTCCACATTGACTTTATTGGTAGACCTTCCAGCGCTTTAACCTTTTAGTTAGTGGGAAAACAAGGAAGTTGTTCCTTAATAGATGGATTTTTGTCAACCAAACAAGCCACAGTTCCACCTGTTTGCTCAGGACTCCTGCCACTGAGAGTGATTTTGGAAAAAAAGACTATTTGTTCTTGCTTGTGGTGTTGCACAATGTAAGAAACCAGGTAGCCAGGGCCCATAAGTTAGTGTCCCTCATGGATTGCAGCACTTACTGTGCCTCAATGACTGTGGCAAAACAAAGCTGGACTCGCAGCCTACCATTTCTGGCTGGCAGGGCAGTTTTCAAACTGCTAACTTGACTTTGCCATTTAATCTAGTGATACAGCAGTGACCTTCCTTTTTAAGGTGTGTGTGTGTGTATATATATATATATATATGTATATATATATATGACACCCCTAAGGCAGGCCTATAGATCTCTAAGGCAGGGTGCTGTATATTAAAAAATGGGCCATGTATTTTTACGTGTCCTAACAGTAAAAACCAGATTGCTGCTTTCACTGTAAATTGGCAACTATAATAGTTTAAATACTGACAACTCAGCTGTATTAACTTCTGAACAGGTCTACTAAAGTTGGTACTTCAAGATATCAAAAGAACAGTTTCATTAAAGCCCGACTTGATGCCAAAGTCGAATTTCATGTAACTTTTATTGAAATAGTATTCTGTTGCCCAAGTTTTCCAGTGAGCGGATACAGTTGCAGTTTAAAAGACATCCTTCTGCCCTCCTGGTAAGAGGGGTGAAGGACTCTCAGGAAGGAACACAAACGGCCTGCCACTCGAAAATGTGTTATCTCTTCTTGGCAGGAAGTCCAAACTTGATGTGAGCCCAAAAAGTGATTTTTTTTTTCAAATGTGAAGCCACCTTTGAAGGGCAAATGGTGGACACATGAGAGTAGCTCCTCTTTTGTTGTGTTAGACAGGTTGATGTCGGGATCCTAGAGGGGGAAACTATTGCCAAACCAGTTTTCCCATGGGTGCTTAGTCCTTACCTCTAAGTGAGCTTATGAGCTCCATTCACCGAGAGATGGGTTCTTTCACCCTGAGAATAGGCAGAATATTGCATCCTGGGGTAGCTATACTCCACACCTGACAGAAAGTTGTCATTGGGAGGGCACCTGGAGGCCCATTGGCTCATAGCTACTTCATCCCCAGAGGGCAAGTTCTGGGCATAAAAGTGGCACCCTGTGGCACCCAGACTTCAGATCAGGTGTGCACTGGAAAACCGAAGGACTGCCCTGATGTTTCATGGATCCAGCTGCACCAAAGACTTGTCTGCACTAGCTGATCCTTGTGCTAGCATAGAGATGACTGTGCTTGTGATGCCTAGCTTGAGTAAAAGCCGTCCCCAAGCTCCAGACAGAAGTGACTCTGAGTCAGTTGACTTACTGTACACTTCAGCTACAGGACCACAAAAGCTAAAGAAGCCTGCCTTGGCGAGTTAGTAGCCACAATTCCTTAGTCAACGCTGACTGCCAAAGTGCAGCGTGGGAGTCTGAGTACCAACACTCATTATTTTCACCCAAGTCTGCTGGACCAGAGAGAGTTATCAGAGTGCAGTTTGGTTGCTCCAAGATGGACGCCAGCCTCAGTTAAAGGAAAGCGCTGGGTTTGCAGTAACCGGAGACCAGTGGCAACTGTTTTTTGGCTGGACTTCAACCGGACTTCAATGGACATTGCCCCCCTGTTGCCAGTGTTGCCCGACCATGTTTGTGGACCGAGGGGTGGCCCCAACAAGATCCTTATCACTGGATCATCATCATCATCATCATCAGTCAGCATCTTCAACATTCTGTATCCCTTGCATCAGGACCACTCCATTGATGTCTGTGAAGGTTCATAACAGAGCCTCGAAATGTGATGGAAATTGCTTTGACTGCGAGGTACTGTCCTGCCAAGCTTCACTGGCCCTTGTGACTCGCTCACTCCTGGAGTTGGCTGCACAAAGAATGCCGGAGTAGTCTTTTACAACTTTACAAAAGTTTTTAAAAGTTTTCCAAGTAACCACTAACCCTGGTAGTTGCCAGTGTTTGTTGGCGACATGAATGCAAAGAAGTGATTGATCATTTCTTTAGTAATTTATATATCTGGAACCCTCCAATGGATTTTGTTCTTTTTCGTGTCTAAAAATTTGATTTGTGAAAAAAGAGCCATCTTTATAAACTGGTGGTGGTTTTTCTGTGTTGTGTTTCATTCTTGTTTAAACGTTTTGGTACTTCTATATGCTTTGCCCTTATTCCTTTAACAAAGCATGACTGTTCGAAGCCACAAGTAATCAGGATTGCGCAAAGGTTTTGCAGAGGAACTTGACTGGACTCAAGATGAGTATGAGAGTTTATTACATGGTGAGGTTGTATAACCACACCATAACACGAAATAGTTTAATCACACACTAGAACTTTACATTAAGTAGCTCATGTTTTAGTCTTAGTCACTGGTTGTTTGGGTTCCCTTGGCTCGTATTTGACACATGACTTTGTGGTATTCCCCATTTTAATTCCCTTTTCTGTCCTCATTGTGAAGTCCATATAACCTCCTTTGTCCTTTGTTATTATTAGTGGGTCATTTCGGCAGCTGTTGCAGTTAGACCATGGCCTTCTGCTGCTGTTGTACAAGAGGAAAAATAATGTATGAGAGTGAAGTAGTATTCCTGGTGGCCTTTCACTTAGAGGGTTATTCTATATTGCATAGCTTTTGGTAAAAAGATGGAATTGGAACAGCTTTTGAAGTCTGTGCACGCAAGGTTTTCTTCTATCAAAATATGCAGACCTTGAAATGCTTCAGCAAATTATATTGCGTTTATTTAAAATATGAATGAATATGCTGGGGGACAGCTTTTTTGTGTTAAGATTTGTGTTAATACTTTCTGGGGTAACTTTATGGACACGGCTATCTCCTCAGTGACGGTATCCAAAAAAGCAAGTGAAGTTTTCACCCTTTCTCTTTCATTTTTAAATAAACCAGACATGTAGTGTGAAAAAAAGCAATTTAATTTTTCCATGAGCTCCAACTGCAAAACATGTTTTTGAGACCTGTTGAGAAAGACCTCTGCAAATTTCACCTTAACTTGCACCTGAAGCACGTGTTCACCCTCATCACTGACAAGACTGTTCTTTTCTATTCTGCCTCCCATCCTGTCCAAAGTGGGCCACCCACAAAATCCCCACAAATCAATCAGTCTGACCTTGTTGGGATGGAAAAGTGCTCTGCATGGTAAAGATGTAATGTTGAACGCTTCCATGCTGCAGAAGCGGGGTAAAAAGAAGTAGGGCCTTTGGGGCCCTGGTGGCTTCACTGCTAACGGTGCTGCTGAAATTCTGAAGTCTTGAGTTTGGCCTAATGTAGCCACCAGTACATGAGGAATAACCCTGAACATGTTACATGAAGCAGGGTAGGAGAGGGATTCATCTTACAATTACTAGTGTTGCTAACACCGTGACCTCAAGGGGGATTGTGTTGTTGCTTCTGAATGTCGTACTTTGTTGCATGAGTAGATTTGGAAATAAAATACTACTTTTCTTATAAAAGCAAGTATTTGGCTGAACATTCATTTATTGTTCGTACTGTTTGCATTTTGAGTTATGCGTCCTGTTCACTCATCTCTATCTACATTCACCGCCCTTCACCCCACCCCGAGGGAGTTTGACTAATCAACCACAGCTACCACTGAGAGTCAAGTGCAGAAGGGGTACTTGACTCAGTTGAGCAGGATTCACAGTAGATTGGGCCACAGCACACAGCTGTACACAGTCACCAGACTGCAGAGGCATAGACATTAACCGTGCAACAGGTGCTCTGGCACCAGGGTCCATCGGTCTAAGCAACCCACTATCCCACGGCGTAGCTGCTTTTTATTGTGAAACCAGTAGATTCGCAGCATATTTTCCTTGCTTGCATTAGGGTCCATGGCACTCTTTTTACTTCACTTATAAACAACAGATGTTGGGTTAGAGGTTATAAGTAAGTGTAACAGGTTTGTATTGCATCAAACGTGTGTTAGTGTCCTTTCATCTTTCAGAAAAGGATTTTTTTAAACAAAAAAAAAAGTGCTTGCTAGTGTGGTGAATAGCATTATATTCACAGGGACACCAATTAGAAATGTTCGTTTCCCTGACATAGAGTTGACATCCAGTCAGACTTCTGCCTAGACGAAGTCCTTGTATAGTTAACGGTAGGTAATGCGCCCTATTGGTTCTGTATTTTTGTTGACTAGCAAAAGCACCATGATTTGTATCTATCATTACACCAGTTAGATGGCCAAGTGACTTAAATGCTCACTGCTGACACCTGTGATGTCCGACAGCTCACAAATTTTGATCATTGCTAGGCCAACCCAGCCTCCTGCTCTTTTAAGGAAAGGTATGTTTGATAGTAACAAGTTTACAGCACCCTGAATCTGCAAAACTAGAATGAAGTGCTATATCATGTTAAAACATACACACGTATGCTACAGACATTTTTGCTACATATGTTTTTCTTAATTTTCATTGTGTTTTGTATAGTCAGACATCAAGATTTATTTTCTGAGGTATGCTGCTAACAAACAAAAAGTAAGTTATAGTGCTCCGTATTGAGTCATTTGTGAAAATTGTTGTTATATCATGGCAATCAATCAATCAAAAAATGTGTAGAGCGCGCTACTCACCCGTGAGGGTCTCAAGGCACTAAGAGGGGGGGATACCGGGGGGGGGGGGGGTCAGGGAGGGTCACTGGTCGAACAGCCATGTCTTGAGGTTCTTTCTGAAGACCAGTAGGTCTTTGGTTTTGCGAAGGTCGGTGGGGAGGGAGTTCCAGGTTTTGGGGGCGAGGTAGGAGAAAGACCTGCCTCCTGTGGTGGTGCGCTGAATGCGGGGGACTGTGGCTAGGGCGAGGTCGGATGATCGGAGGTTGCGTGTGGGAGTGTGAAAGTTTACTCTTTCATTGAGGTAGGTTGGGCCGGTGTTGTGGAGGGATTTGTGTGCGTGGATGAGGATCTTGAATGTGATTTTCTTGTCTATGGGTAGCCAGTGAAGGGATTTGAGGAGTGGTGAGATTCGTTCGTGGCAGGGGAGGCCAAGGATGAGGCGCGCAGCTGTGTTCTGGATTCTTTGGAGTTTGCGTTTGAGATTGAGTGTGGTGCCGGCGTAGAGGGCGTTATAGTAGTCCAGTCTGCTGCTGATGAGTGCGTGGGTGACTGTCTTTCTGGTTTCTGAGGGGATCCATTTGAAGGATTTTTTTTTAGAGTGCGGAGTGTGTGGAAGCAGGAGGAGGTTCGAGCATTGATTTGCTGTGTCATTGAGAGGGAGGGGTCGAGGATGATGCCGAGGTTGTGTGCGGGGCCTAGGACGGTGGGCCACCAGAAGTAAAAAAAAAAAATAAAAAAAATAAAAAAAAAGTTTAGTTGCGCTAAATTGAAGTTGTTTTTATATGGCATTTACTGCCCTTGATGAGAAGCCCTATAAGGTGGGTAGCTTTCTACTCGTGGACCGGAAGTTAGTGGCTAGTCTGCTGGTTTTGTTCTGAAGGCAGCCATGCCATGCTTTTACTCCAGGTTTTTTGTGGTACATTAATGAACTAATTGTGATCATTAGTGGACGCTTTGTAAGAACCAAATGCTTGATTAAATGAATAGATATTAGGTTGCAGGGATATGGTTTCAAAGAAAGCAATAATAAGCAGACAGGCATGCAACAGGGTAGTCTATATACACACATGAGAAGGGGAGGAGAGAGTTATAATATTGGAAAAAATAACAGCTGTGGCTATCACATGATGACATTTGTTCCTTACCTTTTGCCTTTCAATTGCTCACTTGCCCCTACAAAAAGTACATGAGCAGTGCGCTTGTTGTGCTAAATTGAACTGTACGGACATATATGAACTTTTTATTGTGCCCTAAATGAGTGCCTCTGTCCTTACCTAACTTCCTGAATATTGCAAGATGAAATATCTTCTTCCTTCTGAGTAAGATAAGGGAGCTATCATCAAGGTTCAACTGAACCAGCCTCTAAAGCCAGGTGCAGTCAGTAGACATGTAAGGGTGAGGTGGACAGGACATCAAACAACTTCAGCTTTTTTGTTGACATTAGCATCTCCACGTTCCTTTGATCAAGGCAAACAACTAAAAAGTCCTTGCCTTTAATATTTTGATAAACTGAATGTTAAGCTGTATGCTATGGGGCTATTTCCACATTGACTTTATTGGTAGACCTTCCAGCGCTTTAACCTTTTAGTTAGTGGGAAAACAAGGAAGTTGTTCCTTAATAGATGGATTTTTGTCAACCAAACAAGCCACAGTTCCACCTGTTTGCTCAGGACTCCTGCCACTGAGAGTGATTTTGGAAAAAAAGACTATTTGTTCTTGCTTGTGGTGTTGCACAATGTAAGAAACCAGGTAGCCAGGGCCCATAAGTTAGTGTCCCTCATGGATTGCAGCACTTACTGTGCCTCAATGACTGTGGCAAAACAAAGCTGGACTCGCAGCCTACCATTTCTGGCTGGCAGGGCAGTTTTCAAACTGCTAACTTGACTTTGCCATTTAATCTAGTGATACAGCAGTGACCTTCCTTTTTAAGGTGTGTGTGTGTGTATATATATATATATATGTATATATATATATGACACCCCTAAGGCAGGCCTATAGATCTCTAAGGCAGGGTGCTGTATATTAAAAAATGGGCCATGTATTTTTACGTGTCCTAACAGTAAAAACCAGATTGCTGCTTTCACTGTAAATTGGCAACTATAATAGTTTAAATACTGACAACTCAGCTGTATTAACTTCTGAACAGGTCTACTAAAGTTGGTACTTCAAGATATCAAAAGAACAGTTTCATTAAAGCCCGACTTGATGCCAAAGTCGAATTTCATGTAACTTTTATTGAAATAGTATTCTGTTGCCCAAGTTTTCCAGTGAGCGGATACAGTTGCAGTTTAAAAGACATCCTTCTGCCCTCCTGGTAAGAGGGGTGAAGGACTCTCAGGAAGGAACACAAACGGCCTGCCACTCGAAAATGTGTTATCTCTTCTTGGCAGGAAGTCCAAACTTGATGTGAGCCCAAAAAGTGATTTTTTTTTTCAAATGTGAAGCCACCTTTGAAGGGCAAATGGTGGACACATGAGAGTAGCTCCTCTTTTGTTGTGTTAGACAGGTTGATGTCGGGATCCTAGAGGGGGAAACTATTGCCAAACCAGTTTTCCCATGGGTGCTTAGTCCTTACCTCTAAGTGAGCTTATGAGCTCCATTCACCGAGAGATGGGTTCTTTCACCCTGAGAATAGGCAGAATATTGCATCCTGGGGTAGCTATACTCCACACCTGACAGAAAGTTGTCATTGGGAGGGCACCTGGAGGCCCATTGGCTCATAGCTACTTCATCCCCAGAGGGCAAGTTCTGGGCATAAAAGTGGCACCCTGTGGCACCCAGACTTCAGATCAGGTGTGCACTGGAAAACCGAAGGACTGCCCTGATGTTTCATGGATCCAGCTGCACCAAAGACTTGTCTGCACTAGCTGATCCTTGTGCTAGCATAGAGATGACTGTGCTTGTGATGCCTAGCTTGAGTAAAAGCCGTCCCCAAGCTCCAGACAGAAGTGACTCTGAGTCAGTTGACTTACTGTACACTTCAGCTACAGGACCACAAAAGCTAAAGAAGCCTGCCTTGGCGAGTTAGTAGCCACAATTCCTTAGTCAACGCTGACTGCCAAAGTGCAGCGTGGGAGTCTGAGTACCAACACTCATTATTTTCACCCAAGTCTGCTGGACCAGAGAGAGTTATCAGAGTGCAGTTTGGTTGCTCCAAGATGGACGCCAGCCTCAGTTAAAGGAAAGCGCTGGGTTTGCAGTAACCGGAGACCAGTGGCAACTGTTTTTTGGCTGGACTTCAACCGGACTTCAATGGACATTGCCCCCCTGTTGCCAGTGTTGCCCGACCATGTTTGTGGACCGAGGGGTGGCCCCAACAAGATCCTTATCACTGGATCATCATCATCATCATCATCAGTCAGCATCTTCAACATTCTGTATCCCTTGCATCAGGACCACTCCATTGATGTCTGTGAAGGTTCATAACAGAGCCTCGAAATGTGATGGAAATTGCTTTGACTGCGAGGTACTGTCCTGCCAAGCTTCACTGGCCCTTGTGACTCGCTCACTCCTGGAGTTGGCTGCACAAAGAATGCCGGAGTAGTCTTTTACAACTTTACAAAAGTTTTTAAAAGTTTTCCAAGTAACCACTAACCCTGGTAGTTGCCAGTGTTTGTTGGCGACATGAATGCAAAGAAGTGATTGATCATTTCTTTAGTAATTTATATATCTGGAACCCTCCAATGGATTTTGTTCTTTTTCGTGTCTAAAAATTTGATTTGTGAAAAAAGAGCCATCTTTATAAACTGGTGGTGGTTTTTCTGTGTTGTGTTTCATTCTTGTTTAAACGTTTTGGTACTTCTATATGCTTTGCCCTTATTCCTTTAACAAAGCATGACTGTTCGAAGCCACAAGTAATCAGGATTGCGCAAAGGTTTTGCAGAGGAACTTGACTGGACTCAAGATGAGTATGAGAGTTTATTACATGGTGAGGTTGTATAACCACACCATAACACGAAATAGTTTAATCACACACTAGAACTTTACATTAAGTAGCTCATGTTTTAGTCTTAGTCACTGGTTGTTTGGGTTCCCTTGGCTCGTATTTGACACATGACTTTGTGGTATTCCCCATTTTAATTCCCTTTTCTGTCCTCATTGTGAAGTCCATATAACCTCCTTTGTCCTTTGTTATTATTAGTGGGTCATTTCGGCAGCTGTTGCAGTTAGACCATGGCCTTCTGCTGCTGTTGTACAAGAGGAAAAATAATGTATGAGAGTGAAGTAGTATTCCTGGTGGCCTTTCACTTAGAGGATTATTCTATATTGCATAGCTTTTGGTAAAAAGATGGAATTGGAACAGCTTTTGAAGTCTGTGCACGCAAGGTTTTCTTCTATCAAAATATGCAGACCTTGAAATGCTTCAGCAAATTATATTGCGTTTATTTAAAATATGAATGAATATGCTGGGGGACAGCTTTTTTGTGTTAAGATTTGTGTTAATACTTTCTGGGGTAACTTTATGGACACGGCTATCTCCTCAGTGACGGTATCCAAAAAAGCAAGTGAAGTTTTCACCCTTTCTCTTTCATTTTTAAATAAACCAGACATGTAGTGTGAAAAAAAGCAATTTAATTTTTCCATGAGCTCCAACTGCAAAACATGTTTTTGAGACCTGTTGAGAAAGACCTCTGCAAATTTCACCTTAACTTGCACCTGAAGCACGTGTTCACCCTCATCACTGACAAGACTGTTCTTTTCTATTCTGCCTCCCATCCTGTCCAAAGTGGGCCACCCACAAAATCCCCACAAATCAATCAGTCTGACCTTGTTGGGATGGAAAAGTGCTCTGCATGGTAAAGATGTAATGTTGAACGCTTCCATGCTGCAGAAGCGGGGTAAAAAGAAGTAGGGCCTTTGGGGCCCTGGTGGCTTCACTGCTAACGGTGCTGCTGAAATTCTGAAGTCTTGAGTTTGGCCTAATGTAGCCACCAGTACATGAGGAATAACCCTGAACATGTTACATGAAGCAGGGTAGGAGAGGGATTCATCTTACAATTACTAGTGTTGCTAACACCGTGACCTCAAGGGGGATTGTGTTGTTGCTTCTGAATGTCGTACTTTGTTGCATGAGTAGATTTGGAAATAAAATACTACTTTTCTTATAAAAGCAAGTATTTGGCTGAACATTCATTTATTGTTCGTACTGTTTGCATTTTGAGTTATGCGTCCTGTTCACTCATCTCTATCTACATTCACCGCCCTTCACCCCACCCCGAGGGAGTTTGACTAATCAACCACAGCTACCACTGAGAGTCAAGTGCAGAAGGGGTACTTGACTCAGTTGAGCAGGATTCACAGTAGATTGGGCCACAGCACATTAGGAGTAAAAGATTTGATCACCACAGTGGGGGCTAGTAATCCCTGAATGCCCTCAATCAGTGTTGTGACTTACCTGAACTCATCTAGAACAGAACCTTCCCTAAAGCTGGCAAGACCTCCCACAAGCAGGCCCAGATAGGCTACTGAAAAACTATATTTTCCACTAATTAATAATACTTGCACACACATGAAGGAAGATGTGGGTGCTTTCTTTAAGGCATGACCTCACCAAATCCTGTACCTCTTCACAATGGTCCTGTTTTTTCCTCTTACCCATGTGTGCTATCTCCTGCATATACCCTGTTGAAGACCTTTTGTCATAAAATGAACCAACCCTTGGTTAAAGTTTCACAGCCAAACTCTCCCATGTCTTCCTCACCATCCTCCTGCCATGTGCAGTCACTTCCCAGTTAAAACTAACAGCTCACAAAAATCTTTCAGAAACCTTCCAGTCCTGTAGGAAATTTTTGTGACATTAAACCCACTATCCCTTTTAGGTCAGGCCTACAAACGACTTTAATTATAAACATACATAAGGGGCTGTCTGTCAGTCCTCTTCATCCATTTGTGTTTTCAAGTGCCACTCCCATTTTGCTCCTGCCTGCAACAGCATGGGGCAGTGGGTCAGCTCACTTCATCCATTGGCTCTCTTCTTGTACGATGAGTTATGGCATTTTGTCTGATCACTTGCACAGCCCCAGTGCCTGGTCTGGTGTGCCCCAGATTTATGCTTGTTATGCTATATATGTATGGCACATACTTCCCTCATGTTGAACATATTGTATTTTATGTTATATACAGAATAAACTTGTGGATGCCATTGAGGATGTGCTGTTGACCTCTGTATTGCACAAGATGTTACTTTAATAGAGTTGGACTGAAATGCAATATTTAAGTCTTGAAAAAACAGATTATGTAGCCATAAAACACGTCTTGGCTGAAGCATAACTGATCACCACACAACACTGAAATAAATAAAGAATGTCCATAATAGAAGATTTCTTTGCTTTATTGTGAATATTCCTTTGTTGAGTCTTTTTTTACTACTGTGAACATTTTTGGTGCTTCCTGTGTATAAAATGTGGTAGTCACCAGTTGGGTTACAGATGGAATTAAGGGTTGCACCCCTTTGTGTTTAGCAGATGGTAATATCCATTGTTACCTATACTTTGGTTGTTATATTTTGCACTTACTTTAAAAGTGGTTTAGGTCAGCTTATTTCAGCTATTGGCTTCTTCTGCCCATTAAACTTATGTCACTGGTTTAAAACATTGTCTAAAACATCTTGGATCGTTTATCACTTTAATGTAACAGTTTTTATTGGTTTCTGTGGGTATTTCCATCCACCTCTATAGGAATGCACATGGGACTGTTTTATATCTGACACCATTCAACAAACAGCACAGTCACTCTGGGGAGTGAGCCCTGACAAATCTGAAAAATAGGTGAAAATAGATGCTACAGAAACAAAAAGGTTGCTTTATTTTCTATACTATCCATTTTTCAGATGCCTTTGCTGGTGCTCGCTCCCTGCTTTTGCCAAGTCACTTGCCGACTGGTTATGAACATACCAGCCATTTTTTAATGGTATTCTACATACTGTTTTATTGTTTTACTATTACCAGATTTGCCTGCACGCCCACTCTATGCCCCATACAAAGAGCAAACCCATTGGCTTTAACAATGCTTGTTAATGATTGTGCTCAGTTGTAGCACAGCTACTCACAGATATCCTCACCTGCTCCCTCTCTTAAGGCTCGTTGCTAGTAGACATCAAACAAGACAGCATCACATCACGCTTCAAAAAACATTTCTTTGTCCCTGCTAAACTGGATTACAGCCAAGATACATAACTTCGATCTGGCTAAGGAGGGATTTCCTCGCCATAGTTGATGAAACACCCTATCAATGACTATTCTTGACTTTAAAACATTCTTCACCCAACAATCTACTTGAAAGAATACATACCATTACAAACACCTCTATCTTTGTCATGGACTATTATCATCATCCTGCAGTGACCGCTAATATAATATCACTAGAGATCACATTAACCCAGTACTGGCTATGCTCCTGCTGGACCTGGATTACCATCTTTCCCTGGCCTTTAAACACGTTAGAAAACCTCCTGTATCTTCCTTCTTGAGAAAAATGACAAAGTATAATCGGCACTCTTAATAGTCCCCTTAGGTCAGCCAACAACACACTACTGACTCAACTGAACACTATAAACCTTTTTCCAAAATCTGACGGCTTTGATAATCATCCCAAGATCTCCCCTACCATGAATAAACATTGGAGGAAAACACCCACATGAAACAAAACTTGTTTTTACATGACCATGATGTCCTTATTGACCCCCTATTGGTGTCTAAGCTAAGCCTTAAGTTGGTTTAGGTCTTTGTATACGAAATGGCATTTTATGTCTTAATTTTATCACGTTGTGCCTTCAAGTCACTCTGCATTCCGCTTTAGTAAAAAAGACGTATAAAGTGAAGGGTCAAAATAGTCCGATATGAAGAATGGAAAATTTGTTTTGCAGTGAGACTTAGCTTAAGAGGGGATATCAAAGTATGGCTTTCAAAGTAAGGTTTCTAATGTGTTTCATGTAGTCTTCTATTTTGCCTGGCAATTCTTTATTAAAGTATAACCTTTAACTGATATTTAGGTGGTGAGTGCCATCTGGATCGGAACCATGGTTTTAAATTAAATCCTGTTCTAAGTGTGCTCTGTTGGTCAGGTTTTCATATTTTTTTTTTCGTAAACAAAGTCACTATTTCTTGTTTTGGATAATCTATTTTACAAGTGTTAATTTATCATGATGTAATGCCTAGAGCTCATTCCTAGCTTGTTTTGATTAGGTTATCTAGCTAGTCAGTCAACAGTGGTAGTGCCCAGACATTGACAGACCTTGAACCTAAACATCTGTTTTACGCATGATTTACTGGAAAGAGAATCTGTTCTTTGCTGCTGTTTTAGTATTATTAATTTCTTAATGTTTTAATATTTTGAATGTCGCATGTTTTCGATAGTAATACAGCTGCCTCTCTCCACAGCTCTTAGGAGAGTTTGGTTAATAAACACATAGCCAGTCCGTCATCCCAGCCTCTGACTTCCTACCTCAAGACCAAGCCACCTGGTCACCACTTATGACTTTTACACCTTAAGATATTGTAAAGCATAAGTGTCGAGCAACAGTGCCGAGGATTGATATCCTGATTTCCAGGATATCAAAAGAAGATAGTTATATACAGTTAAGGTACAGGGAATTAATTGTACATACTCATTGGGTATCCAGAAAACACTGATGAAGATCCAACCTTCCTAGACCTACATTTGGAATGTCTGCCACCGAGTGACAGATGCACATCATCACGACTATTGTGGACATCTTGTATTCTGTCCACCTTCTGGTATCTCTTCCTGGGCTCTGAATCAGCCTCCAGGAGCATGTAACCCATTGTAAACCCCCCCCAACAGATTATTAAATATTTGAAGAGTGAGTTTCTGCTCATGATTCATCTGACAAAGCACCTGATGGGCAGGTTAGCCCGGTCTCTTCGTCCTAACACTAACACGGACTCTGCCTGGTCTGCTACTACTCTTTTTTTGTCAGTGGTGTAAGTGAAACAAGTATTGTCAAAGCCAATAGGCCTTGCATTTGGGACTTATTGGTGTTGCCAATGGTTTTAGACATCCCCAAATCCACACAGCATAGCTAAAGAGTAAACAAAATACCCTTAACATGGTCATTTATCTGTTTCCAGGCTCATACACCATGCTTGCTTTAACCTACACTATTATTTATCTGCCAACAAAACTAAAAAGAGGGTAGTAATGGTATATTACACTGCACATCCTATGAGTGTCTAAGAGTAAAGCTGACAGTATTGTACTGGCCAGTGAGATCGAGGTTGGTGCTGAATGGTTACCTATGTCCTACTACTCCAGGGCATAAATATGTACTCCACCGGGCACAGATGATGCAATAAACCACAAAGAACCCAGCACTCAATTTCGCTTCGGTGTAGTATAGCTTGAATGCAGAAAGTCACGAAGTTCTCAGTCCAAATGCATTCTTTATTGACTGACAAATATCAAAATCTTTTTGCAAAGTTGCTACACAATCATTTCAATCAGATTAATCAATCCTTGCTTATCAGATAGTTCATGAACAGCCAACATGTGTTTCGTCACTACAAGTGCACAACTTCACTGCATGGCTCGGCTGATGTGACGCAGGAGGAGCATTGACGCTCCAGGCCTCCGTCCACGGAGCCTACTTGTGGGTCTGCTCTGCGCCTCCCTGAGTTTCCGGGAGCTGGGCGACCTCTGCCCAACTTAGGGAGATTTTATGAGGCCATGCGCTTCATGTTTGGGTAGTCTGACCGCTATGGAGCGCTTTCGGGGCCTGTGTGTTCAGATGGAGGCCCTTTGAGTTCTGTGCCACGGCTTTGGCCTCGGCCCCCGAGGGTCCCTCCGGAACCGTGCCAACACCTGTCGTACCATCGTGACCATCCCCCGCGCCGGCTAGGTTGTCGACGCTCTCGCCGTTGGTTGTCCCCCACGATGAACGTCGACCCAATCCTTATCCCCGACGCGCCGGAGCCGCGTCTGACTTCGATGGGGCCTTCTCATCTCAGGTTAGGTTCGGACCCTTATTGCACTGGATGGGAGGGGATGCTGGACCCTTTAGAATACCAGCTAGATAACCCCGATTTGGATTGGGCCCAGGAATTGGGCGAGGCTAGTGGTTTGGATACTTCTCCAGATGCTGGCATGCTTTCTCCTCCTGCTATGGCGGAGGGAGCCTCTTATTCTATCGTGGTCAGTGGGGTGCCTGAGGTCCTTGGCCTAGAGCTGGCCATTATAGCAGTCAAGACAAATCTCCACCTCTGAGCCTCTCCTCCCCTTCAACGAAGCCCTCTTTGATGTCCACTGATATCCTTTGGCTACATGGTCCAGACCCAGCACAGGGGCTCCTGTGAACAGGACAATTGCTCGCCGCCATCGGCCCGCTCCAAATGACCCTAAATTCCTGTCCCAACACCCCACGCCTGAGAGCCTTGTCATCCAGGTATCCACCCTCCCCCGCCACCGGATAGGGAATCAAAGAGACTAGACCAACATGGGAAGAAGATGTTTTCTTCCTCCAGTTTTGCGTTGCGGTCAGTGAACACCGGATTCCTTTTGGGGCGCTATACCCACTGTTTGTGGGATACGGTCGCGCAAGTTCTGCCGCAGATCCCGGAGGAGGCCCGAGCTATCGTCTTTCAAGCTGTTGCTGATGGGAGAGTTGCGGCTAAGTTCACTATTCGATGTGGACTGAATACGACTGACTCTCTAGGTAGATCGGTTGCGTCAACGGTGGCCTTGAGGCACCACGCCTGGTTGAGGGCATCTGGTTTTTCAGGGGATGTCCAACAAACCCTCATGAACATGTCCTTTGATGGTATCAGTCTCGTTGGAAACAAGGCGGACTCAGCGCTTGAGAGGTTTAAAGAGTCCCGGGCTACGGCTCGGTCCCTTGGCCTTTCGGTTGCCCCTCGCCCCCAACAGTCTGCCTTTCTCCCCTTTTGTGGCCACTGAAGGGGCTCCTTGTCGCATCCCTTGTCCAGCCACCATGCTACCCATGAGGCTCAGCCCCTGTGTGGCCAGGGAAGCGGAATCCCACGGGCTCATGGCACCGGGAACCAGAGGTCTGCCCAGTCCACCTTTGCCCCTGCTGCAGCCTCCAAGCCTTCATAGTCCGTACCCCCTCATAAAGCAGTTGGTGGCAGGATTCGTCATCACCTGCCCCACTGGGAGACCACCACGATGGACTGGCGAATTTTGAAAATCGTCCGAAGGGGCTACTCCCTCCCCTTCGAGACTACCGACCATGCCTCCATCTTACGGCCCCTTACCGGAGGCTCATCTGGCACTTCTCTGAGAGAAAGTCACAGCTCTATTGGCCAAGGGGGCCATAGAGAGGGTCTCTGCAGCAGACATAGGTTGTGGTTGTTATTCCCGCTACTTTTAGGTTCCCAAAAAGGACAAGGGCTTACGTCCTATCATAGACCTTCAGGCCCTCAATCCCTTTCTCAGGAAGGAGAAGTTCAAAATGCTCACTCTGGCTCAGGCCTTGTCTGCCTTGGATCCAGGAGCCTGGATAATGGCGTTGGACGCAGATGATACCTGCGATTTGTGGTAGGTCATGAGCATTTTCAATTTACCATGCTCCCTTTCACCCTTACCAGCGCCCCCAGGGTGATCACGAAAGTGGTTGCAGCTCATTTGCGCAGGTTAAAGGTTTCAGTCTTCCCCTACCTCGACGACTGGCTGTTGAAGGCGGACACGCCTCAGAAAGTCGTCTCCCACCTTCAGACTACGGCAAACCTCCTGCACATGCTGGGGTTCACTATAAACATGCCAAAGTCACACCTGACTCCCTTTCAGATACTCCCTTTCATCCGAGAGAGCTGTTCTGGACACTGGAGTTTCGGGCCTATCCTCCTGAAAAGCGAGTCCAGGATATTCAGGCTATGATTCCGATGTTTCAGCCTCTATCCTGGATCTCGGCGAGAATGACCCTGAAGCAGCTGGGCCTCACGCCTCCTGCATCCTGCTAGTGACCCATGCCAGATGGCTTATGCGGGCTCTGCAGTGGGACTTGAAGTTCCAGTGGGCGCAGCATCAGGATAATCTCTACGACATGGTCCAGATCTTGGGGAGGACTGCGAAAGATCTGCAGTGATGGCTTTTGACTCAGGATTGAGTCAACTTCAGCTCTCTCTCCCTTCCCCAACCAGATCTGACAGGAGTGACAGACGTGTTACTCCTGGGATGGGGTGGCCACATGGGAGAGGCGGAGATCAGAGGTCTCTGGTCTCCCACGGAGTCTGGACCAGTGCTTAGCTTGTGTTTTGAGGGCCAGTACTTATTTTTCTGCCTCAAGCATTTGCTGGGAAAGACGGAGGAAGAGAAAAACTAAAAAGTGTCACAGTGGTAGAAAGCAGAAAGCTGCAAAAGTGAGCTGAAAGGGCAGGAAGTGGCATTTAAATGTATTGAAGAGGCCCGATATGGCTTCAGGATTATCCTGCCTCAGTATTCCGTGTTTGCACATTTAATTGCAGCAGTCACGTGTTTAAGAGGAGGGCTATGGGCACCGGCACGTTTTTATTTGCATATTAAGCACTGGTCTGGACTCCACAACAATCTTTTGTAGCTCTGGGCGATCAGGCTAACATTAAAACCATTTCTTCCCTCTCTCAAAGGGAAAGTAGTTTAGGTGTTCACAGACAACGCTACAGCCATGTGGTACTGCAAAAAACAGGGCGGAGTAGGGTCCTGGACCATTTGTCAAGAGGCTCTGCACCTCTAGACATGGCTGGCACATCAGGACATATCCCTGGTGGTTCAACATCTGGCGGGCTCTCTGACCGCCAGAGTAAGCAAACTCAGCCGTTGATGCATAGTCGATCACGAATGGCGTCTCCATCCGGAGGTGGCCAAGGTCTCTTTCACAAATGGGGAGAGCTTTGGTTAGATCTGTTTACCTCTGCAGAGAACACGCAATGTGAGCTGCTTTGCGTGTTGGAGTTTTCAAGGCAGCACTTGCTCGGCGATGCTTTTTGTCTCGAGTGAAACTCAGGAATCCTTTACGCCTTCTTGTCTGTTTTCCCTGACCAGGTAGTGCTCCGTACGAGGGCCTCCTTCCTTCCCAAAGTGGTCACACCGTTTCATGTGGGCCAATCCATCACTTTGCCTATTTTTTATGCACCAACATCCTTCTCATGAAGAGGAGAGTCTCCTCCGTCTGGATCCCAAAAGAGCGTTGGCATTCTACCTCAATCGTACCAAAGATTTCCGGGTGGATGATCAACTGTTTGTTGGATATGTGGGTGCGAAGAAAGGGAAGGTGGTGCGGAAGCATACCATTTCATGATGGGTGCTTCTTTGCATCAAAATGTGCTACGCTTTGGCTAAGAACCAACCCCCTGAGGGCTTGCGTGCTCACTCCACCATAAAAACTGCTGCTTCCACAGCGTTCGCAGGCGGAGTTCCTGTCCTGTAAATCTGTCACGCAGCAACATGGACATCTCTGCATACATTTACAAAGCATTACTGCCTGGGCAGTCAGGTCCACAGAGACGGCTACTTTGGTCATTCGGTCCTGCAGGACTTTCTAGTATGATCTTGGTTCGCAGCCCTCGACAGAGGATGGTATTGCTTGGGTATCTATTCTAAGGTAAGGAATCTGCAACTAGAAGTCTCTATCAGATGAACAAAGTTACTTACCTTCAGTAATGATATATCTGGTAAAGACATATTCCAGTTGCAGATTCCTTACTGACCCACCCATCCTTCCTATTTGCAAACTGATTTCTAGGGACAGGGATTACCCTTTCAGGGCCTTAGTTTTGGCGCATTATTTTCAGTGTTCTTCATGGCTCCGCGCTTTGGCGTGGAAAGTCGTGGAAAAGAAACTGACATCACTACGCCGAGGTGGTGCCTAACAACGACCCTGATGTCATCATGGCAAGCACAATGTCAAAAACGGATGCGGAATCGACCGACGCCACCTGGTTGCACGCAAGAGTACAGCTCGAAGAAAAATCCATGGATCCAGTCTGACGCCTGGGGGAAATTCTAAGGTAAGGAATCTGCAACTAGACTATGTCTCTGCCAGATAAATCATTACCCAAGTTAAGTAACCTGTTCTTCATATCTCAACAACTAGCTGATCAAGAACAGCAGCAGGCAGCAATGCCTAACACACACTAAGATAGGTCTCACCCTGCTCCACAGCTTAAGGTTTACTGTAAACACAGAGAGGTCTCACCTTTAGCCCAAACAGATCCAGTCCTTCCTATCACTCAAAAACCATACCCCCAACCAGCAGAAGGTGATGTCATTTCAACAGCTGCTGCCTCTTTTGAAATCCAGTTGTCCATTAACTGTAAGAACTATAATGAATGTCTTGGGTATGATGCCATGTTGCATAGCAATTGTACCTGACACTAGGTTGCACATGTGTTCACTCCAGCATTGTCTCACGAGATAATGATGGCAAGCGGAGGCTCTGGAGGAACAGCATCAACATTTTGCTAGGCATGTCTTTTTTGGACCCTCTTCTGCAGATGACCATCACAACCAACGCACTGCTCATTGGAACAGGTGCACATCGTGACAGCATGACTGTCCAAGGCACCTGGACCTCCCCTTCCCCAAGGGAGGTACATTAATTACCATCTTTTGAACCCTTCCACTGCTGCAACTTACAGTTCCTTTCCTGGAATGTGATCATGCTTGTAGTTGTAACTTGGTGTAGGCTCATCAGTGAGTTTGAAGTTCTTATTGTTTAGGAAACATTAATTCATTTACACATGAACAAAGTCCTTTGAACCAATCCAGAATTTTTACTTAAAGTAGTCTCACCTTTTCACATTAACCAGACTATTTCGGTACTCGTATTCTTTCTACAACCTTATCCTGTAACAGAAAGAACATTACACACCTTAGATGGTAAATGTATGCTCATGTATTATAGTCAGAGGACTAAGGTGTTCATTATGACATTGGTGGTGACCGTTAAAGTGGCGGTAATACCGCCAACAGGCTGGTGGTAATTACCGCCAAATTATGACTGTGGCGGTGATACCTCCTATAGACAGCCAATGTACCACACCAACCGCCAGGGTGTTAACACCACTGACCATGGCGGTAGCCATCAACAGCCAGACGGAAGACAAGGTACCACCCACCATATTATGACATGGCAAACCGCCATGATTTCTGGAGCGGTACCAACGCCATCAAAAACCTGGCAGAAATAGAACACAGAAAATGAAAGACTCACCATCAGAGACACAGAGAAGACCACCGCTGCCACGGAACCGGAACTTCAAGTCTTCCCGATGCTCTTCTATGCCATGGTCCACCAGGAACACCAACGCCGACGACGACGGTGAGTACAGCCGCCTTGCACACTTGGGAGGGAGGGAGGAAAAAGAGTGACACACACACATGCTCAACGCACACCATTCACACACACACCATACACGCAACGAACTGCAAAGTAAAACCAGTGTCACAGGACCCACGTCTAATTAAAACAAGGACTACATTGAGGTTTCACTGATACTATAATATGATGTCACAGCCACCATATTGTCCATGCGATAACAAAAACAAGCGTTAGTGTCTAGAAAGGGCCAAAGTGCAAAATGCCCACATGGCCGCATGCACAGTCCAAGCCGATTCCTGATATTATCCGGACTCCACTGTGCAGGGGCATCATGTTGGAAATAGGCAGGCACCTCAGGGGGAGGTGGGGTGGGTGTAGGGGGCACCTCAGCTGAAGTGGGTAACATGCTCACTGGTTCTGGAGGAGGCTCCATGCCCATTGTCCCTGGTGGAGAGTGTAAGGCCACAGTCTCTGAAGTGGGGAACATGCCCACTGGTTCTGGAGGGGGCTCCTCGCCCAATTGTCCCTGGTGGGTGGCCTAGATGCCCTCTGCTGGAAGTGAGGGCTGCTGTGCTTTTCCTGGAGGTGAGGGCTGTTGTGTCTCTCTGCTGGAGGTGAGGTTCCTTGCCCACTGCTGGTGAAGGTGTTACCCTGGCTGCCTCTGCTGGAGGTGAGGACTCCTTGACCATTACTGGTGGAGGTGTTACCCTGGATGCCTCTACTGGAGGTGAGGGCTCCTTGCCCACTGCTGGTGGAGGTGTTACCCTGGCTGCCTCTGCTGGAGGTGGGGGCTCCCTTCCCACTGCTGGTGGAGGGGGCCTCTTGCCTCTCTTTGGTGGTGGAGTGGGATCCTTCCCTTTCTTGGGTGGTAGAGTATGAGCCTTCCCTTTCTTGCCTCCATAACTAGGAGGTGCCTCCACTGTCCCTGTCTCGTGTCCCTTGGTTTTCACCACCCTAGTCCTCCCTTTCTGAGGTGGAGGTGTGCTCACAGTAGGAGTGGCAGCCGTCACACTCTGGGGCCCCTTTCTGTCAGCAGCTGTTGATTTGATGTGAGCAGTGGCAGACAGGTTGAGGTGCTGTGCTGGGTCATTGGGACCCTGCGCTTACAGGCAGGACAGGGGGGCGAAGGGGAAGAGAAGAGGTCAAGATGGGCAAGGAAACCTTCTTAGGGACATTGGGGCGGGATGTGGGAGGAGTGATGGGAGTGGAGGTTGAGGGAGTGGTTGTCTGAGGTGTACATCTGCTGGACTTCGGTGCATGGGCTGTGTGTGTGATTGTGTGTGTGTGTGAGGTGGATGGCTGCTGGGAGTCTGAGTGCGTGCGTTTGTGTTTTTATGAGGAGGCAGACAGGGTGGGAATGGACAAAGGGGACGCGTGGATGGATGTTGTGGAGGTGTCTGCAAGTGAGTTGTGTGTGCTGCTTGACGTAGCGATGGTGGTGGTGGCTGTTGATGCAGTGCATGCAGGTGTAAGTGCGGATGTGACTGATGAAAGAGGAGGAGGAGGGGGAGATAATGGAGGGAGTGGATGTTGTTGTGTGTGCAACTGTCTGTTGTTTTTGTGAGTGCTTGTGCCCTGAAGTGTGCTGCCTGTGTTTGACTGTGCTACTCTTGTCTGATGTTTTGTGTGCCTGCTTGTCTCTGTGTGCATGGGATGGGTTGGGGTTGAGGAGACTGGGATTGGGAAGTGGTAGTTGGAGGGGGACGGTAGGAACATGGACACTGGCTGCCAGCAGAGAGGAGGCCAGAGCCTGAAACAATCTATGTAGGGCTGCCAACCCCCGTGCATTGCTGCATATTGGATGCCAGCCCGTGGATGGCATTCAGTATGGTTAACTGCCCTACAGAGATGGATCTCAGGAGGTCAATAGCCTCCTCACTGAGGGCAGCAGGGCTCACTGGGGCAGGGCCTGAGGTGCCTGGGGTGAAGGAGATGCCCACCCTCCTCTGTGAGCGGGCACGGGCAACTCATTGGGGGTCTACTGGGAGGGCAGTGCTGGTATGGGGGATGGCGGCTGTACCTGTAGCTGGGGTGGTTCCACAGGTATCCGCCACCACCAGGGAGCTACCATCGGAGGAGGAATCCGAGTCAGTGTTGTCACCTCCTGTCTCCGCCGTGGTGCTCCCCTCGCCCTCCGTCCCACTGGTGCCTCGGCGTCAGTGGACTCTGCCTCCTTGGTCCTGTGGGATGCAGCTCCCTCAGTCGCCGGTGACCCTGCTCCTCTGCCAGATTATGCTAATGCACACATGGACAGGATGACAGAAGAAAATAGGGGAGAGAGAGAAAGGGAGCAGTGGGTTAATTACAGCACCAATACCACAGATGGCATACACATTACCATCACACACTGGGATCAGGATTGAGCACTATGCATCACACTGGCATTCCATTGGCTAAGTACCACAGCAAGTTAGAGCCAACCACCACCAACTGCTCCCCTCCTGGGACCCATTAAGCCCTGTCTGACCTGAAATGCCATCTAGCTAGATTACAAGATTTTGCTATACACACATTTACCTTGAGCTGGACCAAGCAGCAATGTCTGACCTGGCATTAAGGGGTACCCACTAACAGAAACCCACCACCAGGATCCCATGCCAGCCAACGAACTTGGTTGTCATGCTCACTATACTCACCCCCTTGTGGCTGCTGTGTTGCTCTCAAGCGCCAATCCAGCTCTGGGTAGGCCACCGCCAGTATGCAGGCCATCGGTGGGGGGGTCAGGTTCCAAAGGGCACCCGCCCTCGTTGGGAGGCCACCCCCAGCTGGGCCTCCACGGTCTACCAGGCCCAGCGTCTCAGGTCCTCCCACCTTTTCTTACAGTGGGTTCTCCACCTGCTGTAGACCCCCAGGGTCCGCACGTCCTTGGCGATGACACGCCGCAATCCCTTCTTCTGATGCGCGCTGACCTGCAGAGGTAATACAGACAGGAGAACACCATTAAACATACAATCCAGCCTGTCATACAAATGGTCCACAAATACCATTTCCATCCCCATTGGCACACACATCACCTGGCACCCACCATGTACACTACAACCAGACATCTCCCCCCCCCCCAAAAGACACACTGCTATCACACACATCTCCATGCAACCTTGTCACATGCATCGTGCCCATGGTGTACTTACCAGTTGGTGTGGAGGCCCATACAGCTGTCCATACAGGGGTAGGACCCCATCCACCAAGCGCTGCAACTCCTCCGAAGTGAAGGCAGGGGCCCTTTTCCTGGTCACACAGCCCATAGCAGGATCCAGACACAGGTCACAGCAGCACACACAGTGGGGGTGTTGTTCTGTGGAAAGTCAGGAATCAAGTGAGGTTTTAGACAGAAAATGGCGGTGACGACAGCAGCGGTGTACACCGTCACCGCCGCCAGTGATCCCCATTGGCCACTGTTCTCCATAGAGCCCCATTATAGCCAATGAGGAATAGCACGGCGGTGCAAGACCAACGCCGGCAGTTACCTCACTTCCACCTGTCCCTACATACAGGAGAGGCAGTCACCATTTTATGGTGGTGGACAACATTCAGAAAATTGAGAACTGCGTTGTTGCTGTAAATTGCACATACATTGCCATTCACATTATCCCATCACATAAATGCTCTATGTACACTGAGGTGGTGGTTCCATTGTTCGATTTGTGACACCCTACTCACTCTTGTGTCCCTTAGATACCTACCACTAGGGAGGGATAGGAGGAGGAAACAAGACCCCATGTACGGACCCCTTGTGGACTTGGCTACACTGGAAGACAGGCACATAATACTCACCTATCTACTGGACAGGGCCACAGTCATAGAGCTGTGTACATAATTGGATCTGAAATCAGCTATCCATCATCCCACTGGAATCCCCCCTCTTGTGCAAGTTCTGTCAGTGCTCCATTCCTGGCAGCTAGTTCTTTCCAGGATACAGTGGGCTTGGCAGCAGGAATGTCACAGCCAATTTTCTCAATCGTGCTGGCAATGGTTTTGTTTGCCTTGGTCAAACACATGTGCAGCTATATCGCTTTTCCCCCAGGTGGAAGATTTGGCCACTGTGAAGGCAGGATTCTATGCAATGGGACATATACCAAATATTATTGGGGCAGTTGACTGAACACATATTGCGTTTGACACCCCCCCCCCCTCCCCACCCAAACGCACCCCCCCCCCCCCCCCCCCCTCCGGGCCAGGTATTCAAGAATCAGAAGAGTGTACGCTCACTCAATGTGCAAATAATATTCCTGGCGGACCAGTACATTCTTTCACGTCACTGCCAGGTATCCTGGGTCGGTGCATGATGCCTTTGTCCTGAGGAATAGCAGCATCCCAGATGTGATGGCACCACTACAGAGGCACAGGGTGTGGCTAATTGGTGAGCCAGAGTCCCCACCCAGTCTGTGTCAGTGTTTGGCTTCAGGAATTATCCCCATACCATTGTTTAAGGCTAATGTTTGTCCCTCAATACTTGCAGGTGACTCTGGCATCCCTGGCTCCTGACCCCTGTGAGGAATGCCAGGGCAGGGGCTGAGAATCGATATAAGGATGCACATGGGCGAATCAGGCGGATCATAGAACGTACCTTTGGCCTCCAGGTTCAGATGCCTCCATCTGACATGTGGATCCCTGTGCTACTCCCCTAAGAAGGTAAGCCAGATAGTAGTAGCATGCTGCATGTGGCACAACCTGGCGCTCAGGCAAAATGTGCCTTATCTGCAGGAGGAGGAGATTGGAACTAGCCCTGTGGCAGCAGTGGACCCTAAGGACAGTGAGGATGAGTAGGCAGAGGATGAGGATGTGGACAACACAACATCTGTTATACATCAATACTTCCAATGACGCACAGGTGAGACAGTGGAACTGCCATTCCTCTGATTTATGTTTTCAGTGTGGCTGGAGCAGGATGGCATTCACTTCCTTTGCATCTCAACTGACTCACCTATGCCTTCTCATTTTGCAGATGCTGGTGTTATAACAACTTTGTACTGATGTGATGACTACAGACAGCTACAGGTTATTATTTGTATTCGATTACAGTGTTCAGGTCATTTGCATAAGATGTGACTGTTTCCATATCTGCACATTTTCATCACATAAAACACTATCACTAAAGTTGTGTTCAAGGTTGTTTATTGTAGTGAAAGTTATAGAAGGAAAAGTGTAGTGGAATGGGGTGATGGTAGAGGTAAGTTCAGGGTGATGGTGTTGGTCCAGTCTGTTTGTTGCACAGGTCCAGTGACCAAGGGGCCATAGGATGCGGAGCAAAGGCAGCTCACAGTGGACACGGTGACAGAGTGGGGCACAAGGGGGACATTCAGGAGGGTCTCATTTCCTGGCGGTGATCTTGGTCTTAGCTAGTGTCTATGGCTTCTGTCTGGGTTGCAGGGAACGTTTGCGGGGTAGTTCACCCTTCTGCAGGGGGAGGGGTGCTGGTGGCCTGTGGGTCCTGTGGCAGGGCCTCCTGTCCACTAGCTGCAGCAGATGAGGTGGACTGTTCAGTTGACAGTGGAAGGGGCCTGCTGGTGTGCTGTTCATTCCTTCATGATGTTGGTCATATCAGCCAGCACCCCTGCTATGGAGACCATGGTGGTGTTGAGGGCCTGCAAATCTTCCTTGATATCCTGATGGTGTACCTCCTGCATCCGCTTGTTCTCCTGCATGTTAAGGATCTGGCCCATCTTGTCCTGGGAATGTTGCTAAACCCCCAGGACATTAGTGAGTGCCTCCTGGAGAGTCAGTTCCCTAGGCCTGTCCTCCCCCTGGTGCACAGCTGTCCTCCATGCGTCCCTGTCCCCCTGTGCCTGTGTCCCCTGAACAGTGTGCCCACTGTTTCTGACCCCAGGACCCTGATTGTCTTGGTTTGTGAGGTGTGGACTGGGGTCCCTGTACAGGTGGGCACACTGCTGATTGACGTGCCCTGGGGACAGAGGTGTAGGGACGTTGGGTGGGTGCTGTGGTGTTGGATACTGAGGGGGGAGGCTCTGCGGTGGACTGGGAGTGGGCTGGGGTGGCCGACTGACCAGTTGTCCCTGATGGGCCAGGTAGTTCATCCAGATCCAGAAGTCCAGAGTTCCTGTCATCA
Organism: Pleurodeles waltl; assembly: GCF_031143425.1. NCBI lineage: Eukaryota > Metazoa > Chordata > Amphibia > Caudata > Salamandridae > Pleurodeles > Pleurodeles waltl. The sequence goes on along the minus strand of NC_090440.1, from coordinate 541,872,219 downwards.
CTGGGGGACTGGATAGTCGTGGCACCACCTCGCCACTGGGATTGGCTGGAGCACCTGTGGGGATGTAAATGGTGTATTATGCTTCATGTCTGTGACATATTGTACATCCCTAGCTTCTCCTATATCGTTGCCGTTGCTCTGCCACCTTTGTTTGTGTATGGTGATGTATTGTGGAATTGTTAGTTCTCCATGCTGTGCATGCTTTGGTGATGGATGTACATGCAGGGCTGAGAGGGCTGTACATGCATTGGTATGGCATGCAGGGCTTGGCATTGGGGTTAGTCACATGTGTAGGTGCACTGTGTGGGATGGAGTGGAGTGATGGGAGTCAGGGTGAGGGGGTGAGATGGCATGCAGGTATGGGGGATGATAAGTAGCAAATATTAGCTCACCAGTGTCCAGTCCTCCGGCTTCTCCAGTGACGCCCTCAGGATGCAGGATTGCCAAGACTTGCTCCTCCCATGCTGTCAGCTGTGGTGGTGGAGGTAGGGGTCCACCGCCAGTCCTCTGGATGATGAGCTGGTGCCATGCTGCCACGTGAAGTACCTTCCCCCGTAGGTCGCTCTACCTCATCCTAATGTCGTCCCTTGTTCTTGGATGCTGTCCCACAGCATTCACCCTGTCCACGATTCTCCGCCATAGCTCCATCTTTCTGGCAATGGATATTTGCTGTACCTGTGCTCCAAACAGCTGTCGCTTTACCCTAACTATTTCCTCCACCATGACCCTCAACTACTCATCTGTGAAACAGGGGTACCTTAGTGGGGACATGGGTGTTGTGTGGTGTGTGTTGTGCAGAGGGTGTTGAATAATGTGGTGGGGTGTGGGATGTGGGGTGTGGGGTGTGTGACGGATGAATGGGTGTTTGTGGTGTGTGTGTGTAGTTGTCTCTGTGATTTACGTGGCTAGCTATTGCAGTCTTTTCATGTTTGTAAAGGGTTGTGTGTAATGTTGGTGTGTGTTTTATAGCACTGTGGGTGGGTGTGGTGTGGTGTATCTGTGTCAGGTGTGTGATTTGTGTTTTGTCCAATGTTGTGTTGTTTTGTATTCAGGTGGCCATTCTGACCACACCAGTGTATACCACCAATGATTTACCGTCGTTGAATGTCCGCCGTGGTGATTCGTGGGTCATAATGTGGTGGGCGTAGTATTAGTGGCGTAATGGTATGGGTGTTCGTACCAACACTTTACCACTTACCTTTGGTCTGGCAGATATGTGTTTGTGGCAGTATTCTGTCAGTTTAGTGTGTTTGTGTCATAAGATGGCGAACGGATGTTCGCCTCTGCGACTGTATGCTGGCGGCCGTAACCGTGGTGGTAAGCTGGATTTACCGATAATGTCATAATGAGGGCCTAAGTCCCTGATTTAAAATTTGACAGAACGGTACTTTGTCACAAACTTGACAGGTATGGCGTCTACCTTATTAGAAGTGCATTATGTCTGACTGCCCAGGCAATACGGTGGGTAGGATATCCTTCACCATTGTGACTGAATATGGACCTGCCAAATCAACTCCTAATTCTTTCCACATGACTAATTCACTTTTTGTTGCTTTTGCTGTACCCTGCAAGAATCATCCTGTTTCCAAGGTAGGCATCGCAAGGTGGATTACAAAATGCATAGCCAAGGCTAAATGGGTCCTCCCCACACCTCCAAGGGCACACTCAATATGTAGAAATGGAGCCACCATGGCTTTCTTGATTCACATCCTATTAGCTGATATTTGCAAAGCGGCTACCTCCTCAGCTTCCCACACATGCACAAAACATTACTGTTGGATATACTAGCTGACCATTAAATAGGACGGGCCAGACTGTATTATGGACCTTGTTTCAAATATCTACACATTACTGTTCGACATACTAGCTGATCAATAAGCTGTGGTTGGCCAGACTGTATTAAGGACCTTGTTTCAAACATCTGCATCATCTTCACTCTAGCCACTGCTCGGAGGAAGCTGAATTACAGTGAATGCAAATTTTGGGTATCTTCAGTCACACATGTTGCAAATGGAAAAAGTTACTTACCATGCAAGCATCTGTTTGTAGGATGTGCTGTAGAATCACACGTATCCATCCTCCTCCCCAGAATTCAGCAGTAATGACACACATTTTTTTTTATTACACCTTATTATCAAATTGTATTGCGTTGCAGCATCTGTATAGCACTATGTGCTGCAATGAAACACTTACACTGTGAACAAGCTACACTGTGTGGGGTGTGTGGCTGGGAGGGTGCTGTTTTTTCGTTTTGAGCTAGCATGATATTTTCATGTTGTGTGTTATGACTTCCGAGTTGTTGGATAGATCGTCTGGGGGTGTGATGGGAGAGGGTGTGTGAGGAATGCTTAAATTATACTTCTAATTAGGATTAAGCAGCTTAGACACCGGGGTAGTGGGATGCTGTGAGCCTGTACAGCAGAGAAGGTGGAGGGCTATCATGACATGCACAGGGCAGAGATGCTGCTGAGTGAGTAAAAGGAGACACCAAAAGGGCAGGAATGGGCATTGGTGACATAATCAGTAGCCATGTACCATTTTATGATACTAATTTTTTAAAGTCAGTGACACTGTTTGCTGCTGACCAGATACATCCTACGAAGGAGGAAGGATGTGGAGTAGCAATCATGGTTAAAAACCTGAGCAGAATGTACATAAGCACCCATATTCTACCTAGTTCGGGTAGGCTGAAGGAAGGTTACATTTTAAGTAGGAGTTCATGCCTGTCCTCGAAGACTCTGGAAGGCTCTGAAAGGCAAACATGGGATAGTCAGATGAGCCCTAGTTGGGACGTACTTCAGACCTCAGCTATACAGGTACTCTGCATTTGTGAGGGTGAGAGGCGAAGCACTAGGAAGGTGACAGCTCAAAAGAGAATCAGCTTGCCTTGTGTTATCCTGCTGCCTTCTGCCTCTGTGCACACCCATAACATTTTTGGGATCCCAGAGACCTTTGTTCTTTCTATTTTACGTAATGAGGCATCCTCCTGACCTTGTCGGATTTCCTCCTACAAGAATATCCACTTTCATTATTAGTAGTAAATGACATTTCAAAGTAAGAGAGACAATGTGGTTAAAGGAGACTTACCCTGCTTCCAGTATGTTAGCTAAGACAACAGCATGGCACTGATCTGGTAGTTGTCAATTTGTCACATATTAACTTAGCTCTTCTTACACCTATGCACCTTGTGACAATGTCTTTCTTATTTATGCATCTACAAGTTAACTTCCCTTCTAAACTTCTTTGTCTGGTCGTTCCTCCTCTACCTCTCCCCTACCCCACCCATTAACTCTGCTCTCACCTCTAGCCCAAGGCCTTTCAATTAAATCAATAGTAGCCAATAGATGTAATTTCCTGTCCTGCACAGCTCCTAATTCAATCCCTATGAATGCTGGCTCCAGCTATCAGATTGTGTTGATTGAATCTAATGGATGCTGCAGCTTTAGTCCGCTCTGGGAAATAATAGCTATTGCCTATTCAAGAATTCCAGTCTTGGGCCATTCAGGCACATTGCAGGGAAAGTTAGCCTACCACTTAATACGATAAGGCTGGCCAATATGTGTCAGGCTAGCCTCGTTGATTCTTTTGTACATACTAAATCTGGGTGTAACCTTTGACTCTGGTCAGTCTTCACCCTGTGTTGTATAGTATCAACGTCTATCTCTCAATGCACACCAAGATCCCTGTGTTGCTTTAAAGTAGCCACTCAGTAGCTCTCATAAGAAGCCTAGATGTGGCTCATCTGGATTGCTGCAGCATAATCTACCCAATTTACTCAAAAACAGACTGGACTACCGACTACACTGAGTTCAAAATCAGACACCTAGACTGAGCCTGACTTTGAAAAAGTGAGTGTACTTCAGACCTGACCTGCACCTGGAGGAGCCCAGTTTAAATTCAGAGTCTTCTGTATCATGCCCAAGGTCATCTTGAACAAGCCCATGATGCCTATGGGAGCTGGCCCCTCAGTGCACCTGGAACCTACAATCACGAAGCACTCAGATAATCAGGTATTAATTTGAAGTGCAATAAGCATATGGGCAGGTACTCTGGTGTACAGGGTCTGTAGCACTCTAATACTTTCAGCCTTCTAATGAATAAAACCAAATCAGATGATTTTTGAAAAACCTTAAAATAATATTGTTTAAAGAAAATGTATTGACATTCCACATCAAGTCGGGTTGACCAAATAATCTACAGTAGGGACTCATCCATTTAGTCTCGACAGAATAGTTACAGTGCAGGGGGCACACCTTATTGCTTTTACGCTGCACGCTACTTGCTGAGTGTAAAAAACAGTCTAAAGTGGAGTCTACTTCTAGGTGCTTGTGGACAAAGGAAGGAGTCGCATAGAAACCCATGATTTGAAGGTCCTTGAAAGAAAAACAAGGTATAATGTCAAAACCCCACACTGGATAGCAAGAGTGTGCAAAGTATGTGAATCTACAGCACTGCACGCTACAAACAGATGTTTAGAGGGTAAGTAACATTTTCTTTCCTGTTTTGGGAGATATTAGGAGCATCATGCAGTAGTCCTCGCTGCCTGCTCCTTCCCAGACCACCCCCACCCACTTTGAGGCAACTAACACGATTCTCAAAGGAATTGCTGTCACACTGGATAGCTTTCTTCTTGTGAATCAATTAGGATTCCAATTGATGGTCTTTAACTAATCAATTAGAGTCACAAAAAATGATACATATTGTAGGAAGCTGGGCTGGTGTTTGTGAGCACCTATGGTGTTACCCCTCATACCAGGTCCAGGCATCCCCTGTTAGTGAGGTGTAGGCAGTGTCTAGGAAGCCAGGGCTCTCTAGAGGTAGCTGTGGATGAGCAGCCAATACTTATCTAGGAGGACATGCAAAGCGTATGCAATACCACAGTAGTCTCACAGCACTTACACACATGAAAGGACCACACAGTGTTACAAAAATAAAGGTACTTTATTATGGTACCACAAATACCATAATACTGTATAGGCAATACCCCAAACTAGAGGTAAGTAGACACACTATGATGTACACATTAGGATTCAGCGATTAGCATAAAAGGCAATAGAAAACAGTGAAAGCGATAGACAATACTGAAGGCTCTGGGGGGGAGACCAGACCATATACTAAGTAAGTGGAATGTGAAAATCACCCCCTCCCCCCCAAAGGTTTGGAATCAGTAGAGGGGAGCTTGGGGAACTTGAAAACCCACAAGGTAAGCACCAGATTGTCCCCTCCCCCAAATTCCCTGGAGAAAAGAGGTAAGTATCTGGTTTTCCCCAAACCCACCAAAAGGACTTCAGAGAAGGATTATGCAAGACCCAGACAAGACTGGCACAACCCAAAGGTGAATCCTGGAAGAGTAAGACCATTAAAGGAAGGTGACCAAGTCCAGTTCACGTTGGAGTGTCCGGTCGTGGCAGGAGCCATTACCCACCTGTCTGTGGATGCAGGACTAGGTCGACGGTGAACGAAGACAGTCAGCAGTGTAGCAGTGTAGCACTGGAGCAGCTGAAGAGTTCATGAAGTGATGCAGTCAATGTCCCACACTAGAAGAAGGATTGCAGTCGGTCAGTGGTGTGGAAAAACCACCAACAAGCCTTGGCAAAGGTAAATGTTGTGGTAGAACAAATGCGGAGCTGCTGGGGGACCAGCAAGATCCAGGGGGACTCTGCTCAGGGTCACCCGGGACTCCCCTCCGTGGACTGTGAGGAGAGTCACATGAAGAGGAGGCAGCCCCCACAGGAAGCAAGCACAGGAGTCGCAGTGAGGCCCATGCAGCACACCTAGAGAGGATTCCCACATCGCTGGAGAAGCACGCAGAGGGCTCTGTGTTGCACGGAAGAGTGCTTGGAGACTGAAGCTACACAGAGCCTGAAGATCCCTTATAGGAGTAGCCAACAAGCCTTGGTAGCTGCAAGAGATGCGGTTCACGGGGGTACTGTCCAGTCTGGAGAGGCAAGGGCTTACCATCTCCAAAGTTGGACAGCTGGCGGAGAGGGAGGGCCGAGGGGACCACTCCAGACCACCACCCATGATGCAGATTCCACGCAGCTCTGGAAGAGAGGAGATCCTTGCAGCCGGTCGTCGTTGCAGTTGGTGCCTGCGGATGCAGAGGAGTGCCTCCTTCACTCCAAGGGAGATTCCTTCTTGCTTCTCGTGCAGACTGAAGACTTCTCACCCTCAGAGGATGCACAGCTGGGAAAATGTTGCATTTGCTGGAAGGAGCTGTTGAAACAATGTTACAAGCAAAGTCGTCACTGTGGATGCAGATTGTCGGTTCCAGTTACAGTTCCAGTAGCCAGAAGGGGAAGTAAACATTGCAGAGGAGTCCTGCTTGAATCTTGCATGTTGAATCTGAGGACCCACCCAAGAGGGGGACACTAATTAGCCCAGGAAGGGGGATAGTCCATCTAGCAGGGTGACCGCCTATCACGAGGGGGGTGGGATGTCACCTGCCTGTCCTGGCCACTCAGATGCTCCCAGAGGCCTCTGCCCACCTTGGATGCAAGATGGTAGAATCAAGTGGCCACCTGGAGGAGCTCTGGACACCACCCCTGGGGTGGTGATGGACAGGGTAGTGGTTGCTCCCCTTTCCATTGTCCAGTGGACTGGTGCAAACCGGTTTATACAAGGAGGGCACTAAATGTGCTCTTCAAAGTAACCATTGGCTTGGGGAGGCTACCCCTCCTAAGCTATGTAACACCCATTTCCAAGGGAGAGTGTGTTACCTCCCTCTCCACAGGAAATCCTTTGTTCTGCCTTCCTCTGCTTGAGCTGGTCAAGCAGCAGGAGGGTAGAAACCCGTCTGAGGAGTGGCAGAGGCTTGGGCTGTCTGGAAAACCCCAGAAAGCTGGTAGGAGCAATGCTGGGGGTCCTCCAAGGAGTCCCCAGAGTGTATGGAATCATACAACCAATACTGGCAACGGTATTGAGGTATGATTCTGACATGTTTGATGCCAAACATGCCCAGGTTTGGAGTTGTCATTATGTAGCTGGACACAGGTAAGTGACCTGTGTCCAGTACATGTGTAAAATGATGTCCCCGCACTTATGAAGTCCAGTAACATGGAGCTGGAGTTCATAGGGGCACCTCTGCTCATGCAGGGGTGCCCTCACACACAGGTACCAGCTCTCTGGGCTAAATGGGCCTATGATAGGGGGGGATTTACAGTTCCCTGGTGCAGTGACTTGAAGTGAAAGGGTGTATGCACCTTTTCATGCAGGCTGCAATAGCAGGCCTGCAGACACATTTTACATGGGCTCCTATGGATTACTTAACACATGTTGCAGCCCATGGGGAACCCCTGGTGCCCCAATGCCCTGAGTGCTATATACTAGGGACTTGCATCGGGGCACCAGTATGCCAAATGTGGGGTGTGTGAAGCCCCAACCAACCACATTTAGAGGGAGAGAGCACAGTCACTGGGGTCCTGGTTACACAGTCAAAACACACTAACAGCAGGAAAAATAGTGGGGGTAACCATGCCATATAAAAACTACTTTCCTACACATATCTTTCTGAATGGCAAATTCGGGATGCCATTTTCACAATCCCTCATATTTGCGATTGGAAGAGAGTTACAAAAGGCTTTTACAGGTAGGAAAAACTTTTCAGACTTGTAAAGGGGCTTCTGTGCATTGTAGAAAGCACTTTTGCAGTCACAAACCATGTGATTTTTTTCAATTTCAGGATTTGTCACCACAAAATGTATTTTTACATTGGGCCTCTTGTTTCCACTCCCTTCTTTTTACAAATCATTTGCAAGTGGTGGTGCATCATACTTTTTGTATATTGTAATGCAGTTTTACCTTGACACTGATATGGTAGAAACTCGTAGAGGTAACTTTGCTGGTGAAATTGTAACACATGATCACGGTACCAACTGGAAAATGTGTAAATATCAAGTCTGCTCCTATATTTCATGACACTCCAAATAGTGTCCAACGTGTATGATTAAAGGTAAATGCTAATTATGTACTGGCTTTCCTATTTTTTTCGATTTTTCAAGTATGTTAATTTAAAATTAAAACATACATAATTAAAACAGAGAAATAGTAATTCGGATTTTAACTTTGTATGAATCACGAAAAGTAAGCTTAAAGAATCTTGGATTACTTTAGCCCACAAAACGTTCATCATGTTTCAGGATATAGAAATTCCTGCAAAGTTTAGTTTGTAAAACAAAGCGTTTTATTTATGTTTCTACCGAAAACTTTGTTGTGGTGTAGCCTTCTCCTGCCTCACACTTCTGTACCTCAGTGACTGCGGCCATAGATCAGTTATAAACTTCCTTTGCTTGGCAGCCAGCTAGAGCAAGCTAAAACAGATCGCAATTTAGCTCAGATCAGCAGCATTGTGTCGGAAGATATAGTCAGATATTTATGAGTTTGTCTTTGTAAACACAGCAAATCCTGTTGGAAGAAACACTTAGTTTGGTTTCTTTATTTCCTCTTTCGCAATTTGCACTGCGTCTTTCTGCTCTAATCTAGTGCATTGATCTGTGGTCTCTGAATCAGAAGTGTCCTCAACAGTAATGTGAGTGGTTTTATTTTGTGGTCCAGGTCTTCCCATTCTAAAAGCAGTGTCACACTTTACTCCACTTATGCTGCTAAATCGGTATTACGAGGTTTTGGTGTTTGCACCGTATCTTGCTTCCTGCTCAATTTTTTCATGACAATTAGGAAAGGGTCGGTTTCTTCATTCAGCTTGTCCACAGTGCAGGTGACTGAATGTGTGGCTCCTCTTTAATTCTGCCATTCGAGAGTTTTATTCTTCAGTGCCATTTCTGCAACTAACTTCAACATTGTCATTATCCAAGAAAGGGACATGTTCTAAGAGAATGAGTTTTGGTTTAGGATTATCTAGTAAATCTGTTTTAAGCATTCCCTAGATTACAATAGTCATCATCTGTCCCATCTCTGCTATTATTATTTTAACAAAGTTTGGTAAAACTGTCCTGGATACCTACAACACGTAAGTGCTATTTCTATACAAGATAGCTGGCTGTAATAATAATGAAAGATCTGGATCTAATAGTTGATAAGGTGTATTCCTTTTGGAAGCTCGGCATGGTTGTATTTAGTGATAACTCACTTTGAACCGAGTCAGATGGTTACATTTACCAGAGGAAAAAATCCGACTCAGTCTCGGATTACCTCTTAGAGGGAGGAGGCTTCTTCTAGATGTATTGGGGTCCTAATTTGTGGCACATAATCCTATGAAGTGGCAGCAGTCCATAAATGCACCTTCTGGGAATTCATCTCATGTCACAGAATTCCAACAAAGCAATAGCTGACATTCTCATTGATGGTGTAATGTTACTTTGTATTACAGATGGGGTATCCTGCTAAAATCAGGTGCTGTCCAGTTGCCAAAGAAGTATTATTCGCTTACCAAGAATTTACATTGGGCTTAATGGCCACCCATTGCTTACCATTGGTTGGCTTCGTTGTCTCTCATTTTCCCATGGGGAACAGGGTCAAGACTGATTTGTATATGGCTGGGTCCAAACTGGAATGGCATGGTGAGCAAAATAACTGATGGATTAAACCCAGATCTGTGACTGGGGGTGAATGTTGGATTTGTTCTGCATTCCATCCATCAACTGTTCTTTTTGCATTTGTCGCCCCAAGTGGGAAGGGTATGCCCAGACGTGGGTCCCATGCTCACTATGCCACCAGATTCAAGCTAGCCTGGATGAATAGGGGTGACACCCCGAAATCGGTCCCAGGATGCTTGTTTCTGGTTCAGAGAGGAGCTGGTCTGGCAGTTCAAGCTGGACTGTTCCCATGGGGAACAGGGTCAAGACTGATTTGCATATGGCTGGGTCCAAACTGGAATGGCCTGGGGAGAAAATTAACTGATGGATTAAACCCAGATCTGTGATTGGGGTTGAATGTTTGATTTGTTCTGCATTCCGTTCATGAACTGTTTGTTTTCTTATGTCCTTCCACTGCTTAGTTTTAGAGAACTATTTTGTTTCTTTTTGCTTAAGCATTCTGTGATAGATCATGTGTCTTCCAGCTGTCTCCCTCTTGTGCTTCTTCTCATTGCACTGTGTTGCTCTCTTATCCATGTCCTTCTGTCTCAAGTGCTCTCTCCTTATTGATCTTTCTCGGCCATGTGCTTCTGTCACCTTCACTCCATGTTGTGCTTGCCCATGTGCTTCTCCGTTCTCTCCCATGCTCTGTCATATGTATGGCTCTCCCTGCCTTCATTGTTGCTTCCTTTCTCATGTGCTTCTATTCCCTTCCTGCTCCCTCCCGCTACCCCCATCCTTATTCCCCTATCTTTAATCAATAAATAAAAATAAAAAGAGGCACCTGTGTTGAGCTCGTACATCGCGACACATACGTACCTGCAAATTGATATGGCGACGTCATCTCACTTTCTTTTCCTTTTGTTCATGCTGTACAGCATCAGCATTTTTGCTGATGCTGTACAGCATGAGCAAAAGGCATTGGCACAGCCAGTAAATCTCAAAGGCAAAATCTATTGGCTCTGTCAATGCTTATTTTCTCTCTGGTTAGTTGTTATTTTTAGAAGGTGCCTGAGCCCTAGAAGCGATATTTTCCTTCCAACTCACAGATGAATGTAACTGATTTGGTTACATAAATTCTGCCAGCACGTCTCCAAAAACCTTTCTAGTTCCCGCCCACCATAGTTGCCTGAAGAGATTCAGAACTCTTGTTTTCGTGGAGTAAGGGGTATCGTCCATGCTTAACTTGTGAAAGAAAGAGTGCCAGTGCCTGAAGCTCTGCTCAGAAGCTAGCGGCTGGTGTAATTAAACATCTGTACAGATAATACCAAGGCTGGTAGTCTTTAATCCACTACCCGAGAGCCTCTGCTGCTCTTTCTCTCTTAGTAATGTTCTGGCTTCCTCCCTTCTTTCTTGTCTTCATCTTTCCGATCTGTGTGTTTTTCACTCTCTCACTCCAGTACATATCTGAAGTGGAGAAATAAGTTCTGGTGCCCTCCACCGGTAGCCACCACCTGAAATTAAGCACTGGTACAGTTCTTTGCTTGCGTTAGATATTGTAGAGTATGTTGGTGCTGAGGAGTTTACTAAATATGCTTTTTGTATACAAAAAGAGCCCTACGCCATGCAAATCTTTTTAGAAGAAAGTCAAAATATAGGATAATGACTTTGCCGTCTCTTGCGAGCGTCCTGAGAGCAGACATTGTTTTCTTTTCTCGTAAAGCTGTTTGTTGTAGCCTCTTGCTATCTTATGTATTCTCCTCACTACCTTAATGTTCCCTGCTGCTCAGCCAGTGAATGAGGCCATTGTATGATTGGAATGTTGACAGTGTTTGTGCTTGGATGAGTGGACAGTTGGGGTGAGAATGGCTGAGCGGCAGGATGCTGCTCCTGGTGGGGCTTTATCTGTAACCTACAACTAAGCTAATAAACCTACCTCTTTTATAACCTCCAAGTACCCATCATTGATTGCAACAGTGGTGACGATTTAAAGAAGGACAAGTGCATGAAAAAAGAAATAAACTGAACCTACAAAAAAATCTAAGGAGGAAGCAGATTACTAAGAGTAGAAAGATAGAAAATCTAAGAGAAAAATATGAAGCAAAAGAAACTGAAGATTGAAGTGAAGAAGAACACCCTGGGAGCCCCACCAGTGTGTTTTCTACCAGACGGCCTGTACTCACCCGAAGTTAGAGGGTGTGTGTTTTAAGAACTCTTCTGGGCCCAGTAGATTTATAAGTATAAATAGTTTATTCAATCCAAGCAACAAACCCCATTCACGTCTTCTCTGTGTCATCACTCCCGCAACTGCCTCTCTCTGCTGAAGCCATTCTAGAACTCCAGCAGCTCAGCTAACATTGCTAGGATACAACATATCTCCCTTTTTCCAAAACCTCCAATCAAAAACATGACATTCCTTTGAAATACATAACATTTCTTACCAACATATATTTTATATACGCATATTACTTAGGAAAATCTAAACATATTAACATCCCCACTAATAAAATACATGCATATAAAGAAATTACAATTGGGTATTACAAGCCTTTCACCAGACTGGTCTTGCTCTGGAATGCTTTTCTTTCTCCAGTTCTACTACTGATAGTGGTTTTACCTCATCAGAACGTCTTTCATTTTCCAACTTAGCTTCCAATAGAGGTTTTATCTTGTTTTCTTTATCCATCCAGATTTTCTGTTCCAATTCATTGCACAACGTAACTTTCCTTACATTCCACTTCTTGCCATCATTCACCCACACACAGTTGCCCCACACCTTTTTAACATCCTTAGGTTTAGATCACCTGCTGAGATTTTGTTTCTGGCCTACCAGAGCAGTCTTTACCCAATCTCCCACCATGAATCTGCAGCTGTTCTTTTTAACTTTGATATTATGTCTATGAACATACTTCTCTTGATATTTAGCCACTTTACGTACCACACTTTGCTCCAAGCCATCTTTGTCATGCATCGTATCCATAGCTTTATGCATCCAGGTAGGTGTTGCCACCGTAATTGCCTGTCTAACCTTCAATAAAGAAAATGGAGTTTCCCCGGTAGCTGTATGAGGTGTATTGCAGTAGTTCCACAATATTTCTTTAACCGCTTCCACCACACTCTTGCCATTTTCCTCTGCTAACAGTATGCATTCTTTTAATACGTGGTTAAATCTCTCCACAAAACCATTTTCTCTTGGATGATATACCGCTGTCCTATGATGTGTAATTCCAGTTCTCCTTAAAAATTGTTGAAAATCCTCAGCAATAAACTGTGGGCCATTGTCACTGACCAAACACTCAGGGTAGCCCTCTCTCCTGAATATTTCTTCACAGAAATTGATCACACATCCAGCTCTAATGTCCTTTACAAATGCTACTTCAGGCCACTTAGAGAAATAATCCACAAGAACAATAGCCCATTTTCCTTCTACACCTTTGCTACTGAATGGACCACATATATCAATAGCTAGTTTATGCCAAGGCTTCCTCAGAAATTGAGTAGATACAATGGTTGTGTCCTCTTATTTATGACTTTTGTCACTACACATGCATGTGACACACGCTCGCACAAATCTTTCTATGTCTTTATCCATACTTGGCTACCAAAAATCCACCTGCGCTCCTCTTTTCATGCTAGACATACCCCCATGTCCTTCATGTAACAAAGTGAGCAGTCTAACACGTAGACTTGTAGGAACTACCAATCTTCCATTCCTTCTTAAGATGCCATCTAATTCTGACAATTCCGACCAAATCATTTTATAATATCCATACTTCTCCTTCACACATTCCATTGAACTATCAGTATTGGTCAGACATGCAGAAATCTGCTTCAAAATATTAACCTCCAAAATGGCTAGTCTCCATTCCTCCTCAGTTATTGCTCCATAACATGAGTCGTTGACTCTCGCTACCAACCACTCTTCACCATCCTCCTCAACGTTCTCATTTCCATTTTCTGGCGGTAATATAGATAGACAATCTGCATTACAATTTTTCTTGCCTGGAACATATTTTAAACTGAAAATATATTCTTGTAAACTAGTGGTTCCCAAACTTTTTCGACCCGCGGCTCCCTTCACCTATATTGGCCATTGCCCGTGGCTCCCCATTATGTCACTTTTTTTCAGGTAGGCGATGTAAGCCCAGCCTCAGTAGTACTTTAATTTTTCTCCCTACAAATAATTAGGATGAAGTCGATGAAGGTATTATCATATTGGTAACAAAATAAAAATATAAGTTGTTTACTTTAAGAATTCTTTTTAATCAGTTAAGTCAGAAACAATACAATATTAAGGGCCAAAAATGTTTCCATGAATTAGCAACCTTTTTTGAACGGCCAAAAAAAGTAGCCACATCTTCCCTCTGTGTCACACTTGCTGTCCTCCATGCACATATTTTCTTCTCTGTTTACAACGTCATTACTTTGCCTTGACCACACACACCTCACACTTCACCTTTGGAGCACACATTCTGCCTTCAATCTGGACACTTTCTCCTCTAACACTACTTAACAGTACTTGTTCATTCATCAGTGCTTATTTTGTGCTTGTTTCCGGTTCACAGCACCAGCACTTATTTTTTAGGGGCAGCACTTATTTTTCTGCCTCAAGTATTTACTGCAAGCAAAAGACATGTATGGGAAAGACTGAAGAAGAGAAAAAACAAAGTAGTGTCACAATGGGAAAAAACAGAAAGCTCCAAGAGTGAGCTGAAGGGGCAGGGAGTTTCTTTAAAATCATTGAAGAGGCTTGAGATGGCTTCAGGATTACACTGCCTCAGTATTCTGTTTTCCCACATTTAATTGCAGCAGCCACATGTTTAAGAGGAGGGCTTTGGGCACCGGCACATTTTTATTTACAAATTAAGCACTGTCGTTCACACTCCCACTCTGCAGTTTCTAAATTATTTCAAAGCCTTCAGCTTTTGATAACTGTGCTTTCCAAGTTCCACTCGTTTTGTACCTCCTGTAGCCGTTTTTCTGGCCTCCCAACGAAAATTGCCTTTCCTTGGCAGTAAGACTCAGTAAGTAATCTGATTTGGGCATGCAAGTGAGGGAGGACTGTGGGCCTATAATTTATTTTAGACAATTCAAATAGCATTTTTTAAACACAAATGGGGAAAAAAGGAAAGGTGTGCTTTATAATGAGAAAAGGGCCTCATGACCAACCAAAACACTGAAATAACTCATTTTTGTTTTTTGTAGTTCAACAAAATAAATACAGAGGCATGGAAACAGATCATGTGCTCCAGTAGTTATGCTTAAAATCAGTAAACATAGCCCCATTACATACAATTTCATACTACTGTCTCTTTTTTAGGCGCAAACCATTCAGTAATAAAAATGTAAATATGTAAATGTGATTGTATTTAGCGGTATGCTACAAAAATCACGAATTTTCTTTAACATCAATGGTGCATCATAAATCTCCCCTGCACGGCCGTGGAGTGCACGCAACTTGACCCTGACTTCTAGCAAATTAACTCGGTTCTTTCCAAATACAAATCAACTCGGTTCTTTCCAAATATTTTCCTGTTTTTCGGACGGGGCTTCCAGGGGAATGATTTTGTGAAGCAGGAAAGGCCGTGTGCGAGGGAGCAGATAGAAACAAGATCATTGTGAATAATGCTTTCGTTTATAAGACTCTGTAAGCACTTACCAAAGCTGCCTAGATGCAGCATGTTTCCAAAATGCACGTGGCGCCGCTGGCAACTTCTAAAGGCGCACCGGGGTGCCGCAGCGCACAGTTTGGGAACCACTGTTGTAAACGATACAGCCACTTAGCAATCCTAGGTGTTGCTTTACCGGTCCCTTTTGTTTTGAAAATATCAATCAACGGTTTGTGATTAGTCCTTAACTCAAATGTGGTCCCCCAAATATAGGTCTTGAAATGATCCACACCCCACCAACAAGCTAGCGCTTCTCTTTCAATTACTGAATAGGTTGCCTCTGCCTCTTTGAGAGTATGTGTTGCAAAGGCAATGATTCTTTCATAACCTTATTTTTTCTTCAGCAACAATACTGCCCCCAGACCATATGCACTAGCATCCAACACTACAATTGATTCATCCTGTGGATCGAATGGTGTCAATGTGACTGCGTTTACTATGTCAGACTTAACTTTTGTGAATTCTTTTTGACACTTTTGTGTCCGCTCAAACTGTAATCCCTTTATTAGTTCCCTTAATACATGTACTGTGTCAGCAAAAGTTTGCACAAATCTGGAATAATAATCAGCTAATCCCAAGAATGAACTTAATTGCTCTTTGTTCACAGGAGCCGGTGCTGATTCAATTGCATCCAAATGTTTTACCTTAGGTTTCACACCTTCTGCAGATAACGTAAGACCCAAATAGTCCACTTGTTGAACCCCAAACTTACATTTGTCAATTCCTACAGTTAGACCTGCCTCTTGTAATTTAAATAATACCTTCTCCAATTTGTGATCGTGATCTTCCTTATTGGTCCCTCATACTAAAATATCATCTTGAAACACCAGAACGTTCACTTCTCCATCCAATATCTTAACCATGATCCTTTGGAATACCGAGGAGGCTGAAGCCAAACCGAAAGGCATGCGTAAAACCTGAAATGCACCCTCCTGTGTTATGAATGAGGTAAGGTGTTTTGATTCACGGTGTAATTTTATCTGATGATATGCACTCGATAGGTCGATGGACGAAAAATATTTAGCTTCTTGACACTCAAAATCATGGCATTTATATGAGGTAAATTGTCTACCCATATGCTTTGATTAAGGTCTCTCAAATCCACACACATACGCACCTTTTCATTAGGTTTCCGAGCTAAAACCATGGGACTAAGCCAATCAGAAGACACTGTTGGTTCAATCACACCCGCAGCACACAATCGATCCAGTTCCTCTTTAAGTTGCGCTCTCAATGCTGAAGGAACATTTCTCACTTTGTGAGTTTTGGGCTCGCTCCCTGACTTTACGATTATACAATGCTCAAATTTCTTTAAGCACCCTAAATCTTTTGCAAATAATTTGGGATATTTTTCTTGCCAATTATCACATTTTCTTTCTTCAGTCAATAACACCTGTTCAGGGTGATTAGGGTCTAGTATTATGCCTAGTGCTTTTTGTTCTTTCCATCCCAAAAGTGTCTTTCCTTTATCAACCACATATACTTTACCACCTGCCAGTCTATCTTTATACTTTAATTGACAATTGAAGTAACCCACCATGGGCAATTTCACACCACAATAGCCTTCTGGTTCCACATCAGGTGGTAACAATTTACACTCACCCGCATTTTTCCATACCTGTCTATCAACTATAGTGTAGGGAGAACATGAATCTGCCCACAAAATAACTCTGAAACCGTTGATTTCCATAGTACATTTGGGAGGATGATACCCATCCTTTACCACTCCCACAACATTTGATACCTCAGTAGCACTATCTGATACCACTAGTACCTCAATTGTGCTTCCTCCAGTTCCATCATCAGAAACTTAACTATCATTTCCATTCACTAAATTCACCTTATGTCTGTTTTCCTTTAGATGCTCTGATCTACATATACGAGAAAAATGTCCTAACCTTTTGCATTTAAAGTATTTCGCCTTAGACGCTGGGCATGTCGCTGCATCAGCCATGTGTTTTGTACTGCCACATCCATAACATAAACGCTTTTCCTTTGTAACCACACTATTCTGCGTAGTAGCAGAATCCCGTTGTCCTTTGTGTATTATATTTACTTTCCCATTGCTAACGCTTTCTTGACTACGTTCATCATTCAATTCTTTAACATATCTAGACGTATTCTCTATGCGTCTGGCTTCTTTGATAGTTTTCTGTAACAAAGGATCCTTTAGCTCTATCAATTTTTCTTGAATCTTTTTGTTACTAGTTCTATTTATGAATTGATCGCGCGCAGTTTCCTCATGCAGATCCTTGAATTTATAAGTAACAGCTAATGTTCTTAATGCAGATACATATTGTTCCACAGCTTCATCCGGTAATTGTGACCTTGAAAAAAACATATGCCTCTCTACCACAATACTAGTTTTCTTACCACAGTTATCTTCTAGAGCTTTCATAGCATTCACATACACATCAAATGAAATGTCCTCAGCTTCCGACATTTCCTCCCCATCCCCTTCATGGTTGTTTGTTACACTACGTGTAGCTTTAGGTAAGGTTTTTAAAACTTTTTCCCTTCTGTGCCTAAGCAATGCTTCAAAAGCGCAAGTTTCCTAGATGCTTTGAAAGTTATTCTACCAACAGCCTCTAAATAAGTCTCAAAAGACTCAGGCCAATCTTCCCAAGCCATCACCGGAGTTCCTGGACTTTGTAAATATTTTTGGGGAGCTAAAATTGATGCATCCATAACGAAATGTATTTTAACCCCCAAAAAATTGATTTTAAAATATGGCTTAATTAATAATAATCAATATGCAGTTCTTACCCCAAACCAATTGATATATTAATATCCTCAACAATTATACTGTACGCACTTTATGCATATAACTATTCAAATCCCCACACAAAACAGACTAAAATAACAAAAGTAGTCACTGCTGTTGTCGCAAACTGGTAAACTAGTTTCAGTATTCAATTCAATCTGCAAAATAGTTTTAGACTATACTATCCAGCATAGCCTTCCGGCCGACGCTCCTCCTTGAACTTGATTTCCTTTGTTGATTTCCCCTTGATGTCCAGGTACGATTTCCTCTTTTGACGCGTAACGTGGTCGCATTGCCCTAGAAACACTATGATGCCTCTAGATGTTCACGACCATCATGCGTCAATTTCCTCTTTTGATGCGTCATGTTGTCTGTTTTGCGTTGCCCTGGAAACACTACGATGCAGCTGGATGTTGACAACCATCATGCGGCTCAGATCGGAAGGGTCTATTCAAATGAACACACATGCACGCATGTGTTTTCAAATGTACACACACACACGGTTATAACTACCACAATCCTCCACAATGTTTACAGATATGCCCCACGATCCCTCGACGTAGCACTTGCCGAATTCCTTTTCTTCCCTGTTTCGGCAAAGTGAAGTATCTTCTCGGCACGCCGCTAATATAAAATGTGGGACACTACCTCAGTGCAGCCGCCTCAGTGTACTCACAGCCTCCAATAGCTCAAAAAGGAATGCATTCCAGTAGCACAGCCAACATCACCAGACACGATCTGCTCTGCCAATAATGACTTGAATGACACAGCTCACAAAGGTTATCCACATAATCGTACTAAGAGAGGGGTTGACGGTTGCAAGTTGCTTCTCCTATTTTTTTGCGATCAGCCTCTTGAATCTGATGAATATGCGGATCCCATCCTCGTCGGCATTTTTGAGAACTGTTCTGGGCCTGGTTGATTTAGAAGTATATATAGTTTACTGAATCCAAGCAACAAACCCCATTCACGTCTTCTGTGTCATCATTCCTGCAACTGCCTCTCTCTGCTGAAGCCATTTTAGAACTCCAGCAGCTCAGCTAACATTGCTAGGATACAACAGTGTGACCTGTTTAACTTCAAGGCAAGCTGTTTAATCTACTAGGTGCACAGCAAACAGGAAGTGCAGTGGCCTGCAGATTGAGAAAGTAGTCTGCTCAGCTGTGCACGGAGCCAGACATGTTTTACCTGCTTGTATGGACTGGGTATATTGAGGAAATGAACTGCGTGTGTACAGAGTTGAAAATGTATAGCACTGAACATTTGACAACCTAGTGGAAAGTCAGTTGGAGGAGCAACTGGTGTCCGCATTTAAACATTATCTGACGAGTGCACAGCAGCCACTTAAAGCACTGTGCTTAAGGGCACACATTGTGAGTAACAGTTACAGTCTTCCTGTTGACTGGGTTGCAGAGTTTCCCCACCCCCTATTCTGCAAGAGAGGTCATTGGGTACCTGATCTGTTTCCAGGAAGCTTTCTGAGAGGAAGACTTGAGCGCCGACCTGGCTCATGGGAACAACTTGTGTGCAGTGGAGAAAATGTGTGCCAATTTTTCGTACAAGGATAAAGAACTGTGCATGCATTTAAATGGAATAAAATGATCAGTGGCAATTTATTTGGGTGAGAAGTCGCTCACCGACGTGGAGTATCTGAATTGTTTCCGGATAATAATTTAATTTTTAACAGATATACTGTTAGGTGCGTTTTACTCAATACCATACATTGCTTGAGTGTAGTTTTCAGTGCTGTTATACTGGATTTTAAAGTTGTGTTGGGTTGAATTGAGTAATGTTATGTTTATGCTGACAATGCTTTTTGCTGCTGAAATTACTTTTTAATGCTGTATTCAATTGAGAAATCTTATGCCGGTTCGTGTTTTTAAAGTGGAGTTGTGGCATGTATGTTACACATGAGAGGTGCGCCCTCATGTTATTTTAACATGAAGTTTTGCTTACCATACTTTGCGTGTGTTTATTGGGCTGAAGTTTCAAAGCCATGTTTGATCTTAGAGAAGTATAATTTGTGGTTTGATGCTAGAGTCACATGTGCAGAGTGACATTTTAATATTGTGCAATTAGTATCTTGGTGTTAGACTTTTCATCCTTGGCGTGGTCTCCCTTAACTTTTTTCCTCTTTTTCCCAGGTTGTTGTGAGCTGGACTCCGTTTTTTCTGGTTTTTGTTACTCTGGGCACCTTACCACTGCTAACCAGTGCTAAAGTGCAAGTGTTCCTATACAAAATGTGTATGTAATTGGTTTATCCATGATTGGCATATTTGATTTACTAGTAAGTCCCTTGTAAAGTTCACTAGAGGTGCCCAGGGCCTGTAAACCAAATGTTACTAGTGGGCCTGCAGCACTGGTTGTGCCACCCACCTAAGTAGCTCTGTAATCATGTCTCAGACCTGCCAGTGCAGTGTCTGTGTGTGCAGTTTTTAACTGTAAATTGGACTTGGCAAGTGTACCCACTTTCCAGGCCTAAGCCTTCCCTTTTCTTACATGTAAGACACCCCTACAGTAGGCCCTAGGTAACCAGAAGGGCAGGGTGCAGTGTATGGTTAAGGCAGGACATATGGTAATGTGTGTTATATGTCCTGATAGTGAAATATTGCTAAATTCGTTTTTCACTGTTGCAAGGCCTGTCCCTCTCATAGATTAACATGGGGGCTAACTTTAAATATGAATAAAGTGTAGATTCCCTTTGGGAGCGGATAGACATTTTGAGTTTGGGGTCTCTGAGCTCACAATTTAAAAATACATCTTTTGGTAAAGTTGATTTTAAGATTGTGTGTTTGAAAATGCCACTTTTAGAAAGTGGGCATTTTCTTGCTGAAACCATTTATGTGACTCTGCCTGTTTGTGGATTCCCTGTCTGGGTCAGTTTGACAGTTGGACTGGTTGCACCTCTCACTTACAGTGACATAACGGGAGCTGGGGTGTAGTCTGCATTTCCTGGAGGGGTGGAATGGTCACTCACACCTGATAGGGCTGTGCCTGCCCTCACACAGTGCAATCTCCAACCCCCTGGTGTGTGTCTGGGGCCTTGGCAAGGCAGGATTTCACAATCAAGAGAGACTTTCCTTTGAAGTAAGCCTACTTCAAAGGGCAAAATGGTATAAGAAGGGCATCCAAAACCACAGACTTTAGAACACTTCTGGAAACCAAGAGGAACCACTGCCTGGAGAAGAGCTGAGGAAGAGCTGCCCTGCCTGTGACTGTGCTTTGTGGGGCTATCCTGCAGTTGCTACTTCTGCCTGTGCTAGAGGACAAAGACTGGACTTTGTGTTGCCTTCCTTCTTGTGAAGATCTCCGTGGGCTTCATTTAGAGCTTGCCTCCTGTTTGAAGTCTCAGGGACAGCAAAGACTTCTCTCTGCCAGCACCTGGAGCCTTTGGAGAGACTACTACTCTGCCACGTGGTGCCCATCCAGTTCCTGAGGCCCTGAGAAGAGAAGCTGGCAGCCCCAGAGTGAGAAATCCACGCACAGACTGCTGTGCGGGGAAAAGATTGATGCAAGACTGATCTGCGGTTGAAAAATCAACATGCCGCCGGCTTCGTGGCTGAAAATAGACGCTTGCCTGCAATGCGACCGGAAGATCGACGCCCGCGGCTGGAAAAACGACACGCAGCATCGCTGACGGAGGCTGGTGAGATCGCAACCCGCGCTGCGTGGTTTTCGGACCATCGTGCAGCTGAATTTCTGACGCAAGCACTGCTGGGTGTGTAAAAACAACATAAGGCCTGCCCGGACCCGAGATTGCTGACCGCATCGACGCATCGCTCTCCTGCAGAGAGAGGAAACGACGCATGCCAACTCGAATAAAGGAGAAACAATGCAAGGTCTCGCACGTGAGTGGAATCGACTCTTGGCAAGCCCTTTTTGACGCACACTCACCTGTGCGGGATTATTTTTGACGCACCCAAAGTACATTTTCACGCTAACAGCGTTAGCGTTGTGTTTAAAATTGCATGAAGACTCTTTTTACATTTTTAGTGATAACTTGACTTGTGTATTGTGGATTTTTGTCGTTTTGGCCTTGTTTTGCTTAGATAAATATTTTCTGTTTTTCTAAACCTGTGTTGTCATTTTGTAGTGTTTTCATTAAGTTACTGTGTGTTTGGTACAAATACTTTACACCTAGCACTCTGAAGTTAAGACTATTGCTCGTGCCAAGCTACCAAGGGGGTAAGCAGGGGTTAGCTGAGGGTGATTCTCTTTTACTCTGACTAGAGTGAGGGCCCTTGCTTGGACAGGGGGTAACCTGACTGCCAACCAAAGACCCCCTTTCTAACACTTGGTCTGTATTTGGGACTGTGTTTTTGATCATCCTTTCTAAGGGGTTAAGGATGTGGGGACATTGTTTTAGGCCCAGTGTTAAGGGGGTAAGTGGTTACATCCCAGTGCAGTTGAGGGTAGGTGAAACCCTGGTTCTGTTTAAGTGAATGGTGATTGGCGTACTTGCTTACACCCCAATCCAGTAGAAGGTAGGTGAAACTCTGGTTCTGTTTTGGTGTATGATCATGGGGGTACATGGTTACACCCCAATGCAGTAGAGGTGGAAGAAACTCTAGTCCTGTTGAGTGTTGCGTTGTGGAAGGCAACGGGCTCATCCTGCTATAGTGTGCATGATGTAGTGGGGAGCAGGTAGTTAGTGTTCTCTGTTGGGTGAGCAGGGAAGTTTTGAGTTATTTGTTAACTTGTATTGTGGATTTGTGGAATGTATTGATTAACTTGCTTTACCATCTTATATCCCATTTGAGTATTAAAGTGAAGCAGCGTGTTAACCTGTTTTGTTTATTTCGATGTGGTGGTACTCATATTTTTGAAGGATTGTTGATGGGGATGTTTTGCCTTTTTCTGTTCTGTTGTATATTTCCTTGTTTTCATAAGGGGGAGATGTGCTGTAGCGTCGTGCTGTCTTATGTATTCTCCCCACTGCCTAATGTTCCCTGCTGCTCAGCCAGTGAATTAGGTCATTGTATGGTTGGAATGTTGACAGTGTTTGTGCTTGGATGAGTGGACAGTTGTAGTAAGGGTTGAGTGGCAGGATGCAGCTCCTGGTGGGGCTTTATCTGTAACCTACAACTAAGCTAATAAACCTACCTCTTTTATAACCTACGAGTATCCATCATTGATTGCAACATTGTTCATGCTGCAAATCAGGCGATGTCATAACATTTTAATGCCAAAAGGGAAAAGATGAACAAAATAAGTGCACATAGTTTGCACAGTGCCATGCACCAAATATGAAAGAAGTCCCTAATCAGTAAGGCTGTGTTGATGTTCTGGGGTGAAGTCTGCCAGTGCAGGATAGTTAAAGTTGAAACCAGTCTTACATGTCTAGAATGGAATGATTCCAATTGTCATATAACATTCACACCTCTTTAGCAAATTGTCTTAGGATGCAGATTTTAAAAATGTAAATCCCAATACCTTCTTTCTGCCATCTATTTACCCCTGTATTTGCATCACACAAATGGGAGCTATAGCTTTGCATCAGAGCTCAAGGGATACTTAGTAAAGTGCAAGGAGTTGAGTATTGTTAGTTACTTACATAGGACTGCGGGATACTATTTGACCCAGGGTTTGCTATTAACCTAGAGAAATTAGCAGTTATGTAGTGTTGTACGCAACAGTGCATGAGGGTCACCTTGCACCACACAGACCAATATTGAATATTCCACTTTCTGGAGCCAAATTTGTCTCCAAGACGGCAACCATTTTATTTCAAGAGGGGACTACAGCTACCTGGGTCTAGAAGATGTATAGTCTCCACGTCTTTTACACATCCATAGTCAACGTTTGTGCGTTTTTATGTGGCCCCTGTTTGTCAGGACGCTTCCAGAAGTTGGAATTGCTTTGTAAGCTAAATTTAATTTCTTCAAATCTTTTATGACCTGACTGGTTGATTCAAGGAATGACGTCTTCTGGAATGTGGCTTTTTTCTCTCATCTTTTCTCTCTCATAATTTCTGGTTGTTATATTAGTGGCTCCCCTCAGTTCTGAATTGGAGTGGTTGAGCTTGTGCTTATTCTGTGAGCAGCCTTTGGATGGGGCTTTAGAGAACTCTGCACATGAACGTGCTCAAGCTGATAGTCATCCTACCTGAAGCACATTACATTCTTTTTTGAAACAGTAAATTTAAGATGGAGTAGCGTGCGCCTGTATTTTTTACCCACAGATATAGTGTCTGATTGTGTGCTAGGCTTTAAGAGTGTTTTGTTGCAGTACATATGCATATCCATCTAAGAGTGACTATCCGGGGGGGGGGAGTGCAGCCTGAGACGTTCTAGACGTTCTAGACGAGCTGGTTTGAATTTGCAGTGTTGACATGCTGGATTGCCATGCTCTCTTTTTTAACAAAGTTGACCATTCTACTTGGATGGGCATAGCGACTGCAGCAGTGGAACAGAGATCACCTTACTTATGTGGTCATCACTGTTCACAGAGACCCCTACTTGTCTGAAGTACCCCAAGTCTGTACCTGCTCTCCTCTTTTCGATATTAAACACCCTCAGGTATCAGGAATGATATATTGTGCAGTGTACAAGACAAATAGAATTTTGTGTCCTGCTCTGTATTGACTTACATGGCTAAAATTGGCAGTATTTGAGAATCTGCATTTCCCAATAGTAATCCGATATAAAGTGTATATATAAAGTATAAAATTACCAGTGTCGCCATTTTAAAAACCTGTGGTCTTCTTATATGAATCTGTAGATAAAGTAGTTGTTTGCTCTCTTACTCAAAAACATTTATTTCCCATTTTGAATTTTTAATAGGTCGCTAGATGGGCGTCTACAGGTCTCGCACCGAAAGGGCTTGCCTCATGTAATATACTGCCGGCTCTGGCGATGGCCAGACCTCCACAGCCATCACGAGCTGCGAGCTGTGGAATTATGCGAGTATGCCTTCAACATGAAGAAAGACGAAGTGTGTGTAAATCCATACCATTATCAACGAGTGGAGACCCCAGGTGAGGACACAGATAGCGCTTTCCATTCTCAGAAACATTTGACATTTGCACCTCCATACTTTTGTATTATTGCATGCTTTTTAGAGATAACATTTTAAATCCCAGAGTCGTCTGTCCTTCTCAAGAGTTCTAAAGAAATACTTCGTGATTGTTCTCAAATTCCTATTTTTTAATCAAGCAAGAGGACTTCACATGGCCCTTTTGAAAAACAGTGACACTCAACCAGTTTTCTTTATCCGTCAGTTTATTGAGGAGATGAATAAACACACACACACACAATTATTTTTCAAGTTTGATTATAGTTTCTAAAGCATGAATTGGAAAATGTGTTATCCATATGCCCTCAAAGTAGCACCCGTTGATTCTAACTCCATAGAGAGCCCCAAATAAAAAGCAAAAAAACATGCTTGCCATTTTTTAAAATATGTTTCCTCAAAGTCTTTTATATGAATTGGAATACAGAGGTGTCTCTGCTGGGTCTCCTCCTGGTCTGGTTCCTCTGAAGCATTTCAAGGACAGACATCAACCCCTTTTACTCTTTATTTTTATTTTTATTCCATATCAATAAAACCGTTGAGCTCGCTGCTGCAAAAGTGTACCTTTTTAGGTCGAGCACGCAAGAGCTTTGACCTGTTGTAGGAATTGTGGGCTTTTAACCACACCCACCTCACGCCCAGCACTTCCACACGTTTGTGGGCTTGCCTTTCAAAAATCACTTTTTATTGTTAAATGCTTTACTTTTCTCCCGCCTTGGGCGATTTTGTTATCGCCTTGCAGACTGCCCCTGTTACATTCATAATTGCACGATTGCCAATATGTTTGACTGTGAGCAAACTTCTTTTTCCCTTTGTGTCTCTCGTTCCTGCGCATGGTGGCCATGGCACTTTGAATTGGCTTGCTAATGTCAACTAATGTTTTACACTTCATTTTCAATTTATTAGGCAATAAAAGTCCAGTTAGGAATTTACAGTGCCAGTAGCTCTCACTCGAGCAAGTGCGAGACCCATTGCAGTGCAAATGCTTTTTACGGGAGGCATTCAAAATCGAGCATTTGCCAGAGGCTGGGCTCACTGGGCAAGGGTTGCAGTCCTATCTGATCTAAAGGTACTTTGCTGCCTTCTACTGAACATGCAGATGCAACTAAACACTGCTGTCGCTGCAGAACACACATACAAACAGCCAAAGGTGGGCACTTGAAGCTTGCATTTTACCTATTCGCAGTTCCTAGGCCCATGTTCCAGCAAGCCCAGAGCACCCAAGACTGCTCCCTCCTCCTTGTGCAGTTCACAGATTCAGGTCACTCGCCTCAGCCTGAGATACATAAAACACGCTGACTGTTTAAAACATTGCACTCTATTATAGCTAGAACGTTTTCTTTCTTGCCCTCATTAGTACACTAGGGCTTTCAAGCTGGTCTTTATTGCTGCCATTAAAAATGAAGGTTACTGCTTTTGTTGCATTGTACCTTGTTTGTTGTGCATGCTTGCAATATATTGCGTGCACAATGAGAGTTACTTTGTTTTTTAGGTTGGTGAGATTTGCAGAATGTTTTGTGGCTTAGATACTTTGCAGAGTTTGTCCAAGGCATGTAGTTTTACTGAGTATGTTAGGTTTTCAATGTGCATCAGGTGTCACTGCAGAGTAGGCTGTGGAGAGTGTCAGAGGTCAGCAAGGTTTACAAAGGTTTGTATGGTCTGTTAGGAGTCTCTGCAGAGAGCCCCGTGGCGGTCACAGGCTGCTCTGAGGACGTGTACCACCAACAAAACAGGGTGCCAGTCCACAGCACCAATAGAATGTAGCCATCCTTGTACCCAGCCTGTCCTTCCCCTGCTGTTGCTTTTTTTTTTTAATCAGCAATTTTGCAGAGATGAACAGCAGAAACAGCGAAACGCTCTACTGTTTCTGTGTCACTTCAGTGTCTGAACACAGAATCTGATCAGAGCATGCGTGATAGTTACAGTTCTGTTAAACTGGTGGTTTAAGGATTTCATGTGCCTACTCCAAGAGTCTGCAATTGCCTCCCATAGTCACATGTTCGATTCCACATAGGTTCATATAGATTTTCATTCTTCTGAGGTCCATAAAATGAGTACCATTGAGCTGAGGAACTATTACCATTCAGTAGCATGAACAGACTAGGGGTTCAACTTACACTCTACTAATATGTGTGATTTTTTTTGTAACAAAAGAGAAAAACTCTCAAAAATGTTCACCTACCAACAGTGGTGCTTTGTTCCTCTAAACAACAGAAAAAAAACACAACAAAAGGCAGGGTCACAGGAATAGCACTGCTGTAGAAATATCCAGTCCACTTGGAGACATCACTGGCCTGGAAGCCCCATCATATGCCATGCAGTTTTAAAGTGACTGCTGATGAGCTGTCACTGGCTCTGTAAGACCAGGAGTCTGAGCAGCACCTACCTACCTGGTGGCAGCAGGCAAGGTGACAGACAAACCTACACCCCTGTATTCTATTCTGTTCTAGTCAATGCACATTTGCAAAGCGCATGGCTACTCGAAGGCCTCCCAGCGCTAACATCTGCTATTCTAACCAACATTACGTGACATTAGAAGCAACAGTAGAATAGGCTATTTGCCAAACAGACAAGTTTTCAGGTGCTTCCTAAATAAAAGCTTGTTATCCATAAGCTTCACAGTATGGGGCAGAGTTCCACAGTTTAGCCGCA
Organism: Pleurodeles waltl; assembly: GCF_031143425.1. NCBI lineage: Eukaryota > Metazoa > Chordata > Amphibia > Caudata > Salamandridae > Pleurodeles > Pleurodeles waltl. The sequence continues at coordinate 541,844,653 of NC_090440.1, read as the reverse complement.
ATTTAAATAAAGGGGCGCCCTCTACTTCTCATTCTCCAGATATGGATGACTCCCTCCAGTCAAGCCTTGGTTGACCTTAGGGTTCTACCTGGGGCATAAGGTGATTTTAGAGGTTGTAATAAAGGCAGGCCTTTTGCTATGTATGTTTTATACATAGTGCCTTAAACTTCACACTCTAGTCTACAGGAAGCCAATGAAGACCAGGGTCTGTTGAGCTGATTGATGTCTTGGGATATTGAAGTTGGCTTCATTTCTGATATTGTTGAGTGGGTCAGCTATAGCACCGAATTGCAATCCAGTCTCCCAGAAACCTTTTCTTTAAAGTTATTTTTGGAGAAGAAGTGCCAGGTGACAGGGCAGCACGTTTAGAGGACTTCGTGGTGAGGTACAGAAAGGTGCAAGAGGAAAGAAAGTGCTGATATAAATGGACCTCGAAGCACTGCCTACAGGGGGCAAAAGAAACAGAAAAGTGGACCGAGGAGAGAGGAAATGAGGAGAAACACTAAAGGAAATGAGAAAGGAGACTTGCAGGTGAAGAAGTCTTTCCAAAGACAGACGAAACAGTGGCTCATAGGTACACTGCCTTAGGCCTCTAACCACTAAGAAGTAGGCTGGGAGGGAGAAGTAATAATGTGGAGCATAAGAGTGCAAATATATATGTGTGTAAAGTGGCCGATCTAGAGCATAGTGCACTGTGTACCAAGGCAAGTAGTGAGAGCTGCTGAGAGCTTGGAGACTGTTCATCTTCTCCAGAGTGTCAACAATGGGACCTCTCCTGATACTACCTGAGACATTTTTGGGGGCAAACAGACTAAAGGGGGAGGGAGAGTTGAGCTGCTAGGAGGACAGAGACAATCAGAGTTAGAAATGCCAGGTTTGAGGAGGTCATAGGCAGAAAGAAAGGTTATCAAGGACAGACCTTGAAAACAAAAATTCTGTTGGTAGATATTTTCACAAAGATTGTTATTCTTTTATATTCTGTTCCTTCTAATGTTCATTGTTATGTTGCAGTTTTGGGTAGCTGATCTTTGCTGTGACAGCACCATGGACACTTACACTTACCAATTGGTTTTGGTGTTTCGTGTTGCTGTACTGCCAACATCTTTTCAAATTTATGTTGCATTTTAGGCCATGGGAGTATGAAAACCGAGAATATCTGAGGAGCTGGAACCTAGGTTAGTGTGCAGTACCAAACGTTGCAGCTTCTGCATCTAGTTGTGCTAACGGTGCCTGAACAGTAGGCATCCTGCCCATGACAGCAAGATTGTTTGTCTTGTGTACTGACATCCTATCCTGCCAATGTTTTAAAAGTATTGTGTGCTTGTTAACATAATGTGAAGGAGCAATTGTTAAACATTTGCCTGTTTATGCCGAGGCTCAAGCAAAAGGGCCCCAACTTGCATTAAAATGCAACATTTAACAGTGTTAAATTGCTATCGCCAATGAGTAATTTTGTCATGGGCTCCGAAAATTACTCTGCCCCTGCAACTCAAAATCTTAGCGCCCCCCCCATAAAGTGTGAGTCTAGTTGTGTCCCAGGTTCCCTTTTCCCACGTTTCGCCAGGAATTCCTGTCTGTTCGCTTTTTCTTTGTAGGCCGGATTAACTAGCAGAAAGTTAGAGCCCTGTAACTCCGTTCTCATGGCTGGCAGGAGCGGTTTTGTGGTTAGTAGGCAAGATGTGACTGTTTTAGCAGATAGTGCCCATCTTTGAGTTGCCATTAGGTTTTCATTAGAACCACTTTGTGGCAGATGCCAGCCATCTTGTGGTTGATATTGTCATGTGTCTGATTCCAGGGCCTGTTTGACAAAAATTGAGCAGAGTGGTAGAAAATTGGCTTGATGGGAGAATTCAGTTAGTTTATTTTACGAGGACCAAATTGATTTTTTTATACACGGGTTCCATCGTTCTTCTGACGCCTTTGTTGCAATTAACAGGATTAGTGCACTATGCTGACATCCATATTCACTGACATGAAAATGGAAATGCAACTCATAAATAAAAAAGAATGAATTGAAGCCCTGAATATGACTGGATTGAAAAGATAAACAACATAAATTCCATATCCAGCTCCTCATCCGAGCCTCCCCTGCCCTACTCCCCTCATCTTCCCTTCCGCTGAACGAAGAAAGGTTTACAATGTCCTAAGCAGCTTAACAGAGCATCACTCACATTTTTGCCAATGTTACATCAGATCCTGGACGATGGCAGCTATAGGAGGGCACTGCATTGAGCTGAACGCATAGACAATTCTAGCTAGCATTAACTTGGAACCAAACTAGGGCTAAGGTGGCAGCACAATAAGAATTTAAAAATGAGAATGAAACAGTGTTTATGTATTATATTTGGAGAAAGATTCTATCTAAAAATAACTGGTTTAGTAAGAATAGACGTATAGCTCTTGGACATGAGTAGCATGTCATTATCTGAGGCAAAAGGAATGTTGGGACGGGAAAACAGCCTTGGTCTGTTCTAAGAGAGGGATCTCAGCACTCTGAGGTGCTAGTGAGCACAGCCATGGTTTGATTTGGGAAGGAATATGAAAGATGTTTCTTTAGATGAGGGACTGCTATAGTCACCTTTGGGTTTCCTATGAGGACAATGCTAATGAGGAGGGCTTTGGGTCTACGAGCATTTCCTGCTAATGGCTGTTTTTTTTGTCTTCCCTGACAAGAGGACCCAGCTAATGAGGGCAAGGGCAAGGTCCATATTCCCTGTAGTGCAGTTTCCCTGCAGAGAATTGCAGGTCGTAGGTTCCATAAAGAGCTGATGGTGTGGATCAGGATAGATTGTGATTCCCAGCTAAAGACATGATTTGGAGCAACAGAGAATATACCTATTTTGGCTTTCCAGGAAACAGGTGGCTGTGGGGAGGAATTTGGTGAGTATGGAGCTCCAAGGCAATTCCTGCTTGCGCCCAGGTAGATTCACCTTTGAAAGGAAGCTATATGTTTAAACCTCTTTCTATGGTCAACCAAGTAGTCTGTAAGCCTAGTCAATTCTACCCCTCCATATGATGTCTGTGCACTAGACCTGTAACACAACTTTGGTTAGCTTGGCTTCACACTGCTTAAAACCTTATTTCAAGAAATGGTATTAAGCAGATCTCACTTTCTTTGTTCAGGCTTCACGAGTTTGCAACACACATGGCTTATACTTGTCAGTGTTCATCTCATTTTAAGACACCTGCTAATGCGGGGTGGGGCTTGGCCATGCCAGCATTCAAGATGGCTCCACGGCAGTGAAGCTCCAGAGCTGTATGTCCGAAACAGTTGGTTTTATCACTGTGCAACCCCATCCTCATGCTGCAGACGTGTTTGTGAGAGGGCAGCAACCTAAGCTTTTGGTCCCGGCTGACTGACTTTCTGCTGATGAACACCTGGTTGAGGGGAATGAGTTGGGGAGGTGGGCTTTTGTGGCCCGGCACGGTCTCGGAGGCCCAGTGGCGACAGAGGCCATGGGTGAGCCTGAGGATGGGGATTACCGAGCCCTGCAGGATGCTTGCCTGGCCTAGTTTTTCCGCCCCGCCCCTCCTGCTCTTGTGAATATTACCCGGGTGAGCTGGTCCGCCTAGGGGCGCCCTTCTGCTGCAGAGTGCTGTGGCTGAGCGGGCCTAGGCTGCTGCACGGCATAACCATGCAGAGTGCCTCACCCACATCTGAGGCTTCCTTGGAGGGCACTATGGGGTGTGCTGCATTTGGCCTGGATTACCTGTTGCTGGAGGGCCTCACAGAGAGCGGGGGTTGTGCGCAGTGTTGTGGCCCCTTCCCTAATGATGTCAGGCCTCACTTGCGATCTCGATCATCAGGACGTGCCAGGGCGCGCGAGGACCACTGAGAGGAGATATGTATCATCGCTGGGCCCACTGACCACCTGACAAAACCTGATGTACAGCGAGGAACAGGCCGTACACAGTGAGTTTGGGGGACCCTCAATACATCATCCCTACCGTCACATTGCAGGACTCTGTCATTGCAGGGGCGGTGTGCGGCTGGCGGGCCTTGTGCTCTCAGTTGCATGACCTGTTTGTCCCTCATCCTACATCTTGATACTGGGCTGGTCTATTGATCTTATTGCCATCTCTGATTTACTTCCCTCCTACAGCTTTGCGAGCTCTGCTCTAGCGCCCAGACTGCAGTACCTTTGGCTGCCTGGTCTCTCCAGCTCTCACCGCGCGGCGACCCACAACAACAAAAAACTTATCTTAGAGCGGCCCGGAAATGTGATGCATCAGCACTCCCTTTAGGACGCAGAAGAGGGCCAATCTGAGGACAACATGGCAGCGCCATTGGACTGCACTGCTGCTATAATGGCAGAATTACACCCGGGTTCAAATCTATTGATGCCTACTTTGACACCCTCACAAGCAGACTTTTGGGAGACTCCTCTGACCTTTGGTCAGCGTCTGTTGCCCTCCCCAACTCCTCCTGCTGTTACTGTTACTGCTGCTGCTGTCTCTGCCACCGGATCGAACTGAGAGCCTGCTGACTCTCAGTTCGAGGCCCTCCTCCACCTGCAGGCTCCTGCCTGCGTCTCATCCCTGGTGGCCTAGTGGCCTCCTACAAGTTAGTATCACTAGTCTCTCTCTCTCTCTCTCTCTCTCTCTCTCTCTCTCTCTCTCTCTCTCTCTCTCTCTCTCTCTCTCTCTCTCTCTCTCTCTCTCTCTCTCTCTTCCTCTCCTTACTTCACTCTTTACTCCTGCCTCCACCTCTGCTTTGTCGTGCTGCATTTTTCCTTTTTTTTGTTTTATTTTCCACCTTTCCTCCTTTTCTGTCTCCTTCTCCTCTTTCGCCCCTTTCTCCCTCCCACGGCGCCGCTGCCCCTGTGGCCACAGGAAATGGAACAAAATCACCGATGAGCAACTCACCATGACACTTGCCAAATCACCCCTGCCTCCACCTGACGAAGTAAACACTGCAGCACGCAACCTCAACTCCCGAATGTGCTGACGCCTTAGCCCCCCTCCGATCAACTTCAGTCAAGCGCATCCCAAGAAAATCCAGCTGGTTCATCACCAAACTCCAAGAATCCAAGCACACCTGCAGGTGCCTAGACAAGATATGGAGAAACAGCAAAATCAGTGAAGACCTCGCCTCCTTCAGAGCTGCCACTGCCACCCACCACCGACGCATCAACAACACACAAAAAAAAACACGCTCCATGAAGGCATCAACTCCTCCACGCACAACACGATCGAGCTCTTCATAATGATGAATGAATTCACCAATTCCTCCCTCTGAAGCCACCAGCACCCCATCTCTCCCCCACCCCCATCGCAAGACCTCTGCGACAAACTGGCTACCTTCTACCAGGACATCTATGACAGCTTCCCCCCCAGAGAACCCACCCTGCATCAAAACCTTCGACCGACCCAACCCCTCAGAACCCACCCATACCATCCACAGCTGGTCCACTCTCACCAATGAAGAAACTGAAAGCATCATGTACAGCACTTACTCCGGAGCTCCAACAGACCCCTGCCTCCACTACATTTAAAACAGAGCCAGCACATCCATCGCCCCGAGCTCCACAAGGCATTGAACTACTCTATCAACACAGCCACCTTCTCCAAAGACTGGAAACACGCCGAGGCACGCCCCCTCCTGAAGAAACCCTCGGCCGACCCATCAGAGCTAAAGTATTTCCGGCCCATCTCACTGTTACCCTACTTGGCCAAAGTACTGGAAAAGGCTATCAACAACCAGCTGCAGCAATTCATCGAAGACAACCACTCACTGGGCACCTCCCAGTCTGGCTTGCGCAGCAACCACAGCACAGAGACAGCTCTTCTTGCAGCCACTGGCAACATCCGCACACTCCTCGACCGCAGCTACACCGCAACACTCATACTCCTTGACCTATCAGCAACCTTCGACACGGTTTCCCACAGCACCTTATGCACTAGACTCCACAACTCAGGAATCCGCAGAAAAGCCTTGCAGTGGATCCACTCCTTCCTCTCCGGAAGAACACAGAGTCAGGCTCCCAACCTTCACATCCAAACCAACAGAAGTCAGCTGCATATTTCCTCGGGGATCCTCCCTGAGCCCAACTCTCTTCAACCTCTACATGGCCCCGCTTGCAGCCATCGTCAAAGGCCACGGATTGAACATCATGTCTTACGCCAATGATATCAACACACCATATCCCTCACTGAAGACCCAGACGAGGCCAGGAGGAACTTCCACACAGGAATGGAACCCGTCGCCACCTGGATGAGAGAATTGCCTCAAGCTCATCTCGGACAAGACCGAGCTCATCATCTATGGAAAACTCCACTTCAGCCTGGGACGACTCCTGGTGGCCCACATCGTTCAGCGCCCGCCTTCTCTGACTGACCATGCCCACAACCCAAGAATCATCCTCGACTCTTCCCTATCAATGATGCAACAGGCAAATGTGATCACCTCCTCCTGCTGGTACACCCTCCACCATCTCCGCAAAATCTTCAAATGGTTTCCAGTCGACTGCCACAAGACAGTCACCCATGCCTTATTCACAAGCAAGCTTGACTACGGCAATGCACTCTACACGGGCACCAAAACAAAAAACATCCGGAAACTGCAGCTCATCCACAATGCCGTTTCCAGACATGTCCTGAACCTCCCTCACCAGGAACATATCTCTCAGGACCCTCCACTGGCTCCCGGTGGAGAAACGAAACATCTTTCAACTATTCACCCACACCTACAAGGCCATTCACAACATCGGACCAGCCTACTTGAACCACTGCATCTCCTTCCATAACCCTGCCAGACCCCTCCGCTCTGCCCAGCAGTCACTAGCCACCATCCCACGCCTACGGAAAACCACCGGCAGAGGAAGGTCTTTCACCTACCTCGCAGCTGGAACAACCGGTCCACACACCGCAGACAAAGCCCATCTCTCACCATCTTCAGGAAGAACCTCAAGACTTGGCTCTTCGGATGAGGCCCAGTCTCCCCCCAGTGCCTTGAGACCCTACCTGGTGAGTAGTTTCGTATTACAAAAACTGACTGATTGATTAATTGATTGAGACTGGACCACATGGGTGAGCAAATAGATCGATATACTGTCAGACTGGGTGGTGCGGAACAGTGAATTTCCAAAATGGAGTATGATGCCACAAATGTTACAAAACGCCTAGAGACAGTGGAGAAACTGCTAAAATCAAAGGTGGCCAAGAATGAAGACCTTGGCGCAAGAACCCGCCTCAATAATCTCCGGATAGTGGGGGTGGCTGAGACCACGAACATGGGCTGTCCCAACATCTTTGAGTGTCTATTTACTGACCCCTTTGCAGGCAGGGCTTCACAAATACATTTGTTGTGGAGCGGGCCCACAGATCTCTGCGCCCTCCACCCGGAGCACTGCCCTGCCCAATTATAGCTTTTTTGGTAAACTACAGGGACAGAAATACAACGTTGTGACTGACCCTGGAGCGGGGCATCCTGCAGTATCAGGGCTGGACCTTGCCCCCATTTCCAGACTTCACTGTTGCTGTCCAGGAGTCAAGGCGTCCATTTTCTGCTGTAAAAACACCTTGCGGAAGCAGAGACTCAAATCTAGACTTCTGTACACGGCCTGTCTCTGAGTAGAGGTGAATGGACAACACTGGATCTTCGCCACTCCTGCAGATTCTGTCTTGTTCTGTAAACGCCATGGTGAGGAGGATAGACCCCCGTCACACCATTCCCAATCGCACTCCTGCTGCACTCCATGACCCACAACATTAGGCGATGTCTGCTTGTAGCTCTCTGTACCACTACGGTGCAGATAGAACGATTATGCTGTTTTCTCCCTACACACTGTCCCTTTTGAGCCTCACCTGGACCAATATTGCACTGGTTTCCTATTATCCAACTTTCTCTCACTGTTAAATACCTTAGTTCAGAAGGGCATCAGCTACCGAGGTGTACACTGTACTGTTTGAAATTGGGATGTATCTTTGTTTGATTGGGATTCACCAGATGTTCTTAACTCTGGTGTGGGTAGGAAGTGGGTTGATATTGCTGAGTTTTGGTTTTGCTTGATTGTTTGTATACTGTTGGACTACAACATGTCACCTTTGCTGCACACACCAAAACTACTATCCATTATACTCTTATTTAATCGGGCCCCAGACTATGGGGGGCTGCTCAAGGCGGAACTGGCGTGCCTAACTTGGAACATCTGGAGGGACCAGAAGAGTAAACAGGTGCTCTTATATCTGGCCTGGCATGATGTTAAGCTGGGGTTCCTTCGGAAGACGCATATCTTCCCCAGAGATATTTGCACATTCATGTCTGCATGGGGTGACAACTGCTATTTCTCTTACCATAGCTCTTACTTCTGCAGGGTTTGTACCCTGATACATAAAAGTGCCCCCTTCACGTGTTACAGCAGATTTACAGATAAAGAGGGAAAATGTGTATTTGTCTCTGGCATCTTTAACAGGTAATGTTAAAGCTCCTAACCTAGACTCCTCCACTTTTTATCATGGACAATCTGCGATAATGGTACGGTCGGAGGCTGACCTGGTACTCCTAGGTGGTGCCCTCAACATGGCAAATAATCCTGCATTGGACTCCACCGGCGTGTCAGTGATAAACCCACGCACTGCATGTATTCCAAGATATTGTAGGCACCCTTCAGCTGACGTGTGGTGGACCTGACATGCTAACATTACGGATTACATATTCTACTCTGTGCCCGATGGTGTCTGGACTTGAATAGATTGCTGGTTCTTGTCCCGAAGTGTGATCCTGTGGCTGGCTGATGTAGCACATCTCCCCTGCTCTGTGTCACTTTAAGATCACACTCCAGTTAAGATACTGCTAAAGATCCCATACAAGGGTGGGTTTACGAAACAGTGGCGATTCCTTGCAACACTCTACATGACATGGCTTTCTGATCGGGAGTGCGCAATGCCATAACGAAATACTTTACGCTCAATAGTGGGTCAGTCTACACAGACGCTACCCTTTGGGAGGCAGTCAAAGCTAACATCTGCGGCGTAGGCGTCGCCAAACATGCGGGAATCAAAAGCATCTGTAATAATTTGTCCTGCTTATAATGAGAGCTACTGGATATTGACCATTGTTCAGTTTGACAGGGGCAGGATACCGGTCTTCACCGACGTTCAATTCTCTTGGATGAGTTTAGGGATCTTGCGGAGCATGAGGTGGCCTGCCTTGGGAAATGTGTGCATAGATATGGCGAGGGTGAGAGCTCGTAGTGCATGCTGGCACAACTGTATGCCCAAACCCACTTCATAAATATGTGTCTGAACTTCTCACTGATGAGTGAACGACTGTGTCTGACAATAATAGTATACCTAAAGAATTTACACAGTATTACCAACTGCTGTACACTGCACAAGCTGTGGAGGACACTGCTGCATTCTCTGCATACTTAGCGGAAGTAGCAATGGGCTGGGTGACAGAAGGTCATCAGCAGTTTCTGGTGGCACCCATAACCTGTGATGAAATTATTCAGGCGTTAGATGTATTGAGTGGCTCTAAGGCCCCAGTTCTAGATGGTCTTACGGGTAGCTTTTAAAAAGCTTATAAACATGCTCAAGCTCCCCACCGCTTGGAGGTATATGCAGAGTTCTTTGATACTGTGTCCTTTCCTCCCTACCCTTAAAGAGGCAGTGGTAACACTAGTGCTCAAGCAGTGTAAGAAACTGCATCTATGCACGTTTTACAGAACCCTCTCCCTCCTTAACCATGATCATATTCTGGCCAAAGTGATCGCCTTGTGACTTGCTCTTTTGCTGGAACAAATCATATTGCCCATACAAACTGGATTCATTCCACATTGGTCAACCACCCTCAACCTCCGCACCATTTGCGCTGTACTGAATCACATCTCCCCTGATCTCCTGGAGGCGGTCACCTTTCTCAACCTGGAGAAGGCATTTGATTCACTGGAGTGGCTGTTTTTGAAGGTGGCACTAATAAAATTGTGTCTCCCTCGTGGATTTCTAGATCTGGTTATGGTCCTATATACTGACCCTAAGGCTCGATTGAAGGTGAATGATTGAATTACAGACCCATATGCGGTGACTAGGGGGATTCGCCAGAGCTGCCCCTTCTCATCCCTGTTTTTCCTAATCGCTTTAGACCCCTTGGTAAGACAGTTGCAGGAGCGTCATCTGCACCGTGGTCTATGGTTCCAGCTTGGACTGCTCCTAGTCTGTATGCACGGGGATGTTTATTTGTTATGTCAGAGAGCAGACCCCTATTATTCACAAAATTGTCAGATTTGGGTCCCCTCTAGATTCTCTATAAACTGGAATAAATCAGATTTTTTTCTGCTCACTGATGCCACAGTGCCTTGTGAGCAGGACTACCTCCTAACCTGGTGTGATGACTCCCCCAAATACTTGAGTATTATTCTTCTTACACAAAATGAAATGGTGATTCTCCTGAACTATGGCCCTGCGGTTGATAAGCTTACCACCCAGATTCACATTGGATTAAATTACGGTCATCTATGGCTGGACACACTGCCATTATTAAAATGGTAGTCCTCACTCGTTTTTTAGATTTGTTTATGAAGGTACCAATCCTTCCCTTCAACTAACAGTTTATTCGCAACTATGCAGAACCTCCTGCTTTGCTTGATCTGGGTTGGTCAGCAACCCAGAATCTGATGGGAGATTCTGATGCTTCCGTATGAAAGGGGAAGCTTTGGCGTGCCGGATTTACAATTGTACTCTCTGGTGGCACAATGTCACTTCTCCTATTACTGATACTACACAGATGTCCGACTACCATAATTGAAACTAGAACGAGACCAAGCGAGGTACACCACACACCTATCTGTCCTGCCATTGGGTCTCTTACAAGACCCTGCAGATACTCATACACTGTCCTCTATTAGCTGGGCGTTGGCAAAGCTCTGAAGATATTTAGATGGTGGGTTACTTTACTCCTCAGCCATACCACTAACCCATAACCCTTGGCTACCTTTTACCCAAGAACAACTGGTACAGCGCACATTATGGGCACACCAATAGGAGATATTTTCCTGGACGGGCATGTTATTGCACACAATACAATTAATGCTACTAGGTTCTCTATGCATATGGATCATTTCATATCCCGACACCTGCCTGATACACTGCGTGACAGATTACTCTTATATCCGGTAGAACCTGATGACTTCCCTCCCCTGACCCTAGTGATCACATCTGTCGATGGGCCTTGCTTGGTTTCCAAACTTAATCAGTCATGCTTACCTTTGAAATCAGTGGGCGATGAGAGGGCCAGTATGGCATGGAAATGCAATTTAGGTCACCCTATACCAGGTAATTTTGTTGCATGCAAACAAAACTAATCTCCCCCAATCACAGGTATGAATTGCTTCATTATAAGTTTGTACACAAAGCATACACTACTCCATATGTTTTGCCAAAAATTGACCCCATTCGCTGGCATAAATGTCTGAAATGAGGTACTGAGTCCAACATACTGGCTCCAGATCCTTGCTTTGCTCTCAACAATGACCGAGCTCACTGTTGAACCTGATCCCTTTCTGGCCCTGCTGGGATATGTCAAGCCTCTTCTGCTTAGTTATAGGTGCTTTACTGCCATTGTGTTGTTGTTAGCTAAATGTCAAATAGCTGTATATTGGGGTAGTAACCTGACCCCCACCAAGGATGAATGGTTAAAGAACATGATATACTGCGACTCCACCAGTGAAACGAACCCTCCTTAGTCCAGACCCAAAGACATTTGGCAACCTCTAGATGACCGTTGGTTAACTCTGGACAGTGATGTCTCTGATGGTGACGATGGCTAAGACTCACACCCATGGTTTAAACTGGAACCCATGAGAGTCTGCTTCTCATCTGTGTATAGCGTTATACACCACTGTCTCCCTCTACATTACCCCCTCTCTTTTTATGCTGTGCCCTCATCTCACCCCACATATATATTCTGAAATTTCTCTTTATTATTAGTATTATTTTTTGTTACTGTACTGAATATGTTTGTATATGACAGTGTGGTCGCAAGTATGCAATGTATGTATCAGATATCACTGCATTTCCTATTTGTTCTTTTTGAAAAATGAAAAATAAAGTTTAGAAAAAAAAGACACCTGCTAAAGCGTACCTCTCTGCAGTTTAGGCTTTCCTGTGCTCTCAATGGTACTGCCTCTAAGCACAAAGATTCTACTGTAGGCTTAGATTGTTATCTAATGATGATGATTTCTCTATACAAAATATAATGATCTCTCGTGATTCTTTTAGGGAAAACAAAATATTTGACATCAGATCAACTTACCTTACCTAGAGACTGATCTCGGTGTAGCCCTGTTTAACGCATAGGGCTGCTTGGCTGAAAACGCTATTGATATATATTAATAATTTGTACTCGTAAATGAGTGTTCCTGGTGTTGTATCTGACCAATTAATTGTGTTTAATTTGTTTCATTTTTACAGTTCTACCTCCTGTGTTGGTACCGAGACACACGGAAATCCCGGCTGAATTCCCGCCATTGGATGACTATAGCCATTCGATTCCTGAAAACACAAATTTTCCAGCAGGAATTGAACCACAAAGCAACTACATTCCAGGTACTCTATGGCATGCTTGTATCCCCCAATTACTCTTAGCCCTGGTGGTGGGCACATGTATGTTTCCACAAAATGTCCGTTTCTTGTGCTACAACTGTTGTTCTATCGCTGGCCCGCGTTTGCTTTCTACAAGTTATGCAGGAGATCGTGGATTAAATGGCCGATTTCATTCTGAGGCCTGCAGTGCAACTTTTCATGTTTTCATCGATGGATCACGTGAGCCCACTTCCAGACCCCAGATTGGGTGTTTGCTGTTTCTTAATGGGAGAAACGGTGGCCCTTGGTTTAGTTGACTTTGTTTTCTTCAACTAGTCCTTAAACATTTCTTAAACACGATTTTGTGATTGATTATAACGTATTTTGGACGCTGAACCAATAATGTTGTTTGCTTGTTAGTTGCTGTAACCAGCAATAACAGCAAGAAGCCTTTAATCCCTACGGGAATCATTCTTATCTGCCACAGCCGCAGCTTGCAAAACCTTTCACATCCTTTTACTTGCCTCCTAATTATCATATTGACCTACTGGGCAGGCATTTGCCGATTGTAAATCTATTGGCAATAGAACTGTGGGGTGAAAGCGGAAGTACAGATGCAATAAAGGAAACCGGAGGCAATTGAATTGCTTTTCGTTTCTACAGCTCCCTGCGTTTGAAGTTTTAGGGTTAGAAATAACCTGGTCTGCCGCGGCAATATCAGCAAGAGCCGAGCCCGCTAATGAAGTAACATAAAAACAGCTAATTAGTGGTTTTCTTGACAAAGTGTGTGTCTTCCAGTGACAGGAGTTCAAAGCTTGCTGCTCTTCACTTTGGGGTCCAAGCCTCTCGGATAGGAGCATAAAAGGAGGCGGTAAAACTAGCAATGAGGGGAGTCCTGTCGCGAGATCGACCGCACATCTAGAGCGACCTCTACCGGCGAATTTAGAGAATAAAAACTCCAGGGTACCTTGGAGACTGGGGTCCCCGACTAGTTCAGTTCGGTCTGTAGAATAATTTGCCCGAGGCTGACAGCTCACAGCAGGCATTGGCGCTCGGCGTTAGTTGCCGTTGGATCTGTTGTGTAAACCGCCTGATGGAACTGTTAATTTACTCTTGCTTACTTAGCGCACATACTGCCATCAGTATAGCCTTGAAGCACTAATTGAGTCCTTTATATTTCATCCCTGATTTCGAGGATTCCATCAGACTGGGGTCTCGTTTGGATTAAGGGCTGTAGCCAGTGCTTTAAATAGAAAAATAGAAGTGCAAGTACTCTGTGATAGAGTACCTGCTTGTTTCCGAGAAGTGCCGGTACTCTCCAATTTAAAGTATTACGTTTATCTTGAGATATGCCGGTACTCTCCCTCTCAAAATAAAAAAGTGCCGGTACTCAGTACCGGAGAGTACCGGCCCATTTAAAGCACTGGCTGTAGCATTGACGGTGTATCCAGTGGTCGAAGTGCATTAAAAAAAACTGTATGGGAAAGGTGCTGCTGGGTGCATTGGGGGCGGGATCAAAGGTGTGGCTAAAAAAATAAAATATTTTGTAAATTTTCTTTATCTTTCACAGTCCGGTAGCTACATATGAAATAACATGCAGCCTAGATGAAAACAAAGTTGTTACTCAGTGGGAAATGCATTATAGTACATTATAAAACCAACGAGGCCTCGAGCTTGCAGTGGCTAGCTCTGTATGGTCGAACCTCGAGCAGCCAAAGGCAAAGTATGCAGCCGAATTCCGGGCATCCTGTAATTTACTAATTAGCATCGGAGGCAATTCAAATAAGTCATGTTGTCATGGTGTAGCTCAGATACAGTCGGTGCCCTTGCTACTAAGTGCTTTCCCTGCACGACCAGTAGGGTAATAATATTTAGGCGTATTCACACCTGGTACTAGCAGGCCAAGACCTGCTCCTCCACGTAGAGCTGGGAATCAATCTTCACCTTCTTGGTTCCATTCCCTCAGCTAAGGGCTATGTCCTTTCTGGTCTAATGCAAGACTCGCTAGATACAGATGGTGAGATCCATTCTACGGGGTTGGAGATCGTTCAGATTTCGGTTGTGGTTCCAAAGTGGAAAGGGTTCACTTTTTCAGAGTCTTTAGCTCGACACATTAGAAGGTAGTAACACACTCCCTTAAGCTCCCCCTCCTGGCAACTCGCAAACAACGCATCACAGTGTTTTCACTTGCTTTTAAATGATAAGCTAGCCCCAAAGATGGTGAAATTGTTGAACAACGCTTCTTTGACCTGCAGCACACCCATAGGCAGTAGTGGCTTTCAGCAACAATTGGCTGGGGCGGCAAAGTGCACGTGCAGTTAAAGGGCCCCGTGTGCCTGGCGTGAGCCCCGTTACTTCGGAGGTAGCTGGGCTCCTCCAAATAACACTAGCAGGTGACTGAAACTCTTAAGTATGAGAAACAAAGGATTAGCCCGACGTAAAGCAGTTTGTAAATTCCTTTATTTGTGCTTCATTTTCACTACTAAATGCCATGTTTTAGTTTGAAATCTTAATTGAAGTGAGTTAACTCTGCAATCCTGAATAGAATATTCTCTTCAGGGTTCGGCAGCCGGCCTTTATTTGTAGTCAGTATTGTTTAATTGTTGTACACAGCGTTTGCGTCATGTTCGCACTCGTGACAGGGAGCATACAAAGATACATGTGTGTGTGTACGAGGTAAAAAAGAGAGGTGTGAAAGGAAAAAGCCGATTGTAAGAGACGTTGAGGTGTGAGACTAGAGCAAGAGATGGAAACGGACAAGTAACAGCGGTTTGTGAGGGACAGGAGGATTCGAGAGAGGAGAAGCTATATTCCCGTTGTTCGAGTGAAGCATTTCCTTGAGGTAGACGGTTGTGAGAGCAGAGTGTTGGGGGAAGAAGAGAGATTGAGTACTAATGCAAAGAATGAGACGAGCAGGTGCAAGAAGTGGGTACGTCACATATGGAAAGGGAGGGGTGAGTCGGGAGAGGTGGGCGCGTGCATCTATAAAGATGATGAATGATAGGAAAGTTCAAGCGAGGGAGTTTCACAAAGAGAGGACGTTGTGAATTGCAGATTCGAAGGGCACATTTGAGGAAGTGAATACTAGGTGCATGCGTAGGCTGCCACCAGCAGGTGATGTCATATCAGTAGTTCAGCAGAAGTTGTCCCACCAACGCTGGAGGTGGTGGCACAGAAAAGGTGTCTTTACATTGGATAGCAAAAACGCTTGTAGTGGCCTTACGTAATGAAGGAAAAGTTAGATCTAGGAGATGTGAAGTAGGAGAGGACAGACGCGAGACAGGGGGCTGAACAAATAGGGAAGATAAAAATAATGTGACAGTCGTAAGAGCAGGTTGGAAGAAAGGAGAGCAGGTATGAACGAAGGTAAGAGAATTTAAGGTTACACAAGAGGAATATAAGCAATTAAGAAGGGAAAGAAATGAAAGCAACGTAGTTAACACAGAGAGGGAAGGAGGGAGAAAGAGAAAAAAGTAGTAGCTGAGAGAAAACTAGAGAAAAAATAATAATATGTATACAATGAGAGAGGGACTAAATAGACCAGAAGGAGGCAGTGGAGAAGGGGTTGATCATAAGGGTAGCAAGCAGAAGGATTTTATTTTTGCCCTTTTAACACCTTGGAGCTGATTTACGATTTGATTGATGGTTTACTCCATTACAAATGATTCTGATTATCCCATCTGCGTTATTAAAAATATCATAGGATATAATGTGTAAGGCAGACAGTATATTGGTAACATGTATGATGGAGTAACCCATATGCCATTCTCCAAATCAAGCTATTTGTCTTTACTGAACCTCACAAAAATATGACTGTGGCCTGAGGGGCGTAGGAGGCAATACATTTCTGGGGGGGGGGGGGAAAGGGACAGCCTTGGGGACTTTTCAATCGACCGTATAGAAATCGCTCATTGTTTGCGAACTGCAGGCTCTGATATATGTACACAATCATATATATTGGAAGTGAAATAGGGAGAAAGGAAGGCATGTTGTCACAGTCTGAAAGTATCTTTTATTGTTATTTACATTCACAAAGTAATTAGCTCAAATGCGAAAATAACATGTCAATTAACTTTGCATCTTCGTGAGCCAAGCGAATAAAGGTAGGAGGGTAAAAAGGAAGAACATACCCTTTGCGCTTCACACCCATCTTGCCCCTCGCCTCATGCCAATTGGAACTGCACTGCAGATATCAAAAGCGATTAAGTGCAACAGTTGTAAACTGTGCACAGAAACCATAGTTCTAATAACACTTCTACTCCTGTGTGTGATCTTGGCCAACTCAGCTCCACATCAGTCATAACTGGAAGCATTTCAACTGAAGAAGCTCTTGGAGTTACAGGCTATATTAAGAGTGGATTCTTTAATCCCTGTATAAACTGCAGTCACCAATTTCTTTAGAATCGGCCATTTGTGATGCACCAAGTCACTGATTATAAAGAAAAGACATCAGAAAATGACTGTTATAAGTTTAATATAGTGGAGTTCTGACATCAAAATGCATTCTACCAGAGCTAGCAGCCAAGGTGAAAGGCAGACCAGATCACAGAGCATAATTAATGCAGCTGTTTAAAGCAACAAATAGAATGTTGCCTTTCTTTCTTCTGCTCTTTTTTAATAACTTCCAATGACAGAAGTTACGCACTAAGGTTTTAAGTGGTTTGTGGGAAAGTTGATGGTGTGACCATGTATTATATGGGGTAAAATACCCCCTGCGTACATGAGGATATTTCAGGTCATCTCGAAGTTCATACCAATAGGTCTTGCCTATGCAAGATCTATTGCCTTTGCCAATGTGTTTTAGTCATGCTGTACACTAGTAAGACTACTCTTCAGCATGGCTAAAAGTTAATGGCGTTAAGGAGAATGATGTACCATTGATTGGTGTGGCATACTTTCATGGAGTAAGTAGAGTGTCCTAGAATGGAGTAGTAAACTAACTCTAAAGGGACAGGGGTCCCTTGAGTAAAATGCAACACCACTCCAATAAACAATGATATTAAAGTAGTATCCAAATGGAAGATTTCATGCATTTATTCAATCAAAATATAAAAGATCAAATGTAGTGAGAAAACATCAACAGGGGGAATCAAGAAAGACTTTGGTATTCAGGCATTACACAGGTTATCTGGATGACCCAATGTCACCAATTACAAGAAAAATGTGAAAAGTAACCCGTATAGCACTGTGGTTAGCATCCACAATAATGATTTACAAGCTTTCATACACTGAATGTCTCAAATAGTGAATCAAGAAGTCACTAGCTCATCGTACCTATGCCAACTTAGAGTATCACAAATTCAAGTCAAGGTACTTTGGCCGACGTTTCCATCCCCTAGACAAGTATCAGGATCATCCTCCGCCTTAGTTAAGCTTGAGATAAAAGGGGTTACTGAGTGCTTGTAACCAAAAAGGGCAAGATAAATTTGACTCACGTTTTGCATGAGTGAGAAGACAATCAATGGAGATCTGAATCTCTAATCAAGCGCCAATGCCATAAAGTAGTAGTAGAGTGGAGTAGCGTCAGAGTGTAATAGAGTGTCCTAGAGTGGAGTGGCAGAGTGTCATAGAGTGGAAAGGCATAAAGAAGAGTGAAGAGGCATAGAGTGAAGTAAAGTAACGTGAAGTGGCATAGATGGAGTTGGGTAGAGTGTTGTTGAGCATAGTACATTGTTGGATAGTGGAGTGGCATAGAGGGTTGTTCAGTGGCGTAGAGTATCGTAGATTGAAGTGGCATAGAGTGGCGTGGAGTGGCATAGAGTGGAGTAAGGTGGAATGGAGTGGTGTATTGGGAGTTGTGTAAGGAGTTACAGAGTGGAGAAAGTGTTAGAGTTTAATGGAATAGTGTGTCAGAGTCTAGTATCATGGAATGTAATTACAGAGTGAAGTGTCAGTGGAGTTGAGTGGTGTAGAGTGAAGTGGCATAGAATACAGTGGTGCTAAGTAGACTGGCGTAGAGTGAAGTGGTGTAGAGTGCATTGGTTTTGAGTAAAGTGGTGTAGAGTGCATTGGTGTAGTGTGCACTGGTTTAAAGTAGATTGCAGTGTCACAGACTGGTAAAGAATAGAGGGGTGCAGAGTGAAGTGGCACAGCGTAGATTCCAGTGGTGCAGAGTGCTGTGTCATAGAATGATGCAGTGGAAGGTAGAGTAGACTGGTGCAGTGGTGGAGTGCAGTGATGTAGAGTGTAGTGCCATAGAGTGCAGGCGAGCGGCATAAAGTGGAGCGGTGCAGAGTAGAGTGCTGTGGTGCAGAGTAGAGAAGAGTATAGTTCAGTGGCAGAGTGCAGTGTTGCAGAGTAGTGTGTCATAAAGGGCAGTGGTGTAGAGTTGAGTGGCATAGAATGCATTGGTGTAGAGTGCAGTGACGTAGAGTGATGTGGAGAAGAGTGGCGTAGAGTACAGTGGTGCAGAGTAGAATAGAGTACTCTGCAGCAATCTACCCTATGCCACTCTATTCTTCTCTGCACCACTGCACTCTTTTCTGCACCACTGCACTCTAATCTGCTCTACACCACTCGACTCTAGGGCACTTCACTCTACTTTGAAAACATCTACTCTATGCCACTGTAATCTATGCAACTCCACTCAGTGGTATGCAAGTCCAATCTACCCTGCATCACTCCAATCTGC
The DNA here is from genome assembly GCF_031143425.1 of Pleurodeles waltl. Lineage (NCBI taxonomy): Eukaryota > Metazoa > Chordata > Amphibia > Caudata > Salamandridae > Pleurodeles > Pleurodeles waltl. The sequence goes on along the minus strand of NC_090440.1, from coordinate 541,825,500 downwards.
CCTGCACCACCCCAATCTGCTCTGCACAACTCTATGCTACTGCACTCTTCACCACTATACTATACTCTACTCTGCAGCAATCTACTCTATGCCAGAGTATAGTGGTGAAGAGTGCACTAGCATAGGGTGGTGCAGAGCAGATTGGAGTGGTGCAGGGTACATTGGAGTGATGCAGGGTAGATTGGACTGGCATAGCACAGAGTGGAGTTGCGTAGATTGCAGTGGCATAGAGTAGATGGTTTCAAAGTAGAGTGAAGTGACCTAGAGTCAAGTGGTGTAGAGTAGATTAGAGTGCAGTGGGGCAGAGTACAGTGGCAGAGAGTGCAATGTTTCGATTAGAGTGTCGCAGAGTACAGTGGTGTATTGTAGAGAGGCATAGAGTGCAGTGCAATATAGTGCATTGGTTTTGAGTAAAGTGGTTAAGAGTGCACTGGCGTAGAGTGCAGGGGTGTAGTGTACATTGGTTAGAGTAGAATAGCATAGATTTCAGTGGCATAGTGTAGAGTGCTGCAGAATAGAGTGGAGTGGTACAGCATAGACTGCAGTGGTGTAGAGTGCAGTGGCGTAGGGTAGATTGGTTCAGAATAGAGTGAAGAAAAGATAATATACTTCAATATGTTTAAGTATGTAACGATAACAACAACATAAATAATAATGCTAGACGTAACGGCCCAAAATGAAATTCTCCATGTTAGCCACGCTGTAATCAAGCCCTTCATTACCTAGATAAAACAACATTAAGCATAAATGTTAGAAAAAGATACCCTTCTAATAGCTAAATTGTGTAGTGTGAAAAGGTAAAATCTGGGCTCAATCTCGACTTCCCTGTTTCACCAACTGGTGTGATCTTAGGCAAATACAAATATTGTGTTTCACAGAGTCTCCTTTCTAGCCTGCAGGCGTCATGCTGAGAAGGACTCTGTTTCCTCTTTAGATCTTCCTCATTGTCCTGCAGCTCCTCTTCAAGGCGTCCTTCAGGGCTCCTCTTCAAGGGATCATGTGATGCAGATAGCAAGCATCAAAACTCTTTTCTCCTCCTTGATCCCTTTGTTTTCTTTGTTTAATGCCCACAGCTGTAAAACGGACAAATAAAAGGGCAGAGGGTGTAGGTGGCCTCCTGACTCACCTGCATTCTGTTTCCATCAGATTGGAGGCAGGTCAGTGCAGAGCTATTATAAGTAGCGCTTTTGCGTGCTAATGGCCCTGTGAATAATAGAAGTGAGAGGGGAAATTCTTTTGTCCCCTTGACCCCCCTCCCCCGAACATTGTCCCCATGTCCACCACCCTCCAAAATCTGGGGGGATACATCCCCCCGCATCCCCCACACTTCCTACGCCCATGTGTGGCCTCCTCTGTTGCCTCTTTTACATCACAAGCAGGGAGGGTCTCGGTAAAGGTATAGCAAGGATCCCACGCTGCGCGTTTGAATGTTAATGGAAGGAGTAGTAGGATCTACAGAAAGTACTGCAGCAGAACTGGCAGCTTATAACACCAAGGTTTGCATGTAGTGCAGTGACAGTAGCAGTAACGACCAGCAGACAAGAGTCGCACTAAGTTCTGTGGAAAGTGACAGCAACAAATGTTAAATATGACCACATGAGTTACAGCAGTGACAGCAGAACCCCTTAACCACAGCATGACTTTCATGATAGGACAGAAAAATCACTGGCAGTATTGTGAGTGAAAGCAGTTTGCCTGAAAGAGTGACAACAAGTGTATGGACAGAAAATGACACCAGAGTGGTGATAGCACTCACATTTTCACTTATTCATCTATACCCTCACCTTATTGAATTAAACTCCTGCTGTATGTATCCTAGATGTCTCTGATTCCTTGAATATTCATGTTCAGCTTGCACTACTGATGCTGAGCTGTATCTGTTCTGCTGGGAAGGAACTCTAGTACTACAACTACCGTCTGTGAAAAGAGAACCCTGTTTGTTACCAAGCGGTATCTGTTTCGCGAGGAAGTGAAGCTTGCACGGCTTCTGCCTGATTTATGCCTGCTATGTGAATAAAAAAGCTTGCATTGCTGCTGCTCAAGTTGGACTTGTTCTGCAAATGCTGCTGGTTTGCTGTTATTTGTTCTCTGAAGAAAGGGAGTTGTCATTGCGAATTCCCAATTGTGCTTGGGTGTAAAAGCATGGATGTAATTTAGAAGTCATAGCTATGACCCCTGACTTCCCCCTTGTGACCCCTTGCCTTGGAGGTAGCAAACTGAGGCATCTTTCTCATATTGGCGTTGCTGCTCCACCCTTGTTTTCTGCTCATTTATTAATAATGAATGATAGCTCTTTATTCACTCTTAGTGCAATAGTAAAAAAAAATGAAGCACCAGGAGCTAGAACGAGATCTTCAGTTGCAGATGATGTAAGTAAAAAAAAAAAAAAAAATGAAAATTTAAACGTGTGTTGTGTCCGTGCTTGTGGGTCAGAGTGTGTATGTGAGCATGTCTGTATGTGTGATCTTGTGACTGAGAATCAGTGACAGGTAGTGAGTGAGAACAAGTGACATTGTCAGTGAGTATGAGTGAATCAGTGAGTAGGAACGAGTGCAAGATAGTGAATGAGTGCAAGTAAGTGAGAATGAAGTTGTGTTTAGTGTGAATGAGTGACTGCAAGTGAGCTTGAATAAGAATGTAGTGTCTGTCATTGGCCCTGGCATACTGACAGTAATTCTGTTGATGGTACACTGGAGGCAATTATTAGCATGACAGGCACCTGTGAGAAAATACTGGCATTGGCATGCTGGAGTTAATTCTTTTTTTTTTTTTTTTTTTTTTTGCTTTTTTTTTTTTCGTCCTCATAATTATCACCCATGCTTTGGTAGAGGAAAAATGGTACCGGACGGGGGAAACGTAACCCTTGGGTCGTCCCGTTTGGTCTACGTTTTATTATTCTCCCAATCGTATGCCATCAACCAGGATATACTATTTTCTATGAAACCTAGTCATAACCAAAGCATCGCCCAGTATTGGGTAAGGGGAGTACTAATCATTGGACTTAAGTTGCACGAGGAGGAGACCAGACAGCAAAACAGTAATATACTATTGGTAGACATTTTCCCAGTTCATCCAGAAGTTATCCCTTCTAGAAAGGGGACCTCGTTGTTCCATTATGCACATTCGATTTACAGATATTTGCCAATCCTTAGAACGGGGGGGAAAGGGGTCAACCCATTTACGACAAATTTCTCGTCTAGCCAAAAGTATTAATACAAACAACAGGTGCTCCTGATGTGCTGACAATTTTTGATAATTCATACCCTGTTCACTGACCCCAAACACCACCATAGAAAGATCCAATTTTACGTTCACATTAAATATTATCTTTAAAGTGTTTCCTATCTCCTCCCAATATTCCCACAACTTTGAACATTGCCAAAACATGTGTATATCGTTTGCCTTATCGTCACCACACCTCGGACAGTTTTTCTGAGTTTTCCCGATAGCTGTTAATCTGGCCGGCGTCCAGTAAACCCTATGAAGTGTGAACAAATGGTTTTTCTTCAACTCTGCCGGGCTGGTCGTGAACCACAACTCTGAGCAGGACCTATTCCATAAAGATTTCACATCTAGAGTTGGAAAGATCCCCCCCCACTTCGACAAGGGAAGGGATGTCCCATCCCTTGTTGCTTCCAACAGAGCATGGTACCACAGAGCAACTTCCTTATTAATGATTTTCTGGTTTAATTTCCCTTCCCATATATTCCTTCCTATTTCTCCTATTTGTTGCGATTTAACCCAACTAGCTATCTGAAGATACTTGAATTTGGAGACTGTGCCTCCAGTCCCTTCATAAAGTGTCGACCAGCTTAACAGTTCTGGTCCTTCCATTATCTGGCCCCATCTTACAATCCCACTCACTCTCAAAGGAATTGATAATTTATCAGTGAAGCATTCAGGAGTGCCAGGTGAATCCCAAATGGGGGAAGAGCTGCAAAAATAGGGTATCTCTAGCACCTTCCGAAAGTGCATCCAAATGTTGCATGCATGTCTGAGTGTCTTCAAGCGTACCTTCTTGAAGTACTTAGGATGGCCGAATTTATATAGAAAATGATCTGCTTTTTCCTCGAGGTGTGCCGTTAAGGCTTTCCACGCCGGATCATATTCTGACTTCTTATTCAATAGGTTTCTAATGTTTTTTAATTGAAATGCCAGATAATACTTGAAGAAATCTGGAGACGCAATGCCCCCCCACTCTTTTTTTTTACTCATCTTTTTCCACGAGATCCTTACTCCTTTAGAGGCCCATACAAACGAGGATAAATCCCCCTGTAGTTTTTTAAACCAGCAGTTCTTAAACTCTAGTGGAATAGTGTTGAATAAAAAGGTGAATTTTGGGAGAATACACATCTTCAAAATGTTGGATCTTCCAATTATGGAAAGAGGGAGAGCGGCCCACGTCTTTAGCAATTTTTTGGTTTCTCTGTATGTTATGTTAAAATTTAGTTTAGGTACCTCATTTAGATCATTTGTTAATCGTATACCCAAATATCTGATCTCTTGTTTGACTAAAGGAGAAGCATAAGTCAAATTCCAACACATTATTTCTGTCTTTTCTGTGTTTACGCTGTAACCAGAAAGTTTACCAAATTGCTCCATCAAAGTATTGAACGCTAGTAGGGTAGAACTAACATCCTTGGTGTATAGCATAAGATCATCCGCATATAATGCTACTTTTTTTTCCCAGTCCCCACTTTGAAATGGAGTAATTTCCTTACTTAACCTAAGAGAAATTGCCAGAGGCTCAATATATAAGTTAAAAAGCAAGGGAGACAATGGACATCCCTGTCGCGTACCCCGCCAAATCCTAAATTCTTGTGATAACTGGCCGTTGACCAGAATTCTCGCTGAGGGGCATCTATACAATTCCCTGACTGTCCTAACAAAAGGAAATCCCAAGCCTCCTTTTTCCAGCACTAACCTCAAAAAAGACCAATTGACCCGATCGAAGGCCTTTGCTGCGTCAAAAGTCAGGATCGCCAGAGGGGTCTTTTCTTGTTCCGCCAGATCTATTGCAGCAAATAACTCATGTGTTACATCCTGGAGATACCTCCCTTTCATAAAACCCTTTTGATCCGTATGAATCAGATTGCCTATGGCACTCCCTAATCTCCTGGCTAAAATCCCTGTATAAAGTTTGTAGTCGGCATTCAACAGGGAGATGGGTCTGTAAGATGCACAAGACATTGGGTCCTTACCTGGCTTTAAAACTAGACAAATTATAGCCTCTCTCCAGGATTTAGGCGTCTGAGCCCCCTCAACCAGCATAGAATTAAATAATTCTAATAAAAAAGGACTAATAACTTCCCCCAAGACCTTGTACAATTCATTAGGTAGATTGTCTGGACCAGCGGCCTTTCCTTTTTTTAACGCTTTTATGCCTTCAATAAGCTCAGCCTCATTTATTTTACAATTTAATAGGGTCTTTTCAGAATCTTCTAGAGCTGGAAGGTGTAGTTTTTCTAGAAAATCACTAATCGACTCGTCTGAATTAACCAGGCTTTCTGAGTATACGTCTTGGAAAAAAGATACAAATGCCCCCTCAATCTCTTCTTGCTCCACACAAATCGTATTGTCCGATTTGACTGCTGAAATATATCTTTTAGAGAGGTCTGACTTAACCTTCCATGCTAGTAGCTTACTGCAACCTTCTCCATATTCATGGTGAGCATATCGGCTAGCTTCCCATTTTAACTTACTGCGATTTTCCAAAAAAGCCTCTAGCTTAGTCCGAACATTAACCTCTTGACATATCAAGTCCTCTAATAAATTGACCTTCTCTTCTGCTCGTGCTTTATGGATTGCAGCTTGCAAGGTTTTTAGAGATAATTCCATATCTCCCAATTTCTCTTTTTCTTCACGATGTTTGTATATTGCCAGGCTCATAAGCCTCCCTCTAATATAAGCCTTAAAGGCGTCCCAAACACACCATAAACTTGCCGTACCTTGGTTCAAAAGAAAGAAATCTCTTGTGTCTTTTTTTAATGCTTCTACTATAGAGTCGTCTAATAGTATAGCGCGATTAATTATACATCTAATACCTTTATTTACGACCCTGATATCCAAGTGTAATTTTACAGCTGAATGATCTGAGAGGTGAGCTGGATTGTGGGCTACCTTTCTGACCTCTGGGCATAAACTTTTATGTATTAAAAAAAAATCTATTCTAGATCTATGCCCATATTTTTTATTGTAAAATGTATATCTGTCTCCTTCGCCTCCTCTGCAGTGCCATATGTCTACCAATCCTAAATCTTGCATGGCTTGTTTCACCTGTGCCCTCATTTTAGGAGAGTTATCCGTACCTCGAGGGGTTGACTTATCGTGTACAGGGTCTAACAAAATGTTGAAGTCTCCGCCTAGTACCACTGGATATCTAGCTAGAAGTAAAATATTGAATAACTCTTGAAATGGTGTGGGATCATCTAGGTTAGGTCCATAATAGCCTGCCACCGTGACCCAATAACCACATACGCACAGTTCTACCACTACCCATCTCCCTCTAGGGTCAACTTGCACCGATCCTATCCTAAGCTTTATGGATTTTTTGATGAGAACTGCCACGCCTTTTATCACACTAGTTTGGGAGGAGCATACGCTAAGAGAAACCCAATTCAACCGTTTAACCCAGGTCTCCCACTCTGTTTGTTGGAGATGAGTTTCTTGCAATATGATAATCTCCTCTTCCGCCAATCTTAAATATTCAAAAATCTTCCTCCTCCTGCTTACCACTCTTAAACCATTCACATTCCAAGAAAGAAATTTCAATCTTAAATTCCCATACTTAGACATATCTGTCAGGAGAAAAGGAAAACGTCATAAGCACAGCGCACCCCCCTCCTAGGTAAACAACATATGAGGACTTTCTTATTTTTATCCTTTCAACCCACCTAACCCACCTAACCCAACCCAAACCCCCACACCCAGTGCCTTCCACCCCCTCCACCAACACCAACCCCAACTCCCACCCAAACCCAACCCCCCTACCCTGGGGAACCCTCCCTGATTCTACTAGGATAACCATCCTGTTATCCTAAATTCGAACTCCCCATCGGACGAGATACTTCCACTAGATCTTATTGTGACGCCTTAATCTGGTCTATAAATGCGCTAACCTCCCCCGGATCTCTCATGTTATACATTTTGTTCTTCCACATGATCCGGAGTGCTGCCGGAAACCTTAGCTGTACGGTAGCCCCAAGAGAACGAAGCTCACGCATAAAATTTCCCAATTCCCACTGTCTATCTAACGTTGCTTTAGACAAGTCCGATCTTATCCTGAAGGCCCAATCCCCCTTGGAAAAAACACCAACTTTAAGGGCTTCAGACAGAATTTTTTCCTTGATAGAGTACGTATTGAAATTTATCAGAATCCTCCTGGGATTCTTCCTCCCGGGATTTTTCTTGAACGGGTCACGATGGACTCTTTGAATATCCTCTTCCAGGTTAAACCCTGCTGTATTTGGGATAACCTCTTTTATCAAAGCAATCACATAGCCCTTAATATCTTCCCCTTCCAATCCCTCAGGAACACCCAAAAGCCTGATATTATTTCTCCGCATGTTATTTTCCAAAATCTCTAGTTTGTCCTGTAACAACTTTTCTCCACGTTTTAATTGTGAAATATCCTCAGATTGAGCTGCCACCCGCTCCTCATGGGCCGCCACCACAGTCTCGAGTTTACCCATCCGATCTGTTAACAAAGTGATTTTATTTTCCAAAGCCTCACATACTTCCCGAATCCTTGTTTGGTTATTTTCTGATGTCTCAAATTTTTCCCTAATCTCTTTAGTAAGAGAGATTAGCAGGGCCTGTACGTCCATACCATAAGACATTGTACCTCTGAGAGGGTTGCTCTCCACTTCTAACAAAGCCGATAATTTAGAGGAATCCTCTCCCTGTCCATCTAGATCCTTGTCTAATGGATTTAGGGGCGACCGCCTAGCCAAACGCATAGCTAAATTTGACATTTCTAAATCATCTGAGGTTAGTTGACTATTTGCCATATCCTGCGATGGAAAGGTAGTAGTCCGAAAATATCTTGTGATCAGTGATTCACTCCTCCCCAGAAGTTCAGGTTGGCCTTCCCCCAAGAGAGGGATAGGAGGGCCCACAGATGACAAAATTTGATCAGTCCCCTTTAAAGAGACTTCGCCGTGAGTCTTATATCCAGGATTTGTAACTGCTACAGTCTCTGATGAATAAACCTGGGGCTTATCACTCACACCCAGGGGGCCGGGCTTACAAGTCCTTGCACCAACCAGGTTTTTAACCTCTGCCCGTGCAACCCTGGGGCGGCGTTTGATTGGAGACATGCACCGAGAGGCTCTGCTGGTATCACGTTCTCCTCCCACCTTATTCCTGTTCAAATTACTCCTAGTGGAAAGCCCCGGAGTCTCCGGTAAACTCCCACGAAGAGAACAGCGAGAGGTATAAGATCTCCCTCGTCGCACACCCCTCACTGCTTCAGCCCAAATACTGGAATTTAAAGCTTGATTCCAGGGGACCCCCTGACCACCTCTCGCCGAAGCAATTTCGCCCCCCTCCTTGTTCGCCGTGATTTTTAATTAAATCTCCCGACCTGGGGCGGGGAGATCAATATAAACAAGTACACTCCAATAGTAACGTATTCCGAGACTGGATTTTCTAGGATCCTTCCGAGTCCTTCAAATAGCTACTCCAAGCCCGATAGGCAAATGATGCCCAGTGATGCCCAACTCGGTCTAATTCAAGGAGTAGAAACAACGTTGGAATAACTCTTAAAGCAAAGAAACAATGCTCAAAGTTAATGATAAGAGAGTTTAACATCAAACCTCTGTGGGTGACAGAAGAAGTCTCAAAAAAAAAAAGAAAGGCTCACAAAAAAAAAAAAAAAAAATCCTATGCAGATTCAACCTGCGATTGTTTTTTAAAGATCCGATGTTCAGGTTAATTAACGATTTATGGTATTCCTACCAATCTGGATTTATCAGTGTGTATCTCTCACGCAGGGAGCTCTGTCAACCTCAACACCGAGAGAGAAAAAAAAAAAAACGCCATCAACAGCTCTTCCCGGCAAGAGGGACGACTCACCCGGGGCGCCGGTCTAGGAGCCCTGCACAATCCCAGTCTCTCCCCTAGTCTCTTCCCCGGCGTCTCTCCTCCAAACCTCTTCCTCGTCACAACAAGGGGGCCCCTCTACGGCCGCGGTGATCCTCTCGCGCGTCGATCCAACTGCGGGACTGCTCCGGCTCTCAGCGCGTCGTTTCCAGGTCAGGGGTCGCAGGTCGCGTCTCTCGTCCGATGGGAGTTCGCGGTCAGCGCTTCAACCGGCCGCCATGTTCCCCCATGACAACACATCTCCTGCAATGCATCACGAAAGCAGTGCCCACCAATGCGATCCACATGCTGGAGTTAATTCTTGTCATAATGGCCCCCTTTGTAAAATTCTGGTACTAGCACATGGGTCACCCATAGAAAAATGGTGGCACTGGAATACTTGAGGAATATTTTGGCATGGAGGCACAGGTGGCACTGACTTATTGGAGATACTTCTTGATAATCGAGAGGAAAACCATGGCATGCTGGTGAGGGGGGGGGTGTAAGGTGAGGGGGTTTGCAGGTAAACCTTTACATGGCATACTAGAGCTAATTTTGACATAAGATATATAAAGGCATTAGAACATTCTGAAACTGGCATATTGTAGGTCATTTTTGTCGTAAGAGGGCACCCATACCATATGAGGGGTATGCATGATAATATGGTGGTCCTGACACAAAAAATAATGTTTCTGACATGTGAGGGTTCCTGTTGAAAATGACCCTTTCTGCAGGGTTATCCCCAAACTTTTTGCCTTCCTCCTCCTATTTTTTCTGACCTTCTTTTTGTTGGCTTTAGGACTCTGGGCACATTACCTCTGCTAATCAGTGCTAAAGTACATGTGCTCTCTATCCTAAAACTTGGTATGATTGGCTTACACCTGTTTGGCATATTTAATTTACCTGTACGTGCCTTGTAAAGTGGTATACCATATACCCAGGAGTGTATATTGAATGCTACTAGTGAGCCTGCATCATTGATTGCGCCACCCACAGGAGTAGCTTTTCAATCTTGTCTCAGGCCTGCCACTGCTGTTCCTGTGTGCGCAGTTTACTGCCACATTGGCTTGGCATTTCAAACTACTTGTCAATGCCTAAACTCCCCTTTTGCGACACCTAGGTCAACCCTAAGGTAGGCCCTAGGTAGCCCCATGGGCAGGATGCTGTGCATGTAAAAGGTAGTGACCAACAGCCTTGTACACTTTTCACTACTGTGATGGCTGCTCCACTCATAGGTTAGCATTGGAAAGTCCCTTATATATTTTGAGTTGTATTTTCTGATCGGAAAGGAGTAGCGTGAGCAATGTTTGGTATGGTAGTGAAAAATCGTGCTTGCTGGTGTAATTGGATTTTGCAGTACTATTTAGGAATGCCACTTTTCTAAAGTGGGCATTTCTCTGTGCTTTGCAGTCTGACTCCTATCTACATCTAGGGCAGAGTTATAGTTACACTTTGTGCATACTTCCCAGACAGCCACAACACAGGAAGGGCTGTGTGTGACAAGAGAGGCATCTGCATCTATTTGCATACTGATAGTCTTCCTGGGCTAGTAAACGGAGGGGTCATTCACACCTTGCATATCAATAGGCTGTGTCCTGCCGTCACACAAAGGGCTTTTTTACCCCCTGCTGATGTCTGGAGCCAGGGCTGGGTGTAATGGGGTTTGTATTACACTTAAAAGGGTTCCTTTGAAGCCACTCAGAGACATTTTTGATTAGACGTACAGGGGCTTTGACCCCTTGTTTTTAGAGCACTTTTGGAACTGGGACTGCTCCATTGCACAAATGACTCATGTGAACTGCTCTTCTGTGTTGCCCTGCTGCCTGCTAACTACTGGGTTCCATGAAGGACTCACTGGATTACTTTCTGCTTGTTGCCCTGCTGCCAGCTGCACCCTGACTCTGTTCTGCAAGGTACTACAGGTACTACCAGGAGAGATTGCCATCAGGACTGCTGGACTAACTGTTATGGTCTACCTGCCTACTGCTGCCTGCCTTGTGTCTCCGCCCCTTACTGTTCTCTCAGAGGCCCAGCGCGTGGAGCGCCTCAGTTGTGACCCCTGGTCCCTGCACTCATAGTGCATAGTGAGCGCTTTATTTGCCTTCATTTCCTGGGTATACCTGTAGCATGGGGGAGGGCTTTATTTGTATTAATTTCCTGTGTATACATGTAGCACGTGGTGAGCGCTTTAGATGCCTTGATCCCATGCCTACCTCTAATGCATGTTGAGCGCTTTATTGTGCCAGATCAGTGTGACCCCCAATACCTCGGGCCTTCCCCAAACATCGCGCCTTACAGGGACAGAGAGTTGCTGCCGCACCTTAGGAAGCCCTTACATAGGAGGCTCCAAAACTAAAGGACATCGCTGATCCTTTATGGCCTTGGGGAAGTATTGCAACTGTTGTGCCGTGCACTCGCTGGCATCAGCTGCATCGGGGGTACCCGAGTCGTACCCCCACACCTCAAAGGGAGGCGTGCTATATGACTGTGTTGGGGCCCCCACTGCTTCGGATACCTGCAGGAGTGGCACCCGACTGTGCCAGAGTTCCCCGGCTCGTGCCACTCCCTACATGCCGCTGAGAGGCTCCTTACCGCATTCTCTCTAAAGGGAGTGGCCGCAACCTTTCAGTTTGCCAGAGTGATGCTGCGGCTTTCCAGTGTGCCACAAGCTCCTCAGGTTTCTTGATGAAAACCTGTGGGGGCATTGCATGTCATTTCATGGTAATAGTACATGACACCTCTGGAGAGGGCCCCAAGAGTGGCATGAGGCCGCTTGTATACTCGAGGACTTGAGCGAAGCAGTCACCATATTTACCCTGGTAGGAGCGTGGGTGCTTCAGGGCCCTATGTTTACATATGACCATTTGTGTGTTTCCTAACCCACGCTGCGCGGATTGCACTAGTTTGGCGATTTATGTTATACTCTCATGCCTATCATGTTGATACCTTGCATTACTAATGCACAGTCTTACCACAGTGATTTCATATCAGGCACCTTATTTCACAATGTGCTCACTAATATGGTGATTTACGTATCTTTGTATTGTTAGCCTGATGCAGTTAATACCCAAGTATTTCCTAATCTTCTGATGCCTATCATGGTGATACCTTGCATTATCAGAGTACTGAGTCTTACTACAGTAGTGGCATATCAGGAACATTATTTTATGATTTGTGTGGTTTTGTCTGATGATATATACTATATAGAAACGTATTTGTTTTATATGTCCTGTGTGGGGTCTCCTTTGTGGTATATCTATTGTGTCACTGGTGTGTCTGTTGCACAAACGCTTTACACATTACCTCCAGAGATAAGTCTGACTGCTCTGTGCCAAGCTACCAAGGGGTGAGCACAGGCTATCTTTGGTGTCTAACTTACTTGCCCTGACTAGAGTGGTGGGTTCTGGTGGCTTACGTAAATATTCTAGCCCAACCCCATTTCTATCAGCACCCATAGCACATTCTGAAAACAAAGAGGTCAACTCCTTGGGACCGTCAGGTTTCATTGGTTTGTCACACCATGAATGTCTTAAATACGAATGTGTCCAGGTCCATAGACACAGGGACATTTGAGGGCCGGGCCAGCCCATATTAATCTTTGGTCCTCCCAGATGACAAAGGCAGCTGGCACAGTATCAAAAACTCAGTTGATCTAAACAAACTGCTTTCACATTTGAATGCCTACAACCTAATTGAAAAGAAACATGCTAGATTTCATTCAGAAGGTGAATGAACAATAAAAATGTCTTTCTCATCTCAGCATTTGCTGCATGCTCAAGCTCAGAGGTTAAATGTCAGGCTCTGTCTTCTGACAAATTGCTGCGTATTCTTTTAAGTGGAGCTGTTATTTACTTTTCTTTCTCTGACTTCAAAGTTGGAGGATTTTGTAATGTGAAAAATGTGACAATCTCACTGAGATACAGGAAGGGCTACTGGGATAATGCAGCAGGGGAGGCCCAAATTATGCAGTAAAGTTGACTATATTATGTTGCAAGAAAGCACAAGTTATACAGCCAGATGGCACTTTTTTATGGTATTACATCATTTTCTCTTCCAGGGGTATCCTCATCAAAGTCATAAACATTGAATATTCCCGCCCTTGTGCGGGGACCCCGGAGCATATATATAAAATACATACATATTATCATGTGTAAAACAGCAATGCAGGCTATAATCATAAATAGGCTAAAATGCTTTATTTCTATGCAAGTTTTTTTTTTTTTTTTTTTTTTTTTTATATTATAAAATCACAATAGATCATAAATATCTACCTAAGCCCCCAAAAACTGGACTTAGGGAAGTAAACAGCAGTAAATAGCAGAGAAAAATAGAAAAAACTACATTGAAAAACAATGAAGCATTCTTAGCCAATAGGCTGCATGCAGGTTAACACAGGAGAACCATAAAAACTTTGGCACCGTGCCTTTAAGACCCTGAGCACCTCCAGTATCCCACCATGCCTCAGGGGTGAAGGGAAGGTGACAGTTGGTTCACAGTTAGGTCAGTTCTTTTTTCCGGCTTCTTCTGAGAGGATCCTGGAGCATTGAGCTCTCAGTTTTTCTGAGTTTTTCTTCAGAAAAATCCTTAAAAATAGTGTTTTTTCCTATTTACTCGACAGATAACATCTTTTGTCTGAGTTTGGAAGTCTTTTTTGACAGAAAATGCCATCTCTTTTTGTAAAATGTCCTTCTTGTGGGAAGAAGAAAGCCCAGTCAGACCCACACTCTCTGTGTATTGTCTGCCTGCCACAGAGTCACTGTCCTGACACCTGCAAGTATTGTAAGAACATGTCAAGGAGGACTCTCAAAGACAGAGAGAAGATCAGGCTACATGGGCTTCAGGAGAGGAAAAAGTCAACATCCTCTTCACTTCCCAGACCTACAGCAGAAGGAATGGCCCGATCGACGTCGACAGGTAGGATTGTGCCTGTTTGTTCTCCATCGACGTCATCGGCACCACCGTCTCACCGGCATAGATCGCCGTCGACGGCGACCAGACCGACGTCGAGGGACAACACGTCGAAGCATGGACACAGGGGTACATCTCCGTCGACGGCAGGCCGCCGTTCGGCGTCGAGCCATCTCCGGCGCTCCCGTTCGCCGTCGAGAACGTCTCACCCCTTGGCGTCGAAGGACACAACACCAAAAACACCTCGACGGCATGAACATCCGCCGTCGACCACTCGCCACTCAACGTCGAGACACACGACGGCGAGTAGGTCCAGGTCCCGCGATAGGCGATCGGCGTCAAGACACTCGACGTCAAGACCTTCGACGTCGAGAACAGATCAGCCATCGCAACCTTCGACGTCGAGGATACAATTGACGTCGACACAACCTTCAGCTGTGTCACAGGCAGTAGAGCCAGCGGACAAAGCTCCCTCACCGGTGGTCTCTATAAGGAGTGCATCATCCCATTCCAGAGCATCGGGGCATGTTTCTCCCATCACTCTATCACCCAGATGGTTAGAGAGCCTGAATAGACCGGCAGCATCCCCGGATTCACAATACTCTAGGATGTATTCTCCTACTGCCTCATTACCGAGAACGCCATTGCCTACAGCTAGAGCAGGACGGGCTCGTTCTGCTTCTCGTCAGCCGACCACAAGACCTGCACACTCTGCTACAGCCTCTCGGAGCAGGTCCCGTTCCCGAAGGAGAACCAGGTCACGAACACCACGCAGAAGATCACCTTCTTGGTCTTCTTCAGGATCGTCTGTTGGGCGCTACTCCCCCACACTCACAGATTCTCCACCTGCTAGGATTTCCCCGGTGGATGATATCACCACTTTTAATGAGGTTCTTCTAAGGGGAGCGCAGAAGCTAAATATTGAGGTACCGGAGCCGGCCACCTCATCCTCAGTTATCTTTGAGACACTACAACACAGATCAGTCTCGAGAAAACTGCTGCCACTAGTACCGGGTTTGCTGCAACCGACTATGGACACTTTTCTGTCTCCAGCCACTCTCAAGTCTGCCCCGGCTAGGATTCAAAAGAAATACAAAGCTCCGGAACAAGATCCTTTATTCCTGCGGAAGGATCCGCCACCGGACTCTGTGATCTTAGCCGCAGCCAGAAAAACACACTCTGTGGCATCATCTTCCACAGTCCCCCCGGATAAGGAGAGCAGACACCTAGACTCTCTGGGGAGAAAGATGTGCGGTACGGCGGCATCTGCTATGAAGGTCTCCAGCGCCTCAGCACTTCTGGGCAGATATGACCGCTCTCTGTGGGACTCACTCCACAGATTTACAGAAAAGTTGCCCAGGGAAGATAGACAGGACTTCCAGGAAATCTTGCAGGAAGGGGGCCTAGTATCTAACCAGGTCATCAGCGCGGCGGCGGACGGGGCGGATTTGGCTGCGCATGGGTATGCGCACGGAATCTGCGCTAGGAGGTCTTCCTGGCTACGGCTCACGGGTCTGAAACAGGAAGCACAGCAGCGCATTTTGAACCTCCCATTCAGCGGGAGTTCGTTGTTCGGTACCCACGCGGATGAAGAGATGGCCCGAATGAAAACGGAAGTCGACACGATGAGGGCAGTGGGCCTGGAACGTAAAAAAGACTTCAGGCGGAGGTACAGACCGTATGACAGACGACCATTCCAGCAGAGGGTTCAAACCCCTCACTGGTCTCAGAGGCCACAACAACGACAGGGACGTCCCCTGTTTCAGGCACGTAGACCCACAAGAGACCGAGGGTCAAGTAGACCTCAACAGTCTACAGCAAAGACACCATCAAAGCAATGAGGCATTGCTTCCCTCAGCACTGTGCACCACTCCGGTGGGGGGAAGTGTTACGCATCATCTTCGCGAGTGGCACTCCATCACAAAAGACAAATGGGTGCTCAATATTGTCGAACATGGCTATTCTCTCCTTTTCAAAAAACCTCCTCCACACTTGCCGCCAGCAAGGTGTTTTCCTTCTCATCTCAGCCTGCTACGCAAGGAAGTTCTCGCACTCCTACAAAAGAAAGCTGTAGAAAAGGTTCCTCCGGCACAAAAAGGAAAAGGGGTGTACTCCCGTTACTTTCTGGTGGCGAAAAAAGGTCAACAGGGCCTCTTCAGGCCAATTCTGGACTTACGGCTCCTGAACAAGTACATAAGAAAACAAAAGTTCAGGATGCTAGCCCTTCACCAGATTGTCCCGCAACTGCATCAGGGAGACTGGATGTGCTCCATCGACCTACAGGATGCATATTTTCACATCCCAATAGCAACCAAACATCGGAAATTTTTACGTTTCCAGATAGCGTCACAGCACTACCAATTCAGAGTCCTTCCATTCGGCCTGAAGTCTGCACCCCGAGTCTTTTCAAAATGTGTAGCAGTGGTAGCGGCACACCTTCGAAGACAAAAAATATTCGTCTACCCCTACCTGGACGACTGGCTAGTGAAGGCCTCATCTCCGGATCAGGCGAGAAAACATCGAGATATCGTTCTAAGAACTTTCGAGTCTCTAGGTCTTCAAATCAACCACGACAAGTCAACCTTGATTCCAACACAAAACCTCCACTACCTGGGAGCGATACTAAACACAGAGCTCCAAAGAGTGTATCCTTCGGAGGAACGACTTTTATCAATCCACAGGAAGTGTCAACAACTATTAACAGCCGATGCACCTACAGCTCGTCAGGTGACATCGCTTCTGGGCTCCATGGCTTCATGCATCTTCATTGTCCCGAATGCCAGGCTACGCATGAGGCCCCTTCAGGAGGCATTAGAGAACAATTGGAGCCAAAAGACTGGTCACTGGGAGGACAGAGTTCGACTACCAGCAGTGGCTTTTCAATCACTACAATGGTGGATGCACAGACCTCACCTGTCGATAGGTTCTCCGTTTCACCAGACAATTCCAGTCGACACTCTGGTAACGGATGCGTCTCTTCAGGGTTGGGGTGCTCATCTGGGTTCCTTCCAAGCTCAGGGTCTGTGGTCCGACAAGGAAAAGAACTATCACATAAATCTACTGGAACTCAGAGCAGTCCATCTGGCTCTCAAATCTTTCTCTCCATTGGTTCAGGGGAAATCTATCCTAATTCAGACAGACAATACAACCACAATGTATTACCTGAACAAACAGGGGGGAACAAGATCACTACCTCTGTCTCGAGAATCCCAAACGATATGGCATTGGCTCCTGGCCAGGGGAATGTCTATCACAGCGGTACACCTGCCAGGTCAGCAAAACGTAGAGGCAGATTTCCTGAGCAGACATCTGGAAGACGCGCACGACTGGGTGCTACACGACGAAGTCGTCGAGGACATCTTCGGTCAATGGGGTCGACCCCAGTTGGATCTCTTTGCAGACGAAACAAACAAGAAATGCCCAGACTTCGCATCCAGGTTCTGCCGTCCGGGATCTCAAGGGAATGCCCTGTTGATCAACTGGTCAGGGACATTTCTCTACGCCTTTCCACCGATTCCCCTCATACCGGCAGTAATCAACAAATTTTACAACTCCAGAACCAGAATGATTCTGATAGCGCCACAATGGCCCCGCCAATTCTGGTACACGGACCTACTCAACTTATCGGAAAGACCTCACAGGAGGTTGCCGTGCAGACCGGATCTCCTGAGCAGAATGGAAGGCAGAATCCTACATCCCAACCTTCCCTCTCTGAGCTTGACAGCATGGCTCCTGAATTCCTACAGTATGGGCACCTAGGGCTCTCACAGGAGTGCATGAGCATCTTGAAAGAGTCAAAACGACCTTCCACGCGGCGTTCTTACGCTTTTAAGTGGAAGAGATTTTACATCTGGTGCTCTCAACAAGGTATAAATCCCATACGAGCTCAGGAGGACGTCATACTGTCCTATTTACTTCATCTGGCGAAGTCTGGTCTGCAGGTATCTTCTATTAAGGTTCATTTGTCTGCAATTACAGCGTATCGTAAGTCGCCTTCTCAGGAATCCTTCTTTACGATACCTGTAGTCAAGGATTTTTTAGAAGGCTTGAAAAAGGTTTTTCCTCCCATTCGGAGACCTTCTCCTCCATGGGAACTGAATGTAGTCCTGTCAAAACTTATGGGCCCTCCTTTTGAACCTATCCACAAGGCCTCTTTACAGCACCTTACGTGGAAGACGGCTTTTTTGGTGGCCATTACTTCAGCGAGGAGGGTCAGCGAAATTCAGGCTCTGTCTTGCAGAGAACCGTACACGGTTTTTCACGATAATAGAGTGGTTCTGCGAACTCACCCATCTTTCCTTCCGAAGGTGGTGTCAGAATTCCATATCAATCAGACTATATCTTTACCGACTTTCTTTCCCAAGCCGGAGACTCCGGCTGAGAAAGCATTGCACTCTTTAGACTTGAAAAGAGTGCTGAAATTCTATTTGGACAAAACAAAACCGATTAGACATTCTAACCATTTGTTTCTAAATTATGGTCATTTAAGAACAGGAGAGGCAGCGTCTAAACGAACGATATCAAGATGGATTGTGTCTTGTATTGTTAACTCTTACCAACTGGCTAATAAGAGATTACTGGCTAGGCCAAAAGCGCATTCCACAAGGGGAAAAGCGGCTACTGCTGCCCTCCTTAACAATGTACCAATTTCCGAGATTTGTAAGGCTGCTACATGGAAGTCTGTGCATACCTTTACTAAGCATTACTGTTTAGACTCGGATGCAAGAGCGGATGCCCAGGTGGGGCAGGCCTCTCTTAGAAATCTATTTGCATGAATATATATCTTTTCCTGCACTTCTTTCAGACAGTCCGCAGAGTTTAGGGATGGGCTTGCTAATCTATTCAATGTTTATGACTATTGATGAGGATCCCCTGGAAGAGAAGGATAAGTTACTTACCTGTAAATCCTAGTTCTCTTCCAGGGGTATCCTCATCAAAGTCATAAACAACCCACCCTCCTCCCCGGACTCAAGTCTCCTGGAAGTGCAGAACAGATTATCTTTCTGATCAGTTACACAGATTGTCACCGTAAAAAAGTACTGACCTAACTGTGAACCAACTGTCACCTTCCCTTCACCCCTGAGGCATGGTGGGATACTGGAGGTGCTCAGGGTCTTAAAGGCACGGTGCCAAAGTTTTTATGGTTCTCCTGTGTTAACCTGCATGCAGCCTATTGGCTAAGAATGCTTCATTGTTTTTCAATGTAGTTTTTTCTATTTTTCTCTGCTATTTACTGCTGTTTACTTCCCTAAGTCCAGTTTTTGGGGGCTTAGGTAGATATTTATGATCTATTGTGATTTTATAATATAAAAAAAAAAAAAAAAAAAAAACTTGCATAGAAATAAAGCATTTTAGCCTATTTATGATTATAGCCTGCATTGCTGTTTTACACATGATAATATGTATGTATTTTATATATATGCTCCGGGGTCCCCGCACAAGGGCGGGAATATTCAATGTTTATGACTTTGATGAGGATACCCCTGGAAGAGAACTAGGATTTACAGGTAAGTAACTTATCCATTCTGTCATTTGTACATATGTTAGCACTATCTGGCAAATTCATTAGTACCAGTTCCACACCCAAACATAGCTGTAAGTAACTGAAAGGTGGCCAGTCAACCTTTGTGAGAGACCTTCCACTGTACAGCAGCACATGTTGCAGTGTGTTTAGTAATTTTTAGTCAGTTTGAACTAGAAACAAACTTTTTTTTGTAAAATCTGCAGATTATGCAGCAGATGATGGGTTATGTGGCAGACAACGCAAATTCGTAATTGTGCAGAAAATGACCAGCCGCAGAACCACATGATTCCAGTGGCCTGCATACAGGAAGTGCTAAAAAGAAAAATTGTAGGATATCATTTTGTTTCTAATTCACAAAAATGTAAATGCCTGCAAATGTGCTGTACAAATATATCAATATAGAGCATCAATTATGAAAGCAGATTTTAATAAGATCAAAACAAATTTTTGTGTTGCACAGATGGTAAATATTGTATTGTATTACAGCATTTGTGTAGCGCTTCCACCCTTATATGGGGCAAGTGTTTTGTTTTGTGACCCTATGTGGGAAGTGTTTCCATGTTGTGTGTGATAGCCTCTGTGGAACAGTCATCGTGTTATGGGACGAAGCCCGTAGCGGTGTGGAGGAAGATGTGTGAGACAGAGGTGTAGTTTATGGTTTTTCAGTACGCTGGCAGCTTTAAACAGCTCTGCAGGCCACTTTATGGTATTTCTTATGATTATATTTTCCTTAGCTAGTTACTGCACTGGTTTGTCCAGTCAGAAGTTTTAAATGCAGTTGTTGGCCGTGAGCTGGCATAGTTGTAGGGCGAGATTAGTGGAGAGATCTTCTAGGCTGTGCATGATTACTATCATTCCATATCTGAGTGTCATTGTGAGATGTTAAGAAGCAGCCATACTGTTTCAATATTTGGGCCCTGCAGTCGTGGACTAGATTAAAGTCCTACAATGGACCCACATAGTTATTCCATGCCTCTTCATTTAGTTATGTCTGGTTTATTCGCTGCACAGTACTGGTGATAAACAACCCTTGTACAAGATATGTCCCATCTGAAAGTAAGAAGTGTAAGCATCATTGGTTGCCGACCGCTGATTGTTATGACATTAGTATTAGTGTGGGCTTGAAATGTTAGGGTATTGTATAATTATGTAATTTCATATATATCAAGCCATAGGTCAGCCCTTCTTAACTCACCTGCCTATCGTAAGTAGTTTTCTGTTTGGATTGTTTCTAATCTGTGTTATGTAAAATGAAGATTGAGTTTAAGGATGTAACTATCTTTCCGAGTTCTATTGCCGGATTGTTTGGTGTTATCTTGGAAATAGCCATATTTTGAACTGTCTTTTGAATAGTATGCATCTGGATGATTTAAATGCTGGCATATGGTGAGTTCCAGAGCTTGGCTGCTTGTACTGAGAAAGCAGTGCCTCCAACAGATTTCTTATGGTAAGGTGGTATGATAATTGATGCAAGCCTCGAGTGCTGTGTCCTGTTTTGTTTATATTGCTTGAATTTAGCTTGTAGCTATAGTGGTCCTTTTCCTTGGAGGCTCCATGGACAATTCAAAGTGCCATGAACATTTCCCTTCTTCCTATTAGTTGCCATACATGATCCATGGAAAAGAGGGGTAGAGAAAGAAAAACAAATATTGCAATGTTTAGAGAACATAGAAGAGAAGATGGAGAAAAGAGGTTCTAGAACAGAAGAGAAGACAGAGAGAAAGGAGAGTAAATAGAAAAAGCAATAGAGAGGTAGCAGGAGAGCCAGGAATGGGAAGAAGGAAACAGCTTCAAACAATGAGATAGTGGGGAGAAAAGGTTGTGAGAGGCAGCAGGGACAGAGATTAGGAGATTGGGAGAGAATAGAGAAAGTAAGAGACCCTAGAGGAGAAAAATTAGAGCTAGATACACACGGATTGAAGGTTATTGGAGATTTTAAGTGGAATTTATAGCGTATCATGTTTTGGTCAATAAACCTGGCCCAGTGTGACTTTAATGTACAGTTTTGCACTTTATTTTTTAAACGGATCTTAATGTAAGATCCAAAAATCATCTTTTATAGTGGTGTTTAAAGTCCTATAAAGGTCTAATCGTTGTTACTTGATCCAAATTGTGATTTGCAAATTGGAAATTGCTTTACAATGGCACCTCCTTGTTATTTGTATCTACATGCTCTTGGTGAGAAGTGCTGACACCTTCTCCTTAAATGCATATCAGTCATGTCTACATTTTCTGGTGTAGTCGCTGGAAAGTACAGCCTACTTGCTGGTGAGTCCAAGTTCTGTTAAAGAGGTCATTTGTGATTTTAGTGTACATTTAAATGTGGCAGTCTCTTGACTGTTTCATAATGTGAAGCTTGACTTTTATCTGCACCTGTAGTCAAGCTGAACAATCAATCTGCAAATAAATATTTTCAGTTTCTAGTAAACATGGCAGGGTTCCATGCTTTGGCCATTCACGAGTCTGAAAAGTGTATGCTCGCCCGTCCAAGCAATGTGAGCGACATAGAGGGTGCCTCCTTTAGGGTTCTATGTAAACAGTCTACTGCATGTGAAAGACTAGAAAATGTCCATAGTTACAGACATGTAGAAATCTGTAGCATCCAAATGGGAGGTACCATGCAAGCAGCATTAAAGAGAGAGCTATTATCACAGGGCAGGATCCTAGATGCAAACCATGAAACCACAACTCAGCTATGGAGGCATTGCTGGAACCAGCCCATCTACTGCTCCTCTAACTGGAGATGGAATAAGTGTCCTCAGTCAGGCCACAAGCCTCAAATGGACCCATTTCAGGCTAACACAATTACCTATCCTTTACTTTGCCTAGCTGTCTTTCTTGTCCATGTTTAACAAAGGTCTCCTTTTGCACAACACCTTTCCCACAACCAACCTTTAAATCCGAGGGGCGTATGCCAGTGTCTGAGCCTATTTCAAGTCCATGCAGTTTTGAGTGGTGCTTTTGATCAGCTGTAATTGAATTATGAAACTTCTGTTTCTACCTTGTAGTGAAACTCATTATGGGACCTTCCCAATTTCCCCTGTAAAATTGCATCTAAATTCTATTCAGTTTTGTTGTAACCTAAAATGTTTAAAACACACTGTTCACCACTAGTTTCCCAAAATGTTCTTGATGGATATGCTCCAAGCTCTCTGTAACATTATTTTAAATTAGTGGCAAGTAAAATTAAAAGTTCACTTACAAAGTTGGGCGGAATTAGGAAACTACATTTTACGAAGCAGATGGAGTTTCCTAACTTTATGTGAGGTAAGTTTGATCCTTTCGGGCCTTCCAGGTGTGAGTTCCTGATGCACCATGTCCCAGGTAGGACATCCTCCAGCAATGAAAACACGTTGAATGTAGAGGATGGACATCTACAACCTGAGATAAGAGGTGTGGGAGAAAGGAGTGTAAGCAGAGGCCTTATTATTGTTTTCTTTTTTAAGAACCTCAAAAGCTTTACATTTTCCAAAGCTAGAACAGTTTAGGAAATATACAAAGATGTGACTAAGTTTACTTTACAGCTTTGCACCCCTGTAGTTTAAATCCTATATAACTGATACCATTTAGAATAGGATTGTGAAACGTTTATTTAGTGTTCTTTATTATGTACCTTAACAAATCCACATATTCCTTGACATAGACTCTCAAATGTGCACCCCTGATATCAAAACCACCAGAATATAAATGGCACATAATATTAGACAGAATATTGAATCCAAAATATGGACAGGTAAGTAAGTATAGATTGTCTTTACCTCACTCCACATACTGCATTGTGTTGTAATAGTATTTATATAGCGCTTACTACCCCTGATGAGGCATCGAATCGCTTTTTGGCACGCAGCACGCAACTCTGGAACCCAAGAGGAATTAGTGGTTGATGAGCAGAGGATATGTGAGTTTGTTAGGTGGATTGACTAGAGTAATGGAGGGATAGAGGAGGGAAGACTCCAGAAGTGTTAACTGGGAGCTTATAGTAATAGGAAGAGGCTTGGGATGAGTAAAGGAGAGATGGAGGAGGAAAGAGTCTGTGGAAAGGGTTAGGGAGATCATAGTAGCAGGAGGGGTTTTGGATGAGTCAAAGGTGAGATAAATGAGGGAGAATTTGTTAGGGTTGTTTGGGAGATCATGGTAGTAAACTGAGGTTCGGGTGAACTAGATGTGAAAGTGGAGGGAAGAGCTTAGGCAGGGTTATTTTGGAGATGAAAGTAGTAGAATGGGTTTGGGATGAGTCAGAGTGGGGATGGAGGATAGATTGATAGAGACATGACATATGCGGATGGGTAGACAAAGTAAAGCTTACATGAGAGTAAATTTATATTATTTTTATTTATATAATTCTCTCTATATATACTTTTTAATCATTATTTTTATTTTTATTTAATTGATTTATTCAATTATAATTATTTTATTGTTTTACTTTAATTTACTTATTTATAATTTAAATTTTATTTAAATATTTCTTTATATTTTTTTTTATTTAATTTTTCTCTAGTACAGTAGGACTGGAGTAATAAATAGATAAGCATAGTAAGGGAATATATGTGCAAGGAATATAATAATGGGTATAAGATTATGAGAAGAAAAGTATTATTGTATAAACACAGACTTTCAAGATTTGTAATATTTGAAGTTAATTAATAAGTGTACTTTTCTAACCTTTATTACTTTCCTCGATTTTTGAATAGTGAAATGCTTTTGATCAGTGTGATATAAAAAACGAGAGCAGAGATTCATAAGTATCTATTATAACAACGCATCTAGGAGCTATGCATTGACCTATGAACATGTTAAGCATAGAATAACATACACATATATTTGTATACACACACAAACACACATACAGTAGATACATACACACATATACATACACACATATACATACACACATACATATACACACACACATATACACACACACACACACATATATATAAATATATATATATATATATACACATTCATATACATATTTACTCATGAGTAAATATCCATTTGTTAAACAGGTTTAAAGAGTATGTGTGTAATTTATTGTTATGACATAGTAGCAATACATATTTCCTAAAGAAGTATACATATCTAGAATATACACATAATCAAATTAAAAATATTTATCAGCACAAGCATATGCAGTAAATTGCTGTTTGAGCATGGTGGTTATGAAGGAAAGAGCCAACTCTTGAGTAGTCTTCTGAAGACAAGATAGTTATCAGTGGATCTTATATTTGGGGGTAATGTATTCCATAGTTTGGCTGCTTGAATGGAGAAGGATGTACCACCTATAGTCTTTTTCTTGTATGGTGGTGCTCTAAGGTGGGGTGCTAGTCTTGAGTGGAGGTTTATTTGTTGAATGTATTTGGTTATTTTGTTTCTGATAAAAAGCGGCCCTGTTTCATGTATAGCTTTGTGCGTGATACAAAGCAGCTGTAAGGAGGATCTTCTGGCAATGGGTAACAAGTGTAGTGCTCTCAAGGCAGGGGAGATGTGGGCTTGTGGCTTTACATGTAATAGTAGCCTGGCAGCAGAGTTCTGAATACATTGTAGTTTTTTCATAATCGTTAGCGATGATCCATGGTAGAGGTCATTGGCATAATCCAGTTTGGATATTACAAGAGAGATAGTAGCCTGCACCTTGTGTGGAAATCCGAGGTGGGGGAAGATGCGTTGCAGAGTCTTCAAGTTCATGAAGCTTGTTTGTGCTAATTTGTCCACTTGGGCATTCATTGTTAACTTGGAGTCCACGGTGATTCCAAGGTTTTTAACTTCTTCGGATAGTTGAGGAGGTGGTCTGAGATCGTCAGGTCAGGCGCACAGTGGGTCATCATTTTTCCAGTCACCACATAGGAGTATTTCCATTTTGGAGGCATTTCGTTTGAGATGGCTCCAAGTTATCCACTAATCGACTCTGGGGCAACTGAAGATTTGTGAGTTTTCAATGTCTTTGGAGCATTCCAATTTAAGTAGTATTTGTGTGTCATCTGCATAGTTGTAACATGAGAGTTGAAAATCATTGATCAGTCCTGGTAATGATAACATGTAGATGTTGAAAAGCAAAGGTGAGATGATTGATCCTTGGGGGACCCCTGCTTTTGTGAGGTAGGGTGTGGACGAGAAGGGGAAGAATATATAATATTAGATCTGTTTTGAAGGTAGGATGTTATTCAGTCAAGAGCAGTCCCCTCTATGCTGGCTTTGTGGAGTCTTTGAATTAGGGTGTCATGGTCAACTGCATCAAAGGCAGCCGAGAGGTCCAAGAGAAGTAGTGCAGCAACTCCAGTGCAGTCAAATGTGATTTTAAGATCCTCCCAGATTGTTATGAGTGCCAATTCAGTGCCTCTCCCTGGGAGGAATCCAGTTTGGCTATCTGAAAGTATTGAGTTGTCTTCAATGAATTGTGACATCTAGGCAAATGCTGCTCTTTCTATTAGTTTGCCCAGGAAAGGTCCATTTGTGATTGGTCTGTAGTTGTTGGGGTTCTGCGGGTCTACGTTTGTTTTCTTTAATAACAGACGTATGTATGCCTTTTTTAGGGCTTCAGAAAAAGTTCCTGTAGTTAAAGAGTTGTTGATGATTCTTCTTACAGGTGTAGCAGCAGAAGTAGATAAAAGAATGTTTTTGAGGATGTGTGGTGGACTTCGGTCAGAAGCGCAACAGGAAGGCTTGCTTGCTTTGACCAAATCCATAAATTCACTTTGTGATATTTGTTTGAAGGACTGTAGAGTCTGGGTTGGTTTATTCTTATATGGGATTTTAGGAAAGTGGTTGGTGCTGATGGTTTTCTTCTGTTTTAAATTGGAGTCCAATGTGTCTGCCTTGGTTGTGTAATGAGTTGCCAGTTCGTTTGGGAAATCTTTAGTAGAGGGATGACTTCCTTCCATGCAGTTAGGTTTTTGAAATTCATTGAGAATTTTATGAAATTCTTTGGTTGCAGATTTAACATTTTGAATTTTGTCTGAGTAGTACCTTTCTTTTTTGATTGATGATTTGTATATTCTTTTAAGTTTGTGTAACAGCAGTTTGTCTTGAATGTTGTTTGTTTTGAGCCAGGTCCTCTTCCACCTTCTGATTTGTTGCTTTATCTTTTTAAGTTCTGTGTTTCTCCAAAGTGTTGGTTATCTTTTGTCCTGTTTAGTTTTTCTGAATGGTATTAAGATATCAAAAGCTTCATGTAGCTGTTCATAAAGTTTTGGAACAGAATTAATTGCATCTAGATCTGCGTTGGCTATTAGTTGTGTTGCTAAGTCATCAAAATTGAGTTTGCTCCATGGTCGATAGGTGCATGTATGTAAGTAGTTGTGGGGTGTGTTGATTTGTGGTGTTTTATGTCAGAAAGTTATCGTATGGTGTTCTGACCATGTAATTGTTGTGATGCTGCGAACGGTAACTAGTTCAGGCTTAGCAAGAATGACATCTACGATGTGTCTAGCGATGTGTGTGGGATTGTGTACATTCTGATGTAGGTTCATTGTGACTAGGCCAGTGGTGATAGTTTTTGGATGGGGCATATTGGGTTTGTCAAATCAAATATTTAGGTCCCCAAGAATTCATAGGTTTCAGTATAATGTAATCACGTTTGAGACTGTATCTAGAAAATCGTCTGGGAATGTTGAGTTGTTAGGTGGAAATCTGTAAAGGAGGAAAAAGTTACAGGAGGGAGTTGGAGTATGGTGGCATCTGGTGAGGAGTGCTTCACAACCTTCTATCAAAATGCTGTCTGTTTTGCTGAGGTGTATTGCTTCATTGAATATAATAGCTGGTCCACCACCTTTCTTGCCTATACAATTTTGTGTGATGGTTTGATAGCCCGGTGGAACGACTTCATGCAACACTGGGGCCATGTCATCTCCTAACCATGATTCTGTTATGAATAGTAAGTCAGGTTGTGTCTGTGAGCAGGTCGTAGATGTGGTGCTTGTTTTTTGAGAGTGATCGAGCATTTATGAGCTGGCAGTTTAGAAAAAATGTGTTAGTGGTGGTGTTGTTTTGTTTAGGAGAAGGGTGAGCAGTATATTTTGAGCTTGTAACAGGTGTGTTAGTTGTGATAACTATGTGAGGGTCACAGTAGTCCTGTTTTTCAATATACTGTTCCTCTTCCAGCAGGCTTAGGAGGCATTTTGTTGGGTGGGTGGGTGTGTTGGTGGTGGACTTGGTGGCTGAGAGAGATATGAAGAGTGTACTTTTTTTGTAGGGTAGCCTTTTTATGTAATAGACAAGGGGATGCGAAGTTGTTAAGAGTGGCACGTTGTTTATTTTCTTTACGTCTGTTTAGTGTGGAAGGAGTATGGGTTGGGGTGGTGCAGGAGCACGTGGATCATATTGTAAGGCTCTAAATTGAGCAATGTATGAGAGGTGGGTGAATGAATGTTGGGGTGCTTGTGGTAGATGTTAGAGAGGAGTTAGAATGTAGTGGTAAAGATTGGTCAGGATTTGTATTCTTTGTGTAGTCAGGAGGGTGGGAGTGGTTGTGACGGAAAGTATAATGAAAGTTTGTGTAATTTTGCTGATTTGTGTGGTCTGTATTGTTTTTGTGGAATAGTAAGAGGGGATATTGATGTAGTGGCTTTCTGTGAAGGATTTGTATGTGAGTTAGTGCTGGTAAGTGGTATTAGAGTATTACAGGGGGTGTTGTGTTTTGGAGATGAGTGTATGATGTGTGTGTAAGAGGGGATGATGTGTGTCAGGGGAGTGTGTTAGTTGTAATGACTGGAAGAGGTAATATGTGTGATGGAGTGGAGTGTGAGGAGTGTATGGTTATGTGTAATTGGTAAAGAGAGGATAAAGGTGTTTTTAGATGGTGTGTTGGAAGGCTGGGTTTAGGTATTGTCATGATAAAAGGGGGTCTGTGTGGAGCAAATAGAGAATAGTGCTGTTTGTTTGTATGAACAGGGAGTGTGTATCTGGATGGCTGAAAGTAATGTATAATGTAGTTTTGCGTTGTGTGGGCGATGGCAGTTTTTGTTAGTGGGAATGGACAGAGTTGTGTTTGCTTTGAGAATGACAGTGTTTTATTGTTGTAGTTGTGGATATGTGAATAGGTGCGGTATATGTGGTTTTGTGTTGGTTGATGAGACATTGCAATCTGTATGAGGTCAGTTTGTGATGCAGGAGTTGGATGTCTTTGCTGATAATGTGTTTGCATGTTGATAGATGTGCAGAGAGTAAGTTCCTTTCTAATAAATGAAAAATTGGGCAGCACTTCTGGCTGTAGGCCCTGCCAGTCCCGAACAGGCGCAAACAGGCAATTGCCCTTGTCCTCTCCGCCCTTACCTGAGCCCTAGGCTTAAATAGCCCTACTGGCCAATAGAAACCTAGTCCTAACCCTAACCAGTCAGATGTGTAACCCTTAATTGCACAACCAATGGGAGACCCAACCCTATTCACCAATCAGACCCCTAATCCTGACAACCAATCAGAACCCCAACCCTAAAACCAGGAGCCAATTGGAATCTGAACCCTAGTACCAATCACAAACCCAACCCTAATCCCTAAGCCAATAGAAAGACCAACCCCAACAACCTATCACAACACAATATGCAACAACCAATATAAACTTATATAAGGGCCAAGTTAACTGAAGCCCTAGCCCCTGTGGGAAGGGATGAGAGAGCGGCTGCTCTAGTCAGAATCTCCTTGGATACAAACAGGCTGAATCCACACTTCCAATCTAGAAGACCCTTACTTTCCAGGTAAGGGAGAGATTGTAAAAAAAACACTGAAGTACTGCTTGTCGTGCACTCAGAAATGTGGCTTTTTCAAGGCAAAAACAGGTGATGCAGACAGTTTCTAAACACAATTTAAATCACAGAAACATATTAAGCAGTCTCTTCAACACACTGTAGTTAGCCACTGAGTTGTATGTAGCCTTTTTTTTTTTTTTACTTTAAAGGGAAGGGGGAGGGGCTTTATGTAGTCTTTTGCCACAAACTAGAAGAGAAATTTCAAACAGTCAAGGCTAAAAAACAGTGCTTTAAAAGGCCAAGCTGCCTGAATATATAGGTACTTATGCAATATAAAAAACAACCCTTTCAGGGTTAGAGGGTCTCATAAATTATGCAAAAAAGAATAAAGAACTCTGGGTAGTTCCCAAGTTTAGGTGGAGAGCAGCTCCAGTAAGAGCACCCCGCAATACCAGTGACACTCTAGATTTGCTCACCTCAAATGTCTGTTTTTCTAGCAATGTTTGTAAGCGTAGGATTAGCACAGTGCTGTCCACCCCAAGCTGGAGAGGGGCAAAGCAGGGGTGTGGAATTCCTGTAGCCCGACTCCTGGGCATATAGTTTGGGGTCAAGGACAAGTTTACATGCTTATTTTGTCCTTGGGACACGAAGACACAACCCCCTGCAGCACAAACCCTTTGGCTGCCAGTTTACAGTACCACATTATGGATCAATGAAGGGTGTTGTCTGCATTCAGGTAATATTTGTGTCCTTATGTTAATGTTGTTCAAACTTGAATTTATGGTTCACTAGTGCAAACCCTTTATTATTAGGGTGGAGCGCTCTAAGGAAGTGTCGTAAACTCTGACTGCACTGCCTACAGTTGTGTCATAAAAAAAAACGTGTACAACCAGGTTCAACATTATTATGGGAAACATAAAAATAAACAATCTTTGGCAAATCCAATAGGTGTGACATTGGTGGTCAGCCTTTTGGTTTTGTCAATGTGTGTCTAGTTATGATTTGATTTTTGGAAAACGTTATTGTTGTGGGAGCTGCCAGGCCATCACCATTATAGCAAACATTGGCAAAAAACATTAATTTCTTTTGGTCTCAAAATCACACATTGCCACAGTAGTCTCTGGTACTGAACCAAGCTACTTTGTGTGCTGACATGCTCCTTGTGAAAGAGGTGAATGGTTTCACTCACAGTGAAGCCAGTCTATAGATAGAAAAAGAGAAAGAGACAATTTTAATAAAAACAAAAGGTCTTGGTTAACGCAATTCCCAATTAGGGGCCTAAATCTTAAATAAAGTCTCAGAAGCACACCCATGACATACCCCCTTGCATTAGTGCAAATTTACAGCTTAGAGCTTTCATGAATTCACAATAATTTACAGAAGTAGGCCAGTAAATCGTACCCATAGGAAATATCTGTGAACTGCACTTTAGCACAAGCAAATATGCAGGTGTAGATTTGCTCATGCGAAAAATCTGTTGAGCGTTTACAAGTTTACTTTCCCTCCAGCCACCTTTTCCCTATCGTAGAAAACATTTTATTTCTGCCCTTGTCGGGAGTTAATTTCCAACCTTTCTTAGTATGGGAAAAGATTAGAGAAAGGCTTGTGAAGACCCCTCAAACATGCAAACTAGTAGCTTTGCACAGACTTTTAAGCGCATTGCAACCCTGGAACTATTGCTTAACTCTATCTCCAGCCACAGTATGTAGATCTATCGAAAGGTGGCAAATTGCAGGAATTGCTAGAATTCAAACCTTAGTAGGGTTTGAATTCTAGCATAATCAGAATTCCGGCATAATCAGAGAGGCTGCTGTCAGAGCTCTTATGTGATAAGATTGCTGCCCTAATTTATCACCCCATAACATGGCAACAAAGGGACAAGTCGATTTTCTTTTTTACAGAACATATAGATTTGTAAAGCAACCTGTCACATGAACAAGTAGATATTTTATAAAATTCCACACCCCTGCGAAGTATCTATATATATATTTATATTATATTACCTACTGGCAGTTGCCAGTAGCTAGTTTTAGTTACAACTTAGTTTCTATAGAAAGAACGTTTTTTGTTTTGTCTATAACTTTGGCTCTGCTTTGACGAATCTTCACGAAATTTTCAAAACATATACGTTGCCAAGTTCAGCTTCTGTCTTGAAAGTTTCTGGGTGATTGGATAAGCAGGGCCCGAGAAAAGGGGGTTCCCAAAACACATTTTCCCCATTCATTTTTTCATAGGACCTTTAGATACACCTACAGTCTGAACCACTGAACGGAATTACACTAAATTTGGCATGAAGCTAGATTCTGTTACGCAGATCACACTTTTTGTGATTTGATGTGAATCCGTTCAGTAGTTGCAGAGAAATTTAAGCCCAAAAAATATAGATATATAGGACTGCGGATCCAACTGTCCCTGTGCTGATTTCTGATTGGCTGGCAATACTTCAGCAAGGAAGTGTTGGCAGCCATCTTGAGATTCGGCTTAAGCCTAGTCCCAGAAAAATAGACAAAAAAAAAGAAAAGGGGCCAGGATAGAGTTACCCTGACCCCTTAGCCCTGGTGCTGGGGTCCTGCCGTGGTGCCCTCGCCGTGCCCTGCTAATTAACTCACAAATTATGGTGCTCAAGACATCTTTGATAACATTATTGATAATATCAATGTAATATTTGTAGTAAAAAAAAATACGAAAAAACTGTCCATGGTAGGGGCGCCAGTTATAGTTACTTGAGATAACTCTAACTATATATAACAGGTGAATTTCTATGGTTTTGTACATTTAAAATGTGAGCCTAACTATAACGTCCCTGTAACCTTTGTTTTTTTTCAGAAAAAAAATAATATATATATATATTTATTTATCTTCAAGGTTATGTAGATGTGGAGTTAAGAGTAGTAAATCTATACTTCAATATTTGCACTGACCTTTCGATATTCTGTCCTTGATATTCTTGTACTACGATATCCAAGGGGGCCGATATTTAGTAGCACAACCAGTAATTGGGTGCGAATGCACCCACGGAGCGCACCTTTATTATTTGATCATAGACGAGGGCCATTACCCCTTAAAAATATACTTCTGGTTACAGACCTGAATGTTTCCCTTCAGAGCCTTGGCTTTTTAGCAAATTTATGAAAAAATTGTGCTTTTTAATACATTATTTGATCCCAGTTCAAGAGTTTCGTAGGGGAGAGCCTCCCCCCCTCCCACCCTCAAGTTCTCCAAGAAGAGGTTTGGCTCACTAAAATTCAGTTCAAGTCAAGTATTACTTCCCACCACATTCGAAGAACATGACAGAGCCCTTATGTAAGTAGTTTCTAAAGGTGACATTTGTCTGTGTTGTGTTATATTAATCATGTACTTATGGTACTGTATTGATGTCAGTAATTGTGAAGTCTTCGGGGTTAAGGTCATGTGACACCACTTCCTGGGTATATTCAGGGTAAAAGGTCAAATTATTTCACTTCCTGTGATCTAATTAAGGCCAAAGGGTGTGTGATGTCACTTCCAGTAGCCATGGCATTTTGGTGAATCAACCTCCATGTTGGAAAGCGCTGTTTAAATATAGATAAAATACACTCTGTACTGTTCCAGAAGGGAGAGAAGCCTGTCCTGTTGATGCTTGAGTTGTACCCATTCTGTGAGTAAGTACAGCTTGCACTGTTGGTACTTGTGTTGTGTTTGTGCTGTGTCTGTGACAGAGCCTTGAGCTGATGCTACCACTTGCCTCGTACCTTTACTTTATGTTGGGAAAGTTTGTACAACAGCTCTCCATTCTGCGACTGTTTTGTGTATTAGTTAAGATTGGCATAAACATTTTTTAGTAGACAAAAGCCAAAATAGTTTGTATTGTGGGAGTGTTTTGATTGCTTGATAGCAATGTAAAAGTGAAGCCTTACAAAACGAATGAGCAGTGTTTACATTTCAGTTTGCATATGAAATAAACTAAGTGCTTTTCGAAATGGACTAAAGCTCTGTAAAATTTTAAGACATATTTTTCATGTGCTCCATATCATGTGTGATACATTCAGCCATCTCTAGCTTTTCAGCTAACATACTTTGCATATTTTTGAATAAATACAAGATCATTAAATGCAAACTACAGACCCCGGAATGGAACATGCTGTTTGTTGGACTGCTAGGTCTGGCTAATGGAATCACATTACCAAGCCACTTGGCAGCCTTGTGCAAAACAAAAGAAAATTCAGTGTGTGATTTTCTGCCTTTTTGTGAGGCAATTACGAGTTAAACAGTCCAGTGATGGAGAGTGGGGTGAGGACCTTTGTGTAAACCAGGTTTTGGCACTGGAACATAACCTATCCACATCCTTAAAGCTTGCGTGGCATTGGCACTAAGATCCTCAAATGGAAAGCTTTGTTTTACATGTATGGACTTCATTTTGAATAGTAATGGATGGAAGGCCCTAGATCCTACCTTGATCGCATCCATTGTAGCGTTTTAGTGGTACTTCATGGATTGTATGTCTCCCAGCTCTTTGAAAAGAGCTTGGATGGACATGTCTATCTCCATCCTCTTGGGATCCACTTGTATTTGGGGACCCCCAACCCCCTATCGCCATGCATTACGTGAGTGATATTTGTTGAGTGGTGTCATCAGCCTGAGGACCTGTCTTACAGCTACAGAGCACTGTATTTTGGCATCTTCTCTGAAGCTGGATAAGTACAAGATGCTATATCTACTTCTCTTCCAGGGGATCCTCATCAATAGTCATAAACATTGAATATTCCCGCCCTTGTGCGGGGACCCCGGAGCATATATAAAATACACACATATTATACATGTGTAAAACAGCAATGCAGGCTATAATGTTAAAACAGGCTAAAATGCTTTATTTCTATGAAGTTTTTTTTTTGTTTTGTTTTTTTTTATATTATAAAATTACAATAGAGAATAAGTATCTACCCAAGCCCCCAAAACTGGGCTTAGGGAAGTAAGCAGCAGTAAACTCTAGAGAAAAAGAGAAAAAACTGCATTGAAAAACAATGGAGCATTCTTAGCCAATAGGCTGCATGCAGGTTAACACAGGAGAACCATAAAAACTTTGGCACCGTGCCTTTAAGACCCTGAGCACCTCCAGTATCCCACCATGCCTCAGGGGTGAAGGAAAGGTGACAGTTGGTTCACAGTTAGGTCAGTTCTTTTTTCCGGCTTCTTCTGAGAGGATCCTGGAGCATTGAGCTCTCAGTTTTTCTGAGTTTTCCTCAGAAAAATTCTTTAAAAAAGCATTTTTTCACTTTTCATTTGACAAATAACATCTTTGTCTGAGCTAGGCAGTTTTTTCCTGACAGAAAAATGCCTTCACTTTTTGTCAAATGCCCTGCTTGTGGGAAGAAGAAGGCCCAGTCAGATCCCCACTCTCTGTGTATAGTGTGCCTGCCTCAGAGTCACTGCCCTGACACTTGTAAGTACTGCAAGAACATGTCTAAGAGGACTCTGAAAGACAGAGAGAAGATCCGGCTACATGGGCTTCAGGAGAGGCAAAGAACATTGTCCTCCTCACTTCCCAGACAACCAGAAGGCCATTCTCAGGAGAGAATGGCTCGGTCGACGTCAGCAGGTAGGAAAGTACCTGTTTGTTCACCGTCGACGTCGTTGCTACCACCGTCTCACCGGCATAGATCGCCGTCGACGGCGACACACCCGACGTCGAAGGAAACGGCGTAGAGGGAACATCATCGCAGGGGCATGTCTCTGTCGCCGTCAGCCTGACGATCGACGTCGAGCCATCGCCGGCGTGCCCGGTCGCCGCCAAAGGCTGTGCGCCCCCCGACGTCAGGACACACGACGTCGAAATCACCACGACGGCATGAGAGACATCCGCCGTCGACCTCCCACCGCTCCACGCCGAGGCACACGACGGCGAGCAGGTCGAGGTCCAAGGATCGCCGTTCGACGTCAAGGCACTCTACGTCGAGGCACTCAACGTCGAGGCAAGAGCAACCGGCTGGGCGCCCTTCGACGTCGACACAGCCATCGACGTCGACGCAGGTTTTATCTGTCCCACAGGGAGCAGAACATCGCCCCACGCCAGACAAGGCCGCGCCATCTCCAGTGGTCTCCATACCGAGCGACTCTTCTCGGTCAAGAGCGGCATCATCTGGGCATGTCTCGCCCATCAATCTATCTCCGAGATGGCTGGAGAGCCTTAACAGACCAGCGGCCTCCCCAGATTCGCAATATTCGCGAATGTATTCGCCTACTGCCTCCCTGCCAAGAACGCCATCACCGACAGCCAGGGCAGAACGGGCTCGTTCTGCTCCTCGCCAACCGGCCGCGAGGCCTAGGCGCTCTGCTACAGCGTCTCGCAGCAGGTCTTGTTCTCAACGAAGATCCAGGTCTCGTTCAAGAAGAAGATCACCCTCTTGGTCTTCATCAGGTTCATCTGTGGGGCGTTACTCACCCACCCTAACAGATTCACCACCTGCTAGAGTCTCACCGGTGGATGACATTACCACGTTTAACGAGGTGCTGCTAAGAGGAGCGCAGAAACTCAACATAGAGGTTCCAGAGCCATCTACCTCCTCATCAGTCATCTTTGAGACTCTACAACAGAGATCAGCATCAAAAAAGCTGCTGCCTCTAGTGCCTGGTTTGTTGCAGCCAACCATGGACACTTTTCTGGCCCCAGCCTCGCTTAAATCTGCCCCGGCTAGGATTCTCAAAAAATACAAGGCTCCCGAACAGGACCCTTTGTTCCTCAGGAAGGATCTGCCACCGGACTCGGTTATAATAGCTGCCGCCCGAAAAACCCACTCGGTGGCATCTTCATCCACAGTACCCCCGGATAAAGAGAGCAGGCATCTAGACTCTCTGGGGAGAAAGATATGCGGGACGGCGGCTTCGGCAATGAAAGTCTCCAGTGCGTCTGCGCTCCTGGGCAGGTATGATCGTTCTCTGTGGGACTCGCTCAGTAGATTCACAGAAAAATTGCCCAGAGAGGACAGACAAGATTTCCAGGAGATACTGCAAGAAGGATGCCTGGTATCCAACCAGGTTATCAGCGCGGCAGCAGATGGGGCGGATTTAGCTGCTCATGGGTACGCACATGGAATCTGTGCAAGGAGATCTTCCTGGCTGAGACTCACTGGTTTGAAACAGGAAGCACAACAACGCATCCTGAATCTCCCATTCGCCGGGAACTCTCTATTCGGTGCCCAGGCAGACGAAGAAATGGCCTGCATGAAGACCGAGGTGGATACCATGAGGGCAGTGGGCCTGGAAGGAAAGAAAGATTTCAGGCGGAGGTACAGGCCGTATGACAGGCGCCCTTTCCAGCAGAGGGTTCAAACCCCTCATTGGTCGCAAAGGTCGCAGCAACGACAGGGACGCCCTCTTTTTCAACGGAGAAACACAAGGGAGCGAGGGTCAAGTAGACCTCAACAGTCCACTCCGAAAGCACCCACCAAGCAATGAAATCTCGCTTCCCTCGACACTGTACACCACTCCAGTGGGGGGAAGTATTACAGCTTATCTTCGCGAGTGGCACTCTATCACAAGAGACAAATGGGTGCTCAATATTGTCGAACATGGCTATTCTCTTCTTTTCAAACAGCCTCCACCACGCTTGCCACCAACCAAAGACAATCCATCTCATCTCAGCTTGCTACGCAAGGAGGCTCTTGCCCTCCTAAAAAAGAATGCCATAGAAAAGGTTCCAACTGCACACAGAGGACAGGGGGTCTACTCCCGTTACTTTCTGGTGGCGAAGAAGGGTCGAGAGGGCGTTTTCAGGCCAATTCTGGACCTACGGCTGCTGAACAGATACATAAGGAAGCAGGAGTTCAGGATGCTAGCGCTTCACCAGATTTTCCCTCAACTACATCAGGGAGACTGGATGCGCTCCATCGACCTGCAGGATGCGTACTTTCACATCCCAATAGCTCCCAAACATCGAAAATTCCTGCGCTTCAGAGTAGCGTTACAGCATTACCAATTCAGAGTTCTACCCTTTGGCCTGAAATCTGCCCCAAGAGTTTTCTCGATATGTATGGCAGTGGTGGCGGCGCATCTTCGAAAACAAAGGATATACATATATCCATACCTAGACGACTGGCTACTAAAGGCTTCTTCTCCGGAGCAGGCGAGAAGCCATCGGGACATTGTACTCGGAGTTTGCGAAGCTCTAGGTCTTCAGGTCAATTACCAAAAGTCAACCTTGATTCCAACACAGAATCTTCACTACCTGGGAGCTATCATAAACACAGAACTCCAAAAAGTGTATCCTTCGGAGGAACGACTATCCTCAATAGGCAGGAAGTGTCAGGACCTGTTGAGAGCCAACGCACCGACGGCACGTCAGGTGACATCGCTGCTGGGCTCCATGGCATCATGCATTTTTATTGTCCCAAATGCCAGGCTCCACATGAGACCCCTCCAAGAGGCATTGGAGACCAACTGGAGCCAAAGATAAGGTCGCTGGGAGGACACGGTGCAGCTACCGGCAGTAGCACTTCAGTCATTGAGATGGTGGATGCACAGACCTCACCTGTCAGTGGGTGCTCCGTTTCACCAGGTGCTTCCATCCGACACCCTAGTAACGGATGCGTCTCTTCAGGGATGGGGGGCTCATCTGGGTCCCTTTCAAGTGCAAGGTCTGTGGTCAGACAAGGAAAAGCAGTACCACATCAATCTGCTAGAACTCAGAGCGGTCCATCTGGCTCTCAAGTCTTTCATACCACTAATTCAGGGGAAAACGCTCTTAATACAGACGGACAAT
Organism: Pleurodeles waltl; assembly: GCF_031143425.1. Classification (NCBI taxonomy): domain Eukaryota; kingdom Metazoa; phylum Chordata; class Amphibia; order Caudata; family Salamandridae; genus Pleurodeles; species Pleurodeles waltl. Next base: position 541,787,573 of record NC_090440.1, on the reverse strand, counting down.
ACAACCACAATGTATTACTTGAACAAACAAGGGGGACCGAGATCCCTACCCCTATAGCGAGAGTCCCAAGCGATATGGCATTGGCTCCTGGCCAGAGGAATGTCAATTACAGCGGTTCACCTGCCAGGTCAGCAGAACGTGGAAGCAGATTTTCTGAGCAGACACCTAGAGGACGCTCACGATTGGGTCCTACACGGCGAAGTCGCAGAATACATCTTCGCGCAATGGGGTCGGCCTCAACTGGATCTCTTCGCAGACGAAGTAAACAAGAAATGCCCAGACTTCGCATCCAGGTTCTACCGTCCGGGATCTCGAGGGAATGCCCTGTTGATCGACTGGTCAGGGATATTTCTCTACGCTTTTCCGCCGATTCCCCTCATTCCGGCAGTGATCAGCAAACTTTACAGATCCAGGACCAGAATGATTCTTATAGCGCCACAATGGCCCCGTCAATTCTGGTACACAGATCTCCTCAACCTGTCGGAAAAACCTCACAGGAGGCTGCCGTGCAGACCGGATCTTCTGAGCAGAATGGAGGGCAGAATTCTACATCCCAACCTACCCTCTCTGAGTTTAACAGCATGGCTCCTGAATTCCTGCAGTATGGGCACCTAGGACTCTCACAGGAGTGCATGAACATCTTGAAAGAGTCCAAACGGCCTTCCACGCGGCGTTCTTACGCTTTTAAGTGGAAGAGATTCTACATATGGTGCTGTCAGCAAGGTCATAATCCCATACGGGCGCAGGAGGATGTCATACTGTCCTATTTGCTTCATCTAGCGAAGTCCGGTCTGCAGGTATCGTCTATTAAGGTACATTTGTCTGCTATTACAGCCTATCGCAAGTCACCTTCTCAGGAATCCTTCTTTACGAAACCTGTAGTCAAGGATTTCTTAAAAGGTTTGAAGAAAGTTTTTCCGCCCATTCGGAGACCTTCTCCTCCATGGGAACTGAACATAGTCTTGGCAAAACTTATGGGCCCTCCTTTTGAGCCTATACATAAGGCCTCTTTACAACACCTTACGTGGAAGACGGCTTTTCTAGTGGCCATTACTTCAGCGAGGAGGGTCAGTGAAATCCAGGCCTTGTCTTCCAAAGAACCGTACACGGTTTTTCATGACAATAGAGTGGTTCTACGAACTCACCCATCTTTCCTTCCGAAGGTGGTGTCAGAATTCCATATCAATCAGACCATATCTTTACCGACTTTCTTTCCCAATCCGGAGACTCCGGCAGAGAAAGCATTGCACTCCTTAGACTTGAAAAGAGTGCTAAAATTGTATCTGGATAAGACAAAATCGATTAGACATTCTAACCGCTTGTTTGTAAACTATAGTCATTTGAGGACAGGAGAGGCAGCATCTAAACGAACAATTTCAAGATGGATAGTTTCTTGTATTGTTAATACTTACCAGCTGGCTAATAAACAATTAATAGCGAGGCCTAAAGCGCTTTCCACAAGGGGAAAAGCGGCTACTGCTGCCCTCCTTAACAATGTTCCAATATCTGAGATTTGTAAGGCTGCTACATGGAAGTCTGTGCATACGTTTACTAGACATTACTGTTTAGACTCAGATGCAAGAGCGGATGCCCAAGTGGGGCAGGCCTCTCTGAGAAATGTATTTGCATAATACGTATCTATTCCTGCACTTCTATCGGACAGTCCGCAGAGTTTAGGGATGGGCTTGCTAATCTATTCAATGTTTATGACTATTGATGAGGGTCCCCTGGAAGAGAAGGATAAGTTACTTACCTGTAAATCCTAGTTCTCTTCCAGGGGTATCCTCATCAAAGTCATAAACAACCAACCCTCCTCCCCGGACGCACGTCTCCTAGAAGTGCAGGACAGACTGTATTTTGATTCAGTTACACAGATTGTCACCGTAAAAGAGAACTGACCTAACTGTGAACCAACTGTCACCTTTCCTTCACCCCTGAGGCATGGTGGGATACTGGAGGTGCTCAGGGTCTTAAAGGCACGGTGCCAAAGTTTTTATGGTTCTCCTGTGTTAACCTGCATGCAGCCTATTGGCTAAGAATGCTCCATTGTTTTTCAATGCAGTTTTTTATCTTTTTCTCTTGAGTTTACTGCTGCTTACTTCCCTAAGCCCAGTTTTGGGGGCTTGGGTAGATACTTATTCTCTATTGTAATTTTATAATATAAAAAAAAAAAAAAAACCTTCATAGAAATAAAGCATTTTAGCCTGTTTTAACATTATAGCCTGCATTGCTGTTTTACACATGTATAATATGTGTGTATTTTATATATGCTCCGGGGTCCCCGCACAAGGGCGGGAATATTCAATGTTTATGACTTTGATGAGGATACCCCTGGAAGAGAACTAGGATTTACAGGTAAGTAACTTATCCTTTTTGGCCATGCTTCTCTGACATAATTTTTGTAGACTGGAGTCAGCTCTTGCTTCAGATTAAAAACCTTGCTGTTCTAGATCCATCTCACCCTTTTCTTCTGGCACAATTACCAGTGACTAGCACTTAGGGACAATTTAATTGTGATAAGCATTTTCCAATTGTCAATGAGTGCATTGTACTTATATAGCGCACAGCTACTCATAGAGTGTCCTGGTGCTTTAGATTAAGATAAAGGGGTTGTGACCGCCAAAGACTGCTCAATCCTGCTTAAACAAAAAAGTCTTCAATTCTTTCCTAAATCTCACCATGGAGTTAATCAGTGTGAGATGCATAGGTAATTGGTTCCAAGCTGTAGCGGCCAAGACCGAGAAGTAAGAGCCTCACCGATGCTGTTTTTTGAAACATGGCACCCTGAGTAAGCCCGCCGTACTGGAGCACAGAGCCGAGCCGGACAATATTCCGACATCCTATCATTCAGGTACTTAGGTCCCTACTTGTGACAGCTCTAGTGGGCCGAGTCAAAGCCTTATAAAGAATGCGCTGCTGCACTGGAAGCCAGTGTAATTTTTATCACAGCACAGACACCCTAGCAGACTTTGGAATTTTAAACAATAAGCAGACGGCCGTATTTTAAATGACCTGTAATCAGTTTAACAAATAATCAGGGAAAGCCAAAAAATGGGCATTGGAATAGTCCAATCTAGATAAGATTAATGCTCTCACTACCATCACCTGAGCTTCAAGAAGGAGGTAATGTAGAAATTTCTTCAACATCTGCACAATCCAACAGCACGTTTTTAGTAACGCTGATGCCTGGGTCCCAAAATAAAGCTGAGTATCAAAAAGGACCTCTACATTTCTAGCAGATGTTGTGGAGAGAAGGGGAGGCGGCGCCTGCTCTGTCCAGGCTCCCTTCTATCCCAGAGATGGATTTCGGCAAATAATAGCTCCTTAGTCTTAGCTGGATTGCATTGGAGTTTAACTTTCAGCCAGTCCAACAGTGCCATCATACAGCCTGAAAAAGTGTCTTTCACCTCAACAGAGTCCTCATCATAATTAAATAGAAGTTGGGTACCATCTGCGTATGAGATGGCTCTGATGTCAAAGGATTCCAGCACTGCAGCCAGGGGTGCCATGTAGATATTAAAAAGAGTGGGACTGAAGGAAGAGCCCTGCAGCACTCCTCATCTAAGGCCCTTAGCCTCAAATGGTTTCATCCAAACCACTTGTTCCCGGTCGGTCAGAAAGGACCTTAGCCATTCAGCAGCTGTGCCAGTCACCCCTATTTGCTTTAACCTGAGCAGCGAGATGTCATGGTTGACTGTATTGAATGCAGCACACAAGACCAGCAGCAACAAGGCAACATTAAGGCCAGAGTCCATATTGAATCTAATGGACTCAGAGATCTCAAGTAAGGTTATCTTGGTGGTGTGACCGGATCTGAACCCAGATTAAGAGGGGTTAAGCAGAATGTTGTCCTGCAAAAAAGTGGTCAGCTGTGTAGTAACCAATCTTTTCAGGACCTTAGCCGCCGCTGGTAATAGAGAAAACGGTCTAAAGTTTGACAGTGGCTCTGGATCCGCATTGGCATTTTTTTTTTTTAACAGAGGGATGACATTAGCCTGTTTCCATTCCTTTGGGAAGATCCCTTACAGAATAGAAGCTTCAGATACCTGGTGATAAACCGGGTCAGTGATAACAGCAACCAATAAGTATGTGTTTGGGAATCAGATCCGAGGGAGCTGCCGATTTACCTTGGAAGAAAACAGACACCACCTCGGCCACCGAGGGCACCAGAAAAGTAGACAAATTGGGACCTCTGGGTCTTACATGCCCCCAGATATCTTTCCCCACAACAGAAAACTGAAAGGCGCCAGAAGTATTCACCTGTATTTACCTTGTCCTCAAAAAATTCACTAAGACTAGCACAAAGAATATGGCTGGGTTCCAGTGAAGGGGAGGAGGCTTTAGGATCAGTAAATCTCTTTACTATCATTATCAGCTTTCTGGATACAATGTATGTAATAGGTGCTCCGGGCCTTTCTAATATTCTTGTGGTAAACACCCGGTGCCTTTTTGCAGATAGTTTTATCCTCTTCCCGATACTGCCTGAGCCAAGATCGTTCCAACTTCTTAGATGCCGCCCACTTCCGGGCAAGCTCCGCCGAAAACCAACGGGCCGAACAGGTCTTAGCTGGTTTCTTTAGCATTCTTCTGAGGGCTACTAAATCAGCTGCTTTCTCCAGCCAGCTCTTAGTATCCTACTCTATCTCTGCCACCAAGCCGGATAATACCAGTTTAGATTTCACGAGTACTCTTCCAAGGGACAACAGAGAGACCTTGCACCAAGCCCTCCCCTCACTGCTAACCATAGTAAGACTTGACTACCTGGATAGATTATACTTCCTTGAAAAAGGGAGTAAATAGTGATCTGACCATGGCACCTGCAACAGGGCCTCCCAATTCAGGGGAATATTCAAGAGAATTGTATCAATGGCATGCCCGGCTCTATGTGTGGGACCCTGGACAACACAAGTCAGATTCAGAGAGGTTGAAAATTCCATAGAACTTTTGACCCAAGGATCCTCAGAGTTACCTAGATCGAAGTTAAAATCACCCAGAAGGGTAAAACTGGAATAGGAAATACATTTAGGCGTCAAGGCGTGGTCAAGGGAGGGCACAAAAAGACCTGGATGACCAGGGGGGCAATACGCCAGTGTCCCAGAAAAGAAGCATTGGTCATGTACTTAAAGCCAAACAGTTCTGCTCCCTGCAACTCCTCAAATTTAAAACTAGTGCATTTAAATATTGTCTTAAAACTGGCAACTCCTCCCCAGTTTGCCAGTCCCATCAAAATGCACACAAGAATATGCCTCAGAGAGGGCTAAACGTATGTCTGGGTTTCATTCATCCATGTTTCCATCAGGAAGATCAAGTCAGTGCTCTCATCTTTTAACATATCAAAAACATCCAAAGCGTGTTCATGCAGGGAGCAAATGCTTATTAAGATTGCTTTAACATCTCTCACTTGCTCAGACACAGCAAATAATAATAATGGTATATTCTATACTAAAGACTCATTCTGTGGGTGTTTGATTTGTGTCTAAATTTTAGGATTTCTGTAAATAAAGTGGTGACCTGAACTTTGGTTCTATCTGCTGAGGAAAGAAAACTGTTTTGTACTACAGTCTTGTCATAGCTATTATGAATACTATACTGAGAATGTTTTTGTGTGGATTGCCAATCTTGAAACTTAACAGTCAAATTGCAACTTAAATCTAAATAGCGATTTAACATTTCACCAGTCCTGTATCATTTGCACTGCTTATCGCTTGATGTGAGTACGACATTGAAAGCCTGCTGTACCACCTATAATTTAAGCTATCCCATTAGCCTAGCAGAAAAAAATCATAAAAAGTAAAAGTCTGTTTGCTTCGACAGTCCTAGTATTAGGAACAAAAAAACCTCTATGTAGGGGCAAGGTTACTTTGCCTAGTGTCTGGTCTTTTAGTAATTTGACCAGTTTTAATGCATGTCTGTTCATAAAACCATTGTCATTGGTCTACTTGGGAAAGGTAAAGTAAATATTGTTCTGATTTGTGTAAATGTTTAACCTGCTTTTCTCATGTTTCTTTAGTTCATTTTTATTATTTTAATTTCATTTTTCTCTATGGAGAATTTTATTTATAATGGAATGAGTTTTATTCTTGTTTTTAATTTTTATTTTTATTTTGTATGTTTTGAATGGAGGCCACACTGCTGCCTATTGTCTAAGTCTGTAGTTACATTTTTTTTAAAAACAAGATAGGCAGTAAAAAGCATCCAACGTTAAATTTTGGAAACTGAGTTGCGTTTCATATTTGAAATTCATCAGCTTGCGAGAACTTTGCTCTTTCTCATTTTATGGGAAGTGGTCAGTTTCTGTTTAGATCAAACGTTTTGTACTGTTTATGCACACCAGTTTGATTACAGTGAAGGTCCATTGGACCCCTACAATGTAACAATTTTATGCCTATAGAGTGGTCTTCAGCTTTACCCCCTCCTACTGCGGACCATTTGTTATTGCGCCTAGTGCCTTTTATTCTCTCTGAAGGCCCTAAGGGGCTGAACATTTATTTTATCCAGTGCACTTCCAGCTCATGTTTGACTTCCCATTTTGTTGGGTAAGGGACAGTCAGCTAATGCACCATTGGGATGAGCTTCTCTCCTCCAGTTGATTTAGCATTAGTACATTTTATGAGAAGAGAAAAGTGTAGGAGCCCTGTCGAATAATTGTGAGATTGCAATGAGTAAAGCTAACCTCCTCCTCTGGTCCATTTGAGACCGTCATAATTGGAAAGAAATGCAGCCTGATCTATACCACTCCCATTTCTGTTCATGGGGTAGTTGAGAGAGAGAGATGACTGTAGCAATTCAGTAATTGACTTAAGTCAATGAAGCTGATTTCTCAAAGGCTGTACTTTTACTTCTCATCTTACCAGTACACATGCAATAAAGCACTAAAGGAAGTTAAAAGGGAAGTGTAAATAGACAGTAAGGTACAAGCTCAACAGGCTGAACTCATCCTTTCTTCCTCATCTGAGCATGGTGGTTAATAACAGTGATCCTGGGAGTCACCCCATATTTTGTAGGAGGGAACTATTTAGCTCATTGATGCTTGCAGTCTGAATTATTTGGCCCCTTAAGAGCAAGGAACTCCTTTACTAAACTTTTATGTGAAAACGTAGGGTACATGGTGCATATTTGGACTACTTCAAGTGCATAGATCTGGCTCACAGTGACTTTGAGGCTTATTAACTGTCCATATTCTTGATGAGCTGGCGAGTGGAATTTGCTATTTTGTTGTCATTCCTCATGGTATTGGGAACCTTTTGAATGCCTTGAGTGCCAAGTTGAGGTGAAGGTAGTTGGCCTTGACTCCTTCTGCAGCTTCTTGTCCACATATTTGGCATTGGTTAATCTCGTAATGGCACATTCTGGCCCATTCACAGGGCTCCCTTTGCCAAACTTCATATTCATCTGTTGTGCGGTCCTGGTTCCTCTGACAAGGCCATCCAGTCTGGAGCCCTTTGTTAGCACTACTGCTCCATACAAGGAAATACGTTTGGGAGACCCACTATTAACATGCCTGTGCTCAGCTCACTGATGACTCCTATATCCTGCCAGTGATTAGGAATAGATATGCCCTGTACCTTAAGCAACCTCAACCCTCAAAGACTCAGTTGGTGCCCCAAGAATGGTGGTGAAGGTGGGAAGGCTCCTTTTTATTAGGCATACATTCCGCCCCTCCCTCTAGATCAGAGGTCTTCCTACATTTTAATGCTGCACTCATCCCCCCGCCCCCCAGTGGAAAGAAAATCATCAGGGACCCCCCTCCAACTTTTCCACGATTATTACATCAATCTGGCTATGTTTAAATATGTTTACACTTTTTAAAGCATTGCGGTTAAGTTATGTTACTGTTTTAAAACTGCAATCAAATACATGATGCCAAACATACTATTCTGGCCAGGCAGGCCTTACTAACTTGTAAAAGTATCCACAGTGTGATTATTGAGGGTGTGAATGGGGGTTTTGAAGAGTATTTGAACTCTTCTCCCTTTTGACACATACTGCTAGCTTAGATGTAAATGACAAAACATGTTAGTGATGGCCCATTATAGAGTGGTTTGGTGCTGATCATTTTTTTCAGCTTACAACAAAGGTCTGTTAGCATAATGCTTTTTTTGGCTAGAACCTGGGCCCTCCCCCGGGATCATTTGAGGCCCCCCACCCCCTGAAGGGGCCTGCCCCCCAGTTTGAAGACCCCTACTCTAGAGGGAGTTACTACTTCTGCTTTTGTATAGGGGAAAAGGAAGGTGGGTTTTGCTCCATTTTGGAAAAATAAAACAAAACATTCGTCCTCAGTTGCTGCCCAGTCAATCAAAGACATTTCTGGTACACTTGTCTATGAAGACCCATCTATATATGGATGGGACCTACTTCTGGGGCCTGTCCTTGGCATAAAATGTGCTGCATAAACTTGTTGAATTATATTATTCTGTCTTTGAAGGTCATCCTCCCGTGGTCTTGTCCCAGGTAGTCATGATGCATACTAACAGCAGCAAAGCTGTCTTTTATGTCAGAAAGCAAGGGAGTGTCTAAGAATTACAGCTCTGCTCTCTGTCAGTAGAACTGTGGCAGTAGGCTACTTTCCATCAAGTTGGGCCTGTGGCATTGGGGAGGCCCAACTAGAAGCGAAGGAGCTCAACCAAGTAGGCCTCACTTTTTTCTTTGTCCTGAGTTGATCCTACGTACACTCTTATGATGAGTCTGATCACAGTGTGCAACAAATGTGCCTCTTGGGTGGATAGTGGTGCCAAGTCCATAAGGGGCAGTTACATTCTGGTTGGCCTAGTCCTCTAGACAAAACATCCTTGGTTCCAGGGACCTTTTTCAAAATCATGGACAGTGAAGGTTGGTTAGTCACTCTGGGCTCCAGCTCTGCTATAGGATATATAGTTCTCTGACATTCAATACCTACTCCAAAGGAAGGCTTTCTCTCAGACAGTATGGGTTGTAATAGAACTGTTATCTGGAATTGCTGTGCTGTCATTTTCCAAACACCTGCCTGATTCAGGTGTTCCGTCTTTAGAGAATGTCCTTTGGAGTTATATTCCACCTGTGACAGGGCCAGCAAACGTTATTTGATTGGGCTCTTGTAGCTATTCAGTCGGGGGGAAATAGCAATGGCCAGGTGGTGCCTTACAAAGGTATGTCCCTGATGCACATACCTTTTATGGAGATCGTTTCTTGAACAAAAACTGATTTACAGGGAATCATGTGTTCGATGGCATGTGTGGCTGTAGATACACATGCTCTGCATACTCCTGCCGTCTAGTGTTGGGTCTGGAGTTGTGCTAGTTGTTTTTCTTCACAGAAGTCTTTCGAGTCACTAGGTTAAGTGACTCCTGTCGGTGGTAATGCGCATGAGCATTGACTCCATTGTTACATTGTTTTCTCAGCTGTCTGATTTGGACATTTGTGCCTCTGCTCCATGTTTCGACTCCGTTTTGACCTTTGCTTCTCTTTTCTATCTCCTCCTGTATTTTTATCATTTGCGATTTCTACATCTGTGGCTCGTGGGAAAACTTCACCAGTTTGATTCGTTTGACCAAAGACCCTTCTGGGCATAGCTTCGACATAGTTATCAGCTTTCCTGAACATGCTCCACTGGTAATGGAATGTACACCTTTTCGGTTTTGTCCGCATTGCCTTGTGAACTACCCGCACACAGACCAACATTAGGTGTGCAACTTTTGCCTGCCTCCAGACCACAAGGAATCTGACTGCATCATGTGCAAGCCCTTCAGGTTGAAGAAAACACTTCAGGACTGCAAAGCTCATCGCCTCGAGATGTCTAACAGATGACACTGCCAACATTTTTGGTGAGAAGCCCACCCAGGAGCAACCAGCCATAGAAGAAGAGGAAGCCTTCTCTCTCTTGATGAAAGCTCCAGCTCAGACCTCTAGGTAGATTTAGAGCTGGAGGAACTTCTATCTGCACAACCTGTGAGAACTGTAGTCCTGGCTCTCCAACCCAAGCCGACCAGAAGACCTTCGGCTTCCATGGTTGCAGAATCTGCGGTCCCCGGTCCACCACTTCTATCTGGCCATAGTCGGGTACGGAAAACTGCTTTGGAAGCCCCTGTGCTGAAAGTACATGCCAAGTCAAAACCTTCGGCATCCACCTTTTCGGACTGAGAGCAGCATTCGAAGTCCAAAGCTTCAGGCTTGAAACCCTCAAAGCTGAAAACTGAAAACTAGATTCCTCAGGCTCTGCTTCACCTGTCCAACCCACTTTAGAAAAACTGGATTTTCGACAAAAGAAAATTCATATACAGGTGGGGACTGGCCACAGACTTGCAAAGGCTTCCTCTCCTCTAACTCAAGAAGTAGCTGACTTTTGAGGAAGCACTGAAAGTGTCATTTCCTTCTCAGAAGAAAACCATGGACCTGCTTTTCTTCCACGTCCCTCCACACCTCATCCTCCACCACCTTCACCTCCACCATTACTTCATTCTCCTCCACCACTATCTCCACCTGAAGACCCTTTAGACATGCCACTTCACGAGTCACCACATTCAGACACTGGTGAATACAGAGGGCCACAAAGTGTCAATCTATGGAACATGTATGACACAGATCTCCATGTAGACAATGATACACACCTTTACCCGACTCGCCCTCCTCCCACAATTCCCTACACCTACAAAGGATGCAATCCCTTATCAGGAGGTCATAATGAGGGTAGCAGCCTTTCACAATGTGGAGTTACATAGGGAGCGATTGGAGACTGGCTTCCTTTTTGACACTGTCCACCCCACACAGGGCCACACAATATTTGCCCATGTTAAAGGTATACTGCAACATACAGAAGAGATTATTAAGGACCCTATCATATTATAGTGGACAAAAATATAAACCTGCACCTCATGACCCTATCTTTATCAGAGGTCAACTGCCACTAGACTCTCTAGTTACTACCACAGCGTGCAAAAGAGCAAACTCCCAAGCCACTGGAAGCACACCGACCCCACATAAGTAAAGCAAGCGGATAGACGATGCAGGGAAAAGGATTGCAGCACAGGCTGCTAACCACTGGCATATTGCCAATTCCCAGGCTCTCTTGGCGTGGTATGATCAAGCTCACTGGGACAAGATGGAGGAGTTACTTCAGTATCTCCTAGAGGAGCATAGAAAACAGGATCAGCAGTTGATAGCGGAGGGACAAACCGCCACAAACACCTCCATAAGGTCTGTGCTAGATGCGTCAGACACTGCAGCAAGTGGAATGAACACCAGTATTCTAAGGCATCATACCTGGCTCAGGATCCCGCGGTTCAAACCTGAAGTTCAACAGGCCTTTTGACAGGGCATTTGTTTGGTCCCCAAGTAGACTCTACTTTGGAAAAGATTAAAAAAGAGAGTCTGCCAGGGCCAGGGAAGCACTACAAACACCTGCTCCCTTGGGCACTTTTTGTTACCCATCCTACTGTGGGGCCTACAAGTCTACCTCTTCTCAGGCATCCACCTTGCAGCAAAAGCATTCCCAAGGCTCCTATAGAAAAGAGTTACTACAGTGGATCATGTAGAAACAATAACACCAAGGGTAAAATTAAAAGTACCCCCTCCAGAGCCACACCCTCCACCAAGCAGTAACTACTCCACCCTTACCGAAGATCACACTACACCTGTGGGGGGCAGACTGCAGCATTTCCTTCCAACTTAGTATTCCATCCACCACAGACAACTGGGTATTAACCATTATCCAACATGGTAATTGTCTGCAGCTTATTATCACACCGTCCAATATTCCACCCAATGCTCACAGGTTAGCGCAATAACATCTGACATTGCTCAAGTAGGAAGTTCAAGCCATGAGATATAGAACCCTTTCCTGTTCAACATCAGGGCTCAAGGGTATACGCTCTGTTCTCTGTACTTCCTAATCCCCAAACATAATGGGTCTTTAAGGCCGATCTTACATCTCAGGCCTTTAACAAAAATATATCCTACCAGAGCACTTCCACATGGTCACCTTTCAGGACGTCATTCCACTTCTGCAGTAGGGCAACTTTTTGGCAACACTAGACCTAAAGGCTCATCACAAATACTTAAGGTTTGTCATAACAGGCAAAGATTACCAATTCAGGGTTCTCCCATTCGTGGTAACCACTGCACCAGAGTGTTCATCAGATGTTCAGCAGTTGTAAAAGCTTTCATATGCAGACAAAATATCCACATATTCTTAAAACTTTCAGGCAATATTGCCCCAGTTTCAGATAAACCAGTAACTCAGTGAGGATAGACATACATCTGCTAGGGATGATGGCTTCCTGCATTGCCATAGCTCCCCACACAAGATTACACATGCATCCATTATAGAAATGTCCTGCTCGTCAGTGTTTGCAGGTCAGTTGGAAGATCTAGTGTTGATAGACAGCCACACTCGCCGTTCTCTACAATGGTGGAACACCACCAACCTGTTGAAGGGGCGGCCTTTTCTCGACCCTGTTCTCCACATCACTCTCACAACAGACGCATCACAGATGGGATGGGGTGCTCACCTACAAGACCTCACAGTGCAGGGGCTATGGGATGCCACACACCAGTCTCTCCATATCAACTGCCTAGAGCTTCGAGCTGTTCACCTAGCATTGAAACCTTTCCTGCCTCTCCTGACTCACAAGGTTGTCCTAGTCCGGACGGACAGTATGGCAGCTATGTGTTGCCTACAAAACCATGAGGGGACACAGTCTCCACAACTCTCACAGCTGTCTCAAACCATCTGGAACTGGGCTCTACACCACCACATTCTCCTGTTAACAGAATACCTTCTGAGAACACACAATTACTTTTGCAGACCTGTTTAGCAGGATGCAGCAACAAGTCCATGAAAGGAAACTCCACCCACAAGTACTCCTACCCTACTTCCAAAAGTGGGCCATTCCCTCAAAAAGACCTTTTGGCCACGGCAGAAAACGCAAAATGTCCAAATTTCACCTCCAGATTCCCACACCCTCTCTCCAAGGGCAATGCACTATGGATGAGTTGGTCAGGGATGTTTGCCTACGCCTCTCCCTCTCCTTCCATTTCTGGTTCAGAGGCTCAGGCAGACTTCTCTAACAATGATCCTAGTAGCTCCCACCTGGGCTCGTCAGCCGTGGTTCACAACATTGCTAGACCTATCTGTAGTTCCACAGAAGAAGCTCCCCAACAGAATCACAGACAAACCAGACACCCAGATTCCAAAACTCTCAACCTAGCAATTTGGCTCCTGTGGTCATAAAGTGTGGTTATCTTAATTTACCAGCAGAATGTATAGACATTCTTAAGGAAGCACAAATTGAAATGTTTTGTATGCTGCCATCACTCACAACAAATTGACCCTTTCAAAGCCACAGTACAAGACATTGCCTGCTCTCTTCTTCACTTACAAACGGCTGATCTAGCGTTCACTTCTATACACTAACATCTTGCTGCAGTGGCTTCCTATCTCCAAAATAGACTACACCTTTCTCTCTTCAAAATTCCAGCCTTCATAGAAGGACTTAAACATGTTATTCCACCCAGGGTTCCTCCTGCACCTTCATGGAACCTTAATGTAGTACTCACAAGACTCATGGGTCTCCCATTTGAACCACTACACTCATGCCCTCTTCAGTTCTGATCTTGGAAGATTGCATTTTCAGTTGCCATCACTTCACTCAAACATGTTAGTGAGCTCCAGGCTTTAACCTTAGAAGAAACCTTCTTTCAAATACACAGAGACAAGGTGGTTTTCTGCACCAACCCTAAATTCCTGCCTAAGGTAGTGTCTCAATTTTGCCTCAACCAATCCATTGAATTGCCAGTTTTTTGCCCTTTTTTTAAACATCTTTTTATTTGTATTTATTGAACATTACACACAAATATAAGCAAATAGCGAAATTAGAAATTAGAAACAATCTCCATACACAGTGTTAGCACCTTTGGAGCAATACACTTGTGCATAGCACCGATATTACAGTCACACCTTTGCAGTCTGCTTTCTTGCATTAATGGCTAGTTTGGTGATTGTTGCCAGTGTCTACGGAGATCTTTGAATGAAAGAAGAGGGATAGGAACTGAAGAAAAAAGGTAAGTGTGATAGTGATAAAGAGCGAGGAGAGGGACAAAGATGGGGAGCCAAGAGGATCGGCTTATTTGTTGTAGTAGCGGTGTTCTTCGGCTTCTTTCGGTTAGTGGGTGTTCGGGGTGTATTTAGTGTTATTTGGGTTATGTACTGTTTACTGTTACTCCTATTGTTTGCTGTTCATTTGCGTTTTTTGTGTTTTTGTGGTCAAGGGGGGCGCTCATCGTCCTTGCTTTCAAGTGTTGTGACAAAGGAGTTCCAGGTTGTAAGGCCCTTCACTTTGATCCCTCTATCCTGTAGCGATTGCAATGTGTATGTCTTTGCTTTCGCCCAGCGCAATAGTTCTGTGTGCCATAGTGTCTGTTCTGGTGCGTTGGGAGCTTTCCAGTGCATAGCTATTAATCGCCTGTATAAGACTAACGCTAAGTCTATATATTTGTGTATTTGCATTTTGCATTTAGGTCTTTCTCTTATTCCCAGTAAGCATAGCGCTGGGCTGAGGGTCAATGGAACTTCGAGCCATGCAGTTATTTGAGTTATTATGTTGCTCCAAGCATTCAGGATCGGAGGACATTCCCGTGAAAGAAAGTAGCTTCGATGGTGCCGCATCTTGGGCATTTCTGGATTGATTGAGGAAACATTTGTGCGAGTCGGTGTGGTGATAAGTATGTCTGATGTAAGTAGTTAAACTGTGTGTATCTTAGCCTGGAGTTACGTGAAACTATGTGTGTCGCTGTAATGGCTTGGTTCCACTCGTGTTGTGATAGAGTGTAAGTGAGGGTCTGGTCCCATCTACTTTCAGCTTGTTCTTGGCCTTGTGTGAATTGTGTAGTCAGGGTTCTATATATTCCCGAGATATTCAGTAGGTTTTGTGGATTGTTTAACAATTCGTGTAGGATTGGGGCTACAGTAGGTTCTTTGTTCCCACATTTCCATGTAGCGCGTATTAATTGTCGCACCGCTCCGAATGTGATGAAGTCACCTCGTCCTAGGTTGTGAGCGGCATCTAGTGCCTCATATGTGCTTAGTTGCCCGTCTATGAATAAGTCACCCACTGTTTGTATGCCTTTCTCTGGCCAGGTTGATAAATCAAGTTTTGCAGCTATTATTTAAATTTTTGGAATGTCTAATAAGGGTATCTTGGGGGAGTATTGTGGTGTCTTATCACCACAGAGCACATATTTGTGCCATATACGTCGTGCATTATGCAGTAGTATATTTTGCGTACGCCATGTGTCCTCCCTAGCTGATAGGTGGCGTATTATGTTAGTATGTCCTAATTCGTTGTATACACTTTGTGCTTCTGTGTTTGCAGGGTCGCGTATCCATTTGAGCATCCACTGCAACTGGGCGGATGCGTAGTATAGTTCTAGTCGGGGTACCCCCAACCCGCCCTGTGCCAGTGGGTAGTGTATTTTGTTTTGGGCCACTCTACGACGGCCGTTACCCCAAGTTAGGTCTGATAATATGCTGGATAGGGATTTAAAGAAGGAGGCAGGGAGTGTCAGTGGTAGCACAGAGAAAAAATATAGCAGAAGCGGTAGGACCACCATCTTTGCAATGGCCACTTTGCCCCGAGGGGAGAGTGGAAGCGAGCACCAGAAGGGTAAGGAGCTTGCGAAGGGCTCTGATCGCGCGTCCTAGATTACCTTCATTTAGATCCTGGGGATCATGGTAAATATTTATGCCCAGGTACTTAAATGTAGTGTAGCACCATTGCAGCGCAGTCGGAGAGTGGACTTTGCGGTATGAATCTGGAATCGCACGCATTGGGAATAGACAGGATTTCGACCAATTGATCTTAAGCCCGGATATAGTACCGAATTGATCTAGTAGCACGAGCATACCAGGAAGGGAGGCGGCATAGTCACGCAAAAACACCAATGCATCGTCTGCACACAGAGAAACTATACGGTGCTGTGGGCCATCTGGAATGCCCCAGTCGATCGCATATGTGCGAAGTCGGGCGGCCAGGGGCTCAATGGCAAGAGCAAACAGCAGTGGAGATAGTGGGCATCCCTGCCTTGTGCCTCTTTCCACTACGAACCTTTCAGATATAGTTTCACCTGTTTTAACTCTAGCTGTCGGTTCAGAGTATAAAGTTTTAATCCACCCAACGAATGCCCTGCCAAAGCCCATGAGTTCAAGTGTTTCTAGCAGAAAAGGCCAACCCAGTGTGTCGAACGCTTTTTCAATGTCCAGTGACACTGCTACTCGTCCGTATTCATTTTCAGGGGTGTTTGCCATTAATCGCAGTACGTTCCTAATGTTAACATGTGTGTTGTGGCCGGGTATGAATCCCGATTGGTCGTGGTGCACCAGGGTCGACAGCAGTGGGAGAAGGCGGTTTGCTAGTATTTTGGCTAGTAGTTTGCAATCTGTGTTTAATAGTGACAGAGGACGGTATGAGCGGACATCCATTGGGTCACGGCCTGGCTTGTGCAGCACCACTATTATTGCCTCACGTTGTGATTCGGGTAATTGACCTCGTTCTAGTGCTTCACCCAACATTTCAAAGTATGGCGCCAGCGTTTGCGTTTGGAAGGTGTTATAATATTCTATGGGAAGGCCATCACTTCCCGGAGCTTTACCGTGTGTCAGCTGACGTAATGCCTGTTGCACTTCCGCGATGTCTATTGGTATGTCTAGTTCCTCGGCCTGTGTTTGTGTGATTTGCTTTATTTGTATTCCACTGAGGAACTGACGCAGTTGCTCTTGTGTGGGGGGAGGGGTGTGCCCTATATAATGTGCTATAATAGTCTCTGAAGGCGTCATTTATTTCAGCCTGGGTGTTTACGATTGCTCCCGAGCTTAGTCGTATCGCCACGATAGGAGCACTAGGTCTCTCGTTTTTCAGGAGCCATGCCAGAAGTCTACCCGGTCTATCACCCTCCGAGTGCCTACGGGCCATATGATATTTATAGTCGTATTGTCTCAGTCGGTGGTCTGCGTCCTTCCACAATGTGCGCATAGCTGTGAGGCCTGCATTGTCTATTGCTCCCTCTGCGAATTTACGTTCTGCGGCTCTTACATTTTGCTCGTGCATTCGGATTTCGTTTGTTAATGTTTGTCGTACCCCCTTGGACATTGACATGCATATGCCCCTAACCACCACTTTATGTGCGTCCCATTCATTTGCTCTGGATTTCGAGGTTCCTTTATTAAGTGCAAAATATGTGGCAATTTGAGTGGCTATCTCTTTCCTGAAGGGGGGGTCCAGTAAAAGTTGTGGTTGCAAACGCCACGTTGGGATGCGTGTGCGTGGTTTGCCCCACTTAATTTGTGCTGTGAGCGGGCTGTGATCTGAGATCACTCTCGCGGGGTATTCAGCTTTGGTGAATTTGTATGTCAGTTCAAGTGAGCAGAGTATTAGGTCTATGCGGGTGTGTAGGAGGTGCACAGGTGAGTGGTAAGAGTATTCCCTGTCCAAGGGGTGGAGATATCTCCACACATCAATCAATCGGCGCTCAGACATCCAGGATTGCAGTGTTTGTGAGTTTTTCCTTACTGGGGCAGCCACCAACGGGGAGTGTGATCTGTCCATATCTATTTGTGGCACGCAGTTCATGTCGCCACCCCAAATATTGGGTATGTTTAAGGTGTTTGATAGGTGAGATATGGTGGTTTGTAGAAATTCGCTCTGCTTAACATTAGGGTGTATAACCCAGTAATCGCTAATGGCTCTCCATCCAGTGTGCCAATCAACTGGATATACCTGCCTTCTTTATCTGTTGTATTGTACTTTGTAGAGTATGGCACCCCGGGCGCTATCCATATCATGACCCCCCTCGCGAAAGACGATGTGCCTGCTGTGTATAGTTGTCCCGCCCAACTTTTTTCCAATGATTTGGCATCTGCTGGATGGATGTGTGTTTCCTGTAATATAGCAATGTGTATATGATGGCGTTTTAGGTATGCCCGTACCTGGTTGCGTTTAACTGCACCGGCCATGCCTTTTACATTCCATGTTATTATGTTGTATATTGTGTCCTTCTGTGTCATTTTACGCTGTATTGGCTATCGCCCTGTAGGTCCGCTTCAGGGAGTAATGTTGCCCCTTTGCATCGCCCTGCATGGTATCGTCGCACACCTTGGCCCCCGGCCCGATTGCCGTCCCGCATGTGTAGGATGTTAATGACCCCGAGGAATTGGTATAGGCACCTATTAAGAAAAATAGAATAGAGGAAAGCAACAGA
The DNA here is from genome assembly GCF_031143425.1 of Pleurodeles waltl. NCBI lineage: Eukaryota > Metazoa > Chordata > Amphibia > Caudata > Salamandridae > Pleurodeles > Pleurodeles waltl. The sequence goes on along the minus strand of NC_090440.1, from coordinate 541,769,348 downwards.
AACCTATAAAAAGGATATACTGGGCAAAGCCCAACTTTAAGTGTTTTGGCACAACCGGTGCCTAAATCGAGTCCGAAGGGGTACTGTTCCATTCGGGTACCAAGTAGGTAGTGGGGGGCGCGCGTAGATGGAGGCTAGTCTCTCGCCCCTGGTCCGTATTAGTACTGGTTGTTCCCAGCGCCAGCGTGTGTGTTTCCTTGTAATTAGGTGTTGTTGTTTCAACTTCAGCGCGCGGCCGACCCGGGCCAGCATGCATCCAGTGTGTTCTTGGAGTGAACTTCCCCTCATATTATGTCTGTAGACATTTTAGGGCAGGTGTCGTTAGTTCCGGCCCTTTGGGGATACCAGAGAGTGGTTCTCATATTTCATCGGTCACACGTGGGGTGAGGCTCGGTCCCCTCGCCAACGGGGAGAGGGAGGGGCTGGTATCACTGTGTTGCGAGCTACTGTCGACGCACTCTGCTTCATTATTAGTGCTCAACTGTGAGCGTGCTAATGTGCTAATCTCTTTTAAGGCTTTCGCCTGATCATCTGCCATTTGTGTCTTGGTTGGTCTCGCCAAGTTGTTTTTATTTTTCTTTCCTCTATGAGGGTATGGGGTTATCCATTCTTCCTTTGGCTTGTCTTCTTTAGTTGGGTCGACTATGCCTTTCGCGTGTGCCCAGGTCCAGGCGTCCTCTGGCGTTGGAAATATGAGTGTTTTTTCATCTGAGATTATCCGGAGGCGAGCTGGGAACATGAGTGAATAAGTGATTTTATTCTCTCTTAAGACTTGCTTGATTTTGAAGAACGAGGCCCTTTTGTTTTGAACTTCAGTCGTGTAGTCCGATAGGCAGTAATAATGCAATTCTCCATGCTGGCCGTGCCAGAAGTTCTAAAATGCTGTAAGATGAGGTCCCTGTCTCTACAATTTAGAAATCTCGCTATCAGTGGGCGGGGTGGGGCGCCCGGGCGAGGAGGTCTGCCTGGGATTCTGTGAGCTCTTTCTATAATTGGAGCTTTAGTAGAGTCTTGTATTTTCATTGTGTCTTTAAGCCATTTCTCCAGGAATACTTTGGCCTGTGATGTTTCTGCTCTTTCTGGGATTCCCAAGAATCTGATGTTATTGCGTCTGGAACGGCCCTCTGCCTCCTCAGTTCTTCGCTGTAGCTGTGTGATTTCCACCTCTAGCTGCTGTATTCTGTTTTTCATGACAGTTACCTCTGGTTGGCCATTTTCTAATGCTGTTTCTGTGTCCACAACCCTATCTGTAAGTTTGTGGTGATCCGCTCGAAGAATAGTGATTTCCGAGATTGCAAAGTCGATTTTACTCTTGAGGGAAGTCTTGGTATCCATGACTGCTTGCAGCAGTTTTTCAAATTGTAACGAGTGCTTGCGAAGTGTCTCATTCTCTTGTGAAATTATTATCCTTTGTGATTCTGTCGGGGTGCCGCTGTCCGAGCTAGGTCCCAATTTGGGTAATTTTGGCTTGACCATTATGCCTTCTGAAGTATACTTGTGGGTCATCCGAGGGTATTGTGTCCTGCCCACAAGGGGTCGTTAAGTGCTGCGGATAAGCGGTGCTGTCTTCCAGCGGGCGGCTTTTAAGGGGTAGGCAATGCCAGAGGGCCCACGTTGTTTATCTGCCAGAACGGGCTATCGTTGCTTATTTTGCGCACTTGGGCCATGGCTTAGTGTTTGTTTACTGGCATCCGTGGCGCCGCGGGCACCCGGCCTTATGATATTATTCTTCCAATCGTTAGCCCCACCTCTCAGCTTCGGGGTCGACGCCCTGTGTCCGCTGCCCAAGGCGAGCCGCAAACGGCAGCAGGGAGTGCCCCTCAAGTCCGCTTAAGTACTTTTATTCTTCTCGTTTCGGGCCTAGTTCATTCGGGGCCGCGGGCACCGCCTCGCCTCAATACCGCATTTTCTGCCATTTCCGGGCCTGCGGGCCGCCGTGCAAAGGGGAGCGCTCAGCCAGCCCGCGCCACCCCTCCGTTCATGGCCCCGATCGAGCCGCGATCAGCTTGTGGGAAGCGCTTCCCCGGGATCGCAGTGTGTCCACAGCGCTTCTTACCTCGGGCCGCCGCTCCGAGTTCTGCGGTAGTCCGATCCGGCCCGTCCTGGGCCACGTGTACTGCCTCGCCCTGCCAATTCCTCTTCAGGTTCTCCGAGCCACAAGAGTGTGGCCGCGAGGAGCTCCGATTTATATAGCCGCACTCTGCCGAAGATCCGTCTTTTTCGTTCGGAGGGTCGGGCCGCGATCTCAGTCTCGAAAGGTCCTATCGGCCGGGGCGCTGATTGATATCCTCCACGGCTTTGGCCCCATGGGACCACGCGTCTCACGTTTCTAGTTGTGGCGTGTGTTACGGAGCCTAGCAATCCTACGAGAGGACTCAGGGGAGGCTCCAGTTTACAACTTCAGTATTATTTTGGCGCTGGGGTCATGATCGATGAAGGATTCTTGTGGGCCGAGAGCAGAGCTCCCCGTTCAAGCGTCTGCTCCGGCCTCCATCTTGGCCACGCCTGCCCCAGTTTTTTGCCCTTAACGAGATTCTGTTGTGAAAAGAGCTCTCCATACATTAGAAGTCAAAAGAGCACTTATGTTCTACAATGATAGAACTAAAACTTTCAGAAAGTTTAAGCAACATTTTGTTGCCTTTTCATCACCACACAAAGGCAGCCCTATATCCAAGTCCGGTATAGCCAGATACATAGTAAAATGCACTCAGACTTGTTATGCTAAGGCCAAAAGACCTTTACCTGTTCCTCCCAGAGCACACGCTTCTTGCAAAAAGGAAGCAACCATGGCCTTTTTAGGCTTCCCATAGCTGACATACGTAACACAGCTACATGGTCCACACCACACACTTTCACCAAACATCACTGTGTGGATGTTTTAGCATGCCAGCAAGCCAATATAGGACAGGCAGTACTACATACCCTTTTTCAGACCACTGCAACACCCACAGTTTAGCCACCACCTCTGAGGAGGGACTGCTTTACAGTCTATGCAGAACATGTGTATCTACAGCCACACATGCCATCGAACGGAATATGTTACTTACTGTATAAGTATCTTTCGTGGCATGTAGTGATGTAGATTCACATGTGCCCACCCTCCTTCCCGGACACCTGTGGCGTTGAAGTTCCTTACATTGGTCATTGCATTACTTACTCATACTTTACACTCCTTTTTCACCCGCCTGCGGGAAAACAATGCTACAATTGAGTTGATGCCCATGTGCATTACCACCGAGCGGAGAAGTCACTTGACCTCGTGGCTCGAAAGCCTTCTTCAAAGCAAAACAGCTTGCACTACACTGGACCCAACTCTAGATGGCAGGAGTATGCAGAGCTTGTGAATCTACAGCACTATTTTCCAAGAACAGATGCTTACATGTTAAGTAGCATATTCCTTCTGATTTGCAAATATGTCAGCTAGTTCCATAGTGTGCTTCAATTTCTGTAAGCCTACTTCTGAATCATACACCATTCTCTGTTGGAATAAAATAGTTCCTGCAACTTGCCTCTTCGTTTTTCCCATAGTTGTTGACTGAGAAGGTATTCTACAGCATCAGTGACAGGCATGGTTGTGATTTCTAACAGTACCAAACCAGTAATAAGTCATTTTAACCATGTTTTTGTAATCTGTGGTTGCTTAACTACAAGGACTATTTTTTCAGAAATCACCATTGCCTCCTGTATATACCATTCCTGTTCTTCAGAGGGATATTCTGACTTTTCATGTCTTTGGCAGATATGCTGTTGACTGTGGTCCAGCCACGTGGATTTTGCAAGCACTCCCCTTTTAATGCTTCATCCAAATACACTGCAGAGAGTGGTCTGTTGGCTTAAGTTGTTTGATTCTTTGCTCTGCATTCCAAGATGCTGTGAGTGTTCTCTCTCCGGTCAGTTGGCCATTGGCTAGTGGTCAGAGAGGGAGCACAGACTGCATCTGCTAATGACTGGAATAAACTGATTAACTTCACACGACCAGCGGGAAGCGTCTTTTATATATTTAACACTGGCGACAAGCTCTGGCCACTCGAGCATCAACGCAGTCAGTGTCAAAGAACCTCTGTATGGAGTGGACGGGATCGCATTGAACGGGAGCACAAATCGTGCAGGCAAGTTCTGTTTGGCCACATATCAACAATTAAAAATAGCTCGCTGACCTGAGTGATCCAAGCGCACGCGAGCCAAATCTTGCGCTTAAACACTAAACTTGATCTCTGTTGTGTACCAGGGGATTCTGAGAGTGAATGTGCCCAACTCCCTGTAGAAACTCACGGTGGTCATTTTGAGGGAAACCAGGCCTAATTCCTATGAAAACAGGACTGAATGTGATAACTTGGCAGCCATCTTAGCTGATTGGGATGGAAAACAAGGCATAATTCCTACAGAAACAAGACTGAATGTGAAATTCTGGCTGCCGTCTTAGCTGTTTGGGATGGTTTACATTAATGTGTATTGGGAAATTGATGTTCCAGTGAGACACTGGTGAATATAATCTTATTAAATTAATTATTTTCACATTGGATACTTATTATTAAGACCACAATAGAAAAGAGACAATTTTGAACAGTGGAAAAGACTAGAAGGAAGAATGTATTAAGTACTGTTTTGATATACTGATAAAAGGAAGAGAAGAGTGCGTTTGGAAACAATATTACAAATTGATAGGAGTAATTATGGAAGGAACTGTCATTCTTCCTCCTGTGTTCTTGGCACAACCAGGATCTCCACCCATCGAATGGGAAGAATGGGTGGAGATTTTTGAAAATTATATTGAAGCTCTAGATAGAAGAGTTTCGTCTCACGAGGAAGAAAGCATTACTATTGAGTATGTTAGGCAAGGAAGGTCAACATATATTCAAGTACTTACATTGGCGAGGATGGTCAGCCACTGACTGATGTATATGTGGAGGCTAAAGCACGTTTGGAAAAGCATTTCGTGATGTGTCTGTATAAATTTTATACCCAGCCGCAAAGAAGTGAGGAAACTATTGACCAATATGTAACGAGAATTGTCTATAAAATGTCAATTTGGGAATATAAGGTATGAAATGATACGTGACCAGCTGATAATTCAGTGCAAAAACAAGCGGATGCAAGAGAGACTGTGGGCAGCTAAAAATCCTTTGCTACAAGACGCTATAGAGATAGCAAAGGTAGTTGAACAGTCAGAGCAATGTATGAAGAAAATGGAACAAAAAACAACTGATGATAATGCGTCATATGTGGATAAGGACAAGAAAGAAAGTTCAGGCACCAATAAAGGATATGCTCGGAGCCAAAAAAGAAATGGTGCTTATAGGAAAGGAAACAATAATGATTTGAAGATGGAAAAAATGTGCATGAGGTGTGACAGTAGCTATCATTCAGGGGTGTGGAATTTATTAAAATATCTACTTGTCCAGGGGACAGGTTGCTTCTCAAATCTACTTGTCCTGTAAAAAGATCTACTTGTCCGTTTGGTGCCATGTAGTGTGGCGACAAATTATGGCAGCAATCTCATTATGTAGGAGCTCTGATAATAGCCTCTCTGATTGTGCCAGGGCTACTACCATAGTAGGGCTTTAATACTTGCAGTTTCAATCCCTACTGTAGCAATTTCCTTATTTTGCCACGTTTCTGCAGATCTGCATACTGGGGCTGGAGGAAGCAGTAAGAAATAGTTCCAGGGCTGGAATGCCTTTGAGTCTGCAAACCTACTAACCTGCATGTTTTAAAGATTTTCACCAGCTTCTCTCTAATATTTTCCCATAATAAGAAAGGTTGGACATTTACTCCTGACAATGGCAGAATTAGAACTTCTTCCAGGGTTGGGAAGAAAGTGGCCGGAGGGAAAATGAACTTGCAAATGCTCAATAGATTTTCACATGAGCAAATCTACACTTGCGTATTTACCCATGCTAAAATACAGTTCACAAATATTTTATAGGGGTACGACATATACCAGGGGTGCACTTTTGTGACTTTCTTTAAGAATTTGGGGCCACATGTAGGTAGGTTCAGATTTGCGACTCGCAATTTGTCTCTGACACCATCTGTGATTCCCAAGGGCTTTGCAAATGCCCACCTAGTGAATAATCATGAAGTGAGTCGCAATTTGCGACCCCCTTGCGAATAGCGGCCCTCACAGGGATGGTGGCCTGCTGGAGACAGCAGACCATCATGTCTGTGACTGCTTCCTTAAAGGAAAACGAGATGCATTACAAAAACGAAAAATGAAACGTTTTCGTTTCAATTTTTCAGAACAGGCAGTGGTCCACATGACCACTGCCTGCTCTGAAAAAATGTTTACAGTGACATCCATTTGAAATGGGTGCAAACTGCGATTGGTTTGCGGCCGCGTTCGCTGTCACAAAACAATCCTACATTGCACTGCGAGTCAAATTAGGAAGGGAACACCCCTTCCTAATTGCGAGTCGCAAACCCGTTTTGCGATTCGGTAACCAAGTTACTGAATCGCAAAACTGGGTTTGTACATCGCAATGTGCTTTTTGCACGTTGCAAACAGCGAAAGTCGCTGTTTGCGACATGCAAAAAGCTACCTACATGTGGGTCTTGGTCCCTAATTAGGTCTGGTGTTAACAAAGATATTTTGTTTTTATTAAACTTCTGTTTCTCTCTCTTTCGGCTGGCTTTACTGTGAGTGATCGCATTCTGCTCTTCCACAAGGAGCATATTGGCACACAAAGTAGTTTTGTTCAGTGTCAGGAACTACAGTGGCAATCAGTGACGTAACAAAACTGGAGGGTGCCCCTTTGCAAAGAACATGGAAGAGCCCCCTCTCCAGACTCACTCAGGGCAGGTGCTGTGCTGAAGGGGCCCCCTGGAGGGCGGCTGTGGGGCCTTTGTTATGCCACTGGTGGCAACGTGTGCTTTTAGAGTTCAAAAACGTTTTGATTTTTTTTTGCCAGTGTTTGTTACAATGTTGAGGGCCTGGTAGCTCCCACAACAATAAAGTGTTACAAAAGCCATGTCAAAACAAGACACGCATTGATGAAACTAAAAGACTTATAAAAATATGTCAGACCAGTTGGCTTTGTCAGTGTTTGTTTATTTTCGTGCTTCCCATATTCGTGTTGAAAATGGTTACACTGATTTTCCATTAGAAATATTTTGGGGAAATACTAGCATGCATCAACACATTTTACTAAGTGACACTTCATTTGCATCTAATCAGAGAGCATTCTGGGAGCATTATACTTAGCCTCATAGCCTAAACTTTTCAAACATGTGTATACACGTTTTTTTTTTTTGGACTGGAACCAACATCAGTAGTGAAGTGTGACCTTAAAACATTTATTTACAGCACTCACCCTAATAATGAAGGCTTTCAAATAATGAACCATAAATACAAGTCCGAACAGCGTTCTCTTTTGGAAACAATTACCTCAACTGCAGAGAGTTCCACTCTCTGTAAACAGGCAGCCAAAGGGTTTGTGCTGCAGAGGGTTGGGCCTACTTGTCCCAAGGACAAAGTAAACATAAAAACTTGTTGCCCTTGACCCCAAACAAGATGTCCCGGGCGATAGGACTTCCACATCCCTGTATCATACTTCAGATTCGAAGAGTTGTTTTGCTGTGGGCAAAGATTGTAGAAAGTGTGGACGAATAGGACACTTCGCATGCATGTGCAAGTCAAATAATAGATCTAAAGTTGCAAAAATTGATGATGATGGAAAGGAGGAGGAAGTGAATGAGGACAGAATTTTATGTGTGTTGGATGGTCTGGCGGAGGAAGGGAGGCATTACAAACCAAAGGCTATGTTTACTGTGAGGAGCAAAATAATTCAATTGATGTATCGTACCCAAAGACTTGTTTAGGCTGCATTGGCCAGAAGTACGCTTACCTCCCAAGGATAATAATCCGGGAGGTTATCCAGGGAAGAAAATAGAAATAATAGGCTATAAGTTAGCAAAGATTGAGTTTCAAGACCGATATGTACAAGGAAAGGTACATGTAGCTGAAAATGGACCTCCGATACTGAGTTGGGAACATCAATATGATCTGCACTTGATAATAAATCCCAGGTCACCTAGTCAAGTTATGATAGTGGGTGAGATTACAGTAATGCAGGTACTGGAAGGGGCAAGTGCAGTGTTTTCAGAGGAAATTGGGGAACTCAAGGATTATGTGCACAGAATAAGACTTAAACCCTCTGCAATTCCAGTTCAACATAAAGTGAGGAGAGTTCCAATAGCAGCCAGACTGGAAGTTAAAAGGATGCTTTAGGAGATGGAGGACCAAGGTATTATTGACCCAATAGAGATGTCAAGTTGGATTTCTCCAATTGTCATCACGAAAAAGTCGGATGGTACCTTCCGATTTTGTGTGGACTTGCGCACTTTGAACCAGAACATAATAACTGATAATTTTCCGCTCCCCAATATCAATGAGCTAATTCTGATGCTTAGAGGGGGAAGTATTTTCCTAAGTTAGACTTGAAGAGTGCATATCACCAGATAAGGCTCCATGATGATTCTAAAAACTTACAGCATTTATAACAGCTGAAGGGGTGTTCCAGTTTACTAGAATGCCTTTTGGATTAGCCTCTGCTGCAGGAGTATTTCAAAGGATGATTGGCCAAATTTTGAAGGGGATCGAGGGCGTCGTATATTTTCAAGATGACATTTTGATCTTTTCGGATACTATTGAAAACCATAATGTACTGCTCAAAAGGGTGTTGGATAGGATAATTGAAGCTGGTCTAACGCTTAAGAAAGAGAAATGTACATTTTGTGTTGAAGAAGTGGAGTATTTGGGGTACACACTGTCTTCGTCTGGAGTGAGGCCGAAACAATACTTTTTAGAGGCAAAAAAGAAGGCACCACATTCTTCGGATAAAGATCAGTTGAGATCTTTTCTAGGTCTTATCGAATTCTATTCAAAATGTGTGAGAAATTTTGCAGAGAAAACTGAGAGTATGAAGAGATTGTTAAGGAAAGGATGGAAGTTTGAGTGGATGGATGACCAACAAATGGCTTTTGAAGACATAAAGAATGAGATATGTTCAGCAGGAATTTTGGCTCCATTTGATACTAAATGCACGCCCATTATAACGGTGGATGCTAGTGCAGAGGGTCTAGGAGCTGTACTAATGCAGAAGCATAGAGATGGTGAGAAAACGGTAGCGTTTGCTTCACGTTCATTGACATATTGTCAACGCAACTATGCCGTCATAGAAAGGGAAGCAGTGGCATGGGCTATGGAATATTTCAGGATGTATGTGTGGGGTTCACTGATAATAATTCACACAGATCACAAACCACTAGTGAGAGTTTTGGTACTGGGTGGAACTGAGAAGGTGCCAGCAAGATTAGCTAGGTTAGCAGTGCTCTTGCAGGAATTCCAGGATACAGTAGAGTATATCCCTGGGTGGAGGAATATCCAAGCAGATGGGTTGTCAAGGTCACCTTTGCCATGGCGTGAGGTAGACAAGGATATGGTTGAAGCAAGTGAAGGTAAGGATGCAGTCGCCAATATAGAAAAGGTAATAGAATGGGTGCAGGGGGCAGTGAAGGAAAAAACGTGGTGCAACTGTATGAACAGAGATGTAGTGTTACAGCAGGTCATGGAGTTAATGATCAAGGGGGGCAGGAGAGAGAGTACGATGCCATCTCCAGTTAGGCAGTATTTGAAGGTAATAGATGAGTTGGTGGTGTGTGACAATAAGGTCATGGTAAGAGGTGATAAGATAGTGCCACCTGAAGATTTGAGATCCGTATTATTTAAAATCGCAGATGAGGGGACATTTGGGGAAGACTTTTAACAAAAAAAAGGTTGAGAGAACATTTTTGGTGGCCGGGTATGGATCGGAATGTGAATGAGTGGGTGGAACGATATGATGACTGCAAGGAAGGGTAAAAAAGATTGAGAGTAGGAGAGCAAGCCGCAATGGGTGCTACAGGTGATCCAGGTAGTCCGTGGCACACTGCTTGCTTAGATTTTATAGGACCTAGAGGGAAAGTGAGTTGTGATTTGAGATATGCCTTAGTGATGATGGATGTCCATAGCAGATGGATAGTGGTGAAGTTCATGCGTGAAATTACTACTCAGAGTACGATCAAGACACTAGAGGGAGTTTTCAAAGAGGAGGGATACCCATGTAAAATGATCACTGACAATGGTACTCAGTTGGTGTCTGAGGAAATAACTTGATATCTAGAATATAGTGGGATTTATCATAGGCGCATCTCATTGTATAATCCCCAGGCCAATGGTATGGTGGAAAGGGCTAACTGCGTGGTGAAAAGGGTGGTTCAAATGGGCATAGAAAAAAAGGAAATGTAAGGAAAATAGTGTGTGACTTGGTATGGGCATATCGTACGACCAGTAACGGTTCTACAGGGAAAGTACCTTTTGAGGTGAGGAGAGGGATGAAAGCGAACACGAAAATGTGTCCGGTCTGGATGAAGAAAGTGATGGGCCAAGGAGATTTAGCTAAGGAACAAAGAGAAAAGGGGAACAGTGGAGGTGGGAGACAGAGAGAGAGAATGGGAGTAGGATTGAAATTGGAGATTGGGTGAAAGTGAAACCTGGTAGGATTGGTGGGTGGCTTACCAAATTTCGAGGCCCATACAAGGTGAAAGAGTTACATGAGTCGTTCATTGTTTTGGAGAATGGAGAAAAGTGGACTATGCGTAGGGTAGCGTTGTATGGAAGAGGGAAGGATGGATGTATGGTAAGAAGAGAGGATGCAAGCAGGTCAGAGTGCAGTGGGTTTATGTTGATGGATGATAGAGAGTTGCTACGTAGTGAGGAGAAAGAACGAGGTACATTATCTAGCTCTGAAGAACGATCGAATAGAATAGACTGAGAGTACCACCCAAATATTTGGCAGACTATGGACCTCATTACAAGATTGGCGGCAAATGCCACGTACCACCACGGCGACGGCCACCAACATACCGACACTCAAATTATGACCGTTGCCGGAATTCCACCAGAAGGCTTACGGTCATGGTGACGGTAAGGTGGTGCCACGCCAGCAAGCAGGTAAGTCGGGTTCTCCGACACCAGAGAGGGGTGGGGGTGTTGTGTGTGGGGGGTGTGTGTGACTGTGTTTGAATGTGTGCATGCGTGTGTAATGCGTGTGTGCATAAGTGGGTGTGTGTGTACGCGCATGTTGTGTAATATGATTGTGTGTCTGCCTGTATATATGTTCGTGAGTGAGTGTTGCTGTGAGTGTGTATGAATGTATGCATGCATGGGTGAATTTGTGTATGCATGTGTGTATGGGTGTGTATGTTTGTGTGTGTATATGTGTGTATATGGGGGGGCGGGAGTGGGAGGGGTAGGGTGGATGTGGGCTCTGGGGAGGGGGGCCGGGAGAGACCCCTATCAGTGCCATGGAAGGAATTCCCTTGCACTGATAGTGCCTACCGCCATGGTTTCCGTGGCGGTACAGAAACCACGGAAACCATGGCGGTGGGCGGAATCAAAATTCCATGGGTGGCCTAGTCGTTACCTTTGTGGTGGTCGGTGTGTTAACTTGGCGGTTTGGCTTTGGCCAAACCGCCAATGTCATATTAGTGGAGGTATGTATTGCCAACCTGTTGGCGGTACTACCGCCACTATTACACCGACCTCCGGGGTCATAATGACCCCCTATGTGTGTTGATACAACAAGTGTTCATAGTTATTCATATTCGATAAAAAATAAATTAATTTATTGATTGTAAAGGGAGTCAGTATGTTGTAATGTGGAACTGGAATGCTCGACATTCCAAGATGCTGCGAGTGTTCTCTCTCCAGTCAGTTGGCCGGTGGTCGGAGAGGGAGTGCTGACGGCGTCGGCTAATGACTGGAATGCACTGATTAAGTTCACACCTTCAGCGGGAAGCGTCCTTTATATTTAACACTGCACTGTAACAAATCCTTAAATCTTTAAAGCCTTAAATTTACCCTTCCGCCTCCGTCTCTCTGGCCTCATGGAGGAGTGCCAAGTCACCACCCGTCATGGCTGGTGAATATCCGCTCAACAGTCAGTATTCCTGGGCATTCGCACCGCTCCCCTTCATCTCCCGTCGTAAGAGGTAAATGTCCTATTCATGTTGGAGGGACAGCAGGCGGTGAAATCATCACTGCTTTTTGTACTCTGAGTTTGATTCTGATGGCTCTTTGGCTGCTATTGGAGTAAAAAGACAAATTAGAGAAATATGTAAAAGAGCATGAGGCATCCAACTGACTTCCCACATACACAATTTTGTGTGTCTTCAAACTGCAAGGTAGAGACATTTCAATTGAATTAAAAGCTACTATAGCTCTAGTTTGTCTCGTCAGAGTAACAATGTTGGAGTGCAGTGCTTTTTCCAGTAAATATACGTTTTGTACTTAGAACAGGTTTTGTGCTTTATGTGGGCTGTGAATGGTTTCAGGCTGTTATTGAGCAAACATGTTATCAGGTCACTTTTAACATTCTTCTGCTGTCTGTATCGAATACAGTTCACAAAATGCAATGGCTTGACGTTAGGAGTATGTGGGGCAAAGCACAAGTCCCATACCCCTATTGCAGTTAGCAGAAGTGTGCAGGCAGAACACTCTCCAGAATGTGCCTAGGAAACAAGCTGGAGAGTTAGCATGAACCCCTGCTTAAAAAGGGAAATTGTCCTCCTAGGATTTCCTTTATTCAGTGTACAGTAGTGCAGAGTCCTGGATTAAGCGATATTTCAGAGGATGTGCCATTAACTAAGGACATCTGATTCATTGTGACGACAAACAAAGAATCGTTTCTCTTGCTATGATGGCACTACTTTGTTTCCCTTGTAAGCCAACGCTCTCCTTGTAGTGTTGTGGCTGCTGTGAAGAATGCGGCAATTGCCACCCAGGTGCAAGAGAGCATAAAGCATAACCTCAATAAGGTTTTCATTTGTTTGGTATATGCAATATCAGGAATGCAACTCTCTACCCAATCAGAGCATGCTCTGTTCTCCTTTATTGCTATCACAACACTGGTTTATTTTCACCTTCTGACATCAAGCCTTGTAGCTGTGTAACCTGTAACTTTTTTTCTATGAGTGAGTTAGTGAAACTGTAAACGGGGTTTACAACAAACTGACAGTACAAAACAATCTCTTTCATTTTGAAATAGACTTATATTGTGCAGCCAGGATTAAGGTTAGTGGTTTGCCTCTTTCCATATTCTCTTTTTGCCCTGTTGAGTTGTCCCTCGGTTCTCGCTAAAAGTAAGAAACAAGTAATGGTGAAGCTAAACAGGTAAATTTAATCAGTTGTTAAACCTGGTGGGTAAAGTAAATTAAATTATAAGGGATGTTTGCGAATGTGGTTGTCACATTTATACTGTAGATTAGGCAAAACTGGCCCAAAAGTGTATACAAATTAAACAAGTAACATACTCACAGCCTAACAGAAATCTGGGAAAGCTTCAAGCACTGCATTTACCAGTAGTTTCTTTAATGGAAATTACCTATGGTGGATACTTCTAGCCATAGATTACTCACCTTGAGGATCCTCTCGGGTGCTGGATTGGATCCAGAAAGATCAATAGCCCTCACACACCAGCAAGTTGTTCCTTCGAACATGTTTGACAACATGGAGCCGCATGTAGGCTAGAAATGTACGAAATTTATTAAATTTGCTTTCACAACATCACACAAAATTATGGCACAATTCTATGAAATGCAAATCCACCTTTTCATGCAATATTTTAGCATTAAATGTGCCCTCACATCAATTTTTGACTTAAGGGCGCAGCACATAAAAGCACCACAAACAACCGCTTTTCTTTTTTGTTTCTGTGCATTTGGGGTAAAATTGTGTCATTTGCAGGAAACATTTACGACAGATGGCATGTAATTATGCCATGTGGTGTAATTTCTCGAATTTTGCATAAGAAACGTTATACAAAATTCTTGAAATGATGCTGGAATAATTTACATTTCACCAGAGTTTTATATAGTCTCCGCCCCCCTAAGTGCTGACGTTCGCATTTTTCGCGATTCCTCTGATGCTTTACCAAAGCTCCAGTCCCAAGTTAGTTGATGTAGTTGACCAACTTCTAAAATTTGAAAAAACATAGGCCCTCATTACAACCCTAGTGGTCGGTGTTAAAGTGGCGTTAATACCGCCAACAGGCCGGCGGTAAAAAAAAATGGGAATAGACTTTGGTCTCCAGCCCGGCAGCTGCCACAATCCCACCCTCTGGATCACAACCCGGCCTACGGCCATGGTTTTTGGCCAAACTTACCGCCATGAAAACCATGGCGATAGGCACGATCAGTGCCAGGGAATTTCTTCCCTGGCACTAATAGGTGTCTCCCCCGCCCCCTCACCCTCCACAGAGTCCTCCCCTACCCTTCCCCTCCCTCTCCTGCCCTCCCGCACATATACACACCCACACGGGCACCCATAGACACACATGCACACACACATACCCACCACCACCCACCATGCACACATGCATACCTACACACCGCAACACACACACCAACATACCTTGCCACACACGCATACACAACACTCACAATCACTCATTCACGCATGCATCCAACGCGACTTACACCCGCATGCACGCATACCAAAACATACACACACACACACCCGACATACACACAACACCACCCACCCCCCTCTCCGGTCGGAGAACCCGACTTACCTGCTTGCAGCGGGTCCTCTGGCTGGAGACGGTCCATGGCGCTGCTGTCAGCAGCAGTTTCCGCCAGCAAAACACCGCCAGGCCGTATCTTTGGTCATGATACAGTCTGCGGTGTTTTGCTGGTGTGGCGGTGCTGCTGTCAGCAGCGCCGCCTTACCGCCATGACAGTCGGCGGTGTTCTGCCAGTATTCTGGCGGTATACCGTCGTTGGTCATGATACGTGTAGACGGCTGGTAGCTATGGTGGCTGTGGTGCCGTGGCAGTAGGCGGTAGTTAGCGCCAATGTTGTAATGAGGGCCATAGTGTGTTAGGGAAGTGTCTTCCCCCCATGGCATGACTACCGCAAGCAGATGTTAGTCATGGGCATCTGTCTGTGATGCCTTAGCACCAAGCACAATTCAGAGTTCTGCTCCAAATGCTCTCTGATGCACCTAAGGCCGTCACGGATCACAAGGCTGGTCTTTACACAAGAAGTAATGATGGTCTTGCTCAAAGGTCGTTTGCGATTCTTGTCTTATTGTCACCGGGTAAGTCCAAAACAAAGTTGAGGAAGTCAGGGTGGGAATATAAAAGCTTAAAAGGAGTTCATCCCGTGCCTGTTGCACCCAGTCTTAAGAGAGATCACAAAGTTGGTGTCCAAAAGGACTAACTCTCTCCGCCTGTGTCATCTGACTCTGACCCAGTTCTGATCTAGAGGCCGAAGTGCCTAGAGTTTGAGAACTCCAGCAGTTCTGCCTGAGGATCATTCCCTATAAAATAAATAAACTCTCTATAGGAATAGATTCATCAAGTATTTAGTCTACAATAATTACATCATCCTATTGGACTGGCAGTATTATTCAGCCAAAGATTATATCAATTAATATAGCACACCCCCCTTCACATCAGGGTAGCAAAGCATTCAAATCTTCGTACATAGCAAATTCTGAAATCTTTACAAAGTATTTACTCAATGATTTAAAACCTTATTCGTATACAACACAATTCAAATGCACCCCATCCTTGTTGTACAGTCTTTAAATATCAGAATGTCCATGTATTGGATTTGCTATGTGTTCATACTATTGGTAGCACCATGTTAAGACCTGAAGGAGTGTCAATGTCCAATTAATGGGGAACCAGTTTCCTCCAGGTGTAAGTAATTATGTATTTTCTTGTAATTATTGGTCGTGCTCTTATGGGTAAGTGTTGATGCATTTCGAGCTATGTGTAAAGGCCTCCTTAGGACAAAAACATGACCACGTGTCACCAAAATAAAGGCACGTCTCCTGACTAACAAATGGAACAGGTAGTAGCCACGCACCTTGTAATGTGATGGCCAAGCGACTGCTGAGGCAACCAGCCACTCCCTTTAATGGGTGGAGGGTAAGTGTCATTCATCTGTGCGTGAGCCAAGCACAGTATGAATCTTGTGTTCGCGTGCTGGACTAATCAGCCTCAAAGTGCACAGAAAGACACTGCCCACCCGAACGAGTGGTTATGGAAGCTCTGCCTGCAGATATTCCACTGATGACCCTAACAGGCCACAATCTATCCCCACCACCACATTGTGCCAGGCTGTGCTTTGACTACCTTGCTAGAGGCCATGCAAGGTATTCCTGGATGAGCTCTAGTGCACTGACTTCTGACTCCACAAAATTTCCGGTTTCAGATGTGGAGTTGACTTTGGTGGGTTCCCAGCCTATGTCTCAGTATAAGATTACAAGCCCAAATCAGTTTTCTTGTTATGGCTTCAACATTATAGGATGTATTTTTTTCTACGATTCAGATAGCAGCCAGAGCTGTGAGCAGACCCCCCAGTACAGTGATAAGAAGGCAGAATAGCTTCTCCCTCCTCATTATACAGGCCTCTGTTTAGTTTTAAAAATGCTGGTGGCTTAGGCACCTCTTTTGAAAATGACCATAACTTTATTGGCTCCTCCTCCCCCCTCTTTTAGAGTGGACTATGAAGTATGGTGTTCCTGTACATGCGGCCACCCATTGTTGACACTAAAGCCTGTCTAATAATGGAACTCTTCCAATTTGGGCCTTCCACTTTTGAGCCTTTGTATATGCTTATTGCCTGACTGCAGCTTGGTTCAAGCCTTGTTCTGGTACTTCAGGGAACCACCCAGTTGCACACCAACACAGTCATGCTCCTGGGTCTTGATGCTTTCTGATACAACATCCTAGTCTGCAATGTCTGGATTCAGACCTATCTTGCATATCAAGCATCTGAACACCTCTTGCAGAAAGACAGGTTAAAAAGTGTGGCACTGGCTCTGGTACTGTCAGCCTTAGACCCCGGTGACTGGATCGGGTTGTTGGATGTGCAGGACGTGCAATTTTATGTTCCTATACTGAAGGGCCACAGGTGTTAGTTACCTCCAGTTCTCGGGCAGAGTGGAGCACTAGCATTTCGCTATTCCGCCATTCAACCTTAGATTGCCTCCCTGCAGCCTGTGAATGTTTTTGAAAAGGATGTAGATGATGCAAGTCATCTTTGCGAGATGGGAATACATGTTTTCCTGTACCTCAACAACTGACTCCCGAAGGCACCATCCCAGCAGTTAGTCTTGGACCACCTACAGGCACCAGTTTCATTGCTGGCTGTTCTGGGCTTTTCCATCAACGAACTATAGTCCCACCCATCAGCCTGACCGGCAATTCCTCTTCATGTAAGCTTTTCTGGACATGGTGGTGCAGGGGGCCCTTACTCTCCCTCAGTGAGTCAGGGGCATTTGGACTAGGATGCCAATGTTTGGGGCACAAGCCCTTGTTCGGGCACAGATGATTCTGAGGCTTCTTGGTCTTGTGGCCTCTTGCATCATGCTAGTGCCGCATGCCCATTGGGACATGTAGGCTCTGCAGTAGGACCTTCTGCTTTAGTACTCAGCACTGGGGGTGTCTGTTGGACCTCATTTGTGTCTCGAACAAGGATGCCCGGACCTTCAGTGATGGATGACAGAGACCAACCTGACATGTGGTTGACCATTTTCCTTTTCCCTTCCAGAGATCACAGTGGCAACAGGTGCAGAATCTCTTGGCTGACAAGGTCACCTGGACTAGGAGGAGGTCTAGTCTTTGGAGCAGCAGCAGTCCATCAATCTTGCCGTTCTCTTTGCGGTTCACCCTACCCTTAAGGCTTTTCTGCCTTCCATCATGGGCAGGTCTGTCCGGATCCTGACAGACATGTCCTCCATAATGCACAGCAACAAGCAGGACAATGTGAGGTCTTGTGCCCTTTGTCAGGAGGTTCTTCTGCTGTGGCACTGACTGGCCGCTGACAGAACTTTTCTGATTGTCAGTCACTTGGTATGATCTTTAACCATTAAACTGAGCTGGTATCATGTCGCTGACCACGTGTGGCATCTGGATGTCATGCAGGTCATCCTTACCCAGTGGGTGTGCTCATACCAGAGCTATTTGCTCCCTCCAAGAATGCATTTATTGGAGCTTCTGTTCTCTGTAGTTTCCTCTTCTTGGTTCTCAAAGAGACATGTTTTGCCTTGGGTGGGACTGTGGCCTCATATATGTGTTCTCACTGCTGCCACTAATACCACAGGTTCTGAGGAAGGTCCAGATGGACCAAGCATATATCATCCTGATAATCCCAGATTGGCCTGGAGACTGTGCCCTCCTCTTCGACTACTTCTTCGAGAGGATCTGCTTTCACAGCTCTATGTAAGAATTCTACACCCAAACCTCCACAGCCTATGCCTGCTTTCATGGGAATGGAGCAGAAACAATTGGATAGTTTTGATTTTTTGCCAGAATTTGTGATGAGATATTAGCAGCTCGCAGCTGAGTCCATTTATTTGGGTTGTTAGGCCAAGTTTGTGTCCTGGTATGAGGACTGACGCATTTCCTCCTTCAGGCTGAATTGATATACACCTTGTTTTTCTTCAGCTGTGCAAGACCCTGCCATATCCTCTGTTAAGGTTCATTCAGACCGCCTGTGTTTGCCTAATAAGCACTCCTTGTTCAAATCACCTGCTGTGAATGCGCTTTTGGACAGGGTGTAGTTACATTTTTACCCTCTTTTTTTTCTATGCCACTGTCACTGTCAATCTTGATGTGGTTCTTTACCTTTTTTCATTTGCGCACCCCTCGAACATATACCGTTTCCTACTGAGGTTGCTGACTCTTAAAACCATCTTGCTCATTGCTGTCTATTCCAGAAGATGCATCATTGAGCTGCAGGTCTCCTCTTCGTAGCCAGGTTACACCATATTCTTCAAGATCTAGTCTGGTTCCTGTGAGGATTCACAAGGTGAAGAGCCTTTGGTTAGATTATCTACCAGACAGAACGTTAATGAAGGTAAGTAGCGTGTTCATTGATTCTCTCAAGCTATATCCTGAATGTAAAACATGAAACAGATAAAGAAGCTACTGCTGCTTACAGTTCAGTTTCATAAACCAACATGAAACACAACTCAGAGGTTTGTAAAAACACTCAGACAATGGGGCTACTGAACTTCAGTTGTGACATTGAAAGTCATTTACCACTAGTGTTCTGTGGTTACAACACTTTCGGACCCAAATTGGTAACCAAGTTCTCCCTTATGGCACTTGACCTTCTTAGGATAGCGAGCCAGATCCGTCCAAGGCTAACTTAAGGAGGTGATATAAGTAATATACTCGGACTCTCATTAGAAGTTGCAGGATCTCAACTGGTGATGATTCCCAAGTCTCTCCGGGCCCAGAATGATCTGGTCTTTAAACTGCAGGCTCAATAATCCTGGCTCTGTCCTTATTGCTGCAGCAGTAAGGGTGAGCAGACATTGTTCCCCCCCCCCCCCCATAGACGCAAGCCCATCCATACCCCCCCAGTCCACCTCCACTGCCCTAACACTTGCCCACAATGTTCCAGACCATAAATGTCTGCTCTAGTCTCTCCAGAATTGGAGGAACTACAGGGGAAAATGGCCCAGTATCTTTGGATCCATGTGATTATTCCCCATTTTGGGAAGAAAAATTGTGATTGCTGGTATTTGATGTGGGAAAACTGGTGGGAATCAGAGATGCCAATTCCCCTCGCCTCCACCTAGTATCCCCACACCAATTTCCTACAGTCTTGTTACGAGGGCCTCCAAATACAGTTTACACTTAATATTAGATCAGTGCACGATTATGTTTTCATTTTACTCACATACCAAAACGGTACTACATACTAAGGTACTAAAACTAAGATAAATAGTAACTATCAGAAGTTCTGACCAAAACATTGGAGTCTCCGCACAATTTTCCTCACTCCTGCCCTTTTCTGGTGAGGTAATTGTATCATTGCTGGTCTTGCAGTGATTTGACTTCAGTATAGGTCAAAGTCAGACCTCAGAAATGTGGATAGTGTACCCGGGAAACTGTTCCTCAATTTGAACATAATGCAGTCTGAGCTAATATTGGAGACCTGTTTCTGTTGATGCCATTGAAAAGTTGTCGCAGCGGCTAATCCACATTGCTTTCTGCAAACTACTCACTGAAAGGTCGCTCCAAGGCATATGGTGATATTTGTCAGGGTTTGCTGAAGAGTTCATCCATCTGTTCCATTCTCTAGACAGTGTACTTCTGCCTCTTATAGATAATGGATGCTTAGGAATCTACAAATTCATCGGACTCGAAGTGCTTGGTATGCAAGAATAGGTAGCAACGTAGTCTTCAAACTTAAAAGTTAAATGTTTCATCCTTCATTCACTCAACTCTGACCCATCTGCAGCACATATTCCCTCTCTAATTGGAGAACAGCAGCTGATGGTACAGAGTTAGCTGGTGACCGTATGGTAAATCCTAGGAGTGGGAATAACTATTTCCTTGCATGCTTATATGTGGTGCTAAATCATCTGTTGTCTGGGACCCTGCTGTTTGACACCTTCACATTTTGGGGCTGAGGGACAAGTAATGTCAATGAGAGACCGTGAGATAAAATGTTTTGCGTATACTCTCACAACTTATAAAAGGGTAGAATTCAAGATTAGAACCCTGCTTCCTTATCCATAGCCAGCAGCGAAGCCTGTAGACGACTTCACTTTTTTGCATATGTAATATTAAACTTTCAATCCTTTGAATCCTGATGTAGAATCGACTTGTGTTGAACTAGTTTCATAATTTTGTAAACCCTTGACTCCATTCGTATGCCCTTTTAGAGGTGTATATGTAATGCTTTCCAAACTGGATAACAGTCCTGCTTTGAATTTAGTTGATGTTCTTGAGGAGACTTTGAGGCAGTGCCTGAGCAGAAGTCCTCCATATTATAACTACTGATGACCCCAGAATATGATGTGTCTTCTACAACTGTCAAATCATCTGAGAAACTAAACTTTTATCCCGTTTTCAGAGACTCCACCTCCTGGTTATTTGAGTGAAGATGGTGAAACAAGTGACCACCAGATGAATCATAGCATGGATACAGGTGACCACCATGGTGTTGTGCTTCCATTTCCTCCCAGTCAATGTTTTGGTCTAAAACTTCGGTTTACAACATTGCCTTTTTTTTACAGGTTCCCCCAATGTGTCCCCAAATCCTGTGTCGCCAGCGCACAACAACTTGGGTAAGTATTAAAATTGAATACTTAAATCTGTGGCTAAATAATGACATGCTCTGAAAGTTTGTCCTTTTGCAGTTGTTTCATTTGAAGTGATTAAGATTATGCAGGTAAGGTCACATGCTTTAAATAGCTCCCTGTAATACTCTGATACTACGTACTAAACAGGCCTAGCAGCCTATGTTGCCTTTTGATGTCATGTATCAAGTTTTATTTGTGTGATATGCTTTTTCTTGGCATCAATGTTTCATTTGATTTGGCATTCGGATCATTTTACTTTGGTCTAATGTTTCCTTAATTGTTGCCAACTCTAATATGCATTTTAATAGGGTGAATTACATCTATACAAAGAATAATGGTACCGCTGAAATGATTTGGTGAACAGCAGCGATTGCATGTTTTATTTGAAAGATGCCAAGTTTTTTACGTCAGACAATGTGTAAGCTGGGCCTTCTCTGAAGGTAGCATGGAGTGATGCAGGCAAGTAACTAAGAAAGAAAGCTTGTGATGCTGTGTGGATTTGCATGAGGTCTAAAACTGATGAGTCCAAGCAAAGTTCAGTGCCCCAACCTGAGTGACGTTTAGTAGAATTGTTTTAGTCAGCAGTCACGTCCCACCTATTACAAATACTTTCACATGGTAAGCTTGCCTATCCTTTAAGGATCCACCAACGGGTACACCCTTACTGCATGAACTTAGTAGAGGAGCAAGCATGGTTCCAGATCATATTTGAGCATAGCTTACTAAGTATAGTCCCTTGGTCCAGCCTGTCAACTTTACTACTCACAGTACTCTGCAGGTTAGGGCTACAGGAACATTGTTCTAGCAAATTACACTTCTCCAAAGATGACTCAGTAGTTCTACATTCAGTGTTCAAGTATCAGAACCCCAGGCTCTTGCCTTATGCGACTCTTTGAGTGTGCATCCTGATTTACTTATAGTGCATTTTCTCCCCCTAGTGGGCTGAGGAGCAGGGAGAGATGAGTTGGAGAGAGTGGGCTGAGCAGCAGGATCTGTATCTGTGAAGATAATGTATGCTGCTAGTGTCAGAACTCATCAGCGTAGCCAAGGGATGATGTCACGTGCATGATAAGAAAGCGACCAGCGCGTGAGTTGATGCCAGGTGTGTGTATTTACAACGTGAGTCCGTCATTGTGAGGGATCAGATTAAATATTGCCCCGGTGCATGCCTGTGCAGAGGTGAAGAGGCACTGTGTGTGGGTGCAGGTGCCGTATAGTTGTGAATGCCCCCAAACGTTCTAGTAACAGCAGGACAGTGGAGGAGGCACTGCGCACGTGTGCACAAATATGCCAGGACTAGTCTGAAGGAACACATGCGCTGTAGTGCGTATGAGGAAGTACGCACAATTCAGTCCCATTGTCATTAGCGCAAGTCCTTTGTAGCGCTGAATAGGAAAGGAAAACTGGTGAATCCTTGCTGAGCAGCCCATCTTGAGGAGGAGTGAAGATCGTGCTTGCCAGCTCCCAAGTCCTAATAGAGAAGGGACTAACCTCTTAGTGGCTATATACATTAAAATAGGTGATCATTTGGTGGCCATGATGGACTGGGGAGCCTTCAGAATAGAAAAGGACTTATACAGTGACTTCATGCTGGTGCTGGAGTTTTAAGAGCAATTTCGGGTGAGAGGTCCCTCACTGGGGATTTTGGGTGTTATTGGTCGATATTGTTCTATGCCATGCTGAGTTTGTTTGTAATGCCATGCAAGTATATATCCGAGTGTATTTTTAGTGCTATTCTGCATTTGCTGCATGTGTATATTTTTAGTTATGCCATGCTAGATTTGTTGCCTGAATATATGTTCAAGGCTATTCTGAATTTGTTACCGGTTTATGTAATGTCATGCTGAATTGGTCACCTGAGGATACTTTCGATGTTTTCTGAATTAGTTATTGTTGTATATTTTTATTGATGCCATGATGAATTTGCATATGCAGGAGAGGATGTGTGTACATTTAGTGCCCCTGGTCTTATGTGATATATAATGGAGAGTGAGAAGATAACTTATTTCAGGATGAGTGGTTCTAAGTATATGTAGTATCCTGTTGTGCAAGGATGAGTGAGGATTGAGAGACATCCTTGATTGCCTACTGTTTGATTGAGGGTCAGTGGAAGATACCTTTTGAGTTCAATTTTATATAGTATCCTGTTGTTTGGTATGGGCAAAGGTTGAAGTTAACCTTTGCCTACTTTTGTTATGCCTGAGTGGTGGTGGTAAGTTACCCATTTCGTATTAGTGATTGTGGGTTGGTTCTAATTTTATGTAGTATCCTGTGGTGCAAGGATGAGTGAGAGTTGATTATACCCTTTACCGACTGTTGTTATACGTGAGTGTGGTTTGGTTCTAATTTTATGTAGTATCCGGTGGTGCAAGGATGAGTGAGGGTTGGAAGATCTAATTTGCCTACTGTTGTTATGCGGTTGAAGGAGACCTCTTTGAAGGAGACCTCTTTATGAATTGCCACCGGAGTACACAAGATGACCTGTGTTTTGGGTATTTATGTGGGGTTGAAAGAGACCCTTTTTTTATAGTCACAAGATGCCCGTTATCCTTATCTATGGTCACAAGATGCCCTCAGTTTCAAAGATGAGTGTAGGTTGAAGGATACCTTTACGTTGCCTACTGCAATGTGGGTTGAAAGATACCGTTACTTTGTCTACTGCAGTGAGGGTTTAAAGATACTCTTTTATCATGTGCAAGACTGTTGGGTTGTAAGACACCCTTTGCTTACTTCTTCGATGAGGGCTGAAAGGTACTCATTATGTAATTTTATTATTTTCCAAGAGGGGAAATGTGTTACATCTTGATTAAGGTATAATGCATTCTCTCTCCATAGTTTCCCAGATACCTGCTGCTCAGCCAGTATGTGTGATGTTATAGAATGTTTATGTATGCCTGGAGAGACGAGTTGAAGAGAGTGGGCTAAGCCGCAGGATGCTGCTCCTGGTGGGACATTGATATAGCATTGAGATGACACCTGTAACTAAGACTTTATTCTTCAAATAAACTTCATCATAAAACCTAACTTACCTGCCTAAAGAGGATCTATCTTTGATTACAACTGTGTGCACCATCAAGAACTGCCTACTGAAGTACTTAGCAATATTTAGAATTCAGGTGTTTTGTGATTTTGGGAGAGAAAATAAAGTAACTAAACCTCTTTTCGTTTGAGTCCTCATGCCAGCGGACAGTTTTGATGCAGTTCTGTTCTTTACAAAGGGTCTATGAGTCGTGCAAGTGCAGTCGCAGCTCACAGCTCTTAAAAGGTGTGGGGTGGGTGCGGTGCGACGGGGAGGGGAAGGGGTCAGGGGGAGGTGGGGGAGGGGAATACATTAAATTATTATTAAAAATAAAAAACGTACCTTAACTCGCCACGTGCTGCTCCTCCATCTCTGCTGCAGGCACAGGCTCCCATCCTGCCCTGCGCCAATCCTGACTCTGCTCAGAGCAGTGTCAGGATTGGCTGGAAGCCTGTGCAGGTTCTCTTCAGCTCGGCAACATGGTTGCTGAGCTGGAGACAGCCTATTGCACATGTGTATTTGGCCGACCCAAGATGGCCAGCCAAGCACACATGCGCTCTGTGGGAGC
This sequence comes from Pleurodeles waltl, assembly GCF_031143425.1. Classification (NCBI taxonomy): domain Eukaryota; kingdom Metazoa; phylum Chordata; class Amphibia; order Caudata; family Salamandridae; genus Pleurodeles; species Pleurodeles waltl. The sequence continues at coordinate 541,744,610 of NC_090440.1, read as the reverse complement.
ATGCTTAGCACTCTCCCTCAGTGCACGTCACCCCCAGTTCCCTGCCCCTTTCAGAACGAAAGGGTGATAAAGTGGTTTATCACCCTTCCATTCTGAAATGTTTGCAGCTTCTGCTGCTGGCAGGGGGCGACGCTCCTCCGCCCATATGGAGGATCTGCCCCTGTTCAAGTGGTTTTACATCAGAGCTTGCTTCAAGGTATAATTTCTCCAGTTTTTCACCAAAATGTACACTTAAAGATTGCCTAAATTACCTTATACCCCCAGATATATATTTTTCGGGTGCATGAGTGTCCCATATTTATTTTTAGGCCAGGTGTCTTTAGTGCCTTTTCCTCATTCGTTACATAGACACCAGAGGTGTATGCTTAATGCTGTAGGGGGACAGGGGACTTCCATGCCCCTATTCCTCGACATCCATACTGAAGAAGCCCCAGAAGGGGTCTAGGTTAAGAGGAGCTCTCACTCAAGGGAGAGGGAGCTGGGGTATTACCTGAGTCATAACACTCTTCCCCCCCAAAAAAACTCTGCTCGATTCCCTGGCAGCCCCCCTTGTTAGATGGAAACCTTTTGACCAGTGAGAGTCAGCATGCTTATCCGTGTTCACCCATTGGAATAGAACTTGGATACTTCCATTGCCTCTTCGGGGTTACTGATTTTCGATTCCTGGGCTCATGAAATTAGGGGTATTTGCCTTGTCAGTGGGTCTTAAACTTCCATTGAGGATTTGTCTTCACCTCCTTTTTCTCTCCAAGTCTTTTGGAGCACAAGTCCACATAGGTAGCTCAAAGTATTACAAAAAGTAGTTACTTATTTTCTGGGACAATACCATAGACCTTTACAAAGTGAAAAGCTCTGCTTTGACCAGCAATTGGCTAAAATATTGGCACAGTAAGTATTTGCGATTGACTTGTCTTTAAGAAAGTGACTTTAGTTTTAAGGATGAAGTCTGTATACAAAGACTATATACAAATCTGAACATGGTATCTTATCCTTTAAAATGTAAGGGTTGGCAACCACTTGCTACTGCTGATTTTGCATTTCTCTGTGATTAAAGTGCTTACCGTAACTTTCTTCTGTCCCAAAAGGTTTATCAATTCTTAAAATTATTTGCAGATTTACAGCCAGTAACATACTGCGAGCCTGCTTTCTGGTGCTCCATCTCCTATTATGAACTAAATGTGCGAGTGGGGGAGACCTTCCATGCTTCGCAGCCCTCTATGACTGTTGATGGATTCACTGATCCTTCAAATTCAGAGCGTTTTTGCCTCGGCTTACTCTCCAACGTCAATCGCAATGCGGCTGTTGAACTCACAAGAAGGCATATTGGTAATTCTAATTCCAAACAAGTTCTTACTCGGTTGGTGATGTTATTTTTGAGAAAGTACCTTGTTATTGAAAGTTGTCAGTTGCATCGTTCTGACCTGGCCTCAAACAAGCAAAACCTGTGATTGCTGAGTATTTGGTAGTTTCTAGCCGACAACTATATTAAAGTGATTCTACATTTGGTTTATGCCGCTATATACAATACATGGGATTCTGCATTCCCTGTAACAAGCACATCTCTAATTTCTTCATAATGCATGAGATTCTGTAATCCCTGTAATACCAGTCTCTAATTTCTTTATAATATGTGACTTGTGACGCACCTAGACACCGATTATAAAAAAAAAAAAAAAAACATCAGAACTTCACTATTATAAGTTATTGCAGTTGAGTTCTGACGTCACAATGCCTGCTGTCAGCAGCCAAGGTAAAATGCAGGTCAGGTCACAGAGCATAATGGAAGCAGCTGTTTCTGCATGTTTCTACACATTCTGCATCACTACAGCTTTTTTTTCTTTTTTTTTAACTGACTTGTAGGGAACTGTTTCTAGTAATGGTTTTCAACAACTATCTAAAAGGTTTTTGATGTGTTTAATTTTGCACTAGCAGTTTTATTTTCATTCTTCATGTTTGCTAACATGCTGGCTCTTTCATATAAAACAGCTATGCACCAACGTTTTAAGTGGTTTGGGGGAAAGGTGATGGTGTGACCATGTATTATGTGGGATAAAGTACACCCTGGCATACATGATAGGATATTGGAAGTCACTTCGGAGTTTCATAACCATATAAAGGAACTGTGCCTCCGGCCTCATCCTGTATGTGGTTATGGAACTCTTTGCTGACTTACAAAATCCTTATAGTGTGTGCCAGGGGGTACTTTATCCCCTATGTAATCGGTGCCTAGTGGAGCACTCAGTCGCTGATTTTTAAATAAAGTACATCCAAACTAGATTGTAATAAGTTATTACAGTCCAGTTCTGACATCCCAGTGCCTGCTACCAGAGCCTGCAGCTGAGATGAAAGGCAGGTCACGGAACAACTGTTTAAAGCAACGAACATGAACCATTGCTTTTCTATCTCCTGCTCTATTTTTCTAGATTACAGGACTATCAGAAAGAACATTTTTTTTGCATTCCTTGGAAAATTATAGAAAAGTTAGAATCTTTCTGCATGTTTAAACACATTCTGAGCTACTGCCTATTTTTTTTAATTGACTTGTATTGAACTGTTTCTAATACCTTTTTGCAACAACTGTCTGAGGTTTTCGATGTGTTTAATCTTGCTCTAGGGGTCCTATTTTTATTCTTCATGTTTGAAAACATTTTCTCTTACTGAAAGAGCTAATCACCAAGGTTTTACGTGGTTTGTGGGAAAGGTACAGGTGTGACCATGTATTGATGGGATACACTACTCCCTGTCATACATGATACAGATAATGTAAGTCACCTCTATAAAGGAGCTCTTCCTTCGGCCTCCAAACTCGTTCCTATGAACATAGGAATGGATCTCCATATCCATTGCAATATCCTTATAATGCATGGCAAGGGTTTATTCCCTATATTCTGTGCTTTACTTGAATTTAACAGAGTTAAAAAGAGGTCTTTTCTTCAATGTTTGCTTATAATGATTTGTAGATGAAAAAAAAGCTTTGCTGGGTAGGACGATGAAGACAACAATGCGAATGGTCAGTTGAAATGTGTATAACTACTGCTCTTTATACTGAATAGCTTTCCCATTTTCATTAATTTCTGTGTTTGGCAGTCATTGGGTGAGATCATGGAACTTAAGCAGTATGTGAAAGTGTTAAAGAGTTGTTTTTAAACAAATTGAGTGTCGTATAACAGTGTTTGCCATGTTGGAGAAGTTTTGAAGTTTTTAGGTTTTATATGACCCATATTCAAGCATATTTACGTATATTCAAGCATATTTAAGTATTGACTTTATGTTAACGATGCCAGAGATGATAGCATTAGTAAAATCTAGAATTGGAGCTAAAATACAATTTTTTTCATGTTGCATTATTCAAAAGTAGCAATGATCCACGAGTGTCAAATTAGTTTGACTGATCAAAATAAATGGCTTTTCAAAATCCCACAAATACCAAGTAATTCTGAAGAAAGCCTTCCCTGCACTGCAAACCAGGAGGCAGCCTTCCGGGAATTATGTTTTATTCGATAGCTTGTACACAATAAGAAATGCCTTAAGATCATGTCAAAACTGTCTCTGAGCTTTCCTCCTTCTTTCACGGGAATGGCAAATAACGTGTGCTTTCGTTTGAAGTTGAATTGGGACCAGCTGTGGTGAAGGTAACAATAGACAGATGATTGTTAGGCAGAGGAGCATAGCTGTTGTTAATTGTTCAACATCATGCTTCACTTCAGGCTCGAGCTGTCAAACAAATTATGTTATTTATTCTTTTTCCCATTGGAGTTCACACGATAATCCTTTTTGTGCCTATACAGGCATTGCTCGCTAAAGCGGCACACCGTTTTAGTCAAGTTTCTTTTGCCTTTTGACTTTAGTGTCAGTGAAAAAACATGCTTTTCATACTTCTACATCATGGGAGTTTCATTATAATTGGTAACCATAGGATAGTCCCATGTCATTTAAAAATATTTACAATTAAAATATGTTTTAAGAAACAAAAAACATATGACTTAATTCTCTTTCTCTAAGAATAAATGCATTACTGAAGATGCTGCACAACGAATTAGATGATATTGTGGGAAGGGCACTATACTTTCACCACTGAGCTTTCATTTGGGCTTTGTCTCTTCCCTCAATTGCTTTTCATCCCTTTGTCAGCAGCGGCTGCCGCAGATATGTAGTGGGAGGAGGGGGATGAATTAAAAAAAAAAAAAAAACGTACTGTTCGCTGCCGCCGCCATCCTCTGCTGCCACCTCGCTCGTCCTCCTTTCCTGTTCTGGTGCCCCAGCATTAGCTGGGACACCAGAAGAGGCTCTCCAGCAATCCTGGTGCTGCTTACATGCTAAACATAGCATGTAAACAGCGTCAGGACATCCCTGGAGCCTGTGCAGTTTCTCCAGTCCGGCTGTGTAGACAGCCGGGCTGGAGAAACCTAAGTGCGCATCTATGTTTGGACGGCTGTCCTAGGCCGTCCAAATACACATGCGCACTTAGTGCACACAAGTCTCCATCCCACCTCCCGTGGCCCAGCCCGCCCCTCCCTGCTGAGCCAGCAGCAGAAAAATAAAACAATATTCAAATAACGTTTTATTTTTCTGCTGCTGGCTCTTAGCCATTGGGGCGACCCCTGCCCTTTGTTTTCTCCTTCAATAAGGATTTAGTTTATGCTTTTGATATGTTATTTTTCCATCTTTAACCACTACAACCCTCTTTTCAAAAGGACTGACTTGTGTTTTTTTCAGTCTGAGAGCATGGCATATACCTCCTCTACATGAGATGGGAGGGAAAGATCTTAAAATAGAGAGTATGCAGGCTTTTTTCTAGCCAGGATGGAAGTCATGTTTCCTGCGATCTATTCACTTCAGTTATTCTCCTGTGCATGCTGATCTCCTACTTGTGTCAGAGCAAACGTAGAAAGTGAAAATCTAAACATTCCCCCAAGAAAACAAGGGCTGTCTCATTCCTAGCCAAGGGGATCCCTGCTAGCAAACTGCTTCATAGGCTACTTTGGACCACTGTCAGCATCATCCGCCTCCCATTATACTTCACTGCTTCCACTGTTATTGAGGGTTCTGTAACCATTGAGATGATTTGATGAACCAGCATCAAGATCGTTGTCTAAAGATCCCTCAAAGCCACACTGATATTTATAGTTGAGATAACCTTCGATGTCATAGCATGCTTTTCAGAGACATCTGACATTAAAATTCTCTGAGGTTTAGCAACGGTCTTCTCGCCAGATGTTTTCCCCACCCTTGAATATCCTAGTTCCTAGTTCATAGAGAAAGATCAAATCACCTACGGATTGAATTTATGTTTCTAGGGATAGGTTTGGCCCCAGAAGGGACTCCCTCAAGCTTTGGTCTAAAGTACTGGTACAATCTGTTCACGTGATCTCTGAAGGTGATGTTCCATCATCTGAGTTGCTAGTGGGATTATCTTGAGCCTGGGGGTTCATCCACTAAAGAGTTGTGGAGACTCCAAGAACCTTCCTCCCAAAATGTCATCACATGTATCGCTAAAGCAAGAAAGGCTGCAGAGATGGCAAACATCTATCATTTGTTCCCTCTGTCCCAGATGATGTTTATATTTAAGACTCTCGAGCCTACTGCAGCATAAAAAGGATACCAGGATTCACGTCTTTAGTTACTTGGCTGCCCTATACAGCACCCCTCTTCTTTTTTGACTAGGTTCATGCTATACAGATAGCCCATATATATCTACAGACATCAGTCAAGGTAGTGCTTGCTCCAGCTTCTGTTCACCGAGACATGGGAATCTTTTTTCCTGTGGAACCTGCCTCCTGATAATTATGATGCCTTGTCTCCGACAAAAGGTTTCCTATCATTCCAGTTTTTCCTCTTGGATGCTTATTGCCACATATCGTCATTTGACACACAATTAAATATGATTTACAGCAGGTGATCAGCTCTATCCATTCAAAGTAGTATCTTCAGACTAAGTATAGCCCTGAAAGTGTTAACTAAATGGCCTGCCCTTGTTGCAGCAAAACGCTGTATGTCCCAAACTAGACATCTGGCTGACGTGGACCAGCACTATGGATTTACCTATGGAATTAATGAACAGGTGCATAGGCAAGTTAGAGATAGTGGGATACTTGATAAACCTATATCCTCTATCTTCTGATCATCAACTAAATAGCTTAGCTGAGGAGCTAGAATTTAAATTTAGTATTAAACAATAGTTCCCTGTTTCTTTCAATAGGATAAAGTCCATATGCTGAAAAAAGTTAAGGTTAAGCATCTCATCTCAACTACAACTTGGTTTCTGAAATGCCACACCATTTGGGCATAAACCACCCATTTTATTAAGTGGGGTCCCACAGATGAGAACTTTCAACCTCAAATTAGCATTTTATGTGTTGGATTTGAAGCGCACCACATTTCTTGAAAGAATACATTTACCTATTGCTGTTCCACTTAGGTTTTGATGATGTGCTCCAAGAATTAGTCCTACACACCTATCACCCCTCACTCTAACTTTGCTCCTCATTCAGCCACATTCATCCACTGGCTTGCTCTCTCCTCGAATGTCCCAGTGTTTCCTTCATTCCTTGCTATCTCTACTGCCTCCATCTAAACTTGCATTCCTTTCTGCTTCCGCCCATCTGGACTGCCATCATTGCTCTGCCTGCATCATCACTTGCTTTCCCTGTCTGCATTGCTTCATCTGTACCTTAATTTCCCTTCCCCACTCCATATCTTCCATCTGTTCTCGCTTACTCCTGTTTCCTGTCTTCCCACAGCCCATCCCATCCCACCACATCAGTCTCATCCCCCTTGCCCTTGCTTGAATGCTGGCACTCACGCTGACGATTGCTCTGCTTGTGCCTTATGGGCATTCCTTACACATATACTTTCTCGAAATCGGCTAAAGGGCTGTCTAGATACAGAATAGAGGTAGTTTTAACATACGATTCACTAGTTATACCTACCAATATTGCAGTGACTTCTTCCAGAGCATACGAGAGTTGCAACCAACCTTGATAATAAAGGAGTAAAGCTGTAGAGGGAGTTAGGGGTTTGAAAAAAGTGAGTATAGTGGGAGGGAGAAAAGAGTTAAAAAAAAAATACAATTGGAGTAAAGTGAGAAGGGGAGTAAAGCGGGAAGAGAGTAAGGCTGGAAGGGGAGTAAGGGTGTTTGAAAAAGGAAGTAAAACGGGAGTAAGAGATTTGTAAAATGAGGGAGTAAAGCAATAGGGACCAAGTAGTTAAAACAAGCATGGTGGTAGAATGGGGGTTCTATTTAAAGGGAGTAAAGCAGAGAAGGGAGTGTGAGGTGTATAACAAAAAAGTATTTGGGAGGAAGTGTAAGGGGCAGTAAAAAAAACAGGAACAAAGTGAGAGAGGGAGTTAGGATAAAATGGGAGCAGGAAGTAGTACAAGGGGCATGGTAGGAAGGGAAGTGTGTACTAAAAAAAAAAAAGGACAGAGGTCAAGGGAGAGGAGCCCAGCCTTAAAAAGCCTTAAGATCAGCATGATGAAACTATTCAAGAATGGCTTTCAGAAGTTGTTCTCAGTCTGCCAAAATAAATTCATCAGAACCATGTGAAATTTTCGGGGAACACTCATACAACAGCCCTAGGGCATCTTACTCATTGCCAAGTACCTTTGTGGGCAAACAGAGCAGAAGTTGTCTGGCAGTTCACGATTGGTGTCTGCATCTGGAGGTAGCGCAGGGCATCTTCCACCCGTGAGGAATGCCTTGGCTAGATCCTTTTTTACTCTTCCAAACATGCAGTGTTAACACTCTTGGAGGCTGCAAGAGCACTCGTTTGGAATAGAAGTAGGGAATCCCGTACACCTTCTTGCCACTATCCCTCTTGCTTTAAGTTCTGAAGAATTTTAGGGCCAACTGGGCCCAAATCATCCTAGTGGCCGAGGATTGGGCCAGAAGAGTGTGGTACCCAGAACTGCTCAGAATGAGCCTCTGTCCTAGTCAGTGGGACCTCTTTTCTCAACAGTGCAGTCTAGGTCCTATATCAGAATCTCCAAACCTTACATCTTATGTATGGCGACTGATAAGCGGCAATTGATTGCTTTCGATGTACTGTCTGAAGTGGTGGAGGTTATCCTTGGCTTCAGACACCTATCCTCAAAATCCATTTATGTGAGGCACTGGGAAAAAATTGTAACCTGGCGTGGTTCCTGGGACACTGACCCCTTTAAAGCCAAAACTGTCAGATGTCATTTTATTTGTATTGTCTTTAGCCCAGCAATGCCTTATAGTGTGCACTGTGAAAGGTTATTTTGTGGCTGTTTAGGCCTTTCTACCTTTGTTGAACTAGCTGTCCTTGTTTAAATCACCTGTTGTGATGAGGTTTATTAAAGGTTTGAGACACATATTTCCCCAAAACTGTTCGTGATGCAATTTTATGAATAGCTGGTCGCGATTAAGTCAGCTCATCACATGAGTGAACTGCAGGCACCTTCAGTGCAACTTTCCTACACCACCTTTTTTCAGGACCGGTTGGTGCTGAGCAGTTTTGTTTTGTAAACAGAATTTTATTGCCTCTTACATTTATACAAACAGAAGTCCGGGACTGAAGATCAATTTATACAGAGATCCAAATCAGTTATACAATAATATCTGTTCAATTGCGAATATGACAATGTTTTCACATTTCACTGTATAGTACTAATCATCACTGGGAATTCTACCCCTCACTTCAACAATTAATAACCTCCCCAAAAAACTTGGGCCTCTCCCTAATGTTCTCAGTTGGTTATAGTTTAGTGGACCTACTCAACTGATAGCTATAGTGAGCCTCGCCGCAGCCACCAATGCGACCAACAGCGCTTATTGGTCAAGGATGTCAAGACCTCATCGTCTTCTGATTTGTGTGTAGATATAAGGGAACTATCAGGTGTGTCTTCTTCGGGTTCTTTCAAACAGTCATCCAGGTGGTCCCAGGCCCGGGCCTTGTCATTAGAGCTGTGCCCCCCTTTAGTTCCTGAAAAAGCACCTCACTATCGTATCCCGCCTACAGAATGAGAATCTCCCTCCATTTACTTAGCTGGAGAATCCTGGGGGCTTTCCGTTGTGAAGTAGTTTCTTATTTCGCAAAGATTAGGTCTAGGTCCATGAACTTGGTGGTTACTTTATTCTTGCTTGAACGTGGTAATCCCCCAGCAAACATGCCAAGGGGGTGCAAGAGATTGTTCTATGGGTAATCAAGTTAATACAGTCTGTTACCCCTCTCCAGAATTCCAATGGGGTTGGACAGGCCCACACCATGTGGAGCATTTCAGCTCTATGTTCTCCACATCTGGGGCAAGATGCTTCGGTAACACCAAATGTCCTAATAATTTTTCCAAGGGTAAGATATGCCCTATGTAGGATGTAAAAATGGATTAATTTAAATCTGGCATTATGTGAGACTGTATATATGTTAGAGAGTATTGTGTCCCATTCTGCCTCAGTGATGGAGAGAGTTCTTCCTCTTATTTGTAGCGTAATTCTTCCAGAGGAGTTATTATATCAGCCCGTAGTGCCGGATACAGGCAAGTAATTACCTTGATCTTGCCGTTTGTAGTGCAAAGGACTCAGCAGCATTGGTCCATAGAGTTGCCACCTCAGCTCTGTGCAATAAAAACTGTTCTTGTGGTATTTCGAAGGTCTCGGAGAGATCCTTAAATGTTATCAGTTCCCCATCTCTATATGTCGCCCACCTGGGTTACACCATATGCGGTCCATTCTGTCAGTCGCTGCAATGCTCTTCCCCCAGGTAGCATCTCCAATCCCCTCAGTTGAAGGTCTGGGGAATAAGGAAACAGATTCAAATGCACTGCAGGCATCATTGCCAGCAGCGCTGTACAACCTGCAGTTCCATGGATCCATCCCTAAGGGGGCATCTGGGAACTAGAAGGGCCTGAAACAGGGACTGGAAGCTCGGAGTTTCACTAGGTGCTTCTTTTTCAGGGTGTAATAGTGAATCCACTGGTTAAACCACTGGAGCTGTGCAGCTAGATAGTAGGCCTCTAGATCCAGGGCTGCAAGTCCTCCCTCTGATGTTGGTCGGTGCAATTTGGACATCGCTACTCTACGCATACCTGTTCCCCAGGTGAATTCTATCATCAGTGAGTCTATTTCTTGGAACATTCGGTGGGGAGATTGATAAGTGGTAGATTCGAAACAAAGTATAGCAGTCAAGGGAACATCACAATTTTTGTGACTGCAATTTGACCTGCTACAGATAGGGGAAGGGATTCCAAAAGGCAATATTAGTACGGTGCGCTCTGATGGCCGCTCCAGTGTTACCATCCAATTTGTCCTGAGTATCATGATATATTTGATAGGTTTTCACACCCAGGTATTTCAGGCAATTTGCCTCCTAGGAGCGCCCTCGCAGGTGCCAGGGCATATTCCTGCAAGCAAAGAAGAGATGTGATTTCTGCCAGTTAATACAGAGGCCTGATGTAGTTCCAAAGTGCTTTAGAAGTGATATCGCCCCTAGTAGATCCTCCTCTGCATCCTGAAGGAACTGGCACATATCATCTGCATATAGAGCGACCCTATAAAGGCTGCCCAAGCATGCATCTCTAGCCAGCGGTTCAGTGATGGGGAACAATAACTGGGAGAACGGGCAGCCTTGCTTATTTCCTCTCCCCACTATATATGAGTCAGAAATAGAACTGCCAGTTCTAACTCCTGCCCAGTTGGTCTTGGGCACTTAGGAGTCCTTCTAACAAAAGTCTTGACTCCTTATCGAGTAGGGCAATCACTCTGCTAGCATTCTTTGTTCATACTTATTCCTCAAAATAGGTGGAAAGGTTCCATCAGTTGTCAACAGGACATTGAGTTTTTACACTGATTGTACCAAAGACCATCCGATAGACAGTAACTTTTTGTAGGTTTTGGGGGCCTGGTTTAGTGCCCTAAGATGACAAACGTTATTTGAGGAAGCTCCTGGCTGGGTATATACGGTTGTTGCCGATCTGGCATACAGACTGGCCCCTGCATCAGCTCAGGACCAGAGATATTAACCTGAATTTCCCATGCGGGCAATATCTCTGTTGGCGTGCTTCCGGACTTCCCTCGCTGGGTGGACCACCTCCACGTTGTAGTGTAGCCATTTTTAGTGTATCATTATGCACGTTAGGTTAACATATTAGGCCTCTGTGCACTTTGCCCTAGACACGTTTTATTTCGCCTCACACTGTTATTTTACAATAACCAGTTTTACGGTCTTGTTTTATTCTTTCTGTCACACTGTTTAGCTCAGTTCAGCTCTGTGTTCACCAACACTGCATTCTTTCTCACCCTGTGCTTCGGTGAAGGCTACAGTCTGGTACATTGCCGGTACACGTGGTAGAAGTTTAGTCTCTGGTGTTCGAAGACGATACACATCCTTACGTAGGGACATTTTCTTAGAACATCTGCGTGTTGGTTATAAAATCGCTTTCTAGTCCTAGTACATGTCAGAGGGAGATTCCGACCAGGAACCTACAACTAGATGCTGACTGCCCCATTGCAGATGCTGATGCAGCTTACAGGCCTTTGCTCAGGTATGAGGGTTGATGTCCTCCTGAGGGAACCTGAAAGGCAGGCTTAGAGCTTCCTATGCTGTGCTCATAATATAACTTAGAGAGAACTTAATATAGTTGCACTATGATAGCCTTATTCTTGTGCTTCACTCACATCATTACTATTTTAATGCTACTGTGTTGTTTCGTTCTGGTTATTGCAGCTCACGCCTTATTATATAAAATGCAGTCGTTTTATTAAACAAATCTTTAAAACTTAACTGCCTTTGTCATTTTTATATGAGACCGTACTGTGTATGAGAGCACCGGTTGTGCCATGAGTGACCACGACTTCCCTAGGAAGTACTAAGATGTCATGCGCTCGGCTGCCCAATTGTCTCTTCCCTTCGGGACAGATAAGGCACTGCTAGTTAGCCGGAGCATAACCCGGATTTGGGTTAGACTTAGTCCCCCACACTGCGAACGATCTTGCCGCCCAAAAATCCAGTAGTCTCATTAGGATAATGAGAGCCTACGTGACAACGTGACGGTTGAGGCCTTACTCTCAGGATTCTGAACCTGGAGAGTCAGTTCTATAACAACATTCTGGAGCTATGGGCCATTTGTCTGACGCTGAAGGCCTGCCTGCCATTCATTAGTGAGAAGCTTGTGCAGTTTCTCACGGACAATACCATCACATGTGGTACTGCAGCAAGCAGGATAGTGTGGAGGAGGCACACTTAGCATTGCGCGAGGGCCTTGCGGGACTGGGCCTTGCGGGACTGGGCCTTGCGGGACTGGGCCTTGCGGGACTGGGCCTTGTGGGACTGGTTTGGCTTAGACCTGCTTGGAGAGGTTGATGAAGGGTGCAATGTCTCTGCTTACAATGGTAAGTTCTCAGAGACGGCCTTGGTGGCCTAGGAGTTTCCTGGGCCTTGACACCGATGCTGTCTGTGAGGGGGTGGGGTTGGAAGCGTGCCCAAATCTCCTTTCTGGTACTGATGCACTCACCAGCGCTACTTATCTGGGGGTCGCATCTTTCTCCTCCTTATCCTCCCTGCTAAGGAATGGATGGGCCAGTGGAAGCGTGGTCACTAATTTCAGCCCACGTACTTGAGGCTGCGCTGGTCTGGGAGCCCCTCTGATGTCTTCTGAGAACCTCCTCTCTTCTTATACTGCAAGGGGAGCTTGTGGCATTGCTTATCTGGTACTCTGGATGGTGTTTGGAGGAGGGCCTTCAAATATTTTAACTGGTCATCCCAGCAGTGTTTTGACTGTAGAGATTGGACCCTTCCTGCCAGTCTGCGGCACATGACTGCTGCCCATTGCTCAAGCTGGTAGTGGAATGCACAGATTGAGGACCTTTCTAGGACCCTGTTGTAGTGCAAGGATTCACTCTATCAGAGGAACTCTGTGGTTGGTGCTTTGTGAAACTTCCTGATCTCTCTGGGGCCTTTTCCCCTACCTCTGCCATAGATCCTCTTTGCCTATGTATGCATTATATGGATTTTTCTTTTTCCACATATTTCCAGACACATCGAAATTAGGGATTGCTCGTGTCTCCTTGCACGTGCCCAGCCTTGTGGTGTGTCGGGGGTAAGGCCAGTCTTTGTGGGACAGACTGCCATTACGCATCACAACATCGCTACAATCACCAGCCAGTATGTGCCACCCTCCTGCATCTCAGGCATCATTTTGTGGGGAGAGAGAATTTTTTCATTATCCAGTGGTCTCATCACTTTCCCAAATGCAAAGACTAAGGGCCTGCTTAAGGCCCTACCCCCTCATTCCACCTTTCTGTCGCCAGACTGACAGGTAGGTAACCCACATTGGCTGTGTGCATTGTGTGGTCACCGCATATGGGCACAGGACCACTGCATTTTTTTTAATTACTGTGACATGCATATATCAGTAACACATTTGCGTGGGACGTGGATGGGGACACACTGGTACCTAACACATATCACACACATACAGAACTGTCACTGTGGTATTGGTATTCATTGCCAAATGAATGCTGGCACCACAGTGACGTTACATTCACACCCGTCGACTACGTCCATGTGTGCACATTGCTAGGGAAACTGTACCTGTGATGTTGTGCATGTGAGTCAGTACATGTGTGTGTGTGCGATGCAATTGGCTGGTTGAGGCAGAGGGACCTAGAGTGGGTGATGTGGTTGTCTGTATGTGTGCCACTTGCATGTGGGTTCGATGTTGTGTTGCTGTGTGTAACATTCAGGTGAGTGTTGTGTGGTTGGAATGGTTTACTTAGTTGTGCTTCTGTGTGTGTAGATGAGTGTGTATTGTAGATTGTTGTGGTTGTGTTATGTGGAAGCAGTGTTGTGTGTTGTGTCATGGATGTATGACAATGTGTTTCTGGCATACTCGTGGTGGAGTGGCAATGGAGATGTGTGAAAGTAGTGTGTTGTGTAGTTTGTGGTGCAGGGGGTCACATATGGTTAAGGTACAGTGCGTGTGAGGGACTTACCTCTACTTCATGCTAGTGCCGTTGTCCGATGCCCATTAGGTCCAATGACGGTCTCCCTCCATCATCAATCTGCGGCCAATACACCAGCTGCAGGACTGTAACATCTATATAGAGTCAGTGAGAACCCACCAGTCTGACAGCTAGGCATAGCACTCCATCGTGGTGGTCTTCGGCTCAGCCGCAACAGATATAAATACGACAGGCTGAACAGCATTGACTTAATGGTCTTTTCGGGTCCGCCGCTTTTGCAGATTGGGGGTAATACCGCCAAGATCTAAATAAGGCCCTTAGTTTTTTTTCAGTAATGTTCATGCTTCCTTGTTTTTAATTTACATTTGGATGCACCAAGTCTAGTATTTATTGCTGGCTGGGTCTCCCTTACCTGGTTGCATTAGGGCTCACTTCTGTCAGCTGCATGGTCTAATCCTGTGGCCATTAAGGCAGGATCTTTTTCACTCCAGCAAGCCAAGCTGGGGCACCTCATCACAGTCTTAACTGTTTGGCCACGGCCCCACTCTCCTGTGGATATCACAGATGAGAGTTATTATTAAGTTTGTTGTTTGGGTGTGCAGATGTTACTCCGCAGCCCTGGGGGTAGGAAGTTGGAAAGTGTACTCAGACACTTTTAGCCTTTAAGCTTTTACCTTAGTTATGCCTGGAGAGCTTTATAAAGTATACCCATTGCCATTAACTTATTTGTCCTTGCACTATGTCTAGGTGGCACTATTACCACCCTGCATCACGTCTCTCATCATGGCTAAATTAACTTAATTATCTTTGAACTTACTGGTATGAGCTCTGACAAAAAGTGGTAATATATCCATAATTTCCTTATGGGCAGCAGCACTCACACTGCTGTACTGCAGGAAACACAACTAAAGGCTCGAGGCCCAAGCTTCATAGGCAGTGGAGAGACTCTTTACTTCCACCAAGGCATTGATAGGTGAAGAAGGCAGCTATGTCTTGTGGAAGAACTCTGAAGGCTCTCTGATTTTATTAAGTAGTGTATACTACCTGAACATTAGCCCACCACAGTTTTTAGCAAAACTCTCATCCCTGCTCCTTCAGTGGTGCCACCTCCTTTGGATCATTGGCATGACTTCAATAGTGTGCTAGACACCCTTGTAGATAAGTCATATCCTCCATTATCTCACACCCACACCACATGCAACACTGATCTCTGGGCACAATGGCTTTCTCACTAGTTCTTGGTGGATGTTTGTATAGCATTTCACCCTCATGCAAGAAATAGCTTCTCCTATTTCTCCAGCATGATCTCCAAGTCCACCTGGGCCGCTTTCCTTTTTGAACTGCACTACAACTCCTGGCATCTAATGCTGAATATCATGACAAGACAGTCTCAGATCATAATCCTTCTTTATTGCATCTTACTCGTGGTAGGTTTATCACCCTAGTCCCAACCTGGTAATTGCAGCCCTCTGCCTTAGAGGATCCTGTTGTTCTAGAGAAATTAGCAGTATGACCTCCACTAGCTTTATCAGGTTGGATGCGTTTAAAACAGCACAGAGAGGGCAGTGTATACGAAGGGCAATCGTGACTTGCAGAACATCCTTTCTGATGTATACAACTACCTGTGGATTCCTCACCTTATGAATTCGATCCTTGCACCAGCATCCGACGGAAAGTCTTCTTCCTAGCTGTCTACGTCGACGAGGACGTCATAATGGCACAGCTCCATGTGACTCCGTCTGATGTCAACGTGCCAATAAGAGGTCCTCTTCGGCGTACTGACGGCAGTTTTTCCTTTTTCCGTGCCTTCGACGCCAACGGTTTTTCTTCCTGGCTTGTTGTTAACTGTAACGATTTTTGAAGGTTACAATGTCGCCTCCGAAGAAGTCCGGTTTCAAGCCGTGTAGAGAATGCGGGGGTCGGATGTCAGTGACCGACCCCCACTCGGACTGTATTTGGTGTCTTAGTTCAGAACATGATGTAGAAGGCTGCTCTTCGTGTCAGAGCATGAATCCAAAAGCTCTGAAGGAGCGCGAGGCGAAGCTCTTCTTAGCTAAAGCAAATAAGAAAGGGCATAAAAAGGATTCATCCCATGCTTCTCCCAAAAAGCATAAGAAGCGGCATCATCATGACTCTCGGCGCCGTTCGGAGCGGAGCCGATTGAGGTCGAGGTCTCGTTCTTCACGACGCCAGAAGACATGGGAGATGAGTCCTACTGTCACGCCTCAGCAGGAGAGACCGGAGTTGTCTCCGACGCCTTCAGTTTTTGAGGTCACTCGAAGTAGTCCTCACTTTTCGCCGGCGCCGAGGGATCCAGATGTTCAGCAGACTTCTGCGCAACAGTACCCGGCTTTTCCGACGCCAGGGACGGATCCGTCCGCATTTTTGAATGCAATGTATACCATCTTTCAGTCCATGGCCCCTGCTGGTCCACTGGGGAGTCCCACGGGGCCATTGGCGTTCAATTTGGGCTCACCGGCGTCATACAGGGCTGCTCTATTCATGCCCTTTTGCCCTACAGAGATTGGCGGTTCGGCGCCTAGGGTCTCCCCTAGCAGGAGTCCTCCACCTGTGACTGTGGATCCGCCTGCACGTCAACCGACCCCTTCTCCGCGCCATCCGGCGTCGTTGTTGTCTCCGTCCAGACCGGCTCCATCACCTTCCGGCCATTCAACTTCGAGAAGGTCATCAGCCGACTTCGTGTCGGCACCGGCGCCGGTGTAGCCGAAGAGTCTTCCTGGCCCTGTTCGGGGATCGAGATCGTCGGCGTCGATGGATTCTATGTCGACGCCGGCCTTGGAAACACATCTTAGATCTCGGCGGAAGGCATTGAGACTTCTGGAGGAGGAGGAATACAGACAGCTTGAGGAAGGCGAGATCGAGCCTTCTGATGACTTCCAGGGTCTGGCCACTGCAAGTGGTTTGGATACTTCCCCGGAGTGAGACATTGCGTCTCCGGGGGAGTTTACTGAAGAGGCCGCTTCCTTCCATGCAGTGGTGAGAAAGGCAGCTGAGTATCTGGATTTGCCTTTGTCCGTGGCAGAAGTAAAAACTAACCTGCTCACCGAGGTACTTCATCCTTCTTCGTCCAGTGCTGACCCTTTGCTGCCTTTCAATGAGGCTTTGACTGAGCCCATTTTGGACTTGTGGAAAAAGCCAGTGACATCTTCTGCTGTGAACAGAGCAGTGGCGAGGAGACATAGAAGTGCCCCAGGAGATCTGTTTTTTCTGATGGATACAACTACCTGTGGATTCCTCACCTCATGAATACTCCCATGGCGCCAGCATTCGACGGAAATCTTCTTACTAGTCTCTGCACGTCGACGAGGACGTCACTGTCTCGCACGCGACGCCGTCTGACGTCATACAGGCAATAAGAGGTCCTCGACGACGTGCAGACGTCAGTTCCCTTTTTTCCGTGCATTCGAAACGGTTATATTCGAGGGAGCAACTGTTACTCTTGCGGTTACAGTGTATATCTTGCTGCGTACTCTTTCTCTGTGGAAATAATGTCGCAGAGAAAGTCTGGATTTAAGCCTTGTCGTGAGTGTGGAGGCAAGATGTCGGTGACGGATCCTCATTCCGATTGCCTTTGGTGTTTGAGCTCCGACCACGACGTCTCGACTTGTGATTCGTGTCAGCACATGAATCCGAAGGCCCTTAAAGAACGCGAGGCGAAGCTGTTTATGGCCAAGTCAAAGGAGAAGCATCACAAGAAAAAGTCTTCTCCAAGACATCGGCGTCATCGAGACTCCCGGCGCCGTAGAGAATCTCGGCGTCATTCAAGGGAGGCTCGTTCCAGGTCTCCGGATCGGCGCCGGAGGACATGGGAGGTCAGCCCCACGGTGACGCCGCATCCTTCGACGCCGTTGCTCTCTCCGGCGTCTCCAACTTCGCCTGGACAGGCGTCAGTGATTGAGGTATTGGAGCCTCAAGTGTTTTCTCCGGCGCAGACGCCGAGGCCGGCGTCGGGGTCGCCTCCGAGTCAGGCACCCCAGTATCCGGCTTTTCCCACCCCTGGAGCCGATAGTTCCGCATTCTTGAATGCGATGTATGCCATCTTCCAACAGATGGCTCCAGGGGGTGCTCCGGCTGGGCCTTTGGCCTTTTCTTTGGGTGATCCTGCGCCTCTTCGGCCGGCACCCTTTATGCCCTTTCTCCCGTTTGGGAACGTGGGCTCGGCGCCAGTGTCGGCGCCGGTGGCCGCTCCGATGGCTTCGGAGGGATTGGCCCCAGGGATTTCCATCCCGTCGACGTCGAGATTTCGGCCTGTGACTCCGGTGGGTCCATCCGTTTCATCTGCTCTTCAGTCGGCGCCGAAGTTACCTGTGGCGCCGGATGCGGCGTCGGTGGCTTCGGAAGATCGGCGCCGATCTCCGACTTCGGCGGAGGTATTGTCGACTCCGCGGATTGAGCAACGACTGCATTCAAGGAGGCGTGCTCTCCGGGTACTAGAGGAGCAGGAGTACCAACGAGCCCTAGAGGAAGGAGAGCTAGAGGACTCGGGTGATGGGCTGCGTGGACTGGAGTCGGCCAGTGGGCTGGACACTTCCCCTGAGTGGGACCTTTCGTCCCCGGGGGAATATACCGAGGAAGCTGCTTCCTTTCATACAGTGGTACGGAAGGCAGCTAGTTTTTTGGACCTGCCTTTGCCGGTGGTGGAGGCGAAACAAAACCTTTTGACAGAGGTGTTGCATCCGGCCTCAGCCGCGGCGGAGCCTCTATTACCTTTTAATGACGCTCTGCTGGATCCGGTTTTAGAGGTGTGGAAGAAGCCGGCATCTTCCCCAGCAGTTCACAGAGCCGTGGCCAGGAGGTATCGGACGGCTCCAACTGATCCTGGTTTCCTATCTAGGCACCCTACGCCGGAGAGCTTGGTTGTGCAGGCCTCCTGTTCGTCCAAGTCAGCGCCTGGTTCTTTTCCGACGGTGCCGGGGGACAGAGATTCAAAAAAGCTGGAGGCGCAGTCGAAGAAGATTTTTTCGTCCTGCAGTCTGGCTTTAAAAGCCACCAATGCAACCTGTATCCTGGGGAGGTATATTCATGCTCTGATGGATGACATCTCCTCTTCGTTTACAGAGCTTCCCCAGGGTCTTTTGGATCTTGTCTCTGATGCTCAGGCTGCTGCGACCCAAATTATCCAGACGGGACTGCATACCACCGACTCGGTAGCCAGAGCAATGGGCACAACTGTGGTGGAAAGGAGACAGGCCTGGCTCCGTAACTCGGGCTTTTCGGCAGATGTACAGTCCACATTGTTGGATCTCCCGTTTGATGGGGACAAACTGTTTGGGGCTAAGGCTGATTCGGCCTTGGAACGGTTTAAGGAGAGCAGGGCCACAGCTAAGTCGCTGGGACTCCAAGCTCCTTCTTCCACGGCCTCTTCCAGATTGTTCAGGAGGTTTCGTGGATTTGGGCGTGGCTCTTCCTCCTCTTCCTTTCGGGGAAGATATCAGCAACCTGCCTCTTCCCATCCCTATAGATCTTTTAGGGGGAGGGGTAGGGTCCGCACCAGGGGAGCTTCTCAGCAGCACTCTGCCTCTTCTTCATCCTCTGGCGGGGTGCAGCAGGGCAAGCAGCCTTAGGCTTCCACCATTTCCCACTCACTCCTCTCCTGTAGGGGGAAGATTACAGCATTTTCTCACCAAATGGGAGACTGTTACGTCGGACACTTGGGTTCTCAGTGTTGTGGGAAAAGGCTACACCCTTCCCTTTCGGGAGTTTCCGCCCCTCATCCCGCCCCGCCCTTCGTATTGTTCACAAGAACACCTCCTGTTGCTAGAACAGGAGGTAGAAGTCCTCCTTTTAAAGGGCGTGGTGGAGTTGGTCCCGGAGCAGGAAAGGGGTCAAGGAGTTTACTCAAGGTATTTCCTGATTCCCAAGAAGGATGGTCGTTTGAGACCAATTCTGGACCTGAGGATCTTGAATTGGTTCCTCAAGCAGGAAAAGTTCAAGATGCTGACCCTAGCACAGGTGCTTTTGGCGTTGAACATGGAAGACTGGATGGTGGCTGTCGACTTGCAGGATGCTTACTTTCATATCCCGATACTCAAGTCACACAGGAAGTATCTCCGGTTTGTGGTGGGATCGCAACACTACCAGTTTGCGGTCCTTCCGTTTGGTCTTACTTCAGCACCTCGAGTCTTCACGAAGGTGATGTCGGTGGTTGCGGCAGAGCTCAGAAGGAAGGGGATAGCAGTATTCCCTTACTTGGACGATTGGTTAATCAAAGCCAAGTCCCCGGAGCTTGTGTTGCGTCATCTGCAGTCAACAACCCAGTTGTTGTTCGACCTGGGCTTTTCGGTGAACGAGCCCAAATCTCACCTAGAGCCCTCTCAGCGCCTCCTGTTCATAGGGGCAGTACTGGATACAACATTGGGTCGGGCCTTTCCTCCGCCTCAGCGGATTCAAGATATTCAGGATTTGGTTCCAATGTTTCGAAATGGAGCGGTAGTTCCAGTCCTCAAGGTCCTTCGTCTGCTCGGTCTTTTTGCCTCCTGCATTCTGTTGGTCACGCATGCTCGCTGGCACATGAGGGCTCTTCAGTGGTGCCTCCGAAGGCAGTGGTCTCAACACAGAGGGGATCTAGAGGGTACTGTCAAGATCTCCAGAGATGCTGCTGTGGATTTGAAGTGGTGGATTGCAAGCAACAATCTTTCACAAGGAAAGCCGTTCCAGCAGTCGCCACCAGTGACAACAGTCATAACGGATGCTTCCACTCTAGGGTGGGGAGCTCATCTGGGGGATCTGTAGATCCAAGGTCTTTGGTCTCCAGAGGAACAGATTTTTCACATCAATCTGTTAGAGTTACGGGCTGTACGTCTGGCTCTCAAGGCCTTCCTCCTTCCCTTCGTGGTCAGTCGGTACAGGTCCTAACGGACAATACTACCACGATGTGGTACATAAACAAGCAGGGAGGAGTGGGGTCGTACCTTCTCTGCAGAGAAGCTCTTCGACTATGGTCCTGGGCAAAGGACCATCGGATTTGCTTGATAGCAAACCATCTGGCCGGAGTTTTGAACGTGCGTGCGGACAGTCTGTCGCCACTTCTCGGCAGACCACGAGTGGCGTCTCCATCCAGATCAAGTCCGTTTAATCTTCCAGAAGTGGGGGTTTCCTCGGGTAGATCTGTTCGCCACTCGGGAGAACGCGCATTGTCCGTTTTTCTGCAGCCTTCAGTATCCGATGCAGGAAGCGTTGGGGGACGCGTTTCAAATGACCTGGTGCGGCCAGTTGCTTTACGCGTTTCCTCCCATACCCTTGATTCCTCGAGTATTGAGGAAGATTCGCCAAGACCGGGCTCTAGTAATCTTAATAGCTCCGGATTGGCCAAGGAGGGTGTGGTACTCCGACCTTCTCCAACTCTCAACGTGCCCGCCGCTCCGTCTCCCTTTCAGGGCAGACCTCCTCTCACAGTCGCAGGGGCAGGTTCTACACCCCAACCTCCAGAGTCTGCACCTACATGCCTGGAGATTGAACGGGGCAACCTGAGTTCCTTCTCTCTCCCGCCTGAGGTAGTGGATGTTATATTAGCGGCCAGGCGACACTCCACTAAATCTATCTACGCTAATAGGTGGTCTAAATTTGTTGCGTGGTGTGGAGAGAGGCAGATTGATCCCTTACATGCTCATCTATCGGACATTTTGTCTTTTGCTCTATCTCTGGCGCAAAAAGGTTGTGTAGTGGCTACCATTAAAGGTTATTTATCGGCCTTGTCAGCCTTCATATGTCTTCCAGACCAACCATCTTTATTTAAATCCCCTATTGTTATCAGATTCTTGAAAGGTCTTCTAAATCAATATCCTCCAAAGCCATTCGTTATGCCGCAATGGGATTTGTCCTTAGTCCTGACTTTCCTTATGGGGTCCCCTTTTGAACCTATGCATTCTTGCCCCTTGAGGTATTTGGTTTTAAAAACAGTCTTCCTGATAGCTATAACATCAGCAAGGAGAGTGAGTGAGTTGCAGGCCTTATCAGTAAAACCCCCTTATACAACTTTTTATGGGGATAAGGTGGTGTTGAGGACCAAGGCTGCTTTCCTCCCGAAGGTTGTTTCACCCTTCCATTTGGCTCAGGCAATTACTTTGTCCACGTTCTATCCTCCGCCTCATCCTTCCAAAGAGGAAGAAAGACTGCACCGTCTGGACCCAAAGAGAGCGTTGAGCTTCTTTATCGATAGAACAAGGGATTTCAGGCTGGAGGATCAGCTGTTTATTGGATACGTGGGCAAGAGGAGAGGAAAGGCAGTCCACAAGAGAACACTATCCAGGTGGGTTGTTCTTTGCATTAAAATATGTTACTCTTTGGCAAAGAAGGATCCTCCTGAGGGCATTAGAGCTCATTCCACCAGAGCTAAGTCGGCCACTTCGGCCTTAGCCAGAGGTGTTCCTGTGGTCGACATCTGCAAGGCCGCAACTTGGTCGTCCCTTCACACTTTTGCAAAACATTACTGTTTAGATTCTGAGGTTAGAAGGGACGGCCATTTTGCACGGTCAGTGCTGCAGGATTTCTTGGTTTGACCATTTAGGCACCCACCGCCGGGCGTGGTACTGCTTTGGGACTCTATTCATGAGGTGAGGAATCCACAGGTAGTTGTATCCATCAGAAGAACGAGTTACTTACCTTCGGTAACGACTTTTCTGGTGGATACATTAGCTACCTGTGGATTCCTCACGGTCCCACCCGCCTCCCCGTTGCCTTTATGGTCTTGCCAAGTAATCCTTGAGTGCGCTCCTCTTGGTCCTTGAGGGTGCAATAGATGTATATATATAATATATTTATATATATATATGTGTATAAGTGTATATATCTTTATGTATATACTTGGTGTGTGTATATATTTTAAAAGAGAGAGTTTTTTATATATATATATATATATATATATATATATGTACATAAAAAGATTTACAGTTATTCATACAATGTGGTGTATTTTACAATATAATGGATGTTGCCTTGCTCTTTCATTGCATTGCCTGGTTGTTCTCATGCACGTAAAAAATGATTGGTACTGACGTCTGCACGTCGTCGAGGACCTCTTATTGCCTGTATGACGTCAGACGGCGTCGCGTGCGAGACAGTGACGTCCTCGTCGACGTGCAGAGACTAGTAAGAAGATTTCCGTCGAATGCTGGCGCCATGGGAGTATTCATGAGGTGAGGAATCCACAGGTAGCTAATGTATCCACCAGAAAAGTCGTTACCGAAGGTAAGTAACTCGTTCTTCTGTCTCGTCATCCGACTCCGGAGAGCTTGGTAGTTCAGGTGTCATGTTCTGCAAAGACTGCCCCTGGAACATTCCCGGGAGTTCCGACTGATAGGGAATCCAAGAGGATGGAGCAGTCTTCAAAGAAGATTTTTTCATCTTGCAGCATAGCCCTTAAAGCTACTAATTCCACCTGTGTGCTAGGCAGATAAATCCATGCCCTAATGGATTCTGCCAAGGAAATGGCGAGGGATCTGCCACAGGAGATGCAGAAACTGTTTGGGTCCCTTTTCTTGGATGCTCAAGCTGCTACACATCAGATTATACAATCTGGCCTGGATACCTCGGATTCCGTTGCCAGGGCCATGGGAACATCAGTGGCTACAAGGAGGCATGCCTGGTTAAGGTCCTCTGGTTTCTCATCAGACGTGCAATCCACCTTAATGGACCTTCCATTTGACGGGGAAAAGCTTTTTGGGGACAAGGCAGACTCTGCCCTTGAACCGTTTAAGGACTGTCGGGCTACAGCTAAGTCTCTGGGATTACAGACCTCTACTACAACGCCTTATAGACCGTTTCGTAGGTTCCGGGGGTTCATTCGAGGCTCTGCCTTTCGAAGGTCACAGTCTTACGCCCAGCAACCTGCCAATCCACCCTATCGTGCCTTTAGAGGGCGGGGTAGGGGTAGGGCTAGAAGTCCTAGTTTTCCCCACTTTATCATCCATACTTCTCCTGTAGGGGGAAGATTGAGTCTTTTTCTGCAGAAATGGAGGTCAATTACAACAGACTCGTGGGTGCTAGGAATTGTAGAAAAGGGCTATGCTCTCCCCTTTCAGGAGTTCCCTCCTCCCTTTCCCCCTGTCCCTCATTTTGTTCAAAAGACCATCTTCTGTTGTTGCAACAGGAGGTTGTCACCATGTTGGCAAAGGGCGCTATAGAGTTGGTGCCGTTGTAGGAAAGGGGTCAGGGGTGTCATTCAAGATATTTCCTGATTCCTAAAGTGGACGGTCGGTTGCAGCCGATCCTAGACTTGAGGATTTTGAATTTGTTCCTCAAGCAGGAAAAATTCTAAATGCTGACCCTAGCGCAGGTGCTATTGGCGTTGAACGAAGGAGACTGTATGGTGTCTGTCGACTTGCAGGACGCGTACTTTCATGTTCCCATAATCAAGTTGCACAGGAAGTATCTCTGTTTTGTGGTCGGATTATAACACTATCAGTTTGCTGTCCTTCTTTTTGGACTTACTTCAGCACCTCGGGTTTTCACGAAGGTGATGTCAGTTGTTGCAGCACATCTCAGAAGGAGGGAGGTAGCAGTTTTTCCCTACCTGGACGATTGGTTGATCAAAGCCAAGTCTCCAGAGCTTGTGTTGTCTCATCTGCGAATGACAACCCAGTTGTTGTTCGATCTGGGTTTTTCTGTAAATGTGCCCAAATCTCACCTAGAGCCCTCTCAATGCCTCCTGTTCATAGGGGCAGTACTGGACACAGCAATGTTTCGGGCCTACCCCCGCCTCAGCGGGTTCGGGACATTCAGGCGCTGATTCCATTGTTTCAAATTGGAGCGGCAGTTCCAGTCCTCAAGGTCTTACGCCTGCTAGGTCTGTTTGCTTCTTGCATTCTGTTGGTCACTCATGCTCGCTGGCATATGAGGGCTCTTCAGTGGTGCCTCCGCAGACAGTGGTTCCAGCACAAGGGGATCTCAGGGATTCAATAAAGATCTCCAATGACGCTGTGGCGGATCTTCTCTGGTGGGCAGAGGACGGCAACCTTTCCCAAGGAAAAACGTTTTCACTGCCTCCTCCACTGGCCACAGTGATTTCGGATGCTTCCACTCTAGGGTGGGGAGCTCATCTGGGGGACCTGGAGATCAAGGGTCTTTGGTCTCCAGCGGAACAGATGTTGCATATCAATCTGTTGGAATTGCGGGCAGTACGTTTGGCGCTCAAGGCCTTCCTCCCTTCCCTTCACGGTCAGTCAGTTCAAATCCTGACGGACAACACTACTGCGATGTGGTATATAAACAAGCAGGGAGGAGTAGGGTCGTACCTTCTCTGCAGAGAAGCCCTGCGACTCTGGTCCTGGGCTCAGGACCATCAGATTTGCTTAATAGCAAATCATTTGGCCGGGGTTCTGAATGTACGAGCAGACGGTCTCAGTCGTCACTTCTCATTGGATCACGAGTGGCGTCTCCATCCGGATCTAGTCCTCCACATCTTCGGGGTGTGGGGTACTCCTCAGGTGGATTTATTCGCCACTCGGGAGAACGCGCATTGCCCGTTGTTCTGCAGCCTCCAGTATCCGATGCAAGGGGCATTGGAGGACGCGTTTCAGATGTCCTGGAGCGGCCAGTTGCTTTACGCGTTTACCCCCATACCCTTTATTCCTCAGGTTTTGAGGAAGATTCGTCAAGACCGGGCCCAAGTCATCTTGGTAGCACCGGACTGGCCGAGAAGGGTATGGTATACAGACCTGCTTCAACTCTCTCAGTGCCCTCCGCTCCGTCTCCCGCTTAGGGCAGACCTCCTCTCGCAGTTGCAGGGGCAGGTTCTACACCCCCACCTCCAGAGCCTGCACCTTCATGCCTGGAGATTGAACTGGGCAACCTGAGTTTCTTTTCTCTCCCACCGGATGTAGTGGATGTTATACTATCGTCCAGGCGACACTCCACTAAATTGATTTATGCCGGTAGGTGGGCAAAATTTGTGCTTTGGTGTGGAGAGAACCAAAAAGATCCCTTGAAAGCCCACCTTTCAGATGTACTTTTGTTTGCTCTTAGTCTGGCTAAGAAAGGTTGTGCGATAGCTACTGTTAAGGGTTATTTGGCGGCTCTGTCGGCGTTTCTTTGCCTTCCGGACCAGCCATCTTTATTTAAGTCTCCAGTTGTAAACAGGTTCCTTAAGAGTTTGGTGAATAGATTTCCTCCTACTCCCTTTCAGTGGGACTTGAATCTTGTTCTGACATTCTTAATGGGTTCGCCTTCCGAGCCCATGCATTCATGTCCATTGAGATTTTTAGTCTTTAAGACCGTTTTCTTAATAGCAATCACTTCTGCCAGGAGGATTGGAGAGCTTCAGGCACTTTCCGTCAAGCCTCCCTTTACCATGTTTTTCCCTGATGAAGTGGTTCTAAAAACCAGGGATGCTTTTCTGCCGAAAGTTGTCACCCCTTTTCATATAGGGCAAACTATCACTCTGCCCGCGTTTTACCCTCCTCCCCACCCGTCTAAAGAGGAAGAGAGGCTCCATAGGTTGGACCCTAAGAGGGCCCTGAGTTTTTACCTAGAGAGAACTAAGGACTTTCGCTTAGATGATCAATTGTTTGTTGGGTATGCTGGACAGCGAAAGGGCAGAGCGGTCCAGAAAAGAACACTCTCCAGGTGGGTCATCTTGTGTGTTAAGATTTGTTACTCTCTGGTGAAAAAAGTCCCTCCTGAAGGTATCAGGGCCCACTCTACTAGGGCTAAGTCTGCATCTTCGGCCCTAGCGAGAGGAGTTCCGTTCATAGACGTATGTAAAGCGGCAACTTGGGCGTCCCTCCATACTTTCGTGAAACATTATTGTTTAGACTCTGAAATGAGGAGGGACGGTCATTTTGCTCGCTCAGTATTGCAGGATTTCTTAGTGTAATCAGGCGGACACCCACCACCGAGTGCGGTACTGCTTGGGACTCCATTCATAAGGTGAGGAATCCACAGGTAGTTGTATCCATCAGAAGAACAAGTTACTTACCTTCGGTAACACTTTTTGTGGTGGATACACTAACTACCTGTGGATTCCTCACGGTCCCTCCCGCCTCCCCGTTGCCTGCCTGGTTACACTCTTATCTTGCAGTTGTTGGATTAATATTTCTTCTTATATTTATATTTGTATATATCTGTCTATATATTTTGGTATATTCATGTATTTGAGGTGATAATGTGAATATATGGTTTCAATAGACTAGATTTTTGTGTTTGTATATATTTATATATTTCAGTTTTCATGGTCGGTTTACACCTGCTAGCCGTAAAGGCCCGAAAAAAGTGAGGTGAAACTGACGTCAGTACGCCGACGAGGACCTCTTATTGGCACGTTGACGTCAGACGGAGTCACGTGGAGCCGTGCCATTATGACGTCCTCGTCGACGTAGACAGCTAGGAAGAAGACTTTCCGTCAGATGCTGGCGCAAGGATCGAATTCATAAGGTGAGGAATCCACAGGTAGTTAGTGTATCCACCAGAAAAAGCGTTAACGAAGGTAAGTAACTTGTTTGTCAGGAGTTAGAATAACTTGAACAACGCCTCAGAATTTCAGAGCGGGCTGTACTTTCTTATAGCACAGCCAAAACTGTGCTGCTAGCTGCTATGGAGCGTCATTTGCAACTGATTAAATCACTCTCATGCATATATTTTAAAAAATCACCTTACAAAGTCACGCAGTGAGGACAATAAATGTGGTCACTTACTCACTTGGTTGATTAAACCAGATACAGCCCAAACCCCTATTTCTGTTATCTGGTTCACCCTGGACAGCATAGTTCGATTGCAGGCAGGTATCCATAATGCTTTCTACTCCCACTATTGTGCATTGTATTGCCCAGAGCCCTCTTTCTTGCACTTCACTTCACCAATTTCCTAGTTTGGTTATCTCGCCTCAGGATATCTGCTTAGTATCTGGATTCCTTGGAGGCCCAATCACAGAAAAGGAGATTTGAGTGGCAGTTGGAGACTTTGTGTTGTTCAAATCTCCTGGCCTGGATGGCATTCAAATTGCGCTTTACCATACCTACGTAGACCTGCTGGTTCCGAAATTGACAGAATTCTATAAATCATTGTTACACAAAGGGGTGATGTCTCCCTCCATGTGTGAGGCTCTTTTAGTTTCCTTACCTAAGGTGGTAAGCCGACATTTGGAATTCGCCTCTTATACATCGTTAGTGATCCTTAACAATGACTACAAGATCCTAAGTAAAATTCTAGTAATGGAGCAGATGATTGCTATGCCTAGGTTGGCTCATCCAAAACAAAATGGTTTCATTGTCAGCAAGTCTACATCCCTTAATATGTCGCTTACATAGCCTGCTGGAAGAGAGGCTGCTAAGGTGGTTCTTAGCTACCTGCTTAGTTTTAGACTTAAAAAGCATTTGATATGCTCTGTTGGGGGTTATGTGTTCACAAAGGATAGAACACCGTAACAAAATAATGCAATTAATTAGGCTGCTGTATTTGCAGTCATCAGCCAGAGTGAGAGGAGGTCAGCTCATTTCGCACTCTTTCTCCATAAACAGAGGCTTACAACAAGGGTGACCACACTCACTTGTGTTCATTGCATTCGCGATAGAGCCCTTGGCTCTTCAGCCTCGTCGGCTGGGTCGACAGCCGGGCATCCCATGAACAATGAGATTTGTGTAGTTTCCTATACACTGACAGTGTGCTAGTGTACACCAAGAACATCTGCATAGGGGGTATCAGCTGTGGCGCAGATGCTGGGCCTGTTCAGGATGGCTTGTGGCATTCGTGGTAACTGGTGAAAAACTAAACTGTTTCACTGAGCTCCAAATACGCCAGGCACAACATAGTAGTAGATGTGCATCTGGTTAAATCAGAGAGCTCACCTTCAAATACCATGTTATCAATATATATTACTCAAATAAGGACCATCTCAATGGGAACTTACTGAGGGCAGTTACCTCATACAGGCCACCGAACCCATGTTGGAAATCCCTACATTGGACGGTCCCAGGCCAGGTGGCCCTCACCAAGATGGTGATGTTGCAGAGGTCACTGTATTACTTCTCTAAACTGCTCCTCCATGTACCCAGAATCATCTTCCACACCTTTGGTGGCATGATGGGGGAAATTTGATTTGGAACAGTGAACAGTGTGAGGTTGCTGTATCCAAGCTGAAGCTTCTCATTGTCTGTGGAGGACTTGCCACCCCAGACAATGAACACTAGTATCTGCTGGTGCAACTCCAGTGGCCCATCTGTTGGTTGGTTTGCTGGTACCTGTCCGAGGTGGCGTTCTTAAATAAACAAGAGATCAGTACGTTTTTCTACCCAAACCTGCCTTGTTCAAACACCCTAATAAACTTTAACAATTTTGTAGGACCTTGAATGTCTCACGCAATACCATATCCTATGCAGACCGTCAACTCCTCTAGCTGAACAGCATACATAATAAGAGGTGGAGCCTGGCCATGTATTTACTCAGAAGTAATGAGATAGACTGCTCTCTCACCCCCATAAGATTTTATGTAAGGCCAGATTTCAGTACATTCAAAACAACATTTTGCACCACAGCACCACACTTTACTTAACCCCAGAACGATTGAGCAAAATTTATATAACTGCTATTTCTGGCTACCCTTGTTGCCTTGCACCGGTGGCAAACATCAAACACACGTTCTGAGGTTATCAAGTTGCAAGCATCTACAAAGGTAAGATCTGATAGAGACTTCTAGCTGCAGATTCCTTACCTTTGAATTTCCTGGCGTCCGCTTGGAATCTGGATTTTTTTGCTGAGCAATACCCTTCGCGCCATGGGGTGGCGTCGTTTGGATCCGCGTGTCGTCGTCAGCATCATTGGAGCCATCTGTGACTTCAGGGTCGCCTGTAGGGGCACCACCCAGGTGCGCATATGTCAGCTCTTTTTCCACAAACTTCCACGCCAGAAGCGCAGAACCATGGCTAGAACTAACAGTTCGTCTGTGCAAAAAACTAGGGCCCTGAAAGGGACAATCCCTGATCCTACTAGACATATCCGCGTAGTGGGGAGGCATGGGTGGGTGTAAAGAATCTGTAGCTAGATAGGAGTCTCTTGCAATAATGCGTTACCGAAGGTAAGTAACTTGTTCATCTGATAGAGGCTTCTAGCTGCAGATTGCTTACCTTTGAATAGATACTCAAGCCATAACCCCCTGGTGGTGGGCTGTGGATAAATCTACATACAGTAAAAAGTCCTGTAGGACCAAAGGGGCAAAATGTCCGTCTCTCCGGACATAATTTTCCAGGCCAACGTGTGCAAGGACGCCCATGTTGCTGCCTGATAGATATCCAGGAATGGAACACCCCATGCTGGCCCAGTGGTAACAGCCTTGCCCCTAGTAGAATGAGCCCTCGAGAGGGCTGCTTCTTGGCCAGTGTGTAGCAGATCTTCATGCAGAGAACAACCCAGGGCAAAATGGTTCACTTCTGCACTGCCCGACCTTTCATTGCTCCCACATACCCCACAAAGAGTTGGTCATCCACCCGGAACTCTTTTGCAGTCAAGGTAGAATGGCAACGCTCATTTTGGCTCCAGTCAGAGAAGTCGCTCCTCTTCCATAGAGGGATGTGGTGGAGCAAAGAAGGTGAGCAGGGTGATGTTCTGACCCAGGTGAAATGTGGTCACCACCTTGGTGAGGAAAGAAGCACGAGTTCTGAGAACCACCTTGTCGGGGAACCTAGTGAGATACGGTGGCTTAGATGAAAGAGCCTGCCTTTCACTCGCCCTCCTCGCAGATTTTATTTCCCCTCCCCCTGTGGAATTACAAGTAATCCAACAGAACGACATGTCTGGACAGAGTTTTACCTAAGGTAAGTAACTTATTATTTTGGTTCATAAACTGGGTTCTCTAGTTCATAAACCACTAATGATGACACTCGTCATCATATGGTGGTAGTTTGGTCAGTCAGTTTATTTGAATATGTTTAGTTTGGGCAATGTTTATGAACAGATTTTGACACTTAATAAGATATCAGCCTAGTTACACAAACCAGACTCCGCTTCACAAACTGCACTCTGTTTTCGAATCCGTTTTTTAGGGTAGTGAGGGCATTTTCCATCCTTCTTGGGTGTGCACTCGCCCTTCACTCGTCATCTGAAGTTAAGCTGTGTGCAGTTTTCTCTTCCATTGGCTCTTTAAAAATGTTTGCAGTATCTTGTTGCTGAATTACTTCTCCCAGTTCACGAGTCATGTAATTGCAAACCGAGAATCTCATTCTTTTCTCTTTAGTCGTGAGGTTTGATCTATGAATTATCTTTGTGAGTTTGCAAAATGGAACTCTCTTCAGCAAATCAAACTACTTTTTTCTCCAAACTAGAACTTACAAACCTAGCAGTGCCGATATATTTGGACATGAGGCAGGACACAGTGAACAATAACGTTGACATTTTTCTCAAAGTAAATATTGAGTTTGATTGCTCTGTGGATTAGGTACTCCTGCAGTATTACGTAGAAACCATCATGAGCAAGTTTCAGAAGTCCAACGAATAGTAACATCTACCCCACAACCTTCCTTCAAGCTGGACAGGGCCTACCAGACCATCAAGGTAAGTCTCCCTTTCATCACTAGCCTACTCTAGTGATTCCTCATTCTCTAACTAATTCCCATTACCAAGAAGAGGCACATCAGAGGGAAGCTCAAGCCCACCACTCTTGCCTTGCTTGTTCCAAAGAGTCCAGTTGGCTTCCCTTGGAATAAGATTTCCTCCATATATTTCACCAATCCAGCTGGTGCAAGGGTTCCATTTTCTTCACAAACAATAATGGCCCTGGTCACTCTGAACTCCTCAATTCTTTCAATTTTCTGCAAATGCTTTGTACTATAACTGCCACTGACAAGTGCCTCCTAGTTTTGTCACAATTGACGGAATTTATGTCAGGAGTTGTCCTTCTGTCAGATCACAGGCCTTAATGATGGAATTGCAGACAATCAGCTGAGTTCTGCCTTTTAAGGAGTATGAAGGCATATGTCCGGTGTCTCTGCCCTTTAGACAGAGCTCCCTTGCTGTGCAGGCCACCAGAAGGAAAATCTTCCAAATGAATGGCCCAGTCCCACATTGTCATTACCAGTCAAAAGAAGGAACTGTACCCTACATGGAATTTATTACTAGTTGAAAGGTTAGGGGCAAGCAAGCTGTTTTAAATGTAAACATATTTATACGGGAGAATGTATCTGGTCAACCCTATGAAGCACTATTATGATTCCAGCTGTGGACCACCTGGCCAAATTCAGAGGATTTTGACACTACCAAGACCAGAAGCCTTAACAGTTGGAAGCGGCGGCACATTGTACAGTTTGGAGCCATGGGCACACCGGTCCTTAAAAAGCAGGATGGATAAATGGACCTGAACAGTCTAGAACTAACTATCAGACATCAGATCACAAGGCTCTGCCAGGTATAGTTGGGTGAATAGCAGCCCGACATGTGGAACCACTTACATGGATGAAGCTTGAATGGCCCAGAAACATCTGGAACCCTCAGCCTTTCAATTCTGCCTGATTGCGGAAGGGTTTCAGTCTCATGCAAATTATGCATCCTCTAGTGGTAACATGAAGAGGGTGATTCTGACCCCGGCGGTCACGGACCGCCGGAGCCAGGGTCGGCGGGAGCACCGCCAACAGGATGGCGGTGCCCCGCAGGGCATTCTGACCGCGGCGGTTTGGCCGCGGTCAGAAAGGGAAAACCGGCGGTCTCCCGCCGGTTTTCCGCTGCCCTATCGCGACGGGTGCAACAGCACCCGTCGCACCTTCCCACTCCGCCGGCTCAATTCTGAGCCGGCGTCCTCGTGGGAAGGGTTTTTTGCACTGGGCTGGCGGGCGGCCTTTTGGCGGTCGCCCGCCAGCCCAGTGCAAAAGCCAAAATACCCTCAGCGGTCTTTCGACCACGGAGCGGTATTTTGGAGGGGGGGAAGTCTGGCGGGCGGCCTCCGCCGCCCGCCAGACTCAGAATGACCCCCGAAGTTTGGCCACGGTGTCTTGAGAAATACATTGACTGTTAGTGCTCCTTTTTCTCATCCTTTATATTCTTCCTCAGCTAAGAAATCTACCAGCAAGTCAGGAAGTTGGGCTATCATACTTTTGTGTTCAATCGACTACTTGTAGTCCAAGGCTCTATGCCACCAATTACAGTGATATTGATTAGGTCATTACACCAATATGCTTTGAGAGACCTCAAGTTGAAACCTGCATGGAGGAAGAGAGCATGAGAAGAGGGCATGACCATACATATGGTGCCAGCTTTGTACAGTTTCTCTTAAACAGTTTCCCAATTCAATCACTGAGTGATAAAATAAACTTTTGTTGGGAATAGGAGCATCTTGACGAGTGGACGCAAAGTAGCATTCACTATAAAGGTATAGTTATGTCATCTATTCATGCTTTCATATGTTAACTGCTCACACTGCAACTTCGATCATAAGTTGATCCCAAGGT
The DNA here is from genome assembly GCF_031143425.1 of Pleurodeles waltl. NCBI lineage: Eukaryota > Metazoa > Chordata > Amphibia > Caudata > Salamandridae > Pleurodeles > Pleurodeles waltl. The sequence continues at coordinate 541,711,307 of NC_090440.1, read as the reverse complement.
CATAGCTCTGATTTATTATTTTTCCTCCTTCGGAGTAGTTAAACCACTTGTGATGTGTATATAGTCTTATGCAAAAAAACAAAATCATAATTAAAATGTGGATTCAAGAGTTTCATCTAAAATTAATTTACTTGTAATCTGAATCTCTACTATATTCCTAGGACGAGGAGTGCGGCTGTATTACATTGGTGGGGAAGTGTTTGCTGAGTGCCTCAGTGACAGTGCTATTTTTGTTCAGTCTCCAAACTGTAACCAACGATATGGCTGGCATCCAGCAACCGTCTGTAAGATTCCTCCAGGTAACTCAGATTACGCAAAACACCTTTTATTGAGTTCTCAATTTTGTGAAAAATGTATGAACAATTGCAAGCAGGATTCTTTTTCAGTATATCTGTTTACTTTGTCGCATCTTAAACCCCAATTCCTTTTTTAAAGTACAAATAAAGTTTAGTGAAAATGTTAAATTACTTTAGCCCTGCATGTTTGTTTAGTAGATGTATAGAGACAATAATTCCTCTAGTTTGCACTTGTCATCTTAATAATATTTCTTATAGTTTTTCAACTGGTTCAGTAACACCCAAGGGGCATTCAAATCATTGTATGAGCCTAAATCAAGTGAATTGCTTAAATAAAAATCGTTTTAATGGCAGATTCCGCCGGCATTCCTGCATACCCCTTACTATATCAACTCTACTTTCTTCACTCAAGTCCCTGACTTCTCTGGTTGTGAGCACATGATTGTTATGTCCAGGATGGAATTGAGGGACTGGACTAAGATTATTATATGCAGTACTTGTACATAATATTACATGCCAGAAATAGGGTATTCCGTCTTGATTCGTGGTGGGAATGGTGGCAGCTTGGCATCCATCATATGGCAAGACCATCATGGCCCGACAAAAGTAGTACAGGTTGCCACCTTACAAATTTAATTTAAGGTATATGTCTCTGAAAGCAGCCGATGCTGCAGTGAACCAGGCTGCATGAGTTTAAATGTTATGGAGAGGTAGCATGGACTACATCACTTTCCAGGCAGCATGCTCCATTTCCCTGGTTGTTAAGGAGAACCTTTACATTTAATGAATAGCTTTAATACAATTCAGTCAGAAATTGAGAGCCTTCCAACATCTGGATTATTTAGCAAGGCATCATGCTGAGATTAAGGCCCTCATTATGACCCTGGCGGTCAGTGTTAAAGCGGCGTTAATACTATGAAAAGGCCGGTGGTAAAAAAAAAAAAAAAAAGGGATTATGACCACGGCGGTAACCACCACCACAGACAGTCACTTTAACACACCAACCTCCAAGGTGGTAACAGCCGCTGGGCTGGAGACTTCAGTCTCCAGCCCGGGGGCTGTCCCAATCCCACCCTCGGGATTACGACCCGGCTTACCGCCATGGTTTTCGTGCCAATCTTACCGCCACAAAACCATGGCGGTAGGCACTATCAGTGCCATGGAATCCCTTCCCTGGCACTGATAGGGGTCTCCACCCCCCCCCCCTCCAATCCCCAAACTCCTCCCCTACCCTCCCCCTCCTGCCCCCCACACATTTACACACCCACACGCGCACCCATATACACACATGTACACACGCATACACATAGATACCCAAACACCGCCACACACACCAACATACTTGCATTCACTATACACAACAGACACAGACACTCAAATTCGGTCATTCACACACTCATTCAACGCGACTCACACCCGCATACCAAAACATACACACCAAACACACCCCCACACACACACAACACCTCCCACCCCCTCTCCCGGGAGAACCCGACTTACCTGCTTGCAGGGGGTCGTCCGGCTGGAGACGGGACGCAGCGCTGCTGTCAGCAGCAGCGTTCGCCAGCAAAACACCGCCAGGCCGTCTCGTTGCCCATGATACGGTTGGCAGTGTTTTGCAGGCATGGCGGTGCTGCTGACAGCAGCGCCACCTTACCGCCGTCCGTCGCCATGACCGTTGGCGGTATTCCGCCAACCTTCTGGCGGAATACCGTTGATGGTCATAATACGCGTGGACGGCTGGTAGCCACGGCGGCGGTATGATGGCGGCTGTCGCTGTGACGGTGGGCGTCAGTTACCGCCAATGTCATAATGAGGGCCTATGTTCTGAATATCTCCTCCAATGCTGGGCAATAATGCAGAACTCTTTTAAAGTCACAAAGTTATTTGTGAAGTTTTGTTTTGTTTTAGTTTTTTTAGAAATTCAGTGACTAAAGGGATAAATTGTACACTGGCCATTCAAATTATTGTGGTGTCAGTGTGATGTGTTCCTGGGATTATCAACTTTGCCTAAATCTTAATGCATACTTGAACACATGTAAAATGACCTACTCTTTTCCAAGAGCACTTTTCATACAAAATACATACACATAAATGATAACCAAAACTACTGATGGATACTTCTTCCTGTTGATTCCAATCTTCCCCCAGGCACCAGACTTGATTTGGAAAACTGAAAAGCAGTGCTCCTGCACTTTCACCAATACATTTCCGCTCTGGAAGTGACTAATGGAGCCACATATTAGTGCCATCCATGCGCACTGATGTCATTTTCTTTCTTTCCTCACGTTCAGGTGCAGACTCGGGGGGCGCCACTTTTCTTAACAAAGTTTCCGCTACGCAAGTAATATCACCCTATAAAGGGTTTAAACCTTGTAAGGACTGTCACAAACAGTTGTCTGTGATAGAACCCCAATAGATGTGCGTGCGGTGTCTGTGGTTGATATGCAACTCTAAGGCCTGCGATGAATCCAAAAAGCTACACAAGACTGCAGTGCTACACTGGTACTGCTCCAAGATGAAGTCAAGAGCACAGAACATCTCCCAAAGGTGTTCTTTTTTTCCAAGTCTATTGGTAAGCTAAAGAAGAAGCATTGGAAGTCCTAGCGGAACTCGGGCACCTTCCCGCCACTCTCGATACCTAGAAAAGGCTCCAGGGCATCATTATACCCCACGTTTCTGGGTCCATCTGCCCCATTGCAGCAAGTCAGAGCTTTCAAGAGACCATTCTGCACATCTTTGGCACCCTCCGCTCCCTCTTTCGCACTTTCGGCCCCAAGGAAACACAGGAACCTCCATTCAAGTTACTGCCTACACATTTGCTGTCGGCTCCATGTATACCTCTTTAACTCGCTTCTGGTTTTGTGACCGCATCACTACTGGTTTTGAGCTCTGTATTAAACTTTGTTTTGGCCCAAATAATGTAGGTGCCAGCAAAGGTGATCCTGGAGGAGGAACCATTGTGGTGTCCAGCTCCAAGCCGGCTTTGCTTCTACTGAGACCATGCCCAGATATTGATGTGCCATAGCTTACACCAGCGTCCTTCAACCTCAGACACGTTTCCACTTCCCCATAACTATGCACAGATTCTACACCAGCTTTTTGACTCCGACTCAGACCGAGCCAGATATGGAGTTGGGGGTGGGCAAGAGTTTGCCTCAATTTATGGTTACTATCATCCTATGACAACAACGGTTGCTACATGGACTTACAGGATTCCAGTGGGCTAGACACCTCAGCTGATACTGGATTGGTTTTCTACTCTGGACTAGAAACAGAAGAAATACATCCTTTGCTACTGTAAATAGGAGGGCTGGTGAGGTACTCAACATCCCCTTCCCAACTGTGGAGGTCAAAATGAAGGTGCTGACAGGTTCTGCAGCCTGACCAGGCACTGACTGAACCTCTTACCTTCAACAAAGCCCTTACTGACACGTTGGAAGACACTTGATAGCCATGTTCTGGTCCCCCAGTTAACCTACAAGTCTCCCATCGCCATAGACTGACCCCAGGTGACCCAGGTTTCCTGACTCCGGATACAACCCCAGAGCGCTTGGTGGTACAGGTGCCCACCAGTAGAGTAAACACGAATGCTTCGCCAGCCACTACTCCTGACAGGAAGTCAAAACGTGTGAATATCTTTGGCAAGCGAATGTTCTTGTCCTCCAACCTTGCTTTGAAGTTAGTTAATGCAAGCTTGCCTGCTCTGCTGCTACACCCATGCTCATTGGAACATGGTTGGTGAAATCTTACCAATGGTCCCAGAAGACTTCCTTGCCTCCCTAGCTCAGACCATTCAGGCTGGTCGGGATGCAGCCAAATTTGTCATCCATTCAGGCGTAGACACCATAAATTATTTGGGAAAGGCTACATGAATGGGTGTGGTGCTCTGTCGCCATGCATGGATGAGGTACGCAGGCTTCTCCAGGGATGTCTAGGTGTCCTTAATGAACATGCCTTTCTCGGCTCCTGCCTGTTTTGTGAAAAGGTGGACTAGAGCATTTTAAGGAGAGCCAAGCTATGGCACATTCTTTGGCCCTTTCAGCTTCAGTCAGACAATCCTCCCAAAACTTTGCCCTTTTCAGAGAAATGCTAAGGCTTGGTGTATCCGCAGTGCCAGGCTCCACTGCCCATACAACAGCTCTCTTAGCCCTTTCGAGGTCTGGACTATAGGCCCAACAGACAACAGGCCAGAGGAGCTGTAGGGAGGATGCTGGACATGAAAGTAGGGATGGAAGCCTCCACCCTATCCTGTATCTTTGCCCTTTCAACACCTTTCTGCATATAGACAAATTCAAAAAGCTCTCCCTGGCCCACGTTCATTGTGCCCTGAGTCCTCTAGACTGAATTGTTGTATTTGACTTTATTACTAAACCCTCGCCCTGCAGGCCCACAGATGCTACCTGTGGTTCAAGATTGGTCATTGGCAATTTCAGTTTGCTATGCCCCCTTTTGGCCTCACGTGAGCCCCTCAGGTGTTCACCAAGGTGATGGTAGTGGTTGCTGCCCATCTTCGAAGGTCAGAGGTTCCGGTCTTCTCTTACCTCGATAACTGGTTGTTAAAGGCAGGCTCACCACAGTTGGTCACAGACCTCCTCCAGATGACAGTGAACCTCTGAACAATGCTGTGTTCTCAATCAACCAGCCGAAGTCACACCGGACTCCTCCACAGAGGCTCCCTTTCATCGGACCCATTGATATGATGCACTTTTGTGACTTTCTTCTGGACAATCAAGTCCAGGACCAGGGCTATGCTCCTGATGTTTCAACCTCTGTCCTGGGTGTCCATGAGAGTGGCAGTGAGGCTTGTTTGCCTACTAGCCTCCTGCATCCTGCTTGACAGCCATGCCTAATGGCATATGCAGGCTCTGCTGTGGGATCTGAAGCAACAGTGGGTTTAGTACCTGGAGATACTGTCAGATTAAATCCAGGTTTCAGCAGCAGACTCCTCTCCTTATCCCGAGCAGAGTTGACAGTGGTGACAGATACATCACTTCTGGACCATCTGGGAGAGGTGAAGAACCCACGACCTGCTTTCTGAAGGAGTCCTTCCTCCACATCAGTTTACTGGAGCTGCAGGTGATTCACTTGGTCTGGCCCCCTGCCCACCCACCGAGTGGACAGTGGTGCAGGTTCTCTTGAACAACACCCCACGCCTATGTGGTACTGCAACAAGCAGAGCAGGGAGGGGCCCTGATGTGTACCATGTTTGAACCAATGTACAGTTGGTCATTGTGTCTACTCACCTTAAAAGCAGCCTTCCTGGTTCTAATAACATCTTTACGCTGGATGAGTGAACTTCATGTTTTGTCGGTTAAGCCTTCCTATACCACCTTTTTTTTTCTCCATACAAAATCGTGTTAAGGACACACTGCATCCCTATTGAAGATGACATCTTTTCATGTTGTATAAGTTATCACATTTCCAACCTTATTTACTCCACCTTATCCCTAAAAAAAGGAAGAGAAAGTCTATCGTTTGGACCCAGAGAGCACTCAAATTTTATATTGATTGTACCAAAGATCATCTTGTGAATGGTTATTTCTTTGTGTGGTTCTCTGCAGTGAAGGAGGTCATGGCAGTGTAGAAACAAACCATCTATCAATGGACAGTACTCTGCCTTAAGATGTGCTATGCATTGGCAAAAGTTTCACTTTGGATTTACATCTTACTGCCAAGCAAAGCTACTGTTTCTGATTTTGATAGAATTTTCTGTCAGAAATGCCTTCCTTGTTTGTCAAATGCACTTGCTATGGGAGAAAAAAATAAGCTACTGAATCACACAAATTATGTGTGGTATGTCATCCACCCGTGCAGTCAATTAAAGAATGTGAATTTCCCCTACAAATGTCCTCTGGGACATGACGTCATCAGAATATGAGTGAAATTACAGGACCAGGGGCTGAGGAGTAGAAATTTGAAGAATAAGATGGCTAATAAATCCTCTTGCTTAACAGCTTCAGAAAAAGATTCAGCAACTGGAAAAGACTCCCAGTAGGAGATCTAAAGAAAGAAGGTTGAATAGAAATGAAAGTCATTAATGCCATCTTTTGACAACATTCTCGGTCGACGTCTGAGAGAACAACATTTCTTATAAAGGTTTTGACCCCAAGATGCTCTCCATCTGAGTCTGACTTATTACTGACTTAGACACATCATCGCCATCAAAAATATTTTGCGTCCAGACATTACAGAATGACGATGACACTCTCTCCCTTGCCATTGCAGATCTCCTGGGCACATTCACAATCACTACTTGCAATGTTGAAACATTCAATACACTAAATGCTGCCTTTACATTTTGCAAGGCTTGAATCACCACATCTCTCGACATCACCTAACTCGATGCTGACTGAAGTTCTCAGTGTCATCAGTTTCTCCAACACGAAAAGACTGTGACTCAAGCTTGATGACCCAAGACTAGTTCCTTTATGTTCATAGGGCCTACTATTGCCCCTGAGTGCCCACAACCGTTTCCATTAAGCCCCTGGAGTTGCCTCCCAAACCACAGCTGGTTTTAAGGCCTACCTCCATGTCTCTCTGATGAAAAGTAAGGATCTGCCCCCCAGCAAACAGTAAAATCATCAGTAAAAACATCGGTTTCACCCTCACCTTGGTGTAGAACCAGGTCATTAGATACTCCAGAGAGGCATAGGAGACACAAATCAACCAGGTCGCAGCTCATTTGTGTTCAGATAATTTAGTATCATCATACGTTTCTACATCTCCAGCTGTATCTCCTTCTTGTGTCTCCAGTGGATGTCGTCACCACTTTTAATGAACTTCTTGCGAGGGATGCTATAAAAATAGAACTTCCGTTGGAGAATCTACAACCCGTGGTGTCAGTGGTTATGGATCCTCTACAACTGAGGGCAACTCCAAGACCTTTTTATCCCTTAGTTCCAGGTCTTCTAGAGATTGTGAAGGAGATGTTCCTCACTCCAGCAGCAATTAAGGCAGCAACTCCATGGCTCCTCAGATAATACAGACTGTCTCAGCAAGGTGCTAACTTTTTGAAATCTGAAACAGAGCATATTCCATTATAGCAACTTCCGCCAGGAGACAACGTGTTTTGGCCCCAAAGACATGTGCTCCTCTAGAGAGGGAAAGTAATCCTATACACACTAGAGGCAGGAAAGCTAAAAGAACCATCACTTCAGCTTTAAAGAACACAAGTGCTACTACTGCTCTCCTACGGAGATATTTTTGATGAAACTTGGGAAGGAATTACATTCTTCATTGATGATCTCTGTCAACACAGGCAGCAAGACTTCGAGGAGATGGTAAAGGAAGGCGCCTTGGTCTTGAACCAAGGTATTAGCGCTGAGGTAGACTCAGCTGAATTAACTGCGACTAGCAACTGTCAGTGTTCCTCTTAAAGCCTGACATTGAGCTGAAAATAATGACCCTCACCTTGTGTAAATCGGCCTTGTTTGGTCAACACACTGAGGAGGAGATGCTTAAAATCAAGGATGAAGTGAAGCCGCTGAAGTTGGTAGGTCTAGTGGAGAGTATGACTGTGAGAAATTGGGGTTAATGGTTGAGGGCAGTGGAAGTCCCACTCAAGCAAAAACAACCACAATCCTTGTCAGGGTAAACAAAAAAGTCACTGAATTAACCTGTGTGTAACTCTTTGTTTACTTCGCACAAAGCAGTCAGACTTTACTTCGAGGCAAAGCGTAAAGCATTTGTGCAGAACGTAAACAGTAATAAAGTGAAAGCACAACACAAGAAAAATCCCAAACCAGTTTACAAAAAGAAAGTACATTTTAATTAATAAAATCTTACCAGAATGACAAAAATCCAATCAGGGAGATATGCAGTTTCAAGGTTTTAAGTGAACATAGCACCTAAAAGCACAAAGTGCCACTTATGATGATTTTGTCATGCTAGACCGGGGGAAAGTCACAAGTTCAGCCTGACAGCTATAGAGCTTGGGCCAGATACAGGGAACAGGTTAGTCCAACTTAAAAAAGTTACCTTCTGAAAGTCCGGCGTGGAGAGTTCTGTTTACGGTGGAAGAGGCCGCGAGGACCATAGTGAGCATCGTAGATGGTCATTGCTGTAGAGCGTAGAGCTGACCAGGTGTCACAGACTGTCGTCACTGAAGTGTGATGATCCAGTTAAACATTGCAGACGGTCGTTGCTAGAGCTTCGCGTTGGCTGTCATCTAAGGCCGTCATTGCTGTAGCACAAAGTGCAGTTCTCGTGTTGTCGGTTGTCACTGGCTTTCGCTATTACCCAAATAGTCTGGTTCATCAGAGTTTCATGTTGGAGGTAATTGTGGGCGAAAAGAATCTCAACATGAACAAGCCCATTCGTGTTTGTGATGATACCATAACTTCAGGTATTCACCTTTTCTGATAGGAGTGCGCTATGATGCCAATCGAGGGTCCAGGACCAGGGGAGGCGCATTCATGGGAATCAGGGACGCACTCTAGCAGAGGCCAGCAGGGCTCAGGCAGGTCCAGTGCAGCCGGTCAGCTTGGCAGTTGCAAGGAGGCCTCTTGAGCTTGTTGTGTCCCTGTAGCTCAGACAGGAGGTCAGCCAGCTGACCCTTGGATTCGCTGAGGTAGCCTGGGATGAAGAGAGCAGGTCCATTCTCTTCAGAGAGCAGCACAGACCTCAAGCAGCAGGACAGTCCTCTGAACATTACAGAGGAAGGACTGCCTTGTTCCTCAAAGGTCCAGGAGTGTACTTAAGAGTGACTCTGGAGGTCCAATATTTATACCTGGTGCCAGCATTTGAAGTGAGGGGATTCCATATGCTACCCCCACATTTGGTTCTAGTTCTTCCTTTTCCCATCAAGGCTTCAGGAAGTCTGGGGTGACAAAACACTAGTGTCAGATTCCTTTGAGTGTGCTGGAGGCAACCCTTTGAACTTTAAGTGGGCAGAGAACACCTCCACCCCCAAACATCCAGGCAGGTGGCCCATTCTGCCTACACCCCAGTTCCCTTTGTCTCACTGTCTGGCAGGAATTCTCAGTGGTCATACCAGCTAAAACATCACCAGCAGCAAGGCCAAAATTATCATGACCCATATAAAACCCTCCTTCCTTGTTAGCTACTCCAGTGGGGGAAGGTAGAGGGCAGTATCTCAACACCGGGAAGAGTGGAAGTCAATAATCATAACAGCAACTGAGTACTAAACATATTTCCACCTGCTCCCAATCACAAGTTATCACTTATTAAATGTAATAAGATAGCCACATGTAAGTCAATGGGACTTCCGTTCCCTCACATGGCCGTGCCTACAACAGAATACCTCCAAGGAGTGTCCTTCCAGCAAGTAACGCTGTCATAAAAGATTGTCACAGATTCATCTTTTAAGGGGTGTTGAGCGCATCTGGAACAGTTAACAATGCAAGACCCTTAGGTAGACCAGGAAAGCTTTCATCTCTCAACTGTTTGGATCTCAATGACCTCAATCTTGCACTCTTAAAGTTTTTCTTACATCGGACGACAAGCATTTTAATTGAGACACCACAACAATGCTTTATATAAGCAAATAGAGAGGCACAAGGTTGAAGCTTCTCTTGTTGAAAGCACAAAAGATCTGGCTGAGTGGGCACCAGAGAACCGACACGCAAGATGGCCACACTCCCATGAGGCTCCTGCGACCAGAGGCCACCATCTGACAGGATCTGCCTCTATCCACTGGAAAAATGCCTAGAAACTAATGTCCTATTCTGGAGTAGTCCCCCTCCGCAAGAGCTGCTCATGAGGTTGTCTCCTGTGCAGCATGGAGCAGCCTGGCAGTTGTGGCCGCTTTCTGTGGTGGCAAGATGATGACTGTGAGCCCTAAGTGAGAGCGACAGCAGTCTGAAAGGAGATCGGGTGGGCAAACTGCTGTGAGTGGCATCCCTGAAACTGCCTGATGAACTTGCTGCCAGGCCTACTGTGTGGATTGTGGCAGCTGCTATGAACAGAGGTCCTGGGGCAGTGTTGGAGGCAGGGCTCGTTCAGTGACTGGAGCAGGCCGGATGCTCGCCCCATTGTTGGGGAGGGGGTGTCTGCTGATCCAGTACTTTCCAGTGGGTCTGGGGTGAGTGGTACTTGCCCGCCCCCCCCCCCCCCCCCCCCCCCCCCCACCTACCCTCTGGGCCGTTACTCAGGTGGAACTTTTTGCCCTGGTGGGATCCTTGAGGGACTTTTGAGGGAGCCTTGTCGTATGGTCGTTTTGGCTGATTGTGAGTTATTGGGTGGGGTCTGTGGCATTCTGGCGGACCCTCTGGATGGCTTGGGGGATCTTGTGATCCTTTGAGTCTGCTCGTGCCTCTCATAGGTTTCCATATTGGGGGTGAAGCCGGACTCTGTGGAGTGATTGGTGTCTGTGTGTGTGTGAGCTGCTCTGCTGGGGGAGATCTGCCCAGGTTCTATTATGCTGACACTGCAGGAAGAGTGACCCTAAACTTGTAGCTCGTCTGCGTCCACTTTGGTGACTAGGACACTCTGACGAGTGCACTGCCTACATAGTCCTTGCTCCAGCCACCACTCCAACAGTGGGGGAAGAAGGGGGCCACCAGCAGAAATTTCAGTTTGAAGCTAGCTAGGGGGCCAAACCAGCAGTGGAAGAAGGTGGTTTCTCGAGTGCTCACAACCCTCTACTAATTTCTGACACCAGAAATGTGGACATGTTTTGACTCTTCACGGCTAGGTATCAATGCCTCATCTCAGTTAACAAAACAATGGACACCCTCAACGCTCGAATGGGCTCCATCTCCTGGAAGCTGGAGAAGCATGACAGCAGGCTGGTAGAAGCAGAACAATTCATCTCGGCGGCAGAGCATACACTGGCAGCGTAGGTTCAATATTAAACAGAGAAAAAAATGGCATTCACATTACAAGCATCCTGGGATCTTCCAATACAGGCAAGATTGAGGAATATGTGCAGTGGCTTCTTATTACAGTCTTTGGCTTAGAGATAGCTCTGCTTCTGGTGTGCTACAAACAAGTGCAACAGTGAATTTGACAGCTATAATATTTCCCTATTCCCGCATTTCGCTATTACTGTGCAGGGTGCCATGCATAGGTTCTCCACAGTAAAACACCAACTTCTCAAGGCAGACATTCTGTATGGGATGCTCTACTTCACACGCTTGAATGTCACCCATCAGGGAAAACATCAGATTTTCTAGTCACCACAACATGAGTCTGAGTTCTTAAAGGAGCTGCTAAGTGAGGACTGCTCTGACAAGACACTTAGGGCCTGGTTCTTCGCCTCTCTGGCAGCTCATAGTATTTATCTCAAAACGCTTCAGCTTCACCTCCACCATGTGGGAGGAGGTTGCGGGCTCGTGCCTGGCTCCTGGGATCTCGTTTGTCTCACAGCTTTCTCAGGTTTCTTCCTCAGTTCATTTTTGGGGGGCCCATGAGGGCTCTGAGGCAACATTCTGACCCCTGCTCAGGGCAGTCCTTGGTTGAGCGTTGTGAAACATTCAGGATCTAAATGTGACAATAAGTTCCGTTGTAATCCCATGTCCTCTGACCTCCTCAGTTCTACTTGGGGTACGGGCGCAGGTTTCGGCTGGTTCTTATGGTTGCACCCACAGGTTGCACCCTCCGATTTTGGTGTATCGATCTTTTGGCTACCCATTGCAAAGTAGTTTCTGTTTGGTTGTATTGTGAAAATGGGAATAGGCTCTTTTCTGACAGGTTTGGGCTGTCTGTGTGGGTGGATTAGAGTGGTGGGGGAGATAACCTGTACATTATACATCACATCCCAAGCTATTTCTATACCCTGTAGGCAGGTAAATGCATCACATAAGCACACGCCTTGCTGTTTCCTTTGAAGAATTCCTTATGCATTGTGTCGGATCGGGGGCTGACTCTCACGCATGACCTTGGCTTAACAACCCCCAGAAGATACATCAGATGCTGGCATATGTAGCCTGGCATCATATACAAGTGGTCCTACCGCGAAAAATATATTTCTCCCAAGAAGGGTGGGGAGGGCTGTGGAGGTTGCAGTTTTGCTAAGTGATGGGTGCTGCACTGTATAAACTCATTGTATTTCTTTCTATGCCCATGGATTGACTATCCTGATAAACAGGGGCACACCGTTCCAGTTATTGGGCCCCCTACAGGATGAGCAGGGGAGATTTGCTGTGGTCTGATGCAGGCTAGGTTTTGCACGACTCACTATTATGAATTGTTATGGGCCTAATATAGATGGCCATGCGCTCTATGACAATCCATGTGTAAATCATTTTTACCAAACCTCATTCTTTGATACAGAACAGAGTCTTCAATTGTGTGCTGCAGGAGAGGGTAACAGCTCTCGCACCACGGAGAGAAGAAGATAGGTGGCAGCTGCCCACTTGCAAGCCATCATGGAGAACCATGACCTATTAGATGTTTGGAGACAAAGTCCTGCATGCTTTGAAGGGTACTTTCTACTCTGCTGTGCATCGCATGTGGGCAAGGTTAGACTGCTTGCTGGTATCAACGGGTGTTGGAACCTGGGTGCGTATGGTGCAGCATCTGGCCAGGACCTTTTCTGACCACTCGCCGATTCTCCTCCACCTTGCCAGTCTGGATGCCACAGCCCCTCTGGGGTGCACACTGGTGACTAGGTGTGGAAACACTGCTTCATGATGTCTTTGCTGAATAGCTGAAGTCTGAAATCCTGGAAGACTTTGACCTTGATAGTACGGGTGAGTTTGGGAGGTCTTCAAGGCTACGATTGGAGGAAGGTGCATAGCTAAGCAAAATGGGGTCCTGAAGGACCTATGGTCCCACATGTCCTACTTTTAGGTGAAATTCAAGGTGTTAGAACATTCCCAGTCCTAGGTGCTTGAGAAAATCAGGGGCAAACTCTCCGAATTCATTGAGGTGGCGGAGACAGAGAGTTCATGGCATGGAAAGTATGCACAGGCTTGAGTATATGGCTTGAGGGGTTTGCCCAGGCAAATCCTTAGCTGATATGCAGAAACGACCATGGGCTGCTAATGAAGTACTGAAAATAGAAAATGAGTCCGATTCGATTCATCAGGATATTGGTCGTGTATTCTGGATAAATTTTCTAACTATTATCAGTAGCTATATATATCTGTGGGGGTTGCACACTCTGTCCTAAGTTACAGACTATTAAGATGACTGCTCTGGGCTGGCTTGTGGTCAGCCATCACCTTTCTTGTGCAACCCTTCAGTTTGAAGACGGTTTGTGAGATCAGCGGGGAACTACATGCTGGCAAGGCCGCAGACTCCGTCAGCCCACTGGCAGAAGTTTATAAATGATACGCTAACCTCCTGGCCCCGCGCCTGCTATCAGTATTCAAGGAGGCCAGGGGACATTTTGTGCTTCCTCCTGTATGAGAGAAGCCATCATTGTTTTGCTTCTGAAGCCAGGGAAACCAGCACTAGGTACTAGTCCTATAGACTGCCATCGCTTCTGAAATGCAATGCTAAAATCATTGCCAAATTGATAGCCAACTGCCTATGCCTGATGTGGTGATTTCAGATCAATCTGGGTTTATTCCGGGCTGATCGATGACTCATAACCTCCGCAGACTCTTGCACTCTTGGGTGTCAGGTTTCAGATCTGGATGTGGTTGCTTTCTTTTTGGATGCCTCTAAGGTGTTTGATTCTTTAGATCTGAAATTTCTGTTCACAACACTGAACAGAATGAGCTTGCTTTGTCAGTTAGTGGAATGGACGATGTTATGTTCTTCCCTGATGGCTCAGGTTCAGGTAAATAGGGTCACTGCTTTGCCTATTACTGTTTCATGGGGCACACAGCAGGGCAGCCCGCTCTTGCCTCTTTGGTATTAACCCTGGACCCTTTTGAAGCGAAGCGCCAAGGCATTATTCAGTACATTGCATCTCTATACCAGCTGCCACATCCTCTTATCTTTGTATGCGGATGGCATGACCCTGTATGTTAGGAACAATGGTGAATGTCTAAACACAATCATGAGAGAATTTATCAAATGTAGAGCTTTGTCAGTTGTCCCTGTCTATTGCAGCAGTTCTTATATATTCCCATTCACTAGCAGCACACAATAATTTACGCCGGACTTCCCCTACAGTGATGATTTGCTTAAATAGCTCTGGATATAGATCAATCAGAATATGGATGTAATCATTAGGGAAAATTACAGGATAGCGTTGGATCAGATTGCAGAGAGTGTTATGCAGTAGCTGTCCCTTCTGCTCTCATTAGCAGGCTGGATTGGGCTCATTAAGATGGTCTTCTTTCTCAGGCTGCTCTTTTTGTTCGTGAACATACCTCTTCCGCTTAGTAAGGCTTTTTTTTCCAGTCGTTACGTACTCAACTAATCAGATTGACTTGGGCGGGCAAAAAGCCCACGATTAGGTGGGAGACATTCACGTTACCCTTTCACCAAGGTGGGTTTGAAGTGTCTGACCTTGAGCTATAGTATTTGTGTGCCCAGGCCCACTTTGCCCATTATTGGTTTCACTGGCAGTTGAAAAAGACAGGTGGACTGGGTCCCTTTTGCAATCACTGATTAGTGCAGTATCTTCTGGTCGTGCCTGCTTAATCACCACTACAGCTTGTACAGTTACCGTCTGGTTTAAGTCGAATGAGTGGACAGGTGCAGGGCTGACACATTCCCCCATCTGCCTTTAAGTTTTCACCCACAATTGCCAGTGACACACAAGGTTATGGCAATCTTCCACATATCTCTCCGTGGCCTTCTTCATTGAGACGATCGCTATAGGAGGGGTACCTTCCTTACTCTGGAGAAATTTCAGGGAGGGTCTCCTTAAAATGTTTTACAGTATGGTCAGCTTCAGAAATCCAGCAGGAGGACAGTCCTTGGATTCTCATTGGAGCCTGCTCCTTCCCTTACTCTGGAGGTGCTCTTGACCGGCACATCAACTAAGCAACTAATTATACAACTGTATCATTTGGCACAGGTGGAGGTACCTGCGGTCACTCAGACTGCACGTCAGTGCTGGAAGGAGGAGCTAGGGGAGGAATTACTGGAGAGATTGAGATTCTGCTGCACTCAGACTGAAGTATATCCTCTAGTAGTAGGTTATGCACCAGCTGTGAGATGTGTGTAGAGTCTGGGGCTGGCAGTGTGATTGAGTGCATGTATAACCGGAATGAAGTGTCAACTACCCTGCCCGCTATGCTTGATATTGATATTCCCGTGGACCCAAAGTTTGCTCTCTTGGGCTAGGTCGAAGGGATATGTACACCACATAAGACATTTCTTGCTTTGTCACTCCTGATGGCCATAAGACACGTGGCATGTTGCTGGAGCAGAAGATGCACCTGCCTTTAAACCTCACACCCCTGAAACAAGCATTGTATTGACTCTCTTGTTTATTGTAAGAACCATATGGAACAGTATGCTGATCCCTTGGTGCTCACATCTCAACTCAGAGACATTTAGAGCAAGCTACAGGGGCAAATTCAACATTCAAACCCAACATCACTGAATTTGATAGCCTAGCACCTGTGATCAGGCAATATGGGTACTTAAATTACCTCCAGCATGTATGGAGATTCTGAAGGAGGCTAAGCAACCATTCTTGAGGTTATGCTATACCCTACAATGGAAGAGATTCTGCCAAAATGATGTGTATGACCCAATCAGATGTCAAAAGGATGTTGACACCCATAGATTTTACACTTGGCCAGATCATAACTTCAATTTCTCTCTGCTATAATTACAACCTTTAGAAGGATTCCAAATTACATCTCATTTTTCAGGATACTCTTAAAAAAATCTTCAAGTCTGAAAAAGGTGTTCCCTCTGATCAGGACACCTTCTAAATGGAAATTAAACTTGGAACTTTCAACATTAATGGGCCCTCCTTTCATGCCTGTTCACAAGATTACATTGCAGCCTCTTTCTTTGAAAGTAATGTTTTTAATATCAATAACGTCTGCTAGAAGTGTGAGTCAGATCCAATGCCTTTCTGCTGTGGACCCATATGCAATTTCCCATGCAAGTGGCTGGTGACGTGGACATCCTTTCTGCCCATGGTTACATCAGATTTCATATTCATCAAACCATCACGTTTTCTAGCTGTTTTCTTCTAAATCTATTAACACCAGTTTGGCACTCCTTACTGCCTTTAAATGTAAGAAGGGTACTTCATTTTTGTTTAAAATTAAATCCCTTGGAAAGTCCAACCATATATTTGTTAACTGTGGCCATATTTCATAAGGCCTAGCCACATTTTACCACAAAATGGATTGTAGCTTGTATTTCTTTGTTGTTGATTAGGAAAATAACCTGTACAAGGAGCCATAGAGTTCACTGCACCAAGGGTACAGTGACCACCACAGCCTGGCTCAAGAATGTACCTGTTGCAGACATTTGTAAAGCTGCCACATGGATATCAGTGCATACATTCACTAGACACTACTGCCTAGATTCAGATGCAAAGGCTGATTCTAAAGTGTGCAAAGCCACTTTGAGAAATCTTTTTTATCAGCTACTTATCTATCTCAATAGGCTGAATCGTTCAGTCAGCTTATGCTCTTCTGTCTAACAGCCACAAGGAGACTTGCTACTGTATTCTGTTGTTTGTGACTATCATTGAGGATCCTATGATGCAGGAGACATGGTTACTTGTAGTTCTGGTTCTGCATTGTAGAAATCAATGTGTAAGTCATTAACAACCCATCCGCCTAACTAGCTAACTGCTAGTAGAATGTATCAAGTGTATGGAAAGCTAGCTCCTGGAGCCCAAAAGCGACAGGTGTCCTTTTTCATAGCTTTTCAATGCAGCCTGTAAGGCTGCACATTTCCCTTATTGGTAGACCCGTTTTTATCATTTTTCAGATCAGCTGCTGCATTTCCGTCTTGAAATAGTCTGCTCTGGAATCTAACAGTCTACATTTTAGAAAAATATTGGCTTGTCTCTGAAGGGTGCTGCCCATTATATGGGCATATGATTGATTGCACCCTATGTGCATAATTCTAGGGAAAAATATTTAAGATGAAGTATTTGAAGAGCAGGTCCTTGGACCAGCTCCCCTCGCTGTCTAATCGCCTCTGCCAACTCTGCTGTGACTAGATTGCAGGTTTGTCCATTCACCCTCTTTTCTGTTTTTTACTCTTGTTGTGCCCCTGTGATGTGTGCGTTTTGGCCCCTGTCGCCTTCCCGATGTTTTTTCCCACTTTTATCCCCGCCCGCCCTCCTCCCACTGTAACCCTTCCACCCCAGGACCTACTTAATGGCAGTTGCTGCGCAACTCCACTGAGCAGGTCCTTGAACCAGCTTCCCACGCTGTCTGGTCACCTTTGCCAACTCTGCTGTGAGTAGATTGCAGGTTGGTCCATTCATCCTCTTTTCTTTTTTTCTCCTGTTGTGCCTCTGTGTGCTGCACGTTTCGTCCCTCGCTGCCTTCCTGCCTTTTTCACCTGCTTTTTCCCCTGCCCTCCTCCCACTTAGCCTCTCCCACCCCAGGACCTACTTAATAGCAGTCGTTGCATGACCCCACTTAGCAGCTCCTTGAACCAGCACCCCTGGCTGTCTGGTTGCATCTGCCAACTCTGCTGTGTGTAGATTGCAGGTTGGTCCATTCATCCTCTTTTTTTTCTTTTTTGTCCTGTTGTGCCCCTGTGTGCTGCGCATTTTGGCCCCCACCCCGGCCGCCTTCCTGCTATTATTTTCCTGCTTTTTACCCCTGCCTGCCCTCCTCCTCCTGCTGCCTAGCTCCGGGACCTGCCCCCAGGAACCAAGACAACAACTGATGAATCGCCTCCTCCCGGAGCACGGTCGGACCTTCACCTGAGTCCAATGCCACCTCACCTGCAACACCGATACCTCCACCGGCCCCTCACCGCCGGCCTCGAAGCCCGGGAAACAACTCCACTGCTTACCGCTCAATGCAGGATCCCTCTGCAAACATGCCATGGAAATATGGGACACCATAACCACCCTCAGCCTGGACCTGTCTCACATCCGCTTCGGCCCCCGACATCACCTGCGCCACCCCGCAAGTCTAGAAGCTGATTTACAAAGACCGCCACAGCAAGCATGGAGGAGGCATCGCCATCATGCATAAGGACAGCCTCCCATGTACCACCTTCGAGGAAGATATGTCTCACCCAGTGGTACACATTAACTTCCTTATCCAAATTGATGCTGGAACAACCATCAGGAGAACCCTCACGCACAGACCACTGGGCCACGCCCCACCTTCTGCAAGGCCATCGCCGACTTTATTGCACCTTGGCCATCGACTCCACACTACATGTTTTTAGGAGATCTCAGTTCCCACCTAGATGATCACAACTCCACCAACCTCCTGGACAACCTAAGCAACATCAGACTCGAACAACTAGTCACCAGCCCCATACATATGGCGGGACACATCCTGGACCCCATCCTTACAGTCAGTAATACAATTAAGTTCTCCCACACAACAGAGCTCACATGGACCGACCACCACTTGGTACGTTTCTCTATAACCAGCAGACCGGAGCCTTCCACCACAACCGCCCCCTCCCCCCCACACACCCCTTCCAGATGGGGAAAAATCACAGAGACCCAATGGACTGCTGCTCCAGCAAACCCATCCTTTCCGGCAACCTTGAGCAAGACAAGACGCCTGCATTCTATCCAAGTGGATCCTCAAGGGTGCCAACAAAGTTGCCCCCACAAGGAACTCCACCTCCTGAAGATCTAGCAAGCCTGCAAGGTGGTTCACCCCTGAATTCTGCACACTCAAGAGAGAATACAAATGGCTAGAAAGACAATGGCGAAGCAGCAGAGACCAAGCAGACCACACCACCTTTTAAAGAAGCACTGAACAAATATAATCTCCAACTCAGAGAAGCAAAAAAGGTTGCCCTACTCAGTTGCATAGAGGAAAGCACCAACTGCCCGAAGGAACTTTTCAAGATCGTCAGAGTTCTCCTGCCCAGCAGCCCCCGAAAACATAATCCAACTTCTCAGACCCTCTGCCACTCACCAGCCGACTACTTCTATCACAAAATCACAGCCATCTACAGAAGCATTCACCCCCAATCTGCCAGCATCTGATCCCATCAGGCTACTCATGGAAGCCTCTATCCATCCAGGAAACAGCAGCCCTCGTGACACCGACCCACTCAGTGTCACTCAACCACCCATGCCTCCACTACATCTTAAACCTGGGCACAAAGGAGATCAGCAGCATCCTCGCTCCCATCCTCAACACCTCCATCAGGACTGCCACCATCCCCGAAGCATGGAAGCAAGCAGTGGTCAAGCCACTCCTTAAGAAACCATCCTCCAACCTCAGTTAACTCAAAAATTACCGTCCTATTTCACTGCTCCCCTTCCCAGCTAAGGTTCAAGAAAGAGCCATCAATCAACAGCTCCCTGAATACCTGGAAAGACAGTCTACTGGACACCTCCCAATGCGGCTCCTGCACCGAGACCGCCTTGATCACTGCAGTTGACAACATCAGGTCCCTTCTCGACCATGGAGAGAAGGCTGCCTTGATCCTCCTCAACCTCTCTGCCGCGTTTAACACCATCTCCCACTACACCCTCACCTCCAGACTCCACCACATTGGGATCCAAAGCAACGCCCTCAAATGGATTTTTACAGGGCGTGCCCAGAGAGTCTGCTTCCCACCTTTCCCCTCAGAACCAAAGAACACCATATGCAGCGTCCCCCAGGGATCCTCACTCAGCCCACCCTTTTCAACACCTACATGACGCCGTTCACCAAAATTGTTTGTTCCCACAGACTCAACATCATCTCATACGCCAACAACACTCAGCTCACACTCTCCCTCTCTTAAGACCACGCCACCCCTAGAGACAACTTCAGCAATGCCGTGACCCACGTTGCTGAATGAATAAGATCCAACTGCTTAAAACTGAAAACGGACAAGACAAAGGGGATCATCTTTGGAAACAACACCTCCCACTGGGACAACTCCTGGTGGCCCTCCATGCTTGGACAACCCCCGGCCCAACTGACCACGCCTGGAACCTCGGCGTCATTATCGACCGCAAACTCACCTTCAAATGACAGATAAACGCAGTGGCCTCCTCCTGCTTCCACAACCTCCGCTTGCTACAGAAGATCTTCAGATGGATCCCCATCGAAATCAGAAAGATGGTAACCCAAGTCATCATTGCCAGCAGACTAGACTACGGAAATGCCGACAGCCAATAAGAAGTAAGGACATGGAAACCGAGGTAGGACAAGTAGTCCCACCAGAAAAAGCTATGTTTTTAATGTCTACAGATTTGCATAACTTTACATAGGTTTTATATCCGGTTGTTTTTTATAGAGCAAGCATATAACCTTTTATGGTCTACTTATCAGGGTTTCCCCTTTGTCAGCATATCCTGTATTCTCTCACCCACAGATTTGGACATATCATGGCCTGTACCTAATTGACTACTATTTACACTGTGGAGGTTGCGAGTATTGGCAAGTTTGTTGGAACAGAGTACTCCAAATGTGTGTAGACTCACAAGCCATCACTACTTACGCAATTGACACTCCGTGGATACGGACGCGACCATATGACCCCTAGTAACAGCAGTAGTGGTGGGTAAGGTAACAATAGCCAATCCAAGGGTGTAGCTGGGCTAACTTTGGGAAGTGTGGTGTGGGTCTGGGTTAGTTAGGGAGACTACTTTTAGTCTAAGATGGGGGCATTGATCTTGCCACCCTTGCTGCCTGTCCCCTTAACATGGCTGAGTGCAGGCAGCTGCCCTTGATAAATTGTGCTCAGGCAGAGGCCTACAGGGACACAGGTGCCAGTGTCACTATGGTGAATGAAAAACTGGTGTGCCCTGAGCAACACCTACTTGGTCATCAGTACCAAGTGACTGACGCCCACAATAATACTGTGTGCCACCCCATGGCATGATTTCAGGGATGGGGGGGTTTACTGGTCCAAAGAAAGTTGTAGTGTCCACAGACCTACCTGTAGAGTGTCTACTAGGTAAAGGCTTGGAAACTTCAGCATGGGCTGCAGTAGAGTTGGAGGCCCATGCTGCAATGCCTGGCATCCAAGGGTATATTTTTGCTTTAACTAGGGCACAAGCCAAAAAGCAGAAAGAAAAAGGAAACTTGGAGCCTGAAATATTGGTCCAAGGGGCTCCTAAAGACAAGGGTAGAAAGGGTAAAAAGTTGCCCTTTACCCCAACCTCCAGTGAGGATCCCCCATTTGAGGATGAGGAATCCTCTCCCTTGGAAGAACCTACAACTGAAGAGCTGAAAGTGGACACAGCTGAGCTTTTAGGTGCAGGGGGGCCTGCCAGGGAGGAATTCAGTATGGCACAGAAAACCTGTCCCACACTAGAACGGTTAAAATAGCAAGCTGTCCTTCAGGAAGCAGGGGGTGTCAGTGGCACCCACAGGGTGTTTTGGGAAGAAAACCTCTTATACTCAGAATCAAGGGAACCCAAACCTGGTGCCACGAGGAGGTTGATAGTACATCTGCAGTATGTTAACCCTTGCCTGTTACATACCCCTAGCTGGTCACCTGGTGCAAAGCAAGACTTGGGACAGACTTGTCTCACACTTTGACTGGCCCCATATGTCTGAAGATATAAAGTAGTTTTGTCACTCCTGTGTCACCTGTCAAGCCAGTGGCAAGACAGGTGGCACTCCAAAGTCCCCTTTAATTCCACTGCCAGTGGTTGGGGTTCCCTTTGAGAGGGTTGGGTGGATATTGTTGGCCCCCTAGACCCACCCACTGCCTCTGGAAATAGATTCATACTAGTAGTGGACTATTCCATCAGGTATCCAGAGGCTATGCCTCTAAGGACCTCTACAGCACCTGCAGTGGCAAAAACCCTCCTAGGATTTTTTTCCAGAGTGGGCTTCCCAAAAGAGGTGGTATCAGACAGAGGTACAAATTTTATGTCTGCATACCTTAAGGCCACGTGGAAGGAATGTGGTGTAACATACAAGTTCACCACTCCTTACCACCCCCAAATCAATGGTTTGGTAGAGAGGTTTAATAAAACTCTCAAGGGCATGATCATGGGACTCTCTGAAAAACTCAGAGGAGATGGGATGCCATGCCTCCTTTTCCCCACATGGAGGTTCCTCAGAAAGGATTGGGATACAGCCCCTTTGAACTTCTGTTTGGACACCCTATTAGGTGTCCACTTGCACTTGTAAGGGAGGGCTTGGAGCAACCTCTCAAGCCCCCTAAACAAGGCATTGTGGATTATGTACTTGGCCTCAGATCCAGAATGGCAGAGTACATGAAAAAGGCCACTAAGACCTTCAGATGAGCCAGGACCTGCAGAAGCATTGGCATGACCAGAAGGCTGTCCTTAATGTTTACCAGCCAAGGTAGAAAGTGTGGGCCCTGGAGCCTGTGGCTCCCAGAGCACTCCAAGACAAGTGGAGTGGTCCCCACACTATAGTGGAGAAAAAGGGTGAGGTCACCAATTTGGTTGACCTGGGTACTCTCAGAAGCCCCCTCAGGGTGCTTCATGTGAACCGCCTTAAGCCCTACTATGACAGGTCTGACATGATCCTGCTCATGGCCACTGACGAGGGACAGGAAGAAGAGAGTGGCCCTCTCCCTGACTTCTTCTCCAACACTGCAGCTGATGTCTCAGTGGATGGAGTTATCCTAGTAGACTGTCTTTCTGAATCTCCGAAAGAAGACTGCAGGAACCTCCTAGGGCAGTTCTCAGAACTGTTTTCGCTGACACCTGGCCAGACAAGATGGTGTGAACACACCATTGATACAGGGGACAGTTTGCCTATCAAAAAATAATATTTACAGGCAACCTGACCATGTCAGAGACTGCATCAAAGCAAAGGTACAAAATATGCTGTATCTAGTGGTCATTGAGCGCTCGGATAGCCCCTGGGCTAGCCCAGTGGTGCTTGTCCCAAAACCTCATTCTCAAAATAGGAAAAGGGAGATGAGGTTCTGTGTTGATTACAGAGGGCTCAACACTGTCACAAGAACTGATGCTCATCCTATCCTAAGGGTAGATGGGCTCATGGATACACTGGCTTCTGGCAAGTATCTTAGCACATTTGATCTAAATGCAGGCTACTGGCAGATCAAGTTATCAGATGACGCTAAAGCAAAATCTGCATTTTCAACCATTGGAGGGCACTATCACTTCACAGTGATGCCCATTGGATTGCAAAATGCACCTGCCACTTTTCAGGGGCTGGTGAATACAGTCCTCCAAGGTTTGGAAGCCTATAGTGCAGCTTATCTAGATGATATAGCTGTCTTTAGCTCCACCTGGTCCACCTATGGAATGTTTTGGAGGCTCTGAAAAGGCAGGCCCCACTATCAATGCCAATAAGTGCCAGATAGGGCAGGGGAAGGTTGTGTATCTGGGCCACCTAGAAGGTGCAGGTCAGATTCAACCACTACAGGGGAAGATCCAAACTATTTTAGATTGGACTCCTCCTACTACAAGCTCCCAGGTGAGAGCCTTCTTAGGCCTCACTGGGAACTACAGGAGGTTCATCAAGAACTATGGCTCCATTGTAGCCCCTCTTCATGACCTCACCTCTAAAAGAATGCCAAAGAATGTTTTGTGGCCAGCTAGCTGTCAAAAAGCTTTTGAGGACCTCAAACAGGCCATGTGCTCTGCACTTTGGGGGCTCCTTAGATGACCCCCAGCATTGCTACCACCAGTCTTACAGGGGTTTCCAGGCAGCCCAAGCTGCTGCCACCCCTCAGACATGTTTCTGCCCTCTTGCTGCTTGATCAAATCAAGCTCAGGAAGGCAGAACAAAGGATTTCCTTTGAGAGAGGGAGGTAACACCCAGGCCATGTGCTCTGCACTTGTGTTGAAAAGCCATGACTACTCCAAGAAGTTCATAGTTCAGATTGACGCTTCAGAGGTAGGGGTTGGGGCAGTTCTTTCATAACTTAACACTGAAGGCCAGGACCAACCATTTGCTTTCATAAGCAGAAGATTGACCCCCAGAGAGAGATGTTGGTCAGTTATAGAAAGTGAAGCCTTTGCTGTGGTCTGGGCCTTGAAGAAGCTGAGGCCATACCTGTTTGGCACTCACTTCATTGTTCTACCAGACCACAAGCCCCTTCAATGGCTCAAACAGATGAAAGGAGAAAACCCCAAATTGTTGAGGTGATCCATATCCCTACAGGGAATGGACTATACAGTGGAACAAAGACCTGGGAGTAACCATTCCAGTGCAGATGGACTCTCCAGATATTTCCACTTAGACAGTGAAGACTCAGCTGGGCAAGGTTAGCCTTCTTGTCCTTGGTTTGTGGGGGAATTGTGTAGGAAAGTGCCCTCTTTCTTGGCATGGTTACCCCCATTTTCTGCCTGTTGTCAGTGTGTTTGACTGTGTCCACTGGTATCCTGCTAACCAGGAACCTAGTGGTTATGCTCGTTCCTGTAAACTTTGCTAACTGTAACTTTTTCTTCCCATATATTGGTCCCCTCATGTAAGTCCCTAATATATGAAACCAAGGTACCCAGGGCATTGGGGTACCAGGTGATCCCTATGGGCTTCAGCAGTTATTCTGCCACCCATAGGGTGTCCAGGCAAAGGGTTCTGCAGGCCTGCCATTGCAGTCTGCACGAAACGGGTTCATGCACCCGTTTTCACTACAGGTCACTGCACCAGGTCATTGTAAGTCACTCCTATGGTAGGCCTTCTCAGCCCAGAGGGCAGGGAGCAGGTACCTGTGTGTGAAGGCACCAGTGTACTAGCAGAGGTGCCCCCACAAACTCCAGTTCCATTTTCCTGGACTTCATCATTGCGGGAACGCCATTTTACGCATGTACTGGACATAGGTCACTACCTATGTCCAGCTACACAATGGTATGTTTGGTACCAAACATGTCGGACTCATACCACAATACTGTTGCAAGTATTGGAGTGTGATTCCATGCACTTTGGGGGCTCCTTAGATGACCCCCAGCATTGCTACCACCAGTCTTACAGGGTTTTCCAGACAGCCCAAGCTGCTGCCACCCCTCAGACAGGTTTCTGCCCTCTTGCTGCTTGATCTGATCAAGCTCAGGAAGGCAGAACAAAGGATTTCCTTTGAGAGAGGGAGGTAACACCCTCTCCCTTTGGAAATAGGTGTTACTGGCTTGGGAAGGATAGCCTCCCCAAGCCACTGGTATGCTTTGAAGGGCACATTTGGTGCCTCCATGCATAAACCAGTCCACAACGGTTTAGGCACCCCCAGTCCCTGCTTTGGCGCGAAACTGGACAATGGAAAGGGCAGTGACCACTCCCCTGTCCATTGCCATTCAGGGGGTGGTGCCTAGAGCTCCTCCAGAGGGTCCCTGGTTTCTGCCATCTTGTTTCCAAGGTTGGCAGGGAAATCTGGGAGCATCTGCGAGGCCAGGCAGGAGACGTCAGAGCCCCTTCCTTATAGGTTTTTACCTGGATAGGTGACCAATCGCCCTGTCAGGGCTATTTTTTTCATATATATTTTTATTATTTTCTGCAGTATGCCATATACAAACAGGATTGCAATTGTTCATTACACTTCATTACTGTAAAGGTTAGGCAATTCTCAATGTTGCAATCACAATCAAACAATTTAACACTAAAACCTCAACTACCCACTCCCCCCCATACTGCTTGCGGTATCTCTCAGGTCTGAGCATGTTGTACATCCAAAATGTAATTTCTATTGTTGATTGTTTTTGTATCTCAATATATTTCTCAGCTCTTGAGCAATTTCATCACATTCACTCTGTACTGGTGTCTGCGTCTCACTCCCTAGTCCTCCCTCACCCCTCCTTTCTGTGTGCTACAGTGAGCCCTATTAACTCCCAACACTTGCATATTGTTTAGTCATCACTCATTGTGTTTGGTTGAATATCTGGCCCCCTATGGTCCTGTACCATCTGAGCCCAAGCTGTTACATCTTCTGGTAATTTGGCATCTGTACATACATGTTTCATCCAAACTTCTCCTGCTACTACCCATTCAGCAAAATCTCGATACCAATCTCCATAGTTCAAGGGAGTGGGATTAAGCCATTTAATCACTATACAACATTTTGCCAACAAGAGTCCCAATACCATAAATTTGCAGCTTAAATGTTTCCCCCTATGAGTAGGCAACAATCCCAACAGAATCACCTTGGGAGTACGCACCAGTTTCCATGCTGCAGCCCTCTCCAAGGCTGTTATTATACTCTCCCAGCATGAGTTCAGAGCACTACATTGCCATACCATGTGGAAAAAAATCTGCAGAAGCCGCAGCACAGTGCGGGCAGCAAGGGGATCGTGCAGGGTATATATGCTGAAAATGTTCGGGCCAGGTATGGTTGATAATTATAGTTATCCAGAATTGGATCTTTCATATATTCACCTGCTTGAATCTTTCCCATCGTCGAAGTGGGGGTCCCATGGTATCCTATAAAGCAGTACATAACAATAACCATAGAGTTTAAAATGTAAACAGGCCTAAATTTGCTAGTCTGTCCATGTCATTTTTTTAAATGGGCCAAACTTGAACCATAACCAATCAGGCAACAGCATCCTCTAGAACACTCCCAAGAGAAGCTCCCTTCCTCAGATTTTCACAGCACGTCGAGTGTGAAGGGAGTCTTCCTGAGCTCTGCTCAGTTCGTTCCACAGTTTTCTTCAGAGAAGGTTTGGACTTATTTTACTTCCAAATTATGTCTGATTCTAAAGGCCTCTTTCGTCCCTGCAAGACCTTTGGGAAAAAGAGAGTTCATGTGGATGATCCACATAAAAACTGTATCTATTGCCTTCATCCTACTCATAAGGCAAAAGAATGCAAAATCTGTCGTACCTTCCCACCAAAAACTCTGAGAGAGAAGGCAGATTGTTTCTGTGGCTACAGAAAACTAAAGCCCAGAAAACATCTGATGAGGACAGTGACTCTGTTCCTAAATATCACAAGAGGGCTAGATCTCTTGAGGGAACTTCTGAGGAGAGCAGGAAATCCCTCAAAACCCATCATCACTCTAAGGAGTCAAAAAAGAGAGAAAAAGAAAAACAACCCTCTTCAAAGGTAGATTCATCTGCTCCAGCTACCCCATGTAAGCCACTAAAACAAAAGGGGCAAAAAAAATTCTGTTTTGCTATCGACGATGAAGCCACCGTCGACTGCAACATCGTCGACGACCACCGTCACCACTGTATCGTCGACGAGACCATCCGTGTCGACTACAACAACATTTTCCATGCTGGTTCCAATTTAATCTGCGAGAACCTCGGAGACGTCTAAGACTTCGCCGGCAGCGCCGTTGACAGCATCACAACTGGTGGCGCTCCTATCGTCAACGCTCCCATCGTCGACACTCTAACCGTCTACGCATCCATCGCCAACGATCCCACTGTCTACTGTCCCACCGTCGGCGGTACCACCATTGACGCTACCATCAACAAAGTCACAGTCGACGAGGATCAAGATTAAAACTTGCCATAAACCCACCATGGCATATGTGGCAAACATTTCACCTATTCTTCCAAGTCACCTTTTAGACATGGAGGACTCGGATGATAAAGGATCTTTTGGACAGGCGCATAGTCCTTCGGAACTCCATGTGGAATATCAGGAAGAGGAATATTATGAGGATGATCAGGGTCAACAGGTTTAGGGATGCTATCACACACCCTCTACTCAGAAATACGCTGAGCACCACTATTATCCAAACTACAAGCGCCCGAAGGAGCAGGCAATTATGCCTCGTTCACTTATAGAGGACCTTCAAGACATGTTGGCTAATTACAGATGGCGTTTTCCGCCACAGACAGAGGTACCACCATCCACTCCACCAAGTACAGCTTCTGTTCCGCCACCAGAGATTCCATCTCCAGTAACACCCAGAATGATGCTGCCACCACACGCTGTTCCTCCGCCTTGGGACGATCCTTCCACATCGGAGGATGAAGCAAGAGAAGAAGGTGAATTACAGTCTCAGCATGACGAATGGCAGGATTATGTTATTCCTACTCCATCTCCTCCTCAAAACCCTACAGCTGATTCCCCTCCTGAAGACATTGGAGGGGTTTTATTCTGTTATGGAAAGGGCAGCAGAGAGATTTCACCTACCCATCACAGAGAAGCATTTTGATTGCTTCTCGTATGATTTCAAGAATCAAGCGCGAAAATCAGTAAGGTCTATTCCTATCATTGACCACTTATGGCAGGAGGGCATCAGGATTATGAAGAACCCCGCTACGTGCCAGCGGTCCTGCCACGGATTGACAAGAAATACAGGGCTCCGGAGGAGGCTCCTGCATGTCTCACGGGGTACCCTCGGCCGGACTCTGTGATATCGCAGGCTTCACAGAGATGTTCTAAAAGTCCAGCAGCCCCTATCTCAGTGCCCACTAGATAGAGATGGTCGACACCTTGACACAATAGGCTAAAAGTTTTCTCTCATGTTGGCCATTACAGTAAGAGCTGCTAATGCTTGGGCTATCCTAGCACGCTATGATAGGCAGATGTGGTCCGACATCAAGCCTATGGTTGATCTCATCCCTGAAGAGCAGAGGCTGGAAGCAAAGAAATCTTGCAGGAAGGCGAGCGAGCCTATTCTGAGATCATTGACAATGCCATGAACACAGCTTCAACAGGGTTTTGGCAATTGGCAGGCGCTGCTGTCCTGAGGCGTCAGGGCTGGCTGAAAGCCACTTCATTTCGACCTGAAGTGCAAGCAAATATTTTGGATATGGCATACGACAGGGATATGCTTTTTGGCAAGCATATAGATGAGCCCCTTCTTGCCATTAAAACGGATACTGACACTGTTAAGTCCCTGGGCTCTTTACAATATAAAAGGCTACCTTTCCAAGGGGTAAGGGGACGTGGCTTTTCCTCCTATAGAGGACCTTATTTCCGTTCGCTGCCGTTTCAGCCTTACCAGCAATACAGACCATCACATCACAGTCGTATCGCCAACCAACTGCGGCTGGTTTCTCTAGACAAGGAGCCCATCGCAAGCCTTCGCATCAGCCCAGAGACACAGGTCGCAAGCAATGACCCAGTAGAAGTACCAGCTACTCAACTGCTCCAGCATCAAGTAGGGGCAAATATATCCAGATATCTCCACAATTGGAAAACTATCACCTCGGATCAATGGGTGTTGGATATAGTGGCTTATGGCCACACCCTAGAATTCACTATCAAGCCGCCAACCACTCCCCCAACTGGGGCGCATTCTCCTCATCTTCACTTATTGAAAAAAGAGATCAAATTGATGCTTCTCAAAGGAAAAATAGAAAAAGTCCTGATGGCTTAGAGAGGGAAAGGATTCTATTCCCGTTTTTTCCTTGTGCGAAAGAAAAGAGGGGAATGGAGACCTATTCTAGATCTTTGACATCTCAACAAGTACCTCCGCAAAATGATCACTGTTTCAGACATATTAAATCTCCTGAACAGCGGAGACTGTATGATATCTCTAGACTTTGAGGATGCTTATTTTCATATCCCCATCCATCTCAAACATCGCAGATATCCTCGATTCACAGTGGCTGGTACTCACTATCAGTTTCGAGTTCTTCCCTTCGGGCTCAGATCCGTTCCTCGCATATTCACCATGTGTCTGGCCCCAGTAGCAGCTGCTCTCAGGAAGCAGGGTCACCAGGTCTTTCTATACCTAGACGACCGGCTTCTGAAGGCGTAAACAACGCAAGGAACATTAGCAGCGACATAAGATTGTATTACACTTTTTCAAAGACTAGGTCTCACGCTCAATGTAAAAAAAATCTTGCACAATACCCACTCAGAGGATGACTTTTCTCTGAGCTATCCTGGACACGCAGCTGAACAAAGCTTTCCTTATACAGGAACGACAAGATCGGCTAGCATCTCTGGCCCAAATAATATAAAAAAGAAAGTTCATTTCAGTGAGGTCAAACAAATCGCTCCTAGGTATGATATCTTCCACCATCAACCTGATACTAAATGCACGTCTCAAAATGAGACCATTGCAGGATGAATTGCAAGTTCAGTAGAAACAATCGCAACGTTTGTTCGAGGATCGTATTCCGGTTACGCCCAAAATGATAAAGGCATTGGGATGGTTGGCCCACCAGTCTCATCTGTCTCAAGGCCTCATGTTCATTCTTTTACTCCCACAATTTATAATTACCACGGACTCTTCCATGGAAGGATGAGGAGGGCATCTCCAAGATCTGCAAATCCAGGGGAAATGGTCAAGCCACCAAAGTCTGATGCATATCAACAGCCTAGAACTCAAAGCCATCTTTTTCATGGTGCAAGCATTCCTCCTGAGGATATAAGGGTCTTGAGTGTGCGGACAGACAACACAACCAGCATGTATATAAACAAGCAGGGAGCCACGAGGTCTTTAACACTTTCACAGGAAGCTCATGTACTATGGGTCTGGCTCACAAAACACAACAACTCTCTGAGAGCCAAGCATGTTCCAGGGGTGCGCAACACGTGGGCGGACGCGCTCAGCAGGACCAACAGCGATTGTCAGGAATGGGAACTGAATCAAGCCCAACTAGGCAAAATTTTTGCAACATGAGGAAAGCGAACTCTAGACCTATGAGCAACGACCGGCAATACCAAATGCCGATTTTAAGCAAGTCGGTATCCCCTCCCAGGGTCTTTGGGGAATGCCCTTTCTATGCGATGGTCTGGGATCTATGCGTACCCTTCCCACCCCCCCCATCCCATTGATTCCCGAGGTCATAGCCATGATGAAGAGCGAGCCTTGTCGCCTAATATTAATCGCTCCCAAATGGCCCCGACAATGCTGGTACACGGAGCTTCTTCTAATATCGGAAACCGCACCAATACGCCTTCCTCCAACTCCAATGCTACTTTCAGTGCGTCAATGGGAGATTCTATATCCAGATCCAACGTCACTGCACTTGCATGCATGGCTCCTGAATCCATGAATTTCAACATCTCAGAATAACCCTAGAATGTAGATGTATACTTTCTAAAGTGAGAGCAGACAGCACAAACAAAATGTATCGATTTAAATGGAAACTGTTCTGTTGTTGGTGTCACCAGCACAACTTACACCCGCATGAGGCTTCTCCGGAGCAAATTTTACCGTACCTGTTAATGCTGGCAAAATTTGGGCTTGTCCATTCCTCAGTAAAACTGCATTTGTCAGCAATTCGACATACAGACCTTCAGACACAGCCTCACTTTGCTCGTCACGTATTATTAAACAGTTCATGAGAGGTTTATTCAGAGCTTTTCCTCCAGTATTGTTGCCTCCTCCTGAATGGCACCTTAATGCTGTACTCTCACAACTAATGAAACCTCTGTTTGAACCCATACATAAACCGGATCTTAAGTTCCTTACATGGAAGGTAGCTTTCCTTCTAGTGGTCACTTCCACCAGAAGGGTCAGGGAAATTCAAGCTTTTACCACTCAGCAACCTTTTCAGCATTTTACTGACGATTTTGTCATTCTCAAGACAAATCCAAAGTTCATTCCTAAAGTTCCTTCTCAATTTCATCTGAATCAACCAGTTATTCTCCGGATATATTTTCCTAATCCTACATCTCCAGTGGCAAAATCCCTCCATACATTGGATGTGAAGAGGTGTCTTAAGTTCTAACTTCAAATAACTAAAGCTTTTCGCAAATCTGATCAGTTATCTTTCCTTTGGACCTCGGCGTCTGGGTCCTTCAGTAACAAAGTCAACAATAGCAAGGTGGCCATTGGCAACTATTCAGTTCTGCCATTCGGCAGTAGGAAAACCTCTACAAAGACAGCCTAGAGCGCATACAACAAGGGCAGTTTCCACCTCCGCGGCTCTGTTTATTGGGGTTCCGTTAGATCAAATCTGCTGTGCTGCTACTTGGAAGAGTACCAACTCCTTTGAAAACCACTATTGCCTTCAGGCCACCAATAGGACGGATGGGACAGTGGGCTAAGCAGTTCTACGACACCTGTTCTAGTAAAGGTGAGCTTCTGGGTAATGTAGAATTTTGTTTTCTATTGCTATTGTTTATCTCTGCTGTTCTCGTATTTTCTGATTACTGTTCCAAGTTCAACATCTCTACATACAGTATGGTCTTACTATGATTGGTATATATACTTCATTATATGAAATTGAAGGGGGAAAAAAAAGAGAGAGGAAAGAGAAACAAGATACTTTCATTCTCTCCATCCGCTTCAGTTTTATTATACTGCTCATTATTTGGATTCAAGCATGTGAATCTATGAAAGATCCAATACTGGATAAGAAATTAGGCCGGTATTTATACTTTTTTACCACGCATTTGCACAGCTTTTTGACACAAAAGCAGCGCAAACTTTAAAAAAATAATAATAATAATTGTACATTTTTTTGCCACTTTTGCATAAAAAATGACGCAAATGTGGCGCTAAAAAAGTATAATTATGGGCCTTAGTTACTTACCTGTAATTGAAGTTATCCAGTATTGGTATCTTTCATAGATTCACATGCGACCCAACCTCCTCCCCTTAGAGGATCCATTTTACTGACTCAGGTAACATAGTTCACTCTGAAAATCTAAGGGAGGGTGCTGTCACCTGATTGGTTATGGTTCAAGTTTGGTCCATTTAAAAAAATGACATGGACAGATTAGCAAATGTAGGCCTATTTATATTATTAACTCTATGGTTATTGTTATGTACTGCTTTATAGGATACCGTGGGACTCCAACTTCGACGGGAAAGATTCAAGCATGTGAATCTATGAAAGACACCAATACTGGATAACTGCAGTTACAGGTAAGTAACTAAATTCTTATGTTGTATGAGTTTGAACCTGGCATTTGAACTGCTAGTCTTAGCGCCTTCATACACGCGTTTCCATTTTGCAGCTGAAACCTCCTCCTATAGTACTGCCCCCTCCCAGGGACAATAATGCATCCAGAGTGGCAGAGAGCGGGGGTTCATCAGCAAATTCAGGCCACTGACCACGTGCTGTCGCCGCTATCTTTGCATATTGTAGGAATTGACCTCTCCCCAACTGAAATGCATCCACAGCATCATGTTGGGTAATAAATTTCCCTCCAAGATAGAGGCCTCCCGCTACCTGACATCCCCCGTCTTTCCATTGCTTTATAGAGATGTCCAGAGTGACTCCCGAAAAAGCCTGCATATCCTAGATGGGTACATCCCTGGAGTAAGTGTAGCAACGCAATACAGAGGACACCACTCGGGTCCATACATTACAGACATGTTTCACTATGTAGGGGGCCCCTTCCCTCACCACTCGGTTCCCCAGGAGTAGGGCCAAGCTGGTATGTCGTCCACGCCCATCCTGCAGTAGTCTCTATTCCCAGTTAATTTTAGGGTCAAACCAGTGTACCGCATGCTGCAGCTGAGAGGCAAAATATTAAATTAAAGTTCCATATTAGGGAAGTCAATTCCCGTGTTACCATGTATATCGCAGCATTGTCATCCCCCCTCTCTTCCTCCTACTTGCCCACAACAATCTATTTGTGCAAAGTGCGATCTATGGACTTCGTATAGTGTATTCTGTAAGCCATATAGGCAGAGTGGCAGGATAACCATCTTAGTAATGGCCGCCCTGCCCATCAGGAAAAGCAGTAATTCCAGAATCTGACCGAAGTCCGAACTCCATCCAGTACTCTGCCATGGTTGAGGTGATAATATTCATCAGCCATATGTGCCAATTGTATCCCAAGGTATCGAAGACCCTCAGCTCCTCACGGTAATCCAACCGTCAGGAGAGCATTGATTTGGTCCCCGGCTAGGGTGCCCATTGGGAACAGGTAGGACTTACGAAGACTTACGTGGAGTCAAGAGCACTTCCCAAATTCCTCCAATGCCAATGATTCTGGGTGCCGCACATAGACTAGCACATCGTCTGCATAGAGCGAAACCACATGGGTAGTCTCCCCAGTATCCAGGCCCCAGGGGTTCAGCAGCTCACGCAAGTGCATCGCTGATGGCTCCATAGCAAATAGGAGTGGGACATCGGGCAGCTCTGTCGCTTCCCTCTCCTCAACTGGACACTCTCCTATACCACTCCCCAGTCCGCACGCAAGCAATTGGGCTCTGGTACAAAAGTTGGACCCAGGCAATGTACTTCGGGCTGATACCCATCATGGCCATAACCTGCCAAAGATACCCCCAATCTACAGAGACAAAAGCCTGCTCTATATCCAGGAGTGCAAACGCTACTGGCTCATGCCACTGTAGATACGTGTGATATATGTGGGTAAGGTGACGAGTACTAAACATAGTGCGGCGGTGGGGTATAAAATCACATTGATCCTCATGAATAAGGGAGGCCAAATGCAGGAGCAGACTCTCCGCCAGAATGCTGCTTAGTATTTTAAAATCCATATTCAAAAGAGACAGCAGTCTATATGCAGTAGGGTCAGTCGAATCTCTATCTGGCTTGGGGATAAATGCCACCCAAGCCTCCCTCATCGAGTCCGGTAGTCTACCACGGGCTGATGTCTCCTAGTATACCGCCAGTAGCTTCTCAGCAAGGATATCAACATATGTTTGGTAGAACTATGCTGGAAGGCCATCAGAACCAGGCGTTTTGGTGTTTTGAACTGTTTTATGGCCTCTTGTATTTCTTCCCGATCAAGGGGGGCCTCTAATAGGGTTCTAGCAGTCTGTGAAATGTGAGAGAGTGTGACCCCATTTAGGAAGCTCGTTCCCCCCCTCCGATGGCCCATCCCCAGGTAGAGCATAAAGTTTGTCCAGATGGTCTTGGAACGCCGTATTAATTGCTACCTGTGTACATACTCTTCTGCCTGCAACATACACTAGTGCAGTGACAGGCATGCGGCCAGCATGCTGTTTAAGCAGATGCACCAAAAGCATGCCTGCTTTGTCGCCTTCTGCATGTAGATGGTGCCGGTATGCCTTATAGACATATCTTTCCAGTCGCTGCCAATTCTACAGTAACACCCATCTAGCCTGCCACCATTCTTCCATTCTCTGTGGCTGCGTCGGAAGGCATTTCTCCAAGTCACAGAGCATGGCCTCATGGTCGAGTACGTCTTTTTTGAGCTGATGCCTAACACCATAGGTAGTCTGATCACAACCTTCATCGCTTCTCAGTCACATCCCCTAGTCGTGGACGTTCCCTAGTTTGCTTGAAAGTATTGTGCCAGTCCGTTCCGAACTGCCTTGTCAAACGGGGCATCCGTTAATGCCTCCAGCCTCAGCAATAGTCCAGTCTACTGTAAGTCTTTGCCGCCGGGATGTAACATGAGAACTCCCTCGTAGTAGGGTTCCTGTGGCACCAGAGATCCTGTAAATGCAGTTTTCGCATAGTATCTAACAGCTGTCCTGTTAGGTGGGGTTTCCTGCATTGTCGCGGGGGTCCCGGTCCAGCGTACCATCCAGGACACAGTTGCAGTCTCCTGCTAATATAATGTCTGGAGTTAGATATGGGGAGGCAGCCCGTACTACCCCACCGAAGTAGGTTCCACTGTCTACATTTGGGGCATACACCTTTATCAAGCATATTTGCCGGCCGTCCAGGTTCCGGAACAATACCACATTCCTGCCATCTGGATCTAGTACCAGACTTATGTGTTGGAATAAGACCCCGGGCTATCCAAATCAGCACCCCCCCTCGCAAAGCCAGAATAGGAAGTCGCATATAACTGGCCCCTCCATTGTTTTCGGAGACTAGGGATACAGCTCTCCCATGTATGTGTCTCCTGCAGCATTGCTAGCAAGACACAATAGCGTCAGAGGTAGGCATGTACCTGGCGCCGCTTAGCTAACGGAGTCAAACCTCGTACATTCCAAGATATTAATGTGTATGCGTCTGCTATGAGTTCAACCTAGGGCATATTTCAAAGACAACTATTCTGTACATAAGAACCAAGAGGTATACCTTTCCAATAACGATCACCAGCAGTAGAACCCATTGATAAAGAACCAAAAATCGAACAGCCCTAACTCCCCCCTCCCATAGGCAGTGACCCACCCCCATCCCGTGTGAACCAGAACAGATTGGAGGCCATCAGGCCCGCCTCATTTTCTAATTAAGCAATAAAAACAGATTAGTAACTTATTGACCTATTATGTATAGCATTACGTTTCGTCAGAGGTCATCACCAAGCCTAACCACAAGGCGGACCTCCAGTGGTCAGAACGTCGCATGTACCCCTGTGGGGTATAGAGCCAACCAGCCCCGCACATTGGCATAGGAGATCTCACATTTCTTAGTAAGAGCTAAATCATTGTATAGGACTAGACTAAGTTTGGCCAACAGCAATCATTCTCAAAAGCCGCATTTCTTAGTCACCCATGAACTTAGTGCCCAAATCTACTCCCGCCCCCTGCGCCGTAGCTAGTTCATTCGTTCAGCAGTATCAGGGATGGCCATCCCCTGTATTATCCGTATCTGAGTCAGTATGTCTTTGCTCTTCCTCAAGTGCGCTTTGATCATACAATTAGTCTCCTTCCACAACCAGAGTGCCACCCGGTTGCACAGTAACTCAGCCAGTGATGAGGCTCCACTTTGTGATGGTTTCTGGGTGTGCCTCCTTGCTCGCCGGCTCTCTGGCGAGCACCCTCTCTGTCTGTCTGTCCCAGGGACCCGACGGGGTCCCCCCTTGTGGAGACACCATGTCTACCCATTTGTTCGCCTCCTGCATGTCCTTAAAAAAATGTACCTTAGTGTTATGAATGACTCTCAGTTTTGCCTGGAACACCAAACTATAACGTAAATTAAAATCTTGCATCTTTTTCTCGACGTCCATAATGATTTCCTAAGGTTCTGCCCCAACTGGGTGTAGTCCGGGAACACCAATATTTAGTGGCCATCATAGAGTGGCTGTCCATTATTCCTCATGTGTTGTAGGATGTCATGGTCCCTGTAGTGGAAGAAACGAGCAATAATAGCATGTGGTGGCGCCCCTGGGCGAGGGGAAGGCATCAAGGCCCTGGGGGGGTGCTATTGCTACCAGCCAGTGTTCCAGGAATCCTTCCACGTTGCGCCCTTCCGCCCCCTGCAGGAAACCCACAAAGCGGGAATTGTTCCAGCGGGATCTACCCTCCGCGTCCTCCGCCCGTTCCTCCAATCACACTGTTATCTTCTGGAGGGAGGAGACAGTGTTTTTCAGGGCATCCACCTCCCGGTTAAGCAATCCAGTGGTGTCTTACGCTTCTGTCACTGTGCCCGTCACTTTACATAGGTCTGCCCGCAGTAGTGTAACATCCACCGCTACTGTGTCACTTTTGGCGACCTGTTCAGTGTGTGTGCCCTTGATTTCATTCAGGATATCAGACATGGATGGTTCTTAGGGGTCGCAGCTCTCTGCAGCGCCCCGAGTGTCCTCCAGGGTGTTCGTGCCCGTCCTGTCTTTGCCATGGGTGACCTGCGCATAGTTAACAATCTTATTGCCCTTAGACTGCTGTCCTCCTTTGTCTTTGCCCATGTCTCCCAGTCATGCCAGCGACTTTTACCCAGTGTCAGGATCTGCACATTAAAGTTCTCAGGCCTTTCTAATAATGCCCATAAGTCGCAAGGTAGCCTCCGGCAATCTTGTTCTTCCCAGTCTGAGAGATCAAGTGTCGCCTGTCCCTCCCCCCCCCCCCCCCCCCTTGCTTAGCACACCAGTTAGGCAACTGCGGAGATCTGTTGCGCCTTATCCTCACTTGCCCCCAGCCAACGGCACCACCCGTGGACATGCACTGTTTTCTGTCGACTCCCAGATCACACCATGGTTTTGGGGCTATTTTCGCTGCCCTCAGTCAGTTTATGTTGCACAAGTTGATCCTAGAGGCCTTCATCATACCAGGCTCATCCATCATCTGCGTTACCACGGGCCACCGATTGGCGTCTCCCCACACCTGACTCTTCGTCCTCTGTGTTCCAGCCGTCTCCTCCTTTTGCTGCCCACACAGTTAGGTTATGGTGCACAAGTCGAGCCCAGAGGCCCTCGTCGTACCGTAGTCCAGGTCCAGCACAATTGATCGGGAGGGAATCTGTCAGGACCTAGCTCGTTCTCCACCAGTTTCATCCATCATCCACATTACCACTGGGGCCGCCGATTAGCGTCTCCCCACACCTGGCTCTCCGTTCGCGGGCTGGCTTGTCACCATGGTGTAGGCCGCACCATACAGAGTTTCAGCCATCTCCACTTCTCACCTCCCCTCGCCAACTCTTCATGTCTGCCTCTCACTGCCGTCAGACTTCTCCCGTAGGCCACCTTCTCGCC
The DNA here is from genome assembly GCF_031143425.1 of Pleurodeles waltl. Taxonomy (NCBI): domain Eukaryota; kingdom Metazoa; phylum Chordata; class Amphibia; order Caudata; family Salamandridae; genus Pleurodeles; species Pleurodeles waltl. The sequence goes on along the minus strand of NC_090440.1, from coordinate 541,672,969 downwards.
ACCTCCTCGCTCCGCCGCCGCACCTTTGCAGAGGGCCTGGGGCGCCGCAACGCACGCCCGGCCGATTCTGTCTTTGGGCCCAGGAAGCGCAGCGCTCAGGTTGGGCGCCTGCCCGGCTCGCCCAAACAGGTAATGCTGCTCTGCCACATCTCGTCTCTGCCGGGGGAATTCCACAACTCAAGTTTCCACTCGGGGCACTACAGCAGGTCGCACCCGGGGCCCTCTTGCCTTCATATAGGCCTCACCCAACCGAGGATCGTCCCAGCACCCTACGTACCGGGCATCGGCCCCTGGTACTGTTTCGTCATTTATGTCAGGATTGTGGTGCAGGATACTTAGGATTATTTATGGGGCCGACCGGAGCTTGACGAAACACATCTAGTCTGCCATCTTTTTGGCTCTCCCCTCCATACCCCCCCACTTCTTTTTCAAGGCTATTTAGGGTCTCTCTCTTGGATGGGTCCTCAGATTCGGCTTGCACAATTTCAGCAGGATTCCTCTGCAAGCTTCACTTCGACTTCTGGCCTCTGGAACTGTGACTGGATCCTCCAGGACCTGACAATCTGCCACCAAGAAAAATAACACTTCTGCAACATTGTTTCCAGGGCTCTTGCCAGCAACTGCAACATTTCCACCAGCTGTGCATCCACTGAGGGTGGCGTGTCTTCAGTCTGCACTAGAAGAAAGAAGGAATCTCCGCAGGCACGTGCTCCAACGACAACCGGCTGCGTGGATCTCCCCTCATCTTGAGCTGCGTGGATCCTGCATCACGGGTGGTGGTCCAGAATAATCCTCTTGGTCATCTCTGCTAGCTGTCCAACTTTAGTGGAGCTAAGCCCTTGCCTTCCCACACAGGACAATACCCCTGTGCACCGCATCACTTGCAGCTGCCAAGTCTTGTTTGCATCTCCTCCAAGGGATCTTCAGGAGACGTGTAGCTCCTGTCTCCAGCACTCAGCGTGGTTCTCCTGCGGCGTGGGGTCCTTTTCCGTAGTGCTGCGTGGGCTTCTTCTGCAACTTCTGTGTTGCCATCCTGTGGGACCTCTGTGGGTGTTGTCTCTACTCCTGTGGGTCCTCTGTGTTGCTGAGTGCCCTGTGACTCCCCCTCCTGGGTTGAGTGATCCGGGGCCTTGCTGGTCCCTGGCAGCACCACTTTTCCACTAAACTTGAATTTGCCTTTGCCAAGGCTTATTGGTGGAATTCCTGCACCAACACCCATCTGCAATCTTCACTCCAGTGTGGGACATCTCCTGCATCCACCAGGAACTCTTCTCCGGCTCCAGGGCTGCAGTGCTGACCTGTTCTTCCTCAACGTCGACCAACTGCTGGGTGGGTAGTAGCTTCTACTCCTCCTGGACTCCACTGGCACTTTTGGACTTGGCCCCCTCTCTCCACAGGTCGACTTCTCCAGGAAACCACTGCTGGTTTCTTGCAGTCTTGTCTGTTTGTCTTCTTTTCTTTTTGTCCTTCCTTTTGGGTGGCTTGGGGAAATTCCTGTGATTTACTCCTGCTTTCCTGGTCGCTGGGGGGTACTGTGTTACTTACCTCCGTAGTTTTCTGGTACTCCCAGCTCCCCTCTACACATTCCCCTTACCTAGGTGGGGGTCCTGTGTTTGCATTCAATTTTTTTTTAGTACATGGTTTGGGCTCCCCCTAGAGTCACTATTGGTTATTGTTGTTTGCACTGTTTTCTAACCTTTTCTATGCCTATTACTGTTAACTAGTGTATATATTTAGTGTATTACTTACCTTCTATTGGAGGGTTTCCTCTCTAGTACTTTGTGGTATTGTGTTCCAAAAATAAAGTACCTTTATTTTTGTACAACTGAGTGTTATCTTTCATGTGTGTAAGGGGTGAGGAACTACAGTGGTTTTGCATGAGCTTTGCATGTCTCCTAGATAAACTTTGGCTGCTCATCCACAGCTACCTCTAGAGATCCTGGCCTCTAGACACTGCCAACACTTCACTAAGAGGGGATACCTGGACCTGGTATAAGGTGTAAGTACCCTAGGTAACCACCACACACCAGGCCAGCTTCCTAGAAGGGCAAGCCCAGCTTCGGAAGAACAGAGGATTCCAGCTGAATGATAATGGATAATCCTTGCTGCGAGATAGCTAGGACCCGTCTGATAGAAAGCTCTGTGAGGCAGAATTACAGTTTTAAACTGAATCCTGTCCTTAATAGGCGTCCAGTGTAGCTCCTTTTATATGAGGAAGAATAGAAGTCTGCATATGGATTTTTAATAGCGTCCTTGTTGCAGCATTTTTGACCACCTGTAACCTCCGCAAATATGCTAGGAGGCTCAGATATAGTATATTAGCGTAGTCCAAACGTGAGGTTATGTGACCATGTATCACAATTTTTTGCTCCTGAAAACGGAGCAGATACACAAATTTATTTTGTAGCCCGAAGCAGGAACCTATCACAGTCACCACCTGCGGACCTAAAGATAGCTGGCAGTTGTTCTTAACCCCTAAATTTCATTCTACCATGGCTGGAGGGGGAGGTGGGGTGACACCGGGGTGGACACAGCTTGACCAGCATCAAATATTTTACCCTTGACCAACCATCATCATCAAGATAGGGGAGGACTTGATGGACTTATCCCCTTAAGAATACCACTACTGGGGTCATACAGTTTGTGAATATCATTGGTATGAGTGGCAGCACCCAGAATTGATAATACCTCCTGCCTATTTCGAATAGCAGGTATTTGCAACGAGGATGTGAAAATACACATCCTGCAAAGCCAACAAAGTAATTTATTCCCCATGCTGGAGAAGCTGCAATACGTCCTGAGGCATAACTCTTCTGATGGATTGTTTCACAAGCACTTGTTGACTAATATCCAAAATGGGTCACCATCTTCTGATTTCATTCTAACTAGAAATAAAATATGGAGTAGCAGTCTGCCTTTCACTGGGGCCAGGGTTCTAGCTTCGGAGGAGGTTCTGAGGGGGGAAATAAATGCATTCTTGGCTTGGTAGTTGGGTCTGTGGCCCTTGAGACAGGTCTGTTATCTCTATCGGGTTTTTCGTCATGAGCCAAGAATGATAGACCAAACAGTGACCTTTGATGTAAACAAGTGAGAAAGACAGAGAATACCCATTTGGTAGCTGAATTTCAAAATGTGAAACCAGATAACCCGGAATCAACACTGACTTCTCTGCCTGTCCAAATTGTAATATCCTAGGCAAACAGTTTATTCCACAGAGCCGCTTTTTCTTTTTTATTATCATATATGAGCGTACTTTTAAATACTTGAGTTCAAGATGTGCTCTGTACAAACACCTCTTAAGTTTGGTTTGATAGACTGTAATGTTGCTCCATCTATCATAAAAAGCTAGGCCACGTTTAGGGTTTACATGACTTCTGACTTGCCTCTTAGTTCTCTAATAGTATTGTCATTTATAGGGAGGTGAGAGGGAAACCATGAATGTTTCTAAAAACTTTCACTTTTAATATGTCTGTCTATGTAATGATATAATCAGATGTAGTAAGGAGAAACGTTTCTCAATGTTAAAGAAATACATTTTCCAGAATTTTGAAGACATTATATCATATTTTTACATTATGTTTTTTGCACAATATAGATGGCAAATGTTTTCAAGGCTTGGCTCCTGCACCGACTCTTAGAACCAAGTCAGACCCGTGGCTTGGCTCGCCCTTCCTCCATTTGTATCTCATGCTTGGTACATGGAGCAGTCAGTCACTTGATAAAATCATTTGTAAAACCCAAGGTCTAGAAACATGACACCCTGCCCACATGTACCGATTTAACAAATCGACCATCAAGGCTTTTTGTAGCAGAGACGAAGAAGACGATGGGCAGTGAAAATATATTGAACATAAATGATCCCCTAGCAAAACTCCATGCTGTTGTGTGGTATGTAAACGTAGTCATGAGCTCCCAGGGAGAACTACAAGGCCCATTTGGGATGGTCGGAGGCAAAGCTTGAGTGAGTGTGTGTTTGGGGTGTGACGCCCTTCAAAATGTATTTTTAGTTTGGTAGTTAGGTCTGGGGGCCCGGGTTGGGTTTGCTATGTCTGTGTTGGTTTAATTCATCATTCTCATTTCACTAAGACGATTTAAACTTCAGTTTTTTGTATCAGAATTTTAAATATATATATAGTGACCAGTATACCAAAGGTAGTAAATCTGCACCCATAAAAGTACTCCTTGAAAGGGTGTAAATGTACTACTTTTTAGAATTCACTAGCATTGGCAGTAGTAGGCTTGGAAAGGTGCGCCACCCTCAAGTTTCCAAGCATAGTATTGGCAAATACCCAGAAGTCAATGGGATGAATGCTTTCAAAGTCTAACCAGTGGCAATCTCTCAGGGTAACATTCCAAACCATCGGTATTTGCCTACTGTGCCACTCTAGACAGAGGTCCACCTAATGCAAATCAGTATTGACCCTGTTCCTCGTGGAAACATTCCATCCTAAACATTGGTCATCTCACCCTTCCACCCTGCTGCTTTTTTAGTTGAGTAATTTGAGATTCACCTCCCACGTATCCCACTAAGCCACTCCCCTGGCTGGGGTTTGGGAATGGGCTCCAGTTCCCCTTTTGCGACCATGGAAATAATTTCTGTTTGCCGCAAGGCAGGTATAAATGCACAGTCTTGGCAGGTGGGATAGATGGTAGTTGTTGAATGAATTTTGAGCCTGTCGCCATAGTGAACTACATCAACCTTTCAGCTTGATTAACAAGGGGAAAAATCCTCTATTCAATCCAATCATTCTTATCATGATGCATATTATTAGGTACAGATCCAAGTAATGCAGCAGGTGACAGTCATAATCTTGTTATCTTGCCTGTGATTAATGTTTCAAACTTTGTAGGCACTGTCGTTATCAGATGGCTTTGACAGATCCCCAGGAAGAGTACCTCTAGTATTTAGTTTATTCTCACTATTCCAAGGCCTGCAAATACTGCACCCAACTGAAACCTAAGGTCATCCATGAGAGTGAGGCAAAGCCCTATGTGGTGAAACACCCGAACGTTCTGAGCTGGTCCCCCTCCAGTGTGAAGGAGAGGATCCACTCCTGAAATATTTCCTTAGGCAGGTCTTTGCTGTTGAAGTCTTTGGGTAAATGGAAGAAGAAACACAAGAGGTCTAAATAGAACCTGGCACCTTCCCGCCACTCTCGATCTCTAGAGAAGGCATGAGGTTGTCGCCTTGCCCCCAGGGCTCACTCCATTCCACAGAGGAGCAGATTCCATCTGTTCCTGATGCATCCAGAGGACCCATTGTCAATGTCGCATTAGGTAGAGTCCTTTCATGGGGCCATGCAGAGCATCTTTGGCATGCTCATGACTCCCTGTGGTGCCTCTTTGTGCCCAAGGATCCACAAGGACTCCCAGTTGGGTTACCGCTGACTGGTTCACCCGTGGTGCCGTCAGGGCCCCTTTTAACTTGTTTGGGGTTCCATGCCTGTGCCATAATCTGAGCTGTCTTGTCAAGCATTGATGCCAGCACAGATGCCACTGGTGCCAGAGGAAGACCTGTAACCCATTATAGTGGCTGACTCTGAACGAACGTCGCCTTCACCGCAACAACATCCAGATCTTTAGATGTGCCCGTGCCTCTGCTGAACACTTAACTCAGGCACCACCTTTCGGTCAGCTTTATGGAGACAACAATTGTGGGGCTGGGAAAGGATTTTCCCCATGATGATGGAACATGCATATGAAGCCACAGAATGTCAGTGAGCTGGACATACCACCCGATACTGGGTTGGTTCCTCGACCCCCTTGGGCCACCAGCTGAGGAAAACACTTCATTTGCTACAGTAATAAGGACCTCTGTTGCCCCTCAAAGAAGCCCTCACTAATACACTCTTCTGGGTTCTTGGGCTAAACCATACTCTGCCCACTCAACCAACTGGTCGACCTCCGTCATTGACTTACTTCAGACCGACTTCCCCATACTACATCCAACACCAGAAAGTCTGATGGTCCAGGCTTTCAACTGTAGAGTCATTTATAATACCTGTCCTTTGCCGCACCCTGACAAAGTCAAGACTAGCGAACACATACAGATGCATATGTTCTCCTCCATAGGCCTTGCCTTGAGTTTGTTGTTTATTAGGCCATTACACCCAAGCACTGTGGGACATGGTGAGAAATATTGCCTGTGTGCACCAAAGTCTTTTTGGGTTCTCTAGCCCAAACTACTCAGGATGGTTGGAATGCAGCCAGATTTCTCATACACTCAAGCCCGAACACCACAGGCTGTCTAGCTAGGGCTATGGGAACCAGTATGGTGTTCCATTGCCACACCTGCATAGATCTTGCTTCCTCAGAGACATCCAGTAATGTGCCAGGAGCTTGACGTATTAGCACTGTCAGCTTTCTCAGCACGCACAACAAGCTTCCCAGCCTATTGGAGGTCAGGCTGTGGGCCCACCAGACAACAATCTGGCCAACAGGGACAGTGTTCATTTCAGTCTTCTGCCCATCTGACCCTATTCTCCAATCCACTTTAGTGCCCCCTTAGGAGCACACAGCTACCCTGTATAAAGCAGGATCAGCCGCTTCCAGCAGGGGTGGCATTAAATCCCATCCAACTAATGGGTCTTGCAGATAGTCCGAAGGGTTACGTCCTGCCATTTCCTTTCTACCCACTGTACCTCCTACCTACTTCAGATCACTTCCTGTAGAACCACATGTCTTTATTAAGCTATGAAGTACAGGCTCTTTTAGCCAAAAAGCCATACAGAGGACCCTGGCCTCAGAAGTAAGGACTGGGTGTTATTCCCACTTCTCCCTTGTGTCGAAGAAGGACAGATGCCTATGTTCTACCCTCAGTCTTCACCCTCTCAATGCCTTTCTGCACAAGGACAAAGTCAGAATACTCACCTTGGCCCAGGTTCTCCCTTCTCTAGATCCCAGAGACTGGATGGCGGCATTGGACCTGCAGCATGCTTATTTTCACATTCCCATCCTGCAGGCCCACAGGAACTACCTGTGGTTCACAGTGGGTCACCACAATTTCAGTTTGCTGTGCCCCCTTAAGGCTTCACTAATACCTCTTGGGTGTTCACAGAGGTGATGTGATGGGGGCAACCACTGCCTATCTTTGGAGGTCAGGGTTCTAGTCTTCTCCTACCTCGATGACTGGCTGTTGAAGGCAGGCCTGTCACAATTATTTGCATACCACCTCCGGATGGCGAACCTCTTTACATTTTTGGTGTTCTCGGTCAACCTGTTGAAGTTGCACCTGACTCCTTTGCAGAGGCTTCCCTTCTTCAGAGCCATTCTGAAGTCTCAGTGGGCCCACTACCAAGCAAACCTGTCAGATTTCATGTAGGTGTTGCAGGAGACTTAGAAATACCTTTACTTGTGGTTGCTTGACAGTAATTTGGACCATCAGTAGACCCTTCTCCTTGCCACGCCCAGAGTTGACAGTGGTGGAGGCGGATGTGTTGAGGCTGGGCAAGCCATTTGTTAGAGGTGGATATCAGAGGACTCTGGTCTGTGGTGGAATTCCCGGTACATCAATTTGCTGGAGTTGTGGTTGATTCACTTCATGTTTAAGGCCTTTCTATTGTCCATCAGGGGACGGCTGATGCAGGATCCGATAGACAACACCACTGCCATGTGGTATTGCAACAAAGAGAGCAGGATTTAGTTCTGGTACCAAGAGGCTCTCCACTTCTGGAGCTGGCTGAAAGATCAGGGGATCCCTCTGGTATTGCACCACCTGTTCCCTGGTGGGATCTTTAACTGCCAGCCGTAGGAAGATGGCCTGGTGTGTGGTGAGCACCCATGGCGTTTTCACCTTGTTCCAGGTCCAGGTATCCCCTTATTAGTGAGATGTAGTCAGTGTCTAGGAAGCCAGGCTCTCTAGAGGTAGCTGTGGATGAGCAGCCAAGACTTAACTAGGAGACATGCAAAGCTTATGCAATACCACTGTAGTCGCACAGCACTCACACACATGAAAGAACCACAAAGTGTTACAAAAATAAAGGTACTTTATTATGGTAACACAAATACCAAAATACTATTTAGGCAATACTATAACTGGAAGTAAGTAAACACATTAGAAGTCAGGAATTAGCATAAAAAGCCAATAGAAAACAGTGAAAGCAATAGACAATACTGAAAGCTTTGGGGAGACCAAACCATATACTAAGAAAGTCGAATGTGAAACTCGGGCTCCCACCCAAGAAAGTGGTATCAGTAGAGGGGAGCTGGAGGAACTAGGAAACTCATAAGGTAAGTACCAGAGTGCCCCCCAGCGACCAGGCGAAAAGCGATAAGAAACTGGTTCTCCCCAAATCCATTGCAAGACCCAGACAATACTGCAAGAAACCAAAGGTGGATCCTGGAAGAGGAAGACCTGAAAAGAAAGGGGACCAAGTCAAGTTCACATTGGGAGTGTCTGGTGGTGGCAGGAGACACTACCCACCCTTCTGTGGATGCAGGACCAGGTTGACAGTGGATGAAGACGGTCAACAGTGCAGCACTGGAGCAGCTGAAGAGTTCCTGAAGTGATGCAGTCGATGTCCCACGCCAGAAGAAGGATTGCAGTCAGTCAGTGGTGTGGAAAACCATCCAACAAGCCTTGGCCAAGACAAATGTCGTGGGTGAAGAAATGAGGAGCTGCCGGGGACCAGCAAGGTCCAGGAGGACTCAACCCACAGAGGGGAGTCCCGGGTGACCCTCAGCAGTAAGGAGAGCAACAGGAAGAGGAGGAAGCCCCCACAGGCGACCCACATGCAGCAAGCACAGAAGTCACTGTGAAGCCCATGCAGCACACCTAGAAAGAAGCTCCACGTCGCAAGAGAAGCATGCAGAGGGCTGTGGGTCACCGGGAACAGTGCTGGGTGGCAGGGGCTGCATGGATCCTGAAGACCCCTTGAAGGAGATGCCAACAAGCCTTGGTACCTGCAAGAGATGTGGTACACGGGGGTACTGTCCTGCATGGAGAGGCAAGGGCTTACCGTCTCCCAAAATGGACAGCTGGTAGAGAGGACCTAGGGAACCACTCCAGACCACCAGCCATGATGCATGATCCACGCAGCTCTGGAGGAGAGGAGATTCACGCAGCCGGTCATTGTTGCAGTTGGTGCCTGCGGATGCAAGGGAGTGACTCCTTCACTCCAAGGGAGATTACTTCTTTCTCCTTGTGCAGGCCAAACACTTGTCGCCCTCAGAGGATGCACAGCTGGGGAAATGTTGCAGTTGCTGGAAGGAGATGGAGAAACAATGTTGCAGAGCAGAGTCGCAGCTGAAGCTGCAGATTGTAGGTTCCTGTGAAGTCTAATTGCGGTTCCAGTGGCCATAAGTCGAAGTAAACATTGCGGAAGACTCCAGTTGGAATCTTGCATGTCAAATCTGAGGACCCACCCAAGAGGGAGACCGTAAATAGACCTGGAAGGGTGATTGGTCACCCAGCAAGGTGACCACCTATCAAGAGGGGGCTGTGATGTCACCTGCCTGATCTGGCCACTCAGATGCTCCCAGAGGCCTCTGTCCACCTTGGATTCAATATGGCAGAATCAAGTGGCCACCCGGAGGAGCTCTGGGCACCACCCCTGGGGTGGTGATGGACAGGGGAGTGGTTACTCCCCTTTCCATTGTCCAGTTTTGCGCCAGAGCAGGGTCCGACGGTCCCTGAATTGGTGCAGACTGGTTTATGCAAGGAGGGCACCAAATGTGCCCTTCAAAGCATGCCAGTGACTTGGGGAGGCTACCCCTCCCAAGCCATGTAACGCCTATTTCCAAAGGGAGAGGGTGTTATCTCTCTCTCCCAGAAAAGTCCTTTGTTCTGCCTTCCTGGGCTTGAGCTTGTCAAGCAGCAGGAGGGCAGAAACCCATCTGAGGGGTGGCAGCAGCGTGGGCTGCCCGGAAAACCCCAGAAAGCTGATAGGAGCAATGCTGGGGGTCCTCTAAGGAGCCCCCACAGTGCATGAGATCATACAACCAACACTGGCAACAGTGGGGTATGATTCAGACATGTTTGATACCAAACATGCCTAGGTTCGGAGTTGCCATTATATAGCCGGACATAGGTAGTGACCCATGTCCTGTACAGTAAAATGGTGTCCTCGCACTCACGAAGTCCAGGAAAATGGAGCTGGAGCTCGTGGCACCTCTGCTCATGCAGGGGTGCCCTCACACGCAGGTACCTGCATCCTGCCCTCTGGTTTAAGAGGGCCTACTATAGGGATGACTTACAGTGACCTGGTGTAGTGACCTGAAGGGAAAGGTTGCATTCACCTTTTCACGCAGGCTGCAATGGCAGGCCTGCATACACATTTAGCATAGGCTTCCATGGGTGGCATAACACATTCTGCAGTCCATGGGGGACCCCTGGTGTCCCATGACCCTGGGTACCATATACTAGGGACTTATAAGGGGACACCAGTATGCTAAATGTGGAATGTGTGGGTGTGAAGTCCCAACAACCAAATTTAGAGGGAGAGAGCAGTCACTTGGTTCCTGATTAGCAGGAACCCAGTGAACAGTCCAAACATACTGACAGGCAAAAAGTGGGGGTAACCATGCCAAAAAGATGGTACTTTCCTACACCACGACAGACTAACTCAGCTGGTGGTGCCAGGTGGATAGCAAATAGAAGTCACACCCAGAAGTTGCACAGGGCATAGTGGGGAGAACCTTAGCTAGATCTCTTTGCCACTGTGGAGAATGTGCAGCATCAAAACTTTTGCATGCTGGAGTTCCCAAGAAGGTTCTCTTTCTCGAAGACGCATTCAGCCTGGAGTGGAGCATGGGATTATCTTTGCCTTCCACTACTTCTCCTGCCTAGAGTTCTGAAAAAGATCAGAAATGACCGAGCCCAAGCCATTCTAGAGGCTCTAGATTGAACGAGCAGAGTGTGGTCCCCATAATGTCTGGGTCTGAGCATCCGCCCTTTGATCAGGCTGCCAAATTTGAGAGACCCTCCTGTTGCACCAGCAGGGCAGGATCCTGCACCCAAGCCAGAGCAACCTGCACCTCCATGTGTGGAGATTGAGTGGTGATAGTTCATTCCCTTTGACCTTTTCCTTATATTAGTTGATGCTATCTTGGCAGCGAGACGTTTTTCAATGAAATCTGTGTATGTTGGACGCTGAGACAAGTTTGTGGCTTGGGGTGATGCTTATCGGTTGGACCTATTGCAGGCAAAACTGTTGTATGCATTACTGTTCTTCTTTTTTTGCCCCGCAGTACTTGGTCTGGGCAGTTACTGGTTACCTGAAGCCCCCGTATGCCTTTTTTACATTTGCTGGACCAACTGTCCCTATACGAATCACTGGTTGTAATGCATTTTCCAAAAGTTTTACATGTTTCCACCTAAACCCTTTGTGATGCCAAACTGGGACTTAACAGTGGCGTAACATTAGCCCATGCGGTGTGGGGGGCCCCCGAGCTCCAGTCAACCCCATCCGCAACACTCAGTCCTGCACCATGCACTGGCCGGCACCTTGTACGGGCTCCTGACTGGGTTGAAGCTTTTGAGGAATTGGGCAACCTCCATGTGCTTTGCAGGGGGGCCCTCAAGGTTTCTTACACCACTGTGACTTAAATCTGGTTCTTTGGTTTCTAATGTGTACCCATTTTGAACCAATGTAGAGGTGTCCATTGCACCTATTCACCCTCAAAATGAATTCCTAGTTGCAATAACATCTGCACAACGAGTAAGTGAACTGCAGGCTCTTCCGTTCCAGCCTTCCTACACCACCTTTTTTTCTAGACAAACAGGTGTTAAGGTCTCAAGTTGCTTTCCTACCAAAAGTGGTGATGCTTTTTCATGGTGGACAATCTACCACTCCTCTAGCCTTCCTTGTTCCGCCTCGTCCCTTAAAAGAGGAATAGAGACACAATAGTTTACACTTCAAGAGAGCACTCAGTTTTTACTTGGATGGTACTGGAGAACACTTAGTGGACGATCAGCACTTTGTGGATTTTTCTGGGGCAAAGAAGAGCAAAGGAGTGCTAAAACGGACCATCTCTCGATGGATAGTTCATTAATGTTGGAGTAGAAGGCTTATAGTGGCCCCTATTAGCCCTAAGCCACTTGATTGTCTTCAGTGGAGCTCCCAAAAATCCAGTTTTCAAATATTCATTCTTTAGTGTTTTCCCTTACTTTAAGAATGGCAGCAATTCCATTCTTACTATAGGGAATTTTTGCCAAGATACCTTTAACTCAGAAACTGGTTCACAACGATACATGATCTCTAATCTCTAGAGATACATTACACTATTGCTTCAGGATTTTATTTAAGAAACATACTGCTACTTAGATGTTTTCCCTTCAATTTTTAGTATATGCAAGCATTTGCAGAAGATCTTCATGGTTCACACTTTAAAGCTGCTGCACTTTGCTTTTTAAACTGTTTAAAGTTTCATTGTTTTACTACCTATGCTAATATGTGTTGTTTGTTTTCTTTGAAGGATGTAACTTGAAGATTTTTAACAACCAGGAATTTGCGGCTCTCCTGTCCCAATCTGTGAATCAGGGCTTTGAGGCAGTATATCAGCTGACTCGTATGTGCACTATACGAATGAGCTTTGTCAAGGGCTGGGGCGCTGAGTACAGGTAAAGCTTTCATGTTTTCTGTTAACAACAAAAACATCTAATGCAATTAATTCTACAGATCTGCATGACTAAATGGTTGTCATTTAACTTCAATTTGTCTTACTAAGCATGAAGTAGTAACTGTTAATAATGCAGCATTTCAATGCTGTTATAGAGCTATTGTTCCCTCATTCCACTAGTCCTTGCTCACATTAACCCAGAATGCACTTTTCAGCAGTCTTTTTTCTCACTACCTTTCTGTATCTCCCGTGATGTAGACACTTTAGTTGTAAGAATGACTTTGTAGTCCAGCATACATTCAAGTGAAATAGTAAACATTGCCAAATATTCCTACAGAGGGGACAGTTTCTGTATTCATTCAGCAGTTGACTTCTGGAATCAAAGGCTACTGTATTCCTAGCATTAAACAGTTTGAAAGCTTCAGGAGTTTCCAGGTCCCACTGTGGTACCATCCCTGCCTCAAGAACCCAACCCTTGCGTGCTCCCAGTCATTCAGTCCCAGTTTCTGGGCCTGGGCACTATAAACCTGATTACAGAAATGTTATGCATAATTGACCTTTTCTGCTGGTAAAAATGAGCACAGGAGGTCTTTGACTTGTGGTAGATCTTGAACCCATTCCATTTTTTCAACACATTTAAAAAGGGTAATACTAGCGCAGGTTCTAGATAGTGTGCATTCTGAGCATTGATGTGCTCGACAAACCTACATGGTATGTAACTTTCTTACTCATGTACCTAAAGAACATCTAATGTTGGTGGCCAGCAGTACCCGTTCCTTTCATGCCCATGTGTCCAACTGTGACTTTGACAAATATTCTTCCAATCCTGGTGGTCCTTCTACTTTGTCATCATCTTCGATTTTATTTTATGTTTTACATTAATGGATGTTATATTTGAGTTTCTATGCAAGATCAAACTCTTTCCAGCTTAGAGTTGATCAGTTGTAGACTTGTTTTTTCTCTTGCTTTCTCTGTTATCTGGTGAAAAGTCATTGAACTAGATCTGTAAGTGAGGAAAATCCTTGATGCCACTTTGGCGTGGATATCTGCTTTCCATTTACCTCCTCCCATCCTGAGTGAAACCTATCCTACAAATCAAATATAGTGATTTTGAGTGCCTAAAGATGACTCAAGCTTGCTGGTTTCAGACATAAGATATTCACACTGTTCTACAGCCACCCTTATGTGTCCTCTTGCCCAAGCCATTTGCCTATACCACCTCCAGTAAAAGATGATAGTAGACAACACTCAAAACTTCCTGTGGCTGAAGAGGGTGTTTGGGCTGACCAAAATAAAAATGACAAGATGCTTCAAACACATTTTCATGGATTAGGATATACGAAACTGAGATCCTTCTCCTGAATGCAAAGCTAATAACAATCCACTCCTTCCCTTCAAATAGCCACAAGAATTGGACAAGCCAAGGCTTGACACGCTGTCTACAAATAATCTGTTAATACTACTTACCTCTGAAATGTCCTTTCCACTGATAAACTCTGTACTGATAGACTCCTGCTATTATTGCTAAAGAAAGGTTCATAGCATGTGTGGCTGTAGACACATATGCTCTGACATGTAGTTCTGAGCACGAACATTACATCTTGTTTTTTTTCCAAAGATGGTTTAAGTCATGGGATGTGCTATGACTCCTCCCTTAGTCTGTAATGTGCCTGGACACTAATTCCACTCCTTTCAGGTATTTCCTCATCAACACTGGCTCCGCTTAGTCATATTCAACTCCACTGCTAGACTTATCCCAGAGCAAAAAAAAAAGATTTGACCATTTCACGCCAATTCTGAGAAACCTCGACTGGCTCCCACTTGAGGCGGGGAGCCACTTCAAGATTGTATGCATCACCTACAAAGCTTAACACAACCGCAGACCTACCTATTTATCCAATCTCATCACGAGGTGCGAAAGTATCAAGAAGTAAAACCTCCTTAAATTTATAAACTCCTAAATTCAAGTCCTCTTTAGCTCTGAAGCAGTCCTTTTCAGTTGTGGCACCCAGCTTTTGCAGCTGTGTGCCCCTAGACTCAAGATGCAGCCATGACATTCTGTCATTCAGGCCTCAAGACTTCTATGGAGAGTAATGCAAGTCTAGGGTGACCCGCATAGTAAAATCTCCATCTTCATCACCCATACATTTTCTTGATGACGTCTCCTACTCCATTCATGTTACCTTTATTCATCTGTTTCACTTTGTTGACCCCATATTCCACCCCTCAACCCACCTCCCCCTTTCATCTTCCACCCATCCTCCACTCCATATCTCCCTCTTTTCATACTCATGTAAGTTGTTTTGTTATCTGAAAAGTGCTTTAGTACCTGTCTAGGTGCCAGGACACTATATAAAAACTTCAAATTGAAAAAACACTGAGGCAAAGATATTTATTCCCTGTACTTCCACATTCCAAAGAAGGATGGTGCCTTCTCTCTGGCCCATTCTAGACCTGAAGCCACTAAACCTGCATATCCTTTTGGAACACTTTCATATGACAACACTGCAGGAGTCCATCTTGGGGCTTTCAAGACTGCACTCGACCTGAAAGGCACCTACTTCTATATCCTCACTCACCCTTCCTATCCCTGGTACCTTTGTTTTGTGGAAAACATTGCCAATTCAAAGTCCTATTCTTTGGAGTCACTATGGCTCCCTGGGTGTTCACAAAGTGCCTGGCAGTGGTGGCTACGTTTCTCTGCAAAGGCAGTATTCATGTCTTCCATACCTCAACGAATGGCTGATCAAGAGCAGCAGCGGACAACAATGCCTAGCATACACTGGAACGTTGACATAGTTCTCTCGAGTCTCACGTGTCCTCCTTTTGAACCCCTCCCCTCTTGCAACATACAGGAAAGCGGCCATTCTAGTAGTAATAACCTCGCCCAGATTCATCAGCAAGTTACAAATATTCAGCATTCAAGAATCATTCATTCAGGTGCACAAGGACATGGTGGTCCTTGGAACTAATCCAAAGTTCTCTCTTAGGAGAACTTCATTGATAGTCCTGCCCACGTGCAGGAACCCCGGAGCACTTTTACCAAATATATCTTAAGTGTAGATGTTCGCCTTTTTTCGGAAAGGCCTGCAGAGTCACTTAAGAAAAAATACTATTATGCAGCCTATAGGAGTAGGCTAGAGTGGCCCAGTTCTTCATCTTGTAGGTAAAAAAGGGGCTAGGAGAACTGTATATGCATATAAATGCATGATGCTTCTGTAAAACAGCATAAATCTCTTTCACAGACCTTATTTTAATGGATGTAGAGATGGAGACCAGGACAGTATAGCTCCATAGACTGTCATTATAAGAGTTAAAAACAGAGGCTGTGCTTTTAAGCTCCTAGGGGACCCCCAGTATTCCATCAGCTCAGCAGGACACAGTTGCTTCAGTTCTTTTTTCAGGCTCCTGCTAATAGGACCTTGAAGCACTGATCTCAGCCTTTTTAGGCTTTTTCTTTTCAAAATTCCACCTATGAATTTTGGTGACAACTACTTTATTCGACGTTTTTAATCTCTCCCTTGCATTGTCTGCAATTTACTGGCAGGAATTTCTGATATTTTGCCATTAAAAATCTCATCTTTATTTGACACATGCTCTGCCTGTGGGAGAAAGAAAGACAAAACAGAATGACGTCTGTATTATTTGTCTTCCAGCATCTCTGCAGGAAGGTTTCCAGGCAAACCCTGGGGGAAAGGGGGAAGATTCACCTTCATGGCATGGAAGAACTGCGCAGGCAAAAGGCACAATCTGAAGGTGGGTCTTCAGAGCGAGAAGAGGGTCAGTCCTCTACTGGGGTTCTATCATCTACAACTGGTGAAAGTGAAAGATCCAAAAAGAGGTTTCCAGCCCAGAAACAATGTCAATCACTGTTGACGTAGAGGACATCGATGTCGAGACAAGGTATGACACTGACTTGCTTGCTGCCAAGGGCTGGATCGAGAAAGAGAAGGAGATTGACGAGACAGGGTAGGTTGACGTCAAAGACTCACACGCCGTCGACACATTGGTGTAGATTGACGTTGAGACAGTCTTATCAACGCGAGGAATGGTTTGACGTCAAGAAGGCGACGTAGATCAACGTTAAGGAGCAGATCAACGTCGAGGCATCACAGGAGGTCGAGGAGCAAGAGGAAGAGGTGACGCATTTCCTCGTCACCAGGATCTGAGTATTTCAGGATGTACTCTCCATCTTTGCCTACAGTCTTGCCAGACTCTCCTTCACCACCTCCTCCACCACCATCCCCACGTCCTCCACTGCCTTCAGCACCAATGCCGGCGGCGCCAACACCTCCTACGGAACCACGTCGTCTAAGATTACGTTCCAGAACATGCCATAGTTTACACCACAGGTGCTGTAGATCACAGAATTTGTCGTCAAGACGATCTCATCATTGCCGTCGATCACATAGATCAAGGTCCCATTCACGGTCTGAACATGATTCCAGGTACACATTCTCCACTTCTACAGGACGCTATTCGTCTACCCTTACAGCCTCTCCTCTACCTAGAATCTCCCCAGTGGATGATATTACCACTTTTCAAGAGGGGACACCCTTAAGGCGGTTAGCGTAGAAAAGACCAATGCTGACCTCGGCCAAGTCAGCTCCGTCAAGGCTGCAAAAGAAGTATAGACCTCCTGAGCAGGATCCACTCTTCCTCCATTCAGACCCTTATCCAGACTCCGTAGTCCTTTTGGTAGCAAAAGAAACACCATGCAACTACTCCTGCCTCTTCGGTGCTACCAGATAAAGAAAGAAAGAAGTTGGACTCAGGGGGCTGTAAGGTATGGGGCACTGCTGCAGCTTCCATGAAAACAGCAAGTGCAACTGCCCTTCTATGTAGATACGATAGCGGATTGTGAGAATCTATCCAGAAGTTTGCAGAAGATCTGCCCAAGAACCAATAGGAGGATTTTCTGGAAGTGATAAACAAGGGTTTTATGGTCTCAAACCAGATAATAAAGTGCAACTGCCGATTCCTCTGTACTAACAGCACACGAATATTGCAATGGAGTGGCCCTGCGCAGAACTGCTTGGCTCCGTCTCAAATCTCTGAAACCGGAGTCACAACAATGGATTATCAATCTGCCCTTTTCAGGTTCTACCCTCTTTGGCAGCCATACAGATGACGAAATGGCTCGGATGACATCCAAAATCCTCCTGGAACCAGCAATGGAACTTCTTTTGAAGAGAGTTTAACCCTTTAATGGTATCCCCGATATGCACCAACAAAGGCAGCATAGGGGAAGAGCCTCACAACAGCCAAAGCAAGCAGGAATGCCTAGAACAGGCACAAAACCTTGAATTCTTCCTTCCCCCTCTTTCGTTACCCACTTTGGTAGGGGGAAGTATTTCACACTTTCTGGCAGAGTGGCAAGAAACAACAAAAGACACTTGGGTACTGAATATTGTTCGGTATGGATACTGTCTCAGGTTCACAAGTCTCTCTGGAACAGAAAAACAAGGCATGAACGAATTCAGACCCATTCTGGACCTGAAATTTGCCAGCCAGTGAATTAAATTAGAAGTTCCGGAAGCTGGTCTTACATCAAATCTAGCCCCAAGTACACCAGGAAGATTTGCTCTGCTCCATCGACCTCCAGGGTGCATAATTTCACATACCAATTGCAAGAAAACTTTGGAAAGTCTTGAGGTTTGTGGTGGGGCAGGAACACTATAAGTACCAAGTACTTCCATTTAGCCTAGTGTTAGCACCCAGAGCATTCTGGAATGGATGGCAGTCATGGCTGCCCACCTGAGAAAACACTATCTCTTTGTCTATCAATACCTATATGATTGGCTAATAAAGGCATCAACTTTTCATGATCCTAACTTCATTTTAACTGGACAATGGACCTACTCCAGAGATTTGGGCTTCATGTCAACCACAGCAAGTCACAACCAACCCAGATGCAGACCTGGCATTATTTGGGAGCCTCCATCGACACCGTTTAAGCAAAAGTATGTCCTTCGGAAACAAGACGCTTATTGATCCTTCAAAAATGTCTTTCTCATGAAAGTCTCTCGTGCCAAGGTGGAAACTGTCTCATCTCTCCTCGACTCGATGGCCTCCTGCATCTTCCTCACTTTAAATGCCTGTCTCCACATGTGGCCCCTCCAAGAATGCCTCAAGGACCAGTGGGATGAACTAACGGGCAATTGGGAGGACAGGATCGTGCTGTCCCTTCATGCAAAACATTCCCTGAAATGTTGGTGCTCCCCTGCTAATGTGCTTCAAGGAATAACTTTTCATCAACAGGTTCTTCTCAGACCATAATGATTAATGCATCATTACAGGGATGGGGAGCACACGTGAATCATCTGCAAATTCAAGGCGTGTGTTCTCTAAAGGAGATGACTTATCACATCAACCTCCTCCAGCTCCGGGCGGTTTCTTTACCTCTCAAAGCCTTCAGCCTGTCATTCAGGTCACAGACCCGGCTTGTTCAGTTGGACAATACAACCACAATGTACTACCTCAACGGGGGGAGAGTGTTGATGAGGCCTAGGCCATTATCACTAGAAGCCCTGACAATATGGAAATGGTTTATCACCTGAAGCCTTCGAATCACGGCGACTCACCTTTCAGGTGTGCAGAATGCACAAGATGCCCTCAGCAGGGTTCTGCAAGAAAATCACAAATGGGTCTTGCACAGTGGCGTCATTTGTCACATCTTCAAATTGTCGGGCACTCCAACCATCTACTTGTTCGAAACCGCAGAAAACAAAAATGCCCTAGCTTCGCCTCGAGGTACTACCAATCAGGGACGCTGGGGAAATGCCTTATGTATCAACTTTCTGACGATCTTGGATATCGGCAGTCATCCTCAAGCTGTCCCATTCGAGAGCCAAGATGATCCTCATAACTCCGGAGTTGTCACGTCAGTGTTAGTTTACAGACCTGCTTCACTGGTCACAGCATCCACATCTCAAGCTGCAATGCAGACCAGACCTGCTTAAGAAGTTCGGAGGCCGGATAGTTCCCCTCAGTCTCTCCTCTTTGATTTTGGCTGCATGACTTCTGGACTAGTGCAGTATGGCCATTTGAACCTGCCACAAGACTGCATGGAGATTCTAAAAGAGGCTAAGTGGCCATCCACCTGGTCTGCATATACCTTGAAGTGGAAGAGATTTTGCACGTGGTGTTCCCCCAAGAATCTGGACCCTACAACTTGCCGAGAAGATGTAATTCTTCCGCACTTATTGCATCTAACAAAATCTGCCTTGCAAATCTCTTCCATAAAGGTTCACTTGGCAGCTCTTACTAGCTACAGAAAATGTCCTTCACAAACCTCTTTTTTTTTTCAAAAAACCTGTTATAAAGGATTTTTGTTTTTTAGGAGGGATAAAGAAGATTTTCCCCCCAGTTAGTCGTCCTTCACCTCCTTGGGAGCTCAATGTAGTTCTTTTACAACTCCTAAAAGACTGGTTTGAGCCCATTCATAAGGCATCCCTACAACATCTCTCTTGGGAAAACCGCTTTCCTTGTAGCAATAATATCAGCATGCAGAGTTAGCGAGATCCTAAACATTGTCCTCATGAACCATACACAGTATTTCACTCTAACAAAGTGGTCATAAGGACTCACCCGAAAGTCCTACCGAAGGTTATTATTGGATTTCCATGTTAACCAAACCATTTCATTACCCACATTCTTTCAGAGTCCCTCTACTCCAGCCAAGAGAACACTTCATTCTCTAGCTGGAAGGAGGGTTTAAAGTTTATCTTGAAAAAAACACGAGACATCTGCAGATCACTCCAATTAATTATTAATTATGGTCCGGTCCGTACAGGGCTAACCACTTCCAAACAGTCCATTTTGTGTGGATTGTGTCTCACATCCTGTTATGCTATCAGAAAGCTAATAAGACACTCTCAGCCAGACCTAAAGCACACTTCACTAGGGGTAAAGCAGCTACCACTGTTTTAATGAGGAATATCCACATTGCGGAGATTTGCAAAGCAGCTACATGGAGGTCTGTTCACACATTCACCAAGCATTACTGCCTGGACTCTAATGCTAGGGCAGATGCTCAAGTAGGACAGGCCTCCCTCTGAAATCTATTTGCCTAGATGGTTCCCTTCTTCTTCCTCTGTCTTTTCCACTGCCTTTATGAGGGATGGGCTTGCTATTCTATTCAGTGATTGACGATCAGTGGAGATCCCATAGAAGAGAAGGAATGGTTTCCTACCTATAAGTCCAGTTCTCTCTTAGGGGACTCTCCATTGAAGTCATAGGCAATCCTCCCTCCTCCCTGGAGGACTGGACAGAGGTAAACATGGGACCTATACATCATTCACACATTTCCTCAAAAAGAACTGAACCAACTGTCACCTGCTGAGCATGATGGGATATTGTGGGACCCAAGGTTCTTAAAGGCACAGCCTCTGGTTTTAGCTCTTATAATGACAGCCTATGGGGCTACACTGTCCTGCTCTCCTTCATCTCTATACTCTATTAAAAAAGGGTTGGTTTGTGAAAAAGATTTATGCTGTTTTAGAGAAGCATCATGCATTTATATGCATATACAGTTCTCCTGGCCCCTTCTTTACCTACAAGATGAAGAACTGGGCCACTATAGCCTACTCCTACAGGTTGCATAATATTTATCTTTCTTAAGTGACTCTGCAGGCCTTCCCGAAGAAATGCGAACATCTACACTTAAGAAGATATATTTGGAAAAAATGCTCTGGGGTACTTGCACGTTGGGAAGACTATTCAGTGCTTATGACTATCAATGGAGATCCCCTATGAGAGAACTAGAGTTACAGGTAAGAAACTATTCCTTCTTGAAGGTAGTCTCACAGTTCCACATTAACAAGACTATTGGGCTACTCGTATTTTTCTGCAACCAGATTCGGTAGCGGAAAAGGCACTACACACCTTAAACATCAAATGTGAGGTCATATTCTATACTGACAGGACTAAATCCATCTGCAAAACTGGCTAGCTCTTTGTAGATTTTGCTAAACCCCACAAAGGACATCCAGTTTCCAAGCAGGCATTGCAAGATGGATTATCAAGTGTATTCACACTTGCTGCATCAAAGCTAAATATGTACTCCAAGTACCTACCAGGGCACACTCTACATGCAAAAAAGGGGCGACCATGGCTTCTTTATGCACCTTAAACATCAAATGTGAGGTCATATTCTATACTGACAGGACTAAATCCATCTGCAAAACTGGCTAGCTCTTTGTAGATTTTGCTAAACCCCACAAAGGACATCCAGTTTCCAAGCAGGCATCGCAAGATGGATTATCAAGTGTATTCACACTTGCTGCATCAAAGCTAGATATGTACTCCGGGTACCTACCAGGGCACACTCTACATGCAAAAAAGGGGCGACCATGGCTTCTTTATGCACCTTAAACATCAAATGTGAGGTCATATTCTATACTGACAGGACTAAATCCATCTGCAAAACTGGCTAGCTCTTTGTAGATTTTGCTAAACCCCACAAAGGACATCCAGTTTCCAAGCAGGCATCGCAAGATGGATTATCAAGTGTATTCACACTTGCTGCATCAAAGCTAGATATGTACTCCGGGTACCTACCAGGGCACACGCTACATGCAAAAAAGGGGCGACCATGGCTTCTTTATGCACCTTAAACATCAAATGTGAGGTCATATTCTATACTGACAGGACTAAATCCATCTGCAAAACTGGCTAGCTCTTTGTAGATTTTGCTAAACCCCACAAAGGACATCCAGTTTCCAAGCAGGCATCGCAAGATGGATTATCAAGTGTATTCACACTTGCTGCATCAAAGCTAGATATGTACTCCGGGTACCTACCAGGGCACACTCTACATGCAAAAAAGGGGCGACCATGGCTTCTTTATGCACCTTAAACATCAAATGTGAGGTCATATTCTATACTGACAGGACTAAATCCATCTGCAAAACTGGCTAGCTCTTTGTAGATTTTGCTAAACCCCACAAAGGACATCCAGTTTCCAAGCAGGCATTGCAAGATGGATTATCAAGTGTATTCACACTTGCTGCATCAAAGCTAGATATGTACTCAGGGTACCTGCCAGGGCACATTCTACATGCAAAAAAGGGTCGACCATGGCTTCTTTATGTACCATCTTGTGTAACATTTTAGAGTAAAACAAGTCACAGGAATAGATATTTCAGTTAATCCAGAGAGTTAATTTGTGTTTAAATTAAAAAAAGACATTCACACGTGAACAATATTTTGATTACTCCTGTGCTGCATCACAGCTGCAGTATATTGAGAGTTTGGTCGCAAAAGCAGTATTTATTCTGAGAATGATCGACCTAATTGCTGATTGCCTCTACTAATTACATTGTGTATCAATACAAAAAAGGATAATTTGTGTCATACATAAGAAGTTTATGGCTGAGTTTAAAATATTTTATTTTTTTCCTCAGAACATGAACAGACGTCCTTTTGGAACATTTGCGATCTGGTACCCACCTATTGTTTTGTATCTCCCAGATCAGAGATAGGGACTTGCATCCATAGTTGAGGGTGCTCTTTCCTGGAAACCCCATCCTTTGTCCATCCTTGTAATCAAGGAGACCCCCTTACTGGCCCACTGGTACTCACGAGTACTCTTGTTTGCATTGTGTGACGTGTAGAGAGGCTTACCTGTAGGTTCACTCTTCTGTCCCTTCCTTTTGTGGAAAAATGTGCTATTCAAGGATAGACGGGTAAAGTATTACCCATTGTACATAAATTAATGAATTTCAACATGATATGTATCCTTGTTGTCTTGAATACGTCTTTGGCAAAGTCAGGTTGAGGAGCTTTGGTATTATTGATAAATGGCTTTCTCTGATCAACACAAACACACCTCCAGGTTTTGTCACTTTTGAAAAAATATGCCATTAGTTCAAATGAACCAATTCATAATTGTCTTACTTGACCGTTATTTCAGAAAAACTCCTCCTAGACCAAACTAACTACAAAACATACAGCTAAATCAAAGCTTTTGCAAAAATGAACACTAGAGAGGAGACCACACTTGTGTGATGGTCCGAAGACTTACTCATTTTGCTATACTTAACAAATTTAGGTTACCACCTCCTTTTGTTGTGCTTGTGGTCAAACACATGGAAAAATAACCTGAGTGCCATGAAAAGAAGCCTGCTCTTTCCTAGGGACACTTGTGGTCTTATGGGTTCTCCTTTATTTTTGTTTCTAAGTTTAGGAGATCTTCTCTAGTATTGGGGTGTCTTTCATAAATTCACATGCTTGAATCATTCCCCGTGGTCGAAGTGAGAGCCCCACTGTATCATAGTAAACAATATATATAAGTATAATAGGCTATAAAAGGATTGAAAGATTCAGATTAATAGCCTATCAATGTCATTTTTTAAAAGTTGAACAATGACCAAACAGGCGACTGCACCCTTAGAACACTCCCAACAGAGGCATCTTCTCTCAGATTTTCAATGCACGTGGTGTGTGAGGGAGTCTCCCTGAGCTCTGCTCGGTTTTTCCAGATTTTATGATTTCCAGATTACTTTTCTGTTCTAGTATGTCAGAACTGGTAAAAAAAAAAAAAAAGCACTCTTCTTACTTTGTGCCACCTGTGGTAAGACAAGGCTCCATTCGGAAGATCCTCACAAGGAATGTATATATTGCCTTCATCCATCCCACAAGGTGAGAGATTGCAAGATATGCACAACTCTTTCTACAAAAACCCTCAAAGACTGTGAGGGGAAGACTTTTATTAGGGTTACAGAAACTTAAGACCAAGGCTGTTATAGTTTCTAAAAGTACCGTATTTATCGGCGTATAACACGCACCGGCGTATAACACGCACCTCATTTTAAGAGGACATTTCAGAAAACAAAACCTTAACATTATATCGGCGTATAACACGCACACATCATTTGCCCCCTATTTTCAGGGAGAAAAAGTGCGTGTTATACGCCGATAAATACGGTAGTGAGCGTTCCATCTCCTCACAGACTTACAGAAATAAGGAAAGGTCTGACAGGTTCCGGCTACCTTGGTGCAAGACATGCAAAGCATGCTTAAAAGACACAAGCGCTTCCCAACACCAGTTGAAGCACAACAGTCACCTGTAATTGTAACTACACCTGCACCTAAATAGCCAGAAAATCTTCCTCCTCCACCTTCTCCAAGAATGACTCCGCAATCCCACATTACCATGCCTCCGCCAGACAATCCTTCCTCAACAGATGATGATGATGATGCTGATGAGGGTAGGGAAGAAGGCAAAATAACAGACAATCATATCACCACCAATGAATGGGATGATTATCTCATTCCTCCACCTTCCCCTCCTGCATCACAACCAGTGGATTCTCCACCAGGAGATATTGGTGGTTTTCACATGCCAATGGAGAGAGCGGCCAAGCGTTTCCAACTCCCCATTACTATTAAACAGACTGTTTTCTATACGATTTCAAGGATCAATCCAGATAGACAGTCAGAGCAATACCGAATGTAGACTGTTTATGGGAGAAAGGAGTAAAAATCATGAAAACACCAGCAACTGACACTGCCGTTCTTCCTAGAATAGATTAAAAAAAATACAAAGCACCAGAGGACTCACCTGCCTGTTTGATCGGACATCCAAGACCTGATTCAGTTATTTCTCAGGCTGAACAACCCAGGTCTGAAAATCCTTCCACCCCAATCACTTCTCTGCCTGACAAGGAGGGCAGGCGACTAGACAATATCAGTAAAAGATTAACAGTCATGACAGGTACAACTGTACAGGCCGCAAACTCTCTGGCCATTCTGGGGCGACATGGTCGGTCAGACATTGCCACATACCTGGATTTCCTGCCAGATGACAAGAAAACCGAAGCTATTCACATTTTACAAGAAGGTGAAAAAGCGGCATCTGTAATTGACTGTGCAGTGGATATTGCATCCCTAGGCTTCCAGCAGTTGGAGAGATCTGCAGTACTGTGGTGCCAAGGTAGGCTTAAAACCACATCGTTCTGCCCAGAAGTGTAAATGAAAATCCTTGATATGCCCTCAGCAATTCTTTATTTGGGTAACACGTCGATGCGGTGCAGGCCGTAAATGCAGACACAGAAACCACTCGATACCTTAGAACTCTCCAGTTTCGTAAGACCCCTTTTTGTGGTGTGCGTGACCTTGGATCTTACTCTTACCGTGGAGGATACCAGAGTTACCAACCACAATTCTACCAGCAGTTCTTTCGGCCCGCTTATCAACAGCATCAACCCTATAGAGCATTGCTGTCAGCAGCCTATTCTAAACAACACCAAGAAGGAGACAGGCTGCTTCCGCCAGGGATACCATTAGGAAGCAGTGACAACATCTATGTACCGGCTAGACCCCCTACTTATCCTTCGGTGAGTGCGAAAATTGCACATTACTTACATCACTGGAGCAAAATAACTATGGACATATGGGTTCTAGATATTGTCGAGAATGGCCATACTATGGAGTTTACTCAAATTCCACCTCAGACTCAACCAATAAAATTCCTCCCTTCTCACCTTCATCTTCCTCTCAAAGAGGTTTTAGCTTTTTTGCCAAACGGCGCCTTAGAACAGGTTCTGCATTCTCAAAAAGGAAATGGAGTTCCTATCCATCCCCGTCATCGAAAATTCATCAGATTTACAGTAGTGGGTACGTATTCCCAGTTCAAAGTTCATCTCTTTGGTCTCCAATCTCCTCCCTGGATACTTACGAAATGTCTTGCCCCAATGCTGGCCCACCTGCAACAATGCATTCAAGTTTTCTCTTTTCTCAACGACTGACTGATAAAGGCTCCATCTTTCCAATAGGCATCAAAGGATACTTCCAGGTGTCTTCAACTCTTTCGAACCCTGGGTCTCACAGTCAATTTCCAGAAGTCTCTCCTTTCGCCTTTGACAAGAATAACCTTTCTGTGAGCAACTCTAGACACATTACTTGACAAGGGATTCTTGTCTGTGGACAGGAAACAGAAACTCTCCATTCTGGCCCACTCCCTTTCACAAAGAAAGTGCGCTTCAGTTCACCTGATCAAACATCTAATAGGCATGATGTTGTCAGCTATTCTCCTAGTACCTCATATTTGTCTCAAAATGCGACCATTCCAAGAGCAATTGGACGCACAGTGGCTCCAGTTGGAAGGCCAATTCGACAACTTCATACAGATCACGCCTGTCATGAAAGCAGCTCTTCCCTGGTGGACAAGCTCCAACAATCTCTCTGCAGGACTGACATTCCTTTCTCCCTTTTCAGAATACGTCATTATAACAGACGCTTCTCTAGAATGAAGGGGAGCTCCTTTGCAAGATTTCCAGTTCCAGGGCAAAAGGGCTCCAGAACAGTCAAAACTGCATATCAGCTTCCTCTAGCTCAGAGCAATCTCACTTGCTCTTCAAGCTTTCTTGCAGAAAATTCAAGGTTCCTCCATGTTGATAAGAACAGGCAACACAACGAGTATGCTTTACCTCAACAAACAGGGAGATACAACATCCAAGGTTCTATCCCAAGAAGCTCAAACTATCTGGCAGTGTGGGCACCAAGTCATCACGACCATAAGGGCAGAACATCTCCCAGGAGTACACAGCTCTCTTTCAGACTCCTTGAGCAGAACAACCCAAAGTTGTCACAAATGGGAATTGAACCAACTGGTCCTGGATGCCATATTTCAGCGATGGGGCAAACCCAATCTGGATATTTTTGCATCACAAGAAAACAAGAAATGCTGGTTTTACGGGAGCAGGTACCCTCAAAAGGGTTCCTGGGGTAACACCCTTCTGATGCAATGGTCTGGAATGTATGCTTACGCTTTTCCCCTGATCCCACTTATTCCCAGGATTCTCAGGAAAATCAAACAAGTACCATGCCAGTTAATACTCATAGCTCCACAATAGCCCAGACAACACTGGTTTACAGAGCTCCTCGTGTTGTTGGTGGACAAACACATTAAACTCAAGCCCCAAGCAGGCTTGTTGTTGATGAACAATCGCCAGGTCCTTCAGCCAGACCCGATTTTTTTGCATTCATCATCTTATTTCCTGAGCACCATGAGCTGCAGTACCTAGACATTCCAGAGGCTTGTCGGAGTATTCTTGCAAAGGCTAGAGCTGACTCGATCAACAAAACATATCACTTCAAATGGAAATGTTATTGTCTGTGGTGCGAGAAATCTAAAGTACATTCTATCACAGCTCCTCCTGAACAAGTATTGCCATATTTACTGTCTCTAGCCAAATCCGGTCTAACACATTCCTTTGTCAAAGTGCATCTGTCTGTTATTTCCAGGTATATGCAAACTTTGAGATCTCCTTCCTTGTGGTCACACAGATTGAGGGCCTGATTACAACTTTGGAGGAGGTGTTAATCCGTCCCAAAAGTGACGGTAAAGTGACGGATATACCACCAGCCGTATTACGAGTCCATTATATCCTATGGAACTCGTAATACGGCATTGTGGTATATCCGTCACTTTACCGTCACTTTTGGGACGGATTAACACCTCCTCCAAAGTTGTAATCAGGCCCTAATTGTCCAATTTCCTTAAAGGACTTTTCAGAGCATATCCTTCAGTAAAGTCATTGCCACCTGCATGGCATCTTAACACAGTGCTATCCCAACTGATTAAAGGTCCATTTGAACCGATTCACAAAGCTGAACTGAAGTTCCTTTCTTGGAAGGTGATGTTGTTACTAGCCCTTGCCTCCGCTAGAAGAGTAAGCAAACTCCAAGCGTTCACTATTAAGGAACCTTTCTGCCAACTCAAAGATACCATGGTAATCCTGCAAACTTCACCCCAAGTTCATACCAAAGGTTCCCATCGATTTTTCATCTAAATCAACCAGTTATGCTTAGGATTTTCTTTCTCGATCCTCAAACAGCAGCAGCAAAAAGTCTTCAAACTCTTGATGTCAAGAGATGTTTAAAGTTTTATTTGCGTCCCACCAAGCATATTCGTACTACCGATCAACTTTTTGTGGCCTATGGCAACAACAAAAAAGGTGGACCAGTCTCCAAGCCTACCTTAGCAAGATGGATTTCATCAGCTATTAATTTCTGTCATTCCAAGGTGGGAAGGCCTTCAGTTTCCACAACAGCAACTTTATTTGCTAGGGTGTACATCGAAAATATATACTGTGCTGCAACCTGGAAGAGCAGGCGCACTTTTACCCACTACTACTGTCTGGATGCAGCATACACCACTGATACAGCCGTGGGTCAAGCAGTACTTTGGCATCTATTCCAATAAGGTGAGCCTTTGTACCCACCATCCACTGTCATAATCATGTGTATTTTATTGCTAATGTATTGCACTACTAGCTATTTTGATTCAAGCATCTGAACCTATGACAGATACCCCAATACTGGAGAAATAATGTGTTACTTACCTGTAACTCTCATTTTCCAGTATTGGTATCTTTCATAGATTCACATGTAACCCACCCTCCTCCAATTAGAGGCTCTCTGCCTTGGCCAGTGAGGTCCATCCCACTAGTGCTTGGCAAATCTGAGGGAAGATGCCTCTGTTGGGAGTATTCTAAGGGTGATGTCCTCTGATTGGTCATTGTTCAACTTTGGTCCTTTTTTTTGTAAAAAAAACAAACAAACAAAAAATAGAAAAGGCATGGATAGGCTATTAAGCTGAATCTTGCATTCCCTTTACAGTCTATTCTACTGATATATACTGCTTACTATGATACCGTGGGACTCCCACTTCAATGACTGGGAATGATTCAAGTTTGTGAATCTATGAAAGATGCCAAAACTGGAGAACGGGAGTTACAGGTAAGTAACACATTTCTTCTCAGCTCTAGATTCTTTGCTATAACTGTACTCTGAAACACCCCCTTAGCTCTAAGTAACAAGGAAATCTGAGAGTCAGCCGGAACCTTGGATAATCATATTTTGAGCCCCTAGACACACGTTATCAACAGTCCGTTCAACCTAATGGTTATTTATTTCTAACAATAAAGTCTTAAAAAGCAGCAACATCAGCGTCATGGGTGTAGGGGACAAAATGTGCCTGGTGAGCTCTTATGCTGGATACACATGTGATAATAGTGGTCAAAGTGCATATCTAAAATGAAGAACAGTACGGCCTGTTGAGAATTCATAAGCAGTGTAATTGGGGTCCATGGTTATAGTTGAGGTTTCGATCCCTGAAGAAGATACCTGGATCGTTTTCAGGACTCTTAATGTTATGGAGCCTAAGACCAAGATAAAACAAACCAGAAACACTGTCATCAGCTGTAGGACACAGTAAAAAAAAAAATAAGGTGTAAGGTACAGAAAATACCCTGGTAGATACTCACATAAAAATATATGCTTCAAGGCACTGAATCAAAAATAGGGCAAGGATCTGACTGCCGGAGCACTCCTGCATTCTGTAGCACTGTCCAGGGTGACACCGCTCACCCGGGTGTTCTCAGACTTGTGACTTCAGACCTTTGATCAGACACATCCCTGTAACTTGCCAAAAATGCCCCTACCCCAGCACTTCAGACATGGTATTCTGCTTATCAAAGGCTAGCCCATTCTCTTACTAGTAAGGTCTCCTCTTGCAGTCAGACTGCACTTGGTTCTGTGCATGGGGTCCATCATGATCCCCTTGCTTGGAGGTAATTAATATTGTAGTTGTATTCTCCCTCCTAATAGCTCTTTTGGATTGCCATGGCTCTCATCGTATCTACTCTCCTCAGGCCACATTCGCCTTGGACTCCTCACACCAGCAGACCTTGATCAAAAAAGAAAAACAACTAAAGTAGCATGTTATTATGCCGAATAAATGACTGATAGGTATTTATAAAATTAATTTAAATTAAATTAATTAGTTTAAAATAAATGAAAGCTACATTTAATTTAATTTTAAAATATAAAATGATTTTGAAATATTTTAGAATAAAATATATATTTTTAGCAATTAAATAAATGTGTCTATAATATACATATATATATATATATATATATATATATATCTTAAAAAAGTAAAAATTGATTAATTTATTTTAACTGTATCTCCTATGGGGTTCTAGTTTAAATACCTGCCTCCTTTATTTTCTTGGGGAGATTGCTGCAGTGTCAGTGGTTGGCCATCTGTAGTGCTGGACTTACTCCAGGTCTGAGCTGGAGTACATTTAATACTATTGTGTGGCCTTTATAGCCCTAGTAATTCTAGAAGTTCTGTTTGTCAATAGGGGTAGGCTTACCCTTTTGAGGTAGGTGCATGTCCCTCGACCCCACTCCCAAACTCCTCTGTATCTATTCCTGAATGCCCCCTTACTCTTCCCAAGACGCCTTCCTATTTGGTAGTGAAGATCTCCACAGTCGTGACAGACGTCTCTGTACAGAAAAAATGGAGATGAAGGTAGAGAGGTTAATGAACAGCATTTTGTAGTACTCGAGAAGTAACTATTGTAGGTACTACTAAAAGTAACAGAAAAAGCAGTTTGAGAATGTCCCTAAGTTTCTTCCTCAACACACCTAGCTGTGACTTTTGAGACCTGGCTTAAAGTGAACAGTAGATACCTGGGGATTGCTTCTTTACCACACATGGTTAGGGTATGAAGAGCTCTTAGTGGCTACATGCCTGTAGGTTACTCTTCAATGCTCAAATAGCTTATTTACGATGGCTGACTGTTTGCAGTGCATGTCCTTGAGTTTGTATGCCACGTCTCTGTGGACACTATGGCGGATTAACCTTGGCTGCCATCAACCATTACACTCTTGTGACTTGCTCTCTGTCACTCCTGGGTGGACTTCTGGCTCCCTTTACCCAGGGCAAACTTTAATGACTGTGCTCTCGGTGACTCCGGTGGTGGCTCTTTCTCATGCTTTGTTTACTTCAATGAATATATTCACTTCTAACCATAAAATATTTGGCTTTGTAGCTATTCTTCCTGATGAAGGACAGTGATTCCCCGAAATGTATTGGGGATTAGTGCAATTGATCAATTCATCATGGGTGTATTTTGAGAATATTCAATTAAATTTGCATTTGAGAAGATTATTCAGCATTTTCATAAGCATATTGAACATGCTACTCTGGATTTAAACATCTGAAGTTCATTATTCTAATGTGTAGTTGAAAAATAAATTTGCTTTTGAGTACAAGAAACCTGATTTAAGAATTGTCTTCAGAAAGGATACTGACTTTTGAGTGAGTATTAGCACAGTGCGCAGTGGGACTGCATACACATCCTGCATGCATCGATTTACAGATTTTCACCAGGCAGGCCATGTTGGTACATGGCATGCCATACATCTGGGTGGGGGCTCCGATAAAGTATTTATCCAGGTTGCTTGTAACCAGTACTTGCCTGGGTAAGTTCTAAATAGCATACACTAGAGCTGCAAGGCTATAAGTTGCTATTATATACTCCTAGATATGTTATATCGCCTGTGATGGCTGATTGTATCAAGGTATTTACTGGCCTGTCATTCCTCATTGAACCCTTCTTATGTTCATGTTACCAGTTGTAGAGGTGAAGGTACATTGCCAGATCTTGTCTCCATAAGTGACCTGATACCTGCCCCATACATATGGTGAAAATTTGGATGGTAGATGTTAGACTGAAAAACATGGAATTGAACAGGTATGGATTCCCTTCTTCTATAAAGTGTAGATCTTTTCTGTGGCATGGATAAGTTGAAGCATTGAAGCAAGCATCATCAAAGTTGATGGATAACACAAAGTCACCCTTTCTGAAAAAGGAAGGATCTCATGAAGAGGGACTATGGGGAAACTCTTCATTCTGGTGCTTGTTGAAATTGCACTTATCTAATACAGGTGCCATTTTCCAGGCCTTTTCATTACAAGGAAGAATTAAAAGTAAAAATAGATAACTCTGTGTTCCCTAGGCACAGCTTCTCTGATGCTCTTTATGCTTGCTTGGCACACCTTCTGATACTCTAAAGAAATTGAGTCTCTTAATTCCCAGAGTTGCTTGTGAACCTCCTATCTTGGTAGGTTACACTCCTCCATTACCTGGCAATGTGCAGGGGTACTAACGCCATGATAGTTTTTTTTTTTTTTTTCTTTTTTCAATTGAGTTTGGACTTGTACGACCAAGGCGCTGTGAGTTCAGTGCTTTTCCTTGTTTCCATTTGGTCCCAGGTAGTTTATTCCTCGACTCTGACATTTGGAAAATGGCCTTCATTGCCTTCCCTCCAATTGTAACCTCCTGGAGACCGATCTGGAATTACTCCCACACATTGGGGCCTCTGGTCTCACCAGGGCCTTGTGCCTCTTGTGATTGATGACATTCAACATCCGTTTTGACTGAGAATGTGCACAGGATTATGGAACAGAGGCCCTGTCCTCAGTGTCCCACCAAGTTCCCCTAGACAGACTACCACCAGGAGTATAATCCTTGCCTGTCTCCTGACCACAACAACACCGCGTGCAAGCCTGCCTCACCACCCATTCGATGGTATTGGTGAGAGAGACAATGAGGGCACCACAGGGTGCAGAGACCGACTTCTGACGACACAGACAACATCTTTGGAGAACAGCTTTCCCCTGACGAGCACGCAACACATAGGCGCCAGCACCACAAAAGAATATGCCCGATGTATAGGAAATGTATTCACATTTTTATTTAGGCAAACGATTGTTTAGGAACCATTTCTGTACCCCTTATTTAATGTGCGATAATGACCTCAGTTAAGTTGTTAAGTTAGTGTGTTAAACTGTGTATCAGCAACGCCATTGATGCAATATATCTGTAAAATGAGACTAGTAAATGTTGGAAGCAGAATCAAAGCAAAAATGTAATAAAAATATTTTTTAAAAAAAGCTTTCCCCTGACGAAGGTGAAATGGCCAGCCCCTGGGGCGTTACACTTCACCAGCTATCACCCAGTCTTCTCCGCTGGCTCTGACTCTGAGCATGAAGATCTCCAAACACCCAGCAACTCCATGTCTTCAAGACCTCGACGGGAGACCTTAGCACAGAGCATGAGTATGGCTAAAGTTGAGCCACACATCAAGCTTCCTAAAAGGCATTGAGTTGAAGTTCAGCTACAGCCCCCAAGGGGATCGGGCATCCAGTCTTATGACAAAGACTCAGCCCTGCAGGGCCCCAGTGCGTTCTGGTATGTTTCAGCACGGACCACAGTCCTCTGAGCCAATGCCTCCCCCGTCCATGGGCATTACCCTGTTGAGTCTGAAGGCACAGCAGAGGCCGAAGATCCTCTCAACATCGGTATCGAAGGCAACATACATTTTGAAGACCCTATCAGTGCCCAAAGCACCTTCCAGTCTGAAAAAACCCTCAGTGCCTAAATCATCGTTGTTGAAGACCACATCAAATCCGAAGCCCGTATCTGCACTCAAGCCATCAGCAGTGAAAATGCCCTTGAAGGTAAGCTCCAACGTCTCTGACCAATATATCCTGCAATGCTTCCAAGAGGAATTGCACATCAAAAACAGGTTCAAAGTGAAACAATGTGCAAACATTACATACTTTTAGAATAAATCGGTGCTGGAATAAATCATATGCATTAACGATAGAAGTAAAAAAAGAACAGGCTGGACGTATGCATTCAGTATAAAATATTGCATGTATTGGTAGTATGTTTCAAAACAAGTGCTCAGGTGATCACACAGTGAATAGTACCAACATAGTGTGGGCCTGTGTGTGTAAAAAAAAAAAAAAAAAGAAGAAGAAGAAGAAAATGGAACAGTATTGTGAGTACTAATGGTCTGAGCAGTACTAGGTCCAGAGTTGCAAACAGTCCATAAATGCAGTGTTCACACTGTCATGGTCGTCCACAGCGTTTCAAGCCTGTATTATTTAAGGATTATCATCAGGGTTAACAACGTATCTGTGATGCAAGAGCAATTTATGTAAAAGGGTAGCCAAAAATTGAACGGGCTAAGGATTTCGAGAAAGTCTTATGATTGAGAAGGTGTAAGAGGTAATTTTGAGTGTCCTAGCTACGTTAGAGTGTCACTGAAAATCAGTGGTTCTGTAAACAGGAACATCTTCAGCAGCTGGCATCCTGTGCACTGTTTCAGAGGATAAGAGATGCATGCAGGTTGCTAACCAGGTGTCATACGACCTGGTATTTATATCTCTCTGGTTCTAAGTGGTTGTTGGGCTCCCCTGTTTTTAATAGCTGCTTCAATAGTAATTAGACACAAGACAAAAATGTCTCTTCATCTATCCCCACACCTGTAAGTTCTCCACAAGATTGCCTCTAAAGCTGGTAGAGACTTTGCTTTGCAGGTGAATGCCCACCTTTGAGGAGGAAGTTACCCTGGGCCCCAAACACAATAACCACATGGACATTTGGGCCTGCTCCTCCACCTGCTTCTGGATCACTCCCTCCTCCACTGCACCTCCGAAACACACGGACACTTCTCAACTTTCATAATCGCCAGAGTGCTCTCTTCACTCCTCATCTGTGCAGGGCAACCCCCTTGGTGACCCTGAGGACACACCCTTTGACACAGGGCCCACTGATGGGACGACTATGATGTGATCCCACAGGGGATCCTTACTTGGGTCACTATCCAGCTAGGTTGTAACTTCCAGATGGTAAAACCACCTACCATGAAGTCATTCGAAGGGCTGCCGCTTTTAACAACTTAGAAATGCATGTCCTCCATGAGGATGTCAATTTCCTTGTTGAGAACTTACCTAATCGGAGCAGACAGTTCAGTTTCTGCCCATGCTCAAGGTAATTCTGTTGCCAACGACAGACACATTCAAAGAACCAGCCAGTGAAGGCCAGGGTGGTAACACCCAGAGTGTACAACAAATATAAATCCTATCCCAGTGACCTTCCAATCAGGAGTTAGGCCATCCCAGATCCCCTGATGGTACACAAAGCAGGTACTGGGAAAGAGGCCTAAGCCCCCAAACATTGACTCCCTCCAAATCCTCCCCAACCACTCAACACCTGTTGCGGGGAAACTCAAGTATTTTCTCCCATGCAATGGTCTGCCATGAGAACTCACACACATCCCCAACATCCCACCCCGCAAACACAGCCTCCGCATGGATCATTGCAGCCTCCTAGGGGAAGTAGTCCAAGCGTTCCTTCAAAAAAGGGCCATAGAACCAGACCCCCCCCACCCCACCACTGGGCAATGGGGTATACTCTATTTCCTCAATCCCAAGGAAGGTGCTTCCCTCAGGCCCATCCTGTACCTCTGGTTCCTCAACCAGTGCATTCTGCCTGCACACTTCCACATGGTAACATTAACAGGATGTCATCCCTTAGCATGGTAGCTTCATGATGGCATTATACCTGAAGCATGCCTACTTCCAGATTCCCACCCATCCCAACAAATGACGCCACCTGCGTTTCTTGGTAATTTCCCATCATAACCAGTTCGAAGTGTTACCATTTGACATGACCACCACCTCAAGGGTCTTCACCAAATGACTGTTGTCACGCATTTAGGGAACGGGGCATCCATGTCTTCCCCAACCTGGAGGATTGGCAGCTCAAGACCGCAAGTAAGCCCCCGTGCGTAGCTCACACCCAGGTTACCATCTTCCTCCTCCACAGCCTGTGATTCACCATAAATACTACCAGTAATACCAGTAGAGACACAACTCTTCCCACGGTCAACACTCAATCACAGGCAAGGTCTCTCCCACTCATCAAAGGATCACTGCTTTTCAGCTGTTAATGTCTCTTTTTCCCTGCCAAATTGTTACCTCATATTCAGAACTGTGATGTTTCTTCTCAGCATGTTGGCCTCATGCATTGCCTTAGTGCCACCAGGCCTGCTACACATGTGCCCACTACAATAGTGCCTCTCTGCACAGTGGTCACAGGCGGAGGGCTTCTTAGAGGATCTAGTGCTTGTAAAGACCAGCATACATTGCTCTCTGCAGTGGTGGAACAGCAGCAACTTTGCAGGGCAATCTTTTTCTAGACCCCATCCTACATATCATCATTACCACGGATGCTTCTGTAGCTGACTGTAGAGCACACCTCAATCTCAATACCATTCAGGGAGTGTAGGCACCACATCAGCAAACACAGCATCTACCTTGAGCTGCTAGCAATCCATCTCACCTCATAGTCTTCCACTAATTTGGGGCAAAGTTATTCTGGTCAGGACAGACATGACCGCTATGTTCTGCCTACAAAAGGAGGGCAGCACCCATTTTCTGTCTCTCTCCTTGCTAACTGAGACCATTTGGCACTGGTCAATCCGCACCCCATTTACCTCATGGTGAGGTATCTTCGGGGTGGACAATGGACTTGCTCAGCAGGATGAATAAAAAAGTCCACAAGTGGGAACTCATCTGCAAGTCCTCCAGAGCTACTTATAGTGCTGGGGCACCATGCAAATAGATTTATTTGCAACCCCTGAAAACGTTAAATGCTCAAGCTTCACATCCAGATGACCACACCCAGAGGTGCCTGAGCAATGCACCATGGATGATCTGGTCAAGGAAATATTTGTTTATGCTTTTCTGCCTTTCCCACTCCTTCCATTCATGATGTGGGAGATGCAGCAGACGTTTTAGACGCTCATCCTCGTAACCCCCACCTGGATCGGTCATCTCTGACATTCAACACTTTCTGGCATTCAACACTCCTTAAAATGTCAGTCAGACCCCACGAGAAGCTCACAAACATACCAGACTCTCTCACCAGGATCCAAGGTCAGATTAGGCACCTAGAATCGAACTCAATCCAGCGATCTTGTACAAGAATGCATGGACATCTTGCAAAGTCCAGTAGACCAACTACAGGAGCATGTTATGCAGCCAAATGGAAGTGGTGTGTTCCTTTCTGCATTCTTAAACACTTTGACGCCTTTCAAACCTGAAGTACAGGATATCATATGCTATCTACTCCATACCCAGAGGTCTGGCTTAGCCTACACTTCCATATGCCTTCACTTAGCTGCCAAAGCAGCTTATATTCAAAATAGACAAAAAAAATTCCACATGCCAGTGGTTAAGGCTTCATAGAGGGCCTGCAAAGGGTCATCTCCCTACTCTCCCCCTATTTCCCCTACCACCCACCTGTTAACCTCCCTACCCCCCGCCCCACACACACCCACCACCACCAGTGGGGAATCTCCACATAGTCCTCAGCTTACTCATGGGGCTACTCCACTCTTGTCCTCTCCAGCCATTAGCCTGGAAAGTGGCTTTTTTGGTTGCAATAACGTCTTTCAGATGCATTAGCGGACTGCAAGCACTCACATTAAAGAACATTTCCTTTAGGTTCATAAGGACATAGTAATACTGAGAACCAACCTTAAGTTCATGTCCACGGTGGTTCCCTTTTTCCATTTAATCTAACTTATGAACTTTCAATTTTTTTCTCCTACTAGATTTAGTAACAGAGAGAACACTACACACCTTAGATGTTAAACGTCTGGCCAACCCCACACACATTCACCCAAAACTACTGTGTGGACCTTATTTCAGACATCTGCATCATCCACACGCTAGCCACCATTTGTAGAAGGGTACTACTGTGTAGTCTGTAGGGAGCCTGTATGTCTACAGCAACGCATACTACCAACGTAAAATGTTACTTTCTTGTAAGCACCTGTTTATAGATTCACATACCCTCTCTGGAAGTGTATGGCTCTGATTTCTTCTCTACTACTTAAGCTCCTTTTGCAATGCACATGTGCACCACACTATTTATACTCACCACGCCATGGTAGTCTCACCCTGTGTGCAGCGAAAAATGTAACATGAAGTGTGTGACCATGTGCATTGCCAGGTAGTGGAGGAGTCACTATATACTTCGTGACACGACAAACTGCTTCAAAGAAAAAAACGTCCAAGCCCAAGACTAGATGGAAGGAATATACAGAGCATAAGAACCTACAACAGTACATGCTACAAACAGATTCTTACAAGATAAGTTACATTTTCCTTACTGCACACATTGGCTTTTCTTTGAAGGCTAAATAATTACTCATAAAAGCACAGGATGTGGATTTGATTAATGCACCAAAAGGAACGCAATTGATTCCTGCTGGTATAATTGTAGAGGACAGAGCACATCACGCTTTCTAGTAGTCAATGGTTTCCGTAAGTTGTTTTTAAGGGTTACCTACCTTTTTTCTTCCCATGTTGGCACAAAATGAATTTATTTTGTAAGACAAAAAAAAACACAACACAATCTAAACTAGTAGGTTCCACCTATAGGTCCAGCAAGATTTCAGGTTGTGTTGTGTGTGCATACAGATTTGTTTCTTAATAATTAACCCTACATTTTTACATTTGTTTTCCTAGGCGTCAAACTGTGACCAGCACCCCATGTTGGATTGAGCTGCATCTCAATGGACCTTTACAATGGCTTGACAAAGTTCTAACACAAATGGGTACCCCAAGCCTCCGTTGCTCCAGTGTCTCATAAAGGATCTTTGTTTGGGTGTGAGTTATGAGCACAGATGAAACATCTGAAACAAAACACTAGAACAATGCAAAGTGCTCACTGTTGTCCTATTTATGGATTGTTGAACGTTGAGAAAATGCTGATGTCAGATAGTGGTCACTGCCACTTTACGAACACGAGATTAGCACTTCGGTGGCATGAATATGCGCTATGTGATTCATGAAGAGGAAAGGCATTTGCGCCAAATAAGACAAACTAAACCTCAGTATATCGTGCTGCTGGCTACATATATATATATATATAGATAGCCTTGTCTAGGTTGGTTGACGGAGTCATTTGCAGAAGTGGAAATCAATCATCCAAAAGACAGGCTCACTTACTCAGGAGTCTTGATTTTTACTAGTGCATCGTACAGAAGGCAGCAGGGCATTCCTTTACTAGTCACATTTTCTCCAGAATGCTTTATGCACTTCAGTCGCAATCGGGCACAGTTTTATGCTACTTCAATAAGATGCAAAGAGTAGTAATTTGTTATATTTAGTTTTGTTTAAAAGAACAGTGTTAGTACCTATCCCTGTTCGAAGGTGCTGTTGATCTTTCTCAGCTCTCCCTTCTTGCTCGAGAGGACAACAGATGTTGCAGTATTACTATACTACATTAACAGTTTTGAGGGTTTAAGACCTATGGTTTTGACTAGTACTACTGCAGATCCTCCTTCAGTTCTGAACACCTCTTTTCCGATATTAGTGGTGCATCAGAAGCAGCATGCTGCATGCAAAACTTGTTCTCGTGGCAGCAGAGGAATCTGCGCAATACTTAAGAGGCACATGGTGTTTGAAATCATTGGAAGCACATGTGCCAAATACGTTTTTTTGGGCAGATTTCTGAGTTGCGTCGAACTACCAAGGAATGAACCTGCCAGTGCGCTAAGGGGAGGTTCAACATCTCTTAGGCATTAACTCACTGGCCCTTTTGTATCAAGCGGCAACGTTTATTTGCATCTCTTTTTACGTAAGTCGTGAACGCTTTGGGCAACCTTGTGTTGTACACCTAAAAGCCATCACTTTTTTTTACCAAATTTGTTGTTCAGTAATTGTCAACATATAATTTTGTTGTTAAGCAGAAATGCATTTTCTTGTCAAATGCTTTGTTGGCTATGGAATTTTTATAATGTATGGGCATAGTGTCCAGGAAACACTTTTAATGTAATCAATAGATTTTTAATGTTCACTTTTTCACTTTGTCAGTAATATTGTTTGCTTATTTTATTGACAAGGTTTGTGCCAATTAATTTTGTTCTGTTGCTTCTTTATGGTGGCTTGCCATTGTTTATTAACATTTACGTGAAAGATCAGGTGTGCAGGCATTACCCCGTTGAGTCCGATGGCATAACTGAGGCTGAAGATCTTCTTTGTGATGGTACCAAAACCAGCCTCCATTTTGAAGACTCCATCGGCACCCAAAACACTTTAGGATCTGGAAACACCATGGGTGCCTCAGCCACTGGCGTCAAAGAAAACATTGGATCCAAAGCCTGTATCTACACCCAAGCTATCAGCAACAAACATGCTCTTGAAGCAGTGCTCCAGTGACTCGGAGCAACATATTCTGCAACGCCGCCAAGAGGAATTGCACATCAAAAACAGTGGTATACTAACACATCCCTTCATTTAAATCTCTGGTGGTGTAAAAAGCAGCTGCCAATAAGAATGTGACCAAAAGTGGAGGAAAACAAACTGTATTTTGTGAAATCCAGCTGATTGTACTGAACGCTTTGGCAAGAAAAGTATGTTCATATGCACAGTAGGGATAAATGTATTCCTTTTATCTCTGTGAGATGGGAATTAACCTTCCAAGACACTCCATGATGCTGTGTCTGTATTGGCTGTAAAAAGCCAGCATTCATACATAAGCTTCTGTAGCATGACTTTTGTATAGCATGTGTCCTTGTAATCCAATTTATTTTTGCCTTTCTCGACTCATATATTATAATATTACTATGTGTATTTTATCAAGGCCCTGTGGCAACCTTTTATGATGTGGAGTTTGAAAAAGCTCATGCATTTACTATGGATTCCAAGTACTAGAGTAATTCAAGAAGAAAAGAAAGTACACTGTTCTGTGATACCCCTTTAATGCACATTCCTTGGAATGAATCCCAATAGAAGTGACATCACTGACAAATCTGTGTAACTCTTATGCTATGTGCAAACAATCTAAAAGCATGACAGACTTTTTAATGTGATTGCAAAAGAAATAGATAATCATCTGACAAACAGTAAGAGGAGACTAAATAGCTGAATGTAAAAGCTGCACATCACAAAATGCTGTTATGCTTACAGGAGCAGAACACGCAGTTGTGAGCAGCTTCCTGCAAGTCACAAAAGTCTGATTTACATCACAAGCATGGGAAGTTCTGAAAATCATAGAGCTAAATTGTTAGTTTGGTTTTGGTGTGCTGGCAAACAAGGCAATATGGCATATTGGAACCTCTAGACATTCTTATTTCTCTTCACTGTATCTAGTGCTAAGATAAAAATGCGTTCTTCAACTCTACATAACACATGACTGGAAAATCATAAAGCAACTTCATAGAATAGACTTGTAAGTACACATCTTTAATCATTGCTGAGGCTGATAATCAAATGTAATGCAGAAGTGACATAGAAAGTCTTGGAAATCCACATTTATAGTGTGGGTATGTATAACACGTTTCTGTCATCTACTCTTTCCTATAATACAAGAATTTGTTTTTCTGTATTATAACTTATATTTTCTAACCAACATTTTTCTTGTTTTGGATTACCGTAGCTTTCCTGGGAATTTTTTTTAAAGATATTCACTGAATTTTTTTAAAGCCTCCTTAAAATATTTCTTAAACATAATGTCTCTTGTTGTGGTTATTAGAATATCATTTGAGGAAGAATCTAGGAGAACATTTCACAGAAAATGTTGGGTGTTGTGATGTGATGGGGATTTATATATTTCCTCATGAAGTCTGAAAGGCCCCTACTCAATTGACTGTTACAGTCTATTTGATGTAATCACAGGAGGATCTCTGAGTATTACTATTTTGTCCACTTTGTGTAGACTGTTTAGGCCTGTTTAATTGTAATGTCTTTCACTTTGTCATATTATTTTTTTTTGCTTGTTTTTTTTTTTTTTTTTTTTTTCGAGTAAAATTTTACCCGCTGTTGATTGTTTCCTTTCTTTATCTATTGAGAGGTTTAAGGCTTAGTACTTACTTTTAATTGCCTTTAATTTGTACCATTGTTTTGTATACCTTGTGGTTTTTGTTGTTGTTGTTTTTTTAGTTTTCCTACCTCATTCCAAAATGGAGTTCAGTTCTTTCAGCTTTTGTTATTCTAAGAATGCTACAGCCTGTAGCTTTACTGGCTGTCTACCCCCTAACCATGACATCATTGTAAACTGTGGTAATCAACAATTGTCAGAAAGATAAATGAAGACATTGTCTCATTGCACAATGACATTGCATGATCTCCTTGAATTGGAAGTAGAGGAATTATCCTGAAATGGCTACTTCATCTTGGTCAAGTGCTATTTATTCTTCCTAACTGTATGATAAGATAGTGATGGATAGAAAAGAGCCCTGTTCCGAGAATGAACATTTACAGGAAAAGCATTGTGCATTTTGTGGTAAACCACTTTTAGAGGTGAGGCAATCACAATGAAAGGCCCATGAGACCCCACCTAAAAGCTT
The DNA here is from genome assembly GCF_031143425.1 of Pleurodeles waltl. Lineage (NCBI taxonomy): Eukaryota > Metazoa > Chordata > Amphibia > Caudata > Salamandridae > Pleurodeles > Pleurodeles waltl. The sequence goes on along the minus strand of NC_090440.1, from coordinate 541,630,396 downwards.
TTTTCAACAGTATTTAAGAACAAACAAATATCCTCATGACTCGCTATTGATTCTAAGACCCATTATACTGTTACCCTGAAAAAGGTCTGTTTGGTGAAGCCCCAGACTAATTCAGAAAATGTTTGATTTATTCCTGGACAGACAAAGTTTCTGTGACTGGAGTCCCCGGCCACTTTTGATATTGAGAGCAGATTCTTATTCTTTGAAGAGTTTGCATTGAATCTAAACATCTTCAATGTATAGAAATGGTTCACTCTGTTTTACATTTATGTAGCGGAATTGTCCCCAGCAAAGACACTTGTAATATCCTTGCTCTTAACATACTATATGGAAGTGCAGCTAATAAGTTATGTATTCATTTACAAAACACAGGAGAACAAAAAGGTTTTCTTACACCTTAAACACTTTTACTGTGTTGAAGATTTTATAGAACCTTCCACACTTGATGTTGAGATTTCCATTTAAGGCCAGGGAATGAGCAATGAGTGCCTAGCCCAGACCCTGTTTTGTAAGAGATTATTTTCTATCAAATGTTATTGTTTTCACCACAAAGGACACGTCTGTTAGCCCGGCCCCTGTCTCTGCAGTTGTAGATAGGAAATGCTATAAAATTGACTGCACGCAAGGCAATGCCTATAGATTGTCAAATACTGTTATTCAGTGCATGTATGATAAATAATATTTCAAAGTCTGCCCAGTTTTATTTGATTTTGTTTTGTAGTGAGGCAATTCCAGAATCTAAAGTGGATGAGAAGGAGACTCTGAAATGTAGGATTTTATTTGATAATCATAAAAGCTAGAATAATTCCCACACAACGTGTGTGGACTCCGAAGTACTTTTCATGGATGTCTCGTCCAGTGAAATGACACACAGGATGTAGGTGTCCATCTGTCCTTAGGATGAGCAACTGCCTGTAATAGCCTATCAGAGCCTAAATGTTTTCCTGGAAATCTAATAATGAACATTAATGAGCAGTTTGACGCCTTTCTTGCAAATCAGACACTGCAATGCAGGCTTGAAAGTGTGTGAAAGGGAAGTAAAAAAATGCAGAACACGTGATGTTTCACACCTAATATTTGACTAAATCTTGATACCAAAACTTAATTTTACCATTTGCACCGTCTTTAACATCAAGTTGTTGTGTTTTCTGACAGGTGTTGATCTCAGGTATGCCTTTTCATTTTGAGAAGTGTCCCTCCTGTGGGGGAAAAGGCTGTCTCTGACTCCCCACAAGATCTGTGCAGTGTCTCTGGTGGTCTCACACGCGGTCATGGACTATGACGTGTGAAAAAAAAAAAAATGTCCAGAAGGGCTTTGAAGGATTGAGAAGGCATCAGACTCAGAAGAATTATGTAGGACATGACAGCAGAGGAGAAACGGAGGAAGAAGAAACTCTGAAAAACTCATCCTCTCATTCTGTCTCTGAAAGACAGCCTCCACCTGAGAAGGTTCAGCATAGAGGGAGATTCAGGGAAAAGAGATCAGGAAAACTCAGACAATGTCACTGTCTGCCATTGAAGATCAGCGACAAAGGTACAGTCATTGAAAATATCGGCTCCTGCCTGTTAGTTGATTGAGAGTGCGAGAATCTACTTCTCAGCCAAGTCATTGTGAGAAAGTAAAACACTTGAAGTCTAAAGACCACAGGCGAAAGCTCGTTACCATTTGACGTTGTTAAAGGCACCAGTGAGATCGACTTCTAAACCAGCTTCGACTTTCACAGAATTCCCATCACTGACATCTAAGACAGATCACCGTTCGGCATCGCACCTCTCCATGTATAAAAAGAGACGTTATAGGTTGTAAGTCCACAATCAATGCTGGAAAGGCTAAACTGTCACTATCACCAACAACGTTGATACCTATGACTAGTACACCATCTTCATCAATTATGTCTTTGGCCCCTTAATCACCTCTACATGCACTGTGACTGGCATTACCCCTTCAACAAGATGTGTCCCCTGATGACACCTTGTTTTTCAACCTCATCTTTGACCCCAAAAAAAGGTGAGAGTGCTTATCTAAACCTCCTCAGACTATGCCTAATCCAGTTACACTAGACCCACATTTATTTTCTTTCAAGCTGATTAGGCCAAAAGAACCCTTTTAGGATCCACTTTAGGTCTGTTTACAACCCTTACAGCTGTTGTTTCTCAAGATGACATCGAGACCAACATAAGTGTCTCCACTACACAAAATAAGATAATTTTCATTGTACTCTCACAAATCTCCAGCCTCTCCCCATTTTACTCCAGAAAAGAAAGAAAGACAAATCTCCTTCCAGATCCAGGTCTCCTATTAAAGAATCCGATGATACTAATTAATCTTATACTCTAACTTAACCAGTCATGTCACCATCTTGTGTCTCTTCCATTAACAACAGTGCGACCTTTCAAGAAGTACTAATCAGGGGAACAGCTAAGATAAATATTCCTTTGGAGGCTCTGCGGCTGACAGTTCTTCTGTAATTCTAGAAACGTTATAGACAAAAGCAGCTCCAAAACCTTTGCTTCCTCAAATACTGGTCCTTCTTTACATCACAGACGAAAAGTTTCTAACCCCTGTCACTAGAATAGCTGCCACTCCACATCTACTGAAAAAATATAAGATACTACAACAGGAACTGAACTTCTTGAAATTTGAACCAAAGCAGGATTCAATTATGGTAACTGGTGAGAAGAACTGCACTAAACCAGAAAAAAAGCAGATGTCTGGATGCTGTGGGACAGCAGCTACTCATTTAAAAAAATGCCAGTGCAACAGCACTCCTCGGAAAGTATCAGAGGGAAGTATGCAAGGACATGCGCTCCTTTAAAAATGACCTGCCAAAACAGCAGTAACAAGGTTTAGCTTAAATGTTGAATGAAAATTCACTGATTTTTTTAATTTATTTTTTAAAACAAATTATAAGTGCAGCAGTTGATTCAACAGAATTGGCAGCCATGGGATACTGTCATGACATATCCATGTACAGAACCTATTGATTCCACCTTCTTATGTTATTTATGTTTGTATAGTGCGCATATCACCGATGAGGGTAATCAGGATATATGTAGCTGGTGTGTGCGGCAAACCTTGGACGACTTACTCGAAGAGCTAGGTCTTTAGCTTCTTTCAGAAGTCAAGAAGAGAAAAGGAGGCTCTGATGTGTTGTTGGAGGTCGTTCCAAGTGGTCAGAGTCCGGTGTGAGAAGGCATGGCCTCGTGCTCTGCTTTTGTGTATGCGTGAGGTGTGTGCTAGCGAGAAACCTACAGAGCTGAGGTCTCTGGAAGGTTGGTGGAAATTAATGCGGCTATTCAGATAGGCAGGACCTGTGTTATGGAATGCTTTGTATGTGTGGATGAGGAGTTTAAAGTGTGTGTGCTTGTGTGTCGGGAATCAGTGGAGACCCTGAAGATGTGGTGTGATGTGGTGTGATGTGGCTTGGTATGGGAGGTTGAGGACTAGCCTGGATTCTGCATTTTGGATGGTCTTCTGTCTTCTTGTGAGCTGATTATCATTGCATACATGTTGCTCCCATAGTCTTGTCTGCTGGTGATGACGGTGATAATTATCTGGGTGTTGTCTGGTAGCCCCTTAAAGATTTCCTTCAGCATCTTTAAGATATTGAAACAGGATGAGGCTACATTGTTGACTTTGGTGGCCAAGTCCAGTTTGTTGTCTGTGATGCTTCCAAGGCTTCTTACTTGTGAGCGAGCCATGAGGGTGGGTCTAAGATATGTGGCCCACCAGGTGGAGACCCATGGTGAGGCATCTTTCCCATAGACTACCACATTGGTCTTGTCCGAGTTCAGTTTGAGGCCTTGCCATCTTAAAACAGAAACCACAGCAAACATTATGAACCTCCTTTTTACAGGGTCTGCTTTATTCAGTTAACACATGAAGGAAGAAATTCTAAAAATGAAGAACATGAATCTGAAGGCATTGGGTCTTGAAGAAAGCAAAAATAGTTAGGCAGTATTACCAATACAGGGTTCAGTCTCCTTGCTGACTTTTTCAGCGTCTGTAACAACACCCCCAAGGTCAGATATATTTACCACAGAAGACTGTTGTAATCTAAATGGTCATCGATGAAGTCTCCCACACCCAGAGGAAGGAACTCCTCTGGTTATAGACAGTGATGATCTAAAACTCTCCTATCCCCTCTTGCTTCTCACTTCAGTGAGGGGAGCTGTCTTCTTGCATCTAGCAGAGTGGACTTCAATTACAAGAGACAAATGGGTGCTAGTTAATGTAGCTCATGGATGCTTTGTAAGTTTTTAGGCCATTCCACTACTGGTTCCTCCAAAACCAACATAGAAGCATGAGATACCCATACTCGACAAAGAAACATCAATCCTGTGAAAAAAGACAAAAGGGACAATTGAGCTAGTTTCACTGGCTCAAAAAAGGCACGATGTTTACTGCAGGTATTTCCTGGTACAGAAAGAAAGTCAGAAGGAAGAAAATAGATTGATATTAAGCCTATTTTTCACAAAGAAATTCACCAAGAAGGAAAATGTTGAATGTTATCCATAGTGGCACAGAAACCGGATGTGTACAATAGATTTGCAAGATGCATATTTTCACATTCCAGTAGCAAAGCCAGCCTCACAGAAAATTCCTCTGATTCGTAGAAGGGAACAACCAGTGTCAGTACACAGTCCTTAATTTCGGCCTCAAGTCTGGTCTTTGCATATTCTCAAAAATGTGTTGCAGCAATAGCAGTCTACCTACTAAAGGAAATTAATTTTCATCTACCCTTACCTGGACGACTGGCTACTAAACGCTCACCAGAAAAGTTGAAGCAGGATTTAGTGACCGCGTTGAATCTACTGCAAAGCCTGAGTCTACAGTTCAACCAATCTCAGCACTGGTGCACAGATGTTCTGGTTTGTGGGTAACTTTAGACACCATGCCAAAAAACAATAATGTTTTCTTTGGAGGATAGTGTTTTATCCTGCGAAAACATCTAAGCCAACAGCCAGACAAATAGCCTCCCTTCTAGGCTCCATGCATCATATATCTACATTTCCCCAGATGCAAGGTTGCCAATAAGACCCCTAGGTCAATTCTTGGAGGTCCAGTGGTGTCATAAGAGGAACAATTGGGAAGACAAATTGATCTTAAGCTTGGCAGCAAAACAGTCCTTAAGAGGGGTGAACGAAAAATTCCACTGCGGTGGCGGAATACACAGAGTTTTGCCCACTCCGCATTCAGCTTGGAGAGCAGAGTTCCTGCAAAACTCCGCCAACCGACTTGTGGCAGAGTTTTTTTTTCTCATGCACAATTCGCAAATGAGAATTTGCATCCCCTAGCGTGATTTTTGTATGCTATAACATCTTCTGGCAAGAGTTCTTAACACGGGCGGTCATGGAAGGTCGCAGCAGTTTGCGTAAAAAAAGCTGCTGCTTGAGTAGATAATTACTCTAGTGGCAGAAAGAAGCAACGTCCTCTGGAGCACCGTATGGTGTCATTTGTGCTGATTTTACATTGTGGAACAAGCTCCCAGCGCTAACAAAATAGGTGCAGCAGTGCAACGTGCCAAATTCCACCCGTTCGCGGAGTTACACAGAAACTCATGGAGTTTTTATTCAACTCTGCAAATTCTGCTCATCTTAGTCCCGTGCATATTAGTGCAAGAAGCAGAACTTGCTCATGGGAGTTCCCTTTCATAAAGAATTACAGTCACAGAGCATAGTAATGGGTTCTTCCCTGTCAGGATCAGGAGTTCATTTAGAACAGTTGGCGGTAGAGGCAGTGGACACTTCAAGAAGCCTTGTACCACTAAACTATCTAGAACTGATAGTGGTCCACGAAGGCCTCAAATCTTTTCTACCATGCCTGTAAAAAGAGATCTACAGTTAAGATTCAGACAATACCACCACCATGCATTTTCTGAACAACAAGGAAACACCAGGTCGAGACTGCTTTCCACTGAAGCGCAGACAGTTTGGCACTGGACCCTATTCAGAGAACTAACACTAGCAATGGTACACCGTCCAGGGATGATGAATCAACAAGAAGAATTTCCTAGTTATTACGAAGAGTCCCATATATAAGTCTTATAGGATGAAGCTTTAAATAGCTTCTTCAAAGAGTGAGGAACCCCTTCTATAGACCTCTTTCCAAAGGTAAATAACAAAAAATGCTGAAACTTTGCATCCAGCCTATCAGAACATGAGGTCTCTAGGGAGCGCCCTTATGGTAAATTGGTCAAGTCCATTTCTTTGCACCTTTCCACCAATTCTGCTGATCTCCTCAGTAATATTGAAGCTGCAGAGATTCCTGGCAAAATTTATATTAATAGCACCAGATTGGCCATGGCAGTGGTTGTACTAGGACCTTGCCTAAATGTCTATGGATTCACACAGGAGACTTCCATGCTGGCCAGGTCTATTGACTAGACCTCAGGGACAAATTTAATACCAACTTTAACACAATTGAATTTTGCTGCAAGGCTCATTTAGTCAGGCAGGACTTTATTTTGCTGTATGTGCTTCATTTAGCTTAAGCCAAGCTACAATTCACATCAACAAAAGTTCATCTGGCTGCTATTACAGCCTAGATACCATCTCTGAATCAACTATCATTCTTTAAACTGCCAGTCATCAAAGACCTTTTAGAATGACAAAGTGTTCATTCCAATTAGACCCCCTCCCTACCCTACATTCTGTTCTATCAAGACTGCTTGGCTCCCTTTCTGAGCCGATACCCAAGGCTACATATTAACCATACTCTTACTTTACCTATTTTCTTTCTCAATCCTGCCTCAGCTGCAGAATGTGCCCTCTACTCACTAGGTATTGGAAGAGTCCTTGGTTTCTGCCTAGCTAAAACAAAAGACCTGAGTAAAACAAAGCAACTCTTTGTTAATTATGGCCAAAACAGACAGACACAAGCCACATCCAAGCAATGTATTTCTAGATGGCTAGTATTATGTATCACATTATGCTACCATCTTGCAAACAACCCTTTGCTAGGGAAGCCTAAGACTACCAATAACGGAGGTGACAGCTTGAATCAGGAATATACAAAATGCTGAAATCTGTATGGCAGCAAAATGTAAATCCATCTGCACATTTACAAGACACTATTGATTAGGTTAGATACTCAAGCAGATGCAAGAATGGGCCATGAAACCTTGAGAAGTCTTTTTAAATAGATAATCTCTTCATTGTGAATAGCCTGCTCCTCTAGTCTAGCATTTATAACTATTAATGTAGATTCTACACTGCAGAGCTAAAGGTTACTTGCTTGTAGTCCTATATCTGACAGAGATTTCTAGTTGCGGATTTCTTACCATAGAATTTACCCCAGGTGTCAGACTGGATCCAGAGATTTTTCTTCGAACAATACCCTTGCTCGTCGGTAGGTGGCGTCGGTCGACTCCGCTGGTGTCGTAGTCGTCATGATGATGTCGGGAGTAGTACATAGACGCCGCCTCAGCTCAGTGACGTCAGTTCTTTTCTTTCTGCGCCACGCGCTGATCCGGAGACAGCTACCCTGGTCCCTTTTTGACCGATTTCGACTGTTTTGTCGAGTTTTCTAGTGAGCTTCTGGTGCGTAGACAGTGTCCCCGAAGACCGGGTTCAAGCCGTGCGAGGACAGGCACCGCATGATGTCTGTGACAGATCCTCATCGGGTTTGACTGTGGTGTCTCGAGTGTGACCCGAAGTCGTGCTCCAAGGGCCTGGTCTCGCTCGAGACGAAGGTCTCGAGACCATTCACAGAGCCTTCACCACTCGTCGTCCTCAAAATCTTCAGATGCAGGCAAGAAGTCAAAGCGGTCTCATCGCTCTTTGATTTCACCCGTCGCTCGGCTGACGCGGGTGGAGCGTCAACACTCAAGGCCTCCGTCCCTGGAGCCTGCGTCTGGGTCCGCTCCGGGCTTCCCCGAGTGTCTGGGAGCCGGTGCAACCCCCGCCCAACTTAAGGAATTCTATGAGGCCATCCGCCTCATCTTTGAGGGGAACGACTCCGATACACCGCCTTCGGACCCAAGGGGTTCGGTTCAGGGGCCTTCGGGTTCCGTGCCAGTGGCTTTGGCTCCAGCCATCGAGGTGCCCTCCGGATCCGCTTGCGGAACCGCACCGGCGCCGGTCGCACCATTGAGACCTCCTCTGACGTCGGGTCGATTGTCGATGCTCCAGACGTCAGTAGTGCCCATTTTCGACGTCGACCCGATCCTTATCCCCGATGAGCCGGAGTGGCGTCACCTTTGTCTTCGAAGGGGCCTATTCACCCGAGGTCAGATTTGGACCCTTTTTTGTATGGGTACGAATTCGGGTAAGGATTGGAGGGGTCCCTAGACCCTTATGAATACCAGAATGACCCATCTTTGGACTGGGCACAGGAATTGGGCGACACCAGTGGACTGGATACTTCTCCAGACACTGCCATGCTGTCTCCTCCTTCTATGGCTACGGCAGAGGGAGTGACATATGGTATGGTGGTCAGTAGGGTGGCTGAGGTCCTTGGCCTTGAGCTACCTACTGTAGAGGTCAGGTCCAACCTCCTGACGGAGGTGCTTCAGCCAGGGACTTCCACATGTGAGCCCCTTTTACCGTTAAATGAAGCCCTCACCGATGTCCTTTTGAGTACTTGGTCCAAACCCAACACAGGGGCTCCTGTGAATAGGTCTATCGCAAGCCGCCATCACCCCGCTCCGAATGAACCTAAATTCCTGTCCCAGCACCCCACGCCTGAGAGTCTTGTCATCCAGTCTTCCTCTTCTTCAGGCGCATTCCCTTCCGCACCCCTGGATAGGGAATCAAAAAGGCTGGAACAATTTGGGAAGAAGTTGTTTTCTACCTCCAGTCTCGCGCTGCGGTCTGCTACACCCACTCTCTGTGGGATACGGTTGCGCAATTCCTGCTGCAGATACCGGAGGAGGCCCGTGCTATTGTCTCGATGGGAGAGATGCAGCAAAGTTCACACTCTGATGTGGGCTGGACGACTCTCTGGGATGATCGGTTGCTATGACAGTGGCCTTGAGACACCACGCCTGGTCACGTACTTATGGTTTTTCTGAGGGTGTCCAATAGTCTCTTATGTACAAGTCATTTGATGTCTCCCGTCTCTTTGGAGACAAAGTGGACTCGGCCTTGGAGAGATTCAAGGATTCCCGGGCTATGGCTCATCCCTTGGTCTTTCCTCTGCCCCTCGCCCCCGCAGTCCCCTTTTCACCCCTTTCATGGCCACGGAAGGCTCTCCCTGTCGTGTCCCCCACCCAGCCACCGTACCACTCATGCTGTTCAGCTGCTGCCTGGCTGAGGATGCGGAATCCCACGTGGGACAGGGAACCAGAGGTCTGCCCAGTCCACCTCTGCTCCCGCTGCAACCTCCAAACCCTCCTAGCCAACCCCTCACTCCTGTCCAGTTGGCGGCAGGATCCACCCTCACCTGCCCCAATGAGAATCCATCACTATGGACAGGTGGGTTTTGCAGAACGTTCGAAAGGGCTACTCCCTCCCTTTCGAATCTGGCCCACCAGCCATGCCTCCATCACTCAGCCAAATCCCGGAGGATCATTTGGCATTTCTCCGCCAGGAAGTCGTGGTTCTCTTGGCCAAGGGAGCTATAGAGAAGGTCTCTGTGCTCGAAGTAGGTCATGCTTGTTATTCCTGCTACTTTCTGGTGCCAAAAAAGGACAAGGACTTACGTCTTATCCTAGATCTTTGGGACCTCAACTACTTCCTCAAGGAGGAGAAATTCAAAATGCTTACCCTGGCTCAGGTTCTGTCTGTCTTAGACCCAGGAGACTGGATGGTAGTGTTGGACTTGCAGAATGCTTATTTACACATCCCCATCCTGCCAGCAACAGACGTTACCTAGGATTCATGGTAGGTCACGAGCACTATCAGTTTACCATGCCCCCCCTTCGGCCTTACCAGTGCCCCTTAGGTGTTCACAAAAGTGATAGCGGTGGTTGCAGCTCATCTGCGCAGGTTATGGGTCTCAGTCTTCCCCTACCTCGACGACTGGCTGCTGAAGGCGGACTCGCCCCAGAAAGTCGTCTCCCACCTTCAGACTACCGCAAATCTCCTGCACACGCTGCGGTTCACTTTAAACGTGCCAGGTCACACCTGACTCTCTCAGACGCTCCCTTTCAACGGAGCTGTTCTGGAGACAATGCAAGTTCGGGCTTATCCTCCCGAAAAGCGAGTCAAAGACAATCAGGCTAGGATTCTGATCTTTCAGCCTCGGTCGTGGGTTTCGGTGAGACTGACTCTGAGGCTGCTGGGCCTCATGGCCTCCTGCATCCTGCTATTAACACATGCCAGGTGGCATATGCGGGCTCTGCGGTGGGACCTGAAGTACCAGTGGGCGTAGCATCAGGGGAATCTTTCCAACATAGTCCAGTTTTTGGAGGGGACTGCGAAAGACCTGCAATGGTGGCTTTCGAATCTGCATTGGGTCCACAGCAGATCCCTCTCCCTTCCCCAACCAGATCTCTCTACAGTGACAGATGCGTCACTTCTGGGTTGGGGTGGCCACATAGGAGAGGCGGAGATCAGAGGCCTCTGTTCTCCGGCGGAGTCTGGGCTCCATATCAATCTTCTGGAGCTCCGGGCGATCAGGCTTGCGATGAAAGCATTTCTTCCCTCTGTCAAAGGGAAAGTAGTGCAGGTGTTCACGGACAATACTACTGCCATGTGGTACTGCAACAAACAGGGCGGGGTAGGCTCCTGGACCCTTTGTGAAGAGGCACTATGTCTCTGGACATGGCTGGAACATCAGGGCATTACCCTGGTGGTTCAACATCTGGCGGGTTCTCTCAGCACCAGAGTGGAAAAACTCAGCCGTCGATGCACAGCCGATCACAAATGGCGTCTCCTTATGGAGGTGGCGCAAGGTCTCTTTCAGCAGACGGTGGGACCTTGGTTAGATCTTTTCTCCTCCGCAGAGAACGATCAATGTCAGCTGTTTTGTGTGTTGGAGTTTCCAAGGCAGCACTTGCTCTGAGACGCTTTTCGTCTCGAGTGGCACCCCGGCTTCCTTTCCGCCTATACCAGGTCTGCCCAGAGTTCTCAAGAAGATCAGGAACAACTGGGCCCAAGTCATCTTGGTGGCTCGGGTCTGGGCAGGGATAATATGGTAGCCAGAGCTATTGAGTATGGCCATCAATTCTCCACTCAGACTGCCTCTTCGGGCGGATCAACTGTCGCAGCAGCAGGGAACGGTTCTCCACCCGAACCTGTCCAATCTCCGCCTTCATGTGTGAAGATTGAGCGGTGACAGTTGACGACTTTTGATCTTCCCCCCTAAGTCTGTGATATTATCTTGGCTGCTAGGCATCCCTCCACCACAATGAACGGTATACGTCTGTCGTTGGCATAAATTTGTGGCATGGTGCACCAACAAATCTGTTGATCCCTTCTCTGCCCCTCTATCTGAGGTTCTTTTGTTCATTCTTTCTTTGGCCTAGCAGGGCTTTGCTTTGGGCACCCTTAAAAGGTATTTATCTGCCATTTCGGTCTTTCTTAGATTACCTGATCAGCCCTCATTTTTTAAATCTCCTACTGTGAGTAGATTCCTAAAAGGTCTCACCCATTTATTTCCTCCTGCTCCATTTATCATGACTCAGTGGGACCTCAATCTTGTCCTTACTTATTTAATGTACACTCCCTTTGAGAAGATGCACAATTTTCCTTTATGGCTCCTCACCTTCAAACTTGTCCTTCTTGTTGCCATCACCTCTGCTCGCAGGGTGAGTGAGCTTCAGGCCCATTCGTCCAAACCGCCATACTTGTCTGTGCACCCTGACAAAGTGGTGTTGCGCACTAAGGCTTCCTTCCTTCCTTCCGAAGGTAGTTATGCCTTTTCAAGTAGGCAGGTTCATCACCGTGCCTACTTTCTACGCACCCCCACATCCTTGCCATGAGGAGGAGAGACTCCACCGTCTGGACCCAAAATCGTACTAATGATTTCTGGATGGACAATCAACTCTTTGTCTGGTATGTGGGTGCGGAAAAAGGGAAGGCGGTGCAAAAATGTACCATCTCTCAATGGGTACTTCTTTCCATCAAGATGTGCTATGCTTTGGCCAAGAAGCAACCCCCTGAGGGCTTGCATGTTCATTCCACCAGAGCAACTGCTGCTTCTACTGCTTAGGCACGTGGATTTCCTGTTCTGGATATCTGCCAGGCAGCTACGTGGGCGTCCCTGCACAAGTTTGCTAAACACTACTGCCTGGACAGTCAGGTCCATCGGGATGGCTACTTTGGTCGTTCGGTCCTGCAGGACTTCCTAGTATGATCTTGGTTCGTAGCCCACCACCGAGGATGGCATTGCTTGGGCATCAAATCAAATCAAATCATTAACATTTATAAAGCGCGCTACTCACCCGTGCGGGTCTCAAGGCGCTAGGGGGGAAAGGGGGGGGTTATCGCTGCTCGAACAGCCAAGTCTTTAGGAGTCTCCGGAAAGCGGAGTGGTCCTGGGTGGTCCTGAGGCTGGTGGGGAGGGAGTTCCAGGTCTTGGCCGCCAGGAAGGAGAAAGATCTCCCACCCGCCGTGGAGCGGCGGGTGCGAGGGACGGCAGCAAGTGCGAGGCCAGCGGAGGGGGCGGGTGGGGACGTAGAAGCTGAGGCGTCTGTTGAGGTATTCCGGTCCCTTGTTGTGGAGGGCTTTGTGTGCGTGGGTGAGTAGACGGAAGGTGATCCTTTTGCTGACTGGGAGCCAATGCAGGTGTCTCAGGTGTGCGGAGATGTGGCTGTTGCGGGGTACGTCGAGGATGAGGCGGGCCGAGGCGTTTTGGATGCGTTGCAGGCGGTTTTGGAGTTTGGCGGTGGTCCCGGCGTAGAGGGTGTTGCCGTAGTCCAGGCGACTCGTGACAAGGGCGTGGGTCACGGTTTTTCTGGTGTCGGCGGGGATCCAGCGGAAGATCTTGCGGAGCATGCGGAGAGTGAGGAAGCAGGCGGAGGACACGGCGTTGACTTGCTTGGTCATGGTGAGAAGAGGGTCCAAGATGAAGCCGAGGTTGCGGGCGTGGTCTGCGGGGGTCGGTGCGGTGCCGAGGGCCGTGGGCCACCAGGAGTCGTCCCAGGCGGACGGGGTGTTGCATCTATTCTAAGGTAAGGAATCTGCAACTAGAAGTCTCTATCAGATGTATAAGTTACTTACCTTCGGTAACTAAATATCTGAGAGAGACATATTCTAATTGCAGATTCCTTACCTTAGAATTTCCCCCAGGCATCAGACTGGATCCGGAGATTTTTCTTCAAGCAATTCCCTTGTGCATGTACACATACTAATGACCATGCAATGAAAGTTGTACATTTTATTAAGGATTAGGCCTTTGCACCTAGACAGCTTCACGGTTTAAACACTAAAGTCCCAAATCATTCATGTGTATTGGGCCTTACGTCAGATCTTTATTTGAAGCTTCAGCCCCTCTCACTTTCTCCTCTCCCTTTATATATAACTTTTGCCAATATAACTTTTTTCTCTGCTGTTGTAAAATTAGAATGAACAAAGTAAAAGTGATTCATTGGTGTCAAACTGGAATGGTTGTGGTTGTATATGACATTCATCCTAAATTGAGTGCCTGCCCAATCTTAAAATCCACTCTTGAACCTAAAACTTTGAGGACATTGAGGGTTGGGGGAAGGCTTGGTTTTATGCACGGCCGCACCGACTGAGTAGAAAGGGACCCCGTGGAGCAGAGCTGCGATGACCTGATGAGGGCCGTGCCAGAGACGAAGGTTAATCCAACTGCTGTGGTCCAGAGAAAATAGTATCCGCGTATTAGGGCTACCTGAAAAGATCAAATGCAGTAATATGCTAATCTTCCTGGAAGAATGGCTATGCACTGTGGTGGCACCTGAGGGGCTCTCCTCCTTCTTTGCCCTTGAATGGGCGCACACAGTTCTAGCAAACTCCGTGCTGCCGGGGGCCCCTTCACACCCATTTGTGACATGATTGTTATACTGTAAGGACCTAGATCGTATTCTGGCATGGGCCAAAAATGAAGAGAGAACTGATGATGGACAGCAACAAAATCCATATCTTTCTGGACTTCCTCAGAGGTGCAGCACCAAAGGGCCACTTTCCTAGAGGTGAAAAAATTAACTTTGGTGCATATTTATATTTGGCTTGCGCCGTATTAGCACCAAACATTCTGACACTAAAATGGTGCATAGCTAACTCCATATTTATATTTTGACGCTAGCTCAGTCTAGCGTCAAAATATTGGAGCTAGCACCATGTTTAGGATGCGCAAAACCACCTTGCGTCAATGAGATGCAAGGTAGGTGTTCCTGTCCTAAACACGACGCTAAACCCCTAGCACCATATTTATCCCCAGACACAAAAATGGCGCAAATGAAGGAAGTGGACTCAAAAAATGGCGCAAAGTCTGGTTAGCGCCAAAAATTAACACCTGGTCAAACCCAGGCATTAGAAAGAGGCTCACACACCCCCACTCACAGAAACAACCCAGAAGGAGCCTTGGAAACTGCCAGGACAACTTAGAAGTGCTACTGCTCCAGCTTGGCACACTCCCAAGATGTCTGCAAAGACAGCAGATCCAAACACCACCACTGCAGCAACCTCAAACCCCACCACAACAGCCACAGAGGCAGCGCAGAAGGAGGGAGCAAATTTTCCGACAGCAGATCATCATCTTAGGAATAAGGGAACGGGATGTGGTCCGGTTGTACGGACTCAACTGGGAGTCCATTTTATGCCTGCTGCACTTGATAGCGCCACACATCACAGCAAGGCTGCAAACTCCCCATAACTTCCTACCCATTACAAAACTCCTTGCTGTCATCCACATGATGGCGTCTGGATCATTCTTTAGTGGCTGGTATCTCCCAGTCATCCTTCTACATCTGCCTACCAAAGGTCCTGGATGCAATCCTATGCCTCACGCCACAACACATCTGCATCCCCCAGAAGCTCCCACTAACCATGGCATGAGAGAAGACCCTGGCCTTCTGCAAGACACTGTACCCCCATCTGTTCAATTGGAAAGGGGTCTCCTAGATATCGAGGTCCCTATCAGTTTCTCCATAGAAGAAACATCTGTGGCAATTTGTTCGCTAAAAACCGGGAAAGCTCCAGGACCCGATAAGATTCCAGGGGATTGCTATAGATCAGAACCCTCTATATGGGTCTGGTACATCAATGCACTTTCCAATAAAATTTCCGAAGGGGGGGCAGATCCCTCCAACCTGGAAGGGTGCTGAGATCATACCCATCTACAAAAAGGGTAACGCAAATCTACCAGTAAACTATAGGCCGATTAGTCTCATAGACAATCTGCAAAAGATTTTTGCCAAACAACTTCTTGGTAGATTAATGCAATGGGCCAAGGAACACAAGGTATTATCCCCCCTCCAGGCAGGTTTTCGATCTAGAATTAGTACAGTGGACCAGGTCTTCAGGCTGGCTGTGTTGTATTGGAAACACACTGCCCTTGCTAATCAGCCACTATATGTTGCATTCGTTGATTTGAAATCAGCCTTCGACCTGGTCCCACGGGAGAAGTTGTGGGTAGTCTTATCTAGAATAGAGGTCCCTAGCAATCTAGTTTCCTTATTAAAGCGCCTGCATGAGGAAACCTATGCGCAAGTTCGTTAGGGTAACCTAGGCGAACTGACCGATAAAATCCCCATAAATAGGGGTGTTCGCCAGGGATGTGTGTTGGCACCGCTCTTGTTTTCTTTTTTTTATTAACGAGGTGGTACAGGTTATGATGGCCTGCCAGAGCGATGCCCCCACTTTAGGGACCCAAAAAATCCCTATACTTCTCTTTGCCGATGATTCGCTTCTAATTTTAAAGACTCCCATGGGTTTGCAAATCCTTATTGACAGATTTAGTGCATTCTGTCAGGATTATGGACTAGAGCTAAATCCTAAGAAAACGAAGCTAATGGTCTTGCACTCTGGGAAGCGGAAGAAGTGTACCATAAACCTAGATGGTGATCCTCTAGCTAAGGTCAGCTTCATAGATTACCTAGGAGTAAGGATAACTGACAACTTACATTGGGAAGAACAGATTAACAAAAGCACTGGCCTTCTCCAGCATAATGCAGCATCCATCTTGCGCTTCTACAGGAGTACTTCTACAAAAACGGTCTCCCCAGCTATTAAGATCTATGTAGCAAAGGCTCAGGGAGCTGCTGTGTATGGTGCAGAAGTATGGGGCTTTTTTTTTTTACACCAACAGGCTCACCCTTGGGGAGAATAGTTAAGATAAGTTTAGATAAACTTAAGACCTTTGTTGTATTGGGTCAGGCTATGGACCGTCCCTGAACTAGACATCTATAAAGCCTCACTCCTAGATCTGTTAACATCTACTAATTCAGCTTCTATTCCGTGGGTTAAGCATGTATCCACTTGGTTCAAGATATTGGGGTTAGGAGACTACTGGGAGAACCCTCACAAACTTGAGAAAGTCCATCTTAAAGCACTGAAGCGTGTCTATTGGTCTTATTTGAGGAACGATGTTATTAATCACAAATGACGCGGTCGTCTAACCAACTCATTTATTGACATCAAATGGTACCCAAGGTTCGAACCCTATCTAGACGTTATACCGGATATTCTAGGCAAAAGCCTATACGCTAGATTTCGCTTTGGGACTTTACCATTGAAGACCGTGGTGCGTAGATGGGATTCAAATGTGACTAATGATACTTGTCCTGTGTGTGGTAATAATTCTGAATCAGTGGTGCACTTTGTTTTTTTGCCCTGCATACATGGTTCCTAGGTCCAAGTGGATCCGTGACCTATGTCGAGAAATGGGAATAAGGGAATGTGCACTAGCACTGAGGATTTTAAAAAGTGATTCCACCAAAATGCTAATATATTCTGTTAGTAAATATTTATTGTCAGCATGGCGCATAAGGAATTCTTATATTAGTAAAAGATCTGATGAACGAGTTCTCCCTGTTAAGTCAGGTCAGTGGAGGTGATCTTTTTACTTAGAATTATGATTTTAGGATAGATTTGTATTTTATTCTTTTAGGTGGCGTCACCATGTGGTATTATGCTCTTGGGATGGAATTGTATTTTACATTTTTATACTATATTTATGATGATATTGATTATGTATTGCTTTGATGATCATTGATCGAATAAAGTTTCTGTTGACACATACACACACATCTGCATCCCAAACACCCAGCAGCTGCAGCATGAGACCCAGCAAGGTTTCTATCAGATAGCTGGGTTTCCATATGTACTGGGTGCAATGGACCGTACCCATGTCCAACTGGTGCCACCTGTAGTTATGGAACACCTCTACAGCAACCCCAAGTACACAGATTCCATCAATGTGCAGGCTATTGTGGGCCACCATGGGTTCTTCACAAACAGCCTTGCGAAATATCCCGGCAGCGTCCATGACGCATAGATCTTTTGCCACTGGACCATCAACCAGCTGCTCCAGGATGGCGAATATGGCAATGGCCTACTCATAGGTAAGTCACAATACCAATCATACCACACACCAACCATCAAGGACAAACTCAAAAATAAATACACATGGGCAGGGCCACAAAGATGCACAGGCAACAACACATAAGCCACATGCCACAACACACTGCACACATTGCATGTCACAAACGCATGCACCCAAATCTACATAACACAGCAACACCCTGACTGGCAAACCACGTGTGGACAGGTGGAGCCAAGTTTCCTTTGCATGCAGAAGCTGCTCTCAAATCACTACAAGTGTCCACAGGTTGACAAATAAATACAGATCACACACACATTACACCAAACAAGAAGCACACAGGTATGTCAGTGGCATAGGCTATGGTCATGTAGAGGAAGTCACAAATAGGCACAGTCCCACGTAACTCATGGTGTGTAAGCCTCGGGCAGAACCTAAATCCAATGCCACCCAAGTGGTGCCATAACCAAGTATACATCAGCTACACATATCTGACATACCTGTAGTGTACACATACACCTTTGTGCTGCATTGTGTCCCACACATATGTATTCAAACATATTTGCCATTGAAGACCATGGGGTTGAATCATGAGAAATGGGGCAGCACCTACTCCAGTGTCACCTCACATGCGCCCCAAGTGCCTACTAAGAACACCATGTCTGTTCCAACTACCCGCAAGGCTCCACAATGGTCTTGTGTCAGTGAAAAAATCACTAACATTCATGGATGACATAGTCAGATGTGTTAGGTGTATAGTGGAGATACCCGACCTTATAAGCACCGTAGTAAGGGATCCGTCTGAAAAATAGCTGTGCCACCTCCCAAAGCCAGCATTGTGCATGTGATTAAAAGTGTCTGCCAGAAATCATGTAATAGAAGGCATGCAACACTTCTGCAACAAATTACTACATCCTACCAATGTGCAACACACACTCACGTACACTTCATGGCTAGCACAACCATCATCTGCCACAAAGGGTCATTAGGGCACATTAATTTAAGGGAAATGACAGAGTGCAACACTGTGCCAAAATAGGCTGTGAAGCCGACCCTCATTTACACAACGCAGGGATGCGCCTAATCTAATAGTATACAGCACATCCCTGTGTTGTTGCCAGTGCGATCCCAAAAATTAGCTACCAGCACCAACCCAGGCATCCTTGCACCATTGTGCAAGGATCTCTAGGTTGAGGGCTGTGATTGTTCATGTGTTGGAAGGGACACCTTCCAGCACATAAACTACCACGTCTGGCATTTTGCTTCTACTAAGCCTGCAGCAGGTTGCAGCATATATTGAATTTGCTAAAACACAAGGAGGAATCAAAGTGTTCCTTCTCGTTGTGCCTTGCTAACGCCACCCCTGGGGTGGGGTGAGGTATTGGTGCTGTCCCAGGTTTACAAAAACTCTCAGAACAGAGTCAGCTAGAAAATACCATGGGTGTTGCTGCACCCACTGCACGTCCCTTCCACGCAAAGGGTTGTGTGTGAAGGGGCCATAGCCACAAGGTTGCATCAAACAACAAAAAGTTGTATAACGCCACCTTGAAATATGGGGCAGGGCATAGCGCCACCAAAGCTTCTATAAAAGTTACGCTCTGGTGGCGCTAAAGTGCTCAAAATTATGCCCCTAAGTGTCACACTTCATGCATACTGCAACATGTCAAGAAGGATGGCACAATCTTGTTTTGTTGGGCAAAAATGCTGTATCAACATCTGACACCAGTAAGCTGCTAGGAAGTGGTATGTGCCATTTAAGACAAGTACACTGCTCCAAATATGGACTACACAACACATGGGCCCAAATCATGACCATCATTTCTGGGAACAACATAGCAACTTCCCAGGCCTTTGAGCCACTACCCAAGTTTGTCATGTCCATCAACACAGTTCAAAGAAACCATTTCACAAGAACAGGAACATACAGTACACCACAAGCAAGTTTGTGTCACAACGCCAATGAAAATGTACAACTGCCATGGGGCGTACCAAACCACTATCAACACCTAACAACACATCTCCTCTCTATCCTTTGCAGCTGACCAAGGTTATGGTATTCAGCTATGGGGGATGACCCCTTTTGCTAATCCCACAATGGTGGAACAGCGGGACTACAATGAGAGACACAGGAAAACCTGCAATGTGGTGGAGAGGACATTTGGCCTGCTGAAATCCAGGTTCAGGTGTCTGGCTCCGACAGGAGGAAGCCTCTTATATGTTCCACCACTTGTGTGAAAGATCATCTTGGCATGTGCAATCCTGTACAACATTTGTGTCCAGACAAATATCCCCTGGGATGAACAGGATGAAGTTCCCAGCGAGGCTGAAGATGATGATGGAGCAGAGAGGTAACAAATTAACACTGCAGCTGGAGTTCGTAGGAGACTCCAAATTGTGAAGAACTTCTACACGTGACCACAATACTTTAAACATCACCTTGTAAATAGCACTAATAAATCACTTTACACCTGAATCTCCTTGGTCTACTATTTCTTGACTACATACTCCATTGGAATGTGACTCTAAACAGAGTGAGCAGGTAGGTAACACAAAGGTGACCAGTATGGTAGCAACAATGTTTGTGACATGAGTGGGGCTAACACCACCATATCAAATATCAGTGACACACAAATTACAGGCAGTGGAATCCTGAAGGTCTAGATCCATGCACCACCACTTATATTTTCCCATCAAGTGGAAAAGGTGCCAATACCTACACCATCCACCACAATGACACCATGCATAACACGATTAATGCAGGGGGGCACACATGAGGTAGGGTCTGTTCCCAAATGGATAACAAGTCATGTAGGAACAGTACACGTCACAGCTCATGTTGACAATAGCATTGCCTGTATGGTACATGTGTGGCAAGGGTGATTCATCATTGTGAAGTGTGGTCCCTCAGTTAAAGCCCAGGGATTGTAACCAATGCCCCATGCTGAGCCTGCACAGTGTAACCATGGAAGTGTGTCCCAGCACTGCCAGTGTGCACAACCCGGGTACATGGTGGGCTGTACCTCACATTTGGCATACACACATTGGCTGTGGAGTGTGCAATGGCTTGCCTTGGCTTCATAAGCAGCTATGGGTGCAGAATCACTATCCAAACACATGACCCATTGTCACCATCCGTGGATATTTTGGGACAATACACCATCACATATTCAACTGGGTTGAATGTAGTCAGAGTAGCATATGTTCACAATGTACATAAGGTGCAAACTTTTCCAACAAATCTCCTGTCCTAACACATGGCTAGCCCAAATCTAGGCAAACGTTCAAACTGATGTAAGGGTGTATGTTCTAGGCAGCAACGGTTTTGCCAGCATCAACAATGCTTGATGTGACAGCATATATATCTAGTATGCTGTGTACTACTACACTACACAGCACAAAGCAATTCAAACCACCCATTGTCACTCACATGACAGGACAAGTGCATGATGGCAATATAGACGATTAGTCCCTTACATTTCGTGGCCTTCAACATCGCAGTCAGGTGTGGGATGTGCTACTCTGTCCAGCATTGTTGAAATATGCCTTAGACACTATGCCAAACAGAGTGAGAGCAGACCTACCCATATATGTTGCAATTGGCTAATAAACTCTACAGTCCTGAGATGATGTGACACCTTAATAGCAATCAGTCATGGTAATAGTTACCTAGGCTGTGCCATGCTGGAAGAAATGCTAACACATGTACAATGGACATACTGGATGGACTGCTTCCAGATACCCACACATAGTGGTGATGTGTGTGTGGAACATAGGACAACTCACAAATAGAGACAATGGAACTGTACCTATCAAGTTGGCAGGAGAAGGAGATGTGAACATCTTCCATGAACACAAGTCACATGGAGCATCATGTCCACGTATATATAGACAATGTTGCAGTATGAGATGTGCACAATGTGCTAACAGGCTAAATAATGGGAGCAATGTAGGTGACAATACATGCCTCACCAGTAGTGCAGGAATACATGGAGAAGGGACACAGACCAACACTGAGTGTCAAAACACATCAATGTCTACTTATCAGTATTACACATTTGTACAGAGAGGGTGGTTGGGTCAGTACACCACCCAGTCATGTTGTCCACTTGTATACAATGGTTTCTGATGGATACAACTACCTGTGGATTCCTCACCTAATGAATTCTCCCAATGTGCCAGCATTCAATGCAAATTTTCTTCCCAGCTCTTCACATCGACGAGGACATCACAATTGCACAGCCCCGCACTTGACTCTATCTGACATCATCGTGGCAATAAGAATTCCTCCCCGGCGTGCTGACGTCAGTTCCCTTTTTTCCACGCCTTCGCCGTTAACGTTTTTTCCTGGCTCTCGAACAGTTACTGTTTCAAAGGGGTTCTTGTTGTACTGGCTACAATGTCTGCGACAAAGAAATCAGGTTTTAAGCCTTGTAATGAGTGGGGGTGACGTATGTCGGTCACAGATCCTCATGAGGACTGCTTGTGGTGCTAAAGCTCGGACCACGACGTGGAGGGGTGCGTGTCCTGCTAGTGGATGAACCCGAAGGCCTTGAAAGAAAGAGAGGCTAAGCTCTTCTTGGCAAAAGCTAAGAAGGGGCATAAGGGTCACGAAGATCTAAGGCGAGGGACTCTTCCTCACATAGCTCCTTGAGATCTCATAAGAAGCAGCGCCGGCACTATTCTCGACGCCGTTCTTCCAGAGATCGGTCTCGGTCCCCTCCAAGACAGCGCTGTACGGCGTGGGAGATCAGTCCAACAATCACTCCTCAGCCTCAGAGTCCACAGGCTTCTCTGGCACCGTCGTTGATTCAGGTCGTCGAGTCCCCGGCGAGTCCTCCGATTCACTATTCACCTGTGTTAACTCAGGAGCCGGTGGCACAAGCTTCAGATTCAACCCAAGCGCCTCAAGATGAACAGAGGTTTCTTGCCTTCCCCGACTCCGAGAGCAGATCCAGCAGCGTTCCTTAATGCTGTGTTTAGCATTTTCAACAGGGCTATGGCTCCTGCTGGTGCACCGGCTGGTCCCACAGGTCTATTAGCTTTCTCTCTGGGTTTGCTGGTGCCATACAAACAGGCCTTGTTTGTACCCTTCAATCCAGCTGAAGGTGCTGATGACGTAGTCGCCCCAGATGATGTTGCCTACGGTGCCGATGGAGTCGATGCTGGCGCCGGATGGATCTTGATCGGGACACAGTATATCTCCACCATCCCCTCCGCCAGAATGTCCATCTACCCTGAAACCGTCGTCGTTGACGTCCGCTAATTCTCTGTCGACGCCACAATTGGAGGCCAGACTGAGGTTAAGGAGGAGGGCCTTGAGGCTTTTGGAGGAGCAGGAATATCAGCAACAGCTGTTGGAGGAAGGGGAGATTCCTGAGCCTATGGGGGAATTTCAGGGTCTGGACTCTGCAAGTGGACTAGATACATCCCCTGAGTGGGATCTTTTGTCCCCAGGCGAATTCACAGAGGAGGCAGCTTTTTATCCCAGTGGTATAAGGAAGGCTGCTGACTTTTTGGAACTTCCGTTACCAGCATCGGAGGTGAAAACAAACATCTTGACTGAGGTGTTGCATCCTTCCTCTATGTCTATGGAGCCCCTACTCCCTTTTAATGATGCCCTTACTGAGCCCATTTTAGACATTTGGAGGAAACCAGTCACGACTCAGCGCTTTCCAGGACTGTGGCTAGGAGGTACAGAGTTGCTCCTGGGGATCCTCAACTTTTGTCTCAGCATCCAACACCTGAGAGATTGATGGTGCAACCATCTTGTTCTGTCTGATCTGCACCTGGTTTGTTTCCTGCTAGCCCACTGGATAGAGAGTTTAAGAGGATGGAGCAAGCAGCCAAGAAAGGTTTCTCCTTATGCAGTTTGGTCTTGAAGTCGGTCAATGCTACCTGTGTGCTGGGGAGGTATATTTATGCCCTGATGGACACGGCAAAAGCTGTGGTGCCGAGCTTGCGTCAGGATGTGCAGGGGCAGTTTGATGAGGTCCTTTTGGACACTCAAGTGGGGGCCAAGCAGGTTATCCAGTCGGGTTTGGATACAGCTGATTCAGTTGCCAGGGCAATGGGCACTTCAGTGGCTTAGGTCTTCTGGCTTTTCCACGGACATTCAGACAACTTTGTTGGACCTTCCGTTTGATGGCGAGAAGTTGTTTGGATCCAAGGCCGACCCTGCTTTGGAATATTTTAAAGACAGCTGGGCTACTGCAAGATACTTGAGGCTCCAGGCCTCAGCGTTCACACCCTTTAGATCTTTTCAGAGGTTCGGGGGTTTGGCCGTGGGTCCTCTTTTCATGGAAGGCCACAGTCCAGCATGCAGCAGCCTGTCAACCCTCTCCGTAGGTCTTATAGAGGGTGGTGGAAGGTTAGAACACGAGGAGCCACCCAACAGCCTCACATCTTCATCATCTTCCACTGGGGGAACCCAACAAGGAAAGCAGCCCCAGTTTTCTCTCCATCTTGGATCATGCTTCTCCCGTAGGGGGAAGGCTATTTCATTTTCTCCATGCGTGGGAGTTAGTCACATCGGACTCTTGGGTGCTGAATATTGTGGGGAAAGGTTATGTCCTTCCTTTTCGGGAGTTTTCCCCTCCCATCCCTCCCCATCACGTCATTCGTTTTACTCGGAAGATCATTTCCTGTTGCTTCAGCAGGAGGTGCAAGTCCTTTTGTTAAAGGGTGCAGTGGAGTTGGCTCCAGAGCAGGAAAGGGGTCAGGGATGCTATTCAAGATATTTTCTGATTCCGAAGAAGGATGGCTGATTGAGGCCTATCCTGGACCTGAGGATCTTGAATTGGTACCTCAAACAGGAGAGATTCAAAATGCTGACTCTAGCACAGGTGCTTCTGGCGTTGAACAAGGAAGACTGGATGGTGTCTTTCGACTTGCAGGATGCTTATTTTCATATCCCCATTCTGAAGTCGCACAGGAAGTATCTCCGGTTCGTGGTAGGGTCGCAACACTACCAGTTTGCGGTCCTTCCTTTTGGTCTTACTTCCGCACCTCGAGTGTTCACAAAGGTGATGGCGGTGGTTGCAGCGGACCTCAGAAGGAAGGGAGTTTTTGCCTTACCTGGACGATTGGGTGATAGAAAAGCCAAGTCCCTAGAGCTTGTGCGGCATCACTTGCAAATGACAACACCGTTTTTGTTCAACCTGGGTTTTACATGCCCAAGTCTCACCTGGAGTCCTCTCAGCGCCTCCTGTTCATAGGGGCAGTACTGGATACAACATTGAATCGGGCCTATCCTCCGCCTCAGCGGATTCAGGACATTCAGGCATTGATTCCAATGTTTCAAAAGGGAGTGGTTGTTCCGGTCCTCAAGGTCCTACGTCTGCTTGGTCTGTTCGCTTCTTGCATTCTGTTGGTCACTCATGCATGTTGGCACATGAGGGCTCTCCAGTGGTGCCTCCGCAAGCAGTGGTTTCAACACAGAGGGGATCTCGAGGAGTCGATAACGATCTCCAGAGATGCTGCAGCAGATCTACGATGGTGGGCTTTGGACGGCAACCTTTCCCAAGGAAGGCCGTTTTGCCTCCCACCTCCGGTGGCCACGGTCATAACAGATGCTTCTACTCTAGGAGGGTGAGCTCATCTGGGGGACCTGGAGATCAAAGGTTGTTCGTCTGCAGTAGAACAGATGTTTCACATCAATCTGTTGGAATTACGGGCAAGGGAACCGGTGTGAGAGCAATGACTCACAAGGTCACCTATCTAAAAGAAGTAGCCGACATGTTTCTGCCCTTGAAATTGAACTATGGATGGTCTCTGGGCATTCATCAGGTCATTGGATCCCTGTTGCATATGCTTATTGGGCGCTGCATAAAGAAATCACATTAGAAAAGGGGTGAAAGACGGGCCTACCTTTACCAAGGGAATACCTGGGGAGGACCTACAATAAATGGGATAAAAACAGACCAACAAAGTGATAAGATAAAACACGGCAAACCACAGCACACGTGACATGATTCATGCAAGAACAGGAGTACTGGTTGCATTTTATGAATAACAATCGCATCAATACTCGCTGTGCGCGCAGATACGTGGAGGACAATAGGAAGGGGAAGGCAATTTCTTACCCTAACATACGAGGCTAGTGGCCTCTGGTATCCTGGAGAGGGAGCGTCCCCTTATAGTCAGACTCTAAGGTTCGAGGGAAAAAGGCAGAAGGGAAGAACCCATATGAAGGTAGGTGGAGACATACAAAATGGGGGAGAAAGAAATCTCGAGGGAGTAGAGTGAAAAAAGGAAGGGAAGGCAAGAGAGACTGAAGGGGGAGGGAGACAGAAACACGCAGCCCACACAGAAAAGATGAAGCTGGAACAAAAGAAACTGAGAGGATAGAGCAGTAGAAGGAAAGGCGTGGGGACAATAGAGGGTAACCTATAATGGAAGCAAGGAAAGGTGGAAGACAGAGGAGGAAAAAGGAAAGGATGAAAAAGGTTAAGAACAAGGGGAGAAGAAAATGCCAAGGGAGAAAGGGAAGCAAATAGGAAAAGGAGAAAAGAGGAAAGAAAGGAATTAGAGGAAGCAAGAAAAACTGAGAGAGATCTCTTATCTGTGACTCCAACGCTGGCCGACTCACTGCATCAAAGGTGGGCGCTCTCTGTGCGCCTATACCGACCTCTCCTCAGTACCGCTTGAATGAAGTGGCCTGGTTGTGGTTGGTAGATATAGTGGTCTTAATTAGGTTGTATGGGACCCAGCTGCTGGCAATCACTGTCGCGACCCGGGTGCGGGCATGAACCGGAAGTGCTGACGATGTTCCTTTGTTGTGGGTAGCCTTACAGCCGACCCAAATATCATCATAAAACCAGCAGATAAAGGCAGGGCCACGGTGATCCTTTCACAAAAAATGTAAAGAGACGAGTGTGAGCGACTTCTGGGCAATACCAGACACTACAAGCGTCTGGCACGTGATCCGACAACTGATATCAAAGAAGAAATCGCTTTCCTAGTATCAAAAGGGAAGGAGAACAACTGGATCACAGATCACGAGGCAACTTTCCTGATACAGACCAATCCAAAAATCCCGTACTTTTATATTTTACCAAAAGTACATAAAGAAAAGATTCCTCCCCCCGGAAGACCCATAGTTTCCGGGATAGGCTCAGTACTAGAGCATTTGTCAAAGTTCGTGGATTTCTTCCTACAACCGTTAGTCAAAAGAATCCCGACCTATCTCAAGGACACCACCAATGTCCTCCTTTTACTGGAATCTATAGCCTTTGACAAATCTAAGGAGCTCCTGATCACCCTCGATGTGGAATCACTCTACACAAACATCCCCCAAGAGGCTACCCTGGAAGTTATAAGCAATCTGCTGGAACTACATATGGATGAATCCCAAACCCCCCCTGGCTTCATACTGGACTTAGCACATCTCGCTCTCACCAGAAACTACTTCAAATTTGAAGATAGCTTCTTTTTGCAGACACAAGGCACATCAATGGGTAGTACATTCGCCCCAAGTTTAGCATGTCTATACGTCGACCACTTCGAAAGACATGTGGTCCTGCATGAGGACAATCCCTACCGAGACCAGATTAAACTCTGGAAGCGATACATCGATGATGTACTACTGATATGGACTGGCAATAAGGAAGAGGCCCTGGCGTTCGCTGTTTGGCTTAACGGAGCCAACCCTTTCTTAACTTTCACGATGAACATAGGTGACAACAAGCTACCTTTTCTCGATTTACTCATCTATGAACATGACGGCGGTCTGGCCACGGAAGTGTATTATAAACCGACAGACTGCAACAACCTGTTACAATACCAGAGCTTCCACCCACGAGCTCTAAGAGATAACCTCCCGGTCGGGCAGTTCCTACGGTTAAGACGAAACTGCTCTTCCATGACCGATTACCGCAAGCATGCAGACAAGTTAACTACCAAGTTACACACCAAGGATTATCCTCCTTATCTGGTCAGTAGGGCACGAAAAAGAGCACGCAATAATAATAGGGACCAGTTGTTACAACCCCGAGCACTGAAACCAAGTTTGGAGAAGATCGTATGTGTTACCACGTTCAATCCACTATCCAGTGAAATCCAGAAGATTATAAGAGACAATTGGAAAATTCTAACATAAGGCGGTTTACCCTTTGAACCACCATTACACGCGTATAAGAGAGCAAGCAATATACGCGACATGGTGGTCCACACAAGACCTAAAGAGAAGCTTCGTCCCACACTGACTACACTTTGGCAGATGGTTCCCCCCGCTGGTCACTATCCATGCGGCAACTGCAGCGTTTGCCGCTTCACCCACAGATCTACCACCATCAATCTTGACCTGAAAACACCATGGGTGCAGAAATCACTTACGAATTGTAACAGCAAGAACGTAGTCTATCTAATCAAATGCCCCTGCCTACTCAAATATGTGGGGATGACTACAAGAAAAGTTAACACCAGAATCTGTGAGCATAGAAGCACGATTAGGTGCAAACGCGAGGCAACAAAACTCACTAGCCACTAGCCACTTCCTGCTAAAAAATCACTCCCCGGATGACATGTCGTGGACGGTCCTGGAACATTTTCTTCCTTCGACCCCTAACATGTCAGAAAAACTGTTTAGGGCTGAGCAACGCTGGATATGGAGGTTACACACCGACACGGCTGGACTAAATGACGAGATACCTTGGTTTTCTCTTCAATCTTAATCCCCCCATAATCCCTGTCTCCTTTCGCACTTTCCTCCTCTACATACCCTTTCTACCTCCCCCCTCTTCTCCCTCTGCCTGTCTAGTATTGTTCTTCCACTTTTCTCCGCTTTAGTTGGGCCACCCTAGCCCCCTCTCCCCCTTTTCCTCCCCCTAACTCTCGCCTCTATGCTTTCTCACTCTCCTGTTGTGTCCCTCCCCCTTCCCTCCTTCTCCCTTCTTTCCATTTTGTCCCCCCTTGTTCTCCATAATCCCCTCGCTTCCCCCCACCGCCACTCCCCCTCAGTTCCCTTCTGTAACTTTCTCTTTCGTTCTATTTTCCCTTTCTTCTTATTTATTTTTCCTTTCCGTTACCCTTCTGCCATGTGTGGGTTGTCGCCTTTTAATTTGACTCCGTGGTCTGTTGGTGTTTTGTTGTGTTTTTGTCTTTCTGTCTTTTACTTTCACAATTGGGCTTTGGTGGCGTCCTCGCCTCTTCTCCCATTTGCTCTTTTCTTTTCTTCTTTTTCTCTTTCTATTCTCATTTTTTCGTTTCTGTTTCCCCTTTTTCACCCCTTTGCCTCTTTCTTGTCTTTTTCCTCTCCCCGTCTCCTCCTTTCTCCTTTCTGCACTTTTTTCTTCCCTCTCTCCCCCTTTTGGTCTTTCTTCTTGTTTTCCCACCCCTCTAGCGCCTCCTTGTTATCCCTGGCCCCTGTTCATATATCCCCTGCATCCTTTTCTTCCACACCCCGTCCTATATCTTCCTTCATCTTTTCATTCTCTCTCTCCTCCTCTTACTAATTTTCCCTTCCCCCCCGCCTTCATCACCCTTCGCTTTCCCGTCCCTCCTCACCCCCCTTGTTTTTTCCTTTCCTTCTTTTTCCCCCCTCCACGCCATCGCCGAGCAATATGCAGCCGGCTCTCATTTGAGCCTCGGGCTCACCCTACCATGCCGCCGGGAAACTACATTTGCCTCGGCCGCCCATTGCGGCACTTTTGCCGAGCGTGGATTCCACGTCACTCGACCTGCACGCACGAGGGCAGCGTAATCACAGGTTGCTCCCTCTTCGTGCATGGCCACTTCCAGTCCCCGGCCATACCGGGTCAAGACCGGTCCACATTTTACCAATACCCACAACGAAGGAACATCGTCAGCACTTCCGGTTCATGCCCGCACCCGGGTCGCGACGGTGATTGCCAGCAGCTGGGTCCCATACAACCTAATTAAGACCACTATATCTACCAACCACAACCAGGCCACTTCATTCAAGCGGTCCTGAGGAGAGGTCGGTATAGGCGCACAGAGAGCGCCCACCTTTGATGCAGTGAGTCGGCCAGCGTTGGAGTCACAGATAAGAGATCTCTCTCCGTTTTTCTTGCTTCCTCTAATTCCTTTCTTTCCTCTTTTCTCCTTTTCCCATTTGCTTCCCTTTCTCCCTTGGCATTTTCTTCTCCCCTTGTTCTTAACCTTTTTCATCCTTTCCTTTTTCCTCCTCTGTCTTCCACCTTTCCTTGCTTCCATTATAGGTTACCCTCTATTGTCCCCACGCCTTTCCCTCTACTGCTCTATCCTCTCAGTTTCTTTTGTTCCAGCTTCATCTTTTCTGTGTGGGCTGCGTGTTTCTGTCTCCCTCCGCCTTCAGTCTCTCTTGCCTTCCCTTCCTTTTTTCACTCTACTCCCTCGAGATTTCTTTCTCCCCCATTTTGTATGTCTCCACCTACCTTCATATGGGTTCTTCCCTTCTGCCTTTTTCCCTCGAACCTTAGAGTCTGACTATAAGGGGACACTCCCTCTCCAGGATACCAGAGGCCACTAGCCTCGTATGTTAGGGTAAGAAATTGCCTTCCCCTTCCTATTGTCCTCCACGTATCTGCGCGCACAGCGAGTATTGATGCGATTGTTATTCATAAAAGGCAACCAGTACTCCTGTTCTTGCATGAATCATGTCACGTGTGCTGTGGTTTGCCGTGTTTTATCTTATCACTTTGTTGGTCTGTTTTTATCCCATTTATTGTAGGTCCTCCCCAGGTATTCCCTTGGTAAAGGTAGGCCCGTCTTTCACCCCTTTTCTGATGTGATTTCTTTATGCAGCGCCCAATAAGCATATGCAACAGGGATCCAATGCCCTGATGAATGCCCAGAGACCCTCAATAGCCCAATTTCAAGGGCAGAAACATATCGGCTACTTCTTTTAGATAGGTGACCTTGTGAGTCATTGCTCTCACACCGGTTCCCCAGTTCTTTTTAATCACACCACACGGAACCCTCTATTAAAAATTCACCTGGGTATCTGAGTAGGTGTTTTTATTTCCCTAGCATAGCTGGATCCCCTTTCCAGAAATAAAATTAATTTACGCACTCCCTCCTGTTCCTTTAACAGTGAGGTTGAGTCCGCCCAGGTGGCACTGTCCTACCTGGGTGGGGCTAGGTGGTCATATGATGAAGCATGACACTATATAGTGTGTGAGACCACCTAGTCCGTAAAGGAAATCCCCCTCCCAGACCACACACCACACCATAGCACACCCACATTTCACCTCCAGTTGAGGGTTACGGGTGGTCTAGTGTCACAATTGGTACACTATTGACCTACCTTCGTTACAAGAACCCCGTACTCTAATTTGTGACTTAGTATTGTTTTGGGAGTCGAGTACGGTTGTGTTCTTCCTCTATCCCCTTTTCTTCCATATACTCTCGCTTAGTGTAATGGAATTACGGGCAATACATCTGGCTCTCAAGGCCTTTCTCCCGTCCCTTCGCAGTCTGTCAATTCAAGTCTTGACGGACAACACTACTGCAATGTGGTACATCAACAAGCAGGGAGGAGTAGGGTCTGCGGCTCTGGTCCTGGGCAGAGGACCTTCGAATTTTAATAGTAGCAAACCATCTGGCCAGAGTTCGCAACGTACGGACAGTCTCAGTCGGCATTACTCAGACGATCACAAATGGCGCCTCCATCCAAACCTGGTTCTTCACATCTTCTGGATGTGGGGATTTCTACAGATAGACCTGTTTTCCACTCAGGAGAATGCGCATTGCCCATCATTCTGCAGCCTCCAGTATCCGTTGCAGGGAGCGTTGGGAGACACGTTTCAGATGTCTTGGTGCAACAAGTTGCTTTACGCATTTCCCCTATACCCATGATCCCTTGGGTTCTGAGGAAAGATCGGGCTCAAGTCCTTTTAATAGCCCCAGATTGGCCAAGAAGGGTGTGGTACACAGACCTTCTCCAACTCTCACGGTGCCCTCCGCTCCGTCTCCCTCTCAGGGCAGTCCTCCTCTCGCAGTTGCAGGGGCAGGTTCTACACCCCCACCTCCAGAGCCTGCGCCTACATGCCTGGAGATTGAACGGGGCAATCTGA
Organism: Pleurodeles waltl; assembly: GCF_031143425.1. Taxonomy (NCBI): domain Eukaryota; kingdom Metazoa; phylum Chordata; class Amphibia; order Caudata; family Salamandridae; genus Pleurodeles; species Pleurodeles waltl. The sequence continues at coordinate 541,598,992 of NC_090440.1, read as the reverse complement.
GTTCTTTTTCTCTCCTGCCAGAAGCGGTGGATGTTATCTCATCGGCCAAGCGACACTCTACCAAGACTGTCTATGCTAACAGATGGGCAAAATTGTTTGCTTGGTGTGGAGAGAAGCAAATTGATCCCTTAAAGGCCCATTTGTCTGATGTTTTGCCCTTTCCTTGGCTCAGAAGGGATGTGCAGTTGCGGCTGTGAAGGGTTATTTATCGGTGTTGTCGGCCTTTCTGTGCCTTCCTGATCAGCCTTCCTTATGTAAGTCTCCTATAGTTATTAGGTTCTTGAGAGGCCTAACTAACAAGTTTCCTCCCACTCCGTTTCTCATGCCTCAGTGGGATTTAAATTTGGTTCTTACTTTTTTGATGGGTTCACCGTTTGAGCCTATACATTCTTGTCCGTTGAGACTTTTAGTTTTGAAAACAGTTTTCCTCACAGCTATCACATCTGCTAGGCGTGTTAGTGAGCTCCAGGCTCTTAGTGTGAAACCTCCTTTTACTTCCTTTCATGCTGACAAGTGGTGCTGAGAACTAGGGCGGCTTTCCTTCCTAATGTTGTCACTCCCTTTCATATGGGGCTATCTATAACACTCACCATTTTACCCTCCTCCCCATCCTTCAATGGAGGAAAAAAGACTTCATCGCCTAGATCCAAGAAGGGCTGTGAGTCTTTACATTGAAAGAACAAAAGACTTTCGTATTGATGATCAACTCTTCGTTGGATAAGTGGGCAAGATGAACGGCAAAGCCATCCACAAGAGAACCCTTTCCAGGTAGGTCATTCTTTGCATAAAGATTTGTTATTCACTGGCACAGAAGGTTCCTCCTGTAGGTATTGGGGCCCATTCTACCAGGGCTAAGTCTGCTACTTCGGCCTTGGCTAGATGTGTCCCAGTTGCTGAAATTTGTAAGACCGCTACTTGGGCTTCCCTCCACACTTTTTGCGAAGCATTATTGCTTGGACTCAGAAGTTAGGAGGGACGGCCATTTTGTATGTTCTGTTTTGCAGGATTTCTTGGTGTGACCGGTCAGGCACCCACCTCCCAGTGCGGGACTGCTTTGGGATTCTATTCTTAAGGTGAGGAATACACAGGTAGTTGTATCCATCAGAAGAACAAGTTACTTACCTTCAGTAAAGCTTTTTCTGGTGGATACAGTAGCTAGCTGTGGATTCCTCACAGTCCCACCCTTTGCCTGTCTGGAGATACCAAGACTTCTTTTGCTATAACTGTATAGATGCGTTTGGTGTTTTTTATATAAACAAATATTCTGATTTATATCTGTATTTGGATTGGTGTGTGTGTGTGTATATATATATATATATATATATATATATATATATATATATATTTTGTTCTTGTGAAGTCGGTATTCACCTGTTTGCCTCGAAGGCACGTAAAAAATTGTGAAACTGACGCCAACACACCAACGAGGACATCTTATTGCCACGATGATGTCAGACGGAGTCGCGTGCGGAGCCATGCAATTGTGTCCTCGTCGACGTGAAGAGCTGGGAAGAAATTTTCCGTCGAATGCTGGCGCATTGGGAGAATTCATAAGGTGAGGAATCATAAGGTGAGGAATCCACAGGTGGCTACTGTATCCACCAGAAAATGCATTACCAAAGGTAAGTAACTTGTTCATTTGCCCATCGCATGCCACCATGACAGGATGCTGCGACAGATAACACCACCTGTACCCTGGCATGTTTTCAAGGTTGAAGTCACAACAGAGATACTAGCCCAAAAAGATGCCCAAGGGAAATGCTAAGGACATCAAAACATGTCACATGTACAAAATGTCCAAGGTCAGAGTGATGTACATGAGAGGGGAAAGTTGACATCAAGTACAGCAATGGTAAATGTGAGATCCAGGACTGTATGACAACAAATGTGCATGTGTCTGCTGAGGGGTGTGCAAAGTACTGCTGAGGGGCAAACATGAAGAGGCTAAGTCCATGCTCAATGAACCCACACACCACTGCTCTAGCTACATGAACATATCACATTGTCAGGGGCCTGATGCATGTGCACAGAGATGTGATTAGACTGGGTTTCTATTGATTGACTTACCTCTTCACACACAACCATGGTTTTGTGTTGCCATAGGAACTCACACTGTTGTGATGATGAGTAGGCTGGCAGCTATGCCAGACTGCAGTACTGTGACACAGTGGTATGCCATTGTTTGTGAAAGTCATTACTAACCTAACCTGATGGGGACAAATATGGGTGCCTAGTTGATGGCATGCACACATATGTCAGCACACATGGGCCACTGTGTTGGCTCAGCCATGAAAATGTGTGTGGACTGAGAGCAAAAGGCAACCTAGCACAAATTTAGGGCATAGGTATCACAAGATCAGTGACTGACAGAAATTAACTATACGTGTTTTGACATACAGAAACATGGGTGGCACTGATGTGACAACACATGTACTTGTCAAATGGCAACATGTGTCCATGCAGGAAGAATGTAATGTGAGAATTCACATCCCATGAACACAACACTGTCATCACATCTGGCAGAAATCACAAAACATGTCCATACACACACGGCAGATACCAATCTTTCACAACATGTGTACATTACGACATCTGCACCTACGGTGCATGGAGGCACAAATGGCACATGTGTAGCAGAGCAACATGAAGGGAAATCCAACGACGCAGCACATAGTGAACACACATACACAGGCAAATTGGCTAGGTTTTTGTGATGGTAATGCAGTCCAAGTTCACAGAGTACTGTGTGTAGAAGTTTACATAGTTGTCACATGCATTACCAGGTGTTGAACATAGGCCACTAAACATGTTTGGTGTCGTAGGGATGTGAACATCTGTATCTCAGACATAATGTAATCCACACAAAATTTAGCTTATGTAAACATGTGTACACACATAGCACACATGTGCCAACATGACTGTGGACAGAGTGTAGCTACACATGTGCATGAGGTACTCAGTAATCACATGTATCACACTCACAAACAAACCCATAGGTCCAACATCCCATTGGCACCATAATGACAGTACTGGACATACACACACATGTTGCTTTTACACATATACACCATAGTTGTACACCCCATGTAACACCTCAAGTCACTCAGGGTGCACTCAAGGGTCACAATGCTAAAATCCGCTCAATACCGTCATGCATGAAAAATGTTCACGCATACGCATTTGCCATACAATTCCCCATGGATAATAGACGCAAAGCCCCTGTGCGTCTATCGCACGTTCACAGACATTTTTAACGCTAATGGTGTGAATATATGGCACAAAACTGTCATGCGTCAAAAAAACGATGCATGACTGAAAAACGTGACACACACGCCCAGGAAATGATGTACCAGGATATCTTGCCTGCAAACATGCTTCAGAGAGTGTAGTTTCACTTTCACTTTGCAGTCTATTTCCCTCTGAACAGTGTGAGGTTGTTTTTGTTGCTGGTGGATTTGTGGAATGTTTGCAGTGTGTGTTGTGTACATTGTGCTGTGTCCTTTATACATTTTTGTATTATTATTGTGTCAATACTTGTATTTTGTCTATTGAGTGTACTATAATTGTCTCTATTGGCAGGAGTTTGTCTGGGGTAGTTAAGAAGTGGGGGTAGTTTGGGTAGTTGGGTTAGGAGTAGGGGTTAAGTTTCATTTATTTATTATTTGGGTGAACTCCATTTACCACTGGTAATGTCTGGGAAAGGGAGGATGAGCCGGATGTCTGCTGATGAGCTGGGGGTGGGGGGGGGGGGGGTCATCTGGCTTGTGGCACACTACCTCCCAATGATGCTGCAACTGGGTGATATAAGGCTACCCCACGGAGGTAAGAAGGTTGTAGTGGGCCAAGGTGCTTTATCATCTAAGCCGGATTTTCACAACTGGAAGGAATGACCACCAAATCAAGAAGATGGGCAGATCTGGTGTTGAGGGAGCAGGATCTGCTTGACCATCTGGGAGTATAGATTCATGGAACAGTTGGTTAGTCATCCATTGCCATTCAACCTAATTTTGTTAGCATATGCATGACAGTTGCTGTTAAGTTTGAGTGCTGCATGCAATGGATGTGGACATGTATGCGAGCTGTATGAAGAGTCTATTCCCCACGTTAGGGCAGCATTTCAATTGTACAACAAGGAAGCAAATGTAGGACAGATGTAAAATTTACCATGCACAACCATCTCCAAGTGTTGTGATGAATGTATATTGTAACTAGATAATGAGCAACTACAAATGAGGCTTGAGCCATGCAACATGCATGAAAGGGAGCCCCAAAACATTGTTGTCGTCCCAAATTTTAATCCGCTGAGTCAGAAGATAATTCCCTAGGTATCATTTTCCAGTACTCAGGATGGCTGCTATGAGAAGCTGTGTAATGTGGGCTTACAAATGTATGAGAAGGACCCCCATTTACTTAGCAGTAGTTTTGATGATCTGTTGCATCTCATGCTGAGTGCATCATTGACCTTCACATTAATAGATGATGTTGGACGACAGATGCATCATGCTGTGACATATTTCTGACTACGCATACACATGACGGTGAGTAAGGGGTGCACTGAGGGCCATGAGGAGGGTACAGATGCAATTGGTAATGCACCTGTAGTCCTATCGGGCCCTCTGTGTAAGTAGCCATGGCCATGTAAGGGTGCTTGCAGGTGGACACCTTCCCGCACATGAATAACACCCAATGGTGCAAGGATGCCTCCATTGGCGCAGACAGATAAATTTAGGGCCAATGCAGGGGACAAAACAGGTGTGCACCATATCCAATTAAATACGGTGCATCCCTGCGTTGTGAAGTTGATGGAGCGTGGCGCAGCAAAGTTTGGCGGTATATCGCGCACCGTCATTTTCCCATGAATATGGGCCCACATGTCTGCAGTTCTCACACCCTGGTCCTGCCACCATGATAATTATGACTGATATAGGTCACATCACATATGCAGATTATGTGATTTGTGTGTGTGTAGCTGGTACCTTGATAATGTATGACATGCATGTGTTAATGATGAAACACCTTTCAGGATACAGTTGCAGCTCCCAAAGCTGTGTCAATATCAACGTTAACTTTAGGCCATCCATACAGCCACCTTGTGTGTGTCGTTTTACACATGTAGGACTACATAGCACAGTGTGGGGAGCTTCAGTTCTGTAATGTGTTGACAACGGAGATGTGCAGCTAGGACTTTGCCCAACCATTCTTCGGCCAACATTGCATCATTTGTACATGTGAGCACATATTGGGATATGGGGTGGCCCCTTGTAACATATACTCAGGGCGGGTCTTACACCAGGACACATGAATGTAGATTTACCTAACTTCAGAATAGCAGGTTGGTAGTTAGCATCCTCACAATGATATGGGCCACACCTTAACTCCATAATGAGTGGTCAGGCCGTGATGTATCACCAGGGGGGTTGAGGAGATGGATAGTATGCCTAGGCCCCATAATGCCAGGGAGACAGTTAATTCAGACCTGTAGAAGCAAGTGATCCTCACAGGTTAGATGACACAAATATTGATGAGGGTTGTATTAGTTCCTGTCAGCTCTGGGCCCTTTTACTTTTCTATGGATTGCTGTCATCTCACTGACACGTACATGATACTGGTGCTGTCTGGTTGGTTTTAGACATAGATGAGGATCAAGTAATTGTTGAGGAATGTGTGTGGGACTGTATTTGTTGCTGCTGCAGTGTAAATTTAAACTATGTAAAAACTCCACCCATTGATGATACTGATGCTTGCTTGTCCTCATATTTCAGCTGCCAACATGACTCTTGAGCAGAGGCACATATTCATGAAGAGGGCGGACCGTTACCACCACATCCTAGAAGTGGAAGCAGGATGGGCAGACGTTACAGGCATGAGAGAGCTTCCAGGGAATGGCATGACTTTCCACATGATGGTCCCATAATGTGGGCACCAAGGGACACAGGAGCCAGCACCTCAGGGATGCAGGGAGTCCCAGCTCCACCTATGCCCTCAACATCAGCACCACGTGTCAGCACGCAGCCACAGGTACAGCCACCAGCAGCCAGTGCCCCGACCTAGTTTGAGCTGGACCTTAGGTGGGGCTTGAATGCTATCCTCAAGCGACTGGACAAACTGGATGAGGAATCGGGTGACAACCGGAGAATGTTAAAGTTAATTCAGAAGAAAATCAAAAAAAGAAGAAGTTATCTTTAGGACTATTTGGATTACCTCTCAGTTCCTCCCCCTCCCTACTGTGGTTTTGTTAGTTTTGGGTTGGGTTTAACATAGTTAGTATTAGGTTAGTATAGGGTAGGCATTAGTTAGGTTTTTATTCTAAAGTTTTTATTGGTGGGGGGTAATGTTGGGGTATGTGTATTTACTTTAAAAAAAAAATTTGAAAAATCTGAAAATATATATATTTGAATAGCAAATATGATAAGTTAGTATATGTGTAGTTTAGTAATTGTTGCCCTACTTGCATCTTGTCTCTTTAAGGGGGTAGGAGGCCAATGTTTAGAGTGTGGTGTTCCAGGTGTAAGATAAATTTAGATTAGGTTAGATAGATGTAGTTGTTTTATGAGTATAACTAGTATAGGTTAGCTTAGGATAGGGTAGGTTTTAGTTACTATATAGGTTGATGTTTTAATAATAAATCCTCATTATTTTAGCATTCATTGAGTTTCAGTTGTCTGAGTATCTGGGTCTTCTCATGAGTTCAATGGGCAAATTGGGGGAATAGCCAATGGAAATATTACTGTCTTGTAGTCCCTGATTGACCATGTGCTTCCCCTATTGACAAAGGAGCTTTCACTTTGTCTGCAACATCATGTCTACTGGCCCATGCATTTGACATCCAGTGTACTCGCCATTCACAATGTCCATGTGTACTTTGTCTTGGACAGGTAAGTCTGGTATTTCAGCTGTCATTGGTAGAGATCTGTAGTTTCAATATTGAGAACTGTGACACATCTGACAACAGGCACAATTGGAACTGTATCCTGCAACACTGACAGCTGCCCATCACTGATGAAGTTAGCTACCTGTGTACCACACAAATGAGTTGTTCTGGGACTCCCAGCTATCTATTTGCATTGACTTGATTCTCAGTCATACCTGCTGTGTATCAGTAGTAAATGATGAAAGCAAACATTTTAGTTATTGTACTCAGTGAATTGGTTGTATCATACAACACCATCATACATCTTTCTCATGTTAGCATCCTTATGTGTAGCTTAGTACCCCACAGTTCTGCACTCATGTACTGCTATACTGTAATCATTGCAATGGGTTCACACAATTCAATCATTTAGCTGAGTAGTTGGATCACAGAAAACATAGACATACTAAATGTGTACAAGGTGTTTATATACAGGTGGAAGTGTGAAAGTGACTTATTTATAATGTCCAGGTCTGAGACCCTATTAGTGAAAGTCATGGATATGTGACACAAAGTCCATGGTTGAGGGACATGTCATGAGACGTGCTCAGGAGTAGTGTCAATTAGTGAGGAGAAACAACACACACTTCAGGGGATAAAGATGTGGAGTCCAAGTACTTATTTACTAGGTGGCACTAAACCACTTCTTGTGCCTTGAGGCAACCATGTAAAAATGTAAAAATCCACCCCTTCCTATGCTGCACTTTGTGCGGAAGGGGCATGCATTGGCTGTTGCTGTGGGTGGCCCATGCCAACACCCATTGCATTTTTACGCAACCCCAGATTTACGTGTTTTTGTAGACCAGAGGCTGCTCCAATATCTATCACCACCCCAGGGGTGACATTAGCAGGGCGAAATGTCAATGTATACTTTATTTCCTCCTCATGTTTTCCTTTGTCAATGTGTGCTGCATTACACTGCACACATGGACCCACAGAGCTGGTAGCCCGAGACACGGTTTCCACCCACCAACCCAGCCAGACTCTTGTAATGCCTACCGCAGAGGGAAGACCGCACTGGTGGTCTTTCCAACACAGGTCTTTGGCGGGCAGCCTCCGCTGGCACATTTCGTAATGGGCACCATTATGTTCACAGACATGCACCATATGTTGTATTTGTTCAATTGTTTACCCATTCCCATGTGTGTAATACGGTTGTGTCTGAGTTGTTGTGGGTTCATCCTGTATGTGTTGTGGTCCAGGGGTTGCAAGCTTTAGTGCAGATGTTTCTCTTGTGGCACAGTTCAGGTCAGCAGCAATATGTATAGCTCAATACTGCACCAGGTTAGTTACGCAGGGAAGTGCTATGTTTACTGGGATACGGGACAGCCCTACAGTTCCCCCTGCAGATGCACTGATTTGTTCTCCTTGCACGGAGACAGGAATTGTTGCTGCATGATGGAGGATTGGCTGCCTTGAGGAGTTGAATTGTTTCTGTGCAGGGTGTTGTCCCCTCCTGCACATGTACAAGTAATGTTATCTAAGGTGGCATTTCAGTGTGTGCTGTAAGATGTGACACACGTGTAGTGGCAATGCTACAAGGAGGTAGGGGAGCATTTTTTGCAAGATACACCACCCTGAGCTCACTCAATGGTATTGACTTCCGTCCTAGTGTCAGATGTCTAAGTTGTGTGGGTTCACGAGGTTTGACAATATGCAAGGGAGTTGTGATGGCACTGCCCCATGAAACAGTATATACACTTCCCTTCCAGCCTATATGCTACATATTTACGTGGTGGAGTACAGCCCTGGTGATTGGTGTATCTACATTGTGTATATGTTGGGGGGTATGGCACAACCAAGACGTGTATACATGTGTTGCTTGTTTGGGGATGGGGCATCTGGATTGAGGGTGCATGTGTCCCTGTGCACTCCTTTAGCATGCATTGGGTGTGTCCTATCTACCTCCCCCTTCTGGCATTTGTAAGATTCCTGTTAATTCCCCCATGCAACTTACCTTGTATTTGTGGTGGTGGTTGGTAGTCTGCGCTGTCCTGTCCTGGGATTCCTGTGACCAGCTCTTCCCAGATGACCGCTGCAACCATCTCCTCCAGCTCATTCAGGTGCTCCTGTGGTGCAGGACTTACACCTCCAGTTTGCAGTGCTGCCTTTCTGTTCTTGGCCAATTTCTCCTTAGTTCTACGCTTGCAATCGTGCCAGCGCTTCTTGCACTCAGTGACAGTTCTCTTCACCTCTGCCACACAGATGATTTTGTCCACTATTTGCTGCCATATAGCCTCTCTCTTACCAACTGGCAATTTGGAGGTGATGAAGAGCCGGTGTTGGTGCTCCGTCACCTCTCTGACAAGGATGTCATGCTCCTCCTCACCGAAGTGACACTTGCACTTTTTCTTCTCTTTCTCCAGGGACTTCTGTGGATCCTCCTGGCTGGTGCTTGGGCAATTGGGGTCTCCTTGGGGTCTCTCCTGGCTTGATTCTTCCATTTTCAGTTGCACTTGCACTTTTTCCTGCTTGTGCATTTAAATTCAGTGCTAATGGGAACTAAAAATGGCAGCATCCCTTTTGCATGTTTACGTACCGCAATATGGTTTTGCGCCACTTTTGCAGCATTAACGTAATTTTTCTTTGACAGGGTGCAATGGTTAATGTCCTTAATTCCTTTGTGCCAACTTACCCATTCCATAAATATGGCACCTAGCTTGCGCTCAGGAATGGCGCTAGCAGGCGCTAATATTTTTTACGCCAAACTGCTTTAGCACAATTTTGTGTCAAAAAGTATAAATATGCCCCTTAGATCTGTCGGAATCCCTTATGCAATGCTGTTCCTGGCCAATCTGCGAGTGGTGGTGAAGGATGGTGCACTATTTTTTCGGATGCCTAAACAGGTCTGGGAATGGCTGGACAAACATCCACATGCTGCTGAGGCTACACAGCGAGCAGGCCGTTCTGGCTTCAGTAGACTTCGGACGAAAAAAAGCTGTTGCCCACCGACTGCACCTTCAGTGCTGGAAACACAAAAGGAGAAACTGAAAGTGATGGAGGTGGTGGTGTCCATGAGCGGGGGCTTGTAGAACCCTTGTCTATCGGGAATGGCGAAGGAGCGGAAGGCACAGAATCTGATGGGGACTCTTGCTCATTGACAAGCCCAGGTATTGAGCTGTCAATAGTGACACCAGGGGCTGCTGATGACATTATTTGAACTTCCTTGGTAACTGTCAGCAGCTTCAAAAGGTGCGCTAAGGGTGAAATTGCATTTCTGCATCAGGCGGTCGTCCTTTTGCCCTAATTAGTCTGGATGAAGTCTTCTGAGAGGGGTCCTCTGGGTCCATACACCCTCCCTTATTTGATTGGTATGTTCTCATAAGTGTTAGCAGGATAACCAATAGTTTGGATGGGAGGTCGTTGCCTACTTGTCCTGGGGAGAGGGAGTTGGGATGACGTTTGTTTGTTACAGTTAGATTATACAACTGTATCTACTGCAAAATAGAGGTCAGTTGGTGTACTTGGTCACAATGGTGGGGAGGCCGAGGAGTGACTGGAGCAGCGAGTGTGCAGGGAGTAATAGACACCCTACATGGCGATACCTCTTGCGTATAAAATCATCTCCTGGAACATCAAGGGGATGCATACGATGTCTAAATGTTATAAGGTGTTCTTATATTTGTAATGGAGAGGGATCCACATAGCAATGCTGCAGGAAGCACATATAACTGCTAAAGAGGGAGTGGCCTTGCAGAAGCTATGAAGGGGACAGGTATACTACACTACATACTCAGTTTACGCTGGAGCACTTATATGGATCAGGGCAGATTTCCCGTTCCAAAAAACGAATGTAACTGGACCCTGAAGGCAGATACGTTGCCGTGGCAGGGCAACTGGGGGGCCGGGATATAGTGCTCATTAGTACATGTTCACCTAACTCGGAACAAGGTACGTTCCTGACTATACCTTCAAATATCCTAGCCCTTATTTGCTCCAAGCTGTGGTGGTGTATGGTGACTTTAACTGTGTCACCGACCCTAGCTAAGACAGGTCTTATCCCCCCCCCTTCGTCGAGTGCACAGTACGTACATTCGCAGACTGGCAGCAACGTCGGGACCTCTTGTCGCGTAGGTTCTCATTATCCTAATGAGACTATGGGATTTTGGCGGCAGAATCACTTGTACTGCGGGGACTGAGTCTTGTCCAGCACCATGTGATGCCTGACGGCCTAATCCAGGATTTGTTCCAGCTAACTAGAAGTGCCTCATCTCCACCCAAGAGCAGGGATGATTGTGCAACCGGGCGCATGACATAAATGACTCCTCCGGGGAATTGTGGTCACTCAGATCTCATCCGTTTATCTCAGTTACATTAGTCTCATGTATGCAGGGAAACTCAGAGGCAGAGCAAGGTTCAATAAGGTTTTATTGAAGTGACTGCATCTTAGATAATATAGAATGATGAAGCACAAGATTAAAATTGTGACAAGGAGAGTAAAACACAAAAATAACGCTACCATTGTGTCACTAAGATTGTGAAGGATAGTTCCTACCTAGGCTGTGTTAGAGCACAACATGTTAAGCTCTGATTCAGCCCTTCAGGTTCACCCTGGGAAGATGTCATCCCTCATACCTGAGCAAGAGGCCTGTAGTCTACATAAGCAGCTGCAGCGAATCACTCAACAATCCGCATACAATGGCTTCCTAGCACGGACGAAACTGTTATATACCTCTCCTAGGCCCAGAGTACAAACTGATGAAGACATATTGGATGTCTATATAGTAGAACAAGGAACCAGGCAAGGGTGTCCCCTGTTTCCATTGTTATTCACCTGTCAAGCACGGCGAGGTGGCTGGTACTGGGGGCAGATGCACGGAGCCACTGCTCATCATATAGCGCTCTATTCAGACGATTTTCTGATGTTCCTCCGAGATACTTCTGTTGACCCAGGAGTGCCTGGTGCAGTTTGGCTCTGTAGCTGGCCTCCGGGTGAACTGACAGAAATCACAGTTATTCACTATGGTAGGGAATGGAGAGCCACCTGCAAACTTAGACTCGACCCCCTGGGGTCCAGGTGCCTACCTTATATGGGAGTCAAGATTTTCCATTCCCGGGCTGACCTCTAAGATGGAAATGTAGAAGCGGCAATTAGGGTGTTAAAATCGAATTTAGAGTTTTGGAAGACACCCATTATCAGTGATAGGGAGAGTGGCATTACTTTAAATGGTAACTCTCCTGGGGCTGTTATACTACTTTACAGCCCTCAGCATTTCTATAGTTATCATGCCAACCTCTACTCCTGCACTACCAAGAGCACTTAGACTGATATTCGGGCCTTCAGGGAATTGGATTCCTTAATAACTGCATTCCTTTGGGGCACGAGCCACCACCGAGTAGCATTGGCAACCATGAAACGACCGGTGACTGAGGGTGGGCTAGCGGTCCCTAATTTTGAATCATGCTACTTAGCTGCCCAAATGCAGTGGTTTACGTGGTGGATGGCGGGACAACTAGCGCAAAGAGCTGATATGAACACGCTTGGCCCGGAACTCGCCCACCTTGTAGGGCTATTACTGAAAAAACTGGTCCAACACCCACTGATACCCTAGAGTTTCGGGTGATGCGTACATGCTGGAATAGATGTCTCCAAAAAACACATACAAAAGTTCCCTATACCCCTGACATGCTGATTTCTCTCCTTCATGGGGAGATTGGGGGGGTGGGAGGGGAGTGGGTTGAAGCGGGAGCTATGAACATGGGTGACCTATACAGAGGGGGGGGGCTACTCCCCTTTGTGGAGTTTCAACAAGAGTTTACCACCCGGGAAGGCTACTTTCTATTGCACAGCGCAGTCACCTTGACACTTCAGAAGCACTGGCCCATGGGGCAGGCTGAACCGCAACTTCATGCGGACTGCAAATACATAGTCTTATCGGGTGGCACTAACAAAGCAGTAACATGTTTGTTCAAAGCAATCCGGGCTGGGGTACTGTGACCCCTCGGGTCCTTGAGAGACAAATGGGAGGAAGAACTTGGAGTTCTGATATCATAGGGGGACTGGGAGGCGTTCATAGAGAGGATGCCGAAGGTGTCTCAAAATGCATGATCAATGTTTTTGTATTGCATCAGTCATATCTCATCCCTGAGCACCTTCGTAAATATTTCAACGTGGTGGAGGCGAAATGCCCAAGATGTGGGGAGGACGAGGTGGAGATTTTACATATGTTCTGGGCCTACCCATATCTTACTGACTACTGAGGAGAGGTAACCTTACTGCTGGCAGACGTTATGTCACAAGACATCCCCTGTACGCCCGAACACTGCCTCTTGCACTAGTTCCCACAAACTTCTATGAATAAAGCCACAAGCAGGTGTCAGGACCTAGCATACATACTAGACAAAATAGAACTAACAAGAAACTGGAAAACCCTGGGGGACCCAACCTCTGTAGCTGGAAAAGGGAACTGGAGAAATGGGCCATGGGAGCGAAGGGGCGATATTGCTCAGGGAAGCTAAACAGGGTAGTGGCTCCCCTGAACTGTCTAGAACCTGGGAATTATTGTTAGATTGCTTGAAGAAAGCTGACCAACCCTCATTGAGGCCTTTGCCTAGGGCCTGTCCAAGTACCTCTGAAAAGAGAACCCTACTGATGGTGTAAACTTACCATGTACTAGAAACATTGCTAAGGTGATCACCAACTAAACCCGTAGGCTCTTTCTGAAAAGTGAGAAGTACACCACTGGATTAACTGGGACATATAATTATGTTCGGGGGGGGGGAGGAGGGGTGCGGGATGGGGATGAGGGGAGGGTGCGGGGATAACAGTTGCAGAATGCAGGAATATGGTTGAATGTGGAACTAGCTCAGATATGGAGCATTGTTACTATTCAATTAACCACTGTAAAACTATTTTTAAAAAATGTAATGGGTCTTCTTTGAATTTTACATTAAACAATACAGTAACACAGAAGACGTTTCCTCTGCTGACGTTTGGCTACGTTCCTGCTTTAAAAATACTACATAGATACTTACTGGACTTGGTAGCAAAACTACTGTACCTAAACATCCCTAACAAAAGCATTTCAGCGCAAAAGAGCCTTCACGTAGTATTTAAATATCTGTGTACCGGGGTGGTTGAATGCCCACAGAGCTCGAGTTTAATCTGGGGCTACCTTTTGTAAGCAAGAAGTATTTTTTTAGACAAACAAGAATTATATATGCTTGGCGAACAAGAATAATTAGTGTAAAGGGCAGGTGTTTCTATTTTTGTTTACAGACTCCATTAGTCATGCAGAACTTTCGAGACAATAGATTGCCTATTTTCTGCTCTGGGAGGTAGACTCCCGAATATGTGAGGAAAGGTCTGTGGAGGGCAAATGAAGAAAAACACGTGACTAAATTAAATTATGAAAATTATACCTAAAGGTTAAAACAACATTTTGCGTCCTAAAGGAGTGCACCACACATTCTAAATCATCTATGTAATGTTTGATAAACCTGAATTAAGAGTTAATTTTGAGGTCAACGTGATTTACAGATGATAGACCAGTGTTTCAACAGCAACGGTTCATTACTTCCTCGAGCATTCATTGGAGCAGGGTATCAGACCACAAAGTGCTAATTGACAAAAAGGATTAGGGCGAATCCTGGATCAGCCTAAAGAAGCTGCAAATGCATTTTATGTAGACAACAACCTCGCAGACAATTACGTCGTAGGCATAAAATAAATATGAGTCACTACATCTGACGATAAATTAAAATGTGTGTATAATATATATCTTTATATTATACATTTATATTATGTACATAGATTGTACACATAAATAAATAAATACTAGAACAGAGTGTAGTGACAGGTGTATAGGTTAGTAGTACAGGGTTTTAGGATAAAGGGTTATGAGTACAGGCTTAAGGGTATAGGATGTAGGTTACAGGGTTTAGTGTTCAGGGTTCTGGGTTACGAGTGATTTCAGATGTTGCAATAGTGACGTTCGACCCTAAGGAAATCGCCAACTAGACAGGTACGATCCTATCTTAGAAACCATTGTCTAAAATGCATTTCATGGCCAATGCATTCTGCTGAATTAAAACTACTGTATCTGTTTTTAACACTAAGCGTTTATCTCCTTTTTGGAAAAACATAATTCTTTGACAGAGAAAACATTTAGCCTGCAACTGGCATTCAAGTGTATGTGAGTTCTTAATAAAAGGAGTATTAATGTTCATTAAAAAGGTGGAAAGGATCCACTGTGTGGAAAAACAGATACAGTCATGACATTTGCACACAAGACCACTAGGACTATTTAGCGAAGAATTAAAAATATACTGATGAATTAATCAAGGAACACAGGCCCATATTTATACTTTTTGACGCAAAACTGCGCTAACGCAGTTTTGCGCCAAAAAAATTAGCGCCGGCTAACGCCATTCTGAAGCGCCATGCGGGCGCCGTATTTATTGAATGGTGTTAGCTGGCGTTAGCCGACCGGCGCTGCCTGGTGTGCGTGAAAAAAAAACACGTACACCAGGCAGCGCCGGCGTAGGGAAAAATGGCGTTTGGGCGTCCAAAAATGGGGCAAGTCAGGCTGAGGCAAAAAAATCATCTTAACCCGATTTGCGCCATTTTTTTACGACGCCCATCCCCCATTGAAATGACTCCTGTCTTAGCAAAGACAGGAGTCATGCCCCCTTGCCCAATGGCCATGCCCAGGGGACTTCTGTCCCCTGGGCATGGTCATTGGGCATGGTGGCATGTAGGGGGGCACAAATCAGGCCCCCCTATGCCACAAAAAAAAAAAAAAAAAAAAATACTTACCTGGACTTACCTTAATGTCCCTGGGGTGGGTCCCTCCATCCTTGGGTGTCCTCCTGGGGTGGGCAAGGGTTGCAGGGGGTGTCCCTGGGGGCAGGGGAGGGCACCTCTGGGCTCATTCTGAGCCCACAGGTCCCTTAAAGCCTGCCCTGACCCAGGCGCTAAAATCCGGAGCAAATGCGGGTTTTTTAGACCCGCCCACTCCCGGGCGTCATTTTTGCCTGGGAGTATAAATCCGACGCAATAGCATCGCAGTCATTTTTTAAGACGGGAACGCCTACCTTGCATATCATTAACGCAAGGAAGGTGTTCACGCAAAAAAAGGACGCTAATTCCATGAACTTTGGCGCTAGACGCGTCTAACGCCAAAGTATAAATATGGAGTTAGTTTTGCATCGAATTTGCGTCGAAAAAAACAACGCAAATTTGGCGCAAACGGAGTATAAATATGCCCCACAGTACTTTTTAAGATTAACCAGTCATCTCAAAGAGACACCTTGCTGCTAAAAGTAAGGAACACTCATCAAAGATAACAAACTATGGGGAAGTTAACAACATAAAAAAGCATTCAGGGGTTTCCTGAAGCACCTATATGAATTATGTGTTCTAATCCCTAACGAAAGTATGTTACAGCATCATGTGGGACTCCAAACATATATCCTGCTAAGCTAGATGAAATGGGTAAGTGGTACAGTTTGTGAGTAACATTTAAAAACAGCGAACCAGGAAAGGACAGTATCCTCCAATCCTAAACTGATAGAGATGTCATGATATACAATATCAAATGCAACGAACAAATCTAATAAGGTAAATCCTGCTGCATGACCTTGATTTAAAATCAGATGCAGCTCGTCTAAAGCAAGTGCTGATTCAGTGCCATTTACAGAATGAAAACCAGCTGCCAATCAGCCAACTGGTTTAACTCTTCCAAACATGCGGACTGCCGCCA
Organism: Pleurodeles waltl; assembly: GCF_031143425.1. NCBI lineage: Eukaryota > Metazoa > Chordata > Amphibia > Caudata > Salamandridae > Pleurodeles > Pleurodeles waltl. Next base: position 541,582,378 of record NC_090440.1, on the reverse strand, counting down.
GCTGCAAACCTTTGCCTATTTTTGGCAAAAATATTGAGAAGTGGTATAGTGGTTGCAAAGAAAGATTTCAAAGACTAGTATTTGGACCCTGCGGTATTGACAGCAGAGGAAAATGTAGATTTCCTTGTTGAAAGATGGAAGCATCTTTTGTTTAGAATGTAGCACTTTCAGTTTAGGGTCAGTGAAGAAGCAGTCTTTCTTAAACAGCATTGATTATATACTTAAGAATCAGAGATATATAAGAGATATATAGGGCCATATTTATACTTTTTGACGCAAAACTGCGCTAACGCAGTTTTGCGCCAAAAAAATTAGCGCCGGCTAACGCCATTCTGAAGCGCCATGCGGGCGCCGTATTTATTCAATGACGTTAGCCGGCGTTAGCCGCCGGTGCTGCCTGGTGTGCGTGAAAAAAAACGACGTACACCAGGCAGCGCCGGCGTAGGGGGATATGGAGCTTGGGCGCCAAAAAATGGGGCAAGTCAGGCTGAGGCAAATTTTTCGCCTCAACCCGATTTGCGCCATTTTTTTCCACTCCCAACCCCCATAGAAATGACTCCTGTCTTAGCAAAGACAGGAGTCATGCCCCCTTGCCCAATGACCATGCCCAGGGGACTTCTGTCCCCTGGGCATGGTCATTGGGCATAGTGGCATGTAGGCGGGCACAAATCAGGCCCCCCTATGCCACAAAAAAAACAAAAAAAAAAACACTTACCTGAACTTACCTTAATGCCCCTGGGATGGGTCCCTCCAGCCTTGGGTGTCCTCCTGGGGTGGGCAAGGGTGACAGGGGGTGTCCCTGGGGGCATGGGAGGGCACCTCTGGGCTCCTTCAGAGCCCACAGGTCCCTTAACGCCTGCCTTTTCCAGGCACTAAAAAACGGCGCAAAAGTGGCAGTACGTCATTTTTTTTGACCCGCCCACTCCCGGGCGTGAATTTTGCCCGGGAGTGTAAATACGGCGCACATGCCTCGGAGTCAATTTTTTAGACGGGAACGCCTACCTTGCATATCATTAACGCAAAGTAGGTGTCCACGCTAAAAAATGACGCAAACTCCATGGACCTTGGCGCTAGACGCGTCTAACGCCAAAGTATAAATATGGAGTTAGTTTTGCGTTGAAATTGCGTAAAAAAAAACGACGCAATTCCGGCGCAAACAGAGTATAAATATGCCCCATAATATCATAGATGAAAGACTATGATACTCTATCAAAAACTTGATGTGCTTCCCAAGTGAAAAGTTTAAAACCGGATTCTGTGCAAGATTCGAGATACATGTATTAACTGTGCACTATGAAACAGAAAGTAAGCTACTCGCACCATAACTGAATAATAGGCCGGGTTTGGAAATAGGTCATATTTGTGCTGTAGGAGAAGTGGCATTAAATGCAGGAGAGTGTGTGGGAAGTGGAAACATAGAAGGGACTCCACATCCTCTCCATAGCTATCATAAACCAGTCAACTAAGAAGCAGAAGTCCCATTTTTGGGTCGAGCTACGAAGCGCTTCCAACCAGTTGTCATCTTACTGTTGGGCTTAAACCACGTTCATGTCATGCCCATCACTTTCATTTATTTGTGGGCTCGGCTTTTAAGATTCCCTTCATGTCATTTGTCAAAGGCATGCATACGTCATGCCTCTTCCGGTGATTAGCCCTCCTCTGGAGCACTAGCCAACTACTCTTAACATACGCAGCATTTTACGCATGATTTGTGGACTGCTTTATTTAGTCGAGCTTCTCTCTTGTCTCTCCGCTTTGTGCTTCATGGCAATTCCAACTATTATACAGCTCCAACTTAATCAGCAGTATTGGAGCATTTTGCATGACTACCAGGTTTTTTTTTTTAAATATGTTTTATTAAATTTTTAATGCAAGTCTTTACAACATGAATATGCATATGGAGTTACATTGAAAGGATTTTGTGGATTTGTTATAGTTGTGTTTCCACTCGTGATGTCAAAAAAGAAGAGAGGAGCACAACAGGATCGAGAAAAAGAAAAAAGGAAAGGAAATACATATGCAATGCAAAGAACAAACGGACACCCCACTCTAAACTTAGGTCTTATTATTACTTACAGAATACATATTTAACTGCTGTGCAAGATTGGAGAAGCATTCTTCGTGGCACCTATTGGTCCCGACACAGGACCCCTGAGTGATGCTGTGACTTAAATAACACTTATTTAGTTGTATTGGGAGGGGGGGGCTCAAGCTTATTTCTGATTATTCAATGTGGCGTGGTGGTGTCCGTTGTGCACATGCTGCTTGTGTGCTCTACCCTGAGTGCTGGTTATGAGTGTCACTGAGCTCTGAGAAGCAGGTGTGGGCTCTCAGCGCTTTCGCAGGTTGTTCTTTGGGTTTTATTTGGTTAAACTGCCGCTGAGTGAGTGCTGGTCGGGTCGGCGCCCGGACCATGACACTGTCTGGTTCAAGGCGGACTCTCATCATTTTTTGCCTCTAGGCGGGCTGCCGGTGTTTCCCAGGTTTCCAATCCCGTGTGTTGTCGTCCCGCCCGCGCTAGTGTGCTCAGAACTTGGGATTCTGTCCGAGTCCAGCACAGTGTGAGGGAGTGCTAGGCTTTCAGGTCGGGTGCCCTGGGCGCCTTCCAGTTCATCGCTATCAACCTTTTATATATCACGAATGCTAGGTCTACAAACTTATGTAAATATCTGTGCTTCTTTTCTCTGGGTCTCAGCCCTAGCAGGCAGGATCTGGGGTCTGCTGCGAGTGTCAGTCCTGTTAGTTCTGCTACCTCTTCTACCACTCCACTCCATTCCCTATATATTTGTGCACACTCCCATACCATATGGTAGAAGTGTGCTTCTGAAGCATCACATCGCGGGCAGGCTGACGTCGAGCCAGGGAACATACGGTGAATCCTGGCTGGGGACAGGTATGCTTGGTGCGTGTAATTGAATTGCGTGTAGCGGAACCTAGGGTTTCTGGATACCCCCCCGAGTATGATAGAGGGCTTTCGGCCATTCCGTTTGCGATATCGGGTCAGTGAGTACTGCGTTCCACCTTCCTCTTGTTCTCTCCAGGTTAGGCTCAGGGGGTTTGTTCAGGGTTTTGTATAAATGTGTCACTATTTTTGTTTGATCGTCAAATTGCAGCATATGGTGCAGTGTGGGAGAACTCGGTGGCTCCCCGTCCCCAGCCGCCCACGTCTTTTTAATTAGGTGGCTTATGGCATAGTAGGACAGGAAGTGCCCGGGGTTCACCGCCGTGAGGGCCTGGATGGATTCAAATGACATCAGTTTCCCTTCTTTGAAGCAGTCCCCAACCATTGTTATTCCAGCCTCGGTCCACGGCTTAAGTGAGTGTGGTCCAACTGCGTCAAACCAGCCCGGGATCAATTCCAGTGGGAGGAGCGGTGAGGATGGAATTGCTTTGTGGCCCTTTTGTATGTACCTTTGCCAGCACATGTGAGCTACTGCCATCAACGGGTTGCCGAGTTCCCCTCTAGGAATTTTGTTCATTAACCATGTGATCAGTGGTGTCCCGTTTAACCGCACCCGGATCCACATGGACTCCGCCAGTGTTGGCCTATGTAACCAGTTCAGTATCCACTGTAGCTGTGCAGCCGCATAGTAAAGTTCAAAGTTGGGAGCCCCTAGCCCTCCCGCAGCAAGCGGGTATTGCAGTGTGGTAAGTGCGACCCTCGTCCTGCCTCCACCCCAGATGAGTTGCAGCAAAACTGCATTCAGATCTCTGAAAAAGCTCCTGGGGACCCAAAGTGGCAGTGCCGCAAAGTAATATAATAGCCTAGGCAGCAACAACATGTTTGCCACTGCCACTCTGCCCAGGGGCGAGAGTGGGAGTTTGGTCCAGAACCGCAGCGATCCCTTTATAGAGGCCAGTGCTCTCCCTAAGTTCCCATCTCTAAGGTCTTCCTTTTTATGGTATATGTGCACCCCCAGATATTTCAATGTATCGAAGCACCATTTTAAGCGGCCAACCGGGGCGTTCTCTTTTCTTACTGGTGACCATCTAGTTAGCGGAAATATACACGATTTATCCCAGTTCACCACTAGCCCAGATAAGTCCCCATACTCGGTCAGGAGTGACATTACTAAGGGTATTGTCTCGGTCCCGTTCCGCACATATAGTAGTGCATCATCTGCGTACAGTGATATACTGTGGTGTAGCCCGCTCCTGACCACTCCCCAGCTCTCTTGCATAGCACAAATTCGGGTAGCCAGCGGCTCCATCGCCATGGCAAATAACAGGGGGGACAGGGGACAACCCTGTCTAGTGCCTCTTGTGATCGAGAAACTCTCAGATATGACCCGCCTGTTTTTACCCTGGCTTGTGGTTTGGCGTACAGCGTCTGTACCCATTGTATATAAATAGGCCCTATTCCCATGCCCTGCATAGTGGCGAACAGGAAGTCCCACTCCAGAGTGTCAAACGCCTTCTCAATATCTAACAACAGTACCATCTCTTCATGTGCCTCCGGGGGGGTGTCGCCCAGTACCCCCAGGATCCTGCGGATGTTTAAGAAGGTATTACGTTTTGGAATGAAGTCATTTTGGTCTTCATGTATCACCGTATGAATTAGGGGGGCTAACCTGTTGGCCAAGATTTTGCCTAGTATTTTACAGTCTAGGTTCAGGAGGGATAGTGGCCTGTAGGATTTAACATCGTAAGGATTGCGCCCCTGTTTAGCGAGGACCACCACCATTGCCTCATTTAATGTTGGAGGTAGAGTTAGTGCTGCTTCAAGTGTGTCGAGTATGTGGAGTAATATTCTAATGGAAGTCCATCTGTTCCCGGGGCTTTATTCCTGGGCATCTGCGACACTGCTCTATCTAACTCTTCCAGTGTCAGTGGAGCCTCTAGAGTCTGCCTGTCTATCAGTGATAATTGCGCCATTGGGGAGCCCGCTAGGAAATTCTGTAGTTGTAGAGGTGTGCATGTTGTGCGTTTGGTGTATAGGTTTATGTAATATTCCCTAAACGCCCCGTTAATTTCTTCCTGTGTGGTGAAAATTTTGCCTGCGGATCCCTTTATAGTCCCTATGGGGGATGCCACGCCAGCAGTCTGCCAGACCTATCGCCCTCTGAATGTAGGCGCATTAAACGGTATTTATGATCGTGCCGTCAACGGCGAAAGTCTGCTTCGTTATATTTTGTTTGGGTCTCTTTTAGCGCTGTGTATGGACTCATATTGTTTGCTACCGCTTTTTCTATTTCCCCCAGTTCCTTTTCTAGCTTATTTATTTCCGCATGTAGCGTGCGCCTAACTCCCCAGCTGGTTGAAATGCAATACCCCCTGACTACGACCTTGTGTGCCTCCCATTCTGACGATCTGGAGCTGGTGGATTCCTCGTTAATCTCCCAATACTGCTTCACTGCTGCATTTAATCCTTCCCTAAATGCCTGATCCTGGAGGGCCTCACCCTGCATTTGCCAAGTGGGGATCTGCGAACGTCTACTGCCCCAGTTCAGAGTTATTCTAAGTGGAGAGTGATCGGATAATGTTTTGGCCAGATATTCTGACTTGTTCGTCAGGTCGCAGATATCCCGAGTCCCCCATACTATGTCTATCCTTGTGTGTACCTTGTGGGGTATTGAGTAGAATGAGTATTCCCTCTGCTGAGGGTGTTTTGTGCGCCATATGTCAAATATTCTCGTGTCTGCCGCCCAATTAAGTAAGGGGCTTCTAGCTGTTCTATTTAGTATTGCTTTCGGGGTAGTGGTTGACCTGTCTAATTCTGTGTTCGGGATGCTATTAAAATCGCCCCCCCAGATAGCTGGGGCTTCAGGGTATGCTAATAATGCTGGGGTGAGTGTGCCCAGAAATTCGACTATCGCACTGTTGGGGGCATAAATGCCAATTATTGACAGTTGCTTCCCGTCTAGGTGCCCCTCTGTTACCACATATCTGGCCCCTTGGTCTATTGTCTGTGAGGTTTGGACAAAGGGAACCCCGCTTGCTATCCAAATCAGCACTCCCCTGGCGAATGCCGAGTACGTTGTGCCCACCACTTGTCCGCCCCCTCTTTCTCGTAGTTCCCGCAAGTCAGGCTCCAGGCAGTGTGTCTCCTGTAGTATAGCTATAAGTGCGCCCTGGCGTCTGAGGCGATCATATACACGGATTCTTTTGCTTGGAGCGCCCAGGCCTCTCACATTCCACGTGATTATATCATATTTATGCAGTGAGGGATTAGCATTTAACGCCATTTCGCATTATGTGTAGCGCCTGTCCGTGTCACCCAGCTATTGACTGTGTGCTCGTGTGTCCCCTCCAACCCGATTAGGTGTGTCCTCAAATGTGACAGCGCTAGCAGTATTACCTGTGTTTTATATTGACCTTTAACATTCGACTTAACTATTAATCCCCATATACTCCCTCTACTGACACTCAACCCCAAATTATTAACTAATTTCAAGCTACCAAACACACTAATACTTAACAAACTTTGCGTCCATGTGAATACCTGAGGAGCAGCCATGTTAGCGACCAGTTGCGGCTCACGTGTGGGGCACACAACTTTCCGCAGCCATGGACTGCATGTACATCTGGGCGCTCCCGGGCCGGCCTCCCCCACCCCGACAGGACGGCCAACGACATTAAACCTTCTTTTCAGTAGAAGCAGCTGAATAGTCAGAGGATACTCAAGGGCCTTAGCGAAGTTCTTCAGCGTGCAGGTACGCGTAAAGTTAATCTGTACCTCCTTGCAGGTTCGTCGCTCCCCCCCGCCGGGGGGGGGGGGGCAAAAGAAGGGGGGGAATGTAGGGGGGCACCCGGCGTCCCACGGCTACTGTTCGTCCGCTGTTAGAGGCGTGAGCTTCGGTCCCGCAGGTGACTCTGTGAGCGTGGAGGCCGAGCTGGTCGAATCGGAATCTGGGCTGTCCGCCGAAGCCTCCCGCAGTGCCTCAAAGGTGTTTTGCGTATGCAGAGGAGTTTCTTTCAAGGCCTTTGCCCTTTCCTCGGCTGCCTGTTGTTCAGTAGGCTGGCCCTTGGTTTTTTTCTTGGGGCGCTTCCGCGCTGGGGCGGGCAGCCATTCCTCTCCTTCATCTATTTCGGATTGGGTTCGCGCCAAGCCTTTGGCGTGCAGCCACGTCCATGCATCTTCGGGAGAGTTGAATACATGGGTGCGCTCGTCTGATATTACTCTCAGCTTTGCAGGGAACAGCAGGGCGTATTTAATGTTGTGCTCGCGGAGGCGTTGTTTGATTTTCACAAATGAGCTGCGCTGTCTCTGCACCTCCTGCGTGAAGTCTGGATAAGCGTTAATTTCTGAGGCCTCGTATCGGAATGGGCCTTTGCTGCGGAATTGCTGTAGAATTAGGTCGCGGTCTCTGTAATTTAAGAGTCTCGCAATCAGAGGTCTGGGTGGTTGACCCGGGGTCGGGGTCTCCCCGGTACCCTGTGTGCCCTTTCCACAGAGAAAACCTTCGAAGGAGTCCCTCTTAATACCTCCTCTATCAGCCATTGCTCCGAAATTATTTCTGTATTCTGCTCTGTTAGCTTTTCGGGAAATCCCAAGAAGCGGATGTTGTTGCGCCGGGATCTGCCTTCCGCCTCTTCGGCGCGGCACCATAGTATTTTTACCTCTGCATCCAGCCGTTGTAGTTGTTTTTGGTTAGCCAAGACCGAGGGGTTCAAGTCTTTTAGCTCCAATTCCGTTGACTTCACTCTCTCCGCCAAGTTACGATGGTCCACTCTAAGCAAATTTAGGTCTTGTGATACTGAGTCTATCCTGTTCTCCAGAGAGGTTTTAGTGTCCATTATTGCTTGTATACTTTTTCAAATTGGGTTGAGTGGGCCTGTAGTGTGGTTTCCAGTGCTTGTAGAGTCGGTGCCAGCTGTTGGTCACTTGATGAATGACCCAAAGTGAGTAGGTCTTGGTTTTTCGCAGATTTAGTTCTTCCAGCCATAGTGTGCACTTAGAAGGCTGCTTGCAATGAGCGGAGCAGCGTGGCTGCGCGCCGTGGCCCACAGCTGAAACCTCTACGTGCCGCCAGTTGGGCCTCCGCGCGTATCAGAACCAGCCCGGCCTGCAGTACAAACCGCGCTGAGAACAAGGGGGGGGGGCAGTTTTTCAGCACATTCCTCCAGCTCCCTTTGCCTGCAGCACCTCGGGTCTCGCAGTCCTTAATGATCACACAGGGGCAGTCATCCACCTTAGTTCTCCATATGGGGTGCTGCTGTGTGGTGTGTTGCGTTTTCCTTGAGAAAGGTGCCCTGCTTTGCCGCTTCTGGTATTGCCAGCCTGCTGGTAGGTGTGCCGACAGTCTACACCTCAGCCTTTGCCAGCTGACAATTGCAGTCGCCGAGGTCTGCACAGGGGTCTTGATCCTGTCCCCTCTTGTCCGTGCTGCCGCGTCCCATCTTCACCCTCCGTGTGTGCAGGAGAGGGGGGAACAAAGCGATCCGCCTCGCAGCCGAAATCGGGGGGGGGGGACGGAGAGGGAAGCCCTCCTCTGCCGAGGCCTGCCCCTCCTCTCACGGTCCCCCGCAGCAGCCCCCTCCACCCGCGCCAGGGGCAGAAGGGGGGGGCCCCACGGCAGTTGCCGACAGCCGATCCCCGGGGCAAGGCGGTGATTCTTGGTGCCGCTCCTCCAGTTGTGGAGCGGCAGCCGGCGAGGCTCTCCGCCGGCAGTTAGAGCGCAGGGGGGGAGGGGGAGCAGTGCGTCAACCCCCCCCTCCACAGCAGGCTCCGCGATCCGAGGGGGGGCGCTCCCCCGGTCTCGTTCGCCGACCCGAGTTGGCACCCTCCGGGTGCTCCGTGCCGCCTCCGAGTCAGTCACGCCTCACTGGGTGTGCCGCATCGGCACGGCCGCCAGCTCCTCCACGGCCCGCACCTTCGCCCGGTTCCCGTGGCGACACGGTCAACTGCAGATCACTCCTGGGGGCCGCCGGGTGCTCGCACCCGTCCCCCCCACCTCCGCGCCCCGTGCGGCCGCCCGGGAACGCCCAGCAGGATATTTTCTTGTAGGCTCGGGTCGGAGCTTTAACTCAAGCTTCTGTCCCGGCCGCCATTTTGGCTCCTCCCCGCATGACTACCAGGTACTTCTTATTGTTTATACTTCGCTCCATGCCGCTTTCAAATCTTTCAAGGCGCGAACTCGATCGGCATTATTGGAGCGACACTTCTCATTTATTTTTTGTGGAGTTCCTTGGATGACTACCAGCTACTTCACATTGTCTGTAGGGGCTGATAGCCCCCTATATCTTCAGACTCCCACCACATGACCAGCCAGGCCCTCAGTGTAGTCTGATTTATAGCACCATGCTCCACAATTGTGTTTTCCGGCGCCCTCTGCCACTTCACAGCTAGTCATAAACTTTCAGTACTGAAGCCCACGTGTCTGCTGAATAGCCTACCTTCCAAGGGGCTCTCGGGATCTAAACAGTACTTTTGTTATGTTGTGAATTATTCTGTAGCGCTAAATTCAGTCAGGGTGTACATGTTTGCTTGGCGCTAAATCTCTGAAGTATCCAAGTAACACGCTCTTTTCCCCTGCTGTTTCCGTCCTGATGAAACCCAACTCTGCCTGGGGTTTGCATGTACTAGTGGCGGGCCGCATAACCTTATTTTAAGCCAGCCATCTCCATATTTTTAATTTTAACGTTTAAACTGTTGAAAGGCATATGTAAAATTGTTTAATATATTAATGTGGGGGTGGCGTTGGCTTCTATACTGCAAATCATAAAGATTTACCATGGTGGCCCTGGCAAACAGCAAAATGAGACAAAGTGTGTGCAAATGGATACGCGATTGCAGTGGAGACCTCCAGCGAAGGTCTGAACCAGAGATGGCATCTCAGCCGGCCCAGGAGAAGCCTGTATGGTGCGGACAACTGGCTGAGACCTCAGCCATGTGCTCGGCTCCATTCATTCCCAATGGAAAGGGGGCTGCTGCACTGCGCTCCTCCTAGTCCCCCAATCCAGTTTACATGTTACTTTCTCAGCCCCACTGGTTGGTTTGTGGGGAGGGAAAGCCATGCCCCTTAATCTGAACTCTGCGCTATGCTTTTTAAAATCATGTGTGTACGTGTTTTGAGGGTGAAGTTCTGTAAATCTCATAATCCTAACAGAATTGTTTGGTGTAAAATAAACTCTTGGAAAGACGGGTCCCACATGAGAAACCCTAAACCACGCTTTAGAAGTCGCCATGGTACAATCAAGTGTAATCTGACCATGCTGTACTTCTATCAACTATTCAACCATTCAATCTTCCAACTCGCCCACCATTCTTTTCATCTGTCCCTCTGTCCATCCATACATGACTACCAGTTACTTCACATTATTTCTTTTGTTTTTCATTCACACTCATAGCGCCCATGGCGCTTTCAAGCTTTACACAGCACAATGGGCAGTAGTGGAGCACTTTGCATGACTAATACTTACTTCTCATTGTTTATTTTGTCTTTCATTTGAGCTCATGGCGCCTAAGGCGCTTTCAAGTTTTACACAATGCAATGGGCAGTATTGGAGTGATTTGCATAACTACCAGTTGCTTGTTATTGTTTTATTTTTCCTTCACGCTCATGGCGCTTTCAAGTTTTACATAGTGCAATGGACAGTACTGTAGTGCTTTGCGTGACTACCAGTTATTTCACATTGTTTCCTAGTTACCTCTCGTCACAGTTACAGGTAGGATAGTGCATCCGGTGCGTGCACAGCTTACAAAACGACAGCGCAAAGCTTCTTTAACTATAGCTAGGCACTTTAATTTTCTTCATCATTGAAGAGAGCTGTGATACCCTATCATTGACTATTCTTTTTTCCCCCTGGAAACTGTGTTACACCATTGGACACAAGGTTTGCACCTTAGGTCTTGAAGTGAAAGAAGCCATCTTTAAGTAAGAAATCCCTGTAACCATTTTCTGGCCTGGACTGAAGTTGGTAGGAGAGCCTCGTGATCTCAGAATTCCTGAAAAGCAAGAGAGAAGTCTAATACTGGTACAACTTATTTTTTGCTATGGGAGATTTTGTTTTAAATAAACGTCCTCTATTTGCCAGAACCGACTCTTCGCATAGGAACTTGTAATGGTGCCCTTATCTAATGCAAAGTTTTCTCTTTTAGGCATAGGAGCAGAGGTGTAGAATAGAGAATTCTAGTAATGCAATGTAACCATTCTTGGAAGTGATGGTCAGCCTAAAGAATATTTGCAGGAAAAATGCCTCCAGTCTACACCTGAGGCAAAAAACAATAAGCACATTACTGCCCTTCTCAAAAATCCATACGGTCTGATGTCAAACTCAAGACAAAAGATAAGCAACCGAGTGCAAGAAACATAACATTAAGACCTTATCTGTAAATTAAGCTTGACCACAAGTATAAGGTGAGAACATAAGGGAAATTTTATTTCTACTACTCCTGAAATTGAAAGATTATATGTACTGAACAATTCATGTTCTGTATTTTTTTTCGTAATCCGGGGCTGTTTGGCACAGCCACGAGTGCATTTAATGCACACCCAAATGTGTATTGAGAATAAATATAGAGGATCTTTGATCTGAATTCATGAATACTACAAAAGGTCTAGGAAAGACTTCGATTATCTCTATTTATGGCGATGCCAACTGCTACTGTCAGAGTACTTTGTAGTGAATCTACAATATGCCCGAAGTGAACATCAAGAGACTACCTGTCCTAGGAATCCTGAGCAACCTGCAGAGGGGCGGGAGGAGAAGCACGTCATGCCATCAGTGCTACTTAGCACACTCCAAGCCCCTTTGGCGCGGAGCACCACAAGTCAACATCAAGGGACTACCTTTCCCAGGAGTCCTGAGCAACCTGCAGAGGGGCGGGAGGAGAAGCTCCATCATGCCATCAGCGTTCTTTAGCACACTCTAAGCCCCTTCAGCACGGGGCGCCGCAAGTGAACATCAAGGGATTACCTGTCCCAGGAATCCTGACCAACCTGCGGAGGGTGGGAGGAGAAGCTCTGTCATGCCATCAGCGCTATTTAGCGCACTCTAAGCCCCTGCGGTGGGTGGCGCCACAAGTGAACATCAAAGGACTACCTGTCCTAGGAATTCTGAGCAACTTGCAGAGGGGCAGGGAGGAGAAGCTATCTCACGTTATCTATGCTATTTACCGCAATCTAAGCCCCTGTGCCCAGGCCAAGGGCTGGCCCATCCTGCGCCCATTAGCACCAGGAAGAGGCAGGGCCACTCCCCTTGGCTCTGTCTAAAGGACATTTCTGTGGCACAGGGCCATGGGCCAGTTGTGAGCCTACAAACAAGACGCAACACTGCAGGTTGTACTCTCATTAAGTTACTGCCGGGGTCAGCAGCGCTCACTTTATTTAAGATTGGTCTTGAATTGCAGTTCTATCCTGCAACATCAAGAGCCATTCTAAATCAGATAAACTGCAGGCAGTAATGGCACAGTAGGTGGAGGCATGCATGGGCTTGAGGTCGACTTTTGACATGAATGTCCCCAAGAATGATCCTCCTCCGTCCTGTTGAAGGAGTCAAAGTGGAATACTGCCAATGCTAAAGTGGAATTGAAAACTCCCTAAGCCGGTTAATAAATGGAGAATACTCCTCTGGGAAGGATACTACCCTTATTCTGGCGTCTTCTCTCTCCTGCCAACAAAACTCACGTAGCTTTGAGTGGCAATCAATAATAAGGCAGAAAAGCACATAAGGAATATAGATCTTTTGGTTATCATTGCCTCCTCAAGAGGGGCAAAAAGAGAGCATATGACAGAAAGAAAGAAACAGTGCTTTTTGTGCCAAAAAAAAAGAAAAAAATAACAAATAATTGCTAGGAGAAGGAAATGTAAGAAAAACATGAATGAAAAGATACACATCTGCATGACTGTTACTGTGGTACTGTGCTCAATACATGGATTATTGTGGTCCATGTGCAGCCTAAAATTGACTACAGTTTTACGGGCAAGACTACGAGTGCATGCTGTAGGGCATGCTTCTCACTAACGAGACTGATGTGTACAGTAAAGAGCTTGGAGCTTGCCTATGACTTACTATTGTTGACTTGTGTAGCACTTTTCTTTACAGACTTGTAATTCGTCACTGCATGCCTGGCATCATTTTCGTTCCTCTGTGTGGAGCAGGGACCAAGCACAGATTGATTCAACTTACTCAGCTCGTCCGCTGCTCATGCCGTAATTGAGGTATTATTTTGTACTTTTTAACTTTTAGTGCCCTGTAAACAGAAAGCTTGTGACTGTCAAAAATGTGCCCAGCAGGACAAAAACAATGTGCAAAGTTTTATTTTTTATAGCTAACTTACTTTTATTTTGCCAAGTCATCTTTTATCATTTTCCACTCATGTTTTATTTTGTTTTTGCAGGTGGGCTCTGTTCTCAAAAGATTACGATTATCTTGTTCTAAATATTGCAATGCAACATTGTTTCTTTATTATGTGTAATTTCTGAAATAATGCCTTAACACATAATCGTGCAGGCCACCACAAACCACCCCACTCTAATCCACCTCCCTGCAACCCACCCCAATCCAATCCACTCAAACCCACCCCTTCTAGTCCTCCCAACCCACCCCAATCTAGTCTGCCCCACTCTAATCCAAAACAATCTACACCACTCCAAAACAATCTGCCCCAAAACAAAACAATCTACCCCACTCCAATCCAAAACAATACACCTCAATCCAATCCAAAACAATATGCCCCACTCTCATTCACCCCACTCCAATTTACCCGACTTCAATCCAAAACAATCCACTCAGTCCAAAAGAATCTCCCCCACTGCAATCTGCTGCACATCAATCCAAAACAATCTGCCCCACTGCAATCCAAAACCGAATCCATGACACTCTACTCCTCCGACTCCACTGCAACAAATCCACTCTCCGACACTCTACTTCCCCACTCCACTCTGATACTCCACACCTCTAACTTTTAGCCATGCTGGACAGCAGCCACACTGGTGTACAACATGGCAAAACACATTGCCAAAGCCAACAGCTCTTGTATAGGGGAGACCTATTCACTTTGCCAATGCTTGTTTTCTTTGTAGGCGTCTGTATGCCTACAACATTTCCATACCATGTTTTCTCTGTTTAAAGATGATGAAAAATGGTTTAAGTTAGCATAGTTGGGCGCTGTATGCAATATACGGCACACCATGGCGCAGAGTAGATATTGGATGCGATAGATGAACTCTGTAGACCTGACCATTTCATACACAGTACATAGGGACCCATTCAAATCTATGGTGTGCCCCCTCCTAATGTCTGCTCTGTGCAGGTGCTGAAATTCTCTGTGAAAAATCATTTCTAGGAACCTTGGAGAATCCTCTGCACCAATTTTGCTATTCCTCCTATTGTTTGAGTTTCTCCTTGTACACATGATGCCTGGCACAGGCATATTCTGCCTCAAAGGGTCACTACATGTCACACTGCGTGTGTAGTGCCACCAGGAAACATGGTGGCCTGAGTTTGGCCTTGTAGGGCTACCATAGTGTCAATATAAATGACACTATTGTGGTGCAAGGAGGTGGTAGCTTTCACTATTAGGACACAGCCTCAAATATGGACAACACAACACATATTTTCCATGGTCGAACTGTCAGTCCAGATTTATTTTGACAATCACCAGGCCCCTGAGGCACAACCCGTGATAGTAATGTCCACAACCACACACCAATGCAACCATTCAACAAACCAGGAACACACACAATACCAGATGCAAGTCTGAGTCACCACTCCACCTAAAACTAACATCTGCCATGGCACACAGGAAACCACAAATATGCATGACAGACACATGTTCTCACATTCCTTTGCAGCCAACCAAGGTTATGGCATCCAGCAATGAGTGATAACCTCTTTTGGCAACCTGACAACAGAGGAAGAATGGGCATACAATGAAGGCCACAGAAGGATACAAAATGTGGTGGAGAAGCCATTTGGGCTCCTGAAGTCAAGGGTCAGGTGCCTGGTCCTGACAGGAGGAAGCCTGTTGTATGCACCACCCCTGGTTTGCAAGATGATCCTTGTATGTGCAATCCTGCATACATTTTGTATTGGTAGATGTCCCCAATGAGAAGGAGGATGACAATGGTGCAGCACCGGTGGAGGGGGAACAACAAAACACTGCTGCAGAAGTTCGCATGAGACAACAAATTGTACTGAACGTCTTCATCTAGACACTGTACAACAAACATCACCCTGTAAAGATCACCATTAAATCACTTTGCACCAGATTGTCCATGGCGTACTCATTCTCTGCTTCATATACCATTGAAAAGTTGCTCATACCTCAGAGAGCAGGAAAAAAACACAACAGTTACAAAGAATGTTGGAACATAGGTTGTGATTTAGGAGGGTCTAGCGCCTCCATGCTGCACATCAGCGTCACATTACTCATGCTCATGTGGCTCTCGAAGGCCTAGAGCCACGCACCAGAAATACTAAATGGCGTAATGTATGCATTGCGCCAATTCCGACCCATTGCACCACATCATGCTTACACCAGGCAAGCTGTATGCAAGGGAGGGGGCGTGCATACGGTAGGGGTTGTTTCAAAATAGTGTACTTGAAACTAAGGAACAAAACTGTGCCACATCTCAGGCAGGAAGCTGTAACGCCAGCACTGTGCAGGTGTGACAAGGGGGGACACCATTGGTATCAATGGACCATTATGTACTGGTCAGGGTTAGGGCCAAAAGTTTGACCCTAACCATGCACCGTATATCAATGGCGTTACATACCGTGAGTGCTATTGGCCCCAACCCTGCCACATGGTGTGCTGTCTCTCAAATATAGCACATACATGTCGCTGTGGAGTGTGCTAAGGGCCGCAAGACAAGTGGAGCAGCAATGGGTGCTGATCCAGTCTCCACACATATGCACCATAGCCAGGAATGATCAATAAAATGGGAGAATGCACGACCACATGAAGGTGTGGGTGGAATGTAGGCAGAGCCTGTAACACTTCCAATGTACATTCTTAGGCACATTTCACACAATTGTGTTGTCTTGACATGCCTGCAGCTAATCTTGAAATGCATATAAATACTGCTGTACCGGTGTATGGCCTAGGTAGGAAAGGGTTAGCAGTTACCTACAACGGTTGGTATGTTTCTACAAGGTAACCCAGTAAAGTCTGTATGATACAATCACACACAACATATGAAGACATACCTCTCATTGACACTCACATGTATGACCAAGAGAAAGTAACCTACTGGGACCAAAGCCCTAAAATGTCTAGGAATTCCACATGCCAATCAGGATTGGGATGTGCATGAAAGTCTTGCAATGTCCAAAGATGTCATAGACCCATCCAAAATTGTATGGGTGTAGAAGGAGATAGAGATAAAAATGTTGCATGTGGCATTTCACATAATCATAGCTGAGATGACTCCACACACTAACAAGATACACTCATGATGAAAGTAACATAGGTTGTGGATTGCAGATGTGAGTGCATGCCCATGTACACCAAAGGATGTGGAAAAACAGCTGAGAGACTCCCTCAGACACTTAGAGATACAACATGGGGAGGTCACTCTGACACTACACAAGTGCTGTGGCTGGTGTAATGTTGTGTGTGTGTGGAAGTCGTGTAGTCTAGCAAAGCCTGGAAATGGGAGGGATACTATGACGTAGCCAGTAGAAGATGTGTTCATCTACAAAGTACACAAGTCTCACATAGCATCCTGTCCATGTATGATGGGACAATGTTGCAGTGGAAGATGTGTATAAAGGGTAAGCAGCCTAAAGAATGCCAGCAATGTAGGACCAAATCAGTTCCAAACAAGATATGCCGTTAATGTTGGAGAAGGAACACGCAGCCCAATACTGACAGTACAACACAACCTTACTGTGTGATCACCAGACATATATTCACAGAGGATGTCTAGGTCACTCCATAGCCCATTCATGTTTGCAACAACAAAAACAACAAGAATGTAGTTGCCCATCACATACTATTGTGACGGAAGGCAGTGACATATGAATGTATCTGTCCCCTGGGTCGTAAAACATGAGCAAGATATAAATGCCCTAACCAAGCTTCATATGGAAAATACAAACAATGTATAACCATTTGTATAACCATGCAACATGATAAGACATGTCCTACACGAACAAGCAGTCAGTCCCTTCTACATGATAGGGCAAGCCTGACATTAAGTACCCCAAAGGAAACAAAACATACCAGGCCATGGGATCACATTTGTGCAGGTGTCTGTCTGTAGGGGACTGAGAAATGCGCTGCTAAAGAGCAATCCTGATGAAGGTTGCTCCTCGCCCTACACCCCCTAACTCCAATGCTGAGGCTACATTGACTCTTGACACAGTCAGGGGCCTGCTGCTTGTGCACAGTGGACGGAGCTGAGTGGAGGACCGTGAACCTGCGTCAATACATGCAACCATGGGTCTGTGTGGTCACACAAAGTGCCACAGGAACAATGATGGCTAGGGTGCTATCATTGCCTGACAGCAACCATGCAATACAGTTGTATGCAATTATATGTAACAGTCAAAAGAAACATGTTTTGGTTGATTGTATGTACCAAGTGTCTGCCTTTCACACATATGTCTGAATTCTCAGAACACATGTACCACTTCAATGGTTCAGGTCTGGTATCGTGTATTGAACTATGCATAAAAGTCAGGTTTCCACTAATGAAAATATATATGTATCACATGATCATACATAGACTTATATGACCTTCAGATATGTTCCCATATTGGGAAACATAGGTGGCACAGAAATGAATACACAGACATGAAACAATGGCTAACATATGTTCATGCTGGAAGATAGATTTGGGAGGTTTCATATCCCATGAACACACCACTTTGGCATTCATTACACGTATTACGCCAAATATATCTTTACACACTCACGTCACATACCAACCATCATTGACACATCAGTACACATCTCCTGCATCATATATGCATGGGGAACCATATGTTACCCTTGTAGCATAGCATCATGAACCTAGAACCATACAACACACCACAATGTGGACACACATGCACTCACATTGCCGCTGGGTTATATGAAATCAACTCAGCGATAGTCCACTGCATCCTTTGAGTACGATTTGTCAAGGGTATCACGTGCATAAACATGTATTGGATGTTGCCCATCATATCTAAAGTAGTGTTGTCAAACGAACATTTGGAAATCAGACATGACAATCTAGTGGACCCAAAAATAGGTGTTACATAACATATGTACACTCCCAGTATACCTTTGGTAACATGTATGTGGAAAAAGTCTACCAACATATGCAAACAGTATCAGTTATCGCATGCATCACACACACACATACAAACATATGGTAACACATTCCAATGTTACCGTTGCATATATAAATGCACATGCAAACACACATAGCCATACCCTACTGACTACATACATGCATAGCCCCTGTAACAAGGAATGTGAATCTAGGTGCCTTTATATTTGCTGGGTATATTGCAGTGGAGAATCATTTGTACATGTTCTCATTTCCTTGCTGTGACCATTTTTAAATGTGTACTTTCAGCATGCTAATCTCCTCTAGGAACCTTGCAGAGTGAATTAATAAATGTCTTCTTTAGGTTAAGAAGCGCATTCCAGAGATTTGTGTCAGTGCATGAGTGTTTCAGCTCGGTCATTAGTGAAGCAAAACAGTGCGTTTCCCATGCACAAAATAACATGTCCACCATGGTCATTACAACTGTGTAAATGGGGTAAATGATGTTGAAGTGATGGGAAACATGATGCAGGAGTATTGTCAGTCATGGGTGTGTGTGTGTGTGCAAAAAGTCATGTATGTGCAGAGTGACATGACATTTACACTACTGTAAGCAGGAGTGATTGCATCATGATGATACATCTGTGTCAATTTTTTTTAAGGCAATGTTGCCAATGGAGGCAAGTACTACCTGACCATATGTCAAATTTTGACAAGTGCAAGCATGTGGGAGTGTAAAAGGCTGGTGCCACATGACGACAGAACCAGGCCTGAGTTGTGCATTTCTGCTGTAGGTGGCACCCAACACATATAGGGGGTCATTCTGACCTCGGCGGTAAAAGGCCCTTACCGCCGGTCAGAAGACCGCCATAACACCGCCGCGGCCGCGGTTAACCACCACGGTCATTCTGACCCACAACGGCCAAACCTCCAAAAATCCGTCCTCCACTGCAGCCCGCCACATCAGCGGGCAGCGATAAACTGGAGATGACCAAACCTCCACCGTCACGCCAACAGAAATACGCCCATGCCATTACGACCCACGAATTCAACACGGCCGTCATTCAAACGCGGTATTCCATTGGCGCTACACACCGCCGCGGTCAGAATACACACACATCACCAAAACACAGCCACATTGGACAATTTGAAATACACACACCTGATACACATACACACACCACTCCCACACAATCAACCAACTATAAAACACACACCCACATCACCCACAAACCCCTGCGACCATAATTACTGAGAGAAGGAGAGAGAGACACAGCAGACAATCCATAGCAAGACACACTGAGGCACACTACACCATCACACACACCACATAGTAGCACAAAGCACCACTCACCAACATACTCCTCATCACATACACCACCCCACACCTCACCCACACCACCCCATGGCACCCCAAAGGCACCCACGCTTTTCAGACCAAGAACTCCGGGTCATGGTGGAGGAAATCCTAAGAGTGGAACCCCAGCTCTTCGGCTCGCAGGTGCAGCACACCAGTATAGCCAGGAAGGCGGAGCTATGGCAGCGGATCGTGGACAGGGTCAACGCGGTGGGACAGCATCCCAGGAATAGGGAGGACATCCGCAAAAGATGGAACGACCTACGGGGGAAGGTCCGATCGATGGTCTCCCGGCACAACATCGCGGTCCAGAAGACTGGCGGCGGACCCCCACCCACCCCTCCCGAATTTACATCGTGGGAGCAAGACGTCTTGAACATCCTGCATCCTCAGGGCCTCGCTGGAGTAGCCGGAGGAATGGACTCTGGTAAGTCCAATCTCAACTACTATATCCCCCCCACCCCACCAGCATGCCAACCCACACCCACACCCCCACCCTCACCCCCAACACCCCAGCACACATCCTCCCTGACAATGTCTCACCAGCACAACCCACCCATCCCAACACCAACTCCTGCATGCCAACACAAATCATGGGCACCCATCACCTAAGCATGACCACTGCACTAACTCCCCCCCCCCCCACTAACTACCCTCACAACACCTCCCTCAAGGGAATGCCTGCACTGGGGGACAAGGGCACCCATAACACGCACGCTATTGCACACACAGAAACAATAACCAAACTCTCTTACCCCATGCAGGACCCGAACGACAACACACCAGCCAGGAGGGTCCAGAAGTGTCCATCCCACCACCGGAACAGGCCCACACTGAGGATAGCAGCTCTGTCGACAGTGAACCTGATGACCAGCCCGGACCATCGGGGACCTCTGGGCAGTCGGTTCCCCTCAGGCAGCCACAGGCCACACCAGACCCAACCCCCTCTGCCAACACCAGCACAGCTCCCACCCAGCGGGCCCATGCCTCTGTCTCTAGGACAGCTCAATCAGCGGTGTGTCTGCCACTACAGGGCACCCAGGCTAACCCAACACCCCAACAACAACAGGGACCTGGGGGCAGTGGTAGCGGGCACACCGTCCAGGGGACAGAGGCCGGGGGAAACCGGGCAGCTCGGAGGGCTGCTGTGCGACAGGGGGGGGGAGGAGAGGCCCAGGGAACCCACTCTCCAAGAGGCCCTCACCACCCTCATGGGGGCCTACCACCACTCCCAAGAAACGATGGCGACGGTACTGGCCAGGTTCACTGAGATCCAGGCACAGCAGGAGGAACGCTACATGGGGTTCAGGGAGGAGCTGAGAATCATCGGGACCGCAATGGGGACCATCGTCCTGGCCCTCAACAGGATAGAGGACGCGTTGCGGGACCATGGTGCACCACACAGGGCCCCTGTCACTAGCCCGGACCAGGAACAGCCTACCACCTCTGCCGGTGCTAGTGGACAGGAGGTCCCAACACCTCGACAGCCCCCCAGAACCCCACCTCCTGCTGAAGAACAACCACCCCGTAAGAGGAGCCTGAGACCAAAAAAAAAGACAGAGTAGGATGTCAAGACCCCCGCAAGCAGGACATACCCCCTCAAGTCTTCCCACTGTCCCACATTGCCACCCTGTCCAACCATGAACTGCCTATGCTCCATCCTTCCACAGGCAAAAGGACAATGCACCTGTGAGACTGAGAACTGGACTGTGCCATGGATATTCCTCCACCCCCACCCATCACCCTTAGAATCACATGTACCGATGTCTAGCACTGTAAATAAATCACATTTTGCACACAAATCTGTTTTGAGTCATGCTGTATTATTAACAAATGTATTACATATTACTGTTCAATTTCTGTTCTGTCAATTAGTCATGACAACATACCAATGTCAATACGCTGTATTTCATGGGCGAACCAAGCAGAAGTCAGGTACTGAGTCAGACAGCACTGAGAAGGGAAGGGAAAGGCAAAAATTAATGAAAAACATCTGTGGGGAACTACAGAAAGTACAGATGCAGGAGGCTATAAGCAATTGTGAAATGTCGTGGGTGATTCTTACCTGTGTGTTACTGGAAATACTGTTGTATCACTCTGTCCCTATTGTCTGTGTCGTCCTCAGAGTCTTCCTCCTCTTCACTCTCCACAGGCTCCACGGCTTCTACAACACCACCATCTGGACCATCCTCCTGCAGGAAAGGCACCTGGCGTCGCAAAGCCAGGTTGTGAAGCATACAGCACGCCACGATGATATGGCACACCTTCTTTGGTGAGTACATTAGGGATCCACCTGTCATATGCAGGCACCTAAATCTGGCCTTCAGGAGCCCAAAGGTTCGCTCAATCACCCTCCTAGTACGCCCATGGGCCTCATTGTACCGTTCCTCTGCCCTGGTCCTGGGATTCCTCACTGGGGTCAATAGCCACGGCAGGTTGGGGTAACCAGAGTCACCTATTAGCCACACACGCTGTCTCTGTAGCTGGTCCATCACATAGGGAATGCTGCTATTTCGCATAACATACGCGTCATGCACTGACCCTGGGAACTTGGCATTTACATGGGAGATGTACTGGTCAGCCAAACAGACCACCTGGATATTCATTGAATGTTAATTCTTCCTGTTCCTGTACACCTGTTCATCGTCATTTGAGGGGACTAAAGCCACATGGGTCCCATCAATTGCACCAATGATGTTGGGGATGTGTCCAAGGGCATAGAAATCAGCTTTCACTGTAGGCAAATCACCCTCCTCCGGGAAAATGATGTAGCTCCGCATGAGTTTCATCAGGGCAGACAACACTCTGGATAAGATCTTGGAAAACATAGGCTGAGACATCCCAGATGACATGGCCACTGTTGTCTGGAATGAGCCAGTTGCAAAGAAATGGAGGACAGACAGAACCTGCACTAGAGGGGGAATTCCTGTGGGTTGGCGGATGGGGGACATCAGGGCTGGCTCCAGCTGGGCACACAGTTCATGGATGGAGGCTCGGTCAAGTCGGTATCGTAGTATTATATGGCGTTCTTCCATTGTCGACAGGTCCACCAGCGGCCGGTACACGCGAGGATTCCTCCTTCTCATCGCTAGTCCCAGCGGACGGTGCCTAGGAAGGAGAATATGGAGTACAGAGTCAATCCACTCACAGGTACGTACAACACAGCTTGCACAGTACAGGTAAATGTATGGTTTGATATGTTTGTATGTGTGCCATTGCAAGGCCTAGGCCTGTGTGACGCATTAGAAATTAAGCCATGTGGGCCCTTGAAATGGCCGATGCCTTACCTGTGAAGTGGGACAATGGGATGTGAGGTCACTGCGCTGGCGGGGCACACCGTGGCGGTAGGCGGTCGAAGACCGCTGTGCGAAGACGCATTGGTTAACATTGAAGCCTATGGGTTTCAGGAGCCAATGACGATGTGCGCCGGCGGTCGCGGTACGCACCGCCGCGGTACGCACCGCCACGGGCGTGACTGACATTTTCTATCTGCTTAATCATTCGAGACCTGATCATCCACAGGAGAGGACCTATACTGCAAGTGCTGCTGTGAACTCGGTCTGGAAGTGACAATGGCTGCTGCTACTGGTGAAAGGGCCCCCGCCTTCAGTTCAGAAGAGTTGGAGAAGCTCGTGGACGGGGTCCTCCCCCAGTATGTGCTACTCTACGGTCCTCCAGACCAACAGGTGAGTACACTCAGTGCACATTGAATGGGTTATGCCTGTGTGGAGTGGGGGGGATGTAAGTTGGTGGGGTGTGGAGGGAATGAGGAGTGCAACGCACGACAGATGAGAGAATGGGAACCATGGCAAGGTTGGGGAGGGGGGGGCATGTACTCCAAACATGCAGATATGTGACGGTTTCTCTTTCCCACCCTGTACATGTCAAACAGGTGAGCGCCCATCAGAAAATCGATATTTGGCGTGCCATCGCCAAGGAAGTCCGGAACTTGGGGGTCTACAACAGACGGGGCACCCACTGCCGCAAGAGGTGGGAGGACATCCGCTGCGGAACGAGGAAGACCGCAGAAACACTGCTCGGGATGGCCTCCCGACCTAGGAGGGGTGCCAGTCGCACCATGACCCCCCTGATGTCCCGGATCCTGGCGGTGGCCTACCCTAATTTGGATGGGCGCTTGAGGACAGCACAGCAGACACTAGGGGGTGAGTATCTGCACATTCTCCTATCTGTATGCGCAGTGGAGGCGTCTGGGTGGGGGAGGAGGGCTGTGAGTGACATTAGGCCAGGGCGCTCTCTGTAGTGTAGTCCTCTCCCTTAGGCATGGCCCTGTTCCCCCGCCCCCCACCTCTGTAGGGTGCCAAGTGCAGCTACCCATGCTCCAGCATCACACATGTGCGCGTCTGTTGTCCCTAGACCTGTTTGCCTAGTCAGAAGTACTGAGTAGTGTACCCCAAGTTCGCGACTTAGTGCACGAGGCACCTGTGTCTGTCCTCTCCGCAAAGGGTATTGCTAAGGCATGCACTCAACTTTGTTTAATTTCTCCCCCCACCCTAAATCTTTGTCTTCTTGTGTTTTAGCATCATCAGGCGGAGGAGATTTGGCGTCGGAGCAGGAGGGAGCTGCAGGTCACCAGGCCCCGGTGGGCACTGACACAGACACCGAGGGCACCAGTGATCCGGAGGGCGAGGGGAGCACCACAACGGGGGCCGGTGGAGACACCAGCGACACGGACACGTCCTCGTTTGGGAGCTCCCTAGCGGTGGCGGCACCATCTGTGCCCCCCGCAACAACAGGTACAGCCGCCACCCAGCGCACCAGCACCGCCCTCCCAGCAGCCCCTCAGTCTTCGCTCCGTGGCCGCTCGGCCAGGAAGGCGCGCGTCTCCTTCGCCCCAGGCACCTCAGCCCCTGCCTCTGTTACCCCTGCTGCCCTCAGTGCGGAGCTCATTGACCTGGTGAGGACGGTCATTGTTGGGCAGACTACCCTTCTGAATGCCATCCAGGGGGTGGAAAGGGAGGTGCATCGGAGCAATGCCTACCTGGAGGGCATTCATTCGGGTCAGGCTGCCCATCAACGAGCACGGTCGGAGGGCGAGTGAGCAGGGTGTCCAGGCCAGGTCTGACTCCCTTGACATACTGCAAGAGCACCGCTGAACAGGGCCCCGCCGTGAAGACAGGTACCGCTGAAGAGGGCCCCGCCGTGCAGAAGAGCGCCGCTGAACAGGGCCCCGCCGTGAAGACAGGTACAGCTGAACAGGGCCCCGCCGTGCAGAAGAGCACCGCTGAACAGGGCCCCGCCGTGAAGACAGGTACCGCTGAACAGGGCCCCGCCGTGCAGAAGAGCACCGCTGAACAGGGCCCCGCCGTGAAGACAGGTACCGCTGAACAGGGCCCCGCCGTGAAGACAGGTACCGCTGAACAGGGCCCCGCCGTGCAGAAGAGCACCGCTGAACAGGGCCCCGCCGTCTCAAGCACCGCTCCGCTGGGCCCTTCCTCTCAGGCACCGCTCCGCTGGGCCCTTCCTGTCAAGCACCGCTCCGCTGGGCCCTTCCTCTCAAGCACCGCTCCGCTGGGCCCTTCCTGTCAAGCACCGCTCCGCTGGGCCCTTCATCTCAAGCACCGCTCCGCTGGGCCCTTTATCTCAAGCACCGCTCCGTTGGGCCCTTCCTCTCAGGCACCGCTCCGCTGGGCCCTTCCTCTCAAGCACCGCTCCGCTGGGCCCTTCATCTCAAGCACCGCTCCGCTGGGCCCTTCCTCTCAGGCACCGCTCCGCTGGACATCGCCATGTCATGCACCGCTGCGCTGGGTCCCGCCGTCTCAGGCACTGTTTATGGTTCACTGTGCCCACCATGCCTCCTCCTTGACCAGTGGAGACTGTCATCCACCGGATGGACTGTGGCTTTGCACTCCCCAGGATGGTGCAGTGGGCAGCCCACCCACTGTAGAGACATTGAGAGACTGTGGCTTTGCACTCCCCAGGATGGTGCAGTGGGCAGCCCAACCAATGTAGAGACATTGAGAGACTGTGGCTTTGCACTCCCAGGATGGTGCAGTGGGCAGCCCACCCACTGTAGAGACATTGAGAGACTGTGGCTTTGCACTCCCCAGGATGGTGCAGTGGGCAGCCCACCCACTGTAGAGACATTGAGAGACTGTGGCTTTGCACTCCCCAGGATGGTGCAGTGGGCATGGTGGCTCCTCGTGGGTCTGGCGTCGTGGACTCATGTGGCTGTGGTGGCCCCCCCTTCCCTTCCCCCTGAGGTGCCTGTAGTTTTAACATCAGATGCCCCTGCAGTGTTCTCTCCAAAGGACTCCGGTCTCGTGTGTGGGCTTTGCCCTTGTTTCGCAGAACATTGGCCCACGGACATGTTAGATTCGTAGGATGTGCAGGACTTGTTACTTCAGTGATACACTGATGTGTATATATTTTTGGTTTTTGTAAATATTTTTCACGGTTGCTCAATTATTTCCAGGTGCTTTTTTTGTACATAAATATTTATTCCAAATTTGGTTGTGTCATTGTATTTTTAAAGGGTGTTTGTGTGGTGTCACTGTGACTTCCTGCTCTGCATTGGTGTGTACATATTGGGGGGGTGGGGGGGTCGCATATGTGTATGCCCGTAACCTTTCGTCCTCCCCCCTCCTGTGTGTCGTAGGTGCAGTACTCACCGTTGACCTCTGCGCCGGAGTTCGTACTCGTGGTAGATGAGCAGGTAGACGAGAGCAGGTATGATGTTCAATTCGGGTTCCATGCTGTCCGGATTCCGCGTGGAGTGTCTCGAGGTGAGCGTTTTCCATTGAAAATGTCTGTTTCCGCCGTGTTTTTATCGGCGGGGCTCCCGCCCCGGAAAAGGTGGTGGATTGGTGGGTCGTGATAGGGTGGGCGGTACATTGTCTGCCGCCTGGCTGTTGGCGGTGACCGCCGCGCTGTTTGTTTGTTCCACCGTGGCGGTCGGAGTGTTAATGCGGCGGGCTGTGTTGGCGGTTCCCGCCAGGGTCAGAATTGCATTTTTTTGACCGCCGGCCTGTTGGCGGGTTGGCCGCCGCTTTATCACCGACCGCCAGGGTTAGAATCACCCCCATAGTCTTAACATCAACTTGGTGACACTGTTCCTTTATTGGAGTCAACTTATATACTGCCTAAGGCTGGTTGATCACCTGACTGTTCCTTGTCATCAAGAAGCCAATTTCCACTTTGCACGTGTAGCATATTCATGTACGATGCTAAACATGCCGAGTGCAACCATACTGAGAGGGTTCCCAACATCAGTGTTCTGACATGCACCATGGTGTGCCATATGTTACATCTGGTGGTTGCTTGCTTCTTCACATAGATCAACTGCAAGAGTCAAAGCTTTAGCCAGTGCCCAGTATCCTGTCCCTCTATATTGTTATATATATGTATCTGAAACATGTACATATGTCTGCCACCCAAATCTGTGTATGATAACTATGAGCCACATATGTGAGAAACAGGTGCAGCATAGTGTTGTGCCAACATCAGCAGAATTGCACTGGATTTTAAACACAGGCTTGCCCCGTATTACCTACAGTATGGGGCAGGCGTGAGCCTGCGCTTGCACCGGCACATAACTCAGCAGCCAGCTCAAATGCAGGCACACTTGGACCACAATGCAAGTGTGTCTGTGTTGAAGGGAGTGTATATGTGCAGGTAGGTATCCCTTCCTGGACATAAACAGTCTACAATGGCGATATGCCACTTAAATGTGTGGTGCAGAATGCAGCCCACATAGTGCCAAAACATCACTTATGTTAGTTTGTGAATGTGCAGGAAAGGATGCCTACTCGCACATAAGCAAACATCCATGCATTTTACCTCTACTGTGTGTCCCTTCAAATGATGCTCACATATTAGAAGCAAGAAACAAGGAGGTGTTAAAGCATTCCTCAACTCTTTGCCATGCTAACACCACGCCTGGGCTGTTGTTACTCTTTTGGCGATAGCAGTAAGTATGATGTCTTGAAAATCTGGGACCACGTCAAAAGCTATTGGTGTTACAATGGGACGCCCACAGCAACAACCATTTTATGCCCCTCTGACGCAGAATACTTTGTCATGCTGCCCCATATGTACATGGAGGCGTTATGCTACAAAAATTGGCATAACAGCTCCTTGTACATATGGTGCAGTGAAAAGCACCACAGGAGTGTCATGGAAAGTGACGCTGTGGTGATGCCAGGGCCTCTTAAATCTGGCCCTTTGTCTTACAGAAGTGTACTGGGTGTTAGTTGTTCATTCCTAACACAAAGTTGACTAGCTTACTCATCTTAACAAGTTGAATGTGTAACAGTTGTCCATGCTCATAAATGTTTAAAATTTACAAAGGTATGTGTTCCTGCCATGTCTTGCAGGTGGACCTCCACCCTACACAATTGGAGAGGTGTCCCAGTTTGAAGACCTTGATGCAGCCAGTGTCACCTTGTGCATCACACGTGTCCTTCTACGGTTTTGTGAGAGAGGGTATGATGCATGCAATGTAATGCTGAAATGGCATGTGTGACCAATAAGATAAAATCATCTGAGTTAGGGTATTGACATTGTGTCTGATGCAATGTTGAGGATGTAGATTAATTTGATTGTTGCACAAGTGCCAACTTGTGCTGCTATGGAATTGTGGGTTTTAAGAAAAGGAAAGCGTGCCCACATACACACTGATGGCAGTCAAGATATGTGTCAGGGGTGTTGTTTATCTGGTTAGCATGCCTGTTGCCAACATATTTGTCACAGCACATTTTACAGCACTGTGTGCCACAATTTGCTTTAATTTACTCAGGCCATGTTACAAATATTGTACATGTGTTGAGGTCTATGGAGAGCCTATCAAGGAGACACTTGCACCACCAGTGCCTCACTACTCTTCAGAAATTAAGTGAAGCAGCGGCCGTGCAAGGTGCGTTATTGTGCTGGACAACAGTCAGTTGAGTACACAATGAGATTTCAACTCTGCTCCAGATGGATGTGGGACGTGTCTACGGATTGTAGCACACAAGATGTGTGCAGACTAACCAAAATGATCTACCCATCATAATTGTGAGTGAGCTTGGTCACATCCCATGTATATAGAATGTGGATGCGAGTGTATACCTGGTACTTAGTAGATGTAAAACATGCATGTGCACAGGTAGTTCAATAAGAAGGAAAAATTTTGTTGCACCCAGTGCAGTGCCACTCTTCCTGTTCCCCTTAGGGCACCCCTACCGCATAAGAAATGTTGCATACCATGCCACAGGGTAGGCGGCAATAGATACAAAATCTGTAGACAATACAGATGTATTGTTCAGGCTTAGGGCAAACGATATGGGCACTAACCATGAACTGTACAAAGGGGTCCACTGTAAGTAATTGTGTGCCCCCTTGTAACGCCTGTTCTGAGTAGGTGTTAACCGAAGAAAACATAAATGATGCATTGGAATTCCTTAGAATTCCCAGTGCCATTTTTCCTGCCCCCTTCCGCCGTTAACCCTGTGAACATGATACAGTGGATGGCTTGTAGGAAGTTTAGTCTGGATTTGAAAATTGACATTGTTGTGGAATGCCTGGTGGACAGCATGTGTCATCTGATGATGCTCTGTATATTGCATGTTTGTTCTACCTCTACCCAATGCAGTATTTGATGCCATGTTGTCCTCATGTTTTAGCTGCCACTATGACCCCAGCAAAGAAGCGTGCTTTTGATAAGAGGGCACAGCTTTTCCGCCACATCATGGAAGTACAGGAAGATGTCCAAGAGATATCGGTGGGAGAAGTCATCAGGGGCTTGGCTTCCTTCCCACATGGGGGACCTCCTATACAGGCCGAAACAGTGCAGAGCACATCGGGCACCATATCAAGGTTCAGGGGTGCCTCAGCTGGTCCAACCTTGTCCACAGACACCACCTATGGCAACACAAGCACCGCAACAGCCACCTACAGCAGCCACATCCTCCAGCTTTGAGGCAGACATGAGGAGGGACATGGCAACTATTATGGCCAGGTTGGACAACCTTGAGCAGAACAATGCGCAGTTTCAAACTCTTAAAATATTGTAAAAAGAAGCTGAAGAAGCTGTAATCCTATATATGCACAATATTTTGTATTTAGTTGTAGTGGGTTTTAGGTGGGTAGTAATAGGTTAGATAACGTACATTAGGTTCGTTGTAGTATAGAATAAGTATAGTTGGGGGGTGGGTTTTAGTATCTTTTTTCTGTTTTGTGGAGGTTAGGTGGAGGGTCATGTATGGGGCTCTATAAAAACAAATAAATTAAAAAAATGTACAAATAAAAAATATTTGTTCAGGATATAGGTTGTTAGTATATGTGTAGCTTTAGTTAATGTTGTTCTACTCGTATCTTGTCTTGTGTGGGTCGGACAATGTTTAATGTGTGGCGTTAAATGTATGAGATAAGGTTAGATTAGGATAGATAGCTGTAGGATAAGTTAGTATAGGTTAGCTTAGTGTAGGATAGTGTCTAGTTTGGGTTTTTAAAAGGTGTTGTTTTTAAGTACCTATAAATCCTGTTAGTTGTAGACAGTTAGGTGTCTATGATGATGGAGTGCCTGGGTGTTCTCATGTGTGCAGTGTCCAAGTTAGAAGAATGACTTAGGGTATGCTTTCTGTATTGATTTACATGTCTGACTATGTGTATCCCCTATGAGCAAGGAGCAATGTTTTCCCTGAGGAGGCCACTTCCAGTTTTATGGACTCCAGGCATTTTTTTTTGCCCCAAGCCTGTTATCTATCATGCTGCTGCCACTTTGGGAAGGCAGTTGTTGAAGGCCTCTGCCTCATGACAGCAGCTATGCCGGCCAGGGACTGCTGGAGTCCACGTAGCGGGGACTGGGTGCCTCTGATGGCAGCTAAGTTGTCCGTATTTGGATTGAGCCTCCATCCACACCCGCATCTTCTTGGCCAGCTCCTGCTGGACTGCTACCACTGTCCTCTGAAAGGTGATGCCTGGGTCCTCGGAGTCCAGGGCTGTGGCAAGACTGGTTGGTATTGTGTGTTGGTCATTGGGTGGTTCATGTGGAAACCCTGCAACACTGTGTGTCCTCCCTGTGACTGGAGGTGGTATCTGGAAGGAACCTAGGACATCCTGGAGTCTCTTTATTGATGGTCAGCAGCTGGCCATCCAGATGATCCGTAAAATCCAGGACAGGCAGGTTGGCAGGAGTTAAGCCATCATCATCTGCAATGGGATAGTGAAAGGTCAATCTTTGACTGTAGTGGCTATTGACATGGCTCAACATTTACTTGATACGGGTGGCTCAGTGACATGTTACAGACCCCAGGTTGTAGTTGTTAATTATGTGTTGCATTGTGCATCACGCATGGGGCAATCTTTCAAAATATTTTGTGCACTGATCCCACACCAACATATTCCTTTCAGGCCCCTTGCCCCAGCCACTGACACCATAGTAGCCCATCATTAACATTCCTATTCACCATGGTGGACATTCCCACAGTAGTATAATGTGTTGTCACTATTTTGGTGCTTTACTGCATTGGCACCATGAATGCTGGCACTAGTGCAACAACGCACAGGGCGGTCCATTGCTTACAATGCACGTGTAACTTTGTCATTTGCCTTTAGCAGGCCCCACTCATGTGCTAATTGGATGGCACAGTGCAACCTTAATTGATTGTTAGCCCCATTAGTTTGTCCACCTCTACATTAGGCGCATTGCCTTGCATACAGCATATCTGCCACAGGCATATGTTGGTGCAAGGATGTACAATGTGGATCAATGCATGCATTTTGAGAGTTTGTTAATGTGACACGAGTGGAATGGGCAACTTGGATCCACATTGGCAACTATTAGTATAGTGGTACTGTTGCATTATGGGTTAGTGACATTGTGCACGTAGTGCAACATTGATGCCACTTGTGCCCATTCTTATGCATGAAGGTGTCCCTTTAGGCACAATGCCAACAATTCACACAACACAGACAACCTTGATACATGGTGAAATTGAAGCTACTTGTACAGCAGCAAAAATGTTGATCACAGACATACCCCTTATGTTGTATATGTTCACTTTTGTGCCCATTCCCAAATGGTGCAGGGAGGTGTGTGAGAGTTGTTGTTGGGGCACCCTGTGCGAGTTGCGTATCACATGTTGCATACTGAGGCCCTGATTTTTTCAGAAAGTGGCACTGCTCGTTGCAGCAGCAAAAATAGCTGAACTGTGGGGCACCACTTTTGAAGTGCAGGGATGCGCCAAATGTACACGAATATGGCACACCCCTGCATTACCCCCAGTGCCTGCACAGATTTAAGTTCCCTGCACCAACGCAGGCATCCTTGCACCATAATGCAAGGGTGCCTGCATTTGAGGGGATAGATTGTTTATATGCAGAAAGGTGTCCCTTCCTGCACATAAACAATCTATTATGCAAGGTGGCATTTCTATGTGTGCTGCAGGATGCAGCACACATACGAATAGAAATGACACAAGGAGGATGGAAAGCATTTTGCCTGGTTGCACCATCCTAACACCACACGTGGGGTGGTGTTGACTTTAGTCACAGTCTCAGGTGAACATGTTGTCTTGGACTGGGGCAACAAAAATATGTAATAGGTGTTGTTGTGGCACAGCCACACTGATTGCACGCTCCTTCCAGGCAAAGTGCTGTGTGTGGAGGGCCCATATTTACAAGATGGTGTTAAGCCACTTAGAGGGGCTTAACACCACGTTGTGTAAATGTCGGAGTGCATTGCGCCACCACAGCATCATAAAAGTGAGGCTCAGGTGAGAGGACCTTTTGATCTGGCCCTATGTATCCCGATACAACCCTTTGGATGCATTTAGTGTGTCGTATGTGACTACCCCTTTTGCCAATTGTGAAATTCCACATGGTTCCCCCCCTTGCAACTTACTATGTATTTGTGGTAGTTCTTTGTAATCTGTGCTGTCCTGCGATTCCAGTGACCAGCTCCTCCGGGATGACAGCTGCCACCATCTCCTCCAGCTCATCCAGGTCCTCCTGGGGTGCAGGACTTCCACCTCCAGTCTGCAGTGCTGCCTTTCGGTTCCTGGCCAATTTCTCCATAGTTCTGCGCTTGCAATCGTGCCAGTGCTTCTTACATTCAGTGACAGTCCTCTTCGCCTCTGCCATGCTGATGACTTTATCTACTATTACCAGCCATATAGCCTCTCTCCTACCTATTGGCAATTTGGAGGTGACGAAGAGCTGGTGTTGGTGCTTCGTTACCCCTTTGATCAAGATGTAATTCTCCTCCTCACCAAAGCGACACTTCCACCTCCTCTTCTGCTTCTCCTGGGACTTTGCAGGTCTCTCCAGGCTGGTACTAGGCTGATTGGGATCTCTCAGGGGTCTCTCCTGGCCTGCATTCTCAATCTTGTCTTCCAACTTTTTTTTTCTTGCTCCTGCTTTTTTCTTTGTTTTTGACGCTCTTGCTGTTAAATAAGGCGCTAATACGTTTGCGTCAAAATACATGCCGCAAAAGCACTTTTGCAGCATTAGCGTCATTTTTACGTACGCCATGTCGCAGAAGTTAGTGTCATTTTTTTTTTTACGCTAACCATTCCTTAGTGCCATTGTGCGTCATTTTGTAAATATGGTGCACAGATGGCACTAAGGAATGGTGTTACTTTTGACGCACAACTGATCTAGCACAGTTGTGCATCATTTTTGTTAAATATGTGCCAGAGTTTTGAACCAATTGGACACCACAGAGGAATGGTTCTAAGATCGCACTCTACCCACTCAGCAGCATAACCCACTTCACTGACCCAGGTGAAAAAAGTGTGATATTAGAACCCTTCCTCTGATGTCACAAATTGATTTGAAAGTATTTGTGGGAAAGAGCATTTTCTTCCGGAAGGTAAAATAAATGTATCTTCTTAGATATGTCGCACAGATGGCATATATATATATATATATATATATATATATATATTTTGCAACACATTAAGCAAGCTAGTGTTAATTTGTCACTTTTATGAGTAATATTAAAGATGTGAATCTGAATATCCTGCGAAGTTGACAATAATTTCCAACACCCAAAATAGATCGTCTCAGCATACTTGCATCTGATAATGCATCTATCCATTACTTGCAACAATCTCTAGCCTTTCGTCCCATAAAACGTTAATACAGTGAACTGTGTTGTCCGTACAGGGTATTCTACAGTAGCCTATTCCTCATGATGGGAGATTTTCAATTATTGATTGATACAAATGCATGTATGTGAATGAAAACACCTATGAAGCACACACATAGGCCTGCAAGTGTTGGAGGGGCCAACCTACATTCCTTTACAATGGATCCGAATGCTAGCAAGGTGTTTATCTTTCAAATGAGACTTGGGGATTCGTCTTTATGCCTGTTGTTAGAAATGGGGTCTTTGGTTGACAGTCAGGTTACCCCCTGTTCAAGCAAGGACCCTCACTCTAGTCAGGGTAAAAGAGAATCACCCTCAGCTAACCCCTGCGTACCCCCTTGGTAGCTTGGCAGAGCAGTAGGCTTAACTTCAGAGTGCTATGTGTAAAGTATTTGTACCAACACACACAGTAACTTAATGAAAACACTACAAAATGACAACACCAGTTTAGAAAAATAGGAAATATGTATCTAAACAAAACAAGACCAAAACCACAAAAATCCGACATACACAAGTCAAGTTATGAATTTTTAGAGATTAAACTCAAAAATAGCACTTAGAAACAAAAATGCTTCGATGAGATGTTAACACTGCGTCGTGACAGAGTCGTTCCCAACAAGCCAACACCAGCGGCGCCGGACACGGAGTCGTGTAGACCCCCAAGTACAGTATCTTTGGTGAAGAGTGAAAACAAGCCGATGCGAAGTCGGGGATCGCGGCGTCTGTGCGAAATGTTGAATCCGTGCACTTCGAGCGGCGTCGGTCACGAACGTGGTGCGGCGACTTCCACGGAGTCGTGGACTTCAGCGGGCTGCAGCGGCGTCGGGCCTGCGAAGAGCATCGCGTTCCAGCGAAGGTCACGGCGTCAGGTGCAGGCGGCGTCACCAGATTCAGCAGCGGCGGCGGTCCGGAGTCGTCCGAAGTCGATTTCCTAGGATTTCCACCAGCCTTTCTTTCAAGGGCCCAGGGACTGGATAGGGCACCACTTGTCAGAGCAGGAGTCTCTCCAGAGACTCCAGGTGCTGGCAGAGAGAAGTCTTTGCTGTCCCTGAGACTTCAAACAACAGGAGGCAAGCTCTAACTCAAGCCCTTGGAGATTTCTTCACAAGATGGAAGGCACACAAAGTCCGGTCTTTGCCCTCTTACTCTGGCAGAAGCAGCACTGCAGGAAAGCTCCACAAAGCACAGTCACGGGCAGGGCAGCACTTCTTCCTCAGCTATCAGCTCTTCTCCAGGCAGAGGTTCCTCTTGGTTCCAGAAGTGTTTCTAAAGTCTGTAGATTTGGGTGCCCTTCTTATACCCATTTTAGTCTTTGAAGTCACCTTTCTTCAAAGGGGACTCACACCTACTTGTGAAATCCTGCCTTGCCCAGGCAAGGCCCCAGACACACACCAGGGGGTTGGAGCAGGCATTGTCAGAGGCAGGCACAGTCCTTTCAGATGAGAGTGACCACTCCACCCTCCCTCCTAGCAGAGATGGCTAATCAGGAAATGCAGGTTACACCCCAGCCCCCTTTGTGTCACTGTCTGGTGCGAGGAGAAAAACAACCCAACTGTCAAGCTGACCCAGACAGGGAATCCACAAACAAGGCAGAGTCACAGAATGGTTTAAGCAAGAAAATGCTCACTTTCTAAAAGTGGCATTTTCAAACGCGCAATCTTAAAATCAACTTTACTAAAAGATGTATTTTTTAATTGTGAGTTCAGGGACCCCAAACTCCACATGTCCATCTACTCTCTAGGGGATTCTACACTTTAATCATATTTAAAGGTAGCCCCCATATTATCCTATGAGAGAGACAGGCCTTGCAACAGTGAAAAACGAAATTGGCAGTATTTCACTGTCAGGACATATAAACCACATTATTATATGTCCTACCTTATCCATACACTGCACCCTGCCCTTGGGGCTACCTAGGGCCTACCTTAGGGGTGCCTTACATGTAAGAAAAGGGAAGGTTTAGGCCTGGCAAGTGGGTACACTTGCCAAGTCGAATTTACAGTGTAAAAATACACTTACAGACACTGCAGTGGCAGGTCTGAGACATGATTACAGGGTTACTTGTGTGGGTGGCACAACCAGTGCTGCAGGCCCACTAGTAACATTTGATTTACAGGCCCTGGGCACCTCTAGTGCACTTTACTAGGGGCTTAACAGTAAAACAAATATGCCAATCATGGAGAACCAATTACGTACACATTTTAAACAGGAGCACTTGCACTTTAGCACTGGTTAGCAGTGGTAAAGTGCCCAGAGTAACAAAAACAGTAAAATCAGAGTCCAGCACACATCAACAACCTGGGGAACAGCTGCAAAAAGTTAAGGGAGACCACGCCAAGGATGAAAAGTCTAACACCTGTGCTTAGGATGCACCGTCGAACCTAAGATGCAAATGTCCAAGGTGTCTGAATGCAGAGATATTTTGCTACCGTAATTGCTGCTCTATCAAGGGAGTACAGTACACTCGGGTTTCTTCATTATTGGGAGCTGAGCGTTACTGAGTCTCAAAGCACAGGACCTAAGATTTGGTTGTGGGTTCCACTGGGAGCCAGAGCAGTTTGAATTGAACGGTACTCGGTGTATTTAAAGAACCAGTAGCCTAACTGTAAAGCGCAACACCTTTTATTATAGCTACAAAGTATTTACTGCTAAATTTAGCAATATGTGTAAAATACTTTTAGAATTTTAGGCGTAGGATATCGTTTCCTCCAAAAAAGTACCTTGGTTCTCTGAATGTGTGGTTTGATGATCACTGCTGCACTCGACAGTAGGCGTCCCACAGAAATAGCGGCTGTCTTGTAATACGCAAAAACGCAGGCACTACGTTTTCACCACTGTCTCCTTACGGTCTAATTAGGACCATGGAGACCTTCCAGAAGGTTCCATTGGTTCTCCAAACATACCAGGGTTTGTGAAACACCCAAAAGATGTCAAATTATAAGGGAATTATGCTTCCAAGCGCTGAAATACATCGAGCAACATTATCCATTTTTGTTTAGCTTGTTCACGCCAGTACAGGTGACCACCCTGAAGCAAATCTGGGCGATCCCAGCCTTAAAGGAGGCCCAGTGAACAAAAATGAGAACTGTTTGAGCTAATGATTCTAACCCACATGGCATTCGATAAAATGCAGCCCGAGGTACTGCAACAAGTTAAACGTGTTAACATGAGCATTTCCCTTACATCTCGGACACAAGACTCACACAACAAATCACGTGGCCCTAACGCAGTACTATGTATTTTATGTGCTTGAAATGAAGAAGTGGACCATGAATTTGGTGTTTAAATAGCATTTATTCACCCTGCTAACTGTAAGCAGAGGTTTAACATCTTATGGTCAATATGTATTACAAGATAGTTCATTCTATTTTCTTTAACAATTTGTATATTTATTTTGCAACTTTTCAGTAATCAAGACCCTTGTCTAAGCAGTAACTATGCATTACAAATCATTTAATAAAATAAAGAAAGTGCAAACAACAAGTATTTTTTCAACATTACAAAAATAATTCAGCTACCCCTTCTAGATACCTAATGATATTGTAACACATGTAATTCCAATGATCCTCTTATTAAAGTGTGTAGAATGTTATGATGCTGATTGGCCGTAGGGTCCAAGCCTCGCCCTACCCACGCACTATTAATTTCTCATTGGGTGTGGAAGGCCTTCATCAAATACCCCTATCCGAGTTTTGGAAACACTTTTTGATAAACTAAGAGCACAAGAGTACTGTATAAAGCTGTAATTCCAAAGATAGGTGCATAAGCCATGGCATGCTAGTATGATGTGCTGAAACAGTAGGTAGCAGTACATGTCCTGACACCCAAACTCTTAGGCTGCACAAAGTCCCAATACGTCAGATGTGTAGGAAGAGAACATTTTGGACCAGTAATACATTCATATAGTTCAAGGAAAACTTTATTTAAGACACGTGTGCAGTAAAAAAAAAAAAAAAAAAATAGATCAATGCAACAGAAGAGCAAAGCAAGTAATATTAAGGGACGCAGTTAAAATATAACTACAGAGACAAAGCTAAATGATTAAAGGCAAAACTGAGGTATCACACATAAAAGGCTTTATAAGCATGATCCCAAGTGTAGGTAAACACTTCTAATAGGAACTAGATGCCAGTATTCCTGGTGGGCCAGATCTCCGAGGCTCAGAGAGTCGTATGTTTCTTCCTTTTCATCGCAGGCAGCACCTAAAGTTCCCGGGCTGTGGCTACGAAAGCAGCTTAATCATCATCTTCAGATGTGAGAATCTCATCTCTGTCTCCACCAATTGCCATCCAAAATGCTTTTGCAACCTACAAAGTAAGACAAAGCTATGTTAATTTGTGGCAAAACTCTTAAAACATTACTGTAATATTAGGCCTTGAGCCAACCATGTTATCGGTACCACTTGGGAGGATGGGTTCTAATATGATTTATTGGCAGGGTATGGACTCCTAAAGATAGAAAATATGTGATAGCAAGTCATAACTCTGTCTTTTGTGAGTTACCGCTCCACTCCCAAGATATCTTGATGTAAACGGAAATGTTTTCATAATTTTATTATTGTGAATTTTATTATTAAAAATTACAATTACAGTAAATGTGATGAAATAAATTGATAATTATAATAGTAATTATGATTAAGTACTTCAAGTAAAATGTATACATTTTTTAATTCATTTTTTTTCCAGAGCTGGTGGTGAATGAGCGTGCAGCATCATGAAGAAGACTGAAACAAGGACATCCTGTCCCTCTGATCCCAATTGTATAATTCATTTATGGTCAAATGTCCAACATGGTGTTACACTGACAAGTTCGCAGGACCACTCATCATCATGGAAAACTTTGTTAGAGGCAGCACATTCCACTGTTAGGCGAAAAATGTGGAAAGCAACACAGTTCCCCATGTATTTTATCATAGGAAGTGCAGAAGCCTCTTTACTATGAAGAGAGATTTACAGACTATTAGGCGAAAAGCCAAAGCAAGTGTCAGTGATGAGGTTGGAACGCGTGAGTGCACGAGTAAACGCTTAAAAAGAAGAACATCATTAAAGTTAAACAAGTATGCTGAAGAATGTATATTTTGTGGAAAGATCAAATGCTACAAGGGAACATCAACGAGTGAGAAATTAATCAAGGCTATGGAGTTTGGCGTTGAAAAAAGGCTTCGAGACTGTGCAACCATTAATTATGATTAAAAGATCTTAGGTGTTTGTAGTTGGGATATAGTAACTGCAGAAGCCTATTTTCATGGATCTTGTTACAGGAACTATACAAGGTTTAAAGCAAAGAAGGAAGATCATGCATCTAGCATTCAAACCGATAATCGCTACAAAAATATGTCGGATGAAGCACATAATGAACTACTTCAATACATCAGAACTATGACTATTCCTAACAAGGAGGTAATACATGTGACTATTCTCGCTGAAAGGCTTGAAACCCTCATGACACACAGAGGACTACATGGAATAGATGAATCAACCAAGAAGCATATTAGAAGAAAACTGGACTGCGAGTTCGCGGACAGCCTCCACATATTCCCAGACAACCAAGGAAAATTATTGTCCAAACCCGATAGTGTCATGCTATAAGATGTTGTAAGAGAAAACCACAGTTTGAAAAGAGAATTATCAGTTTTAAAGGTTAAGGCAACAGGCATGAACAAGATCATTGGGCAAACAACACTGCGCATAAGAACAATGATTAAAACAAACTTGACATCACCACCATGGCCATATCATCCATCAAACGTTGCTAAAGATTTATTTACAGTGCCTTATTACCTTAACTGGACAATCGGAGGGGAAGAACTCAGGCACCAGTTACAACGAATCAGAGGGGAAGAACCCAGGCACCAGTTACAACGCTTCTCACCTTCCCAGACTGTCAGACAGTGGAGGAAATTCCTAAGCCACATAAGGAATAAAGCAGCTCTCATATTATCTCTTGTTAACGAAAGAGTATTTTGTAAAACTTGAGAATAAAACACTGCAAACTGTGAAGATACAAAATCACATGTGAAGGGAGCCACGAAATGCCTGATCTCAACAGTACACACGAAGAAGCAGATGCATTCTGCACACACTGCTAATGAGGGTTATGAGGCAGTAATGACAAGGTCGGAGGACACCAATGAGTTTATGATGTGTTCGGGATTCCATGACAGAATCATGGCAAAATTGTTTCTGAAATGTGGTACTGAAATATGCATACGAGTCCTTGACATTGGGAAAATATTTTAAATTCTTGGTGAAAGTGTTTGTTGAGCTATGACAGGCCTCCATACATTTACCGGATGTGACACATTAGGCGCATTTGTGGGAAAAGGAAAGGTAAGTGCATTCGAAATCCTGTCTGCCAATAGACATACACAGGAAACATTT
The DNA here is from genome assembly GCF_031143425.1 of Pleurodeles waltl. Taxonomy (NCBI): domain Eukaryota; kingdom Metazoa; phylum Chordata; class Amphibia; order Caudata; family Salamandridae; genus Pleurodeles; species Pleurodeles waltl. The sequence continues at coordinate 541,542,403 of NC_090440.1, read as the reverse complement.
TCGCAGCTCGGAGACTAATGAGATCTCTCTGAAGAACTAATGGACAAACTGGAGCAATTCTTATGCTTGCTGTATGCACCAATATCTTTGGTTCATCACATGAATGACTTGACATATCACCTATTTTGCGCAAAGAAGGGTGAGAAACACAGTCTTCGACTTCCACCTTGCAGGGACTGTCTGAAGAAACATGCTGAACGTGCGCATTATCAAGCACCTATAAGCAAGAGATGTCTTCTTAATGATCCACAGACACCTATTCCAATTGAGAGAGGGTGGAAGTTGGAAAAACACGAGGGAGCAGAGCAACTGGTAGTGGACTGGATGGAGGGGCAGCCAGCACCTCAGGCTGTGTTAGATCTACTAGCTTGCAACTGCCTTAGGAAATGCCAACATGTCTGCTATATAAATGACCTCAAGTGCACTGACATGTGTAGACTCTCCACCTGTAAAAATCAAACAGACACAGAGAATAATGAGAATGATGAATGTGAATGATAACATTTTGTTTATGTTCACTCATGACATACATTGCCTATGTAAGATATGACAACTATTATTATTTGAAATTATAAGTGAAAATTATGCATATAATCTATATCAATATGCGGAATACAATTATGTTTTATTGTTATTATTTTAAGGACTATATTGGTATTGTTACAATTAATAATATTTTTTTAATTTAGACTGAATCTGGTGGAATTAGATTTATTTTGCCACATATTATGATGAATTTGTATGCTATTAATCAAAAATATGAAAAATATTATTTTTTGGGCTATGGCTGCTAATCCAATAATATCAGAAAAAGGCAAAGACTTGCTATCACATATTTTCCATCTCTAGGCATCCATATCTTGCACAAAAATCATGTTAGAACCCATCCCTCTGAGTGGTACCAATGGCCTAAATTTGGGGTCCTGGCTCATGGCCTATATCAGACAAAATCTGCAGAAGAAATAAGTAGTACCGTTGCAGTGCTTCAAAAAACAAGCATAATTTATTTTTATGATGGATGGAGGGGAGCAGTTTTAGAAGAAAGCAACAGCTAAAGGCTTAATGAGAAGAGATGGCTGTAGGAAAGATGCGAGAAGAGTTAAAAAAAATATATATATGTTTATTAGGTTTTAGAACAACATGCAAAAATGACATTGTTACTATGAGGCACATAAATACGTCATCCAGTAATCCGCATCCATGTATTCATCACATCCACAACTGTAGATCCAACGTGGAACTCCCCAATCCTGATCAATGGCCTCCACCCATGAAGCCCATCCTAGCTGTTCCGTCCCCACCTCATCGTCCAAACCCCCTCAGCTCATGTCCCTTTCTGCACTCCTCTAGGAGCCCCAGATCTATTCAAATTTATGAGGACAACCCCTGACCCAGTAGACCACTTCTTCCACTCTCATGCACCAGTGCAAATTGGATTCCCTGTCAGACATTTCCATAATTCCCCCCCCCTCAAATATCGCACTATGTCTCTCCCCCTCATCATCAGTATCACATTACAAAAAAGCAGGGTGTACCTGTCCACTGTCTGCTCCCCCTCAAATGACAAGCATCAGCAGATAGGGGGGTAAGCACTAGGGGCTAATTTATGACTGAGAATATCGAGCCATGCACGGACTCCCAGTATCCCTGTATACTCAGGCAATCCCATATGGTATGTATTATTGTCCCACATTATTTGCACCCCCTAAGGCATCAGTCATTATCCGTTTTACTCATCATATACAGTCAGGTTCTTGCATATTATGCCTTTACGAAATATCTTCACTTAGACCGACTAGAACCCCACATGGATGGCCACCTCTCGGGGATGTCTAAAGGCCTCCCACCATGCATCATGTTCCAGCCTCCCCAGATCCTGTTCCCATTTGTTCTGCAGGGCATCAATGGGTGGCACACTATTCGTGAGCAGGGTGGCTTAAATCTGCAGACCACATGTTTATGTAATGGGGCCGCCAGTATTCTAAACTCCAATGGTGTCTCATCCGTGGTGTCAAGTAAGCAGTAACTGTAACCCTGAAGGATGCATTACACCTACAGGTACAGAGGAAACCGACTCCCTGTCAGCTCAAATTGAGCCCGGAGTTCAGGAAATAGTATCATCTCACTGCCCCTCAAACTATTGCCCACAGGAGATCATTGTTCGAAGAGAAGACTAGCCCCAGATCAAACAACATCTGCTTCAATTATTTCACAGCAGGTGGCAGTATGACTCTTCCTCTCCTCCCCATCTTAGAGTTCAGCGTCTCCCTTCTCCAGACTCCGAGAAATGTAGATCATTCCATCTCATCTTCCATCAGCATGCAGTCAGTTTGCAGAGGTGGGTGCTACATCTCCCAGGGTTATTAAAATCTCTTCCTATGCAAGGGCTTGGCTTAGGAACAGTCTTAAAATTATTTGACAAATACATACGTATTCAAGGAGTTAAGCGATATTGATGCAGCAAAGTACTTAACTGGCACAAGGAGAGTTAAAAACATAAGACTACTTTTTGCACTCACATCCAAATATTAAATATATTTTTTTTTTAAACTGTATTTTGTTTGTAAAATTAATATTTAGTTCTTGTAAATCTTTGCTCTTATATTTTTTCTAACATAAAGGAACAAGGATACATTTTGCAGTTTAAAGGTAACTATAAGAACATTCAATTCAGTTATTAAAATCCTCCAGAAAAAAAACGAGCAAGGAGCGTGTTAAGATGTAGATTGCAAAATGAATACAGAGACCTCTGTTGAGAAAGAGAAATCTTTATTCCACCTAAATCCAAGCTCTCCTCATAAGATCTGAAAAGAGCTCTCAACATTACAACTGATAAAATCCAGGATGTACAATCTTCCACAAGAGATGGAAAGGAGCCAATATGGGTAGGGAATGGAAATACATTTAAGGTGAATTTTATACTCTGTTGATATAGCTGGGATTCCTATAGAAAGGAATTCCTTAAGATTTATGATAGGTAATAACTTTGCCTCTGATTAACATATTTCCTCAAAATCTTGCAGAGTTAATGCTTTTTCTACATTGGCAGATGATGTAAAGTTTTGTGGTGATTCATTAAGGGGGAGAAAAGAAAAAAGAAGGGTCTGAAAATGCAATGACTTTGTACTCAACCGCAGTGTTAAAATGGTTGAATGGATTTTAATACAATTTTGTGGGGATATAGGTTATGGTGTGCAGGTGATCCTTTTCGTTATTTTAAGTCAATTGGTCCTGTAGTTGGTGCACTTACCAAAGTAAAATGTAGTCATGTTTTTACCTGTGTTCTGGGTTAAGGCTTTAGCTATAGGTAAGTTTTAGGTTTTATATTTTTTCTCTACTTATTACCACTTTATTAAAGTGGTAACAAGTAGGGAAAATTATTTATATTTTTCTAAATATTTGAAAAAAGAGTTTACGGGGTACCGTGGTACTACCTAGGAAGGACTGCAGTACTTAAAAATGTTTTGAAAAATTTTTTTTTTGTAAAAATAAAAAAATACATTGTACTACACTATATTTTGTAAATATAGTATACTAAAGTATTTTCTTTTTTTATTTAAGATTAAAAAATGTACACAGCACCACGTATAAATGACAATTACTATGATACTCATAACAATAAAAAAAAAACTAAATATGAAAAAAAAATTGAAAAAACACTTCTGCACTATGTTTAAGGGAAAAGATACTGTTTTAACGTTTTACATTTTTTTTTACGTTTTACATTTTTTCCCCCTAATTTTACACTTAGAGGCTCATTACAAGTTTGGTGGTCGTACAAGCTGACCGCCAAACTAGCAGGGATGAGGCAGCTGTCAAAGCGGCTGCCTCACCGCGCAGCCGTACTACGCTGTTCCCACCGGGCTAACTGGCGGGAACATTGTATTATGATGTTACCACGGGTCAGCCCGGCGGGAACAGTGCTACGGTATTGGTCTCGATTCATTTAAGGGAGCTGAGGCCAATACTGTAGCATACCAGCACCCTCGGAATGCGCACTGTCTGCAAAGGGTGGTGGGCAGGGAAGCCCCTGCACTGCCCATGCCCTGTGCACTGTGTTTCCGCCCACCTTTTCATGGCGGGGTCCCCGCTGGCAGAAACTGGACTTGTGATCAGTGCGGTGGCACTGAACTCAGCGCCCCTGTGGTTGACCACGACTCTGACACCTGTCAGCTCATCGGGAACTACCAGGGTCTGGGTTTTTAAGGGGAAATAAAGTGTAGTACAGTGTACTTAAAAATATTAATAAAAGTTAAAAATTAAATCAAACACTGAAGTACACTATATTTCCCCTTAAAACACAGAATGCACACTAAGCGTGATCTTAATAAAATATTTTTAATTTTGGAAGGGCAAAATATTGTTACGATCCCACTTACTTTCTGGGTTTTAAGGCGAAATATAGTGTAGTACAGTCTACTTAAAAAAAAATATGAAAAAAATCTAGAAAAATACAATACTACATTTGACTGACCATTAAAACCCAGAACGCAGACTAAGGGCCTGATTAGGAGTGTGGATCCCTGGTGGTCTGACCATCAGATTACTAAGCTGGCTGTACAACTGTCACAACACCGCTGACATGCCAGGATCAGAAATCCCGTGGTACCTGCAGTGCAGAAAGCTGTGGTTAAGCACGACGGGCCCATGGCAGCACCACCGTACTGATCATGACGCCTTTCCGCCAGCCTTTTCATGGCAGCGTCACCGCCATGAAAAGGGTGGCGGAAAGGCAGAGATGGGCCCCCCTGTCAGCACACTTGGAATGCGCACTGTCAGCAATTGCAGCAGTGCACATTCTGACTGTGCTGACTGCGCAGACAGTGAGGCGCCATTGGCCTTGGCTCTCACTGAGAGCCGAAGCCAATGCCAGCACACTGTCTGCGCCGTCAAGCCCCGCGGGAACATCGTAATATGGCTGTTGCCTCTTGACTGTCATAGTGGCAGTCCGACGGTTGGACTGCCGTCATCGTATTGTAATGGTATGCCCGGGCCCAATATATCACTATGCTTTTGTGCCTTATGGGCCCGAATCACAATGGTAAACTGACACATTTCTGTTTTTCACCATTGTTTTCTATTCATAAAGGCATTTTAATGGTAGTATCTTTATGACTGCCGAGTCTCTGCACATAAAAAGACAGGACTGTCCTAAATTTTTCAGTGAGAAGACCCATCAGTCTTAAAGATACTACTCATAAAATACATTTGTGAATAGCTAACCATCGTCTGACTTACACAAAAGATTAATTTTACCTTTGTGATACATGCTCTATAACTTTCAAACTGCACAATTTAGAACTACTATCGAAAAGGACCCTTTACACCACACAACCTATATTTCTCATACATTATCTACATCTATTCAACCATTTTCACACCACTACTCTTTAAACAATACTCTATGACACGCCACTCAACTGTAAGACACACAACTCATGCAAGTCCAGTCCACTCTACGACAGTCCAGTTCACTCAACTCTACGGCACGCCTCTCCAGTCTACCACACGCCAATTAACTTGATGAAATACCACTGCACTCTACAACATGCCAGTTCACTCTACGCTCCTCCAATCTAAGACACTGTACCACATGCCATTCCTGTAAAACATGCCACTCCACTGTATGACGGTCCACTCCACTCTACGACATCCCACTCCAATCTAGGCCCCTCTACTCACAGACAAAAGTACTGCACACCACTCTGGCACACCACTTCATGATACTACACTCTATGCCATTCCACAAGACTCAACTCCAGTGTATGCCCTAACACTGTATGACATGCCACTCCACTTTACGACATGCCACATCATTCCACACTATGAAATGCCATTCTACTATACTCCACTCTACGACACCCCAATCTACACCCCTCCACCGTAAGATACTGTATGTCACACAACTCTAGGACACACCACTCCATTCCACTCTACTGCATGACAGTCACTCCACTGTACGTCACTCTACTCTGACATTCCTCTATACCATAATCTACTCCAGTCTGACACCCTATGCTCCTCCATTCAACAAGACTGTACTTCACTCTATGCCACGCCAAGCCACTTCACTACCCTCTTCTCTACAACACACTACTGCACTATACACCACTGTACTATACTATTCCACTCTACTTCACTGTATGGCACTCCACTATAACACACTGTACAACACGCCACTCCACACCACTGTACTTCACTCTGTTCCACACCACTGTACAACATTCCACTTCAATCTATGACACGCCTCTCCACGATACTCCACTCTACACGACTCCAGTGTACGCCACAAGACTTGACAAAACACTGTATGATATTCCACTCTATGCCACTCAATTGTTTACCACTTCAATGTATTCCATTTAATGACACATGACTGAACCCTATCACAAGCCTCTCCACTGTTATAGTTCAAAATTTCATACATGTCCTTAAATAAAATTGTAATCTAACAGAATGTCACTGTGCTAACTTGATGCATGTCGAGGTTTCCTGGAAAATTAACCTCCACTTTCATGTTCATCACTGAGTGTAGCCATCTCACTAGCATCCACCATATTGTATGCTTGAATGGAACATTTAGACTATTTGTTCATGCTCCATATTTGTCACCTGTCCATTACTACATTTAGTTTCACTTGAGCTGCCCGCACTGGTCTAGAATAAATTAAATGTTTTACCGTAGAACATTTAGGCATCTTTACTATTACCAAATCCCCTGCATTCCATCTTTGCGTCATCACAACATGAAGACTATCATTCCTTGACTTGTATTTCATTTGATTATTCAATACTTTTTCGCTCAGTACCTTCCTATTAACCCATATTGGTTTTCCACTATTCAACTAGTTCAGTGAAAACGCTGTGCCAGATAATCTTCTTTTCAATCCTACAAATGGTGCAATACCTCTGGAACAATATGGAGTGGTGTGGTAAGAACAAAGCAGATCCTGAATTGCTTGCTGAACAGGGATTCTAGAAATAGTTGTTCTATCTTAACATTCTATTCACCTTTTCAACCATTAGCTTTGGGATAACACAATGCAGTGCGTAGATGATTTATTGACATTTAAAAATGTTCTAATTTACGCTCAGGTGATTTGCACTCATTACCCATAATGAATGTTTGAGTAATACCCTCAAGATAGAAAGTGTCAAAACTTAATTATAGACTCAGTATTAATCGTATTAACTTGTCCAGGGATAACCTAATTTGAATGATAATCTACCAAGACTCACAAGTATGTTTACACATGAACATCTAAAGACCCAACTCCATCCAACGCCAACTTCTACAAGAGCTAAAGGAGCTTTGTGAGTATATTTGCTTTTATCACTATAAGCACAGCTGACACCTTCTTTAACTAACTCTTCAGTTAATGTACCCAGACTGGAATCCAATGATGTGCTCTAGCTTTGGATGTAGTCAAACAGCTCCCCATATCTAAAGTAATGGTTGTAACTTAAATTTATAATTCACGCACCAACATCAAATAACTATAAGTTGCGCACCTCCATACATTGTGTTGTCGGCGATTTTTACCACCCCCGATTACTAGGTGAAACTAATTAATGGCCTCTGAATTTCTAACATCTCAACAATTATTAATTGTATTTGGCACATCTCCAAATTTATTAGGCCATCCTGTAAGAATATACTTTACTTCATTCAATATTTCAGCTTTCTACATCCATCGTACCCATTCCCCTTTTAAGATTGCTGGAACATTTATCACCAATACTACACTATTTTCCATATTGTCTTCTTCCCTTTTTCAGCTTTCCAAAGGCATGGGGGATAAGCAATCTGCTGCCATATTTTTAAAGCCAAGGACAAATACCATAACCAGATTCTATGCCTAAAATCCATCTAAAAACGCATGGACTGGGCTAATCTGTGAGAGGTTTATGGTCTATTCCAGCATCCATAACTTTGTGTGTAATAAGAGATACTTATGTTCAATTAGAACCATGGTGGGCTACTAATATCAGTTCTGTGACCACATCAGACAAGATTACATTAGTGACCACCCCATGCAAGATTACCAGCAGTGATCACCTTGGTACATCAGGATGGGATGCTAGCAGTAATGTAAAAAGAAAAAAAAAAAAAAGAAAAAAAAAAAACGTTGTTGTCCTGGAATGCCTCTACATAGGTAATACATGCCAGCCACAGCTGCGGTACTCCTGGCAAAAAAGGAATAATATTAGTAATGTCTCTCCACATGATTTATTACTCAAATATCAACTAGAGAACGGTTTAGGAGTTCTGAAAAAGCACACGTATTCATCTTGAATATACAATTTTGGCACGTATATATTAATTTGAACAAATAAAAGGTTCCAATTTAGTAGGCTGGGATGCACATAGGAGAGCTCCTTAGAGGCACCTAGAGCACTACCAGTGGCTCACAAGCTACTCATTGCATAAGTCTGGTCTATTCTGAGAGTAAATTTCATATTCCATAAAAAATATCTAAAGTGTTTATGAGCCCAGTAACAGGTAGTGCCTCTCTTCTGGGCAATTATGGTCATGTGGTCAAGCCTCTCCTTTAAAAAGAAATATGGACCTGGGGGATGGGGTCTCCAAGGTTTAATAAGGCTCAGGCGGGGGGGTGGGGGCACATGCCCCCCTCCCCTTCAAAAAAGGCATAAGGCCATGCGGGAAGGATACCCTAGGCATACTGGGGAGTTTTGGGGAGGGGGCCTTGCAGTGTAGATATCTAACTCCGCACTATGCACGCTTTACAGCCGTGCACAGCAGTGGTTGCCGCCCCCCCATAGGCAGCCAACCTGCGCAACCCAGGGTCTTCAGCTAATCGGACAGCGCTTACGCATTTCCATACTTGTAGTAGTTAAAAGAGAGACCTAAGCGCTCTGTTCTCAACAGGACATAACAAGAAAAACCCAACTTGTTACAGCCACTACAGAAGATATTACACTCCAAAAGAGCAACAATGCATTCACCTCCATCAAGGATTTCAGATACTTTTTCAAGGGGAAACTGCTGAGAAAACACATTTGCCTTGCCTTTGCGAAGAGCAAGAAGATAGGATGATTTGTACTTCACAGAAGGGGAACTTAAACTTGGGCACCTACTTTGTTTATATTTGTAAGTGCTTCCCACTGAGGTGTAGTTTCTGTGTAATGAGCATCGGTGCCAGTATGCATCCTGACCTGCCTATTTGTCCAAGAAGAGGCCATAGTTTGGTGTAAAAGTTCTACCCAAATGGAATACTTGCTACTGGTAAACTAGTAAGTGCTACTTTGTTGGGTAAATGTATAGTGCATCTCTTAAACTACAGCTGTGTAATGGAGCACGAGAAAATGTCTGCAGTGACCTTGTGTATCAGTAATTTTGACACAGTGATTGTTCAAGCGTTTTCATACAGAAATCTGCAATAACATGAATCCTTGTGCATAGAAGACGATGAGACTACAAACAGTTGAATCGCCACCAAACAAGGGTACTTCCTCTTACTTATGAGTAATATGAACTTCTTTGTGTGATGTAGATGTGATCATATTCCTCTGCATCAAGAACGCATTTCCAAAATCGGTGGGAAACGTGCTGAGGGGGCCTTTTGGTAAGCTGTCCACCATACTGGAGAAAGGCGGGAAGAAGTTGCATATCACTAACATATATGTGGCGGGCCAAACGGGAAGGGCTTCTAGGTCATTTTGCATATTCATAGTGGCTAAAAGGGAGAACAATGGGGTATGTTCTCAAAAGGAGATGGAAAGAAAGAACCCACTCATCAAGTCACTACATAACATATTGCGCTCGAAGGAGCAATGATGCAAATACATCCATCAAGGACGTCAAATAACTTTTCAAGATGACACCTCAGATAAAACACACTAGCTTTGCGTAGGCCAAGTGCCAAAAGTCTCCTGGGGATTCCGAGGGGAGCCTCAAGGCGCCCATGGTCCCTGCCTGCTCCCCGCCTCTAGCGGGAGCCGGCATTGCTCATGCACGCAGGGAGCAACTAAAGATGGTGCACCCCGCGTGCGGGAGCAATACTTTCATCGTGTCCGCATCAAGCAAGCAGGAACAGATTTTCTGCTCCCACCCGCTGGGAGCAGACTTACAGTTTGCTCTCGCTTGGCGGGAGCTGTCATAGCTCCTGACAAGCAACAGCAAACTGCTATCTCCCAAGGGTGGACACCTCTGGAAATAGGGGCCTGGGGGTTGGCGGTCCCCGGAGCCATTAGTGGCTCCAGGAGGGGGGCTGTGTGCCCCCCACTTCATTTGTTTAGAGCCAGCCCCAGAGAGGAGGTGGTCCCTGGGGGTGAAAAAGGCCTGGAGGGAGGGGCTGCGCGTCCACCTCCTTTCTTTTGTATTTCTATCTCAGGGGAGATTGTGGTCACCGGGGCCTTCAAAGGCCAAGGAGAGTATCTGTGTGGCCTCCCTCCAATTTCGTATTAAAGCCCCAGACAGGTGATGGTCCCTGGGGATCCGCGCAGCCCCCTTCCCATGTACTGTTAAAGACCCAGTCCCCAGGGCTCTTCTGAGCATAATGAAGGGGGGCCCACACAGCCCCCTTCTATTTATAATTAAAGCCCCGGTGAGGTGGTGGCCCCTAGAGCTCTCTGAAGTGTAAAGGGGTAGGGGGGGGGCACGTTCACCCTCTCCCAAAATATTACAAAATGGCATGCCCCCAGGACCTGGCCCATCCAGGGAGGCTGCACGTAAAACAAGCGTAGGAGACCGTGTTTCTTTTTTTTCTTCAATCTTGCTGCAGATTTGTAGATCCTCCACGATTTCCCAGAAAAATGTAACAAAACTAAAAAGTCTTTGGCCCCCAGGACCGGGCGGGGGGGTTCCTCAGGGGGGCTGGTCAGGGTATTTCTAACCTGCCCCTTTTCTTTTTTTTTTTTTTTTTTTTAAGACTTAGCTGAGTCATAGTCCCAAAGAGGCTGCCAACACTTCCTGGCTGACTACTGATCGGATTTACACCAAATAACAAAAAGGACTCTTTCAGGACCAAGAGCTACCTTCCTGCCACATTTGGTGTAATTCCGTACGCTGGTTCGGGCTGTAGTTGTGTTCAAAATCCCAATGGGAAATTGCATGGAGAAAACACCTCTTTCTCCGCCCGCTTAACGAATCACCCCCAAATTTTTTAGACAGCCGGCCAAGTGAGTGACAAATTGGTTAAAAAAATGTGAGGATTTGTCAAACAGCGTCAAAGTTATTGGCAAAAAAAAAACCTTTTCCTATAGAAACTAGGTCCTAATTATAACTACCAACTGGCGACTACCCGTAGATAATAAAAAAAAAAATATATACATATATATATATATGGAAAATGTCACTTACCCAGTGTATCTGTTCGTGGCATTAGTCGCTGCAGATTCACATGCTGTGCACATCCCGCCATCTGGTGTTGGGCTCGGAGTGTTACAAGTTGTTTTTCTTCGAAGAAGTCTTTTCGAGTCACGAGATCGAGGGACTCCTCCCATTTCGGCTCCATTGCGCATGGGCGTCGACTCCATCTTGGATTGTTTTCCCCGCAGAGGGTGAGGTAGGAGTTGTATATGCTAGTAATAGTGCCCATGCAATGGAGTGAATACGTATGTACATAATGTAGTTTAAAGTAATATATATATTTACAAATATACAGATGTTCAAGATCAACTTCTAAAAGGCTACAGGCTCCCGGGGAGGCGGGTGGGCGCATGTGAATCTGCAGCGACTAATGCCACGAACAGATGTACACTGGGTAAGTGACATTTTCCGTTCGGTGGCATGTGTAGCTGCAGATACACATGCTGTGCATAGACTAGTAAGCAGTTATCTCCCCAAAAGCGGTGGTTCAGCCTGTAGGAGTTGAAGTTGTCTGAAACAATGTTCGTAGTACTGCTTGGCCTACTGTGGCTTGCTGTGTTGTTAGCACGTCTACACAGTAGTGTTTGGTAAATGTATGAGGCGTAGACCATGTAGCTGCCTTACATATTTCTGTCATTGGAATATTTCCTAGAAAGGCCATGGTAGCACCTTTCTTTCTAGTTGAGTGTGCCTTTGGTGTAATAGGCAGTTCTCTTTTAGCTTTAAGATAACAGGTTTGAATGCACTTAACTATCCATCTAGCAATGCCTTGCTTAGAAATTGGATTTCCTGTATGAGGTTTTTGGAAAGCAATGAATAATTGTTTTGTTTTGCGAATTAGTTTTGTTCTGTCAATGTAGTACATTAGCGCTCTTTTGATGTCCAATGTATGTAGTGCTCTTTCAGCTACAGAGTCTGGCTGTGGGAAGAACACTGGTAATTCTACTGTTTGGTTTAAATGGAACAGTGATATGACTTTTGGTAAAAAATTTGGATTTGTTCGTAGAACTACTTTATGCTTGTGTATCTGAATAAATGGTTCTTGTATGGTAAATGCTTGAATCTCACTTACTCTTCTTAAAGATGTGATGGCATTTAAAAATGCAACTTTCCATGTTAAGTATTGCATTTCACAAGAGTGCATGGGCTCAAAAGGTGGACCCATGAGTCGTGTTAAGACATTGTTGAGGTTCCATGAAGGAACTGGTGGTGTTCTTGGTGGTATAATTCTCTTTAGACCTTCCATAAATGCTTTTATGACTGGTATTCTAAATAGAGAAGTTGAGTGCGTAATTTGCAGGTAAGCTGAAATTGCTGTAAGATGTATTTTAATGGAAGAAAAAGCTAGCTTTGATTTTTGCAAATGTAGTAAGTATCCTACGATGTCTTTGGCAGATGCGTGTAAGGGTTGAATTTGATTATTGTGGCAGTAATAGACAAATCTTTTCCACTTATTTGCATAGCAATGTCTAGTGGTAGGTTTCCTAGCTTGTTTTATGACCTCCATACATTCCTGTGTAAGGTCTAAATGTCCGAACTCTAGGTCTTCAGGAGCCAGATTGCTAGATTCAGCGATGCTGGATTTGGGTGTCTGATCTGTTGTTTGTGGGTACCTGGATGCGAAGTTTTGGCATTTTGCGTTTTCCTTTGTTGCAAATAGAACTATTTGTGGCGTTCCCCAACACTGGAAGTAAGTATTCAGTATTTGGGGGTGAATCTCCCATTCGTGGATCTGTTGGTGATCCCGAGAAAGATTGTCTGCCAGCTGGTTCTGAATTCGTGGAATATGTTGTGCTATTAGGCGAATGTGGTTGTGAATCGCCCAATGCCATATTTTCTGTGCCAGGAGACACAACTGTGTTGAGTGTGTGCCTCCCTGTTTGTTTAGGTAATACATCGTTGTCATGTTGTCTGTTTTGACAAGAATGTGTTTGTAGCTTATTATGGGTTGAAATGCTTTCAGCGCTAGAAATACTGCCAGTGGTTCTAAGTGATTTATGTGAAACTGTTTTTGGTGAGTGTCCCATTGTCCTTGGATGCTGTATTGATTGAGGTGTGCTCCCCACCCTATCATGGAGACATCTGTTGTTATTACGTATTGTGGCACTGGGTCTTGGAAAGGCCGCCCTTGGTTTAAATTTATACTGTTCCACCATTGAAGCGAGGTGTATGTTTGGCGGTCTACCAACACCAGATCTAGAATTTGACCCTGTGCCTGTGACCACTGTGATGCTAGGCACTGTTGTAAGGGCCGCATGTGCAACCTTGCGTTTGGGACAATGGCTATGCATGAGGATATCATGCCTAGGAGTTTCATCACCTTTTTGACTTGTATTTTTTTATTTGGATACATGGCCTGTATTACATTGCGAAATGCCTGAACCCTTTGTGGACTTGGAGTGGCAATCCCTTTTGCTGTGTTGATTGTCGCCCCTAAGTATTGCTATGTTTGACACGGCAGAAGGTGTGACTGTGTAGTTGATTGAGAAACCAAGTTTGTTTAGGGTTTCTAGGATATACTTTGTGTGTTGTGAACACCTTTCCAGAGTGTTGGTTTTGATTAACCAATCGTCTAGGTACGGGAACACATGTATTTGGTGCCTTCTGATATGTGCAGCTACGACTGCTAGGCACTTTGTAAAAACTCTTGGCGCAGTTGTTATTCCGAATGGCAACACCTTGAATTGGTAATGTGTTCCTTGGAATACAAACCTTAAGTACTTTCTGTGTGAAGGATGTATCGGTATATGGAAATATGCATCCTTTAGGTCTAGTGTTGTCATGTAGTCTTGTTGTTTGAGTAGTGGGATTACGTCTTGTAATGTCACCATGTGAAAGTGATCTGATTTGATGTAGGTATTTAATGTTCGGAGATCTAATATAGGTCTCAGAGTCTTGTCTTTTTTGGGTATGAGAAAGTACAGAGAGTAAACTGTTCCTTTCTGGTGTTCTGGTACTAATTCTATTGCTTCTTTTAGTAGTAATGCCTGAACTTCTAGTCCTAGAAGATCTATATGTTGTTTTGACATATTGTGTGTTTTCGGTGGCACGTTTGGAGGGAATTTGAGAAATTCTATGCAATAACCATGCTGGATAATTGACAGTACCCAAGTGTCTGTTGTTATTTCCTCCCAATGTTTGTAAAATTGTCTTAGTCTCCCCCCCACAGGTGTTATGTGTTGGGGATGTGTGACTTTGAAGTCACTGTTTGTTTTGAGGCTTTGGAACTTCCCTCTATTTTTTGGGAATTGTGCCCCTCTATATTGCCCCCGAAAACTTCCCCGCTGGTATTGGCTTTGATAAGTGGGCCTTGCTTGTGAGGTTGTGGCCTCTGTAGGTTGACCTCGAAACCCTCCCCTAAATGGTGTTTTGCTAAATGTGCCTCTGCTTTGTGGGGAGTAGAGTGCGCCCATGGCTTTTGCGGTATCAGTATCTTTTTTGAGTTTTTCAATAGCAGTGTCGACTTCCGGCCCAAACAACTGCTGTTCATTAAAAGGCATATTCAGCACGGCTTGTTGTATTTCCGGCTTGAATCCTGACGTACGCAACCATGCGTGTCTCCTTATTGTTATTGCAGTATTTACTGTCCTTGCAGCTGTATCTGCTGCGTCCATTGATGACCGTATCTGATTATTGGAGATACTTTGTCCTTCTTCTACCACTTGTTGTGCCCTTTTCTGGAACTCTTTGGGTAAGTGTTCTATGAAATGCTGCATTTCGTCCCAATGAGCTCTATCGTATCTTGCCAAAAGTGCTTGTGAATTGGCAATACGCCATTGGTTTGCTGCTTGTGCTGCAACTCTTTTACCCGCAGCATCGAATTTGCGACTCTCCTTGTCTGGAGGTGGTGCATCTCCCGAGGTATGAGAGTTTGCTCTCTTGCGAGCTGCCCCAACAACCACAGAATCTGGTGTTAATTGCTGCGTAATATAAACAGGGTCTGTTGGTGGTGGCTTATACTTTTTTCCCACCCTTGGAGTTATGGCTCTGCCTTTAACAAGCTCCTGAAATATTTGTCTTGAATGTTTTAGCATTCCTGGGAGCATAGGTAAGCTTTGGTATTGGCTATGAGTAGAGGAGAGTGTATTAAATAAAAAGTCATCCTCAATTGGTTCTGAATGCAAGGTGACGTTATGAAACGCAGCTGCCCTTGAGACCACCTGCGTGTAGGATGTACTGTCTTCAGGTGGCGACGGCCTTGTAGGGTAACAGTCTGGGCTGTTATCTGATACAGGAGCATCATAAAGGTCCCATGCATCAGGATCATCTTGACTCATTGCAGTATGAGTCGGAGATTGCATCAGTGGTGGAGTGGCTACCGGTGATGTGTGCATTGATGGTGGTGGAGTTGTTTGTCTTGCCACCTTTGCCTGTGGCTGCTTGTCCTTATCTTGAAAGGCAAGTCTTCTTTTCATCTTTATTGGGGGAAGAGTGCTTATCTTCCCTGTGTCTTTTTGAATGTGGAGCCTTCTTTGAGTGTAGTCTGGCTCAACAGATTGAAGTTCCTCTCCGAACTTATGTCCTTGCATCTGGGAGGACAATCCCTGTTCCTCTGTGTAGGAACCTGTTTTCGGTTCCGATGCTGGATGTTTCGGAACCGAAATCTTTTCGGTCGCCTTTTTGGGCTCCGAGGCAACCTTCTTTATTTTCGGCGTCGTGGTTTCTCGGTGCCGAACCATTTCGGTGCCACTGTCTCGGTGCCGAATCTGTTCGGGGCCGGTGTCTCGGGCCCGAGATTGCTGTGTAGCGGTATCGCGACCAGAGTCGGATGACTTCGCCACATTCATGCCCTTTTTCGGTGCCGATGATCGGTCACCTAGCTTTCAGGTTAAGCCATGGCCTGTTGGCGGTGGCGTCCCCTGGGCTTTTGTTGTCTTCTCGTGAGTTTTATGTTTCGATGTCTTACTCACGGTTTTCAGCGTTTCTTCGGGATCGAGCTCGTCCGAGTCCGATTCATGGATGGAGAAGGTTTCTTCTTCCTCCTCGAAACGCCCTTGTCCTGTCGGCGCCGACGCCATCTGCAGTCTTCTTGCTCTTCGGTCTCTTAATGTCTTCCTCGACCGAAACGCTCGACAGGCTTCACAGGTATCCTCCTTGTGCTCTGGAGACAGACACAAGTTACAGACCAGATGCTGATCTGTATATGGATACTTGTTATGGCATTTTGGGCAGAAGCGGAATGGGGTCCGTTCCATCAGCCTTGAAGAGACACGTGGCCGGGCCGACCAGGCCCCGACGGGGGGATCGAAAAAACCCCGAAGGGCCACCGGAGCTCTTCAAAAGTCGGTGTCGATCTGTTATAACTAACCCGATACCGAACGCAAACAATACCGACGATTTTTCCGAGATTCTAACTAACTTTCCGACCCGAAACACGGAGCGAAAAGGAACACGTCCGAACCCGATGGCGGAAAAAAAACAATCTAAGATGGAGTCGACGCCCATGCGCAATGGAGCCGAAATGGGAGGAGTTCCTCGATCTCGTGACTGGAAAAGACTTCTTCGAAGAAAAACAACTTATAACACTCCGAGCCCAACATCAGATGGCGGGATGTGCACAGCATGTGTATCTGCAGCTACACATGCCACCGAACATATATATATATTCACGTTACAATAAAGTTGTATGACAATAAAATTGTATTACAATAAAGCTGTACAATAAAGTTGTATGTTAAAGAACATAAGGGAACATAACAAGTGGATGAATTCACAAAAAATACTTATGAGGATGAAAGCTGGACAGCATGTTGCATACTCATGATCTCTTGCACATGACCCAAAACAGAGTACCTACAAACATGCCCAAAATGGCTGTAACCGATGTGCTTGTATTTCATATCTTGCACTCTCAGTAGCCCAAAGGTTGTGAAATCCAATTGTGATGTGATACAGTCTGATGGTCACTAATGAAACGACATTATAGAACTTACTCAAACTATACCCATTCAGCCAACTTCCTACTACTTCAACAAGGTGCTATCCACTACCAAACAAGGACACTGTGGAGGACCAGTCTGCCTCACTAGGATGCAACAGAGGCTTTTCTCACCTTTTCTGCATGTAGTTTTCTTTGTTCATGCGGCAATGTCGATGCTTTGTCTGGAAAATAAAAAATATAGGTTTACATAATTTTAAATCATCATTCGTAACAACTTAATCAGGGGTGATGAAATCATTCCTCAAATCCCAGTGTGTGGATTACTCCTTTTGTGTTCACTATTAATGCACATACTTTGGAGACCAGTCCATAGGCTAATCCTAGAGGAATGAGGTGAAACTATGCAGAAGAGGGGACTCTCAGTGAGTAGTCCCCCTCCTGCTTTTCTCAATCACAACTTTTGTAGGTAACTATAATATTAGGCATGCGGATTTCAACTGCTTTGCATACAAAGAATATGTCTCTGGTCTGATTCAATGTACAAAATTCACATATGTTAGAGGAAAAATGGCAGAAAACAAGGTGGTCAGTGGCTGACGTTGGCATTTGTTGGATGAACCACATGCTGTGTGCAGCGAGAAGAGCGGTCTCAGCAGAATACAGAGGGAGCGAGGGGAAAGGGATTCTGTCCTTACCAGCGTGTCCTCAGTTCTGTCGGCAGCAGCAGGCAAGTCGTGAATCGCGCTGCGGGTTATTCCCGAGCAGAGATGCTGGAGCCAGCGTGGAAGTATGCGCTGAGGATGGTGCTCGCTGGAGCCGAGCCACCCAGGAAGTGAAGAAGATCTGGAAACTCACTTCTAGGGTACGCTGAGGAGGGTGAGGGGGGTGAGTGGGGCAGCAGAGGCAGCACCAGAGAGGAGACTCTGGCCTCTTGTAAACAGCAGGTCCTGGTCTCCACTGAGGAAGGAAAGTGGAGACAACCCCCACATTCTTGGAAAGGCAAGGAGAAGATACAGAAGGTGCCCCAAGACAAACGGTACAGAGAATTGGGGAGAAGGGGGAGGACGGACCTTCAGAAAACCAGGGTGGGGAGGCTGGAAAAATATTCCCTGCAGGCATCAGTCAGAACAGGGGGGTCCCTTGGAGAAGCTGGTGAGCAAATCTGTCAGGGTGATCGGATAGAGGATACCCCCAAGAGAGTGAGAGCCTCCCCCAGCCAAAAGAGATCCCAAGCCCAGGCAGCAGCCCGGGGGAGGAAACAAACAGCAACGGCACACCCCAAGAAGCAGCAGAAAATTACCCCCTCGCTCAGGTCTTTTTTTTTAAAGCACAGAACAGCTTATCTGGGACCTCAGCAACACCCCAGGCTCTCCCCCACCGTATCGCAGCATAGGGACAGGTAGGGGCATGGAGGATAAAAAAAAGGAGAGTGGAGATGGGCCCTGCATTACCAGCTCTAGAACTACATCGATGCTTGGTGAATTCAGGAGGGAAGACGCCCAACAAAATTGAACCTGGGGAAACTGTCGAAAATCTAATCATGGTAGGACTAACAGAAGCCCCAAAACAGTTCATCCGCGAAACAGGCAGCTACCAAGAGCCCGCAAGTGGAGTAGGAAATTGAGACTTGAATCCTCAGAAGTCCTGGAGGTCTAAGGGTACCCATATGGATGACGATGAATCACAGGGTTCACAAGTTTGTTCCCTGGAGAAACTGTTGCAGTCCTTATCAAAGGAGGTCAGGAATGGTTTTGCTGTATCCCAGGCCATCCAGAAAGAGATACTGGAAGTTTGTGAAGGGTTAGCAGGCACGCTGGTTGAATTAACACAAAAAACTCCCGCCCTGGAAGTACAAGTAGAAGACCTAAAAACAAACTCCATAAAGGACAGGCAAGCGGTAGACAAACTGAAGGTAAAATATAAAGAGAGCTTTTGACAACCTCGGATCCCTAGCGAATAATGCAAGGAGAAACATCATCAGGCTGATGAATGTCCAGGAAGGGAAAGAAGGTGAAAATATTAAGACTCTACTGGCAGAGCTATTGATACAAAGTAGTGCCTGGGAGCCCTCAGAGGAAATGCTGGCTAATGATATTAAAAGAGTGCACCAACACCCGTTTCAGAAGCTTGCAAATAAGAACAAATCTAGGAAGATTCTTGTGAACTTTCATACCTACTCAATCAAAGAAAAAGTACTGACTAAGGCTTTAAAGTTAGGAACGTTGCGTAGAAAGGACTGTTCCTTTGAAGTTAGGTCAAATATCTCTCATACGATCTTAAATAAACAGTGGGAGCTAGGTAAAAGGCTAGATGAATTCAATAAATGGGGGGGCTACAGCACAGTTAAAATACCCTGCTACTTTAAGAGTCATGATGAACAATAAAATGTATAACCTAAAGGATAGGGAAGAGGCAGATTATTTATTAGAGATACTTAGAAACAAGCTATGAGGGATCTTTAGGAAGGCAGTATCTTCCTTTTCCTCTCTTTTTTCTTTTTCCTTTCCTCTTTGTGGCTCTCGTTCTGATTGCGACAAATACAATTTCTGCTCTTTTTCTTTTTTTTTATATTTAGTTAGGCCCGACAGCGCCCAATGGCTTCTCACAGCCAAACTGGAGCAGGGTTGAGTTCTCCAGGAAGGGGGTGGTTTTGAAGTAAGAGGGGATAGTGGGGAGCATTGGGGGAAATGGAGTGGAAAAAAGGGTGTGTGCCTCGAAATATAATGGGATCCCAGGGAGGTTATATGACACACAAAATTATTTTACATTTTTTTTTTTTTTTAAACCGGGAAAGTAAAGGCGATGAATGATAAAGAATTTCAAGCCCCATCTTGTAATGCGAATGATCTCCGAGTGAGGCCCAGGAGAGATTACATTTTTCAATATTTAAGGGACGCCTAGGTTCAGATAGTGATACTTCAGGAGTCACATCTCACAAGCAAGGAATCTCACGTAATTTTCAAATCTCAGAGATGGGTGAAACAGATGGTGTGTACAGATAATATGACTCATTCAAGGGGGGGTCCTAATTTCAATTAAGAATCAGCTAAATGGCTCAATATTGAGTCATAAAACAGATGGGAAGGGCAGGTGGGTTATAGTAAATATTAAAATGTTTGTAAATGCTTACACATTAGTAGGTTATTATGGCCCTAATGTGGATGACAGAGCCTTTGCAAGAACTGTGCCGAGAATTGCTGGACGCCCCATACCCAATCAGGTCAGACAGTTTTAACCCCTTAGCTGCTGGGCCGTTTTCCCCCCCAGTGCTGAGCCCTTTTTGGGCTATTTGGGGTAGTTCGCGCTTAGGCCTTCATAACTTTTTGTCCACATAAGCTATCCATGCCAAATTTGTGTCCTTTTTTTCCAACATCCTAGGGATTCTAATGGTACCCAGAGTTTGTGGTTTCCCCTGGAGGAGACCAAGAAAATAGCCAAAATACAGTGAAAATTTCGTTTTTTCCAAAAAAATGGGAAAAAAGGGCTGCCGAAGAAGGCTTGTGGTGTTTTCCCTGAAAATGCCATCAACAAAGGGTTTCTGGTGCTGAAATAACTATCTTCCCACCTTTCAGGAACGGGCAGACTTGAATCGGAAAACCACATTTTCCAACACAAATTTGGCATTTTACTGGGACATACCCCATTTTTACTATTTTTGGTGCTTTCAACCTCCTTCCAGTTAGTGACAGGAATGGGTGTGAAACCAATGCTGGATCCCGGAAAGCTAAACATTTCTGAAAACTAGACAAAATTCTGAATTCAGCAAGGGGGCATTTGTGTAGATCCTACAAGGTTTTCCTACAGAACATAACAGCTGAAATAAAAAAATATTGAAATTGAGCTGAAAACAACAGCCATTTTTCTTTATGGTTTACTCTGTAACTTTTTCCTGCGATGTCAGATTTCTGAAAGCAATATACCGTTTTGTCTGCTGGACTCTTCTGGTTGCGGGGATATAAAGGGCTTGTAGGTTCATCAAGAACCCTAGGTACCCAGAGCCAATAAATGAGCTGCACCCTGCAGTTGGTTTTCATTCTATACTGGGTATACAGCAATTTATTTGCTGAAATATGAAGAGTGAAAAAGAGGGATCAAGAAAACCTTTGCATTTCCAAAATGGGATCAAGATAAGGTTTTGAGGAGCAGTGGTTATTTGCACATCTCTGAATTCCGAGGTGCCCATACTAGCATGTGAATTGCAGGGCATTTCTCAAATAGACGTCTTGTTTACACACTCTCTTATATTTGGAAGGAAAAAATGTAGAGAAAGATAAGGGGCAATAACACTTGTTTTGCTATTCTATGTTCCCCCAAGTCTCCCGATAAAAATGATACCTCACTTGTGTGGGTAGGCCTAGTGCCCGCGACAGGAAATGCCCCAAAACACAACATGGACACATCCCATTTTTTGATAGAAAACACAGCTGTTTTTTCCAAAGTGCCTACCTGTAGATTTTGGCCTCTAGCTCAGCCGGCACATAGTGAAACCTACCAAACCTGTGCATTTTTGAAAACTAGAGACCTAGGGGAATCTAAGATGGGGTGACTCGTGGGGCTCTGACCAGGTTCTGTTACCCAGAATCCTTTGCAAACCTCAAAAAGTGGCTAAAAAAACAAGTTTTCCTCACATTTCGGTGACAGAAAGTTCTGGAATCTGAGAGGAGCCACAAATTTCCTTCCACCCAGCGTTCCCCCAAGTCTCCCGATAAAAATGATACCTCACTTGTGTGGGTAGGCCTAGCGCCCGCGACAGGAAATGCCCCAAAACACAACGTGGACACATCCCATTTTTTGACAAAAAAACAAGCTGTTTTTTGCAAAGTGCCGACCTGTAAATTTTGGCCTCTAGCTCAGCCGGCACATAGGGAAACCTACCAAACCTGTGCATTTTTGAAAACTAGAGACTTAGGGGAATCCAAGATGGGGTGACTCGTGGGGCTCTGACCAGGTTCTGTTACCCAGAATCCTTTGCAAACCTCAAAAAGTGGCTAAAAAAAACACATGTACCTCACATTTCTGTGGCAGAAAGTTCTGGAATCACAGAGGAGCCACAAATTTCCTTCAACCCAGCGTTCCCCCAAGTCTCCCGATAAAAATTATACCTCACTTGTGTGGGTAGGCCTAGCGCCCGCGACAGGAAATGCCCCAAAACACAACGTGGACACATCCCATTTTTTGACAAAATACAGAGCTGTTTTTTGCAAAGTGCCTACCTGTAGATTTTGGCCTCTAGCTCAGGCGGCACATAGGGAAACCTACCAAACCTGTGCATTTTTGAAAACTAGAGACTTAGGGGAATCCAAGATGGGGTGACTCGTGGGGCTCTGACCAGGTTCTGTTACCCAGAATCCTTTGCAAACCTCAAAAAGTGGCTAAAAAAAAACACATGTTCCTCACATTTCTGTGGCAGAAAGTTCTGGAATCAGAGAGGAGCCACAAATTTCCTTCCACCCAGCGTTCCCCCACGTCTCCCGATAAAAATGATACCTCACTTGTGTGGGTAGGCCTAGCGCCCGCGACAGGAAATGCCCCAAAACACAACGTGGACACATCACATTTTTTCATAGAAAACAGTGCCTACCTGTGGATTTTGGCCTCTAGCTCAGCCGGCACCTGGGGAAACCTAGCAAACCAGCACATTTTTGAAAACTAGAAACCCAGGGGAATCCAAGATGAGGTGACTTGTGGGGCTCTGACCAGGTTCTGTTACCCAGAATCCTTTGCAAACCTCAAAATGTGGCTAAAATAACACATTTTTCTCACATTTCGGTGACAGAAAGTTCTGGAATCTCAGAGGAGCCACAAATTTCCTTCCACCCAGCGTTCCCCCAAGTCTCCCGATAAAAATGATACCTCACTTGTGTGGTTAGGCCTGGTGCCCGCGACAGGAATAGATCACACAACGGTCAATGTTGGTCCTTACGTGAGGCAGCTGTTGACCCTGGGGTGATCCATTCCTGACACAGGCACTAGGTGTAGGCACTCAAGTGGGGTAGTATTTTTATCAGGACAGGTGAGGAGTCACTGGGTGGTAGGAATGTTGTGGATTCCAGCATATTCCTGTATTTTGTGTGACAGAAATGCGAGAAAAATTGAGTTTTTTTTCAACATTTCAGCTTTGCAGGGTATTCTGGGTAAGAAAACTTTGGGGAATCCACACAAGTCACACCTCTGTGGACTCCCCTGAATGTCTAGTTTCCAGAAATGTTTGGGTTTAGTGTGTTTCTCTATATGGCCGCCTAATCCAGGGCCAAAAACACAGGTGCCTGCCTTACAAAACCAGTTTGTTATGAATAGATAATTTTGATGTCTCCACAATACGATTTGGGCGGTGGAATTTGGGGCTGAACTAAATTGGGGAGCTCCCAAGAGAGCACTCTCTCTCTTTCTGCTTGCCGCCGCATTCACCTGCTCTCTGGGTTGGGCTAACCCACTATTACCCAGTTGCACAAACAGCTTGCGAAGGGACAGCAGGACTGTCCTCATCACCTTCCTCATAATGTACTGGAAGAGGAGTTATCGAATGGGACTCCTCCGACTGAAAAATCACTCCCAGAGTCTGCGCCATTGTCCTATCCCTCAGATGCTGTCTCAGTATCTGATATCTCAGTCTCTGATCCTATGTCAGAGCGGTCCTCTATAACCCGAGTGCAGGTAGCAGTCATCCATCAAGATGCCATCTCTGCTATTGGCTAAACTGTTGCTCTAAAACACTAGCCTACGTAGACAGTCACAAAATCGGTGGTGTGTGTGAGATACGTGCAACAGTAGAGGCCACCTTACCTGCGCTTCTTCCCTCAATCAGCACGTTCTTTCAAGACACTCAAAAAACACCTTGTCACATACCATTCGTCACAGTCTTTAGCACCTCCTGCGCCCAGTCCAACAATCATTATTGGTGCTCCCACTCCCTCCTCCTAGGATTCCCTTATTACCACCCAGCTAAAGTGCCCTTCATCTCACCATAGCCGCCCGCCACCCTGCACATACATTTCATTGGTATTATAGCGCAGGTAATGGCTGACTTTACTAATGTACTCAGCTATTTACATAAAATACAGATTTGCTCTTTGCAGTAGGCATATAAACCTTCTGCGCTTCTTTATGGCACTAAAACTGCCACTAGACAAGTCTGACCCTTTTCCCCCCAGGGAAACCACACACATATTGACAAAAGTGATATATATATATGACAGCCAACCACCTGAAACTCAACTCAAGCAAAACCGAAATAATCCTCTTTGGCCCACACAAAAACACCTGGTACCCCTCATGGTGGCCCACCACGCTAGGCCCTGCACCCACCCCCGCCAACCACGCACGCAACCTCTGCATCATCCTAGACTCCTCCCTCTCGATGACCCAACAAATCAACGCTCTCACCTCCTCATGCTTCAACACACTCCGTATACTGAAAAAAACATTCAAATGGATCCCCACAGAGACCAGAAAAACTGTCACTCATGCACTCATCAGCAGCAGACTTGATTACGGAAACGCCCTCTACGCCGGCACCACTCTAAAACTCAAGCGCAAACTACACGCATCCAGAACTCAGCAGCACGACTCATCCTCGACCTCCCCGGACACATCTCTCCACACCTCAAATCCCTCCACTGGCTCCCCATTGACAAGAGGATCACCTTCAAAATCCTCATCCTCGCACACAAATCACTCCACAACACAGGCCCTGCCTACCTCAACGAGAGTCACCTTCCACACCCCTACACGAAACCTCCGCTCAGCTGACCTCTCTCTCGCCTCTGTCCCCCGCATCAAACACACCACCACCAGGGGCAGATCCTTCTCCTACCTTGCACCCAAAACCTGGAACGCCCTCCCAACCCACCTTCGCAAGACCCAAAACCTACTTCTTTTCAGGAAGGGCCTCAAAACCTGGCTTTTCGAACAGTGAACCTCCCAGCCCCTTTCCGTCCCCCACCCCCCCCAAAGCGCCTTGAGACCCTGACGGGTGAGTAACGCGCTTTATAAATCTCTTTGATTGATATATATAGATCTATCTATAGATATATCCATGTACATAGATATATCTATAGATATATCCATGTACATAGATATATCTATCTATATATATATATATATATATATATATATATATATATAGATCTACATATAGTTCTATTTTTGTTGTTGTTGTTGTTGTATGGTTCCATGGGGGCCAAAATGGCCCCCAGGGAAACCCTACAACATCTAAAAAAAAAAAGATTGCCCCCACAAGGGGTCACCCTGCCCACGGGCGACCCCCTGTCTTTTTGTTTTATTCATTTTTTTTTTTTTTTTAAATACAATTTCCCCCCCCCCCCAAATTCCCCCCCCCACCCCACCCCCCCACCCCACCCCCAGGGGGCACCTACCTTTTTTTTTTAATTATAAAATATGCCCCTGGGGGGGGGGTGGGCGGCACGTTTTCTGAGGGGGCCGACCCCCCCAAGTGAAATCCCTGGCGTCTAGTGGTGTCTAGCTGTGCTGCGATCGGGGGCCAGGAAACAGTTTCAGAAGGCCTCGTAAGAAAGGGGAGAGTCTCCCCTTTCTTACAAGGCCTTTTGAAAGTTTTCCTGCCCCCCCGATCGCAGCTGTGCTGCGTTTGGGGGGCCAGGAAACCTGAAAGTGTTTCCTGGCCCCCGATCGCAGCACAGCTGCGACCGGGGGCCAGGAAACACTTTCAGGAAGGCCTCGTAAGAAAGGGGAGACTCTCCCCTTTCTTACGAGGCCTTCCCGAACGTGGGGAAGGCGTTTTACCCATCGAAGCAGGAAGCGGCCGCAAGGCTGCTTCCTGCTTTGATGGGGAAAACACCTTTGAAACGTCAGCGCGACTGGGGGCCAGGAAACACTTTCAGGAAGGCCTCGTAAGAAAGGGGAGACTCTCCCCTTTCTTACGAGGCCTTCCCGAACGTAGGGAAGGCGTTTTCCCCATTGAAGCAGGAAGCGGCCGCAAGGCTGCTTCCTGCTTTGATGGGGAAAACACCTTTGAAACGTCAGCGCGCCGTCACAAAGGGGCGGGTGGGGGGCAGGGGGGAGACACGGAAGCTTCCGTGTCTCCCGGGGAGAGGAAAAAAAATAAAAAAATCCTCGGGTGCGACGCACCCGAGGATTTATTAATACCCTTCCTGGTGTCGGCCACTGGTCGTGACCCGCACCAAAAAGGTTAATGCAGCCTTAGACAACTCACTGGATAAATCAAGTAAACATAGATCCTTAGGATGCCCAAATCCACAGACATATATTAGATCAATAATGAAACAACTTGCGCTGTCAGACATTTGGCGAGAAAATCATGGTTGGGATCGAGGTTACACATATCATAATAAAAAATATAAACATCAATCTAGGATAGATTACTTCCTGGTAGATAGGTTACTTAAAGGAGAAATCTCAGACATCCAGCACATAGCGGCACACTTGTCTGACCACGCAGCAGTGGTTTTGAACATGAAGTGTAAATCCGGTGCTCAAACAAGGAGGTGGACATTAGATCGTTCACTCTTAAACGACCGGGAAGTGATAGAAACCTTGGAGGCTAAAACCAGCATCTTTTAAAAATTTAATATGAATACGGCGGCGCTTCATGTGGTTTGGAATTCCTATAAAGCTTTTATAAGGAGCGCCGTGATAAGCCTTTCATTCTAAAAGAACACAGAGTATAGGAAGACAATATAGGAATTGGAGCAGGCCATCGCCCTCCTAGAGGAGAAAATGGTAGAATCACAGATGCAGGAGGAGGTGAGAGAGGCCTTGTGGAATTAAATCTTTTTTGAAAAGGGCCTCTTTAGCCGCCGATGTAGAAGCTAGAGTGAAAGACAGATGGGAAGCAAGTAAATTAGAGCACTTTGAGTACAGTGAAAGTGCAGGAAAATGCATGGCATGGAAAATTAAGACAGATCTAATAAGAAGTAAAGTAAGAGAGATAAGATGCAAAATCATGGGGAAATAGCTGAGGGAGACCGAAGAGGTAAAGCAGGCCTTTG
Source organism: Pleurodeles waltl (assembly GCF_031143425.1). Taxonomy (NCBI): domain Eukaryota; kingdom Metazoa; phylum Chordata; class Amphibia; order Caudata; family Salamandridae; genus Pleurodeles; species Pleurodeles waltl. Next base: position 541,515,204 of record NC_090440.1, on the reverse strand, counting down.
TTGATGTTTTTGGGTCGCTCTATACTGAAGACCCAACAACAACAGCACCGCTAAAACCTGAGTGGCTTGAAGATTTGCAGATGGAAAAACTTGCAGAGGGGCAGAAGGAAGAGTTAGAGGAGACGGTAACATTGGAGGAGGTGTCGCAGGTTGTCAGCAAGGGCAAAAAGGGGAAGCCGGCATGACTAGATGGGTTGCATATTGAGCTTTATCAGGGGAGAGAGGAGATTATTAATCCTGTTCTAACTCAGTTATTCGAGGGCATCCTTAGAGGAGATACCCCACTTTTTCAATGTCTGTATTTCTTTCCTTTTGACCTCTACCTCTGCACTTAGTGATCCTAGGGAGGCTTCAACCAAGGTTAATCTCTTGGTGAGAGCCGTGATTTTAAGGTCCAGTCTGTCACAAGCCCCTTGGATTTTGGCTTGGTTGCACTCCGATATTTCAAACTTTATTTTAATCTCCTCCATCAAGGTACGTAATAGGGTTTCTGTCCCCTACCGCACTGCAATGGATTGTGTGCTACCCTTTGCCTGTGATAGCAATGGTGCAGCTACTGTCCTGTTTTAACTGGTAGACCCCTGCGAGGGCAACGGAAAAAGGTCTTTAAAGGCAGACTGTGAGTGCATCAAAACTGACAAGGACGGACAAGCAGACTCCATATCAGTGGGGTGCGATGGGGTAGCCCTGTCCAAGATGGTTAATTCAGGCTGTTTTCAAGCCTCTTGGACACTTTCAACTTTAAATAAGGATCTGAGAGGGGGCGTAATTCTTACTTAGCCACCAACTGTGCCCACAATCTCTCCTGCAGCTCTTTGCGTGAGCAAGTTAACTCCCTGTTGTACTGCTGAGACCCACTGAAATCCCTCTGCTTGTGTTGTGGTAACTCTAAAATCAAGTTGTTACCCTTTTTGGTGTGCTTATTCCTGCTCCCAGGTCTTACTATGTTGAGTCTGGAGACCCTACAGAGCCCGGTTGGTCTGTTCCTTTACAAGGGGCCAGCCTCGCAGTGACAGAGGACTTTGCTGCTCCTTGGCAACTGTTTTTTGCCCTGAGCCCAGATGCACTACATGTAGGGCTCATAAGTCTTTGTGGTTGCATGTCTTGCAGTGCTGGAGTTACTGACAGTACAGGGGAGAGGAGAGATTGCAGCGGCCAACTTGTGCTGACCCTGCCTGCACTCCCCCAGAAGTCTTGACGTGGCCGATGCACGTCAGCCCCAATTAAGCCACACTGCAACCCACGACTACAGGAGCCAGGGCGTCCCAGCACCCGAGGGACCGTGTTCCAATGAGCAGGAGAGGCTGGAGAAAAAGGTTGGGGCACCAATCCACCCCTGTACTGCTTCAGCGAGGCCACTCCGATAATCCAAACGTAAGTGGAAGCCTCGAGAGCTGGTCAACCATCCGTCATGGCTCCAGAGAGCTCCCAGCCTGTGTGCTAGCTGGCCACCATGTTCCCTTGGGCTGCTGGTAATGAAAAAACAGCTGAAACCGAGCTCACTCCTTTCCTGACAAAACTGATAAAGGTGTTGTACCAAGAAGCCTCTCCCATACTAGCCTTATGGCTACTGTAACCTTAATTTTAAGGGCGAACAAAGATCCCAGAAGGTGCAAGCCGTACAGACCCATATCCCTACTTATTAATGATTATAAAACGTTTGCACAATTATTGGCTAAAAGGCTAGACAAAGCAATGGGAGGGTTGGTTCATGACAATCAAAAAGGTTTCATTAGAGATACGCATTTATATGAATTGACTCATTTTTTGGTCTCCGTGATAGGCGTAACAGTGAATAGAAATTATCCGCTCTCCACAATGACCGCTGACGCCTCTAAGGCATTTGACAGTGAGCTGATCCTTCCTACAAGCAATGATTAAGCAGAATAAACTAGGAGGTCGTTTCTTCAAGGCAATACACTTGATTTACAAAAAAACCCTTGCGAGGATTTTAGCTAATAGCAATCACTCATCACAATTTCAAATTGAAAGAGACCCCCGGCAAGGGTGCCCATTTAATCTCTATCTTGAACCACTCGCTAGGCGGATTAGGGAAGATCAGAGGATCCTACCTTTGCAACATCATGATTGGTTCAAAAAAAGAGGCTCTCTATGCAGACGATTTAATGATCTACACATGAGATTTTCATAACTTTTTCCCGGCAATTTTAGATATATTAAATGACTTTGGGAGAGTTTCAAACTATCTAATTAATGCAGACAAGACTAAACTGATGACCTTGAATGGACATGTTGATAACCCCTAAGAAAAGGAGGAAATCCAATATTTATGAGCTTGTATGGTGAAAGATCTGGGAAACACAGCACAAGTAAACTTTACTAGACTTATGTCGGAAACTAGGAAACTCCTACATTTATTGGTCTATCTCCCACTCTCCATTTTAGGAAGAACTAACAATGAAAACGATGATTTTGCCCAAGTTTACTTTCATCTATAATGCCCCTCCTTCACATTTTAGGGCTGAGTGGTTTCAAAAATTACAGGGGGGACTCTCCAGTTTCATCTGGGCGAATTAAAGTCTGAGAATTGCGTGGAAGAAACTATGGAAAAAGAAAATAGATGGTGGTATTGCCCTTCCAGACTTTCAGTTATACTGTTGGGCCTTTCAATTGAGAAACATCAGGGTATTACTTTCTAAGGGTTATCAGCAGGCGTCCTCCACCTTCATGCACTAACGTACAAGTTACTTACCTTCGGTAACGAAATATCTGGTAGAGACATATTCTAGTTGCAGTTTCCTTACCTTAGAATTTTCCCAGGCGTCAGACTGGATACGAAGATTTTTCTTAAAGCAATACCCTTGCACGTCGGTCGACTCCGCGGGCCTCTTCGTCTCCCTGATGACGCTGGGAGTAGTATAAAGACACTGCCTTCGTGCAGTGACGTCAGTTTCTTTTAACGACTTTCCACGCCAAAGCGCAGTGCCGCTAAAAACAGACATTGGTGCATCAGAGCTAAGGACCTGAAAGGGGAATACCTGTCCCTAGAAATCAGTTAACAAGTGGGGAGGATGGGTAAGCGGTAAGGAATGTGCAACTAGAATATGCCTCTACCAGACATTTCAATACCGAAGGTAAGTAACTTGTACACCTGATAGAGACTGCTAGTTGCAGATTCCTTACCTTACAACAGATACCTAAGCAATGCCATCCACGGTAGTGGGCTGCGAACCAAGATCATACTAAGAAGTCCTGCAGGATAGCCAAAGTAGCCGTCCCGACGACCCTGACTGTCCTGGCAGTAGTGATTAGCAAACAAGTGCAGGGACGCCCACGTAGCTGCCTGGCAGATATCCAGGACAGGAACTCTGCATGCTAACGCAGTTGAAGCAGCAGTTGCTCTGGTCGCATGAGCATGCAAGCCCTCAGGAAGTTGCTTCTTGGCCAAAACGTAGCACATTTTGATTCTAAGAAGCACCCATCGAGAGATGGTACGCTTTTGCACCGCCTTCCCTTTTTCGCACCCACATACCCAACAAAGAGTTGATTGTCCACCTGGAAATTTTTAGTACGATTAAGATAGAATGCCAATGCACTTTTTGGGTCCTGACGGTGGAGTCTCTACTCCTCATGAGAAGGATGTGGGGGTGCGTAGAAAGTAGGCAGGGTGATGGACTGGCCTACATGAAAAGGCGTAACTACCTTAGGAAGGAAGGAAGCCTTAGTGCGCAACACCACTTTGTCAGGGTGCACAGACAAGTACGGAGTTTTAGATGAAAGGGCTTGAAGCTCACTCACCCTGCGAGCAGAGGTGATGGTTTAAGGTGAGGAGCCGCAAGGGACAATTATGCACAAGCTCAAAGGGAGTACACATTAAGTAAGGACAAGATTGAGGTCCCACTGAGGCATGAAAAATGGAGTGGGAGGAAATAAATGGGTGAGGCCTTTTAGGAATCTACTCAAAATAGGAGATTTAGAAGGTGAGGGCTGATCAGGTAACTTTAGGAAGGCCGAAATGGCAGATAAATACCATTTAAGGTATCCCAAAGCAGAGCCTTGCTAGGCCAAAGAAAGAATGAACAGAAGAACCTCGGACAGAGTGGATCAATAGATTTGTTGGTGCACTATGCCACAAATTTATTCCAACGACAGGTGTATACAGATTTGGTTGAAGGACGCCAGGCTGCCAAGATAACATCACAGACTTCGGGTGGAAGATCAAAAGTCGTTAATTGTCACCACTCAATCTCCACTCATGAAGGCGGAGGTTGGACAGGTTCGGGTGAAGAATCGTTCCCTGTTGCTGCGACAGAAGATCCGCCCGAAGAGGCAGTCTGAGTGGAGGATTGATGGACATGCTCAATAGCTCTGGATACCAGACTCTCCGTGCCCAGTCCGGAGCAACCAAGATGGCTTGGGCCCAGTCGTTCCTGATCTTCTTAAGAACTCTGGGCAGAAGTGGTGTAGGCGTAAAGGCATAAAGGAGGCCGGAGTTCCACTGAAGACGAAAATCGTCTCCGAGCGAGTGCCTCATTGGAAACTCCATCACGCAAAACAGCTGACATTGCGCGTTCTCTGCAGAGGCGAACAACTCTGGCGTTGAGGGAACCCGCCAGATGTTGAACCATCAGGGTAATGCTGTGATGTTCCAGCCATGTCCAGAGACGTAGTGCCTCCTGACAAAGGGTCCAGGACCTTACTCCGCCCTGTTTGTTGCAGTACCACATTGCGGTAGTATTGTCCATGAACACCTGCACGTATTTCCCTTTGAGAGAGGGAAGAAATGCTTTTGACGCAAGCCTGATCGCCCGGAGCTCCAGAATATTGATATGGAGCCCAGACTCCGCCGGAGAACAGAGGCCTCGGTCACTGTAGAGAGATCTGGTTGAGGAAGTGTAGGAAAGTACCATCTTGCCTGGCATGTTACCCCCATATTTCACTGTATATATGTTGTTTTAGTTGTATGTGTCACTGGGACCCTGCCAGCCAGGGCCCCAGTGCTCATAAGTGTGCCTTGTATGTGTTACCTGTGTTATGACTAACTGTCTCACTGAGGCTCTGCTATCCAGAACCTCGGTGGTTATGCTCTCTCATTTCTTTCCAAATTGTCACTAACAGGCTAGTGACCAATTTTACCAATTTACATTGGCATACTGGAACACCCTTATAATTCCCTAGTACATGGTACTGAGGTACCCAGGGTAATGGGGTTCCAGGAGATCCCTATGGGCTGCAGCATTTCTTTTGCCACCCATAGGGAGCTCTGACAATTCTTACACAGGCCTGCCACTGCAGCCTGAGTGAAATAACGTCAACGTTATTTCACAGCCATTTACCACTGCACTTAAGTAACTTATAAGTCACCGATATGTCTAACCTTTACCTGGTAAAGGTTGGGTGCTAAGTTACTTAGTGTGTGGGCACCCTGGCACTAGCCAAGGTGCCCCCACATTGTTCAGGGCAAATTCCCCGGACTTTGTGAGTGCGGGGACACCATTACAGGCGTGCACTATACATAGGTCACTACCTATGTATAGCGTCACAATGGTAACTCCGAATATGGCCATGTAACATGTCTAAGATCATGGAATTGCCCCCCCAATGCCATCCTGACATTGGTGAGACAATCCCATGATCCCACGGGTCTCAAGCACAGACCCGGGTACTGCCAAACTACCTTTCCTGGGGTTTCACTGCAGCTGCTGCTGCTGCCAACCCCTCAGACAGGTTTCTGCCCTCCTGGGGTCCAGCCAGGCTTGGCCCAGGAAGGCAGAACAAAGGACTTCCTCAGAGAGAGGGTGTTACACCCTCTCCGTTTGGAATAAGGTGTCAGGGCTGGGGAGGAGTAGCCTCCCCCAGCCTCTGGAAATGCTTTGATGGGCACAGATGGTGCCCATCTCTGCATAAGCCAGTCAACACCGGTTCAGGGATCCCCCAGCCCTGCTCTGGCGCGAAACTGGACAAAGGAAAGGGGAGTGACCACTCCCCTGACCTGCACCTCCCCTGGGAGGTGCCCAGAGCTCCTCCAGTGTGCTCCAGACCTCTGCCATCTTGGAAACAGAGGTGCTGCTGGCACACTGGACTGCTCTGAGTGGCCAGGGCCAGCAGGTGACGTCAGAGACTCCTTCTGATAGGCTCCTCCAGGTGTTGCTAGCCTATCCTCTCTCCTAGGTAGCCAAACCTCCTTTTCTGGCTATTTAGGGTCTCTGCTTTGGGGAATTCTTTAGATAACGAATGCAAGAGCTCATCAGAGTTCCTCTGCATCTCTCTCTTCACCTTCTGCCAAGGAATCGACTGCTGACCGCGCTGGAAGCCTGCAAAACTGCAACAAAGTAGCAAAGACGACTACTGCGACCTTGTAACGCTGATCCTGCCGCCTTCTCGACTGTTTTCCTGGTGGTGCATGCTGTGGGGGTAGTCTGCCTCCTCTCTGCACTAGAAGCTCCGAAGAAATCTCCCGTGGGTCGACGGAATTTTCCCCCTGCAACCGCAGGCACCAAAGAACTGCATCACCGGTCCTCTGGGTCTACTCTCAGCACGAGGAGCGAGGTCCCTTGAACTCAGCAACTCTGTCCAAGTGACTCCCACAGTCCAGTGACTCTTCAGTCCCAGTTTGGTGGAGGTAAGTCCTTGCCTCCCCACGCTAGACTGCATTGCTGGGAACCGCGTCTTTTGCAGCTACTCCGGCTCCTGTGCACTCTTCCAGGATTTCCTTTGTGCACAGCCAAGCCTGGGTCCCCGGCACTCTAACCTGCAGTGCACGACCTCCTGAGTTGTCCTACGGCGTCGTGGGACCCTCTTTTGTGACTTCGGGTAAGCTCCGGTTCACTCCACTTCGTAGTGCCTGTTCCGGCACTTCTGCGGGTGCTGCTTGCTTCTGAGAGGGCTCCTTGTCTTGCTGGGCGCCCCCTCTGTCCCCTCACGCAATTGGCGACATCCTGGTCCCTCCTGGGCCACAGCAGCATCCAAAAACCCTAACCGCGACCCTTGCAGCTAGCAAGGCTTGTTTGCGGTCTTTCTGCACGGAAACACCTCTGCACGACTCTTCACGACGTGGGACATCCATCCTCCAAAGGGGAAGTTTCTAGCCCTTGTCGTTCTTGCAGAATCCACAGCTTCTACCATCCGGTGGCAGCTTCTTTGCACCCACAGCTGGCATTTCCTGGGCATCTGCCCACTCCCGACTTGATCGTGACTTTTGGACTTGGTCCCCTTGTTCCACAGGTACTCTCGTCAGGAAATCCATCATTGTTGCATTGCTGGTGTTGGTCTTCCTTGCAGAATTCCCCTATCACGACTTCTGTGCTCTTTGGGGAACTTAGGTGCACTTTGCACCCACTTTTCAGGGTCTTGGGGTGGGCTATTTTTCTAACCCTCACTGTTTTCTTACAGACCCAGCGACCCTCTACAAGGTCACATAGGTTTGGGGTCCATTCGAGGTTCGCATTCCACTTCTAGAGTATATGGTTTGTGTTGCCCCTATCCCTATGTGCCCCCATTGCATTCTATTGTGACTATACATTGTTTGCACTGTTTTCTATTGCTATTACTGCATATTTTGGTATTGTGTACATATTTCTTGTGTATATTTGCTATCCTCATACTGAGGGTACTCACTGAGATACTTTGGCATATTGTCATAAAAATAAAGTACCTTTATTTTTAGTATATCTGTGTATTATGTTTTCTTATGATATTGTGCATATGACACTAGTGGTACTGTAGGAGCTTCACTTGTCTCCTAGTTCAGCCTAAGCTGCTCTGCTAAGCTACCTTTTCTATCAGCCTAAGCTGCTAGACACCCCTCTACACTAATAAGGGATACCTGGGCCTGGTGCAAGGTGTAAGGTGTAAGTACCCCTTGGTACTCACTAAAAGCCAGTCCAGCCTCCTACATTGGTTGTGCAGCGGTGGGATAAGTACTTGCAACTACTTACCACTTTGTCATTTTGTACTTTTCATAAGAGAAAAATATACAAAACAAGGTTTAGTGTATGTACACCTAACCAAAAAGTTTTGCTTTTCTCTTCTTACTCTATTGCTAAGTGCTGAAAAGTACCTCTGAAACTTTCAAAAAGTTCTTAAAAGGTTTTAAAAAAAAATTCTGTTCTTTAAAAAGTTCTGAAACTTTTTCTTTCTTTTTCTGTCCCTTAAACCTTTTCTATCATGTCTGGTACAGGCCAAACTCTTGATCTGGCCAGCATAGCTTATGACAACCTTAGCTGGAAGGAAGCAAGGAGTCTCTGCTTAGATAGAGGTTTAGGGGTAGGGAAGAATCCCTCAAGACAACTGTTAGTTAATATGCTAATTGAACAAGATAAGACCTTAGTTGGCACTTCTGGTGAGAAATTAGCTGATGGTTCCCACTCTGATTCTGGGGCACCCCTAGGAAAAGGGTTAGAAGGATACCTTCCCAACCTGCCCCTTAGCAGGCCACCTAGCATAGATGGTACTAATGTGACTTCACATCACAGTAAAAGTGTTACTTCTCATCACAGTAGAAGTGTGACTTCTGTAGGCCAGGGTGTTAGAGTGCCATCTGTTAGGGACAGGTCTCCCTCTGTTCATTCACACCATACTTCTGTGTCAAAGCAGGCCCAACCCACCCTCCCTGAAGACAGATTGTTAGAAAGGGAACTCAATAGATTGAGAGTGGAAGAGTCCAGGCTGAAGCTTAAAAAGCAACAGCTGGATCTAGACAGGGAAGCATTTGACTTGGAAAAAGAAAGACAGAGGTTGGGGTTTGGACCCCATGGTGGCAGCAGCAGTATTCCAAATAGTCATCCTGCAAAAGAGCATGATTCTAGGAATCTGCACAAGATAGTTCCCCCTTACAAGGAGGGGGATGACATTAACAAGTGGTTTGCTGCACTTGAGAGGGCCTGTGTTGTACAGGAGGTCCCTCAAAAGCAGTGGGCTGCTATCCTATGGCTATCTTTCAGTGGAAAGGGTAGGGATAGGCTCCTTACTGTTAAGGAAAGTGATGCCAATAATTTTACAGTTCTTAAGAATGCACTCCTTGATGGTTATGGCTTAACCACTGAACAGTACAGGATGAAGTTCAGAGAAACCAAAAAGGAGTCTTCACAAGACTGGGTAGACTTTGTTGACCATTCAGTGAAGGCCTTGGAGGGGTGGTTACATGGCAGTAACGTTTCTGACTATGAAAGCCTGTATAACTTAATCCTGAGAGCATATTCTTAATAATTGTGTGTCTGATTTGTTACACCAGTACCTGGTAGACTCTGATCTAACCTCTCCCCAAGAATTGGGAAAGAAGGCAGACAACTGGTCAGAACAAGGGTGAACAGAAAAGTTCATACAGGGGGTGACAAGGATGGCAAGAAGAAGGCTGGTAAGTCTTCTGACAAGGGTGGGGACAAATCTAAAAATGATTCTTCATCAGGTCCACAAAAACACTCTGGTGGGGGTGGTGGGCCCAAATCCTCTTCAAATCAAAACAAAGAAAAGAAACCATGGTGCTATTTATGTAAAATAAAAGGCCATTGGACAACTGATCCCAGTTGCCCAAAGAAAAGCACCAAGCCTCCTACCACTACAACCCCTGCTGCTACACCTAGTGCCCTAGTAATAGCAGTGGTGGTGGGAGCAAACCTACTAATAGCCAATCCAAGGGAGTAGCTGGGCTCACTTTTGGTAACTTAGTTGGGGTTGGTCTTGTTAGGGAGACCACAGTGGCTATGTTAGTCTCTGAGGGGGCCATTGATTTGGCCACCTTGGTTGCTTGTCCCCTTAATATGGATAAGTACAAGCAACTTCCCCTAATAAATGGTGTTGAGGTTCAGGCCTACAGGGACACAGGTGCCAGTGTTACCATGGTAATAGAGAAACTGGTCCACCCTGAACAACACCTACTTGGTCACCAGTACCAAGTAACTGATGCTCATAACAACACACTTAGCCACCCCATGGCTGTTGTAAATCTCAACTGGGGGGGGTGGGGGGTGTGTGGGGGGGGTTACTGGTCCAAAGAAAGTTGTGGTTACCTCAGATTTACCTGTAGACTGTCTACTAGGGAATGATTTAGAGACATCAGCTTGGTCAGATGTGGAGTTGGAGGCTCATGCAGCAATGCTGGGCATTCCAGGGCATATTGTTGCTTTAACCAGGGCTCAGGCCAAAAAGCAAAAAGGACAGGGTGACTTGGATCCTGGAAGAATGGACCAAGTGCTCCCTAAAGCTAGGGTTAGTAAAGGTAAAACACTACCTGCTATCCCTCCCTCTACAGTGGATTCAACTTCTGAGGAAGAAGAATGTCCACCCTGTGCAGAACCTACACCAGAGGAGCTGGAAGCAGACACTGCTGAGCTTTTGGGTGAAGGGGGGCCTGCCAGGGAGGAGCTGAGTGTGGCACAGCATACCTGTCCCACACTAGAGGGTCTAAGACAGCAAGCTGTCAAACAAGCAAATGGGGATGTCAGTGCCTTTTGTATACTGAAGCAAGGGATCCAAAACCTGGAGCTGCCAGGAGATTGGTGATTCCTCAGGAATACAGAAAGTTCCTCCTAACTCTAGTCCACGACATTCCCTTAGCTGGACATTTGGGGCAAATGAAAACTTGGGACAGGCTTGTCCCCTTGTTTCATTGGCCTAGAATGTCAGAGGACACAAAGGAATTTTGTAAGTCCTGTGAAACCTGTCAAGCCAGTGGCAAGACAGGTGGCACTCAGGCCTTGGCAGCCGTTCCCCGCATCCGCAAAACCACAGCCGGAGGAAAATCCTTCTCTTTTCTGGCAGCGAAGACCTGGAACTCCCTGCCCAGCCACCTTCGCGCCATACCCGAACACCTCCCCTTCAGAAGGCAGCTCAAGACCTGGCTCTTCGAGCACTGACCCCCTCCCCCCCAGCGCCTTGAGACCCTTATGGGTGAGTAGCGCGCTTTATAAATGTGATTGATTGATTGATTGACTCCAAAGGCACCCCTTATTCCACTGCCTGTGGTTGGGGTTCCCTTTGAAAGGGTAGGGGTTGACATAGTTGCCCCCCTTGACCCTCCTACTGCTGCAGGCAATAGGGTTATCTTGGTGGTAGTGGACCATGCCACCAGATATCCTGAAGCAATTCTTCTAAGGACCACTACAGCTCCTGCAGTGGCAAAGGCCCTCCTGGGAATCTTTTCCAGGGTGGGCTTTCCAAAAGAGGTGGTATCACACAGGGGAAGCAATTTCATGTCTGCTTACTTAAAGGCCATGTGGAAGGAATGTGGTGTGACATACAAGTTCACCACACCCTATCATCCACAAACAAATGGACTGGTTGAGAGGTTTAATAAAACTCTCAAAGGAATGATAATGGGACTCCCAGACAAACTCCGCAGGAGATGGGATGTCCTGTTACCTTGCCTCCTTTTTGCTTACAGGGAGGTACCCCAAAAAGGAGTGGGCTTCAGCCCCTTTGAACTCCTATTTGGACACCCTGTAAGAGGTCCTCTAACACTTGTGGAGGAGGGTTGGGAACAACCTTTGAAAGCTCCTAAGCAAAACATAGTGGACTATGTACTTGGCCTAAGATCTAGGATGGCTGAGTACATGAAAAAGGCCAGTAAAAACCTTCAGGCCAGCCAAGAGCTCCAAAAGCAATGGCATGACCAGAAGGCTGTTCTGATTCAGTACCAACCAGGGCAGAAAGTGTGGGTCTTGGAGCCTGTGGCCCCAAGAGCACTCCAAGACAAATGGAGTGGACCCCGCATTATTGTTGAGAAAAAGGGTGAAGTCACCTACTTAGTTGACTTAGGCACTGCAAGGAGTCCCCTTAGGGTGTTCCATGTCAATCGCCTGAAACCCTACTATGACAGGGCTGATCTCACCCTGCTCATGGCAACAGATGAAGGACAGGAAGAAGAGAGTGACCCTCTCCCTGATCTTTTTTCTTCCACAGAACAAGATGCTCTAGTGGAAGGTGTAGTTTTGGCAGATTGTCTTACTGCTGAGCAGAAAGACCACTGCATAAATCTCTTGGGTCAGTTTTCTGAACTCTTTTCTACTGTGCCAGGCACCACTTCTTGGTGTGAGCACACTATAGATACCGGAGACAGCTTGCCTGTCAAAAGTAAGATCTATAGGCAGCCTGACCATGTCAGGGACTGCATAAAACAAGAGGTTCAGAAAATGCTTGAACTGGGAGTGGTTGAGCACTCTGAAAGTCCATGGGCCTCTCCTGTGGTACTTGTACCAAAACCTCATTCCAAAGATGGAAAGAAGGAAATGCGGTATTGTGTAGATTATAGAGGTCTCAACCAGGTAACTAAAACTGATGCTCACCCTATACCCAGGGCATATGAGCTCATAGATACACTGGCATCTGCCAAGTATCTAAGCACCTTTGATTTGACTGCAGGGTATTGGCAGATCAAGTTATCAGAGGATGCAAAAGCAAAAACTGCATTTTCAACCATTGGAGGGCACTACCAATTCACAGTAATGCCTTTTGGGTTGAAAAATGCACCTGCCACTTTTCAGAGGTTGGTGAATACAGTCCTGCAAGGGTTGGAAGCTTTTAGTGCAGCATATCTAGACGATATAGCTGTCTTTAGCTCCACCTGGGATGATCACCTGGTCCACCTGTGGAAAGTTTTGGAGTCCCTGCAGAAGGCAGGCCTCATATCAACGCTTTAAAGTGCCAGATAGGGCAGGGCAAAGTGGTTTATCTGGGACACCTGGTAGGTGGAGAACAGATTGCACCACTTCAGGGGAAAATCCAAACTATTATAGATTGGGTTCGCCGTACAACTCAGACCCAGGTGAGAGCCTTCTTAGGCCTCACTGGGTATTACAGGAGCTTCATAAAGAACTATGGCTCCATTGCAGCCCCTCTTAATGACCTCACATCTAAAAAAAATGCCTAAAAAGGTATTGTGGACAGCTAGCTGTCAGAAAGCTTTTGAGGAGCTGAAGCAGGCCATGTGCTCTGCACCTGTCCTGAAAAGCACCTGTTACTCCAAAAAAATCTTTTTCCAAACTGATGCATTTGAATTAGGGGTAGGGGCAGTCTTATCACAATTTAATTCTGAGGGCCAGGATCAACCTGTTGCTTTTATCAGCAGGAGGTTGACCCCTAGAGAAAAGCGTTGGTCTGCCATAGAGAGGGAGGCCTTTGCTGTGGTCTGGGCACTGAAGAAGTTGAGGCCATACCTGTTTGGCACTCACTTCATTGTTCAGACAGACCACAAACCTCTACTTTGGCTAAAACAAACGAAAGGTGAAAACCCTAAATTATTGAGGTGGTCCATATCCCTACAGGGAATGGACTATACAGTGGAACATAGACCTGGGAGTACCCAATCCAATGCAGATGGACTCTCCAGATATTTCCACTTAGACAATGAAGACTCATCAGGTCATGGCTAGTCTTATTGTCGTTCGTTTGGGGGGTGGGGGTGGGGTTGTGTAGGAAAGTACCATCTTGCCTGGCATGTTACCCCCATATTTCACTGTATATATGTTGTTTTAGTTGTATGTGTCACTGGGACCCTGCCAGCCAGGGCCCCAGTGCTCATAAGTGTGCCCTGTATGTGTTACCTGTGTTATGACTAACTGTCTCACTGAGGCTCTGCTATCCAGAACCTCAGTGGTTATGCTCTCTCATTTCTTTCCAAATTGTCACTAACAGGCTAGTGACCAATTTTACCAATTTACATTGGCATACTGGAACACCCTTATAATTCCCTAGTATATGGTACTGAGGTACCCAGGGTATTGGGGTTCCAGGAGATCCCTATGGGCTGCAGCATTTCTTTTGCCACCCATAGGGAGCTCTGACAATTCTTACACAGGCCTGCCACTGCAGCCTGAGTGAAATAACGTACACGTTATTTCACAGCCATTTACCACTGCACTTAAGTAACTTATAAGTCACCTATATGTCTAACCTTTACCTGGTAAAGGTTGGGTGCTAAGTTACTTAGTGTGTGGGCACCCTGGCTCTAGCCAAGGTGCCCCCACATTGTTCAGAGCAAATTCCCCGGACTTTGTGAGTGCAGGGACACCATTACACGTGTGCACTATACATAGGTCACTACCTATGTATAGCTTCACAATGGTAACTCCGAATATGGCCATGTAACATGTCTAAGATCATGGAATTGCCCCCCAATGCCATCCTGGCATTGGTGAGACAATCCCATGATCCCACGGGTCTCTAGCACAGACCCGGGTACTGCCAAACTACCTTTCCCGGGGATTCACTGCAGCTGCTGCTGCTGCCAACCCCTCAGACAGGTTTCTGCCCTCCTGGGGTCCAGCCAGGCTTGGCCCAGGAAGGCAGAACAAAGGACTTCTTCAGAGAGAGGGTGTCACACCCTCTCCCTTTGGAATAAGGTGTCAGGGCTGGGGAGGAGTAGCCTCCCCCAGCCTCTGGAAATGCTTTGATGGGCACAGATGGTGCCCATCTCTGCATAAGCCAGTCTACACCGGTTCAGGGATCCCCCAGCCCTGCTCTGGCGCGAAACTGGACAAAGGAAAGGGGAGTGACCACTCCCCTGACCTGCACCTCCCCTGGGAGGTGCCCAGAGCTCCTCCAGTGTGCTCCAGACCTCTGCCATCTTGGAAACAGAGGTGCTGCTGGCACACTGGACTGCTCTGAGTGGCCAGGGCCAGCAGGTGACGTCAGAGACTCCTTCTGATAGGCTCCTCCAGGTGTTGCTAGCCTATCCTCTCTCCTAGGTAGCCAAACCTCCTTTTCTGGCTATTTAGGGTCTCTGCTTTGGGGAATTCTTTAGATAACGAATGCAAGAGCTCATCAGAGTTCCTCTGCATCTCTCTCTTCACCTTCTGCCAAGGAATCGACTGCTGACCGCGCTGGAAGCCTGCAAAACTGCAACAAAGTAGCAAAGACGACTACTGCGACCTTGTAACGCTGATCCTGCCGCCTTCTCGACTGTTTTCCTGGTGGTGCATGCTGTGGGGGTAGTCTGCCTCCTCTCTGCACTAGAAGCTCCGAAGAAATCTCCCGTGGGTCGACGGAATCTTCCCCCTGCAACCGCAGGCACCAAAGAACTGCATCACCGGTCCTCTGGGTCTCCTCTCAGCACGACGAGCGAGGTCCCTTGAACTCAGCAACTCTGTCCAAGTGACTCCCACAGTCCAGTGACTCTTCAGTCCAAGTTTGGTGGAGGTAAGTCCTTGCCTCCCCACGCTAGACTGCATTTGTGGGAACCGCGTGTTTTGCAGCTACTCCGGCTCCTGTGCACTCTTCCAGGATTTCCTTTGTGCACAGCCAAGCCTGGGTCCCCGGCACTCTAACCTGCAGTGCACGACCTCCTGAGTTGTCCTCCGGCATCGTGGGACCCTCTTTTGTGACTTCGGGTGAGCTCCGGTTCACTCCACTTCGTAGTGCCTGTTCCGGCACTTCTGCGGGTGCTGCTTGCTTCTGAGAGGGCTCCTTGTCTTGCTGGGCACCCCCTCTGTCCCCTCACGCAATTGGCGACATCCTGGTCCCTCCTGGGCCACAGCAGCATCCAAAAACCCTAACCGCGACCCTTGCAGCTAGCAAGGCTTGTTTGCGGTCTTTCTGCACGGAAACACCTCTGCACGACTCTTCACGACGTGGGACATCCATCCTCCAAAGGGGAAGTTTCTAGCCCTTGTCGTTCTTGCAGAATCCACAGCTTCTACCATCCGGTGGCAGCTTCTTTGCACCCACAGCTGGCATTTCCTGGGCATCTGCCCACTCCCGACTTGATCGTGACTTTTGGACTTGGTCCCCTTGTTCCACAGGTACTCTCGTCAGGAAATCCATCGTTGTTGCATTGCTGGTGTTGGTTTTCCTTGCAGAATTCCCCTATCACGACTTCTGTGCTCTTTGGGGAACTTAGGTGCACTTTGCACCCACTTTTCAGGGTCTTGGGGTGGGCTATTTTTCTAACCCTCACTGTTTTCTTACAGTCCCAACGACCCTCTACAAGGTCACATAGGTTTGGGGTCCATTCGTGGTTCGCATTCCACTTCTAGAGTATATGGTTTGTGTTGCCCCTATCCCTATGTGCCCCCATTGCATTCTATTGTGACTATACATTGTTTGCACGGTTTTCTATTGCTATTACTGCATATTTTGGTATTGTGTACATACTTCTTGTGTATATTTGCTATCCTCCTACTGAGGGTACTCACTGAGATACTTTGGCATATTGTCATAAAAATAAAGTACCTTTATTTTTAGTATATCTGTGTATTGTGTTTTCTTATGATATTGTGCATATGACACTAGTGGTACTGTAGGAGCTTCACTCGTCTCCTAGTTCAGCCTAAGCTGCTCTGCTAAGCTACCTTTTCTATCAGCCTAAGCTGCTAGACACCCCTCTACACTAATAAGGGATACCTGGGCCTGGTGCAAGGTGTAAGTACCCCTTGGTACTCACTACAAGCCAGTCCAACCTCCTACAGGAAGGGAGAGGGATCTGCCGTGGACCCAATGCAGATTTGAAAGCCACCACTGCAGGTTTTCACAGTCCCCTTCGAGATCTGGACCATGTCGCAGAGAGTCCCCTGATGCTATGCCCACTGGAACTTCAGGTCCCACTGCAGAGCCCGCATATGCCATCTGGCATGTGTTAATAGCAGGAGGCCATGAGGCCCAGCTGCCTCAGAGTCAGTCTCACAGAAACCCAAGACCGAGGCTGAAAGATCGGAATCATAGCCTGAATGTCTTGGACTCGCTTTTCAGGAGGATAAGCCCAAACCTGCACTGTGTCCAGAACAGTTTTTTTGAAAAGGAGCGTGTAGGAAGTTGGCTCTGTATATACTATTTCAAAGTAAGAAATAGTGTGCACAGAGTCCAATGGTTCCCCTTAGAGGTAAGATAGTGGCAAAAGTAGATAATTCTAATGCTCTATTTTGTGGTAGTGTGGTTGAGCAGTAGGCTTATCAAAGGGTAGTGTTTGTACACACACAGGCAATAAATGAGGAACACACACTCAAAGGCCAATAGGTTTTTATACTGAAAAATATATTTTCTTAGATTATTTTAAGAACCACGGGTTCAAGATTTACAGTTAATACTTTAAATGTAAGGTACTTCACTTAGATACTTTAGGAACTTTGAATGAACACAGTATCATGTACAGTCTTTGTAAAAATGGCAATAAGCTATTTCAAAAGTGGACACTGCAAAAATCAACAGTTCCTGGGGGAGGTAAGTAAAGGTTAGTTTTGAAGGTAAGTAAAACACTTACAAGTCTCAAAGTTGGGGCATAGGCAGCCCACCGTTGGGGGTTCAAGGCAACCCCAAAGTTACCACACCAGCAGCTCAGGGTCGGTCAGGTGCAGAGGTCAAAGAGGAGCCCAAAACACATAGGCTTCTATGGAGAACAGGGGTGCCCCGGTTCCAGTCCGCCAGCAGGTAAGTACCCGCGTCCTCGGGGGGCAGAACTGGGGGCTTTGTAGGGCACGGGGGGACACAAGAAGGCACAGAAGGTACACCCTCAGCGGCACAGGGGCGGCTGTGTGCAGTGTGCAAACAGGCGTCGGGTTTTGTATAGGAAGTAATGGAGGGACCTGGGGGCAACGATG
Source organism: Pleurodeles waltl (assembly GCF_031143425.1). Classification (NCBI taxonomy): domain Eukaryota; kingdom Metazoa; phylum Chordata; class Amphibia; order Caudata; family Salamandridae; genus Pleurodeles; species Pleurodeles waltl. Next base: position 541,497,718 of record NC_090440.1, on the reverse strand, counting down.
CAGGCAGGCCCAGGGGGGGCTCCTTGGGGCAGCCACCACCTGGGCTAGGCAGAGGGTCACCTGGGGGTCACTCTTGCACTGGAGTTCGGTTCCTTCAGGTCCTGGGGGCTGCGGGTGCAGTGTTGGTTCCAGGCGTCGGGTCCCTTGTTACAGGCAGTCAGGGTCAGGGGGAGCCTCTGGATTCTCTCTGCAGGTGTCGCTGTGGGGGCTCAGGGGGATCGTCTCTAGTTACTCACGAGCTCGCAGTCACCGGGGAGTCCTCCCTGAGGTGTTGGTTTTCTGCAGGTTGAGCCGGGGGCGTCAGGTGCAGAGTGGGAAGTCTCAGGCTTCTGGCGGGAAACGTAAAGTCTTTAAAGTTGCTTCTTTGTTGCAAAGAAGTTGCAGGTTTTTGAACAGGGCCGCTGTTCACAGGAGTTTCTTGGGCCTTGGGTACAGGGCAGTCCTCTGAGGCTTCAGAGGTCGCTGGTCCCTGTTGGATGCGTCGCTGTTGCAGTTTTCTTCGAAGTTGAGAGACAGGCCGGTAGGGCTGGGGCCAAGGCAGTTGTCGTCTCCGTCTTCTCTGCAGGGCTTCAGATCAGCAGTCCTCCTTCTTTGTTAAGGTTGCAGGAATCCAGTTTCCTAGGTTCTGGGGAGCCCCTAAATACTGAATTTAAGGGTGTGTTTAGGTCTGGGAGGGCAGTAGCCAATGGCATGGCATGGGCAATCCCAGGTCTGTGTTCCACTATAAAGTCCATTCCCTTTAGGGATATGGACCACCTCAACAGTTTAGGGTTTTCTCCTTTCATTTGCATGAGCCATCTGAGAGGTCTGTGGTCAGTTTGAACTATGAAGTGAGTACCAAAAAGGTATGGTCTCAACTTCTTCAGGGACCAGACCACAGCAAAGGCCTCCCTCTCAATGGCACTCCAATGCTGCTCCCTGGGGAGTAACCTCCTACTAATGAAAGCAACAGGCTGGTCAAGGCCATCATCATTTGTTTGGGACAGGACTGCTCCTCTCCCATGTTCAGTGGCATCTGTCTGCACAATGAACTGCTTAGAGTAATCTGGAGCTTTTAGAACTGGTGCTGTGCACATTGCTTGTTTCAGGGTGTCAAAGGCCTGCTGACATTCCACGGTCCAGTTAACTTTCTTGGGCATTTTCTTGGAGGTAAGTTCTGTGAGGGGTGTCACTATTGATCCATATCCCTTCACAAACCTCCTATAGTACCCAGTCAAGCCAATGAATGCTCTGACTCGAGTCTGGGTTTTTGGAGCTACCCAGTCCATAATAGTCTGGATCTTGGGTTGGAGTGGCTGAACTTGGCCTCCACCAACAAGGTGTCCCAAGTAAACCACAGTACCCTGCCCTATCTGACATTTAGATGCCTTGATAGAGATACCTGCTGCTTGCAGGGCCTGCAAAACCTTCTTCAGGTGGACCAGGTGATCCTGCCAGTTGAAGCTAAAGATAGCATATCATCAAGATAAGCTGCACTAAAGGACTCCAAGCCAGCAAGGACTTGATTCACCCACCTTTGGAAGGTGGCAGGGGCATTCTTTAAGCCAAAGGGCATCACAGTAAACTGGTAGTGCCCATCAGGTGTAGAGAATACTGATTTCTCTTTTGCTCCTGGTGCCATTCTTATTTGCCAGTACCCTGCTGTCAAGTCAAAGGTACTCAAATATTTGGCAGCACCCAATTTGTCAATTAACTCATATGCTCTTGGAATGGGATGAGCATATTTCTTGGTTAAGCTCTCTGTAGTCCACACAGAACCTCATCTCTCTCTTGCCATCTTTTGTCTGAGATTTGGGGACTAAGACCACTGCGCTAGCCCAGGGACTGTCAGAGTGCCCAATTACTCCCAACTCCAGCATCTTGTGGACTTCCACTTTGATGCTTTCCTTAACTTGATCAGACTGTCTAAAAATGTTGTTTTTGATAGGCATGCTGTCCCCTTTGTCCACATCATGGGTACACAGGTGTATCTGACCAGGGGTTAGGGGAAAGAGCTCAGCAAACTGCTGGAGGACTTGCCTGCAGTCAGCTTGCTGTTGGCCAGAGAGGGTGTCTGAGTAGACCACTCCAAGTTTCAAGTTCAAGTTTAAGTTTATTGACAAGGTTAATTAAAACCATCGCAATTCCGAAATGCATAATAATATAAATACTTTGCCTATTCATTACGTTAATAGAGACCCATAATAAAAACATAAAAGCTTATTTGAACTAAAACATATCATGGTAAAGAGTTGTGCATAGCTAAAATGTTCTCCTCTAATTCCAACCTTGGTCTTGAACCTAACTTTAGGACTTTCTTGCTCCCTTACGAACACTATGATAGTAGATGAGTGAAGCTGAGTGAGAATCTGAAGTAGTACCCAGGGCTGTTTCCTGGCTGGAACTAAACTTTCGGAGCTATACTAATCATAAAATGATGGCCCTTGCACACTCGTCTTCAACTTTATTCACTAATTCTTTCTGAGCCTGTACCATGAATTTGGTCCATCGACAAGAAAACGGGATTGAAAGTCCACTAAGCCAGCTTATAATGGCTGGTCTGCATGGGCGTATGTTCAGTGTCTTAAAAATGTTTTTCAGATATAATGACCTGAGGCCTAGCAAAGCTGGGCACACACTAAAAATGTGTTCTAATGACTCTTGTCTGTACCCACACAGTCGACAGGAATGTGTCAGGTCCTGCTGTCTCCATGAAGGGACCATATCCTTTGTTTCCATCAACCCAAAGCGGAAGAGCATGAACTGATGTTTTAGCGACTGGTTAAAGGTTACTGCTAGGTATTCCTGTGCCCGTAAAGTTTTGTATGATGTTATTATAGTCCAGGGGTGCTGCCTGCTTGCCAGTTTTTGTTTGTCAAAATTTAAAGATTTCTTCTTAGTGACAGCGTTTGCCTTCCGAAAAAACTCCTTTTTATCCAGGTTCCGGTATCAGGCTTCTAGCAAATCTAGTGCTTTAATGCAATTATTTAAGGGATGACCCCAGGTGCTTTTATCATTGTGTCGCTGTTGCTCCTCGATTTCCATCCAACATAGGTTGTTTAGAGTACCAGTCTCAGCTGCACGCATTCCAGCATAGTTTAATGAAGGCACATATACTCTGAAATTCATAGTTTTTCAGACCCAATTCTAAACTAACCTGAGCTGGAGATGCTGGTCTCGGTATCCGAAAAACTGTTTTGTAGTCCTTCGTCTGGACTTGATTGAGAAAAACTGCCTCCTTCCCCAGTATGATTTTGGCGCCATAAGTGATAGGGGGCGTTAGCCGCGCTGCCATGACAGAAAGCAGGTGAGTGTGTGAAGGGCAGCTCAGGTTTTGTTTTAGAACTTTAAAACCATTGGTCAATGAGAGTGCTTTTGCTTGAGCGACAGCAAGCTGCGGCTTGAAAGTCAGGAGGCGGTCCATAGTGAATCCCAAGTACTTATATGTGGGTGCAACCTCCACCCGGGATCCGTTTATGAACCATGAAGCAGATTTAAACTTCCAGTCAACTAGGCGGACAACCTTAGTTTTACTCAAATTCAATTCTAGGCTTTGCATTGTTATGTATGTATAAAATGCATCAATGCTATGCTGTAGCCCAACAGGTGTTTGGCTGAGTAGAACTATGTTGTCTGCATACTGTAGCCACGCAATTCCTTTCTTGGCCAATACTGGTGGGTGGCTATTTACAGGAGCTAGAGCCTCGGCTAGGTCTGCAAGATATAAGTTGAACAGCGTGGGAGCCAATACAAACCCTTGTTTAAGTCCTTTTGCTGTTAATATTTTGTTGGTGAGGTGGCTGCCCTCTCCAATTTTTAATTGTGCCCAAGTACCTGTGTACAAGTCCATAATTGCGCCATGAAGGCTGCATGGTAAGCCCCACCGTTTCAGTTTCTCCCATAGGTGGGTTCTTGGTACGCAATCAAAAGCTGCCTTTAGATAAATAAAGCATGCAAGTAGCCTTTTTTTCTTAAGCCTGGCTTTGTTTCCCAGCAAGGCCAGGGTTGCCAGGTTGGTGGAAGCACCCATACCAGCTCTGAAACCTGTCTGGCATTGTGGAATTAGTTGTCTATCATGAATCCATTCTGCTAGTTGTTGCAGTAGGCAGGATGTGTAGAGTTTTTCTTCCACGTCTATCAATGCTATTAGCCTGTAATTTGAAGGATTTGCGGGGTTACCTGCTTTGTATATAGGGTGAATAATGCTGCCTTTCCATGCATCTGGGAGATCCGTAGTGCCTCGGAGATCGTTAAAAAGCAGCTCCAAATAATACGCCCAGAATGAAGGGTCTCCTCTAAACAAGGCGTTCGGAATACCGTTCTGACCAGCTGCCCCTTCCATTTTTAGTTTCTTGATAAAGCTTATCAGCATTTCTATGTCAATGGTCATTAGTGCGTGCTTTCCTTCGTTTCCATTTAGAGATAAGTCTGTTTGCATTGTCACTCTGAAGCCAAAATTAATCTTGCTTAAGTCATTGACTATCTGTGAGGCCTCCTCCTTCGCATGGTGCTCTGGGAGTGAGAACACTGTCTGTACGTGGGCTTCCCATGTGGCTGCATCAATACCTGCATTTGTGTGTCGATTTTGTCCCTTTGTTAGTCCGTTTATTAGTTCCCAGAACTTTTTGTTGTTTTTCTGTTTGTTGGAGATAAGCAGCTTGGTCCACAGATCCTCATGATAACTCTGTTTTGCCATCCAGCAGTTTCTTATATTTGGCTCTTAATTCGGAAAGCCTTGTATCATCAGATTTCCTCCCCCACTGTACGTCCTTTTGGACTTTTTTTGATTCTCTAGAGACTTGATTTTTCAGATTGTGCAATGTCCTGTTGAACCATGGCTTTTCTCCTTTGTGACTCTTGACTTTGTTTTTTGACTCTATGACCGAAATTGGGAGATGTTTTTTGAGGGAAAATGTATTTATTAAAGAATCACACAAGTACGTCAAAGCGATCACTCGTTTTCCTTGGGGGTGGTCTTCTAGTTCCTGCACTCTTAGTGATTCTTTGAGCTCTTTAGTTGTGCCTGCACTGCGGTACACTTCTTGCATTACTTTGTCGAGGCCCGGCCCCTTCCATTTCAGTGTTTTTGTATCATAAGTCACTGGGGCTGAAATTATGATATTGGCAGTGGGGAGCCGATTCCATTCATTCCGGATCTTAATAAGTTGTGGAAAGTGATCACTCTCTGTGCGCTGTTGGATCCTATATGCTGAAACCATTGGCAATGCGGTTTCGTTTATTAATGTAAAGTCGATGTTAGATTTTTTTGTGCCACTTGAAAAGGTTACTTGTGCGGATGAGGCGTCCTCAGGGAGAGGCGTCAGGCAGCGCAAACCCAGGGTTTCAAACTTTGTATGTGTGCATGTTCTGTTCAGGTATTTTGAGCTGCCTTTCTCAAATCAAGGTTGAAATCACCAGACAAAATGAGGGTTGCGTCCTTGTTTTGTATCTGCAGCATTTTTAGAATACTGGTCAATGTTTCATTGTTTCCACTGTTTTGGGCTTTGTTAGGGTGTACGTATACGGTGATCAATAGTAAAGTTCTATTCTTGCCTGATGGCGCCCGATGTTCCAATTTTATTGGTAGAAGCCAGTCAATTTCCAGGTCGATCTGTTTGATCACCCAGTTGATTTTTGTGGAGCAATACGTTGTGAGGCCCCCCTTGAGGTGTCCATGTTTTTGAGTTTTTTTTGCAGAGATGTCTATCCCAGAATAACCCAGAATTTGTATCGGCTCCATGCACCATGTTTCCTGCAACATGACGATTTCAAACTGCTGAAGGAAACTCAGAGCCGCCCTGTCTGTAACCAGATTTTTTCAACCGTGAGTGTTCCAGGTAGACCACTCTATCTACTGAGCCATCTTTAGGGTCAGAGGAGAGGAGATCAGGGAGAGGTTCACTCTCAACTTCCTGGTCCTCATCTGTAACGATTAACATGTTTACATCTGCCCTGTCATGAAAGAGTTTGAGGCGGTTCACATGGATCACCCTTTTGGGGGTTCTGCTAGTGCCTAGGTCTACCAGGTAGGTGACCTGACTCTTTCTCTCTAGCACTGGGTAAGGGCCACTCCATCTGTCCTGAAGTGCCCTGGGAGCCACAGGCTCTAGAACCCAGACTTTCTGCCCTGGTTGAAACTCAACCATAGCAGCCTTATGGCCATACCACATCTTCTGGAGTTGTTGGCTGGCCTCAAGGTTTTTTCTTGCCTTTTCCATGTACTCTGCCATTCTTGAACGTAGGACTAGTACATAGTCCACCACATCTTGTTTAGGCTCATGGAGAGGTCTCTCCCAGCCTTCTTTTACAGGAGCTAGTGGTCCCCTGACAGGATGGCCAAACAGAAGTTCAAAGGCGGAAAACCCTACTCCCTTCTGAGGCACCTGTCTGTAGGCGAAAAGCAGGCATGGCAAGAGGACATCCCATCTCCTTTTGAGTTTTTCAGGGAGCCCCATGATCATGCCCTTCAATGTCTTGTTAAATCTCTCGACAAGACCATTGGTTTGTGGATGGTATGGTGTGGTGAATTTGTAAGTCACCCCACACTCATTCCACATGTGTTTTAGTTAAGCTGACATGAAGTTGGTACCTCTGTCAGAAACCACCTCCTTAGGAAATCCCACTCTGGTAAAAATACCAATGAGTGCTTTGGCTACTGCAGGGGCAGTAGTGGACCTAAGGGGAATTGCTTAAGGGGTACCTAGTAGCATTATCCACTACTACTAGGATATACTGATTCCCTGAGGCTGTGGGAGGTTCAACTGGACCCACTATATCCACTCCCACTCTTTCAAAGGGGACCCCCACCACTGGAAGTGGAATGAGGGGGACCTTTGGGTGGCCACCTGTCTTACCACTGGCCTGACAGGTGGCACAAAACTCCTTTTCTTTCTGGGACATGTTGGGGCAATAGAAATGGTTGACTAACCTCTCTCATGTCTTGGTTTGTCCCAAATGCCCAGCAAGTGGAATGTCATGGGCTAAGGTCAGAATGAACTCCTTAAACTCCTGAGGCACTACCACTCTCCTAGTGGCACCAGGTTTTGGATCTCTTGCCTCAGTGTAAAGGAGTCAATCTTCCCAATAGACCCTGTGGGTTCCACTGACATTTCCTTTGGTTTCCTCAGCAGTTTGCTGCCTAAGGCCTTCAAGAGAGGGACATGTTTCTTGCCCCTTGCACAGTTGTTCCCTTGTGGGTCCCCCTGGGCCCAAGAGGTCAACCTGATAAGGTTCCAACTCTATAGGCTCAGTTCCCTCAGGGGATAGAACTTCTTCCTGAGAAGAGAGGTTCTTTTTCTTTTTCTGTGCTGAAGCTGGTTCCCTAGTCTTCTTTCCTTTTCTCTTGGAGGGTTGGGCCATTATTCCAGACTCCAACACCTCTTTTTCACCCTGAGCTCTGCACTGTGCCCTAGTCTTGATACACACCAGTTCAGGGATACCCAGCATGGCTGCCTGGGTTTTGAGTTCTACCTCAGCCCATGCTGAGGACTCCAGATCATTTCCAAGCAGACATTCAACTGATATAGCAGAAGAGACTACCACCTGTTTCAGGCCAGTGACCCCTCCCCATTCTAAAGTTACCATAGCCATGGGATGTACTTTAGTCTGATTGTCAGCGTTGGTGACTGGATACGTTTGTCCAGTCAGGTATTGTCCTGTGGAAACCAGTTTGTCTGTCACCATAGTGACACTGGCAACTGTATCCCTCAAGGCCTCTACTCTAGTCCCATTAATAAAGAGCTGCTGCCTGTATTTTTGGAAGTTAGGCGGCCAGGCAGCTAGTGTGGCTAAGTCCACCCCACCCTCAGAAACTACTTTAGCTTCAGTGTGAACCCTGATTTGCTCTGGGCACACTGTTGATCCCACCTGGAGACTGGCTATTCCAGTGCTAACTAGAGTAGTAGTTGAAGTGGAAACTTTCTTGGGGCAGGCCTTGTCTCCAGTTTGGTGTCCATGCTGGCTACAGCTGCGACACCAGGTCTTTTTGGGATCAAAGTTTTTACCCTTGTACCCAAATGAGGATTGTGAAGAGGCTTTGGACCCACCCTCCTGTGCAGGTTTTTGGGGACCTGTAGAAGACTCTTGACTCTTTCCCTTGGATGTCTCAGCACTCTTCCCCTGTGGAGTCTTTGTGACCCCTTTCTTTTGCTCACCCCCTGTGGAAGTCTTGGTCCCCCTTGTCTGGACCCAATGGTCTGCCTTCTTTCCCAATTCTTGGGGAGAAATTGGACCTAGGTCTACCAGATGCTGATGCAGTTTATCATTGAAACAATTACTTAAAAGGTGTTCCTTCATAAACAAATTATACAGCCCATCATAATCATTTACACCACTGCCATTAATCCAACCATCCAGTGTTTTGACTGTGAAGTCAACAAAATCAACCCAGGTCTGGCTCGAGGATTTATGAGCCCCCCTGAACCTAATCCTGTACTCCTCAGTTGAGAACCCAAAGCCCTCAATCAGGGTACCTTTATGAGGTCATAGGATTCTGCATCTTTTCCAGGGAGTGTAAGGAGTCTAACCCTACACTTTCCAGTGAACATTTCCCAAAGGAGAGCACCCCAGTGAGATTTGTTTACTTTTCTGGTTGCACAAGCCCTCTCAAAAGCTGTGAACCATTTGGTGATGTCATCACCATCTTCATATTTTGTTACAATCCCTTTGGGGATTTTTAACATGTCAGTATTCTCTCTGACCCTATTTAAGTTGCTGCCACCATTGATGGGAGCTAAACCAATCTCTTGTCTTTCCCTTTCTATGGCTAGGAGGTGTCTCTCCAAAGCCAATCTTTTGGCCATCCTGGCTAACAGGAGGTCATCTTCATTGAGGCTGCCCTCAATGCTTCCAGAGTTGTTGGACTCCCCTGTGGGAGAAGCAGCATCTCTGACTATCACTTGTGGAGTCAGGGTTTGAGAAACCCTGGGCTCCCTAACTAGGACAGGAGGGGGGAAATTCTCCTCCAGGTCACTAGTTTCCCCCTCTGTAAGGTGGTCTTCAGAGGGGTGGTCTCTAGCAAGCTCTGCCAAAAGCTCCTGGAGCTGTACTTTGGTAGGGTTTGATCCAGTTTTTATATTTTTTATTTTACAGTGAGTCCTTAACTCTGACATCCTAAGATGCAGGTAAGGGGTGAGGTTGAGTTCCACCACCAGCTCATCTGTACTAGACATTATTTCTCTAAAAGTTGGGATACTTTTTAAGAATCTAAAACTATCTCTAGAACTTAATCCAAACTTTTACAAACTTTTAAACTCTAAAAGAAATGCTAACAGGGACTTACACAAGGCCCTAGCAGGACTTTTAAAAATTTAGAAAAATAGCTCAAATTTCAAAAATCTGTTTCTAATGACAGTTTTTGGAATTTAGTTGTGTGATCAGGTATTGACCGAGTAGTCCAGCAAATGCAAAGTCTTAGACCCCACCGCCGATCCACCAATGTAGGAAGTTGGCTCTGTATATACTATTTCAAAGTAAGAAATAGTGTGCACAGAGTCCAAGGGTTCCCCTTAGAGGTAAGATAGTGGCAAAAGTAGATAATTCTAATGCTCTATTTTGTGGTAGTGTGGTCGAGCAGTAGGCTTATCAGAGGGTAGTGTTAAGCATTTGCTGTGCACATACAGGCAATAAATGAGGAACACACATTTAAAGACTTACTCCAGGCCAGTAGGTTTTTACATTGAAAAATATCTTTTCTTAGTTTATTTTAAGAACCACAGGTTCAAGATTTACAGTTAATACTTTAAACGTAAGGTACTTCACTTAGATACTTTAGGAACTTTGAATGAAGACAATATCACGAACAGTCTTTGTAAAAATGTCAATAAGCTATTTCATAAGTGGACACAGTGCAAAAATCAACAGTCCCAGGTTAGTTTTGAAGGTAAGTAAAACACTTACAAGTCTCAAAGTTGGGGCAAAGGCAGCCCACCGTTGGGGGTTCAAGGCAACCCCAAAGTTACCACACCAGCAGCTCAGGTGCAGAGGTCAAAGAGGTGCCCAAAACACATAGGCTTCTATGGAAAACAGGGGTGCCCCGGTTCCAGTCTGCCAGCAGGTAAGTACTCGCGTCCTTGGGGGGCAGACCAGGGGGGTTTTGTAGGGCACCGGGGGGGACACAAGAAGGCACAGGAGGTACACCCTCAGCGGCACAGGGGCGGCGGGTGCAGTGTGCAAACAGGCGTCGGGTTTCGTATAGGAAGTAATGCAGGGAACCGGGGTCACTTTAACGATGTAGGCAGGCACACGGGATGCTCCTTGGAGCAGGCACCACCTGGGCTAGGCAGAGGGTCGCCTGGGGGTCGCTCTTGCACTGGAGTTCGGTTCCTTCAGGTCCTGGGGGCTGCGGGTGCAGTGTTGGTTCCAGGCGTCAGGTCCCTTGTTAAAGGCAGTCGCGGTCAGGGGGAGCCTCTGGATTCTCTCTGCAGGGGTCGCTGTGGGGGCTCAGAGGGGTCGTCTCTGGTTACTCAAGGGCTCGCAGTCACCGGGGAGTCCTCCCTGAGGTGCTGGTTTTCTGCAGGTCGAGCCGGGGGCGTCGGGTGCAGAGTGGGAAGTCTCACGCTTCAGGTGGGAAACGTAAAGTCTTTAAAGTTGCTTCTTTGTTGCAAAGAAGTTGCAGGTTTTTGAACAGGGCCGCTATTCACTGGAGATTCTTGGTCCTTGGGTGCAGGGCAGTCCTCTGAGGCTTCAAAGGTCGCTGGTCCCTGTTGGATGCGTCGCTGTTGCAGTTTTCTTTGAAATTGGGAGACAGGCCGGAAGGGCTAGGGCCAAGGCAGTTGTCGTCTCCATCTTCTCTGCAGGGCTTCAGGTCAGCAGTCCTTCGTCTTTGATAAAGTTGCAGGATTCTAGTTTCCTAGGTTGTGGGGAGCCCCTAAATGCTGAATTTAGGGGTGCGTTTAGGTCTGGGAGGGCAGTAGCCAATGGCTACTGTCCTTGAGGGGGGCTACACCCTCTTTGTGCCTCCTCCCTGTGGGGAGGGGGGCACATCCCTAATCCTATTGGGGGAATCCTCCAAACTCAAGATGGAGGATTTCTCAAGGCAGGGGTCACCTCAGCTCAGGACACCTTAGGGGCTGTCCTGAATGGTGGGTGACTCCTCCTTGTTTTTCTCATTATCTCCTCCAGCCTTGCCGCCATAAGTGGGGGGAGTGGCCGGAGGCGCGGGCATCTCCACTAGCTGGGATGCCCTGGGGCGCTGTAACAAAAGGGGTGAGCCTTTGAGGCTCACCGCCAGGTGTTACAGTTCCTGCAGGGGGAGGTGATAAGCACCTCCACCCAGTACAGGCTTTGTTCCTGGCCACAGAGTGACAAAGGCACTCTCCCAATGTGGCCAGCAACATGTCTGGTGTGTGGCAGGCTGGCAGAAACTGGTCAGCCTACACTGGAAGTCGGGTATGTTTTCAGGGGGCATCTCTAAGATGCTCTCTGGGTGTATTTTACAATAAATTGCACAATTGCATCAGTGTGCATGTATTGTGCTGAGAGGTTTGATACCAAACTTCCCAGTTTTCAGTATAGCCATTATGGTACTGTAGAGTTCGTGTTTGACAAACTCCCAGACCATATACTCTTATGGCTACCCTGCACTTACAATGTCTAAGGTTTTGCTTAGAAACTGCAGGGGCATAGTGCTCATGGACATATGCCCTCACCTGTGGTATAGTGCACCCTGCCTTAGGGCTGTAAGGCCTGCTAGAGGGGTGACTTACCTATGACACAGGCAGTGTGAGGTTGGCATGGCACTCTAAGGGGAGTGCCATGTCGACGTAGTCATTTTCTCCCCACCAGCACACACAAGCTGAGAGGCAGTGTGCATGTGCTGAGTGAGGGGTCCCTAGGGTGGCATAAGGCATGATGCAGCCCTTAGAGACCTTCCCTGGCATCAGGGCCCTTGGTACCAGGTGTACCAGTTACAAGGGACTTGCCTGGGTTGTGCCAATTGTGGAGACAAAAGTACAGTTTAGGGAAAAAACACTGGTGCTGGGGCCTGGTTAGCAGGGTCCCAGCACACTTTCAAATCATAACTTAGCATCAGCAAAGGTAAAAGGTCAGTGGGTAACCATGCCAAGGAGGAATTTCCTTACAGAGCGTATGAGAGGGAGTAAGGTGTGACTTTGGCACATTTATAGTGAACCCCAGCGTGTGCAGGAGGTTTGCGGTAGTCTGAAGGTGGGAGACGACTTCTGGGGCGAGTCTGCCTTCAACAGCCAGTCGAGGTAGGAGAAGACTGACACCCCTAACCTGCGCAGATGAGCTGCAACCACTGCCATCACTTTCGTGAACACCCAAGGGGCAATGGTAAGGCCGAAGGGGAGCACGGTAAACTGACCTACCACGAATCGTAGGTAACGTCTGTGGGCAGGCAGGATGAGGATGTGGAAATTAGCATCCTGCAAGTCCAACGCTACCATCCAGTCTTCTGGGTCCAAGGCAGACAGAACCTGAGCCAAGGTGAGCGTTTTGAATTTCTCCTTCTTGAGGAAGTAGTTCAGGTCCCAAAGGTCTAGGATAAGCCGTAAGCCCTTGTCCTTTTTCGGCAACCACAACCTACTTCGGGCACGAGGACCTTTTCTATAGCTCCCTTGGCCAAGAGAGTTGCGCCTTCCTGGCAGAGAAGTGCCGAATGACCCTCCGGAAGCTGGCTGAGAGATGGAGGCATAGCTGGTGGAGCACATTCAAATGGGAGGGAGTAGCCCTTTCAAACGATCTGCAAAACCCACCTGTCCGTAGGGATGCATTCCCAGTGGGGCAGGTGATGGCGAATCCTGCCGCTAACTGGATGGGAGTGAGGGGACGGACTAGGAGGGTTTGGAGGCTTCAGTGGGGGCAGAGGTGGACTGGCAGACCTCTGGTTCCTTGTCCCATGCCCACGCAGAGGGTGGACAGCATGGGTGGCCGGGTGGAGGACGCGACAGGGAGCCCCTTCCGTGGCCACAAAAGGGGCGAAAGACGACTGCGGGGGCGAGGGGCAGAGGAAGGACCAAGGGACTGAGCCGTAGCCCAGGAATCCTTATCTCTCCAAGGCTGAGTCCGCTTTATCTCCAAAGAGATGGGAGCCATCAAAGGGCATGTCCATGAGTGACTGTTGGACATCCAGAGAAAAAACAGAAGTACGCAACCAGGCGTGGCGTCTCAAGGCCACCGTTGTAGCAACCGATCTGCCCAGACAGTCGGTTGTGTCCAGCCCACAACAGATTGTGAACTTTGTTGCATCTCTCCCATCGTTCACAGCTTGGGAGATGATAGCATGGGCCCCCTCCGGTATCTGCGGCAGGACTTGCGCAACCGTATCCAACAAAGAGTGGGTATAGCAGCCCAAAAGGCATGCGGTGTTCACAGACCGCAGCACGAGACTGGATGAAGAAAACAACTTTTTACCAAACTGTTCCAGCCTTTTTGATTCCCTGTCCGGGGGTGCAGAAGGGAATGCGCCTAAAGATGAGGAAACCTGGATGACAAGACTCTCAAGTGTGGGGTGCTGGGACAGGAATTCAGGGTCGTTCGGAGCGGGCCGATGGCAGCATGCAATAGTCCTATTCACAGGAGCCCCTGTGTTGGGTTTGGACCAAGTACCCAAAAGGACATTCTGAGGGCTTCATTGAATGGCAAAAGGGGTTCTGAAGCACCAACCTCAGGAGATTAGATCTGACCTCTACAGTACGAAGCTCAAGGCCAAGGACCTCAGCTGCCCTACTGACCACCTCACCATAAGTCTCTCCCTCCGCCGTTGCCACGGTAGGAGGAGACAGCATGCCAAAGACAGGAGAAGTATCCAGATCACTGGCGTCGCCCAATTCCGGAGCCCAGTCCAAAGATGGGTCATCCTGGTATTCATAAGGGTCCAATCCCTCCCCGAATTCGTACCCATAGGAAAAAGGGTCCGAATCCGACCTGGGGTGAATAGGCCCCATCGAAGACAAAGGAGGCGTCGGCCGATGCCGCTCTGAGTCCTAGTCGTCGGGGATAAGGATCGGGTCAACGTCGATATTGGGCACTACCGATGTCGGGAGCGTCGACAATCGACCCAGTGCCGGGGAAGGTCTCAAGTTTGCGACTGGCGTCGGTGCGGATCCAGAGGTGACCTCGGTGGCCGGAGCTGAAGCCGCCAGCGCGGAACCCGAAGGCCCCTCAACCGAACCCCTTGCGCCCGAAGGTGCCGTATTGGGGTCAGTCCGCCCAAAGATGAGGCACATGGCCTCATAGAACTCTTTAAGCTGGTCAGGGGTTGCTCTGGCTCCGGGAAACTCGGGGCAGTGCGGAACCGACCCAGACGCAGGCTTCGAGCACGGAGGCCTTGAGCGTCAACGCTCTTCCCGCGTCACGTCAGCCGAGGGATGGGGCGAAGTCGGAGAGCGATGGGATCTCTTCGACTTCTTCTTCTTCTTACCTGTACCTGAGGAGTTAGAAGAAGACGAGTGGTTATGGCTCCGGGAACGGTCTCGAGACCTTCCTCTCGATCGAGACCGTGACTTACGCAGAGTCAAGTGCCGGAGCACGACTTCGGGTGTGGTCGCGCTCGAGACACCACAGATAAACCCGATAAGGGTCAGTCATCGACATAGTGCAGTGACAGTCCTCACACGGCTTGAAACCAGTCTTCGGGGACATCCTCGACGCACCAAAAGTTCTCACAAAATCTCGACAAAACGGTCGAAGTCGGTCAAAAACAGACCAGGGTAGCTCTTCTCCGGACCAGCGCGTGACGCGGAAAGAAAAGAACTGACGTCACTGCACGAAGGCGGTGTCTATATACTACTCCCGACGTCATCACGGCGACTACAACGCCAACGACGCCATCTACTGACGCAGAAGGGTACTGCTCAAAGAAAAATCTCCGGATCCAGTCTGATGCCTGGGGGAAATTCCAAGGTAAGGAATCTGCAACTAGAAGTCTCTATCCAATTTGGACATCCTAAGTACTTTAAGAAGATCAGGCATAAAGTGCTTAATATGGCCTGTAGAGTATGGTTCCATGTGAGAAGGATCTTGGGAAACCCTTACAACAGTAAGATGGCCCCAATATGGAACTCCCCTAGGACCCCACAGTCCTTTGAAGATGCGCTGGACATTTCATTAATGGATATGGGAATAAGAAGATGGGGACAGCTGTCTGAGGAGGGGTGAGGGTGCTCTGACCTCATTGGACTCTTTAGCTAGTTCTACAAACAACAGGCTATCTAGGTTTAATTACTTTCAAATAGTGAGTTGGTCCTGTGGGAAACCCAAGGTGGGGATCAGAACGGAATCACTCAGACCCTAAAGAAAGAGGTATCTAAATGGTACTGGATCTTGGTACAGGAGGAGGAGGGCCCCCTCACACTGCAGGAAGCTGTTTGGAAGTGTCAGGATACTTCAATTCAATTTCCTCAGAAGCAGAAGATAACTCCTCAGTCCCGACCCGAGCTACCCACAACGAATATTAATCCTTCGTGCTGAGTACCCCGGAGGGGGAAAGGGGAATGGGATGGTAGAGAGACTGCCACAGAGATGATGAACGCCAGTACTCAGTCTGCCTCTTCACATCTAAGATTGGATACAGCACCTGCAAGAGTCACAGTCGCAATTACTAGGGACATACAACATCAGTTTTTCACTTTCTACTCTCAACACTTAATTCTCTTTAATTCTATTATTTCTTCACTCACCCTGAGTTCTCTGTAGCCTTGCTTCTCTCTATAAATGATAGCTCTTCTTAAAAAATGCTTATTACTGATTCTGGAAGAACTTCTCAACCTTTGTTAGAGATTGGTTTTATGTTGCTATATATATATATATATATATATATATATATATATAGTTGGTGATAATGCGTTCTTCAAATCAGCTGATGTCATTTAATTTCTCCTGTCTTATTGTGACTTCTGTCAATACTTGTATTTGTAAAGGCTTGTTTATTAAAGTTCGTTTCTCCTTTCTTACTTCGACATTTGTTGATAACTTGTATTTGTAAATGCTTGTTTATTACAGTTAGTTTCTCCTTCCTTACTTCGACATCTGTCGATAACTTGTAGTTGTAAATGCTTGTTTATTTAAGTTTGTTTCTCTTTTAAACTCTATTTTGGTTTATTACCATTGAATTTGTAAATGCTTATTTGTTAACAGTTCGTTTCTCCTTTAAACTTGGCCTTTGTTTATAACCTTGACATTTGTAGATACTTGCTCTTTTAAAGTTCGTTTTTTCTTTAACTTTAATATCTTAAACAAGAACCTTGTAAACATAAGGTTAATTCATAGATTAACTCTGTAGCCTTGCCGACTTCCACGGGAACGGTCTACTATCAAACTCTTCGAATAAACCTTGACAATATTTATCTGTTTTCTGTAATATAATCTTCAAATGTAATTTTACCTCACAGGAGTGTCTGTTCTGAAGCGCGCTCTCTCTCCACACAGCTGATTCCTGTCAGACCTCAGTTGAAGTGCAAGGCTTCCAGCTGGAGAGCTCGTAACCTAGCAACCAACCGATTGCAAGACTAGAACTGTAACTAACCTTCAGGACTCACAGCGGCCATCTTGGATCTTCTCTTCTTGATTCTTCCTTTGAAATAAGCGCAAGATTACTCTGCAAACCTTCTTCCAGTTTGGGCTTTGCTGTCTCCACTGAGGATATCTCTTTGCTTTTCTCATGCACTTCTTTGATTTGACTTGGCAAGTTTGTATGGTCATGACAGTACTCCCCCTCAAGGAACAGTTCTCCAATTTAGGTTTACTTGGGTAGGTTCTATGAAAGTTTCTCACTAATCTTGAAGCATGTACATACTCGTGCGGCTCCCAGGATCGTTCCGCTGGACCATAACCTTTCCAATCAATTAGATAATAAAGCTGGCCATTACGGATTTTGGAATCTAAGATTTGATTGACCTCATACTCTTCTGCAGAGCTAATCTGGATAGGAATTGGAGGGGAGTTTTGACGTAAATTTGGAGGACTGTTCTTTAACAAGGAGACATGGAAAACAGGATGTATCTTTAGATGAGCTGGCAACTGCAATTTAACTGCCACTGGATTGATCATCTTGTCAACTTTGAATGGGCCTATAAATCGTGGCTGAAATTTGCGATTTCCTTTGAGACGTAAATGACGAGTGGATAACCAAACTTTGTCTCCTTTCGAATAAATGGGGCTCTCTCTTCTTTTTCTATCAGCCTGAGTCTTATATGAGTCTTTTGCTTGAATTATGTTTTTTCTAGCCCTAACTAACGTGGTCTGCAAATCCCTCATCATCTCTTCTACTGCAGGCACTGAATCATCTTCTTTACCCAACATTACATTAGGATGTCTACCATGGTTCAGATAAAAGGGGGTGAACCCAGTGGTGGAATGAACAGCATTATTGTAAGCAAATTCAGCTGCCCACATCAACTCGGGCCATTCCTTCTCTTTATCGAATAAATTGAGTCTTAAATACGGTTCTAACTCTTGATTCACTCTCTCTGTTTGCCCATCGGTTTCAGGATAGTAACTGGTAGAGTAACGAGAATCAATTCCTAATCTTTTACTAAAGGCCTTCCAAAAGCGAGAAACAAATTGGGACCCCCTGTCTGAAACTAGAATTTTTGGGATACCATGGGTGCGTACTATGTGTTGTGTAAACAACTGTGCAACCTGTGGGGCTCGAGGGATTTCTTTCAAAGGAATGAAATGCGCCATTTTAGTGAAAGTGTCTACAAAAACTAGGATAGTGTTAAAACCTTGGCTACTAGGGAGGTCCACTATAAGATCCATAGTAACAGTATGCCAGGCATGGTGTGCAGTGGGCAAAGGTCTTAACAGACCTTGTGAAGCTGTTCTATTTGATTTCCCTCTTTGACATTTGTCACAAGTTGACACATATTGTCTTATCTGAGTTTTCATGTTTGGCCACCAAAATTCTCATTGTATTAGATTTTGAGTCTTTTGAATTCCTTTGTGTCCAGCCAATTGATCGTCATGATAAGCCTGAAGAATTTTTTCTTGCAGCTCCACAGTCGGAACACACAGTGCACCTTTAAAGTATGGCAAACCTTTTTTGATTTCTCTTCCTTGGCCTTCTTTGGACCACTTCAGCATTCCTTCGAATGTTAAGTTTTCTTGAATTTCTTTGGTTAAATTTTCATACAATATGGCAGATATGAACTTCTCTTGTGGAATAATCAATTCTTTTTCTGGAGGCTCTTTAACTGCACCGGTATCAATTCGAGATAGAGCATCTGCCTTCCCATTTACTTTTCCTGGTCTGAAAGTGATAAAAAAATCAAAGTCTGCAAAATATAGGGACCAATGCAGTTGTCTAGCTGTTAGAGTTCAAGCTGATTTTAAAAACTGTAAATTTCGGTGGTCCGTGTAAACGGTCACTTTATGCTTAGCTCCCAAAATGTAATGCCTCCACTCACGAAAAGTTTCTTTGACTGCCAATAGCTCCTTATCCGCAATTGAATAATTTATCTCTGGTGGTGTTAATCTTCGAGAGAAATAGGCCACTGGATGTAATTGACCTGTATCTTTATGACGCTGGGAAAGGATACCTCCTATGGCAACATCTGAAGCATCTGCCTCCACATAATATGGCTCATCTGGATTGGGGTGGAGCAAGATTGGAGCTGAGACGAAGGAATTCTTCAAAAAATTAAAAGCATTTTCAGCTTCTTTTGTCTACTCAAACTTCACTCCTTTCTTCAACAATCGAGTAATGGGTGTAACTGTTTGAGAAAAATTGGATATGAATCTTCGATAAAAATTAGCGAACCCCAAGAAACTCTGGATCTCTTTGACATTGCAAGGAGAAGGCCAATGTTGCACTGTCTTTATCTTGGCAGGATCCATACTAACTCCTTCTGGTGACAAAATGAATCCTAAGAACTCAACTCGTTCCACATGAAATGCACACTTCTCCAATTTTACATAGAGATGGTTTTCTTGCAACCTTGTGAGGATGGATCGAACAAGGGAACTGTGCTCCTGTAGATTGTCGGAAAAGATTAAAATGTCATCTATATAAACCACGGCAATCCGGTCGAGGAATTCTCGTAATATATCATTAACGAAATGCTGGAAGGCAGCGGGAGCATTGCATAACCCATAAGGCATCACTTGATATTCAAATAATCCGTATCGAGTCCGAAAAGCGGTTTTCCATTCATCCCCTGAAGCCACTCGAATCAAATGATATGCTCCTCGCAGGTCCAATTTGGTGTAGATTCTAGCATTCTTTACTTGATCTAATAAAACTGACACTAAAGGCAGTGGGTATCGATTCTTGATGGTAACCTGATTGAGGGCTCGATAATCAATGCAAGTTCGAAGACTCCCATCCTTCTTTGGTATGAAAAATAGTGGGGATGACACTGGAGATTCAGAAGGACGAATAAAACCATTAGCAAGATATTGATCCAAATACTCCTTTTAATGTTGATTCGCTGCTTCGGTCAATGCGTATATTCTGCTACATGGCAATATCGCACCTGGCTCCAGTTCAATTTTGCAGTCGTAGGGTCGATGTGGTGGCAATTTCTCAGCCTCCTTTTCATCAAAAACGGCGACTAAATCCTCATATTCTTTTGGGATTTCTGCTGTCTTTAGTGCACAGATCATTGAAGAGTGTGATGATAAACAGGCCGCTTGGGACTTGGTGGACACTTCCACTCCATCATGAAAGCAATTCTCTTTGCAGTAAGAGGAATTCATCTTGATCGTTCTTTTGCTCCAATCAATTTGTGGATTATGTTCTGTAAGCCAGGGCAGACCCAAAATGACTTGAAATTGTGGAGCATCTATCAAATTAAAGATTATCTGCTCCTGATGTCCACCAAAACCTTGCATCTGAATTGGTTCGGTCTCATGGGAAATGGGTCCTGAAGAAAGATTGGTTCCATCCACAGCTCTTACTACTTCCAAAGTAGATTTCTTGATAAATTGAATACCCATTTTACGAGCGTATTTGATATCACAGAAGTTGCCCGTAGCTCCAGAGTCTATCATAACTGAGATCCCTTGAATTTCCTTCTCAAGGGTCTTAACTGATACTGTTTGTACCAAATGTGGCGCTGCGGTTTGTAAGGTATTCGCCACTCGTTGATCTAAAGGAGTTGTCTTGGGTTCTGCTTTCATCAGGGCAACTCCCTCTACTGATGAAGCTGGCCTTTTACCGACTGAAGAGCTTTGGGTTCCTTGGGACAGTTTTAACAAAATGCCCAGATGCACCGCAATATAAACATAGTTGATTCACTCTTCTTTTCTCTTTTTCTTCCTTAGATAAAGGACCTCGGATGGAACCAATTTGCATTGGTTCTTCTATCGTTATCCCTTCTCCGGCTCTTGTATGATCATTTCTTACACGATCAATTCTCAGGGGAAATGGTCGATACTCTCTTCTCTTTTCTGCTCTTCGTTCAGTTAACCGGTGGTCAATCTGTAACACAAGATCAATTAACTCCGAAATTTCGGTGGGTCTATTTGGAACTTGTGCTAAGGCATCTTTCAATTCATCTCTCAGTCCACGATCAAATATGGCGGCTCTTTTTGACTCCGGCCAGGCAGTCTCTACAATGAGTTTATTGAAATGAGCCAGATAGGCTACTAGATCTTTATTACCTTGCCTGATTTCCAGTAGTTCATTGTCAGTGGCTTGAGCTGCAGTTCGCGATCAAATATTCTTAAGAACTCTTCCTTGAAATTTTGGAAATTATATAAAACAGGATCATTTCTAGAAATTATTGGCATGGACCATGCGGCCGCATCTCCTGTCAGATAAGACAATATAAATGCCACTTTGGACTGGTCTTCGGAAAAAATGACTGTTCTACATAAAAAATGCAATGAGCATTGGGTCAGAAAAATCTGCGCCTTATTTGGATCCCCACCGAAGCGCTCGGGTTGAGCCAAAGGAATAATAGGGGAAACCGCATGAATTACTTGAGTGGATATACCTGCAGACTGTGAAGGGCTAGGGATTTGTGAAAACACAGATTCATTTGATTTAGCGGTGTTCCCTAACTCATTTATTCGCTGTTTTATTTGGACTGTTTCTTCTATGGTGTTATTTAATTGTTTCTGTAACCCTTCCAAAACGGTGGCTAATGCTTTTATATCAATTCCTTCTGCCATTCTGCTCAGGAGGAAATCTGTTTTTTTCCCTAAAATTAGGGTGATGGCACTTCAATCTGTCAGGATACTTCAATTCGATTTCCTCAGAAGCAGAAGATAACTCCTCAGTCCCGACCCGAGCTACTCACAACGAATATTAATCCTTCGTGCTGAGTACCCCGGAGGGGGAAAGGGGAATGGGATGGTAGAGAGACTGCCACAGAAATGATGAACGCCAGTATTCAGTCTGCCTCTTCACATCTAAGATTGGATACAGCACCTGCAAGAGTCACAGTCGCAATTACTAGGGACATACAACATCAGTTTTTCACTTTCTACTCTCAACACTTAATTCTCTTTAATTCTATTATTTCTTCACTCACCCTGAGTTCTCTGTAGCCTTGCTTCTCTCTATAAATGATAGCTCTTCTTAAAAAATGCTTATTACTAATTCTGGAAGAACTTCTCAACCTTTGTTAGAGATTGGTTTTATGTTGCTATATATATATATATATATATATATATATAGTTGGTGATAATGCGTTCTTCAAATCAGCTGATGTTATTTAATTTCTCCTGTCTTATTGTGACTTCTGTCAATACTTGTATTTGTAAATGCTTGTTTATTAAAGTTAGTTTCTCCTTTCTTACTTCGACATTTGTTGATAACTTGTATTTGTAAATGCTTGTTTATTACAGTTAGTTTCTCCTTCCTTACTTCGACATCTGTCGATAACTTGTAGTTGTAAATGCTTGTTTATTTAAGTTCGTTTCTCTTTTAAACTCTATTTTGGTTTATTACCATTGAATTTGTAAATGCTTATTTGTTAACAGTTCGTTTCTCCTTTAAACTTGGCCTTTGTTTATAACCTTGACATTTGTAGATACTTGCTCTTTTAAAGTTCGTTTTTTCTTTGACTTTAATATCTTAAACAAGAACCGTGTAAACATAAGGTTAATTCATACATTAACTCTGTAGCCTTGCCGACTTCCACGGGAACGGTCTACTATCAAACTCTTCGAATAAACCTTGACAATATTTATCTGTTTTCTGTAATATAATCTTCAAATGTAATTTTACCTCACAGGAGTTTCTGTTCTGAAGCGCGATCCCTCTCCACACAGCTGATTCCTGTCAGACCTCAGTTGAAGTGCAAGGCTTCCAGCTGGAGAGCTCGTAACCTAGCAACCAACCGATTGCAAGACTAGAACTGTAACTAACCTTCAGGACTCACAGCGGCCATCTTGGATCTTCTCTTCTTGATTCTTCCTTTGAAATAAGTGCAAGATTACTCTGCAAACCTTCTTCCAGTTTGGGCTTTGCTGTCTCCACTGAGGATATCTCTTTGCTTTTCTCATGCACTTCTTTGATTTGACTTGGCAAGTTTGTGTGGTCATGACAGGAAGGCGGACCTGCCATCGACATCTTTTACCTCTTGCAAGAATCAATGTTCATGCTTTGGTCTGCTGTGAAGTCTGCACCCCTCAGGAGAAACCATCTGGTTACACTGTAAAGGGCTTCTAGTCGCCGAAAAAGCTGGCAAAATTAAGAGGACAGAGGATGAGGCCCTGTCCAAAGTGTGTCTTGGAGAAAGCAGACAACGTGCACCTACTGTGGTAATGTCCAGACATTCAAACCTTCTGGCAAGATGTGGGTAAATCTCTCTCGGCAGTAATGAGAAGAGAAATAAAGGTAAGCCTAGCATTGCTTATATTTGGCTTACAGGAAGGGGAAGAGCCAAGAGCTGAAGTGGGGAAGCTTCAGACTTATGTTATTTTAATTTGGTACTAATTGCACATTGGGAAATTTGTGTTAAGGGGTTAACAAAGTTCCTCCCCACACATACTGATTGGTTAAATTCCACAATAAATATTGGCAAAACGGGTTAAGATGTGGGAACTTTATCTTTCTTTTTCACTAACTCAGCACTACTGATATTAACTGAGAGTAACTTCTATTTAGTTGGATGGATTTGAACCCTTGGTAGTCCTATGATTACATGACAATGCTCAACAAGGAGGAGCTACAGGCGGGATTCGCTCTTCTTCTCCTTCCACATGTTGATTGAGGTCGACCTTAAGAGGCTAAAACCCTTAACGAGTTGGCTGTCTCTTGTTTATGTCTGATACCTCCTGCCTCTCGTCACATATGTGGACGAAAAAATAACCTAATTTTCAACAATCAATGCACTTACTATACTCGCATCTGCCTCCTTCCCAGACCATTGTCATTCTATCCAGGTGTTTCTCCAATAAAACAGAATTTGAGCAGCCTTGTCTGCGACTGATAATGGGCGAGAATCATCACTAGCAATCACCTCGTCTTCCTTCCCTCTCCTCTTAAATTTCGGACAAATTCTTCAATGATGGCACAGCTGGAGTGCTGCAAACCTTTAATGTCCTTTGCTAACTCTATTACAATGTTTGTCATTAAAGAATGTTCTGGTTTGATTGCCCAACTAACCACAAGGATAATCAACACCTCTCTTCTTAAAGGACCTTTATTTCCCTCCTTGAATCAAGATATAATCCTTCCTCAGTTTAAAAGAAACACTACAGACATATGAAAACTATAATGCCTTGGACACCTTTCAATCTGCTTTCTGACCTGGTCATGGAAGAGCGACAGCACTCCTGGAAGACTGAAGCAGCATTTACGAAATTTCAGAAAATGTTACACTGATGCTCTTTTTCCAAGTTTATTTACCTGCCACTTTCCCCAAAGCTGTCTTTGACTTTCTAATATCTAGGTTTACCACTATCCAGGAATGCACGCCACAGCCTTTTGTTTCACAGCTGCTTCGAAGATCTTTCACAACACATTCAGCTGGAGTTCTCTCTTCTTACCCTATCCTGCCACATAGACGGGTACAGCTGGTTCTTCTCTTTCCCCTCTCCTTTTTTAGGTTCATCTGCAGCCACTAAAGGTCTTATGCATTCTATACAATACCCTACATAGTAATTGTTCAACTGACTTGTCATTCAGTAATGATCTATAAGGATCCAAAGTTTTTTTCCCAGTAAATCTCACCCAGGAAAAACAAAGTCTTTGGAGGAAAACTGATTTTGGGAGGGGATCTTAGGAACTGCTGCAGCTAAGCTTCAAGACTGTCCACAGCCAGTACACAAAATAACTTAAACCTTGCTTCTTTTGTTAAGCCCTATGGTATTTCTCGTGTGGGATTGGGATCAACATCAAGAGACGTTGTACTGTGTACTACAAGAATTCTCTCTCACACAACAATTTTGAAGTTCCATTCTTGTCTCTATTCAAGAATGAGATCTGCATATTGGGCAACCCTGACAAATTCATATGATGCACATTCCATTAGGATAGTATACCATCTTTGTCTTTACTGTTTTACCTTTTGTATATAAAAGACACTAAAATATTTTAAACAGCAGATAAACTGTTATTCTATAACACACTTCGCATTGTGGTTAAGGAAACATATGTTCCAGTCTGCTTTGTTGCACTGTTAATTACTATAGTTCAATCTCTTTACATCAATCAATATAGCAATAAATCAAAGTAGTTACTCACGCTCATTGGATTTTTAATCAATTGTAATAAGCTAACCTCATCAGAAACCAAAAGCACAACAACACTGATTTCAACTGAAACAAAATGAGTATAATGAGCCTGTTAACATGCAGAACCTCCCAAGAGAGCAGTGCTCTACCCTTCACTTTAAACAATACAGCTGTGTCTTCCTAACAAATCTTAAGATCCCACAGAGAGCTACAGAAATCACAATACATAAATAAATAGTCGATTCTAAACTGTACGGCATTACAACAGCACCACAGCTCCATCTCTGCAAGGGCATAAAATAGAAGCATTGCTCAAAGAAACAGGTGCCCAATGCGGAAAGTGATGGCTCGCAGACAAGTTGAAGATGCCACTGGGTGACGAGGCACTGGCCTCTGACACACAAGCCTTAGGGTCAACACCCACCACTTACTTTCTATTGTAATCAAACATAATTATCTTGAAAAAAACTGTTTATAACTGCAGAATGCAGATTCAATGTAGAATACAAACTGCTCCCAGATGTCATCGAACTGCCTTTGTCTATTATTTGCTCTCTTCTCACCTCATAAAAACACTATATGCTCTGTAGTTAAGGAGACATGCCAAAGCCATGACATTACACTCGAACCTAATCTCTTCTATATATTTGCTTAGCAGCCCTACACAAGCACAAGAATCATATTCATGTAGCCTACTATCGTTTTCTATTGAAATTGATATGAATTCCTAAAAGCATGTGATTCAGACATCCTTAACTAAAAATGATGTTGGTGTACATTTCTTTTGATGTAATAGGCCATTAAATCTCCCACAGCTTCAGCGTTAGCTAAGGTTTCCAAACCCAGAATATCCACATTAATGGTGGAAGGATCAGTTGTCTCACAGGTAGATACTACTCGTACAGCCACTCACAGTTTGAGAACCTGAAATCATGTGATAGTTCATATCCATAATGTTTTTGAGATATAATTCTGTAAAATAATCCAGGGATGAGAATAGGGATCACGCATTAGGAAAAAGTGGCATCACTGCTGTTAAAATACATTCAGGGTTAATCAAAATCCTAAGGTATCGCGATAGGCTTTATAGTGGGGGAAACCCACCAGGACTTTTTTGGGGGGATTCTGACTTTTTTTGCACAACACTGAGACTTTGTTCCGACACTTGAATTTAATTTATGTCCTCACTGTATAAATTAAAGGGTTTAGCCTGAAATGATAATAATAATAATGATAATCATATAATAATAATATAATCTTTGGCAAAACCAGAGTTTTAAAGAGTACTGTTTGGGCTCAGTAATGGGAACATCCCATTAGCACAACTTGTTTAAAAGGGTTGTAATGGTACCCAGAACTGCTAGAGAGTTTAAGTCTAAATGTTTTCCTTTTTTTGATTATCTTAATGCCCAAACGTTGGATATGCATTTGGCTGTTTGGGAAGCATGACTTGTCTCCAATATAAGATGAATGACCTGTCCAAATCTGCCTTGTATCTACAAGTACATTGTCTTAATATAAACTACGATGGGCCCGATTCAGAAAGGTATTATGTACCTTGATTGAGCTTGTGTGCATAAATAGCTGCATTTACGAGCTCAGATGTGTACTAAAAAAAGGTTAATTTACTTTTGGAAAAGGATCTGTTTACGTATTGTGTTTCGCAAGATTTAAGTATACGTCTGGTTGACTGTTTTTTCCCCAGACAAAGCCCTGTTGATTAGACTGCATTATGTAAGAAGTAACAAGAAATAATCATCTTAACAAAATCTTACGATGCAGCTTACAAGTCGGACCTAATAATCGATACTGGGCGGACCACGCATGTGTTTCTTCTGAAAGTCCTTCCCAGGTTGGGAATACAACAACGGTTGAATTATGCGGGCCGCCC
Organism: Pleurodeles waltl; assembly: GCF_031143425.1. NCBI lineage: Eukaryota > Metazoa > Chordata > Amphibia > Caudata > Salamandridae > Pleurodeles > Pleurodeles waltl. The sequence continues at coordinate 541,471,257 of NC_090440.1, read as the reverse complement.
ATTGTTTCGGCTTGTTGAAACGCATGACGCGATAAGAATAATTGAGTATCTGATAGTTGTGCCCTGGAGGTTTTTTTTTTTTTTTTTTTTTTTTAAATCCATCTTCTCAAGAGAAACTTCTGAATTACAGGACTCTGAACAGCACGAAAACCTATAACATACATCAATCCACACAATTAGTATCACTGATATGTGCCCTTTCCTCCACTGTGTACCTGCTCATCATCAACCTCTAAAAGAAGCTTCCCCAAGTTGAGTTTATTGTACCCAAACATCTTTTTATACTCTATCAACTCACCTCTGGGAGGCTCTCAACTCTTTGGTAGTGCACTATTACATTCATGAAGTCCAACTATAAAGCCTAGCTCATGCTGCAGTTTGACATTTATGAAAGCAGGTATGAGAATCCCAATGCAATCCATCAGCTCCAAAAATACTCTAAAAATCCAAAAACCTTCAGCGAAAGACCAAATGGACATAGCAGGTAAATGTACAAGAATGCTAAGCCGATGTTCAACTTAAAAGGGCTATGAAGGACCCGGGATCACAACAGACCAAGGTTACTTGGAAAAAAATTAGCAAAAACACAAAAACTCCTTTGGAAGCTGCTGCATCACTTTCATGCATTGTTGGTAGACATGAAGAACAGTCAATTCCAAAAATGACAAGCTGGCATCTTCAAATATATTTGGAATGTAGGCAGGCAAAGGGAACTCAGATCTTTACTGCCCAGGTCACTTTTTGTTTTACACAATACTTTATGAGTTCTTAAAGAGTGAAAAGGCAGGCATTGAATACAAGTGGTGACCTAAAAAGTCACTAGTGGCTAATATTCACTGTGTTGCTTTTTGGCTACAGAAAGCACAATAACTAGATCATCTTTAAAAAGATACCATACCATGGAGAACATAACATCTCCAGTTACTAGATTTAGACTCTTTGGTCCCAAGCCAATGTATTGGTTTTTGCAACCCAGTGTCCTCCCCAGTTTTCATGTATTAAATGTATTTGACAGGATTTATTCATAATTTCAAAAATGTTAATAAAAATGTAGAGTCTTAGGAAAACCTATTTCTGTATTTAAACAATAGCAGTGCCCCTTCAGCAGGGAAAACAGGCTGGAAGCAAAAAGAGCACAAGCTATTTATGTAAAGAAGTTGCAGCAGAGTATAAATCCACAGGACTGATCCCATGCTAAGCAACTGAATATCCTTTCGCCAAAAACATCAATCTCATCAACGTGGGTGTTTACTTAAAAAAGTTGAGATCGTTCCCAACATCTTTAATTATTCATATCCTCTTACTGAGAAAGGAACAATACTTTGAAACAATGTTGCCTGATCTTCACTAGAATGGCTTATCAGATATTGGAACTGTAAAAACACTATCTTAGTTGTGTACATTTCCGTATATAAGAACTTCAGATAAAGGAATAATGCAGATGCAGTCTTTTTGTCAGCCATCCTATGCAAAAATCACTTGTTCATATGCCAGGGACATCCACACTCTTGATCACTTGTTACGTTTGGGGGAGGGAGGTGGCTCTGCTTTTGGCTATGACACCTTTACCCTCCAATACAACTAAGTAATTATATATTTTTTTTCACTGAAAAAAACAAGTAAAATTTACGTTATAGTTAAGTGAATTTCTCAGTGACAACGTTAACAATCTGAACAAAAAATACAGAAATTGAACAGTTATAGTTAGCAGCACTAACTATAACTTGCGACCCCACATGCACTAATTATGACCTTGAATATGACATCACTCATGACATGTTCTATGACATAATTTATGACATCACTGGTGACATCTCAAATAACATCACTGATGATATCATCCAAAGAGTGTGCATGTTTCCTATACAGTTTACATACTGGCGAGTAACAACACTATAACTTTTCTACATAATTTTGAACATCTTGGGTGCAAGTGTTCACAAAATGTCTGTGCTCTTAATGCACCATAGCTGTGTAGAGGGAGTGAACATGTTATGAATGTTTGCATTCAAGAGTAACTCTGCCTGCAAGTGACAGCTGACTTGTACTCATTAAGTTCCACACAACGTTTTAGTTCTGCAGAAAAACATTCCAGCAGGAAAAAGTGCATGAAGTGGATACCAACCTACGTACGTTTTGTTTTAGAAGATGAGCTAAGTGTAAAGCTTTCACTACAGTATAAAGGGTGCAGGTAGTATGATCTTCAGCACCTTCGGACCTTGGTTACTTTTAGCAAATAGTTTTCTTTTTGATAACTGTTGCATAAAGCGTAAGATGTTCTTAGTAGATTCTTTTGAATACTCTGTTGTACTTTTCATGAGTTTCACTATATGCAAACAGTATGCAAACAGTGTGGTACGGAATGAACTATCTCCATAGAGTAAACACTCTTTACAGAACTCAGTTCCATACTGATATCAACTTCATTTCCTAATGTCAGTTTGGTGTGTGTTTGATACAGATAAAAGTTGTCTATGGTGGGAATTTTTTTTGGGAATTGGCATTCACTATTTTGGCTTACTCTGAACAGTTGTATACAGATTGAACACCATGCTCAATGAGGGTTTCCCCATATATGAGTGGTTAATCGTTAATGTGAACTATGTTACGTGCAAAGCCATAAAAATGTAAACAAATGCAACTATAACTCGCCACCTCGCCTGGCAGTTTTTTCGTAATTTTTTTTTTACTGTAAGTATTACATTGATATGATTAGTGATGTTATCAAAGATGTCATGAGTGCTGTAATTTGTGGGGTAATTAGCAGTGCAGCGTGAGGAGGCGAGTTATATTTACTCGAGATAACTAATTATAACCAGTGAATTTCTATGGCTTTGTACGCTTAAAATGTGAGCCTAACAATAACGTCCCTGTATGTAACCTTTGGTTTTTAAAGTGAATTTCTATGTTTTGTTTTTAGTTCTATTTCCTAACTATAACGTCGCTGTAACCATTGTTTTTTTTCCAGTGAATTTCTAAGTTTAAAAAAAAAAAAAAATTACGCATAGTATTTTCATTACTATGCGTTAATCCAACAACCACCGCACACGGCCTTTGGCCCTGCGGTTGGCCACAGGACCGGGCCTACGGGTGCTGCCACCCCACTGGGATCTATGATCCTGGTGGTGGTGGCGGTCCCCTGGCGGCCTGATCGCCAGGGTTGTAATCTGGCAGTCCGATCACCAGGAGTGTAGTAGTCCGACCGCCACTGCAGGTTTGGGGGGTCCTCAGACCACCAAACATGAAATAGGACGTTTAGTGTTTGCTCTCACTTGGTGGGAGCTTTAAAATTGCTCCCGCCATTTGAGGGCAAACAGGTTTCCCTGCCCGTATCAGTACGAGCAGGAAAACTGCTATGTCCCGGGGTGGGCACCCCAGGACACAGCCAGAGCCAGCCCTCAGGGGTGGGGTCCCTAGGGCCATTAATGGCTCCAGGAGGGAGGGGGTGGGGTCCATTTTTTAATTTTTTTAAATATTTATTTTTTTACACAGCCATACCCCAGGGGCCCCTTAAATGTTACAGCCAGGCTCCCGGGCTTGTGGCCCTCAAGGACAAAAAACGGCCCAGAAGAGGGGCTGAGCAAACCCCTCCCAATATATCAAGAGAGGACCAGGCGCTGGGGGTGGGACCCCACCAGCAGGCCTAGGTTCATACCCTGCACCTTAATTTTTTGTGCGTTTTTTTATTTATTTTTATTAACTTGGGTGAGGCCCGCGTCCCAACATGGCTGCCAACAGTTCCTGGCTGAGATCTTGCTTTCTGCAAAATTTGGTGTCATTTCGTTCAGTGTTTCGGCCTTTAGACGTGTTCAAAATCCCTATGGGAAACAGCATGGGGTAAACTCGTTTTGCCTCCATCCTCCTTTTTCATCAGCCCCGCAATGGGCAAGACAGCAGCTGAATTGAGTGGTAATCTAGTTTTTAACATTTTGTGAAGATTCATCAAATGGCGTCAGAGTTATAGGCAAAACGAAAAATGCTTTTCGTCCTAAGTATACCAACCAAATGGCTAACACTGGTGTGATATATGGAAAATGTCACTTACCCAGTGTACATCTGTTCGTGGCATTAGTCGCTGCAGATTCACATGCTGTGCACATCCCGCCATCCGGTGTTGGGCTCGGAGTGTTACAAGTTGTTTTTCTTCGAAGAAGTCTTTTTTCGAGTCACGAGACCGAGGGACTCCTCCCATTTTAACTCCATTGCGCATGGGCGTCGACTCCATCTTAGATTGTTTTCCCCGCAGAGGATGAGGTAGAAGTTGTGTATGCTAGTAATAGTGCCCATGCAATGGAGTGAATACGTATGTACATAATGAAGTTTAAAGTAATATATTTACAAATTTACAAATGTTCAAGATCAACTTCTAAACGGCTACAGGCTCCCGGGGAGGCGGGTGGGCGCATGTGAATCTGCAGCGACTAATGCCACGAACAGATGTACACTGGGTAAGTGACATTTTCCGTTCAATGGCATGTGTAGCTGCAGATACACATGCTGTGCATAGACTAGTAAGCAGTTATCTCCCCAAAAGCGGTGGTTCAGCCTGTAGGAGTTGAAGTTGTTTGAAATAATGTTCGTAGTACAGCTTGACCTACTGTGGCTTGTTGTGCCGTTAACACATCTACACAGTAGTGTTTGGTAAATGTATGAGGCGTAGACCATGTTGCTGCCTTACATATTTCGTTCATTGGAATATTTCCTAGAAAGGCCATGGTAGCACCTTTTTTTCTGGTTGAGTGTGCCTTTGGTGTAATAGGCAGCTCTCTCTTTGCTTTAAGATAGCAAGTTTGAATACACTTAACTATCCATCTAGCAATGCCTTGTTTAGAAATTGGATTCCCTGTATGAGGTTTTTGGAAAGCAATAAATAGTTGTTTTGTTTTTCAAATTAGTTTTGTTCTGTCAATGTAGTACATTAGTGCTCTTTTGATGTCCAATGTATGCAGTGCTCTTTCAGCTACAGAATCTGGCTGTGGGAAGAACACTGGTAATTCTACCGTTTGATTCAAGTGGAACGGTGAGATCACTTTTGGTAAAAAAAATTGATTTGTCCGTAGAACTACTTTATGCTTGTGTATTTGAATAAATGGTTCTTGTATGGTAAATGCTTGAATTTCACTCACTCTTCTTAGAGATGTGATGGCAATCAAAAATGCAACTTTCCATGTTAAATATTGCATTTCACAAGAGTGCATGGGCTCAAAAGGTGGACCCATGAGTCGTGTTAAGACAATGTTGAGGTTCCATGAAGGAACTGGTGGTGTTCGTGGTGGTATAATTCTCTTTAGGCCTTCCATAAATGCTTTTATGACTGGTATCCTAAATAATGAAGTTGAGTGCGTAATTTGCAGGTAGGCTGAAATTGCGGTCAGATGTATCTTTATTGAAGAGAAAGCTAGCTTTGACTTTTGCAATTGTAGTAAGTATCCTACTATATCTTTGGCAGATGCGTGTAAGGGTTGAATTTGATTATTATGGCAGTAATAAACAAATCTTTTCCACTTATTTGCATAGCAGTGTCTAGTGGTAGGTTTCCTAGCTTGTCTTATGACCTCCATACATTCTTGTGTGAGGTCTAAGTGTCCGAATTCTAGGATTTCACGAGCCAAATTGCTAGATTCAGCGATGCTGGATTTGGATGTCTGATCTGTTGTTTGTGTTGTGTTAACAGATCTGGTCTGCTTGGTAGTTTGACATGAGGTACTACTGAGAGGTCTAGTAGTGTTGTGTACCAAGGTTGTCTTGCCCATGTCGGTGCTATTAGTATGAGTTTGAGTTTGTTTTGACTCAATTTGTTTACTAGATATGGAAGGAGTGGGAGAGGGGGAAAAGCGTAAGCAAATATCCCTGACCAGCTCATCCATAACGCATTGCCCTGAGACTGATCTTGTGGGTACCTGGATGCGAAGTTTTGGCATTTTGAGTTTTCTTTGTTGCAAATAGATCTATTTGTGGTGTTCCCCACATTTGGAAGTAAGTGTTTAGTATTTGGGGGTGAATCTCCCATTCGTGGATCTGTTGGTGATCCCGAGAGAGATTGTCTGCTAACTGGTTCTGAATTCCTGGAATAAATTGTGCTATTAGGCGAATGTGGTTGTGAATCGCCCAATGCCATATTTTCTGTGTTAGGAGACACAACTGTGTCGAGTGTGTGCCTCCCTGTTTGTTTAGGTAATACATTGTTGTCATGTTGTCTGTTTTGACAAGAATGTGTTTGTGTCTTATTATGGGTTGAAATGCTTTGAGCGCTAGAAATACCGCTAACAGTTCCAAGTGATTTATGTGAAACTGTTTTTGCTGTACAGGGAGTGCAGAATTATTAGGCAAATGAGTATTTTGACCACATCATCCTCTTTATGCATGTTGTCTTACTCCAAGCTGTATAGGCTCGAAAGCCTACTACCAATTAAGCATATTAGGTGATGTGCATCTCTGTAATGAGAAGGGGTGTGGTCTAATGACATCAACACCCTATATCAGGTGTGCATAATTATTAGGCAACTTCCTTTCCTTTGGCAAAATGGGTCAAAAGAATGACTTGACAGGCTCAGAAAAGTCAAAAATAGTGAGATATCTTGCAGAGGGATGCAGCACTCTTAAAATTGCAAAGCTTCTGAAGCGTGATCATCGAACAATCAAGCGTTTCATTCAAAATAGTCAACAGGGTCGCAAGAAGTGTGTGGAAAAACCAAGGCGCAAAATAACTGCCCATGAACTGAGAAAAGTCAAGCGTGCAGCTGCCACGATGCCACTTGCCACCAGTTTGGCCATATTTCAGAGCTGCAACATCACTGGAGTGGCCAAAAGCACAAGGTGTGCAATACTCAGAGACATGGCCAAGGTAAGAAAGGCTGAAAGACGACCACCACTGAACAAGACACACAAGCTGAAACGTCAAGACTGGGCCAAGAAATATCTCAAGACTGATTTTTCTAAGGTTTTATGGACTGATGAAATGAGAGTGAGTCTTGATGGGCCAGATGGATGGGCCCGTGGCTGGATTGGTAAAGGGCAGAGAGCTCCAGTCCGACTCAGACGCCAGCAAGGTGGAGGTGGAGTACTGGTTTGGGCTGGTATCATCAAAGATGAGCTTGTGGGGCCTTTTCGGGTTGAGGATGGAGTCAAGCTCAACTCCCAGTCCTACTGCCAGTTCCTGGAAGACACCTTCTTCAAGCAGTGGTACAGGAAGAAGTCTGCATACTTCAAGAAAAACCTGATTTTCATGCAGGACAATGCTCCATCACACGCGTCCAAGTACTCCACAGCGTGGCTGGCAAGAAAGGGTATAAAAGAAGGAAATCTAATGACATGGCCTCCTTGTTCACCTGATCTGAACTCCATTGAGAACCTGTGGTCCATCATCAAATGTGAGATTTACAAGGAGGGAAAACAGTACACCTCTCTGAACAGTGTCTGGGAGGCTGTGGTTGCTGCTGCACGCAATGTTGATGGTGAACAGATCAAAACACTGACAGAATCCATGGATGGCAGGCTTTTGAGTGTCCTTGCAAAGAAAGGTGGCTATATTGGTCACTGATTTTTTTTTGTTTTGTTTTTGAATGTCAGAAATGTATATTTGTGAATGTTGAGATGTTATATTGGTTTCACTGGTAATAATAAATAATTGAAATGGGTATATATTTTTTTTTGTTGAGTTGCCTAATAATTATGCACAGTAATAGTCACCTGCACACACAGATATCCCCCTAACATAGCTAAAACTAAAAACAAACTAAAAACTACTTCCAAAAATATTCAGCTTTGATATTAATGAGTTTTTTGGGTTCATTGAGAACATGGTTGTTGTTCAATAATAAAATGAATCCTCAAAAATAGAACTTGCCTAATAATTCTGCACTCCCTGTATGTCCCATTGTCCTTGGATGCTGTGTTGATTGAGGTGTGCTCCCCACCCTATCATGGAAGCATCTGTTGTTATTACGTATTGTGGCACAGGGTCTTGGAAAGGCCGCCCTTGGTTTAAATTTATACTGTTCCACCATTGAAGCGAGATGTATGTTTGGCGGTCTATCAACACCAGATCTAGAAGCTGACCCTGTGCTTGTGACCATTGTGATGCTAGGCACTGTTGTAAGGGCCGCATGTGCAACCTTGCGTTTGGGACAATGGCTATGCATGAAGACATCATGCCTAGTAGTTTCATCACCAGTTTGACTTGTATCTTTTGATTTGGATACATGGTCTGTATCACATTGTGAAATGTGTGAACTCTTTGTGGACTTGGAGTGGCAATCCCTTTTGCTGTGTTGATTGTTGCTCCTAAGTATTGCTGTGTTTGACACGGCAGAAGGTGTGACTTTGTGTAGTTGATTGAGAAACCTAGTTTGTGGAGGATTTCTATGACATATTTTGTGTGTTGTGAACACCGTCTTAGCGTGTTGGTTTTGATTAACCAATCGTCTAGGTACGGGAACACATGTATTTGCTGCCTTCTGATATGTGCAGCTACTACTGCTAGGCATTTTGTAAAAACTCTTGGTGCAGTTGTTATTCCGAATGGCAACACTTTGAATTGGTAATGTATCCCTTGGAATACAAACCTTAGGTACTTTCTGTGTGAAGGATGTATTGGTATATGGAAATATGCATCCTTTAGGTCTAGTGTTGTCATGTAGTCTTGTTGTTTGAGCAGTGGGATTACGTCTTGTAATGTAACCATGTGAAAGTGATCTGATTTGATGTAGGTATTTAATGTTCTGAGATCTAGTATAGGTCTCAGACTCTTATCTTTGTTGGGTATCAGAAAGTACAGGGAGTAAACTCCTGTGTATATTTGTTGTTTTGGTACTAACTCTATTGCTTCTTTTTGTAGCAATGCCTGAACTTCTAGTCCTAGAAGATCTATATGTTGTTTTGACATATTGTGTGTTTTCGGTGGGATGTTTGGAGGGAATTTGAGAAATTCTATGCAATAACCATGCTGGATAATTGCTAAGACCCAAGTGTCTATTGTTATTTCCTCCCAATGTTTGTAAAACTTGGTTAGTCTCCCCACCACAGGTGTTATGTGTTGGGGATTTGTGACCTTGAAGTCACTGCTTGTTTGGAGGAGTTTTGGGACTTTCCTCTATTCCTTTGAAATTGTCCCCCTCTATATTGTCCCCGAAAACCTCCCCGCTGATACTGGCTCTGGTAAGTGGGCTTTGTTGGTGAGGTTGTGGCTTCTGTGGTTTGCCCTCGAAACCCCCCTCGAAATTGTGTCTTTCGAAATGTGCCTCTGCTCTGTGGGGAGTAGAGTGGGCCCATGGCTTTGGCCGTGTCAGTGTCTTTCTTAAGTTTTTCGATCGCAGTGTCCACCTCCGGCCCAAACAACTGCTGTCCGTTGAATGGCATATTCAGCACAGCTTGCTGTATCTCTGGTTTAAATCCTGATGTACGCAGCCATGCATGTCTCCTTATTGTTACTGCTGTGTTGACAGTTCTAGCAGCTGTGTCTGCAGCATCCATTGCTGACCGTATCTGATTATTGGAGATACCCTGTCCTTCTTCTACTACTTGCTGCGCTCTTTTTTGGAACTCCTTGGGTAAATGTTCAATAAGGTGTTGCATCTCATCCCAATGGGCCCTATCATATCTGGTTAGCAAAGCTTGCGAATTTGCAATACGCCACTGGTTTGCTGCCTGTGCCGCCACCCTTTTGCCTGCAGCATCGAATTTTCGACTTTCTTTATCTGGAGGTGGTGCATCTCCTGAAGTATGAGAGTTGGCTCTTTTGCGCGCTGCTCCCACTACAACAGAGTCTGGTGTTAGCTGTTGTGTAATGTACACCGGGTCTGTTGGTGGCGGTTTATATTTTTTATCTACTCTTGGAGTAATGGCTTTCCCTTTAACAGGCTCCTCAAACACTTGTTTGGAGTGTTTTAGCATTCCGGGTAGCATAGGAAGACTCTGATATTGGCTGTGTGTGGACGACAGTGTATTAAAAAGAAAGTCGCCTTCAATGGGCTCTGAATGAAGGCTGACATTATGAAATGCAGCTGCTCTTGACACCACCTGTGTGTAGCCTGTACTATCCTCTGGTGGCGATGGTTTAGCTGGATAGCATTCTGGACTATTATCTGACACTGGTGCGTCATAAAGGTCCCATGCGTCAGGGTCATCTTGACTCATTCCTGTATGAGTTGGGGTTTGCATCATTGGTGGAGTGGCTACCGGTGATGGTTGCGGAGAGTGATGTGGGGATGGTGGCGGTGTTACTTGTTTAGCCACCTTTGCGTGTGGCTGTTTGTCTTTGTCTTGGAAGGCAAGCTTGCGTTTCATTTTGACTGGAGGAAGAGTGCTGATCTTCCCTGTATCTTTTTGAATAAAGAGCCGTCTTTGTGTGTGATCTGGCTCTATTGCCTGTAATTCCTGTCCAAATCTATGTGTCTTCATTTGTGTGGACAGTCCTTGTTCCTCAGTGTAGGAACTTGTTTTTGGTTCCGAGGCCGGATATTTCGGTACCGAAACCTTTTCGGCTGCTTTTTTCGGGTCCGACAAAACCTTTTTTACTTTCGGCGTCGTGCTCTCTCGGTGCCGACCCGTTTCGGTGCTGCTGTCTCGGTGCCGAATCTTCTCTGAGCCACTATCTCGGGCCCGAGATTGCTGTGTGCCGGTATCTCGACCGGAGTCGGATGACTTCGACACCAGCTCGCCCTTTTTCGGTGCCGATAAGCGGTCACCTACTATTCGGGTTAAGCCATGGCCTGTTGGCGGTGGCGTCCCCTGGGCTTTAGCGCTTTTCTCGTGAGTTCTTGGTTTCGACGTCTTACTCACGGTTTTCGGTGTTTCCTCGGGATCGATCTCCTCAGAGTCCGACTCCTGGGTGGAGAATGTTTCTTCCTCCTCCTCGAAACGCTCTTGTCCTGTCGGCGCCGACGCCATTTGCAGTCTTCTTGCTCTTCGGTCCCTGAGTGTCTTCCTGGACCGAAACTCTCGACAGGCCTCACAAGTATCCTCCTTGTGTTCTGGTGACAAACACAAGTTACAGACCAGATGTTGATCTGTATATGGATACTTGTTATGGCATTTTGGACAGAAGCGGAATGGGGTCCGTTCCAGCAGCCTTGAAGAGACACGTGGCCGGGCCGACTAGGCCCCGACGGGGATGGAAGAAAACCCCGAAGGGCCACCGGAGCTCTTCTTAATTCGGTGTCGATCTGTTGTAACTAACCCCATACCGAACGCAAACAATACCGACGATTTTTCCGAGATTCTAACTAACTTTCCGACCCGAAACACGGAGCGAAAAGGAACACGTCCGAACCCGATGGCGGAAAAAAAACAATCTAAGATGGAGTCGACGCCCATGCGCAATGGAGTCGAAATGGGAGGAGTCCCTCGGTCTCGTAACTCGAAAAAGACTTCTTCGAAGAAAAACAACTTGTAACACTCCGAGCCCAACACCAGATGGCGGGATGTGCACAGCATGTGTATCTGCAGCTACACATGCCATCGAACATATATATATATATATATATATATATATATATATATATATATATATATATATATATATATATATAAATATATATATATGTGCTTCTACAAAAAATATAAATGGATGCAAGAGATATAGATATTTTATATACATATATTTTATATTACCTAGTTGCAGTCATCTCTGGGTACTTATAGTTAAGGCCACGTTTACTAATAACTTTAGCATTATTTGACAAATCTCCACTAAACTTTTTAAAAGGAGCTACTTTTTGTCTAGTTTGTGCATGGAAAGTTTCAGGGTAATCCATCAAACAAGGGGTCGAGAAAAACAGGGGGTCCCAAACACATTTACCCCATTCATTTTTCCATATGAACTTCAGACACAGTTACAGCCCAAACCGTTGAACGGACTTACACCAAGTTTGGCAAAATTCTAGAACTTGGTCCAGAAAGAGTGCTTTGGTGTAAATCCATTCAGTAGCTTCTGAGAAATGAATGCCCAAAAATTGTATATTCCATGCCATGGAGGATCCACAAGCCAACAGATCTCATGCTGATGGATCTGAATGACTGTCACCACATCAATAAGGATGTGCCGGCAGCCGACTCAGGGCTCAGTCCAGAGTTCTAAAAAACAGTTAAAAAATATAAAATAAAAATAAGACATACCCCCTATGCCTGAGGCCAAAATAAATATAAATATACATTTTGCCACAAATTTGCAGAGGAAATTAAGTAAAAAACAAAAAAAAAACGAGTTAAGGTTCTGGCTCAAATGCATAAAATCACTGAAATCCGCCAGCTATGAACCCATGCAACACATGCCATAATGCAGGAGCTAACTAGCCTATTAGAGAAACGAGAATTCTTCACAACAAAAAATGCTCACCTCCTGGCCTTTTCAACTGGGACAACATGTGCCTTTCACAGTCTAGTCAAGCCACACTCTAATGTCAATGCAATGTCTCAATGTCAGATTCACTAATGCAACATTTCCCCCAATCTGCACAGATTACTGAAACATGCACAACTGAATGCTTCTCACTAAACAGATGTGGAGGCTTATTTCAGAAAACGGAATTCTGCAGTCTGCTAACAAATGTTTTTAGGCTCTATACACGTATCATTTTCTTTTTAACTTTTATGTTCGCAGCTCCTCAGCATGTTGCTGTTAAAATCAGCCTTTGGTCATATTAAAGGTCAGTTAGAAAGTATCTTCTAAAACTTCCCAAATTCAAAATACAGGGAGGGCAGGCTTATTTGTATTCAGGTGCTGCCTTCAGAAAGGCAGATAGAAATTGTGTAACTCTCTAATGACAATCATTCTGGAGGGTTTCAGCTCATTTTAAACACATCTCAGGGAATGATAAAAAGTCCTCACATCTGAGCGCCCCTAGTCAAAACCTTACTTCAAGGAGCTCTAACTGGGTCAGTGACAAGAGGAGAACAAGTAGACCTTCAGCTGTCAGAAGCATGCCTAACCCAGGTTCTTCTAAATAATTCTGACAAAGAATATCATATTAGAAACACTGACAAACAGGGTTCATGGCGGAGGCAATGCCAACTGTTATCACACTAGAGGGACCATTTTAGGCAACTTGGTATCTGAAGAACCATGACTTAGAAACTCAGGAAGCAAGGAACATTGATTAAGAACCCAGCAGATTAAGGACCATGATCAAGACCCTAACCAAGAGCTTCAAATCTAAAGGACAGGGGATCTGAGGAAAGCAGACTGGGACCACTCACAAGTTAACTTGAGGAAAGCAGACTGGGACGTCTCACAAATTAGGTACCATGATAAAGGACCCCACAAGTGAAGAACCCTGACAAACAGCTTTATGTGTGGGAAAGCCCAGACTGAAAGATTCACGGCTATGATCTCTAATTTGGTGGGGTCTCAGTCAGGGTCATTCACATCTTAGGTGTTTTGGTTAGAGTCTTTCAAAATCAGCCTTTGTTCACCTGACAGCAATTCCCTAGTTCTGATTCTGCCATCACCACAACAAAGAAGGTCTCGGACCACACAACTCTTCACACATTATCTTTAATTGGATTCCACTTATTGCTTATATCTACTTTATACTCTGCACCATCTTTCATAAAGGCATTCACCAGATGAACTCAAGGAAGAACTGTCCACCCATCCGAGTTCATCTATTAACCAGTGTACTGTATCATAAATTGTTATATACAGTATGCCTTCTTTCTTCGACGTACCAGTCATTCACAGAACAGTTTCACAGAGAGCCATTCTGTCCTTTCTTTAGAACACAGTATTGTGATACCTTAGCTCAGGGGAGCATCTTCTGTGCACAAATAAGCTATCAACGTCTAGACCTGTAAAGTGACATTTTTTATTTATGGTGATTTAGAAAGAATTCATGGTCTGTCTGCCTATCAAACACTGCTCATTTCTAACATTAAGAAATACTTTTCTGTTACAATTCTGTTCTTTGCAAATCTTCAGACTATGAGTAAACAGTTTTCACACGCCCTCAATGCTAAAAGTGCACCATGCTACTATATGGAATCTCCACCAAAACAGGGTCTAAGATGGCTAGTTTCTGACTATTACTCACCTTTCATCTCTTGTAGCTTTGTAAACAGACGCCCAAAGTTTTCCAAGTCCCCTTCACCTGTGGTCAGACTGGCAAGCTCTTGTATATCCATATCGAGCATAGGGTCTGAAAGGCACGCACTGATGTTAATCATCAAAGTCAAGGCAGCATGACTTGAAACACCTACAAAACGTCCATCTTTTAATTTAAAACACTGAATCATATCATTTCGGAGATAAAGGGGAAAGAAGTATGCAGGTGATCAAAAATATGAGAACTGAAATCCTAGTGAGAAATCATTCACTAACAGACCAACAGAAGTGCAGATAATGCAAAGAAGTGTCAAAGAAACACACTGAAAGGTAAATATAGGCAAATTCAGAAAAAAACAGAACTGGTTAGTAAGGTAAAATGTTGCTGTAACCTAAGAGATGAGCATCCACCTTAAACAGCCTTTCAAACTCTTAGTGATGTTGTCTTACACATTGTTGATTTTGCTATCAGCGACCCTGTGAATGCCTTGCCAGAGTTGTCCGTATGTGCCTATGCTACGCCAGAAGTGACAAAATAGCTTATGTTTTACATATTACATGGTTTGCCACACGTTAACAACATTGTGGAAGCCTTCAGGCCACTTCACTTTATATTAGAATTGTCATTAAATCATGTGTCAAGACTAAGTAGCTCACTATTCCACTTCTGCAATATGTGTAAAACTAACAACAAACTAGTTCCCAAGGTCTTGTTTTCATGATGATGGTGTCTTTTAAAGAACATTACAAAAGAGGCCCAGCTAAAAGAACTACCACAGGATAGACAAGAAAAAGGATTTTCCTGTTAGAAAAACCCTCACCCACCAGGGTTACCCCTTGGTGGCATGCTTCATCATTGGGCTTCTTCCTATTCTGTTACGAAGCGGGTGTGCTACGACCTATGGGATACGTGGGAGCACTGATTTAGTCTTGTCAATGTGAATCACAGGAGGGATAGGAGTGGTAGGGTCTTGGGTGAGTTTAAACTACCTGCCTCCTAGTAATTCCAATGGTTTAATAGATCTCTTGGAGGCGGTATGATTAAAAATGGGCTGCAGAAGTGGGGAATGTAATGTACCTGACTTCCTAGTCTACATGTTTCGGAGCCTTACCCCTAGGCTCCTACTCAGGACCAAGGTGGACTCCCTGGTGCCACCCTTTGTTTGAGTACCTCTAATGAAAGCATAAATAATACATTGTAGGAAAGTACCATCTTGCCTGGCATGTTACCCCCATTTTTACTGTATGTATGTTTGTTTTTGCCTATGTGTCACTGGGACCCTGCTAGTCAGGACCCCGGTGGTCATTAAGTATGCCCTGTATGTGTTCCCTGTGTGGTGCCTAACTGTATCACTGAGGCTCTGCTAACCAGAACCTCAGTGTTTATGCTCTCTCTGCTTTTAAAATTGTCACTGCAGGCTAGTGACTAATTTTATCAATTCTGATTGGCACACTGGAACACCATTATAATTCCCTAGTATATGGTACCTAGGTACCCAGGGTATTGGGGTTCCAGGAGATCCCTTTTGGCTGCAGCATTTCTTTTGCTACCCATAGGGAGCTCAGACAATTCTTACACAGGACTGCCACTGCAGCCTGAGTGAAATAACGTCCACGTTATTTCACATCCATTTTACCCTGCACTTAAGTAACTTATAAGTCACCTATATGTCTAACCCTCACTTGGTGAAGGTTAGGTGCAAAGTTACTTAGTGTGTGGGCACCCTGGCACTAGCCAAGGTGCCCCCACATTGTTCAGGGCAAATTCCCCGGACTTTGAGTGCGGGGACACCATTACACGTGTGCACAACATATAGATCAATACCTATATGTAGCGTCACAATGGTAACTCCGAACATGGCCATGTAACATGTCTAGGATCATGGAATTGTCATTCCAATACCATTCTCGTATTGGGGGGCCGATTCCATGCATCCCCGGGTCTCCAGCATAGAGCCCGGGTACTGCCAAACTAACTTTCCGGGGTCTCCTCTGCAGCTACTGCTGCTGCCAACTCCGCAGACAGGTTTCTGCCCCCCTGGGGCCTGGGCAGCCTGGTCCCAGGAAGGCAGAACAAAGGATTTCCTCTGAGAGAGGGTGTTACACCCTCTCCCTTTGGAAATAGGTGTGAAGGGCCTGGGAGGAGTAGCCTCTCCTGGCCTCTGGAAATGCTTTGAAGGGCACAGATGGTACCCTCCTTGCATAAGCCAGTCTACACCGGTTCAGGGATCCCCCCAGCCCTGCTCTAGCACGAAACTGGACAAAGGAAAGGGGAGTGACCACTCCCCTGACCAGCACCTCCCAGGGGAGGTGCCCAGAGCTCCTCCAGTGTGTCCCAGACCTCTGCAATCTTGGATGCAGAGTTGTGAGGGCACACTGGACAGCTCTGAGTGGCCAGTGCCAGCAGGTGACGTCAGAGACCCCTCCTGATAGGTACTTACCTTTCTCTGTAGCCAATCCTCCTCTGTGGGCTATTTAGGGTCTCTCCTGTGGGTATCTCATCAGATAACGAATGCAAGAGCTTACCAGAGTTCCTCTGCACTTCCCTCTTCGACTTCTGCCAAGGATCGATCGCTGACTGCTCCAGGACGCCTGCATAAGCACAACAAAGTAGCAAGAAGACTACCAGCAACATTACAGTGCCTCATGAGGGCTGTCTGCCTTCACCCTGCACTGGAAGCCAAGAAGAAATCTCACGTGGGTCGACGGAATCTTCCCCCTGCTAACGCAGGCACCAAACTTCTGCTGGGTCTTCGGCTTCTTCCACCCGGAGGCAGCCCTTTTGCACCTTCATCTGGGGTTTAGTGGGCTCCTGCCCCCCCTGGACACTTGCGTGACTCTTGGACTTGGTCCCCTTCCTTTACAGGTCCTCAGGTCCAGGAATCCGTCTTCAGTGTTTTGCAGTCAGTTGTTGTCCTTGCAGAATCCCCTATCTCGACTTTACTGTCTTTCTGGGGTAGTAGGGTAACTTTACTCCTACTTTTCAGGGTCTTGGGGTGGGGTATCTTGGACACCCTTAGTGTTTGCGTACACTCCCAGCGACCCTCTACACACTACACTAGGCCTGGGGTCCATTAGTGGTTCGCATTCCACTTTTGGAGTATATGGTTTGTGTTGCCCCTAGGCCTATTGCATTCTATTGTGTTCTACAGTGTTTGCACTACTTTTCTAACTGTTACTTAACCTGATTTTGGTTTGTGTGTGTATAGTTTGTGTATTTTACTTACCTCCTAAGGGAGTATATCCTCTGAGATACTTTTGGCATATTGTCACTAAAATAAAGTACCTTTATTTTTAGTAACTCTGAGTATTGTGTTTTCTTATGATATAGTACTAAGTGATATAAGTGGTATAGTAGGAGCTTTGCATGTCTCCTAGTTTAGCCGAAGCTGCTCTGCTATAGCTATCTCTATCAGCCTACGCTGCTAGAACACCTCTACTCTACTAATAAGGGATAACTGGACCTGGCACAAGGTGTAAGTACCACAAGGTACCCACTATAAGCCAGGCCAGCCTCCTACATACATGCTCTGTGATATGGTGCAATTCACCTTACTAATAGGGTGTCATGAGATGATATCTCATTTATGGTGTCCGTCATTGATACCTGTGGAAATACAAGCGAGGCATAGTTATCATAGTCCCCATTTGCAATGGGCCACTATATATGTTGTTTGTGGGTGTGGTGCCACCTATTTGCAAACTGCACCCCACTCATAGGAAACGGCACTCGTGAATATCAGGACTGAGAGACTAAAGTACTCTCACAATCAACAGTACAAGACATTCTATATTTAAAACTTTTAAACATGTAAACATGTGAAACATACCAAACAGCACACACGGTGCATACGTAACCTACTCAGTAGTATTTGGATTCTCATATCATAGCTCCTCCGGGAGGGGGGTGTGCTTGTAGTCACACTCTAAAGATCTGGCAAAGTTTTAGAATTGATTCATCTTACTGTATCTGTAGCGTCATGTTATGACACCACATTAGTAAGGTGAATTGCACCATATCACAGAGCATGTAATATTTATGCTTTCATTAGAGGTAGTCAAACAAGGAGTGGCACCAGGGAGTCGACCTTGGTCCTGAAGACGAGCCTAGGGGTAAGGCTCTGAAACATGTAGAATAGGAAGTCAGGTACATTAAATCCCCCACTTCAGCAGCCCCTTCTTAATCATACCACCTCCAAGAGATCTATTAAATCATTGGAATTACTAGGAGACAGGTATTTTTAACTCACCCAAGACCCCACCACTCCTATCCCTCCTGTGATTCACATTGACAAGACTACATCAGTGCTCCCACATATCCCATAGGTCATAGCATGCCCCACTCCGTAGGAAGAAACCCAATGATGAAGCATGCCACCAAGGGGTAACCCTAGTGGGTGAGGGTTTTTCTAACATGAAAATCCTTTTTCCTGTCCATCCTGTGGTAGTTCTTTTAGCTGGGCCTCTTTTGTAATGTTATATAGGCTATAAGGAGGACAGACCCAGCCCCACAGCCTCCTTCTCCCTCTTTGTTTGTGTATTGATTGTCTTTTAAAGAAGACAACTGACTAACAGTAATTATGGATCTCCAAAGTGGAAAGGTAATGGATGTCTCAGTTCTGGATGGATGTGCATCTTCAGCTTGACCGAAATTCCAATCAGAGAACAAACTTTGGTACCATCTTTCATCAAAATGAGCAAACACAAAGCTCCAAGGGGAGGGTGGTGTTAACAATGACCCTACTGCTCTTAAAGAACTCTAAATGTTCTTAAGTGTTATTAGGAAAAGTCCAGGCAGGACCAAGCACAGGAAAAGCTAATAATGCTTGGGAAGAGTCAGACGTAAGTTATAAATCTTGTTAGAGTGCATCCTTTCCTGTGACCCGGCATCAGGCAGCTTCTGCCATTCAGAGTGGAATCAGTCAAGCTACACGAGGGAAAATGGCAGTATGAACTCTGCATTCTATGCTAACATTCTGGATTGGTATATCTTCTCCAGGACCTTAGAAAAGTAAACTAAAAATCTTGTGGAGGAGGGAATTGGGAGTGGCAGTGTAGAAGACAAGTTCTCCCCTAACTAGAACCCTTTTAAAGTGACAAGCTCTATAGTGGCATCTAGCTAACTTTTTAAAGAAAAGCCATGTCTTACATGAACTTTGTACAGTTAGGTGTCAAACACTCTCAACTACTGAAATTAAAGGAGCTCCCATTTACCATGATTTTAATGGTTACAGTTAACAATGTATAACACACACACTGCAGCTAGATGGATTTAGCACACATCTCTTATTAAACGACATTCATCCTTAAATCAGAGCCTTCTGTATCTGTTAAGAACTTCATTTGTTTAAGGTACTCTTTATTAGGAAGCATGAAGAAGTAAGCTTCAATTCCGAACTCTACATATATTTTTTATAAAAGACTAGGTTTTAAAATATTTTTCTGATGTGTTTTCTTTATTAGTACAGAACGCTGCAAGATATGTGGATATGGTCTTCGCCTGCATATAAGTTGTCAACAGAATATCATAAAACATAGTCTTGATGGTTGGAAACAAGAAAAGAGGCTCACAATTCACAACTAGTTCTTCCCATCGGATAACACGCAGACTCTAACCAAAGTCTAGCACTAGTTAAACCCAGGCATACATAAAATTGCCTACAGCCAAGTCCCGATCTTGTGTATGGATTCTACCACTAGGCGACCTCTGTGATACTTTGCAGCCTTTGTCGATCGATATCAAAATCTTACAAAATTATTTAATTCAACTAAAGAAAATGTGCCAAAGGACACCTAAAGGCCTTGTTATAATAAACTTGTTAATGCTCACCTACTAAACTCTCCAGCTGTGCGTCAGTGGTGTGGGCTACAGTGCCTTCATTCTCCAAATGAAATTCTGCTCCTTCGTCTGTTGGTGCTGGAAGCTAATGGGAAAAGGATGTTAGTCACACACCAGACTTCTGCGCAGATATAACCCTATGGGGCCACTGATACCGAGTTTACAACCCCATTTACCAAGTCACAGACATGCCAGTGGCTCCTATGTCCACTACTGCATCTCCACGATGTGCACCTTCAATGCCACTTCACCTCAGTTAATTTTGACTCTGGCAATATATTGAAAAACAGACTTTGCAGCTCATCTAACATCGCTCAGATCCCCTCCTCTTGAAATGCTCTGAAAAGACTGCAGTATTTTCCTCTTGTTACTTGTTAAACAGCTTGTCACCTTTGTCACCATTACCTCCCTTTTCAACTAAAGATAATCTGCTGAATGTTTTCTTTTACCATCACCACCCAATGAGCTCAGTATATACCACTTGCTTTTTTTTTATTTAGATATTGCTGGATATCTTTTTTGAAGGTTGTTTTACATCACAAGTTCTAATCTTATCAATGCATGGCCAATGGGTGTGGGTTAGAAGTACTTTAGGACTCACTTAGATGTATCTCAGACTATGCAACATATTCAGAATTACAAAACAGAGAAAAGGGCTTTAGGTCAGCCCCCTTCAGCAATTGGTCGGCTGCACTGTCATTCACATGTTGGATCTGCCGACACACCAACAAATGTAGACTGGGCAGGGGGTCAACCCTCTTCAGCCACTGACTTTGTGGAAGCATCTTTCCTGCTTGGCTTTGCCCAGTGTACAGCTTTTGGCAGTGACAGTATTGTCCCCTTTCACATCTCGGTCGGCTGACAAACGAGTTCCAATTTACCAGGAATGTGTATTCATTTTCTGTGTTCGATGAGAGGTGAACTAATAAGCACCACTATTAATCTGTTTTTTCCTATGCTCACATTACTGGTCCATGTTCCTGTGGAGTTCTTACAGTTTTTGAAATGACAGTTGAGCCCAGGGACAAATGTAGTCCGACGTGAGTGGCAAAACAATCTGCGCCTGCGCAGCTTAGTCCAGAGCTTGGAACACTGGCAGCCATGCTCGGCTTCTGCTTGGCTCCAAATGTGGGCATTTCCTGGATAAACTTCATAATTTATCAAATATGTTCCCCTTTTATACAATGCACATTGCAAATGCTGTAAACAAAACAGTTATGTATTTTAGCAAATAAACATTGTTTTTACTGTTCAGTAGGGAGTGGGTCTATTGGGGCAACGGAGAAGCTCGCTCCATGTGTGTGAAATATTGTAAAATAGAAGAAACCAGAGACCAGGCCATAAGCACTGCAATAGTCTGGCAAGTATAGAAGTCTGTAGCCTGTCAACCGAACACCACACGACAGGCAACCAGTGAGGACTAGATAGAGCACTGAACCATGCGCCATGTACCCTGCCCCATACAGCAGCCGAGTTGGGGCTTTCTGAATAGGATGCAGTTGATTAAGTAATCCAGCCGCAAAGACCCAAATTTAGTATTTGCATACAGCACTATATGTATGTATTTCTGTTATGATTATACACTGTACCAGAGCACCGACACTGCTACCTGTGCTTCGTTCTCAATTTACAGAACGGAGGCTGTCCGGAGACCAACATTCAAAGTTTCCGAAGTGTAGGAACCCACAGGTTAATGTACACAGAAATATAAGTACTCGTGACGAATTTAAAACGCAACAGCAATTCCCAGGTAGCACACACCATGCAACTGCAGACAGCTGCCGAACATTCACTCTTGTAATACTGAATATGGATTTGTAATCAGTCCCGACTATGCATGTAAGTGCCTTCGGCCCTCCGGTCTGTTTCAACTCAGTTAAACATTCAGCTGCCAGTGATCTGCCGCCTCCTGCTGATCTTGCATGCTGTGGGCAAGGCAAGGATTGGTGCAAAGCACTTTTAGGGTGCTTAATACATGTTAAAAGCAATAACATAAAATGTTATTGTTGTGCCTGTCATTGCCGCTCAAATATGGTTTGTTCAGGAAAAATTCATGTTTTAGATTATGTGAATAAGTGTTACGTTACAACCTCTACCAATGTAGTTTCATACTCGGTGACGATGGCCGTGATCACAAACCGGTGAATAGCAGTACTGAGCTCACCCGTGGGGCTGTTGACCCTTTAAGGCCAGTATACTCAGTCAGGCAGGAAAACTGCTATCATCGATCAATATTACATGATATAAAATTATAGGTTTCTCTCTGCATGTCTATATTAGATTTAAACTACCTGTCCTCTCAATAACAGTGTTGCTGTATCAAATAGAAAATGGTCAGACCTACTGCCTTTACCAATACTCGTTTTATCTAAGCGTTTGCCTCTACGCCATTCCCATTTAAAACAATATAACATATACAAAAAAAGATGAGGCCAGCTGATCGTCATACATTGTGTCAGTGCATCAAGCAACAAATTGTGCACAACTAAGCGAAGAGGCAGGCTCAGCGAGAAATAATCATTTCTCTATGACCCTCTGGCATGTGGTGCTTGTATCAGTACCCCTTGTTGAATAAACTGTTTTTCTGTTTTCATCTCGAACTCTCCAAGAGCTTTTCTGTTATTCAAGCCTCCAAAAGGAAATAAATGTCCCGATCGGAGGCCCAGTGCAAGCCCCGACATGTGCAGGGCATCTCTGCAGGGTGCGGGGCGATTCAAAGAGGCGGAATGCACTTACTGCTGGGTGGAGTCCCTCTGCTGCCCCACAGCTGCGGCTTCCTCCAGTCACTGCGCTGAAAAGCCCAAATCCCGGGATGTGATCTGAAATGACAATGAATCGGGTTACGGCAAAGCACCGGACACGTCAGACAGGTCATCAGATGGTTTGGGGGAGGTCTTGCTAATAAGTACAAGCAGGGCCGGCTTTAGGGGGTGCGACTGGTGCGGTCGCACTGGGCACTGACCTGGAGGGGGGGCGCTGACCTCAGGGGCGGGGGGCACTGTGGTTAGCAATAACTTACACTTTAAAAGCACCCCAACCAAAGTTCCATGTGACCAGCTGTCAGGCAACAATAAAAATGTCAAGATTACTTTTGTGATTAATGTTCCTGAGAAAGAGAGAGCTGAGTTTTGGCCTGTGGCAGTTTTGATGCCATAAAGTAACGCAGAGGGTTTATATGCCTGCTGCAAAGAACGGATCTGTATTTTATGTGGATAGCTGAGTGGGTTCAGTAAAGCTAGCCTTTACCAGCGCTTGAAAAAAATGAAATGTATGTGAGGAAAAAATATGAGGGTCACTTTTATCAAGTGGTAGTGTGGGAATCAGAAGAAAAGGTCATGGTGGGGGGGGCACCAAAAAAGATTGTCGCACAGGGCGCCACCAGTGCTAAAGCCGCCCCGAGTACAAGCCCTCCCTCCATGTTGTGGTTAAAGTAGCAGCCGTTTCCCCTGCTAAGCACTGATGAAGTAATAACCAACGCATGTGATAGAACGCTACTAAACAAACGCTACACCTGCCTTTTTTTTTAGGTGTAGACCTATTTACGAGGACAATTGCTTCCTGGAAGGACAATCGTGAGTGGGTTACTCATAGCTGAAATCTGAAGAATCCTGCAATACCTTTAGAAACACAATGAAAAATCTCTCAGCAAGGTGGACCAACGATTAATCCGTTTATTTCACATTTACTTGGGAAACAAGAATGATCAAAAATTATCATGAAAAGTAAAGTGAGTGACTATGCCACAGGTGAGCACTTTACTTGGCAATCCAAGGCACCTTACTGACACAAAATCTAGCACTGATCATGGACGGAGACATTACTGGCCGCAAGGATAGGTGACACACATGTTGTAGATGCCCTTAGACCAGACCATGTGTGCCTGGGGTGGTAAGTACACGCTGTCAGACAGGAGGCTGAAATACAACATGGAACACCAGCAAGTTCTACCAGCACCACATGGGTCAGACTCTACAACTCTGAAACTACAACAGCAGCATTCTATTAGTTAACAAGCTGGTAGGATCCAGTGGCATACAATGTAACATATAAGTACCAGACAAAGAGAAATGAAACTCTTAAAAAGAGCTTGTAATTTTAGGTAATGTTACTTGGCTAGTGTGTTGCTGCTTTGTTTTATTCTGTTTGGGTCGACATACCCTAGTCCTCCATTTTTGAGCTTCTAGTTTTCAATAACCATTTAACGAAATGTATTGAGTAAGGCGGGCAGTAGAAGCATAGCAGGAGGCATAGCACAATAAAGTGATAAAATAAAAAAGCACCTCCGTGGGACGGTGGCAATAAACAACTCTTGTTTAAGATAACCCAAGCGAAACGGAAATGCATCCAGCGACTGTCCAGCACATGATGGTAAATGTGGTCAAATAGCGCAGAGATAAATCACTGCCTCATCCCAGAAGAGAGGGTCTGTCCTCAGGCAGCCCGAGAACGGTCTGCTCTGCATGAATGAACTCTAATCCCTCCGAAGCCTCCAGTGATCCTCTGGCCCAAGCATGGTAATGAGAAGAGCCCGCTCATGTACGAGAGACAGCTCGGCCTGCTAGCGCAGAGCACTAACAAGAGATCTCTTATGGGTGGAGACGAAGAAGGAACTGGAGGAGAATTAGAGCAGGGCAAAAAGAGAAATGGACCAGGGGAAAAACAAAAATGTATTTTATGAGCATAAGGCCGAGTACATTGAGAAAAAAGATATCTTTAGGCCAAATGTTAGTTTTAGCCACTGCTTAATTTGTAAATAATTACGTGCCGGAGCCCAAAGTCCTCCTCTTAAACACGCGGCTCCTGCAATTAAATGTGTGAACACGGAATACTGAGGCAGAGTAATCCCGAAGCCATCTCGGGCCTCTTCAATCCATATAAAGCCACTCACTGCCCCTTCAGCTCATTCTTGCAGCTTGCTACTTTTTCTCTTTGTGACACTTTTTCGTTTTTCCCTTCCTCTGTCTATCCCATATGGTTATTTTGCTCGCAACAAATGCTTGAGGCAGAAGAATAAGCCCAGGCCCTCAAAAATAAGTGCCAGTGCTCAGCACCGGAAACAACAAGCACAAATTAAGCACTGGTTTTAGTCCACAATCATTACTGGTTTAAAGAAATTAGTGCCACTTTCAGGATGAGTGTGAAAACTGCTCTTCAAAGACCAGTGGAAAAAAAACCATAAGTGCTGTCCATGCCTCCATGCAATATGCTGTGCCCTATCACGTGCGCACCCAGACACCTTCAGTTTCAAGATGCAGAAACGCGATGGAAAACAGTGATTGAAAACAGGGATTTATGCTAAGTTATGGATCGAGAATAGCTGCTGGCAGTAGGCAATCTCACTGGTTAAAAAGGAGAATTCTTCTTTCTTCTGCTCTTGTATTCTCATGTGTTCTTACAATATCTGAAGCACAGTATATTCAGGGAGCTGGACACTACTCAGAACCTAGTAAGTGCGTTACAAAGGGATCACTATTCCAGCCCCAGATGGAGCATCCAAAGACCCGTGTTTATATAAAATACATTAACGTCAGTCATGCAATTATCTTCCAGATCTCCCTTGGAATACGCCTCTACAAAATATCACAGGCACTGCCTGTGCTTTACTGGCACCAACGTGAAAAACAAATCCCTTAAACTTCACACAAATAGGTGTAACTGGACCAATGACAATTTATTTGTAGGGCAATGTCTAACCTCCTGGGTTCTAGCAATTTAAAAGCTAGGAGTTTGCTTTACATCGAAGTTGAAAAGGGGCTCCTCAGCTTTTCTCCATAGCTGCAGCACGAATAAGACATGAAAAATAATATGTTGAGCTAGGTGCAAAGAAACGAAGAAATGAGTCGTTTCAACCCCATGAAAGATAAGCAGTTACAGTAAACATACACGACTGCAGACACTACAAAAGCGTAATTCTCCAATATATTAATATCCAATACATGAGTGAGGCTCAATTTCATAGAGCAATATGTTAAGATTACCATGCAATACTTCAGTGAAGTACTGCTTCATAAATCATTGGTTTTATTAGTTGAGGTTTCTTTGTCCAGCCCCTTGTTTGCAAATGGAGGACGTCAGGGGATACTGGACGATTCGACAGCCAACATTTAATGTACGGATCTCCATATTTCCATGTTGGAGTTTTTCACTAACACTGAGTCAATGACAATCTCAACCAGTGGACAACTCTTTCAGCAGTTTTAGTGAATAAGGAAAAGTGGTTCCATCACAGATTTTTGCTGATTTCTGTTTAAATAGATTAGATAAGATTTCTTTCCACGTTTCTCCCTTCTTGCATCCACAGCGTTATTTAAAAACTCAAGTTTACCCAGTTGCAGTTTTAAGACCTGCTTCACCTGCTGCAAGCAACTCTAAACTCACAGACACCACCTGCTTTTACGGAGGGGGGAGGTTTTACACCTGGATCCCTTTGTATGCATGAATGTATGTACTCATGTGTGTTATAGAGCACATGCGTAGTTACAAAACAACACAGCACAGTAGACAAGAGCGGGACATGTTTTGCTTTCACTAATGACCGAGCTGACAAAAATCTCTGGAATGCACCACTTAGTTCAAAGAAGACATTTATTATTATTTCGCCACAAGGTTCCTAAAAAAAAGGAGTTTAGTAGATTGAAAGCACACGTTTAAAAATACTCACAGCAATGGAAGGAAAATATACCAAAATGATTCTCAACTGCAATGTACACAGCAAATATATGTGGTTATTTTATATCATAATTGCAGAGCAAAGAATGATGTAGGGCCTGCTAAGCTCTTCATCTTTCTCATGCCAGCAAGAAGATGAACCCGTTCTACTGCGAGAAAGATATCCACCCTCATGGGATAAATGTCAGACATTTGACATCTAATCCTGACCGAAGTCTTGGACATTCCACAGCTACTGAGTAGGGCCGTCTTTTTATATCTTAAAGAACCGGAGAAGGGCTTTCTGGAAAAACCCTCCCATAAAAAAGAAATATTCAAACATGCTGGCTAATGTAGGTCAGAGTTGAAAGAAACAGGTTGGAACTGGCCAGTCTCCCAAATTGTCTCTCTCAAGACCAAATCGTTCCCTGCTTGCACTAAAAAAACATCAGTCTGGTACAGTCTTATCGTGCTGACTGCCTACCTCCTCCATAATATGTCCTAGCTCTTCGGTGAGAAAGAATACGAAAACAAGCACAGTTTACAATGTGCAGCCTTTAACATGGCAGTGTCTAACGCTACGATAAAGTCAATAGGCAGCTAAACTGAATACAAAATGTAATCTGCAAATGGTGAACACTAGACAGCTAATCCAGGTGCAAAGTGGTGCAACACAAACTCAGTGGCCCAAAACACATATTTCACTACAGGACATAAGTACGAAACCTTACAGGGCAGAGCAAGGCACTTCATGTGCTGTGTGGTAGCAAATTGTGGTTAGTTCCTTCACTGTAGAAGAGATATTCTTAGACTTATGCTATTTAAAAACTGGTAGATGAATGGACCATGTCAGATCTGACTTCAAGCAGAGTTTCAGAAATGGGGTGTGCTGTACGAAGCAGGAGAAGGAAGGTTATCTCATCTTCTCCTTTTTGCACATTCTTGTCTTAAACCTGGTGGAGTAACTCTGGGGGTGGGTTACCCATACTGAAGGGGGCTCCCCAAGCTCCTACTGATGTGCATGTGTGTGGGGGGACCTTCAGCATATCTTCTGGGGGGATATGTTTTGTTAAACGACTGACGTAACTGCTGTGGGTGTTGTGTAGATGTGTGGAGAGCTTCATCTTGGCTGCTAGGTACAGTGGAGAGCTTGTGTTTACCACGTGAAAGAAGATACAGCAGGTTTTGAGGATGATGACAATAAGCAGATGGGTCCAGGAAGTTCTTTCAGCACGAGGGTAACTAGTCATATTTCTTCAGTCCCTTACCAGTTATGTCACAGTGTGGAGGTTTCACTTCGCAATGAGCGAGCAAGTCAGTCCAATGGGCCTCTGGGAAGTTGACAAGCAGGGTTTTGGCTCCAGAGGTGAAAGAAGGTAGAATCTTGGACCAATGATGTGACATTAGGTTCTGGTGGAAATACCTTAATTCAGAAGAGCAGGCATGGGTGGTGCCAAGGAGTCTGTGTCTTGTTTCCAATGTGTCTGTCGTTGGGATTTGGTGCTATTGGATAGTTGCATAGTGACACTATCAAGCATTATTGCAGACTCAACCCGAAACATGCACTTCCTTACTGTTGCTGGCTATGAGCACTAACCTAGTTTTTAGGGAATAAACATAAGATATGCTTTTGACATCTTGCTTTGGTATGTAAACGTACAAATTACTGGAATAAAAACGCTTAGAACCTATAGCAGCTATGTATCTATTTTCGACTAAGTCTGCCTGAACCAGTTATTCCTTGTGCACTGTTGCATACATAAACAATGTATACCCCTTCTCGTGACAAGGAAGCTTTGACATGTATTGCATTTAGTGGCCCTTTCGTCATAGTTCATCTTTGAGGAATTAAACCTTAAAAAATATAAGTTATTTTTGTCTTCAAGCGGTTACAATGCAGCTGCCAAATCAGATGAGTGTATACTGAAATGACCTTAAACATTGCTGCCAAATGCTAATTGGTCATTAAGAAGCAAATTAACATTTTGCAGGGCAGATATTGTGCCCATTTTAAACAAAGTATTTATGACATACACCTATCGTGTTTCACTGTTGAACAGTGAAACAGAGTGCAGTAGTTATGCGTATTGGTAATATGAGGAGTCAGAACCTGGAAAACAACTGTGAACTGTGGCAGTATCCGCTCACAAAGGGATGTGTTCTCTCACTGTGCACAATACAGATAACATTTGAAAAGCATGGGTGTTAAAGAAAGGTGGGTAAGAATGAGCTCAAAACCCTCAAAGTGTTTTCCATCTATGTCACTCTCGGCCAGACTAATCACCATAGTATTACATAACACAGAACCAAACCCTTTATGTCCAAATCTGGAACTCGGGTACAATATAAGGATTACAAAGGAGGTTTTTAGGTCTAATTTCAGGTCTATACTATTTCTGAAATGAGACCCAGGGAACCTATGCTCTAATCCTCAGACAAGTATACAAAAACGTATTTAGTGCTTCAATTTTACACAGGGCTTGTTCAAGGTAAAATACAGTGGCGAGCAAGATACAAGACCTGACAGTACAACTCAAGCACATCTGCCTTGCTTCTTAACTTAAATATAGTTGTGTGCAGTGCACTTAGTATTCCCTTAAAGGTCAGGATCCTCTACTGCTCTCCTGCTGGTTTCCCCCCAGGTGAGAGGAAGAAAGCTTGTATTTGTTTTTGGGTGGTTAAACAGACAGACCTTACGGCAAGCGCATATGAAATGCTTAATTCTAAAGTCCATTCCTTAAAACACATCTAATAAAGAGCTGAGTGTTTTTTTTTATTACCCAATTCTCTTTTCAGTCTCTGGGCTTCTGAAATGTTTCTTCTGCTTGCCTCCATGTTGGTGTTCTCTCTCCGTACGGGTCACATAACTGGGGTCAGATAATTCTTTCCAGTACAAGATGGTTCCTCACACTGATGATTATTAAGACTAACCAATCCATCATGACCAACTTGCTTTCTATTTGGTCACTTCCTGGTCCTGTATCACCATTTAATATGTGTTCACTATACAAAGTATCTGGAACTGCTACTCACTGCATTGAAAACACCCCAGTACTGGGTGTGGTTTCTCCCTCTTGAATACTTGCACATGGAATTGTGTTTTAGTCCTTGGACTCCTGCTGCATCTCTTAGTATTCTGTTCAATATCCTAAATCCAGCTCCTGGAACCTTGCTCCATCTCCTAGAACCCTGTTCCGCTTGGATCCAGTCCTCATCTACTCCAGTCTGGAATCGTGAGAGCTAGGGTGTTCTACAGTCTTCTCCTTGGAGTTTCCTACCTGCTTTTTCTTTTTTTTTTTAAAGATTGGCTTTTTCCTGCAGGCTGTTACCTTTCTTGGAGTCACTGGTCGCCCTTACCAGAAACCATCCATAAAGTGACACACCAAGTATAGGAAGGAGTTGCCCTGACCTCTATAGGGGAGTTAAAAATGCAAGAATTGCATCCACCTACTGACAGGCTCTAACGTGGTCATGATGAAGTATCCGTTCACTACACATGGGCAACCACACAATCTAAGCTCCAGCTCAACGACAGAGCATAAAAGAAAACAGCAAAACAGAACACATACAGTAAGATATATACAGCATTCATAATATATGCAAAGACCGTTAAGTGACTACAAAATAGAAAAAAATATAAGTCACGCTGGGATTGACAGATAAGAAGACCACATTACTGATAACGGGCTTTAGTTACTAAGGTCGCAAGGTAGAAGTGCTGCAATTAACGGATGTCATTATTGACTAAAAAACAAAACTTCTTTCTCGAATAATGAAAGACAGAGAAGCCACCACGATTCAAACCTGGGACTCGCACACTTCACAGAGATTTGAGCAGCAGGTCAGCGATGACCAATATGATAATGTCAATAACATTTCCCGTACTAAGCTCTAAGCTTCACAGTGTAAGATTGGGTCATGTCAAGAGCACAGTAGGAGTCAAAGGGTAAGTGCTTTTATAGCCAGGTAATGCCTGGGGTCTCTGAATCCAAATTGGCTGTCATTAAATGAACATTTAATTGCATGTTTTTAATAGCGTAACTAGAGCTATTGCAGTAACTTCAGAGGATAACGGACTGCTACCTGTGTTAGCAGTGCTGAGCTTGTGATGATGGCCTTTACAAGGATGGAGGTGATTTTACCATTGAATATACTTGTGAACATGGGAGCCACACTGTGGGTTTCCCTATATTGTATTACCAAATGAAAGCAAGATGGTTCCTCACCTGACTTCATGTTCATGTTAGACCACACATTGGCATTTAGGGCCTGCACGATCCGTTTCACTCCAGTGGATTCAGGAAAGTCATCTAAACAAAATGATCAAAAGCAGTATTCATAAGCGAATGCAAGTGCAGGTACCTGGGCAACATCAATCCTACAAAAGCTAGCCCATCACAATCCTGCATTGAAAGGACTATTTTTTATTAAAATCATTTTGAATACACTGCTCAGTCAGTCTAGTCTGAAGTACCGTTGATGAGCCCGCACTACCATTTTCTGCTCAGAAACACTTTGACAAAAAACATTAATGGCTGTACCCTCTTAAAACAGGCTTGATGCGGGTACCCCCATTCGTACATGCGTCCATGTGCAAAAGAAGACCTTCTGAACTGCCAGCAGACTTAATTGCTCAAAAAGATGCACAAAACAGTTCAATCTGAAACCACTAGGAGTTTTGATTTTGGCACAAAGCTCTAGTCCATTCTGAAACTAACTATTCACACATTTATCCATTAACTCACAACCTTAACACTCAGAAATGGTTTTTGTATCAGTCTTGCCTCTGCATCTCTTGATTCTTACAGTGGCGAAGTTCCAGGACAGACGTTTCAGCAAAAACAGTCAGTAGCTGGTGTTAGTTCTGACACTTCAGATTCTATGGCACTGCCAGGGATTACAGCACTTCTGATAAAACCCGAGTCGGTATGAGCATGAGAAAAGTTTTTAAGCCCAGTTGGAGTTTTTAGGTTCGGCAAACAGTCAGCTTTAACTGTCCCACAAGCTTCAAGTAATCAAAACTGCATACATGAAAATACATGCACAGAGGAGCGTTTTATTCGCCCCATTTCATCCATTTGTCTGTTCAACTGTCATCCACATTTTGCTTCTGCCCACCATAGCATAAACACCGGGTAATCGGTCAATTCACTTCAGCCACTGCCTCTCTTGCACTGTGCTCCACAACATTTTACATATCACATGTCCACATCCGCCTAAAAGAACTGCACGTTGGTGCCAGGCTGATAAATTATCGTTCTATCAATGTGTTTAATTCTTTGTTCTTTTTATATTTGTGGTCATCCTTCTGTCTACTCTACACTATGTATTCACATTAAAGTAACTTAAATAAATGTAAAGCCTTTACTGCAAGCATATAACTGCCACGCTAAGATATCAGCATATTTTTATTTATTTATTTTACTGTTGGGGCATATGTTCAGAACAAAAACAATACTCGTTGCACCAGCTTGCTAAGGCCAGATCTATTGGCTTTGCCAATGCTCGTTTGTATGGCAGTAGTGATCGGAACTGCAGACAGTGGCCTCAATTAGGGCTTGGCAACACAGGATATGTGTATTAAAAGGACCCAAGTGGTGCATATCTTTAACTGAAGTGGACCAGCTTCAGCTGAACAGGCAAAGGCAGGGCCCGCCAAGCGTTAAATACTCAAGTGCACAGTGGTCTTCCCACATTACCACCAGGAATGACTAAGAATTACACAATGTTACGCACTGTTACAGGGCTTTGGTAAAGCATGCATATATCCGTAAAGGGCTAATTGCACTAGAGGGTAAAGGTGGTACAGAAGCAAGGAAAGTTCATTAAAACACGGTCATAAACCCTATGTTTCACAAAATCAAAGGGTTTGTGACTGCATAATGGCTTTTTACAATGTACAAAAGCCATTTTACAAGTGCAGGCTTTCTGTACTGTAAATACGAAAGGTTGTGAAAGATGTATCCCCCATCTATTTACAAGTCACAAAGGGATGCATCAGCGGCGGCTCCTCAGTTAGGGTGGACTGGGTTTATTATTGTTTTGTTTGTTAAAGAGGTGAGACCACGAGGGTGATGAGCAGTGAGGGGGGAGTGCACTGTGCACGCCCCCTCGCTGTGCATGTATGTGTGGCCGGCCATCTCGGGCTGGCCAAACACACAGCCGGGCTGGAGAGAGCATGCACAGGCTCCCAGTCTGCTTGGGAGCGCCTTGCCTGGGGGCCTTGGCCACAGGGCAGTTTGGGAGCCTGTGCCTGCCTGCAGCAACGGGAGAAAGAGGAGCGGCACGGCGGATCAGGTAAGGTTTAATGCTTTTAAATTAAATTTTACTCCCTCCTCGCCCTTCTCAACCCTAGGGCGCTGCACCCACCGCACCAGAGCGAAGCGAGCCGCAAACGTGTGCATCACTGGTTTGGACCACAGTTGAGAGGGCAAACCATTGGCTGATCCCCGAATTGGGCAGTAACTTAACCGCAAAGAGAACGTTGTTTCCATGGGACAGGTTCCCCCGTTGGCAATCAAGTCAGGTGGCCTTGGAGAAACAAGCAGTACTTTTATCGACCACAAATGTATATGTAAATAGTAACCAGGTTACGGCAGTTGGATTTTACAGTAAGTCAGGATGGCTTTCATAAACAAGAAGATTGCCCATGAGGGTGCAGTATTATACATGCTGGACCTTGAGAAGAGCATCAATGCTGCATGTGAAAGAGAGGGACTTCACAGCTTCCTGACAGTGCCTAGTTAAGATTGAAGAGGCATAATGGCATCAGGCTAGTGCCCTAAGCTCTTTGCTCTTTCCTGGGTCTTATATGTGTACCCCATCCCTGGGTCCACCTTCTCTGTCCCGACCCACGCCTTGCACCTTTGGCCCTCCAGTCCTTTCATCTTAGTTCCTTGTGCCTCCGCCCTTTGCTGTCAGCTTACACAGGGCCTCGTGTGATTTCCTCCTCCTGGTAGGCTTCAGCTACTAATTGTGCATGTCTGACAAGTATAGCGGTCCTTGGCTCACGGGGACTTACTGACCTCTTTTCCTTCCATGCTGGCAGAGACAGTGTGCTAGGGTAATGCATCTCCTGCTGAGAGTGGGGATGGGATATGTGTTGAATGTCGTGCGTGCTGCAGTGATTCAAACTCCTCGATTTGAACCCACTTTCTAGCTTCAGCGCTGGGCCCACGTGTACCCTGTGCCTCGTTTACAGAGTGTGAGAGAGCCCTTCCTCTTTTCTTTTCTTTTCTTAGCCATTACCTTGTAAGGCAATCATTGATTGTAGATTATCATTGCAGCATCTCTCCATCCACATGATTTTATCCCTGAATCTTGCATTATGTATTTAAATCTGTTTTCGTTAAAGAATGAAAATGTCACTTACCCAGTGTACATCTGTTCGTGGCATCAGTCGCAGTAGATTCGCATGTTCTGCAATAGCTCGCCATCTGGTGTTGGGCCGGAGTGTTACAAGTTGTTTTTCTTCGAAGAAGTCTTTCGAGTCACGGGACCGAGTGACTCCTCCTTTTGTCTCCATTGCGCATGGGCGTCGACTCCATCTTCGATTGTTTTTCCCCGCAGAGGGTGAGGTAGGAGTTGAATTGTAGTAATAGTGCCCATGCAATGGAGTGACTAAGTATGCACCTATTTAAGGTTGAGATGATACATATATAAATAATTGGAGGTAACTTCCAAACTGCTACAGGCTCCCGGGGAGGCGGGTGGGCACATGCGAATCTACTGCGACTGATGCCACGAACATATGTACACTGGGTAAGTGACATTTTCAGTTCGATGGCATCTGTCGCTGTAGATACGCATGTTCTGCATAGACTAGTAAGCAGTTATTTCCCCAAAAGCGGTGGATCAGCCTGTAGGAGTGGAAGTAGTCTGAAATAATGTCCTTAATACGGCTTGACCTACTGTGGCTTGTTGTGCGGATAACACGTCTACACAGTAGTGCTTGGTGAATGTGTGAGGCGTAGACCATGTGGCTGCCTTACATATTTCTTGCATTGGGATGTTTCCTAGAAAGGCCATGGTAGCACCTTTCTTTCTGGTTGAGTGTGCCCTTGGTGTAATGGGCAGCTGTCGTTTAGCTTTAAGGTAGCAGATTTGGATGCATTTAACTATCCATCTGGCTATACCTTGTTTTGAAATTGGGTTTCCTGCGTGAGGTTTTTGAAAGGCAATAAAGAGTTGTTTAGTCTTTCTGATGTTTTTTGTTCTGTCAATGTAATACATCAATGCTCTTTTGACATCTAATGTATGTAGTGCCCTTTCAGCTACGGTATCTGGCTGTGGAAAGAACACTGGTAGTTCCACTGTTTGATTTAGATGGAACGGTGAAATAACCTTTGGCAAAAATTTAGGATTGGTCCTTAGGACGACTTTATTTTTGTGTAGTTGTATAAAAGGTTCCTGTATTGTAAACGCCTGAATCTCGCTTACTCTTCTTAGGGAAGTAATGGCGATGAGAAATGCCACCTTCCAGGTTAGGAACTGTATTACGCAGGAGTGCATGGGTTCAAAAGGTGGACCCATAAGTCTAGTTAAGACAACATTTAGGTTCCATGAAGGAACAGGTAGTGTTCTTGGTGGTATAATTCTCCTAAGGCCCTCCATGAATGCTTTAATGACTGGTATCTTATATAGGGAAGTTGAATAGGTAGTCTGCAGGTATGCAGATATTGCTGCAAGGTGAATCTTAATGGAAGAGAAAGCTAGGTTAGATTTTTGTAAGTGAAGCAAGTAACCCACTACATGTTCTGGAGTTGTGTGTAATGGTTGTATTTGATTAATATGGCAGTAGCAAACAAACCTCTTCCATTTACTTGCATAGCAGTGCCTGGTGGATGGCCTTCTGGCTTGTTTTATGACTTCCATACATTCTTGGGTAAGTTGTAAGTGCCCGAATTCTAGGATTTCAGGAGCCAGATTGCTAGATTCAGCGATGCTGGATCTGGGTGTCTGATCCTTTGGTTGTGCTGTGTCAACAGATCTGGCCTGTTGGGCAATTTGATGCAGGGTACCACTGATAGGTCTAGCAGCGTTGTGTACCAGGGTTGCCTTGCCCAAGTTGGTGCTATCAATATGAGTTTGAGTTTGCTTTGACTGAGTTTGTTTACCAGGTAAGGAAGGAGAGGGAGAGGAGGAAAAGCGTAAGCAAATATCCCTGACCAGTTCATCCATAGGGCATTGCCTTGGGATTGTTTGTGTGGGTATCTGGATGCGAAGTTTTGGCATTTTGCGTTCTCCCTTGTCGCAAACAAGTCTATCTGAGGTGTTCCCCAGAGTTTGAAATAAGTGTTCAAAATTTGGGGGTGAATTTCCCATTCGTGGACCTGTTGGTGATCTCGAGAGAGATTGTCTGCGAGTTGATTTTGGATCCCTGGTATAAACTGTGCAATTAGGCGAATTTGGTTGTGAATTGCCCAATGCCAAATTTTCTGTGCTAGCAGGCTTAACTGCGTGGAGTGCGTCCCTCCTTGCTTGTTTAGATAATACATTGTTGTCATGTTGTCTGTTTTGACGAGAATGTATTTGTGAACTATTATTGGTTGGAAAGCTTTTAGTGCTTGAAAAACTGCTAGAAGTTCTAGGTGATTGATATGCAGTTTTGTTTGATGTACGTTCCATTGTCCTTGTATGCTGTGTTGATCGAGGTGTGCTCCCCACCCTGTCATGGAAGCATCTGTTGTTATTACGTATTGTGGCACTGGGTCTTGGAAAGGCCGCCCCTTGTTTAAATTTATGTTGTTCCACCACAGAAGCGAGAGGTAAGTTTGGCGGTCTATTAACACCAGATCTAGAAGGTGACCCTGTGCTTGAGACCACTGTGATGCTAGGCATTGTTGTAAGGGCCTCATGTGCAGTCGTGCGTTTGGGACAATGGCTATGCATGATGACATCATGCCTAGGAGTTGTAATACCATCTTTGCCTGTATCTTTTGTGTTGGATACATGCGTTGTATGATGGTGTTGAAATTTAGAATTCTTTGTGGACTTGGAGTGGCTACTCCCTTTGATGTGTCTATTATGGCTCCTAGGTATTGTTGTACCTTGCGCGGCAGAATGTTGGATTTTGTAAAGTTGACGGTGAACCCGAGTTTGAAGAGGGTTTGTATGATCTGATTTGTGTGATTTGAGCACTATATGAACGAATGGGCCTTGATTAGCCAGTCGTCCAAATATGGGAACACATGTATTTGCTGCCTTCTTATGTGTGCAGCGACTACCGCTAGACATTTGGTAAAGACTCTTGGTGCGGTTGTTAATCCGAAAGGCAGTACCTTGAATTGGTAATGTATTCCTTTGAATACAAACCTTAGGTATTTCCTGTGCGATGGGTGTATTGGTATATGGAAATAAGCATCCTTGAGGTCTAAAGTTGCCATGTAGTCGTGTATTTTTAGCAATGGCAATACTTCTTGTAGTGTGACCATGTGGAAGTGGTCTGATTTGATGAAAGTGTTCACTACTCTGAGGTCTAGGATTGGTCTCAGCGTTTTGTCCTTCTTTGGTATCAGAAAGTACAGTGAGTAAACTCCTGTGTTTATTTGTGTGTTTGGCACTAATTCGATTGCATTCTTTTGCAATAGTGCCTGCACTTCTATCTCCAGGAGATTGGAATGGTGTGTTGTTAAATTTTGTGCTTTTGGTGGTATGTTTGGAGGGAATTGTAGAAATTCTATGCAATAACCATGTTGGATAATTGCTAGAACCCAAGTGTCTGTAGTGATTTCCTCCCATGCTTTGTAATAATGACCTATTCTTCCCCCCACTGGTGTTGTGTGGAGGGGGCGAGTGACCTGTGAGTCATTGTTTAGTAGTAGGGGTTTTGGGGCTTTGAAATCTCCCTCTATTTCTAGGGAATTGCCCTCCTCTATATTGTCCCCGAAAACCTCCTCTATACTGTCCCTGGTAAGTGGACGGTGTTGCTTGTGAGGTGCTGGCTTGTGTGCTTTGACCCCGAAACCCCCCTCGAAAGGGCGTTTTACGGAATGTGCTGTAATTCCCTCTGCTTTGCGGGGAGTAGAGTGCGCCCATGGCTTTGGCAGTGTCCGTATCTTTTTTGAGTTTCTCAATCGCTGTGTCCACTTCTGGACCGAACAGTTCTTTTTCATTAAAAGGCATATTGAGAACTGCTTGTTGAATCTCTGGTTTAAATCCAGATGTTCGGAGCCATGCATGCCTTCTGATAGTTACAGATGTATTAATTGTCCGTGCAGCTGTATCTGCAGCGTCCATGGAGGAACGTATCTGGTTGTTGGAGATGGTCTGTCCCTCCTCAACCACTTGTTTTGCCCTATTTTGGAAGTCCTTGGGCAGATGTTCAATGAGATGTTGCATCTCGTCCCAGTGGGCTCTGTCATAGCGCGCAAGTAGTGCCTGGGAGTTCGCGATGCGCCACTGGTTTGCAGCTTGTGCTGCGACTCTTTTACCAGCTGCATCGAACTTGCGGCTTTCTTTATCTGGGGGTGGTGCATCTCCAGATGTGTGAGAGTTGGCCCTTTTCCTAGCTGCTCCTACAACAACAGAGTCTGGTGGCAGCTGTGTAGTGATGAAAACCGGGTCCGTAGGAGACGGCTTGTACTTTTTTTCCACCCTTGGTGTGATTGCCCTACTTTTGACCGGCTCCTTAAATATGTCTTTTGCGTGCCGGAGCATACCAGGGAGCATAGGCAGGCTTTGGTATGAGCTGTGGGTGGAGGAGAGTGTGTTGAACAAGAAATCATCCTCGACCTGTTCTGAGTGGAGGCTTACGTTGTGAAATTGTGCTGCTCTAGCCACCACCTGAGAGTACGCGGTGCTGTCTTCTGGTGGAGATGGCTTTGTAGGGTATGCCTCCGGGCTGTTATCTGACACTGGGGCGTCGTATAGGTCCCATGCGTCCTGATCTTGGTCACCCTGGCTCATGGTGGTGTGAGCTGGGGAGTGTGATGGAGTTTGTGCTGGTGAAACGTTAATCACGGGCGGAGGAGAGGGTGGTGGTGTAACTCTTTTCACCACTTTTGGTTGTGGTGCTTGTTCCGTCTGGAACTCCAACCTTCTCTTTCTCCTAATGGGGGGAAGGGTGCTTATTTTTCCTGTCCCCTGCTGAATAAAGATACGCTTTTGCGTATGGTCCACATCAGTTGCTTGTAGCTCTTCCTCAAACCTATGCTTTTGCATTTGGGAGGTTAGCGAGTGCTCTTCTGTATAAGAGCCTGAAGCTGGGTCGCTTGCAGTTTGTTTCGGCATCGAAACTTTGTCTGCGTGTTTTTTCGGCTCCGAGGTGACTTTTTTCCTTTTCGGGGCCGAAACCTCTCGGCGTCGATCTGTTTCGGTGCCGCTGTCTCGGCGTCGAGCCGTGTCCACACCGGCATCTCGGTGTCGAGGCTTGTCTCCAGCACTTTCTCGGTCCCGAGAAGGCTGCGTGCCGGTGTCTCGACCGGAGTCGGACGATCTCGGCACTGTTTGGGCCTTTTTCGGTGCCGACGGTCGGTCACCGAATTTATGGGTCGAGCCATGGCCGGATGGCAGTGGCGTCCCCTGGGCCTTGTAAATGTTTCTTTGTGTGGTTTTCGACGTCTTACTCACGGTTTGTGTATCGTCGAATCCTTCGGAGTCTGAGTCTTGGATCGAGAAGGTACCTTCTTCTTCCTGTTCCTCGAACTCCCGTTGGGCTGTCGGTGCGGACGCCATTTGAAGTCTTCTGGCTCGACGGTCTCGGAGTGTTTTTCGGGACCGGAACGCACGACAGGCCTCGCAGGTGTCTTCGCTGTGCTCAGGTGACAGGCACAGGTTGCAGACCAAGTGTTGGTCTGTGTAGGGGTATTTATTGTGGCATTTGGGGCAGAAACGGAACGGGGTCCGTTCCATCGGCGTTCTTCAGCACGCGGTCGGGCCGACCAGGCCCCGACGGAGGATCGAAAAACTACCCCGAAGGGCACCGGAGCTCTTCGATCTTCGATGCGGTGTGGAATCTAAGTACGCCGATCCCGAACGCAACAATACCGACGAAAATCTTCCGAAATTAGCTAATTTTCCGTTCCGAAACTCGGAGCGACAGGAACACGTCCGAACCCGATGGCGGAAAAAAAACAATCGAAGATGGAGTCGACGCCCATGCGCAATGGAGACAAAAGGAGGAGTCACTCGGTCCCGTGACTCGAAAGACTTCTTCGAAGAAAAACAACTTGTAACACTCCGGCCCAACACCAGATGGCGAGCTATTGCAGAACATGCGTATCTACAGCGACAGATGCCATCGAACAGTGTCTTTTATCAAGATCGCATCACTTTTCAATGATGTCTGTGTGATGTTAAGTTATCATATATACTCTCTCAAGATCCTACATGATGTAACTTCTCTGCCTGCGACGTCATTCCATTATTTTTACTGCTGTTTGCACCACTAGGTGAAGAATCCAACGAGAACGTCTTACCTTCTTAGCATAGATGTTTGATCCAAGCATTAAGTTATTGTTTTCACTAACGGATCCACGGACATCCTGATATTCCCTGCATGCACCTATCGATCCCCTGAAGGCAGTCTGTACTGTCCCCAAATCCGCATAATTTCCTAATTGCTGGCAGTTTAAACACTGGAGGCCCTTCCTCTGATGTCCCTTCACCTCGGCTTTCATTCTTTGATCAAGCCAGCAGGCTGTGCTAATGGGGCGGTCGGTGCTGGGCCTGCCTGTCAGAGAGTATATTTGCTAGTGCCTTGGTTTGGAAGCTTCAGGAGAGAGTGAGAGGGAACATGTGTTTTCTGGGATGTGAGGTGGTGATCTATAGGATGTAAGCGTGCATGCAAGGGATATATATGTATGCAGGGTGAAGGTCTGCAAAAGATAGGTGTGATGGGTGGGTGGTAATGTCTTGTAAATGTGTGTATCCGTTTGTCCTGTCTAGCAGGCCCAACAGGCAGGGTTTCTGAAGCATGGAATGGAAGGGGTCTAAATCAGATAAAGAAACTGTGTGTATGCAACTCGCAGTGCAGCGTATCATGCAGGATTGCTGTGTGTGCATTTGTTTAGTGATATGTGTGTTTGTGGGACTGAGCGTGTGATTGTGTCTCAGAAACCACATTTTAATTACACAATTATGGGTAAGTGCACCTGTTGCCGGGACCAATGTGTTTCCATTTGGCCACATTCTTGTTCCAGTGAGTAAGTTCAGTACGTTAATGCAACCAATAAAAAGAATGTGTGCAATCTGTTACAGATTACAATGAGCAGTTTGCAAAAGTGGGTTAATGCACCTACTGCAACAATGTGTGTGTTACCAGTGTTTACATTTTCCAGTTTTAGGAAAATAGATCCCTACTAGAATTACACTGATATTATTGCTACACCAACTAAGCCCTGGATTAAACACAAACCTATATTTACTCTAAAAATGCACTACTGTCACACTCAAAAGCACCTCAAGCAGTAAAAAAGGAAACATGTTTTACTTAATTTGTTTCCATAAAACAATAATGTGTCTATTCCAGTATTCTGACTAAGGAATCAGGCGAGAAATGTTGATTCCATTAAAGAACAAATAGATTTCAGTACCAGTTTGCCACATGGACAAGTAGATTTTGAGAAAATCCTACATCCCTGCATTGAACATCCAGGTTTAGAAATGGGTTTCGCAAACCTGCCCCAGGGTTCTCAATTACTTGGGAAATGTTCTAAGGTTTGAACTGAATTTAACAGTCAAGTAAAGAACTCTAGAGGAAAGGAGGCTAACTTCAACAAGTTCCTTCTGCCAATCCTGTTTCCTGAAGTACGACCGTCATCAAAAAAAGGTTCAAGGATGGAAGAACGCTGCTGGGAGTGTACCAGTGCAACTGCCTATTAAGAAAGACTGAACACTGCCACATAAGACCATAAAAGAACGAACAAGTTACTTACCCTCTGTAACGCCTTATCTGGTAGAGACAATATCTAGCTGCACATTCCTTACCTTTGAATTCTCCCCAGGCGTCAGACTAGATCCAGAAGATTTTATGAGTGTACCCCTGCATGCTGTTAGGTGACGTCTGTCTGTTCCACGCAACATCATCGATGTTGTCTGCGCCTGAAGTGACGTCTGCTTCACCTAAATAGGTGCCACCTCTGCGTGCTGAAGTCAGTTACTTTTCACGACTTTCCACACCATAAGCGCGGAGCCATGAAGAGCACGGACACTGGTGTGTCCAAAATAGGGTCCTGAACTGAATCACCCCTGAACCTACAATCTGTCTGCAGAGCGGGGAGGATGGGTGAGTGGTTAAAGAATCTGTGGCTAGATATTGTCTCTACCAGATAAGGCATTAACAAAGGTAGGTAACTTGTTAATCTGATAGAGACTTCTAGCCGAAGATTCCTGACTTTTGAATAGATACCCAAGCAATACCATCCCCAGTGGTGGGCTGCAGACATACTTAAACTAGGAGGTCCTGGATAACCGAACAGGCGAAATGCCCACCCCTATGGACCAGACTGTCCAGGCAACAGCATTTGGTAAACATGTGCAGGGAAGCCTCCCTTGCTGCCTGGCATATGTCCAGGATTGGGACTCCACATGCTAACGCAGTGGTCGCAGCCTTAGCCTTGGTGGAACAAGCCTGTAAG
Organism: Pleurodeles waltl; assembly: GCF_031143425.1. Taxonomy (NCBI): domain Eukaryota; kingdom Metazoa; phylum Chordata; class Amphibia; order Caudata; family Salamandridae; genus Pleurodeles; species Pleurodeles waltl. Next base: position 541,429,154 of record NC_090440.1, on the reverse strand, counting down.
CCTTCAGGAGGCTGTTTTTCTGCCAGTGCGTAGCAGATCTTGATGCAGAGAACAACCCTTTGAGAGATGGTCCATTTCTGAACCTCCCTACCTTTCTTCGCCCCAACATACACCAAGAAGAGTTAATCGTACACCTGGAACTCTTGTTTGATCAAGATAAAGCAACAACGCTCTTTTTGGGTCCAGAAGTTGGAGTTGCTTCTATTCCTTAGAGGGATGTGGAGGAGCATAAAAGGTGGGCAAGGGGACAGATTGGCCCACATGAACTGATGCTACCACTTTCGTCAGGAAAGAGGCCCCAGTGTGAAGCACCTATTTGTCCAGATAAACTGAAAAGAATGGAGGCTTGAAAGAAAGCCTGCAGCTCGCTCACCCTCCGGGCAGATGTGATGGCCACGAGGAAAGCTGTTTTAATTATGAGCAGCCAGACAGGACCATTGTGGAGAGACTCGAAACCAGAACGCAAAGAATGTGAGGACCAAATTAAGGTCCCACTGAGGCATAATAAAGGGGAGGGTGGAAACATAAGTACATGGCCTTTCAAAAATCTACTTATATTAGGGGACTTAAATAAAGAGGGTTGGTCAGGCAGTTGGAAGAAGGCAGACAGAGAGAAAGATAAACCTTCAGAGTGCCCAAAGCAGAGCACTGTTGGGGAAGGGGAAAGATAAAAAGCAAAATATTAGAAAGAGAGGCAGAAATTAGATCAATGGACTTTTCTGTACAATATGTACAAATCACTTCCACTAGCAGGCATAAACCGTTTCGGTGGAGGGACACCTGGCTGACAGAATAACATTACAGGCTTCGGGAGTAAGGTCGAAAGTGGTCAACTGCTGCAGCTCAATTTCCATGCAAGAAGGCAGAGAGATGATAGGTTCGGGTGGAGGACCCTCCCCTGCTGTTGCAACAGAAGATCCTCAAACAGGGGCAGCCTGATCAGAGGATTGACACTCATGCTCAGTAGCTCGGGATACCAGACTCTCTGTGCCCAGTCCAGAGCCACAAGAATGACTTAGGCCGGTTGTTCCTTATCTTCTTGAGAACTCTGGGCACAAGTGGTATGGGCGGAGAGGTGTATAGGAGGTTTGAGCTCCACTCCGAAACAAAAATCATCTCTGAGAGAGAACCGCCTTGGAAACTCCAGCATGCAAAACTACTGGCATTGTGTGTTCTCAGCAGAGGCAAACAGATCTAACCGAGGCTCTCCCACCGCTGAAAGAGACCTTGCACCACCTCCAGATAGAGATGCCACTTGTGATTCGCTAGGCATCAACGGCTGAGTTTGTCCACTCTGGCGTTCAGGGAACCTGCCAGATGCTGAACTACCAGGGATATGCCCTGCTGTTTCAGTTATGACCAGAGACCACACCCGCCCTGTTGCAATACCAAATGGTGGTGGTGTCTGTGAACAGCTGCACTAACCATCCCTTGTTGGAGGGTAGAAAGGCTTCAATGCCAGTCGGATCACACGGAGCTCCAGCATGTTTATGTGGAGCCTGGATTCTGCCAGACATCAGAGCCCCCTGATCACCCCCTCTCCCAAGTGCCGGCATCATAGCCTGAATATCCTGGACTTGCTGCTCGGGAGGATTAGCCCAAAACTGCACTGTATGTAGAACAACTTCAATGAAAGGGAGCATCTGAGAGGGAGTCGGGTGTGACATTGGCACGTTTATAGTGAACACCAGCGAATGCAGAAGGTTCGCCTGGGGGTGGGAGATGACAGCCTGGGGCGAGCCCGCCTTCAGCAGCCAGTCATTGAGACAGGGGAAGACTCACACCCTTGATCTGCGCACTGCCATCACCTTGGGGAACACCCAATGGGCCCTGGTAAGACTGAAGGGGAGCACGGTAAACTGTAAGTGCTCATGGCCTACCGGGAACCGCAAATAATGTCTGTAGGCAGGCAGGACGGGGATGTGAAAATAGACATCCTTCAAGACCAACGCTACCATCCAGTCTTCTGGGTCCAGGGCAGACAAGACCTGAGGAAATATAAGCATCTTTAATTTCTCCTTTCTGAAGATGAGTGCTCGGGGAGTTGGGATAGGGTGAAGTCTCTTATCGTTTTTGGTGACTAGAAGGAAGCAGGTGTATTCAAGAAAATCTTCCGGATCCAGTCTGGGGAGAATTCAAAGATAAGGAATCTGCAGCTAGAAGTCTCTATCAGATAAGAAGCCAATTAAGTTCATTCCACAAGGCCATAGAGGCCCTGTGTGAACGAATGACCACCCGTCTAGCAGCTGTGTTTTGAATAATCTGAAGTGAGCCAACTGAGTTTTGGCAAGTCCCAAATACAGGGAATCGCCATAATAAAAGGGCAAAACAATGGTGGCCAGGAAAACAAGATTTTTAACCTGTTGGGTGCATTGGGCCATAATTATATGAACTGTCTGAGGTGAAATGAAAAGGGATAGAAGAGGGGCTGCTGCTTGGGCCATCAACTCCACTTTACTGCTGAACTTGAAGCACAGGCACTTTCCCGGCAAAGGGCATGGCCCATGGATAATGGTCAGTAGGAAGGGGCCCATTGTTCTGCTCTCCCCAATTTACAACAGTGACAACCTTAGCACAGTTCAGTTTCAACCTATAACTCACCATTTGCTCTCAATCGTTATCCATGGAACGTTGAAAGGCTGCAGAAAATAGCACCCCACCTCCTACCCTGAAAAGTGTTGGATTGTAAAAGAGGAGGCCATCACAATGAATGACTTTAGCCAGAGGCAGAACAAGGATATTTCTAATATAAGGGGCAGAGCCTCCTCTAGGGCTGTCTGAAGCCAAATTTGCATTTGGCAGAGGTAAAAGATAATATTTACATACAATAACTTGGAGTAGGAAATCTATTTAAAGGTTTTACCTCTTCTGTCTATGTCTTGTAGTTTGCAGCAAAGTATCTTGCAGGGCAGTATGTAAATTAAGAGAAAAACAATTTCAAGTAATACCATTGCTGAGAAACCATTTCAACTAAACTGCCTAATGGAAATTTACAGAATGAAGGGCATTTACCAGTTCATAGAAACCAATTAATAGAATGCCTTTTTCAACACTGGCTTCTGCATGCTTATTTTTAAGGAGTAAACGCAATGGTTTCAGGTCTCGTTCCCTGAAACATTTTCTCCAGATGTATTTATTTCAGCACCTTGCTTCAGAAGACATTTTTTCAGATTTATATTGTTTACACTGTAATGTATTTAATTCTCTTACCTCGCATCACCTCTAAACACCATCCATAACTGACCTCCTCACAGCTCCTAAACACCACCCATCCATCCCTGCTCCCCAAAAACCATTTATAACACCTACACTTCACTCATCCCTGAACCTAAAAGCCCTTTCTAGCCTTAATTTCTACCCACTCCTAAACCATAAAACCTTGACCACACCTCAGTTACACCTATTTGCGACCCCTAAACTCCACCCATCACTGAACCCTAAAAGCCTTTCTACCCCTAAGCTCCCACCAGGGCTGAATCTTAAAAAAAAACCTTTATATGCTAAATCCCACCCATTTCTGAACCCTTACATCCCCTCACCACCACAAAACCATACCCATTTCTGAACTATAAAAACAAAACCCTGACCACCCCCTTAATTCCTCCCACACCTGGCCCCCTAAGAACCCCTCACCCCTAAACTCCATCCACCCCTGAGCCCTTAAAATCCCTCACCACCCTAAACTCAACCCATTCCTGAACACTACATCTTTCTGCCCATAAACTCCACCCATCCTTGACCACAAAAAAATCCCTCATCACCCCTAAACATCATCCATCATTGAACTTTAAAAACCTCACCTGCCCTATCTCCACCCATCCATGAACAATAAAAAAACTCAGCACCCCTAAACTCCACTCATCCAGGAGCCCCAAATAACCCTCACTCCCCTAAATTCCATTCGCTCCTGATCCCTAAGAAATCCTCACCAACTCTGAACTCTACCCATCCTTGAACACTAAAAACCCCTTTATACATCTGACCTCCACACATACTGACCACTAAAATCCCTTATCACTCTTAAAGATCATCCACCCCCGATTCCAAAAACCTCTAACAATGAACGTCAGCCACGTGATTTTCTATTTTGATTTTTCAATTTAGCTGCAATTCCTTAACATTGTTCGAAAATTGGTTTCTCATTATTTAGTTTCTGCTGATGTGATTTGTCAGTTTTTGTCTTTGCATTAATTCACATACATCAAACTTAAAGTGGACATCAATGACACTGATAGATTCAATAATATCAGGAGCATTGACACTGCCGTCGTCAGGAAAAATTTGAAAGCTCATCAAAAACCAACATGAAGATTAATTTCTTACTATACAGAGTTAAAAGCCTTCATGTGCTTCATCTAACCGTCCAAGGACTCACCACACGGGCTTCAAACAGTTGCCTGCAACTGAGATGGGAATAAATCAGCACCCCACTGGCTTTTTTAAGGGGACTGATTCACTCTAATGTGAGCTAATGAAAACCTCAGAAAGGGGTTAACAGTGTTCAAGCTGACTTGTTTGAGGTGAAAAAGCAAATAAGTCGGAGGGGAATGGGATTTCAATTGGCCACAGCCCAAATTAAGGTTTAAAGTCAAAGGGAATGAGATCAGCAGGAGAGCAGAAGGATCTGTTGTTGTAACACGGGGGGATAATCTACTTTACATGTGACCTGATAAAAGGAGAATCAGCTATGAAAGGGTCAATCAGGCATGTTTTTGTCTTGAGCTATGCAAGAAGACTACTGCTCAATGCAAGCCAATTTGAGATCACTCCTGTAGGTGTTAAAAGTGGCTTTACAGGATGCACACCACAGACAAGTATAGTTCTCTCTTCAGCACTCAGTTGCCTTTTCGAGGTGTTCTCCTTAGCTAAAGAACCAAGAGAACCAAGGTGTTTATTTCAGCTTCAGCGGGGTAGAGAAGGTAGGAGAAATAAAGTTAACGGCCTCCTCCACCCAATCAACAAAAAGAGTTGCAGAGAGAAGGATCAGAGTTGGTGGTATCTAAGCATGTACTACACAGAATATGACTAAAAGCTAAAGGAATGATACTGGATGTATGCCCTTGCAAGAAAGCCAAAACGGAAAAAAGAGCTCATTAACCTATGAAACAAAACAAGCGTTAAGGGGTTCCTTAATCCAAAAACTAAAATCCCCATTAGTTAAAAGTCTGTGGCAACTGGGACCTACTGAGGCGATAATGCCTTTAAACGCTGGCATAACAGTAGCATTACAGCCAGCAGGTCCACAGATGAAAACAGTTGTCAAAGAGAAGTTTGGGGTGAATCAAACTGGAATACAAAAAAGTAGGATTGGTATTCTTGGCCATACAACCCCTTATTATATTCTGCAGGAGCTAAGCACAGGTTCTGTGATAGCCAAGAGTATGGCTTTAGATATTTTGAGAGCAAAGGCACGATTAAGCCACATTTCTGCCCACATTTTGCCCTCAAAGTCACTTGACATGGTAATAAGAAACACTATTTGATGCCCATGACTTAGGGTAAGCGGAATACACTAGGAAATACCATTTTAAGTGCTGATTTCAAATTCACTTTATTGGAATACAAGGAGGGCTAAAGTGGCGAAATTAAATACCCACCAGAAGGTTAACTTAGTCACAAACTGGAGACAGGCCTTGAAACCGCCATTTATGTACTGCCCATAAAATATGATTACAGAATAAACACAATTATGGAATTTCCAATACCATATACTGCTTGAACTGAAACTCACTAGACATTCAGAGAGAGAATTTAATGTTATATTTTCAGTATTATTGAATCACTGATATTCTCCTGTAGGCATAACATGCTGCCCACAAATTCACCTAACTGACTTAGACAAGAAAGCCACGCATACAACAGACTGTTTAATAAACAACAAATTAGAGCAGCTCACCATCTTCATCAGGAACCTCCTCTGGGTTGAGCTCTACCAGCTCAAATCCATGTCTGATGCACCATTCCTGAGCTTTTTGTCTGCTCACTCCTGCGAAAAAACCAACAAAAAAAACCAACAAGAACGTTTAGAAAAGGAAGAGAACAATCACTTCTACGAGGTACATTTGTTTTTTCAAATAAGTTTGTCTTTGTTTAAAAATAAATTTGTCCTCTTTGCCATATGAATGTTTTATTTAGAAAAAAAACAGATGGTATGTTATTCATGCATCATCCATGACTTCACAATGTTATTTATTTCATTTCCCCATAGCACTGACCATATTTTAAGGGGCTAGGACACTTCCAGCTTTTGATGACCTTTTAAAGGAATTCAGCAGATATTTATTACAAGGAGGAACAATGGCTCATCACAGACGTAGCAAAAACCAAGAATGACCTATGGTCAGAAATGGAGGTCACTGAATTATGTAAACGAGTTCAGGAAACTGATGCTAACAAGGAAGCGTACAAAACTAAAGCCCAAACAAGTTACATGTGATTGGTTAAATGATCATGTATATGACTGGGCAAAAGCATACGCAACACAGCATATTCAAAGAACTAAAAATGGAAACAAGCATTTGCAATGCAATAGGATTGACATTTGTGAGAGTTAGAGCTATTGGCGTTGTGAATGACAATGTATTTTACCTATGTGTTTTGGACTGGAGTGTAGTGGATGTATGCCAGGTGCCACAGCAACCCTCCCAGGCCTGTCAGTGCAGGAGAGAGGACACATCAAAGCCGCCATCTTAGGAGTGTTTTTGTCTCATTCATACAGACTTGCTGTGATACCCTAGCGATTCAACCCTTTCTAGCGTGTTTACCTAAACCTTTATAACGCCAAACAAGACACAAGGAGTTAGGAGAAAAGAAAAAGGGGACTGCGATATACTTCTTTGTGTTAATCTTTTAAAGGAATTATCCCTCTTCATTGGCAATAACAGCCTATCTTTTAAGAACATTTACTTTATACAAAGAGCATAACAGAAGAGGCAGCTTAACTGAACAGGAGGTTTCAAATGTGTGCAGATTGGTGTGCAGATGGGCCGACAGTATAGGTTCTAGAGGTGCGACATCTGTGACCCTGGGTCAGTGTTTTAAATGGAAATACAGACGAGCTGGTACTCTGAATTAATTTAAAGCACTGCCTTGGGTTAATAGTCTCATGATAGCCGTCGGATCAGGGCTAGATTCTGTAGAACAGATACGTGTACCTGAACTCCTGGGCCTTGACAGTGCCTTTTGAAGTGAGAATTAGCTCAGTTGGGGTGACTACTCAAAACTTTAAGTCTTGGCCTTGCCATCTGGACCATTCAGAGTACAGTGGGAAGCCTGGGTTTGGACAATAGAGTGTTTTTTCACCTAGACCAGTGGTGCCCAGTGAAGCTCTTACAGGGCTAGTTTATTGGCATTTTTTGGGGCCATGAAAAGGATTCAAATGTATGTTTTTCTTGGGAATCCAAGGTAGGTCCAGAATCATGTCAGAGTTTCTTGATAACCACATAAGAGAAATTATGTGAAAATAATTTATATGGAACATATTTATACAATGGTCATCCTGCAAGCCTGGCATGGATCCTGCCTTCCCAGCCCTTCAATGGGCATGCATGTTCTATAAAGACATGCAATACAGTGTTCTAATAACCCAAATGTATACCTACAATATGTATATAGCACAAAAGAACCACAACCTAAAAACGAAATATAAAAGGTTCTGTGCAGTGCAATGCTTCCTGTGTCACCCTGTGTTTTATAAATAGGCCACTCACTCAATTAGCTTGTGAGGTCATAAACGTCTCTCCTCTCTGAGCGAGGAGAATGACGACAGAGTCCCAAAGCAAGCATTTCCAGCAAGTAGAAAATTCAGGTGTCCAATATATTTGACAAGAAAGTACTTTAGACCCATATGAATTATGAAGTGAAAAGTTACCCAGCCCGAAGATGCTATGAAGTAGCCATGGCTTTGCAGCCCAAGCCGCAAATGACTTTCAGAATAAAAAGACATGCAACTAGCAAATTAGGCCAAACTTCTGTGTACAAAAGCAAACAAAGACTGTCTGACCACAAATCACCAGCTTGATTTTAAATGGCAAGTAGAATTACAGATGCGAAAAGTAACAAATATTCACAGGAAGGAGAGGGCACTGGGTTGCCACCCGGCCTGGAGTCATGGCTCCTCCAGTTATGTTCTACGCTTGTGTGTGTGTTTTTTTCAGACACAAGGGGCCACGTTCTCTAAGAAAACCTGCAGTTTTACGTTTACTCCTACATTAAGGGGGAGTTTTTCAATTCTGATTTTGGAATTCTCGAAAAATTCCAGAAGTAATCCTAGGGGCCTGCAACAGTCACAACTTTTTGGAAGTACTCACAATCGTAAGCAGCTACACATACATAATTGCTCATGGAAAACAATTTGGCAGGAGAAAAAAAATACTACTACGACATTTACCTTTTCTAACTTTTTCCTTCATTTTCCACCAGGCAAATATTTTTCCCGGTGGACAAGCCACATCTCTTACAATACCACAACTTTTAGGGATGCATCCCCTCATTCTGTTACTAAGAAATTATTTACTCCCATCTGTAACAATAGTAAGTCTCTAAACTTTTCCAGGCCGAGAATATTTGTGAGCAGTTACCAATTCATATATTTGTCAGTGTGCACAAACTCTCTATGGTATCCCCCTCCATGGAATGCACACTCCACACCCATGAGAGCAGATTTACTCCAACCTAATGTTACATAATACAGGTGTTATATTATGGGTGTGTAAATTGAGTTACAAGCTCAAATTCATATCCCACTTTTGTAAACAAGCCATTTACACAAGTAAGTTAAACCTCCAGGTGCAAATATGACTGTGAATTGGACAATGAGTGCTATGGGGGCACATAACCCAACTTCCTGGTTCCCGGGAAATCATTTGACAAGTAAATCTCATGGTGCCCAATTAGGTGCAGGGGGAAAAGGTTTGCATTAAAAATATACCTACAGACCAGGATATGGACATTCATCCAGCCAAGGGTGGCCAATGTCCACGTCATTGTTGTGGCACTGGATACCACAGTTGTGGTGCCTTGTGTTATATCACACTGATGTTTAGTCCCCTTTCAGGTTTTTACATAGTTTGGTTGTGTGGCACAGCCACAAATGAGAAATCACACAGAACTTTTCCAGCTGGAAAGCAGCTCTGTATGCACAGAAATATCAAATACATTATTCTGAGACATGGTGAGCCACATTTTTAGCCTGTCTGTGGCATCACAGGCTGCGACAAATCATGTGAGAATTAATTTGGCTCAGCTATTCAATGGACGTTCTGTTGGAACAGCTGGGCCAGAGAGCAGTGCAATTTTCTGTCCCTCGGGCAAAATAAAACTGTGCCAGTGGTGCAGTCCCTATATAGGTTTTTACGGTAAATTGGCAATAATTTCACCTAACCACTAGGTGACTCAATAAGGCACCTTCCTTACACCACAGGGCTTGGTTAGACCATATACCCTCTGAAGGAGAACTTGTGCATTCCCAAATGCAACAAATATAAAGCATTAGTGTATTTCTGGTGAGAATAAGCTAAGACAGTTATGTCCCTCTCAGTCAGTGACTCAGCTCTGACCTCTCTTAAAGTCAAAGAAAGTGTCCAAAAATAGTCTGGTTACATGGCAGGAATATTTGCGTGCAATGAAGATGTCGTGAACCGCTGCTCTGAAACAGATCAATGTTGTGGTGATGCTGAGAGCGGATGTGTCCAAGTCTGTGAAGCATAAATAGATGCTGCGCCAGTCACAAATCCTCAGTGCCTCAAGTCATAAATATGAATCATGTATTACTTTAGAGAAAATATTAACTCCTGTATTGGAAACCTAGACTGCATCATGCATACGTAGTGCAGTTGTAAAGATGCATTCCTCTTCATAACCCCATCATACAACTAACACATTAACAATAATAATAAAATGATAATGATCATTTATGTAGCCCACATTAAGCATGCAGTGTCTCCTCTTGGTGCATGTCAAGAGGAAGGGCCACTGGAAGGATGCAGTTCTGTGATTGTTATATTCTGAAGAGAGACAGATCCTTTGTAGTGGTCATCTGATCACTTTTTAGCTGCTGACTCTTGAGGTCATGCATTAAACTGGTACTAATAAGAAGAAATCTTTGCTCAGGCTATATTAATGTGTGTTAAATGACATGCGCCGCCTCAACAGCCTGTGATTCTAGGCAACTCACTCCCCTTGCTACCAAAAATGAATGTGTTCTTGTTCAATGTAACCGGTGCTCATGTAAAGCACTATAATACCTTTGTATTGAGTTCACGCTAACTGAACTCTCTTTGAAGAGACCCAATTTACAGCCAAAGGCTAAATGTTTTTTGCTATCAAGCTTGAGGCTGTGAAGTGCTTGGGTCTGGAGTCACGACTCCTTTTCCACCATTTTGGAGACATCTTTTGCCATCTTCTTGCTAGAACTAACCTATGTGCTTGATTGCTGGACCTCTGAAAGTTATCAAGAGCACGTGCTATCTCCTATTGTTAAGCTCAACTCAAGTCAGATGGTTGATGCACACACAGCAGAGGTCATGACCGAGCGAGTATGTCACAGATTACAATCCTGACATAGGTTTTTCACCTCTTCATCTCTGCAAGGTTGAAGCAAATGAATGATAGCAATTTTGTTCATAATGGCACCTGCTTTGCAGTGCTATGAAATGGCAGAACCTGTATTACCAAGCGCTATATATATATAAAAAAAATTATATACATATATATTTCCAGACCGCCCCAAAACGCATCAGGCAAAGAGCCTTAGAGGAGAGGATTTGGCGTAAGGGCCAGAGCTGCCGACTTTGGAGCTGGGGAACACAGTTTGAGTCTTGGCGCCAGCTCACCATCTTGCGATTCTGGGCAAATCACTTAATCTCCCTTTGCTACCAAAAATGAATGTCTTCTTGTGTAATGTGACCAGTGCCCATGTAAAGTGCTGTAATACCTTTGTACTGAGTTTGCGCTTTATAAAACTACAAAAAATAAAGCGCACCAATACCTTTCGTGTCGAGTTTGCGCTACATGAAACTTCAAAAAAAGAAAAAAGAAAAAGACCCCGCAGACATTGCAAAGAAACCGCAAGAGCCCCGAAAACAAGGGAGAGAAAGAAACAAAATAGCGCCATGAGTGCGAAGCGGCGAGGCCAAAGAAATAAATTGTGCGCCACACTAAGGCACATGGCCAATCGTGCAATAATCCATGTAAGTCTCCAGGGTGGTAACAAAACAACCTCAAGGCAGGACAAACAAAGCATTTACCAATGACATAAAGGGATTTTTTTAAAAGCAGGCCCAGGAACGAATTAAAGTGATGGGCGTGGTTAAAGCCCACAGACTAGATTACAACATGTCAAGAAGAACAGCACTTGCACGCTGCTAGGCTCGACCTAAAAATACGCTACTGATTGGAAGTGATGACTGTAAGCTCTGCCCTAGTGGTCTGTCAATGACACAAGGCTGCAACACAGTAATGGTCGCCCTGCCCTATACATGGGCAAGGAATATGTTAAATGACCCCATATACATGGAAAAAAGTTCCCTGCGCATTGGAGCTAATAACTCTTTGTTCAGAGACAATAGAGAAATAGAGACAACACACTAAATGACAACCACAATCTCTTAAACCACTGTAGTAGCATTATCCTGGTCGTTATACTAGAGTCTCTCTGTCATTTTCTAGTTAGAATGGTTATTCCCCATTCAATACTGTAGGCGACTCCCAGGAGCAGCCCATGCTAGCCCACATGTGACAAAGCCTAGGTTTGGCCTCATGAGTCAACTTCAACAGCGCTACCCACTAAGTCTCTGCAAGTCCCCAACAGGCCTGCCTGCCCTGTAAACCTTACCTGACACGGTGGCAGCCAGCTAGCGCAGGAGGACCAGGGCGCATCTTTGTGGCTCTGGTCTCCCAATGCTGAGGGTCCACGACCTCTTACAGTCCTTGCCTGATGGCGCATAAGGCTCCTTTATGCACCTGATGGCCTGGGTCAGTAGCGGATGCCCACTTCTGTGACTACTCACAACTGGTAAGTGCTTCTTACAGAAGCCTGGGCATTGATATTGAGGGCAATGGCCCTTACTTTATGGGCCACCTCCTGGTCTAGGGGGGATATTGACTGGCTCTGCAGAAGGGTGATGACCCTTACTTCACAGTGGCCCCACCTAGCTAACAGGGGTCGCAGACTTTGTCTGTGCAGTGGTCCCAACTAGGCCGGGCATCTCACTCTTAGTTCACCGGGATCCACTCTGCAGCATCCCCACTGAGCCTAGCTCCCTCCAGGTGCTCCCTCCTCCTCACAGGGTCTACTGCCTTGGCAGGCAGGAGGCTGGTGCTCCACAGTCAGGGCAAGTGGTCTTGACTTTCTGGGTGATGGTCCCTCACCCACAGTCACAACTGACAGACCTGGGTCCCTGGTCCTGGTTCAAGAAGCTAGAATAGTGGGGATCTTCTCACCTGTTAGCAAGTTCTGTTAACTTGTGGGTCTCATGCTCCCACCTCTATTGCCCAACTCCAGACCCAAATGAGATTTACTGACTGATCTTTTGAAAGTCAGGCTGTGGATGCCAGTTCCTTTGAAGTGCTCTCTCCTCTTGGCTGCACTTTGTCAAAGGGAGAGACTTCCACTGCACAAGTGGCTCCGATTCTGACTGACCCACAACAAAGGCCAATGAAGCAACCAGGAATCACAACTGGATTTCACCCTCCACTGAAATGCTCTTCATAAAGTATTAAAGGCCTAAGCCCTTCTCTCTATAAAGATGTCCTGGTCTTCAGTCCGAAACTCATCAGTCTAACTAGCTCCCTGAAAAATAAGCCCAGGCCCCAGTGACCAGTAACTGTTCCTGGAATCAAAAAGACGTTTAATGTGCACAGAGGATGTACGGCTCCCCATCCTTCAGTCTGCGCTCCCATTCCAACCCTCAGGAATGTCAGCAATACACATCTCATGTCTGGGGGTTGCAGGCCTCACCTCTCGTAGCCTCCAGGACCTGTGCTTCCAAACTGAAACTCAGAGGCCCCGATGTTATGTACCATCTACAGGTGCACCTACACATCCCAGCACACACATGCAGGCATCACATACTGTCCGACGCTACACACAATCCATGCAGGTAAGATGTAAGTTAAATATACAGCCACAGAACTTTACATGCGTGGGCAGGAAGGCACCAACGTGATATATGTAAAAAGGCCTGTTCCCACTAATACTCACTATGAAACACAAAACAGGTAAGCTGCCACCATTGTGCTTATGTCATTTAACTATTGGTAAGGGCAGTAGGCCTATAGCACTCCAAGGTTAGAGCTTGGTGCTCCCTTCCCATGTGACAGGCCTAGGTCATGGCACACATAAACAATCAATGTCTGCACATGTCCAAAAATCATTACCAGGGAATAAGATATCCATGCAGCTGGGGTACTCATGGCAGGAGTGTACATCCATCATCATGCAGGAGACGTCACTGTCCAAACAGTGTGTGCATGCGTCATAATGCAAACGTGTGCCTCTTTTTTTATTTACACATAAGAGATGGATCAGTAAATTAAGGAGAAAAAATGAAATTTAAGTGCAGAGAAAATGTTTTTCTAAAGTGAAGGGGTCGGAAGCAACTTGCTTCGTATGATTCTTTAAAAAAAACAAGGACTTCGTGGCTGGGGCAGGAGTGAGAGGGGACAGTTCAACAGTGAAGTGGGTGGAGTGGGAGGTGGGAATAAATAAAGTGAAAATAAAGCTGGATGGGGGAGGAGGGGAAGTGCAGCACGAGAGAGAGCAGAACAGAAGGTTGGGGACAAGCACAGGAAGGAGAGCACTAGAAAACACATGCACTCTCATAGTGCTTAAACAAGAAGAAAAAAAGTAACTCCCTATAAGTGAGAAGTGGAAAGATGCAAATCAGCCGACCAAAGTATGGTAAAGAGGCCATGCTCCAGGGGAGGGACAGTCAGAAGAGGGGTAAGGAAAACCAATGCATGCCAATGAACTCTAAGCTCAGTGTAAGTTCGTGGTAAGCCCACAATTGGCCTTTATCAACCAGACAGCTTGTGCTGTCTGCTAGGCAAGACCTAAAAAGCCTAACGAATCCATCATTACAGCCAACAACCTCTGCCAATTTCTCAACACTTGGCTAAGTTTGTTCTTACAACCTTAGAAAATATTTGAAATTCGTGTCAACATTGATAAAGGGCACGACAGAACTCTTACATCGTAAGAAACATGCTAAAGCAAGACAATATTTTCTTTACTTGGAACATTACCAACTTGAATGGAAGTTTATGACACACAGAAGAATTACTAACTATTTTGGAGATGATGCAAGAACATCAAGACATTACAATTGCAACAAATATGATATTGGGATTCATCCAACAAGCTATCTAATGTTTATTTCAATTTCAGCCACACAAGGTACCTACAAACAACAGGTAGGGCATTTGGGCGCAATGCAGTCTATGAATTTGCAAACACTGTTATGCACTACTTCAGAAAGGAACACATTTCAAACGACCTTTTATGGAAATCAAAAAATGTAAATGATGACTGGTTATTGGTGAGATCCTTTAATTGTGTCAAGGCACCAATGATTTCATGAACAGTTTATAAACACACAAACAATAACATTTGAGGTGAATGAAGTAACACTAGAAGTAGCAAGTTTTTATTCTTGGTCTTTGATCAAAAATATGCATGTGTAGCATGGAAAATATATGCATGTACCATATTCGTAAAGAGGTAATGCTTGAATAATTCGAGAAACGAGTAGAGAAAGAATATCCTTATAGAAGCTAAGCAAGGAAGCTAAGGAGTCCTTACAGATGTCGCTCATGTCCCAAAACAAAAGAAACGTGTCCTACTGTACACGCAGCAGTCAGGTCGAACACACAAACTGATCTCCAACAATGAAAAATATTACAAGATCAACAAAATCTATACTGACTTGCCAAAAAAGACCATTAATGCTGTCCATCATAACACAGAACATATCAGACATTTTAGTTGAAGCGCATAGAAAGCATTTCCCTGCGCAAGTATCAACTCCAAGAACTGGTATCTGCCTGTGCTTTAATTCTATACATTGCAAGTGGATTATCAACGGAGCATTAATACACCAACGAAACAGGGAGAAAAAAAGATTTGCATTCAAAACTGTGCAACATTTGATACACTCAATGTTGTCCACATAACAAAAGGCCTGTGTAGCGTGGTGTGTTAGCCAAACTTCACAAAAAATAAAAACACAAATTCGTAAACAGAAGTCAAACGCATGGAATACAAACGTGAAATTAAGATTAGCCAAACACTGGAGGGACTTTGGTGATCAAATCACAGAAATATTAAAAAGCCCCACACGGGGAAACAATATTAGGCAGTAATTACTTCAAAGTGAAATATTTATGTATGCAATCAACAAACGACTTAAATGAAGATCAAGATTGGTGCTGCTGGATAAGAAACAAAGTGGGTGGTTGGTGTTAGATTGAATTACGCCTTATGTGTACAGGCTGAGATGAAATACATCCTTAAGAAATCCTTCTCTGTAAGTACCTTCTTCCACTTTCTACAAACTGGATGAGATGAGCTTCTCAGACAAGAATGGCATGGACGCAGGAGGTCGAGACTGAACTCAGTGGAGAGACATGCTATGAGCTATAAATGGTCAAACAACCCAAATGAGACTTTGGAGTTAATAGTTTTGGATCTATTATCGCAGCAGTTGAAAGTTCTAAAACTATAACGATGAATATTTGACTTAATTGAAATGCAAAACGATGAAGGAATCTCTACATCTTTAAAATAACATGTGCTAGAATCTTGCATTTATGAATTTTAAATAACCTATAAACATTAATTCACACTGAGGGTGTTCCAATTTTTCGTTTTCAGGGAACATAAATATTACAACTGTGGATAACGAGCATACACAGAAATGTGAAGAAATATCAAATAAATGTATTTAAGTTGAAACACTATATTGAAGTATCTGAATAAATTGGAACACGAATTTTGTTTTCAATTCCACAAATAGCTGTATGCTCTTTTCTGGGGAAGACTAACCCGGTTATGTTTATCACATACATTAAAAGGCTAGAACTGCATAGCTCTTGTTAAACAGCAAATGGCACACCCAGAGCAAGAGTACAGGTGTTTACTACATTCTCATTTCTCTGCTACAATTGCCACCTATTCCTTCTAGCTCAGTGGTTCTTAACCTTTTGACGTTTGTGGGCCCCCACTTAATCATTACTAAAACCTTGGGATCCCCACTAAATCATTATTGGAATTCGGGACACTCATACAGCCATTACTGGAAGCTGAGGACCCCGGCCTAAGCATCGGCGCAAGATTCGAACCACAAAAAATACACAAAAATGCAGAAACAAGCATTCATCAAGCATATACACAAAAGATAAAACAGTGCATTTAATTCACAAAAATATATTTAAATAAAATCAAAATGTAAATTTTTATGTGAAAGTTCGAGCTTTTCTAAATTCAATTGAGGCCACTTACTGTCCATGCTACATTTTGTTTGATGCACTAGCACTGCTCTCACAAAACAATCGGAGGATACTAACTTTATTTTTGACTCCAATTTCAATTCCTCCCCACTTACAGCATGTTTTAAAATGTTCACTTTTACATTTTGCTACTTTATTTATATACACTTTGCTAATATGTTAAAATTATTTAATTTTCTAAGCAGTTGGAGACCCCCTAAGTAGGTTTAACAGAGCCCCTAAAGGTCTCCAGACCACAGGTTAAAAATAATTGTTCTAGCTGATAGCTCTACACCCAAGCTAAGTAACCATGTACTTTGAGTGTGCTCATTAGAGAGGACAACAGTTCGATTTCAGGTTCCTTTTGCCACCTCTCAAAAGACTACTGTAGGAGAAAGTTGAGGCAGGCAGAGATCTACTGCACATGCATAAAATGTTTCAGCTCAAGCTTGTGTTTTGATATTGAAAAATGCATCACTTTATTGCCCTACCTATTTCATGTTGCTGCCAATAAGACACAAAACAATTTTTGGAGATGAGTGCATGCCTGCATATAGGTACCACCACACACTGTTTTGAGTTGAACTAACTGCCTCGGTCTACTTGCTCCCAATTCAATATTAATTTATCCATATCAAGCCAATAGCTTCGAGCCATGGCAGGGAGTGGATAGATAGGGAAGATTAAGGTAATGAGAATGTTTATGATGGGGTTGACCGGCGCACCAGTTTTAGATCCATGAGAAAATCATACCATTCTCACATGCTCTGTCGCAGACCAGGATCATGACGTCAGGTAACCAATCCTCGGTCAGCGGAAGCCAGGTGGAGACACTGTCCAGTCCACATTTCTGAAGGGAGGAAGGAAGGAAATAAAGGTTAGGTCGCTAGTTGGCTTTCTTTTTCATATTGGTTATTACTATTCAAAATGAGCAGACCAGACAGCAGGGTCCTTCGCATACCCTGCCAGGCAAATGGCTGCTGTATTCATACACACAAAGGCCAGTACGGGCAACCCCTGCGTTTAACTCTTGCCTTTGTGCATCTCTTTATTCAACTCTCAATATTGCCATATTAAACAATGGAAACCAAGCATGAAGGAGGTACGAACGTTTGGTGGTCTTTGTGTAAAGACCATTTCTATTCCTAGCATGCTGATAACTTTCCCAAACAGACCTTAAGCACAGAGGGAGAAGAGCTCGAACTGGTCTGGTGCAGGACGAAGTCCTAGGTGCAAAGGATGGAAGTCTCACACTCCTTAAAATAAACCTTCTTGGTGGCATACAGCAACAATCAGGACTGCTTTACCTGTGCCTGGTCCATGTCTTGCCTTCCCTCTCAAAGGGACAAGGCAAGTATTTGAACTCAAGCTTAAATAAGAGACACTTGCGCACTATGCTCAGGAGCACATAGTGTGTGTGACATGGAAGAGGGGGCGGGCTGCAGATGGCATTTCAAAGACATTGATGGCAACCAATAACTGGATCCGGACATGCAAGGTACGCTGAGATTACACTGGTTCTCTTGCTGAGTGTTCTAGAAACGACCTACATGTGCTAAGAAGGTATTTAATGATGCGTGATCGCCTTTTTTTGGATTGGTGACTTCTGTACCGGATTATGCATCAGAGGCCTGGAAAAGGCTATTCTAGTCTAGTCAATGAGCAAAGGACTCCAAATAATGTGCGATTAATTTAGTACTCACTTCAGTAGCAATAGTTAAGGGCAAATGCCCAGCGCCCCTAGCTCCAGCAGCAATAAATTAAACAAATTCTTGAAAGAAAGTGACAAGCCCTTGGGTGGGATAATGGTTCTGTGGTCGAGGCAAGTTACATTAAGGATACTGGATTGACATAAGTAATGTTTAAACTCTCCCTCTACAGTTAACATGAGTATGAATTCATGATGAACACAGAAAAGCTGCTCTCCTCTAACTTTACCTAAATATGGAATTATTTATTGGTTTGTGTGTGTTGTCACTTCAAATCCCCCCGCCCTCATCAGTAAAAAGGTGGGACTTCTTGCTGCAAAACAGAGTGTTCTCTAGTTGATGGACTCCAAGGCCTCTGCAGAGTGATGGAGCTGGAGATTAAATAGACACTTTACATATTTATAGCAGGGCTTCGAATTGTATTCCACTAACTAATCACACTGCGCAAATGAAAATCATTCAGCAATAACAACACACAATAGCGCACAAAGGGGGTCATTCTGACCCCGCCAGGGTCGGCGGGAGCACCGCCGACAGGCCGACGGTGCCCCGCAGGGCATTCTGACCGCGGCGCTTCGGCCGCGGTCAGAAGAGGCAAACCGGCGGTCTCCCGCCGGTTTACCGCTGCCCTTAGAATCCCCCATGGCGGCGCAGCTTGCTGCGCCGCCATGGGGGATTCTGACACCCCCTACTGCCATCCTGTTCCTGGCGGTTCGCCCGCCAGGAACAGGATGGCGGTAGGGGGTGCCGCGGGGCCCCTGGGGGCCCCTGCCGTGCCCATGCCAATGGCATGGGCACGGCAGGGGCCCCCGTAAGAGGGCCCCGCAAAGTATTTCAGTGTCTGCTAAGCAGACACTGAAATACGCGACGGGTGCAAACTGCACCCGTCGCACCCCTGCAACTACGCCGGCTCAATTCTGAGCCGGCGTCCTCGTTGCAGGGGCATTTCCTCTGGGCCGGCGGGCGCTCTTTTGGAGAGCGCCCGCCAGCCCAGAGGAAATGTCTAAATGGCTGCCGCGGTCTTTTGACCGCGGTGCGGTCATTCAGCGGTGGTAGCTTGGCGGGCGGCTCCTGCCGCCCGCCAACATTAGAATCAGGCCCAAACATTTCTGACAGATATATATATATGTATATATATACATACACACACAGACACACAAAAACCTGCTGAATTAAAATGTCGACGCAAACATGACATTTTAAAATTCATTTGGAAACAACAGAGCGCTTCACGAACAAAACCTTTGCGGTTGCAAAGCCTGTGAGTGACCAAAAAATCTGACTTTGAGGTCGGTAGGAGTCAAAATAGTGCCAGAGATCCGACAGGAGTATGGGTAAAGAAGGCAGCGGTCCAAACGCTGCGAGCTCCATTTATCACTGAAAACTAGAACAGTTTTACCGCATATTCAGACAGCGCCTCTCCGTCCGAAGTAACATAAGTTTTATATAAACAGGTCCTCCTCTTATATTCCCTCCGATTTACAAACAAAATGAGAGCTCTACCCGTGGCTCGTTAACATCATGAAAAGCAGAAAGCAGCAATTCACTTACCTACAACCTACCCTGTTGCCCTGTTCCATTGCTCGGCTTAGAGCCCAAGCAGAGGAAGTCATATGGGTTTCCCAGCAGCTTTACGGATTCTTTGAAAGATCAACTGGCAACAAGGGGCACTAACTGTGCCAAGAAATGAAGAATGGACATTTCTTAGTCAGCACCTGCCCCTTCGGATCCAATGAACACCAGGTACCACATAGGTTTACTTGATGAGATTAGGGACACTACCAAAACAATATATTGTCCGTCAGCAGGTCATTCAAGTCCTGAGGCTGTGTTCTCCTGGTCCCTTTGCAGAAGAGCTGTGGAAGCTTAGTTGAGATCCCATGACAAGTATCTGCATACCCGTTCAGGGTCCTTTCATTATACTGAGCTGATGCCTTCCACTCAAAGAGAACAACAGGAGGATATTATGGTACATGAGAGCTTTAAACCAACTTCCCGAAAGACTCATTTAACGGGCAAGGGGGAACTAGATGTTAGTGAATAAGTACCTTGTGCACATTTGGGAGAGAAACAGCATGACAGAAATGCCTACATAGAGAAGGGGGCGCACAGGAATCTTTCAGCTCATGGACTCCCAGCACGACTCGCCATTGCCACTGCTCTGCTGTGACCGAGTCGCTCGGCATATGTCTCGGCATTGGAACAGACTCTTTGAGTATAGTCAGGAAGTCAAGGGGGTATCTTTTTCAGATTAAGGAGCTCATCTCGACAGCAGTAAGGTTTTCACATCAGTCTTCTGGAGCTGATAGCAAGCTTTGTAAATCTGAAATCAGTTCTTCCCTCTGTGAGGAGAAAGATTGTCCAGATTTACACATCCAATAACAACAATGTTGAAAAGGCATGGAAGGACAAAGTCTTGCCACATAGGGCAGGCATGCCCTGAAGATCTGATAATGAGCCATACTCCACAGCGTCAACCAATATGTAACAGTTTTAGCAGTTGTAATGGGCCATGAGGATCCCTAAGAATTAAGCATTGTTAAGGAGTACTATTTGATAGTTATTTATCTGGTCCCACGAGTACCATTCCCTCAATCTAAAAATATTAGGCTTTTTTTTGTTTGTGTTTTTTTTTTTAAATCAAAGATGTGTAATTGGCTTCTTTTGGAAACTATGCAGCTGGTTTTGGAACCATCAAAATAAAAGGCTTTTAAATAACTTATTTAACTGACTAAAACAAAACTGAGGGACTAAGACCAGTCTAATTGTAAACAATTCCAGCAGTACAATCTCCTCCGATGGTAAATCAATTTGAGCTTCTGAAGTAATCAGAGATAGGGAACACCTCTCTAGAACATTAGGACATGTCTTTATTTGGCCTGGGCGAAATTTCAATTACACTGGCATAGTGTGTGTAATTTTGCATTACACTTGTTATGCATTTTACGCACAATTCCTGAAATTATGCCAACAGGTCATGGTGTGTAATGACTCCACAGCAAAATTATAATTTGAGAGCGCGGGAACAAAGCAAATGGCCAGAATGCGAGCAGCTGTCGATACAATTTTTTTGTGTGGATTTATTTGCATGGAATATGTCCCCACGGCCAAAACTGACATGAGGACATATTCTGTGTTAAAATACAGTAATAAATGTCAAATTTACATTTTGCATATTCACACACTGTTTTCTTGAAATTCTCCATAATTAATCAAAAGCAAATTATATGAATTTCACAAATCCCTGATCTTCATATGTGCCTATCAAGAAAGACCAAATAATTTTCACATCTCTGTCCACGTCCCATGCACACAATATTTGCCTTGGAAAGGGCAGTGTCACTTTGTGGAAAAGAAAACAATTACAAATTGTTTTGTTCCAAATAATTCTACGGCTAATGGTATCTAATTTGTATATGGTACCTCTTTGCAACACTCTGGATGAAACGCATTTATTTAACTCTTCCCTCCAATGCGACCAAACGGTAGAGTTTTATGAGAATAATACTTTTTGCACTCTGATTCAGGCAGCTAATGGTCGAGGTCTCTGGAACAGACTAATTTAATTAGGAACATCGTCTTCTGTTGCACTGAATGTAGTATTGTTTTTAAATGATATGCTTTGCTTAATTGCTCATCTGGGGACGTGGGAACTGTTTTCCATTTTATGCTATTTTGTACCAAATCATGGTTGGCACGGAGACTATATCTTCATAATTTTTTAAAATTCCAAATTATAAAACAACATTGGGATGCAAAGTTATTATGCCATTGTTAGGACTCTTAAGCCTTTTACCCCAGCAGACCCTAGACTCCCATTATGGCAGCAAAAAAAGGCTAAAAAAATCAGGCTTGTTGTTGACCTGGTTCTATTGTTGGTCATGAGGCTTTGGAGAGGCAGGCTGAATTATGTTTATTGTTTTATACTGCTCTGACTTGTGGCATTTTCAGGTTGAGCTTAAGGGTTCGACCTTCTGTATACTTTTAGTATACTTCTTATGGATTAAAGCAATTTCATTTGTTGGTTGCAGTGTCCTTTAAAAATTCTAGCTCGCTAGTAGTCAGTTCTGCCTTTTTCTCCCTCCTTTTTCTGTTTCAGAGCAGTGACCAACTACTCTATTATTCCACTTTGGTTTCTTTACCTGTTGCTGTGACAGACTATTTTTGTTATTTCTTTGGTGCTCCCCTTTCACTGTGGGTGTTTTAGGCTGGCAGTTGCCTGCCTTTTATTGCAGCATTCTGTTCCTCCCATGTCACTGACATTTGTTTTGGCTTTATTTTAGTGCTGTCCTCGTTTACCTCTGGGTCCTAAAATAAGCTTATTTTAGAAAAGAAACACTCAGTCGTTTAACTCACTGCTCACAAAAGCCACAATATATCCTTTCTGGTAGAATGTAGATAAACCTGAAAACAATGATGTGAAACTTGCTTAACCTCACATTGCATCTGGAGTCTCTCTTTCTGGGCCCCCTCCCTGCCAGCATTCACATCACACACAGGGTATTGCTTATCTCCTTAATTGGGGCCATAAATCTTCTCAGGCAACCCTGCTCGTTGAAATGGGAGGCAAGAATGCATGCATGACTTTCTTTTCAGTAAAAATAAAATACTTTTCCAGCCTTATTTTCCAATTAATGTTCAGATGGTTACACAACTGGGGATAGTGCAGTCATCTTTTTATCTCTCTTCAAGGGCTTGGGATTTCTGGTGTCAGTAGCCGCCAGTGACCACCAAGACATGGCAGGAAAAGACGAAATTATGAGACACAGTTGACCAATTTATGTGGTCAAAAGTTTCATTCTGAATTTACAATGCCAACAGCTCTAACTTTAGAAAATGCTTGTTATAATCTGCACATAAAGAAGTGATCAACTGAATTTCAAAGGATTAGTATTTACAGCTTTTAGAAGCTGTGTTTACATTGCGCAACTTTTTTTGCAATTTGAAGAGTGATTTTTCAATCCTCTATTGTCACTGAAATTGAAAGCTACGTTCATGAGAAGTCAGAGTACACGCACAATAATCTGTCAGAATTACCTTCACATATCAAATGTGTTGTGAAAAGCCTGTGGTTCTACAAACCCATATTTCATTGGCTGCTATATTTTGGATATCTGCTAGCAGCCCTGCCAGGACCCTTTGACTAGAACCTTTTGGGCTCGCCAAACTGTAGCTTTTGCTCTGCTGAAAACTACTGGTGTAGGAAATATATATTTTTGTCCGCAAAACTTTACTAAGCCCCATTTAAAACTGCTTCATGGTTTGAAATTCGATGGGATCATTTTGTTGATTTAGGGTCCCTTTTCCAGGCAACCTGTAACTAACTTTAGTTAAAATAGCATTTACAACGTTCTAAGCTCGTACAAGTGGACTTTCTGTAGCATTCTTCTAGACCAATCAGTCGGTATATCACTAGTATATCGCTAGTACGCTAGTAATATGAATGTATATACATAAAAAGAACCACAGATTGCTGTAAATTATCTGTAAGATGTACCTGCACATCTCAACCTCATGATATGTTATTTACTGCAAGAGACAGTCAAATGTTCTTTTTTTTTTTAACACATTTATTCCTGCCAGTTTCAAAGCCTCTTGTCCTCAGTTGAATCTGGTTAAATGAACAGACCTTGTGATGAGATATATATATATACATATATATATATATATATATATATACATACATACACATATACATACATATATACACCCTACTGCTGATAGCCATTAGGCAGTTATAGTTAGGACGTAGTTTCCATAGGAAAAATAGTTTTTGTTTTGCCTATGACTTTGGTGCTGTTTGACAAATCTTCAAGAACTTTTACAAACTAATACACTAGTCACCTTAGCTACTATGTGAAAAGTTTTGGGGTGATTCGTCATGCTGGGCCCGAGAAAAAGGGGGGGTCCCAATATGTGTTTTCCCTAAGCAAATTACCATAAGGATTTTAGACACGACTACAGCCCGAACCACTGGACAGAATTACTCAAAATCTGGCAGAGGGCTAGCTCTTCGTCCAGAAAGAGCCTTTTTTAGGTCGAGCACACAAGTGCTTTGACCTGTTTTAAGTAATGTGGGCTTTTAACGAGGCCCATCTCATGGCCATCATTTTCAATTGGTCCTGGGCTTGCCTTTCAAAAATCACTTGATGTCATTGGTAAATGCTTTGCGTTTGTCCTGCCTTGAGGCTTTTTTAGTCACACCTTGCAGACTGCCCCTGAGACATGGATTATTGAGCCACTGCCAATATAATTCAGTGTGGGCAAACTATTTTTTCTTTCGTCTCTCCCCTTTGTGCTGCATGGCTCTCACAGCGCAAACAGGCACAACAGCGTGAACTCGATGGGCGGTACTGGAGCGCTGGTCACATTGTTCACAGTTACCTAATCGGAGTAATTTCTTGTGTCTTTCCCCTTAAAACACTTGAAATTGGTAAATGCATTATGTAAAATAGAAATCATCAAAGTGAAAGCGGCTCTCCCAGCACAGCGAGTGAGACAATACTATAATATTTACTGCATTTGAGAAACTCGCCCCATATTGCTTTGCAGGGCATTAGTTTTAGAATTTTATTTGCTCATAAATCAGCCTGTGGTTGTCCTAGGACAATGAGACCACCACCAAAACGTTCATCAGGACGCACTCTATATGTCATCTCTGGGTCGCCACATTAGGTTAGCGGGGTCCCCAAAATATTAACTCCTCTCACCAGTCAGTGTCTTTTTAAGCTCTCATGGCTGGAACGTTTGTTTTACAGCTGAGAGTAGTTAATGTTTTAAAGGACCTTGTTTGTAATTCTGCCTGACAGCTGTGAAAATGTGTAATGCACTATGCCTTTTAGGGTTAAATATATGGTTACAGTGCATTACTTTCTGCCATTTTTTGTGTGTTTATGCTCCCTGGGGATAATTATATAGTTACATGGCGATGTTTATTACAAATGCTATTTTCATTGTGGTGTCCTCTAGGGGCTGTTCTAAGCATTACAGTCATATCAACATACTAAAATATTCATGGCACGAAAACTCACCCCATAATGCTGTGCAGGGCATTACTTTTACAAAACATTTTTGCTCATAACTCAGCCAGTAATGGTCTTAAGACAAAGAGACCACATTCAAAACGCTCTGTCTACATCATCTCTGAGCCCCCACACTAGGTTAGTGGGGAACCCAAAATAATAACACCTCCCACCATGTAGTACCTTTTAAGCTTTCGCATGGCTAGAACTTTTGTTTTACAGCTGGAAGAAGTTTTGTTTTAAAGGCCTTGTTTGTAATTTCATTACAGTAGGCCTGCTAGCCCTAAAAACAAATCTCTAGGGGCTAAATTGAGGTGGTTACACTGTGTTACTTTCTCCTGTTTTTATTGATGGGGTTATGCCCTCTAGGGGATAACAATATGGTCACATGACCATGTTTCTTACAAATTATATTTTTGTTATGGTGCCCTCTAGGAGCTGTTTTGAGCATTACAGTCTAATGCCAAAAATGTATTTTTGATTAAGGTTTATATGATAATTGTATATGGTTTAATAATCTCCCCTGATTACAATTATGACCATGATTCAGGCCAAATTAACATTCTTATTACACTATGACTGTTTGAACACTCTTGACATGTTTGGGTGACCCTTCTAGTTTTTTATCCTCTGTGGCTGTCTTGTGTCTCTTTTTGAGGAACTGAGTTAGCGAGTCAGAAACACAATGGTGGCGTGGTGAAAGTGGTATTCTATTGGAAATAGCATGGCAGATTTAAATTAGGATGCTAAATGGCAACATTTTCATTTTTTGCAGCAGAAAGAGGAAGAAAGTAAATGGGAGTGATTTTGTTATATGCAGGGCCACTGGAATTATATGTCAGGAAAGGACAAAATTATGAGGAAAGGTTGACCAACTTATGTGGCAAGAAAAGTCCAGTTATGAATTTATAATGCTAATAGCTCTAACTCAAGCAAATGCAAGACCGTTCAGTAGTTTTGGAGCTATCAAAGGAAAAATACATTTGTATCTAGGGACGCCGACCCTTCACGGAGCAAGGGCCTTATTTGCTGTCTGCAACCTGAAAGGAAAGTTATGGCTGCCATTTTCTTTTACATATCGGCCGGGGGGGAGGGAGGTTGTGACACAAAAAAACTAACATAAGCAGTCAGGATATATGTATCCTGACCCATAGGACAGAAGGAGAGGCCCCTATGGGCAAAAAAATGCCCACATTTGTTTTTAGATGATCAGAGGATCCACCCCGGTGCTCAGCCCAGCCCCCTCATGTAAACTCGCAAAAGCTCCATGGATCAAAAAAACAATGAAAAATTCCCTACTCGCACACCAAAACCCGCTGCACACGACCAGAGGCCGTGCGCAGTGGGGGTTGGGTGTATGTGGGGGGCTGGCTGCAGGGGCCTGTGGCCAACCCCTGCAATGCACGACCAAAGGCTGGGCGTGGCAGTGGTTGTAGTAACATGCGGTAATTAGATATTACTTTATGGTTAAAAAAAACCTATAACTTCACTGAAAAAATCTAAGGTTGCAGGGACATTATAGTTAGGCCGATGGTTTAGCAAACCATAGAATTTATAGTTATACTTATCTGAAGAAACTATACCTTGTGCTGTTAGGTAACTTCAGGCACGAGTTATAGTTTCTTAAGATAATTATAACTATAACTGCTGAATTGCTATGGTTTTGTATGGGTAAAACATCAACCTAATTACAACGTCCCTGTAGCCTTTTGGATTTTCAGTGATTCGTCAAGCGGGGCAGAGAAAAATAAGGGCGAGGGGTGCCAAAACCCTTTTTCCCTATGCAATGTCTATGGCGAATAAGAAGTTTTTAAACAACTACAGCTGGAACTTCTGAATGGAATTACACCAAATATTGCAGAAAGGTAGATCTTGCTGTAGAAAGAGCACTTCTCATAATTTTGTGTAAAGCTGTTCAGTAGTTTGAGAGTTACTAAAGAAAGAAAAATATACGTATCTTATTGGCTGGTTGCAACCTGAAAGGAAAGTTGCAGCTCCTGTCCTTTTGAACAAAAACCTTAACTGTGGGATGCCGCTATATATTCTTTTGGGGACGGTTGGCGTGCGGACCCACACCACAAGACTTCAGAAGGCCCTAGGGACACCATCTCTCAGGGCTGCACTGCATTATAACATGGAGGCTGGATAACACCCCCCCCCATCCCCAGGGCATTAACAGCCTTGGGGGGGTCTCCTCCTCTGGGGTGCTACACATATTAAAAGGAGGTATGTGTTCATCTGACCCCCCTCCATGAGCCATTATCAGACGATGGAGATCCTATCCCCCGGGGCTGCAGCCTTGCAGGCTGGAAACTGTAGTGGCTCTGGAAGGGGGGAAGGGAGAGTAACATTGCTGCTACTGGACCACTAGACAGCTCGTGGAGTGAGCCCAATGCCCCCATCCCAAAAAAAAACAGCATTGGTCCTGGGTAAAGGGGAGCTCGAGGACGTTACGTGGCCCAGAGAAGGGGGATGCGTGGCCCCTCTCCTTTCAAAAAGAAACAGGCCTCAGAGGATGGGGTCCCAGGGGCCTATAGTAGGCTCTGTGAGGGGTGAACAGCCCCACCCCTATTAACAAAAAAATAGGAATTGCCCCTGGGAATAGAGCCATGAAATGGTTCGGGGGGGCACAAACCCCCTCCCCATAATGATTAAAAAAAAGTGAATGTGAAATGAGCGGAGTAACCAGTTATTTCACATTCAATGCTCCAGCTAGGGGGCACCTCATAATGCCCTGCAGGGGCTTTTTTGATGCTGGTGGTGCCTCTACAAGGGGCAGGAGAAGGGGCACCACCAAGCATTTTTTTAATGCTGTGGAGGGCTGCAGAGAGTGCAGTAGCCCCCACACCCAGCATTAAAAAAAACATTGTAAGTCTCTTAGTTAATTGAATCCATGACCCAAGGACAGCTGACCATATTTTTAGAGCACTTTGAGCTGGAGCTATATACTCTTCAGCTAGAGTGCACAGATCTCTTGTGACTGGTTCTATGGCTGCATTTTGTAGCTTGAAAAATGTTACAAAAAAGCAAAAGACTCAATTACTTTATTTATTTGTATTTCTTTTTTTAAAGAAGGCTTTAGTGAAACTATTTTATGAGGAACAAATTTATTAAAAACATTGCTGTGTCGGAATTTATAAATTATATATTTGATTATGGTTATCAGTGACTTTTGACAAAGACAAGAGGTCTCCTTTATATATGTCAATGTCCAGACCCCTGGATAAAGCCAATAGTATGCTTTTTATATTTTGGTGTTCTGACCCTTTTGCAAAGCCTGCCTTTCTTAAAAAGACAAAATTTATATATAGTTACATTAGGCATTTGTGCCTGCTTGGAGGTTTGGGGGTGTCATGCCCTGCACCGAAGCCCAAGACACTCATTCCGAAGGGTGTGGGCTGTGCATGGCAGGAGGTTGGGCACCCAACACTACACCGCTAACAATAATGGACATCTTACTTTACATTAAATGGGCCATAGAAATTCATTGAAAAAAAAACAAAATGTTAAAGTAATACACACATTAAGGAATTGTAATAATATATTACTTTATACAGACCCTCCAGGATTTTGCGATTTAAAAAAAAAAAGAAACAAAAGCTGTTAAATCTGCAGTTTTGTAAAAAAAAAAAAAAGTATGTGCTTTTTACAAAAGTGCCTGCGAAATCTGGAGAACGCAGACACCTTGTGGCCAGGAACGAAACACAATGTTAGAAATAGCGTCTTAAAAATAGCCCTGTGTGAGCTTCAATTTGCAAGCCGCTGTAAAAGTTCACAAGGCAGAGTGGAAAGATGTACATACAGTTCAAGCCTCATGAAATCCCTGTTATGTAGCCATGAAGCTGGCACAGACCAAGGACACAGCTCTTTGTTAACGGATCCGTATGGAAGGGGGATAACATGGCAGATACCAGTACTTAAATAACCATTATTGCTTTCATCCAAATGCCACCAAATTCATGCAGCAAAATTTTCATATTTGTGCCGCAAAATTTGCTATTCAATGCCGCAATATCCTGGGGGTTCTGTTTATATAAAACAAACCTTAGAAATTCACTGGAAAAAACAAAGGTTAAAGGCAGATTTAAGGGGCATTAGAGTTAGGTGAAAATGTCAGTTAAAACATTCCGTTCTAAATTAACAAAACCACTGACATTCACAATTATTGTTTAAGTAACTATAATGTGAGCCCTGAAGTAACTATAACTCACACCCTGACCAAGCACTACATATCCCCCTACATATTACATCACTGATGACGTATACAATGAAAGTATTCATAACATCACTGATGACATCTGAAATTACATAATATACACTGACAGGTACACACATTTTAGTTACTTCAGGGCTCGAAAGGAGGAATAGCTTAAGAAATTGTTTTCATGGTAAAATCAGGTACACTGTTTTTTTGCTGTACATTTTTCATTAAGTTGATATTTAATTTTCTTACATGGAAAAAATTTGGCAAAACTCGTGTTCAGGAAGACCAAAGCAGGCCACAAAATAATCACCATCAGTGTGCTGAACTTGAGTTTGGGTTTAATTTTTTCTATGTGTCTTTTTAAATCATTTAACGCAAACAATACAAAGAAGGGGATGTTCAAAATTGTCCTTCTACATGTGTAAACGCTGAGCACGCTTTTAGGGTTCACTAATTTTTATAGGTGCTCTAGGCGTAAGGCTTATTTTCTTCATTTGTTAATAATCACACTGGTGAATATACAAATTAAACGTTTAGTTTATCAAGCTACATCAGCTTTTCAGTCCTTGAAATAATCTTTCACTACGCCACGGTCACTCATTAACGTTCTTGATAGAAAGCTATGCATTAGCTTAGATTGAGCTAACTTGTAAGGATAATCTGTTCACCAATCCTACCTGAAGCACCAGTTTACAAAGATCAACTGATTGACTACCACTCTGAGCGGTGACAAAGTAGAAATGTCTGAGAATTGCAAACGTTTCATAGAAGTACATCGGCTTCTCTTCAAATCACATGTAATAGAGAGTGGGCTGGATATTACACAGCAACATACCATAGTTAATAACATTTAAACCCACCAATAGAACATGTATTTTTAAAACTGTATAGAACGATCAAGAGCAGTAAAGTAACATTTATCAGCTGATAAGGTTATCAAGTTGCCTCAATTTTTATTTCCGACCTCGACTCTACTGTCACTGTGTTCAATAAAAGGATATATAAGGCTTTAGACTCTTCCACACCCACCAAATTCATTAGTCAGCATCTTACATGTCCCTTAGCTGTGTAGCTCTTTCCTTTTTACACAAGGCTAAACAGTGCTGCAAACAACTTGAACGCAAATGCTATCTTCACTACTCCTCTTGTAAAAAACGAATATACCAAAAATCGTTGCAGTAATATAAAAACAAGCATTTGTAATGCAACGGGTCTTGCGTTTGCTCATGTTAGAGCTGATCGCGTTGTAAACTCCTAACCTGACTTTTCATCTATCGGCAAAAGTGCTTTTATGTACCTAAACCGAAAAAGTGAAATTAACTGTGTAAAGCGCTCGACTTCTGCCAAGCGAAATCGCGCTAATAAAATTGAGAAAAAGTAGTCCACGATCCGACAGAAAACATCGAGCCTCGCATGTTTTCTGTACTTGGTCGCTGCGCTCGAAGAGGGCTAGCCACCGAAAAGGCATGACGTGTGCATGCCTTCGACTAATGAAAGCAAGCAGATTTTATTAGGCAAGCCGACGAACCAATAAAACACACTGACGTGAAGTCGACAGGGCTCCGAACCTTTTTCTGATAACTAAAGCGTCTCGCTGCGATACGCATGCGCGAGCGCATGCAACGCAGGCTCGCCCCTAAAAATATGTGCATTATGTAAATGAATTAATATGGCAACCACATCCAACAGTTCCCCAAGCCAACAAAGGGCCTGATTATGAGTATGGCGGTCCTAGGATTGCCGTAAGTGGCGGTCTGACCGCCACGTCCTTGTCGTTTCAATTGCCAGATTTGGAGGTCAGACCGCCACAAGACTGCCACCACCACCAGGATCTTGGATCCTTGCGTGTTGTCGGCAGGGAAAGCCATGGTCAAGCACACAGCAGTGCTCATATCGGCACCGTCGTATTGATCACAACTTGCCTTTCTGCCGACCTTTTCATGGCAGGAACCCCAACAAGAAAAGGCAGAGACTGGGCCAAAGGGGGGCTCCTGCACCGCCCAGGGCCTTGTCAAAGGCAGTGCAGAGGCCTCCCTGTCAACACTGTCAGAATGCGCACTATCTGCAGTGGCAACAGTGTGCATTTCGACTGTGCTGACAGCACAGACAGTGCAGAGGCACTAGCTTCAGCTCTCGCTTAGAGCCGAAGCCAAAGCCTCCGCACTGTCTCTGCCATCCAGCCCCACAGATACATCTTAATATGGCAGTGGAGAGGCCACCAGATTGGCGGCGGACAGACCACAAAATCAAAATCAGGGCCAAACAATGTCTAACATGTTTTATTGCCTATTCACCTCCTGGCATCTGCAATCTAACTTTCCATCCTTCCCCGTTTCTACGGAACAATCTTTCCAATTTCTTTCAGGACAAAATTAGCGACATTCCCAAAACCTCCCTAACTTTGTGTGGTCCAACAATTTAGTAAGCTATTTCCTATATCTCTACTGTGCCTTCCTCTTTGGCGTTATTAACATTTTCTAACTTCACTCCAAGAAAGAAGATGCTGTTTTGAAATAAAATGACTAGCATATCTTCTGGCTCGCTGCTCGATCCTTAATTTCTGACATTATTGGCACCATTAATGTTCACTTACATTTACCACTGGATACATCCTTAAATCTTGGAGGCACACCCTACTAGTGCCTCATATTTATAAAAATAAAAAACAAGAGCTGATCCAAACCAAGCATATTATCTAATTACCTTCCAACTTCTCTTCTGCCTGGTTCATCAAAAATGATTGAATCCCTAAACAACTCTCAAATTTCTGCGCACTTTGAGCCTTAGTATACCCTACATGTTATGAACTGTGAAATTCAGTCTTTCCAATCCCAAATTAGTTGTTGTATGCCCACCATATGGATGAACTACAATTTTTGATAAGGAAAGTCCAAAAGATCCGTACAGGCTCAACTCCACAAGCACAGACCATCATTTTTCTTCAGTTATTGGTTGTATGCCAACCATATGAATGGACCACAAATCTGCCAAAACAAAATTCTGTTTTTGGTCTTTATCCAGCTTGGAACTCTAACTCCAAATGGTCTCCAGCTGATTTAGGCACAGGCCCTTTTACAGGTTTCCGTAGCTAGGAACTTGGCAGTCATCTTCGACTCCACATTGACAGTTCTTCCCTATACTTGTTTCTACTTTTTTTCCTAATTAAAATATCTTGAAAAGATTCTTTAGTTTTTTTCTCCTTTTTTAGGTTCAGAAAATAGTAGTCCAGGTCACCACTATAGCTAGATTGGACTAGCAACACCCTGTTACTTGAGCATCAATAATTAAGCAGCATATTCTCCCATCTTTATACTCTTCTCTGGCTCCCCTTTGACAAATGTGGTCTTTTAAAGCACTCTGTATGGGTGTTAAGTATGTTCATAATCTGTTCACACACAACTATCCTGACAAAACACCTGCACTCTGATTTGGCAGACTGTCACATCCCTCATATTATTAAAGTGAGGCAAGAAGGTCTCTCGTTGTGATATATAATGGCCGAGGCCTGAAGCAATTTGCTACCACCTTTGCATTTCACCTCTTCTTTGACTGGGTTGGAGACACAGCCCGATCAATGCCTTGGTATGCTGCACCCTTCATTTTATATTGTCCTTGGTGTTGAAGGGACTTTCAGTCCTCCCTTTCCCTGTGGTGAGGGAGCAATGAGGCTACACACCAATAATATGCCCCCCATGAGGGTGTGGGGGGCAGAAAAAGTATTCCACTGTTTCAAACTGGTGGAAGCACTACGCCCAAAAGAATCTGAATTTCTTCTCTTGCCATTGGGATGGGGCTGCTCCAGACCTTAGGGAGGTAGAAATATTGTTGGGGTTTTAGAAATGAGGTGCGACCCAATGCAATGACGGGCCAGTCCCCATCCCATTTGTTTTAAATAATCCTTGCATCCAGTGGGCTTTCTGCCCCACACGGGGCAGACTGGGAGTAAATCCTCCAATCTGCCTCCTGGGTGGGGGAGAAAGACTATTTGGACTTTAGGAGGGGATAGGAGTATGGCCTGATGTGTTTGGACTCCAACCCCATTTCTTTTTAACATGCCTGCTTTTAGACGGCTTTGTCTGCCACAGGAGGCAGAAAGACTGTAGAACCTCCCTAGGGGTGGGTGTCAACCCAAAGACCTGGGTGTGCCACTCAAACCCTCATACCCCTAGTATTAGCAGGCTTTTCGGTAAATCCACCCCCGCCCAGTCAATTTGCTCACCGCGAGGCAAAAAGACATTTGGGTCCTATATGGGCTGAGGGCACAACCCGATGCGGAGGGCACAACCCGATGCCTAGCTGTGCCTTCCCTCCCTTTTTTGTTATAGATATTACCCCTGAAGTCTAGTTGTTTTTTGCCTCTCCTCCTCCTCCCCCAGAATCCCATGGGGGCATATTTTAAATATGATAGACGATTGCTTTTTGTGGTTTGTTTTTTAAATTGGGGGAAACACTTAATGCCCGCGTGGCCGCTCTGCCATTCCTTTAGAATTCTAGTGGATTTTCTACCTCCACCCACCTCTCTGGAGGAAGACAGAAATACTTTTCTGTTTTGTTTTTTTAATTGGGGGGAAGGGCACTTACTAATGCCTGGATAGCCTATCCCCCACTCCCTGTTGTCTAGGGGCTGGATCCCTGCTTGGGGTTCTCAGTCCTGAGACGATCTCAAAGCAGGGATGCTATATTGAGAGGTACCTCTTACCGAGGCAGACTGGTTTCACTTTCTATCACTATGACATCAGCACACTGCTTACATTGTACATCACAGTGACCGAGGAAACAATTATGTTGGAATGTGGGGGGAAAGCTTTCCCCTTGCGTCCAGTCATTCTTAAAAAAAAATAAAAAAAAAATCCAACTGGTGCAACAAACGCAAGAAGGATTTTCTTCTTAAGTGCACTTAAACCATTCAAGTCAAATGCATTGCAGAGGTAGTGCGACTGACGTGAACGGTTACTCAAGTGGTTAAGAAATAAAGGCATGTTACTTTGAAAGCGAAACACCCCACCAATGCATGTTCATACATTTACAGCAAAATATGGGTAAACTGAATACGAGATAAAAGCACATTTATTCTGGCCCCACGCGTACTTTAAGATGAGTAACGTTTTAAAAGCTCCTAGATTTGCTGCTCTGCATGAAGCTCTTAATCAAAGCCAATAAGAGCTACTGAGTTTCATCCAAATATTCTGCTATATCAGCACCCCTTTGAATCACACATTTGCCCAACGTTTCTAATGCCTCTTTCTAGATAGACAAAGCCCAGGGCTCACTAAAACAGGACCATCACAAACTGGCAGTAACGCCATCTTGGACAAACTCATGCAACTCTCTCTACAGATCCCTTCCTAACCATAAGGGTATTGACAGAATGTGACTTTAGGAAAACATTGCTGCGCATTGTTACTACTGTTAATAAAAAGAAACTATTCCCCTGTTACTTAGCCAAATGTAGTATGATAGCCTAGCAGAATATAGACTGTGAACGTGGTTTACAAAAATCTAGCAAATATCTCTTCATGACACCAAAAATAACCATCCAACATCCAGGAATCTGCCTACTCAAAATACTACTTCAAGTTGCATACCCTAGTTACGGCTCATTCTCTGTAGCTAGATGTCTTTGTCTCATTGCAACTTGTTTTTTTAGATATTAAAACTATCACTTCCTTCCTAGATATATAAAGCAGGAGGAAAATGGCTTTGTACTGGCTATCTCTATATCAAACAGCCTCTCCGCGCTTTTGACCTCTTCTGGGCCCAAGGTAGCTGTCCTATTCTTAGAAAAAAGCAGCAAGTAGGATTCCGCTCTTGCTGCAAGGATGCACTCTAGAAGACTTGCTGTTAGTAGGGGCAGCCATGCACTGCAGTTCTCTTTTCATGAACTACTACAACACTAGTATACACATTTTTTACTTACTATTGTGCTGTCGAAGTAAACAACAAAAGCTTGGACAGTCTCTGCAATCTTCGAAGTTACTGCAAATCTATCAGCTACAACGCACAGGTTTATGTCAGCAGAGTAGTACTTGTTGTCTATCGTCCAGGGATATAATCTCACTTTCTCAGTTTCAGGCTCTGCCGCAAGCAAATCTTTAGTTCCAGTGATTTCTATAGAAAAGAAAAAACAACAGTATATGGTTAGTGAACATGAACATGTAATTTGAGTGTCTTTGTGCAAGTAATTTTTAAGGTAGATTTCAAGTGTGCCACCATATAACGCCATGAAATAAAGTGAGTCATCTTAGAAAGTAACATTGCAGGTTGGATTCCAGCTACACCAGAAGCATTTAAGGATTTTTTCCTCCCTCACTCTCTCTGCCACCAAAGGTTTCCAATGTTGGCTCCTCAATTGCGCTGTCGAGGTTGCAGCTGAAGTAATTAAGGGCCAGATGTAGCAAAGAGTTTTACCCATTCTGTGTCTATGGGAAAATGTGTTCGTACATATGGCCCTTAGTCACCTGGCCAGGATTTGGTGAGGGAAGAGTGTTTGGCAGTTTCCGTGCGTTACACTTACTTTCATTTTGCTAATAGCGGTTTTAAAATCGGCAGCCCCGACTCAGGAATTAAATCTTCTTTATTTTATTTTTATCGTGCATCTGCATATAAGGTAGAGAAGGAAAAAATGTACCACAAAGGATGCAAACGCCATGTGTTTCCATAAAGTATGCTATAGCATCCACCTCCGAGAACAGCCACCTAAGCAGGAAAAGTGAAGGTATTAGAGGGAGGAGAAAATAAGAAAACCACCAAGAAAAAATGGGTCCATGCTGGAAGAAAAAGGAAAACACTTCAATACTAAGTAACAATATCAAATCCTTCAGAGAAATAAGTTTCCCTCCCCAGCCCACCAAGACCTAGTGTCAAACCAGGGATAGGGAGGGACATTTTTTATTACAAGCTGTAGATTCACAATAATAAGAATCTCCACTTACAAGGAAGGAGAATTCCTATCGCACCATGCCGAGGACATCGTGTTTGGTGACAAGGTTTCATGTTTATTTTGTCCCATGAACAAGTGTACTCAACAGTCTACAGCACAAGCCATTTGCCGGTCAGTTTACAGTTCCACAGTATGATTGTGGGTAAGAGGGCTGACTGCTCCCAAGACAAGATAGGCAGATTTACGTGTAAGATGTTCATATTTGAATATATGGTTCAACAAACATTGATAAAGCCAATAGGTCTTGCCTATGCAAGACCTATTGGCTCTGCCAATATGTTTTAGCCTTTTGTACACCAGCATGGCTGCTATTCAGCATGTCTAAAAGTTAGTGGCAAAAAGGAGAGCAGCACAGAGTGGAGTGTCATAAAGTACAGTGTTGTGGATTAGATTGGGGTGTTATTGAGTGAGATAGAGTCGTGGAGTGTTGTTAAGTACAGTTGAATAGCGTAGAGCAAAGTAAAGTGTCATGGAGTGGCGTAGAGAGGACTGGCATAGTGTTGTGAAGTGTAATAGTGCGGGGAGTAGAGTGTTGTAAAGAAGAAGGGTGTTGAGTGTCAGAGTTGGAGTAGTGTAGAGGCATAGTGTTGTGGAGTGGTGTAGAGCAGAGGAGTGATGTAAGGGTTGTTATGTAGAGTTGAATAGAGTGTTGTAGAGTAAAATGTTGTACAGCAGAGTAGACTGTCATGGAGTGGCATAAAGTGCAGTAGTGTTGTAGAGTGTAATGGTGTCGAGTGGAGTGCCGTAGAGTTTTGTGGAGTGGCACACACTGGAGTAGTGGAGTGATGCAGAGTGCCGCAATGCAATATAGAACAAAGTGAAGTAAAGTGGCATGGAGTGTCATAGGAGGAGTTGCATAGAGCATTGTAGAGTGGAGTAGTGTTGTAGAATGGCACAGAGTGGAGTAGAGTTTAAATGAGAAAAGCGTCAGAGTGGAGTGTTGTAGAGTGGAGCAGAGTGGCCCAGAGTGAAGTGGCATAAAGTACAGTGGTGCAGAGTAGATTTGCATAGAGTGTACTGGTTTTGAGTACAGTGGTGTAGAGTGCATTGGCATATAGTCCAGTGGCGTAGAGTGGTGCAGAGTACAGTGGAGTGGCGCAGAGTAGCTTGCAGTGGAGTAGAGTGCAATGCCATACAGTGGAGTGGTACAGGTGGCGCAGGATGGAGCAGAGTGGCATAGAGTGCAGTGTCATGGAGTATTGTTTTGGAGTAGAGTGAAGTGGTGCAAAGTAAAGTGGTGTGGTGCAGGTTAGAGGGCACAGGTGAAGAGCAGACTGGCGTAGAGTCTAGTGGCATAGAGCTGTGTAGAGTGCAGTGGTTCAGAGTAGATTAGCGTGGCATAGAGTGCACTGGCAAGGAGATGAGTGGTGCAGAGTAGAGTGCAGTGGTGCACAGTAGCGTAGAGTGGAGTCTTGCAGAGTAGAGTGTCTTAGAATGCAGTGGTGTAGATTCCTTGGCAAAGAGAGCATTGGCGTAGACTGCAGTAGAATAGAGTAGAGTGTTGCAAAGTAGAGTGCTATAGATAGAGAGCAGTGGCATACAGTATAGTGATGTAGAGAAGAGTAGTATAGAGTACAGTCATGAAGAGCACAATGGTGTAGAGTGATGTAGCGTGCAGCAACGTAGAGTGTTGCAGTCACAGAGTGTTGCAAAGTAGAGTATAGGGGTGAAGAGTGCAGAGGAGTGTGTGTAGAGTGCAGCTGTGTAGCTTGCATTGGTTTTGAGTAAAATGGTGTAGAGTACATTGGGAGATTGCAGTAGTTTAGTGTAGTGTGGTGTAGAGTGGCACAGCATAGAGCCGAGAGGCATAGAGTGCAGTGGTGTAGAGTTGATTGTTTCAGAGTAGAGTGAAGTGACACACAGTGGAGTGCTAAAGGGAAGAGCAGAGTAGCATATGTAGGAGGCTGGACTGGCTTGTAGTGAGTACCAAGGGGTACTTGCACCTTGCACCAGGCCCAGTTATCCCTTATTAGTGTATAGGGTGTCTAGCAGCTTAGGCTGATAGATAATGGTAGCTTAGCAGAGCAGCTTAGGCTGAACTAGGAGACGTGTGAAGCTACTACAGTACCACTTAGTGTCATATGCACAATATCATAAGAAAACACAATACACAGTTATACTAAAAATAAAGGTACTTTATTTTTATGACAATATGCCAAAGTATCTTAGAGTGTACCCTCAGTGAGAGGATAGGAAATATACACAAGATATATATACACAATAGCAAAAATATGCAGTATAGTCTTAGAAAACAGTGCAAACAATGTATAGTTACAATAGGATGCAATGGGGAAACATAGGGATAGGGGCAACACAAACCATATACTCCAAAAGTGGAATGCGAACCACGAATGGACCCCAAACCTATGTGACCTTGTAGAGGGTCGCTGGGACTATTAGAAAATAGTGAGAGTTAGAAAAATAACCCTCCCCAAGACCCTGAAAAGTGAGTGGAAAGTGCACTAAAGTTCCCCTAAGGACAAAATAGTCGTGTTAGAGGAATAATGCAGGAAAGACACAAACCAGCAATGCAACAACTGTGGATTTCCAATCTAGGGTACCTGTGGAACAAGGGGACCAAGTCCAAAAGTCACAAGCAAGTCGGAGATGGGCAGATGCCCAGGAAATGCCAGCTGCGGGTGCAAAGAAGCTTCGACTGGACAGAAGAAGCTGAGGTTTCTGCAGGAACGAAAAGGGCTAGAGACTTCCCCTTTGGTGGACAGATCCCTCTCGCCTTGGAGAGTCGTGCAGAAGTGTTTTCCCGCCGGAAGGACGCCAACAAGCCTTGCTAGGCGCAAATCGTGCGTTTGGCGTTTTTGGACGCTGCTGGGGCCCAGGAGGGACCAGGAGGTCGCAAATTGGACCTGAAGAGAGAGGGGACGTCGAGCAAGACAAAGAGCCCTCACTGAAGCAGGTAGCACCCGGAGAAGTGCCAGAAACAGGCACTACGAGGATGCGTGAAACGGTGCTCGCCGAAGTTGCACAAAGGAGTCCCACGTCGCCGGAGACCAACTTAGAAAGTCGTGCAATGCAGGTTAGAGTGCCGTGGACCCAGGCTTGGCTGTGCACAAAGGATTTCGCCGGAAGTGCACAGGGGCCGGAGTAGCTGCAAAGTCGCGGTTCCCAGCAATGCAGCCCAGCGAGGTGAGGCAAGGACTTACCTCCACCAAACTTGGACTGAAGAGTCACTGGACTGTGGGGGTCACTTGGACAGAGTCGCTGGATTCGAGGGACCTCGCTCGTCGTGCTGAGAGGAGACCCAAGGGACCGGTGATGCAGCTTTTTGGTGCCTGCGGTTGCAGGGGGAAGATTCCGTCGACCCACGGGAGATTTCTTCGGAGCTTCTGGTGCAGAGAGGAGGCAGGCTACCCCCACAGCATGCACAAGCAGGAAAACAGTCGAGAAGGCGGCAGGATCAGCGTTACAGAGTTGCAGTAGTCGTCTTTGCTACTATGTTGCAGGTTTGCAGGCTTCCAGCGCGGTCAGCAGTCGATTCCTTATCAGAAGGTGAAGAGGGAGATGCAGAGGAACTCGGCTGAGCTCATGCATTCGTTATCTAAAGTTTCCCCAGAGACAGAGACCCTAAATAGCCAGAAAAGAGGGTTTGGCTACCTAGGAGAGAGGATAGGCTACTAACACCTGAAGGAGCCTATCAGCAGGAGTCTCTGACGTCACCTGGTGGCACTGGCCACTCAGAGCAGTCCAGTGTGCCAGCAGCACCTCTGTTTCCAAGATGGCAGAGGTCTGGAGCACACTGGAGGAGCTCTGGACACCTCCCAGGGGAGGTGCAGGTCAGGGGAGTGGTCACTCCCCTTTCCTTTGTCCAGTTTCACGCCAGAGCAGGGGCTAAGGGGTCCCTGAACCGGTGTAGACTGGCTTATGCAGAATTGGGCACCTCTGTGCCCAACAAAGCATTTCCAGAGGCTGGGGGAGGCTACTCCTCCCCTGCCTTCACACCATTTTCCAAAGGGAGAGGGTGTCACACCCTCTCTCAGAGGAAGTTCTTTGTTCTGCCATCCTGGGCCAGGCCTGGCTGGACCCCAGGAGGGCAGATGCCTGTCTGAGGGGTTGGCAGCAGCAGCAGCTGCAGTGAAACCCGAGGAAGGGCAGTTTGGCAGTACCAGGGTCTGTGCTACAGACCACTGGGATCATGGGATTGTGCCAACTATGCCAGGATGGCATAGAGGGGGCAATTCCATGATCATAGACATGTTACATGGCCATATTCGGAGTTACCATTGTGAAGCTACATATAGGTAGTGACCTATATGTAGTGCACGCGTGTAATGGTGTCCCCGCACTCACAAAGTTCAGGGAATTGGCTCTGAACAATGTGGGGGCACCCCTCACACTAAGTAACTTTGCACCTAACCTTTACCAGGTAAAGGTTAGACATATAGGTGACTTATAAGTTACTTAAGTGCAGTGTAAAATGGCTGTGAAATAACGTGGACGTTATTTCACTCAGGCTGCAGTGGCAGGCCTGTGTAAGAATTGTCAGAGCTCCCTATGGGTGGCAAAAGAAATGCTGCAGCCCATAGGGATCTCCTGGAACCCCAATACCCTGGGTACCTCAGTACCATATACTAGGGAATTATAAGGGTGTTCCAGTAAGCCAATGTAAATTGGTAAAAATGGTCACTAGCCTGTCAGTGACAATTTGGAAAGAAATGAGAGAGCATAATCACTGAGGTTCTGGTTAGCAGAGCCTCAGTGAGACAGTTAGTCACTACACAGGTAACACATTCAGGCACACTTATGAGCACTGGGGCCCTGGGTTACCAGGGTCCCAGTGACACATACAACTAAAACAACATATATACAGTGAAAAATGGGGGTAACATGCCAGGCAAGATGGTACTTTCCTACACAACCCCCCCCCCCCCAAACGAAGGACAATAAGACTAGCCATGACCTGATGAGTCTTCATTGTCTAAGTGGAAATATCTGGAGAGTCCATCTGCATTGGAGTGGCTACTCCCAGGTCTATGTTCCACTGTATAGTCCATTCCCTGTAGGGATATGGACCA
This sequence comes from Pleurodeles waltl, assembly GCF_031143425.1. Taxonomy (NCBI): domain Eukaryota; kingdom Metazoa; phylum Chordata; class Amphibia; order Caudata; family Salamandridae; genus Pleurodeles; species Pleurodeles waltl. The sequence goes on along the minus strand of NC_090440.1, from coordinate 541,387,764 downwards.
CCTCAACAATTTAGGATTTTCACCTTTCATTTGTTTTAGCCAAAGTAGAGGTTTGTGGTCTGTCTGAACAATGAAGTGAGTGCCAAACAGGTATGGCCTCAACTTCTTCAGAGCCCAGACCACAGCAAAGGCCTCCCTCCCAATGGCAGACCAACGCTTTTCTCTAGGGGTCAACCTCCTACTAATAAAAGCAACAGGTTGATCCTGGCCCTCAGAATTAAGTTGTGATAGGACTGCCCCTACTCCTAATTCAGATGCATCAGTTTGGACATAGAATTTTTTAGAGTAACAAGGGCTTTTCAGGACAGGTGCAGAGCACATGGCCTGCTTCAGCTCCTCAAAAGCTTTCTGACAGTTTGCTGTCCATAATACCTTTTTAGGCATTTTCTTGGATGTGAGGTCATTAAGAGGGGCTGCAATGGAGCCATAGTTCTTAATGAACCTCCTGTAATACCCAGTGAGGCCTAGGAAGGCTCTCACCTGAGTCTGAGTGGTAGGGGGAACCCAATCAATAATAGTTTGGATTTTCCCCTGAAGTGGTGCAATCTGTTCCCCACCAACAAGGTGTCCCAGATAAACCACCTTACCCTGCCCTATCTGGCACTTTGAAGCCTTGATAGTGAGGCCTGCCTTTTGCAGAGCCTCCAAAACTTTCCATAGGTGGACCAGGTGATCATCCCAGCTGGAGCTAAAGACAGCTATATCGTCCAAATATGCTGCACTGAAAGCTTCCAGCCCTTGCAGGACTGTGTTCACCAACCTCTGAAAAGTGGCAGGTGCATTTTTCAAACCAAAAGGCATTACAGTAAACTGGTAATGTCCTCCAATGGTAGAAAATGCAGTCTTAGGTTTAGCATCTTCTGACAATTTGATCTGCCAATACCCTGCAGTCAAATCAAAAGTGCTTAGATACTTGGCAGATGCCAGTGTATCTATGAGCTCATCTGCCCTGGGTATAGGGTGAGCATCAGTTTTGGTTACCAAGTTGAGACCTCTATAGTCTACACAAAACCGCATTTCTTTCTTTCCATCTTTAGAATTGGGTTTTGGTACCAGTACCACAGGAGAAGCCCATGGACTGTCAGAGTGCTCAACCACTCCTAGTTCCAACATTTTCTGAACTTCTTGCTTTATACAGTCCCTGACATGGTCAGGCTGCCTATAGATCTTACTTTTGACAGGTAAACTGTCTCCAGTATCTATAGTGTGCTCACACCAAGAAGTGGTGCCTGGCACAGTAGAGAAGAGTTCTGAAAATTGTCCTAGGAGATTTATGCAATTGTCTTTCTGCTCAGCAGTAAGACAATCAGCCAAAACTACACCTTCCACACGAGCATCTTGATCTGTGGAAGAGAAGAGATCAGGTAGAGGATCACTGTCTTCTTCCTGTCCCCCATCTGTTGCCATGCGCAGGGTGAGATCAGCCCTGTCATAGTAGGGTTTCAGGCGGTTGACATGGAGCACCCTAAGGGGACTCCTGGCAGTGCCTAAGTCAACTAAATAGGTGACTTCTCCCTTCTTTTCAACAATTGTGTGGGGACCACTCCATTTATCTTGGAGTGCTCTTGGGGCCACAGGCTCCAAGACCCACACTTTCTGCCCTGGTTGGTACTGAACCAAAACAGCCTTCTGATCATGCCATTGCTTCTGGAGCTCTTGGCTGGCCTGAAGGTTTTTACTGGCCTTTTTCATGTACTCAGCCATCCTTGATCTGAGGCCAAGTACATAATCCACAATATCCTGCTTAGGAGCTTTTAAAGGTTGTTCCCAACCCTCCTTTACAAGTGTGAGTGGACCCCTAACAGGGTGTCCAAAAAGAAGTTCAAAGGGGCTGAAGCCCACTCCTTTCTGGGGTACCTCCCTGTAGGCAAAAAGGAGGCATGGTAGAAGGATATCCCATCTCCTGCGGAGTTTTTCAGGGAGACCCATAATCATGCCTTTGAGAGTTTTATTAAATCTCTCCACCAGTCCATTTGTTTGTGGATGATAGGGTGTTGTGAACTTGTACGTTACACCACACTCCTTCCACATGGCCTTTAAGTATGCAGACATAAAATTGCTTCCTCTGTCTGATACTACTTCCTTTGGGAAGCCCACCCTGGAAAATATTCCCAGGAGGGCCTTTGCCACTGCAGGTGCTGTAGTGGTCCTTAAAGGAATAGCTTCAGGATATCTTGTGGCATGGTCCACTACCACTAAGATAAACCTATTGCCTGAAGCAGTAGGAGGGACAAGGGGGCCAACTATGTCAACCCCTACCCTTTCAAAGGGAACCCCAACCACAGGCAGTGGGATAAGGGGTGCCTTTGGGGTGCCACCTGTCTTGCCACTGGCTTGACAGGTTTCACAGGACTTACAAAATTCCTTTGTGTCCTCAGACATCCTAGGCCAATGAAACAGGGGAACAAGCCTGTCCCAAGTTTTCATTTGTCCTAGATGCCCAGCTAAGGGAATGTCATGTGCCAGTGTTAGGAGGAACTTTGTGTACTCCTGAGGAATCACTAATCTCCTGGCAGCTCCAGGTTTAGGATCCCTGTGCTCAGTGTACAAGAGGTTGTCCTCCCAGTAAACTCTGTGAGAGTCACTGACATCCCCATTAGCCTGTTTGACAGCTTGCTGTCTGAGACCCTCTAATGTGGGACAGGTTTGCTGCGCCACACTCAGCTCCTCTCTGGCAGGCCCCCCTTCACCCAAAAGCTCAGCAGTGTCTGCTTCCAGCTCCTCTGGTGTAGGTTCTGCACAGGGAGGGAATTCTTCTTCCTCAGAAGTTGAATCCACTGTAGAGGGAGGGATAGTAGGAAGTGGTTTGCTTCTACTAGCCCTAGCTTTAGGGAGCACTTGGTCCATTGTTCCAGGATCCAAGCTTCCCTGTCCTTTTTGCTTTTTGGCCTGAGCCCTTGTCAAAGCAAAAATATGCCCTGGGATGCCCAGCATTGCTGCATGGGCCTCCAACTCCACATCTGACCAAGCTGATGTCTCCAAATCATTCCCTAATAGACAGTCTACAGGTAAATCTGAAGCTACCACAACTTTCTTTGGACCAGTTACCCCCCCCCAGTTGAGATTTACAACAGCCATGGGGTGGCTTTGTGTTATGTTGTGAGCATCGGTTACTTGGTACTGGTGTCCAAGTATGTGTTGTTCAGGGTGCACCAGTTTCTCAATCACCATTGTGACACTGGCACCTGTGTCCCTGTAGGCCTGGACCTCAACACCATTTATTAGGGTTAGTTGCTTGTACTTCTACAAGTTATGGGGGCAAGCAACCAAAGTGGCTAAATCAATAGCCCCTTCAGAGACTAAAGTAGCCTCTGTGGTCTCCCTAATCAGACCAACCCCAACTAAGTTACCAAAAGTGAGCCCAGCTACTCCCTTGGATTGGCTATTAGTAGGTTTGCTCCCACCACCACTGCTATTAGTAGGGACACTAGGTGTAGCAGTAGGGGTTGTAGTGGTAGGAGCTGTGGTGCCTTTCTTTGGACAACTGGGATCTGTTGTCCAATGGCCTTTTATTTTACATAAATAGCACCATGGTTTCTTTTCCTTGTTCTGATTAAAGGAGGATTTGGACCCACCACCCCCACCAGAGTGTTTTTGTGGGCCTGATGAAGACTCATTTTTAGATTTGTCCCCACCCTTGTCAGAAGACTTACCATCCTTCTTTTTGTTGCCATCTTTGTCACCCCCTGTATGAACTTTTCTGTTCACTCTTGTTCTGACCCATTTGTCTGCCTTCTTTCCCAATTCTTGGGGAGAGGTCAGATCAGAGTCCACCAAGTACTGGTGCAACAAATCAGACACACAATTATTAAGAATATGCTCTCTCAGGATCAAGTTATACAGGCTGTCATAATCAGTAACTTTACTGCCATGTAACCACCCCTCCAAGGCCTTCACTGCCTGGTCAATGAAATCAACCCAGTCTTGTGAAGACTCCTTTTTGGTCTCTCTGAACTTTATCCTGTACTGTTCAGTGGTTAAGCCATAACCATCCAGGAGTGCATTCTTAAGAACTTGGAAATTATTAGCATCATTTTCTTTCACAGTAAGGAGCCTATCCCTACCTTTTCCACTAAATGATAGCCATAGGATAGCAGCCCACTGCCTTTGAGGGACATCCTGTACAACACAGGCCCTCTCAAGTGCAGCAAACCACTTGTTAATGTCATCCCCCTCCTTATAAGGGGGAACTATCTTGTGCAGATTCCTGGAATCATGCTCTTTTGCAGGATGACTATGGGGAATACTGCTGCTGCCACCATGGGTATCTAAACCCAACTTCTGTCTTTCCTTCTCTAATTCAAAAGACTGTCTATCCAAATCCAGCTGTTGCTTTTTAAGCTTCAGTCTGGTTTGTTCCACCCTCAACTTATTGAGTTCCCTCTCTAACATTCTGTCATCAGGGTTGGTGGGAGGGACATTTCTAGAAACAGAGCTATGATGGGAATGAACAGAAGGAGACCTGTCCCTTACAGAAGCCAACTTAACAGCTTGGTTTACAGAAACATTACTACCAGTATGGTGAGAATAAATGCTTTTGCTATGATGTGAGACAACACTATTTATTTGGTGTGGCTCATCATCATTACCATCTATGCTAGATTGTCTAGTAATGGGCAGGCTAGGAAGTTTCTTTCCTGAATCTTTTCCTGGGGGAGTCCCTGAATCAGATTGGGAACTATTAGGTACTTTTTCAACAGATGGGGCACCTATGGCCTTATCCTGTTCTCTAAGCATGTTAAGTAACAGTTCCAAGGAAGGATTCTTCCCTACACTCAAACCTCTCTCTATACAGAGACTCCTTGCTCTTTTCCAGCTAAGGTTGTCATATGCAAGTTTGGACAGATCAACACTTTGGCCTGTGACAGACATTTTTTAGAGAGAGTTAAAGTGATAGAAAAAGAGAAAAAAGTTTTCAGAACTTTTTGGAAAGACAGAAAAAAACTTTTTAAACTTTTAAGAACTTTTTTGAAAGTTTAGAAGTACTTTTCAGCACTTAGAAAAGAGTGAAAAGAGGAAATGCAAAACTTTTTGGCTATGTGAATATACACTGACCTTGTTTTGTATATTTTTCTCTTATGAAAAGTACAATGACAAGAGTGGTAAGTAGTCTCAAGCACTTATCCCACCACTGCACAACCAATGTAGGAGGCTGGACTGGCTTGTAGTGAGTACCAAGGGGTACTTGCACCTTGCACCAGGCCCAGTTATCCCTTATTAGTGTATAGGGTGTCTAGCAGCTTAGGCTGATAGATAATGGTAGCTTAGCAGAGCAGCTAAGGCTGAACTAGGAGACGTGTGAAGCTACTACAGTACCACTTAGTGTCATATGCACAATATCATAAGAAAACACAATACACAGTTATACTAAAAATAAAGGTACTTTATTTTTATGACAATATGCCAAAGTATCTTAGAGTGTACCCTCAGTGAGAGGATAGGAAATATACACAAGATATATATACACAATAGCAAAAATATGCAGTATAGTCTTAGAAAACAGTGCAAACAATGTATAGTTACAATAGGATGCAATGGGGAAACATAGGGATAGGGGCAACACAAACCATATACTCCAAAAGTGGAATGCGAACCACGAATGGACCCCAAACCTATGTGACCTTGTAGAGGGTCGCTGGGACTATTAGAAAATAGTGAGAGTTAGAAAAATAACCCTCCCCAAGACCCTGAAAAGTGAGTGCAAAGTGCACTAAAGTTCCCCTAAGGACAAAATAGTCGTGTTAGAGGAATAATGCAGGAAAGACACAAACCAGCAATGCAACAACTGTGGATTTCCAATCTAGGGTACCTGTGGAACAAGGGGACCAAGTCCAAAAGTCACAAGCAAGTCGGAGATGGGCAGATGCCCAGGAAATGCCAGCTGCGGGTGCAAAGAAGCTTCGACTGGACAGAAGAAGCTGAGGTTTCTGCAGGAACGAAAAAAGGGCTAGAGACTTCCCCTTTGGTGGACGGATCCCTCTTGCCTTGGAGAGTCGTGCAGAAGTGTTTTCCCGCCGGAAGGACGCCAACAAGCCTTGCTAGGCGCAAATCGTGCGTTTGGCGTTTTTGGACGCTGCTGGGGCCCAGGAGGGACCAGGAGGTCGCAAATTGGACCTGAAGAGAGAGGGGACGTCGAGCAAGACAAAGAGCCCTCACTGAAGCAGGTAGCACCCGGAGAAGTGCCAGAAACAGGCACTACGAGGATGCGTGAAACGGTGCTCGCCGAAGTTGCACAAAGGAGTCCCACGTCGCCGGAGACCAACTTAGAAAGTCGTGCAATGCAGGTTAGAGTGCCGTGGACCCAGGCTTGGCTGTGCACAAAGGATTTCCGCCGGAAGTGCACAGGGGCCGGAGTAGCTGCAAAGTCGCGGTTCCCAGCAATGCAGCCCAGCGAGGTGAGGCAAGGACTTACCTCCACCAAACTTGGACTGAAGAGTCACTGGACTGTGGGGGTCACTTGGACAGAGTCGCTGGATTCAAGGGACCTCGCTCGTCGTGCTGAGAGGAGACCCAAGGGACCGGTGATGCAGCTTTTTGGTGCCTGCGGTTGCAGGGGGAAGATTCCGTCGACCCACGGGAGATTTCTTCGGAGCTTCTGGTGCAGAGAGGAGGCAGGCTACCCCCACAGCATGCACAAGCAGGAAAACAGTCGAGAAGGCGGCAGGATCAGCGTTACAGAGTTGCAGTAGTCGTCTTTGCTACTATGTTGCAGGTTTGCAGGCTTCCAGCGCGGTCAGCAGTCGATTCCTTAACAGAAGGTGAAGAGGGAGATGCAGAGGAACTCGGCTGAGCTCATGCATTCGTTATCTAAAGTTTCCCCAGAGACAGAGACCCTAAATAGCCAGAAAAGAGGGTTTGGCTACCTAGGAGAGAGGATAGGCTACTAACACCTGAAGGAGCCTATCAGCAGGAGTCTCTGACGTCACCTGGTGGCACTGGCCACTCAGAGCAGTCCAGTGTGCCAGCAGCACCTCTGTTTCCAAGATGGCAGAGGTCTGGAGCACACTGGAGGAGCTCTGGACACCTCCCAGGGGAGGTGCAGGTCAGGGGAGTGGTCACTCCCCTTTCCTTTGTCCAGTTTCGCGCCAGAGCAGGGGCTAAGGGGTCCCTGAACCGGTGTAGACTGGCTTATGCAGAATTGGGCACCTCTGTGCCCAACAAAGCATTTCCAGAGGCTGGGGGAGGCTACTCCTCCCCTGCCTTCACACCATTTTCCAAAGGGAGAGGGTGTCACACCCTCTCTCAGAGGAAGTTCTTTGTTCTGCCATCCTGGGCCAGGCCTGGCTGGACCCCAGGAGGGCAGATGCCTGTCTGAGGGGTTGTTGGCAGCAGCAGCAGCTGCAGTGAAAACACAGGAAGGGCAGTTTGGCAGTACCAGGGTCTGTGCTACAGACCACTGGGATCATGGGATTGTGCCAACTATGCCAGGATGGCATAGAGGGGGCAATTCCATGATCATAGACATGTTACATGGCCATATTCGGAGTTACCATTGTGAAGCTACATATAGGTAGTGACCTATATGTAGTGCACGCGTGTAATGGTGTCCCCGCACTCACAAAGTTCAGGGAATTGGCTCTGAACAATGTGGGGGCACCCCTCACACTAAGTAACTTTGCACCTAACCTTTACCAGGTAAAGGTTAGACATATAGGTGACTTATAAGTTACTTAAGTGCAGTGTAAAATGGCTGTGAAATAACGTGGACGTTATTTCACTCAGGCTGCAGTGGCAGGCCTGTGTAAGAATTGTCAGAGCTCCCTATGGGTGGCAAAAGAAATGCTGCAGCCCATAGGGATCTCCTGGAACCCCAATACCCTGGGTACCTCAGTACCATATACTAGGGAATTATAAGGGTGTTCCAGTAAGCCAATGTAAATTGGTAAAAATGGTCACTAGCCTGTCAGTGACAATTTGGAAAGAAATGAGAGAGCATAATCACTGAGGTTCTGGTTAGCAGAGCCTCAGTGAGACAGTTAGTCACTACACAGGTAACACATTCAGGCACACTTATGAGCACTGGGGCCCTGGGTTACCAGGGTCCCAGTGACACATACAACTAAAACAACATATATACAGTGAAAAATGGGGGTAACATGCCAGGCAAGATGGTACTTTCCTACAGCATAGAGGAGTGGTGTAGAGTGAACTGGCATAGAGTGAGTACTGCAGAGTAGAGTGAAGAGGTCTAGAGTGGAGTGGTGTAGAGTGCAGTGGTGAAGAGTGAAATGGTGCATAGTAAAGTTAAGTGCACTGGCATAAAGTAGAGTGGTGCAGAGTAAAGTACTGAGGTGTAAAGTGAAGTGGTATAGAGTGCAGTGGTGCACAGTAGATTATAGTGACATTGAGTTAAGTAGTGCAGTGGCACAGAGAGCAATGGCGCAAAGGAGAGTAGGGAAGAATTCAGTGGCAGAGAGTGCAGTGCTGCAGAGTAGAATGAACTGGTGTAGAGTAGAGTGGCACAGAGTGAAGTGGCATAGAGTAAAGTGGCACAGAGTGAAGTGGCATAGAGTAAAGTGGCACAGAGTGCAGTGACAGAGTAGAGTGGTGCAGAGTAAAGGGGCATATAGAACAATGGCACAGAGTACAGTGGTTCAAAGTAGACTAGAATGGCATAGAGTTCAGTGGCTTAGAGCGCAGTGGCATAGTGTGCAGTGGTGCAGACCACAATGGTGTATAATACGGTGTTGCAAACTAGTGCATAGTGGTGTACAGTGCAGTGACATAGTGTGGTTTTGAGTAAAGAGGTGTAAAGTGCAAAGAGGAGTGGAATAGTGCAGATTGGAATAGGGGTGAAGAGTGCAGTGGCAGAGAGATGATTAATTCAGAATAGAGTGAAGCGGCATAGAGTGCAGTAGACACAGAGTGGAGAGCCATAGTGTGTAGTATTGTAGAGTGCTTTGGTGCAGATTAGAGTGACTTAGAGTGGATTAGTGTAGAGTGCAATGGTGTGGAGTGGAATGATGCAGGGTAGAGTGTGGTGGTGTAAAGTGGAGTGATGCAGAGTAGAGTGGCATAGACTGTAGTGGCGTAGGGTGCATCAGCATAGAGAAGAGTGGTGCAGAGTAGACTGCAGTGAAATAGAGTGTAGTAGCCTAGAGTTCAGTGGCAGAAAGTGCAGTGTTGCAGAGTATGCTGTTGTGGAGTGCAGTGGTGTATAGTAGAGTGGCATAGAGGGGACTGGCACAGAGTGCCATAAAGAAGAGTAGTGCAGAGTAGAGCAGTGAAGAGAGCAGTGGCACAGAGTAGAAAAGAGTGCTGTACAGAGCAATGGCATAGAATACAACTGTGTAAAGTGCAGTGGCATAGAGTGTTGCAGAGTATAGAGGCATACAGTGAAATGGTGCAGGGTAGATTGCCAGAGAGAGCAGTGGCATAGAGTACATTGTTTTCAGTAAAGTGGTGTATAATGCATTGGCATAGAGTGCAGTGGTTGGAGTAGAGTGCAGTGGCGTAGAGTGGTTTTAGAGTACAGTATTGCAGAGTGGAGTGGTGCAGCGTAGATTGCAGAGCCGTAGAGAAAAGTGCTGAAAAGTAGTCTGTTTCAGAGTAGAGTGAAGTGGTGTAGAGTAGAATAATGCCCAGTAGAGTGGAGTGCTGAATTGTAGAGTGCAGTGGTGTAGAGTATATTAGAGTGGTGTAGAGTGAATGGCATAGAATGCACTCACATAGAGTGGAGGGGTACAGAGTAGAGTACATTGGTGTAGAGTGAAGTGGCATAGAGTGCAGGGTTGCAGAGTGGAGTGGTACAGACTGGAATAGCGTTTAGTGGCATAGAGTGCAGTGGTAAAGAGTCAAGTGGTGCATAGTAGAGCGGGGTACAGTGCATTGGCATAGAGTGATGCAAAGTAGAGAGGCGTAGACTGTAGTGGCGTAGAGTGGAATAGTGCAGAGTACAGTGCAGTAACGCAGAGTGGCATAGTGAGAGTGGTGCAGATTAGAGTGCAGTGGCCTGGAGTAGTACAGAGTCGAGTGGACTGGGGTAAAGTGGAGTATGCATGGGATAGTAGCGTACTGCCATTACAGACAACCGATTTTCAATTGAAAAGGCCATTACATTTGCACAGATAAACAGTTTTGCTGATAAAAGTATACAGTGCACAACTACAATGTGTGGAAATGTCATCACCTAGTGTATTGATTCGTTTTGATGATATTAAAATATTTGCTTCCACCACACTTCAGAATTATCCCCAATAGCCAGCATGATTGCCACATAAATCCTCTCACTTTGAAGTCAGAGACAGAAAGGTAAACACCAAGCTCCCTTTGGGGAGCCTGGCATTTGACTTCTCTGTTAAAATGCACAGCAAACGTGACAAGATAAAAACAAGATTTAAAGGTTTGTTTACAGAAAGAGAGCACTCTTGTATTCTGTATTCACCCTGTTTGCTGATCAATGACAACACTCACTAATATCATACCTGAAGATCCATTTCCTCTGCTTTGTATTCACCACTTACTAATTCCTCTGCTACATATCTTCTCTTGTTACTCCAATCTATTATTCTACCTTCAATTTTCACGTCTCAATACGCCCCTCCCCCCCACCACCTGACTGTCATTGTTCTAGCTGTTGCCCTAACCTCTCATTATCTCCACTTAGTAGCATTGGAAGTCAATCTGAATCTGATGTGAGCTGAAATGTCGGGACTAAGACAAAAAAATTGCAACACTGAATAATCAATAAATGCACATTCCTACAATTTTATACATGTGATAATAATTCCAGGTGCTCATACACTAAGGTACATTGTTGCCATAATGTACATACTGGGATTCTGCAAAGGAAAGTCAGCACTATAGACAAAAAAAAAACAAAGGAAATAGTGGAGCACACTGATTATAATTTGCTCAAACGTATTAAGAATCAATTTCGACTAGAAGAAAACGTAGTAAATTCCTATTCCTCTATAGATTTAATGTACACATAAATGACAAAGGTGTTAGTTCTATTATAATATACAAAACACTTTTTCTCTACACAACAAATTTTATTAAAGACAATATTTATACTCTAAAACAAATCACAATAACAAAACAATACAAAACAGATGCATCACAAATTGCATCTACCACTAAAAACACTATATATCCTTTCTAAGGTGATCCAATCTTGAAGAAAGGGGGCCACAAGATGTGTATTTCAGCCTACATAAAACTTCGGCCAACAAGTGTTTCGTCCAAATATGAACTTCTTCAGGGCTGATAAATTGTTAACACAAAACATTATATTACCTACGTTATTTACAAAACTTACAAACACAGTATATACACATAATTGAGCTTATTCTTATGTTTTATATATTGTGGTTGCACATAATAATCTCTGTGTATGCTCACTTTGGATACATACAAACAGTTTTTACTTAAGAATTGCTTATGTAGATAAATATTGTCATGCGAGTAGCCTTGCATGAGCGTTTCAAATTATTTAATCTAGCTGTTTGTTATGTTTACGCATTGGAATGGCTTGTGTTGTTGGTTAATATCACTGGTAGTTTGGCAGGATTTCTGTTTGAAGATGCGTTTGGCATTGACATTCGCCAATTGTGTAATGAACACTTATTTAGATTTTGTGTGGTTATTACAAGGGATGAATATTTTTAATGTCTGTTTGACAGACTAAATAAGCCACAGGCTGGGGGACTGATGTGGATTGAAGAGTAAAACCTAAAGTGGAGCATTTAGTGTTATTGGCAATCGAAAATTGGGTTTTGTGATACTAAGTGACTTTATTATTATATTTGTAGATAGTTGAATGTTACTTTTGTGACTGTTACCCTGGTGCATGAACTACATGGGAATATTTCCTTTTCCTCGTCCAGGATTGCAAGTATCAAGTGGAATTGAATAAGGAAGTATAATTGGGTCCCATTGAGAAGATTCCCTATGAATATTTTCTTTTGCAGTAAGGTTGGTTTGAGATTTAACATATCTAGTGTTAAGATATTGCAAAGGTTTCCAGCTTAGAAGTTAATTTGGTCTTCTTCTCCTTCCTTTTCTATAGTCATAGATACTATTTTTGGACTTATGATCATATGGATGATTAAGGATTAAGGACCTTTATGAATAATGAGTATGAACACTTTGGTGATGGTATGATATATAGGATTAAGTCGATCACAGTGAAATAACTTATGAAGTTTGGAGACTCATTTGAGTCTATACCCTCTGCATGATTTGTTTACTTGAAAAATATATTTATTTCTATCTCTTGAGCACTTGGTGTTTCCTCCTTTTGATATTCTAGTAATACTTGAATTACAACAAATTGAATTACATAAATAGCGGGTGGCAAAGGTGAGTAGAGTGTGCTTAAAACGTTTAGCACTGTTACTGGGAAGTCTCATATGATTGCGATTATTTAAAAACTGAATGCAGTCTAAACATTTGATAAAACATGAATCTTAGGGCCATATGTACTAAAGTATTTTCCCATAGACACAGAATGGGTAAAATCCTTTGGTACATCTGGCCCTTACTTCCTCGTTTTATCTCTTGCAAAGAAGTATACAACAGCACATTGTTATAGCCATAGATCTCGTGTTACTTAAGTCCTAAACTTAGTCAATGGACCACTGCCCTCTATTTCCCCACTGTACTCATATTTGTTTACTCGGTTAAGTCAAAGGTTTAATCAATGGTTTCCCCTTTTGCAGGAGAGCCCAAGAATAACCACCCCACTCCATATTATCATGTTTTTTTTATTTCTTATTTTTCCACACAGAAATCATTGCTACCAGGTGTGTGTCTTCTTCAATATACACAACTCGGGCCTACAACCCCGTACCGTATTAAGTTCTCACACCAAAGCCCGGGACTAGAAACAGTGTCACACAAGTGCCTGGTACCCAGATGAAAATTGCCTCGCCAACCACAATGTTTATGTTTAAAAACGCTTTTTTAAAGATAATATATTCTCATTTTGTAAAAATAAATAGCAATGAAATTTTAGTGAGCATATGCAGTCATTCTGAGAAACTATTCGAAATGCTGAGACATTAAAAAAGCGAGTGTAGAGCCTTCTTCCATATTTTGACTATATGACCTCTATTTTACATTCAGCAAACAAATGGTAAATGTGTTTTCGAAGTCATCTAATGTGCATCGCTAACTTACAGACTGTGGTTTAGACTGCTCCAGTTTTGCCTGTAGAAAATACATAGAGCACACTTATACGTGTATGATTATAATACCCACCCTGGTAACCACCTCACACTAGTTGCTCCCATTGCTACTGCACTGCCATGTTCCTCCCCGGTGCTCACTGGCGCCTCCCTCGACACTTACCCCGCACTAGCTCCTCCCCCCGGTAACCGGTCGCGGTGCTGGTTATGAGAGCACAGGGAGGATCGGCCATTGCTACACCAGGGTAGCACTATCTCACTTCCTTACCGAAGCCCGCCCCATATACGTCATTTCCGAGGACATGGCTGAGAGCTGTCACCAACCTAAATTCCATGGAAACAAATCGTGAGGCACTCTGGTTGCGAAGGGGATGGAGGGGGTCAAAAAGAAGAAGCAGCCCATAAAACTAGTAACGCGCGAGAACGATGTGCTATAGTGGAAAGCCAAAAGGGATCAAGAGTCTGTGACAGGACTGACTGTCACATGCCGAGAGTAGCAAGCTCCTAATGCGGAGGGTGAGATTTTTGTTCCTCGGGCAAAAATCTGAATTATGAGATGCCGTAATAGAGAAGAAATGGGATTAGGAGAAGATGGCGTTTGCAAATAGGTGGAGGAGTTACGTGTGAAAGAGCCATTGGAAGGGACGAGGGAAGTCAGACGAACACCAACGAGGGGATTTGGCGAAAACAGTCGAAGGAATGCAGTTTTCCTTCAACTTAGATGGGAGATGCAGTAGTTTAATTGCGGCGGGCACGGGGTGGTGGTAAAATAATACCATCTAACTAAACAGGGGGGTTAGGTGGGGTATGCACCAGTGAGAGTTTGGGTGTGATATTGAGAAGGAAAGCTGGAGTGACAGTAGAATAGATGCGCCTATAACGTCACTTCTCCTCTACCCTAACTAGGGGTGGGTGTCATAATTTTCATAGCCTGATATTTTGGAGGGACATCTATTGAACTAGCGGAGTACTGTTTACTAGAGGCTCGACGTCGGGTTTTAGGATATTTCTACTAACAGATGCATATAACAAAATGTTCCCAACGAACAATGGCCGCCGCCTGCATATGGTCCTTAGCCTACAAGCTGTTTAACAGTTCCCAATTAAATATGTCCATGCAACATCTTGGACTATTTCCGGAATAGTCCTTCCTCCTTTTCTAAACCTGTCAGTGGTACAGTCTTGTCACCCCCGGCTCTTTGTTTGTTGGTCGGATCCTGGCGTGTCCCGTTGCCATGGCGGAGGTCACGTGTTATACACAGAGGGGGAGCGCGGTCTGTCCCTCCCTGGAGCCCCGGTGCAGAGTGCGGAGAGCGTCCGATATGGCGGGGATAGGGGCTGGAAGCGTGGGTCACATCCTAGTGCAGGTGAGGATCCGGAGGGAAAGAATTAGAAGGTTGTCAAAGCCTAGTGCAGTCACGGAGGGGGTGTAAGAGACTGGGGTAAATATGGAGCCTTGCGACAGACCCAGAGGCAAGGGTTTTGGGTGGCAGGGCTACTCGGGGGAGCACAGCCTGGCAGGGTAGTATGATGTAACATCTTGATAAGGCGATTTTTCATTATCCATCCTGTTGACATTCATCCTCTATAAACCAGTCATAGTGTTGTTTCTGTTACATTGAGACCTCTGATACTGCCATTACGACTCCACTGGCGCAACTTGGTGTGTTATCACGAGCAATCTGATCGCTCATAGCTTTTTGCCTGGCACCAAAACATTGCATTGTTATTAATGTCCCACTGATGGTTCTAAACGTTTCATTGTAATCCTGCTGACCGCCTTAATATGGCTTTATTCCCACCCACGCAGGGTACGTCCCACTGACTACACAAATATATTGCCAGTTCACCTAATCTTATTTCCAGGACACGGCGGACATCAGTACTACTGCCCCCACTCGATACCACTGATAGTTGTAGTGTATTGGCGTTTATTTAAAGCGTAAAATCCTCATGACGCCACTTTTAGCGTTGTCATAATTCCACTGACACCAAATGATAGTGTTATAATTGTCGTGCTGACACGAATAGTTTTTGAACCATTCTGCTTATAATACTGAGAGTGTACTTATTTTCCCGTTAACACTGATAGTGTTGTTACCTTTCCATTAGCCCCACTAATGACATTAGTACCTATAAAGATGTGGCATAGCTGAAATAACGATGAAGTTTTCCTTTCTTTGAAGCACAACAGAGCACCAGTCCAGCGGCCAAAATATCCAGGAAGCAACTAGCCATCTCTCGCCACTATACTTCCCTCTTCTTCCATGACTCCCCAACATTTCATGTAATCAAGGGAGAGCCACAACCCAACTTTCCTCTTTCCTTTATCACCAACAAAACACAGTTTCAAACTCAGATTGATAATAATATACTCGTAATTCAAATTATAGGCACCTACACAAAAAATGGTTATATACAATGCGTTGAGAACTGTATATTTCTAGGTACTGTCTGTCACATACTTGTGTTTTTTCACTTGCCTCTTCATGCTTTGGTGTTGATTACTCCATATACCAAGTGTTCTCACTACCGACAGCTCAACTATATTACTTCTCTGAAACTTCTCACATACAGTAAAAAGTATTTTTTTAAAAACTCCCACATACACTCCCTATCGATCAATATGGCTATACTGATACTTTACGTTTACTTCACACCTTTTCATTCTCTAATTCAATACAGTAATGGATTTCATTCACCTGCATCGCCTTCGAAAATTCCTCTAGCCATCACCTCTAATTCCCACCCAATCACTTACTTTTACAACTATCAGTCCTCCGTTATTCCCTCTGTACCTTTCCTCCTTATAGCAATAACCCCTTTCAATTTCATTTCTCCCCATCCGTTTTTTTATTGAGCAGGTTTCCAGATACTCTTCCTCCCAGCAAATCAAGAGGGTTAAACCTGTGTACAGGAGTGTTGATATATCATGTACCACCCACAACTTCTTGAGTTTTTCTCTCCAATCCATATTATTTGCCGTAATCACTCTTTTTTTCAGCACTCACCTAGCCATTGGAGATGAGAGTAGACGATACAACGGTGTGTTGACATGTTTGATGCCCACTTGAGTAAAATACTTCCCATAGTTCATAACTCACAAGTTGGGGCCCACTGTCAGTCTCTAGCTCTTCTGGGTAGCCCTCTCCTTTGAAAACATCTGTCATGAAATCTAGTAGTTGTTAACAATTGTAAATCCAGTCCATTTCGTTTAAAAATCCACCATTACTATGGCATATTTTGCAGACTGTCGATTGATCTACATACAGACGTGAAATATCCAAAGCTAATTTATGCCATGGGTGCTCCTGCACCACTATGGGCTTCACTGGCACCGGTAGATTTGCTTGTGTCCCACAACACACAGCAAACAAGTCTTACGTGATGTTCCATGGACTTGTATACTGACTATCATCAAAAGTCATTGCACATCCTTTTCATAACCCCAATCCTCCCTTGACATTCATGGGCCAAATCCAACACCTTACTTCTCTGGCATGATCAGTAACTCTAACCTTTTCACAAAACCATTTATCAAAGTTAGCGCATCAGCTACAGGCTATGTGCCTCTGCCTCTCCAATTAGAGCTTCCACTCGTGTCCACTGCTTCAGTATGTGACCACACATTGCTCTTCACCTTCTTCTCTGTTGTTTATCTCTTCAGGGAAATGCAAATGGGAAAACAATCCAAGTTTTGGCATGGTCAGCACCCTTAGTGCTATACACCCCACTAGCGGCTTGTGATCAATGCAGAGAGCAAACTCCAGTGGGCATTATTTCTGATCAGTTCATACTCCTGACACCCTACCCACCCCAATCTTAAAGTTGTTACTTCTCAAGGTTATTCCCCTGTACTTCAAAATGTTGAACACTCTTTTCAATTGCTCATTATGATCACTTAAACTGTTTCCTATTTTAAAGAAGCCATCTTACAAATAGAGACTATATAAAGGCCTTGAACTTCATGTGCACGACTCTTTGGAAAACGTGTAATGCCGATGATAGGCTGAATCACATTCTCTTATATTGAACCACTCCCCTTGGGAGTCACAAAAGATGTCAGTCTATGTGCATCTCAGTGTGGTTCTACCTTATAGAATGCAGACAACATTTCCATTACATTGGGCAGAGGATGGTGATCCACTCACATATTCTTTATAAGGTTGCACAAGCCCACTCACTTCCTCAAATCCCCAGTGGACTTTCACGCCTCTGTTGCTCTGAAAATACTTCCAGATAGAGACCCTCTCACCTCTCTGCTTCTATATACGTGATTGCATTAGAGCAAATCACCAGTTATGGCTGGTTTAGGTCAAGACTTGTACTCAAGTATTTCCGTTCTCCCTTACCAAACAAACATGACCTATCCACCTCCACACAGAAATAGCGGCATCACTAGCAAACACTATCTTTAAACATCAGCCATTCCTTAAATTATCCTACCATCGTTATACATTTTTTCCCATTTGCAAAAATCATTACATTTGACTTGCTCAGTGTCACCCTGTAAAATTCCTTAAACTCACCCCGTTAGTGTGTAAGGTGGTCCTGAATCTGCCATCATACGAATCTTCACGTCTTCCACCATAAAATTACAATGTAGTTATGTTATTTGTACATCATGAATTTTAAACTCTGGGCACCATTTATAGATAACATTCATAGGTCAAAAGGTAGTAATACCTTTTTCCCATTCTTCAGTTTTAATTTTTACAGTCTCTTGGAAACGAGGAAACGCTTTGCGGCTCTAACTTCATGCTTAAATATCAAATAATTAAGTAAACCATTCAATAGGGGCTCATGTCAACAGGCTGCGTGTGACAGGTAGTCAAGCCCTTCTTGATTGCAATGTCAGTTGATCACAGTGATGTCAAACTGGTGCACAGCGTGCTGTTGTTGCCAGGCCCAAGTAATACGCCACTCAACCTGCATGATCTGCACATGAGTGGGGCAGGTTTCAGGAAGACATTCTCTATAATGCCAGAGGGACGTTTAAACTGGGTATACCTAGGATCTTGGAACACTGACGAAGAGTTTCACTCATCAGCCATAATGATTCCACATGAACAGTTCCTCTACCCAGGTTAAGCAAATTCATTTAATCACAGGAATGTATGAGAGGTGCACAGGGCGCAGTGGGGGTGTCACGGATCTGCAAGGCACTCGTCGCCGTTATAAATTGTTGTGCAACCAAAACATTGATGAAGGCTCCCACTATTTGAAGTGCACCAGTTTTCAGATCCGCCATCCACAGCATCCAGGCAGCAATTGGCCAACTGTTGCTGTTAGAGTTCCATGCAAATTCCATGACATCCCCCACATTACAGGTTTTAAAGGGAGAACCAAAAGTACCTGCTAGGGATAACATGGAAAAGATTTTTAAGTGTTATCATAATCTTTTTGCCACCTGACGGTAAATCACTGTTGACATGTTGAACGCTTCCTTCAAAGTTGGAGATTGTTTTGTGTAGGGAAAGCCCAAAAGACCCATACAGACTCAATTCCAGAAGCACAGACCATCATTTTTTCTTTATTTACTTACAGCGCTCAGAAACAGATTAGGTGGTGCATGGCACAACATATATTGCCTCATTTTTCCCAATCTAGATTTAATCTATGTTTATGTTTGTAGTAGTGGTTAGAAGTAATCTCTCTTGACAATACTCAAGAGCATCATAGGTATTTGTACTTCGCTAGACCACTTGTACATTCTGGTACACGTAGTTTTGAAATCTGTATTTTCAAGTGTTTTTCTTAGTCATTGTGTACAATGTTAAAGAGCTACCCCATTATGCACACCTCACAGTTATCAGTGATCATCAATGGAGCTATAATTTACTTTTGTTTATAGTTTCCCAATGAGGGATTACACAACATTGCCAAATGACCACTGTGTCCATTCGTTTAATAACATTTTCCCATTGTGTGCACTGAAGCATTTAAAATTGCTGTGTGTCTAAAACTCTTGCCACAGATATCTGATGCAATTTCCAGAGCAAGCCCAGTTCTCCATTCTGATAAATTGATACCGTTGAATTGTGTAATAGTGACACCTGTTATTTACAGCAGTTAGAAAAGGCAGGTGAGTTTTCTAAAGGGCATTAACAACCCGAGTTATTTCATCAAATGGTGTTAAGTCAGTCATTACCATTAAACAGACTGCCTCTACCGAAGTGATAGGTCTAGCTAGATGCCTCTAGAGCTGCAGGCTGTTCTCCTTTTCTGCTCCTAAACCATAGCTGTGCTGAAGCCTTCTCCCTTTTTAGGTTGAACCTACTAGACAGCACATACTCATTGCCTACCATTAGTTTGCTGTACTCTCTTTCATTTTCCAGCTTCTTATTTGATGAATTTCCATCAATCTTGTGTTTGTTCCTACCATTGAGCATTGCCTCTTGGCAATGTGTTTGATTGCAAGCCTCTCATGCCCACTTTCAGAGAAGTACTTTTTCTGTTTGTGTAAGCACTGCATCAGATCGCATGTTTCCATCTCTCTCGTTTGTGTGATTGCCCCTTCCCTAAATTGCATTTGCTCATGTCTTCTTCTGCCTCTCCCAACCTTCTTGTTGCTTTACCTCACCCTCGCCCTGATCTCTTGCTCGTTGCTTATCCTCATCACCCCTGTAATCTCCCCTTTACTTGCTTGCATGTGTACTTCACACAATTTCACTGTGCTATTTAAAGCCTGTTTGCCTAAAGTAATTAAGCAGTTGCCCTAGAAAATCTTGCATTAGCTATGTTACAGTGTACTTGTAAATGAGGAGAAGGATGAGCTGAAAACAGGTCTATTATAACGCCCAGCTAGAGAGCCAGGAGCGTCTTGCCCAGGGCTTTAAGTGGGCCAGATCGCTCCAGGTTTAAGACCCAGCAGTAAATAAAATCAGACCTTGAAACGTTTCCCTATCGGGTCCTATGTCCATGTTCTTAACTTCTGAGGCAAAAACACTGATCAACTTCTGAACAATGGCTGTAAAAAATGTTATGTAATTCATGTCAGCTATGTAGTTCCTGTGTGCATTTCACATGTTTTGCTTATTCTTGCATTCCCTAAGAATGTTTGCTTTTTATTGTGTTTCTGTAGTTATTTTTTGGCAGTGTATTACTCCTCTATAGAGTGTACGGCCAACTGAGACACTTCTTTGTGCCTATCCTAGTTCAGGTTGTTGATGGGTGTTTATAAGAGCCATGATTGAGAGCTCTGGAGTTTAGGCTGAAGACAGTGTGAGTTTCTCACCCTACCTGTGAGTGGGTCATAAAGGTGTTCAGAATACGTGCTCATCCATTTTTTGGCCTCTCTGAAGAGCACACAGAGTGATGATCACTGCTGCAAATTATAACAGTGATTGTATGCAAGTGTGTGTGTGGAGGAGGTACACAGCTGTCTAAATACAGAGAGGGAGAAAGTGATACAAATTCAGTGCTTAGGGGTGAGTGAGTGGGTGCATTGTGTGTGGAGATGATGGCGAAGCGAATGAGATGCAAGGCCGTTTGTTCAGGAGAGAGAAAAAAGGGCCCTAAAGACAAAAGACATGAGGTGTGAGATATGCATCTGTAGAATTTTAGAAAGATGTGTGGACAAAAAGTGCTTGTTTAACACACTGGTGGACTGCAGCGGAAAGTGATGTGAAGGGAAGAACAGGAGTGATTGAGGCATTCCAAAGTCCACTACCCCTTCCACAGACCTTAGAAACCTTTAATTCACAGTCTCCTATTTTCATAATTGTGATTATTCACAGCAAAATAAATGTTATGTATTTATCTGATTCTGCTAATAAGCACTGACAAGGTGCATGTCAGTTATTATGTGATATGTCTAGATGCCATACCAGAAATCAACATAGAGGCACCAAAATACTGGTGGGAGGCATACTGTGGCGAGCATCAGATTTAGATTTATATGTTTAAGCTACCTGCTATTTGCACTGAACAACGCTCTTGGAAGCAAGTCCTAGTTACGCTTCTTAGGCCATGCCCCTTTTAGAGACCCCCCCCTCCAGTTTTTTCATCCTACTTTATTGCCTAAGGTTTATTTCTGTGGTGACAGAAATAACAACATACCAGCAATCTCTATAATTAAGGCTGCCTGTTTTCAGTTTTTACTGATTTGTACAGCTAAATTCAGACAGAAAATCATTTAATTTCCTGTCTGTATTTATTTTTAAATAAATATGGATAAAACGGAAATTGGGTTACGTTTGAGTGATTATAAATTCTGTTAGTCATGACTGCTAGGCCAGTTGCTGTGCGGATTGACAGGCAAGGGGGCTAACAAAATAAAAATATTTTAGTAAAGAGCATTAAACAGCAGTAGATTTACACAACCTTGATACTAAAATTTGCATGTTTTGTTATACATGCATATTTTATCATAGCATGTGTAAGTTAGTGAGAAGGTTTTTGGACATTTCTTGGAATGCGACCACATCATGCTTCAGTAATATATTTATTAAAAGTGAGTGTTTAAACATGAGCGTAGAAACACTTCTTGCCTGATAGCAGTGCTATTAGTAAACTAAGTGACAAGTAATGGATCATGTGTCCCTTATATGTGGGCTAGATTGTTTTTATACATGGAGCAAATGTTTAGTCCATTTAATCAAACAAAGAAGTTTTTTTGTGCAGCAGAAATACTGATCTCACATATTTGAATGTACACGCATATGTGAGAATGAAGAAAAAGGTGACTCAACTAAAACATTTACCTAGGATCAAACAATTTGATACCTGTTTACGGGTCAAGTACATTACAGCTATGGTTGAGTAGATTATTCAAGTTGCTTCACCTGCAGGTCTTAACATTTTTTATGATTTTAAAAAAAATGATTTTTCGAGGCCTGCCTACTGAACGATCCTAGAGGTCAACATAATTAACTAAGCTTTCTGTAAGTGTTTACAAGGCATATAAAATCATGACTACTCTGCATGCAGTTTCCTTGGTTTGCGTCCAGAGCCAAAAAACTTTCCTACAGTGTCATTTCATGATAGAAAGCAACTGAAGAGTGTAGAAAGTATGAGAATTGTGATCCTGAGTGCCATGGGGTGGGTCAATGAGTATGTGGATGAGGTCGAAGACATGGCTAAAAAGAACAAAACAACTAATTTGTTCGTTTTTCAGTTTCGAGCAACAGCATATAAAATAACATACACTTTAAATGAAAAATAAAGTCAAGTTAACCTAATGTGGGGAGAGGAAGTGTACTCACTCTTTTATTTTTTTTAAACCTCAGTTGGTTAATACAGTTGTTGCAGATGTCTGTGTGAACCCTGGTTGGCAGATTGAGGAATAGTGACGTGTCTTCATAATGCTATGAGGTCCCAGCATGTGACAGAAAGCACTGTGACTATTCAAATATGTAAATCATTATTTAAAATTGTTATTACCTACAGTTTAGACAGGCTGCTGCAAAAAGATTTATGGCCTCATTACGAGGCAGGTGGTCAAAAGACCGCCAGCCTCACAGTGACAATTGAACGTCTGCCACTGTGGCTGTCCGACCGCCACATTATGACCTCAGACCGCCATCCCCGCTGGAAACATGGTTCCCAAAGGTCCGACGATAAGTTCAGCATTGCTTGGCTGATTACACCTCTACTTACCGCCAGCCTTTCCATTGCGGTCTGCCTGCCATGGAAAGGCTGGTGATAAGCCAGTGCTGGGGGCCACAGTGGGGGCCCCTGCATTGCCCATGCCATGGCCAGTGCAGGGGCCCCCCTGCCCAGCACCCTCGAAAGGTGGCAGTGCGCATTCTGAGGGTGCTGGGGCCCCCCAGTGCGACAGCATTGACCTTGGTTCCATTTGGAGCCGAAACCAATGCCACCACACAGTTTCTACTGGGCAGACCAGTGGAAACCTTGGCTTCCACCGGTAAGCCCAGTGGAAACCTTGTAATGGGGCTGGTGGTGAGACCGCCACCTCTGCTGCAGTCTCCTTACTGCGAGTCTGGCGGTCGGCTTTTCCAACAGCCAGACTCATAATGAGGTGCTTAGTGTTTAAGATAAAACAATGCTTTGAAATATATATTCAAGCAATAGGCTGTATCAAGGGCAAACATTTATTTTTATAAGTGTCCATTAAAAGGATGCACTCCAGAACCCAGCTAGTAACACCAAAATCTCACTTAGCATCATGATAGCCCTAAGGGTGGTACTACGCTCTACACATTAATCTCTTAGCACCTGGATACCCTCCTGGGTGATAGTGTGCTCTACAAATCCAGATAACATAACATAACCTGTCAAAAAGAATACATCTTTGTTACCATGACTCTTCAGGTGACTCCATTAACTAAAGCCTGTGTTGCCTCCCAAGCACCCATTGCATTTGGTGATTACCCAGTTGCACACATTTAGATTTATTTCAAGTAGCAGGCACCCTGAGAATACTTTTTTCTTCTTTGTCTGTCCTACGTTCTGCTTCACAGCATATGAGACCCCCTTCGTTTTCATCCGGAGGTGCCTTAAGTTTGGCATTAACCTTTTGAAGACAGGTGTTTTTAGGTCGAGCCTATCAGACA
Organism: Pleurodeles waltl; assembly: GCF_031143425.1. Lineage (NCBI taxonomy): Eukaryota > Metazoa > Chordata > Amphibia > Caudata > Salamandridae > Pleurodeles > Pleurodeles waltl. The sequence continues at coordinate 541,364,117 of NC_090440.1, read as the reverse complement.
GCTCTGTGCGGTTGCATGAGACCTCTTGTGGGCTTACCAAGAGCTTTCAGCCCCTCTGTACTTGCCATTGGTTGAGTTGTAGTCACTCTTATTTGCTTGCATCTTATTTAGTGGCTTTCCTTTTCCCAGCATGTGCATCTTGCTTGTCCCTCCCCTAGATTATAGCCTCTTTACCATCTTTTTGATTGGCTGGCTTCTATCCTTTCACTGTTCATACTTCGGGAACCACTTTCTTCTTTTTACTTAGCACTTCATGAGGGTGTGTGTGTTTTTCATCTCTCTCTCCCCCCCTGTGTTTTACCCCAGCTCTCTGTCTTGATGTCTTTCTTGTGTTGCAAGCTCTCTCGTACTTCTAACCACCAAAGTCTCTACTTCTCTCATGCTTTGTGTTCCTTTCCTTTATATGCTGCTTTTGCCCTCCCTCACTGACTCTTCATTGCACACCTCCACATGCTCTTCCATTGCCCGCAACACACACCACTGATTCTGAAATGCTGAGCTATGTGGGTGCTATTTAGTGTAGAGAAAAAAAACACTTCTCTTTACCCAGCCCTGCATTTTTATTTTTTTATTTTATTTATGCTTTTAAACACTTTCACATACAGTAAAGGCAATTGCATCCAATCAAAATATATTTGACAAGTATCACAGTCATATGGTCCCGATATTGTCCAGACAGTTCTAACAGGAGCCCTCCACATTACTGTTAATATCCATATCCAAGCCCACGCTGTCACAGTTCCAGCCCTACCCTCCCCTCAAGTGCCATCTCGCACACACTCTGGGTCACCTGCTGCTTTACCAATTAGGTATTGTTTGTAGATGTCCCAATACTTCGCTGGTTTATTAGTTGGCGGAATCAGTTCACTACAAACATCTGTTTGTGTGTTACAGTACACCATATCTCTGTGCCATTCTTCCGCTGTCAGCACCACAGTGCGATCCCAAAGCATGGCCATTCGACGCTTGGCTAACAGCAGGCCAGTAGCCACCAACCGTCTGATTGGTTTTGGTAAGTCTCTATCCCAACCTAGAAGCGCCAATATCGGTTCACAACTGATTCGCTGTCAACATATCGCCTCCAGCTCCCTGAAAACCGACCCCCAGAATCGCTGCACCCCGGCACAGGCCCAGGACATATGGCGAAAACCCGCTTGGTCTTCACTACACCTGGGGCAGGTCATATTGGTGCGCAAACCATATCTGTAAAGTCTAAGGGGAGTGTAGTATACTCCGTTTAGATATTTAAAATGGATCAGATGATGTCAACCATTCAGGGAGACAGTGCAAGTCAGAGAACAGCAAGAACGCCACTGATCATTAGTGAGCTGCAACCCCAAATCTCGCTGCCATTCAATTCTTGCTTTGTTCAGTTCATTAAGACGTGTCTTCTGTATGTGCGCATATAAACATGGCACCAGTCTCCGGGGTTGGTTATTAATTAGGACCGTGATAAGACCTGCATATCTGGAGGCTCCCGCATATCCTCCCCCAGGTGAGCTGCCATAGCGTGTATCACCCTGTAATACTGATATCGGAGCAGTGCAGTCGGCCCAGTAATCTGTTCTTCTATCATTTCCCATGGTCTCATAACACCGTCCTCAAACAAATCCCCCTTAGTGGTGATATCTAGGGTACTCATAGCCTGTATTAGACTCTCATCATGCCACAACTCAAACAAAGCACACCACCCCAAGGGCATATGCGGAGAGTTTAGTAGAGCTAATCCCTGTCTCTGTAGCAAGCCATTTCAAGCACACGTGACAGAGTTCAGAGACGCAAGCTCGCCACAACATCTGTTTGGAGTATGGAATATCCTACTCTGCATCAGAACCGGGGATGCCAGCTCACGCCCCGTTTTAAGAAACAGGATGTTTCTGAACCCGTAGACCCAGGCATGTGCGACAGCAACATGCGTGACCATATAGTTGGTCTCGGGCCCCCAGGCCACCCAGCTCATATGGGAGGGTCAGGGTGCGCCATTGCACTCGCAGCTGTTTACCCACACATGCTAATTTGATAAGTAAACCTCTCAAAGCTGCAAAGTATGCCTTCGGTAATAACATAGGGATATTCTGAAATAGGAACAGAAATGGAGGAAGCACTACCATTTTCATAAGAGCTACGCGGCCCATCAACGAGAGTGGGAGCCTAATCCACCTCTCCATATCACTTGCCAGTGTCTCAAGAGCAACTGCAAAGTTATCAGTCACCACCACTTTGGGATCCGTATAGACTCTGATGCCTAGGTATCGGACCGAGCCTGCCTCCCACTTGAGGGGGAACCCCACATCTACTTGTGATGTCACCGGTGTCCGAGGGAACATAACGGATTTGCCCCAGTTCACCTTAAGGCCTGAAAAGGTACCATACCGCGCGATCTCCCGCAGGACCGGAGCAACATTACACTGCGGTTCTTTAATATATAGTAGCGTGTCATCTGCATAGGCCGAGAGTAGGAGGGTATAGTTTGAAAAGCGGAGACCCAGATGACTGTGCTATTCCCACAAGGCACACACCAGGGGTTCAGCAATGAATGCGTACAGGAGAAGGGACAGCGGGCATTCCTGCCTAGTGCCCGTAGTGACAGGGAAAGTGTCAGTAACTATCCCATTGATTCTTAGTCTGGCCGATGGTTCCCCATACAGTGTGGACAACAGGTGCCTGAAAATGTCCCCCACACCAAACCGCCGTAGAACCATTATAAAGCACCATTCCACCAAGTAAAACGCCTTTTCAGCGTCTAAGTAAACCGCCACAGCCTTCAGCTCTGAGTTTATATTCTGTATGGTGCCGAAAAGTGTTTGGAGATTCATAGTGAGAATGCGGCCCGGTACAAAACCCGATTGCTCCGGCTGTACCATTTTTGGCAGTAGCTCAGCTAACTGGTCCGCCAAAATCTTAGCATAGATTTTAACATCCACATTTACTAAAGATAGCGGGCGATAAGATGAGCACTGCATTGGGGGCTTACTCGGCTTAAGCAGCCTGATCACCACGCCTCGCGCATTGAAGGGGGCATAAGCCCATTCTCCGCCATCTCTTCATAAACCTCCTTTAGATGGTGGAACAATAGGTCTTTATAGGCTTTATAAAACCGCACAGTGAGCCCATCAGGGCCCGGGGCCTTTCCTTTTGCCATGCCCCCTACTGCTTTGTCCATTTCTTCTAGTGTCAGGGTTGCACCAAGATACTCTCTATCTGTGTCTACTAACCTTGGCAGCTCAATATGTACTAGGTAATTCAGCAACTCCTCCGAATCCGGAGCGACCCTTGAGGTGTAAAGAGATTCGTAATAGTCACAGAATCTGCTGGCTATTAGCTCTGGTTCACGAATTTCGCTACTATCTTCTGCCTGCTCTGCTAAAATCATGTTTCTTTCTTTATTGGGACGAATCACATTCGCCAGCACTGATCCCTGTCTCTCCCCCTCTCCATAGGCTCGAGCCGGGACATATTTCCTCAAATGCTGAACTTCAGTAAGGGCCGTGTCCTGAAACTCAGTCAATTTGGCATGTATGCGACCCTGAGTACAGCTGTCAGTGCTGTGCACCTGATCCTGCTCCAGCTGCGCCAGCTCCCGTTCCAGCGTGCATAGACGCCCCCTGAGTGACAGCAGAACTCCAGCATGCTTGGAAGTTATGACTCCTCTGATATACACCTTAAATGTCTCCCACACTAGCCACTGAACCCTTGTTGATTTGGAAGAAGTCTTTGTTCTCCGTGGCTAGCTCTTTCCGAAAGACTGAGTCTAATAGGGAGGTAACCTCCACGAGAAGGTGGGGGGGTCACTTGCATACCTATAGTCACAGTCAATGGAACTGCGGAGTGATCGGAATATGTCCTCGGCCATGGATCATTTGGGTGTTAGCGGCTCAAGAGACTTCTGGCAACCAGCCACAGATCGATGCGTGTGTGCAGATTGTGTGCAGCCGAGTAGTGTGTGTACCCACCCCGGTCCAGATGTCTATCTCGACATATATCTACCAACCCCAGTTCAGATGCCACCTCCGTCACTGCTCTGGCTGCATCCGCCGGTCTACGGTCACCTCCGCCTGACCTATCAAGCGTGGGATTCAGGGTGCAGTTGAAGTCTCCCCCCCTCCCCCCCCCAAATCTGTGGCAACCCTCCCACCCCCAAGAACCCGCCTTAGCAGCCAAGTCGTAATAAAATTGAGGATTATAAAAATTTGGGCCATATATTTCCCCCCCCCCCCCAGCAAGAATGAAGCAACACTCCCACCACACTGCGCCACTATGTATCTCCCTCCTAGATCTGCCACAACCTCCCTGAGGCCAACCCCTGAGGACTGCAAAGCAGAGATCAGTACACCCTGTGCATGAGTAATGAAACTTGCTGCTACAAAATGCCACTGTAACCTTATAGGGGTGAGCATCTCTTGCAAAATAGCGATATCCACTTTCTGTCTGTGCAACTAGGCGACCACCTTACGAACTTTTCGGGCATCACTTAAGCCTCTCACATTCCACGTGACTAGTCTGAGCCGGCTTGGGCTCCCTTTGTGGTCTGGGCGCTTGATTGGATACATACAGCACAATACCTACAGTGAAAGTAACAAATACCCCTCAACTCCCCCCCCCTCCCACAGCAGGCACGACCCCAACATGCCTAGCTGACATCCAACTCTCAACTACCCTCCCTCCCTTACTTAAGTAAACTACCCCTGCTCCCTTCTATAAGTGTGGTACACGCTTAGGTGGATGTTACCCAGCCGCTTCGTACTGCATCTATGCGTCAGCCACCTACAGTTATGACAAACAAACTAACAAGCATTAGAATGAATCATATTCCAAAAAAGTGATAAGCAAGGATCAAGAAAGCCCTTCCATTAGCGCCATAGAATGCAGAAGCACCAACTGTGCCGACGGCGACCAGCAGAGCATGAGTCCCACAACCGCCCACCAGTATTCAGCAAATCATGTAAAACACAACAGCGTAGTTCACTTCACTATGGTACTGTAAATGCCCCCCACCCCAGAATACACAACAGGAATGGACAATTCAATCACCAACTGTCTGGGAGTTGGTGTCTTAACCTCCACAATCCCTACTACCTGCCGCTCTACGTCTGACAAATTGAGAAGATTTTTTATGGTCAGTAAAAAAACAATGGCTTCCCGTCCACCTCCACACGTAGTTTGGTTGGGTAAAACATGCGGTATTCCAGATGTGGTCTCTGAGTTGTTTTTTTCCAGTGACAAAACTGCCGTCTCGCCTCCTGCACTTGCAGTGTGAAGTCCGGATAGAACGAAATCACTATGCCCTCATATTGCAATGTCTTTAGTTCCCCGGCTCGGCGCAGAGCCACGTCCAGGTCCCTGTAGTTTAGTAATCTCGCTATGATAGGGTGCGGAGGGGCACCCGGAGGCGGACGGGCCGCCAAGGAGCGATGGGCTCTTTCAACCACAAACAGATCAGAGAAGGTGGTTCATCCCAGCAGCTGGACAAGCAAGTGTTCAATGAAACTTTTCATATTGTCTATCGCGGTGGACTCGGTGATCCCAACTATACGCAAGTTGTTTCTCCGGGACCTGGCCTCCAAGTCGTCCACTTTGGCCTGAAGTAGCTCAAGCATTTGCTCAGTTTAGTCTGCCATTGGTCAATTTCATCTGACCATCCTGTACCAGTCGGATACACGCCTTTCCGACTGGTCCAGCCTCTCCCCATGCTTGTCCAGGCATTCAGTCATTCTGTCCATGCGGTAGGAGAGGGTGTCTATCTTACCATCAGTCTGAGTCAAGCTGTGCTGCATTGCCACCAGGATTTGTCTCATGTCTTGCTCCTCACCTGTAGGCACACCTGATTCCCCCTGCCAGGCCAGACCCCGTATCGTCACTGGAGGGGGCCGCCTGTCTTACGCCGGTCCAACTGCAGCTTGGCCTGGTTTTTGTCCGACTTGCCCATTGTATGCACCTCGAGGGGCATACAATTCCTGATGAGTCTGTCCACACCACAGCAATGTTGCACGTCCAAACTTGCGGTCACCAGAATCACTGCCATGCGACACTGCACTGCATCTCTCCGGGCAGCTGCACCTCCCCGACTGCCCTGCACCACTCCTTATCTTCCCCTCTGTGTCTTGCCTTGGTAGTAGCCTGATCCAAACAGATGTGCCACATCACCATCTGCCCAGGGAGCGCGACCGATGTCCCTGCCCCTCAGTCTGTAGGGCAGTCAGTGTGCAGCCCCAGAGCAGCCAGCTCCGGAAGGCAGATCTCAAAGGGGGGCCGGGGGGCCAGGGGACCAACCTCACCAAGCAGAGAATGCAGCCGCCGCCCTCCAGGGTGAGCGGCATGCCTATTGCACAATGTGCTCCGCTGGGCCTCTCACCAAAGGGCCGCCCCTACACCAGGCTCGACACTCTGTCAGCGCGGCCTTCCAACGCCGCGCTGCAACCAGGCCTCTCCGCCGCCCCAGGGCGCACCAAAATGTAGCGTCCGACCCTGGTCGATGCCCGATCCGTGATCGCCGCTACTCACCACCGTGGTTCCCTCACACCTCAGCGGGACGCCACCAAGCCTCCACTAGTGCCTGGAGGAGGAGCTGCCCAAATAGGTCCCGCTCCCGGGCGCTCCGGACTTCAGGCCCCCTTAGGCCTCAGTTCAATTTACTTCAGATAAGGCAATTACTGCGGCTGCCACTTCGATCTCTACCGCCGGGACACCCACGCCGACAACAGCAGTGCTTAACCAGGTTCCTGAGCTTGTTTGTAACAAAAGATTATACACGGATTATGAAGTGGCTGAAGGAGCACTCACAGCGCGGCCATGTCGCGGCCAGGCAAGCTCCGCCCCCCCAGTCCTGTATTGTTACCAGTCATCAACAATAGGCATTCCGAAAGTTGCTTAGTTTTATCACATTTGCTTGTTTTAAAACCTTTTGTGACTTACTGATTCAGATATCCCGTATAAGGTCTAATAGAGTCCCTCGTCAGCTCAGTTTTTTGAGGTGTCCTACATGGAGCTTCAGTAGGCTGGCAATTACTGTGATCTTCTGGGCAGGGAAATATCCTCTTCTTTGTCTGGACAATCCATTTCCCACTTTTTCCAGGGTATAGTCAGGCATAGCTTCAGAGGGGTCTTTGGTGTGTTGCACCCCCAAAATAAATGTATTTTCTCGAAAACAGTTAGGTACAGATGCTTTCATTTGAGTATGGTGAGGTGTTGTTTGGATTCCACCATAATTGTTTATGTAAACAGACAAAAACACACACACACTCTCCCTCTCTGCATTAAGTCTTCAAAAATGTTGGTTATTTTACTAAATATTGTGTTTTCTTCACTTAGTACCCTACCAATCCATATTCGCCTCCCTTTCCACTGCCCCTTTAGCCATGCTTGTCCTATAATGTATCCTGACATTAAATGCCAGAGTGAGTGTTGGAAAATCTGAAGCTCACCCACCCTTCATCTTACTGATCAAGCTACACACCTGTGGGTACAGTGCAGCGTTGGCTTCAGCTCCCTTGTCTTGTTTCCAAAACCTTTGCCCTGGTACTCCAAGTCTTCTCAAAGTCTAGGTGAAGTACAAGCCGCTGAAACTAGCGGTGCAGGAGGTGCTGCAGCATCCCTAGATATACTTGTAATAATAGTTCAGACCGGAAATGAGCAATACATAGAAGGTGTTTCTCCTCTGACTGCATGTGATGTTTGTCCAAAGACACAATCAAATGCAAAGTAGAGTTATGTTCTATGTTGAACCAAGTGACAGTCTTACTGGGGTAGAGGAGAGAAGAGAAGAACATATTTCAAAACGTGCTAACCCACTTATCAATAAAAAGATTATCTTTTCATTCTGAAATGCGAGGAAACAAAAAATCTTGTAGGTTCTACACTAACTAGGACACATTTATTTTGCTTTTTATGATACACAAAGCGTTTAAACTGCTTGGATTTTTCATTTTCCCCTACAAACATCCTTTTCCATTTAAAATGTACTAATTTACAAACCAAAAACACACTGTATCTTGTGTCATAAGACCTGTAATATGTAAGTGTTATATGATGCCATTTACTTTCCATCTTTATCAGGTTTGTGGTCAAACAGCTTGTGGGAAACAGTTTTAAAGCATCAGTGAGTAGGTACAGTCGCATCACAGCATGCACATAATGTCCCTCTTTACTACCAGGAACATGCAATTGGTAGATGTGTAGGTAAATTATACAACAGAATGCAGGGATAGTGCTATGTTCAGGGGTGTGGAATTTAATAAAATATCTACTTGTCCCTTTTGTGCCATGTACTGCGGCGACAAATTATGACAGCAATCGCTTTATGTAAGAGATATGATAATAGCCTTCTTGATTATGCCAGAGCTACTACTACAGCATTGAATACTTGCAATTTGAATCCTTACTATAGCAATTTTCTTATTTTACCACCTTTCCACAGATCTACATACTGGGGCTGGAGGAAGCAGTAAGCAATAATTAGAGGGCTGGAATGCCTTTAGGTCTGCAAACCTACTAATTTGCATGGTTTAAGGATTTTCCCCAGCTCTTCCCTAATCTTTTCCCATAATGAGAAAGGTTGGAAATTTACTCCTGACAATGGCAGAAGTATAAGTTCTTTCAGGGTTGGGAAAAAAGTGGTTGCAGGGAAAGTGAACTTGTAAACGCTCAATAGATTTTCACATGAGAAAATCTACACATGGATATTTGCTGGTGCTAAAATACAGTTCACAAATATTTTCTAGGAGTCTTATTTCCTGGTCTACTTCCGTAGTTCTTGTGAATTCATGAAAGCCACTAATTGAAAGACATATATCATATGTGCACTTTTGTGACTTTCTTTAAGAATAGGGTCCCTAATTAGGTCTGACGTTAACAAAGACATTTTGTTTTTATTAAACTTTTTTTTCTCCATCTAGCATCTGGCTTTACTGTGAGTGATCACATTAGTTCTTCCACAAGGAGCATATTGGCTCACAAAGTAGTTTTGTTCAGCGCCCGGACTTGGGGCCAGATGTAAGTAGAAATGGGATTGCGAGTCGCAATCCCATATGCAGGATGGTGTCCCTGACACCATTTGCAAATCGCAAGGGGGTCGCAAAGACCCACCTCATTAATATTAAAGAGGTGGGTCGCAATTTGCGACCCGCTTGTGATTCCCTGCACTCACAGGGATGGTGGCCTGCTGGAGACAGCAGACCACCATGTCTGTGACTGCTTTTTCAATAAAGCAGTTTTTTTTTTTTTTTTGGTATTGCAGCCCGTTTTCCTTAAAGGAAAACGAGTTGCAATACACTCGTGAAAATGAAACCATTTGGTTTCATTTTTTCAGAGCAGGCAGTGGTCCATAGGACCACTGCCTGCTCTGAAAAAATATTTTTAGGGCCATTCACAAAGGGGAAGGGGTCCCATGGGTGCTAACTGCGAATTGCTTTGCGACCGCGTTCGCGGTCACAAAGCAATTCTGTATAGCGATGCGAATCGCAAATAGGAAGGGGAACACCCCTTCCTATTTCGTTCGTTCATCAGCTTTATTTTGGTAAAAGTAAATACCATAAAAGCACACCACAATTCACAGTTTTACAAAGCAGCAAGTTATTAACAAAAGATTCCGAACATATGAAGTTGAACTACATAAGAAGATGTTAAACATGGGAGTTTTCCTTCTGGAAATTCGAGCCATATTATAAAATCATATGATGGTGCAAAGATTTTCATGTTGGGCATCAAGATTCAAATACAAGCCTAACCGAACAAGTCACAAAAGGAAACATTTCTATTTAAGAATATAAGAATATCCATGTATTAAAAATGTTTTTAAATATTAAAAGTGTATATATTAACCATAAAAATATTTCCTTTAAAAATTTCAAACCATATTAAAAGATCATGTAGGAATACAAAAAATTTGCATGATAAATATCGAAAATCAGATACAGGCTTGGCCGGTCATATTAAATATAATAAGACGTTTCTGCTTAAAAGAAAAAAAAATATATAAAAAAAAGTCTAGGCATAAAAATACTTTAAGCAGTAAAAGGTAATAGGTGCCTGCATTAAAATTCACTGATGAGTTCATCAACAACCGCTCCCCACATCTATGGTCGAGTTTACCTCTTTTTTTTTTTTTTAAGCATGTTCAATCTACAGTGCCAGATGGAATCTAAGTATTTTGCCAGGCAACAAACCACTAGAACGGATGGATCAGATTTAAAAATTCTCAAGGCCAGTGGACAGTTCTTAAAACCCATTTTCCTACACAAGGGGATAATCCAACGAGCTCTCTAGTTTTGGTATGCAGGACATTGAAAGAGAATGTGGGTAAAAGATTCTTCCCTGGCACAACCCATTGGGCACATCTTCGAAGTGCAGCTAGTGTTGGCCCATTTATGTGTTAGGATGCGCAAAGGGAGAGAACCTACCCTAAATCTAATGTACAATGCACGTGCACGTGGAGAGAGAACTATGTCCATATATTGTGCAGATTCATAATGGCATTTTATTTGTAAGAAACTGCCCGTCATGGATGATGGTGAGACAGCAGACAGTTGTGAAAGATGCACATGGAGCCAAAATGCATCCTTCAGTGTCTGTGTTGCGTTTTTTGGAATGGATAGCGGATCCTTCCAGTAAGACCCCAAGCCAAGTAGTGTGAAAATCCCTTCTACATACACACACCACTTGATTTTTGGACTAGTATTATTGGCCATCAGGTTGACTAGCCCACATCAATAGGGAATAAGAGAGTCTAATGACCATAGACGGATCCAATACAACAAGGGCCTAAGCGCAGCAATCTGGCAAATGGGAGGCAAGTTTAGGTCCATTCGAATGGGGAGCATTGGGGTGCTAGAAGGAACTCTTAGCAGGGACCTTAAAAAAGAGTTTTCCACTTTTATCAGATCATCTAGATTACAGTGGCCCCACAGCTCGGCTCCATAAAGGGCTCCCCCCCTTGCTTGTGATTTGTAAATTTCAATTGCGGGTGTCACGGCAAAGCTAGGAGATCTAGCTGCAAATCTTATGATACCGCTCGTCCGTTGTTTCAAGCGGACATTTGCTTTCTGAAGATGAGAATGCCATTTGTGCGAATCTTCTAGTTTCAGGCCTAGATATTCAAAATCGCCAACTCTTTCCAATGTGGCACCCTCTAAATAAATGGGGCGCCGCATCCTACCTTTTTTATCCCCAAACACCATACACTTAGTTTTTGATCAGTTGATTTCCAAGCCATGGTCATTACAAAAGGTCATAAATCTTGAAAGCAGGATTGTGAGACCTGTGGCTGTTTGGGATATCAACAAGGTGTCATCAGCAAATAGGAGGCAGGGGATCTTCTGCCCTCCTATTTTGGGGGCGTCATTGGAGCACTCCATAAGATACGGAATGCATGCGTTTATGAAAAGGAGGAATAAGGTAGGGGCGAGTACGCAACCTTGCCTCACACCACGAACAGTGGGAAATTTTTCAGTTAGTTCGCCATGCTGGCCCCATCTGATTCTACCATAATTTCCAGTATAGAGATCGCTAATGATATTTAAAATAGGGCAAGGGACTCCCATTTTAGACAAGACCTCCCATAGTTTATTGCGAGGTACCAAATCGAAAGCTGATTTTAAGTCAACAAAAGCTACAAATAGGTGGCCTGAATTCACATCGACAACTTTCCATTTAATAGAGATAAAGCAAAATATCTGGTCTATTGTGCTGATTTTTTTCTCTGAAGCCCGCTTGGAGGTGATTTAAAATTTGGTTATCCACTATCCATTTACTCAGCCTGCTCAACAATTGGTGGCAAAATATTTTTTGGAGATTGTCAAGGAGGCTGATGGGTCTGTAGTTTCCCGGGGAATTCCTCTCTCCTTTCTTATAGATAGGCACGATAATAGCCTCTTTCCATGAGTCAGGGTAGGATCTGGTAATCAAAATGGCATTAGAAAGCCTATTAATATACAGAGTCCAGGTATTCAGGTCCGCTTTAAACATATCAGAAGGAATCCCATCCGACCCAGGGGCCTTCGCTGCTTTTTGGGCTGTGATGGCCAGGGCGGTTTCGTTCAGTGTAAAGAAGGGCAAAGAGGACGCGGGTGAATAAGATGTTGTCAGCTATCCCAGATTTGGGGCATCGAGGGCCAATGGAGAGCCGTACAGTTCTTTAAAATGGGAAAGCCAGGCATCAGGAGTAATATGAGACTCCAAATAAGGGGCTCGGTTCTGATCACTACGAGATACCAAAATCGTTTGGAGTCATGAGCTCTAGCTGCCTCAAGTAGGTCACTCCAGAGCTCCTCTTCATGCTCATGTTTGCTCTTATTGCATATAAAAGCATAATTACGTCTAGCATTAATGATACCTAGTCTGTCTTTTGTCCTTAAGACGCTAACCAGGGTATTTTTAGCCTCTCTACACCTCTTGTTGAACCATTTGGAGCAGGGTTGAGGGCAGGAGTTAGTCAGCGGCCTTGGGCATCTAGAAAACAGCTCTTTCAGGGTAGTGAAGAGGTCCAAATGAAGGGACGTAACTTCAATTGGAGAAAAAGTAAGACTATGGTCAAATAACTGGTGGGAAGAAATTAGATCACACAGTTTTTCTCGGAGCTTGTTCGATTTCTCAAAGGAGTCCCATCTTACTGTGCGCCTATTGCTAGACAACTCCATAACAGCAGGTAAAACAGAAGGAAACACAGCTCCTGCTAGAAGAGGTCTCTTGTACGTAATCTGTAGAGGGGCATGATCGCTAGTGTATGGATTGCCCACTTCCACATCTAGTATGTAGTGCAAAACTCTTAAATAAAAAAAAATGTAATCTAGTTTACTACTATAGGAACCCCTGAAAAAGGTTGGTCTTGCGGGGTTGTCAGCTGGGAAATGGCCATTGCCAAGACGGAGACCATGTGATATCATAAGATCTATTACCTGCATTGCCCTAGCGCAAGGTTTGTATGAGTTTTGCTGAGTGGAATAGGGAGGAATGTTCCAAACACTATCTTCAGGTTGCATGACCTCTATAAGATCTAAATTGATTTCAAGCTGGACATTAAAATCCCCTGCTATTATAATATGATATTTAAGACGAAAGTCTGAAATAAGAGTATTTAAAAGCTCAATGATAGTAGAGCAATTATTGGAGGGTCCCGGCCTGCTATAAATATTTATACAGAGAACGGGGGAGCCTGAGATTGGTTGGATAGCAATAGCCAAAATGTCATGGGAGTCCACGTATATCTCCTTTATTCCTCCCACCTCTGTCGATTTTACCCAAGTACATAAGCCCCCTACTGCCCTACCTGCTAAAGATGGCATAGCCGGTTTAAAAAAGGAACTAAACCCCTGTCTATATGTGCAGTTTTTGGCCCATGTTTCCTGGAACATACATACATTAAAATTTTCAACAAATACCCCCCACTCAATGTCTGCAAGTTTGCCATTGATGCCAGCCACATTCCAGGACAAAAGTTTTGCTGGTGTCTGGGCAATAGAGCAGCTTGGTTTCACTAGAGTGTCATCTGGAAGGTTGCTGTCAATAAACTTCTTCATACGCGGACTTGTAAATTGATTGATATTAACGAGTCGTGAACCCAGAGGGGAAGCAACACCTGGGCTAAGTGGATAGGGTGAAGAACCTGTAGCCCGTCGGTCTAAGCTGGGAATGGGGAATGGGGACGTAGGTTGCATTCCCGGTACCGACTCACAAAATGGGAATGTGCATCGCGATGCGCGTTTTGCATAGCGCAAACTGCGAATTTCGCAGATTGAGCCATTCAAAACGTTTACTACATCTGGCCCCTAGTTCTTCCACAGGGAGCATATTGGCTCACAAAGTAGTTTTGTTCAATGCCAGGACCTAGTGTGCCAATCAGTGGTGTAACAAAACTGGAGCCTGCCCCCCTGCAAAGAACATGGGGGACCCCCTCCATACTCACTCAGGGCAGGTGCTGTGCTGAGGGGGCCCCTTCGAGGGAGGCTGCGGGACCATAGTAACACCACTGGGGCAATGTGTGCTTTTTTAGACCAATTTTTTTTTTCTTTTTGCGAGTGTTTGTTACAGTGGTGAGGGCCTGGCAGCTCCCACAACAATAAAGTGTTACAAAAGCCATGTCAAAACAAGAAACGCATTGACAAAACCAAAAGACTCACAAAAAATGTTGGATCGGTTGGCTGTGCCAGTGCTTGTTTATTTTCATGCTTCACATAATCTTGTTGAAAATGTTTACACTGATTTTTCCATTAGGAATATTTTTGGGAAATACTAGCATGCATCAACACATTTAACTAAGTGACGCTTCAAAGAAATAGCACCTAAAATTTACTACTTGCATTTTATTTATTTATTTTGAAAGCAAAGAATCATAACTCTTGCTTACAAGCTTCTGCAAACATTTGCATATAATCAGAGCATTCCGGGAGCAATATACTTAGCCTCATACTGTCAAACTTTTCAAACGTGTGTACACTTTTTTTTTTATTGGAATCACTGCCAGTAGTGCATTGTGACGTAAAATGTTTATTTACAGTGCTCACCCTGATAACGAAGGCTTTTCATTAATGAACCATAAATACAATTTCGAACAGCATTAACAAATGGCGCACTGCAGGCAGTTTCCTTCTGTGTAACCTGGCAGCCAAAGGGTTTGCGTTGCAGGGGGTTGGGCCTATTTGTCCCAAGGACAAAATAAACGTGAAAACTTGTTGCCCTTGTCCCCAAACTATATGTCCCAGGCATCGGGTGATAGGAATTCCACATCCCTGTATGTTGTCATGCCTCTTTTTTTACCCTAGACAATGCTTAGTTGGGTGGTAAAGAACAGCAGAAAGGTAACTACTGTAATAGTGATTTACCTTCCAATTTAGTCCTCTTTTTTTTAACTTAACCACATGTTTTTTATTTTAACTTCATGGTGTAAAAGCGTGCATATAGTTTTAGTGTATCCTATTGTACATTGTTGTTTTTGCCTCTTTTATTGGGAGGACTGCACTTTTATTTTGGTGCTCATCTGCTTGTTAAGTGCCCGCTCCTTGTCCTTGATTCCTAGTTTTAGGTGGCCTGGGTTTTGCGTTACAAGTAGGGTGTCAAAAGTGTAGTGTTTGCCTAACTTTACCCGTGGTTAGGTGCTGCAGAAAGATTAGTGCTTTAATTTCTTAAATTTGGCTATCGTAAATTAAACACACGCTTTAAAGAAAATGAACTCTTGAATGAGCAGTACAGTACATTAGCTGATGACGAAATCACTGTTTTACAATAAATAATACAACCTCAAGTATAAAAAAAATATAATATTCAAAGCAACTAATTCATATACAGTTATTACAGTTCACTTGGGAGATAGGGAAAGGTCAGTGGGTTGGTAACTAGCAAATTGATTTCAGCTCACATCCCCCTTACACCTGCCCTCACGCTGAAGGAGTCTGAAGCAAGCTACATATTCGCTTTTGTTATTGTAGGTACCAACCATGGCATTGGTTCAGTGGGGGCAGTTAGGCAACGTGGCTAGTCACCAAATGCTCTATGCTGTGACTGCTCGGCCCGGTGATGGCTTTGCCTACTGTTCTTCGTAGCGGAATATGGTTGCTAGACTGCTCGACGTCAGTAGGCCATCATATTTTGTCCAGTCCTATGACTTAATTTATCTCATCAGTGCGTTCTAGGAATTGTAGATTTAAAGTGCTTCAGTTTAACCAATTGGACTATGCACTTTAAAGAATGACTTCTAAAAGAAAATTAATGTAGTGTCCTGCCTTCTTGAAGGGACCCGGTAATACCAACAGGTAGCATGAAAAGGTAAATACCACAAAACTGTGCCTCGTTGGAACAGTCATCTGTCACAATATTTTGTATGCTTTCTGTTGGCTGTATATTCAAATAAGCACAGATCCCTAATATTTTCCAGAGGGATGTCATTTTATTGCACGGATTTTCTACCGGGCACAAAGTACGTTTGATACGATTTGTCTGTGCAAAACGCTAAGTGATATCTGTTTACTTTACAATAACTCGGTATTCGTGAGGTTCATTGCTTCTCATGGCACAGTTTTTACAGTGGGATGTACTCCTTCATGGCTCAGTGTTTAAGCTTGAGACCATGCTTTAATCTGCCCAAAGGGGTAGAATACCATATTATCATTTAGAAATATTGATTAATATAAATTATAGTCTTACATAATTTATTGAGGTCAGTCTTTTCGCCACTTTCTGTGGGTTTGATATGTTTTGTGGAAAATAGACTGGATAGCTGAGATAAATCTTACACCTAAACCAGCAAAACTGAGCAAATGTCTTTCACAATCCTGATGGTAAAAGCAAATGGCCTTCCTATTTTTTGCCCTGGAGACTGAGCAATGCAAGGATTCCCTGAAAAGAAAGAGAGAAAACCCTACTAGGTTACCTTACTAGGTCTAGAATTCCATTGCAAATAATCTGAGGCACATTTAAGTAATTTTGGATGTACTAAACTGGTAGCAAAATTTTATGGAAGAGCGTCTAACAGGCAAAGCACACCACTCGTTAGCTAGCCTGAGGACACGGTTCTCATTTTACATTTTTTTTATGGAGAAGTCACTATTGTAAGTTGGAATAAAACTTGTTTTGCTGGTGGTGGAAGTGCACATTGCAAGTGCATGTTGAGAAGCCATGGTTGGTCTGGTATTTCTTTAAAACACACCACCTTACGATTTGTAGAAAATTGAAGGCCTTGCTGTTTTCCAATTAAATGTTAGTTGGCTCTTCAGTGTTAGTGTGATTTTGTTCTTCATAAAAAATAAAACTGTACAAGATTATGTCCGGTCCTATATATTTATGAACAAAATAGATCCTGGGTCACGTTTTACTGTTCCACCATCCTGCTGAATGTGACGGACTCTTTTGGTACACCCACTCTTTAAGTAGCATTTGAATTTTTCACAGACCCCTTTTTACTAGTGAGATGAGATCTGTGTCCAGCAGCCTCATTCTAAAAGTTGTTTCGGCACCACTGAGGTATTTGCTCAACAGCTCTGTTTAACGTACTTTAGGGGCACTCGTGTGATGTGAAAGTCAAACAAAGTACATTATTTCTTCCTACTGTGAAATATTCCTCTAGTCAGGAGCATGTTCATTTTCTTGCTTTTGTCTTCTTCCTGACCTTTCTTTAAAACTGGTAGAGGATAACCTAGGAGAAATTGCTAAAGATATTTCGTTTACTGTGCTTAGACAACCTCACCCGAGTTATTGTGTCTGCTATGCTAAAATAAGTCAGCATAAGGCAAAAAAAGGGTGTATTTAATAGTATACTGAGGTAAATAATTTAACAAGAAAGGCTGTCTATTCCCCCAGCCCACCAGACAGCTAGAGCTTTCGGTTAGTGACCCAGAAACAAAGGACTTGTAAATTGTTATATTCAGAGGATGACAACAAGCCTGTTGGGAGACACCATTTACACTTGCACAGTTCGTTCTCTGTAGACACTGGTCACCGTGCTCTGGTAAAGGCCAGGATTCCTGTTATGGATGACTGGTCGGATATTGCTGGGGTGAAACAGATAGGTCCTTTTCTTCCAAAGTGATACAGTTAAACATTTGACTATCAACAGGTGCCACCAACCACCATATCCTCCTTATCAACATTTATAGTGATACATTCAATAACAGAAGTGAATTATGAAACTAATCCCAAAGCCCTAGAATTAACTGTTGATTTGTTATCAAACTTATTTTGTGCACTGATGTTGCCTGGCATGAAGTATTAAGTTGTGATATGTACTTGTGTAGTCCAAAGGCTCAAAAGATTGTAGTAATTTCGAGTTTTCTTTAAATTATAGTCTAATTCAGTGTTATAATGTGGGCTTCTGTGATCTTCACAATATTAACACAAATCTTGTATATAGGGTAGCCAGCTGGATAGGTGGCATCTTTTGAGAATAACCCCATCTTCTAGGTATGTGTGCAGGGACTGATTTTGGGAATCTCTATAACTGCGTGCACAGATCCGTCTCCCAAGTAGAGGCAGATAATATTGGACCTATTAAGTGTATTAGGACATTTCAGAAGGTCTCTTTCAAAGAGATCTTTTTAGGTTTTGCCACAGGGCCACCATGTAGCAGCTCTCTGAGGCAAACCCTTATGTAGAATTTTAATGGCATGCCAATGCAAGGCTTAAAAGAGCATCCGCTCACTTTAATTACAAAGAGAACTCTGTGCTGATATTCTATATATTGAAACTAACATCTCTGTCCATGCCTCCTGGAAGTAGTTGTTGTTTCACAATCACAGCAGAATCTTAGAAATTGCCCCCTCCAAGATTTTGGAGGAGTGGATGATTTTAATATTTAACGGCAGTCCTACAATATTTGAGGAAGGTATTAGTGAGTGAGCCTTGCTGTAATTTTGGCAGGCAGTGTTATTGGAAATACTGATATGCCAGTGTGCATGCATATAATGTTATCACATCCACATCAGTAACAGTGGGGCATTGGTAGATGGGAAGCTTCTACAAGCAGAGCATCTGTGTAGGAAAGTGCCCTCTTTTTGGTATGGTTACCCCTACTTTTTGTCTGCTGTCAGTGTGTTTTGACTGTGTTCACTGGGCTCCTGCTAACCAGGACCCCAGTGACTGTGCGCTCACCCTCTAGATTTGGTAGCTTAGGACTTAGCACACCCCACTATTGGCATACTGGTGCTCCCATATAAGTCCCTAGTATATGGTACTCAGGTACCCAGGGCATTGTGATACCAGGGGTTCCCCATGAGTTGCAGCATGTATTGTGCCACCCATCGGAGCCCGTGCAAAATTTATCTGCAGGCCTGCCATTGCAGCCTGCTTGAAAAGGTGCATGCACCCTTTCACTACAGATCACTGCACCAGGTCACTGTAAGTCACCCCTATGGTAGCCCATACTAGCCCAGAGGGCAAGTGCAGGTACCTGTGTTTGAGGGCACCCCTACAAACTCCAACTCCATTACACTGGACTTCATAAGTGCCATTTTAAGCGTGTTCTGGACATAGGTCACTACCTATGCCCAGCTACATAATAGTAACTCCGACCCTGGACACATTTGGTATCAAACATGTCGGAATCATACCCCAATACTGTTGCCAGTAATGGTTGTACAATACCATGCACTCGGGGTCTCCTTGGAGGAACCCCAGCATTACTCCTACTAGTCTTCTGGGCTTTTCTGGGCAGCCCACACTGCTGCCACCCCGGAGAAAGGTTTCTGCCCTCCTGTTCCTTGACCAGCTCAGGCAGAGGAAGGGCGAACAACAGTTTTCCCTTGGAAATAGGTGTTACATGGATTGGGAGGTGTAGCCTCCCCAAGCCACCGGTATGCTTTGAAGGGCACATTTGGTGCTCTCCTTGCATAAACCGGTTTGCACCAGTGCATAAGGTAAGTATTTAAAACATGCATTGGCAAAGACAGTTGGCTCGCCTGTGCAAGAGCTATTGGCGTGTCAGTGTCTTTTGGCCATGTTGTACAGCAGTCCGACTGCTGTGCAGCATGGCTGAAAGTTAGGGAAAAAAAGCAATATGAGGCATCATAACAGGTTTTATTCTGGTGGAACAGCAAGGGGCAACAACAACGGTAGAGGGGGTAGCAGGGCAAACAGTGTGCAGGAGGGAGACTGGTGAGATGAGATAAGCAGAAGTGACGGGGCAAGCAATGATGACAGGTCAAGCAATGACGTGAGGGTGGTGGGAGGGACGAGGCAAGCAAAAACGCGGGAGGGACGAGGCAAGCGATAACGCGGGAGGGGAGAGGCAATCAATAACGCAGGCGAGGCAAACAACAAAACGGGCGGGGCGAGGCAAACAACAATACGGGCGGGGCGAGGCAAACAACAACACAGGCGGGGCGAGGCAAACAACATCGCGGGCGGGGCGAGGCAAACAACAGCACGGGCGGAGCGAGGCAAGCAACAGCGCGGGCGGAGCGAGGCAAGCAACAGCGCGGGCGGGAGGCGGCAAGCAACAGCGCGGGCGGGAGGCGGCAAGCAACAGCGCGGGCGGGAGGCGGCAAGCAACAACGCGGGCGGGAGGCGGCAAGCGGCAAGCAACAACGCGGGCAGGACGAGGCAAGCAACAGCGCGGGCGGGGCGAGGCAAGCAACAGCGCGGGCGGGGCGAGGCAAGCAACAGCACGGGCGGGACGAGGCAAGCAACAGCACGGGCGGGACGAGGCAAGCAACAGCGCGGGCGGGACGAGGCAAGCAACAGCGCGGGCGGGACGAGGCAAGCAACAGCGCGGGAGGGACGAGGCAAGCAGCAGCGCGAGAGGAACAAGGCAGTAGGGATGGGGCAAGCAAAAGTGACGGGGCAACCAACAACGATAGGGAAAGCAATAATAGGAGAATGGAGCAAGAACAATGCAGGAGAGGGACAGGATAAGCAACAATGCAAGGAGGTATTGGAGAGAGAGCAAGCAACAATGCAGTAAGCTTCAATAAGGGGGCAAGTAACAATGCAGGATCAAGGACTGCAACAAAGCGGGAGGGAGGCATGAGGGATGGGGTAAGCAACGACTGGGCAAACAGCAATGCGTGAGGGGTAGGAGGGACTGGCAAGCAACAACACAGCACACAATACAGAAGAGGCAGGTGGGACAGGACAAGCTACAACAGGTTAAGCAACAATGATGGGCAAGCAACAGTGCTGGAGGGAAGAGGCAAGCAAAGACAGGGCAAGCAGCAACACAGGAGGGGGGTGAGAGGGGCAAAGCAAGCAACAATGTAGGAGGTATGGGTCAAGCAATGCTGGAGGTCTGGGTGATGCAAACAACAATGCTGGAGGGGGAAAGCAACAGTGTGCAGCAGGCACAGGACAGGTAACAACACACAAAGACAAGGCAAGCAACCCAGGATAGTGCAAGCAAAAGTGACAGGACAAGCAGGTACGACAGGGCACCAACAATGGAGGAATGAGACCATTAACAAAGCTTGAAGGGGTGGAAGAGACGAGGCAAGCAAAAACGTGCAATGGGACAGGAGTGACAGGTCATGCAACAACACGGTGGGACAAGGAAAGCCATGTGGGATGGGAGCAGGAGCGACTAAGTGGAACGGGGCAGACGGACAGGGCAAGCAACAGTGCAGACACAACAAGCAACAGCGTCGGGGCAGGAGGGACAGGGCTAGCAAAAACACAGGAGGAGGCAGGAAGAATGGGTAGGCAATAACAATGGACAACAACGTAGGGGACAGGAAGGACAGTACAAGCATCTGTGCGGAGCAGGCACCAACAGGTAAAGCAACAATGACTGTGCAACCAACAAGATGGAAAGGGTAAAGCAAGCAGCAACGGAGCAAACACCAACACGGGAGGAAGGGGAGTGACAGGGCAAGCAACAACTGGTTAAGCAACAAAGACTGGGCAAGCAACAGTGTGGCAGGAGGGGTGAGGCAAGCAATGACTCAGCAAGCAACAACACTGAGGAAGTGGGAGGAACAGGGCTAGAAACAACACAGGAGGGATGGAACAAGCAACAACAGAGGATGGGGCAAGCTACTCGGGAGGGGGGGTGCTAGCAAAAATGCTGGGTAAGCGGGCATGCAGAGCGGGGGAGACAACCTGTAAACGAATGCATTCCACAGAAAGCTCGAGCAGTGCAGGAATCCTGGGCAAGGAATCCGTACTTTAGTAAATACTTTGGGGGTTGGTGTATACAAACACGCAGACAAATCGAAACCAGCACACGTTGAAGAGAAGCAATGAAATGAGAAACCAACTAGTGGTAAGCCCCCTGTAAGTAAACAAAATGACTCCCAAGTGCCAGCGCCTAAGCTGCATAAGCTATCTCAGACCAGATCTAAAAAGATTGTTGATGGTATCTGATTGTGTGCAAGAATGTTAGTGAGCATTCTGGTCTGTGAGTATGACTCTCTGGGTGTGTCTGCTTGCATGCTTGTCTGTGAGTGTGTGTGCGTGCATGCGTGAGACGTGTGTATGAGTTCTGCCCACCTGTCGTAAATGCTGGCACGTGCAGAAAGGAGGTAGTTCTTGGCAAATTGTGGGCATCTGTGGGTGAGGCTAATTGCCCATCTGTACTGGCCTGTGCATAACAGTGGTAATGCTAGGAAATTTGTAAGCATCTATGGTATGATACCCTTGGCACACCGCTAGTGATATACTGCCCTGTCACAATAGTAGTAATTCTTAGCAGTTTGTGGGCATCAAAGGGATGATGCCTATTGCCCACTCATGCTGGTCCTTACTTTATTGGTGGTAATTCTTAGAAACTTCTTGACATCTATGAGATGATTCCCATTTCTTATCCCTGTAATGGTGGTGAATGTTGGCAACTTGGCCTCCATGGGGTATTGCTCATTGGTAATTTAGTAGCTCACTCGGTATTGTGGTATTTCTTGGCATATTGCAGGCATCCATAACCAGTTGCCCACCCTTGGTAAATTGCTTACCTTGGCATACAGTAGTGGTAGTTGTTGTCATACTCTGAGCAACTATGTACAGTGGTGCCTAGCTCTGGCATCCTGCCTGTCTTGACACAGTAGTGCACTTTCTTGACCTATTGTATGGATCCATGCTCAGTAGTGCATAGCATATTCACAGTTGTGGTAGTATGGTGGTAATGTGTGGTATATTGTGGGTGTAGCAAATGCTTCCTGTCCAATTAGCCCGTCAGGGTTTTTCACTTTTGATGACTTGTTTTTTTTAAAACTTTTACTTTGAGGGAGTCTCATTACCTGAATCTCACAAATTACATTCGTGCTAATTTGATTAAGCCTAATAATCACCAGTATCTGCCTTTTAAGATGAGGTGGCTGCTGCACAGCTATGGTAAGAGCCACTGGTCCGGTTACACGTGATGTAGGTGCTAGCTCCTGCGCAGCACTGGATCTATAGGATGGGTGCCGACAGGGTTGTGGATGGCTTGGTGCTTCCCTACCACCTCCAATAAATAGAGAAGTCTGTGGGTATCCTAGGTTAGAACAGGACACCCAAAAACCAAGAAGGTAAACAAAAAGAAAAAAACACAATAGAGGCTGCTTTACTCACCATCCAGCTGACTATTCAGTATGCATGAAATCGGACCTCAAACTCTCCATAATGCCCAATGAGGGCTAATTTGAATATTCTTATTGCTGTTGTTGTGCCACAAAATGTGCAGGGGCACCACCAACAATGAATACAAGTGTGTCATGGGGTGGCTGCAGGGTGAGCAGCAGCACTCCAGGAATGTTTATAGAAGTTTGCCCCACGATTTACAGGGCATTGATTTTATGACTCCCGGAAAGGTTGCCTATTAATTCAAGCACTCCCCGAGATTGAGCTTTTGTTTTCAAGCTCTGGAGCACAGGGAGACTTGTGGTGGGACCTATGGCTATATTTGGTGGCCTGTAGATTGTAAAGAAAAATTCAGACGTATGTTCTTTTGAATTCAAATCGCAATCATCATGATGTTTGCCATTATATTGAATGCCCATAACTATTAATATTAGTTCAATTGTTTTAAATGGCGATGCAAGGTTAAGTCATGATATGTGGCTGATACTATTAATGTGATGACACTGTCACAAAGCCAATAGGCCTGCCTTGTACATGTTGATATCTCTTATAATATATTACATTGACACAGTGTAACCTGCGGTTATTGTTATTAATGGGGTAACTCCCTGTGAAAGCAATCAGGCCTGCCTTATTTAAAATGACACCCCCTTGTATCGTGATGTTGCATCTGGTATGGGCTTCAGGACCTACTAGGGGTGAATTTGCTTTGAGGATGTCACCAAAGGTATTTCCATCTACCTGGCGGTGTTCATATTTGTAATGTAATTCATATAGTTAGTAGTGTTTATGTAAATAGAGTTATTTTCTTCTTTAAAGGAAAAGGTACTGACTGGACAATAATTCTGTGAGCTGAATGCCAGTGAGCTTGGATTACTAACCTACCCCACCTCTCTGGAGTGGGCCTTGGACTGCTGTGCTTCGCTGCACAGAGCAAATCAAGTGCTACATTGGGGTACTGGGTTCCCAGTGATTAAATAGTTGCGGACCTATTACTTGTGAAGGACTCACATCATTAGCAACTAATAACCCAATTTCCTACAGTGAGCATCCATTAAACAGTAGTACCCAACCTTGGGCTAATGTTCGCCCTGGCAGCATAGTGGTTAGATTTGGAATTTTGAGGCTACTTATTGGTCAGGGATGATATTGCTTGATATATGAACATTGACATCATCTGCAGTTGATGTAAAACTGTCCCTTGCATTGTGGCATATTCTATTACATATTGTGGGCATGCATGACATGATGGTACCTACTCCAGCATAATGCTGGTCACGGAGTAATTGTGTAATTCCGGTCATAATTTGGGCAGTCATAGTATGATAGTGCAAGAATTGAATGTTAATAAGTCTGAGCACATCAATGTTCAAGCTAAGTAAGACGATAAGCAATGCAAGTGAATGTATGCATCAATAATATTCGGGTACTAGTCTCTCCTGAGCCCCATCCCCTCCCCTTTCGGCTCAAGTCCAAGGCCCTATGCGTTTTTTCTAGTGCAGGATGGACAAGGTGAAAGCTTCTGCGCTTAGCACTTGATAGTTCCTTTCAGGGACAGAGTAGGTATAAATACGATGACCATGCTTTGGCACATTAAAGTAGACATGCAAGTAGGAACACACTTCTAGGATAAGAGCAATAACTTGTCAGTAATTGCCCCCTACTACTCGGCGTCCTTCTCCTTGAAGGCTACTCAACGATGTAAACTGTCCTTGTACAAATCATCATTAACAGTTCCACTTAGGCTTTACTTTCGTGGCGTTTCCTGGAAGTAACTGTGCAGCCTGAATATTTATCACTGAGGGAAGAGAAACCATGTTACCCTATTGTAATTAAAATGCGACGTTCCTAACACTAGGCTTCTTTATAAAGCGTTAAGTGCTATCTCTACTATAGCCAGGCACTTTACAAAGTTTATAGCAGGAGCTCCCTCTCCCGCCAAACTTGGTATATATTTCATTGACTTTTTAATTATTAAAACCAGGGTCAGCCTCCCTTATTCTTAGTTCTTACTTGTGACCTGTAGGTTACTCGTAGATCTCCACAACAGGGCCATTCATCCCTGCGTGTAGTACGTGCTTACATGCTGGTATTAAAGATAAACATTCTTCACAAAAATCACATTTCTGTTGTAGCTAGTGGGCGATCTATAATAATGTTATCACGAAGTTGAACGATATTTGCATTACCTGCTTGCTCTGAGTCAGATGAGGGAAGAATTGGCTCCACACGGTGCGTGTGCGCGTGCGTGCGTGCGTGCGTTGGGAATAGCAGAGCAATGAGCAGGTGTTAAAGTCTGGTAAATCATCTCGCAGCCATGTATGAGGTCATGCAAGTCCTTGCTGAATTATCTCATAGTATACAGCAACATCGTAAGAGGGTGATCAATAGTACTATTACTTTACAGATCAATGATAACCCCCTCCGCAATATTAAACTACTCTGTCATATGGATACAATCTATTGAAATGAGAATGTGTGAGCTGCGAAATGAACGCGGCCAGAGCAAAAAACGAGAGCTCATAGCTGCTGGTGAGAAGCAAAGGGCAGACGTGCACGTCTATTTTTATTTATTTAAAGCTTTGTTGAGCTTTTCTGATCCGATACCGCCATGATACAGTAAGTAAAGCATTAAACAATCAAATGCGGCATTGAGACTACAATTGTGCTACAGATGATTTTATCACACAGACGGTAAAAGGATAGCAGATGCTAACTAAGGAGGGGAAGAGAGGATTGGCGGTACTAATCTCAAAATAGTTTGTGCAGCTTAGTAGTGGTCCAGTCCAGTGGTTCCCAACCTTTTGACTTCTGTAAACCACCACTTCATCATTACTGGAACCTGGGGACCCCCACTGAATCATTATTGGAATCCACAGACCGCCCATGGAGTCATTACTGGAAGCTGGGCACCCCGGCCTATACACTGTTGATGATTTGAAACGCAAAACAATGCCAAAAACGTACAGAAACAAGCATTTATCAACTGCAAACACAAATCATACACTTTATTAAATTTGCAAACAAATATAAATAATATATATATATAAATATTTATATATATGTATTTTAATAGGAAGGTTGGAGCTTTTCAAAATTCAATTGAAGCCACACATCGTCCATACTGTATTCTGTTTGATGCACCTGCACTGCTCCCACAAATCAATCTGAGGACACTAATTTTTAGCCTCCAATTTCAAAGTCCTTGAGCTTTACAGTACGTTTTAAAATGCTCAGGTGTACATTTAGTTACTTTATATAACTTTATTGATCGGTTAACCCCCAGGGTGCCTGCAGCGAGCTGCTTACGTCCTGGCACACGGTTCCCGTGTGCCCGGGATGAGACCAGCTCCTCATGCACACGGCCCACAGGGGGAGCGCCGTGGGCCTCCCTCCCACACCCCTCAGTCAGGGGTGGAAGGGGAATCGCTTTCCCTTCCACCCGACTCCACCCCCCCAGTGATGGCTAATGACGTCAGCGAGCAAATCGTGTGCTGAGCTCATCAGAGGTCACCTCCGATCGCACTGGAAGCATGCTTCCAGCGCGATCCCGGAAGAGAAATGCAAAAGACCTTTCCTTTTTCCTTTCCTTTTTATGTCTCTCTCAGCATTTCTGCTTGGGCAGCAGAAATGCCCACTAAACACCAGGGATTTTTTATATTTTATATTTCAATAAGGGGAGCGGCCCCTTGGACAAGGGTCGCTCCCCGGAGGGGGAGCATGGGGGGAGTCCTACGAAAATGAACTCCACACTTAAAGGATAAGGCACTGTCTTTAATGTCCTTAGGAGGCCAGAAGTTGAAAGGCCGAAACGCGTCGACTACACTTTTGAGGAATGTTTTTGAAATTATGGAATAATGAGACAATGAAAATGGGACTGTATCGTATATAAGTACCAGGAACAAAGAACCTAGGAAAGGCAATACTAAATATCATTACCTCATATTACAATACTGCTTGCCGGTAAAAGGTTTAGCAGCTTATTAATTGAAAGACTTCTGTGCAAAAAATTCCTTTTTGAATATTGTTTTAGGACATTGTACGTTAAGTGTTATATGTCTATTTGTGTATTGTTTATACATATTATTTGAAATGTAGTTATGTGTATAGTGTTGTAACGTCCAAATTCTATTTATGAGAGTAAGACAAAGACAGATAAAAACTAAAAAAACAAATAAATAATTGGAATGGTAAATATAGTAATCGTTTCCAGTGATCAATTGATTTTTTTCTCTTAGGATATATATATATATATATATAAATACATATTTATCCCCTCTGTATATTTATATGTTGGATTAATATAATTAGGCAGATCTGCCCCGGGGGGGGGCAGAAACCTCTAGACATCAGGGATGTTTATTTATTTTTATTTACTTTATGTTTTTATGTATGGGGAGCGATCTCTTAGGCAAGGGGGAAATTGTATTTAGGCCATTTCTGCCTTCCTTGGGGGAAGATCAGCCTATTTTTGTTAGGCCAATCTGCCCCCAATGGGAGCAAAAACCACTAGACACCAGGGATTGATGTGTGTGTTGTTTGGGGGGGCAGCCCCTTGGGCAAGGGTCGCTCCCCATGGGGGCACATTACTGTTGGCCGTAACTGCCCCCTAAAAATAGAGGGGTGGTGGCTACCAACCAGTATGGGCCTGGTTATGCCCCCCCAACTGAAGGGGGTAACAGTCTTTCAGCTCCCCCCTGCGCACTAAAACATCTTATCCCAAGGCAAGCAAGAGGACATTTGATTTTTTTGGGTTTTGGTTTTACATTTGTGCCATGAGAGCTTGGTAACTCTCAAAATCGTCCCACTTGAAATGGTGAGGGCTGCACTTTTTTGACTTTGGGACGCTGCCATGTAGAAAAATCCACAAGACCTAGACACATCTGAAAACTAAACATCTGGTTGATTCCAGGGTGGTTTGCTTCACATGCACCCGCACCATTTTCTTACCCACAATGCCCTGCAAACCTCCAACCTTGCTGGAAATCACATATTTTTCCCACATTTTTGTGATGGAACCTTCCGGAATCTGCAGGAATCCACAAAATTCCTACCACCCAACATTGTCTCATCTATACTGATAAAAATTCTGCTGCACTTGTCAGCCTAAAAATTTTTTTTTTCAAACTGCCCTTTTTGACCCGCTTTGGTTCCCCCTCAATTTCAACATGTTTTTGGCTCTTCCCTATCACAGGCGCTTGGCCCACCTACACAAGTGAGGTATCATTTTTACCGGGAGACTGAGGGGAACATTGGGTGGTAGGAAATTTGCCCTGGTGCGGTGATCCCACACAGAAATGTGATTTTTAGCTAAATTTGAGGTCTGCTGAGGATTCTGGGTAAGAAAGGGTTGGGGGATCCACGCAAGTCACACCTCCCTGGACTCCCTCGGGTGTATAATTTAAAAAAATGTCTGGATTTGATAGGTTTCCCTAGATGGCTGCTGAGCCCAGGACCAAAAACGCAGGTGCCCCCGCAAAAACAAGTAGTTTTGTATTTGATAATTTTGATGTGTCTAGATACTGTTTTGGGGCATTTCCTGTCGTGAGCTAGGCCTACCCACACAAGTGAGGTACCATTTTTATCGGGAGACTTGGGGAAATGCTGGGTGGAAGGAAATTTGTGGCTCATCTCAGATTCCAGAACTTTCTGTCACCCTTAATGTGAGGAAAAAGTGTTTTTTTTGTCACATTTTGAGGTTTGCAAAGGATTCTGGGTAACAGAACCTGGTGAGAGCCCCACAGGTCACTCCATATTGGACTCCCCTAGGTGTCTAGTTTTAAAAAATGTGCAGGTTTGGTAGGTTTCACTAGGTGTGGGCTGAGATAGAGGCCAAAATCCACAGCTAGGCACTTTGCAAAAAACACATCAGATTTCAATGTAAAAATGTAATGTGTCCATGTTGCGTTTCCTGTCGCGGGTATTAGGCCTACCCATGGAAGTGAGGTACCATTTTTACCGGGAGACATGAGGGGAACATAGAATACAAAACAAGTGCTATTGCCCCTTGTCTTTCTCTACATTTTTTCCTTCCAAATGTAAGACAGTGTGTAAAAAAGACTTCTATTTGAGAAATGCCCTGTAATTCACATGCTAGTATGGGCACCCCGGAACTCAGAGATGTGCAAATAACCACTGCTTCTCAACACCTTATCTTGTGCCCATTTTGGAAATACAAAGGTTTTCTTGATACCTATTTTTCACTCTTTATATTTCAGCAAATGAATTGCTGTATACCCGGTAAGGTGCAGCTCATTTATTGGCTATGAGTACCTAGGGTTCTTGATGAACCTACAAGGCCTATATATCCCCGCAACTAGCAGAGTCCAGCAGACGTAGCGGTATATTGCTTTAAAAAATCTGACATCGCAGGAAAAAGTTACAGAGTAAAACGTGGTGAAAAATTGCTGTTTTTTCCACCTCAATTTAAATATTTATTTATTTCAGCTGTTAATTTTCTGTAGGAAACCCTTGTAGGATCTACACAAATTACCCCTTGCTGAATTCATAATTTTGTCTATTTTTCCAGAAATGTTTAGCTTTCTGGGCTCCAGCATTGGTTTCACACCCATTTCTGTCATTAACTGGAAGGAGGCTGAAAGCACAACAAATAGTAAAAATGGGGTATATCCCAGTAAAATGCCAAAATTGTGTTGAAAAATTGGGTTTTCTGATCCAAGTCTGCCTGTTCCTGAAAGCTGGGAAGATGGTGATTTTAGCACTGCAAACCCTTTGTTGATGCCATTTTCAGGGAAAAAAACACAAGCCTTCTTCTGCAGCCCTTTTCCCCCATTTTTGGAAAAAAAAGAAATGTTTGCTGTATTTTGGCTAATTGCTTGGTCTCCTTTAGGGGAACTCACAAAGTCTGGGTACCTCTAGAATCCCTAGGATGTTGGAAAAAAGGAGGCAAATTTGGTGTGGGTAGCTTATGTGGACAAAACGTTATGAGGGCCTAAGCGCAAACTTCCCCAAATAGCCAAAAAAAACGCCCTGTCACCTGAGGGGGCCTAGCAGCGAAAGGGTCAATATTATTTTATTTTCCAAGCAGTCGGGGACTCCCTGGGGAGGCTTTGTGGACCTGCAGGGGTCCTCAGACCATAGGTTGAGAACCACTGGTCCAGTCCATACACTTTGATAGGCTGACTCAAGGAAAGGTCATTAGCAGCCCCTGAGTGGTAGAGCACAAGCCCTCACCCAGCTACTGGTGACATGCTTCATCATTGGGCTATGTTCCTCCTCGAGCGCTGCAATGCCTGACGTGCCCCGCAAGGGGTCCCTGTGCTAGAGTTCATTACAAAATAGCCTCAGAGTCTGGAGTGTTAAACTCCGAGAGTGTGGAGTAGACTGGCCAACAGGTCAAGAGAAAAAAAACATTAAAATGACCTAAAGAGCCCCTAAGAAAGTTTTAATTGAAGCCTTTGTTATGATTAAAAATAATGATGACCCCCAAGAAAATAATGTTCCAGGAGTGAATGTCGAATAACTTTAAATGTATATGTTAGTTTTATATTGCATATTTCATTTGTTTTTAGTTTTAGGTCTTATTGGGCACCAAGTCTGGTTTCCTGAGTATGCGTCACTAGAGACTGTTATTGTAAATGTCACGGTAAACTCTTCTCACAACAGCAGTGAGTCATTGTGATTAGGCCTTCCATATTAGCTAATAAAGGTGAGCCCGTGGAGATCAGGCAACTGCAACAGTCCTAACAAATTGCCTCTAATCCTGAAGGAAACGAGGTGAGGCAACAAACATGTTAACCAATCCTTTTTGATCCCTAGGAACATTATGTTCTAGGTTGTCCTCATTGCTTTTAATCTTAACAAAGGCTTCACACAAAACCTTTTTAGAGGCTCGTTAGTTCATTTTTAAATGTTTTTGTCTTCACCTATTGGACAATCTGAAGCAAACTTAGGGATGCTGACAGTTCACACTTTAAGGCTATTTTGAAAAGAACTCCGGGAAGGAGTTTCCTTGCTGGGCCCGTCGGGCATTGCAGCGCCAGCCCTATCGAGTAGCATCGCTCAATGATGATGAATACCACCAGAAGCTGGGTGAGGGCTTGTGCTCCACCACTTTCCTTGGGCCAGTCTATCAAAAACATGTGAAGTAGACCACTACTTTGGATCTGCACACACTTCTTTGTTGTTTGTCTTAGTATACAGATAATATGACTCCTAGCTATTGCATACTAAAAAGCACAAAAAGCGGCTCTTGCATTCTGTACATTACAATAAAATCCTATCTTTGATTTCACGGATTTGACTTTCTTATTTTGTACATGGTTGATAGAATATTTTTCTGTGGTCAGTTTCTAAGGCTGTTTCATGGCGTTGCTATGTATAAAAAGTGCCACCCCACCACCCTAAGAGTAATATTGTCTGCCTCTGCATATCTGCTGCTCCAGTCACCAGTCAATGGAGCACACTACACAGCCATGCTTTCTACATTTATGACCCTATTGCACTGCTCCAGTCACCAGTTCCCTAGAGCACACACTACACAGCCATGCGTTCTACATTTATGGTCTACTGGAATGTCATAATGAGCATCTGAATTTAAAGTTCATGGAGGGTGTCAAGCTCACCTGTTTGATCTGTAGGTTAAGTGGGGTACGTTATAAGGAGTACAGCACCAATATATCGCAAATTCCGTGGGACACCCTTTACTAGAGAGCGCTGCTGTCTGCTCTGAATGTGCAGAAACCAAACATACTTTGGCAACCCTATTTCCTTTCTCTAGTCATAAGCCTATTAAAAATTAAAAGTTTGGAGCAGAGTATTAAAAGATTTGGTCATTGGGCCGAACAACCATTTTACAAGAAATGTTTGACACTTTATTTTTTCGTCTGTAATTTCAATTATTATTTGATTCAAATGAATTATTTTTGTGTTTACCATATATTTGTGTGGTGTCTGCCTCTCAACTAGCAACCCTTCTTTCATAGGCAATAATCACAGCAACAATCTCCCTTTATTGGAGTACAACTAGGTGGGCCAAGAACGAAGGCTAGCATGTGACAGAGATATGCATTTTAGACTTAGAAATTCTTTGTGTAATATATAAATATATATATTCACAAAAAAACAAAGATTAAAGTGATGTTATAGTTAGGTGTTGAAATCGGTTAGAAATGAATTTTTATGAAACAAAAAACTGAAAACAGTTTTAGTTCAGTAAACTAACTATAACTTGAGCCCCTGCCATGCACTGCCTATTATCTCACATATTACATAACTCATTACATGTTAAATGAGGTCACTGATGAAATCATCCAAGTTACTGTTCTTTAAATTACTCTATAAACCCCTAGAACATTTTAGAAAACAAAGTAGGTAGTAAAAGTCCCTCAAACATATACAGCATAGATTGACTATATATAAATGTGTGCTTTGAAATAGCTTAGTACTCTTCAGCAGTCTAAATATGAAGGAGAAACAGCTCTCCCAAATATTCAGAAATATTACGAGGTTGCACAAGTCTGTGTAGTTTACCAGTTGACTTATGCACCTGGGGGGGGACAGCATTCTGATTGGTCCGTCAGGCTTTGGGGAACAGAAGTTACTTACACTGGTTGTATGGTGGCAGACTAAGGCCCTCATTATGAACATTGGCGGCTGAGCCCGCCATGCCGGTAATGACTGCCACCGGCATGGCGGGCTCAGCCGCCAGATAATGAAGGCTGTGGGGACCGCCACAGGCGGCCTTCCACCACTGCCAGGCAACCGCTGACAGGCAGCCTGACGATGGTGGAAATCATTATCCGACAGCAGCGCTGCCCTCCGGATAATGATCCCTTTTCCTCCAGCCTTTCCCCGGTGGGTTCCCCTGCCAGGAAAAGACTGGCGGAAGGGGTGCTCATGGGCCCCATTGCAGTGCCCCGTCGCGCAGGTCACTGCTCGATTTACGGCAGTGATCTGCGCGACGGGTGCTACTGCACCCGCCGTACACCAACATTGGCCGTACACCAACAACCAGTGTAAGTAACTTCTGTTCCCCAAAGCCTGATGGACCAATCAGAATGCTGCGTCCCCCCAGGTGCATAAGTCAACGGGTAAACCACACAGACTTATGCAACCTCGTAATATTTCTGAATATTTGGGAGAGGTATTTCTCCTTCATGTTAAGGCCCTTTTCCCTGCTGGGCCGGCAGGCGGAAACACTGTTTCCGCCCGCCGGCCCAGCGGGGAAAACATTATGGGGCCGGTTGGGGGAGGGGGGGGCATAGCGCTGGCTGTCCTCTGTTGAATGCCAGCACTGATCTCTGCGGTCTTTACCGTCGAGACCATAATGAGGGCCTAAATCAGGCAATGTGTAAATTTACGGAAACAGTAGTTAGGACTTGGCGTAAACTAACCAAAGAGATGAGGTGGGGAACTAGGTTGAACCTGAGAACACATCTGTGAGCAGGCTCCAGTCTTCCAGGTGTGGCAGTCTTGGCGGGTTTTCAAAGTTGGGACAAAATAGACATTTCAACCCGAGCAGAAGTCTGGGACGCTAATGAGGTGGTCCCATTTGTAGACAGAATATCAGATGCCTAGTGCACAATGGTTGAAATATTCTCAATTGTAGGCTGTTGTCATTCACAATGTCCCCCCAGGTGAGGAGACACAGGAAGACTCACTGTTGGAAATGAAGCTGCTGGATGAGCCAGTGGGGGGAAAAGTTGATTTTCCTATCATATTGGACACTGGTGAGAAATACACAATTCCCCTTGAGCGGTCTGCAGGATAGATGATCACGGATGGTCTCGGGATTGTGTGGGCTTGGATGAGGATGTTTCGTGAGAGGCATTAATGTTTCCGGTGAAGGTGGCCATCCCGGCGACTCTCCATTTGATCCAATTTAAAATCTTGGACAGAGTCTACAACACGCGTACACTGCTTTGTAGACTGGGCAGGGCTGCAGATGCCAATTGTCTCAGGGGATGTGGCCAGGAGGACACCTTTTATAACATGCTCTGGAGATGCCCTAAATTTCAGAGCTTCTGGGAGGCGGTGAGGGGAACTTTGGAAGAAGCAACAAGGACACAACTGGAGTCCAATCTGGGCTTGCGCTGCTGGTAATATGGGGGTAGACAGATCATATCTGCAATCACAAGATTTTAGTGAACTTGGGATGCATGGTGGCAAAACGGGAATAGCTAGGAAATGGGGATCAGGGACAATTCTCTGACACCACAACTGGGTGATTGGTATGGACCACTGTAGGTTAATGGAAAGGGAAATGTATTGTAGCTGGATTGAATGGAGCATCTACCTGGGTGGGAATGAATTGTTTTTTCTTTCTTGTGTGGAGTACAAGGGATGACATCATTGGGTGCCCTGGACCGGGACTGGTGATGTGCCAGATGTTTGAGGAAGATAATATAATGTGATGCAATGGATTTGCCTTTTGTTTCCTGAATAAAAGCTGTATGTACCATGGTGGAGGGGTTTGTTCTATGTTATGTGTATTTGTTTAAACAAATAAAAACATTTCTAACAACAACAAAAAAACAATTGTCATTTAACATGTCATGGGTGATGTAATAATACATGAAGTCATAAACCGTGTATGGAGAGGGTGCAAGTTCTAGTTCACTGAATCTTAACTGGCATTTTAAAAAAAAAATCTCTCTTATCGATTTTCATATAATCGTGTGGAAAGTGGCCACCTGTCCTCAAACAGTTAAACATGAGGCATGTCGAGCACAATACATCAGAATCTGCTGACCAAGGCACCGGCCTCTAACCTACACGGCCAAAATGTAAGAGCATATAACATATATGCCCCCACCATGACATTCTCTGTTCCAGTTTAGTTCCCTCTGTTCTTGTACCCATATAGGCCTCTGCTCAAGTCCCCCCACCCCATGAAGCACCATCCCCAGCGTGCTGCCAGGGACCTCAGAGTTTGTAAACTTTCTTGGGGCAGACTTGTGCCAGATACACCATTGATTCAAATCACATTCCAGATTCTCTGTGTTACCAACAAGCTCTCCCTGTCCCCCAACAGACCTTATGTTATGTCCTCTGCTGCCCGGAAGAAACCCTTGGGGACTTCGAAAGGGGTGTTCTATATGACGCAGAGAAATTTGGGAGGTAAATCATTTTATAGTGGGACGCTTTGCCCAACAGGGATAGTGGCAACTTTTTCCACCGTACCGCCTCTTTTTTTTCAGAGAGCGGGAACTCAGTGGACTTGTGCCAGTTAATTGTCATCCCTGAAAATGAGCTAAACACCTCAAGGATCTCCAGAACGCTGGGTAACAAGTAATCCAGGTCCACTAAGTGCAGCAGTATGTCGTCCTCATATAGGGATATGACATCTTCCAATGTGGGTCTTATTTTATGCCATGCATCAGTGCATCTGTTTGCAGTCAGCATGCCAGGGGTTTGATTGCCAGTGCGAACAGTAGAGTGGAGAGAGGGAAACCCTGCCCCTGCCTGGGCGAATTCCCTGCAGAAGTGCCCATTCAGTTTGACTGTGGCCAGAAGGTCTTTATATAGTAAGCCAACCCAAGACGTAAACCTCCTGGCTATCTCCATTCTTCACAGTATTGCCATAAGATAGGGCCACTCAAGTAAATCAAAAGCCTTTTTGGCATCTAGAACAGGGAGGAGAACCCGTTCAGCAATCCGATCGCATAGTGCCAGGCAGCCAGCCAGCATATGAAGATTGTGTCTGGTTGCACTATAGGGCATGAAGCCCAACTGATCTAGGCCCAACTAGCGTGTTGATTACCTGCAGGAGGCGGTTGGCAAGGGCCTTTCCAAGATTTTGGTTTCAAGGAGTGATATGGGCAGATAGGAGGCGCACTCCTCTCTAGGCTTCCCTTGTTTATGTATGAAGACTATTGTCGCCCTATTGAGGTCGCAGGGAAAGACGGCCTCCCACTGGGCCCTATTGAACATTGACCGAAGCAGCCCATTATATGTGATTTTGTGCATTTGAACAATTCAGGTGGAAGCCATTTGGACCCTGGGATTTCACACTTTTCATCTGTCCTATTGTGTCAGCCAACTCCCATTCAGACAGTTCTGCATCTAGGGATTAGTTCAATTCTCCCTGCAGTCTGGATGCTGGTATTTCGCTAGTGAAGTTCTCAAGGTTACGCACGTGAGTCTCCCTGCCCCTCGTCCCAAGCTCCGTACAGGTCCTCCAGGTACGCCACAAAGAGTTGCACTATGGCCACTAGGGTTTCGCTCTCCTCCCTTACCTCCCTTGAACTGCAGCAATCCATCTTTGGCCTTCCCCTTTTTGGCCAGCTATGCTAGCAATTTTCCCACTTTGTTGCTGGCTTTATATAGTCTACCCTGTTTTGCCTTATACATCACCCTTGCCTCTTGGTGTAACAAATTAAATTACGCAGCTCCTCTCTACCCCCCCCCCCCCCCCCATCTTGCCCACTAGGCCTGTGGTGGGGTTTGTTACATAGCGATTTCTGAGCTCTTTGATCCCTTTCTTTTTGTTTACTTGAGACATAGGCTATGATGTAACCACGCAGGACCGTTTTATAGGACTCCCACATGTGGACTGCCGAGTCCACTGCCCCTATGTTTTCTTTGAAGTAATGAGTTGTGGTCCCAACTACCAACTTTCTAGTGTCCCATGCGATCAGGGCTCCAGCTTCCACTCCGATCTTGTTCCCTGAATGTCTGTTTGTAAGACCATTGTCAATGGTGAGTGGTCGGTTATGCCCTATGCTAGGAAAGTAGTTTGCCCAATCTGACCCAGCTGGTTTCTTGGCTTCAGGAAATAATCCAGCCTGAACATGGAGTGTAGCTGGTTGGTGTTGTATGTGTAGTGTCGTGCACCTGGGTGTTCCTCCTGTCACATGTCCGCCAGTCCCATAGTGTCCAGAAAGGATGCTAAATGTGTATCCTGTCTGGGCCTCTCTCCAGACCTTGGCATTCTGTCCAAGTTGCCGTGGTGGGTCAGGTTAAGTTCTCCCCCAATCAAAAGCATGGCCTCTGGCACCTCCTCCAACCAAGTCCCCATTCTACCATTCTGTCCAGACCTTCTTCTGTAAGCCAGGTGGGAAGTACCAGGTGGCGAGTCTCAGGTTCACCCCATTGCATAGACGGAATCATTGGAGTCTATTGCTAGAACTTTCCATTTGTTCCCCTTACTACCGGGATCGATGAATTAGTGGTTTGGCAGTACTTTGACCTGCTCAGTCTCCGCCTGGGTTTTGGCCGGGCCCCCCACACCGATGCGTTGCATGTTGCTGCCACTCTCACTCCTGGGACTGTTCACTGGAGTCTGGTAGCGGGTACCCCTTTGATTCCAACCATCCCCATGAAGCAGTGGCTGTCGGGAGGAAGTGTGACTCCCGCCAATGCAGATGCACAGCTTTGCTGGGAAAACAGGGCGTATTTTAGGTTCAGTGACCGGAGGTGCCGTTTCGCTCGCCGAAATGTTGCTCTCTGCCTCTAGACAGCAGTAATATAGTATGGATAAATGCTCGCCAAGGGCAATCTATCCACCTGCGCCACTTGGAGGATGTGATCTCCATCACGGAAATAAACCAGCTGTGCCACTAATGACCTGGGAGGCACTCCTGGCTCTGGGGTCCTACCCCGCACACTATTTGCCCTCTCAACCTTGAACATCTTCAATATCTTGTCCCCAGCACCTCTGTGAGGAGCCAGTCCTCCAAGAACTGTTCCATACTCCATCCTTCTGATGTCTCCGGGATGCCCACCAGCCTGACACTGTGCCGCTGGTATCACCTCAAGTAGGTGACAGTTTGTTGTAGAGATCAGATTGTTGCGCCGCACCGTGCATGAAGACAGCTAGTCAGAACACAATCTTTTTCGCCCACCCTCTCTACCAGTTTCTGATGATCTGTCCACAGGAGCCCTAGGTCTAGGGTGGTTTTCATGTCCCCAATGGCCTCTAATATAGTGGCTTTTTGGTTCTCCAGGCTGTTGTCTATTTCAGGGGTACCTTGTGCATAGGCATCATTAGATTGTCTAGGGGGTCCACAGTCTGTCCCATCTCCTGCTGCTTTAAACAGTTAAACAGGCCATCACTCTGCTGAAGCCTCAGGCTCTGTCCCAGCCCTCCTGATGTCGGGCTGGAGCATAAGCTCACCAGCGGTTGTCCAGGAATTATTGCAGCAGGGCCGCTTTACGCAGAGGGTTCACAGGCCTAAAGGCGTTATCGACGAAACACGTTCTGTTGTTTCCATCGCAGTAAATAAAACATTTGGCTTGCACACGCTCACGGCGTCCCTGGTGTCTATCGCAAAAGAGGAGGCTGGAGAGTTTAGGAGGTGCAGAGGCATAGCGCCATAGGAGGCACCGCTGGCAGTTGGGAGCTGACCGGCAACACAGAACTTTACTTATATATATATATCTATACATATTCACTGAGGTTACAAGGATGTTATACTTAGGAAGTATTATTTTAAAAAACATAGAAATTCACAAAAAAACAAAGGTTACAGGGACGTTATAGTTAAGATTTATCAAGGAACTATAACTCCTGCCCTAAGCTCACTGTAGCCCCGTCTTCCGCCATGCACAGTTTTCTCATCAATAATTTTATTGCAAATGTTGCAGTGATATTATCAATGATGTCATAAGAGATGTCATGACTGATGCTATATGTCAGGTAATTAAAAGTGCATAGAGAGGGCATGAGTTATAGTTTCTTGAGATAAGTATAACTATAACTGCTGAATTGCTATGGTTTTGTGGGTGTAAAATATATATATA
Source organism: Pleurodeles waltl (assembly GCF_031143425.1). Taxonomy (NCBI): domain Eukaryota; kingdom Metazoa; phylum Chordata; class Amphibia; order Caudata; family Salamandridae; genus Pleurodeles; species Pleurodeles waltl. The sequence continues at coordinate 541,325,450 of NC_090440.1, read as the reverse complement.
TATATATATATATATATATATATATATATATATATATATATATATATATATATATATATAAAAAAGGAGAACTCTGGGAAGTTCTCAATTTTAGGTGGAGAGCTGCTCTAGTAAGGAGCACCCTGCAACACCAACGACACTCTAGATTTGCTCACCTCAAATGTCTGCTTATCTTGCAAAGTTTTTAAGCATAGGATTAGCACAGTGCTATCCTCGCCGAGCTAGATAGTGATAGATGTGTCTGGACAAAGCTATACCCCTCTGAAGAGCTCTAATGAGAGCGAAACACGTGTCAGGGGTTGCTTTACTCATTCCAGGTTAGCTTGGACGGTATTTGACCAGTCCAAAGCTGTAATACTGTGCCTGGAGTGGTAAATGGCTTTTGTCATTTTACAGCTCGGCAAGGATGACACTATGTCAATCCTATGCTTAAAGATTTTGCTGTACAAATGGCAAAAGACTTTGTCACTATCTAGCTCGGCGAGGATAGCACTGTGCTAATCCTATGCTTAAAAACTTTGCTAGATAAGCAGACATTTGAGGTGAGCAAATCTAGAGTGTCGCTGGTGTTGCAGGGTGCTCCTTACTAGAGCAGCTCTCCACCTAAAATTGAGAACTTCCCAGAGTTCTCCTTTGTTTTTTTGCATAATTTATGCGTCACTCTATCCCTGAAAGGGTTTTGGTTTGAGATATATATATATGTATATATATATATATATATATATATATATATGTGTGGGTGTGCATGTGTATATTTCACTTACCTTCTATATATTTAGTTTGTGTACTAAGGGCAGGCTTCCATTGTGAAGGTGATGCGTGGTAAAAGCACTGCGTAGAAATGGATGCATATTAAAGATATGCGTTGTTAAGACATACGTCCGTAAGATATCTGTGTCATCGAGGTAGGCAGAATCATAAGCGTTCTCTAAAATGTTCCAAAGGTCAGCAGTATAGTATATGGTAATTTTGCCCTTCTTGACACAGAGTCTTGAAGAAGTAGTTAGTTGCGTGGATGAACCTCAGCAAAGTAAAGCTTGCCTGGATCCAAAATTCAGCCCCATTTACTAAGTTCAAGTTATTATAGAGCCTGATTCTTCAACATTATGCCACAACCCCTACATACTTGGTATTACCACAGTGTTCACTGACAAAGCAAAACAATTTCGTGGTAATTTGAGACACTGAACTTCGTCTCAGTTCTTACATTGAATCAGTTATTCACTCATTGTGTTTGAATCAGTGGGGCGGCTAAAACAATATCTCCTTTTGTTGATCAGACCCCTCATAAAGGAATTTTTGAAGCCCTGACCAGCGCTAGTTGTGATCATGTAATTGGGAGGGTATGAAATTTGAGACTCGGCATCTTCAGTTAGCGCAGAATGCTGCAAAACGTCTTGCTTGACAGCATTTCCAATGGCCGTTGGACATTGCACGGGCTCCCGACTCGCATACTAATATGTACTTTGCCTGGTTTACAAATATCCTTGGGAGCTGTTCCGTCATTTTTTCGGAAAAAATTAAATAACCTTGTACATCGACGTTCATACACTCTGCTATCATAAATGTCACCTGCGGCTTTCCTACGCTCACATCTGGAGTGGAAGAGGTTTTCATTGCTGGGGACACACCTCTGGAATTCTTTGCGCTGGACGTAAATGCGAAACCAACACTCCTTAGCTTTAAAGGCAGTGTACAAATCTTTTTGTTCCAAAAGTAGCCCAAAGGCAGTCAGCTGACTTGTCCCATTCCGCCTTTGGAATAGTGCTGTAATTTCCCCATTATTTGTTTTATTTCATGTTTGGCTAAATGATATATAGAGACAAATAAGTTTGTGGTGTGAGCTGTATACATTAATAAAATAAACATCCTTTTTCTGGCACTTGGCACAGAAGCTGGCACGGGGCTTTGGGTCTGCATGCAGAAGGACACATGACTACTCTTGGGCAGACTCCCCTCCATAGTGTTCCAGACTGCAAAATCCAGACTGGGCCAGGTTTTCCCTGCAATGGTGCAGGCATTTTTTATGTTCCTTAAGCAGGAAGATCATGTGTGCAAGCTTCTTATCTCCTGGGTTGCGGAAGACCAGGGTCACTCACTCCCAAAAAATAGCAGCCTTAGCAATCACAGAGCAAGCTTCTAGGCCTAGTGTGAATTCTTCTTTTCTGGATGAGGTCGCTTTAGAAATCTATAATTTGTAGAGCCGGTCTGTGCCTTATCAGATACTTCAGCAGTAACGCTGAGTGACTGTTTGAATGGCTCTTCAAATGCTGCTTTAGAGTTCCCCCCGTTTATGTACGATTTTCTCCCTCTCTTCTAAAATATGTGGTTCCTCGTATCTTTCTTGGTAGTTGAGAACTGTCTGAGAGATTTGCGGGCCGAAAAAGCTTCATGTGCGATCCTGTGTGGGGTCATTCTGGGAACAGGCTTCAAGGGGCTAGCGCTGTGTCAGTGAAACCTGCATCAAACCACTACACTGTAGGAAGCTGGCAGCACTGAAACTGGATGCCAATGGAGTGAGAAGCCTAGGACAGGAGCTCCCTCCACCTCAAACCACTTGTATACCCAGTCTGACTCCCCTCACGACATTATAGAGCAGCTGCAATTCATGAACATTCCTACCGCTTGCTGATGTTAGAAGTCCAGTTCAAAGCTGAAAGATGGGTCAATATCCAAAGGTGGATCAACATAGGAAAATCTCCAAAATTCTAAAGCATATCATACAATGTAAGACAAATTGGCATTTTTAGCGAAGCCGTATCTCAGAAATCCATGACATTGCCCAAAGAAGAGAGACAAAAACCTGAGGATCCCAAAAGCTTATCCTAGAAATGTAGGGTACACAGGTGGCAAGATCCCTGGCAGGGCCCATATGGAGCCTAATCGAAGACACTCTGAATGTGCCTTTCTTTGGTCGGATGACTTATTATTTGGTACTTTGTAAGAGAGCTTCAAAACGTATTGTTCCAGCCACGCTTCTAATTACATTACAAAATGCATATAGGAACCGTCAATTCATTGATGAATAGGTTTCAATAATGTGTCATTGTTAGTCGCAATAGGAGGTACAATACACAGATTTAAAAAGTTTTGCTAGTGTAGTGTTTCTTCTTGTCATTTATTGAAGTATTTCAGTTCAGTAAATGTATTGCATAGGCCGACAGGCAGCCAACACGTTTCAACCCCGAAGGCGCCCACGCCTAGGACTTTCCTAAACCTTATTTAGTGATTGCATGGCCAAGTCGAGGCAGCCCATGCCAGCGGGGATATTTTAGCATGGAGTTAGAGCAAGTGGTAGTCCTGCATGACTATGATAGTTTAATTAATTCTGCATAGTATTACATTTCCTACTTCATGTCCATCATATCAAAACTCCTGTGTGTGGCCGTTACACAACTTGTTCAATATTAGCATGAGATCATCAATTGTTTTGCACGACTATGACATCATTCTCACCACACATGAACATTACAGCCCACAGGTTGGAGCAAATTGTTTCTAGCTTGACTGCCCTGTTTTCCAGCAGTGATGTCAGCCTGAAAAATGTTTGTGGATGATTTTGAAATGTGTTGATTGGTTTCTGCATTATCATAAAACCACATGTCCGAGAAGTGTCTGACAAGTGGGGCACATAAACAGAGCTGAGTCCCCATTTTTAAAATCCTAATCCTTATGTTTTTCACATAGCAATAGTATGACTAACACCAACATTTTCAGACGAAAAGAAACATCATAACTTCATAAACCATAGTCTGATTCCCAAACAATCATGACCGATATTTTGAAAAAAATCTTATGGTCTCCATCCAGTTACCTCTCATGGGACCCACACATGAATGTGGTTAGCTGTAAAGTAGTATTCCATCCACACTAGAGGCCCTTCCTCGTAAGAAGGCAGGCGCTTCAAGAGTCATGCTCAGGCTACCCAGGAGCTCCGGGACTTGTGAATGGTAGCTACGTAATGAGTGGTAGATATTTTGAGGGGCTGGTCTCAAGAAACAACAAAACTATAAAAGAGGTCTCCAGGCCCTCTGGCGATGTGGTTCTCCACAATAATATCTACTAAAAATGATACAATAAGATAAGATTTAAAAAAACACAACATATTTTTTGGCTTGTTTTCAAGTATTAGTCTTATTCTGCTGTTACAACTATTTGTTATAATTAGTAGGAAATTATACCATGTAAAGCACAGTTAGGCAGGAACATTGACATTTTTCAGAAAATCTGTGCCGAATGGCGTTTTGAAAGCACTTCTGGTCAGTAAAAATAGATGAAAACTCAGTAGAACATAAATGCAATTATAAATGGGGTTGTGTGTACACTCTCAAGGCACCTTTGGGGAAGTGTGTGGCATTTTGCTAACAATCATGGATATAACTGAATGGGTGTTACAGGCTATTCTAAACACATTGCCACATAGGTTTAAGTACACTAACACAGTGTATAAAAAGTCATGGTCCTCCTGTCAGTTAGTACTGCACTGACTGTACCTGGCTGCTACCGAAGAAGCCTTAAGATACTTCAGCAATAACGCTGAGTGACTGTTTGAATGGCTCTTCAAATGCTGCTTTAGAGTTCCCCCCGTTTATGTACGTGTTTCTCCCTCTCTTCTAAAATATGTGGTTCCTCGTATCTTTCTTGGTAGTTGAGAACTGTCTGAGAGATTTGCAGGCCGAAAAAGCTTCATGTGCGATCCTGTGTGGGGTCATTCTGGGAACAGGCTTCAAGGGGCTAGCGCTGTGTCAGTGAAACCTGCATCAAACCACAACACTGTAGGAAGTATTGGATGTCTTTTTCCCACCATATTAGGTTTGTTCTGCTGCGCCAGTGGGCGAAAACAGCGTTTTCGTCTGCTGGGCTAGCGGAACACTCACCACAACGTTGACGCAGGCTCTTAATTGAGCCGGCGGCAATGTTGTGGTGCGTCGGGTGCAACAGCACCCGTTGCGCATTTCACTGCCCGTAATTCCTGCAGTGAAATGCACAATGGGGTTGTGTATGGGGGCCCCTGCACTGCTAATGCCAAGAGCATTGGCAGTGCAGGGTCCCTGACACGCCCTTTCCACCAGCCTTTCCGTGGCGGTGCTTACTGCCAATGAAAAGCTGGCAGATGGGGACTCATTATCCTCAGGGCAGCACTGCTTGCAGCGCTGCCCTGGCGGATTACAACTGCTGGGACCGCCAGGCTGCAAGCTGGCTGCAGCCTGGCGGTGTCGGCGGTTGGACCGTGGCAGCTGGCGGTCTTAAGAGCTCCAGCCTCGTAATGAGGCCCATAGGGTCTCATTACGAACCTTGGGGTCACAAGACCGCCAGGTTCCATGGTGGTCGGACCGCCACCAATGCGGCAATCTGAGCACAATATTTTAACCCTGGCGGTCAGGCCGCCAGGGAACTGCCAGCTCCGCCAGGATCAGAGATCCTGACGGTCTGGAGGTGGTGGCGCTTCTAATCCATCAGGGCAGCGGATGCACAGTTTTCTCGTCAATAATTTGACTACTAATGTTTCATTAATATTTTTGATGATGTTATAAAAGTTGTCATGAGTGCTGTTCTATCTAGGGTAATTAGTAATGCAAGGTGAGGGTGCAAGTTATAGTTACCTTAGGGTGGGAGCTATAGGTACTTGAAATAACTCTAACTGCTGAATTTCTATGGTTTTGTGTGAGTAAATTCGGAACCTAACTATAATGTCCCTGTAATCCTTTTTTATTTTTTTTATTTCTATGTTTTTTTAAATGTAAAGTAGCTTTAATTACTATAAATTAATCCAACCACCGCCACGTAAGGCCTATGGCTGTGTGCAACGGAGTTTGGCAGTCTTGTGGCCAACCCCTGTAACTCCAAAAATCAGAAGAGGTACTACCCAAAAGGGGAAAAAAAAATAAATAAATAAAAAAAAAAATATATATATATATATATATATATATATATATATGCACAATTAATTCCCTTTTGTACACTTATATATACAGGGGCACAGTTATCCTGCTGAGAGAATAATTGTAATTGTAACAGTATTTCTATAGCGCTTACTACCCCTGACGAGGCGTCAAAGCGTTTTTCGGCGAGTAGCACGTTACTCCGGAACCCAAACGGAATTAGTGGTGGATTAGTATAGGGAAATATGAGTAAAGTTTTAGTAGTATTATGAGTTAATTTGAGCCGCAAATATGTGAGTTTGTTAGTTGGATTGACTGGAGTAATGGAGGGGTGGAGGAGGGAAGAATCAAGAAGTGTTAATTGGAAGTTTATAGTAATAGGATAATAAACATTTGATCAGTGTGATATAAAATGATAGCAGGGATTCATAAGTATCTAATATAACAACTTAGCTAGGAGCTATGCAATGACCTATGAACATGTTAAGCATAGAATAACATACACATATATATGTATATATCCACACACACAAACACATACATACACATACACACATATATGTACATACATATACATATGTAAACTGTGAGTAAATATACATTAGTTAAACAGGTTTAAAGAGTATGTGTGTAGTTTATTGTTATGACATAGTAGCAATACGTATTTTCGAAAGAACTATATATATCTAGAATATACACATAATCAGATAAAAATTATTTATCAACACAGGCATATAATAAATAAATCAACATACTATCAATTCAACCACTGTATACCCATATGCAGAGCCACAGATAAAGCCATTAACTTCCAGCTTATATATGTAAAATGATCTCTGCATTTATCACCTACAACTCAATAAAATATGTTTTTGCTGACTTCACTATTATATCTATGTATTAATTGTATTTATAAACATCATCATACATTCATAGAAATATATAATAATTGCAAAAAACTTTAAAAGCCAGTTATTTCCGTTTCCAATTACAAAACAGTAAAATAACTTTTTATCAATAAAACATTTATTGTCGACGCGGCGTTTCGGTGGTCTTTAGGATGCTACAACCCACCTTCTTCAGGACACAGAACATCAACAGAATATACACAACGTAAACAATAACTGAAAAGAATACAGAAAAACAATATTTACAATCTCATTTATATAAAGTTTTTTTCAACATTGGCTATACGCCCATTTCAGTGCACATCCCTTCTCTCCCAGGTAACTTTCCCCCTAGCTGAACCAACTTTTTTTAAAGAATATTTCTATTATACCAATTGCAGAAGTCCCTGTATTTCTAATAACATCCGACATTCCAATATATTACACAACAATCAATTATGTGTAACCGGGCCCTATTGCCTGATTTCCTACACACCTTATTGCTTCAGACATCTCTTCATTTTGTTCCCTTCTTATATAATGATTACATTAAATGTCAATTCTGGCTCCTTAATGCATCTCCTGTGCCTGTAGATTACATTAATGCATCCTTCGATATCTTCGATTAGTGAAGAACTTTCTGTGCCAAATAAGTAGAAGGACACAGTCTACATGATTCATTATTACTGAGACTACCAATATTTAATTTCTTAAATATTGTAACTTAATTTTCATGTACTTCTCTATATTACAGACCCTCAATTTTGTGCACCTCCCTTTTCTTTTAAAATCCCATATCTACCATTCAAATTTTCCCATAGCAGTATTACCACACCCTGTAAGAAGGGTTTTATTCAACCCTCTATTGCATTAAATACCAGAGGAAGAAACTTACACCTGGAATGTGGGGATATTCCCTATTATCACCTCCCAGGACAACCACCCCCTAGGGCAAAAATGTTTTTATATGTGGGAGAGGCCCGATGGCTTCCCCCACAGCCTCTGGGACCACCGCCTCCCCGGGGCTGCAATAAATTATGAGCAGGGGCCACCACCCCCGGGGCACACACTCAGTAATGTAAGGGGGGTCCGTTTCAGACACCCGTTAGCCCCAGGGACCACCATTTCTCCGGGGCTATGCATATGTTGGAAGGGGGCTGCATAGCCCCCTCATGGAGCCACTGATGGCCCTGCGGACCACCACCCACCAGGGCCATCTCCTGCTATGTCCCGGTGTGCCCACCCCCGGGACATAGCTGTTTGCTGAGACTTGTCTGCAGCTCTGCAGCTGCAGCCAAGCCACAGCAAACGCTTCCGTTTTTGACAGCAGGGCCTGTAAAGCAGGTCCCGCTGTCAAAAACCAAAGCTATCATCTCTGTCCCCTGCACGCATGCAGGGAACAGAGATGAAATGCTTCAGCAAGCAGGGAGCTGCTCTTAAAGCAGCTCCATGGTTGCTGAAGCAATGGGACGGCGGGGGAGGCCTTGAGGCTCCCCCTGCCATCTCAGATAATGGCTTGTTTTGAAATAAAACAATTTAAAAAATAAAAATACATAAAGGGGCCGCATGGGCCCTTGAGGGCTCCACCGCAGTCCCAGATAGCTCCTAAAGGGTTTTAAAAAAAACAGGCTGGAAAATAAAAAAAGAATAGCTCAGCATGAAGGTCAAGGACTTTCACACTGAGCACTAAGGGTTCGAGTCTCTTTTTTTTAAAAAAATTACAAATTTTAAAATAAAAAATAGAAGGTGATTTTATTTTTTTGAATAAAAAATACATTTGAATTTTTTAATTAAACTAAAATGTCATTCTAAGTATATCATACATCAAAGCCTAAAAAAAGTCTCTCTCTCACCCTCTCTTTCTCTCTTTCCCTCTCTTTCAATATCTTTCTGCCACTCCTACTCCCACTGAAACACTCACGCACCCACTCACAGACCCACTCAGACTCACACACCGACTTATATACCCACTGACACCCTCATGCACCCACTCACAGACCCACACAGACACTGATGCACCCATTAAGACACTGATGCACCCACTTCAAGTGCTGGTGTAGTACAGGCTTCAGTCATGGCCTTAGGGTGGTCACCAATAAAACATTTGGATTTGTAAGTGTGCATTATTTTCATTACTGATATGCGTTGGAGAAGAAATCGGTACGTGACTGTGTCTGGGTACTAGTAATGCTCCCTACCCATATCTTGGCCTACCTCTAGTGTATTCAATTCCTCCCATGGATTCCTCGCAAGGTAGAGTCGATGCTCTGTGCATCAGGCCTTCCTCTGCCTGCACTTCTCAGTTTTGAGCATCTCATTAAGAATGTGTTCTGGGTTCTTCTTTTTCAGGTCCAGGAGGATCTACGGCACCTAAAGAAGAGGCTTACCCACATCAGCATCCAGGACGATGGTGGGGCTGTGGACATCCAGGCCCTAGAAACAGCCATTCACCGTACAGAACTGGGACTCAGAGTACGCAGCATAGAATCTATTTTGCCAACCATTATTTTGTAACTTAAGGGTCCTCATAAAGTCAGATCCCTCCAGTGTCATAGGCCAGTCCAGCAGCACCCATGATGAGCAATTCATGTGCACACGTTAAACACTTTTTATACCTTGCCTGTTTCACTGCAAAAATTGGACTGTTATCGTGTTGAGATGCAATGAATTTTCTGTGTGCCCTGCTTGGTGTTTACTCGTTCCACACTCATGGTAATTGATGCTGTAGATATTTGTTTTGCTTTAATTGTGGCTTAGACATAAAGGTCCATCAGAACCGACATGACTCCTTCCCAGGTTGCCAGCCCATCCTACCAAATGAACCATAATGGTAAAATGTACACATGAAGTCCACCACATTGTCTTTCCTATAGCCAAACCTCCAGAGAATGGTCTTATAGCTTGCTACCTTTGCATCATCATAGCTTTGCGGTAAACCATCAACGATGATGTAGATCCCATACTATGTCCCACCTTCTACAGGAACCCTTGACACCCTGCCTTTTCTCCCTTCCCTTCACAAAGGAGCAGTGGGCTTGGGGATTCCTTCCTGGCACCAGCAGAGTCACGGTCTAGCATGCTGGACTCGCCCCATCAAGCTTACTGCAGAAGGCGCCAAGAACATCAACCAATATGCATTAAGTTCATTATTTTTGTGATGCTCTCACTGACTTCAGTAGCGAAGGCTGGAAATGGCACTTCACTCTTGCATACACAGGTTAGCATAGCATGCACACAGCACTAGCTAATGCTTTTAGTAAATGTGGGCCATAAACCGTTTAGTTTCCTGGTGGAGAGTGCATATTTGAGTTAATGGTTTTATGATGAATGCTAGTTTGTGCTTTTCCCTTCCTTCCACAGAAGCACACCGAAGAGTATCTGCAGACGTTAAATAGCCGTATCTTAACGATTGCTTCTGCAGAGGCCAAGGAAAAGAATTATCATCAGCCTTCGAAATGGTGAGTAAACCCACCCTCTCCCTTCTCGCTGTTGTTTATTCGTAGTGGCTCCTTTGTGCTATCATCAGAATCTGGCATCTATGATACTTGATTCTTTTTATAAATGAGACACCGACCACAGTCCACAGATCGCCGCCCAGAGTCCAGCTGCTCGAAGCAGGTAATGAGCAGGTCTGCTACTGTCTGGTCACCTGTCTTTATCCAGAGCCAATGTCTGTCTCCTCCCACCAGTCACAGAGGCAGACTCGAGACAACCACTGTAGATGAGAGACCAATCCCTTATGCCCCAAAACCACAATCACAGCCTACTGTAACTAGCAGTAGACATGCCAGGCCACACCTGGTATGTGATCAACTCATCTTAGTTTTGTGTTAAAATTAACCAACTCTGCCCCTGCCTGACCAGCCTTTCTGAAGTGCTGACCTGTCGAGAATTCTCACACTTTCCCAGTGAGCCTGTGTATCTCCCATGTAGAGAAACTTCAACTAGAGCTACGTCCAGTCAGAATGGTAGTGTGCCTATACAGCTACCTTTACACAACGTGATCGTGGCAACTGAACCCCACGCATATTTTCACTGGCTACCAATCTCCTGGAGGACGGTCTGTGACAAAGTCTCCAAACACCAAAAAAGGAATTCCTAATAGGTCCTATGTCGCACCCCATGCTCCATGACAGCCTTATTTGTACACTTGATGCCCTTTCTGCAATCAGAAAGAAAATGACCCATCTTGAGAGCAGGTGGCGATGATTGATGAGCCCTCCATAGCCACATGCCCCTCGGCAGAATCACTGAAACTCTCTCTTCTAGGTAGGCCTCCAATATTAAGATCACCCCATCCATCTTCAGCCATGCTTCTTAAGCCTCTATTGGTAGGTAGGCGGCAACTCAAATTCTGTAACATATTGAGATAGTAATGGCCTTTGCGGACTGCTAGGCCCCTGATGGCTGCTCATTTTCTTCCCATTGACACAATGTGTCTTGAAGACTAATCTGTAGCTGACCGCTTAAGAGATTCTACAAGTTGAGTGGAGAAAATTAAGTAATGTGTTCATTTCAGAGCTTCTACCTGAAGCTGCGAGATGCAGCTAGTACAGCGTGTGCCTTGATCTCGGCCTGTCCTAGGACTTGTCAGGCCCTGGGCAAAAGTGAAGATGCGAGGCCCCTCTTAATTTGCATGCAGTGTGGCATCACAGAAAGGGACATCACATGGATATTAATGTTCTGTGGCATTGCGGAAGTGACCTAGTGTGGATATTAGTAACATGGATAAAAAGATAGATACCCAAATGAAATAAGTCTGTGTATGTTAAAGCTGCAGTAAGTATATTAGAGTAGTCACGCTGGGTGGAAAAGCTAGCTGCAAGTCTCACAAAGAAAAAATAAATGTCTTTACTCCTTGCTAACTGTTTCTAAGTTAGTAAACTGTAAAAATGCCAATCCATTGAGGAAAATAAATTAAATGGCAATGATATCCTGCGACCCGGATGGAGTGTTTTCTGGATCTGTTGGGAACCTACTGAGTGCTAAGGCCCGTGGATAAAACTGAAAAGGTTGAAAGGGTTGAATTCCGTGTCCTCACACACAAATACCATTATCTTTACTTAAACCTCTACTTGTGTTGTGCGCCTCTTTAACATCGCTCTTCCCAATCCCGTCACAGACCGGTAAAAATAACTTAAAACACGCATCCGCTGTAACATGTAGTAATAAAAAAGGGCATTCTTAAAAATACTGGAAATGCCATTCAAAAAAAACAAACCATGTATTTTTTTTAAAGTTATTTTGTCGCAAAAAGGGATGGATTTAGCATAAGATTCGAAAAATTCTGATTCTCCTGACAAATGATTTATGTGTTTTTGTGGTTATTTATTGCACTCACCAGACCCAAAGGCCGTCAGAGTGCTTTACAGTGAAGTGAGGAAAATATAAGAGCCAATGTAAGTCAAGAGAGAGGTTAACTCCAGAAGAATGATAAAAATAAATGTATTACAAATCAGCAATAAACCAATTTACAAAATACATATGTAAAGTATGTACAAAAAGGAAAAATAGCATTAATCCATTATTTTAAAAAAAAAGTGAGGTGGAGTGGACAAAGGAAAGTAAAGTAGAACTAGCAGAAACACGGAAGGACATAAGGGTAAATTGGAGTAGAGAAATCTGTTAAAAAAGGAAGTGTTAAAATTCAGATTTGAAATAAAGGATGGGCTAATTAGTGCAGACGAGGGCACAATTCAAGGTTTTGGGGAGCGCAGTTTTTTAATAAAGGGGTCTAGGTGGTCTGCTGTGTTCAGTCCTATGAACGCAGGAATGAGGTCGTTCAGGTTAGGGGTACCCACTGTAGGTCCAGTTGGACAGGCCAATGCTAGATTTTCAGGCCTGCTGCTGATGATGTAAATTAACTTCATTTAGATTCCGGATGTGGTAATGTATGTTAAGTGGATATTCTGCAAATATGGCAAAGGCCTAGCCTTCTTGGACCTGTGGTGGACACCTCCGGGATGGATGGTTTGATGGTTTTGTTTTAGAAATGGATTTAATTAACTCAGTCTGAGCGATTTCCTTGACACTGTACAAGGTATCAGCAGATTTTCTAAAGTAAAGTTCGAAGTTAAGGGTCTTAGAGTCACCAAAAAGAGCAACCTCTTATATTCAGGTCTGAGTCAGCAACATAAAATGAGAAAGGAGGATTGGACATCCGCCTGAGATCCTCCTAAGAATATCAAAGTCCGTTTGAATGTATTTTTGGCACAATCAAGCTGACATTTAATTTTGTTGACCTTGGCTGTGAAAATACTTTTGGTAGATTTTACTGGTCATATTATAATGCGAGCTGCATGGTTTTGGCCACACATTTCTCTGTCTCTCTTTAGGACTGGAAGTTGATTTTTTTTTTTTTTGTCTTTAGTCATTTCTCATTGAGTGGCAAAATCATTAACACATATGGCCTGATTACAACTTTGGAGGAGGTGTTAATCCGTCCCAAATGTGACGGATATACCACCAGCCGTATTACGAGTTCCATAGGATATAATGGACTCGTAATACGGCTGGTGTTATATCCGTCACTTTACCGTCACTTTTGGGACGGATTAACACCTCCTCCAAAGTTGTAATCAGGCCGATAGTTTCTTATAATAAAAGGTAGGAGCGCTAACTTCCTGGACTATAGAGATAGGAAGTAAGTTGTTCGGGACACAAGATGCAAAGTTTAACTGGTTGATGGGTTTGATATCTTTGGTCCAGGTTTTTATATAGGCCCATTCTGGATGTCTTGATGAAAAAAGGGTGAAATAAATTTAAGAATGAGCGATCCATCCAGTCCTGAGGGATGGGGTGGGGTTATCAACAGCCATAGTGCCCTCTTTTGTAACTACAGGATCACATGTAGCTCCTTGACCTTGCTTTTTCACATGTTTCAGTACTGCATAATGTTGTTTTTGGGAAGGAAAACTGAAGCATTGTGAGACAGTCGAGTTGGTTAGGTCATATTAGTGGAGGTTGACATCTCTCCGAAGAGTACTGCCTGAAGAGGCTAATAGCTGGGCAGAGATGTTCCATATGTTGTTCAACAAATGTATGGTTATCAGGGCCGGCATTAGCACTGATGGTGCTCGGTGTAACAATCTTCCCCCATGACCTCCTCCTCGGATTCCCTCACTTCCACCCAGCAAAGTGCCCCTCGCCTCTCCATAGCCCCTCTCTCACATAAATTTCATTTATTTTAAAGTTTAAAGACTAGTCTTACTGATCCACTCAGCTATTTACATAAAATACAGATCTGTTCTTTCCATCAGGCATATTAACCCTCCTCACTACCTTATGGTTAGTCAAAACTGCCACTGGACAAAATATCTCTCTCTCTAGGAGGAGCGTTAATCACAAGAGTTATATGGACAATTTCATTACTGCCTGAAAGCTGGACCCACAATGAGCTCTGCAGCAGATGCTTTTCAATCGTTAGTTATTGCTCAGCGCAGCGCCCCCTCTGAGGTCATTGACCCCCTCCAGCTCAGCGCCCAGTGCGGCGCACCGGTTGCACTGCCCTAAAGCCAGCCCTAATGATTATTACCAGACTGGTGGTAGATGGGTGTTTCCTAGTAGGAGTGGCATTAGTAGGGTCATGATCGAGCACACCACTTGGAAAATGATGCAGTTTGGAAACTGTGGTCATTATATGTATATTTCCAGCACCACCCAGTATTACCTTCCCGCTCAAGTGGAATGATAGAACATTCAGGAGGTAGAGAAAGGTCCCTGATGCTCTGCGGGTAGTTATTAGGCCAAGTTTTGGTAAACAATAGCATGTCAAGATCAAGGGTGTTAATGGTGTCAACATCTCTATGTGGTGTTTACCTGCAGGTCTGCAGTTATGCTAAAAGCAAAGTAGAGACAAGCTTGACAACTTACCAAGGGGGCAGACATGAGAGGCATTTCAGTGTGATTCCCAGTTTCCATCTTTCTCACAGACCGCCGACAGGTGAGGGTAGAGAGTATATACCTTAAAGCAACAGGATGGAAGAGAATGAGAAGGGAAATCAAATTACCCTTGAGCCACAAGGAGGAAATCTGAGGTAGTTAGAGGGACTAGAGGTGGAATGTGGAAGGTTGGAGGAAGGAGTGAGAGCGGTTAGTGATGGAGGAAAACGTAATTTGACTTATTAAAGAGGGCTGTACGATTCCCGATGGAGAGATATGTTGGTGGTGTATGGAGGCCATGCTCCTTGTTGTCTGTACAGATGGAGGAAGGGAGGCCCTACTGAGGTGAGCTCAGCAGATACCAGTTTACTCAGTGGGGAGAGGAGTGACGTGATGAGGAAGTATGAATGGAAGGGATGCGGGGTATAATTTCTGCTAGGGAAAGGAGAATGGAGATAGAATAGAGCAGGGGGTGCGAGAAAGGTTAAGAGTCGAGTATAAGCATTGAGTTGAGGAGAAATGGGAAACGGGATGGGTAAAGGTGAGGTTACTGCGTGGAATAGGACAGGAAAATTGCCCTAAAAGCACTAAAATAACCAGGATGGCGAGTGGGAATAGTACCCACCAACAGCTCGGAGTTCCCAAAACAGGAATGGCGGGTGGGGAAAGATTGTTGGATGAACGTAGGGTTACTAAAGGCGTGGGAATCTCGCAGTATAAAATTGTGAAAATATTTTGAAAATGAAATATGTTAAAAATTAATAATGTTGAATTGTTCCCATTGATGATATTACGTCGATATTTTGAAATTACAGCATTATGTTTCGATGTGGCTAAGTAGAATCCAGAAGGAAAGATAAGTTCCATTCCCAAGTGATGGAAGGCGTCATGGGTATATTTATTCCAATTTACATATTCTGTGAATGCCCGCAGGTCTTGCTGCCTGGACAGACAAGGCTGTAATTATGAGGAGAGGAATGTGCCTGATTCCTAGTTCTTCTGCAAGTAGTCTGCAGTGTGGAGATACAATGGATCTGTATAAATTATTATTGCTAACAAAGGAACTGAATAAGAACAGATTTGCCGAGTGTGTTGCCAGAAGCGGGGTATGTTCATGGGCCCTGCAGCCCTGGTTCCTGTGTAAATGTTTGGTAATGAGGCTGTGTTTTCCACTGTTTCGCAGGGTGCCTCAGATGGATGCCGCCGCTTGTGCCCACAAGCCGTTTCTTCACCCACAGATGCCAAATAATCGACCGCCAGCTGTTCCTTCGTCGAGCAGACCCATCCGTGTCTCCGCAGGTGTACAGGTCTGCCACTGAAATGCGTGCTGTATCTGGATTCTGTACACTGGGGCTGTCAGAGAAGTCGGAGGGGGAGTGGGGGAGCAACATTCACAGAAGGTCTGAACAAAAGAGGTTGCAGCGGGCATGGGGCACCTTGGCACCTGGCGACACAATCTAATGGAAGAGTCAGGGCACTAGGCACTTGTGAATAGGTGCATAGAGGGCTTGACTACCTGGCACGCGGGAGAGGTGGCAGGATAGACCCAAAGATCATAGATTCTACATGTGGAAAAAAGGGGTGTTCTGGGCATTTAGAGACTTGGTACTAGGCAGGGACAAAAAATTATGTAGGGTGCCAGGGCCCTAGGCACTAGCTGCATTGATAACTTGGGCCCAGTTGTGGGCAAGAGGGGGCATAATAGACCCTGACAGCCTAGGCTTCACATGGGGAGAGGAGCGGGCAGGATGAGCTTGGGCACCGTTTGTAGTCAGAAGAGGGCGCAATGAGCAGTGAATATCTGAGCATAACTCAGTGACAACAGGATATTGATTCTTTGGGCACCAGGCAATGAAAAGAGTGGCACAGAAGGTTGTGACACTCACTGCCCATGGAAAAATATGAGCATGAAGGTACGAGAGTGTTCCGACCAGCTGCACAAAATTGAGCTTTTCAATTCCCATTACTATGGCTGTTCCCTGTTGCTCCTGAGATAAGACGACATTTTACTCCGTGAAGAAGGGGGCTGTACGATTCTCTATGGAGAGATATTTTGGTGGTGTGTGGAGTCATTGATCCTTGTTGTCTGTACAGGTGGAGGACGAGAGGAGGTCAGAAGATACAACTTAACTCGGTCGTCAAGGCGAGGAGAGGAATGCAGGGATGAGGAGGTATCAGTGGAAGGAGTGTGGGGGGTATGATTCTGCTAGGGTGAGGGGTCTAGAGATGGCGGAATAGAGCAGGGGTGGGAGAAAGGATGAGATTGAGTGAGGGGAAATGGGAAAGAGAGGGCTGGGCAAAGGTTCGGTTACTGTGTGGAGTAAGCCAGGAAAATGTTCCTAGACTCCGCAGGTCATACAACAAGGTTGGTTTAATAATTTCGGATTCCCTTGGGTTGCGCCTGTCACTCTCCAGGCATGTATTATGGCTGATCATATAATGGTTGCTGGTTGCTCCTCTGCTGTTCCTCAGTTGACCCCTCAGAGTAGTATATACTAGGACTGGCTATAGAATTCTTATTTCTCTACCACTCCAGCATTGGGATGTCCAGGAATATGCTAATGTCGGGTTCATAATGCCCATTCCTTTTTAGTTGAACTGTTGGGATCATACCCTAGGGCTGGCTGTATAATGTTCCCTCCTACGAGCTGATTGTATGCTACTCATCCTTATGGGTTGCGCCTTTGTTGCACCTGGAAGGACCCTGAAGACCCCACACTATGGCTGCTAGCATAATGCCTATTCCAATAGGCTGCTCCCTGCTGTACCTGAATGGACTCCCCATAGTATATACCTTGGGAAGTTGAAGGTGCTCCTTAGGCATAGACTAGCACTGGTCATATAAGGGTTGCTCCTCAGCACAAGTGCCAGGGCTGGTTGTGTAAAGCTTAATTCCTGGGGGCTGCACCGTGTCGCTCCTCAAGCACAGCGCAGCTGGCTTATGATGCCTCTTCCTAAGACATGTAGTATGTATAACGGTTGCTCCTCTGTAGCAGCATGGTGTCCCTCTCAGACCAGTACTGCGGCCTCTTGTATAATGCCCACTGTCAGCGGTTGCCCCTTGACGTCCCTGAGAAGACTTATCAGAGCATATACCATAGCTGATGGCATGTTGCCCATTCCTTTTGGCTACTTTTCTTCTGCTCCTGTGTGGACTCCACATGCTGTATTGCACCTCCATTGTGTAGCGCCTTTCACCTCTGGGCACTTTCCTGTTCCCTATAGCCAATATGTTAACTGTATGATGCAGATGTTAAAGACCACTTCATATTGGTGGTAAGTGTTCAAATTTGTACTACAGTGCAAAGGTTAAACTCCAGTCCATGGTACAGTGTAGCATACAACCATACAGTGTAACAGACATGACAAAATGCTGCTTGTTGGCTTATTCGGTGTGATTTTCTCTCAATGCATGTTTTAACCCCTCGTATTCCCTTAGTTTAGAACTGCTACATATGACAAAGCAGCATGGCATGAACCATATATGCAGATGAACAGAGACTAATGTGCTATTTGTTATCATTGTTGGGCATGGGGAGGGGCATCATGACCCACTTGATGTTCCGCCCCTGTGAGTCCTGGCCCATCCCCAACACTCAAATAAGGCAATCAAGGCCAGATTGGCTATACCCAGCGTTGGGCATTTCTCCTGGGAGGGTGGAAGGGTAGGGAGACGGTTTTGTTACTGGGTGGGAGGTTGGGGGACAGTTTTGCAGCATTACTGCAATATCTGCCCTCAGTAACAAAATCAGCGGGCCAGCATAATCAACTCAGTACTCACTTTGTTTCCCCCTTCTCTGTGTTTTGAAATATGTTATGGTTTTGAAAGCACCAGCTGCAGAGTTCCTCGTATGTGCAGCAGTTCTTAAGCAACAAGAAAGGTGTCATGATATTTCTGGTGATTAATCTTCTTGCTGGAGAGATATGGGAGTTTTGTCTAGTGGCAGTTTTAACTCATCTAAGGTTTCTCAGGGTGTTTATAAGCCTCCTGCAAAGAATGTGTACCACGCAGATCACAGAACTGTATTTTATGTGCATAGCTCAGAGGGTTACAGCTTTTGTCATAGAGATCCTTTAGCTACTATGCAGTTCATAATTTACAGTCGTAATATAGCACAGTGAGCTATGAACTGCAATCGAAGAGTTGCATGCAAACTGCATGTTACAGGTTAGAAAGTTATGTCTTTTCCCAATTTTTCATCATCTTGATGTTGCTAAAAAGATTTGTTTGAGTAGAAATAAATACTTATTAGTAGTTTTGAATCCCAAGTTTGTGCTTCTCCAGGCAAAGCACTCTTCAAAAATGCCTACCAGTGCGGATGACGTGAATCCCACACCTCGTAGTCCCCTTTGCTTATGTGACATTCTCTATATACAGTGATTTACCCACGTAGTGTGTGTGTGTGTGTGTGTGTGCGGTGTACAGTGCTCCGACTCCCTACACTGATATGAGTGGTGCTATAAAACAAATGAAATGCACATCAGAGGCAGGCTATGGAGAGGTGGGAGGCGCTGTTAGAGGGTGGTGGTGAGGGACTCTTTGAAGCGCCTCATCAAAGATTGTTGTATCCTGGTGCACTCTAAGGTCATCATTTACTATGCTTTAAAAGCTAATACAATTAAATATATAATGAAAAATGTATTGTATAAAGCACCAGTTTTGCAATATTTTCCCAATTTTTGGGGGGGTGAGACCCACCCTCACCCACCCCAAAGCCTTTTTGTAGTGGTCAGGCTCGCTCGCTCGCTGGGCAAATACAGGGGCCAGTCTGACAAAATTCACCAGGGCTGCTTTGGTTTACATCTGGGGTAAAGGAGAAATATTCAAAGAGGAGTGAATTAAACGAGAAAGAAGAACCGAGGGATGCAGGAGAAGGTTGCCAAGAAAAGCTCGGAGTGAAAGGAAAGACAGAGCCGAGAGATGCTTCTCCTAAACTGACAAGACTGCGCCATTATCCTACACTTTGTTCCTTTGTTAGAATTCACTCATGCTGAACAATGGCGGCTGTCTCTGTGAAAAAAGCAAAGCCACGGATTCTGAATGAAATCCTTAAATAAGAGGTGTGGATGGCGATTTAGAGGAATGTTTCTTTTCAAACGTAAAGAGAGCACAGCTGGAAGGAGACGAAGACAGCGGAAGATTAAGAGACATGGACGCACATGTCTGGGGGGACTTGCATGGAGAGGTGTGTAATCGACATTAGGACACATGTGGACAATCCTGGCAAAACAGGGGAGAAACATGGATATGGGAAATGTGCTTACTCAAAGAAATGGAGACTGACTGGGAGAATTATTGTGTGAGAAAAGGGAAAACTAGAGGCGCCCTCTGAAAATAACTGATGGATACCGGATATCTAAGAAGGGGAGGCAAATGGAAAGAAAAGCTGCGGCAAACAAACCGTAAAAAAACAGAGAAAGCAAGCAGCAAAAGAAAAAGTACAACAGAGAAAAAGGAACACTTGAAACATAAAACGTGTCAAACTGAAAGAAAAAGTGCGGGTAAACATAAGAACGAGATACAGCGCAAAAGAAGATAAACCAAGAATGAGAAATAGAAGCTAATTAAAACGTGTAAATACAACATAATAAAAAAGATTAAGTGGGAAATGGTTAAAAAAAAAAAAACTTTAAATCGACCTGATGAAAAATGAAAATTAAATGTTGGAAATAATGCTAAATAGAAAACGCATTTGTCTTGTCAACAGCAAGGGGTGCGAGAAGCAGAGAGCACTATTGGCAAATAGAAGCATTGAGAAATACCGCGTAAACCATCGAAAAATCGAACCAATGAGAGATAATATGCGACTATTTCATAAATTGTTCGTTCTCTGTCTGAGTGTTTACTGGTGATGGTTATAGCGGTTTCTTGTTTGTCCACCCACTGGTGTTAGTTTTTACCAGACTCCAAAGGACGAAAGGATGAGTGTGGACTGCGTGCAGACCGAATTCGAACATAGTTAAGCACAGTTGAGTGCAGTGGATGCTTTCATCTATGGAGCCACCAGATCGGTGAGAAATGCTGAAAAATAAAAAGTTCTGGAAGAAATGGTACAAGAGAAAATGGGCGGGAAAACAAAACAAGCACTGGCAACGCCAATAGGTCTCGCTTATGCGAGAGCTGTTGGGTTTTGTCAATGTCTTTTAGTTTTGTTGTAGAACAGCTTGGCTGCTCTGCAGCATTAATAAAAGTTATTTTTAAAAAAAGCAATACAAGTAAAAAAAATTAAAAAAAGTACTACAATTTGAGTTATACATATTGGGATTCAAATCTGTGTTCTCGAGCTCCTCAATTTACCTGCAATCGAAACTGGGTTCACTACAAGAATTAGAGAATATTCCTCGCATCTAATATGTTTCTAACCAATCTGACTTTTCTAATACGGACTGTTCACAGTACGCACACATACAAAGATTGATGACTAATTCTATGCATCTGGCATGTAGCACTGATTAATTCGGTAAGTAATATAATTCAAAAACATTTTGTTTAAGAGATGGTCTGCTTGACTGTGGAAAACGATTATTTCATAGATCAACTTGTGCTGCACGTTTATTTGTAATGTTCTTAATGTTTAAAATAGAGCACTAATGGCATTGCTACATTCTGTTTGTTTTCGACGTGCCTCGAACATAGTTAATGCAGGTAACTTTCAATTGCACTTCTGTTGGGTTTAATGCATTATACGTAATGGTCATCTTAATATTCACTGGTTTATTGTATCACTTATAATAATCAAAATGAATTGATTTTACGCTCTGAAAGCGGTTGTGGTAAACTCAAATTGCTATTATGCAGTGCTTAATTTGTGCTTGTTGTTTCCGGTGCTGAGCACCGGCACTTATTTGTGAGGGCCGGGGCTTATTCTTATGCCTCAAGCATTTGCTGCGAGCAAAAGACACAAATGTGAAAGACGGAAGAAGGAAAAACTAAAAGGCGTCATAAAGGGAGAAAGTAGAGAGTTGCAGGATGAGCTGAAGGGGCAGGGGTGGCCGTAAATGGATTGAAGAGGCCCGCGATGGCTTCTGGATTACGCTGCCTCAGTATTCAGTGCTGGCAGATTTAATTACAGCAGTCTCGTGTTTAACAGAAGGGATTTGAGCACCAGCACCTCTTAATTTACAAATTAAGCACTGCTCTTATGCCCACCGGGTTATTGATGCTAGGACTAGGGAAGCAGCTAGTTGCTGTGACCGGGTTAGTAACTTATCTATTTAATTGTTTGTATTTAGATGGACAGATCTCGGGCCAATAAAGCACGGCTTGGCTTCAACATTTTTTGAAGGGGCTTATTAGTGAATGGAGAGATATGAAACAGAAGCTGGGTGGTGGGGCGCTGAGATGAAACGGTTGTGGGGGGGAGGAGTTCAGGGCTCGGAGAAGTAACGGACAGGCCTGAAAACACAAGCACTCATATGGAGTGTTTGAAAACAACAACAAAAGTAGCTCCAAAAACTGGAGCAGTGGAAGGACACAAGTACTTGGTCTTTGCTCCAAGGGGATGGACAAACTGAAGAGATGGCACGACGCCCTCATGCCACAATAAATAGAAAAGAAGCAAACGAGAGCAGCCCCAGAGCTAACCAATGGTAAGCTGTGTGCCGACTGTAGCCCACTAAATTGTAAACAAAATGCTTTGAAGAGACGCCGCATGCGCTGTCTATGCGACATCTAAAAACAGCGAGAGATAGAATTATATGTAAGATAAGGAGATACAATGGGAAATGTAGTATTAAAATATAGAACAAGTAAAAAAAAACTGGAATGCAGGAACATGGAAACATAGAAAACCTGCAATAAGGAGAAAAAGCAGTGATAACTTAAGAGCGGAATTGTTATGAGGCCTTTTCTGTGAGATCTGGAGCAGTCAGTAATTACTAGGGAGTTTCCTGGTGGATACTCTCGTTTTACCACTGGTGTCCTAGGGCAATGGATATCTCTGCAGTTTGATTGACAAATTATTCTTTTTGTACCATTGTAAGTTAGTAATGGCGAGCTAACAAGGCTGTTTCCTGATGGTGGAAGAGGATTTGGAATTTAGAAACTGCATGATTACACACATGATGCATATATACATTCACTGAAAAAAAAACAACAAAAGTTAGAGGGATGTTATAGTTAGGTTCTGAGTTTACACGCACACAGTTATAGAATGTGTGATTGGGTATGTGAGTATTTATGTATGTATATATATATATCAAACCAAGGCCCTTTCAGGGTTAGAGTGACGCATAAATTATGCAAAAAACAAAGGAGAACTCTGGAAAGTTCCCAATTTTAGGTGGAGAGCTGCTCTAGTAAGGAGCACCCTGCAACACCAGCGACACTCTAAATTTGCTCACCTCAAATGTCTGCTTATGTAGCAAAGTTTTTAAGCATAGGATTAGCACAGTGCTATCCTCGCCGAGCTAGATAGTGACAAAGTCTTTTGCCATTTGTACAGCAATGTGTCAGGGGTTGCTTTACTCATTCCAGGTTGGCTTGGACGGTATTTGACCAGTCCAAAGCTGTAATACTGTACCTGGAGTGGTAAATGGCTTTTGTCATTTTACAGCTCGGCAAGGATGACACTAAGATTTTGCTGTACAAATGGCAAAAGACTTTGTTACTATCTAGCTCGGCGAGGATAGCACTGTGCTAATCCTTTGCTTAAAAACTTTGCTAGATAAGCAGACATTTGAGGTGAGCAAATTTAGAGTGTCGCTGGTGTTGCAGGGTGCTCCTTACTAGAGCAGCTCTCCACCTAAAATTGGGAACTTTCCAGAGTTCTCCTTTGTTTTTTGCATAATTTATGCGTCACTCTAACCCTGAAAGGGTCTTGGTTTGACTTATACTGGGTGCTCCCTTGTGTCTGAACAAAGCTATACCCCTCTGAAGAGCTCTAATGAGAGTGAAACACGTGTCAGGGGTTGCTTTACTCATTCCAGGTTGGCTTGGATGGTATTTGACCAGTCCAAAGCTGTAATACTGTGCCTGGAGTGGTAAATGGCTTTTGTCATTTTACAGCTCGGCAAGGATGACACTATGTCAATCCTATGCTTAAAGTGCTTAAAGATTTTGCTGTACAAATGGCAAAAGACTTTGGGGGTCATTCCGACCCTGGCGGTAAAAACCGCCAGGGCTGGGGACCGCGGATGCACCGCCAACAGGCTGGCGGTGCATCCTTGGGCATTCTGACCGCGGCGGTACAGCGGCAGTCAGAAACGGGAAACCGGCGGTGTCCCGCCGGTTTCCCGCCGCCCTAGGGAATCCTCCATGGCGGCGCTGCAGGCAGCGCCGCCATGGGGATTCCGACCCCCTTACCGCCAGCCTGGCTCTGGCGGTTTTGACCGCCAGAACCTGGCTGGCGGTAACGGGTGTCGTGGGGCCCCTGGGGGCCCCTGCAGTGCCCCTGCCAATGGCATGGGCACTGCAGGGGCCCCCAACAGGGCCCCACCAAGATTTTCAGTGTCTGCGAAGCAGACACTGAAAATCGCGACGGGTGCAACTGCACCCGTCGCACCCCTTCCACTCCGCTGGCTCCATTCGGAGCCGGCATCCTCATGGAAGGGGGTTATCCGCTGGGCTGGCGGGTGGCCTTCTGGCGGTCGCCCGACAGCCCAGCGGGAAACTCAGAATTACCGCGGCGGTCTTTTGACCGCGCAGCGGTATTCTGACGGCGGGTTTGGCGGGCGGCCTCCGCCGCCCGCCAAAGTCAGAATGACCCCCTTTGTTACTATCTAGCTCGGTGAGGATAGCACTTTGCTAATCCTATGCATAAAAACTTTGCTAGATAAGCAGACATTTGAGTTGAGCAAATTTAGAGTGTCGCTGGTGTTGCAGGGTGCTCCTTACTAGAGCAGCTCTCCACCTAAAATTGGGAACTTTCCAGAGTTCTCCTTTGTTTTTTGCATATATATATATATATTTTTTTTTGTATCTATGGAAGCATCTGTGGATCCATCGGGAATTTAAATGGGGTTTTGTGTGTGCCCCCAAAAATTTGGAGGCAATTTTTTAAACATCGTACCTACTTTTGACACCTTTGTAACACAAATATGGGGTCAGGGAACCTCTACCATGGCTCCTTTATATAAATTGCAGCCTACATTGCAGCCTCAGGGACTGTCTCCCGATAAATAAATTGGCAGCTGCAACTTTTCTCTCAGGTTGTGGCCAGCCAAATAAGGACCTTGCTTTGGTGCATGGATCGGCGGATCGGCTGCTGGTGGATCCGCGTCCCTAGTTATCTGTATTTGTTTACCTGTAATATTTCAAAAACAACTGAATGGATTTACGCCAAATCACAAAAAGGGCACTTTCTGGACCAAGATCTAACTTTCTGCCAAATTTGGTGTAATTCTGTCCAGCGGTTTGGGCTGTAGTTGTGTCTAAAAATCCCTATGGACAGTGCATGGGGGAAAAAGCATTCTGGGACCCTCCTTTTTCACGGCCCTTGCTTGACGAATCACTTCAAAACTTTCAGCACAACCAACAGCTGAAGTGACTGTTGTACTTGTTTTGGAAATTTCGTAAAGATTAAAAGATTTGTCAAACGGCACCAAATTTATTGGCAAAATAAAAAGAAATGCTTTTCATATGGAAGTAGGTCATAACTATAACTAGCTACTGGCTCAACCACCAGTAGGACACACACATATATACATAGATAGGGCAGCTGTAAAGCACACTACAGAAAACCAAAAGGTCCTAGCACTGCATTGTAGACTGATACATCATGACCAGTCCCCTTTCCTGCTACAGGACATGCCAGCTTGGGCTCCAGTTTGGGTTTGTGTTTGTCTTCATTGGTGTTGCTTATAATCAGACCAAAGCGTACTTTTTATGTTAGGTGCGAACGTGCTGCTTTCTGTACATACATCAGTACACGCAACCTCCTTTATGCCAGTAATATTTAATTTGAGAGTACATATTTAAGGTACCTTATTTTAATTGTTTAAAAGTGTTTATTTTGAAACGATTGAAGCCATTTAGCTTTCAGAATTTACAGTGCTTGAGATTCTGAGTGCTCTATTTCAAGCACAATATATGTACAAATTATAAATCTAATTAATTTTGTAATTGTTAATTGGATTGCTAATATTACTTTTGCCTTTGCCTATCATTAGGAATTAGGAATTTGTTTTTTCATTCTAAATTGTAACTCTTTTGAGGCACTAGTAAACGCATGAAGGTTTTAATAATCAAATCACTCGAGGCCAAACTCTACGCTTAATGCTTTCATTGTTGATCCATGGACAGATATTTGCCATTTCATGTGATGTCGTATTACTCCGCAATTCAGGCATTACTCGGGTGTAAGAACCACACTGCATGTTCAAATAGTGCTTTATCTTTTGTTTGTACTCTCCTAGATGGCCAAAAATGTAGATTTTCCTCATAAATTATGAAGGAAAGTCTTAATTTTATTAAAGACACGGAAGCAAGTATTATGCTTTCTAATCTTGCTTTTACTTGTATAGTAGCAGTCAAGAACGTTAAACTACAACTCCCAAGGGGCTTAGCAACCTGCTAGCCAGTGGGGAAAAAACATAATGACAACCATAACCAATAGTAACCCAGATGTATGTATAAGGTCCTGCCTGACTAGGAACAGCCCTCTTTTCTTGTGCGAGATGGCAAAAAGAACCAGTAAACAAAGGTAACATGGACATTACTAAAGAAAAAGCCCAAATCAGATAAAATAATTCCTGGCAAAAGTTCATGAAAAGGAAACTCTTTGAGGGATCCGAGGATACTGGAACAATTCTTCTTGTCGATGTTGAAGAAATAGAGCAGAAAAGGTCGGTGAAAGGTCCATGAAGACTTTAAGTGGAAGTAGATGGTATCGCTGGATCCGCTGTTAGGGAGGGAAAGAAACACCAACTACCAAGTGTTGAGGTGGGATAATACTTGCCTCCATATCTCAAATAAAATGAAGACTTTCCTTCAAAATTTATTAGGAAAATCTTTATTTTATGACAAGACAGGAGGATCCTATTATGCTTGTTTAAAGCATGTTTACTACTACAGAAGCTGCAGTGTGAACAGGTTTGCAATAAAACATCTTGAACACTTTATTTCATTAGACCAGTCAGCTGATCTCAGAATGTCTTCAAGTCTGGAGCCTGCCCAAAAGATTTTAAAGGCTGTGGCACCCCTTGTGAAATGAGCCCCAAAAGCAGATGTATCAATACCTGGTAAGGACATGATCCAGCAAGCCAGAGTGATGGAGGATACAAGAAAGTGGGGTTTGTGAAAAGAAATAAGTAGTTTGGAATGAGAGGACTTCCTGAGATCAAACGTCTGTTCCTCATACACTTTAAGGCATTGTCCAACACAAAGCTTGGGATGATCTGGAAAATAAGGATAACCAGT
Organism: Pleurodeles waltl; assembly: GCF_031143425.1. Taxonomy (NCBI): domain Eukaryota; kingdom Metazoa; phylum Chordata; class Amphibia; order Caudata; family Salamandridae; genus Pleurodeles; species Pleurodeles waltl. The sequence goes on along the minus strand of NC_090440.1, from coordinate 541,298,442 downwards.
GGGGGTTTATTGGCCGGAAGACACGTCCTAATGCTTTAACATCTGATAAATGTTTAATAGAAATTAAACATAATAACATGGTAAGTTTTGCAGAAGGCATTTATAAAGAAAGAGCTGTATTGTCAGGTCAATAAATAAACAACTTTAAAACCACATTTACATCCCACAATTTGGTATATTTTGGAAGAGGAGGTTTTGAAAATGTTACTCCTTTTAAAAGACGAGAAACAAGCAGGTGTTTTCCAACTGTTTTTTTCATCAGTGTGGGGATGATTCAAAGGGATTGCCAATCTGTAAAGGTTTATGGTTCTGTAAACGTGCCTCCACTAGCTTCTGCTGCCATAAAATTATCTATATAGATTATATTAGCTGAAAAGGGATTGAGATGTTTTCCCAGACACTAGCTAGACCATAAAGACCAAGCTGACTTGTAAGTGTTTGTGATTCCTGGAGCCCAGGCTTTGTTAATGAATTCTGAAGTTTGTGCGAAAAAAGGGAAAGCTGGGAATAACTGCCATTTTCCAAGCAGAGAGAGTGGGAGAATTGTCGAGGATCAGGTTGTGAGGATGGCCCAAAGGATCTAGAAGAAGATTGGGAAAAGATGGAAGAAAAACTGGGAGGTTGATAAGTAGTTCCAAAAGATGGGGAAACCACACTTTTTATTGCCAAAAGGGGACCACAATTACCAGAGTAGCCTGCTGGTGTCTGATCTGAACGAGGACTCTGTTGACCATAAGGAGAGGGGGAAAGGCGTAGTTGATTGAATTCGAGCAGTCCTGTAAGAACGCATCTGTAGCTAATCCTAGAGGATCTGGACGCCAACTGAAGAACCGAGGGAGGTGGGAATTGAGCCGTGAGGCGAAAAGATCTATGTTGAAAGGACCCCACTTTAAAGCTAGAGACTGGAAAACGGAGGGATGAAGTTTCCAGTCACTGAAGTCTTGCAGATGACGGGAGTGCCAATCTGCAAGAGAATTGAGATTGCCTGGAAGAAACTCTGGTGTGACTGAAATCTTGTTAAGAAGACAGAAAAGCTTTTTGCCATTTCTGCTAGAGGCTTGGATTTGGTCCCACCAAGATGATTTATATAATAGACTGCCAAGACGTTGTCCATGCAAAGAAGAATAGAGCACAGAATTTTGTCTTTTGCAAGGCTTTTGGTTGCCAATGAGCCTGCAAGCATCTTAAACAGTTGATATGTAATTTGGACTCCTGGAAAGACCATGTACCCCCTGTTGAGTTGGTACCACAAGTGGCCCCCCATACTCTCCGACTGATTCTAATACAAGATCAGGGACCAACGTAGAGATAGTCCTGCCATTCCAGGTGCCTAATGATCTATCCACTATTGGAGTTCTAGATGAGATTCCAGATCGAGGTTGATAGAGTCGGAGTAAGCCAGACCGTTGCATAGATGGCAGATTTTAAGGCGTTGAAAGGCCTGGTAATGAAGAGGGCCCGGGAAGATCTCCTGAATGGAAGAGGACAGAAGGGCTACTACACTTACTAGGGATCTGAGAGAAATTCGGGTACTGCAAAACAACTGAAGGATCTCGGATTTTATTGCTTTTACTTTTGATTGAGGAAGATGTAAAGTAGCACTTGAAGAGTGAACTAGAAAACCTAGAAATTTGATCTTCTGAGTGGGGATAATAAATGACTTTTCTGCGTTGACCAGGAAACCCAGATCTGTGAGAAGAGAACAAGAAGATGGGATAGAAGAATCTGAATGTCTTGACTCATGAGTAAGATGTCATCCAAATAAATTATCATTCTGATGTGTAGAACTCTCAGATAAGTTACTATGGGCTTCATTACTTTTGTGAAGCTCCATGGAGCCGAAGAGGGAGGAAAGCCTGTACATTTGTCCCTGCCACTGGAATTTAAACAATTTTCTGTGTGAAGGATGGAGTTGTTAGGTAAGCATCCTGTAAGTCTAGTCTTACCATCCGAATGTGTTGACATAAAGAGTCTCTGAGAAGAATTATAGTCTCCATCTTGAAGAGTCAACATACTACAAACTGATTAAAAACTGATTAAATAGCCAAAGATTAATAACTGGGCACATCTTTTTGTTTTTCTTCTGCACTAAGAAGAGGGAACTGAAAAACCCTGAGTAGTCTGGAGAAGACATTGAATTGCCTGTTTTTGTAGAAGGGATTTGATTTCTAAGGATATTAGATTGTTCATGTCTGTTGAAAATTTTGGAGGATGAGGAGGAAAGACCTTTTTGGAAAGGTGACCTTATGATAGCCTTGAATTGTGTTTAAAATCCAAGGATCTGTCATTATAATTTGCCATTTTGTAAGAAAGGAGTGAAGACGGCCCCCCACAGTAGTATGACCAGAAGGAAGACTCACCTTGTTGATTGGAATATCTGGAATACTTTTGTCTGCAACCTCGGAAACCTTTGCCTCTTTTAGGGTAGAACTGCAGCTTGTAGTCTTGATAGCATTGTGAAGTGTTGAAGGAGCCTCTGGATCCCTGATTGCTATAAGACCGGCCAGTTAAGCAGCTTCTCATTATCCACATCCCCCATATCATCATCAGTGTCTAAAATATTTGAAATAATCATTTGTTGGGGAGCACCGTGATGTTTTTTTGTTTTTGTCTTACACTTAAGTGTGAGCTAAGGAATTCCCCTCTTTCACAGGAGACCCAGAAGGAACAATGTCCTCATTCTTTAGTGAGGGAGCTTCCCGAATTAAATGAGCCGAATCAACATTAGATGTCATGACATGTTTCTTTTTAGAAGGTAATGATAATGTTTTTTGTTTTCTGCTTCCCCCGCAGAATGGCCAAGTAAAATCTTTGACATCATGCTTTTCATAGAATTTTCTATATTTTTGGACATTTTTTCCATGGAAGCCGCAATGGCCTTCTCAACAGAAAAATTAATAAATTAATTCAAATTGTTTTTAAAAGCTTCCCCATTGTCGTTTTCCTAATTTAATAAAGCAGAGTTGTCAATTTCCATGTTATTGAGCAAAAATACAGTATAAATGTGGAGAAAGGGTTAATTTTATCAAGTAAACTTTTAAATGGACTAGAGAATAACCCCCACCTACCCCCGCCCGAGGCATGTACTTGCCATATGATTGTCTGAAGGAGTGAAGGGAAGGCGGGGAAATAGGCCACGCCCCCAGTGAACGATGACTGAGCTTCACAGGGAGAGTCAGAGCTCCGCCGTGTCTCCAGAATCACTGAAGAAGCAGAGAGAAGCTAGAACCAGGCCGCTTCCTCCTATGACATAAATGAGCGGAGTTGGAAAAATTAGAACACCATAGCAGCTGACAGAGCCGTTCATGCTCGACGAGGAAAATGAACAAAGCCGAGTAGAAGAGTACGGCAACAAAGAACATGACCAAAATGGTGGTTGAGAGTCTAAAGGGGTATGCGCAACAAGTGCGCAGCAGGAGGAAGAGGAAACAAACCGCGCAAGGCACTCACAGAACAGTACTAATGGAATAATAATAAACCACAATGAAATGCATAATATTATGTTTAACTGTAAAATGTAAGTGAATAATGTATAATAGCACCGAAAGGTACTGCGAGCAGCAAGAAAAGAGGGCTGTTCGCAGTCAGGCAGGACCTTATACATACATCTGGTTTACAATTGGTTATGGTGACCGTTATGTTTTTACCCATTGACTAGCACATTGCCAAGTCCCTTGGGAGTTGTAGTTTAACGTTCTTGACTGCTGCTATACACATAAAAGCAAGATTAGAAATCATAATAGGAGCCTCCGGTCGTGACATAAAATTGTATATTACATTGGAGCTATGTGCTTTGACAGTCCTTTGTTTACAATTAGTTTTTCCCCACTGAACCCCCAATATTTTAAGGGCCTGGTACGCGTGGAGGGGGGGGGGAGCTTGAGTCACAGGAGCGTACTAGCAGAAACATTCAACTGCAGCGCGAAAATAAAACATGCTCTCTCAGAAGTGCAGTTCAGCGTAGGAATTTACTCCAAATCCTTCGGTAGTCAGCACGGCGTTGCTCACATACCCAGTGACGAAAGCATACCGAATATATACAAATTGTAAACAGTGAAGACGGACAAAAAACAGTGTGTAACAAGCAGTGTAACTTAGTGGGCACCATCATGGAATGAGCAATACACTGATGAAGATGAGACACAAAAGTATCCTCAAACTCGTACAGATCTAAACATATAATAGTACCATTATAGTTAAATCAAAACAAATAATGGTCAATGTCATTGTAAAAAAATGATCAAACGTAAAGGAAGGAAACAACTGGGCATAATGCGCAAGAATACAGCCCTGGTGGGTGAGTGCAGGTTGCCTCCAAACAAACCAAAATACAATAAACCACGTACTTCCCAAAACAATAAATGGGCTAAAAAGCAGAAAAGCAAAAAAAGGGGCAGCCTGAGTTGGGTAAAGCTGTTTGTCTCAATACCCATAGGAACACCAGAGAAATTGGATACTTTAACATCATCCCATAATAGAAAATAAGTCTAAAAGAAAAGCTAATATTGATATTTAGGAAGGGATACAACGGAGGATTAGGCAGCTGCCGAGCAGTGAATAGGTGTTAAGAAGCAGATGAGTACTCTTGCTGCTTCTGAATGCAACAATCCAATTTGTATAGGGGCTGAAACTGACACTAATCGTTTTTTGGTGCCAGGAGTTTTTAAAGTAAACTAGCACAATGGTACCTGGAGTGGCATACCTATAGCTAAGGTCCTTCCCTCCTCTACCTTAAGTCCTGAATAGGTCCAGAAGTACACTGGGGCCAAAATGCATCAACAGTTGTGTTTGGAGGTGTCATTCAAGTTGCAACCTCGTAATTCTTTTTTGGACATATAAGGAAATAATTTGGAGCAGGATCACCCATAAATGTGACATCATTGTAGGACTACCTCATAGGTGGATTGTATAGCAAATAAGGATTGCAGCCACGGAACGCTCAATAAGGAAGGAAGACTGGAGTCAACGTTTATTGCAATGGATTTGTTACTTGCTTAATGTGATTGTTAGATTTGTTTTTCTTTATATTTGAGTTTTCATCAATTTTTAACATAGATTCAAGGTACTGTGTATAAGGAACAGAGATCACTACCCACCATGAAATAATATTAAAAACAATTTGAGATGAACTGTGTTGATATCCCAGTGATTAATTAAGTGTCTGTCAATATTGATGATGGAGTATGTTTGTTGAGTTTGCAGTAGCATCCAAAGCATGTCCACAACAGGGTGCCATACTCAAGTATCCATATCTCTAAACTGGCCAGTTGCAGTCTGGAGTTTTTATTGGTAGGGGAAACCACATGAATTGGAGCCCCTACTGGACCCTGTAGTTTACCAGTTGGAACTAGGGCACTAAGAATTAAAGCCAAAGTTCAAACATAACTTAAAGCAGCAGTATGTCTGGAACCGTAAAGGCTGCACAAGTGTCTTCAACCATTCTAGAGTCAGGGTGATGGATCTTAGTAAGTTGAACTCTTCCATAGGAGCTAGGGTGAAGATGGAAACTTGGGTTATATCAAACTAGAAATGGGTAATGTGTGCTCCCACAAAGTTAAGTGATACAGGACAGGTTGAGCAGTGAAAGGTCACCACTCTTGGAGTCCTCAAATGCCTCTTGTAGGTCATACAACCTCATGCACTGCTGATGACTTGGAGCAGGGTCTGATTCTATGGCCTGCAATGGCAGTTTATCTTCTAAGAGGCCCATGTCTTAAAGATGACTTTAAAGGCTTCAATCCACTGGTGATTGCTGTTCTTCCTTCAGCCCATGGTGTGATCTTTTCTGTAAGGGGCAGTACAGTTTCTCCGGGTCAGATCATAACAATAAGGCTACTCCACACCCAACACATGGTCCTAATCTTGTGGAGGGGTTGGGGAGAATAGTGAGTTCTTTTCCAGCAAATTCGTCTGTATACTTGTACAACACAGCTTCTGCTTGAAGTCCAAATGAAGTACAAGGTACTGGGTCAGTAGGTCCCAGTATTTATCCTACTTTGATGGCATGGCAGAAGGCCTGGACCAACTAAAATCCCAAACTCCTGTACAATATTCAACCTCAGCCACCCTTACAATGGTATATCTGTGTGGGCTTTCTTTCCGATGTTTTACAGGACAGGAATGATGCATCTCCTAAAACCTATGTTTCACATTTCGAGGGAACAACTAGCCAGACACTCCTTGCCAAGCTTCTATAGTTTCAACCGCTTTTTATTGTTTTATAAAAAAAAAAAGAAAGAATCTTACAGTAATGACACAGACATTCACACCTGTGAAACAGACCTAACAAGGAGGCTAATCCACCCCTGATTCTCCATCCACTCACCACTCTAGCGTAATCAACAGCAAAATTGAGTATGAATGCGGTCTACGAGATTTAATGGAGTCACATTTCAGCTTCGCCTAACGTTCTACAAAGGGACAGTAGCTTGTCCTTGCTGTGGTACTCCAAAATGGGATCCCACATTCTTGTGAACTGATGCATCCTGTAGATTGTGTTCGATCTTTTCATAAGCTAGTAATTGCCATATCCTACACAACCACAGAGTGGTATTTGGGAGGATGCTCTTACCCCAGAGACTCAAAATGGTTTGTTTTGCACCAAGGAGCAGATGGGAGATTCTTTTCCCTTTAGGGTAGTGAAGGAGATATGTTCTTCAAGGTTAGCCCCAAAAGGATTGATGCAGGGTCACTAGTGATAGGTATCCCTTTAATGTATTGATGGTGGTTGGACCTCCCTCCAGAATTGTTCTATTTGTGGACTTGTCCACGTAATATGGAAGATGGCCCCAGTGCCTCCACATCCTCTCCAGCAGTCCCTGCATCTACTATGATCTATCATGTGAAGCTGTGCTGGTGTATAGTGCCACCTATAATCTTGTACAGGTCTTCCCTCCCTTGTGCATGCTTAGCGAAGGTGGATGTGGATGGCACTCCATTGTTTATTCACTAGTGCTACACCAGGTCATCTTCCCAAGACCTCTTGTAGGGAAGGCACAGCTCGGAAATATTGGCCTGCAGAGTATTGGAATTTTGGGAGACTAAATGGCATGTTGTCTAGAGGCCCTGCAGGAATTTCTTTAGATACTTTAGAGATCTTGTAGCCGCTGACTTCAGGAGGGGCGGAGGACCCATTGTCTAATTTGCAAGTAATGAAACCTCTCTGGTATGTGATATGTCTGTTTTGATGTCCTCAAATGATCATATGGAATCCCTATGGAAGAAACACCTGACCTGAAAGCAGCCTTTTGAGGTCTTCATCTGGAACAGACCAGGGGAAAAGTCCTTGTTACCATGTATCGGAGTCAGGGGGGATGGAAATGTAGTTCTCCTTTAAACTGAGAGAGGTAATCCCAGGCCTCTACTGTAGCCCTCTTGACAGGTTGTAGTAACATTGCTATCTTATATCTCTTTTTTATGTTGTTTTATTATTGTGCTACGCTATATGGTATTTGGGATTCTAATTCCAGCCATTTTGGGTCGGTGCAATTTGAACATTTTATTGGTGATGCGGACCCCCTGAGAAGGCTTCGTGGACCCCCAGGGGTCCCCGGACCACAGGTTGGGAACCACTGTTCTAATGGTTTCTCAAATGTTTTATTAACAGTTGATCCTCCCAATGAAATTGGGGGTAGGCCTGAGAAGGTTATTAGAGGTGCCATATGTGATGTGATCATTCATAACAAAAACATTAGCTGATTCGGGGGCTCCCAGCACCATTTTGGCTGATCATATGTTCTTTAAATTGTGGCATGACACTATTGAATTACAATCTCCAGACATCAACCCTAAAGCATTTGGTGACCACGACATAGATCTATTAGGTTATTTTGGTCTAATTCGCAGTGCTAAGGCAGATCCATTTTTACCAAGGTATATGTTGCAGTCAAAGGTCGAGACATTGTAGGGTGGAAGGATTTGGCCCGTCTTGGAATAATTTAGCGCCCTGGTCATGATATTCCTGTAACTTTAGGAGATTTACCAGATTTAGATTTGAGTGATCACATTTTGAGTGTTACTATGACTAATAATATTGCTGATCGCATGGTCAATTTATTCCCTGAAGTCTTTAAAGACCAAGTGGGTACTGTACGTGGCTTTGAACACTATATCCAAGTAAAAAAGGGTGCCTGCGACCCCCTGTGGTAGACTAAGTTAGACCAGTGCCTTTAAGCGTCAGAACAGATTTAAAGATTTTGCTACATAATTTACAATCTGAGGGTATAATTGCTCCAACTGATTCATCAGAATGTGTTTTCCCATCGTGATCACTAAGAAAAAAATGGTGAGTTATGATTATGTGTGGATTTGAGATCTGTCAATCAAAACATATTAGTGGATTGTCATCCTCTTCCACATATTCAAGAAATGGTCACGAACATTGGGCGTTTTTTTCAACCATTGATCTCCATTCTGAATATCACCAGATTGCTTTGAGTGAAGATTCACAGAATTTAACCACGTTTGTTACTCCATTTGGAGCTTTCAAATATTTACGTTTGCCGTTTGGACTTGCTTTTGCGGAAAGTGTCTTACAAAAACTAATGGACGAGTTATTTTGTGATTTACCACAAGTGCAGGCTTTTCAAGGTGACATATTAATCTTCACAGAAACCCAAGGAAAGCACTTAGAGGTTTTAGATACGGTATTGCTTATTCATAAAAACAAAGGTATGACTGCCAACCCTAGTAAATTTAAACTGATTTTTACTGAGGTAAGATATTTGGGTCATAATATTTCTGGTGATGGAATTAAGCCCAAATTTAGCTATTTGGTTGCAGTTAGAAATGCATGCCCTCCTGCTGACAAAGACGCTTTAAGATCATTCTTAGAGCTTTGTGAGTACTATGCCAGGTTTGGTCCAGTTATGCCATGGTAGTACAGCCACTGAGAAGTCTTCTTAAAAAAGGGATCACTTTTGAGTGGAATAATGATCTAAACATTGTTTTTGAAGACATTAAAATTTTAGTCATTAACGCTTCAGCCATACAAGCATTTGATCCTTCAGGAAAACCGTTTATTATCGTGGATGCTAGTTTGAAATGTATAGGTGCAGTTTTTGGGCATTGGGTTGATGGACGTGAAAATACTTAGCCTTTGCTTCTAGGACATTGTCTAATGAAGAAATTCACCCAGTACCTTTGAGAGAAAAGTTTTGGCATGGGTGTGGGCAGTCCAGAAGTTTAAAACGTATATTTGGGGTACCACTTGTGAATTATATATAGATCACAAACTACTCGTGTTTTTAATGAATTGTAATGGTTGAGGCAAAGCATTGGCACTTTGGTTTGTTTATTATCCAAACTACAAGAGTATAATCTTGTTACTAAATATATACAATGCGGTAAGAATTTTCGTGCTGATTGCCTATCCCGCATACCCTTGCCTTATGATGCTTTGTTGGACATTGACTCTGATCAAGAATGTGTTATAGCGTTGATGGATGTTCTAGCTGAGTCCGACAATCACATCACAGAACATTCCCTGGTTACTGCCATTTCTTTTTTTTTAAAGTTGATTCCGGTTCCAGTGAGTCCAGGTCAGAACCTGTAACTACTCGCAGTTCAAAAATTATTAACCTACCTTCTGGATTGCATGTTTATATTCTTGTTTAATTTGTTTTGTTTGTTATTTTCTCAAAAAAGGGAGGTGATGTAGTAACATTGCTATTTTATATCTCTTTATTATGTTGTTTTATTATTGTGCTACGCTATATGGTATTTGGGATTCTATTTATGTATTCTGTTTCAGAACCGCAGTCTCATTGGTGGCTCTGTATGGTTCTGGAATTCCGGTCATGGGGAAGGTTTTCTGTTGACAGTTGTTCCAGGAGGTGATCGCTCGTGTGGTCGTGGGTCCTTTACTATCTAAGAATTCATCTTTTCATCGCACCTCTACATTCTGTGAAGATCCTCTCCTTCCTGTTATACACAAGTGTTAACCCCTGCTACACAGGGGAAATGTAAAGATTGCAGCATCTTTGCCCCCTCGGGAGCCAGAGGCCCTCGGCGAGTGGTCTGACCATCAAGTTCTGGTCAATGAAGCACCAGGGTTTGTCTGCCTCTTCCTAGAACCACTCCACCATGTATCGTATCTGAGTCGCCAGGTCAAAGAGAGAGCTATTGGGGATCCCCAGTCCCCCGTGGTTCAGATGCTGCATGCTGATCTGATAACCAACTCTATGTCACCTCCCAGCCCATATAAAGGATTTACAGATGTCTGCCAAGTGTTGGTCAAGTTCCGATTTTTGAAGCAGGAGAGCCTGAGACACATAGAGAATCTTAAGAAGAGCGGCTATTTTGAAAGAGGCTATTCTCCCCACCCAGGAAAGAGGGCGTGCAAGCACCAGAAAGATATAATTGATTTCAGCTCTCGTTGCAGCTGCTTAAAATTTGTTCTAGTGCATATATACAGATCTGGCGTTAGGTGCACTCCCAGAAACGGTAGGTGGTCAGTTGTCCATTTGAAGGAGTTCACCAACTGAAGCTCGTGGAAAAATGTCTTCCTCCCAAAAACCACCAGACCCACCAATTTCCTCTATTTGGTCTTAAGGTTCACTAGTGCTCCATATTCTTCCAGGAGCTGAATTAAATGCATTAGGGAGTGGGCTTGGTCCAGTATGGAAAGCAGGACATCATCCATGAAGGCTGACATCTTGAAGGATTCTCAATAGAAGGGCACTCTCCAGATCGCCCCCGATTCCAAATCTTCTGGAGAAGGGGCTCTAAGAATAGTGCAGACAGCATAGTGAAGAGGGGACAACCCTGCTGGGTGCCCCTCTGAATCTGGAACCCCTGAAATTTGCAGCCATTGACTTTAACCTTGGTCCAGGGAGAGCCCTCCAGTGCCTCAGTCCACCTGCAGAAGCGGGCTCTGAAGCCTGTGCTGTACAGAGAGGCCCTCATCATAGACCAGTCAACCTGGTCAAAGGCCTTCTCTGCATCTAAAGATAGGAGAATAGCCTTCCCATGGCCTTCCATGCTGCTAAGTCTGTGATATAGAGGGTATTTTTGGTGCTGTAGGGATGGTATGCAACCTGTCTGATCCACATGCATCAGAATCGGAAAATACCCTTGAAGGTGGATCTCAAGAATCTTGGCAAATAGTTTGCCATTGATATTTAGGAGGGAGATTGGGTTCTAGAATTGGCAAAGGGTTGGGTCCTTATCCTCTTTAGCTATGAAAGTTATTGGTGCTTCAGCCATCTCAGATATCAGGCTACAGGACTGGGACAGTTTTTTTTATAAGCTTTTGTCAGCAGAGAAATAATCTGATGTGCACAATGTTTACAGAACAAGGCTCTTTCCCCTTTTCAGATGTTGGATGGCTTTTAGAACCTCACTCTCTGAAATGGCCTCATCTATAGCCTCCAGGAGCTCCTGGGTCACGTACATGGAAGGCAAAGGATCTAGCTCTGTCCTCTCTTTGGAAAAGGGGTTGGAATGGATGGCCCCACCATTAGCTGATTCCCTTAGATCTCAAAAATACCATGACTGGTTTGAAAGACCTGCGTTTGGCTAACATCTTTGTTGGCAAGTCCTGAAACAGCAAAAATGAGGCTCCATTGAAAGAGAGCTTTCCTTCTTCTCGAGTCTTTGCGATAAGGGCCTCTTTGTCCTCAAAGAAGTGGACCGCATCAAGACATCTTGGGTTGGTTGTTTAGTACCCCAAGGTCACTCGATGCATTCTGTCCAGGGTGGATGCATAAATATGCTTTGTCCTCCATGATGGCCTCAAACAGATCTTGGACACACGTGGGAAGGTCTGCAGTCCCTGTCTCCAGTGGTAACCCACATATGCCAGTGTTGTTCCGGCAGGACTTGTTCTCCAAGTCTTCACGCTTATCTTGGAGAAGTTGGTGGTGGTGGTGTTCAAGGAATAGCATCCCCTGTTGAAGTTTTTCACAGTCATCAACATGTCCGTGCAGGCCTTTTTCCACTTCCTCTACCCTGTCGCCCAAATCGGAGACGTCCCTACGCACCTCATAAATGTCGCTTCGGAGATCAAACTTGAGGGTAAGGATCTCGTTTAAGATCCTGGAGTGCTACTAGGAGAAAGTCTTTAGTGACTCCACAGTTCACTGAGGAGGAGTTGAGGCTGCCGTCCCCAGTCAGAGCCTCTGCGTGTTTCGAGTAGTCATCCACAGGTTGGTGCATGGTAACCTGCTGTAGTATAGCCTTTATGGCGTTTTCCTTCATTCCTTTGCCCCAAGTCATGGTTTCCCACCAGCAAGGCCCTCCAGTAGTCGCCATGCAATAAAAACACTCAGGAGGCCTGCAAGGGTCGGGGCCAGCCCCTGCATCGATAAGCAGCTGGTGGCCCCGGTTGGAATGTTGTGCCATTCCTTAGGGCTTTTGCTTGGTTCCAATCTCAAGGTCACTGGTCTGTGGCAACATAAGGGCACCCCCCTGGATTAGGGCTCCTGCAGTGAGTGGTTATGGAAGGGTAGGCCACCAACTTAGAATATAAATTCACTCTGCTGCACGCGATCCCAGGACTTTAGGGAGCTCAGAGATGGGATGAGGTCACCAGTAGGTTGCCAGGGTCAAAGTGAGGTACGTGCTGACTGGCGGCCCAGGAGCCCAGCTGCTGAGACGCCCCTATATCATGTGTTGTCACCGGATCGGTGTCAGCATGTGGGCTCTCTCAGTGATGCATGGGATCTCCCCTCAGGACCAATGAAGGCCCTGAGGGGCTCGGCGGCAGCTTGACAAGTCCAGAGATGTTAGCAGCCTGGGCTGCCAAACACTGGTAGGGCCCACGGGCCGAAGAGCGGGTGGTCCCTCCTCCTAAAGTCCTGGTGCTGGGGAGAGCTCTACGCCCTAGTGAGTACTTCAGGCTGGCCTAAAGGCAGCCCCCCCTTTCCCCTCCAGGGCACAGTACAGGCTCTGCTTTCCTCAGCAAGGCTGTATTCTCTTGTATCTGTTGGGCCCCTGTGTCTCTCGAGTCTTTCGTGGGTCCTGGCGGCCAGCGTCACAGCCTCAACTGGCGCAGCAAATGGTAGTGCCCACTTCATTTTATTCACCCAGCCCCAGGTGGTGCGCTGCTCCCTGTCGCTCAACACCTGACTGATGCGGTCTCCTCATCACATGGCTCCTGAGGACCTCTTTGTTGCACCCAGGGCAGGCTCGAAGCAGCACTCACCCAACACTGTCCTCTGGAGCCTGTTTCCTCCCTATGCCTGTCCCCCTCCAGGTTAGGGGTCAGCGCCTGACAGTGTTCAAGGCCCAGTGCGATTCTCCCAAGCAGGCCACAACATCCCCACACAGTCGCACTTGACACACTGATATTTCACGGGTGTGGCCCTGCCTGGGTAGCCTGGACCCTTGGAGCAGTGACACAGGGCCACTCAGAAGCTCGGCCAAACAGAGAACTCGCATCAGCCCATTGCTCTCCTTGCTGTCCAGCAGTTTCTTTGCAGGGCCTGATGTGGTTTCGGACAGTCCCTGGAGCTGTATAATGAAGGGGAGTTACAGGTCCCTGGGCCGGAGCAACAGGATCAGGCATCCGCCAAGGTCACACTTCCTCTCCAAGCTTCTTTATTGCAGGGGAATGGGTGCAGAAGTATTGTTCCTGAGCACGTCTTAACCTGACAGGAAAGGCATGGATATTCTCCAGGCGACTCAGATGTCTACACCATCTCTAAGATGAGGTTCCTGCAGCGATAGTATGCAGGTTTCCATGCCGACACAAAAGACATGAACCACTTCATGGCGCAACACCATTTTATGAAACTTTCACAGTGCCCTATATAAGACACATTTAACCTGACTTCATGGGGTCTCTAAGCGACACAACACATAGCTGACATGGCCCACAGACACACATATACAGCACACAGTACATACACTCTTGGGCAGTAAGGAATTTTTGCAAATGGGGGAAATGGGCTTTACCAGTAATGGCCTGGAGGCCTACTAGTCACCAGGTAAAATGGCCTGTGCTCCCGAACCTAGAATTAGCCACAACCAACTGTCTCCCTATAGCATTGGTTCAGGGGGCATTATATGCCTTTAGGGTACACACTTAGGCCCTCATTATGAGTTTGGCGGGTGACAGAGGTCTAAAGTAGATACATGACCCCAGTCTGGTGCCCATCTTAAAATTCATAAATACATATTAATTTTATATTGCTCCTTATTGTTTAAAATGTTACATATATTTTCCCAACAATATAAGGATTAACTCCATATAAATTAAGCAACTGTGTCAAACTGATGCCTTCCCCTCATTGTAATATTGTGCCTTCCAATCTGTCCAGCAGCTTTGTGATTGAACCAGGATGTATCAATCAAACATTAGATTTGCAAAGCGTGGCTTGTCAGACGTCTTGAGCTGTCTCCTGAAGTTGAGTAGGGTTTGCGAGGTGCGCAAGTGGAAGGGGAGGTCATTCCAGATCTTGGCAGCAAAGTAGGAAAAGGAGTGCCCTCCGCAGCAGTTGCGTTGAACTCTCGGGACTTGAGCGAGGGCACGAGTTGTTGAACAGAGTTCCCTGGTGGGCTGCTTGTGGGAGAGTCTGTGGTTGATGAGATTGGATCCAATGTTGTGTAGGGTCTTGTATGCGATGGTGAGAACCTTGAATTTGCACCTTTTGTGCACAGGCAGCCAGTGGAGACCTCTGCGGTGGGTGGGTGAAGTGGATCTGTCTGTGGTGGTTCAGGACGAGTCTCGCTGCTATAATCTGGATGGTCTGGAGGTGGTGGAGGAGCTGGGCGAGGAGTTTCCATAGTGTAGTCTGCTGGTGATGATGGTTTGGGTGACTGACTTCCTGGTTTCAATGGGGATCCATCAGAAGATCTTTTGTTGCATGCGGATGCTGTGGAACCTGGAGGAGGCCCCTGCGTTTACCTGTTGTTTAAAGGTGAGTGTGCTGTTGATGATGATGCAGAGATTGTGGGTGTGGAAAATCGGGGTCAGAGGCTGTCCGAGAGTGCAGGACCACCAGCAGTCGTCCCAAGGGGAGGGGATGCTTCCAAAGATGTTCACCTTTGTCTTGACCGCGTTTAGTTTCAAGCAGATGGATTTCATCCATTTGGCGACGTGTCATGGTGTTGTTGAAGTGGTGGCACGGTCTTCTGAGAGGGAGAGGTATGAGATGTCCAACGTTTTCCTCTCCTATTGGTTTCAGGATTGCCGAGGAGTGGGGTGAGTCAATGTTCTTCTTATCTTGACATCTTCGTTGTCTCTGTAGGTGCAATTTCAGCGTTGCCACTATAATCCAATGAGCTTATTTCTGGAGCAGAGAGGCCTGCCTCACTTAAATATGGTGCCATTTATGCACATTCTCCTTACTGCTGATGTACCTCTTGCCTGGGTGGCTGTTCCCTTTGTGCAAATCCCGTCTCTTTTCGTAGACTGTTTGGGGCCTATGACTTCTCCCTTGCCTGGCTTTGAGCCTTCGGTCTCTACTTTAGCAGGCAGCAACTCTACTCTCTTCTTAGGGGGTGTTTTAAGATGACTCTACGCACCACTGCAGGCTCTGTCTTATAACGTCAGCGTGAATGGTGGAGGCTGCCAGGTACTTGAGTTACAGGTCTCAAAAACCACTATAAGACCCCCACACCAGCCTGCACCGCCGCAGGCCGGCAAGCATCACTTCTCATTTACAGGATGCAGCTCAAGTAGTGTGGGGGAGACATCTGTCAGATCTCAGGTATCCTCACTTCCATATGCAGGACTTTGCTTGGTGATCAAAATTAACCCTTCTTATTCCTAGAGAGTCTCTCTGTCACTTGACTGCATCATTGACTGTTGGCTGAGCCGGGAACTCTTCAAATTCACAGCCTTGTTCATATTTGCAGCCTTCTGGTCAAGCCCTGCCAAGCTTCTACTCCGCCCGCCCCCCAAAAATATCATTTATTTTTATAGATGCTGCAACCGTCACAGAATGGCATGAATCAAAATGCAGATGCAAAAAGCTTTGCATCTTTATTCACCCTCCAGAATCACCCTGAACCACCAATTGGATTGCTTAAAGAAACACGAGGCCTGATTTAGATCTCGGCGGAGGGGTTACTCCTTCGCAACGGTAACGAATATCTTGTCCACCGAAATCCAAATACCATAGTATTCTATGGTACTTAGATTTTGGCAGACAGGATTCCGTCACTGTTGCAACAAAGTAACCTCTTCACCAATATCTAAATCAGGCCCACAGAAGCTTGTCCCACAATCAAAGAAACTGATGGATATATAGGGACAAAGTGATAACATGCGTTAGAGGAGTTTGGAAAATATTGACAAACTCAAAATGTTAATAAGGGGAAAGGGTCCATAAAGGTTCATAGAAGTGAAAGAAAATGTATTGGGAGTGAGGGAGCGGGCGTAGAAGGTGAGAGAACCCTGAAGTAACCAAAGTAGGCAACTCCTGTCACATACGGCGCTTCAGAGCTGCAAATATTTGGACTCAAGTGAATATTTAAGTAATGTATTTGTATTATTGTAGTCATTTTAATGATTTTTCATTAGGCTGAACATCCTAGCGATGTTGGTACTCAATAGTTTTTCAAGACGCAAAGGCTTCTGGGTACATTAATAGCTGCCATTACAGGATTATGGGGTGCATGAAACTTTCTTAGAGTTCCCTTCTCTTTCGTTTGATAAATTTGCTGCAGCGTCTGTAACCTGGCTTAGCTTTCCTAATAAAATCAAAAGAATGATAGATGGAATGCTTGAATTAATTGTAGCCACTGGTAATTATTCTGAGCCACATTTCAGCTCATCATTTTTAGACCTGCTTCCGTTGTGCTGGTGTTACAACATCCCAAAAGCACCTAAACTCTTAGGTTCTACTCTCATCTTTTGCTGGTCCAGTCCTGCATTCAAGTTTCATTTCCTGTCCCTCCCCCCGTATTCTCTCTCTTACCCTCCCCATGGGCATTTCACCACCTCCAACTGCAGTGCTGTGCAATTAGGAGATGGAGTGCAGGTGGCGAAATGTCAGTCGGCAAAATAAATGTGGCAAAAAGTCAGCCGTTAGGATTTGTAGACATTTCACCGCGGGACAAACACCAACACACTCTTGCAGAAATAAGGGGCTTGTAAAGTGACAAAGTAGGTCCAGGTTTCATTCTGATCTTGTATTTTTAAAGGACTGCGTCTGTAATGGGATGTTAGACTCCTATAAGTGTTAGTAACTTTAGGCCATATGTACGAAGCATTTTTGCTGTCACAAACAGACAGAATCTGGGTGTTTGCAAAGGCAAAACTGCTTTTCCTGTTGCACAAGCACCCAAACTGTGACTTAGGCGTAGAGATCGTTATTTGGAAGGGGCGTGTTTAGGGCGTCCCTTCGAAATAGCAATTTCCAGCATCATGTATCGAGGTTTTGCGATAGAAATCTGATCGCAGATTTCGGTTGCAAAATCTTGATATTTTACCACCAACTCAAAGTTGGTGGAAATGCATTTGCAAATTGGTGAATGTTGAAAAAATATTTTTTAAGAGCAGGCAGTGGGCCCACGGACCACTGCCTACTCTTAAAAAATGAAACTTTAAAGTTTCATTGTTTTTGTTGTTGTTCTTTAACGCATCCCGTTTACTTTATAAGGAAAATGGGCTTTGTTTAAAAAAAAAAAAGATTGCTTTATTTCAAAGCAATCACAGACATGGTGGTCTGCTGACCCTAGCAGGCCATCATCCCTGTGATGACAACGATTCCTAATGAGTCAGAAATTGCAACCTACCTCATTAATATTCATGAGTTATGTTGATTTGCAACCCACCAGGAATCACCAGTATGAAACAAAATGTTTCATACATAAAAAATAGCGCTTTCCAAATAGCGATTCGGATGAAATCGATATTTGGAAAACGCTATTCCTTCTTGATGTACATCTGACCCTTTATGTTCCTATAAGCTGAGCGACTTGTGCTGTGGTTGTGCTGAGCGTGACTCCATCAGAGTATTTGCCCTGATTGTTGACCTTACAGTGCAGGGGTTCATTGGGAACCATTCTTAATGCAAACGTGGACCAGTCTAGGATGACAGTGTCTTGATAACCAGCACACAGTGTTTCAAGTACTAGGTTTTAACCAAATCGGACTGGCATGTAGGAATGTTTTGAGATCGTGGATGTGGTTGCAGAACATTCACAGTTACCACCAACTTCAAGTTGGTGGTAACCCATTTGCAATGTGAAGGGGTTCCCGGGGGCCCCTTCCCCTTTGTGAATAAAAGTGTAAATGTTTTTTCAGAGCAGGCAGTGGTCCCAGGGACCACTGTCTAGTTTGAAAAACCGAAAAGAAAACTTAATTTTTTTTTGTTTGAAATTCTCACATTTTCCTTTAAGGAAAACAGACAGCATTAAAAAAAAAAAAAAAGCTGCTTTATTTAAAAGCAGTCACAGGCATGGTGGTCTGCTGTCCCCAGCCTGCCACCATCCCTGTGAGTGCGGCCATTCACAATGGGGTTGCAAATTGCGACCTAACTCATGAATATTGATGAGGAAGGTCTTTGTGACCCCGTTGGGAATCACTAAATTTATCTGAGACACATTTGTACATTTCATTTTGCTAGTCTCTAATTGCGACTCGCAAAAAGTCACAAATAGAGATTCACAAGATGAAATGGACATATATCTGGCCCTTAGATTGCCGTTGACTATAATGCACTTGCCCCACAGCAGATGGGACATCTGCCACATTTTTGATGGCGTACCCACTCTGTCAAACTCTAAATAAGGCCATTTGCTCTAAATTAAGAAAATCTGACTACACATTCCATTATACACTGTTTTTAAAAGGAAAGCTCAGGAATGGCTGCCAGGCGTCTCAAAATATTGAGACATGTGGAGGCATATAGTCACTCTAGACCATTTATCACAGAGTTCCACCACTGATCATTGCCCAGCCACTGGAACACTCTTCAGGTACTGGCTGATGAATCACAAGCCCTTTTGTGCCACAGCTTCGGAGCTGGAAAATATGTTGTATGTTGTTAACGTCTTTGTGTACCTTGAGCAAGCAATCTCCGCGTCGGGAGCTTAAACAGTTGCCTCAGTACGTGAGCCTTTGGCCATGTCGTTCCGTTCCAGATTCCCGGCTGGCACAGTGCCCATCAGTAGGTAGCAACATTGTCTGTTACTGCAGCGAGATGCACATTTTGTCCCCAGCGATGCCCTGTAAGCGCCGGTGCTCCTGTGGGCCTTACTATTTCCTGTATTGGCGGCGTCTGCTTAAAAATACATCTCCTCTGCCTGCAAAGATGGGCCTGGCTCCCCGTTATGGCGGCAGCGCTGCTTTGCCAGCTGTTCCGTGTCTGCAGCGGCAGCAGGAGCTTCTTTAGTATTAAGTAGCTGTGGATTCCAGCTGGGAAATTACCACCTATAATTTGCCCGCGTCCTCTCCCTCAGAGTAGGTAAGCCTGGTTTATGCAGGTTAATATGTTCACAGTCTGCAGTATCTGTTTACATCAGGGGAGTACTGGGCTACTGGGAGAATGCCATACAAGCTGTTTCCCAGATAAGGCGGGCAGAATGAGCAGTCGATAACCTGCCTGGTACATCGGTGCACCTCTGTTTCCACATCTCTTAAAAGATTACACCAGGGATGGTGGGGGGGCTCTCATGGACGACCTGTGGATTCTAGTTCCTACTTTCATACCCTGTTATCTAATACAAGGCAGCTGTGCAGACACTATATGCGCAAATACCAACAGAGAGCTAGCTACAGGTGCTGTTAGCTAAGAGGTAAGGGTGCTTACCATTCAGCGGTGCTATTACTATATGTGCAGTAAACAATTGAGGTCTACAGGTGCTGAGAGGTAAGGGTGCTTACCATTCAGCGGTGCTATTACTATATGTGCAGTAAACAATTGAGGTCTACAGGTGCTGAGAGGTAAGGGTGCTTACCATTCAGCGGTGCTATTACTATATGTGCAGTAAACAATTGAGGTCTACAGGTGCTGAGAGGTAAGGGTGCTTACTATTCAGCAGTGCCATCACTATGTGCAATAAACAATAGAGATCTACTGGTGCTGAAAGGTATGATGCTTACTATTCAGCAGTGCCATTACTATGTGCAATAAACAATAGAGATCTACTGGTGCTGAAAGGTATGATGCTTACTATTCAGCAGTGCCATCACTATGTGCAATAAACAATAGAGATCTACTGGTGCTGAAAGGTATGATGCTTACTATTCAGCAGTGCCATCACTATGTGCAATAAACAATAGAGATCTACTGGTGCTGAAAGGTATGATGCTTACTATTCAGCAGTGCCATCAGTATATGTGCAATAAACCATAGAGATCTACTGGTGCTGAAAGGTATGATGCTTACTATTCAGCAGTGCCATCAGTATATGTGCAATAAACAATAGAGATCTACTGGTGCTGAAAGGTATGATGCTTACTATTCAGCAGTGCCATCAGTATATGTGCAATAAACAATAGAGGTCCACAGGTGCTGTAAGCCGAACGTTAAGAATCCTTACCATTCTTTATCTGTTTTTTTAGCAGTCCTAATGAGCTACACGCGTAGACAACCTCTGATTTGATTTAATGGGGGACAGAAGTGGGGGGCAGAGCTTTCTCTTTATCCAGATAGTAGTGTTGTTGGCAGTGGGCACTGTTGGTCGATGATCATGCCCTGTTGCCAGGTTCCATGGTGGGATCGTGCACTACTTACCGCTTAGCTCTGCAAAGCCAGCACCAAAGTCGAATGGCAGTATTGTGCATTGCCTGCTCTGCAGCTCAGCTGCAGTAGTGTGCAGTGCCTAATCTACAGCTCAACACCACTAGTGTGCACTGCCTGCTCTGCAGCTCAGCAGCAGTAGTGTGCAGTGCACTGCCTGCTCTGCAGCTCAGCTGCATTAGTGTACAGTTCCTGCTTTCCAGCTTAGCAGCAGCAGTGTGCAGTGCACAGCCTGCTCTGTAGTTCAGCAGCAATAGTGTGCAGTGCTTGCTCTTCAACTCAGCAGCAGTGGTGTGCAGTGCACTGCCTGCTGTGCAGCTCAGCAGCAGTAGTGTGCACTGCTTGCTCTTCAACTCAGCAGCAGTAGTGTGCAGTGCACTGCCTGATCTTCATCTCAGCAGCTGTAGTGTGCAGTGCCTGCTCTGCAGCTCAGCAGCAGTAGTGTGCAGAACACTGCCTGCTCTGCAGCTCAGCAGAAGTGGGCAGTGCCTGATCTGCACCTTAGCAGTAGTAGTGTGAAGTGCACTGCCTGCTCTGCACCTCAGCAGTAGTAGTGTGCACTGCCTGCTTTGCAGCTCAGCAGTAGTGTGCAGTGCACTACCTTCTCTGCAGCTCAGTAGCAGTAGTGTGTGCTGCCTGCAGCTCAACAGCAGTAGTATGCAGTGCCTGCTCTGCAGCTCAGAATCAATAGTGTGCAGTGCACTGCCAGCTCTGCAACAGTTATGTGCGGTGCCTACTATGCAGCTCAGCAGCAGTAGTGTGCAGTGCACTGCCTGCTCTGCAGCTCAGCAGCAGTAGTGTGCATTGCACTGCCTGCTCTTCAGCTGGGCAGTAGTAGTAGTCACTGCCTGCTCTGCAGCTCAGCAGCAGTAGGGTGTAGTGCACTGCCTGCTTTGCAGCTCAGCAGCGGCAATGTGCACTGCCTGCAGCTCAGCAGCAGTAGCGTGCAGTGCCTGCTCTGCAGCTCAGCTGTAGTAGTGTGCACTGCACTGCCTGTCCTGCAGCTCAGAAGCGGTAGTGTGCACTGCCTGTTCTGCAGTACAGCAGCAGTAATGTGCAGTGCATAGTCTGCTCTGCAGCAGTAGTGTGCACTGCCTGCTCTGCAGCTCAGCAGTAGTTTGCACTGCCTGCTCTGCAGCTCCTCGGCATTAGTGTGCACTGCCTGCCCTGTAGCTCAGCAGTAGTGTGCAGTGCCTGCTCTGCAGCACAGCAGCGGTAATGTGCAGTGCACAGCCGGCTCTGCAGCTCAGTAGCAGTAGTGTGCAGTGCCTGCTCTGCATCTCAGCAGGAGTAGTGTGCAGTGCCTGCTCTGCTGCTCAGCAGCAGTAGTGTGCATTGCACGGCCTGCTCTGCAGCTCAGTAGCAGTAGTGTGCAGTGCCTGCTCTGCATCTGAGCAGCAGTAGTGGGCAGTGCGTGCTCTGCAGCTCAGCAGAAGTGTGCACTGCCTGCTCTGCAGCTCAGCAGCAGTAGTGTGCACTGCTTGCTCTGCACTACAGCAGCAGCAGTGCACACTGCCTGCTCTGCAGCTCAGTAGCAGTAGTGTTCACTGCTTGCTCTGCAGCTCAGCACCTGTTCTGTGCAGCACTCTGCCTGCTTTGAAACTCAGCAGTAGTGTGGAATGCACTGCCTGCTCTGCAGCTCATCAGCAGTAGTGTGCCGTGCACTGTCTGCTCTGCAGCTCACCAGCAGTAGTGTGCACTACTTGTTCTTCATTGCAGTAGTGTCCAGTGCACTGTCTGCTTTGCAACTCAGCAACAGCAGTGTGCACCGACTACTCTACAGCTCAGCAGCAGTAGTGTGCACTGCCTGCTCTGCAGTACAGCAGCAATAGTGTGCACTGCCTGCTCTGCAGTACAGCAGCAGTAGTGGCGCTACTTGCTCTGCAGCTCAGCTTCAGAAGTGTGCACTGCCTGCTCTACTGTTCAGCAGCAGTAGTGTGCACTGCCTGCTCTGCAGTAAAGCAGCAGTAGTGTGCATTGCACTGCCTGCTCTGAAGCTCAGCAGCGGTAGTGTGCGCTACTTGCTCTGCAGCTCAGCTTCAGAAGTGTACACTGCCTGCTCTACTGCTCAGCAGCAGTAGTATGCACTGTCTTTGCAGTACAGCAGCAGTAGTGTGCAGTGCACTGCCTGCTCTGCAGCTCGACAGAGGAAGTCTGCATTCCCTGCTCTGCAGCTCAACAGCAGTAGTGTGCACTGCCTGCTCTGTGGCTCAGCAACAGTAGTGTGCAGTGCACAGTCTGCTCTGCAGCTCAGCAGCATTAGTGTTCACTGCCTGCTCTGCAGCTCAGCAGCAGGAGTGTGCACTGCATGCTCTGCAGTACAGCAGCAGTAGTGTGCTCTGCAGCTCCGCAGCAGTAGTGTGCACTGCATGCTCTTGGCTCAGCAGTAGTAGTGTTCACTGCCTGCTCTGCAGCTCAGCAGCAGTAGTGTGCTCTGCATGCACTCCAGCGCAGCAGCAGTGTGCAGTGCCTGCTCTGCAGCTCAGCAGCAGTAGTGTGACATGCCTGCTCTGCAGCTCAGCAGCAGTAGTGTGACATGCCTGCTCTGCAGCTCAGCAGCAGACGTGTGCACTGCCTGCTGTACAGCTCAGCAGCAGTAGTGTGCACTGCCTGCTCTGAAGTACAGCATCAGTAGTGTGCACTACCTGCTCTGCGGCTCATTAGCAGTAATGTGCAGCTCACTGCCTGCTCTGCAGCTCAGCAGCAGTAGTGTGCACTGCCTGCTCTGCAGCTCAGTAGTAGTGTGCAGTGCACTGTCTGTGCTGCAGCTCAGTTGCAGTAGTATGCATTGCATGCTCTGCAGTGCATCAGTAGTAGTGTGCAGGTCCCTGCCTGCTTTGCAGCTTAGTAGCAGCAGTGTGAAATATCTGCTCTGCAACAGTAGTATGCAGTGCCTGCTCTGCAGCTCAGCAGTAGTGTCCACTGCCTGCTCTGATGTACAGCAGTTGTAGTGTGCAGTGCCCTGTCTGCTCTGCAGCTCGACAGTAGTGTGCACTGCCTGCTTTGCAGATCAGTAGCAGCAGTGTGCAATGTCTGCTCTGCAGCTCAGCTTCAGTAGTGTACAGTGCCTGCTCTGCAGCTCAGCAGCAGAAATGTGCACTGCCTACTCTATAGCTCAGCAGCAGTAGTGTCCACTGCATGCTCTGATGTACAGCAGTAGTAGTGTGCAGTGCACTGCCTGCTCTGCAGCTCCACAGCTGTAGTGTGCACTGCCTGTTCTGCAGCTCAGCAGCAGTAGTGTTCAGTGCCTGCTTTGCAGCTCAGCAGCAGTAGTGTGCACTGCCTGCTCTGCAGTACAGCAGCAGTAGTGTGCACTGCCTGCTCTGCAGCAGTAGTGTGCACTGCCTGCTCTGCAGTTCCTCAGCAGTAGTGTGCAGTGTGCCTCCTGCTCTTCAGCTCAACAGCAGTAGGGTGCACTGCCTGCTCTGCAGTACAGCAGTAGTAGTTTGCAGTGCACTACCTGCTCTGCATCTCAGCAGCATTAGTGTTTACTGCCTGCTCTGCAGCTCAACAGCAGTAAGGTGCACAGCCTAACTCTTGGCCTAATGGTAGTACGGTGGGTTAGACTTCAATGCTGAGTACCGCCTGCTCGGTTATATTATCTGCCCCACGATAGTTCTCAATTCAAAACTCATTTCTTCAGCTTGGGCAACTATAATCCATTGTACAAAAGAAGTGCGAAAGGCCCCCACCCCCCGAAACTTCTAGAAAGAAAAGTAGTTTGTTTGCACATACACGGTTGGCCTATGTGCGTCCTTTGTATAGAATTGCCCTGTATTCCTCGATGGCCAAAAGTAGGTGTGTTACTCCATGGTCCCCTGACGGTAACTCGCGCTAAATTCAAAGTAATTCGTAGCGGCTGTATGTTTATAAAATGTTCTCAGACCTGGCGAGATCTTGCAGACAGAAGACCCTGTCACACTGCTAGGCTGGCTGAGTACTGTGGCCTGGGTATGTCGCCCGGCTTGTCTAGTTTTGCTTGGTTTAAGCTTTGGGGTTGTTTTGTGCCTTTTTGAGTGAAATGAAAAACACATGCGCATGATGTCCGGTTTCTTGCACCGACATGGGTTCTCCGTTACAGAAACCTGCTACTGCAGGTGCCCATTAGAAATACTTTTTGCCTCCCTGCTTAAAACAAACAGCACCACCCTACTGAACGAGCAGCTGCCTGGACTTCAGAAAGGCGCTGGGATACCCTTCTACCAGGAGACTAGGCGCTAGACAAGAGTCCAGTTCTTCAAATGTCTTCCACTACCTTCATCTCTGCCCTTCTCCTGCTCTGCTGGTAGCTAGTGTAGACTACTACACATGGGAAAGATGCTTTTATTACAGGTTTTATTAACTGTTATTTGGCGACTTTTCACATCAGAAATCAGGACAGGTCTCAGCTGATGAAGATTTTCTGAACGCCTATTTTTAGACATCGATAGTTCCAAACGAAACTTCAGAATAATGTCGGACAGAATCCAGAGGCAGTTTCACATTATGACTGTGACATAATCACAGGCAGGTGTTACCCAGAATGAACTGAGCTTGTCGGTGAGATGTAGTCTTCATTAAATTACTGTTAACGGTGTAGGTTGGCTTTAGCCACCCTCTGTTGCTGCTTTCTGACAAACGATGTTAGCCACACAAAACTCTGAAGCCTCAAAACAGGAGAAAGCATATTTAATTGTTTACTGTCCTTGAATCTTGTCTTTGAATGCATCATTGGAAGTGTCGCTGTCTTTAGGTTGTTAATTGTTTGCCGCAGCTAAAAGAAGGATCCAGCAAGAGTATGTCTGCTAACTTCTGTTCGATTCTAGGGCGAAAAACTGGAATAACAGGTGCGGGAAATGTGGCGCTTTGTCGTGCATAATTTATCACGATGGATTGTAAAATTCCGTACTCCTCGCGGCTAAGATGTCTTTCTTGCGGTATAATTGAGGCTGCTGATATTACTTGGCATAAAACAATCTCTGGTCTGTGTCGGTGCTTTGCTCTGGGCCACTGGGACGTGGAGACAAAACGATGGTTCCCCTGGGTTATTACATCATACATGTATCACTTCCGTGCCATCATTGTGTGAAGCGATGAGGAAACGGGGTCGAAAGACACCAAAGAACGTCAGCGCCTGGATATTAGCATTTACAGGAGAGCGATTTATGAAGGAGACAGAGGGCCTGATTTATATGTTTGCGCTATTTATACTCTGTGGCAATGGCGATGGAGACACATACTGCCAACATAATGGTCCGCCTGCCAAATGTATATGAAGGCAGGCCTTGGGAATAGGTAAGAGAGCAACTAAGCCATCACCACCATAGCCAAACCTCTCGATAGCCACATTCAGGGAAATGGCTGTATGCCCACCCACCCAATCAGGATGAGCGGATAAACAGCCATTTTGTTTTTTTATTGACCATCACTCTCAGACAAACCCTGGCAGTGATATACAGTAAAATGCAAAAAACGGCCCCACTGCCATGGATGATGACTCCCATGGAAGGGGAGAGTTGCTTTTTTAAAGGATTTTCTTTTTGAAAATAAAAAAACAGAAACTGTTTGGTGCAGGGCTGCGTCATGCTGACACAGTCTTGTACCAAACAGCGATATGCAGTTCCTGCCAATGCATTATAAATGACCACTTTCTTGGGGGTCATTTATACATTTGGTGGGCGGCCCCCCTGCCGTTGGGACGGACTAATGGCAGAATGACTGGACCTCCGTCAAAATATAAATCATGCCCAGTGTCTTTGGTATATTCTACAAAATAAACTAGTCTCAATGGCTTCGTATAAATTATTCTACATTTTGGTATGTACAAATAAGTAGTTTAAAAATGTTCATATTTATCTATAGAGTGACCCAACTACAAAGATATACCAGTTTATCTGATTAAAGAAAAAGGCTATTTAGAAGTAAGAAATATTAGCTTCAGAATCCTAAATGTATACAAAGAGAAATATTCCAGATTCCATAGAGATAACTGTGTGAGGGTTCCATTGAGTGCAGATTTGTAGTAGTTCCTCAGATCAAAAACTCTTGCTGTATATTTAAAAAATGTAGTGTTTTACTACCTACTTTGACGTTTTGTATACTGTTAAATATATTTCTCCTGGTCACTTGAGGACTCTGGTAAATGCTTTTTTAGTCTGAAGTGAATCAGATCCCATTTTGAAGATCGCAAGAGGGGTTGCTCCTTATGGGGCAGATTTAGTGGCATAACTAGCCTCTTCCAGAGATAAGAAGTATTTTCTGTGCAGATAGGTTCTAGGTGCTGATCATTGTATATTGATAGTCAAAACAAGTGTACCTTGATGTGCAAAGGCACATTGATAGATGCACCAGTTCCCACAGACAGGGCGGTAAATGAATACTAGCAGCTAAAAGTATTGGCAGCTGGTGACTTTGAAAAGTGGTGGGGCAGGTGCAGAAGGGCGGACGTGGTTAAAGTTGTATTGCAGAGGTGATCGGGGCACATTCTATTTATCGTTATGTTTCATTTATACAGAATGTGCACCGGTCACCCCTGCAAAACAAATTTAATTTACCAGCATATTATTCGGGAATACGTGTTGATGCTAGCCATGTTTGCCTTGATTTCTTGCAATGCTTATCATACTTTCTAGGCAATTGTAACACGTGTGCCACTATTCTTGCCATTTTTATAGAGAGATATATCCCAAACAAAAGTCCTGTTCAAATGTAGAGTTGTGCTGCCATCTTTCATAGACACAGCGCCAAAGATGATAGGTCTGGCCTTAATGTGCGGCGCACAAGGAAACGTATATATGCTCGCATGCTGTGCGCATATACTTTTCCAGTGCTTGTTTAATTACCAAGACCACAGGAGCTTCATCTTTGTGACCGGAGCTGCTCGGCTGTCACTACGTTTGCTTAGCAGGACATCGTGTCCCGGGTGTCTTCACGCTCTGCTCTCCCTTTAACCTTAATCAAAAGGACGGCAACATCTTGTTTCTTCAGAAATGAAGCTCTCTTCTGCCTGTCTTAAATCATCAAGGCCGGAAGATACGTTTGAGTCAGCTGAATTGTGGAGCAAGTTGTGTCAATAGTTATAAGAACCACTGAAGCTCCATACGCTTCCTTAATGTAATTGTCAGGAACAACCTTCCCTACAGATTTGATTTGGGTTAACCCTGGCGAGAAGTACCCTAAATTACACTTAGAAATAATCATTACCTCCTGTCCCTCCCTCGCCTTCCTTTACACCAATGAGGCTTCCTGCCTCCCACTAGACCCTCCCTTCCCCTTTTAAACCCCCCCCACCCCTACCCTCTCCTGTTCTTTTTGTCTAGCCCGCGCTAGACTAACCTTTTCTCTTGCTCCCACGGCGGGGCCTGGGGGACATCGTTGTCTGCACTCCTCGGGACGCGGAGCTCCGCGAGGTGTGCTTCGGCCGGGCGCGTCTTTTCTGAGCAGGCAGGGCTGCTCGTAAGACGCGTCCTGGGAGTAGGCTGACGGGGTCAGCCGGCTCTTGGTGGCTGGGGCGTCAAGTTCCGGTTTTCTACGCCGCGGAGCCGCGTAGAGATGCCGAGGAGCGTTTTTTGCTTTCCTGAACGGGTAGGACGGGCGTGCTGCCCGCATTTTGTCTGCATTTTTTGGGGATTTGCCCTTTGTGAGGATTGGTTATTGGTTGTGTTGGGAGGTCCTGGGCCCTATATATTTGGGGGGTGTTTTCTGGGTGGGTGGTAGTGTGTTTTTGCCACTATCATGCCTAAAGTGCCGGCTAAAAGACGGAGGATTGTTTCTTCTTCCTCCTCAGAGGAGGAGGGTGCTGCTGGCATTTCGACTCCTGGGGGCTCCCAGATTCCAGGTGGTGGTGCTGCGCCTCTCATGTCCAGAGAGGAGGTGCAAGAGATGATCGAAGTGGCTGTTTCCAGAGCTCTTCAAGCGGGGATGGCCAGGCCTAGTAGGTCTAGGGCTACCCATACACCTTCATCTGAAGGGAAGTCCTCCTCTGAGAGTGAGGAAGGGGAAGCTCCATCTACGTCCTCTGGGGGTAAATATGTCTCCAGGGAGGAGATGTGGGATGTGATGGCACATGTACGGGACAATTTGGGGTTTCCAGTGTTTCAACCTGCAAACTCGGACTCTCACTTATTTCCGTAATATCAGACGCCTTCTAAATTTGCCATGCCTTTTCAGGGACCTGTGAAGGATATGGTGTTTAGAGAATGGAAGGATGTGGATAAGGCTCAGGTTCCACGATTCCTGCAGAAACTTTATTTACTTGAGGGTGAGGAGGTATTACCCCCCTCGGTCCGCCTGGATTCAATTTTGGCTACCCTGATTGGCAAAACGGCAGTCAATCCGGAGGATTGTGTGCCTACTGATGCCACGGACCGTAAGGTGGATTCAGGGCTTAAGAGGGCTTTTGCGGCTGAGAATCTGGCACTGAGGGCAGGTATATATTCTGCTTATGCGGCCCAGTCGTTGGTGCAGGACTTTGATAAGCTGGCGGTGGCTGTTCAGGAAGGGGCGGAGTGTTCAGAGCTCCTGGCTGGTATGGAACAGCAGGCCAGGTTGTTGGC
The DNA here is from genome assembly GCF_031143425.1 of Pleurodeles waltl. Taxonomy (NCBI): domain Eukaryota; kingdom Metazoa; phylum Chordata; class Amphibia; order Caudata; family Salamandridae; genus Pleurodeles; species Pleurodeles waltl. The sequence goes on along the minus strand of NC_090440.1, from coordinate 541,269,272 downwards.
AGATGTGTCATCAGATGTGGTTCGTACTTCGGCTCTGGCATCTGGGGCTTTGATTGGGGCCCGTAGGTCCCTCTGGTTGCGATCCTGGAAGGCCGACCCGGGGGAGAAATCTGCCTTACTGCGACTGCCGTTTGAGGGTCGTAGCTTGTTTGGGGAGCAATTGCCTTCCATGCTTTCCAAGGCGTTTAAGGAAAGGAAGCATGCCTTGCCTTATAAAGGGGGATCTGCTTCAGGGAAAGGGTGGAAGAAACATTCCCGTTCTTCTCCCAAAATGGATGCCAAATCTTTTTCTTTTACGAAACGTCGTTTTCAGCCTCGTTTTTCCCCTAAGAAGTCTGCTCCTTCGAACCGAGGTGGGTTCAAGAAGGGGTCCTGACAATCACTGTGGGCCTGGCATAGGGCTGGTTGGGGGAAGGCTGAGACACTTTCTTTCAACTTGGATGGAGAGTGTCAGCGATCATTGGGTGCTGGACATTGTGGCCAATGGTTACGTCATTGATTTTGTTGTGGTGCCTCCAGATTCGGGGGTACGTCCCACTCCTCTGCCCACAGGAGGGGCTCGGCGAAAGGCATTGTTGGACGGAGTCCGGGACTTACTGTTCAAGGGGGGCATTTCCCGCGTTCCGCTGGAAGAAAGGGGTCAGGGCACTTATTTGGTCTTATTTCTAGTTCAGAAAGTATCAGGGGGGTTTCGGCCTGTGCTCAATCTGAAGGAAGTGAATGCGTGGATCAGGACGGTGCATTTTAGCATGCTGTCTATTCAGACTATCTTTCCGTTGGTCAGTCAAGGGGACTTTCTGGTGTCACTGGATCTGCAGGATGCTTACCTGCATGTGCCTGTGGCAAAGACTTCTCAGAGGTTCCTGAGGTTTGCTGTGGATCAGGAGCACTATCAGTTTTGTGTACTGCCTTTCGGCCTCAAGTCTTCTCGGATTTTTACAAAGGTGCTGGCCCCACTGGTGGCTTTGCTGCATACAGAAGGGGTGTTTATTCATCCATATCTGGACGACATCTTGATTTATGCACCTTCGCGGGCCCTGTTGCAGAGGCAGGTGGCCCAAGTTCTGGTGGTCCTGCAAAACCACAGGTTTTTAATCAACTGGGGAAAATCCAGATTTAGTCCCATCCCAGGATCTGGTTTTTCTAGGGGCTTGATTTTGGACTCTTCTAGGCTTGGTGACAGTGTCCGAAAAGAGGTTAGGTGTGCTCCAGTCCATGGTGAGGGAGGTTGTGTTACGGTCTGCCCCCGTGCTCTTCTGTGGTTAAGTCTGCAGGGTCATTTGGCCTCTGTGATATTTCTGGTACCTTGGGCGCGTTGCCATCTGCTGTGCTTGATGACCTGGTTCCTGAGAAGGTGGACGCCGGGGTCCGGTTCTCTGATGACCAGGATTCCGGCGTCAGGATTGATTCACAGGGAGTTAAGATGGTGGTTGGAGTCCGATCATCTTCGGGTAGGGGTGTCTTTGTCTCCTCTGAGCCCGGTGGTAGTGACTACGGATGCCAGCCTCTCCGGATGGGGTGCTTGGATGGGGTGCTTGGATGGGGTCGGCACAGATTCAGGGGTTCTGGTCCCCGCTGGAGGCCAATCGGTCGGCGAATTGGCACGAGTTGAGGGCGGTATTGTTGGCTCTGATCCATTTCCAGGTGTCCCTGAAGGGAGCTGCGGTTCTTGTTCGGACGGACAACTTAGTGGCCAAGGCTTATGTCAACCGACAGGGGGGGACCAGGTCGAGGGCTTTGTTCAGTCTGGCCAGGAGGATTTTTGTGTGGGCTCAGGAGTGGGTTCCTTCTCTCAGGGCTACGTACATTCAGGGGGTGGTCAATGTTCGGGCGGATCTGCTGGGCAGGGTGATTCCTTCCTCTCAACTTTTCTCCCTCCGGAAGTCACTGTTTCTTCATCTGGTTCGTCTCTGGGGTCTTCCAGTGCTGGATGTGTTTGCTTCCGCGGAAAACACGAAGCTCGGTCGCTTCTGCTCCTGGTTTCGGTGTCCTCAGGCTTGGGAGGTGGACGGGATGTCGTGTCCTTGGCCGAGGGGCCTTTTGTATGCTTTCCCGCCGTTTCAGCTAATCAGGTCTTTTCTGTTGAGGGTGCGGCTTCTGGGGGCCAGGGTGATCCTGATTTCGCCCCATTGGCCGAGGGCGAATTGGTTCCCATTGCTGCAGCTGATGGCATCCGGCCGGATGTGGCCTCTTCCTCTTTGTCTGTCGCCCCTGGAGTTTCCCTGCCTCTCGATGGGGTAATTGAGGAGGTTACACTTGACGGCCTGGAAGTTGAACGCCGGGGTTTGACGGGTCTGAGGGTGCCAGTGGCTTTGAGTTCTACCTTACTGGCTTCCAGGAGGCGTTCCACTTTGCTTTCGTATAGTAGGCAGTGGAAGGTTTTTTCTTCTTGGTGCTTAAGGCATGAGTTGGATCCTACCTGCGCGTCTATCTTTGATGTAATGCAGTTCTTGCAGGATGGTGCGCAATTGGGGTTGTCAGTGGCGTCTCTGCGGGTGCAGTGGGTGGCTATTCAGGCGTTTAGAGGTCCGTGGCGTAATCTTCCGGACGAGGGTCGTTTGATGCCTAGATTTTTTCAGGGGCTTCTTAATTTGTTTCCTCGCCCTGAACGTTCTTTTCCTTCTTGGGATCTTTCTTTGATTTTGGATGTTTTAACGGCTGCCCCTTTTGAACCACTGGGGGACTGTGATTTACGCCATCTTTCCTTGAAAACATTCTTTTTGGTGGCCATTACTTCGGCCCGCCGTTTAGGGGAATTGGGGGCCTTGGCTTGTTCTTTTCCTTTTTGTAAAGTTTTCAGGATCGGGTGGTTCTTGTTCCGGTACCTTCTTTTATCCTGAAAGTCAATTCTTCTTTCCATGCTCGACAGGAGGTCATCCTTCCTTCTTTTTGTCCGAATCCCTCCTCGGTGGAGGAGGTTCGTTTACATTCATTGGATGTGCTAAGGGCTTTGTTGGAGTATCTGCGTGTGGTGGCTCCTTTCCGTAAGGGGGATTAGTTTTTTTTAATTTCGGTCCGGCCCGTAAAGGGGAGAAGCCTTCCACGGCTTCCTTAAGTCGGTGGGTGAGATCATTGATTCTGTTGGCTTATTCATTGAAAGGGGTGGTTCCTCCACAAGGGATTCAGGGTCGTTCTACCAGGGGTATGGCGGCTACGGTGGCGGAGCTTCAGGGGACTTCAGTGGTGGAAATTTGCAGGGCCGCCACTTGGGCCTCTCCTTCGATGTTTGTTCGGCATTATAGGCTGTCGGACTTGGGTGGTTTGGAGTCGGTTTTGGGTCACCGAGTCTTATCCTCTATGAGGTAATAGGGGTGGGGTATTGGTGGCCTTTGTGCAGGGTAATAAACTTCTTGCAACTCAGTGTCCATCTCCTGTGTGTTTCTTGCTATGTATCATTGGTGTAAAGGAAGGCGAGGGAGGGACGGGAGGTAATGCGTCCATTTTCGTACGATAATGGCATTACTCCTAGTACTACTCCCTCGCCTTCCTTTCCGTTCCCTCCCGCCCTCCCGGTACGGACTGTCTGAGTTGCTACTTGGGCTTGGTTTTTGTACAGGAGAGGGTAGGGGTGGGGGGGGTTTAAAAGGGGAAGGGAGGGTCTAGTGGGAGGCAGGAAGCCTCATTGGTGTAAAGGAAGGCGAGGGAGTAGGACTAGGAGTAATGCCATTATCATACGAAAATGGACGCATTAAAACCATCAAATGGAGTACTGGTATTACATTTTTTTTTAAACTATGCTTACCTTGATCTCATCCGATCTTCAGGCTTGTGATTTCAGACAAAGATGTGAATGCTGGATAATAGCCTCCTAGCCAATACAAGCACTGCTGTCATGCTGCTGTTAATACTAAACAGCATAAGAGAGTGCCAGGATTGGCTGGGTCAGGTTAACACGAAGCTCACTAGGAGATCGATGGGGCTGTGGCGAAGCTCTTCCAGCTTCCACATAGCATTGATCTTGGAAGCCTGAACTGCGCATGTCAGGCTGGCCACAGTGAAAACACCAGCCAATCTGATCTGCGCAGTTGATTTTCACAGCCTCCTTCTATCCTCGCTAATATTGTGCCATAGCCTGACCCCTGCCCTACAGGAACCAAATGCTGAGAGGTACAGAGTCTCTCTGGGGTGTGGCGCTCACAGTAGGTGGTCAAAATCCCCATGCTCATATGGATGAGCCGCCCCTGGCTAAAAGATTTTCAAAATAGCTTAGGTGTTAGTAATGTAGGTAGCAGTAGAGGCTATACAAGACACAGTGGTTGTGAGAGTTGGCACAACAAAGAAACAGGGTAACACAATCAAGTTCACAGCTCTTAAATCCTTACAAAGTGGCATGTATCCGTTTTAACATCTTGATCGGAAGTATAGGAGTTTTGCACATATAAGTGGGAAGGAAAGTAGGGCAAATTCCTTTCTTCAGTAGTTTCAGAACGGAGAGGATAACTGGGTACATGAAGGAGTTTCTTCATAGGGTTCAAACAGATCTTAAGAGGGTTAATACATTCTACTTCTCTAGTATTTTAAGACGACAGGGAAACTAGGATCTTCTTCAAAATAACAGAAACATCTTTAAAGAGGATTGATGATCCAACAGCTGCAGACAAAGGAGTTTAATTAAAAAGTCAGAATAGAATTTTACACATCTAAATAAACATCATGGACACTATGAACTGTACAGTTTAATGTACATGGGAGTTCATGATATCGAGAGTTAACAGATGCAGAGAGTTTGAGCAGGAAGGCATGTTTATCAGAAACTGTACTCAAGGATGCTATAGAGGTGCATGAAACATAGTGGGGTACCATGTGGTTAGAAATTCCAGTTGAGTTGTTTGTCCTGCCTATGAGAGGAAGAGGAATTTTCAAAGCTTATCAGCTAGCAACACTGTTGTGCTGTAGGACTTCCCACACCAAAATGGTCACTATGGCAGACTATGCTGATGTATATCCCACAGTGATCTCACTGCTTGCTTTACCTTCCTTTCCTCAACCCCTTCTCCTCACTTTTTTTGTTTGTTGCTGTTGTTGCTATTCGCCTGATCTTCTTTGTTTTCCAGGGGAGAGCTGCTCTTCGGCTTTAGTATTTTGGCTGAAGGTGGCAGGGTACGACCCAGATGCAATTTCCTTTTCTGCTTCCAAGACAGCCAGTTTTTTAATCTTTATTTATATCTATATCTACAGCTATACCTTTATCTATAGAAATAGCTATATCCAAGAAAGAAGTAAATCAAACAGAAGGACTCACCAAAGAACAAAAATATGTTTCCACTAAAATGTTTCAGCTTCCATTTTCCTCACGTAATAGAAACTTGTTTGATTATTGACTGCACAGCCGACACTGCTGAATTTCCAAAGGCATCATTAGTAATATTTCCACTTGGAAAGTTAAATCAGAGCAGCTGCAAGAGCTCTTGAGATATTGTTAGACCTCATTTAGAAGGCCAGGGGTCGGGCATGGGCTACTGCACGATACCCGTGGGAGTAGAGAGCTTTTGCCAAATTGACCCAGGATCTGCCTTAGTATGGCTTAGCAAACTGGGCCAAGTACAACCCTTTCCACCTTTGAAACTGATTAATGGAGAAGGTGAGCAGTACAGTATTGTGGAGGTTACTCAGGCTCAAAAATCAAGTACCCTCTCCCAGCAGCACAATAGAATCAGTGCCCAGCCAAGTGCTTTGCTTTGTAGAAAAGACAAGTACATTATTACACAGAACACATTGCATTCCATTACATGCTAAATAATGCACTAATCCCAGTTCACAGGTGTAAGTCTTTCTGATTTAGAACATCTGCTCACTAGGCCTCCAACTGTCTGTAGTGAGTTCAGAGATTGAGGCAGATCTATGGGTGTAGCTCATTCTCTCCCTGTGTTTGTATAAGCAAAAAGTCTCTCAGGCCGAGGCCAGTTCAGTCTCTCACCAAGTTTGTAGCTGAAGTGCTTGGGTGCATTCGACCCTTCAGCGGCAGTGGCATTTTACCAGCACATGGAAGCCTCCAAGCGGAACACAGCAGTCATCTCAGTGTCTGCATGGCAGTTGGCTTATCAGTGCGTTGCTCAAAGTGTTACAGCAGGAGCAAAGGCTTCTGTCGGGGATCCTTTTCTGGATGGCAGGCTGCAGATCATTGCTCAGTCCTCACTCCGGTGGATACTTGACTCCCGGCTCTGCTTGCTTCCGTACTCTGGTAAGTACTGGGTGTTTCTTCTTGAAGAAGCACCTAAACGTTAGAAGATGGTGATTCTTCGAGATGGCAGAAGCCAAGTTTTATCTTGCACCCAGTGCCTCGAAACTAGAACCTCAGTTCTTAACTTAGCACCCCCGAGGCACCTCTCGGGTCACTTAATCTTTATGATTAGCTCCAACCTAAAGGCACACTTGTCGTGGTCAGACAGTCCATTTGTGGGGCACACGGGCCACCAGCAGGCACTTATCCTGGTCTCAATCAAACTAACCACTCAGGCACACGGCTCCAGGCTCCTGCGGGTACGACAGGGATAAATGAGAGAGGTCGCACTACACAATCCAACAATACCGCAAATCCCTTGGCGCACATACTTAGTGAGTCTCTGTTAGATGGACCCTACGTCAGGGTCAATTACGGCAGTACATTTTATGATCTGCACCTCCTGCAGGGTTGGTGCTTTCTTCCTTCACTCAGGTAAGATATCTTGGCAACCAGGACAGTCCTGTAATTCCTCTGTCAAATCGGACTCCAGATGATGTTTCCTTGCCTCTGGAGTGTTGACTGTCATTGCAACACCCTCACTTGGGTGCATAGTAGTCCCTGATCACTCTGCCGAGTACCCCCTCCTCAGTAGGAGAGAAAATGATGAACAACAATGGGTCTTGCACTCCCCTCTTCATACCAATTTCGGAGACAAAGGATGTGTAGTCCAGGTCTGCTTCCTTGGAACCAGTTTGGGTTGGTCCCCCTTCCATGTGTCCTGAGCAGGCCACCTTCCTGTCCTGGCCACAAAGGATGCTCAGTCCAGCAGGACAATCCAAAGGTTGAGTGCTCACCACAGAAGTACAAATAGGCGAGAGCAGGCTGCGTCAAGCTATTTACAACCCATCCTCACAGAGATCAGGAAGAGAGACACAAATCTATGCTCTTTTAACAGACTCCTTTTCCCACAAACAGATACTGCAAGTCTCAATCTGCACCACTTGTCATCTCTTGTCAATAGTTGCTGCAGTCAGTCATTCACAGCCTGGTGTAACTTGAAAGGCCCTGGCTCTTCTTAGGAGAGCATGCCTCCTCTTACCTCACCAGAGGTCCTGGTTCTCCCCACTTCCATCTAGGAGATACAAGCAATACACATTTGCTTTCTGGAGAAAGTAACCTCTCATTTATCTTGTACTCTGGACTAGGCTGGGGGCTTCCAAAATGGAACCTGCAGGTCTGTGTCACTTGTGCATATCACACTATCACGTCTAGCACACACACACACATGTACATCACATAGGATGTCACATGCAGGATTCTGGGTTCATCATGAGCAGCAGGACTTTGAATGAATGGGCCTATAAGTGCACATTCATGCCTCACAGGTAAAAAGCCTGTCACCAGAATTCACTAAAGCAATTTGCTGCCGCCACGGTGCTCCAGGCATGAAACCTGCAACAGGGATCATAGTCCCCTGTAACTATAAGGATCAATCAATCTATCAATCAATCAGTCATTTTTATAGTGCGCTACTCACCCATACAGTCTCAAGGCTCTGTGGGGTATGTTCTCAGGGTTCAGTCGAAGAGCCAGGTTTTGAGGTCCCTCCTGAATTGAGGTAGTGATGGTGACTGTCTGAGGTGGAGAGATAAGGTGTTCCAACATATGCAGTTCGGGTAAGCAGGGCAGGGGACATGAATTTATATCATGCAAAGGGTAATTCCGTCCCAGCAGAAATGCAGTAATTAGGTGGTTACTGTAAGTCCATCTGGATGCAATGGTTTTAAATGATACTTCCAGACGTTTTCTCTGGAATCCAGTAGTTCTTTCATGATCCACAGGGAAAATGTGCAAATCTGATAGCAAATGGTTCACAAGGATAAAATGATTGGTTGCAGGTTGGTCAGGTTTCATGTTATTTATTGCCTTGCTGATTTGTGATTCCTGAAGCATGTACAGAAGCCATTCATTGTTTGGCACACATATTGTGTTTTTACGGCTTTGGCAGTGTCACTGAACCAAATAAATAATGCATGTTGATCAACATATAAGATGCTGTCTAATGCCATAGCTTCTTCTTGTAACAGAACTTGTTACTGATGATGTTTGTAAAAGATATTCACAGGTGATGGATCTTTTAGAATCACAGCAATGAACCCCTGTATTTGTTACAGCTTGTTTGAGTTCAGCTCTTACAATAAGAACTCGTAAATTGGGAGCTCTGTGATAAGCAATGACTGGCGATTTTCAATATAACTTTTTTAGTTTTTCTTAGGTGGATAATGAGCAAATGTGGGGAAATTAGAAATAAGCAAGAAACGATGTTGCTTTGCAATATTTAGAACAAGATAATCGTCATCATTTGAGAACAGTGCCCACCAGCAAAAACAAAGCAAAACATGAACGCAAAGTGAGAAAAGACTCAGCAAAATAATAGAAAAGCGTTAACTATAGAAAACAACATTTTGGAATTTTGTTTGTCCGGATGGGCAAGTTTTTGCCAGTCACACGCCTTCTGTTTGCAGGGCCTTAGATGTTTAAAAGAAGTATCTCAAGAACTACGGGAGCAGCGGACAGATACTGTTTAAGTTGAATCAATCAGTGTTTGGTCCTGCTCCACAAACAGGAACTTAAATGATGCGTGGCCAGCAGTAATGAATTACGAGCCTTTAAAAAAGAGTGCCATGCAAGCCATCAAATGGTAAGCCGCTGGGAGGCTATGAGCCCTTTTTAGTTAACAAAAGAGTCTTGCAAGCGAGGCGCACACGCTAGTGCATGCTCTTGCAGGTTTGACCCTAAAAAGGGAGATGATGCTTGTGTTTAGTATTGCTGCTGGTGAAGTTGGATGGTTGGTTGGATATTGTTGATATAAACAGTAAATTCTTTCAGCTTTCTACCTCCTGCATTCCATACTATAAACATGTCATCGATTTATCTTAGCCGTACTCGTGGTTTGACGCTGGAAATAGCAAGTATATGGTCTTCTATTTTCTCTCAAAGTTGTTCACATATGATGGCGCAAACCGAGTGCTCATGGATGTCCCTTGTATCTGCAGGTAGTGTTTACTATTGAAGGTAAAATTGTTGGATTCAAGGATAACTCTTGCAAAGTTGGTAAGTGCTTAGGTTGATGGCTTTTTAAGCCACCCTTGTATGGTATGTTGTTGTATAGTAATGGAACATCAAATGTAGCCATAAAAACTTTCATTATCAAATATTTAGGTTCAGTTTTTCAGTAATCTAAAGGAACTGACTGGTGTTCTCAATAAATGATGGAAGTTCCTGGACAGTGGTCAGAAAATGGAGGTCAACAAATACAGTCTCACAATGGCTGTATCATTCCCAGCGATGATGGGACAGTTAGGATTGTTCATTTTGTGTATTTTGGGAAGCATATAAAATCTCCTTGGTTTGGTTTAGGATGAACAAGTACATCTGCTGTTGTCATATTAATGAGATGTAAGCTCCTGTATTTTATAACCATATTCTTCATTTCTTTGTTCAACTCTTCTGTGAGATGTGTTTCTTAAGGTTTATAAGTGTTGGTATCCATTAGTTGTCTAATCCCTTCTTTAATATAATCACTTATTTTCATGAAAACCACTGCACCACTTATGTCCATCGGTTCTATAATTACTTCTTTTGAAGATGGTGGAGAGATTTTGTTTCTTCTCTGTTAATTTTGATCATAAATCCTTTTAGGTGTTGATTCCTTGATGAGTTTGTAGATGGATAAAATGTATGTATCAAGAACAGGCTTGTTAGCACATTTTGGACCCCATGATTTAGGATGGCAGAATTTCTTAAATGAATCTGGAAGGTAGATTCACAGATCAACATCAGGATTATTGTTAAAGTATTCTGCAAGTTAGCATCTTCTGTCCAAGATTTTCAGTCTCTCACCATCTTGGCAGTATTATTGTATTTGCGTACTAGACTGAGATAGAGGCCGTTGCTCTCTGTTTATTTCACCTGGCGAAAGAAGCCCTCCAGTTAAGTCAATAACTGTCTCTAATGTCTGGAAAGGCTGCAGTTGGATGAAGACATGCTGTCAATTTTGTCTTATAAAAACTATTCTTTTTATGCTGTTTACTCACAAGGTTTACACTGACAGGTGAATCTAAAACACATTTGAATGATTTATATATGTTTTTTGGGTTTTAAACCCCCCATATATCTTCTTTTTTACTTTTTAAGGGGCTGAGGGTGCCCTCTCACTGCCCCGCTTTGGTTTTGCTCCTAGCCTTTTTTATGGTGTGACCCTATATGCCCACTTCAGCCTGTGTTGCCCCCCAATCTCGCTGCCCTGTGGACATTGCTCCATCTGTACCTGCCGTGCGGTGCTTAACCAGAGCACAGTGAAAGCAGATACATGTTTTATGCTGCAGTGTCTGCAGCGAGAAAGCTGCATCCCAATGAGGTGTGGGATGAGCCTTTCATTAATTGCACTTTGGATGTGCAGCCGCCTTGGGAACTTTTTAAGGAGCCCCAGAGAAGTCAGGGGTTACTGAGCTCAAACTGCAACAATCAGACTGTTTTACAGCTGGTATCACTGGGCGTTTTCATACTGTTGAGCCCATATGTGAGTAGTATTATGTATGCCTTTTTAGTACTTGGCCCTAAGGGTAGAAAATTCGAGCAGTCCCAGGCTTGCCAAAGAAGGTGGTGTAGGGTAGATATTCAGAACTCAGTGAAGCAAATTACCTCAGTCAGTAAATCATTGTCTAACCATGGTTTCTTCTTATAAAGGAAAAGTACTTCAAGTAAAATACACAACTCAAAATGATACATAAAATTTCAGAGGGCAATCAAAACAGATATGGTTATATCTGGGGAATAATCACTGTGTTTTGGAACTCGATGTATAGCTTAGGCTATCCCTGTAGATACTAGGCAGTCTGTGCACTGTAAGTTGTCCCTACAGGAGTGGGACAACAAAGAATGCTCTTTGCTGTCAGGTGACCCTGCCTCCTTTAGGGTAGAAGTCCTATTCAAAGAGCAGGTTGTTCTAGTTATCCACTAGCTACTGCTTCCCTTCTTTATGATCTATATGCATTACCTGTTTAGAAGTTCCAGCTGCCTGGGCTGTTTTTGTGGCTGATGCAGGGTCTACGGTGTATCTTTCCCTCTGTATTGATCTGCTGGGAACGGCCATGTTGTCTTCACCGCAGCACAGTAAGCGTTGTATGCTTTCCAAACAGGAGACGTAGGGCAGCCAAGTGCATATGAGGGGCGATCGTGCTTCACTCCTAGCCAGGGGGGAAGGTAGTGGGTCCTCCTTCAGAGGCGCTTTCTTGGGTCGAATCTCCAACCTTACACCGAAAGAAAGCAGGAGTCCATCCTGGGTTGCACTGGTGACACAGAAAATAGTCAAAGGCTCTTTCAATTGTAAATGCTACGCTCAAATTCTGTCAAGGGTGTTAATGGATTTTATTGGGTGCTGCCAATCATGTTCACAAGCCTTTTTTCGTGTAGTTGCCAAGGCTTTTTTGTGGAGGTGTTTTGATACACCACCAATGGCAGTAGTGAAACTTTATTGTGCCAAGTCATTTGGGTACCTGTCTTGAGGAAACTGCCAAGTGCATTAGCGATAATTCAAAGCACTGTGCCATCACAGACACTTCATCTTCTTGAGGTACGAGACACAATTCTCTGGGCATGCTGCCAAGAGACAAGGGCTCAAGGCCTCTCTGTATAGTGTGGCAATTCCATTCTTCAGGGTACCTTCTTCTAGGCAGTCTTCATTTTGTGCAGTGGTACCTCCAGCATCCTTTTCCAGCAGTTAGTGGATTCCTTCCCTTTAGGATGTTACAGGCAACTATATCTAGCAAAATATGGGTTTTTCATACTTTTTGTCCCAAACCAGCCAACGTGAGTTGGCAGTTGATGACCCCAACTCTTGCACACAAATGTCTTTCCCAGCCTCCACTGGCACAGTGATTGGAGGTTTAAGCCCCATCTTTACAACCAGTTGATAGACAGAGCTTGTGAATTCCAGTGGTTGGGCCCAGGACCTGTTTCAGATAGATCCTTCTTTTGTGTATTGTCCCATATAGGAACAAAAGATGTGTGCATATTCTGAGGGGTCTTTGCCACAGATAGGTAATTTGTCTGGAAAATTCCTTTGATGAAAGTGTGACTACAAGAGTTTCTCCAGCTGCCTTCCCCCGTCCATGAAGCCCTCTCTATTATAAGTTAGGGACCTTCGATAATTGCAGATTCAGCGATCCTTGCCCAGGAGTACAGTATCTATAAGTATTGAATGGTTGCTTGCTGATAGATGAATGGTGTTCTTTTTAGATCGGAGTTAGGGAAGTGGGGATCTAGGTCCCGAAGAAGGCCTGATACCCCCATTGGGGCAACTCGAATGGCTGAAACATGTCGACCCATTATGATGCAGGGATAATAGTCAGCCCCATGCATCACCATAGCTTTCAACCATTCCTTAGGCTTGCCCATATTAAAGTAGAAGTTTCAGCATTTAGGGCTTAGGGATGTTTAGTTTTCTAGATCCTGATTCAGCTAATCACTCCCACACTCCTAGCAACCACGGAAAGCCCAATCACCATTAGAATTTTCTCCAGTGAATGGGGCATGACCAACAACTAGAGGGGTTGTGTGAGGCCATGTATAAGAGTTTTTGGTGAATCCGTTTGGTCTTTCACATATTGTGAGACACATCATGATGCATATGGCACCCAAACAATTGTAGTTCCTTTCATGTGTGCTCTTGAATTAGTCACATTTGCCTTTTTTGTGTGCACAAAATATGGAGAGACTTTCCCCTCAACTATCACTTAACCTAATGGTGGTAACACCTCTCAGGGAAGAATGGAGCAGGAAAGGGTCAAGAGCAGTCCCTGCTCTACAAAGGGACACTAATTCTCCTGTTATTCACACTCAAGAGACTCATCCACTCCACAATACACCAGGAATGCTTTAGATGAGCTCTGCAGTATACGTTGCTGTCTGGCAGGCTTTCTCCAACCTCCACCTTGTGTACCACTCTTCCCTGAGCAATTTCAGTTCCATCGCTGATTGCCACTGTTAAACATGGCACAGACACTGTATCTTCATCCTGCCATACATGTACATGAGCAGGTGGCTGAGGTAGGTACCCAGAGGTTCAAGGCAGGCTTCCGTCTTTCCGGAAGGAGCACTATCTCCTCCCCCCCGTGGTGCTGCAGGAATCAGGGTGGACTGAGCTCCTGCCTGCAGCCCCTGCAACATCAGAGAGAAGTTTGATGTTACCAGACCTGAAATTATCTGTTCCAGAGTTTGTGCACTTGATAATTCCAGGGTTGGAAAAACTTGTCAGTGCGAGTGGCTGAATTACACCCAGAGCTATCACTTTGGGTAAAATTCTGGTCTTCGTATGCAGGGAGGAATATCGCTGCTTACAGATATTCTATTTCACTGACCTTTTCAGCATTGATGTCACATTTAACATCAAAACAGCTGATTTATGGGGTGGGAGCTATCTGTGGGTCTTTAAAGATAAGAGCCTTAAATACAAATTGCAGAGAAATCTATATAGGACATCTATACATGAAAACCCACTCAGGACAAGATTCAGAGTACAAACCATAAAAGTTTACTTAAAATATAAGAATGACTACAGAAGGCAAAAGGGCAATGATTAGTCAGTCTGTTCAAAATATTAAATCAATTCAAATAAATTTACAACCTCATTGGAAGCGAGAACCAATCCCTAATCTAATCAATAGCCAGAACCGGTTATGATCTAGCACAAGGCAGATGAGAGCAAATTCTCATAAGATCTGATTAGTAACACAGGAAAGAAAAATCATGGAAAATATTAGTAAGACAGGAGAGAAAAATCCTGGAAAATATGCATAAGTGCATATTTACAAGGAGTCTGCTCCCTAAGAGGCCCAGAGAAAGACCTGACTCGTTTCCGAGATGGTGCGCTTTTATACACTTTTAGACGGATAAACCGTTCAGTCACTGTGGTTTGATTGAAAAAAAGTAACATTACATATCCTAATAGTAAAACAGAAAACGCATCACGTTGGCAAAATTACTTTTACTCTACATCTATTGTACAATATAACTGTGCATTATGTATATAGAGAAAACACTACTACATTCAAAAATATCAACAGCACCTCCGGTCGTCCTAGAGAAGTGACCTTCAATTGCATACAGTGTAAACCCGTCCTTTCACAGAACAACGTGAACAGAGAATAATACAATTTAATTATGGTAATGTACAAGCAAGTCCTTGAAACTACTGAATTTCGTACAATTAATCAGGTAATGAAGGTCATATTTGGGGCTTCTCGATTCAGAGGCAGCGGGGGGTATGGGGGGGGTGGAGTTAGTGTCAGGGTTGTGCCTCACGCTCCTTTAAAATATGGAGTTTGAAAAAACGACTAGGCCTAGTCTTGTCAACATATTCGACTCCATTATTAAACACAACAAGAAAATTACTTTTGCATCTTGTTACAATTAATAATTGATTAAAAGCAAAGAACTATTAATTTGTGGAACCTGCCTCCATACCTTTCCGCCTCAGATGGAACTAAAGTGTTTGGACTGAGGAGGGATTTACCAGCCTCAGTGAGACAGAATGGTTCTTAGGAATAAGCTTTTTAAAACTAGGTAAGGCACATCAAACAATCAAAATGAGACACAACATATTGTTGGCAACACCAGGGTGGTTGGCAAGAGTATTAGGCAAGCTCACCCAAGCCTCCAGTGTGTTGAGAAGTATTCCTCTCTTATGGCCTGGAGAAAATATTGTCCTGCTTCAAAGGGGATAGACAAAATCTCACTGGTTAAAGACCTATAGCGTTATTGGAGGTCTTCGCAAAGGTATACAAAATGTGGATATTACCAAAAATAGAAGACTGGGTTGAATCTAAATATTTTGCCAAGCCAAATTGACACTGCACAATGGTTCATAAGTATTGGTAAGTAGATAGGTTGAGATTTATGTGACATTTGTGGATTTAGCAAAAGCTGGCCAGAAAAGTTTGGGGTCAGAATTGCAGAGTCTGGAAATAGATGCAACACTTCTCTTGGTAACTAAAATAGTTTATAGTCACACTGCATGTAAAACTTCTTTTGTTAATCCAAATAGTTTATAGCCACTCACAAGCTTCAGAGAGCATTATCTTGCAAGGAGGATTAATGAAGGAATGCTCATTGGAATCTATTTGTTTTGCGCTGTTTTTTTGCAGATATAGATGGTCATTGAAACCTCCGAAACAAATCCATAAAATGAAAGAGTTAGACATTTCTCCTGATTCTGGTACACCTAGCGTGCACTACACACTATAAAGAGGGTTGACCAGACTAGTCAGTCACTTTAGAGAAAGAATAAAGACTGACCCTAAAAGTATGACACAACCAAGATAGTTTAATTTGAAAAGGACGGAAAGCAAAACAAATGCCAGTTAGTGGAGGAAGGATTTAGGAGATCTAAAGCTTTATAGACATGGCTGTCACTTTTAATGAGTTGGTAGGTGAGGGCCTCTTATCAAGCAAGTAATTTAAAAAGCACTGCAGACCCTGGGACGAGTCCTATGTTTTGTTCATGTTTGGAGTAAGCACAGTGCATAGCTTTATATAAAGCTAAAATGCTCTCATTAATGTTCTATATTATGTTATTTTATGTTTAATGCATTTACTTAGCATATATCCACCATGGTTTCTTTGCACTGTGGTAGTAAACCTACTCAAATACAGATACAAAAGAATACTATTGATTAAAAAGCCAAGTCTTCTGTGATTTCCTAAAAACAGGTGGAGAGGTTTCTGATGAAAGGGAAAGGGCCTTGAGGTTCCAAAACTTAGGGACACCGAAAGTAGTGTTGCCATCTAGTCCTGTCTTTCTTTTGGGGATTGAAAGAAGGAAGCGATTGTCAGATTGCAAACGCGACTGAGAGTATGCCTGTAGAATTGGGAGGCTTTAAATTGGGGATTTTGCTGATGGAGTAAGGCCTTCTCTAAGTTTGCCATTGATTTAGAAATGACTGTATTATACACAGGCACTGAGTGGAGCAGCATTAATACCAGTAAAATGTGCTCACACTTGGAGCAGCCTGAGAATATAAGAGCAGCAACACCTTGTACTAAATGTAAGTATTGAAGATGTTTAGCCAGTGAAGCCAGTCAGACAGAATTTTATAAGCCTAGTCTCAGCAGAAATCAGGCTTTGGCAACCAGGACTTGGAGATGGCAGGCTAGGATTTATTTTTTATTTTTTTAGAAATCTCAGAAAGGCAAAACAGCACTTGGCTATGTCATTGACTTACTTGGTAATCAAGAGAAAATGACACATTAAAGAATCCCAGGTTTTGTAGGACATTTACTGGTTTACAGGCCAATAAATGTGACTCCAGATGTTTGTTCCCGAGGGTTAGTTATAACCTTTGTTTTATAAGGGCTCTAATTCAAAAGATATTGGAAATCCACCATTGGGTAATAATGAGACATTTGTTCAGACTTTATGATCAAATGTATTTGCTGTTAGCTGTTTTCTGATGACAGGAGATGGTGTCATCTGCCAATAGAACCATTGCCATGACACCACTTTTATCCACTAATCAGTGCAGATCATCTAAGACAGATAACATGACTACCTCAGTACTGTGCCCTGGGATGAAACTTGCTCAGAAGCAATCAAATAATATGTAATGTCCTGTGAATTTCTGAAGTTGATTAAAAACTAATTGTTTAAGTAGTTTACGTAGATAGAGTAATAGTGAAATCTGAATCTAGGTACTGGTGTCTTTTTTTGCTAAGTGTGTTTACTAGGCAGATGTTTCACTATTGCATTCCTCCAAACACTGGGAACTACACCTTGATTCAGAGAGCAGTTGAAAAGATCACAGAAGTCATCTTTCAGGTAATGGCAAAGGAGTTTCTTTATTTTGGACTGGGCAAATATAATTGAGAAACTGGACAGGCAGGTCGGCTCAGTACTATCTAGCAATTGTGTTCCCATAATGTGTGAAAAATTGGAATTGTGGTCCTGAGGAACTGTGATAGAGTCAGTTCTGGGACACTTTAGCAAAGTAACTGTGATGCCTTTCATGATGGAGTCCCTGATGATTGTGGTATTGTCTTCACAAAGTAAAGAACATTTCATACAAAGGTCTAGAATAGGGGGCAATTTCAGAAAACAGAGGAGAGAAACTGGAGTTCTGTCACAGCCAGGGACTGTTGTTTGGCCATGTTTGGAGCAGAGGTAATGTGTTGGGAAAAGTTTGTTTTGCTTCCGGAATTTTAGATTTGTACTCAGCCTTTAACTTAGTATTCCTCATTTTTACTTTGGGCAAGATGTACTCTCAATTTTTTGTCTGCTTCACATACATTTAGTTTGATAGAATTTAGTGCAGAAGTGTCTAGACTTCCAAACTGTTTTTTCTTTTATCTGAAAAGGGTAATAAATCATATAAGGTACAGTTCACGGCATAGTGAAGCTGGTCAGTTAAGGTTTCATGATCTTTGAAGATATCAGAGACCTATTAGAGAGAAATCACCGTTTTTCCATTATGTTCAGAGATCATCCAGTTCTATGGAGTAGTGGCCTGAGTAAGAGGGCTAATCCTAACTTACTGGAGAAAGATCAAGATTACTGTTTGAGTCAGGATTTGGAATTCCAAATGTGACTCCTACTGGAGTGTTGCAACTTGAGTCACAAATAATCAGTCCAGGCAAAATGATGAGCAAGCTTTAAAATACCTCATAAAGGAGTTTACTAATGCCCAAAGTAGGCGGAGGTGCGCTTGACACATACAAGAATTGCTGATAAGCAACCAAAGTCTAAACTATTATTAGGTTTTTTGAACAGCTACTATTAGAAACTCCTTCATTATTAAATAAAAAACATGGCATCTATCAGCATTTGTTACATTCAAAATCCTTTAGAATCCGAAACACACTTATATTTGTTAAATCCATGAAATGTTAATGTCTGTAAGGAGCCGATTGATCACCTTACCATTAAAGGATAAGTTGTGACATTTCCAAGTCTCGGAGGCAAGTCAAGGTTTGTAGATAGTTTGGAAGGAATTGAAGGGCCTAGTTTAATTCCTCCTCTGGAACAATCCTACTGCTCACTCAAGAAAGGGATAATTATGTTAGCTTTTCCCAAAGGTGGGAATTCTAATTGATGCATGCATAAAGAGTGCTCAGGCTTAGAGGCCCGTGTCATGTTTACCTAAGATTAAACAGTAACAAAGAATATCTTTTGAAACTGTGTGAATACACTAAGCTGATTTCCAATTAAATGGTTTCATGTGTTCTGAGAGAATGAGTCTTGTTCCACCATGCCATACTAGTGACTGTGGGCCTGATTTAGACCTCGGCGGAGGGGAATACTTTGTCACAAACGTGACGGATATCCTGTCCACCATACTACGATCCCATTATATTCTACGAGGATCGTAATATGGCAGTTGGGATATCTGTCACATTCGTGACTAAGTATTTCCTCTGTTGAGATTTAAATCAGGCCCTGTATCTGGAGTCATGTATGAATCCAAGTGTCCAAGAGCGTTAGTCATCTGATATTATTTTGTATATAAAGTAAATGAACCGAAAACCTACCTCTTTAAGAACTAAGGTTTTTTTAAAAGCTTAATGATCCATGTTCTGTGGGTCCCAGAAGGAGGGTAGTATTATCCTGTTATGGCCAGCTGTTTTCTGTTTTGTCTAACACGAGGAAACCCCTCAAGGTATTTGTTGCTCTGTGTAAATCCTATAACTTAACATTGCATAACAATGTATACTTTTTTTTTTTTACATTTTTATTGTATGATAAATTAGAATAATTTGAAACTAAGAATAGGTATTTTTTTCTATGATGATTTTCTTTTTTTATTTGATAAATCCCCATTAAAAAACATATACCTATCTAAAGGTCAAGCAGGAGGATAAGTTAACTCCTCCATTGGTATCCTTATCCAAAGACACCTTACAGCTTTGCTTGGGAGCACTTACAGGTGGCACCCTGGTGATTCCTAAGGATGAGACACCATGGAATGATAGGATACCTGTAGGGAAAAACCTAGAATAATCAAGTTGAGTTACATTGTGCTCTGGACGATCATCTTTTCAATAATGATGTTACCAACCAGTGGTCTTACTGAGTGGTGCAAAAAGAAAGGGCGTGGAAATATTCTCTCCAAAATGCCTCGGTTCTGTTGGAGTACTTGATGGACAATACTTATTACATACTCCACTCCTACATACTTATACTCCAAATGAGAGTGTGGGCCTGAGTTTTCAGGTCCAAGTATGCATTACTTCCAGGACTGGATGGAGGGAGGCAGAATATGAGGGTTGGATAACTCTGTTGCCCTGCTTGGAACCTCGTTAAATTGGGTAGTCTGTACAGGCAGCCTCTCATGTGTTAGGCCTTAATTTGTGAGTAATCTGCCCCACATGACTGCCTTCACTCTGCCTTTCCCTGAATTCTCAACTAAAAGACGTCTGTAGTGTGACCTCCGGTGTAAAAAATGGATTTTAACCATTATTCTGGGAAACCTGCTCTTTGCAATTGTTAGGGATAGGAGGAAATCTGGTTGGATTTGATACATTCTCAGTCTAGTAGGACATGGATTTTGAATTATTTGTGTTGTACAGCCCACACAGCAATTGAATCACGGTTATGGTTCTTTTCCTTTCTTGTAGCACAAGATGGCCCAAAGTGCCAGGATCATGCTAGATCCGGAGAATGCCATTAACCGGTCCACCCTCAACCAGAACTTTGGGATCACGCTGCCTCTGATCACCAGGCGTCGAGGTGCTGCAGCTGTGAGTTTCGTCTTTTTTGTTCTGTATGTCCTCCCTTGTAACACTGTCTTTTTGCTTGCACTGACATTGATTGCCCAAAATACCCTTCGGTCAATCAGGAGTCTGTGTGTTGAGGATTGACTGACAGACATTTTCTCCTTTGCTCAGCTGTACCAGAAAATGCAACAAGAACGTTTGGAATGTTTTTAAATATGATTTTTTTCCCAAATGTATGTTGATTGCTGTAACACAAGATAGGCTTCTTTTATATTCCACAGACCTGCATTTAAACAAAACAGTCTTCTCATCAGAATTCCCCTTTCGTGTAATTGGGCTCCATTCATGCTCTGGGTCTGGAATCCCAGGCAGGTCAAAGGTCTTTGTCAGCCAGCATATTGCCTCTTTCCTTACAGCCACTATGCAGTGCACTAGAAAGAGGACAGTGTGAAGGAGTTCTCTTATAATGTTCATTGACCACAGACTGTTCACAGTGGTTTGTGCAGTTAGAAATTCACCATTCTCCTGGGTTACATCATTTAAAATGCAGTGCTCTTGTGCCACTTCTATGCTGATTGCTCCAAGCCCCTCTTGTTTCCATCCTTCCCTTCCCACTTCTAGATCCAGATCCCTGCCCACCACCCAACTGACATGCTCACACCTCCCTCTGCCTGCAACTTCAGCACTACCCTTCATTCCAAAAAAGTCCCTTGAACAATTCAATTATTCTCTATACACAAAGGGGAATTGTGAGAAATCGCATAAGCCAAATGGGTATACCCCCTCTAGTATCGATAAACACCCTAAGTACCCAAAGCGACAAAAGAGCTACATATAATGAGCATAATGTTGATATACTGAACCACTATGATAAAGCGAATTCTCCCTTTTAAGGATGAATAACCTCACCCATTGTATGGTGGCATACTTCATCATAGGGTGCCTCCTCGTGTTGTTCGCTGTTGCCCTCATCATGGGTGTCAAACATGGAGACCCTTAAGGATGTTTCTCAGGGTAGTCTTCCGAGGGTGAATGAGTGCGATGGGGGTAGCCTGCTGTCAGTGGTAGAGAACTATTTGTACTACCTAAAATACCTAAAGTCAGACAAAAAACCCTTTATTCGCATCCCGATATTCGCATAAAGGGGAATGTTTAGACCCTTTGTATTGGTCTACATGTATCGTCTCCTGCCCTTTCTTTGGCCTTTCATCAGGACCTAAATATTTTGTTCTCTGTATCTGTTTTCTTTCTTCGGAATACTAATAAACATTAATTGGATACTCAGGCCTAATACCGACCACGTGATCCTTGATGAGCAACTCAGTTGCCGTTATTATTTTCTAATCTGTGATAAGAAAAACATTTGTTTATGATATCACCATATATATAATATCAGATTTGAACAATCGTGAAAATGTGTCACTGCACAGACACACTGTGAATTTCACTCAGTTTAGTAAACAAACCTTGCATGAGCAAGTGTGGTCCTGGTATCACATTACAAGTTATATACCTGGTTTCCTATGGGTCCTGTTAGAAGCCTATACTATGCTTCCTGAAATGGACCTGAAATAGGGCCAACTGTGAGAGAAACAATAGATGTCGGTTAATTTCGTGCATTTCTGAAGATGGTTCACTATCTGATTAATGTTCCGCTTTGTAATAATGACTTCATTCCTGTTCTCTGAGGAAATGTGATAATTATAATTATTGGTTTTGCTTTGTTATCTCAGTATGTACGTCATGGAGAATATATTATTAATACGTGCTGTCGGTTTTAGTTGGCCTTGTTAAGCGGGCAGCTCACTTCCATAAGGAGTGTGTATGTTAGGGAGAGACATGTGTCTCTGTATACTCTATTATTGCAGTGGCCGCTGGGTAAGGTGCTTCATTAATAAGGCGCTTGTTGTAGCATGTGTGCTATAGTGTGCATAATCGAAAGTAGGCTACCTCGATGTTGGGTACAGGTGCTCATAACTCTTTGGGAATGCATGATCCCTCATTGTGAGTGGAACATAGAGTTGAACAAAGAAAAGTTCTCAGCGGAATGTACAGGTTTAGGATCTTGTAGACAAGCTAGAGCTCTCAGTTCTCGGTGGGATGAAACACTCCCTAGTTGTGAGCAGTGGACCCAGTTTAAAAACAAGCATTTACAAAGCAATAGGTCGAACAAGCTGATTGTCTTCTTTTGACAATAGCGCCCACGGACAAAAACAAAAAGAAAATATGAGAAGAAACTGAGAAAATACGACTTAACAAAATAAAATAACGTTAGCTTTAAAAAATAAAACTTTGCAATTTTGTGCCTTCTGAACACGTTTTTGCCAGTCACAAGTCTTCTGAATGTGAGGCACTCGACGTTAAAAACAACAAATAGTACCTCGATCACGTCGGGAGCAGCGGACGGGCACCAATTAAGTTGCATTAATTAGTGCTTGATCCCTGCACCACACAGAGAAACGGAAGTGATGCCAGACATGCCTTGACACATTACGGGGCTGTAAAGAAGAGTACTACGCAAACCAACAAATGATGAGTGATAGGCGGGCTCCAAGCCCTGTACTGAACATCGCAGTCTTTCGCAAGCGAGACACATGCACTCGCAGGCTTTACCTTAAAAAAGTGAACCACAGTGAGTTGGCCTGTCTAACACAGTCAAGTCTTCAATCTCGTTCCTTAACAGAATGACTGTGCCTCAAAATTGGAAAAAGTATGTCATGTCGACCTGTTAACTTCTGTTGTTCCTACCCTCCAAGAAAAATGGGGATTTGTAACATTCTTTAGACTCCGACAATGATCGTAATACTCCAGTGTGCTCATAACCCTGTGAGGTTAAAAAAAGTGTGGGTATGATTTGGGGTCACTTCTCAATCGAACAGCGTTCCCTTTGATCAAGAGAATTAGGCCTTTTCGTGAGGGGCATCCAAGGAATATGATCCCCACGACTGTGCCTGAACAACTCCACTGCCTCCTGCTCAACGTCTGATCGCTTTGCAAATTAGCCACAGAGATCTGGGACATCACCTCCCTCACCCGACGTTGTCTTCCTCACCGAGGCTTGGCTCAGCCCTGCATCTGCACTGGACAGCACCACGGCCAGACCCAATGGCTACAAAATAGCACACTGAGACCACATCAGCAAAGATGGAGGTGGGATCGCCACCATCCACAAAGAATCCATCAAGTGCACCACCACCACAGACGACCCCTCCCCGATCATGGAACACCTCAACTTCCAACTCAGAATACACAGCAAATCCACCATCAGAGGCACCCTTGTCTACAGACCTCCAGGACTACCCCAAAGCTTCTGCATCGCCATCCTCAAATTCATCGCTTCCCAAGCCATCAACACTGAACACTACATCTTCCTCAGAGACCTTAACTATCACGTCGACAACCCTAACAATGCCAACACAGTCAACCTTTTTAAAAGCATGAACAACATCGGCCTCACCCAGCTAGTCACTAACCCCATACCTAGCCCAGGACACAAGCGAGACCCCATCTTCACAACCAGTAACAGAGTCACATACATCCAAGTTACTGAGCTCACCGGGATGGACCACGCACTTGTCCACTTCACCTTCACAGCAGCCCCCAGCGATGCCCACAGACTTACCAGCACTCCACACCACAGTTGGAACAAAGTGTCCGAAAGCCAATGAACCAAGGCCCTCAACACATCTGTACCCAACACCACTAACAACATTGAACAGGTGGTCTAGAGCAGTGGTTCCCAACCTTTTGAGTTCTGTGGACCCCCTCTTTACCACTACTGGAACCCAAGGACCCCCACTGAATAATTATTGGAATACAAGGACCCCCCCACTGAGTCATTACTGTAAGCTGGGCACATATTCTGTTAATATTATTTAATTCTCTAAGAAGTCACGGACCCCCTGAGGAAGCTTCACGGACCCCCAGAGGTCCCCGGACCACAGGTTGGGAACCACTGGTCTAGAGCGTCACCACCTGGATCTCCTACTGCACCAACAGAGTCACCCCCATCAATCCCACCAAACTTGAGAGACCCACCAAACACACCAGCTGGTACACCTCGGAACTACAAACTGCAAAACGCAGATGCAAGAAACTGGAAAGGAAATTGTGCACCAGCAAAGAGCCCACTGACCGAACCATCTTCAAGACAGTGCTCAACCAGTACCACCGACTCCTAGAAGAGATAAGAAGAAATGATTTAGTTGATCCCATCAAAGCCAGCACAACCACATCAAACAACTCTTCAGCATTATCCAGGAGTTCTCCAACCCCTCAGTAACTGAGAACACCATCACCCTCTCCCAGGAACTCTGACACCCTGGCGTACTTCCTTCACAACAAGATCTCCACCATCTAAAAAACCTTCGAACCCCAGCCCACCGCTACAAAAATCCTCAGCCTCCTCGCTTCCTCTGTCACAACCTTTGACCACCCGATCACCTCCTGGGACTAGCTCACCATGCAGAGCACCACTGACATCTTGCTCTCTGTCCACTTAGGAGCCCCCATGAACCCAAGTCCCCACTACATGTTCAACCTTGGCAACAAGACCTTCAGCAAAAAGCTCACAGCCATCTTCAACACATCTGTCACCTTGGCCACCTTCCCAAACAAGTGGAAGCACACAGAAGTGAAACCCCTCCTCAAGAAACCGTCCTCCAGCCCCGACAAACTCAAAAACTACAGGCCCATCTTCCTGCTCCCCTTTTCCGCCAAAATCCTTGAAAAGGCCGTCAACAGCCAACTCATGTAATACCTCGAAAACAACAATCTTCTGGATGCACCCCAATCTGGATTCTGCATGAACCACAGCACCGAAACTGCCCTGATCATAGCCATGTACCACATCAGAACCCTCCTAGACTGGGGAGAAGCAGCAGCCCTCATTCTCCTCGACCTTTAAGTGGCCTTCAACATTGTGTCCCACTACACCCTGATCAAAAGGCTTCGGCAACTTCGTATCCAGGAAACGCCCTTAAATGGATTGCATCCTTCCTCACCAGTACACAGAGGAGTCACCATTCATCTCGGAACCCAAGAGCATCATCTGTGGTGTTCCTCAAGGTTCATCCCTAAGCCCTACTCTTTTCAACACCCACATGGTCCCCCTGGCCAACATAGTCAGAAACCACGGACTGAACATAATCTCCTACGCAGACGACACTCAGCTCATCCTCTCTCTATCCAAATCCTCTCTTCCACCACGAGGTCCAACTTCCACCGGCTAACTTGAATTTAAAATGTTTCAATTCTGAGAATATGTTAGTGGAAAAGTATACATTATAAAGGTCTGTGAAAGGGGTAGTGGCTTTCAGAGTGTCTCACACACACTCCTGATCTTCCCTTCACACCATTTGCTTCTACATTCCCTCACTCTGTTAGGCACTGATGCCCTTTTTCTCACTACATCATTCTGAAATCCTCTATCTGCATATCTCAAACTTTCCTGCTGTCGTATATTTGATAATGCTCTTTGCACCCTGAAGAGATGCCAATGGTCTGCTCACCTTTGTGACCCACTGGCATGCACTGTGAGAAACTCGAAGTGCCCTCTGCCTCAATTTCAGAGATCTGTCATAAACACCCACAGCTTGAAGTCACTTAGACACCTGGAGGTGACTTATTTCAAAGTATGCATTGACTATACAAGAAGAAAGTAGGTCCTGAAAAAACTACAGAAACACAACACCAGGAAAAAAGCAAATGCTCTTAAGGAATGGAAGGTGAAGTAAAACATTTGAAATGTAAATGGGGATTTCATCTCTGACATGCAATACCTTAAGGGTTTTTACAGTTCTTGTTGACAAATATATCAGTCTTTTTGTCAGTTAAGGACATACTTGATTTACCTGCGACCAGTCCTCTGACTGGTCAAGGCCCCTGCGCACATGGCTCCAGTGCTTCGAGACACCCTCCTCGACTCTTGTCCTCTCTCTCTCACCTTGTTTTCTTTCTCTGACTTTTTCTGCCATGTCCCTCATTCTTTGTGCCTTTTCTCTCACTCTCTGTGTGACTTTTGTGCCATCTGTCTCGCACTTGGTGCCTTCTCTCTATCACTGTGACTTCTGTGCCATTTAATCTTACTCTTTGTGCCTTTTCTCGCACTCTCTCTGTGGCTTTTGTGCCATTTATTTGGCCTTTTGTGTATTTTCTCTCTTTCTCGCTTTGACCTTTGTAACATTTTTCTTGCTTTGTGCCTTTTCTTTTGCTCATTGTGTGACTTTTCTGACCATTTCGTGCTTTCTGCCATTTCTTCCTCTCCTTGATATTTCTCACTCTTTGTGCCAATTCTCTCACTCCTTCTGCCTCTTTTTGTTTTTTTCTGACATTTTTTGTAATCTCTCTCGCTCTCTCTGTGGCATGTGTTGTGTGTCTCTATTGTCTATCTTTGCCTCTGCGTGCCCCCTTCCTGCGCCTCTTTCCTGCTCTCGCTGCGCTCCTGTCCTTCTTCCCCAGGCTCCTTAAATGTTCTTCGTGCCTCTCTCCTTCCCTACCGACAGTGCTCCTCCTCAGACCTACTTAATGTCAGCCACAGCATAGTCCCCCACACCTCCAACTTATCTGTGACCAGTCCTCTGACCGGTCAAGGCTCTTACATGCCCAGCTCCAGCGCTGCAAGATACCTGCCTTGCCCCTCTCTCTCTCTCTCTCTCTCTCTCTATCTCTCGGTCTTGCTCGTTCACCCTCTCTCGCTCTCATTGTGTTTTCCCTGACTTTTCTGCCGTTTCTCTTGCTCTTTGTTCTCTCTCTCTATCTATATTGCTCTCTCTCTCTTTTTGTGACTTTTGTGCCAACTCTCACTCTTAGTGCCTTTTTCTCTCTCTCTGTTACTTTGTGCCATTTCTCTTGATCTTTGTGCCTTTTCTATGTTTCTCTCTCTTTTTCTCTCTATCTCCCTCTTTCTCTCTCTCTCTCACTTTCTTTCTCCGTGACTTTTGTGCCATTTCTATCGATCTTTGTGCCTTTTCTCCCTCTCTCTTTTTCAGACAAATTCTAGCTCTTTCTGCCATTTCTTGATCCTTGAGATTTCTCTCTTTGTGCCATTTCGCTCAGTTCTTTTGCCTCTCTTGCACTGTTTCTACCCTTTCTGCCATCTCTCTCTCTCTCTTTCTTGTGACCCTTGTGCTGTGTCTCTATGTTCTGTCTCTGTGTGCCCCTTCCTGTGCCCTTTTCCCGCCTTCTTCCCCATGTGCCTTACCTGTTCCTATCGCCTCTCTCACTCTCTGATGATCACGCTCCTCTTTAGCATTACCTGTCCACCTCCTGCGCTTCTCCTCCGACTATCTTCCCCTAGTCCAGGACCTACTTGATGTTGGTCACAGCACTGACCAAAGGCCCACCAAAGGCAAGCCTCTCTGCACCCATCCATGCCTATACTGCACCTAGCGCTAGAAACCCTGCTCTTCTTATGACCCATCTACTACCCCACTGCTCTCCTTGCGCCCTGAACCCCAGACATTGTACCACTTTCTGCTGGTGCGCAACAGGAAGAGAGCTTTCACCTGGTCCCTCTGCCGCTTTTCCTGCACCACGGCTACTGCAACTCTAACATCCACTAAGAATTAGCCACAATACCCAACCCCATAGACACTCAAACATCTACCAACAAACACACTTGACTCTTCATACACCAGTATCACGCATGCTCAGCAAGCACCCACGGATGATTCCACCCCAGACCTCCAATTCCTTATGGACTGATGGCTGACCACAGCTTCCATGCCAGCCATCACTGCCGCCATCTCCGCCGGATGCAAGATCACCAGACAATTCCTTCTAAACAGGCCCAGAGGAGGAATCCTCATTGTTTATAAAGATATCTTCAACTGCGCTGCCTCCTCCGAAGCTGGAATAAACTTCATGGAGCACCTCTTCTTTAAATTACAAATCAAAACAAACTTCTCCCTGGTTGGAACCCTGGTGTACTACCCACCATATCCTGCAGCCAAACTCTCTAGCAACATTATGGACCTCATCACCTCACTAGTCCTTGACCCCAAAGCATTCATCCTCCTAGGCTGAATGCTTTGGAGTCAGCCTCAATTTCCATCTAAAAGACTGGACTAACCCTAACTCAGTTGCCCTTCTTGACAACCTCGGAAACCTAGGACTTACCCAACACGTCACAAAGCACACCCTCACCACCAGACACCTCCTAGATCCTATCTTCACATCCTTCAACAATATCACAATTAACATACCCAAACCCACAGTGTCACCTGGACCGACCACACCAAAATCAGTTTCACAATCCCCATTCATCAACACAGAAGAAGCCGGTTGGCAGGCCCAGCATGCCAACACTGGAATAGGCTAACAATGGTGGTTTGCTGTCCACTAGAAAAAAACAGAACCCACTTGCCTCCTGGCATGTGACATCAAAAACGTCAACAAATGGATCCCCATCTGCTCTGGCAGTCTGGCCCCAAGAAATAAAGCCACACAGCAACAACTAGCACACAAGCCAGCTGGTACACTGAAGACCTTAAAATGTCCAAGCGACTCTCCAAACAACTGGAACTGAAATGGAGACCAGCCAATGGGGAAGTGGAAGGCAAAGCTTTCAAAACTGCCCAGAGAAGGTGCCATTAGCTAATCTGATAAACTGAGAGGAAAGCTCGGGTCGAACAAAAAAATACCAGCTCCAACCGCAACAAAGAAATATTTGTAGTCGGCAAGGATTTCACCACACCCACAGCTGCCACCAGCAACTTCAGCCCAACTGAAGGCTTGCATAGCAACCTTTCAGACTTCTTTTGAAGCAAGATCACAAGCATATACTGTACCTTTGCTCCACAACCGGACCCCCCTGTCTCTGACCAGAAGTCTCCAGTGACGAATGAAGACAATGCAATCACCACATAGGTCATACACCAGCACCACAGAAGAAACCACAGTAGTTATGAAGACCATACACTCTGGGGCCTGGGTGGATTCCTGCCCCCATCATGCCTTCAACAAAAGGAGAGATCCTTATCAGTAAGACCCTTACCCCCATCCTTAACACCTCCATCATTACAGCCACCTTTCTAGAATCATGGTAACATGCAGCTACCAATGCTCTTGAAAAGAAACCCTTGGCCAGCTGACCAAACTCATCAACTTCTGACCAGTATCCCTCCTTCCCTACCAAGCCACAGTCTCAGAAAAGCCATCAATGATGCGTCGTTGGCCACCTTGCCAATCACCCTACAATCAGGATTTAGAACCAACCACTGCACAAACACCACCTTCATAGCAGCAACAGATGACTTCTGGATGATCCTCGACAAAGGAGAAATTGGAGCCCTCATTCTGCTTGACCCATCAGCCGCCTTCATCACTGTCTCGGATCTCATTCTGATCTGACAAGTTCACGAGCAGGCATCCAGGGTCATGCCTTCGAGTAGATCTCCTCCTTCCTCACTGAAAGAACCCAAATCATCAACAGGCCCCCCTACTCTTCTGAAGCATGAAAATTATTCTGCAAAGTCCCACAGGGCTCCTTGCTCAGCCCAATGCTCTTCAACAGCTACATGATTCCATACCGCCGACATCATCTGGGCTCACAACTTAAGCATCCACACAGACGCTGACATCATGCAGCTCATACTGTCCTTCTCAAACAAAACATGAAACACCAGAGACAAGTTCACCATATGCATGCCCGAAGTGGCCACCTGGATGAAATCCAGCTACCTCAAATTTAACTCAGACAAGACTAAAGTGGCATTCTTTGGAAAGGATTCCTCTCTCTGGGACTCTACCTGGTGGCCCAGATACCTCATATCCACTCTGCGCCTTGCTCACAAGCAAGAAACCTTAATCATTATAGACAACAAACTGGAACTGGCCATCCATGTCAATGAAGTAGCTTTGTCGTACTTCAACACCCAAAGTACGCTCATCAAAATCTCAAGTGGCTACCAGACAATACCAGGAAAACGATCACACAAGCCCTCATCACCAGCAGACTAGACTATGGGAACACCCTGTGCACAGGGATAACCAACTTGCTCACAAAAAGACTGCAGACACTAGTTCTCAACCTCCTACGCAGAGCCCACATCACACCACACTTTGGGAAGTTCACCAGCTCCTGATACACAAGCACACACACTTCAAGCTCTTCACCCACACCATTAGCACAAACCTTAGGCATACACAAAGGCAGAGCAGGGGATTGAACCTTCCCATACTTGTTTCCTAAAGCCTAGAACGATCTCCTACAACACATCAGAGCCTCCTCCTCCTTTCTTCTGCAAGAAGCTAAAAACCTGTCTCTCTGAGTAAGCCTCATACACCAGCTACACAGGATATCCTCACGGATTACAAGAGCGCTATCAGAACACTGATAGCATAGTATAACATAACATGAATATGGAGCCCGATAGGGTCCCTTTTCAAAGTTGGGCTTCAATTACTGGAGGGTCTCAGGCCCAGCATGACCCGGTCCACTTAAAACCCGCTCATCTCCTGATATTATCTTCTCCGTCTACTGTTCTTTTGCTCGTGTACTGCCACACAGTGCTTGAAATTAGCATTTTGGAAGAGCAGATACTCCTATCCAAGGGTGCCAGCTTTCTACTGAGAAGTGCTGGTACTCGCTCATCACAAGCATTGCACTCCTGATGAAACTGCAGGGATTCTTCCTTTCAAATTTAAGAATTGAAGGTACTCAGTACAGGACAGTACCAGCCCATTTAAAGCACTGCTGCTACCCCACACAGGGTGCAACACTTCAGTTTACTGTCTGCCACATGAGCTCCTCGCACGCACATAAGAACCCCTATTTGCCTGTTACTATTCCACCAGCTACCTTCTCACCTGCTTCTCCCCGGCACATGCTGCGTTCAGGTGTGCCGGGACCCATTTGCTGTAATGTGGCCGTTTTTTGTACCCTTCTTTCACATGCATGAACAGCTCCCCATAGCTGCCCCGACTCCGCACGTTTACATGCTTCTCTTTCACGGACAGCTGTAAATGGCAGCAGAGATGAGCTTGTCCTGGTCTTTCGTCAACTGAAGAGACGGAAACAGAGGAGACTCCAAGAATATCATGATATTCAGGGGAAAGTGACAGATGCAGTCATGCCCAGGGTATGGGAGATTGGCACTACGCGCCAGAAGAGATGCTATCAAATTGATGTAAAGATCGGCTTCGGGAAGGGCTTTGTTTTGTGTATTCGATACTCAAGTCCTTCAGTCCAAAAATAAAAAAAAATATGGCTGCCGAGGCGGAGGCAGTGAGTGGCATCAGCATCCTTCATGAAGGGCACTGCCACCTCTCATCACAACTTGGGTTCTGTTGGTAAACAAATTAATCTTCGCAAAGGTCAGCATCCCTTCCCCGTTTCTCTCGCGCTGTTGTCATCTGGAGCGGGAGATTGGCTGTCACAGAGCCAGACAGGGATGGTGGGCCCACTTCTGCATCCATCAGCATTCCTGCAGCCGCACCGCGTGCCTGCTTGCGCTGCCATGCACTGCTGCCTTGCAGCTGTCCCTCGAAAGGCACGGTGTCCCCCCAGCACCCATTCCTGCAAGATGGGCCAGGCTGGCCCGCTGCCGCCAAGTAACACGTTAGACAGCACTAGCCAGCAGGCCTCTCCCGCGCCTTCTGGAGCCGCGCTCGCGAGACAGATGTGGCGTAGGTAGAGGCACCTGCCGGGGGCTCGAAGCGCCCTCTCTCTCCCTGTACCTGCCTTGGCACCGCTCCTTTCTCCTCAGGCGCCTTGCATCCGCAGAATGGATGCACATACGGGCCGCCTCGAGGCCTGACAGCCACTCGTCATAGCCCCACCTGACACATTGTGGCTTCAAGTTAGGTATCAGAACACATTCCTCGGGGCTTTTTGTTGTTCATTGGTACATTTTTGTTAATTGCCAGTTTAGTGCTTACAAATGGTGCCGTGTTGACAGCGCTTGGAGCTGAATTGTTACATTTAAAGGGGATGTTTAGGGACTGGGGCTACTGCCTCCCCGACTGACCTTCATGCATGCTCTGAAGATGTTGTCAGTGGGTAAAGATCCCTGCCTGGTGCACATTCACTAACTCGACTCTTTCTTCTGGGATCGCTGTTGGTTTTATGGTGGGTTTATTACTTTCGGCATGGTAGCCTTTCCACGATCTTATGTAAAATGTAAGAGGGGTCATTACATACAAAAGGGCGTAACCTGGTACATTTACAATAACATAGTGTAGCACTCACTTGTGCAATGATTGTAGCACAATAGGAAACGTGAAATTGTGTAGAAATAGCTGACTGATTTCGCCATGGGGACAAAGAAACTAAAGCAGAGGCTGACATATGGTAGGGAAGCTATCTACTATCCGACTTTATAAAAATGCTTTCTTGGAGCTCTTATTGTTTTTAGAATTCGGCCCATGTGGAAGTCTTTTGCGATATGGAGGGGACTGGTTGGGAGAAATTCCTTATGCGGCGAGTGAGGCTAAAGCTTGGATCTGAAAAGGTGGAGCTATGTGCTGGATTGCCTCGGATCAGGTCCCCTTAGGAGTGACTGGGCCTGCGGGTCAAAATGTATTAGGCATTTGAGATGGCTTCAGGGAACTTGTACACAGTATATTACTCTTGTTAGGGAATTGGAGCAGAAAGCAACCAGACTATGAAACCAAGCAAACAGCAGAGGAAAAGACCTGTCCTGCAGCTAGAATCTCTTTGCTGCCACCACTGTCACTCCTTCCTGTACAGCCCAGTGAGGTGTCAGCAGTCACTCTCTTTAAAAGGAAGACACATGCTGTGCCCTTAACCACACACCTACTCTGGGTTTCACTTCACATCATGGAAAGACATCTGTGCACATGCATCATCGTCTTAGAAGCTGAGGTGAAGGTCAAGAACACTACAGCTTGCTATAGGGACATTGCAGGGTTGCACGCTCTCCAGAGTCACGCAGGGTACCTTTCTCCGTCCCATCAGGGACGTGTTGGTACCTTGCACTACAGTATTCAGAACACGGATGTCTGTAGGAAAGGTTCCACCAGGAAATAATATAGGACCAAATGTTTCACTTTGCCATTTTGCTTTGCAAAAACAGATTAATTCTGGGTCGCTACAGTAAATATTAGCATTTTGTTTACTTGTTTGTTCTGAATATGGATCTCTGTACTTGCCTGCAAATAGAGCCTGCTGTTGCAGTCTGATTTAACTGACACAATGAAAATTGTTCCTTAAAGTATGAAGCTATTTAGCGTAATTTGAAATGTTTTCTCCACCTTCACCTCACATAAAAAACCTGTTCCTCAATGGAGTTTAAACCTAGCTCTGGTCTCCTTAATGCACATAAGATCATTGAGGCAATTGCTTATCTTGAAATTGGTCTTGCTTGAAAGATAACATTTCTCTCACTATTACCTCTGCCAGGGGAGTAGCCATGTACCGGCTTTGTCATTCAAAGAACCACATCCCGTCTTCCACAGGGACATTTAAGGTAGGGGTGGGGCCTATACCCAGGGTTCCTCAGAGCAGATCATGCTGTTGGCCGTGTTAGCACTGTCCACCAAGACTGGATGAGGATGTGCACTTGGGTTAAGGAGTCCCTCTTATACGACAGTTCGAAATTGGGCAGGGAAGTTACAGACTAGAGGAATAGGGAACTGTAGTATCAACGTGTTTTACATTTAAAATCACAGATTAACCAAGTGCAGAGCACACTAAGACCCCCATTTTTGGACTTTTGCTAGTGACAGCGTTAACAAAGTGATAGCAAAGTAATGGAAGAATTCAGTGCTCCAGCGAAAGAAAAACAATGTTTAATTGCCTTCTACCCCTCTCCGCAGCCGAACGATGTGCATTAGGTACCGTGAAAGCTGCAAGAGTAGCTTTCCCTAAGAGGTGCCATTGGTTGAGGAGCATTTCCCTCCTCTGTGCCCTGCTTGGCGTTTACATTGCTAGTTCTGCATTTTAGCAAAACTATAATCAGTTCCGGCACTACCTAGCACTGCAGAAATTGCAGAAGAGTCTGGCTTGCATTTAATTACCTTTCTTCTTCTAAATTACATCAGCTAATGACAATTGACAATTGTACAGCCGGCTCCTAAGCAGACAAAACTGTCTCCATGTGCTGTAGCTGTTGCTGTAATAAGTCTTAATGAAAGTCTGTGCCGGAGGAGTGGTACTTATTGTTCAGCTCGATGGCTTCGCCGGCACATGGAAGCTATGCGGGGGATGCTGGGCCGATGCCACTAGCCTGGTAAACATATCGGGGTGCTATGTCTACTTCCCTGTTTGTAATTCTTAGCCGAGCTTTTCATAGCTTTCCGTATTATTTTGTCGTGCTCATGTAGTGCTTTTTTTCCATGTTTTTGCCACGTTTTACGTTTAACTTTGGCAGAGGTATCTGTGGAGAGCCACGGGCAGCCTGACGTCCCCTCAGAGCTCAGGGAGTGGGGCTACACGTGGGCACGTTTCATACGCAGCGTACGCCAGGTTGCGCTAGAGAGTCAAGGTCAGTCAGAAGACGTGGGCTGTCCTCTAGTGAAATTAATATACTTCCCGGCAGTCTGGACACCTCTGGGAGACCGGCAGTGCCGGGTATCAGTGAGCAGCGTGTCCAGTCTGACACTACCGGAGTCCTTCCTGCCTTTTAGCGACACCACCGTCTAGAAATCTCCAGGCTACCCCACAGCCCGGTCTATATCCCAAGCAATGATGGGGTAAAAGAGAAATCTTCTGCGGTCCACCGCAATGAGATCGGAAGTCTGAGGAGAGGGTGTTCCTGGCATATAGGCCTTTGATTTGAGAGAGCCGGCATCCTGGCAGAAGTATTTCCATTTATCTTCCACGACTTTATTTGCAATTAATTGTGTCTCGTTTTGGGGCAGGGCTTGGGTTTGTTTGTTTAGGTATTTTATATAGGAGTATCTCTACAGAGAAGCCACATCGTTGATACTTCCGAGGGCTTAGTGACACTGTAAACATACATATTTCAAATAACCACAGTGAACAGAGTAAGCACTGTTCATCAGAGGGTAAGTAACTAGAGGCAACAGTGCTCCCTTGGAAATCCTTAAAGCCGGAACAACAAAAAACATCCAGCTTCTGTGTAGGGTTAGCAGAACGGGAGTTGGAACTCTTTGTTGAGGGTGAATACAATCGCTCAGTTGTCTTCAGTACACATATCCCGGCCTGGTGTCCTGTCGATACAGAAGTTCTAGGAGCAACCCTTGGGAATGCCTGTGGGTAATGTGGAGACATGGGGGATGTCTGGCTTGAGCTCGGCACTTACGGGATTCGCTTATATAAATCAGCCACTCCAACAAAATAGACCGTCAGAGTGCATCGTTACTAAAATAAATTACTAAGAAGCCTGATTACCCCCACATCTGCAGTCAATGCTGCACTATGGTTGTATATACAAACAAAATTAAACTACATTCAGTAAACAATCGGAACAGAAAAAATCTGCATGTGTGGCGGGGTGGAGAGTTGAGAGGGTAAGGTTTAGGAGAGCAATAGCAATGAGTGAGTTGAGAAACTTTGGGTGAGAGCATGAGGTGTGAAACAATTTGCCTGATCTAGGTAGACCATGGTGGCACTGAATGCTGTGTATGTGCTACAGAGGGGAGAATGTGGGAGGAAATACTGTGCATGTGCTGGGGGTGGTGGAGGGGAAGTGCTGCAGTGGAGCTGTCAACCAAATGAGCTACTTTATCCAGACGGAAGTGGTCTGCCTCCAGCTGGTTTATTACTTTAAATTAAGGGATCATCTTGGAATGGGGACTTTCCTTATTAACTGCAGACGCTCACTTACAAGTGTGACTTTCTTGCAAATAAGTGTAAAGAGGTTTTCATCATTTGCATGGATATTAGTAAACACAGTACCACTTAAGATGGTCTTTACCCTAAAACATTCTTTTAACTTGTACAGTATACATAACAAACTTGTTAATCTGTCAGAAGATTTTCATTTACATGGTAGGGGAAACAAGCCTTTGTAAAGCCAATCGATCTGGCATTGGCTACCAACATTTTGGTTTTGTAAATGCTTGTTTTAATATTTTTTTTCTAAAACCCAATTGTTGAGAAACCTCCTGGGTCAGTCCTTGTTGGCTAAAATAAAAAAAATATTGTTTTTCTCTCAAAAACCACACATTGACATATTCGTCCTTAGCACTGAAAGGAACTACTTTGTGTGTGGATGGTCTCGTTGTGAAAGACCACAAGCCTGTCACTCACAGTGCAGTTAGCCAGTGGCTGAGATGGGCTAACCCTTTGCCCATGCTGTATGCTTTAGTGGGAGGAGAATCATGTGAGTGACACATCAGCAGACCAATGGATGAAGCAAGCTGCCTGAAATCCCCTATAAGTATTTATTAGCAAGGCCAATAGATCTGGCTTTCTTTGAAAGTGGAAGTGCTTGTTCATGAATTTGTGAGTTCTTGTCGCTGGTGGGTTAATGGGAGTGGGAAAGATTTGATGGATAAATGGATGAGAGAGAGTACATGAATAGATGAAAAAAGGCTGACTTAGAGAAATGTTCTAGATTATATTATACAAAAAATAGTACACAACACATACCTAACACTACTCCATTGGCTCTGCACACTCTTACTAAAATAACTCAAAAGCATGATGGAGTAGCTGAGGCTTGAACTTGAAGCCTTTGTGTAACATAATAGCCTCTTTGTTTGAAATGCACATGCACTGAGCAGATGTCCCCTCACTTGTGAGATCACATTTCACGTTTTGTCAAAATGACATACAAGGGGTTTTGCGTCCATGACAGCAGTGACGTCTAACTGCAGTGCAAACCTAAAAGAAAATAGCAATGATGTACATTCTAGTAAACGAATTAAAAATGTTTGTATTGCATTAAGTTGCTGACACGTTGGTTTTTAAACAACGTCTGAATTACTATTGGGAAACTTTCAGTTGAATCTTGCAAAATATTGGTGTTGTGTGCTCTTGAATTGATCCCATCTGGTATTTCTCTTACAGCATTTATTTGATTTCTTATTATCATTTTATTATCGTATTACAGCATTTCTCTTCCTTTGGATGTGTATAGTTTGGTGTTCAAAATCTCATATGCTAACTAGCAAATTGCTATTTCCACCAGGGGAAACATTGTTTTTATCTCTCACAGTGGTGAGAAAATGTTTTTTTTTCCGAATGCAAACTGGGAGAATTTAACTGTCACTCATTTTAATTGTGTGCTAAAATATTTCTAAGAATAAAAAAACACGTTTAGTTGCTAAAATGAGTCTTAAATACATTTCCATTAGCGTAGATAAACTTTGTCGTTCTTATTACTAGATTGCTTGCATAGTGTTTGCATACTTTGTGAGCAGCTTGACTCAATATGGAAAGGCTTCAAACCTCAATTTTTTATTTTAGAGGGCTGCTAGGAGAGATTTGTGCACATAGCCATGAGAAATACTGTCAAACGTGTTATTCATGTTAACAGTACAGAAGCAATAACTTGATTAATGGATGTGAAAGAAATTATGCATACTTTTTTTTGCAAAATTGGTCAAGCCTGCTATATAACAAAAGACACTAACCTTTATTTGCAATTTTTGTGGTGTGCCCCAGCTCAAGGGTCCATGCTGCTCGCACAAGCACACTGAAATAAGGTATTTTTCACAAATAAAAAAAATGAAATTGAAACGTGGATCCTAATCTGTTAATCGGCTTCAGTGACATTTAATCTTTCCTTTACTCTGCGTTCCCTGAATAAACACTAAACAAAATATCTACAACGAAGTTAAATCTTATTTCATGCTACTTATGTGAAGAAAAAAGACTGGTGTCACAGCACTCTAAAATACTTGAATAGTGAAGAAAAGATTCAAATAACAGATTTTAAACACATATGCTGACCGGACATCCCTTGTAATTTTGCTGGATCTGAACCTAGCAACTGTATGTACAGACACGTTTTGTCTCTTACCTTCACTTAAATAGTGCTTCATAGATTCTTCTTACCTCTTTATAAAAAATTTAAATGTCAGCAATACTCTGAAAGCTGAGCTGGACTGAGAGCATGTGACTGTGACAAACATAAATGCTACAATTAGCGGGTGTGTGGTCCTAACTGCGCATGCTCAGTTTCATTGGATGTCACTCATGCGGGGGCTGTAGAGTGGGTTCTCAGCCAGGGGCATGAAATGGGAGTTGTCTCCATGAATACTAGGGAGAAGGGTAGGGATGACGGTGGGGGCGTTAGTGTTCATTGCTGTGAGTGAAATACTAAATCCTCTTTTAAATTTCGCCTCTAAAACCTGCATATGGCTGGGTATCGCAGGGGCCTCCTCCCACCAACAACCACTTTCTCCCCCCCCCCCCCACCAAGGATAGCCCAACCCATCCTAGCTTGCTTTATAATCAGCCACACTTCTTTTGGGTTTAGGGGTCGTAAATCCCCGGCCGTATTTTTATTGTCAACAACACACTAATTAATCGCAACCATTAAAAATTATACACAGTAACCGCATCATGTTTACTTAATATTTTGATGGATGCCTAGCCTTAACAGTGTACGCTAATACTTCCAGATTCCTAACACTGACTGAAATAGTTCGTTCCTGCATACCCCAGTGTTGGTGGTTGTGAATGAGATCATAACTGTTTGGCTAGAAGCCCCAGTCCTTGCCCCTCCTCCCACTATGAGTCCCAGGGGTAGGATCTCCATAAGGGGATTCGTATCCCTTCCCAAAAAACCTCTTATGAGCACACACTGTGGAGGGGGCCCGCCTGCCAGCCAGGATACCTACCTTGGGTGTTCCCGCCACCCTCAGGCTCCACCCGCTAAGGGCCAGTGCTCACTTAAGGCCTTTGCACATGCATGGGTGGTTGGCCCTAAGGGCCAGCTGCCAGCGACCGCTCGCAACCCCCGCACCTCTGAATGTCGTCTTCACTTTCCGGCCAGCACCCCTCGGAGGGTCCAATTACCTTGCCGTCCTGTTCCTGTAAGAAAAGGTACCTATTTGTACTCCCATTCATGATCTCACCACGCCATGGGCCCACATAGCGGACCGACTATGTGGCCTCCCCCCAGCAGAGTCCCACCTACCAAATACGATGACATAACAATGCGAGAAAATTCTCCATAAACATTTCATAGCCATCTCGAGAAAGATGTACTCCATCCTGCAGGAACAAACCTTCTCCACGAATGCAGCCATGTGAGACAACAGCAGACCTTGCAGTCTGAAACAACTTGGCTAATTTGTTATTGATTCTTCTCGCCAAGTCATTGAGGGCCTTTACTGAGAGTCCGCCGCTCCACAGCCTACGAGGAATCATGTTCGACCAAGCAAGGACCGCCTGCAGAAATTTGTTTTGGCCAACCAACCGAACTTGGATACCACCAGCTCAAACAGCTGCCAGTGCCCCCAGTGAGACCAAATCATTACCCTCAAGATGCAAAATGATGATGTCCAGCAACAAGCACCCAGATGGAAGCATGGAGTCTAGTACTCTCCCTAATTGAGTGAGGCGCCGCCCACCTTGGCCAAGGAAAGACAGACGGAAACCAGCCTTCGATGCGTGTAATGCAAAGGCACTCATTACATACTGTTCACCTGCCCGTCAGACATGGGAGGGGCCGATTACCCACACATAAGTGATGCCGACAGCTCCTGCGTGCACCGGGACCTTCGGGACCATCAAACAATTGTCACAGGCACCTAAAGAGAGTATGGAGAACACAAAGTTGAAAGGACATGAACTCACAGCATATGTAATCTCACATACCTTTTGTAACAGTCAGAAGACCACCTGCCAATTCTTCTAACCGCCACTCCAGAAAAC
Organism: Pleurodeles waltl; assembly: GCF_031143425.1. NCBI lineage: Eukaryota > Metazoa > Chordata > Amphibia > Caudata > Salamandridae > Pleurodeles > Pleurodeles waltl. The sequence goes on along the minus strand of NC_090440.1, from coordinate 541,229,586 downwards.
CCCATTGCCACTGCCGTCGTGGCTACCTCTAGCCTAGAGGAGTGAGCACCAAACTCAGAGGTGTCAAAACCTGCTGTTGACAGGGAGCGTTTGAGCACCTGTGAGAATTGGTACCTGGTGAGCGGTGTGCCGTTAGCATGCACCAGAAACACCCCGTTGACCCAGGATGGCGCTGCGCCCGGCACTGGGGCCATAAGCGGGGCCCCCCTGATTGGGGTGGCTCTGTGCAATGTACTTGCAGCTGGAACACCACCATGCTTTTAACAGAGATGTGAGAATAAGTCATTTAAATTGTTTTGGCTCAAAATTAAAAGAAGCTGTTTGCACATTTTTGGCTGGCTTTACAGCACAGTGGCACTTTCAGAGAAGTGCGAAAGTGGCCCCTGCGCTGCATGTTCATGTTGTGTGTTTGCACTCTTCCACATGACAATTATTTATTAATAAAACATCAGAGGCCACACCGACAGGCTGATTAGCGTTCAAAATGAAAAGGCAAGCAAACACTCAGTTAAGAGTCTACTCCGCAGGAGTCAGCGGACTCCCCTGCAAAAGTCTCTTAGGAGCATAGGGATCGCACTGGCTCTCACAAGGTTCTCACGGGATCGGAAACCATATAAAAAAGAGAGGGTCTTTAATGTCTGTGGTGGATTAGCTGCGTACAGGTGGTTGGCTGTGGGGTTACCTGATGCGGTGCACAGCCGAAGGCTGTGAGGGGTTGGCTGCATGAAAGGCATTGGGTGCAGGTCTTGCAAAAAGGTCCTCAAAAGTGACACCCCAGTGGGCTAAAATTACTTCTGCAATAAATGTATATAATTATATATAGTCTGATACTGCAACATGTTTGTGATACAAAAATCAATCACTAGGCAACTCATGATATGGTAGTCCTCCAACCCATGAATATATCATGTTGGACAGTCTAGAATTTAAACATCCCCTGACAGTAACGCCTACTCACAGTGCTATCTCCCACTAGCACATATTGTTATAAAAATGTAGATAACGTCTCATCCACATTTGGGATGCTTCTTATTGAGTTTGGTGATGTACCATTTTTTCAAATGCGTCAAAGTCCTCTCTCTGCTCCCACCTCTTGCCTTCCGTTCCACCCCGTCAATACCAAAAACAGGGGAAAATGAGGGTTCTTGGTATGTATATTTTGAAGTGTCTTCCTACAGGGTAGACGCTATTAGTATTTCTTAATGCTCTGATGTGTTCAAGCACTCTTGTGCATACAGGAAAAATTATACTACCTGCCTACAGCAAGTCGCAAGGACATTTCAATGTATAGTCACAGTAATCTATTAAACAGGTGAGATGCTTTTGAATTTTTGTTTCTTTAGACATCATGTTTGACTTACAGATTTTGCTAAATGTACAAGCCTTACAATTACTACATCTAAAAACTCTCCTGGATTTTAACCACCCTGTTTGACCTGTAGTGGGCAAATAATGTGTATTTGTCCCTCAATGATTTTGATTTCATGTTGGATGTGCTCCAAACTCTGTTCCCAGTAAGGGGTCTACCTTGATGAGATGCCAGTGCTTTCTTATGATCTTATTGATTTCTGTACTATCTCTATTGTAAGTACGTATAAAGTGCATAGTGTTGTTTTTCCTTGTGGTATCTTTAGGCTGGCTAATAATGGCAGATACTTCAAGTTCTGCCTCTTTCAAAACTTTGTTGGGATAGCCTCTCTTCCTAAACCTCTTTTAATGGCAGATACTTAATTTCTGAAACCCTCCCCTGTGTTGCAATTCCGTTTAGCCCTGAGAAACTCCCCATAAGGGATGCTCCATTTCAGATTGCCTAGGGGTAGTGCCTTGAAGAATGCTATTCCCTGCAGTATCTTTGCGGAAGAGGTTGGTAACTAATTTCCCTTCTTTTACTGTGATGCTGATATCTAAGAATTCCACATTGTGGGGACTGATGTGTGAGGTAAAAGCTATATTAAGATTGTTCTTTTGGAGTTCATTGATAAATTCCCCTGCCTCTATCTAATTATCGTTCCAAATGATGAAAAGATCATCAGTATAGTGAATCTGGATCCACAGTGCTATCTTTTACATCTGTTTCTCATATTCCTTATTGACCACCTGCTCTTCCCACCAGCCCATAAAGATGTTAGCTTAGCCAGGGCACAGCAGGTGCCCATCGCAATCCCAAGGAGCTGTCTATATAGCTGTCCTTCAAATAGGAAAAGCATATTATCAGTACATAGCTTGATTATGCTTATCAGCATTTCATTGTGGTCTATGAAATGCAGTGGTCTTGATTTTAAACAAGCACTGGCAAAGCCAGTAGGTTTCGCCTATGCAAAGAAGAAGGTGTTTTTACACACCAAGCATCTCTGAGGGTATACCTAGGATGTCTAAGGACCAACCAGCTGGCGGAATCTGAAGACAAGCAGCAGGCCAGCAGTGGGCAGAATACAGCAAAACAGAGACCTCTGGCAGGGTGTTGAAGAGTGGACTGGGGGTGTGTGAAGTAGTGTTCAGGTATTGGTAAACACATTTTATTTTCCAAATGTCGAATCTTTTAATCAACAAATATAAAGCGCAATTTATGTAATAACTACTGACCCTTGTGGGAGCCAGCCATTGGTAAGTAGAGTGACGTGAAATCACCCATTGGTAAGTAGAGCTGCGTAATGGGTGGGTTTATAGTTCCTTTTAAGATATTTAAAAACAATACAGTAGATTTTGCAAGCGCTGTTCAGGCGAAATCGAAAAATGACCATATATGCCTCCTTCAGCTGAATATTGCTATAAATAAGCAATATATAAAATAAAAGATTGTGTTATATTTCTAATATTAATAACACCTGCTTGTCGGCTTGTAAGTTGGTGGCGAAATCCCCATTTAGCTTTAGGTTTGCACAGCGCGCAACATATGCAGAGAGATGGCATCTCCATATGTATTTATCGACCTGGAAAACAATGCTCTACTGTTTCGCAGCATGAATGTCTGTCAGACCACAAAGTGCTTAAATTCCGACAAGAGGTCACAGGTACCCTTGGTTGACGATAGGAGGAAAATAGATTAGGCATTCTGGAGGATTTGGTTGGCCCATTTGCACCTCTGTAGCTTCTAAGTGAATTTGTTATGAATTTTTATCAAATACTTGCTTTTTATTTATGGTGTGTTATGGTATTTTAGGGCTGTTTTCATAGTGCTTACTGTCATTTGTAGGGTTAGTCAGGTTTTGTAATCTGTGCTTGTTTGTAAATGAATTTTAATCACAAACTGGAAACATGACATCATTCTGTGTATGGTGTGTATGTATTTCCACATCTCCCTTAAGTACATACAAATGTACATATGTGCGAGCCCATGTAAATGTGTGTATTTGTATATATATATATATGTAGGTCGATGTGTATGTGCATGAGTGTAATGTGGAGTCTGCATCAGTTAATTTATCTCTGGTTAGGTTTCACAATAATGCCAAAACACATTTATTTTAATTTCCAATTACAGTGGTCTTTGTTGCACACCAGATTCCTCTAGAATCAAGGTAGTTTTCACTATTTTCACAACAGCCTAAGAGTTAATCATATGGTTTAAGAACAAATATAAATTAATTTTGAGATTCTTATTTGCTGCACCAGTATTGTACACCAAGAAATACAACAAACCTCCTATTGTCACCCGTTTTCAAGATTTCCTCTGTCTGCATGAATAAAACAATTGTGGACAGCCTAGAAAGGATGTTAAATGGGGTTTTCTTAAAGTAGTTTTGCGACTTCACATTCAAGACCTGGAGGAAGCCAAGGCCAGGAAGAGCTGCTGACCACTAGAAAGCAAGGAAACAATAGCACGTGGGAGCCAGCCAATGGTAAGTAAAGAGGTGCTGACCAATAGGAAACAATCAAACGAGGCCCACGTGTGAGCCTACCAATGGTAAGTATAGCAGTAGAGGTAAGTAATGGGTGGACTTTAAGCCACTTTTAAGATTTTTTTAAATATAATAGATTTTGCAAGCAAAATATAAAAATGTTTACACGCAGCCAATCCATGTTCATGATCTATGCATGAATACAGTGATGCAACGTCAGTGGTTATTAGCAAATAAGTGTCTTCCCAATGAATGTCGAGTATCTTTTGTAAAAAATCAGCAGTGACCTTGCAGCACGAATGTAGACTTTTGACAATAGGAGACAGAAAATAGTCCAAATAAATTGCAGTGTTATCCAGCAAGCTCTGATTATGTAATTCAAAGGGGCAATCTCGAGGGTTATTATAATCCTTATGAATTTTAGGTAATAAGTACAAAGGAGGATTTATACAATCCTCCTCTTTCAGGAAAAGATACTAATCGAAACTGAGCACCCCAATTCTTTCCATTTAAATAACAAGTGAAAATTACTTTGGTGTCCCTGTATGCATTCAAAAGTACCAGTTTGTAAAAGCCTGACAAAGTTAACTGAATGTTAGCGTCCAATCTATATTTGTTAATGTCCCACAGCTCTCTGTTATTACATTTCTTAGAAGGCTTGATGATTATATTGAGGTGATTTCTCAAAGTTTGTACTAATAATCCTTGTTCTCTGGTTACATTGTCACATACGTTTGGTGACTGTTTAAGCCTTAGTTTAATAATATACTATACAACAACGTCCTGACACATATCAATGTTATCACAACTCATGTTTGTATAAAAGGTTGCCTTAGGCTTGAAAATATCTATAGTAATAGCACTGTCAGTTTGTAAGCCAAATTCAAACAGTGCTTGTCTTTTCTTAATTTGCAGCTTCAATATTACTTTCCAGTTACATAAATCAATCAATGTGGCAAGGTCCTCAATGCATAAATCACAGTCATCACCCACAGTAGGCTCTCTGGTATTGTTGTCATGTGATCTTAAAGTATTCCCGGTATAGGAAGCTGGCTCTGTATACACTATACCAAAATGAAGTATAGTGTACACAGAGGCTTAACAGAGGCTAAAGTAGATAATACTAATGCTATCTTTTGTTGTAGTATAGTCGAGCAGTTAGGCTTATCAGAGAGTAGTGGAAAGCATTGGTTGTACATACACAGTCAGGAAATGAGGCACACACTCAATGACTAACTCCAGGCCAATTGTTTTTATATAGCAAAAATATATTTTGTTGCTTTATTACTAGAACTAGAAGAACCTTGCTGCAGGTAAGTATAGCTGTAAGTAGGTATCAAGCATATGTATCACATGTACTTTGTTTGGTTTTAGCAGATAAAGCAGTTTACAAGTAAGTAGCAATTTTCTATTTCAGAAGTTCACACAGTGCTATTTTTCATAGGAACCAATGCAATCCTAGGGGAGTAAAAGTATTAGTATGCTTTGAAGGTAAGTACTCTACTTACAGTTCCAGTCTCCGGGGGTTAGGATGTCTACAGGTCAAAGTTCAAGTTCACCCAAAACATACCAGCAACATGGGTCTGGCCGTGTGCAGAGGTCAAAGTTGATGTCAGGTTCAGAATGAGATCCTAAGGAGACTGCAAGGAGGGGGGTCACTTTGTCACTGGATACCTTATGGGTGGTCCTAGCTGAAGTGGTCACTCCTCCTTGTTTTTCCTAATTTTCCCGCCAAACTGCCCGCCAAAAGTAGGGCATCTCCACTAGCTTGAGTGCCCTGGGGCACCTTAATAGGAGTCCTGAGCCTTTGAGCCTCACCACCACATGTTACAGTTCCTGCAGGGTGGAAGTGTAAAACACCTCCACCCAGAGCAGGCTTTGTTTTTGACCCCAGAGAGCACAAAGGCTCTCACCCAATGGGGCCTGAAACATGTCTGTTAGTGGCAGGCTGGCACAGACAGGTCAGCCTTATACTAAAGGGTTGGGTAAAACACAGGTGGGCATCTCTAAGATGCCTTCTGTGTTCATTGTACAATAAATCTAACACTGGCAACAGTGTGGGTTTATTGTGCTGAGAAGTGGGATACCAAACTTCCCAGCCTTCAGTGAAGCCATCATGGAGCTGGCGAGTGTGTAATGACAAACTCCCAGCCCATGTACTTATTATGGCCACACTGCACTTACGATGTCTAAGAATGGCCTTAGACACCGTAGAGGCATATTGCTCATGCAGCTACGCCCTCACCTGTGGTATAGTACACCCTGTCTTTGGGCTGTAAGGCCTGCTGGGGGGGTGACTTACCTATGCCACAAACAGTGGTTTGTGGACTGCCTTTTCTCCCCACCAGTATGCTCAATCTGCAATGGCATTGTGCATTTGCTTGGTGAGGGATCCCTTAGGATGGTACAATACATGCCACAGCCCTCAGGGACTCTCCCTGGTCACAGAGCCCTTGGTCCCACTGGTACCTTTTACAAGGGACTTAGCTGTGTGCCAGGGGTGTGCCAATTGTGGGTACAATGGTACACTTTAGGGAAAGAACGCTGGTCCTGGGGACTGGTTAGCAGAATCCCAGCACCCACTCAGTCAAGTTAGCATCAAAACCAGGCAAAAAGTGTTTGTGGGAGGGGGTCGTAACCATGCCAAAAGGGGCACTTTCCTATACCTGGTGTGAGGGGAAGCTTGCAGTCATTGTACCTGTGCTGGATATGGGTGCAGGGCTCTAGAGGTATGTATTATCTGTATAGCTAAAGGTTATACTAATGTCCATGCTGTGGCTTTCCTCCGTATGAAGGAAGTCTAGAATGATTTTGTGTTGGAGGGAAGCTTGTGCACTGCAGTCTATGATTTAACTGTTCTGTGGGTGAAAAAAACAAGAACTGCTACTGCCAGTGATGTGACTGCGCTGTGTGTGAGGGAAGCTTTAATTGTTGAGGGAGTACCTATGCTGCGTAAGGAAGCTTCACCACTGGTGCTCATACTGTATCCCTGTTCTGTGTCTGGGGAAAGCTTGTGCTGTTGCTATGCTGTACCTGTCCTATTGGACTTCTGCCCACTGTTATGTACTAGTTCTGTGTATGGGTGAAGCTTGCTTTGTTGCCTCCTCTGTTGTCCTTGCTGTGTGTTTAAAGGGAAACGTGCATTAATGTTTAAAGGAGGGTGACCCAAGGATGGCTCGCCCCACATGATTCTTTCTTGCCATTGTCCAGTTGTACGGTACAGCTATTTCCACTGTGTGCCACACATCCTGGTCCTTGCATATTCTTAAAATTTTTTAATGCAATTCTGAAAAGAAAAACATGCTGCATCCTGCTAAACAAAGTTTATTTTGGCAAGTACTTGTGTTCCCTTAACATCATTCCACTGAAGTTGAAGTTTACATGCATCACAAGCAAGAGTAGAAGGAGTTGCATTTCATAGATCCCCACTTAATGTACAGAATCTTGTAGATTGTCTCCCCCCTCCCCAAGTAATGTACAGCTCTCCATTGCTTCCTAGCTAGATTTGTGCTGTGCAAATACAGTGCTTAATGTGAGCAGGTGGTTGCCAGTGGGAACCACTGGTACACATTTTTGGGAACAGAGACTTATTTTTCTGCATCAGACATTTGCTAAGAGCAACAGATGGAAAAATACACAAAGCTAAAAGACAGAGGAAGAGAAAAATTGAAAAACAGTCACAAAGGGAGAAAGCGGAAACCTGCAAGAGTGAGATAAAGTGGCAGAGAGAGCCAAGTAGTGGATTAAAGAGGTTTCAGGCAGATTCAAGACTACGAAGCCCTAGAGTTGGGTGTGCTAACAATTAATTGCTCTGGAGTCAGGCTTCTGAGCAGAGCTTTGGGCACCAGTTCTCATTCTTTTACAAATGTGAGCACTGCATAAATACCAATACATACATTCATACATACACATACACATACATACACCTGTCCCATCAAATGCTTGCAACCCCTGGCCACACTCGATTGGGACCTCTGACCCCATATTATTGCTGATTTATTTGTCTCCATTAATGTACTTGATTTCTCCCATTCTCCCCAAATCGTTTTGACAGTAAAGGTAATTGATATTGACATATAAATATAATGCTGTATGTTTTGTAAAAACAAATTTAAAAGCTTTATTTTTAGATTTTCACGTGTAACGGTGGAATTGAAAGCAATAACAAAACATAAAAAACAAACATACAGTGCTATGGTGTAGTTTCCTTTTACATATTGCGGTTGAGAGATTAAGAGTTCTGCTCTCTCAGGAGAGAATTACAACAGTCTTGTCCATTTGGGCTTTTGCAGCACATCACATGTAGATATTATTGCACAATAATTCCATGAACCAAATTGCGAAGCTAACACATTGATCCTGGTGGACCATAGGAGTCCCGAACTCATTTAGTCGTAGCCAATATAATACAAACAACAGTGTGTGCAGTTCTCACCCTTCCTCATTCGCAAGGGGCTCTGAGTGAAGGTCTTCTCCTTCTGTGACTGGTTCCAAGATCTTGGTGCTGCACCGTCATCTGTGCGCACCAACCACATCTGCTGTTCCTCTGCCACCCCCACTCTATCAAGTCTTTCAGCCAGTGTTCCAATTGTGGTCTCCTGGTTCCCATACAACAAATGGCTACCCTTCTCTTAGCTAGCAGCAGGGCCAGCTGGGCCAGGTTGTAAGGGATCTTCCACCTTCTGGGCCTGTGTATCGCTCTCAACAAGCAGGCAATGGATGTTTGTGTAAATTTTAGTTCTGTGGCAGCTATTATTTTTTTAATAATCCCTCTACAGTAAGCCTGAACATCATTGCATGCCCACGGCAGGTGCAAGAACATAGCCCCCTCTTCTCCACATCATTGGCACGTGGCCCCCCTAGCAGGATCCATCTTATTCAGCATATATGGTGTGACAGAAGTATGATGTAGGTAATTGAAATGTAAGAGTTTAAACCTATTATTACTTGATAAGGTGCGGACCAGTTCCAGAGCCTGTCCCCAGTCTGCATCAGAAAGCAATTTCCCTAATTCTTTCTCCCACACTCCTCGTGCTGCACAGAGAGCAGTCTGCCTGTCACTATTGAGTGCTTTACAAAACATGAAAATCAGGTGTCATTCCCTCCCCCCGCCATTGTACAAGTCCTTCCAAGATGTCTGATGCTCGTGGGGCATTCGGAAAGTCACTCTAGACTTACCACGCTACACTCTCTAATTTGGCATATTGCAGGACTTGACCTGGCCCTACTGTGTAGGTCTCCTGCGCCTTTTGGAAAGTTATGAAATGTTCTCCCAGGTAAATATCACCTGTTAAAAGGCAACAACCTCCACTTCTCCACTGTTCCTTTGACATGTAGCCATCAAGGGCATGGAAAGTGAACAGATCCCATAAAGACAATTCCCTATCAAAGGTGGCTTTTCAAATAATCTTACGGACCACCTATTCCCATAATTCAGCCGTGACTTTCACCAGGTGAGGTATTGAGTGCAGAGATCTATCCCATTTCACCAGGAGCTGTTGCATAGTATCCTTGTCCAGTAGGCCCTTGAATAATCTTTTCTCCCACCCATCTGTGTTAGTCATCCATCTGGCTGCATGTTGTATCAGAGCTGCATAATAATCAAGTGGTATATCAGGGACAGCCAGTCCACCATCCTCTATATTTCTCTGCAACGTAGAGAGGGAAACTCTGCTGTGACAACAAGCCCACATTAATGACCTCAATAGCCCATCAAGCCTATGAAAGAGTCAGAAATCAAGTTGAAACAGAGTTCTGGACTAAATACAGACAGCGGGCAGGAAATCCATTTTGGCAACCGCCACCCTGCCCATAACGTAAAGAGGGAGTTTATTCCAGAAGGCGACAGAGTTCGTCAATCCTCCAACCACCCTCTCTACATTGAGGCGATTATGTGCCTCCTTCATGTGTGTAACCCAAATACCCAGGTAGCAGAATCCCTCCAGTTCCCAACAATAGAGCTAAAGGCCCAATAACCAGTGCAAATAGGAGCAGCGACAAGGGACATCCTTGCCTGGTTCCCCTGCCAACCCCCACATGCTTCGGAAAGCTGACCACCCATTCTTATACATATGAAGGGCTCGTTATAAAGGAGGCATACCCAAGCACAAACGTTAGGTCAGAAGGCCATAACCCTAAGTACTTTCAACAAAATAGCACCAGTCAATCGTATCAAAAGCCTTCTCCCAGTCTAAAGATACCAGGGCCAGATCCTGTGCTCTCCCAGTTGTCTAATGTGGAATGTGAGCGATTCATCTCAGATTGAATGTAGTGCTGCGCGTTGGTATGAATCCACACTAGTCAGCGTGAACCAAGTTGTGGATCAACCCTCTCAATATGGACACTGAGACCTTACAGAGGATTTTAACATCTGAATTTAACATGGTGAGAGGCCTATAAGAGGAAGGATCCGCCACGTTCCACCTGGTTTCCACATGAGACATATAGTGCCAGATGTATCAAAACATTTTGCATTCGCAAACGGTGTGAATTACAAGATTCCACACTTTGCGAATGCAAAATAGCCTTTCCTGATGCATGAAATGCATTGCAGTCCAATTTGATGGAATTCAATTTTTTTGCGATTCACCAAAATTACGACTCCGAATAGGGAATTACAATTTGCGATTCCCTAAATAGGAAATCGCAAATAGGGAATTCCTATTTGTGATTTCCTATGCACATGTATCAAGCATTTCCTAAATGTGAACTTGGCATTTAGGAAATGCAATTACCGCCAACTCCAAGTTGGTGGTAACCATGTGCACGTTAAAAAATGAATTTTTAATGCATTTTTTTTTTAAGTGCCATGTAGCGCACACATGCCCATAGGGCATGGGTGCGCTTTACATGTGTACACATTTTTTTGGGGGGGGGGTGCATCAACGGGGGCTTCAGGCCCTCAGCACCCTTGTTTTTGCATTACCTAATTTGCTAATTCCTAATAGGAATTTGTAAATTAGGAAATACAAAACCATTCGCAGCTGTGGGCCTTTAGGCCCATAGGAACTAATGGAGTCTCATTCCCTAATAGCCATTGCAAATTTTGAAATCGCTGGTAGGGAATCACTATTTTACATTCCATTTTGTATTACCTAAATAGCGAGTCCTTAGAATTCACCATTAGGGTAATGCAAAAGGGAACTTTGATGCATCTGCCCCTTAATTCCTTCTCTCATTGTAACTGGTAATATACCTTTCTCGTGCGCTCCCTGAAACACCTCCAATAATTTGGGGAGAAGTGTGGCTCCATATATACGATATGACTCCACAGGGAGTCCGTCCCCCCCTAGTGTTTTAGACCTATTAAGTGCCTTCACGGCCTCTTGCAGCTCCCTTAGTCTTATTTCCTCATTTAGTTCCTGCTGCTGTGTCATACTCGGGTTGGGGAGAGCCACATCTTCCAAATATGCCTCCAGCCCCAGTTCCAGGCTGGGGGGGACCCGCTGCATAAACAGCTCAAAGGAGCTCAACAAGCACAGCTGGAATGAATCCCATTTCTACTGGCAACCCCCTCTCCTACTTTGTTTCTGAAATATAGGATTGGTGGGGATTCTGCTTCGAGGTGGAGTATCCAAGCCAATAGATGTCCCGACTTATTTCCTTCCCTATGTAGTCTCTGTTGGTAGACCGCAAAGTCATCTTGTCAAGCCTATCCCAAAGCTCACTCATGCCCCTTTGTGTCTGCAAAATTTCCCCATGTACGGTGGCTGAACTAGTTTCTTCTCCCTGTAGTTTTGCCAGCCTCCCCTCTAATGCTTTGAGTTCAGTTTCAATTTGGCGCCGCACTCCAAACACAGTTCCTATACAGGTCCCCCTTAGTACTGCCTTTAGTGCTTCCCACTCCACTACTCTACACTGTAGAGTTCACTGTCAGTTCTAAGTATTCTTGGAGTCATGACGCAAGAACCTTCACGGCCTGCGGGATCCAAAAGAAAGTCAGGAGGCATGCGCCAAGTGCGCCGGACTTCTTTCCTAAGCCCACATTGCAGCTCTATCAGAACGGGCGCATGATTAGATAAAAATCTGCCCAGATGCTTAACAGCAGTCATTTGGGAGAGAGTCAGCCCACCTAGCAAAATAAGAACCACGCGGCTGTACATTCCATGCGTTTTTGAGTGGCATGTATATTCCTGCCTATCAGGATGGAATTTCCTCCAGCCGTCGAAGCCCTAACAGTCCACCAACTTCTTGAGTGATCTCATCATAAGTAGCTTGGCGCCCTGCTTAGGTGGGAAGCGGTTCCTGTTGCCATCAAATACACAATTGAAATCTCTGACCCAGAGAATGGGGTACTCACTGCCACCTCCATTAAGTCCAGGATTTTTTTTGTAAAATGTATACTCAATAGTGTTGGGTGCATACGTGTTCAGAATTGTTAAAAGTATCCCGTCCAGGGTACCTTATAGTAGTAAATAGTGGCCCTCTACCTCTGCCTCACTGTGAACCCGGGGGACCACCCCCCACGCATAGGAGGAGTATGTGGGGACAAACAGCTGTCCTCGCCACTTTTTAGCCAGCTTTTGAGTTTCATTCCTCATCAGATGTGTCTCCTAGAGGCATGCAATTTGTGTTGCCTGCCAACACAGAAATGAGTGTATTCTATAGCATGTAATCTACTGTATGAGCCCCTTGACATTCCATGTAATTACCTTTAGTCAATCTACTATGAACTGATATAACTCTTCACTTGAAGAGGGTCTGTCCCCTCATTTGTCTCTCGCCCCGAAAGGACGAAGTCCATAGGGAACCGCCACCATCTCATAGCTCCATTCACACTCTATTGGCGAACAAAAATGTGAATACAACTGTTAAAAAACTGATGCAACAAACCCCTAAACCCCCCACCCCAGGTAAGCAGTTGAACAACCAATAAATCTGCTGCAAATCCATTATACGCTGGTAGGACACCTAGCATAAACCCAGTGACCCCAATCATTGCCTACCACAAACGTGAAAGGGCTCTCCCTGAACCACTCCAAAGTATCTTACCATGTCGAAATTGTATCACCCAGGTATTGACAATCATGCATTTCATATAAAAGACCGCTGAGTGCATCATGCAGCCCAACATGACCACTCCAGTGAAGGCCTCCAACACATATCACACTCCATAAAACCCCAGGTGAAGCACACCATCTAATGTTCCCCCAATCTACAAGTCTCAGAGATATCCTCATGTTGTTCAGGTTGTCGACCCTCGTCTGCTGGTGAAGCTTGAGAAGGGGAGGCAATCACCATTGTGCCATCGTCCTGGATCACCACTCTACTCGACTCTTCATCTGATTCAGGGGGAGCATCCCCCATCCCAGTCTCGTCTTGCAGTCTCCAGTTGGATCTATGTGCCCCGGGCGATGCACCGGAGCTCCAGTGCCAGGTGTTGGTCCTATCCCTGAGCACCTTATCCCACACCTCCAGCCAGCCCCAGACATCTTCCGGGGTGTCAAAGAAATAAGATTTCCTCCAGGCGGGATACAGAAGCTTATACCTGAGACCCATGAATCTCAGCTTGGCCTTGACCTCGAGGAAGCCTTTCTGCGAACTCTGTATCTTGTTAGTATAATCAGGATAAATGGATATCTTTTGGTTCTCAAAGCGAGCCAAATCCATCTCTCTGGCTGCTTGTAAGATAGAGTCTTTGTCCTTATAATTCAGTATACGGGCGATGATGGCACAAGGGCGAACTCCGGGCCTAGGAGGCAACACCAGCACCCTGTGAGCACTCTTGATGACAAACATGGGCAATAATCCCGTTGATTTTAGGGTAGTGCGGATCCAGTTCTCTACAAAATGCTCAGTGGATACCCATCCAATCTTTCCAGGAAACCCAGGAGTCTCACATTGTTGTGGTGGGACCTTTCCTGTGCATCCTCCACCCGTGCCTCCAATTCTCCATTCTTCGATCGAGCTGCTGCCACCTGCTTTTGGAGTGTGGCCACCTCTGTCAGCAACTCTGCAATGGAACCTTCCACCACTCGTACTTTGTCAGAGACCTTTACAAGGTCTGTGCGCAAAAGGTTTACTTCAATGAATTCTGGTTCGATTTTTCCTTCCAAAACATCTCTCGATCTGTGGATGGCAGCCAGCAGCTCTGCTCTGATAGGTTCCTCTTTGGGTTCCTGTCTGGTCTTGCTATGGGCCTGCCTAACAGTGCATTGAGTTGGGGATACGTTATGGTCCAAGGTGTTGCCCTGAGAGGTGCATGCCTGCCTCTGCCTTCCCATGTTTGTGTCTTTCATGTGTTGGGCTGACCGACTCTCCTAAGTGTAGACCCAAGTGTGGGACCAGCACCACCCGGGTCTACAGATGTTTGGGAGGAAGACGAACTCCAGCGTTCAAGGAGTGAGCTGTCTGTGCACATGCAGCAGCAGAGGGTGCCCTTATTTAAAAAGGAGGGTTAAACATTGATCAGTGCTCACTTCCAAGGGACTGACAGAGGCACAATCTACCAGCAGAATACCCCTCCTGGTTTCATACAGTCCATCCTTATTGTACAACGACTGAAGAGATATGGGAAGGGACCCTTGCTGGACTAAAGCGGTACAGGATGCTTTCAAATGTCCTGTCAGAGCCCCCCTCCGCGCTTGAACAAAATCTGTTGCGGCTGTCCTCGGGTCCTCTCTCAGGAATCAGCTGCACTCTATTCTCCCCCACGGCCCACTGCATCCCTGCCACACTCACCTGCTAACCGTGCTTCATAGGGAGCACTAGATCTGGAATGGGATCAGGCTAGGAGTGATGCCCCCGCCTCGCCACTCCCTGAGCCCAACGTCCAGCCAAGGTCCCATGAATCAGGGTGCTTTCAGCTCAGGCCGCACGAGCCGCTGTCCCCAAAATCCTCCCTGGTGATCTATTAACATTTTCTCTATTTTTCTAAATTGGTTTGGGATTTTTATTGTGTTGTGTTCTCACTGTGTTGCTGTTTGTGTACTGCATAAATACTTAACACATCGCCTCTAAGTTTAGCCTGACTGCTTTTTGTGCCTGGCTACCCAGGTTTAAGCACAAGTCAATTTAGTGACTTTTTGTAGTTCACCCAGCAAGGTATTGTGGCTGGTGCTTGACCAGCATTCACACCACAGTAAACCAACAACCCAATTGCTCACATTGGTGTTCAGCTCTGTGGATTTAGGCCTGTGTTTTTGAAGTACCATACAGTGATTGGTGTTACACAAAAATCCCAAATAAATAATTTGATATCAGGACTGACATTTTAAGTTCTGTTAGTGTCCACTGGCCGTTTTTGGTATTTTCCAAAGTTAACTGACCCTACCTTCCTCTGCTCCCATTAAGATGGATCTGATCAATGATGAAAGCCTCAACAAGGCTGAGGTGCAAAATCTCTGCAAGGAGAGGGGGCTAAAAGTGGGCAAGAAGGCTTCCAAGGCCTACCGATAGCTCTCCGGGCCTATGAGGAGGTCAAAGGCTGCAAACAGCAACCAAGGAGGATGATCCAGAAGGGGACCTGGGAGTGGATGAGGAAGAGGACCAAGGCCCCCAGGAGAACCAACGACTTCAGGAGGAATATTCCTGCCCCCGGGAGGAGAATCAAGATACCCGGGATGAGGCAGGGAGCAGTGTATCTTTCAGAGGCCTGGCTCAAGTGGAGCTAGAGGACAGGAGGGGGAGAGGAAGCTCAAGCTGGAGCTGGAACTGGCCAGACTAAGGGTGGAGGAGAAAAAGATCATGCTGGCTCATGAACTGAGCCAGAAGGAGCAGGACATTAAAGGCAAGCAAGCAGAGTCCAGCAGAAATGGTGGTAGCGAATCAGCAGTGTCTACTGGAGAGGTGAGAGTCCACATTCTCAAAGACCTGTTACCTAGTTATTGGGTGAGGATGATATAAGTGTCTTTCAGCCTATGAGAAATCCAGGAGGATCCACAAGGTTCTACGAGAGCACTGGGCAGGGTGGGTGGGGGGTTGCTTTTGGAAATATATACCTCCAGTGGGGAGGGTCACACTCCTGTCTCTAGAGGTAAAGGACCAGACTAGGTATACCCCCAGGAAGGTCATTCTACTTTTTAAGTTTGGGCTGACCCCTGAAAAGTATAGAAAGAGGTTCAAGGACAGCCACAAGATTCCCAACCAGACTTGGGTGGACTTTCTGTATTATGTTAGCAAGGCACTGAAGGGCTGGTTGAGGGGCAGCAAGGTAGATGATTTCAATGGGCAGTACAACCTGATTCAGAGAGAGCACAAGCTTAATAGTTGTTTTACAGAGCTGTGCCAACACCTAACACCTGGGAGACAGCAAGCTGACTGACCCCAGGAAGCCTGCCTAGGAGGCGGACCTCAGGGCCAGCACCAGAGTATCCAAAAAGGAGGAAGATAAAAAGAAGGGGTGCTCTCAAGGTCACCAAAATAGCTCTCAAGGGAAAGGGTCCCCATCCCATTCTGGCCACCACAAGAAAGGCTTCTCAGGTAAAAACAAGTCTAACTCCAAGTGCTAAGAGTGTTATGAGTATGGGCACTACAAGGGTGACCCCAAGTGTCCCAAGAGGGCACAGCCTCCCCACTGGAGATAAACCCCCAGGGTTGGCAAGTGTAGTGCTTGGGAAGGAGATAGGCTCAGTTAGTGGGGGGAGGGGTTGGGGGGAGGAGTCAGTGAGCTTACCATAGTGTTCCTGGGTGATGACGTGCTAGTGCCCAAAGCCCATATGCCTGCAATACTGTATAGGCAGCGGGTCACCATTAGCGGGCAGAGGGTGGAGGCTCTGAGGGACACAGGAACCAACATGACTATAGTAAGGTGTCATCTAGTGTCCTCATAGCAATTCATTCCCAATACATTCTACCAGACTGTGGTAGAGGACAACCGGGAAAGCCACTACCCCGTGGCCCTAGTTCTCTTTGAGTGATTGGAGTCTCAGGTCTTCTGAAAGTTGCTGTGAGCCCTGCCATGCCTGTAGACTGTATACTAGGAGATGGCCTGGAGCACACTGCCTGGAAAGAAGTGGAGATCAGGTCCCACCTGGGAATGTTGGGATTGCCTGAATCGGTCTGTGTGACTACCAGGTCCATGGCTTAACAGAAAGGGAGTCAAAAGAGTCTGGAGACTGGAAAAAAGGCCAGACAATGGCCAGAAAAGGGAAGGACAGAGGGTGTGGGAAACCAGCTCCTGTTTGTCTCCCAGAGGAGGTGGATAGGGCATCAGAGGGGGCCGCCCCAGAATCCACTGGGGAGGACATTGCCTCCCTTGGTGACCCACCTGAGCTTTCTTGCTGGATGGGAAGCAGAGGCAGGACCCACCAGGTAGGAGTTCTGTCAAGCACAGAAAGAGTGCCCAGCCCTGGTGGGCATGAAGCAGCAAGCTGAAGCCCAGGCAACTGGTAAAACCTCTGGAGATCACCGTATTGGGAGAATGACCTCCTGTACAGTGAACTCAAGGCACCTTTGCATGGGACAACATGAGCCCTAGTTGTTCCCCAATGCTTCAGTGCTTTACTATTAAAGTTAGCTTATGAGATTCCCTTGGCAGGACATCTTGGGCAGGACAAGAACTTTGCCAGGCTTGTCCCCAACTTTTACTGGCCCAGGATAAAGGTGTACTCAGATTAATTCTGTCGGGCTTGTGTAGCCTGCCAGGCCAATGGGAAGTCAGGGAAGATGCTGAAAGCTCCCCTGCAACCCTGACCTTTCCTTGGCACCCCCTTTGAAAGGGTGGACATTGACATAATTTGTCCCCTGGACCCAAAGACAGCCTTTGGCAACAGGTTTATCCTAGTCTTGGTGGACATTGCTACACAATATCCAGAGGTCATACCTCTGAGAACTGCACCTGCAGTAGCTAGGGCCCTAATGGGGATTTTCACTAGAGTAGTTTTCCTCAAAGAAGTAGTGTCTGACAGGGGCACTGACTTTATGTCAACTTATATGCAATTTATGTGGAAGGAGTGTAAAGTTACCTATAAGTTCTTCACACCCTTCATCCCCAACCAATGGGCTTGTTGAGACGTTCAACAAGATCTTAAAGAGCATGATTGGGGGTGGGCCTGCCTGACCACCTGAGGCATCCTCTTGTTCTGCCTGCTGTTTCCTTACGGGGAGGTATGACAGAAGGGGGTTGGATTCAGCCCATTTGCGATTCTGTATAGTCACCCTGTAAGGGGACGTCTCAGTCTGGTTAAGGAAGGTTGAGAGCAAGCCCCCAAGAAACCTCCCCACGATGTGTTTAGCTACATGCCAACTCTCAGGGACCAGATGGCCAAGTTCTGGAAGAAGGCTTCTGAGAACTTGGGGGCAAGCCAGGAGGTGATGAAGCAGTGATAGGACCAGAAGGCCACCTCTGTGGAATTCCATCCTGGACAGAAAATGTGGGTGATGGTGCCAGTGGAGTAGAGGGCCCTCCAAGACCGTTGGACTGGGCCTTTGAGATAGTTGAGCAAAAAGGGGATGCCAGCTACCTGGTGGACCTCAAGACCCACATGTACCTTTTAAGGGTCCTTCACATCAACCGTCTCAAACCCCACTATGTGAGGTCTTAGGTTACCATGCTGTTGGTGACAGATGATTGGGAGGAGGAGGAGAGTAAGCTCTCTCCCTAACCTCCTGTCATCAAAACAGCAAGATGGGTCAGTGAAAGGTGTGAACCTTTTCCCTACCCTGACCCCAGAGCACCAGAGGGACTGTTGCCAGTGATTGGGACAGTTCTCCTCTCTGTTTTTCCTCACTCCTGGGCTTACACACCTGTATACTCATGATATTGATACAGGAGACAGCCCCCCTGTCAAAACAAATATATACAGGCTCTCTGACAAAGTGAGGGCCAGCACCAAAGAGGAAGTATTCAAGATGTTGGCGTTGGGGTGTTTGAGCCTTCCAGTAGCCCTGGTCTAGCCCTGTGGTGCTGGTACCAAAAGCTGACCCACTGGGTGCTACCCCAGAACTCAGGTTCTGCATGGATTACAGGGGGCTCATCTGAGTCACCAAGACTGATGCTCACCCCATACCTACAAGTGATGAGCTTATTGATAGACTAGGGGCTACCAAGTTCCTGAGCACTTTTGAGGCTACTGGCAGATTGCCCTAACTGAAAGTGTTTAGGAGAGGTCAGACTTCTTCACTCCAGAGGGCCACTATCAATTTAAAGTGACGCAATTTGGATTAAAGAATGACCCGCCACCTTCCAGAGGCTAGTAAACCAAGTATTGTCTGGTATGGAGGCCTTCAGTGCTGCCTGCTTAAATGATATAGCTGTCTTCAGTAGCAGCTGGACGGATCACCTCTTCCACCTCCAGGAAGTACTTTAAGCGCTGCAGGATTCAGGCCTGACTATCAAGGCCTAGTAAGTGCCAGAGAGGGCAGGGGTCAGTGGTTTACTTAGGACACTTGCTGGGCGGGGTAAGGTGCAGCCCCTTCAGGCCAAAATAGAGACCAATCTGGCCTGGGAGCCCCCAAAACCTCAGACAGAGGCGAGGGCCATCTTGGGTCTCACAGGTTATTTATTACAGGAGGTTTGTCAAAGGTTATGGCACCATTTTTGCCCCCTTGACTGAGCTGACTTCAAAGAAGAAGCCTAGAAAGGTGATCTGGACAGAGGCCTGCCAGAAAGCCTTTAACTCCCTAAAGGAGGCCATGTGCACAGTCTCTGTGCTCAAGGCTCCTGACTTTTCAAAAGAATTTATAGTCCAGACAGATGCTTCAGAGCAAGGTATAGGTGCAGTACTTTCAGAGCTTAATGATGAAGGGCTTGATGCAGCCTGCAGCATTCACCTCTAGGAGGCTACTTCCCAGGGAACATAGGTGGAGTGCTATTAAGAGAGATGCCTTTGCTGTGGTCTGGACACTGAAGAAGCTGAGGCAATACCTGTTTGGGACTCACTTCAAGGTTCAGACTGACCATCGGCCCCTCAGGTGGCTAATGCAAATGAGGGGCGAGAATCCAAAATTGCTGAGGTTGTCCATCTCCCTTCAGGGAATGGACTTCACGGTGGAACATAGACCTTGGTCAGACCACAGCAATGTTGATAGTCTATCTGTGTTCTTCTGCCTCAGTGATGAGAACTCCCAGAAGGTTAAGTAGTTCTCCCCACTTTCAGCTGGAGGGGGGGGGGGGGAACGGACAGGTGTTAGACCTGTCAGCCTTAGGGTGGTCTTTCCCCAAACGTTTTGCCTGCTTGCCTCTATTTTGTCTGGATTTTTGCTCTGTTGGCCTTAGGACTCTCTACACTTTACCAGTGCTAAAGTGCATGTGCTCAAACCCCTAAACATGGTTTGATTGGCACATACCTGATTGGCATATTTAATTTACTTGTGAGTCCCTTGTAGAGTGGTATACCATATACCCAGGGCATGTAAATTAAATGCTACCAGTGGGCCTGCAGCACCTATTTTGCCACCTACTTATGTGGCACCTTAAAACCTGTCCCAGGCCTGTCATTGCAGCCTGAAGGCAGTGTCCCACTGCCAAGTCGACTTGCCATTTAAAATCTCTTGCCAAGCTCTACACTCTCCTTTTATTACGTAGACATCACCCCTAAGGTAGGCCCCAGGTAGCCCATAGGGCTGGGTGCTGTGTAATTAGTAAGTATCACATGTTCTTCTTAATTTTATATGACCTAGCACTGAAAACCTCCTAAATTCGTTTTGTCACTACTGAGAGGCCTACCCCTCCCATAGGATGATATTGAGGATTCCTTATTAAAATTAATAAGTTGTAATTCCTAAACCAGAGGTGGTAGATATGTCATGTTAGGTACCCATGAACTTGTCATCATAAAAAAACCCTCTTTAATGGTAAAGTCTGATTTATTATTACAAATTTTAAAATGCCACTTTAAAAAGTTGGCATTTTCCTGCCCTTAGCCTTCTTTTCCTGTAACCTGCCTTAGGTAATATGACTGGGTATAACTGACAGTTGGGACTTTGTGAATTCACTCCAGACAGTCACGCAGTACGAGGTTTAGAAGAGCCTAAATGGGCCATTAACTAACTTGATGGGGGGTGGAGCTAAGCACATCCCCACTTGCAGCTGAATAGGCTAGGCTCTGCCACCACACAATAGGCTTAACAAACCTGCATTGTCAGGGCAGCCAGCTAGGAGCCATGGCAGAGAAGACAGGAAATTCCTGGAACTTCAGAGAACCATTCTGGAAACTTCTCCCAACTTCTAGGAGCCGGGCACTAGTGTATAAAAAGAGGGCTCTCAGGCCTGCTTCTCAGTTTACTACTGGACCTGTGGAAGGACTCTTAGAGGACTACCTGCTGTTGTGACCTGCTGTACACTCTGCCGGACTGCTGCTGCACCTGGAAGGACTGCTTTGCTGCGTGAAGCCTGCTTGGGACCTTCAGAGATCAGCCCTGCTGCAGAGCCCTGCATCACCACCTACCCTGAGGACTCCAGAAGTGACTCCAATGGCTAGTTCAGCTGGTCTCCTGTTTTGAGCCACAGGGGCATAACAGGCTCCCACCATCTTAATCCTGCAACTTGACCCAGTCTGAATGACCCTTGCACACCAAGAGGTCTCCCTCCATTCCTGGACCCTTGGTTGTGGTGTGAAAGGTGCCCAGGTGGCCATTTTCTAAAACTGAGGACTTCCTATTTGAAACCTTAAACTTTAAAAATTCAGAAGTCTGGTTCTACTAATTGGATTATCATGGTTTAGGTGTCAAATGATTTATCAAAATGTTCTCTGCTTTTCTAAATTGGTTTGGGATTTGTATTGTGTTGTATTTTCACTGTGTTGCTGTTAGATGCAATGTGTTAAGTATTTATGTAGTACACTAAGTTTAGCCTGACTGCTTTGGGTGTCTGGCTATCCAGGGTTAAGCACAGGTAAATTGGTTTGGGATTTTTTTTGTGTTGTGTTTTCAATGTGTTGCTGTTTGTGTACTTCATAAATATTTAACACATCGCCTCCAAGTTTAGCCTGACTGATTTTTGTGCCTAGCTACCAGGGTTAAGCAAAAGTTAACTTAATGACTTTTTGTAGTTCACTCTGCAAGGTATTGTGGCTGGTGCTTGACCAGGTTTCACACCCCAGTCAACCAACAACCCAATTTCTCAAAATCAGTGTATAGAAAATGTTGATAAAAGAGACTACAAGATGTAGGATTCACATGTCATCCATACTGGTAGGCATTTGTAAGAGTGCTTGGTCTGGGGAAGCATAAACTTGGGATTCAGAGTGTAACACAGTGGTTAGGGTTGACTTTACTAATAATTTATTTATATGCAAAAAACCCTTTTTATCAAAATTAGGATAATCAAAGACTGGGGAAAACATAATGTTCTAATCTGTATCCTGCAGTTTGAATGCAACTGTTTGATTGCAGTTTATAGCTCTCGTTGCTAGATTATGATTGTAACTTATGAACTACATAGTAACAAAAGGAGCTCTGTGACAAAAGCAGTATCCCATTGAGCTATGCATACGAAATACTGTTCTGTGATCTGCATAGTATACGTTCCAAGCAGCAGTCATATTAATCCTATGCACTACCTTAGATGAGTCAAACTGCCACTAGACAAAACTTGATCTCTCTCCAGCAGGTACATTTATCACCAACATTATCTTGGCACTTTTATTGTTGCCTGAAAACTGTTGGATATACAAGGAACTCTGCAGTGCTTATAAAACTGCTGCACTGCTACAAAACCGGCCCCCAGTAACAAAAGCCCCAGCCTACCCTTCCAGCCTCCCGGGGAAAGGTCAGATGCCCAGTCTTGGTTGGCTTTTGCAACTTTGATAGCCATTTTTATACCTTATTTGAAGACAGCCAAACTGTTTGTGAGATTTTGTAGAACCCATGCTTCCACCGCCTATCCTAGTGGATGCATGGGTTCCTAGCAGAAGGTGGTGCCTGCTGGGGGAGTCTGAGATTCCAGTTGCCAATCTTCCTTTGAGAGAATTGTTTTTGGAAAGGAAAGTTTGTGGGGATAAAGCGGATGTCCCCTATTGATATGGGGCTCTAATGAAAAAGTTAATTAATCTCTATTTCTTTTGAGCTTTATAGAAGAATTTGCTTTTAGGGTCTGATCTTAAGGCTGTTATTAAACTGATCCAATACTGGTAGAATGACTGTATTAAGACATTGTATTTTATACCTGAAATACTCCCAATTATATGATGCTTTATATTGTTCAACAATAGTATGGTACAGGGACTGCCGGCCAAGTGCCCCGCACTGATTTGTTTGCCTCCTTTTGTAACAAATTTAGGGTCTCATTAGTAATGGCGCTTCAGTTCCAAAGGGGCCAGTAATAGGAATTTTCAATCCTATCAAGATGTTGAGATCCACAGAGTTTTTATGGATCCGTTATGTTTTACATAGAGACTTTGCTTCCAATCAAGCAGAATTCCCAAATAAATTTCTGTGGGTAAGCATGGAGTTACCAGGTGAATCAGGTGTGGAATTACCAATTCCCTTGCTAATTCCTAAAAATCTGAGTGTATCTGCATCTTTACACCAAGTAACCCCCCACCCCCAACACACACTATTGCCCCCCTCCTTCATAGCCCCTTAAGTTATTAAAATATTGAATGGGAGACATCATTGAAAGTAATGATGTAGGTAGTCAGGAGTTCTCTGGTGCGGTATGAGAAAACAGGTCTAGGCCCGTGAAGGTCAGGTGAATGTTCTGTGCCAGAAGCTAGTGCAGGGTATTCCTGACTACTTCCCTACCACCGTGGTTAGGTAAACTGCAATGTTTGTGCCTTTTTTTATTTCCTTCATAATATTTGCTGACATCGCTGTGCAATTTATTGTAATAATCTCACTAGAAGTAGACCATTGCTCATTATAGCAAGTGCACAATGTTCTTTGAGAATAAATGGGGGTATTCCTCTTAATTTTCGAGGTGATGAGGAAACAATCACCCAGTGCCTGATTGATCAGCTGCCAAGTGACCTCATCCTCACATTTTAAGCTAACAGCACCTTCCTCATGACATTTTAAGTTTGATACTTCTGATATCAAACTCTAAGTCCTAGAAAGCTAAGAGATGTTTCTTAAGAAGCTAAACTTTCCCAAAGGTGATACACATGGCATGGAGTCACTTGGCTGCCCCATGATTTGTCTGAGACGAGAGGTTAGTGTCTTTTTAGGCCAATTCCAATATTTTAACAGTTTTGAGTGGTGTTCTTTTCCACAAAGGTGAGATCTCAACTAACCCACCTAAAAGCCCATGAATCCTAGTAGAGTTTAAAATCGCTGTCTCTGTTTTGGATATACTCAACTGGAGCCATCTCTCCACTATCCAAGATTGCAATATTCAATGTGATGGAGACAAGTTGTCAAATTTTTGTTCCTGCTTTCGACAGCTATAAAATCTAATTGCGAATCATCAGTATATGGCCAAACTCATGACTCCATAACAGGTGACTAAAATGTGTCAGAGTAGTGGACAATAGTGACCACCCAGGGATACCCGCCTCATGGTCCACAAAGGCAGTGAGAGTCTTCTATCCTAACCCACTGTCTTTGAAAGACACACAAGTGCTAAAACATTTGAAGGTATTACCTCAAACCGTTTCCTTGGATGAAAGGATATTAACCTGTTTCTAACTGTATTGAAGGCAGTAGACCGGTCTTGTAAAAACAGCAATGGTTTCCTACAGTCTCTCCATTCCCTCAAGGGAACACTCCCACAGTTTGATTTATGAATTGTGGCGTAATAGGGGCCTCAGTGATCAAGACTGTCAACAGCTCTCCCACTATTTTACCTCAGTCTGCCTGAATGACTCTGCAATAGGTCTCGTTCCACTTCACATCTCAGACATCTATCGCCTGCAGTCCATGCCATCCTATGTATCTTATTCCTAGTGCAACAGACTTTGTGTAGTATTTCAAGTTAAATGAGCCCAAGGCAACCCCTTAGTGCCACCTCCCTTGAGCACATTAGTGATGTCTCTCAGATAATGTCTTTGAGTGCACACAGTTTTGTACATTGTTTATATAAAGCAGAGATCATGCTTCTAGTAAAGCTTTTGCTGAAGTCTCTCAATTCCAAGTGGGCCGCCTCCAGTAGATTGACCCAGTCCATTGCACAAGATGTTAGGGCATACTTCCACTGTAAATGTAAAAAAACTATGGGAGGTATACATACACTACTCTTCCTGTATTTGTTCAAAAGTCTTCATTACACACTCCCCTGCTATATTGTCTAACTTGGATATACCAACATCATCCCATTGTTGAAAGCCTTCTGGCCTAGGTAAATCTTTCAGTGTGGTGCTGACCCATGGGACAGCTCTTTTATGACCGTTCCCTTTCAGTCTGTATGCGTCACTCTGCTATGTTTGGGCAAATCGCTGAGGCTGAGTGTTTAATTAGATTTTTTCCATTTTTTTACTTATATTCCAAGATGGCTGTCACACAATAGTTCTTTGCAGGTCGTATGTGCGTCCTTTTTCACTTTCCATTCCAAATATGAAACTATAACGTGGGCTGGTTGCTCAAAAAATGAAAGAGCTTAGAGCTCTGTTTCTCTTTGAGTGACAGAAGGATACGTTGAAATTCTGGATGTTGTTTATTTTCATTTAGGTTATTGTCTTCTATTTCTAACATTTTTGAATGGTGTTATGGTTGTTTGTTGTCCTGTATGAGTGATGGAATGAGAGTTGATTTTTTTTCTTTTTGGACCTCCAGTAATTGTGTTAGAACCATATTATTTGTTCAATTCTTTATCATTTTGAAGAATTTGTAAATAACAGATACTTTTGATATGATCAAAATAAATGTATATTTCTGGATTTATATTGGACATGCATTGTTTGTTTCATTTATGGTTTCCAGAATATGTTTTATAAACTATAATAAGAGGTATATGTACCCACATCAACAGATTTTATAGAGACTTATTCTTTACATGTGATCTGAACCTGGGACATCTGGACTTCACAGACTTGGTCTGCCTGAGGTCACAGAAAGCGCCTGGCAGTTAGTTCCTTCTGGAAGGAGCCCAAAATAGGAAAAAGCCAGCGAGGCAAAAGCCTCATGAAGTCTGGTGATGAGGGCTCTACTGCAGGTTGGAGGGCTTGCTTACGATAGAAACCAGCAACAAACCAATGTTTGGAGAAAGAGTTGCAGCCAGAACCCAGGTTGCTAAAAAAGTATAGCTGACTGGAAGGAGAAATTCTTGGAAGGAGGATTACCAACCAGTTGAAGATGCTGCATGTGTTTCATACAAGGACTCCATGGTGTGGCTGGTCGGGGGAAAAAGGTGCACCAGCAGGTTGGGCCTCCATCGGTATGTTCAGCAGGAGACTACAGCCACTTGCAAGCGCTGCCTAGAATCCTTCTGCTCTCCCCAAATGTAGAGAGGGAAACATATTGTGCCCACCTCAGACATAAGCCCTTGAGAACAGCAAGATGGAGAACTGCTGCTGGTATGACCCCTTACTTGTATCTCTGCTCGCATTGCTTGCAGTGCCTTATCTCTCTCTTGTCCCTCACATGAATAATGTTGGTACATGGTGACCACCATGATTTAGAGCTCCTGTGCATGTGCGGATCCTCCACTGGAGCATGCATCCAGTCGTTAATGGTCACAAGTTGGGAATCCCAATACTACTGTCTGACTTGTGGTAATGCACATAGGTCTGTAGAGTCCTGCTACCACTATTCACAGGGATCCCCCAACCCGTTATAGTGTTCTGAGTTATCAGGGGTCTTGTACAGGGTGCTCTGAATTATATTTAGAAATTTGAGTAGTGTTACAGTTTAAAAACAGCCGCCACACCCTCCAGTAAGGAGATCGAGACTGTTCACCATCTCCCCTAGTCTTCCCCAAACCTGGCCACTAGTGATTCCAGGTTGTGTTGATAAAACAGTTTAAAGTCCCTGACCACTTGTATCCATAGGTATCTGAAAGTGGATTGTCACATCCTCCCAGTTATCTGTTTTAAGCAAATCTGCTACTTGAATTGGTCACCAAACTCCTGGAAAATATATAGCAGTTGTCAGATCATCCAGATCAAGGTAGCCCCGGGTAGGAGAATATCTATCATCAGCATAGAGCGACATCCGGTCCTCCCACAGTTTGAAGACCCTGACAAGAGATTCACCCGGACCCAACCGGCCAACGGTGCGATTAGCAAAGTAAATAGAATTGTGGAACGAGCATAGCCCTGCCTCGTATTCCCCCTAAGCTGAAAGGTAGAAGAGAGTGTCTCATTCACCCTCACTGCAACAGTAGATGTATACAATATACATACTAATGCTCAGTACTTTGGGCTGAAGCCGAAACACGTCAACACCAGGGATATGTACCTCCTTTCATTGGAGTCAGATGCCTTCTTTGCATCGAACATAAAATTCACTAGTAGTTCACTCAACTCCTTTTGTTTTTTTTCTAAATATGGTATGTAGTTTCCATAGACTGAGCTTTTAGACCTCTGGGGCATGAAGCAGTTCTAGTCTTTATGAATCTTCTGCATAATGACCACCTATAACCTGGTGTCCAAAATCTTGGCTAGGATTGTAACTCAATATTAAGTAGGTGTATAGGAGACACTACGATGTGCAGGTAGTTTTTGGCTTTCTGCCTTTGTCGATAACCGTTATGACAGCATGCATAAGGTCCAATGTCAACTCCTTTCTGTCACATGTCTTTGTACTTATTTAACAAGTGTGGGCTCATCAGGGATGCCGTGCACTTGAGTAGCTCAGCTGACAGGCCGTTTGGCTCTGGAAGCTGTCTGCTCTGCATTTGGATAATGACCTCAGTGATCTCCTCCAGGAATATATTCTTTTCTCAAGTAACCCTTTCCTCTGCCATATTTCAGACCTGCAGATCCAAGCAGCTTCTTACCGCAACTTGAGGTGTTCATCCTGTCAGGTGAAATTTTTGCCTCAGAATTCATGCCAGATTATCGGGAACTAAAGTGGCAACCTCACAGGGTGCTTCTGCCATGTTGGTCAGCAGGCCATGCTCCCCAGAACGGAAGCAGTATTGATCTGGTGAATCGGGCCCTTCAACTTGTCAGAACTTATTTCGATCGCACTTAGGAATAGGGTCCACTGTGATGGCTACAGTTTTTGAAGAGGAAAATAATATTCCAAGCTCCCTAAGGGGTTTTGACACGGTTGGAGGAAATTCGGGTTCTTGGTTACACAACAATAATTCTACCTAGATTTTCAGCAAAAATCATATTGTTCATTGTGCTTAACAATTCACAGCAAGAATGTGACCACTTTGCCATTATTTCCTCAAACCTCAAGAATGTATTTTCCTAAAAATAATTCTACTTCCTCCATGTATTGGACTTTTTCTTCTCCCATATAATGTGTGCCATTGTTCTCTACCCTGCTATCTTCGATGTCCATACGTTAAGTGTGTACCAATGGGAGAGATAATATCAGTTCCTAACATTTCTTAGAGTGGCAGTATATTCACTTTCTCTAATAAACTCTTTAGAAAAAACAACCAATTGACTATGGCGCAAAAAAAATCAAGACAAGTTTGATACATATTTGTGACAGGTTTGACAAAACTTTCTTGTAGATGTTAAGCTCGTAAAGACCATATGGTGGACTAATATGGTCTGCTGATGTGAAAAGATCCAAAAGGGTATTTCAATATAATCAGGTCTCATCAAGTGATAGGTTATGAGATAATATTGCTCGAGTCAGCACTCCTCTAAATAATCTAAACTTTGGTTTTGAGACCACAACCAGTGCTATATTTCCACATAAGAAGATATAACGATCCTATTCTTTTGAATGTTGATTGTATTTGATTCTACTTAAGCATGCAGTGACTAATGTAGATGAATGCTAAGAGGTATGGTCTCTTTGATGAGTTGTGGAGGACTATTTAATATCTTAGGGGTCAAAATCCCAAAATTATACTTTCTGCTGAACAAGTTCTTAAAAGTCAGCATGTCACTTTGGAGTGTGGAGAGCAATGTGAAATGTAGGATTTATTTTTTAAATTCTGCTTGGTAAATGGTCCGGCACCTGCCCTTCTACCACCTTTTTTTTGTCACATTTCACTATCTTACATGCCCTCCCCTCAATCATACTCCTCCTTTAACCCGATTTAGTTGATCAAGAGGAGGTCATACTGTAGTGGTCTTAAAATCTTCTTATGACAGAACTCTTTCAATGTGCCCTCTTCTTTCCTATACCTCAAAAGAATTTACATTTAAATTTTATTGCACCTTTCCATCCCAGCTGCCGCTTGAGAAGATTGCTCGAGGATCTACTGTGAACAATCTGCTGGTGTTGCCACCTTCACACCGTATGGACGCCTCCTTGCCACCGCCACCAGTGCCAGAAAAAGATACCAAGAAAGGTATGTCTATAACAAGCTAAAACCGATCTGACCATTCTCAATATGTGACCCTGTTATGGCCGTTTGTCTGTTGCTTAGCGTTAACCCATCTATACTGCAAGCGCATGTTTTCATATGTTTGCATGTGATCAGCTTAGCTTATCTTTCTGTGATCTAATCATTTTGTACAGAATATTGTTGGGAAATAAAGCGTGCATGCCACATTTCTGTAAATTGTTTCTCTTTTTTCAAGACAATGTTTGCAAACGCCCCTATATTTCAGGGGACGCAAGCATGAACTGCAGAGGACAAATTGAGTTGAAACTCCAGAGAACTTTCCTGGCCCTGCTGTTAAACGAGTGCCCTTTGTATTCTTCTCAATGAGAAAGTCAGTTTTCAGCTTCAAAAACCGGGCTGGAACAGCATGACCGTGCTGCACAATAAGGAGTCTGCCTCGTTGCTATTAGTGTGCCTTACGTCTGTACATTAGGGCAGGGTCAGTAAAGTCCGGCTGCAGCCTCATATTAAGGGTATGCACTTGTTTTCATGCAAGCAAAGTTTCACAAAGGTCTCAATTTTCACAGTTCGTGGAGTTTCCCAGCTTAAGTTCACCTTTCCCATAGTAAGTTTTTCTGCATATTTTGACATAATTTTAGCCGCAATGTGTGATGAGTTTCTCTCTAATCCGATCCGATCCGATATGTTTTGCAATATAAATTATTCCAAAAGTCATGATTTTCAAGTAGTTGTGGAGGGAAGCCTAAAATTACTCAGGTTTCTGAAGTTGAGAAGGTTACCATAGAATTTTAGAACGTTGGTAAGAAAAAACACTTTGCAACTTCCTAGATCTTACTTATCATATGACTAATTTGGTCATTTTCCTACCAGACTTAATAACCACTGGCAAGAGGTCTCCTGATTTTCTGTAGTCTAGTCAACATATAAAACACAGATCCTGAGTCCCTCATTGAGAACTAGTTCTGCAAACTAAAGTAGAATGGAACGCTGCAATCACTACTCAAAACGTATTAGTAAATATTAAAGCCAAC
The DNA here is from genome assembly GCF_031143425.1 of Pleurodeles waltl. Lineage (NCBI taxonomy): Eukaryota > Metazoa > Chordata > Amphibia > Caudata > Salamandridae > Pleurodeles > Pleurodeles waltl. Next base: position 541,199,482 of record NC_090440.1, on the reverse strand, counting down.
TAGTCCTATAAGGAAAAGTACCCTAAAAAAATCACTCTGTTGGGCACTGCTCATGCCTTTCTCTTTTCCAGCACTTGTTGAATTGTGTCACAAGCACTGGAAAATCCATTTTCCACATCAGGCCATTTGTAATGAAGAAAAAACATTCAGAGATGGCCATCATACATGCACTTATAAACACAAGAGGGACTGGGAGATTAATGGTCCAGTGTACTATCTCCCTATGCATGAACCTATAATCAAAGTGAGTACACTGTTCCAGGATAAGTTGTCACAGGGGACGAAGAATAGACTGAGATCAAGAATTTGTAGGAGTTCCCTCAAGCATCACATTAGGATGCTAGGCATCATCATCGGGCTGACTCCTCGCCAGACTGGCACTGCAATATCTGACGGGCCAACATCCATAAGATGGAGGCACTTCAACCAGGAGGATGTTTAATAGGTCAAGTAAAGTCTGCAGCACATGCTGGCAGAGGAGAGAAAGGAGAGTGAGAGGTATAAAATTGGCTCTGAACACCTCATACTTAGCTTTAATGCTTTCAATAAGGGTCAGGTCAAGATTAAAAACACAAATGGGAGTATTCAGGGAAATAATGCTACCAATACTCCTTCAAACTAGAGAGGAGAAAAAATTATTTGCTCCTAACACTTGGTCGACATGTTTCGCGCCCACACGGTCAGAGAAAGATCCAATGGCGCTTCATCAGGACCGGTAATAGTTACTTCTCCATAAAAAACAAGACAATAAATGCTGGAAGGTCACTTACAGTCTGCAGATCTATCGTATCAGTCAGTCAAATAGTTAGTCGCCCTGTGTAAGAGACAAAAACACAGATAAAGAAAAAGAAAGAATTCAACAACCAGACATTCATTGGTGTCATAGTAACGAGGGGAGTAATACGCATAGAGTATGGTCGGTGTATACTCCCAGAGAGGAGTGCTGAGGTGCAGAGAAGGAAAGAAAAGCCCCTGTCTCTTACACAGGGCGACTAACTATTTGACTGACTGATACGATAGATCTGTAGACTGTAAGTGACCTTCCAGCATTTACTGTCTTGTTTACAACAATCTAACAATAGAGTCGATGCCCATGCGCAATGGAACCGAAGAGGAGGAGTCACTCGATCTCGTGACTCGAAAACACTTCTTCGAAGAAAAACAACTTGTAACACTCCGAGCCCAACACTAGATGGCAGAAAAATGTACAGCATGGGAATCGGCAGTGGAACATGCCACGAACAGATGTACACTGAGTAAGTGACATTTTATTTATATATATATATATATACACACACACATATATATATATATATATATATATATATATATATTTTAATAAAACGTATGAAGATCCATTACAAGATGGCAGATCCAGATTGACAAGGGTGTTAACAAGTAGTACATGAAAGAAAATCGGGCACGGCATTAAGCATTTCCAGCAATGTATCTCAGGCAGACTAATTGGTTTCACCTCCTTTCATTGCTTTCTTTTTTATAATCATGCACCTCGATTCAGTAAACCATTACCCTATGTCACACAACAGATTCTCACATTTAGGTTCAAACTTTGTTTTCTGTTTTATTGTGAAACTGTGTTTAGTGGGTATAATACCTAGTGCTAGCAGACTGGTTAACTCACTTTTCTTCCTGATTGGACGAGTGCCCTGTAAAGAAACCTTTATGCAGTGCATGTTGACCCAGCCACAATACTTAGCATGGGAATGTACTATACACATTTCCACACTGCTAGACATATTTATAAATGTCACTCCATGTTACAGCCACGTTCATCATTGCTTCAAGTATAGGCTTAGTAATCTCCTTTGAAAACACTTAAAGTGAAATAGTTTAAAGCGCACTTTTCATGATGAAGTCTTGGTAATGCTTATCCACTCTGTACCCAGAAGTTAAAAACCACCCAGTATCTGCAATTCAGTTCAATTAAATTCAAAGATCTTTATGCGCACAATACAACTTGAAAGAACATCAATATGATGTAACATCAATGCACATATAGTGCAGTATAATTCCAAAACAATTATTTCATAATTACACAACTTTTAAATGAATTACTACAAATAATCATACACACATAATTAAAATATAACACTATTAAATCCATGTTAATTAATTAAAAGTCTTAACCACTCCGCTTACCTGAAGGATTGAATACCCTTCAGGTATCTAATTTGCTCAGATCCAAGTACAATCATCTCACCTTCAGATCTCAGCAAATCAGAAATGATATTAAGGGGGTTATTCCAACTTTGGAGGAGGTGGTAATCCGTCCCAAATGTGACGGATTTACCACCAGCCGTATTACGAGTTCCATAGGATATAATGGACTCGTAATACGGCTGGTGGTATATCCGTGACTTTACCGTCACTTTTGGGACGGATTACCACTTTCTCCAAAGTTGGAATAACCCCCTAAGTCCTATCTCTGACCAGCTTAGGTCTTTAAATATATCTTTTAGTTCTTGTCTGATAGAGGTCTCCATCTTTCAGCAGTCGCGGCTCGCGGCATGCAAAAGGTACAGGGCGGCGCGGGGTGGGGCGGAGGGGGAATTAAATAAAAAATCAAATAATTTTTAAAAAACCACTTACCTCTGCCGCCGCCGCACCAGTCCATCCGCTCCTCTGCTGGCTGCAGGCACAGACTCCCAGCCTGCCCTGCTTAGAGCAGCGTCAGGATTGGCTGGGAGCGTCCAGCCAGGGTGCTTCCAGGCAGACTGGGAGCCTGTGTAGGCTCTCGCCATCCCTGCAACTGTGTTGCTGGGCTGGAAAGAGGCCATTGCGCATGTGTGTTTGGCTGGTCTGAGACAGCCGGGCAAACACACATGCGCTTTGCCTCACTGCTCGCCACCCTGAGGCCCCACCCTTTCCCCAAAAAACGATAATAAACACAGTTTATTATTGTTTTGTGGGGAAAGGTTTGCAACAGCTACCGCTGCTGGTGGGGGTGCGATGCTCCTCCGCCCTAATGGAGGAGCCACCCCTGTCTTTCAGACTTGTGTCATAGTTCAGTTCACACCAGAAAACATCCTCTGTTCCGGTTTTGAACTGTAATTGCACCTCACCTCAACTAAACATTCAAGATTTAAAATATATCCCAAAATCAGTAAAAGCCTTGCCTAATGAAGAATGCTTTCGGCGCATTCTCCAGAAATATTCTCAGAATTCCCAAAACGTTCAGGGCTCCAGTGACCTTAGAAGACAGTAAAAGGAGGAATGCTACAGGCGTGTGCAGAATAAACCAACATCTGAATTACTTTATGTTCTAATTCTGTTAAATGATTAATATTTTTGTCAGACATTAACACGTTAGTAAATACATGTTAACATACCGTACTTGGTAAATGAACAAGGACATAACTGTCAAAACTTTATGCATAATCTGAAGTGTTATTATTTAGTACTGAAACAATTTCACCATGCTATTATGGTGTTATTTGCACCACAGACTTCTCCTGCAGAGAGGGCAATGCAAAATAATGCCTCAAGATAGATGAGCCTTGTGCTGCTTTCGGCAGTTTTAACGAGCAGCATGCCCATTTTGAAATCAGGCATAGTTTGCTGGATCACAACTAGCATTGCCTCCTGCCCAGGGGCGTAGCTTCAGGGGGGGAGGGCGTTTGGGGTGTCACACCCCCCAGTAAATATATTTTCTGGTAAATAGTTGGGTACAGGTGGTTTTAGTCGGGTATGGTGAGGTGCCTGTTGGATTTCCTCAGAAATGTTCACATACAAAGAGACACAAATGCACACACTATCTATCTCTGTTTAGAAAATTAAGTTAGGTTATAAAATATTTCGTTATCCCACACATAGTACCCCCACCAATCCGCATTCCTCTCCCTTTCCACTGTCCCTTAAGCCCCTCTCATGCGCCCTGCTAGTAGTATAGTATATTTTAACATCATATACCACCGTGACTGTTTGAAAATTTAAAGCTCACCCCCCACCCCAATCTTACTGACCAAGCTGCGCCCAGCTACTGCCTTATGCTGTGCAAATGCCGAGCAGCCCTTAAAACACAGCATACAGGCCACCTCCATCAGAGGCATGGTTACTATAGAAGTCCTGCTCGCTGGAAATGTTTGCAATGCTGAGACACATATGCTCCTTGCACACATCGGATACTACTGCTTCAGCTTCTGGTCAAGATCTGAAGCTGCGCTTGGACAGCACAGGTCTCCATAAAGTTTTTATTAAGTTGATCCACATTTCTGTATTTCATATTTATTCTGCCCTATGATACTACTTTCGTAATTTTAATTTATGCAAGTGAATCTGTGGAAGATCCAGGGCTGAAGAAGATCAAGTTACATATTAACTTACTGTTCTCCAACCTTTATGTTTTCCATAGATTCACACTCAACCCATCCTCCTTCGGGTTCATGAGGCTCTATCTTTTTAGCTCTGACTTTTGAGGCGGCTTTAGTTGTCTCACCAGACTATTGTTTTTCAAAAACAATTCAAACATACTGTACATACACAGAAGGGCTTTTGTTCAGTGGGCTTCATTGATTGATCTGTTAAACTGTCATTCACATTCCGCTCCTGCCCACCACAGTGTATCACGTATGACAATGGTTGAGCCCACTTCTTTGCTTTGACTGGTTGCATAAAGATCCACCTAAATTGTTCCTATCGCTTCAGTGACCAGGTGGTACAATGTGTTCTTTTGTAATAGTATTTTCTTATTAATTTTAAATACTAGCTATTTATTTTGAATGCTATTTAGATACCCATTTAAATGGTGATCCATCTCTTTTTTGTTACCTCGTTGTAATAAAGTCTTTACGTGACATTGTGAGATTGTAGCTGCCTGAAAACCTTGGTTAAGAAGTGATTTATTCTCGTCACAAGTAATTTTAATAAAATACATGTTGCAACTGAAAGCTTGTTATTTAAAAGCATTATTAGTTAAAACATCCACATCAGTGATTTTGTTTTAAATGTAAAATTTGTATTGCAAGCATATTGAAGCCACATTTAAGCAGTGACAACTTTTCTTTGTTTCTTTTTATATTCATGGCACGCAATTCCAGTAAAAAACAAAAACAAATTATTGCATCACCTTGCCAAGCCCAACCTCTTGGCTTTACCAATGCTTGTTTTACGCTTAACAAACATACTAAATTTGAGCAATTGAGCCTCTGGTAGTAGTGGTGCTCTTTTCTCTCCACCTCATTGTGCAGAGCTTAGGTAGGGCATTAAGATTAATGGAGTACATGTAGTCAATAACATTTAAACGATAATTGAGTGCACAAATGCACTGGTATCCCAACCTTGACTACTAAGGATTCCCAGCCTGACAAAAGGGAATAATACAAGCATATATTTAAGATAGCAATGCTAGAGAGTTGTAGGGTAAGTAAGTTTGTATTCTTCCTCAGCAGCCAGGCCATTGATATGGAGGGCTCTAAAGGCACTACTGATGTCATTGTTGTCACAACCAGACAGCCATCTTTTTGTTTTAAAAGGTGTGATTACTCTAGCCATTTGCGTAACTCTGTCTACCAGGAGTTTCCCTGCTTCTTCCCTTCCTGCCCAAATTACCTGGTTTGTTTTACTCAAGGCATAGCGAGGAGCCCACGTCTGGTGCTACAACTGGTGCTGTGCCTGGCAGCACCAGGGGGCTCCTAGAATGAAGACAGGAGTGATACCACCCTGGCCGTGCTAGACTAAGAGGGTGTCTGTGGCCTAGACAGAAGGAGCTGTGGCACGCTGGAGATCAGGGGGAGTGGTTCACTGGGGCAGAAACGATGGATATCGGTTCTCCGTATTGTGCTTTGGATTGCCGCCCGCTGTGCCTCCCTTGCCCTAATTGGGGGTGCTGGGCATTTCTCTGAGAGCTGCCACATTTGCACTGTGGTCGGTCAGATGGGAGCTACATTACCTGGTGTCCATATGGACATTCTTCACCACCTAGTGGAGAGCCGGCCTGGGTAGAGTGCATCAGGGGACATCATATTTGTGGCCGGAGTAGCCTGTCAGAGGTAAATCCAGCATTTGGTGACAACCAGGACTTTGGCATAAATGCAGTGGGGACAAGGCTGCACTGCCCAGCGCCTCACTCACAGTTACAGTCGTATCAACACTTCCAATATAGCAGGAGCCTCCTCTGGTTACATGGCACAACTATGGGGAAACCCTGTTGTGGCCTTCTGGCTTCTGATGCATGCATATTGGGGCACATCTTATCGGACCAGTCACACAGGTCTAATGCTGCTGCCTCTCAAAAACTATGACCGTATCCATGATGCAGTGAGGTCTTTGTGCAAGGTAACCCCCTCGATGGCTGCCATAAAATGGGATGGGGGGTTAGAAGGCACTCCTCACTAATTTGTAGGTCTGAGGCCCCCCTTCCAGCCTCCCTGAGAACTAAAGATACTACAATATTTTTGACTGGCCTGACAGCCATGGCATAGCAGCCCTGTAGGGAACAGCTTACCCAGTCGACTGGTGTGCAGGGAGTAAGGGTTCCTTGCTTAGTGGACCCGGTGTTGTTCAACTTCACACATGGCCATGTCTAAAGGCAAAAAGGACATGTGAGGGAAATGCTCATTTGATCTGCCAACACTTCTGCCAAGGAGGGCCCAACATTGCAGCAGAGCCAAACTACTGAGGACCTGATGAATGACTGTGCCGCTCAGAAGGGCATTCATGGAATCCCTCTTCAGCTCCCTCAGAGTGAACTTTCAGGCAGTAAAGTGAGGCCTCTCACAAGAATTACTAAGTAGGAGCCAAGACTTTGGGCCCTGGGAGACAGAGTGTCTGCTCTGGAGGACAATGAGTTAGCGTGAGGAGAGGAGCTCATACAACTCCAACAAGAGGTGTTGTGTCCAACTTCTGGGCTAATGCGGAGGATTTAGAGAACCGCTCGCAGACAAATATTAGACTTTGAGGGCTGCCATTACAGGCTGTGATTTAGCAGATTGTGGCCTGGGAAGAGGAGGCGAATATTTAGCTGGACAGTGTCCACAGAGTAGACTGTCCTGTAGGAAATAATGCGAGAACACCAAACATCTTATCTTGTGTTCATTACTTCGTTGAAGGAAGAGATCCTTAAGAAAGCCAGGGACGTACATCCACTCATTTTTCATAGCCATAAATTAGCGCTCTTTCATGACCGATTCATGATCACTCTTCAGCAACACAGCAATTTTAAACCAGTCACTGACAACCTAAAGAGGAAGGTGGTCATCTACGGCTGGGAACACCCGTTCTGAGTTGTCTTCCCATTAGATGGTCAATTGAACCAAATCAGAAAGATCTCTGAGGCCCAGCCGAGTGCTGAGCCTCTCTAAGGATGGCTCTCATGATGCGCCCAAGAAATCAGACCAACCCCCAGCTGGCTGCACCTATTAATGGTAGCTGTTGTCAAGAGCACCCAGGGGGGTCGCTGCTGGAGCCCCGTTCAATTGTGCAGGACTGGCAGGCATTCCTAGACAAGTTGTTGGAAGAGACGGGCTATTAAGAAGTTCGTTTTTTTAAACCAACTTTATTGACTTGCGTTATCTATGTACATGTCATGATCATGAATCAGTATCTTTATGTCATTTACAAGGCGTGTGTGCACTTACATATCTTATACTTGCGTTCTGTCAGAATAGTCAGTGGTCCTGTTTTTTTTCAACTTAACACCATAAACAGTAGGTAACAACAGGTCATGCAGTGGCATCATCACATTTTTAGTTTACTCTGAAAGTTTGGCATGTTTTCCATTTATTTGTGGTATTTCTATATCCTTCTATAATGTTGCAACATACATTGCAAAAGAGACATACAATTCAATGTTAGGATGATGATGATAAAGCAACTTATAGCGTGCACAGCTACTCATAAAAGTGTTCCGGCAAGCACCAACAGGTCCAATCAGTAAACATAGAAGGCCCTACAACTGCACAAATAGCCGGGTCTTACGCTTCTTTACAAACACTGCAGTATTGCTGAGAGCTCGAAGCTCCAGTGAGAGCTTATGCCATGCTAGAGCCCCTTGATAAGCCAGGGACCTGCCACCGGTCCTGGTGTGACGTGTTTGGGGAGTGGTAGCTAATAGTTTGTTCGCCAATCTCAGATTTTTCTGAGGGTTATAGAACTAAACCAAGCTCTAAGATATCCAGACTGGTACAAGGCACCATGTACCAATACCAGAGCTTTAAACAGAATTCTTTTTTTGATAGGGAGCCAGTGCAGAACTTGCAACTGGGGTGGGGGGGGAGGGGGGTATCCGTGTTCTGATTGGCAAGTTCAACAATAGGCAGGCTGAGGTGTTTTGGACTACTTGGAGTCTATTTAGTTGTTGCTCTGGTAGTCCAAGGTACAAGGCATTACTATATTCCAGTCTAGAGGTAATCAAGGCCTGAATCACCAACGTTTTTGCAGAAAATGACAAAGTGTAGACATTTTTGCAAGGAACGCAGTCCCCAAATGCACCTACCAACTCCAGAACTAATTTGACATTTGAAAGATAGACTGTGTGTCACACCTCTCAATAAATATATTTTCTGGTAAATAGTTGGGTACAGGTGGTGGTGCCTGTTGGATTTCCTCAGAAATGTTTACATACAATGAGAGACAAATGCACACACTACCCACCTCTGTTTAGAAAGTCTTCAAAAATTAGGTTGGGTTACAAAATATTTCGTTATCTCTCACATAGTACCCCTACCAATTTGCATTCCTCTCCCTTTCCACTGCCCCTTGAGCCCCTCTCATGCACCCTGCTAGTAGTATAATATATTTTAACATCATATACCTAATTTCACATTTGAAAGATAGACTGTAATCAAATTTGAACTCTAAGTTCTTTACTAAAACTTCTTGGTGGCCAGGGCAGCGCGTCACCCGGGCAAAAGGTTTTCCAGAATTCTGGCATTGAATTACCAAAAAATATATAATTCGATTTTATCAGCATTGCACTTAAGCTGGTAGTTAGCCAGCCACTGGAAAACAGTAGACAGACAGAATCTTATCCACGTCCCTGATAGTTCTTAACCTTTACCACAAGTGAACAGCAGTTGCGAATCGTCAGTGTAAGATATAATTTTTGCCCCAAAGGCTGAAGCAGTCAAGGCCAAAGGATTAAGATACAAATTAAACAAGGCGGTACTTAGGGCCGAGCTCTGGGGAACTCCAACTGTTCGTTCACGTGGGTTTGACGAGAGAGGCAGGATCCAAATTTGTTGATTACGACTGACCAAAAAGGAGACAAACCAGTGCAGGGCTAATCCTGTCATCCATTTAGCATGGAGATGCTCTAGGAGTTTTGAGTGAGGGACAGTGTCAAAGGGGACCGACAGATCTAACATTAGCAGCACTGCCTTGCCCCTCTATCAGGAGTGCTTTTTTTCCTCAAATATTCTTTCTTAATTTTTTTACAGCACATTGTGACAAAGCATGGTGACAATGCGCCATTCGTAGAGAACCATTGGTCACTTACAGAAGCCAGTAGCAATGCCAGTTTCATATGAAATTGGTCTCAATACAATATATCACTCTACACGGAAGAGCAGCACTATATGTGCTATTACACTATCATATCAGTGCATTACATTCTTTTATATAACAAATATAACTACCAAAAAACTAGAGAACAAAACATTAGTGGCAATGGTGCATCCAAATCCAATGTTGTCAGGAGGGTTGTATCTTCTAGTCTGTAGGGAGGGTGTTTACTATAGTGGTGTGGGACATGTCGCCGCTGTAGGGAATTGTAGAGTTTAGGTCAGGAAGAGGTGCAGTGCTGTAGTGCGGGTAGGGCAAGAGAAGAGCAGTAGGCCCTGTAAAAGAAACTGTACCAAAGGCCCCCATATATCATCAAAACCCTCCCTAGTGTTGTTGAGGATATCAGACATACGTTCCATGTTGAGGGCTTGCCAAAGATGTGCGTACCACTGGGACAGTGAGGGAGCTGTAGGTTTCTCCCATGCTGATGCTGGTGCCATTTTGGCCGCACCTAGGCAAAGCAACAGGATCGATTGGTTCCCGTGTCTCTGATGTTTGAGGGATTCATCTCACAGGCCCAGGAGAACAAATTCAGGAGTGGCAGGAAAGAGGTATCCCAAAATGCCCTTTATCTGTGCAAGGATCTCTGCCCAATAAGGCTGTATCGTTGGGCACTTCCACCAAATATGTTTAAATTCGCCCAATAGTCCACACCCCTGCCTGCACCAATCAGATGTGGTTGGAAAGATTTGCTTGGGTGTAGGTACCAATCATAAAGTATTTTGTAATGGGCTTCCTTTAAGCCAATGGAACGATTGAACCTGGGTATGTCTGTCCAGAGTGCGTACCATTGAAAGATTTTGACAGTTGTTCCCAATGAAACATATAGGGTAAGTTGTGTACCTTAGTGGAGTCTAAGCGGGAGTACAGGGATGAAATACGTCCCCAGTTGTTCCCGGACCTCCGTACAAACTCAATAGGTAGCAGGTCTCTAGTGGCAGCTAATCTCATATCCATTTGTAATACCCAGTGCTTCAGTTGGTTATAACGGTAGATTTCTGAGGGGGGAGATGAAAGTCACAACAGCATTTCTCAAAAGTGAGTATATCCCACCAATGAAACATATCAGATCTAGTAAGGCAACCCCCTTCAAGCCATCTTTCAAAGGGGCCTGAGACAAGAGTTGATTGAAAGGCTGCGTTATAGTGAATAGCTGTATAAGGAGAGGGGAACGTCGTCAAGTCGTTTGTTTATTGTACTGTATCCCAAACTTTTAAGGTAGTACAAGTCTGTGTGCTCAGATCTGTGTTACTGGGCCAGTCATGTTTGATTTCCACAGGACACCCCCCAGTGTGTGGCCTACTACCACTCTATACATGCGATCCAATGTTTATCAGTCTCTCTGAGTGACCAGTCTGGAATAACTCGTAATTGTGCAGCCTGATAATAGAGAGTGAGGTTGAGAAGGGCGAGCCCACCAGCCATTCAAGATAGCGTTAAAATGTTGTATGATGACGGGGCGTGGCTTGAGCGTCAAGATGGCGGTCACACTATCGTAGTGCTCCGGACCCCTCCGTCATCCGCTCAAGATGCACCCATCGTTGGCCCTCCCCGGAGGAGAGGGGTGACCTCGGAAGGCTGTGAGCGGCTCCTGGGGCGTTTGAACCGCGTCCCGGTGCTTGCAGCTCCGGGAGGAGCGGAAAACAGACAGAGCGCCCCGCGTTCAAAATGACGGGCGCTCCGAAGGTATAGGTGGCGACTGGTGGAATCTGTCAGCGGAGGCTGTTGCCGGCCCTCCCCGAAGGAGAAGAGAGGCCGCGGGTGCAGTGCGTGGGACCGGAGACGTCCGGTCCGTGCTGCAGAATCCGCTGAGGATTGGAAGGGAGAAATTCACACGGAGCGTCCTGCATGCAAAATGGCAGGCGCTCCAGCCGAAGAAAGCAGCGGACGGTAGCTGCTTCGGTTGCGCGATGCAGGGGCCCTCCCCCCACCTTTGCTCCAGTTGACTGGAGGGGAGAGGAAGAGGCACCGGACCTGAGAGAAGCACGAGAGGCACCGGAGCTGGGGCAGGGCCGGCGGCCTAAAATACACGAAAGATCGCCCAGCGGGCGGAAATAAATCAGGGTGACGGCGTGCCGGGGCCCCCCTCCTCACAACCCGCCTCCCCCAGGGCTGGGGGGTGCCAGTGAGTGACTGCTGCTCCGAGGGGGGGGTTCTTCCCCGTTCCCCCGGCCCCCTCCATCCAGGGTGTGGTCCGGGGGGCCTCTTGGAGGACGTGAGGAAGACTAGGTCGGGCGAGGACTCTTCCCCCTTGGAGTAAGGGGTTCCTAGGTGGTGGATGGGGTTCCTCTCCCCCCCCGCAGCCCCATAGCTTGCCGAGAGCCCTGAGAACTGAAGTGTGTGGATGACAGATGGTGGTGTAGGCCACACTGGGGTATTGATCCTGGCGTAGGATAAGGAAGGGAACCCCAGTGGTCAAAAGTGAGGGATGATCCTAGTAGGCCCAAGGATGTCGGAACCGAAGTTGGTGATCTGTGCCACTGGAGGGGAGGTGGAAGAGAAGAAAACCAAAGGCACACCGGCAGAAGTGAAACCCCCCCACCGCCCCCTCGGGGCATTAGTGGACCTAAAAAGACGACGTCTGGGGGGATCCCGGCGAGGATCGTACCCCGAGGCCTGAAGAAAGGCAGTGCAGGAAGCGTTGCACGGAGGTAACTTACAGGCAGACACCAGTAGGCAGACGTAATGGGTAAAGACAGGCAGACCCGCCCTGCCGCGGCGCAGATGCGCATTGACCAATTTGTCACAGGCCCCAGTGGAGCACCGAAAGATGACCGAAAGGCGGAGGGTGGCGACGGGAAACAGGCTGGGAACAGTGACCTGGCGGCCATCCTCCAGGCGATCCAGACATCCCAAGAAGCGGTGGAGGCTAAGATCGGAGCGGTGGGGGTGGATGTGGCCTTAGTGCGCCAGGATCTCTGCAACACTAAAGCGAGGATTACAGAAGCAGAGCCCAGAATCTCTACAGTACAAGACGACCTGGCTGCCCTCAAAACACAGGTGTCAGCGCTAACAGCCCGCACAACAGAGCTATATCGAAGGGCTGAAGATGCCGAAAACAGATCCCGCCGCAATAACCTCAGAATTGTGGGACTACCGAAAAACACAGCGGCCTCCTCCTTGGCCACATTCCTGGAGGAGTGGTTCCGGTCCTGGATGCCCCGGGATCGGCTAACACCCTGGTTTGCGATTGAACGCGCCCATCGGGCCTTGCAGGCCAGACCCCTCCCAGGCTCTCCACCGCGGCCGATGATTCTCCGACTTTTCAACTTCAGAGATAGGGATGCGATACTTCAAGCGGCACGATCAAAAGGAGACTTGCACTGTGATGGAACCAAAGTCATGGTGTTCCCAGACTACACAAGGGACGTTCAAATGCAGCGCCGCTCGTTCATAGAAGTAAAACAAAAGCTAAGAGCGATGGAGGTGCCATACCGCCTGCTCTTCCCGGCAAAATTACGGGTGGTCCATAATAACAGGACCTATTTCTTCGAGTCCCCCGGTCAGGCATGGACGTGGCTGACTGAGGAGGGTCCCGTTGGGCCCTAATGAGGGAGAGCAGCAGCAGGCCTTCATTGGACACCAGAAGATCAGCCGAACGCGGCGACCGGGGGGGAGGGGGGGAAGAGTCCCGCCGGAGAACTCGTTCCAGAAGGCGCAAGGAGAGAGGCGGCTCGCCATCGGGCTCCCCCCAGGGATCCACGGAGGGGACATCTCGGGAGTTGGCGGCGGTGGGGATTCCGGGGGGCACAGATGGTGACCAGCGGATCGGAGACTCTGGGGAACAGCATCCTGTGACGGTGGAGGATACCACCTCTCCCGAAGCCCAGTGTTGTGACTCCCCCTCCGGAGAGGGGAGGGCTTGCACAAGAGGGCCAGTGACCAGGACGAGGTCACGGCGCTTATGTTCAAAATGTAACACTTCTTAATCCGCAAGAATGGAGGGGTCCACCACAGCTCAGACATTAAGAGTTATCAGCTCACTATGTGCGGGAGTGAGCTGTTGGTATTGGGCGACAGATGCTTCTGGGGGAAGTATGGGGGGGGGGAGTTGGAGGGTATGTTTGGTTCTATCCAGCCAACAGGCTGCTGTTACTGTTATCTAAAGTTAGTGTCGTTTTATGGTCTCAAATACGGGCTGGAAATAGCAGAGGTAGGTTGCCCCAGCAGGGAACGCACACAGGACGAGTTGATTTCCATCAACCCCGGTCACGCAAGGGGAGCCGGGGGAAAGAATAATGAGGTCTGTCCATAGGCAAACAAACGGAATAAATGGGGACAACTCACATTATATCATGGAATGTTAATGGACTCCTCGACAAGATAAAAAGGTCAGCAGTGCTTGCTCACGTCCATAGACATAAACCCAATATGCTCCTGATGCAGGAGACACATCTCATTGGGAATCAATACCCCTTCTTAGCCCGTAAAGGATTTGACAGGGTGTTTCACGCAGGGTTCATGAGAGGCTCAAGGGGGGTGGCAATAGTGCTGCATCGCTCACTACCACTGGTGGTGGGACAAGAATGGAGAGATCCGCAAGGGAGATATGTGGCGATCTCAGGTACAATAGAGAGCCGAACAATGAATGTCGTGAGTGTATATGCCCCCCGAGTATGGTGCGTAAGACTCTAGGAGATCTGACACGAATATTGGCGGAATTGCCCCCTGGGAACACAGTAATAGGGGGCAACTTCAATGCAGTCCCGAACCCAGGGCTGGACCCGAGTGGGGTGCATTCAGCTTATCCGGATGGATGTCATTGACGGGGCTCTGTGATGCCTGGAGAGCTTGGCACCCACGGCGCAAACAATTCATGCAAATCTCCGCAGCTCACAGTACACAATCCAGGATAGACCTGGTGTTCATGCCGACCAGTGATTGCAGTCACATTTCCCACATCCAGATTCTACCGTGTGGGATCTCAGATCACGCGCCGATCCGGCTCAGAGTGGGCCTCGCAAACCAGTTGACCCGCCCCATGTGGAGGCTAATCGCATGGTATCTACAAGACGAGGAATACGTCGATAGCTTGAGGGAGTCGTTACAAGAGTACTTTAATATTAATGGGGGCTTGATGAGGTCGCCCGGGACCCTATGGGCGGCGAGCAAAGTGGTGATGAGAGGGGCAGCCAAGGGCCTAATCTGTGCACGGGAGCGCTCCAGCGCCTCTCGAATCACCCAACTGGAGGCCCGTGCCATCCATCTAGAAGCAGAGCAGGAGGCACACTCGAACGAACGGATAACCAGACAACTCCTGCTGATTCAGGAGGAGATTCGTAGTCTATCTCTAGAAGCGGGCAAACACATGTGGCACGCTTCCACGGCCCGAGTTTATGGATGGGGTAATAAGACAGGGAAACTACTATATTGGTTGATTTCCCAACAACAGGCTCCCCGAATCGTCCCTGAAATTTGCAATGAGCATGGGGAGCGGCTAGTTGAGCTCCAGAGGGTGGCCGGGACGTTCGCTGACTACTATAAGGTCTTATATCGAGCAACTAGCCCAGAGAGGACAGGCGCCTCAGGCCGGTTCCTGGAAGACACTCCGCTCCCAGAACTACCCAGGGTGGATGTCTGGGCACTGGAAGAACCGTTCACTGAAACGGAAATTGGTGAGGCCATAGCGGCGATGGGAGTGGGGAAAACTCCTGGGCCTGATGGGTTCCCTCCAGAATACTATAAGAGGTTTAGGGAAGACCTGGTCCCGCATCTAATGAATCTCTATGCAGAAGTGGACCAGAAAGACTCCTTTCCGGATGGGCTAGACGTTGCCACAATTGTCATATTGCCTAAGACCCAACCCCTTTAATGCGCGGACTACAGACCCATATCTCTGATTAACAGTGAAGTAAAGATCTACGCCGCAACACTGGTCTCCCGTCTCAAGAGGTTTTTGCCCCTGAGGTACACCCGGATCAGTGTGGATTCATGGCCGGACGTAGCACGCGTCACTGTATACGAAGGCTCCAAGTGGCCCTCGTAAGGCGACACCAACTGCCCCAACACTTAGCCCTCCTGTTCATCGACTTCGAAAAGGCATTTGACTCCGTTGAGTGGGGGTTCCTTCTTGCGGTGCTCCGGCGCGCCGGTTTTGGACCAAGGTTCCGCCGACTGGTCCGGGCCCTGTATACAAAGCCTACGGCGCGGGTGCAGGTTAATGGAGTCTTGTCCTCGGCCTTTCCGATTCATCAGGGAACCCGACAAGGTTGCCCCCTCTCTCCTCTCTTTTTTGCTCTGGCCATTGAGCCCTTGGCAAGAATGATAACAGAAGACCCGATTTACCAAGGACCGAGTGGCCTTGTATGCGGACAATGTCCTGCTATACATGGCAAACCCAGGAGTGACCGGCCCTCGAAGTTTCCACCTACTCCGGCTTTTTGAGTAAGCCTCCGGGCTCAAGATTAACCGGGCCAAGTCGGTGCTGGTCCCTCTGGCACGATCACGAGACTGCTTTGACTGGCAGGAGGTGTTGCCCCTGCGCCGGTTAAGTTTTAAATACCTTGGGATATGGGTTGTGCTGCTCCCGGAACTATCCTGGTCCTTGAACCTAACTCTGCTGGCGTCTCGCGTACGGGAGGATCTTAGGCAGTGGCAATCATTGCCGCTGAATGTATTGGGCCGCGTAGCTTTGTATAAGATGATGGTCCTACCGCGCCTCCTATAAGTGATCCAGAACTTGCCATTCACGATCCCTCGCTCATGGTTTAGAAAACTGGATGGAATTACCATCTCCTTTATCTGGGAGGGGCAAGACACTGAGTAGCATCCCGGAGTTGCTGGAGAGGGGTACATGATGGGGGATTGGGCATGGCAGATCCGTACCTGTATTACCTGGCGACACAGCTCCTGGTGGCTCACAACTGGTTCAACGGGGTTGGTCAGACCCAGCATACCAGGTGGAATTAGACGCTTTAGGGTACCCCCGTATCCTGGATGTGCTCTATGGTGCACCGATCCCCAGGGAGCTAGAGCCTATCACCAAGGCGGTCTTTTTAGCATTGAGAGCGGCTCTAAGACATACTGGTTGGAACAAAGTGGTTACTCTGCAAACCCCATTGTGGCATGGTAGCTGGCTTAGAGAGACAGCCAAACTGGAGGGATTCGGGAAATGGGACACACTGGGCATATCTTTGGTGGGAGACGTGTGGAAGGGTAGTATGATGAAGTCCTTCCAAGAAGTGCAACAAGAGTTTCAATTGTCCCCGAAGCTATTTTTTTAGGTATCTCCAGCTCCGGCATGCCCTTGATATACACCAGAAAGAGACGACCCCCTTGCCGGAATTCAACCCAGTCGAGACTAAAACACTCATGGGAAGTCTGGGGAAGAAAGGTGTCTCCCAAATCTACAGAATGTTAGTAAACAATGCACCTGGGGATCTAGGCCACCTTAGGGTGGGATGGGAGAAGTGGGTGGGACCGCTTGAAGAGACAGATTGGGCGGAGGCACTGATGGCTCCCCGAACGCTGGCGGTGTCGGCAAGGCTGAGGGCGATACAATTCTATTTTCTACACAAAGCATATCTGTCTCCAGATAGGCTTCACAAGATGGGTGTCCGTAGCTCTGCCCAGTGCCCGCGGTGCGGTGGGGGCCAAGCCAACTTCTTCCATATGATAGGGTCATGCCCGTGATTCAAATGTACTGGGAGGGAGTAAACCGAGATCTGAACAGTGCTTTGGGAACATCGTAAATACTGACCCCCAAAATGGTACTATTGGGGGTAATGGAAGACATGGAAGGGTCCAGAGCGGACAGGACTTTGGTCGGAGCAGCGACGCTGATGGCTAAGAGAGACATTGCGGCCGCTTGGAATACCGCCAGGGGCCCCTCCCTTCAGAAATGGAGACAGGGGGTGGACTCGTGTGCAGCCCAAGAAAAAGTGGTATATGATTCAAGGGGATGCCCCCATAAATATGAGAAGATTTTGGGGAAATGGACGGGATTGCTAGACTAAAGGGGCTCAAAAGAATGTGTGCGCATGCTCCTTCTTTTTTCTCTGGAATATCAAACTATGAAATTTTGGAAATTCTTGTGTACCTCGGGTACAGAAGTGTCAGATTAGAGTTGACCATCCATTCGGGACCAAACAGACCAAGGCTTGTATGTTACTTGTGTACTTTACCTGTTTTCTCTTTAAAAGCAATAAAATGTGTTTATAAACAAACAAAAAAATGTTGTGTGATAGTCACGCCCTTGGGTTCTGCCAAATAAAGTTCATAATCGCTGACCTGGCAGTATAGAAAAACTCCCTGTCCACAAAAGAGATATAGGCCCTCATTACAACCCTGGCGGTCCAAGACCGCCAGGGCTGTTGTGGCTGAAGCACCGCCAACAGTCTGGCGGTGCTTCAGAGGGGATTACGACCGCCACATTTGCCCCGCCGGTGATAATCCGCCAGGGGATTACGAGCCCCTCTACCGCCAGTCTTTTCCTGGCGGTTTGAACCCCCTGACAGGGCCCCGTGCAGCTTTTCAGAAAAGCGCGACGGGTGCAACTGCACCCGTCGCACAGCCGCAACACCGCCGGCTCCATTTGGAGCCGGCTCCCATGTTGCGGCCCATGTTGGGCACCGCAGGAGTGCATTGGCGACCGCACAGCGGTTACAACTTGCCGCCCGCCAATGTTGTAATGACCCACCAAGTCCCTGAAAGAGATACAGAATGCGTAGGAGTACCATCATCTTAACGGCGTTTATACAGCCCAACAAGGAAAGATATAATGGGGCCCATTTAAATTTTTTTGCCTTCAGTTGCTTAAGTAGAGGGGGGGAAATTAGCTTTATAAAGGTCAGTCACTCTGGGGGTAATTTTAATCCTCAAATATGTAATTTCTTTCTTCACCCACTGAAAGGGGGAGGGCACCGCAATATTTTCCATATCATGGGTGGGAACCTTCAGGTTAAGAAGGAATGATTTGTGTAAGTTGACCCAGAAACCTGCGACTGTCTCACAGTGCTTCAGTTCTGATTGGAGGGCTGGTAGCATGGTCTGTGGGGAGGTAAAAGATAGCATAATGTCATCAGTAAACAGAGAAAGCTTATGTTCTTCTGAGCCAAAAGTCAGGCCTTGAATGGCAGGGGTTGCCCGTATCTTGGTGGCTAAAGTCTCAATGCTGAGAGAAAATAGTAGTGGGGGTAGGGGACATCCCTGTTGTGTCCCCTACCCCCTACATCTCCCGCAGATCCCGGTACGCCAAAATTATTAGCGAAGGGGCGTCCATAATCATTCCCCTGGATAATGGGGTACTCAAAGTGTCTTTAACAACTATGTTTGTACCCTGTTCCTGGAAACAAGCCAAGATCTTGCCCCTACTAAAAAAAATCTTCAGCTGATCCTTGCAGCCCTTCTGACTTTGGCCTATTTCTCTTCTTCCAGTCTTTTCTAAGATCTAGGAAAAGCATGTGAACTCTCAGCTCCCAGGCTACTTGGATGCTAATAATCTTCTCCACTCTAGCCGATTAGGCTTCAGTCCTGGCTTTAGCACAGAGAACTGCGGTAGTGGAGGTGGCAGGAAATACATAATGGGAAATGGCATGCATGTAGTCGTATGAGGGGGGTACAAAATTGATGTAGGTAAGGGGTCAGAGTGGGGAAATGTAGGAGCGAATAGTGAGGGGGAGGGGACCAGAGGGAAGGAGTGGAAGTGGGAAAGAGAGTAGGGGAGGAGAAGCTAAGGGTGTCACTCTTGGTACCCAGAGACCTAGACTAGGTGCAGATCTAAACGGTGCTCAGCTATTCAGTTCCTCTTCGTAGGTTTGGAGGTCCAGTAACACCACCTCCCAGTCCTCTACAATGGGTATCCTGCACAAGCTGCAGGCCTTCTCTTGCCTCAGTGCCACCGCTTCCATCTTTCTCTACTTTAGCGTCGCCATGCACCAGTGGTTAACATCTGGTAATGTCTGGGCCTTCCGGTGTATGGCTTTGAGCCTACGGACCGCGAGCAGTGCCAAGTCAATGAAACTATTTGTGGCTTTTTCAGTTTTCATGCGCTTAAGTAGCCCTAATAATGCACTCTCTATTGTACTGACATTCATGCGGCCGGTCACCTCTGCTAATACGTTTGTGACTTCCCCCCCATAATCCTACAGCCACCGGGCAGCTCCAGAACATGTGTGCAATGTCTGCTCTCTCTTGATGGCACTGGGGAAAATCTGTAGATGACCCAAACATGTGATGGAGTGCTGTTGGTGTGTGATAAGCTCTTTGCATGCTGTTATGTTGTTTATACTGAAACTTAGCGTTTCGTGACAGTTTCCTGGGGTACATAAGCGCTCTTTCCCATTCTTTCTTTGTGAGCACTCTACCTATTCAGCCCTCCCAGCATCTGCAAGTTGCAGACATTGGGTCATGTCTAGTGTATGCCAGGGCACGGACAAACCATGTGATCAGTCGGGGACCACCGCCCATGATGTGTAGTGCGTGTACCAGTGGGTGTTGTTTAGGCTCTGTATCTGTTATGAGCCATAGCTATTCTAATTTGGCTAACAGTGGGCCATAGGTCAGTAACTGACCCACCGGGAGTTCATGTTGCTCCTGCAGTCTGTCAAAGGGGAGAATTACGCCATCCTGAAACATGGTCCCCAATGTGCCCACTCCTGCTGCCTCCCACATCTCTATGCCCACCCACCCTATCATGTCGTTAAACAAGGCGATGGAACCTATTGGAATTTCAGGAGAGTATTGAAGGATATGCTGCATTAGTCGCAGACTGCCTTGAAAGCTATTGCAGCTACTCTCATTTGTCCTTACTCTTGGGGGTCGTTCATGGGGGAGAAAGGTCTGTCGAACCACACAATGCATGTGTAGAAGTGGGGAGTTCCCCGCTAACCAGTGCGTAGACCATTGTAGCTGGGCTGCTAGATAAGAGTGCTCAAAATTTGGGGCTCCTAGTTCCCCTTTGTTCATGGGTAATTGTAACTTACGGAGTGCAACCTGGCACCTTCCCGTATTCCAGATGAAGCTCCCTAGGGGTGAATGCAATGCATGACATGTTGATCTGGGAATGTATGCTGGGAGGTGTGAAAATCGTAGAATAAGCAAGAGAGCATCACCATTTTCGACAAGGACACTCTGCCTTGCACTGTGAGTGGCAACGTGCTCCGAAATGCCATTTGGGGATGTAGAGATGCGATGGCCTTAGTTAGGTTGCTGTCTATAAGGTCCTGCATCTCATGATAAATGTGTTTTCCCAGGTATCACAATCTGCGGGGATCCCATTGCAAAGGCTAGTGGTCTAGCACTAACTGCTGTTGAGGACAATTTGGATGCAAGGGGTACAAACAGGACTTGGCCCAATTCACTCCCAAACCTGAGGCATCTCAGAAGTCTTGTAAGTTGTCATAAATGCCTGTTATTCCCTCACAGATTTCACAAACATAAATGAGTACATTGTCTGCATACAGCAAAACAACGTGGGTCTCCCCATTCGGCCAAATACCCCAGTCCTGTCCCGTCTGCCAGAGTCTCTGTGCGAGTGGCTCCATCACCAGGGCGAAGATCAGTGAGGACAGTGAGCATCCCTGCTATGTTCCCTTGCTCACTGGAAATGGTAGAGAAGTGCATTGGTCACTCTTCACCTTGGCAGCGGGCTCGGAGCATAATAGGTGAACGAGCCAGTGCAAGCCTATATGTGATGCCGAATTTGATTAGGATTGAGAATAAATAATTCTAGTCTGCTGTATCAAAAGCTTTCTCCAATGGGCCGTTAAGGAGTTAAACTGCATAAGTAACTGTTGGCAAGACTTATGAAGGAGTGCCAGCTGCAGGTCAGGACTCCCGATCCAAGTAAGAATTTTCAGGGTTGGGGGAGCAGATAAGGGGTTAATTGTATTTTCCCAGTGGGTGATGGCCACGCTTCAGTCTAACTATTGTCCGCTGGACACAAACTGTTTTTATCTATTACGAATTAACTTGTTCATGGTTATACAGTTATTGTTTTGGTTTGGGTTTCACTTAGGGTCTACACTCACATGAACGCACCTGGTCATGCCACTTGATCCACTTTGGAGGCTCCTCATGCATCACTAGGTTACCAACACACAGAGCTTTGTGTCCACTCACCACCAGCTGCACTCAGGCTTTGGGGCTGACATGGCGATATCTAACCTAATGCCTTTGATATCAATATAATCTGCCTCAGTGTTGGAGGCTTAAATCATCCAACCAAAACAGCTGCTATTCTGTTCCTGTTGGAGCAGAGCAGGGTAGATAGCTGGTTACTCTAAGAGAGACACCTCTTGACAAAGGATGGGCATAAACTGAAGAACCGCTCTTTTCCCCCAGCAACACTTTTAGTTCAAGAACGTTTTCTAACTGAAGCTCCCTCTGAGGTTCTACAGATCCAGACCCAGCTATACTTCTTGGGGGGGAAAGAGGGTGGTAAGGGGACCAGAATCTGGTAATGAACAATTATCTTGACAGGTCTGGCCAACACTTTGGCAGACAAGTGCCTTCTCTTCCAGTGCCCTGGCAGTGGGAGAGCTGTCTGGACGCCTATGCTTCTCAGTCACAAGGATTACACCTTCTTCTGTGCTTCCCACAGAACTTAAAAACATTTAGATAATTTCCTGGGCACACCAGCACTATGAGCACAGGTCCGGAAAGTATAAATAGAACCCATATAGAACCCATGTCGCTGTCAGACCTTGCCCTGATGTCTACTGTCCTTTGGGTGGACAGAGAGCGTAAGGCCCCCGGATCATGTAGGCTGCGGGATAGTATCATTCAACTTCCAGTGAACATCTGGGCAGTCAGTGCAGCTCTGTAACTTCTTGTGAGGCAATAACACTAGAGCGACAGCCTCTGGGAGGCAGTCAAAACAGTGACTGGGGGAAGTTGATATCTTTGTCGGCTAATAACAATCGGACTAGATGAGAGAAACAAACAGAACTGGATGGCGAAGTGTGGGAGTCGGGAGCCATACGTAAGCGCACCGAAGCCTGAAGAGTAGGGTGTAACTTAATCTGTGCACACGCCTACCTTAAATGATAGGATTTAGACAGGGCAGAACATGCTCTACCATGGCTCAAACACAAAATCTCCATGGGGGGGGGTCAGTAAATGTGACGGGTACGTGCCATCTTAGAAACGGGGGGGACAGAGCTCATTAGTAACACACAGCGTCAGTATTTTGGGACTTCTTCCAAACACTCTACTCCTCACAGGACTTGATTGATGGCAGAATATCTGCCATATCTTTAGGGGGCACGAGTGACCAATCTTACACCGAACCAAGCAGAAAACCTTGAGGAACCTATTAGGGTAGATAGTGATCTCCGCCATAACTCGGCTGAAACCCCTTAAATCTCCAAGCCCTGATGGCTTCATGCTACTTTTCTTTAAAATGTTTTGCCAGACCCTGGCCCCGGTCTTCACCAGGCTCTTTAATTCTTTTGCAGACAGTGGGACAGTTACTCGATCCATGATAGAGGCCTCCGTCATGGTCCTACCTAAAACAGGCAAATATAAGCAGCTCTATATTTCATACAGACATATCTCATTGATTAACATATTGATTAATATTGATGCAAAAAAAAATTACTAGAAAATTTGCTTCTAGATTGAACCCCTGCATGCCTTACCTGGTGGGCCCGACAAGACAGGCTTCATACCAGATAGAAACTATGGGAATAATGCCAAGCGAATACTCCATGTTATTGATAATGTCAAGCGATCCCAAAGGAAGGCGCTGTTGCTCCCAATTGATGCCGTAAAGGTTTTTTTTACATGGTCCGCTGGCTGTTCCTACTCAGTACCATGAAACGCTTCAGCTTTGGGAGCAGGTTCTGTCAGTTGATCCTCTGTGACTCCAGTTTCCCCAGGGCCTCGGTGCGGGTGAAAGGTGTATCGACTGACTCTGTTCACATACAGAGAAACACGCAGCAGAGGTCACCACTCATGTTTCCCTTATATATGGAGCCACTAGCCCAACGTATTCGGACAGACCCGAGGATTATATATGGGTGCAATCTGGCACAGAAACTCCCACTATCAGTTTGTACTCAAACAATGTGATTGTGGCTTTAACAACCCAGTTGCCTCACTGTAGGAAGGTAGCCTCTTTCTAGCCTGGTTACCCCAACTTTTGGCCTGTTTGTGAGTATACAGGGAGTGCAGAATTATTAGGCAAGTTGTATTTTTGAGGATTAATTTTATTATTGAACAACAACCATGTTCTCAATGAACCCAAAAAACTCATTAATATCAAACCTGAATATTTTTGGAAGTAGTTTTTAGTTTGTTTTTAGTTTTAGCTATGTTAGGGGGATATCTGTGTGTGCAGGCGACTATTACTGTGCATAATTATTAGGCAACTTAACAAAAAACAAATATATACCCATTTCAATTATTTATTATTACCAGTGAAACCAATATAACATCTCAACATTCACAAATATACATTTCTGACATTCAAAAACAAAACAAAAACAAATCAGTGACCAATATAGCCACCTTTCTTTGCAAGGACACTCAAAAGCCTGCCATCCATGGATTCTGTCAGTGTTTTGATCTGTTCACCATCAACATTGCGTGCAGCAGCAACCACAGCCTCCCAGACACTGTTCAGAGAGGTGTACTGTTTTCCCTCCTTGTAAATCTCACATTTGATGATGGACCACAGGTTCTCAATGGGGTTCAGATCAGGTGAACAAGGAGGCCATGTCATTAGATTTCCTTCTTTTATACCCTTTCTTGCCAGCCACGCTGTGGAGTACTTGGACGCGTGTGATGGAGCATTGTCCTGCATGAAAACCATGTTTTTCTTGAAGGATGCAGACTTCTTCCTGTACCACTGCTTGAAGAAGGTATCTTCCAGGAACTGGCAGTAGGACTGGGAGTTGAGCTTGACTCCATCCTCAACCCGAAAAGGCCCCACAAGCTCATCTTTGATGATACCAGCCCAAATCAGTACTCCACCTCCACCTTGCTGGCGTCTGAGTCGGACTGGAGCTCTCTGCCCTTTACCAATCCAGCCACGGGCCCATCCATCTGGCCCATCAAGACTCACTCTCATTTCATCAGTCCATAAAACCTTAGAAAAATCAGTCTTGAGATATTTCTTGGCCCAGTCTTGACGTTTCAGCTTGTGTGTCTTGTTCAGTGGTGGTCGTCTTTCAGCCTTTCTTACCTTGGTCATGTCTCTGAGTATTGCACACCTTGTGCTTTTAGGCACTCCAGTGATGTTGCAGCTCTGAAATATGGCCAAACTGGTGGCAAGTGGCATCGTGGCAGCTGCACGCTTGACTTTTCTCAGTTCATGGGCAGTTATTTTGCGCCTTGGTTTTTCCACACGCTTCTTGCGACCCTGTTGACTATTTTGAATGAAACGCTTGATTGTTCGATGATCACGCTTCAGAAGCTTTGCAATTTTAAGAGTGCTGCATCCCTCTGCATGATATCTCACTATTTTTGACTTTTCTGAGCCTGTCAAGTCCTTCTTTTGACCCATTTTGCCAAAGGAAAGGAAGTTGCCCAATAATTATGCACACCTGATATAGGGTGTTGATGTCATTAGACCACACCCCTTCTCATTACAGAGATGCACATCACCTAATATGCTTAATTGGTAGTAGGCTTTCGAGCCTATACAGCTTGGAGTAAGACAACATGCATAAAGAGGATGATGTGGTCAAAATACTAATTTGCCTAATAATTCTGCACTCCCTGTATGTCAGGGTGTTTTTACTGTCTCACTGGGATCCTGCTAGCCAGGGCCCAGTGCTCATAGTGAAAACCCTATGTTGTCAGTGTATTTGATATGTGTCACTGGGATCCTGCTAGCCAGGACCCCAGTGCTCATAGGTTTGTGGCCTATATGTGTTCCCTGTGTGGTGCCTAACTGTAGCACTGAGGCTCTGCTAACCAGAACCTCAGTGTTTATGCTCTCTCTGCTTTCAAAATTGTCACTGCAGGCTAGTGACTAATTTTCCCAATTCTGATTGTCACACTGGAACACCCTTATGATTCCCTAGTATATGGTACCTAGGTACCCAGGGTATTGGGGTTCCAGGAGATCCCTATGGGCTGCAGCATTTCTTTTGCCACTCATAGGGAGCTCAGACAATTCTTACACAGGACTGCCACTGCAGCCTGAGTGAAATAACATCCACTTTATTTCACAGCCATTTTACACTGCACTTAAGTAACTTATAAGTCACCTATATGTCTAACCCTCACTTGGTGAAGGTTAGGTGCAAAGTTACTTAGTGTGTGGGCACCCTGGCACTAGCCAATGTGCCCCCACATTGTTCAGGGCAACTTCCCCAGACTTTGTGAGTGCGGGGACACCATTACACGCGTGCACAACATATAGGTCAATACCTATATGTAGCGTCACAATGGTAACTCCGAACATGGCCATGTAACATGTCTAGGATCATGGAATTGTCACCCCAGTGGGGGGACAATTCTATGCATCCCGGGTCTCCAGCATAGAGCCCGGGTACTGCCAAACTAACTTTCCGGGGTCTCCTCTGCAGCTACCGCTGCTGCCAACCCCTCAGACAGGTTTCTGCCCCCCTGGGGCCTGGGTAGCCCAGTCCCAGGAAGGCAGAACAAAGGATTTCCTCTGAGAGAGGGTGTTACACCCTCTCCCTTTGGAAATAGGTGTGAAGGGCCTGGGAGGAGTAGCCTCTCCTGGCCTCTGGAAATGCTTTGAAGGGCACAGATGGTGCCCTCCTTGCATAAGCCAGTCTACACCGGTTCAGGGATCCCCCCAGCCCTGCTCTAGCGCGAAACTGGACAAAGGAAATGGGAGTGACCACTCCCCTTAACAGCACCTCCCAGGTGAGGTGTCCAGAGCTCCTCTAGTGTGTCCCAGACCTCTGCCATCTTGGATGCAGAGGTGTGAGGGCACAATGGACAGCTCTGAGTGGCCAGTGCCAGTAGGTGACGTCAGAGACCCCTCCTGATAGGTGCTTACCTTTCTTTGTAGCCAATCCTCCTCTGTGGGCTATTTAGGGTCTCTCCTGTGGGTATCTCACCAGAAAACGAATGCAAGGGCTCACCAGAGTTCCTCAGCACTTCCCTCTTCGACTTCTGCCAAGGATCGACCGCTGAATGCTCCAGGACGCCTGCATAACCACAACAAAGTAGCAAGAAGACTACCAGCAACATTGTAGCGCCTCATCCTGCCGGCTTTCTCGACTGTTTCCTGGTGGTGCATGCTCTGAGGGCTGTCTGCCTTCACCCTGCACTGGAAGCCAAGAAGAAATCTCCCGTGGGTCAACGGAATCTTCCCCTTGCCAATGCAGGCACCAAACTTCTGCATCACCGGTCCTCTGGGTCCCCTCTCATCCTGACGAGCGTGGTCCCTGGAACACAGGAGCTGGGTCCAAGTGTCTTCTACAGTCCAGTGGCCCTTCTGTCCATATTTGGTGGAGGTAAGTCCTTGCCTCCCCACGCCAGACAGTAATCCTGTGTACTGCGTGAACTGCAGCTGATTGGGCTTCTGTGCACTTTTGCAAGACTTCCTTCGTGCACAGCTTAGCCCAGGTCCCCAGCACTCCGTCCTGCATTGCCCAACTCGCTGAGTTGGACTCCGACGTCGTGGGACCCTCTTTTGTGACTCTGAGTCGACCGCTGTCCTCAGATCTTCTAAGTGCCTGTTCAGGTGCTTCTGCAGGGGCTGCCTGCTTCTGCGTGGGCTCTCTGTGTTGCTGAGCGCCCCCTCTGTCTCCTCCTCCAAGGGGCGACCTCCTGGTCCTTCCTGGGCCCTGGCAGCACCCAAAATCCTCAACTGCGACTCTTGCAGCTAGCAAGGCTTGTTTGCGGTCTTTCTGCGTGGAAACAACTCTGCATCCCCCAGCACGCCGTGGGACATCTTCTGACCAAAGGAGAAGTTCCTGGCACCTTCCGTTGTTGCAGAATCTTCGGCTTCTTCCACCTAGAGGCAGCCCTTTTGCTCCTTCATCTGGGATTTAGTGGGCTTCCCCCCCCCCCCCCCCCGGACACTTGCGTGACTCTTGGACTTGGTCCTCTTCCTTTACAGGTCCAGGAATCTGTCTTCAGTATTTTGCAGTCAGTTGTTGTCCTTGCACAATCCCCTATCTCGACTTTACTGTCTTTCTGGGGTAGAAGGGTAACTTTACTTCTACTTTTCAGGGTCTTGGGGTGGGGTATCTTGGACACCCTTAGTGTTTTCTTACACTCCCAGTGACCCTCTACACACTACACTAGGCCTGGGGTCCACTCGTGGTTCGCATTCCACTTTTGGAGTATATGGTTTGTGTTGCTCCTAGGCCTATTTCTCCCTATCGCATTCTATTGTGGTGCTACATTGTTTGCACTACTTTTCTAACTGTTACTTACCTGATTTTAGTTTGTGTATATATATTTTGTGTATATTACTTACCTCCTAAGGGAGAATATCCTCTGAGATACTTTTGGTATATTGTCACTAAAATAAAGTACCTTTATTTTTAGTAACTCTGAGTATTGCGTTTTCTTATGATATAGTGCTATATGATATAAGTGGTATAGTACGAGCTTTGCATGTCTTCTAGTTCAGCCTAAGCTGCTCTGCAATAGCTACCTCTATCAGCCTAAGCTGCTAGAACACCTCTAATCTACTAATAAGGGATAACTGGACCTGGCACAAGGTGTAAGTACCACAAGGTACCCACTATAAGCCAGGCCAGCCTCCTACACTCACTGCCTGCTCTTGCTCAGGAGTTCTTGCTAAGGAGTTGCAGCGGTTTGTGGATGTGTTTAGGTTTAAAGTTAATTTACAGAAATTACAGGTCCTAAACCTAGCAGTCACTCAAGCATCTCAAGATCACCTATGTGCTCAATATCCAATCGCATGGGCCAAGACCTCCATCCCATATCTAGGCATACCACAGACCTGGTGGTCAGCTGACCCCAGCAGGCCACCATCCTTGTGATTTTTGCGATTTCCAGTTGGTCGCAAATTGCGACCTACCTCATTAATATTCATGTGGTAGGTCTATTTGTAACATACTGGGAATCACTAAAGAAACTCAGTGAAGTTTCGTACATTTGAAATTGCAGTTTCTTAGGGCCATATGTACGAACACATTTTCCCATAGACACAGAATGGGTAAAACCCTTTGCTACATCTGGCCCTT
This sequence comes from Pleurodeles waltl, assembly GCF_031143425.1. Taxonomy (NCBI): domain Eukaryota; kingdom Metazoa; phylum Chordata; class Amphibia; order Caudata; family Salamandridae; genus Pleurodeles; species Pleurodeles waltl. The sequence continues at coordinate 541,170,875 of NC_090440.1, read as the reverse complement.
AATTGCGAGTTGTATGGAATCGCAATTAGGAAATCACAATTTCTTCTGTATGTACATGTGTTGCCTTAGTCCTTCTGAGCTGCGTCCGTGGCATCAGTATCAAGATGGAGACTAGGGGCCATATGTATGAAATTTTGGATTTGCGACCCGCAAATTGCGAGTCAGAGCGACTCGCAAATCAGAATGTAGGATGGTGTCCCTGACACCATCTGCGATTCGCAAGGGGGTCGCAAATGCCCACCTCATGAATAATCATGAGGTGGGTCGTAATTTGGGACCCCCTTGCAAATGGCTGCCCTCACAGGGATGGAGGCCTGCTGCGGACAGCAGACCACCATGTCTGTTACTGCTTTTCAATAAAGCATTTTTTTTTTTTTGTAATGCAGCTCGTTTTCCTTAAAGGAAAACGAGATGCATTACAAAAACAAAAAATGATACATTTTCGTTTCATTTTTTCAGAGCAGGCAGTGGTTCACTGCCTGCTCTGAAAAAATGTTTACAGTGACATTCACAACGGGCAAGGGGTCCCAAGGGGACCCCTTCCCTTTTGCGAATGGTTTAGCACACATTTGAAATGGATGCAAACTGCGATTGGTTTGCGACCGCGTTTGCAGTCACAAAACAATCCTACATTGCACTGCAAGTCGCACTTAGGAAGGGAACACCCCTTCCTAATCGCGAGTCGCAAACCCGTTTTGCGATTCGGTAACCAGGTTACCGAATCGCAAAACTGGGTTTGTGCATCGCGATGTGCTTTTTGCACTTCGCAAACAGCGAAATTCGCTGTTTGCGACGTGCAAAAAGCTACCTACATGTGGCCCTTAATCCCTTACTCCCATGCTGTGTACTCAGTTATGTTATTCCTTACAAAATAAGGCTTTTCTCTGTAGGGCTAAAGCACATTCAGCCAGAAAACATTTGCTTAGTTATTCTAATTCGGTAAATGTCTCTTTGACACACATGCAAAGCTGCTACTTGGCCATTAGAGCATACATTCACAAAACACTACTACGCCATAGTAGAACAGATGATTTTTAGCAATTTGTTTAATGTCACTCTTGACACCTACCTTTTGTTTAGCATTAGCATTAGACTTGGAGCATGTGAATAGGTGCATGCTAGACAAGGAAAACATTACTTCTTTGTAAGATTATTTTTACAGCTTCCAGCAATTCTATATTCACGACTCCCTTCCATCCCCGACTTACAACAGAGTATTTCCTACCTAGACAGACAATTTGCTTAAAACCATGTGCAGGAAATTGTGTCAGGGTAAATAAAATCTGAAGATGGACGAAACTGTATGCTGCATTATGGACTCTATGTCAATGTCCTCATGGGTAAGACTGATGCTGCCTTTTTTCGATAGCTAAAACCTTTATCCATAAAAGCAAGACACTCTTTCCGAGCCCAGCCACTAGTTGATGGCATGAAATTCAGAGTACCCTACAGATGTAAAGCTCTTGTTTCAAATAAGTTACTGATTTTAGCAGTTCCACCAAAGATACAGGATGGGGGTTGAGGGGGAGGGTTAACTTAATACTCTTAATTGATTGGCTTATTTAGGAAACAACAACCAGAAAAAGTTATAGGAGAATCAGCAAGTTAGATTTCAAGCAAAATATATATTCTTCACATGTATCACCCAATGAACCTGTCAGATCAGTAAATGTGATTGCCAGGTCTTTAATACCTTTAATATGGAATATGATTTATTTTTTATCTGATCTACAGCACCTCTCCACCAGATGTGTAACATTGTGTCCTTTTGGCACCAGCTGAGCTAGCACAATGATCTAGCACAATGCAAAATTACCTAGAAATGTGTGCCAAATGTACAGCAGTGTAATACCGCTTAGAGCAAATTGCTTTGTTTGATTGCAGCCCGATGCTGTGCTTTCTTTTTTCTTAACTATTTCAAAAACTTACTCAATTCAAACATTAGATACAAACCTACAAAATAAGAAAATACCCATTTACTTCAAACACAGACCTTGTGCATAGCAATAGAAAGAAACATAAACATTTTGCAACATTCTGCTAAATATCTGGGAAAGGGAGATAAATATTAAATCATAGATACAGCACATTGAAGAACCCTCTTTTGAACGGTTGGCAATTACAGATAAGTGTAAACATGTAAGGTCCTCCTTTAATGAGCCATATGTATGATTTGAGATTGTATTTCCTCCTTTTCCCTCTTATTCAATAGCATCATTATTTTATGTTGTTAACCATGAATGGCGACCCTTTCACTGTTTATGCTTTCCATGTCAGGGCCAGGGCTAATCAACAGGCCATAAACAGTGGTGCTAAGGATTTTTTGCATCGTACTCTATTTAAAAAAAAACAACACAGTGGACATTTGAGCATTGATTTTCAAAACATTCTTGCGATCTGACCTCTACGTAGCAGAAGGAAATTTAAGATGCCAATGTCTTAGTTTGAGGGAGAGAACCCCATTGAGACATGAACATGCTAGACTTATGCAGGTGATGGTAGGAGACCTTCGGTATATGACCAGTGCATGGAGGCTTAGGTTTGACCCTTCCAGCATATTGCAAACCAGAGAGTAGGCCTTGTTGAGGCATCACAGTCTGGGCTGATAGAGAGGGTTAGAAAACCTTACAGAGCTTCTATGGTTCTTGCTGATTATTGATTGGTGTTCTTGCTGTAATCGTTTGACAATAAGGAATTTTAAGTGCAGGTGTTATATCATCAAAGATCAAATATTAGCCTGGCTGCATGTTTTCGAACTTATTAATGTTAGAAGGGTACCTCTTCTGGAAGCCTGTGTGTATTTCATTACTGCTTTCCAATCAGAACATTACCACTGCAGAGACCTTGGCAATTTTACAAGACATTTAAATAAAAGGATTACCATCCAGGGAAAGCAAACAGGGTAGAATGTGTTTCTCATAGCCGATAAGGGTGTGCCGAGTCGTGTTGCAGTCCTCAAAAGTATTTTGAAATTTTGGCTGAATAAAATAAGTTCAAACTCTGCAGGTTTCCCTATCCCTTACCACCACCTCACTTCACCTCAGCCTCCATTTCTGTAGTTGTAATCCTAAGAGTGCATACTAGCCATATTCAGTTAAAGTAATGATAGGCAGCACAGATCAACATGTTCTGTAGGACAGGAGAGAGTCTTCACCGGGTGAATGGTTGCCAAGATTCACTCTGTGTGAGCCAGTGTTCAACCAAATGTACAATCCAGCTGAGGTGCCATTCAAAGTGTGAATACCTTAGTAGGTGCCAGTAGTGTTGCTCACCATTGTTAACAGCTGATGGCGTCCACCCCATACTCCAGTCATTCCTCTTCCATTCTTATGCTTTTGTATTCTCTCTTCCTGTGCATACAGAGAGAAAATCAGCGATTAATCTCTAAAACTGTGTCCAAAGGTTTAAGGAAAGCCAAATATGTTTCAGCAGAAAACTCTGTAGTGCTGATCTGGAATGATCCTGCTAAAGAGTTATTGGCCACTTTTTACAGTTGCAGCCATTGGCCATCCACTATAAACCTTCATATGTCCAGCCCTGCCACACTTTCGATTCCCCTCACCTCATTGGGAACATATGCCTGGGAAACCCCTTGTTGGCTGCCCAGCTGCAACAGGGCTACCAGCTGTCCTTGGCAGAAGGGCCCATGTTTATAGTGGCCCTCCAAAGCTACTTTCTCCTGCATGGGCCTAACATGCAATGCAGAAATACTTCTGACATACTAGTAGAAAGCTCCCTGCTCTTCAGGACTTCTGATTTTTGTTTTTCAGAAACAAATCCACAGAATGGCCTACCCTTTATTGCAATTTCATCAAAAATACTTCTGATGTTTCAGCAAGAGCACATTCAATGAAATGTAATACTGAAATTGAAGGGGGTGCTGCCGAGGGTGCATGGGAGTAGGCCTCCCACCGAGCAACTGAAAAGAATTCCCCCTGTATGTTCACTGCTGTCACTCAACATGCTGCTTGCTACCTTTAAATACAAGAAGGGGGATACTGTTATCAAAAGCCAGGGATGATAACACCAAGCCTCACAATGTAAGCTATACAAATATGACAGACAGCATGGAGGATAGTTCGCAACCCGGAACTCTTTGGGCATACTTAATATGCCTTGGTGCCTGAAAGACAGTGAGCTTAGCACATATCCAGACTCAAACCAGGCCCGTTTTATTTAGACTGGAATTTCCCTGGTGGGCTGGAGCCTTTGGAAGCTGGGTTTTTAGGCCAGAGGCCCGCTGCTGATGCCTCTGCCTCTTTTCCCTGCTTCTACAGGTAATTACAGCAGGAACAGGTGGGCTTCAGGAGATATATATATATATAATATATATCAGAGAACATGGAGTAAGAGGATTGCACTGGTTTGAATATTTTTACCAGGGCTGCTTTTGGTTCCCAGTCTGGTTCTGACACAAACACATACAACATTGGGTGAGAGGGGAGCAGCACAGACCACGTACACAGTTTTGAGTGTGAAAAAGGCCACTTTATTGAAACAGGTGCACCTCACAAAAACAACCCTAGGCCTGTATGCCTTTACAAAACTAAACCTCACTAGATAACTTGTTACCTATGGTCACTGATCCCCCACCCCTAAATTCCCTTCCCCCAACATAATTATTCTGCCAGTCTATCCCTTAACCCTCCCCCCAACAGCTCCTCCCCCCAAGACCTAGGTGGTGGGGGGTGTCTGGTTAAGTGATAGCCTCCGAACGTTCAATGCTCAAGACAAAGCCTCCTTGAGCTGCAACAAGTACAGCTCCATCCTGAAGTGTGACAGATTAACCCCTTCCCCTAAACAAATTAAACAGCAGAGTACCTCAATTCATGGTGGGGTTCTCCATCCATACCTTCCTTTCTGCAGAACAAAAGTATCTCCCTGTTAACCTTTCTACTGGCCTTGTCAATAGCTGCAAGCTTTCTGGCCCCTCTCCACTGCCTTCTAGGCACAAACTCCATCCACATGATGTGACGCCCAACCCATTGCTGTTTGATCTCCCTCAAATCTTTCTTCATCTCCTTCAGCAACGCCAGACCTTTGCTGATGATGATGTCATTCTGTCCCAAATGAACCATCAAAGCGTCCGGGCGCCTACGTCTACATAACAATGTGTTTAAACAATACAATAGCTCCCCTCACCTCATGCCACCTTTGCCATACCATGACACCTTAAATAAACTGTCATCGGATCCCAGGTTGGTGCCTTAACCCCTCTGTTCCTTGTGCCTTTCGGTCCATTTAAACAAGGAAGGTCCGCAATCCAGATGTATAGGTCCAAAGCGCCCGGGCCCGCCACTGCACCTGAAACGACAAACATGTAAGAGGAGAGGCCATATCCAGCATACCCCCCCTCCAACCTCACGTACTGTCCAAAGCAGTCAGAGGACCATCTACCCAATCCCATTTGCTCATAGTCCCATCCTCGATTCACAGCTTCAGTGGCACCCCCTATCCTCAATGAGTGTGTTCCAAAAGACCTTGTGTTTTCACCTAGCTTTGCTAAAGCCTTGCATAGTACTCCCAATAGCTGAAAAGGAGTCACCCTCGCCCTGGTGACATGATTAAAAACCCTCCCACTAGGGCCCTCTAAACCCCTTTTCATTTGCTCTCCCCAGAGCACTGGGCACAAGCTCCTAACAGGGTATTCTCATAGTATTACCATCTTCCCTCTTGATCGATAATCGGACTTGGACTTCCAGAGGCCAAGAACCAGGCTCGATCCCTGCTTTCCCACATTGCCCCAATCCAGTCCCTTGGTGCTCCGGCTCCCTAACAACTCAGATACCTGAAAGGCCCCAAAAAAGATCCATGACATTAAGGTGGAATACAGAACCACCTCAGCTTCTCCGTCACACACTGACTGCAAAGCCCTTGTGACCTCCCCAAACAGATGTAGTGAAATTGGTCTCCTCACACACCCCAGGCCCCTTTCTCTGACCCATCCTTCCAGCATCCTTCTCCCAATTCCACCGCCAATGGCATATAGCCCCAAAATGTTTTGCCCATAAATGCAATCCCTTCAATGTTATTGTTATCATCGACAGACCCTTCGTAATCAATGCCAGGATGAACTGAACCACATCTTCCTCTCTGCTCCAACCAACCAGTCTTCTCCTTGCCCTAATATGTAAGAACTCTTCTCATGCCTTTGCGTATGAATGTCTGATGGACTCAGCCAATGAACCTACCACCAGTTAGAAAATCCTCTGTCGCCTATGCTCCATATGTCCAGCGGCATCAGCATTTTGTCCCTGTCCACCTCCCTGGCCAGCCCATGGAACTTCTCTTACTGCGAATGAGACAAACCATCTGCAGTGTCATTGTCCACCCCTGTCTAACCTGAAACAATATATCATTCCTCAAACAGCTCAGGATAAATACTCTCAGAAGCTTGAGCACTTGCACATCCCTGGTTGACACAATGTGTACCACGGCCAAGTTATAGATCCAAAGATTACCTTTCTGTGTGCCAAATCCCCTCCCTACAGCTACACTGCCACCACCGGGGGAAAGATTTCCAAAAATGCAAAGCTTCTTCTCCCATGTTTCCTGCCCTTGGGCCGCTCCTCTGCAACTCTTTCCTTGCCAGTAAACACCAAATTCAAAGGCTCTTGCTACATCTGAATAAATCTGCACATCCCATTCGCACTCCTGCAGTGCTTCCAGTGGGATATCATTGAAGTCATCCAAAAACTTTTTCCACTTTGTAAGTTCTCCCTCACCCCCATTGATAGACACATGTGGTGATGGGGTAGTGACAGACCAGACAGGGATATACCAAGATGCCTGCAAAATGTCCTGCCTGCTCTGACCACCCTGCATGCAAAATTTAGGTGCCGTAGCAAAATCTGCACCTCTTTTACAATCACCTAAGCCTTCTTCCAAATAGAGTCCAACAGTAGACACATTGTCAGTTTTTTATCCGGCAGCAAGCCTGCCTCCATGGCCACCAAGTCCAATTTGATGCCCAAAAAAGACAACACTGTGCTCGGGCCCACGGTCTTTTCTAGGGAAAAATGCACCCCCATGTCCCTCATGAGCTCCTGAAAACTTGCCAGCTGCTTCTGGCAGTCCATGGAACCGGGCTGACCCACAAAAAAGAAGTCATCCAGATAATGTGTCACTGATATGTGTCCTGTGAACTGTGTGAACAGCCATTGTAGGAAAGAGCTGAAATTAAGCACCTCATGAGCAACGATTTGTCCTCATACCATTGACCGTCAAACTGTATGCCAAACAACTGAAAATCCTGCAGGTGTACCGGCAACAGCCTAAAAGCAGGGCTGATGACGTTATTTGTCATGTTAGCCCTCTATCCCACCTTCTCAACCAGTGTCATGGCCACATCCACAGATGAATAAGAAATGGATGCAGACTCTTCCACAGTGAAGTCAGTGATCGAAGATTCTTCAAGCCATGACAGATGTTGTATGAGCCGGAATTGTCCCTTCTCCTTTTTGGGAACCACGGTGATGGGAGACACCATCATTTATTGAGGGGCCAATATATAAAGGGTCCCGCCATCTGACCCTCCTTGATCTCCTTCTGGAGCTTTTCTCTGATAACCTGTTTGTGTGACTTGGCAGATTTCAGATTCTTGGCCCACCTGTGCAGCCTGGGCCCACCGTACCTCAGTCTGAAAGCCCAGGGAAAACCTTCCTGCAGCAATCTAGTGTCTTCCTTGAGGTAATAGTGTGCCAGCCAAAACTCCAACCAATATTGTTTAATTGGTGTACGAGCCCTTTCCCACAGACCCTTGCGCCCTTCTCCCTCCCTGAAAACTAGAGGCTTGAGCATTGTGTTGCCTCTAAAGTTCCCCTGCTGCTGTGCCCACTGACCACCTTGCTGCCCCTGCCCCCTCCTGAACCTCCATATCACTGGACCAGGAGATGTTTTCCTGCACATTTCAAGCATTCAAGCCTGAACTTGCAATATTCTGGAGTACAGAGCCCTTTATTGAAATCCCAACAAGCTCCAATTGCTCCTCCCTGGTTCTTTGTTGTTGTCCCCACACCTCCCTTGAAAGGGACAGTACACTATTCACTTGACACACTTGAAAAAATCAGAAAGGCCACCATCCAATTTTCTATTGTCATCAGTACATTAGGTCTCTTGGACAACTCACATTCTTCTTCCTTGGACCCTTCCGTCACCCTAAGTTCCCTGTGCAGGAGTTTAAAATTTTGACATACTCCTCTTTCCAAATCTTTTCCTTAGTGGACAGCTTCAAGTGCACAATGGGGTTTTGTCATTTCCATTTATGGTAGCTTCTTAATCTGAAGCTCTTTGCTTTCTTCCCCACTTACCGTCTTGGTTCCCATCTCCCCCTGACCTGCCCCCCTCACTTTCTCCACTGGCCTTCTCAGCCTGAGTACTCTTCGAAGTGCCCTCCCCGGAGGCTCGCTTTCCTTCCTTCTTTTCCCTTTGTCTGCTGTCTTGGGGACTGTAGCAACCCCTGCCTTAACTGCTGTTTCCCTGTCATCCATACCCACCCCAGTGTCCGTGACATACCAACCTTTCCTGAAGCTCATGCATCAGCTGTGCATGTCCTCCCTTGCGTCCACACCCGTGGATACCATGGCATTTTTAGCAACAATGCCCTTGCCTGGCGTCAAGGTCAGCACCCGTTCTGGGACTTGCTGCCTAACCAGTCACAAGGGTCCACCACAGCCATCATCCGTGCCACGCCTCCCTGCGGCTGGTCATTCCTGCAAAATACTAGGCACAACCACGTTACCAGAACACTGTGTCCTCCACATGCACCACTTCGTCACCACCTGTTCTCCTCCACAGGAGTCACCTTATCAATCAGTTCACCTTCTGCGTTTAATCTGCTCCTAAAACATGCACATCGAGCTGTGTGTCGACTTGTGTGTATTTGTCCCTGGGCCATCCGCACCAAAGTGGGCCTGTGATCTCGGTTTGCTACCCAGGGGTCATAATACACCCACCCTGCGTTTCCACCATGGTCAGTCAACCAGCGCTGTCCTCCTCTCTGCCAGGGGGTGTACAGCACCATCCAGCATGCTGCACCACCACACCAGATCGTCTTTCGGCAGTAGTGGTGACGTCCCACGATACAGTCCGGCTGACCGCACTGCACCCTGTCTTCTCTTCACCTCGGGTGTGGAACCGCACTAGGCTCTCCTGAGGCTGCTTGGCCACAATCACGATTCACCTGTAAAGAGGAGGAGAGGGCGCGGAGTGTTGGATTCCTGAAACCCAATGTGCTGTCCCTCCGGCACTCAGTACCATCTCATGTGCACAACCCCACACCCTCGCATCTGCTATCCCCAAAGGCTTTAGGGGCCACACCTGGGCCCCCAGCAGAGTGTTGGCCCCACTGTCACCTCCCCCCTCAGCTGCTGAGTGTCCCCCTGTATGCGAACGTATACACCCTAGCCAGGGGTTTCCTGAAACCCTCCCACCCCATGAGGAATTTGCATCATCCTCCCTCCCAGCCCTGGACGCTTCGCCCTGGTCCATCATGTCTTCCTCATCCCCAGACTCCAGGAGGGATTCCACCAAAGATGTGGCTGGCTCCACATGTTCGCCCCTAACTAGTCCCCCACTGCGACCCCCCCCCAGCACAGTCTTCTGGGGACCTGTCCCTGTGATCCCCAAGCTCCCTCATTATCCAGCCTACCTCTTTTGACCACCGCAACCAACCTCAGACCCTCTGGAGCATTGTCCAGCCAACTGTCCTATGCCAGTGACACTGGAGGCCATGTCTTCCCCCCCATGAACACATCCACCTCACCACGATGACCTGCACTTGCCTCTTGCACCACCCTTGCTTGGGTATCCCCTGCTGACCATTGCCTCCTGGCCCCTGCCCCTCACCTTTGCCACCTGCAGCTTCTAGAGCCCTCAATGGCCCTCCGCCAGTATTGTCCAATACCTAGAGTACCACCCGAGACAACCTGTTATGCTCATGGCTCATGTCTTGTGACCCCTTTCCACTGCCTCTGCAAGAATCTTGCCGCCATCTGGGGTGCCTGGGGCCCTTGGTCCCCTAAAAACGATATTCATGAGCGAGTTGCCCCTGCCTGCTGGGAAAGGGACCCTCCCCCTAAGGGCCTCCGTCGGCCCTCATAGTCCTGCCTGCATCCTCTGGGGCCGCCATCTCAGTCAGAGCTCTCGCAAAAGTCTTAGGAGCCCCTGTTTATGTTTTCACTGACCTTCCTATTACCGACAGGGCCTTGTTGACCCTCACCCCCCACTAGAGGGTGTATCCCTTGTTTCTTTTAGTATTGTCACAGTGCAGCTGGCCTTTGCGGCCCCCACCTTGGCCTCCCATAATGTTTCTGCGACCTGCCCCCTCATGGCTGATATCTTCGCCTTTGAGGACGCAAACCCTCAGCACCGTCCTCTTTGCTGTGCTGGCCCTTGTGGCCTACACCGTGGTGTCTGTGCACGTCTCAGCAGCCCTCCCCACATGATAGCCCCTCCCCTACCATCTAAGGTCTGGTCCCGGGACCACTCCCCTCCCCCTAGCCTGGCTCCGTAGCCGTACCAGCTCTGGAGTCGCTGATGCAGGGCCTGCAACAGTGAACAGGTCCATGCAGCCATGGCACACTGCTCAATGCCCCTGTTTGCCAGGCACGCTAACACCTACGCCCCCGGGGCCAAGATGTCTAGTCTGCCCACTTCCTGCATCAGGCATATCGCCTGCTGAAAACTATCATCCTCTGAAAGTTTACCATGATACACTACCAAATCTAGTCTGCAAAAAATGTCTCAACCAGCCACTGTGTCACCTTTACCAATAATGGTAACTGTTTGCCCTAAAATGGCTGGTTATATATGGTTGTGCTCCATCTACTAAGAAGCCCAAAATAGCCCAACCTTGGCCTGGGCTATCTCACTCCCCCCATCACCCAGGGGCGCACACCTCCCTACACTAGGCTGCCCCCCAAAACCCATTCTGACTCATGTTCTCACTCTCTTTTTCTCACTTTGTAACTCTCTCTCCTCACCCCTCACACGCTTGTGCTCACGCTATCTCTTCCATCACTACCCTTCCTAATCCTCATTCTTAACCTCCCCAAGCCACTCTCCCTAGCATCTGTCTCCTGCATTCCCTCCACCAACCATTCAGCCTTTATTCCCACTTGGTCCTTCCTGCTCTTTCCACTGCCCATCCCATATCATCTAGGCTGGCCTTTTAGGAAAAAAGCAGATCAGGATCTAAGGGAAACCATTAAAAATTGCAGCGGCAGCATTTCCACAACTCATAACCCTACTGCATCCCAAATGAACTGAATGGGGGCTACTAGTCTCAGAAGTGCCACTTTCCTGCATTCATTTTGAAGGGGTCTGGTAGAATGAAACAGCAACAGACCGGCACAGAGGACTGGTGAAGGAGAGAGTTCAGAGGACCCTTAGGTTCTTATGGATGGGCAGATAACTCCACTGGACCAGAACATACCAAGAGGACAAGGGAGCCTCCTAGAGAGGGATCAAGAGAGAATGCAGAAAGGACAACTGCCTACGGAGGGGGAGATCACCCCTTAGAGAGGAACAGACAGAGGAGGTGGATGAGCCCATTAGAAGATACAACTACAGACAGGTACTGTACTGGTGAAGGAAAGGGTAAGGAGCCCCCTAGAAAGGGCCATTGGAGACAGAGGGGGAGAGCACCCCCTAGAGAGGGACAGAGGGGGGCTTCAGATGACACCCCCCCTAAGAAAGTTTACATGGGGGAGGAGGGGCAGAGGGCCCCTTGACATGTGGAAACGGCTGGTAGGGGAGTGCGTAGAAAGGTCCAGACATAGGACGGAGGGGAGCCTCTGGTGAGCTACCGATGTAACCAGCTCAGCAGTCCTCCAGAGAAATTCATAAAAGGGGAAGATGGGCCTTATATACATATCTTGATTTTTCATTGACCTGGTAAGGAACATCTCTGAAAGATTTCCTACTCCTTGATATCAGTCAATGATGTCTATTGCTTCACGTAAAATCGAAATGTAGGTAAACCCATATGAATCCCGCATTACAGTATCATGATTTCCTCCCGGATATTCTGAGTCCGCCTTGAGAAAGCCCCAAATACAGCTACCACTAGGAGGCGAAACACGTGTCGGCGTTTGCTTCTTTGGCGCTTGTTCATCTCTCTTGAATTTCATATGAATTCTCATTCTTCTTAAATTCAAAATAAATTTGCACAGGATGTTACGAAAAGATTGGATGCATTATTCCAGATGTGAACTGTGAAAAGCAAATAAAGATTCATATGGGTTTACCTACATTTCGATTTTACTTTATATGTTGAGGTCATCTTTGAAAGAGGTCCATACCTCACTGGTAACCCATATTGCTTACATTAGGGCATTAAGAAAGAGAGTGCTGGGCGCTTTCTGTTTTTTACATATTGTTTCAGGTGTTGGCGAAACGTAAGAAGTTGAGAAATAATTTTTATGAGCTTCATGATGGTACCAAGTAGTCTGGATCACCTTTGTACAGTACTAAGTGATGGGCAGGACCCGTAGCAGATATGTCTTATGTGGGTCTAAGAGCCTTAAGCATTATAACCATCTTATCTTCAGAAAACGTCATAGCCCAGCATACTCAAACAGCAATGTACTGCATATCCCTGTGTATATGATCATTTATAATTTGATTATATGTATATATCTAGATATGTATATTTCTTTGTACAAATATGTATAATAATATTTTTTCTTAAACTATATACATACTCTTTAGGCCTAATTAACAAATGTATATATGACTTGGGGTTAAATATATATTCTGTGCTCAACATGTTCATAGGTCATTGCAAAATTCCTATATATGGTGTTTGATTTGATGCTCATGAGTCCTTGTTTTATTTATCACAATAGGTAAATATTATCTTAACTATTTATCTACAAGCATTTCTCTATTGAAATATTGAGGACAAGATAAACATGTTACTTAAAGTACACAGATAACTTACCTTCAAATACTGCAACACTTGAAAGTCTGTTTATACAATATAACTTTAAATCTTAATATTTGTTTATACTATACAACTTTAAATGTCAAAGTATTATTCTCCTTATACATATAGTCCTTGTCTATGTAATGATGCCTCTATATATTACTTTAATTCTAATGAACAAAAGAAAAAAGTGTAAAAAAGGTTTTAAAAATACTCTTTCCAATGCATTACTCTCTCACTGTATACCTCTCTCAATGCATTCTCTAACTTCACAATTTGACTCATCCCAAATCTCATTCTACTACTATGATCTCCAAAATAACCATTCCTAGATTCTTCACTCCTCTATTCCTCCTGGCTTAACCCACACCTCAGTTTACTATGATCTCCCAAACAACCCTACTAAATTCTTCTTCATGTATCTCTCCTTTGACTCATCCCAAACATAAGCTTACTACTATGGCCTCCCAATTAATACTTTCTGGATTCCGCTCAAATTAACTCATATTTGCCTATACTAATACTATACTCATATTTCTCTATACTAATCCTCTACTAATCCTTTTGGGTATTGGAGTAGTGTTACTACTCACTGAAAAACGCTTTGACGTCTTGTCAGGGGGTAGTAAGCGCTATATAAATACAGTTACAATACAATACAAGATCTGAACGTGCTTCTAGATAAACACAAAGGTATAAAGGTACACCTCCAGAGCCACTTATATATATATATGTACACATCTGTATTTGGGCACGCACGCACACACATGCATGCAAACAGGTGCACAGTTACATTCACGTCTTTCCTCTGGTGGAGATTGCCATAGACAAAGGGATTTGATTCAGGAGATGAAAATTTAGTAGGTCGTAGAGAATAATGATATGCGTGACACACAGATCCCATGTCTGTCATTCCCTCAAGCCTGTTAGCAACATCCATCCTGAGAAAGGCATGCCGATTAGGATTTTATTGTACACCGCCAACTTGTCCAGCATGGCTGCTCTGAGTGTCTAGTTTGCCATCTGGTTTGGTCGTAATCCTATTTGCCACTCAAAGCACCATCTGAAGATTTCACAGTGTTGTTCCTCTTCCTCCAGGTCTCCTGAGCTTGCTGGAGCGAGGGCTAATTCCTCCCTCTGCACATATCACCCTGGTTCCCAATCCTGTGTCACCACGTAGTGTACCACTGCATGACTATCAGAAAATACAGAAGACTGCAGCCTCAGCAGCAGGTAATGAGTTTGGACACTTGCTGCCCATTCTTAAGATGGAGATCATCTGCAAAAATTAAGGAATAAAGAGGAGAACTAGCTTAGATTAATTTATGCTCTACAAGGGGTGGAATGCTCAGTGGGTTGGGTTGATGTATTCTCAAGGTCTGTTTCTGTGAAAGTGGCCCTGTGGTGCAACATCAATGTGATGGCAGATAAGTTGTCATTGTGTATCTCTTAATAGGGCCACGGTATTCTGTACTGAAGAGTATTAATTGGTCATCAGGAGGATGTCTTACAATTTGAAGGCAGCATTCAGAGGAGTAGGTTGTTGACATTAAGACTTTGTAGTTAAAGTTCTTATGAAGAGCTTGCTCACTGTATATTATACCTTGGGTGCCATTAAGGTGGTAAGGGGCATGTGTGGGTTTTAGGAGGGTGAGTTTGGTAGCCTTGAAAATTATTATTTTTTCCTTTTGTGAACACAGGAGTGGCGAGGGCAGGCGTCCAGAATGAAGTACACGGTGCATTGGAGACGAGAAGCACTAGTGATACAAGGCACTCACCTTGTGCTCACAACATGGCCCAAGGCACCGTTGCACCACCCCCTTCCACAGTCACTGTGCCAACAATAAAATCAAGCAAGCACCAGTCCAGAACCTCAGATAGGGAGTTGTCCATGGGCACCATTCCGGAGCTGCAGGTAAAGGCGTGTGATCATTAATTGCAAACAAATACCATGCATTCACAGATTAGAGATATCATTTACTCACTCGTTGACAAAGAACAATTATAATGTATGCAACTCTCTGACAAAGCACGTGTACTGCTCATTAGTTAAGTGGCAGTGGGCAGGTATCACATGTAATAAAAGAACTGAAACAAGTCACTCACTGGAGCGAAATGGAGCAGTTACGGGACTCCAACTCACAAACTCATCTGACTTTTCCTCAATTATCTTTCTTATTGTCGCTGATTCTTCTCCCCATATTCCAGCTCCTCACCCAATATTGAATTAGCTGCGGCATTCGGAAAGACCCTGACTTTAAAATGCATGGAATGAGGGTGGTCATTGCTGGTCTGCCCGGAGATCGCAATCTATATTGCACGTAGTATTGTTTTACTGAAAGTCATTCCAGTGTTGGAAAGCGTGACGTGTAATGCATGGCATGTGCTCATAATCGTTGTCCTCTCTTTATATTAATTATCCACTGCACAAATAAGGGCTATACTTCTTTCACTATTGTACTATACAAGTGTCAATTATTCTGACACTGAGATGGATGCAGCATGATTGTATGTGCTCTATGAAGAAGTTCCACAGAAGAAATTAAACTCCCTTTCTTCTTTCTCGGGCAAGGAGGGGAAAAGAAACTTCCTCAGGTCAAAAATAATGCGCTTGTGGGGACAGCGGCCATAAATGCATGTAAGCACGTGCGCTGTTATTGCTTTCAAATGCCTACTTTGGAAAAGGAGATCAGTTTTAGTTAGCCGTGAATAATATTCCCTTAAAATTTAAAATCTGTGCCTTGCAACTATCCAAAGAAGAAAGCTCTGTAGCTCAATGTATCTTTAGACCATGCATTACATTCGATGTAAGAGGGCTTTCTGTGCAGTAATGGAGTCAAGACTGAGATACTGGTGCTGGGTGGTGCAGCTTTTCGATTGGCTTCTGAGCCTGGGGCAACCTCCATCCGCCAACTTGTTAACTTTATTCAAATGTAAGCTATCATTCTTTCTCCATGTCAATTAAGTGGTCCACTGCATTAACCTACAGCTCCTTGTTCTACTGAAAATACTCTGTCCATGCCAAACTTACCAGCCTGTGGTGTTGGCGTGAGCCCTAGTATTGATATGCCACTGCAGTGTCTACTATAAAACAGCCCTAAAGAATCTCAACTGCAGGTTCAGAAGGTTACAAAATAAAGTGGCCAGATTGTGGCTGGGTCCACAAAAGTGAAACCCGCACTAAAAGCACTCCACTAGTTTCCAGTGCAAATGAGGTTCAAGGTCAAGGATTTCTGCTTCATGTACAAAGTCTATTAAAGTAAAGGACCTAGGTATCTGCCTAAAGTGGCCCACACTGCGCACCAACAAGGAACCTGTGCTCATATCATGCACATTGGATGAACGAATGTGCCTTCAAGTGCTTGAAGCAGAGAAACAGATTCCTGGATCCAGGTCGCCCCTCAGTGAATGTCCTAGGTGAAGGCCTGATGGAAGAGCTGTATTACGAGCACTTCATTTAACTTCTGAAGACTGAACTGTTGAAAATTGCTTTCTTTTTATTTCTACGTAGGTTGCGAATGACGAACATCCTAAATCTGATCTGACTATTACTACCTCTGCTTCCAAACAGACCATTCTAAAGTACTGGCAAATTGACATACAGCGATCTATAAATCTACTTACTTTTTAAAACCATACACCTCTGCCTTCATTGTACAGTGTGATTTTCTCTTGAGCTCAGCATCATAAAGCCTTCAATGCTTTGCCCTGTGAATCTTTTCTGGATTCACATGCTGTGCATTATTCCGCCATCTAGAGGTTGAGTTGGAAATTTCTACTACTTCACCAAAACAACATTTTTGTCCGTCTTCCTTTTCTACCTTTGTTTGTTGGTGAGCATCGGCGAAACCTCGATTTGGTGCGTTCTTGTTATGTTGTCGTACTTCCTCCAGATGTTCTTACCTTAGGTCGCCATCTTCAAATTCTTTTTTTTACGCTGTTGGGTCTGGATGTTTTCACAGAAACGTCTCCAGCTCGTAGGAAAGAATCAAAGATTTGCTGAAAACATTTTCGGAAACGTTATTAAAGCCTCAGAATATCATTGACGGACAGCAGTCAGCAAAAGAAGTAAGAGTGAGCGCAACATTTTTATCAAACTTCAACGTTTGATTGAGAATACCCAGACTTGGGAGGGGGGGCTCCCTGCATGGCGTGATGGAAAAAACATCATTCCAGTGCAGGAATTGCCATCACAAATACGCTCAGAAGGACAAGCATCCGGTGTGTAGTCTCTGTCTTCCACTCAACCACTGGAGTGAAGATTGTAAGGCCTGCACCCTATTTACACTGAAGACACTGAGGGTGAGAGCGAAACAAAGAATGGCACATCACTCAATGCAAGACCAAAAATACACACCATCCCATAAAGAGCTCGGGCTTTCCAGTGGCGATGAGGAAAATGTTGCGAGGAAGCAGAAGGAGAAATCTTGGAGGGTGATCAGGAGAATATAGAAGTCAAATAAGAGCTGCTGATGAAGAGCAGAAAAAAGGTAAGAGAGTTGGCCACCTCTGTTAAGGCACCAGAGTAAAAAAATACAGACTCGTGGGCACAAAAGGAAGCCTCAGCGTCAAAACACTTGCGGTCCACAGGCACACCCCAAGAAAAGGAGTGACACTGAGCCCTCAAGGAGGTCTCTGGTGGAGATAAAACTCTGAAAAAACATACCTTGACAAAAGACGGAAAGGAGAAGGACGTGTAATCATCAAAAGGCCTTGAACCTCAAAGGGTTCGCCAAAGCTCCAGTTCAAAGCAATCGGCAAAGGAGGTTTCCATGTCGAAGACCAAACACTCGACTAACAGTCCAAAAGACAGACCCCTCGAGATCCAAAATAAAAGGAAGAGGCTTGAGGCCAAAAAGTCTGCTTTGATACAGAAGAAAAAGGAATTTGACAAAAGTATAAGAGGTTTCCCAATTCCACAAAAAGCTTCGAGGAAAAAAGAGGTTTCGGAGACAGAAGTCGAGGAAATTCGCCCCCTCTCACACCAGAGCCTCAAGAAGAAGAGGGGGAACTCTTTTATGAGGAAGAGGAGGAACAGGCAACATATCAACCTTTGGAGGAAGGTGAATATGTGGAAATGTAGTGGGAAGATTTAGAGAGGGATTCACCAGAGGAGGAAGTAGAAGCTAATCTATCCAAACCCTCTCCCCCTGATGATATTGGCATTTATAACATGGTCATTAAAAATTCAGAAGAAAAATGTAATGTTCAACTGGAGGAGGATAAACCCCAGTCATGTGTCTTTTTAGAGACACTGCTGCCAAACCAGGCAAGAAGCCAGTATATGCCCATGCTACCAAGTATTCTCGATCAAGGCAGAGAGGCCTTTAAGGAACCAGCCACCTGCAGACCAGTCACGCCAAGAGCAGGGAAAAAATACAAGTTTTCATCTGAAGACCCAGCGTAGATTAAAAGTACCTTTCCAGATGATTCTATTATAACATCTACGACAAGAAAGTGGGCAAATATCCCCTCCACATCGGGGCCGCCCCCAGATAAAGAATGTAAAAGGATGGAACATATGGGCCGCAGGATGGAGAGGAGTGCGGCAAATCAATTGGGCATTGCAAATTCCAGTTCTTTGCTTAACAGACACACACATTAGCATTGGAAGGAGATGGGAGATCTAATGAAGCATCAGAACAAAAAGAGGGCTGCTCATCTGGTAGAGCGTGGGAAAGACATAGCGAACACTTGCTTGAAATCTGCATTGGATCTGATGGACACATCTAGTTGCCAGTTGATGATGGGGGTCACTTTAAGGCATTATTTCATAGCTAAGAATTTCTGGATTCAAGCCAGAAGTTTAAGCAAACATAATAAATACCCCTTTAATGAGCAACAATTGTTCAGAATTACGGTTATACTGTTGATAAAAGCCTCACCCAGCTAAAAAAGGACAGTGAAACAGTTAATTCCATGGGTGCACTGCAGTTTAGGGGAGGAACCTGAAGGGGGTCTTTCGCGCCAAGAAGACCAGCCTCTAGAGATACATTTCGGGCGGGCACTCTCCTCATCAGGGCTTCCACAGTGGTACTCAGACCTCTCCATTACAACACAGTTGGCAGTACCAACAGCAAGGAAGAAATTCCTTTCGAGGAAGAGCCAGAGGAAGAGGACAATCAGGTAGAGGAAGTACAACTCCCACTAATAAATGACTGCATTGCATCAACAACAACGTTCACAAATCCATCAGAGATAGGAAACCGACAAGACACAGAATACCTTCACAGCACACCAGTAAGTGGAGGATTGCAGAATTTTCTCCAGTAGTGGAGGAAAATAACTTAAGAGAAATAGATACTAAACTCAGTACAACATGGGTATTGCATAGAACTAGAGAAATTCCCTCCAAAAAGAGGTTCAAAGTAAAAGAGCCATTCAAAGGAAAAAACAGATCAACTTCTCAAGGAGGTCAAATAATTGTTAAACAAGCAAGCAATAGAACATGGCCCAAATCAAGAAATAAGCAAAGGAAATTACTCACATATTTCCTAATTCTAACGGTAGACGGATCCGTGCACCCAATTCTAGACCTTAGGTTCATCAACAAGTTTATAAAAACACAAAAGGGGTGGTGCCCAGAGCTCCCCCAGGTGGCCACTTGATTCTGCCATCTTGAATCCACAGTGGGCATAGGCCACTGGGAGCATCTGAGTGGCCAGGTCAGGTAGGTGACGTCACAGCACGCTCCTGATAGGTTGTCACCCTGCTAGGTGACCAGTCCCCCTTTCTGGGCTATTTAGGGACTCCCTCTTGGGTGGGTCCTCAGATTCAGCGTGTAAGATTCCAGCAGGACTCCTCTGCAACGTTTACTTCATCTTCGGACTACTGGGACTGCAACTGGACCCTTCAGGAACCGACAATCTGCAATTATAGCGACAACTCCGTTCTGCAACATTGTTTCTCCGGTTCCTTCTAGCAACTGCAACATTTTCCCGACTGTGCATCCTCTGAGGGTGACGAGTCTTCAGCCCGCACAAGAAGTAAGAAGGAATCTCCCTTGGAGTGAAGGGGTCCCTCCCTTGCATCTGCAGGCATCAACTGCAATGACGACCGGCTGCGTGGATCTTCTCTCCACCAGAACTGTGCGGATCCTGCATCACAGCTGGTGGTCTGGAGTGTACCCCTTGGTCCTCTCTACCAGCTGTCCAACGTGGGAGATGTTTGACATTTGCTTCTCCCTGCAGGACAGTACCCTGTGCACCGCAACTCTTACAGCTACCAAGTCTTGTTTGTTCCTCCTCCAAAGGATCTTCAGACCCCGTGTAGCACTCCTGCCTGCTGCTCCAGTGACGCAGCACACTCCTGCAGGTTTGCTGAGTGGGCCTCACAGCGACTCCTGTGCCTCCTGCTAGTGGGTTGCCTGAGGGGGGCTGCCTCCTCTTCTTGTGACTCTCCCAGCTGCTGAGGGTCACTTTAGACTCCCTGCCTTGGGTTAAGTCCCCTGGACCTTCCTGGTCCTTTTCAGCCTTGCAAACCTCCGACTCTTGCATTTGCCAAGGCTTGTTAGTGGTTTTCCAGCACCATTGACCAACTGCATCTCGACCGACGACGTGGGACACCCCTTGCATCACTTCTGAGACTCCTCTTCAGCTCCTGTGCTGCTCTGCACGGCACTGCACTGCACTGCTCTGCTGTATTTCCAGGACTGGAACCGGTGCATTATAAGAAGGACTGAGCTCCTTTTTCACAGCAATTGTTTCATGCACTAGATCCCCAACTTTTGATATCCAGCCGGTAGATGTTATTGATGTATTCCTTATTACCAAGGAGGCGGCACTGGCAGATGCGTTGTTGTCACTGAACAGTTGTAAGTCCTGCAAGACAGTGACACGTTCATTAATGTCAAAAGGTGTATCTGCCACCTCCGTGCCAGGACCTTCAAGAGCTGGAACATACATTTGTGTTCCAAACAGGCATTCAAATGGGTTATGCCCTCTCTTGGACCTTCTGGGCAGATTATTAAGTGCCCTCTGGACTCCATACAGGTGATTAAGCAAACTACGAGCCATGCCTAACACTCTAGCTGTTAAGGATTGCTTTAAATCCCAGTTTCTTCACTCCACAACACTGTTTCCTTCGGGATGATATGGAGATGAATAATACAGTTAGACCCCTAATGAAGCCATGGTGTCCCTGAATGCCCTTGAGGCGAAAGCAGGGCCCTGGTCAGAGTGGAAAGCCACAACGGTATATGTGTTGATAAAGACTTGCAAATCTTTAATAACAGTTTGAGCGTCAGCTGAGCGTTGTGGCCATACCAATAGGAATCTGGAGCATGAGTTGACAGCGACTAGGATGTATTTGTGTGTACCATTAGGTATGAAGGGACCACAATGGTCCAGGCACACACATAGTAAAGGTTTGTTGGAAATTAGAAGGGGTGTCTGCAGTGGGCGTTTGACGGTGGACCCTTTTATTTGCTGGAAGATGTCACAACAAAGGACATACTGCTTTGTTAGTTTGTATAGGCCTGGCCACCAGTAACATGCTTGTAATAGTGAAATAGTAGCCGCCAAACCAGCTTGTGCTAAAGCAACTCCCTCATGTGTTGCTTTAATCAACTCAGGTCTCAGATCTTTGTTGGGGATCACACAATCACCCACTCCTGGTATTGTTACTAGGGCAGTATTTAGGCTAGATATGCAGCAGGAATACTTGGCAGGATATGCCTTTGGCATGGACTTGCTTACCTCCGAAGCTTTCACAGCAGCCAGTATTTCATCATCCAACCTCGTCCATGAATGAGTTATTGCAGCAACAGAAGCCGTAGCTACTGCTGACTTGGCTGCTTCATCCGCCAAGGTATTGCCTGTAACATGTATTCCAACACATTGGTGTCCCAGTGTATGAACTACATGGGTATCGGGTAGCGTTTCTTTCAGATCTGCTACTTTCCCCCCACAGAAGTCTGTGTTTGATAGTGTTGCCTTTTAAATCTCTGAATCCATTCTGGCACCAGTAATGCAGGTATTCATTGAAGGACTGGACATAATAGTACAAATCACAGACGATTAATGTTAACTGTCCTGGATCCGGATTTCTAGAACCACAAGATTCAGTTTGCAGGTAAGTAAATTTGCAAGTAAGTATCATACATAAGTATCAACACCACTTTGTTTCAATTTGGCAAGTTAAACGGTTTTAAAGAAAATGGCAAATATCTGTTTTAAAAGTTGACACTGCAATTTTTAAAAACAGTTCTGGAGGGGGAAGAAAAGTTAGTACGGTTTTCAGGTAAGTACAAGACTTACAGTTCCTGTCTCCAGGGGTTAGGATGCCCACAGGTTGGGGCTCAAGTTAACCCCAAACACCTACCACCAGCAACACGGGGCCAGCCTGGTGCAGAGGTCAAAGATGATGCAAGATTTAAAATGGAGTCCTACGGTGACCAGGGGCACTCGGACTCAGGCCTGCTTGCAGGTAAGTACCTGCGTCTTCGGAGTGCAGAACTGGGGGGTTTAGGTGAGCACCGGGTGGACCACAAGTCAGCATCAAACACACACCCTCAGTGGCACAGGGGCTCCCAATGCTTTTCAGTAGAGGGGCCCCAGGGGGTCACAAAGATGCTGCAGGCTAGTTCCAGGGGATCGGTTCTGGAAAACCACAGGCTGGACAAGGAGGAGGGCCTTCCGATGTCCACTCCCTTTGGGGAGGGAGACACAGACCTAACCCTATTGGTCTTTGTCCTCTAAACCAAGATGGAGGACTTTGCAAGGAGGGGGACACCTCAGCTCTGGACACCTTACGGGTGGTCCTAGCTGAAGTGGTCACTCCTCCTTGTTTTCCTAATTTTCCCACTGGACTAGCTGCCAAAAGCAGGGCTTTGTCCGGTGGGCGGGGCACTGTAACATGAGGCCTGAGCCTTTGAGGCTCACCACCAGGTGTTACAGTTCCTGCAGGTGGGAGGTGTGAAGCACCTCCACCCAGTGCTGGCTTTTCTTCTGCCTACAGAGAGCACAAAGGTTCTCACCCCATGTGGTCAGAAACTCATCTGGAAGTGGCAGGCTGGCACAGACAGGTCAATCCTGCTCTAGAAGTTTAGCTAAAATACAGAGGGCATCTCTATGATGCCCTCTGGGTGCATTTTTCAATAAGTCCAGCACTGGCATCAGTGTGGGTTTATTGTGCTGAGAAGTTTGATACCAAATTTCCCAGACTTCAGTGGAGCCATCATGGAGCTCCACTGAAGTAATGACAGACGCCCAGCCCATGTACTTTATATGGCCACTCTGCACAGACAATGTCTAAGAATGGACATAGGGCTATAAAGCCTGCTAGAGGGGTGTCTTACCTAAGCCACAGGCAGTGGTTTTTGGGCATGGCACCCTGAGAGGGATGCCATGTTGTCTTTGTCTTTTTCTCCCCACCAACACACACAAACTGGAATGGCAGTGTGCATGTGATTAATAAGGGGTCCCCT
This sequence comes from Pleurodeles waltl, assembly GCF_031143425.1. Taxonomy (NCBI): domain Eukaryota; kingdom Metazoa; phylum Chordata; class Amphibia; order Caudata; family Salamandridae; genus Pleurodeles; species Pleurodeles waltl. The sequence continues at coordinate 541,147,521 of NC_090440.1, read as the reverse complement.
AGGGTGGCATAATACATGCTGCAGCCCTCGGGGACCTTTCCAGGGCCCTTGGTACCATGGGTACCTTTTACAAGGAACTTAGCCGTGTGCCAGTGGTGTGTCAATTATGGAAACAATAGTCCATTTTTGGGGAAAGAACACTGGTGCTGGGGCATGGTTAGCAGAATCCCACCACATTCTCAGTCAAGTCAGCATCAATATCAGGCAAAAGGGGCACTTTCCTACAGGCTGTCAGAGAAGTTGCCCATTGAATCCAATGTGGATGTAGTGCCTTGGCGTTAGGACTGCTGGCCATCAAGGGCTGGGATCAGAGATACGACAATAATGGCAGAGGTCTCTCTTTAATGACAACCATCTGAACAGCAGTCAGATTTTTTTCTGTGGGTGCAAAGCATTGTTCAGCTGTGGAATACAGATGTGATTTGTATGCAATAGGACCGTTATCACCCTCATTGAACGTTACATAGGTGAAACCAATGGCACCAGCAACTACTCTAATGACCAAATGTGTTTTGTTGTCTTTTGTGTGTAGGTGTTTAGCTGCATTAATGCCTTGTTGCAGTACTCGGAGAATGCGTGTACGTTCAACTGTCCAATATTTGCTTGAAAAGTCAGGACGTCTTAAATTATATAATGATTTAATGCGTTGTGCATAATCTGGAATGTAAGTTCTCTCAAAGTTTAAAAAGCCCAACAATGGCTGGAGGTTTTTGATGGTGTTTGGTAGTTGCAATTGTGCGCATTTAAAAAAAAATGGAGGCGCTAGGTTCTTGCCTTCATCTGATAATTCATATCCCAGAAATAGGACACTAAGGAAGGCTATTTTTTTTTTTTTTTAAAATAAATGGATAGCCTAATTCGGCAAATCCCAAAACAGTGCGGCTCACCTGTCTTATATGTTGAACAAGATCATCATCTGTGAGGTAGATTTCATCTACATAGGACAATGCCTCAGGGTCAATGTCATGAAAAATTGAAGTAACATGAGCTGAAAACAAATCTGGACTGTTTTTATACCCCTGTGGGAGTCGGCAGTTTTGTTCTGCAAGCCTAAATCCCTACTTCCAGGCACTATATTTTGGCAAAAAAACACTGGAAATATCCAAGGTTGTTTTGTATTATTGCGCACTATATTATTAATAAATGCTGTACTGTGTGCATTTTGAATAGCCAATGTGTGTGTGTGTGTGTGTGTTTGTGACTATTTAAATGTCTGTAGTCTAAGACTATTCTATATGAATGGTCTGGTTTTGCTACAGGGAACAACGGGTTGTTCATTGGTGAGAGACAGGGTTCAGATACGCCCTGGTACTCTAGTTGCGTGAGGATTTCCCGCACTGGTGCTCTAGCTTCATGCTTTATTGGATATTGGGGTTGTGGTTAGGATCTAATTGGAATTTTATGGTAGGAAGAATCTTTATCCCACCCTACATGGTTGTGATACAAAGCGGGTGCCTGCACCAGCTCCCAATTAATGGCACAAGCCTCCCTGAGCTCTCTTGGAATACGAGAAAGAGGGTTTAATTACCTCTTCCCCATAATGGAGATTACGGACAAATTTGGGTGGCCAATATTTTTCAGCCAATACAATACAATAAATAGTAATTACACAATCCCAAAAAATAGCGTCAATTGTGCGATCAATGTCTCCTTCTAATTGTATTTTAGTTTATACACCTTATCAGATGTGGAGACGCACATGTCTGCGGTTTTGACTTGTAATAAGTCATTAGTTGCTTTCACCTCCTGATGCTCTTGAAGATTCCGGTGAACTATTATTTCATATAGAAATTTCTGCCACCTTTTTCTTTTTGAGTTGAGGTTTTTGTTAGGGAAGTTTCTCTCTTAACAGAAACGTCTGACGAGCATTGTGACACCTTTCTCAATTTCACATACTCGGTTCACTGTTCTGACTGCCCACCTCTCTCACTGCATTTATCCAGTGGGTCCTGAAAGGAAAGAGATTGGTGTGTATCAGTATATTGATATCTGTCAGGAGTTTTTATTTTTTTTAAGATTATAGCGGTTTTGAGAGGTTTCCGAATGCGAAGATTCTCCCCTTTCTGTTTCTAGGTGTTTGTTTTTGTTTATCCCAGCATTTTTTTTAAACCCCCAGGTGCTTGCTTGGTAGAATCCTTATTGGATTTACTCTGTAATTGTGATTTACAACGTCTGGCTCCCAGACTATTTTGACCAATACTATAGTAGGTCTTGGCGATAATCTTTGGCAGCTGGTGTTCTTGAATCCTGTAAAGGAACGTCCCTGAGCTGCATGCACACTGCTAGTGCTACTGCTTCCCCTTTAAGATTGCTTGATATTATTAAAGACATCCCCAGATCTAGGGCCGGGGCAGCCCTGTATTCATCTTGAATTTGTTTTAACACTTCCGGATGATTAGCAAGTGTTGGTGTACCATGTGCAGTGGTATAGTGTGTGGCAAATAACGTGCCCCTATCCCGAATGGCAAGCACATGGTGAGAATTCTGTGTTTATCTTGGGGTCCTGTATGGGGAAATACTGCTTCCAATGCATTTGTTTTTTGAGCTAACCAAAATGGAATGTCTTCCCTTTTGGCGGGTACCTTACCCATGATCGAATGTATAGTTGCAGGGTTAATACCTGGTGTGACTTCATGTGGTTGCATTGGGAGAGCTGGCACTGGGTTAGTGTTTATTGTATTACAAACTGTACTAAGAGTCTATATATCGCTGTAAGTTCAATGTATAAGCAGTGAACCTCAGCTACTGCAAAGGTGCCTGCATCAGGATGCAGTGTATATGTGACCAATAAAGGCCAGAGGACCCAACCTAACATGTAGTATTGTATGGGGTAGGGTGCCATCGAGCTAGTTATTATGGTCTTAAAAAGATAGAGGTATCTCTACGTATGCGTATGCTCTGTATTGTGCAGGTGTAGTAGCAGGTGTATAATGATGACTGTATTACTGTTCCCATCAGCTGCTGGAAAGTTGACCCAAGAATACAATGTATCTGTTCTATAACCTGGATGGGCCTCAACTACAAATGTTACAGGGCCTTCCTGGGCTGTAAGGCCACTAGCTAACAAATGAGCATTGAGGGGTGGTCACATGTTTACTGCAATTACCACTGGTTGCCGGTTCACCATATAGATATACCTGTTCAGCGATACGTACACCAAATAGGAATTGCTCCTTTTAAGGTTCAAGCTACCTACCCAGCTGAGGAGGAAGTCCTTAATTCCATGTATGTCTCCATATATAGTATTGAGGTGCCTTCAGCAAGTAGTGAGACGGAGATATTCAGGAGGATCAGGGAAATTGTGATGGATCAGATCTCATCCTTTTCTCTCAGTTACATTAGTCTCACACATGCAAAGACAAACAGAGGCAAGAAATGGTTCAATAAGATGTATTGAATTATCTACATTTTAGATTAAAAACAACATGAAATGCAATAATTAGAATAATGAAACATACTAGAAGCAAAATGGTGACAAGGAAAGTGAAACAGAAAAATTCCCACCATACTGTCATTATGCACAATATATGCAATTCCTAGCTGTGTTAGAGAACAGCAGGATAAGCCCTAATCTGCTCTTCAAAATCCCTCCTGGGAAGACATCCTCCCCTATACCTGAGTATGACAGTAGCGGAAAAGCTTGTTATCTATAGAGTCACCATCCCCATATAGGCTAGGGGACCTGTAGTCTCAGCAAGCAGCTGTAACAAAGTCCGACAGCATGCATCTGGCTAGAACCTCCCAGGGTAATGTTTTATAAGAAAACAACTTATGTTCTGAGAAAGTGTCCCCACGTAAAAATATGTGTGTTTCTGTGAATGTTCGAGACGCAGAGTACAACTTGTGGCGACAATCCTATCGCTGCAGCCTTGAAGAAAGCACAGCGTAAAAGAATGTTGTGATGAGAAATGTAATGCTTTCCTAGGCGAAAGGACAACAAGATAAAGAAAATAAAACACCACCACGAATGTAGCCGATTCGAAAAGAATACAGGGAAATAAAATAAAACGTTACTAGGCTAAAGGGCACAGGCAGCAGGCCTCGTTGCTAAAACAATGTGCCCACAGGCATCACTAAAATGGCTCTACAACATTCTGGCATTGTCTTTCTGAGTTTACCTTCATGAATCATGTATGTAATACACACTACCTTATGGTGATTATCACATATCCAGGCTTACTGTCTAGGTGTTCCAGTTGCAGTATTGACATCTTTTACCATGCTCCATTATTGGGTGAATAATTCAAAGGGGTGGCATATACAGCTCTTTCTGAGATTTGGCAAGACATTGACTATTACAGAGTGTTTTTCAAATAAATTAAAGGGTTGATACTAGCTCCTGTGCATTATAGGATGCCATTATACCCTGAGTCAGGGATCACTTTATAAAGTAAAGGATACCTCTAGTTCACAGTTGAATCTTGCACTCAGAGAACTATTATGCATAGAAAAACAGTTTACACAAACTCTCCTTGAAAATACCATCTGTTTAGGCTCACCTGAGTATAACATTCTCTGCCAAAATCGGAAATACTATGAAAAGGGCAACACATGGAGCAGATCTCTGGTTTACCAATTCAGAGTACAACTAAATCAGAAGTATGCCTTCAAGACTGATTCATGGATATGGGAAAGTTCAAGAGTATGAAATTGTGAAAGCCATCTAAACCTTTATTAATAAAATGGGAAATCTTTGTGACTTGATGAGCTTTTCAATTCGTTTCGTGATACTTGTTTCCCCACAACTGTTCAGGCTGCTGGTCAGGCTTCTGGTCTTGCTATTGAACTCTATTTTGAATCGGCTGGGATTTCTCCCTTGTGACGGAATCCGTAATCTTGGCTATACATACACCAAACAAGTGGAGATCTGAGGCCACCAAATGCTGGTTAGTACCTATTTAAAAAGATACCAAATAAAATAAGTAAAATTGGACGCTGACCTATTGCTCCCCCTACAGGATGACCGCGATCATGAATGTAGATCAAAAGCTCTTTACTAGGCTACCCTGGCCGAAGCATTTTGAATGATATGAGCCACAACATAATACACAAACTATACAGAAACAAGCATTAATCAAACACATTCACAAATAATTAAATATTTTATTTAATTCACAAACAAATGTAAAAAATATGTTTTTATTTTAATAGGAAGGTTGTAGCTTTTCTGAATTCAATTGAGGCCACGTGTTGTTCATACTATATTCTGGATAATCCACTTCCACTGCTTCCACAAATCAATCTGAGGATCCTAACTCCAATTTCAGATTCCTTCATAGTTTACAGAATGTTTTAAAATGATCAACTGTCTATTTTACGTTTTCGTTTACATACTCTTTATTTAAATGTTAATATTATTTCTTTTTCTAAGGCATCACTGCCCCCCAGGAGTAGGCTTAGCTGACCCCAGGGGGTCCCCATACCACAGGTTAAGAACCACTGGTCTAGGTTCTTTATCTCTGGGACCTGTAATGCCAGACCTGGACACACGAGAAAACCTGACATTTCCTAGAGCTGTTTCCCCCTGAATACTGCTCTGGACACCTTGTAATAAAGGCCTAAGAGAGGGAAAATTGGCTTGCCCTGAGGTTCCAAATTATTAGTATTATTATGCCACACAGCACAGAGAAATCTGGACGGGAAGCACATGTCCACAATACATTGTGATGGTTTCTGAGAAGGAATTTCGCAGCAGACATTTGTAGCGGATCCATAGTAGAAGCTTAATTTCCCAAAACAAATTAACCAACATTCTTATTCCTTAACTGAATTGTGGGCTGCACATTAAAATCTGTGAGATTATTTAATGAAGCAACAAACTAACTACCAACTACATACCCTCGTTGATCAGATATAACTATCTTTAACACTGATTAAGCTTAAAAACCTAGGGCGATAAGAGGTGACACATATTGTACAGTCTGATCAGAAAAGACATACTCGGGTCCTTCCAGATGTGTAAAAAAGTGGGGGTAACTAACAATACTAGACTGACCAGCATCTGGCACTTCGCTTATAACTTGTTTTTATATAGCTCTTATTGTGTATTTTTGTCATTGACAAAAGCTGTAAACAACATGTGCTGCTATTACCCAATTAAGTGGTACTTATCTTACCCACGTCAGAATGGGCCATGTTTGAATTTGTGACTTACTGGTCACTACATAGCTCAATGAAACCTTCAACTCACTAAGCCATCCTACCATCCTGCTGTTGTGATATACAAGGATGAGGCCATGAGAATAACTGAGATCCTGAAACATTTGGAACACAAAGAGCCTCACATTCAATTTGTATGTGTTTATTTATGAATTCCATCTCCGGGAATAGGCACAGAATTCCGACATGATTATCACAATGGATATATGAACTATGGTATGAAAAGGTCTGCAATATGGTCCTGTTCATGTAGCACTTATTTCCAGAAAAGCTGAGCAAAATATATCTTGTTACCTTTTATTTGTGTTGTACATAGTGTGAGGAAATAGATAGGTACATTCCTGTAGGTATAGTTTAACTGTTAACATTATGTAGCTTATGATGCTGTAAATCACACGCTTTGCACACTGCGACCATCTGTTTTTGGGCGTGGACGTTTGCAGGTTGTTTTTCACTGTGAAGTCTTCAATCTTGAGATATCTTGTGGCTCCTCCCTGAAGCCTACAATGCACTAGAACAAAGAACTCGCCTTAGATTGTTTTTTTCTGCTATTGGATTTGGATGTTCATCTCGAGCTCCAGGATCATTGAGCTATAACTTTGATCTATATAATCTAGGCACCAGATTTTCAACAGATGGCATCCAAGGAGCCATATTCAGTGTTGCCACTTCGATTTCGACTTAGGCCAGTGGAGTTTAATGAAGGGCCAGATCGTTTGAGACTGACTCTTGTGGGGGTGGGAGTGTTGAACATAGCCTTTCAGGTCTACTCTAAATGCAATTCCAAATTCCCATATTGAACCATCATCAAATGTGTAGCCTTTGTTTACCTTGAGACCACAAGAAAGAAAACTGTGTGGCATGTAAGGAGCGTCCACTGGGATCATTATAGGATGCAGCTACAGGACAAATTGGAGTGAATGCTAAACTTTGGACCCAAGGACCCCAATTAAAATTACTCAGAAGGGGAAGGTCCAAATGGCAGACCACCAGGTCAAATGGAGGAGAGCCACGAAACTCTTTCCTTTGACGGCACCAACAACAAGGTTGAGGGGCAATCTAGAGGGAACACCAATATCTCCTGCATGAAGAGATTGACCTGCCAGCGTTCAACTTCAAAAATAGTCTTGCATGGAGGCCAAGTACTCCTCTTGAGGGAGCTAGGCATCGAGCCCTGAGATTCAAGCCTAGAGGCCTTGTCACTTGGCTTTGGCCACTGACCCCAAATCTGCTCAGCACAAAGAATCACCCTCAGCTCCAGAAAAAAGCTTTAGGCCAAAACCACGCTTTTAAAGCCCAGTTGCACCAAGCCAACAATTTTTCCTTTAAATCGTCTTTAAAACCAACACTGAGAAAATCCTCAACTCTGGACTCGGTGTTGAGTAAATCGGCAATAGCTACTGCGCTGCCCGATGTCAGACAGAGGAATTTATAGATTCATCCAACATCTAGGAAAATGAAAATAGGGCCTCTGTTAGAAAGTAGATCCGTAAAACAAGAAGTGACCAACCTTGAAAAGGCTATATCGGAGGAGCTATAGTAATACCCATTTCCAAAAAAGTCTAAATAACAAGACCGCGGCCTACCACAATAAAGACCACCACAAAGCCCCATAATGCCACCATCATCCCATAGGTCAGTGTCACCACAGAAGCCAGAGCATACGCATATGTACTCTGTCCATGACAGCCAATATGGTCCACCGAATCTGTACTTTGAATCGCTCCCAGCACGCAAGGTTATAATTCATGGGACGATTATAATACAGATTCTCAAGACAGTTCTAATCTAGAACCATATCCTATAGAGGCCGCTCCACCAGATGACACAAAAGTATACCAGGCTGTATTTAATAGAGAGGTAGAACATTATGAGGTCAAGATGTATGTTGTGGAACAGGGGGAGGGCCAGTGGAGACCTTATCTAAAACAGTACAGATCATATCCATGCTTGGAAGCATGAGAAAATGTGTCGCAGAAAACATTAAAGGGCCAGTCAAGACCAAGGTAGTCACACACAGGGTGGAGTAGTAGTTTACATCAAGGATCCGGTTTCTCTAGACACATTGGTGTTACATACTACTTGTAAACGAGCTTTCACGTGAGGCGTGGATGATGCACCCCCTGTTGATATGGAAATCTGGAAGACACAGGCAGCCAGGACGTTTGTTACTGGGGGATCAGCAACGTAAAGACATTTCGCCATATCCATTGTTCTTCTCTGAAGATATAACAAGTACTATTGAGTGGAGATGGGAACAGCTCTTCAAACACCTTCCGGAAGCATACCGAAAAAGGGGCAGGGAATTAGTGCAAAGGAAAGAACTATATTTGATGCAAATATTAGGTGCATTTTGAGCTTTGGGGTAGCCGTTTGAATATCTTACGAAGCATGCATGGGATGAAGAAGCAGGAGGAGGAAACCAAGTTGACCTGAGTCATCATGGTTAGCTTGTTGTCCAGAATGATGCCTAGGTTCCTAGTGTGATCAGTAGGAGTAGGTCTGAATTCTGAGGGCCACCAGGATGCGCCCCATGGGGAGCTTTTGTTTGTGAAGATCAGCACCTCTGTCTTGTCAGTTATGAACTTCAGACAGTTGTCTGTCATGCAGTTGTGGAAGTTTGTCTTGGTGTTGGTGGTGTCTTCGAAGAGGGAGAGGATGAGTTGTGTGTTGGCATAGGATATGATGTTGAGTCCATGGGTTTTGACATTGCTGGCAAGATGTGTCATATAAGTGTTGAAGAGGGTGGGGCTGAGCGAGGATCCTTGGGGTACTCCACAGATGATTTCCTTGGGTTCAGAGGTGAAGGGGGAAGGTGGACTTTTTTTGTTCTTCCGGTGAGGAAAGAGGCAATCCATCTGAGAGCAGCTCCTTAGAGGCCTATGTTGTACAGGCATGTGATGAGTGTGTGGTGGGAGACCGTACTGAATGCTGCCAAGAAATCTAGGAGGATGAAAGCCACAGTATCTCCTCGATTGGGTAGGGCTCGGATGTTGCCAGTAGCCACAGTGAGGACTGTCTTGGTTCTGTGGTTGCTACGGAATCCGGATTGTGAGGAGTCAAGTAGCAGGTTCCATTCCAGATGTGAGTAGAGTTGTTGGTTGATGGCTTTTTCTAAAACTTAGGCTGGGAATGAGAGCAGGGAGTTGGGTCGGTAGTTGTTGAGTTTGCTGGAGTCTGCTGATGGGCGTTGACTTCTGTGTATTTCCAGTACTGTGGGAAGGCAGCCATGGCAATAGAATTAGGTGGTGAGTACATGGCTGATTCTGGCTTCACCTCGGTTGAAGATGTGATGAAGGCATGGGTCGGTTGGTGCCCCGGAGTGTACCAAGTTTGTGATGGAGGTGGTGTCCTGTGGTGCGAGTTGGCTCCATTGGTTAGTCGAATGTGTGGTGGTAGTGGAGTTGTGGTAGCAGAGTTGTTGTGTTGCTTGAAGAAGTTGGTGGCTTTGGGCTGGGGTTTGAAGTTTTTGTGGATGTAGGTGAACTTGTAGAAGAAGTTTGCGAAGTTGTTGCAGAGTTCCTGTGAGGGGTTAATGTTGTTTGTTGCTGCTGAGGGGTTTGTGAATTCTTTGACGATGATGAAGAGCTCTATACTGTTATTGAAGCTTGATGCAATGTGCGAGGCTAAGGCTTTTTTTGTTCTGTTCTGTGTGAGGTAAAGGTTGATGTTCTATCTTGAAGGTGGTCTTATCGGCCGTGTCCTTGCTGGTGCTCCATCTCCTTTCCAGTTGTTTACAGGGTCGTTTAGCAGTTCTAAGGTCTTCCGTGTACCAGCCAGCCTCCTTGGTGGACCTTCTGTGGGTGTTGTTTCTGATGGGAGTGACATTGTCAGCGCAGTTGGTGAACCAATTGTTGAAGTTTCTGACGTTTTGGTCTAGGTTGTTGGAGGAGATGCAGTGGGTGGTGTTGATGGCATTGATCCATGTGTCCTTTGAGACTTTGCTCCAGCTATGGTGGGGGGCATTGGGCATTAGACTAAGGGCAGAGGTGGGTGCAGTGGGTGGTGTTGATGGCATTGATCCATGTGTCCTTTGAGACTTTGCTCCAGCTATGGTGGGGGGCATTGGGCATTAGACTAAGGGCAGAGGTCCGTGAGCTGGTGATGTTGAAGAGGACAATGGAGTGTTTGGTCTAGGTGAGTTTCGTGGTGTGGCTGTACCGGATGTGGTCGCTGAAGGTAAAGATGGGAGTTTTGCGTGTGATCTGCGATGTGAGTGAATGTTGGACGAGTTGGGTGAGTCTGATGTTGTTCATGCTGTCTAGGAGGTTGATAGAGTTGATGTCATTGTGGTCATCTATATGAAAGTTGAGGTTACCAAAGAAAATGTAGTTTATGGAGTCTATGGCGAGGGGTCAATGAAGTTAGTGATGACGTTGCAGAAGGCTGGATGTAGTTCAAAGGACTTTAGTCGAAGATGCCCCTGATGAAGGTTTTGCTGTCTGTTTGGAGGCAGAAGTTGAGTTGTTCCATCGCTGGGGTGATGCTGTCATTTGTGGTGGTGCATTGAATGGATTCCTTGTGCATGATGCTGATTACTCTGCCAGGCTTGTTGACATGGTCACGGGGTGATATTGTATCCTTCGGGTATTGTGGTGGGGTTGTCAGTCAGGGAAGGGGGGTTGAGCCAGGTCTCAGTGAGGAAGAGGACGTTGATGTAATGGTGGAGATTAGGTCCGAAATCTTGGTGGGGTGTTGGCATAGTGATTGTGTGTTGAGAAGGGTGCATGAGAGATGGTATTTTTGTTCAGGTGGTGTCTGTGGTGTGTTCGGGGTGGGGCTGGTAGCTGGAATGATGTGTGCTGTGGCAGGTGAACTGGCAGTGGGTGTAGATGAATGGTCCTACCGGGGGTGAGCTCAGTGATGGTGTATCTGCGGGGTGGGAGGGACAGGGGTCATGGCTCTCGGTATGATGCTTATGATGCTGTAAATCACACGCTTTGCACACTGCGACCATCTGTTTTTGGGCGTGGACGTTTGCAGGTTGTTTTTCACTGTGAAGTCTTCAATCTTGAGATATCTTGTGGCTCCTCCCTGAAGCCTACAATGCACTAGAACAAAGAACTCGCCTTAGATTGTTTTTTTCTGCTATTGGATTTGGATGTTCATCTCGAGCTCCAGGATCATTGAGCTATAACTTTGATCTATATAATCTAGGCACCAGATTTTCAACAGATGGCATCCAAGGAGCCATATTCAGTGTTGCCACTTCGATTTCGACTTAGGCCAGTGGAGTTTAATGAAGGGCCAGATCGTTTGAGACTGACTCTTGTGGGGGTGGGAGTGTTGAACATAGCCTTTCAGGTCTACTCTAAATGCAATTCCAAATTCCCATATTGAACCATCATCAAATGTGTAGCCTTTGTTTACCTTGAGACCACAAGAAAGAAAACTGTGTGGCATGTAAGGAGCGTCCACTGGGATCATTATAGGATGCAGCTACAGGACAAATTGGAGTGAATGCTAAACTTTGGACCCAAGGACCCCAATTAAAATTACTCAGAAGGGGAAGGTCCAAATGGCAGACCACCAGGTCAAATGGAGGAGAGCCACGAAACTCTTTCCTTTGACGGCACCAACAACAAGGTTGAGGGGCAATCTAGAGGGAACACCAATATCTCCTGCATGAAGAGATTGACCTGCCAGCGTTCAACTTCAAAAATAGTCTTGCATGGAGGCCAAGTACTCCTCTTGAGGGAGCTAGGCATCGAGCCCTGAGATTCAAGCCTAGAGGCCTTGTCACTTGGCTTTGGCCACTGACCCCAAATCTGCTCAGCACAAAGAATCACCCTCAGCTCCAGAAAAAAGCTTTAGGCCAAAACCACGCTTTTAAAGCCCAGTTGCACCAAGCCAACAATTTTTCCTTTAAATCGTCTTTAAAACCAACACTGAGAAAATCCTCAACTCTGGACTCGGTGTTGAGTAAATCGGCAATAGCTACTGCGCTGCCCGATGTCAGACAGAGGAATTTATAGATTCATCCAACATCTAGGAAAATGAAAATAGGGCCTCTGTTAGAAAGTAGATCCGTAAAACAAGAAGTGACCAACCTTGAAAAGGCTATATCGGAGGAGCTATAGTAATACCCATTTCCAAAAAAGTCTAAATAACAAGACCGCGGCCTACCACAATAAAGACCACCACAAAGCCCCATAATGCCACCATCATCCCATAGGTCAGTGTCACCACAGAAGCCAGAGCATACGCATATGTACTCTGTCCATGACAGCCAATATGGTCCACCGAATCTGTACTTTGAATCGCTCCCAGCACGCAAGGTTATAATTCATGGGACGATTATAATACAGATTCTCAAGACAGTTCTAATCTAGAACCATATCCTATAGAGGCCGCTCCACCAGATGACACAAAAGTATACCAGGCTGTATTTAATAGAGAGGTAGAACATTATGAGGTCAAGATGTATGTTGTGGAACAGGGGGAGGGCCAGTGGAGACCTTATCTAAAACAGTACAGATCATATCCATGCTTGGAAGCATGAGAAAATGTGTCGCAGAAAACATTAAAGGGCCAGTCAAGACCAAGGTAGTCACACACAGGGTGGAGTAGTAGTTTACATCAAGGATCCGGTTTCTCTAGACACATTGGTGTTACATACTACTTGTAAACGAGCTTTCACGTGAGGCGTGGATGATGCACCCCCTGTTGATATGGAAATCTGGAAGACACAGGCAGCCAGGACGTTTGTTACTGGGGGATCAGCAACGTAAAGACATTTCGCCATATCCATTGTTCTTCTCTGAAGATATAACAAGTACTATTGAGTGGAGATGGGAACAGCTCTTCAAACACCTTCCGGAAGCATACCGAAAAAGGGGCAGGGAATTAGTGCAAAGGAAAGAACTATATTTGATGCAAATATTAGGTGCATTTTGAGCTTTGGGGTAGCCGTTTGAATATCTTACGAAGCATGCATGGGATGAAGAAGCAGGAGGAGGAAACCAAGTTGACCTGAGTCATCATGGTTAGCTTGTTGTCCAGAATGATGCCTAGGTTCCTAGTGTGATCAGTAGGAGTAGGTCTGAATTCTGAGGGCCACCAGGATGCGCCCCATGGGGAGCTTTTGTTTGTGAAGATCAGCACCTCTGTCTTGTCAGTTATGAACTTCAGACAGTTGTCTGTCATGCAGTTGTGGAAGTTTGTCTTGGTGTTGGTGGTGTCTTCGAAGAGGGAGAGGATGAGTTGTGTGTTGGCATAGGATATGATGTTGAGTCCATGGGTTTTGACATTGCTGGCAAGATGTGTCATATAAGTGTTGAAGAGGGTGGGGCTGAGCGAGGATCCTTGGGGTACTCCACAGATGATTTCCTTGGGTTCAGAGGTGAAGGGGGAAGGTGGACTTTTTTTGTTCTTCCGGTGAGGAAAGAGGCAATCCATCTGAGAGCAGCTCCTTAGAGGCCTATGTTGTACAGGCATGTGATGAGTGTGTGGTGAGAGACCGTACTGAATGCTGCCAAGAAATCTAGGAGGATGAAAGCCACAGTATCTCCTCGATTGGGTAGGGCTCGGATGTTGCCAGTAGCCACGGTGAGGGCTGTCTTGGTTCTGTGGTTGCTACGGAATCCGGATTGTGAGGAGTCAAGTAGCAGGTTCCATTCCAGATGTGAGTAGAGTTGTTGGTTGATGGCTTTTTCTAAAACTTAGGCTGGGAATGAGAGCAGGGAGTTGGGTCGGTAGTTGTTGAGTTTGCTGGAGTCTGCTGATGGGCGTTGACTTCTGTGTATTTCCAGTACTGTGGGAAGGCAGCCATGGCAATAGAATTAGGTGGTGAGTACATGGCTGATTCTGGCTTCACCTCGGTTGAAGATGTGATGAAGGCATGGGTCGGTTGGTGCCCCGGAGTGTACCAAGTTTGTGATGGAGGTGGTGTCCTGTGGTGCGAGTTGGCTCCATTGGTTAGTCGAATGTGTGGTGGTAGTGGAGTTGTGGTAGCAGAGTTGTTGTGTTGCTTGAAGAAGTTGGTGGCTTTGGGCTGGGGTTTGAAGTTTTTGTGGATGTAGGTGAACTTGTAGAAGAAGTTTGCGAAGTTGTTGCAGAGTTCCTGTGAGGGGTTAATGTTGTTTGTTGCTGCTGAGGGGTTTGTGAATTCTTTGACGATGATGAAGAGCTCTATACTGTTATTGAAGCTTGATGCAATGTGCGAGGCTAAGGCTTTTTTTGTTCTGTTCTGTGTGAGGTAAAGGTTGATGTTCTATCTTGAAGGTGGTCTTATCGGCCGTGTCCTTGCTGGTGCTCCATCTCCTTTCCAGTTGTTTACAGGGTCGTTTAGCAGTTCTAAGGTCTTCCGTGTACCAGCCAGCCTCCTTGGTGGACCTTCTGTGGGTGTTGTTTCTGATGGGAGTGACATTGTCAGCGCAGTTGGTGAACCAATTGTTGAAGTTTCTGACGTTTTGGTCTAGGTTGTTGGAGGAGATGCAGTGGGTGGTGTTGATGGCATTGATCCATGTGTCCTTTGAGACTTTGCTCCAGCTATGGTGGGGGGCATTGGGCATTAGACTAAGGGCAGAGGTGGGTGCAGTGGGTGGTGTTGATGGCATTGATCCATGTGTCCTTTGAGACTTTGCTCCAGCTATGGTGGGGGGCATTGGGCATTAGACTAAGGGCAGAGGTCCGTGAGCTGGTGATGTTGAAGAGGACAATGGAGTGTTTGGTCTAGGTGAGTTTCGTGGTGTGGCTGTACCGGATGTGGTCGCTGAAGGTAAAGATGGGAGTTTTGCGTGTGATCTGCGATGTGAGTGAATGTTGGACGAGTTGGGTGAGTCTGATGTTGTTCATGCTGTCTAGGAGGTTGATAGAGTTGATGTCATTGTGGTCATCTATATGAAAGTTGAGGTTACCAAAGAAAATGTAGTTTATGGAGTCTATGGCGAGGGGTCAATGAAGTTAGTGATGACGTTGCAGAAGGCTGGATGTAGTTCAAAGGACTTTAGTCGAAGATGCCCCTGATGAAGGTTTTGCTGTCTGTTTGGAGGCAGAAGTTGAGTTGTTCCATCGCTGGGGTGATGCTGTCATTTGTGGTGGTGCATTGAATGGATTCCTTGTGCATGATGCTGATTACTCTGCCAGGCTTGTTGACATGGTCACGGGGTGATATTGTATCCTTCGGGTATTGTGGTGGGGTTGTCAGTCAGGGAAGGGGGGTTGAGCCAGGTCTCAGTGAGGAAGAGGACGTTGATGTAATGGTGGAGATTAGGTCCGAAATCTTGGTGGGGTGTTGGCATAGTGATTGTGTGTTGAGAAGGGTGCATGAGAGATGGTATTTTTGTTCAGGTGGTGTCTGTGGTGTGTTCGGGGTGGGGCTGGTAGCTGGAATGATGTGTGCTGTGGCAGGTGAACTGGCAGTGGGTGTAGATGAATGGTCCTACCGGGGGTGAGCTCAGTGATGGTGTATCTGCGGGGTGGGAGGGACAGGGGTCATGGCTCTCGGTATGATGCTTATGATGCTGTAAATCACACGCTTTGCACACTGCGACCATCTGTTTTTGGGCGTGGACGTTTGCAGGTTGTTTTTCACTGTGAAGTCTTCAATCTTGAGATATCTTGTGGCTCCTCCCTGAAGCCTACAATGCACTAGAACAAAGAACTCGCCTTAGATTGTTTTTTTCTGCTATTGGATTTGGATGTTCATCTCGAGCTCCAGGATCATTGAGCTATAACTTTGATCTATATAATCTAGGCACCAGATTTTCAACAGATGGCATCCAAGGAGCCATATTCAGTGTTGCCACTTCGATTTCGACTTAGGCCAGTGGAGTTTAATGAAGGGCCAGATCGTTTGAGACTGACTCTTGTGGGGGTGGGAGTGTTGAACATAGCCTTTCAGGTCTACTCTAAATGCAATTCCAAATTCCCATATTGAACCATCATCAAATGTGTAGCCTTTGTTTACCTTGAGACCACAAGAAAGAAAACTGTGTGGCATGTAAGGAGCGTCCACTGGGATCATTATAGGATGCAGCTACAGGACAAATTGGAGTGAATGCTAAACTTTGGACCCAAGGACCCCAATTAAAATTACTCAGAAGGGGAAGGTCCAAATGGCAGACCACCAGGTCAAATGGAGGAGAGCCACGAAACTCTTTCCTTTGACGGCACCAACAACAAGGTTGAGGGGCAATCTAGAGGGAACACCAATATCTCCTGCATGAAGAGATTGACCTGCCAGCGTTCAACTTCAAAAATAGTCTTGCATGGAGGCCAAGTACTCCTCTTGAGGGAGCTAGGCATCGAGCCCTGAGATTCAAGCCTAGAGGCCTTGTCACTTGGCTTTGGCCACTGACCCCAAATCTGCTCAGCACAAAGAATCACCCTCAGCTCCAGAAAAAAGCTTTAGGCCAAAACCACGCTTTTAAAGCCCAGTTGCACCAAGCCAACAATTTTTCCTTTAAATCGTCTTTAAAACCAACACTGAGAAAATCCTCAACTCTGGACTCGGTGTTGAGTAAATCGGCAATAGCTACTGCGCTGCCCGATGTCAGACAGAGGAATTTATAGATTCATCCAACATCTAGGAAAATGAAAATAGGGCCTCTGTTAGAAAGTAGATCCGTAAAACAAGAAGTGACCAACCTTGAAAAGGCTATATCGGAGGAGCTATAGTAATACCCATTTCCAAAAAAGTCTAAATAACAAGACCGCGGCCTACCACAATAAAGACCACCACAAAGCCCCATAATGCCACCATCATCCCATAGGTCAGTGTCACCACAGAAGCCAGAGCATACGCATATGTACTCTGTCCATGACAGCCAATATGGTCCACCGAATCTGTACTTTGAATCGCTCCCAGCACGCAAGGTTATAATTCATGGGACGATTATAATACAGATTCTCAAGACAGTTCTAATCTAGAACCATATCCTATAGAGGCCGCTCCACCAGATGACACAAAAGTATACCAGGCTGTATTTAATAGAGAGGTAGAACATTATGAGGTCAAGATGTATGTTGTGGAACAGGGGGAGGGCCAGTGGAGACCTTATCTAAAACAGTACAGATCATATCCATGCTTGGAAGCATGAGAAAATGTGTCGCAGAAAACATTAAAGGGCCAGTCAAGACCAAGGTAGTCACACACAGGGTGGAGTAGTAGTTTACATCAAGGATCCGGTTTCTCTAGACACATTGGTGTTACATACTACTTGTAAACGAGCTTTCACGTGAGGCGTGGATGATGCACCCCCTGTTGATATGGAAATCTGGAAGACACAGGCAGCCAGGACGTTTGTTACTGGGGGATCAGCAACGTAAAGACATTTCGCCATATCCATTGTTCTTCTCTGAAGATATAACAAGTACTATTGAGTGGAGATGGGAACAGCTCTTCAAACACCTTCCGGAAGCATACCGAAAAAGGGGCAGGGAATTAGTGCAAAGGAAAGAACTATATTTGATGCAAATATTAGGTGCATTTTGAGCTTTGGGGTAGCCGTTTGAATATCTTACGAAGCATGCATGGGATGAAGAAGCAGGAGGAGGAAACCAAGTTGACCTGAGTCATCATGGTTAGCTTGTTGTCCAGAATGATGCCTAGGTTCCTAGTGTGATCAGTAGGAGTAGGTCTGAATTCTGAGGGCCACCAGGATGCGCCCCATGGGGAGCTTTTGTTTGTGAAGATCAGCACCTCTGTCTTGTCAGTTATGAACTTCAGACAGTTGTCTGTCATGCAGTTGTGGAAGTTTGTCTTGGTGTTGGTGGTGTCTTCGAAGAGGGAGAGGATGAGTTGTGTGTTGGCATAGGATATGATGTTGAGTCCATGGGTTTTGACATTGCTGGCAAGATGTGTCATATAAGTGTTGAAGAGGGTGGGGCTGAGCGAGGATCCTTGGGGTACTCCACAGATGATTTCCTTGGGTTCAGAGGTGAAGGGGGAAGGTGGACTTTTTTTGTTCTTCCGGTGAGGAAAGAGGCAATCCATCTGAGAGCAGCTCCTTAGAGGCCTATGTTGTACAGGCATGTGATGAGTGTGTGGTGAGAGACCGTACTGAATGCTGCCAAGAAATCTAGGAGGATGAAAGCCACAGTATCTCCTCGATTGGGTAGGGCTCGGATGTTGCCAGTAGCCACGGTGAGGGCTGTCTTGGTTCTGTGGTTGCTACGGAATCCGGATTGTGAGGAGTCAAGTAGCAGGTTCCATTCCAGATGTGAGTAGAGTTGTTGGTTGATGGCTTTTTCTAAAACTTAGGCTGGGAATGAGAGCAGGGAGTTGGGTCGGTAGTTGTTGAGTTTGCTGGAGTCTGCTGATGGGCGTTGACTTCTGTGTATTTCCAGTACTGTGGGAAGGCAGCCATGGCAATAGAATTAGGTGGTGAGTACATGGCTGATTCTGGCTTCACCTCGGTTGAAGATGTGATGAAGGCATGGGTCGGTTGGTGCCCCGGAGTGTACCAAGTTTGTGATGGAGGTGGTGTCCTGTGGTGCGAGTTGGCTCCATTGGTTAGTCGAATGTGTGGTGGTAGTGGAGTTGTGGTAGCAGAGTTGTTGTGTTGCTTGAAGAAGTTGGTGGCTTTGGGCTGGGGTTTGAAGTTTTTGTGGATGTAGGTGAACTTGTAGAAGAAGTTTGCGAAGTTGTTGCAGAGTTCCTGTGAGGGGTTAATGTTGTTTGTTGCTGCTGAGGGGTTTGTGAATTCTTTGACGATGATGAAGAGCTCTATACTGTTATTGAAGCTTGATGCAATGTGCGAGGCTAAGGCTTTTTTTGTTCTGTTCTGTGTGAGGTAAAGGTTGATGTTCTATCTTGAAGGTGGTCTTATCGGCCGTGTCCTTGCTGGTGCTCCATCTCCTTTCCAGTTGTTTACAGGGTCGTTTAGCAGTTCTAAGGTCTTCCGTGTACCAGCCAGCCTCCTTGGTGGACCTTCTGTGGGTGTTGTTTCTGATGGGAGTGACATTGTCAGCGCAGTTGGTGAACCAATTGTTGAAGTTTCTGACGTTTTGGTCTAGGTTGTTGGAGGAGATGCAGTGGGTGGTGTTGATGGCATTGATCCATGTGTCCTTTGAGACTTTGCTCCAGCTATGGTGGGGGGCATTGGGCATTAGACTAAGGGCAGAGGTGGGTGCAGTGGGTGGTGTTGATGGCATTGATCCATGTGTCCTTTGAGACTTTGCTCCAGCTATGGTGGGGGGCATTGGGCATTAGACTAAGGGCAGAGGTCCGTGAGCTGGTGATGTTGAAGAGGACAATGGAGTGTTTGGTCTAGGTGAGTTTCGTGGTGTGGCTGTACCGGATGTGGTCGCTGAAGGTAAAGATGGGAGTTTTGCGTGTGATCTGCGATGTGAGTGAATGTTGGACGAGTTGGGTGAGTCTGATGTTGTTCATGCTGTCTAGGAGGTTGATAGAGTTGATGTCATTGTGGTCATCTATATGAAAGTTGAGGTTACCAAAGAAAATGTAGTTTATGGAGTCTATGGCGAGGGGTCAATGAAGTTAGTGATGACGTTGCAGAAGGCTGGATGTAGTTCAAAGGACTTTAGTCGAAGATGCCCCTGATGAAGGTTTTGCTGTCTGTTTGGAGGCAGAAGTTGAGTTGTTCCATCGCTGGGGTGATGCTGTCATTTGTGGTGGTGCATTGAATGGATTCCTTGTGCATGATGCTGATTACTCTGCCAGGCTTGTTGACATGGTCACGGGGTGATATTGTATCCTTCGGGTATTGTGGTGGGGTTGTCAGTCAGGGAAGGGGGGTTGAGCCAGGTCTCAGTGAGGAAGAGGACGTTGATGTAATGGTGGAGATTAGGTCCGAAATCTTGGTGGGGTGTTGGCATAGTGATTGTGTGTTGAGAAGGGTGCATGAGAGATGGTATTTTTGTTCAGGTGGTGTCTGTGGTGTGTTCGGGGTGGGGCTGGTAGCTGGAATGATGTGTGCTGTGGCAGGTGAACTGGCAGTGGGTGTAGATGAATGGTCCTACCGGGGGTGAGCTCAGTGATGGTGTATCTGCGGGGTGGGAGGGACAGGGGTCATGGCTCTCGGTATGATGCTTATGATGCTGTAAATCACACGCTTTGCACACTGCGACCATCTGTTTTTGGGCGTGGACGTTTGCAGGTTGTTTTTCACTGTGAAGTCTTCAATCTTGAGATATCTTGTGGCTCCTCCCTGAAGCCTACAATGCACTAGAACAAAGAACTCGCCTTAGATTGTTTTTTTCTGCTATTGGATTTGGATGTTCATCTCGAGCTCCAGGATCATTGAGCTATAACTTTGATCTATATAATCTAGGCACCAGATTTTCAACAGATGGCATCCAAGGAGCCATATTCAGTGTTGCCACTTCGATTTCGACTTAGGCCAGTGGAGTTTAATGAAGGGCCAGATCGTTTGAGACTGACTCTTGTGGGGGTGGGAGTGTTGAACATAGCCTTTCAGGTCTACTCTAAATGCAATTCCAAATTCCCATATTGAACCATCATCAAATGTGTAGCCTTTGTTTACCTTGAGACCACAAGAAAGAAAACTGTGTGGCATGTAAGGAGCGTCCACTGGGATCATTATAGGATGCAGCTACAGGACAAATTGGAGTGAATGCTAAACTTTGGACCCAAGGACCCCAATTAAAATTACTCAGAAGGGGAAGGTCCAAATGGCAGACCACCAGGTCAAATGGAGGAGAGCCACGAAACTCTTTCCTTTGACGGCACCAACAACAAGGTTGAGGGGCAATCTAGAGGGAACACCAATATCTCCTGCATGAAGAGATTGACCTGCCAGCGTTCAACTTCAAAAATAGTCTTGCATGGAGGCCAAGTACTCCTCTTGAGGGAGCTAGGCATCGAGCCCTGAGATTCAAGCCTAGAGGCCTTGTCACTTGGCTTTGGCCACTGACCCCAAATCTGCTCAGCACAAAGAATCACCCTCAGCTCCAGAAAAAAGCTTTAGGCCAAAACCACGCTTTTAAAGCCCAGTTGCACCAAGCCAACAATTTTTCCTTTAAATCGTCTTTAAAACCAACACTGAGAAAATCCTCAACTCTGGACTCGGTGTTGAGTAAATCGGCAATAGCTACTGCGCTGCCCGATGTCAGACAGAGGAATTTATAGATTCATCCAACATCTAGGAAAATGAAAATAGGGCCTCTGTTAGAAAGTAGATCCGTAAAACAAGAAGTGACCAACCTTGAAAAGGCTATATCGGAGGAGCTATAGTAATACCCATTTCCAAAAAAGTCTAAATAACAAGACCGCGGCCTACCACAATAAAGACCACCACAAAGCCCCATAATGCCACCATCATCCCATAGGTCAGTGTCACCACAGAAGCCAGAGCATACGCATATGTACTCTGTCCATGACAGCCAATATGGTCCACCGAATCTGTACTTTGAATCGCTCCCAGCACGCAAGGTTATAATTCATGGGACGATTATAATACAGATTCTCAAGACAGTTCTAATCTAGAACCATATCCTATAGAGGCCGCTCCACCAGATGACACAAAAGTATACCAGGCTGTATTTAATAGAGAGGTAGAACATTATGAGGTCAAGATGTATGTTGTGGAACAGGGGGAGGGCCAGTGGAGACCTTATCTAAAACAGTACAGATCATATCCATGCTTGGAAGCATGAGAAAATGTGTCGCAGAAAACATTAAAGGGCCAGTCAAGACCAAGGTAGTCACACACAGGGTGGAGTAGTAGTTTACATCAAGGATCCGGTTTCTCTAGACACATTGGTGTTACATACTACTTGTAAACGAGCTTTCACGTGAGGCGTGGATGATGCACCCCCTGTTGATATGGAAATCTGGAAGACACAGGCAGCCAGGACGTTTGTTACTGGGGGATCAGCAACGTAAAGACATTTCGCCATATCCATTGTTCTTCTCTGAAGATATAACAAGTACTATTGAGTGGAGATGGGAACAGCTCTTCAAACACCTTCCGGAAGCATACCGAAAAAGGGGCAGGGAATTAGTGCAAAGGAAAGAACTATATTTGATGCAAATATTAGGTGCATTTTGAGCTTTGGGGTAGCCGTTTGAATATCTTACGAAGCATGCATGGGATGAAGAAGCAGGAGGAGGAAACCAAGTTGACCTGAGTCATCATGGTTAGCTTGTTGTCCAGAATGATGCCTAGGTTCCTAGTGTGATCAGTAGGAGTAGGTCTGAATTCTGAGGGCCACCAGGATGCGCCCCATGGGGAGCTTTTGTTTGTGAAGATCAGCACCTCTGTCTTGTCAGTTATGAACTTCAGACAGTTGTCTGTCATGCAGTTGTGGAAGTTTGTCTTGGTGTTGGTGGTGTCTTCGAAGAGGGAGAGGATGAGTTGTGTGTTGGCATAGGATATGATGTTGAGTCCATGGGTTTTGACATTGCTGGCAAGATGTGTCATATAAGTGTTGAAGAGGGTGGGGCTGAGCGAGGATCCTTGGGGTACTCCACAGATGATTTCCTTGGGTTCAGAGGTGAAGGGGGAAGGTGGACTTTTTTTGTTCTTCCGGTGAGGAAAGAGGCAATCCATCTGAGAGCAGCTCCTTAGAGGCCTATGTTGTACAGGCATGTGATGAGTGTGTGGTGGGAGACCGTACTGAATGCTGCCAAGAAATCTAGGAGGATGAAAGCCACAGTATCTCCTCGATTGGGTAGGGCTCGGATGTTGCCAGTAGCCACGGTGAGGGCTGTCTTGGTTCTGTGGTTGCTACGGAATCCGGATTGTGAGGAGTCAAGTAGCAGGTTCCATTCCAGATGTGAGTAGAGTTGTTGGTTGATGGCTTTTTCTAAAACTTAGGCTGGGAATGAGAGCAGGGAGTTGGGTCGGTAGTTGTTGAGTTTGCTGGAGTCTGCTGATGGGCGTTGACTTCTGTGTGTTTCCAGTACTGTGGGAAGGCAGCCATGGCAATAGAATTAGGTGGTGAGTACATGGCTGATTCTGGCTTCACCTCGGTTGAAGATGTGATGAAGGCATGGGTCGGTTGGTGCCCCGGAGTGTACCAAGTTTGTGATGGAGGTGGTGTCCTGTGGTGCGAGTTGGCTCCATTTGGTTAGTCGAATGTGTGGTGGTAGTGGAGTTGTGGTAGCAGAGTTGTTGTGTTGCTTGAAGAAGTTGGTGGCTTTGGGCTGGGGTTTGAAGTTTTTGTGGATGTAGGTGAACTTGTAGAAGAAGTTTGCGAGGTTGTTGCAGAGTTCCTGTGAGGGGTTAATGTTGTTTGTTGCTGCTGAGGGGTTTGTGAATTCTTTGACGATGATGAAGAGCTCTATACTGTTATTGAAGCTTGATGCAATGTGCGAGGCTAAGGCTTTTTTTGTTCTGTTCTGTGTGAGGTAAAGGTTGATGTTCTATCTTGAAGGTGGTCTTATCGGCCGTGTCCTTGCTGGTGCTCCATCTCCTTTCCAGTTGTTTACAGGGTCGTTTAGCAGTTCTAAGGTCTTCCGTGTACCAGCCAGCCTCCTTGGTGGACCTTCTGTGGGTGTTGTTTCTGATGGGAGTGACATTGTCAGCGCAGTTGGTGAACCAATTGTTGAAGTTTCTGACGTTTTGGTCTAGGTTGTTGGAGGAGATGCAGTGGGTGGTGTTGATGGCATTGATCCATGTGTCCTTTGAGACTTTGCTCCAGCTATGGTGGGGGGCATTGGGCATTAGACTAAGGGCAGAGGTCCGTGAGCTGGTGATGTTGAAGAGGACAATGGAGTGTTTGGTCTAGGTGAGTTTCGTGGTGTGGCTGTACCGGATGTGGTCGCTGAAGGTAAAGATGGGAGTTTTGCGTGTGATCTGCGATGTGAGTGAATGTTGGACGAGTTGGGTGAGTCTGATGTTGTTCATGCTGTCTACGAGGTTGATAGAGTGGATGTCATTGTGGTCATCTATATGAAAGTTGAGGTTACCAAAGAAAATGTAGTTTATGGAGTCTATGGCGAGGGGTCAATGAAGTTAGTGATGACGTTGCAGAAGGCTGGATGTAGTTCAAAGGACTTTAGTCGAAGATGCCCCTGATGAAGGTTTTGCTGTCTGTTTGGAGGCAGAAGTTGAGTTGTTCCATCGCTGGGGTGATGCTGTCATTTGTGGTGGTGCATTGAATGGATTCCTTGTGCATGATGCTGATTACTCTGCCAGGCTTGTTGACATGGTCACGGGGTGATATTGTATCCTTCGGGTATTGTGGTGGGGTTGTCAGTCAGGGAAGGGGGGTTGAGCCAGGTCTCAGTGAGGAAGAGGACGTTGATGTAATGGTGGAGATTAGGTCCGAAATCTTGGTGGGGTGTTGGCATAGTGATTGTGTGTTGAGAAGGGTGCATGAGAGATGGTATTTTTGTTCAGGTGGTGTCTGTGGTGTGTTCGGGGTGGGGCTGGTAGCTGGAATGATGTGTGCTGTGGCAGGTGAACTGGCAGTGGGTGTAGATGAATGGTCCTACCGGGGGTGAGCTCAGTGATGGTGTATCTGCGGGGTGGGAGGGACAGGGGTCATGGCTCTCGGTATGATCCAGGCACAGAGGGGGGCGTTCACAGGCTTGCCAACATCACAGTCCTGCCACAGCCTCCACTAAGCAGGTCCTGGGGTGGGTGGGGCTTCTTTTGGCGGGAAGACTGATGAGCAGGAAAACCCGGGCAGTGTCACGTGGTCAAACGGCAGCAACTGGATCAGGCTAGAACAAGTAGAAACTGGAGGCCACAGGGCGTGGTGCCCTGGTACCTACTGTGCCCCCTTTTTCTTTGCGTAAAGGCAAGCCTGACAGAACAAATAACTTATGGTCATTTTTATCATGTACAGAGACCTATGCCTGGAAATATAGCAACATATCCACATTCTTCAAAGTTAGTAGAATTTCAGGTACTTTGCAATGTTGTACACATTTTCTGGTGGTTTTGCTGGTCTTGCTTGCTTGTAAGAGAGGCTTCTGGGGCAGCAGAGGTTCTAGAAGTTGGGAGATGTATTCCGATTCATCAAGTGGTTCTACATGGTAAAGTCATGCATAGACTGGACAAATGGAAGTACACAACTTTGATGAAATAAGGATTGAATGAGGGCACAGGTTAGTTGCATATGATAATGAACTGTACCGTTATCCAAAAAAACACCCTGAATCTAGGCAGCACACCATAGCACAGAGAGCTATACACAATGAAGGAAGTGCTCATATTAGGAGGGGCTAGGAAACGATGGGATACCTGCAAAGAGGTAGAATGCTACTGAGGAAGGTTCTGGTCATGGATATCCTCAAGTTAACTCGATGGTCAGAGAGGGCCTGTCAGACTTTAGTCGAGAGAGCTGTGCTCTGCGATATTAAATTCG
Organism: Pleurodeles waltl; assembly: GCF_031143425.1. Classification (NCBI taxonomy): domain Eukaryota; kingdom Metazoa; phylum Chordata; class Amphibia; order Caudata; family Salamandridae; genus Pleurodeles; species Pleurodeles waltl. The sequence continues at coordinate 541,122,117 of NC_090440.1, read as the reverse complement.
GATTCGGGATAAAGATGATAGAAGCTAAAAATTAGAGGTAAAAATATAAATTAGGGAAAGGCCCCAAAACACTCGCTCAGTAAGAAGATGAAACCAAAGCCTTAAGAGGCAGTCTGCGCTTAGTATGAATACTTCTAATCTCTGGTCGAGGTAGGTAGAAAGCTAGCATTCGTTACATAAAAAACATTTAAATGAAGGGAATGACGACTTGTATTACTTTAAAGCATGCTTGCCAAACATTGTAATGTTGCAGAGGTTACACACACAGACAATAGGATCACTTGCTAACTGAGCAGCTCAAAACACACACCGATCTTTCGAACCAGGTTATGTAAGACGATGTAAAAGATTGTGAAAATTCAAAGAGCCTCCTGCTCAAAGCTTGTAAATTAACCTTAATTTGATATCAATGAAGTTTTGGAAAAGCCAAATGTTCCTTTCGTTGTATTGACTTTACTGCATAAATAATTCCAATTATGTTGGCGAGGTAGTAACACGATTTCTGCCTTCATGTAAATCACCTAGAAAAATCTGATAAAGTAATGTTATTAGGTCTGTAGTACCGTAGTTAAGAAGACATTCCAGGAAATTGATCAAAAGGATTTAGCAAAAGCTGTCCTCAAGCAGAGTGCCCACACTTTCGGCTGCATCAGCTTTTCCTCCACACATTTTAAATAAAATAAGAGAACAAATACAATTAACAGGCATTATGTTAACAAAGTGTGAGCGGAGGGTATTGGAAGTTAAATTCGAACTTGTGTATAAACAACCACGTATGGAAACAGGAAGAGGGTATACGCACTCAAATTCTGAAGCCATCATCGACATAAATATATAGGTTGGCTGGATAAGCCTGCGAAGAATGACAATTGAAGAGAAAAACATTTGGAAGGGTGGGGTATAACTCTTGTTATGGTTAAAGCATGTAGGATGATTAGTAAATATCTCAAATGAGACAGCTTTATACGTTCAGCGCAGAGTACATGTTTGTAAAGGTTCACTGAAGCAGAATATCTTCGTCGTTACTGAGGATGACTACCTACTGTCAGGAAATATTAAAAACGGCACAATTAGCTTCAACATGGAAATCTTACTCAGTTTGCTGGAGTGCCACAGACATCCTGGCCCATGACTAATGATGATAGTATTTGGCACACCATCTAGGAATGGGGATGAGCATACCTTCCTCAGGTCTCAGCGCCATATCACCTTTGACCTGAAGTTATCTTTGAAGCATGCAAGAAACTTATTCTGGAGTGTCTCCATTGTTTTTCTCATGAAATCTTTAGAACGGTTGTGAGCAAGATAGTTACAGCCTCTAAATTTAGGTCTAACATTTTTGGTATATTCTTTTCCGACTATACTAATAACCCCAGCTCTTTCCTTGGCTTTGCATGAAATGCTGGCACCATTGATTAAGTGGCCTTTCCCTGTGTTTATTCTTCTACAGTAGAAATGTACTCCTTGTTGGAAGGACAGGTTATTTTCCAGGAGTTTTTTTAATATATATTTTTATTTGGTTTTCAAGTAGCGCACTAATGACCATATATGTCACACAATAGTGCACCAATATGTATACAGTGCCAGAGGTAAGAGAAACAAAAAAGGAAAACAGTAATACCCCTCTCACCCCTGAATAACCCACAGACACTCAATCACGAGAGCAGATACAGTTACAAGCAGTATTTTAGTCGACCATCGACCATTTTCCAGGAGTTTTGAGGTTTCTAGAGTTACTGCCATAGAGGATGTTGTATGAATTAAACCATTGGATTTGGTCTGATAAACAGGGTTTTAACAAGTGGATGGTTTGCCCTTTTGGAGGTGTTGGCATCTCCAGTTTGCATTGTGGGCCATTAATTTCTCCATGTTCATGACTGGTTTAACAGTTTGGGTGTATGCTTAGCATCTTCTCTCTTGAATGTTACACTGTAGATCTCTTCACAAAGCTGAGGATAGGAGTAAAATGTCTCCAGTCTGTTTTTTCCTGCAGTTCTTCCAAGAGGCTTGGTATCATTTTCTTTTCTCATTCAATCAATTTACAATTGGCCAACACAAGTATGGGGGGGAGGGTTCTGAGATGTCTACTGAAGCCAAGGTAATTCAACTTGCGGATTCCACCACTTTCTCCAAAAGCATCCTTGAGTGGATGTCTAAGTGGTCAAACAAGTCCCCTATGACCTTATATACATAATCTTTTGAGGAGTCGCAACGTCCTGCTAGCTGCACTTCCACCATTTGCTCAAGTTCTGCAAAGGCCACAACTGTGCATCCAGATGCTGGAAAGAATCTTCCTGCCTCTCTTGCCCTCTCTTCCTTTAAAAAAAAAAAAAAAATCTTATTTAAGGTACAATACAAACGAATAGCATTGATATTCCATTGGCAATACATGGTATAGCATAGGTCCTCGCAATAGAGTCATAAATAAATAGAACAAACAAGCTGCAGTTATGTGCAATCACATGACAAAAATAATTTCATAAAGGACTATCTTTGTTGTCCTCTGAATCGCTGGCAGATGATAAGAGTGCCCCTAGATAAGATCACTGCACGATGTCAGGCATAGCGATAGTTGTGTTAACCTGGTTCCTCTCCCTCTTAGCATTGGTTTTGAGCAGCGACCAAGTTCTTTAAAATCTATACACCCCGTCATTCATTACAGCAGTCAGTCACTCCATGGGGGAAAATACCACACCTTGGCCCACCACAATGCGAGGCTCGGAGGTAGAGGATTCTTCCAGGTGTGGGCAATAATTAGCCTTGCCGCTAGTAATAAAGAAAATAATAACCCGCCTCTGGGAGTAGCATATGGGTAATCTGAATCTTCCCCAGCCTCACCCAGCAAGGGCACCAGTGGGTCCAGTGGCAGGGCCACTGAGTAGATCTGACAAATCTGTTGTAATACCTCCACCCAGAATTGCTTTACTTGTGTACTTTGCCACCACATATAAAAGTAGGAGCCCTGGGCCCTACAACCTCTCCAAACAAGGTCAGATGTGCCAAACATGGCATGGAGTCGTACTGGTGTGAATACCATCATGTGAGGATTTTAAGAGTTGGCATTGTGCAGCAGACAAATAGAGTTCTAGGCCACTTGCGACCAAAACTTTTGCCTGGTATCTTTGTAATTGTAGTGCCTAAATCCTGTTCCCATCTCAAATCATAAGGGTGCTGTTGTGTTTGTGAGTGGCTCCATAGAGATGAGTGAACCTATGGGTGAAAAGCTGCCCTAAGAGTGTTTTAGCTCATCTACCTTTGTTATTCACTGATTGTCTGTTTGCCCAGTGGAGGAGTTGATTGAGTTGAAACTCATCTGCTCTAATCATTTGGAAGGTCTGTTTCATGTAAGCCTATCCATGTTAACCCCATCCTGAAAGAGCACTACTTCTCTCCAATCTTCAGAGTGTTTGTCCATTGTGCCTAAGAGGAATTCAGGGTTTTGTCAATGGGGGACAGTGGGGAGGGATGTGTGGCGGCCGCGTGGTTGTGATTAACCTTATCCCAATATCGCAGGACCATAGCAGTAGAATAAAATGGTGCCTGGAGGGATGGAAAGCAATCTCGTGGCCTCATCCACATGCATGACGGACATGGTGGAGGGGATGATGGAGCAACCCTGTTCAAACAGCACCAAAGGTTTGGTGTAAGAGGGTTTGTACCAGTCTAGATCCGACTGCAGTTGGAAAGCATGTATATAGTGCACTATGTTAGGGGACCCCAGTCCTCCCTCGGCTGTTCTCTTGGAAAGAGTAGTCCTCCGAGCTGGAGGATGGTCTCTTTAGGAATCCACAAGGGCAGAGTTTGTGTCATGTATAGCAATCTGGGTAAGTAGTTCATTTTGATGCTATTGATTTGGCCCAGACAAGAAATTTCAAGTCTACCCCAATGATAGTGATCGTTTAAGCAGGGCTTTAATCACAGGCAGTAGGTATATTGCATTCATACAGATTGTGGATAAAGCTGGTAATGAAGACACCCAGGTAATGTATAGAGCTGTCTGCTCATGCAAAGCAAGAGGTGGAGAGCAAGCATGGAGATCTGTTGGTGGGGTCTGCCACTCCTATACCCGTAGACTTCTCATAATTAATGCAAACTCCTGAAGCGGCTTTGAATTGTTTCAGTTCATGTAGTAGTGAAGGGAGAGAAGTGTTGGGGCATGCCACAAAGTGCAATATATCATCAGCAAATAGAGCTGATTGTAGTGTTTCCGGTCAATGTCAATCCCCCAGACTTTGGGATTGGTTTCTAGGCGGTGCACCTGAGGCTCCATCAAGCGCTTGTATTCAAGGGAATGGGGCCACCTCTGTATAGTCCCCCTTTGGAGAGGAATTGGAGAGGAAAGGCCCTATTAACTTATATATGTACCACTGAGGTGGTATAGTTGGCCAACACGTAAGCTGCCATGTGTGGGCCTAGACCAGTCCTCAAGAAAACAATTCAGAGAAATTGCCAATCCACCCAATCAAAGGCCTTCTCTGGATCTAGCGAGAGAACGATAGTCTTGGTGTTGTTCTTTTTGACCATGTCAACCACGTTTACCGCCAATTGCACGTTGTTTTGAGCCTCTCGATTCTTAATGAAGCCGAATTGACAGCTGGCCAAAATGAGTGCAGGCGGGAGACCAGGATGAAAGTGAATAGATTGACATCAGGCCCTGAGGTTTTATTGGCTTTTAATTGATGACTGGCTGAGCCTACCTCCTTTGGGGGTCTTCTAATTCTTTAACTAGCGTGGGATCTAGGTGTGGGAAGGTTGGTTGGGGGGCAGCCCTCCTCTTGAAAGCGTGACTGTTACCCAATTGTGGGTGCTTGGACCGTTGCCGTGTCTGCCAGAGAGGTTGTGCTCACTCTGGGATAATGAAAGGAATAAGAACAAATAGAAACAGAACAAGGTCTTAAGAAAGGTAATAGAACATAAAAATAAGCAAAGAAATAAACAAGGCATACTGGTTGAGTGGTACACATCAGCCATGAAGAGAGGGCAGTTCACGAGGCAATCCCTGGGTTCCCACCCATCTACCAGGTAAACATTGCAAAGGATATGAAAGCATGTTTGTGTAGGTTTGAGGGTGCCATTGTAGGAAGGGCCGGAAGGCACATCTAGTCTATCCTGGCTTTAGCTCTCTGGCATATGAGTTGCAAGGCCAGTGAGAAGCCCCAGTGGAAGCGAGTGCTTACAGTCTCATTAGTAATTGTCCTCCAAGGGCAGGTTCCGTCTTTGCTCATGAAACCATGCAGCTTTCTTGGATATACTGTGTCTTTTCGTTGTGTAAGGTCCTTGCTTTCTGGAGGTCTTTAGAGTGCTCGGGTATTCAGCGGATTCTTGTCATTGTCAGTAGGGGGGAACTTTATGCAGCAGGACTCTGGCCTCATATGGGATCTGTGCAATTACCTGCTTGTTGTCAATGGTGAATATAGGATGCAGTGGGACTCCTCAGCGATAGAGGATTTAAATTTATGTTGTTTAGTCAGCTATGGGACGAGATGTCTTGGAAGAGCGAAATGGTGCCACCCGGAGGGTGCTGGAGTCCAGCTTCCTGGACGCTTTAAGTATTTCTTTCTTGACTTGGTAAAAATGGCCTCTGATAAGCATATCAGGCGTGAGGCAATTCTGTTGTTGATAGGTGGAGAAAGCACAATGAGTGCAATCTGTGATAAGGTCAGAGTCCTGGAGGATGTGACGGAGAAGGGCCTATACATAGCTTTTGAGATTGACTTTTGAGACTTCCTCGCTGATCCCTCTGATCCGTACATACTTGCTGCAGGAGCGATGTTCGTAGTCCTCTAGAGCGTCTGTCAGGAATTCTTGGCGAGACTCCAGAGCTACCACTCTTGCTGCAAAATCATAACTCTCCTGGTCCTGCTGTGCCACTGTTACCTCCACGAGGTCCATGCGGGACTCGATGCCCCTCACTGATTGGTCTAGGTCAATGAGCACTTTTGTGAAATCAGCTCAAATTGTTTGAGGTCCTTCCTCATTTCTTGAAGGTCAATTGGATGTCCCCCATGTTGCATGTAAAGAGAGGTCAGCAGAGGCTTGTCTGTCCCCCAGTGAGGCTTCATAGGGGGCATCCGCGGGGCCATTGTGTGTGGTAGGTTTTGTGGTGTTAAGCATGTCATTGATACACTGAGACCCTCAGAGGCTTATGCTATGTAGAAGCCATGAGGGGCACCTGCCCAGAGTCTCTGCCCCTGCCACCAGAATTTTGAAGTAAAAGGCCATAAGAATCTTGGAATATGTGCAAATATTCAGTACGGGGGCATTGGAACACCCCGCAGGTGCTTTGCTCAAAACACAGCCCCAGAGAGTCCCTATGGGTGCAATCCATGTGTGGTGCGGGAATGAGGACACCAGCAACTCAGTTATGTGATGATTGGACATGGCCTGGCATTGGTGATGAAGCCGGAGGAGAATGCTCAAAACCGGTCTCCTCCCACAAGTTCCTCCACTGTCATACAGGTGGCCATCTTGGTCACACAGCAATAGGACACTCGATTAATGGTCCCCACCCCCGTCAACTGTGGCATCTCGCTTCACTGCCACTCTTGTCTACAGTGGAGTCTATTGCATCAGCACTCACTCTCCACCAACTCCTCATTGGTTAACCGGCAGAACTGGGCATAATTAGGAAGCCCAGCAAAGGAGCTCAGGCGAGGTACACCACTCTGGCTTTTCTCAATAACAAACCGATCTGGCTGAGGCCAGACTTTCCTCACTCAATCCAATGGAAGTGTGTTTTCTTTCAAAGGCTGGGTTGCTCTTTGTTTTCTGCTATATCATGGTGCTCTTTGATACAGCAGATTTTTTTATTGTCCAGAAAACTGGCCCCTTATACAAAAGCATATTTATATATGATAGGAGGGACCCTAAGGTGTATATACGTAATTCACCACCCTCTCTCCAAACAAAGGTGGTGGACATGGAGAAATGTGCAAATTAACCAAAATCTGAATACAAAGTGTATGCTGTGTGCAGAGGCACTAACCATATGCTGTGTTAAATACAGTGCGAAAAATAAGGCAGCCTTGACATTGAGTAACATAAATGAAAATATAACAGGTTAAATAACCCACAGCACTGAATGCAATCTTTCACCACCTTGAGATTAAATCAGTAGTTTAGCAAATTTGTTTCACAAACATGAAAAAAGACTCATCATTCCATAAAAGCTAGTGCACAGTGGCCCCAGTGAATTGAAGAACCCGAACAACAATACATAGAACTAGTCAAAGTGCATTTCTTCTTAACAAACAACTATAGTAAAAAGGAGTCTTTTGGTCTTCTTTGGGGCAGATGTTAGAAAGTGTTTGTGTAGGAAGCTGGCTGTTTACATAATGGACCAAAATGAGGTACACTGTGCAGAGAGTCCAAGCAATCCTCAGAGGTATCACAGAGGCACAAACGACATCCCAAATGATCTCTTTTTTTTGTAGTGTTGTTGAGCAGTTAGGCATATCAGAGGGTAGTGCTAAGCTTGTACGGCACACACTCATGCAGTAAGTGAGATACACACTCAATAAAGAAATCCAACACCAATTTATAACAATAACACGTCCTTTTATGTAAACTTTGATAGCAAGATCACCGGAATCAGGTGAGTACTTTTTTAATCATGAATGTTTATATTTTTCAAAAATAGACAGTGCAGTTTTTGGAGCGGTAATGTTATCCTAATGGGGAAAAACATATACTGTATACTGGTACTTAGCAACAACTTACAAGACCAATCTTCTGGTGTTAAGGTAAGTACAGGGCAAGGTCCCAAATAGCACCAACAGGTCACTTCAGGAGGTACTGGGGCATCCAGGTGCAGAGGTGCTTTTCAGCTTCAGGTGCCCAATGTTATTCTATGGGGGAAAAACATTTACTGCATGCGGGCACTTAGCAATGACCTACAGGACTGTTCTTCTGGAGTTAAGGTAAGTATGGGGCAAGGTCCACAGCAGCACCAACAATTCATGTTGGGTGGTACTGGGGCGTCCAGATGCAGATGTGCTTTTCAGCCTCAGTGCTCAATGTTATCCTATGGGGAAAAACAGACACTGCATAAGGGCACTCAGCAACAGCTTACAGGACTGTTCTTCTGGACTTGAGATGAGTACGGGGCAAGGTCCTAGGCCTCACCAACAGGTCACCTCGGGGAGCTCTGTTGCATGTGGGTGCAGAGGTGTATTACGGTTTTGGGTGTCCCATTCAAGTCTGTGGTGATCGGTCTGGTTACAAAGTCGCTGCACAGATAGATTGGAAGGACATTCCAGGAGACCCGGCAGGGGGGCTCGACCCTGGAGGTCCTTGTGCATGTGGGGACACCATCGGACCACTCCTCCTCGGGCTGTAGGGTACAGGTGCAGGGGTGTCTTCTGGTGTCGGGTCCAGCAAAGGAGTTCCTCTGGGTTTCAGGGGGGGAGCCCGCAGAAACACTCTGCAGGCGTGGACGGGGGGTCAAGTCCGACCAAGCAAACAAGTAGGCTCAGGTCTCATGAGGTGGGGAGACGTGGGGGACACACTTTGCTCTCCTCTTCTGGGTCCGTGGCGGACAGATGCAGAGGTGTCCTTGGCTGCTAAATTTTGCTTCCTGGTCACACGTGGTTGCACGGGGGTCTGCAGAAACAGTATACAGATGCTGTGGTGAAGTCCACAGTGGGTGCCGCACAGGATGGGCTTCTCTTCTGGAGGGTCCTGGGGACCATGCTGACACAGTTAGCTAACTTCAACCCGGTCTAGGAAGCTCTGTTGCAGTGGTGATTTTCAGCGTTGGGTTTTTGGCAGCCCTGGTCCTCTCAGGTTTTTCTTGGGTGCCTACATATGCAGGGGAGTAGCTCCTCTGCTCCAAGGGGGTCCCTCCTGGCAATTGGCAAAGTGCAAGCAGCTCTCCCCATTTATTTGAGGCTGAAGCGGCAGGACAGGTATGTTGCTCCTCGAGGTTCGGGTGCAGCAGGCAGGCCGGCAGGGTTGGCGCCAAGTCAGTCTTGCTCCTCAGTTCTCGGGTTCAGCAGTCTTCCTGTCCACTTCTTCTTTTGGGTCCAAGGAAGATCTGAGGGTCTGGTATCAGGGGGTCCCCAAATACTCAATTTAGGGGGAATTAAGGTGAGTGAAGGGTAGTAGCCAATGGGCTACTTAACTTTGGAGTTACTACACCCCCTAGATGACCAATTCCTGTGGGGAGTAGGTATCACCCTAACCGGAGTTCCTAAATTCCTCTACATGCAAGATGGTGGGATTTCTAAAGTGTTGTCCACTTCAGCCTGGCCACCCTAGGTGTGTTCCCCGTCTGGAAGTGTGACACACCTCCTGCATTGCTAATTTTCCTGCCTGCCCGGGTGCCAGATGGGTCCGGAAGCAGGGGGTTGGCATCTTCCTCTGAGGAAGATCAGTTCTGCCTATAAAAGGTAGTGGGCTTCTTTGAAGCTCCTCCCTTGTAATGCAGGCCATCCTGTGGGGAGGGGTGTGTAACATCCAAACCTGGATGGGGTTTTGTTTCTTTGACCTCTGGAGAACTGAGGCTCTCACCCTAGGAGGGCATATTTTTTGTCTGGTGGTAGCTGGCCAGAACCGGTCAGTGAGCTCACCAGCAGTTGGTATGTTTTTCAGGGGGCACCTTGCTGCCCTTTGGGTGCAATTATTAATAAAATCATCACTGGAATCAGTGAGGGTTTATTGATAAGAGATATTTGTTATCAAACATCTCTTTGTTAAGAGAAGCCATCACCTAGCTGGGGCACTCGTAGTGACCAGTGTCCAGCACATTTATTTGATATGGCTTCCCTGCACACTTACTAGGTCTGAGAATTGACAAAGACAGAGTAGGGGCATTTTTGCTCATACATATATGCCCTCACTTGTAATATAATGTACCTTGCCTTAGGACTTGAAAGCCTGCTGTAGGGGTGACTTACAGATATTACAAGCAGTGTTATAGGGGACCATGTCTTGTTTTCAATTTTGGGAGCACCTTGTCATGCTGCCTGCAATGGCAGTCTGCATAAGTTTGGTCCTGGGTTCCCTCAGAGAGCCTAAAGTTGTGCTGCAGCACCGAGGGGCTCTCTCTAGTGCCCATGCATGTGCTAGGTACCAGGTTTGCCATTTACAAGGGTCTTGCAGAGGTGCTAAGGGGTCTAGTCACTTGGGGATCAAAAGACAAGGTGTCTTGTTTTTGGAAAGGAACACTGGCCCTGGGGACCTGGGGACCTGGGGACCTGGTTATCAGGAACCCAGTGCACTTCAGTCAAAGTTTCATCTAAAAAACAGACAAAAAGTGTGGAGGAGAGTTCTGCAACCAGAACCTACCTCCCTACAGTTTGTTTGTTAATTGCATAGATGGTGTTTCGACCCACACTGGGTGCGATCAGGACAAAAGCAATGAGGGGAGCAACTGAAACAAAACGTAGAAGGGTAGTCTGATAGGGAGTACTGAAAGAGAGTAACTAATACTATCTTGCACTCGAGGTAGTGGAAAGGAACGCATCAGTCTCACTGGTGGTAAATAATAATAATCACCATGAAGTAATAAAAGTAACTTACACAGAGGTAGAGGGTGGCACTGTAAGGAATATCACAATGAATTTAATCCAGGTGTAATGTACCACCAAAGGAACGTGTGGAAAAAAGAATTACCCCATATAGAAAATAACATCGAGGGCATCTGATGAATGTACAGGTCAGCCATACACAATGGAAACCTGTAGAATGAAAGGAAATGCCTGTGGGGTAGATGTGGTATAAATCAAAATGGCCAAGGAAACAGTAGATAAAAGATTCCCTATGTTTATAGAAAATAGCATTATTATAGCGCCATTATCATCAAATGTTCCAATACAGGAGAATTCGGGTTAGCAAATATAGAGCTGACATGCACACATCAACAGTAACATTTATTTAATGCAACATTTGACTGTGTCTCAAACAAACTGAACTTACCTAGAACCTTGTCAGAATCTTCTCTGAATCACAGGATAACAGCTAACCTAGACAATATAGGTGAACCTGAAGTCAAAAGTCTTTTCTTGTCAAACGTGTTTAGTTTATTATGCAGTGTTACCAAGTCTATTTAGTCCAACATAGTTCTTCAGAGGTAAACCTTAACATAATAGAATCAAGCAAAGTGAGAATTCTGAGTCAGGTTAAACTAAAAAACAATAAATACCTGTAGGTTATAATACAGTTGTATGTTTTCAAATGAATATATCCGATCAGTCTTTGTATTGTGGTACTGGAGTAAAATTAGTCCAAATTTATATCTGAAATAGAATATTTGACAGAATGCAGTCTAAGGGGGTCATTCCGACCCTGGCGATCCATGACCGCCAGGGCCGGGGACCGCGGAAGCACCGCCAACAGGCTGGCGGTGCTTCCAGGGCTATTCTGACCGCGGCTTTACGGAAAAGGGGAACCAGCGGTTTCCCGCCGGTTTTCCCCTGGCCCAGGGAATCCTCCAGTGCCGCCATGGGGATTCCGACCCCCTTCCCGCCAGCCTGTTTCTGGCGGTTTTCACCGCCAGAACCAGGATGGCGGGAACGGGTGTCGTGGGGCCCCTGGGGGCCCCTGCACTGCCCAAGCCACTGGCATGGGCAGTGCAGGGGCCCCCTAACAGGGCCCCATACAGATTTTCACTGTCTGCTTGGCAGACAGTGAAAATCGCGAAGGGTGCCACTGCACCCGTCGCACCCCTGCAACTCCGCCGGCTCCATTCGGAGACGGCATCCTCGTTGCAGGGGCTTTCCCGCTGGGCCGGTGGGCGGCCTTTTGGCGGTCGCCCGCCGGCCCAGCGGGAAAGCCAGAATGGCCGCCGCGGTCTCCTGACCGCGGATCGGTCATTCGGCGGTAACCGCATGGCGGGCGGCGACCGCCGCGGTCAGAATGACCGCCTAAGTGTATAGATGTCTGAAACTGTGAAACTGATATAAATGCTCAGTGATTAAGGAGAACAAGGATTACCTATGTGGTATGATAGCTGTAATGTGGCCTGCAGTTGTATGCTTACAAGTATTTTTTTTTAAAACCTGCAAATCGGTTATTTTCAAATATTAGGCACCATCTTGATATTGGACCACATGTGTTCCAAGTCTTGAATCCCAGTCTCTGATTCCTCACACAACGTTTTGTGTAATAGTGGTAAGCAGCACTATATTGATCCAGAAAATAAATACTTGATCTCTTTTGCGTTATCAGTTGAAGAAACATTATTCAAATGTGTTACACTGCACTATCAATGTTATTGGTATTGGAGAATTGGCATTTGGTATCATTTTGAGTTGCTCTCATTAAATCCCAAAAATAAGATTAATGAAAATGAATCATTGTGTGTTAATGTGTAGAAATTAAAAAGACGTAAATCAGGGAACTCATACCAACTACCTAGTGCAGGGTCTTGAACCTAAATTAGTCAAAGAAGAATTATCAGTACTTAACTAAGTTACTTCGAACTATCTATCCATACATCAAGTTGGGTCCAGCTATTTCAATTAGAAAAACATCTCATAATTTACAATCAAATTATTTTAAAAAAATGGAAATTGGGATCTAATGTTCTTTGGAAAACACTCTGACTTTTACAACAAAGCCATCAGCTCTTACCAGTATTTGTTTGTTATATAATTACAATAACTATCTCCTCTCTTAATACTATACTCAGATATATGCCTTAAAGTTAAAATGTATTACTTATAAAGAAAAAATTGAAATTAATCTGTTTAAACCTTTAATAGATGGTAAGAGTTTATCAATGCAACAGGTCTCTTTTTCTCTTAATCTCTGATGTCTGTTCTCCTTTTTTGTTTTTGTCTGACGTTATTAATGCTTGTTAAAAATATATCTGTTGACGGCATTCATAAAAATGTATTGTCATGAGATATTTGTTGACATTGTTTTAATGGTCCACAGATTTTCTTTCAATTTCTCTTTTTGAGGTCTCTGTCAAACCAACATGAATTAAGGAACATAGACAAGCATTAATGTAAACACAAAATGGACTACCACAGTTGATTAACTCTCTAATGGAAATGTTCTTTTTGTTTTCACATTCTTCTTTTTTTTTTTTTTTTTTACTTTAAAAAAAATATATATGTTTTCTTCAACGGTAAGATAATCAACAGCAGTTACAATAGCGTACATATTACTCCATTTAGCATGGCTCTGGTCCCTGCAACATCACATTATCTATTAGAATCTTACACGATTAACACCCCTTGTCTGAGTGAAAGTTCATCATTACAGTTTAACTGAATCTTTGTCCTAGCATCAGAATCACTCTTTTCAACCCCTCTAAATCAGGTCTCACCCCACGGTTTGTCCATGTAATTATCACTCCCCGAGGAGTCCTTTTCCAGACATGGACTGTGAAATGAATCGCAGACTGCCCTCTAAGCCCCACATCTTCCATCAGTTGTTTGTCCATTCTACTTTTCTTCATTTGCACCTCTTCTGCTAATGCCCATTCCTCCACCCTCCTACACCATTGTGCACTCGCAGGCACGTGTTGTCCCATCCAGGTAATGGCTGCCCTTTGCCTTGCCAATACTAACACCAGCTGAAGGAATTTGTAGGTCATTTTTTGCCCTTTTTATTTTTTTTACTTGTCCCAGGAGGCACTGTAGCAGCACGCATTCCAGTAGCATGCTTGTGGTACCCCGGAATTCTGCCACCACCCGCTCCCAGAATTCATGCACCAATCTGCACTCCCACGCTAAATGTCAAAAGTCTGCCCCGCCCACTCCGCACTGGGGACACGTGTCATGTCTCAGTATAGAAATGCGATGGAGTCTCTTGGGAGTCGGGTATATTCTGTGTAGGAAGTTATAATGCGTTAATCTGAATCGTGCATTATACAAGACTGTGTGTGTTCACTTGGATATGCTGGTCCAGTTGCTCTCTGCTATTGGGTAACCCATTTCTAATTCCCAGTCTTCTCTTGCTCTGTCCTGCTGTCCCTTCGACTCCTCCCTCATTGCTTTACATAGTTGGGTGATTGAATGCCGACCCTCTCCCGACGTTAATAGGACACCTAGTACTAGCGATGTCTGTGGTGTAACAGTGTACATAGGCCAAGTTTGTTTAGCCACTTTAATCCAACCCTGCGTGATGTAGGAAGTGTCCCTGACCCAAGCTAAAGGTGTCACATGCTTGTTCGAACGTTATGAAGTATTCACCTGGATACAGGTCTCCTACTTGCATACATACCCTGGCCCTGTATCTGAAATTAGTTGTCTCCCATCGTAGTCCCAGATCCGGGAGCTGATCTAACGGCATGGGGGCAAATGCTGCCAGGGGGAATATGAGTGATATATGTTTGTTCAATCTGAGTCCCGACATATCCCCAAATGCCTCGAGCAGTTTCAGCAGCCCGGGCAGTGCACCGTGTGGGGACTTCATGTAGAACAGTGTGTCATCTGCATAGAATGAGACAATGTGATTGACATCACCTAGCGTTATACCTCCGTCCGTCATGTCACGCCGTGCCCAAATGGCCAGCGGTTCAATAGCCAGGGCAAACAGGAGAGGCAAGAGCGGACTTTCCTGTTAGGTGCCCCCACCTATTCCCCACACCGCCAAGCGGCTTTGGCCCACCCGCACCCTCGCTGTGGGTTCCGTGTATAACAGACGTACCCATTCCCGAAACTGGGGGCCAACCCCCATCTCCTTCAGCACTGCTAATAGATATCCCCAGTCCACCGTATCGAAGGCCTTCTCTAGGTCTATAGAGACCAATGCCATCTCCTCCCCACGACCTTCCACTTCGTGTAGCACATGCGCTAAGCTTCTCAAATTCATGCCCTTGTTACGCCCAGGTATAAACCCACATTGGTCCTCATGTCCCAACTGAGGGCTATAAGGCCCCAATCGAAGGGCAAGCAATTTGCATAGTACTTTTATATCTGCATTTATCATAGTGAGCAGTCGGTAGGAGGATGGATGTGCTGCGTCGCCACCAGGCTTGAGGAACATGCATATTTCCCCTTCACGCATTGTAGGCTGCATCCTCCCTGTTTCTCCTGCTTCCATGAGAACCTCTAGTAAGCCTTTCATGAGTGTCTCTGAGAAGGTCTGATAAAATTCAGTTGGGAAGCCATCACCTCCTGGCGCCTTGCCCTGCGCAAGGAGGTCGAGTGCCGTCCGCAGTTCTTCCATATTTATGGGCACATCTAAGGACTCCACTGCATTCATTGGCAGCCGCGGTAGGGTCAGCCCCTTCAAAAATGGGACATAATGTTCCGGGGATATTTTAGGATCTGCAGTATATACGCACTGAAGGGCCCGACTAAAAGTATCTAATATCCCAGCTCTAGTGGTAATCCTGATCCCCTCCTCTGACATGAAGTACGTTATCAGTGGGGAAGGCTGTTCCTGCCTTAGAAACCATGCGAGCAGTCTACCGGACTCTTGTCCCCTTCTCTATGTAATGTCTGTCTGTATTGCTTTAGTGTGTATTTGTCCAGACGGTCCCATGTGTCAGCCATATGTCATCTCACCTCCAGCTCCCTATGTGCCACATCTGGTTGTGATTGTTCCCCTGTCTCAAAGGTAATTAGTTCCACCTCCACCTTATTAAGATCCACCTGCAGTTGTCTCCACACACTAAACTCATACAGTGGTCCCTCAGTACTGCTTTTAGCGCCACCCACTCTGTTTCCCTATTTGTCGCTGTTCCCCAGTTGGTTGCCATACATTCGGTCAGTGTCCCGGCATGGTCTCCCTGCCAATTGCATCCTCCAGTATGTCTGCTGACATTCTCCAAGCTCTAGTCTCCCGTTTTCCCCCTCCCCCACCATAGGTGACAGCTGACTGGTGCATGGTCGAAGAGAAATCGTGGAATATGAGTCACCTCCAGGTCCTTTAACCGCGGATACCCTGCCACCAGTATCCTATCCAGTCTACTATGTGTATTATGCGTGGGTGAATAGCATGTGTAGATCAGCCTATCGGATTGACTGGCGCGCCACACGTCCACCATTCCCAGGTTGTGCATTACGTCCCGTAAGGTGCCGGTCATTAGGGGTTTGGTGTACGGTTTAGGGGGTGTTCTGTCCAGATTGGCATCTAAGATACAGTTAAAATCTCTGAGCCATATGATTGGCACCTCTGCTTCACACATTAGCAGCTCCTGCATGAAGCTAAAAAAGGCTGGGTCATCATTATTAGGAGCGTAGGTGTCCAGTATAGCCATGTTGCGTCCGTCCAGCGCACCCTGGAGCAACACAAATCTACCACCCACGTCTGCTTCCATGTATGTGTGGACAAAAGGGAAGGGAAGAAATGAGAACAGTACGTCTAGGTTTAGAATTTCAGCAACAATTTGTATTTAATAAACTAAAAATAATCAATAGCAAAAATAAACCAACAAGGGCCTGTAGTATAATATCCATGCCTAAAACAAGCTGCTTGTCCCTATAGCAGTACGAATGTGGAACCCTTAAATTAGGGAGGCGATGCAGTAATTAAGGCAGAAAATTTGCTAAATGTCTAGTAGGAATATACATGGTTAACCAGTTTCAGCATTTCATCTTGCACAGACTGCATCTGAAGCAGATAGAAGGAACAGGTGGGGGGCCGTATCGATACCTCCAACCAAATAGCCAAATAGTTCACACTGGTTCCCATCTATGATCCTCTCACCTGGAGGAGCGTACTTAATTTTTACAGTAAACAAAGCAGACTGAAACCTTCATGCAATAGGGAGTATAACAATTCTCAGGCCATATTTATTCCTCCAGTCATCTGGAGGTGCGCACTCGATCGTCAGGGGCAGACAGGGTCAAGTAAACAACATGACTCTCGAGGGACTTGAGTCCCCTTTTAAATCTGTTCTGGCTACCCCTGCCGGTCGCCCCAGGAGCCCCCACCACACACCCTTCAACCAATCGGCTCACCCCACGGGGTGAGCATGGTTTTCAAAATTTGCGCGGCGCCCACCATTGGGCTCCCACCCGGAACCGATCCAGCCACACCTGTCCTGGGAGCGCGATATGCCTTGGTGCGCGCCCCCTGCCCAGGTGTTCCACAATTCTGATTTAGCTCTAAAGGTGTTCTTTTTCTGGTGAACCATCACATCATTCTAGTGGTGTGTGGGTTGCTTTGCTCTAAAAATGTTCAGGAAGGCTGTTTCTGATCAGGCTGGTTGTTGCCAGTGATTCATTTCACCCAAAAATATTTTGTGTTGAGACTTAGGGCCTGATTTAGAGGTTGTTGTCCAATTTCTGAAGGGATTGCTGAATCCAGACAAAAATCCACTGGTGGAATGACCTCAAAATCCCGATGATGAAGGAAATATGTCTGGTAGATTTCCTTCAGTAATTTGTACCTCATATAGAAATTAAATAACCCAGCTCTATATCAGGCCCTATTTTCTGTATGTGTATGCCTTTTTTCTTCTGACGGATCTCCTTTGTATATTTTCATCAACATTCTTGAGGTATACTTCTTCAGGAAAATCTTCAGTCTGCTAGACCTTTGAAGTCTGTAAATTTCCCAGTGCACTTACTCCATACTTAGAGCTTCCAAAAGGATTAACACAAATATAAGTATTAAATAATATAATTGTAAAAAAAGATGCTGGCTGCCCAACGTTAATGAATGAGAAAGCCACTTTGTTAACGAGTAAACAGTGGCTGGATGAACGTACACCTTTAGTCAAAACGTGTGGGCCTCATGCTGGCAAATTTCACAGAAGAATTTAAAACAAAATTCCAAGAAGCATTATATAAAATGTTGTTGTCATCTCTACAGTGCACAATAATTGTAAATGGGCTTCATAATACAATTAGCCTGCTCTAGGTGTGACTAAAGCAGAAGCTGGCTTTCAACGGATTAGTAGAATAAGATGCTTTCTGAATGCCACCAGTGAAGAAAGGCCTTTAATTATTAAAGGACAGTTGGTTCCACTGTTTTTACTTCACTGTGGAGAAACAGCGCTCCCATCTACTCCCAATTCCTGCACAGGTTACAGCCTGGAGCCAGAGGTTGGAGCATCTTTACTAGTGACGGTAATGGGCGCCTAGCCTAACACTCATTTGTAAGTCAAGCAAGTAATTTTTACTGAATAGAGACAGGTAAGATCAGGAACATAGCTCCAGGGGGATTGTTAGGGGTGTTACACCCCCCCCCCCCCCCCCCCCCCCAAAAAAAAATTTAATCTGTAGAAAATAGTTGGGGACAAGTGCTTTTAGCCAGGTAATGTCAAGTGTCTGTCGGATTTTACCTGGGATTTTTGTGTGTCCACATTGACAAAAACACACACACACACACACACTCTCTCTCTTGCCTCTGTCTTGAAGACCATGAAAAATGTTGATTAGTTTGAAAAATATTGCTTTTAAGTATCCCTAACAATCCGCACTCCACTTTCTTTCTACTGCCCCTTAAGCTCCTCTCATTTCCTGCTTCTCATGTAATGTGTTTTAACAAGATATCCCAACTTGATTGTTGGGAAATCTCAAACTCACACCCCCTCAATCATAGTGACCAAGCTAAGCCTTGGGTAAGGTTTCTTAGAAAGGGGCTTATCTTGCTAATTTCTTTAGCCCACCAGTCAGTCCTCTACCAGCACTTTGGACAGATTGGACATAATTAAACTGATATTTTGTGGTATACGTACTGGGCATTTACATAATCTGGTTTGGATTTAACTATGGGTCCAGTCACCATTGAGTGTAAAGTAGGAGGAAGAAGAGGAGAATTCTGAATTGGTGAGAAAGAAGCGTGCTTCTTTTTGAAACAGTAGTAACCTGTGAATTCTTGCAAGTTTTGCAATCTCAGAAGAACACCTAGAACATTTAATGACCGTTCTCTGTTTCTTCTTTCAGGCTGTTTACGTTCACCTTGCCTCTTTTTTTAACTTATTTTGTCTCTGTCTTTTTCCCTTCCTTATCCTGTTCTCTCTGCAGATCCAGCCCGCCGAACCCTCTCGTCTGTCACAGAACACACCATTGGAGCACAACTTCACTATTTATGAGGGTACTATAAATCACCATGCCCCAGATTTCCTGGCCTTCAAACAGCGCTACTGCCTCTCCTGGGGGAGTCTCCTTTCCTTCTTGGAGCATCTTGAAGTGTTCCTCAAGAACTATGCAGTCCCAGCCGCAATAGTGAATGGGGAGAAGATGATGGAGACTCTACTAAGCTTTGAACTTAACCAACGGCCCACCCGATCTGACCTATTAGCTGTACTGGCCAACCGAGCTGCAGTCAAGAGACTTTTGAGCCGCCCTGGCCAAAGGTATCGAGGACAAGATGGACTGATTGCGGCAGCCACCAAGATCCAAGCCACATGGCGCCGACATCGAAACCGAACAACTTACCTAGAGTATCGTCGGCACAAGTGGGCAGCGGGGGTAATCGCCATTTCCTGGTTACTTTACATGCAGAAATCCCGCGTCAAGCGCATCCTCAAAGAGTCACGTCAGAGGCATCTGGAGAACTTCCGTCTCCGAACTAAGGTAAAAAGGGATCACTGGAACAAGCCATCTTGCCCACGGGGAAAGGCTGTGCTCCCACTCTTACGTGCCACCATCCTCCGCCCTCCTAATCCTCATGTTCCATTCTTCACCACAGATCTTGATAGATGGAAACCGAGTTTTCTCAATAGGTTGATGCTTCTTGAGGGCCAAAAGTTCTGAGGCAAAGACGGTTGCCTGACATGCAACAGATTTTGGCCCAGTACTCCTGGTCTTTCAGAGCCTCTGCAGGCCTGTTCAGAAATCTCCTTGTTTTTCCTTTGGCTGGTCCACCTCTGACACGTTGAAGTTCTCCCACCTCTCCTCTTTCTCTCGCCCCTTCATGCTGTTCAGGATTTTCCCACCCCTTCTTCCGCCCGCACCAGCTGTCGCTGCTTTGTCAACAACCATTTAAGTTTTGCTGACAGCCTTTTAATTAGCGTTTACCATTTCATTTACGTGCTTGTTCCTTCCGTTCTCCTCCTCTTATTTTTTTTTAATTCATATTCCTTTAATTAAGTGAAGCCGCCACTAATCCCTCGTTTACTAGTCGCGTCGGGCAGCCACCTAATTAAATTAATTGGGGTGGGGGAGAGATGTTTTACGAATGTAATTAAATCAATTAATATAATTTACGCCTGGTTTAACTGTACAGTGGCAACAAATTGGGAGTGAAATAAAGAACTACGTCCTCAGGCATGAGTTTCTAATCAATACTTTTTGCGCTATTATCATTTTATTATATTACACGATTGGGATGTGTTTACTTCAGCTTTAAAAGTCTTTTGAACATCTATAACTCATATGGATGGACGAATTCCCCGCGAATTATCGTTCTTCTACTGATGAAAAACGTGAAGTAACGTAAAATAAATCGAATTTGGCGTAACCTTGTATTATGAATCTGTGATGCCAGTTTGGGATTCTTCACTGTAAACATACTCGGCCTCCATCATCGTTATTCTGTATGTCACCGATCCCCTATAGGAATGTCCCCTTTTATATAAATAACACGTATTGCGATGTGCTCAAAGTGGTCAGTATTATTAATGTTCTGATATTTCGTTTTTTTTCAGAATCTGGCCGCTAAATGGAATCAAATTAAGGCCTCGAGGCGCACTATCATTCACGTCCCATCATTAGGTGAGGGTGTTCGTGTTTTGTTTTTCACCTTCCGTACAAAACCTAACCATTTTCCAACACATAATGTCGCAATAAGGGGGGGGGGGAGGGTGTTGTTCACGTGGGCACGTGCCAGTTCAAATTGGCCTCGGCAGGGAAAATGTGCTTCGGAGCAGTGAGAGCAATAATGCGGGGCCTGTGCACCAAATAGCTTTTAATTTGGGGATTAAGCAAATCGGGCTATTACGGAAGCGTGGCGGGGGGTGGAGGAGACAGCGCTTCAATCCAGCGACGTGAGTTGGTGGGTTTAATTTGCTTGTCGTTGTCACGAAGCGAGGTTGGGAGATGAGCATTGTGCCCCCCCTCCCTCCCCGCCTTGCACCTAGGCTTTGTTTTCCCCAGGCCCGGTCCGACGCGGCCAGTAAACCGAGATATTGCTTGTACACCGTTTTAATCAAATGTGCAGTCAAAACGATAAGCTACATTGTCTGAAATTATTTAGTTCTAATTACGAGCAGATGGGATGTTTTATTTGCACCCAGGGCGTCTGAGCAAGAGGAAATGCTGTGTGAACAGGAATAATTAAGAAGTTGAATAGTGGCTTTTTTGCGCCTAAATAATCTGCAGCTTCATGTTAATTAGCACTAATGCAATTATTTAATTACATTTATGAATTGGGGAACTTAGAAAGCTGTCGTTTATCCGAGCAGCGGTAAAGTGGGTGCTTGAAAGGGACTCGGGAAGATTCCCTGGGAATGTTCTGGAATTGCACCGTTGGCTTCTGCCAAGCGTGAGCTGCTGTCAGAAGCATTTCGGGAATCGGATGTGTTTATTTTTATTGCTTTTTTGTCAGTCTTGTTGCAAATTAATTTTCCTCTCAGGTTTTTATAAGCTTGATCATAAAATACACACGCGCACGGTGCGAGCTGTGTTGAGAAAATAGGACAGAGTTTGGTGATGAATACACGATGATTACATTGCGTCGCGTCGGGGCTGTATAATGGCATGTGATCAGATATTGTTTCTGTTTAAGACGAAGCTCATCCTGATTCTCTAAATGGTTTCTTCAAGGGATATTATATGCAATATTTCTTTTCAGAGAAATGGCAATATTTTGGACCTTTCGGCATAAATTGGGCCAAGTCGGTGTTTGTTCCCCTCTCAGAGGAAATGCCGAGACTCCCCCTCCCCCCGGCTACTTAGTGCCAGTTGTGTATGAAGGGTTTCAATACTTAGGAATATGCATTACTTAGAGTGCCGCAAGAATTCCTTCACAGGAATATGTCGCCGCAGCTGGACCGCCTACAAAAAGATGTGACACATTGACAGGCTCTGCCATTGTCACTGATGGGCAGAGCGGCCATACACAAAACGATGGCCCTTCCACGCCTTCTGTATGTACTGCAAAACACACCAATCCCGGTCCCAGTGGTGCTCTTTTGAAAGATTGACCATGAAGTCAGGCTCCTATTATGGAACGGGGCACCCAAAGAGTGGTGCTGGCAAAGCTGCAACATAGCGTGTATGAGTGCGGATTGGCAGTCCCTAATATACAGCTTTATTACTGGGCGGTGCAGCTACTAGTTATAAACGATTGGGTGTTCGTGGACAGGCAGGAACCTCCATACCACATAGATAGAGACACCATGGGTCAGGGGGGATACAAGTCAATTCTGTACTCTAAATGAAGGGAGCGGCTACTGCCACCATACACCCGGACAGTAGTTAGGATCTGGAGAGATAACACAGAATACTTAGGGTGGAATAACAAACTCACTAGCATGACAGCACTGTGGGATAGTGACCAACTACGAGATGTAAGATGTTTAGAGGGCTTTTCCAAATGGGGTTTGATTGGCATTGAACACCTGAGGGATGTCTGGAGAGACAGGGCCTTGATACAGTTTAAGACCCTCAGGCAGGAATACGATCTGAGAGAAACAGAGTACTACTGATATATCCAGCTTGTCATGCGCTACGGAAACATGTCATTCATGGACACAATTTCCAGATGTATCGCCAAGGAGGATTGGCTGCTTACTGAGCACTTGCGAGACAGGGGAACTCCTTTAATATATAGGAAATTAATTAACAACTTCCCCGATCCATTAGGGTCACTGCGGGCCTCATGGTCAGCAGACCTTGGCATGATAGATGATGATGACTGGACAGAGGCTATACAAAGCCCGCAGGAAGTGGCCATCAGGAACTGATTCCATCTTGTACAACTTAGAATTCTCCATAAATCCTACTATCCCATAACACTGCTACAGAAAATAGGAAGAACTGAGTCTGCACACTGTCTCCAGGGGTGCAGACAAGTAGGTACAATTTTTCATATACTCTGGAACTGTCCAAGGACTCAGGTCTACTGGAAGGGGGCCACAACAATAATGTTGCGGGTTCTGTTGATAATTACAGGGAAGGCAGCATAGCCCAGGTAGCAAAGATATGGCTGGCGTTGGCAGCGAGTGTGGCCAAAAGTAATATTGCCCAGGCTTGGGGCAGAGAAGCCATGCCTTCTGTAGAAAAATGGGAAGCAGACCTTGATTGGTGTCAGAGGGTGGAGCGGGTCGTCTATCAGAGTAGGGACTGCTTAAAAAAATGGGAAAAATCTGGGTGCCATGGTGCATCTTTCAGGGCTACTGATAGGGGAGGGATGGGAGGAGAGGGGGGCACTCCACGGCTTGTATCAGCACTGTCCTATTTAGGTTGTTTGGTTTGTGGCCGTAAAAGTGCCTGCTCTCTGCGGAGAGGAACTTTACCTGGTGTCCAGGGTATCCCAGATCTATGTAAAAGATGCAACTCCGCCCTCACTGTTTGTTCATACTCTATGATGAGTACTTTCAATAAAAAAAAGTTATTAGAAAAAACTTGGCCCACCTTAACGCACTGGAATGGACAATGACCCAAGGGTCTTTGGGGCCAACTCCTGCTACTTTGTCACTGTCAAAATCCCAGTGGGAAAACACTGGCTGAGTGGAATAACTCACCAGCAGTTGTGAACTCTGAGACCAAGAAGAGGAGGAAATGAGACAAGAAAATTGCTGCCCTTTCCATGAGTCAGTTCCAGTCATCAACAATCTCATGTAGATGAATGGCCCTTTCCTCCTTCAGATTTCACCTCACCTTTCCATTCCCCCAGTGCTTGACACATGAGCTAGAAAAGGTGCAGTGGAGCGAAGTCAGATCTCTCTGCCACCTTGGCATCCCTAATTGCAGTCTCTTCTCCACCACGTGTGGCTCCTCTCCTATTCTTGATGCTGTGTTATAGATTTATTAACATAATTTTGCTGGGGCCAAGCTCTCATGACATTCAATTTACAGTGATATTTGGGAGAGTCTTTATTTTCTTTCATGAGTGAGATGTTCAGGAGATGTGCTGCTTTACTTTTCTCTATGAAGTGATCTAATTTGTCCTGGATCATGAGCAAGATGCCGGAGTGGCACTTCCATTGGTAACCTATATAATGTTCAAGCCACAAATTGTTTGAGAGTGGGCATAACTGATGGCATTTCAGCAGGGTGGCTAGAGCTATATATTGATGAAATGCACGGATGAGAGACTGTACCACTCAATGATCACTGAGCTGGGGGCGTGGGTGTGCCAGCAACCAAGATGGCCTCTGGGCATTAGAGCTCAGATGGTTCAGTTCCCAGACTCAGCAGAGAGATCCGGATCAAATGGTGATAGTAACGTAGGGGGCTCAGCTACGGGAATGACTGGGGGGGCGACAACATAATTGGAGCGAGCTCTGGGGCCTGATACACCCCTGGGCTTGCCGCACTTTGAATCCCGGCCTTGTGCCTCGGAGGCCCCGCAGCGACAGGGACTGAGGGCAGGCCTGAGGTGCAGGTAGGCCGAACCTCGTGGTGTGGCTCGAGGTTAACGCTTGCCTGCTGCGCCTCCCCTTTTCTCCTTATTGATTGTCTGGGTACCCGGCAGTGCAGGGAGGCTGGTGCCACCCCGAAAGACAGAACCGCTCGAGAGAGCGATCAGCTGCTGCCACCGGACCATGGACCTTCTCAGGCCTTCTTGATCATTGCAGCCCCTGGAGGGGGGCGGCTGCAGAGATTGGGGCACTTTGAAGAAACAGCTGTGCTGCGGCTTGCCCAGCAGGTACACCCCTCATTTCCATCTGCGGATGTGGATCGTGCAGGTGTTGACGGCCTGATACGGTGCATGGCAAGGTGGGACTGGAGGCTTTAGCGGCCCTTCAGGAATTTGCCCGGTGTGGCATATGCCACGAATGGTCTACTAGGCACTGAATTATCTTCTTGCCACATCATCGGTTGCCATTGCAGCTCTGCAGACTTTCACCCTGAAATCACTGTTAGTGCGGGGAAACATAATTGGTTCTGTAACAGCAAGCCTTGTGGGCTGGCACTGTGCTCCATCCCCTTCAGATCTGGTGCCAGCACTGGAGCATTAGCCCCTGCCTTTGGTGGCCCCTCTACAGTCTCGTCACTTAGCGGACAATGGGTAAAGAAGATCCTAAGCAGTGAAAGCTTGCATTTGACAAGCAGAAACAAACACCTCAAAATAGAGCACCCACAATGTCTGAGATAGAGGCATGTGGGGTTTAGGACTCTGATATAGTCATCAACGCCACCGCTATAATGATGGAGCTCGGTGCCTGTTTTAAGGCCATCAGTGCCAGATTTGACTGGATGGGGAAGCGCCTTGACTGACATGATATGCGATTGGCACATGCCGAGGATCAAATATAAAAAACAGAAGATGCTGCTGCCAAAATGGCCAAGAGGTTAGAGGTACTAGAATCCTGCCTGTGCACTGTAGCCATAAAAAATGAAGACCTCAAGGCTCGGGACAGGTGCAGCAGTATGCGTATTCTGGGAGTGGCTGAAACAACAAATACGGGGCGCATTGATCTCTTTGTTGAACTTCTGCTCATGGAGCTGTTTGACCATGCTAACTTCACCCCCATGTTTGTGGTGGAACATGCACATAGATCACTCATGGCTCGGCCTGTGCCGGTAGCCCCCACAACCGGTTGTTGCATATCTCCCAAATTACAGGGACCGTGACACACGGCTCCACCTGGCCTGAGAGAAGACTCCCTTGCAATATCAGGAAGATGCAATTTCCATCTACCCTAACTTCATGGTGGCGGTGCATTAGGCCAGACAGAAGTTTCAAGAGGCTAAGGCCACCCTCCAGAGGCTTGGTCTCCGATATGGCATGATTTATCCCGCCAGACTCCGTGTTGATGTCCAGTGCAAAACACGCTTCTTCGACAAACCTGCTGAGGCACTCAACTTCTGCAAGAAACATTCCATGGAGATCCGGCGTTCAGCTCGCCCAACCAATGCCTGCCACATACCCCTGGGATATCCAGTCAAGACATTTTTTCGGAGACTTAGTTATGGCCCGGCTCTCCTAAAGGTTACAATATTTCTACCCTGCTGGCTGTGGGGCCTGCCTGTTGCATGCAGATTGTGGCCCTGCTCCTAATTATTTTCCCCTGGGAGCACCGTGCAGGCTGGTCAGATCTCATGACTCCTCAACAATGGATACACTGTTTCCACCTAATTATGTGACACAGGGACCACCCGCTGATGCTTTACCACCCCTCCATGGTTGATACCACACTATGGGGGTCATTACAACTTCGACGGACGGAAAAGCCCGCCTGCCAAAGTCCTGACGGGTAGACTGCCGCCAGTGTGGCCGCCTCCCTGCCAGCCCCATTACGAGTTTCCCGCTGGCCCAGTGGGAAATGGCCTACAGCATTGCCTCCGTCTCGTAATAGAGATGGCGGCAATGCTATAGTGCGTAGGGTGCACCAGCACCCGCCGCTGTGTTCAGTGTCTGCAAAGCAGACAGTAAACATTGCAGCGGGGCTGGCCAAGAGGGGTTCTGCACTGCCCATGCCAAGTGCATGGTGTAGGAAGCTGGCCTGGTGTGTAGTGAGTACCTAAGGTACGTACATCTTATATCAGGTCCAGGTATCCCCTATTAGTGTAGGCAGTGTATAGAAGCCAGGCTTTCTAGAGGTAGCTGTGGATGAGCAGCCAAGGCTTATCTAGGAGTCATGCAAAGCTCATGCAGTACAACTGTAGTCACACATACACACATGAAAGAAAACACTCAGTGTTACAAAAATAAAGGTACTTTATTTTAGTGATACAATACCAAAAAGCACTAGAGGAGATACCCTCCAATAGGAGGTAAGTAACACACTAAATATATACACTAGTTACCAGAAATAGGCTTAGAAAGTGATAGAAAACAGTGCAAATGCAGTTAGACAATAGAGACATTAGGGGGAGCCCAAACCACATACTAAAGAAATGGAATGCGAACACAGGACCCCCACCTAGGTAAGTGGAATGTGTAGAGGGGAGCTGAGGGTACTAGGAAACCCCAAAGGTAAGTACCACAGTGCCCCCTAGCGGTCAGGAGAAAAGGAGTAAGTTAGTGGATTTTCCCCAACCCAGCCAAAAGGAAGGAAAAGAAGAATATGCAACTCCCAGACAAGACTGCAAGAAACCATAGGTGGATTCCTGAAGAGAAAGATCTGTGGAAGAAGGGAACAAAGTGCAGAAGTCACTGAAGAGTCCAGGAGGAGTAGGAGCTACGATCCACCCAGCTGTGAAGGCAGGAGTTGGTCGACAGTGATGTGAAAAAGGTCAGCACTGCAGCCCTGGAGTCGTTGAAGAGTTCCTGAGGACTGCAGACGACGTCTCATGCTTGAAGAAGAACTGCAGTCGGGTGTTGGTGCAGGAATTCCACCAACAAGCCTTGGCATAGGCAAATGTCACGGTTGGCGAAAAGTGGAGCTGAAGGGGACCAACAAGCCCAGGATGACTCAACCCAGGAGGGGGAGCCAGAGGGGACCCTCAGTGACACAGAAAGCCCACAGGAGCAGAGGCAGCACCCACAGGAGTCCCATAGGAGGGGGAGTAGAAGAGCCCAGCAGCACAACTGGAGAAGGGTCCAGTGCCGCAGGAGAACCATGCAGAGGGCTGTGTGTCGCAGTAAGGAGTGTGGGGGGTTGGGACTACACGTAGCCTGAAAATCCCTTGGAGGAGATGAAAAAAAGCTGTTGCAGCCGCAAGAGACGCAGTGCACAGGAGTACTGTCCTGCGTGGGAAGGCAAGGGCTTACCTCCACCAAAGTTGGACCGCTGGCAGAGAGGACCAAGAGGACTACTCTGGACCACCACTCATGATGCAGGATACACGCAGCTCAGGATGAGGGGAGATCCATGCAGCCAGTTGTCGTTGCAGTAGGTGCCTGCAGATGCAGGTGAGTGACTCCTTTACTCCAAGGGAGATTCCTTTTTCCTTCTCATGCAGACTGAAGACTTGCCCCCCTCAGAGGATGCACAGCTGGGGAAATGTTACAGATACTGGAAGGGGTCGTGGAAACAATGTTGCAAGGAGAGTCTTCTCTGTGGATGCAGATTGTCGGGTCCTGGAGGGTCCAGTCACGATTCCAGTGGCTAGAAGTCGAAGTGGAGGTTGCAGAGGAGTCCTGCTGTTATCTTGCAAGCTGAATCTGAGGACCCACCCAAGAGAGAGACCCTAAATATCCGTGAAAGGGGGATTGGTCACCTAACCAGGTGACCACATATCAGGAGCGGGTTTTGATGTCACCTGCCTGGCCACTCAGATGCTCCCAGAGGTCCCTGACAACCTTGGATTCAAGGTGGCAGAACCCTGGGTCCCTCTGGAGGAGCACTGGGCACCACCCCTGGGGTGGTGATGGACAGGGGAGTGGTCACTCCCCTTTCCACTGTCCAGTTTCAAGCCAGAGCAGGGACTGGAGGTCCCTGAACCAGTGTAGACTGGATTATGCACAGAGGGCACCAAATGGGCCCTTCAAAGCATACCAGTAGCTTGGGGAGGCTACCCCTCCCAAGCCATATAACACCTATTTTCAAAGAAACAGGGTATTACACCCCCGCTCCCTTTCCCAAAGGAAATCCTGTGTTCTGTCTTCCTGAGCTTGGGCTGTTCAAGCAGCAGTAGGGCAGAACCTGCCTGAGGGGTGGCAGTAGCTTGGGCTGCCCGGAAAACCCTAGAAGGCTGGTTGGGGCAGTGCTGGGGGTCCTCTAAGGAGCCCCCAGAGTGTATTGAATCATACTTCTAATACTGGCGACAGTATTGGGGTATGATTCAGATATGCTTGATTCCAAACATGCTTAGGTTCAGAGTTACCATTATTTTGCTGGACATAGGTAGTGACCTATGTCCAGTACATGCATGAAATGGCCTTGCTGCACTCAAGAAGTCCATGAAAATGGTACTGGAGTTCATGGGGGCACATCTGCTAGGGCAGGGGTGCCCTCCACACAGGTATTTGCACCCTGCCCTCTGGTCTAGGAGGGCCTGCCATAGGGGTGACTTACAGTGCCCTGGTGCAGTGACCTGTAATGCGAAAAGTTGCATGCACCCTTTCACGCAGGCTGCAATGGGAGGCCTGCAGAACACTTTGCATGGGCTCCCCATGGGTGGCATAATACATGCTGCAGCCCATGGGGATACCCTGATACTCTAATGTCCTTTGTACCTAGGTACCATATACTAGGGACTTATATTGGGGCACCAGTATGCCAAATGTGGGGTGAAAATGGTACAAGTTACCAAGTTAAAAGGCAGAAAGCATAATCACTGGGGTCCTGGTTAGCAGGATCCCATTAAACACAGTCAAACACACTCACAACAGGCAGAAAAATGGGGGTAACCATGGCAAGAAAGAGGGTACTTTCCTACATATGGGTAGTGCAGGGCCCCCCGTTATCCCCCTGCACTCTGTTTCCTCCAGCCGTTTCATGGCAGTGCTATTGCCATGAAACCGCTGGCAGAGAAGGGAGTCGTAATCTCCAGGGCAGATTAGGACTGCCAGCACCGCCAGGCCAATGTTCGGTCGTAATCTGGCAGTGCTGGCGGTCCGACCACAGCGCTACCTCTGTGATCGTAATATGGAGGTCAGACCGCCACAGAGACCCTGGCGCTCATTGGACCACCATCATTGTAATAATGCCCTATATGTTGTAATGGGATTGTTTTGTTTTTGTTCTAATAAGGGAACCACCTGGCACTCTTCGCCAGGTGTGGATGGGGGCATTATGGGATAGTTGGAACATAGGCAGTTCTGATATTGTTAGTTTGTTCTTTGTTTTTATGTGCACACACAGGATACGCAATAGAACCCTTTCACCTCTAGTCGATGACTGTTACACAGTCCACAGGGCGACCAACTCTAAATATTACATTCATGTCCTGGAACATTAGAGGCTTAAACAACCCGTGCAAGGGGAAACAAGTCTTACAATATTTAAATAGACATGGTGCGCTCGTTGTGTTCCTGCAGGAGTCTCATTTATCACCTACCTTTAGCTGTACATTTTTTAAACAATGGGGTCCTCATCAGTATTACTCAGACTACAGCTAATACTCCAGAGGGGTCTGCATTTTGATCCATAAAACTTTACCTTTTCATCATCAGCACACTATTGGAGACACGAAAGGCAGATTCCTCCTGGTGCGAGGCATGTTAGAGGGCCATAGAATTGCAATACTCAATTTATATACCCCCAGTTTTGACACCCCAGATTTATTTTACATGCACATAGATAGAGAACCCGCAGATCACTTGATACTTAAGGGAGACTTCAATCTTCTCCAAGATACCCACTTGGACACTACATCCTCACATCCTGCCATTAAAACCCAATCCCTGAAAGTTTTACCTTATATATGCCATACCCACTCGCTGCGAGACCCTTGGTGGCTGTCTCCCACTACCGCGCTGACCTACACATTCTATTCTGGCCCTCATGATACCAGGTGTCACATTGATTTCTGGCTCATGTCGCCACTGACGTGGCCTTGCCTCCATTCTGTCTCCCACCTCCTGCAGAGCATCTCAGATCACTCTCCAGTTCGACTCAATCTATGCATTCCCTGCATGAACTACATGGAGTGTCCATGATGCTTTCCCACCGTGGCCCTGCATGATGAGGTATTCCCTAACCTCCATTCCGCTATTATTGAATGCTTTACCATCAACATGGCTTCGGTTACATCCAAAGCAACACTGTGGGAAGCTTTCATGGCCTACATTAGAAAGATCAATATAGCTACACACTCAGGTGTCATGCGAAATATCAACTGGGATATTGGCTGTGTTGAAGCTGTGCTTGTTGATATGGACAGCAGAGCCGCCTCGCGAACAACGGAGCACACTTAAATGCCCGGGCCAAATTATTGGATGAATTCAGGGAGCTGGCAAAGCGTGAGGCTAAGGTCCTGGGTAAATATGCCAGGGCGCGTCAGTATGGTCAGGGCGAGAGGCCTAGCTGTACCTTGGCATGCTGTATAAGGCCTCCCAGGTTGATTTCTATTATCCCTGAACTACAATGGCCCAGCAGCTCAGTGACCTCAGCGACTTCCGATGCAAAGACTCTACTATTTAATTATTACAAGCAACTTTGCGCCATCTGTGTACAGGGCTGCTCCCCTGAGATGCTGCAGTATTTGGAGGAGGTGGCCATGGGGTGGCTGAGTCCGGCGCAGCAGCAGTATATGAGCGAGCCTTTCACCATTGAGAAGGTAATGCTGGCCATTGATTCATTAAACGGTTCTAAGGTGCCTGGTACAGACGTGTTTACTGGTGTCTTTTATAAGGCATACAAGCACGTCCTGGCCCCCACCTTCTGGATGTGTACCAGGAGGGCCTTGGCGAGGGAGTGCTCCTGCCCACGCTTGGCAAGCCTGTGGTCCCTTTGTTATTAAAACCTGATAAGGACCCCACCTTATGTGGCTCATACCGGCTGTTGTCTCTTTTGAATATTTATAATAATATTCTGGCTAAGATGGTGGCTAACCGGCTGTCTCTGTTGTTGAACCAAAAAATCTCATCAGCTCAGTCGGGATTTGTGGCTCACAGATCCACGTCGCTTAACCTGTGCACATTGTATGT
This sequence comes from Pleurodeles waltl, assembly GCF_031143425.1. Taxonomy (NCBI): domain Eukaryota; kingdom Metazoa; phylum Chordata; class Amphibia; order Caudata; family Salamandridae; genus Pleurodeles; species Pleurodeles waltl. Next base: position 541,090,617 of record NC_090440.1, on the reverse strand, counting down.
GTCCCTTCACATAGTCTCTCCTAAACTACCGACCACGTTTGCCCTACTAGATGCAGAGAATGCCTTGATTCTCTAGAATGGCCTTTGTAGAGGCCACCCTCTGTAAGCTTGGCATGCCCTGGGGCTTTATCTCCTTAATCATGCTGCTGTACTCCCCCCCCCCCCCCCCCCCTACAGCCCTTATTCGAGTTAATGGCAAACTGTCACCTGCTTTTCCTATCACTAGGGGAACGAGGCAGAGTTGCCTCCTGTCACCCTTTCTCTTCATAATCGCATTGGACCCTTTGATATGGCACCTCCAGGATTAACACAGAAAGGACTGCAATTCAAGACTGGACCTCTGTTGATCTCCTTATATGTGGATGACATCCTCTTGTTTCTCCACCACCCTCTCACAAACAGCCTGGTGCTTGTGGAGGTTGCCCAGTTTGGTGATTTCTCTGGATTACGGATTAATTGGCATAAATCTGAGGTGTTCCCCCCCCCCCTCACGGAGACAACCGCTTTGTGAGTTGTGAGTTCCATCTCTCCTGGCATGAGGACCAGGTTAAATATCTGGGTGTCTCGATACATTGAGATAAGGAACAAATACTTAGATTAAACTTTGGACCCGCAATAGAAAGATTAACGTACAGATAGACCGCCTGATCTGTCTCCACTTATCAATGTCTGGCTGCATCGCATAAATCAAAATGGTGGTGCTCCCACTTTTTCTGTATCTATTTGTCAACATACCGATCCCTCTCACCAATACATTCTTCACTACACTTCAGAGTTCTTTGTCACGGTTGATGTGGGTTCAACCCCACATGGGTTGGGAGGTTCTGACACTTCCATACGAACGTGAGGGTTTTGGGGTTCCCCGTTTTCAGCTATACTGTTTAGCCGCCCAATTTCACTACGCTTACCATTGGTATCACCCGATACCTGGTTACCATATGCCATACCAGAAAGGGATTATGTGTACCTCACCTGCTTTGGTTAGCCTTTTGTCCTGCAGCTTGTTATATTCAGCGACAATCCCACTGGGTAACAATCCTTGGCTACCTCTCACAGTAGAAAAACTAGTGCAACATATGCTTCGCTCTCTTCAACTTTCTACCATAGGTGACCTCTTCCCACATGATCATGTATTCTAGCGAATAGAGGATAGTCACTTTGTATCCACCAGGTATATGGATCATTTTGTCCTCCACTGTTTGCAGAGCACACTACAGGCACTTCTACCCTCTTATCCACTGGCACCCTCAGACTTCCCACCCCTCACACTAATTATCATGGCAGACTCCAGCGCTGGTTTAATTTCCAAGTTGTACCGCGCATGCCTTGAGCTTCTTCCTGTTAAAGATCGGAGGGTGCGGGAGGCCTGGGAGGAGGTCATAGGGCATTAGATTTCTGATAAGATATGGTACTCTTGCTGTTCCCAAACACGCACAGTTTCCCTCAAGCACAGGCATAAGCTTTTACATTATAAATTTCGCCCTAGAATCAACATAATACCCAATGCCTTAGCTAAACTGGACCTCTCTCGATCCTCTGCATGTCTGAAATGTAAAGTGAATAATGTAGATTTTGCTAATTTACCGTGGACATGCGGTGGAGTGGCGGTATACTGGAGGGACGTTTTTGCTACATTGACGTCAATGTTAGACACTACTGTTACCCCTGAATCCGTGATGTCGCTACTGGGATATTTGAAGGAAATTGCTAAACCTCTTAGATGCTTTGCAGCCATAGCCCTTCTCCTGTCTAGGAGTGAAATAGCTCTACACTGGGGTTCTGGGACATTGCCTTAGGTGCAGGCATGGCTTCAGAGTCTCATTTACTGTGATACAACTACCAAGACAAATGCCTCTCTGCAGCCCCCTGCTTCATGTCCGAAGGATATTTGGCAGCCTCTGAGGGACAACATGTTGACCCTGAATGACCCTGAGATGTCGGACACTCCTGTCCATGAACACTCTGCCGCCCAGCACATGCAGCTATCTGAGATGGAGGCCTCGTCACATTTTGACTCTTTGACCTCTCAGTGTTAACGGTACATAATGTACATCATCCTATACAACCTACACATGCTGTTATCCGCCCTATTTGCTTATTCTGTGTATAGTTCAGTATGTGTATATATATCTCGAAATATGTTTGAATATTGGCGCATTTGGGGCATATGTCTGTCTCTGTTGGGTGCACAGCTTGTTACTCTTTTTCTTTCTTGGTTGCAAAACTTAATAAAAAGAAGTTTAAAAAAATGATCACTCAGCTTTCTATGGAAGGCCAGGCCAGAGCCACAGTTCCTTGCACTTGTGGATTAGGTCTGGGGAGGCTCCCCACTGTTCACTTAGCAGGTATGTCCAGTATCATTAACTTCAGTCAAGAGCAGTGCATGGAAAAGACACAATTTTCATGTATCCTTCCATGTAGAGCAGCCACCTTTAGCACAATGTGTCATAGTATGTTGTAAAGATGAAGATTATTGCAGAGCCCAAGCACCATTTCATTGGTTCAGCACTGTGATTTGTTGTCAATCATGCCCCCTTCTAGGCTCAAAGGCTGCAAAGCTCAGCATACCAGAAGGAGGCTTCAGGCCGTCACAATTCCCACTGGGTCAGCACCCATATTGCCTCATGCCACTGTCTGTACATAACACACTTTGTGGCTCTGATTTCTCCCTAATTTTAGGGGTTACATGTGAACTCCACCTGTCCTCCACACCTTCTCCCTTTTCTGGGCGTAGCAGACCTGCAGCAGATTGGTGGATCACCACTATCCTTGTGGTTGGTGCATGTATACGTTTTCCGCTGCATTTTATTTCTACGCTGCCTTATGCACATCTTGCTGCATTGCAGTAGTTGTTGTCTCCAGGCAGATTGGGCTCCTCTACGTCAGCTGTTGCTGCTCAGCCAGACAATGTTCCTCCAGGGCCCCCCTCACCTTCTCAGCAAGCGCCGAAAGATGCCAATGGACAAATGCCACCTTATGCCCCCACTGCTTTGGGTTGTCTCTCTGAGGGCCACAACCAGTTATTGAACAGTGTAACTAGCTGCAGCCTTGCCATCTGTCAACCCTTGATGTGGCGTCCTCTGACTTTTCTGTCACCATTGTAGTTGCGTGCTTCATCTTGGTTTAGGCCTGCAAGCACATAGCCAGTGAACTTAGCCATAGCAGAGCTTGTCGATATGCAGTTGTGAAAGAGGTCTCTGTCTGTTTCTGTAGGGCCGCCACATCACCCTTGCCACCACTTTGTCCAGAATTACACCAGATATCCTCAGATTTTAGACAGTAGGCCTCATCACAGCCTTTTCAAGACACATCTGGTCAGGTCATTCATGGCTACACCTCCATATGCATTATTTTTTAACAAACTGTGCACCCAAACAATATTGGCATAAGGCTACATTTGGTTTAAAATCCTTATTCCCTCTCATGGTCCTGCATCTCTGCGATTGCCTTCTCCTTGTCTACTTCCTCCACACCTGGGTTATGTCCTGGTGTTTCTCCTGGTCTGGTCCACTCCTGAGTCCTTTTCCTGTCCTTAGCTGCCTTGTCCCAGTCCTTCTGGCCCTCCTCATATTCTTGGTTATCTAGGCCTGGTAATCCTTTTTTAGATCCATGTTCTCCTTGACTTGGTCCTTCTGGTGCTTGTGGTCATGGCTGTCTTAGGCTTGGCCCTTTTCCTCATGGCTCTGGTCCTCCTTTGCATCCTTTTCATGTACCTTTTTGTCCTCCTTTTTGTCTTCTGGTCTTCCTCTTGATCTGCTGTTCCTGGCACAGTTTTTCATGTTCCCCCGGTCGTTCTGAACAAAGTTATCCTACTCCTGGTTCTCCTGGTCTTGGTCATCTTCCAGGCCTCAGTTCTATTCTTGGTTTTTCCTGATCCTGTTACTGGCCTTCCTATGTCTTCCCACTGGCACTGGTCCGGATGGTCCGGACCATCTGGTCTTCTTTTTCTTGGTGTTGGGCCTTGATCCCCTAGGCCATAAGGTCCCTATCCACACTCCACTGAGATGAAAAACAGAAAACGTGGCCTTCTCTTTAAAAAGGACAGTGACGAGAGAGCATCTGCATTCGTAACATAGAGAATAAGACCCTCCAGATACACTAGCACCCAGAAGAGTTTTTTGGGAGTTCTCAGGTTTAAGGGATGGTAGGTGAAACAACCAGTTCTCATGGAGCAGCATGCCTCATTCAGGGGCCACCTAAAACTGGAAGAGCAAAGATAACCTGGTTATGTTGTTAATGCTAGGCAAAAATTTGCCAACATCCTGACGAACTGCTTCGGGGTGTCTATTTTTCAGAAGTCAGTAAGGAAAGGAGAGGCATAATCTAGTTAGGACACTGCCAATGGGTCTCATCTGTCTCCTTGAGATCCTGAGGAGAGAGAATCTGTTTTAAATTCTTGAGTTTTTTAATAGGAAATCTGGGAAAGCTGTCATGTGTCTTTCATGGTGTACAGTTTCTTCAATAACCAAGCACAGGAATTGTGCAGTAGCACTCAGTTTGGTAGTTCAAGTTCAAATTCAAAGTATGTTTATTTGATCTTACAGTTCATCGCAAATACACAAATACTCATCAGAAAAACTTTGGACATTAATACAAATATGGTTAAAAACCTATCTTTAGTACAAAATGAACTGCTGCAATAAAGTGTGTTAGCTTAGCAATGTGCTACCTCCACTGCCTTTACCCCTCCATCGGTTTTCTGCCTCATATAGGGCAATTTGAGGGATGTAATTCACCACAATACACAAAAACATATCATAAGAAAAAGAACTTTAAAACATTGTTACATAATCAGTTAAAAAAAACATTGCTTCAGTGCAAGGTGAGCTACCACATAAAGTGCATTTACTAAGCAGTGAGCTCCCTCTGCTGCCGTTACTGTTGTATCTTAGCAAGGCTTGGCTGCTAGAGCTCTGGCTGCCAAGTTCTAGAGTGTAGAATGTTTTCATGTGAAGGGGGCAGCAGTTGCTGCAGGAGTGGACACAGAGAGGACGTGTATGGGGTTGCTTACTCTTATCTAATAAATTGAGCTTCAACCACATCTTGGATCCTGGATTATTCTTAAAATCTGGCAACGAGGATGGGATCCACAAGTTTATTGAGGCTCAGGATTTAATTTATGGACTGGGAACAGTTTCAACACCTGTCCTTGTGCATTCGATGTGTGCTGTGTCATATTGTGGACAAGGAAGGAACCGGTTGTGACTGGCATGGCCGACTGCTACTGGACCTACATCGTGTTGTGATTTCTTGGACTCCTGTGTCTGTGGTGAGGATTTTCTCTGTGCGGTGCGGGACATCGTGCGCGACCTCAAGTAAGCGTTGGATGTACGGGGAGCATTGTGGACCCACGGGCGCAGGTGCTGATAGCATTCCTGTACTCAACGAGCGCACGGTGTCTGGGTGTGCCCAACAAGCGCCACGGTGTCTGGGTGCAACGGTAGAAGGAGTCGTGGTGTGCCGTTGCATTGGAGAAATAGACACACGTGCGTCAGCTTGGAGCCGCGGAAGGCTTACAACGCTTTCCTCTGCAACTATGTGACGCTGAAGGCGCATGGTGACATTGGAGCGTTCCTAGGAAACAAAGGACGCTACGACGTGAAGCGTCAGTTCACGGATTGCTGGAGCGTTCCTAAGCAACAAAAAGGACGCTACGACGTAAGATGTCATGTTCATGGATTGTAGTGGCGTCAGTTTCCAGGACAACGTCCAGGACAATGCCCTGGATAACGCTAGGCATTGGCAGCAAGAAGGATCATTGGTGGCTTAGGAATTCGAGGCAGAACGGACTATGTGACGTCTGAATTGGCGGCAGATTCAGTTTTTAGAGGACGGTGACTACCTTTATTATTTTAGTTTGTTTTTTGTGAAACTGCAACGTTGTATATGATCTTTATTCTGATTGTTATGTAAATTGCGTGATTATTTGGAGTAGAGCTATTTCTAGGTTATTAAGGGAATTGAATCAACACCATGGATGCATCCATCTTAGCCCCAAGGACGTTTTTACAAAATCCTGGAACTCCAGTAATGGCCTGGGAGGATTGGTGGGAGTCCTTTTAAAGTTATTTGGAGGCTGTGGGGGGTGCAACTTTTGAAGCTTTGAGGAAACTTGCACTTTTGAATCATTGCTTGGGAATTGAGGGTAGGAAGGTTTTAAAAACTTTGCCCAGAGCTATGCGTGGTGGATCTAGCATCCATGAAGGGGATGGTGAGGAAATGTCTGAAGTTGAAGAAGTGGTGACTGATGTGTATGTGAGTGCCATGAAAGCTCTTGAGGATAACTATGGCAAAAAACTAGTAATGTAGTGGAGAGACATAAATTCTTTTCAAGAGTTCAGTTGCCGGGGGAGACTGTAGAGCAGTACATATCTGCGTTGAGAACATTGGCTGTTACATATAAATTTAAAGATCTACATGAATAAATTGTGCGTGATCAATTAATAAATAGAACTAATAATGAAAAGATTCAAGAAAAGCTTTTGGAGCTGAAAGATCCATCCTTGCAGAAAACGATTAATATAGCAAGGCGCATAGAAAACACATCTAGGTATGTCAAAGAGTTGAACAGTGAGCGTTGTCAAGAGAACACAGGCAATGGGAAAGTAAATGTAGTCGTACAAGGGACGTAATGAAGTCACTGCGAGGGATAATGTGAGTGCAAAGGAAAAAAGTTTATGCTATAGGTGTGGTAGTACCAAGCATATGGCTGATGCGATAACGTGCTCAGCATCCAAGGCGAAATGTTTCAGATGCAAGAAAGTGGGACATTGTTCCCGAATGTGTAAAGCAGAGCATTTGAAAGGAAATGGACAGAGGGTGAATTTGTTTAATGTGTATGATAGTGATGATGCGGACGATGAAACGGATAACGATGCTATCGAGGTACTGGTAGTATCTGATGGTATGATTAATACTTCAAAGGTTATTGGGGTGGTAAAGGATAGGTATCACCCTCCTAAATGTTTTATGGAAATCAATGGGGTCAATATCCTTCTATGGTCAGATTCATGTTCACCCTACACCATAGTTGATAAACAGGTGTGGAAGGATATGGGTGCATGCGAATTGTTACCTGGCTATGTGGAACCGGAAGGTTATTGTGGGACTAGGTTGCTTATGGAGGGTTACTTCAATGGTCAATTAAAATATAAAGATAGAATGGCAGAGTGCAAGGTGTATGTGGTGGAAAAAGGTAAGGCACTGTTGGGTTGGAGAGAACAAAAAGCTTTGAGCATAATTTTAGACCCTAACCACCTGGATCAGGTACTATTTACTGCAGCTGGAAAGATAGATGTATGGCGTGAACAATTCCCTAAGTTGTTTGCAAAGGAGTTAGGGTGCTTAAAGAAATTCGAGCATCGCATAATTGTGAAATCTGGGAGTGTGCCCTAGTAGCACAAGGTACGAAATGTTTCTTTGGCTTTGAGAGGACAACTTAAGGAGGAGATGGATCGGTTGTGTGCAGCTGGTGTAATTGAACCAATTGAGTCATCTGATTGGCTTAGTCCCATAGTTCTAGCTCGGAAACCGAATGGGAAGGTGCGTATGTGTATGGACTTGAGAGATCTCAATCAGAGCATTTGGGTAGACCGCCATCATTTACCTCATATAAATGTGATGATTTTGAGTGTCAAGAATGCTAAGTATTTTTCATCCATCGATCTTTCGAGTGCATATCATAAGATAAAGTTACACCCAGAGTCAAGGGACCTCACCTCATTCATAACACCAGAGGGTGCATTCCAATTTTTACGTATGCCCTTTGGATTGGCTTCAGCCTCCTTGGTGTTCCAGAGGCTGATGAGTAAAATCTTAGAGGGAGAAGGGAAAGTTTTGGTGTTCCAGGATGACATTTTAGTGTGGGGTGCCAGTGAAGAGGATCACAACCACAGACTGGAGAAAGTGTTGTTCAAATTGCAGGATGCCAGTTTGACTGTGGGAATTGATAAATGCAAGTTTGGGGTTCAACAAGTGGATTATTTAGGACATACGTTGTCTGCAGATGGTGTGAAACCCAAGATGAAGCATTTGGAAGTAAGAGTCCGCTCCAGCTCCGGTAAATAAGGAACAATTACGTTCATTTTTGGGATTGGCTGAGTATTACTCCAGGTTTGTGCAAACTTTTGCTGATAAGGTGCATGTATTGAGGGAACTAATGAAAAAAGGTATATGATTTGAATGGTCACCTGAGTGTCAGGAGGCTTTCATGAATATTAAATCGGATATTGTACATGCAGTGGCGTTGACACCGTTTGATTCGCAGGATATGTCAATAGTGATGGTAGACATTAGTGCTTATGGGCTTGGAGCAGTCTTATTGCAGAAGAATAGACAAGGGTATGAAAGGATCATTGCTTTTGCGTCTCGTTCCCTCAAAGGGGCGGAATCCAATTACTCTGTGATCGAAACAGAGGCGCTAGCGTGCTGGTGGGGTGTGGATCACTTCAAGACGTATCTTTGGGGAACTACATTCGAAGTAAGAACGGATCAGAAACCGTTGATTGATATATTCACAACCAAGGAAGCTGGCAAAGCGGCACCTAGAATAGCCAAATGGTTGTACCGTCTGCAAGAGTATAATTTCAACTTGAATATGTTCCTGGCAAGAAGAATTGTAGTGTTGATTGTTTATCTAGGTTGCCGCTACAGAATAGTTGTGGGGGCACTGAAGAAAGTAGTGAGAAATGGTTAGTGGCAAATGTTGATGAATCTTGTCAGGGTGCAATAACAGAGGAGGAATGGAAGCGTGCCATTTTGGAGGATGATAAGTTAAAGCAGATTTCTACGCAATTGTCCAAGTCAGTTGGACCTGCAGAGGGTGGAAGGTTGGATTATGGAGAATACAAATTGGTTTGGTCGGAATTGTCAGAATTGGATGGCATTTTGAGAAGAAATGGGAGATTAGTAGTTCCCACTAGTTTGCGTGTAAGACTGCTCACGCTATTGCATGAAGGACATGCGGGTATGTCGAGCATGAAGCGAAGAGCTCAAGATGATTTCTGGTGGCCTAGAATGGATAAGGATGTGGAAAGATTTGTGCGCGCATGTGTAGCATGCATGTGTAGTGACAAAAGTCATAAATCCGAAGAAACAACCATAGTAGCTTCTCAATTTCCGGAGAAGCCCTGGCAAAAATTAGCTATTGATATTTGTGGTCCATTCAGCAGCAGAGGTGTAGAAGGGAAATGGGCCATTGTGCTTGTTGATTATTTTTCTAAATGGCCTGAGGTGGCGTTTGTAAGGGACATTAAGTCTGAGTGTGTGATAAGTTTCTGTGAGGAAATCTTTAGGAGAGAGGGCTACCCTGGGTGCTTGGTTAGCGACAATGGTCCACAGAGAGGACTGCCCTGGACTAAAGGACCAAGAAACTCCCGTTAACAGCGGCCCTGTTCAAAACCTGCAACTTTTTTGCAACAAAGAAGCAACTTCCAAAGACTTCACGTTTCCCGCCGGAAGCATGAGACTTCACACTCTGCACCCGACGCCCCCTGCTCGCCCTGCAGAAAACCAACACCTCAGGGAGGACTCCCCAGCGACTGCGAGCCCGTGAGTAACCAGAGATGACCCCCCTGAGCCCCCACAGCGACACCTGCAGAGAGAATCCAGAGGCTTTACACTGTGTCCACTTTGAAAATAGCTTATTGCCATTTTTACAAAGACTGTACATGATATTGTTTTCATTCAAAGTTCCTAAAGTATCTAAGTGAAGTACCTTACATTTAAAGTATTACTTGTAAATCTTGAACCTGTGGTTTTCAATATAAAAACCTATTGGCCTGGAGTAAGTCTTTGAGTGTGTGTTCCTCATTTATTGCCTGTGTGTGTACAACACATGCTTAACACTACCCTGTGATAAGCCTACTGCTCGACCACACTACCACAAAATAGAGCATTAGAATTATCTCTTTATGCCAGTATCTTACATATAAGGGGAACTCTTGGACTCTGTGTACACTATTTCTTACTTTGAAATAGTATATTCAGAGCCAACTTCCTACAGTAAGGTGGCAGAGTATCAGGAAAAGTATGTTCAAAGACACAACAACAAAGTTAGGAAACATTGTTGCAAGTTCAAAGTGGGTGACTGGGTGAGGACTGTGTTGGTAGGTGTACGAAAACACAACATCAGTAAATGGTCTGAACCTAAGGAAGTTAGGAAAGTGTGGGGCAACTGTGTATGGTTGAGCGATGGTAAGAAATGGAATTTAAGGAAAGTCACATTGTGCAATGAATTGGAACCGAAGATGTGGAGGGATAAGGTTGGCAATGAGGAATCCCTCATGGACACTAAGGAGGTTCGTGGAGGAAGCCATGGGGAGATAAAATCATCTTCAATGCTGGAACGAAGACAAGGAAGGCACTCCAAGGTTAGACCAAGCTGGTGGAATGAATATGATACCAAGATGTAAAATTCACAGACTTTATTATTTACGGACTTTATTAATTATAGGTGTATGGAAGTGTTAATTCGTTTTTTGTTCTTTTCTTACGGTTGTGTAAATTTTGTTTATGTTATAATTTACATGTGTTTGGGAAGGGAGATGATGTTGTATCTTAGTAAGGCTTGGCTGCTAGCGCTCTGGCTGCCAAGTTCAAGAGTGTAGAATGTTTTCATGTGAAGGGGGCAGCAGTTGCTGCAGGAGTGGACACAGAGAGGACGTGTATGGGGTTGCTTACTCTTATCTAATAAATTGAGCTTCAACCACATCTTGGATCCTGGATTATTCTTAAAAGTTACCCCTCTATCGATTTCCTACTTTGTATGGACATTTTAAGGAAGCAGCACATGCTAAAACGGATATCAAGACTGCCTAATATCTGAAGATCCATTAGGGTCTCCTTCCATTTCTTTAAAGCAAATTATTTCAGAATATGCTTAAGGCAGATTTGGAAGAAACAACAATAAATAAAAAGAACATAAAATGCAACATGCATTGCTCAGCCAGCCTGTCACAGGGACATGCTGGTAAGTTGCTGTCCTACACCTTCGCCCCATCAGAAAAGCACAAAAGATGCAACACAGTGCCTGCCCTTAATCTATAAAGAAGGGACCTCTCCCACATTGATATCTCCAGAGTTAGGCAAAATGCTAAATCAACTGGTGTAGTGAAATAGTTATGAAGAGAGTGCTTACTAAAATCCTCCTCTGTACTTTAGAGAAATTGAACTCTGTATGGCAGGACTTTACTAGCTTCTTATCATGTTTTCTTTATGTATCATGGGCAATAAACATTTCATGGAGACCAATGTCAGTGAAGGACTTAGTAACGTATTTCCACCAGGGAATGGAAAAACCCTTGTCTAAACTGAGGCAATCTAAAATAACTTCTCTATTAAGACTTGCTTCAGTATTAGTCCGCACACTCACCCAGTGCATGAGCGGGCCAATTTAATTCTGTCTGAGACATAATCTAAATTAAGTTCAGAGTGTAGGATAAAATGGGGGCTGGAAGGCAGAAGATTCAGTAATCACTGGCAGATCCGATTTTCTTCCACCTCTATGGAAGAAACATTGTAGGACCCCCAAACCCCTGCTCCATATGTAGCTGTTGGGACACACTGCAAATTAAAAATCTTGATGTCGGAAGAAATGGGACCTGACCTCTGAACAAGATTGACTGGGGACATGCCGCTCTGCCTAATTTCACGTGTGCTGCATAGTCAGTTTGGTAGTATTGTGTTGACATGAGAAAGAAAAGAAATGCAGTCTTTAAGGCTTTGCTCTTTAGGTGTTTTCAGTATATGCATACATGGATGCAGTGCAGAAAAGATTTAGTGTTGGGATTGGATTTATGGAAATCTACTTTGAAATAGATTTGGGTGTGGTTAGTACACTGGTGAAATCAAATGCAAAAACCTTAAGAAGTTCATCATGTAGTTCAACATGGTGATTGAACAAGAAAGGTGCTAGTATTGAACCACAACAAATGGGGAATTATCAATTTTTTTACACTCTGGAAGCATTCTAAGGGGTGGCGCTGAAACGATTTCAAGGCTGAAGGCTTCATTCCTATCTTGTTTTTTGGAGTGTTCAGGAAATTTGGTGATCTGCTGTGTAGAATGCTGCAGTTGGATCCAGTGAGATAAACATGACACAGGTAACTCTCATTTAAGGTGCAGAGGATATAATTGATTCGCATTAGTGTCCCAGATTCCGTACTGTGGGCAGCGCTGAGACCTGACTGAAGTATGCGCAATAGGTAATTGGCCCACGTATGATTACTTATTTGGGAAGTAACAGATTTCTCAGTAACCTTTGTAAGAAAGGCAAGACCAGTGGTGGGGCAGGTGTTTTTACCGTTAGTGGGTTTAGGCATCAGTGAGTCCTTAGGTTTCTTAAGGAGGGGTTTAATAGGCACAGCCCGAAGGGAATGTTGTAGAAACCCGTTTTTAAGAGAGGATTTTGTGCATAAATGTGCACATTATTGTAAGTTATCTGTGGCTTGCACAATAACTCTATCTGTTTCATAAAGGATAGCTTTTTGTGTAACCTGTAAGATATCTCAGAATCCATACAATATACAGGATGGCTTTGAATAATTGTTAACATGAAGGAATTGTCTTATATGTAGCATGAGCTTGTTTTGCTCTGCTCTTGAATTAAATTATATTGACTACAAGAAAACAAAATTTAGAAAATCTATCACACCACACCTTAAATGGGACTGTAAAAAAATGAGGCATGATTTAGAGAAGCAGGAAGATTGTTCAACCAGGTGGCAGTGTAGCCACAATGTTGCAAAGCAATATGTCATGCTCTTAGGATACAGGAATCCTCAAAAAAGAGAATAGCATGGGATGGAAAGTCTCACAGGTCATTGAACAAGAGGTTCTTTGGTCACCTTCACAAATAACCTAATACAAGTTTAAAAAATAGAACTCAAAGAGAACAAGAAGGATGGGACCCAGAGTAAACTGAGTTATAACCAGAGAAAAGGAACATGTGTTATCGGTGTCCACCACATGCTGGAATGCTGTTTCGATTTTTGCAGGCTACACCTAGCGCATGTTCATTTTTGAGGGCCTCATCTGTGAAGTATTGTGCCCATTTCTAAAGGCCACCTCTAAATTTGTTATGTCAGGTTCTGCAGAGAAAATATAAGCTTACGTACCAACCTCTGGAGGCCACATCTGATACATTGAATCCACATCTTTAGATAGACAGTGACAGATTGAATTTAGTCCAGAGGCTGATAACTTAAATTACACAAAAAGGAAAAGTGTGGCTAAGGGTCCATACCTAAAATATTTTTTGCTTAATTTGTGAGAGAGAGGAGAAAAGTGTTATTAACAGAATATGTATTTGAAAGTAATAAAGGTGCAAACCTATTATTCACACAAATTGTATTTTTATGCCGTAGTGTAAACAACATTTGGTCAAAATAAAAAGAAATCTAACTTTTATAAAGGAAACCAGTGAGTAACAAAAATTCCATGGTTATGTTGTTTTGAATTAGCTAATCCTGCTTTCAATCAGATAGGTCCTACAGTATTGAATACAAACAGATTTTCTTTTTCTGTACAGTTAACCTCTTAGCTGCTCCTCCTCCCCCCCCCCCCCCAGTGCTGAGCCCTTTTTGGGCTATTTGGGGTAGTTCGCGCTTAGGCCTTCATAACTTTTTGTCCACATAAGCTATCCAAGCCAAATTTGCGTCCTTTTTTCCCAACATCCTAGGGATTCTAAAGGTACCCAGAGTTTCTGGGTTTCCGTGGAGGAGACCAAGAAAGTAGCCAAAATACACCTAAAATATATATATATATTTTTTTTAAAATGGGGAAAAAGGGCTGCCGAAGAAGGCTTGTGTTTTTTTCCCTGAAAATGGCATCAACAAAAGGATTGTGGTGCTAAAATCACCATCTTCCCCGCTTTCAGGCACAGGCAGACTTGAATCAGAAAACCACACTTTTCAACACAATTTTGGCATTTTACTGGGACATACCCAATTTTTACTATTTTTGGTGCTTTCAGCCTCCTTCCAGTTAGTGACAGGAATGGGTGTGAAACCAATACTGGATCCCGGAAAGCTAAGCATTTCTGAAAAGTAGACAAAATTCTGAATTCAGCAAGGGGTCATTTGTGTAGATCCTACAAGTTTTCCTACAGAAAATAACAGCTGAAATTTGTTTTTATTGAAATTGAGCTAAAAAAACTGCAATTTTTCTTAGCTTTTTACTCTGTAACTTTTTCCTGTTACCGTTACGTGTGCTGGACTCTTCTGGTTGCAGGGATATATATGGCTTGTAGGTTCATCCAGATCCCTAGGTACCCAGAGCCAATAAATGAGCTGCACCTTGCAATGGGTTTCATTCTATACCGGGTATACAGCAATTCATTTGTTGAAATATAAAGAGTGAAAAATAGGTATCAAGAAAACCTTTGTACTTCCAAAATGGGCATAAGATAAGCTATTGAGCAGCAGTGGTTATTAGCCCATCTCTGAATTCCGGGGTGCCCATACTAGCATGTGAATTACAGACCATTTCTCAAATAGACATCTTTTTTACACACTGTCTTACATTTGGAAGGAAAAAATGTAGAGAAAGACAAGGGGCAATAACACTTGTTGTGCTATTCTGTGTTCCCCCAAGTCTCCCGATAAAAATGGTACCTCACTTGCGTGGGTAGGCATAATGCACGCGACAGGAAAGGCAACAAGGACACATCACATTTTTACATTGAAATCTGACGTGTTTTTTGCAAAGTGCCTAGCTGTAGATTTTGGCCTCTAGCTCAGCCGGCACATAGGGAAACCTACAAAACCTTCACATGTTTGAAAACTAGACACCTAGGGGAATCCAGGATGGGTTGACTTGTGGGGCTCTGATCAGGTTCTGTTACCCAGAATCCTTTGCAAACCTCAAAAGGTGGCCAAAAAAACACTTATTCCTCACATTTTGGTGACAGAAAGTTCTGGAATCTGAGAGGAGCCACAAATTTCCTTCCACTCAGCGTTCCCCCAAGTCTCATGATACAAATTATACCTCACTTGTGGGGTTAGGCCTAGTGCCCGCGACGGGGAAATGCCCCAAAACACATCGTGGACACATCACATTTTGACAAAGAAAACAGAGCTGTTTTTTGCAAAGTGCCTAGCTGTGGATTTTGGCCCTTAGCTCAGCAGGCACCTAGGGAAACCTAGCAAACCTGCACAGTTTTGAAAACTAGACACCTAGGGGAATCCAAGATGGGGTGACTTGTGGGGCTCTGATCAGGTTCTGTTACCCAGAATCCTTTGCAAACCTCAAAATGTGGCCAAAAAAAACACTTTTTCCTCACATTTCGGTGACAGAAAGTTCTGGAATCTGAGAGGAGCCACAAATTTCCTTCCACCCAGCATTCCCCCAAGTCTCCCGATAAAAATGGTACATCACTTGTGTGGGTAGGCGTAGTGCCCGCGACAGGAATAGATCACACAATGGTCAATGTTGGTACTTACATGAGGCAACTGTTGACCCTGGGGTGATCCATTCCTTACGCAGGCACTAGGTATAGGCACTCAAGTAGGGTAGTGTTTTTATCAGGACAGGTGAGGAATCACTGGGTGGTAGGAATTTTGTGGAGCGCAGCATATTCCTGTAGTTTGTGTGACAGAAATGCAAGAAAAATAGAGTTTTTATTCAACATTTCAGGTTTGCAGGGTATTCTGGGTAAGAAAACGTTGGGGAATCCACACAAGTCACACCTCTGTGGACTCCCCCAGATGTCTAGTTTCCAGAAATGTTTGGGTTTAGTATGTTTCCCTATATAGCTGCCAAACCCAGGACCAAAAACACAGGTGCCTGCCTTACAAAACCAGTTTGTTTTGTGATAGATAATTTTGATGTCTCCACGGTACAGTTTGGGCAGTGGAATTCGGGGCTGAACTAAATTGGGGAGCTCCCAAGAGAGCACCCTCTCTGTGCTTGCCCCCGCATTCACCTGCTCTCTGGGTTGGGCTAACCCACTATTGCCCTGTTGCACAGACTGTGCTTGCGAAGGGACAACAGGACTGCCCTCATCACCTCCCTCACAATTTACTGGAAGGAGTTATCCAATGGGACTCCTCCAACTGAAAAATCACTCCCAGAGTCTGCGCCATTGTCCTATCCCTCAGATGCTGTCTCAGTATCTGCTGTCTCAGTGTCTGATCCTATGTCAGAGCTGTCCTCTATAAACAGAGTGACATCAGCAGCAGTCATCCATCAAGATGCCATCTCTGCTATTGGCTAAACTGTTGCTCTAAAACACTAGCCTACATAGACAGCCACAAAATTGCTGGTGTGTGTGTGATACGTGCCACAGTAGAGGCCACCTTACCTGCGCTTCTTCCCTCAATCAGCACGTTCTTTCAAGACACTCAAACACCTTGTCACATACCATTCGTCACAGTCTTTAGCACCTCCTGCGCCCAGTCCAACAATCATTATTGGTGCTCCCACTCCCATGTCCTCCTCCTCGGATTCCCCTATTACCACCCAGCAAACGTGCTCTTCATCTCTCCATAGCCACCCCCCACCCTGCACATACATTTCATTTGTATTATAGCGCAGGTAGTGGCTGACTTTACTAACGTACTCAGCTATTTACTTAAAATACAGATTTGCTCTTTGCAGTAGTCATATGAACCTTCTGCGCTTCTTTATGGCACTAAAACTGCCACTAGACAAAAGTCTGATCCTTTTGTAGCAGAAACATAATCACAAGACTTACTTGACTTCTTTATTGCTGCCTAAAAGCTACAGTTGAAATGCGTCAGTTGAAGTATGTGCACTGCTTTGAAGACGCAAGCTGCAACTGCAAGACAACTGGTGGCAAATATATATATATATTCATATATATATATAAGATATATATATAGATCACTTTTATATGTGGGTCTGGTTTTCCTGGGAGCCGATTACACCCCCCAGGGAAACCACACATGCACTGACAAAAGTGATATATAGATCCATCTATAGATATATCCATGTAGACAGGCATATCTATCTACATGGATTGATATATATATATACATATATATATGTATGTGTGTGTGTGTGTGTGTATATATATATATATATATATATATATATATATATATATATATATATATATATATATATATATATTTTTTTTTTTTTTTGTGGTAGTTGTAGGGTTTCCTTGGGGCCAAAATGGCCCACAGGGAAACCCTACAACTACAAAAAAAACATCCCCCCACAGGGGGGTCGCCCTGCCTATGGGCGACCCCGTCAATTTCGTAATTTTTTTTTTTTTCAAAATAAGCCCCTGGGGGTGGCGCGATCGCGCCCCCCCAGGGGGCCCCAAAATTTAAATGTAAAAAATATGGCCCCACAGGGGGTCGCCCTGCCTACATGCGACCCCCTGTCAATTTTGGTTTAAAAAAAAAAAAAAAGCCAAACATTAAAATTTAAAAATATGGCCGGGGGTGGGGCGGCCCGTTTTCCTAGGGCGACCAAACCCCGAAGTGAAATTCCTGGTGTCTAGTGGCGTTTCCTGGCCCTCGATCGCAGCTGTGCTTTCGGGAAAGTCTCCCCTTTCATACGAGGCCTTCCCGAATGTGGGGAAGGCCGTTTGGGGCCGTTTTCCCGCTTCCTGCTCCGATGGGGAAAACAACACAGTGACGTCAGCGCGCCGTCAGCGCGCCGTCACAAAGGGGCGGGTGGGGGGAGGAAGCTTCCGTGTCTCCCAGGGGTAAAAAAAAAAAAAAGAAAATCCTCTCTGGTGTCGGCTGCTGGTCGTGACCTGCACCAGGGAGGTAGTGCGGGTGTCGGCCAGTGGCCGACGCTCGCATCAAAGGGGTTAAATAAACATCTAAATCTAATAATAAAAAATCCTCAATGTGGCTATACATTTGCTGGACCAAAATGAGCGGTTGACCTTCAGATTCCTAAACAAAATAAGCACCATAAGAGAGACCAGTGTTTCTCAGTGGGAGGATAAGGTATCAACTTGGGTCCATCATGTGGGTCTAATTGGTTATGAGAGAGACACAGTTCTAAAGTTAATTTTCACAGATATTTGTGAAGTTTGTGATCAGCCCCTCGATGTGCTGGAGTGTTGTTCTAAGCTTAAGGTGTTGGTGAGCCAATTACAGAACAAGAAGGTAACTGGAGATTGAGAAGGTACACTTGCACACGGTTTGTTAACCGCCCAAGAGCGAAGTACCTCCATGAACATCACAGTGAAATACATCCAGTAGTCAGAGAGAGACAGACAGACACACACAGACACACCCCGCCCCAACAAAGGCAAAGAAACAGTAAGCCATGTTTTAAAACATAAACACTGAACAAAAATACCTCTGTTGCCTGCCTTCTTAATTACAAGGTGGAACAGTTAATGATGCTGTACATGATAAAGGTTGCAGCTAGTTATGGGTTACCTGGGCAAAATGTGTAACAATGACTAATTCGAAATGCAGGTTGCTTGTGTTGAAATGCTGGTATGTTTGCACTTTACCTTTAGGACACACAATTTAGAGCTAAAGTTTTGGTATTGTCATGGTTTCGATTGTTATAGTTCCTTGTTCTGGGTGAATACAGATGGAAAATTCCGATAGATGTTCTCGTGTGGAATAAAGCCCTCTCCTCCTTCGCTGTGTCCACTCCTGTGCAGTCTGGGGGATTTTTCAACCAGTAACCATGTAGCTCCTGTGGATGGGAGCTCTGCCAGGCAAAGCCCTTGTCTTTGGTGATATTTTTCTTGATAAGCCATGGAGGATTGTGCCTTGAGTGACTTTCTAACCTCTGCAGGGACAGGAGGATGCCAGGTCTCACTGGTATTGTCCAATTATCTTTCCTACTTTACTCCTTCAAGCAGTGGACAATATATGAATGAACACTTCACCAGACCTGTGCCTCCGAGTGGCGCTGTCACTATGCTGTAATGTCACTCCACAATAGGTTCCTGTAGTATAGAATGGTGCTTTTTATATTAACTAGAGGTAGTATTTGGTGCTTGTGTTGCAAATCCTTATTCTCCGAGCTACCATTAACCAGTTTTAAAAAATGATGCTATGTGGCAGGAGGCTCATATCTTCCTACATACTCGCAGTCTTGGAAGAGAACAAGAAGGGGGATGTGTATCTAAGTAGCCTCCTCACCATTTCCCATGGGTCTGCACATTAATATCCACAAACCACCCCCACAAATCACACATCCACAATCCAGCGCACACACTTCTAGCATCAATCATAGAGAGACTAGAAAGACTTGCTTACATCCTTAAAGGAAAATAATGTACCCAGTACGAGCAGCTCTTATTTAATGACTAGTGGATTTGCAAAAACAAGCACCGGTGTTGAGAATTAGGCCAGTGCCGAGCAATGAAAAACACTGGCACTAATTAAGCACTGACTGCATGGCTGCTTGGTCCTTAGTATACTTAAACACTGTGACGACCTGTCAGAAACATGGAACAAATAGTTCTTGTTCTCTCAGTATCAAGCATTACATAACATCACAGAGAGGCAGTAATACCGATTAGGCAATGGTATAGCTGGAGACCCTGTAGTGTCGGTGTTACTTTACAAGCTGTTATAATGGACTATTTGTGCAATAGCATTGGCCCAAAGGTATGGAATAAATGTTACACTTCACTGCCCAAAAGTATGGAATGAATGTTAATCCTCCATAAACGTATGCATTATCCATGAGATATTAATGTCATATGCCATGAGGATGGCTCAGTGAACTGAATGCTCGCCACTGAGAGGCAGCAGGGTTCTTACGTTAATAACTTCAGTACTGGCAACAAAAAACATTTGAAAAATAGTGATGGATGTAATGATTGAATTCATTTCAGCCTCTGGCGATTGCTCAGGCCGCATCCAAATCCATATTTTTTTCCTCACTGTGCCACCTCAGTTTTGACCCAGCCATATGCAAATCAGCCTTGACCCTACTCCTCACGGGAACAGTCCAGCCTGAACTGGCAGGTCAGGTCCTCCCTGAACCGGAACACAATCAGCCTAGGACTGGTTTTGCCCTAATTATGGGTTTATCAGCCAGGCATAGCTTGAGTCCAGTGGCATAGTGAGTACGGGACACACGTCTGGGCATCCCCGTCATAATTAGGGCATCAAAAATTCTGTCAAGGCAGACTCTGTCTTTGTTATTTACAACGATAAAAGTATTGTATTTATTGCTGTATAAGAACAAGCTATTTTTAAATATTGCGTAGTTCAATTGCAAGGTTTATCTAAATACCAGAAGCATGTCCCAGTTCATAATTGCCCTATTTGATTCTTAGGATACAATGAACATTTGAGGGCCGATGTCCAGGATCTGGATGTGCAGCAGAACCTTCAAATGGGCCGCTTGTGTGACATTTTAGGTAAGTTGCTAAAGAAATGAGCTGTGAGCCGTTATGCACTTGGTGCCAGGACTGGGGACACAAGATACGCCTATGGATGAAAAAAGGGTACAGTGCTGGAGACATAGGGGGTGATTCTAAGCTTGGCGGGCGGCGGTAGCCAGAAGACCGTACCGTGGTCAAAAGACCGCGGCGGTCATTCTGGGTTTCCCACTGGGCTGGCGGGCGACCGCCGAAAGTCCGCCCGCCAGCCCAGCGGGAAACACCCTTCCCACGAGGACGCCGGCTCAGAATGGAGCCGGCGGAGTGGGAAGGTGCGACGGGGGCAGTTGCACCCGTCGCGAATTTCAGTGTCTGCAAAGCAGACACTGAAATTCTTCGTGGGGCCCCCAGGGTCCCCGCGGCACCCCCTACCGCCATCCTGTTCCTGGCGGGAGACCCGCCAGGAACAGGATGGCGGTAGGGGGTGTCAGAATCCCCATGGCGGCGGAGCGCGCTCTGCCGCCATGGAGGATTCTCAAGGGCAGCGGGAAGTCGGCGGTACACCGCCGACTTTCCGTTTCTGGCAGCGGCTGAACCGCCGTGGTCAGAATGCCCAGCGGTGCACCGCCAGCCTGTTGGCGGTGCTACCGCCGACCTCCGCCATGGCGGTAATTACCGCCAGGGTCAGAATGACCCCCATAGTTTGTATGTCTGTGATTTACTTGTTACGTAGTTGGATAAGTAAGCTATGCGTCTTAGATATACACAATACAATGAAATAATCTATGGGTCCTTGATACACTAAATACAAAGCTGGAGAACCAATCTATGTTATGTTATGTTATGTTAGGCGTATTTATATAGCGCCTAACTGCCCAAAGGCTTCGTAGCGCTTCTTATGCCATCGCGGAGATGAACTATTTCTATTCGTTGAAGAATTTAGATTTTAAATAACCATGTTTTCAGGTCCTTCCTAAAGGAAGTTTCTTGTGAATTAGATCTTATACTGAAAGGCAGGTTATTCCACAGCACAGCACCTTGATATGCCAGTGATCTTCCTCCCCATCTTGCTTTCTTAACTGACGGTACTATGATCAGGTTAGCTGATGAGGATCTGAGTGGCCTAGCTGGAATATAGATCTTTGCCAGTGTTATAAGCATTTCAGGACCCTTGTTAAAAATGGCCCTGTGAATATGACATAGGGCCTTAAACTGAATCCTCTCTGCAACAGAGAGCCAGTGTAAGGATACGATTCCTGTTTGGGAATGTTTAAAAGTAAGCGTGCCGCAGCATTCTGTACTCTTTGTAGTCTTTGGATAACAAATTTAGGTGATCCTATAAACAAGGCGTTGCCATAGTCAATTCGCGAACCTATCACCGCCTGGATGACCAATCTTCTAGCCAAAAAAGGTAGTATCGGCACATAAGCGTAGGTAATGGCGCAAAAAAGCTCTCCCTACCTGCCATGTGTATTTGATATACTAAGTGCAGCGCTTGAGAGCCAATCTTTGTGTCTTTGCTATACTAAATGCAGTGCTGGTGAGCAACCAATGCATCTTTGATGTACTAAACACCAGCTGCGGCCCGTCCTTTAGGGTGGAGGGGCCACACCTCCCACCCTCACCTTTTGCCCCTCATGAAGAGTGTCTGTCAGGCTGAACAAAGGTCAGCCTGACAGACACTCTTCATGTTCAGGTCAGGCAGCCAGGAGCAGACATGGGCGATTTGCGCAGACTCCTGGCTGCGTGAGCTGAACTTTTCTGGACTGAGGAGGTCACAGCCCCAATCGTTCAGCAAAGGTGCCTCGAGGCCCTCCCCTGGGTGATGAGAAAAGCGCCACCCATTGACTTCGACCTGGGCGCTGCAGGTTTAAGCCCTGAAGCACCCATGGCGAGTGTCAATCAGTGACACTTCGTCACAGAGTGGGGTGGGGTCAGTGAGACACTCTGTGACGAGGCTGGGATTGCTGCCTTCTCTCATTGGATGACCTAAAGTCAGCCAATGAGGGAAGGCAGCAGTCCCAACCCTCCTGGGACCTCCGAGGCTGAAGGTAAGTGTGTGTGTGTGTGACCTTTTAAAATTAATGTTTGGTGCATGTGTGCATGTTTGAATGTTATGAGTGTTGTTAATGGATGTGTGTGCACGCGTGTGTGTGTGTGTGTGTGTGAAAGAATGAGTGTGTGATCTTTTAAAATGAATGTTTAGTGCCTGCGTGCATGTTTGAATGTTATGAGTGTTGTTAATGGATGTGTATGTGCGTGCATGTGTGTGTGAAAGAATGAGTGTGTGTGTGCTACCCGCCCACCCCCTCCCTCCTAAAGCTGCCGGCCACCACTGCTAAATACACTGCCGGAAAACCAAGCTTTAGATCTCCTAACCTAACATACATAGTACGGCGCTGGAGACCTGAGCTGTAGGTCTGTGAAATGTTTTGTATAGTGATAGAAGAACGAGTCGTGTCTGTGGTATAGCACTTAATGTCCCATAGAAAAAGCCGTGGGGAAGTAGTATACCAGTTACTGGCTAAGAAAGTTGTTGGTTTGTACATAGTTATTTTGCTGAAGGGATGAGCTGCTTTGAAGGGATGAGCTGTTTGTTTGAACATCGGGTGAAGTGCTGAGAAATTAACTCTGTGTCTGACATACTTGGTACACTGCACACCAAACAAGTAATGCATCATGGTACTCAGAAGGGAGCTGCGTGTCTCTGTAACATTGTACAGACAGAACTGGTCAATCTGTGTCTCTAGGACATGCTTGGCACAGTTCTGGAGAAACGGCGGGCTGTGCACCTATGTGACAAGCTAAAGACAGTGCTAAAGAAATTGTGTTAATGAATTATTAACTACTGGGTTTAGTGTTGGGGTTATAAGTTGTGTGTTCATGCAGTGAGGTACAATGCCAGAGTCGCTGATAAAGTAAGTACAGTTGGCCCAGAATTAGATATCCATTGCATGTTTTATTTTTCCTTCCTTTTGTAGCTATTTGTTTTCACTAATGTTCCTCATGCGTGCATCTTTTATCCTGGCGGAGTGTTTTGACACTTTTTGTCAGAAATTCAACACATTTTAAGGAAATTATTCATTTAAGACATAGCTTGTATCACATTGTCTAATGTACTATGAAGTTTGTAGTAGGAAATGCAATGTGACCTGCTATGCAGGGGCGGCTCCTCCATTAGGGCAGAGGAGCGTTCCCCCCCCCTGCCAGCAATGGCAGCTGCAAAACCTTTACAAGAAAACAATAATAAACTGAGTTTATTATCGTTTTTTTGTAAAGGGGTGGGACCACGGTGGTGACGAGCAGTGAGAGTGACTGCCTAGCACATTAGGCTCTTTCCAGCCCAGCAACACAGTTGCCGGGCTGGAGAGAGCTTGCACAGGCTCCAAGGCTGCCTGGGAGCACACTGGCTGGATGCTCCCAGCCAATCTTGATGCTGCTCTGAGCACCCTCCGGATTGGCCGCAGGGCAGGCTGGGAGCTCGTGCCTGCAGCCTGCGACAGAGGAGCAGCGCGGTGGCGAATAAAGGTAGATTAAAAAAAAAAGATTGAATTAATGTTTATTCCCACCCTCCGCGCACCACCCCACCCCTTCCGCGCCCTGCGAGCCACGACTGCTGCTATGCACTGTGATGGCGAACAAATCTGTATGTCTGTGATACAATTTTCATGGTACCCATGTCAAATTTTGTCAGGCCAGCCCCCGTACACTGCTTAGTGGGTAAGTGAGACTGACCATTACAAGGGTAGAGGTTTACCCCAAGAAACTTTGAGAAAAATGGCAAACGGTGCATTCTACAACATATTTTTCATTTAAATATTAATTTGGGAAAATGGCAAAAATGGTGCATTCTACAATACATTTTTTATTTAAATATACAATTGTATTACTGTTTAAAGTAAATGATGACCTTACAGTGCACCCGAATACCCAGTCATACCCATAGACATTCTTAATGAGAACACAAAAAATAAGATTTTAAGCATGAACATGAATCTAAATATACCATAAGTACACACATTCACTGTTAAGCACATTCCAGAGGCTGAGAACACAATGAAAGACCTTATTAAAGGATGTTAGCATCCTCCAACCAAAAAAGTAGCACGGCAGGGCCTCCTTTGGCACATGAGGCACCCAGTGCTGCATTATTTTTGCCCCCCGCCCTAATGACCTTTTCTTCCAAGATTCTCTCACCACCACTCTCCATCAGTGCCCCTCATTGCTTCATAACCCCTCTCTCGCATGTATTTCATTTGTTTTACAGCGCCGCTCATACCACTGTAAGGTGTTGGGGTATTTTACATCAAACATACAGAGAGTAATACAGAAACGAATAATGTGTGTAAGTCAGTGTATAGAAAATGTTACATAAGACAAAGGTGACTACAAGTTATAGGGTTCAAATGCCATCCATACTGGTAAGCATTTTTAAGAGTGTTTGTTCTGGTGAAGCACATATTCGAGATTCGCTGATAATAAATTATTTCTACCCAAACAAACCCTTTTAGCAACGTCAGTATAATGAAAGACTGGGAAAAATTTAACTTTCTAAGCTGTATCATGCAGTTTGCATGCAGCTCTTTGATGGTATTATTAGCTCACTGTGCTAAGTTACGATTGTAACTTATGAACTGCAAGTAATAAAAGGATCTCTATGATAAAAGCAGTAATCCACTTAGCTATCCACATAAAATACAGTTCTGTGAGCAGCATGGTACACATACTTTGCAGCAGGCATGCTCGCCCTCTGCACTACTTTAGATAAGTGAAAACTGCCACTAATCTACAGGGGTGTGCCCCGTAACTCCATCAGAGAAGCCCAGTGGTTAATCAATACGGGGACCACAGTTGTACTTCACTTTATATTTCAGACGAGTGAAGAAATTACTCACTGTATACATATTGAATATACATCTTGAACATGACCAAATACTCACCTGAGAGGAGTTTTATCACAGACTGGGGGTAACATTGAATTAGACATCCTAATGAAAGCCTAGGACCTTAAAGGCAATCGTAGGGGCTGAAACATGTTGATGCATTAACTTGAGGGTCATAGGACCATAATATCTTAGAGTACCCCCCATTACTTTTTGTTTTTAACTATACCTACTTTCACCATAATAAAGGGATACCTTTGTAAACAGTAAGGTATTGTTAATCTTTAGCTCCCTGGTAGGATCTTTGTAAGAACTCCCACAAGTTGATAGAGCCCACCATGGCTTTTAGGGTGCTGGGGCGGACCTGATGATGAAGCATGCCACTACTAGAGTGGGTAAGGGTCACTAAAAAAGAAAATACATTTTTTCCAAAAAGGAACAATTGAGATTAGCTGCTCAATCGTCTAGGGATACTTGGAGTTGACGGTGATTGACACATGAAGTGTATATCCATAAGTTTCCTTAGGGGGCTCCCCCTAAAAAATCTGCCTACCCTCTGGAGTGACGGAGGCGATTCATTTAACCCTAGCTTCACTACTTTGTTGGGACAAGCGAAAGCACTGGAGTGGCAGACCCACCAAGAACCAAAGCCTGGCTTGATAACTTAGGGCCAGATGTACCACCATTTTGTTTTGTGACTTGCAATTTGCAATTTTTTACGAATCGCAAATTGCAAGTCGCAAAACACATTGTACAACAGTGTCAACCACAATGTTTGCGGTTTGCAAATGGGTTGCAAGGGACCTGCCTCACCAGCATTCATGAGGCAGGTCGCATTTTGCAGCCCATTTGTGAATGGCAACAATCATAGGGATGGTAGCCTGCTGGGGACAGCAGACCACCATGTTTGTGATTGCTTTGTCAATAAAGCAATTATTTTTTTTAAATGCAGCTCATTTGCCTCAAAGGAAAATGGGATGCATTTAAAAAACAAAAATGAAAAGTTACCTTTTCATTTTATTTTTTCAGAGCAGGCAGTGGTCCCTGGGTGCACCCTGATTCAAAAAGGGGGAGGGTGTCCCAAAGGGACCCCTTCCTGTTTGAGAATGGGTTACCACCAATTTGAAATTGGTGGTAATTGTGATTATTTTGCAACGGCATTCATGGTTGCAAAACAATCATACATGGGCATATGAGTCGCCATTAGGAAGGGATGCCTTTGGCACACACCTTCCTAATTGTTAGTACCAATCCCTATTTTACGACTCAGTAACAGGATACTGACTTGCAAAGTAGGGATACTAAATGCAACAAGACCATTCTGATGGATACAACTACCTGTGGATTCCTCACCTTATGAATTCGTCCTTGCATCAGCATCCGACGGAAAGTCTTCTTCCTAGCTGTCCACGTCGACGAGGACGTCATAATGGCACGGCTCCACGTGACTCCGTCTGACATCAACATGCCAATAAGAGGTCCTCGTTGGCGTACTGACGTCAGGGGTCGGTTTTTCTTCCTGGCTCGTTGATAACTGTAGCGTTTTTTGGTGGTTACAATGTCGCCTCCAAAAAAGTCAGGTTTCAAGCCGTGTAGAAAATGCGGGGGTCGGATGTCAGTGACCGACCCTCACTCTGATTGTATTTGGTGCCTTAGTTCAGAGCATGATGTGGAAGGATGCTCTTCGTGCCAGAGCATGAATCCTAAAGCTCTGAAAGAGCGTGAGGCGAAGCTTTTCCTAGCAAAAGCGAAGAAGAAGGGCCATAAAAAGGATTCCTCCCATGCTTCACCCAAAAAGCATAAGAAGCGTCGTCATCATGACTCTCGGCGCCGTCATGACTCTCGGCGCCGGTCGGAGCGGAGCCGGTCGATGTCTTCTCGACGCCAGAAGACATGTGAGATGAGCCCTACTGTGACGCCTCAGCCCAGGAGTCCGGAGTTGTTGCCGGCGCCATCTGTCTTTGAGGACGTTCAACATAGTCCTCAATTTTCGCCAGCGTCGAGGGAGCCTGATGTACAGCGGATCTCTGCTCAACAATACCCGGCTTTCCCGGCTCCAGGGACGGATCCGGCTGCATTTTTTAATGCAATGTATGCCGTATTTCAATCCATTGCCCCTGCTGGTGCACCGGCGGGTCCCACGGGGCCGTTGGCGTTTGATTTGGGCGGATTCGATAGCCAGGGCCATGGGAACCTCTGTGGCTACTAGGAGGCATGCCTGGTTAAGGTCCTCTGGCTTTTCTTCGGATGTTCAATCCACCTTAATGGATCTACCATTTGATGAGGAAAAGCTGTTTGGGGACAAGGCGGATTCTGCCCTTGAACGGTTTAAGGACTGTCGGGCGACAGCTAAGTCCTTAGGCTTACAGACCTCTGCTACAACATCTTATAGACCCTTTCGCAGGTTTCGGGGGTTCACTCGTGGCTCTGCCTTTCAGAGGTCGCAGTCCTTCGCCCAGCAGCCTGCCAATCCGCCCCATCGTGCCTTTAGAGGGCGGGATAGGGGTAGAGCTAGAGGGCCAGCCCAGCAGCTGTCATCTTCATCCTCCTCCTCTGGTGTACAACAGCAGAAGCAGCCCTAGTTTTCCCCACTTTATCATCCATACTTCTCCTGTAGGGGGAAGATTGAGTCTTTTTCTACAGAAGTGGAAGTCAATTACAACAGACTCGTGGGTGCTAAGGATTGTGGAAAAAGGTTATGCTCTCCCCTTTCAGGCGTTCCCTCCTCCCTTTCCCCCCGTCCCTCCTTTTGTTCAGAAGACCATCTTCTGTTGTTACAACAGGAGGTTATAACCATGTTGGCAAAGGGCGCTATAGAGTTGGTGCCGTTGCAGGAAAGGGGTCAGGGGTGTTATTCAAGATATTTCCTGATTCCCAAAGTGGACGGTCATTTAAGGCCGATCCTAGACTTGAGGATTTTGAATTTGTTCCTCAAGCAGGAAAAATTCAAAATGCTGACCCTAGCGCAGGTTCTATTGGCGTTGAACAAAGGAGACTGGATGGTGTCTGTCGACTTGCAGGATGCGTACTTTCATGTTCCGATAATTAAGTCGCACAGGAAGTATCTCCGGTTTGTGGTCGGAACGCAACACTACCAGTTTGCTGTCCTTCCGTTTGGACTTACTTCAGCACCTCAGGTTTTTACAAAGGTGATGGCGGTTGTTGCAGCACATCTCAGAAGGAGGGAAGTCGCGTTTTTTCCCTACCTGGACGAATGGTTGATCAAAGCCAAGTCTCCAGAGCTTGTGTTGTCTCATCTGCGAATGACAACCCAATTGTTGTTCGATCTGGGTTTTTCTGTAAATGTTCCCAAATCTCACCTGGAGCCCTCTCAACGCCTCCTGTTCATAGGGGCAGTACTGGACACAACATTGTTTCGGGCCTACCCCCGCCTCAGCGGGTTCGGGACATTCAGGCGCTGATTCCATTGTTTCAAGTTGGAGCAGCAGTTCCAGTCCTCAAGGTCTTACGCCTGCTAGGTCTGTTTGCTTCTTGCATTCTGTTGGTCACTCACGCTCACTGGCATATGAGGGCTCTTCAGTGGTGCCTCCGCAGGCAGTGGTTCCAGCACAAAGGAGATCTCAGGGATTCAATAAAGATCTCCAAGGATGCTGTAGCGGATCTTCATTGGTGGACAGTGGACGGCAACCTTTCCCAAGGAAAACCGTTTTCACTGCCACCTCCGGTGGCCACAGTGATATCGGATGCTTCCACTCTAGGGTGGGGAGCTCATCTGGGGGACCTGGAGATCAAGGGTCATTGGTCTCCAGCGGAACAGATGTTGCATATCAATCTGTTGGAATTGCGGGTGGTACGTTTGGCGCTCAAGGCCTTCCTCCCTTCCCTTCGCGGTCGGTCAGTTCAGATCTTAACAGACAACACTACCGCGATGTGGTATATAAACAAGCAGGGAGGAGCAGGGTCATACCTTCTCTGCAGAGAAGCCCTGCGACTCTGGTCCTGGGCTCAGGACCATCAGATTTGCTTAATAGCGAATCATTTGGCCAGAGTTCTGAATGTACGTGCGGACGGTCTCAGTCGATACTTCTCGATAGATCACGAGTGGCGTCTCCATCCAGACCTGGTCCTCTACATCTTCGGGATGTGGGGTACTCATCAGGTCGATTTATTCGCCACTCGAGAGAGCGCGCATTGCCCGTTGTTCTGCAGCCTCCAGTATCCGTTGCAAGGAGCATTGGGGGATGCGTTTCAGATGTCCTGGAGCGGCCAGTTGCTTTACGCGTTTCCCCCCATACCCTTGATTCCTCGGGTTCTGAGGAAGGTTCGTCAAGACCGGGCCCAAGTCATCTTGGTGGCACCGGACTGGCCGAGAAGGGTATGGTATACAGACCTGCTTCAACTCTCTCAGTGCCCTCCGCTCCGTCTCCCGTTCAGGGCAGACCTCCTCTCACAGTCGCAGGGGCAGGTTCTACACCCCCACCTCCAGAGCCTGCACCTACATGCCTGGAGATTGAACGGGGCAACCTGAGTTCTTTTTCTCTCCCACCGGATGTAGTGGATGTTATTCTATCGTCCAGGTGACACTCCACTAAATCCATTTATGCCGGCAGGTGGGCAAAATTTGTGGTTTGGTGTGGAGAGAATCAAAAAGATCCCTTGAAGGCCCACCTTTCAGATATTCTTTTGTTTGCTCTTAGTTTAGCAAAGAAAGGCTGTACGGTAGCTACGGTTAAAGGTTATTTGGCGGCTCTGTCGGCTTTTCTTTGCCTTCCGGACCAACCTTCTTTGTTTAAATCTCCAATTGTAAATAGATTTATTAAAGGTTTAGTAAATAAGTTTCCTCCCACGCCCTTTCACATGCCTCAGTGGGACTTGAATCTGGTATTGACGTTTTTGATGGGTTCGCCTTTCGAGCCCATGCATTCATGTCCGTTGAGATACTTGGTCTTAAAGACTGTTTTCTTGATTGCGATCACATCTGCTAGGAGGGTTGGGGAGCCAAAAGCCCTTTCTGTTAAACCTCCTTTTACCATGTTTTTCCCTGATAAAGTGGTGCTGAAAACCAGGGCGGCTTTTCTGCCAAATGTTGTCACTCCTTTTCATATAGGGCAGTCTATTACCCTTCCCTCGTTCTACCCTCCTCCCCACCCCTCTAAAGATGAAGAGAGGCTCCATAGGCTGGACCCTAAGAGGGTGCTGAGTTTCTACCTGGAGGAGGACTAAAGACTTTTGCTTGGATGATCAGCTGTTCGTTGGGTATGTTGGACAGCGAAAGGGCAGAGCGGTCCAGAAACGAACAATCTCCAGGTGGGTCATCTTGTGTATAAAAATGTGTTACTCTCTGGCGAAGAAAGTCCCTCCTGAAGGTATCAGGGCCCATTCTACTAGGGCTAAGTCTGCTTCCTCTGCCCTAGCGAGAGGAGTTCCATTGGCAGGTATATGCAAAGCGGCAACTTGGGCGTCCCTCCATACTTTCGTAAAACATTATTGTTTGGACTCTGAGGTGAGGAGGGACGGTCATTTTGCTCGTTCGGTATTGCAAGATTTCTTGGTGTAATCAGGCGGGCACCCACCACCGAGTGCGGTACAGCTTTGGGACTCTATTCATAAGGTGAGGAATCCACAGGTAGTTGTATCCATCAGAAGAACAAGTTATTTACCTTCGGTAACGCTTTTTCTGGTGGATACACTAGCTACCTGTGGATTCCTCACAGTCCCTCCCGCCTCCCCGTTGCCTGCCTGATTTCACAGTTATCTTGTAGTGGTTGATTTTTGCTTATCTGGAGATATGTTTATTTGTATATATATATATATATATATATATATTTTTTTTTAATGTATTTATGTAAATATATGCGTTCAATGGAAAATGTTATTGTGTGTATATATATATCTTTCTTTATGGTTTTTGATGAGTCGGTTCTCACCTGTTCGCCTCAAAGGCACGTAAAAAAATGAGGTGAAACTGACGTCAGTACGCCGACGAGGACCTCTTATTGGCACGTTGACGTCAGACGGAGTCACGTGGAGCCGTGCCATTATGACGTCCCCGTCGACGTGGACAGCTAGGAAGAAGCCTTTCCGTCGGATGCTGACGCAAGGACGAATTCATAAGGTGAGGAATCCGCAGGCGCCAAGGACATAACCGTTACGTCCTGGACCTGGCCCTCGGGCCCTCCCATGGGTAGGGATGGAACGGGGAATCGCTTCCCCTTCCACACACCCCTTTTACCCCCACCCCTCCCCAGGCAAGGGTCGCTCCCCTGGGGGTGCAAATTGTTTTTAGGCCATTTCTGCCCCCCTTGGGGGCAGATCGGCTTATTTTTATCAGGCCAATCTTCCCCCAAGGGGGGCAGAAACCAGTAGACACCAGGGATTTTTTTTTCAGGTCAGTTTCACGCAAGGGGAGCAACCCCTTTGGCAAGGGTTGCTCCCCTGAGCACGTTGGGGGCAGATCAGCCTATTTTAATTAGGCCCATCTGCCCCCAAGGGGGGCAGAAACCACTAGGCATCAGGGATTTTTTATTTTTTATTTTTTTACAGATGGGGAGTGACCCCTTAGGCAAGGGTCGCTCCGCCTGGGGGGGGGGGGAAGGTGATTTATTTTAGGCCATTTTTGCCCCCCTTGGTGGCAGATCGGCCTATTTCTTTTAGGCCGATCTGCCCCGGGGGGGGGGAAGAACCCACTTAGGAACCAGGGATTGGTGTGTGTGTGTTTTGTTTGGGGGGGCAGCCCTTTGGGCAAGGGTTGCTCCCCATGGGGGCATATTACTGTTGGCCATTTGTTTTCCAAAAAAGAGGGTTGAGGTATGGCCATATCCCTACCACAAATAAATGGGGCCAAAGTTGTTCTGCCCACCGGTGGGCAGGTGGGGCAGTTACCACTGATCCACTCCCTGGAGGGGCAGAAAGCCTACTAGATGCTAGTGAATTAAAAAAAAAAATAGTGGGGTGGTGGCTACCAACCAGTATGGGCATGGTTATGCACCCACCCCAACTTAAGGGGGTAACAGTCTTTCAGCTCTCCCCCGAACACTAAAAGATCTTATCCCAACGGCAAGCAAGAGGACATTTGATTATTTTGTGTTTTGGTTTTACATTTGGGCCATGAGAGCTTGTCTAACTCTTAAAATCGTCCCACTTGGAATGGTGAAGGCTCCACTTTTTGGACTTTGGGACGCTGCCATGTACAAAAATCTAAGAGACCTAGACACATCTGAAAACTAAACATCTAGGTGAATCATGGTGGTCTGCTTCACATGCACCCGCACCATTTACTTACCCACAATGCCCTGCTGTCGCGTAGGCTCTCATTATTGTAATGAGACTACTGGATTTTGAGCGGCAGAATCGTCTCCGGTGAGGGAGACTGAGTCTGACCCACTACAGGTAACACCTGTCACTCAAATCCGGGTTTCGCTCCAGCTAACTAGCAGTACCTCATCTCTATCCAAGGTCAGAGATGATTGGGCAGCCGAGCGCATGACATAACTGGTTTCTCAGGTAAGCCGTGGTCACTCAGGTCTCATCCGTTTCTCTCAGTTACATTAGTCTCATATATACAATGACAAACAGAGGCAGTATATGTTTCAATAATGATTTTAAGCAGTATATGTTTCAATAATGATTTTAATGCGACTGCATCTTAGATAGCAAAGCATGAGCTGCAATAACCAGGACTATACAGCATGACAAGATAAAAATTGTGACAAGGAGAGTGAAGCATAAGAATAACGCTTCTATATTGTCACTACAGTCAATAGACTAATTCCTACCTAGGCATAATAGAGCACAGCGTGTTAAGCTCTAATTCTGCCCTTCAGGTTCCCCTGGGATGACATCAATCCCCATACCTGAGCAAAGGCCTGAAGTCTGCATAGGCAGCTGTAGCGAAGCATTCAGCAATCAGCATACAGTTGTGGTTCTCTGGCTGGAATCTCCCTCTAACGTGTAAGGGACGAGGAAGTGTTTTTATAATAAAACAGCTGATGTTTTGAGAAAATGTCCCTATGTAAGGATGTGTGTTTTTTATGAATGTCAGAAACAAAACTTTATACCACGTTCATCTGCAACCTATCTTACTGCAGCCTTGGAAGAAGCACAAAGGGAGCAAGAATGTCTTGTTTGAGAACAGAGTGCTGGCCTAGGCAAAAACAGCTAGATAGAGAAAATAAAACAAGACTGTAAAAGTGGCTATTGTAACAATAATAAAATGAAGCCGAATAAAATATATCTAGGTTACAGTGCACAGCGGCAGGCCTAGTATGCTAAAATAACATGCATGGAGCTATAACTAAAATGGCTACACAACACCCTTCCCTTGTCGGTTGAAGGTGGTTCAAAGCCTAATTACATATAAGATGCCACTAAAAGCTCAACCTAAGATATACATGTAAAAAGAAAAATGTCAATAATGACAAGTTAAAAGGACACTTGAGCATATAAAAAGGACAATTTTAAATGTTAACGTGGCATAAAAAGAACCGAATTTCAAGAGTCAGAATAATTTTTTTAGAGTTTTCAATCTGTTCCGGGACAACGGAGGACAGGAGATCTTCCACTTCGGCAGGTGTTAAAGTTGGAAAGGCATCGCCGAGAAGGACCAAGGAGCATTCATGTTCCATAGCCTGAGCCTCAGGCAAGGCAGCATTCAGTGGTGTGCCCAGTGATGAGTTAAAAGCTGCATCCTCCAGGAAGGGCACCTCATAAGTAGCTTCCCGTAGCAAACTCATCCTCAACGCGCATTTCTGGAAATGAACCCTAAGCGAGAACATCAACAGGTCAGCGTCCAATGAAAGCAAGCGTTGCGTAGAAAGACAAACTTCCAGTGCATGCTCTAAAAAGCACCAGCGGCATCGAAACACGGGCTGCACACAATGTAAAACCGGTCTGAATGAGAGAGACCAGTCAAACTCCAATTGCTCCAGGAGTGTTGCTCCAAAATACTGCATCATGTGGTCACGACACAGCTGCGCTGATGGGCGCACTTTCATTCCTCCTTGTTGCGGCGGGACAGCCATTGCGCATAAAAATGAGCAACAGCAAAACGGCAACAATTATACCCAAAGATATTGGAAATCCCCCGAAAATGCTCGAGAAAATTGAGTGGATGGATGATGGTATTAAACCGAATATGGAGGAGGTGTGAATGAAACCAGAACCAACAGCCTTAAAAAAAATTGCGATTCCAGTAGTACTGGACGCATTGAGGGGGTCATTCCAACTTCGGCGGGCGGCGGAGGCCACCCGCCAAAGTTCCCCCGCCAGAAGACCGTACCGCGGTCAAATGACTGCGGCGGTCATTCTGACTTTCCCGCTGGGCGGGCGGGCGACCAGCGGGAAAGCCCCAGCAACGTTGAAGCCGGCTCCGAATGGAGCCGGCGGAGTTGCTGGTGTGCGACGGGTGCAGTGGCACCCGTCGCGATTTTCAGTGTCTACTTTGCAGACACTGAAAATCTTAATGGGGCCCTGTAAGGGGGCCCCTGCAGTGCCCATGCCAGCGGCATGGGCACTGCAGGGGCCCCCAGTGGCCCCACGACACCCGTTCCCGCCAGCCTCTTCCTGGCGGTTTACACCGCCAGGAACAGGCTGGCGGGAAGGGGGTCGGAATCCCCATGGCGCCGCTGCTTGCAGCGCCGCCGTGGAGGATTCCCTGGGGCAGGGGAAAACCGGCAGGAAACCACCGGTTTCCATTTTCTGACCGCGGCTTTACCGCCGCGGTCAGAATTGCCCCTGAAGCACCGCCAGCCTGTTGGCGGTGCTTCCTCCGTCCCCGGCCCTGGCGGTCCATGACCGCCAGTGTCGGAATGACCCCCTGAATATCCGTCTCACGAGTTCACCAAAGGGTCTCGGAATGTTTGTACTTAAAAGGGACTGTATCTCTGCTGACGACCTTGCCACTTGAAGTGCTTAGGTCTCTCATGCAGATGTAAGAGCCACATGTTTTTGAAACAATAAATGCTTGAGTCTGCTTAACTTGGCAAAATTCACATTAGAAGTAGCAATGTGAGGCCAAATATCTGCTATTTTAGTGGGAGGAAAGAGTACGTTCCCGCAGCATGTAACAATCGTAGAGAACGAAACAACATAAATTATTCCAGCTCGCATCCTGCAACAATCTTCACCATTGAAGAGGACATAGCTGCCGTTTGAAAGCACCTGGAACATAGGTCTAATCAAGGGGACTGGAACTCCCTTCAGATAACAAGCCAGGTTCACTGCAGACGCGTTGCACGCCCCATGCAAGGACAGCTGTTTACAAACCATTGAATGGCTGACGGAAGTCTCACTTTCACTACAGCTAAGAAAGACTTCTTTCATGCCACTAAGACATTTGTATGCGAAAGGTAGCTCCCACACCTAATGGATGTAACTATCTCCCAGCCTTTCATATCTGCCTACTGGATTGTGTTCTAAACAGGACGTGAATTGAAGTGTGGAAATAGGAAGATTAATGACCCCATGTATTAACTACTCAGCAGATGGTATTTCAGCATGACATAAGTCGCCTCTTTCTTAGCCATTCGTTGTTGTTGTCATGTTAAATTAAAAGAAGAAAATATTTCCCTGGCGCTGACATGTTGCCAGGGAACGCGCCCACCTTCAGTGTTTGAAGTGTCCAACCCAACTGTATAATGGACCTTAGGTGACTCTGTCCATGATGTAAGGAAGACATATCTGTTTGTATAATGTCTATAGCAGAAGAGACAATGTTATTTAAAGTGTATATCCGGTCGGACAGGGTATTGATCCCATTATCTACAACAGCTAATGCCTTCTTTAAGTTTTCCTGGTCTGTTTGCCTTAACCAGGCAGCAGCTTCTTATTGAGAAAGCTTCCAAATTTCATTATATACTTCATATAAGAAGGGATTTCTGCGTTGTTTTCTGGGGCCTAACAGGAAGTCCTGTAAGACAGTGTTAATAGACAGGAGACTGAGGTGTTCTCTAACCGCATCTAGTGAGGAAGTTCTTAAGCTGGCATAGTTTCCCTACACTGTATATTGTTACTAAACCCACATGTTCGGATGATATATAGCGAGGGTCCGGCCTACTAGTTCTAAAACCCCCCCAAGGAGTTGATAAAACGTTTGTGACACCCATTGATATCTATTGACCACAATAACCACCAGCCAGGACGTGTCAGTGAAACATTAAACGTGCCATTCTGGACCCATTTGTCAAGCTGATCTTCAGTTGCATTTGTATATTTCTGCCATTTATAAAATTTTGCAGGGGCAGGAATACTAGGCGTGTTCAATTCCTTGATCTTTGCTAAGCCTAAACAACTCGTTTGTTGTACAGTTTCATTTAAAAATATCATTTGAGCAGGTATCAGGCATGCTCTAAATAAAGCTTCCTTCCATCTTATTTACCAATGTCTAGTTCCCCACACACTTTTTAAGTCAATCGACTTCAGCCAATATTCATAGCCTTCTATAGTCTACCCGGAAACAAAAGAATCCGAATATATAAATTTCATATTTGTCAATAGTATGCGCATGTTTCCTGTAGGTGGCAATGTAAAATAATACGACTCAGCATTTTTAACATCATGCCCAGAAAAATATGTAAACTTTTCAGAATACGTTTTGGAACTCCCTTGTGGTGGAGTCGGACAGTGTTCCCATTGTGTATAATTAAAAACTGTTTTTGGGCTGCTTGCTCTGTGTATGAAATGGTGCCCATAATAATTATAGCAAACCATATCACCATAATTTTCTTTAGATTGATAAACATCTTTGTTTTCAAATACAGTATAATACTGCAATTCAGTCATCATAGAATCAACTTTTTTCACATCCCAATCATCAGAAACAATTCCAGGTATTATTATATAGTTCATCGAAAGTTTAAACACATATGGTATTTGAATAACCTCCGTAGGACCTTATATATGGAATGTTACTTTATCCCAAACAATCCCATCAGAAATTGGTATAGCGGAAAGGTTCACAAAAGACAAGTCTCTGCGGACCTTATGTGAAGAAAAATGTGGTTTCAGGACCTCATCCACCAGTTCAATTGTTGATTTTTCAGGAAGAAAATGAACATGTATTAACAAAAAGAAAGTGATGACAAACCCAATTCAAAGTAGGAAAGCTAGTACATTCAAGGAAAGCCACAGATAGTTCCATGGAAGAATAAAGTATGTTGCTTTAAGCCAGTTTATTAGCTTATGTGTTTTTGACAGTTCAGGTGTGGAAGAGGTAAATGAGTCTGAGACGTCATCGTTGATGTCGGCAAAATATCCAGAAGCTGTTTGTGCAAAAACTGGAGCCGTGTTCGTTGGTGGAGTTGGTGTTTCCTTTGGAGGCACAAAATAAATAGCACCATCCGTCTGTGTTGAAGCTGTGTCAAATCGATTAACTATATCTGTGTTATTTGTTGTTAGTGGAACTAATGCAAGATCATTTTCCTCCCTCCCCAAGCTCGGAGAGGTGTCGGTGTTGCTGCTTACAACTTGTAGAGGAACTTCTTGACCAGTAGTGAGAGGGATTCGGGAACTACTGAGTGTTCCTTTTGGTCGACTGTGCAGGATCGGCCACGTGGTGTCGTTTGACATTGTCGATGGAGAGAAAACTACTTTCTTTGGCACCTGCCAACAGTGGTAGAATAACAGTTCTGGTACCGTGGATTCCCAGGATTGTGACGGGTGCACGATAAGAAGGTCCAAATTCCTTTTTCACAGCAAACCTTTCACGTACTAGATCCCCTGTTTTAGGAATCCAGCCGGTAGGCGTTACAGGTACATCCTTAATTCCTATGGAGGCAGCAGTGGCAGAAGAGTTGTTGTCACAGAACTGTTGCAACTCCTGTAAGACAGTGACACATTCATTTATGTCCAATGGTGTTTCTGCCGCCTCCACGCCAGGACCATCAACATCTGGAACATACATTCGAGTTCCGAACAGGCA
Source organism: Pleurodeles waltl (assembly GCF_031143425.1). NCBI lineage: Eukaryota > Metazoa > Chordata > Amphibia > Caudata > Salamandridae > Pleurodeles > Pleurodeles waltl. Next base: position 541,052,576 of record NC_090440.1, on the reverse strand, counting down.
CTCATATGAAGTACGACCCCCCAGGGACCTTCTGGGCAGATTGCTAAATGCTCTCTGGACTCCATACAGATGATTAAGCCAACTACGACCTGTACCTAAGACTCTGGCTGTTAAGAATTGCTTTAAATCACAGTTTAATCGCTCCATGGCACTATTTCCCTCAGGATGAAATGGAGACGAGTACTGGAGTTGGACCCCCAACGAAGCCATGGCGTCCCTGAATGCCCTTGAGGCGAAAGCAGGGCCCTGGTCCGAGTGGAAAGCCGCAACAGCATATGTACTGATAAAGACTCGCAAATCTTTAATAATAACAGTCCGAGCGTCAGCCGAGCATTGTGGCCACATCCATAGAAATCTGGAGCAGGAGTCAACAGCGGCTAAGATGTATTTGTATGCACTGTCCACTGTTATGGGACCGCAGTGGTCCACGTACACACATTGTAATGGTTTGTTGGAGATTAGGAGGGGTGTCTGTGGTGGGCGTTTAGCAGTGGAAACTCATTTGTTGGCAGATGTCACAACAAAGGACATACTGCTTGGCCTCTTTGTATAGGCCTGGCCACCAATAACAAGCTTGTAACAATGATATCGTAGCCGCCACACCAGCATGGGCAAATGCTACCCCCTCATGCGCTGCTTTAATCAACTCTGATCATATATTTTTGTTGGGAATATCCCGAACTCCTACGCCTGGTATTTTAACTTCAGCATTTAGGCAGCCTCCCATTCTGTAGGAATATTTAGCAGGAAATGCTTTTGGATAGGGCGTACCACAGCGGTAGCTTTGACGGCAGCCCATATGTCTTTGGCTGGTTTCGCACATAAGCGGGTTACTACAGCAACAGTGGCTGTGGCTACTGCTGACTTTACGGCTTCATCAGCCAGTGTGTTTCCAGCAACGTGTATTCCAACGCGCTGGTGTCCAAGTGTATGTACAACATGGACATTTGGTAGCGTTTCCTTAAGATCCGCTACTTTCCCCACAGGAGTCTATGTTTAATGGTGTTGCCTTTGGAATCCCTGAACCCATTCTGGCGCCAGTAGTGCAGGTATTCATTGAAGGACTGGACACAATAGTACAAATTACAAACAACCAGCATGTGCTGTGCAGAATCCGTATGTTCCAGTGCCATCACCAGAGCTCTCAGCTCTGCTAGTTGTGCTGTGCAATCCCCTAGGGTTTGCATGAATGTATGTTGCGGACAAAATGTCTTATCCTCCATGTAGCCACTTACGACTGCTCATGCAGCGGAGTACGGATGTTTTGTGCCAATTGCAGGTTGTGCAAAGCCATCGGTGTACATGACTCTTTGATACTGATCAATTGGCAACGTGTTTGCTGGAACTGGGTATTCTAGTTCTTATTGCAAAAATTCTTGAGTCTGTAACTTTAAGTCAAAAATGTAATCTACATCAGTGGCTGTCAAAGACGTTGGAAAAACAACAAGTGATGGACGGAATGCTGAACATTGTCAAACACCCACCCCCAGTCATAGATCTGGGTTTAATCCATCGTTCTTTTGCTCACCATGCCACCCCAGTTTGGACCCAGCCATATGCAAATCAGTCTTGACCCTGTTCCTCATGGGAACAGTCCAGACCGAACTGCCAAGCCAGGTCCTCACTGGACCGGAAACAAGCATCCTGGGACCGGTTTCGGGGTTTCACCCCTCATCAGCCAGGCTAGCTTGAATCCAGTGGCATGGGAAGCACGGGACCCACGTCTGGGCATACCCTTCCCACTTAGGGCGACAAAGCAAAAACAACAAGTGATGGACGGAATGCTGAACATTGTCAAACACTCACCCCCAGTCATAGATCTGGGTTTAATCCATCGTTCTTTTGCTCACCATGCCACCCCAGTTTGGACCCAGCCATATGCAAATCAGTCTTGACCCTGTTCCTCATGGGAACAGTCCAGACCGAACTGCCAAGCCAGGTCCTCACTGGACCGGAAACAAGCATCCTGGGACCGGTTTCGGGGTTTCAACCCTCATCAGCCAGGCTAGCTTGAATCCAGTGGCATGGGAAGCACGGGACCCACGTCTGGGCATACCCTTCCCACTTAGGGCGACAAAGCAAAAACAACAAGTGATGGACGGAATGCTGAACATTGTCAAACACTCACCCCCAGTCATAGATCTGGGTTTAATCCATCGTTCTTTTGCTCACCATGCCACCCCAGTTTGGACCCAGCCATATGCAAATCAGTCTTGACCCTGTTCCTCATGGGAACAGTCCAGACCGAACTGCCAAGCCAGGTCCTCACTGGACCGGAAACAAGCATCCTGGGACCGGTTTCGGGGTTTCACCCCTCATCAGCCAGGCTAGCTTGAATCCAGTGGCATGAGAAGCACGGGACCCACGTCTGGGCATACCCTTCCCACTTAGGGCGACAAAGCAAAAACAACAAGTGATGGACGGAATGCTGAACATTGTCAAACACTCACCCCCAGTCATAGATCTGGGTTTAATCCATCGTTCTTTTGCTCACCATGCCACCCCAGTTTGGACCCAGCCATATGCAAATCAGTCTTGACCCTGTTCCTCATGGGAACAGTCCAGACCGAACTGCCAAGGCAGGTCCTCACTGGACCGGAAACAAGCATCCTGGGACCGGTTTCGGGGTTTCACCCCTCATCAGCCAGGCTAGCTTGAATCCAGTGGCATGGGAAGCACGGGACCCACGTCTGGGCATGACTGGGGGTGGGTGTTTGACAATGTTCAGCATTCCGTCCATCACTTGTTGTTTTTCCAACGTCTTTGACAGCCACTGATGTAGATTACATTTTTGACTTAAAGTTACTTAGGCCCTTTCCTTCATTCGATAGCTCATATCCCAGAAACAGGCTGCTGAGGAAGGCTATATTAGTTTTTTGAAGTTGAATTTGTAGCCAAATTCAGCAAATCCCACAACAATGCAGTCTACCCGTCTTAAATGTTGCAGCAATTCATCGTCCGTAAGGTAGATATCGTCTACATAGGACAATGCTTCAGGGTCAATGTCGTGCAAAATTGCAGTCACACAAGCTGCGAACAGTCCTGGACTGTTCTTGTACCCCTGGGATAAACAACAGAATTTTTTTCTGAGAGCCTAGTGCGCTGAAACTTGTTAAGTCTCTACTCTCAAGCGCTATATTCTGGCAGAAAAAACCATTGGAAATATCCAAAGTTGTTTTATATTTATTAGGCACTATGTTGTTCATCAGTGCTGTGCTATTTGAGTTTTGTATAGCATATGTGCGTGTATGACTATTAAAGTGTCAGTAGTCTAAGACTATTCTATATGAATGGTCCGGTTTAGCTACTGGTAATAAAGGATTATTCCTTGGGAAGACACAGGGTTCAATTATGCCCTGGTACTCTAGTTGTGTGAGGATTTCTCTTACTGGTGCTTTTGCATCATGTTTTATTGGATATTGAGGTTGATTTTTAATAGGAATTACATGGTAGGGTGATTCTTTATCCCATCCTACATGGTTGCGATATAACGCGGGTGCCTGCGCCAGTGCCCAATCGATGGCGTAGGACTCAGCGAGTTCCTCCGGGACATGGGGCGGGAAAGAACGCTTAATAACATCTTCACCATAGAGGCAGGTACGGACAAATTCAGGCAGCCAATCTTGTTCGGCCAACAAGACATCATATATATTTACTACGCGATCCCAAAAGATTGCGTCTATTGTGCGCTCAGTGTCTCCTTCTAACTGTAAAGTTACTTTATACACCCTATCAGGCGTGGAGACACTCATGTCCGCTGTATCTACTTGTAGAAAGTCATCAGTTGCTTTCACCTCCAGATGCTCTAGAAGACTCCGGCGACCTATTGTGACCACTGCTGCGCTGTCTAGCAGTGCTAGTGCCCACGTCTTTTTCTTCAGGGGACCCTCTTCTTGAGCGGCATGTCGTATTGCGACTGCTGCTGCCTTTTTCTTTTTAAATTGGGGTTTTTGTTGAGGAGGCTTCTTTTCCTTTTTAACAGAAACCTCTGATGAGCATTGTAATTCCTGTCTTGGTTTCACGTACTCTGTTCTTCACTCTGATCGCCCACCTCTCTCACTTCGTTTTTCCGATGAGTCCTGAAAGGAACGAGGTTGGCGTGTATCAGTATATTGATATCTATCAGGCATTTTTATTATATCTATTTCAGAGATCATATCTATTCAGTGGGGTCTCCGTACGCAGAGATTCTCACCTTTCTTTTTTCGGAGTTTGTTGTTTTTTATCCCAGCATTTCTTGCTACCCTAAGGAGCTTGCTTAGAAAAATCTTTATTAGATTTGCCCTGAAATTGTGGTTTAGTTGGTCTAGCCCCTAGACTATCTCGACCAATACTAGAATAGGTTGTTGCGATAATCTTTGGCAGTTCACGTTCTTGATCCTGTTGAGGAACATCCCAGAGCCGCATGCGCACTGCTAGTGCGACTGCTTCCCCTTTAAGGTTACTTAACATAATTGAGGATACTGTTGCAAAATTGACCATTAATTGCATCCCCATATCTAGGGCCGGGGCAGCCCCATATTCATCTTGAATTTTTTTCAACACTTCTGGTAAGTTGGCAAGTGTTGGTGTACTGTGTGCGGTAGTGTAGAGCGCGGCAAATACCGTGCCCCATGTGTTACAGTTATCAGCTGTAGGAACCATCCCAAACGGCAAGCATGTCGTTAGAATTCTATGTTTATCCTGAGGTCCCGTATGGGGGAATACTGCTTCCAGTGCGTTTATATTTTGAGCTAGCTAGAACGGGATTTCTTCTCATTTGGCGGGTACCTTACCCATAATCGAATGTACAGTTGCAGGGTTAATGCCTGGCATCACTGCATGCGGTTGCGCTGGAGCAGCACGTGCTGCGTTGGTATTCAATGTTTGCATTACAAACTGTACTAATCGTCTATATATTGCTGTCAGCTCAGTATATAAGTGACGGACCTCAGCTATTGCTAAATTTGCTACTGCAGGGTGAGGTGTATAAGTGGCCAATAAAGGCTAGGTAGGACCATCGTTACTTAGAGGACCTAACCTAACTGGTAAGATTGTGTGGGGTAGGGCGCCATCAAGCCAATTATTATGTTTCTGATAAGGTAAAGGTATTTTTAGATATGCATATGCCCTGTATTGTCCAGGTATGTTTGCAAGTGTGTAGTGATGAAATGTATTTATGTTCCCACCAACTGCTGGAAATGTGACCCATGAATAAAAAAAGTTCTGTTCTATAAGCTGCATGTGCATCTACCACAAATGTGACTGGACTCCCCTGGGCTGTTAGGCCATTTGCCAGTAAATGTGCAGTCAGGGGTTGTCTCATGTTGACTGAGATTGCTACCTGTTGCGGATTCACTATGGTATATGATACATTTGTTCGGAGAAGGCAGACCAAATGGGGACTTTCCTTTTAGAGTTCAAGCTTGAACAACCTCCAGCATCAAATAGGGTTCCCTACTTAGCAGAGGAGGAAATCCTCCATACCATGGACGTCTCGGTATATAGTACTGAGGTGTCTTTGTATATAATGAGACCGAGATACTCAGGAGAACCTGATGTGACTGCATCTTAGATAGCAAAGCGTGAGCTGCAATAACCAGGACGATACAGCATGACAAGATAAAAATTGTGACAAGGAGAGTGAATCATAAGAATAACGCTACCATATTGTTTCTACAGTCAATAGACTAATTCCTACATAGGCTATAATGGAGCACAGCGTGTTAAGCTCTAATTCTGCCCTTCAGGTTCCCCTGGGAAGACATCATCCCCCATACCTGAGCAAAGGCCTGAAGTCTGCATAAGCAGCTGCAGCGAAGCAATCACCATACAGTTGTGGTTCTCTGGGTGGAATCTCCCTCTAATGTGTAAGGGACAAGGAAGTGTTTTTATAATAAAACAGCTGATGTTCTGAGAAAATGTCACTATGTAAGGGTGTGTGTTTTCTATGAATGTCGGAGACAATATTTTATACCATGCTCATCGGCAACCTATCTTACTACAGCCTTGGAAGAAGCACAGAGTGAGCAAGAATGTCTTGTTTGAGAACAGAGTGCTGGCCTAGGCAAAAACTGCTAGATAGAGAAAATAAAACAATACTGTAAAAGTGGCTACTGTAACAATAATAAAATGAAGCCGAATAAAATATATCTAGGTTAAAGAGCACAGCGGCAGGCCTACTATGCTAAAATAACATGCATGGAGCTATAACTAAATTGGCTACACAACACTGCAAACCTCTAACTTTGCTTGAAATCACACCTTTCCCCCACATTTTTGTGATGGAACCTTCCGGGACCTGCAGGAATCCACAAGATTCCTACCACCCAGCATAGTCGCATACATACTGATAACAATTCTGCCTCACTTGTCAGCCTAAAAATTTTTTTTTCCAAACTGCCCTTTTGGACCCGCTTTGGTTTCTCCTCAGTTCCGACATTTTTGGCTCTTCCCTGTCACAGGCGCTTGGCCCACCTACACAAGTGAGTTATCCCTTTTATCGGGAGACTGAGGGGAATGTTGGGTGGTAGGAAATTTGTGCCGGTGCGGTGATCCCACACAGAAATGTAGGAAAAATGTGGGTTTTGTTTAACTAAATTTGAGGTTTGCTGAGGATTCTGAGTAAGAAAAGACTGGGGGATCCACGCAAGTCACACCTCCCTGGACTCCCTCGGGTGTCTAGTTTTCTGACAGGTCTGGGTTTGGTAGGTTTCCCTAGATGGCTGCTAAGCCCAGGACCACAAACGCAGGTGCCATACGCCCCCCTACCCCACCCAAGAAAACGGTAGTTTTGTATCTGATAATTTTGATGTCTCCATGTAGTATTTTGGGACATTTCCTATCATGGGCACTAGGCCTGCCCACACAAGTGAGGCACCATTTGTATCGGGAGATATGGAGGAATGCTGGGTGGAAGGAAGCTTGTGGCTCCCCTCAGATTCCAGAACTTTGCAGCACCAAAATGTGAGGAAAAATTGTTTTTTGCCAAATATTGAGGTTTGCTAAGGATTCTGAGTAGCAGAACCTGGTGAGAGTGCCACAAGTTACCCTATCTTGGGTTTCCCGAGGTGTCTAGTTTTCAGAAATGTCCAGGTTTGCTAGGTTTTCCTAGGTGCAGAGTGAGCTAGAGGCCAAAATGCACAGCTAGCACTTTGCAAAAAAAAAAAGGGCAGTTTTCTTTGGGAAAATGTGATTTGTCCATGTTGTGTTTTGGGGCATGTCCTGTTGCGGGCACTAGGCCTACTCACACAAGTGAGCTTCCATTTTTATCGGGAGACTTAGGGGAATGCTGGGTGGAAGGAAATTAGTGGCTCCTCTCAGATTCCAGAACTTTCTATCACCGAAATGTGAGGAAAAGGTTTTTTTTTTTTTTTGCCAAATTGTGAGGTTTGCAAAGTATTCTGGGTAGCAGAACTTGGTGAGAGCGCCACAAGTTAACACATCCTGGGTTCCCCTAGGTGTCTAGTTTTCACAAATGCACAAGTTTGGTAGGTTTTCCTAGGTGCCGGCTGAGCTAGAGACCAAAATCCACCACTAGGCACTTTCCAAAAAACATATCAGTTGTCAATGTAAAAATCTGATGTGTCCATGTTGTGTTTTGGGGCATTTCCTGCCACGGGCACTAGGTCTACCAACACAATTGAGGTACCATTTTTATTGGGAGACTTGAGGGAATGCTGGGTGGAAGGAAATGTGTTGCTCCTCTCAGATTCCAGAACTTTCTATCACCGAAATGTGAGGAAAAGGTGTTTTATTTGCCAAATTTTTTATGTCTGCAAAGGATTCTGGGTAACAGAACCTGGTGAGAGCCCCACAAGTCATCACATTCTGAATTCCCCTAGGTGTCTAGTTGTCATAAATGTATAGGTTTGCTAGGTTTCCCTATGTGCCGGCCGAGCTAGAGGCTTTCTGATTCAAGTCTGCCTGTTCCTGAAAGCTGGGAGGATGGTGATTTTAGTACTGCAAACCCTTTGTTGATGCCATTTTCAGGGGGAAAAAAAAAACATTCTTTTTTCTGCAGCCCTTTTTTCCCATTTTAAAAAAAAATGTTAGCTGTATTTTGGCTAATTTCTTAGTCTCCTCCAGGGGAACCCACAAACTCTGGGTACCTCTAGAATCTCTAAGATGCTGGGGGAAAAAAGGACACAAATTTGGCATAGGTAGCTTATGTGGACAAAACGTTATGAGGGCCTAAGCGCGAACTGCCCCAAATAGCCAAAAAAAAGCTTGGCACAGGAGTGGGAAAAGGCCTGGCAGCAAAGGGGTTAAAAACAAATGCAGAAGATTGTTTTCAACTGAGATCTCTTGAGAATTCAGTGCAAGAGCTAACCTCTGCAGAGACCAGATGGAACTAAAAGTTGAAGATATGTGGAAAATCTCTTGAAAAAGCAGCCCAGCATTTTGTCTCCCCTGGTAACTGAGCCAAATGTAGGCCTGATATACATAGCCGTTCCTTAATTTTGTGAAACCTTAAATCGGACCACAGAAAGGAAACTGACCTGAAATTAGATCTAGCTGCCACGGAATAAGACGAGACAACAACCTTTAAGTGACTCCATGACTGAGGACTACACATGCTTTCCTATGGAGTTTAGAGCTACTAGAGGACATGGATGAATAAAACCAGCCATGGTGGAGTTTGGCCACTCTGCCTCTGAGGTGGGTATGACTGTAGCTAGAATGGTATCTTTATTGTAAGCCTCTGAATTGACTCTTATCAACTATAAGCCTTCTGTGTCAGGGCACGGTCCACACCTAGGGCAGAAGATGTTGGACGTTTCCTTGCTAATAAGCTTTAAAGTCCTCTTGTAGTGTCGGTTATTTCCTGATCCTGCCAACCTTTATTTTACAGAAAGCCAAATCATATAAAGGAGGTTAATAAATGAATAAACGTTATAGGTGGTAAAATTACTCTTCGTCACTTTTCGGGTGACCAAGGGCACATGCGGTGCCTGCTTTCTATGCCCTGCCAGAGGTGACCCAGTTTAGACATAGGAACGATTCTTTGTACTAAACGTTACCTACATATGGTGGGATCTAGTGGCTGTCTGATTCTGTGAACGCGAAATTCAGTGATGGTAAATCCAAAGGATCTACGATTGTGGGTGGTAAGATGTAGTGGTGGGGGGACTGAAACATCACTAATGCCATTTCACCCCAGTAATAGCCCCTGCAAAGACGTCACAATTGTTGTGGGGGTGGAGGGTCTACCACTCCGAAAATATACCTACTTTGTTTTGAGGTGTTTCAGTGTTTTGGTTATAAAGCCACCAGCCTCGGAGATGGTTGAAGGTTACTCGTTTAAGTTATTTAGAACCTGAAGGAGAGTTCTCAGCAGCAGAAAAAGCCTTAGTGTAACCGTCCTCTGGGTCATCATAAGCAGTGGGAGCATGGCTTATGCCATTGGAGACACCATGGTTACGTAAAAGTGTTTGTCGGACATCTCTCTTCTGAACGTATGTGCCCAGGGAAACATCACTGATACGTTACGTCAGGAGTTACAGCGTTAGCCACAATACAGTGCCAGAGAATATGCCTGTTCGAATTCCAGTGCCACTGCAGTATTCATAATTTACTGTGCCTATGAGACAACATGGTGCCCGCCCCGTGTAGTTAATAGCCTTGTATGAAAATGTTTATTACATGTGAATCCCATCACAGTAACTGTGCCAGAGAATATGCATACATTTCACCATGGCCATAATGCTTGTGCGCTAGTAACTGCTCACTGTGTGCCTGCCTCCCACTGGATGCTTCCTGGTAGTTATTATGCAACAGATGTTGTGCTTTTCGTTGTCTTTGCTGCACAATTGACTTCCATCATTGTGCTCAGAATGTGTGCCTATCGGTTTCTGTGCGTTTGCTCAGTGTCACTGTGCCACAAGATGACTGCTCATTAGATATTGCGCCACAGACTACAATTACGTTACTGTGCCACTGAAGGCCTCTCCATTAGTTACTTTGCCACATAATCCTGGTCCACTATTTACTGTGCTACAGAAGGCAAGTCCATCAGTTACTGTACCTGAAGGTACCTAAGTTAAAGTAATGGCCACTGGAAATAAGCAGGGGAATAAAGGACCAAATTACCCAGCAGGATTGACTAAATTATACAACAATAAAATAGGAAGTATACTGCATAATGCAGCACATTTTGTGATAGTATTACTTATGTTATGATTTTTACACCTATAACACTGTCTGGGCAAAGGTTTCACTTCATTAGTACCAGTTTTTTCTGGACAAAGGTTCACCTCATTAGTTCCAGTTTTACATCCAAATACACAATAAGCAATTGAAAGGAGACAAGCCAACTTTTGCTAATGGCCTTCCATTGCATGGCAACACATGCTGCTGCATTTTAGTAACTTTTGATCTGTTTAAATTAGATTTTTTTGTTTAAATGTACAGTTTCTGAAGCAAATGATGGACTATGTGGCAAATGCACGAAATCTACAATTAAGTAAAAATGCCAGAGGTACACAGTGGCATAATTCCAGTGGCCCTGGTTACAGTACTCCAGAATGATTTGCTACTCCTGTGGTCCTCTCAAAGGGAGGAGGGTAGTATACTAAATCTGTGCTCCTGAAGGTTTAAATCCCTGAGTGGTTTAGCTGTCATCCTAAACTTTAACATTCTAAATGAGTTACCTTTTGCCAGGCCATAATTTTTGGGCTATCGCTGCTGTGTCCTGCAATCCCCCACATGACCCCTGAATACTGGAGAAGTGTCTAAAATAAGTGAGAAGGGCATCATGCAAATGACAGGCTACAGTTAAAGGACAGCCATGTCATTGAGAGTTTGAGGCTGTGACAGTGACATGAAAGGGCTGTAGAGGAATTGATGCACAGTAGTACTAAAATCCGGCAATATTGGCTCTGCGATGCTGATTTCCACATACAACAAGCTCTGTGGATGACGAAAGTTTGGATGACAATGTCCAAGACCAAGAATTCCTGGTTATGATGTTTCAGGGGATCCAAAGACATTGGGTGTAGGGACTCTGGGCCTCAAGGCAGTGGGTTCAGAGATGGGCTGTGGGCTCAGACCAAGGAAACTGGTATATAAGCACGATAAAAGTCATCGAAAAGGGTTCCTAGGGGGAGTGAAATCCGACCTCTGAAGTTAGTTTAGCTCGGTAGTTGAATGTAATTAATGCAAAACCTCTGTCTGTTCCAGATCCCAATGTAGATGTGATCTATGTCTGTCCCCTGGAGCTGAACGACGAGATGCTGCAGTATTACTCCAAGCTCCTGGGTCTGCAAGCAGCTGTCCAGTCAGGGAACCCCGACGACGCGACCGACCTGCAGGACAGGTTCAAGATCCTCACCCCTGAGGCGATAAACAGCTTCCCTGTGAGTGGTCCCCTCTAATTACTGCACGCTTCGGGCGGCTGTTAAATGAAATTGGAAAATGTTATCACTTGCAACGCTCCGACTCGCACCAGTGAAATATTATTGCAGATTTAACGGCTTTGCTGATGAGACGACTGCTTTGAGTCTGGGGGAATACAGCTCCTGCTTGAGGGTTTCAGCGCTTACCGGAGGGGTGGGGAGTCCTTTTAATTTGCGTCATATGAATGTTCGTCAGTGAAGTTTAGCTCCTGAAATAGCAGTCACAACCCCATGTTGAGGAGAACTTGGGGATCCGTCTAGTGCTTGACTCACACACAAGACCTATGCCAACATTCCCTGGTGAGAAACTCCCACCACAACATTTTTATTACGACAAGGGCTGAGACCAGGGTTGAACTGGCCGGAATTTTACAAACTGGGCCTTTCTGGAGGAAAAGTCTCCCTTCCTAATCACACCCAGACTTTTATGAACTTCTAAGCTGTACATCTCTTGATGAAACGCAAAATCTCTTATACAGCAAGAGATGATGAGGATCTATCTTTCCTTTAACAAAAGGTGATTGATCCGAGTTCCAGAGTGACTCTTTAGGGGACCAACACTGAAAACATGATTACATCGATTTGGTAGCCAAATGTGGAACCCAGTCTTTGGGGGTGGCATTGTGTCCTTTTTTTGCTTTACTGTTAGAAGGCAGGGGTGCTGTGGAGTGCAGATATAGACAAAGTGTTTCATGTCTGTCACTGGTTCTTACTTTCCTTGAGGTAATCTGTAGGTTAATCCTCACTTTGCCACAGACCATGAAGCCAAAGATGTGTCTTCATTAAATGAGTATCTGGACCATGGCAGATTGAGAAACAGGATGTAATTTGAGCTCCTAGTGCTCTCTTCAATGAAGGAACCTGTATTGTCTAGCAGTAGCTGATTCCCACATATAGCATAAAGTCTCTTGCATATCACGTGGAACACTTTTACCAATTTACGAGCTGTTGGCGGGATCCTAAGCTTCATTCTCTGAACACCTGCATCCAATAAAGGTCATGGCGTGGTGCATTTTGGTTTCAAATTTCAGACATCATAACCACAAGATGGAGAAGCAAGCAGGAAGACCTCTCTGTGTGGCAGGCAAGAGAGGTTGGCGCAGTAGTTGTTTTACAGGGCAGCATACCCCCCACTTCTCTAAGGAATATCAGCTTGCTGTTGGAGGCTGTGATATCATTCCAGGACTGGTATGTGTTATCTCAACCCCTCTGGCAGTGCTACTGGCAATAATGCTGCCACACAATCTTCTCCCTGCTTTGTGAGAATATGCCAAAATCCTGTCCAGCAGGGCATGGGCTACTTATTTGTTAAATGTTAATGCCTGGCCTTGTCTTTCTGCTTGTCTCCTCTCCTAAGTATGTGGTTAGGGTGCTGCAGTGCTTTTGTGGCTTTCACTCTAACAGAGCAGGGTCCCATTGTTGCACAGGCATCATGGAGCCATGGCGGTTTTTCAGTTGTGAGCCGCCCGGTTATTGGTTGTTTCCTGGCCATTGACGTCTGCTGAGACCATTATCCACCATTCATACCCTCAGGAGTTCTAGGCTATTTTTGTCTTGCTTAAGTCACTTGCAGTTGTTTGACTCAATTCTGCTGTGGTTATTTCTTTGCTAATGTGGCATCCTGGCATGCACTAGCTTTCCCCTGTCATTCACTGCTGGGGCTTGCCTCCCCACCAGTTGATTCGTTACGAAATTAGAATTGTTTTTTTTTTATCTCCACTACTTGGAAATTAAAAACTTCACTCTGCTCTATCTTTACCGTTTTCTTGATTCTTATGTTATACCAAGCATCGTGTCTCCTTAATGTCCATATAATATATTCCCTGTTTCAAACTCACTGCACAGCCTGTCATGTACTTGTATTTACCTGTAGCACCTTTGTTATCTTTTGATGCAGACGAAGCACTATAAAATAAACTAATCCAAATTATGCGAAGCTTTCTGCTCTCTTTTACCCCCGTGCTGGTCACTCCCCGTTTTCACTCCGAGGATCAGGCTGCCAACAGATTCCTGTTCCATTGTTTCACGGGGTTAGACCGCTGTTCGGGAGCAGTTGGCTTCTGATAGCAGTAGTCACTATAGTATAAAACCTAACCTGGATTGGTGGTTCCCATGACAATTCTCTTCCGGCTTGCTGAATTTAAAAGTCGTTGGGCGTCTTAAAATATATGAACACAGGATGTGCTCTATAAAAAAAGATTTCCTTTTGCACAGCGCCCATTCTCAGTTCAAGGCACTCGCGTGTGCTAATGACTTCATTAGTATATGCGAAAGCGTCGTGAAATACGCAAGCTCAGGATGTGCTCTATACAAAAAGGTTTTTTGTAAAGTGGGGATATTTACATCCAAATCTTACCGTATATAGAACAAAGATAATAATGCACACTTTTCTCCAGAAAACTGTAAATGAGGATGATTTGATGATGACAATTTTTTGTGCTTGATTCTAAGCAATCAAGAAAGAACATCCTGAGAGAGATCAGCCAACGCCTGTTTCGCTGCGTCGCAGTGCGCAGGGCTGGGGCTTTTTCAAGGCTTGGTAACAATGTGAGAACTTTATTGGTTGTGTATTTGTCCATACGTCTGGTAATTTCCAAAACTGTAACACTGCTCTTTTAGATTGGACGGAGTATTGTGATTCTGTTCAAGGAAGAATGGTCACGTCAGAAGTAGTTCAGAGGTTCAAAGTGATTCCCCAGTCCGTAATGTAGGTCCCATATATTCGTTCATAAATCATAAATAGGTCCACTTTTTATATTTTACTCTTCTGATCCTTTGATAAAGCCATAGGTCTGCCTTACTTAAAATGACACCCAGGCCCTGCGGTCAATCCCCCCTGCTTCCCATGGCTCAGACGCAATGGGGGTGGGGCACCAGTGGGGGTTGGATGCAGCACCAGGCCTACAGCCAATCCCATGCAGTGCATGGTCAAAGGACGTGCGCGGCCCAGTGTTGGCTTAATGTATGGTAGTATAATTTTACTTTGCATTAAAAAAACCTTAGATATTCAATGAGAAAACCAAAGGTTAAAGGGACGTTATAGTTAGTTGAACTAACAAACCCACTGAATTTCACCAGTTATTGTTATCGCAACTGTAGTTTGTGCCCTAAAGAAATGACAACTTGCGTTCTCGCCATGTGCTGCTAATGATCTCACATATTACATCACTCTGAAATGACATATACTGTGCATGGCAGGGGTGTAAGTTATAGTTCTTCCATCACCCCCCTCCCCCCACCGGGAGTGGTTAACCCCTGCTGCACATTGGATGGTCATGCACCTAATACCCCGCAGTACCTTTCTGGGCATCATGCAGTAGTATGTCATTGGATACAATAAACAAATATTTTACTGGCTGCATGATACTCCAGAATTTTGATACTGATAGTAGGAGGGATATGAAACAGTAACTTAATGGCACCATTGGTCTTAGTTCAGCTTTTTTTGAAGGGGTGCTATCGCCCCTTATGAACAAGACCAGGTGCTAGAAAATGTTTAACCCTTTCACTGTTGGGATGCTTGAACACCTATGTGTTGGAGCTTTTTTCCAGTAATCTCCATCAGGTTGTTCAAGCACATGTATCAATTCAGTCTCTTTGTGCACACATACAAACTATGTTTTTTCAAAGCATTCAGAGTTATGTATTGGTGCAAATCCTGCATCAATATGTCGTTTCAGCTGAAGAGACGATGAAAAATGTCGAGATATTTAACATTTTTTAACACATTTCCATTTATTGAATTTGTCAAAGCGACAAACATAAGTCCTGAAAAACTGACCAAGGCAACAATGCCCTAAACGTCTTGAGTCCTGCCCTGCACTACCAAATGTGTATTTGTTTTCCTAGGGACTGTACCCTGCACAATCAATTATGTAATAGTACAGATCACAGATCTGTGGCAGAATCACTTCTTACGGTGCATGGTTCATTTAATGACGGGTATCAAAATCAGGACTATCTATAAAGAAAACAAACTGTATATTTTCCAAGTCTGTACGACCTAAGGAATCTGGTGGTATAAGCCAGACAGACCTCCCTTGCCTTTACTGGCCAGACAGTAGAATGCTCTGCATATGGCATTTGTCTGATTTTTAGCATTTTTTATTCCAAAACATTGTAATTCCTTCCCGTTTTCCTTGTGCAGGAGTATATCCCTGCCAGGCTTGCCCCAACGTTGTTCCTTTCGGTCTCTGGAGTGTAAAGGTATAAAAAATGTATGAACTTTCTATGGAGTTATGGTGCCTGCAAGCGATAAACAGGTGAAAGGTATTTTGGAAATGTGGAAAGCAGCTATAAGCAAAATGCCAGTTTAGGGTACCTGTCTTTTGGTCACAGGTACCACCCCTGGGGCCATATTAAGATAATGACCCACTTTTCCTGTTTGCACCACAGCACACCTTCACACAGGTGCCCCATGAGCAGACAGGGAAAGAGCACAAGTTGAATGCACTGCCCGCAAGGCAGCTGCAAACCCATGTTGCCCAGGGTCAGTGCATTCAAGTGAAATATGGCAGAAGCTTTTTAAAAACTGCTCTGTGTTTCACAGTGCAGGCAACAACCCACCTACACTTTCAAGGAGGATTAGGGATCCCAATGCAGATAGGTGTGGTTACTCACTGCAAGGAGGTGTCTGGGCGGCCCATGGGACTCCCTTCCTCATCCCCAGAGGGTTGTGTTTAGGAGGTGCACTAAAAGTGTGCCACCTTATTGTGACACATTTTCAGTGCACATCCTAAAAGCACATTTTCTTCTGCACCCACGCCGGTAATATGGCATGGCGCAGAGTCAACGTGATTCCCTCATTTTCATGTGGCCATGCCCTCAAGCAAATTAGGGAACATCCTCTCATGAAAGCACTGTCGCTGAATGTGCACAAGCACTGTCACTGTTATCAAAGGGGCTACACAATTCTCTGTAATACCAAAGTGCCCTGGGGGCACCCAAAGCAGGTGCACAGTTGGCCGTGGCGCCCCCCAGGCACTTCCTGTAATACGGCCCCTGGAGTGCATGAAAACATACCAGACCATGCCATACATTTTTATCATGTACATATCCAAAGATTTCTGATGTTGGGTGTCCGACCTCACTCACCCTGATTGGCTAGCAGTTAGATCATTCTGGACCTGCTCTTTGTCAGATTTGTAGGACTTTTTTCTAAAACAAGGTAGTTCCTTCCAGTCTCCATCATGCAGGAGGATATCTCTGCCAAGGCTTGCCCCCCAGCATTATTATTATGGATCTTGTGAGCCTGGGGGTACCATACATTGCATAGATTCAGGATATCCAAGGGTGATAAACTAGATACAGGGTTGGGTGGCACCAATGGAAAGCAACTGCAAGCAAAATGCTGATTTATGGTACCTATCTTTTGGTCACAGATATCATTCTTGGACAGTATTGAACCACAACCATGTGTTTTTTCACATCTACTTTTTATATCACTCTATGAACAAACCTTGCTCACTGTAATTAGTTGGCTGGGCAGAAGATGGCACTGATTGTGACCTTTGTCAGATTTTTACTATTTGTAAACATGATATTTTCCTCTAGTCTCTCTCATGGGGGAACATATACCTGCCAACAATTAACCCCATCTTACTTTCTTTTACTCCTGAGCATGGGGGTACCAGACCAGAATGGGTTGTACATGGGTTCAGGGTGCCCACAGGTGATACTGGGTTCATCGCTTTAAGAAATTTAAAAGAGAGCTACAAGCAAAATACCAGTTCAAGGTAACTGTCTTTTGGTCATAGATATCACCTCTTGCCTGTATGGAAACATATTAAAACCATACATTTCTAATATCTATACATCAGAAAGTTTTTTATCACTTCCAAGGCTTCTCCCCCAACTTTGGTCCTCTGGGTTTTCTGAGCATGGGGACACCAGACATGTATAGGTTTTCTATGGGCCCATTGTGTCCACAGTGATTAACTGGGTGCAGTGTATTTTGGAAATTTGAAAAGCAGTTGCAAGTAGAATGCTGGCTTAAGGGTACCTGTCTTTTGATCACAGACGTGACCCATGGGCTGTATGGAAAAATACAATAACCACATATTTTTAATATCTACACATCATAAAGTTACTATCACTGAGTGCAAGACTTCCCTGACTGGCTGACCAGGACGATGCACTGAATAAGACATTTGTCAGATGTTCAACATTTTCCCCCCAAAACATGGTAGTTTCTTTTTGTCGTCCTTTCACAAAAACATATTGTCACAATGTTTCATCCAAATATGTGTTCTCCTAGGTCCTCTGAGCATGGGGTGGATCTTCCATGAGTTTGAGTAGGGATCGACATACTAGGCTCAAAGGAATGTTTTTGATTTTGAAAATTCCCAGGAGGATGCCTGCAGTATTTGGGCTCAGGGTCAACCGGCACTCAGGCCAATCTACCAATCCTAGACATTTTTTTAAAACAGAGGTACGGGGGAGCCAACAATGAAGTGGCTTGCATGAAGCCCACCATATTTTATTACCGAAAATCTCCAACAAATGTCAAAATGTGGATTAAACAAATCATAATTCTTCCATTTTGTGTAACAGAAAATACCTGCACTTCAAACAAATGGCAAAAGTTCTACCGTCCAGATTTTCCCACATTTCTTTTGATTAAAAACGCAACTCCACATGTGAGTAGACCTTTTGCACAGAAAGGTGCAGGCCAATATTTTGACCACGTGAAAACCACATTGACATTATATAGACTTCACAAAGTCACACATTCTGGTTGCTTCTGTCAGTTATGATAGACCCACTTATAAGCAATCACCCGGTATACAAAGTGTCTCTTCCAATTCAATATGATTTTATTCAATATGTCAAGTTAGTATTTGTCCAAATCTCTTCTCAGAGTAACCCACCACTTGTAAAGGTATGTATTGAAAAAAGAATCCTCTCTCAAACGTCACAAAAGCCCTCAAGGGTTATATAACCAGTCTTTAAGAGTTCATATATCCCATTTCAGTCTCCTGGAACCTTTTCCAACAGTTCAATAAGACCCAGATGTCAGTCTTGATCTCTTGTTCTCTAAAAGTGGTCAGGGAATTACTTCACATGAAGCATGAAGGTTTCCCAGGTAAGGTTTGGTACTGTTCCCATTCTGCATTCACACCTGGCTGATTGCTCCCTTGCTTTTATAGGAATAGTCTCCTCCATCCTTCTTCCCCTCCTCCCAGGTATCCATTGGTCACCACCTCCCCTGTTCCCCACCTCATTTCCTCTTCCTGGTTCCTATTGGTTCCTGCTCCCTTAAGCTCTAATCCCTACAAAACCCATGACCTACCCCCTTCCCAGCACAATGGAATGGGTATAACTTGTGTATCTCCTTACAACCCCCTACACAGCTGAGGCTCTGTTTCTATTGGTAGAAGTGTGAGAGTACTGGGTGATGAGAATTGTGCTCTCCCCTACACATTGTAGAGCTTTCCATCACAGAGACATGAGGAAATAGTGTATTTGTTAACAACTTTATTTTAACCATTTCTAAGGCTAAGGCAATACAGTATAGTAGGAAATCCTTTTTAGCCAATGTTTGATCTGTGCAGGGCCCCCTGTGAAAGAAAAAACGGTGACATCCTTTTAGGCTAGACCACCTCATCCAGGTATCTAGGTGGAGACTCCTCCAGGTGTCCAGTGTTCTGAAGTGTTTAGGGTAGGAAGGTTTCCTTAGGTGCTGGACCATACCAGGCCCAGGCGTCTATTTGTCTGTCAAGTAAGTTGCCACACACTGTTTGGCTTTTTTCTGGCTATAAGAAAAATCCAAATCGTGTCCAGTCTCCTCACTGGCACGCAACTGTGTGTCTGTTCCCCAGAAAGGAATCATACCGTGTTGAATTTCTTGTCCTAAATGTAGGAGGTAACTAAATAATGACATGGTTCTTAAATTGTGTAATTTTCTGTAATGCCATCCAAGTAAAATGTTATATCCCACCTTTAGGTGACAGTATGTCAAAGATCATATGATGTCGCTGCCTGTCATGTCATCGGGGTGAAAGGATTCGATTCCTTAGGGTCTGTGTGGTCTTGGGCAGATGCATTTCCAGATTGGTGTGTCCAGTGTGAGTGAAGTTTGGCTCGACTTTAACACGACCTCTAAATCGCTAAACCACTTACAAGATATTGCTTTTCACACTTGAACATTGAGTCCCTTTGCAGTTCCTGCATCGCCTACTCTCTTCCTAAGAACCCATGTTTGGATGATTTGTGATGGGCTAAGTCATTTTACCTATAATTTACAGACAGCCTCGTTGATCCCACTAGACTGACCTGTCGGTCTACAGATATCATACATTTACTTCTTTACCATCTTGTCTCCCTCACACCAAGCAGGCCTGTGCTCGTGCGAGAGTAGACCTTACATTTTGCATGCGTCGAACCTCCAAGACAAGGGCCCTGACGCGGTGCGTATTTTTCCTCTCGTGTTTTCATATTGATTCTGGGAGCTGCCTGACTTCCAGTCCGTGCCAGAAGGCCTGCTGCGATGAATCACTATTATGCAAAGGCCGGCAGCCTCTATCCGAGTGACAGAAGGAGGATTCTGCGTGGATCAAATAAATACAGATGCGTAGTAATTAGTGGTATTCCCAGAGAGCCTCTTAGGAGAAGACTAAAGATGTGAGCGATTACACAACCTCACCTCAACAGCTTTTATCAATTTAAACAGCTACACTACAGCAGAGGTCGCAACCCCAGCGGCTATTAATAATGCATTTATCGTGAACAACATTATAAATTAGGCTCGTGGCACAGAAAGAGGGCGCTCTAATAAGAGAATGCGGGCTGAGATTAGGTGTTAAATTGCAAATGGTACCGAAAACACTTTACAATCCCAAGCGCTTTAGGAAAGATAACAAATCCCGTGTTTTGTGCTTACTGTATCCCACAGCATGTCAGAAAACGAGTTAGCACCCCTATTATACAAACTCTATACAAAAACGCATTACAACCACAAACAAGGCACAGTGTTAATGAACGTAGATATGTGTAGAGGTGGGCGAGGTACTCAAAGCTCGAGCCTGACTCTGGCTCAGCTTTACATACTGTTGGAACATCGAGCCCATAACGAGCCGAGCTTTCATTTGGCTTCTGCCTCTCTCCCTCTATCCAGGATGTGAGGGTACAGTTAGAACCGCCGACTGTGGAACTGGTGAAACAGGTTCGAGTGTTGGCTCAACATCCTGTGATTCTGGGCCAATGATGTAATCTGCCCCTGTTTATAAACCATCTATTTGTTCTTGTGTACTGTAACTGGTGCTCATGGTAGAGCACACTAATACCTTCAGTTCGAGTTAGCGCTCCGTTTTAAAAACTGTAGAAAAGTGCACTAAGAGGTAAAAACAGAGCCTTAACATAAGGAAAGACAAATAAATACCTATTTACTGGCTGATTCGTACAAAATGAAGCCAGAAGACGTGGAGCTGGATAGATCGCGGGTTCTCACTTAAACTGTGTGATCTTAGGCAAATATTGTATTCTTTTTTTCGTCATTTGAATTGAAGGCACTTTGAAATATGTGAATTCAGATTTCAAGTTGTACAAAACTATCACTTGTTTAAGTACTTCTCTGTGACGTGCTATAATGTGCCTTATTAAAGTCAAAGCTTCCATATGTCAAAAAATACACTGTTTTAATTTTGAGTAGACTTTATTATATTTTACATGATGCTTGCTGTATGTATTACATAGCAGATATTTTCAGGGCTTGGCTCATGCATGGGCTCTAAGATCCGAGCTGGTCCTTTGGCTCGGCTCTGCTCTCCCTGTTAATTTGTTGGCTCGCTCACCTCTAGTATATAGTGAAATGATCTGCGTAGATTATTCACCATTGCTTATATTGTGGCATTTGTATATCCCTTTCCCACCCAAAGTGCTTTTTAGGTTGTCAAGTAAGAGCACATTTTTCAGTTTCTCATGAATGATTGAAGTGTTGGCTTGAGGTGGGGCCTAGGAGTGGTACGTTTGGTGTTCTGCTCAAGGTTCCAATCTGTGCTGCAGTGACGTGGCCGGCACGTTAAAGGGCATTATGCATGAAAAGGATGCATGGTTTCGCAGTTTGTATGTATGTACCTGTACGTCCTGCTGCATGAACAAGGGACTTCATGTTTGAGGGAACAACTAGCTATGTCTTTATTGCTTTTCGGAATTCAGGGTGATTTCTGGTAAGTTTTATTCACGCTGGAAGATAATGCAAAACTTGCATGTTTGTTGAGAGAAAAACTCATATTAATACAGGAATGTGCTTAAGTTGTTTGGAGCCGCCATAAAATGCTCCCTGAATATTTTCTCATACCCTATGAATATTTTCACTGCCTTTCATCCAACTGTAATATCTCAAAGTGCTTCATAAGATCACAGAAACATGTACACAATAGAACCAAGAGACCGATACAGTATCTTTCATAAAAGGAAGCACTAATACAGAACCTTCCTTACAGGCTGTTTCCTAAAGCATATTTCAGTGGAAGGTAGGCACAACATTCATACAAAATGTACCCTAAACATGTTACACTAATAGAGGAATAGTGCAAAACATTTCCTACAAGTAGTATCTCAAAGCACTTTACAGACATGGACACAGCACTGCTTCTTTTTGA
The DNA here is from genome assembly GCF_031143425.1 of Pleurodeles waltl. Taxonomy (NCBI): domain Eukaryota; kingdom Metazoa; phylum Chordata; class Amphibia; order Caudata; family Salamandridae; genus Pleurodeles; species Pleurodeles waltl. The sequence continues at coordinate 541,030,600 of NC_090440.1, read as the reverse complement.
TTACATTGAGCCTTGAGGTATGTTAACAGAAGAGGCATAGTATCTTTCAAATAACGCACACCCAAAAAGTACTTTACAGACAAATTGTTCTGTTAAAGGATTATGTACAAAATGGGCACACACTAATAATATCAACAACCAGATAAAGTAGGATAGAGATGTGGTTGTCTCATGGAAGGTGCCCTTAATCGTGAACTGAAGTTTGCAGAACAAGCATTTAGATTTCCCACTCAGGGCGACTTGATACATAGTGCATAAGATCATGTAATGCTTTCATTTGAACTAAAAGGACACAATGCCAAAAGAATGCAGCACTCTTAGTCTAAAATAATGAATTCATTAAGGCACTTCACAAATATCAAATAAAAGTCACACAAATATAAGAGAATATAGCTCAAATGGAGCAGAACAGGTGTATAAAAGATAAACGAATATATAAAGTGGTCAAGATTTAAAAAGAAATATGCAAGATATCAACAGAGCATGTATACATAAGCTAAATATTCAAGATTTAAAATGCATCACCATGATCAGCCAAGGCAGGAGATCCCCAATTTGGATCAAGAGATCCTGGGCAGCAGGTCCGCTCCACAGGTGAGCTCTTGCGTTAGCGCCAAGTCTCCCTGTCTTTTATACCTTAAACCAATTAGAGAAGAAGATTCTAGGAACCCCCTCCCCTCCATTATCGAATTAAATGTTGGCCGTACGTCGTCTGCATCAAAAACACTCAAAAGAGCTGACCAGGCTCAAAAAGCTTGTTTTGAGGCAGAGCTGTACATTCCTCTGACAAGACAGCCTCAACGCTGGGAGTCCGCATCCTCCATAATATGTTCCAGCACTGTCCGACTCTGTTCTTGTGGAAAGAAAAACAAGTTCTTTGTGGAAGAATACCTGCGCTGCCCTGCAACCGCAGCATGGAATGGAATCACTCGCACAAAATGGAGTCGATGGTCAAACATGGAGTCAGTGGTTGAATCCACATTGCATCACAGATCAATCCTTCAACGATTCCACTAATAAAAGATTAACTTGAGCCTGATAGACCATGTGAGCTCTTGTTTCCTAGATCAGGCTGAGAATGAGAATGCTGCGATGTCAGCTCAAAAGTAGATGGTACCAGAAGTCAGGAGATACCCTTACAAGTCCTTGGACTACCATCCTAGCTGGTCCATTGCCTTCTTTGTTTGAGAGATCTTAGCTTGTCCCTAATATGTGGTTCTGCTCAGCTAAGTGAGACAAAAGATCAGTTTGCGTATGAATTTGGAGCGCTCATTGGTGACCTTCCTTTAAGAGGGAATTAAAATGTCTCCATCTCTAAACTCAGTGAAGTTTGGTCAACTTTCCTCACTTCTCTGCATCAATAGTGGGTGCTGCAATGTGCCCTGTACACAAGCCATAAATCCAGTATTGATAGAAAGCAACATTGCAGTACACTTCAGGACTTTGCCTACCAAACTGGCAGGGGTTCAGAATGTACAAGCAGACTCTCAGTATGAAACTCAAAGGAGAATACTCAAACACATCACAGAGATTAGGTATTTCTGAGAGGTTTTCTCTGCCTCTAGGGAAAACAGCAAGTGACCAAATTTCTTCTCAAAATAGATTAGCAGGATTTCCATCACCAGCTGCTATGAAAAACACCACTTTTTCTTGCAGAAGAACATTTTGCTCCAATTGAAGGGTTTCTGTTGGCACTAACGTTGACAACCGCAAGGATATTAGGAGCAGATATGTGGATGCTGTAGAAATCAGCCACTTAGCATGACTGGCCTTTGCATGTAGGTATGTGCAAACTAAAAGGGGCAGCCTTTTAACCCCAGAACTGAGGAAAATCAGTAATAAAGCAAAACACTGGTCCCCTCGAGGAAGTGTATACCTCAACTCCCTTGGCAAAATTTAAAAGCCATCAATTAATTGGTTTTATAAGGAGTCAAATCCAGTTTATTTGCTATAGAAACATCTCAGAGAAAATATATGGACTTATATGAACACATTGCATCATAAAGACATTGAATCACAAAAAGGTGATCCAACAGAAAAGACGCAGTGAAAGTGAGTGAACTAAATTGCGCAGGTGCTATATACAAGGCATATGTACTCTGAATCATAATTAAAATCAGTCCTCTAGTGTATTTGTCAACATTTCAATCCCTGTAAGCTTATTTAGTGAGGGTCATCATCAGGAAGAAAAATCAAGGTAGCACCAATATGAAGTGACAAATCCAGTAGTTTGGGTTTCTCAGTCAGTCAGTCAAAAATCTTTACCCGGTCATAAAAGACCATAAAAGCACAAACATAACAAAATACGATTCTTACCATAAAGACTAGCCATTTAGAAAATAAATGATTATGCAAAAGTAATTGTTAAAATCCCAATAGTCTCACATGTTATAATAAAAAACATTGCATAGTCAATGTTCATAAAACATAAAAACACAAATAGCTATTGTCAAGCAAAATAGTCAGGACCTAATCAGTGCTAAGTCAATGTTCAAAGCATGTATTTCTTCCTTATTTTTAAGGGAGACCAATGAAATTAAATACTGCCAAACATATTGGCAGAATTCAGGGCGCTGCAAAAAAACAGAGACCCTCTTGATGTGTTTTAAAGATTTTGAAACGTAGCATAGGGCGTAGAAAACGTTTTCTAAGAGAAGAATATAAGCCCTCATTATAACATCGGTGGTAAAAACCGCCTACCGCCTTGGCGAGGGCTGCCAAAAGACCGTCACCGCAGCTACCAGCCGTCTGCCATATTATGACCACAGTCGTATTTCCGCCAAAAGAAGGGTGGAAATCCGGCTGTGGCCATCTTGCCGGATGGTGGTAAGGTGGCGCTGCTACCACCAGCAGCGCCACGCCAGTAGACCCCCGACAGCCGTATTATGAAAAATAATATGGCCTGGCGGTGTTCTGCTGGCGGTAGCAGGGCCTCGTCCCGTCTCTTGCCAGAAGACCCCCTGGATCCAGGTAAGTCAGGTCTCTGACAGGGGGGGGGGTGTTGTGTGTGGGGGTGTGTGTGCATGTATGTGTGTGCGTGAATACGGGCGTGTGTTGAGTGATGATTGCGTGTGCATGTAGTCAAGTGTGAGTGCGTGTATTTGGAAAATCGTACTGCGTGTCTGCGTGTATGTTTGGAAGTGTGTGCGGATGTCTGTGTGATTGGATGCATGCATGTATGTATGTGTGAATGAGTGTGTGTCAGTGTGAAGGGGGTGTGGTTGTGGGGGGGTGGAGGTGTTTTGGGAGGTGGGGGAGGTCTTTCGAAAGGTAGGAGGGGTGGGGGGCACCTATCAGTGACAGGGAACGAATTCCCTGTCACTGATAGGGCGTACCGCCATGGTTTTCGTGGTGTTACGAATGTCACGAAAACCATGGTGGTAGGCGGGGTCATAATCCCGCAGATAGATATCTCCAGCCTGTCGGCTGTTACCGCCATTGCGGTTGGAGCCGTACATTGGCGGGTTGGCTTCAACCTGCCAATGTCATAATGTGGCAGTAAGTACCGCCAGCCTGTTGGCGGTACTACTGCCACATTATCGCTGAGCGCCGGGGTCATAATGACCCCCATAATGTACGTACTTTGATGTTCAAACGGTTTCGCCCAGAAGCAAATCAAAGTATTAATGAAAATGTTCACAAATACCATCATGAGATGGATATTAGGTGGCTCACATGATTCTTGTGCAAAAAATGTACTGTCATACTGTCACAAGATGAGTAGTGAGATTCTTGCAAGCATGTGGAGCTGAGAGCTGGACGCCGTGTGTTCCAAAGCAAAATTTCTGTCATTAATTGTTTGAATGATTTAATGTGATCAGACACCCACACATCTCCCAGTTTTGATATGCGTAGGAGGTTCCAAGACTTGGAACCCATTAAGGCAAGCTGTGTGGGTGAGCCACATACTGTGCTATAGGGGAGTGTCATTTGTTAATATTTCCTTTTTTTATTAGTTTTAGGACATTATGCCAGCTAATAAGGGATATTCCGGGGACCAATGGTGGTGTATGTTGGATTGCTGCTCCATATAACAGAGTGCAGGCCAGGTCATGAGGTCTACCTCCTGCCTGATTGCTGGATCGTTCCAGTCACCAAGCAGCCACTCATTATTGAGGATGAGCTGCAAAGCCAAACAGTGCACCTGAATGTCCACCACTCCAAGTCCTCTATCATATGGTGCCTGCACACATTTTTGGAAAGACACCATGGGAAGCGCACCAGCCCATACAAATTTACCGATTAAGGATTGTAGGTCAGAAAAGAAACCAGGTGGAATTGGGTGTGAGTAGGTTTGCAAAACATATATGAAGCACGGTAATGAGATAATTTTAAACAGCGCTTCTCTACCTATGATAGGAATTGTAAGAGTACCCCACTGCTCCAAATCTTACTTGTACTTTGGATCATTGGAGCTATGTTCAGATCCCAATAACTGTGTGGGTCTCATGCCATGTACAAACCTAAATCTCCTGCTTGGTGCATTTGAGCCTGAGCCAGGCACATTGGTTGATCTCCCACAACTGAGACGTAGGTTGATTTCCTCCTGTTTGCCTAAAGGCCAGAAGCATCAACATATACTTTGAAATTGTTAATTACTTTTGGGGTGGTTCTGTTAGGTTGCTGGATGTAGATTAGCTTATATTCCTCACATAGTGACACTCTGTCCTTATCTGTGGATATTTCACCACAGGACAAACACTGATGCACGTGGCATGTGTTTGTCTCGCAGCTATTTGACCGTCCCTTTCATGTGCTTGTACTTTTTTCTTTATGGGGAATGCACCATGGTGCCCCTGCTTATTTTTTCTTTACAGGGGTGCCCCCTGCCACCCTGCTGTGGCATTTTGCCATCTGCATCTAGTAAGTGTCCATTGGCGTCCCTCTAGCAATCCAGTCACCATCTCGACCGCCCCAGGTCGTCAGTACGGATTTTTGATACTACTAATGGGAAGGACTTCTGGAGGAGAATTGTGGGAAATTCCAGATTCCTAGGTAAAACCTGCATGATAAACTTGTGCATAGCCATGGAGGTCTAGTAAACTGCTCTTCATACCTAATAAGCACGCCCACTGCAGAAAGAGCACATCGGGGGAGTGCTTCGAACATATTTCATGTCTGGTACTCTCAATCTTTTTTTTGAGGCTGTTCACATTCCATGCGGTACTGTCTTAGGAGTTTAATGCATGTCATATTGGTTGGTGTGAGCGCGCTATGTGTATTTTAACTGTAAATACTAGCAACAGTGTAAAACTCAGCAGATTAGTTAATGGAAACTCTTCCTCCCATACCTTCTGTTGCCTATATTTCTAACCCTGAATTATGTTTCACCCCGGTATAACACTTGGCTAACCTTTTTGGGGAGGAAGTTCAAACTTGTGGCCCTCCTGCCCCGAAAATGTAGACCTTGGTTTATTTGGTCCAGTTATGTGATGGAATATCATTTTTCAGGCTAATTAATATCATCTTTGCAGACTCATCATATGTGCCTGGCCACTCTCCTGAAGTACAGTCCCAAGACCATCAAACGCATTCAAAACCTCATCCAAGGGAAAGAAGCCTACATGGTTGGTGGTGTCCTGCATAAGGATGACTTGGCTGTGGCAGACATCCTAAATGTGCCAATCCTAGGCTGTGAGCCGGACGTGGCTCGCCTCTACAGCACCAAGTCTGGCAGCAAACGGATATTTTCCAGTGCAGGTGTGCCAATGCCACCCGGGGAGTATGACATCTACAGTCTCCAACAGGTAGGATGCAGGGTAGTCTACCTCAATGCTTTTAAAATGCTTTTGTAGATTTCCAAATGTTTCCATATAAGTATATTCTCCACATGTAGTGTATATCCCACGTCTGTGTACAATGTGCCCAAATAATACTTTTATGTTAACTGCTGACGTTAAACCTTCATTCCATTCATTCTATTGCAGATCACTCTTCATCAACATGCTATACCGTGTACTGTTGTCTTTCCACTCAAAATATTTCTGTCCACCTTCCCTTTATATCTGTTTTGTAGCTGCCTTCCTTGAAAGTTATTTATTGTTTTCAATTTTAAATTCTGCATTTGATTCTTTCCGGAAATGAGAATTAAATTTGAATACTGAAAAAGAAGCATCACAAGAATAGGGACATGGGCAGGGGTCATAGCAACGAGTATGAGAAGAAGGAATGAAGAGGTGTTGGGAGTAAAGATGGTCACAGGATTGGAATGGTGGTCAGCAGCATGCTCTACTGAAAGTGTAAGTGGAAAATAATGCAATTTTCCCTCAGTTTTTCTACAAATGCTTATGTTTTGAATGTGTTGCCTTTTGGCCACATCAGAGCACTTTAAGAGTCTTCCACCGGGAGAGTGAGGTACGGTTAACCAGGCACTTACAAATGCTTTGAGAGCTTTAATCAAGGAGGCGGAGAAAGACAAGAAGTAGGGAAAGGCTGGAAGTAAAAATTTGGAGATTGAGGGGAAGGGCAGGAAGGATGCATGGAAGTTAAGTTGGGGGCACAGCAGAAGTGTTTAAGACACAGCTGTAAAATTTGAAATGGGGTAAGGATGGAGAGAAACTGGAGTACGACTGCCAGTTACGTTATAATGGTGATTTTAACAAGCAGTACAACCAGCTTGAATGGTCTTGAGTAGGAGAGAAACTAGGCAGAATGAACAGATCACAGGCTTGCAGTTGACATGTTTCTCTAGCTCTTCCTCCCAATGCTTGCAAACAATCTTTTTCTCTCAACAGTCTCACTTTTCCAAATCACTTTATTTACATGTAGAGTCCAGGGCTAAAGAGGAACTGGAAGGGAGAGAGAGGCATGACTGTCCACATTTCCCTTAGTCCTCAGGGATGGGGAGCATAGGTGTTAGGATTTAATGGAGAAGCACTGAAAAGGGTGCTATGGGACAAGCATTGAGTCGCTCAGTCTATGGTGGCTAACTGTAGGTTTTCCAGAGCTCTAAGCCTGAGCCTTGGCTTGCAAGATGAATTCTCCTTTGAGGTGGAAGTGATATAAGAGGGATGGGCGGTACAGTTGGCAGCAGACATGATCTGCCAGTTGAAAGAACTGAGGCAAGAATACCTTGTCTGCACAAGAGGGGGGAGCAAAGATATGCAGTTTTTGTAACTTAGGACTAATAACTAGAGTCATGCATACTAATATCTAACCACACAGTTGCATGGCTTGAGCCCCACATTCAACTCACCTTTCACATTGGCTAACCTGGCCTGGAACTATACTGAAAATGTATTGTCGTGATTCAAGAGGCAGTAGGAGACATGGGTGCAGCCCCATTTAGAGGAAAAAAAGACCTGATTTAGAGTTTGATGATGGGGTACACTGTCATGAACGTGATGGAAATGCCATCCACCATATTAGAAGTTCCATAGAATATGATGCCCTTGTAATACAGTGGACAGGGCATCCCACCACTTCTGTGAACAGTGTGTTTCATCCACCAAACTCTAAATCAGGTCCAAAGAGGAAGGTGCAACTTTTCAAGGAACAGTTGTGAGAGATGACATCAACCAGGGCAGGAGAATTGTATGTCATTGTAATACTAAAAGGCAGTCAAGTCAAGTAGAGCATGTGAACAGGGGCCAAAATGTGCCAGAAAGCATAATGGAATGTGAAGTGACTTTAGGGCTGTAGCAGGATATGCCATTCCCAGCATTATGCCTCAGTCTTCTGAATGTGCAGGGGAAACGCTCCTACCCTGATATTTAGTTACGTAGACAGACCACCAAACAGGTTAATGGGAATTCATGATGATTTTAATAGTGGTGTCAGTATGTGCTAAAGCAGAAATTAACTAGCCTTTAATGTTACAAAAGTTATGCTACAACGCTAATCATCACAGACTTTTTCACAGCTATCATAACAGCTCCCTTAACAACTCACCAGATGTCTAAGAGAGGCAGTTGTCCAATAATGTTTGCCTTTGCAGTGTGGTTAAACTGACTGTTAGAAATGGGGTCTCTAGTTGGCAGTCGGTTTGAACCCTGTCCAAGTAGGGACCCTCACTCTAGTCAGGATAAGGGATATACCCACTCAGATAACCCCTGCTCACCCCCTTGGTAGCTTGGAACGAGCAGTCAGGCTTACCTCAGAAGCAATGTGTAAAGCATTTGCACATAACACACAAGTAATAAATGAAAACACTACAAAAAGACACCACTCCGGTTTTAGAAAAATAGCCAATATTTATCTATATAAGACGAGACCAAATATGATAAAAATCAACCATACAGTAATAGATATATGAATTCTGCAAGATTTACTCAAAAATACAGTTCCTTGAAGTTGATAGCTCCACCTGGGGCTATCACGGTGTTGTGATCAATAAAACAAACAGTTCAGGCCACCCGCGGCGTCTCAGGCAACCTATCGTGTCGGGAAGACCTGCAAACAGTACCTTGGATTTGCAGGGCGTCGTGATTCTCGCAGTGAGCTCCTGAGAGCGGCGTCACTGGCCTCGCAGTGTTGGGTCTGGAGTCGGTGTGTGGGTCGTCGGGCCCTTGAACTCCCATGAGTTGCAGATCGATCTCCGGGCTGAGGTCAGGAGCGTTGGCATGGATGCCGTAGGTGCTGCGGTGCGAAGTGGGACAATGCGACGTGTGGTGCCCATAGGTCCCGGTGCAGGCAGCGGCTCAGTGATGGCATTCAGCGGCGTTGGTGAGACCGGGGCTTTGGTGTGAAGCAGGACAGTGCAACATGCAGTGTCACCAGGTCACTGTGCAGGCAGCGTCGTCATTGTTGCTGAAGCGCTGTCGTCGGTAGGCCCAAGCCAGCGGTGCGGGATGGGACGATGCTTTGTGATCCTCACGAGCGGTGTCCACAGGTCATGGTGCGGGCAGGATGCCTGATGATGACACTGGAGTCAATGGTGCTGGTGTCGGTGGACCGGGGCTGGACAGGACGGTGCTTCGTGTACCTCACGAGCAGTGTTCACAGGCCACAGTGCAGGCAGCGGCGCCGGTGTCAGCAGGCGCGGCAGCATCGGGGATGCCCAGGCTACAGTGTGATCAGGCGATGCCTGAGTGCAGGGCCCACAGGTCACGGTGCGAGCAACGGCTCTGTGAAGTTATCTGATGACGGTGTTGGTGAGACCAGGGTCGCGGTGCGAACCGGGGCAGTGCGACGGCGGCAGGTCACAGTGCAGGCCAGCGGCATCGCTGTGGTTTCTTCTCTTGAACAGCACAAAACACACAGTTCCCAGTGCTGCAGGTCGAGGAAACTGAAGCCTTTGGTGTCCCTAAGACTTCCATCAGGAGGCAAGCTCTACTCCAAGCCCTTGGAGAACTTTCTCAAGCAGAACACATAGCAAAGTTCACCCTTTGCACTCTTTTCAGGCAGAAACAGCAACTACAGGCCAGTCCAGCATAGCAACACAGCAAAGGGACAGTACTCCTCCTCCAGCTCCTCAGCTCTTTTCCTTGGCAGAGGTTCCTCTTGATTCCAGAAAGATTCTAAAAATCTGGGGTTTTGGGTCTTCTTCTTATACCCTGTTCTGCCTTTGAAGTTGGCAAACATCAAAGCTAAGTCTCAAGTGTTTACAAGATCCTTCCTTGTCCAGACCAGGCCCCAGACGCATACCAGCGGGTTGGAGACTGCATTGTGTGAGGGCAGGCACAGTCCTTTCAGGTGTAAGTGACCATTCCTCCCTCCACTCTAGCTCAGATGGCTCATCAGAATATGCAAGCTACACCCCACTCCCCTTGTGTCACTGTCTAGAGGAGAGGTGTGAACAGCCCAACTGTCTAACTGACCCAGAATGGGGAATTCACAAACAGACAGAGTCACAGAATGGTTTAAGCAAGAACATGCCTACTTTCTAAAAGTGGCATTTTCAAACTCAGAATCTAAAAAACAACTTCACTAAAATATGTATTTTTAAATTGTGAGTTCAGAGACCCCAAACTCCACATTTCTATCTGCCCTCAAAGGGAATCTGCGTTTTAAAGTTATTTAAAGGCAGCCCCCAGGTTAACCTATGAGGGAGATAGACAGTGAAACCCAAATTTGGCAGTATTTCACTGTTAGGACATATAAAACACACCAGTACATGTCCTACATTTTAAATACGCTGCACCCTGCCCATAGGGCTAACTATGGCCTACCTTAGGGGTGCCTTACATCTACCAAATGGGAAGGTTTGGGCCTGGCAAGTGGGTATACTTGCCAGGTCGAATTGGCAGTTTAAAACTGCACACACACAGACACTGCGTTAGCAGGTCTGAGCCACGTTTCCAGGGCTACTCATGTGGGTGGCACAATCAGTGCTGCAGGCCCACTAGTAGCATTTGATTTACAGGCCCTGGGCACCTCTAGTGCACTTTACTAGGGACTTACCAGTAAATCAAATATGCCAATCATGGACAAGCCAATCAACACTACAATTTACACCGAGAGCATATACACTTTAGCACTGTTTAGCAGTGGTAAAGTGCCCAGAGTCCTAAAGCCAACAAAAACTGGTCAGAAAAATTAGGAGGAAGGAGGCAAAAAGACTGGAGATGACCCTGCAAAAAAGGCCAGGTGCAACACTGACCAATTTGTCAAATGCTAGCATTTTTCAACAAAAGGCCTGATGCCTGTGGACTGAGTCCCCAGTGGACCTGTGACTGGACCATCAATGCAGGAAGACCGAGGGAAGGGAGGTTTTCTGCTCAGACAGAATGGGACAATGCAGCACCAAGCCCAACTATAGGGGCACCCTAACCTTAAAGAAGAACTACTCCAAGACCAAGTATAGCGACATCTGCACATTGGACAGGGGTGTTCAGTAATGTGTCAAGACATAAGTGTGGAACGTATTCACTTGTGACTGTAACAAACGTCCCCAGGGCCAATGAAAGCAACATCTGCACATTGAACACATTGGAATTTAAACAATGATAAAAATAATGTCCAACAAAAAGGTCAGATCTGAGATTTTTACAGATTTTCCAATTACATCATAAATTACTCCCTAATGTATGGTGTAAGACATGGATCAGAGGTGTGAGGCCTGTAAAACAAAAGTTGTGGTCACATTGATCTAAATATAGCACTCCTGCTATTTTCAGGCAAATATATACAAGCAATGTAGACTTATAAAAAAACAATGGCTTTGAGGGAGCATACACGTTGGCTGGTCATGCACAAATAATAAGTTATTATGTAATTTGTGACACGGTTTCGTATGGCATAGCAAATTCCACTTACTCATTTACTTGCAGATGGTATAGTCCTGGCAGTTTGGACTAGCAGAAAGTGTTCCTAGAAGTAATCTTGGGCCAGATGTATCAAAGCTTTTTGCATTCGCAAACGGTGCGAATGCCCGTTTGCGTATGCAAAAAGCCATTTCAGAATGTATCAAAGGCATTCTGAATGCAATTTTAAGGAATCGCTAAAATAGCGATTCCTTATAATTTCGACCCTGTTTAGAGAATCCAGGGTCGACTCTCTAAATAAGAAATCGCAAATAAGGAATCCTTATTTGCGATTTCTAAAGCACATGTAAGAAGCAATTCCTTAATGCAAATTGGGCATTAAGGAATCGCTATTTACCACCAAGTTGAACTTGGTGGGAACCATGTGCAAATTTTGAAAATGCATTTAAATTGCATTTTTAAAATTTACATGTAAAGCACACATGCCCTTTTGGCATGTGTGCACCTTACATGTTGTAAAAGAATATTTGGGGGTGCGGCAGAGGGGGGCCTAAGGCCCCCAGCACCCTGGACTTTGCATTTCCAAAAATTGCGAATTCCAGTTAGGAATTCGCAATTTTGGAAATGCTAAAAATTCACAAATATGGGCCTACAGGCACATAGGTGCGAATAGGGGCCGGTATCGCAATTTGCGATTCGGTAATAGCATTTGCGATTTTTAAGAAATCGCTATTACCAAATCGCAAATGTAATACATTGCATTTTGCGAATTAGAAATAGCGATTTCTTAAATATCGCTATTTCTGACTCGCAAAATGCATTCTGATACATCTGCCCCCTTGTGATAATATGCCCCTAAACTGATATGTGCCTGTCTTTATGTTATGTGCCTGCCCTTACGCTGAGAAACTTTAAAGCACTTCCTTTGACTTTTCATAGCGTCTTTTTAGAGTTCACACCAGTTTCTTGTTTTCATGGATCTGATGTATCCTGCTTCTTGTGAGTGTCTTCTCAGAGCTCATTGCCTGTGAGTATATGGGTTTTCTGAGGCAATTTCTCTTAAGGTGGGACTGGGTTTTGTGACCTTTCCACCAATCCTTGGAGCTGTGATTGTGGAGCATGAGTGAGTGGCTGTCAAAACAAAAAGTTACAGACGTTTTGAGTTGTGAAATGAACTGCATCAGTGAGTCACTGAAAACAGGTCCCTTGAGAGTGTGCCTCTCTTTCTTGAGTCCCCTGATTTTACTTTTTTCTGGTCATTAAGATGGCACGTAGCTCATCTCAGATGTGTTTAGCTTTGCAAAGAGCTATAGGACATGGCATGCTGTAGCACCAGAGAGAGGAATACATAGATTACATACCCCCATGGGTTATTAGAATATTTATAAGGTATTTCATGTCAAAGTTGTCCTCTCTTAATGTTTTTACACCCCACACCGTGCTTTAGTTGCCATACCTGCTGTGGTCTTGACTCAGTGTCTTCCTGCGTTTTCTTGGTTTGACTATGTCTCAGTTTAGTACTGTCTATGATTCTCTATAGTTTTTTATTGCCTTGTGAAATGAAGAACATTACAATTGTATTAAATTGTGCAATTGATATACCGCATTGTTGTATAGCTATTTTAGTCATGTTTTAGATACGTTATTTCAGCAAACTAGGCCTGCCATTGTGCACTTTAGCCCAGTTACATTTTATTCAGCATTGCTTTATTTTTCTAGCATTAACCACATTTGAGGTGTTGTTTTATTTTTTCTATCTATTTGTTCCTTCGCCTAGGAAAGCATCAGGGGCCAGATGTATGAAGCGTTTTTGCATTCGCAAACGGTGTGAATGGCCATTTGCGAATGCAAAAATGACTTTCATTATGTATGAAAGGCATTCGCTATGCAATTTTAAGGAATCGCTAAAATAGCGATTTCTTAAAATTGTGACCCTGTTTAGAGAATCGCAAATTGCGATTCTCTAAATAAGAAATCGCAAATAAGGAATCCTTATTTGTGATTTCTGAAGCACATGTATAAAGCTTTTCCTTTATGCGAATTGGGCGCTAAGGAATCACAATTTACCACCAAATACAACTTGGTGGTAACCATGTGCAAATTTAAAAAATGAATCAAAAATGCATTTTTAAAATTGACATGTGACGCACACATGCCCCTTTGACATGTGTGCGCCTTACATGTCCTTAAAAGATTTTTGGGGGTGCAGCAGAGGGGGCCTTAGGCCTCCAGCACCCTGGGGTTTTGCATTTCCTAAATAGCAAATTCCAGTTAGGAATTCGCAATTTGGGAAATGCCAAAAATTTGCAAATATGGGCCTACAGGCTCATAGGTACGAATGGGCTCAGAATCGCTATTTGCGATTCGGTAATAGCACTTGCGATTTTTAAGAAATTGCTATTACCGAATCGCAAATATGATATATACCATGTTGCGACTCTGAAATAGCAATTTCTCAAACATCGCTATTAGAGAATCGCAAAGTGGATTCTTGATATATCTGGCCCCAGGTTCTTAGCGTTGCACTTTGTGCTTTCTTAAAGGTTACAGTCAGATAGGATTGCCAGCAAAAGTAGTGCGCTGGGTCTCCAACATTCACAGAAATATACATATTCTTACGTGGGGACCTTTTCTAAGAACATCAACTGTTTTATTATAAAAATACCTTTTTGTCTCATACACATTAGAGGGAGATTCAGCCAGATGACCACGACTGCATACTGATTGTTGAACGTCTTCTCCACAGCTGCTTGCTTAGACTGTCGAATCCCCAGCCTATATGGGGACAGTGTCTTTTTAGACAACAGGCTTCCTTGCTCAGGTATGGGGGATAATGTCTTCCCAGGGGGAAAACTTGAAGGGCGGATTAGGGCTTATCACGCTGTGCTCTAACATAGCTCTAACATAGCTTGTTTTATCTAGCTATTGCAATACATGCAATTTTATATAAGATGCAGTTACTTCAGTAAACCCTTATTGAACTATATTCTGCCTCTGTTTGTCTTTGCCTGTGTGAGACTAACGTAACTGAGAGAAAGTGATGAGACCTGTTTGACCACAATTCCCCTGAGGAGTCTTTCTTGTCAAGTGCCCCGTTGCCACAATCATCCCTGCTCTTGGGCATAGATGAGGTGCTGCTAGTTAGCTGGAAAACTAATATTGGATTGGGCCGACAGGCATCACATGGTGTGGTATTGAGGATTTCCTCCTCAGCTAAATATGTAGTACCTAACTAACGTTGTAGGTTGTTCAAGCTTGAACCTTAAAAGGATTAATCCCCACTTGATGTCCTTTTCTTTGAATAAACACCTTTACCATTAACATGGCGAACCAGCAGCGGTTAGCAATCGCAGTAAACATGCAAACACCCCTTACTGCACATTTGTTGTTGAGGCTCATCCAGCCTACAGAGCAGAAACATTTATTCATGGGTCACTTTTACAGCAGTTGATGGGAACACATACATTTCATCACTACATACATGCTAACATACCTGGATAATACAGAGCTTATGCATATTTAGAAATACCACTATCTTATCAAGACCATAATAATTGGCTTGATGGTGCCCTACCACATACAATATTACACGTTAGGTTAGGTCCTTTGAGTAATGAAAGCCAGACCCTTTATTGGCCACATATACACAGCTCCCTGATGCAGAAACCATGGAGGTAGCTGAGATTCGCCGCTTATATACAGAGCTCGCTGCAATATACAGACTGTTAGTACAGTTTATAATACAAACATTAAATACAAACCCAGCATAACCACACGCAGTTACGCCAGGCAATAACCCTGCAACTGTTCATTCGATCATTAGTAAAGAACCCGCCAGGAGGAAATTCTGTTTTAGGTTAGCTCAAAAAATAAATGCGCTGGAAGCACTTTGCTCCCATAGGGTCCTCAGGACAAACATAGAATTCTCACTGTGTTCTTGCCATTTGGGATGGTTACTACAGTAGATAACTGCAACACTTAAGGCACAGTATTTGCCACGCTCTATACTACCGCACACGGTACACCAACACTTGCCAATCTTCCAGAAGTGTTCAAACAAATTCAAGATGAATACGGGGCTGCTCCTGCCCTGGACTTGGGAATGCAATTAATGGCCAATTTTGCCACTGTGTCTTCAATCATATTAAGTAACCTTAAAGGGGAAGCAGTTGCACTAGCAGTACGCATGCGGCTCCGGGACGTTCCTGCACAGGATCAAGAACGTGAGCTGCCAAAGATTATCGCTGAGACCTACTCTAGTATTGGTTGAGATAGTCTGGGGGTCAGACCCATTAAACCACAATTACAGGGTAGATCCAATAAAGACTCTGCCAAAAAAGTGCCTGAGGGTTCTAAAAAGCACTTGGATAAAAAACAGCAAACACCTACAAAAGAAAGGGGAGAATCTCCTTATTCGTAGACCCCTCAAAACAGAGATAATCTTAGAAACAAAGATAATTTAAAAACGCCTGCCAGATATCAATATACTGATACATGCAAATCACATTCCATTAGGGGCTCACTGGAAAAACTCAGTGTGAGAGGTGGGTGGTCAGAGCAGTGAACATAGTACGTGAAACCAAGAAAGGACTCACAAGGCTCAACTGAAGTTTCTGTTTAGAAAGAAGAGAAACTTCCCCAATAAAAACCCCAGTTTAAACAGAAAAAAAGTGGCTCCAGTTGCAATACGACATGCCACTCAGGAAGAGGGCTTTACTGAAGAACAGGAAGTTGGCACTAGCACTGCTAGACAGTGCAGCAGAGGTCACAATAATTCGCCGGGATCTTCAAAGCATCTGAAGGTGAAAGCAACTGATGACTTCTTATAAGTTGAGACTGCGGACATTGATGTCACTGCGCCCGACAGGGTGTATAAAGTAACTGGACAGTTAGAGGGGGACATTGAACACAAAATCAACGCTGTCTTTTGGGACCGTGTTGTCACCATTTATGATATTTTACTGTCCCGAAAAGGATTGGTCACCAGAATTTGTCCGTGATCTCCCTTATGGAGAAAAGATTATTGAAAAATCTTTCTTGCCCCTTGTTCACAGAAAGCTTGTAGAAATACACACCATTGTTTGGGCAGTGGCACAGGCATCTGCATTATATCGCAACCATGTAGGGTGAGATAAAGATTCCCCCTATCATGTAATACCAATTAAATCCCAACCACAACCTCAACCCTAATATCCAATAAAGCATGAAGCTAAAGCACCCGTGAAAGAAATCCTCACACAGTTAGAGTACAAGGGCATAATTGAACCATGTCTCACCCATGAACAATCCATTGTTCCCCGTAGCTAAACCCGAGCATTAATACAGAATAGTCTTAGACTACAGACATTTAAACATTCATACACACACATTTGCTATACAGAATGTACACAGCACAGCACTTGTGAACAACATAGTACGTAAAAAATACAAAATGACCCTGGATATATCCAACAGGCTTTTCTGCTAAAATATAGTGCCTGAAAGTAGTGACTTAACAAGTTTCAGCACTTTAGGCTCTCAGTATTTTTTTTGCCATCTCCCATAAGGGTACAAGCACAGACAAGAACAGTCCAGGACTGTTTTCAGCTCGTGTCACATCTATTTTACATTGACCCTGAGGCGTTGTCCTACGTGGATGACATCTACCTTACTGATGACGACCTCATGCATCATATAAGACGGGTAGCCACATTGTTGTGGGATTTGCCAAATTCGGCTACAAATTAAATTTTTTAAAAACAAAAATAGCTTTCCGTAGTGTCTTGTTCTTGGGATATGAATTATTAGATGAAGGCAAGAAGCTTGCACCCCACTTTTTAGAAAAATGCACCCAATTACAACCTCCAAACACCATCAAAAAGCTCCAGTCTTTTTTGGGCTTTTTAAACTTTGGCAGATCATACATTCTGGATTGTGCACAACACATTAAACCTTTATATGACTTGATACGTCCTGACTTTTCCAGTAAATTCTGGACAGTCGAACACACGCATTCTCAGAGCATTACGACAAGACATGCTTGTAGCACAACACCTACATCCAAGGGACAACAAAAAACACCTGGTCATCAGAGTAATTGCTGGTCCATTGGTTTCATATATGTAACGTTTAATGAGGGTCAGATGTCCCAATAGCATACAAATCACATTTGTATGCTACAGCAGAACAATGCTTTGCTCCCACTGCTGTTCAGATGGCTGTCATCAAAGAGAGACCCAGGGGAAACGTATCATTGTCGTATTCCTCATCCTGGTCCTTGATGCTGTTACCAAAGCTAGCATTCCTAACACTAAAGCATTACATCCGCTTTGGATTCAATGGGCAACGTCTCTGACAGCCACTGAGGTTTACTATATTTTTGACTTAAAATTACAAACTCAAGAATTTTTGCAATACGAACTTGAATACCCAATTCCAGCAAACACATTGCCTGTTGGACAATATCAAACAATTATGTACACTGATGGTTCAGCCCAACCAGCAATTGGCACAAAGCATCAATTCTCCGTCGCTTGCGAAGTCGTGAGTGGCTACATGAAGAATGTAGAGTTCCATCCACAGCATACTTGCATGCAGACCTTAGGGGACTGCAATGTACAATTAGCAGAGCTCAACGCTCTGGTGATGTCCCTGGAACACGCGGACCCTGAACAGCTGACGCAGATTGTGATTCGCATTATTGTGTCCAGTCCTTCAATAACTATCTTCATTACTGGCGCCAGAATGACGCAGAATGAGTTCAGAGATTCAAAAGAAAACCCCATTAAACACAGACTTTTGTGGGGGAAAGTAGCGGATCTGAAGGAAACGCTACCCAATGTCCATGTTCTACATACACTAGGACATCAGCGTGTTGGAGTACATGTTGCAGTCAACACCTTGGCTGATAAAGCAGCCAAATCAGCAGTAGCTATGGCTTCTGTTGCTGCAAATACGCGTTCTAGAATGAAATTGGATGATGAAACACTGGGCGCTGTGAAGGCTTCAGCTGACGGCACACCCTTACCAAAAGCATATCCTGCTAAATATTTCTACCGCATATCATGCATCAATAGAGCCCTAGCTTTTATACAACGGGTGGGTAATCGTGTAATTCCCAACAAAGATCAAAGACCAGTATTAATCAAAGCAGCGCATGAGGGAGTTGCTTCTTCCCACGCTGGTGTGGCGGCTACAATATCATTGTTACAAGCACATTACTGGTGACCAGATCTCTACAAACAGACCAAGCAGTATGTCCTTTGTTGTGACATCTGCCAGCAAATAAAAGGGTCCACCGTCAAACGCTCACCGCAGACACCCCTCCTAATTTCCAACAAACTATTACAATGTGTGTACTTGAACCATAGTGGTCCCCTGACACCTAATAGTGCATACAAATACATTTGAGTTGCTGTTGACTCATGCTCCAGATTTCCATGGGTTTGGCCACATCGCTCGGCTGATGCTCCAACTGTTATTAAAGATTTGCAAGTCTTTATCAGCACATATGCTTTTGCTGCAAGGGTATTCAGGGATACCATGGCTTCGGGGCTTTGTTAGGGGTCCAACTGCCTTATTGGTCTCCATTTCATTCTGAGGGAACCAGTGTCATGGAGCGAAGAATGCGGCATCTAAAGCAATCCTTAACAGCCAGAGTATTAGGCACAGGTCGTAGTTGGCTTACACACCTGTATGGAGTCCAGAGAGCACTTAACAATCTACCCAGAAGGTCCTGGGGGGAGCGTACCTTGTACGAATGCCTGTTCGGAAAACAAATGTATGTTCCAGATCTTGATGGTCCTGGCGCGGAGGAGGCAGATACACCTTTTGACATAAATGAAAGTGTCAATGTCTTGCAGGACTTAAAACAGTTCCATCCGCCAGTGCCACCTCCCTCGCTATGTCATCGGAACACTCAGGTATTTTGACAACATATAGTGTAGGGAAATTCTGCCAGCAGTGGTTTAAAAGTTCCTCACTAGATGCTGTTAAAGAACGTCTTGGTCTCCTGTCTAATGATACAGACTTGAAGGATTTCCTGTTAGGCCCCAGAAGACAATGCAGAAAGCACTTCTTATTTGCAGTATATAATGAAATTTGGAAACTTTCTCAACAAGAACCGGCTGCCCGGTTAAGGCAAATAGATCAGGAAAATTTACAGAAAGCATTAGCCGTTGTAGATAATGGTATCAACACCTTTTCTGACCAGATATACAATTTAAACAACATTGTAGCTTCTGCAATAGACATAGTACAGAGTGACATGTCATCTTTACACCATTAACAGAATCAGCTAAGGTCCATTATGCAGTTAGGTTAGACACCAGAAACACTGAAAGCAGGTCGTGTTCCCTGGCAAGACATTACCACAAGGGATATATTTTCAACATTTATTTTAATGCAACAACAACAAATATTGGCTGGGAAGGAAGCGACTTACATCATGATAAACATTGAGAAATTAGAGAATTTGCCTTTTACTGTGGCTGAAATACCATTTGCTGAATGGTTGATACATGGGGTTATTAATCTGCCTACTTCAACACTTCAATTCACATCCTGCTTAAACACATTCCAGTAGACAGATATGAAAGGCTGGGAGATAGTTACATACACGAGGTGTAGGAGCTTCTTTTTTCATACAACTGTTTCAATGGCATGAAGGAAGTCTTTCTTAGCGGCAGTGAATGCGAGAGTTCTGAGCCATTCGATGGTTTGTAAGCAGCTGTCCTTGCACGGGCGTGTAACGCCTCAGCGGCAAACATGGCTTGCTATCTAAAGGGTGTTCCAGGTCCCTCGATTAGACCTGCGTTCCAGATGCTCTCAAATGGCAGCTTTGTGCTCCTTAACAGCGAGAGTTGTTGTGGAATGCAAGCCGAAATAGTTTGTCGTTTCGGTCTTCCAAATTGTCACCTATTGCGGGAATGTCCTTTTTCTCCCTACTCCATAAAAAGGAAGTAGCAGAGATTTGGCATTATATTGCTACTTCAGATGTGAATTTTGACATGTTGAGCAGACTCAAGGATTTATTGTTTCAAAAACAGTTGGCGCTTACATATGCGTGCAAGATCTATGTGCTTCGAGTTGCGAGGTCATCTGAAGAGATATAATCCCTTTTGAGTACAAACTTTCTTAGACACTTTGGTGAACTCGTGGGACGAATATTCAATGCGTCCAGCACTATTGGAATCGCACATTTCTTTAAGGCTGTTAGTTCTGGTTTCATTCACACCTTCTCTTCTATATTTGGCTTAAAACCTTCAGCCATACACTCAGCCGCTCATTACGAGTCTGGCGGTTGGGGGACTGCCAGACTCGCGGTGGAGGTAGGACAGCCGCAAAAGGAGCGATCCATCTTCCACATTACAACCGTGGCGGAGCTGCCATGGTCTGACCGCCAGCACCACCAGGTTGCCGCCAGTCGACAGCCTGGTGGTGCCAGCAGTCCTAATCCGCCAGGGCAGCGCTGCAAGCAGCACTACCCTGGGGAAAATGAGTTCCCTGTCTGCCGGCTTTTTCATAGCAGTCCCACTGCTATGCAAATGCTGGCGGAGATGAGGTGCCCACTTGACATGGGCAGCAGTGCAGAAGCCCCCTCGGACAGCCCGTTGCGATTTTCACTGCCCGGATTACAGGTGACATTGCCACCGGCTCGCTTACAAGCCAGTGTCAATGTTGTGGTGATTTTCCCGCTGGGCCAGCGGGTAGGAACGCTGTTTCCACCCGCTGACTCAGCAGAAAACTCATAATAGGGCCAGCGGGCAGAAAACCAGAGTGACAGTTTTCCGACCCAAAGAGTCTTAATAAGTGCCTGAATATTTTTGAGTATTTTCGGGGACTTTGCAAAACGTGTATGGCACTCATTGGTTTACCATGGCTATAATAGGTGGCATCTTGCTGTTGCTACTTTTTCTGGTAATGTCTGTCCCTTTACAACAAGGAAGACTGAAATCGCTTCCACCAGCGCAACTGCGTCATGAATGCATGATGCAGTATTTCAGAGCACTGCTCCTGGAACAAGTGGAGTGCGACTCGTCTCTGTCATTTCGACGAGTTTTGGATTTGTGCAGCCCGTGTTTCGATGCCTTTGGTGCCTCTTCGAATGTGCACTGAAAGTCTTGTCTTTCTACTTGGCGCTTACTTTCTTTGGACGCTGATCTGTTGATGTTCTCGCTGAGAGCTCATTACCAGACATGCGCGTTGAGGGTGGTTTGCTATGGGAAGCTGTCTATGAGTTGCCCTTTGTGGATAATGCAACTCTTAACTCAACATTGGGTACAATACGTAATGCTGCTGCCTCAGCTGGAGCTCAGGATTTAGAACACAAGTGCTCTGTAGTTTACCTTGGCAACGATTTGGATATTTTACCACCTGCTGAAGTGGAACATTTCCTGGCTTCAATTGTCACAGACATAATTGGCGATTTTAAAAATTACACTGACTTTTGAATTTGGGTTATTGGCGCCACTACTGAAGTTTTAAATTGTCTTTTTTTACCCCATGCTCAAATGTCTTTTAACTTGTCACTGTTGACATTTGTGTTTATATGCTTTTATATATAGATTTATAGGCAAGGGGAGGGTGTTGTATAGCTATTTTAGCTATGTTTTAGACACGTGATTTTAGCAAACTAGGCCTGCTGTTGTGCACTTTAGCCCAGTTACATTTTATTCAGCATCGCTTTATTTTACTAGCATTAGCCACATTTGTGGTGTTGTTTTATTTTCTCTATTTGTTCCTTCGCCTAGGAAAGAATAACGTTCTTAGCATTGCACTTTGTGCTTTCTTCAAGGCTGCAGTCAGATCGGGTTGCCGGCAAAAGTGGTACACTGTGTCTCCAACATTCACAGAAACATACATATTCTTACGTGGGGACCTTTTCTAAAAACATCAGCTGTTATATTATAAAAACACCTTTTTGGCTCATACACGTTAGAGGGAGATTCCAGCCAGATGACCGCGACTGCATGCTGTTTGTTGAACGTCTTCACTACAGCTTCTTGTTTAGACTGCCGAATCCCTGGGGGGGAATTTGAAGGGCGGATTAGGGCTTATCACGCTGTGTTCTAACATAGCTGAGGTAGGAAAAAAAAAATATATATATATATATATATATATATTCACATCCAAAATGCTCGATTCCGAGCTGCGATGGCCCGTGAGGGGTGGTGGCAAAAACCGGCACGAGCAGACCGGTAATAAATAATTCAAAAGAAAAAATGCTGGTCGTACACTCAGGATTCAAGGAAAGCACACCTACAGGAGGTGTGCTTTCCTTGAACCCTGAGTGTGCGACCAGCATTTTTTCTTTTGAATACATATATATATCTATATATATGTTCGATGGCATGTGTAGCTGCAGATACACATGCTGTGCATTATCCTGCCATCTAGTGTTGGGCTCGGAGTGTTACAAGTTGTTTTTCTTCAAAGAAGTCTTTTCGAGTCACGAGACCGAGGGACTCCTCCCTTTCGGCTCCATTGCGCATGGGTGTCGACTCCATCTTAGATTGTTTTCTTTCCGCCATCGGGTTCGGACGTGTTCCTCTTCGCTCCGTAGTTCGATTCGGGAAAATTAGCTCGTTATTGGAAAATTTGACGGTATTGTTCGCGCTCGGTACCGGTTTAGTGTTAGCACATCGACACCGAAAAAAGAAGCGCTCCGGGGGCACTTCGGGGCTTCCACTCTTCGGCGGGGCCTGGTCGGCCCGACCGCGTCCATCTTCAAACCTCATGGACCGGACCCCCTTACGTTTCTGCCTGAATTGCCACGCAAAGTATCCTTATGCAGACCAACACTTGGTCTGTAATCTGCGTCTATCTCCGGAACACAGGGAGGATACTTGTGAGGCCTGTCGGGCGTTTCGATCGAAGAAGACCCTCCGAGATCGAAGAGCTAGAAGACTCCAGATGGCGTCGACACCGGCCGAACAGATCGACGTTGAGGAAGAGAAGAGATTCTCCATTCGAGATTCGGACTTGGACGAGTCCAAAAGCGAGCAGCCGAAAACGCAGCAACAAACTGTGAGTAAATCAGCCCCGGCAAAGACTCACTCGAAAATAATAAAGGACAAGGGGATGCCACCGCCAACAGGCCATGGCTTAACCCGAAAACACGGTGACCAAACATCGGCACCGAAAAAGGCCTCCCAGCAGCCGAAGACATCCGACTCCAGTAGAGATACCGGCTCCGAACCATCTTGGCACCGAGAGTTTGACGCCCCCAAAGTCAAGAAGGTTTCCTCGGAGCCGAAAAAGACAGTACCGAAACCTTCGGTGTCGAAACATGCAGCCTCGGAGCCGAAAACAGACTCCTATACAGAAGAGCACGGCCTTTCCAGCAAACTGCAAGGGCACAGATTTGAGCAAGAACTGGGCATGGGAGAGCCAGACCATACCCAGAGGAGGCTGCATATACAGAAGGACACGGGGAAAATCCAAACTCTTCCTCCAATAAAAATGAAGCGAAAGCTAGCATTCCAGGAGGCGGAAATGCAGCCAAGAGCAAAGGTGGCAAAAGACAAGACACAACCAAGGTTTTCCCCACAGCCTTCACCATTGCATTCACCACACCTGTCCCCGGTAGCAACACCCCCAATGCAGTCGCCGACACACACGGGGATGACACAAGATGACCCGGATGCATGGGATTTATATGATGCACCGGTCTCAGACAATAGTCCTGTTTGCTACCCGGCAAGGCCGTCACCACCAGAGGACAGCACTGCATATATGCAGGTGGTTTCAAGGGCAGCTACTTTCCATAACGTAGCCATGCATGCGGAGCCCATAGAAGACGACTTTTTGTTTAACACCTTGGCAACCACTCACAGCTCTTACCAAACTTTGCCAATGCTAGCAGGCATGTTAAAACACGCCAAACAGGTGTTCCAGGACCCAGTAAAAGGCAGAGCCATTACGCCTAGGGTGGAGAAGAAATATAAACCTCCCCCAACGGACCCTGTGTTTATAACACAGCAACTACCTCCAGATTCGGTGGTAGTGGGAGCAGCCCGAAAGAGGGCAAACTCCCAATCATCAGGAGACGCGCCACCGCCCGACAAGGAAAGTCGGAAATTCGATGCAGCAGGCAAGAGGGTGGCAGCACAGGCAGCCAATCAATGGCGGATTGCCAGTTCTCAGGCTCTACTGGCTCGCTACGACAGGGCACATTGGGACGAGATGCAACATATCATTCAGCACTTGCCCAAGGAGTACCAAAAGCGTGCCCAACAGGTTGTTGATGAAGGACAAACGATTTCAAACAACCAAATAAGGTCTGCAATGGGCTCGGCAGACACAGCAGCAAGGACAGTGAACACTGCGGTAACCATTCGTAGACACGCAAGGTTACGGAGCTCGGGTTTTAAACCAGAAATCCAGCAAGCTGTGCTAAATATGCCGTTCAACCAAGAACAATTGTTTGGGCCGGAGGTGGATACGGCAATAGAAAAACTCAAAAAGGACACAGACACGGCCAAAGCCATGGGCGCACTCTACTCCCGGCAGAGCAGAGGCACTTTTAGGAAACCGCACTTTAGCGGGTGGTTTCGTTCCCAAACCACAGAGCCTTCCACCTCACAAGTCAGACCCACATATCCGGGCCAGTGTCAAAGAGGAGGTTTTCGAGGAACATACAGAAGTGGACAATTCCCAAAGGCAAGAGGGAAATTCCAGAGCCCAAAAACCCCTCAAACCAAACAGTGACTTCAATGTCACAAACCCCCACCACTCAACACCAGTGGGGGGGAGACTTACCACATACTACCACAACTGGGAAAACATAACTACGGACGCATGGGTCCTAGCCATTATCCAACATGGTTATTGCATAGAATAACTACAATTGCCACCAGATGTGCCTCCAAGAGCACACAATATGTCCAAACAACACTTAGACCTGTTACAACTAGAAGTCCAAGCATTGTTACAAAAACAAGCAATAGAACTAGCACCCAACCATCAAAAAGGAACAGGGGTCTACTGCCTGTATTTCCTAATTCCAAAGAAAGACAAAACGCTGAGACCCATATTAGACCTCAGGACACTGAATCTTTACATCAAATCAGATCACTTTCACATGGTAACACTTCAAGACGTGATTCCCTTGCTCAAAAAACAAGACTATATGTCAACATTATATCTCAAGGATGCATATTTTCACATACCCATCCATCCTTCCCACAGGAAATACTTAAGGTTTGTAATCCAAGGCGTACATTACCAATTCAAGGTGTTACCATTTGGGATAACAACAGCCCCAAGGGTATTCACAAAATGCCTTGCAGTAGTAGCCGCTCACATCAGGAGGCAGCACATGCACGTATTCCCTTACTTGGACGATTGGTTAATAAAAAACAGCACTCAGCAACAGTGTCTTCTACACACACAATACGTGATAGAAACTCTACACAAGCTAGGGTTCTCTATAAATTACCAAAAATCACATCTACAACCATCCCAAATACAACAATACTTGGGAGCAACACTCAATACACAAAAGGCGATTGCCACTCCAAGTCCACAAAGGGTACAGGCGTTCCGCAATACAATATTAAACTTACAACCAAACCAACACTACCAAGTGAGGTTTGTAATGAAACTTCTATGCATGATGTCTTCATGCATAGCCATCGTCCCAAATGCAAGACTACACATGCAGCCCTTACAACAGTGCCTAACAACACAATGGACACAGGCACAGGGTCAACTCCAAGATCTAGTGTTGATAGACCGCCAAACACACCTCTCGCTTCAATGGTGGAACCCTATAAATTTAAACCAAGGGCGGCTATTCCAAGACCCAGTGCCTCAATACATGATCACAACAGATGCTTCCATGGTAGGGTGGGGAGCACACCTCAACCAGCACAATATACAGGGACAATGGAACATCCAACAGAAACAACTGCACATAAATCACTTAGAACTGTTGGCAGTGTTTCTAGCATTGAAGGCATTTCAACCACTGATAGCCCACAAACACATTCTTGTCAAAACAGACAACATGACAACAATGTATTACCTCAACAAACAGAGAGGGACACACTCCTAACAACTGTGTCTCTTAGCACAAAAAATTTGGCATTGGGCAATTCACAATCACATTTGCCTAATAGCACAATACATCCCAGGTACTCAAAACCAGCTGGCCGACAATATCAGTCGAGCTCACCAACAAACACACGAATGGGAAATTCAACCCAAAATCCTACAAACTTACTTTCTACGCTGGGGAACACCACAAATAGACCTATTCGCAACAAAAGAAAGCGCAAAATGCCAAGACTTTGCGTCCAGGTATCCACACCCTCTGTCCAAGGGCAATGCACTATGGATGAGTTGGTCAGGGACATTTGCTTACGCTTTTCCCCCTCTCCCACTCCTTCCTTATCTAGTAAACAAATTGAGTCAAAGCAAACTCAAACTAATACTCATAGCACCAACCTGGGCTCGCCAACCGTGGTACACAACACTGCTGGACTTGTCAGTAGTACCTCATATCAAACTACCAAACAGATCTGATCTGTTAACTCAACACAAACAACAGATCAGACACCTGAATCCAGCATCGCTCAATCTAGCAATCTGGCTCCTGAAGTCTTAGAATTTGGACATTTGGACCTTACACAAGAATGTATGGAGGTCATTAAACAGGCTAGAAAACCTACTACAAGACATTGTTATGCAAACAAATGGAAAAGATTTGTTTATTACTGCCATCCATAATAATCAAATTCAACCACTACATGCTTCTGCAAAGAACACTGTAAATTACTTATTACACTTACAAAAATCTAAATTAGCATTCTCTTGTATTAAAATACATCTCACAGCAATATCTGCCTATCTGCAGATTACACATTCAACATCACTTTTTAGAATCCTTGTCATCAAAGCATTTATGGAGGGATTAAAAAGAATCATACCCCCGAGAACACCACCAGTCCCTTCGTGGAATCTCAATATTGTGTTGACACGGCTCATGGGACCACCATTCGAACCCATGCACTCTTGTGACATGCAATATTTAACTTGGAAAGTAGCCTTCCTAATAGCTATCACATCTCTTAGAAGGGTAAGTAAAATACAAGCATTCACTATACAAGAACCCTTTATACAAATACATAAACATAAAGTAGTTCTCCGGACAAATCCCAAATTCTTACCAAAAGTCATATCACCATTCCACCTTAACCAAACAGTGAAACTCCCAGTCTTTTTCCCACAACCAGACTCGGTAGCCGAAAGAGCCTTACATACATTAGACATTAAAAGAGCACTAATGTATTACATTGATAGAACAAAACAGTTTCGCAAAACAAAACAATTGCAGGAAATCCAATATCCACACAAGGCATTGCCAGATGGATTGTGAAATGTATTCAGACCTGCTATATCAAAGCAAAAAGAGATCTACCTGTTACACCAAAGGCGCACTCCACTAGGAAAAAAGGCGCCACAATGGCTTTTCTAGGGAATATACTTATGACAGAAATATGTAAGGCAGCCACATGGTCTACGCCTCATACATTCACAAAACATTACTGTGTAGATGTGTTAACAACACAACAAGCCACAGTGGGACAGGCTGTATTACGAACATTATTTCAGACAACTTCAACTCCTACAGGCTAAGCCACTGCTTTTTGGGGAGATTACTGCTTACTAGTCTATGCACAGCCATGTGTATCTGCAGCTACACATGCCATCGAACGGAAAATGTCACTTACCCAGTGTACATCTGTTCGTGGCATGAGATGCTGCAGATTCACATGTGCCCTCCCACCTCCCCGGGAGCCTGTAGCCGTTATAAGTTGCATAAAAACTGTAAACTTGTAAATTTGTAAATAATTACTTTTTAATACACATTATGTACATACATACTTACTCCATTGCATGGGCACAATTACTATATTTACAACTCCTACCTCACCCTCTGCTGGGAAAACAATCTAAGATGGAGTCGATACCCATGCGCAATGGAGCCGAAAGGGAGGAGTCCCTCGGTCTCGTGACTCGAAAAGACTTCTTTGAAGAAAAACAACTTGTAACACTCCGAGCCCAACACTAGATGGCAGGATAATGCACAGCATGTGAATCTGCAGCGTCTCATGCCACGAACAGATGTACACTGGGTAAGTGACATTTTCCATATATATATATATATATATATATATATATATATATATATATATATATATATACATATATCACTCCTAGTGACAGCATGGTGGGACTGTTTTTGTGTTTCACACTCTGTCACAATTTTGCTTTTAGTGTGTTTTATCATCCTAGTTATTGCAATACATGCAATACATAAACTCTTCTTGAACTATATTCTGCCTCTGTTTGTCTTTGCCCTTTGCTGTGTGAGACTAATGTAACCAAGAGAAAGTGATGAGATCTGATCGACCACGATTCACCTGAGGAGTCTTTCTTGTCATGCGCCGATTGCCACAATCATCCCTGCTCTTGGACATAGATGAGGCGCTGCTAGTTACCCGGAAAACCTGGATTGGGCTGACAGGAATCACATGGTGTGGAATTGTACTCCGTACCACGCGATTCAGGTGATTCTGCCACCCAAATCCAGTAGCCTCATTAGAATAATGAGAACCTACGTGACAGCATAATACTCCGGACGGGGTTGCAACTGCTCTATTTTGCAATGTGTTCATGGGTTTCCTTTCAGAGTGCATAGTTAATAAGATGTTGGTTGTAGTTTGGCTTATATGGGAGGTGCATGTTAAAGTACATGAGGATTGGAGATGTGCTCTAATCAAATGTGTCATCCATATGCAGGTTAAGGCTGCGAACTGGTATGCCAGGTAGCAAAGAGTTTCGATTATCATGCCAGTAGGGAAGAAAGAGAAGCAAGGATTGTGGACAAAAACCATCATCCCTGTGTTGTCCTCTTCCTAGCTATATACATGCCAAGATTCTCCTAAACTGAAGCCCACCAGTACCCACTGGACTGACTCTTCGAGAATGTAAAATGGATCTGTATCCCAGTTGCTACCATCCTGACTCTATGTGGTGAGGACAATGTTTCTAGAACTGAGATTTATGTTACAAACCATTGTTAAGAGGTGTGGTTGTCCACTGTTCAGTGAAAGCAACCCAGGACCATTGGTGAACTGAATTACGATAGTAGCTCTAAAAGGACACCAATCCTTCTCCAATGTGTTTGTGGATTGAATGCAGGCCCATAATTGGATGTGCCTGTTAGAAGAATCCCATTGCGTGCTCCCAAGAATGAAAATACCAAAAAGTGTGAAGTGGCCTGTATTTCTAGACAATGTAATAAAACCAGAGATGATAATTAAAATAACAGGGCAAACGCTACCTAGTGACCTATTTGTGCTTTCAAAGCGGTTGCAGTGTAACTTTGGGCCTGATTGAGAAAGGTAAGTTTTAGGACTCCGTATTCCCTATATTCAAGTTTAAGGCATTCTCCGCCCTGAATGCAGTCTCCTGGTGTGGAGACATTATTATTTAGAATAACAAGAAATATTTTTTAAATGCTCCATAAACTTTTACATTTTTCCCTATAGTTTACCATACACAGATGTCCACCCTGATTGTGGAGGTTTCTGCCAAAATAAGACAAGAGCCTTCCAAGTTCATAATTATGTCAGTATCAGAAACGCCCTTGACTAAATTCAAGCACAATCAATTTATGTGGAATCCTCTTCACTGCCAAAGGCTTTTTCTCAATCTTCCCTGTTTATGCATGGTTGAAACAATCAGTATTTCTAATTTAGAACGTGGTCATAGTTGTATACTTAAATTACTTCCTGGTTCTTCTTGGAAGGATTGTTAATACTTCAATGAGGGATGTGGAATCTCACCCCTTCAGTGCTCTCCTTCTGCTGTGAATTCCTCATCACCTAGGAAGCTTTGAAAGTCTGCAAGGCCCATTCAGGGTTCTGATTGATTGAACTGGGAATATAGATTACATGTACCATAAATACTTTGAGATCTAGGAACAGACCGGAGGGACACGAAAGCCAGCAAAGAGTTTGGCAGAAAAGGAATGTTGTTTAAGCTTTGCTGAAGTTCACATAGTAAAGTGTCAAATTAAATCCGTAATGAATTTTATTGAGTGGGTCCAAGGGTTGTGAAGGTAGCGTCGTCCTTCATAGAGTATTTAAGCTTGAAAAATGTGTCTATAAAGCTTGAGTCTCTGACTGAAGATCTTGAATGAAAAAGCGTGACTTTTTCCTGGACTCTGTATCATCATCGTACATCAGAAGGCCACTGACAAACCTCACAGCTAGCAGTAAGGTAACCAGTAGAATATGCTGGGAGACATAGGTAGATTTTTTTTACAGATATTGTGACATTTTAACACAATTTGCTACAAAAGGGATCTTATCTCCACAATCTATAGATTTTCTTTAAAGAAAAACTAGATATTAATCTGTTTGGATGTTTTGTATAACTTCCCCTGACACTTTTGGTTACTTCAAAGCACTCACACATTTAGCACATCCTACTGAAATTATTATTCACCACAGTTTTATTTTTCGTGCACGTAAGTAAAGGAACGCATTTTGTGAAAATTGTCCTTTCTAGATTCCAAAAGGATTATATAAAACATGTGCACTGTTTCACTCTGGAAATACCAACCCTAAATTTACACACTTTGTGTGATAGTAGGTGGGCCTCACTTATTCAGTGTATTCCTGTAATGCTCTGAATTTTGTTTTCAGTTTTGTGCTTTTTATGTTCATACCCTAAAGCCTCAAAAAAGAAACTCAATCAGTTTATGAACAGACTTTTGCAGTTTTGTTTCCTACCGCAGAATAATGCCCTTTCTGCAGTCCATCAGTTGGGGATGTTTTCATTATTGGCCCAATTACAAGTGAATTAGAAATCCCTTGTGTGGCTAGAAACAGGATCTACCAACTGGCTCAGAATTACAAGCAGTGTGAAAATACCACACCTATCATATTTTTCCTGGACAATTTGGCTGCAAAACCATCAACTGAAATCGGAGAAATAACCTGATATTTCCCATTATTCCCCATTCCTCAGGGTCTATTTTGCACAGTCATCTAACTCTGCATCTTAGAATGACTACTGACTTCAGTAACGTTGGGTGTCAAATTACAGCATCAAAGGTCCAATGCATTTGTAGTTGTCATCTCTTCCAAAACTTGTATGCAGCACTTAGAAGCTAAATGGCAACTAGCTACATTTTGCAAGGGGTTAGGCACGTACTTCACTCTGTGTCCAGTGGTAATATGGTTTGATTAAGGGGAGCTAGAAACTCTCCCTTCTTTACATTGATCACCCATTGTCATAACAACTCAAAGGCCAGACTCCATTTTGTACGGGCCAGACTCCATTTTCTGCCTGATCATCTGACTTTCTAACTTTTGACCTAGATACCATCTGTCCTTATCTCTCAAAAAATTTGAAAGTGTAAAATCATTCAAATAACTACGTTGACAAAACACCTAATGTCCAATAATTCTAGATCACATTCCTATTATCTATGTTCCAAGGTCAGATAACACACATATAAAATAAACAATGTAGTCTGAATTGATGTACTTTTTTTATACTGGTTTATACTAGTTTGTCTTAAGAACATAATATTGATGCACACAGGTTAGGTCAAGAATTTAATGGAAATACCCCACAAATTCCCCATGTACGGTAAAGGTTGGAGGCCAATCCTATATAAACCACATCATGTGGCCACTGACTCATAGAGGTCTTTGTCCCGTACTATTGCACAGGATCTTGCCAGAGACCCTGACAGAGACAGCAATCTTGTGCTGAGAGAGTTGATACCGAGCCAATTCCAAAAGGAGGGGAGTTGAGCCCAGTTGGTGTGTGTTTTCCTTTCAAGGGAACACTCTCTCCCTGACAAAGTCTGATAACCACAGGGTCTTGCTATAAATAAGTATGAAGTGAACTGAATCCCAAGAAACTCTAGATGCAAATAAAGCTACTCCATGCTCACGAAGTACAGCTGCCTGCAGGTTCCTCCAACAAGTACCTCATGAGCTACTGGTAGCTCTCCAGCTAAATGTAAGTAGCTCTCCCATGTGCAGCCCAGCCTGCTAATTAAGAAACTTTTGCTTGGTGAAATAATACAGCTATCCCAGATTTGACGAGCATGTAGTGCAGATTTACAAAATAACTTTAAAGCTGATATTTAAAAGATAAATAGTGTGATATTGCCTGACATGAGCACTATTACAGCACTAATAATTGTAATCGCTCAGGATGATGTTCATTGAACATAAGTAGCTCTTATTACAGAAAAGGATGGAGTCCCCTCGTATAATCCATAGCAATAGTCTTTAGGGTTTTAATTTGCCAAATTACATTCCACTCATGTTAGAAATTTTCATATTCTCGTTGTTAGTAACATCCAGAAAGTGCTGTTCTAGTTATATTCTGTCGTTTTTTTCCACATGCTAAACAACAGGATGAGACTGTCCAAATAAAACACTTTTTCTTGGTCGAGTACTTATGTGTGATATTCTAAAGAAAATTATGTGTGAATCACCACAACACCCCTGACCCCTTTTAAGGTTGAGCATAAGCATTCAACCTCATGTATACTTTTAGTATACTTCTTATAGCTTAAAGCGATTTCATTTGTTTGTTGCAGTGTCCTTCAAAAATTCTTGCTTGCTAGTGGTCAGTTCTGCCTTTTTCTCCCTTCTTTTTCTGTTTCAGAGCAGTGACCAACTACTGTATTAGTCCACTTTGGTTTCTTTATCTCTTGCTGTGACAGACCTTTTGTTATTTCTTTGATGCTGCCTTTTCACTGTGGGTGTTTTAGGCTGGGAGCTGGCTGTTTTATTGCAGCACTCCACTCCTCCCACCTTCTACCAGGTTGTTGACATTTGTTTTGGCTTTATTCCATTGCTGTCCTCGTTTACCTCTGGCTCCTAAAATAAGCTTATTTTACAAAGGAAACACCCGATCATTTAGTTCACTGCTCACGAAAGCCACAATATGCCCTTTCTGGTAGAATGTAGCTAAACCTAGAAGCAATGATGTGAAACTTGCTTTGCCTCCCAAAGTCTTTCTCCAGGGCCCCTCCCTGCCAGCACTCAGGACATCACACACAGGGTATTGCTTATCTCGTATTGCTTATCTCCTTTATTGGAGCCATAAATCTTCTCAGGCTGCTCTGCTATTGTTAACTTAATTAGAGCATTGTTGAAATGTGAGGCAAGAACTCTTGCAAGACTTTTCATTCTGTTAAAATAAAAATAAAATACTTTTCCAGCCTAATTTTCCAATTTCTGTTCAGACATTTCTGATGTCAGTAGCTGCCAGTGACCACCAAAACATGGCAGGAAAAGACAAAATTATGAGACATAGTTGACCAATTTATGTGGCAAGAAAAGTCCACTTCTGAACTTACAACGCCAATAGCTCTAACTCAAGAAAATGCGAGACCTGTTGCATTGCAAATGCTTGTAAAAGGACTATTAGGAACCCATAAAGCACAGATTCCACATCAGACAGTATGTTGAGTGGGGTTGTGTGGGGCTAGAGCAACCTGGACTTTTACTCTGAAGCGTTGGTGCTCTGAAACACCTTCAGGCATCAATAGGTGGGAAAGTCCAACCCTGTAGAACAAAGGCGGAGCCATAGTTTATGCAACACCATTCATCCCCTCAAAGCATGCTCCCTGTGCGAAATTTGCATGTCCAACATACCTTGCAGAAATGCTTGGTGTTGCAAGGGTAGATGTGGCTTGAGTGTTCGATGGTATGTTCAAGCTAAGAATCTTTTAAAAGTTTAAATAGGCAAATTTAATTATTTATTAGCTTTCTGTGTTCCAATTCCCATGCAGTTGTGAAGGAATAGAAAGCTTGTAGACTTCTGTAGGGGACCCTATACAGCATATTTGTTGTGTAATTAATCTTGTGCATTCTCATCTCCCTCATGCTCAAATGGGGGGGAGTAACTTGATAAATCACATAATTGGGTAAAAAAAAAAATTGTAAGCTTATTAATAGTATTCGTCTATTATATAGATCTCTACAGTGGAGTGCTGTCAGTGCGTTGTGTGCACATCTTGGGGAAAAACATTTAGAAAACCAAAATAAAATAAAAGTTGCATCTGAAATAATGGGCATTGCAGTGCAGCCCACTATATTATAGTTTCTAGAATTTTACCTTTTTCTCCTCTGATAAGTTTGGTGAAACTCTTTGGGTTTTAAGATCTTTTTTCATTTCCCACCCCCAACTATATTCACTATTTTAATGACTGCAAAACTCAAGAGTATTATTGCATTACTTCTTTATCCATTAATTAATTACTTGGTCTTCTGAATAATTTGTAGTCAGAGTTTTAGGTGTGGTCACGTTTTTTCTCCTTGTCACATACTTTTCTGTGCAATAAATAGAAATTATTGCAGACAGGTTTACCCTCCAAACTGCCTGCTAGATAGAAACCAGCAAATCATAACTCCAGACTGTAAGAGGCTATAGGAGGTTGATGTGGTATGTATGAATAGTGTGATCTGCGAGAAGGACTCTACATCCAAAGGTTTCAAACTACCTTTCTTAAAATATCAAACTGAAATGGATGCTGCTCCTACCTGCCATTGCCTTTGCACTCCAGTGCCTGTACTTGTCTTGTGACTTTCGGTACTATTCTAAATTGGACTTCCTACATTTCTTTGTAAACCTGTGTTAGAGTGTGGCTTTTTGTAGTTTTGATCAATTGTTTTCTTCTCCTGTTGAAAAACATCTGCTTGTGTTTTAATTCTAAACGGGAGGGGGAGGTGTGTACATTATTTCCTTAAAACACCGAGTTGACTCAAATGCTACCAGAACTGATAATCTACTGAGAACAGCTGATTAACGACAATAGAGAAGGGAGGTTGCTGTCTCATACTATTTATGAGGTCAGCGAGAACTCACTTCCTTCACGATGTCTTGAATGGTAATAAATGTCGTCCAGTGCTCCCTTTACCGAACATTAGTGCTCTCTCTGTGGTGCAGGTCCAATGGTGCAGTGTTTACACTGTCTTTCAATTACCTTGCTGCTATACTCTCTGGGGTTTGTGTATTTTGCTGCTATATTGTCTGGGCTTTGTGTATTATTCATAATGAACCCTTAATATGTCATTCACATATTGTTGCACATGTCTCACCAACTATGTGCAGGTTTATGAAGTTCTCAGCCAGTTGATAACTGACAACCTGGAAGTGAACCGCTGGCTCTTCAAAATGGACGAGGCCTTTGATGGCCATGGCACGGCGTACTGCGACATTGCGAAGCACATGCCCTGCTACGCACAGGCCTTAAAAGAGTACAGGAGGTACGGTCCTGAAAAGTGGATTAAGAAATGGGCACAGGTGAGTTCATTTTTTATACTGTCGAAGTACACCTCTGAGTGATGCAGCCCCCAGACCTCTCATTTTTTTAAACACAACTTTATTGCAGTTTACGTTTTTTACAGTGACATTAGGATAGTTGGCTTGTGATTAAATATGTGTGATAAGAGAGATGCATATCTCGTCTTGTTCCAGACAGTGACATGATAAAGAAAATTGTACAGTACTGTTATGAATAGATATAAAATCCTTATGCAAACAGAACAGTTAACCCTCTAACTCCCTCTCCCTCCCCCCATCAGCCTGACAGACATATATATCCATTTCGGGGACATTGGGAATACTGTTGTGTGAGTAACATAAGATTTGTGGGGAAAAAGGACCAATATTTTAAGCAATCTAATAGTGTAGGATATAAACATTATGACGCGGTCAGGAACTACTATCTGGGGTCTTGACACTTGCACAGGCGTGTCGCCCATAGGGTATGGCATTACAGGTTGCAAGGTGGGGTGGTGGTGTAGGTCTAAGAAGCCCTGCAATATCTTAATGACCGCTACCGTCTTCGCTGAATGTTTCTAGTATATTGTCCCATTCTAGAGCTATCGGCCATTTGCGGTGTCCCTTGTACTCCTCTCAGTGGATTGCAGCGATCTCCGCTAATCTCCACCGTGCCACTTTTCCCTCCATTGGTGTATCAAAGGGGGTCTCGAAGATTTCTAGTGACTTCCCCATACCTTTGATAATGAAGTTCAGTGGGAAAAGCGGTTCACAGCATTCAAGTCTGTTTCCCTGTTTTTTTTTTTACTGAAGATTAGGAGAACAAAACCATAATGTTTAGAAATCACTGTTAGTGGCTTTGTTACAGGAGGGACCTTGAATTACCATTCATGCTTTGAAATGTATTGAATATATCAATAATAACTGCTGTGACCATAAATATATATGACCACTTGAAAGAGACACACGGTAAT
Source organism: Pleurodeles waltl (assembly GCF_031143425.1). Taxonomy (NCBI): domain Eukaryota; kingdom Metazoa; phylum Chordata; class Amphibia; order Caudata; family Salamandridae; genus Pleurodeles; species Pleurodeles waltl. Next base: position 540,994,170 of record NC_090440.1, on the reverse strand, counting down.
CCTGTCTTCGTCGGACTACATTGTCTTTTTTTCAGATTTATTTTTTCCACTTGTTTTCGTATTTTCAATAATTGTGTAAAGGGACCAGGTCAATCCCGTTACACTTTAGTTGTGGGTCTTTATTAAGGAAAATACATATGTTTTGATTATAATACCGGTGCAACGCGTCACTTATGTGGTGGAGGGGTGTGTTTTAACATCCAAACGATGCAAGTCAGTGCTTAATTGTAAATGAAAACGTGCCGGTGCTTAAAGCCTTCCTCTTAAACACGCGGCTGCTGCAATTAAATCTCCGAACACGGAATACCGAGGCAGCGTAATCCTGAAGCCACTCCCTGCCCCTTCAGCTCACTCTTGCAGCTTTCTTCTTTCTTACTTTGTGACGCTTTTTCGTTTTTCGCCTCCTTCGTCTTTTCCATATGTGTCTTTTGCTCGCAGTAAATGCTTGAGGCAGAAAAATCAGCGCCGGCCCTAAAAAATAAGTGCCGGTGCCCCGCACCGGAAACCACAAGCACAAATTAAGTACTGATGCAAGGCATTGTATAATATGGTTTTAAAACTCTATTTTTTATCATGTGAAAAACATGATGATGTCTGTAATAGAATTGCAGCATGCAAACAGTTGTGAATATTTTAAATGAGTTGTACAGTGTAGTCATACGAAGACACAGGAAGTTACAGTGTTTTTCTTTTAAGCAACTATGGGGGTCATTCTGACCCTGGCGGTAATTACCGCCATGGCGGAGGTCGGCGGTAGCACCGCCAACAGGCTGGCGGTGCACCGCTGGGCATTCTGACCGCGGCGGTTCAGCCGCGGCCAGAAACGGAAAGTCGGCGGTGTCCCGCCGACTTTCCGCTGCCCTTGAGAATCCTCCATGGCGGCGGAGCGTGCTCCGCCGCCATGGGGATTCTGACAGCCCCTACCGCCATCCAGTTCCTGGCGGTTCTCTCGCCGGGAACAGGATGGCGGTAGGGGGTGCCGCGGGGCCCCTGGGGGCCCCTGCAGTGCCCATGCCAATGGCATGGGCACTGCAGGGGCCGCCGTAAGAGGGCCCCAAAAAGAATTTCAGTGTCTGCCTAGCAGACACTTAGATTCACAACGGGTGCAACTGCACCCGTCGCACATTCCCACTCCGCCGGCTCAATTCTGAGCCGGCGTCCTCGTGGGAAGGGTGTTTCCCGCTGGGCTGGCGGGCGGACTTTCGGCGGTCGCCCGCCAGCCCAGTGGGAAAGCCAGAATGACCGCCGCGGTCTTTCGGCGGGAACCGCCGCGGTCAGAATCACCCCCTATATGTATTTACGTTCAGTGGAGTTATAATTGATATATCATTTATGTATTAGGGTCAAAACTGAAAAGGCTAAACAGAAATGGTGTCATAAAATTGCTTGTCTGGAGAGAGAGAGAGAGAGAGAGAGAAAGATCAGTGCAATTGTTTCTTAAATGTTAATACCATATTTATGAGGAAAAAATTGCCATATAAGATATTCCTCTTAGGCAGAGTCACAGGAACCATGCCACAGGTGAGGGGCAAACGATGCAGCATTTTGACTAAACTATAGGGCGAAAAAGGCAAATTCTGTGGAGTAATGCTCCACATTTTGAAGCGGTAAACACGTTTTTGTCATTTTTATACATTAACACTGATTGGGGAATGGTTTCACCTTATTAATACTAGTTTAACACCTAAATACAGTAATAAGCAACTGAAAGGTGAGCTTCTGCATGATAAAAGACCTCTTTAGAAACACGCATGGTAGCATTTGAGCTTTTTTTAGATCTTCAAATTATGCAGAAGATGAAATGTTATATCGCAAGTGCGATAGATCCATGATTATACAGAAAATGATACAGTTGAAGATTTGCATAATTTTAGTGGCCATGCTCCAAGGCAAACATTAGTCCAGAACTAGACGTTTGTAGGACAGGTTCTCATGGGTACTTCTTCCCACAAATGCCTATCCTTATGAATAATCTCCAGGCACGAGACTGGATTAAAAAAAACGTTTCCCAACATTAATTTTACAGCACCTCCAAGTGGTGCCATGCAAATGAGGCAACTGCTCCATCTGCCCAGGAAGGGATTACACCAGCATACTTAATGTGCCATCTAGCACAATTGCATCAGTTCCTATTTGTCCGTGCCTTACCAACATAGGTCTGGAGGTGCTCTGTGTCAATCAAAAAATGTATTCAACGGTTGGGCAAAGGTGACAAGTTCAACTATCACTTTCTAAGGTCTTGGGATTCAAACTTTGCCTATGTCAAAAGAAGATTTGTTTGTGAAATATGATAGACTGGGGCATTTGATGTCTAGGACCTGTCAGTATACAGCGCTTGAACCTTCATGCAAGGCCATCAAGGATCAGGAAGCAAAGTTGATCTTGACTCAGCCCCTTACGGTATGCCTAAATCTCCTGACTGGGAATGATCCTGAAGGAGAACTCCCACAAAAAACACCATAGGAAGGGGAAGCCATCTTCTTCCCTGATTCGTATGGAGACTTAGCTGCTACATTCCTATATGCCTTTGACCTGTTCTTCTGAGTACTTGTTGGTTGAGACATCATCAACAGAGGTAGACCCAGTGCTTTTCCCACTGCTCCTCTGGGCCATGAACTTGAGTCGATGGGCTGAAATTTCCATGCACGGATCCTGGGTGGCAAAGTCTTCAACATCCCAACTCGGTCCCGAAGCTGCGCACCTGGAATCAACACACATCCTCCCTTGAGGGAAAAGAATCAATGCACGGCCTCACTGGTGAGAAAGGAATTGATGCATCGCTTGCTTTTCTGATGCACTGTCACCCTTGCGGCTTTATTTTTGACGCATACCAGGTACTTTGTGGCTAAAACAACGCATCCATTGATTTCTTTGGATTAAGACTCTTTATTTTAAAAATTCATATCTTTGCTTGTGTATGTTGGATTTATGTCGTTTTTTTCATTTAGATAAATATTGCCTATTTTCCTAAACTGGTGTGGAGTCCTTTTGTGGTGTTTTCACTGTGTTACTGTATGTGTTTGTACAAATACTTTCCACATTGCCTCTGAGATAAGCCTGACTGCTTGTGCCAAGCTACCAAGGGGGTGAGCAGGGGTTATCTGAGCTGTGTATCTCCCTTACCCTGACTAGATTGAGGGTCCCTGCTTGGAAAGAGTGCAAACTGACTGCCAACCAGAGACTCCATTTCTAACAGACATCTACTGTATATTTTAGTGGTAGTGTGGTTAAGAGCATAGAAAGACTGTGGAGAAGCAGAGAGAGAAAAAGAGAGAGAGAGAGATAGAGAGACAAAGCAATTTCAGAGAGGTCTTCGAAATACAAGTCACTATGTAATCTTGTAATATGTCAATAGGTATCAACATTAACCTACTTAAATTAGCTTATTGCACCAGCCACCCGCAAGAAGAAAAACCGCAAACCTTAAACAGCGGCGTCCCAGGACTAAGGTGGCAGCTGGAGGTGAAAGCATCAGGGGGCAAATAAGTACAACAAAGTCCCAATATATCAAGGGCATCCAAGAATAAAACCCAAGGGAAGAAATACTACTGGGAGATATAAACAGAGAAGGATGCAAAACTTATCAACAGTGTTGCCAGGCTAGGCTATGCCATTCAATTTCTGTAGTCTCTGCCAAATCACACACCTTCTGCAAGGAAGTGCTGCACAGTGCATGCCTCAGTCTTGGAGGTGGAAGGACTCACTCTATTACCTAGAGGCAACACAGGAGTGGTGTCCTTGGAGGAGAGTGTCAAAGGATTTTTCTTCCTTTACTTCTTAGGACCCAGATCAGACAGGGGTATCAGACCCATTTTTGAATGGAGCCTCCTGATCCTCTTTATTCTACAGGACATATTCAATGGTTCTGTTTTAGTCAGCTCCTTTTGACCTTCAATGCACTGGACTGGATAGTGTCCCTGTATCTTCACGGTGCTAATTCCCATTTGCTGATCCTTCTTTCTCAGTGGTGTTACCTCCTATTCAATTCAATTCAAAGAAGCTTTATTGCGGCTACAAGAGCCAAAAAAGCGCGAGCAGTAATAAATACAAGTAAATGCACGTAATAAAATAAAATTGCAGGTAAATATGGTGATAAAAGGGAGTAAAACATAAATAAAAATTAAAATGGAATAAAAATGAGATAGAATAAAATGGAATAAAATTAGATGAAATGAAATTAAATGAAATGCACTGTGCAGGATGTTGGGACAGTCTTATTTGGAGTCTTTGTCCAGGAGAGTTTTCCCTCTAATAAGCCAACTAGCTCCGAGGAATTTGGCGATAGCGATCACTAGCGTTGGCCTGGTGTCTGATCTAAGGATTCGCAGAGCTAGCGCAGAGCAGCGTGCTCCCAGTAGTCTGCATGCCGGGGCCAGCCATTTCCTACGGGGGGCAGTATACGCGGGGCATGCAAAAAGGAGGTGAGGGAGATTCTCGACGGGGGCTTTGCAAGCAGGGCATGCGGTGGATTCGTTGTGTGACCAGCTGCTGGTGAAAAGTCTTAATGGGAGTGTTCCAATGCGGAGCTGGAAGTACAGTTTCCTTTCCCTTGGGACCGTGATTAGGTCCCAAAAAGATTCGTACTTGCATGACTCTTTTAGGTTGGCAAAGTCACAAGATAATGTAGTGTGGAGTGCAGCCCGAGTGTCTTCGTTGTTGGCCATTTGCCAGTAAAGTTTCTTTAGTTCGCTTTTCGAGGGAAAGACTGACGTGGCTGGTGAGTTCCAGAGATCATCGAGCCCGATAGAGTGAAGTAAATCCTTGATGGATCGTAGCCAGGGGATTCTGTGCAGGTGGTCGGCTTTTAGGATGACCTGTAGAGCTTCGGTGAAGATGTCAAGTTCCGGAGTGGTCCAGAGACGCCGCCAGTACAGCAGAGGTCGCAGGCGGGCTTTATGACCAATGCGTTTGATGCCGAGGTCCTTGAAAAGAGGGAACAGTGGGGTGCTTAGCGGAAGGGACACAAGGTTTCTTAAGAAGTTGTTTTCAGCGATGGTTAGGTCTTGGGTTTTGGTATAACCCCAAAGTTCAGCCCCGTAGAGCGCTGAGGAAACTGCCTGGGCTTCGTATAACTGTAATGCTGGGCGAATTGGTTTTGTGTGTGAGAGGTGGAAATTTTTTAGTAGAGCCCCAGTTGTTTGTCTTAATTTAAGGGCTTGTTTTCCTATGTGTGGCTTCCAGGACATGTTGTCAGTGAGTGTTATGCCCAGGTAGCTGAAAATGCCCACCTTCTCGATTGAGGAGCCCTCTAAAGTAAATTTCCCTTTGAAGGATCTGTGGGGATTAAGGGTCATTAGTTTGGTTTTCGTTGCGTTGATTTCGAGTCCCTGGGATGAACAGAAATGCTCGAAGCACGCAAGGAGTTTCCTTAGACCACTAGGGGTCTTAGATATCAAAAGAGTGTCATCGGCAAAGAGTAAGACTGGGATTTTTTGTGTGCCAAGTGAAGGTGCGTCAGCCTGCAGTCTGAGGAGGGAGGGGACAATTTCGTTGATGTACAGGGAAAAGAGGGTCGGGGCAAGTACGCAACCTTGCCGCACACCCCTAGAGACGTGGATTCTATCGGTAAGTTGGCCCTTGTTGCCCCACCTGACTTGTGCGTAGTTGTCCTCGTGGAGTCGTATCAAAATGGCAAGGATGTGTTCCGGGATTCCCATCCGAGAGAGAGTGACCCACAGTTTGTTGCGAGGTACTAGGTCAAAGGCAGATTTGAGGTCCACGAAAGCTACATAAAGGCTGCCTTTATCAATGAACACTGTTTTCCAATATAATAATAGGAATCTGAGGGCTTGATCAGTGGTGGAAATCTTCTTTCGGAAACCGGCTTGGAGGGGGCTAAGGATATCGTGGTCAATTATCCATTCTTCTATCTTCCCTAGGAGGCAGTGGCAGAAGACTTTTTGGACACAGTCAATTAGACTAATGGGTCTATAGTTACAGGGAAGAGATCTGTCGCCCTTTTTAAAGATTGGAATAACAATGGCCGCTTTCCAAGAGTCGGGAATTGGCGCCCCAGATGCTATTGCGTTAGCTAGAATGGTGAGATATCTTGACCAGGATGCTAGGTCTGTTGAGAATAGGTCTGCTGGGACGCAGTCTGAACCAGGTGCCCTGCCGCGTTTTAGAGTGCTTAGAGAATAAGTTATATCACTTTGGGAGAACAACAGGGGTGCTGCAGTGGTTGGTGCTAATGAGTGAAGTAGGAGGGGACCCATACAAACAGAGGTGGGGCTATCATGATCAGGGGAGTACAGACTACTAAAGTGGGCTATCCAGTCTCTTGGGGCAATATTGGTTGTGATGTCCAAACCACTGGTTTCTGGGCCTCGCGCTGCCAGGGACCAGAACAGACTATAATTTCTCTCGCGCACAGCGTCGCTGAGTGCTGTCCACCATTTGCTATCTTGATCACGCTTGGCTATGCATATTGCAGATTTATAGGACTTCCTAGCTACGCGGATGGCGATGGGGTCCTTGGATTTAATGGCTTGAACTAGGCGCTTGTTTAGGGACCGGCACGTTTTGTTGAACCAGCGGTGCCTGGCTTTGGGTCGTTTGTCGTCGTGGGCTGGGGAAGCTGAGAAGTGGTCCGCGATATCCCTAAAGCAGGAGGTGTGGATTGAACTAATTTCCTGATGGGGTGTTGCAGAACCCGCCTCTAGGTCCCTTAGTGTGGATTTTAGGGTGTTGTTGGCAGCATTGATGAGTGCGGGCCGGGCCACAATATTGACCCATTTTAGGTGTCTTTTGTTGTTGGCCAGGTTAATACCCTCGGGTGCTACTGCTGCGGGGTTAGACGTGGCTGGGAGGTTACCTAGGGCTAATGTGTGGACAGAGAGAGGGTTGTGATCACTTTCGGTCCTTTCGATGATTGTCATATCGATGACTAGAGGCCATAATCTTATATCGAATAGGCAATAATCGATTCTGCTGGTGTGGTTCGTTTTGTTGTATGTGTGACTACCGTTGGTGTCTGAATTAGTTCTGCCATTTAGCGCCCTAAGTCCAAACTCCATGGTCAATGATTTAACCTGAATGGCAACCGACGTCCACCTTTTGATGGGTGGAATTGACAGGGCGGGGATAGACAAGGCTTGATCTTCCTCGCGGGTGGACCTGAGATCGTCCCAGTCAAGGGGTTCGAATGTGACGTTGAAGTCCCCAGCCACAATGGTTTTATGATGGCGGGGATAATTTTGTAAGAGGGCTACGAGGGCGCTGAGGGTTTTGGAGACTTGACCCCCCCTGACCCCTCGAGCGTAGATATTAAAGATGTTCACCACAGAGTCAGGCCCAAAGGATAGACGAAGGCCTAACAGGTCGGGAGAGGCGGTAGGTAGCTGTGATATATGGCAGCTAAGCGATGTTTTGATCCAGATGGTCAGACCCCCTGAGGGCCTGCCTCTCGTGCTGGCCACAGCGGGGATGTGGAAATTTGAGTAGCCTGTTCGGAAGAGTGGGTCGAGTGACCATGTTTCCTGTAGGAGACATATGTCATGTTCGTCAATAAATGAGGAGAAGGATGGAAGGGGAAGAATAGATTTCAGACCTGCCACGTTCCATGAGACAAGTCGTACCCCAGATTGTGACTGAGTTGTCCAGCCTAAATGCCCGGGGTTTGTGAAGTTGGCTGTCGGGGGTTGGTTTGGCAGATGTGGCTGAGGGAGCAGAGATGGGTTGATACCAATGTTTGCCCGTGAGGCTTGTGGTGGTTGGTGATGTTCCTCTGTTGGAACAGGCCTGGTCCTGATCAAGGAGATGCTCGCCGGCCTAGACAGCAGCTCTAAGTTTGGTGGGCAATGTGCCTGCAAGATGGGTGGAGCATCGTTGTCATGATTGCTCGGTGAGCCGGAAATGGTCGCCGTGTCATGGGTAGGGGGGTGAATACATGGACAGACAGTGGTGGGGTAAAAGGAGGATCTGGGGGTGATAGATGTTGGAAGGTTGCAAGGTTTGCCTGCATAGATTTTAGGTGGGGCTGTGAGTCAATCATGTTTACCAAGGGGGGATAGGTTTTCTGCCGAGTGATAACTCGGGCATTCCTCGTGGAGCGTAGGTGACCTGGGCTGTTTAAACTGGATGCGTGAGTGTGCAGGTGGGCTTGTTCTTGCGTCTAGGGCCACCAGATTGTTCGCCATGGTCCTGTTATTGAGTGTCAGTTTTAGGATATCAAAGTGAGTTCCCGGGTCTGGCCGTCGTACTACGGTAATTAGGTCCTCATGTATTATGGATCGGCAGCCTCTAACATGGCGAATCCAGTGGATTGCCTTGTTTTTGATAGAGTCTACCCCTTCCTTGCGCGCCAATGTGGTTAACTTGGGAACGTTAACCATTAGAACTATATTACCTAAATGGGACTGGTCAGTGGCTGGTTGCGTAGAGTATTTTGAGGCGGTGTTGCTCATGGGTTTGAGGGTATTATGATAGATGTCTAGTGAATTTCCTGTGCCTAAATTGTGGAAGAGGGGAGTCTGGTGGGAGTTCATGGTCTTTTCTTTGGTAGGGTGAGGGCCAGCGTGGCTAGAAGCAGAGGAGTTGGGCGAGTTTGTTGTGATGCCTGATAGGATTGGATTTTGGGCAAGGTTACTGGTGGTCGTGTTATTTGCGTGGGTTAGCTGTTTTACTATTGCAAGTAATGAGTTAACCATATGCTTGAGTTCTGTGACTTCCTTCCTTAGAGCTTGTATGTATTCGATATGCTGTGGGGTTACATGAGGAGAGTGCGTGTTGGTTGCTGCTGGCCCATCTGCCAGGGTGTCTGGGTTGATGTCGTCGCGTGATTCAGGGAGGTTGGTTAGGGGATTGAAGCGGTTACTGAGCTGGATGGAGTCGTTGGTGGCAAGTGGTAGGTCTTCTGCTAGGGAGGGGGCCGCATGGGTGATAACGTTCCTATTTTCACCCACCCCTGTAGAGTCAGTAACTTGTTGCCCACGTTTCACGAAAATCTCAGCGATTTTCATGGAACCTTCCTTCCTGCTAGTTGAAGTGGGCCCCTCCCCAGTTGCAATAGAAATGTTACCCTGGGGGCTAGTTAGTATTCCGTTGCATTCGCCTAGGAGAGAGTCGATTCTATCCATAACGCAGTTGCTAGCTGCGTGCTTATGCCTTTTTCGCTTGGCTTTTAGTACTGCCCCGGCCCCTGCCTCTATTGCTTTCCTTTTGCCCATCTGGTGTTAGTGTAGGTGCAAGGTTAAATGATAAGGTGTCAGATTAAATGGAGCAGCTGACTGGGGAGACAGAGTAGGAAATAACAAAAGGGACTGAGTACAATATGGCCTTCTTGGGAGATAGATGTTAGGGGAGTGGCCCAGCCCAGCCTCTGTCAGCCGCTGACGGGCGCAGGACGGGCCCGCCCTTGGCCCGGGCTTCGCCCGGGCGCCGCCCGCGCGTGTCCCGCGCTGCCGGAGCGCGAACAAGTTTTTAAAGGGCTCCTGCCCTGCCTCCAAGAACACACAGCGCTTCCCGCGACGGCGGGAGCGCGAACGAGTTTTTAAAGGGCTCCTGCCCCACCTCCAAGAACACACAGCGCTTCCCGCGACGGCGGGAGCGCGAACGAGTTTTTAAAGGGCTCCTGCCCCGCCTCCAAGAACACACAGCGCTTCCCGCGACGGCGGGAGCGCGAACGAGTTTTTAAAGGGCTCCTGCCCCGCCTCCAAGAACACACAGCGCTTCCCGCGACGGCGGGAGCGCGAACGAGTTTTTAAAGGGCTCCTGCCCCGCCTCCAAGAACACACAGCGCTTCCCGCGTCGGCGGGAGCGCGAACGAGTTTTTAAAGGGCTCCTGCCCCGCCTCCAAGAACACACAGCGCTTCCCGCGACGGCGGGAGCGCGAACGAGTTTTTAAAGGGCTCCTGCCCCGCCTCCAAGAACACACAGCGCTTACCTCCTATTCACAGTTGGATCCTAGTGCTGCCCTTTGCCTTGGCGCTCTCTGCATGGTCACCCCCAAGCGCTTTGCTTTCACCCCTCCTGTTTTCTGAACCTGTTTTTGTTGGCTTTTGGGACTGTGCAATTTACCACTGCTATCCAGTGCTAAAGTACTTGTGCTGTCCACTAAAACATGGTAAAATTGACTTACAGCCAATTGCCATATTTAATTTACTGGTAAGTCCCTAGTAAAATGGCACCACAGATACCAAGGGCCTAAAAAGTAAATGTTCATTGTGCCGCCTACTAAAAGCAGTCTTTTAAAACATCTCAGCCCTGTCAATGCAGCCTGTAGTGCAGTTTTAATTTGCCAAGCGACATGACAAAATAAACTTGTTGCCAGGCCTAAACCTTTCTTTTTAATACATTTAGCCACCCCAGAAGTAGGCTCTAAACAAAACAGCCCATTGGGCAGGGTGCATTGTATTTAAAAGGTTGGGCATGTTTTTAAATTTTACGTTTTACATGCCCTGGTAGTAAAAACTCCCAAATTTGTTTTTCACTACTCTCCTGTAGGACAAAAATGAGATTACATTTAATAAGTGCTACCTTTTGATTAGGAGCAGGTAGCAATATCTTGTTTTGACTCAAATGAATTGTAATTTAGAATCCTTTTTAATGGTAATGTTGGATTTTACATTACATTTTTTTAAATGCCATTTTTAGACAGTTGTTTTTTCCTGCCCTAAACTTGAGTTCCAGCTGCCTGTGCCTGTTAATTTCTCCCCCATCAGGAATGCATATTGGCTAGTGAACAGTAGGACCTAAGTGTAGCTGAGAGAGGACCATCTTACCAGAATGGGAGGGGTGAAGCTGTTCCCTGCTCCCCTTACATTTCAAAGGAGCTGCCTAAGCACACTCAAAAGAACTTGATACCAGGCTTTTTTAACCCCAGACATCTTGGGACCTGGGCAAGGGGAAGGAATTTCCAGAACCAATGGTGGAAGAAAAGCACCATCAGTTTCTTCCACTTCAAAGCTGGCACCAGGTATAAATAGTGGACCCACAGTCTCACTCTTCAGTACACTCCTGGACCTGTGAAAGACTACAGAAGGACTTCCCTGTACTCCAGAGGTCTGACCTGCTTCTCGGAGGACTGTTATTCTGTTACAAGAAACTTGTTTTTCAGAGGAATACCCTGCTGCTTGAGGCCTGCCTTGTTCTTCAGAGGACTGCCCTGCTGCATGAAGCCATAGCTACCAAAGTGACTCCAAGGGTAAGTTGGCTGACCTCCTGTTCTGAGCTACAGGGACACATCAAGCTCCAGAGGCTTACCTTCAACTACCCAGCTGGCCTGCTGCAACTGGGCTTGCCTGATACCTGCTGGAGTGTGTTTCTGATCCCCAGGAGATGGCTCCCCGGGTCATTGTTAATTGGGTGGCATGAGTTGAGCTTGTCCTGTGAACTCTTGAAATGTTGAACTCTGTGCACCAGGCTTTAAGAAGGTAACTTTTCAGCATGACTAATCTGGTCCCTGTATCCGTCCTGAACTTGTGGCTTTGTCCCAGTTTGGTGTGGCTATATAACACCAAAGAAACGCCGGAATCCCAAGGCTCACTTGCAGGGCGGTCCGAGTGTGGTTCCAGCAAACCACATATATCATCCACACTTTCTGTAGTGTACTGTAGTGGTATTCGCTTAATAAAAATATAGATTTTTTTATTACACATTGTTGTCCGAGGACTTTTTGCATTACCTGGAGAAAGTGTGGATGGTATATATATATATATATGTTCGATGGCATGTGTAGCTGCAGATACACATGCTGTGCACATCCCGCCATCTGGTGTTGGGCTCGGAGTGTTACAAGTTGTTTTTGTTCGAAGAAGTCTTTTTTCGAGTCACGAGACCGAGGGACTTCTCCCATTTCGACTCCATTGCGCATGGGCGTCGACTCCATCTTAGATTGTTTTTTTTCCGCCATCGGGTTCGGACGTGTTCCTTTTCGCTCCGTGTTTCGGGTCGGAAAGTTAGTTAGAATCTCGGAAAAATCGTCGGTATTGTTTGCGTTCGGTATCGGGTTAGTTACAACAGATCGACACCGAATTAAGAAGAGCTCTGGTGGCCCTTCGTTTTTTTTTTCCATCCCCGTCGGGGCCTGGTCGGCCCGGCCACGTGTCTCTTCAAGGCTGATGGAACGGACCCCATTCCGCTTCTGTCCAAAATGCCATAACAAGTATCCATATACAGATCAACATCTGGTCTGTAACTTGTGTTTGTCACCAGAACACAAGGAGGATACTTGTGAGGCCTGTCGAGCGTTTCGGTCCAGGAAGACACTCAGGGACCGAAGAGCAAGAAGACTGCAAATGGCGTCGGCGCCGACAGGACAAGAGCGTTTCGAGGAGGAGGAAGAAACATTCTCCACCCAGGAGTCGGACTCTGAGGAGATCGATCCCGAGGAAACGCCTAAAACCGTGAATAAGATGTTGAAACCAAGAACTCATGAGAAAAGCGCTAAAGCCCAGGGGACGCCACCGCCAACAGGCCATGGCTTAACCCGAAAAGTAGGTGACCGTTCATCGGCACCGAAAAAGGGCGAGCTGGTGTCGAAGTCATCCGACTCCGGTCGAGATACCGGCACACAGCAATCTCGGGCCCTAGATAGTGGCTCAGAGAAGATTCGGCACCGAGACAGCGGCACCGAAACGGGTCGGCACCGAGACAGCACGACGCCGAAAGTAAAAAAGGTTTCGTCGGAGCTGAAAAAAGCAGCCGAAAAGGTTTCGGTACCGAAATATCCGGCCTCGGAACCAAAAACAAGTTCCTACACTGAGGAACAAGGACTGTCCACACAAATGAAGACACATAGATTTGGACAGGAATTACAGGCAATAGAGCCAGATCACACACAAAGACGACTCTTTATTCAAAAAGATACAGGGAAGATCAGCACTCTTCCTCCAGTCAAAATGAAATGCAAGCTTGCCTTCCAAGACGAGGACAAACAGCCACACGCAAAGGTGGCTAAACAAGTAACACCGCCACCATCCCCACATCACTCTCCGCAACCATCACCGGTAGCCACTCCACCAATGATGCAATCCCCAACTCATACAGGAATGAGTCAAGATGACCCTGACGCATGGGACCTTTATGACGCACCAGTGTCAGATAATAGTCCAGAATGCTATCCAGCTAAACCATCGCCACCAGAGGATAGTACAGGCTACGCACAGGTGGTGTCAAGAGCAGCGGCATTTCATAATGTCAGCCTTCATTCAGAGCCCATTGAAGACGACTTTCTTTTTAATACACTGTCGTCCACACACAGCCAATATCAGAGTCTTCCTATGCTACCCGGAATGCTAAAACACTCCAAACAAGTGTTTGAGGAGCCTGTTAAAGGGAGAGCCATTACTCCAAGAGTAGATAAAAAATATAAACCGCCACCAACAGACCCAGTGTACATTACACAACAGCTAACACCAGACTCTGTTGTAGTGGGAGCAGCGCGCAAAAGAGCCAACTCTCATACTTCAGGAGATGCACCACCTCCAGATAAAGAAAGTCAGAAAGTCGATGCTGCAGGCAAAAGGGTGGCAGCACAGGCAGCAAACCAGTGGCGTATTGCAAATTCGCAAGCTTTGCTAGCCAGATATGATAGGGCCCATTGGGATGAGATGCAACACCTTATTGAACATTTACCCAAGGAGTTCCAAAAAAGAGCGCAGCAAGTAGTAGAAGGACAGGGTATCTCCAATAATCAAATACGGTCAGCAATGGATGCTGCAGACACAGCTGCTAGAACTGTCAACACAGCAGTAACAATAAGGAGACATGCATGGCTGCGTACATCAGGATTTAAACCAGAGATACAGCAAGCTGTGCTGAATATGCCATTCAACGGACAGCAGTTGTTTGGGCCGGAGGTGGACACTGCGATCGAAAAACTTAAGAAAGACACTGACACGGCCAAAGCCATGGGCGCACTCTACTCCCCACAGAGCAGAGGCACATTTTGAAAGACACAATTTCGAGGGGGGTTTCGAGGGCAAACCACAGAAGCCACAACCTCACAAACAAAGCCCACTTACCAGAGCCAGTATCAGCAGGGAGGTTTTCGGGGACAATATAGAGGAGGACAATTTCAAAGGAATAGAGGAAAGTTCCAAAGTCCCAAAACTCCTCCAAATAAGCAGTGACTTCAAGGTCACAAATCCCCAGCACATAACACCTGTGGGGGGGAGACTAACCAAGTTTTACAAACATTGGGAGGAAATAACAACAGACACTTGGGTCTTAGCAATTATCCAGCATGGTTATTGCATAGAATTTCTCAAATTCCCTCCAAACATCCCACCGAAAACACACAATATGTCAAAACAACATATAGATCTTCTAGGACTAGAAGTTCAGGCATTGCTACAAAAAGAAGCAATAGAGTTAGTACCAAAACAACAAATAAACACAGGAGTTTACTCCCTGTACTTTCTGATACCCAAAAAAGACAAGAGTCTGAGACCTATACTAGATCTCAGAACATTAAATACCTACATCAAATCAGATCACTTTCACATGGTTACATTACAAGACGTAATCCCACTGCTCAAACAACAAGACTACATGACAACACTAGACCTAAAGGATGCATATTTCCATATACCAATACATCCTTCACACAGAAAGTACCTAAGGTTTGTATTCCAAGGGATACATTACCAATTCAAAGTGTTGCCATTCGGAATAACAACTGCACCAAGAGTTTTTACAAAATGCCTAGCAGTAGTAGCTGCACATATCAGAAGGCAGCAAATACATGTGTTCCCGTACCTAGACGATTGGTTAATCAAAACCAACACGCTAAGACGGTGTTCACAACACACAAAATATGTCATAGAAATCCTCCACAAACTAGGTTTCTCAATCAACTACACAAAGTCACACCTTCTGCCGTGTCAAACACAGCAATACTTAGGAGCAACAATCAACACAGCAAAAGGGATTGCCACTCCAAGTCCACAAAGAGTTCACACATTTCACAATGTGATACAGACCATGTATCCAAATCAAAAGATACAAGTCAAACTGGTGATGAAACTACTAGGCATGATGTCTTCATGCATAGCCATTGTCCCAAACGCAAGGTTGCACATGCGGCCCTTACAACAGTGCCTAGCATCACAATGGTCACAAGCACAGGGTCAGCTTCTAGATCTGGTGTTGATAGACCACCAAACATACATCTCGCTTCAATGGTGGAACAGTTTAATTTAAACCAAGGGCGGCCTTTCCAAGACCCAGTGCCACAATACGTAATAACAACAGATGCTTCCATGATAGGGTGGGGAGCACACCTCAATCAACACAGCATCCAAGGACAATGGGACATACAGCAAAAACAGTTTCACATAAATCACTTAGAACTGTTAGCGGTATTTCTAGCGCTCAAAGCATTTCAACCCATAATAAGACACAAACACATTCTTGTCAAAACAGACAACATGACAACAATGTATTACCTAAACAAACAGGGAGGCACACACTCGACACAGTTGTGTCTCCTAACACAGAAAATATGGCATTGGGCGATTCACAACCACATTCGCCTAATAGCACAATTTATTCCAGGAATTCAGAACCAGTTAGCAGACAATCTCTCTCGGGATCACCAACAGATCCACGAATGGGAGATTCACCCCCAAATACTAAACACTTACTTTCAAATGTGGGGAACACCACAAATAGATCTATTTGCAACAAAAGAAAACTCAAAATGCCAAAACTTCGCATCCAGGTACCCACAAGATCAGTCTCAGGGCAATGCGTTATGGATGAGCTGGTCAGGGATATTTGCTTACGCTTTTCCCCCTCTCCCACTCCTTCCATATCTAGTAAACAAATTGAGTCAAAACAAACTCAAACTCATACTAATAGCACCGACATGGGCAAGACAACCTTGGTACACAACACTACTAGACCTCTCAGTAGTACCTCATGTCAAACTACCAAACAGACCAGATTTGTTAACACAACACAAACAACAGATCAGACATCCAAATCCAGCATAGCTGAATCTAGCAATTTGGCTCCTGAAATCCTAGAATTCGGACACTTAGACCTCACACAAGAATGTATGGAGGTCATAAGACAAGCTAGGAAACCTACCACTAGACACTGCTATGCAAATAAGTGGAAAAGATTTGTTTATTACTGCCATAATAATCAAATTCAATCCTTACACGCATCTGCCAAAGATATAGTAGGATACTTACTACAATTGCAAAAGTCAAAGCTAGCTTTCTCTTCAATAAAGATACATCTGACCGCAATTTCAGCCTACCTGCAAATTACGCACTCAACTTCATTATTTAGGATACCAGTCATAAAAGCATTTATGGAAGGCCTAAAGAGAATTATACCACCACGAACACCACCAGTTCCTTCATGGAACCTCAACATTGTCTTAACACGACTCATGGGTCCACCTTTTGAGCCCATGCACTCTTGTGAAATGCAATATTTAACATGGAAAGTTGCATTTTTGATTGCCATCACATCTCTAAGAAGAGTGAGTGAAATTCAAGCATTTACCATACAAGAACCATTTATTCAAATACACAAGCATAAAGTAGTTCTACGGACAAATCCAAAATTTTTACCAAAAGTGATCTCACCGTTCCACTTGAATCAAACAGTAGAATTACCAGTGTTCTTCCCACAGCCAGATTCTGTAGCTGAAAGAGCACTGCATACATTAGACATCAAAAGAGCACTAATGTACTACATTGACAGAACAAAACTAATTCGAAAAACAAAACAACTATTTATTGCTTTCCAAAAACCTCATACAGGGAATCCAATTTCTAAACAAGGCATTGCTAGATGGATAGTTAAGTGTATTCAAACCTGCTATCTTATAGCAAAGAGAGAGCTGCCCATTACACCAAAGGCACACTCAACCAGAAAAAAAGGTGCTACCACGGCCTTTCTAGGAAATATTCCAATGAACGAAATATGTAAGGCAGCAACATGGTCTACGCCTCATACATTTACCAAACACTACTGTGTAGATGTGTTAACGGCACAACAAGCCACAGTAGGTCAAGCTGTACTACAAACATTATTTCAAACAACTTCAACTCCTACAGGCTGAACCACCGCTTTTGGGGAGATAACTGCTTACTAGTCTATGCACAGCATGTGTATCTGCAGCTACACATGCCATTGAACGGAAAATGTCACTTACCCAGTGTACATCTGTTTGTGGCATTAGTCACTGCAGATTCACACGCGCCCACCCGCCTCCCCGGGAGCCTGTAGCCGTTTAGAAGTTGATCTTGAACATTTGTAAATTTGTAAATATATTACTTTAAACTTCATTATGTACATACGTATTCACTCCATTGCATGGGCACTATTACTAGCATACACAACTCCTACCTCACCCTCTGCGGGGAAAACAATCTAAGATGGAGTCGACGCCCATGCGCAATGGAGTCGAAATGGGAGGAGTCCCTCGGTCTCGTGACTCGAAAAAAGACTTCTTCCAACAAAAACAACTTGTAACACTCCGAGCCCAACACCAGATGGCGGGATGTGCACAGCATGTGAATCTGCAGCGACTAATGCCACGAACAGATGTACACTGGGTAAGTGACATTATCCATATATATATATATATATATATATATATATATATATATATAGTGCTGTCTACTTGGAGCTATTTTTACTTAAACCTTCAAAATTGCATGTCACCATTTCTACTGATAAGATTTTTTACATTTTGGTCTCATTTTAATTATTGAATTATACTCTAATTGTCTAAATTAGTTTGGGATTTACATTGTATTGTTTTTTCACTCTGTTACTGTTTGGGTGCTGCATAAATACTTCACACATTGCCTCTAAGCTAAGCCTGACTGTTTTTGTGCAGGTTAATTTAGTGTATTTTTGCAGTTCACCCTGGCAAGGACTGTGGTTGTTGTTTGAGTAGGGTGTTACCCTCCTCAGCCAAAAACCTAATTTCTCACAGCTTCCAATTTGAGGTGCTACCATTGTCTTTATGGCTGCTCTGCCGGTGTTCATTCAAGAGCTGCCTACATTTATGTCTTTACTCAGTGTATTTCCATACTGGAATGACTGTCTGATGGGTACAGGTTCCTCTGATCTGGTAACAGACATCCTGCAGTGCACCATAACTCTTCTTCACCACCAGGACATTCCCATCAACCTTCAAAAGTTCCATGTTGTCCTTGTTCAGTGATTTTCTTTTATAAGTATGGTGCGTGGCATGACCTCTACAAGAACCTCTCCTCCTCCTCAGAGGATCTCAGACATTCAAGATATGATTCTGTTGTTTCTAAATTATGTCCTGATCCCGGGTCTACAGGTCCTTTCCTTGGTGCGCTTGATAGTCCATCTTGGTGCCTCATGCCAGATGCCAAGTGAAATCCTTTCAGTTCTTTCTTAGGAAACAGTATTTCCAGCATCAAATACGTCTCCATTTGTGGAGGTGCCCTTCCAGTCTCACAGTATGTTGTCTCTTCAGTCTTCTGTGCTTGCAGACCATCATTGTTGTGAATGCCTCCATTTTGGCTGGGGTGCTGGTGTTCTGGTTCAGGGAGAACCTTGCCTCGCAGCTCGGTCTGAACTGTTCCCATGAGGAACAGGGTCAAGACTGATTTGCAAATGGCTGGGTCCAAACGGAGGTGGCATGATGGGTGAAAAACAATGGATACAGCCCCGAGCGATTGTCAGTGGCTGTAATTAATTCAAGGATTCCATCCATAACCTTGTTGTTTTTGCATTTGTTGCCCTGAGTGTGCCAGGTATGCCTAGATATTTGTCCCGGGCTCTCTGAGCCACTGGCACCAAGCTATACATGGCTGAAGAGCCGGAACTAGAACGAAACTGGTCCTAGGTTGCTTGTGGTCCGGGCTCAGGGAGGTCCTGGCCTGCCATTTTGGGTTGAACTGGGGCAAAACTGATTTGCATTTGGCTGGCTCCAAACTGAGCTGGCATGATGAACGAAAAACTGTGGATTGGGATGTGGCCCGAGCGATTGCCAGTGACTGAGATTAGTTCAGGCATTCCATCCATCACCTTGTTGTTTTTGCTGTTGTTTTTGCACCAAATTGTAGGCAGCCCTCTTGTCCCTGAATGCCTTTCTTCCCTTTAGCTCAGGACATGTTATTCAGATCCTTATTTTGTGCCTCTGCTGCCCATTATATGAACAGATAGAACAACATAGGTTTGTCAGCACTCCTGGCGACCCATCTGGAGGGCACTCTGAACATCAAGACAGGTGCCTGGAGACACCTGTCACTGGAGGATCCTCAATAGGGGTTTCATTCCAAAATAACAGGCATGTTCTTCTCCCTATTGGAATGTCCTTATATAGACCGTTTTGCAAAGCCCTGAATAAGAGGTGTTTTCTGTTCTGGACCTGCAGGTCCCTCTATATGGATCCCTACAGGACGTTTTTGATTTATCTGGTCACAGGGTATGTTCTAAGCATTCCTTCTGATTCCTGTGTTTTAAAAGGTCCTGCAAAAGGTGTGAGAATATCAAGCACAGAGATGGGGCAGTCGGAACAGTACAGGTTGTTTCAGCTTGGACACGAGCTACACAGGCACATAATGAGGGGGGAACAGTTACCAGAATCATCGCCCCTGAAGGATAGATTGCTGACTGAACCCTTGGCAAGCAAGGCCATCTCCCTGACATATGAGAAAATTATGAATAACTCCCCAGACCCTTTGAAAGCCTTACGTGTCACCTGGGAGCGCGATCTTGGAACACTTGAGGACGAGGATTGGGTGGAGGCAGTTCAGAGCCCTAGAGAGGTAGCCATAAGGGCCCGCTTCCGTCTCACACAGTTGAGGGTTCTCCATAGAGCATATTACTCTAGATCGCAAGTGCATAGAATGGGCCTTACTGACTCTGACCTGTGTACACGAGGTTGTGGCACAGTGGGATCCTTTTTTTATACCTTGTGGGGATGTCTGGTGATTCAGGAGTATTGGAGAAAGGTGATACAAATTATGGGTAAAGTAACCGGGCTACACATACCACCAGAGGTGAAATGGTTGCTCCTGGGTATTACGAGAGATGAAGGGTGGCCTAGATATTCGAAGATTTGGCTACAGTTAGCAGCCAGCGTTGCTAAGCAAAATATTGCACGGGGATGGGGAGCGAGAGACCCTCTGCGAATTGCAGATTGGGAGAAGGACCTAGACTGGTGCCAAAGGGCGGAATAGGTGATATATAAGAGCAGGGGATGGATATATGCAGAAATACGGGAAAATATGGTCAAAATGGGTGGGATAAAGAGACCCAATAGGATAATTGGGAATGTGCAGGTTGGGAATGTGTAGGGCACATCTCCAGACTCTTGGGAGGGGCGAGGAGGAAGGAGTCACAGGGCTAAGTACAAGAGATGATTTAGGTACAATGGTCGTGTAAGGCTGGCTAGTTTGCGGATATTACTGTCATCTGTGTATGAGCGGTAATTAATGTGAAACTGATATGTGTTCCAACTCTATACTGAGATTTGTTTGTAATAAAAAAAAAGAATTTAAAACGAGAGAGCATATCAAGCACGGTCCATTCTTATCACCCTAGAGTGACGAGGATTTGTTACGCCAATCTCTTGGAACTTCGCATTCTACCTCCTCTTCACCTCCCACACAGAATAGGTCTGTCTTCGCAGCAGGGAGTCAGCTTCACCATCCCGACCATAAGATTCTTCTTCTACATGGGTTTATTAAGATGTGCTACGCCATGGCCAAGAAAGGTCCACTGACTGTCATTCGTGAGCATTCCACTATGACCATGGGTCAAATTCTTTTACCTAGGGCGTTCTGGTGGCTGACATTTGCCAGGCAGCCACTTTGTCTTCTCTGCTAGCCTTAGCCAAGCATTGCTGTCTGAGGTGTCTAGTGACTGAGATTTTGCCTGGGTATCATAATTTCCTTGGTTGATCAGCACTTCTTGCCACCATGCCCTTGGTGAGGGGGGATAAGGGTGGAAATTGCCTTATGACTAATTTATAAAATCTACAACATTATTCCTCTGCAGTTGAAAAAGCCCTTCCTAAACTGCCTGTCAATAGAGATCGATGATTCTATACAGATAGAACAAAAGACTCAAGTGGGTAGTTGGGTTTCTGGTTGGCAGAAGTAGGCACCCTGTCCACGCAGGAACCACAAGCTTAGTCAGGGTAAGTCACCAACATCTCCTAAATTAACCCATGCTCACTCCCTGGTGGCTTGGCACAGAACAGCCAGGCTTAACTGAAGAGGCAATGTGTTAAGTATTTGTGAGACACTTCAAACAGTAAAACAGGGGAAACACCATACAAAAAGATACCACATCTGGTTAGCAAAAAAGACCTTCATTGAATAAGTCAAACAAGACCAAAATAACAAAAATCCAATAAGTAGAACTTGAGATATGAATCAAAAAAAATAAACTGTGAAATAGTGCTTAGAAACGAAGCGCCAACCAGGGATACTTGGTCGCATTGGACCAGAACAATGTCAGAAGTTCAGGCTGACTGCGATAGAGCGTAGGCTGGCTACAGGGACCCATTGAGCCCCGCTGAACATAAGTATCTTAATCCTGGTTGTGTTGATGAAGATGTGAGGTGCAGAGGAGGCGATGCACCGGTGTCGATTCCCACAGCAGAGGACATGCGAAGATATTCACTGCAGTCGAAGAAATGCGTTTATTTAACCAATGCAGCAGCGCATACCCTGCCCGCCTAGGGCCCATGGGAGGACACAGAGGTACAACTCGGGCCAAAATACAAGAAAAATTGCGTTTTGCCACGATCCAGTGGGACTCCTCAAGAATAAAAAAAAAAAGCACCAAAATGGCAACAAGGGCCTCATTCCTAAATTATAGTACCCGGGGACCCCACCCCCGGGCCACGTTGTGTATTTAAAGAGAGGAAGAGCGCGACCCATTATAGGCCCCAAGGATCCCACCCCCAGAGACAAAATTTGCATTAAAGTGAATGGGGTGCTCAAGACTTCGAAGGCCCCAGGGACCTCATCCCTGTGTCTTGGGGAGACCACCTGAAGGGCACAGCAGCCTCCATGCCCGTGCCAGCACTGGCAGGGAAACTTGTGTTTGCTCCCCCCTGGTGGGAGCATTTTCAAAACTCCTGCCAAACGGGAGCAAACACTGAGTCTGCTCCCAGAAAATGGGAGCTGTGAAAATGCCCCTGCTGGCTGGGAGGAGACGTTTGATCTGTTTCCCTGCCCACACTGATGCAGGCACGTTAACAGATGAACAGATAGCTCCCGCCCAGAAGGAGCCGCATAAATAGCTGCTCCCTGCGGGCGGGAGCAATGGCGGCTCCCGCAGCATGAAGGGAGCTAGCTAAGGCCGTGGGGGCCCTCGGGCTACCCTCCACAATCCCCAACGTTGTGGATGGTGGGTGCCCTAGGTAGGCACCAGGGCACCCACTTTTAAATAGTATATTGGGCTTCATGGGATGGGATCCCCAGGGACGAAAACGGCTAGAGAGGGAGGCCACATACCCCACCTCCCCTTTAGCTTAATTAGTGACTCTGAATGATGGGGGCACCAGGGCCTAATAAGGCTTGGGGAGGGGAGACATGAGACCCCCCTCCCCTAAAAAAACAAAAAAAGGTCCTTGGGGAATAGGGTACCCATGGCCTTTTAAAGGCTCGGGGAGGGGGGGGATGTGTGTAGGTTTGGTGACTGTGAGATGTTTAATTCATATAAAGGCTGTCTGTAGTAGGTTATTAATTTTGAAAGAGATGTTGAGACTCTGCTTTTGACAACTGTGTGGGTTTCCCATATGCATCTGGTTGATTGTTAATGTGAACTTGGCTACCTGGTAAATATGTGGACAATCTAGCTTTTAGCTATTGCAATCCACAAAAGCAGTGTAGCTAGTCTTTTTTCCTTTTTTATTCTCTGCTTTTGTCTCCTCTCCTGCTCAAGTCCTTCAAACCTTTGGCTTCTCAATGATGAACAGTTCATAATGTTCATGTTAATGCAGTTCAAAATGTCATGCCCTGATGATGATGCTCAGGAAATGCTGTTCTTATATTCCTTAAGTTCTATTAAACTTTTATATCAATGATAAATATATCTTCCAGTACTAATTCCTAATTCTCATTCTTCCTCCGAGGAGCTGGTTTACAAGTCGGAGGGCAGGCTGTCCTTGAAATTCTACATGATTAGATTTAAGCATAGATTGTCTAATACCTCATCATGGGCTGCAGGTCAGATGCAGGAGAAGCTTGCTAAATGTACAGGCACTGTATGGCACAGAGCAACAAGCTTTACGGTTCTTCGCTGCCACATGATTTTCTACGGACTGTGTATCAAAGCTGAGGTGCCATTGGTGACTTTTGTGGGCCATAAAAACAAAAAGAAGGGCTTATAAGGTTGGAGATTTTGTGAAAAGTGGTCCTGTGTGTATCACTCTTCGATAAGTCATAGAACAAAGGATGCAGAGTTCCAAAAGAGATGTGTCAATCTAGATCGTTCCCTAATATAGGAGAGGGGCCATATCCTTAGCAAGAACATTTGTAGGTCACATTAATTCATTGTTTAAGCATCTTCTAGTAGGGATTATTTTCATTCTGGCCTGAACGTTCTTAGAAACCTCTTAGGCCACTAGTTGCCTGTTACTATCCTATGCCTGCCTAAAAGTACTGCTATTTATAAAACCTCACATTGCTCTGATGCGGTACATTTTATTTTTTTCAAACGTATTGGTGTACACTCTTCAATGTTGCAGTGGTGTTGAAGTTGTAGATCTACTATCGTGTATAAAACAAACTGCTTCTGCAAAGTTCCCAGTATAATCAGTGTTCTTGTTAAACACAACGTTGCTGTTGCATACAGTTCTTACCAGCAAACATGTACTGCTACAGTGGTGCCAATAAATTATGTCCTTGGGCTAGTGGTAATTCTTTCTTCTCATTACTTTCCTTTGGGAGGGGAATGGCGCATGGGGCATTCCGCATACAATCAGCCTTCCCGTGCTCCAGGTAAGTGTGCATAATGTGGATTCCAAGATGAGGGTTTTCCAAATGGAGATGCTTGTTGGGGGTGTCTCTTGCAACCCTCCACCCTATCCTGTATGAGTGGGGTATGTCATGGACTATCCAAACAGGGTCTTTGGCAGCAGTGGGTCTTGTTGCCCTCTGTCTAGCCTGTGTCAGTGTTGTGCAGGGGTGTTTCTTTCCAGACGACCTAATACGTTTCATGTCACAGTCTTCAAGTACCATAATTCTATTTCTTGTTTTCACTGTTCCACTAAAGTCATCATCTTTGAGGTCCCCATGACATGCCATTCCCTGGCTGCCTGTCCATTCATAGTGCTTGTTTGTGTGGCTCTCTGCCCCTGGGATAAACACATGCAGACAGAACCGACAGACTGGTACTCTCCCAATCACTAAGAAGTCTGGGGAGCAAACGATCGTTACCTTTGTTGCCTGTAATGGGGATATCACTTTTGACTGTACCAAGTGATCGGCGTGGTGTCTGTAACAAACAGCCTGTTACTGGCAGGGTATGTACTACAGTAAGGCAATTGTGCACTGCTTTGTATATCTGTGGTCGCACCTTGTGGTGACACCACAGACAACCACCAGAGGGTGCCTGATTGCCATAAATTGCCACAAAATAGCCTTGTTGCGGCGGAAGACGGTCCGCTCAAAAAGCAAACGTGCACTGCATCTGCTGACAGATTACTAGCTCTGTTGTCTGCTCTAAATAAGAGATAGCCCTGCTGGGCGTGACAAGCGAGCGTGCGGCCTACCGGGTTACAGCATATCCCTTCCTAGTGCTGGTGAAAAAAAACAAATGATGAGAGAAATATGACGAGAATAAAAAAGGATATCATTGTATTGCCAACAAGGTTTTACAAATAAAAGGCAGAGAGGTATATATGAAAGGATAACCAGATGATGCCCAAATGAGAGCGCGCGTGGCCAGGACCCGGGCATGTGAGTCATTGGCGGGGTTGCGCTTCCTCTGTCGCTCGAAGGACCTCTTGCCTGTACCCAGAGCCGCCACAGCGATCCGCGTTGGCGCACCTGATCGCGCCTTCCCGCGCGCGCTGGCGTGCTGCAGCGCCCCATTATGTCGGCCAGGCTGCGGTCCCGTAATGAAGGCGTCGTGTCATCGGCCGCTGCGCAGCCAACAAACGCTGGCAGGTTATTAAAACATTTCGTACTGGTGATGGAAGACTGTCCTGCAGGCTATAAGCCGCCGAGAGACGGTCCATTCCAGGAGAATTATTAGGAGTGCGAATATGGCTGTAAGCACTAAATTATGTTAATAGTTACAAATAGCGGCATTTGCATAACAGTTTATGATCCAGCGGGCAGCTCTCCCTTCATCGGTATGTGGTCGGCGGCAGATTAGGAATAATGCACTGCGCACCGGGCTGATCAGAGCGGAAGCCGGACCCACCGCTCGCTAACAACGGCCACCGAGGCCCAATGAAGCGTTGTATGTTAGAAGTAGCCGTGTTTAACCTCGGCGAGTGCACTTGTGAACTGAAGATATGAATGAACCAGCGTGCAGAAAGTGTCTCACCACTGTAGAGACAAAGGAGATACTTGAATCGCTGCAGTAGAGGCAAGTGAAATAACCTAGAGATAAGTGACCCTATTACTGTAGCGATATGTGGCCCATCACGAAAGGGGTATATATGTTCTAATGCCTTGAGAAAAGTGAGCCTAAGAAGAACTGACACAGCACTCTACAGATAAGTAAAGCACCACTGCTGAGACAAGTGATTAACCTAGAGATCTGCACATCGCTGTAGATATAGGTGGACCACCACTGTCGAGGCAAGTGAAACAGAGAGACGCTTGATGCACCACTGGCACGATTCATCACCCACCACTGAAGGGAAAGTGAAACAATGCAGAGGTGTATGAAATACCGCCCTATTGATAGGTGAAACAACATAGAGATGTCCTCTAAAATCTCCTCTGAAGCTGTGTGATTCACCACTAGCGAAATACATGGTCGCCGCTGTAGAGGCTTGACATAATATTGTAGAAACAAGTGAGCAATCACTGCAGACATAGGTGAACGACCACTCTAGATAAAAGTGAACATAGAGATGCATAAGACACTAATGGAGAGAAAAGTGGACCAATGGTAGAGACAAGTGAGCCAGTGTAGGGATTTGTGAAGGGATTTGTGACTTATTGCCACATTGATGCGTGATCCACCACTGTGGGCGTGTGTGAACAACCACTTTTAGGGATGTGTGACCCACCACTATAGAGATGTATGACTCACTGTTGTAGAGACATTCGACCCACTGCTGTAGGGCTATATGAACCACTGATATAATGAAATGTGAACCGAGCCAGAGATATGTCACCCAATCATTTAGAGATAATGTAACGACATAGAGACAAGTGAACCAACATAGAGATATGTGAAACGGGCCTGAAGTTATGTGAACCACTATTGTAGATTCAGGTGAGTCATTCCTGCAGTGTTATGTGACCTACTGCTGTACAGACACACAAACCAGTGCACAGATATATGACCCACCACTGCAGTAGAAGACATGTAGTAGACATGTGAACCACCACTGTGAAGTCAAGTGACCCATTGTAGTGATAGACAAACTTCTTCTGCAGAGACAGTCAACATAGAGATGTATGAATCACCGCTGTAGAGTCAACTACGCTACTGTAGAGATCCGTGAAATGCTACTGTAGAGATATGTGGACCATCACTGTTGACACAAATGTACCCATATAGGGATACGTAAACCCACATTTTTGAGGCAAATGAACCAATGGAGAGATGCTGCATGAACCACCACCGATGGGATAAGTGGGCCACTGTAGAGCTACATGAAATATTAAGTTGGAGATGGATGCTTTGAACCTGGAGAGCTATGAGGGCCTCAATAAGGAGACAAGGGGACCAACAGAGAGCTGCGTTGAATGCCACTACATAGGTATGTAAACCATCACTGTAGTGACGAGTGTATCAGCCACATCTTCAAAGATATGTGAACCATCACAGCAGAGACCAGCGAACCACTGCCACAGATAAAGTGAACTATCACTGTAGAGACAAGAATAGCAAAATCGACCTACATGACCTAATGAGGTAGATTAATGACCTACTGGTGTAGCGATGCATGAGCCAGTACTGCAGAACACGTGAGCCAATGAAAATATTAATGAAAAACAAACAAGGCTAAAAAAGTGAAGTAATACAGCGATATGTGAACCACCAATGTAGCGAGAAGTGAACTATTTCAGTGTATTTGACTCAGGTCTGTGGCGATGCAAGACCCACCATTGTACATCACTGTAGAGATGTTTGCCTCATTGTTTATATGTTCCATTTAACAATGCAACACTGATCACTATAGACACATGAGAATCAATGCTGTTGTGCTATGTGAAAGTTCACCGTAGCAATATGTGAACCAACACAGTGATACATAACGCACCCCTGTAGAAATATGTATTCTAAGGCTGTATGACAAGTGAGCCAACATTAAGATGATATCTGACCTACTGTTGCAGCTGTACAGATGCTTGATCCACTGCGTAACATATTATGAACTACTGCTGTAGATATGTCACCCAGTGCTGTAGAGATATGTGACTGACTCTTGCCCACCACTGTACACATATGTATCATTGTTACTCTTTCTCAAACCCGAGAAGTTGTTGAGCTGATATGAATAGCTCCATAAGCAAAGAGTAACTGCACTTGGTGTTCCGATGCCCTAATCTCTGCTCTGTCCATGCACCTGAGTTCTGTACTGTATCTGAGAGCTGCTGTTCTAGTAGTGGGACCCGAATGTAGCTGTACCAGTGTGTCTTATTTGTGAGCTATGGCGCATCTTACTGATCAAGTACTGGGACCAAGACACAACTTTGCCAGTTGACGTAAATTCAGATCACCAGCACGCTCTTTTTTAAAACCATCTTTATTAGTTTATAGTGCAGTATGTTCTACAACCAACACATATTTGAAATAGAGTAGACAGGTACATCATAAACCGAACAAGGTGTTGTCATATCATGCTTCATGTCAGATCCATGTAATCAAGAAATTTCTTCCTGATATTTACTTTTACAGGGTGCATATGTTTCTAGGGTGCTCTAACCACCATAATGGCAACAATTAGATATATCACCAGTGTATGTGCCGTCTGTGTAGTCCATGTACATGAAACTACCAGCGCCGAAAATA
This sequence comes from Pleurodeles waltl, assembly GCF_031143425.1. Classification (NCBI taxonomy): domain Eukaryota; kingdom Metazoa; phylum Chordata; class Amphibia; order Caudata; family Salamandridae; genus Pleurodeles; species Pleurodeles waltl. The sequence continues at coordinate 540,966,057 of NC_090440.1, read as the reverse complement.
AGCGTGTGTACCCGGGTCCAGGCTATGGGTTTTAGCTATGTACAGTATGGTGAGAGGGTTAGTGACACAGCATTAGCCTGTAGTAACTGGTGCATCCAAGTATATTGTATCAGGCTTCCTATGGAGATGTTGTATGTTAAGCCTAAGTAGATTTATTGTCATCTTTCTCTACATGGATAAAGGACTGAAACGGGTCATCCCACTGTCTTACCAGTGAATATTTCCAAAGTCCTCTCCTTTTTTTTGACATACAGTGCTTGGGTCTAAGCACTCACCCATCTTTCAACTACACTCTTAGTTAGAGATCGGGGAAGAGTCTGGGTTTTTCAACCCACAGCTAATGGTCTTAATGGTCTAAAGATTTAGGCCCTCATTACGACCTTGCGGGTGGCTGAAGCCGCCGGCCAAGATCTGACCGCCGGGCAGCTGCCAATGCGGCCGCACCCCGCCGCGGCCATTTGGAGATCCCCGCTGGGCCGGCGGGCGGAAACCTGGTTTCCACCCGCCGGCCCAGCGTGGATCTCGGCCGCAACACAGGAGCCAGCTCCAAATGGAGCCGGCGGTGTTGCGGCCGTGCGACGGGTGCAGTTGCACCCGTCGCGCTTTTCACTGTCTGCATAGCAGACAGTGAAAAGCAGCACGGGGCCCTGTTAGGGAACCCCTGCACTGCCCATGCCCAGGGGCCCCGCGAATCCCCGTACCGCCAGGAAAAGGCTGGCGGTAGGGGGACTCGTAATCCCCTGGGCAGCGCTGCTAGCAGTGCTGCCCTGGCGGATTACAACCGCTGGGGCCATTGTGGTGGGAAACCGCCGCCCCCAGCGGTGCAACCGCGGCGCTTCCGCCGTGGTCGTAATGCCCTGGGAAGCACCCCCAGCCTGTTGGTGGTGCTTCCTCCAGAACAGCCCTGGCGGTCTTGGATCGCCAGGGTTGTAATGAGGGCCATAGTGCCAGACCTATCTCCCTTGGGTGGGATATGAGCCCCAATAGACATTTCTCTGCGCTGTAGAGCCCTCCACTTCCTGTTGCATCCAATAGCACATCAGTGACAGTTCAGACCATATGTAGGAACCCTGCATGGGGGGGCCTAAGATTGGGGCTGTTAGAGGTAAGTCATGCAAAAAGTTCAACTAGATATATTTGAATCTGACATTACAGGATATCTTTCATGGCTAGGCCAGTATTCTGTTCAGTTCAGTTTCATTGAACCCTCTGTCCAGGTCCATTCAGGCCTTTCAGTGATATTTCAGTGAATCCTAGGAGTGCCCTATACAACTAAGTTAGTAGTAGCTTACTTCCCTCCCTCATAGTGTACAGTATGGGTAGAAATTCGCACTTCTGAGGCTCTGCATCCATCGTCTTCCACTGCCTTTGAATCTCTGCCACTATCGCTCTATAGTTTAGGAATCATCTCTTGGGGAGCCAAGCGTCCCCCACGAGTGTATCAAATGTGGTCAGGAAGCCCTCCTTGAACCGGTCCCCTGCTCTAAAGATGCCAATGGCCACCTAGTCCAGCAGTTCCCAGGCCTTGTAATATCATCACTGTTTTGAGAAACCTACCAGGGGTATCCAAAGGGCATAAGGCTCAACTGTGATGTCATTCATAGTCCCCTCAGATAACATCCCAGTGTTCTCGGGGCCATCCCAAGTCCCAGCAGATGTAATATTCACCTCTTGTCTCTCACATCTCCATGGGAATACGGCTGTCCTGCCCCTTCTTTCGATCCCTGAAATACCATCCTTTACAATACCCCATTCTATCCCCTCCCAGGACAGAGCAATAAACATCATCTGTTCAATGGTTTATCCCACCTGTAAGCCCAGAACGTCTCTTGTTCGCACCCTACAAACCTGAGAAGAAGCCACGAGTGGTGTACATCCCGTAATAGGTTAATTCTTCTGCCTGGCTATCATCAAGTGACACATATAAGCTTCTGAGCCTTTTCTATGCAATGGCTCATTCAACTAGTTCCCTGGGCACCCCTAATTCTGCCCCTTGTAATATGTCAGCATCTCTGTATCCTTCCATGCTACCCCTTGTTGGAGTGTAGTCCCTCCATGCACTACTATTGTGGCTTCACATAGGCTTCACCACTTGATTCCCAATATTTCATTTTTTATAGCTAATTAAATACTTTATCTCATTGAAGTTAGCTTGCACTCCTTCAAGGTTTATTATTCATATAAATTAAAACCACGTCACATTTTTTGGCGTACAAGTTTCTACAATTGTGAGAATCCTTGGAACAAGTTTCCAATGATCTCCTTTATGCATCTCTGGGACACGAGTCATCAGGGGTATATTTTATTCGATTTGTCTGAAACAGATGTACAAAAACGTTTTATTTGCATATGAGCTCAAGGAGACAGTGAGGTAAAAATCTATGAGCTAATGTAGCCAGAGTCTAGTCCCAACTGTGCATACCTTGTATTATTTTTGTGAAGAATTGCGGTGTGTTAAAATAAAGATTACCCTGTACAGTTAGTTATACTGATCTAGCACAGACAAAGAAACAGTATATTATTTATTATTTAATATACATAATGGGCTGGGGGGCTGCTAGGGGGGGTGGGATTGGATGCTCACCAGACCCCTACTTATAGTCTAATATTATCATGTCATGGTAGTTCACATTTAGATCACTGTTGTCAGAACAAGTCTTCTGCTATTGGTGGAATCACCTGGGGGTTGTCTTTCACTTCACTTCACTCCACTCCACTGGTTGATGATTTCTCTTCCGAGCCATTGCATCCGGATTTAAAACTCTTCCAGCATCGCGAAATCAATGCATCTTGTTAATCTGCTGGGGCCTGTTTATGCCACAGAGCCAATCAAGGATTCTAGGATTTTGCTTCCTTGCATCAGCAGTGACTTTTGTTTCTGCAGTCTTTCTGTGTCTCCTGCCCTATCGGCAGCCCTACACTTTTCTGCCCACTTCCAGCTGCTTCCATATCTGTGAAGAAAAATAAGCATTGGTTGGCTATTATTTTTGTTTGGTGGGACATATTAGGGCATATTTCAGGCCTAGGTCTCACAGCTTTGGTTTAACCTCCAAAAAGAGAGGACCTTTGCTTTTGTACCACCTGGCTATATCTCTGGAATAACATTACCCTTACATTGTTTACAACAAAGTGTCCCACGTTGATGCTTGAAATTTCGTGTTCCTGTTGCAAAAGTGCAGAAGTCTCAATTGCAGTGGTCTGGGTTAAGAGCTAGGAGGAGGTCAGTTGGCCAGGATCCATTTGGCCCCCTCTGCCATTGAGAATTATGATAGCCCTGAAGAGGCCACCATTGTGATCAGCCATTGTTCTAAATGTCCATCCATGTCTGCACCCTACGTGTCTTCTGGCAGCCTTGTCACATATATATTATTGCACCCTGCACAGGCTTTAGCGCCTCTGCTCTTTTTCTCCAAAAAGCCTACTTGCTCTGTGACTTCTTGTATTTGTTTGCACATTTGCTGCCTGGGGTTGTAGTTCCTGTGGAAGTGAGACAAGTTGGGTTATTCTGCCTGACAGTTTACAATGGCTTTGTCTCAGGAGGCATGGTTTAACAGCCACTGCACTATGTTGGCCCCCAAGGCCTCTCTGTGTGCTGTGATGGCTTCTAGAACTTTGTCAAACCTTTCATGGCTGCAGTACCCACATTTGGTAAGTCTTTTCTTGCTCTACCCATTGTGCCCTGTTCCCTGGTGCAGGGCTCCAGGTCTGTGGTCACCTCCCTATGGGCGTTTCCATCTTTACCCATCCAATTATCTTACCACTTGAGTCCGTATTGAGAATGGGGAAAGAGGAGGGGAATGCCAACAAATGCTATTGTCTTTTATGATCTCGAAGTAGACCATTAAGGTTAGGTTTGCTTATTAGTTTTGAATGCCACTGTCCCACATTTACGTTCTCTCTAAACTGAAGTTGTTGTTTTTCATTCCAATCCCAAGTTAAAACTAGAGAACTATAGTGGGCGCACACACACAGATGATCACCAGACGGGCTCCCAGCACCGTCCCCAACATTCACTGTTGTTGTAATGGGTAGCAACAAAGGAGGAGAGGTTACTTTGATCAGGGGAGGGGTATTGTGCACCCTTCCTCCCCAATGATCTAATTTTTGCAAGCATTCATGCTGCCACCTCTTTCCTCATTGGTGTGGTCCTATGTTCAGCCACTCCTGTGTCTAAGCCATGTGGCTTGCTCAACGACCCATTCTCTCCTGTAGGGCAGAGCGTGCAGTCACTATGGTGTTTGCCAGTGCCTTCTCTGCTGGTGTCTTAACACCTCAAGTCAGAACACGCCAGATGGTGAAGTACACGCTAGGGCCAGCCCATCACAATCTTCCCAAGGCCTTAGTCTCAGCCACCAACATCCCTGTGGCCCACTCCGTGGGACTTTTGCCCTGTCTAGGGTCAAAGCACTTCTCAGAGATTGTCTCATACCAAAGATCAAACACCCATACATTGCAGTGCCAATAAGACTTATATCCTCAGCCTCCTGGCCCTTTCAAATGTTCCGCACTTGTTTGGGCACAAGACGAGAGTTTAGTCAAATTGTGCCTGCCATGTTTAGTGGTTTGACCATAAACCTAGCAGCACCACCTTTACAATAGTACTGAGATAAACAAAGCACTACTGTGCGATACTAATGGCACACTATGTTATACAGATGCTGATAACATAATTCAGAACTCTGCCAATATACTTCATTCCTTATTTGCCCAATACGTAATTCTTGACTTGCAACATCCTTTTTATTACAGTCCATGGGCACAGCCAGTGCACCCAAATGCAACCTTAATCATCCTTTTTGCAGTAATGGGATACATACACAACCCCTTCTGCACCAGTATACCCGCAGCACCCAGCTTGTTCTAGTACTGGGACCCACACACACATTTTCCAGTGTACCTAAATCCAGGCCTGCAGTAGCTCTATTATTACAGTAATGGGGGCACAATAGGTCGACTAGTGCCCCTCTACAGTACTCCTCTGATTACAGTTCTGAGACCCACACACAGATCAGCTAGTGCAGTTGAACTCAGAAGGGTAAGCTGTCGGAACGTGCCAACACCTAGACAATGAAGGGAACTGGACATAAATAGACTTATGAGGAAGTCTCCTGAAGGTTCCATTGTACTCAGTAGAGGATACTCAGAGCCAAAGCTGGTACACACTTTGACATTTGGAACATTTAAAGTGTGGCATTAAATAACAGGGAATTCATACCCACATGAACTCTTTTTTTTTTTTTAGCAATAATGAACTGGTGTCCTAAAACATAAAATGTCAATCGAAATTCGATTTTTTTGTGACTTACTCGGGGACTGTTACTTGGGTTTCTTGCACGTACTGAGTGACTAATATTGCGCTATTGGGGCAATTATTTGCACAACTTATAACAAACATGTTAAGCACTTTTTAAAACTTAAAATGTGCTCTGACCTTTCTGTTGATGAACTAGTAAAACATGTTGTTATAGGAAACAGTAAATGTCAACTGTGATATTTTAATTTCAATAAAGTAGATTCAGGTGTACTGTACTGCAAAACAAAAAAAATCAAACCTAAGCGGCAAGACATTTCTTTTGTACATTTTGCTTTTGTGGACTAACATTTCCTTCCGCTTTACAAGGACCCAACCCCATTCAATTCACAAATCCAACCATGCTGCATACTATTCTGTCCTCCAACAATCCGGTGCTCCTGTGACTTCTGTCTTTCTGTGCCTTTCCTGAGGTTGAATCACTGCAGGCAGTCCACAAATAGCCGAGTTCTTGGGCAGAGTAATACTGAAAATATTTTTCACAGAAAGCGCTATAAATTCATGGAACTGATTCCAGCACAAGTGGTAAAGAGAAAAACTGAGTATTATTTAAAAGGACCTGGAAGAGGAATCTGGGAGCAATAGTATAGATTAAGCAATAGGATATCTGGACACTATATAAGGTCTCGGTGTTGGGCACAGTTACATAAATGGACGGACTGAGTGAGGCTGGAAGCCCTTATCTGCTGTCAAATATTACTTTTGTTTTTAAAAGTTTAACGCCACCACTTTAGAAATAGGGATTCCTGGTATTTTTGTGGATCTTCCTTTTTTGGAGGAGATGGAAAGGGGTCTGACTTGGCTGCAAGAGCTAAAATGCAAGCCCAGCCATCCAATTAATTTTAGTGTACATATATAACAGACGATTTCATGAACATTTGCAAGTGTAACAATTTAGACATTAGATTGTTACACTAAAAAATAGTTAATGAAATTACATTTATTTTAACGGACCACTCAATGTACCATAAAATGTTGAATGTCCTGAAGAGTAGTGGATTTGCTTTTGTTAAAGAATGCACATAGCTGTTTTGAGGGGCCTGGCCCCAATGGATAACTACATCAAAAATGGAGTCTCAGGGTGGACACGGATGTGGCTCCCCCACAGTACATTTTTTTAAAGCAAATCTAGTGAGATTTTGAAAGACATATTCTATTCGGTGTTATTGTCCAAAGTATTAAACGTTCACAGCTATTTCTGATACAATAGCATCACATGGTGCCATTACAAACACTCTTTGTAAGGAAATTGGGAACTATTTCAGGAAATGTGTGTCAAATGGAGTTTGGAAAGCACTTCTGGATAATAAATCTAATAATAAAATTGACAAAAACGTAATAGAATATAAATGCAATGATACACGGGGTTGTGTATTCTTCATCAAGGCACCTTTGGTTAAATGAATGGCAAATGCTGCATTTCTAGGCAAATTTTACTACCAACCAATGATTGCAATTGCATGGGTTTTAATGGTAGATCTAAGAATATTGGTATAGTCTGACTAGAACAGATATGGTGCATACAAATATATGGTCCTACTCACAATCATCATTGTACTTACTGTATCTGGGTATGGGGCAACACTTTAATGAAGTAGTCAGCAGGACACAAGGACAAGATAGGCTTATGGGCACAGCCCAGGCAGCGTGTGTGGCAGTCAAAAGAATCTAGAATTAGGGGGGGTGGTCAAGATGGCAGACGAGTATAAAGCAGGTCCCGATCTCTCGTCCCACCATGGTGATCCCCGACCACCCATCACCACTAAACCAGTTTCCCGAAAGCTTGAAGTCTGCCCTAGAGAAGTGGAGACCTCTGATGCATTCTGGGTGCAGGCAAAAGATCTGGAGAGGGGAAACTGCTCAAGCCCGGTCTCGGTCCTGGAGTGCCCTGAGATCCTCATGATGGCAGTGCCCGAGAACTAACTGGGTCAGGCGTCATCGGTCTGGACCTGGAGCATGACAACGTTCCCTGCCACCGCTGGGATCAGCAGGCCCTCCAGATGGCTGCACTCGGCATGGGGGTGGGGAAGGAGGGAGGTGCGCCGCCTTCTGCCATTGGCGGTCCTGCAGGAGATGCGCCTCTTTACAACTATCCTCCACTTCAGGAGGCACCTGGACCACAAGGGACTCCATGCGTTTGGCCTGACCATGGGGCCCAAACTTTAGGGAGATTCAGAGAACGCTCGCTCCTAAGGAGTGCTACATGTAGGCCAGTGTGTCCTCCTCTGCCTACCCAGCCCGACAGCACTTTCTGCCCTGCCGACCCATCTGGGCACACAGCACCTGCCTGCCAAGACCCCTTGCGGACCCCGGGCACTGCACTGAGCCACTAGGGTTCTCTGCAGGGGAAGCCTCACACCCTGGAGGGCCCTGGGGAGTACCAAGTTCGGCACACTGCGGTCTGAAGGGGACCTAAAATGCACAATATGCAGAATGGCTGCCTGACCACTTGGACTAATACACTGCGTACTCCTACCGGCAATGGGGCTGGGCCAGGACTGAAGGCCACCACACGTACTGATTTGGATAGGGGCATCTCTCTTTGGGGGAAAGGACATCATAGCTGGAACATTACTGCCCTCTCCACTCTCCTCCTGCACAGGGTATGGCTGTCTCCAGTGAACTGCTGGGGAGGTGCGTGTGGCCCTCTCGTCCCTCCCCTGCGTCTGCCTTTTGTCCTCACACGTTTTTTGGGACCCCTGCTCTGTCAAGAGGTGTGTTGGTTGGCCCCTCGGGCCTGGCTTGGACCCCCCCGCCTCCCACACACACACACTTTTTGGAGACTTGCAATTCTCGTCTTTCCTCTACTGAGGGCTTCCTCGCCACGAGCCATCGCCACAGGGCACCGGACTTAGTCTGCGCTTCTTATAAGGGCCTACCAGTGGGTCCCCAGCAGGACTTCACAGAGAACTCTATGTGCTGCCTTACTTTCCTGTGCCTCTCTCCCAGCTCTGGAGTCTGACTGAGCCAGTGCCCTTTCCATCCTATAGTAGCCTTCGGACATTTCTATTTCATGATATATCTGCCGCTCGTAATAAGAAGGACCGCATGTATATAAGAAGGATATACTGGTTAAACAACCAGGAGGCCAACTGGGGGAGGCCTCCCAACTCCCCGAACACACAACTGATGCAGAGGACAGCGACAGCCTGGTGACCCACACATTTATGAGATGAATTGCAAACTGTTAAGAGAGACCCCTCCAATAACCTGAAGGAAGTTCGCCGTGAACTGGTAGACATAGGGAATAAAGTCTCACACCTAGAAAACCACAAGATGGGCAGAGATGAGAAAATCGATCAATGGCAGCAGGAACTGATACGACCCTGCGACCTACAAGCTCATGCCTAAGACTTTGAAAATTGGTCACAAAAGAATAACATCCACATACATGGGGCCACCACCAACGCTGAGGACGGTGACATTGTGACCTATGTCAAAACCCTGTTTCAGTAGATCCTAGAGACAACACTGGAACGAGACCTCCAGCTCGATAGGGTTCACAGGGTGGGCCCCCTATGTTCCGAAAACACTCGACCTGGCCAATATACTGGTCTGTTTACACAATTTTCAACTCAAAGAACAGATCCTCCGCAAAGCCAGAGACCAACACCCCCTAAAATGTCAGGGTCATACCTTGGTCCTCTATCATGACTCACACGATAAGTGAATAACTTACTCCTGGGGCCACCCCTTTCACATTGGTTTCCACTGGGATGGGAAGCTTTACCAGATTCTTTCCATGACAGAGGAATGTAGAATGCTACAGCTTGAGGAACTGTCTGACAGCACTTGGCAGGCCTCCCTCTGGGACCGTAAGTCCAGGAGGCGCTCTTGAAGGCGGGATGTTAGGGGTGGGCGTTCCCAGGGTGCTGCCTTTCAGAATCCTGAGACTTTCAATTTGAAAGCCGGGTGGTACTGGAGTTGCTGCCTGGAGACACGGATAAGCAAGACTCTGAGTGAGCATGATGGAGACTCCTGGGTGGTACTTGATGTGTCAATTACCGGTTTTGGTGGGGAAGAGAGCACAGGGATGTGATCATGGGGTGTATGACCAGGTGGAACTATGGATTTCTACACCCAGTTGACCTATGGGACTACAGTGGATTTTTCTGACTCCTTACACTGTTTTTTTTTATGCTGTTGTTGTTATTGTTTTTTTTTTGTTTTTTGGGTAAGGAATACACTTACGTTTAGCAGACACACTTAATTCTTGGGGATCACTACGGTGCATTTCCCCAACATACACGCAGCCCCTCCACATGCATAGTACTCCATTGCGCTAATTGATCGCCTTGGTTCGAATTCTGTTCACTCATCCCACACTATCAGGTAAAAGTTCTCACTCTTAATGTAAAGGGGCTCAACAACCCGACAAAGCGACGTGTGGTCCTCTCATACCTAGAACACACCGGGGCCAACTTTTGCCTCCTGCATGAGACACATTTACTCCCTAGGGACTGCTGTAGACTAGGCCTTCCTCAACAAATACTTCTCTTCTGCAGATGCTAAAAAAGTGGAAGTGGCCCTTCTCGTCTCACGGTCCTTTCGGGAGAATGTGGGAGACAGACTAGAAGAGATCAGGTGGGGACTACTGGTACACAGGGTGCACATAGGGGATCACTCCTTTGTAATTGGTTTCATCTACATACCTAATGAGGGTCAGGAGACGTTTCTTAGAAGGGTGCTAGCGGAGGTCATGGCCAACCAAGAAAAGAAAGTGCTCCTGAAAGGGGATCTCAGTCTGGTGCTCCATAATAAGCTGGACAGGTCAGCACAAAGGTATGGAGGGGCCGAGTCTTTACCCACGGAGGGGCCTCGATAGATGCAGGAATTGGGACTTAAAGACTTGTGGGATGAACATCAATCTCAGTCTCTTATTTCTACCTCCATGCTCACAAAATGTATGGCAGACTTGATTATTTCCTTGGGACCGTGGGAACCCAGGGCCTCCCCACGGCTATAGAAATAGAACCTCGTTCCCTCTCTGATCTCTCTGCAGTCACTTTGGTCCTGGACCTCCCACCTCAGCAGCGTGCATTTTGCCTATGGTGAATGAGGAAAACTTTACTTCAGCGACCTCAAGCGGTTGAACAGTTAACTCAAGCGATCTAGAACTACCTTGACCTCAATGATACCACTGAGATTGCCATCTTGCTTCTGTGGGAGACTTTAAAAAATGTGATCGGGGAGAGCTGATAGCGATCTCGGCGGCTGATAAACTTCGATGGGAAAAACGTGAACAGCCAAGTCAACAGGTGCTGGAGCTTTAAATGATACATAAGCAAACGGACACACCTCATGTCTGGAGACAGTTTGAGGCTGCCCGAACGCAGCTAGCGGGGGTGGACATGGACAGGGCTGAATATGCCTTGCTTATGCTGCACCACTCATTTTACATGGGGGGAACAGGTGTGGGCTACTGCTGGCTAAACTGCTTCGTGCCGATCGACAGGCTTCAGGGTGGAGTCCCTTAAAATGTCTTAGGGTGCCAACATTGTTGGGGATGCCCCCATTATCTCTGCCTTTCATCATTTCTATGGAAACCTCTATTTATGCCAGGATAAGTTTCTTACCTTCAGGACAGTCATACGATGCCCCTCAGAGCTGACTAGGCTGAATCGCTTTACTGTCCAATCAGAATAGAGGTCATATCTGCCATAGCTAGGTTAAAGCCCCTCAAATCGGAGGGACCGGACTGTTTCCATGCCCTGTTTTACAAGATGTTTTGCTCAATCCTAGCTCCTATCTTGACACGACTGTTCAGTGCTTTCACAGGCCCGGGAACCATTCCGCTGTCCATGTTAGAGGCAGCTATTGTTGTTATCCCCAGGCCAGGTGAAGATTCTTGACAATGTGGGTCCCACAGACTGATATCACTTCTGAATGTTGACATCAAGCTCCTTACTGGCGTCCTTGCTTCCCAGCTTAACCCACTAATGCCAGGGTTGATTGATCCTGATCAGGCAGGCTTTGTTTCTCATCGTCAATGCAGTGAAAATACCAAATGAATCCTCCATCTTATCAATAAAGCTCTAAACAGGAGATAATGCTCCTGTCCATAGACGCTGAGGAAGCATTTGCCCAGGTGCATTGGCTCTATCTGGAGGCAACAGTCACCCATTTTGGCTTTGGACCTTCTTTCTGATCCTGAATACTCAGTAATTATAGTTGCCCCTAAGTGACTGTGAGGGTCAACGGCCGGACCTCCTCCCCATTTGCTATCTACCATGAGAAACAGCAGGGGTGCCCACTGTCACCCTTGCTGTTCACTCTATACATGGAGCCCTTTGCCCAACAGGTCAAAGATAACCTGCACATTACTGTGGTCACTTCTGACAGGGAGACACATACCCTTTACACAGACAGTGTCATAATTGCGCTGGACTCCCCACACACAGTTGTTCGCACCTTTGTGGACAAAACAGAGGCATTCAGCAGAGCTGCTGGCTTCCGAATAGACATACAAGAATCGCAGGCCCTCAATCTCTTGGTCCCCCAGGAGACAGTGACGCACTTGTCACACCAGTTTCTACTTCAATGGCAGCCCAAATCCACCCAGTATCTAGGCATACAACTCGCCGCAATACTTCGAGAGACATCCTCCCTCAGTTATCAATTACGTCTTCAAAATGTGAAGTGGGACCTCACACAGTGGAGACTCTACCCCCCCCCCTCTCTTGGCTTGGCTGGATAGCGGCACTAAAGATGGCAGTCCTGCCGAGGTTTCTGTTCCTGTTTCAGGTGTTGCCAATTGAACCACCCACTGGTATGCTCCAGTCCCTCAAGAAAGAGCTGAACCGCTTTGTCTGGGCTGCAGGGCACCCCAGATGAGCCGGACCTTAAGCCTTCAGGCCCGCTTGAGTGAGGATTGGGGCATCCCAGCCCTTCTACAATACTACCAAGCCACACAGCTTTGATACTTGGTTGAGTGGTCCAGGGCAGAACCTGAAAAACATTGGCTGTTTATGGACTGAGCAGTTGCAGGAACTTCCTATCGAAAGATCCCATTCCTGGTGCGCTAAGTCCTCAGGGTCTCTACTCCTCCCTGGTCACTGCACAGTATTGAAGGTGTGGGATAGCATCCTATTAGGGGCTTTCTACGTTCCCCTCCCCACTGACTTCTATAGCCAAAAATGCGTCTTTCACACCAGGTCTGAATCCAATAACATTCCAGCACTGGCTGGGGGCTGGCTGCCGGTTCATCGGACACATGTTCAATTAAGAGGGCGTGCTGTCTTTCAAACAACTACTGACTGACCATGCACTCCCAGAAACTGAGAGGATGCGATAGCTGCAGATCAGACAATGGGTGATGCACCCAACAGTCCTAGGGGGAGCTCGGCTTTACACATCCACATTGTCTAAGATGTCCAGTCAGAAACGCTGGGTCGCAGAGCTGGAGAGAACGCTTACGACTAAGGAATGGGAGGCGGCCTATCACAGAGAGCATCACACAGCACACAATACAGCTAGTACTGAGACAGCCGTCAAAATCGGCCCCACTTGGTACCTCAATTTAGTTTAGTTACACAAGGGTAACCCCACTCACTGAGCAGACTGTTGGAGGCACTGCGGCTCTCCAGGGACGCTAGTGCATCTGCTCCGGGAATGCCCCAACCTCTCACAATATTGGAAGGAAATTTTGAACGTAATTGACGACCATTTAGACACCTAGCTCCTTCGATTTCCTGCATACACGTTCTTGGGACTCCCAAATTCCGTTCCCTTCCTGGTCGAATCCTGGAAGGGATGCCAGATTGGTCAGGCACTAGAGGCAGCCCTTCAAAACATTCTTCCCCACTGGGGCACTGACACTCTTCTGACTCACCTGGGGTCGTTCCACTGACTCTGGCATGTGCTAGGCATGGAGAAGCTAACCCTGACCCTCACTGCTGAGAGTGATATCTTTAGGGAACTTTGGAGCTCATTTCTTACCCTCCTCTTTAAAGAGTTCTGTGAGCTGGCATGCCCCAAATACTCACAAATTCTACAGATAACTGCTATTCTCCATCACAGTACCTGCCACATGGGGGCCCTATGGTATTCACCTTGTACCTTCTCAATGACTTATTTGCTTTACGTGCTTCTGGGTGTGTAGGGGAGAGGAAGTTATTTTGTAGTTTATAGTCATACTCCGTGGGGCGCTGCTGCCATTAGGTTGACTTGTTGCCTATGTTCATATTAAAAATCTTGTCAATAAAGAGATCTGAACCAAAAAGAAGCTAGAACTAGCCAGGGAGCCACCCATTTATCATTCCCTAGCCTTGGATCTAATGCTTAATTTGTGGTCATAGTTTGGTTTGAGGTGCCAGGGAATAGCATTCATAATTGGGGACCCAACCATTCATCATCAGACTTTGATCCAGACAAAAATAGGAAGGGATACCATAAGTCAAGGAGAGAAATAGGGACACAGTAACAAAGGGGGATAGGAGGGATGAAAAGGATCCTGCAAGAGTAAGCAAATGATACAGGAATCGAATGATGGTGGAAGAAAGAGGAGAGAGATGGACTCAAATCCAGGCAGCCTTGGTAATCTGTAAACCTGCAATTCAGTACTCTTCTCTTGAGCAATAACTTAAAAGGACTGGCGCATCTTGCCCTCAGTTGATACGAGCCTGCCCAGCGGTGTACACTACCAAATCAATATTTAAACCATTAATTGAGGGCACAGTATCTAGAATTTAGTCCAAAAAACCTCTATCTAAGCATCAGGCCTTAATGTGTTTTGGGAACAATCGCTTCTTTAGGGCCATATGTTAAGTTATAAGAGATTTTTTAAAGCGCTCGTACACCCCAAAAGGTTTCATGGCGCTAGAGCGAAGGGCAAACAGCTTTGAGTTCCTGTTAGACTCGCCTAAAAAGTAAGGGTTCAGCAAGGATCTAAATTTCATGTAATTAGAAGAAACCCTTATCTCTAGAGGAAAGGAGTTCCGTAATTTTGGGACCATCACTGCGAATCTAGAACCACCAAGCCTCATTTTGTAAAATTCAGGAACCTCAAGGAGGTTTTGGTGGGAAGATCTAAGGTTATGCTTAGGTAGATATTTCAGTATTTTAGCCACTACAATATAGGGCTCCTCTCATGAAGGGCTTTAAAGATTAAACATCCAACTTTAAAGATGATTCTCTGTGCTCTAGGGAGCCAATGAAGTTTTTCTGCAAAAGGCGTGCTGTGACATGAAATAGGCTGAAGCCACACCAGCTTAGCTACTTGATTTTGGACCAATTGCAGGCGTGAGTTAGTTTTTGCAGAAGACTCAGGTACAGAGAATTAGCATAGTCGACCCGCAACATCACTAAAGCAAAAATAATCTGATTAATTGTGTCATATATGAAATATTTCCGGACCATTTTTTATCTCTTGAATCTGATATACACTATCACCAACAATCTCTATAAAAAACAAAGAAAAACACCATGAACACTCATATATTGATTAAAACCCAAACCTTCTCTAGTCATTACACATAGTGATCATAATATCATCCTATCCTATAGTGTACTTAACATCGGTCAGTTCTTTAAGTCACTAACAGCTCACATAGTATGCATGTAAGAGATTTCTTATCAATCATTACTTCAAATTTGATTAATAAAACACGGTGTCAAGTTATATTATGTTTGCACTTCAAAACAACACAGCACTAATCCTTATTTGATTATGTTTTTTGTTTTTTTTCAGTTATAACAACAAAGAAAGCATGGGCACCATACTGACACAGCAACAGAATATTATTCAAACAGTGCAATACCAATACCCTTCACCTTCCCCCCCCTCCTATCTTCTTACGGCACAGCTACGTCTCCCTCCTGTATGGGTGTCTTATTATAAAGTCCAACCTACGTAACTCCTCTCCTCTGTCCTAACCCCACTCTCTTTGTCCCTTGAGGTGCATCCTGCATAGTCACCATCTATCATTTGCTCATCAACCTATATCACTTGCATCCCAAGTCCCCCAAATCTTTTCATATTTTTTTTCACAACCCCTCCCTTTGTATACTTCTTGCTCTAGAATTTTGCAGCATTCCATTACCTCTACCCAGTTTCCTAATGATATGGATGTTTCACTGCCCCATTTCTGGGGAATGTCCCTCTTTGCCACCATATAACCAAGGTTCACCAGAATCTTCTGGTAGCGCGCGAGGTCTGAGGGTTCCCATGTGCCCAATAGAGCAGCTCAGGGTGTCATTACAATGGCAGTCCCAAACACTCTCTCCAGGGATCCTGTAACTTATTCCCAGAATTATTCTATCAGAGGATAGTGCCACCATGTGTGTATAAAGGTCCCCTCTGGGCCACAAATTCGGAGACACAGAGCATTACCTGCTCTCCCAATTCTATGAAGCGGTGTTCTGGTGTAGTATGTCCTATATAAGAGCTTAAGTTGGATGTGTGTCTTAGCTGTCTGTAATTGAGCTACTGTATGGAAGGCATCTGATAATCCCTTTATAGTTGATCAAAGGGAACCACCTCATTAGCATCCCACACCTATGGTTTTTGATTTTTGATTAACTGCATTCCTCATCCAACTGTGATATGCAAGAAACGTTGTATCATATATTTGAAATGTCACCAGTTCAGTTATTTGATCAATCGATTCCTTCTTTTTGTTCCCCCAAGTTTGTAACCTTGCCTGTAGTGTCTGAACTGTCAGATTATGGTTTCAAAGCTCACAAATTGATCAGTTGCCTAACACAGTTCTTATATAATACTATGTTCCATCTATGTTATCTGTTTTCATCTCAATCAGTTCAACCTCATATATACAGATCTTGGTTTTGCATTTCACAATATATATCACAAACCTCAATTAATCGATTCTCACCAGTGTCATGCATATAATATGAGTCACTTTAGTGGGCATCCATTTCTTGATGAAATTGGTTATCATTCATTAAAAAAAGCTTCTTCTGATGTATGCGTAAATACTTCATGACTACATAGTTCAAAGACCAAAATTAGCTTTAAAAAGTGGACTTAAGAAGTTCACTAACACCTTCAAAATTTCAAAACCACTCCATGATTCAGCTGTCTCTCAAGTCACTAGAGATTTCATTACCAAAACTAATTTCACAGCATATCTTATATATCATCAAATTCTAATTGTAACTGGTTATTTACATTGAAGTACATGCAAGATATGTAAATTCAAAATATCAATAAATCTGGAAACTAAATGTAATAACATAGGTTTTCAAAAGATTTACTGCAAAGAATATAAATAAACAAATTTAAATGAATTGTTGCTTTAAATGTTATATCACTGTAGAAGTTTAGCCTAACTATGTTACCAATAATTATTTTAGTATTTCAGCAAAGTAAGTAGCATAGTGCCTCTAAGCGTCATCTTGCAGGATCCCACATAAAATCAAATGGCTTCCAGTCATCAAGATGGCTGCCTCTTTGTGGTTTCGGCATCTTGCACACCTGTGGTAAGTCACTGTGTTAACACCATACGTTTACATAGGCATCTTTCCAAAGAATAACATCCAAAGCCAAATTAAAGGTATTAAAATAACAGTAACTCTTGTTACATGTTTGTATTCGGTATCCCAAAAAATATGAAATTCTAAAAGTTTGAATCCAAACTGCAAGCTGTCAAAGTATTTCTTTGTTTCCAACCAACCTAGTATGCTAACCCAAGGAACTCTAACCATATCTTGATCAGTGGTGTAATGAAACTTAAGGAGGCCCCCCAACAAAGTACCTGTAGGAGGCCCCCTACCTCCTGAACCTAGTCAGGTGCTTGCCACCCGTGCACAGTGTACTGTGCTTAGGGGCCCTGGAGCTGAGGAGTTCCCCCGCACCACAGGGGCATTTGTTACGCCACTGATCTTGATGAAATCTTGATAGCACCACAGCTTTCCCCCCTTTTTTCTGTTCCCTTAAGTATTGCAACAGTTGGAAAAAACTATTGGATTCTGCAGATGAATTAAAGCGTGCATAAACAAAAATGTAAGCAATCATGTAAAAAATGATGGCCTCAACAGACTCAACACTACAAGAACATTCCAAATTCAGGCAGTTAGGTTAACTCAGTGAAATTGTGACGGCGCGAAGTATAACCTTTACTCCATCTCAGTTGTACAAAAGATTTTTTTATATTTCTGTTCCTGACCCATAATGCTATTTCTAAACACAAACTCCATGTTCCACATAATAAGATCACAATCACACCTTGTCTTTCCCCTTTGCTTTATCACTGCAATGGTTAACCACCATTGTATTCAATGAAAGAGTCCAAAAGTTAATAAGCAATGGTTACACAGTGTGCAAAATTATTACAGCCTCCACAAACCCAGTGCTTTGAGTACATTCCAAATTCAAACACAAAGCATAACTCAATACAATTGTGATAGCAGCATATACATGCTCTGACCTACCACCATTACACAATAAAAATAAATATTACTTTGTCTTCGCAAACAAGTATGCCATTCAGACATTCAAACTTAATGAGGTCACCAATTAGGCCTTTTTTACACTTTGCTATAACCATTTAAATAAACCGTTGTGTACTCAACAGGGGAATCCAAACACCATCACAGTGACTGTATCACAGCTCAAGAATAACCGGCTAACTCCTGCAGGTTATTTTGAAAATATGTGAATTATCTTTTTGAAATGTAGACTACTCTCATTTTCACAACCTAACCAGAGGAGTAGATTCATTTAAAATTTTTAACTTTTATATTTCTAGATCACATTCTGAACCTATTTGTGTTCATCTGATGGTTATTATTAGTATCAGTTAAGTGTTGCTAGGCTATATCAATTTTACGCAAGTATTTCCAGCCAGTATAGCACTATACACTGTAGACTAGGTAGATTTACTGTAAGTAGGCTGTTAATTGTTAATTCATCATCTGTATTCAGTTGTTTCTCTACAGCACATGATTACATACTTTATCCAAAATTATGCATGTTTCCTCAATTGTTGGACCCTATCCCCCCTTTTAATCATTGCAATGATATAACAAAGGGATAAGACAAGGTGGGATTATTTTAACATGTTGAACATGGAGTTTGTATCTCAGAATTGTATACTCAGTCAGGAAACAAAATATAAAAATCTATTATGAGACTATAGAAGTTGTAAAATGAAGGGAAAGAGTTGAGTGCTATTAAGTTAAGATTAGAGTTTGAATCTTAGGTTAGCATACTAGGTTGGTCAGAAACAAAGACATATTTTAACAGAGTTTGAGCCATGTGTCGAGCTTTTAGCACCATATAATTTTTGGCAGACCAAATTTAAAAATGCAACAAGAGTTAATGTTATTTTATAATTTTCAATTTTAATTTGGATATTGTTATGTGGAAATATGCTTATGTAAACTTATGGTATTAGCATAGAGACTTACCATAGATGTGCTAGAGGCCGAAACTACAAGGAGGTGGCCATCCTAATGAATGTGTTATTAAAGGAAGCCATTTGATTTCATTTAGGTTTATGCTGGGTGGCATTAAAAGGCACTATCCCGGGAACGTGGCTTGGAAGGCAACAATGGCGGCTACTCTGTGAGCGAGCACGCAGCCAACACAACAATTTTTCAAACAATGCCATGCATCCCCAGTGTATAACTAGTCTGGGTTGAACCAGAGAACACGGCGACACTGAAACCCTCGTCGGAGGCCCCAAAGATGGACATCTGTCAAGGTGAGTGAGCCTAACCACTATGAGAAAAGTGCTGTGCAGAGGAGCTGCAGAGCAGGAGACTGGCTGGCTGAAGGTGTATGCCGAACACAACGAGGGCTCCTCACCGGGAGCCGCGGGGACAAGAGGACACTTTTATTCATCCTCTTGCGGGCGCGCTCAGAAGAGAGCAACCAGATCGGCCCTGAGGAAGACGGCGATCATAATCATGTGAGCAGTGTGCACCTCGAGGTGGCATTGCTCTGTAGGGCCCTCTCTTTCCCTGTGGATTCCCAGCTGACATTGCAGGCCTCATGTAGTGGCCGTAAACTGAAAAAGACATTCCAGTTCTGCCATACAACTCTGTCTGATTAGCACACTGCCTTCCATTGCCACCCCAGACACAGACGCGGTTGGTGCCCTATCGCCTGCAGTGAGAAGTGGATAAGTGAAAAAGCCATAATCCAGCAAGCTAGAGACACTCTCCTTGTACATTCATGGGACCAAGGTGAGATGCAGGGCATCGCTTGCCACACAGAGGGGTATAGAGGAACCTTCTTAAACATCCGTGGCAGGAGGTCGCCTTTGTGGGTAGGGCATGACTTTCCGAGCTGATTGCAGATTACCAGAAGGCTTGACACTACGGACCTGCTGAGGAATACCACGCTTAAAGGCAACCCCCGGGTTGCTGGGAAAGGTGGAAAATCCAGGACGCTTGCTCAGGGAAACTACTTGCCAACTTCTGAACTTAGCAGCATTCAGAGCTCAAATAAAGACAGCATATACCTCATTACACACAAAGTCAATAGGTCTGTTAAGGTGACATTTGAACACAGCCCCTTGGCCGCATCTTTCCAGCATCTGTTATGAGACAACTACTACACTTTGTTAGTCCCATTGGAGTTTACATTCTTTCTAGTTTTGGGGGTTTAGTGGGGGGAGTGGGTTGGGCTACGTTTGGGAGGTGGGGGTGCGACGGTAGGGGAGATGTACATCTCAGGCTAGTCCTGTTAGCTACTGTCTCTAGTTGCATTACAACAGGTACTTCTAGTTGGCGAACTATGGGGTGGGTGTTGGGGAAGGGGTTTTCTTGTTTTGATTTAGTTCTAGCACACTCATTATCACTTAACTTGATGTCACATATGCATCACGAATACAGAACACAGACACTATTAGACATTGACACTCCCTTGGACAAATGGTTGATGCGCCACATTCCAACCTCATATGGAAGCTTACTGTTCTTTCAAGGGAATTTAGTGGGTTTTTTTAAAGACAAAATTAAGCAAGGGGCAGTACTAAGGGTGGCATATAAACCCAATCCAGATCTACTCATGATACAGAAGACACATTTAATCAGCAGTCACTGTCCCTTTCTGGTGCGCAGGGCATCCGCAAGGGTATTCCATGCAGGTTTTCTTTGCGGAACGAGAGGCCTCACCATACGAATCCTTAAACATGTCTCCTTGGTGGTGACTAGAGTATGGCACGACCAATCGGGGTGCTATGTGGAGGTGACCGGAACACCGCAGGGGTCTCCGTTCTCCCTAATCTGTGTGTACACTCCTCCTCCCTTAACGTCAGAGTTTGTAATGATACTAAGCTGCATTCTCCTAGAGCTTCCAGCTGCCCCATGGATACTGGGTGGAGATCCTAATGGAGTTAACGACCCTGAATTGGAGCATTCCTGCACCACGGCTACAACCGGAGCACACCCAAAAATTCTAGCCACTTTTTGCATAATATGTCCGTAATGCAGATTTGGCAGGCACACCACTTGGTGAAGCACTGCTACATCTTATTTTCTGAATGTGCATAGATCATTCTCCCATCTCGACACTTCCTTCTCCCCAGGGAAGAGGGACAAAGGGTATTAACCATGCACGTTTTAGAAGGAGGATTGTCTGACCACTCACCAGTGTTGCTTATTCTCACTTGAGGGCCCAATCACCAACCCGTTGGGTGGCGTCTGAGTCAGTGGTGTTTCAAGGTTGAGGTGTTCCAAGAGTCATGCCAGCAAGTGGGGAAGAGCTATTTGAAGAAAAAACATGGGTCGGTCAATTCCCCGGGTGTTATATGGGAAGGTCTGAAGGCCACCCTGAGGGGAGAGATTATCAGTTATAATAAGGCCGGAGGGGAGGGACTCAAAAGAGGAGATCTAGTTTGGAGTCCAGCATAGTTGAACTTGAATTGCAATGTACAGACATGGCAGAGGAATCGACTCTGCAGGACTCTTTACACACCCAAACACTCCTGAGAAAGGAGCACAAGAAAGAGGCCTGGGATGCATGGATGGCTGCACGTAGCCGAATATATCAATGGGGGGATAAGACTAGTAAAGCTCTACATTGGCTGTGCACACCCTGCACTGTAGGTGATCCCGTATCTTACACTGAAAACTGACAGGCCTCACATATCACTGGCAGTGTGGAAATCGCAGAATACTATCAACAGCTCTAAAGCCCTGATTGGGGCACAAGGGGAGCAAGCAAAGACAGTTTGTTGCAGACCTCCCAGTGACCTCCTTAGATTACATGGACATGGATCCTATGGAGGCTGAAGTTGGGAGAAGCCTTTTTGCTGCTGCAATCGGGCAAAACACCGGACCTAAATGGGCTCCCAGTGGAGTTCTGGAGGGTCATATGGCCCAATGGGGGTTAATACCTAGTGCAGATCTTTCTTGAGGCCCTGAGGAGAGGTAGGTTTTTTTTTTTTTTAAACGTTTTATTAAATTTTCTATGCAGATCATTTATACAATAATTCTGTTCGTACAATAATAGGATTTGGTTGATCCGTAATAACATGTTACATTCAAAAACAACTTAGGTCTAATTGCATCTCTCAGTATATATATCTTCAGCGGTGGACAACCGAGTCTTGCAATATAATTCTTGTATTTTTAACAATTCAACAACTTGTCAGCGCTCTTCCCTCATGTCACATATTATGTTTGTGATGGTAGGAGCTCCTGGATTGGTATCTGTTTTGGTGTATAGTGTGGCTATGTTATTATTCGTGACTCTTGTTGTATACTCATCCTGTACTTTCCCTTGTAATATCTAAAAACTTATGGGTGTGTGTGTTCTCTCCCCTGGCATGTCGCTAATTCGCCTGCCTCCCCGCACAAATTATTTCGTATCTTCAGCGCTGGTTGTGGAATCGGTGTGAGTCTGCTCTTGCTTATGTGTTAATAGCGCTTGTGCGTCTATCTCCTATGTGATATTAGAAGTGGTTGGGGTCTACCCTATCCCTGGTTCTATGAAATTGTCCAGTTCATGGCAGTCACTCATCGTTTTTAGCCTCTAGTTTAGTTACTAATATTTCCCAGGTTTCGCATTCTGTATGCAGATGGCCCGTCTCTGATAACTTTTGTAATACCTGGAATTCTGTAGGGGTCCAGCGCAAGGTCAGGGCTCGCCATGCTTTCATCTCTGGTGCTCTGGGCGCTTTCCAATTCATAGCTATCAGTCTTTTATACATTACGTACGCTAAATCTGCAAACATATGTAGATGTCTGTTTCTTTTCTCTCATCCTCACCCCCAGCAGACAGGATTTGGGGTCCACTGCAAATGTGTGACCCGTCAATTCTGAAACTTCCTCTACCACTCCATTCCACTCCCCTTTCACCTGAGCACACTCCCACACCATATGGTAAAAGTGCGCCAATGGGGCATTACACTGAGGAGAGGTAGGTTGTCCAAGGACCTCAGAGCCTTGGCAGTGAAGCCTCTGGTGACATGGGTGAGGGTTGACGCGCTGTTCTGTGGCTTTCAGTAGTCCCAACAGCTGAAGACAGAATCTCATTGTAAGCAGATGATGTCCTGCTGTTCCTGAAAACCCCTACTGAGTCATGCATTTGTGCTCTGCAAATACTAAAAACGTTTGGGAATTACTCAGGCCTTCATATGAACATAGCCAAGACCTCTATCTACCCTATTGTCCAATGCCCCACGGTCATGGCGTGGGCCCCAGAATTATAGGTCCTATCAAGCGGGTTTAAATATCTGGGAGTGCATTTAACTGAGTCTTGGCGCTAGAGGGCAACCTTCAAACCCAAAAACCCAAATGGAGGGACTTGCTAGGGATGTTTCATTTTGGTCCTTCTCCTGCTGTCCCTGCTTGACTGCTCGGCTATCTTTAAAATGGTCTCTCTCCCATGACTTTTATTCTAACTTCAAAATTTCCCCTTCCCAGTCGGTAAGGGCTTCCTTGCCAAGGCTAACGCACTTTTTGGGGACCTCTTGTGGAGTGGAGTATTACCCCAATTCGCCCTCAAAAAATGTTACAGGCCTACTTTTGAGGGTAGCATAGCCACCCCAAATCTGACATTGTATTACAGAGCTGTACATTTATTGATGCTAAACGACTGGTGGCTCAAGGAGTTTGAAGATCCAGCTTATGCAAGGGAGGATGGCTAACAGGACAAAATTGCCCCTCTCACTTGGTATATGGCAGAGACTTACTGCAGACTTTACCTACTTCTACTCGGGTGGTGTTAAGCACCTCGAGGGAAGCTACGAAAGCTGCTGGATGGGCAAAACGGCTTACACTTTGGAAGGCGACTAGGCTCCCCAGGTGTCTGCACTCCGCAGCTTCAAAAAGTGGGCTACCATAGGCCATGTAGTCAAAAGACAACCCATTAAGACCTTTACTAAGTTGCTGGAGGAATATCATATGCATTGTACCCAATGTTTTCAATACCTTCAGCTTCGGCATGCACATACACGATATTTACCATCAGATGCCAAAATCCTGGCATATTTACCTCTGGAGGCAAAAATCTCACTCACACACATCATAGCCGACACACTGTCCACTCTGTACCAGATGCTTCTGCACAACCAACCAGACCCACTGGTGAAACTGAGGGAGGTATAGTGTAGTGACCCGGGGCCGCTAGAGGACGAGGATTGGAGAGGCTGGCCGCTCCTAGAGAGGCAGTGGTAGCTTCTCAGTTCTGCCTCATACAAATTATATTACACCGCAGTTACCTCATGAGAGTGTGGCTGTTCAGAATGGAGCTGATCGGCTCTGGTAGTTGCCTGCGATGCAACAAGGACACAGGTGATTTACTACATACTTTCTGGAACTGTTTGGCTCTGTCACATTTTTAGGAGGGAACGCTGGAGGCTCTTTGGGCTCCCCAGGGAGCCAAGACTGATTTTATTGCATTTTGAAAATGCTGTTGGAGGGACTAGATATGAAAGGGCACTGCTCTGGCTGGGCCTGCTAATTGCAAAATGAGATATCGCAAGAGCTTGGAAGAGTGCAGAGGCCCCTCCTAGGAGTGTGGGCAAAGAGTATGGATTACTGCATGGGCCTGGAGCACCCAGTGCACCAGTTCTGGGTATGCCCACAAAAGGACTACAACATTTGGAAGGACTGGGATGAATACCAAAGGATACATATTGAGCCATGTCAGCCCAGGCAATGGTCCATGGACAGTGAGATACGCTCCTTTGGGGTCACATAACACTGAGAACCAGGGAGAGAGCTTAATGTCTGTTCTAAAGTGCTCTGTATGTTCTCATGTCTCAGTGCCAGTGTCCTTGTGTAACTTACAATGACCTTCTTAGTGACACGGTGTGCCTGTATTCACATATCCCAGTGCAGGGTTGCAAGGTGCCTCCCACTGTCAGTGTCAGTCACAATGTCTAAATATCAGTGTCCCCAACATCATTGTCCACGTGTTCATCTCCATGTAACAGTGGCACTGTCTTCACGTTCATGTGTCCCCCTGTCAGTGTCCCAGTGTCAGATTACTAAGCTCACTGTCTGTCGTTGCCCCAGTTACTCTCTTCCAATGTCATTGTCCTGTGTAACTTTAACTGTCCCAGTGTCAGTGTTTCATAGTGGTTGGGGCTACGTGCCAGTGGCAGCAATGGACTTCCTATTATACATGCGAGTGTTCGACTGTCCATATTGATAACCCTGTGTTCCCTTGTTGATATAGCCATATCAGTGCTCTTGTGTCAGTGCCCCAGTGTCAGTATCCTCATGTCATGGGCCCCATAAGTATTCATCTGCATATGTAGGTGTCCAACCATGTGTGTCTCCCCTGGTAGTTTCTACATCAGTTTTGGTGCTCTTGTGGTAGTGACCCAGTGTCCTTGCCTCCATTGGCGTGTCAGTGTTGTGTCTCTTCCTAGTATTATTATTATTCCTGTGTTGTGATATCCTGCATTAGTTTTCCAGTACTGGTGCCCTTGTGTCAGCGTCTCTGTGTTAATATATATGCGGAATTGTTAGGTCCCCATGTCAGTGTTAGTACATATGTGTCAGTGTCCTTCTGCTTGTTTCTTCCTGTCCGTGTTCCAGTATCAGTCAGTGCCTCTACTTCTCTACCTACAGAGTGTCAGTGTTTCAGCATCAATGTAGCCATGTCACTTTTTGGGGGTAATTGTTAATGTACAGTGTCAGTGTCTCCATGACAGTGTCCGCACGTCCCAATGTTTGTGCTCACAGGCAGTGTTTCTGCGGTACTAATGCAGAATCTCAATAAAGGAAACACAGACAACTGTCAAGTTTCATAGTCAAAGGTTCATACATGAATACATGGGCACTTGACAGCTGCATACCTAATCTGAGGAACTTCCACTTGATCTTTTAGTTATTCAAACCACAAAGAGGTGAAAACGAACATCCAACCATGACACAGAAACAATGATTACTTCAGTATTGTAACTACATACATTGCATGAAGGTCATCTAAAAATACAGAAATTACAAAATCATCAAAATCAAAATGAGATGGCAACTCGTGATAGAAGCATGATACAGAAATCGCTTGCATACCCCCTAGTGGGGCCTAGTACATGCGTAAGTTTGATGATTCTGCACAATTCATACCCAACCAGAGGTAGGTCCTTAGGTCTTTGGCTATTTATGGTCATAGATAAGTCTAACTATTGCTGTTTCTCGGTAGGCGAGGCAGTGCACACCGCGGGGATGTCTTTTGTGCAAGTCTTGTGTTACAAGCTGTTCAGCAGAGTAAGTTAATATACCTGAGGTAATTTGACCTCGACACGTCTCGGAGGCCTTGTCTTGTCATCATTGACTGTCACAGGACAAAGCAAGAGACTAAATTAATTCTAATAAAGATAAAACGGTTTCCTTATCTCCTCCTCAGATAATCAGTGATGACCCCTATTCACATATACTCCTGCATGATTACCACCCCTTCCTGTCCCTTATCATCCTCAGCAGATGTTGGCACCGATATGCCAGCTTTAGTGGATGTGGTTGCTGGTCTATCACCCACATTTCTACATATTGCTGCCCTGGCGTGGCCTTATCTGCTTCTACATAGCAGCTCCTTGCAACAGAGGAGAGCCACAGTGGCATCACCTGGACATGGACACATAATTCTACCAATATCACCACAGCAGTTATCAAAGATTCTATCAGCCACTTCCCTCAGCCCCCCCCCAACCAGGATAACACAGACGCCCATAGCCCCCCCCCCCCCAAGTATGTCATATGACTCTTGCTCTATCACCTTTATATTTCCTATTGCCTACTTAATGTTATTGCTATTGTCTGTGATAGGTGAACAACAACTCTGGTGTACGACCTGGCACACTTCTCCCTCCTTGGCCAGGATGATGTCCAGGGCTAATGCTGTTTTGTATAACCATTGCCCTTAAATTCTTCAGCGATATTTCCTCGTGCAGTAGCACTTGAATCAGCCACATTTTCGATCATCTCAGCAATGTAAGACTCTTACCTTGGTGATAAGACTGTGTAGTTTAGGATGGCAGCACCACCGAGTGTGGGTGACTGAGTCGGTCCCACACCTTTCGGAGGCTGTCGGCCTGACTTCATCAGCTAGCTTGCAGTGCCTCACCCGAACCTAGAAAGTCAAGGTGATATAGTTATTGAAGTGATTGCATCAATTATAAAAAGCGCAGGTTGCGATAATTAGGCAGATAAAACATAATACAATGGCCATTGTTACCATTAGAGTAAAGTAAATAAACAATTCCAACACCATGGTATGATCCTAAAAACCTAATGATACCTACCTACACCCTAATGTCTAAAACCTGAGTGTATAGCGATTTCAACTCTTCTGCCTATCCCGATCTATGGGAAGAGCCCCGGCCCCATACTTGAAAGAGGGGCATGTGTCTGCCTGTTGCCTGCTGGCAATTCTCCCTTTGGCTGAAGAGTCAGTGCCAAGATCAGCAAAGCTGTCGATGAAAGGATGTACATCCTCGGAAGGCCAGGAGTGGGATGCCCTTTGCCCTTATTAGGCCTACATGATGTTTATATAACAGGTTTCTAAGAACAGTCCTAGCGTGATAATATTTCTAATGTTGATTGTTGTCTCTGTAACTCCTGGAGCGGCAATCCTTGTTAAAATGCTATGTACTGATCATGACAGCCTCTAGTAGGGCACAGAGTGAAACGTGTGCGAAGGTGCTGATAAAATGTGCAATGTAAGCAACTTTGCCTTCTCAGAAAAGACAACTGATTAAAATATAAAAACAAACAGCTGAAAAGCTAGCTGTGCCAAAGAATATTAAAATGAATAAAACATGTATGTGTATTTAAAGGGACTGGCTATGGGCCCAAAGCTAAAATAAGGATGTCCAGCTTAGGTACTAATGGGAACCCACAACACTAGCCAACTCATTTATTCAGTGGCTGTTATGGACAATCTCTGTCAGTGGCACCTTCAAACCCAGTCCTGTGAGTATGTTGTCCACCCATTTTGCTAGCCCCTTCCTACGGGTATGTCCCTGCTCTACTGATGTTGGTACATGTGATAGGTGGGTGATATGAGCCATACCCTGTAGCAGAAAGGATAGGTAACAACTTCCATACCACCCGGCAGTTAGATAGAAATAGGCTGATTTCCCACGCAGAAAGAATAGTCCCTTATATCCATCTCGTTGTGGGAATAAGTGCATGGCCTCACCCTTTGTTTTTTTGAAGCTGACATAGTTTGTGCACTTACTGTCGCACACATGAATGTTTCTCTTCCTCCAAACATCATCACGGCCACTTTTAATACAGAAGGGGACAATATTTGCTTTGCTATTCTTAGCCTTGGTACCCGTATCTTACCTGCAACCTTATCCCCTGGGGAATGCCATGGTTCAGAACCATTCTGTCCCTCTTTTTCCTCTGAAGGGGTTTTGTCAAAGTGTGCTGTTAGTGACTGTTCACTTGCAGTGGGCCATATAGACATGCAGGCTTTTGTGCTATGATAATCAGATGCGGGTCCTCTAGGGAATGGTATAGATTCTAGCAAAGATAACACTATCAATGCCTGTGTTTCTATATCAGTGACCCATGATGGCCACCAGAGGTCAATATCCCAGAGTTACATCCCTCCATTTAGGACCTGTGTGTTAATGCCCCCATTTCATTTCACTGTCCTGTTGTTGTATCCAAACATTAGTAAGTTAGTGTGAGTATCCTAGTGTCACTTTATCTCCCAGTGTCAGTGTCACTGGCCCTTGCCCTTGTCCCAGCCTTCATATTTCTGCCCCATCAGCATTCCAGTGTCATAGTTTCCAAATCAGTATTCACACGAAAGTGTTGGTGCGTCCATTTCTGCCTCCCAGTTATTGTGTCCCTGTGTCAGTGTTGCGATGTGATTGCTGGTGCCCCAATGCCTTCGTTGGTGCTCCTGTGTCAGTGTCTTAGTGTCAGTATTTGTGACCCATGTCAATCTTCCAGTTTCACTGCCCCCATGTCAAAACCCCATTGTCAAATGTTGGTGTGTCCCTGTGTCAGTGTTGTAGTATTCGAGGCCCAGTGGCAATAGCCCAGTATCAGTGTCTCCATGGCATTGTCTTTGTGTCAGCAACTGTACCAGTATCCATGTTGGTACAATAATAGCAGGGCTACCCTGGTGGATTAGGACTGCCACCATCCTCCAGACTGCCAGGATCTGAGATCCTAGCAGAGCTTGCGGTCCGACCAGGGTTCTAATGCGGCGGTCAGACCGCCACATGGCTTGCGGTCCAGACCGGCACCTCGAGTGTGGCGGTATATAGACCATCACACTCGAAATCAGGCCCCTAGTGTCTGTTTGTCAGTGTACTAGTGAAACATGACCATGCCAGTGTCCCAACATTAGTGATTGTGGCATGCATCAGTGCTCAACTGGCCCCAGGTCGGTATTGGTGCTCCTGTTTCAGTGTTCCTTGTGCCAGGAACCTAGAGTCGAAGTTGATTTGCCTGTGCCTTTATACTAATGATAGTGCCTTTTTACCATAGCCCGTGTCCCTTTCTTAATGTCCTATTGTCAGTCTGCTTCTTTTGCTGTACCTGTGTCAGTGTTCCCATGTCAATGTTGGGGCTTCTGCAGCAGGGAGCCAGTGACAATGATTGTGCCC
Source organism: Pleurodeles waltl (assembly GCF_031143425.1). Taxonomy (NCBI): domain Eukaryota; kingdom Metazoa; phylum Chordata; class Amphibia; order Caudata; family Salamandridae; genus Pleurodeles; species Pleurodeles waltl. The sequence continues at coordinate 540,936,753 of NC_090440.1, read as the reverse complement.
CCTTGTGAGGGGCCCTACGTTACATTTTTGATACCCCATGTCAGTTTTCTGGTATTATTGTGAGACCTCAATGTCCATGTACTATCCAGGATAAAGATGGATAGTTCTGGTGATCTAATAAAATAGACAGGAGCGATGAGTATTTTTAGGAAGGATAGCTGAAAAAAAGTTGTGAAATAGGGCAGATTTCCTAAATTTGAGAATAATATAGCACTGCAACTGAAGTTGCTGCACTGTGTTGCGAAAGGTGGAGAAAGCAGGCCAGAATCATATTTAGTAACAATTCCCTGCTGCTCCCCTCTCTTCCCCTGCGCTGGCCATCCGACAGAATGCCAAGTGCCATGCACACACCTTTGCATCTCGGTGGATGTGATATCGAGCGTGTGTTTTGTACTCATAATAAATCCTTCTAGTACAAAATTATGTGCCTAGACAATATTTATTGAATTCCACATATTGCATGCACGTTTCCTGTACAGTGCAGCACACATTCGTTGTGTCCAACTTTGTGTCTGTTTTCAGGAGGCAGTATTTATTGATGCAAAGCTTGGTCTCGCTATCTTTGTAAATGGACTTTGCATCAAAAAACATTGGTGTTTGCATTGTAGTGCCCAAGTACGAGCCATGTAACTCCCCCCCCTTGATGCAATTTTCACCAAGAAAAAGGGCACATTTCCAGCGCATGATACCTTTTGCACTGAAAAGTAAATCACTTTCCCAGACTTTGCAGCAGCACAAAGTCTTAGTATATCTGTCCCAATATTTTTCCTAGAGAAAGAGACTCGCTTAAAAAAGGGGAGAGTTGATCAGTAAAACATACATTTCACTAATGTATACTTTACAGTGACTCGTGCAGCATTAGCTTTATCATCTATACCACAGTAATCTTTGTAGATGACCATGCAGAAACATTTTCACTTATCTGAAAATTAAGGAAAGGGTTTGAAGTTTGCTTCACAGTGCAGCGCAGGATCTTTATATTTGATTTTTATGCTGAACCTATTCTGAGGGCAAGAGAGTGGTAACATGAGCTGAGCTTTTGTTTTGGCCTGTGAGCCTTTCCTACTGGATTTGCATGGGGGTAGGGAGGCAACCATTGTTATGGTGGTGCCAGGCCCCACCATGACTACAGCCGAGAAAGCGCTAATGATTGTGGTCAGTTGTTACAGAGAATAGAGTCCTCGGTTGCTATTAAGTTCAAAGATAGGCAAAACACTAAGGCAGGACATCATTCTGATTATCACTGCAATCAGACTAAAAATGTGAACAGATCCTTGGACAAAAGTACTTTATTAGAAATTGAAGGAGTGGGAGGGAATTTGATCAAGTAAGAATCTGGTGTCAGAACACCATCTGGTGTTCATTTTCTTGAGCAATATTGACAGATATATCATTTTATTGATGCAGCCCAGCCTGAAATATGTATGGCATTATATCATGGCGAATTAGGAGGAACTCCCATATCATGATAATATTAAACATCCAGGGCCTTATTACGAGTGTCAGTCTATAGCCGGAATGGGGTACGGACATTTACTTCAGGTAATCTCCCATCCCAAAAAGGAAATAGGCATTTTTAGGCACCTACTCGACTGCAGGATGCTCGAGAAACACATAAGGAAAAACCCAGGAGGGTGTCTGTACAATAGATCCTCCCTTCACAAGTAAGGTTAGATTTATTGCCCAAGATATGTAAGGTGCATTATGCTATGCTCTATTCTGCAAGAACATAAAAAGTACCTGTGTTTCATGATGGAGGGAAGGTACTTTTCCTAGTGTTAGTCTACTTTTGTCTCTATGCTCAGGTCAGGGTTGCCATGTCAATGTTGGTGTTCTTGTAGCAGTGAGCCAGTGACAATGGTTGTGCCTGCTTTTGGTACCCTATTTCAGTTTTCCCCCCATTGGCAATGTACCATCCAGGATAAATCAACTGTTGGCGTCACCATGGCACCTTGCCAGTTCACAAAGTTGCTATGAGTGCTTAGGTCAAAACAGCATTCGTATGAAATGCGGGTGCCTTAATAATGTCTCAAGATGGTTTCTCACTTATACATCAATCAGTGATATCTGTACTGCAAGTTCGGAGTTTTGATGAACCTCCCAAGATCAAAACATACACCAGCTAGAGGAATTTGAAAAACTGGAGCAGAAATGGATGCTTCTCTTGTGTGGGGTTTCTACTAACAGAGGAGATTCCCAATTACAATGTAAATTGCCAACAGGTCTCAAGTCTTGCTGCATTCTTTTAGCGTCTCGGGCAAAAATACACAAGTTAATTTGAGGGATCGGAAGGATTCAGCAGTCATATCAGTCAAGGCTCCTGGAACTTTACACATGTCGCGCCTCTGCAGGGGTGCATGGTTTTGTGTGGGTTATCAGGGCTTGCACTTCACCACAGAGTGGAGGCTCAGCCTGCATTTCACACACTGCTTTGTGTGGTTGGGCGAGGGGCACTGGGTTAGGGAGGTGCACCTTACGAGACATCCATGTGGGATGGGGCTCAGCTTCCATATCACACTCTGTTTTGTGTATTTGGACTTGTTTCTATGTTTGAATGCAAATAAATACAGAATTGGAATTTATCTCACCTTTGCTTCACAAACATTTCTGTGGGGGCTCGGCCTGCATTTCACACACTGCTGTGTGTGTGATTATATGGGGTATTAGTACGTTCACTACCGCATTATTACACATTTGGAGTTTGCCTTTGCTTTACACAATGTTTTGTGTGGTGTGGAGCTGCGTGGTATGGAGGGGTTCACTGACAAAATATTGAAACCCTAAATATTGTGATACAAAAATATTGTGACAACATTATCGAGCACAAAAATATTGTTATCCTATGCGCATGATTGAAAATATATATATATTTTTTTAAATATTGTTTTACATTAATATTGAAACATATATACAAAAGTATTGTTTAAAGATTTATATGGTTAAATATAGTAAACTATATAATAACATGTAACAGTAATATAATGTAAATTAAATATATTAAACTATAAAATATATACTTAAATATCCATGAGTGTATGTTTATTTACACATATATAATGTAAAACTATTAAAATAATTTTTATTTATATTATAATTTAGTATTTTTTAAAATTTATATACATACATATATATATATATATATATATAAACACTTCGAGTTGGCGTATCCTTCCCGTTTCGAGTTGGCGTATCCTTCCCGTGCCAAAGCATCAAAGGTGCCAGTCTTCTGACGCGCACCACCGCGTCTAATATGAAACACTTTCCTCTTGTAACGCGGACAGACGGCACTCCACGAGCATTAAGAGTTTATGCTTTATTCACACACAGGTGTTACAACAGAAAAGTGTTTCACTTATTTATATATATATATATATATATATATATATATATATACACACACAAACTCACATATGTATGTGTGTGTGTGTATATACATATATATATATATATATATATATATATATATATATATATATATATATATTTATTTTTAACTGAAAAACGTCGGGGGAAAAAAACAACAAAAAACCTAGAAATTCACTTAAAAACCAAAGGTTACAGGGACATTATAGTTAGGCTCACATTTTAAAAATTCAAAACCATAGAAATTCACCTGTTATAGTTAGATTTCTGTCAAGTAACTGTAACTCGTGCCCTAAGGTAACTATAACTCATGCCCCGCCATACAGTTTTTTCGTCAACAATTCACTGCAAATATTACATTGATATTATGAATGATGTTATCAAAGATGTCATGAGTGCCATAATTTGTGGTGTAATTAGCAATGCATGGCGAGGGCACAAGTTATAGTTACTTTAGGGCACTTGTAATAGTTATGGTTTTTTATTTCTATTTACCAACTATAACGTTCCTGTAACCTTTGTGGTTTTTTTCCCAGCGATTTTCATTACTATACGCTAAACCTACCACCGCTAATCCACCATTAATCCAGCCAGGCCCTGCAGCCAACCTCTATAACCATCCAACCCTGCACCGAGTTTGGCCTTTGGCCGTGTGCTACGGGGGTTAGCTGCAGGCCCTGCGACCAACCTCTATAACCACACAACCCTGCACTGAGACAGGTTTCGGCTGTGCACATCAGAGGTTGGCCGCAGGTCCTGGTCTGCACAAGGTGCTGCGGCCAACCCCTATAAGCACTCAAATGAGCACCTGGGGAGATGGTGGTACCCCCTCATATCATTTAACATTTGCCCTAGGGAGGTGGTGGTCCCCAGGGCTACAGAGGGCCATGTGCCCCTGTATATCATGTAACATATGCCCCAGGAGGTGGCGGTCCCCGAGGATCCAGGGGGGGCAGTGTGCCCCCACCCCACATACATAATTAGTTAAGCCCTGGGGAGGTGGCGATCCCCTGGGTGCAAGCAAGCCCTATGCCCCCCCGCATTCCCTAGTATCTTCACTCTAGGGAGGTGGTGGTCCCAGAGGGCCTGCACCTCAATAAAACTTAAATAGGCCTGGGGAGGTGGTGGTCCCTGGGGCATAAAACAGCCCTATGACAGAGGGGCAGGTCTGTGTTTTCCCCTCCTTAAATTTTACATGCCCCTGTGACCTGGCCCACTTGAAGGCTTATTAAAAAACAAGCGCAGAAGACCCCGTTTATTTTTGTATTTTATATTTGTTTGCGACATCGCTGCAAATTTGCTGCAAATGTTTTTTTTTTGTGCTTTTTAGCCCTGGCGGGTCCCTCTGGCACCCCAGCACCAAAGCTAAAGGTTCACGGTGACCCTATTCTGGCCCTTTGTCTTTGTTTTTTTTTCAATTTTTGTTTCTGGGTTAAATTCCCAAGATGGCTGCCAGCACTTTATGGCTAAAGTGTAGGCAGCCAATCAGAGCTCTGCCCGAGCTCATCATTATCCACTGAGTCGTCGCGGCTACAGATATACAAATTTGCATATCCTTTAATATCTGGCAAACTACTGAATGGATTTACACCAAGGGCCTGATTGCGAGGCTGGTGTTCTTTAGACCGCCAGCCCTGTGGTGGCGGTGAGAACCACCGCTGTTGTGGCGGTCAGACCGCCACACTGAAACCCTGCAGTCAGAGCTTCAGGCTTCCGCCAGCACTGCCAGGATCCATGATCCTGCGGATTACAACCTTGTTCTCCGCCAGACTTTTTATGATGGTAACACCGCACTGCCCATGTGTCCATTCACAATATTATTTACACAGCTACATACTTAATATTCGAATAAATTATTAATATTAATTACAATAATATATAAATGAATTATACTTAACTTCCCACCCTGTACCCCCACAAACCTCACAACCTGCTACCACACTATAAATTACTATTTTACAATTAAATTAAAAATATATATAACTTAAAATTACAAATTATATTTTAAAACATTAATTTACCAACAATTATACAAACAATACAAAGTATAGACCATAATTATTATTTCAACACATAATGAAACTTAAAAAACAATATTTCTTACCAAAAAACATCGATATATTTGTCAACAATATTTTTGCCCACGATATTTCCATGTCACAATATTAAGAACTTGATATTTCTGCAACTCAATATTTTTAATTCAGTATTTTGTTGAACGCCGTATGGAGGTGCACCTTACCACACAACGGGGGCTCTGCCTACATGTCACAGACTGCTTTGTGTGTATAAAGGGGGTATTTGTGTGCACATTATTACAGATTGGGAGTTGGCATTTACATCACACAATGTTTTGTGTATCCGTGTCTTAGGGAGGTTTACATTACCAGAGAGTGAGGGATCAGCCTAATAACATTCTGCTTTGTGTGGTAGAAGAGTCAGGGTGAAACAAACCACACAATGGTGGAACACAACAGAAAAAGATTTCGAAGATATACTATAGGTTGATTACCTTTTAGAATAGCTTTGAGGTGACAGGCATCAATCTTCATAGTGCAAGGACATGCACACCAGGGTTGGGGCACAGGCTCGCAGTTCACCAGTGTAGGGCATGGGCCAACATTTTTGCCCCCTTTCGGGGCCCGGTGTTAGCAGGAGGCAATTGTAGGGGACAACTATATTTGTGTAATCATTTGGTGAATGCACATGTGTTCAAACATATGCTCTCAACAGATGTACACATCTTCTCGTGAGAGAAATCTTTGTAACTGGTGTTGGGTCTTTCTTTTGAGATTTGAGAGTATTCAAATGTGGGTTGCTTTGTAACTCATGAGAGGCAGACTGTTCAATGTCTTTTCCTCTGAAGTTTCCAGGAAGAGATGCTTTGTACAATGCTGGTTGTCTGTATGCTTAGTCTGGTGTAGGTCTTACACCTTCTCTTGCGTAAAGTCCACAAAACATTCAGAAAAGTCCATGCTCCAATAGTTCTGTTGGGTCTGAATTGGCTTATGACAGCATGGGTATATAGAATTCCTTCCTTTCACTTTGGCACTAGGAGTAACATGCAGTAATTTAGACTGCTGCCACTGACTGACTGTTGTTCCCAAACCTGAACAAACACTTGTTTTTTAAGTAGTTTAATAATCACTGAGGAATCTGCATGCATATGCATGAGGAATCTGCATGCATATGCATGAGGAATCTGTATAAAGGAAGATGATGGACATTTAGTAAGTTGTATGGTCAGAAGCATTGAGATCAATTAAAAACTCAAGTGAATATGGTGATATATTTCTCTTTGCTAAGAAAGGTTTGAAGGTCTCTACTGTGGAAGGACATTTGGAACATTAAGTTTTATTGAGGAAAGCTAATGAAAGGTCTTTCTTTGACAATGTGAGTTCTCAATTTCTGAAGGGGATGTTTAATATGTTTCCTCCAGAGCCATGCTGTATATCACAACCCGGGGTAATGTGAACCTGTTTCTCGCTCATTTAGAGTCATTTAAGTGTTTGCATGGTTGTGATGTAAAGTATCTGATTTTAAAATGACTGTCTTGGTAGCAGTCACCAAAGCCAAGAGGGCAAGTGAACTGCAAATAGAGTGACCACTTCCTTCCAGGTCATTGTCATGTTTACGGTTCTAGTCTTTTGTGTGATAGTATCATGCATTCTGGCCTTTGTAGCCCTGTTTTGCTCCCATTAAAAAATTCAAATTACATTATCACCTTTAAATCAATTATTTGTAGGTGAACATTTCAGAACTTAACCTAAGACAGTGTCCATAATGACCCGGAGAGAGGTGGCAGGGCTCCAATAATCTACTCAAACACTCGCTTTGGTGAGTTATATTTGATCAGGTCTAGCTATTTGTAGGACTTACTCACCCCTTCTGGCGAGTTGACAAAGAATAGGTGTTCTGCTCAGTCAGAAAGTGGAGGGCCAATAACAGATGCCCTTAAATTTTGTTCTTGTATGTCACATTTGCTGTGTTCACAGACAGAGGTCAAAAGTCAGTTTGTCTTGCAATTAATTTTCCTTCTGACTGCAGAGTTCCAGGATTTTGTTAGGTGAACTGTTTGACCTGCTGTTTAGAGTGTGAAATAAAAGGCTACAGGTTTTTCCCCAACACACAACATTTAGATGACTAAGTCAACTATACAAACATTTCAAAATATATATCTGTAGTTGTGAAAGGCCATTTTTTTGTATTTCTGTGTGATGAAAAAATATTCTAACAGGATGAAAACGGATCAGAATACTGTACATGTTGATGTGCAAAGGATATGTTTTCTGAAACCCAATATACACAGATTGTTAACTCTATTGTTTTTATCAGTAAAGCTGCATGTTAGTGGAAAGGCTTTTGGACATTTCTTGAAAAGTTACTGTGTGCCGATGACAGTATGCTATACCACATCATGGTTTAGTAATGTATTTTTTTTAATTGAGTGTTTAAACAAACTGAGAAACAATTCTGCCCTGATGGCAATGCTATTAGTAAATAAAAAGAAAGTCATGGGTCATGTGTCCCCTATCTGTGGGCTCGATTCTTGTGATACATGCAGTAAACCTTAGTCTACTTAATTAAACAAAAGAGGTTTTTGTACTGCAGAAATGCTGAGCTCACATATTTGAAGGTGGAATCATATGTGAGAATGAAGAAAAAGGCAACTCCGTAAACTATTTGTCTAGGATCACACAATTTGAGACCCGTTTATGGGTCAAGTACATTATAGTTAGGTCAAGTACTTATATTTTTCAAGTTACTAGACCTGCAGGTCTAGTAAAACTTTTTAGATTTATCCAGGGTTGGGTGGGCATCCTGGTTGCAAGCCTTTTCATCAAGCCTGCTGTGCATATTATTTCTAGAGAAGTAGTGGCATTTACATAGAGATGAAAGCTATATATTTTTCTAACGTAGTGACCGAATTTCATCTGAATCCACAAGAGTTGCCCGCTTTCTTTCGTTCTCTTTATTAAATCACTATATTTCTGTGTGAAAGAATAAGTGATGGACAAACAGCTTTTTAAGGCTTATGTAAGTGGTTCTAAGGGTGTGGCAGAAACAAAACTGATATGACATTGAAGACTGTCGTACACCTGAAAGTGCAATAAGGCAGCCTAGAGGACTCCACCCTCTGGAAATAGCTGTACTTATTCGAGGACAGAGTAGCCACTACTGCAAGAGATTTGCAGAGTAGCTAAGTAGGCTTTCCATAACATGTCTGTAAAATACGTTTGCCTGCATTTGGGTGATGGTTCTGGCGTTTACTTATTTTTTTAAGACTGGCAAATTGGCATATTTTTGGCGTTCCAGATTTGATGTGAAAAAGTTCTTCTAAATTGTTTTATGTGCTGTAAAAAAGTTTGTTTGATAGTATTATCAAGAGTACCGAGCAAGGAGACTGATTTTACCCATCACGATGATGCCCAATGAAGCGTTCTGTGCCCCTCCTCCAGAGCCCCCGGGGTTGGATTTCTAACCTCCTGGTGCAAGGACTTAATCAATGCACCAATAAGAACTAAAAATTAATTGGACTGCAACCCATACACAACCCACTGAACAATACTGCACAAGAGTATTTACTAGTACCCGTCAGTCACACAAGATAAATTCAGGAACATAGTAGCACTCCAAAACCATTCTTCGTAAATGAATAACACTCATAATACCACTAGGAAACTGGATATGCATTTTTCTTTGTTTATTTTAAAATCCTAATGTAGTGCTTAAAATATGAAAGGTAACCACTAAGGATGCAAAACCAAATGTACTGTAAATAAGCATATGATAATCGGCGAAAACAGCAGAAACGTTTCTAACATGGTTGCTGAATTCTTAGCATCCTAAAACCTTAAGGCTTTTTCTAAGCGCTAAGTTATTTCTAGCTAAAGCAGTATACAGCAAGCCTTTATTTGAGTTTCTCACGATGGAGAGCACAGCATATTTGTGTTTTTGTTATGAAATAGCAACTCAAGTGATTTCTATCACAGCTTGTCCAGGGCTGCAAAATAGATAGCTACTGACAAGAGGACACTTCTACTTGCTGTAACTGATGTCGCCTCCAGCTGAGGCTGGGTTACACTAAACCAGCATGATCTACGTGAAAGTCCTTGTGCATAGTCCCCTTCAGACTGTGGTTTGATACTTGAGTTTTATAGTGTCTTATTGATGATTTTATCTTACATTAGGAAAACAAATTTAGAACCTGCATATTCTCAAGTATCAACAATACTAAACAAACATGGCAACAAATGTGTACTCTCGATCTTCATTCACTGCGAGGCCTTTTCCCCCCTCAGCTGCCAGCCCTTTTTTTGGCTATTTGGGGCAGGTCACGCTTAGGTCCTCATAACTTTTTGTCCACATAAGCTACCCATGCCAAATTTGCATCCTTTTTTTCCAACATCCTAGGGATACTAGAGGTACCCAGTTTGTGGGTTCCCCAGGAGGAGACCAAGAAATTAGCCAAAGTACCGCAATTTGTTTTTGTTTTTCTAAACAAAATGGGAAAAAGGGCTGCAGAAGAAAGCTGTGTTTCTTCCCCTGAAAATGGCATCAACAAAGGGTTTGCAGTGCCAAAATCATTATCTTCCCAGCTTTCAGGAACAGGCAGACTAGAATCAAAAAAACGCATTTTTCAACACAATTTTGGCATTTTACTGGGACAACACCCCATTTTTACTATTTTTTGTGCTTTTAGTCTCCTTCCAGTTAGTGACAGAAATGGGTGTGAATCCAATGCTGGATCCCAGACAGCTAAACATTTCTAAAAGTAGACACAAATCTGAATTTAGCAAGGGGTCATTTGTGTATATCCTACAAGGTTTTCCTACAGACAATAACAGCTGAAATAAATATATATATATATTGAAATTGAGGTGAAAAGAAGAGCCATTTTCTCCACATTTTACTCTGTAACTTTTTCCTGCAATGTCAGATTTTCAAAAGCAATATACAGTTACGTCTGCTGGACTCTTCTGGTTGCTTGGATTTATATACGGCTTGTAGGTTCATTAAGAACCCTAGGTACCCAGAACCAATAAAGGAGCTGTGCCTTGCAATGGGATTTCATTGTATACCAGGTATACAGCAATTCATTTGATGAACTATAAAGAGTGAAAAATAGGTATCAAGGAAACTTTTTTAATTCCAAAATGGGCACAAGATAAGGTGTTTAGAAGCAGTGATTATTTGCACATTTCTGAATTCTGGTGGTCCCCATACTAGCATGTGAATTGTAGGGTATTTCTCAAATAGACCTCTTTATTTTACACACTATCTTACAAAAAATGTAGAGAACATGTAGAGAAATACAAGGGTCAAGAACACTTGTTCTGCTATTCTGTGGTCCCTCAAGTCTCCCGATAAAAATGGTACTTCATTTGTGTGGGTAAGCCTAGTGCCCGCAACATGGACAAATCACATTTTTAAATTGACAACTGATGTGTTTTTTGGAAAGTGCCTAGCTGTGGATTTTGGCCTCTAGCTCAGCCACCACCTAGGAAAACCTACCAAACCTGTGCATTTCTGAAAACTGGACACTTAGGGGAATTTAGAATGGGGTGACTTGCGGGGCTCTCACCAGGTTCTGTTACCCAGAATCCTTTGCAAAACTCACAATTTGGCAAAACAAAACACCTTTTCCTCACATTTCGATGGCAGAAAGTTCTGGAATCTGAGAAGAGCCACAAATGTCCTTCTACCCAGCATTCCCCCAGGTCTCCTGATAAAAATGGTACCTCACTTGTGTGGGTAGGCCTACTGCCTGCGACAGGAAATGCCCCAAAACACTATGTGGACACATCAAAATTATCAAATACAAAACTATGTGTTTTTCCATTGCAAGTGGGGGGGGGGGGAGGGGGGGTAGGGGGTGGATGCACCTGCGTTTTTGGTCCTGGTCTTAGCAGCCATCTAGGGAAACCTACCAAACCCAGACATGTCTGAAAACTAGACACCCAAGGGAGTCCAGGGAGGTGTGACTTGTGTGGCTCCCCCAGTGTTTTCTTACCCAGAATACTCAGCAAACCTCAAATTTAGTTTAAAAAAATCGCAATCTTCCCACATTTATATGTGGGATCACCACACCGGCACACCAACATTCCCCTCAGTCTCCTGATAAAAATTATACCTCACTTGTGTAGGTGGGCCAAGTGCCTGTGACACGGAAGAGCCAAAAACGTGTTGAAATTGAGGGGTAACTAAAGCGGGTCCAAAAGGGTAGTTTGAAAAAAATCATTTTTAGGCTGACAAGTGGGGCAGAATTTTTATCGGTGTAAATGCGACAATGCTGGGTGGTAGAAATTATGTGGATTCCTGGTGATTTCGGAAGGTTCCATCACAGAAATGTGGGAAAATGTGTGATTTCAAGCAAAGTTGGAGGTTTGCAGGGCACTGGGGGTAAGAAAATGGTGCTGGGTGCATGTAAAGCACACCACCCTGGACAAACCCAGATGTTTTGTTTTCAGATGTGTCTAGGTCTCTTTTATTTTTCTGGTTGGCAGTGTCCCAAAGTCCAAAAAGCGCAGCCCTCACCATTCCAAGTGGGACAGTTTTGAGAGTTAGACAAGCTCTCATGGCCCAGATGTAAAACCAAAACCAAAAATAATCAAATGTCCTCTTGCTTTCCATAGGATAAGATCTTTTAGTGTATGGGGGAAGAGCTGAAAGACTGTAACCCCTACAGTTGGAGTGGGGGAATAACCATGCCCATACTGTTAGGTAGCCACCACCTCACTATTTTTTTTTATTTTTATTCCCTGGCATCTAGTAGGCCTTCTGACCCCGCCTCGCCCCCCAGGAGTGGATCAGAGGTAATTGTCCCTCTTTGTTTCCATTTATTTATATTTAAAAAAAATATTCTTCCCTGGTCTCTGCTGGGCTTTCTGCCCCCCTTGGGGGCAGATGGGCCTCACAAAAATAGGCTGATCTGCCCCCAAGGGTAGGCCAAAGGGGGGCAGAAATGGCCAACAGTAATGTGCCCCCATGGGGAGCGACCCTTGCCCAATGCCCAAGGAGGTGACTCTCGCCCAAGGGGCTGCCCCCCCCCCCAAACAAAACACACACACACCCACCAACCCCTGCTGCCTAAGTGATTTACATCCCCACCCCCCCAGGGGGCAGATCGGCCTAATAGAAATAGGCCGATCTGCCCCCAAGGAGGGCAGAAATGGCCTAAAATACATTTGCCCCTAAGGGGTCGCTCCCCATCTGTAAAAAATAATTTTTAAAAATCCCTGGTGCCTACTGGTTTCTGCACCCCTTGGGGACAGATCAGCCTAATTAAAATGGCCCGATCTGCCCCCAATGGGGGCAGAAGTGGGCTAAAATAAATTTGCCCTCCCCACCAGGGTCGCTCCCCTTGCCTAAGGGGTCGCTCCCCTTGCGTGAAACTGCCGTAAAAAAAAGAAATCTCTGGTGTCTAGTGGTTTTTGCCCCTCTTGGGGGCAGACTGGCCTACAAAAATATCCAATCTGTCCCCGGGTGGGGGACAGAAATGGCCTAATAAAAAATTGCCCCCCAGGGGAGCGACCCTTGCTGAAGGAGTTGCTCTCCTTCATTGTTTACATGAATAAAAAAAAAAACTGGCGCCGGCCTAATTAAAATAGGCCGATCTGCCCCCATGGGGGCAGAAAAGGCCTTATAAAAAATGCCCCCCCCACCCCACCCCTTGAGGAGTGATCCTTGCTCAAGGGGTCGCTCCACTCATGCCAATTATACTCACCATAAAAAAAAAAAATTAACTCCCTGGTGTCTAGTGGGCATTTCTGCAGCCTGATCGCTTCATGATTGGGCTGCAGAAATGCTACGAGAGACATCAAAGGAAAGGAAAGGCCTTCCCTTTCCTTTGATGCCTCTCCCGCCCCCCAGCCTGTGATCGGAAGAGAAATGCAAAGATCCGCGCTGGAAGCTAAGCGTGGGTGGTGGCCTCTGATGAGGTCAGTGCGCGATTGCACTGATGTCATCAGACGCCACTGATTGGGTCGGGTGGCAGGGTGGATGTAAGTGATTCCCCTTACATCCCTGCCCATAGGAGGGGGTGCCAGGCCCTCGGGAGGAGCGTTCGCGCTTCCCCCGAGGGCCCATACATGGACGAGGTGATTACGTCCCTGGCCCTGAGCGCCACAGCAGCGAACGTAACCACCTCATCCCGGGCACCCGAGGGGTTAAATATAGGTAACTAGCATTATAAAAACAAAAACATATAATTTTAGACTGTAGGCATAATGCAAACATTTCTATCCTTGTCTTTAAAACGTTATAGTTCCTATGAAGGACACTGAAGAGTCAGGACTTCGGCTCAGAGTAGAAATAGTAGAGTCTGATAATACCAAATGATAGAAAATCTGGAACAGGTACTATCACAGTGTTCATGACACCAGAAGAGCGGTATCTGAACCACTATACAGAATAACATGACCTATGGTGTTAATATACCTGACAGTAGACAGTCACAATTCACGTAGCTCACCATACTGCCCCAGCCAGATGTGTTGTCCATACAGCATCAGACAGAAGTCCTATTTACTTATTTTATTATGGGATGTCTTTATAAATCACTCAGTCGCTGTAAAAGAGTGCTTTGATACTAAAGAAAAGAAGACCACAAAAAAAACTGCAAGATACAGGCAGAGAACAAATGTACTCAGGAAGAAGAAGCAAAGTATTCAATTGTTTTCTGAAATATAGCCAGTCTGCTATGGAACACAGTGGGGATATTATTCCAAGTTAATGTGCCTTGGATACAAAAGAATCTTTATTACCATCTCTTGTATCTGAACCTAAACATGTTAGACAAGAAACAGAAACTAGATCTAAGAAAGCATCCCAAAACCAAAGACCAATAAGACAAGTTACCCAAAGAAGGATCCTGACAATCCCTAAGCCTAACAAGGAGCACAAGGGGAGCCAGGAAGGTCAATACCACCAACCCTTGAGCCTACAGATCTGGATCAAAGCACCAAGGAGATGAAGGATCCAAAGAATGAGCCGGGCACCCAGAAACCAAGCCCTAAGTCCAACAGGAAAAAAACCATGGAACAGCAAGGGAGCCAAAGCAATCAAATCTTATCCAAAAAAAACTGAGAAAAAGACCAGGAGAAAAATAATCCCCAAACTCTAGCAAGGACTACAAGGGGAGCCTAGAGGAGGGAAGAGTAGCCAGTCCTCAAATAAAGAGCCAATAAAAAAAGAAGCAAGAAAACGAGGAGACAACAGAAAGGCTCTAGTAGATAGAAGACAGACCCCAAGCCAAGCAGGAGTCAGAAGCCACAGCCACCGCACCACATCACAACTGTCCCAGAATAACAGGCTAAAGATGGGAGACCAAAGTGCAGCAACCCACATGACCCCTTAAATGAGGAAGAAAGTGACTGCTTTAGTGAGCCACAGCTAAATGCAGAGGAGACCATGAGAAGTACTCCCCTCTGCACAAGCGAACACACTCGTGCCCTGCTTAAAGTCATATACAGAAAAGATTTGTGGCTAAGTTCCCAGCCTTAAAATAAAACTAAGGGACATTGAAGACAAAGTCATCATTTGAGCCAGGAATACCAGTGCAAAAATACCCAAGGGAGCTTTCCTATGAGTGTCACAAAACATGGAATAGAGAAACTAAACCTGCAACGGTCCAACAAACTGGAGCTCGAGAAAGGTGGAAGGAGAGCACCAATGCACACTTCAAACACACCAACGTCCGGTAGGAACAGTTATGTGAGGGTGTCTTGGTGGAATGCGATCCACTGCTCTAAAGATGTCACCATCTATGAAGGTAGAACATTTGAGCCTTTGAGAGACACTGCTGCTTAGAAAAGAAACTGAAAAGACATTTGTAGTCACATATACCCAGAAATGTAAAGCCGCATCAAAGAAGACAGCAGTCCCAAAGAGGACAAAAAGCACTACCAGGAAACATCCAAGCACTAAACCCCGGGATAGCAGTCCACAAGACCACCACAAACTTTAGGAAGAGCAATTTATCAATTGACTCCCATGACCAAAGCATACGTCTTAAGAGCATGGTGGATCGTCCCTCCCTAACACATTACAACTCATGGAGGAGGAGAGGGTGAGCAGAGTAAGAGGCTAATTAAAACGACAAACCAGGGTACATCGCAACTACATCAAATAAAGTTTCCAAGTACTAGGGAACATCAAGAACATGTTTAGCAGCATTACAGTGCATACTCAAGCCCCAAGTCCAACAGGGACCACATTTTAAATCCAAAGGCCTGATTGCCATGCAGAAGAGGCGAGGGTACTCCAACCCATAGGAAGCATGCAGGGCAAAATCCAGAGGCAGGAAATATTTAGGCTGGGCTACCATAGCAAGGAGAATGTCTGCCGAAATGCAAGAAGCAATAGCACACAGTATCAACCCAGGAAGAGGGCACAGGGATGCAGACCAGGAGGTAGAACACAGAGCTCCAATATCAGGCAACAGCAAGTCAAAATCCACACAAAATTAAACACATACACAGGAACGGGAATTGGCCAACTTGAGATAGAGGCCATAACCACAACAGACCCCAGCTGAGAGCCAGGGAACAGTAAGATGGAAGTACGGTGAAGAGCTCACAAACCCAAGTCAAGCAGGGAATAAAAATGAAGCTCAGATGCTTGAAAAAAGTGTCCCATTCGAGCCAACATAGATGCAGGACTCGACAAGGAGGGCAAACCCACATCTGGCTCAAAACAGAACAGGGAAGACCATAAAACGAACAAGTTAATCCTGTATCTGCTGACCATCCCACCATGAAAGAACCAAAAAGTAGAACCCTGGAGCTAGAGACGTTACCCAGATAAAACACATAAGACCCTAAAAATGGAAGAGTAACCATCCCTTGAAACCAGCAGACCCGGATGGTACTAGAAAGTAGACAAATATGCCCCCTAAATCTGGTAATAAGTGACAATAATGAATCAAAGACTGGAAGTGAGGATCCCTTGAGGGTCTACAAACAATAACAAGCACACACAGCACCAGCGTGATGTTGGAGCCTGATCCCCCTCCTCCCCCCTCAGTCTATAGACTGGAAGTCAACCAGAGATATTTCAGAAAGTGGTGTTACCCTCAATCCAGCACGCGAATGGAGCTCCAACAACCAACAAAACGACCTGCAGTGTTCAGGCTGAGAAGTATTTTAATATATTAACAAAATATCCCTGAAATGTGAGACGTTGGCAAACAGGAGTCATGTCGCAAACAAGAGGCCAGAAAGGGAAATGTCTTTCTAGCTCCCAGAAACAGTCCCACAAACTCCTATATACGAAGGGGAGGAGAAGAAGCGATTATCTAAGGGCTTCAAATCTTAAGGACCACAAGTGTAAATTGAGAGAGAGGGTTAGCCAGTTGGTCCAAAGATAATGCTCTATCCTTTAGGAAGGCTGGCAGTTTTTGAGATGGGGACAAACATCCAGAGTCCCCATGTGCTTAACATTATATAGGCTGAAGGAGGAAGTAGGTGATAGTTGAGAATTGCTGTCATAGCAGCAGGACTGGCCCGGCCCACCACAAGGTAGTAACAGGAAGCCAGGCCACATCACCCAGAACACCTCTATTGTGCAGACTTGCTCTTAGCAAAACCAAAAAAGCAGAGAAATAAGAACAAAATAAATCTCAGCCAAGGCAGTAATCCCAGCTCTTCACAAATACCAGCCAGGAGCGGGTTACTACAACAGGCCAGACAGGCAGCCTCAGCCTAGCTGGGACCACAAAGCAGAGCCTACAGGGGCAAACAAAAGAACAGGAAGTTCTGTGATCAGCTCCTCATTTCTGGACCCCTTGTAAGAAGAAGTGGCTGAGGAGGAGATAGTGAGGATTTTTTTTTTTTGTGTGTTGGTCAGGTGGTGCCGGGGGATGGTGGATTCACCTCACTAGCAAACTTACTGGAATGTGGAAGCTAACATCCACCCATAACTCAAGGTTTCTCATCCCCAGGATAGCATGCATGCCCTTCTATGATGCTTGAGACTCCCATGCTTTCAGAATAGAAACCTTCATATTTATTTTGTCCTCTGGACAAGTTGGATTGGCTTTCCAGTAAGACAAGGATTGTTGTAAGAAAATGCACTAAGCTGTCCGCTCATCTTGCATCACTGACAAGGATCCCAATATAAAAACACTTGCACTTTTGCACAATTTAACAATATAGGGCTATTTATAATGCTCTTTGATTATATGCAAACATATCCATAAGTACAAAAATAAAACTGATGATTGCTTTTACAATAAAATGTACAACAAATGAAATTCAACTTCAAAGAAATGTTGCTAGACCTATGGTGCATTCCAGCTCTGGAACTACTACTTCCTGACTACTTCCTTGCCCTGTTTATAGATTAGTGGAAAGTAAAAAATAAAAAAAGCATAGCCTTGCTAAAATCTAAAGCTTGATATAATATGAGCCCTAACACAATCAGATAAATTACGTTCAGAGTAATGATATAATGAGCTTGCTGTCATCATTTTTCACTTCACTGCATACCACCAAAAGAGACAAATGGATTTTTTGTACAGGACAAATAGATTTCCGAAACATCGCGTCACTTGGACAAGTAGATATTTTATAATATTCCCTATCCATGTGTAACAATTTCCAGTGTCCCTTTCCAGTCACAAGAGCATGCAGATGGCATATACAAGGACGTTATGATGCTTGCCACTGCATTTTTTCCTCAGTTTTCCTAAAAACCGTGATTCAGTAATCTCCCAAATCCAACCTTGTTTTCAGTATGGAACAAATATTAATGTATGTATCCTGCTGTGATGTTTGTGGCTCTTTGGGGACGTGGCTAAGATGGCGGCCGCGGCGGACGCCTAAAACTTAGGCTTCGTCCCGGGCCCAACAAAACATCCTGATCGGCGCTCCCGGAGAGGCGGAAAACCGCAGCGCCGACCGGCAAAATCCTCCAGGAACCGACGGGCACACAAAAAAGTGACGAGGAGAGGCTGCCGCGTCTCAGCGGACCTCTGACACGGCTGAGGCCCTATTGGCCGACAGAGCCCGGGGCTCGAGTGCGGAAGAGACGCAGTGGGGCGGGGCCCTGAGGTGAACCCGGATCGAGGCGATCGGAAGCAGGAGGGTGCGGTGAGTGGCTGGGGGGGGGACACCAGCCAGAGGATCCTTCCTCCTCCTGCCCCTCCCCCAGCACCCCGCGACATCGAACTGAATAAAAATGCAACGGGCGGAAATAAGGTGCCACTGCAGCTAATTGGACAAATTAAACCAATACAACGGGGTTTTCTCCCCCCCCTCGATATTACACTGATGAAAGGAGAGCACCAGGTAGACCAAAGCCTAGTCAGTGATGAGCCACTCCACCATAAACAACCGAATGGAGTCCAGATATCGGGCCACAAAGGAAACGGAGAGGCCCATATGACTGCCTGATTTGGACATTGGGATGCCCCTAACGTTATAAAAACATTAAGAAAGACTACGCTGCTTTGGCAGTTTCACCGGCCTCGCGACTGACTACCACAATTGTAAGGAGTGACACCTCCTGGACTCCAGGCTGTCTTATTTGTGGTGACTGCTGATGGTTCGGGGTGGCCTGGCCCGCACTGTATGGTCTCCCACTGGGTCGTGGGTGTTGTTCCCTAGGAGAAGCTTGACGTGCAGATTATGCACTGGAGCGGAAACTTAGAATATAAAGGAAAGATCCTGTCCGGTTAATATGGCGGGGAAATCCAAGGCAACTAAGGCCCAGGAGCGTCCTGCCCCCGCAGTGAGCCCGGGTGGGCAGCAGACGGTGCCTGGTTTGCAATCACTGGAAACCACGCTTCAATCCCACTCGGTCCAATTTGAGAAAATCCTACAAGCGATTATGGACACAAAATCTTCACTAGAATATAGAATCGACACAGTATCTCAAGATCTCAACTTGCTAAGGGTGGATCATCGTAACCTGGCGGAGAGAGTCGGAACAGTGGAGGCCACGCTGGGAGGGATGGATCCACTGGTCTCAGAGAACCAGAAACAAATTCAACGCTTGGACTCTGAATTAAAAGTCCTTTGGCGATGTGCAGAGGAAGCTGAGGGCAGGTCGTGCTGCAATAATGTTCGCTTTTTGGGATTTCATAAAAGATCGGAAGGGCAAAACTCCAGAGTTATTCCTGGAGCAATGGCTGATCAAGGAGGTACTACATGGTGCCCCGTCAAAGTTCTTCTCAGTGGAAAGGGCACACAGAGTTCCAGGGAGACAACCGGCTCCAGGACTGCTGCCTAGACCGATGATTGCACGATTCCTTAATTACAGAGATCGAGATGCGATACTTCAACACTTTCGCAGGAAAGGACCAATCTGATATGAGGGGACCTCTATCACTGCCTACCCGGACTTCACCCAGGAAGTACAGCGGCAACGCCACTCTTACATGAAAATTAAACAACGTCTCTGTGACCACAATATTAAATATGCCCTGATGTTTCCTGCTTAACTGAGAGTGATCTCGGACGATCGAACCCAGGTGTTCACCACTCCGGCAGACGCTTGGACATGGATGCACGCCAAGGGCATAGCACAGACCCAGGAGGGGGCAACAGAAGATGGTGATGCATGGCTCACATTGCCGGCACGGAGGAGACCAAGGAGGCGCTCAAAGGCGCAACCCACTGAAACACAAGCTGCGACCGAGAGAACAAAAGTGTTGAAGGAGACGACTTTACACACACAAAACTCCTTCGGAGTGCTACAGACTAATCTAAGCGAACACAGGGACTCGGACTCTGGTAGCTCCAACTCAACGGTTTTGGAGGCGCTGAGGGGTCCGACGTTCACGCCCAGATCTGCAGAAGTACTGTGATTGCTCTGTCTTTTTTGTGTTCCATGTCCCTGCAGTGGAGCCTTGAGGTCATAGGGCTAAGTAAGATAGGAATGCCACTGCAGTTATATATAAGTATCAGCCAGTTAGTCTCTTCCTTTACACCCATAGTACATTGCCTCAAGCCCTGGGGGACTAGGCGGCTTTGAACCTTGGGAGCGCCGATTCGCTTAATCTGTGCTTCAATGTTGGGGGCACCTTACAAGGGCCACCTCCAATTGTTACCATTGCTCCCCAGATAGTATCCACGTGGATACAGTTTCTTGATGCCAGAAGTGTGCTGTGTTTTTTGCTATTATGGTTGGTAGTCTGAAAAGTGCAATTATGCCACAGTTTTCGGGGGGTCGAGGGGGTGGGTGGGGGTTGGGAATGGTTTAGTTTATGTTTACTAGGTCTATCTAGATTACAAAGTATATCCTTACAGCTGTTAGTTCACAGTAACTCTCAGAAATGGAGTGCTACAACATGTAGTGGAGCTAGAACCCGGTACACAACACACACACAAATATTTCACAACAGGACACGGTTCAGTGTGTATTCCGCGTTATGCATGAATATAATATAGTTATGTGGAACGTGCGAGGCATGGCTGCGCAGGGCAAGAGGCACCGAATTTACACTTATCTCAAACGCCAAAGAATACATATTGCTATCCTGCATGTGACACACCTGCTGGAGGCAGATTTGGGGGAGCTAAGGGGCCGTCGGGGGGGGGCAGATTGTGGGCACGTCATTTTCCACCTATGCGAGGGGGGTACTGGTGTGGATAGCACAAGGGGTGCCGTACGTCCAACATACACATAGGATAGACCAGGGAGGCAGATATGTGGTGACAGAGGGACAGCTAGACGGCAAACAACTCACAATAGTAGGGATTTACGCCCCTAACAACGCATTGACCGAATTTCTACGCACACTGCCGTCAGCACTACTGCTGAACCCTGCAGCGCCTGCCGTGTGGGAGGGGGGAGATTTTAATAGTACACCAGATATATTGCTGGATCGATCAATACCACCCGCAGGGAGGCTGACACATAAGCGCGACACTAGTCCATTACTGACCTGGGCAGGTGATATGAGACTACACAACATTTGGCGCATTGGACACCCGACGCATAGGGAATACTCATTCTACTCCACACCCCACAAGGTACACACCAGGATAGATATTTTATGGGGGACTTCAGATATATACTCTCTAATTAAAGAGTCTGGCTACTTGGCCAAGACACTCTCTGATCACTCCCCGCTAAAGATGACAATGCGATGGGGTAAGAGACGCCCCGCGGTCCCTACTTGGTGCCTGCAGGTGGAAGCTCTCCAGGATCAGGCATTTAAAGAAGAATTGAACACAATAATAAGACAGTACTGGGAAACGAATAGTGGTTCTACAGAAACAAGAGCGATGGAATGGGATGCACATAAGGTTATCGTGCGGAGTCATTGCCTATCGGCCACTTGGGGTGTGCGGCGTACCCTCCATGTGGAGGTTGCCGGGCTGGAGAAAGAAATGAGGGCTTTGGAGGTTGCGGTGGCTCAAAATGAGGTACCATTTACAGAGCTTAGGGCTCAGCGGACGAAGTACGAAGAGCCGGACCTACGACTCCGCCGGAATGATTATAACTATCACTTGGTGCGTTTACAAACAGAAGGTGACAGATCGGGGATACTGCTGGCATGGCTCCTACGTGAGGACCATCAACAGACTCCCACAGGGGCTAAACGCTTGGCTGATGGAACTATGGCCACCAACCAGGAAGCCATCAATAAAGCGTTTAAGGACTACTACACAGGCTTGTACAAGGGGCAAACCACATGCAGCACTCAACAATTGGGGACCTTTCTTGGGGGGGCGCCCCTAGCTCGGTTGTCACAGCTAGATAGGATGACATTAGAGGCTCCTCTTACAGGGGAGGAGTTGGAGGTGGCCGTGGCACAGATGTCCCGTAATAAGGCACCAAGGATGGATGGCTTGCCAATAGAGTACTATATCACTTATTCAAAACATTTGAAACGCCACTGATTGGCAGTGTTCGTGGAGGCGTGGTCTCACAGTCTACTCCCACCATCGCAAAGAGAGGCGTTAATAGTAGTCCTTCCTAAACAGGGCCGAGATCTTACAGATGTTAGGTCGTACAGACCGCTCTCTCTTCTTAACCTAGATTGCAAAATCTTGGGTAAAGTATTGGCTTTAATACATGAAGACCAGAATGGCTTTATCTCAAAACGTAATACATTCCTAAATATCCGCAGATTGCTCAGTGTCATTGGCGACAGTCCGCCGGAGGCATATGACAACGTGGCGATGTCACTAGACATTGAGAAGGCATTTGATACGCTAGGTTGGGACTTTCTGTTTGCCACCATGCATGATATGGGGTTTGGCCCCTGCTTCATACGCTGGGTACAGACACTATATATGCTGAACCCAGGGCTAGGGTGAAAACGGGAGTCCTCATATTCGATAGCTCTCCCATCAGCAGAGGAACTAGGCAGGGATGCCCACTATCTCCCCTGCTGTTCGCCATTGGGATGGAACCATTGGCGGTTAGGTTACGTGCGGTGGAGAGGCAGTGGGGGGTGTGCAGATCTGGAATGCATCACATTATTTTGCTTTATGTCGACGATGCACTGATCTGTCTGGAAAGGGGGAGTCATGTCAATTTATGGCATACTACTCCATATGCCATCTAATCAAGAGGGCGTCGACGTCAGACGACCAGGAACCAGCCATTTGCCCTGCACTACACCATATGCTGCTGTATGACAGTCAATCTAAAGTCATAACAAATCTCTATAAAGTCTTACACAGATCTCCCGAAACTGGTTTGGAAAGTGCAAGAGGACGATGGAACGCTGTTCTCCTGAACCAGTTATCCCCTGAGGATTGGTCGCAGGCCCTTGGTCACACCGACAGGTGTCGAGGAACCCCCGGTTTCGATACACTCAATTCAATTATGTACATCAGACGTACCTATTACCGTCCCGTTTGAAACGCATGTTCCCTGCATCTAATCCTCCATGCCCCCGCTGTGGCTTCCCGTCAGCCCACTTCTATCATATGGTATGGGAGTGCAGTCCCTTAGAAGAATTGTGGTGGGAAGTAGTAGCCGACATCTCAAAAATAATGGATCATTTATTCCCGCCAGAACCTAGATCCTGCTTATTGGGTTAGAATTCGGAACAAAAAACACATATACGTTCATAGATTTGCAGACCTAGCACTCATAATGTACAAAAGATTGATTGCAATGAACTGGAAGGTCCCCAAAGGACCAGAACTAAAGTAGTAGCGTGCCCTGAGACTACGCTGGGCGCGCACTGAGCATCAAGCAGACTGCAAGACAGAGGCCAGACCCACATGGGAAGTGACGCTTGGGAAACATTTGTCGCTAGGCTAGAGGTTAAGAATGATGAACGCCCGCCTTGAATCTGATAGCACGGAGCACGAGCTTTAGGGAGGGTATTCTGATTGCGCAACATGCACCTACCTCTTACATTATTTGATCTCTCCCCTCACAGCACGATAATTCCACAAGAGACAAGGAATGTGGGGACTCCCGGGCACCGCTCCATGTATATACAGAGGCAACTACACAAAACACACCCAATGAGAGCTCACAGGGAAACCGATGTTGGATCAGTACAAAGTAAGGGCTAAATGATAAAGTTGAGTTGGGACTGCCGGCACACCCAATATTATCACAGGGTCACGCATTCATAATGACGGACAGGATAGATGACAAGTCAAAACTTGCACGCTCCAAAACAAACAAACATCCGGAATTCACGCTATAGCACGCGACATTACAACACAACCCACCAGCACACGACGGTTGGGAAGGAGGATAGTGAACTCCATTAAAAGGTTAAGGAACGCAGTAACAGCAATAATTCTAGATTCAGTTGTTTATTGAAGAATGTAAATCCTGTTATTTGGATCTAGACCTAGTTTGTTGTTATGTTATTATGTTAATACAGATCAGCAGCTATCCTGATGCTTTATTAACTCCATTCATTGCTGTGTACCTGTGCTGAAAACAATAAAACAGATGTTTTAAAAAAATATGTTTGTGGCTCTTTGGGTGTATGTGTCTTCCAGATTGCCTGTACCTAACTCCTTCTTTCTCATACTCAGAAAGCCACACCTGCTGGCAAGCCTGTACACACATCTATCCATACCTGGGCATCTTAGCTTCTTATTCTTGGAAATAAAAAACTTTCAGGGGGAAAAAGAGAAGATGTTTCAGAAAGCCTCCACCCCTCCAGCAATCACTGCACCTGAATGTTTTGTTCTTAAAGAACTACCTTTTCAAAACCTGGGCATATCCCTTTACATTGTTTAAAAACTCAGCCAGCTGTTTTGGAGGGTTCTACAAAAATTATACCATGGAAGTAACTAATTTAAATTCCCCCTACCGCCTTTAAGGAAGAAAATAAAGCCTCATTATTTTACAATATGGGTGATGTTGTCCCGTGTAGACATAAACTTTGTATTGCTAAGAAGTATTGCTAGGAATAATTGTGTCATCATTTGGTCGTATAGAAATTCTTCTGATAGGTATTTTGCCTTTTCCATCTCACTCCTGACTGTACATATCTTATTTCTATGTGTGGGAACCAAATATTCACTAGGATTTAAATATCAGTTTGGGCATGTTAGCAAAACCACTATTTCTACTTCTGGTTTACCCCTCAATTATATTTCTCCACCTTATGCTGATCAGATATTTACACTTTTACCAAAGTAATCTCAAACAAGAAATTATTATTATATCTATAATTGCATTGAAGATCGTTCCCTGACAAATCACAATTCATAAATATAGCTTGTTGTTGATCACCTGTGAAAATTACTAACCTGCCCCCAAATCTAGAAGCAAGCCCTTCTGATGCCTTCCTCATGTCAGACCTTGTCTTCCTCCAGAAATAACAGTCTATTTGAGTTGCCAAGCCCAGACTCCTCTAGGGGGAAGACGGGAACACCTATAGATGGCCTCAGTCCCAAGTAACTACCAGTGGCTGAAATTAATTTATGCATTCCATCGATCACATTATTATTATTTTAAGTAGGATGCCCTAAGTGCTGTGGATATGCCTAGACATGGGTCCTGTATCCGTTGTGCCATACTGCTGAAGCTGCTACTCACTGAGGAGGCCCAAAAGGGCTGGGGTTGTTTGTGTTTCTGTCTAGAAGGGACCTGCCATGGCAGTTTAGACTGGATTCTTGCTATCGGAGTAGGAATAAGCCTAAAGTGATACCTTGGGCAAAAACATGATGCACTGGAGTGCGACCCAAGTAATTAGCAGTGGGTGAGATTAATACAGGCATTCCACCCATCATGTTTTTGTTTTTCAACATACAAACCATGACATTGCCAGACTTGAAATCACGATGTGTTAAAAGAATAAGACAGGATGACAAACCTTCTTAACTCTGGACCCAGAACGTGAAACGTGTCCCTATTGATCTGGCTTGTTCCTTTACTTGCTTTCTTAGGAGAGCAGCTGAAAACGAATCTTGTGAAGTAGCATCTCATTTGCTCACCTTAACACCCCCCCCCCCCTCCCCCCAAAAAAAATGCTTATTTTATGGTTGAACTGCTGCACTCTTTCCTCCCCTTAGTTGAAGCGTGAAGAGGATGCACTTCTTCTTCCTCCGACTTTTGTACTAACTCTCAAACTTCTCCCTACTCAGCTACCAGGCATTGTTCGATTGCTTGCTAACTATGATTGTGCTTTGAAATCCGATACAAACAGCGCATGATGGAAACTGGGATTGGGCCTCTAATATCGTGGTTCACCTTCTCACAAAATATACGGTAGACCACATCTCCCCAAGCAGTCAGTTCCGGATACTAAATTTCAGACCGTGGCTGGTCGACGAAAACTGCTCTTACAAGGAATGCAAAATAACCGTTCGTGTTTTAATGTCATAGTAGCAAGGTTTTCCGGTGCACAAGCCACTGGCGCAGAACATACTTCAGCAACCTTCGCCCGTAGTCTACTACTGTCTGCGCGACATGCCCCCACCACCCGGTGCCCAGGTCACAACCATCTCTGTGCTTGCAAGTTGTTACCTAGATTGTCCTATTGATTTCATGCACTTCCAATCAGTGCGTCGCCTCGGGCGCTGCATGTTCATTGTTGCATTCTCACACCCACCCTTTGATTTCCCGTCAGGCGTTAATTACAGCGCTTCGCCGTTAACGAGGGAGGTTTGCGTTTCCTAATTACAAGGTAATCGGGGCCTGCTGCAGCCTCGCTGTTTGCACCTTTTTATTTCCCTCCAAAATGCTGTCCTATTCCGGAGTCTGGGCTGCGCCCCCTCCCCGCCAGCCCTCTGCGAACCCGCTAATTCCCCCACATTACTGGGCGAGGATGATTGGAGGAGTTTGTAATTGCGCTGGCATCAGTGCTGTTAATTACCGGAGTAAACACTTGAAATGGTGCCAAAGCCCATTGTAAGCCACCGAGAAGCGGAGGTGCCAGTGTTGCACGCGCCATCTGGGAACCAGAGTTCGGGCAGCAGCTCGCGAACAGCAGTGTGACGTCACTCCGGCTGCAGGCGCCCAGGCCATATGGGGCGACGAGTGCACTTTAATGTATTTTTTCCAAAGCACGCAATGGAAATGGGTAATTTTCAGCAATGGGGGGCGAGAGTGGAACCGCGGAGGGCAATAAGGGGCAGGCGCGCTTCTTTAGTGTTATGGCATCTCATGCAAATGCACGCATGGATTAGTTAAAAGAGTGCGGGCCGCTGCCTGTCCCACCCAGGGAGTCGTACCAGGGGTAATGAGTGTGGCGGGTCCCGTCGTGGCGAGGGCAGGCGCAGTTTGCCGTCTGGAAGGGAGATAGCTTTATTTTTTTGTTGTTGTTATTTCTATTGGCTAATTGCATCGTTGTTCCGCGTTCTGTCAGCCTGGTGATGTCATTAAGGGGCCGACATTACGCGCGCTATAAATCGGGTTGTACTCATCAGCCAATCGCTGTGTGGGCGTTAATGCATTAAATTCGGAATACAACGTTCCTGTCAGTTTGGGGCAGGAGAAGTCAAATGTTCCGCGTTTCTTCTTGAATACGTTTCTTTTCGTTCAATTGAAAAATAATTGTTTATGAAAGCTTGAAAAGTTGTAATAGCCCCCATCTTTGACCCCTAATGAGTGATGACCTAAGCAACCACAATTGCTTCTGTGATGAGAACTCCTTTACGCTGTTTAGTGATAGATGCCTGTGATGTAAATAGCTGGGTTCTTCATCGTTTTAGATGGGACAGCAGCGGTGAGTGACAGTGCCACTAGGCCAGAAAGAAAGTCCTTCGGCACAGAGACTGAGCCAGGTTGATTATTTAGGAGGGATAGAGGGAGGCTGTGTTGACAGCTCCCTCAGATTGCTTAGGTTGTGGATCAGGTTCTCTTGTGTTTGTTTTTATGGTGACATAGTTAGTTGACGCAGTCTGTGCTGATGTGGTAAAATGGATGTCAGATTAACAGACACGAGGCACTGTTTCTGGAACAGGACCTGTGGCTTCTGTCTTTAGTGGGGGGCATTGTGTAAGTTGTGTAAGAAAAATAAAGCAGGCCCAGAGTTCAGGGGCGTAGGAGACAGTACATTTCTGGGGGGGACAGGGACAACCTTGAGGACTTTCAAGTGACCCTATACAAATCGCCCATTGTGTGAGATCACCCGGGTAAACAAATACAATTGCATAGTTTTTAAGTGAAATATTGAGAAAGGCATGCTTGTAGTCACAGTTTGCAAGTATGTTTTATTGTTATTTACATTCACAAAGTAATTGGACCAAATGCACAATTTTTTTTTTATAAATCTCGCATCTTCATGCACCAAGCAAACAAAGGTGGGACAAAAAAAGGACGAATAAACTAAATGTTCTTGGTGAGATTCCTAAACCTCAACATGCAATTGGCCTAATTAGAAATGATTATTTCTTGCTGTAGGTATTTATAATAAAATTATGAACTTGAATTTGAAAAGCCAAATAATTTCTTGCGCCGTTCACTGCAGAGGACAAATTGTTTTGCTATTGTCTGTAGGTCAATTGAGTCCATCATCTCTTTATGTATATTGCATATGGCAACATGATTCAGTCTTTTCTGGGACATAGTTGATCTTAGCCAAGTTTTCAGGCGGCGGAGACCACTGAAGCTTCTCTCAGCCTCACAAGAAGATACTGGAATAATTAAAAGAATCTGCAGTAGCTTTTCAACCTGTGAAAAGAAAGCTCCCTCTCTTGGAAGCATTTTTCGGAGTATGTCTGCCAGTTCTGGGACTGAAGAGTACTTGAACATACTTGATAATATAGTTAATTGAGCTTTGAGCAGCAAAGGGTCAATTTCTTTGTACTGAGCAATAGAGTCCATGCCACTGCCTGTTAAAAGCACCTGTTCAAGTTTTTCATATCTTTGGATGCCTTCCTGGTCAAAACGCTGAGTGAGATGAACAGAAACTGTATCCAAAAGTTCAAAGTACTGAGGTCGATAGTAGTCCCCCACGGTTGCAGGATGAAAACTTTCTGCTGCTCCATCATCTATTCTTTTAGGGATTCGCCGCAGTCGTGGCACTTCAATGGCATTAAGATGGTACTTAGAAGTCATGTGGTTAGTGGAATGGATCAGACTGTTGAATGACTCATCATTACGAAGCTTCAGTATGGCACTTTTTGCTACATTCACAGCAGCCAGTAGCCCAGATATAGTTTGCTGGCGGCCTTGCATGGCAATATTCAAACATTCCAGAAGCTGCAGTATTTTGAGAGCAATCTGAAGACCTAGGACAGTTGTTCCTCTCTGAAAGTGTGCAAGCAAACCACGAGCACGAGCAGACACATCACCACTGGACTTGGATGTTGATAATTGTTCTAGGGTTTCCAGAATAGGTTCATAATTATCCATTACTTTTTGTACAGCTTTTACACGGACCGTCCAACGTGTTGGACACAGTGGCTTTATTTTTAACACATTTGTGGTCAGATCATGAATGGTGGGGCAATTCAGCTTACCTTTCTTGCCTGAGCAGGACACCAAGGTCACAGAACCCTCCAAAGTGTGCTGGCAGGGATCGGTGGCAACATCCAGGATCGCAGGAGTTGCAAATGATCACTGGCATCTGGTCCCTAGGGCCAACCACTAGCGCATGCACAGTGGGCACAAAGCTAGCATTTGCCTTTGATGAAGGGTAGGTTTTAGGGTACAGGACGGGGAGGTCACGTAGTTTTTAGGACAGGGCCAGATAGGTTTTAGAGTTCAGGGTGGGGGCGAGGTAATTTTTAGAACAGGCCTGGGTAGGTTTTAGAGTTCGACGGGGCGCCGGGAAGTTTTTAGGACAGGGTGGGTTAGATTTTAGGGTTCAGGGCAGGGGGTCAGGGTAGTTTTTAGGGCAGTGCAGGGTAGGTTTTTGGGTACAGGACGGGGAGGTCAGGTAGTTTTTAGGGCAGAGCGGGGTAGGTTTTAGGGTTCAGGGTGTGGGGTCGGGCTAAGTTTTAGAACAGGGCGGGGTAGGTTTTACGATACAGGGTGGGGGCGGGTAGTTTTAGGGTACAGGACGGGGAGATCAGGTAGTTTATAGGACAGGGCGGGCTAGGTTTTAGGGTTCAGGGCAAGGGCAGGGGGTCAGGTAGTTTTTAGGACAGGGCAGGTAGGTTTTAGGGTTCAGAGTGGGGCGGGGCTCAGGGTAGTTTTTAGGAAAGGGTAGAGTAGGTTTTAGGATTCACGGTGGGGTCGGGGGTTCGGGTAGTTTTTAGGACAGGCAGAGTTTTTTTTTAGGACAGGCAGAGCAGGTTTTAGAATTCAGGGCCGGGGCGTCTGGTAGTTTTTAGGACAGTGCAGGGTAGGTTTTAGGGTTCAGGGCAGGGGTGGGGTCAGGGAAGTTTTTAGGACAGTGCAGGGTTCGTTTTAAGGTACAGGACGGGGAGGTCGGGTAGTTTTTAGGACAGGACGGGGTAGGTTTTAGGGTTTAGGGCATGGGCAGGGGGTAAGGTAGTTTTTAGGACAGGGCAGGGTAGGTTGTAGGGTTCAGGGAAGGGGCGGAGGAGTCATGGTAGTTTTTAGGACAGTGCAGGGTAGGTTTTGGGATTTAGGGTGGGGATGGGATCGGGGTAGTTTTTAGGACAGGCAGGGTTACTTTTAGGGCTCAGGGCGGGGGGCTTTAGAGCTCAGGGTAGGGGGGAAGGGGGAGTTTTAAGTGCTTGGGCGGGGTGGAGTATGGTATCAGGTGTAAGAGGGCAGGGCGGGAAGAATTTACCATGCATGTTCCTTTACCAAACATGCTTTTACAACGAAATTCACTGTTAAGGCTTGCATGGTAATGGTGTGCATGGTAAAGGCATGCATGATAAAGACGTGGCCGTTGTTGAGAACACGTTGTTAAGGCATGCATGATGTACACATGTGTTGTTCCATCATACATCCCTCATACCAGTGTAGGGTGTCAGAGCACTTTACATCACACAGACATTACACAGAGACAATCATCATATGTGTGTAACTCAGTCTATAGGACATGTTACATAAGACAGAGGACTACAAGGTGTGGGAGTCACAGGCCATCCATACTGGTAGCAGGTATAGTTTAAGAGTACCCTGTCTGGAGAAGCCCAGGCTCAGAATTTAAAACATAACGCCATGGTTGGGGGTTCTCTTTAATAATAAGAACTGATAGTCCCTGAAATTAACCCCTTTTGCAACATTAAGTTAATGTAAAAATGGGGAACAACCATAACGTTCTAATCTATACCTCGCAGTTTGTATGCATCTCTTTGCGCTAGTACTATTTTATGATGACTCAAAACTTCCACTAGACAAAACTTCAATCTCTCTCCAGGAAGACC
The DNA here is from genome assembly GCF_031143425.1 of Pleurodeles waltl. Classification (NCBI taxonomy): domain Eukaryota; kingdom Metazoa; phylum Chordata; class Amphibia; order Caudata; family Salamandridae; genus Pleurodeles; species Pleurodeles waltl. Next base: position 540,905,716 of record NC_090440.1, on the reverse strand, counting down.
ATTATTCACCGGATTGAAATTTTTATTGTTGCCTGAAAACTGTCCGGGGCAAGGAACACCCAGCAGGTGCTTTCAAAGCCACTTTCAAGCACCGAGTCACCTCAGGGGACAATAATTAGCACTGTGGCAGTCGGAGACCCTGGTGAAAGGGAGACAGAGGGCGACAGAAACAGGGCCCTAACAGACATTGTCACACAAGCGCGCTAAAACCTGCCCTGCTCATATCTTACAGTGAACCAACAATAATGTATAAAAAAGGGAGATGCTCAGCAACACAGCACTTTATTTAAAAAGTAAGGGAAATACTTTATTTAATTGCCCAAACCTCCTTACCTTATTTAAATCTTGCTGCTATCTTCAGGCTAGAGGGCGGCAGGAACAGATTTCAGACAGCAATCAACAAAGGGCCTCTCTCTCCCTTTGTTTTCAGAAGTGCAGACTCCAGGCAGCTGTGGGCTGTTGGGGGCAAGGTGTGAAAGAACTCCTCCTGTGCTTGCAGCACAACAAAAGGGCAGAGGGAGAGTGGCCTTTGTGACATCACCCTCATGATCAGATTGGTCGCAGGTAGCTGGAAGCAGGTCACAGGTAAAGTGCAGAGCCAGTATAGGTCGCGCTTTCCGCGCTCATGGCCCTGCAAGTCAGATCATAGAAGGGGAAATCCTTTGTCCCCTTGTCCCCTGTGTCCCCCCCACTCCAAAATCTGGGGGGGATATATCCCCCGCGTCCCCCACACTTCCTACGCCCATGCCAGAGTTTTTCTTAGGAGCTTGCCTATAGCGCTGCAGGATACCTACCCTGTCTAGTTTTCGTTCAGCCTTCTGTTGCTTCATGACTGCCCCAGTCTAAGGGGTTATTTTTCATCCCTGCTTTTCTCCTCCCTTTTCTCATTTTTCTCTCTTGCTTTTGGTCCAATTCACATGATGCAAAATAAGTCTTGATACAGCAAAATGAGTTTTGGAACCCACTACCATAATAAATTAAGCACTGGTAGAAGCCTCTTGAGCAAAGCACATCAGGGCTGGTCTCTTCTAAGGCTAGTTGCCTTACCATTCATTGTCTGTTTTAGGAGCTAGAAAAGGACTTGAGTGGTGTGTGCTCCTGGGATCCCTATTTGCAGCGTGCCCAGGAGAGCAGGAATGATCTGATATACTAATGATGATACAGTCAAGTGCAGGTGATACTTGTGTTGGTGACTCTGTATGACTCATGAACTTGAAATACGTTTGACAACTGTAGATGGAATTAGCACATTCTTGCTGAACAATTTCTGACATATGGGCTCTTGATGCATGCAGCATGACTTCTTTGAGATTGTGGATGGTAGAACTAAACCTCGGAACCTACAAAATGGTGCAAACTATGATGAACTTCGGCCCTCAGTGGAGATGGTTCTCTTGTTTTATATGGAAATCCTAGCTATGCAGGTGGCACTGTTTGCATCTGAGATACTTGGGATAGGGATGTTCATCACATACAGCACTGATGAAGAGTGCAATAACATAATGCATTCCATCCTCTGGGGATGCCACCTGGGTCCACTGCCCGCCGGCCTTATAGTGCCCAGTCACTCCCCTAGAACCCTGGGACGGCAATGAGTGGTCGGTCAGTTAATCACCCAGGCCTGTGGCTGGGATGGACTATGGTTTTGCACGAAGCTAGTAGACACCTTGGAATCACAAAAGAGAAGGGAGGCGAATTCTGAATACATTTTGGCTTTAATTCTTACATTAAGTCCGGGCAGAAGTACTACGGTCTGTAAGCAGGTCCAAGGGCGTGGATTTCAGCTATTGCCCTTGGCCCTCCAGGTACTTTATAGCACTGCTCTGAGCTTGTTGGGAGTTTGAGCTTGTGCCATAAGACCAAATTCCAGCCCCATAGCCCAGGCCTATCTCCCAATGGCTGCCGGGGGGGATCCTGTTTGGATTACCCAGGCATAGGTGTTAAGGGCTCAACAGGCTTGCTAGCTTTGGTTCATCTGCTTGTGAGGGATCAGGGGAGTTCACCTTCTGAAGATTATATCTGTGGTGGGGTATTGGGGGAGGGGGGGGTTTCTGGTGGCTGGCATGCAGGCCCCAAATCAACTATAATGCAACCAACAGGGGTGTGGAATTCCTATAGCCAAATGCCCAGGACATATTGTTTGGGGTCAAGGACAACAAGATTTCATGTTTCCTTTGTCCTTGGGACAAGCAGGCCCAACACTCTGCAGCACAAATCCTTTGGCTTCCAGTTTACAGAACCACATTATAGAGCATGGAAAGGAATTGCCTGCAGTTGGGGTAATATTTGTCTCCATGTGTTTCAACTGTTCGAACTTGTATTTATATTTCATTAATGCAAAGCCTTTATTATTCGGATGAGCGCTGTAAATAAATGTTGTAAGCTCTGACTGCACTATTGACTGTGGTTCCAGTAAAAAAAAAGTGTACACACATTTGCAAAGTGTAACAATAAGAGGGTACATATGAAACTCGCAGAATGCTCTCTGATTAAATGCAAATATTTGCAGAAGCTTGAAAGCAAGATTGGTGATTCTTTAGTTTTAAAAATAAAATGTTCACAGAAAAATGCAACTTAGAAAATAATGTTTTGCTAAACTACTGTGACATTTTAGGTACCATGTCTTTGAAGCATTATTTGGTAAAATGCATTGATGCATGCTAGTATTTCCCAAAAATATTCATAATGGAAAATTAGTGTACTCAGTTTCAACAAGATTATGGGACACATGAAAATAGACAAGCATTGGCAAAGCCAATAGGTCTAACAATGGTGGTCAGTTTTGTGGTTTTGTCAATGTGTGTCTTGTTTTTACATGGATTTTATAAAATGTTATTGTTGTGGGAGCTGTCAAGCCCTCATTACTGTAAAAAAAACATTGGCAAAAAGCAAAAATATGTTTTGGTCTAGAAAACACACATTAACACAGTAGTTCCTGGCACTGAACAAAATTACTTTGTGTGCTGATATGCCTGTGTGAATGAGCAGATTGCTATCACTCACAGTGAAACCAGCTGATAGAAGGTCTTTGTTAACACCAGACCTAATTAGGAGCCCAGATCTTAAAGAAAGTCACAATAGTACATCCATGGTAAATATATTTACATTATTGCAGATGAAAATATTTCATGAACTCACAGATATTCACAGAACCAGACAGAAAATCATACTACTAGAAAGTATTTGTGGGCTCTATTTTATAGCACAAGCAAATAGTCATGTATAGATTTACTTATGTGAAAATCTATTGAGCGTGTACAAGTTCACTTTCCCTCCAGTCATCTTTTTCTCAACCATGGAACAAGCTTTACTTCTGCCCTTGGCAGGAGTAAATTACCAAACATGCAAGTTAGTAGGTTTGCAAAGACTCAAAAGGGCATTCCAAACTTTGAACTTCTTACCCCTACCTCCAGCCCCTGTATGTAGATCTGCAGAAAGGTGGAAAAATAAGGAAATTGCTAGAATTAAAGCACTGCTATTGTATTAGCCCTGGCATAATCTAAGATGCTATTGTCAAAGCTCTTATTAATGAGATTGCTGCCATAATTTGTCACCACACACATGGCACCAAAAGGAGAAGTAGATTATTTTACAGGACAAGACGATTCATGGAGCAACCTGTCCCATGAACAGGTAGATATTTTATTACATTCCACACCCCTGAACCAAAGCAGCCAGTAATTTCAGTGTAACAGAAGCAGCCAACACTGTGAACATTGCCTTGCCTTGGAACAGATCAAGAACATGAGAGTTCCAACAACAGTTACATGTCAGAAATACTGCCAGAAGCCATGAACATTCTGTTGCCTACCATAAATTCTATCAAATCTCATAGGTTGTCTCTCCCTGTGCCTAGACGTTATTATATAGATCCACGTAAACCCCAGGGAATGATTATTAGTCAGCATGGAAAAGCCTGAACGACTTGTGGCCTTTCCTGCACTTTGTGAGTACAGACATGGTTTTGAGGAAGTTGGAAGTCTTGGGAGCCATTTTGGAATGGGTCACCGTGCAAACACATCCTCCAGTTCTAGATGCTTTGCATTGTGGTTTGTGGAGGAGGCCTTGGTTCCACTACCTGGTTGGCTGAGCTACATAACATAAAAGCCAACACCCCGGGGAAACAAGAAGTCCAGAAGATGATAATTCAGCCCTGAAGAAGCCAGATTTTCATGAAACACTCGTTTGACTGCTTTTGTTGCATTGAAATTACTGGCTGCCTTATTTGCATTGACATTACTGTGGGATTTATTGGAACTGGAAATCATATGATGGAATAAAGGACAGAAAATGGACAAACTTTAAAATGTAAATGAACTTATTTTGATATTGGTTTTTCCTAGCCTTTATTGCAATAGTGTTTTCACTTACACACTGTGTGGGAACAGTGTTCTGGGAATTAAGCGCCAGGCTGATATCCTGTCAGCCCTTATTTTCTGTTTATCTTATGACTTCAACAAAATTGGTTAGGTGAGTCTCAGGGTTAGAGGTTATCAACTCTTTTCATTTTAAATTCAATGTATGTACAATAAGTCATGGCAATAAAATGTCTTATTGCAATTCTGTGATGTTCTAATGCAATTTTGTTGAGCAATAAATATGGCCCAAGAACTGTTTTCTGAAATGCAGAATATGGTTGTCTCAGGCCAGTTCTTTGATATTGTCTGTTGGTTGTGGCCCAAGACAACCTTGGGGGAGGGGTCTCCCATTACTACAATGGCATCAGTGCACCCCCCTACCTGTAAAACAGACCTGAGATGTGCCTAATTGGTCTATTGATTTATCCAAATAAGGTGCTGTAGGAATGTAAATTTCTTGCCTTGGCATTTTTATTTGCAAAGGATAGGACTGCCATGACTTGGGATACTGCATGTGCATCCATAGTCATGGACCAGGCAGTTGATCTCAGAAAGTGGGCCACGTCTAAGTGTCTGAGTTTGAGAACCCTTGGCAACCAATCAGAGCGCAAACCTGGTATTATGTGAAGTGATTCTGTTAAATTTACTAGGCCCATGTGATAATCCCACACAGAGAGCTAGCTTAATGTATATTTTACTTGGACAGAACTGAAGGCGCTCCTATGCCTGCCTATGCATTCCAACCTAGGTGTTCATGAGGCCCATAGTTTGCTGAGGGGGGAGTTGTGAAATCTAGTAGAGGATTTGATCACCCTATACCTGATATAGTAAAGTTGACAAATGTGGCAAGGGTGAATTTGTGATGCGCTGGGGCAAATACAATTTTTCCATGTAGTTAAACAAGAAAAGGAAAAAAGAATCTGAAATAGTCTCTTCACTTGGCTCCTCATTTGGCAAATAGTATTATATTCTTAAAATGTTATGGTGATGACTCGAGCAGTAGAACTGTTAAACTGTTTATGTGCTGTTTTATGTAATTTGTTAACTGGAAAACATAGTAACATAATAAAAAACAGTGTTTTTGTGTTGTTCTGTTTTTTTGGCAATACAGTTTAATGTCCAATATTAAACTAAGTGACTATGTTCAGTGTCATTTGGGAAAGAAAATGTGCTTACAGATGTCCAAAATGGTATCAGAGGACATCAGTGCATTCTGTCCCGCAAAGACATAAATACCTAAAGTTGTCAATTATTATGTGAACATGCTTCACACGTTTGGCAAACTCATGCATGTTAATATTTTGACATAACTCCAGTATCTTCTTGTCTTCTTTTAGACTTTATCCACATTTTAAAGTCCTTAAACATTCTTATTCCCAGCTTTTAATATAACTGATAAAAGTGTAACATAAAGTAGATACAGCTACTGTCAACACATATAGCCAACATGTGTTTTGCGGTCGCTCTCTTTATCGGCTTGAAATAGATATTTATTATTACTCCTCTTTAATATTGATTAAATGTCCACAGTGTTTTTTCAAATCACTTCTTTCCACGTTCCTAGTCTCTTTACTTTTTAGTCCTTTGTCTCTAAACTTTAGCTGAAGTGTCCATGTTTCCTTTTGTTAAAGGGGGACTTTGGTTTTCATCTATAAGTCTATTGTTGCATTTCAGTGCACGTTTCACCTACAGCAACTGTTACATTTTCTTGTAGCGTCTGAATATAGCCTAAAACAAGATACTGGAGTTGCTTGTACAACTATGGGCTCAAATGATTAACATTTATGAGTTTCTCCAAACTAGTTTAGCATAAACTTGTTCATGTTCATCTGGATATCCAGGCTTAAATTAGTGAATGTTAATGTTGTCAAAAGGAAGAATTCCATCTTGGTTTGTTCAAGGTTTCTGTAGGTACTGGACATCCATTTCTGAATGAGACTGTAGCAGGCTTTGAGTCGATAGCTGTTGTAAGCAGTGGGGATTTTCAGGTAGTTATATGTTGTAAATCTCCCCTAGACTGTAGAGACTCCAAAGGCTTTGCGTAGAGTAAAGGGTGAAATATAGAGACTTAACACCAGTCTTTAGAATGGTGTGGTAGAAAGGACCTTAATAGTGGAAGGCCAGAATTGTTGATTATGTTTTGAGTAGACTTTTAAAATCTAGTAAGAAGTACTCCTCAAGTAAAAGAGATTCCACAAACTGATCCGAACAGTCATTTCAGGTCGGCCTTGGTAATTGAGCATGTAGTCTGGTACATATAAGTTGTGTTAGCTGATGTGTTTTTCATGCCTCCTAGCGACCACATATGTAATATATGTGTGAGGGTGAGGCCTTGAGGAGATGCTCCGAGAGCAAAGTTTTTCTATCATGCACTTTGACAGGTAGCAGTTGGGAGTCAGTGCTTCTGACTGGCAGGCTGTGCCTCAGTGGGAAGAGATTAAAGAGAAGTGTACCTTCTGATGGTGGGTTACCCGTAATTAGTGGATCTCCAAGCACCAGCAAAACAGATGAAAATCATAACCCAGTTTTGGATGTCGGGAAGGGGCTATGGGGAGAGGGCATTCTGCAGGGAGGAGTGCTGTACTCAAATACAACTGAATCTTTTATATCTGGCTACGTTTTGGAAGGATGGTTTAGATAGCTGAAATGATTGTAGTTAAAGAGTGTCTTGTGAGTGAGGCACTGTGTCTCAGACAATGTTCTTTACTTGATGTAGAAGTGTTAGGGATGGGGTGATGTGGTTGTGGAGCTATTTGTAAAGTAACCTAACCCCCAAATTTTCCTTTCTGGGGGTGCCTTTTTCCAAGGCATTGTGCAACTTCCTGTGCACCGGTCTAAGTACTGTGCCGTGGACTCTGACCAATCACGCTGTCAATTTAAAGAAAACACTTGAAGCTACTCAAACTTGGCAGGTCAAACACTTTCCAAATTAAATCCTGTTATCTCCAGTTTGTACTAGGGAAGTGACCTACAACTGGCCTACAAAATCAAACCACACTGCCCTAAACCTAGCTGCAAGGCTAGTTACAAACACGAAAAAGGTAGATCAAATCTCACCAGATTTCTGAACTGTCTCCCAGCAAAATAGTGCCACAGATGAATCACATGTGCATTATGTATAACAATGTAAACTATAACTTATAGAACAAAAACTCAATTTCCCATTGGAAAATATAAATAAGAAAGGGCTGGTGTTCGAAATCCCCAACAAAGAAAAAGAAAATCATTGCATTTCGAAGACAACACTCAGAATCGGTAATAGCTTCATTCCAAAACAAAGGGCTGCCCCTTCATACCTCTCCATTAAGAAAAGGAGGACATTTTTTTTATCTAACTGATCAAATATACCATATACTAGTGGTTCCCAATCTGTGGTCGGGGGGGGGGGGTTTGGTGGGGAGCGCGACTTCTTATAAAATGAAATAACATTTACAGATGAATAAAGTGTATATAAATAAAGTGGATAAATGTACAATTGAAAATTTTGAAACATACTGCAAATGTCAAGGAATTTGAAATTGGAGGCTAAAAATGAAATTATTAGCCCCAGATTGATTTGTGGGAGCATTGCAGGTGCATCAAACTAAGTATATTAGGATAGTATGGATTATGTGTGGCTTCAATTGAATTTAGAAAAACTCCAACCTTCCTATTACAATTTTTATTTATATTTGTTTGCAAATTAAATAAAATATGTTATCATTTGTGTATGTGTTTGAGTGCTGTCTATATTTTTGGTGTATTGCTCTGCAGATCTAATCATTGACAGTGTTTACTGGAAACTGGGAACTCCAGCCTAATGTATCAGTTGGGGGAGGAGGCGGAAGGAGGCCCCTGGATTCCAATAATGATCCAGTGGGGGTCCCCGGGGTCCAGTAATCATAAAGTGGGGTTTCACAGAAGTCAAAAGGTTAAGAACCACTGCCATAGACTGACTGCCTGCCATGACATGTGGCTCCTCCTCTGCCTTGAGCCAAAGAGTCATGAGAGCAGGAAAGGGGCATGGCTCCATGGGTGTCTCATCCACTGTTGCCACGCACACCCACTGCTGTGAGCTCTGTTCATCAAGCTAAGCTTCTGAGATAATTTATCTTTGTTATGGCTGTTATTTGAACTTTCCCATGCATGCCTACACTACTGATTTAAGCAGGAGTCTCTGGATTTTGTATAAAAAATGTGATGTTTGCATTCTCCTGCTTCAATTGTGTTCCACTAGCTATGGTTCACTGGGTATAGCATCAACCAACAAGAGTGTTGCTATATAATAAAATTAAAACACAATCATATACAAACAGTAAGCCCACTAAAAATTAGAGAAAAAAAACAAGAGTCAATAGGCCCTATCAAAACCTACAATAATGAAAAATGGCTAATCCATTCTACAGTAAATATCATACCAAACTGTAGCACAAAAATCAGGAAGAGATCAGCACTGACAGTAAGAGGTAGCTCAATCTCTGTGCCACAGGGAGTTAAACCCTTGATGATAACTATTGGTAAAATTAAAGAAACACTCAGGATTATCTATAAAATCACACCAAGTGTGTGGTAGAAAGCAGACAACACTTACTAGAAGCAGGGGACACTATTCACCACAAACAATAGTGCTTCAGACGTGAGCTAGTCAAAGTCAAAACTGGCATACAATGCTAAAGTGCTAAAGAATGATTGCAAGTTGATTGAGGGAAGCCGATTGGCCAGTCTAACTTTTCCCATCAACAACATCACGCACTGGGACTGAGGGGAAATGAAGTCCAAAGAAACTAAAATCTATCCGAGCACCATCTCAGAATAAAATGACATAACAAATTTGGCATGAGGCAAAAAAGCCATTATTAAAAATGGGATAGCGTTAATCACAGCCTTCCTTACAGCGCCACTGGCACCAAAATCAATCCGGGTTCTATATGATGCGCCAACTCCGACACACAAAAAGGTGTCAGGGATAATTAACAGAATTTGATTGGAGCATCAACCAAAAATTTCACTAGGGGTGATGGGAATTGAAGTCCCAAAAGAAAATAAAGAATAGAAGGAGAAAATACAAAAATAATATAACATTTTCTAGCAGGACACAGAGGCAAGGATTATGCTCCTCTTTTCATGCTTTATTTTTCTCAGCAGCCAATAAAAAGAAAAGTTTATTAAACACTACACTTACCAAGAAATCCTAGCAGTCACATGACCAACCATAGAGCAGTCCCCCATATATTCACTGACTGTAGAATGCTTCCTCTTTCTTTGATCCAAAAGAGAGAAAATTAACAATCAGAACCCTAAATGGAAGTCCATAAACCCAAACAGTAACAGCCGCTGCACCAACAAGAGACTCCTAAATGAACCAGCTCCTGAATAACTGCAAAATTATACCAACTCTCCACTGAATGTGGCTCCAAGAAAAGGAGAACGGAAGGGAACCAATCTTGTGTCCTAGGAAGAAGAAAAAATATAGCAAGCCATAAATTGTATTTTAAATTATAAAATCATTCGTTGAACATTTCCACAAGCCACAAATCAGGGAAGGGGATAGGAGGTGGGACATGGATACAAAAATCATATACAACTCTAATTTTATATTGAAATATAAACTCAAGTAAGCGAATCTTACTTAACTGGGTGGGATAATTCTCGCACAAAGCAACATCGCTAAATAAAATAAAATGATGGACGGAGTGTTGAAACTTTTCAAACACTCACCCTCAGTCGCAGATCTGGGTTTAATCCATCATTATTTTGCTCACCACGTCACCCCAGTTTGGACCCAGCCATATGCAAATCAGTCTTGACCCTTTTCCCCATGGGAACTGTCCAGCCCAAACTGCTAGGCCAGGTCCTTCCTGGACAGGAAACAAGCATCCTGGGACCGGTTTCTGGGTATCACCCTTCATCAGCCAGGCTAGCTTGAAACCAGTGGCGCAGCAAGCAGGGGACCCACGTCTGGGCATACCCCTGCCACTTAGGGCGCATAAAGCAACATCACAAAACAAAATAAAATGATGGACGGAGTGTTGAAACTTTTCAAACACTCACCCTCAGTCACAGATCTGAGTTTAATCCATCATTATTGTGCTCGCCACGCCACCCCAGTTTGGACCCAGCCATATGCAAATCAGTCTTGACCCCAGCCCGAACTGCTAGGCCAGGTCCTTCCTGGACAGGAAACAAGCATCCTGGGACCGGTTTCTGGGTATCATCCTTCATCAGCCAGGCTAGCTTGAATCCAGTGGTGCAGCGAGCAAGGGACCCATGTCTGGGCATACCCCTGCCACTTAGGGCGCATAAAGCAACATCACAAAACAAAATAAAATAATGGGTGGAGTGTTGAAACTTTTCAAACACTCACCCCCAGTCACAGATCTGGGTTTAATACATCATTATTTTGCTTGCCATGTCACCCCAGTTTGGACCCAGCCATATGCAAACCAGTCTTGACCCTATTCCCCATGGGAACAGTCCAGCCCGAACTGCTAGGCCAGGTCCTTCCTGGACAGGAAACAAGCATCCTGGGACCGGTTTCTGGGTATCATCCTTCATCAGCCAGGCTAGCTTGAATCCAGTGGTGCAGCGAGCAAGGGACCCATGTCTGGGCATACCCCTGCCACTTAGGGCGCATAAAGCAACATCACAAAACAAAATAAAATAATGGGCGGAGTGTTGAAACTTTTCAAACACTCACCCCCAGTCACAGATCTGGGTTTAATACATCATTATTTTGCTTGCCATGTCACCCCAGTTTGGACCCAGCCATATGCAAACCAGTCTTGACCCTATTCCCCATGGGAACAGTCCAGCCCGAACTGCTAGGCCAGGTCCTTCCTGGACAGGAAACAAGCATCCTGGGACCGGTTTCTGGGTATCACCCTTCATCAGCCAGGCTAGCTTGAATCCAGTGGCGCAGCGAGCAGGGGACCCACGTCTGGGCATACCCCTGCCACTTAGGGCGCATAAAGCAACATCACAAAACAAAATAAAATGATGGACGGAGTGTTGAAACTTTTCAAACACTCACCCCCCCAGTCACAGATCTGGGTTTAATCCATCATTATTTTGCTCACCACGTCCCCCAGTTTAGACCCAGCCATATGCAAATCAGTCTTGACCCTGTTCCCCATGGGAACAGTCCAGCCCGAACTGCTAGGCCAGGTCATTCCTGGACAGGAAACAAGCATCTTTGTCCTTAATAGAATTGAAAATTCTTGACGTGAATGCTAGAAAATTGTATACTCTCTGTAAGGACTGGAGGCTCCAATTCTGCTTGTTTAAAGCTGACCCATAACCACACAAGCGACAACAGCAGTAGGTTTGTAATAGAATGTCTTAAAAGTAGATTCAGAAGACCAGTCAGCGGCTTTTAAAATGTCCTCCAATCGAGTTCCTAATGAGAAAGACTTTGATGCCATTGCACCTCCAGCCGAGTGTGCAGCAAATTCAGAAATGTCGATACCGGTCTCTGCTACGAGCCATCTCACCAAGGTAGTGGATGTTACCAGACTAAAGGGGTTCTGCAGAGCTATCAATAATTGACCCTTCAAATTAGTCCAGAATTCAACTGTACTTACTTCATATGCCTTCAGGCATTGTACCATGCAAATCTTAGGATTAACTGGAAAAGCTGAATAGGATACTGACCCTGGAATTGCATTTCGTCCTTTTTGACATGCTAAATGAGACCCCTGTGGAGAAAATTTATGTCCTGCCAGATCTAAGGCTCTCACATCGGACACCCTTTTACACGAAGTGAGACATAGCAACATAATCAACTTGGCTGACAACTGTTTCCTGCATAGGTATTTATTGCTAGGCCAAGAATCTAAAAATCTCAGGATTACATTTACATTCCATAAATTTGAATATTTTGTCTGAGGAGGGTTGAACATCCGAATGCCTTGTAACAATTTACACACAATGTGTAGCTGCCCAACTGGTCTTCCATCTATAAAGGAGTGACCGGCTGAAATGACCGATCGATAGGCCATCCCTGCCGCTGCTAAGGAGGAAAGAAAGTTTAAGATCATGCTGCAGTCTGTTCTATAGGGATCTGGACCCAGTGCACTGCACCAATTACACCAATACCTCCACGCTGATGCATACCTTTTGTGAGTACCAGACGACCATGCTTGGTTAATGTGGTCCCTAGCCTCTTGCGAAAGGCCTGGTAGACTCCATCTTTTCCCAAAACTTGCCAGGCTACCAACGATAGCTGACCTGTTTGGATCAGTGGATGAAGAAGATCCCTGTGGGTCCATCAGGAGATTCCAAAGCCATGGTATCAGAACCGAAGGGGCGCATGCTAAATCCAGTATATTCGAAAACCAAGTCTGTGCCCTCCATAGTGGGGTAACCAAGTTAATTTCCCCATCCTGCTGTCTCATTTGAGCCAATACTCTGGTGATCATCATAAAAGGGGGAAAAGCATAGGTCCGGAATGGACTCCAGTCCTGGAGGAATGCATCTGTTGCACGAGTCTCCTGATCTGGACACCAGGTGAAGTACATTGGGAGTTGACGGTTCAGACGAGATGCAAACAGATTGATCTCGCAGACACCCCGTTTGCGAAGAAGCACGTAGAAGACTTTCGGAAGAAGCCTCCAGTTGCTGAAGTTCCGCAGATGGTGAGAATGCCAGCCTGCTATCACATTGTGCTGGCCTAGAAGATATTCAGCAGTCACAGAGATGTGATTCTGAAGACAAAAGTGACAAAAATCTTTGGCTATTTCCGTGAAGAGCTTGGACTCCAGTGTTGATGCAGCGTTTTGTCTTCCCGGCAGAAATACTCCAGTTTTCAAAGGAACCTGCTAGTAGTTCCAGGCAAATGATATACAGATTGAACTCCGTTTAAGATCAATGACCGTCTGTGGAATTCTGCCCGCAACAGTTTCCCCAGCGGCTGGCATCTGATTATATTATCATTTCTGTAGTTAAGCCAAATATGGCTTTCATTCCAAGCCTCCATGTAGTCTCACCACCAAGAAATGTCCGTCTTGAAATCCTCCGATAATGAGACTTGATGTGAATATGAAAAGCCTTTGTTCAGATGTTGGACTATTAGGAGCTGAAGGGTCGATGATAGAGGGGACCTGGAAATATTGCTTACATTGAGAATGCCAGTAGGTCCACTAGGCAGGCTATGGACCTCAAGGCTGTAGTTGTCTTGGACACAACTGACTTGAACTCCTTCTTGATATTCTTCACCTTCTGAGTTGGGAGAAGCAGCTGAGTTGATAGAGAGGTTACTTCTTGGAACTCCAGGCATTGAGACAGACTCAAAATCGATTTCTGGACATTGATAACAAATCTTAGATCTTGAAGTAGGACGATCATCCACTCCAGATGTGTTATGGTTCTCTGAGGACACGGGGGCATAATGAAAATGCCATCCAGGTAAAAATGATGAGGCAACCCACTTGAGACCTCAGGCTTCATGATCTTTGTGAAGCACCAAGGTGTGTAGGAGAGTCTGAAGGGGGGGGGGGGGACTTGAACTTATAATACTCGTCATCCCATAGAAACTGGAGGAAACGTTTTTACGGTGAAAAATAGGAATGTTCAGATAAGCATCCTTTAGGTTTAATCGAACCATCTAATCCCCCTCTTGAATGATGTCCCTTGAAAAGTGGATCCCTCCCATCTTGAAATGACTGTAGAGTATTAATCAATTGGACTCTCGAAGATTGAGCACCAATCTTGAGCCTCCTCCTTTCTTTTCAAGAAGGAAAATGCAGCTTATGAAACGGCGTGGATGTAAAATGGTCACTTCTATTGCATCTTTCTGTAACAGCGTCTGAATTTCTGATTCGATGAAAGTCTGATCTAGATGGAAAAATACATTGTGTGTGGGGGACCTGATTGTACTGGGTCTCGTAAAACTCTAGCTTGAAACCCTGAATAGTCTAAAGAACCCATGAATCTTGTGATATTTTCAGCCAGTTGTGCATAAACAGTTGTGTTCTTCTGGCGCAGGCTGTCCTCATGAGCAGAGCTCTGAGCTGAGGAGGATTCAGAATTATCTGCGTCAGTATGGGAGCCTTGGGGGACACTATAGGTGTGTTTATTCACCAAGGATGCTGCCAGTTTTTAAAAAAGCATCCATGTGGGGCCCTTTACTTTGCTTGGATTTTTATTTCTCTTCTCCGTCCCCGAGAATGCCGGTAGAAGGGAGTAACCAACTCTGCTGTTGGGTGAAACCATGGAGATGGTGCCTTATGGGGGTGATGGTGTTTACCAATGTGCCATTAACTGTTTGGTGCACTCCTGCATCAAGGGTATGGACCAGGTTGTGTTCAAAGGACCCAGAAGGGTCTTCATTATAAGAATAGCCATCAGCACCTTCCTGGTATTCCTCATACATTGTTAAATGTGCACACTGCCTTTTTATGGGACCAGTTCCAGCTGGAACACTCACATGTACACGCAATAAAATGCCCCAAAAAGGGGTGATCGGGGGGAGCACTTCTGTTAATTAACAATATTCACACACCAAGCCAAGCCAGCCTGAAGATTGTTCTTGTGCTAAGAAGTGGTGGGAGGGCCTGTGCAAAACACTCTGGGCAGAGCCTCTGCAGATTTTACAACCCTGTTTAACTCAGTCTCGATAGGGTGTCGCCAGGAGCTTGGTGCTGGAGGAATCGATGCTTGAAAAGAAACACGTCTATCCTCTGTTTGAAAAGACCCGCTATGGCTGAAAGCCGGGTTGCGCATGCGTGCTGTGTTCCTGCAAGTGGCAATAGAAAGAAGACTGCTTCATCCTCGCACCCTTACTCCCACTCCACCATCAGAAATGAGAGCGGCGCACCACCCCGCTAGGAGGAAAAATGCTTCTGAAGGGATATGCTAATGCAGGGGAAAAACATTCCTGAGGGGATATGCTAATTCAGGTTAGTAACTCTACAATAAGATGCGTGTCAATCCGGACAGATGCCAGTGCGTGCAGTCTACACATACGCAATGCAGTGAAAATACTTCATATCAGAAAGAGTAACGTGTACAGAAAATCATGCCACATCAATATAAACATTTATGGTGAATCACCAACATCCATTATCTATAGTTTAGTAAAGGAAATGTACTTAACTGGCTGCGGAGCAGCAAATAAAGAGGAAGCGTTCTACAGTCCTTGAAATGTATAGGGGACTGCTATATGGTTGGTGATGTGATTGGTAGGGTTTCTTGGGAAGTGTACTGTTCATTAAACTTTTCTTTTTATTGGCTGCTGAGAAAAATAAAGCATGGAAAGAGAAGCATAATCGGAGCTTCCGGTCCTGACATACAGTTGTTATATAGATATATACAACTACCAGACTACATAATACTCAACTATAAAAAACACTTTGGGAGTTTGTATACGTACCCTAGAACAACCTCACGATTTTTGAAAGACTAATATAAAAAAAAATGTAATAACTGAGGCATGAACAAATATTTAAAATAAAAAAAGAGGAAAACATATACATCTCAACCAGAAAGAATGCTCAGAGACAGAAAAGAATGATTATAAAGCCTGTACAATTCAGGCAACTTGAGGAAATAATGGCAGCATAGCAATTCAAAGTATTGATAATTTCTGTATGGTCTCATTATTTATGTTCAGATAGGTACTGGTGGAATTCAGTCGGTCAATCCAATGACATTCAAGGAGCGACAAAGTACAAAAAAAATGTTGGTTACGTCTTCAGTCTTCTGAACCTGTTCAATTTCCTGCCATTTGATGTGGCATTCTGAATAGTCCATTTGTTGAAAGTGTTCCACCACTGGTGCCGTCGTAATGCATGTATTGTAGATTCCTGCAGCAAACACGTTGGGTAGTCATACAAATGTAAATTTTGTCATAAGGACACCAAATGGCATAAATCACATTCTGATAACTGTAATTAGTATGGCTTGTCAAAGTGAAGTTTACATTCAAATGTTGAAATACTATGGTATCATAAGTCAAATCACAAACACTACATGTTCTGCATTTGAAATGCCTCGGTATCTGAGTAATTCCTAAATACTGGGAAATCTGATTACTTGGTGTGGTGTCAGCTGATGGTGATGCCCTAACTAGATGGTCTCTTAAATTCTTACCTCTCTTGAAAGAGAACTCACATTCCCAAGAGCACATCCCATCCCAATCATGCTCAACAGATTTAAGAATATTCCAGTTAAACCGAACTATTTTTTTTAACTGGTTACACACAGGTGTAAACCGAGTGACAAACATCAGTCTTGATGGAGACTTTCTTTTTTGAGGAGATAATAAAATGTCTTGATGTGAGTATCAGGCTCTTTGCATGCCCTGGTAAAAAAAAAGGTTTGTGTGGGGAGGTGGGGGCACAGCTGCCCGCACAGATTGTCCCTCTGATGCTACCCCTCCAATTCCAAAATGTTGTTCATGGCATAGACCCTCCTATGGAGTCCTCTGTGTATTTCTTACCATTGTCCTCCTCGCCCCCTCTGTGACCGCTCAAGGCCATTGATGGTGTATACCTGGATCCCAGTATTATCTCACCTCTCCCTATACCCCCCCAACCCTGAAGTCAGAGTTATAGTTGTTATTATGATTTTTGATATCGTCTGTTGGCTTATCATTGTGTGATTTATTTGGACACAATAGATTATGTGTGAAACCCTATATATTAATGTGCGTTCACTGCCTCAATATCTTAACTGGCTAAATATTGATCTTCATAACTGGATTTATGTACACCATAACAACAGCACTGATATGATTATTTTGTATTCCTTAATTTGGGAACTCTATGCTGGGATATACAAATTACTGTTGCTTGTTATTTATATGTCTATACATTGAAAATGCCAATACAGAGATATAACAAACAAAAAAGGAGATGTTTGGGGTACCCTCTGCCCAACAGATTTGAGATAAGGGTTTCTGACTCCTGAAAAATACCATCTATCTTTGAGTACTTATGGCCAATATGAAGTAATTGCCCAAATGACAAGTTATCTCACAGACTCCGTGGATATCGTAAAGTGATGTTTTTTTCAGTAGGTTTGCGGAATAATGACACATAAAGTAACCATTGGTCATGCTTGACAATCAAATCCAGAAAACTAATCTCCTTCACACTAGAAGACAAGGAGAGCTGGATATGTGGGTATTTTGACTGAACCACTGATTAAATGAATTAAGTTCAGACGCTGATCCTGTCCTTATTAAAAAAATAAAACATTGTCAATATAACTTTTCCAAGTAATTATATTAGCATTGAAAGTGTTGGTGTCATTCAGAAGAAACCTTTTGTATAAAGTATGGCCATGTTTGATGTAAAAGAAGCAACCATGCCCATGTCCATGGCCTGTCAAAAAAGAATCACCACAGAATCTAAATAATTTTTTGTATGGCAGTGTTCAATAATAAATTCTGTGGATACAGACAGCAGGGGATGTGAGTATCAAGGGAATTTCTAATAACATCCAAATCTTCTTGTTGAGGGATGTTCATATATAATGTCTTAGGGCCTCATTACGTTGCTGGTGGTCTGTAGACCACCAGCCTGGCGGTGGCGGTCAGCACCGCCGCTGCTGTGGCGGTCTGACTGCCACATTAAGATCCTGGCAGTCAGATCTCCAGGATACCACTGTCTCCACTGGGATAGATGATCCCAACAGACTAACAGTAGCAGAAGATGGAATGAGCCTGGGCGCGCCGACCTGTTCTGTGCCAGCCTTTTCATGCCTGTATCATTAAAAGGCAGGGGCAAAACAGGTGCATGTGGCCACAGGGAGCCCCTGCACTGCCCATGCACTTGGCATGGGCAGGGTAGGAGTCCCCCTGCCCCGTATGGTTGCGATGCTCACTGTCTGCTGTGCAGACAGTGAGCATTAAAAGGGTGCTGATGCCCCCTGCGGTGGCAGCATTGCCGCCGGCTCGATTATGACCTGGAAACAATGCTACAGCCACTTTCCTGCTTGGCTGACAGGCGGAAACCTTGGTTTTCGTCCGTCAGCCTAGCAGGAAAGTCGTAATGGGTCTGGCGGGGAGGTAGTCAGTATGGTGGCAACCTTTCCGTCAGACGTTTGGCGGACGGGTCATCCCATCCACCAAACTTCTAATCTGGCCCTTAATCATCAAAAGGAAGATCCTCAATCAAATTGATGAAGTATGTTGAATCTCTAATGTAAACAGATGTTTGCGATTCAAAGGGTTTGATGAAATAGTCAGTATATTGACAAAGTGGTTCCACTAAGGAACCACACCCAGAGATAATAGGTCTTCGCGAAGGAGAAACCAGGTCTCTATGTATCCTTAGAGGAGTATAGATTGCTAGCATCTTAGAAGACGAATTGTTAAGAAAACTATACTCATGTCCACTAATGGAGCCCATTTCTTTTGCCCCCCTGGTAGTGTTCCTAATCATTGAAGCAACCTCATTACTGGGATTAGCAGATAGATTTGTGTAATGATGGACCACTGATATTTGATGTAGAATTTCATCATTGTAATCCTTTATATTCTGAACTACAATTCCACCCCCCTCTTGGCCGGCTTAATGGTAATCTGTTTTTTTTTAATGATTGTAAGCGCATTAACTCATTCTTTGTTAAGTTATATTTAATATAGGGGTTCTGTGTTTTAATTGTTCAAACTCTCTAAGAGTTTTGTTTTCAAACACTAATACTTTAGGTGGCATTTGAGTAATCGAAGGACAAAAGATGGAAGAAGGCCAAAAGAAGGTAAACTAATGTTGTACCAATGGTGGTTTGTTCCTAAAAATGAAGAACAGTCTAACTTTTTTCTCTCCATTCTTTTTTATTATCTGTTCGCTTATTTTTGTATATACTGGCCCTAATTCACTTCCTCTAAGAGTTGTTTTGGTCAAAAATGTTTAGATATTCTGTTCTGCAACACCTTGTGCTGGTGATGGCCCTGATAAAGTATACCGTGGGCTGAAACATCGACTTTTATTTATGCCGTATGGCCTGTTGGATGTCTCCTTTATTGTGTAATCATTGTCAAATCTCAAATGATTGTTTGCTGTGCATTGAACCAAAGCAGCCTATTGCACTGTATAATTTATATCAGTATTTTTGTGTTGCTCCAATTTATTTTTTCCATTAAATTCAAAAAGCTTTTTCTGATTGATATCTTTTTGTATGATATCTACTGTATAATGGATTAGCCATTTTTAATTATTGTAGGTTTTGATAGGGTCTAGCCATTTGTTTTTTTTTTTCTCTAATTTTGTTTAGTGGGCTTACTGTTTATATATAAATGTATTTTATTTTAATTATATAGCATCACTTGTGCTGTTTGATGCTATCCCAAGTGAACTATAGGTATTTGATCAATATCATTATCCTGGTTCCTAGGGTTATTGGGTTTACCACGTAAATTGGCTAGATCAGTTTTGTTCCACTGCACTTTAAAGAGAAATATTTCTGTGATTGCAAGAAGAGGAAAATGCAGCCGCAAATGCCTCAACTAATAGTAGTGGTGAACATAAAGAGACAAGGTGGCCATCGCCCTGCTTTCTACCACACTCGAACTCCGCTAGGGCCTAGCTCAAGACTTAACCTCTTCGAGATGAAGGTGTTGGCCTAGGTGGGTAATCTGTGGTCCAAGTCTTCATCCTGCAGATGCCCAACACAGATCTCAGCCATCTGGTTCGAATTCAGGGTGGTGTAGACGTTGTGCTCCAAAGGCTTGTTTGGGGATCAGCATTTCATGCAGTGCTTGAATCGTGACTCAGTTTGTTACACTTGCTATGTGAACCACACTCTGGGTCAACTGTAGGTACCTCTGTTCACTGTGTACAACACACATGGGATTTACTTGTGGCATGTCCCTATGTCTGTACCAAACACATTTTTTTTTTTTACTCCAGTGATTTACTTGTGCAGTGTATGTGCGCCTTCAATTACATCTTAGTTGCTTTTAGTATTCTAGAGTGCATGTTATACCCTAGCTTCTTGGCACCTAGTGAATTGTTCATAGTACATTCTGGGTCATCACTAGAGTGATTTTTTGTTTAGGTCTTGCCTACTAGACAGAGCATGCACTGTCTGTTGTGGATGCATTGTTAGCTTGCAGCGAGCTTTGAGCTCATCCCTTGCTTGCCATTGGTTGGCTTAATTGTCACTCTCCTTTGATTGATTCTTATTCATTACAATGTGGGCTTTCCTTCCTCCTGTTTGTCCTTTCCCTGGAGCATGGATGCATTACTTGGGTCCTTCCACTCCTCCCTTTTTACACACTACGGTTTGTATTTTGGTTTAAGCACTCTAGGTAAGTGTGTGTGTTTTCCAGATGTTTCTTTCATGTACTTCTCCTTCGCTGCACTCGCTTATGTTGCTCTTTTGCTGCTTATTGTGTTTCTCTCCCGTCATCCTCTGTGATGCTCTCGTGCACTTATCTCCCCATGTTACTTATTCACCCATGTGCTTCTGCCCCCAGCTCAATATTGCACTCGCTAGTCTAATGGCTCCACCTCTATCCTCTCGCTTCTCCCAACCATGCCCTCCATGATGCCCCCCACACATCCTTCCATGCTGCTTCCTTCACCAACAACCCTATAGTGCTTCTCCCCCGTCTTCTTGTTCCTTCCTAGCTGTCCATGATTCAGCACTCCCCAATCCATGCTACTTTTTTCCTTATTGTGTACAGATCCAACTTGGATCGGCAAACAAAACGAAAAAAAGCACTAGTGTAATATTGTAGGTGTGCTCATGCTTGGTGCATGCCTACAAAATGAGTTCTCCCGCTTAGACCTTTTTTTCTTTCAAAGGCAAGACCTATTGCCATTGCTAATGCTTGTTTTGTCTTTTATTGGCAATACTCATCCTGCAGAAACATATGAAAGTTTTATTGCACATTGCACATCAAGTCACCCAGGCATTTTATTGAGTGGTGTTTTCTTATAAAACTCACTGTGTGCTAGTCGCTTTAGTCAGTTGAATGACTAGTGTACACATCTCACCGAATAACATGCACTCACATAGGTGGGTTGAATCATACATCTCATGTAATGAACTACACATCACCTCTAGATGATTGAAAGTATTTGTACTTTGGATGTGTTGCACATTCAACAGTTCAGTTTGCAGGAGTAGCAGAGCTTTTGGGCACTAAGGGAAACAACCTAGTGTAGGAGACATAGCAGAAGAATTTTGTTAGACGTTAAATATATATATGTTTTCATACCGCTGCTATGTCACGTAAGAGGAACTTTAAAGCATCGTAAGACAATGTGACCTCAAGAAGAAAGAGCAGGGCAAAGTCGCAATGATTGCCCATGCGTGTGGAGGGCAAGGGAAGAGACTTTTGATACGTAGTGCATTGCTACAAACTTAAAATCGTTTGCTTTGATATATATGGCTCACATAGTAGTTGCATACTTATTTTAGTGTTCTAGATGTTTATCCACAGTTACGGTGCTAATCTCATATTCCATTTCATGAGCTATTATTTCTTATCATTTACAAATAGTTTTACTGTGTTTTTTAGTTCTGAAGTGCATTCCTTTGCTCTCAGTGACTTCATTGGTTTTCGCAAAAAAGTATCACATTGCCCTTAATCCGAGCAAAGTACATTACTATTCCCTAAATATGCCTCTCTGGTACACATAGTGGGGTGCTTATTTTATTCATTCTTGCAGCACGTTATTATTATGTAGCGTTAGCTTGTGCTGAATAAATACATTTATATAGTGGCCACTTGCCACCAGCATGTCTTTGGTGTGCAGGGACACTCACCAAACCATCTCCTTTTGTTCTTTGCGGAAGCAGCCAAGGTTTATAAGCTAGACATGCTACAAAAACACAAAGGTAACACAGCCAGCACCCCTGCTTATCTTGCAAACAAGCTCACCATCTCTGGTGGATGTTGGTACACCTGCAGTCAGTACACCATCAAACTGCAGAATAAGAATTGTAAAAAAGTAAAAATAAGACAGCAGATCGTTATGCACTCAGAATCTGAAACCGCATACCTGTATCGATCAGGACCACCCCAACACTGCTCCAATATATGAAAGTGCTGAAGACTCACCTTTTAAAACAACACTATTGGCCTTATTACGACCCTGGCACTCCAATGACCGCCAGGGTCACGGTGGCAGTCGGACCGCCACATTACGACCGCGGCGGTGCTGGCGGTCCTAGTCCGCCATGGCAGTGCTGCAAGCAGCGCTGTCCTGAGGATTACGACTCCCTTCTCTGCCAGCGGTTTCATAGTGGTAGCACCGCCATGAAATGGCTGGTGGAGACAGGTTGCAGGGGGGCCCCTGTACTGCCCATGCATTTGGCATTAGCAGTGCAGGAGCCCCCCTGGCCAACCCCATTGCAATGTTCACTGTCTGCTTTGCTTTGCTGGTGCGCCCAACGCTCTATAGCATTGCCGCTGGCTCTGTTATGAGCCTGAGAGACAGCTGTACCCCATTTCCCGCTGGGTCGGCGGGCTGAAACACTATTTCCGCCCGCTGACCCACTGGGAAACTCGTAATGAGGCCGGTGGGGAGGCTGCCGCCAGTACCCATCAGGACTTCGGCGGATGGGCTTTTCTGTCCGCCGAAGACGTAATGACTCCCTATATCCCAGTGCATTCATTGTCCATGACGAGCTTCCTTTCCTATTTCTCATTCACTTTATGCTTGTTGACGATGTACGTTGCTCCAGTAGGTTTTGGGTAGGTTCTTGCTATAGAATTACCATATACATACATGTGGATAATTTTATGACACTGACTCCAGTATAATGTAGGAGAAAATACTAATCTGGAAACTAAAAGAGGATATATTTACCTACAAACAAGTAGGCATAATGGCTGCAAAATTGTCTTATCTGTGTTGTAAGTATACATCTGTGTCTTCCATGTCTCGTGTGATGTCATACAGAAGTCTTTGGTCTCACAACCCTCTCCTCGATCATTATGCCTAACAGTATTTTTTTCTTGTGCAGCCAGACTGTCTAGTTTGCCACCTGTAAATGCTTGCTTTTTGGAATGATGAATGCATTCTTGGAATAGATTGAGGACAAAGGGGATCGTTATGAACACGGCGGTGTTTACCGCAGTGTTCATGCTGGCGGTCATTTCACTGACTGCCAGCCCCCCTGGGACTCCACCGGCTGCATAATGAACATTCTGCTGGGCCGGCGGGCGGAAACATTGTTTCCGCCCGCCGGCCCAGCAGAATGCAGGGCCGTGACATTACCGGCGGCTCCACATGGAGCCGCCGTGAATGCCGCTGTGGCGGGTGAGCTGCACCTGTCGCACAGATCACTGCCCATAAATCCGGCAGTGACCTGCGCGATGGGGCACTGCACAGGGGCCCCTGCACTGCCCATGCCAAGTGCGTGCGCAGTGCAGGGGTCCCCAGGGGGGCCCCGGAGCACCCCTTCCGCCAGCCTTTCTGCTGCAAGGGAACCCGCCAGGGAAAGGCTGGAGGCAGAAGGGATCATTATCCAAGGGGCAGGGCTGCCCTGTCGGAAAGTGATTCCCTCCTCCGTCAGGCTGCCTGTCGGCTGTGTTGTTCATATGGCCGCTCAGATCACCATGCCGGTGGTGGTCTTTTCCGCCGTCACTGGCATGGCGGTCTGAACGGCCATGTACATAATGAGGGCCAAAGTGTCTTACTGTAAGGCAGGTGGCACTAGCAATCCTTACATTGATAAGCTGCTGCCAGAGAGCCCTCCCCAGGTTTTGTGGAAAAGGGCCATTGATTGTGAATAGCTCACCCTTTGCATGATGTTGAATTGGCCCTACTATGGGTTGCATGGGAGGGGTGCATGTGTGTGCTGCCTTTGTTCACTGAGATATACCATACATGTAGAGAAGACTGTGCAATTGAATTACCCTGAGTGTTTCACAGATGGAGGCAGGGACTGCAATAACCTGATACATAGGAGGAACCCTAGGCCTAATGCAGAGCCCTGGCTTGCCAATTAGGGTTCTCTCGCATGCTCGTTTAGCTGGTAATAACCACCTAACACCCTCGGTTTGCTTTTCTCCACTATCTTGGTTCTCTGTTTGTAGTAAATGTAAATTAGCACTTGTATAGCGCACTACTCACCCGTTAGAGTCTCAAGGCGCTGTACTCATACCGCTATGGAACCCCTCCTGGCTTTTCCCTGTGAGGCGCCCACTCCTGAGCACCCACAGGGTGAAGCCAGGCATCCAAGCGCTGTTGGGGCCGTTGTGGAGATTAAGCAAGCTATTGCCCAGAGTTGCAGAGTGGGACCCATGAATTAGATTAGGCACCGAGGCGAGAATTATCTGGTCAAGGGGAATTGAGCCCAAGACCTGCCGAAGCGGGACTTGAACCCTGGTCTTGAGCCAGATCTCTGCTTCAGGGTCTGCCGCTCTACCCATTGAGCCACACTTCTCCACGACAATTGTAGTAGTAGTTTGGTATAGAGCAGTACTTATGCCAGTCAATTCATAAAAGTATTTACTTGTATTACCAGACGAGTAAATGTCAGATAGACGTGACATTGCCTGATGTATTTTTTACAGCATGGAATACAGAGATTCAACACCCTTTTGGTCAAATTGTTATCTCAGAAAGCCTCCTGCCACCATCTTCCTAAAACACCCTGCATGAAACTTTGAGCTTGGCTTAAACCTTTTGATTTCCCTCTCCCTAATTTCTCTCAAATGACCTTCTTCTTGTCTTCCATCTTCTGCATACCATTTTTGTCTTGAGTTTATAACCTAAGCTGCATGTCAGTCTAAAAATCTTGACTGCTGTAATTCTGCAAATTGACCAAACCTCATTTCACAGATCACAGCTTCCCCTGTTTTGAAACATCCTTCCAGCCTAATATTACTTGATCTCCTCCAGGCTATCGATTAATCCCTCCAACTATTTATTTTTTGCATCAACTCACATAGCTCCTGTAACTCCTATGAATGTAACCTTCCACAGGGGAATTGGAGTAAATGCACCAAATGGTTCCTTTAAGAACACAGCACTAATCCCAGCATTAATCCCAATAATGATTTATTTAACCTCTAACTCTGGGTTCGGGAGTAGCATGCTACTTGTCGTATAGAGCGTCAGTGCCGTGTCAGAGGTAGTAAGCACTATATAAATGCATTTAAAATACAGAATTACAATCTCAACCACTATGGAAATACCTGCTTCTGCTTTTAGTCCAATTGTCTTGTTAATGCAATCAAACTCACATACATTTCTTTTTTTATGAGAGTGTGTTGCCACAGTAACATGACTTTGAAACTAAATAAGGCCAAATATCTCATCATTTGGAAAAAGTGTACTAATAAACATGATTTCACTTATATATCACCAGAGTGCAAAGGTCTAATTCCATATTATTACTTAAGTACCTGAAGTACATCTTAACCATTTTACTGCCAGGGTGTTTGTGCACCTCTGTGCCAGAGCTTGTTTAGAAACATCAGCACTTAAGTTGTTTAAACACATTTAATGAAAGGGGAGGGAGTTGGGGGAAGAGGCAAGCAACAACGGGGAGGTGGTGGTGGTACGGGGCAACCAACAACTGGAGTGTGGGTGTTGGGGACAGAAAAGGAGCTATAACACAGCCTGTGCTGGCCACAACATAGCACTTTTTTCTGGTGAAAGATGGCAGGGGGAAGAGGCAAGTAAAAAGTGGTTTGGAGGAGCAGGTCAAACAACAGGGGGAGGTGGTGGTGTATGAGGCAAGCAGTGACAAGAGGAGAAGATCTGGGGAAGGGGTAAGCAATGATAGGGGAGGGCCAGTGGTACAGGCCAATCAAAAACAGGGAGGGTTCAGGGGACAGAAAAAGTAATATGAGGCAGCTGGTGCTGGCCGCATCATAGTGCTTTTTTTCTGGGGGTGTTAGAAGAAGGGGCAAGCAACACCAAAGGCGGGGGACAGGGCAAGCAACAACTGGGGATGGGGCCCAGGGGAAGAGAAGCAACTATAGGGGAAGGGTGCAGGTAGAGGGGGAAGCAATGGCAGGGCGAGGGATAAATGGTAAAGCAACGAGGGGGGAGGAGGACTGAGTAAGCAACAGTGACAGGGCATTAACATGGGAGGAGGACCTGACAAGCGACAACATGTATGGGGGGCAGAGTAAGCAAATACAGGGGAACAAGTCAAACAACAAAAGGGAAAAGGGATGGGGCAAGCAACAGTGGGGGAGGGAGTGCAACCAATGATGCAGAGGAGGGGCGATGGCCTGGAAACACATGCACTCTTCGAGAGTGCTGCAAGTCGAAGAACAAAATACCCCAAGCCAGAAAGTAGGAGCAGCAGAAGAACACTCACAAAACAAAATGAAGCTGTACTTGGGCCATGCCCCAGGGCAGCGAGGAGCACACAAAAAGGAAGTGACGCCGGCACATTCTGACCAAACAGGAGCCAGCAAATAAAAGTGACGATGAAGCCAACTTGTGGTAAGAAATGGGCGGCTGTAAACCCCCTTTTAAGCTAACGAAATGTCCTGCAAGTGACAGTGCATGCGCTGTCTCCTGTGACAACTAAAAACTATATATTTTCTAATTTTTCACACCCTACATATTCTATTGGGGCAAGCCAGACCTCCTGTGCCCTGACTGGTAAGCTCTTAAAACATGCTGGACATGACGTTTGTCAGATATCATTTATTTTCTTTTTCACCCTCTCTCTTGCATTAACATAACTAGAAGTGTGAGCCTGTTCCCCAGCAAGGATCCAGATGTTGATTGGATATTTTTTTAGGCTAGGAGAAGTACCCAAAAAATGTTTTCGCCTTGTTGGGGTACTGATACACAGCTCCTTCCCCTCAGACTGCTTATCATGACCTGGGAACCATTCTGAGATAAAAGAGCTGTGTAAAATGAGCTAGGAAGATGTTGTTGATAAGTGATGTGGTGGAAGTGAGTGTGTGTTAAAATGAACCAGGAAGAAGTTGTTGGCAAGTGGGTTGGTGGGAGTGAGTGTGTTCAGGCACCTGCTGCTTCACTGATCTTCTCTTCCTCCCTCCCACCCCTAAGTAAGGAACATACTGTCTCCTTCTGAACCTTACTGATACTCAGAAGAGGATGGGCACTGATAAACTCCAATGCAGCACCCTGAGGACTATGTCCGTCCCGTGTTGGATCAACAAAGAAAAATGTGAAAAATCGGCTGACTGGGAATTAAGCACTATTAGGGCATTAGCACTATTGATACATAAGTATGTTATAAGGTTGTCTTGGAGACAACCTTTCATGATGTATATATACATCATTAGGGCAGCGAAATGATTAACTGACTTGAGAAAACAATGCTTTTTGTCTCACTGATTTCATCCTGTTATCAGTTAACAGAAGAAAACAATTTGAGCTATCCTTTGAAGGACCACTTTGTGTAAATTTGCATGATTTAATCCCTTGTACTTTGAACATCGTTATATATGTTTTTATATCTGCACTCTTGACAATATAAACCATACATGCATATCCTTTGACAGTAAAATGCTATTTTTTACCATTGTTTTTGGAGGTGAAGGAGAGCAGCAACCACACACGTTTCGGCCTATCATCAAATTCCCATCCCAAACTTAACAACAGTAATAAATAGCATATTACAATCTGCATCAGCTTGTGTTCAATGTACTATACGTTACATCAATGCATTTCTCTCAAAGTAATTTTTCTCTGCCAAATATTATCCAGACATAGTTCATGTTTTATAAAAGGGTGAATGGCTTTTATTTGTTTGAGTGAGTCATCCTCTCTCCCTCGATCTACCGAAAAGCCTCCTTTCTTGACTGGACAGGCAGATATCTCACTCCTTAGTCTTGCTAGTGTGTCCCAACCCCACAAATCATGGATATTCTTTATCATGCAGTTACTGTAGTGTCTACTCCCTACAATATGGTTTCATGTTGTCCTCACTCCACCTCCTCAAAAACGACAAGATGATGGATGGAATGCTTGCATTAATCTCAGCTACTGGCATTCGCTAGGGCCGTATCCTAATCTGCCATGGGCAAATCAGACTTGACCCTGCTTCTCCTGGGGACAGTTTAGCCCGAACTGCCAGGCTAGGTCCTCCCTGAAATAGAACACAAGCAACATAGGACTGGTTTTGCTCTACCTTCCTCAACCCTCTCAGTAGTAAGTAAATAAAAATGTGTCTTTTTTTTAATTAATACTGGTCCTGGGTCTTTGCTGGAGCTGTGTGTGTATATCTGTCTTTCCCAATCAACATGACTAGGTCTGTGTGGATCTCATTATATCCTCAGTTGCAAGAGATCTTAGGAGACTATGTGAGGGACTGGTATGGCCAGTGGATAGAGCTCATCCACAGTGTAAGGTGCATTTTTGCAGGTTCACGTTGACGGTTGTGAAACCAGGAGGCTTAAATTTGAATCCCTATTTCCTTGTTTGACCATGCATTGTACCTTATCTAAAAAAAATCACTTTAGCTCCCTCTGCCTCAGTTCCTTTATCTAACAAAATTGGACCCGGGGAGAGACAACCTGATAAAACAATGGAGATTTACAATTGGTAGAAAGGCATTCCTGGAAAATGGCTATTGATTATATTGTGACTTTATCGCTTATTGTAAGAGTATTCCCTGTTATTAAACTCTTGCAGGAGACCTTTCTATGACTTGTCATTCGTACCAAATCACTTTTTATGTGTGAAATATTAACTTCGCCAAAAATTAACTTACCCCTCTTGGTAAATGGTTTAGCCTACTGAGTTGTAGAAGATGATTTCCCTTAATCTGTTTTCTCAGCGGATTCTTGCATAAACTGAATTTGTTTTCAACCTGTCCAGAGACAATGAATCTTCTTAGGAGTTGCTTAACCAATGAAAAGAATACAAAACGTGCTTCATTTTGTAGGCAAATACTACCTACTCAAATAGTGATTATTTCCACATATTAATTCCTATTCTACAAATGATTTGATGTTTCTTTACTCTTGTATTATAGTTTCTCTTGCATTACAGTATCATTTTTTGCAGAGCTCTGAAATCTGAACTAGTGAGCTGGCACTATAGAAATCAGTATATAAATAAAATAAATTGTGGTGTGGGACTTAACCCTTGGAGTACACGAACAATTGTTTTAGTTAGAATACGCTTTGTTTACCTGAAAACAATTCTGTATCCCCAAACTCTGTTTTATATCTTGTGCAGGGTGCCCTTTATTTTAGATATTGTTTTCCTCGTGTCCTGCCATAACTCTTCATAAGGGCCGGTTAGTTCAAGAAAATCATGCATTTATTACTATTTTTAGGGAGCGAGGAAGGGTGAATTTCCCCCGTGAAAGGCTTCCAAAAATGTGTATTGGGAGGTACTGAGTGCTTGCCAGCTCTATCCGTGAGATTAACTTGAGCTTCGGAGATCTGGCCCTGTCTGCCCAGAGCTTCTTTTGAGGTGGGCCTTGGGACCATACCGTGATAGAGGCTTCTGGTTGTGGTTTAGTGGAGAGGGCCATGGTTTTGTCATCCGTGTACAAATGTAAATTCTTGGAAAGGGCGAGAGTGGGAGCAGGGGCCTGTACCATTGTGCCACTCCAGGTAAGTGGTAGCTCCCGTCCCTGAGGGCACTCAACGGTGAATCCCAGCTTGGCCTAGCTTTTAGATTTCCCTGTAAACTGACAGATGCGCCACATTTGAAGGCCAAGGGTGCGAGCGCAGCCCAGAGATGGACAGCCATGCGCACAAAAAGCAGCGAGCAGACCACATCTGCGACGGCCCCGTCGAGAATTAATGCAGCGACGACAAAAAATAGAAAAACAAAACGACAATGGCGACGTGATGTGCTTAATTTTATCTGTTGAAATCGGCCGCTTTGGCGCGTGGCGGGGGCTGCGTTAGCCCACAGACAAAACCGCGGCCTCTCGCGGCCCTGAGCCAAGTTCAGCAGTAGCTGAGGCGCCAGGTAGAGTGGAGAGGATACCACGCTCACAGGTGGCGCTTTGTCGGCCTGTTTGGCATCTGCGCCTCCCTCATCCCTTTACGTCTGTAGAAACAAGGATTGTCTCTGCAAAGCAGGGCCACTGTCGCTCCTCACACAGGGCCCTAAATTGTCCCCAGCTTTTCTCTCTTGCCTGCTCAACACGGTTCATTTACAAGGACGGCCCTGGCTGCCAAAGCATGCGCCTTCCTTAGGCCGACTGGGCTGCGGTTCCTAATGCGACGCTCACCCCGCCCCCCTGCCGGGACCCCGCACATAATGCCACATAAATACAGAATTGTGCACGCCGGCGCCTAATGCAGGCGGCAGCGCCAGTGAATCGCCTGGCTGCCGCAATGGGCCATTAGCTAGCAACAGAAATTGTCTTGGCGCCTCGCAGCAGATGGGGCAAATATTTTACAAAGCAATTTTACATACAGAAAACATTTGGGTTACGTGGTAATGATGGTTGTTTTGCCTGGCGTTAAGTGCACATTCTGCTGAATATTTTTTCTTTTATTTGCTTTTTTTGTGTTCTGTATTTTAAAATCTGCAGCGCACATGGGAGCCATCTCTTGGCGAGTATGCATCTGACGGGGGCCTTTAACAGAACTAACCTAAGGGAAAGGGCATCCATCGAGGGCGCTGTCTTTGGGGTTTTTTTTGTGCAACGCTTTGCGCGTAACCCTACAGTAGAACCACATTCCTCAGTTTAACTCGAAAGCTCGCACCTCACATCTTTAAGAGTAGCGCCTTCATCAGAGGTTTTTTTAAGGTGTCTTTCTCACAGGTTTTTCGGGAAAGTTCACACCCCGTGATTTTTAATAGTAGCATCTTCCCCAGGGGCTATTCTGGGAGTTTTAAGACTAGAAGTACCTCTGGGGCTGTGAACATGTGTGCCTTTAAGAAGGTACTAAAGGGAGCCCCTTCCTGAGGGTTTCTTTCACCTGTCGTTCCTTCCTCTGGGGACTTTAAACAGGAGTGACTTCCACTGGGCTTTTAATGTAAACGGCTTCCTGCTCAGAGCTTTGAATAGAAGCCCGCCAATGGCAGCTTTAGCAGGGAACTTTCACATAGTTGATCATCCTACAGAATCCCTAATGAGTGCAGGATCCACGAGCTTTTAACTGCAGCTCATTTCCTTATTTTTCAACAGTGGCGTCTCCTAATGATTCCAGCAAAAGTGTCGCCCATCCCCTTCGGCCATTTCATGTTATTTTGTTATTTCTCCCAAAGGATGGCACCGAAGCGCTTCCTTAAATGGGGGGTGTTGTCTTTTCGAATGGTTGTGAGATTTCCTGCATCCGTTGTGCGCGGTTCTATCATTGTGTGGGGCAGGAGGCAATTTGTTTATATATCCAGGGCGACCACCTGGCATGGAAGCAAATTCAGGACAGAACTGTAAAAAAAAAAATCATGACAAAGGGTCAAAATTCTGCACAAAAATTCTGGACAAAAGGTCACATCCGAGGTGCGGCCATACCCTACTTATCAATGGATTTACTTTTTTATATTACACGTATTTACTATTTGTATGCACTTTGCTATATGAGTTTTCTTATAGATATGCTAAATTCAGATGGTGCATTGTCCTTGTTAAACAGCAAATTTTGCATGGTGGCAAGGGCATCACACCTATCCAATGTTGCTTGGAAAGAAAGCAGCAGCAACATCTTGTTTATGTGTCTGAGCATTTGAATACCCATGGCAAATACTTTGGGAAACATTAAGGTAAGTGACCTTTTCACCTTCTGCTCACCTCACCCTCCACTAGACATCAAACCTAAAAAAATAATGAGGCAGAGCAGATGGTGTGGGTAACTGTCTCACACCTAATGTCAGGATGTGAGGTACCCACAACTTGTCTGTACTCTCACAGCACCAAGAAGACCCAACTAGTACATTAGAGCTTGCTTCAGGGGCTCAGAGAATTAAAAAGCAGGATGAAATCAAGATCAGATGGGAGAGCCATAGCAACTATTCAGAGGGCCATTGTTAAGAACTGGACAGATAAAGCAAAGCTGAACAAGACAAGATAATTCCTAAAATGAGATGGTCCCTCCATGAGTATCAAAAAGTATTACATACATGGAGAGTAGTCTCAGCAGAGTGTCCAGAAACAGAAGAAGCATGGTCAAGAGGTAGAATAAGCAGTGCACACCCACCCTAGCAAACTCTGCCGATGTGATGGTCTATTGGTTGTGTTTTTGGAGGGCTTGATGTGCCACTCGGAAAGTTTGGCCCCAATAAATTGTCCACGCTTTCTTTATCTTGAAATGGTTCTGCAGTTGAGCCAACCCCCAACTAATGGTCTGGTTCATCCCTAAGTGCCAAAGAACACGTAGAATCTTCAGGATATTTGAGATGCAATTTACATAACAAACAACATTTAAGAACAAAATAAAGACTTTAAAATGTTTCTTTAACACATGGAAGTGTTTCAATTTAGTATATTTGATCACAACACGTCATTGATATTTGGAAGTGGAAGTTTCTAAACATAAATTTTAAAACATTTATTAACCCTCCCTTCTGACAAAGCCATGAGTGAATAAAGTGAACCAGTTGTGGGGTGTCCTTTATATCATGTCCAATCATATTTTTATGGCTGGTGCAACATTTCAGACCATTAAAGCATGTACAAGTGAGATTTTTGTATATGATCTATCTTTAACTGAATTACAAACTTAATTTGAAAGTGTTCTCAGATTAAACAAGTTGATTTGACCTACATCACACAATTTAGTCATGTGTGTGAGCTGGGATTTGAACCCAGGATACCTAGTCACACATAGGCCCTCATTATGAGTCTGGCGGTCTTAGACCGCCAGACTCACTGTGGCAGTCGGACCACTGTGGTCATGGCGGTCTGACCGCCACATTACGAATGTGGCAGAGCCACTGACACCGCCAGGTTGCCGGCAGCTTGGCAGTCCTGGCAGTTGTAATCTGCCAAGGCAGCTAGTCCCCATACCTCCAGCCTTTTCATGGTGGTTCCACCACCATGGAAAGGCTGGTGGAATGAGGGCGTCAGGGGCCCCCATGCACAGCCCCATTGCACATTCCACTGCCTGAATTACGGGCAGTGGAATGCGCAACAGGTGCTGCAGCTCCCGCCGCACCGCAACATTGCCACTGGCTCGGTTATGAGCCGGCTGCAATGTTAAGGCCCTGTTCACTGCAGGGCTGGCGGTGAACTCCAAATAGGGTTGGTAGTGTTTGGACCTCACAGGCCGGTCTCCCGGCAGTTTGAATTTGGCGGGCGGTGGAAGGGGGCCTTCACCGCCCACCAAACTCATAACGAGGGCCATAGTATTTAAACAACTGACTAGATTACTTTCTTTTTCTCAATCTCCTGTAGCACCAGAGGACAGTGGCTTTGCACAATTTTGTCAGATGAATACTAGACTGTCTTAAGTAAACACAGATCATAAGTTAATTTGATAAAATATATAAAAAATATACATAGTAAAGGTAAGGGACTATGTGAAACCATATGCTAACATCCCTGACTTTTTCAGACGTTACATAGGTGCAAAGTGGTCGAAGTGCATTAAAAAGCAGTATAGATACTTTGATCCTGAGTGCAATTGAGGTGAGGTTTGTGAGCAAGAAAGTGGAATCCTAGGTGTGGCTAAAAAAGAACAAAATATTACATTACTATTTTGTTGATATTTCACCATCAGGTAATTGCATATAAAATAATTCACACCTTAAATGAAAAATAAATGAAAGACAAACAAATAGGTGGGAAATACGATGTTTCATATTATGAACCTCTGTTGATTAATGTGATCACAGCAGATGTATGTGTGGACCACAAGAGGCACATGGGATTGAATCTTGTTTGGCTAGAAGGGAATAATGACTTGTATATTTTAGTGGTAAGAGGGCCAAATTATGTGGCAGGGTTAAGTAAATTATGCAGCACGAAAAGGCAAATTATGCAGCATAATGCATCACATTTTGTAACAGCATTATTTCATTACTTCATCATTTTTAAACTTGGTAACACTGTCTGTGCATTGGTTGCATCTCATTAGTCCCATTTTAATACCCAAACATAGCAATAAGCAAAACAAGGTGAAAAGTCCAGCTTTGACAAGGGCCTTTCACTGCACAGCAACAGATGTAGCAACATTTTTAGTAACTTTTGAACCATTTGAGCTAGAAACAATGTTTTTGTTAAAATCTGCAGATTATGCAGCAGGTGATTGATTTTGTGGCAAATGCAGAAAATCTGTAATTATTTGAAAATGGCAGAGACTGCACAATTGCATAATTCCAGGAGCCCTAGATAAGAGGTCCCTGCCCCTCACAGAAAGCACTGTGAATGTGTAAGTTGCTATTTTAAATTTGCACTACACACAGTTAAGTTTGGCTGCCGCAAAATGCAGAAATACATTTAGGTTAAAGACAAAAAAGTGTAGATTTGAGTAATATGCAGATTGCACCGAGTACAAACAGTTTTAAAACTGTCCATTAAAAACACACACTTCACAGCTCAACGTAGAACACACTAACGATGCCTCTCAAAAAGAAGAAATCATTCACTTCAGGCAGTTTAAGTGAACTCTGTTAATTAACACCTATTCAGCATTCAAGCGGCCTCTACATGCGCAGATTAACCAGTTATACACGTTTACATTTCTTTGAGGAAGCCGACACCCTGAGGAGAAAGCTGCAGTTTAGTTTAGCAGTCTGCCCCTCCCTCTGAATCACTGCACAGGAGACCCCCCTCCCTTCTGCTTCAGCTGAGCTATCTCAACTATCTGTCCTTTACTACAAAGGCTGATTAGCACAAAGGCTAAAAATGCCATCCGTGGAAACTTCCCTTTATGGACAGAGGATATTAAAGTAAATTCACAGACAGTCCGTGAAAATTACGGATGGGTGGGCACCTTATTTATACCCGGTCTTGCTGCTTAGTGAGACACATTTACAGTTTCTGTATGGCAACAATAAATACAGTAGAAACCAGAACCCTACCATCCTATTCCCTATTTGCATAACTGAGAAGGAAAGTTGCCCTAGTAGCATACAAAAATATCAAGGCCTATCTATGTGGCTTCCACCAAATAGGATTGCGTCAACCAACATAATTAGGAGCTCCTTGAGGAGGATGAAGAGCGCCAGGGAGATGGTCCTTTCAGGTGTGCAAGTGCCCAAGTCTGGCACGCTTGGATGAAAATATCCCACCCTGCCACTTTTTTCATCTTTTCATTTGAATGTTTTTATCACCCAGATATCCCTTTGGTGGACTTGACAGCTGAGCACTAGGCTCTGGTGCCTTAGGTCCAAAGTGGCCATACCATGAGCCAAGGCAGTAACTTCTCTTGCTTCTGTGTGTGGAGACTGCATGTGGATGTCAGACAATCAGATTTAAATGTAACACTTTTTTCTGTCTCTTGGGGAAACTAAGTAGGCTTTGCTGTTGATAGCCCATGACACCTATAAATACCAAAAAAATTATAAAAATAATATAAATAATGACGACAATGATAATTTGTTTTAATACAGCACTGTATGCAGCACAAATGTGAAAAATAATATATTATAAATAACTGTAATGATAGCTTGGTTTTATGTAGTACTTTTATCCATTTGTCAGCACTCCAAATAATAGATAATACTAGTACTCAATTTGATTGTACTCGGTTTACAGACCTTCAGGCCGATGGCGGGGCTAATTTGCAGGGCTGGCTCCTTCGCAATGGTGGAGGAGCGTTGCCCCACTAGCGAAGAGCCAGCAGCAGAAAAATCAAACAATACTAGAATATTGTTTTATTTTTCTGCTGCTGGCTCAGCCAGTATGTGAAGGGAGGGGTGAGGCTGGGCCTCGGGGAGGGTGATGAGGAATTGTGCGCACTAAGTGCACATGTGTGTTTGGATACCTAAGACGGTCATCCAAACACACATGTGCACTTAGGTTTCTCCAGCCCGGCTGGAGAAATTGCACAGGTCCTAGGGTTGTGTCTGAGTGGCAGTCAGTGCCGCTCAGACCAATCCTGGCACTGCTTTCATGCTAACTTTAGCATTAAAGCAGCACTAGGGCTACTGGGGAGCCTTTTATTGTTTCCCAGCAGATGAGCGAGGAGGCAGGAGAGGACAGCAGCAGCAGTGAAAGGTAAGTCTTTTTTTGCGGTCCCTGGGGCTGTGGGGGTGGGGCGTGTGCCCCCCCCCCCCCTTACTTGTAATTAATTGCCACACGGAAGTGGTAGCCCCCGGGAGTCTGCAACGGACCCCCTCAATCATTTTCTTTCTGCCCTGGGGAAGTGGCGGTCCCCGGGGCATGGGCCCCTCCGCATAAACTTAATATTGAGCCCCGGGAAGATTTACATGCCCCAAGGACCTGGCCCACCTGGGGGCTTCAATAAAACAAATGCAAAAGAGCGTGCTTGTTTTTTTTACATTTTTGACGAAAATTTGCAATGTCGCGAATTTGCAGCATCATTGTTTTTTTTTTTTTTAAGTGCTTTTATGCCCTCGCAGCACCAGAGCTAGAGGGGTCAAGGGGTCCCTAACATGGCCCTTTTTCTTTTTTTCACTTTTTTTAGGGACTCAGCAGCCCCAAGATGGCTGAAGAAACTATAGCTCGTGCCATTAAGTAACTTTAGGTCACACGTTATAGTTTCTTAACATAAGTGGAACTATAACTGCTGAATTTCTATGGTTTTGTATCTGTAAAACGTAGACCTAACTATAACGCCCCCGTTACATTTGTTTTTTTTCAGTGAATATACATATGTGGTCACATGATTTGGACTTAGCTGTTCACTTTGGTATTATATATATATATATATATATATATATATATATATATATATATATATATATAAAAAATATAATTTTACTCAAGTCAAAAGATTTTGGTTAATGGCAGACATAACAAAGCAAACAGAACTTTCAGGGGGAAAAAGTAAAATTTAAATGCAGGATGAGAAGAGCAGGAACTTACAAATCTGGACTTTCATCCTTACCATCTAAATATATATTTCCACCTTTGGCTCCTTTTATCCTACAAAAAGCAACCCTGGTTTCAAAACTCGTATTTCACAGAGATTCAATATTTCACAGATTACACATAGTACCTTGGGAGGCCTAGCCCCAGTCCTTGTAGCTAATAAGTCTCTAAGCATGACTGTGTATTTAGATAATAATAACCTCAAAGCACTTTGTTAAGCTTTACTATTAAACCTTTCTGCACCCTCCTCATAAAGGGTATGTGCAATCGCCATGTTGTTAGCTTAATGTCGCAGATAGCGGTTTAAAAAAAAAACTGACCTTTACAGACAAAATATGTTTTTGGAACTAACCAATTTCTTTTTTTTTTACTAAAAACCCTACTTTGTTGAACTGCATAATTATACGAGTTACTCTTCTCCATATAACCGAACAGTCCAGTCCAGTATTTCACTGTCTTCAATAAATATTTGAAAACAATATATTTTTCATGCCACTTGCCTTAGAATAAGCATGTAATATAAAAAGTGCATAACGGGTAACGTGTACTGTGGCTATATATCTTGCCACTTGAGGTTTTGGTGACAATAACAAACCACCGGATTTTAGCCTTGTGGTTTATTATGTCACTAGAGCCAATCAGTGGCAATAGAAGACCAAATAGTACAGTTGGCTGCTGTGTATTCTGTCTTGCTAAATTAAATATGTATTAGAAACTGCACGTTTAGAGGTACTATACTGTTAGTCTGATCCGCAGTGCTTTGTTTTGGTAGGAGGCAACGTTGACTCGAATTGCACAGGAGTTGCCGGAGGTACTGGCCCAGCATGCCCACCCTGTCAGCAAGAAGCTGTTCCCCACCTGGGAGAGGTTCCTGCACGCCTTTCTGAGTCAAGGTGAGGATGTGACTCTCGGATCCACATGTTGCGGGTAGTGTGGGCAGGGATCTCAGTGTCATCCTGGAAGTCCTTTACTTCCCCATATATAAAAGGTGAACGAGGGTAGTTTCTTAGATAAGTGTTTTTTTCGTAGTGTCCATAAAGTTGGTCATGCCAACATGAGGTATATGTCTTTTCTGTAGGCTGCAGCGGAATACAGTCACAAATCAGTTTAGGTCATCTGACCAAAAGGAAAATGGGGATATTTCTCAACAGGCTGGTCCCTGGGAAAGACCTGACGCAGAGTGTGACGTGTCAGTTGCTGCCTGCTCTAGCGCATTCATAGATAATTTCCTGTCAGGATGACTTTACATTTCCTGGTAGGCCAGAGCACTTCAAGTCACTAGAATTTTCTGTGGTGGAAGATTTATTTCACGGTATAGTGAAATGAAGACCGTACAATCCAGAACATTATCATTTTTGATGACTTCTCTGTTTTTGGGGCATATCGTGCTGACTGAGAACCAAAATTGTATTTGGTTTATATGTATATGTATAAAGTTTCTCCAGAAAGGACCACCAGGTCTACATGGTACCGGAATATATGAGATGGTCTTGTCTATAAGTTGGGTACCCTCCAGGACGTCGTTTTTCGTTTTCGTATTATTTTCCTTTGTACCACCACTTTAGTAGAGAAAACCATTTCACAGTTCGCAGATGGATGCTGCTTTCTATACCTTGCCCAGGGTGTTTGAGGCAGTGAGCGCATGTCTTTTTCCTGAGCCATCCTTTCGTGCTTCCCAGACACAAGCATGTTCTCCTAGGCGAACCCTATGCCCCCAGGAAGAATGAATTGGAGTCTACTGGCACCCCCCTGCCCTTAGGATGTGCTGTATGTACTTGTTCCTGACCGACCCAGGAACCGTGCCCCTTTCCCATAGCCATTCCAGAAGTTCAGACTCCATCTGCTCCCCAAACACGCCACACGAATGACCGCACACTCCATTTCCGTTTCCTGTATTCTTATCACTGTATACAGACCCAGCATACTTTACACTAGTGTTCTACAATAAGATCTTCCTTTCTTTTAGGAGGTGTGATCGAAGCTTTCCCTCCAGCAGACAGCATCACAAACCTGACAGTGGACATGCTGATCGAGCCATCGGGACAAGTGCTGCTGGTGTCCTCTGGGGATCAGGTTCACGGCCGCAGCTCCCTCCAGTCTCTAGGCACCTCAGTGCCACAGTCTTCAGTGGATCCCCCCATTCTAGGAGATGTCTGCTTTAGAATTGGAGATGCCTGCAGGTCTCGAGGAGTGCTAGGGTACTTCTCTGTGGACCTGGTCACCTTCATCAGCCCCCGGACTTTGGAACAGCAGGTAGGTTTGAGAGTCAGTGATGCAGCCCCACATTGGGTTAGCTGAGGTGGCTTGTCCTGTAAGACAGAAGAGATTTCAACAGTTCTGTGACTCCCAGATGTCAGGAGAGCATGGGCACTCTCAGTCATTTATCAGTAATCTCTCTTAAAATTCATTAGCTCTAGAAGTCTTTCAGCGTTTCATTGTGTCAGAATTTTTTATGATGTTCCCTGTTGGTTAGTACCCCTCCAAATGCAAACAGTTGTTTCCACATAGAGAGCCAGAGTTTGAATTTTATTTTTGCTTATTTTTAATTTGGAAATAATTTTCTTTATCAAACCTGTTTTTTAATGAGGGTTGTGCTATTTTGTTTGCTTTTTGTAAAAAACAAAACAAAAAAAAAACAGTTTAGTATTTTCTCTTTCGACAAGGGAATCATGAGGCATTAAGTTCATTTTTTGTGTATACTGATAATGCATTACTGTTATGCGTGAAGGCCAGGCATTGGCAACAATAGTTGGATACTTTGGTACAGTTTACACACACAGAAGGGCAGTTGATGGGGTTGGAGCCCCATGCTTGACATACAGAGACACTTGTGCAATATACCAAGAGGCTGTAAATATTGATAGCAGGCTCTGCAGCAATACCAACCAAAGTGAGGACCTAAGTCCAAATCATGTGACCAAGCCAGGTGGCCTCACAAAGATACTTGTTAGTATACTCTAGGTCAGGGGTCTCCAGCCTTTTGTCTAGTAAAAGCTAGTTATGTTCAATGAAAGTGATTTTGAGCTACAATTATTAGTGTTTCAATATTGATCACATCAACCAAGATTACTTTAGTTGCCACCATATGCAAGATTAACAGCAGTGATGTGATCACCAGTCCATCAGTCATGGTTGCCAGCAGTAATGTAAAAAAAAATGTTGTCAGTTTGGAATGTCTCTATGTATATAATAGATGCCAGAGCCACAGCTGCAGTGCCTCTGGCACAAAAACAGTAATATTAGGAATAAGACTCCCTACATGATTTATAACTCAAACATCAGCTTTATATATATTTTGGAAAATCAATCACTTTCTTCAAACATCAGCTTACAGGTTCTGAAGATACACAAATTTTGGGCCTGAATACACAGTGTTGGCATACATATATTAATTCAACCAAGCTAAAGGTTCCTATTCAGTAGGTTGGAGGCACACAGGAGACCTACATACGGGTAGCTGGAGAGCTACCAGTAGCTCACGAGCTGCTAGTTAGATAATCCTTTTCTAAATCCAGGGGGAACCCCAAGCAAGCTATTTAGGCTGGTAAATAGCCTTTCCCAAGGATCGCTGGGTTTTAGGGTGCATTTAGCACTTTCAGAAGTGATGCTGCATGTTCTCCTTTCAGGCCAGGATGCTGGTACAGTCCCTAAATTGCATAAACTGACTTTAGTCATAGCCATGGTTAAACTGTCAAGACCTCGCTCTGTAGGAGGTTGGGTAAAGGCTAGTACCCGACACAGTATAATACATGATTAAGCAATCACCTTTCCTGCTTAAATCTTTGGTGTCTTGTTCTTTCCTATGAAGAGAGTATGGTTGCTGACATGAATAAGAATAAAAGTAGGAACTGTAGTGTGAAATTAAACACACCAAAAAGAATTTAATAATTTGTTGCAATAAAAAGAAATTTGAAGCAGCTTAATTTATGTCAGATTATGACAAATGCTATAGCTCAGAATGTGTAAAACGTGCAGAGAGATGCTATGTTTCCTATAATGACATATAGTTTACAGAACATTAACCTGTTCCCATAAATATCTCATTTCTGCTGATCTCTGTTCTTTAAGAAAAAAACGAATGGAAGAGGGAAAAGCCAGTTCTCGTTTTCATTGTTCAAACTGCTGCTATAATTATGTTCCATGACCTACCTTTCACCTTTCTTTATTGCAAGTGACTAAAGACGTTGCTGCTCACCTGTAATAAAGAAGTTATATACAGGCTTTTATACACTGATTGTAGGCTCCCTTATATTATGTTACTACCTACAGTTAATAAATATCAGTGCCAAGGCTGCAGAATTGCTTTAAAAATAAATATCATTTTAATAAACATTAATAGTTTTACTACAAGTAAAAATATTGCTCTGGAAAAAAATCGCTGGGGTGCTGAACATAATCTTTCCCACATTATGACAAATAGCTTTGACTCAAAGGCATGAGCAGCAGCATCCTTTGAAATGCGTGTGACCAATCAGTGTGAGAGGTGAGAAAACCACTTAAAGGTTGAGCCAGATGCCTGGCTCTAGCTCAGCTTGAGGTTCTCTCGGAGCCTTGAGCCCAATACAAGCAGAGCTTTGATGTGGCCTCTGCCTGCCACCCTAGCTCTACCCTTCCGCACAAAGTTAAAAACAAAGAATTAAGATTTGAGGTCATAAGAACAACTAAATAGATATTTGGTGGCTGATTTGTACAAAGTGAAATTATAAAACATGTGATTAATCCTGTTTTTCCCATTTAACCAAACTGCATAATTTTAGGCAAATATTTTATTTCACCAATCCCCCTTTTTAGGTGTCGGCTACACAGCGCTTGTGCTGTCTCTTTCGTGACATATTGTATAAACTTTGTGTCTTACAGCCCTCCGATCTGTTTTATATTCATGCCTTCCATTGTCCTTTAAAACAAAAGGATGCTTACTTGCTAGTGGAGAATCCTTCTCTTTTGTCCCTCCTTTTTTCTGTGTTTTATTTCCTCCCACAAAACACAACCCAAGTACTGTATCTTTACGCGTTAGTTATTTATGTGTTTGTTCTTTTGGACTATTTTTTTTCTTTCTTTCCTGCTGGTGTTACTGGTGAGTGCTTGTTCAGCTAAAGTTCACCTTACAGACTGAGGAATGCAGCATCCGGATCACTAACAATACAGAAGCTCATTAGGTGCTCCAGGCTTCCTCCGTAAACAGGCCTGTAAATATTGTTATTTTCTCATCACATTTGGCAGTGCAGGATGTGTCAGTCCAGACTTGCCTCTGCAGCGCTGCGGGCCTCTCCTTAGCACAACTGGTTGTCCTCTGTGTACACTGGGCAGAAGGGCACCAGTGGGGCCATGAATCACAGCTTTAAGCAGAGCTCAGCTGTGCCTGCACGCCTTCCTCTGCTCTTTGCCAGTCTTGTGTTTTTCTTGTTTTAAACACGAGGGCTAGCAGAGCGTCTGCTGAGAACATTTCTCACTGTGGGACTCGCGCGTTACTAATTGGCCAAAAAGGCTGCAAAACACAGCCATGGCTGTTGACCAACTGGAAACTAACTGAGTGGGGAGTAAACTAAGGGATAGACCTTCTTGGGAAAATGAGTGGTGTCTTCTGTTTCTAATGCCCAGGAAGATGTGAGTCGTTTTTTTTTTTTATTCGCCTTTCCATTTCAAGATAGAAACAAGCATTTTCCTTCCACCATACCCTCTGCGAGCCTCGGCTCTCTCTCAATTCTTCTCCATCAACCATTTTAGGATCCATGAGTTTATCGGCTCCTGGAAAGTATGTGCCACCACCCCACCACAACCTACTGGGATCCTCCGAGCTTCTTCATCGGAGAACGCAGAGGAAGTAAAAGGGTGGGGAAAAGTACATGGGGAAACAGAAGGGTGGGGAAAGGTACATGTGGAAACAATCACAAGCTTTTGCTGAACTTTTTTGCTGTTTTTTTTTATCCCTGCTCAGCAGATGTTTCAGTGCACGTTATCAGTATTTCACTGGATTTTGGTCAGGTTTACAACACTGCGTGTTTTTTGGTGCACCCAGAAAACAAGCCTCCATTTTGCAGTCGTCCCTGGTGTCATATTTTTCACCATTTTGAAATCCAGTTTCATATCCCGTCGTACCCTCCCCTCACACCCTCTCTATCCCAGTCTCATAGCACTAGCTGGCCTGCCTTATTATATGCATGTTTGTAGTCAGTACCATAACACAGATTGATGGCACAAATATTTATATGACGAATGGGGCCCTCATGAAGGGCGGTACGGGCGCGCACTAACGGGGCTACATGGACTTGTGTTATGTACGTTCCTGTGTTTTTTTTATAAAGTTCTCCTTTATTGTGCTTATTACAGCTTCAAAGCGCTTAACACTAAACAAGCAATGCAGCTGCACGTCTTCACTTTAGATAATCGGTTGTGCCTAAAATGATGACATCCGACTATAAGGTGTAAAAAGATTAATAAAGCACCCTCCAAAACGCCAACAAGAAACAATATTTCAATTAAATGTCTTTCAGAAATTATAAATCTTTTAAACACGTTTTGCTAGGTGCCCGTTTTCATATAGCGAATAATGTACGGGAAGGCATGCTTTGATGTGTTCGGTGTTTTGACGAGTACGAGCGTCGAGGTCCACACCATTAGACCGAAGATCACGCTGTTTAATCAAATGAGGATACCCGGATTGGAGCTGCAGCCTCCGGGATCCCCCGTGTACGGGAGGGAGCGTCCTGCAGACTCTGTTACTGGCTGGCGTTAAGTCTTTAATACGACCACGGACTTCTTTAACAGTTACCCTGTTTGATTATAAACGTGTTTAAATTCCGTGCCAGCGGCGAACATCTGCGAGCTATGCCCTCTGCTCTACACTCCG
Source organism: Pleurodeles waltl (assembly GCF_031143425.1). Lineage (NCBI taxonomy): Eukaryota > Metazoa > Chordata > Amphibia > Caudata > Salamandridae > Pleurodeles > Pleurodeles waltl. Next base: position 540,861,724 of record NC_090440.1, on the reverse strand, counting down.
TCAGGGAACCTGTCCTATGTGACGCGCCCCTCATAAGTGTCACGCGGACTCCTAAAGACAGCTCACCTCTTGCTTTCCTATTTCAAGTAACTATCCAAACATGCGACCCGCTTCTCACACGGGTGTGTGGCTCCTCTGACAACAAGAGCCGACGGCTGCAGACCGCTTCCCCTCTTCCTTGTTGAACTATTTTACCTTCACTTCCTGCAGATTGTGAGAAAGACGACTCGGGCTTGCCTTTTGTTCTCTCCTCCCACTACAACATATTCAGAGTGAAAGAGCTACGTTTTTTTAAAAGGCTGACTTGTACAGTACACGAAACCGAAATCAAACATCTGCATGGCGTTTAATGACCGAGATCAAATGTCAGACACTGTTTTGAGAGCACCACAAGCTCATTCCCCTGGAATGCAAACATATCTATCTATCTATCTATCTATCTATCTATCTATCTATCTATCTATCTATCTATCTATCTATCTTTCATTCATCTTTTATCTATCTGCACAATTAATTTTTAAGTCCCTTACGCGCTTACTGTTTCATATCCTCCCAGTTTTAGAGCAGCTTGAAACTAACTGTTACAGAGGCTATGGCTAAATGTAGCTAAAAGACATTGACAACCCCAATACCTCTGGGGTTGCCAGCACCAAATGTCTTTGCTAATGCTTGCTCTTCATTATCTCTCAGCAGAAACTTGCTGTTTTTAATTTTGAAAATACGTTATATTTTACCTGATGTTTGTTGCATGAATAACATGGCAAACATTTCCAGGGCTCGGCTCGGCTCGTGCAGGGGCTCTTAGACCCAAGCGTGTCCCTTGGCTCGGCTCTCCCTGTTAATTTACTGGCTCGCTATGCTCAGTTTGTTCAATGAGGCAGTCATATACTTCTGACGATTCAGCACCACGGATAGTTCCAGAGGGGAGCAAGGTGCGGAAGTCCCCGATAATGGTGTTTTGATGGTATAACGCTGGAGTTACGAAAATGTTACACGTGGCTAGTAAAGGAATCGGATGTCTCATGGGCCAGTTTTCTCAGCCACTCGTGATTGTCTTGCTTTCCAATTTTCAAAATGAAAGGGAGTTTGAAATTAGACAATTCTCAAAATGAAATTAGATTTTTTTTTTGAAGATCAAGTGAGACTTTCTTACTCCATTTTGGCCCTCATCTCATCGGCTCCCCCAGCACGCGGTAGCTGACATCTACGTCCTGTTTCACCTGGGACAAAACACTTGTATATAATGGTTTCGGAGGCTGAGGTCAGAATTTTTAGCTGCCCTTCGGCTTCACCCACCTTGGCAGCTTTGTGATAATGATCAGTAGCTGCAGGGGAAACATGGAACAGTTGTAGTCAGTGTTGGGTACACCAAGGGACATAGTAGGCAATTGAAGATGATGTTGCTAGGAATGGGGAGACTTGGAGAGAAGCCTTGTCGGTGCAACAGTATCCCAGCACCCCAGGATACTACCCCCTGGAGAAACACCAAATCTACAGAAGCCCATAGCAACTTCAGAGCCACCCCCACCACACACCACCAACTCATTAGAAACACCAGAAAGAAAGATATACAAGACAGAATCTTCTCTCACGCACACAACAGCAAGGAACTCTTCATCATCATCAAGGAGTTCGCCCAACCCAACAGTGAACTAACGGATATCCCACCCTCACAGGACCTCTGTAACAAACTCAACACCTACTTCCATCACAAAATCAAGACCATCTACAACAGTTTCAGCAAGGACAACCTACACACAGAACCCCCTCTACCAAAACCCGACACCAACAAACCATCAATCACCACCAGGACCCACCTTACCGCCGAAGATACGCTGAGAACAATGAGATCCATACACTCCGGGGCCCCCACAGACCCATGCCCCACCACATTTTCAACAGAGCCGCAGACACCATCAACCCCAAGCTCTGCCTCACCATCAGCTGCTCACTAGCTGCCGCCACCTTCCCCGACAACTGGGAATACGCAGAGATCAACCCCTTCCTCAAGAATCCCTCGGCAGACCCCACCAACCTCAAAAACTTCAGGCCCATCTCCCTACTCCCATTTCCTGCAAAAGTCATTGAAAAAGCAGCCAACAGGCAACTCGCCACAGTAATAGAAGACCAAAACAGCCTTGACATCTCCCAATCCGGATTCACAAAAAAACATAGCACCGAAACAGCCCTCCGGCCACAACAGACGATATCCGCTCCCTGCTGGACAAGGGAGTGACGGCGGAACTCATCCTACTAGCCCTTTCGGCACCCTTCGACACAGTCTGCCATCACACCCTGATAAGAAGACTCCACAAAGCCGGGATCAGAGACAAAGCCCTCGACTGGATCCAATATTTCCTCACTGGCAGGACTCAACGAGTAAGACCCACCCCCTTCCTCGCAGACCCCACTCCGACCACCTTCGGAGTGCCCCAGGGATCCTTCCTCAGTCCCACGTTGTTTAATGTCTACATGGCCCTGCTAGCCACCCTCGCCAGAAGCTACGGAATCAACATCATCTCCTACGCCAACAACACCCAACTCATCCTCTCCCTCTCCAATAAACCCGACAAAGCCAGACATGGAAGCAGTCGCCAATTGGATGAGAAACAGTTGCCTTTAACTCAACACTAACAAGACAGAAGTACTCATCATGGGCCCTCAACCCAATGTGTGGAACAACTCCTGGTGGCCATCCACCCTCGTAAACCTGCCCGCCCACCCCCACCAGCCAAGCCCGCAACCTCGGCATCACCTTGGACTCCAACCTCAGCATGAACTAGCAAATCAACTCAGTCACCTCCACCTGCTTCCGCACCCTCCGCCTCCTACGCAAGTCCTTCAAATGGATCCCCCGTGAACATAGAAAGACCATCACACGCGCCCTGATCACTAGCAGACTGGACTATGGAAACGCACTCTATGCCAGAATCAACAAGAAACTCACCCGCAAGCTACAAAACATCCAGAACGCCGCTGCCAGAGTGATCCTCAACCTACCTCGACACTGCCACATCTCGCCACACCTGCGTACACTGCACTAGCTTCCCATAGAAAAAAGAATCACCTTCAATATCCTCACCCACGCATACAAAGCCCTCGACAACACCGGACCAGCATACCTGAACCAATGACTCAACCTCCACGTACCCCACAGGGCCCTACGCTCAGCCCAGCTCTCTCTCGCAGAAGTACCCCGCATCAAGAAAACCAGAACAGGAGGACACTCCTTTTCCTACATTACACCCACCGCCTGGAGCACCCTTCCTCTCCACATCAGACAAACCACCTCCCTCCTCAGCTTCACGAAGGAACTGAAGACATGGGTTTTCTAATAATCACCTCACCGGTATATGCTACTTCTCCCCGCGCCTTGAGACACTAACGGGTGAGAAGTTGCGCTAGCTACTCACAGTCCCTCACCCAGTCTTCTACGTGGCATGGCCATCGCTCTTGTGAAAGGAGAGCTTTATGACCTGCAGGTGGCTTTGCAGTTCTGGTGAGGTAAGCAAAAGCAGATCCAAGAGAAGTTCTTTACCTAGGAAGGATATGGGCACCTCTTGTCATGCAATCCTGGAATCAGAGGCCTAGTATTTAATCTGTTTTTTGGTGGAGCCCCAGTGATGTCACAGCTATTAATCTGCAGAAGGCGTTTTTTAAGTTAAAGTCTGAAGTACAGAGGACGTAGCTCATTTTTACGCTCATTTTCATTTGTAATATGCAGAACGCTGGTTTGGTGGAAATTGTCTCTTCTTGGTGAACCAACTGTCAATTCATTGGTAGTTTGGTACAGGGGGATGTGTGGAAAAGGGGTTGCGGCCCCATACAGGACATATTCGGCCTCTGCAAAGGTGAGCTGGCTGAACCAAACGTGCACATGCCTCAAAAGTGGATCTCATACATTTATTTCAGAAAACACAGCGTTGTGGGGAGAAGATATCTCTGCATGTATTTTTGTACTGTGGCAGGCAGTCACTACCCCTCAGTTACAGACAGTTGGCTGAAACGCCCTAAAAAATCTTTCCAGGTGCCGCCAGGTAGGTGTTAGGTTACTTGCTCAGGGAAAAAAGTGGTGAACTTTAGGTACCCTAGCTAGTATTGAAGTAGGGTTCATCAAGTGCATATCATCATAATTGACACCCTGGCTGTCTCTCGGAGCAGAGACAACAGTGTGAGATTGACAGTAGAATCAAAGTAGGATAAGATGCATGTTAGATGTATGAGCTGCTCACAGTTTAAAACTCGTCCCCACAGCTGAGGTCAGAGTCTCATATGTTATGACGGCTGTGGTCTTGGGGATCCCTGGTTGCACTGCTACTGCCAGGATCCTAGAGGGTTGTTTGGTATTTAGCTAGGATGAGTTCCAGGCAGTCTTCAGTAAACTGTCAGAGCTGAGGTCTTGGTAGGGGTAGGGGGTGTTAGGCAAGTTGCCAGGAGTGAGAACCAGGAAGTCATAGGTCACCTGTCAGACCTCAGGTCCAGTGAGACCCTGGGATAAGTTGTAGAAGCGCAATTGGGGTCTAAGGTCATCAGAGCTGATGTGCAGGTTGTCAGGGCTGAGGTACAGTCAGATCTCAAGTCATTAGAGCTCCATTTCAGGCAAAGCCTGTTTTCTGGACTGCAGCCCGGAATTCAGAGTGATGGGGCTGAGGTCCTGGTGAAGCATAGTGTTTTCAGGACTGAAGTCGAGGCAGAGTCCAAGGGTGTCAAAGCTGAGGTGCAGATGGATTTGGTAGCAGGACTGAGGTGGTGGCCGAGTATAAGGGTGACAGAACTGAAGTGCATGTGGAGTCGGAGAATGACAGAGGTAAGGTGGAGGCGGAGAGCGATGTTTTTAGGACTGAGGGCCAGATGAAGGTTGTGAGAGTTAAGGAGCAGGCACTATAATGCTGTCAAGGCTATGGGGATGGTGTTGTTTAAGAGTGCCAGGGCTGAGGAGCAGGCAAAGTATTTACAGTAGTCCATGTGGAAGTCTAAAGGTGTCAGGGCTGAGTTCCTGGTAGAGTCTAATGGGGCCGGACTGAGGTTGAGGCAGAGTGTAGGGGAGTCTTGGCAGCGATACAGGGGAAATCTGAGGTTGCCAAGACTGACATGTAGTCGGCACCGAACTGTGCAGTCTCAGTGTAGTTGTTTTTTGTTGTTACCTGAAGATGGCCATTAATCTTGAGGACTTTGCTGTGCACCGTGTGTCCTCTGCCACGAAGGAAGTGGTGTTTTCTACTGCCTTCTGCGTGTTCCACAGATCTGTTGTAGCACAGTGTGACCCTGGCCCTAGGTCATAGCGCTTCTGTTGCCTGTCGGATCTCTTTGCTTGATATTAGTTCTCTGGCATGCATTTCCCATAGTTAGATGGCAGTCCTGGGCTCTTCACAGAGTGTGGGTTCCCTATCCAATGTGGGCATTGAGGCAGCTGCTTCCCGATAGGCTAAAAACCTTTTAGTGTCTTATAATTTACAAACAATACCTCAGTATATAAAAATGTGCAGCTTTTGCTGCGGGGCTGCTCGTTTCGCAGTGGTGCTGCCATGATGTAGATAAGGGGCACGCTGCTCTAATCACCGGTGCAGCCTTGGCATCAGGATGGGTCGTGCGTCCTGCCCTGCGTGATACAACAGCCCTGCTCCAACCTGGCAGATGGTAATGGAAGATTCCTCACGACGGCGCAATATAAACGCGGGAAATGAGCCACAAATGTCCCACTGCTTGATGTATTGTAACGCGCTGCTCGAGATGTCCTTTGACGCTGCTTGCCTGGTGTGGTGTGATCATTCTCTGAAGGGACAGTGCTGCCACGTAGAAGCCCCTCTTAACCCCTCCACTCCCACCGGTGGAGGGCATGTAGTAGAATTACTCAAAGAACTGAAGAAGGAAGCCGAAGCCTTCACAGGCCCTAGAGCCGGTCACAGGTCAGCTGAACAGTTCGGTCTCCATGCCTGTGTCCTGTCTGCAGTAAGCGCCCTGGTACAGGGAGGGGTGTGTTCTTTGTCCTCCCAGCACCAGCACTGTGTCCCTCACCGTTGGTGCGCCTAGATTTTGGTTCCCAAATGCCCATGAACTCTGCCTTCCTAGCAGTAAGGAATTTTGGACTAGCTCCTTCCAGAAGTCAGCTATCTTTTTAAAGTACATGTGTTCTGCCAATAGCGCTCCACATCCCCTAATCCCCCGCCTGGATTAGGGTCTGGATCAGGAAAAATGTGTGTGTGGTGCGTGATCTGCCAGTGCTGAGGAGCAGATTCCCCATGGGTAGGATTTAAGTTAGTCCTGTGGCGAAGGGCCTGTTTTCTGCCAGTGAGGGGAAACCCCCCTGGGGCAAGGGCTATAGGATTGCATTGAAGATAGGAACTCCCTGTGCAGGGCCTATTTCCCACCAGTGGCAGAGGAGCCCTCTGGTGCAAAGTTTGTTCCCAGCCAGCAATGAGAGAACCTCCTCTTCCAGAGGTTGCTTCATGCTTTTAGTGGGAGGGTAGGACCTGGGGCTGTGTGTTACTGTGGTAAGAGAAGCTCCATGTGCAGAGGCTGTATTCCTGCCAATCGTCAGTGCACAGGCTGTGCTCTGCCTGTGGCGAGAAGAGCTGCTTCTACAGGGGCTTTGACCTGCCAGTGCTGAGTGAAGTCTAGTCAGGTCGAAGAAGTGGTGTCCTCTCAGTGGTGAGTGAAATGAACCCTTCTAAACTCACTGTCCATAATCTACAAGTGCTGAGAGGTGCCTCAGGTATAGTATACAGCAAAGTAATGGATGGAATGCTTGGATTAATCTCAGCCACTGATAATTACTCGGGCGCATGGGAACAGTCTAACCTGGACTGCCAGGCCAGATCATCCCTGAATCAGAACAAGTCTTGGGTTGTTTGTGTTTCAGTTCAGAGAGGACCTGGTTTGGCAGTGTGGGCTAGACTGTTCCTATTGGAGCAGGATCAAGACTGATTTGCTATGCCTGGGTCTATTCTTAGGTGGCGTGTTTAACAAAAGAACAATACGCTGGAATGCTACCCGGAGTGAATGTCAGTGGTGAGACTTATTGCAGGCGTCTTCCCATCACCATTTGTGTGTTTTATGTTCCACCCTTAGTGGCCAAGCGTATGCCCACATGTGGGTCCCTTGTTCACAGTGCCACTGTAACCAAGCTACACTTGACTGAAGAGCCCAAGTAAGTGTGAAACCTGCCTTGGGTTGCTTGTATTCTGGTTCTGAGAGGATCTATCTTAGCAGTTCATGCTGGAATCTTCCTGTTGGAGCAGGGTCAAGACGATTTACATATGGCTGGGTCTAATCTGAGGTGGCATGGTGGGAAAAAAACAATGGGTTGGAAAGCCACCCCAAGTGATTTAATGTGGCTAGATGTATTGCAAGCATCCTTCCATCACCTTTTGTGTGTTTCGTGCCTCAGATATAGAGCAGTGTGCCCTGATCCTAGGTAGGACTTTAAGTGGGATAAAAAAAAGTGGGGTCTCTAAAAGGGGTGTGGGTCTCCCCACACCTATCCAAGAGACATAACTATACAATTAAGGTGTGACTTAAAACTTGCAAACTAAAATCGTGTGCTCTTCAGCACTCATTTCACTACCTCTTGCGTGCAGTTCCTTGCATTGCCTTTGCTGCCTTATCCCCTCCTAGATTCATAACTCATTTCACCCTTTCAGTATTCTTACAGGTTTGGACCTACTTCTCACACTTCCCCTTAGAATTACAATGACAGTTGGAATATGTGACCATTGTTCTATACACTCTGCAGAGGCCATGGATTGGATTAGCCTATATTCTGAACTCCTTTATCACCCACCGACAAAAACTGTGAGAAACTTACACTTCCTTCAGTCTACTCCAGAGCTCTTTTGTAGCCCATTATAAATATCCACTGCAACTACGGCAACGCTGTCTATGCTGGAATCCACACTCAGCTGACCAGAAGACTCCAAGATGTGCAACACTCAGCAGCCAAGAACACCCTAAGCCTCTCATCTTGCACTCAAATCACCCTGCACCTTAGAGAACTCCACCGGCTCCCTGTCCACAGACGAGCACTCTTCAGGCTCATCATGCGCACACACAAATCCTTACACAACATTTGCCCAACATATTTTAACAACCACATAAACTTCCACAAACCTATCAGACACCTCCACTCACCTGAACTCCTACTCACACACACTCCCTGCTTTTTACCACAAACCAGATCTGGCGGTTGTGCTTTCTCCTTCCTCGTTTCTAAAACCTGGAACAGCGTACCCCTGCAGGTCAGAGCTGCCTGCTCAGTTCTTGAATACCCCAAGAAATTGAATACCTGGTTCTTCACCTAGTCCCAGCCCTGGCTAAACCCATACAGCTCCTGCTTCAGCACCAGGATACCCACTCATGTGATGTATACTCATAACATAACCAATCTACAACATGTACGTACCCTGACACGGAGAGTCAACAGTTCGCAATACGCAATATACAAGAATAATATGTCTGAAAAAACCTACAGAAACTGAACACCTCAGAAAAAGGCACATTTTCTTAAGAAAAATAAGATTAAGTAAAACATTTGAAATGTAAACAGAAACTACATCGCTGATAGAGATTATCGCAATGGTTTTTACTGTCATTGTTCAGGAATCGATCAGTGTTTTTGGCTCTTAAGTTAAGTACATGAATAAGGCTTCATAGGGACCTATGTCGATGCCAGTGTTTAATTACTTCTGTGCCCGAAACATGGAGAGTCCTACCCCGTTTAAAGCCCTAAGCCTAGGATAGAGTGGCGATTTGTCCTTTTGTTTATGAGCTAACACAAGCCTCTGGTACAGTGTTGGTGTACTTTCCGATTTGTGAAACGAGTAGCATGATGAAGGAGCTGTACTCTGTGGTCTTCGAGATGTCTCCCCTCTTGCCCCAGTAGATACCTCATCCCTTCCCAAGTGTAAAGGTTGTGTCCAGCCAGTGCTAAAAGGAACACCTGATACAGGGCCTTGCCAGCACTGAGGATTCTGTGGATCCATCTCAGTTGATGAATGGGATTTTGAAGGACTCGACAGTCTGAAATTAGGAGCCGATGTGGCCACAGTTGATTGGCTGTCAGTGCGCTGTGGTGGGAGATGCTTCCAGCTGTCTGAATATGATTTTAAATTAGCTTGGCCTTCAAATGAGTGTCTGACCCCCTTAATCTCCTGATGATAAGTCAATTTACCTTTGACTGCTCAGTGATGGGCGGTACAGCTGACCATACATAGGAAGGAATACCACCTACCTGTAGGTTCTGGGCATGCATGTGTGGTCGGATATCCCTGAATGAGAGGGTGGTTGACCTTTAAAGCAGATCTTTGTGTCTGTTTGCGCATGTGTGACCTCTGAGAGATGGGGGCCAGATTCTGTGGCTTGTGTTTCAGAGATAGCAAGCAGATCCTATTATCTGTGAGTATGCCCCACGGTGAGCAGATCACAGGTTATATGGGACCGTGGTAGAGCGTGCTTGTTGCATGTCAGGGAGAGTGTGTGAGTGACACCAGGCCATACCCTACTGTGCATGTGTGTGTAACCTGGTCTGATAAGCTAGCTCTGCGAGTTAAATGCTTACTACCCACATATGTGCTTTAGGTCTGACGTTGGGTATGGAAAGTGATCCCCCCACCATATAGATACCAATACAATAAGTAATTTAGGTGTAGCAAGGGGTATGGCAAGCACTGTGTAAATACCAATACAATATGTTCTTTAGGCTGGCAAGGGGTATGGCATGCCCTATATAAATACTAATACATTACAATATAGTTGATCAGCTGCATATCTTTCTCTTCTTATAGCGGGATTATTATAGTCAGGGAGGGATGCGGCTGTACTAACTGAGGAAAGAGAGCTTTGGTATATGTTTCCTACAGGCTCCACATCCTACATAGGCTGCATCGATCTCAGTTGATGAATAACATTTTGAAGAGGTCATATATTCCGATCAGGCCTCAATGTGGTAGGTGCCAGTGCCACAGCCAAATCTTCTCAAGTGTGTTCCCATCCCCTTGGTGTTATCAACTTAGAGCTTTAAAGTATTCTGTGGACGACACTATACAAACAGCCAACGTGACGTTACATCATATCGCTTGCTATGTTTTCTCTTAGTTCACGCCCTCCTCTTCCCTCTTCCGTTCCTGCTCTCTACTTTAGAGGGGACTTCCGGAGGCTTAAGCATGATAGAAGTAACACAGCACATCCTTTCGGTCCCTTAACCCTATTCACCAATTTCCTATTTTCTTTCTCTGTTTCCCTTTTATGCCTTCTCCATTTTCCCTCTGTTTTCAGCTTCACCACTTTGAATCACTCTTTGGGCAGAATAAGTGCTGCACAGTTAAACCATCAAACAAGAAATATGTCTTCTCAGTGTAATAATTGTCACTTGTCTGGGGGTAGTGCAAGTTAGCAGTCACCCCCTCAGCCACTATTTTCCTCTTTATCCCCGTTCTGTGGCTTGTCACGCTCTTGAGTGTATCGAAACCTGAGAGGAGCCCCTGAGAAGTACGTGGAGGCACCCCTCACACTCAAGACTTTGGAAGCAAGTGACAGGGGGGTGATGGAGCCTCCTAAGGGCGAGGAACTTGCACCCTTCCGCACAGCATGGGATATGGGACTCTGTTACTCCCCTGTTCTCAGTGTAACCTCATGTATTCTCTGCGCCTAAGCCCACTTTGTACTTTCATGTACACTATGTGCACCTACTCTCTGGAAAGGGGAGTATGTGCTCCATGACCCTACAGGCTCCCTATGCCCTGTGCACCCCTCGCACTACCAGTATGGTCATTATGTGTTCTCTCTCTCCATTCTTTCCCTCACACTTCTTCCGAAAACCTTACACACTCAGTGCCCTCATCTCTCCCTCTGTGCGCTGCAACGCTGTGCCGCCTCACCCATTTACAAGCTGCCTACTTCCCAAAGCTGCAGTTTCAACTCAAAGTAGACCACCATCTTGAACTGTCTTTGAAAATGTTTTGGAGTAGATCCGTGTTTTGCAGTTTTATAGAAAGGAATGGTTATGTTTAGTATAGGATGCACTTAAAAAATAAATTTGCCCAGGGCCTGTCAATCAAATGCTACTAGAGGGCCTGCAGCACTGATTGTGTCACCACATGAGTAGCCCTGTAAATATGTCCCAGACCTGCCACTGCAGTGTCTGTGTGTACAGTCTTAAAATTCCATTTTGACCTGGCAAGTGCACCCACTTGCCAGGCCCAAATCTTCCCTTTTACTACATGCACGGCACCCCTAAGGTAGGTCCAAGGTAGCCCCATGGGCAGGGTGCAGTGTATTTAACAGATAGGACATATATTGATGTGTTTAACATGTCCTGATAATGAAATTCTGCTAAATTCAGTTTTCACTATTGCAGAATCTGTCTCTCCCATAGGATAACATGAAGATTGCCTTGAAATACCTTTTAAGTTTAATTTCCCATTGGGAGCAGATAGAGATATGGAGTTTGGGGTTTCTGAACTCACAATTCAAAAATACATCTTTCTGTGAAGTTGATTTTCGAACTGGAAGTTTGAAAATGCCACTTACAAAGTTAAAAGAACAGATGATGGACGGAATGCTGAAACAATACAAACATTCACCACCAGTCACAAAGATCTGGGTTTAATCCGTTGTTTTTGTGCCCACCACGCCACCCCAGTTTGGACTCAGCCATATGCAAATCAGTCTTGACACTGTTCCCATTGGGAACAATCCAGCCCGAACTGCCAAGCCAGGCCCTCCCTGGACCGGAATCAAGCACACCCCAAAACGGGTCCCAGTTCAGCATTCTTTCCATCATCTGTTCTTTTTGCTACTTTGAGAAAGTTGGCATTTTCTTGCTTAACCATTCTGTGCTTCTACCTGTCTGTGGAATACATGACTGGGTCAGAATGACAGTTGGGCCATTTGTGAATTCACTCTAGACAGTCACACAAATTGAGCTGAGGTGTGCCCTGCATATCCTGATGGCCCATCACCAGGCTGATGGGCCTTCCTGAGCTAGAGTGATGGGAGGAGCTGATACTTGTACCTTAATAGGGCTGTACCTGCCCTTACACAATGCAGTCTCTAACCCCCCTGTAGTGTTTCTGGGGCCAGGGCAGGGAAAGGCAGAGTCCTGTGCACTACAAAGATGTCCCTTTGAAGTTTGCCTACTTCAAACACAGAAATGCGTGCAAGTACTGGACCTCTGACCCCCACAAAGTTATAACACTTCTGGACTGAGGACATTCTGCCAGGAAGAATAGGTAGATGCCACAGGAGGGACTGCCACTCTGCCTGTTGCTTTGTGGTGCTGCCCTGCTGCTTGCTGCTTCTGTCTTTCGAGTTAAAGGACTAGACTGCTCTTTCAACATCCTGCTTTCCAAGGTTCTCCAAGGGCTTGAACTGAGCCTGCCTCATGTTAAGACGTTTCAGGGACATCAAAGACTTAATTTACCAATGACTGGTCTCTTCTGCTGCGAGTACTGACTTGCCAAGTGGTGCCAACTTTAGTCCCTGGGCCTTCGGAAGTGTAAACTGGTGACCTGAAGGAGAAAATCTGTGCACCAACGCGCCGCAGCAGAAAAATAAACGCAGCACCTGTCCCATGGCTGGAGAATCGACGCAGCTCCTGTGTCACGGCAACTTCATCAACACAGCACATCTGGATTGTTTACGCATTGCCCCCGGGGCCTCAATTGCTCATCAACCCTGTACACAGTAAAGAACCGAGGTTGCCTGTCTGGAAATCAATGCATTGCCTTTCCTACGAGGAAAGAATCGATGCATCACCTCCCCTGCCAGTAAGGAACTGACGCATCGCCTCTCCTGCGAGGAAAGGAGCAACACATCACCTCCCCTGTGCAGTAAGGAACCAACACATTGCTTTGCTTTTCAGCGGCTCTCCTCCGCTGTGGCCCGCATCATCTTTTTTTTTTTTACGCATTCCAGGTACTTTGGTGATCATTACAACCCTGGCGGTCGGTGTTAAAGCGGCGGTAAGACCGCCAACAGGCCGGCGGTAAAAATTTTTGAATCACAACCATGGCGGAAACCGCCAACAAAGACAGCCACTTTAACACTCCGACAGCCACGGCGGTACAAACAAACAGCGCGGCGGTCACCGCCAACAGACAGGTGGGAGACAATGTACCGCCCACATTATTATGACAGGCCAATCCGCCTTTTCCGGGGCGGATTTACCGCGGATACAAACACAGCGGAAACAGGAAAAAGCACAGGGAAAAAGCTCACCTCTACACACTCCACGAGGAACGAGGACGCCATGGAACCAGAGCTTCACATTTTTCCAGTTCTCATCTTCTTGCTCCTCTACCAGGAGCACGAACGCCGGCAGTGAAGACCACGGTGAGTACTGCACCTACGACACAGGGGAGGGGGAAGGGAAAAAACAGGGACACACACGCAACACCCCCACCCCCACCCTCACCCACTACAACACACACACTAATGTGTATAAATACATCACAGTTAGACCCCCAAACCCCCCCCGGAAGAATGCAGAGACAATAGAAAATGAATGTAACTATTGTAATATATTAAAAGCAAGTAGGCAGAAATAGATATATACACCATGTACATAATATATACCAAGCATAGTAGTCCAGGTAGTGTTCTAAGAAAGTCCGTGGAACACTGGGACCACACGGTATGGGCGAGGCCCACACAAGATCCCCGACCATGACGGAGATAACACTGCAGGGGCATCAGAGAGCAACTAAACAGGCACCTCAGGGGGAGGGAAAGAGGGGGCACCTCAGCCGCTTAAGGGCATGACGCCAAATCCACGAGGGGGCCACATGCCCACTGTTCCATCCTGGGGAGTGCAAAGCCACAGTCTCTCAAGTCTCTACAGTGGGTGGTTTGCCCACTGTTCAATCCTGGGGAGTGCAAAGCCACAGTCTCTCAAGTCTCTACAGTGGGTGGTTTGCCCACTGTTACATCCTGGGGAGTGCAAAGCCACAGTCTCCCAAGTCTCTACAGTGGGTGGGTTGCCCACTGTTCAATCCTGGGGAGTGCAAAGCCACAGTCTCTCAAGTGGATGCCTTCGCCACAGGTTCTGGAGGGGGCTTTGTGCCCAGAGTGCTTCATCCTGCTAAGGACAGAGGGAGTGGATGTATCTCTCCACTGGTTCTGGATGGGGCTTTGTGCCCAGAGTGCTTCATCCTGCTAAGGACAGAGGGAGTGGATGCCTTTCTCCACTGATTCAGGAGGGGGCTTTGTGCCCAGAGTGCTTCATTCACCCCGTGACGGACTCAGTTGCGTCAGTGCCCTTGCCGCTCATGGGCCAGCAGTGCTTGAGATGGCGGTGCCCTGTGCAGCTGTGTTTGAGATGGCGGTGCCCTGTTCAGCGGTGCTTGAGATGGTGGTGCCCTGTTCAGCGGTACTTAAGATGGCGGTGCCCTGTTCAGCGGTGCTTGAGATGGTGGTGCCCTGTGCAGCGGTGCTTGAGATGGCGGTCTCCATTGTAGGGTCTCAGCTGCTGGCGGTCCTTCATGGCCCAACAGGGCTTTTGCTGGTGGTCCTTCATGGCCCAACGGGGCGTTTGCAGGCGGTCCTTCATGGCCCAACGGGGCGTTTGCTGGCGGTCCTTCATGGCCCAACGGGGCGTCTGCTGGCGGTCCTTCATGGCCCAACGGGGCGTTTGCTGGCGGTCCTTCATGGCCCAGCGGGGCTTTTGCTGGTGGTCCTTCATGGCCCAACGGGGCATTTGCTGGCGGTCCTTCATGGCCCAACAGGGCTTTTGCTGGTGGTGGCATCCTGGGCAGCTGGGCTGGTGCTGGCGGTGGCCTCCTGGGCAGCTGGGCTGGTGCTGGCGGTGGCCTCCTGGGCAGCTGGGCTGATGATGGGATGATGGCGGTCTTCTCCGCCGTGCTGCTCTTTCCAGACTTTCTGGGTTTCTTGTCGCCATTCCCCACCTTGGAAGGTGTCACAGCTGACTCCACATTCCCACCAGGACCCCTGGGAGCGGCTTTGGTGGCTGGAGTCTTCCCCCTCTCCCGCCGGGCACTGGCCAACTTCTGATGCTTCACAGGTGGGGGACTGTCTGTGCTGTGGCTCCGTGCCACACTGGCTGCCCTGGTGGCCGGTGCACTCCAGATTCCGGTGACTACAGGCACCACTGGTCCCGGAGATGTTGTGGCTGCGGTGCTGGTTCAGGACCTATGAGATGGACGGGGTGGGGGAGGTGTGGGAAAGAGGTCAAGGGTGGACGGGAAAAGTTTTTTGGACACACTGGGACGGTTAGCTGGTGGGGGTTTGGGAGTGGAGTAAGAGGTGGTGGTTGTGGGAGGTGTACGTTTGGTGACTTAGGGTGAAGGTGCATGCGCTGGAGGCAGTCGTGAGGTGGATGGCTTTTGGGTGGGTGTGTGCCTGCATTTGTGTATCTTGGGAGGGGGCGTCACAGACACACTGGGAGAGGACACAGGGGACGTGTGAATGGTAGTGGGGTGGTGACTGCACGTGAGTGGGGTGTGGTGGTAGGTGTGCTGGAGAGGGACGTAGTGGCTGTAAAGGTATTGCATGCAGGTGTGAGTGTAGACGTCATTGGGAGGGAGGAGGGGGACACAGTGGAGGCAGTGGATGTTGGTGTGTCTACATGTGTGTGATGCTTGCGTGAATGCCTGTGGGATGTGTGGTGCTTATGTTTGCCTGAGCTACCCTTGGGTGTTGACATGTGTGCATGTTGGTCTGTAGGTGTGCTTGGGATAGACTGAGGTACAGGGGATTGGGTCGGGTGGAGGAATTTGGAGGGGGGAAGCTAGAGACGGGGACAATGGCTGCCATCAGTGCTGAGGCCAGAGTCTGAAAAGCTCAGTGAAGGGCCGCCTGACTAGAATGAATGCCCTCCAGGAATGCATTTGTTTGTTGCAACTGCCTCTCTACACCCTGGATGGCATCCAAAATGGTAGACTGCCCAACAGTGAGGGACCTGAGGAGGTCAATGGCCTCCTCACTGAGGGCAGTAGGGGTGACTGGGGCAGGGCCTGAGGTGCCTGGGGCGAAGGTGATGCCCACCCTCCTGGGTGAGCAGGCACGGGGCAAAGGCTGAGGGGCTGGTGGGAGGGCGGTGCTGGTATGGGGGGTGGCGCTGTACCTGTAGATGCGGGGGGCACAGATGTTGCCGCCACCACAAGGGAGCTCCCATCAGAGGACGAGTCCGTGTCGCTGGTCTCAGTTCCTGTCCCGCCGTGGAGCTCCCTCGCCCTCCGTCCCACTGGTGAATTCAGACTCCGTAGTGTCGCCCTCCAGGGCCATGTGGGATGCAGCTCCCTTGTGCTCCGGTGCCACTGCTCTTCCGCCTGATGATGCTAATGCACACAAGAACAGGGAGACCACAAAAAGGGGGGGGAGACAGAAGAGAGACATGTTGAGTGCATGCATTACCGTTACCGTTGGCGGACATGACAGACACAGAAGCCCCCTGCACTATGCCGCGCTCTTGGGCTCCACTGTTCAATTCCTGGGAAATGGCATACAAGGCTATGGACAACATCTGCACACATAGATGACACAAGGGCATGACTAGGTGTACTTTGCACTCTACAGAGGTGGGCTGGGGTGCCACATGGCCTGCCTTATGGAGGGGCCTTGCCTACGGAACTCGCCCTGGCCTAGGGAAACCCACAGCCCACCTCCCCCACCCAGACACCTCCACTGTGCGCAAAGTCAGCAGAATGAGAGTATACTCACCCCCTTGTGTCTGCTGTGATGCCCTCAAGCGCCCATCCAACTCCGGGTACGCCACCGCCAGGATCCGGAAAATCAGGGGGGTCATGGTGCGACGGGCACCCCTCCCACGTTGGGAGGCCATCCCCAGCTGAGCCTCCGCCGTCTTCTTGCTCCAGCGGTGAAAGTCCTCCCATCTTTTCTGGCAGTGGGTGCTCCGTCTGTGGTAGACCCCTAGGGTCCCTACGTCCTTGGCGATGGCACGCCAAATATCTTTTTTCTGGTGGGCGCTGACCTACATGAAATGTACAGGGGAAAAAGTGTAGTTATTACCAACTGCACCATCAAAGTGATTGGCCCCGATCCCTACCCTTCCCATGATGCACATGCACTCACCGTCGTTTCATGCACGCCTCAATCTCCCCCCCCAATCTTCCATCCACCCTACTCCACACACTCATAGCCCATACAGCATGCTCACAGTGTATTTACCTGTTTGTCTGGAGGACCGTAGAGTAGCGTGTACTGGGGGAGGACCCCATCCACGAGCTTCTCCAACTCCTCCGATGTGAAGGCAGGGGGCGTTTCCCCAGACACTCAAGCCATTGTCTCCTCCAGACCGAGGTCACAGCAGCACTTCCAGTGTATGTCCTCTCCTGTCGAAGATCAGGTATCGAGTGATTGAACAGATAGAAAATGGTGGTCACGTCTGCGGCGGTGTGTACCATCACCGCCCGGCGCACATCGTCATTGGCTCCTGGGACCCATAGGGTCCAATGTTAACCAATGCAGCATTGCGCTGCGGTCTTCGACCGCCTACCGCGACAGTGTACAACGCCAGCGCAGTTACCTCACATCCCATTGTCCCACTTTAGAGGTCAGGCTGCCGCCATTTCAGGGGCCCATATGGCTTCATTTCCAACTGCGTCACACATACCTAGGCCTAGACTCAACACACATACAGGCCACCTGTGGTGTATGATTGGTGTTCTGTGTAAACTGTGGGTACGTACCTCTGAGTTGATTGACTGTGTGCTCGCTGTTGTCCTTCATAGGCACCGTCCGCTGGGACATGTGAGGAGATGGCGGCATCCTCCGGTGTACCGACCGTTGGTGGACCTGTCGACAATGGAGGAGCAACATGTCATAATCACATACAGGCTTGACCGTGCCACAATCCAGGAACTGTGTACCCAGTTGGAGCCAGACCTGATGTCAGCAATCCGACATCCCACAGGAATCCCCCTTCAAGTGCAGGTGCTGTCAGTGCTCCATTTCCTAGCAAGTGGGTCGTTTCAAACAACAGTGGCCATAGCATCAGGGATGTCCAGCCTATGTTTTCCAACATATTGTCCAGAGTGTTGTCTGCCCTGCTGAAACACATGTGGAGCTACATCGTTTTCCCTCAGGGGGAGGATTTGCCTACAGTGAAAGGTGATTTCTATGCCCTGGGACATATCCCCAACATCATAGGTGCCATTGATGGGACCCATGTGGCTTTGGTCCCCCCTGCAGGAGTGAACAGGTGTACAGAAACCGGAAGAGTTATCATTCTATGAATGTACAGATGGTATGTTTGGCAGACCAGTACATCTCCCATGTGAATGCCAAGTTCCCTGGCTCAGTGCATGACGCCTACATCCTGCAGAATAGCAGCATCCCTTATGTGATGGGTCAACTCCAGAGGCACTGTGTGTGGCTATTAGGTGAGCACCTGGAAGCAAGACAGTGGGAATGGTTGTCTGGGGTTACCCTACAGGTTAGTGTGTGTCTAATACTTTTCCCTCGCCATTTGCAGGTGACTCTGGTTACCCCAACCTGTCATGGCTACTGACCCCAGTGAGGAATCCCAGGACAAGGACAGAGGAACGCTACAATGAGGCCCATGGGCGAACTAGGAGGGAGATCGAGCGGACCTTCGACCTCCTGAAGGCCAGGTTCCGGTGCCTCCATATGACAGGTGGATCCCTCTTCTACTCACCAAAGAAGGTGTGCCAGATCATCGTGGCCTGCTGTATGCTTCATAACTTGGCATTGCGACGACAGGTGCCTTTTCTGCAGGAGGATGGTCCAGATGGCGGTGTTGTTGCAGCTGTGGAGCCTGTGGATAGTAAAGACGAGGAAGCAGAGGAAGAAGACATGAACAACAGGGACTCAGTGATCCAGCAATATTTCCAGTGAGACACCGGTAAGAGTACAGACCTGCCTACTACATGTACATAGACACTACTACCTCTCTACTGTCTGTCCTTTTCACCCAGTGTATGGTCACTGAGTTGTCACTTTCCCTTATGATTTCACAGATGTGGGTCCTACTGTGTGACATCTGCTTTGATTCCTCATGGACTTGAGCTGTGTGACATAGGTATGTTGACATTACAATTGAAAGAGCATTTTGTCACTGTAATTGCTAATACACTATTTTGAATTCACAGACAGACTGCAGATTGTTTTGTGTTTTAAGTGTATTTATTTAAGTGCTCAATATTTGAGGGGGTAGTGAAATGGTGAGGGGTGATGGCGGAGGAATGTCCATGGCAGAGTCCAGTCTATTAGTCTCACGGGTGCATTGCCCAAATGGGCATAGGAAGTGGAGCTGGGGCAGTTTAAGTATGGACAGGGTGACAAAGTGGGACAGTAGGATGACAATCAGGGTGGTCTCATTTCTTGGCGGGTGTCTTGGCATCGTGCTCTGTCTTTGTCCTGGATCTCAGGGACCGTTTGCAGGGTGGTTCTCCCTCTGCAGGGCATGAGGTGCCGGTGTGGTGGTCCTGTGGCGGAGCGTCCTGTCCCCTAGCGCCGGCGGAGGTGGTGGGCAGTTCATCGTCCATGCTAGTGTCAGGGGCCCCTTGTAGTGCCACAGTGTCCCTCCTGGTGTTGAGTATTTTCTTCAGCACCCCTACAATGGTGCCCAGGGTGGAGCTGATGGTTCTGAGTTCCTCCCTGAAGCCCATATACTGTTCCTCCTGCAGGCGCTGGGTCTCCTGAAACTTGGCCAGTAAAGTTGCCATCGTCTCCTGGGAGTGGTGGTAGACTCCCATGATGGAGGAGAGGGCCTCGTGGAGAGTGGATTCCCCTGGCCTGTCCGCCCCCTGTCACACAGCAGTCCTCCCAGTTCCCCTGTGTTCCTGGGCCTCCGTCCCCTGGACCGTGGGCCCACTACCACTGCCCCCTGTTGTTGTTGGGGTGGTGGGTTATCCTGGGTTCCCTGTAGTGGTGGACACACTGCTGATTGACGTGTCCTGGGGACAGAGGTATGGGCCCGCTGGGTGGGTGCTGTGCTGGTGTTTCCAAGGGGGGAGAGGTCTATGGTGGCCTGTGCCAGTGTGAGGGGAACCGACTGTCCCGATGTCCCCGACGGGCCGGGCTGGTCATCTAGATCCAGTTGGACAGAGGTGCTGTCATCACTGTGGGCCTCTTCTGTTGGTGGTGTGGACATGTGTGGACCCTCCTGTCCTGTGACGTTGGGTAGGGGTCCTGCAGGGGTATAAAAGGATGGTTATTACATCTGTATGTGTCATGGTGTGCAATGGGTGGGTGAGCGTGTACCCCAGTGCTTGCATTCCTGTGTGGGAGCTTGTGTGATGGTGGTTTAGGGGGTTGTATGGGTCTGTGCAGTGGGCATGCTTTAGTGATGGGTGTCCATGCTCTGTTGCATGCAGGGCTTGGTGTTGGGATGGGTGGTTTGTGATGTTGGGACATATGTGAGGAGTTGGGGTGCTGGGGGTGAGGGTGGGGGTATGTAATAGCATGCAGGTAGGGTGGGGGATGTAATAGTTAAGATTTGACTTACCAGAGTCCATTCCTCCTGCTACACCTGCGAGGCCCTCAGGATGCAGAATCGCCAAGACCTGCTTCTCTCATGTTGTTAGTTGTGGGTGAGGAGGTGGGGGTCCGCCGCCAGTCCGGTGAACTGCCTGCACCGAGCACCTTCCCCCGTAGGTCGTTCCACCTCTTCCTGATGTCATCCCTATTTCTTGGGTGCTGTCCCACTGCGTTGACCCTGTCCACTATTCTTCTCCATAGCTCCATCTTCCTTGCAATTGAGGTGTGCTGCACCTGTGCTCCTAATATCTGTGGCTCTACCCGGAAGATTTCCTCCACCATGACCCTGAGCTCCTCCTCCGAGAACCTGGGGTGTCTTTGCCGTGCCACAGGGTGGTGTAGGTGATGTGTGGGGTGGTGTGTGTGGTGATCAGTGTGCTGACACGTAGTGGTGTGTTGTGTGAGGTGCGTGGAAGTTGTGTGGGTGATGGTGTTGTGTGCCTGTGTATGCTGTTGTTCTTTCTGGTGGTGTCTCTCTCTGGCCTTCTTTCTGGATTTTTTGTCGTAGGGGTTTGTGGGTGATGTGGGTGTGGGTTTTATATTGTAATGGGTGTGTGGGAGTGGTGTGTGTATGTGTCTCAGGTGTGTGTGTTTGGAATTGTCCAATGTGGTAGTGTTTTGTAAAGGTGTGTGTCTTTTGAGCGCGGCGGTGTGTACCGCCACTGGAATACCGCGGTTGAAAGACCGCCGCATGGATTCGTGGGTCGTGATAGTGTGGGCGTATTTCTGTTGGTGTGACGGTGGAGGTTTTGTTTTCGGCAGTTTATCACTGACCTTTGGTGTGGCGGACTTGTGTGGGTGCCTGAATTTTGGCGGATTGCGAAATGTGGGTCATAATAGCTGTGGCGGTTTTCCGCGG
The DNA here is from genome assembly GCF_031143425.1 of Pleurodeles waltl. Classification (NCBI taxonomy): domain Eukaryota; kingdom Metazoa; phylum Chordata; class Amphibia; order Caudata; family Salamandridae; genus Pleurodeles; species Pleurodeles waltl. The sequence goes on along the minus strand of NC_090440.1, from coordinate 540,840,393 downwards.
CCACGGCGGTGTGTTGGCGGTCTTCTGCACGGCGGTAAGTGGCTTTTACCGCCAATGTTGTAATGACCGCCTTTGTGTTAAAAAGATACAATCATTGATTCCTATGGATTAAGACTCATTTCAGCCTTTAAAAAGTGATATCTTTAGTTGAGAATGTTGGATTTTTGACATTTTGGTCTTGTTTTACTCAGATAAATATTGGCTATGTTTCTAAACTGGTGTTGAGTACTTTTGGGGGTGTTTTCACTGTGTTACATTGTGTGTGTGTTTGTGTACTGATACTTTACAAATTTCCTCTGAGATAAGCCTGACTGCTTGAGCAAAGCTACTGAGGGGTTGAGTAAGGGTTATCTTAGTTGTATGACTCCCTTACTCTGACAAGAGTGAGGGTCCCTACTTAACTCATATATATATATATATATATATATATATATATATATACATGCGCGTGCCCAAACACACACACAAAATCTACTGGTTATACTTAGGACCATGTTCCCATAGGAAAAGCATTTTTTGACTTGCCTCTATGTTTGGTGTCATTTAATGAATCTTCACAAAATTTGTCAAAAAAGCGTGCTAATGATTCTTGTTGGGCACAGAAAGTTTTGGGGTGTTCCGTCAAGTGGGGGCCGAGGAAAAAGTGGGAGGGTTAAAAAACGTGTGTTTCCATGTTAATTCCCATAGGAGTTTTGAACACGACTACAGCCCGAACCGCTGGATGGAATTACACCAAATATGGCTGAAAGGTAGCTTTTGGTATGCAGATTATGCTTTTTGTTATTTGATGTAAATCCATTCAGAAATGTAAGAAAAATTAAAGTAAATCCAGATTTGTGTATCTAGGGTCACAGATGACTTTGCAAATAATAAGAGTTTATGCAGAGATGTGCAGAGCTCTGGTTGGCTGCCAACACTTCAACCAGGAAGTGTTGGCAGCCATCTTGGGACTCTGCTTCAGCCAAGTCCCTAAAAAAAAAGTGAAAAAAAGAAAAGGGGCCAGGATAAGGACACCCTGGCCCTTTAGCTGTGGTGCTGGGGTTCTGGAGGGAAAAAAGCACTTAAAAAAGAAAGTTTTGCTGGGAATTTGCGATGACATCAGGAATTCGGGCAAACATTTTAATAAAACACAAGCGTGGTCTCCCATGCATGTTTTGTTAAAGTCCCCAGGTGGGCCAGGTCCTGGGGACGCATGTAAAAACTAAAGGAGGGGGACACACAGAGCCCCCCTCCTGGGCTTATTTATGCCCCAAAGACCGCCACCTCCCTTCGGCTTTGATTCAGTTATATGTGCGGCCGCGTGCCCCTCCACAGCCCTGGGGACATCTACCTCGCTGGTGCAAAGCTTAAATTAACGCGGGTGGGCAAGTGCCACCCCCCCCCCAAAGCCCTGAGGACCGCTTCCTCCCCGGGGCAAAGATTAAATGAACACGGAGGCCGGAGTGCCAGCTTCCCAGGTCTGAAAAAAGATAAGGAAGGGGGGGTCCGTTGCTGACCCCCCGGCCCTGGGGATCACCACCTCCCTTGCGTAAATTTCAAATGTTGGAGGAGGGCGGGCGGCCCACCTTGAAGAGTCAGTAATGGCCCGCCACCCCACAGTGTAGGCTCCTACTATGTCCTGTGGTGCCTACCCTCGGGACATTGCTGTTTGCTCTGACTTGATGGAAGCTTTGACCAAGTCAGAGCCACTACTGTTTCCATAAGCGTTTGACAGGTCTCACTTGCTTGAAGCGTAGGTTTCCTCTGTTTTCCTGCTCGCAGAGATGCGGAAAGGGAAACTGAGGAAACAATTGCTTTTGCAGACAAAGTGATGCATGCTTAGCAGCTCTCTGTCTACAGAAGCAGTGCTGGCTCCCACAGGAGGCAGGAAGCCGGCTGGGACCTCAGGGGCCTTGAGGCTCCCACTGCAGTACCATTGCACACTGGGTGCCCTGTGGGGCACCCAGGACTGATGACCGGGCCCGGTGGATGGGGTCCCTGGTGCTGAGATCGCCTGGGAGAGGGGGGTCCCCACACTGGCACAGGGTTGGGTGGTTATAAGGGATGGGCAACAGGGCCTGGATGTAGGTCAGACCCTGCTGCCAACACTCGCGCCACACAGCCAAAGCCGTGTGCGGCGCTGGTTGGATTAACATATAGTAATGAAAATTACTTTACATTTTTAAAACTATAGGAATTCACTGGAAAAAAACTAAGAATACAGGGAAGTTATAGTTAGGTTCTGAATCCACTCACACAAAACCAGAGAAACTCAACAATTATAGCTAGTTATTTCAAGTACTATAACGTGCGGCCTAGGGTAACTATAACTCCCGCCCCCGCCATGCACTGCTAATTACCCCAGATATTACAGCACTCATGACAAATTTTCAATCGTCAATAAAAATATGAATGAAACATTAGAAGTCAAATTATTGAACAAAAACTGTGCATGGTAGGGGCGGGAGTTATTGTTACCTTAAGCCGCGAGTTAGTTACTTGAAATAGCTAGCTATAACTGCTGAATTTCTCTGGTTTTGTGTGAGTAAATTCAGAACCTAACTATACCATCTCTATATCCTTTGTTTTTTTAAGTGAATATACACACGCACACATATGGACATTCTTCTATTGTATGTATTGAGTCCATTTTGCCGAAGTCTAAGTAGAGATTTTGATGAAAAGGGCCAAACTAGACAACATTTAAGTCAGTTTAAATTGGACCTGGGCAAATTTTTAACTATGCCAGAGTAACTTTGTTAATTTCACGTTATGCTTTTGATGGGAAATTATTGAAAATTATGCAATTCTGCCCCATTCACTTAATTATGAATAATTTGGCACAAAAATCATGCCGCAGGATCATAGGAACAACAAACTTAGGGGGCGGTTGCTCGTTGCTGCTGTTCATGTTCTGTTGCATTTAGGGCTACTTTCTAAACACAAAATTCACCCTCTGGTCCATTTTGGGTGAAAGGGTTCATTTGCACTAAGAAAATAGTGCTTATTGCTGGGTTACACTCCTCATATAATTCTGCGTAATGTTGTGTAATTTTACTGTAATATCATGTAATTGCGCTACAGCAAATTACGTGAGTTACAATCACACCTAGTTTAAATGGATCTGTGTGCTCTTCTCAACAAAGCGTCTTTTCAGTTTCTGTTGAGAGTCTTACCAGAAATACTCTCAGACTCAAACTCTCAGCAAGTCTTTAGGCTACTGCAACCATTTTAAGCCTGGCACCACTTGTGTTGACCCTGCACTGCCCTGATGATGGCATCCTTCTAATTTCAACATCTGGATCTAATGCACCTCATGAGTTATTGGTAAGATGTAGGGTACAGTGCTCTTTTGTTAGGAATGTCTATTTTTTTAGATAGTTACTTGTTTTGTAGGATGTATTTGGTGTGTGTTTCATCTCTTGGGCATTCAGGTCTGCCACATGGTTCTAGTGATTTATTTTTTCTCCAAGTTATTATTCAAGTTTCTTACTTATACTTCCTCATTTGTTAAGATCTTCAATGGGTGATCCTTGGTAAATTTGAACAGAAGCTTAGAGATAGAAATGTCCTCTATGTAAGGAGCTCTCTATTTAGGGTGGGTTTCATTATTACACATTTGCCTTGCTCAGTGCCCACCACGATCAGCTTTTTTGTGGTTGATGAGTGGCCTGTTGTGGCTTCACATAGAATGATTGCAGGAGGACCACGACCATGCCGCGATGCCCTGCGAGTTGTAATACAGTTTCATGCTCTGTGCTTTCTCAACTTGGCATTAGCATGCAAAAGATGATCTCGCTTTCCTCCAATAACAACTGGCATCCCCATCTCATTGCCCCGCTTCCATTGCTTGGCGTGCTCTTTCCTCCCACTGTCGCTCCCAGAACAGCCTCTCTGTTCATGAAGCTCTTGGTAGCATTTGCCCCTGCCTCTCACTACAGAAGGTATTTACACCTCCCCCACGAGGTGGTAGCCCTATAACTAGCAGGGCAAAAGCCATCTTTACGTTTTTACTGCAGCTGCTGCCTCAGTGTCCCATGTCAGCAGCCCTTGATGTATCTCTCTACAACGCTACCGCCAGCTCTACCAGCGGCTGTCCCTTGCTCCCAGTTTCACATTCTCTGTTAGTTCCTCCAGCCCTCCTGCTGTTCAGTGGCTGTGTAATAATACTCCCACCGAGCTCGATTTAAACTTTCTCTTTTTCTAATCATCTTTTACATTAAAGCCCCTAATAACCCTGCGTTAAGTTTGATATAAATAGGATTTTCTTTTACCTTAATGAGTTTCTGGATATTGTCCCTAAAAGGAAAGGCTATCATAATTCCCCATAAATAATGTTCACAAATCACGGCTTCCCGTGCCCCCTCCCGGGAGCCTTCGCGTTCCTGTGATAATTATGAAAATGTAGAACACCTCCTAAGTAAGTCTCCTTTTTATAACTCTAACTTTATGGAGCTTATAAGCGGCGTATATGACATATTGGTACAATTAGCAGGGAGGCGGCGGCAATGATCATCGATCACAGAGTACCAGCTCTGGGGCTCCTGGTGCATGCCTGTTGTAGCTCACAGTGCTAAGATGGCGGCGCGAGTATGTGATCTCTGGTCGTACAATAACCAGCATTCACAACAAGAGGCAGCCTTGAAGCTACTGGGGAGCAGTGCGTGAAGAAGCATGAGGGGGTTGAGGTGAGGGGGTTGAGGTCAATCACTACTTGGTGATTTCCTGTCGTATCGTTCAGCATCAGACACTATGCTGGGTGACGATTTAGCTCGCGAACCTTGTGGTAAAATCTAATGTGAGCCGTGCCTCGACCTGCAGGTGGGCGCGTGAAGCATTGATCGCTACTGCCTGAAAGCCTCTGCTGGGAAGGAACCTTAGAGGTGGACTGCAGCACTATGAAGAATGCCTCTGTCTGGCCGTCCTATGCTCCTTTGGGTATGATCCGCATAGCCCCCGGTATCATTTGCATCCTCTCCTCAAGGATGGCAACCGGAGAGGGGGGGGGAGGTGGGGGGGGCATTGTGCATGGAGGATTTACACCTGTGCACTGTTAAACTCATTCGGAGCATAAGGAACTCTGCTGGCCCATAAGCAGGACCACTGGAATTATGGGACAGGGTTGATTAAATTGTGTGGCTTCATGTGGTCATTTTGTGATAGTATTGGTTAATTACTTTGTCATTTTTGCATATGGTAACACTGTTTGGACAGATATTTCAAATCATTAGTACCAGTTTTAAAAATAAATTAAAACGTGAGGCATTTTGCACAAGTGTCTGAAAATAAGATCTGCAAAATTACATCCTTACTCTCTGAAGCAACCCTATCTCCCTACACCTCCACCATATTACCTGGTGTTGGTTTTGGCGCAAATTTCTCTTAATTATTGAAGAACAAAGCCTATGAAATAAATATTTGCAAGAGTTAATAAGATACGTCTGAGCAACCGACGGCCGTTCCTCAGCACACACAACCAAGCCCAATAAAAACGTAGACAATCTATTTAGATCAACAAGAGCAATAAATATACTATTACCTTCTTGAGGCCTTGAATAATAGAATGCAAATAACCTGATTACTATTGGTCACAAATCTCTAAAAGATTCTTACAGACGTGGCACAATGACGTGAACCTAGCAATGAGAGCTATATTAATACAATCTTTAAATGCTTATATGAGGAGCAATGCTGGAGCCACAAAACTCTTTAGTATGATCATAGCTACAACCTTTCGAACAATGACGGCCCACAGAAACATACCCACATGCCTCTGACGCGCTCAACGAAAAAGCTCACGTTACAGGTCCCAGAAACTGAAGATTATCACAGTCAGTCCTCATAAATACATCTAATTTCAAGAAAGCCACGAACTCATGCACATATTCTTCTCAATGGAAATAATGTAAGGTATAACAATAATGTAAGGTATAAAAATATTGAAATTATCTGACACTAAAGTAGTATTTAATAAAACATGCACCCTTTTGATTTTTTTCACATCCACTACTAATGATAAACTGCGCACAACTACAGGTGGTATCCCGAAGATTGTTCATTCAATGGATTTCTGACTTTGGTCCCTTGATGTCAGTTCAGTTCACATTCAGTGGGTCTTTATTGTAAGAAAACATAATCTTCACATAGTATTGTAATTAGTATTTTTATTATTAAGGATGTTCATTATGCCTACATTATAAATTTTGACTTCGAACGATAATCAGAGGTGACATTTATAATTTGGACTTATTTTAGGGCTGTTTGGTAGCCATTCCTCCCTTCTGGAGCACTGGATACCTAATTGATACTTTTCATAAAATGTGTAAGTGTGCACCATACAAAAACCAGCCACCTTCTATTCCCTGTTTTTATTACATTAAATAGGTGCTTGTTAAAATTAAATACTTTCTAAGAAGCCATTTTTCAACATAACACGTTTCAACTTTTCGAGCTGTGTTCCAATCACCAATTTTCGGGGAGATGTTTTCCATGATCGAGTTCCTCAATCTCCCAATATTCGTCCAGCTGCTGAAGCTAAAGGCCTGGCTCTTCGACTAACTCCTTCCTTTGGGGCAGGGCTGGCTTTAGAGTTTGTGGCGCCTTGTGTGACAGCCTCTGTTGGCACCCCACCCCAACAAACATTGGTACATATATAGGAGCCCCTAGCTCCACCTTAGCGCCGCCATAGCGTCATTTTTTTACGCTAAGGGGCGCCAAAGTGGCAGCAATATTTACAAACTGGCGCAACGTTTGCATTGTGCCACTTTGTAAACCCTTGCGCCACATTATGCCTGCACCAGGCATAATGTATGCAAGAGGGGCGTTCCCCCCCATTAGGGGGATCGAAAAAATTGAGCAAGGAAATCTAACATATTTCCTTGCACCATTTTTTTGGCACTTTTAACACCTGCTCAGAGCAGGCGTTAAAAGGGGGCATACCATTATTTATAATGGGCCCATGTTTACTCTGCAGAAGAAGCGCCAAAGTTTTGGCGCTACTCCTGCAGTGTACATTAATAGCATAAAAAAATGACACTATTGACTCCTACCCTGCGTCATGGTGTGCCATATTTTAGATACAAAGCACACATGATGGCAGTAGGGGGCTCTAAGAGGCGCAAGGATAGTGTCGCTGCACTGAGTGCAGCGACACTTTTCTTAAATCTGCCCCATTATTTTTTTTTGTTGAGTTGTATGTTTACTCAGAGTATATAAAATGTATGCTCAAATACCATGTAAATTTGATAACGATTATATAGGAAAAAGATATTAAGCCACTATGAGTCAAAGATAACTTTTATTGTATAGCCTAAAATAATATGCATATCTTGTTTACGTAATTATTAACATTTTCTAACTGTATTAATTTCGTAAAATACAATTAGCAAAATTCAAGTAAATTTAACTTTATGGGCTTTCGTTTTTGCAAATGCCAAGATTGATGTGGAAAGCCCAGCTGTTGTACAATATCATTTTTAATGGATAGGATTGCCTTTCATCTGTCATTGTGGATCTTAAATATGTTTTAATTAACTTTAGCTAAGAACAACTTCTCTCTCCACTAGCCACTGTCACTAGAAGAGTTAGAAGTATGCGCAAAGACAACCCACATATTAGGAAAGATATCTTGCATACTCATGTCCTGTAGAAACTACAGTGCTTCAAGGGGAGTATTTTTACCATCAGAGAGAATAAATTGAAAGTGCTTTAATTCTTCATTTAGGTCTGACCCGTTAATATTAGAAGATTCGCCATCAGTAAGGGCTACATGTAAATCTGTGCAACAAGCAGAAAGACCTTCAGCTAGAGATTTCAAATTATACAAGAATCCCCACAACTTTGTATGATCACATAGTTGCTGGAAACATTCCTTCAAAAATGTTAAAGCTGCATCAACTGTGATGAGAAGAAATTCTTGCTCAAATGTTTCCTCTGGATTTATAGTCATTTCATCAAAACCTTTATAATCAAAGATCCTCTATTTTCTGCATGTATCTTAGAAAGTAGTGTCTGCTTCAATAGATGTGGCTAATATTTTTGCTTTTGTCTTTGCTTCTTCATATCCATTCTCTCTGTATGAGGACAAAAAGATTAGAGTGCCCTCTGTCAATGCTGTTGCAGTTGTAGCATCTACTTTTTTGCTCTGCAGTTGTTTGTGGACATTATTGATTTCATATAAAATGTCATACCAAGCAGAAAAGGCTGTCAGAAATTTGAAGTCTGTAAGTTGCTCAATCAGGCAATAAGCTTCGTGTTGGATACCTGCATCTACTGCATTTGCATTTCTGTTAAGGCATCATAAATTTCTTTTGTTTGGGTGCACAGTGCTTTTACACTTTCGATGCAGCTTTCCCAACGAGTTACACTTAATGGCTTTAGAGTCAGGGTAGGTACATGATTTACTGAAATCTTCCATCGTTGAGTTGAAGCAGAAAATAGAGTGTAAGTTCTTTGCAGTACTCTAAAAAGTGAAACCGCTTCTATAGATGCTGCAGCTGCATCCGATATCACTAAATTCAAATAATAACAACCACAAGGAATATAAATGCTCTTGAATGAATTCAGAGAATTCTGGCCTGGTCACCTTTATTTTTACCTTTCATGTTGGCACTGTTATCATAGCCTTGACCTTGTAGATCTTGTAAATTCAAGTCATGCTCTTTCAGCACTCCTAATAACAGGTCTGGATACCTGTGCAGTCATTCACCTTTTTAAAACCTATAAAATGCTCCTTTACAGAGATGTTCTTTTTCGTGATATCAGTAAACCGTATGATCAGTGATAGCTTTTCAGAATGGCTTATGTCAGGTGTGCACTCTGATGTAACAGAAAAATATCATACTGTCTTTGCTCGAAGTAGAATATCATTAAGCACTTGGTTTGCTAAAAGATTGATTAGTTCATTCTGTATGTTTTTTCCAAGATAATGATCGGTATTCTCCTTAGCACAAACACGTCTCAAATGTTCTCAGGTGACAACATCAAACTTGCCAAGAAGTTGTACTAATCCCAAGAAATTTCCATAATTTGGTGTGAACAGCTCATCAGAGGATCCCCTGAAGGCTAAGTTATGCACGGATAAAAATAAAATTACAGACATAAGCCTTTCTAGAACACCTCTTCAATGAATAGTTTCTTGGTTTATCATTTGCTGATGTGATACATCCGCACCTTTATTTAACAGCAGTCTTACCTCTGTTTCCATCCATAAACAATAAGATATCATATGATCCTGTGATTTTTTTATGCTCCTTCAAACGAATACGAATGTTTCTCCAGTCACAAAAGCCTGTACTTCCTAGAGAAGTTTGTGACTTTACTGATGGAAAAAGTTTGCAGCAAAAACAATATGCACAGTCATTTTTGAATAAACCAGCCATCTGTGCTTTTTTATTTCACCATTGTCCATTTTCTTCATCTGAAAGATTTTAGAAAAATGGCGTTTATTTTTAATCTAAAGGGAATGTTATAGCCTCTAGAGTAGGTGGACCAGAAGTTACAATATTATCCACAAATGTAAAATGTAATTTGTCTGGCCACAGTGCAGGATCATCTGTGTCATATGTGGAAGATGACGAGGTATTGTGCTCACTTGACCGTGTACTAGTTTGATTATTTAGAGCATCAGCTGAGTTATCTTCAATTTCTTTTTCAACTGAAGCCAGAGATGACTCTAATTCAACATTTGTAGAATCCCGACATTGAAACGATGAGCCTGCTTCTTCATCACATTGTTTTTTAGATGGTCTGCCAGTCATAAAAATCTCATAAGGCTTTTCGCAGATTTCTGTTTTTGTGCTTCACTTTCTGCTTTCCTCTTCTGACTTTGTGCACCTGTTAACATTTTTGGTCTCATTCTTTCAAATTACAGTTCCTGATGTTAGCCTGAAAAACGCACAAAATGTCTGTGTCGGTTTAATGTGCTAAATGTCATGTGATAGGGCTGGGGGGTCTCAGAACTTGAATTTCATTATAACTGTTCCAGGCATTGCGTCCATATTGGTATTATCCAATCCACTTCCTGGTTTAGTTGTAGAAGGGGACCTGGTTGAGGAGGGGCACTACAGACTGAGATCGTGCAAATGGAGAGAATATTTTCATAATAAAATGGGTTATGTACACAAACAGTGCATATTAATTATTGAATAGATAGCATATAATTTGTCCCTCTTAATATTTCCACTTACATACTACTCTCAAAATACTAACTGCAACAGAGAGAACGGAATAATAATACAATGTTGACTTATCAGTAATGTATTGAAATTACTAGGACTATGGGAAGTTTAAAAGTGGCACACCTTTGCTGCAATGAAATAGAATCTCTGTACAAACACATGGCTATAAGCATCTTGCAGATCCTCCTGTTTTGTATATCTCCTGTTTATCCCTTTCCTTTTAAGGTCCAGAGTACATAGATTTCATGGACATAGTGCACATTTGTGGCAAGATTGCCAAATTACATGTTGGCACTAACATTTTGGGTTCAAGCTAGGGTTGCCACTTTTCTCAAATAAAAATAGCAGCTACTTGTGCATTTTTTGGGGGTCCTTAAAGGGGCTATAGCTTGTGCTTGGCTAGCAATTTGTGCAAACTCCTTTTTATTATTTTTATCACAGTATGGGCTTCCTACCGGCTGCTGCCCATCTCATCTAGGGCTGAGGAAATATGACATCACATCCATTCTGTTGGATCACAATCATCCTCAACACCAGCTGAACCATTTACAGAGCCACTGCGAACACCATACACTCTTATCTTGCAGACAAGCAATCTCTGGTGACTTAGGATACCCACAGTCATGACACCATCAAACTGGCACCTAAAAGGACTGTAGAAGGAAAAAACAGAGCGGCTAACTTTTCCGTCCATTCACACACAGGAAAAGGCACAACATATCATCCCAAATCCATTTGGACTGCCCACAAATGCTTCTCCAGTTGTGGCAAGCATTCAAGACCCACCTCTTTAAAGAATCCTACATAACAGCACTATGTTAGTACACTTCTGCACAAAGAGCCCAGCTATCCCTACTATCATGTGTTGCCTGTATGTATGCGACTGATCCTGTACAATGTCTTGCAGACTATTTGCTAGGTTTGTGCTACACAAATACCACACATACCCATGATGCCAACCTTAAAATGCCTATGACTAGGAGGCAAGAATGGAGGATCCACTGTGAAGCTGAAGGAGTGACAGAATAAAAAAGCCCTCTCACCAGGGCTCCTGCTACCTGACAAAATGAAATGTGTGCATCTGGTAATCAATACATTAAAGCCTATATTGGCTCCCTAGCAGTCTTTAGATTTGCTGAGTCATTTGAAGCTTCATGGTGAAAAAGTTCTTCTTTTTGAGAGGCAGAGTAAGGGTCTTACCATCTGAGTTCTGAAGTGTGTCCTTCTAATGGGCAGATACAAAATATTTGTATTAGGTAGAGTCTAATTGTGTATTAATAAAATATACATTTTAAAAGTGCTTGTTTCTTCTTAAACACTGATGCCCAGATTTACTAAGCTCTTGTGTTGCTGGGTCCCACAAGGTGACACCAGGCAACACAAGGGCTTACATCAGATTTACCATTCCACACAAAGCCATCTTGCGTGGTCATGCATGACTTGGTAATTCCAAAGTAATGCAAGGCAACATTTAATCACTGTCTTGTGTTACTCTGTGTTGGGAAGACGTTCTGTAGGTGGAGTGTGGGCGTTCTCACACATCCACCCGTGGATTTTGGAGCATTTCCAGATTTACTAAGGGTACTAAACCCTTGCATCATAATGCTATGCCATCCCAACAGATGCGTAACAAGGAGAAATATTTTATTTCACCTCATTATATCCTCTTTATAAATGTGCTGCATTGTGCACTACACATAGGAAGAGGAAAATGCCTTTGATGATTTGACGATTGTTTTCACAAAAACAATCCTGTCTGTAACACAGGCACCCTTACACCATGGCCCATGGGTGCCTGCATTGGCGCTAGGCAGCACACAATTCGCCTTCATAGAGAGACAGCAGTAATGCACCATATATCAGTAAATATGGTGAATTCCTCCTCTCCCTATTCAACACAGCGCAACAAGGTGTCTTGCTGCATTGCACCAAATGATTTTAAGTCTGGCCCTGAACATTTTTCAACATTTTGCGACAGCCTATTTTATGCTGTGTGTATAACAATCTTGAAATAATGACTTACATTTTCACAGTGCTTTCTGTCACAGTCTTGGCTCTCGAAGCACTATAAATACCCAAGTCACTATTCCTCACTGCACCAACTGCAATTTAGTTTTCTGGGACACTTTAGTTACACACAGAGACTTCAAAGTAATCACACTAATCAACTAAGGTTTCATAACGTGAAAGAATGCATTTTCCACTGTTTTGTTTAACTTGCTTTTATTTTTATTTAAGCTGTGTGCAATATTTTATATGCAGTTACTTGAAGGTGAATGACCAATAAAACAGTTACATCATATTTTGTTTTTAGTTATGCCTTTGACCGATCCCCACACTCACTATCTGCATACCTATAACACTCAGAATGAGGGACACTCCCATGCTTCTTTTATGCACTTTAACCCCTGCTTTATCGCTTGGCTAGGTTAGCCAACCTATTACTCTACTCCTTTGCATTGCCCCTTTGGAGCGGACCAGCTCTCTAATGCTGCTTCCCATTTCTTGGGTCATGGGTCAGAAAATGGAAGCCCCTTATAGAACTGATGAAAATAAGGCAAATGTAGATTTTGAAAGGTTACTCCAGCAAAAATTGATAGGAATGAATATGTTTTAGTTTGTTGAAAAAAATTGTATGCACACATTCCGTGAGCTCAACAACAAAGTAGCTCGTACAGTGAACCATTAAACAGCTCAGAATTCTTAGAGTTTATCTACACTCAAACTACAAAACAATCTTGCAGTCATGGACCTTATAATTTATATACACCCTTCCTCGCACCAGTCCGTAAGTGTACATTATCGAGGTCAGATTACAATTTCATTCATCAAAATAAAATATAGAACATAATTGGCAATAGGATTCAACACTCATCTACATTATATTTGTATTAAAACAATGTCCCCTTAGAGGTATACGACATGTGCTCACCGCACGGCTACAGCTACGGTTTGTGCGTTTTTTTCTATTTGATGGTACCCTATTCTTATTGCTTTCTTATCCAAGTATTCAAAAATTAACTTATTTCAATCGCCATTCGATCAGTAGTGTAGATAGTGTGTCACAGGCCCGAGAGTAAAGAAAGAAATGGGCTACCTGGCTGCCGCTCTAGTGATAAAAAATAGCAATATTGAGAGTTCAATAGGCCCCCAAGGCCCCTGGGCCCTGGCGCCACTGCACCTGTTGCACTAATGGAAGATGCATTCAGTTTCCTTAACAAAGTCCCAGAGCAGAGGTTAAAGTGGAAAAACAGAAATATGGGAACTACGGTTGCCAGTTATAATGGAGAAAAATTGCAGCCATTTGTTCACGTTTAAAAAGTTTGCAAAGGCCTGAACACATAATTTAAACAGAAAGTAATACATTAGCTTTTGCATTATTTTTTAACAGGCCATTCAGTGTTTGCTTAAAATAAAGTGTTGAATCAGTCTGACCTTTGATATGCTGCAAAAGAGCAGGGCTCGGCTTTCTGTGTCAAAATCAATTAAATTAAATCACTGAACATTGCAAGAAATTTTCTGCTATTTTCTGACTCCTGACACCCCATAAGCAAATATTTCACTGCAGCACATGCCTGGGCCAGGAAGAAGTGCCTCTGTCATGTGCACCACGTGACCTCTTACAACCATTATCGCTCTTCTATTTCTATGAAGACCAATCTTGTGGAAATGAAAGAGGGACAACTGTGATTTATGTAGACATTTGTGTGATGCAACCGGTGCAGATTTCAGAGCACAAATGGCACCCCAGTGACCTTGGCACTCGGTGCGGTGGCACTGCTCGCACCGCCCCAAATCCGGCCCTGCTCCAGGTAGGCTCTCACTGCTACACAGTGTCAGAGTACCTTCGTGGGAGGCAGTGCACTTTTACAAACACAGATAACATAATATGTTGCTTACGGCCATGAGAAATATTTAATATTTAATTCTTGCTGGCACAACAGAGGTGCACATGTATTGATTTTATTTCTAAGATCCTGCCACACCACACCTGTCATGCCTTTCGAAGTAAGTAGAGGCTTTTTTTTTCTCTCCTTCTTGAAAATGACCAAATATGGTAATTTACGATCAAAATTTCTTTCATGGAATGTTAATGGTCTAAGGGTAAGCCATACGAGGAGGAAGATTTTAGAGTATTTAAGATTGGTTGAGGAGGAGATCATTATACTACAGGAGACTCATCTACGAGAAGAGTGGGAAAATTGGCTTAAGCAAATGAAATGGGTATCATTTAGTGCATGCTCTACTCAATCGGGTGCGATCAAAGGTGTAGAAATATTGATTAAAAATTCTTTAAGGCACAAGATAGGAGAGGTGCAAGTAGACTCCAGGGGTAGATGGGTAGTGGTAGAAGTCTGTGTATGTGGCTACTGGGTTACAGTGGCAGGATATTATGGTCCAAATGTAGATGATCCTACGCCATTTCAAGAATTATTTAATATCCTACTTCTAGCTAGGTAACCAGTGGTGTTAGCTGGGGACTTTAATATATTGTTGGATCCTGTTATTGATAAATCGACACCTCGGGGTACGGTTAATTCACCTAAAACTAGGGCACAGGTGAAGCAAGCCATGCGGGATTTAGGTTTGATAGATATTTGGCACTGGAAAGGGGGTGAAGGAGATAGATATACATTCCACAATAAAAAATATGGACATAAATCTAGGATAGATTTTTTTTTAATACAGAAAAGCCTATGTTCGGACGTGATAAAGGCAGCCCACAGCCCAGCACACCTCTCGGATCATTCAGCTGTAAAATTACATTTGGGTATTAAGGTCGTAAGCCAGGGTATTAGGAATACAATCAATCGCTCTTTACTTCTAGATGACTCAATAGTAGAAATATTAAAGAAAGATACAAGAGATTATTTTGATTTAAATCAAGGAACAGCAAGTTTATGGTGCGTTTGGGACGCTTATAAGGCCTATATTAGAGGGAGGCTTGTGACCCTGGCAATATGTAAGCGTCGCGAAGAAAAGGAGAAGCTGGGGGGGATGGAATCATCTTTAAATACCTTTCGGGCATTACTTCAAAATGCACAAAGAGAAGGCAAGGAAGAGCTACTAGAGGAGCTGGTACGTCAGGAGAAAAAGGTTCGGATGGACTTAGAATTCTTTTAGAGAATCGCAATAGGTTAAAGTGGGAAAGTAGTCGATACGCGTATTATGAATACGGAGAAGGTTGCAGTAAACTGTTAGCTTGGAGGGTTAAATCCGATTGTGCCAAAAGGCATATTTTATCGGTTAAATTAGACCCTACAAACCAGATTTGTGTTGAGCAATCTGAGATTGAGGGAGCATTTGTATTCTTTTTTCAAGAAATATATTCAGAAAGCTTGGTAAATTCAGAGGAGTCGATTAGAGCATTTTTTAACAAAACGCATCTCCCAGTTTTGGATGAGTCAGCAAAGCAGTCATTGGGTTGTGAGATAAGTGGGGGAGAGCTTGTTGAAGTTATAAAAGCCTTGAAGAAAGGGAAGGCAGGTGGGCCAGATAGTCTACCTAATGAGCTATATAAGGTACTGGGGGAGGAACTTACCCCGTTTTTATTGGAATTATTTAATTCTATGCTTTTAGAAGGGGCACAGGTACCTAAATCATGGAATAAAGCCATAATCTGTTTATTGTTAAAACCAGGTAAGGATGCAAACTCTTGTTCATCGTATAGACCTATTTCTTTGCTGAATTCGGACTATAAATTGTATACAGGGATTTTATCTAGGAGATTGGGGAGAGTTATAGGCAATTTGGTTCATTCAGATCAGAAAGGCTTTATGAAGGGTAGACAACTTTCCGAGTTAACTCACGAGTTATTTGCTGCGATAGACTTGGCGGAGCAAGAAAAGGCTCCATTGGCGGTTTTGACTTTCGATGCAGCGAAAGCTTTTGATCGTGTTAATTGGTCCTTTTTGGGGGTAGTGATGGAAAGAGGTGGTTTGGGAATACCTTTTAGGGCTGTTACGGAACTGTATAGATGCCCTTCTGCGAGAATCTTGATTAACGGTCAGCTATCTCAGGAATTTAGGATTAGTCGGGTACTCAACAGGGTTGTCCTTTGTCTCCCTTGCTATTTAATTTATATATTGAGCCTCTGGCAACTTCATTGCGAGCTTGTAGGGAAATTTCCCCGTTTCGGATTGGGGGGTGGGAAAAGAAAGTAGCATTATACGCGGATGATCTTATGCTATATACTAGTAATGTGGCGACTACTTTACCCATTATCAATACATTGATGGAGCAATTTGGTAGATTTTCGGGTTACAGTATAAACACAGAAAAGACGGAAATTATGAGTTGGAATATGGCTCATGTCATTCCCTTAGTTAAACAGAAGATTAAATACTTGGGAATTTGGTTTACAACTGACCTTAATGATGTAGCTAAATTAAATTTTTATAGAGCTTATAGGGAAACTAAAAAATGGTTAAAGGCGTGGGCTGCTCTTCCACTTTCTATAATTGGAAGATCCAATATTTTGAAGATGTGTATTCTTCCAAAGTTCACTTTCTTATTTAACACTATCCCATTAGAGTTTAAGGTGATCTGGTTTAAAAAACTACAGGGTGATCTATCCTCGTTTGTTTGGGCCTCCAAGGGAGTAAGGATTTCTTGGAAAAAGATGAGTAGAAAGAAAGAGTGGGGGGGTATTGCATCACCAGATTTTTTTAGGTATTATCTGGCTTTTCAACTAAAAAATATTAGAATGTTATTGAATAAGAAGTCAGAGTACTCATTGGTCTGGAGAGCTTTGATGGCACATCTTGAGGAAGGAGCAGATAATTTCTTATATAAATTTGGACATCCAAAGTACTTCAAGAAGGTGCGTTTGAAGCTCCCCAGACATGCCTGGAAGGTTTGGATACATTTTCGGAAGGTGCTAGGGATACCTTATTATTGCAGTTCTGCTCCCATCTGGGATTCACCCGGTACTCCTGACTGTTTTATGGATAAATTATCAATTCCTTTGAGAATAAGCGGGATGGTAAAATGGGGTCAGATTATAGAAGGTTCTGAATTGTTAACCTGGTTTGCATTGCAGGAGTGTACTAGAGGGACAATCTCTAAGTTTAAGTATCTTCAGTTATCTAGTTGGGTTAAGTCTCGACGAGTAGGAGAAATGGGAAGGGAAACTAAATCAGACAGGTATTAAAAAAGAAATGGCTTTTTGGTATCATGCACAGTTGGAAACAGTAGAAGACGCTTCTTCCCTCCCTTTGTTGAAATGGGGGAGGATTTTTCCAAACCTAGAAGTTACATCTTTGTGGCAGAAGTCATGTTCAGAACTGTGGTTTACTATTAAACCTGCGGGGTTGAAGAAAAACCATAAAACGTGCTCCAGTTTGTTTTAAATAATCTTGAAATTTGAAATGTATTGCTAATCCAAACTTAACATTTATTGCCACACCAAAACCTTCTTGCAACACAAAAAAGGAAAGCACACACGCTTTGAAAGTTGGTGAGCACTGAGGCCCTCATTTTGACCCAGGCTGGTGATGTATGCCGCCACATTATGAGTGTAGTGGGTTGCAACCAACCCGCCACATCTCCACTCATACCGCCATGGCGGTATGAACCGCTGGGCCAGAGATGTGCATCTCCGACCTGGCAGTCCACACATGACCGCCAACGGTATAATGAGCCGGCCTACCACCATGGTTTTCACAGCGGTACCACTGCCATGAAAACCATGGCGGTAGGGCTACCGGTGACAGAGAACACCTTCAATGTCACAGGTAGAAGGCTCCCTCACTGCCCCTTCCCCTGCAATCACCTAAAACCCCCCCGCACCCCTAGAATCACAGTGCCCCCGCAACCCCGACACCGCCCCCTAGAATCACAGCACCCCCAACCCCTCACCCACGTAGAATCACAGCACCCCGCAACCACCCATGCACCACCACTTCCATACACTCATTCACTCACACTCATCCATACACGCATTCACACACATCCATACACGCATTCACACACACTTATCCATACATACATATACTCACATGCATACACACTGACATGCAGACACACACTCTTTGACACATTCATACACACATTCACTCACGTGCATACCACCACCCGAATACCACAACACTCAGATGCATACACACACACACATTCATACACACATGCAGACACCACACACTCACACACAACACCCCCCTCCCCTGACGGACACACGACTTACCTTGTCTGTGGACAAAGTCATCCAGCAGGGAGGGGGCGCTGCTACCGCCAGCAGGACACCGGCAGGCCGTCTGGTCAAAATACGGCTGGCGGCATCCTACTGGCGGCGCGGTGCAGGTGGTAGCACCGCACAGGCGCCTTGTCCGCCAACATGGCTACTGCTGGATTTCCACCCTAAATGTGGCGGAAATCCGGCAGTATCCATATTATGGCCAGCGGAAGACAGCCAGCGCTGGCAGTCTTCTGGTGCCCATGGCTTTGGTGGTCTCGGTTTGAGACCGCCAAAGTCATAATGAGGGCCTGAGTATTTATTCACAAGGTGGAAGTAAAATCCTGAAGCAATTGGGCAACACTTGCCTTGGTCACAGGCCAGGAAGTGACATCATTCACAGAGTATACATAATCATACAAAGTGCAAAAAAATGACAAACCACGAAACGGAACCTGTAATGCCTTTCACCATATACGCAAGCTTATAATAGGTATACAATAGTAGAAAAGTCATCATAAGTACTTAATCCGTTCTTTTCTGTTTTTGCAAATTATTCTAACCAGGGTACATATATAAATTTGTTGTAAAACCTGATGGTCATACCATTTGATTACAGCAATGATGTACAGTCTTGCCACTTAGTATGCATATGTTGCATAGCAAATTCAACAATAATGTCCAATTATACTCTTGAGTCAGGTCACGCCCCTGCTCAATCTGAAAGACACTTTGTAAGAACACATGCAACTGTAATGCCGTTTTTTTTAATTCAGTACTTCAGTGGACTAAGTTCATCCTCATACCCCAGTTAGCCAAGCATATTCTAGATTATCAACGCCTCATGCCAGTCGCATGCTACTCATGAACCAAATCAAGCCCAAGTGGGCACATCTGTCAATATGGCCCTTATACTGTTGATAGCTGAAATGATATCTACAGGGAGTGCAGAATTATTAGGCAAGTTGTATTTTTGAGGATTAATTTTATTATTGAACAACAACCATGTTCTCAATGAACCCAAAAAACTCATTAATATCAAAGCTGAATATTTTTGGAAGTAGTTTTTAGTTTGTTTTTAGTTTTAGCTATGTTAGGGGGATATCTGTGTGTGCAGGTGACTATTACTGTGCATAATTATTAGGCAACTTAACAAAAAACAAATATATACCCATTTCAATTATTTATTATTACCAGTGAAACCAATATAACATCTCAACATTCACAAATATACATTTCTGACATTCAAAAACAAAACAAAAACAAATCAGTGACCAATATAGCCACCTTTCTTTGCAAGGACACTCAAAAGCCTGCCATCCATGGATTCTGTCAGTATTTTGATCTGTTCACCATCAACATTGCGTGCAGCAGCAACCACAGCCTCCCAGACACTGTTCAGAGAGGTGTACTGTTTTCCCTCCTTGTAAATCTCACATTTGATGATGGACCACAGGTTCTCAATGGGGTTCAGATCAGGTGAACAAGGAGGCCATGTCATTAGATTTCCTTCTTTTATACCCTTTCTTGCCAGCCACGCTGTGGAGTACTTGGACGCGTGTGATGGAGCATTGTCCTGCATGAAAATCATGTTTTTCTTGAAGGATGCAGACTTCTTCCTGTACCACTGCTTGAAGAAGGTGTCTACCAGGAACTGGCAGTAGGACTGGGAGTTGAGCTTGACTCTATCCTCAACCCGAAAAGGCCCCACAAGCTCATCTTTGATGATACCAGCCCAAACCAGTACTCCACCTCCACCTTGCTGGCGTCTGAGTCGGACTGGAGCTCTCTGCCCTTTACCAATCCAGCCACGGGCCCATCCATCTGGCCCATCAAGACTCACTCTCATTTCATCAGTCCATAAAACCTTAGAAAGTCAGTCTTGAGATATTTCTTGGCCCAGTCTTGACGTTTCAGCTTGTGTGTCTTGTTCAGTGGTGGTCGTCTTTCAGCCTTTCTTACCTTGGCCATGTCTCTGAGTATTGCACACCTTGTGCTTTTGGGCACTCCAGTGATGTTGCAGCTCTGAAATATGGCCAAACTGGTGGCAAGTGGCATCGTGGCAGCTGCACGCTTGACTTTTCTCAGTTCATGGGCAGTTATTTTGCGCCTTGGTTTTTCCACACGCTTCTTGCGACCCTGTTGACTATTTTGAATGAAACGCTTGATTGTACGATGATCAAGCTTCAGAAGCTTTGCAATTTTAAGAGTGCTGCATCCCTCTGCAAGATATCTCACTATTTTTGACTTTTCTGAGCCTGTCAAGTCCTTCTTTTGACCCATTTTGCCAAAGGAAAGGAAGTTGCCTAATAATTCTGCACACCTGATATAGGGTGTTGATGTCATTAGACCACACCCCTTCTCATTACAGAGATCCACATCACCTAATATGCTTAATTGGTAGTAGGCTTTCGAGCCTATACAGCTTGGAGTAAGACAACATGCATAAAGAGGATGATGTGGTCAAAATACTCATTTGCCTAATAATTCTGCACTCCCTGTAATCTAATGAAATGTAAGAAAAAATCTGGGCTCTGATGCCACCTCCTGGTTCAGAAATATGGCTCTTCTATTGTTGACAGCTGACATGATATCTAATCTAATGAAATGTAGGAGAAAACATTAGCTCTGGTGCCAGCTCCTCGTGGAAAAATCTCTTTGTGCACCTCTCTCAGTACTGTTTGGTAAAGGTTTTTTTTTCTGGAGATCACACAAGGTCTGAGTGCAGCTGCGTTGTCAAGGCAGGCCTAAACAAGCCTTGGATACACCAAAAGGTCTGGCCTCTTAAGCCTCTCTGCCCTCAGATTGCAGTGTCTGGTAAGCTCGACCTAAAACAAGAATCTGTTGTGCAGAACTGAAACTTGGCTGAAGAGCTGGGGCTGTAGTTCTTGATGGATGTCGAGTTATATAATATAGTCTTTAATATGTATAAATTGTTCACTATGCATCTGTAGACTGCTGTAAGATAAAGGCCAGTAGCGGTGAAAGTGAAATGGTCGCAGAAAGCCACTTAATAGCTACCTAATTTGAATAGATGTCTTGAAGAGGCCATCTTTAGGACATTTTTAAAACTAAAATGCTCTCTATTAAAATGGATCTTTGAGCAAAAGTGTTTACCACAGTTTAGCCACTGGTTAAATTCTGTTCCATGTCGTGCTTATACTTTCTGGAGGTAGTTAGTCCGGGTTCCTTCTTTTAATACAATTTCTTCAAAATCTAAAGCATCTGAGGGTGTTTTTAGTTCAAGTAAATTTCCTTGATTGCGAATCTGTGGGCAAGATAAAGCAGCTTGCACTCGGTGCGTCGTTTAACCAGCAACCAACCTAGTATTTCTAAACCTGAAAATGTTTCTTCAGTCCCTTTTTGGACCTTCTATAAATGGAGCACGCCATGCAAAGGCTGCCCAGCATACGCTACATTAGAATAGCCCATCCTGAACCTGTTAACCTACCACAATCAGAGGCACCCTCTGGCAACTTTGAAAGACACGCTGAATGGTCTTTGCCAGTTTAAGGTGGACATTACAACTCTGTACCATCTCAGAGTTTTGCTTATGCAGTGACTCTCTCTAGAGACTCCCAGGCCCTACACACTTTCTGCAAATGCCCCAAATGTTTCACATCCATGTTTATCGGCCCAGCTCGCACCATCCATCCTTGCGTCTCACACTCTTCCATCCTGCGTCTTAAACGCCTCTCCATGGGTTCAACACTTCACGCTGCCATCCATATGTTCTGACCTCGTCATAATCAGCGTCTATGGGCCCCAACGCATCACACATACATGTTTTCTAAATGGCTCACACTCTGCCATTTGCCCTAGCTTGCCACATTGTCCATCGGTATACGCTGAGTCTCACACTCTGTTTAGGGGCCCTGACTCTTCACACTGTGTATCCATGTTTCCTAAGCTCCCCCACATCGCTGTTTGGAGGATGGGCAAGAGATCTGGAATAATGTTAGACCGGTTCCTTTATATAGAAACATCCTGCAGCAGAAGTAGCAGCCTGTAAGTTAATTCAGTATGGCTTGGGACAGAAACAGGCCAGTTAGTATGGCTAAAACCGAAGACAGTGTACGTTTTCTGAATAATGACTGGACAGTAAATGTGCTGTAGAATAGATGGCTTATCCAATGTACAGCCCACTAAAACAATGCGGCACCTAATGCATGTCATGCAGCCCCCATTATTGACTTCACCCAGACTTTTCCCTGCAAAGCAGGCCAGTAATTACGGTGATCAGTAAAGGCGTAGGAGGGCTGCAGTCCACTCTGCAACTGCTACAATTGATGGGCAGTCAGGAAGGCCTTTTGTCAAGATGTGAGCAGTCAGCACAACTGGCGACTCGCACTTTGTGGCAATTGCGTGGGGATAGGAGGGAGGCAGAGGTGTACATTGCGCACAAGATGGCCACAAGACCAGTGGCGTAACGAAACTGGGGGAGTTAAAGGGGGTCTTGCAAAGAACATGGTGGGGGGGACCCACACTGGACTCACTGAGGCCAGACTGTGCTGAGGGGGGCCCCCTGGAGCTCTGTCCCCCCACCTTGCACCGCGAGGGCTTCTGGGACCATTGTTCCGCCACTGCAAAATGCACATTGCTATAAAAAGCTTCAATCTTGAGATACTTTCTTAAAAATATATAATGAATATCTTGAGAAAATATGTGTGATTACAGTCCAGGTACCAGTTGCAATTGCTTGCTGCAAGGTAAGTTGCATCCTCCAGTAAAGGCAAGAAATACACCTTTCCTATTCAAAGCACATTGGGCCCGATTCTGAAAAAACTAATTTTGTATACCTATGTAACTCTCGTAGGAATGTTTCCAGATTAACTCTGTGCTGCAATTTGCAAACGTTCACTGGAGTATGTCGTATACACGTTTAAGGTGTTATTCATATCAAACTAGTCACACAATACCATTCCATAGTGGGAAAAGCCCACCCCGACGTGCAGCTGCGCTTCCTTTGTTTTCTTCCCGGGGCGAATACTTTCCCCATTGAAATACACATTCCCCTCCACTCTCCCACGTTTGGGAATATTCCGTTCCTCTTCCCTTCCTGCAAGGGAATGTGTTAAAGCCGTTTGCAGGAGCAACACTGCTATGGTTTCCAGGGTAGGAAAGAATCAGAAAGGAGTTTGTGGATACTCACACACCCACGCAAACTCACAGTGCAAATCGTGTCTTCATACCGCTGCCCCCTGCCCCACTCTCATCCCTTGTGTGGGTTTACTACTGCCTAGTCTTATGAAGTTGAGTCATACCTTAGAGAGTTGTAAAAGCATGTGCACCTGCTAGGAATGTGTTTGTGAATGCCTATCAGGTGTAAAGGCCGCTCTTTCCATCTGTAAAGATATGTTTAGGACTGGAAGCCGCTTTGTTATATGTGATAAACAGTGCCGTCCATATGAACAAAGTGCCGTTTGTATCTCAGTAATGATGCTTTTATGGAATAAACAATGTAGAATGAATTGCTGTAGGCATGTAATGGAAGGTGTTATTTACTATCGGTTCTAGTCGTTTTATCGACCTCAGAAAAATATATGTTTACATTAACCCTGCAAGTATTCAGTTCAGTTGAAATGTGAGTTTTGCTAGGTTTGTATAAACACTGTTTCATTTTCATTACATAGATGTACAGTAACACATTCAGATAAAACAGTTATGCAGTAAATACTACTCGTTATGCAAAATGTAAGAGTGTTTCATCCTTTCCAACAGAATTCAAATGTTTTCGCTGCTGGCTAAGTGCAGCTGTTTGCTTTCCCTGGTAGGCACTTGTAAGCAGCGGGTTAGTTACTCGTGAGCAGCTTATAGCACAACGGTCTGCGCAAAAATGCAGAACCCCCTCCCCTCACTCTCATACTATCATAAGGACATGTGACTTGCGGGCTACATGCAAGGTCTGCAGCCGGTATATCAACCCTCCAACACCTTCTGTGATTGTACAGATTTGTGACCTCCTCTAGTTCGCATTGTGGTTTCTGTCAGCAAGCGTTTCGTGGATAACATCGGTCTCATCAGTGACGTCATCAAAGGCTGAGTGCCCTGTAACCGGTGAGACTGCCGGTGATAACGTCTGCTGTTAACCTGCATCTGGGGTGACGCAGACTGGAAAAACCGGGTGTGGAGAGACACTGAGCAGGCAAGGGAGCACATCTAACTGCAGGGTGAGGGGGTTAAAAACTCCAAATCCTGTTTAGTCTGAGGCTTCTTGTCCTCAAATTATGCCTTGGGTTGAAAACGTATATATTTTAGTAAGGTGTATCGACACTATGCATAACCCATTCCTAAGACATTGATAGGACACCCGCTGTATTCAGATATTCACAGAGCTCTAACAGTGCTCATCTGTTCTCGGGCTGTTGCTGGCTTGCACCATCAAACTTGTTTTTTAATCATGCAAAGCGCCAAGCACCACATTTTACTATTTCGAAGTGCTATAATCCATAAATTGGATCCACGATCCAATTTATGATACTCATTTTATCCATCGCTTACGGATGGATGGCTGAGTCTAGACTACTGGAATTCAAAGTCAAGACCTCCAGAACACCACGTTTTGCCTGTACCAAGAGTTCTGCTCACTTACCCATCCTCCCAGATCAACTGAGACCTCCACAGTCACAGTTCACCTGTAGTCTGATCTCTATAATGTATGTATATGCCATTAGTGATGCAAGACCCGGCTGTGTACTCAACTGCAGTGCTACCTTTCAGAAATGCCACTAAATAAAATAAATCCATGACTTTCTAATTGGTTGCTGACTATGTGGAATAGAAAATGCTCAATTTTGCCCCATTATTTACCAATTTTTCTCTGGGGAGAAGGGACACCACCCCTGTTTCCCCGCTGCCACAAATCATCATTGAGATTGCCAGATGTGCTTGCTGTACGGACGTGGGCGACTAAAACTAATAATAATAAAATATGCATTGTGACCCACCCTACCACTTAAAAAGGTGGGACACCCCTGTTATAGTGCATCAGGCTGGTAGCAGCTTCTGACAGGGAGAAGATTATTATGCGGTACAGCATGTCTTGCTAGTTAAGTCTTTCTGGGTCCTACTGGTATACTAGACTCACTGCCCTGTTCATAATCCTTCATATACCTAACTGTGTTGCGTGACCTCAGTACAACAGATGGCAGCGACACCTACACTGTGTACCAATAATTGTTGTCTCTTGTTTTTTGTCACTTTTGTGCTTCAGGTGTGGGCGACTGACCTGGACCTCTCCTACAGTGCCCAGTTGGCAAACACCCAGCTCATGTTGTACATGACCAAGGGGACACTGGATGGCGCCGCAGCTCTTTTCCAGGTGCCACAAACAACAAGGGGACCAGATCGCCCAAGACATCGACGGTTGGAGCAGGAGGAACCGGTGAGAGCATCTCGGCCCTTGCTAAGGGCACTGTGGCAGATATGGGTGACAAATTACAATGTGTCCCGGGGGTAGCGGCGCACTGTGCTTTATGCCTGCCTTTCTGTAAGACAGCCGCATTATCTAAAAATCTCCCTCTTCGAAGTCCATTGGCAGGGATATGCACTCAACAGGTGATGTCACTGCAGAGTTTGCTTGAGGAGCTTTGATGGAGCTACGTATTGGACTCTGGGCTGAAATGGCATCAGACTTAGACTCATACTTGACATGCATTGATAGAGTTGTGTGTGAGTCCCTGGGTCCTACTAACACGAAAATAGGGCTTATTTGGGTGTGTGCTGGGTTCCATGCATAGAATACTTACGGGCTCTCTCAGGTTGAGGAGAAAAGTGTAGGCCAGCAGTTCTTACCCTTTTGACTCATGTAACCCTTATCTGGATCTCTACTGAAAGCCAGGGACCCCAGCCTAAGAATTTTTTTACATTTTGAGCCTCAAAGCTATACACAAAAATAACGAAAGAAGTATGCATCAAACAGATGCAAAAAATATAAAACATGTAATTCAATCCACAAATAAAAACATTTTCAAAAATCGACATTTTAATAGTAATGGAAATGTCAGAAGTTTTTAAAATGTGGTTTTATTTCTAAAAGAGGAAGCACTATGCTAAATTCTAACATATCACTCTGCCTTTCTTCTGTTAATGTGTGCTGTTTATTTTGGTAGGGATTAACATTTACACAACTGAGGCCACCAGTCATCCACATTAGATGTTGTTTGCTGTACTTGCTCTGCTCCTACAAATCAGGCGAAGGACACCAACTTAATTTTTAACCTCAAATTTCCTCACATTTACAAAGCATTTTTAAATCATCGTTTAAAATGTTCTTTTTTAGGTATTTATATTAATTTTCTAATGTTATTAAAATTCTCCACACCACTGGTCAATATCCATGATATAGGGCAGGCCATTGAGCAACAAGTATTCTAAGTTGCAGCTCAATGTGTGTGTGTGTGTGTTTTTTTTTTTTTTTTTTTTTTTTTACAATTGTGTTCTGCTTTCCTTCTCTTATGACCTAGCTTACAAAACTTTTCTGGAATGCGCTTCTCAGTTTAAAGAAGACATTTATTGTTATTATTACTTCACCACGACATTCCTGAAAGACGAAATTAGTAGGTTGGAAGCACACGTTTAAAAATAGTCACAGCAATGAAAGCAAAATATATCAAAGTACTTCTCAGTTGCAATGAACACAGCAAATACATGTGATTATATTATAGCATAACTTCAAAGCAAAGCATAAAAGTCAAAATTGCATCACTGTAGGGCCTATCACTGCTTCATCTTTCTGGGACCTGCAAGTTGATGACTCCAGTTCAACTGCGAGAAAGAGATTTTCTACTCAAACGGGGACAGGCAACTGACGTCCGTTCCTGTCTGAAGCCAAGATATTTCTCCTCTCGCTGTTGCCCAGGGCCATCGTTCCAAAAACGTGTCCCCTCCTCTCAGACTCGGGAAAGGAAGGCAAGCCTTTGGAGACTGGCCAGATCTCCTAGACCCCTCCTCTTCCCAAGGCTGAGCAGAAAGGAAAACACCAAATGTACGCCTTCTTATCAGCTAGACTTTGGTGTGAAAAACACAGCTTGGTCTATCATGTGGAAAAACACAGCTTGGAAAAACACAGCTCATCTGCAATGTCTCAACTGCAATGTCTAACTCCACGTTAAGGCCAATAGGCAGCTAACCTAAATACCAAATGTAATGTCTAATGCCATGTCAAAGCCAATAGGCAGCTAAACTGAATACAACATGTAATGGCTAATGCCATGTTAAAGCCAATAGGCAGTTAACCCCAAATACCAAATGTAATGTCTAATGTCATGTTAAAGCCAATAGGCAGCTAAACCGAATACAACATGTAATGTGCTACTGGTGAACATTGAGCAACTAATATGCGCAGTGGTGAAACACAAAGTCATTGGTCAAACACAATTAATAGCATCACAAATTGAAAACTCTCAGGAAAATCATACCGCGCTTTCCTAAATTGTGCCGGGTGATAGTGCTTCAGGCAATTATTTCTTCTGCATTACGAAAACTCATTATATTTGGGCAGCCAAAATATATGTCCTCCGGATGCAAATGACTCATAATGCAGTGACTAAGTTTATAATGTGTCTCAGTCACTCAGTGCCCTTTGTGAACCATTTTAAACACCTACACTGGCAGCCTCCTTCAAACTGGCCATTTTCAGATACCTCTACTTTTAACATTGTGCTGCCTCACGCACATGCCCTGTCTTTCTCCAGGAGTGTTGCACATGCTGTGTTGCAGTGTGCTTGTTGAACTATACTTCTTCTGCCCAGCCCAGGTAGTTCTGCTGGTATAAAACGATGTCGAGCTGATGCAGGACAGTACTTAGGTCCAGAACAGCGCTTTATACATTTCCTACTACTGATAGTATTCATACATATATTCTGGAGTTTCGGTCAGTGACTCTTTTTAATTGGGAGCTTCTTTGCTGTTCATGTAAGCTTCATCTGTGTTTTCTAGCCCACATATTTATTAGATAGCATTGTTTGCAGTATGGAAAGGAGGAAAGCTTTTGAAAATAGGAGCTTAGATTACTATAGGTACATAAAGTAAGTGAGATACCACCGCCTTTTTTATGGTTAAAGACTTTGCATTTGCACAACAGTTCCTGGGTGCATGCATTGAAATGTGCTTAATTTTTAGGGTCAAGCCTGCGATAGCATGCGCTAGCACGTGTGTCTCACTTGCGAGACACTGTTGTTAGCAAAAAAGGAGCCCACCATTGCTTAATATTTGCTGGCTTGCATGGCACTCTTCTTTACAGCTCCGTAATGGGTCACTGCAGGCATAGCATCATTTCTGTTCCTTTATGTGGAGCAGGGTACAAGCACTGATTGATTCAGCTTAATCAGTGCCCGTCTGCTGCTCCTGATGTGATTGAGGTACTATTTTGTTCTTTTTAACTTCTAAGGCTCAGCAAACAGAAGGCTTGTGACTGGCAAAAAATGTGCCCAGCACAAACAAAATTGCTATTTAAAAAAAAAAAAATTATAGTTAACTTTTTATTTTATAAAGTCTTCTTTTCTCACTTGGCACTCAGGTTTTGTTTTGTTTTTGCTTGTAGGCAAGGTTGTCAAAAGATAACGATTATCTTGTTCTAAATATTGCAAAGTGACATTGTTTCTTATGTGTAACTTCTGTGCTTTCTTAACAAAATTGTGCAGTTCATCTCAATGCACCCCACTTCAATCCAATCCGCCCCTCCCGACATGCACACCAATCCACCCCACTTCATCCTACACCGATCCTCCCCAATCGAATCCACCCCAATCCATCCTTCAATCCACTCCACCCTACTCCAATCCAAACCCCTCACCACAATCCAATCCACCCCATTCCAATCCACCCCATCCAGTCCACCAACTCCACTCAATTGACCCCACACTACCTCAGTCCAGTCCACCCCACTTTACTCCAATCCACCCCACTACCTCAATCCACTCCAACCCACTCTATGCCACTGCATGTTTTGACACTCTCTGCTACTGAACTCTATTCCCCTCTACTCAGCTCTACTCCCCCATTTCCACTCTATGACACTCTACTCAAACAAATCCACTCTATGACTCTCCCACTCCACTCTACGATACTCCAGCACCACTAACTTTTAGCCATGTTTGAACAGCAGCCACACTGATGTACAACATGGCAAAAACTCATTGCCAAAGCCAATAGCTCTTATATGGGCGAGACCTATTGACTTTGCCAATGACCTTCACATATTTCACAGAGCTTTACCGATTTCCCTTCGCCTGTGCTCGAGTATAGTGTGCCTCAAACAGTGGTTGGCTAGTAATTAATCCTATTGTGCCTTGCGTTTTTTGAAAGCGCTGTGAAACCGCTTTGCGTGTATTGCATCTTTTCCTCGTGGGTGGCTCAACATTTGGTTACAAAATGTTGAAAAGAGGTAGTGTGCAATTTTAAAACATTTCAAACGTTAATATTTTCACAGCAGAGCCCTTTTTACGTAGACTTTTGTTCCCTTTCATAGTTTTTTGAGAAATAACACAAAGGTCTCAAGAAAAAAATTAAGCAACTTTGTATGCCCGAAGTGCACATGTGTTTGTTATGGCATTACCTGCCCCACAGTAGAGGGGTCGAGAGAGGAGGAAATTACAAGCATGGAGCGGCAGTGTAAACGCAGATTGCCTGGCAGCTTCATAGACACACATGGCATGGGGATATCTACTTAAGCTGAAGTTGCTCAGACATTTGTATTTTCACGATGCTACGTTAAATATCTGTCATGCCCATGCATGCTACTTGGGCAACATGTCACATTTATTGCTTAACCGGGAGTGAGAAAGGGTGAGGACTAAATTATTGATAATTTATGGAAAAAAAACCATCCTCTGTTTAAGACCACATTCAGAAGTTTGTCCACCTATTCCTTCTGCGTCCCTCCTTTCTGAGCACATGGTCCTCACCCCCATGGGAGTGTGGTGTTTTCCCATATCCAACACAGTGCCCCTTCCAGTGCGGTATTCGTTTGCCTTGTGTTAGAAAGGTCCTCCGTCAGAGTGATAGGGAGTACACTGCCCCCTTCCTGTGACATGGTGCTTGCTCCCAGATCACAGGGATCTAGTCGTTCTGGTAAGAAACACCGGGTATTCCTATGAGTGGAAAGATGTCCCCTACCACAGGAAACTTAGATCCTTCTCACAAGGAGCTTGTACCCCTGCCTCCATAGTGACTGTCCTTGTCTCCCTGTCACGGGTTCCCAGCCTTTCTAGAAGCAAGCTGCATCCTTTTTGTTGCTGGGTGCAAAGCTCCCTCAGGAGCATGGACCCTCCAAAGAGATCAGACACCCCTCTCCGAGTACGCGTCCTCCTCGGCTAATGTCCCTTGCTTGGGAGCGATCTGACCCCTGGATCACAAGAAGCATGGCCGCTCCCTCACAGTAAGTATGGTCACACTACAGAGAGATCAGTGACAGGCACCCCTCTCAGTGCCCCCTCTACTAAATGGATCCTCTGACCCCTCCTGAGAGCGCAGCCCCATCCCTAGGGCCACCCACTATCTCTAAGCACAATCCTTCACGAACCCAATCAGAGTCCTCTCCGTGCACGTATTAATTAGCAATAGCAACAAATACTGCCGTAGCATGGCTGTGTCGCCGGAGCATCCTTGCCCTTGCATCGAGCACAGCTGCTGTCAGGCTGCCCTGGCTATGGTTCTTTCTCCCGTTTAATGATTTGAGGAATGGGTTATTAATACCCGCGGTTTTACAGCCATGATTAATTCTCACCCATAAATGTGCTATGTCAGGACTTCTGCTGTGTCAAAGGCTGTGAATCAGTGTCAGGGCCATGTGCGAGCTCATTGTCAGTGTCAAGGACAGGCGTGAGCGCATTCTCCACGTCGGCAATAAACACATCTCGCCCTCTCTACACCTCCCCTCTCCAACCCTCCCTATCGCAGTCACTCTGTGGTCTGAGGCTACCAGGATAAGCAATAGCAACGAAGAGAGAATGCATAACTTTGACAGGAGGATTTCTGTATAGGGATGCAACGAGGGCAAGTCATCATTACTGGTGAGCACAACAGCATGGGAGACTGGCGTTATAGAAGCAAAGTACTTGGGTAGATGAGGATTGTATGATACCAATACACCGGCACTGGAATTATAAAAACTAGAGTACTTTGTGAGGGTACATGCAGGTGAGAGTTCATCCCTTGGGTGAAGCCTCTGAGCAGAGAAAAAGCAAAAGATGGACATGTGTAGGATTAAATGAGCCATTGGCTCCTTAGAGTACCTCGAGTCTCTGGTTTTGTTCTTCATTCCTATTGGTGTATGCTTGGTCACAGTCAAGGAAAGCCCGATCTGCAACTTTAAAGAAAAAGAGTTGTGTTATAATCTGCTGTGCTTGTAATACATTCTGTGCACACATCCATTCTTCTCTGCTGTGCTCAGTCTGTATGTAATGTCATGGAAAGTTGGTGAGTGACTGGAGGAGCGTGACAGAGACTGGGCTGAGTAGAGCGGATGCTGCTTCTTGTGGCGTTTCCTTATTAAATAACTTGTTATTTATCCTGTAACTTTTTAAATAAACCTACAACTGCTATCCTGTGTGGACTGGCTACCTGACTCCTACCTACACAGGAAGGACCATTGATTGCAACAGGTTTTCTTTGCCGGCTAAAAGGAGCTGGATATGAGGCATGTGTCTGTTGTGGAAGTCCCAGTGGCCGAGCAGACAAAGGTGTAGATATGGGCTCCGGGTTGCGAAAATTCCGAGCAGCAAAAAATCATGTTGCGCAAGAACCAGGTGTGCGACGACTATGACTTTGGCTTGATCACATGAGTACCCATTGAAACATAGAAATGGTGAATAACTAGTACACCTCACACTCTGGTTTACACATACATGAGGAGTATCGAGGAGTTTCCAATGTACCCGTGGGCAACTGGATTTGTTAGGTAGTTCACTGTTGCAACAATAGATGTTGGCAATTGGTGAGGTGGTGATGGTCGAATCAGCTCAACAATTCTAAATACCATATACATACTATACGCATGTGTGCATTTGAATTCGTTTTTATATAGCATGAATCTTCCTCAGGGAGATGTACATCAAGGGGGTGTAAATGTGATTTTAGATCAGCATCCCCAAGAAGTTTCACAAGAATCACATGCTTTCTGATAATGTGCTAAAGTTTAGAATAGATTCCAGGTTTGAAAAAACAGATGGCCCCTGCTAGTGTATAGATGTTTGGAAAGGTTGTCAGGAAGTGCAAAAACATGACCACAGTGTAATGCAGGAAATGATTCAATTTAGCCAGGGAGTTAACAGTTAATTGTAAAGGGTACTGAATGGATTGTCATGAGGGGGTAATGAAAAATTTCCTAGTAAACGTGAAGGAAAGTTCCAATTCTATTAGGGACACGGAGGCGAGGATTATGCCTTCTTTCTTTATTTTATCAATAGCAGCTTCAACTTTAACCACATTGAACTACATTTCCCAAGAAACACAGGGAAAAAAATAAAGATCCTATGATCCCCGCACCGGAGTCTAGTCAATGACATCCGGGTCGCTTCCCCTGTGACGTCCTCTTTCTTGACTCTGAGGAGAAAAGTTGGTTCCCGCTGTCCTCATTCCTGTTTGGACCCCGCATATCCTGTTAAACGAAGAGAAAATAATCTGGTAATCTAATGGCAATGAATAACTAAAGCCAACAAAATAGCTTTCCAGTGAAGCCAAGAGCCACCCCAGATAGTCATATCCAGTAAACAGGTACACAGCGTGAACACATTTATAACCACACATGACTTCGCATTCTTTTAGGGCATGCAGTTCAGAGAAAACCATAAAGATTACTTAGACCTTATGCTATAACTGTTAGCACATCTTCCGGAATAAAGTGCAAGGTTTGGGTAATGGTCTTGTTCAGCCAATGGTGGGAATAATCCTCGCCTCCATGTCCTTAATAGAATTTAAACTTTCCTTCATGTTTACTAGGACATTTTTCATTCTATTTCAGGACCAGAGGTTAGGATTATGCCCGTTCAAAGCTTATTCACCACCAACAAAGCCATATCCAATACCGGTTTGAAATAAAACCTCTTGAACATAGACTCTGAAGACCAATCCGCTGCATTGATAAAGTCTTCCAAGAGGGCTCCCAAATGGAATGCTTTAGAAGTCATTGCTCCTCGTAGCGGGTAAGCTCCGATTATCGCGGTATTAACCCCTGCCTCCTGCATGATCCATCGGACCCATCTCGCGATAGTGGGCGATGACACTGTCCTATGTAGCTTTCTAAATGAGATAAGTAACTGCCTCTCCCCAGGAGGTCTGAACTCTTCTGTCATTGCCTTGTAGGCTTTAAGGCAACGCACAACGTATAGTTTGAGGAAGCCCTGAAAGGATGGGTAAGAAACCACTCTTGAATTAGTTTTGTTCACCTGGAAATATTGAATGTCACCCCATCCGGAGTGAAGGAGCGGCCCGGAATGTCCAGGGCCCTCACATCTGATACCCGATGACATGAGCCCAGGCACAAGAGCATGGGTAACTTGGCCGATAATTCCTTTCGGGATAAATATTTGTTCCATTGCCACAAAAGGAAGAGATTGAGAATGAGATTTACATCCCACAGAGCCAAGTAGCGCGACTCGGGCGGCAAAGACAGATGTATACCACTCATTAGTTTGTAAACCAAGGGATCGGAACAGAAAATGGCACAGCAGTTCCAGGATTCCATGTGCATCAGTCACCACTTCATCTCGTCCACTACCTCGGCGGTGAGGGAGACCCTCTCTGAGTACTGGAGTCCCCTGCGCAAGTGAGAGACCTTCAGATGCTGAAGGGCCCTGTAATGGAGGGGGCCCGGGAAAATTGCCTGGATGGACAAAGATAGTAAGCCCACTACCCTGGCAATCTGTCGAAGAGAAGTGGAGGTTTTTGCTATGGTTTTTCTGATTTCCCCAATGTATTTTGGTGATATTTCTCGCCGGGAGGCTCAAAGATTTTGCGACCGAATCTATTCGGAAACCCAGGAACATAGTCTGATGGGCAGGGACTAACAGGGACTTGAGTTTGTTGATGATTGGAGCCTAGGTCCTCTAAAAGAGTGACTGCAACCTGAAGTTGGTTTGACAGGCATCGCGGGCATTGATCCATTAAGAGGATATTGCCCAAGTACACTATCAGACAAACCCTGCGCTCTCAAAGCCTCCATCACCAGCTTGAGGACCTTGGTAAAGCACCAAGGATCTGAGGACAGATGGAAAAGCAGGGATTTGAATTCGTAGACCTGATACCTCCACCGAAATTGCAGAAAATCTGCGATGGGGGGAAAGATTGGGACTTCAGATAGGCATCCTGCAGATCCAAACTGACTATCCAGTCGTTGGGTTGCAGAAGGTCCCGTAGAAGATGGATACCCTCCATCTCGAAATGGCGGTACACCAGCCAGCCATTGAACTCCCTTAGGTTGATTACAGGATGCTGACCCCCCCCCCGTCCCGCTTCTCCACCAGAAAGAGATTGTTCAAAAAACCTCTGGGGTGTCGTTGAATCTTGGTTATGGCCTTCTTTTGCAGGAGATCTGCCACCTCCTTGTCGATTAAGGCAGCTTGATCTTTGTAAACTGAAGTGGGCGTGGGGAAACCAGCTGCACCGGGGTACCATAAAACTCTATAAGGAAGCCCTGAATGGTTTATAAGGCCCATGCGTCAGATGTGAGCTTTAATCAATTGTGTTTGAACCGTGCCAGCCTGCCTCCCAGATCTTAGGGGGAAGAAGTGTGGAACCTTACCTGGCTGGGTCTGGAGGAGCCTCTTGAACCAAGACCTCTGTAGGGTCTGCCGGAGCGGAAGAATTTGCCCTGGCGGGGCAGCTCTTGCAGGTGTCGAAAGCCCCTGGGAGGGCTCTGGATGTAGAAGCGGCCGGTCGAGCGCCCTCTGCCACGGCCGGCCCGATGAAAATTTTGGGGTTGAAAATCTTTTTAATTGACGTCTGTGCTGTATCCAGTGAGGTAAACATCCTTACAAACCTGCCCAATTCCTTAATAAAACCCTCACCGAAGAGTCCCCCTTGCGCCGCTAGATCCGCTTCTGTGGATGCCTAATCACCCAGTTTCGGGTCTCCCTTCAGGAGGAAGGAACGCCTCCGCTCCATGGAGAGTGCACAGTTGGCATTGCCCAAAAAGATAACTGCCCTTTGGGCCCAACCCGAAAGGATCTCTGGGGAAATGGGAGAATTTGAGGCCTTAGCCTCTTCCGCTAAGTCCAGGATTTTTGTCAGAGAGCCACTGACTTCCAGCAGTTTATCTTGGCACAAGCGCCATGACCTGTCGATCCCTTTATTCGGGTCTTTGAAGTACTTCTGGAGGAAGGTGGCCAGGTGAGGGTCGAGCTCTGGAGTTAGTACCACCTGCCTGGGAAAGGACGGGCGCGGACATTCCGCTTTGAGACAGGCCCTGACTTCTTTATTCAGTGGTTTGCGGAGGCGGCCGGCAATGTATTTGGACACCTTATCCGAGGGAAACCACTCCGAAGAGCATGGATGAATAAGATCCTCGGGGTCCAGCATATCGGTCAGAGTGTCTTAGGCCTTCGATTCCTCCAGGGGTGAAGGGCGCCAAGGATGGGACGGCCCGCTTCATCCAGGGAGTCTGCATCATTGGACAGAAGAGGGAGCTCCGGTATATCTTGAGGGCTGTCTTCTGCGGAAGGCTTGGGCCCAGTAAAGTCCTCTTGAGGGACTCAAAGATGTTCAGATCCGCGGATCTATCTGCCTTACACTTCTGAGGTGGCCAATTCAAAAGAGGGACCCCAGAGGGGAGGTTATCCAAGGCGCCACCTAAAGGAATGTGGCAAGCGCCGGCCAGCTCTAGTAAGCGGCACTCAAAAGGTTCCATCGCCGCTGCCACTGCCTGGTGAATGGAGGCGTCTACCGCCTGACAAAATTAATCGTCTATTGGGAGCACTTGAAGGGACTCCTCCACTACATACTCCTGTGCCATTTAGGGACTGTTCTTGGACCAGAGACACTGGAGTAAGATGGGTGGGCTGCCTAAAGCAATTTTTTGGAGCTACCACGTAGCAGATTTAAATGCGCAAAGTGCTACTCATTACAAACCCCTCCCTAGGGCCCCACGCCCTGGAAAGTAACACAGGCAAATTATATTAATATTGATATGAGCGCCTGGGTCGGGCCCCTGAGGCAGTGAAAGGCGTCAGAGCGCCAACAACTGAATACGCTCTGCAGGCAGCATTTTTTTTTTTTGTGAACTGCCTTGAATCACAGCCAAAAACAGGCACTCAGTGCCTAAACCGGTTCTGTGCCTTGGACGAGATGATCTCGTCCAAGGCTACAGTTCCCCTGTGCCTTGGACGAGATCATCTCGTCCATGGCACAGGGGAACTTGGAGGCGCGCTAGCGCGCCCCCCGTGCACCACCCTCCCCCCCCCCAGGCGGGGATGGAAGGGGAAGACCTTCCCCTTCCACCCCCGATCCCCCCCACCAACTCCCCCCCCTGTGACGTCAGCGCGCGAGCGCGCGCTGATTTGTCACAGGGGCTTCCAGCGCGATTGAAAGAGAAATGCAAAAGCATTTCTCTTTCAATCACTGGGAGAGGCCCGGAGGGGCTTCAAAGGGAAGGAAAAGTATTTCCTTCCCTTTGAAGTCTCTCCGAGGGTTTCAAAAGCCGGATTGCTTGCAATCCGGCTTTTGAAACCCCACTAGACACCAGGGATTTTTTTTGTTTTTTAACTATAATTCACATAAGGGAGCGACCCCTTGGGCAAGGGTCGCTCCCATGGGGGGCATTTTTTCAGGAAGGCCTTTTCTGCCCCCCCGGGGGCAGAAACCACTAGACACCAGGGAGTTTTTTCTTTGCGTGAATTTCACGCAAGGGGAGCAACCCCTTAGGCAAGGGTCGCTCCCTGGGGGGGCAAATTTATTTTAGGCCATTTCTGCCTCCCCTGGGGGCAGAAACCTCTAGGCGCCAGGGGATATATACAGGGAGTGCAGAATTATTAGGCAAGTTGTATTTTTGAGGATTAATTTTATTATTGAACAACAACCATGTTCTCAATGAACCCAAAAAACTCATTAATATCAAAGCTGAATATTTTTGGAAGTATTTTTTAGTTTGTTTTTAGTTTTAGCTATGTTAGGGGGATATCTGTGTGTGCAGGTGACTATTACTGTGCATAATTATTAGGCAACTTAACAAAAAAAAAATATATACCCATTTCAATTATTTATTATTACCAGTGAAACCAATATAACATCACAACATTCACAAATATACATTTCTGACATTCAAAAACAAAACAAAAACAAATCAGTGACCAATATAGCCACCTTTCTTTGCAAGGACACTCAAAAGCCTGCCATCCATGGATTCTGTCAGTGTTTTGATCTGTTCACCATCAACATTGCGTGCAGCAGCAACCACAGCCTCCCAGACACTGTTCAGAGAGGTGTACTGTTTTCCCTCCTTGTAAATCTCACATTTGATGATGGACCACAGGTTCTCAATGGGGTTCAGATCAGGTGAACAAGGAGGCCATGTCATTAGATTTCCTTCTTTTATACCCTTTCTTGCCAGCCACGCTGTGGAGTACTTGGACGCGTGTGATGGAGCATTGTCCTGCATGAAAATCATGTTTTTCTTGAAGGATGCAGACTTCTTCCTGTACCACTGCTTGAAGGTGTCTTCCAGGAACTGGCAGTAGGACTGGGAGTTGAGCTTGACTCCATCCTCAACCCGGAAAGGCCCCACAAGCTCATCTTTGATGATACCAGCCCAAACCAGTACTCCACCTCCACCTTGCTGGCGTCTGAGTCGGACTGGAGCTCTCTGCCCTTTACCAATCCAGCCACGGGCCCATCCATCTGGCCCATCAAGACTCACTCTCATTTCATCAGTCCATAAAACCTTAGAAAAATCAGTCTTGAGATATTTCTTGGCCCAGTCTTGACGTTTCAGCTTGTGTGTCTTGTTCAGTGGTGGTCGTCTTTCAGCCTTTCTTACCTTGGCCATGTCTCTGAGTATTGCACACCTTGTGCTTTTGGGCACTCCAGTGATGTTGCCGCTCTGAAATATGGCCAAACTGGTGGCAAGTGGCATCGTGGCAGCTGCACGCTTGACTTTTCTCAGTTCATGGGCAGTTATTTTGCGCCTTGGTTTTTCCACACGCTTCTTGCGACCCTGTTGACTATTTTGAATGAAACGCTTGATTGTTCGATGATCACGCTTCAGAAGCTTTGCAATTTTAAGAGTGCTGCATCCCTCTGCAAGATATCTCACTATTTTTGACTTTTCGGAGCCTGTCAAGTCCTTCTTTTGACCCATTTTGCCAAAGGAAAGGAAGTTGCCTAATAATTATGCACACCTGATATAGGGTGTTGATGTCATTAGACCACACCCCTTCTCATTACAGAGATGCACATCACCTAATATGCTTAATTGGTAGTAGGCTTTCGAGCCTATACAGCTTGGAGTAAGACAACATGCATAAAGAGGATGATGTGGTCAAAATACTCATTTGCCTAATAATTCTGCACTCCCTGTATATATATATATTTTTTGTTTGTTTGTTTGTTTTTTTAGAGATGGGGAGCGACCCATCAGGCAAGGGTCGCTCCCCTGGGGGGAAAATTGTATTTAGGCCATTTCTGCCCCCCTTGGGGGCAGATTGGCCGATCTTAGGTCAATCTGCCCCCAAGGGGGCAGAAACCGCTAGGCACCGGGGATTTGTTTTTTGGCGCCAATGTCACGCAGGGGGAGCGACCCTGTAGGCAAGCGTCGCTCAGTGGGGTGGGGGGGGGTTGGGGGGCAAATTTATTTTAGGCCATTTCTGCCCCCGGGTGGGGCAGAAACCTCTAGGCGCCAGGGGAATTATATATATATATTTTTTTTTGGTTTGTTTGTTTTTTTAGAGACGGGGAGCGACCCATCAGGCAAGGGTCGCTCCCCTGGGGGGCAAATTGTATTTATGCCATTTCTGCCCCCCTTGGGGGCAGATTGGCCGATTTTAGGTCAATCTGCCCCCAAGGGGGCAGAAACCACTAGGCACCTGGGATTTGTTTTTTGGCGCCAATGTCACACAGGGGGAGCGACCCCGTATGCAAGGGTCGCTCCCGGGGGGAGGTTGGGGGGGCAAATTTATTTTAGGCCATTTCTGCCCCCCCCGGGGGCAGATCGGCCTATTATTAGGCCGAACTGCCCCCAGGGGCGGGGGGGACAGAACCCTCTAGGCACCAGGGCAAATTTTTTTGTGTGTTTTTTTTTGTTTGTTTGTTTGTTTTTTTAGAGATGGGGAGCGACCCATCAGGCAAGGGTTCCTTCCCTTTGAAGTCTCTCCGAGGGTTTCAAAAGCCGGATTGCTTGCAATCCGGCTTTTGAAACCCCACTAGACACCAGGGATTTTTTTTTTTTTTAACTATAATTCACATAAGGGAGCGACCCCTTGGGCAAGGGTCGCTCCCATGGGGGGCATTTTTTCAGGAAGGCCTTTTCTGCCCCCCCGGGGGCAGAAACCTCTAGGCACCATCATTTTATTTTTTTCGGTGGGGAGCGACCCCTTAGGCAAGGCGGGGGAAAAATATATTTAGGCCATTTCTGCCCCCCTTGGGGGCAGATTGGCCTATTTTGATGAGGCCAATCTGCCCCCAAGGGGGGCAGAAACCACTAGACACCAGGGAGTTTTTTCTTTGCGTGAATTTCACGCAAGGGGAGCAACCCCTTAGGCAAGGGTCGCTCCCTGGGGGGGCAAATTTATTTTAGGCCATTTCTGCCTCCCCTGGGGCAGAAACCTCTAGGCGCCAGGGGATATATACAGGGAGTGCAGAATTATTAGGCAAGTTGTATTTTTGAGGATTAATTTTATTATTGAACAACAACCATGTTCTCAATGAACCCAAAAAACTCATTAATATCAAAGCTGAATATTTTTGGAAGTAGTTTTTAGTTTGTTTTTAGTTTTAGCTATGTTAGGGGGATATCTGTGCGTGCAGGTGACTATTACTGTGCATAATTATAAGGCAACTTAACAAAAAAAAATATATATACCCATTTCAATTATTTATTATTACCAGTGAAACCAATATAACAGCTCAACATTCACAAATATACATTTCTGACATTCAAAAACAAAACAAAAACAAATCAGTGACCAATATAGCCACCTTTCTTTGCAAGGACACTCAAAAGCCTGCCATCCATGGATTCTGTCAGTGTTTTGATCTGTTCACCATCAACATTGCGTGCAGCAGCAACCACAGCCTCCCAGACACTGTTCAGAGAGGTGTACTGTTTTCCCTCCTTGTAAATCTCACATTTGATGATGGACCACAGGTTCTCAATGGGGTTCAGATCAGGTGAACAAGGAGGCCATGTCATTAGATTTCCTTCTTTTATACCCTTTCTTGCCAGCCACGCTGTGGAGTACTTGGACGCGTGTGATGGAGCATTGTCCTGCATGAAAATCATGTTTTTCTTGAAGGATGCAGACTTCTTCCTGTACCACTGCTTGAAGAAGGTGTCTTCCAGGAACTGGCAGTAGGACTGGGAGTTGAGCTTGACTCCATCCTCAACCCGAAAAGGCCCCACAAGCTCATCTTTGATTATACCAGCCCAAACCAGTACTCCACCTCCACCTTGCTGGCGTCTGAGTCGGACTGGAGCTCTCTGCCCTTTACCAATCCAGCCACGGGCCCATCCATCTGGCCCATCAAGACTCACTCTTATTTCATCAGTCCATAAAACCTTAGAAAAATCAGTCTTGAGATATTTCTTGGCCCAGTCTTGACGTTTCAGCTTGTGTGTCTTGTTCAGTGGTGGTCGTCTTTCAGCCTTTCTTACCTTGGCCATGTCTCTGAGTATTGCACACCTTGTGCTTTTGGGCACTCCAGTGATGTT
This sequence comes from Pleurodeles waltl, assembly GCF_031143425.1. NCBI lineage: Eukaryota > Metazoa > Chordata > Amphibia > Caudata > Salamandridae > Pleurodeles > Pleurodeles waltl. Next base: position 540,799,205 of record NC_090440.1, on the reverse strand, counting down.
GCAGCTCTGAAATATGGCCAAACTGGTGGCAAGTGGCATCGTGGCAGCTGCACGCTTGACTTTTCTCAGTTCATGGGCAGTTATTTTGCGCCTTGGTTTTTCCACACGCTTCTTGCGACCCTGTTGACTATTTTGAATGAAACGCTTGATTGTTCGATGATCACGCTTCAGAAGCTTTGCAATTTTAAGAGTGCTGCATCCCTCTGCAAGATATCTCACTATTTTTGACTTTTCGGAGCCTGTCAAGTCCTTCTTTTGACCCATTTTGCCAAAGGAAAGGAAGTTGCCTAATAATTATGCACACCTGATATAGGGTGTTGATGTCATTAGACCACACCCCTTCTCATTACAGAGATGCACATCACCTAATATGCTTAATTGGTAGTAGGCTTTCGAGCCTATACAGCTTGGAGTAAGACAACATGCATAAAGAGGATGATGTGGTCAAAATACTCATTTGCCTAATAATTCTGCACTCCCTGTATATATATATTTTTGTTGTTTGTTTGTTTGTTTTTTTAGAGATGGGGAGCGACCCATCAGGCAAGGGTCGCTCCCCTGGGGGGAAAATTGTATTTAGGCCATTTCTGCCCCCCTTGGGGGCAGATTGGCCGATTTTAGGTCAATCTGCCCCCAAGGGGGCAGAAACCGCTAGGCACCGGGGATTTGTTTTTTGGCGCCAATGTCACGCAGGGGGAGCAACCCCGTAGGCAAGCGTCGCTCAGTCGGGTGGGGTGGGGGGTTGGGGGGCAAATTTATTTTAGGCCATTTCTGCCCCCGGGTGGGGCAGAAACCTCTAGGCGCCAGGGGAATGTTTTTTTTTTTTTGGTTTGTTTGTTTTTTTAGAGACGGGGAGCGACCCATCAGGCAAGGGTCGCTCCCCTGGGGGGCAAATTGTATTTATGCCATTTCTGCCCCCCTTGGGGGCAGATTGGCCGATTTTAGGTCAATCTGCCCCCTTGGGGGCAGAAACCACTAGGCACCTGGGATTTGTTTTTTGGCACCAATGTCACGCAGGGGGAGCGACCCCGTAGGCAAGGGTCGCTCCCGGGGGGAGGTTGGGGGGGCAAATTTATTTTAGGCCATTTCTGCCCCCCCTGGGGGCAGATCGGCCTATTATTAGGCCGAACTGCCCCCAGGGGCGGGGGGGGCAGAACCCTCTAGGCACCAGGGCAATTTTTTTTGTGTGTTTTTTTTGTTTGTTTGTTTGTTTGTTTGTTTTTTTAGAGATGGGGAGCGACCCATCAGGCAAGGGTCGCTCCCCTGGGGGGCAAATTGTATTTAGGCCATTTCTGCCCCCCTTGGGGGCAGATTGGCCGATTTTAGGTCAATCTGCCCCCAAGGGGGCAGAAACCACTAGGCACCTGGGATTTGTTTTTTGGCGCCAATGTCACGCAGGGGGAGCGACCCCGTAGGCATTTCTGCCCCCCCCCCCCCTCCCGTGGCCGGCTGAGCTAGAGGCCAAACTCCACAGGTAGGCACTTTGCAAAAAACACCTCTGTTTTCTGTGAAAAAATATGTTGTGTCCACGTTGTGTTTTGGGCCATTTCCTTTCGTGGGCGCTAGCCCTACCCACAGAAGTGAGGTACCATTTTTATCGAGAGACTTAGGGGAACGCTGGGTGGAAGGAAATTTGTGGCTCCTCTCAGATTCCAGAACTTACTGCCACAGAAATGTGAGGAACATGTGTTTTTTTAGCTGAATTTTGAGGTTTGCAAAGGATTCTGGGTAACAGAACCTGGTCCGAGCCCCACAAGTCACCCCATCTTGGATTCCCCTAGGTCTCTAGTTTTCAAAAATGCACAGGGTTGGTAGGTTTCCCTAGGTGCCGGCTGAGCTACAGGCCAAAATCCACAGGTAGGCACTGTTTTCTTTAAAAAATGTGGATGTGTCCACGTTGCGCTTTGGGGCGTTTCCTGTCGCGGGCGCTAGGCCTACCCACATAAGTAAGGTATCATTTTTATCGGGAGACTTGGGGGAACGCTGGGTGGAAGGAAATTTGTGGCTCCTCTCAGATTCCAGAACTTTCTGCCACAGAAATGTGAGGAACATGTGTTTTTGTAGCCAAATTGTGAGGTTTGCAAAGGATTCTGGGTAACAGAACCTGGTCCGAGCCCTGCAAGTCACCCCTCCTTGGATTCCCCTAGGTCTCTAGTTTTCAGAAATGCACAGGTTTGGTAGGTTTCCCTAGGTGCCGGCTGAACTAGAGGCCAAAATCTACAGGTAGGCACTTTGCAAAAAACACCTCTATTTTCTTCCAAAAATTTGGATGTGTCCACGTTGCGCTTTGGGGCGTTTCCTGTCGCGGGTGCTAGGCCTACCCACACAAGTGAGGTATCATTTTTATCGGGAGACTTGGGGGAACGCTGGGTGGAAGGAAATATGTGGCTCCTCTCAGATTACAGAACTTTCTGCCACAGAAATGTGAGGAACATGTGTTTTTTTAGCCAAATTTTGAGGTTTGCAAAGGATTCTGGGTAACAGAACCTGGTCCGAGCCCCGCAAGTCACCCCATCTTGGATTCCCCTAGGTCTCTAGTTTTTAGAAATGCACAGGTTTGGTAGGTTTCCTTAGGTGCCGGCTGAGCTACAGGCCAAAATCTACAGGTAGGCACTTCGCAAAAAACACCTCTGTTTTCTTCCAAAAATTTGGATGTGTCCACGTTGCCCTTTGGGGCGTTTCCTGTCGCGGGCGCTAGGCCTACCCACACAAGTGAGGTATCATTTTTATCGGGAGACTTGGGGGAACGCTGGGTGGAAGGAAATTTGTGGCTCCTCTCAGATTCCAGAACTTTCTGCCACAGAAATGTGAGGAACATGTGTTTTTTTAGCCAAATTTTGAGGTTTGCAAAGGATTCTGGGTAACAGAACCTGGTCCGAGCCCCGCAAGTCACCCCATCTTGGATTCCCCTAGGTCTCTAGTTTTCAGAAATGCACAGGTTTGGTAGGTTTCCCTAGGTGCCGGCTGAGCTACAGGCCAAAATCTACAGGTAGGCACTTCGCAAAAAACACCTCTGTTTTCTTCCAAAAATTTGGATGTGTCCACGTTGCCCTTTGGGGCGTTTCCTGTCGCGGGCGCTAGGCCTACCCACACAAGTGAGGTATCATTTTTATCGGGAGACTTGGGGGAACGCTGGGTGGAAGGAAATTTGTGGATCCTCTCAGATTCTAGAACTTTCTGCCACAGAAATGTGAGGAACATGTGTTTTTTTAGCCAAATTTTGAGGTTTGCAAAGGATTCTGGGTAACAGAACCTGGTCCGAGCCCCGCAAGTCACCCCTCCTTGGATTCCCCTAGGTCTCTAGTTTTCAGAAATGCACAGGTTTGGTAGGTTTCCCTAGGTGCCGGCTGAGCTAGAGGCCAGAATCTACAGGTAGGCACTTCGCAAAAAACACCTCTGTTTTCTTCCAAAAATTTGGATGTGTCCATGTTGCGCTTTGGGGCGTTTCCTGTCGCTGGCGCTAGGCCTACCCACACAAGTGAGGTATCATTTTTATCGGGAGACTTGGGGGAACGCTGGGTGGAAGGAAATTTGTGGCTCCTCTCAGATTCCAGAACTTTCTGCCACAGAAATGTGAGGAACGTGTTTTTTTAACCACATTTTGAGGTTTGCAAAGGATTCTGGGTAACAGAACCTGGTCCGAGCCCCGCAAGTCACCCCTCCTTGGATTCCCCTAGGTCTCTAGTTTTCAGAAATGCACAGGTTTGGTAGGTTTCCCTAGGTGCCGGCTGAGCTAGAGGCCAAAATCTACAGGTAGGCACTTCGCAAAAAACACCTCTGTTTTCTTCCAAAAATTTGGATGTGTCCACGTTGCGCTTTGGGGCGTTTCCTGTCGCGGGCGCTAGGCCTACCCACACAAGTGAGGTATCATTTTTATCGGGAGACTTGGGGGAACGCTGGGTGGAAGGAAATTTGTGGCTCCTCTCAGATTCCAGAAGTTTCTGCCACAGAAATGTGAGGAACATGTGTTTTTTTAGCCAAATGTTGAGGTTTGCAAAGGATTCTGGGTAACAGAACCTGGTCCGAGCCCCGCAAGTCACCCCTCCTTGGATTCCCCTAGGTCTCTAGTTTTCAGAAATGCACAGGTTTGGTAGGTTTCCCTAGGTGCCGGCTGAGCTAGAGGCCAAAATCTACAGGTAGGCACTTCGCAAAAAACACCTCTGTTTTCTTTCAAAAAATTGGATGTGTCCACGTTGCGCTTTGGGGCGTTTCCTGTCGCGGGCGCTAGGCCTACCCACACAAGTGAGGTGTCATTTTTATCGGGAGACTTGGGGGAACATAGATTAGCAAAACAAGTGTTATTGCCCCTTGTCTTTCTCTACATTTTTTCCTTCCAAATATAGGAGAGTGTGTAAAAAAGACATCTACTTGAGAAATGCCCTGTAATTCACATGCTAGTATGGTCACCCCGGAATTCAGAGATGTGCAAATAACCACTGCTCCTCAACACCTTATCTTGTGCCCTTTTTGGAAATACAAAGGTTTTCTTGATAGCAATTTTTTACTCTTTATATTTCAGCAAATGAATTGCTGTATACCCAGTGTAGAATGAAAACGCACTGCAGGGTGCAGCTCATTTATTGGCTCTGGGTTCCTTGGGTTCTTGATGAACCTACAAGCCCTATATATCCCGCAACCAGAGGAGTCCAGCAGACGTAACGGTATATTGCTTTCGATAAACTGACATTGCAGGGAAAAGTTACAGAGTAAAACGTAGAGAAACATTTATGTTTTTTTCACCTCAATTTCAATATTTTTCTTTTTCAGTTGTTATTTTCTGTAGGAAATCCTTGTAGGATCTACACAAATGACCCCTTGCTGAATTCAGAATTTTGTCTACTTTTCAGAAATGTTTAGGTGTCTGGGATCCAGCATTGGTTTCATGCCCATTTCCGTCACTGACTGGAAGGAGGCTGAAAGCACAAAAAATTGCAAAAATGGGGTATGTCCCAGTAAAATGCCAAAATTGTGTTGAAAAATTGGGTTTTCTGATTCAAGTCTGCCTGTTCCTGAAAGCTGGGAAGCTGCCGAGTTTAGCACCGCAAACCCTCTGTTGATGCCATTTTCAGGGGAAAAACCACAAGCCTTCTTCTGCAGCCACTTTTTCCAATTTTTTTGAAAAAAACGAAATTTTCCCTGTATTTTGGCCAATTTCTTGGCCTCCTTCAGGGGAACCCACAAAGTCTGGGTACCTCTAGAATCCCTAGGATGTTGCAAAAAAGGAAGCAAATTTGGCTTGGTTAGCTTATGTGGACAAAAAGTTATGAGGGCCTAAGCGCGAACTGCCCCAAATAGGCAAAAAAAGGCCTGGCACAGGATGGGGAAAAGGCCTGGCAGCGAAGGGGTTAAAGTACAAACCCACAAACTGTGAGTGTAAGGCTTCCAGGCGGCTCGGGGCAATGAGGAGTGTCTGACTGGAGCAACGCTGGCTGTCATATCCGAGTCCGGAACTGACGAGCGTGCGTTCGCTCAACCACCGCCCCCTAGTGGCAAGAACGCCGCACTGCACTCACCCGGCCCGAGGCTTAAGTGTGCCGCAATCGGAGCACTGAAATGTGCTCCCGCAGCACCGTTTAGCGCTAAAAAGGAGTCCGCTGCAAAGAAAAACTGCACAAAATTGTTAGACAATAAAAGAAGATAGAGGAAACGTGTACTTAGCTGGTGCGAGCAGGAAAGAAAGAGGACGTCACAGGGGAAGCGACCCGGATGTTATTGAGCAGACCCAGGTGCAGGGATCGTGGGACCTGTAGTTTTTTCCCTGTGTTTCTTGGGAAATGTAGTTCAGTGTGGTTAAAGTTGAAGCTGCTGTTGATAAAGAAAGAAAGAAGTTATAGTCCTCACCTCTGGTCCTGAAATAGAATTGAAATGGTAACTGATCATGCCCAATGTTGTTATTTGTAAACCTTAATAAAAATAATTGAATAAAACCATGCCGGAAATGGTTCCATGCTGGCAGGTCAATTCTGAATGGAATGATTGCCTGCATGCTGAGTATGGATTGTGATTGACATGGGGAGATGAAGGTGGAGAAGTTCCATCAGTAAATTCTGGCTCCCAATTTATGATCAGCTGGACTTAATTTGCTAGTGGTTCTTCACTACAAACGTATTTGCGCCTGGTGCAAATCCATCTCAGTGACTGCATGAAAGGTTTGGAATACGCTCCCAGTGGCTTTCCAGCACACACCACCCTTCTCAGATTCCAAAATGCCTTAACCTGGCTTAGTTGGCTCTATAAAATTGCTAGTTGACTTAATGGTGTTTCTTAGGACTCCCTAATATTACCCCACGGTAGAGCAGATCTGCATATTTTTTCCCTCTGTTACTCTCTCTGGTCTGCTTGCATTCTATGCCAACTGTTTTACGCGCCAGGACATCCTGTGGGGTAGCAGTCACGCTTTATACAATTGGTAGCATAACAAATACGAAAACAGGCTTATATACAGAGGCCCAGAAAACTTTCCATGTACACACGTGTGAGGTGATTTTGGGAAGATGCTGCCTAGGTGATCTGAGCAGAACATTCCATAGGGCATCCAGTTACGCCAAAGCCATCCTAGACTTTTGATATGATCTCTGTATCTTTGTTTCTCCTAAGTAAATTAATGCTGTTGCGTGGTGTTCTAAGCGTGTGCTAAATGATGCTGAAATTAAGTATTGTTTCTTTTTCATACTCTAAATGGATATGCATGCCCTGAATATCTGGTGATTGTAACACTAATAACTGTGTTCCTTGTACTAAGGATCTCTGTTCTTTTTCAGGTGCCTCTAAGCAGTACCCGGTGTGCGGTAATGAGCTCCCATCTCAAGCACAGCAATCTGTTCACTGTTTACTACAACGTATTCTTCCAGATATGTAGAGCTCATGGCATAGGATATGATGTAAAGGTAGGAAATGAAATATAATCTCCACCAAGAAACTGCTGGGTCCACTGCCTAGGGATATGTTCTGATATCTATGTTCGCATGACTGATAGTCGTCCAAAGTTTTGTAATCTGGATGACTTTGTCTCTAAGCATAGAAGCTCTTAGGGTCCACTAACTTTTGTGTCACCTTCATCCGTTTGAACACTGGGGATCCACGGCAAAGACAGGGCCCCTCTGGATTGAGAGGTTTATGATCTTAAAGTGTTATCTCTATACTTTGGGACTCTCAGGGTCCAAAGAACTGCTGTACCATCTTAATTCCTAGAAGACATTTAGTTCCAGAATTGTGGGATCTTCTATGATGTCTCCATACTTAATAACTCTCAGGCCCTGCATGCTACTATCTGCTGTGCTGACTTATTTGTTGAGAATTCTCCGGGTCCTGCATGGTTTGAGTCTTTGCTGCTACTTTCATTTCTGGAATCCAAAGCAAACATGATCTTAAGAGCTCTCAAATTGCAAATAAAAATGTAGATTCTATGCCTCCGGACCATAATTATCAGAAATTCTGGATTAATAGGAAGTGCACCATTGCTGCAGGCATTTCATTGCTCAACAGTAAAGTCTAGAGTCACGGTATGTTGAAGAAAAGCAAAGGAAGTAAGACCTAATATAGCCCGATTTAGAGATAAGTCAGGTAAACCTTAAAATACTGTATGTTGTGGCATAATTCACCAGCTAACTAAACACTAACGATGATAACATCAGTGAAAATAATACATGTGAGTTCGTTAGAGACATACTGAACAGAGTCTATCGGAACATTAACTTTTCCTGGTTAATAGTAATGCCATGTCTGGCCGATATTGCCAATACCATAGCATCACTGATGATAGGAAAAGTCTGGGTACCTCATATTCTCCTCATACAGCTCTACTCAGCTTTTCATCATGTGCTTATCTCCAGCCTGCTAAACAGATGCATTGTCTTCTCCATCAAAAATGTGGTACAATAAACACGGAATTCCACTTGTTACACCCCATTTTCTGAGAAAAAATCTCAGAATAAGAGGTAATTACCACACCTGGCAAATACTTCACCCTGCAGTGTCAGTATTTACCTGGTACAGTTATTACCCAACCAACCTCTGCCAGACTCAGTAATGAAGGCCATGGTCTATATACAATTTGCAAAGGCATTTAGTTTGCATCAATACCACCTAAATGAAAACGCAGTCAATAGGTCCAGAAGGCCCCCTGTCGAGATCTCACATCTGTCCAACTCAACCAAATCAGTGACAAGATATTATTCTTAAGTTTACCCTGAGAACACAGGTCATGCTTATTCTGAAAACGAACTATAAACGTAACATTAAAAAACACAGAAACTGTAAAATGTTCACAGCAATCATAAAACGCTCACATTACAATCGTGTCGTTGATAATCAACATAGCACACTTATTTAAAATGACAGTCTGAATAAAGATGATTGCTGATTTATTTATATTGAGGTACTTCCTGAAAATGGCACAAAACCCAGGTCTAGAATTTCTTATACTCCTCTCGGACTGCACAGATGAAATAACCTGTATCCCTGATAAACAGTCCAAACTCTCTACCACTGGACACCTGTCATTGTTCTGCCACCCATCGTCAGGTTGCCAAAGGGGTCCACACAATGTGAGACCAGGGGCTACAGCCTTATACTCTACAGTGGTAGACTGTGAGCCTGTGTCCCCCAACTGGGTGTGAATGCCCTTGCAGAACAAGGATTGCTGTCTGTCACCTTAGTTCTGTCCTAAAAATTAAATGGTGGAGACTACATCTGTCCTTGAAATCATTTGCTGTTGCGTGCTGCTGTTACGCCAGAAGGGAGATCAGGGCAATGAAGTCCTTTGCCCTCCCCACTAACAAACAGAGGTTCTGCATCCAGATGCTGTTGATAAAGAGATCACCCAGATCGAATAAATGTCCACCTTCACCATGAATTATGTGTTCTGCTATTATGTCTCAAATTGCCTTGTCTGGGACACATCTTGGCCATCTTGGCATTAAGCCGCCTAGCCAATACATTAATGGCCCTGGACTTCATACCAATGCCCTAAATGCATCTATGTATCATGTGGGACCATGCTATGCAGGCACCTGAAAATTACCAACCTAACCATGTGAATTCCTTCAGGACAAATTCCCTCAAATCTTTTCAACCCAGCATTACCAGGTCATTCCAGCCCAGATGCACGATGATAAGATCTGGGCACTAGAGGCCCACACAGCTCGTTGTCTCTTCAACCATCTCTCACAGCTGTGTGATCTTAAGACTTCCCACTTCATATCATCTGAAGAAGACATTCCTCAATGCCACCTGCTTAGGCCTACAGAGCTGTTCCAACCGGTAGGTTGCATGCCAAACAAAGGAGTGATCTATGACCTATATGACTCTGGGTAGCCATTACTACTAAAAGAGAGCAAAGCAAAAAAGGATGACCCACAGAGAAGGTGAAAAACACTATAACAGTTCCAGGTGGGCTGAACGCTTGAACCAACGGGATGACCAATTCCCTATATTCTTGACTTCCTTCTGAGTAAGACCTACTTCTATTGCGAAGGCTACAGCTCCTATTGTAGGTGAATGCAAAGAAAAATTGGTTGGGTTAACCCCGATCAACTTAAAAGGTTATGGCAAAGACTCCGGAGAACTGATATCATGAAAGGCACTCACTACTGAGGGGAATAAAAAGTGCTGAAAAATCCTCCTAAGCACCAGATCGAAAATTGTAGCTCCTTGGTTCGCATGTGGCACCCATACCAAGCTGATCTGTTTTGATCTTCTTTAGTCTGATAACCATCTCATCATGATAAATGTGGATGTCTTGCCATTGCAGACCACCAACGTGATCCTGCTTAAATCTCCCCACCAATTCACTTATCCTGAAGGCACCGTAAAAAGCAACTACAAAAGCAGCTGTGAACAATGCCACCTCATACGATGAGCTACATACCTGGTGTAGATTAGATGGAATTGTGACAAGTGTTTGCATTTTTATTGGGCTCTTAGTATCCTGAAAGCAGCTATCCTGTCCCAACCTGCCAATGCTTTTCTTACCAAGTAAGTTGCTGACCATGTCTTGTGCCCCAAAAAATATTGCGAAAAAAACATAAATTGCCCTGCCCTGTTCGTGCAGCACACCCAAGAAGAGACAGAGTGAGTTAAGAGAAAGGGGCAGTGACATAATTTTCCCGTAAATACTTTTTCATATGCCACATGCATGTGCTTAATAAGAGAAGCCACCACTAATTCAGGCAGGGTAGGAAACCAACCCTCCACAGATCTTCTGGGAATTCAATCTTCTGTTCTGCTGCACTTGGGTAGTGACTCAAAAAAATCCTATAGCTTGGTGCAAGACAATGCATTAGCTGTGTATTATGAATTTTAGGGAAATGTCTGGCTTTAAGCATCACATTAAGTTTCAAGCAAAGAACCAAGTTCACCAGTCTCAAAAACAGTATGCAAGAAGCCCCCTGCCTGCTAAAGGCCTCTACCACTGGCATGTTGTCAGACCAAAAGATGATGCTCCTGTTCCGGAACACTTCTTACCACATTGTTAATGCCACAGTAGTGCATCTTGCACTTCCTGGTTCCCGCCCCTGGACCTGCAAGACAAGGACCAGAAAATCTTGCCTATGTTAAAGAACACCTTTAGTCTGAATTCCACCTGTAATACCTTCAGAACTGTAGGTTGCAAGATTTTGGTTCTCAAAACTCAGGCTTTAGGACTCGGGGTCACCAGCTACAATCAACTGAATTTACTTCGGGGCTAGATTGAAAGGGAAAAACCTAGAAGATACTCTCCGGCTCAGGAATAAGTGAAACAGGGTCTCACAAAGTTAACAAGCACTGACAATGCCAGCAGGTCTGACTTTAATGAACTACACCATACACTGCACAATTCTCAGCATGCAGTGACATGGACACAGTGCTCACCCAGCATTGAGATCAACACACCTCTTCCATACACTTACACAGTCCCACTGCTAGTTCTGCTGTCACACAGGTACACTGCTCACTCTGCACTTAGATGGACACACTGCTCACCCTACATACACAAAAGTCCTTTGCCCAGTGCTGGAAATAGAAATAAAATGCTCTGCGATCCCTTAAATGGGGTAGCAAGATGTAGCAGCAGAATGCAGATGGAGTCACAGGGAACTGAGCCAGATAGAGAGGACTCTGACTCAAAGTCCACATTTATTTTAAAAAAATCTTCCCTAAAGAAATTAGCAACAAGGACAACAGTGACTGTAAATCTCATTCTGGCTTACTGATAAGTGCATAATATCTTACTACATCTGCTGCAGAGATCTTTGTATACCCAGCAATTTCCAGGATATATTAACAGTACAATAATTCTGGAGGTTAATGCACTTGCTGTAGTAATTTATGTGCAGTCTGACCACAGGTTTGACATTAAATAGCACAGAGGGTTAATGCCTCTTCTGCAAAGCACAATGTATATATAACATGTAAATCATATATTTGTCTTTTATGGTGACAGTTGAGTAGGTTGTTGATTTTGCTGCAGATCGCTGTGTTGCTAGCGGGTTACAACTTACAATCCTAATAATTTAGCTCATTGAGTTATGAACCAGCATCAAGGAGCTGCATGCAAACAGTAAGGCATAACCATAGAACCTTACTGTTTTTCTCAATCTTTTGTTTGTTTAAGATTGCTCTAGATGGTAATAAGGATTTATTAGTAAGAACTATGGAAATGACTATTAGTGTAATTACTCATTAAAACAGATATAGCTGATATTCTTAAAGTGCATGTTTTCCTCTAACATACATTGCTTGGAAACCTCAAAAACCTGTGTCTAAATCATAGTTCAACTTAGCGTTTGTGGAAATGTTCTTTTGCTTGATTAACTTAGAATCAAGGTGTTAAAGCTCCAGTTTGCCCCCACCAAGGATAAGATTTGAACAAAAGAACCGTAGATAGCCCATCAAGAGAGCCAGTACTGTTGGGCCCAGCTTGAACTAAAAGCAAAACAATCTGTAATTCTTGCAGGTTGTGGTTCTGAACCCAAAGCAGTGTGGGCGCTGCTGGCTTTGTCATCAAATTCCATCTGTACAAAGTCAGCACATTTCACTGAGGCCTTCCTAGATACTGGATGCTGCTTAGTAATAGCTGCCAAATCCAGGATTTGATTTGATCCAGCTTATTTTCAGCGCGACCATTGACACAATTTAAACAAACAGTGACAAAGCTTTGTAATTTGTTTTCATGAGAGAACCAAGCTATTGGAGTTGCCATTGCTTGTTTGTAAAGCATAGCTTAAAAAGTAAAAAGAATACACATTTCAAATAATGATCAATCATGTATTTTAAGGTACCTCAGAGCTCCAGACTGTAGTCAGTGTTTTCAATCTTTTTTAAATCTTTTTAAAGGCTATGGTTTATTTTCAAATAAATTTCACTCAGAAAATACAGAAACAAATTTAAAAGGAATAAGGAAGTCAGGGATGTGGAATTCCTATCGCCCGACGCCCGGGACATCTTGTTTGGGGTCAAGGGCAACACGTTTTTATGTTTACTTTGTCCTTGGGACAAGTAGGCCCAACCCTCTGCAGCACAAACCCTTTGGCTGCCTGTTTACAGAGAGTGGAACTCTCTGCAGTTGAGGTAATGTGTTTCCAAAAGATAATGCTGTTCGAACTTGTATTTATGGTTCATTATTTGAAAGCCTTAATTATTAGGGTGAGTGCTGTAAATAAATGTTTTAAGGTCACACTTCACTACTGACGTTGGTTCCAGTACAAAAAAAAAAAAACGCGTATACACATGTTTGAAAAGTTTAGGCTATGAGGCTAAGTATAATGCTCCCAGAATGCTCTCTGATTAGATGCAAATGAAGTGTCATTTAGTAAAATGTTTTGATGCATGCTAGTATTTCCCAAAAATATTTCTAATGGAAAATCAGTGTAACCATTTTCAACACGATTATGGGAAGCAAGGAAATAAACAAACACTGACAAAGCCAACTGAGCTGACATATTTGTATAAGTCTTTTAGTTTAATCAATGCGTGTCTTGTTTTGGCATGGCTTTTGTAACACTTTATTGTTGTGGGAGCTACCAGGCCCTCAACATTGTAACAAACACTGGCAAAAAAAAAAAAAACGTTTTTGAACTCTTAAAGCACACGTTGCCACCAGTGGCATAACAAAGGCCCTGCAGCCGCCCTCCATGGGGCCCCTTCAGCACAGGACCTGCCCTGAGTGAGTCTGGAGAGGGGGCTCCTCCATGTTCTTTGCAATGGGGCACCCTCCAGTTTCGTTACGTCACTGATTGCCACTGTAGTTCCTGACACTGAACAAAACTACTTTGTGTGCCAATATGCTCCTTGTGGAAGAGCAGAATGCGATCACTCACAGTAAAGCCAGCCGAAAGAGAGAGAAATAGAAGTTTAATAAAAACAAAATGTCATTGTTAACACCAGACCTAATTAGGGACCAAGACCCACATGTAGGTAGCTTTTTGCATGTCGCAAACAGCGACTTTCGCTGGTTGCGACGTGCAAAAAGCACATTGCGATGCACAAACCCAGTTTACCGAATCGCAAAACGGGTTTGCGACTCGCAATTAGGAAGGGGTGTTCCCTTCCTAATTGCGACTCGCAGTGCAATGTAGGATTGTTTTGCGAACGCGGGCGCAAACCAATCGCAGTTTGCACCCATTTCAAATGGGTGCTAACACTTTTGCAAAAGGGAAGGGGTCCCCATGGGACCCCTTCCCCATTGTGAATGTCACTGTAAACATTTTTTCAGAGCAGGCAGTGGTCTTGCGGATCACTGCCTGCTCTGAAAAAATTAAACGAAAACGTTTCATTTTTCATTTTTGTAATGCATCTCGTTTTCCTTTATGGAAAACGGGGTGCATTACAAAAATAAAATAAAAAACGCTTTATTGAAAAGCAGTCACAGACATGGTGGTCTGCTGTCTCCAGCAGGCCACCATCCCTGTGAGGACCGCCATTCGCAAGGGGGTCACAAATTGCGACCCACCTCATGATTATTCATGAGGTGGGCATTTGCGAAGCCCTTGCGAATTACAGATGGTGTCAGGGACACCATCCTACATTCGGATTTGCAACTCGCAATTTGCGGGTCGCAAATCTGAACCTACCTACATGTGGCCCCAAATTCTTAAAGAAAGTCACAAAAGTGCACCCGTGGTATATGTCGTACCCCTATAAAATATTTGTGAACTGTATTTTAGTATGGGTAAATACTCATGTGTAGATTTGCTCATGTGAAAATCTATTGACCATTTGCAAGTTAATTTTCCCTCCAGCCACTTTCTTCCCAACCCTGGAAGAAGTTCTAATTCTGCCATTGTCAGGAGTAAATGTCCAACCTTTCTTATTATGGGAAAATATTAGAGAGAAGCTGGTGAAAATCTTTAACACATTTAGGTTAGTAGGTTTGCAGACTCAAAGGCATTCCAGCCCTGGAACTATTGCTTACTGCTTCCTCCAGCCCCAGTATGCAGATCTGCAGAAAGGTGGCAAAATAAGGAAATTGCTACAGTAGGGACTGAAACTGCAAGTATTCAAGCCCTACTATGGTAGTAGCCCTGGCATAAACAGAGAGGCTATTATCGGAGCTCTTACATAATGAGATTGCTGCCATAATTTGGCGCCACACTACATGGCACCAAAGGGACAAGTAGATCTTTTTACAGGACAAGTAGATTTGAGAAGCAACCTGTCCCCTGGACAAGTAGATATTTTAATAAATTCCACACCCCTGGAAGTGTAAATAAAAATGCATGTCGAAGCCTAATTTTCTTTCCACAGGACTCAAGAATGAACCATGCTCTCATCACTTGGTCTCCTACAGTTGCCCAGGGAACAGATTTATGTGCCTCTAGGAGAAAAGGCACTTCTCTAGTATTGGATCTTTCATAGATTCACATGCTTGTATCATCCCCGTCATTGAGGTGGTAGTCCCATGGTACCTTTAAATATATGTAACAGTAAATGAACTACCCTAGGCCTTAATGCCAATGAACAGTCACTTATGTAGCCTATGTTCTTTTTAAAAAAAGAGCCAAACTTGAACTACAACCAATCAGGCGACAGCACCCTCTAGAACACCCAACAGAGGCTGATTCCCTCAGATTTTCTACCGCATCTTATGTGATGGGAGTCTCTCTGAGCTCTGCTCAGTTACTATACTTTCTCAGTGAACTCACAGGATACTTTTCTTTCAGAAACATCAGATTTTCACTGGACATTATGTCCCAACCAACTAAAAAAGCACTCTTCAGAATCTGTGACACCTGTGGGAAGAAAACACTTTATATTGATGACCCACACAAGAGGTGTATATACTGTCTGCATCCAGATCACAAGGTGAGAGATTGTAAAATATGTCACACCTTTACTGATAAGACTCCTAAAGACAGAGAAGGGAGACTATTAATATGGCTGCAGAGGCAAAAAGCAAAGGAGTGCCCTTCTTCTGATGAGAGTCAGACCTCGTCACAGGTTTCTCAATCTCTTAAAAGGCCTAAACCCAAAGAGAAACTTTGCTCAGAACCACCTAAGAAGGCACTTAAGAAATCCAAGCACCTTTCACTGGAGCAGCAGAAAGACCAGGAAAGTTATGCATCATCGACAGAAAGTCATTCAAAGGCCTTAAAAAGATTTTCTCAGAGGCCACAACTCCCATCTGTGAATAAAACACCTCCAAAAAGTGCTTCACAATCTGTACTGATGACAACAAAAATAAAGAAATTCCCTCTCGAGTCTGAAGAAAATCCCCTCGACGAGAGAACCATCTTATGACACTCGTTGACAATCGCATACACGATGACGACGACAGCCACGTTGAGGTTTACTACAGCGGTCTCTCCTGTGATTGTTATATCGTCACCACTATCGTCAACAATGATAATTTTAGCTAGATTATACAGAAGAACTCTATGGACAATGGCGGAGTCAGCGACGTTGGACCCGTCAGCTGGAGATCTGATGAGGACATATCCGTCGGCGAGGGACCTGTTTATGAGGTACACGACGACGAGGGATCTGTCGATGAGGGACTCATCCACAAATCCATTGTCACTGTGTCCCCTTTAATGAATATGATGTGGGTTAAAGCAATGGCACCTGGATACCCAAGTTTGTTTTTTGTATGCATGTACACTACTGACACTTCAGTCGACGACACCCTTAACGTTGGTGAGCGAATCACCGGCGAAGATTCGTGAAAAAACAAAATTGGGTCATTGTACCTAGGTTCCACCACCTTCTTTGTTTTTAACCTTGACAGGGGTTCCATCTTCATAATAAACGTCGGTCCTCTGGATCACCCTAGTCAATTTTAACAGCTTTTGCACCCATCTCACATTCTCGCACACCATGGGCAATAATTTCAAAAAGATCTCCAGCAAAGAGCCCCTTTGAGGGGCCTGTCAGGCATTGCAGTGCCGGCCTGATGAGGAGCATAGCCCAATGATGAAGCATGTCACCGGAAGGTGAGTGAGGGCTCTTGTTCCAAGTACAAAGTGCCTGCAGGGACCGGATGACTTATCCCTTAATTGGTAGTGAGGGTCCGCATTTCCTGTGGAATTGTGCATTCTTTTTTTGTTATTTTTACCATATCCTCCTCAACACCTTTTCGATGACAATTTCAAGATTCCAGCGTTCTCAAGATGGTCCTTCCTTATGGTATTCCCAAATTGTAAAGCAATTCCTCAAAGGTCTTTTTAGAGCGTTCCCTCTGGTTCGAAAACCTCCCCTGTTATGGCTTTTAAATATAGTGCTAGGGCAGCTTATGAAGCCGCAATTTGAGCCTATTCACAAGTCAGAATTAAAGTTAATTACTTGGAAAACATCACTTTTACTAGCTGTCCCATCAGCTAAGAGGGTGATTGACATCCAAGCCTTTACCATCAAAGACACTTTTCTTCAGATTACACTAAACAGTGTTATACTTCGAACAAATCCTAAGTATATACCAAAAGTTCAATCGGACTTCCATCTGAATGAACCAGTAATCTTGCAAATGTTTTTTCCAAATCCGCAAACAGACGCAGAAAATGTCCTACATTCGCTGGATGTGAAAAAATATCTAAAATTCTATCTACAAAGAACCCTTCAAATATGAAAAACAGGCCAAATGTTCGTAGTATATGGAGATGCAAAGAAGGGTTGCACTGTATCAAAACAGACCATCGCCAGGTGGATTGGATTGACTATACCGTTTTGTCATTCTCAGGTTGAAAAGCCCTTATGGAGCAAAGTTTTAGCCCATTCCACCAGAGCTGAAGCCACAACCGCAGCTCTATTTGCTGCAGTGCGTATACAACATATATGCCGGGCAGCAACATGGTCCAGTAGACACACGTTCCTGAAACACTACTGCCTGGATGAAGCCTATAAAACGGATATAGCTGTCGGACAAGCAGTGTTAAGACATCTATTCCACTAAAGTGAGCCTCTATTTTTCCCCACTTTCCACTTAATAGATATATTCTAAAGACTTGGCTAATAATATTGTTATTAACATTACTATGGTTATTAGTAGTAACTGTGATCATTATTATTATGGTTATTATGATTAAAGTTATTGTCAAGATGAAACGTACTGCTCGCTATTCTAATTCAAGCATGTGAATCTATGAAAGATCCAATACTGGAGAAAAAAATTGGTTACTTACCTGTGGTTCTCTAGTATTGGTATCTTTCATAGATTCACATGCCACCCACCCTCCTCTCCGTGGAGGCTGCCCTCAAATATGCAAGTATGTACTTCACACTCGTACTACAAAATCTGAGGGAATCAGCCTCTGTTGAGAGTGTTCTAGAGGATGCTGTTGTCTGATTGGTTGTAGTTCAAGTTTGGTTCTTTTAAAAAAAAAGAACATAGATAGGCTACATCAGTGATTGTCCATTGCCATTAATGCCTAGGGTAGATCACTTACTGCTATATATATTTAAAGGCACAATGGGACTTCCACCTCGACAACAAGAATGATTCAAGCATGTGTTTCTATGAAAGATACCACTACCGGAGAACCATAGTTACAGGTAAGTAACCAATTTTCATCTCCTTTTCAGTCATGCTAATTACACCTCAAATGCCAGCTCAGTGTGTGTTGTGGGTGTGACGTGAAATGGAATATTGCATGTCAGTCATCCCAGATAGGGTTAAACTGTTGCTCGGCAGCTATGGAAGCATGGCAACCCAAGTAGCCAAACCAGTTTCAGGAAGTTACTTGTTCCATGTAAATCTGCGTGCCTGGCAGGATGTGGCTATGGATTCTCTCAGGCAGTCTACAGTTCTTCACAGCAGCAAGCAGCAGCTACATACCGCTTTTCACATACACCAGAGGACACTATTCGCACCCCACATGGGTCCCCAAACACGAAGATCCAACCAAGTCAATATAAGCTTATTCAGATGGTAGGACACCAGTTAGGAGCAATTGAACAGCTTTTCCATGGGATGGTCAGTAGATCTTCTCCTAGGGTTTATTGTATTTGACAATTATCATCATGGTGATCATTCGTAGAATATTGAGATCTGTTGCTGCATGATTATAGCCACCCCTACATGATGGTGACCTAGCCTGGAATATCTTGGCAATCCTTGTCCTTATTATGACCTTCATCCCTGGTATGCAGGTATCAGCCCTACCATGATGGTGGCCATCTCTGGCAGATCGCTGATATCCCTGACACAAGGGCATACATAGTGGCATGATGATGGCCACCCCTTTCCCTTTAATCAAGAGAGCAGCCAGAAAATTAAAATACCCCTTACTATGAACCAAAGCGCTGATGGTACGAAGCAAGTGAGCCCAACCCTCCCTTGTTTCCTCCATCCAAGCATGTATCCATTCATGCTTTCACTATACCATGCACTTGCTTATGTCCACTATTTCACATTTACATTCTGTCATCCATTCATTCTCTCATCCATCATTTGATTTGTCACCATTCTATCCATCCATTGGCCATTCCATCCATCCTATCAACACATCCACATCCATCATCTATGCATGCATCCATCTATACCTCCATCCACCCATACACCCCTCATTTGACTTACTCATCCATCAATAAAGCCTTTTATCTATTGAGTGATCCTTTTGTCCATCCATCCATCCAGGATTGATCCTTTTGTCCATCCATCATCTCAGATTTCCATTTACTTTGCCATTGTGCATTCTATCAGATCTCTGTTTACTACGCCATCCATCCTCTCAGATTTCCATTTACTCTGCTGTCCTTTCACCCACCTATCCATCCTCTCAGATTTCCCTTCATTCTGCCATACTATCACTCTCCCACCCATGGATCCTCACAGATTTCCCTTCATTCTGCCATCCTTTCACTCTCCCACCTATCCATCCTCTCAAATGTCCATTTACCCTTCTTTCCGTTCACTCACTGATGAAATACATTCTCTCAGATTTCCATTTGCTCTGTTGTCCCTTCATTCCCATCCATCCTCTCAGATTTCCATTTACTCTGCCATTCTTTCAACCAACCACATATCCCTCTATCCATGTATCCATCCTCTCAGAGTTCCATTTTTTCATCCACCCATACATTAATTCATCCTCTCAGGTTTCCATTTTTTCTGTCATCCTTTCACCAACCCACTCATCCACCTTCTCAGAGTTCTGCTTACGCTGCTATTCTTTCACCCATTGATCCATACATCCTGCCATCGTTTCACCATCCACCCTCTCAGATTTCCATTTACTCTGCCATCCTCACACCTATCCATTAATCCATACTCTGTTTCCATTTACTGTCATTCTTTCAACCACTCATCCTCCCATCCTTGTATCAATTCATCCATACATTCGTTCACCCATTCATCCATCAATCTTTTCACCTATCCATCCTTTCACCCACCTATCATTCCAACCACTCATCTATCCACATCTATCCATCCTTTTACCCACCCATCCATCCTTTTATCCACTCATCCTTTCGCCCACCCATCCTTCCAACCACTCATCCATCCTTTCAACCAGCTATCTTTTCGCCCACTTATCCATCCATCCCTAGATCCTTTCATCCACTCAGCCATCCTTCCTTTCATACAAACATCTTTTCACCCACTTGTGTATTCACTCGCCCATCCTTCTTTCCCTTTTCTATCAACCCATCTGGCTTCCTTTTAGTATTAATAATGAGCATTTATCTGCCTTGTTGCAGATAAAAGAGGGCTATAAAGCACCTCACCAACTGTAGATGTTAAAGGGTATGGGGGTGTTACATCGCCCCTGCCTTGAATGATGGTAGGCAATCTGGTACGAAGGTGCCCATCCGTGGTGTCTGATTGCCATTCTTGATATATGATAGAAATCCTCAGGCATTTGAGGCTGAACCTGAGCTTGAGAATGGGAATGTGAGTAAATAACTGTCCATGAAGGATAGTAGTAAATGAGAGTACTTGTTGAAATATCATGCCTGTGTTTCAAGCATATGTACCAAAAATGTAAAGCTTGTATTTGATGGGAATATAGCAGAAGTTCCAGACAATGACAAGTTAATGTTAAAAACATGAGTGGTGCATTTGGCTTCAATGAAGAGCTAACACCGGAGGGCTAATTTGTGTATATTTACATCCTTTAATTTGTGGAAGATTAGTTAATGTACTGAAAATTAAAAGATGGTGTTTGAAGACAAAATATGAAATTTCTCAGAAAGTGTCAGGTTTTTGTTTATGGAAAAATACATATAACTAGGAATAACTTAAAAAGCTGTTGTTTGTGGACTAAATAAGTGCGCTTTTGGAAAATGTCAAGCAGGCAGATGGTTACTGAAATTATTTTGTTGATTAAAAACAAGCTATTTTTTTGTGCTAGATTGTGGGAGTTTCGGAAAAGTAGGCAAACTGCTACCGCATCTAAACATTTGTCATGTATTGTGTGAGAGAGCCCCTGTAAGCCTAGAATTGTCATCCTCATTTGCAGGCGTAGAATTAAAATGCGAAAACTCTGATGTGGATGACATTTCGACATGATCTTTAGAACGAGACTAAAACTCCTAATTTAAAAGTCCCCATGTGTTTTATGGGTCACCTAGAGCACATTAATTTATGGTTTGATGGTTTGTTAATTTTCATTAAAACAGCGTTGTTTGGTACTGGGGGCTTTCCATTTTCTCCTCTGTGGAATGCGTGTCTTCACCTGTATGAGATTAAATCCCCCTATTAAGCAATGAAAACTACATCCTCTAAGCACAAAACCTGTTTTAGTTCAAACCAGACGGTTGATACTGATTTACTGATTTTCCATGGGGAAGAGCAGGCGTTTTCTAAGGAAGCTCTTATCAACGTTTTGCCTTCCCCCGAAACCAACTATGGGATAGTTATATTCATCAAGGTCTGTGGCCTACAAAGAACCAATATATGATCCCTTCCTTTCATTAATTCTCACTCCGGTGTCAACGTGTACCCTCACATGCAGTAATACTTCGGATGAGGTAAACTCTGTAGCTACAGATAGAGTATGTCATTGATAACCGCCCCCACCCTACCAGCTGAATTATATCCTCCCCAAACTGCAGGATGTCATCTGTATCCATTACAGGTTCTTAGTTGATGCTGTTGTTACAGGAACGTTATAGTTAGTTTCTGAATTTACTCACACAAAACCAGAGAAATTCAGCAGTTATAGTTAGAGTTATTTCAAGTAACCTTAACTCGCGGCATAAGATAACTATAACTTGTGCAACTGCCATGCACAGTTTTTTCTTCAATAATTTGACTTCTAATGTTTCACTGATATTTTTATTGACGTTATAAAAGTTGTCATGAGTGCTGTAATATCTGCTTTAATTAGCTGCACATGACGTGGGCGCAAGAAATCAATCCCCTCCCCAAGCCGATTTCAGCCCCAGAGACCCCATTCCCAGGGGCCCACCTCTATTCAGTCAGGGAGAAGGACTGCGCAGCCCCCTTCCCCAGGCCGATTTTGCCAGGGGGCCCTCTTCCCTGTTGCCCAGCCTCATAATTTTATTTTTTTGGGAAGAGGGGGCCTTCCTGGGCTAATTTTGGCCTTGGGGATTCCATCCCACGGGGCCCGGCCATGTGTGCAATGGAACTGCAAGGGGAGTGTGAAGGCCCCTGCGGTTGCAGCCAGCTGCCTGCCTCCTGCAGGAGCCGGCATTGCTGTCGCATTGCTAAAGATGCAGCTCCTTGTCTGTAAGAGCAATTGTTTCCTATTTCCCAGCCTGCATGTCTGCAGGCAAGTAAACAGAGGAAACCTCTGCTCCCAGCATACGAGAGCTGTTTAACAGCTTTCGATTGCTCGGAGCGCAAATTTTGCTGTGACTTGGTGGAAGCTGTCAGCGCTCCCTCCAAGTCAGAGCAACTAGCTATGTCCTGGCATGGGCACCCTGGGGCATAGCAGGAGCCTGCCCTTGGGGGGGGGGGCTTCCCCAGGGCCATTATTGGCTTCATGCGGGGGGGGTGCGCAGCCCTGTACCCACCCCTTAAATGAAGCCCCAGGGAGGTGGCGTCCACGGGGCTGCAGGGGGCCACCTTACCCCCCCACTTTATTGTACTAAATTGCCCCAGGGAGGTGGCAGTCCCTGGGACGTTGGGGGAAGCCGTACAGGCCTCTCCAATATAAAATAAAGATTTTGCCCCAGGGAGGTGGTGGTACCCCTGGCACAGGGAGGCCACGCAGCCCCCTGCACATTTTTGTCTAATCAACCCAGGGGAGGTGGTGGTCCATGGGGCTAATATAATCCCAAGGAGGGGAGCCCGTGCACCCTCCTCCTTTCTCAGTCCTCCAATTCCCCGTGGACCTGGCCAACCCAGGGGCAAAAAAAAAGAAAGGGCAAGAGACAGCCCTTTAAAAAATAAAAAATAAAAAAATGTAGGAAAAATCTGCAGCTCCGGATCTGCGGATTTTTCAGTGATTTTTTTTTATACTACTTTTTAGCCCTGGCGGGGTCCGTGAGGGGCCCCTAGACCAAGTCTAAGGGCTCAGGGTGAATCTTTTTGTGGGACCCAGCTGAAGTCGAGTCCTAAGATGGCCAATCAGATATCAGCAGGGGTCAGTTGGATCCGTGGAGGATCCGAGTCCATAGACATCCATATTTTTTAAGCTTTTATTAATCCAAAACTACTGAACAGATTTACACCAAATTACAAAAAGCATTCTGGACCAAGTGCTAGCTTTCTGCCAAATTTGGTGTAATTCCTTCCAGTGGTTTGGGCTGTAGTCATGTTCAAAATCCCTATACGAAAATGCATGGAGAAAACATGTTTTGGGACCATCCCTTTTTCTCGGCCCCCACTTGACGGATCACTCCAAAGCTTTTGAAACATCAGCTGAACCACCTGAAGTATACGTTTTAAAAATGTTGTGAAGATTCGTGAAGCAGCGCCAAAGTTATTGGCAAAACCAAAAATACTCTTTATATGGAAACTAAGGGCCTAATTACGAGTCTGGCGGTCATAAGACCACCAGATTTGGGGTGGCAATCTGAACCACAGCTGCTGTGTTGGTCCCACCGCCACATTATGTCTCTGCTGCCGGGATCGGTAATCGCGACAGACTGACGACGGGTGCAAGTTGAAATCAGCCAGGGCGGCGCTGCACATAGCACCGCCTTGCTGATTACAACCTGGTTCTCCACCAGCCTTTTCATGGCGGTTTCACCTCCATGAAAAGACTGGCAGAGTATAGGTGCAGGGGTCCCCCTTCCCAGCACCCTTGTAATGCGCACTGTCTGCTTTGCAGACAGTGCGCATTGCGAGGGTGGGTGCTGGTGCCCCCTGTGGGCAACAGCATTGCCGTCGGCTCGATTACGAGTCGGCAACAATGCTGCTGCCATCAGCCCAGTGGGAAAGTCATAATGGGGCTGACGGGGAGGTCACCACTACAGTGGCGGCCACCCTGTTGGGAGTTTGGAGGATGGGTATTCCTGTCCACCAAACTCATAATTAGGCGCTAGGTCCTAACTATATCTACCTTCTGGTGCCCACCAGTAGGTTTATATATATGTTTAAAAGCTGTGTCTTTGACGATTTTACTGAATAGATTTCTGTATAATGTTATTATTTTTATTAAACACTTTTATTATATATTCACTAAGCATACTCTTTGAGGAGAAAATTACCTATTGGTATGTGGAGATTAATTCTGCAAATCGGGGTATAAAACTGAAAGGTGCGCAATGGCATACTATGTGATTATACTTTAGGAGTATTTGATATTTAAAGATGGTGCCCATTTTGGATTAAGAGATTAGGCATTGCGATGTATAGGTTGGGGTACGTGGATGTGGAAAGAGATGACGGACAACACATTTATATTGTGATGTTTTTGGTGTGAGGGATTGTCCAGTGGAAGACGTCTAGCCAAAATGCGTTGGTGTCCTGTTATGGGTGAAGCCGAAAATAAATGGATGAATTATTCCCGTATTGTCCAGTTGCCTAATTACAGTGCTGTAATGCTGTGAGCCTTTGCTTTGGTGCAGCTGCTTACGATGGGAGGACCTTCATCGACTTGGTGATATATATATATATATATATGTTCGATGGCATGTGCAGCTACAGATACACATGCTGTGCACATCCCGCCATCTGGTGTTGGGCTCGGAGTGTTACAAGTTGTTTTTCTTCAAAGAAGTATTTTAGAGTCACGAGATCGAGGGACTCCTCCCATTTCGGCTCCATTGCGCATGGGCGTCGACTCCATCTTAGATTGTTTTTTTTCCGCCATCGGGTTCGGACGTGTTCCATTTCGCTCCGGGTTTCGGTTTGGAAAGTTAGTTAGAATCTCGGAAAAATCGTCGGTATTGTTTGCGTTCGGTATCGGGTTAGGTATAACAGGTCGACACCGACCATTGAAGAGCTCCGGTGGCCCTTTGGGGTTTTTTCGATCCCCCGTCGGGGCCTGGTCGGCCCGGCCCGGCCACGTGTCTCTTCAAGGCTGATGGAACGGACCCCATTCCGCTTCTGCCCAAAATGCCATAACAAGTATCCATATACAGATCAGCATCTGGTCTGTAACTTGTGTTTGTCGCCAGAACACAAGGAAGATACTTGTGAAGCCTGTCGAGCGTTTCGGTCCAGGAAGACACTAAGAGACCGAAGAGCAAGAAGACTGCAAATGGTGTCGGCGCCGACAGGACAAGGGCGTTTCGAGGAGGAAGAAGAAACCTTCTACATCCAGGAATCGGACTCGGATGAGATCGATTCCGAAGAAACGCCGAAAACCGTGAGTAAGACGTCGAAACATAAAACTCACGAGAAGACCACAAAAGCCCAGGGGACGCCACCGCCAACAGGCCATGGCTTAACCCGAAAAATAGGTGACCGATCATCGGCACCAAAAAAGGGCACGCTGGTGTAGAAGTTATCCGACTCCGGTCGAGATATCGCCACACAGCAATCTCGGGCCTGAGATAGCGGCTCCGAGCAAGTTCGGCACCGAGACTGGGGCTCCGAAATAAGTCGGCACCGAGAGACAACGACGCCGACAATAAAAAAGGTTTCGTCGGAACCGAAAAAAGTAGCCAAAAAGGTTTCGATACCGAAACATCCGGCCTCAGAACCGAAATCAAGTTCCTACACAGAGAAACAAGGACTGTCCTCACAAATGAAAATACATAGATTTGGACAGGAATTGGAGACAATGGAGCCAGACTACACCCAAAGAAGGCTCCACATCCAAAAAGAAACGGGGAAGTTCAGCACTCTCCCTCCTATTAGAATGAAATGCAAACTTGCCTTCCAGGAGAAAGACAAGCAGCCACAGGCAAAGGTGGCTAAACAAGTAAGCCCGCCACCGTCTCCACAACGCTCGCTGCAAACATCACCGGTAGCCACTCCACCTATGATGCAATCCCCGACTCATACAGGGATGAGTCAAGATGACCCTGACGCGTGGGACCTTTATGATGCGCCAGTGTCAGATAATAGTCCTGACTGTTATCCAGCTAGACCGTCGCCACCAGAAGATAGTACAGCCTACGCACAGGTGGTGTCGAGGGCAGCGGCATTTCATAATGTCAGCCTGCATGCAGAGCCCATTGAAGACGACTTTCTATTTAATACACTGTCGTCCACACACAGCCAGTACCAGAGTCCTCCCATGCTACCCGGAATGCTAAAACACTCCAAACAAGTGTTTGAGGAGCCTGTAAAAGGAAGGGCCACTACTCCAAGAGTGGAGAAAAAATATAAACCGCCACCAACAGACCCCGTGTACATCACACCACAGCTAACACCGGACTCAGTTGTAGTAGGGGCAGCTCGCAAGAGAGCGAACTCACATACTTCAGGAGATGCACCACCTCCAGATAAAGAAAGTCGAAAATTCGACGCAGCAGGCAAAAGGGTGGTGGCACAGGCAGCAAACCAGTGGCGTATTGCAAACTCACAGGCTTTGTTGGCCAGATACAATAGGGCTCATTGGGCCGAAATGCAACACTTTATAGAACATTTGCCCAAGGAGTTCCAGAAGAGAGCACAGCAAGTAGTAGAAGAAGGACAGAGTATCTCCAACAATCAGATACGGTCAGCAATGGATGCAGCAGACACAGCTGCTAGAACTGTCAACACATCAGTGACAATAAGGAGACATGCATGGCTGCGTACATCAGGATTTAAACCAGAAATACAGCAAGCTGTGCTGAATATGCCATTTAACGGACAGCAGTTGTTTGGGCCGGAGGTGGACACTGCTATCGAAAAACTTAAGAAAGACACTGATACGGCCAAAGCCATGGGCGCACTCTACTCCCCACAGAGCAGAGGCACATTTCGAAAAACACAGTTTCGAGGGGGGTTTCGAGGGCAAAGCACAGAACCCACAACCTCACAAACAAGGCCCACTTATCAGAGCCAATATCTGCGGGGAAGTTTTCGGGGACAATATAAAGGGGGACAGTTCCAAAAAAGTAGAGTTAGGTTCCAAAGCCCCAAAACTTCTCAAAACAAGCAGTGACTTCCAAGTCACACATCCCCAACACATAACACCTCTGGGGGGGGGAGACTAAGCAAATTTTACAAACATTGGGAGGAGAAAACAACAGACACTTGGGTACTGGCAATTATCCAGCATGGTTATTGCATAGAGTTTCTCAAATTCCCTCCAAACATCCCACCGAAAACACACAATATGTCAAAACAACATATAGATCTTCAAGGACTGGAAGTTCAGGCATTGCTACAGAAAGAAGCAATAGAATTAGTACCAAACCAACAGAAAGGAACAGGAGTTTACTCTCTGTACTTTCTCATACCCAAAAAAGCCAAGAGTCTGAGACCTATATTAGATCTCAGAACATTAAATACCTACATCAAATCAGATCACTTTCACATGGTGACATTACAGGACGTAATCCCACTGCTCAAACAACAAGACTACATGACAACACTAGACCTAAAGGATGCATATTTCCATATACCGATACATCCTTCACACAGAAAGTACTTAAGGTTTGTATTCCAAGGGGTACATTACCAATTCAAGGTGTTGCCATTCGGAATAACAACTGCGCCAAGAGTTTTTACAAAATGCCTGGCAGTCGTAGCTGCACATATCAGAAGGCAGCAAATACATGTGTTCCCGTACCTAGACGATTGGTTAATCAAAACCAACACGCTAGAACGGTGTTCACAACACACAAAGTATGTCATAGAAACCCTCCACAAACTAGGTTTCTCAATCAACTACACAAAGTCACACCTTCTGCCGTGTCAAACACAGCAATACTTAGGGGCGACAATCAACACAGAAAAAGGGATTGCCACTCCAAGCCCACAAAGGGTTCAGGCATTTCACAATGTAATACAGGCCATGTATCCAAAACAAAAAATACAAGTCAAAATGGTGATGAAACTCCTAGGCATGATGTCCTCATGCATAGCCATTGTCCCAAACGCAAGGTTGCACATGCGGCCCTTACAACAGTGCCTAGCATCACAATGGTCACAGGCACAGGGTCAACTTCTAGATCTGGTGTTGGTAGACCGCAAAACATACACCTCGCTTCAATGGTGGAACAGTATAAATTTAAACCAAGGGCAGCCTTTCCAAGACCCAGTGCCACAATATGTAATAACGACAGATGCCTCCATGATAGGGTGGGGAGCACACCTCAATCAACACAGCATCCAAGGACAATGGGACACTTAGCAAAAACAGTTTCACATAAATCACTTAGAACTATTGGCAGTATTTCTAGCGCTGAAAGCATTTCAACCCATAATAAGCCACAAACACATTCTTGTCAAAACAGACAACATGACAACGATGTATTACCTAAACAAACAGGGAGGGACACACTCAACACAGTTGTGTCTCCTGGCACAGAGAATATGGCATTGGGCGATTCACAACCACATTCGCCTAATAGCACAATTTATTCCAGGAATTCAGAATCAGTTAGCAGACAATCTCTCTCGGGATCACCAACAGATCCACGAATGGGAGATTCACCCCCAAATACTGAACACTTACTTCCACAGTTGGGGAACACCACAAATAGATCTATTTGCAACAAAAGAAAACGCAAAATGCCGAAACTTCGCATCCAGGTACCCACAAGATCAGTCTCAGGGCAACGTGTTATGGATGAGTTGGTCAGGGATATTTGCTTACACTTTTCCCCCTCTCCCACTCCTTCCATATCTGGTAAACAAGTTGAGTCAAAACAAACTCAGACTCATACTAATAGCGCCAACATGGGCAAGACAACCTTGGTACACAACACTACTAGACCTCTCAGTAGTGCCGCATGTCAAACTACCAAACAGACCAGATCTGTTAACGCGACACAAACAACAGATCAGATACCCAAATCCAGCATCGCTGAATCTAGCAATTTGGCTCCTGAAGTCCTAGAGTTCAGACACTTAGACCTTACACAGGAATGTATGGAGGTCATAAAACAAGGTAGGAAACCTACCACTAGACATTGCTATGCAAATAAGTGGAAAAGATTTGTTTATTACTGCCATAATAATCAAATTCAACCCTAACACGCATCTGCCAAAGACATCGTAAGATACTTACTACATTTGCAAAAGTCAAAGCTAGCTTTTTCTTCCATTAAGATACATCTTACCGCAATTTCAGCTTACCTGCAAATTACGCATTCAACTTCACTATTTAGGATACCAGTCATAAAAGCGTTTATGGAAGGCCTAAAGAGAATTATACCACCAAGAACACCACCAGTTCCTTCATGGAACCTCAACATTGTCTTAACACGACTCATGGGTCCACCTTTTGAGCCCATGCACTCTTGTGAAATGCAATACTTAACATGGAAAGTTGCATTTTTAATTGCCATCACATCTCTAAGAAGAGTAAGTGAGATTCAAGCATTTACCATACAAGAACCATTTATTCAAATACACAAGCATAAAGTAGTTCTACGGACAAATACTAAATGTTTACCAAAAGTCATATCACGGTTCCACTTGAATCAAACAGTAGAATTACCAGTGTTCTTCCCACAGCCAGATTCTGTAGCTGAAAGAGCACTACATACATTAGACATCAAAAGAGCGTTAATGTACTACATTGACAGACCAAAAATAATTTGAAAAACAAAACAATTATTTATTGCTTTCCAAAAACCTCATACAGGAAATCCAATTTCTAAACAAGGCATTGCAAGATGGATAGTTAAGTGCATTCAAACCTGTTATCTTAAAGCAAAAAGAGAACTGCCTATTACACCAAAGGCACACTCAACTAGAAAGAAAGGTGCTAACATGGCCTTTCTAGGAAATATTCCAATGACCGAAATATGTAAGGCAGCTACATGGTCTACGCCTCATACATTTACCAAACACTACTGTAGATGTGTTAACGGCACAACAAGCCACAGTAGGTCAAGCAGTACTACGAACATTGTTTCAAACAACTTCAACTCCTACAGGCTGAACCACCGCTTTTGGGGAGATAACTGCTTACTAGTCTATGCACAGCATGTGTATCTGCAGCTACACATGCCATTGAACGGAAAATGTCACTTACCCAGTGTACATCTGTTCGTGGCATATATATTTTCCATATATATACCAAACGTCTGTATTATTTCACGTACTTAAACTATTTGAACCACTGCAGAATTATGTCTTGTTAGCCAGTTTATTAGGAAAATTGTACTTTAAAGTGCACCTATTAAGCTTATTTTACATTTTTTGAAGGGGAGAACCCATTCTGAGAACGAGAGAAAAGAGTTGTTGTTTCTCACTACACTATCTGTTATTAGACTTTTTCATGAGTTCCCTGTTAAAACAGCTTGTAAAAATTTACAACCTTAGCCATTTTTGCATTAAATTGCATCATTTTACCCCATTACTCCCAAACTTTCCTGGGAGAGAATCCCTTTGAACCATTGAATAAGGAGGTGTGTTTTCTTGCTTGCGTCATTGAAGTTTGATCCAAGGATTAGCCTCCAACATTTGAGAGTTCCTCAACAAGCACTGATGGATCCTTGGTGTACCACAGCTTTACAGGAAGAGATGGGGATTTTGAGGATTCCATCTGGATGAAATGGAAGCAGAAGTAAAGGAAGTCCCAGAAATCAGCCCACTGCGTGCTCTCCTATGTCAATAGGTTGATTTTGGGATTGGGACCTGGTGTGGTAGATAGAGGAGCCTAGACAGATCAAGCTCTGTAGGTGGCTGGCCACAGTGTCCTGTGATAAACGTGGTAGGTGGAGCGGTGTTTTGTAGCCAATGATTGGTACATAAAATGACATGTTGTTTGTGTGTTTTAGGGGAAGTCGAGGGGGTGAGAAGTGCCTGAAGGGATACGTTTTGGGGAAAAAAGCAGGGTGAGATTGCTACACCGATGCCTGTATTGTGTGTTTGATCAGTGCATTGCAGGTCTAGTCCCCAGGTATCTGTTCAACCAAGATTCCCTAAAACTACAATTGCATATGAAACTCTCCACATAGACATCAATCAGTGAGAGCGGTGTTGGACTGGTAGTATGTACTCCATGGATGTATTCAGGGCATCACTGTGAGAAGTGCAGCTTCCAACAGATGTAGTGTTTTCGGAGTAACTGGGAATCCAGGAACATTTGATGAAAGGCAAATAAGTGCCTTTAGACCTTAACTTTGATCCTTTACTTACACGGTGGCCTGAGCCTTTCAGTCAGTGCTAAGGCTGCAGTAAAATTGCGTGCGTGTATGGTCCTCCAGAAAGATGACAATTTGAGGATATTGGAACCCATGTAAACCCCTCTGCAAACTTATCATACAACCCTCCATAACTAATTTAACACACTGCCCACCAGCAGCTGCTTCCCAGCTGCCCACTGAGCCCAAAGATCAGTTTGCCCTCCAATGCCACTCCTCATCTAACCCACCATTTGCATCTCAGTTAAGACTGCCTTTCAGCGTGCATCTTTCCAGTCGGGTGGGTAAGAATGACACTCAAACACATTATCCATTCAACTTTGAATGTTTCACTCAGTTTCCTAAATTTTTAAAACCTACAAGGTAGGTATTAACTTATGGAATAGTCTTGATTTGTACTTACAAAGGTAAAAGCCCCCTGTGAGGTCAAGACCTTTGTAGAGAAATCATTGGCCACTGGCCTCTGTTCTCTCACTTAAACTCCCTGCTACTTGTCACAGTTCAGACTAGAATGGCAAAGTTCCCTTGCTGCTCCTTCACTCTTCCATTTCTCTTCTCTCCACCCTTTTTCTCCTTTTTCCTGCCTTCCCCTTCATTCAACTCTATTTGCTTTTCTTTTTCTTTTGAATTTTGTCACTCGTTGCCAGTTCTTTGTGTATATTTCCTGTTCCATGTGGAAAAATTTAGCTGATTTACCCACAAATCATCCTGTTGACCGCTGCTGTGAGTATATATATTTACATGTTAAGAGTAATAATTTGTACATATTTACATAATATATTGTATTACAGCATTTATGTATAGCACTTACCCCCTATATGGGCTGCTGAAGCGCGTGTGTAAATGGGAAGCACGCTAGACCATGTTGGGTGTATTGTAGGAAGGAAGTTGCAATTGTTTTGATACTATGTGGGAAGTGTTTCCATGCCATGAGTGATGACCACCGAGGTGCGGTTATCATGTTATGGGACGCAGCGTGGGGCAATGTGTTGGATGATGAAGTGTGAGAGACAGACATGTAGTTTATGGTTTTCAGTGTGCTGGTAGCTTTGTACAGCTCTGCAGGTCCCTTTATGGTGATTCATATTATATAGGCGGTCATTATGAATATGGCGGTCCAGAGTGTCATGCCGTCGGTGGCAGTAGTTACCGCCACCGGCATGGCGGTCCAAACTGACATATTTTGTTCATGGCAAGCCAGCCACAGGCGGAACTCCGCCACCGCCAGGCTACCGCCGCCAGGCAGCCTGGTGATGACGGAGTTACTTATCCGACAGGGCAGCGCTGCAAGCAGTGCTGGCCGCTGGATAATGTACCTGTTTTTCCCCAGCCTTTCCCTGGCGGTTTAGCTCACCAGGGAAAGGCTGGCAGAATGGGTGCCCCAGGGCCCCCCGTGCCCAGATCCCTCGCGCATGTCACTGCCTGATTTACGGGCAGTGATATGCATTACAGCTGCTGTTGCACCCGCTGCACTGCTACATTGCCGCAGAGCCGGCATCAATGTACAAGCCCGCCGGCCCAGCGGAATGTTGTTTATGTGGCCGGCGGGGTATTGAACACACTGGCTGTCTTTTTTAGACCACTGGCACCAAACTCGCCGGGATTTCCCACTGAGTTCATAATGAGCATGTAGTCTTCTCAGCTAGTTACTGCACTGGGTTGTCCAATCTGAGATTTTATGTATAGTTGAAGTCATGGGATGGCTAGTTGGAGAGAGAAAGAAGTAGAGAGATCTGTTGAAATGGGCATTTTTATTATAATTCCATATCTGAGTGTCTTTATGGTATGTTAAGAAGCAGTCAGATTGTACAGATGTTTGGCACCTGCAGTTGTGGACTATAGTAAAGCCCTCCAAATTGTCAACCAGTGTATGACAGATCTCTTCAGTTATTCCATGTCTGTTGATTTGGTGATGGTTGTGTTTTTGGCTATACAGTGCTGGTGATAGACAACCCTCATAGCAGATATGTCTTATGTGAATTTAAGAGGTATACGTTATAATGAAATGAGTGTTATGGTTGAAGTATTATTGTGGGTCATTACTGTTATATAAGCAAGTACATAACGATTTAATGCCACAGCAAACCATAGGTCAGCACTTCTTAGCTTACCTGCAAATCGAAACCAGTCTGCTGGTTGAGTTGTTCAGAATTTGTGGGTTGTAAGATGAGGATTACACCTGAGGGTGTGATTGTTTCCTGGGCTCTATTCCCGGGATGTGGGAGATGTAGCTATCTAGGAAATAGCTGTGATTTCAGCTAACTTTTGAAGTGCATATGCTCCTGGGTACATGTAATGTTGGCTGACAGTGAGTTCCAGAACTTGGCGGTTTGTACTTAGAAAGCAGTGCCTTCTATGAATTTCCTATGGTAAAGTGGTATGTTAATAACGGGTCAAGCCTATGGTGCAGTGTTCTGTTTCCTTTGTATTGCTTTAACTTAACTTGTAGGTATAGCTCTCCGGACAATGCAGAGTGCCTTGAACATTGCCCTTCTAGCTAGAGGTAGCCAGTGGAGCGATTGCAGGACTGGAGTCATGTATTCTCTTGGGTGGAGGCAGAGAAGAAGCCTTGCAGCAGCACTTTGGATGATATGCATTTTGCATGTGATGAATGCGGATGCACAGAGGTCAAGCTGGGCGATTACTAGTGTGACAATGGCTTGCTGTCCCATAGGAAGATGCAATGTAGTGTTTTAATTGTGTAGAAGGCACTCTTTGTGACATTGCGAGCATGTGGTATCAAGGATAAGTCTGACTTCATGGTTACTCCTAGGTTCTCTTGATGTTGTTGGATAGGCTTAAAGTTCCGAAGGCCATATGACAGTAGGCTGGTACTTTCGCCATTGCCCTCAGGTCATAATCTCTGTCTTTGCAGTATTGAGCTTTAGATGGTTATTCATATTCATTATCCACATGTTTATGGCACGAAGGCAGTCTTCAAATTGTGTACCGTAGAGGTCTTCGCAGCTGTCCATTTTTTAAATGATTTGCGTTGCATCTAAATAGTTGTAAAAGGTGAGGTTCTATGATTTAACCTGAATTGGTAAGGGGGTTAAGTAGTTGTTGAAATGTAGAGGAGCCATGATGGACCACTGAGGAAGGCCAGTTTTGTGTGTAAGGAGGTGATGTAAAATGGGGTAGCTATACTACACTTTGTAAGATGAGAAGCAATCCGTTTTAGAGTGTTTCCACAGATTTCGAGATTGGGGAGTCTTTACAGTAGTTTGTGTTGGTGGAGATTGTCAAATTCAGCTGATAATCCAGACGTAACAAGGCAGCTACTCCGTTTTTGTCCACTGTGGGTTTTAAATCATCCCAGGTGAATATGATGGCTGGCTCTATGCCTCTGCCTGGGTAGAAACGAAACTATTAGTCCGACAGTAATCCATAGACATCGGTAAAGTTAAGAGTGTTGAGTAAACACTGCTCTCTCAAAAACATTTTTTAAGAATGGTCCATTTGACATGTGCCTGTAGGTTGCTGGGTCAGATGTTTTTTCTTTTTGAAGAGAGGTCTAATGTAGGAGGTTTTCAGCTCAGGTGGGGCTTAACCTAGTTCAAGGGACTTGTTCAATAGGCATCTGGCTACCTCCCCTGCACAGGATGAGCGAAAGATATCCTAAAAGAGTTTTGGTAGTGCTGGGTCTGAAGGTGATCCTGATGGTCTGGCAACAATGATAATATTGAGGGAATCTTTTGTGGTAGGGTATTGAAAGCATGCATTGATGGATGATTATTGTTGTCTCTTTATGGTGGTTAGGTCGTCTGGTGTTGCCTGTGTACTCCTTGAGGTCATTTTCAATGTTTTTCAGTTTTTTAGATCAACTCATTGGAGATTTATTTCATCACATAATTCTTTTGAACCTGATGTTTCTGTGTTTAGGCCCTCTGGATTGTGGAATTCTGTTAGCATTTTATGTCGTTCTTTAGAAGGTCAGTCTGCTTCTGTTATGCACATGCATTAGTGGTGTCTTTGTGGTTCTGATGGCTGTTTTGTGGGCTCTGTTTTAGTGCATATGTTGGTGGCAAACATGGGAGGTATGTGTTTTTTGGCATGCCTTTTGGCTACTATAGTGATAGCTATGCTTTACGTTTTGGTTGCATTTCCTAGAGTAGAAATATCTGTCTTCCATGGCTTCTCCACTATTTCTATATATTATTTGTGGGCCCTCATTATGCATTGTTATTTCATCGACCATAACAGAACTAACATGCTATTTATGCATATCTATTGTTATCCTTTGCTGTTTTTTCTTCCTTTAAAATATTTAATTAGACATTTACAATTTTGTTTAAAAAATGATGAAACTTGCCCACTGGGTTGGTGCCACTTTAGTGCCGGGTACTACTCGTGATTGCTCCTGGCACATTCTTCCCATCTTTTCAGTCACTCTTAAGTTGACATGTTTTTCTGTTTTGACAGGAGAAACAGGGAACTATCTTTATACTGTATGAAAACCGCAGGAGGCAGCGTCTGGGAATGCTGTAAGTATGGAGCTGCACTCTCCAGTTACCCAGTCATGTTACTGTGAGGCCTGCAGAGTATGGGCACGCAGGGCTCATGCTCTTCTTGAGACTCTCTCTATCTCCATTTCTCTCTGTTAACCACACATATTGCCCATTCTTTGTGCCAATCTTCAGCTGTTTGTCCACATCCTTCTTTCTGCCCATCTCTGATTCTGCATATCTATGTCCCATCTATTTCTTATGTTTACTGCCCTATCTCAGCCTTTCCATCTCTTTGTCCATCTATCTCGGCCTTTCCATCTGGCTTTCCATCTATCTCTGCCTTTCCATCTTTCTGTCCATCCATCCCTCCCTATCTCTCCCTGTTCGGAAATACTTGTCTGTGCACAACTCATGGCCCTTTTGTTTATACCCCAAGCCTCTGCCCAGCCAGTACATGTTCATAGGGAAGAGGATGTAACGGCCAAAGCTGCCGACCTAAGAGCTGGGGATCCAGGTTCCAGTCTTTGTGTCGGCTCAACATCCTGTGATCAGGGCAATTCACTTAATCTCCCTGTGCCCAAGGAAAGCACCTGGATACACTCAAGAGTGATTAGCAGCGCTATACAATTCCAAGTATTATTATTAATATTATTAGTTGTGAGGAGGTGGTCACTTCAATGAGACGGGGGATGTTTGTGACACCTGGAAAGGATCACTGGGCACTGCCTCTCTGATTCTCATTCCAGGACTATCGGAGAGGACCTCACTGGGACACTCATGACGTTTGCCCGCAATCTATACATCATCCATCAAGAGATCTCGGCCCCTAACATGCAGGGAGAAAGCAACTTTAAGGTGAGTTTTTCATTTCCAGCCATTCTGGTCAGTCGATATAATAGTCGCCGTCTAGGAAAACTTGGAAATTGTCTGACATCCCACTGCCTAAAAATACTGCTAGGAATGGGGATGAAACTGAGGTGGCCCTTTTCTGATTCAGACAGGCATGATTTGGCTATGGAAACGGGTGGCAGATTCATGGCAACCAGAGTCCTGGTCAGACAGGCCTGATTGAGTCAAGGGTGTGGGGTGGGAATTGGGAGGTGCAGGAGTGGGGTCTTCTGAGCCCTGCAACCCTGTTAAAGAAGGGCCTCTGTTCCAGGAACTTTGATACTGCAGACTGGCTGATCTTGTAATCCAAAGTTAAGGTGTGAGGTTCTTAACTCATACTGTCAGACATGACCTAGTAAAGGTTTGGGGTGTTGTTAATTCTTGATAAACTAAAATATGATCCTGAGAACTGACATTAACAGATAGGCCTTGCGTTAAGGCGTTTTAGGGAATAAAGGAGGCAGATCATCTTTAACCCTAATCTAAGAGCTTCTCCTTTCATGCTCTGGGCAGAACAAATGATGTGGATCTTTGTAGGGGAGAAGAGCACTGGTGTAGCCCATACTATTACCAGATGATTCCATGTCAATGGGACACCTCTTTTCTGTTCCTAGGCATGTCATTGTTATCAGGTGTGTTAGTTCTTTTTGTTCAAATAAAATGAAGCAAGACTTCAACTCCCAGAATTCACTGATAATGTTAAATCAAAACCCAGAATTGGAAAAGTTGTGTCCCTGTGATGGATTCATCTGGTCACCATAGTTGTGCAGAAAAATGGGACCACTATTAAAAATAGGTATGGTGTGATCACTAAAATGGGCCCTAGTGCTGATGGTGACTAGCATGTTCTTTAGTTTGGTTCCATTAGGTAAATTCAGGGCTTAATTTGAGCTGGTGGTTTCCGGTGCTTGGCAACAGCACTTAATTGGTAACCGACACCTAGGACATTCTGCCACATGGTGGGGCTGTTTGTTCAATTTAGAGATTAGCACAACAACCATTGTTAATTAATACAATATACATTAAAAATGACTAGCACTTGCTACCCAAGCCATTCTTATGCCTTTGGGGGCCTGGAATAGTCTGAACTGTCACATGTGTAGGAGTTTGGTGGTTAGAGGTTATGTTGGTACTGCCATTGGCAGCGCTTGCAGTGGCAATGGCTGGTGCAATCTGCTGTGGCCTCCTGGCAAGGGCCCTGTCACTAATTTTGTTACAAATTAAGCACTGGGCAAAGTGCCCCAGGGATAATCTGGCAGGCCAGTGCTTTTGTAACACCATGGGGGCTTGGGCAGCATCCACCCTAGGGCTAGATTATATATATGCCTCAAGAAGGCTCCCTCTGGCAGCCCAATATGCTCTTACCTACCATGTTTCCCTCTCCTGCCACAGGACGCAGTGCGTGACATCGAAAACATCCTGGGCGTCACAGAGGAGAACAAACTCCAGTTTGAGCGCGAGAGAGCACTCATTACCAAGGAGGTGCCAGGCTAACTGATGCCAGCTGTGAGGTACAGAGAGCAGCAGTCGAAACGCCACGGAGGAGATGCCATTGAAAAAGTGTGCTCTGATATAGCTATCCGCTCCTGGGACATGCAACAAACTGCAACTTTTTGTGGCCTGGAAAGATCCAGGTCGAACGTGACCAAACAGTGTTTAGCGTCGTGTGAATGTGCCATGACTGTACTGTTGATTACTTTGTTACTGAAAATGATCTTAATAATACCTGTGCTTTAATATAGCGCACAATTCTCCCTCTGGGTGTCAAGGCACTTTATAATGTTTGTAATATTATTGGTGTTGCGCAGCAGACTTGTTTTTATATAGCAGTAACATGTTATTTTACTTCACAGAGCTCTGAGACACTGTAAGCATCCAGAAATGCCAAAACAAAGCGCTATTCAGAAGGTTGAGCATCATGTGCCAAAGAGCACACGATGGGAGGAGATACTTTGTCCCTGGTGGACCCCGATTCACTCTTGGTGCACCCTAAAACGCTCCAAATGGCCGTGTTCTGTGTTCAACGGCATGAGAGCAGGA
Source organism: Pleurodeles waltl (assembly GCF_031143425.1). Lineage (NCBI taxonomy): Eukaryota > Metazoa > Chordata > Amphibia > Caudata > Salamandridae > Pleurodeles > Pleurodeles waltl. The sequence goes on along the minus strand of NC_090440.1, from coordinate 540,760,806 downwards.
AAAGCTTCAGATAAGGGTGGCATTACCTCTAAGGGTCCTTTCAGTGCAATTGCTTACCCCGGAATCTAGTCAGCACGCAAGTTTGCTTCTGGAGGTCAGCATGGCCAGATATGGGACTGGGATCACATGAGGCCGGAGTTGAGCTTATATATATATATATACCCCAGCGGCCATCATCATTAGGTAATTATAGTTAGGACCTAGTTTCAATAGAAAAAGATTTTTTTTTTTACTTGCCTATATCTTTGGTGCTGTTGGATGACTCTTCATAAAATTTTCAAAAAACATTTGCAAGTCACAGCAGCTGCTGACTGAAAAGATTCAGGGTGATCAGTCACACAGGGAGCCGAGAAAAAAGGGGGGACCCAAAATACTTTTTCTACATTCATTTTTCCACAGGGATTTTGAACAGCGATAGCGCCAAAACTACTAGACCGAATTACACCAAATTTGACAGAAACGTAGGTCCTGGTCCAAACAGCAACCTTTTTGTGATTTGGTGTGAAGCTGTTCAGTGCTTTTCTTATAATTAACTGGAAAACAAAATTCTATATATAGGGACGCAGACTCGTCATGACTCCAACGCGGAGCGTCCTGAATCCGCTTGTAAGTCGGAGCAGTGTGATGGACTGGCCGCAAGCTGTTAAGAAAGTTGCAGCTGCCACTTTACCGACCGACAATGGTTCTAGGGGATGGATTTTCACTGAGAAATAAATAGAAGGGGTCAGGGTCGAGGTACTCTGACCCCACTGGGGTAATGAATGGGTTTGTGATCGATCCATTATGAGTTTACAAAAGTGAAGAACCCTTTTTTTGACAATTGTTGAGTCGCCACTCCGGTGTTCAGCATGGCCCTCAGTGTAGCGTGTGTATATATATATATATATTTCACTGAACAAAACAAAGGTTACAGAGACATTATAGTTAGGACATAGAATTAAAAAGCCATAGAAATTCACTGAAAAAAAACAAAGGCCTATCGGCCTCCCCCACAGCCCAGAGGATCACCACCTCCCCAGGGTGATTTTTGTGATATATGCGAGGGCCCACTCCGGGGACCACCACCTCCCTGGGGCAAAATGCTTAAATTGTGTGGGCGAGGACCGTCGGTCCTCGCCCACACAGCCCCGGAGACCACCACCTCTCCTGGGTATTCATCTGATTGTGTGCAGCCCCAGTGACCACCACCTCCCTTGGGCAACCTGATAAAAGTAGAAAGGAGGTCTGTTTCCGACCCCTTAGCCCCTGAGCCCACCATCCTCCCCAGGGCTATGCACCTTGGAGGGGGGTTGCGTGGCCCCCCTCGAGGAACCACTGATGGGCCTGGGGACCGCCCCCCTCCAGGGCCGGCTCCTGCTATGTCCTGGGTGCCCATCCCTGGCACCTTGCCATGCACTGCTAATTACCCCACAAATTACGGCACTCATGACATCTTTGATAACATCATTGATAAAGTCACTAAAATCTGCAATAGAATTATTGATCTTATACCTGTGCATGGCAGGTGCATGAGTTATGGTTACCTTAGGGCACGAGTTATAGTTACTTAGATAACTATAACTATAACAGGTGGATTTCTATGGTTTTGGACGAGTAAATTCAGAACCTAACTATAATGTCCCTGTAACCTTTCGTTTTTTAGTGAATTTCTGATGTTTTTTCAATTCTATGTCCTAACTATAATGTCGCTGTAACCTTTGTTTTTTTTCAGTGAATATATACAATGTCATGGGGTGGGGGCATAGTGCAATGAACAGCTAAGGAGACATGCACCAAGTTTACACTCAGCATGATGCCCTTAAAAAGTTCAAACAAATTGAAGCGTGCACAGAAAAATGGCATCCCAAACTCCACTCCAAATATGGCACATATATTTTATCTTCCCTGAAAGGCAGAAAGGCTTGGTTGGCTGTTATTGAGATTTCAACCTGTCTCTTTAAGTTTATACACAGAATAACCCACTGAGTTGTCTGGCTTATTGCAGGTCCTGTACATGCATTATCAGAGAAGGAGATTGTAAACGTCTTACACATTCTTGGTGGGATATTTTTATTGTACAACATGTACTTTGAGCAGCAGCAATGAATACTAAATTTTATTTTTCATTAGCAAGCACCCTGGATCCCTTTTCTCCACGATCAACCACTAATCAAAAGCACAATCCCTGTTTTTACCTGCGTTTTATTTTGGATTGTTCTGTTTTTAAATACCACAGTTTGTTTCTCCTCACCTTTGCAGATGTTTAGACAGATTGCTTCCATCATCAAAGGACGATCCTCTCACTCAGCAGTGAAATAAGGTAGTATTGAATTGCATATGCAGAGTATGATCGAGTTACCAGGAACTACCTCCTCGACTGAAAAGTGTGCAGTCTGCCAGCCACCCTCACCTCTGTAATAAATAACCACTGCGTGCTAATCCAGGCACACTTCCATTTCAAATGCATATTGGTGATTGTCAGAACTGAATGGGGACTGTATCCAGGGCAAAGCCCAAAGAGAACATACTTCTCTGTAAAGTTAATGGCCATGAAAGTTTAAACATGGTGCTGGTATCTGAGAACTAAAGTCTGTAGATGAATAGTACTAGGCTGACTTCCTTCAAGAAAAATCTTTCTTTGAGCGAGAGAAAACTTTTGAGGTTGTCAAGGCTTGAACACCAAATTAGTGGGGGACACACAAAGAAATAATGAATAATATTTATTGAAATATTAAGGTCTTGTTATTGGAAGCAGAGGCCGGTCACCTTGTTGGTGTTTCCTCTCTATGAAATTAATGATTTTAACTCATAGCAGGATGGATTATCTTAGTGTATCTAGGGGCGTGCACACACACACCATCCTGCCCCTGCTGCTTTAACTATTGAGAAGAGATGCCTCCACAAAGACCCCCACCTTCCTTCTCCAATAGAGATGCCTGCACCACCCTCAATTCGATCTGCATCCTCCTGTCACATTTGGCTAACCAGGAAAAAAAACTTTAACCTTATAAAGGAAAATATTGTAGGTGAAGGTATTTAGACTAAGTGCTCTGTTGAGTTCCATTAGTAGTGTTAACCTGTGGAATGATAGTTCTGCAAAGCTGAAACTGTCCTGTGGGGAAATCAGAAGATTTCCTGGCAGGGTGGGGTCTCTAAAAGTCCCATCTCCCTCCTCCCTTTCCCCGCCAAGGTTGCCGAGAAACTAGACAACGCCCGCCTATCCCACTTTCTCGAAGCAAACAACACTCTTGACCCCTCACAATCCGGGTTCCGGAAGAACCACAGCACGGAAACCGCCCTCATCGCATGCACCGACGACATCAGGACCAAATCGACAAAGGCGAGACTGTAGCACTCATCCTCCTAGACCTCTCCGCAGCCTTTGACACCGTCTGCCACCAGACACTCCGCATACTCCTCCACTACATAGGAATTCGCCACAAAGCCTTAGACTGGCTCACCTCCTTCCTCACCGACCGGACCCAGAGAGTCCGCCTCCCACCTTTCCACTCCACCACTTCTAAGATCATCTGCGGAGTCCCCCAAGGGTCCTCCCTCAGCCCCACATTCTTCAACATCTACATGATCCCCCTAGCCAACATCCTCCGAGCACACGGAATCACTATCCTCTCCTACGCAGATGACACCCAACTCATCCTCTCCCTCACCCGCAACCCGACCACTGCCAAAACCAACCTACACACTGCTCTCCTCGACACCGCCAACTGGATGACTACTAACCACCTCAAGCTTAACTCAAACAAAACCGAGATCATCATCTTCGGCCCCAACAAAACCACATGGGACGACTCCTGGTGGCCCACCGCCCTAGGCCGCGCACCCACCCCCACAAACCACGCACGCAACCTTGGCATCATCCTAGACCCCTCCCTCGCCATGACACAGAAAATCAATGCCCTAACCTCCTCCTGCTTCCACACACTCCGCTCTCTAAAAAAAAAAATCCTTCAGATGGATTCCCCCAGAGACCAGAAAGACAGTCACCCATGCACTCATCAGCAGCAGACTAGACTACGATAACACTCTCTACGCTGGCACCACACTCAAACTCAAACTGCAGAGAATCCAGAACACAGCCGCACGCCTCGTCCTTGGCCTCCCCCGCCACGTCCATATCTCACCACACCTCAAATCCCTTCACTTGCTCCCCATAGAAAAGAGAATCACATTCACGATCCTCATCCACGCTCACAAATCCCTCCACAACACCGGCCCAACCTTCCTCAACGAAAGAGTGAACTTCCACACTCCCACACGCAACCTCTGATCAGCCTCTACGCTGGCACCACACTCAAACTCAAAAGCAAACTGCAGAGAATCCAGAACACAGCCGCACGCCTCGTCCTTGGCCTCCCCCGCCACGTACATATCTCACCACACCTCAAATCCCTTCAGTTGCTCCCCATAGAAAAGAGAATCACATTCAAGATCCTCATCCACGCTCACAAATCCCTCCACAACACCGGCCCAACCTTCCTCAACGAAAGAGTGAACTTCCACACGCAACCTCCGATCAGCCGACCTCGCCCTAGCCACAGTCCCCCGCATCCAACGCACCACCACAGGAGGCAGGTCCTTCTCCTTCCTCGCCCCCAAAACCTGGAACTCCCTCCCCACCTACCTTCGCAAAACCAAAGACCTCCTGCTCTTCAGAAAGAGCCTCAAGACATGGCACTGTTCGAACAGTGACCCTCCCTGCCCGCCTTCTTTTTTTATTCCCTTCGCCCACGCTCTATACATTGTTTTGATTGATTGATTGCATGAGTAGAGTTCGGTGCAGACCCTTCCACAGCCCTGCTGAGATTTCAGAGGCAATAATCTATCGGGAAACTGATAATTTAGTTACAGGCAAATCTTTTTAGGCTACCAAGTACCCATGCCAAAATCAAACATTATCGTGAACTAGAACCTTCGTTATGAACTCTCTTTAAGCAGCAATAATTCTAGAGTTTCTGCTTTGTGCCAGTGAACTCTGGATAGAGTGGCTGAGGACATTCCTTCCGCTATTTCCCACCCTACAAAAGGTGAGGGCCCTGTTCAGTCACATCAACACAAGGTACTCTAGAAGAGTTGACTGCCACTTAACTACCAATGTATCCTGCTTTGTGATTGGCTTTCTTCAGCCAATCAGGAATCATGCCCTGTTGGACACGCAAGTACCTCAAGACTACTCTTTAGTACAGACACAAATCCACCTAATGGGATGACAGTCTCTAAGGCAGTGAATCCCAACCTTTTTATCGCCGCGGACCGGTAAATGTTTGATAATTTTTCCGTGGCCCGCTTGTTTTGATTTAATAATTTTAATTTAATTGTATTTAAACATGCCTTCAAGATTTGAAGACCTCGAGCGGCCCGGTGCCGATTGATCCGCGGACCGGCACCGGTCCGCGGCCCGGGGTTTGGGGAACACTGCTCTAAGGGGATACCAGTGCCTGCCACGCAGCAGGAGGTACCGAGAGTTCTTGAAGCGACCTGCAATGGCTGCTTATGTTTACAAGGCCTTTACTCACAACATAAGAAAGGTCACCGTGAAAGAAATGTATGAATCACAATTTTGCAAAGCCATTGGGTTCCACAAAGGAGATGCCAGATGAGTGCCAGGGACAGATACACTGTTGTAGATGGCCAAACCATGGATCACCTCTGTCAACTGTTAGTTGACATGTTAGTCGACATTTTCTGTGGTCATAGTGAAGTGAACCGTGTTTTCATTTACTAGTAGCTCTAAAACTGCTTTTGAGTTTCTTCGAATTTTAATAGCTGGTGCTCAGCTGAAAAGCTACAATCTGGTTGGGTGAACAAACAACTTGGATACTCCTTGTCGCAGTCCAGTGATTTCATGCTGTGTGTTTTTTTTCCGCTAGCCATTGCGCTTCAATGTGGTACTACTAATATACAATCAATCCTTTGTTATTTTTACCCTTTTGCTATTTATTTGTATAGTAAAACAGTTTTGTAAAAATGAGCAAGTCTGGTCTTTTTTATTGAGGTTATTATCTTATGTTTGTGAAACATATACTGTCCTTTTCCTGTAAGGTCTCTCTCCATTCCCTTGCAGTACCCGACTCCTCTCTAGGAGCTGTCTTCTTTGCCCCCATACGATTCCCTTTACAGATGTGTGTGCAGGAGTGTCTTCACTGTATGGCAGCTATTGCCAGCCTCGAGCTGTGGACAACTTTGCAGCTAGCCACAGCATGTTTAGACAAGTTTTCACATTTAACTAAAACAGAGAATAACAAGCCCACAGTGAGTAAGCAAGGAAGTACAATTATTCAATAACGTTGAATGAATACGCACATTGCAGTTGAGAGATACATTAATCAGTTAATATGTCAGGCCCTTGGAGTAAAACCTTAGCTCATTCCCTGCAGGCAATTTTATAATTTGTTTTTTTATGGTGTGTCCTTCCCCCTTGTGGCTTCTACCACTGCAACTGATACATTGCTATTTCGCAACTTTATGATACTCATTTCGTAGACCTCAAAAGGATGAAAGGCTGATCTGGCCATTTTAGGGGTCAAACTTGTCAACTGTAGGATATACGCAAGGGTCTACAAGAGTGGCAGTAAGCCACAGCACTATCATACCTCCATTTCTGATGGGCATTTGTGGTGCACTGGACTCTAGTGCATTTCATAATTCTGTAAAATGTGTTGTGCATTTACACATTAATTCCCGAGGAAACTGAATGGACATAGATGGTGCCCAAAATCATCAAGGTATTTGATATATTTTAAGAATGTAATCTTATAAACTATTTTTCAGAATAAACAGAAGTATGATTTCTGATTCAATTTGGTGCCCCGCTGAAGAGGTTCTCTGTATTGTGATATGTAATAATCCAGAAGCTAAAATGTTGTAATTTAAAGTGTGTTTTTTAAAGTGACATATATAGACTGAAGGACTCTTCCACACAAATACGCAGGCTTGAGTGTTAGAAACACACCAAAATGTATAAGGTCACAATGTACAGCAAAAATTCTAACATGCTAATATTTATCATATCCTTTACTCAGTACAGTGGAAGCAGGAGCAGAGTCACCATGTTAGCGTTTCCTCTCTCTGGGGAATTATTAATTTTAACTCATAGCAGGAAGTATGGAATGCCTTTGTGTATGTAGGGGCGTGCATGCACACACACCATTCTGCCCCTGCTCCTTTAACCATCGAGAAGAGATGCCTCCACAAAGATCCCTGCCATCCTTCCCCACTAGAGACTCCTTCAGCACTCTCAATTTGATCTGCATCTTACTTCAGCTCTTCTGTTAGATGTGACCAATCAGGAAAGAAAAACTTCAGCCTCATAAAGGAAAATATTCTAGGTGAACGTATTTAGAGTAAGTGCTTTGTTGAGTTCTATTAGTAGTGTTGACCTGGGGAATTATAGTTCTGCAAAGCCGAAGCAAACTGTCCTGTGGGGAAATCAGAAGATTTCCTGGCAGGGCAGGGTCTCTAAATGTCTGGTCGAGTGGACAGAGTTTGGTGCAGACCCTTCCCCAGCCGTGCTAAGCTTTCAGAGGCACTAAACTATCAGGGAATTGACAATTTACTTATGGGCAAATTTTCTTTTGCTGCTGTGCCAAAATTAAACCTTATTCTGAACCAGAATCTTCAGTGTGACGTCTCTCTAAGTAGTCTAGTCATAATCGTAGATAGTTTCTTCCTTGTGCCAGTGAACACCGAACACAGTGGCTGAGGACATCCTTTCCTTATTTCCCACCCCACAAAGGGTGAGGACCTTGTTCAGTTACATCAACCAAGCATACTCTAGAAGAATTGACCACCACTTAACAACCAGTGTATCCTGTTTTGATTGTCTTTCTTCAATCATGAATCAAGCCGTGTTTGATACAGTAACACCTCGATGCTGCTCTTTCCAGAACAGAAAAAATCCACATAGTTGGAAAGGTGTAGGCAGTGCCTGCTACACGTGTTCCCAAAGGATGAACAGGAAATGAGATTTTGTCTACAGCGTGAAAAAATGGGATTTTAATGCCATTCCAATACGGTGGAAATAATTCCTTCTTTGTAATGAAAATATTTTTCTTCATTACTTGTGGAAATTCGTGTTACAGCAGAGACACCTTTCTTAAAATAGACGTTCTATCAAAAGGGCACTCACAGTACAAAAAATCCCAATGATTATACTTCTCTTTTTAAAGTTCTGATGTCTTGAGCCATACTTTGCCTTCTGACATTATAGGTACATAATACAGGATCCCATTTGCAGGGTGGTTTCTTAATGACAAGACGTGCTTTTATCAGAAGAAGTATGGACGCATACAATTGTTTTCTGCCCAGTAAAACATAGGATGATGTTTTACTTTCACTAATGACCAAGCAGACCAAAATCTCTGAAATGCACTTCTCAGTTCAAAGAAGACATTTATTATTATTTCACTACAAGGTTCCTAAAAAAGGAGTTCGGTAAATTGAAAGCACACGGTTAAAAAGTCGCAACAATGAAAGGAAAATGTACCAAAATGATTCTCAACTGCAATGTACACAGCAAATATATGTAGTTATGATTATGCAAAGCAAAGAATAAAGTAAAAATTCATCACCGTAGGGCCTGCCAAGCTCTTCATCTTTCTAATGCCAGCAAGAAGATGACCCTGTTCAACAGCAAGAAAGAGATCTCCACCCTCACGAGACAGATATGTCAGGCATTTGACGTCCAATCCTGACCGAGGTCTCGGAAACTTCACTGCTACTGAGCAGGGCCAACTTTTTATATCTTAAAGAACCCGAGAAGGGCTTTCTGGAAAAACCCCTTCCATAAGAAAGAAATATTCAAACATGCTGGCTAATGTAGGTCAGAGTTGAAAGAAACAGGTTGGAACTGGCCAGTTTCCCAAATTGTCTCTCTCAAGGTCAAACCGTACTAAAAAACGTCTGGTACATTCTTATCATGCTGACTGACTAACTGTTCAGTGATAATATGTCCTAGCTTTTCGGTGAGAAAGAATACGAAAACAAGCACAGTTTACAGTGTGGAAAAGCACAGACGCATTTAACATGGCAGTGCTTAACGCTATGATAAAGTCAATAGGCAGCTAAACTGAATACAAAATGTAATCTGCAATTGGTGAACACTAGACAGCTAATCCAGGTGCAAAGTAGTGCAACACAAAGTCAGTGGTCAAAAACACATATTTTACTACATATGATTTTTAAATGCCATTTATTTGCTTCTGTGCTAAACAAAATCATTATTTGCTTGTGAATACCATTTTGAATGGGAATTGGTGCATGTGTATTTTTTTCATTCCAAAGAAACCCTTTTGCATAGTGCTGGGATCCATTTGTAATCAATCTGTTTTAAAATGATAACATTGGGATCTGCTGGAGCACACAGTCGTATCTCCGTGGTGGACAAGAGGCTACCGTTCTTTGGATCTTTTGGTGTCTGGTGTTTAGGGTGCTAGCAGATCAGGGCTTTGAGGTGAATGCAAATTTTCCAGTGGGTTGGAAAAAAATTATGATTTTATACAACCCAATGAGTTGAATATTTTTTATACAAACCACTTTTTTTGTAAATTAACAGATTTCAGAACCTTAGAACGTCTAATATGTTCCAGGTATTTTAATGACTGTATACTGTAGCAATTCATCTTTTTTAATTACATCTACAAACTAATATGAAAACTGCGGTGGAGGACTTCACAAAATGATGTTCCATATTGTGGCCCACAGAAGCATTACCAACCTTCATCTCCTGAAAATTCTAGATCAGTGTTCAAAAACTGGTTATTTTCAATTTAAAATAATATTTCTTAGTCAATAGTATGACACAAAGGGTGTGATTCTGACCCCGGCGGTTCCTTACCGCCGGGGCCAGGGTCGGCGGGAGCACCGCCAACAGGCTGGCGGTGCCCCGCAGGGCATTCTGACCGTGGCGGTTTTGCCGCGGTCAGAAGTGGAAAACCGGCGGTCTCCCGCCGGTTTTCCGCTGCCCTGGAAATCCCCCTGCGCCGCCATGGGGGATTCTGACAGCCCATACCGCCATCCTGTTCCTGGCGGTTCTCCCGCCAGGAACAGGATGGCGGTATGGGTTGTCGTGGGGCCCCTGCAGTGCCCATGCCAATGGCATGGGCACTGCAGGGGCCCCCGTAAGAGGGCCCCACTTTGTATTTCAGTGTCTGCATTGCAGACACTGAAATACGCGACGGGTGCCACTGCACCCGTCGCACCTTCCCACTCCGCCGGCTCAATTCTGAGCCGGCGTCCTAGTGGGAAGGGTTTTTGCACTGGGCTGGCGGGCGGCCTTTTGGCGGTCGCCCGCCAGCCCAGTGCAAAAGTCAAAATACCCTCAGTGGTCTTGCGACCGCGGAGCGGTATTTTGGAGGGGGGAAGTCTGGCGGGCGGCCTCCGCCGCCCGCCAGACTTAGAATGACCCCCAAAGTCCTTTTTTGGGGAAGCAAGGACACATTTTAAAACTTAGCAAAATGTAAGTGGCTTACTAAATACCTTTCCAGAACTCCTGTATGCAAAAGTAGCTGTTTTGAACATATGGTTGCGTCCAAGAGTTTTGATAAGGAGATAGGCTTTAACTAGCAGTTGGTCACTTCGAAATTCAGGGGTGTTATTGAAATGGACAAATTCAATGTGTACCTCCTGCAGCCAGTCATAGCTTTTTGCAATGGCTTCGATTCACCAAAATATCAGTGGTAGCGGGCGTGACATCACGTACCCTTTGGCCTTAATTACACACAGGGAATTACATCATATGAACTTTGAATCTGCTTCTTTTCAAGAAATCATGGGCCAGATGTAGAAAGAAATTGCGAGTCGCAAACCCATATGCAGAATGGTGTCCCTGACACCATCTGCGAATCGCAAGGGGGTCGCAAAGACCCACCTCATTAAAATTAATGAGGTGGGTCTCAATTTGCGACCCCCTTGCGATTCCCTGCACTCACAGGGATTGTGGCCTGCTGGAAACAGCAGACCACCATGTCTGTGACTGCTTTTTTAATAAAGCAGTTTCTTTTTTTTTTTTAGTATTGCAGCCCTTTTTCCTTAAAGGAAAACGAGTTGCAATACACCCAGGAAAATGAAACCATTTGGTTTCATTTTTTCAGAGTAGGCAGTGGTCCATTGGACCACTGCCTGCTCTGAAAAAACTATTTTTGGCGCCATTCACAAAGGGTAAGGAGCCGCAAGAGGCAAGGCAGGGGTCACAGCTGCAACCCCTAGATGACGTCCATGCTTTTTAGCAAAGAGCACCTTTTATTTTAAGATGTTCAGTTTCAATTGCAAGCACTGGCTAAGAAATCCCAACATACTAAGCGCTTTTGGCTTAAAAGCCAGGTTAGGCTACACGTTAGGCTACATCTCGTGATGGTCGGAGTCAATAACGTAAATACCCTGCTTGCCTTGGGTGTACATCTGTTGAAACAAATGAGAAATAATTTGAATTGATTGGCTCTAAAATATTTAAATCCTTCTCTTATTAATTCTAAAAGTCTAAAATCGTCACTTCCATAAACATATGCACCTATCTCAGTAAAAGGTTTCAAATCTATGTACCGGAATCTCCTAGCCATTGAGAAAGACACTCACAATATACAGTTGTCATGCATTTCTTAGATACACATGAAACAGAAACCAGAAAATGTAATAAGCAGAAGATAAATGGATGCCGCTCCTCAAATCCTTATTTTCACTATGAAATGAACACTGGCATTGTGTGTATAGTGTGTGTATTTGTTATTTGTGACTGCATGTCACATGCTGAACATAGATGTGGAAATCAAACATTTTAGATCACTATTTTGTTTAACACAACATTAACACAAACGCAGACTAAAAAAACATTCAGGCGTTAATGACTCATCTTTAGGTGGGTCGGGAATGTTTTTACTTTTTCCCTGCTGAAGTTTTGGCTACTTTAATCATGAATTTTACTTGTTCTAAATAGTTTGCATAGTGATTTTCCAAATATAACAAGAAGCAGGAGTTTCAATGAGTGGAAACCATTTTTGTGGTGGTTGGTCTATGTCTATGACACATCAATAGCTTCTGATGGCTCTAATAGAACATTAGTCAGGGCCACTTGAATGATGGAGCAGGGGAGTACCAATATATGTATCGGGCAGGAAAAGGCTAATTATGCAGCATAATGCGGCACATTTTGTGACAGTATTATTTCACTATTTTGTCATTTTTTCACATGGTAACACTATCTGACAAATATTTCACATTATCAGTAGCAGTCTAACACCCAAATTCAGCAACAAGAAACTGAAATATGACCAGACAACCTTTGCAAAGGGCCTTCAATTGCATTGGAAGGTGGGTTACCATGTTTTTAATAACTTTTGATCTGTTTTAGATAGAAACAAATTTTGGTTAACATCTGTAGATGATGCAGTTGATGATGAATCAATGTGGCAAATGCAGCATATCCATAATCCTCAAAACAGTGAAGCCACAGATTCGCATAACTCCAGTGACCATGGCAATAGTGAACTGATCATTGAAGAAGGTTAAAAGCAAATTTGAATGATAAGTTACATAGCAGCCTACCCTAAGAGTAACCTTAGTACCCCCTTGAAGTTGTGAAATGTATCCCATCAGTTTCAAGAGGAACTTAAAACCTTTTGACCTCATATTTGCAAAATTTAGCATTGACCTGAATAGCAATGTCCCATCCACAGTACAAGCCAGTGTCCCATTCTGTTGTACAAGCTACTGGCATAATTCAGTCTCTATATTAGGGAAGTAGTTGATTGGATCTTCTGTGGGAATTCCAGGTACGCATAAAGTATGTCAAGAGTATCAGATTGGTATAAAATGTAAATTTTGTTACTTGAACTACATGAATCTTCATTGAGAGCTCAGAGTCCGCGATAATTCTTAGTTTTCTTTAAGTTGGTAGTGCTTTTAATTCATCAGATCAAATTGTCAAGCGATTATAAATTTCCATTGTCTGCATGTTAGAATCTTAGTTATTGATGCATTGAGTTTAAGATGGTTCTTTTTGATCCACTGGCCAAAGGCTCTGAGGTAATCATCTAGGTTTTGAAACTTTAAAGTCACTGGTTGTTTCTAATTTATGTTATCTGGGTTTTTGCCTCTGTAACAAAGCGATCAGCAATTACTTCACCAAAGTCTTGCCATGGAGAAGTTGTCATAGATTTGCATTCTGGATTGTGAAATTCTGTAGTTCCTTTGTCAGGTATTTTACATCAGAAATACTAATTAGGTTGTGGGGTCTTTTTGTTTTTTGATGGCTGATTTATAAATCCTGTTGTGTCTGTGGATGCATATTTGGTCAAAGCAGAAGTATACAAAAAAGTGATGGCGGGATGCTTGTATTAATCTCAGGCATCCTGATAGTGACCCTGCTCTGTTGGGGCTCGCCACTCAAGGCAGCTTGGTTCCAATACCCGTTGGACGGAGGTATACAAAAACAGTGATGGGTAGCATGCTTGAATTCTCAGGCACTAGTAATTATTCTGGGCTGTGCCCCAGTCGATAATTTTTTCCTCTCAATGCCCCCCTCAGATTAGACCCAGTTATATGCAAATCAACCTTGATTCCTCTACATTAAGAATAGTACAGCTCCTCTCTGAACCGGAACACCAGCAAACTAAGACTAGTTTCACCCTGGTTGGGGCTCTTCAATCGGGTGCAGCTTGGTTTCAGTGGCAAAGTGAGCACGGGGCCCACATCTGAGCATACCCATCACACTTAGCTTGTCACAGTGAAGTATGTTTGAATTAATCTCAGCCACTTGTAATTACTCAGGGCTGCAACCCAATCGGTCATATTTTCATTTCACCTTGGAAGGAAAAGTTAGGATATTGATGGAAATTGCTGAAATTATTTCTAGATGGGTATCTATGAAAGCTTAGTGCAAAGAAATATCTGTATAAAGTAGTACAAATGTACAAGAGAAAGTAGTTACTGCTTTGCATCTTATTAGCAGTGACTTACAGTTCATTATTCACAGATCATCAATTATGATGTTAGTAATTAATTGTTTGATTATGAGTGCCAGTCCTCCTCCGATTTTGCCTTGACAATTCTGTTTGGCTTCTGTATCCGGAGGTAAATGTCTTGTGAAGCACTTGTGCTGTGTCTTTCCCAGCCACATTTCAGTAATAGGCCTGGGTGTGAGTCAATTAGTTTGTGGATATTTTCTCTATTCTCACACACACATTATGCATTGATGATCAGACAGTGTAGGTGAGGGTGTTGTGAGTAGGGGGAAAGGGTTGGGTTGCAGAGGAGATTGAGGTAGATTTTGTTAAATGTAATTGTTTAATAAGCTTTTGGAGGGTGGTAGGCCTGTAGCGTGTTGGAATAAGTGATATTTCAGAGTGATGAGGTTGCAGGGGTAATTGTTGTGAAGCATTCATAGTCGTCAGAGTATTTGTTTTCATTAGCTAGAAGACTAAAAGAGATGGAAGTGAATTAGTTTGAAAGGGATAATATGATGTACCCTATTGATGGGTATTGGAGGTTCTTGAATATAAGTGATATGCAAAATGGATGTGGGTAGCTGTGATTTGTAGTGACACATGGAAGAAAAAATCAACTGAGTTGCAAAGGATGAGCTGCATCATTTCCTTTTTTGTCTCAGCAATGTAGATGGTGTGTGTTAGTGGTGGGGGAAGGGGGTTTGGGTCCAACATTTAAAGTCTTGAGGCTGCCATTGACATTAGTCATGCATTTCATTCTATGCAGCCTGTAGGCGGTTGGTTTGATGGTGTAGTTATTGATTGAGATGTGGAACAATTATTGTGATGTACTGACAAGGTTGCATGTGACAGAATGATCCTGGCAGAAGTCGATAGGCTTTGGTGGAACTGAAGTGGTATTATTATTTGGAGATTCCGTGGTTTGGTACAAGGTTTGGCAGATTTCTTGATGTATGGATTTATGAGATGGGTGAGGATGAATTGATATGTGGTGATGAAATGTGTGGTATGGAGGCCAGGACTGGTTGGAGCCTGTGTTCAGTGGTGGATGAGGAGCAGCTCGTGAAGTGATTTGTATAATAGAAAGGTTCTGAAGTGGCTTGAACATAGAGAAGAGTAGGAGAGATCCCAGAAGGTTGGTGTGTAATTGAGGAAGTGTCATAATGTGGAGTAAGATTTGTTCTTTCCCGAAAGGCCAAGGAAGTCAAGATAAGTGTATTGTTTGAACAAGTAAGATTGAGTACTTGAAGAGCTCAATCAGGAATGAGAAGTTAAGTGATAGAGGGGATAAGTAGGGACAAAATGGAGAAAGAGATAGTGTTCTACTTAGGAAACTAGGTGGACAAGAAAAGTGGATTGAGAATCTGTTTGTAGGTTAGGGATACGCGTGATTTCGGGACGTAAAAGTAGTGGGTATAGTTTTGGTGTGGTTCATGGATCTGGGAGGATGGCCAAGTGTTGGTCATGTGTCTTTGAGGAGGAGCATAATTGTATGAGATTTGTAAGTCCCTTCAGTAGCTGAATTCAATCAATGTATGGGTGCTGGGTTAATTACTGGGATATTTTTGTATATTTTTGGAGTGTCAAGATGTCTAGGTGTGAAATTAGGAGAAGAAGCGGTTGAATTAGTAGTAGGTATATGACATTGGTGTGTATAATGGTCCTAACGCTGGACCAAGAAGTGGTGTTGGAACAACTAAAGAAGGATAGGCTATACTACCCAGAGATGGTATTGGAATGATTCAAGAACAAAGGTAGCATAGAACTGGCCCTTAAAGGCTTTCCCTTCAGTACCACGTTAAAGCTCTTTGTGGACCTTTGCTGGAGGTGTGAAGTACTGGGTTTTTCAGAACCCAGTGGTGCCAGGGAACACACCCTAAGACTTCGAGTCCTTCCTGTTTCAGACTACAGAAACAAAGAGTCTTCTTGGTGAAGTCAAAGATCTTGTTTATTGGCTGCAGCCAGTAACAGGTATCCTAGAAGTACAACACGGTGTATATTCTCAGGAGACTGCTCTCCTTGCAAAGCTAACCTTCTCTTTTATACAAAATATTATGCTTTAGGCAAACATTCCTTATTTTACAGTTGACCATTCACATATTTTCACTACAAAGAAATAGCAGGGTTATTATGACAAGCCATATTTCAGTTTGTCCAGCCCTCAATCAATTACCCGGCAAGGCTCAGTACTTTCATCAGATATCGACGGACCCCCAATATAAACAGGCACCTCCTCCTTGTAAAGCAAGTCATAAAGAAAGAAACAGGGACAGGTGTGTGTAAGATTAGGCATGGTTTGTGTGTGATGAAAAGGTTTTATGATGTTTTGTGCCTTGATACTAATCTCATTCGGCCACTGGGAAAGAAACTGGCCGAACAGGTTTGGCTTCAGGCAGTGGAGTCAGCTTGCTCAGGTCACAGAGGAGTCAGCAAAGATGTACGTGTCCTTCAGACTCGTTTTCAGCATTAGTCATTGGCCTATGTGAGGGCAATCACAAAATGGCTGTCGTTTAAATGGAACCTCAGAGTTTCAGGACGGAAACTCTGATATTCGGGTGATTTCGTCACCTGAATATGAATACAATGCTTGTGCATACTATTCTAACCATTCTCGGTCTGCTGATACCAAAATCGTTGTGATACGACGATGTTTATAACACGGATCCAGAATTTTCAGTACCACAGACCCTCCTTTTGCCCTTACATAGGCAATAACCCGTACTCACGCTAATCTGAGTCCAGGTCTATATTCATAAAGTCGTTGAGATGTTGCTGTAGCATCATCCTATTACTTAGCTCGTCTTTTGATACAGGTTTCCTTACACACGATGTAGCACAGAGGCCACATATTGCAGGAGCACACTGTACACACAAACAGGACAGGAAAAGAATGGCTAAGATCATCCCAATGACTACCAGAGTCTTCCATCCCCAGGCGGATATCAGCTCCCAGAACCACCCCATCAATGACCAATCTCCTTTATCCACGTGAATAGATTCGGAGATCTTATGCAGTTTGGAAATGGCCTGGTAGACTGTCGGAGCGTTATCTGGGATGAAAACGCAACAACTTGATTGGATCACTTTACATACCCCACCTCGGTCTGCAAGTATGACGTCTAATGCAACCCTGTTCTGAAGAGTCATAAGGCGATCCGACTGGAGCTCAGCAGTCAAATTACTAAGGGCACCGGCGGTTTCAACCACCGTGGATTCAACCACCCTTGTCAATTGCCTTATGTTCCTGCTGCTAACCATAGGACCCCAAAACGGCAGAAAACCCTTTACGAAATCTCCAAATTCTTGTCCTGTAGTGTCTTCTTTACTTATGACACCTCTAACTATCCTTGTCTTATGGTAATCTGCCGCGGCCGTGTAGGTGGGAGGTAACAGGAACGAAACAAAACATGTGCCTGAGAAGTCAGGGGGCAACTATGTATAGGCTCTATTATGGCAGATGAAATAGGTACCCTTAGCTGCTAATAACGAAGGAGAAGTCTGAGACGCAAAAACATATGTTTCAGTGCAGATACTTTTCCCTAACTGAGCTCTGGGATTCTTGCCATTACCTTGCAGACATAGGTGACCCTGATGGGGTACAATCCAAATCGGGGAGGATCTCTTTGCTCGCTGGTTCCCACTCAGAGTAACTCCATATCCTGTTATGTTCCATCCAATATATGCTAGTGTCTCATCTCTCGGGATAGTCTCATAGGAAATATCTTCCCTAATCATATCTACTATACCCTTAGCTAGAGCACTATTCTTAGGGTTATCTTTCACAGAACGTAGGGGGTTGGCTTCATACGCGTATATGCGTATATGAACACCGTTCTATATGCCCACACAGAACCATTATGGCTGAAAGGCAGGACCAGATAATGGATACCTTTATCAGTAGTATGAGGCATAAGACCACACACCCAACAGTTAGTTGTGTTCACTACTAATTGGTGTTGGTGTAGAAGCTGAATGAATGAATTGTTGACAAATTCTAATCTTCTGGCAGACTCGTGTTCAGGCAGGGGGTGAAAAGAATGCGAGGAAGCAGTAGAAGGAGGTATGGGCTGTGTAATGGGTGCAAATGTCACTTGAAAAGAGAATAAAACATATCCTATTAAAAACGTCATCACACTGAGCAACATGAAAATACATAATATCAAAAATCGTTTCTTTGTCATTATTATAGACATTCTGGCTTTAAAATCCATCTGTTTGGCAGGTCTCTCATTCTTGAAAAACTCCATCCTCTCTAATTGCTGCTCGTGGTGGTAGGGTGTTCTATGCTAGGGAATGCTTCTGTCAGTCCAGGGCAACTCCCTTAGACCAACCAGAACTGTCGACCTAACGTCTTCAGCTGCACTCCAAAGACTTGGGCAACCACGACCCTACAGCTGAACCCGGATGGCAGTTCGAAAAGAGAAAAAAACAAAAATAAGAAAGTTTCTCAGATGAGAGAGCCGCACTTTAAAAAAAAAATAGCAAAGGAACGGCAAAAAAGTATTTGTCCTTAGTTCTTGGTCTCAAATTATAACGGCTTTTTCCAGGTACTGTCTGGTTCTGGAACAAGAGTTCAGGCTCTGTAGTGTTCAATCGAATTGACGGTGGCACAGCTTCTTGCAAATTGTCACTTTCTCGTTCAGAAATTGTTCCTTTTACACGTGCATCGCTAAATGGCAAAAAACGAGGCACAGTCTCAGTCTCAGAGTCAGCGATCCCCTCCTGGACCCACCGGTCGTACGGTAGAGGAAAAGGGACCCTCTTGCAGTGTACGCGGTGGATCCAGTTCTTTTTCCCTTCCACTCGAACAGCTGATCTTGTTGAGAGAAGGACGAGGTGGGGGGCCGGTCCAACGGGGCTGGTCATTCTTTGTCCGCTGCAAGTTCTTGACCAGCACCCATGATCCAGGATCGATAAGATGTCCTGGAGCTTCAGAGACCTGAGGCAGAGCATCGTGAACCTGTTGGTGTAGAACACGCAATTTAGCCGTCAATTCATACAAATAATCAAGCAGTACAGGGTGTTCGATCTCACTGAATTTTGTTGGTCTTGGCACTCCCCATATGTTGGCTGGGTGGCCGAACACAATTTCATAGGGACTAAGTCCCACTCGCGAATGCACAGTCATTCTTGTTGATAGGAGTGCTAAAGGCAGAGCGTCAGGCCATTTCAGACCAGAGCTCGCTTGTATCTTTGCCAACTTCAGTTTTAGCGTGCCATTATAGCACTCTACTAGTCCAGCTGATTGGGGGTGATTTGCAGCGTGGAATTTTTGCTGGATACCTAGCCCCTCACATACTTTTTTCATCACTCGACCCACAAATTCACTCCAGACCATTCTCGGCATTCCAAACCTAGGGAAGAATTCTTTGGCAAGGGCTTTAGCTGTGGATAAGGCAGTGTTGTCTTTTAAGGGATATGCTTCTACCCATCTTGAAAAGGCACAAACAACAACGAGTATGTATTTCAGATTGTTGCACCTTTCCATGTGGATGAAATCTAGCTGCAAAACCTCGAACGGATACGTTGGAGGCGCAAAATGACCAGCTGGAGTTGGGGTTCCCCTACCAGGATTGTATTTCAGACACACCATGCAATTCTTGACCACATTCTCTGCACATTTAGGAATTCCAGCATTTTGCCATACTGGAGCCAACAACTTACAAATCCCTTTCACACTGATATGGGCCATTCCATGAGCCATTGTCACCACTGCAAGCACATACGCATTGGGTAACAACCATCGCTGATGTTCTGACAAGTCAACCCAACAACCATTTTCATCCAATTTACCCGTACTTTCTTTCCACACATTCAACTCTTTCTCTGAAGCTTCAGCTTGAAGAGACTTCACACCCTCTATCGTATCTTCACACATTCCAACGTCACCAACCCATCTTGCGGGGCCTGCAACATACATTCAATTCATCACATCTTTTGCTGTTTCTTTTGCGATTTCGTCAGCAAATGCATTGCCACGACCGACATCATCAGTAACCTTCTTGTGTGCACTGCATTTCACAATCGCAACTTGTAATGGCAAGGTCAGTGACTCAAGAAGCTCATTCACCAACTGACCATGCTGAATTTTAGTTCAATGCGAAGTCAGGAACCCACGTTCTTTCCACAATCGTCCAAAACTATGGGCCACACCAAACGCATACTGGCTGTCGGTATATATGGTCACTTTAATTCCTTTCGATAACACACACGCTCTCGTAAGTGCAATCAGCTCTGCTGCTTGAGCTGAATTATGTGGTATACGTGCAGCTTCAACAATCGTATGCAAAGTTGTGACAGCATATGCTGCAGTCGTATCACCATTCGGAAGCTTGAAGCATGAACCATCCACCCATAAGGTACCATCACACTTTACAAGAGGAGTGTCTTTAAGATCTACTCTCCCTTTCGTTTCTTCTTCTGTCCTAAGAAAACAATCATGTTGTTCAACATCATCTGTTTCTACTGAAATCGGCAATAACGTGGCTGGATTCAACATATTGCACCTCTTTATGTGCACATGACTCGCTAACAGTGTCAACTCGTAACCTGACAATCGAGCACTAGTTAAATGCTGTGTCTTGGTCCTGTTTAACAACGTGTCCACTGCATGTGGAACCATCACAATCAACATATTATTCATCACTAACCCAGCAGACTGTCGAATAGAAACAGCTGCTGATGCTGTGGCTCTCAAGCAAATCGGCAATGCTTTAGCTATCGGATCCAAAGTCGACGAAAAATATGCTCATGGGCGCTGCTTGTCTCCATAAGACTGTGTCAGCACTGACAATGCACAACCCTCTTTCTCATGGACATACAGTGTAAAGGGCTTACTGTAGTTGGGGGTACCCAACACAGGAGCCGAACACAATGCATTACGCAATTCGGAAAAACTTTTCTGACAATCTTTAGACCACGGAACGGGATTCGGTGTATCTTTATAGGTCAATGCTACCAAAGGTTTGGCCAGCAAAGAAAAATTCGGTATCCATTGTCTGCAGTATGATGTAATGCCCAAGAAAGCACGTACTTCTCTCTGTGTCCTTGGCACACTCAATTTTGCAATTGCCTGAATTCTTTCTGAGGTCAGTTTCCTTCCCTCCTTCGATAAGAGATGACCTAAGTAGGTCACTTCTTGTCGTCAATATTGCAGTTTTGAAAGGGACACTTTGTGATGTAAATCAGACAAATGACGCAACAACAACAAGGTGGCTTCTTTACAAATCTCTTCAGTATCTGTAGCGACTAGCAAATCATCAATGTACTGAATAAGGGTAGCGCCGTCAGGTAAAACAATTGCATCAAGCTGTGTTTTTAAAGCCTGACTATATATTGATGGACTTTCACAGTAGCCTTGAGGAGCGCGTTTGAAGCGGAAACTTCGGCCCCCTAAACTGAAGCCAAAAATATCCCTGCTCTCCTCAGCAATCGGGATGCTGAAGAAAGCATTCTTTAAGTCAATCACCGAGAACCAGGTGGCGGAAGCTGGAATCATAGTCAATAGGGCAGTGATATTAGGAACAACTGGAAACTGTGGCACAACTATTTTATTTACCTCTCTAAGATCAATCACGAACCTGTAAACAGGTGGCTTAGAGGGGTCAGTACGTTTCAAAACAGGCAGAACAGGACTATTACAAACGTTGCCTCTTGTCTCTTCAATTACATCTTTTTCAATTAAATCATAAATGATCGCTAGCAACGCCTTTTCACCTTCACTAGAGATCTTGTATTGTTGAATGCGTGGTAATTTAACATTGGCTTTCAATGTCACAACATAAGGCGGTATTTCCAACAGACCCACATCATTAGGACCAGTAGCCCAAATGATATCAGGAAGAAACGACAATTCGGTCGGAAGTTTATCCTTCGACAAATACATTGGAGAGACCATTTTCCTACCCAGTGTAAGTTGTACTCCCGAAGGAGAACAATATAATGTTGCATACAATCTTTTCAACAAATCCAATCCTAACAAGTTTTCACCAAAACCTGTCGTCAGAATAAGGGGTGCTTCCAATTCACAAGGTCCAACAGAAAGGGACCTAGGACTAGAAATCGGGTTCCTAACCGGGGCGCCAGAAAAACCTACTGAAACATTCATCTCGCCAGACAAAGGTGCGCCAGGGAGTTTTGAGTGCATAATAGAACTCTTTGTAGCACCAGTATCCAACAGAAAAGGCTCCGACACACCTGTTGTAATCACCTTAACATAAGGTCCATTCTGATCTACTGGAACTAAAAAAACTCCCTCTCCATCTATGGCTGTCCTAGCAATTATTACCTTCCAGATTCTCATCTTCTGCATAGTAGTCGTCAGCATAGTACTGAGCCGTCCTACCAGACGCGTTATGTTGCTGGTCAAAACTATTCATTGAGTTTTGAGACGGAAAGGAACGCGTGTTCTGGGGGAAACTTCCACGTCCTCTACCTCTAGGAGCTTGTTGAACACCTCGACCTCTTGCGCCAGAAGCATCATTCGTACGCTGTAACAAAATAGGACAACTATACTTGAAATGACCCTCTTCTTTACAATATGAACACTGATTGGGACCTACAGGAACACGTGGTTGAGAAAACTCGAACCTTTGCGAGTTTCTCTGGAACTGTTGAGGTTGCTGATAGTTACTCTAACCACCACGTGGCGGATACGCCTGTTGTAAAAGAACCTTCGTCTTTAATTCTTTAGTTTTCTTGTCTGCTCTATCCTTCTCATCTTTATCCCTATTTTCGTAGTACTGTGCAGTAGCCAATATTTGTGCTGAAGAGGAAACGGCCCAAGAACTCTCTGAATCCTTCAATTTCTTACACAGCTCGGCAAGCAAATTGTGCACAAACTTGTCGACGAACAACCGTTGACCACCTTCTGTACTCATATCTTGACCACTGTGGTCGATAAACGTTTCCTCAAACCTGGTGAAGAAATCAGACACTGTTTCATCTTTCTTCTGCTTACACGCAGACAATTTATCCCAATTCACACGCATCGCAGGCATTAAAGTCTTCATGTAAGTAATGATCCTAGCAGGCAGTTCTGCTACCAAAGGCTCAGGTTTGGCACCACCAACTTGTCTATCATTTGCAGCACTAATATTAGCCCATGAGTCACCTAACTCTTGCGCATGATCTGTATGGCGAATCAATCCCCACAAAGGCTGTGGAACAACATTCCCAAATAACATGTCTATGTTGGCTAAATTCATAATGCATGAGTCTGCAGTCTGTGATAATTCCTTATAATACCCTGCAGGGTTTTTACGGGATCAGGCAAAGTCTGCTTAAGGGCTAAAACTTCAGCTCGCTTCCACGGAACATGTACCCAAACACGCTGAAAATGAGCTGGGACAGCATCAATTTGATTAGCAACATCAGCCTCAACGGCGTCCTTCCATACTGGAGGGACTTCTCTTATTGGGTACTGTCGCACCTTTTTTTTAACAGAGGAGTCATGTTCGAACAATGACTGAGAAGGATCCTTATTCCTAAAGGACAACAACATCGCAACTGCTTTCTCAACATCAGAACCCACAATCGTACCCTTTTCAAACTCAAACCGTACACGGCACAAATCAGGCGGATTTGTTTCCAAATCATTATCCTCCAATTCTTCACAAAGGAAAGCACACATTTTCTCAAAAACGTATCTTTGTTTCGGTGCTTCCCATTGACGGAAGACATCCATAACAGACTCTACATCGTATCTTAAAGGGTAAACAACCCATTTACGCGCCATACGGTCAAACATTTCTCTCTCTCTCGAATTAGGCAGTTGACTACGCGACTGCTTACGCTCCGAATCTGGGGTCACACCAGACGATCCAAAGAGAGGAAATATAAGGCTGGCAACAGTATCTGTCATTCTCTGTCGGACAGAAGGAGAAGTTGATGAAAGAACAGGAGGAAAAACAGAGGGAGGCAAGGCAGATGCAGAGGCAGTATCAGGTAGAACACCAGAAGAGGCAGTCGATGTAGTACATAAAGTCGCAGGAGGTACAGATGGAGCAGGTAGCGAAGTCGGCGGCCCTTGAAGGGGCTGCGCCATAGTAGTAGGAGCCAACTGAAGAGGAGCTGGCGGCTGTGGAAGAACCTGAGGCACAATAACCGGAGGTTGCACAGCTAAAGGTTGCGGGGGTGCTGTAGCATTCTGCGCATAAGGGGGTGGCGACCTCAACAAGTGTGACATTAAAGGATCTTTCTCAAGTTCTTTTGCTGCATCTTGCTGAAGAAGCGGAAAAACTGGATAACATTTATCGGTCACCATTTTACGTTGCCTGTGCAACTGCTCATTTATCTGTTTTTCTTCATCATCTTTAAACTGGATGGCAGCTTGCATTATCGAGATACCCTGTTCCCTCTCATTTCTCTTTGCTAATTTAATTTCCTTCTGTTTGGCTTCCTTACGCCATAGGCGGAAAGAGTCAAACATCGCCGGCCGGGCTTTCTTCTTAAAAAGTTTAACCTCCAGATTATCCAGAATCTCTGTGTCAAAACTACCATATTGGGGCCATTTTAAAACACCATCTTTCCTGGTGTATCGGATCCATACTTCATTATATATGATGGGGCCTATGCCATGTTTCACATATAGTTCATAGGTTGGAGTTCCAATCGGAGAAACCGGACACGAGTCCTCCAATCGGGAATCCCTATTATAACCAAGACAAAACAAATTTCCATGTCTGCTAAGACCAGGCATCTTCGCTCTCCAGTCTAGCTTCAAACTTCAAAGGATTATTGAATACGATAGTCTCGTGAATACACGAATCCCTCGGCTTTGGTACTTGCAAGTTCCAAATCAAAGATCCCAAGGGGATACCAAACTAAGAACCAAACTAAGGACTGGGAAACGCTCCACTTATACTTAACTGAGGTATCGATGACATCACCAGAAGACTCGTTTATCGTTTCGCTCTACCAAATCATCAAGCGTCCAAAACAGGGCGATAGTCAGGGCAGCAGTCCTTCGTAGCCGTCGGAAAGCGGGGAACCTCGCAGCAAAGACTTTTGGACCACGTCGACATACAGGGGTCGATGAAGTGGCGGCCTCCCTCCAGAATTTTCACACGAAGCTCCTCACGAACCTCTGGCTTGGACCGGTACCGCTGAAATCGCCCCACGTTGGGCGCCAACTGAAGTACTGGGTTTTTCAGAACCCAGTGGTGCCAGGGAACACACCCTAAGACTTCGAGTCCTTCCTGTTTCAGACTACAGAAACACAGAGTCTTCTTGGTGAAGTCAAAGATCTTGTTTATTGGCTGCAGCCAGTAACAGGTATCCTAGAAGTACAACACAGTGTATATTCTCAGGAGACTGCTCTCCTTGCAAAGCTAACCTTCTCTTTTATACAAAATATTATGCTTTAGGCAAACATTCCTTATTTTACAGTTGACCATTCACATATTTTCACTACAAAGAAATAGCAGGGTTATGATGACAAGCCATATTTCAGTTTGTCCAGCCCTCAATCAATTACCCGGCAAGGCTCAGTACTTTCATCAGATATCGACGGACCCCCAATATAAACAGGCACCTCCTCCTTGTAAAGCAAGTCATAAAGAAAGAAACAGGGACAGGTGTGTGTAAGATTAGGCATGGTTTGTGTGTGATGAAAAGGTTTTATGATGTGTTGTGCCTTGATACTAATCTCATTTGGCCACTGGGAAAGAAACTGGCCGAACAGGTTTGGCTTCAGGCAGTGGAGTCAGCTTGCTCAGGTCACAGAGGAGTCAGCAAAGATGAACGTGTCCTTCAGACTCGTTTTCAGCATTAGTCATTGGCCTATGTGAGGGCAATCACAAAATGGCTGTCGTTTAAATGGAACCTCAGAGTTTCAGGACGGAAACTCTGATATTCGGGTGATTTCGTCACCTGAATATGAATACAATGCTTGTGCATACTATTCTAACCATTCTCGGTCTGCTGATACCAAAATCGTTGTGATACGACGATGTTTATAACACGGGTCCAGAATTTTCAGTACCACAGGTGAGGTTGGAGTAATTTAGGAAGGAGAGGAACGACACTAGTGATCCTTAAGGTCTCTATTCATAAGCAGTATTGTAGCAGTTCAGAAGGAAGAGGTACCACAATAGTGGTCTTTAGGTGCTCTGCTGTTTGTATTTTTCCTCTTGTGTTGTAGTAGTCTGTGGTGGATGAACTTGGTTATTTGTTTTTTAAAAATCTTCAGTCATGTACCTCTAAGGTATTCTGCTCTAACATCAATCTTGAGCTGATACCCAGAAGTATGTATTCCATTGCTTTGGGTTGCAGTTACTTTGTTATTTTCCAGCATTTTCAAAGCTGCCCACCTTTTGCAAATTAATGACTATGTTAACACAGCAGTGTGTTAGTCATCTGTAAAGTGGCCTGTGTGTCCAGATTGTTGGTGAGGCAGACTGGATCCCAAAACTGTTCATAGCAGTGCTCCAGGGTTCCACTGAGTGGTGCTATGCAGCTCTGAATAGGCTTAGTTCCACTCTTAGGGGTGGTGGAGTGGAGTCACATATAAGCACTCCCCCTGCTTGCCGATATCAGTTCCTTTATTTTTGTACCTTTGAATGTAGATCCAGAGCTCTGCACCCACATTTGTAACTTCACCTGCCCTCAAAACAAAATCCACTATGCAAGAGAACACTATTCTCTCCCAAAACTACAGACCTCAAACCATGCAGTGACTGCAGAAAACAGATGCCGCTCAGGGACCCACACCAGAGTGTCTTTGGTGCTTGGGTTTGGGGCATGACTCAAGGTCATGCGATGAATGGGCCCTCATTCACCCAAAGGCAATCTGGGACTGAGAAGCAAACTTGTACGTTACCAAACATGGAAATGTCACAGGCCTTGCGTAAGTCCTGCTTCAGGTTGAGGGAGCAGCCATGCTAACGAGGCCGCTCTTACAAGAAGTCGTCTTCGCAGTTGAAGTCCTCAGGTAAGGTAACGTCCATGCACAAACATAGGAGAGCAAAGCATGACTCAACTCCATCCTGCCACTCTATCAAAAGTGAAGTCACAAGGCATAGAGGTTTCAGTGTATCACTTCCAACTGAGAAGCGGATACTCCATTTGATCCAAATGTGCTTCAAATTTCCCAGACCATCAGAAACGCACCAACAGGTTGACACCTTTACAGAGGCTATGTTGCATATCTCCGACACTCTTCTGGTTCCCAATGGTGCTCCTTCAGACCCGAAGACCCGAAGGGCTCCCAGTAGGATTGCCCCTGGCAGATCCATCCCCAGCACTATTTGAACCTCTTGGTCCTTAATAGGTACTTGGTCCAAACCCAGCTGGTGAACAGGTAGGTGGTCAGATGCCATAGGTTGGCTCCTGCCAACCCTGATTTACTTACACAGTATCCTGCCCCAGAGAGATTCAACCAGCAATGGCCACAGGCATAGTCCTGCCGACCCTGATTTCCTTACACAGTTTCCTACTCCAGAGACGATTCCAACAGCAATAGGAATCTCAAATCGTTACCTGTGTCCCCCCAGAAAAGGAGTGGAAGAAGAAGACTGAAGCCTTTGGGAAACAAAATGTTCTTGGCTAGCCTAGCATTGAGGTTAATCAATGCTATTTGTTTATTGAGACGATATACGCATTCCCTCTGGGACATGGCCAGAGTGTTCTTGCTGGTGGTCCTGAAACATTTTGGGGCCTCCTTAGCTCCAACTATCCAAGACTGCCAGGATAAGTCCAAACATCTGATTCCTGCTAGCCATGATACTACTGTTGTCTGGAATGTATAGTTGACGCAAGTGTGGTGCTCTGTCACCATGTGTGGTTGTGATCTATACATTTCTGAGGAGACATACAGGCCTACCTTATGAATATGCCTTTCAATGGCTCACATCTGTTCGCAATAAAGCTGATCCAACCCTATATTGCTTTAAGGAGAGTAGGGCCATGACATGCTCTTTGTGACTTTCAGCCCCTCCCAGACAGTTTCCTCATCAGTTCAATTCTGTGTCTATTCCAGGGGGTTGGTGTACTGGCAATGCAAGTCTTTTTGCGTGTCAGGAGGTGGATTTGGTGGCTGCCCACATGTCATCCAGGGCATCAGTCCTCCCAGTCCCCATCCCCTGTGAAAGCAACTTCCAAACCACCATAGCTTAACTTTAGTGGGGCACAACCAGCCCGTTGGAGACAGAATTCAGTACTTTCTCCTGTGGTAGTGATCCATTACATTGGAACTCTCACTATTTCCTTGTGCTAAGAAGGACGGAGGTTTGAGGGGCGTGGCTAAGATGGCTGCCGGAGCAGACGCTTGAATAAGGAGCTCCGCTCACGGCCCACCAAAATTACAATAATCCTGTTCCCTGACGAGTGTACTGCCAACGACCACCTTGTAAGAAGGGTCTCTTGTAAGTGCTTCGGAGACTCTGGGCACGCCGGGCCGGTCTCGTGGTGTGGTGCCGGAGACTGCGGAGTGGCGGCACTGCCGGCACCTGCGACCGTTGGACCCAGGCGCTTGCGCCGAGAGTGAGGCGGTTGCCGCGTGACGCCTGGGTGAATTCCTGGGTCCCGCCCGGGGCCACTCCTGCCGCAGTAGCGGAGATACCCGGGCCTCTTTGCTGCGGGCGCCGGGGCCGGCCCGCCGGGAGAAGTGTGTTGCGGGTGCTGCGGGCTGCCACGGCTACACCCTGGCTGGAGGTCCTGGAGGTCAGAGCCAAAGAAGAAGGTGAATGTGAGCTGCGGCGGGGAGCTGACCCTTTGGGCCCTCATTCGGACCTGCTCCTTCCCCGGTGGGGGCCGCGTCGGGCCTCCCTGCCGGGTGCGCCCGAGTCGGGGCCCCCCGTGGTCGAGTGCCACGTGTGCCTGGGCTGGGCATGCGGGCCTGCAGGCGGTTGCCGGCCCCCTGCGCGGTGGCGGACTTGGCCCGGCTGACCACCGCATTCAAAGTACAGACTGCGCAGCACATTGAGCTGGGGTCGGCCGCGGAAAAGAAAGAAAAATAGAATAAAATAAAGAAAAAATAAAGAAAAACAACTGCTAAAGGGGAAAAGCTGACGGCAGCAACAGAAGGAATACAGGAGGAGGTAAAACAAAAAGGAAGGTGGGAAAAAAAAAATTATAAAAAGAAAGAAAGGAACAAAAAGGAACAAAGACCCAGGAAGGGAAGAAAATGGACAGCAGAAAGCAAGGTGAGCTGGGCGAGGAGAGTGGTCACGCATAGGACACGACACAGGCAAGAAGCTCTGAGGGGGAGGACGTAACACACGAGATGCTGCTAGCAAAGTTAACATAATCTACAAACTATTGCACAGGGACAAACCTCTCAAGATCGTAAGCAGGCATGATCTTAAACATCCCCTCAGGGGCACTACATTTGGACTAATGAAAGCGCTATACCGCAAATCTAGAGATTGACAGTGCCACTCATTGGGTGCTCTCCCCCCATCAGTGCACTGCATGAAATATCCTAAACCTACCTGAACATTCCCCACTCGCCGGAAAGTGGCAACAAGCTGTTGAGGAAATCAGTACAAAACCGAACCAACGCATAAGTAGCTCAATCCGTCTCCACCAGACCCCTTCACAATTTAACTCAGATAAATTATCCTCCCAACAGTTGTAGACGTCCAGTCGGTGCGCTTCATAGTAATAACCCCCTGGGTTCTTGGTGAAACTGGCCGAAGGTTATCTCATCCCTTCACCGCCAAGCTTAGCGCACACCAAAACCCGACAGCGGAATAAGACTCTCTCTGGGACACTCGCCAAGTAAGATTTCTGTACACACAATCAACAAGATCCTGATTGCCCCTAAGGGGGTACAATCACCGAAGCACACTCCAGCCTCCTGGCAACTCACAACTGCGCGTCACTTGAACATGGGCAACTTCATTCAGCCAGCCTGTGTGTCCTGGCAACCTCACCCAAACCAATCTCGGTGTGCAGCCCAGGAGGGGCCACAACCTGGGGACGTTATGGTCAAGCCAAAACGCCCCAAACCGGGGACCCATATGGATGGCGACATCCCCCTACCTGCAAGTCACCCCGATACGCAAACAGCAACACTTCTCCAGGTGAGTGAAACACTGCGCACACATTCTCTACAGCTTGACAAAATCATGCAAGCAATAATGGATACCAAATCTTCATTAGAAGGGAAAATCTACGCTGCGGTCCTGGAAGTCTCATTACTCCGCGCTGACCATCGCAAACTAACAGACAGGGTACACAACACAGAATCGGCGCTAAATACTGTCCAACCCGAGGTGGCAGGCATAAGAACTAAAATCCAACAAATGGAAATGGAACTAGCGCAATTGCAACGCAGAACCGAGGACGCGGAGGGTCGCTCAAGACGTAACAACATCAGATTTCTCGGCATCCCAGAACGCACAGAGTCACCCAAAGCCGAGGAATTCATAGAGAACTGGCTGAAAGACATAATGAAGATACAGGACGCCACCAAAGCTCCAGTGATAGAGGGAGCTCACAGAATCCCTGGCAGACCCCCGCGGCCCGGAGCACCACCTCGGCCTCTGATAGCGCGGTTCCTAAACTATAGAGACAGAGACTCAGTCCTCCAACACTTCAGAACCTCAAACTCAGTCAGTCTGGAAAACAGCAACGTAACAGCCTATCCAGACTATACGATGGAGGTGCAGTGTAAAAGAGCATCATATGTCAAAATCAAACAACTATTGCGTGAACACAAAATCACCTATTCACTCATGTTCCCAGCTGGCCTCCGAATAACTATCAATGAAAAAACTCTTATGTTCCCCACACCCTAGGATGCATAGACATGTATTCATGCCAAGGGCCTGGTCGATTCATCCAAAGAAGATGCAGCAAATGAAGAATGGATTACCCCCAGCTCCAGAAGGAAGAAAAAGTCAAACGCAGCAACGCGACCAACAAAGTCACAGATGGCAGCGGATCAAGCGCAAATCCTAAAGGAAACCAGCACATTTGCCCGATCATTAACAGACTCTAGGAGCGAAGCAGACATTAATGACGTTGGCTCACCAGGAAGTGAGCCCCGCTCATCCCTCTCCCCCCGTTGGTTGGCCCCGATCTCACTCCGTGTCTGGCAGACGAACTCTAAGCGCCCGGAGTGTGCGCCCCTCAAGAGACCCCAGATGCTGCAATAACTGGTGTCGGGCTCCCCCCTCTCCGTAGTTGCACACTGCAGATCACTGCTGCTCCGCGATGGGGACCGGCCAGTCGTCGTTCCTGTGGGCCTCAGTTGACTGGTACTGGATAGCACGGCCACACACAGGACTACGCAAGGAAAGAAGCATCCTGGGGGCGGGCCAACTAGGTGCCCGACCTCAATTAATCCACGTCCCCCACCACCTGAACGGTACCCGAATGGAACTGAACAGCTCGGACTCTAGTTAGGCACTGGTTGTGCCACTTTGTTTAAAATTGGGCTCCACCCAAAATATCCTTTTCTGTTGATTCTTTTCTTCTTCCTTTTCTATCTTGGGGTCTATCCCCTTTCCTCAGGGTCGATATTGCTTTGCAGGTGGGCTCGGGGTGTGCGGGTGGGACGGGTGGGGCGCGAGCGCGGCGGGTGGCTGGGTGTGGTAGTCGAAATTGGAGTTGGGATCTTTAGGCCGAGTCACATGGATCTCCACAATACCACTCAATAAAATGCATAAGGAACCAATATACAATATAATAACCTGGAATGTGAAGGGTATGGTGGGAATAACTAAACGCAATAGGATATATGCGTATCTAAAACACCATCATATTCACATAGCCATTCTACAAGAAACACACATCACACCAGAAGATATAACACGGTTAGAAAGGAGATGGGCGGGACTTGTTTATGGCTCTGGAATTTCGTCTTTAGCCAGAGGGGTACTGATCTGGATAGCACCAGGGGGTCCCCTACACACTACAACGCAGCACAACAGATAAAGATGTCAGGTTTATACAACTAGTGGGGTTGCTGGATGGGGAAACGTTAGTGATTAATGGGCTATATGTCCCGAATGTTAAACAGGGCGAATTCCTACAAAAAACGATCTCACACTTATCAAATGACTTAACTATACCCAGCATTTGGGGCGGGACATGAACTGCCTCCTGCAAATAGATATGGACAGATGACATCTCCCCATGGTGGCCGCCCCAGTAAAGAAAAATTCACAGATGCTACAATCATGGATGACAGACTGCCGCCTGATAGATACATGGAGACACTTACACCCACACGACAGGGAATACTCATTCCCCAGTGCATCTACTGCATACCTGGATAGACCTAATTCTCACTTCGCAAGACTTAACACATAGAATCACGGGCGCGGAATACACAGCCAGGGTAATCTCGAATCATTATCCATTCATTTTTCATATTAGATGGGGTAGACCGCAGGCTTGTATCCCAACCTGGCGTCTCCAAACCCGGTTATTACAAGACTCCCCGCTCAGAAAGAAATAGCCACACACATCTCCTCTTACTTTACCCAAAATGATGGGACAGCGAGCTCCAGAGCAAACGAGTGGGATGCACACAAGGTAGTCATAAGGGGGGGGCATGCATATCAATGACAGTGGGAGTACGACAGACACTGACGTGAGAGCTCCGCAAGTTAGAAGAAGAGGTTCGCACCTCAGAGTGTAATTTCGCAGAGGGCACAATTACACATGCGGAGCTCTCTAGTATACGCACTCAATGGAATGAGGTAGATAGTCGGCTTAGGCACTTCGATTATCGCCATTACATGGCCCGTACACATGCTGAAGGGGATAGATCAGGTAAACTCCTGGCATGGCTATTAAGGAACGAACGCCGGGATTCTCCCATAGGAGCCATCCGCATTGACACAGGAATAATAGTAAATACCCAAGTAGAAATAAATAGGGCCTTCAGAGAGTATCATTGCACATTAACCAAGGCCCCACCCCCTCCCTCTACAGAACAACTAAGCGAGTTCTTTAACGGTATCAGTTTAAATCGCCTAACTGCCACACAGGTGGCGGACCTAGATAGACCGATAGACCTCGCGGAAATACAATGGGCCCTTAACAATTAACACACGGCAAAGCACCAGGTAGTGATGGCATACCCATTGAATATTACAGCACATTCCCGGCTCAAACATTAACCCCATATCTAGCAATGTTAACGGAGGCCCGAAAACGTGGTCAACTACCCGATACCCGCCGTGAGGCGCTGATAGTGGTACTGCCTAAAACTGTCCGCAACCCATTAGATGTTCGCTCCTATAGGCCATTATCGTTGCGGCAGACAGACTGCAAATTACTCGGTAAAACCTTAGCCAACCGCTTGCTCCCATGGGTATCGGAACTGGTCCATCAAGACCAGTCCGGCTTCATACCTGGCCGCAACACTTTCAGTAACATACGGAATTTATTACGCCTTATGGCAAACTCCCCAGAAGGCGACCACCGTCAGGTAGCAGTGTCACTAGATATAGAAAAAGCATTTGACACCCTAGGATGGCCTTTCCTGATAGAAACTCTCCTCTGCATGGTCTTTGGACGGACATATATTGACTGGGTAAAGGTGCTTTTTTCTAGCCCAACGGCGAGGGTCAAGACAGGCGACATGATATCCGAGAAGTTTAACATAGAAAGAGGAACCAGGCAGGGATGTCCATTATCCCCACTCTTATTTGCCCTAGCCATTGAACCATTAGCTGCTCGACTCCGCACACTAGCCCCGACGTGGGGCATCCGTGACAGTCACGCACACCGGGTAGTGTCTCTGTACGCAGACAATGCACTAATTTTCCTTCGTAATCACACAGAGTCCCTGCCCGACTTGCTGAGGCTGATGCATCGATTTGGCTTGGTGGCCGGGTTGAGGGTGAACTGGTTAAAATCATGCATACTCCCTATGCGTCCAGTTCCTGAAACACACCGGTTGACCTCCAATTCGGGTGACCTGAAGTGGTGTTACACCACTTTTAAATACTTGGGAATAAATGTGTATCACGATGCCCGGGACCTTAGAGACGGCAACCTCGGTCAAGTAATCAGATCCATTAGGGGCTCGTTGCCTTTTTGGTGCTTGCTCCCACTCTCGCCCATGGGCAGAGTAGCCATAGCAAAGATGATAATATTGCTGCACCTTTTGTACTTCTTTATGGCCCTTCCATTGGCACTACCCGCCTCCTTCTTCAAACCCCTGAATAGCTTACTAACAGCCATAATATGGGGCAGTGGTCAGGGCGCGTGGCGTTATCCAAAATATATCAACCACTTACACTTGGTGGACTAGGAGCCCCTAGATTTGAATTATATTATGCATCCGCCCAATTGCAATGGATATCTAATTGGCTCGGAAACCCCATGAGCGCAGAAACACAGACGATACTTTCGGATCTAGGCAATACTGATGTATTACACTTCCTCATGAACCACGATTGCTCTAAACATTCACAGAACATTTTTATTGAACACTGTGTACTGGGTCTAGGGCCGATTTGCACTAACTGGTTATAAAAATCAGCAGTATTCCCCCAAGATCCCACTACTGGCCATTCCGAAACTTGCTAAGATAGCAACTAAGGTAGGCCTGAGCGCATGGCACGATAAGGGCATACAAACAGTTGGCGACATATATAGCGAAGGACAGCTCCTAACATATGAGGCACTGGCTGACAAATATAACCTGGGACAAGGTAATTTTATAGCTTTTGGAGCAGTACGACAAGTAGTACGATCAAGTTGAAAATGCGGAAACACGGAACCACATGTGACCCCCACACTACATGACTTGTTCGAAAACATAGTTGCCCCAATAAATGTATTGAGAACATATAAAATCCTAACCACTCACATCGAACACAGGCAGGAGCAAGCAAAAAATAGATGGGATCAAGTGCTATCAGAACCACTCTCACAACACGCATGGAACCAAGCTATGAAAATGATTCAGGAAGTATCACGTAACCCTCGTTTCCGCTATACCGAGTTCAATTATGTGCACCAAACATATCTATCACTCCACCACATAGCGCGTATGTTCCCCCAATCGCCACAGATGTGCCCCAGATGCGGAACCACAGAGGCCACCTTCTTCCATATGACATGGGACTGCCCCCCAGTCCGAAACGCATGGAACGACATAATAACTTTGCTGGTCGAGTGGACTGATATCCCACTGTCTCCCACACCCGAATTATACCTACTGGGAATAGGGGCAAGACCCACAAAACGAAAACAAACACACAGATGTATAGCCCTAGCGCTGGTGATGTATAGACGTCTTATAGCTATGCGCTGGAAAGCTCCTGGTGCCCCAAGTATTAATAAATGGCGAGCTGAGCTGTTGTGCTAGGCCAAGGCGGAGGCACGGATGCTGCAGCTCCTCCTGGAAAAAGGGATACTGGTCAAGGGCCTGATAGCTATAGAAAGCAAAGATGACAAGCGACCTCCCTGAATAAATCACTTACCAGGCAACACCTGGAGCTTAAAAGTTGCATTTAAAACACCATCACAATCAGTTATCCCCACAAATATAATAAAGCTGTAAACCAGCAAAAATAATTGTGACATGGTCATTGGGGGGCGCCGAGATATATCGCACAAAAAGTCACTGAGGCTCACCAATAGCGAGCTAATTAAAGGAGGGAAAGTACATGGACACATTGTACACCTTTGCTAGACCCACTACCGTGGCCTCTTCCTCGTCTGGGGGGTTGTCCCTCCCTCTGCCCCTCCCCGGTTGGGGGCCGGGTCCCCAGGCTCGCTCCGATTCACTTCCGGGTTGCAGGTGTGGGTCGCACGGCTCTGGCTCGGATGTGGGTCCTGTTGACTATGGGTGGATGGCTGCACCCTCCTTTCCCTCTCTCCTCCTCTGACCTCCCCCCACCCCTCCTGCGCGCGCTCGGCCCGATCTTGATCCTATCTTCGTCTCCCTTCTCTTTATTCTCAATCTCTCGATTATTATTTTACATGCTATGCTAATATTGTGCTCCCAATGTACACCATATCCTCAACCTCTTCGCTCATGAGCGCGGGGGCTCCCATGTCACCGTGCGTGCATGAGTGAGGAAGATTCTGCACAGGAACAGGAAAATGTTACAAAACAAAGGAAATTTGTATTATCCTACACCCTGGAGTACAATTGTAACCATCTGTGTCTTCCTTTTGTTTTTCTTAACTGTTGATATAACAATAAAAATATATTAAAAAAATAAAAAAAATAAAAAAAAAGAAGGATGGGAGGTTTTATCCCATCTTAGATCTTAGTTCTCATAATCCTTTGGAAGGACAAATTCAAAATGGTCATGCTGATCCAGGCTCTGTCTGTCTTTGATCCGAGTTACTGGATGGTGTCCATGGACCTGCAATATGTTTTCATATACCTGACATGCAGTAGTTCAGACACTATATTACAAGGTTGGACAGGAGCATTTTCAGTTTTGTGCGATCTCCTCTATCCCTACCAGTTCACAAAAGTGTCACAGCCCATCTTTGTAGGTCGAGGGAGACCAGTTTTTCCCCTACCTCAACGACCAACTTGACTGGCTGTTGAAGGCAGATTTTCTACTGTCGGTTGTAGATCCCTAGCAAACCTCCTGACATCATTGGGATTCATGATCAATGAACCAAAGTCGCACCTGACTCCTTCACAGAAGCTTCCTTTTATACGACAAGCACAGGACATTCAGGTTATGATCCCAATGTTTTGCCCTCATCCTGGATCTCTGTGACAGCAGCTCTGAGCCTTCTTGGCTTTTTAGCTCCCTGCTTTGTGGCTACGTCAGGTGGCATATGCAGGGTCTGTAGTGGAATTTGAAGCCCAAGTGGGCCTTGCACTAGGGCAACCTGGCAAATACCATCCAGGTTTCGGAGATAACCGCACATGATCTGCAGTGGTGGCTGCTCTACCACATTTGGACATATAGCAGACCCTTTCCCTTTCCCACAGAAAGCCATCTGTGGTGATGGATGCTTCACTGCTGGGTTGTTGAGGTAATCTTGGGGAGGTAGAGATCAGAGGACTCTGGTTTCCCATGGAAACCTAGCTTCAGAACAGTCTGTTGGAATTGTGGGCCACTCATCTGGCGCTGAAGACCTTCCCGCTATCTATTCAGGGGAAACTGGTACAGGTTCTCATGGACAACACTACTGTCGTGGTACTGCAACAAGTAGGTCAAAGTGGGGTCCTTGGTTCTTTGCCAAGAAGTTCTGCACCTCTGAAATTGACTGAAGCATCAGGTCACATCACTGATCATGACCACCTGGTGGGATCCTTGAACACCAGGGTGGACAAGCACAGCTGGTGGCATCTGATGGTTTATAAATGCTTTTATATCCCGATGTATCACAGAGCATCTTCCGACGAGGGGGACCCTGGATAGATCTTTTTCCACCTTCAAGAATGCGCAGAGTTGAAACTTTTGTGCGTTAGAGTTCCACCGAAAACTCTTGGTGATGCATTTTGGCTGTAGTGAAACACAACACTCTTGTACGTCTTCCTGCCATTGCCTCTCCTGCCCCGAGTTCTGAAGAAAATCAGGCACTCTCCCGGAACTTCTGTCCATGAATGTCTTACCCTGTATCAGGTTGCCACTCTAGAAGAATATTTTGTTGCAGCAGTAGGATAGAGCTCTTCACCCAAACCTGCGCAATCTACACCTTCATGCATGGAGATTGAGCAGTGGCAGTTGACTGAATTTGATCTACCACTCAACATTGTGGATGTTATTGTTGCTGCCAGACATCCACCTACAAAGTCCACTTACGGCAGGCACTGGGACAAGTTTGTGGCGTGGAGTGGAGCCTTTAAAACAGACCCTATGCAAGTCAAACTGTTGAATGTTTTCTTGTTTATTTTGTCTTTGGCCCAGAAAGTCCTTGCAGTGGCACTGTTAAAGTTTTGGACCAACCACCCTTGTTTAAATCACCTGTTGCAATTGATTTTTTAAAGGTTTAATTCATGTTTCCTCTCTAACTGGTTTAAATGGCACAGTGAGACCTGAATGGACGCATATCTGCTCATTGCATCTTCTAACCTTCAAGACTGTCTTTCTCATTGCTATTGTTTCACTTCATTGCATGACTGAACTCCAGGCCCTATCAGTACAACCACCCTCTACAATCTTTTTTTCCAGACAAGCTAGTGCTGCAAACATGGACAGCCTTCTTGCCAAAAAGTTGTGACTTCTTTCCACGTTGGGCAATCCATCACTCCTCCAGTGTTCTTTGCCCCACCCCAGCTCTTGAAAGCGGAGGAGAGTGTCCATTGGTTGGACCCCAAAAGATCTTTAAGCTTTAACATCGACACCACCAAAGACCATGAGGTGGAGATCAATATTTTGTGGAGCCCTGTCGGTTGAAAAAGGAAAGACCATGCTGCAGAAATGAACTCTGTCAAGGTGGATAGTCCTTTTCATTAAGAACTACCACACACTGGCCAGAAAACAGCCTGCGGAAGGTCTGAGGGTCCATTCCACTAGGGCTAAGGTCTCTACCATTGCATTGGCATAAGGAGTGCCTGTTTTGAACATCTTCTAGGCTGCAAAGTTGTTGTTGGTGTACATTTTCACGAAGCGCCACTGCCTTAAAAGCCAGGTCAGGCACCAAGGACATTTTGCCATGGCAGTCCTGCAAGATGTTTATGATCTGAGTCCACTTCGCACATGCTGCAACTTGTGGCGTTCTACTTTAGTTGCAAAAGGCAAGTTTTTCAATTTATTGGGTCCATGGTTTCCCATTTTGGATATCTGGTCCCCAGAATCAGGACAGACAACCCTTTCTTTCTTTAAAGGTTCAGCTTTGGTATCTATTCAAAAGTTGAGGAATCGGTGGTTAGAAGTATGTGGTCGGAAGAACAACTTACTTACCTTCAGTAATGCTCTTTATGGTGGATACTTTATCCACCACCACCTTCCCACATTCTCCTACTGTGGAGTGGCCTCTTTTTACCTTGGAAAAGGGTCCTAAATTAGACATCTGCACACTGGTAATGACATTTGTTTTCTGCTCCACATCTGAAGGTGCAGAAAGAGTCAAGCAAGAAACTGATGTTGGCACGCAGCAGTCTGGCTTATATATGGCTTCACTCCATTACTTTGTGTCAAAATGAAGTCTCCTCAAGGTTGTAAGGCGCCACCTAGCAGTGCGCTGGAGCACTGCTACTTAAAGTTGGCAGATCCAATCTGCCCCCCTGGGGTATATTTTAAAGGAGAAGAACCTATGGTTAAATAGAGTATCCACCAGAAAGAGTGTTACTGAAGGTAAGTAACTTGGTTTTCAGGGGATCAGGCTACCTGTGACTAGAGTGTCAAGAGGGGTGTCTCAAATATTGCATATTGAAACATGCTTTTCATTTTGGCTCCTATAAACAGAAGAGTTTACAAATTAACTTTTTAAAATCAAAATAAAATCATTGGCAAGAATCACAATTCTTTTTATTACCGTTCACCCATGTTTGAGGTTGTAAATGGGTCCATTGCACCTGATAGATGTCCACAAAAGGATACCTACGAATTATACAAGGTTTTGCTACAATTTCTATGGCACAAGTGCTTAGAATTGTGCACTAACCTCACACAAGCTGTGGAGAGTGGGCAGATCAATCTGTGGTTTTCCATGTAACCTTGTGAACACCTACAAGCTTGTGAGTTAGTGGCATTCACAAACTTGTACCTATCCCTTCTTTGAAAAAGGCTGAGATTTACTCAAGTAAAGGGCTGGAGTGGGGCGTGGCCAAGCAAGATGGACGGCGGGACGCACTCTCAGTGAGCTCCCGCTATCCCGACCTAATCCTTAACTGATCCTGGGGTACCTGCGATCATAGTTCCCCTCCCCTCCCCCTCCACGGCAGGGGACAGTGCCCAGATCTCATCAACACCTCCAGGGCCCATTTCGGGGGTTCAGATCCCCTGATCTGGGGGCCGCATGAATCCGGTGGAGTGTGCCCAGGCCACTGGAGGAGGAGACAAAAGCGCGGCTGCCCCGTCAGGCTTGCCGCGGTCGGGCTGGTGTGAACGAGCGGGCGGTTGGCTCCATTGTGGAGAGGTTGCAGGCCTGCTGGTGCATTTGGCTGTGCAGCTCCACTGCTTGGGCGGGTCCGTCCGCCAAGTTGGTACAAACTGGAACGGGCTTGCGCGATCGCGCACCTGCAGAGGGCCCTGGCTGGGCTGGCCGGTCAGCTCAGGGAGATTGTGAGGAGCGGGCCCTCTCAACGGGCATTGGACCGGCTGCATGGTGGCAGTGAAGGAGCAGCTGGAAGAGGCTGAATAGACTGTGGTGCAGCCCGGAAGGGAAGGCTGCGGGCCCCCATGCGGGGAACTGGCTGCCTGGAGTGGGGTCTGTGGCCCAGTTGTGGGCCTATTGAGTAAGGAAGAGTTGGACTCACTGCTTGGAGCTTCAGGGGTGAACGAATTGACTGAACCTGGGGCTGCATGTATGATATAACAGCACCGCGTGGCTGGCGCGGTCTGAAGCCCAGCGACAACTCCTGCTGCCCTGAGTGGTGTTGCACCTTCTAGGTACATCTGCTCCTCATCTGAGTCGCTCGTGGTGCTGATACCGCATGGTCTCTTGCCGGCGGCGGGATGGGGTGGCACTGGCAGACGGCGGCATCGCATGGGAATACCATTGAACAATACACCACGCCGGTGCCCCTGCCACAGCGCCAGACTCAATTTGGGGGACCCGAAGATGTTCTAAGCGCCAGTGACTACAGCGCCGTAACTTCTCGCAGCTATACAGGACTCCAGGGTGGCCCTCGAGGGGAAGATAGAAACTGTGGCGGTGGAGGTTAATCTCCTGCGAGTGGACCTTAGAAAGGTCCCTGAGAATGTCACGGTAGTGGAGGGTTCTATTGTGGAGCTGCAGACCGAGGTGGGCGCTCTGCGTAAACAGATGGTGAAGGTTAATTCCACGGTTGGATGACAGATTGGAGGATGCAGAGGGCACGTCCCGCCGGAATAATGTTTGCTTGCTGGGGTTCCCGGAACGTGCAGAGGGAGCTATGGTGGCAGGCTTTGTGGTGAGATGGATTAAGGATGTGTTGCAGCCGATTAGGTTGTCCGGGGTGTTTGGAACAGAGAGAGCTCACATGGCCCTGGTGGTGTCTCCTCGACCCGGGGCGCCCCCAAGGGCTATTATTGCCCGACTACTGAATTATAAAGCCAGAGACTGTATCCTGTGGGCAGCTCATGAGTCTGAGAGAGTGGTCTTTGAGAACTGTAAAATCTCCATTTATCCTGACTATACGAACAAGGTTCAGACCTCTAGAAAGGGGTTTATGGAGGTGAAAGCCAAGCTCTGTGCCATGAACGTCAGATACATGTTGCTGTACCCGGCACACCTGAAGGCGCTATCCTGGGGGAAATCCCACTTTTTCGATCGACCGGAGGAGGTTTGGAGATGGCTGGAGATGTGGGACAAAGTTGCTCCTGGCAGGCTGGAGAGGACCGTCTTGACGGTTCATCGTCCTTCTGGTGCGTCTAGCCCAAACTGGAGAATTCATGGGGAGAGAGAGCTGGAGGGCACCGCGGACCAGGTGGTGGACATTGATCCCACTACTAGAGTTGAGATTCAACATGATGGGACAATGGTTGTGGTAACTCCTGGTCTGGCTGTTGGATCAGTGGGAACGATGGATCAGGGTGCGGAGATGTTCCCTGTGGA
The DNA here is from genome assembly GCF_031143425.1 of Pleurodeles waltl. Taxonomy (NCBI): domain Eukaryota; kingdom Metazoa; phylum Chordata; class Amphibia; order Caudata; family Salamandridae; genus Pleurodeles; species Pleurodeles waltl. The sequence goes on along the minus strand of NC_090440.1, from coordinate 540,719,284 downwards.
TACTTGACCTTGTTGCTTGTGTCTGATGGCCATCTCCGTGCTTTATTGATGGGGGGTCTGGGTCTCCGTGGGAGGCGGCTGGACTGCATGGTGGGGGGTGCTGTGATGAAGATCAGATTCTTGTGGGGGACCTATTTGACTTTGAATTTGCACATGTGTTGTTCAAGGGGGGGACAAACTGTTTACTGATTCCTATTGGTAGGTACTCAACTACAAGAATATTGCGTTCAGGATGGGGGGTGGTTACTCCACAGTTGTGGTAGGACTTAGTAGCTGTGGAGTTGGGGATTAGGCTGTTGTCCTGGCAGCATACACAAATATGGATCTACAGTATGGTTTGATGTGTTTGTGTTATTGTTCATCCGGTGTGGGTAATGGGGTGTTGGGTTATCTGGTTATTCAGGTTTGCAAATGTTTGAAGTTCACAACAGCAGTGCATGTATGTGTGCAGGAGATGGAATGGGCTCTCATCCTGCTTTATCTCTCTGGTAGGGAGGAGAGGGATGGAGGCCAAGTGGTATGGGAGGTAATAAAGTATTGGTATGGGTCGACAGATTGACATACTGACGTGGAACGTCAGAGGGCTGAAGAATTACACTAAATGGTATAGGTTGCATTCCTTTTTGAAGCGTCACAAGGTTCATATTGCCTGTCTCCAGGAAACACATATGACTGAGGAGGAAACTCAAAAGCTAGCAAAGAAATGGCTGGGTCAAATGTTCTCCTCATCCTTCTCCTCTAACGCAAGAGGTGTGACGATATGGATCGCCCCTGGAGTCCCCTTCACCCGTGTACACAGTGAAGTAGATGTTGGGGGAGATATGTGCTTGTTCAGGGCAATTTAGACGGGGAGCCCCTCATTATACTGAACATTTATGCGTCTAATGTGGATGATCACTCCTTTTATGATGGTATACCTGAGATTATGGCGGTCATTACAACATTGGCGGTAAAAGCCGTTTACCGCTGTGCAGAAGACCGCCAACACACCGCCGCAGAATTCCAACACATCTATTATGACCCACATCTCGGAATATGCCAAAATTCAGACACCCACACAAGTCCGCCACACCAAAGGTCAGTGATAAACTGGCGAAAACAAAACCGACACCGTCACGCCAAAAGAAATATGCCCACACTATCACGACACACGAATCCACGCGGCGGTCTTTCAACCGCGGTATTCCGTTGGCGGTACACACCGCCGCACTCAAAATACACACACTCTTACAAAACACAGCCACATTGGACGATTCAAAATACACACACCTGAGAAACATACACACACCACTCCCACACACCCATTACAATATAAAACATATACCCACATCACCCACAAACCCCTACGACCAAAAATACAGAAAGAAGACCAGAGAGAGAGACCACCAGCAAGTACAACAGCATCCACAGGCACAGAACACCATTACCCACACAACTTCCACGCACCTCACACAACACACCACTACACATCACCACACTTATCACCACACACTCTACCCCACACATCACCTACACCACCCCATGGCACCCCAAAGACACCCCAGGTTCTCTGAGGAGGAGCTCAGGGTCATGTTGGAGGAAATCGTCCGGGCAGAGCCACAGCTATTCGGAGCACAGGTGCAGCACACCTCAATTGCAAGGAAGATGGAGCTATGGCAAAGAATAGTCGACAGGGTCAACGCAATGGGACAGCACCCAAGAAATCTGGAGGACATCAGGTAAAGGTTGAACGACCTACGGGGGCAGGTGCGTTCCATGGTCTCAAGACACCACCTGGCGGTTCAGCGGACTGGTGGCAGAGCCCCACCTCCTCCCCCACAACTAACAACATTGGAGGAGCAGGTCTTGGCGATTCTGCATCCTGAGTACCTCGCAGGAGTAGCTGGAGGAATGGACTCTGGTAAGTCAAAGCTTTACTAATATATCCCCCACCCTACCTGCATGCTATCCCATACCCCAACCCTCACCCCCATGACACCAACTCCTCACAAATGTCCCAATATCACAACCCACCCATCCCAACACCAAGCCCTGCATGCAACTACAAAGCATGGACACCCATCACTAAAGCATGCACACTGCACATAGCCATACACCCCCCTAAACCATCATCACACAAGCTCCCACACAGGAATGCCAGCAGTGGGGAACACGGTCACCCACCCATTGCACACCATGACACACACAGATGCAATAATCATGCCTTTCCACCCCTGCAGGATCCCTACCCAATGTCACCAGACACGAGGGTCCAGACATGTCCACTCCAGCCCCAGAAGAGGCCCACAGTGATGACAGCAGCTCTGTCCAACTGGATCTAGATGACCAGCCCGGACCATCAGGGACCTCTGGACAGTCGGTTCCCCTCACACAGGCACAGGCCACCACAGACCTTCCCCCCCTCTGGAAACACCAGCACAGCACCCACCCAGCGGGCCCATACCTCCATCCCCAGGACACGTCAATCAGCTATGTGTCCACCACTACAGGGAACCCAGGATTACCCTCCACCCCAACAACAACAGGGACCTGGGGGCAGTGGGCACACGGTCCAGGGGACGGAGGCCCAGGAACACAGGGGAACTGGGAGGGCTGCCGTGCGACAGGGGCTGGACAGGCCAAGGGAACCCACTCTCCACGAGGCCCTCTCCTCCATCATGGGAGCATACCACCACTCCCAGGAGACGATGGCAACAGTACTGGCCAAGTTCCAGGAGACCCAGCACCTGCAGCAGGAACAGTATTTGGGCTTCAGGGAGGAACTCAGAACCATCAGCTCCACCCTAGGCATCATCGTAGGGGTGCTGAAGGAAATACTCAACACCAGGAGGGACACTGTGGCACAACATGGGGCCCCTGACACTAGCATGGACGATGAACTGGCCACCACCTCCGCTGGAGCTAGTGGACAGGACGAACCGCCACAGGGCCACCACACCAGCACCCCACCCCCTGCAGAGGGAGAACCACCCCGCAAACGGTCCCTGAGATCCAGGAACAAAACAGAGAATGATGCCAAGACCCCCGCCAAGAAATTTGACCACCCTGATTGTCATCCTACTGTCCCACTTTGTCACCCTGTCCATAATTAAACTGCCCCAGCTCCACTTCCTATGCCCATATGGGCAATGCACCTGTGAGACTAATAGACTGGACTCTGCCATGGACACTCCTCCACCATCACCCCTCACCAATTGACTTCCCCCTCCAATATTTTGCATTGAAATAAACACACCTATAGCACAAAATGATCTGGAGTCTGTCTGTGATTTCGAAATAGTGTATTAGCAATTACAGTGACAAAATGTGTCTGAAATAGTAATGTCAACATACCTATGTCACACAGCTCTAGTCCATGAGGAATGTAAGCAGATCACACACAGTGGGACCCACATCTGTGAAACCGTAAGGGAAAGTGACAACTCAGTGACCATACACTGGGTAAAAACGACAGACAGGATAGAGGTAGTAGTGTAAAAGTACATGTAGTAGGCAGGATTGTATTCTCACCTGTGTGTCCCTGGAAATATTGCTGGATCACTGAGTCCCTGTTCTGCATGTCTTCTTCCTCTGCTTCATCCTCAGCACTGTCCACAGGCTCCACAGCTGCTACAACACCGCCATCTGGACCATCCTCTTGCAGAAAAGGCACCTGTCGTCGCAAAGCCAAATTGTGAAGCATACAGTAGGCCACTATGATCTGGCACACCTTCTTTGATGAGTAGAATAGGGATCCACCTGTCATGTGGAGGCACCTGAACCTCGCCTTCAGGAGGCCGAAGGTCCGCTCGATCACCCTCCTAGTTCACCCATGGGCCTCATTGTAGCGTTCCTCTGCCCTTGTCCTGGGATTCCTCACTGGGGTCAGTAACCATGACAGGTTGGGGTAACCAGAGTCACCTGCAAATGGCGAGGGACAACTGTTAGACACACACTAACCTGTAGGGATAACCCCAGACAACCATTCCCACTGTCTTGCTTCCAGGGGCTCACCTAATAGCCACACACGGTGCCTCTGGAGTTGACCCATCACATAAGGGATGCTGCTATTCCGCAGGATGTAGGCGTCATCCACTGAGCCAGGGAACATGGCATTCACATGGGAGATGTACTGGTTGGCCAAACATACCATCTGTACATTCATGGAATGATAACTCTTCCGGTTTCTGTACACCTGTTCACTCCTGTTGGGGGCGGGGGGAAACAAAGCCACATGGGTCCCATCAATGGCACCTATGATGTTGGGGGATATGTCCCAGGGCATAGAAATCACCTTTCACTGTAGGCAAATGCTCCACCTCAGGGAAAATGATGTAGCTCTGCAGTTGTTCCAGAAGGTCAGACAACACTCTGGACAACACGTTGGAAAACATAGGCTGGGACATCCCTGATGCCATGGCCACTTTTGTTTGAAATGACCCACTTGCAAGGAAATGGAGCACTGACAGCACCTGCACTTGATGGGGGATTCCTGTGGGATGGCAGATTGCTGACATCAGGTCTGGCTCCAACTGGGTACACAGTTCCTGGATTGTGGCACAGTCAAACCTATAGGTGATTATCAAATGTCGCTCCTCCATTGTTGACAGGTCCACCAACAGTCGGTACATCGGAGGATGCCGCCATCTCCTCACTTGTCCCAGCGGACAGTGCCTATGAAGGACAACAGCGACCACAGAGTCAATGAAATCAGAGGTACGTACCCACAGTTTACCCAGAACACCAATCATACACAAAAGGTGGCCTGTATGTGTTTTGAGGCTAGGCCTAGGTAAGTGTGACGCAGTTGAAAATGAGGCCATGTGGGCCCCTGAAATGGCGGCTGCCTGACCTCTAAAGTGGGACAATGGGATGTGAGGTAACTGCGCTGGCGTTGTACACCGTGGCGCAATGCTGTATTGGTTAACATTGGGCCCTATGGGTCCCAGGAGCCAATGACGATGTACGCCGGCGGTGATGGTACGCACCGCCGCGGACGTGACCGCCATTTTCTATCACTTCAATCACTCGATACCTGATCTTCGACAGGAGAGGACCTACACTGCAAGTCTGGAAGAGACAATGGCTCGTGCGTCTGGGGAAAAGGCCCCTGCCTTCACATCGGAGGAGTTGGAGAAGCTCGTTGATGGGGTCCTCCCCCAGTACACGCTACTCTATGGTCCTCCAGACCAACAGGTAAGTACACAGGGAGCATGTTGTATGGGCTATGCCTGTGTTGAGAGTGCTGGATGTTGGAAGGAAGGGGGCGGAGTGCTGCGTGCATGTAAGATAGTGAGTGCATGTGCCACATGGCAAGGGTAGGGATGGGGGCCACTCACTTTGACGGTGCAGTTGGTAATGACTTCTCTTCTTCCCCTGTACATTTCATGTAGGTCAGCGCCCACCAGAAGAAAGATATTTGGCGTGCCATCGCCAAGGACGTCCGGACCCTGGGGGTCTACCACAGACGGAGCACCCACTGCGGGAAAAGATGGGAGGACATTCGCCGCTGGAGCAAGAAGACGGTGGAGGCTCAGCTGGGGATGGCCTCCCAACGTGGGAGGGGTGCCCGTCGAACCATGACCCCCCTGATGTTCAGGATCCTGGAGTTGGATGGGCACTTGAGGGCGTCACAGCAGACACAAGGGGGTGAGTACACTCTCATTCATCTGACATTGCGTGCAGTGGAGTTGTCTGTGTGGGGGAGGAGGGCTGTGGGTTTTCCTAGGCCAGGGCGAGTTCCGTAGGCTAGGCCCCTCCGTAAGGCATGGCCCTGTGGCCCCCCACCCCACCTCTGTAGAGTGCCGAGTACAGCTATTCATGCCCCTGTGTCATCTATGTGTGCAGATGTCGTCAATAGCCTTGTAGGCCATTTCCCAGGAATTGAACAGTGGAGCCCAAGAGCGCGGCGTAGTGCAGGGGGCTTCTGTGTCTGTCGTGTCTGCCAACGGTAGCGGTAATGCATGCACTCAACATGTCTTTCTTCTGTTCCCCCCCCCCCCCTTTTTGTGGTTTCCCTGTTCTTGTGTGCATTAGCATCATCAGGCGAAGGAGCAGTGGCACCGGAGCACGAGGGTGCTGCATCCCACATGGCCATGGAGGGCCACACTACGGACTCTGACTTCACCAGTGGGACGGAGGGCGAGGGGAGCTCCACGGCGGGGACAGGAGCTGACACCAGCGACACAGACTCGTCCTCTGATGGGAGCTCCCTTGTGGTGGCGGCAACATCTGTGCCCCCCCGCATCTACAGGTACAGCTGCCACCCCCCCTACCAGCACCGCCCTCCCAGCAGCCCCTCAGCCTTCGCCCCGTGCCCGCTCACCCAGGAGGGTGGGCATCACCTTCCCCTCAGGCACCTCAGCCCCTGCCCCAGCCACCCCTGCTGCCCTCAGTGAGGAGGCCATTGACCTCCTCAGGTCCCTCACTGTTGGGCAGTCTACCATTTTGAATGCCATCCAGGGTGTAGAAAAGCAGTTGCAACAAACTAATGCATTCCTGGAGGGCATTCATTCTGGTCAAGCAGCCCTTCACCGAGCCTTTCAAACTCTGGCCTCAGCACTGATGGCAGCCATTGTCCCTGTGTCTAGCCTCCCCCCTCCAACTTCCTCCACCCAGACCCAATCCCCTGTACCTCTGCCTAGCCCAAGCACACCATCAGACCAGCCTGCACACACCTCAACACACAAGGGAAGCTCAGGCAAACATAAACACCACACATCCCACAGGCACTCACGCAAGCATCACACACATGCAGACACACCAACATCCACTGCCTCCACTGTGTCCCCCTCCTTGTCGTCTCCCTCCTCCCTCCCAGTCTCATCTACACACACACCTGCATGCACTATCTCTTCAGTCACTACGTCCCTCACCAGCACACCCCGCTCATGTGCAGTCACCACCCCACTACCATTCACACGTTCCCTGTGTCCTCTCCCAGTGTGTCTGTGACGCCCCCCCCAAGATACACAAATGCAGCGACACACCTACCCAACAGCCATCCACCTCACGACAGCCTCCAGCGCATGCACCTGCACCCAAAGTCACCAAACGTACACCTCCTACTACCACCACCTCTTCCTCCACTCCCAAACCCCCTCCAGCTACCCGTCCCAGTGTGTCCAAAAAACGTTTCCTGTCCAGCCTTGACCTTTTTCCCCACACCTCCCCCACCCGGTCCATCTCATAGGTCCTGAACTAGCACCTCAGCCACAACATCTCCAGGACCAGTGGTGCCTGTCATCACAGGTATGTGGAGTGCACCGGCCACCAGGACAGCCAGTGTGGCACAGAGCCACGGCACAGCCAGTACCCCCCTGTGAAGCATCTGAAGTTGGCCAGTGCCCAGCCGGAAAGGGGGAAGACTCCAGCCACCAAAGCCACTCCCAGGGGTCCCGGTGGGAGTGTGGGGAAGGGCCACAAGAAACCCGGCAAGTCTAGGAAGAGCAGCACGGCGGAGAAGACCGCCATCATCCCCGCTGCCCAGGAGGGCCCCGCCAGCCCCATCCCAGTAGCCCAGGAGGGCCCTGCCAGCCCGAGCCCAGCTGCCCAGGAGGGCCCCACTAGCCCCATCCCAGCTGCTCAGGAGGGCCCCGCCAGCCCCAGCCCAGCTGCCCAGGAGGACCCCGCCAGCCCCAGCCCAGTTGGGCCATGAAGGACCGCCAGCACAAGCCCCGCTGGGCCATGAATGACCGCCATCACAAGCCCCGCTGGGCCACGAATGACCGCCATCACAAGCCCCGCTGGGCAGGTCAAGCACCGCTGAACAGGTCAAGCACCGCTGAACGGGGCAAGCACCGCTGAACAGGGCACCGCCAAATCAAGCACCGCTAGCCCATGATCGGCAGGGGCACTGACGCAACTGGGACCGTCACAGGGTGGATGATGCACTCTGGGCACCAGTCCCCCTCCAGAACCAGTGGAGAGATCCATCCACTACCTCTGTCCTTCACAGGATGAAGTACTCTGGGCACCAGTCCCCCTCCAGAACCAGTGGAGAGATCCATCCACTACCTCTGTCCTTCACAGGATGAAGCACTCTGGGCACCAGTCCCCCTCCAGAGCCAGTGGAGACTGTTATCAACTTGAGAGACTGTGGCTTTGCACTCCACAGGATGGAACAGTGGGCAACCCACCCACTGTAGAGACTTGAGAGACTGTGGCTTTGCACTCCCCAGGATGGAACAGTGGGCAAAGCACCCACTGTAGAGACTTGAGAGACTGTGGCTTTGCACTCCCCAGAATGGAACAGTGGGCATGGAGCCCCCTTGTGGATCTGGCGTTGTGCACTTATCCGGCTGAGGTGCCACCCCTTCCCTTCCCCCTGAGGTGCCTGTTGTATTTCTAGCTGATGCCCCTGCAGTGTTCTCTCTGTTTTGATCTGGTATCGAGTGTGGGCCTCGCCCATGAATTTTGGGCCCAGTGGTCCACGCACTATAAATGGTGCAATACCTGGACTTGTATTATTGGTGTATATATTTGTTTATAGTGTATATATATTTTATAGTTCTGTATTTTAATAGATTACAATGGTTACAATCATTTCCTTTGGTCTTTGCATTCTTCTGGGGGGTTTGGAGGTGTAACTATGATGTATAGATATGTATTAGTGTGTGTGTTGTAGTGGGTGAGGGTGGGGGTGTTGCTTGTGTGTGTTCCTGTTTTTTCCCTCCCGCCTCCCCTATGTCGTAGGTGCAGTACTCACCGTGGTCTTCGCCGCCGGCGTTCGTGCTCCTGGTACAGGAGCAGGAAGACTATCGCAGGTAGGATTTGGAGTTCCGGGTCCATGGTGTCCTTGTTCCTCGTGGAGTGTGTAGAGGTGAGCGTTATCCCTTCAAAATTCCTGTTTCTGCCTTGTTTTTATCTGCAGTGAATCCGCCCCGGAAAAGGTGGCGGATTGGCCTGTCATGATACTGTGGGTGGTACATCGTCTTCCGCCTGTCTGTTGGCGGTGACCGCCAAGCTGTTTGTTTGTACCGCCGTGGCGGTCGGAGTGTTAAAGTGGCTGTCTTTGTTGGCGGTTTCCGCCACAGTCGTGATTCAAAAATTTTTACCGCCAGCCTGTTGGCGGTGTTACCGCCGCTTTAACACCGACCGCCAGGGTTGTAATGTCCACCTTTATTTGGCGGGATGGATGTGCCTATTATATGGGCTGGCGATTACAATTGTATCTTGGATGGCAAGAAGGATCTACTTGAACCTGGATTGGTCCACTACGGATTCTAGGGGTACGGAATGGGAGGCACTGAAGGCTGTTGTGAGAGGTGCTTGCATTGGTACCACATGTTGGGTGCGTAAACAAATGGAGCAAGAACTCACTGAGAGGGAGGACAAGTTGGCGGCTTTGCAGTGTCAGACACCAAATACACAGGAGACTGAGAGGGACCATCTCCAGCTGTACAAGATGGTGAACAACTGTTGAGACACATTAAGTAAGGTAACACTTAGAGCATACAGACAGCATTTGCATAGGGAGGGGGACAAATCTGGTAAATTGTTGGCGTGGATCGTAAAACGGGAAGTGGAGAATCCCCCCCATATTGCATATTAGGAATGCCAAAGGTGAGACGATTACCAATCGCCAAAATATATTTCAGGTATTGGTGGAGCATCTGCAGTGAGTATCGAGGACTGGTGCATTAGTCCCAGATGATGAGTTGGGGGGATTTCTACAGCTGTGCGGCTTCCGTGATTGGAACCGGAGTGTAGGGAGGCTCTTGAGACTGCAATAACTGTTGAGGAAGTGAGTGAGGCAGTGGAGGCAATGACGAAATCCAGGTCGCCGGGGGGTGACGGGTTCCCGATTGAGCTACATCAAGCATTTCCCCTTCTCCTGTGAGAGAAATTGTTGGTCGGTGTTTGAAGAGGCACAACAGCGTGGCATCCTGCTGGAAACCATGTGACAAGGCATAGTCTGTTTGATGCTTAAACCTGGGGGGGATCCTGGTGATCCCTCCTCTTATCGCCCACTTACTATGCTGAATAGTGATGTGAAGATCCTTTGCATGATATTGGCCACTAGGCTTCGAGCAGTGATTCGGAGTTTGGTGCATGATGATCAATGTGGTTTTATTCCTGGTCGTAGCACGACTTATAATTTATGTCGCTAGGCATATGTGCTGCATGAAACTGAGGGTGAGGAGGATGAACTGGCGCTAGTGTCATTGGACCTGAAGAAGGCCTTTGACACGGTAGAATAGGTCTATCTACTGACGGTGCTGTGAGGTGTGGGGTTTGGCCCACAATTCTGTGTGTGTGTAAAATTGCTATATACTGAACCAGTTGTGCATGTTCGAGTGGGAGGAGAGCTCTCAGAATCCTGGGAGATTAGCAGGGGAACCAGGCAGGGCTGTCCGCTATTGCTGCTCCTCTTTGCCTTGGCGGTGGAGCCATTGGCAATCTGGATCCGAGAGGAGCTGGAACTTTGGGTATCCGGGTGGGGCAGACCACACATACAGTATCCTTATATGCAGACTATGTGCTAGTGTATCTTTGTGAGCCCAGTGTTTCGATGTCTGCGTTGCTGCAGCTGTTGGAGGCTTTTGGGGCTGTGCCAGGACTTCAAATGAATAGGAAGAAGTCACTTCTGTTCCCGTTGGGTTCTCTCTGTGGTGCCCCCCAGGAGAGGTTACCGGGGGTGGGGCTCCGATGGGAGCTCGAAAGCTTTGATATGTGGGTATTTGGGTAACTCACACTGTGGCAGCCCATGAAAAGCATAATGTGGAATGAGTGGTGACCGGCCTTGAGCGCTTGGTTCTGTTTTGGAATAAATTACCTCTCTGTGATGGGGAGGGTGGCTGTAGCCAAGATGGTGTTCTTGCCACTGTGACTTTACCTGGTTCAGAACTCTCTTTTCCCGCTGTCTGCTCTACTTTTTAATCTCCTAGACAACTTGTTGATTTCATTGGTGTGGGCTGGGTGGCGTAGTAGGGTGGCATTGTCGACGCTGCAGAGGGAGATGGAAGAGGAAGGATTGGCAATCCCTAACATTAGATATTATTATTATGCCTCGCACTTACAACATGCTATGAAGTGGATGACTGAGATGGACAACTGGGAGAAGAGATTGTAGGAATGTTGGATGGGAAGGCGCTGGCGCATCTACTGATGTCGGGCAGCCGGCCTGAGTCAGATGTACCATACCTGGTCAAAACTACTGCCTGGATATGGGAGCAGGCTGTCAAGAAAGTTCTTCGACGCGCCCCGTTCGAGAGAGAATTAAAGATTTGGGACTTAGCCCCCTTTAGGGATATGGATAACTTAATGTCAAAGGAAGGCGGGAGGCTGAGAGGATGTGAAGTGGTGGGAGACTTATACCCCAATGGAGAGTTTATCTCATTCCTGGATGTTCGGGACACGTTCAGATTGGGCCTAGGTCAGTTCTTGCAATATGCCAAAATGGAGAGTGTGGAAGGGAGATCTGGTGTGGGTTTCTGCTGGCCCCTCGGGCATCATCGGTGTTGAGGGGGGCACCTGAATTGGGGTGAGGAGCCCATCTGATCAGTCGGTTTTATAAAGCCCTCCAGGAGGATCAACCGGGTCCTATGAGGGTTGCGAGCAGGGCATAGAAACGTGAAATGGGAGACCCTATGGAGGATGTGGACTGGGCAATGGTGTTATCGCTGGTGCGTATGGTGTCCTGTAACAACAGGTTCAAACTATTACACTTCAACTTTGTGCACAGAACATACATCACACCTGACCGTCTCAATACGATTGACCCAGCAATGGGTGGGAGGGGGGGGAGGGGGTTGTCCTAGGTGTGGCATGTTAAATTCTTCCTTTTTACACTTGGCTTGGTCCTGTAAGATGGTGCACTGATACTGGCAGGAGGTAGTTAGGAGAGTAAAAGAGGTAACGGGATTGGGGCTAGAAGTAACACCTGTGACATGCCTTTTAGGAGTAGTGAGGAGGCCACAGGGCAGGAATATCCCATACAAACTCACACAATTGACCCTGGTACTGGTCAAACGTAGGGTAGCCATTAGTTGGATGAGCGCCCGGAGCTCTTCTATCCCGTGCTGGATCCGAGATTTGATGGAATGGGGTGCTGCTGAAGAACAATATGAGTATGACATGGAGAGGGGAGGGGGCACTGATGGACGTGATTGCATGCGGGACATTATTGGACCAGTTCACTGGTGTGGAAGAGTTAAGTACAGAGGGGAGTACGGATGAGGATGACTGATTAAGTGAACCTTGTTTTGATTAGAGAAGCGACGACCAACTGTGGTGAAGTTGCAACTATGTGATTCTTAAGATATGTAAGGTTTGGTTTCATGTGGATCCTTTTTGGGTGGGTAGGTGGAGGGTAATTTCTGCCGCAGTGGGTGTTATAGATTCTTATTCCAGACTGTATGCTTGCTCCATCCTATAGGATGAGACTATAAGAGACTGTAATCTTTTACATTGATACACACTGCACTGTAATGTTTTTGTTGGTTAAGTTTTCTAAACTCAATAAAAACAGAGTTAAAAAAAAAAAGTAAAGGGCTGGAGTAACTCCCTAAACGTGGTCATAGTGTAGGTGAAGGGGTTTGTCCACAGGGAAAAGGTTGCTCCAGCAAAAAAGGGGACAATGTGCATTTTTCACAACAACAAAGCATTTGGACATCAGACAGCCTTTCAACAGTGTGTCATTGTACACTATGTTATAGCAGCCTTTTAATAAAATCATGTGATGCACTCTGTGGTATGCCTAGAAAACTGCGACTGGCACCACGTTCCAGGCCTACTACTGCTGAGTTTTTTAAATAGGGGTAAATCATAAGTCCATACCCGTGAGGAATAGGACTTCTATAAGTGCTGATTTATTATTCCCTCTGTAAACTGGTAATATCGGGGCCAACTGACAAGTACATTCATGAGTATATTACTACTCGTGGAGTACTAGTTCAAGTGCTCACAACTGCCTTTGTGACTTAGCCCCACAAAATCTAAAGAGTAACCAAATTGTAAATATTTAGGTAATATTCATATACAATTAACAGACATGGTGGTGATTTTGCCCTCTTTGCACTTTTAGTAACATTGAGTTGGACATTTTGGGGGCAATTCACAAAGGCGTTTATGTGAATGTGAAATAGTTCTTCTTTTGTGCTACGTCACATACTCAGAAATGCATCTGTGAATCACCTCATTGTCTCTTATAAAATAAAAGGATGTGCTTTTTTGCCACTGGCATGTAAGATCCTATTTAGTCAAAAGGCATCCTGTTTCTCGGTCTGGCATATGCCTTTCCCATGCTCCGTGACACCTGGTAGGCCTGTTTTCAGGAAAAGCTCCCTCAGGCAACCCAACACTTGGGCCAAGGACGAATCTATTGACTGCCATTAACAACGTATCTCTTGACAGTTCTATTTCACATGCAAATAATCAGATTCACCTGCATCACTTCTCAGATAGATTGGTGTTTGGGTCCTCTCAGTTTTCAACATTTGAATAGGCATGTTGTAGTACCTAGAGGCATGCCAAGATTGGAACATCCTGAGGGCCCATTTTGGTCTCCGTCTGCTCCTCATCCTTTAAGGTTTCTTTTTCATTCTCCCTGCAAATCTCTAGTCCACAAACCGGTTGAGTGTGTTTAATATTAGTCAATTACATACTCTAGATCAGTGGTTCCCAACCTGTGGTCCGGGGACCCCGGGGGTCCGCGAGAGCCTAGAAAATTAAGAAATATGAACAAATATTGACAAATTAGGTCCCCAGCTTCCAGTAATGACTCAGGCGGGGGTCCCCGGATTCCCATGATGATTCAGTGGGGGTCCCCGGGTTCCATTAATGTTAAAGTGGGGGTCCACAGAAATCAAAAGGTTGGGAACCACTGCTCTAGATATCTTTCATCTGCCCAGTGGCTCGAACGTAATTTTGGCCTAGAGCAGGGTGAATTCAGTGAGTGGCTCTAATTCTGCACACTACTCTCCAAGGGCCTCGGGTGAAGGTAGCAAAAGTATTGGATTTGGTGAGGTCAGAACTTCTCCAACAGTGTCTCGAAGGATTTAATGCGGTGGAGTCCCCAAACGTCTCCCATCCTGGATATCCTGATGCGTTCCGATTGCCGGAATCCCTACAGTTCTGTCGCTTGTGGAAGACACCGAGCCAGACAGAAGCGTCTTACCTGACAACTTACTCTGCACTGTGCCTCTGTCCAGCGATGTCGCACCCCTCTGGTATGTGCATGGAGGGCATCTGGAACATGTGAACTGTATAAGACGCCTATCAGAGCAGAGTGCTCGAATAGATCATGTTCTAGAAGAATCACTGAACCATCTCCGGATGATTTATGAGTAGCATCTTTGTAGCCCAGTTGTCATCCATGCTTGACCTCCATCCTGTGTTGATTAAATGTACTGGTCACAAAAAATTCTTATTCGTTTTCTGGAGCGTGGATTCCTGCTCCGTAAAAAGGAATGTGCAACAGCTTTTAGCACAGCAAAAATTGATGAATGAACGACATATTTATAGGGCGCGCAGGTCCTCTACAGAGTGTCCAGGCCCTAGAAGGGCCAAGTTCCGTCCACAACAAACGCCCCATCATAAGGCAAAGATACGTTTTTTAAGGCCTTAGTAAGCTGGGGTTTATGTGAGCTCTCAGAGAGTGGAGAAGCTGAGTCCACACTCCTTACTTGGAACAGCCACCACTGCTGACCCTATGGAAACTTAACACCATGACCTGTAGAACAAACCTAAAGCGGACACTGCGAGAAGGGTATTAGTGTTGGATCTTGATGATTAAATAAGGTGGGCCCTGCTTCTAAAAAGCCCAGTGTGTAAAAGTAAAAGCCTTGAAAAGAATCATTTTCTTAACTGGGAGCTAGTACAGGTCTCGCAGATGTTGAGACAGATTCTTGTCCGTAAATACCCGGAATGAGGTGCAACAAGGCACTCTGTAGTTTTTTTTTTTATCCACTTGTCTGGAATTACCAAATATAGGATATTGACATAATTCAATATGACAGTTATCAAAGGAGAGACAACAGTCCTGCGGACGCCTGAAGGAGAAGATCGAGAAATGTCCTTATGTAATGCATCAAAACACTGCGGTTCCGGCCACAGGCAGAATCTGGGGAGGGAGGCAGAGCTTACTGTTCATCCTAACACTCAGGCTCTATGCTCCTGAAGTGGGTGAAGGTGAAGGTAGGCCTTTGGGCCAGCAGGCATTAGCCCACTGCTCACTCATTTGCCCAACTAAAAGAAACTACATTTTTCTGCATTCCATTGTAGATGACTCCCTGAGCCAATGCACTACATTTACCAGACACGATGAATGAAAGAAGTAATGTGTGTTTGTAGAAGAGGGGTCAGAAGTGACGTGGGTAGTTCTGAAGGACATAAAGGAGCCCTGGGAGCTCCAGGGGTTGGCTCTGCGGCCCCATGACACACTCCCGACTTTGGTGAGTGAACATCGCTGTTGCTCCATCGAAGTTCGACACATTCCCATCCCTGGCAATGAGCTGGGACTCATGGACTGTTGTGATGAAATAAGTTGTAACAGCTGTCATTGAAATGTTACTGTTTTGTTGATACGCAGTGCGTTATCACAAACCTTCAATAAAAAGAGTTTTAACCCCTTCGCTGCCAGGCCTTTTCCCCCTCCTGTGCCAGGCCTTTTTTTGCCTATTTGGGGCAGTTCGCGCTTAGGCCCTCATAACTTTTTGTCCACATAAGCTAACCAAGCCGGATTTGCGTCCTTTTTTTCCAACATCCTAGGGATTCTAGAGGTACCCAGACTTTGTGGGTTCCCCTGAAGGAGGCCAAGGAATTAGCCAAAATACAGTGAAAATTTCGTTTTTTTCAAAAACATTGGAAAAAGTGGCTGCAGAAGAAGGCTTGTGGTTTTTCCCCTGAAAATGGCATCAACAAAGGGTTTGCAGTGCTAAACTCAGCAGCTTCCCAGCTTTCAGGAACAGGCAGACTTGAATCAGAAAACCCAATTTTTCAACACAATTTTGGCATTTTACTGGGACATATCCCATTTTTGCAATTTTTTGTGCTTTCAGCCTCCTTCCAGTCAGTGACAGAAATGGGCATGAAACCAATGCTGGATCCCAGGAACCTAAACATTTCTGAAGAGTAGACAAAATTCTGAATTCAGCAAGGGGTCATTTGTGTAGATCCTACAAGGGTTTCCTACAGAAAATAACAACTGAAAAATAAAAATATTGAAATTGAGGTGAAAAAAACATAAATTTTTCTCTACGTTTTATTCTGTAACTTTTCCCTGCAATGTCAGATTATCGAAAGCAATATACCGTTACGTCTGCTGGACTCCTCTGGTTGCGGGGATATATAGAGCTTGTAGGTTCGTCAAGAACCCGAGGAACCCAGAGCCAATAAATGAGCTGCACCCTGCTGTGCGTTTTTATTCTATACCGGGTATACAGCAATTCATTTGCTGAAATATAAAGAGTAAAAAATTGCTATCAAGAAAACCTTTGTATTTCCAAAAAGGGCACAAGATAAGGTGTTGAGGAGCAGTGGTTATTTGCACATCTCTGAATTCCGGGGTGACCATACTAGCATGTGAATTACAGGGCATTTCTCAAATAGATGTCTTTTTTACACACTCTCCTATATTTGGAAGGAAAAAATGTAGAGAAAGACAAGGGGCAATAACACTTGTTTTGCTAATCTATGTTCCCCCAAGTCTCCCGATAAAAATGATACCTCACTTGTGTGGGTAGGCCTAGCGCCCGCGACAGGAAACGCCCCAAAACGCAACGTGGACACATCCCATTTTTTTTAAAGAAAACAGAGGTGTTTTTTGCAAAGTGCCTACCTGTAGATTTTGGCCTCTAGCTCAACCGGCACCAAGGGAAATCTACCAAACCTGTGCATTTCTGAAAACTAGAGACCTAGGGAAATCCAAGATGGGGTGACTTGTGGAGCTCGGACCAGGTTCTGTTTCCCAGAATCCTTTGCAAACCTCAAAATTTGGCTAAAAAAAACACATGTTCCTCACATTTCTGTGGCAGAAAGTTCTGGAATCTGAGAGGAGCCACAAATTTCCTTCCACCCAGCGTTTCCCCCAAGTCTCCCGATAAAAATGATACCTCACTTGTGTGGGTAGGCCTAGCGCCCGCGACAGGAATCGCCCCAAAGCGCAACGTGGACACATCCAATTTTTTGAAAGAAAACAGAGGTGTTTTTTGCAACATGCCTACCTGTAGATTTTGGCCTCTAGCTCAGCCGGCACCTAGGGAAACCTACCAAACCTGTGCATTTTTGAAAACTAGAGACCTAGGGGAATTCAAGATGGGCTGACTTGTGGGGCTCTGACCAGGTTCTGTTACCCAGAATCCTTTGCAAACCTCAAAATTTGGCTAAAAAAACACATGTTCCTCACATTTCTGTGGCAGAAAGTTCTGGAATCTGAGAGGAGCCACAAATTTCCTTCCACCCAGCGTTCCCCCAAGTCTCCCGATAAAAATTATACCTCACTTGTGTGGGTAGGACTAGCGCCCACAAAAGGAAATGGCCCAAAACACAACCTGGACACATCACATTTTTTCATAGAAAACAGTGCCTACCTGTGGATTTTGGCCTGTAGCTCAGCCGGCACCTGGGGAAACCTAGCAAACCAGCGCATTTTTGAAAACTAGAAACCCAGGGGAATCCAAGATGGGGTGACTTGCGGGGCTCTGACCAGGTTATGTTACCCAGAATCCTTTGCAAACATCAAAATTTGGCCAAAAAAACACTTTTTCCTCTCATTTCGGTGACAGAAAGTTCTGGAATCTGAGAGGAGCCACAAATTTCCTTTCACCCAGCATTCCCCTAAGTCTCTCGATAAAAATGGTACTTCACTTCTGTGGGTAGGCCTAGCGCTCACAAAAGGAAATGGCCCAAAACACAACGTGGACACAACATACCTTTTCACAGAAAACAGAGGTGTTTTTTGCAAAGTGCCTACCTGTGGAGTTTGGCCTCTAGCTCAGCCGGCCCCAGGGGGGGGGGGGCAGAAATGCCCTTAAATAAATTTGACCCCCCCTGCCCGGGAGCGACCCTTGCCTACGGGGTCGCTCCCCCTGCGTGACATTGGCGCCAAAAAACAAATCCCCGGTGCCTAGTGGTTTCTGCCCCCTTGGGGGCAGATTGACCTAAAATCGACCAATCTGCCCCCAAGGGGGCAGAAATGGTCTAAATACAATTTGCCCCCCAGGGGAGCGACCCTTGCCTGATGGATCGCTCCCCATCTCTAAAAAAACAAACACAAAATTTTTTTTTGCCCTTGCGCCTAGAGGTTTCTGCCCCCCCGGGGGCAGAAATGGCCTAAAATAAATGTGCCCCACAACCCTCCCCCCCCTCCAGGAGCGACCCTTGCCTACGGGGTTGCTCCCCCTGCGTGACATTAGCGCCAAAAAACAAATCCCCGGTGCCTAGTGGTTTCTGCCCTCTTGGGGGCAGATTTACCTAAAATCGCCCAATCTGCCCCCAAGGGGGGGCAGAAATGGTCTAATTACAATTTGCCCCCCAGGGGAGCGACCCTTGCCTGATGGGTCGCTCCCCATCTCTAAAAAAACAAACACACAATTTTTTTTTGCCCTGGCGCCTAGAGGTTTCTGCCCCCCCCTGGGGGCAGATAGGCCTAATAATAGGCCGATCTGCCCCCACGGGGGGCAGAAGTGGCCTAAAATAAATTTGCCCCCCCCCACCCCCCGGGAGCGACCCTTGCCTACGGGGTCGCTCCCCCTGCGTGACATTGGCGCCAAAAAACAAATCCCCGGTGCCTAGTGGTTTCTGCCCCCTTGGGGGCAGATTGACCTAAAATCGACCAATCTGCCCCCAAGGGGGGCAGAAATGGTCTGAATACAATTTGCCCCCCAGGGGAGCGACCCTTGCCTGATGGGTCGCTCCCCATCTCTAAAAAAACAAACAAACAAAAAAAAAAAACACAAAAAAAAAATTTGCCCTGGCGCCTAGAGGTTTCTGCCCCCCTGGGGGCAGAAATGGCCTAAAATAAATTTGCCCCCCCCCACCATCACCCCCCCCCCCTGGGAGCGACCATTGCCTACGGGGTCGCTCCCCCTGCGTGACATTGGCGCCAAAAAACAAATCCCCGGTGCCTAGTGGTTTCTGCCCCCTTGGGGGCAGATTGACCTAAAATCGCCCAATCTGCCCCCAAGGGGGGGCAGAAATGGTCTAAATACAATTTGCCCCCCAGGGCAGCGACCCTTGCCTGATGGGTCGCTCCCCATCTCTAAAAAAACAAACAAAAAAAAAAACAAAAAAAAAAAACATTTGCCCTGGCGCCTAGAGGTTTCTGCCCCCCGGGGGCAAATCGGCCTAATAATAATAATTCCCCCCCCCCCCGGGACCGACCCTTGCCTACGAGGTCGCTCCCCCTGTGTGACATTGGCGCCAAAAAACAAATCCCAGGTGCCTAGTAGTTTCTGCCCCCTTGGGGGCAGATTGACCTAAAATCGCCCAATCTGCCCCCAAGGGGGGCAGAAATGGCCTAAATACAATTTGCCCCCCAGGGGAGCGACCCTTCCCTGATGGGTCGCTCCCCATCTCTAAAAAAACAAAACAAAAAACAAAAAAATTCCCCTGGCGCCTAGAGGTTTCTGCCCCCCCTGGGTGCAGATCGGCCTAATAATAGGCCGATCTGCCCCCAGGGGGGGGCAGAAATGGCCTAAAATAAATTTGCCTCCCCAGGGAGCGACCCTTGCCTAAGGGGTCGCTCCCTTTGCGTGAAATTCACGCAAAGAAAAAACTCCCTGGTATCTAGTGGTTTCTGCCCCCCTTGGGGGCAGATTGGCCTCATCAAAATAGGCCAATCTGCCCCCAAGGGGGGCAGAAATGGCCTAAATATAATTTTCCCCCAAGGGGAGCGACCCTTGCCTAAAAAAATTATCCCTAGTGCCTAGAGGTTTCTGCCCCCGGGGGGGGCAGAAAAGGCCTTCCCGAAAAAATGCCCCCCCCTGGGAGCGACCCTTGCCCAAGGGGTCGCTCCCTTATATCAATTTCACAACAAAACAAAAAAAATCCCTCGTGTCTAGTGGGGTTTCAAAAGCCGGATTGCAAGCAATCCGGCTTTTGAAACCCTGGGAGAGACTTCAAAGGGAAGGAAATACATTTCCTTCCCTTTGAAGCCCCTCCGGGCCTCCCCCACGTGATTGAAAGAGAAATGCTTAGCATTTCTCTTTCAATCGTCTGCTTCCAGCGCGATGGGGGAGGCCCCCGTGACTAATCAGCGTGCGCTTGTGCGCTGACGTCACAGGGGGGGGTGGGGGGGGTCAGGGGTGGAAGGCATGGACCTAGACCATACGGTAACAGTTGACACTTTCCAGAGGAAATCTCACCTCAGGGACTCAAAAACATTCTTGTAGTCAATAACCATCATGCATGTTTAGAAAGCTGGGTTGGTGTGTGGTGGGTACCTAAGGCAGACAGTCTGCAGAAGAATAGGCAGCCCCTACAGGAGAACCACTTGAAAGGGACCCAGGAGTCGCAGAGGAGCCCACACAGCACAAGTGAAGAAGGGTTCCATGCCGCAGGAGAAGCATGCAGAGGGCTGTGCGTTGCAGGGAAGAATCCTGAAGATCCCTTGGAGGAGATGCCAACAAGCCTTGGTAGCTGGTAGCTGCATGAAACGCTGTGCATGGGGATACTGTCCTGCGTGGGAAGGCAAGGGCTTACCTTCACCAAAGTTGGACAGCTGACAGAGAGGACTAAAAGGACCACTCTAGACCACCACCCGTGATGCAGGATCCATGCAGCTCAGGATGAGAGGAGATCCCTGCAGCCGGTCGTCGTTGCAGTTGGTGCCTACAGATGCAGGAGAGTGACTCCTTCACTCCAAGGGAGATTCCTTCTTCCTTCTCATGCCGACTGAAGACTTGCACCCTCAGAGGATGCACAGCCAGGGAAATGTTGCAGAAGCTGGAAGGAGCCGTGGAAACAATGTTGCAAGCGGAGTCTTCGTCGTGGATGCAGATTGTTGGGTCCTGGAGGGTCCAGTCACAGTTCCGATAGCCAGAAGTCGAAGTAGAGGTTGCAGAGGAGCCCTGCTGGAATCTTGCAAGCCGAATATGAGGACCCACCCAAGAGGAAGACCCTAATTAGCCCTGGAAGGGGGATTGGTCACCTAGCCAGGCGCCAACTATGAGGAGGGTGCTCTGACGTCATCTGCCTGACCTTGCCACTCAGATGCTCCCGGAGGCCTCTGCCCACCTTGGATTCAAGATGGCAGAATCAAGGGACCCTCTGGAGGAGCTCTGGGCCCCACCCCTTGGGTGGTGATGGACAGGGGAGTGATCACTCCCCTTTCCATTGTCATCTTTCACACCAGAGCAGGGACTGGAGGTCCCTGAACTGATGCAGACTGGTTTATGCAAGGAGGGCACCAACTGTGCCCTTCAAAGCATACCAGTGGCTTGGGGGAGGCTATCCGTCCCAAGCCATGTAACACCTATTTCCAAAGGGTGAAGGTTTTACTCCCCTTTCCCAAAATAAATCTTTTGTTCTGCCTTCCTGGGCTTGAGCTGATCAAGCAGCCGGAGGGCAGAAACCTGTCTGAAGGGGTGGCAGCAGCTTGGGCTGCCTGGAAAACCCGAGAAAACAGGTAGGGACAATGCTGGGGTCCTCTAAGGAGCCCCCAGTGTGCATAGAATCATATTTCCAATACTCGCAAGAGTATTTGTGTATGATTCTGACATGTTTGATACCAAACATGCTTAGGTTCGGAGTTACTTTACCATTATGTAGCTGGACCTAGGTAGTGACCTATGTCCAGTACACACATAAAGTGGCGGCCTCGCACTCACGAAGTCCATGAAAATGGAGCTGGAGTTCATGGGGGCACCTGCACCCTGTCCTCTGGGCTAGGAGGGCCTACCATAGGGGTGACTTACAGTGACCTGTAGTGAAAGGGGTGCATGCACCCTTTCACGTAGGCTGCAAAGGCAGGCCTGCAAATACACTTTGCATGGGCTCCCCATGGCTGACATACTACATGCTGCAGCCCATGGGGGACCCCTGGTACCTCAATGCCCTGTGTATCATATGCTAGGGACTTATATGGGGGCACCAGTATGCCAAATGTGGGGTGTGTGTGGTCCAAGCAACCAAGTTTAAAGGGAGAGAACATAGTCACTGTGGTCCTGGACCCCAGTGCACACAGTCAAAACATACTGACAACAGGCAAAACGTGGGGGTAACCATTCCAGAAAGAGGGTACTTTCCTACACAACCCTCCCCCCCCCCAAATGAAGGACAATTAGGCTAACCTTGCCCAGATGAGTCTTCATTGTCTAAGTGGAAATATCTAGAGATTCCATCTGCTTTAGAGTTGTTACTCCTAGGTCTATGTTCCACTGTATAGTCCATTCCCTGTAGGGATATGGACCACCTAAAACAGTTTGAGATTTTCACCTTTCATCTGTTTTAACCATAGAAGGGGCTTGTGGTCTGTTTGAACAAGGACGTGCGTGTCAAACAAGTATGGCCTTAGCTTCTTCAAACTCCAAACCACAGCAAAGGCCTCCCTTTCTATGGCTGACCAACATTTTTTCCTGGGGATCCATCTTCTGCTTATAAAAGGTTCAGGTCGGTCCTGGCCCACTGTATTAAGTTGTGACAAAACTACCCCAACCCCTACCTCAGAAGCATCTGACTGAACTATGAACTGCTTGGAGTAGTCAGGGCTTCTTAAAATAGGTGCAGAGCACATGGCCTGTTTGAGATCTTCAAAAGCTTTTTGACAGCTAGATGTCCATAAAACTTCCTTGGGCATTCTCTTTGAGGTGAGGTCATTAACAGGAGCTACAATTGAGTCATAGTTTTTGATGAACCTCTTCTAGTATCTAGTGAGGCCTAAAAAGGCTCTCACCTGGGTAGTAGAGGGAGTCCAATCCAAAATGGTTTGAATCTTACCCTACTGTGGCTGAATCTGGCCCCGCCTATCATGTGGCCCAGGTATACAACCTTCCCCTGCCCTATCTGGCACTTAGAGGACTTGATAGTGAGACCTGCTTTTTGCAAAGCCTCCAAAACATTCCACAGGTGGACCAGGTGATCCTCCCAGGTGGAGCTAAAGACAGCTATATCATCAAGATAAGCTGCACTATAGGCTTCCAATCCTTGGAGGACTGTATTCACTAGCCTCTGAAATGTGGCAAGTGCATTTTTCAATCGAAAGGGCATCATTGTAAAGTGATAATGCCCTCCAATGGCTGAAAATGCTGTTTTGGGTTTAGCATCCTTTGATAACTTGATCTGCCAATATCCAGCAGTAACATCAAATGTACTCAGATACTTGGCAGATGCCAGTCCATCTATTACCTTATCTGACCTAGGGATAGGATGAGCATCTGTTTTTGTTACAGTGTTGAGCCCTCTCTAGTCAACACAAAACCTTGTTTCTCTCTTTCCATTTTGGGAGTGAAGTTTTGGGACCAGAACCACTGGACTAGCCCAGGGGCTGTCTGAGTGCTGAATGACTCCCAGGTCTAGCATCTTCTGAACTTCAGATTTGATGCAGTCTCTGACATTGTTGGGTTGTCCGTAGGTTTTACTTCTTATTGGCAAACTGTCCCCTGTGCCCGTGGTGTGTTCACACCAAGTGATTTGCCCAGGTGTCAATGAGAACAGTTCTGAGAACTGTCCTAGGATGTTCCTACAGTCTTCTTTTTGTGACTCAGAAAGGCAGTCAGTAAGGACTATCCTATCTACTGAGCCTTCAGCTGCAGTGTGGGAGAAGAGGTCAGGGAAACTGTCACTCTCTTCTTCCTGTCCCTCATCAGTGGCCATGATCAGGGTCATATCAGCTCTGTCATAGTAGGGCTTTAGGTGGTTCACATGAAGCACCCTGAGGGGGCTTCTGGGAGTGCCTAGGTCTACCAGGTAGGTAACCTCACCCTTTTTCTCCACTATTGTGTGGGGTTCACTTCACTTGTCTTGGAGTGCCCTGGAAACCACAGGCTCCAGGACCCACACTTTATGTCCTGGCTGGTATATAGTCAGTACAGCCTTCTGGTCATGCCATTGCGTTTGCAGCTCCTGGCTGGCCTGAAGGTTTTTAGTGGCCTTATTCAGCCATCCTTGATCTGAGGCCAAGTACATAGTCCACTATGTCTTGCTTGCAAGGCTTGAGAGTTTGCCCCAGCCTTCTCTTACAAGAGCAAGAGGACCCCTAACAGGGTGCCCAAACAGAAGTTCAAATGGGCTGTACCCTTCTTAGGAACCTACCTATAAGCGAAGATGAGGCATGGCAGTAGGATATCACCTCTCCTCCTGAGTTTTTCGGAGAGTCCCATGATCATGCCTTTGAAAATGTTATCAAATATCTACCAAATCATTGATTTGAGGGTGGTAAGGGGTGGTGACTTTATAAGTAACACCACACTCCTCCCACATTGTTTTCAGGTATGCAGACATGAAGTTTGCATCTCTGTCTGATACCACCTCTTTAGGAAAACCCACTTTTGAAAAGATTCCAAGAAGGGCTTTGGCCACTGCAGGAGCTGTAGTGGTCCTAGGAGGAATAGCTTCTGGGTATCTCGTGGCATGGTCCACCACCACTAGATTAAATCTGTTCCTGGAGGCTGTGGGAGGGTCTAGTGCGGCCAACAATATCCACCCCAATCCTTTCAAAGGGTGCCCCAACCACTGGAAGTGGAATTAAGGGGGTCTTTGGGGTGACACCTGTCTTGCCACTGGCTTGACAGGTGACACAGGAGCGACAAAACTCCTTTGTGTCTTCTGACATACGGGGCCAGTGAAAGTGAGGTACAAGTCTGTTCCAAGTTTTGCTTTACCCGAGGTGACCTACCATGGAAATGTCATGCGCTAGGTTTAACAACAATTCTCTGTACTGCAGAGGCACCACCATCCTCCTGGTGGCACGAGGGTTGGGTTCTGTTGGTTCTCAGTACAAGAGGTTGTCTCCCCAATACACCTTGTGGGTGCCACTGCCACCCCCTGCCTCTTGACTGACAGCTTGCTGCTTCAAGTCCCCCAGTGTGGGACAAGTCTTTTGTGCCCTACTGAACTCCTGCCTGGCGGGTCCCCCCTGCACCCAAGAGCTCAGCTGTATCAGCTTATAGCTCCTTTGGTGTAGGTTCTGCCAAGGGAGTGGATTCTTCCCCCTCTTAGGTTGAATCCTCACTGGAGGTTGGAGTAGGGGACACCTTTCTGCCCTTCCACCTCTTAGGTTTGGGAAGTTCTTGGGCCATTGTTCCAGGCTCCAAGTTTCCCTGCTCTTTTTGTTTCTTGGCCTGTGCTCTAGTTAAGGCAACAATATGCCCTGAGATGCCCAGCATTGCTGCATGGGCCTCTAACTCCACTTCAGTCCAAGCTAAAGTCTCCAAAGCATGTCCCTAGTAAACACTCTACAGGTAGGTCTGTGGACACTACAAAATTTTTAGGCCCACTAACTCCCCCTCCACCCCAGCTGAAATCAACAACTGCCATGGGGTTGCACACAGTGTTGTTAAGAGCATCAGTCATTTGGTACTGGTGACCAAGTAGGTGTTGCTCAGGGGACACCAGTTTTTCAGTCACAAGGTGACACTGGCACCTGTGTCCCTGTAGGCCCCAGCCTCAACACCATTTATTAGAGGATGCTGACTGTACTTACCCATGTTAAGGGGACAGGATGCAAGAGTGGCAAAGTGAATGCCTCCATCAGAGACTAACACTGCTTCACATGCTAACCAACCTAGACCCCACTACAGTCCCTAAAGTGAGCCCAACTACACCCTTAGACTGACTACTGTTAGTAGTCCCACCACTGCTGCTATTGCAAGGGGCACTAGAAGTAGACGTGGGGTTGGTAGTGGTGGTTGGCTTCGTGCCTTTCTTAGGGCAGGAGCTGTCTTCTGGCTTATGGCCTTTGTTCTTACAGACATAACCCCAAGGCTTTTTAAAGCTAAAGGAAGAAGATTTACCCCCACCCTGAGAGGAATTTTGTAGGCCTGATGAAGACTCTTTGGATTTGTCCCCACCCTTCTCTTGTTGCTTACCTACATCTTTCTTTTTGTGGCCACCCCCTATGTGAGTTTTTCTGCTCACCCTGGCGTAGACACATTTGTCTGCCTTCTTTTCCGATTCTTGGGAAGAGGTCAGATCAGAGTCCACCAGGTACTGATGCAACCAATCAGGCACACAGTTGTTCAAAATATGCTCTCTCAGAATTAGGTTGTATAAGCCCTGATTATCACTGACTTTGCTCCCATGCAACCAGCGTTCCAGAGCTTTTACAGAACAGTCCACAAAATATACCCAATCTTGGGAGGACTATTTCCTGGTCTCCCTGAAATGTATCCTGTATTGTTCAGTGGTTAAGACCATACCCATCCAGAAGAGCGGCTTTGAGCACTGAGTAGTTGTCTGCATCCTCTTCCCTGATGGTAAGAAATGTGTCTCTCCACTTGTCAGAGAAGAAGAGCCACAAAATAGCTCCCCACTGTCTTTAAGGGGGCCCTCTGTACCTTACAGGCCCTCTCCATAGCAGTGAACATTTGTAGATGTCATCCTCCACATTGTTGAGGGGGCACCTTGTTCACGTTTCTGGAGTCAAAAGAGTCCTCCCTGACCCTAGGGTCTTTGAAACTAAAACTGCTACCACCATGGAGTGCTAACCCCAAACCCTGCCTCTCTCTCTCCACTGCCAAGGCCTCCCTCTCTAGGGCTAGCAGCGTTTGTTGCAGCCTCAGCTTGGCCTCCTTCAGTCTCAGTTGCCTGAGTTCCCTGTCTAGGGAATCCTCACCTGAGATTGAGCAGTGTGCCCTCTCAGATACTGAGGAGACATGAGAGTGGGCAGAGGAGTATCTGTCCCTATTCCTAGTTGCTCTCTCAACCAACCCTCTGGGCACAAAGGGGGGGCTACTTGTATGGCTTCCCCTCCCTTTACCAGTATGCTCCCAGCTGGGCTGGGGGGGTTGCTAAGGGCTTTCTGATCCTCTAAGGGACCTTGTTGACCCTCCTCAGTGTCTAGATCCTATCTTTCTAACACTGGGGGGATGAAAATCTGCACCTTCCTCCTCCTCCTGACTGCCAGCATTGTCCTGGTCAGCCTGGAGCAGCAGGCCTAGGAGCAGACTCTTGTTAGGGTTCCTACCTGCCTTTAGTTTCCTTTCAGAGCACAATCCCCTGAGCTCCTGGAAGGTGAGACCCACATATGGTGAGTCCATGGCCTGCGATGTATTCCCCACTAAAGATATGGTGAGTTGTTAGAGTGGTGTGGGTGTTCCTAACTACCCTAACTCTTAGTCTCCCTACAGATGTTTGGAGCATGGGCCTAAACCCCTAGCTTACCCAAACTTAAGAGACTAAGGCCCTAATTCTAACCTTGGCGGACGGCGGAGGCATTGGCATTGGCATGGGCACGCCATTGGCATGGGCACGGCAGGGGCCCCCAGGGGCCCCGCGGCACCCCCTACCGCCATCCTGTTCCTGGCGGGCGAACCGCCAGGAACAGGATGGCGGTAGGGGGTGTCAGAATCCCCCATGGCGGCGCAGCAAGCTGCGCCGCCATGGGGGATTCTAAGGGCAGCGGTAAACCGGCGGGAGACCGCCGGTTTACCCTTTCTGGCCGCGGCTGAACCGCCGCGGTCAGAATGCCCTGCGGGGCACCGCCGGCCTGTCGGCGGTGCTCCCGCCGACCGCCGGGGTCAGAATCACCCCCTAAGGCCCATATTTATACTTTTTGACGCACAACTGCGCCAACACAGTTGTGCGTCAAAAATTTTACCGCCGGCTAACGCCATTCCAACGCGCCATGCGGGCGCCTTATTTATGGAATGACGTTAGCCGGCGCTGCGAACTGGTGTGCGTCAAAAAAAATGACTCACACCAGGCAGCGCCGACATATGGGAAAATGGGGGTTGTGCGTCAAAAAATGGGGCAAGTCAGGTCTGAGGCAAAATTCAGGCCTCAAACCGGATTTGCGCCATTTATTTTTACGCCCAACCTCCATTGACATGACTCCTGTCTTAGCAAAGACAGGAGTCATGCCCCCTTGCCCAATGGCCATACCCAGGGGACTCATGTCCCCTGGGCATGGTCATTGGGCATAGTGGCATGTAGGGGGGCCCAAATCAGGCCCCCCTATGCCACAAAAATAATCTGAAAAAAATACTTACCCGAACTTACCTTTACTTCCCTGGGATGGGTCCCTCCATCCTTGGGTGTCCTCCTGGGGTGGGCAAGGGTGGCAGGGGGTGTCCCTGGGGGCAGGGGAGGGCACCTCTGGGCTCCTTCCGAGCCCACAGGTCCCTTAACGCCTGCCCTGACCCAGGCGTTAAAAAACGGCACCCATCAGGCTGTGCGTCGTTTTTTAAGGCCCACCCCCTCCTGTGAGTCAAAATGACGTCAGAGTATAAATATGGGGCACAGTCCTTGAAGTCATTTTTGGAAGGGAACGCCTACCTTGCATATAATTAACGCAAGGCTGGTTCCCCCTTCCAAAAATTTACGCACATGATGGAATTTTGACGCCCGCGGGGTCGGACGTCAAAGTATAAATATGGGGCAGGGTTTGCGCCGTTTGTGCGTCAAACTTTTTGACGCACATTCGGCGCAAACAGAGTATAAATATGCCCCTAAAGCCCTCATTATGACTTCAGCGGTCTTTTCTTAAGACTGCTGAAGCCACGGGCGCCAGAAGAACGCCGGTGCTGGTGATCTTCTGCCCGCCATATAATGGGTACTGCCGGATTTCCACAACACTGTGGGCGGAAATCTGGCAGTATCCATGCTGGCGGTCAGAGGCACCTGGGCAGTTCTACCACCCACACCGCTCTACCAGAAGGATGCCACCAGCTGTATTAAGACCATTAGTACGGCATGCTGGCAGGTTGCTGCCAGCGGTAGCAGCGTCCCTTCCCATTCCCTGCCGGACGACTTTCTGACCGGACAAGGTAAGTCAGGCATTCAACAGGGGATGGAGTGGGGGGTATTGTGTGTCAGTGTGTGGCGTCTGCATGTGTGTATGAATCTGTGTGTGCATGTGTGAATGCATCTGTGAGTGTTGTGGTGTATGCGTGTGAGTGAATGCGTGCATGAATGTTGCAGTGAGTGTGTGTTTGCATGTCAGTGTGTATACGTGTGAGTATGTTTGTGTGGATGTGTGCCTGAATGCATGTCAGTATGTGTGAGTGAATGCGTGTATGGATGAGTGTCAGTATGTGTGAGTGAATGCGTGTTTGGATGAGTGTGAGTGGATGTGTGTCTGAAAGTGGAGGTGAATGGGTGTATGCGTGGTGCGTGTGTGCATGTATGCGGGGAGGGGTGTTGGGGGCTGCTATGTGTTTAGGGGGCTGGTGGTCAGGGGCTCGCTGGGGGGGGCGCTATGTGTGTAGGTGGGTGGGGTCAGGTACTTGCTGGGGAGGAATTCTCTGTCACTGGTACCCCTACCGCCATGGTTTTTGTGGCAGTGCTACAGTCACGGAAACCATGGCGGTTGGCCAGCTCATAATGCTGCCGGCGGTCTGCTGTGGACAGCTGGGTCAGAGATGTACATCTCATAATGTGGCGGTATACACTGCCAGCCTGTTGGTGGTGATACCAACACATTTACCCTGACGGTCAAAAGACCGCCAGAGTCTTAATGAGGGCCTAAGTCCCTGATACTCAGTACAGTGTGTACCCCTAGTCAGTAAGTGGTCTCTCCTGTGTAAAGTACCAAATGATAGAGTGGTAAGTCAATTGCAAGTGCTTTTCCCACCGCTGCACCACCAATGTAGGAAGCTGGCCTGGCATGTGGTGGGTATCTAAGGTACTTACACCTTATACCAGGTCCATATATCCCCTACTAGTGTAGTGTAGGGAGTGTCTAGAAGCCAGGCTCTCTAGAGGTAGCTGTGGATGAGCAGCCAAGGCTTATCTAGGAGACATGCAAAGCTCATGCAATGCCACTCATGAAAGAAAACACTCAGTGTTACAAAAATAAAAGTACTTTATTTTAGTGACACAGTTACCAAAAGTGCTAGATAGCCAACCCTCCAATAGGAGGTAAGTAAACACACTAAAAATTTACACTAGTAATAAGAAAAAGGCATAAATAGCAGTAGAAAACAGTGCAATAGCAATAGACAATAATGACCCTAGTGGGAGCCCACACCATATACTGAAGAAATGGAATACAAATGTAGGACCCCCCAACCCAGGTAAGTGGAATCTGTAGAGTGGAACTGGGGGAACTAGGAAACACCAAAGGTAAGTACCACAGTGTCCCCCAGCAACCAGGAAGAAAGGAGTAAGTTACTGGAATTTCCCCAAACCACCAAAAGGACTGAAAATAAGGATAAGGCAACACCCAGACAAGACTGCAAGAAACCAGCAGTGGATTCCTGAAGAGCAAGACCTGAAAAAGAAGAGGACCAAGCACAGAAGTCGCAGAAGTGTCCGGTGATGGCAGGAGCCACTATCCACCCCTCTGTGGTTGCAGGAGTTAGTCGATGGTAGAACGAAGAGGGTCAGCAATGCAGCCCCGGAGATGGTGGAGAGTTCCTGGAGGATGCAGTCAATGTCCCACGCTGGGTGAAGATTGCAGTCTGGCTGTGGCGTGGAAAAGCCACCAACAAGTCTTGGCAAAGGCAAGAGTCGCAGTAGAGGAAAAGTGGAGATGCTGGGGACCAGCAAGGTCCAGGAGGACTCAACCCATGGGGGAGGGAGCCTAAGGGGACCCTCACCAAGGCAGAAAGTCCACAGAAGAAAAGGCAACCCCCAAAGGAGACCCACTGGAAGACGACCAAGGATTTGCAGAGGAGCCCACACAGCGGAAGTGAAGAAGGATCCCACGCCACAGGAGAAGTACATAGAGGGCTGTGCATCGCAAGGAAGAGTGATGAGAGCTGGGGCTACACAGAGCCTGAAGATCCCTTGGAGGAGATGCCACCAAGCCTTGGTAGCTGCAAGAGACGCAGTGCACGGGGGTACTGCCCTTCATGGAAAGGCAAGGGCTTACCTTCACCAAAGTTGGAAAGCTGGCAGAGAGGACCCACGGGACCACTCCAGACCACCACCAGTGATGCATCCACACTGCTCAGGATGAGAGGAGATCCACACAGCCAGTTGTTGTTGCAGTTGGTGCCTGCAGATGCAGGGGGAGTGATTCCTTCACTCCAAAGGAGATTCCTTCTTCTTGTTCATGCCAACTGAAGACTTGCCACACTCAGAGGATGCACAGCTGGGGAAATGTTGCAGAAGCTGGAAGGAACCGTAGAAACAATGTTGCAAGCAAAGTCTTCACTGTGGATGCAGATTGTCGGTTCCTGGAGGGTCCAGTCGCAGCTCCGGTGGCCAGAAGTCGAAGTAGAGCTTCCAGAGGAGTCCTGCTGGAGTCTTGCAAGCTGAATCTGAAGACCTACCCAAGAGGGAGACCCTAAATAGCCGTGGAAGGGGGATTGATCACCTAGCCAGGTGACCACCTATCAGGAGAGGGCTCTGATGTCACCTGCCTGACCTGGCCACTCAGATGCTCCCAGAGGCCTCTTCCCACCTTGGAATCAAGATGGCAGAATCCAGGAACCCTCTGGAGGAGCTCTGGGCCCCACCCCTAGGATGGTGATGGACAGGGGAGTGGTCACTCCCCTTTCTATTGTCCATTTTATCGCCAGAGCAGGGACTGGAGGTCCCTGAACTGATGCAGACTGGTTTATGCAAGGAGGACACCGAATGTGCCCTTCAAAGCATACCAGTGGCTTGGGGAGGCTACCCATCCAAAGCCATGTAGCATGTATTTCCAAAGGGTGGGGGTGTTACCCCCTCTTCCAAAGGAGAGCTGGTCTTGAGCTGATCAAGCAGCAGGAGGGCAGAAACCTGTCTGAGGGGTGGCAGCAGCTTGGCTGCCTCGAAAACCCCAGAAAGCTGGTAGGAGCAATGCCGGGGGTCCTCTAAGGAGCCCCCAGAGTGTATGGAATAATACTTTCAATACTGGCAACAGTATTGGGGTATGATTCCTACATGTTTGATACCAAACATGCCTAGGTTCAGACTTACCATTATGTAGCTGAACATAGGTACACGCGTAAAATGGCATCCCCGCACTCGTGAAGTCCATGAAAATGGAGCTGGAGTTCATGGGGGAACCTCTGCTCATGCAGGAGTGCCTTCACACACAGGTACCTGCACCCTGCCCTCTAGGCAAGGAGGGCCTACCATATGGGTGTCTTACAGTGACCTGGTGCAGTGACCTGTAGTCAAAGGGGTGCACCCACCCTTTCACGCAGGCTGCAATAGCAGGCCTGCAGATACCCTTTGCATGGGCTCCCCATGGGTAGCATAATACATGCTGCAGCCCATGGGAGACCCCTGGTACCCCAATGCCCTGGGTACCTGGGTATCATATACTAGGGACTTATATGGGGGCACCAGTATGCCAAATGTGGGGTGCGTGTGTGATCCAAGAAACCAAGTTTAAAGGGAGAGAGCATAGTCACTGGGGTCCTGGTTAGCAGGATCCTAGTGCACACAGTAAAAACCTCCTGACAACAGGCAAAATGTGTGAATAACTATGCTAGAAAGAGGGTACTTTCCTATAGCAATGGCTAGTGATTCATGCTCTTTATGTAGTGCTGTGTACTCCTTCACAGCATAAAACCATTATGGTATGGATGGCCCAACACAGGTATTGCTAGTCTGTTCACTAGCATTTTGATCTCCATGTTCATCAAAGAGATAGGATGATTTGATGTCCAAAGGCCTGGAGGTCGCCCCAGCTTTATCTTAACAAAGATTATGGGTTAGCTGTGAAGATCCCATGAATAGTGTTAGCAGATGGAAGACCAAAATTTGAGAACAATTCTGTTATAAACCAGTTGGGTCCGGCCATTTGATCTGATTGTATACTGCTCAGAGCCTCTCCCACTTCATCATACATCTGAGGAGCATGGGGCAGTTTGGGGTTTGTTTGGGATAAGGCGGGAATTAGGAGTTCATCCACAATAATTGTTTGGTCGATTGTGTTGATTTCATCTGCGACGGATGCTTGCACATTGATATGGTATTTTGCCAGTAGATAATAGAGACTTACTCAACGGTACAGTTTTCATTGATGGTGTAACCTTCTTCAATGTGCGATCTTTGTACTTAACAAGGACTTTGAAATGGAAAATAAATCCAACTGTGTCCATAATGCAATTGATGAGGTTTTCACCAAAGGTTTTACAGTTGACGGTGTGTGGACCACACCTGATGCCAGGGAAATCATTAATGACAGTTTTTCAATCTTCTTTCATGGTGAAGTAGTCTTTGCTATAGGGTGTGCGGCCTCACCATGACCAGAAGTCTGTCCCTTGAAGGTGGACACAGACTGTCTTGGTGGGAGTTTCATAGGTTTCTGAGGAATCCACTGTGGTGTGTTTTTTTTTTTTTTGCTGTAGTCATCTCCAGTTTGTTTTTTGGTTGTCCATTCGGTTTTTTCAGATGTTGTTCTTGGAGTGTCATTATTTTAGAGACACAGCAGTTGACCACCCCTATGTTTAAGGTTCTTGTTGCTGAAAGCCACAAAGATGCCACAACTGCTAGGTTTGTGAGCAGATTTACGCAGACAGAATATTAATTTGGTGTGAAGGTTAGCAGTATAAACCTTTTTTGCCCCACAAGCCTCACATGGCTTGAAGAGAGTCCTAGAGTGGTTAAACTCAGCAATGGTGGGCAATCAAAAAAAGTAAAATTTACCTCCAGTCTTTAGTACAGGAAGGAACCAACACTTCCACCTTTCTGTAGCTGAAAAAAGATTGAAGATTTCCCTGAAAAGAAATCAATGTGAGAAGATGAGCAGAGCTCTGAGGATTTCTTGTGACCTGATACCAATCAGTAGAAAATCTAGCAGTTAGAGCCTCAAGGGAGGTCGGAAACCTGAGTCCCTCCATTTGATTTGGTTTTGTGCCATATTAGGTGGATGGGCTACGTGTGGTCTGTGAGTGTTTTCCCATTTGTTTTTATGTCAACTGGCATATTAAAATACTTCTATGTCAACAATGACTACCAAAGGTTCCTGGTCTGATGTCAGGGAATAATTCAAGCATGTGAATCTATGAAAGATACCAATGCTGAAGAAATTTAGTTACAGATAAGTTTTGTTGTGCATGCGGGGAAGGTCCATCTCTCTGTCAGGAGAGGGCTGCACAGCACAGAGGAATTTGTAAAGTTGAAAAAGGCAGCAGCAATGCCCTGGATGTCAGTTTCCTGTGCCTCAAATTATTCAGTAAACAATGCTGTCGTTCCAACAGCCATTTCACCATTAGTTGCCAGCATATTAGTTTCAAGTTCATAAATCTACCCCTGCAATACCAGCCAGGAAGTGTCTGCTGCTTCCAAAGCAAAGTTTTTAAGCATAGGTATGACTGCATTAGGTCTCTGGAGCAGGGCTGCCTCTCTCATTGTGGCATATGTGGAATCCAACTCTAAGGCCTTAACTTTGAGCTCCACCTGGGTGGCCTCCCTGTTACACTCCCTTGCTCTCAAATATGCCTGCACCACCATCGACGAAGCCACCAACAAAAGCTGAACACTTATTACAATCATGCACTGCATCAACCCCCTACCTCACCCACTCATCCCACACTACACTGATAAGTGCAATTCCATCAACCGATAAGTGCAATTCCCTCCAACACTTTCTTCTGTGAAAAAAATACTGAAGTTTCAACAGCACGTCAACAGCATAAAGCCTGCTTTTTCTCTTACACCCACTCCTTCTTGATGAATTCCGAAACGGTCATCCTTTAAAGCCATCTCTCGTAAATCTCATAGACCTACAAACCTTTGTCAACGCCACTTCATAGGAAGATGATGTCTTACCCTTGTCTTTCATCAAAGCTCTCTCAGGGAAAGCTTTCACCCCTTCTCACTATTGTCAATATCTCCCTTATGCAAGGCATCTTCCCAGAAACTCTGAAGACAAGCTAGATCCCCCACTCCCAAAGAAATAAAGCTACACTAAACCCTGATACCTTTTGACTTAGCCAACTACTAGCCCATCACTCACCCTCACTTCATTGGCAAGATCATAGAAAAAGCAGTTAACACTCAACTCCAGGATCACATCAGTTCTAACTATGGGGCTGATTCAGATAGTGGGGGAGGGTGTTACTCTGTCAAAAACATGACAGATATCCCATCCGCCGTATTATGATCCCATCATTGCCTATGGGGACAGTAATACGACAGGTGCGATATCCGTCACGTTTGTGACAGAGTAACCCCTCTGTCAGGACCTACATCAGGCACTATCTCCTGCACAACTCCCACTCTGGCTTCAAATCACACTGCATCATGATAACCACTACTTTGTACATTATTTAAAATGAATACAGATGAAGACGACCCCTGCCTAGAGCCATTACTAGACCTCACAGGTGCCTTTGACACAGTCGACCAAAAAAAAAACATATGCACCCTGCAGTCATGAATGGGATTTACCAGCAGTGTCCTTCATTGGTTGTCCTCCTACCTTTCCAACAATTCTAGTTTGTTCACATGGACATCTTAAAGTCCTAAAAGAAGCCTATCACCTGCATAGACCCCATGCCTACATGCTGACCCCTGTTACTTTCAGCTTCTACATGTAAACACAAGATTCACCAGTATCCTAACAAAACAAGTCTCCTCTGGACATCCAACGCCTCAAACAGTGCCTGCTACTGTTCCAGACCTGAATGTCCAGCACCTACATAAAGCTCCACCTAATGTAGACTGTATTCAGTTTTTTTGCAAACAAGAAATATTGCAATCCTGGGTCAGCGGCATGAACCTTGACAACTTTGAACTCCAACTTTTACTAAATGCCAAGTCACTTGGATTCACACTGGACACCAGCCTCAAGGAACAAATTGCTAAAAAAGAAAAAAAAGACGGTCTGACATCAGCTCTCTCTCCTAAAGAAGGTGAAACTATTCCTTCAAGATAGTAACTTTAGGACTGCTGTTCAAGCCCTCGTACACTTACATCTGGACGGTGGCAACATTGTGCTGCATGGCCTCCCAGATTCCATACTGGCACCAATTAAAGGTATCCTATACACCACAGGGCATCTCAGCCTGTGCCTGAAGAAATAGAATCACCATGTATCCTGATGGAGATCCACTGGCTCCCTTTGCCAGGCTGTATCATCATTTACAAAGTTGCCGTGCTTACCTTGCAGACATGCCCAATATCTCTGATGGCTCTTGACACACCTGCAGTTAGGAAACCATGAAACTGGAGAAGTGTAAAAAAAAAAAAATCTGGGCAGAAGGCTTTTCCCACATAGGCACACAGGATCAGGAACAACATCCCTATATCCATCAGGACAACCCCACTTCTGCTAAAGTTTAGGAAAGAGATGAAAACACCTCTTTGAACAACACTGCTTCACAATGCTGCAACATTCTACAAACCAGTCGTCTCTCCTAACACTTGTTGAATCTCTGGTTACATCTGACCCTGTGCAATGTTTTACTGCCTTCAGATAGCTACATGCTATAAAATACCATGTAGATACAAATGCATACATGCGTTAGCTCTCCAGTGTATCCCTGTCTTGTATGTCTCCCAAAGGGCACACTGTGTAAAGACCGAATACTTTCTTCCTAAAGTAATTCTTAAAAATAAAAATCAGTAAGCAAGCCTGCCTTTATGCGCAATATTCCTTGTGCCCCCCAGTGTGTGCAACTTAGGGACAAACTCTACTGCGGAGTGGTCTCTGAAGCCTCAGGGGAAATAGGGACGCAGTGACCCAATGCAGGTCAGCTGTATGGATAAAAGAAATAGTTGAAGTCTGAAAAGTATTGGTCTGATGCTGAGTAGAACGTATAAGCTCTATTACTAGGATGACACTTCTTCCATAATTCCCTCAATTCCCAGGGAGCCACTCCAGTTAGCAAGTAGAGGGTTTCTAAGTGTTTGAGCGAGATGTGCATGATGTGTCATTATGATGTTCATGGTGATGTTAAAGTCCCCACCCCCAATCACCATCACTCCAATGGGGGTGTCCAGTCCAGTCCCAGTGTATTCATCATGCCTGATGTGTCTTGCATGAGTGAAGTGACCTTCCAGGAGACCAGGACAAATTGTCTCTTTTTGAATGCACTTGGGAAACTGTCAATGTAATGTTTTGTGCAAAAGGATTCCAGCTACCCTGAAGCTCTATGTGAGTCCCACTTGGAAAACTCTATTAAACTCATATATCCCAAGAATATTGCAACTAGTGCCAAGGAGATGTATATCCTATGGCAGGAGAACAGTGGGCTGGTGCCACCTGGAGAACTGAAGTACAGCTCCCCACTTTACCTTTAAGGCTGTTCATATTCCAGGATATTACTTTGTATATCAGTGAAAAGGAAATGCCTCTCACCAGACCCCTCCACCCCCATCTGTCCCCACAATGAGCTTGAGCTACTAGGTATGGATTGTATTATGAAATAGGTGTTTTGACCTAGGGGGTACTTCCCTGTACCAATATCTCAAAATACCAAAGAACTGCAAAAAATAAGTCCCTTCAGCCTCTTGCTCATCACAACTCCCTTCTCCCCACACTTCCTTCCCAGAAGCATTTGTTGCCCACAAAAAACATTAAACTCTTAGCATTAACCTATAACTTGGGTCATAAGGGAAATACCTTACCCAGTTGTCTTGACTCCCCTTCTCGTCTACCCCAGAACAAATGTAAATGGAATTGAAGTAAGAGAATATCATCAATATATAAGTGCATGTTGAAGGCAAGCCCTGCGGCCCTCCATGACAATGAGATAAATTTACCCTCTCCAATAAGACCCCCCGAGGAGGAGACCATTAAAAAGAAACATTCCAAGCCAAAATGTGGCTTAATCACTCTCAGGCTACAATATAAACCAGGAGTTAAATGAGTAAATGGACAACAGATTCTCTTTCAAAACCAAATCATGTGCATGGCATCTGGAAGAAGAATGGCTGGTGCCTCAGATCTGCAGTGTCCTGGCTCCCCACAAGTGTGGTCTCTGTTGTCCTGTCAAGCAGGCTCACGTCCCTCACTGCTCATGTTGGCTTGGATGTGCTAACGCTGTGTTTTCTTGTTGCTGCTGCAATTGGTTCAAGTGATTCAGCACCGTCCATTTCTAGCATGGGCCTGTGTTGATTTTCAAATCTTGTGGGAGTCTTTTTTTTGTTTATGTCCCTGTCCCAAGCGGCCTGTGGAATATCCAAAAAGTGTGTTTTTCTTCTTAAGCTGACTGTCAATCAGGCTAGAAACAATGGAACATAATCTAGTAGCATGGCTCAGAATTTTTTCTTGAGAGCTAGAAAGGAGTTGTATTGCTGCTGAACAAGGCAGGTATAGTCTGGAAACAACATCTCTTTGCTAACCTCAAATTTTCCCTCTCTTTCACTGTGCACCATTTTGAGGAAAAAGTGCCCGATTTCACAAAGGTAACGTTCCTTCCAAATTTGAGTAAGTTTAATACTTTTTGGTATTCACAACCTACTTCTGGAGTTTTATGAATTCTCACTCCCTATACATATGTATGTGGAGGTCTCTGCACCCAGAGACGACTCAGACTCTGGGGGGGGACTCTGTATGCATAAACATTGAGGGTGCAGAATGATAAAACTCTACACATAATTTGTGAATTGAATTTACTAGTACTACAAATGTACTATAAAGTGCAGTTTGTGAATTGGGCCCTGAGTGTCTATCTATATAGTTATGAAACTGTGGTATGATGGCCCTCGTTGGTCCTGGGGGGCAGTGTGACCATCAGCCCATGATGAAAAAGCACTGTGAAAGATCTTCAGGTGGTATCCAAGATTTCTTCCAGATAATGAGTAATTGCTTACATTCTGGCCCTTTTGCCCCCTCCAGAATGCCCACAAACCTCAAGTTGTTTCCATGGGACCTTCTCTCCACATCTTCCATCCTGTCTTCCAGTTATTTTTTTAGGCATGACACTGTTTCTTGCAAGGTGTGCAGCTTGTCTTCTGATGTTTATATGTGTCTCTCTGTCTCCATGACACAATTGACTGGTACAGAAATCCTGCCTCAGAAGGGAAACGAACTACTGGATCTTGTCAATTATCCCTACAAGACACAACCTTGTTTCTTTAAAGGCATGAAGGATGTCCTCTGCAGAGGACCCAAAATAGTTCTCCCTGCCAGGGGCCGGCACTCTAACCATTGCAGGTCATCTTGGCATATTTCTTCATCTCAGCCTGCATAGTCAGAAGGGCTTTTGTCTTTTGCCATATTCACAGAGGGTTATACCTATAGGGGAACAAACTGAATATCTGTGCTCCTGTAAGTTTCAATAGGTATTTAAGGGCTTGGCCAAATCACTAGCAAAGCATGCTTTCATCAAATACATGGATCTGTCTCTCATGCTTTGGGGATTGCTTAACATGTCTTACACCATTGTCCACTTATGTAGTAAAGGCTGCTGTTTCTTCCTACCTTGCTCTACCTCAAGCTCTCGGGATTGTTCGCAGATACCTGGGGCAAAGAGGTCACTGAGGCAGACTGCTGATACTACAATTGACATGCCCTAATTAAAGTATAAAACCCCAGGCTGTTGCAGCTCATATGTCTTTGATATTGCAGTGGGCCTCGGGTAAATTTAAGGTGGTATGGTGCCCCATTTGCAGAGCCTGGGGCCAGTGCTGCACACAATTGTTCACAAAGTCTTATAGCCAGGTAAGTTGCTGGGAGTCTTAGTACCCACCTCCCCCCAGCTGCCAGTAGCCACCTACATGCGTAGATACTTCACATCCTAGGGGTTTCTCATGCGCACCCCCTTTCAGCTTTTGGCACCCTCATTCAGCTTCAGTCATTTCCTATGGGAACTCTAAGGGCCCGACTTTCAAACTGCATTTTGTAGTATGTAAAGGAGTATTGAAGTACTAGTTTTGAGGACCTCTTGGACACGAGTTGGTTCCCTAATTTTTTAGCTTTGTTTTATATTTCATATTTTACATGTTTTAGCTGCATCACTTTAGCTGTGACATTTTACACACTCTTCTCATGTAATATTATTCTAGGAATACATTATACAAGTTGCTTGTTTTAGTTAGCCTTTCCTGACATGAAATCAGTACATTCCGTTCAAGGCTAGGGATATAGTACACAATACCCTAGTGCTTGCGTTGCCCATTCAGGAGACAGGTTCTAACACCCAGGCATAGCATTGCATCAGATCTGTGCTTCTAACACTGTGTGGCTTTATTATATAAATCACGCACTGACTCTGAAGGGAAAGAGGGGCATTCTAGCCGCAACCATCCACAGACAAATGCTGTGTTCGACATGCAGCTCTGCTGGCAATAGCCTACCAGCTTCCAGAGAGGATTGCCATTTATTCTACATGCTGACTCCTGAAGCCATTTCCAGGTATGGCATTATGGCTACTCCCTTAGATTGGGCCAGGCAGAAGGGCACACCCGCTAGGCTATCATGAAGTTTTAGTATTAGGTAGGAACATCTAGATTCTTTAGAAATTATTCACCATGGTTGGAATGTTAATTATCTTTACCATGTTTATAATGCTGGTAACTTCTCTGTTTCATCTGCCTAATTAACGCAGCTCATTCTCTCTATGTAAGACTACGACTGTTTCAATAAATGTATTGAAAACGTATCTTGTATCTCTTTTTGTGTTCCTCATGGACATGCATGAGTATTCCAACGAAAAGATGAGATCTGTTTCCACCACTTCCCTGGTGAGTCAGAGTATCATGTTTAAGTTGCCACAATCACCTCCCACCCCCCGGTCAGGTTAGGGGTTCAGCTGAGGCACTGCGAGCTAGCCAAAAGTAGGGCCAGCAGTTTCGGATGATGTGGACGGACTTAGTCCCCCAACATTCTGAAGTTCTGTTGTCCTAATACGCAATCTTATTATTTTAATATGAACCATACAGCACTATTTGCTACAAAATTAAATTCACAAACCTACAGGTGGAGATTTCCACGTTCACCTCTTCTATCTTTTCTATGGGGAGAGCTCCATAAATGTAAGATTACTACTTAGTAGTAAATGTGGGAGGGACCGAGGGAGGGCAGTGGCAAAATGGGGAATATATAGCACAAAATGTGAAGGGTTTAAAGAAAAGTAAGGAGGGGTGGGCTATTACATCCAACCACCCACAAAAGAGTAAGCCCATTGCTGTTCACAAGCTGCACTTCAAAAGTTTCTACATCCCTAAAGGTGACAAAAATTAGTAAATGTACTCTAATACAGCCTTGGAATGAGTCAAGAACCACAAATGGCCGTTCACAGGTACCACAACACAATCCCATATACGTATGTGTGTGTGTGTCTGTGTACATTAACAGAAAAAATAAAGGTTAAAGTGGAGTTGTGGTTGGCTTTCTTATTGTTAAGCCCAGAAATTCACCTAAAAAACACAGTATTTAAAGTGTAGTTATGGTTTTGAATTAAACCCCCAAAAAAACACTGACATTTGTAAGTTATTGATAAGACCAGAATTCAAAACTCGCACAACACCCTGTGAGCTACAAATTGCACACCAACTGCAATGCCCATGCCCTTGCCCTTGAGGCGACAGATTCAATGTCTTTTTTTTTGTGTTGTAATTCTTTATTTAAGACTTTAAGATCAAAATTCAAAATCAAAAGCATTGACATGGTACATAAATCCTCTTCAACATGAAATAGGTACGTATCTCTGATTAAGGTCCAACATATACATACATGAAGGAGTCTACAGCCATGCAAAGGTAATAGGTGAACTGAGGTGTACAAATGTCGAACATGACTTTGAAAACCATTGTCGTACTTCCAAAGCGCAATATAACTGACAATGCAGCACAGGCAGTCTGATAAGAGTGTGGGGTTGTGATTATGGCTCTGTCCGTATCTGAGTGGTAGTGTACAGAAAGGACCAGTATTCCGGGCATACCCCTGTCTATCAGTTCTCCCTCACTTCTCCACACTGCAGCAGCCACCACTGTGAGTAGGAGCGAGGGGAGTAGTACGAGGGGGTTACTAGCGGGAAGGCCTTTAGAAAGGGATAAACGATTCCTCTAGGTCGCGGGGACCAAAAAGGCAGAGATAGTGGGTGGGGAGAGGAGATTAGAATAGTAAGAGGGGATATATGGTGTACAAACTGGGGAGAAAAGAATATTTAGAAGTGCTGGAAGAATGGGTAAGAAGAAGATTTGCAGGGAGATGACATAGCTGGCCGCCCATATAATAACACAGTGGAGGGTGCGAAGATGCCAAGGACGTTTTAACGCATTAATCAGGTCTCCAAACCAATATAAACAATGCCGATGAACGGGGGGATAGGCGCTAGACTTGGAGTACGAGGTATATCTAACAACTGATATGTTGTGTTACACAGCGGATATTAGCTCTAGGTTATGAGGTGTGAGGGCCGTAAATAGGGAGAGAAACACAATAATAGGACAGTATTCATGAGAGAAGAGGAGCAAAGGAAGGGATAGAGGGAAGGGGGTAGGAAGTAATCGTGAAAGTTAGCAATAGCAACAGTGACTGAGGGGGGAAGAGGATGGTAAATGCTGTAGGGGGATGGGAGGAGGTGGAATCTGGGGGAGTAGGTATGGAGAGGCAGCTGAGTCAAAGGGAAGGGGAGGCATAGGAGAGGGTGGGGGCAAGAGGGCGGATGAGTAGGTAAGGACATCTTACCCACAGCAAACCACTACCTAGCCCAGGTGGAAACGCTTGGTAGAGCGCATCTAGAACCAGGTGGGAAAATAGGGCAGCAATATACCACTGTCCATTAGTGCTGATCATGGTGCTTACAGACGTCCGTCAACCCTCTGGCGCGGAGAGAAAGGGGGTCCACGTTTGAAGGAAGACGTCCAGCTTGTCCTGGAGGCCATAAATGAGACTCTCATGAGTGGCCGCCTGATACATAGCAGTAATTCATTCCTCATGAGGAGGGACAGTAGCTTCGCACCAGTGCCTGAGGATAAACACCAGTACCGTTCGTGCAACATCTTGAAGAGACTGAATTTTAGGTGGGCCTCTCGAGCACCTCGGTCTCTGGCCGCAATCATGTCTGCCTAGTCCTCCAATTCATATTCAGTCTTGAGGCGTGCTTGCCACTTGGCCTTGGTGGAGAGCAAAAGTGGGAGGGAAACGAGGGGGCGATATACCTGAGTGTGTAGTCCAGAAATTATGCCATGAAGGGATCCCCAGGTTTCCAAGTAGTGGAGTATCGGGGATTGGGAGGGACTCCAGGGGGGTTTCCCCAATCGCTCCTCTAGACAATGTTTAAGCTGGACGAAGCGCCATAGATGGTGCACCGGGAGATCAAATTCCTCCCTTAGTTCTGTGAAGGATTTCAAGGTGCCCCTATTCAGAAGTTGGTCAAGTTATTGAAGGCCCTTCGAGCGCCACTCCTCCCAGAAGATAGCTTTTTTCCCTATGAGCAATCTCCCATTATCCCACAACGGTGCTCTGTCGTGGATCTGGGGGTCAATTTTGAGCAATTGATGGGCTTGTACCCATGAGTGTCGCATGGCTCCGATCATGAGGTTGGTGGTGCGCAAGGGAGTAGATCTTGCACTATAGAGTATCTGTAGCCCAGACAGGGAGTGAGAAAGAGTCCTTTCCGCTAGCAAGTAGGCTAATTGTGAGAGGTGTAGCGCCAGTGTGTAATGTTCCACTGAGGGAAGACCCAGTCCTCTGTACTCACGTCTGGCGAGTAATGCTGCCCAGGGTAATCGCGGATGCATTGATCCCCAAACAAAGGCTCGAATGCGACGATCCCTCTCTCAAAGAGTAGGCAGAGGGATCTGTAAGGGCAACATACCCAGGACATATAAAAAGTATGGCAGGGTCACCATACGTACCGCCTGGGCTCTGCCCCACATGGAGAGGCCCAGGTGTGCCCATTTGTCAAAGTCACATTTCATGCTGGTTAACAACAGGTCCAAATTATCTGTCACCATTTTCTCCATTCCTCTATTGATGTAAATGGCAAGATATTGAAGATGAGACAGTTTCCATTTTACCGAGAGCCCCCCAACTGATGCGCTCACTGTTACTGGGGATACAGGTAATGCTTCGCTCTTATCCCAATTGATTCGATATCCTGAAAGTAGCTCAAATTCAGAGAGTATGGCACGAAGAGCCAGTAGAGAATTGGATAGATCAGTGAGGGTGAGCAGAATATC
Organism: Pleurodeles waltl; assembly: GCF_031143425.1. NCBI lineage: Eukaryota > Metazoa > Chordata > Amphibia > Caudata > Salamandridae > Pleurodeles > Pleurodeles waltl. The sequence continues at coordinate 540,675,247 of NC_090440.1, read as the reverse complement.
ATCAGCATATAAATAAAAAGTGGAACAACCACCGGGAATAAGTATCCCAGAGATGATATTGGAGCCGCGTATTGTGGCCACCAGGGGATCAACAGCCAAGAGAAACAGCAAGGGTGACAGGGGGCAGCCCTGACGAGTCCCCCCTACACACCGGAAATGTGTCAGAGAGGAACCCACCGTAGTTGATCTATGCGATTGGGGAATCATATAGTAGATGCACCATATTGATGAAGCTAGTTCCGAGGCCAAAGCGTTCTAGCGTTTTGAAGAGGTACCACCACTCTATGCGATCAAATGCCTTCTCGGCGTCGCGGGAAAGGGCAAGAGCCGCATTCCGTGAGTCCCGCGCCGCCCATAGAGCATGCAGCAGTGTGCGGAGGTGATTCCTAGAAGAGCGGCCGGGTACAAAGCCATTCTGTGTGTGATGGACCAGAGAAGGTATGACGAGCCGCAAGTATCCCCGCCAGAATTTTAACATCGCCGTTGAGGAGGAATATGGGACAGTAGCTACTGCACAGAAAGGGGTCCTTACCTGGTTTGGGCAGGACTATTATAGAGGTTTTGTTGGATAGTTCGTGTAGAGAGCCAGTTTGGGTAGCCCCGTGAAAGGCCTCATATAAGGCTTCTACCGTATCTTCCTCCGTCCATTTATAGAATTCTGTCGGGTACCCATCCTCACTGGGTGCTTTATGATATGGTAGGTTAGCAATCTCCTCTCTGCTGATGTCTCCTTCTAAAAGAGCCCTGCCCTCCTCCATGAGGCGAGGCAGATTCGCCTTCTCTAGAAAGGTGGACAACCTGACAAGGTCTTCCTCCGTTTCCGGAGCATAAAGGGTCTGGTAGAAGTGACCAAACTCCTCAGCAATTTCCTGAGGTTGGGTAATAAGTGAACCTTGGGTACTGTAGAGGGCCTCTCGTTGGCGGAGTTGGGCGGCTAGCAGTCGGCCTGCTTTCTCTCAATGCTCGTAATGGCGATCTTCCAGTCTCTGTAGGGCATATTCTGCCCGTGACGTAAAAAGGGTGTTGAGTTCCATTGTGGCGTGTTCTAAGCTGCGACGAAGGGATGCGGAGGGGGCCTGAATGTATTCACATGTAGTTTGTACAATACAGTCCTCCAGAGCTCTCTGCTGTTCACGCCTCTGGGCACTGGCAAGGGCAGCATCTCTCATAAGTTGTCCCCTGATTGTTGCAGCCCACAGTAACTGGGGTGAGGAAACCAAGCCCTTGTTATCATGGAGGTAATCAGTGACATGGGACCTAAGCTGCTCTTTCCCCTTCGGGGTGCGGTAGCGGGAGGTGTTGAGGCGCCACGGCTAATGACAGGGAGAAACCTGCCCCAGCCCTAGGGACAGTAAGACTGGAGAGTGATACGACAAGGCGGCGGGTAGTATCACAGACTCTCTAATAGCTTGCAAGAGCCGATGAGAGATCAGGAAGTAGTCCAGTCTGGATTGGGTCCCATGTCCTGGGGAGACAAAGGTGTAGTCACGGTCGGTGGGGTGGGAAAGGCGCCAGTGATCCAGCAAACCGTGGTCTGCTAGGGCGTCCCCCAAGAGGGCCCTGTCCGCATTGTTGCCTGTATCACAACCATTCGATCTATCTAGGATAGCGACTGGTGCTTGGTTCCAGTCCCCTCCCAGAAGATACTGAGAAGCTCTGATCTCCGTCAACAGTCTGTTAAGGGAGAGGAGAAAACAACATCTGGAGCTCGTGGGAACATATACAGATCCTACGCACACTGTAGAGGGGCCCAATACCAACTTGGCTAGGACATAGGGGGTGATTCTGACCCCGGCGGTCTTAGACCGCCGGGGCCAGGGTCGGCGGGAGCACCGCCGACAGGCCGGCGGTGCCCCGCAGGGCATTCTGACCGCGGCGGTAAAGCCGCGGTCAGACCGGCAACACTGGCGGTCTCCCGCCAGTGTACCGCTGCCCTATTGAATCCTCCAAGGCGGCGCCGAGGGGATTCCGACCCCCCCTACCGCCATCCAGTTCCCGGCGGTCCGCCCGCCGGGAACCGGATGGCGGTAGGGGGGGTCGCGGGGCCCCTGGGGGCCCCTGCAGTGCCCATGCCACTGGCATGGGCACTGCAGGGGCCCCCGTAAGAGGGCCCCTACAAGTATTTCACTGTCTGCTTGGCAGACAGTGAAATACGCGACGGGTGCAACAGCACCCGTCGCACCTTCCCACTCCGCCGGCTCGATTACGAGCCGGCATCCTTGTGGGAAGGGAGTTTTTCCCTGGGCTGGCGGGCGGTCTTTTGGCGACCGCCCGCCAGCCCAGGGAAAAACTTAGAATACCCTCCGCGGTCTTTCGACCGCGGAGCGGTATTTCGGAGGGGGAAGTCTGGCGGGCGGCCTCCGCCGCCCGCCAGACTTAGAATGGGTCAGCCGGTCTGACCGCGGCTTTACCGCCGCGGTCAGAATGCCCTGCGGGGCACCGCCGGCCTGTCGGCGGTGCTCCCGCCGACCCTGGCCCCGGCGGTCTAAGACCGCCGGGGTCAGAATCACCCCCCATGTCTTAAGAAGCCTAAATTGTAAGGATCGGCAGATGAGAATCGCCACTCCATATCTCCGTTTTGTACCCTGTGCCCCGTCTTGTACTGATGGTGCCCCACTGTAGAGCACCTTGCCCACCCAATCCCTGTGCAGCTTCTCCGATTCTGATGGGGATAGGTGGGTTTCCTGTAAGAGGGCAATGTCTGTTTTTTTTGGACCGTAGGTAAGATAGAACTTTTTGCAGTTTAATGTAGTGCGTCATGCCGTGAACGTTCCAGGAGAGGACCTTCAGTGGAGCCGTGGAACCCATTTGGAGATAGCAGTGATCTGGGAGTAAGAGGACTCAAGATCTCCTATGGAGGAGTATACTAAGGGAGAGGTTAGTACGGGGGGTGAGACTCTAAATAAGGGGACATTGATAAAGGGCAGTCAAGGAAGGGGGGGACTATGAGGGGCCCTTGGCCGTAGATAGGAGAAGGTCAGGCAAGTAGGAATTGAGGGGAAAGAAAAGGGAGAGCAAATGTTAATGTAGAGAGACAGAGGGTGGGGCAGTATATATAAAGGAAGAGAAAACAGATTGAGGAGTAGAGCTAGTAAAGGAAAGGGCCACAATCTTATGTCCCTGGAAAAAGGTAAAGAGGAGGAAAAGTAACACAGACCGAGGTCTGTGATAGGTAAGGAAATTCCTCACCACTGATAGCTCTGTTGAACTGCGGGTCAGGACCGGCATGGTCCGCGTGCCGAGCAAGCATGAAGAGGCGGAGAGGAAGAAGAGAAACGTGGGACATAAGGTCCTTTTACAAACATCTAGTAATGAATAACAGCAAACAACAGGAATATGGGTGGGGGGAGGGGGATAGGACGAAGAACCCATTGTGACAAAGGATCAGGTCCAGAAGGTAGAAAGGGAAGACCCATAACAGGGCGTATAGCCGGGGTGAGAAGAGTCCCCTGCTCTGAGAAAGGTCAGAGGACGGGGATAGGACCAAACGCATAGCGCCAACAATGTGCAGGAGGGACAAGTAATCAGGATGAACCAAATCCAAGAGCACAGTGGGGAGTCAAGAATCCGGCTGACTGATCAGACAGAGCAGATGAGCATATCTCTATTCAGGAGTCCCTGCCACATCGAGATTTCCACTGATGACATGTCCTATGGGGTCGGTAATGGGATATACCTGTGCATAAACGTAGGGAACCCCAGTAACAACACCAGGACAGAACTGTAACACTGTAACACTGGAATGCTGGCACGTAAATCCCCCCCACCCGCCCCCCCATAACAAACATGGGAAAGATAGAGGAGGCAGGTCAATATAGCACTTAGCTGTCCGATGCGGAGGGTACCGCTGCTATTCACTGCTTACACATTTTCTGGGGGACGACAAACAGCAGCATTACCTGTGGTCTGTAGGTGATGGCTTCAGAGGAGAACGGGACTTGTCCTGGGTATGTGATATCACTGCTTGTAAAGCATGATCGTGTCCATCCTGCGATTTAGGCGGGCGGTCATAGGTCCTGCCCCTCTTCTGCGAAGCGGTATGATGTTGGGAGAAGGCAGGAGAAGCTGAGGGAGTGTCCCCCGTGTCAGGAGAGTCCGGACTCAAGGATGTCGGGCATAGTCCATGGAGCGTTGAGTGAGGTCGTTCAAAAACGAGCCAAGGTCCGTGGGTTCGATTAAGTCCCTCGATTTGCCATTGTATGTGATCCGCATACGAGCTGGTTCGAAGAGGCCAAATTTGATGTCGAGCTTCTGGAGTTGCAGTCTGAGGGCCAAGAACACCTTCCGCTTCTCATTTGTTATCCTGGAGAAGTCTGCTGCCACTCTGACCTCGTGTCCCTCCAATGAGAATGGACCCTGAGACCGAGCCGCCGAGAGAACCAGACGAGCTTCCTTATGGCGAAGGAAGCACACAATGACAGGGTGAGGCCGCCCAGAGGTCGCTTTATGAAGAGGGACGATCCTGTGCACTCTCTGGAACTCGAGCGGTGGTGAAAAGGTCAGGCCAGTAAGCTCGGGGAGCAAGCTTTTAAGGGATATCTGTGCCTTCTTTATGTTCTGGTATGCCAAAGAAACAAACGTTGTCTCTCCGGCTCCTGCCTAAAAGGTCTGTGATCTTTGCACGTAGGGTCCGCAACTCTGCGTCATGTTCCGGTACCATCCCAACATGTTCTTCCACAGTTGTGAGGCGTTGATCAAGATCCGTTACCTTCTCGAGGAAACAGGCTATGTCCGTCCGAATGGAGGCAGAGGCCGTGGAAAGGTCTGAAATCTTTATGTCCATTGCATCTAGGCGCCGCCCAACCGCTGTAATCTCCTGCAATATGCGGTCTGTGGCATCTACCGCTCGAGGGTCAGCGGCAGGGCCACAGGGCTGGAGAGGGTCGGCTGTGTAGTCATGTTTTTCGGTTGAGCTATGGCCTCTGAGAAGAGCAGTTGAGGGGAATGTTTCCCTAAGGATTTCCCACTGGGCATCACCTCTGAGGATGAGAGGCCCTGGAAGAGTCAAATCGGCACTCCCAGCAATGAGACTATGTCGCAGACCGGTAAGCTGGGTTACCTTCTCAGTGACGACTAGGATCCCCTACGCAAAGACTGCTGGTGGGTGTCTGGTGGAGTGGAGATAGCTCTTGTTGGAGAAGGCGGCCAGAATGGCGAAGTGGTGATATTCACAGAACTATAGGAGACTATAGACTTGACATCCCATTGTGGATGTGGGATGATTAGGCGTTAGGGGTCTCTCCGCCCTAACATGCCGTGGCCTGTCAAAGATGGGCCCTGGCTTTAGAAGAGTCTGCAGTCCTGGCCATGGGCAAGAGAAGTCAGGCGCACTGTGACAGCCCGTATGTTAGGATGAGCTGCCTATAGCCGTCCCCAAGGTGTGCCTGGGTGGAGACCAGAGTGATGCAGGGACACAGTTGAACCTGCTGTGTCGTAGCTTCAGCCTCACCTCACTGAGGGCAGTCGCCGTTGTCCCAGGTTGGAGGTATTCCACTGCTGTGCTGGGCTAAGTTCTGTTCTCCTGGGCCAGAAGGAGGTTTGTCTCCATCATGGGGCCTGGTTCCGGGCCCTTCTGAGTCAGTGTAGGGGTCAGCCCCTCTGGTAGGGGAGAGCCCCTCCTCTCCTTGGGTCCCTCCACTGGCAGTGGGGCGTATGGGAGCAGTCGTCTCTGCGTTACGCCAGCGTGGTGTACTGTAAGGCAGTGTTTGCCCCGGTATAGGGTGTGAGCATTAAATAACGGCAACTCACCAGCCACCGGTCTCGGACCCCCCGGGCATCTGGAGGTGGGTGGGGCATCATATTGCAGGGTATAGGAGGTCCAACTCTGCAGCGGGCCCCAGGGCAATCCACACGGCCAGGTGCTGTGATGCTCGGCCCCGTGGTGCTCTACAATGGTTCTTCAGGTGCTCTAGGCCAGGTCTAGACGTGCCGTGGTCCGGCACAGCTCTCCCACCACACCACCGCGCCACAGGCCAGAAAGACCCACCTGCCGTACTCTTTGCGTCCGAGCCACCAAAAGACCTGCGACTCACACGGGTCCCAAAGCTTATTCCGTGCCCAGGGATAATCCCCCGGCCGCCCGCCTCACCGCGTGGTCCCCTGGGCCCTCAGCCGCAATTCGAGCCGCAGCGGAGAGCGCCGATACAGGCCACGACTTCCCTGGTGTCCTGCCGGCCCCAGGCGGCGAGCACTGACCCCGGCGGTTCTGCTGTCAGCTCAGGGCAAAGTGGAAGTCCCGTTGGTAGCCCCTCAGTAGCTGGGGGTCCCCCTGAGACCTCAGTCCTGCTTCAGGGCGGGGAGCACCTAAATCAGGCGGCCATGCTGCACGGTGGCCAGACCACAACCCGGCAGATTCAATTTAAAATGTTATTGATAAGCTTACATATTAAATTAGATCTCATATTACACTTGCCACTTGGAAAGGGATGACTATGAATGTAGTATTTATTGGTTTAAGTATGTGTTGTTATTTATTTACCGAGAGGCAATCTGACATCATAGATCCCCACTAGAACGGAGAAGCAAGCAGATGAGTGCTCGTCTCCTGTGTCTGGTGAAGTTTACTCAGCCCAGGATGCCTCCCAACATTCCAGGGAAGCATCGCTGAAAAAGCCAGAGCCTCCCTTTTCCAATGATGGGTCCCTCAAACAGTTGCCTTATTGTGGATGTGCACAAGACACTAGACACAATGGGTTTTCCTTTTTAGGGGGGGTTGTCCGATCCCCGGGGGCACAAATATTTATAGAAATGTATGTAGTCCCCAAGAAGGGTGCAATTGCACCCCCCAGGAAAAAGTAAATGGCCCTAATCTACTGGATCATCAGGGAGTGTATAGGCCCATGTAATAGGCAATTTTTAATGTTTATTTTCCTATTACTACCGAAAACATTGCCTGCAGCAAGCACAAATGTATGCAGTCCTACACTGCTTGTCCAAATCAAAACTGCCCCAATTTTTAAATGCGGCTACATTTTATGTGTGGCCTTTGATTTCAGTGAAATGAATAACGGCCAGATTTTCAAAAGATTTTGCTTTGCGTGAAGTAACACAGCGTAATGTGCTTCCTTGCATTAGTTTGCTTCAGATAAGTGTTCCATGGTTGTTCCCATGCCTGCAGCCTTGATTTTTGACGTAGATCCACATCTTCAAAGACTTGTATAAATGGACTTGTGCCAAAATCCAGCACCTGCATGAGGCTGGTGTAACATGGAGAATTATTTTACTTCTTATTATTTCATGTTTTCATGTGTGATGCACACATACATGAAGGAAAAGCCTCAAATGGTAGATTTTAAGCATCCCTTAACACACAAACACTATCCTGACCATAACGCAGATGAATTATGGTGCAAGGCAGCACACAGTGCAACAGCACATAGAGAGAGCAGAATTGAGCCATTACTTGGAAGACATGGCACACTTCTGCTCTCTCCAGGTGATCACTGCATTGCGCCCATTGCCCCATGAAATATGTTGTGGTATTACGTATGTGGCAAATTAAAGCAATCAGAGGAGTTCATCAGATCGCAGTATCAACAAGCTAAGTACTTGTTTGCTTTTACACTTTTTCACAAAGAAGCACACACAAACACACAGTGATGTAGGAGGATCTTTCTACCTTGCATGAGAACAAAGCTGAGAGACAGTGGCAGAGTCGACCATCCCAGAGAGTAGGCACTTGCAGTGGCAAGCACAGATGCAGTGCTCTCTTGGTAGCTCCCCAGTTTAGTGCAGCTGTAAATTCCCCTATTCACCGCAGATTCCAGATATGAAGTTGGTACAGCAAATGTTTTGACTACTGACCACATACATTTCTTTTTGGATGTTGACTTCCTTGAGAAAATTGTGAACCACAAACAATATGCATGCTGAACACTTTCTGAGGAAACATGGAGGCACTTTTGGTAGACTCACACTTCACTTAGGGAGTTGAAGACATTTTTGGGCCTTCACGCTCAAAATGGGGATAATGCACAAACCAAGAATACAGTCCTATTGGTCTACTCAAACAGTTTAAGTAACACAATGATATTTAATGTATAAAGGGAAGGCAACCCTAATAGCCAATGATCCTGTACCTCATGTAAACAAAGTTTATCCATAAAGTTCCTTCAGTAATGGACAAGTGAATCTCCACAATCAGTTCATCAAAATTAAAGGATTATTAAGGCCTGAGAAATTGTACAAATCTTTATTCTTGCTTCTTCTTTTAATTTTCCAACACACATAGGGGGTCATTCTGACCCCAGCGGGCGGCGGGAGCCGCCCGCCTGGAGGGAACCGCCAGAAGACCACCGCGGTCAAAAGACCGCGGCGGTCATTCTGGGTTTCCCACTGGGCTGGCGGGCGACCGCCAAAAGGCCGCCCGCCAGCCCAGTGGGAAACAGCCTTCCATGAGGATGCCGGCTTTTCGGAGCCGGCGGAGTGGAGGATGTGCGACGGGTGCAGTGGCACCCGTCGCGTATTTCAGTGTCTGCAATGCAGACACTGAAATACAAAGTGGGGCCCTCTTACGGGGGCCCCTGCAGTGCCCATGCCATTGGCATGGGCACTGCAGGGGCCCCCAGGGGCCCCACGACACCCCTCACCGCCATCCTGTTCCTGGCGGGCGGAACCGCCAGGAACAGGATGGCGGTGAGGGGGTCGGAATCCCCCATGGCGGCGCAGCAAGCTGCGCCGCCATGGGGGATTCCCAGGGCAGCGGAAAACCGGCGGGAGACCGCCGGTTTTCCTGTTCTGACCGCGGCCGAACCGCCGCGGTCAGAATGCCCAAGGGAGCACCGCCAGCCTGTTGGCAGTGCTCCCGCGGTCCCCGGCCCTGGCCGTATTTACCGCCAGGGTCAGAATGACCCCCATAATTTGTTCACAATTTTCAATAAACATGACTATGGCGCAGCCAACATGTTTCGTCCCTACCATGGGACTTCATCAAGGGCTATATAAAATATATAAAATTTTTTTTACAATGACAACACTTAAAAATTGTACGTGTAAATCAAACACCATCATCATACAGAGTGAGTCAACTTGATTTTCACAATGAACCATAGTGCTTTTACCGAACTACTGACATCACCTTTTTACAATAATACCACATTGTTTAATTTCTAATGCAATCCATTATCATATATCAAACAAAAACAGTATCAATTCTGTCATATTAACCACCATTTATACTTATCTAATTATTTACAAAATACTAATATGATAAAATGTTTCCCAATATTACTGACACATACAATTCTCTAATAATCAGTATTTCTTACATTTATTACTGTTGAAATTTCAATGGCAGCCAACATTAATCAATAGGTTCATCTGTGGTTTAATTTCTAAAAATGTTGATATAAAAATAACACATAATTCCAAATATCACCTCTTAAACATATACATAATTACAGAAAATTTCCACCAAATATGCATATAATTGGCCATAATCTCCCCTAAAAGTATGGCATTAGGATATGGTATATTGTATTACCCAGAGAGATGCGTATAATGAACTAACTCCACCACAGAATCACCCAAAAAACTACTGGGGTCCCCATCAAACATACTTAGTTGGGAAGGAGACAAGAGAACCTGAGGCTGAAGGAGTGAGCGGCATTGCTGTGCGTGCCATGTATATGTCCTTTTCGTGTTATCTACTAAACCGCCTGTCATTATCTCAATGTAGTCAAGTGACACATAGGGGGTCATTCTGACTTTGGCGGGCGGCGGAGGCTGCCCGCCAAAGTCCCGCCGGCAGAATACCGCTGCGCGGTCAAAAGACCGCCGCTGTAATTCTGAGTTTCCTGCTGGGCTGGCGGGCGACAGCCAGAAGGCCGCCCGCCAGCCCAGCGGGAAACCCCCTTCCATGAGGATGCCGGCTCTGAATGGAGCCGGCGGAGTGGAAGGGGTGCGACGGGTGCAGTTGCACCTGTCGCGATTTTCAGTGTCTGCATGGCAGACACTGAAAATCTTTGTGGGGCCCTGTTACGGGGCATGGGCACTGCAGGTGCCCCCAGGGGCCCCACGACACCCCATACCGCCATCCTGTGCCTGGCGGCCAAAACCGCCAGGAACAGGATGGCGGTATGGGGGTCGGAATCCCCATGGCGGCGTAGCAAGCTGCGCCGCCATGGAGGATTCCCCAGGGCAGCGGAAAACCGGCGGTACACTGCCGGTTTTCAGTTTCTGACCGCGGCTGTACCGCCGCGGTCAGAATGCCCAAGGGAGCACCGCCAGCCTGTTGGCGGTGCTCCCGCGGTCGTTGGCAATGGCGGATTTTACCGCCAGGGTCAGAATGACCCCCATAATGTTGTATTGGGGGATTAGGATAATTTCCTGATGTTGGCATTGCAATGTATGTGACATATACCTAAGCCCACTTCTGGGGTATGGTCTACCTTTATAGGGATTGTTCCAATGTCATATGTGTACTTTGAACCTACAAGCGATTGGATATGTAACTGTCCCTCTTTCACGTTGTTATATTTGCGAAAATCATAAATAAAATATCAAAAAACAAAATTGGTCATAACCATTCATCATTCCAGTCTAACTTTATTCAGTATCCATCTACGTTTTTCTGTATCCCATTAAACATCATTACATGACATTGGTTTCAAAAAACATTTTCACACTGCATCAACAACCAAAACAGTCCTCACATTACATATGTTCCTCCCTTAGCCCCACCTTTTTTAATATATATGTAAGACCTTTAGCAAATATTGTGATTAACCATGGACTATCAGTTGTATCCTATGCAGATGATACACAATTGGTGTTACCAATTGCAAAAGGGAAGGAACTGAAGAACCCACAGCATCTCTATGCCTGGAAAATGTGTCCAAGTGGATGGCAAATTGTTGCCTAAAACTTAACTGTGAAAAAAACGAAGTGATGTTCCTAGGAAACAAACCACATGCAAATATTGATTTAGGATGGCCAGATTGTCTGGGTAACCCTCCCACCCCTAAATCTCTCATAAACAAATCTTAGTATGTGGCTGGATAAGATCCTTACAATGGACGCCCAGGCAACAAAATTGGCCGGCAGTTGCGTTGGGGCATTGAGGACTACTTGAAAAATTATCAAGCTACTTCCAGAAAACATAAGAAAAACGGTGATACAGGCTGTGATAATCTCGCCCCTAGATTATGGAAACTCTCCTTACCTAGGCTAGCCGAAACATGAAAAAGCTGCATGTAATACAGAATGCAGCCGCTAGAACGCTACTAAAAATCCCCAAGACACAATAAACAAAGAAGGCATTACAAACATTAAATTGTTTGCCAATTGAAGCAAGAGTTAAGTTAAAAACATTAAGGGGGTCATTATGACTTTGGTGGATGGTTTACACTGTCCGCCGAACTCCCGAAGGTCAGGTTGCCGCCAGTGCGGCCACCTTCCTCCAGACCCCATTTAGAGGTCCCTGCTGGGTCAGTGGGCGGAAACGTGTTTCCACCCACTGGCCCTGCAAGGAACGGCATACAACATTGACGCCAGCTCACAATAGAGCTAGGGGCAATGCTGTAGTGCGTAGGTTGCACCAGCACCTGTTGCGGTGTTAACTGTCTGCAAAGCAGACAGTGACCATCGCGAAGGGGCTGGCCGGGGGCCCCCTGCACCCCGTCCCCGCCAGCCTTTACATGGCAGTGCTATAGCCATATAAATTATGGCAGAGAGGGGGGTCGTAGTCACCAGAGTGGCACAGCTTGTAGCGCTGCCCTGGTGGATTAGGACCGCCAGTCCCTCCTGTGGAGGAAAACTCCACAGGATGACCACCACAGTCATATTGTGACAGTCATAATGCCACCAAAGTGGTCGAACCACCGCTTCGACGGTGGTCAGACCGCCACTGCAACGCTGGCAGTCTGAAAACTACCAGGGCCGTAATCAGGCCCTAAGACTAGCTTACAAAGTTATTAATGATAAAGGTCTGCAGAAATTAGGAGGCTGACTGACACAATACCACCCCTCTGGACCTCTTAGATCAGCTCAGGGACATCTCCTGAAGGTCCAAAGAATTAGAAGAGCTAAATGTGGTGGCAAGGCTTTTGCATATCTGGCCCCACAACTTTGGAATGCTCTACCGATACAGATTGGATCAATAAGGGAGGAATCAAAATTTAGGAAGTGTATAAAAACATGGATTTTTCCACAACCCTTTAATTAAGCTACATTCCATACAGGGCCAGACTGGAGTGCATTGTAGTTGGTTTCTTCTCTCACCTAGCACTGGGAGGCCTTAGGGTAACCATGCGCTTCATAAATATCATATCATATATCATATCATACAACAACTCCCTTTATCTCAAATACATTTTTCATAGAGTCCATTAAGGTGATAAATCAATCCAGGCTCTCAATCCACATACCCATTAAGTAAATTTTTGTCGAGATGGGGCCACTCACCTGAAAAGCAGGATGTCTGCAGGGGCGATGGTATGCCCCGACCTCCTGGAACACCTCTTGGCACTTCCTGGTGGACACAGAAACCCCGGCAAGTGTCCCAAAAGGAAAGGGGGAGTGGAAGAGAAAAAGACAAAACACTGCCACGTCTTGCCGGTCCAGCCAGGCACCCTGTATCTTTGGGGGGGCAGGTCGTTGTTGACAGAGTGATAGTAGAGTTAGTGCACTCAACTTCCTTGAAACTGAATCTCTCTTTCTAATATGGGCACAGGAGCGGTAGAAGAACACCGGGATGCTCCAGCACTTTTTTTGGATAATAATAACTGTTGGCACGATTACTAACAATGCATTGCCAAAAACCCAAACTGAGTACCATAACAATAAGTACTGCAACACTAGGGCTGGCTCCACAGAGATTCACTGTTGCACACTACAGTTAGAACTGTAGTTGCACTTATCATGCACAAGAAAGACAAACAAGGGCATTAATTATAATCACATATAACCTTCCTGTATGCATAGGGTTAAACTAAAAGGAACAAAAACAATCCAAGAAATACAAATGTCCACTCTGGGTTTAAACAGTTAGGGTGACACAGTTTGGTTTGGTTTCACTGTGTGTGTGAAAAACCCTTCAAAAGCAAATTCCTCAAACCTGAAACACAGGCATAAATGACACAATTTAAATCTAAGAGTTATGCATTAGAGAAAGAAAAGTCACGTAAATGATCTTTTAAAATTGCACTGTCACTTTTTGCAGTACTTGAGCTCAAGCAGATTTCCTGAAGCACATTTAGGCAAGTAACTACAATAATAATGTAGAATGTTCAAAAGTGCATTTGTCTCTTCAAGATAAGCACTCTGCCAAAATACGAGGTCTCAAATACACCAGCTGTTCTAGGAAAGCGCGGCGCTCAAAGAACAAACTCCCTGGAGAATACTAGTCACTTAGCTGCAGTCTTTTCTGGAGTGCTGGAGGAATGCCTGGTGTCAGCTGGTACAGGAACGAAGAAAAGAATTGCCTCAAATGTCCTGAATACGAGGATGACAGCAGGGGCTGGACTGCCAAATCAGATGCTGAGATCAGGAAGCAAAACAAAGCCAAGCAGGGAGACATGCTTCACTCTGCTATTTATAGCCAATCAGGAAAGCAGTTGAGTTTCCACATGTGGATGAGTCACCACACCCAATTAGAAGCACATGTCTACACCACACCCAGTTAGAAGCACATGTCTACACCTGCTCACATTAGCAAATAAGTATTGGTAAAACAAGCATTGATAAAAACCAATTGTGTAACACAGCACATTATGTTTACTTAGAAACATGAAGGTTTAACCAAGAACAGAGATATGATTTAACCCTAATCCCTGGGGATGCTGACAGATAATGCAAGAGGCACCTTGGGGATTCCTGACAATTATTACTTGAGTTATCTTGACACACTCATTCATGTAGCCAAAGTCCATTCCATCCATTAAAATCCACATCTCTCATATTTACAAACATCTCCCAATGTAATGGGATCACTACATCCAAAAGCACCTGTCGCTTCCATTTTCTCCTAATACCACAATACGTGTCCTGAAACAAATCACATTTGACTAATGTATCCATCTTCCCATTCCTTCTAGATCAACCTAGGCATACTCACTCACCAGACTAGCAGCAATGCCTTCGATTCTCCAGCCACACCATATATATTAGCAACACAAAAGGATGAAGGACGGAGTGCTGAACAATGCATACACTCACCCCCAGTCACAGATCTGGGTTTAATCCATCGTTCTTTTGCTCACCGTGCCACTCCAGTTTGGACCGAGCCATATGCAAATCAGTCTTGACCCTGTTCCTCATGGGAACAGTCCAGCCCGAACTGCCAAGCCAGGTCCTCCCTGGACCAGAAACAAGCATCCTAGGACCGGTTTCAGGATAGCACCCTTCATCAGCCAGGCTAGCTTGAATCCAGTGGCACAGTGAGCACGGGACCCATGTCTGGGCATACCCTTCCCACTTAGGGCAACTTTAGCAACACAAAAGGATGATGGATGAAGTGCTGAACAATGCATACACTCACCCCCAGTCACAGATCTGGGTTTAATCCATTGTTCCTTTGCTCACCGTTCCACCCCAGTTTGGACCCAGCCATATGCAAATCAGTCTTGACCCTGTTCCTCATGGGAACAGTCCAGCCCAAACTGCCAAGCCAGGTCCTCCCTGGACCAGAAATAAGCATCCTAGGACCGGTTTCAGGGTATCACCCTTCTTCAGCCAGGCTATCTTGAATCCAGTGGCACAGTGAGTACAGGACCCACGTCTGGGCATACCCTTCCCACTTAGGGCAACTTTAGCAACACAAAAGGATGACGGACAGAGTGCTGAACAATGCATACACTCACCCTCAGTCACAGATCTGGGTTTAATCCATTCTTCTTTTGCTCACCGTGCCACCCCAGTTTGGACCCAGCCATATGCAAATCAATCTTGACCCTGTTCCTCATGGGAACAGTCCAGCCCGAACTGCCAAGCCAGGTCCTCCCTGGACCAGAAACAAGCATCCTAGGACCGGTTTTCAGGGTAGCACCCTTCATCAGCCAGGCTAGCTTGAATCCAGTGGCACAGTGAACACAGGACCCACGTCTGGGCATTCCCTTCCCACTTAGGGCAACTTTAACAACACAAAAGGATGATGGACGGAGTGCTGAGCAATGCATACACTCACCCCCAGACACAGATCTGGGTTTAATCCATTGTTCTTTTGCTCACCGTGCCACCCCAGTTTGGACCCAGCCATATGCAAATCAGTCTTTTTTAAATATTTTTTATATGTTTTTATTGTTTTATCAGCCATGTGGCAACATTTAAATGAAATACAAAAGGTTACATTATGTTCAACATACAGTATACATGTAATTTTACTTATGCACATTCTGTAAATCCAGTGTGAATGTACCAGTACCCAAGTTGGGTTCTGAGAGTTGTGTTTCTACATACAAGGTGTATTCAACGTGTGCGTAGTAATTCAAAAATCAAAAAAAATATATATATAGAGAAAGAGAATAAGATAGGAGCTGAGGCAGTTTCCGGAGGGCCTAGACCAAGGGGGACAGGGGGGGGACAGGGGCCAGCAGGGGAGGGAGGAGGGCCCAGGCACGGGGGGAGAGCCAGCCGCCGCGGGGGCAGGAGGCACACCACTCGGCCCATGCACAGCGATTACGTGTTCATCAGTACGACAACGCTCCATCCACGCACAGCCGAGTCGCCCCCAAGCCACAGGGGACCAGCCCGCTGCTAGCCGTGGGGCGCCGTACGGCACACTAGTAAGGACCAACAGGATACGAAGTCCTACATCCCCAGTGTCCGTCGGAGCGCGTCAGGACTCCGATGATGCACCTTGGGGCACCTACGAGGGGCATTACAGTGTTATATTGGTTCACCCTTTTTTTTTCTTTTTTTCTCCGCTCTTACTCCACCACCCCGTATTTCTCAGTCGGACTATGTGGTACTGTTTTACTGTGATCATTGATGTGATATCCACTATCTCCTGCTCATCTGTCTAGGGGGGGCGTTCATCGTCTTTGTTTTCTGCGGCTGTCAAGAATAAGTTCCATACCTCTAGGCCTTTAACTAATATACCCTTATCCAATAAATTCTGTAGTGTTTGTGTTTCTGCTTTGGTCCATTGTATTACCTCTTCTCGCCACAGGGCAATACTAGGAGCGCCAGGGGCTTTCCACTTCATGGCAATGAGGCGTCTATACAGCACCAAAGCCAGGGCAATGCATTTATATGTGCGTTTGCGTTTCTTGGGGTGGGGTGTTATGCCCAACAGGCATACCTCAGGAGTAGGGGATAGTTCGGTGTTTGTCCATTCGGCAAGTAACGTTACTATCTCTATCCATGTGTTCCGGATCGAAGGGCATTCCCATGTCATGTGGTAGAAAGTGGCCTCTTCTGTGTCACATCTAGGGCATGTTTGCGGTGATCGGGGAAACATGCGTGTTATGCGGTGTGGTGATAGGTAAGTCTGATGCACATAATTAAACTGTGTGTATCGGAAGCGGGGGTTACGTGAGACCTCGCGAGTCATTTTCATTGCTTGTTCCCATGCATTGGGGGATAGTGATTCCAGTAGCACACAGTCCCATTTATTTTTCGCTTGTTCCTGTTTGTGTTCCGCTTGGGTTGTGAAGATGTTGTATATGTTCAATATATAAGATGGAGTATTCGTGGTCCCAAGCAGCTCATGGAGCAGAGGGGAGACATCTGGTTCTAAGTTGCCCTTTTTCCAGTATTCTCGCATTACCTGCCTGACTGCTCCATAAGCTATAAATCCTCCCCTGCCCAGTGCGTGCCTGTCGGCTAGTGCCTCATAGGTTTGAAGTTGTCCCCCCTGGTAAATATCTCCCAATGTATGTATGCCCCTGTTACCCCATGCATTCAGGCCCACCTTGGCTGCTATTTTTGCTAATGTCGGGTGAGCCAGTAGTGGGATCCTCGGTGAGTATTGCGGATCTTTTGAGTTTTGCAAAGCGTATCGGCCCCAGGCCCAATGCGCGGTATACAGCAGCACATTGTTAGTGTGTGCTGGATCGGTTCGATTCATGAGGTATTGCATTATTTCTGTGCCGCCAAGTTCTAGCGACACTCTCTGTGTTTCGGCCCCAGTTGGATTACCGACCCATGTAGATATCCATTGTATCTGGGCAGCTGCGTAGTATGCTTCAAATCTGGGAGCGCCCAGTCCCCCCAGCCTGAGCGGCTGGAGCACTTTTGATAAAGCAACGCGTCTGCGACCATTGCCCCATATTAGATCCGTTAGCAAGCTATTCAGTAGCCTAAAAAAGGAGCTCGGTGTATCAAGGGCAATGCCATAAAGTAATACAGTAGACGGGGTAGTACTATCATCTTTGCTATTGCCACTCTACCCATAGGGGATAGTGGGAGTGAGCACCAGAAGGGTAAAGAATCCCTCGTTGATCTGATCACTTGGCCAAGGTTACCATCCCTAAGGTCTTGATTGTTGTGGTATATATTCACACCTAAATATTTAAATGTTGTGTAACACCATTTCAGGCCACTCGGGCCCGTTAGTGTTCTCGATGCTTCGGGGATCGGGCGCATAGGGAATATGCAGGATTTTGTCCAATTCACTGTTAACCCTGCCACCGAGCAAAATTTTTCCAGGAGTTCCAACAGGCCCGGTAGGGTTCCCGTGTGGTCTCGTAGGAAGATCAGCGCATCATCCGCATATAATGATACTATCTGATGTGTCTGGCCGTCCAGTATGCCCCATGCGGGGGCCATTGTGCGAAGGCGAGCGGCCAGCGGTTCAATCGCCAGTGCAAATAACAGTGGGGACAGCGGGCATCCCTGTCTAGTATCTCTACTAATGTTTAATTTTTCGGATATCCTGACGCCCGTCTTAACCCTGGCTGTTGGGTCAGTGTATAGTATTTTCACCCAGCTAATGTACACTTGCCCGAAACCCATCCGTTTGAGTGTCTCTGTTAAGAAAGGCCAACCTAGTGTATCAAACGCCTTTTCTATGTCCAATGAGACTGCAACCTGTTGATTGCCCTCTACCGGGGAGTTTCTCATTAGACGGAGCAAATTCCTGACGTTGTGGAATGTGTTGCGGCCGGGTATGAAGCCTGCTTGGTCTTGATGTACCAGCTCTGATATATATGGGAGCAGGCGATTAGCTAGTATTTTGCCAAGTAACTTACAATCTGTGTTTAGTAATAATAATGGCCTGTATGAGCGGACGTCCAAAGGGTCACGGCCTGCCTTAGGTAATACTGCTATCAACGCCTCACGGCATGATTCAGGAAGTATGCCTAATTCCAAGGCTTCCTCCAGCATTGCCAAGTATGGGGCCAAAATTTGCGGCTGAAACGTACTATAGTATTCTATGGGTATACCATTGCTGCCGGGGGCTTTGCCGTGTGTTAACTGCTGCAATGCTCGTTGGATTTCAGCTATCTCTATTGTTCTATCTAGTTCTGTAGTTTGAGCGATGGTCAGGTGGCCCATAGTGACTCCGTCGAAAAAGCTGTTTAAATGGGCATTGGTGGGAGGAGGGCGTGCCTGATACAACGAGCTATAGTACTCTTTGAACGTGTTATTTATCTCTGCCTGTGTATTAACTATCTGGCCTGATTCCAGTCGGATAGCGCCTATGGGGGTGTTACGACGTTCGTTTTTTATAAGCCACGCTAAGAATTTACCGGATCTGTCGCCCTCCGCGTGTGTACGGGCCATGTGATGACGATAATCAAAGTGTCTAAGGCGGTTATCTGACTCGGTCCATTTGGAGCGCATGTTAGTAAGCGTTTTCAATGTTATGGAACCTTTAGCGAATTCGCCTTCAGCTACCTGAATTTCTTGTTCTAATACTCGGAGTTCGCGTGTCAGTGTTTGCCGCACTCCTACTGTGTTTGCAATGCATGCCCCTCGTATGACTGTCTTGTGTGCATCCCATTCGATGGCCCTTGACCTGGCCGTCCCTTCGTTCGATGTGAAATATGCTGAGATTTGTGTAGCGATATCCTTCCTAAAAGGGGGGTCTTGTAGTAGGTGCGTTTGTAATCGCCAAGTGGGAAGACATGAACGAGGTCTGCCCCATCTTATTTGCACTATGAGTGGGCAGTGTCCTGATATTACCCTGGCGGAATACTCCGCTCTCGTTATTTTATGTGTTAGGTTCTGTGAGGTGAGGATGAGGTCTATTCGGGTAGGTGTACTGGGGAGTAATAGGAGTACACTTTTTCGTGTGGGTGCAAGTGCCTCCATATGTCAATTAGTCGACGTTCTTCCATCCATGTGTCCAGTATTTGGGCGTTTTTCATTGTTTGGGCGGTCGAGAGCGGGGGGTGCGATCTATCCTTGTCTATGTGTGGGACACAGTTCATGTCCCCCCCCCATATACATGATGCGGTTAGGTCGTTGGTTAATTGTGATGCCTTGTTTTGTAAAAATTCACCTTGTTTAATATTGGGGACATATAGTCCATTTATCGTAAGTTCCTCCCCATCCAGCAGCCCCCTCAATTGTATAAACCTGCCCTCCTTGTCTCTTGTGCTGTGTTGTACTGTGTAAGGGACAGACGGCGCTATCCAGATCAGTACCCCTCTGGCGAAGGAGGAGTCGCCAGCACTATATATTGAGCCCAACCAGCTCTTTTCTAGTCGGGCAGCCTCTGTGGGTGTGATGTGCGTTTCCTGTAGTATTGCTATATGTATGTGATGTCGTTTTAGGAACGCGTGTATTCTGTGACGTTTATTAATCCCGGCCATGCCCTTAACATTCCAAGTCATGAGATTATAACTGGGTTCCTTATTCATTGTGTTGTGCTGAGGTGCAGGGAACTACCTGAGCTGCGCCCGGCGCCCCAGCCCCCCCCATACCGCCCCGCCCACAGCCCCCCACCTCCGCCCGCAAGCCCCGATAAGTGAGGAGTAAGCCCATAGTGGACTAAAGATAGAAGAAAGAGAGATAGATGTAACAGCAAAAAGGATATGGCGGACTGAATGCGTCCGTTAAGTAGAATGGCACAACCGGTGCCTAAAAAGTCTTCCAAGGGGATCGGGTCCATTCGGATACCGTTCAGGTATAGGGGGTCGTGGGTTCCTTGATGTCGGGCCTTTGGATGGCCCACCTACAGGATATTTCAAGTTTCTACAGTTCCGTTTGCCTTGCGCAGCTTTCGGTGAGTCAGTTATAGGTACTCGTGTTAATGGCAGTCACTCGCCGTGGAGCTCGGTGGTAGCGGCCCGGTGCCAGTGGCCCGCGACACCCCAGTCACCGCCGCCAGCGAAGGGGGGCCAAAAATGCCAAATCTACATGTTTAAAGTTCGTCCGCCGATCGCGGTGTGAGTTCCGTGCCCGCCAGCAACATTGAGGGGGATGGACTCATATCTCCCCCATGTGAGGCAGAGTCATTGGTGTCCGTTTCGCTCCCGGCATTCAGCGCCCCGCGGGCGAATGAGTTTGTGTCTTTTATTATTTGCGCACGCTCCAATACCATTTGCGCTTTTGTGGGGCGGGAGGATGTTTTGGTGTTTTTCTTCTTTTTCTTCCTGGAGTTAGCGGTAGTCCATTCTTCGGATACTGTGTCTTCCTTGGCCGGGTCGGCCAATCCTTTAGCATGGATCCATGTCCATGCATCTTCAGGGGTGGGAAACATTAGGGTTTTCTCGTCCATGACGATGCGTAGTCGCACTGGGAACATAAGAGAGTAAGTGATGCCTTTTTCACGTAGCAACTGCTTAACCTTGTTATACGCAATTCTCCTACTTTGTACCTCCATTGTGTAATCGGGGTAGGCAGTTATTCTGTTGTTCTCGAGCATGATCTGGTCAGACGTTCTGAAGTGCTGAAGGACTAAGTCTCTGTCCCTATAATTTAGGAAGCGAGCTATTAGAGGTCGGGGTGGCGCTCCCGGTCTAGGCGGCCTGCCCGGTATTCTGTGTGTCCTTTCGATCACTGGTGTTGTGTTGGGATGCTGCTCTTTAAAAATGTTCCTCAGCCAGGTCTCCATGAACTCCTCTGTCTTAGGTTGCTCGATTCTTTCTGGGATTCCAAGGAATCTGATGTTGTTACGTCTGGAGCGTCCTTCAGCTTCCTCTGCCCTGCGTAGTAGTAGTGTTATATCTAGTTCCATTTTTTGCATTTTATTTCTCATTTCTACTACTTCTGGCTGGATAGTTTCTAGTGTCTTTTCAGTGTCGTGAACCCTTCCAGTTAATTTGCGGTGGTCGGCCCGCAGCAATGAGACCTCCTGCACTGCTGCGTCGATTTTCCCTTCTAGCGAGGATTTAGGGGGTCATTCCTACCCTGGCGGTCCGAGACCGCCAGGGTAGGGGACGGAGGAAGCAACGCCAACAGGCTGGCGGTGCTTCTGGGGCTATTCTGACCGCGGCGGTAAAGCCGCAGTCAGAAAAGGGAAGCCGGCGGTTTCCCGCCGGCTTCCCGCTGCCCCTGTGAATCCTCCACGGCGGCGCTGCAAGCAGCGCCGCCATGGGGATTCCGACCCCCTTCCCGCCAGCCTGGTTCTGGCGGTTTTCACCGCCAGAACCAGGCTGGCGGGAACGGGTGTCGTGGGGCCAGTGCAGTGCCCCACATTGATTTTCAGTGTCTGCTTGGCAGACACTGAAAATCGCAACGGGTGCAACTGCACCCGTCGCACACCAGCAACTCCGCCGGCTCCATTCGGAGCCGGCTTCCTCATTGCTGGTGCTTTCCCGCTGGGCGGGCGGGCGGCCTTTTGGCAGTGGCCCGCCAGCCCAGCGGGAAAGTCAGAATGACCGCCGCGGTCTTTTGACCGCGGTACGGTCTTCTGGCGGTTCCCGCCAGGCGGGCGGTGACCGCCGCCCGCCAAAGTAGGAATGACCGCCTTAGTGTCCATTATAGCTTGCATAATTTTATCGAATTGTAGGGAGTGCGTGCGTAATGTTTCATTCAGTTGTAGCTGTGTGAGCGATTACGTTTCTGCTTGGCCAGACGGTTGGGGAGGGTCTCCTTCTCCCGTGGACCCCATTTTGGGGTGTTTTAGTTTGACCATGATTTCCCTGTTGTCCTGTGCCAGTTCGTTACTTCAGGATTGCCGGGTGGCCGTCCACTAGGAGCAACCGCTCACGTCTTCGGATTTCCCTCGGCGCGTTTCCAGTCTTTTAGACTGCAGTACAGGGGGGAGTTGCATGCATCCGTTTTGATATTAGTGTCTGTTTTAGTTTCTCCGTTTTCTTGCTCCGTTTTATAGTTTTGAGCCCAGTCCGGTGCCCAGCCGATCCACGCCGCGCGGCAGTCGCCACTCCCGGTGACCAGCAGGACCCAGTTGGGTCCGCTGATATGCGTGGTACCCCTCGTCAGGGGGTGACAGCCCGGAATTCAATGCTCCCAGAGATTCCCAAGTTGCAAACACTGATGATGCCGTTAGTGATGCCAGTGGACTGGTCTGGAACGTCGCAGTCCCGCGAGGCGCAGCCCGCCAGGAGCACTAGTTCTGTCAGGGAGCCACAATATCACTCCCAGCTCCCGAGTCAGCGGGGCCCGGGTGCCCAACTCAATGCCGGTTCGGCGGTATGTCCAGGATGTGAGGAGTTCACTGTACGAGTGAGGCAGTTGGTGTGTCTGCTTAGCTTATGTTATGACTGCCGTGGGCCAACGGCAAGGGAGCCGGCCGGGAGCGCGCGGGTCGACAAGGATCCAGGGCAACGCCGCGCGCCCACCCAGCCGGTAAAATCAGGGGTGGTGTCTCCCACACCCCTATTCCACTGTTGTCCACTACGTACGGGGAGATCCCTAGAGGGAGAGAGCAATCTCCCCACACACACCGCGACTCGAGTTATGTCGCCGATAGAGGTGCAGCACTACGGCGCTCCGGTAAGCGTGGACGCCCAAGGCTCAGCAGGGGGATTCCTGAATATTCTCTGGCTGGCTATGCCACGCCTGTGTTAATTGCAATGTTCCAGCACGATGGGGGGCCACAGCGAGTGACTCAAATGCCATCCGGTAGATATTTGTAAAGCTGGTGGCGTATTTACATAAATGCCATGCAGGCCGCGGGGTCCCGGTTTGGCCGCGGTCTGCCGAGCAGCCCGCGCCCGGTGCCTCGGCAGGCCCGGCACAGCAGAAACAGTTCCAGTCCGGGCGACGGGCCGCGCCCACTCCCTCCTCCGCGGCGCGTCCCGCAGGACTGGGATCGCTCCGTGCTCCGGCTCCCCCGGTCTCCCGAGGGGCCCTTCCGAGAAGCGCCGAGCGCTAAAGGCCCAGGGGAGGAGCCGGCCCGAGGCCCCGAGAAGCTGACCTACCAGCCGCGGCCGCTGGCTCCGACACTGCAGGCCGCCAGCTCCTCCTCGGCGGTCGAGGGGTCCCCGGCTTCGCAGAGAGGATCACTGCCTCGGCCAGTGATCCTGAGTAGTCGAGTAGACGGCGCCCGCCTTAAAGAGGGTGGTGGGCGCCGTTTTCAGGATGTAAATGTGGGCCAGGCACGGAGCTGCAGTTTTATCCTGCCGCTCTGGTAGCCATGTTGGCCACGCCCCCATGCAAATCAGTCTTGACCCTGTTCCCCATGGGAACAGTCCAGCCCGAACTGCCAAGCCAGGTCCTTCCTGGACCAGAAACAAGCATCCTAGGACCAGGATGCTTGTTTATGGCCCAGGGAAGACCTGGCCTGGCAGTTCGGGCTGGACTGTTCCCATGGGGAACAGGGTCAAGACTGATTTGCATATGGCTGGGTCCGATCTGGAATGGCATGGCAAGCAAAAAAACTGATGGATTAAACCCAGATCTGTGACTGGGGGTGAATGTTTGATTTGTTCTGCATTCCGTCCATCTTCTGTTGTTTTTGCATTTGTCGCCCCAAGTGGGAAGAGTATGCCCAGACGTGGGTCCCTTGCTTGCTATGCCACCAGATTCAAGTTAAGCTGGCTGATGAAGGGCGATACCCTGAAACCGTTTCCAGGATGCTTGTTTCTGGCCCAGGGAGGACCTGGCCTGGCAGTTCGGGCTGGACTGTTCCCACGGGGAACAGGGTCAAGACTGATTTGCATATGGCTGCCTTTGCAGGTCATCCTGTTGGAAGGGGTGTAATAACACCCCTGCCAGAGCAGGCTTTGTTCCTGACCACCTGATAGCAAACGCTCTCATCCTTGGGGGTCAGAAACTTGTCTGTTGGTGGCAGACTGGTTAAAACTAGTCAGTCAGCCCACCAGCAGTTGGTAGGTTTTCAGGGTGCATATATTAATAAATCCATCACTGGAGTCATTGAGGGTTTATTAATAGGAGATGTTTTATACCAAACATTTCTATTTTCAGTGAAGCCATCATGTAGCTGGGGAACTCGTATTGACCAGTGTCCAGCACATGTATTTAAAATGGCTTCCATGTTCACTAACTGTGTCTAAGAATTGACAAAGACATATTAGGGGCATATTTGCTCATGCAGATATGCCCTCACCTAAATATGATTCACCCTGCCTTGGGGCTGTAAGGCCTGCTGTAGGGCTGCTGTGCTTCAGCTCTTGGGGATCCTCTTTAGTACCCCTGCCCTAGGTACCAGAGGCACCATTTACTAGGACTTACAGAGGTGGTAAAAGGCCTGGCCACTTGGGAATCATGTGACCAGGTATCCTGTTTTGGGGAAGGAACACTGGCACTGGGGACCTGGTTAGTACGGACCCAGTGCACTTCAGTCAAAGTTGCACCAAAAAGTAGAGGGCTTTTGCAACAAGAACCTAGTTTCCTACACCACCATATTGGAACAGGTGAACTTTTACTAACATAAATGCTCAACAAATCAATATGTCCCTATTCAGTCAGGTAAGATCACCTGTTTACAAACATTCCCATCTAGCCAACCATCATATGGAATCCCTCCCTACATCTTAAGTCATTTTTTCATTTCACATAACCATTATCACTTTGTGACTCAATACCACCATACTATCAAGACTTTACTGAATACAAAATCTATTGTATTACATCAAATATTTTTATGGATCTCGAAAAACGTAATTACATGAAATAATGCTATTTATTCTGTGTATTTAACCTTTTCCTTACTGATTTTAATCTACCGATCCACTTAGCATCCACTTGACATACCAGTAATTCCCTTTCCCTCTCTCTAGGGTTGGAGTCTAATTTTTGCAATCCACGAAATAAAAACTTCTAATTATGAGAATGAACCTCTCTGTTACGTTGAAATATTGGGGTTTGCTAATCATCATTTGTAATTGCTCTATATTGCTCCTGAATCCTAGTTTTCAGAGCTCACCACACATAAACCAATACTCAATTACATACAATAAACATACACATGAGTGCTCCTACAATTTATTAACTCATTGATGTAATATGTCTTGTTGGAATTGGAATTGCATGCATTCAGTTTATTCATACCAAATCTGCAAACATTACAGTCTAAACAAGTGAAAAAGCCTTTTGGTTGATCAAAAGCCCGTTTTGTCATCATCTGATAATAAGTAATTCTTAGTAATCAAGGTTTTAATAGGTTGTCCTCTCTTAAAGATAACCAAAGGCCTTTCTGATACAAGTCTGGTACCCCAGATAGAAGTCGCAGTAGTATCTTGTATATTGTACTATGCTCTAAAGTATAAGTGGTTACAAATGCCAGCCTGTTATTTTTAGCTGGCCTGACACGTTTCCTCAGAGTGATACGTCCGTCAAGCTTAGAGATTATTTTTTCAGCTTGATATCAGATATCCCCCCAGCCCCCTACTACCATGACTTCCTTCTTTGGTTCTTTACAATTACCCCAGGTTGCGGCTCATCACAGAGAAGCACTGGAGCATCCTTGTCATCGGATGAACTTCCACAGGCAATTAGAGAGCTCGCTCGCAATAAGACGCCTGGAAGGGACTGTTTACACATCGAGTTTTATGCTACGTACGCATACCGTCTTGTTCCACTATTCTAGAAACTATTTCATGCACTCTTAGAAGCAGGCTCCCTTCCACCCACTACTAAACAAGCTCTAGTAACTTCATTACTTAAACCCGGTTGTAATCTCACCGACCTATCTTTCTATAGACCCCTGTCTCTCTTAAACACAGAATATGAAATATTGAGTAAGGCGCTGGTGAGCAGACTGCTCCCTATACTCCCAGAATTAATCCACATAGATCAATGTAGATTTGTTTCCCGTAGAAGCATAGTTCTGAAATTCCAATGTTTATATCAGGGAATGGAGGTGGCACAGGATCGTTATCCCTCAGCTGGTTGCGTCTCTCTGGATTTACAACAGGCCTATGACACATTGAGCTGGGACTATATGTTTGCCACACTAGTTCGCTTTAATGTCCTTCCCACGTTTAATCGATGGGTCCTACTCTTGTACACTGATCCCACAGCTGGAGCAAAGACCGAGGCGCACATTTCCTCTCAATGCCTAATACTTTGTGGGATGCAACAGGTTTGCCCCTTATCAGCACTTTTATTTCTATTGGCAATGGAGCTCTTAGCACAGTTCCTTTGGCAGCCAGTGACGTCAGCTCCATGCCGTCTTAGTGTATGCAGATGAAATGTTAGTGTACATTTTTGTTCTTACTAAAGAGTTAACACCGATTTCCAATTTACTACACCTGTTTGGGGTCCTTTCTGCTCTCCAGGTAAAGCATGCTAAACTACATCTCATTTCAAGGAACCGTAGTCGATGATACCTTGTTCTTCGGCTCACAACCTATAGCAGTAGTACAACACACTTTTATATAGTTGGGCATTTAGATTTATAGAGACACTGTGAATTTAGTAGATGGTAATTTGTTGAAAACGATTTCATCACTTCAGTCCCAAGTGCAATTCTGGGAACACTGCTACTATTGGTTGCGGGTCAATAGGCTCTATCCAAGATGGTGACGTTGCTCCATATCCTATATTATTTTGTTAATTTAGCCACTGTTGTCCCCATGTCCTTTTTTAGAACACTCGGGCCCTCATTATGACATTGGCGGTAAATCCCGCTTACCGCCACGCTGACAGCCGGCAACATACTGCTGCAGTGGCGAATATCTGTTCACCATATTATGACACACACCAATCCGACAGAATACAGCTACATACACAAATTTGCCAGCCCATAGGTCAGTGATAAAGTGGCAGTCCCAACACCCATACCGTTATGCCAACAAATCAACGCCCATCACATTATTACCCACAAATCACCACAGCAGACATTCAACGGCGGTAAACCATTGGCGGTACATACCGCCGCGCTCAGAGTGGACACCCACATACAAAACAACGCCACATTGGCCAATACTAAAGACACACACCTGACACTCATACTCACACCACACCCACACCACTATAAACACACACCCATATTACCCACAACCCTTTACGAATACAAATCATTGCCACCAGACTGACACCACGACCACTGTGACAACTAGACACACACACCACTTACACCCATACATCCCTCATGCACCCTGCATCACACACCCCACCACATTACTCAACACACTCTCACCAACACACATAACACAACACCCATGTCCCCACAAAGGCACCCCTGTTTCACTGATAAGGAGTTAAGGGCCAGGTGGAGGAAATTGTCAGGGTAGAGCCACAGCTGTTTGGAGCACAGGTACAGCAGATATCCATTGCAAGGAAGATGGAGTTATGGCAGAGAATCGTGGACAGGGTGAACACCGTGGGACAGCATCCAAGAACAAGGGACGACATCAGGAAGAGGTGGAACGACCTATGGGGGAAGGTGCGTTCCGCCAGCAGCAAGACGCCAGCTCGCAGTACAGAGGACTGGCGGTGAACCCCCACCTTCTCCCCCACAGATCACAGCAAGTGAGGAGGAAGTCTTGGCATTACTGCATCCTGAGGAACTCACTGGAGTAGCCGGAGGACTGGACACTGGTAAGTCAACATTTACTACTTATCACCCCCATACCTGCATGCCATCACACCCCCTCATCCTCACTCCCATCACTCCACTCCATCCCACACACTGCACCTACACATATGACTAACCCCAATGCCAAGCCCTGCATGCTATACCACTGCATAGACAGCCCTCTCAGCCCTGCATGGACACCCATCACAAACGCATGCACAGCATGGAGAACTAACAATCACAACATACATCACCATACACAGACAAAGGTGGAAGGGCAACAGCAACGATAGAGGGGAAGCTAGGGATGTACAATATGTCAAAGACATGAAGCATAATATATCACTTACATTCCCACAGGTGCCCTATCCAATGTCAGTGGAAAGGAGGTGCCATGACAAACCAGTGCCCCAACAGAAGATGCCCCCAGTGATGCCAGTAGCTCTGGGCTTCAGGATCTGGATGACCTACCTGAGCCATCAGGTAACACTGGAAGACAGTCACCCAAGCACAATCACAGTCCACCACAGAGCCTCCCCCATCAGTATCCAACACCACAGCACCCACCTAGCGTACTCATACCTCTGTCCCCAGGACACATCAATCAGCAGTGTGCCCACCTGTACAGGGACCCCAGGCAACAACTCATACCCAAGACAATCAGGGTCCTGGGGTCAGTGGCAGTGGGCACACCGTTCAGGGGACAGAGGCACAGACCAACAGGGACACTGGGAGGATTGCTGTGCACCAGGGGGAGGACAGGACCAGGGAACCGACTCTCCAGGAGGCACTCTCCGAGATCCTGGGAGCCTACCAACATTCCCAGGACACGATGGGCCAGATCCTTGACAACGTGCAGGAGAACAGGTGGCTGCAGGAGGGACAGACCCTGATCTCCATAGCAGGAGTGCTGGCAGACATGGCAAACAATATGAGGGAGGCAGTCTGACAACAGCAGGCCCCTCCCACTAGCCAGACATCCGAACTGCCTTCCACCTCCGCTGCTGCTAGTGGACAGGAGGCCCTGCCACAGGACCAACAGGCCACCAGCACCCCTCCCTCTGCAGAAGGAGAACCACCCTGCAAACGTTCCCTGCGATCCAGGCTGAAGACAGAGACTATTGCCAAGACCCCCGCCAGGAAATTAGACTCTCCTGATTGTCACCCTTGTGTCCCACTCTGTCACCCTGTCCACCTTGAACTGCCATTGCTCCCCTTCCTATGTCAACTTGGGCAATTCACTTGTGCTAGAAATAGACTGGAACAATACCCTGGACTTTCCTCCATCATCACCCCATCCCATTGCACTTCCTCCTCTTCTTATTAGCACTTCAATAAACACACTTTGAAAAAATACAAGTATGGAGTATGTGAAATGATTTAAGTATGTATTTGTTTAACAACATTCAAACATTGCAAATCAACTGTACAGTCATGTTCACATAGGGCAGACCTGTAGTTGGCTGCAGTGAACACACCAGGCGTGATAGTGGGGCACCAACCTCTGCAAAAATAGTTGCCAAAGGGTATAGTGAGTGGGCACAGAGTTGGGAAATCACAGCCTGCCAGTGACAATGTGAAACAAAAAAATTACAATGAAATGTAATGTTACACTATCTTACCTGTGTGTCATTGGAAGTATTGACGAATCACTGCAGTTCTGTTGTCCTCATCCTTTGCCTTCTCATCTTCACTGTCCACAGGGTCCACTGCTGCCACACGGCCATCTCCAGCCTCCTCCTGCAGAAAAGGCACATGGCGTCTCAAGGCAAGGTTATGCAACATGCAGCATGCCACGATTATCTGGCAGACCTTCTTGGGTGAGTAGCACAGGGATCCACCTGTTAGATGGAGGCACTGAAACCTGGCCTTTAGGAGGCCAAAGATACATTCAATTATCCTTCTTGTGCGCCCATGTGCCTCATTGTAACGTTCCTCTGCCCTTGTCCTGGGATTCCTCACAGGGGTCAGTAGCCATGATAGGTTGGGGGTACCCTGAGTCACCTGCAACTATTGAGGGACAACATTTAGCCACACACTATGCCACATGGCCCACACAATACCCATACACCAACATCCACTGGGTGGGAACCAAGCCTCACCTATTAGCCACACCCTGTGCCTCTGTAGTTGGGCCATCACATTTGGGATGCTGCTATTCCTCAGGATAAAGGCATCATGCACTGACCCAGGGTACTTAGCATTGACGTGGGAGATGTACTGGTCCCCCAGGTACACTGTCTGGACATTCATTGAGTGAAAACTCTTTTGATTTCTGAACACCTGCTCATTTTGCCGGGGGGAGGGGGCAAATGCAATATGTGTGCCATCAATTGCCACAATGATGTTGGGGATATGTCCCATTGCATAGAAGTCAGCCTTCACTGTGGACTAATCCTCCACCTCGGGGAAAACAATGTAGCTGCAGATGTGTTTAATCAGGGCACCCAGCACTCTTGTCAGCACCATTGAGAACATTGGCTCTGACATTCCTGCTGCCAAGCCCACTGTCACTTGGAAAGAACCAGTTGCCAAGAAATGGAGCACAAATAGCAGTTGCACAAGAGGGAGGATCCAAGGGGGGTGACGGATAGCAGATATCAGGTCAGGCTCCAGTTGGGCACACAGCTCCATGATTGTGGCCCTGTCAAGTCTGTAGGTGAGGATAATGTGCCTGTCTTCCATTGTTGCCAAGTCTACCAGGGGTCTGTACACAGGGGTATGTCTCCATCTCCATCCGCAGCGGTAGCAATCTATGGCGCAAAAGAGTGAGGAGGCGGTCACAAAGTGTACCCACAAATTGTAGCCACAACAGTACAATGCATGATGTTAATTTGAAATGTATAAGTGGCATTTGTCCTGTATGTCCAATTGTGACACAGTTATAATCCAGGGCCTATCCCCCACCCCCCGAAATGGCGTCCGTCTGTCCTGTGTGGAGGGACAGGTGGAAGTGAGGTCATTCCGCTGATGTTGTGCGCCGTTGCAGGAGGTGGTCGGGAACAGCCGTGCAATGCCTCATTGGATAATATTGGGTCCTATGGGGTACAGTGGCCAATGGTGATGTACGCCGGCGGTGACTGTATGCACCGCCGCGGACATCACTGCCATTTTCTATTTGTTCACTCACTTGCTAGCTGACCTTCAACAGGAGAGGACCTACACTGCATGTGCTGCTGTGATCTGTGTCTGGAGCCTACCATGGCTCGTGTGACTGGGAAAAGGGCCCCTGCCTTCACCTCGGAGGAGTTGGAGAGACTGGTGCATGGGGTCCTACCCCAGTACGGACTGCTGTATGGGCCTCCAGACCAACAGGTGAGTACACTGTGGGCACAATGCATGTGGCATGAATGCATGGAGTTGTGTGTGTGAAGGCCTCGTGTAAGGGGGGTGGGTAGATGTCCTCTTTGCGGTGTACAGCTTGTGTGCTGGGCCATGTCTGTGCAAATGGGGATAGGAAGGTGTATGGTGGGCCATGAGTGTAACAGGCTGGATGGTCTAAATAATATCTTTCCATGTGTGTATTTCCTCTGCAGGTCAGCGCCCATCAAAAGAAGGATATATGGCGTGCCATCGCCAAGGATGTGCGGACCCTGGGGGTCTACGGCAGGCGAAGCACCCACTGTCGGAAACAGTGGGAGGACCTGAGACGCTGGGCACTGAAGACGGCGGAGGCCCACCTGGGGATGGCCTCCCCGCGAGGAAGGGGTGCCCATCGAACCCTTACCCCCCTGATGGCCCGCATACTGGCAGTAGCCTATCTGGAGCTGGATGGACGCTTGAGGGCATCACAGCAGCCACAACGGGGTGAGTACAGTGCCCATCATTACTACTTACCCCTGGTGGGGTAGTATCCGGGTGGGGGATGTGTGTCTGTGGGTGCCCCTAGGCCAGGCCTGACACTGCAGTGTAGATCCCATGTTGGGCAGGGTTCTGATGTGATATTCCTCCTACCTAGCTTGTAGGCATCCACTACTAGGCAGGGCTGTGTGGGTCCTAGGTGTGCTGCAGTTGGCGGTATGTGTCCCTCCCCATGCCCTGGTGACT
Organism: Pleurodeles waltl; assembly: GCF_031143425.1. Lineage (NCBI taxonomy): Eukaryota > Metazoa > Chordata > Amphibia > Caudata > Salamandridae > Pleurodeles > Pleurodeles waltl. The sequence continues at coordinate 540,643,425 of NC_090440.1, read as the reverse complement.
AGCATTGTTACTGGTAGTGTATTGCATAGTGCGTAGGCCTCTGTTCCCTGTGTGTAAGGGTGCTGTGTACGTCAACGGTGGTTTTGGTGCAGCCATTGGCCCAGTGTATCCTTTGTCTCCCCCCTTTTTGTTTTGTCATCCTGTCCTTATGTGCATTAGCATCATCTGGAGGAGGAGCAGAGGCATCGGCAACGGAGGGAGCTGCATCCCACAGGACCCAGGAGGCAGAGTCCACCGACGGTGAGGGCACCAGTGGGACGGAGGGTGAGGGGAGCACCACGGCAGAGACTGGAGGGGACAGTTCGGACACAGATACCTCCTCTGATGGAATCTCCCTAGTGGTGGCGGACACCTCTGTGACCACCCCAGTTACAGGTACAGCCGCCACCCCGTACCAGCACCGCCCTCCAGCAGCCCCTCAGCGAGTTGCCCGCGCCTGCTCACCCAAGAGGCTGGGCATCTCCTTCGCCCCAAGCACCAAAGGCCCTGCCCCAGTGAGCCCTGCTGCCCTGAGTGATGAGGCTGTTGACCTCCTGAGATCCATCTCTGTTGGGCAGTCAACCATTGTGAATACCATCCAGGGGCTGGAAGCCCAAATGCAACAGACCAATGCATTTCTGGAGGGCATTCACACTGGTTTGGCAGCCCAACAGAGTTCAATCCAGGCTCTGACCTCCTTTCTGATGGTAGCCATTGTCCCTGTTTCCACCCTCCCCCCACCAACTTCCTCTTCCCAGTCCCATTTCCGGCACCCCCAACCTATCCCAAGCATGCAGGCAGACCAGCATGCACACAAGACAACACACAAGAGTGGTACAGGCAAACACAAGCACCACACTTCATCCCATAGGCCCTCACACAAACACCATCCAAATGCAGACATACCAACATCCACTGCCTCCACGGTGTCCCCCTCCTCCTCGTCCTCCACCTCCCTCCCAGTTGCGTCTACACTCACACCTGCATGCACTACATCCTCATCCACTACCGCCATCACCAGCACACCTATCAGAACACACACCTGACTGGCAGACACCGCCCCAACATCCATGCATACGTCCCCTGTGTCCTCTCCCACTGTGTCTGCCCCCCCCTAAGGTACACAAACGCAAGCACTCAGACACCCAACAGCCATCCAACTCACAACAGCATCAAGCCCATGCACCTGCGCCCAAACACAGCAGACAGACACCTCTTCCTCCACTCCCAAACCTTCTCCCTCTTCCCGCCCCAATTTCCCTAAGAAGGTTTTCCTCTCCACCATTGACCTCTTCCCTACCCCCGTCCTTCACGTATGGCCACAGTGGCTAAAACCCAGGCAAGCACCTCAGCCACCCAGTCCACAGGCCCAGTAGGGTCCACAGCAACTCGTGGTGGTAAAGGATCCAGGGCACCAGGCAGCCTCACGGAAAGGGTGCCTGCCCCAAGTGCTGGCGGAAGGGCAAGGAGCCATCCCCAGCTGCTGTCAGGAAGGGCAAGGAGCCATCCCCAGCTGCTGCCAGGAAGGGCAAGGGGCCTGCACCAGCAGGCAGGAAGGACAAGGGGCCTGGTGCTGGGACTCAGTTGGAGCCCCCACCACCACCCATGGTTGTGCAGCCGTCCAAGGATGCAGGGGATGGGCTGGAGCCTTCCCCCACCACTACCAGCAGCAGTACCACCACCACCGCCAGTGGGCAGCCATCCGAGGCTGCAGGGGATGGGCAGTAGCTTCCCCCCACAACCACCAACAGCAGCAGCACCAGCAGTGGGCAGCCGTCCGAGGCTGCAGGGGATGGGCATGGGCTTCCCCCCACAACCACCAGCAGCAACAGCACCACTGCCACCCCACTGAGCAGCCGTCACCGCCTGCGGACATTCTGTACACCTGCCCCCAGGGGCTGTTGTGCGGCCTGTCCTCTGCAAATCCTGTGGGTATGACACCCAGCTGAGACACTGTGACCTTGCACTCCCCAAGATCTGCATCCAGAAACCAGTGTGGAAGACACCCACTCACCCCATCCTCCCCAGGATGAAGATCACAGGGCACGATGTCCCCTCCAGAACCAGTGGGGAAAACACCCACTCACCCCATCCACGCCAGGATGAAGATCACAGGGCACAATGCCCCCCCCCAGAGCCAGTGGGTATGACACCCACTCACCCCATCCTCCCAGGATGAACATCACAGGGCACAATGCCCTCTCGAGAACCAGTGGGTATGACACCCACTCACCCCATCCTCCCCAGGATGAAGATCACAGGGCACGATGCCCCCTCCAGAGCCAGTGGGCAAGTCAATCACTTGAGAGACTGTGGCCTTGCACTCCCCAGGATCAGAAGCACAGGGCATGTTGCCCCCTCCAGAGCCAGTGGGCAAGTCACCCACTTTAGAGACTGTGGCCTTGCACTCCCCAGGACCAAGCACAGGGCATGTTGCCCCCTCCAGAGCCAGTGGGCAAATCACCCACTTGAGAGACTGTGGCCTTGCACTCCCCAGGAAGAGCAATGGGCATTTTGCCCCCTCCAAGACCAGTGGTGTGTTCCATGTACTGGCTGAGGTGCCCCCCATTCCCTGTCCCCCCGGGGGCCCTGCCTATTTTCCAACTGATGCCCCTGCAGTGTTCTCTCTGTGATGGTGCAGGAGACAAGTGGGGCCTTGGACTTTGTCATGTGGCCCTGTGGTCCACGCACATTGAGGACAGGGCAGTGTCCTTTGAATTGCACATTTGTATATACTTTTAGATTGGATGTTCGTATTTTTACTGTATTTATAACACTCACTTTCATCTATTTGTGTTGTCCTTGCATTATTCCTGAGGGGTATGGGGTAAATATGTTTTCTTACTGCATCTGATTGTGTGTATGGTGTTGGGGGTGGGGGTGTTGCGTGTGTGTGTCACTCTCTTTTTCCTCCCCCCCTCCTCTGTGTGCTAGGTGGCTGTACTCACCATGGTCGTCATCGCCGTCGTTGGTGTTTGTGGTGAAGCAGGACGTAAAATATAATCAGAAATATTTACAGCTCGGGCTCCATGGCGGCGTGGTTCTTCCCGGTGTCTCTAATGGTGAGTCCTGTCCCTTCTGCGGTATGTTTCCGCCAGGCTTTTGATATCGTTTGTACCGCCCCGGAAAAGGTGGCGGATTGGGTTGTCATAATAAGGTAGGCGGTACATTGGCTTCCGCCTGGCTGCAGGCGGCTACCGCCATGGTGCTTGTTATTTCCACCCTGGCACTTGGTGTGGTAAAGTGGCTGTCTATCTTAGCTCTTTACGCCATGGCCATAATTTGGCAGTAGTTACCGCCAGCCTGTTGCCGGTATTACCGCCACTTTCTCACCGACTGCCAGGGTTGTAAACTTTGTGTGTAAACATTGTTTACATAAGATACAGAATCCTCGGATATTTGGATTGCCTTCCCTTTGTTAGATCAAATATCATTGTGTTACAGGAGGTCTGGGGGGCAGCTGGATCTCAGGGAATTCACATTTCTTCTTCTTAGGAAGGGACAGACTTGTGCAGTGTAGCAGAGCCACAACTGTCCGATTGATTTTTATGTTTAGGTAACATCCAGCTTTGCAACAGTCATGAGCAGAGATCAGTTTTTGCTATTGCAGCATATGCTGCGTTTTAATACTCATTCTGCTGTATTGCCATTGACCGTCGAGATCATGGCAGGTTGTTCAAACACTGGCCTGTCATGGAACATTTGTCTGACTGGTTTCTAGTCGTTTATACTCCTGGAAACAATATACCAATTGATGAGTTCTCGATCCTGTACAAAAGGTGGCTGCTGCTCAGGCCGTACATACTGAGCATAAGCTATAATGGCTATGTTTACAGGCTCAGAGTGTATGTGGGGAAGGACTCCACTCTAAATCCTATAGGTTGCCCTTTCACGCTAGGAGTCAGGGTAAAGATTTATGGGAGCTTCTCTAACCACACCTTTATAAGAGTTATATCCTTTATGTGGACAACTTCTATACAGGAGTACAGCTGTTCGAGCTGTACAAAGCTGGCACTGTGGTATGCAGTACAGTTTGATGTTACAGCAGAGGATTTCCTCAGAAGCTTGCGTGCAAGAACCTCCAAAAAACCCGGAGGATTGCGTTGTGTTCTAACAAACTGCTCTCAGTCAAACTCTCTGATAGGCGCAATGTGTATGTGCTCACTACAAACCATGATGAGAGCACTATCCGTTCATGGTTGGAGGTCATTTGGCTAAATTGCCAAACTGTAGATTTGTTTACAAGTGCGTGGGCAGAGTGCGTACGAATGACCAGGTACTTCAGCCATATAATGTGAGTTGTAAAACTTGCACATAGTATAAGACAGAGAAAGAACCAACCATATTGTTGTTGCAGTCTGCTGTAAGCAAAGAAATAAGCAGGAGACTCGTGTTACTGGCCCCAGTGCCCATCTCAGTCAGACTTATGTTTTCCAATTTGTTTTACGCTGTACTATACAGAACTGAAGTATTGGGAATTTGATTGAGGTGGAGCTGTCCTAGTATATACCTTTCATGGATACATACCTTCTAAGTGCCACTATTGTATTAGGCAAGCAGCCTTTCAAATTGTTTCCTCTAGGTGAGAAAGTCTTGCACTTTCTTATGGCCTACTTGACACCTTAATCCAGAACGAAATAGATGTTCTGTTCGCCATATGACAAGTGCATTACAGTTAGTGCACTGCACATAACCGTGGACAGAACATAGACCGTGCTATCACAAGGTACCCTGGGTGGTAAAACCTAAAGCCTTTAGAAGTTTTTGAAGTGCTTTGAAGGGAACTTATGACAGTCTTCCCCAGCACGTTTACCTTAGTTTAAAAGTTACCTCACTCATTTTAAGGAATCTAAGCCTCCAGGTACACTTGGACACCCCACAACTTCCAGCCACAACCTAGACAGGGCTAGATTTAGCACAGTGAGTGTGCTAAAGGTGCATGAAAGACACTCATTCCTGAGACTCATGTGGATCTCATGGGAGCTTTTAGTAAAGGTTCACTTGGCATGTGTTTGGTATCGCTCAGAATGTTGAGGGAGGCAGATACTTGACATGCAGGTAAACCTTAGTCAATGTACGTTTTCATTCGGGATGTAGTGAAGCTTGTTGAGCCACCAGCTAACAACATGTCTGGGTATATGTGTGTGTACAGGTTTGCTTGTGGTGTGTTTGTATGCAAGTTGGTTGCTGACTGGGTGAGAGGTGGCTGATTGGTAATTCCGTCCTGTCATGTGTGAATGTGTGGACCCTTGAATGGCGGTGGTATGCTGACGTGAGTATACTGCTGTGTTGGATTGGGCCTGTGGCGGCAAGTATGAAAGTCTTTGTGTATGATGCATGAAAAGTGTGTGAATGGGCCGTAAAGGGGCTGGTGTATAGTCAAGGCGTTATGGTTCATTTCCAGTAGTCATGGTTTCAATTTTCTGATACTGTTACCAGTATTCGCTCTTTGATGTTAACACTTCTGGAGGTGCCAAAACCAACCTGTGTAGGTGGTGGTTTGACTTAGAAGGAACAGTAACAACTTCTCACATTTTTGAGAACTGAACATCCGGAGGTGCCCTTGGTGGTGTAAGTTGTATTGATCCCACTTTCCCACAATGCCCTGCAAACTTTATACTTCATGCAAACTCTAAGATCTGGCATTTATTTACATTTTGTGATGTAAATTTCTGTAATCTGTGGCGATCCACATATTGCCGAGCACATAGCATTCCTACATGACTCCAAATAAAAATGTAATCCCATTTTTATGGGTGGAGCTCATGGCCGCAATGCGTAACCGCTCAAAATGAAACATGAACAATATTTGTTCCTGTTCAAAACCTGATTGTTTTTTGTAGTATGGTCACCTGTTGATTTTGAGCGCGTGATCGGCTGCAATCCACGGAAACCTACCAAACATGGACAGTGAAAATTAAACAACCAAGGGAGTCCAGGGTGGTGTGGCTTGCATGGACTTCGCAAGATTTTCTTACTAAGAATCCTTTGCAAAACTTAAACTTTGGGCAAATGTAAGGAAAATGCTGAGGTTTTTGGGAAAGTTTTAGGTTTTTACGGCTTTGGTGGTAAGAAAACTTTGCGGGATCCACAAAGGCCACAAAACCGTGGACTCCCCTAGTTGACTAGTTTTAAGAAATGTGCGGGCTTGGTAGGTTTCCCTGATTAGAAGCTGAGAAAAATCCCCAAATCCATAGCTACCCATATTGCAAAAATAGCGTTGGTTTCTATGGAAAAAAATAATATGTCCGTGATGCTTTTTCTGCAATTTCCTTTTACAGGTGGTAGGCCCGCTTACACAAGTGAGGCACCATTTTTATTGGAGACTCAGGAAAATGCTGGATGATACAAAATGTTTGGCTCCCCTTAGATTACACAACTTTCTATCACAGAAATGTGAGGAACATGTGTGTTTTTAACCAACAATTATGGATTGCCAGGGCCTCTGGGTAAAACAAACCTGGTGAAAGTGATGCAAGCCATGCCACCCTGTACTCCCTTGGGTATCTAGATTTTAGAAATGTGCAGGTTTGGTAGGTTTCCCAAGGTGCAGGCTGAGCGAGGGCCCAAATTTCACACCTAAACAAATTGCAAAAAAGCACTGGTTTTCTGTGAAATATGTGATGTGTCCTGTAGGAGCCTGGCCTGGCTTGTAGTGGGTACCAATGGTATTTACACCTTATGCCAGGTCCAGTTATCCCTTAATAGTAGAGTGTAGTAGTGTTCTAGCAGCTTAGGCTGATAGAGGTAGTTATAGCAGAGCAGCCAAGGCTGAACTAGGAGACATGAAAAGCTCATGCAATACCACTTATATCATATAGGTACTATATCATAAGAAAGACAATACTCATAGTTACTAAAAATAAAGGTACTTTATTTTTAGTGACAATGGCCCTCATTACAACATTGGCGGTAAATTCCGCCTACCACTGTGCTGACGGCCGCCAACATACCGTGACCATGGCGGTATATCGCTACAGGTATTATAACCCACACATAGAAATCCGCCACTATACAGACACACACACAAGTCCGCCAGCCCAAAGGTCAATGATAAATTGGCGGTACCAAAACCCACACCGTTACGCCAACAGAAATACGTCCACAGTATCAGGACCCACGAATCACCGTGGCAGTCTTTCAACCGCGGTAAACCATTGGCGGTACACACCGCTGCACTCACAATACACACACACTAACAAAACTACACCACATTGGAAAATTCAAACTATACACACCTGACACACATACACACACCACACCACACCCACACACCCACAACACTATAGAACACACACCCACATTACCCACAACCCTTTCAACTAAAAAAAAGATTGCCAACTGAGAGAGACAAGCCAGAAGCACCCACTCAATCTGAGCCACAGAACACCATCACCCATACACCATCCACGCACCTCACAGAAAACACCCCAACACAGTACCCCACACACCCTCACACATACCACTCACACCACATCCATGGCATCCCAAAGACACCCCCTGTTTTCAGAGGAGGAGCTAAGGGTCATGGTGGAGGAAATCATCCGGGTAGAGCCACAGCTATTCAGGCAGCAGACGTCCAATGCAAGGAAGATGGAGCTATGGCGGAGAGTCGTGGACAGGGTCAACGCCGTGGGACAGCACCCCAGAACAAGGGATGACATCAAGAAGAGGTGGAACGACCTACGGGGGAAGGTACGTTCTGTGGTTGCAAGACACCAGGTAGCTGTACAGAGGACTGGCGGTGGACCCTGACTTCCTCCCCCACAACTAACAACATGGGAGGAGCAAGTCTTGACGGTCATGAATCCTGAGGGCCTTGCAGGAGTAGCTGGAGGACTGGACTCTGGTAAGTCAAATCTTTACTATTATATTCCCCACCCTACCTGCATGCCATCACAAACTCCTACCCGTACCCTCACCCCCATCACTCCTCCACCTCACATATACCCCACTATCACAATCTACCCATCACAAAACCAAGCCATGCATGCCACACCAATGCATGGACACCCATCACAGACCTACATGGACACCCATCACTAAAGCATGCACATTAGAGAGAATCACCTAGCCCACAAGATCACAACTCACACAAGGCAAAGCTGACAGGGCAATCACAACCATACAGGGAAACACACCCACGCACAAGATGGCACATGCAGATACAATAACACTGCATTTACATCCCCACAGGACCCCCACTCAACGTCAACGGGGAGGAGGTGCCACCAACATCCTGCCCCCCCCAAAAGAGGCCCACAGTGATGACAGCAGCTCTGCACGCCTGGATCACGATGACCAACCTGGCCCATCAGGGACCTCTGAACAGTCGGTTACCCTGCCACAGTCCCAAACCACCATAGAGTCTCCCCCCTCAAGAAACACCAGCACAGCACCCACCCAGCGTGCCCATACCTCTGTCCCCAGGGCATGTCAATCAGCAGTGTGTCCACCACCACTACAGGGACCCCAGGCAATCCCACAAACCCAAGACAATCAGGGACCTGGGCTCAGTGGCAGTGGGCACATGGTTCAGGGGACAGAGGCACAGGACAACAGGGAAAATGGGAGGACTGCTGTGCGCCAGGGGGAGGACAGGCCCAGGGAACCCACTCTCCACGAGGCACTTGCAGGGATCCTGGGAGCATACCACCATTCCCAGGAGACTTTGGGCCAGATACTGGCCAAGTTGCAGGAGACCCACCGGCTGCAGGAGGGACAGTAACTGGGGATCAGGGAGGACCCCAAACACATCCACACCATCCTGGTCACCATTGCAGGGGTGCTGGCTGACATGGCCAACACTATGAGAGAGGCAGTGGCACACCAACGGGCCCCTGACACTAGCCATACCGGAGAACAGCCCTCCACCTCCGCCGGCGCTAGTGGACAGGAGGCCCCGCCACAGGACCAACAGGCCACCCCCTGCAGAAGGAGAACCACCAACAAAAGGTTCCTGCAATCCAGGCAGAAGCCAGAGAACATTGCCAAGACCCCCACCAGGAAATAAGACTCCCCTGAATGTCACCCTTGTGTCCCACTCTGTCACCCTGTCCACCTTGAACTGACATTGCTCCACTTCCTATGCCCCCTTGGACAATGCACCTGTGATACAAAGAGACTGGACTCTATCTGGACATTCCTCCACCATCACCCCAGCCCATTGCACATCCCCCTCCACCTCTTAGCACTTATATAGACACCCTTGGAACAAATACAACTATGGAGTCTGTCAATTGATTGATTTCTGTATTAATTCAACAGGCTGTAAACATTTCAAATCATATGTACAGTAATATATACTTTGGTATGACCTGTAGTGGGCAGCACCAAACACACCAGGAGCCAGAGTGGGCCACAGAGATCTGAAAATAGAGTTGCCAAAGGGTACAGTAAGTGCCCATAGACATAGGGAAATCGGGCTGCTATGTCCAATGTCTAACACAAATCTGCAATGGAAAGTGAAGTTACAGTGCCTTACCTGTGTGTCACTGGAAATACTGTTGTATTTGTGAGCTTCTGGTGTCTACATCTTCTTTCTCTGCCTCCTCTTCCTCACTGTTCACAGACTCCACCGCTGCCACAAGACCATCTGCAGGCTCAGCTTTCTGCAGAAAAGGCCAGGTTGTGCAACATGCAACATGCAACGATGATCTGGCACACCTTCTTGGGTGAGTAGTACAGGGATCCACCTGTCAGATGGAGGCACCGGAACCTGGCCTTCAGGAGGCCAAAGGTTCTTTCAATGATCCTCCTTGTTCGCCCATGTGCCTCATTGTAATGTTCCTCTGCCCTTGTCCTGGGATTCCTCACTGGGGTCAGTAGCCATGAGAGGTTGGGGTTACCAGAGTCACCTGCAAATATTCGAGGGATACCTGTTAGACATACACTCACCCTAAGGGACAACCCCACACCCATTTAGTAACATCAACTGGGTGGGGACCATGGGCTCACCTATTAGCCACACCCGGTGCCTCTGGAGTTGAGACATCACATATGGAATGCTGCTATTCCTCAAGATAAAGGCATCATGCACAGAGCCAGAATACTTGGCATTCACATGGGAGATGTACTAGTCCGCCAAACACACCATCTGCACATTCAGAGAGTGAAAGCTTTTTCTATTCCTGAACACTTGTTCATTCCTCCGAGGGGGAGGCAATTGCTATATGTGTACCATCAATGGCACCAATGATGTTGGGGATATGTCCCAGGGCATAGAAGTCAGCTTTCACTGTGGCCAAATCCTCCACCTGGGGGAATACGATGTAGCTACGCATGTGTTTCAACAGGGCAGACAACACTCTGGTCAACATGTTTGAGAACATAGGCTGTGACATCCCTGATTCCATGGTCACTGTCGCTTGGAAGGAACCACTTGCCAGGAAAAGGAGCACTTACAGGACTTGTACTAGAGGGGAGATACCTGTGGGCTGGTGGATAGCTGAAATCAATTCTGGCTCCAATTGGGCACACAGTTCTTGGATTGTGGCCCTATCAAGTCTGTAGGTTAGGATAATGTGTCTGTCCTCCGTTGTCGCGAGGTCCACTAGGGGTCTGTACACTGGAGGATGTCTCCATTTCATATACCTCCTCAGCGTTTGAGGTCTAGGGAGAAAAACTGTGAGCAGAGGGACATATTCACACTATTGAATTAATGATGCATCTCTTCCTTTACAGACACAGTATGTGAATTTGAGAGTCAGTTGATGTGCCAATGCCATGCCCTGTGCCCCTCAGAAATGGCGGCTGCCTGACCTCTGTGGAGAGACAAGTGGAAATTAGGTAATTCTGCTGGTGTTGTGCGCTGTAGCGGTCGGCGGTCAATGACCACCGCGCAACTTCGCATTGGTTAACTTTGGGCCCTATGAGTTCCAGGAACCAATGGCCATGTACGCCGGCAGTGACGGTAGGCACCGACGCGGACGTGACCGCCATTTTCTATCTGTTCACTCACTTGCTACCTGGACTTCAACAGGAGAGGACCTACACTGCAATTGCTGCTGGGGCCTGTGTCTGGAAGCGACAATGGCTCAAGTGTCTGGGGAAAGGGCCCCTGCCTTCACTTTGGAGGAGTTGAGAGACTGGTGGATGGGGTCCTACCCCAGTACACTTTACTCTATGGTCCTCCAGACAAACAGGTGAGTACACTGTGAGCATGATGCGTGAGCCATGAATGTACGGAGTGCTTTGTGTGTCAGCCTCATGTAGGGGAGGCTGAGGGGTCCTGGGCAGAGTGCTGCATGTATGGTGATCAATGTTTGTGCGTAAGGGGATGGGAGGGGTATGTTGGGCCATGAGTATGACGGTCCAGACGGTCTGACTAATCCTTTTTCTGCTGTCTTTTCCCTGCAGGTCATCGCCCATCAGAAAAAGGGTATTTGGCGTGCCATCGCCAAGGAGGTGCGGACCCTGTGGGTCCTTGACAGGCAGAGCACCCACTGCTGCAAACGGTGGGAGGACCTGCACCGCTGGACAAGGAAGACGGTGGAGGCCCAGCTGGGGCTAGCCTTCAAACGAGGAAGGGGTGCCTGTCATACCCTGACGCCCCCGATGTTCTGCATCCTGGCGGTGGCATATCCGGAGCTGGATGGGCGCTTGAAGGCATCACAACAGCCACAAAGGGGTGAGCACAGATTCCTGACTTAGCGCACGTTAAGGTTTTACCTGGGTGGGGGATGTCGCCTGTGGGTACCCCTATGCCAGGAGCGAACATGGCAGGGTCGGTCCCTTGTTGGGCAGGCTCTGAAGCACTCCAACCCCAATAGTGTTAGTGGCCATCTACTACTGGGCAGGGTCCTATGGGTTTCAGGTGTGCAGCTAATGGTATTAAGCATTGTACCCCATGGGCTGGTGACTAGCTGTGTAACTGGTAGTGCATGGCCTAGTGCATAGGGCTGCTCCCTGTGTGTTTTATACGCCAACTGTAGTGGTGTTGCTGGCACTGACCAAGTGTATCCTCTGTCTCTCCCCCCCCTTTTTGTTTTGTCACCCTGTCCTTGTGTGCATTACCATCATCTGGCGGAGGAGCAGAGGCACCGGCGACGGATGGAGCTGCATCCCACATGGGCCTGGAGGCCAAATCCACCAACAGTGAGGGCACCAATGGGACAGAGGGCAAGGGGAGCACCACGACAGAGACAGGAGGGGACACTATAGACAGCAACTCCTCCTCTGATGGAAGCTCCCTGGCAGTGGCGGACACCTCTGTGCCCACCCCAAAAACAGGTACAGCCGCCACCCCTGTACCAGCACCGCCCTCCCAGCAGCCCCTCAGCGTGTTTCCCATGCCCGCTCACCCACGACGGTGGGCATCTCCTTCACTCCAGGCACCTCGTGCCCTGCCCTAGTCAGCCCTTCTGCCCTCAGTGAGGAGGCTATTGACCTCCTGAGATTCCCTCACTGTTGGGCAGTCAACCATACTGAATGCCATCCAGGGTGTTGAGAGGCATTTGCACCAAACAAATGCATACCTGAAGGGCATTCACTCTGGCGTGGGGGCCCAACAGAGAGCATTTCAGGCTTTGGCCTCTGCACTGATGGCAGCCATTGTCCCTGTCGCCAGCCTCCCCCCTCAACGTCCTCTACCCAGTCCCAATCCCCTCAACCCCAGCCTATCCCAAGCACAACTTCAGACTAGCAAACACCCAAATCAACACACAGAAGTGGCTCAGGCAAACATAAGCACCACACTTCATCTCACAGGCACTCACACAAGCACCATCCCCATGCAGACACACCAACATCCACTGCCTCCACTGTGTCCCCCTCCTCCTCCTCGTCCACCTCCCTCCCAGTAGCCTCTTCACTCACACCTGCATGCACTACATCCTCATCCACTACCTCCATCACAAGCACGCCTATCACTACACACCCCTCACTGGCAGTCACCACCCCCACATCCATGCACACGTCCCCTGTGTCCTCTCCCACTGTGTCTGTGACCACTACTACAAAAGTACACAAACGCAAGCACACACCTGCCCAACAGCCATCCACCTCACAACAGCATCCAGCTCATGCACTTGCCACCAAACACAACAGACTGACACCTCCTACAACCACTCCCTCTTCGTCCACTCCCAAACCTTCCCCCTCTTCCCGCCCCAATGTCCCTAAGAAACTTTTCCTAGCCAACATAGACCTGTTCCCTACCACCCGTCCATCACCTCGGGCCAGGGTGGCCAGAACCCAGCCCAGCACCTCAGCCACCAAGTCCACATCTGCTGTGGTTTCTGCAGCTGTCAGAGGCTCTAAGGGGGCACCCGTCATGCCAGCCAGTGTGCCACCAACCAAGAAGGAGCCACAACCACCCAGCAAGGCCACGTCAAAGACTCCAGCTGGCAGACCCAAGGTGACACCACCACCATCTGCCAAGGGCAGGAAGGGGCACAGAACACCAGCCAAGGCACTTCAGCCGTTTGAGCCTGCAGGTGAAGGCCTGGTGGCTACCAGCACAACCGCCAGCACCACCACCTGCACCGCGGCCAGCACCACCGCAAGCACCACCACCTGCACCACCACCTGCACCGCTGAAAGTAGCACTACTGCCAGCAGCAGCAGCCCCAGTGGACAGCCGTCCGAGGCTGCAGGGGAAGGGCTGGAGCCTCCCCCCCACCACTGGCAGCACCGGCACCTGCCCAGCAGCCAGCACCGCTACCTGCACAGCTGAAAGTAGCACCACTGCCAGCAGCAGCAGCCCCAGTGGACAGCCATCTGAGGCTGCTGGGGAAGGGCTGGAGCCTCCCCCCACCACTGGCAGCACCCCCACCAGCACCGGCACTACCACCACTGTGCAGCCGTAGCCGCCGGCGGATGGACTGTAGTCCTGCCTCCATGGAGTATCATGCATCCTGGCCACTGCAAATCTCGTGGCTCTGACACCCAGGTGAGGGACTATGACCTGGCACACCCAAGTGCTGCATTACTGGGCATCAAGCCCCCTCCAGAACCAGTGGAAGAAGGCATCCACTCACCCTATCCTTGGCAGGATGAAGCACACTGGGCACCAAGCCCCCTCCAGAACCAGTGGAAGAAGGCATCCACTCACCCTATCCTTGGCAGGATGAAGCACACTGGGCACCAAGCTCCCTCCAGAACCAGTGTAGGAGCCACCCACTCCCCAGGACTGAGCAGTGGGCAAACCACCTACTTGAGAGACTGTGGCTTTCCACTCCCCAGGACCAATCAGTGGGTAAACAACCCATTTGAGAGACTGGCCCTGCGGTGTTCTCTCCGTATTGAGACAGGAGTCAAGTTTGGGCTTGGCCTATGTTTTTTGGCCCAGTGGGCCACGGACATTTTGAGTGGACATTGTCCTGCCTTTAGTAAATATTGTATATTTTGTAAATACTGTTTTTGAGTTCTAAATCTATTTATAACTATTCCTAATATAACACTTATTTGACTCAATTCCTTTTGTCCTTGCGTTATTCCTGAGGGTTACGGAGTGTATATGTAATGTTATTGCATCTGTTTGTGTGTATGGTGTTGGGGGTGGGGGTTTTGCGTGTTGCGTGTGTGTGTCACTCTCTTTTTCCTACACCCCTCCCCTGTGTGCTAGGTGCAGTACTCGCCATGGTAGTCGTCACCGGCGTTGGTACTCCTGGTATATGAGCAGATACACCAGCATGGGAAAGACGTGCAGCTCGAGCTCCATGGCGTCCTGGTTCTTCCTTGAGTGTCGATAGGTGAGTCAATTCCCTTCATAACACTGCTTCTGCTGTGCTTTTAATGGCGTTGGTACCAACCCGGAAAAGGTGGCGGATTGGCCTCTCATAATACAGTGGGCGGTACATTGTCTTCCACCTGGCTGTTGGTGGTTACCACCGCAGTGTTTGCTGCTACCGCTGTGGCGGTCAGAGTGTTAAAGTGGCTGTCTGTGTTTGCGGTTTCTGCCGTGGTCATGATTCCATTTTTTTTACCACTGGCCTGTTGGTGGTGTTATCGCTGCTTTACCACCGATCGCCAGGGTTGTAATGAGGGCCAATGTGCCAAAAATATTTCAGAGGATATACTCCCTTAGGAGGTAAGTAACATACACAAAATATACACAACTAACCAAATCAGGTAAGTAAGACAGTCAGAAAGTAGTGCAAACACTGTAAAACACAATAGGATGCAGTAGGCCTAGGGGCAACACAAACCATATACTAAGAAAGTGGAATGCGAACCACGAAGGCTCCCCTAGGCAAGTGTAGTGTGTAGAGGGTCCCTGGGAGTGTGAGAAAACACTAAGGGTGTAAAGGAGACCCCACCCCAAGACCCTGGAAAGTAGGAGTAAAGTACTACTATTTCCCCAGAAACACTCTAAAGTCATGATTAAGGATTTTGCAAGGACCACAACAGACTGTAAAGCACTGAAGACGGATTCCTGGGCCTGAAGACCTGCAAAGGAAGAGGACCAAGTCCAAGAGTCATTAAAATGTCCAGGGTGGGGGAGGAGCCCACTAAACCCCAGATGAAGGTGTAATATGGCTGCCTCCGGTTGGAAGAAGCTGCAGGTTTTGCAACAACGAAAGGAGGTAGGAAGTTCTTCTTCGTGCAGAAGATGTCCCACAGCGTGCTGGTGAATGCAGAGTTGTTTCCTTGGCAAAATACCGCAAACAAGCCTTGCTACCTGCAAGAGTCAGGGTTTGAGAAAAAGGGTGCTGCCCGGGCCCAGGAAGGATCAGGATGTCGCCACTTGGGAGAGGAGACAGAGGGGGCCCTCAGCAACATAAAGAGCACATGGACAGGAAGAAAGTTCCTGCAGAAGTCCTTGAACACGGGTTCAAGAAGTCTGAACACAGCGGTTGTCTCAATACTGCAAAGAGAGGTCCCATGACACCGGAGGCCAACCCAGGGAGCTGAGCATTGCAGGACAGAGTGCTGGGGACCTAGGCTCGGCTGTGCATGCAGGATTTCTTGGAAATGTGCACAGAAGCCCTTGTAACTGAAGATCACGCGGTGCACAGGATTACTGTCTGGAGAGGGGAGGCAAGGACTT
The DNA here is from genome assembly GCF_031143425.1 of Pleurodeles waltl. NCBI lineage: Eukaryota > Metazoa > Chordata > Amphibia > Caudata > Salamandridae > Pleurodeles > Pleurodeles waltl. Next base: position 540,627,455 of record NC_090440.1, on the reverse strand, counting down.
ACCTCCTCCAAATTCGGACAGTTGGACCACTGGACAGTCTGGGTCACTTGGGTCCACCACCTGTGTTCCAGGGGCCACGCTCGTCAGGATGAGAGGTGACCCAGAGTACCTGGTAAGATGAAGTTTGGTGCCTGCTGAAGCAGGGGGGAGATTCCGTCGACCCACTGGAGATTTCTTTGTGGCTTCCAGTGCAGGGTGAAGGCAGGCAGCCCCCAGAGCATGCACCACCAGGAAACAGTCGAGAAAGCTGTCAGGATTAGGCGCTGCAATGTCACTGGTAGTCTTCTGGCTACTTTGTTGCAGTTTTGCAGGCGTCCTGTAGCAGTCAGCGGTCGATCCTTGGCAAAAGTCGAAGAGAGAAGTGCAGAGGAACCTGGATGAATTCTTGCAAGTCGTAATCTGAGGAAAAGCCCACTGGAGAGAACTTAAATAGCCCTCAGAGGAGGATTGGCCACCTAGTCAGGTATGCACCTATCAGGAGGGGTCTCTGATGTCACCTGTTGGCACTGGCCACTCAGAGGCCTCCAGAGTGCCCCCACACATCTGGAAACAAGATGGCAGAGGTCTGAGACACACTGGAGGAGCTCTGGGCACCACCCCTGGGGTGGTGATGGACAGGGGAGTGGTCACTCCCCTTTTTTTGTCCAGTTTCGCACCAGAGCAGGGACTGGGGATTCCCTAAACTGGTGTAGACTGCCTTATGCAAGGAGGGCACCATCTGTGCCCTTCAAAGAATTTCCAGAGGCTGGGAGAGGCTACCCCTCCCCAGCCCTTAACACCTATTTCCAAAGGGAGAGGGTGTAACACCCTCTCTCAGAGGGAATTCTTTGTTCTGCCTTCCTAGGACTGGGCTGCCCAGACCCCAGGAGGGCAGAACCCTGTCTGTGGGGTGGCAGCAACTGTAGCTGCAGAGAAAACCCCAGAGAGCTGGTTTGGCAGTACTGGGGGTCCATACTGGACCCCCCCGATTCATGAAATTGGCTCCCCAATACTAGATTTGGAATGGGGGGACAATTCTATGATCTTAGACATGTTACATGGCCATATTCGGCGTTACCATTGTGAAACTAAATATAGGTATTGGCCTATATGTATCGCACGCGTGTAATGGTGTCCCCGCACTCACAAAGTCCGGGGAAATGGCCCAGAAACTATGTGGGGGCACATTTGCTAGTGCAAGGGTGCCCTCACACTTAGTAACTTTGCACCTAACCTTCAGCAAGTGAAGGTTAGACATATAGGTGACTTATAAGTTACTTAAGTGCAGTGAAAATGGCTGTGAAATAACATGTGCGTTATTTCACTCAGGCTGCCATGGCAGTCCTGTGTAAAGGTTTGTCTGAGCTCCCTATGGGTGGCAAAAGAAATGCTGCAGCCCATATGGATCTCCTGGAACCCCAATGCCCTGGGTACCTAGGTACCATCTACTAGGGACTTTTAAGGGGGGTCTAGTATGCCAATTGAAATTGGTAAATGTAGTCACTAGCCTTTAGTGACAAATTTAAAGGCAGAGAGAGCATGAGCACAGAGGTTCTGATTAGCAGAGCCTCAGTGACACAGTTAGGCACTACACAGGCATACACACTTAGGCCACAAACTATGAGCACTGGGGTTCTGGCTAGCAGGATCCCAGTGATACAGGTAAAAACATACTGACAAACATGTAAAATTGGGGGTAACATGCCAAGAAATATGGTACTTTCCTACATGTCCATGTTGTGCTTTGGGCCTCTTCCTGTTGTGAACGCTAGGCCAACCCACACAAGCGAGGTACCGTTTTTATTGGGAGTCTTGGGGGAATGCTGGTTGGTAAGACATTTATGGCTCCCTGCAAATTACATAACTTTCTGTCACTGAAATGTGAGGAAAATCTGCATTTGTAGACACAGTTAAAGGTTTGCAAGGGCTTCTGGGTAAAATAACCTGGTGAGAGCCACACAAATCACACTACCTTGGACTCTCCTGGGTGCCTAGTTTTCAGAAATGTGCAGATTTGGTAGGCTTCCTGTAGTGTAGAAGGCAGAATCCAGTCCAGTCCAGTCACTTTCATAAGTATTTATTGATAAGACGATCAACACAAGTTCCCAATGTACATAAGGGCCCAGAGCCTTTCCCCAACTAACATACAATCAAGTGAAAACACATAAGCATTCTGAAAGAGAATAATAGCCTGACCAATGAGATGACCATGGCCCTTACAATGGAAAACACAGATGCATAGAAATAGTAGATGCCATAAAAACCACACATCTTCCTCCTTTCGTTTTTTTTACAAAAATATAATACAATAAAGTTATATTGTAAAAAAAAAATCAAACTACTGATATCTATATTTATTTATAGACTTGTCCATTATGTTCACTTTTTTATTCCAGAAATTATCTGGGTAATCTGCATACTCTAGTATGTTGCTTTCTGCTACAGAATCAAATCCTGTCACATTAGTTTTGTCAATTTTAGCTACTCTACTCATGTTACACAATTGACCATCTGAAAACTGCATTTTAGTCTAATATCACTGATACTGACCGGATCTCTACATTTAGCAGATCCTTTTTTTTTAGAAGAATGGGATCTTTGATGCATACCAGATCACCTATTGCAAGCTTAACTCTTGTTTTGGATAGTCCTTTGAGAATTTAACTCCTTTTGAAATCTAGCAATATTGGCGGTGTTAACCGCCGCTTTACCACCGATCGCCAGGGTTGTAATGAGGGCCAATGTGCCAAAAATATTTCAGAGGATATACTCCCTTAGGAGGTAAGTAACATACACAAAATATACACAACTAACCAAATCAGGTAAGTAAGACAGTCAGAAAGTAGTGCAAACACAGTAAAACACAATAGGATGCAGTAGGCCTAGGGACAACACAAACCATATACTAAGAAAGTGGAATGCGAACCACGAAGGCTCCCCTAGGCAAGTGTAGTGTGTAGAGGGTCCCTGGGAGTGTGAGAAAACACTAAGGGTGTAAAGGAGACCCCACCCCAAGACCCTGGAAAGTAGGAGTAAAGTACTACTATTTCCCCAGAAACATACTAAAGTCATGATAAAGGATTTTGCAAGGACCACAACAGACTGTAAAGCACTGAAGACGGATTCCTGGGCCTGAAGACCTGCAAAGGAAGAGGACCAAGTCCAAGAGTCATTAAAATGTCCAGGGTGGGGGAGGAGCCCACTAAACCCCAGATGAAGGTGCAATATGGCTGCCTCCGGTTGGAAGAAGCTGCAGGTTTTTCAACAACGAAAGGAGGTAGGAAGTTCTTCTTCGTGCAGAAGATGTCCCACAGCGTGCTGGAGAATGCAGAGTTGTTTCCTTGGCAAAATACCGCAAAAAAGCCTTGCTACCTGCAAGAGTCGGGGTTTGAGAAAAAGGGTGCTGCCAGGGCCCAGGAATGATCAGGATGTCGCCACTTGGGAGAGGAGACAGAGGGGGCCCTCAGCAACATAGAGAGCACATGGACAGGAAGAAAGTTCCTGCAGAAGTCCTTGAACACGGGTTCAAGAAGTCTGAACACAGCGGTTGTCTCAATACTGCAAAGAGAGGTCCCATGACACCGGAGGTCAACTCAGGGAGCTGAGCATTCCAGGACGGAGTGCTGGGGACCTAGGCTCTGCTGTGCATGCTGGATTTCTTGGAAATGTGCACAGAAGCCCTTGTAACTGAAGATCACGCGGTGCACAGGATTACTGTCTGGAGAGGGGAGGCAAGGACTTACCTCCTCCAAATTCGGAGAGTTGGACCACTGGACAGTCTGGGTCACTTGGGTCCACCACCTGTGTTCCAGGGGCCACGCTCGTCAGGATGAGAGGTGACCCAGAGTACCTGGTAAGCTGAAGTTTGGTGCCTGCTGAAGCAGGGGGGAGATTCCGTCGACCCACTGGAGATTTCTTTGTGGCTTCCAGTGCAGGGTGAAGGCAGGCAGCCCCCAGAGCATGCACCACCAGGAAACAGTCGAGAAAGCTGTCAGGATTAGGCGCTGCAATGTCACTGGTAGTCTTCTGGCTACTTTGTTGCAGTTTTGCAGGCGTCCTGAAGCAGTCAGCGGTCGATCCTTGGCAAAAGTCAAAGAGAGAAGTGCAGAGGAACCTGGATGAATTCTTGCAAGTCGTAATCTGAGGAAAAGCCCACTGGAGAGAACTTAAATAGCCCTCAGAGGAGGATTGGCCCCCTAGTCAGGTATGCACCTATCAGGAGGGGTCTCTGACGTCACCTGTTGGCACTGGCCACTCAGAGGCCTCCAGAGTGCCCCCACACATCTGGAAACAAGATGGCAGAGGTCTGAGACACACTGGAGGAGCTCTGGGCACCACCCCTGGGGTGGTGATGGACAGGGGAGTGGTCACTCCCCTTTTTTTGTCCAGTTTCGCACCAGAGCAGGGACTGGGGATTCCCTAAACTGGTGTAGACTGCCTTATGCAAGGAGGGCACCATCTGTGCCCTTCAAAGAATTTCCAGAGGCTGGGAGAGGCTACCCCTCCCCAGCCCTTAACACCTATTTCCAAAGGGAGAGGGTGTAACACCCTCTCTCAGAGGGAATTCTTTGTTCTGCCTTCCTAGGACTGGGCTGCCCAGACCCCAGGAGGGCAGAACCCTGTCTGTGGGGTGGCAGCAACTGTAGCTGCAGAGAAAACCCCAGAGAACTGGTTTGGCAGTACTGGGGGTCCATACTGGACCCCCCCCCCGATTCATGGAATTGGCTCCCCAATACTAGATTTGGAATGGGGGGACAATTCTATGATCTTAGACATGTTACATGGCCATATTCGGTGTTACCATTGTGAAACTAAATATAGGTATTGGCCTATATGTATTGCACGCGTGTAATGGTGTCCCCGCACTCACAAAGTCCGGGGGATGGCCCTGAACTATGTGGGGGCACATTTGCTAGTGCAAGGGTGCCCTCACACTTAGTAACTTTGCACCTAACCTTCAGCAAGTGAAGGTTAGACATATAGGTGTCTTATAAGTTACTTAAGTGCAGTGAAAATGGCTGTGAAATAACATGTGCGTTATTTCACTCAGGCTGCCATGGCAGTCCTGTGTAAAGGTTTGTCTGAGCTCCCTATGGGTGGCAAAAGAAATGCTGCAGCCCATATGGATCTCCTGGAACCCCAATGCCCTGGGTACCTAGGTACCATCTACTAGGGACTTTTAAGGGGGGTCTAGTATGCCAATTGAAATTGGTAAATGTAGTCACTAGCCTATAGTGACAAATTTAAAGGCAGAGAGAGCATGAGCACAGAGGTTCTGATTAGCAGAGCCTCAGTGACACAGTTAGGCACTACACAGGCATACACACTTAGGCCACAAACTATGAGCACTGGGGTTCTGGCTAGCAGGATCCCAGTGATACAGGTAAAAACATACTGACAAACATGTAAAATTGGGGGTAACATGCCAAGAAATATGGTACTTTCCTACATGTCCATGTTGTGCTTTGGGCCTCTTCCTGTTGTGAACGCTAGGCCAACCCACACAAGCGAGGTACCGTTTTTATTGGGAGTCTTGGGGGAATGCTGGTTGGTAAGACATTTATGGCTCCCTGCAAATTACATAACTTTCTGTCACTGAAATGTGAGGAAAATCTGCATTTGTAGACACAGTTAAAGGTTTGCAAGGGCTTCTGGGTAAAATAACCTGGTGAGAGCCACACAAATCACACTACCTTGGACTCTCCTGGGTGCCTAGTTTTCAGAAATGTGCAGGTTTGGTAGGCTTCCTGTAGTGTAGAAGGCAGAATCCAGTCCAGTCCAGTCACTTTCATAAGTATTTATTGATAAGACGATCAACACAAGTTCCCAATGTACATAAGGGCCCAGAGCCTTTCCCCAACTAACATACAATCAAGTGAAAACACATAAGCATTCTGAAAGAGAATAATAGCCTGACCAATGAGATGACCATGGCCCTTACAATGGAAAACACAGATGCATAGAAATAGTAGATGCCATAAAAACCACACATCTTCCTCCTTTCGTTTTTTTTACAAAAATATAATACAATAAAGTTATATTGTAAAAAAAAAAAATCAAACTACCGATATCTATATTTATTTATAGACTTGTCCATTATGTTCACTTTTTTATTCCAGAAATTATCTGGGTAATCTGCATACTCTAGTATGTTGCTTTCTGCTACAGAATCAAATCCTGTCACATTAGTTTTGTCAATTTTAGCTACTCTACTCATGTTACACAATTGACCATGTGAAAACTGCATTTTAGTCTAATATCACTGATACTGACCGGATCTCTACATTTAGCAGATCCTTTTTTTTTAGAAGAATGGGATCTTTGATGCATACCAGATCACCTATTGCAAGCTTAACTCTTGTTTTGGATAGTCCTTTAAGAATTTAACTCCTTTTGAAATCTAGCAATATTGAAATCATCACTCATTCTTTTAGCTTTTCCACAAGCCTCATTGACATCACAACTCTGACCTTTCATTTCCATTCTCCAAAATGGACATAAAGCAGAAGTAACCTTTCTGCCCCTCATAATCTCAAATGGAACTTTTATGTGACTGAATGAGGAATAGTTCTGTAAGCTCACACAAAGTCTCTAACAGCCACTTCACAATCCTTTTAAGATTTTATGGCACTCTGCAGACATGTCACTAATACTCTATTAGATCTCTCTACTTTGCCATTTGGTTAGGGGTGATAGAGAGGCATGCATGAATGTTTAATATCATACGTTTTCAAGAATTCTGGATCTGTAGAAGACATAAATTGCACCCTATTATCAGTCACAATTTCTTCTGGCACCCCTTCTCTGGTAAATACACCATTAAGGAATCGTATGACAGCTTTTGTATTAGGCTCAGCCACCCCAAATATTTCTACCCTGATAGAGAGAAAATCAGTCATCACTACAAAGTATTTCGTATTTTGAGGTAAAACATGAAAATGGCCCAAAAAAATCAACAGCAATCCTTTGTCAAACTTTTTATGGGGACAATACCGGATTCATTTCAGGGGTAGCAGTAACCAAATGTTTGTCACTACAGCAACATTGTACACATGTTTTCAGCAAATTCTCCCCGTTTCCATCAATGCCTGGCCACCAGAAATCATTTCTCACTCTGTGTTTGGTGGCAGTCATCTCTAAATGACCAACATGAGCTGCTTCCAAAAGTTTCTGAGGAAACACTCCTGGAAGTATCAATCCCTCCCCTCTCACTAACAATCCTTCTTCCAAAGACAATTCACTGGACACTTTACTGTAGTGTTGCAAAGGAACACCCAAGCCCTTTATTTTTGGCCAACCTATTTTAACATAGTGTATGACCTGACTTAGAATAGGATCATTGTCCAACTGAATGCGCCATGTTCTCATATTTGAGTAAATTACCACATTCTCAATCTTAGCTATGATAAACTCTTCAATCTCTTCATCCTCATCCACATCAACAGAACCACCATTAACTGGAAGATGACATAAGAAATCTGCTATAGCACTTTTTCCTCCTGCAATGTGGACCACATCAATGTCAAATTCTATTAACTTTGCAGTCAATCTAGACAAACTTGCTATAGTGTTCTTAATTTTAATTTCTCACAAAATAGCCAATAATGGCATGTGGTCAGTTTCTATGCAAAATATTATATCCCAGAGATAAGATTTGAATTTCTCTATACCCCAAACACATGCCAACATCTCCTTTTCTATCACTGAATACCTTGTTTCCACCTCTTTCATTCTCCTAGATGCAAAACCTACAGTTACCTCTACCTTACCATCCAACTGAGAAAGAACAGCACCCATACCATAGGCACTTGCATCCATAGTAACAAAGGTCTCTCTTCCTTCAACAGGGTTGTAAAACTTATGCTATTAGTAGAATTTGTTTGATATTTTCAAAAGTTTGTTGACGTGGTGGACCATTCAAAGTTAGAATTCTTTTTTAGCAGCAGAAATCTGAACCACTCAGTCATTCCAGCAAAATCCTTAATGAACTTGGAATAAAACTCACAAAGAACTCACAAAGAACTAAGAAAAGTCTTAATTGTTCTCATTGTTCTCTGTCCGTTGGATGAGGGGCTTTGATAATACCATCAATGATGCTTGGTTTAGGTTTAACTCCATTAGAAGTTAACACATGTCCTAAGTACTCTATTTCGTTCACCCCAAACATACATTAGTCTTCATGTAAAGTCACTCCATTAAGTTCTAAAATGGACAAAACTTTTTATACACATTCATTGTGTTTCTCTTTGTTTTCTATAAAAATTTAAATTTTGCCTTGGAATGCAACAACATTGGAGACATTCACAAACATCCTGGTCATAACTTTTCTGAAAAAAGAAGCGGCTGAGGCCAGCCCTAATGGCATGCGGCAAAACTGTAATATACAATACAAACGCTATAAGATGGCGACTTTGTTCATCCAGCTCCACTTCGCTCGAAGATCCAACTTCGAAAACTATTTGGACTGACCTACAGCGTTAAAAAAAAAAGAAAATTGGCATTTTCAAGTTTTCAAGCATATCAACAAGCCTGAGTGGGCCCAACAAACTCAAGAACAACAGAATGGATGTCTGTTGTTCCTTCGGAATCATGGCAGCACAGCAATGTTGGTTGTGATGGGGATGTGGTCTGTCTCCTATTATGGAGCTCTAGCATCAGGGCTACTTCCATGGTGGTCTTTTAAATCAGTGGATGCACTTTGATTCCCCCTGTCTCCCTCTGAGATGTCATAATACTCTCTCCATGGCCCCCAAGCCTTCGGGAACTTCCTCAGACACCCTCTGACTTTCTACATCATTCTTTACACCATCATTTACATGTCCATCCCGATCTCCATTCCCTCAGCATGGGTTGCGCCGGAGTTCCCCAGTGTCTTGGCACGTCTTGCTTGACCACCACCAGTCCCAAATTGCTAAAGAGGAGCTTGGGCCATGGGAGATCCACCTCCATTAGAATTCCCAGGAGAACATATTTGGGATCTGTAGGAATTTCCACTCTCAATATTTTCCCCAGTTCTCCCAGAACCTTAGACCAAAAAGTCTGGACAGAGGGACAATCCCAGGGCATGTGGAAATATGTCCTTCTACCGGTCCCACATCTCAGTCGGGCAACTCTGCCCTCCCGTGCAGTTGTGCCCTATCATAGTACACCCTATCTAGGATCTTAAATTGTATTAGCCTTAGGCGTATTCTAAATGCCACTTCTCTCTGGTGCATCCGGGCTGCCTCCCAGTCTACGTCATCCATGGCCCCAGCTCCCGCTTCGCTCTTAGGCCTCACAGCGTGTCTGGCATATTATTGCTAAGTGTTCTGTATGTCCATGAAATCACTCTCTGGTCCAATTGTCCCAGTAGTAGCCTCTTCTCTAATGGGGCGTAGTCGGGGAGCTCCAACAGGTCTAAATTCTCTGCATGCCATGCATGTGCATGTTGCAAGTATTTGTAGTGTTGAGCCACGGGAATTTGGTATTCTATTTGTAGGCTGTCAAATGACTTAAATCCCCCCTCTTCAACCAGATCTCCCAGTCGGGAAATTTCAATTGTGTCCCAGGCTCCAAAGTCCTCTAGCTTTCCTATCTCCCTCAGTCGAATAACCTCTCACAAGGGGGTTTCACCAGGGGCGGCTCCTCCGTCAGGGTCGAGGAGCATCGCCCCCCACCAGCAGCAGTAGGTGCTGCAAACTTCAGAAACAAAGCGACAATAAATGCTGTTTATTGTCATTTTGTTTTTAAAGGGGTCGACCCATGGGGGTGACGAGCATGAAGGGGAGTGCACAGAGCACTCCCCTGAGTGCGCATGTATGATTGGCTGGCCGTCTCGAACTGGCCAATCATACATGCACACAAGGGCTCTCTCCAAACCGGCACTGTGGTGCCGAGTTGGAGAGACCCTGCACTGGCTCTCAGTCTGCACTGGCGTGCCCAGCTGGGGCGTTCCAGCCAATCATTACGCTGCTTGCAGCGTCATGATTGGTGCAGGGCAGGCTGGGAGCCTGTGCCTGGAGTGTGATGGCGGTGACATGGGGGCAGCGTGGCGACAAGGTAAGTCAATTTTTAAAAAATATATATCTATTTGTTTGCCCCCCCACTCCGCCCCTCCACCATGCCGAGTCGCCAGCCGCGACTGGGTTTCACGTGAGAGTTTTGTGTGCCAGTCCATTTTTTCCCCACCCTAGTCAATGCCACTATCACCAATTGCGTGGGCCCCAGGAGACTCTTAGTCCCCTTTCCCCCATAAAAGTAGTGAATGTGGGTTTGGTTCTCAAACTGGCTCCAGCAAGTAAGTGGGGTGGTCTCCTGGCGCATACATCCAGCCATTAATTACTATAAGGTGCGCCACCCAGTAGCAGGCTCTTAAGTCTGCGAGGGCGATCCCCCCATTTTACGGGTTGCGTTGGAGCGTCTGTAGGGATTCTTGTGGCTGCTGCCCATTCAAAGCAGTTTGCATATAGCTCCATCAAATCTAGTAAAAATATTCTCTGGGATCTTCACAGGGGTGTTTTGGAGAGTAGATAATGGCTTTGGGAAGGCAGTCATCTCATACAGCACCACCTTGCTAAACAACGTCCGGGGCAGCTTCCCACAACTCTCCATGTCCATATGGAGGTGTTCCATTACTGCCAGGATATTTCGACTTAGAGACTTTTCTTGGTCCTGTGTCCCATACACGCCCAGGTATTTAAATCCCTCCTCCTCCACCTTTAAGGTACTTGGCAGGGTCAGCTGTCCCAGGTTTCCTACCGCCCAGTAGAGACTCAATTTGGACCAGTTGATCCTGTAACCAGAAAGGGCCCCGAAATCTTCAAAGATTTTCAGGATTGTAGGAAGTGCCTCCCTTGGTCTGGTAATAAAGAGGAGAACATTGCCTGCCTTGAGCGATAGTCGTTCATCGTCTCCCCTCCCCTGTTCTTATAAAGAAGCCCAAGATGGTCAGGAGTAGCCATACGGTGCATGCCAGGGGGTCTAATGTGAGAGAAAACAGCAGTGGTGAGAGGGTCAGCTCTGTCTTGTACCCCTCTCTATTGGAAACTCAGCTGACATGACCCCATTTACGCAGACAATTGCAAATAGGTTCATATACAGCAGTGTTATCCATGTCAAGAAGTTTGGCCCAAACCCAAATCTCTGTAGCGTTTGTAGCATGACTGGCCAGTGGACCATATCAAATGCCTTTTCTGCATCTAAGTACAATAGTAGATGGGGCTTCATCCTTGATGTCACTGCATCCAAACAGTTATGGAGCTTGCAGAGGTTGAGTCTCATTGACCTTTTGGAAATGAAGCCTGATTGGTCTAGGTGGATCAGAAAGCCTATAACCGCTATCAAGCCTTATCACCAATGGCGTTGCCAATATCCTTGACTCCACATTAAAGAGGGAGATCGGGTGATAGGAACTACAGTCAATGGGTGGCTTCCCGGCCTTTGGGATTACCACTAGTGTTGCCCTCCGCAGGTGCCATTGGAGCATTCCCTGTGCTCTAGCCTCATTAAACAAGTTAGGAAGACACAGAGAACAAATGTTGGTGTTTCTTCAGAAAAGCTCCATAGGGATGCCTTTAGGCCCAGGAGTTTTGCCCATCTTCAATCTGCAAATCACTTCTCTAACCTCCTCCAGGTCTAATTCTCTTTCCATGGAGTCCTGATCTCCTGGGGACAGGCACGGGATTTGTACTCCTGCTAGGTAGTTTCTAATCTGGGAGGTATCTGCAAGCTTGCGTTCTCGGTATAACTGTCTGTAGAACCTCACAAACTTGTTGGCAATTCCTTGGTTGGTAGTGGAACATTCACCCTGGATCTTGTAAACCTAGCGTGCTTCGCTCTCATAGTTGCTTAACCATGCTAGGAGCCTCCCTGCCCTATCACCTACCTCATATAGGCGGTGTGGTATTGCCAAAGCCTGGCCTTTTTCTCTTCCTCATTTGCTAACGCTTGGCACTCTTTGCACAGGATCATGAGTCTAGGCAGGATAATGGGATCTTCTTACTCTGTTAACCTCCCCTCAAATTCCAACAATCGGTGCTCTAGTGATTCTATTTCCTGTTTCTCTCTCCTCTTTTTGGGAGTGATTATGTTTTGGGCCCTGTCTCTGAAATGACCTACAGTGTTGGTGAGATCATCAATACGTGGCAATGGAAAATTTTCAACCCAAATGGCTTTGTTGACAGACCTCAAATCAATGCCTAACCTTGATTTCTCCACATTTGTTTTCCGCTAAAACAATTGGAGACAGCCACAAAGTAGCATCAACAGGCTCTATTATTCCATCAGTATGCATTTTCTTTAGGATAATGGAGAGTTCCCCCTTTACACTATGAGGTATATTCCATAGTTTGTGCTTCACAGGTGTAATCCCTTCTTTGACTTTAATGTTTTTATTTTGCCTACTTTGTTTTGAAAAACTCCTTTAAATGTGTTTTTCCATTCAGTGGCCACTACAGAATTGATTAATGTAACTAGATGTTTGTGTTCAGGTTTAATCAATAAATTAAAATCTGCCTATGCCACCAGCCTAGAACATTAATTCCTTTGTGAGCAACATACACTTTACCTTTGATAGTGTTGGTTTTGAATGTTACATTTTGTTGCCCCAGTATAAACCAATAAAGGAATTAATATGCCATTAATTAATATAGAAATCCTCGGGCCACTGTACTTATTGCTTTGCATACTTCCAATCTCAATACAGTCTACAGGGAGTAGTGACTCCTCCATTTTGTTGCACATGTTGTCTTCATCATTCATAGAAACACTGCTTATTCCTACCCGTTTATTTCATCCTCTGCACACTTTCCCAAAATGTCCACATTTTTTACATTTCCAACATTCTTGGGTTATGGCTGGACAGTTCTTAAAATTGGACAAATTATATAATGTACCACATTAATAATAAATGGATTTGTTCATACCCTGAGTAGATGTTTTGCCTCTGTTAGACCCAACACTACTCTGTTGTGAACCCAAGTGTTTATTCAAAGATGACTGCTGTGTGTGAGTATTGTGAGGATTGACTTGGGTAACTTTATCTACACAATTTGCTGACTTGTCTTGTCCTAATTGTTTAGAATCCCACAGTGATGATTCAATACTTTTTGCGATATCTATTGCTTCATCAAGAGAACAATTTTTGAGAGCCAATAACCTTTATTGATTTTGTTTCTAGTAGCATCTGGAAACAATATAACCCCTTCTTCACTTTCAACTGCTACACAGGTTCATTAACCTCGAGGTAGCCACAGTAGTGGCTTGCGGGAGGGAGGCGCCACGTAGCGGGGGAAAAAAATATATAATACTTTTTAAAATGTATTATTGTTTTCTTGTAAAGGTTTTGAAGCTGCTGCTGGGGTGGGGGCTATCCTCCTTCACCATATCAGAGGAGCCACGCCTGGATAGCCAGCATGTTGAGAAAGCAGACGATAAGGAAGCAGCTGGTCTGAAGAACGGAAGGTAAGACAGCAATAACAGCCTCAAATGAAGTGCCTCACAGAGCCACCACCCAAGAAGTCCTCTACGCGTGATGTAGAAGCGTATGTACTCTGTACACGCAATGCCAATGCTCATGTATATGTCAATATAGAGCAGATACTGTTGCAGTCCAGAACTGAAGGCAAAGTTTTTCCAGTCACTGTGCTATCTCCTAGAAACAAGTGTCCAGCACCTCAATTACACTATTTTCGGGGATTTCAATTATCATTTAGAAATAATGAGAATAAAGAGTCTTTATCATTATTGGAGACCTTGGGCTGTTTCAATCTGAATCAAATGGTCAAGCTGGCCACATATAAAGATAGCTATATTTTGGATGGTATCTTCTCTAGTTATTCTAAGCTGAAAGTGGAAACTGCTTTCCCAATTATTTGGTGAGATCATAGTGCATAGTGCATTTTAAATTAGACTTTGCGTGTTCCAACTCTATAGAACCTGCCAAGGAAGCAATAAAAAAATTACTGGGCCTTGAATAAAGTGAATTATGCATAGTTGAAGAACGCCTGACAGCTTCTACACCATGATCTTCTGAGGATGCTAATTCTTTCGCAAGTTTGTATAACAATTGGTTATCTGAAGCACTCTTCAAGGTGGTACCTGAGAAATGTGTAAATTTTTTTAGAAAAATGCTGACCGCGTTGGTTTTCTCAATCATTAAGACAATTCAAGCAAAAATGCCGTAGGCAGGAGAAGCTATGGAGGCTAAACTACAACCAGAAAGAAAGAGTTAAGTATGAGTATGATCCAGAACTATAAGAGAGCAATAGTTGATGGGAAAACTAAGTACTACTCTGAGAAAATCAGTCAGGCGGCTAACTCAATGAGAGAGCTCTTTAAAACAGTTTTTCTGATAAGTTAATACTCCATTTTGAAGATAAAGTGAAAACAGTTTATAATGAATTTGATCCTACGAGATCCATACCAGACCAAAGTTCTGAGTCAGTAAATAAAGATATGGAGCTATGCTGTTTTTCGCTTCTTACTGAAAATCAGGTGACTGAGTTGATTTTGCACACTAAGGGCATCATTACGAGCGTGGCCGTCCGAGGACCGCCGCGCTTGCGTTGACGGTCGGATCGCCACACACCAGGTGGTTCGACCATGGGCACGGGCAGGGAGGGGCCCCCCTGACCAGCACCGTTGATATTCGCACTGTCTGCTTTGCAGACAGTACGCATTTTGAGGGTGCTGGTCGGCCCTCTGTGTGCAACTGGGATAGGACTCAGCACCCTTAAGGGGGCCGAGTCCTATCCTATAGCACTGTTATCGCTGGACTGACCGGCGGGAATGCTCTATCACAATGTTTCCACCGGTCAACCCGGTGGGAACGTTGTAATAGAGTGGGAGGGGGGATGCCACCGGTATGACGGTAGCATCCTCCCAGCGGCATTGGAGGTTGGCTGGTCCGACCACCAATGTCATAATCAGGCTCTAAGTCTGGTGCTCCTTCACACCCTATTCCACCAAAGGTGTTACATCAGATTGTTTATACAATTACTCCAGTAATGACATCTCTATTTAATAAAATTATAGCGGAAGGTTGCTTTCCTGAAGATTGGAAAAGGACTATAGTTTTACCATTGATAAAAAAAAAACATCACTTGATTCCAAGATAGAAAGTAATTATCGTCCAATATCCAGACTCCTTTTTCTGGCCAATGTAATTTAAAGGTATCTTAATAATATTCTGTCAAACTATCTGGATAATAATAATATTTTGAATGAGTCTCAATTTGGTTTCAGATTTGGACATAGTATGGAGACGGCTTTAGTTGCAGTCTCAGAAGAAATCAGGCATAATATGGATAATGATGGGAGGGCCGTGGTGGTCCTTTTAGACCTTTCTGCAGCCTTCAATATGGTTAGTCATGCTGTGCTTTTGAAATGGCTAACAGAAAGGGATTTCTGGGTTGGCCTGTGACCTTTTATCATCTTATTTGGAAGGCCGGGTACAAAGAGTAGCCTTGGGAGAATACATTTTGGATGTTTTTTCTCTTCCACATGGTGTTTCTCAGGGGTCATCAATAAGTCTCACGCTGAATAAAATGTATGTGGCTCCCTTAGCGAAAGTCATCAATTCTTTCGACTTTGCTTCTATAGCCTAACACCCAGATTGGGCGAGGTGAGTTTGTTGACCACTTTAATAAATGTATGCAAGCGATTGCTAAATGGATGAGCAATAACTGCTTAAAGCTGAATACACAAAAGACTGAAGTTTTACTTTTCGGGAAAGAGCACGCATTTTGGAACAAATTTTGGTGGCCTCTCTCACTCGGACTCCCCCCCCCCATACTAGTGATGAAACTCAGAAATTTAGGGGTGATATTTGATGCCGAGCAAACTTTTGTGGAGCAGTTTCATCCTGCTTTTTTATCATAAAAATGTTGAGTAAGGGTTTATTGTTTTTTCCTCCAGGTTTGAAAAAGTTGGTGGTTATTGCTCTAGTTCTATCTAGATTGGACTACTGTAATGCAGTATATGCTGGTGTGAAACCGGGACCGCTTACCAAGCTCCAAATGTTGCAAAACACTGCCTGCCGCTTACTCAAAAATATTCCTAAATACCAATCTGTAAAAAATGCCTTAATGGAGCTCCACTGGTTGCCAGTTAAAACATTTTTTTAAAGGATTGCTTTTAAAGCATTATGTTTGGCACATAAATCTTTACATGGATATGGGCCAGAGTTCTTCAGAAAGAACTTTAGATGGTACTTACCAAAAAAAGCTTTCTGCTCAGCATCATCACAATCAGTGATTGTTTCCAGATTCAAAAAAGCGAACTGCTGCAGTCAGAGCCTTGTACCCTTTAACAATATACTCTGGAACAAGACGCCACTCACCCTTAACATACACAATAATTTTCTCTGTTTTTGTAAGATGTTAAAGACCTGGTTGTTCATGGCAGCTATGCAATAATTTTTTATGTCCGGTAGGATACTTAAAGAATGTCAAGATGCTTTGGGACAATCGCGTGCTATATAAGTACTCAAATTAAATTTTTAAAAAAAGAAGATCATCACAAGTTCCCCAGGTACATAAGGACCCAGAGCCTTTCCTCAACTGACATACAATCAAGTGAAAACACATAAGCATTCTAAAAGAGAATGATAACCTGACCAATGAGATGGCCATGATTAATACAATGGAAAACAGAGATGCACAGAAACTGTAGAGGCTATAGATACCATACTTCCCTAGGTGCTGGCTGAGCAAGGACCCAAATCCCACAGCTACTACCATTGCTGAAAAGAGTCAGCTTTGGGTAGGAAAATGTGATCTGTCCAGATTGTGTTTTGGGTCTTTTCCTGTTGTGAGGCAAGGCTCACTCACACAAGTGAGGTATCATTTTTAGCTGGAGATGTGGGGAACTCTGGTTGGTAGGAAATATGTGGAACTCCAAAGATTTCAGAATGTTCCGTCACAGAAATATGAGGAAAATGTGTGTTCTTGGGCACAGTTTGAGGTTTCCAAGGGCTTCTGGTTAAAACTGGTTGTTAGAACCACACGTCGAACCACCCTGAATATCTCCAAGTGTCATACTTGGACTCTTGCTCCTATGCAAGACTGCTGGTTTAGGGATGACAGCACATTTGTTTGTAGGCGACTGAGTCACTCGCAACTGTCGGCCCAACCGTCCCGCCTCACAAGCAGTACCTCACCAAACTCAGACAATAAGCAGCCTTATGAATGGACACCTCTCAGGGAAGTTGTGGTGGAACGGAAGGTACCCTTTTCTCTCGTTAGCAACACGTCTCATGCACACAAAGGCAATGAAGGAGATGCAGGTGAGTTTTCAATATATTTATTGAAAAGACTGCAATCTATGATAAAATGCATGTGCTACAATGATTAGGATAATGAACAGTCATAAAAGCAGAATCGTGAAGATGAGAGTTGTGTATTTTAAACCCCTCACCTTCTTACAATAAACATTTGATATAAAATTTCTAACCAAGAAAACCTAATCTCTGCCCTAATGAGAGCTAGGTATGATAAACCTAATCTGCCAGTACCATGTCCATGAAAAGGGCCCCCCCAACCCTCGTTACCTTGGAATGAAGTCTCTAGGTCCGACTACGTGAAGACACACAGGCTCAAGTCTGCAGCAAGGGATACGCAGCATAGATGTCATCTGGAAGGAACACCTCTAATGACCTTGTCCGCGTATGAGGTGTATCTATACAGCTCATGTAGGATCCCTGACACAGGTATGTTCCTAATCAACTGATAATGTGGCAGACCTGTGTCAGCAATTGCATAAACAGCCTCTAACAAGTGCTCATGATGTTTTTCTCACATGTAAGTGAGAAAGGAACATGATGACAATACCCATGTGTGTCACTGATAGTGATGCCGATAATGATGCCTTCCCAGAATGGCACTGATAATGAAAATCAAAGCATTTCTAATAAAATGTGAGCAATGAAAAAAGCCGAAAGGAATAATAAAATAAATGGAATACAACAGAGCATACTAAGTAGATAAAAGGTCACTAGGTGAGGGGGGCAACAGGACTGCAAGCCAAAGGTTAAGCTTACTCTTGTGTCCTAGTGGGGAACTCAAATGGATTCACCACACAAGTGTCGAGTTTTCTGAAATTTCTAGGTATGGTGGATTTTCCTGGCTGGTGCCTGAGCTAGGGCTTAAAATCTGCAGCTATCCACGTTGTAAAAAAGCATGTATTCCGTTTGGGGACATATGGGGGGTCATTCTGACCCTGGCGGTAATTACCGCCATGGCAGAGGTTGGCGGTAGCACCGCCAACAGGCTGGCGGTGCACCGCTGGGCATTCTGACCGCGGCGGTTCAGCCGCGGCCAGAAACGGAAAGTCGGCGGTGTACCGCCGACTTTCCGCTGCCCTTGAGAATCCTCCATGGCGGCGGAGCGCGCTCCGCCGCCATGGGGATTCTGACACCCCCTACCGCCATCCTGTTCCTGGCGGGTCTCCCGCCAGGAACAGGATGGCGGTAGGGGGTGCCGCGGGGCCCCCGTAAGAGGGCCCCTCAAAGTATTTCAGTGTCTGCTATGCAGACACTGAAATACGCGACGGGTGCCACTGCACCCGTCGCACCTTCCCACTCCGCCGGCTCAATTCTGAGCCGGCGTCCTCGTGGGAAGGCTGTTTCCCACTGGGCTGGCGGCCGGCCTTTTGGCGGTCGCCCGCCAGCCCAGTGGGAAACCCAGAATGACCGCCGCGGTCTTTCGACCGCGGTACGGTCTTCTGGCGGTTCCCGCTTGGCGGGCGGCTCCCGCCGCCCGCCAATATCAGAATCACCCCCATGATGTCTACAGGTTGTTGTTTTGGCTGGATTGTGGCACAGGTACTAGGCCCAGCCTCGCAAGTGAGATACCATTTTTATCATGCAACATGTAAAAACACATAGGGGGTCATTCTGACCCCGGCCGGCGGCGGAAGCCGCCGGCCTGGCTGGAACCGCCAGAATACCGCTGCGCGGTCAAAAGACCGCTGCGGGTATTCTGGGTTTCCCGCTGGGCTGGCGGGCGACCGCCAGAAGGCCGCCCGCCAGCCCAGCGGGAAACACCCTTCCATGAGGATGCCGGCTCTGAATGGAGCCGGCGGAGTGGAAGGGGTGCGACGGGTGCAGTTGCACCCGTCGCGATTTTCAGTGTCTGCATAGCAGACACTGAAAATCTTGGTGGGGCCCTGTTACGGGGGCCCCTGAAGTGCCCATGCCATTGGCATGGGCACTTCAGGGGCCCCCAGGTGCCCCACGACACCCCATACCGCCATCCTGTGCCTGGCGGCCAAAACCGCCAGGAACAGGATGGCGGTATGGGGGTCGGAATCCCCATGGCGGCGCAGCAAGCTGCACCGCCATGGAGGATTCCCCAGGGCAGCGGAAAACCGGCGGTACACTGCCGGTTTTCCGTTTCTGACCGTGGCTGTACCGCCGCGGTCAGAATGCCCAAGGGAGCACCGCCAGCCTGTTGGCGGTGCTCCCGCGGTCGTTGGCCCTGGCGGATTTTACCGCCAGGGTCAGAATGACCCCCATATTAGTAGAATATTTGTTATTACCAATGAGAGTTCTTTGCATTTGTGCCTTCCAAATGTAAGTCAGAAGATATTTTGCAAAATGCCCTCTGAACCACATGCTACACATATGCACAAATAATCACTGCTCCTAAACTCATTAACTGGTGTGTATTTCAGAAATACATAGGTTTCCCTCATACCTATTTTTCTCTTTGTTGCTCTAACCTCAGTATGTAATGAAAAAGCATTGTAAGGTGCAGTTCAGTTTTTGGATCTGGGTATCTCAGGTTCTTGGAGAACCTACAAAACATGTATATTCCCGTTACCATAGGGGTCTCGCAAACATAACAGTATATTTCTTTTGTAAATTGGCCATGGTGAGAGGAAGTTACAGATGAAAGCATCACAAAATGCCTGTTTTTTTCCCTACCCATTTCAATATTTTTGATTTGAACTGTTAGTTTCTTTGAAAAACCCTTGAGGGATCTACATAAATGACCCACTTCCTTAATTCTGAGTTTTGTCTATATTTAAAAAATGTATAGCTTTCTGACATCACCCACAGGTTTCATACCTGTTACTACCACAAACTGGAAGGTGGTTGAAAGCACAACAACTGGAATTTGGGCTGCCTCTTAGAAAAATGCTAAAACTGAGGTTAAAATTGTTTTTTTTATACAGTGCTACATGTTCTTTGGGCCTCAGGATATTAGATCTTATTCTGTATGGGTGACAATGGATCGTGGCAGGCATGGGCCTGGCCTCGCCTAGATAGCTGGAACAGCTACTGGTGATAAGGTATCACGGGGACAGATGGAGGGTCAGTGTCTTGCTATACCTACCACTCCCACAGAGCTGCAGGTGATAGTTGTGATTCTGGTGTGCTTGAAGCTGGCTGTCACCACTTGGTAAAGGCTGAGATGTTTCTTGTGAGGGAGTCAAACATGTTCTTGGCTGTCACCATTATGCCTTTGTTGTTGACAACCCGAAGAGGTCGTGCTTTAAATAGAAAATGGAATTTACCCCCGGAGTGTCTATCGCACAGAAGAACCCAGTCTCCTATGTGGATGTCCGATACTTTAGCCTTTCAGGCAGTGCTGCCAGTTTGGATGTTTGTAGTTCTCCTCCTCTGTGTGGCTTCTACGTCCAGTGGGTCAGGGGTCCAAGTGTCTGGTGTGGAATATTGTCTCTCAACACCCTTCAACACAAGACATCAGCAGGTGCTCTCTGGGTGGTGCTGTGAGGAGTGAGCATATACGCTCCAAGTGCTTTGTGGATTGTGTCTTCCGCATCGGCTTCCTGTTCACAGCTAATGTGAATGACTTTGTTGAGTGTACGCATTAATCATTCGACTTCACCATTGGCCTGTGGCCAGTGAGGTGTGATCTCCTTGTGGGTTATGGAGAGAGAACATAGGTAGTCCTTGAAATCTTGGCTTTGGAATGGAGGGCGATTGTCACTTTTGAGTCGTTGGGACTCCAAATGTCACCAAAATCTTGTTGAGGCATTTCCAGGTGTGGTCGAAAGTTGTGTTTGACAACACCTCCATAATGGGAAATTTGGAAAAAGTGCCTGACGCCACTAGCATGTGGCACCTGTCAGGCAGCAATTTAAATTCCACACTGATGTCACACATGGACCAGCGCAGGGGTTGCTGGTGACAACTGTAGTGGGTCGATCTTGAGACTTGCATACTTGGTGCTAGTGGCACTGGGCAACCATGATGTCGACTTCTGCATCAAGGGCGGGGACCCAAACTTTACGCTGCAGTCATACTTTTGTCTTAGTAGATCCTTGGTGCCCAGTGTGAGCAAGGGCTTATATGGTGAAGGCCAACAGGCAGAGGACGATTTATTGGCCTCTCAGGAAGACCTTTGTTCTGTGATATTGAGTTTGTGTCAGATGTTCAACAGAGCTGACAGCTTACATTCGGTGACAATGTCATACCTCCAAGTGTCCTGGAGAAAGTCCTTCCACTGTCCGGATGTGATCGCCTCCAGAGTTCTTTGCGACCAAGGACCTGATGCCATAGCACCAGCAATGTCCTGCAGGGCTATTGTTCTTATGTCCTGCAGGGCTATTGTTTTCGGGCATGTGACCCCTGTGATGCAGTGCACATAGTCGTCGGCATCGGACAGTGGGCATGGGGGACAGATGGTTGCCTTCAGTGTCTAGAGAGGTAGTCTGTGGTGTTGTCACATCCAGGTTTCTAGTGGACCGTTTTTTGGTATTTTAACAGCTCCAGGGCTCATTTCTCGATGCAGGGAGGTGGGTGTGGTGTCATACCTGTGAAAAGTTGTATGAGCATCTTGTGGTCAGTAATGTCTCTGAAGGGACATCCATAGAGATAGAAGTGAAAATTATGGTAGACCAATTTAATGGCAAGCAAACTCTTTCTCTATATGTGTGCAGTGTTTCTCTGTGTCTGTGAGGGCTTTACTGACAAAAGCGATGGGCGCCCAGCGCTCACCATCAGTGCGCTGCATTAGGATGGCTCAGTGGCTGAGGGGGCTGGCGTCCACTATCATTTCTGACTCTTTGGCTGGATCAAAGTACGCCATCACAGTGTCATGAAGAAAGCATTCTTGACAGCTTGGAATGCATTGTCTTCTGTTTTACCCCTAAAAAAGATATAGGTATAATTCATCTTTTTTTGCCCAACATGCCACCCCATTTTGGACCCAGCTATATGCAAATCAGTCTTGACCCTGCTCCCAATGGGAACATTCCAGCCTGAACTGCCACGCCAGGTTCTTCCTGGACCAGAAACAAGCATCCTGAGACCGTGTTTAGGGTTATCACCCCTCATTAGCCAGGCTAGCTTGAATCCAGTGCCGCAGTGAGTATGGGACCCACATCTGGACATTCCATTCCCACTTACGGCAACAAAAGTCAAAAGAAGAGATGATGGACGGAATGCTAAACAAGGCAATCATTCACCCCCAGTCACAAAGATGTGGATTAAATCCATTGTTTTTTTGCCCACCACACCACCCCAGTTTGGACCCAGTCATATGCAAATCAGTCTTCATCCTGCTCCCAGTGGGAAGTGGCCAGCCCGAACTGCCAAGCCAGGTCCTCCCTGTACCAGAAACAAGCATCCTGGGACTGGTTTCAGGGTATCACCCCTCAACAGCCAGGCTAGCTGGAATCCTGTGGTGCAGTAAGCACAGGACCCACGTCTGGGCATACCCTTCCCACTTAGGGAGGTGTCACAGCAAGCCTGTGAGTGTTCTAATTTGGGAATTCATCTCCCACAGTACGTTACGAGGCCAAGGAAACGCTAGACTTTAGGTGCATTTGTTGGCGTAGTTGTGTCTTTTTTTGTGGATGCATTTTGAGGGTTGACTCAGATATCAGCGTTTGAGAAGATAAAACGGACAAATTGCATTTTCACGTGAACAACCTGTCACTTGGCCAGGATGAAAGTGATACAAGCCACTTGGGTCCTGTAGAGGGCTGCTCGGAGGAAGTGATGGTGACTCTCGATGGTAGGAGCATGAATGAGGATGTCATGACTGATATTGATGAACCATTCGAGGTCCATGAGGATTTCATGAATAGCATTTTGGAAAGCTGATGGTACTCTTGGGTTAGGTCAAGCTTGGAGAACCACTGGGACCCACTGACGTCAGCAATCAAGACGTCAATTGCTGGGGAGATGTGGCTTTCCGGTTTGATTGACCTATTGGGCAGGTGCATGCCTATACAGATGTGGATGCAGCTGGGCTATTTGGGCTGGGTTGCAATCGCTATGGGGCGACCCATAGAGTAAGTCCCTTGACCTCCTCAGTGATGCCTATATCTTCGAATTTCTGCAGTTCAGCTTCTACTGCTGGGAAAGGTGAAAGGGGCCCTCGGATGTCTCAGTGCCACCAGACAGAAAGTGGAGTAGATGTAGAGCGACACTGAAGGCCCTTGTAGGCATCCAAGGCCAGAGAAAAGGTGAGGGAACTCAAGTACTAAGTGGTCGACATCAGGAGAACAGGGATTGTTGTGGTGAAGTAAATAAGATGAAGGTGCTCTGTGGGATCACAGCTGATGAGCATCTCAGAGGTCGACGAGGCAACAAAGAATTTGGTGGAGCAGTTTGCGTTCCATAGGAGACGAGGCAGGTAAACAAGATGGCTGTTGAGCTGCCACACGTGAAGATTTTACCATAAGTGGGCAACAGAATGGGGCACGAACAGAAAGCACAGAATTGTGCCAGG
The DNA here is from genome assembly GCF_031143425.1 of Pleurodeles waltl. Lineage (NCBI taxonomy): Eukaryota > Metazoa > Chordata > Amphibia > Caudata > Salamandridae > Pleurodeles > Pleurodeles waltl. The sequence goes on along the minus strand of NC_090440.1, from coordinate 540,603,792 downwards.
CTGGTTACACTGATGAATGCGCCAGTGTTGATTAGAGAGGTAACCGATGGTGACTAGGCACGTAGGGTGGGTGAGCTTTGGACGGTACCCTGATTCAAGAGCGCAAGATTATAGGAAAATCGCCTGGAGCACAGTTATCATCTGTTTGTGTGGGAACGTCTTTGGGGTGCTTCGACAGCTCATGCATAACAGCATGTACACTTTTGACAGCATAGCATGCCATGCCCTGTGTATGCAAGAGGACTGTGTCCACTGCTAGAAACTCTGGCAGAGTGACTGAGGTGCTGGCAGATCGAGCACGTTTGCACATGGCTGGGGAGTTGACAAGAGGGTGTGGAGAGAGTCCACAGTAGCCGCAGGAGTTCCCAGCGGGGCCTGCAGGGCAGTTTGGCAAGGGTGTGCTGCACTGAGGGGCTTTTCTAATAACTCCTGCCACTGATTCAATTTTGAAATGACGAGGTCTGGGTTCTGGAGTTATGGTGAGTCTATGGAATGCCATTTCAATCTGGGTGGCACAGTCACTGGATAGCTCATGGGAGCGAATGAGCGTCAGGCTACACTCTAACGGCATGTTGGGGGCGACGAAGGATGTGGTGTCACAGTGACACCAACAAGTAGCCTTGTATGACTGAGTGCGCACTTCTTTCTGGGGGTCATCAGTAGTGCAGGTAATAGCAAGTTCTCTCAAGCAAGCGTAAAAGAGGTCAATGGACTATCCATCACGTTGGCAAGCATAGCATAGCTTGAATCTTTCGAAACTGGGTTTCATTTGTGGATCAGACTACGTGTTGGAGGCCATTATGGCTGCCACATAGTCATCCTCGGCAACAGTACCAAGGAGATTGCTGAATAGCTTGAAGATCTCTTAACCTGCGTAATGAAGAAGCAGGGACCTTTTTGTCTAATCGTCAGTCTTTGTTGTGGCTTTAAAATAATTGTTGAGGCGTGCCACCCATGTGTGCCATTGTGGAACTGCTGTAGCTAGGTTGCTGAACTAGCTAAATGGTGGTAGGGGGTTGGATGGACTCCCGATGGCATGTGCAGGCATGAGGTGCTGAGGCACATGTACGTGGAGCAGGAGCGAGGCCTGCTGTTCCGACGCAGTTTGTGCGCCATCTTGCGGGGCTACATTCGTGATGGGAGTCAGGAGTGGGCAGGATGGGTGTCACACAGCTGGGGTCTATAAATGTAGTACAGGAAGGCCTTGGCGGACCAGCAGTGTAGAGGTGCCAGCACTCATTATGGTGCTTGTGCATGAGTGGATAGAGGCGCCAGGATGAAGCAAAACTGGTTGTGCCACCTGAGGGTGGAGGCGGCACTCAGAGGTGGCAGGCGTCTCCTGCAGAGGCAGCGAAAACACCGATGCAGCTTCTGGAGGCGAGCCGCGGCTCATAATCACTCCGCAAGGCAGGGTCATGGACACTCTAAGGTTCCAGAGAAGACTGATGAAATGGGTGCAGCGGGAGTGGCCCATAGTGCGGGCGAGGGCAGGGGCACTGAAAAGAAGGGACTCTGAGAGTAGCAGTGATTATTAACTACCCGCATGCCACTGCGCTCAGGTGGGGCTTCCCCCTATTTATTACCCTGCTCAAGACCTCAATTCAGTGCTTAAATTGTGCTTGTAGTTTCCGGTGCTGAGCACCAGCACTTATTTGTGAGGGCCGGGGCTTATTCTTCTGCCTCAAGCATTTGCTGCGAGCAAAAGACTCATATAGGAAAGACAGAGGAAGGGAAAAACGAAAACGTGTCACAAAGGGAGAAAGTAGAAAGCTGCAGGCTGCAGGATTGGGTTGAAGGGGCAGGGAGTGACTATTAATGGATTGAAGAGCCCCGAGATGGCTTCGGGATCACGCCGCCTCAGTATTCTGTATTCGCACATTTAATTGCAGCAGCCGCGTGTTTTAGAGGAGGGCTTTGGGCACCGGCACCTTTTTATTTAAAAATAAAGCACTGCCTCCATTGTGGGGGTCAGGGCATGTCAGCGACGAAGTCACAGGGTGTGGCCGTGTGCCATCTTACATGGCAAAAAGTGTGCGTATTTGGCATGGACACCTTATGTAAAAACAAAGTTATAGGTGTATAAGCTCAAAGTACCCTAAATGGCCAATATAACACTCAGCTAGGATTCCCACGTGGCAGGCTTTTACCATCACTACCAGTATTCAGATTTCATGTCTAGTATAAAAATAAGCAAAATCACTTAAAACTGCTATTTTTAACCTTTATCCGTACATACTTGTAAAAACGAGGAAAGGATTCAGGTATGTTCTTAAAGTAAGGTTTATTCATTTAAAGCTTAAGTGAAGTAACAGGAGCCCTCAACCAGCGCGTCCAACAACTCCAGCTGTCAGGAAGTCAACCAAACCTAGGGCAGAGTCCACCTCAGCTGCAAGCCTTACATATTCGAAACAAAACATAACAGTGCATGTTTCAAATAACAACACTGCATGCTACAATAAAGAACACTACAACAATACAGAGAACATTCCAATAATGCAACTACCTACCTACAATACCTCCCCCCTTTGGAAAGAACAAAATCAATATTATATTAATGATATAAATTACAGTAGAATTATAATTGTTTGCATAAAAGTTAATGTAGATAACATTCTTAAGATTTTGAAGGCATTCCCACATTCTTTGCATTAACCCTACTTGTCTTTCTACTGACATTAGAAAGATCCACAGATTTCGAAGTACACTCAGTATATGTAACACTTTTAGTGCTTGTATTTTCATAGCTTTTTATCACATCTCTCTTGCTCCTCCATCCTTTGCCAGTTAACAATAACGCTCCTTTAGAAGTGTTTCCAATACGGATTGGTTTAAACTATTTGGATTCTCCTTTCTTGAGGCTAAACGGAATTTTTGCCAACACCCAATCACCTACATTAAAGTTTATCTGCTTCACGTGATGTTTTTGGTCAAATTTTTGTTTGACAGAGTTCTGTTTCAGTAACACTTTTTTGACAAATCAGAACAATTGTTAAACTTCCAATCTTCTTTATTAATTATTGTTTTGATCCAGTCACGACATACTCTTGTTCTAGCATCTCTTTTCTTTAGAAGAGAGAATGGTCCTACTTCTGTTATGCTTTTAGGAGTTAAATGATATGCCCAAATCTTTTCTCTTAGAAATTCTTCAACATCACAACCTAAGGAAAGTGCTGTCTGTACACCTTCTTTTAAAAATGTGTTCATCTTTTCAACTAGACCATTGGAAGTTAGAGAATACAGTGCAACCTTGTTATGTTTCATATGATGTTCTTCCACAAATGTTCTCATACGCAAGGAAGTGAAATGAGTACTATTGTCTATGACTAATTCAGCCGGTGGACCCTCAGTATTAAAAACTTTTAAAAAGAAAGTAATGACTGAACCTGTATTAGGTGCGTTTGTGAAATCAAAATAAACCCACTTCGAAAAATAGTCAATCAAAACCAAGAAGTATTTCTTGCTGGAGGTAGAAGCTCAAAGGGACCAGCGAAATCAAGAGCCACTTTTTGCCAAGTTTCACCAGGTAGTGGTACTAATTGAATAGATGACTCCACAAATTTCCATTGTTTGTCTGATACCAGACAGGTTGCACACTCATCAATAAATGTAGTAACGTGTATTCATTGCAGGCAACCAAAATAATTGTTTAAGGTGTTCTGAAGTGCTACTCACTCCCAAATGATCTTAATGTGCTTCTTGAATCAATTTATTTCTTAGGGACAGCGGTGGTATACAAACATCATTTCTTAGCAATATACTGATTAAGAGAAAGTTCCTCATGAACTTGCACATAATGTCTCAAGGATGGTTCAACATTTCTTTCTTTTGGCCAGACATTTTTTATGTAGTTGATTATTGCTTGATAAGTAGAATCCTGTTTACATTCATCTAACCACTGCTGGTGTGATAGTGCTCCTAAGTTATCAACAATGCCTTGCACATAAGCAATTCAATATTTATGTCCTTCTATTATGTTATCATTTTGATTATCCACAAGGATTCTCGATTAAAAAGTCTGATCTAACATTTTTTCCTCCAGAAATGTACTTCACAGTAAAATTGTAGCTTTGGAGTTTAGATAACAACCTGACTAATCTGGAAGAAGCTTTTCCAGTATGATTTCCATTTAAAAGGTGACTAAGACGCTTATGAGCTGTGAATAAGTCAAATGCAGAACCCAAAGATGTGTTTTGAACCGTTCAATTGCCCAACAACATGCCAATGCCTCTCGTTCAATGGTGCTATAATGAGACTAACTCTCAGAAAGTGTGTGAGAAGCAAAGGCAATAGTGTTCTCCTTGTTATGTGACAACTGTGAAAATACCACACCTAAACCAATGTGGCTGGCATTTACTGTGATAATAAATTTGTTTCTAGCTGCAAAAGGAGATAATGCAGGGACATCCACAATAAGGCCCTCATTACGACCCTGGCGGTCGGTGATAAAGTGGCGGTAATACCGCCAACAGGCCGGCAGTATTTACCGCCAAATTATGACCATGGCGGAAAAATCTCCGAAAGACAGCCAATGTGCCACACCGACCGCCAGGGCGGAAACAACAGCCACCACAGCGGTAGCCACCTACAGCCAGGCGGAAGTCAAAGTTCCGCCCACCATATTAAGAACAGACAATCCGCCAACTTTTCCGGGGTGGTACCAATGACATTAAAAGCCTGGCGGAAACAGAGCTCAGAAGTGAAAGGACTCACCATTGGAGACACAGGGAAGAACCACGCCGCCATCGAACTTGAACTGCATGTATTTCCGATTAAGTTCTATTTTCTTCTCCACCACGAACACCAACGCCGGCAAAGATGACGATGGTGAGTACAGCCGCCTAGCACACAAGGGAGGGGGGAGGAAAAAGAGAGTGACACACACATGCACAACACACACCTCATACACCCCCCCTTACACACAACCAGATGCACAAGAAAACAAGATAATCCCCCTAAACCTGCAGAATAACGCAAGGACAAAACACATTTTACTAAAGGGAGTGTTATAATATCAACATAGTATAAATAATAATTTAGCCAATGTTATAGATATCTACAAATGTACAGAAAAAGGGACACTGCCCAGTCCTCAGTTCGCGTGGGCCACATGGCCACAGGCCAAAGTCCAAGGTCCCACTTGTCACCTGCATCAACACGGAGAGAACACTGCAGGAGCATCAGTTTGGAAGTAGGCAGGCACCTCAGGGGGAGGGGGAGCACCTCAGCCGGGAGCACCTCAGCCGGGAGCAGAAACAAGACAACTGGTTCTGGAGGGGGCAACATGTCCTGTGCTTGGTCCTGGGGAGTGTAAGGCCACAGTCTCTCAAGTGGGTGACTTGCCCACTGGTTCTGGAGGGGGCAACATGCCCATTGCTCTTTGTCCTGGGGAGTGCAAGGCCACAGTCTTTTGAGTGGGTGTGTCCCCCACTGGTTCTGGAGTGGATAGGCCACAAAGCAGACCATGGAGGCAGGATTACATTGCGTCCGCCGGCGGTGACGGCTGCACTGTGTCGGTGGTGTTGGTGGGAGGCTCCTGCACATCCCCTGCACCCTCGGATGGATGCACTGTGGTGGTTGTGGTGGGAGGCTCCTGCACATCCACTGCACCCTCGGATGGATGCACTGTGGTGGTGGTGGGAGGCTCCTGCACATCCCCTGCACGTCGGATGGGTGCACTGTGGTGTGGTGCCGGTGGTGGTAGGAGGCTCCTGCACATCCCCTGCACCCTCGGATGGATGCACAACCATGGTTAGTGGTGGGGGCTCCGTGACAGCTGCTGGTGCAGGCTCCTGGCCCTTCTTGCCTGCTGGTGCAGGCTCCTTGCCCTTTTGGGTGGCAGGTGCAGGCTCCTTGACCTTCTTGCCTGCTGGTGCAGGCTCCTTGCCCTTCTTGCCTGCTGGTGCAGGCTCCTTGCCCTTCTTGACTGCTGGTGCAGGCTCCTTGCCCTTTCGGGTGGCAGGTGCAAGCTCCTTGCCCTTATTGCCTGCTGGTGCAGGCTCCTCCCCCTTTCGGCTGGCTGGTGCAGGCTCCTTCCCCTTCAGTATATGTGGCCTGGATTCCTTTCCACCACGAGTAGGTGCAGATGGAACTCGGCCCGTGGACTGTGTGGCTGAGGTGCTTGGCTGGGTTTGTGATACCCTGGCCATATGTGCAGGATGGGGGGGGGGGGTAGGGAAGAGGTTAATGGTGGATAGGAAAAGTTTCTTAGGGACATTGGGGCGGGAAGAGGGAGAAGGAATGGGAGTGGAGGATGAGGGAGTGGTTGTTGGAGGTGTCTGTCTGCTGGATTCGGATGTAGGTGCATGGGCTGTATGCTGTTGTGAGGTGGATGGCTGTTGGGTGTCTGAGTGCTTGCGTTACTTTAGGAGGGTGGGGACAGACACAGTGGGAGAGGACACAGGGGACGTGTGCATGGCTGTTGTGGAGGTGTCTTCCTGTGAGGTGTGGGTTCTGTTTGGTGTGGTGATGATGCTGATAGTAGATGATGATGTAGTGCATGCAGGTGTGAGTGTGGACGTGACTGGGAGGGAGGTGGTGGAGTGGTAGGAGGGGGAGACAGTGGAGGCAGTGGATGCTGTAGTGTCTGCTACTGTATGGTGTTTGCGTGAGTGCTTGTGGGATGAAGTGTGGTGCTTGTGTTTGCCTGTGACACTCTTGGGTGTTGTCCTGTGTGCATGCTTGTCCGGCTGTATGCTTGGGATGGGTTGGGGTAGAGGAGAATGGGACTGGGAAGTGGAAGTTGGAGGGGGGACGGTAGAAACAAGGACAATGGCAGCCATTAGAGAGGAGGCCAGAGCCTGGATCGATCTCTGTTGGGCCGCCAATCCAGTGTGAATGCCCTCCAGGAAAGCATTAGATTGTTTCATCTGGGCTGCAGCCCCTGGATGGCATTCACAATGATTGACTGCCCTACAGAGAGGGATCTCAGGAGGTCAATAGCCTCCTCACTCAGGGCAGCAGGGCTAACTGGGGCAGGGCCTGAGGTGCCTGGGGTGAAGGAGATGCCTACCCTCCTGGGTGAGCGGGCACAGGCAACTCGGTGAGGGGCTGCTGGGAGGGCATTGCTGGTACGGGGGTGGCAGCTGTACCTGTAGCTGGGGTGGTCACAGAAGTGTCTGCCACCACCAGGGAGCTTCCATCGGAGGCGGTATCTGTGTCTGAATTGTCCCCTCCAGTCTCCGCTGTGGTGATCCACTCGCCCTCTGTCCCACTGGTGCCCTCAGCGTCGGTGGACTCTGCCTCCTGGATCCTGTGGGATGGAGCTCCCTCTGTCACCGGTGCCTCTGCTCCTCTGCCAGATGATGCTAATGCACATAAGGACAGGATGACAAAACAAGAAATGGGGGGTGAGAGACAAAGGATACACTGAGTCAATGGCTGCACCAACACCACTGTTGCCATACACAGCACCCTCACACACAGGGAACAGGTCTACACACTATGCATTGCTACCACTGATCTCGCTAGCCACCAAGGCATGAGGAGGGGCACACACCGCCAACCGCAGCACACCTGGGACCCACGCAGCCCTGACCAGTAGTGGATGCTTACAAGCTAGGTAGGCAGGATTATCCCTTCAGAACCCTAGCCACCAGCTAGGCCTGGCCTATGGGCACCCACTAACATACATCCACCACCCAGGTACCACCCCACAAGGCATAAGTTGTAATGATAGCCACTGTACTCACCCCCTTGTGGCTGCTGTGATGCCCTCAAGCGCTCATCCAGCTCTGGATAGGCCACCGCCAGTATGCGGGTCATCAGGGGGGTCAGGGTTCGACGGGTACCCCTTCCTAGTTGGGAGGCCATCCCCAGCTGGGCCTCCGCTGTCTTCCGTGCCCAGCGTCTCAGGTCCTCCCACCGTTTCCGACAGTGGGTGCTCCACCTGTCATAGACCCCCGGGGTCCGCATCTCCTTTGCAATGGAACGCCATACACCCTTGTTTTGATGGGCGCTGACCTGCAGAGGCAATACACACAGGAAAACACCATTAGACAAACTGTCCAGCCTGTTACACATATGGCCCATCATACCCGTTTCCATCACCATTGGCACACACTTAGCCCAGCACACTAGCTGTACACCGCAAAGAGGACATCTACCCACCCCCCTTACACGAGGCCTTCACACACACAACTCCATGCATTCATGCCACATGCATCGTGCCCACAGTGTACTCACCTGTTGGTCTGGAGGCCCATACAGCAGTCCGTACTGGGGTAGGACCCCATGCACCAGTCTCTCCAACTCCTCCGAGGTGAAGGCTGGGGCCCTTTTCCCAGTCACACGGCCAAGGTAGGCTCCAGACACAGGTCACAGCAGCACATGCAGTGTAGGTCCTCTCCAATGGAAGGTCAGGTAGCAAGTTAGGAATATGATAGAAGACGGCGGTCACGTCCACAGCGGTGCATACACTCACTGCCGACGTAGATCACCATAGGCCACTGTAACCCATAGGGCCCAATATTAACCAACGAGGAGTTGCACGGCAGTTCCCGACCGCCTCCCGCCACGGCGCACAACGTCAGCGGAATACCTCACTTCCACCTGTCCCTCCACACAGGACAGGCGGGCGCCATTTCAGGGGGGCAGCCCTATGGATTCATGCTGCGTCAAAGGAGAAATAGGTACATACTGGAAAAATCACACACTGACACATTACAAGTTTACAGATTGCTAACTCCTGTTGTGGCTCCAATGTTAAGTTTGTGACAGCCTCCTCACTCTTGTGTCCCTTAGATACCTACTGCTGTGGATGAATAGGAGATGGAGACATACCCCTGTGTACAGATCCCTGGTGGACTTGGCAACACTGGAGGACAGGCACATTATCCTCAACTATAGACTTGACATGGCCACGATCACAGAGCTGTGTGCTCAACTGGAGCCTGACTTGATATCTGCTATCCGTCAGCCCAATGGGATCCCCCCTCTTGTGCAAGTGCTATCTGTACTCCATTTCCTGGCAAATGGTTCTTTCCAAGTGACAGTGGGCTTGGCAGCAGGAATGTCACAGCCAACGTTCTCAATAGTGCCGACAACAGTGTTGTCTACCTTGATAAAACACATGTGCAGCTACATTGTTTTCCCCCAGGTTGAGGATTTGGCCACGGTGAAGGCTGAGTTTTATGCTATGGGACATATCCCCAACATAATTGGGCCGATTGATGGTACACATATTGCATTTGTCCCCTCTCCTTCCCCCACCCCCGGCAGAATGAACAGGTGTTCAGGAATCGTAAGAGTTTCCACTTCATGAATGTTCAGATGGTATGCTTGGCGGACCAGTACATCTCCCACGTCAATGCTATCCTGGGTCAGTGCATGATGCCTTTGTCCTGAGGAATAGCAGCATCCCAAATGTGATGGCCCAACTACACAGTACAGGGTGTGGCTAATAGGTGAGCCCTGGTTCCCACCCAGTATATGTTGGTGTATGGGTATGGTGTGGCCCATATAGGATAGTGTATGGCTAAATGTTGTCCCTCAATATTTGCAGGTGACTCTGGTTACCCAAACATATCATGGTTACTGACCCCTGTGAGGAATGCCAGGACAAGGGCAGAAGAACGTTATAATGAGGCACATGGCGAGAAACAGAAGGATAATTGAAAGGACCTTTGGCCTCCTGTAGGTCAGGTTCCGGTGCCTCCATCGAACAGGTGGATCCCTGTGCTACTCACCTAAGAAGGTCTGCCAGATAGTGGTGACATGCTGCATGTTGCCCTCAGACGCATGTCCTTTTTCTGCAGGAGGAGGAGAGTGGAGATGCCCGTGTGGCAGCAGTAGACCCTGTGGACAGTGAGGATGAGGAGACAGAAGATGAGGATGAGGACAACAGAACATCAGTTATACGACAATACTTCCAATGACATACAGGTAGGACAGCGTAACTTTACATTTCAATGACTTTGGTTATAATCTGTGTGGCAATGGCATGCTGATATTTCCCACTTCTATGCACCCTTACTGTTCCCTCTAGCAATTCATTTTGCAGATGTTAGTGACTTGATATATACTCCTGGTGTGATCACTACAGCCAGCTACAGGTCATTAATCTATGGTCATTCTATGTACAGTTAATTTGCAATGTTTGTACCTGTTTCAAAGGATACATATTTGATATACACAACATACTCCAAATGGACTTTTGTCAAAGGGTGTTTATTGAAGTGGTAACATATAGGGGTAAGTGCAATGGGATGGGGTGATGATGGAGGAAAGTCAACTGTATTGTTCCAGTCTGTTTGTAGCACAGGTGCATTGTCCAAAGGGACATAGGAAGGGGAGCAATGGCAGTTCAAGGTGGACAGGGTGACTGAGTGGGACACAAGGGTGACAATCAGGAGAGTCTCATTTCCTGGTGGGGGTCTTGGCAAGTTACTCTGGCTTCTGTCTGGATCGCAGGGAACATTTGTGGAGTGGTTCACCTTCTGCAGGGGGAGGGGTGCGGGAGGCCTGTGAGTCCAAAGGTGGGGCCTCCTGACAACTAGCGGCAGCAGACGTGGAAGGCTGTTCAGATGTCTCACTAGTGGCAGGGGCCCGCTGGTGTGAGACTACCTCCCTCATAATGTTGACCATGTCTGCCAGCACCCCTGCTATGGAGATCAGGGTGTTGTTGATGGCCTGCGAGTCCTCCCTGATCTCCTGGTACTGTCCCTCCTGCAGCTGCCTGTTCTCCTGCACGTTGTCCAGGATCTGGCCCATCGTGACCTGGGAATGTTGGTAGGCTCCGAGGATCTCTGCGAGTGCCTCCTGGAGAGTTGGTTCCCTGGGCCTGTCCTCCCCCTGGCGCACAGCAATCCTTCCAGTGTCCATGGTGGTCTGTGCCTCTGTCCCCTGAACCGTGTGCCCACTGCCACTAACCCCAGGTCCCTGATTGTGTTGGGGGTGAGGCGTGGCCTGGGGTCCCTGTAGAGGTCGACACACTGCTGATTGACGTGTCCTGGGGACAGAGGTGTGGGTGCGCTGGGTGGGTGCTGTGGTGGTGTTTCCAGATGGGGGAGGCTCTGTGGTGGTGTGTGACTGGGCTTGTGTAACCAGCTGTCCAGTGGTCCCTGATGGGCAAGGTAAGTCGTCCAGATCCTGAAGACCAGAGTTGCTGTCATCACTGTGGGCCTCTTCAGTTGGGGAACTGGATAGTGATGGCACTTCCTCTCAGCTGACATTGGTTGGGGTACCTGAGGGGATGTAAATGATACATTATGGTTTATGTGTCTGACATATTGTACATCTGTGGCTTCCCCTCTATGGTTGGTTTTGCCCTGCCAGCTTACACTTGTGTATGTTAGTGTATGGTGGGATTGTTAGTTCTCTATGGTGTGCATGCTTTAGTGATGAGTGTCCATGCAGGGCTGTGAGGGGTGTCTATGCATTGGTACAGCATGCAAGGCTTGGCATTGGGATGAGTGAGATGTGATGGTGGAGTGATGGGAGTGAGGGTGAGGGTATGTGATGGCATGCAGGTAGGGGGGTGATAATAGTAGAGAGTTGACTTACCAGAGTCCAGTCCTCCTCCGACTCCAGCCAGGCCCTTCAGGATGCAGTATTGCCAAGACTTGCTCCTCCCATGCTGTGAGTTAGGAGGGAGAAGGTAGGGGTCCACTGCCATTCCTCTGGATAGCGAGCTGGTGTCTTGCTGCTATGGAACGTACCTTCCCCCGTAGGTCATTCCACCTCTTCCTGATGGCATCCCTAGTTCTGGGGTGCTGTCCCACGGTAGTGACCCTGTCCACGATTCTCCGCTATAGCTCCATCTTCCTTGCTATTGATATCTGCTGCACCTGTGCTCCAAATATCTGTGTCTCTACCCTAACAATTTCTTCCACCATGACCCTTAGCTCCTCCTCAGTGAAAAGGGGGTGTCTTTGTGGTGCCATGGGTGTTATATGATGTGTGTTGGTGAGGGTGTGTTGGGTAATGTGTTGGGGTGTGTGATGTGGAGTGCGTGATTGGTGTATAATTGTGAGTAGTGTGTGGCTGTAGTTGTGTCAGTGGTCTTGGTGTCTCTCCGGTGGCAATGCTTTGTAGTTGTAAAGGGATGTGGGTGGGTGTTTTATGGTGGTGTCGGTGTGGTGTGTGTATGGCTGTTAGGTGTGTGTTGTTTACATTTTCCAATGTGGTGTTGTTTTGTGTGTGGGTGTCCATTGTGAGTGCGACAGTATGTACCATCAATGGTTTTCTGCAGTTGAATGTCCGCAGTGGTGATTCATGGGTCATAATGTGATGGGCGTTGTTCTGTTGGCGTAATGGTGTGGGTTTTGATACCGCCACTTTATCACTGACCTTTGGGCTGGCGGATTTGTGTATGTGGCTGTGTTCTGTCGGATTTGTGTGTGTGTGTCATAATATGGTGAACGGATATCCGCCGCAGCGGTAGTAAGTTGGCGGCCGCCAGTGTGGCGGTAAGTGGGATTTACCGCCAATGTCATAATGAGGGCCTACGTTTTTTTACTTTTTCCAATGCCTCTTGAACATCATTTGACCATATACATTTCACTCCCTTTTTCAATAAATTACGTAGTGGTTGTAGGAGATATGTATAACCTTGAACAAAATGTGAATAATATTCACTAAAACCTAGAAATGACCGTAAAGTGTCCATATCACACAGTGATCTGGCTTCTTCTAAAGCCCTTGTTAGTGAAAACTTTGGTGAAATACCATTAGGACTGATTGAGTGACCTAGGTATTCAAATGTTTCCTCCAAAACCTGCATTTATTTTCTCGAAGTGTGATGCAATGCTCTTGAAACTTTTGCAACACTATTCCTAGAATCATATCATGATCTTCCAAAGCTGTTGAATTAAAACATCATCCTGGAATGCCTGTGTATCCTTTACGCTTTCCAGGATGTTGTCCATCAAACACTGGAATACACTAGCCGCAGAGGCTAAACCAAATGGCAATCTGAAAAATGTATATGCCCCAAAAGGTATAACAAATGTTGTTAAATCTTGGGACTCATGGGTACACACTGTTGCATACGCAGTTCCATAGGTTTCTACAGTGCGACATGCATTGAGATCCCACATACCTGAGACTTCTCTAATACACAAATATACTGTTCGCTCATACTAAATGCCTCTGAAACACTCCAGCCCCTGAAGTCCCAGTGGGACGTTTGGGTATGACCAATGGATGAGGAGGGCTGGTGGGATGCATTAATGGCGCCACAATTGATTGTAATCTCGGCTAAACTGAGATTGGTGCAGTTGTTTTATCTGCACTGTGCATATCTAACTCAAATTAGATTGCAATTAGATTGCATCGGGCTGGTCTTCGGTCTACACATCAGTGGGGGTGCTGTGCCAGCTCCCCAACAGACTTCTTCCATATGGTGTGGTCCTTCCCAATTATTGCATACTACTGGAAATAGGTTTTATCAGAACTTTTCACCGTTGTGGGGCAGACGCTGAATTGTCTCCACTGGTGGTCCTTCTGGGAGTGATGGAGGGGTTGGGGAGTTCCCAGGCAGATAGACTGTTGGTGGGCACTGGTCTTCTGGTTGCTAAGTGGGACACTGCAAGACAATGGATGGTGAGCTGTTCACCTATGCTTTCGAGAGACCCGGCAGGGGTGGATTGGTGCGCCCAAATGGAGAAACCTATTTATGAGGCGCGAGGATGCCTGCAGAAGCTTACTAAAATCTGGTCCAAATAGACAGGCGCCCCAGGGGCTGTAGTGGAAGAGAAAATGTAACATTTGCTATAAACATGTAATGTTGACATGATTGTGAAAGCTACTTGTAATATGCACTGGGGGCGACTGAGTGAACAAGGGGCGAATCTATATGTACTATTCTACAGAGCTTCTTTTGTGACAAATTTTGCTTTGACTAAAACGAAAATTTAGTTATCAAAAAAAAATCTTGGGACTCTTCCTCTAAAGGTATTTGGTGGTACACTGACTAAAGAACAAGTAAAGTGAAAAAATTGGAAACTCCAATATTAGCCTGAAGATCCTGTACTTAGGTCAAGGGGTGGCAATCCACATAATATTCTTATTAAGACTCCTCAGATCAGCACATAATCTGATGTTCCCATCCCTTTTGCTCATGATAACTATGGGACGTACCTATTCTGAAGATTTGGTTGGTGTAATAATGCCTTCAGTAACCATACTATCTAAAAGAGTTTTTAATTCACTCCTCACACTCAAAAGAATCAATCATACCTTGTGATATACTGGTATAGCATTTTTCTTTAACGTAATGGTATGAGTGTATTTCTTAATATAACCAACTTTCCCAGTAAATACATCTTGAAATTCTTTAACAAATGTTTTTGAATTATAGACACTATGCATGTCAATACTTGAAATGGGTATGTTAGACATCCTAATGGGTGGATCAGCACCTGGAACCAACAATAAATTTAACGTGCCTAGATCTTGCCAACCAATTATATGCCTACCTTTAATGGCAACATAAAGTTTGGTATTAGCTTCTTGTCGAAGACAATTTTATCTACAAAGAAACCTAATATACTAATATCTTGTTCTCCACTTTTGGATCTATATCAGGCTTCTCCAATTTTTATCTGATCTCCAATGATGATAAAAACATGTATCTGAAATAATTATTATGGGAGCCCCAGAATCACCCATCTTGTCCAAAAGTACTGGGGACCTATTTACACGTTGGAAAGTAGATCTTTGGCTTTGATAAGGTTTGATGCATCAGATAGGACAACATTTGATAAATCTAACTTCGCCATGTTCTTTTATTTCAACACTATGGGGCTCATACAAGTGTGGTGGTTTGTAGACCGCCACCCACGCAGTGGTGATCTGGACTACTGCCACATTACAACCCTGGCAGCCAGACTGCCAGACCGCCAGCTCCGCCAGGATCCCGAATCCGGGCGGTATGGCGGTGCTCCTAATCCGCTAGAACAGCCCTGTGGATTACGACCACATTCTCTGACAGCGGTTTCATGGTGGTACCACTGCCAAGAAAAGGCTGGTGGAGAACAGGTGCAGGGAGCCACATGGGGGCCTAGGCTCTGTCCATGCACTTGGCAGCCTGCAAGTGACAGCAGTGCCGCCAGTTCGATTACGAGCCGGAGACAATGCTGTAGCCTGTTTCCCCTTAGGTTAGTAGGCAGAAACTTAGGTTTCTGCCCAATGACCTAGCAGGAAACCTACAATAGCTCAGCGGGGAGGCAGCCGCGTAGGTGGCGGCCACGCTGTTGGGAGTTTTGGCAGACTGAGTTTTCCGTCCACCAAACTCATAATGGGGCCCAATGTATCTGAAGATCATTCTTAGCGCTCTTAGAAACAACTTGAAAATGGCTTGTTTTCTTGAACTTCAAACAATGTTTACCAACAGCAGGACATTGGGAGTAATTGCTAAAGTGCAGGGTTGGAGAGCAAATTACAAAGCCCAGGATGGGGCTGTCTTATTGATGATCACCTGATCTGTCTCTTCCAAGAAACGTGGGCATTAGAACCCAAATATAGACTACGCTTCAAAAGCTATTGGGTTCCAGCACGCAAGTCATCTTCTGGGAGACCATCGGGAGGGCTGCTTGTGTGGATCAACACTTCTCTTAGGTGCAAGATAGAAGAAATAGATACGGGTTGCCGTGACTTGCAAGTCCTATTAATAATGATTTCTGAAGAGAGACCTTTATTTTTAATTAATATCTATAACAGGAATGTGAGCTCCCATGCTGATTTTGATGTCCTGTCCATTTTGGACAGTCTCCTCAAAAACAATCCCTCCTTCTTTGTTTTGATTGGAGGGGACTTCAATGTCACTTTTGAACCTAATCCTCTAGTCCAAGGAATTTATAAAGAAGAGGATGCCCATTGGGGCATCCCTCAGCTAGTCTCCAACAAAAAACCAAGGCTGAACAAATCTGCGCGCTTACTGGCCGATATCACACTAGCCCATGGCCTCCGAGCCTGTAATGGTCGCTCGCATGTAAATTTGCAAGCTACCTTTAGGCGCGGAAGGCTCAGCAGTCGCATTGATTATATACTTCTTGACATCCGACTGTGGAGCCACATGTTCGATATGAGGGTCCAAAAGCAAATTGAGAGTGATCATGACCCGTTGATTTTATCGACCAGAGGACTTTTTCCTTCGTTCAATGTGCCCTACTCCAAGAGTCATGCCTTCCAGCTGGCTCTAACTAATAACAGACGCAACCTAAAATGGGAATCTATTAGTTCTTCCCCTAAATATCTGGCACCTATTTACAACCTGCTTGCCAACCAGATGGAGTGCATGATCCGGCTAAATGAGAATGGGGAGGGTGACAAAGTCTTAGCAGCCCACACTGACCTGTTCCAATCTTTAAAGCATCTCTTTACAAAAAAAATTCTTAATAATTCTAACAAAAAGCACTGCGCTCCTTGGTTTGACAATTGTTGCAGAGAAGCACAACTGTCTCTCCTGGAAGCAATAAAAGATGGCCATGTTGAGCTGTTAAGAACAGCCAGAAAAGTTTATAAGAAGGAATGTTCTAAGGCACGCAGAAGTTGGGAAGAGGCCAGATGGGTTACTATTTTGGAGACTGCTAAATCCAATGATACATCTAGGTTCTGGAAACTAATAACTGATGATTGTAGCAATTCCCCTGCCGCACCTGGTTCTTCAATCCCCTCAGTATCATGGGTAGAGCACTTTGGGCAACTATACGAAGGGCCATCTGAAGCATCCCTGTGGGCCCCCGATGCCTCAATAAACCAAGAGACCACCTCGATCTCATTCTCTCTAATCGAAACAAGAGCAGCAATAGACTCACTGAAATGGGAAAAGGCCCCTGGCCCAGATAAGATTCCAGGCGATCTATACAAATCAAGACCAGACGTATGGGCACCATACCTCAACCTTATCTGCAATGCTATTGCAGCAGGGGCCCCCGTTCCACCCACTTGGAAAGGGGCTGAAATAGTACCCATTTTCAAAAAAGGAAATCCGAGCATCCCTGCCAACTATCGTCCGATTAGTCTCCTTGATAACTCCCAGAAAATCTATGCAAAGCATCTTCTGTTCCATCTCGAGGAATGGATTATGGAGTCCGAAGCTCTCTCTGACCTACAAGCAGGTTTTAGACCTGCAGTGAGTACAGTTGACCAAGCCCTAAGATTCATGTCAATAAAATGGAAGAATGTTGACCTGGGGAGGGGCAATCTTTACGTGGTCTTCATAGACCTCAGAGCCGCATTCGATTTGATCCCCAGGAACCTGCTGTGGTCAACATTATCTAACATGGGAGTGCCATCTGGTCTCCTGAAACTCTTAGCTCGACTGCATGAAGATACCTTTGCTCAAATTAGATTTGGCCAGTGGGGCGAGTTGACTGACCCCGTAGCTATTAAAAAAGGTGTTAGACAGGGATGTGTCCTGGCACCCACTCTTTTTCTGCTATATATCAACAATTGCATTCACTACTTAGAGAACTGTATAAATGATTCACCTAAATTGGTTGGGAAAAAAATCCCGTGTCTGCTATATGCAGATGATACAATTTTGATATCTAAATCGCCAATGGGAATCCAAAACCTGATCAACCAATTTTGTGTTTTTTGTAGTGATTATGGTCTGGACATAAACATTAAGAAAACAAAACTCATGATATATAGTACCTCCAAGAAACGATCACGTGCTAGCATAGAAATGAACTCGATCCCTTTGGAGAAAGTAGAAGAGTTTGACTACTTGGGTTTCAGACTATCGACCACAGGCAAATGGAAGGCAGCCCTTGACAAAGGGGCTCTCATTATAAGCCAGAGAGGTGGGGCCCTTGTCCGTAGATCGAGAAAGGCTCCGAGCCCCCCCTTGAACATACTTGCAGAGATTTACAATGTCCAAATCAGAGCAGCGGCCCTTTATGGAGCGGAACTTTGGGGGTCCCACAAAAACCTTGATATCCTGCAAACCAAGGAAAACCATTTTCTTAGACAGATCGCCCGCCTAGGTATGGGCTCACCAATGACCCCTCTAAGGCTAGACCTAGGTTTAAACAGTATTAAAACCACTGCAGCCCTAAGGCCTCTTTCCTATTGGATTCGTTTATGGAAATCTGTTGAACTCGAACCATACAGGCTGGCCATAAGAGAGCTCATAGCTACCCCTCAGGCACTGGAGAAAATTCCATGGCTGAAGGAAATGAAATCTGCCTGGGTCAAAATAGGTTTTCCTTCCTACTGGAAATATCCGGAGCAAATCCCAGATAATGCAAGGAAACTTGTTACTAAAAGATATTGGGAGAAAGTTAATGAAGACTCCTTGCATCAAAAAGGGGCGGGCAGGCTAACAATGGAATTTCTCCAACTTAAGCACGAGCCCTGGCCTGAGAACTTCTTGAACCTTCCCATGCCTCCGTACGCCCGTGCTTTCTATCTCCAACTAAGATATGGTACACTGCCTATCAATGGTTTTACGGCTCACTGGTCCTCTAACATCGTTTCAAATGATAGATGTATCTCTTGCCAAAATCGTAAAGAAACAATAGAGCACATACTATTTTTTTGCCCTTTGTATAAGAGCCCCAGAGGGAGGTGGATCATTCCCCTCTGCAAAAATATGTCATTACATGATAGAGCAAACGCCACCAGAATCTGTACATACGACACATCCTCTGTGGTAGCTATTACAGTTACCAAATTTTTAGCGGAGGCCTGGTACATCCGGCGTAGGCTTATTGTTTTAATGGGCATGTGAGCCATCTTGACATTAGTGGACAGAAGGAGTCCCAGCTGTTATTTTTTAGTAGTATCAGTAGAAATTTCTTAGCAGGAACCTGTTGCCCCCTATATGAGGATTGATGAGGACCAGGTCCTACGGGGAAACACTTGCACACATTGGTATGTTAGACAGAATTTTATATCCTAGTTTTTATCCTTTCTCTCTTAATATTTTAACCCATGTCTTATTTATTGTACTTTTTATCTACAATCAAATATCTAGTCTTGTTGATCTTATTCTAATACTGTCCTAATTACTATTTATCATGTATGATTGTTATCTCTGTTATTTTAAATGGCCTAGATTTCTAGACCGAATGAACTCAAATAAATAAATAATTGCTAAAGTGTGATTTTGATCCACATCTGTAACAGAACGCATTAGAGGTAGGATAATTCTTTCTCACATTCTTATCCTTAACCTGTATAGCATCTATGTTATCACTGTTACATACAACACTCACTTCAGGCTCAATCATGGACTTTTGATCTTGATCCATGAACTTAGTTGACAGAATAGATCTTTCTATTCTCTTAGCTAAATCAATGACTTCCATTAGTGTAAGATCTCTCCAACTTAAGAGTCTTTGTTGAATTTTCTTTGTGTAACAGTTGAATACGAATTGGTCTCTGATATAAATATCAGATGATGAACCAAAATTACAAGTGGCTGCCAAAATACTAAGAGCCGAAATAAAATCCTCCAATGTCTCTTCTGGTGTTTGTTTTCTTTTAGACAAATTAAATCTTTCCAATAAATCACTGGGTTCTTCAGAGATTTTTTTTCTAATCTGCATAGTGCTTCAGAGTACTCATTCCAATCTCCTGCATCTGTTGTTGGTGGTGTATTACGTGGCAAATTATCAAAAATCTGCCCACCTTCGTTTTCTAGATGAGCAAAAAGAATAGCTGTTTTGCGTTTAGGATGAACCATCCGCTTCCACCGCTACAAGGTAGCTTTCAAAACACCTTATCCATGCACTCCATTTAAGAGGTGGTTTGCCTGGGGTTTGAGGAAATGGTGTTATTTGTGTGAAATTATTTGTAGCTATTTTAAAATATTCCCAATAAGTTTTCTTATGCTGTAAAATATTTTTTACCAGGGAATAACATCTCAGGGCAATAGAATAATATTAGAAATGGTAGAACATACTGAGGGAAAATTATGCACTATATATAAGGTGAGTGCATCACTGTGTTTGGAAAATGTACTAAGCCCAGAAGTATAATGCTACAAACCTCTTTGTGATGTGCTTTGAATTTAGGTGTGCACATCACAGTCCATTACTTCCTCATAAATGACAAGACAACAATGCTGAATATGTAAGAAAGTGCACTGTTGAATTTTAAGGTCAGCATTCTAGTATTCCATTTCCTTTAGATCAAGCTTAACTTCCTGTAGACGTGCGTAATAATATATAGTTCTTTCAGCAATATAAATTATATGTCAGGACCAGAGGCTTTGGATTATGCTTCTCCTTCTTTGCTGTTTATTAACGTACTGTGGTGTTGTCTTGTACACAAACAGTGCTCCCAGGCTTGAGGGGACAGTCAGGCTCCCTTCTTAGGTAGAGGCCTTCCCTTCCTTTCCCCCTCCCTCCTCCTCCCTCTCGTTCCTCCCAGATCCCTTCCCCTGTGGTTTTCCCTGTCTGTTCCTCCGAAAAGGAACCGTACCTTGGCAAGCCACGACCCTCCGGGGTCGTGGCTGGGTTGTGGGCTCCTCGTCTCTGACGCTGCGTCTGGGAAGTTCTCCCTCTCCGCTCCGTTTTCTACGGGTCCTTCTTCTGGTCTCTGCGGGGTCTGTTCTTGGCCTCCGTCACTCGTCTCCGTTGTCCGCTCTCCCGATGGCTCTCTCCTCTGCTCCTTTCCGCCATTCTCCGTCTCCGTTGTCCGCTCCCTTTTTCCTTCTGTGCCGGCCCGGAAGGTGTTGTGCGTTTCCCTGGAAACAGGGAAACGCCCCCAGGACACCGCGGGAACAGTTAAACGCGGAACTGACGTGTCGGGGCACTCCGACACGTCACAGGCTGCTCCATCGAGTGGCGTGATCGTGGGCACCCGATCACACGTACAAAAACACAACAGCCAATAAAATTAGACATTTTAAAAAACTACATTACACATAAGATATGGCATCACAGTATCAGTACCAATCACAGTACATCATGTAATATATACTTGTGAAGACCCGTAAATCATCCTCTTTCTTTGCTGCTCCCTGAAGATGAGTACATTATTTCATCCATTCCGTTTTGCTTATATATTTACTATTTGTATTTGATGCCCTCATGAGCTATTACTTTGTTTGAGCAGTGCGCAAACGTACCACAGCGCACGCGATTCTATTTCAAGCATGCCGCCACCCTGAGTGACACGAACGGCCCGATTCTCGGCTGCGCGTAGTCCCCGCGCTTCACTCGGGTGGTAGGCGACAGGCCACAAGTTGTTTGTATTGCCCGGCGGGGGGTGCAAGGAGGCAGGGGAACAAAGCGCATTGTGCGAGGACCTTAGTCCTCTTTCTGGCTCCCTTCATGTGCGTGGGTCAGTTTTCAGTTGAATCTGGACAGCAAGCCCATGCCTCAGACTCGGCATGTTAGAGTCTGCTCTCGTGGTCATTCCGGCGGTAGAGCATAGCGTTCCCCTCACGCACATGTGCCTAGGCTGTAATAAGGCTACCACAGGTTTTATTCCTGAGAGGGAGACAGATTTGAAGTAAGTAACTTCTAGTTAAATTATGTAAGAAGTGGATAGTGCCTCCTTATTCGGCTCGAGAGTTCTGGCCCCCTTCACCCCAAATATAATCACTTCACAAGGTCTTCTTGTCTTCTCTTTGTTAATACATAGTGTGACTATTTCTTTCTCTCTCACAAAAGAACCGTGATAAACAGGCAGAACCCAGAAGATGTTGCATATTACCAGGAGCAGGAAATACCTACTCCTTTTAGAGGACATTGTGCATGCCCTCGACACTTCAGTGGCACAATTAATAGGACTCTTGCAGTAGCGCTCCAATCAATTGCCTGACAACTAAAGAGGTATGCCCTGACAGTCCCTCCTTATGGCCAACCCAACCCCATGTTCCTCACTTCCCGCAAAGAAGAACGATCCCACCCTGCCCCCGAATGGCCCCACGCAGCCCACATAGCCCGTCTGCTGGAGACTACGGCCTCGGACCACCAATACTCGGCGCAACCCTCGACCAGTGAACACGCTCTCTCTTCCCCTCCTTCAGATGATGTCTCTGATGACTCACACTCCCCCCAGTCCGATTCAGACGACGACTTCTCGCATCCCCAGAAACGACAACACACCTGTGATGACCAACAGACAGCTACCTCTTCCTCTGAAGCTCTAGATCCTGCATCTGCTCTCACCTTTGATACAGATGCGATCATTCATCCCAGTCATCTGACAGGACTCCCCTGCCCACAGTTGCTCACTATGCCCAATTAAGACTGAGAAAGGCCTTAGACAAGGACGTCAGGAACCGCCTACGTTCTGAATGCCCTCGCCCTGACATTCCTGGCAAGGTAGCCCTGACTCCTGAACTAGACCCGAATCTAGCGACCTTTATCAAGCGCTCCTCTAAAGACCCTAAAAAGGGCATAGATAGATCATGGAAGTCCTGCCAGGACAAAGTCTTAGACCTTGCAGGCCCCTTATGCAAAATGTTGGACCTGGCAGCTGTAGCAAAATAATCCGTCTCCCTGACAGACCCCTATACGTTAGCAGGGTGGACACAGCACGCATTGTGCAGCCTGGGCAATGCAAATTGCACTATCTCCATGGAAAGGAGATTATGAATTTTACTATGCATCGATCCCAAACTAGCAGATCCCGCCAACACTGAGCTAGGTCCCCTGGCTAATGGCCTTCTGTTTGGGGAAAAATCTGTAAAGGACTTGGGCAAGTTTGTCCACACATTCACAGCCGCCCTCAACAAGGCCAAGACATCATTGAACAAAGTGTTTCAACAACACATTTTTGCCTGGGCCAGCAGAAATAGAGAGAAATTGTCTGTCCAGCCGCTCCATTGCACACAGCCCTCATCCATCCAGGCTACACCGCCTTGGGCAGGGGATACACGTTTCAGGCCAGAGACACCTTCTACCCTGCCAGAACACTAGCTCCAATTCCCAAGGTAAGCTTGATCTCCCTCTCAGCAGTAAAACTGAGGGGGCAGAACCAGATTCTTTCTACACAATTGGACCTTGTTGACACCAGATCAATGGGCACTGGAGACGGTGGCAGGTTTTCACCTAGAGCTTTTTGGGAACCCCCAACAGACAGGCCTACCAAAACTAATTAATTTTTCCCTACTAGATCATTCCTTTATTCAACAAGAGATACACCAGTTGTTGACCAAAGATGCAATTCCCCAGTGTCAAGCAGACCCCTCGGGTTTTGCAGCAATTTATTTGTGGTAAACAAGAGAGGAAGGGATCCATCTTCTCAGATGAAGACGATTGGATGGTTCGCTTAGACCTGAAGGAGGCCTATCTCTCGATCCCGGTATTTCCCACTCACAGGAGGTTTCTACAATTCAGATGAGACAGTCAATGGTCCAACTTCAAGCTTTTCTCCTTCTGACTCTCTTCCACCCCTTGGTGCTTCACCAAGGTTATGCATCCAGTGGCAGAGAAACTCAATTCCAGAGGGGTTTGAATGATCATCTACTTAGACGACATACTGCTCATGGCCCAAGATGTCCAGTCACTCACGCAACATTTAGAATGGACCATTCAGTTACTCCAGGATCTGGGCTTTCTGATTAATGCAACTAAATCTGAGCTGACCCCTCCTCGTCAGATGGGGTTTCTGGGTTTCCGGATTGACTTCTCTTCTATCCCTTCCAGCCCAGAAGTTACACTCAGTTCAGAAGGAGATCTGATCCACTCTCTGCAAAAGCAAGAGTTCCCTAAGGATATTGGCCGGGATAGTAGGCTTGTTAGCGGCTTACAAGCCATCTTTCCAGTGCCTCTACATTACAGGCCGCTTCAACGTCTAAAGATCCATCACCTCCAGAAAGGCCTGACATATGCAGAGCTTATAGACCTCACGCCAGAGACTCACAGCGAACTTCAGTGGTGGCTAGACCACATGTCAGCATGGAACTGCAGAGTCATCTTCAGCTCTCAGCCGATGTCATCCTAGAATCAGACGCCAGCAGGTGGGGTTGGGGAGCCAGGTGCAGCTCCATTTCCAGAGGAGGCCACTGGTCTCGCAAATAATCTCATCTTCACATAAACTGGTTGGAGCTGTTAACAGGCTCCTTTGCGATAAAGACACTAGCCCCATGATCCAACTGTTGCGTTTTACTGCGCATGGACAGCATTTCTGCGGTCCGTTATGTCAAAAAACTAGGAGGGAACAATCATGAGTTCTAGCAGAGATAGCAAAGACCTTCTGGCATTACTGCTTCCAGAATCAGATTGCAGTGACCTCAGAATACCTCAAGGGCCAACTCAATACAATAGTGGACTGGGACCCAATGTATCTCAGAGATCCTCAGTATTGCAGGCCCTTCAAATGAGATTGGGCCAATGTCACATAGACCTATTTGCTTCCCATCTCTCACATCAACTACACTGCTTCTTTTCTTGGAGATCGGATCCCATGGCCATGGCCACAGATGCCTTTTTTCAGTAGTGGTCAGGGCCTCTTCTGTATGCCTTTCCCATGTTCATAAAGATATTAAGTGTAGCACCTCAAACTCTGCAACAGAAAGCAGAACTGATCCTAATCACTCCACTATGGAGAGCTCAACCTTGGTTTCCTGTTCTATTAGAAATGTTCAGAGACCCTCCGGTTCAGATCCCAGAGCTCTTGTTAGATCCAGCAGGTCTGCCCCATACCCTTCTCAGTCAGAACAAACTGCAGTCTATCTCTTTTATATCGGCTTCCTGGTCAAATTTCACTCATAAACGCTATGCCTCGGCCTGGTGTAGATGGGTGGGTTGGTGCAACACATGGAGTCTGGAACCGTTGGGGGCCCCCATTACTTCTGTAATCAATTTCTTGGCAGAGATGGCATCCAAAGGTTTAAGCTACTTCTCAGTCAATAATTACCGATCATCCATCTCAGCGGGACACGTCCATTGATGGGAAACCAAAAGAGGAACACCCTTTCTTAAGTAGGGTGATGAGAGGTATCCAATTGGCTAATGCTTCCCAACCAAAGTATGCACATATTTGGGATGTTAACATCATCCTAAATTTCCTATGACGCTGGCCCTGTAACTCAGTTTTGTCTAGGAAACAACTATCAGCCAAACTGACCATATTACTGTGCCTGATATCATGTAGAAGGGTTTCAGATGTTAGAGCTCTGGATATTTTCGGTTGAGTCTATACTTTTTCCATCTCTAAAAGAACCAAAACATTCTCCAGGTTAGTAACTTATCCTAGTTTTCCAGAAGATTCAAAGTTATGCATTGTACAATGCTTAAGGGAATACGAAGATCGAACCAGGGAGTATCGACAGTCTCGCGGAGGTCAACTCCTGATTACTCTTCTGAAGCCTTTTCATCCAGTACCTTCTGCTACCCTAGCTCGCTGGGTAGAGATGGATTCTGGTTGAAGCAGGAGTTGATACTTCAATATTTGGAGCTCACTCCGTACGAGGTGCCACAGCATTAAAAACATTCTCTCTAGGATCCCAATTACAAGACATAATGAGAGCAGCAGATTGATCAACCGACTCGAAATTTAAAACGTTTTACTAAAAACCCATTTTAGATGTAGCTTCTATTGTTGTACAACAGCTTTGAACAAGCATAATCCAAAGCCTCCAGTCCTGACTTAGAATGAAAACATTTCTAGCTTATGCGCCAAGAATGTTAAATTCTATAAAGAACACAGAGGCGAGGATTATCCCACCCAATCACTCTAAGCATTTACCCCCACAAAAAAACGTTCATTCATGTAGTAAATCATCATTGAGAGGGTATGATATATGAACAGACATATGTTCAATAATGTTATTATGAATTGTACATCATACTTTCTCGATTTCTGAATATTGTCATTCATGTGCTTGACTCACATATGATTAAGTGAGTGTAGTTGTATAACTTAAACTGTCTACAACAGAATGTTACGATTATGTTTTTCTGTTTTCCCCATTTCTGATCAGAAAACCGGGTGACTGAGAAGAGATAGACTTAGTTTCTCACTTTGGGTCTGTTAGCCTGTCAGTTCCATTGGACAACGTCGTCTCCACATTCGGAAACGGTCCAAGAAGTTCTTGTTAAGACTTTTTTCTTTTGGGATTTAAGACTTATCCTCAAAGCAAAGAAAGCGGAAGATTTATGGGCCATCACAACTATAAATAACATGACTTTCTGTGATTGGTACTGATATCCTGATGTCATATCTTATGAGTAATGTCTTTTTTTTTAAAAGCCTAATTTTATTGGCTGCTGTGTTTTTGTACGTTAGTAAACAGCAAAGAAGGAGAAGCATAATCTTCGCCTCCCTGTGGTTAATAGAACTGAAAATTCTTGGCACCGTAAGCTAGAAAAATGTTTTGTTATTGGTTAGAGAGCCAATGCGGTCAAGGAAAAAGTGCTTGAAAAGCAGAAGTTACAAGAAGCAGCCAGTGTACTTATCTTGATCCAACAAAGGTGCAAGGATCCCAAAAGTTGCCCCAGATACTGCACATTGCTCCAAAGCTTCAGTGCTCACGGAGCTCAAGCCTCACAGACAGCTTCACTGACCCAAATGCTGTCGGAGCTCCGTTTTATCCTGCTCATCGCCAAATGTAACAAGCATTTGAAATGCAATGGGTCTCGCGCTTGCTCGAGTTAGAGCTATTAGCGTTGTAAACTCCTAATCAGACTTTTCTTGCCAAATAAACTGAAAATGAAAAGGAATACAGTTTCACATAAGGGAGTCGATTTAAAGTGCCATGCCATGAGCGTGAAGGTGACTAATCAGAACAAAAAGACCAGTCTGGTTTCGCCTTTTTATAGTAATAAAAAAATGAAAAGGAGCGCAATCATGCTGTGTAAAAGTTTGAATTCGCAAAGGAGAGCTAGGATAAACAATGGAATTAAACGAGTAGTCATGAAAAGCGTTGATTAACCGCTGGGCAGTATTGCGCTGCCTACGATAAAAAGAGAAAAAGTAGTCCAGAAGCCATGCGGAAAACATGGAGCCTTAAATGCTTTCAGTAGTAGGCCAGTGCGCTCGAGGAGGGCTACACACTGGAAAAGGCATGACATCTGCATGCTTTTCACTAATGAAATCAAGCAAATTTTAAAAGGCAAGACAACGAACAAACGAAAGTGATGGGCGTGGTTAAAAGCCCACAGAGAGATTACAACCGGGACAGAGTGTGTGTGCGCTCGACCCTAAAAATGACAAACTAATGAATGCTACTATGAAATGTCCACATTCTGCTGCATAATTTGCCTTATTGTGCTACATAATTTTCTCAACCCTGTCCCATAGTTTGATAGTCTCCTGCTGCATAATTCCAATGGCCCTGACCAATGGGTTTTACATCTCCACCACAAACCGCAAGCAGGTAGATACTAGGGAAAAAAAGAATCTACTAATAAGAAAAATGCTAAACTGTTTTTTTTTTGTTTTTTTTACAGCTCTGCTTGTTTTTGAAAGCTGTGAAGATGGTGATAGCACAAAGTTTTTTGCTGATGCCATTTTAAGAAAAAAAGAACAAAAAAGCTTTATTCTACAGTACTTTCCGCCATGCCCCTCTCCTCTCTCACCCAAAGAAATGTTGCTATATTTTGGATTTTTTTCAGCTACCTGCATGAATAAGCCTTGGGTAACTTTAGAATCTCCATGTGGAGGGGGAAATGGCAAAGGCTTGCCCTGGATAGCTTTTGAGAAGATTTTTTTTTTACAAAGGCCAAGCAGAAACTATCAAACATAAAATCAAAATAAGCATTGGCAAAGTCAATAGGTTACGTCTATGCAACATCTATTTGCTCTGTAAATGTTTTTAGCCATTTTGTAAAACAATATGGCTGCAAAGTGGAAAAAAAAGTACGTGTATAGTACAGCCTCTCATTGAATACAATGGTATGGCCTGGCCTGTCATTGTATGGGATGGTACAGCTTGTCATTGCATAGTATGCTATAACACAGTACGCTTGTCATTGTATAGTATGGTATGGTTTTTCACTGTACAGTATGATATGGTATGCAATAGCCTGTCATAGCATAGTATGGGATGGTATGGCATGCCATTCTATAGAATTGTATGGTATGGCCTGTCATTGTGTGGTATGGTACATTGTAGGCTGTCATTGTATAGTATGTTATGGCCTGTCATTGTATAGCATGGGATCGTATGGTGTGACTTCTTATTACCTAATACGGTATGGTGTGTCACTTTATAATATGACAAAGGGTGACTTAGTATGGTATGGCCTGTCATTGTATAGTATGGTATAGTAATCTGCAGTACAGAGTATTCATAAAGGGCCTCATTATGACCCTGGCGGTCACCAGACCGCCAGGGTCACGGTTGTGGTCAGACTGCCGCCAAAGCAGCAGTCCGACTGCGACAATACGGCTGTGGCGAAAGCACCATAGTCGGACTGCCGGCACCGCCACATTTCAGCAGCCAGACTGTCTGGCGGTGCCAGCAGTCCCAATCAACCACAGCAGTGCTGCAATCAGCGCTGCCCTGGGGATTACACTGTTCTCTCCACTGGTGTTAACATGGCGGTTTCACCGCCATGTAAATGCTGGCGGAGACGGGGTGCCGGGGGCCCTGCACTGCCCATGCACCCGGCATGGGCAGTGCGGGTGCTCCCCTTGCCAGCCCCGTTGTGCAAATCACTGTCTACTTTGCTGGTGCACCCGACGCACAACAGCATTGCTGTCGCTTCTAGTATGAGCCGGCGTCAATGTTGTTGTGTGTTTCCTGCTGGGCCAGCGGGCGGAAACTCATAATAGTTCCAGTGGGAAGGAGACCTCACTGCCGGTATCCTGTCCTGTGGTACTTTGGCGGGAGGCCTTTTCCGCCCGCCAATCTCCTAATGAGGGCCTAAGTCAAGGAAGGAAGTGCAATAGAAGAAACAACCCAAAAAGCGTGTCAGAACATCATGTTGCTTTCATGCTAGAAAGCTCTAACAAGTTCTTGTGCAAACATAAACCAATGTAAAACACACCCTGTTTTTTGCATAAAAACATTTTAATCATGTCCACAACATCCTTTAAATCATGAAACTCGTACTGAAAAAGCATTTTGTTAAAAGCTAAACAAGTAATTACTTAATAGCAGTAGAGAGAAGCAATTAATGCAGTTTGAAATCAATGGTAAAAGTGATGCTAACCATCAGTGTATACATTATCATAGGGCATGCTCCTCGTCAGACCGGTGCTGCAATGTCTGACGGACTCCCCATAAAAGGGGGCTCGTTTGCCAGAGGTGTTTTATGGTGTCATAGTGCCTTGAAAGATAGAAAGCCGGAAACTGCAGCCTAACAACATCAAAAAGGAGAGCAGAAAAATAGGGTTCATATTGGCTCAGAGCCCTTCTATCCATCATAAATTTATTGAATCAGACAAAGGTTGAGGCCAAGGTTAAAAAGAGCACAAATGGAGTGTCTTGAGTTAATGCTCAGCTACTCGCTCAATCAGAAAACATGGAGGGGAAAAGCACCATTATGTGACTCCCTCTCTAATGACACATTAGAGAGGGAGTCATATAATGGTGCTTTTTAACCTTGGCCTCAACCTTTGTCAGACATTGCAGCGCCGGTCTGACGAGGAGCATGCCCTATGATGAAGCATGACATCCAATTGGATGTGTGAGGGCTTGTGCTTCTGTCAGTAGGGTCACCCTGTGTTTTCTTCCCTCTTTTCTCTGGAACAGTGTACTGGACATATGTATAGACTATACCCAGGACGCTGTACACTGAACCATTACATCTCCCAGTTCCCCCCTTTTTAGGGTATCGTATGCGTATCGCATCGAGACGCTTTTGTATTTAGAAAAGGGCTCGGAGCCCTGTCAACTTCACGTCAGTGTTTTTTATTGGTTCGTGGGCTTGCCTAATAAAATCTGCTTGCTTTCATTAGTCGAAGGCACGCATATGTCATGCCTTTTCCGGTGGCTAGCCCTCCTTGAGCGCAGCGACCAAGTACAGAAAACATGCGAGGCTCGCTGTTTTCCTTCGGGCTTGTGGACTTCTTTTTCTCTAATTTACGAGCGCGATCTCGCTTGGCAGAAGTCGAGCGCCTTACATAGTTAATTTCACTTTTTCGGGTTATGTACATAAATGCACTTTTGCCTGATAGGTGAAAAGTCGGGCTAGGAGTTTACAACGCGATCAGCTATAACATGAGCAAACGCGAGACCCGTTGCAATGTAAATGCTTGTTGATATAGCTAACCACCAGTGGCCTGCTAGTGTTGTTAAGCTGCACCAAAGAGTAGAAGAGGAAAGAATGAAAAGCAAAAGGAAACACAGGGAACGAGCAGGTGAAAGCAAGAGCGTGGAACAAAACCAGGAGTATGACAACCTCAAAACACATACACCCCTATGAAGGGCTGCAAGTAGAAGGACAAGTATTGGCAAAGCCAACGGGTCTTACCTATGCTAAATCTATTGGCTTTGTCAATGTTTTTTAGCCATGGTACACAACGGCACAGCCGCTGTGCAACATGGCCGAAAGTAAAGAAAATAAATCCCAGAGCTATGACGTGGTCAACACTGGCCGCGGCATAGCACCTTTTTCTTTTTAATTACTTTTAGCTGTGTTGTACAGCACCTGCTGTGCAACATGTCTAAAAGATACTTAAAATGAAAAAAGTGAGGCAGATGTGTGTCAGCCTCCTTTACGCTCTGTTTTTCCTCCTAAAGCAACACTTCCTTTGGTTGTCTTGCATCCATATTGGCAGCCATCAGTCTTTGAGTTTCCTTAGAGCAGGCAGAGTGCGCCCCTCACACACTGATCCAAGATCAAACTGAGCACCAGCAGTGAACAGACTGCCCTCACAC
Organism: Pleurodeles waltl; assembly: GCF_031143425.1. Taxonomy (NCBI): domain Eukaryota; kingdom Metazoa; phylum Chordata; class Amphibia; order Caudata; family Salamandridae; genus Pleurodeles; species Pleurodeles waltl. The sequence continues at coordinate 540,573,116 of NC_090440.1, read as the reverse complement.
TAAGATCCAAGATCATACAGTGCGTTTGTACTGCGTTTATAGGTGGGTGAAGAGCCTCAGAAGCTGATCGTGGGCCCCTCCAGCTTCTGACTGTGTCTGAAAACGTCTGCACTTGGGAGGTGCTGCCAGGTTTATTAAACACCCTTAGCACAAAACAACCATAAAGTAACCCTAATGTAGTCGAATAGTGCTCCTACAAGGAAGGAGAGTCTGAGGCGCTGTACTACAGCTAGGAATAAACCCAAACCGCAGTACCAGCAGAGAGTGGAAGTGCATTGAAGGCCGCCCCTCTCCTGTTGAACGCCTCTTCTTCTTCCAGAGTGACCAGACAGTAGAGCTATGCTCAAAGTGTGCCCCCTTCTCTTCATCATACTACCTCATCATGGGCAGGTGGGGAACAGGACCATTTGTAGCAGTGTGAAGAGGATGTGGCGTTACAACCACAGCTTCAGACTTTAGAGCCGGGTTAGAGTCTCAGCGTCAGTTCAACATCCTGTAATTATGGGCAAATCATGTAATCACCACATGGCAAAAAAAAAATCTAAGTTAACTTGTGTAATGTAACTGGTGCTCATATAAAGTTCTCCAATAACTGAGTCGGGTTGAGCTGCGCTATATAAAATAGCAAAAAAAGAATAAGTACTACCTCCAGCACAGCATGGTCAGCGGACGGACAGTAATTAGGTCTAATCAATCTCTACTTGGTCCATGCTCCACACAAAGGCCAGGAAGTGATACGTTGCACTCACTGCCAGACTAGAAGGCAGAAGAGAAGAGTGATACTAACGAGAAGTAAAGGGCAGGCAAAAAAAAACATTTTCAGCATTTTTAGGTCGAGCACGCAAGAGCTTTGACCTGTTGTAAGTTTTGTGTGCCCATCACTTTCACTCATTCATGGTGTTTGTCCCTCCGTGGGGCGGTTTTGTTACCACCTTGCAGACTGACCCTGTTACATAGATAATTGCACAATTGCCAATACATTTAACTGCGAGCAAACTTCTTTTTCTTTTTGTGTCTCCTTCGCGCTCATGGTGGGCCATAGCACTGTAAATCGGATCGCTTATTGTCAACTGTTTTATTTTTCATTTTCAATATAAGTGGCAAGAAATGTCCAGTAAATAGCTATAACTCGAACAAACACGAAACCCATTGCATTGGAAATGCTTGTTTTTAATGCAATGGGTCATCAAGCACCAGTGCACCTGCAGGCTCGACCTAACAAATGTAGGCTGGGACAGAAAGCGAAAGCAGTGAAAGGACACTCCCCCTCCCAAAAAAAAAGGAATCAGTGCTTAGTACATCTTAAAGGGATGGGGAAGCACAAAAACAAAAAGTGAAGCCAGCACAGGCTGACTAACCAGGAGCCTGAAAATAAGTCGGACTACGAAGCCAATCATCTGTGAGCAATGGGCAGCCTCAAAGCCCCTTGTAAGTAATCAAAATGTCTTGCAAGCAACAGTGCATGCACTGACTCCAGCAAGACCTAAAAAGGGTTCAGCATGGAGCGCTGATAGCCCCAAGCAGCTATGAAGTTAAGGGATTCCCATCCCTTCAAATAATACAAGCACGGAGGGCTGAGACATCTCCAAAATGAAGATCCGTGCTTTGATTTTGCGTTTTCCCAGTTTTATCTTCTAGTATCCTTTTTAACTCTGAAATGTAACATTTAAATGGCAATCTAGTAATCTATTGGCAAGAGAGAGCTATGTTGTCATCCTCAAGAAAATACCTTAACAGTCCATTATCAAAAGGTATTTGTAAGCGTCAAACAACACTAAATTATTTTTTTTAACATTACCTGATTCACAGACCACAGACCCTGGCTTCAGTTCCAGCATCATTGTGATTATCAATATGTCTGTGGAATACATAATTTGAGTTCTGTGCGGAAGATTCATTGTCCACAACTCTGGTGTTGGATGAAGCATATAGACCCATCCTCCTTTGCTGCAGGTCACCTTTGAGCCAAATCGTTTTCCAGTAAGGTCAGTTGAATGCCTGATAACTCCATATTTCGTCTGAGTTTGGCCACCGTGTTGAACTTTAACTGGAAACATGGAGTCGTGTCCCAAGAAGACAAAAGCTGTGTTGCCATCTTTCATACAATCTCCGTACTCAACAAAACTCATTTCAGCAATCTTCTGGACAGCTTATTTATATTGAAGAAAGGAAACATGATATACCTACAGAGGATAAATGCAAAAGCACAAATAAACTTATTTTTAAGACATATATCAAGTCTAGCAATAAACTTCGCGAGGAGAAAACCCGAAACAAAATATTGGTTAATTAGTGGCTAGTCAGCAGCAGAAGAATAATTTTATAAAAAACATACACATGCAGTTTAGGCAACTGTGGACATTTTAACTTGGTAAACGCGCCAGCCCTACAACACCGATTATTTAAAAAAAGACACGTTGCTGGCACCATCTCCCCTTAACCACTTAGAACCTTTTTATAAAAATTTAAAATAAAAATAGAGAGCCGCTCTTTCCTGACCTTTTCTATTCCTCCTTTCTAACGCGTAAGAGGCAAGACGCGACCCGGAAGTGAAGCTGCAACCGGCTTCTCTGACCCGCCCCTTACGCCGCATTTCATTTTCACTAAGTACCTGGTGCCCTGGAAGGCAAGCTTAGCTTCACTTTCAATTTTTTTTTTTTGCACGTGGGGGTTTGTTGTGGGAAGTAGCAAGCGGATTTAGGACTGCTTGCTTTCTTCTGACTCCTGCTCCTTCCCTCCTATATTTCTCTGCTTTTGACAACCACGCTGTATATATGCCGCGGTTGAGTGCAAGCACTGAAATGTCCAGTGCTGTTCCAGGTGCCTCAGTGGAGATGGAGAGGGCACCAAACTAACAAGGAAGCTGAGCCAATGGTCTGGGTTGGCAGGAAGAACAACACGAGTGGATGACGAGTGTACATCGTGCAACAATAGCGTTTCTTTTAACTTGGGGAAGCAATTCATTTTCATGCGTTACCTCCTGATCCCATTTTCTTGTACCACTACTTAATTCATGAGGCAGCATTCTTTACCCCAGACATGACTCAGCTAGAGCCAAAGGAAACAAGCATTTGGAATGCAATAGTCTCGTGTTTGCTCGAGTTAGAGCTCAGAGCATTGTAAATTACTGACTGGACTTTTATTGCCACACAGACGGAAAATAACAAGAGGAAGAGAGCGAGAGCGAGCTGGCCCTGGAAATGCCCCCCCTCTGATGTTGGTTTATGTTTACAGAGGGAGCTGGTGGGGAGGAGACTGAACACACACCCAAAGTGCAAGGCAAACAGGCCAATACTGAAAGAAAAAGTCCCCTTCAGAAGAGATAAACAGGACATAGCGTAATTACACAATACTTTGTGCTGCTCCCAAAGTGAAAAAAGGCAGGACAAAGAGGCAGAACTGACCACTAGCAAGCAAGGATTTTTGAAGGACACTGCAACTAACAAATCAATACACTGGAACTCACTCTATTGTATACTTTAGTATACAGAAGGCCGAACGCTAAAGCTTGACCTAAAAAGGAGGAAAGATTCCAGGTATGTATTTGATGTAAGCTTTATTCCATTTAAAGCTTAAGTGAAATAACAGGTGCACTCGATCAGCGCGTCCGCTGCTCCAGCTGTCAAATAGTAAACCTAGAGCAGCGTCCACCTCAGCCGCGAGCCTTATATATTCAAAACAAAACATAACACATGCGTGTTTCAAATAATAAACACTGCACGCTACAATAAAGAACACTACTACAATACAGAAAACATTCTAATAATTCAAGTACCAACCCACAACAAAACTCAAACAGCAAATATGAATAGGAAGCACTTTAAATATGTTCTGGATCTGCCTTAATGGTCCATGACTAATAAGTAAAGCAGTGGCGTTAGGAAAGTGGAAGGGGTCCTCCTGCACAGAACATGGAGGGGGCCCGCCTCCAGACTTAGGCCAGGTGCTGTGATGAGGGTACCCCAGGGAGCTCGGGCCCCCGCACCGCAGGGGTTGCGGGGGCCTTTGTTACGCCCCTGAAGTAAAGTAAACAAAGACAGAAAAGTCATGTTAGAAATGAATACATATGACTTTGTTTAAAATTCTATTTTATACCACTTCTAGACCTTTGCAAACTCTTAAAACAACAACAAATGGTCATTAATTTTCTCTCAGAAAGATAACATCCCTAGGTTCAATACTGGGGTGAAAAGCCTCAGCACTTAAGAGGTTAAATAGAACTTAACATAAAATCATCAATATTCATTTGTAAAACGACTTTTCTGTTTTCGTTTACTTTACTTATCATCCAGGCATCATTAAGGCAGCTCTAGAGTGCATTTTAAAGTACTTTCCATTTACATTTTCAATTGTGTACTAATAAAAGGGGAGGGGAAATACCGGCTTTATGTGATTTTTTTCCTACTTTTTATTTTTGCTGCCAGTACTTTAAACGGAGATACAGAAGTGCAGTTGTCACTGTTTAGAGTACCTGTTTGCTCCCGAGAAGTGCCGGTACTCTGCTATTATATGTATTTCCACTGCGCTGAGAAGTACAGGCACTCTACTTTACAGCTTGAAGAAGTGCCGGTACTCATTACCGGACAGTACCTGCCCATTTAAAGCACTGGCTGGTACATTGTACTGGTCATGGCGATTGACAATCAGCCAGGCGGTAACCCTATGTACTGAATGAAAGCTTTGATTTAAAGTGCAATAGCTGCAGAGACAGCTACTATGTATGAGTAAGAAACATGTTGTTTTCTTTAACATAGTTGCCAAGAGTTCCTATGACAAGGTTGACCTACAGCCTATTCTGTTTTTTTTCCCCTTAACAAGATAGGTTGCATATTACAGAACATTACATTCTGAATTTGGATGTGCGCTCTTAAAACTTTAATTATGAGTTCAACAACTGACCATGAAATTTGCAGAGCGTTCTCAGCTAACATGCAGGACTGGCTAAAGGAGTCACACTTGCCCTGGGTCATCCGACAAAGGCAAATGTTTTTTTTAATGTGATTTTACGAGTATGGTTAAGAAAAGACCTCTAAGGAGTCCGGGTCGGTAGGGCGCTCTGCTGTGCTAATAGGGGCGTTATTTTAAAACTTACAATAATTCGCCCCGCGCTTGCTGTCCTGATTGGATACTGTGCAGCACCCGGCTTGTCACCGCTCCATGGATTGGTCGATGGTATTGTCAGATGAGTCGTTCTACTTTGCCGTTTGATTGGCTAATGGAGGTTAGTTTCCCCGCCTTATCGTGCTGTCAATTGTTGTATACTTGCGTCCTGAATGGCTGGTCTGATCCCCGTGCTTCTATAAGCTGTCAGGTAGTTTATGTTCTGCCTTCCAGTTGGTTGTGCAGTGCCGTGTTTCTACCACAGAAGAAATCTGTTTTCATGGAAAAAGATGCTTGTTTAGCCTGAAGGTTAGTTGGGGGCTGGTGGTAGGAGAGTTACCGACATTTCAGCTGGGGGACCAGACTTGTGCCCCTACTTTTGTTCAAAATCCTGATATTCTTGGTAAAAACTTACTTTCCCCGTGCCTCAAAAAAACCAGCATTGGTAAAGCCTAAAGGTCTCACCTATGCGATTGTGTTTTAGACATGTACACCGGTGTGGCTGCTGTTCAACATGGCAAAACGTTAGTGGAGTGGGGTAGACTAGGGTAGAGTGGAACAGGTTAGGTTGGTGTGGAGTGGGGAAGAATGGAGGGGGTGGATTGGGATAGACTGAAGTGGGAGAGTTGGGTATATTAGCATTGTAGACTGGAGTCGGGTAGATTAAGGTGGAGTGGGGTAGATTGGAGTGGAGTAGATTGGGGAAGATTAGAGTGGGGTAGATTGGGGAAAAGTGGTGAGCAGTGGACAGGGTAGCTTAGAGTGGGGTTGAGTGGAGTAGCGTGGGATAGATTAGGGTGGAGTGGGGTAAACTGGAGTGAGATAGATAGGAGTGGAGTAGATTGCAGTAGATTGAAGTGTAATGGGATAGATTGGAGTGGAGTATGTTGGAGTGGAGTTGGATAGAATAGTGTGGGCTTCATTGGGATGTGGTAGGGTAGAGTGGGTTTGGGTGTGGTAGATTTGAGTGGAGTGGGGCAGATTGGATGGGGTAGATTCAAGTGGGGCAGATTGTATGGGGTAGATTGGAGTATGGTAGTTTGGGGTCTGGTAGATTGGAGTGGGGTGAATTTGGGTGAATTGGGTTAGATTGGACTGGAGTCTGGTAGATTTGAGTGGCATGTGGTAGTGTGGAGTAGATTGCGTAGAGTAGAATGAAGTGGAGTGGATTGGAGTGGGGTAAATTGGGATAGAGTGGATTTGGATAGATGGGAGTGGAGTAATATAGATTGGGGAAGAGTGTAATGGAGTAAATTAGGGTGGAGTTTGGGTGGATTAAACTAGGGTCAATCGGAATGGAGTGGGGTAGATTAAAGAGGGATGATCGAAGAGGAATTATTGGAGTGGGGTAGATCGGGTGGAGTGAAATATTGTGATAGATGGGGGAAGTGTGGAGTTCAGCGGACTGAGGTAGACTGGAGTATGTTGGAGTGGAGTACATTGGAGTGGGTTAGACTGGGAAGAGTGGAGCACAATGGATGAGGTAGATTGGAGTGGGGTAGATTGGAGTGGAGTGAGATATTGGGGTAGATTGGAGCGGAAAAGGGTAGATTGTTGGAAATGTGGAGTGCAATGGATTGAGGTAGACTGGAAAGGAGTGTGGTAGATTGGAGTGTGGAAGTTTGGAGCGGAGGGGGTAAATTGGGGCAGAGGGAAGTAGATTGGAGTGAGGTACCTTGGGTTGATAATGGTGAGGTAAATTCAAGTGAAATGTAGTAATTTCAGTGTGGTATATTGGAGTAGAATAAGGTAGATTGGAGTGGAGTGGAGTGGGGTGGATTGGATGGGGTAGTTTGGATTGGGGTGGAGTGGGTTAGATTGGACTGGAGTGGGGTAGATTTGAGTGGCATGCAGTAGTTTAGAGTGGAGTAGATTGGGTGGAGGGGAGTGTGGTAGATTGGGGTGGACTGGGATAAGCTGGGTGGATTGGAGTGGGTAGACTGTAGTGGGTTAGATTGGGGTAGTGTGGAGTGGGGTAGATTGGAGTGGGACAGAGTGTATTTGGGTAGATTGGAGGGGAGTAAGAGTATGGGGTGGGATAGGTTGGGTGGTTTATAGTAGGGTAGGTTTCAGTGGGGTATACTGGAGTGGAGCATACTGAAGAGGGATAATTAGAGTGGAGTGTGGTAGATTGGCATGGAGTGGATGAGGTAGATTGGAAAGGAGTAGATTGGAGTGGGGAAGATTGCAGTGGGGTGGTGTGAGGCAGATTGGAGTTGGTTATATTGGAGTGGGGTAGATTTTAGTGGAGTATTGTAGATTGGAGTGGGGTAGAATAGAGTGATGAGGAGTTGGATAGATTGCAGTGGAGTGGGATAAAATGGTATAGTATGAAATGAGGTAAATTGGACTTTGGTACATTGGAGTGGATTCAGGTGGAGTGGGTTGAATTTGGGTACAATGTAGTGGGGTGGATTGGGGTAGATTGGAGTGGGATAGATTGGAGTGGAGTGAAGTAGAGTGGGGTAGATTTGAGTGGAGTGCAATAGATTGGGGTGAAGTGGTGTAGATTAGAATAAGGGAGTGAGGTTGACTGGGTTATATTGGAGTAGAGAGGGGTTGATTAGTGTGGAGTGGGGTAGATTGGATCGCAGTGGAGTGGATTGGTGTGTTGTACACTGGGTTGGGTAAATTGGGGTGGAGTGGGGTAGATTGGGTGGAGAGGAGTAGGATAGATTGGAGTGTAGTAGATTGTAAGAGATGGGTAGGGTACGTTGGAGTGGAGTGAGTCAGATTGAAGTGAAGTGAAGTGGAGCAGACTGCAGTGATGTAAGTATTTTGGAGTGGAAGGGAAAAGAGTGGAGTGTTGTGAGTAGTTTGGACTGGTGTGGCGCAGAGTGTCTTAGAGTGGAGGGGCGTGCCGTAGAGTGAAATTTAGTGTTGTGGCATAGAGTGCAAGGGCATAAGGTGGAGTGGTGTTGTGTGGAGTGTGCATGGTCTAGTAGCGCACTGCCATTACAGAAACCCATTTCACCTGGAATGACCATTACATTTCCACCGAAATACGGGTTTACTGCTCACAAACGCTGTGTGCAAATGTCATCACCTAATGGTCTGATGTGTTTTGATCGTATTTAAGTATTTGTTTCCTCCACACTTCGGAATTACAAAGAAAATGTGCTTCATTTGTACTAATTTCGATATATTCTGAAACATCAGCAATGTTCATTTTTTTGTTGTGTGCTAGAATAAAGAGCATCCCTGCTCATCTTACATGTGTACTCAGCAGGATTGTCACATAAATTCTCTCACTTTTAAGTCGGATAAAGAAAAGTAAGCACCAAGCTCCCTGGAAGAGAGAGCCTGACATTTGACCTCTGACTTTGAATGCAGAGCAAATGTGACAAGATAAGAACAAAATTTAAAGGCCGGTTTAGTGAGTTCTTGGAAGAATACCGTAAATAGGGTATGATCCACAAGTGAGACGAACTCAAGCTTGACAGCCTAAAGCAAATAAAGCCTGCAAATAGAAAGCCAGAAAATGTGAGTTGCAGATCACAAAGCCAATGGTAAGCAGCGGGCAGAATGCTTTCCTAGGTCAGTTTTGTGTATGTCCTCAGGATGTCTTCAGCAAACCAGGCAGCTGACCTCTCTGGTACGCTACAACATAATGAATCTGACCTTGTGTCAGGTAATCAGGTGTTCGTGTAAAGTGATCTAATGTCCTTGGGCCAAATGTGTGATATACATTGCAAAAAAATGAAGTACATCATAGCTTACTCAGGGCTTATGGACTTAATGGGATGTGACTGCAAAGAGGTCAGCTTTCATTACAATGATTGCCACACAATATTCAAGTGCTTTATGTTATTGCTACCAGTCATTGCAATTCAGTGCTTTCATCTAGTTTCTTCAGTCTTGAGGCGATCAAAAACTGAAAACTTACACAATGCTTTGCGTTATTAATTTGAGTGTCCAGGGCCCGAACATTTTGCACTTGCTATGCTCACGTGACAAGGCATCTTCTGCTGACGAATTGTGGATAAGCTGCTTAGCAGGGTGGTGTCGCAAAAATAAAAGCAGGACTGGACCACCGCCACAGGCAGTAACGACGAGGAGATGGAAGTAACAAGGCAGTCTTGGAATGGCCGGCAGAGAAGTAACAAGTTTCTTCTTATTTGTTACTTCTGAGTCTCACACATTACTACCAAGTAGCCCCTATTGTATGGCATTCAGCCCGCCCTGGCTTTTTAGCCAACCGCACTTTGCATGCTGGAGATTTTTGAGCTTCTATTACCAACGTTAAACAACACAAAATGACAGGTCTTAAAATACAGTATGCCAATAGTGAGATGACTGACTCAGGATGTCAGGTCTGACATGCCTGTGCTTCTCAGCTATTGTGAGGTTCTGTCTAACGGACACTGTCTCTCTTTTGACTCTGCTAACAGGAGTGGTAGGTCTCCCTTTAATGCCACTAATGGACCTTCATAATGAGATGTTATAAATAAACTAGTCAAAGTGACACCATACCCTCCCCACAGCGGAATTACTGCAGGAGGATTCATAGATTCCATGTCATGGAATACCATATTCCAGTGAAAGACTCCTTTTACAAAACTGGATATTGAATTCTTGATTCGCACCATTTGACCAGTTTACTTAATAGTTTGCAAAAGGAAGAAACCGCAACTGGAAATTAAAGCACACGACCTTCTACTGGAAACTAAAGCAATCAAAAGTTACATGAAGCACATTTTACAAAACAAACACACGATTAGGCAATTCCAGCCAACCACAAAGAAGAACAAAACAGTTACAAAGTTTTACCAAAAAATGCCTCACGGCTTCGAGTGTCCGCTTTAAGTTTTGTGATATCTTGGACTGTTGGTCATCACTTGTGATGTTGCCAATTTCCTCTGTAATTTTAACGAGGAAGAGCAACCATGAGAACATAAGTCTACTTATGATCATATGATGGCTCATTCAAAGTAGCCTTGCATACTGGCATTTCATACTTTATTAATATAAGCCATGGACGTCATTTAGGGGTCGCCAGGGGTTGCCGCTGCGACCCCTGGCTTGCTGTTTGCGACCCATGGCACTGCCTTTTCGACTCCTGGCCTCAGGGGACTCAAAATCAGTGCCAGGGACACAAGAGTTTATTTCCAGTTATAATAATGTACAGACAGAGATACATGCACTCGCCAAACCGGCACAACTCCGACCTTTTCACATCAAAACATTCGAATCCCCCGTCACAGCCTACCCCGACATTCCACTGCCCCTGAGGTCATAGCATTCTCCTTTTACATTCTAACAATTACATCACTACACATCCCCTTCCCTTCCTTTTTTTTTTTTTTTTTTTTTAAATCACAAAACAAAAACAATAAAAAAAAAAATATATATATATTTTAATTTAATCACACAATTTTTTTTCTAATACCTTAGGTTTTCTCAGAACCCTGCCAAAACAACTTTTCTTCACTTCACCACCAGCTACAATTTTATTCTGTTCACGCTCATTCACATTACATTCAAATTCCCCCATATTAATAAGAGTCTGAGCACCTTCCTGACAGCCCCTAGCTTCAATTTCCCCAATAACCCTAGAATTTTTGTTACCATCAATATCACACTCTAGCCACCAATATTTGTTATTATTACCTTCCAGCAAATCATACTGCACAAAATTTTGTTTGCAAGGCTTAACAATAGCAATGCAACTCATGTGACATACATTGCCATCATCCAAAATAACAGTATTTCTCATCACTTTCTTAATTCTTATAGGCTTGCTAAACTTACTCTCACCTTTAGCCACTTTCCTTACGGATTTCACTCTCACCCAGTCTCCCACATTCAAATGTACTTCCTTAGTGCCATATTTATTATTAAAATACTTCTTATTCTTTTCTTGTGAACCCTTTATGCACTTTCTTACATGTTCCTTGCTCCAAAGTACTTGTCTGCTTCTTTGCATCCAACCAGGGTTGATCTTCGAAAATTGAATTCTACCTCTCATTACATCACACGGACTTTGACCTGTTGTCTCATGAGGTGTCACTCTATAAGCCCATAACATTTTCCTTAACTCAGAATCTATATTACTTTTGTTTCCATGCTTTGCGATTTGAATGATGCCCTCGAAAATCCTATTTATACGTTCCACTACAGCATTCCCCCTGGGATGATACAAAGCTGTAAACCTTTGTTCAATACCAGTCATTTTAGCAAAAGTTTTCATTTCCTCAGATTTAAATTGAGCACCATTGTCCGTCAACAAAATTCTGGGAAATCCTTCCCTCAAAAATATTTCCTCCAAAAAATTAATCACTGCCTTAGTATAAATTTTTTGTAACACAGAAAATTCAATCCACCTTGAAAACAAATCAACTAAAACCACAATAAACTTTGAAGTCCCATCATGCAATGTAATAGGACCCATAATGTCTAAAGCAACTTCTTCCCATGTTATATTAGGACAACTTGAAGAAGAAATCGGCAGGTTAAGTGTCTTTTGAGCTTTGTCACTATTCTCACACTCCACGCAGTCACGTACAAATCTCTCAATTTCTACATCAATTTTTGGCCACCAATAAAGTACTTTAATTCCTCTTTTAGTGTGAGAGATTCCTGAATGACCTTCATGTCCAATAGCAATAAGTTTATTTCTAATACCACAGGGAGGAATAATCTTCCCACCTCTACGGACAAAATCACCTTCAATACTCAATTCATCTCACTTCCCAAAATGCTCTTAAAATATCACTGCTTTTGACTTTCTTGTCATTATACCAGCCAAACATCACTTTGTTTTTAACTTCTTTCAACACTTCATCTTTCCCAAACTCCATGATCCAGTCTTCTGTTTGCAATGAGCTCAAAGTATTCTCATCAAACACACCAGCTACACACCAATCATTCCATGGATCTTGATCCAGCTCTCTTAAAGGTAAGGACATTCTACTTAAAAAATCTGCAGTAAATTTTTTTTACCCCAGGAACATACTGCACTTCATATAAGAAATCTTGTAGTCTCATAGATAGTCTAGCTATCCTCGCAGATGCTCTATATAAACCTTCTGTAGTTAACAATTTAGTAAGAGGCTTATGGTCAGTCCATATGATGCATTTTTGCCCCCAAATAAATTTCCGAAAGTGTTCTAATGCCCACACACATGCCAAAGTTTCTCTCTCTACCACAGAGTATTTTTCCTCTGTGGGAGATAAAGAACGGGATGCAAATGCAACCACATTCTTTACCCATATTGTCAATCTGTGTTAATACACTACCAAGACCCTTACCACTTGCATCCGTAGTGATAATAGAACAAGCTTTTGGATCGTACCCATGCAACATTGGAGCACTCACAATTGCATTCTTAATTTCCTGAAAAGCCTTCTGACAACTTACAGTCCATTCAAATTTCACTTTGTTTTTTAGTAACATACTCATTTGGTAGGTTTTATCTGAAACATTTTCTACAAATTTTGAATAAAACTCGGCTAGGCCTAAAAAAGATCTCAAATCATCTTTAGATGTGGAGAATGGGGCATTCTTAATAGCTTACACCAACTTTTTATGAGGTCTTATGCCTTCATGATCGATCTCATGTCCTAGATACGTCACTTTTCTCTCTGCAAATCTACATTTGCTGCTCTCTGCGGTCAAACCTTTTTCTTGTAAGATGTTCAAAATATTCCTCAATTCCTTATGATGTTTCTTGCTACTTCCCATAACTAAAATATCATCCTGAAAGAATGTAACATTGGGCAAATGTCCAAATAACTGCGCCATCAATCTTTGAAAGATGGCAGCTGCCGACGCCAAACCAAATGGCATACGTTTGAAAGGAAAACAACCCCATGGTGTACAAAACGTTGTAAGATGTCTGCTGTGATAATCCAACTTAACCTGGTGGTAAGCAGACGACAAGTCCAAAGTGGAAAACCATTTAGCATCTCTCGTGGCAGACAACATCTCATCAATACGAGGCAAAGGAAACTGATCCACTATGATATTATTGTTCAAACCTCTCAAATCCACTCACAAGCGCACTTTGCCATTAGTTTTACACGCGACAACCAAAGGTGAAACCCACTCAGAAGCTTCAACTGGTTCTGTAATCTGTGAATTTTGTAACCTGTCGAACTCCTTTTTTTTTTTTTTTATTTTTTTTTATTTTTTTTTTTTAATTTTTTTAACCTCATCCCTGACAATAAACGGAATATTCGGTACCTTATGAATTTTGGTTTGGCATCCTGTTTGAGTCTAATCTAATGTGTGAAGCCCTTCAGTTGACCTACTTGCCCATTGAACACTCCTGGAAACTCTTGTGTGACCCATTTTTTTATGTCGTCTTCATCACACATTATTAAGACTTGCTCTACACTGTTAGGATCTAGCACAATATGTAGTTTCTTTTGGTCTTTCCAGCCTAATACCGACGGAACATCTTTAGCCACATATAACTTACATACTGCTTGTCTTTGCTTAAATTTGAATACCAGCAATCTAAAACCAATAATATCTATACTATCACCAGTGTAACTTTCAGGAGAGATGTCAGAGGTTTCTAAATGTTCCCCTAAACTATGTACAAAATGCTTTTGCCATGTGCTTTCTGAAACAATAGTGAATGGGGAACCAGAGTCTGCTGCCACTTGCAACATAACTCCCCCAAATTATACCCAACACAAGGGTTTGTTTGACGTTTGTCCTGAAATGTTCAAAACCATAGTTTTGTGACCTCTCAGTTTATAATTCACGTCTTCATCACTGTCATTAGAACAGTCTTCCTCCACTTCCTTAATGCAGGCCACTTTACTGTTCACCTTCTTCATTTGTTTCTTCCTGCACACCCTAGCAAAATGGGCTACAATTCCACATTCCAAACATTTAGCATTTTTAGCTGGACACCCATCAAATTTTGCAGAATGATAGGAACTCCCGCAACGGAAACACTCATTTCTCGATCGATCAGGCATGTTAGATTTTTATTCTTTGCAAAAGTGTGATTTTTCTCTTTTTTTTTAAAGTCATTATCCCGCTTATCCATGGACCATTTGTTGTGCTTCCGATCATTAACTTTGGCAACGACTTCTTCAGACTTCTTATCCTGTGCCAAAGTAATTTTCACACATCTTTCAGATAACTCTGCTTTCTTCACTAAAGCAATAATATCCTTTAGACTGGATTCGCCTTCAATCCACAACCTCTCTTGAATAGATGTGTTTTTAGTATACATTACAATCTGGTCCCGTACCAGTTCATCATGTAGATCAGCAAACCTACATGAGCTAGCTAAATGTTTTAAAGCAGAAACGTAGCTCTCTATGTCCTCGTGTTTCTCTTGTTTCCCCTGGAAAAATGCGTGATGAGTAACCGCAATGCAAACAGCAGGAGAAAAATGATCATTTAAATCCAAAATGGCACTCTGAAACACATTTTCATCGCCTCTATCGTCGTTTTGTAGTTGATTGTAAATACGAAGTCCTTCAGGACCTAAACAGTGCATTAAGATCCTTTTTTTTCTTTCAGCAGAGATTAAACCATTGCAATCTTCTAAATTTGCGATGTAATTAAAAAAATATTCCTTTCACTCCTTCCATTGTACAGCTGGTTCTCCAGGAGACGCTAAAAATTCCTTGGGTGTGCTCAACTGCAAAGAAAGCAACGTCCCTGTGCCAGAAGAATCGCCACTCGAAGACATAGTGTACTAGAAATTACAGCTGTAAAATATAACTCTTTAGCTAACTTCTTCAGCAAAACGGGTATCTCTGTTAAGAAGAATTTCTGTTAATTTCCTTTGTGCCGGATAAAGACAGAGCAAGTTTTTTTTTTTTGTTTTTTTTAAACTTCAGCAATAATGTTGCTAAAAAGTTAAGACCAGTAAAAATAATGCCATGTACTTGGTACTTCTGAACATTAAAAGAGCGCAGTTCCTGCTCCAATGCAACTTCCAGCGCGTTCACAAGACATTGTTATTAAGCATTATGTTGTCCAGGCAACCAGTAACCACGTGGGTGTGCACGCGAGGACCGACGTGATGAAAAATCTAATGTTTGAGCAGCACACGCACGCCTCAAACAAAGTAAACAAACGGCAACTGTATTAGAGGGAAAAAAAAACTTCCCTCAGTAGCTTACAATAAGTTGCCTTTGACAAAGCAGGTCTGAAAATAGCTGCCCTCCGATCCTCAGTCCGATGCCTGTTGCCTTTGACATAGCAGGTCCGAAAATAGCTGCCCTCTGATCCTCAGTCCGATGCCTGCTGCCTTCCAATAATTGCAGTTTCCTCAGTCCAATGCTTGCTGCTTTACGATCCCGCTCGTCGCCATGTGAAGTAAGTACACCAGCTCTTCTTGTTCTTTCCGTTAAAAGTTTATTTCCAGTTATAATGTACAGACAGAGATACATGCGCTCACCAAACCAGCAGAACTCCGACCTTTTCCCATCAAAACATTCCAGTCCCCCGTCACAGCCTACCCCGACATTCCACTGCCCCTGATGTCATGGCATTCTCCTTTTACATTCTAACAAATACATCACTACAGGCAGCTCAGTTGTTGCTGCACTCTCCTCGTCTTATTTAATACACTAATAGGGAATAATATTACATTATTAACTATTGGTGTAATAAAAAATAAAGTACAGTTTGCTGGAATATAACCTTTTAGTAGCTGAGGTAAGTTAAAATGGCTTTTAAATGTATGTTGAGTGCCTGCTTGCCGGTGAGTGTTTTTATGTGAGAGAGATTGTGTGTGTGTGTGTAGGTGTAAGAATGTGTTTGCATGAGTGAAAGGGAAGGTCAAAGGGCGTGTGATGTCACTTTCCAGTGGCATTTTGGTGAATTGACGTCCATGATTTTAGCGTGGGATTTGTAAAATGTGTGGTTGCCGTGCGCATGTTTTCCCTTGTTTCTAGTGTGTGATTGTTTTCAGTTCTGCAGATGCCATGGTCTCTGAAATCGGTATTTTATTCTTTTCCAGTGATGGGGCTCCTGAGGAGAGCCCACGAGCTCTGCTTGCAGGTCATCCTTTTCCGAGGCCACTCCATCGGGCCTAGGCCGAAGGCATCAGAAGTGCTTACCCAGCACCTGCTTCAGCGGAAACTACCATACTGGACCTCCTACTGTGTCAAGTACAGCTCTGTGTGTAACGACCAGTTTGGCCTCTCCCACTTCAACTGGGAAGTGCAGGGGGCCAACTACCACATCCTACGAACCGGCTGTTTCCCCTTCATTAAATACCACTGCTCTAAAGCGCCTTGGCAAGATCTGCGACTGGAGAACCAGCTCTTCACTGCTCTTAAACTCATCAACCTCGGTGAGTAAGAAGCTCACCTGAGATGGAGGACAACGCCAGGGCTCTAAGGCTTGAAGGGCCCCAGAGAAGGCCACAGGGATATTCCCTGCTTTAGGTGCACTGCTTAGGTGCATCAGGCACAAACTCTGTTATTAGTTGCAGTGCAGTACCTCCGACCCTCTGTAAAATGTTAAGAGCCTCCCATATCTCACAGATATTCATTGTCCTTGCGCTGACTGGGAGCCACCTGAAGGGTTTGGGGGCGGGCCGGGCCGGGCCGGACCGGCACTTACAGGTTATGTTACACCCCTTTAGCAGCTAGGCTAGACTCAGCAGAGTGCCTTGTAATGGGTTTACTGAGATTAGCACACCACATGTGGCAGTTCTTATCTTGGCTACATAGAGGCCGGATAAAAACGGGATTTGTCACAGGTATTGCTTTAGGGTAGGCACAGTAAGTTGGCAAGACCCCAGGCAGGCTTTGAGTGCACTGAGGTAGAAGGGCAGCAGGTACGCATCTGTGGAGGGATAGCCCCAGAAACTCCCTGCTTTGTTTGCACTAAGGCAGGCAGACCCTTTTGGTGCCAATTGACCTGTACAACCAGGCCACAACTATTCCTATCCAGGGTTTTCCTATCACACATTGTTTTGAGTTTTGTTAACCCAGTTGGATCACTTTAGCATGAATCAAAACTACACATTTGAGAATGTACTGGTTTACTGAAGGAAAACATAGGTCTTAAAACAAAGGGCCTGATTCTAACTTTGGAGGACGGTGTTAAACCGTCCCAAAAGTGGCGGATATACCACCTACCGTATTACGAGTTCCATAGGATATAATGGACTCGTAATACGGTAGGTGGTATATCCGCCACTTTTGGGACGGTTTAACACCGTCCTCCAAAGTTAGAATCAGGCCCAAAGTGTTTTGGTTATAGGGAATCATCTGGTAGTGTCTTCTAAGATAACCACACTGTTGTAGACCCGCAAAATATAGAATTAGTCTTTATTAAATGGAGCCCACAAACCAAGGTGTGGGCAGCGCAACATGTAGATTGCAGCAGATTGAACAGCCAACAGATAGGACACAAAGGCCCTCATTACGACTCTGGCGGTCGGCGGAACACTGGCGGTAATACCGCCAACAGGCTGGCGGTATTCCACTAGTGTATTATGACTGTGGCGCATTAGCCACAGCCATACTGCCGGTCCCTCCACTATACCGCCAGGCTTCCGCCGGGCGGTCATAATCCTCAACTGCCAGCCTGTCCATGGCGGTAAACACCACCATGGAAAGGCTGGCGGTAAGGGGGACTCTGGGTGCCCCTTGGGGGCCCTGCACTGCCCAGGCACCTGGCATGGACAGTGCAAGGGCCCCCAGGCACGGCCCCATCGCGCATTTCACTGCCTGAATTACGGGCAGTGAAATGCGCGACTGGTGCTGCTGCACCCGCCGCACATCAACATTGCCACTGGCTCTATTATTAGCCGGCTTCAATGTTGATGTGACTGTTCTGCTGGGCCAGTGGAAAAGTCATAATAGGGGGCCAAGCATACCGCCAGCACTGGCAGTATGTTTGCTCCCGTGGCTTCGGGGGTCTTTTTCAAAGACTGCCGAAGTCGTAATGAGGGCCAAAATGTGGAACTTAGAATACAGGAAATAGTTCAACCTTACAAAGCAGTACAAGATGCAGGTATACATGCAGCTCGACTCATAATGTTGCTGGAAGTGCCCAACAACAGGTCATTGTAGTCCTTCACCCCAGGGTGTTACCATTACCCCATAAGTTGAGGGTTTGGCTTTAATCAACCAGAAAGAACCCTAAGCCATAAACAGGCAACAGGAGGGGGTCAAGTTACACAGATAAAATAGGATTACCAGATGGGACGCCCCGTGTTCAATTCTGAATCTTCAATTAACAAATCTGTGTATTCAGTAAGATGGATTCATGGTTTGTTCATTTGAGCCAATGTAGTGAGACTGGAAGTAAAAAGAAAGCTCAAGGCTGGAATAGTTGTGTCATGGGGACATGTAGTCATCCTAAAATAAGAGGACCTGGATTTGTTTTTGTTAAGTAAGGGCAAAATTGCCCAGGTCCCTAACACTTCTTTGGTAATTACATTGCTATTATGATCTCCAAATGTTGTCCATGCAGTAATATTTCGTTTGTCCATCTCTCTGTTTTTTTAAAACTGGAGCGTCTTATTCAGATCATATTCAGAAAACATGCAGATAGCCTTAGTGGCTATTAGATACACCACATTATATGTGATTTGTACTTCTCTTTTGGATCAAAAAACACTGCAGGCTAGAGCTAGTTCAGGAACGGTACTAAACAACGATTATGGTTCTTGTATGTAATGGAGATCTCCTAATCTGATCTCGTATTTAAACGTTTTATAACAAACAATAATGTGGAGAGTTACCCAACTCCTTGTAGGAAAAGCTGTAAATTTGGGTTGCCAGAGTTAAGCTACGAAGAATTCTGTCATGCCTAGGGAACTCTTGAATCCAAATAGGAATCCCTGACCGAGGCTTCTAGGGCCTTTACCTTGTGAAACTCGGGTTGCTAAGCTCCAAGAGGTACAGCATATAAGTCCACATACTCATCAGAAATTGGGGATTTCTCTCTTCCTTCAGTCTGCAACAGCTCATCCATTTATCTTCTTCTTTCCTCTTTAGAAGCTGTGGCCAGGTATGGTGTAAAAAAACATGTTTGGGGGGGAGGGGTGCAAAGAGAAACAAGGGTAATTGTGCCATATGTGTGGATGTTGGGGTCTTTTACCACTTATGTCCCAGGGTCTGACCTACTATCCCTCTGCAAACTGGCTGCAAAGTATACTCTTTCTGCTCATGATTGTTGGCATACCGTGGGCAGGATTATAGTCTTAAGTGATTAGGTGATGTTATGGAACAGGGACAAGCTTTTCTGGTTCTGTACCCTTAGGTTAGTTCAGATGTATTTCACCACTAAAATGTTCTCTCAGGGTTGCAGTGCATAAAGAAGTACCCATTCAGTTTGGTGGTAGAGGCATAGCTGATGTTCGATTTCATTTGGTTAGTTTATCTTAAGTACCGGGTGCTCGGATATCTTGAGCCTAAGTGCCACAGACAATAGCAGCCGGAGCAGTCTTGTTCGCAGTTCACAGCAGCGCTGTTGGCAGACTGATTAGCCTGCTTTTCCTGGTGTAAGACAAATAATGCAGCGGCTCCAGCAAAGCAGCAGCTTAGGCCCAGTTGGTCACACTGCCCCTAACAACAGGTTGCTCCCCCACCTCACTACCGTTGGAGGTCTTCTGTTCTCTGCCCTCAGTTCCAGCTACTGTCAGAGTCAGCACATCAGTCTGCTTCTGACGGCAGGCTACAACATCATTGTCACAGTGATTGTCAGGCAATGTGCTATGTAGACACACAATGCTTGGTCATGACACTTAGGCGGTCATTCTGACCGCGGCGGGCGGCGGTCGCTGCCCGCCATGCGGTTACCGCCGAATGACCGCACCGCGGTCAAAAGACCGCGGCGGTCATTCCAACTTTCCCGCTGGGCTGGGCTCTCCGCCGGCCCAGCGGGAAAGCCCCTGCAACGAGGAAGCCGGCTCCGAATGGAGCCGGCGGAGTTGCAGGGGTGCGACGGGTGCAGTGGCACCCGTCGCGATTTTCACTGTCTGCAAAGCAGACAGTGAAAATCTTTGTGGGGCCCTGTTAGGGGGCCCCTGCACTGCCCATGCCAGTGGCATGGGCAGTGCAGGGGCCCCCAGGGGCCCCACAGCACCCGTTCCCGCCATCCTGGTTCTGGCGGTGGACACCGCCAGAAACAGGCTGGCGGGAAGGGGGTCGGAATCCCCATGGCGGTGCTGCAAGCAGCGCCGCCATGGCGGATTCCCTGGGCCAGGGGAAAACCGGCGGGAAACCGCCGGTTCCCCTTTTCTGACCGCGGCTTTACCGCCGCAGTCAGAATAGCCCAGGAAGCACCGCCAGCCTGTTGGCGGTGCTTCCGCCGCCCTCCGCCATGGCGGTCATGGACCGCCAGGGTCGGAATGACCCCCTTAGTGATAGCTGGAGACTCAATCCTCGTCTTGGGTTGCCACCAGTTACACTCTATTCATTCAGTCTTCTCTCACCTGTACTTTGCTACAGGCACAGCCACAGGGCTTTTCTTTGGTAGTCATCTCCCTTCAGGGTAACTTACTCCTTTAATTTTCAGAAGGTATGGCATGCTCAAAGGTACCTGGCAGACCTGCAGCTGTTCTAGCAAGATGACACACAGTCTTCATGTGATGTTCCCTTACCTATGGGAATCTGGCCTCCAAGGACAATAGTTCTAGGCCTCAGCAGTTCAAGTACTCTGCAGAGCATTCCCTCCTCACAAGTGCCTTCTCTTTCTTCAGAGAATACCACCCCCTTTTTTTTGAAGAGGGTGGTATCTGGTTCGAGTTAGAAAAGGATATGGTTGGTGGATTCCGATGTTAATTCTCAAGATTCTGCCCGTCAAGTTGCAGGAACTCTGAGCACATGCTCTCAATAGGGAAAAATAGGGGTGAAGGATAGAGAACTGAAGGAGTCTTCAATAGTTAGGGTCAGACTAGCATGTAGGGGAATCTGGCAGTGCATGATCTTACAGATCAGTGTATGGGCTGTTTTATGATCTAGTGGGCGGGTTTTTACTGTTGATTTCTCTGATATAACCACAAACACTGCAGCAAACATGAGTGCGTGCAGTCTTCCATACCTTGCAAAACACTTACACGGATTGTCTTTACAACTTTAAAACTGTCCATGTTTACAAATGTGGGCCACTGCTTTAGCTATCTCATTTTTTAATGGGGGCCACTTTTAATTTGGTGTTGGCCTATTTTCTATCATCGCTTGACCCATCAGTAGTTCGATACCAGCCTTGTATGGATTAATGGTTCTTCAGGCCAATGCTTATGGGTACACGTCCTTCCTGTAGCATCTGGTTCGAAGTAAAGAAGTGTCAGTAATGGGCCAAGAGTACTGGTAAACCTTCAGCAACCTGAAGAACCAGAGAGCTGGGAAACAGATGGGTTGAGATGACTCGACAAGGAAGCCAAAAGAATATTACAAGATGACTCACTGGAGAAGCATGCCAGCCAGGTAAGTTGGGAGTGTAACTGTTACGGTGAAACAGTTGATGGAGGAACGAGAAACCCAAACAAGATAGACACTGTAGTTGGGAAGGGAAGAAGTAAAGGAAGGGAGAAAAGAAGCAAGCAGTGGGTGATACCTACAGATCGGATCGCCATACAAAAAAAAAAATTGCGAGACAACTGACCACTGTTTCTGCTATTTCTTGAATTCCCCTTGAAGCTCCCGCCTTCACCAGAGGTATGCCTCTGATTGGTCTCTTACTGACCTCGACAGGGAAAGCTTGCCTGATACCCTTGTGCCCAAAACGCCACTGACCAGCCGTCTAAATCCTCCAATGTCTCTTCTCCCTAATCTTTCTCTGCCTGTCTGCCTCCTTTCATTGTTGATTGTATGCCTCCGAAGACTTCTTATCCCACTCCCCCACCCTTCCCTCCCTTGACTTAGGTGACAGATTCGGCTGAAATCTTGTATGAAACTGCCTTACTAGTCCAGATGTGTACAAAAAGGACACTAGTTCCTATGATCTGTCCCCTGCACCAGACCCCTTCTAGGTAATCAGGTACTGTAATGCCGAGTGTTTACATCAGGAGTTTAAAATCGCCTCCACCTCTAATTCAGGGTGATTTGCAGATATTACTGGAGGTTGCTTAGCTTTTCTGAACCCCTTTACTTTCTTAGCCCTAGAGACATAGACCACTGGGGAACCCTTCCAGCTACCATGTAGTTTCGTGCACCCTTTCCTACTAGACCTTCCACAGGAGAAGGACCCACAAAGTGAGTAGAAATCATGGAGCATGTGCCAGGGATGACTAGATTAGCTGTGAATGACCACACTAAATCACCTCTTTTGTACACAGGATCAGGAATTTTGTGTCTGTCAGCAAATTTCCTATAGGATTGCCCTAGTCCGAAGGGGTCTTGTACAGCTGTTTTGTGACTAACCCCTACAAATGGTTTTGTAGACCTCAGAAAATCTACTTGCCCACTGTTTATGACGAGTCAGAATTTATCAGGAGGAGCTATTTTTAGTGCCTACGTGCCCGTTCTGGCATAAGACCTCAAACTGGCAAAGAACATGTGTTCTGTTCATTCAGAAAGTGAATGAGCAAAGCAGGTGCCTTTTAAATCTTGTTTTTATCTTGTCACATTTGCTGTGAGTTCAAAGACAAAAGTCAACTGTCAGCTTATTTCTTCTTACAATTTGCTGCTTATTTTATCTTTGAGATGGGTGTTTACATTTCTTTCTCTAACTGCAAAGTTAGTGGACTTTGTAAAGTGAACCTCAGACTGCAAAGATAGAGGAGTTTGTAAAGTGAACTATCTCACAATCCTTGTGAAAATAAAGACTGTAGGATGTCAATTTGTTTCTAACACACAACAGTTAAATAGGTTGTTAATGAATAGTATAAATATTTCAAAATATATCAGCAATTAGGAAAGTACAATTTTTATAGTTCAAAAGTGTGATGGAAACCAGGATTCTAATAAGACCAAAACAATCAGAATGCTGTACTTGGTGCAGTGTGAGTGATAAATATTTACAGAAACCTGATTTCCAAACATTATAGTTTGTATGCTATGTAGTTTTATCAGTAAAACTGCATTTCATTAGGAGATTTTGTGACTTTTTCAAAGGACAATGTTCTGACTGTAAATGACAGTATGCTACCACATCATGCTTTAATAATATATTTATTAAAAGTGAAAGCTTTTAACCATGAACTGATAAACATTCCTTCCCTGATGACGTTGCTGTTAGTGAAGTAATAGGCAAGTCAGGCGTCATGTGTACACTACATGTGGGCAAGATTTGTATTATACATGTAGCAAAAGTTTAGTCTATTAAATCAAACAAAAGAGTTTTTTTTAGTTTTTTTTTATAAAACGTAGATGCTGAACACACATATTTGAAGGAGCTCTAGTGATAAAAAAGACAAAGGCGGCTAGGTGAAATAAGGTATTTGTACATGATCGCCCAATTTGGGACCCGTTTATGGGCCAAGAGCATTACAGTTACGTCAAGTAGATTTGGCAAGTCACTAGACTTGCTGGTCTGGTAATTTTTTTATGAATTTCTGAGCCCTGTTTTGTACATACAACTTATTTACAGGATCAAAAAGGTTAGGCCAAACTTATGGATTGTACCCATATGTGCAAAAAAGGTGATACGCCCAGGGAACTATCCAGTGAATTGTTATAAGCAAATTCTGCCAGTGGAATCCATTTTAACTGTTCAGCCTGATGATCAGTTAAAACACAACACACATAACATTCTATTGTTTGTTGCAGTCTTTCCGTCTGACCATTGGTCTGGGGTTGGTATTTTGTGGACGTGTGATTAGTAGTTCCTAACTGCTGCAGTAATATATTACAAAAACACAAAATAACCATTGTTCCTTTATGACAACTATTTGAGGTAATCCATGTAGTCTTTTCCGTTTACTAAAAGCCTGGTAAGTTCTCTACCTATGTGCAATCTATTGATCGGCACCACATGTGATCATTTGGAAAAATAATCCCCCACTACTCATAATGTTCTATACCTCTCTGACTCTGGTAGTTCCACAATACCACCCATTGACATTCGAGACCACAGCTGCTTTGTCATTGGCAGGGGTTCTGCCAAACTGAATGTGTGTAGGTAGATGATATGTTCTGAGCACAAATGAGACACTTACCAATATAATCCTGTCCAGTCTTTTTCATATTGAGTGACCAAAATAATCTACTAACCAGTTAAGTGCTGTTCTTGCTTACTGGATGACCCAGAGCATAAATTATCTTGACCGCAGGAAATTAGTCTTTTATGTAACACTGTTTACGAAATGTAAATCTTTTGATCCTCACATATGTCACCCTGTAGTGTACTTCTTCTGAAAGGATTTTCTTGTAACCAGGTCTTTTATTTAATCTTACTTTGAATGTGAAGAATTTAGTGGAGCATGTCTTGACCTGAAATTATTTTCTCTGTTTGTACAGCTAATATAGTGGTTGCGGTTTCCTAATCCTTAACTTTTTACCTTTGTTTACATCGTGACATGCTAGGTTATGACTTTGAAATCATAAGAAAAATAAGGGCCACCTAGCATGTCTAGCATTGGCACATTTCATGAAATTGAGAAAGCTGAGATTCTTGTGGTCAGTCCAAACTTTCACAGGAACGTATGAACCCTCATTATGATGGTGTCATTAAGGAAAGTCTTCCTTTATGGCTAATAATTCCTGAACATAGACCACATATGATTTTTTCCACTGCTGACAGTGATTGAGAATAATAGGCAGCTGGGTGGATGTCTCCAGACTCTGGATCTTCTTGTGAGAGAATGGTTCCAACTGCAAAAGCTGAAGCATCAATTTCCACGAAAAATGGTACCAAGATGTCATGGAATGAGAGCTGAAATAAAGGTCTCTGTTAATTTCATTAAGGCCTGATCTTGATCCCAGTCCCACAAGAATAGTTTTCCTTTCTTGGTTACTTTCTTGATTAGATCAGTTTCACTATCTGGGAAGGAAATGTTTCAATTAATTGCTTATAAAAGTTCGCAAAACCCAGAAACTTCTTTATCTGTTTCACTGTGATGGGTACTGGCCAATCAAGAACAGATTCCACTTTACTGGTGCCCATCTGAATAACTTTGTCTAAAATAATGAATCCAAGAACAGAGAGCTGATTGTGCGCAAAGGCGGAAATATGTATTTTGAAGCCAATCTATACATATGCAAGGTAGAACCTCTCTCATATGTTCACTGTATTCCTAGAGTCTTAGAGAATACCAATATGTCATCTAAATAAATCATGCTACATGTGTATAATAAATCTCAAAATACTTCTTTGATGAAATGCTGCAGGGGTGTTGCTTAATCAAAATGGCATTCCTAAGTACTCATAATGACCATGCTTTGTGTTCAAGGCGGTTTTCCATTCATCACCTTCCCTACTTCTGATAAAATTATAGGCACCTCTTAGCTCTAGTTTTAAAAATATTTTGGCATCTTTAACGTGGTCCAATAAGAATAAAGTAAGACGTAAAGGATGTCTGTTTCTGATGGTAATTCCATTTAGTTATCAATGCTCCATACAAACACAATAATGTCCCTTGGTTTGGAAATAAAGATGATAGGGGCTCCTGCTGGTGATACTGGGTTCCAAATATATTTCTTTTTTAGATTTTCTTCAAGATAGGCTTTTACCACCACATTTTCCTATTGTGTTGGAGGATAAAAGCTGCCATGCGGAATCTTGGTTTGTAGTTAAAGATCTATTGCACATTTATATCATATTATGCCGGGGGAAGTTAATTCGCTTCCATTTTACAAAACACATCAAATTCCTTATATGTAAGCGGGATGATACTTTTTGCCTTGGTTCATCTGAAAAGCAAAGCAAAGCATGTTAGTGTTTGGTTTGATATGGGTGTTGAAGCCAGGCGTCTTCTTTACAAAATTCCTTCTTCCAATCTATGAAAGAATCATGTCTTCTTAGCCAAACAGTTCCAAGTACCATAGGAAACTTTCTAAGCTATTACATCCCAAATGATTGACTCAACTTGTCAATATCTCAAAAACATTGCAGTAGTTTCTGTGTTCCATTGCACTTCACCCGAGGAAACAGTCTGTTAGTAGATTCCGAGACAGTTTTGGCAACAAGAGGGGATTCCTATTTTTTGTAAAAGTCCTGACCAATCAAACTTCCAGATGCACCTACAGATCAATCATAGCCTTTACTGTAATAGGGCCTGGTGGCGTGGTAATCATGATCTGAAAGTGAAACTGAGTTATTTTTGTGTCAGACGCAGAAGATGGTGTAGCGCTCACCTGGCGTTTGCTGGTCTAGAGTGAGCAACCCCGTTTTCCACTACCTAGTGGCAGCTACAAACAAAATGGCCTTTATTCTGCAGTACAAATACAGCCATTCCTTTCTTAATCCTTCACCAAAGGTTTTCTGTGGAGCCGATCGCCACAAGTTCTTCACTAGACTTTAAAGTCTGCACTTCAGTCTTGAACGCTGGATACACTCACTTTCCCATTATGGTCAAACCCTCTGTTGAGCTTCTATTTAGAGTATAAGGTCAAAAGGGCTTCGCAGGTAGCAGGTCAGTTCATGACCAAAGATAAAGCATCGTTAATTTCCTTGTGCAGTCCCTTTTAAAAGACATCTGCCAAGGATTTATTAGTCCATCTTTGCTTATGCAGAGTTGTTGGAAATGCTGATTTAGCCCACCAATTTCCGACTCCCTTGGTAAAGCAAAAGCAACTCCATGTGAGCAGACTGCTCTGTGTATCTTTTGTCCAATACCTTTACAAAATGCTCTAGGAATTGTTGCAGCTGTGTTCACTTTGGGCTATTATTAAAGTAGTGGTCCAAGTAACGGCTTCTTTGGTTAAATGTGAAAGAATAAACTCCACTTTAAGGTACCCATAAGAAATAATTGCATTTTATGGCCTGACCACAATCTGATTTGCACCAGGAAAATTTTATATCTATGGGGATCGCCGTCTAAGTTTTCCAGAGGATCCAAGCTAGTTCCGGACATAACAAGATAACAAGACTAATTAATACATTAGCATGAAGGGCAGGATTGGAAAGCAACAAAGGCCCGCCCAGATCTTAACTAAAATTCGTGCTTCTGGGGGGGGGGGGTGAGGTTTCCTGGTTGAGCTCCAGTTGAGTGATCTAAGTTAGCAAAAAAAAGTTTTTTGTCTTGTAATATCCACATCCTGCTTTACCTTAGAAATGGCCCCTGTAAGTGTTTAAATGGGACTCTGATCAAAATCCATTTTTGGAGCCTTGCAAACTGTGAGATTTGAGTTGCAAAATGATACTTTTAGTGGATTCCAATGCCAACACTCAGGATTCCACCTTTAAAGAGTTACATGGTTGTGAGTGTCAGGAACTCAGAGCATAAACTTTTGATTGCGGGGGAAAACAGGGGCAAGGTGGACTAAGGATAGGCGTACTCAGTGGTTCATTACCAGCTCCTTATGGATTAATTGTTCTTAAGACCAACGCTTATGGATGCACGTCCTCCCCGAACCGCCAGGTTTGAAGTAAGGGTCAAGATGATGCAGCAGTGAAGTCAGACGAATATTAAAAGGGAAGGAACTGAAGAAGCACACCAGCCTGGTAAGTTCAGAACATAACTAGTATCTTGAGACAGTTGATGGAGGAGCAAGCAAGCAAAACAAGTTAGACACTGTGAGGGGGATGGAAACAAGGAAGGGAGAAATAACAAAGGTCAGATTGGGAGCAGGGGCTGGTCAGTAGCTACAAGTCAGAGAGTGGTACAACAAAACAAATGCAAAGCAAATGACCACTGTTTTTGTTAGTTCATATATTTCCCTTGAAGTTCTTTCCTTCTTGCCAAGCATGCCCTTGATTGGTCTCTTAGTGACCTTGACCTAAAACAACAAGCTTGATATCTTTGAGTCCAAGCTGCTGCTAACCAGCCCTGCAGATCCTGCAATCTCGCTTCTCTCAAATCTTTCTGTGCCTTATCTGTCTTCTTTCGATGTTGATCTTGTGCTCTCGATAACTGCTGATTCTAACTGATTGTTCTCGCAGTGGTTAGTGGCAAAGCTGTTTCAGGATTTGAACACCCTAACCTCGGGCATAATGAAGTGTGAGGACTCTGCAGTTAGCTGTCATCAGCCTTATGGAATAGCTCTCTGGAGAAGGACAAATGGTCAGGCTCTGCCTAGAAGATTGCCTCTGCAGGGCAAAAGAGAGCCCACTTTTCACCTACCCACCCCCATTATCAGCCAAAGGGCAGTGCTCAAGATGGATGATTTGCAGGCCCTTGCTAACTAACGTCTTTGCTGCCCTGTCTGCTATCCCACACTTTAGTGTCTGAGGCTATTCTGGCATGCGAACAATGCACTATCACTCTCTAGGGAGGAAGTACGACAACTTCCATTTTTTACTGTTTTATCAGGGACATCCAAAATAGATCTCACTGATCTCTAACCATCCACTCACAATAATCATGTAGTCCTGCTACCAGTCACCATACATGCAGCACACACATGATAGGCAATCAGGGATGCCAGAGGAGGGTCTAGGCATTATATTTAAGTGGAATGTTTCTGAAGTGGGGTCTGCAGACACCACCCTCATAACTAAATAGGAAAAAAAGGTTTGTTTAGTATTCTCAATGAGAAAAAAGGTATGCCACCTTCACCATTTAATGTATATGTCCCACTACAAGTATGATTGGTCCATGTCAATTAGGGAGTGCAATTGGTGAGCCCCTTTAAACTTTAGTCAAGTCATGCGTCTCTTGGTCAGTTACAAGGCCTATGCCTCAACGCGCATGCAGGATTATCGTATGTTCTGGGCCATCCAAATCGGGATACCAGGTATCTTACAGTTGAGGCCACTCTGCAGGGGTGCATATCTGTATTATTGTGTAGGGGACATTACTGCCCCAGCACATTGCATTCCCCAGTAATTGTAAACCTGTCAGTTGCTTAGAGAGGGCAACTTGACTGTGATTCTTACCACATGTCGGTGTGTTGATTGAACACTACTTTTAGGTTGATAAATTATTGTGTTTTAATATACCCAAAACAATACATTTCTTTATCAGAATGAAGTGATGTGATGGTACTTCGAGCTATGTACCTGTCACCTTCTGTGTTGTATATTTATTGATGACTATAATCATATTTTGGTAAAAGAGTAATGTTTCACCGTTGTTTAGAGTTAAACGGCAACATGTTTTTTTCGATGTTCTCATGTTTTTTTGCATTATAGTAATTGTCAAATGCTGCTGTCCAGTTCTCTACAGTTTTGTACCACCTGGGGTAATGGGACTGGAATGTCCCTGCATGGCAAATGGGTGATAACCCCTGTGGTAAGTGGCCCTGGTGCCACTCTATTTTATCGCTGAAGCAGAGGCATTGGGTTGTCTATGACAGTGCAAGGTTCAGGAACTGTCCTGTACCTAGAGGGGCCCACTAAATGTGCACCCCTAGTAGGCAGTGGACTACTCTTCGTACCCGGGGTGCATCACATTAAGCAGTGGTAGCTGTGCACCAGGATTTGAATCTATAGTGTGACCAGACCGTTTGTACTGTGAGTACAGTTTATTTACTAACATCTGAATGGGTTCATATTCTGAGTAATGCTTCATAGAGCCAGCACCATTGCTTCTTGCAGTAAGAACCATCACTGCACAAAAGCCCTGTCTGGAGAGTGGCCTGAACATTACATTTGAAAGGGAACCAACCCAAATGAGTTCTGAAACCTTGGACAGTTGATCCATATCCCCTGTCTAGAAATGTGTGTAAAAGTGGCATCCAAAGGAACAGAGCGTTCTGCAAATTACTAGAAGGACATTCCTTTGGCAGTCGCTGTGGATCTTTAAGCCGGTGCTGCCAGTGGTTCCCAACCTGTGGTCCGGGGACCCATGGGGGTCCGCAAAGCCTTCTCAGGGGGTCCGCGAGAGCCTGGAAAATTACAAAATATTGACAAATTGGGTCCCCAGCTTCCAGTAATGACTCAGGCGGGGGGTCCCCGGATTCCCATGATGATTCAGTGGGGGTCCCTGGGTTCCATTAATGTTAAAGTGGGGGTCCACAGAAATCAAAAGGTTGGGAATCACTGGGTGCTGCCATTATGGATGCAGGAGGAGAACCAAATTGCTGCTGAAATGGAGCATAGTCCACCTCTGCAGTTGCCAAGAAAAATTGCAGCCAACAAATCAGCTTGAAAGCTGCAAATGCTTTGTCTGGGGGTATGCGCCTGCACATGGCTGGGAGGACTGCAACTGTCAGACACATCAAGCCTCTCCACACGACCTGTCATGATAGTCTCAGCGATTCCTGTTCTGAAGGGAAGCTGCCTCTAATTCTCCGCAGCCATGAGCTGTCAGGCACCCGCAGCACCAGCCACACCATAGAATCTGCAACATCAACAAGCAGGTGAAAGCAGGGCTTGGTCTGCAAATGTAATGAGGAAGTAAACGTGCCCCTAGAAATTTGGAATGAGGACATGAGACTTTTTGCCTCACTTAATACCTTGGAAGAAAACTATTGAGCTGAGTTGTGCATCAAGCCATTCAGGACAAAAGTGAAGTAATCTTCCTCTAACCACAAAAAAGTACTTTATTTTTACATGAAAGATGAACACTGTGCTGGACATTAAATTATTGTGTATGTTGGTTAATTGTCGAATTCTGAGTCCTTGCCCCTCTTGCACTACCTTCCCGAGAACCCTGTGCCTTGCTACACTGAAAGTCAACTGTGGGAAAGGTTGTCCTTAGTCCAGTTTGCAAATCCATGGTAGACAGACACAAGTGGCAAACAACCTCAACCACCACAGTTGTGGCGCTGTAGCCACTGTTTGCCATGTAGCCTCCTGGATGGTGTCTGAATTGTGTGCCTTTTATTATTTGTATTTTTTTTCATATATATTTATTTTTACCTAGGTGGCTATAGTTAGGACCTAGTTTCCATAGGAAAAGCGTTTTTTGATTTACTTTTAACTTTGGCGCCGGTTGATGATTCCAAAAAAGTTGAATGCTCACTTCAGCTGCGGTGTGGAAAGTTTTGGGGTGATCCACATGACTACAGCCTGAACTGCTGGACGGATTTACACCAAATTTGGCAGAAAGGTAGCTGTTGGTCTAGAAAGTACACTTTTTGTTCTGTGATGTGAATCCGTTCAGTAGTTAGCATTAGCCAAGTCTTCAAAACAAAAACAACAAAAAATGAAAAGGAGGTGGGGTACTATTACCCTACCCGGGCACCGCCACTTCCCTGCTCCCTGGGGCAAATCATGCTAAAATAATGCAGGGGGGCCTGTGCCCCTCCCCCCCCCCTACTGCAGCCCCAGGGACTGGACTGACACCTTCCCAGGGCTAAACTTAAAATTAATGCACCCTCCGCAGCCCCAGGGACCACCACCTCCCCTGGGCTGAAATAAAATAATGAAGGCTAAATTAAATGTAGGGGGGGCACATGCATCCCTTGTGGAGCCATGGATGACCCTGGGGTTGGCCGCCCACCAGAGCCGGCTACTGCTGCCTCCCAAGGTGCCCACTCTTGGGAGGTAACTATTTGCTTTTGCTTGGTGTGAGCTGGCAGCACCCACTGAAAGTTTGTGGAATGAAGTCCTCGCTATTGCAGACATTGTAACACAAACATCAGACATTATGTGGGGCTGGCACTGGGATGCAAATATTGGTATTACTCTCAGCAAGCATGTTTCTTAATTTGCTTCAGTTCTGTGAAGGCAAGGGCTTGTGTAGTTAGGGTAAGTCAGGGCCTTTAATGTTTACTGGCACTGGTTTCGGCATAAAATACATTATTATTTTGCAACATTTTAGACAATAAACATTTTAAAATTAATAAAGTGCATGGAAATAATTGAGTGGTAAACATTACTGTTTAGGGATTGTTTACTTTTGTAATAAATGTACTCTGTGAAGGAGGCTTGGCATGTCTCCAAGTTCTGTTCAGTACTTGACTATTTACAAAATTGTGACTGTCTCCATTTAGCCCTTGATTGTCAGGGTGCCTATGCATCCCTGTGCCAGGCACTTTCTCCAATATTTGCGCAGGTCTTCTACGCAAATCGGGGTGACACCTCCCTTGACATTTGCATCTTTATGGTGTATGCCATGTTGTTTTTCCGTGGGCAATAAGTATAAATCAAAGTGCTTGACCAGAGCACTGGAGGTGCATCCCCACTGTGCGATCAAATTAGGATAACTATACCATCTGAGTATGACTAAAGATGAAAACTACTAGGATGTGATTCCAAAACTAAATCTGTGAGACATAAATAAACCTTTCATCGTTTAAGCTGCATTGAGATGATAACGCCTTTATACTGTAAAAATTAATGTGTTAATTTGTACAGTTCCTCTAAATTATATATGCGTGGACCCCATATATTTTCATTGCCACTAAATTTACAGCTCATGACCTCACCCATGATGTGATTGAGGACATCACAAATTACATTTATGGCTTTACTAATGACATTAAATATCAACTTGCCATTGACAATATGGGTGACAACACTAGGGATACAGTATAATTTCTTAGTTGGAGTACTTATTATTTAATGGTGTTAGTTTGTAAACCCCTTTAGAGCAAAGGACATGATGTTCACATCCTCCCCCCTGCCTCTCCAGTGCAGAGGACGTGAAGATCACGTCCGCCCACTTTAGGCACGAAATGCCTGTGGAGCTTGCACTGGAGGGATTCCATTTTTTACCCTAAGATTGGGCTGAAAAGGAAGATAATTACCTTGCAGGTCAAATTGTACTTTTTTCAGTTTAGAGAGTTGTGCAAAGCGTCCGGCATCCACAGCTGAGC
Source organism: Pleurodeles waltl (assembly GCF_031143425.1). Taxonomy (NCBI): domain Eukaryota; kingdom Metazoa; phylum Chordata; class Amphibia; order Caudata; family Salamandridae; genus Pleurodeles; species Pleurodeles waltl. The sequence goes on along the minus strand of NC_090440.1, from coordinate 540,540,329 downwards.
CCCAAACAAAACTGGAGAGTTAGCACTGGAAAGGGGAGTATCCCCTCCTTCCAATGGAACCTTTCCCTACTGAAACTCTGCTCAGAAATTGCTAGAGGAGGGTGATCCCGAAGTAGGTATCCATTCAAAACCCACCATGGATGATTTGGGAGTGGCCACCTAGGCTAGTAACTATAACTCGCTCCCTAAGGTAACTGTTGCTCGCGCCCCCGCCATGCACTTTTTCTTGATTAATTTGACTGCTAGTGCTTCATTTATATTTTTAATAATGTTATTGAAGTTGTCATGAGTGCTGTAATATCTAGGGTTAATTAGAAGTGTGTGGCGAGGGTGTGAAGCATAGTTACCTTAAGGCACGAGTTATAGTTTCTTGAAAGAACTATTAACTGCTGAATTTCTGTGGTTTTGTACAAGTAAATTCAGAACCTATCTATAACATTCCTTAACCTTTGTTTTTTTTAAAGTTAATTTCTATGGTTTTTTAAATTCTATTTCCTAACTATAATGTCCCTCAACCTTTGTTTTTCAGGGAATTTCTATAGTTTTTTAAACATAATGCAATTCTAATTACTATACGTTTATCCAACCCCCTTTACCACTCAACCTCGCCAATCTCGGGTGAAGGGTCGGTCTCTCTGGGTGTGAAAATAGGTGTGAGAGGGTGTCTCTGAGTGTGAGAGTGTCTCGATGCGAGAGTGGGTGTGTGAGGGTCCGTGGATGTGTGACGGTCTGAGTGGGTCTGTCAGTGTTTGAGGGGATCTGTGAGTGGGTGTGTTAAGTGAGTTTGTGAGTGGGTGCTTCAGTCTCAGTGGGTCTGTGAGTGGGTCCGTCAGTGTTTGAGTGGGTCTATGAGTGGGTGCATAAGGGTCTGAGTGGGAGCGTGCAAGGGTGCGTGAGTGTCTGGGTGGGTCTGTTAGTGGGTGTGAGTGTGTCTGAGTGGCTCTGTCAGTAGCTCCAAGAGTGTCTGACTGCTGCTATGAGTGAATGAATTAGTGTGTGAATGAGTCTGTGAATGTTTTTTTATTTTTGTTTAAAATTTTTTGCTGATATTCGCAAATTAATCGCAACGTTACACTGGGGCATATTCGCAAATATTCTGCATCCTGAAAAAAAGTAATTTTAATGTCCTAATTTCACTCTCAAAGACCCCTATATCACAGCTCTGGATCTGGGTATCCACCCTGACCTCTAAAGCCACTCTTCATTTTATTTTTCAGTCCCAGGGACCGTGTCTCTTTCTAGTCAAGTTGTGGCCAGCCAATCATAGCATTATTTTTAGTGCACGCATTAGGAAATTCGCTGCAGTAGTCGTGAAAATGTCAAAACGGAGCCATGGCTCTAGATATACAAATGTTGTTTTCCTTTAATTTCTCCTAAACGTCTGAACGGATTTACACCAAATAACAAAAAGCATAATCTGCGTATAGAAAGCTACCTTTCTGCCAAATTTGCTGTAATTTCTTCCAGCGGTTCGGCCTTGTAGTCATGTTTAAAACTCCTATGGGAATTAACATGGGAAACACACGTTTTTGATGCCCCCTTTATCTCAGCCCCCACTTGAGGGATCACCCCGAAGCTTTGCAGAGTCACTTGAAAGGACAGATCCACACCACAACATATTCTGCATATGCACATGGGGTGCTGCTGTGGGTGCGGTTATTTTTGAGGTAACACACACCAGAATAGACAAAGAGGGGTGCTATGTCCTGGTAAAAAGGTAGGTTACATGGCAAACAGGTAGTACTGGGCAGTGTATATGCGCCCAACCAGGGTTAAATACCTTTCTTACACTCACTCTCCATGCTACTTAGTCATCTAGTGCGGGGGCCCTGATTCTTGGAGTGGACTTCAATTGTGTGGAGCATACTACCCTTGACCATTCTATCCCACCACTACCTGGGACAACTTCCCATAAAAGAGCTGAAGGCCTGAGAGATTGGTTAATGCACTGGGAACTGGAGGACATTTGGTGGGCACAACATGGCGAGGGTAGGGATTACTCTACTACGTATAAAGTGCATACTAGACTTGACCACTATGTGTGCTTGAGAGTGTTGAGGTGCTATATAACACAGACAAAATATCTAGGTTGTACCCTCTCAGATCACAGCCCGCTGTTATTGAGCTTCCAAACAGGCGATGAGTGCCCAGACATATCCACTTGGAGGCTGCATCAAGGAGCTCTCACCGATGTTCCCCCATAGGGATGCCCTGAGGGATGCGTTAACTAATTTCTTTGAGGCTAACCAAGAGACTGCATCAGACTGCCTAGTTAAGTGGGAGGTCTTTAAAGTAGTACCCGAGGGCACAGCCTGAATACAAAAAGGTAGGAATACACTGCTGGACAAAGAACTGTGGGACTTAAACGAAGTAAATCACAATCTAGATAATAACCAGGGCACTGACCCAGGGGCTCTCGCCAAGCTACTGGAAGCAAAGGAAAAATATAATGTCGCCCTGGAACGCTTACAGTGCCATAATTACAAAGAATACATTAACAGAGCACATGAAGAGGAGGGCAGGCCTGGGAGGCTGTTAGCCTGGCTTGTTAAACCTGAGATCCAGGGTACACCCCTTTCCTGCCTGCTTACAGCTGAGGGCACTGCGTTATTCCCCAAAAGATATTAACACAGCGTTTTGGGACTTTTATACTACACAATATAGACAGCCAGAACCTGTCCCTTCGGACACCCAGGAATCCTTTCTGAGACGGCTCCCGCTCCGAGGCAGGCGATGGTCTATGCTAAGACATTTAAAACAGGATTACCCCTGGCTTCCACTAGGGACTCGTTGGTTGTTCTGTCCCTAAATGTAAGCTTCGAGAAGCAGCAACCACTGCTTTCTGACCCCTCTCCATGATGAACTGGATTTCAAACCAGAGGCGGCTCCTTCGCAATGGCGAAGGAGCATTTCCCACCTGGCTGAGCCAGCAGCAGAAAAATAAAATGATAGTTCACTATTGTTTTATTTTTCTGCTGCTGGCTCAACCAGCAGCATGTGAAAGGAGGGGCAGGGATGGGCCACAGGCGGAGGGAGGAGAGAGTGCACCTAAGTGCACCAGCATGATGCGTGTTTCCAGAAGCATAGCGTTATGGAAGCCACAACATTTGAGGTACAGGAGTCTTTTTGTGCCACTTGCCTGCTGTCCCCATCCCATGGTTTTGCCTTGTCATGAATTTAAGACTATGCTGTAGACTAACCATAGGTTGAACTGGAGGTTAGAGTGCCAAAATCTTTTGAATTGCAGCCCCCATCACTGCGACTCACATTCCATCAAGTAGAACATTCCCAGAGACAGGGAATGGTTTTTCCATTTACTAACTCCCTGACCCTAGGGCAGTCCCGTAATGGCTGGACACCCAAACTTCAACAACTGGAACTTTGTTATATCACACAGCTTATCCTTTTACAAGGGAAAGGAGGTGCAGGGTAGGCATAGGATATAGCCCAACTCAACTGGATTATTCCCACACCAGCCCTAGTAGCAAGAGACACTTTACTTTCATAGTAGCATATTCCAGACCAGGGAGGAGCTCTGCTGCGTTCCATATGTAGGACAAACTCAGGTCCCCGGTACCATGTATTTCCTCATGACAAATGGAGTCAATAACCTTGAGAATGCAAGTCAGATGAGCATTTGTTGTTGCCAGCAGTACAGAAGAGCATGTTTGGCTAGGGAGGAATGGTTGTCATAATACACAGTGTGGAGGTCCATTTTACCGCTTTGACTTATAAAATATCATCCACAGTCTGGGGGTGTTATGCTCAGCAGCTTATCCCTGCCAAGGACTGTGTCATATGAGTTTGATTCCCTGGAGTGGCTGGCCAATGTGGAGCTGCCCTCAAGGGCCTTCTCACTGTGAGCTCTGCAGTTGCCTGGGCTGCCGCTGCTTTGTCGGAATGAGATTGGGTCGGTTTTTTTAAAGCCTGTCTGGTGGGAGTTCCCTAGGATCATTTCCCGCATCTGAGATGGGTCACCTGCCCATCAGTTTGCAACCAGCTCTTGCACACTGTAGTGGGACATCTTTTCTTTATAGTGCAACAGTTGGCCACCACAGGTCTCGGTGGGCGTCCCAGGGCCGGTGGCTGGGCTGGACCCTTATGTGCCCACTGGAGGGCAAAAAAAGGTGTAAGCTGTGCCTGGGCCATCTCTGTTCGCATGTACTCCTGCAGATATGCCACCATGTCACCTCCCTCTATTCACTCAAGGAGGTCCATTATGCACACATTGTTGCAGTGGTTGCGTCCCTCTGCATCTTCAGTACAGCGTTCCCAAACGAACACCTGGTCCGTCAGTTCTGCTATTTGCAACTTCAGTGTCTGTTGTACAGATTGCAGTTCTTTGACCTTATCAGCTAAATGATGGTGTTCTATGCATACCTGACCAAGTTCAACAGACACAGTGCCAATTTCCTGCTGGATGGTGATCTTAGAATCTTTGGGCACTTTTAGGATCCTGTCACGTGTCAGTTGGAGTGACTGGGGCTGCGGATCTGGCGTCCCCTCCATAGGCTCTGTGACGGTTCCTGTAAGCCAAGCTGTGAACCCTAGCTCCTGCTTTTCAACTCATTTGTTATCATTTTTTTCATGACTTTTGCTGGGTAGGGCAGTAGGGAGATAGGCCGGTTGTTGGCTGGAGTATTCAAGTCTGCTGAGAGTTTCTTGAGGGGTGGTGAGCACTGTGGCATGATTCCAGGCATCAGAGGAAGGTGGCTGTGTTGATGGGGTCCAACGTTGCTGTGGAGTGTATGGCTGTATGACTGTTGCGATTTCTTGAGTGATCAGTTGATCAGTGTGGTCTTCTGGGTGTTGGTAGAGATGGGCAGGAGGGCTGTGAGGGTGGAAGGGTCTGGTTTGGGTTCAAAGGTTTTGTAGATGCTGGTGAACCTAGCTCTTAAGGATAGCGACAGCTGGGTGCAGAAGTCCTGAGATGGGGGTTACACTGGCAGAGCTTGCGGCCACAGAGTTGAAGTCTTTTACTATGTCAAAGATTTCTTTGGCACTATTGGTGCCAATTTCCATGCGATTGGTGAGTGCAGATAGTTTGATTGCTCCGATATGCTGATGGTAGTGTCTAAGAGCAGATTTGTAGGTCTTTTTGTTGATGCTTTTCTGACTTTGTGTCCGTCTGCATTCAGGCTGTTTGTAGTGGTGTTTGCTGAGCCTGATCTCTTCCATTTACCGGCTTGCTGGTAGTCTGGTTCTTGGGGCTTTGTTAGCTTGGAAATAGAATAGGAGAGGTTGTTCTTGTGTTGAGGCTGGTGATGTAAGAGGTTAGAAGATCAGGATGCTTCTGAGATCTTTGCTCAAGTTCTTTAAAGAAGATTTGATGATGGTGCTTCTGCAGTGGTGGGATGGATATGCTGAAGTTGATGAGGCTATGGTCAGACCAGGTGATTGATGTGGGCTTGTCTACTATGATATTGCTAAAGCTGGTGAACATAGGATCAAGCATTGTTTGTGGGACCTTCCACTCTCCGGGTGAGTCTGAGGTTGGACAGGTCCTCAAAGAGGTTGATCATGCTGGGATCAATGAGGTCCTCCTGATGGTAGATGAGATTGCCAAGGAGGATAAAGGTGCTGTAGTGGAGGACCAGAGGCAGGGGGTGGCACGAAGTCAGCGATGGTGCTGCCAGAGTGTGCATGATCTGGGAGGATGGTAGACGAGGGTGGCACTCAGGGTGTAGATGGAAATGATGTGGAGTTTGAAGGTCAAGTGTTCCATGTTGCTGGGGATGCTTTTCGATATTTTGGGCATAGGATGGATTTTTTGAAGTTTGTTTTTGTGCAAATGTATTTATTCGCATTTCTATAGAAGTACTGTCAATACAAATGACCCAACAGTACCAAACAATAGTAGACAACAACAATATGGCTGATATGACAGTGCACTACCCTACATTTTCCCAGCAAGAGAGAGGGAGAGCTGTTGACCTCAGTGATCCAAGCAGCAAGGGACATGGGAGTCTAAGGGTAGGGATGGAGCAGGAACTTGTCTTTAATCTTAGCAGTCAATGTGTTCAGTAGGATGGAAGACGAAGGGGACATGGCTACAGGCCAATGGGACTGGCCAACAACTGCAGCATCCACACTACCTCATCCATGATTCTCTGAAGTTGATAGTGATTCCATCTCCGGGTCTCTTTGTTCTTTACTGTCTTGCGATCTTGTATCAAGGGGTTTGCCGTGAAGATGATGGGGCCAACAAGGGAGTCAGTTTCCGTCAGGAAGAGCGGGTCCCAAATTTCAGTGGTATTTTCAGTGAGGGAGTGAGTGTAAAGAAGTATGCAGGACAGGAGGGGTGTGGTGTAGTGGGGCTCAGGTGTGTGTGTGGTCAAGTGTTTTGGGTGTTGAGCTTCATGGGGGGGAGAGGGCTGGGGTGGGAGAGTGCGACGATGCATGGCAGCAGCTCAGAGATATGTAGCCAACTTTCAGAGTGCAGAAGGTCGCGATGGAGTAGTAACGGCAAGAGGTGGATATATGAAGAACGGGGTCCTGGCACTGGGCACAGATGTGGTGCGTGCAGACAAACTTGCCTTTGGTGTGCCAGTGACACGCCCACTGCATGTCCGTGCTGCAACCTCCATTAAGTGAATTATTCTTATCACCACTGCATGTATATTTAAATGATGCAGGGCATTTAGAATATGACCACACTAAACAGACTACTACTACCCCACACACAACCTCTGGTTAATACACCACATCTTCACTTTACAGTGAAGATATCTTATATGCGACTTATGGATGCCAAACGTTGTTCAATGATGGCCTGTGTACATGTTTATCCTATTTGTACCTCTGCTGAAGTGATGTGGTTGGAGATCTGATTGTTTTGAGGAGATGGAGGGAGCGCATAGCCGGCATCATCTGCAACAAAGAATTTTTTTTTTATTTTTTTTTTTTATGTTGTCCTATTCTGTGTTTTTTGTGTTCGGGCTACAATGTCCTTCTCGTTCCATTTCTCCTCCTCAGCCATCTCATGCCAATCCTCTTCTGTGTGTGGAGTGTTGACTACTAGAGGAACACTGAATTTTCCACTGTGATTGTCCACTGTGCTCCAGTTGTGCAGCACCTTTGTCGGGCTTAGTGTGCCAAGTACCTGCAAGAGAAAGATGAAAAAAAACAAAATACGTAAAATAAAGTTTCGATTCAGTACTGCCACAGACAAGCTAAACAAAACAGTTTTGAAATGGTGTCCAATTTAGGTCATTAATACAAGAAATATTTTTGTGCTAACCCTAAAGATAAAGTAAATTAACCGAGGACATCACATTAAACATGCACATGGGTTGATATAAGGATATGGTATAGTATTCATACACCTATCCTGCCATTCATACACCTACACTGTCACAAATAGAGAGATAGGTTTGACCCAAACACAAAAGAACTAAAGGTTTTGATGCAATGCTAGGAACAGAAGTAAAGGTGGGTGATCAGTCGGCAACACAGACTCTTACGAGTGGATTGAAATAAAAAGTGTATTAGTAAAACAGTGTTAAGACTATGAATTTAAAATTATAGTTGAGTAAACTGTGTTGCCCTGACCCTTTTGGAAGTACTCCTGCCCCAACTGTAGCAACTAATTTACTTGTAATGGTGACTGTATGAGAGAAAGGAAAAATAAAAGTAAATTAATCTAAACATCTTATTTAAAGGGTGTGTGTTAGAGGCAGAGTTTGAGGGATATATGATGTCTGTGCACAGCAGTGTCTGGTTGGGAGAAGGACAGACTTGGGGGAGTGGCTGTAGGATGAATTTTAGGGATAGAGTGTCACGTGTTGTTTTTATCTAGCTTAACATTAGGTTTGTCTGCAACAGGCAATCTATGTAACAGGCGAGGGTGCTTCATGGAGAGGACAGACTGTGAGGGTGGTGAGGCAGCCTGTATCCACATGCTCATCCAGCAATAACTTTTCTGGCTGAATCCTAGAGAACTTCTTCACATGCCATGTCTTCTTACTGTCCTCCAGGCTGCATGCTCCCTTCCTGAGGTCATTAATACAGTTAGTGAAGTGCCACAGGGCTGTTACGTGCTCCACTTACGGTGAATGGAGGCAGACCACAAAGTTGTTTGTGGTGTTTTACTTTAAATCTGGCAGTTCAGGCAGGACAAAGCGTACCACTTTTGCCGGCAACCTATCTTACTGCAGCCTTGAGAAAAGCACAGAGTGAAAGAAATGCAGTGCTGACCTAGACGAAGATCAGCTAGATAGAGAAAATAAAACAAGACCGCAAATGTGGCTTATGTTAAAATACTAAAACAAAGCCAAATAAAAAATATATAGGGTAAAGTGCACAGCAGCAGGTCTAGTTTGCTAAATTAACGTGTACAATTATAGCTAAAATGGCTACACAGCAGTGGTCCAGGGAGGACCTGGCCTTGCAGTTTGGGCTGGACTGTTCCCATAGGGAACAGGGTCAAGACTGATTTGCATATGGCTGGGTCCAAACTGGAATGGCATAGCAAGCAAAAAACTGACTGATAAAACCCAGATCTGTGGCTGGGGGTGAATGTTTGATTTGCTCTGCATCCCGTCCGTTATCTGTTGTTTTTGCTTTTGTCGTCCCATATGCCCGGACTTAGGTCCCGTGCTTGCTATTGCACCAGATTCAAGCTAGCCTGGCTGATGAAGGGTGATACCCCGAAACCGGTCCCAGGATGCTTGTTTCTGGTCCAGGGAGGACCTGGCCTGGCAGTTCGGGCTGGACTATTCCCATGGGGAATATGGTTAAGACTGATTTGCATATGGCTGGGTCCAAACTGGAATGGCATGGCAAGCAAAAAAACTGATGGATTAAACCCAGATCTGTGACTGGGGGTGAATGTTTGATTTGCTCTGCATTCTGTCCATCATCTGTTGTTTTACAATAAATCTCGTTTCCTCAGTAACAAATCTCTTCCTCTTGAGTGTTGTCTGCATCCTGGAAGTTGAATGTGGTTTACAGTGGCTGCTGTCCCAGTGGAAAAAAGGCAGCACATAGGATGTGGGCTTTATTTATGTGATTTGAAGTGGAAGGGGGTTGGGTATGTTTGTCTTGGGTCTTGTGTATAGTATTTGCCTAATCCCGTTCAATTCAGATGTCAACATTTGTTTGGAAGGAGTCACCATCTCCATAGTGGAGGTCCTACACCACTTACAGAAGCCTCAACCCTGGTGCGGACATGTCCCAAATAGGCAGAACGTAAAATACGGATCTAAAGTTATTTGTAGTTTCTTTATGGTTGTAAATACCTTGGGAGGACACTCCACCCCCTCTTCAGAGGGGGAGGAGACTTTAAGGACTACACCTAGGAGCAAACATACACTCTAGAATGCTGAATGGGAAAAAGTATAGACTTTCACCTAAGATTAGTAGTAAATATAAACATGGGTATGTATACACATATAAATTTACCTTTCTGAGTAGGCCCTTTGTTTTTAGTTTTATTTATTGCATTGTGCTGATTGGCAGTAAGTGTGAAACTCCACCCATGTAAGACATCACCCCAGAAGCCCTACACAAATGCAACTAAAACGCGTTACTGTGTAATTGTGGGTCATTTATTTATATGCATGTATATAATATACTTTTTTTTTTTAACAGGCATTCCAACTTTACTGTATGGGATAAGCTCCTGGTTCTTTGCTAGAATCACAGAGACTGTCCATACCAACAGTGGCTCAGTCACCATTTACTTTGCTTACAAAGAGAATGAGGAGGCCATGTTCTGAAAAGAGGTTTCTGGGCAGACGTCTTGCAGCAAGCTAGAGAGCTCATTTCCGCTCTCTTGGAAACAGTGGGAGCACATGATCCTGTTTTTTAGTTCTTGCATGTTTCATTTGGGTTTGCTCACTGTGCTGTTCTGAGGACCTACACTCATTGTTTGTTGAGACATTATATTTATTTTTAAATGAAAAGCTAACCTGGCACAAAACTGTTATCCTGTTTCTTTCCTTTTCCTGTCCTATTTGTGTCCTATCAGATTAAAAGTTTCTCAGTTGCATCATCAGAGAAATGCACTAATGCAGCCCATGGCTAGCACTGTGCCTCAAGAGCCTCAGCAGAGACCCATTTGTAGCGTTCAGAAAAGGCACTCATAGTTGTCTAGAAGCACTTAATGGAGGTCCTTAGAATCATCTGAGCAGCGGCCACTTAGCCCTGAAAGAGCCAGGGCGAAACAATAAAGAACCCTTTTTAAACAAATAGAAAATCCCCAGGAGGTGACCCAAAGAGTCGCCTGAGGAACAACTGAAAATACCTGGTGAAGCCCTGAAGAAATTATTTGGGATCCAAGGGATGTCTCTGAGAAGTATTTGAAAAACTTATGGGAATCCTTGAGCAGTTCCCAAAAAGTCCCTTAAAAGACTTGAGGAAATATAGAGAATCCCCTAATCAGCCTTTCTAAAAACTCAAAAGCAGGCCCTAAGAAACCTCTGAACATTTTCTGGTGGGGTCCTCACATCCCCATGGGAATCATGTAAAGGCAACCAACTTGCAACAAGAGTCTTTAAAGCCCAAAAACAGCAATCAGAAAGTGTATGAGAAGCACATGGGAGCTCTAAGAAGCACTGAAGAAGCCCATGAAAGCCCCAAAAAAGATCTCTCTTGACGACGTTACAAGAGAAAGGGAAAGGTTTTTGTCTCACACTTCCACACATCTACAAAGGCATTTTTGAAAAGTAAAATGGAACAATCTGTCATTTTTATGGATATGACTTTATTCTACTGTGTAGGGTGTATCTGCGCCAAGGCAAGAACAGAGAGGGCCTTAAATATCATGGAACTAGCAGATGTAAGGTGATGGCCGCTCACTTGTGAGAGACTGTTTGGATAACACCAGTTCTGGTTACATTGCAGATCTTGCTCTGCTGAACATTCCCTCACTTACTTTGGCAAGAGAACCTTGGACTGGAACAGAATGGAATGGTTTGGATCCCACTTGTGTACACTCTTCCCCCCAGACAGGGGATGAGGATCCAATGTATGTTGCTTCATGACTGACTTGTGTTTATTCTTCATCACATATAATTTTCTGGCTGTTCTTCAGACACAGCCTTTATCCAAAATAATGGCTCTCACAGCTGTTAACAATTGTGTTGGCTCCCTGCAGGAGTATAAAAAAAACATGTGCACAATGAAGTGTGAGATCTCTGCAGCTGGCTCCCATCAACCTCCCTTACTTTGAAGATGAATGGGTAGGCTCTGCCTAGAAACATTCTCACTTTGAACAGACTCACCTACTATTTACCAGCTGGCAGTGCTCATGAGGAACTCATCAGCAGTCTTTTCTTAACAAAGCTGCTGTTGAATTTCTAAGGGAAGCCCTGTTTTCATCCTCTTCACTTCAGTGTCTGGTTTTCCACCCTGCTGCTACAGATATGTGTAGTATACTTTCTTTATTGAGAAAAGCTGTCGCTATTCTCCATAGTGCACCATTCTAATCCAGACGCACCCCAAATTCATACCAATGGCCCGAATACTCAGACTCACGTCCTAGGATTGAATATGCACTACATTCACACACACACAGGATGTCAGTGCAAGGTTCACTGGGTTCACATAACAGTAGAACTTTTCACAAGATGGCTCTGTGGACCACACTCTGTTAGACACAGAGAAAATATCTGGTCACATTAAACATTCACAAAATACAGTACACTGCCATCACCACTATATCTTTCTAAGCCTGGGCATGGGGATTACTTTTATGACCACTATGAAGGCACACTTGGTGTGTCCCTCTAGGGCCCAGAACAGGCTTTTGACCTGCATTACCAGGGAGGGACCTATGATCAATTAGCACCCGCCACACTGCCACATTGGGGCCGGCTCCATTAGGAGCCGGTGTCAATGTAAAGGTCCTGTTTCCTGCCGGCCCAGTGGGAAAATCATAATAGGGCCTTCAGGGACTTCTCCACGCTGGCAGTCACGTGGCGGCAATGAGTTCCGAACTCATAATGACCCCCCATAGTATTGATTACAAGAGAGAAGAAGGGAAAGAAGGAAGTTCCAAGAAAGCAACTAAGCTATCCCTCCAGTACTTTCATCTGGTCGACATGGGATTTCTGTGGACTTAGGGGGGTTATTCTAACTTTGGAGGAGGTGTTAATCCGTCCCAAAAGTGACGGAAAAGTGACGGATTTACCACCAGACGTATTACGAGTCCATTATATCCTATGGAACTCGTAATACGGCTGGTGGTATATCCGTCACTTTACCGTCACTTTTGGGACGGATTAACACTCCTCCAAAGTTAGAATAACCCCCTTAATGTATAAAGAAGAGCATTGGCCGGATGGAACAGTAAGAGGTCCTTTGACTCTGAGAGAGAAGAACACCTGGCGTGTGGCTAGTTATATCTTTGTTGTGAATATACTAAAAATGATTTAGCCCTGTCCTAAATGCCCCTTAAGCAATGCTGAACGTTTTCAGTCTTCTCCTGGGAAGAATACAGGCGCGCTCTAGGTCTCTTACAGTGCACCTTTTATGAACAATGCTGATAATCATTGTTCCTCTTTCTATCTGTAATATAAAGAGAAACAATATTTTTGCCTCTGCATCGTTGGGATAGTTGTTGTAGTATACTTATTGATCTGGATGGTGCCCCATAGAATAATAGTCATAAAAGACTTAAGAAATAGCTTTGGGTCCTACATCTACAGCTACAGAGTAAATCAGTTGCAGAAGCGAAAACCTGTTTCAAAAAGTGAAGATCCTTCAAAAGGCAAGATAAATATGCTGATGAAATAAGATCAAATTCTGCTTCATTTTTACCGGCAGAGAAAGTGTGGCTTTCTTTTCGTTTTCTACCAGTTCATTCATTGACAATCATTTCAAACACATTTTCTGTTCCATTTTTGATAACTCGTGTAATCAGTCTTGTGACGTTCTGGCTGAAGTTGCCTCATACTTGGAATATTCATTCTGTTTTTATGGTACAAGGACATTTTGAAATGTGTGGTTGCTGGATGTTTCCAATTTGGCTTCAGTTATTGATCCAGTGAAAGGGTTACCCGCCTAGTGCACACTCTTGGGATAATGCTCCTTAAGTTCACAGCCCTGTAGTAGCTTTCCATTTCTTTCAGTGGCACCCTGAGAAATTATTTTCTCCGAAGGTTGGTCAGGAGCATACTGTACTATTACGTTTCTGCTGGGATTGATGCTGATGGCAGTATCAAGTGCTAATTTGAAAGCACCAGTGTTCAGAGGGGGAAGAAGTTTATCATGTGCGTTTCATTGGCACGTTGTTAAATGCACCAATCAGAAAAACACAAAGCGTTCTAACCACTTGGGTCGTTCTGCACTTTTGCGATGACCCAGGTGGGATTTTGCAAGTTATGTGAAGGGTGGTAGTGGAACTCCCTCCAAATTTATGCACACAGGAAGTTTAAGTTTGGCTTCTTCTTGGTAGTTGAACGGATATCATTGTCCGGATTCCCGTATAAGAGGGAAGGGGTCACAGAGGCCGATGTTCAAACCGAGACACACCTGAATTATGTATAAACAGTCACATTATCATTCTGTTGGCCCTAGTATGCATCTCCGAAACACCTGATTCAAACATGGAAGAAAGTGGAAATTGGAAGATTCAGCAATGACAAGTGGTATGGTTAGACCACTAAAAACAGAAGGGATGAGAACTTCCAGACCATGATTGCACTCCTTGGTTATTAGTGGGCTGTACGCATAGTTTTCCTTGCATTACAGCGATTCATAGTTCTATTGGATTTTCACTTGCATTTAGTTCACTGTAGGAAAGTACCATCTTGCCTGGCATGTTACCCCCATTTTTTACTTGTGTGCCAGTTTGTTTTTGCCTGTCTCACTAGGATCCTGCTAGTCAGGACCCCAGTGCTCAGAGTTGTGGCCTGCATGTGTGTTCCCTGTGTAGTGCCTAACTGTGTCACTGGGGCTCTGCTAATCAGAACCTCAGTGCTTATGCTCTCTCTGCCTTTAAAATTGTCACTGCAGGCTAGTGACCATTTTCATCAATTCTAATTGGCACACTGGAACACCCTTATAATTCCCCACAAGTGTCATATAGGGGTGTATAAGTTTAAAAAGCTTTTTCTTCACCATGCTTGATAGCCGCAACTATCCTTGACTATCCTCAAATATTTAAGGATATTTGAGAATATTCAAGAAAATGCAAACAAATTAAAAAACAAAAACATTCACAGGCTCATTCATACATTAATTCATTCATTAATACATGGACTCAGAGACTCATGCGCCCACTCAGACCCACTCATAGACTCACACACCCACTTTCAGACCCACTCAGACACTCACACACCCACTCACTGATCCACTGACAGACAGGCCCTGTGGCCAACCCCTGCTGTGCACGGCCAAAGGCAGTACGCGCTGTGGGGTTGGGTGGTTATAAGTGTTTGGCTGCAGTGCCTGGCTGCAGGCCAGGCCCTGCGGCAGCCCCGCCACACACAGCCAAAGGCAGTGAGTGACAGTGTTCAGATTAACATATAGTAATTAAAATTACTTTACGTTAAAAAACCATCGAAATTCACTGAAAAAAATCAAAGGTTACAAGGACGTTATATTTAGGTTCTGAATTTACTCGAACAAAACCACAGAAATTCAGCAGTTATAGTTATTTCAATAACCATAACTCGTGCCCTAAGGTAACTATAACTTGCGCCTTCGCCATGCACAGCTAATTACTCCACATATTATATCATTGAAGACATCTTCTATGGCATCTTTGATATTGTCACTGCAACATTTGCAATGAAATTATTGATAAGAAAACTGTGCATGGCAAGAGCTTGAGTTATAGTTAGCTTAGGGCACGAGTTATAGTTACTTGCAATAACTATAACTATAACTGCTGAATTTCTATGGTTTTGTATGAGTAAATTCAGAAACCTAACTATAACATCCCTCTAACCTCTGTTTTTTCAATGCACACACACATATATATATATATATATATATATATATATATATATATATATATATATATATATATATATATATATAGGAAGCTAGTCTGGTGTTTGGTGAGCACCTATGGTGTTATCACCTTACTCCGGGTATCCCCTATTAGTGAGGTATAAACAGTGTCAAGGAAGCTAGGGCTCTCTAGAGGTAGCTGTGGATAAGCAGCCAGGACTTATTTAGGAGACATGCAAAGCTTAGGCAATACCACTGTAGTCACACAGCACTTACACACATGAAAGATCCACACAGTGTTACAAAAATAAAAGTACTTTATTATGGTAACTTTATTATGGTAACACAAATACTAAAATACTGTATAGGCAATACTCCACTAGCAGGTGAGTAAATACACTAGCAGGTGAGTAAGTACACTGTTTTGTACACATTAGAAGTCAGGAATTGGCATAGAAAGCAATAGAAAACAGTGAAAGAACAGAAAATAATAGAGACCCTAGGAGGAAACCAAACCATATACTAAGTAAGTGGAATGCGGAGGTCAGACTCCCACCCAAAGGAGTGGAATCTGTAGAGGGGAGCTGGAGGAAGTAGGAACCCCAAAAGGAGGTAAGTACCAGAGTGCCCCCCAGCGACCAGAAGAGAAAAGAGAAGCACCTGGGTTTTCCCCAAACCCACAGGCAAACTTTGTGAAAGGACTATGCAAGACCCAAGCAAGACTGGAAGGAACAGAAGATGGATCCTGACAGAAGAGGTCCTGCAAATGAAGGGGACTAAGTCCAGTTCCATTTGGGGTGTCCGGTTGGGGCAAGAGCCACTACCCACCCTTATGGATATGCAGGACCAGGTGGACTGTGAAGACCAGGAGTGATGCAGTCAGTGTCCCATGTAGGAAGAAGACGTGCAGTCACTCAGTGATGTGGAAAAAAACACCAAGAAGCTTTGGCAAAGGCAAGAGTTGCAAAACAAGAGTTACAGAGCTGCTGGGGACCAGGAAGATCCAGGGGGGCTCAACCCCAGGAGGGGAGTCCCCGGTGACCCTCAGCAGTGAGGAGAGTCAAAAGTTGAGGAGGCAGCCCCCACAGACAACTCACAGGCAGCAGGTACAGGAGACGCAGTGAGGTGCACTCAGCACACCTGGACAGGAGTTCCAGATCGCTGGAGCAACAGGCAGGAGACTATGCTTTGCAGGTAAGAGTGCTGGAGGCCGGGGCTACACAGAGCCTGAAGATCCCTTGGAAGAACAGCCAACAAGCCTTGGTAGCTCCAAGAGTCGCAGTGCACAGAGGTACAGTCCTGCAGGGACAGGTAAGGGCTTGCCATCTCCCAAGTTGCATTGCTGATAGAGAGGACCAAGGGGACTACTCCAGACCACCACCCGTGATGCAGGATCCACGCAGTTCCGTAAGAGAGAGGACCCATGCAGCTGGCCATCATTGCATTTGGTGTGTCAGAGTCACCAGATCCTCGGGGTCTGTGCATGTTCCCAACACGTCCACCACTGAACAGCTCCAAGACTCTGATAGATAAATCACAGAGGCTAAGAGAGTTCAAGAGGGGAAGAGGGGATTAGGAAGGGAAACAGCTGGGAAGGAGACCTGTAGTAAGAAAAAGGTTAGAACACACAATATGAAAATTATATCTCCTGAAATCAATACTAGACTATGTATGATTCTAAGCATAGTTATTCTGAAAACATGAACAATCTAAGAATTAAGTTTAAAATAACTAAGTTTCAAGATGGCCGGATACCTGTAAGGGAATCAAGATGGATTAAATGAAAACTTTCTTATTCAAGTACTTTCCTTTACATGAGAATCAGAAAAACGTTCTGACTAAATTTTAAACCAGTCATATAAATCCTTTTTTGAGAATGCATACTAGGACCATACAATATTGCATCTAGACACTCTGATCTTCTGTGTAATGTTTCAACATAAATTGCGCACATTGTAGATTTATATATATATATATATATATATATGTAGTAAACACTATAAAAGGATTGTGCACCATGAATAACACAATATGGATTCAGGAAAAACAAATCACATAACTTGTCAACTCGAATATTATATGATAAATATCTTAGAATAGTGGCATACAATAAACAACATGAATTAAACTCGAGGAGAGAGTCGTGCGTCTTGCCGATTCGAGTGTCACCATGTAAAAAGCCAAGAAATGGTAGTACGCAATGAATATCAAAGTCAAATCATCATTAAACGAATCGTGCGTATTGCCGATTCGTAAACCACGATGTAAATGCCAAGAAATAACATCTCACAATGAATAACAAAATCAAAGTACAGTGAAACGAATCGCGCGTCTTTTGCCGATTCTTAAGCCACCAGGTAAATGTCAAGAAATGGTAGCGCGCAATGAACAACAAAGTTAAAACACCATAAAACGAATTGCGTGTCTTGCCGATTCTTAAGCCACCATGTAAATGTCAAGAAATGGTAGCGCGCAATAAATAACAAGACTAAATTATCATGAAACGAATTGCGCGTGTTGCCGATTTGCAAGTCACCCTGCAAATGTCACAAACACTCAAGCGCATATTTCACACGCGCAAAGTACTCTGCCAAATCATAAAAGAATTAGGCCCAAGAACATAAGAGTTCTCGATAACGGCGTCGGGAGGCCAGCCCAACCACCGTCTTACCACCCAGAACAAGGATCTCCAAATGAAGAATGAAAGTCAGATGTCTGGAAGATCAAATAGGCCACCGGGACAGGAGCTCAGGAAGTAGCTGCTGCTCTGCACCGGGACCTCTGAATAGTGAGCACTTGGAGCTGGGCTGGCTCCTTTTTATAGAGTCTTGGCCCAGCCCACAACACACCCAGGCATGTTGCAGGGAAAGTCTCTAGAAGGCCCTGGAAAGGGACCACACCCTAACACACTCTGAAAGCCTGCAGCAATACATTGCAAATGAACAGCATTTGTAATCACATTAAAAATAAGTCTTCAGGATTAAACTCTGCAATGCAAAAGGTTAAACAACAACATATCAGCACAATGCATAAATTACATTGTTTTGTGAGTGCTGGGTTTTTGCATTCTAGTCGCCAATAGAGCGCGCACTGCCCTGGTGTTGACATGGTGCCTGCGGATGCAGGGGAGTGACTCCTTTTCTCCAAGGGAGATTCCTACCTGCTTCTTGTGAAGGCTGAAGACTCGTTGCCCTTAGAGGATGCAGAGCCACGGAAATGTTGCAGTTGCTAGAAGGAGCTGGAGAAACAATGTTGCAAAGTCGTCATTAGAGTTGCAGATTAACGGTTCCTGGAGCGTCCAGTTGCAGCCCCGGTGGCTAGAAGATGAAGTAAACGATGCAGAGGAGTCCTGCTGGAATTTTTCACGTCAAATCTGTGGATCCACTCAAGAGGGAGACCATAAATAGCCCAGGAAGGGGGATGGGTCACCCAGCAGGTTGACCAACTATCAGGAGGGGGCTGTGACGGCACTTGCCTTACCTGGCCACTCAGATGCTCCCAGGGTCCTCTGCTCACCTTGGATTCAAGATGGCAGAATAAAGCGGCCACCAGGAGGAGCTCTGGACACCACCCCTGGGGTGGTGATGGACAGGGGAGTGATAACTCCCCTTTCCATTATTCAGTTTTGTGCCAGAGCAGGGACTAGGGTCCCTGGACTTGTGCAAACTGGTTTATGCAAGGAGGGCACCAAACGTGCCCTTCAAAGCATACTGGTGGCTTGGGAAGGCCATTCTTACCTAGCCATGTAACACCTATTTCCAAAGGCAAAGGGTGTTGCCTCCTACTCCCAAAGGACATCCTTTGTTCTGCCTTCCTGGGCTTGGGCTGGTCAAAGCAGACGGAGGGTGGAAACTGTCTGTAGGATGGCAGCAGCGTGAGCTGCCCGGGAAAACCCTGCAAACTGGCAGGAGCAAAGCTGGGGTCCTCTAAGGAGCCCCCAGAGTGTGTGGAGCCATACAACCAATATTGGCTACAGTACTGGGGCATGATTCCGACATATTTGATACCAAACATGCCTAGGTTCGGAGTTACCATTATGTAGCTGGACACAGGTAGTAAGTAACCTGTGCCCATCACACGGGTAAAATGGCTTTCCGGCACTGACGAAGTCCAGGAAAATGGAGCTAAAGAAACCAAAGGTTACAGAGATGTTATATTTATTTGAATTAATTCGGTCTAAAAGTCTAGACCATTTGAGGTAATAACAACAATCATACATGACAAAAAAGAATGTGATAAAAACATGGTGACAATATAAGACAAGTAATCGTCAGAGCATTATAACAATAAAAACAGCAGGGCAAAGCAATTAATCATAAATATAAATACAATAAATAGAACATAAATAGGTATAGTAAAAAAGAGAAAAAGATAAAAGCTAGAATATAAAGCTTTTGTCTAGAAGGCCAGTGTACACAACCAGAAGGCAAAAAACAAAAATAGAATTCCCATTTGAGTAAAAGAAACGATATCAGAATACCAATCAAAGATCAACAAAAAAAGCTATAAGGAAAAGCTCTATAAGCTAATGCAGTCTCTGGTAAACATATAAAAGGCAACAAATTCCTAATGGAGATTCCTGCTAAAAATAATACAAAGAAGATAAAAAGAACAGATTAAAATCCTTCTAAACATTAATATAAAGGTAACTCAGGAGCCTTTGGGTATAATGAACTTGCGACGGATGTACCAAGCCTCCGATAAATATTTGGTGACTGGAATAGCTACCATAGGAGAGGAATCATGCGTGCAGATTCTAGTGGCAGTCACTCTGTACTGAAGTGACATATTTTTGCAAAGGGGAATAATCCACCTCTTTCTGGGTATCTTGTACAAAGGGCAGAAAAATAATACGTGCTCTGTTGTTTCTTTACAGTGTTGGCAGAAAATACACCTATCATTTGAAATGATATTAGATGACCAGTGGGCCGTGAAACCATTGGTAGGCAATGTGCCATATCTTAACTGCAGGTATAGAGCACGAGCATACGGAGGGATAGGGAGGTTCAGGAAATTCTCAGCCCAGGGTTCGTGCTTAATTTGTAGAAAATCCATTGTTAGCCTGCCCACCCCCTTTTGATGCAAAGAATCTTCGTTAACTTTCTCCCAATATCTGCTTGTAACAAATCTCCTAGCCTTGTCAGGAATTTGATCCGGGTACTTCCAATAATGGGGAAGACCCAATTTGTCCCAGGCAATTTTCATCTCTTTCAGCCAAGGGATTTTCAGAGATGTTATAGTTAGGCTGATGTTTTATATTTTACTCATGCAAAACGATAGAAATTCAGCAATTATAGTCATACTTATGTTAAGAAACTACTTGTTGACCAAAGTTACTTTCCGGCATGAGTTATAATATGGTTTTGTGTGGGTAAAACTTCAACCTTTGGTTTCTTTAGTGAATTTCTGTGTTTTTTGTAACGCATACGTTAATATTTCTGCCAGGTTGAAGCGAGCCAATCAGGGTCTTGCTTTTCCCTTGGATTCGAGGAGAATACGCAGAGGATTTGAGGAGGATTTTAGGATCTGCAGATCAGCTGAAAAAAGAGCTATTTCAGGGGGGTTCTGTGGTATGTTCCAGTACCATAGAATACTCCTTTGGACATATGTGTCTAAAATACAGAGATGGCATCCAACATACAAAGGTATGCATTGTAGAATTTCTGCTATTTGGCCAAGCTACTGAGTCACATGTCATGGCCTCCCAGGAATCTACACACTGCCTGCACTATAGTTCTGTCTTTATGACTTATGTGAATGTGACAAAAAAAGCTATGGGAGTAAGGGACCTGTCATGAGTCAAAGACATGCATTAACATTGATGCAAAATGCATATATGGACTAGTTCAGGGATTTACCTCTGTACCCATTCCTAACCTAGTCAATGGACTGAGGCATTCAGGGCAAGGTTTGCCACTAGAACATCATATTGGACACATGACAGGATCTACTGGTGTACAGGGAGTGGGCACAGTGCCACAGTTACATAGCAACAGTGACTCTCCCACAGCCTGTAGTATGTCACATACTGAGAGATACATTTGACAGGCCCTGGTCTCTGCAGGCTGAGGATACAAAACCTACATGACACACACATTTCCATCACTTCCATGCATGACTGCATGACAGTACATCATGTGGCCATCATCAATGTGACATGTGCTCTGTGCGGCAACCTGGAGGGCAGAGTGAGTCATGATATGCCTTCCAAACAACAGTATTGCAAGGCCAGTGGTGGGTTGAAAGTTCTGTGGCGCTATCCACATTAGCATTTACATCCATCAGAAAGGAAGAAATGCCATTGGTTGGCAGTAAAGTCTCCTTGCCTAGTTATGTTCATTGAACACCAGGAGAATCTAGGACCCCAAAACACAGCACTAATGAACACAACATATAGTACTGTTCACCAATACCTGCACCATATACATCCCATTGATGTCACACAGTCTGCAACAGGCACACAAGAAGTCCAACTGGCACACAGGAGCACATTGTAGCCTATGAGGAGGGAAAGGAACAGAGTAAAGTGTGCATTTGAGATATCGACCTCCTCCTCTGGTGAGCCACAGAGCTGTCCATACAGGGGAAGGACCTGGCCCTTTTTGCAGGGTAATTCCCAAACTTTTTACCTCCTTCCTCCTAATTTTTCTAACCTGTTTTGTTGGCTTTAGGACTCTGGGCACTTCACCACTGCTAACCAGTGCTAAAGTGCATATGCTCTCTGTCTAAATAGTTTTGATGATTGGTTTATTCATGATTGGCATATTTAATTTACTATTAAGTCCCTAGTAAAGTGCACCAGAGGTGCCCAGGGCCTGCAAATCAAATGCTACTAGTAGGCCTGCAACACTGATTGTGCCACCCACATGAGTAGTCCTGTAAACATATCTTAAACCTGCCACTGTGTCTGTGTGTGCAGTGTGGTGTTGCCAATCTGACCTGGAAAGTGTGCCCCCCTGCCAGGCCCAAACCTTCCCTTTTTCTACATGTAAGCCACCCCTAAGGAAGGCCCAGGGCAGCCCCCTGGGCAGGATGCAGTGTATTTAAAAGGTGGGCCGTGTACTGGTGTGTTTTATATGTCCTGATTGTGAAATACTGCTAAATTTGTTTTTTCACAATTGCAAGGTGTTTCTCTCCCAATGGTTAACATGAGATATTGTTTAAGTACAGTTTCCCATTGGGAACAGATAGAGATATTGAGTTTGGGGTCTCTCAACTCACAATTTAAAGATACATCCTTTGTTGAGGTTAGATTTTAAATTGTAAGTCTAAAAATGGCACTTTTAGAAAGTGGGCATTTTCTTTCTTAACCATTCTATGCCTCTGCCTGGCTGTGGAATACATGTCTGGGTCAGACTGACAGTTGGGCTGTTTGTGAATTCACTCTAGACAGTCACACAAAGGGAGTTGAGGGATGTCATGCATATCCTGATGAGTCTTCCTGAGCTAGAGTTGAGGGAGTAGCTGACACCTGCACCTGAATAGGGCTGTGCCTATCTTCACACAAAGCAGTCTCCAACTCCCTAGAAGAGGCAGGGTCTTGTGCACTACAAACACTTTCCTTTGAAGTTTGTCTACTTCATAGGCAGAAATGAGTATAAGTATTGGACTGCTGACCCCACAACTTTAGAACACTCCTGGATTAAGGATTCTTCCAGGGAGAATAGCTGGATGCTTAAGGAGGACCTGCCACTCTTCCTGTTGCTTTGCTGTACTGGCCGGCTGATACTGCTTCTGCCTTGGGAGTGAAAGGACTGGACTTTGCTTTCTACATCCTGCTTTCCAAGGTTTTCTAAGGGCTTGAACTGAGCTTGCCTGCTGTTGTGAATTCTCAGGGACATCAAAGACTGCATCTGTGCCTGGGCCCTGCTGCTGAGAGTCCTGACTTTCTAAGTGGTGCCAAATCAAGTCCTTGGGCCCTGGTAACCTGAGTGAAAATCCACTCACTGGAGCCATTGTGGCAGAAAAATCGACACTGTGCCTGTACTGCAGCTGAAAAATCAATGCAACACCTGTCTCACAGCTGCAAAATTGAGGCATCGCCTGCTTCATTACGGATCCATTGTTGCTGTGCCTCTGGATTTCCCACGCATCGTCCCTGGGTGTCAAATCTTCAACAACAATGCACATACCTGAGGCTACGTGTCTGGAAATCGACGTATCATCCTCCTGCGGGGGAAAGAAACCATGCATCACCTGACCGGAGGGGAAAGAATCAACACACTGCCTCACTTGCAAGTAAGGAATCAATGCATTGCTTGCCTTTATGACGCATCACCTCCCTTGCGGCTTTAATTGTGACGCTTACCAGGTACTTCGTGCTAAAACAACTCAACCATTGACTTTTATGGATTAAGACTCTTTTAATTCTAAACATTGATATCTTTACTTGTGTGTGTGGGATTTTTGTCGTTTTGGTGTCTTGTTTGATTTAGATAAATGTTGACTATTTTTCTACACTGTTGTGGAGTCCTTTTGTGATGTTTTTGTTGTGTTACTCTCTGTGTGTGTATAAACACACAGTAACACAGGCAATGTGTAATCTGTTACACATTGCCTCTGAGATAAGCCTGACTGCTTGTGCCAAGCTACCAAGTGGGTGAGCAGGGGTTATTTTAGGTGTGTGACTCCCTGATTAGAGAGAGGGTCTCTACTTGTACAGGCTGTAAACTAACATATGGATGTGTACACTGCGTTTGGAACCACCTAGCACGTGGATGACTTCCGCCGGCGGTCGCGGGTGGTTCGAAATGTCCAATGGAGTAGGTTAGGCATCTGCCATTTTGATGGGTGAAAATACTGTATATGGCTTGTAAACTGCGTCACACATTCAATATATGTTTAGATTCATCACAAACATCCCAATGCTGTCTTGTAGGTCCTACTACACAGCTACCAGTGTAGTGTGTTGAAGGGCACAGATGGCATATGACAGCGGTGCAAGGGCTACCACCGCCACAGTAGTTTTTGGCGGTCATGAAATGCAGTCATATTTCTAGGGGCAATTGTGTAGCATTTAGTTGGGTATCGCCCAAATCCATGTTGTGCACACAAGTGTGGACAACCATGGGGTCACATGTGACCCTTGTGTTGTTGCTAGCTGGGTTGTGTACTGTGTGTCATGTCTATCCAGTCAGAAAGGCTTTGTCACATAATATTATTGGCATGCATCATGTATGTTGCTGTAGACACACTGACTAATGTTACAACTCATGTCTTGTCACACATAGGTACCCTTGGAGAGGGAAGATGCGACAACCTCCTGTCTACCGTCCACTGCTAGACCTTCAGACCAAGAAAGAACGCCTCATCATACAGTTGCACCGTCTGAATAGGCAAACAATAGTAGACTTATGCTGTCATTTGGAGCCATATCTGATGCCAGCTAATGGTAATCCAACCTGCATACCATCCATTGTACAGGTCATGTCAACACTGTACTTTCTGGCGTCAGGGTCCTTCTAACATTCAGTGCACTATCTGCTGGTATGTCCCAATCTATGTTCAGTCTGGTGTTGAAGGATTTCCTTTCCACAGTGTTGAAACACTTTGACAGCTACATCATGTTCCCCCAACGTAAGGATTTAGCCAATGTGAAGGTTGACTTCTATGGTTTTGCCCAGTTCCCACATGTGGTGGGGGCCATTGATGCAGACACGTTGGCTTGGTGCCACCACAGGCCACTGAACAAGTCATTGCAACAGAAAGAACTTCCATTCCATCAACATGCAAGCTATCTGTTGGTGGATCTCTACATCTCAAATGTGTGAGCCCGTTATCCTGGATCAACTCATGATTCCTTCATAATGCGTAACAGCACCATACCCCAGCTGACGTCACAACTGCACCCAGAGAGGGCCTGGCTGGTTGGTAAGTCACGTCTGTCCTGAATGTGTGTGAGCAATGTCAGGTGCTATAATCTTGAAGTCAGTGACTCAGTGTTGCACTTAGGTCCCATTCCTTAACAGGAGACTCAGCATATCCAAACCGTCCTTGGTTATTGACGCCTCTGAGGAATCCAACTATGCCAGGGGAAGTCCGCTTCAATGAGGTCCATGAATGAACATGGCTGCCAGTGGAGTGGGCTTTTAGGCTCCTAAAGGACAGATTGTACTGTCTGGACAGGACTGGTGGATCCCTTCCCTACCCACCCGGGAAAGTGTGTTAGATCGCTGAGGAATGCTGCATGCTCCACACCATTGCCCTGCGGAGGAATATCCCATACATCCCAGAGGAGGGGGAACCTGTGGTGCCACCAGGTGAGAATCCTAAAATGCCAAGTGAAGATGACAGAGGTGAAGATGAAGGAGCTGACTTGCAAGAAGATCTCATCCACAACTACTTCTCATGAGTGTAAGTATGTCATGTGATGTAATGACTGTGACTGTACAATGAACTGTCCTTCTGTTCCTGCATGTCCCTATGCATGTCCCTCTGTAGCTGCTTGATTTCCTGGAGTTCGGTCAACACCTGGCCCATCATGGCTTGGGACGCCTGATAGACCCCCAAGACGTAGCTGATGGTGTCCTGGCAAGATCAGCCCCAGTGGCCTCTCCAACTTGGTACTGGACTCTCACTGTCTGAAGTGTTACACTGCAACTCAGGATCTAGGACTGGGGGGCACAAGATGGTAGACACTGTGCTAGGGACACAGGTTGGGGGGCGAATGGTTGCCTGTGATGTTGAGGCAACAGGGCCGGGAGATGACGTTGTGGGCACAGTGAGACTCACTGTTGTCATCTGACCAAGTTGCCCAGATGGTGCCAAAACCATACTCCACGTCCAGGAGAGTCGTCTTCACTGAGGGCTTCATCCAAGGGGGTAGTGACAGTCTATTCCATGGCCTCTGTATGCCCTTCTGTTGATGTAAAATGTGCAATGTTACTGGTTGTATTGTGACAACTACCTCCAACGGTTTAGAGTTACAGTAAGCAGAGATCTTGTAGAAAGATAAGTTAATCCAACTGTGGCAAGTAACCATGGCAGTGGGTGTATTGACATGACATGTGTGAAGCATGCCTACCGATTTTGACCGAAGCAGCTGCTGAAATGTGCAGATCAGTTGCACTTGGGATGCTGGCCTGAAAATGACATCTTGCCACCAGTGCAGGCAAAACAGTGGCTAGGCAAAATATAACTTTGACCATTTGGAGGCCTAGTTGGTTGTGATGTAGGCAGACACAGGACTTTGTTGTATGTGTGACTGGAGTAATCATGTGCACAGTGATGTGTCAATGTGTCTGCTGCCAATACCATTCTGGTGATGCATCTTGAGGCCTTAGGAATATTTGTTGTACACACTGAGTAAGGTGTCATTCTTGTCCTCAATAGTGTCATCTTGGGTTAGCAAGTCTAGATAGAGCTATGTCGACAGACACTTCTGTGATTTGTGCATGATCTGTGCTTGATCACTCCCAGGTGACAGACAGGGGGTTGACAAACAGGGGTATGTGGACAAGTGACCACTGTGCTGGTGTTTGGAGTTACAGAAACAACGCCCACTGGGAGTTGCAGTCAGGTCAATCCCTGTACTATACACACTATATGGATGTTACGCCCCAGGTGAGTACACTTTAATTGAGAGTTGTCACACAAGGGTATTTGGACAAGTGAACATTGGGCTGGTGGTTAGAGGTCCAGACACAAGGCCTGCTGGGAGTTGCAGTCAGGTCAATCCCAGTACTACACACACTATACAAATGTAATCCCCCCAGGTGAGTACACTGTATTTGTGACTTAACAAACAGATGTACTGGGGCATGTGAGCACTGTGCTGGTGTTTGGAGGTACAGACACAGGGCCTCCTGGGAGTTGCATTCAGGTCACTCCCTCTCCTACACACACTATACAAATGGTATCCCTCCAGGTGAGTAAACTTAATGTGGGAGTTGACAAACAGGGGTAGTTGCACAACTGCAGACTGGGCTGGAGTTTGGAGTTACAGACCCAAGGTCTGATGAAAGCCGCAGTCAGATCACTCTCTCTACTACACATACTATACAAATGTTATCCCCCCAGGTGAGTACACTTCATTTGGGAGATGACAAACAGGGTTTTTTGGACAAGTGGACGTCAGTGGTGGGAGTTCCTGAAACAGGGCCTACTGAGAGTTGCAGGCAGGTCACTCTCTCTACTACACACACTAAACAAATGTTATCCCCCCCGGTGAGTAAACTTCATTTGGGAGCTGTCAAACAGGGTCTTCAGACAAGAGAACTCTGGGCTGGTGTTTGCAGTAACAGAAACAGTGCCTCCTCGGAGTTGCAGACAGGTAACTCTCTCTGCTACACACACTATACAAATCCTGGGTATTACATATCTGTTGAAGTTTGGGCATACATTTACATGTTGAGACATACCATGGGTCCTGGGCTTCTTTTTGCATATTGAAAGACAACATACATCATTTGGACATGCGGCATGTGATAGTCCTTGGTAGCTGTGATTTTGCTTCCTACAATACAGATTGACAGTGTTAAAACTCAGATACTTTGGGTATTGAATGTTGGTGGGATGCATGAACACGACAGTGGCAAAAGGTGAGGTATGAGCATGCATGACATTGTATTTTTTGTGACATTATTTGTGTTGTGACTCACCAGACTCCACTCCCCCAGGAATTCCTGTCAATCCCTCAGGATGGCCAATTACCTTCTCCTCCCAAGGAAAGAGTATTAATGGGGCACTGAGAGGGGCATCGCCAGTCTTCTTGGCCTGGAGCTGGTGCCTGGAGACCAGAGAACAGACCTTGCCCCTGAGGTTGTTCCACCTCTTCCTAATGTCCTCCTTTGTGCGCAGGGTTGTGCCTCCAGCATTCACTCTGTCGACAATTCTGTCCCACATTTCCATTTTTCTGGACTTGTGCTCCAAACATTTGTGGTTCTACTCTTATGATTTCATCCACCATGACCCTTTGCTCATCTCCGAAAAAACAGGGATGTTTTTTAACGTGGCATGGTGGAACAAAACTATGGGTGACAAGGACTTACTTAACTGGGGGAGTGCAATAGGGTGTTAATGGACAAAAGTGTATGCAGGGTGTTCTATAGGATTGTGAAAAAAGGGGTCCCTAATCTATTAAGTCTATGGAAAATAAGGTTATTGGGCTGCTGTGTCTTGAAGTGGAAATGCAAAGGATTGTGGTCAGTGATGGGGTGTGTTTTATAGTGTTATTTGCAGGTGTATCCACTGTGCCAATGTGTGCCAGCTGTGTTGTTTTTAAATCCATCTAATGTGCATTTGTCTGTTACTTTGCTGACCGAGAACTGCCGTGGTCCGGACTGCCATTGGTTGACCACCACGAGGGGACTGCCACAGCGACTATGTGATTGTAATAAGCTCAGTGGTTGGCCACCGTGCTGATGGCACTAGAGCTTGGACCACCTATTTCCAGGCCACTGTGCTGCTAGCGGTCTTCCATTTTTTCTTGACGGACAACTGTCCTGTCTGTATAACTCGTAATAGGGCCGTCTCCAAGACCAAAGGCATAGCAGCTTTTTAAGACTGCCAACATGACGGGCTGGTGGTCCGACTGCCAAACTTAGAATGAGGCCCTAAGAGTCTGCCCCATGTGACCTTCATCAGCCAAACATATTAATTTCTTTCTTACTGCATTTGGTGGTACAAACATTTTGCCTCTCACAATGATACTGCACCCATTCAAAGACAATTAATCCATCAACACATGATATGGTTTCACTGCATCAGGAAATGGACTCTTCCTTTGCTCTTCCCCTTTAATCATCCTCACCATCTCCTTAAGGACCTCATCATCGTTCATTGCTTTCTTCCACTCTTCACTAGAAACGGTTCCCTGCATGTTTTCCACCACATCCTCCACATCTGCTAGTGTGGCACAATGGTTAGAGTGGCAGACCCTGGTGCAGAGATCTGGTCCAGGACCAGGGTTAAATTCCCACCTCAGCGGGTCTTGGGCTCAATTCCTTTGGACCAGATAATTCTCGCCTCAGTGCCTCATCTAATTAATGGGTCCCACTCTGTAACTCTGGGCAATAGCTTGCTTAATCTCCACAACGGCCCTCACAGCGCTTGGATGCCTGGCTTCACCCTGGGACTGTCCAGGAGTGAGTGCCTCATAGGGAAAAGCCAGGAGGGGTTCTACAGCGGTATGCGTACAGCACCTTGAGACCCTAACGGGTGAGTAGTGCGCTATACAAGTGCAAAGTTTACAGTTTTACAGTTTTATCTGCTACAACTTCCTCTGTGTACAAATCCTCTTTAGCCACAGCTTCATCCACGGTTTTATCAGGCAATCTCGACAAAGAGTGTGCTTTGCACACGTGGATTTGAATCCCATCCTCGTCGCCAAAGAATGTTGTAATCTCTTCCATAAACAACCACTGGAGTCCTCAATGAGTGTTGAAGTTTGTCTTTATTCGGAGACATGAAACCTGTGTCCGACAGACCAAATACTGATTGTCTCTCACTTTGACAGTTTCACCAACCGTAATGGAATGTTTACACGACATCACAATACTTCTTACATCACAAAACTCCACATACTAAGATACAATGTAGGAATGTTAACCAACAATTACTCAACATACACAACACTTAATATGACAGTAATGTTTTGTGCGGGTGAGTTTTTCACATTTATTTTACAGGTTTTTCTATAGGCTTTTGGAGTTTACATTTTTTAAGGAAGTCAGTTTTGGTTTATTATAAACCAATGGGTTTTGCTTTGATTTCCTTTTTTCAGGTTTCCTACAACGTTTTTTATCAAAACACTTTTTCGTTTTTTTTCGGAACCTAGACTTTGGATTGCTTTGAGGGATTTCAGCTAGATTCCTCATATTTTTGCATATTTGTTTTGGGCCTTTTGGATTTATTTACTTCCTTTTTGTTGGATTACTATTTTTGTTATGTGGCGATGGAAAAAGATCTGCAGCTACACAACAGTAAGTTTTATTTCTCCCTTTTATTTTGGGTGGGAAATGTGATAATCTATTTTTATGTTATGTGATTATTATGTGCCATTGTTTGTATTATGTGTTGTAGTTACTTGATGTGATGTTTTGAGGTATCCTTTACGTTTTTTGGGTTGGCATTTGTTTTTTTAAATAATATATATCAATGTTTATTAACACTGTGATTTAAAATAATTGTTTCACTGATGCAATAAAATATTATGGGCCTGATTCTAACTTTGGAGGACGGTGTTAAACCGTCCCAAAAGTGGCGGATATACCACCTAC
Source organism: Pleurodeles waltl (assembly GCF_031143425.1). Classification (NCBI taxonomy): domain Eukaryota; kingdom Metazoa; phylum Chordata; class Amphibia; order Caudata; family Salamandridae; genus Pleurodeles; species Pleurodeles waltl. The sequence continues at coordinate 540,510,210 of NC_090440.1, read as the reverse complement.
CGTATTACGAGTTCCATAGGATATAATGGACTCGTAATACGGTAGGTGGTATATCCGCCACTTTTGGGACGGTTTAACACCGTCCTCCAAAGTTAGAATCAGGCCCTATATTTATTACTTTAAAAACGGATTTGGAATGTTGGTTTAGTGTATATTGTAGTGTGTGAGGGCTTTGGTAGATTCGCATTTGCAAGTAGTCAACACCTTTGCTATTTATGAAGAGCTTTACTTTAAATTGTAGCATGTTCTACATTCTTTTAGTTAGTTTGCTATTTTTTTTTTATAAACAAATTTTGATTGCTTTTAATAAGAAACATTAGTAACAAAAAGGGAAAAACTCAACACAGCCTGCACAGGTATGCACAAGTACTACCGGTTCTGATTTGCATCCAGAATAATACAGAACATAAAGGTTGTTAATGGTGCCACTTAGCATAACAAAAGAAAGAAAAAAACACACACACAGGAACGCACATCCACCGAAAAGACTTCAATCAACTAAGCCCATCCATTTCCCCCCACACCTTCCCATGTTTGTGGGGGCACCCCCTAGACACCACTTTTTCTTGGGTCGTGCACTAGTCCACTCCTCGCCTTCATTTCCGTACGGAGGGACTCCTGGTGGAGTTCCAGGCGGCCTCAATGTCCCTCTTTGCCATCAGCAAGGCCGTTCCAACAAAAGTTCGATCTGCTCTAGAGCCCTCCAACTCTTCCATCATACCCAATAAGATCAATTTTGGGGATAACAGTTGTTCCTTTCCCAGCACCTTGTTCAGCTCTTGATTTATCTTTCCCCAATAAGCCTGTATCACAGGACAAGACCACACCATGTGAAAGAAATCGTCCGGGCGTCTGGCACATCGCAGACATTGGACAGATACCCAAAATCCCATCCGGTGCAGTCTGTCGGGAGACAAGTATGCCCTGTGCAGGAAATAAAATTGTATCGCCCTCAGCCTCACCGACACCGCCAACACTCGAGGAGCCATCAAGGCTTCCGCCCACTCAGTTTCGTCAAGCGGCCCCAGCCATGCCTCCCATCTGCTCCTAAGTTGACTGAGGCCACAAGGGGTGTTGTTTATTAACATTTTATAAATTTGGAATACACCTTTCCTCCCCAAGTTACCCATAAGCAACTTAGCCTCAAGTGGGCTGAATTCCGGGTCAGCGCCAGTCAAGTGAACGCCCAGGGCATGCTGGAGTTAAAGGTATCTAAAGAATTGTGTTTGAGACAGTTGAAACTCGTTCTGTAATTTCTGAAAGGACTTCAGTGCATTCCCTCTCCAAACATCTCCCACTAGAGAGATGCCCAACGTGTCCCACCCTGTGAAGCCTTCTAGTGCGGCTGTTTCACTCAACCATTTACCTTGCCACAGTGGGGTTTGTTGGGTGACAATATTGCTCCATCTGGTATGCTGCAGCGCTGCGCGCCAAGCAAGAAAGACCACTTTAGTTACTGGTTCTAAGTCCCGGGGACTGGCATGCCATATAGGAAGTCCATGATATGAGGAAAACCCAGCGATTCTAATTCTATCTGATAAGCTGAGTCCGCCCATCCCCCGTTGAACCAATCATGAACAACCAGGAGTTGAGTCGCCAAGTAATACAGATGCGGATCGGCCATACCCAATCCTCCATCATACACCCCTCTAAGACAGCATTGTGTTGCCACCCGGTGCCTCGCTCCACCCCAAAGAAATTAGGAACATTTTGGAGCACATATAGAAGTCGAGGCGATGCCATCATTTTATATAGGGCTACACGACCCAAGACCTTTAGTGGCAATGCTTGCCACCGTTGTAGATCTGCCCTGGTGCAGGACATGAGCGGTGCCAGGTTCAGGGCCCAGGAGAGCTCCTGAAGAAGAGTGACCCACACTCCAAGGAATTTAAAACTCAGCCGGCGTAGGGGCACCACTTCTTGCCACTCGAAGCAGTCTCTTGACAACGCCAGGGGGACCAACACCGATTTGGCAGGATTCATTTTGAGCCCGGGGCCTCCTAAAAACAACGAAGAAGATGAATCCTCCGGGGACCCGTCACACTAGGTTCCTCCATATACAGCAGGACATCATCTGCATACAAGGCCACTCGGTCTTTATACGAAGGACCCCATTTCCACCCACGGTATATTGGATTTCCCCTTATCAATTGCGCCAAGGGCTCGATGACCAGGGAAAAAAGGAGCGGGGACATGGGGCAAACCTGGCGCGTTACCCGATGGATAGAAAAAAAACAAAGACAAGGTCCCATTCACCTGCACTCGTGCCGTAGGATTAGCGTAGAAGGCCTGGACCATGCGGCGAAATCGCTGTCCAAACATGCCCGCTGGAGTACCAAGAAGAAAAAACCCCGTCAACGGTGTCAAAGACTTTCTCAAAATCAACAAATAGGAGGGCCAGACTCTGGGGCAACCGGTGATGCTTCGCAAGGGCCACGTGAAGCCGTCGTATACAATGGCGTGTACTGCGGCCGGTCATAAATCCACACTGGTCTGGGTGTATCAGTAGCGGCATCACCTTCTTAAGGCGGGAGGCAAGAACCGTGGCATAAATTTTCACTTTGCTGTTAGTTAGGGCTATGGGCCTGCAGTCAGCTCAATGAAGAGACGGGGGTTTGGTTTTTGGTAAAACCACAATGGTGGCTACACCCAGTCCCTCTGGGAAGGAGCCCAGATGGCCCACCTCTGCGTATAAAGCCGCAAGGTGCGGCACCATGTCGTCCCGAAACACCTTATAGTACTCTGGAGGAAACCCATCAGGCCCAGGAGTCCTACCCACTCCCGTCACAGAGATGGCCTCACTGACTTCCATTTCGGTGAAAGGTTCATCCAACGCCCGGACCTCCCCCAGGGGCAATGCCGGGAGGGGGACATCTGCCAAGAACTGCTCGGCATGCCCCGGAACAATCGTAGCCGCAGCCTGGTATAAGACCCTGTAGTATGAAGCACACGCTTCAGCCGCCTCTTGGAGTTTGGAGACGTGCTCCCCTTGATTATTACAGATTTTGGGGATGATTCTAGAGGTCTGTTGGTGGGATGCCAACCAGTACAACAATTTCCTGGTCTTATCTCCCCAACCATACACCCTAGCAGTAGATGCTCGCCAAAGGTGCTTAGCCACCTCTAAATAATGGTTGCGAATCTCCTCCGGTATCAGCAAGAGTTGTCTGGTTACCCTCTCACTGGGCTGGACCCCTTGCTCTGCCTCCAATCTCAGGGCCCACGCCTCCAGCTGGACAATGCGGGATGTCAAGGAACGCTCCAGCGTGCGGACAAGGCTCCTGGCCATCCCCTCTGCACCGCCTTACTCGCAGCCCACAGAACCCCGGGCGACGCCACCGAGTTCTCGTTTATATTGAAGTACTCGCGCAGTGTCTTTTGAAACTGATTAGCATAAGCCTTGTCCTGCAGGTACCATGCATTCAAATGCCAAATGGGGCGGACCACCGAATATGCCTGACCTATAACGAACTGGAGTGGAGCATGGTCAGAAATCCCATGTGGTCAAATTTCAATGTGTGTGAGGTGGCAGCAGTCGGTGGCCGGCACGAACATGAGGTCAATTCTAGATTGCGTATTATGGGGCGCGCCGCAGGTGTCATATTTTCCAAGTGTCACAGAGCCCCGCTGCCGATAGCCAGCTGAATAGGCTGGCAGGCATTGCCTGTCTATGTGCCGAAGACTCCCCACTCGTGTCCATCCCAGGGTCAGGAACTGCATTAAAGTCACCACCCAACATTGTTACTCCTTGGGGCAAGTCCAGCAGCAGTTGAGTCAGATCCCCTAGGGTCCCGCGCACCACTGTCAGCGGGGCGAACACACACACAACATTTATTGTGCGACCCTCTATTGTCCCGGAGATCGCCACATATCGCCCCTGCGAGTCTCTCCATCCTTGGACTACCACCATGGGCAATGAGCGGTGAAGCAATATCGCCACGCCCTGTGAGCCCCTTACAAACCCTGCGTGATATACCCTGTCATACCCCTTACGGGCCAGAAAGGGGCAGTGGTTCCCTAGGAGGTGTGTTTCTTGCATCAAAAGCATATCAGGTTTGTGGCGGTGGGCATATTCAAACACAGCTGCGCGTTTAATCTTGTCTAAAAGACCATTAACGTTCCAAGATATGATATGTGTCAGACCCATTCGTTTAGTTTGTGTGTGCACGGTCACCTCGGATCTCCCCCTCAATTTCCTTTGTGTGCGCCTGGGCAAATACCACTTCCCATTGTGCTGTGTGTGTTCCATGCCATGACAACCTTAATCTACCGCCCCATGCAGTTGTGAGAGATAACAAATCAACATTAAATTCAGATAACACTAACAAACGCCCTCTGACAGGGCCAGAACTCCCATGCCCCCCAACTCCCACCCCACCCCATACTTCCCCCCGAGAAGCATCCGTCGTCCTTATCAAACAGCTCACTCCCTAACATAGTAAGTTGAAAACACCAATTGTCTGAGCAGTGGTGGACCCCTCCATCTCTACGGATTAAAGAATGTTAAGTAATAAATAGACATAATGCGACCACATCGTCTTTGTAAGCCATGCTGGCCTCACCCTCCCCTCCCCATAAGGGGAGCTACAGCACCGGACTCTGGGACAAATCAGTGTCATCCGCTGTCCCCGGGCGTAATTGTTTTGGGCCTTCCTTCCGAGAGCCCTCCCCCACACCTCCCAGGCCAGTATCCGCTGGGTGTTCTGAGGTTGATTCTGTTATAGGCTCCACAGGGGAACCGGAGCGTGAGCCCCGCCGCGCCCCATCCTTCCTGGAGCGTGTTCTATTGCGGGGGCCATGCGGTCGGTACATTTGGTTGTCTGTCTGCCGTGTGACACAAGCTTGCCGCAGCTCTCCTCCGGCAGGGCCCAAGGGGACCTCCTCTGTAAGCCATGTCCAGGCCGCATCCGGGGTATCAAAAAAATACGTCCTATTGTTGTGGACCACCCTAAGTTTTGCAGGAAAGAGAAGGCGTTGGGGCACGTCCATCGCTCTCCGGTTTTGTTTCACATCTATAAAGGAGCGGCGTTGCACCTGCACGTCTCTCATGTAGTCTAGGAACACAAGGACTTTTGCTCCTCCACACTGTAAGTCGCCCCTCGAGTGCACCTCTTGCAGTATTGCGTCTCTGTCTTTGAAGTTGAAGAGGCGGAGAATCACTGGCCTTGGAGGGGAGCCCAGCGGCGGTCTGGCCTGTAGGGCCCTATGGGCTCGTTCAATCGTAAACCACGGAGTGAGGCGGTCTCCGGGCATCCAGGATTGGAACCACTCCTTTCAGAAGGTGGCCAGGCAGGCGCCCGCTGTATTCTCCGGAAGGCCCACAATACAGAGGTTTTTGCGCCGAGACCTATTCTCAGCGTCCTCAGCCCTAAGGTATAGTTCTCCTGTACGGGCTGTTAGTGTATACACTTGTGTTTTAAGGGCAGCCAGGTCGTCTTCTACAGTGGAAATTCTAGATTCCGCTTCTGTGATCCTGGCTGTTCGTTGCGGAGGTCCTGGTGCACTAATGCCACGTCCACCCTTACCTCTCCAATCTTGGCCTCCACTGCTGTCTGGGACGCCTGAATAGCCTGAAGGATGCCTGCCACATCGCCGGTCGCCGCCGGTCTCACCACCACCTCCATCTGACTCCTGATCCTCTTTACGAGCTCCGCCCGGGCCAGTGGCGAACTGGAATATGAGCCTGTTTGTCTTTGCCTATTGCAGCAGAGGCAGTCCTAGCTGTCGTCAAATCTTCTCTTGTGCCTCACTTCACAGAGCAACCCACAAGAGTCCTTAAGGGCTAGGTCTCAGTTTCTGCAGAGCCACCTCCTGATGGCCACGGCCCTACGACTGCTTGCACCTACATGGGTGTATTTTCACCCCCAGGGAGTGTGACTCGCGGGAGTCTCCTTTTCAGCACCCGAGTTCCCGACCTTCTCTCCCATAGTGCAGTCCACCAGCAGCGACCGGGAGGCTCACCAGGTTCGGACTCGAAGTCTAGCATCTTCCTCTAGTGGCGGGGGGCTCCCCCATGGGTCTCCGGCCTGCCCGTTGTATTTCCTCTGTACCTCCTGGTACACGGCGGCCCCCGCTTTGCTCCCAGCTCCGCCCGCCTCCAAGGTCCTCCTGGACCGGATGGGACAGAGAGGGACGTGAGGGAGAAGCCAAGTCTCCTGCTGCGTCTCTCCCCCTCAGAGGGGTCGCCTCACCTTCTCAGCTCCCACCTGAATCACCCGGCGCCTTCCTTCTGTCACAGCACCGGTGGGGAGGGGAAACCGCCTATCCGAACGGCACGCCTCCCCTGGCACCTCTTTTCAACCCGGGAGAGAACCAGGTCTCAACACCGCCTCTATATCCCCTCCAGCCCGCCTGGGCGATGCTCTCTGCTACCTCCCAATCCGTCTGGTGTTCCCCCGCTGGCTGGGCGTCCCGCGGCCGTCCCCGCCTCCTGGGGCCACTTCACCCCTCAGGCCCACTCCTTCACAGCCACTAGCCGCTACTCTCACCGTCCCGGGGGCCCTGGAAATAAGTTGGGGAGCCGTATCAGCCGTGAACTGCCGTTAGCTGCATCTCAGCTCGATCCAGCCGCCGACAGCTCCTCAATCCTGCGAGCCCACCCGCCATCTTGGGAGCGGGCCGCTCTTCATAATTCTCCTGTCTGGTCGGGCCGCTAAGCCTGGGGCACGGCTCGGACGCCCCAGGGACCTCCAGCAGTCCCCCAGAGTCTCGTTCTGCTGCCGGGACGGGCAGATATTAGGCGTTGCTTAGGCAGATGACAGAGGGGATGTAGCACTACGAGAGTGCGACCGCCATCTTGACGCCTAGCCCACGCCCCATCCTAGTTTGCTATGTTTAGGGCCAGTTTGCCCAACAGATTGTTCTATTCTTAGTTCTTAGTACCTTTGTTCTTTTTGTAATGCTTCAATAACTGTGTATAGTGTAGGTTGTGTCCTGCCTTGTGTGAATTGGAAGGGTTTGTGCCATCCGTCCACAACATTGCTTGTTTTGGCTTCCTGTGCCAGGGTGCTGTCGTAGACATTCCACCATGGCACCTGGAATTTGGCTTGCCATCTGTGTCCTAATCTAGTCAGTCTGCCAACTCACTTTGAAACAGCTCTTTAGGGGTCTAATGTTTTCTTCATTTTGTTGGCAGATAGGGCTTTCTATTAGTAAGTTGTAGTGGTTGGCTGCCTCTGTGACTTTGACATAGGCTAGTGGATAATATGTTTATAATGGGTTGAATCATGGATTTCTCAATGTCTACGATTATTTTTTAGGGCAGTAGTTATTTGTTGGTTTTATATAGTTTCATTGTTTGTAGTATGTGCTGCTTTGTTTGTTTGTTAGTAAAGCATGTATGGGATATTAGTGTGTTGATATTAACCATGTATGGTGTATACCTGAGTGAATGGTTTGGACACATTTTGAATGTCCACTCCATCATCTATGTTTCACATTGTTTCATTTTTAGTAATTTATCTGCTGTAGTGAAGATTAGGATTTGTTTTTCGTTATTTGAGTTGTCATATAAAAGGAAAGGTTCATCTTTTTGTGTCATTGTTAAGTGTTCAGCTATGTGTATATCTTGGTATCTTCTGGGGCAGGTGCAGTATCGCTGCTGGCTTTTTTAGTTCATTCAATTAAATATTTCAAAGTGGGGATAGATGGTGTTTGGCATGGTATGTGTTCTGGGATTCTGGGTAGCATGTCTTTCAGTATTTTGCTTGTTGGTTCCTGGGAACTAGTGCTTACCTCTCTTATATCTTGCAAGATTTCTCTAACTTCTATTTTGTCACATTTGGGGAGTGGCTGTGTTCTTTTACATGAATTACAACATCATCTTTTGCAGTTGCCCTCACATGGCATACATTAGATTAATATTTAGTAATCTATTAGAATAATATTTAGTATATAATTTATGTTGCTGCCTTTCTTGGCTGTTGGTGTAGCTCATGTGGTTTGATAACTGTTTTCCTTCGTGTGAAGATATACATTTGGCAGTTTCTGTCATTGTATTTGTAAGTAGTTTAATAGTATAAATATATATTATATTTTATATTTCGCATGTTTGTTATAAATATGGAAAATGTAAATACTTGTATTTTGTTTACTTAATGGAATGTTATGGTGAGATGTTTTGCACAGTTTTGTAGCTTTTCTGTTGACCTCATTTTAATATGGAGCAGCTGCTTTATTTTCTGTTGAAAGAGAAAAGAAAGTTAGTTTAATAATAAATGATATTTTGTTGGTAGTTTGTTGAGGTCTAGGATGTTATGTTTATTTTGTTTGCTTTTTGGGTGAGTTTATAGTTTATTATTCAAGTATACTTACTTTATCATATCATTTTGCTGGTTTGTTATAGTTTATATTTTCTGGCAGTTTGTTGTTGGTCTGGAACTTGTTTTTTCTTTTGGGTAGTCTATGTAAAAAGAATAAAGTTATAGAGTGTTTTAATATTTATTTTTTATTAAAATTCTTAAATTTAATAACAGTTATGTTTTAGTTTAACTATAAGTATGGCTTACTTGATTATGTAGGTGTTGAGATAAATATATTTCTTTTTAATTGTTTGCTGAGAGAATTTGGCAGAGTTTCTTTATTTATTTATTTATTTATTGGATTTGTATAGCGCACAGCTACCCGGAGGTTTCCCGGCGCCAAGACAATGCAAGACAAAAGGCAGAGTCAGGAGATCAACTTGGGCGATTACTGGTTAAAAAGCCATGTCTTAAGCTCCTTACGGAATCTAATGAACACCCTTTCATGCCGTAAATGAAGAGGAAGAGAGTTCCAAAGAGAGGGAGCTAAGAAGGCAAAAGAACGTCCCCCCATTTTGGTACGTCTGAATCTGGGCACCTGGAATTTATGTTGATTAGAGGATCGAAGAGAACGAGAGGGCCGATAGAGTTGGACCAAAGTTTTAAGATAGTTGGGAGCTAGGCCCATAGTAATTCTATGCAAATAGCATAGAGCTTTGAATTTGATGCGATTCTCAATTTTCAGCCAATGTAGTTCACAAAGTGCACCAGAAGTGGGAGCAATTCTGGGAAGTTGACAAAGAAGCCTGGCCGCAGAATTCTGAACAACTTGAAGTTTGTGTAATACTTCTTTATTTGCACCCAAATAGAGCACGTTACCGTAGTCCAGTCTAGAAATAACCAGCGCTTGGACCACGGTTCTTTGAGCAGCCACAGGAAGCAACCAGAGAATTTTACGAAGCCACTTCAGGATAGCAAAGCAGGTAGAAGCTACTTTGGTCACCTGCTGTTTCATAGTCAACTGGTCATCAATAATGATGCCCAGGTTACATGCAGAAAGAGAAGGGATTGGGGGGGCACCCATCTCAGAGGGCCAATGTTGGGGGCCCCAGAGTGATTTTTTGTTTCCAAAAATGAGGAGTTCTGTCTTTCCTCCATTAAGTTTGAGTTTATTAAAATGCATCCAATTGGCTATCTTAGATAGTCCTATTTGCAAAGAGGAAGAGTTAGAGGTTTCTTTGGGAGAAAGTGAAAAAATAAGTTGAGTATCATCAGCATAAGAATAGATAGTTAGACCAGCTTGTTCTGCTATGCTTGCCAAAGGACTGACATATATATTAAAAAGTAGTGGACTAAGAATGGAGCCCTGAGGGACTCCGTAAGGAGATGCATGAATCAGAGAGGAAGCTGTGTGAGAAAAAACCTGAAAAGTCCTATTGAATAAAAAGCTGGACAGCCACAAGAGGGCTTTTCCGCCAATACCCTTGATATTAAGAGTTTTTAAAAGAGAAGAGTGAGATACAGTATAAAAAGCTGCGCTTAAATCCAATAGGATGAGAGCTACTGTTTCACCTTTATCAATTTGTTGACGGATATTTTCAGTCACACCCTTAAAGTTGCCTCCGTTGAATAGCCGGCACGAAAACCAGATTGAGAAGGATGGAGGATATTACTGGTTTCTACAAACTGGGTCAATTGAAAATTAACATGTTTTTCCAGAATTTTGGAAAAAAGAGGAAGGAGAGAAATTGGGCGAAAATTGGAGAAAATTTCCGGATCAGAGTTATTTTTCTTTAATAAAGGAAGGACCATTGCGTGCTTCCACAAAGCAGGAACATAAGTTTCCGTAAGTGACATGTTAAGAAACTGCATAATGGAAGTAAGTATGGAAGGGTCTAGCTTTTGAAGAACCGTAATGGGGATAGGATCATGCGGGGAGCCAGACTTGATGCTTGTAAGAATCTTAGAAAAGGAGGCAGTATCCATGGGGAGCCAATCATTAAGTAAATTAATATTATTAACTTGAGTCATTTCTTGAGTGATAGAAGAAAGAAAAAGGTGGTTGGATTGAGGTTTAGTGCTAGTGCTGGGATTGTTAGAGTCGTTGTGGAATTCAGAATAAATTTTGTCAATTTTATCCGCAAAGAAATTTGCCAGATCGTTGCATTTTTTAGGGTCAAGATCAGGGGGCTTAGATAAACGGGAGTCACCAGAAAGTTCCTTAACTACTTCAAACAGCACTTTGGGGCAATTCTGAGATTGTAAAATAATCTCGGTGGCATGTTCGGCACGCGCGATGTTACATAGTCGGTGATAGTTAAGAAGGGCTAGTTTGTAAGTGGATTTCCGGTCAGGATCATAGTTTTTACGCCATTTCCTTCCCAAGTTCTTGCACTTAGTTTTTTCTGTTTTGAGTATTTCTGAGAACCAGGGGGCGGGGGGATGCTGGTAGCCCTGTTTATTCTTTTTATTAGATAGAGGTAGACATTCATCAATTGCAGAGGTTAGCCAATCACGGATAACCCCGTCATCTCTTATACTCGTAATTGATGGTAGGGTTTTTTCCAACATTAAATTCAGGGTCTTAATATCTACATTTTTCCAGTTTCTATAGGTACTGGATTTGGCAAGGGATACGGAGGGAGTAGGACCCCGTGATTGTGCAATCGTAAATTCCACCAAAAAATGATCCGACCATGGAATAGGAGTGGCTTGTTTACATGAAATGGTATCAAGATTGGAAAAAATGGGGTCTAATAAGTGTCCTGCCTTATGCGTGGGGCCTGAGTTATGTAAGAGAACATTTAATGCCGCTAAGTTAGCTATAAGAGTAGAGCTCGTAGTGCAAAATGTGTCATTGAGATGTAAGTTCAGGTCACCTAAAAACAAAAAATTAGTGGTTTCTAATAGAAGAGGAGCAATCAGGTCAGGAAGGGTCGATGCCCAAAGACCCGCAGGGCCAGGAGGACGGTACATAAGGGCCCCGGAAAGAGTAAAATTAGGTGATAAGTGAAGTTTAAAAAACCCGGCTTCACAATTTATAAAATCCAGGTCTACCCATTTACATACATAGTCAGTTTTATCTGGCAGAGTTTGTCGTATTTAATTGCTTAAATTAGTGTGCCTTTTATATTGTTGTTTTAATTGTTTCTTTAATTTTATTGGTTAAAGTTGTTTATACTTTTATCTTATTGGTTGGTTTAGTGTAGTTTGAACTTTTTTGATCAATTGAGTCCTTCAATGGCTTATTCATATTTTATTTTTAATATATAATATATAGTTACTTACTTGAAATATAAATGTATTTGTTTACATATATTAATTAGTATTTAGGTTTGTGTTTAATTGTTTATAGTCTATTTTGTTGTTGTTTTATTGTATGTATTCTAGGGGTGTACAATTGTTGGGGAATGAATGTTTAATATTTGGTTGAAGTAATATATATTTCTATTTAATTAAATATGTGTATAAGAAGTTTTGGGTTCATTTCAAATAATTGTTTTATGTTAAAGTATTTTTTGCTACTAAGTACTAAGGTCCTGATTACGAGTACAGCAGTCTTGGGACCGCAATCCAAAGTTGGCTGGCAGACCACCGCGTCCTCGGTGCTCAGAGCTGCTGTGGCTGTGGCAGTGTTGACCACAGCTGTCAATCTTGGCGGTGCCAGCAGTGGCTGCAGTGGCACTGCCAATCGTATTTCACCCTGCCTTTTAGCTGAACTTTTCATGGCAGGGACACTGTCATGAAAAGGTCAGCAGAAAGGCAGGAAAAAGGGCCACAGGAAGGGCCCCAGGATGAAAATGTCCATGTCCTGGGCATGGTCCTGGCCCCCCTGGCAGCATTGTGGTGGGCATACTGTCTGCCAAACAAAACATGATGCATGGCAGACAGTGTACTCGTCTTGCTGGCTGCGCAGTCAGTGCAGCCGGCTTTGTGTCTGCATACTTTGACAGCTGGAGCCAGTGCCGGCTGCACTGACTGCACCACCAGCTTCACGGGGATGTTGTGATGCGGTGGTCAGGGGGCCGTCCCCTTGGCGGCTTCCTCCCGACCGCCCCCACGGCAGTCTGTCAGTCTGACCACTGGATTCATAATCGGGCCTTTAGTTATGTTGCTGATAATATTGAAGTCAATATTGTTTGAATTGATATTTTTGATATAGTATTTATTTATTTATAGGTGACAATATTTTTGTTTCTGATATTTTTACATATATGTATATATCTAAAAATCAGTATTTTGTACCACAACATTAGTTTAATCAATATTTCAGATTTTTATAGTTAGGTATACAGAGTCAATATTTATGTTAACAATATTGAATGTCCGACTTTTGTGTATTTCAATATTTAATGGATCAATATTATATCTGATTCTGTTCCCTATTTAGAACTTAGAATAATTTATGATTTTTGTGTTACCTGTATAACTCTCCAGTGGGTACCTTCATGGCATTGACTATGTATTGTCTTATATTTTACATTTGTAATAAAGCAATTTACCTTTTTCTTTGATCTAGAATTCAGTTATTGGGTGGGCCCATTCAATTTCACCCCAAATTATTAAATTAATTTTATTTTCTGATTTCTGATTATGATGCTGTGAGAGGTGCCTTAACGTGCGACACACTGCATCATGAAATTAAGGTTTAACATGTGGGAACATATTTTGAGGTAAATTTTGGATTCTACAGATATTGGGGTACAGTATTTTATTCTAACAGTTTCTTACCTGTGGTCCCCTTTCTGGACAAAAAAGAGGAGTGGTATATCTTGGTGTGAATGAGATAACACTATCCCCAAAACTGGCCTGTGACTCGGAAAGCCCTATTGTTTTAGGGGAGGAGGGGGGCAATTGTAGTTGTGTCCTTGAAAGGGGTTTAAATCATTCTATTCCCACCACCCTCCTTTTACCTAACACCCAACACATGGACTGGTTTTGTATACCTCACCTTTTCACACTAGAATGCACAATATTTCTTAATTTTACACATTCTAGCAGAAGCATTTTTGGTCCTGAAGAAAGCCTCAATACCTCTATGGAGGGTTATTAGCTGAAACATGTCAACCTCACATGGATATTAACAGCGGGTCCAGATTGTTTCCCGCTCTTAATTTTAATCCTGGCCCAGGAATGCAGAAATAAAGTTAACAGTGTAACCTGTAGCCAGTTTTAACTTTATTTTTCACTCTCACATTGATGCTGTTATGCCCCTGCCATCTTATGCTCATCATTGTGTTAGTTGAAATACCATCCTCTACAACTAAAACATCCCTGAGCTCCTCCTTCTAAGAGAGGTTCACGTTTTAAAAGCCTAACATAGAGAAAAGACTGCATTGACACGTATTTTAAAAGTGCTCACACTTTATTTTATGGTGGGCATTGTGCCTACCAGAATTGACAAAGTGCTAATAAGATTAAATTATAATGATGAAGTATATTTTATGCATTAAAGTAACTGCTAGTAGAAATGAATTTGTTGTGATGTATTAGTATAAAGTTATGTGTCCAGAAAAAAATAAATGCACATCTCTTAGTGTGATGTTTTAACAAAGATTGCAATATACATGAAATGCTTTTACATAATCTGATGATGTATTATTAATGCTGAATTTATACATTTTCATATTGTGTGTTTTTATTCATAACTATATTAATGCATTATATTTCTTGTGTTAGCATAACTAGGCCTAGCGAGTTCGTATTCGCAGTCACATAAAGTGATGAATTATTTATTTTCTTTTAACATTATTTTTTTCCATTAGGTTGTTTCTCATGAATAGTAAAGGGTCCCATTGTTCAATGTGTAAAACTTCTGTTTCCCAATGACCTTGATTCTGGTACACTGAGACCTGGTAACTGATAGATAAACAGTTGCTACGGTTCAACAGAACTTTTCTCATGTAATCTGTTGAAATCGCCTTGCACTGTGAGAAAGATTGTTGATTGCAACAAGTGATGTACAAAATTGTTAAAACTATTGGATTCACACAGAAAGGAGAGATGACTTCTCACCAAACCTGGGAACTTTCTATGATCTTGCCAACGCGATTTGTGCTAAAGGTTCAATTGGATATTGCCTCTTTTGCATAATGCTGACTCACAGAACTGAACAATTGAACTGTTTTGAGTATTTTTGCTTAAAGGATGGACTTCCTAAGTTTGAGTCAGTCCCCTTTAGAATCTTGTTCTGTTTACTTGTTCCTTGGATGTTTCCTGATTTCCCTGTGCATTCCATGCTCTGCACTTACCCCTGATGGTGCTTCTAATGGACTCTGCTGATGATCTTCATGCATTTCTGACGAAACTGAATTGAGTGCTGACCCTAGGAGAGGTATATTCAAATGCAAATGGTATTTTCCCCTGACCTGCTTTTTTGACCAGAAGCTAGCATGCTGACACCTGCCTCTTATATTTTTCTAGTTAGTTTAGCTTAGCCCGAGATAGATGATTTCCAAATGATTTTTGTCTTTCTTTTTTACGTTTTCCCACATGTGTTAGCCCGCTCCCACACGCTTGTCTTAATTTGGTTAGCCGTAAGGAGAACCTGTGTCTAAGATCCCGAACTCTAAATCTTTGTATTTTTATTTGACTAATATATTCACAGTCTCAGTTAAAGAATGTTTATGTGTCTCAATTTGTGTCTCTATTAATATGAATTCTTCATCTTGAATGTTTAATGGTGTTGATGTTGAGTAGATTTAACTTGTTTCGTAGATGTGGTCAACCTATGGTGTTTCTTTACCTTTACAATTTGCTTTTGCACACTATTTACATGACTTTAGCTTTGTGGTTATAAAATAAAGCTTCAGAACTTTTTTTTGATTAGAGTTTTCCTTCATTGCCACATGGGTCATGGTATTTAAATTTGTTGTGGGGATTAAATTGATTGTGTATAGTTAACACAATCTTCACTTGGTCCAGCAATCCTGTTGACCTCGGGTAAGCATATTCAAATCCTGCAAAGATTGAGAAAAACATGTTAGAAAATTCAGTAACAGAGAATGGTTTCATCTCATGAGGAGGGGAACCACATATTTGTGGAATGTTAGGAGTGACAAATCTGGCGACAGAGTTATGGTTCTGTCCCATAAGGAGGAGAACAATACATTTTGATTAGTGTTGAGGGTGACAAATCTGGTAGTAGAGTTGTTCTATGGCTAATTTGAGAGGTTGATGAAATTCCAGAGTTGTGTTACAAGTATACGGTGTATGTGTAAGTAGGGATTTGCTCTTGTGGTGCTTTTTGCTATACATTATAACGAAGTGTGATGTTGTGAGGTGATTGTGGAGTTGTCATACTCAAGGTGATTGTGGCGCTTTGTGCTAAAAAATGTCTGCGGTTGTTGTTGTTATTGACAGGCTCGTCAAGGCCTAAGACTTCGTAGTAACGCACAAGTGTATGGAGACACTTGGTTAATTTATTGTCTGCGGTGAGGCATTGGTCATGAGGCGCCATTGACAGCACCAGTAGTTTTCCTTGAATGAGTGTGAGTTGTTGGTTGGTATTAGATGAATCTTAAGTGCATGTGGATGATCCGTATCACCCAGGGTGAGATTTACTGATCAAGTATTTCTTGTGGAATTGTGGATGCAATAGTCAGTAGTGTAGCCCATACAGCTTCAAAAGCATTTGAGGTTCTACCCATAGTGAGATGACAGCTTTTTGCTTTTTCTAGTGCTCCAAATAGTTTGCATTTAGAGTATGTGTGAGTAGTAGCGTAAGAGACAGTTTCAAAGTGATTCCAGCTGCTGAGTGAAGTGAGTGAGACGTCAGTTGTACCCCACTGGAATAGGTTGGTTAGTGAGAAAGCTGTGTACATACTGGTGGACAATACTGCGTTGCCATTGGTTGACAACAGCTTGCAAAAAGAATTGTGGCATTGAGTTTACTTCCTGGTTTCAATGAAATTTGTATTATTGAATAAAAATCAATGCAAAAATTACATTTTCAAAGCTTTAAGAAGTGTGCTGAGAGGAGAAGTGTTAATTCCAGTTAGGAAAGGTGAACAGACAGCATCTGAAGTGACAGAGACAAGAGGAGTTTCAGAATGCATTTGGGTTAAACAGTGGTGTAAGATCACAATGAAAGAAGGTTAATTGACTTTTCCATGTTACGGAACCTTTAATTTGAGAATTTTAGAACATTTGAGGAGAATATTGTGCAAATTAAAGCCTTCTCCTAGACCTGCACAGTTTAAAGCTGCCCCATGTGACCTTCATGAGCCAAATGTATTAATTTCTTTCCTACTACATTTGGTGGTACAAACCTTTTGCCTCTCACCATGATACGGCACCCATTCAAAGACAATTAATCCATCAACTCATGATATGGTTTCACTTCATCAAGAAATTGACTCTTCCTTCGCTCTTCCCCCTTGATCATCCTCACCACCTCCTTAAGGACCTCATCATTGTTCATTGCTTTCTTCCACTCTTCATTAGAAACGGTTCCCTGCATGTTTTCCACCACACCCTCCACATCTGCTACAACTTCCTCTTTGTACAAATCCTCTTTAGCCACAGTTTCATCCACAGTTTTATCAGGCAATCTTGACAAAGAGTGTGCTTTGCACACAAGGATTGAAATCCTATCCTCATCGCCAAAGAATCTCTTCCATAAACAACCACTGGAGTCCTCAATGAATGTTGAAGTTTGTCTTTATTCGGAGACATGAAACATGTGTCCGACAGACCAGACACTGATCGTCTCTCACTCTGACAGTTTCACCAACTGTAATGGAATGTTTACATGACATCACAGTACTTCTTACATCACAAAACTCCACATGCTAAAATACGCTGTGGGAATGTTAACTAACAATTACTCAACATACCAACACTTACTCAATATGACAATAATGTGTTGTGCGAGTGAGTTTTTCACATTTATTTTACAGGTTTTTCTACTAATGCTTTCTATGGGCATTTGGAGTTTACATTTTTTTAAGGAAGTCAGTTTTGGTTTATTATAAACCAATGGTTTTTGCTTTGATTTCCTTTTTTCAGGTTTCCTACAGCGTTTTTTATCAAAACACTTTTTCTTTTTTTTTCGGAACCTAAAGACTTTGGATTGCTTTGAGAGATTTCAACTGGATTCCTCATATTTTTGCATATTTGTTGTGGGCCTTTTGGATTTATTTACTTTCTTTTTGTTGGATTACTATTTTTTGTTATGTGGCGATGGAAAAAGATCTGCAGCTACACAACAGTAAGTTTTATTTCTCCCTTTCATTTTGGGTGGGAAATGTGATAATCTATTTTTATGTTATGGTTATGTGATTATTATGTGCAATTGTTTGGATTATGTGTTGTAGTTACTTGATATGATGTTTTCAGTTTTTTGGGTTGGTCTTTGTTTTTTTAAATAATATATATCAATGTTTATTAACATTGTGATTTAAAATAATTGTTTCACTGATGTATTAAAATATTATGGGCCATATTTATACCTTTTGACACAAAACTGCGCAGGCGCAGTTTTGCGTCAAAAATATTACTGCCGGCTAATGCCATTTCGGTGTGCCGTGCGGGCGTCAAATTTATACTTTGACGCACGGCGGCGCAAACCACAGGTGTAAATAAAAAATGTTTACGCACACCGCAGCATCAAGTCGTAAAGCAAAATGACATTAACGCAGCGGAAATGACTGTGGGTCAATTTACGACACTGCACACCGGATATGCTGCGTTTTTTGATGCAATACCGTCAAAATTTCCCCCGAACACAGACATTTCAGCAGAAGAGAGCCAAAATGGATCCCAGATGCCTGTAGAGACCCCAGGAAGATGACAACAGACCAGGAACCAGTCAGGAGGACCCACACAAGAACCAGGACAGTTTGAAGAAGAAAATAAAGTGTCGCTTCAGTGCAGAGGAGCAGGAAATTCTGGTTAAAGAGGTGACGGAACACCAGCACCAACTGTTTGTCACCTCAAAGTTGCCAATCAGTAGGAGAGAGGCAATATGGCAACAAATTGTTGACAAGATTAACAGTGTGGCAGAAGTACGCAGAACAGTCATTGAGTGCAAGAAACGCTGGCATGACTGCAAACGCAGGGCCAAGGAAAAGAAGGCCAGGAACAGGAAGGCAGCACTGCAGACTGGAGGTGGGAATACAACCTTGAATCCCTGTGACGATCTCCTCAGGGATGACGGCTGTGACCATCTCCTCCTGGACCACATGGAGGAGATGGTCACAGCCGTCATCCCTGAGGAGATCGTCACAGGGATTCAAGGACAGGACAGCGCAGACTACCAGGAGACAACACACATGCACGGTAAGTTGCATGGGGAATTATAATGCACCAATGTCAACTGTAAGCAGGGGGGGATACGGACCACAAAATGCATGGAAGTCATCATATACATGGAGTGGCATGGGTAAAGGAGTATGGCATGGGGGCATGGCCTGCACAGAGAAAAGCTGGGGCACACCATAACACAACACCAACAACAGTTCCATGGGGGCATGCTGCCATGCAAGTGATGGAGCAAAGGTAAAGCCACGCCAGGAGGGAAGGGCACAACGTCAAACTGACATCCTGGCACACGTCAGCCACTATACCCCCTACAATAACTAGGGCCCAATTAACAACCTCTAGTCATACCGACAACTGGAATGTAACAGTGACAAGAGTTGCCACTACCACCTCCGCTCTGTGTGCAGCTCAAGTAGCCAATGGCAGTAATATCCCCATGGATCATACACACATAAATTAGAGGGTTGAGGATGACAACTTCAATAATCCCCTGAAAGAAGACCAAGGCTCCAGTCCTGTCAAATGTGAATGCCCATAGTTGTTGCAAACATCAGCCAATGTCATCCACATTAGGAGCTACACAGCACTAAGGTCACACCCATGCTGCATATGTCAGGGTCCATCCTGTGCCTGGCTCACAATGCAACATCCCAAATGTCATACTGCTCAGACAACAGCATGGAGGGGGAGGACACATGTAACTGGTCAATGACATACACCTGCACAGTCAGAGGAGGAAATAGGACATTGCTACGACTATCAGGGCAATCCAATGTTCCACACATTCCCTAACATCAGCTGTACACATTACCAATGCCAACATCCATATTGTGCCATAACAATGCTATGCATAGAATACGCTACATGTCAACTACATATAAGTGGATGTGAAAGATCAGAGACTGGGGCAGGTCCAGATTGTTAAGTGTGGTGCCAGTGCCATCAGCGCACCCACAGCCAGTGAAAGGTCTCACCATGAGAATGGATGTAGACGGAGGCCTGAGTAGGACAAGAAGGTGGCCATTCACTATTTGGCCTAAAACAACACTAGAGGAGATGATGCTGACAAGTCCAATAACTTAATACTATACATGTGTTCTGCTTTCCCTCTTATCTCATAACCGAGCTTACAGAACCTCTCTGGAATGCACTTCTGAGTTTAAAGAAGACATTTATTGTTATTATTTCTTCACCGCAAGGTTCCTGAGAGACGAAATTAGTAGATTGGAAGCACACGTTCAAAAGTAGTCGCAGCAATGAAAGCAAAAGATATCAAAGTACTTCTCAGTTGCAATGTACACAGCAAATAGATGTGATTATATTATATCATAACTTCAAAGCAAAGCATAAAAGTCAAAATTCATCACCGTATGGGCAAGGCTATAGGGCCTATATTCAGCTTCATCTTTCTGGGGTCTGCAAGTTGATGACTCCTGTCAACTGCGAGAAAGAGATTTTCTACCCAAACGGGAGACAGGCAACTGACGTCTACGTTCCTGTCTGAAGTCAAGCACATTCAATCTACCCCTGCTGCAGCCCAGAGTCATCCTTAAAAGCAAACTCAGTGTGAAAACCGAAGAAACCTGGAGAGTGGCCAATTCTCCCGAGCTCCTCAGACTGGATTGCGAGGTAAACACAAAATCTACGTGCTCTTATCAGCTAAGGTCTGGTGTGAAGAAAACAGCTTGGTCCATCTTGTGGAAAAACACAGCTTGGTAAACCACATCTCATCTGCAATGTCTCAACTGCAATGTCTAACCCCACGTTAAAGCCAATAGGCAGCTAACCTAAATATCAAATGTAATGTCTAATGTCATGTCAAAGCCAATAGACAGCTAAACTGAATACAGAATGTAATGGCTAATGTCATGTCAAAGCCAATAGGCAGCTAAACTGAATACGGAATGTAATGTCTAATGCCATGTCAAAGCCAATAGGCAGCTAAACTGAATACAAAATGTAATGGCTACTTCCATGTTAAAGCCAATAGGCAACTGACCTGAATACAGAATGTTATGGCTAACTCCATGTTAAAGCCAATAGGCAGCTAAACTGAATACAACATGTAATGTGCTACTGTTGAACATTGAGCAACTAATATGCGCAACGGTGAAGCACAAAGTCATTGGTCAAACACAATTAATAGCATCACAACATGTGACATGCAGGTGGGCCATAGGCCTGGGAGAATGCCCATCTGAAAGACTGGAGCAATGAACAGGAAACAAGATCACAATGTGAAATCATTACAAGGCAGGTATGTCACATCACAAATGCCACAACACACACACTAATTGTACCCCATTTAATTTCAGAGGACAATGGATCTCCTGCAGATATGCCTGTCCCGGAATACCCTGATGACATGGATGACGAGCTGACAAACATTCCCCAGGAGACCATCCAAGATGTCCTTGGAACCCTCCAGACCCCACCTTCAGTCACAAGGAGGAGCACAGAACAAGCAGCCAGCGCAGAGGATCCACCCACCACCCCAATTGTAAGACCTGCCAGCTCTAATACAGCTGAGGACTCAGACGACACAGGCACCAGCTTTGAGAGAACTGGAGTTGGAGTACAGCGGGAGCTGGTCAAGGAGGTGCGGGTGGGGATGCAAACTATGGCAGCCAGCCTAGAGGGGATGCGTTTGTGCATGATGTCATCTGCAGATCAGGCAGCAGCTATGCAAGCCCTAACATCCATCCTGCAAGGACTACAAGAAACTGTCGAGGAATTCACCACTGCAGTAAGGGAGTTGCCACAACACCTTGAACCCCAAACCTTCCACTGCATGCACAAATGCAATCATGACCCCCTCAGGGCCGACCTGGCTGCCTACCATCGTGATGTGGCTGCTATGCTTAAGAATCAGCAGATCCTCCTTTCAGCAGTACTGCCCCTAAGAACCTCACAGGTAGCAGTGACCGGGATGTCTGACTCCACGTCTTCTAACACTGAGGTGTGTGTTGCCACTTCACAACCACCACCACCAAGGACAGAGGAGGCCACACACACATCAGAAGAAGAAGACATGGAACAGATCACCTTCACACCGAAAAGTACCCAGTAGCACTAGTCCCTGCCACATGGCCAACTATTACTAAGGTCCAGCGCTTTGTAACATGCCAGTCTTACAACAACTGTACTCAATGACTGTTCTGCAAACCACTGGTAATCTTGTCATCCTGCCCAGTGATTGTCTCTCACTTACTCATTGGCAAATCCTGTCCCTCTGCACTGTCTGACACATCACCCCAGCATGTCAAAAGCATTTTCCTTTACCACTTGTGTAGGATCACAATGGAAGGTGTCACTATAATGGACTCACAATCATGGACAATGTACATATAGCACTACAGCACTTTTCAATAAATAGCACTTACACAACAACTTTGTCTCTGTGTAATGTGACACATCAACTGTGCAGTAGATAACTGAAATGTGACTCCTGTCAAATTACATAGCTTGACAATACAACTGGCCTGAAATGATGTAGTCAAATAAATTTGCACACTAGCCAGGATTGCATCATAATCTGCCCTTCCTGAGGGTAATATCTGATGAAGTGAGAAACCATACACCATCATGCTGTGTTGGACAGAATAATGCTTCCTCAAGGGATATCTAAGTCATCAAATAGTGGCAGCAATATGTTGTCACCATGCAATACTAACACATATACCAGTGCACACAAATCTAAGCAAACACTCCAAAAACTGCATGAATGAAGGTGTCTGAGTTTACATCCAAATAAGTAATCATGCTGAACAGTGTCACAAATTATGTCTGTGAGTCATGAAGACGATACTACAAGAGTGCTTACGACAACTCACCTTATAATGGTGTCCTTGAACATCACACTGCAGTCGCACCTAAAACAGTTCCCCCAATACCAAATCTGGAAGCACTGTTTGTGACTTTGAAAACATACTTATTGACAATAACACTATGGGATCCATATTAACTGTGATTGGTGGTTGCAATGAATGGTGGAATCATTGCAAGGTAGCTGTGGGGTAGCTGCCAATCTTACAGCTCAGTTGGGATTTGTTTGTAGCATAGGACACAAATGTAATAGAACAAAATTAATGTACACTAATGCCAAGGCCCTGATCAACAAGCATTTAACACATACTGTAAAGGGTTCACTATATATTTATTAAACAGTAAGCACAGAAGAAGAAACTTGGGGAAAAGTCTTACCTACCCTAACTACGCATTACCCACAACTGTCCCTAATTAACCTAACCTAAACTTACTTATCACATGTAACGAAACGTTCTAAACATCACTCCACCCCCCTTATGAGACGGGACACATGGAGGACAACTGATACTAACCTAAACACATACTATACTATCCCAAACAAATATATATATATATTTTTATTTTTTTTATATATTTTTTTTTGTAAACACACAAGAACCCCAACATAGCCCCCCACCCACCCACACACTTAAAAAGTAAAAATAGAAAGAATCAGGACCCCCCACCCTCCACCCACTAACACTAACTAAACTAACAGCCTATACAAACCTAACACTAAGCCCCTAAGCCCACTAAGTATAAGAACAAGGAAAGAGGAGAGAGGGGAGGGAATCATGTCCATATCAAAAGTCTAGAGGTTGGCCCTCCGGAGGGTCCGCTTTATGGACTGCACACGCCTGTTCATATGTCGAACATCCCGCTGCAGGTGACTTTTCCATAGCATATGGTCCATTTTTCTTACCACTGCCTGAAAAGGTGCAGGGCCAACTGTAGCAGCTGGGGCAGTCTGGGTACCGGTGGAGGATGTGTGTGGGCGTGTAGAGTCAATGCCTGTGGGCTGCCCTGAAGGTGTTCCACTGCTGGGGCCTGGAGCAACTGCAGACATTGGGACAACAGTCCCAGCTGTGGGTGGTGCCACCTGGGTGGAAGTGGTGGTTGTGCTGGTGGTGGCTGTGGTGGGCATAGTAGGGCCACCCTGTGGGAAAGCCCTCCATGCTCTGGAGGCCCGTTCATTC
This sequence comes from Pleurodeles waltl, assembly GCF_031143425.1. Taxonomy (NCBI): domain Eukaryota; kingdom Metazoa; phylum Chordata; class Amphibia; order Caudata; family Salamandridae; genus Pleurodeles; species Pleurodeles waltl. Next base: position 540,486,704 of record NC_090440.1, on the reverse strand, counting down.
CGGTATCTTCGGGCCATCCGTATGAACCCCAACTCTACCAGCAGGATATGCTGGTACCTCATAGCCCGGCTCTGGAACTCACGGACCTGGATGGGTGTCATGTTCGCAGCTGTGAAGACAAAGGCAAACAATTTACATTAGGAACTGCATTGTGTGAAATGGCACAAGCAGTAAATCAGACAGTACATCTACTGTACTTGTAACAGCTCATATCATCATACAGATCATTGAATGTCCCTGAGGAAGTACATGGCAGGGCAGCCTTCAAAGGTCATATCACACATAGCACATCCAAACCCTACAAGATGGGTAACAACTGGCATTAATTTGGCATCTGAGTTCTGCCAGTTGTCAGCTAACAATCATGCTGCGCATCCTCCGCCAATGCCAGGGCTACAGATGTCAGTGTACGGGATGGAAAGCTAAACCCACATGATCTGCAAGTTGTAATTGGACTTGTTAGTATAGTACTCGTGCCATACCTGAGTGTGTATACTTGGTTCCGACCAAACATTCACTTATTCACATGTCTTTGTAACATACTGGTAGCATCAGTCCTAGGTACCCTATTCACAAACCCATGCCTGTGTTTGAGTGTGGGGAGGGTGGAGAAACAACGAACAATTCCAAACAACATGGACACCCAGGAGTCTATAGAAAGCTGGACATGTGTTTGGCTCTACACACACACCACAGGTAAGGTCTATCAACAAATAGGAGACAGCAAACCCTTGACCAATCCTAGTGTCACACATGTCAGGAAATGCAAACCTTTGTCCACATCATATACTTCCAATAAGGCATGACTTACAACAGACACAGAGTTGCAAGAACACCCATGATCATGATTTGCATGCAGACCTAGGCCATTGCACTCAAGTGCCACATACTTGTATCACTACATGTGGAACTACATGCTGCTAGGAGGTTCCTCCTACATTTTAATAAGTACTTTGGTGACTAGGGAAGCAGAAGTCCCAGTCTCGGACAATGTGGGTCTGACAGGCAGACTAAATCTGAGATGAGTTCCAGTGTGACTCTTGTTGATACAAGTGTTATCCACATGACTCACCTCAGTTCTCACTGCGGGCCTACAGGAATGACCTACAATCCCTAGATAATACAATAGGATAAGCATTGGCCAACTCAAAAATGGTGAGAAACTGAAATCCCACTCATGAAACCAGACAAATGATTGGCCAGCTCATCACACCTTGCTATGTGTTCAACACACAGGAGTCCATCACACATCACCAGCAAACACAACACATAACAGACATATCAACACTTACTGGAGTGGTCGGGGTCCTCAAATGTAGCCACCTCTCCCACAGTGTAGGGTGCCGGTCCACCTGTAAGGCATGGAAGGAAGAAATGTGCTCAAAATCTGTGCACTGATCAATAATTCCAAAGACAAAAACAATGTGTAAGATGGAATAAGTAATGAAAGCCATTCAGACATGATGATACTGCATCTGATATATCATGGCTAATATGTACATAGCATGGGTCTCCTGTGACAATTACACACATATCTGCACACATGCAGTGGCCCTAACTATCATGTGGTGGCAAACATTCTCCTTCATTAGTGAGCAGAAATGATAATGGTGTGTAATTGTCTCATCATGTGCATCCAAGAGAGACATCCAAAGCCTGGTTACTTGAGGACTGCATTACCAGTCAAACAGCCCATGTGGCCATGACACATTTATGACACATAGGTACAATGTACAGAGGGGCAGGGACTTTTGTAAGCCCTCATGTTGTTACAGTTTCTTCATTTGATGTGGCCCAGCAATGGTGATTTGCACCAAACATAGAGATATGAACCCATGTGCATACCTTTGGACTGCCATCCCTAATTCGAATGTGGCACAACAAACTCCAAATACCAGTGTAAGATGTTAGCTGAGGGCACCTTACACCTTTTCCCGATGTTTTCAAATCCAGATCTGACATGTATCCAAAAAGATGAAGGACCACAATAATCCCTAACATTCATAGAACTTCCAAAAACGCTTTCCTTACACACTCACCAGACACACATGAGTCAGATGTCTGGGCCACATTGCTATCATCAATTGACGTGAAGCCAGCCCTCATTTTGTGCATCATGTAGTGTTTCTAAAGTCAGTCTAGCTATTGTGTCAACAAAGGTTGCCAATATTTTAGTAAATCTATACTTCACTGGCAAATGTGACCTATATAGACATGACTGGCTCCTATTTTGTGTTGCTGTCTGACACAAAGGCGGCACCAAATTACATTAAGCAAAAGTATTCTGTAAGTTTGCAGAGCACGTGCTTCCTGACAGCTAGCAATTGTGGTCCTTCACATAGTCCATCAATGACCCTGTATGTTTCCGCAGCATTCCACACAGTCAGCAACTTAGCCGGCAGATATTGTACAAATCATCTGATGTCACTACAGAGCTTTTAATTGTGCAGATTTACATGATTTGTACTCACCAACACTGCCACTAATCACTATTCCCTGGTGGTCCAGCAGATCTTGCTCCCTGGTGATGAGGTCAGCCCAGCAGTGCTTCAGCTAGTGGTCATTCCTCTGGCTCCCATACACGCGCTGCAAGTGATGCAGCACCTTTCCCCGCCGGATTCGTCGCGCCTCAGTGTGGTACCCCTTTATCACCCTGCCCCCTGCCTCGATTATGAGTGGGAGGAAATGGTACACCAGCCATATAAACCCCCCAAGCTCCTCTTCACCCATCCTGCCAAGATGTGGCATACCCAACATCTCAGCACCGAAAAGGGGAATAGGGGATAAAGAAGAAGAAAGGAGAAAAGGGGGAAAGTAGAAGTACAAAACAAAAGTAAACTTAACAACTAAAAGAGCCCAACTATCCCCAAACTAGCACTACCCACAACAGACTCCCACAAACAACAAATACAATACCAGACAATTGTAAACAAAACACACTGAGACAGTATACAACAACAATATTTATTTCACAAAGTAACAAGTAAAATAGCACACAGGACACAAAAGCACAAAATCACTGGACAACACTCTGAACACAGCCACACAGTCTAGAAGATTCACAGACTGCAAAGTGAAAGTGAAAGTACACCCACTGTACATATTCTGTAAACAGAATATCCTATTACATCACTTCCTGCATAAAATGGCTGCCGTTTTTATCGTTATGCATCATATTTTTTCACGCATACAGATTGTGCGTCATATTTTTCGACGCACAGGAGAGAAAATTAGGCCGCATCCAACTAATAGTAAATAGTCTTTACAATTATTTGGATGCAGCCTAATTTTCACTCCTGTGCGTCGAAAAATATGACGCACAATCTGTATGCGTGAAAAAATATGATGCATAACGATAAAAACGTCTAAATTTCAGAGCATGAACTGGTTTTGGGGATTTTTTCCATTTTAATGTTATGTTACATTTGGGACACAACTGAGATAGGCTGATTGCACCCACTTTGGTGTTGATGGTGTTTGTTCACGTGTGAGACATCATACTGCAGCGGACCATGACCCGCTACTTCATTAACAGGATTTTGACGCTTGGCTGACGCACTAGATGGCCATATGTGTGGCCTACATATATGTATTGCACAATTTGGGCATGTTTGGCATCAGGAGAGGATAGCAAGGTGACGAACATGAGTACAATACCTCAATGCCTATGGCTCAATGTGTGTGCAGTGGCTACTAATGTATTAGTCGAAACAGTGTGTGTGCATCACAAGATGCATTATTGCAAATATGCTTGTATGAATGTGAAGTCAATGTGTCCAAACCTTAGATGCAAGTCATTGTGGAAATGAGAGAGGACATGTGTTTGTCATACATGTAGCAACAGCCGTTGTGTGCACTTCCAAGATTTTGGGTAACGTAGACACCACAAATGACAAAGCATGCACCAGATAGATGGCAGACGCTTGTTCATGTCAATGGTCCACAATTTGGCCATCCCATGTCCTAGGTTTTTGGTAACTGCTTCTTAGGCACTTGTTGGTGAATCCCATAGCGAGTCAGGCACATGCATAGACGAAGTGGGTACCATGTAATTGGCCCAGACAGCCAAAGGTGAACCACAAATGTAATATGACGCCACAGTTGAGGTCATATAACTGAGCCACAACTCTCCAGTGGCTGTGGTGGACCAGCAGACGAGGCAGCACGTGTCCACATTTTTCCAGTGATCAATTGCACAGAGGTGTCTTGTTCATGTGTGTGGTCCAATGTTGATCCTGTATATTTTTAAGGGTGTATGTTGTTACAGTTACGTCCAGGTCTCATCATGAGTCAGTGGCAGCTATTCCTGTATCTACTGAGTATCCTTTAGAGATCAATGTGAGTAAAGTCAATGAGGACATGAGAACCTACATGGGGATGGTCCCACCCTGTCACTGAAGACGTGTAATGAGACTGTCAACAGGGCAACCTTGGTGTGCTGAGTGGGATAATGTCTCAGGTGTCATGTTCCGGCAGGTGTCATGACAACATTTGTACACAGGTTGGCCTTTAAAATTCCCACTGCATCTGGGAACATAATAGCCTCTGTGATGATTATTCTCGCAGCTTTTCACCATGCACGGCCCATCAATATTTTGTGAGCAATGTGATTCAGCGTGTGAACTGTCAGGGTCCTAACATGTATGGACTTTTCATGGACATTATCAGGGGTAGCTGGTTCTGCTGGAGGCACCGTACCCAATCCCTGCATACGGCCCTGGGACACTGTCCCACTTTGTCGTTCATGCATACATGAGACCCAGACTAGGGATGGGCCATGATTTTGGTATTCAAAGACAATTTAACAAATATGGTACAGTTAAAAGGCAGATGATGCTATACAATGTATTTGGGTATGCATTGATGAAGCACATATCAAAATACCCTCTGAGGAATGAGAGGTTTGGTAAAGCAAGTGTAGTACATATGTAGCCACAAGGAATCTTTAGGGTAACGCACAGACAGGTGCCAGTCAGGCTGACAGGATGCAGGGTCAATCAGGATCCAGCAATTTCACAAGTTACATAATCAGTGGTCTGACTAAGGCTGGTCGGAGGAAGGAAGAACAAGACAGTTGACATGTAAAACTGTGTATGTCCTGTGTTTTTGAAGGTGACACACGAACCCAAGGGCTGTGTTACACGGCTTAATTACTAGCAATGCATAACGGTGTATTTGACAAAATGGCAACTTCTATGCTGTTTGTCAGAGTCACCAGATCCTCGGGGTCTGCGCACGTTCCCAACACGTCCACCACTGAACAGCTCCAAGGCTCTGATAGATAAATCACAGAGGCTAAGAGAGTTCAAGAGGGGAAGAGGGGATTAGGAAGGAAACAGCTGGGAAGGAGACCTGTAGTAAGAAAAAGGTTAAAACACACAATATGAAAATTACATCTCATGAAATCGATAAAATCTGTCAACAAATTAAAGTTTCCACAGTTAGACGCCCGCAGCAGATGCCCCTTCTAATATCGAATAAACCATTACAGTGTGTGTACTTGGATCCTTGTGGTCCGCTGACACCAGACAGTGCATACAAATATATATTAGTAGCTGTAGATTCGTGCTCCAGATTTATGTGGGTCTGGCCACAGCGCTCGGCTGACACTCAGACTGTTATTAAAGATTTGTGCATCTTTGTCGATACATATGCAGTTGCGGCTTTTCATTCGGACTAGGGCCCTGCGTTTGCCTCTAAATGGCTTCATTGGGGGTCCAACTCCAGTTCTCGTCTCCATATCATCCCGAGGGAAATTCGGTTGTGGAGCGATTAAATCGCGATTTAAAGCAATCCTTAACGGCCAGAGTTATAGGTACGGGTCGTAGCTGGCTAGCCCACCTCTATGGAGTACAGAGAGAACTGAATAACTTGCCTAGAAGGTCCCTGGGGGGGGTCGTACTTCATATGAGTGCCTGTTTGGAACACAAATGTATGTTCCTGATCTAGATGGTCCTGGTGTGGAGGCAGCAGATACGCCCTTTGACATAAATGATCGTGTCACTGTTTTGCAGGATTTACAACAATTCCGTGAAGATAACTCTCTTGCCAGTGCTGCCTCCACAGGAATTAAGGATGAGCCAGTAACGTCTACTGGTTGGATTCCCAGAGTTTGGGATCTTGTGCGTGAAAAGGTAGCAGTGAAAAAACAATTTGGCCCTTCATAGCGAGCACCAGTCCTTGTACTGGGGATACACGGCACAAGAACAGTGATTTTACCGCCGTTGCAAGGGGCCAAAGAAAATCGCTTTGTATCAATCGACAATGTCAAGTTACAACATGTGGCCGATTCTGCACAGCAGACCAAGAGGAACGCCCAGTAGTTCCCGAATTCCTCTCACTACTGGGGAAGATGTTCCGCTGCAGGTGATTTGCACCAACACTGTTTCCTCTCCGAGCTTGGGGAGGGTGGAAGATGATTTTGCGATTGTTCCACTAACGGCAAATAATTTGGAATCTTTTGATCAAGTTGCTGTGACTACTGATGTTGCTGAAGGTGTTGTCTACAGCGTACCACGGCGTGAGCCACACTCTGCTCCTTTGTTTACGGTTGCACCTTTTGCGAGAACTGCCTCCGGCTGCTTTAATAACAATGATGATACCGTGTCAGACTCTTCATCCTCTTCGACACCAGCCCTGGGTCCACGTAAGCTGATGTGTTGGCTCAAGCATAAATATTTTGTTTTTCCTTGGAACTATCTGTGGCTTGTCATGACTGTGATGGCTTTTTTCCTATGGCTGGGGTTTGTTGTCACCTTTTTTCTGGTGATACATGGTCATTTTCTTCCTGAGCGATCGGAGATTGAACAGGTGGATAAGGTGTTGAAACCGCATTTTTCATCACATATGGTTCGAAGAGACTTATCCTTTGTGAACATTTCTGCTGTACCTATTCCGGATGGAATTGTGTGGGATAAAGTATTGTTTGATATATATGGTCCCACTGAAATAATACAAATGCTGTATGTTCTGAAATTATCAATGAATGATATCGTTATACCAGGCATTGTATCTGATGATTGGGATGTGAAGACACTTGATTCTATGTTGACAGAATTGCAGTATTATACTGTCTATGAAAATGAAGATGCTTACCAGTTTAGAGATAATTATGGTGACATGTTTTGTTACAATTATTATGGATACCATTTTATTCATAAAGCAAGTAGCCCTAAATCAATATTTGAGTATAAGGAAAGTGAGTACCAAGTTCAAATCCATAGGGGAGTTCTAAAACTTATTCTGAAAAATTTGCATATTTTTCTGGGCATCATCAACAAAATGCTAAGTCATATTATTTTAGAGTTACTCCGCATGTTAATAAGCAGATGTTGTTGACTATACTAAATTACTGTATTCAAATTTGTTTGTATCCAAGCTATCGGTTGAGGGGTATGAATATTGGTCCAAAACTATTGATTTGAAAAGTGTTTGGGGAACAAAAGATTGGCAAATGCGGGGTAGGGACACATTGTTTAGGGCATGTATTAATACTGTCCAGATGATTTTCTTAAATGACACTGTACAACAGACTAGCTGTTTAGGCTTAGCGACGATTAGGGAGTTAAATATGCCTGGCATACCTGTCCCTTCCAAATTAAAAGATTGGCAACATTATATAAATGCCACATTTAGTGAGCTTATAGACTGGGTCCAGAATGGTACGCTTAACACTTCATTGACACGTCCGGGCGGGTGGTTATTGTGGCCCATAGACACTAATGGGTGTCATCAACGTTTTGTCACTTCTTCAGGAGGTTTCCGGACCAGTAGGGTGGACCCTTGCTACATATCACCAGAGCATGCTGATATCATTACTACATATAGTGTGGGGAAACTTTGTCAACAATGGTTAAAGTCATCCACGCTAGATGCAGTTAAGACACATCTCACTTTACTGTCTAATTATACTGACTTGCAAGATTTTTTGTCAGGTCCAAGAGTGCCCCGGAAGAAACGTTTTTTGTATGAAGTATACAATGAGATATGGAAACTCTCACAGCAGGAGGCAGCGGCCCGGTTGAGGCAGATAGATCAGGAAAATTTGAAACAAGCATTGTCTGTTGTGGATAATGGGATGCATACCCTGTCCGACCGTGTATATATGATGACAATATTGTTTCCTCTGCTATAGACATTATTAGATCGGATATGTCTTCTTTATATCATGGGCAGAGTCAAACGCGGTCCATTATGCAGTTGGGTTGGACTCTACAGACATTGAAGGCGGGTCGCGTTCCATGGCAGCACATCAGAGCCAGGGAGATATTTTTTTCCTTTAATTTGACACGTCAGCAGCAGCTGATGGTTAAAAAGGAGGTGACATATGTCATGTTAAATATTGAAAAATTTGAAAAGTTGCCTTTTACTGTGGCTGAGATTCCGTCGACTGAATGGTTAATACACGGGGTTATAAATTTGGCTATTTCTACTCTGCAATTCACTTCTTGTTTGAAGCATATTCCGGTGGGCAGATATGAAAAATTGGGAGACAGTTACATACATGAGGTGTGGGAGCTTCCCTTTTTATACAGATGTCTTAATGGTATGAGGGAGGTTTTTCTTAGCGGTAGCGAATGTGAAACTTCTGTCAGCCATTCGATGGTTTGTAAGCAGCTGTCCTTGCATGGGGCGTGTAATGCCTTGGTCGCGAATTTAGCTTGCTATCTAAAGGGAGTTCCAGTCCCCGTGATTAATAACACATTCCAGGTGCTTTCAAACGGCAGCTACGTCCTTCTTAACAGTGAAGCCTGTTGTGGCAAGCGTGCCGGAATAGTTTACGTGGTCGTTGTCACCAAGGCCGTTACGTGCTGCGGAAATGTGTTGTTTCCCCCCACTCAATTTAGGGAGGTAGCAGACATCTGGCCTCACATTGCTACTTCCAAGGTGAATTTCGACAAGTTGAGTCGACTAAAGGCTCTATTGTTTCAAAAGCATGTGGCCCTTACATCTGCACGCAAGACCTACGCACTTCAGGTGGCGAGGTCATCAGCAGAAATACAGTCCCTTTTAAATACTAACTTTCCGAGCCACTTTGGTGAACTCGTGAGATGTATATTTAATGCGTCCAGCACTGCTGGAATTGCACATTTTTTCAAAGCCGTTGGTGTTGGGTTTGCTCATGCCTTCTCTTCTATATTTGGTTTGATACCTTCGGCTATACATTCTATTTTCGGAAGCATCTTTGGGGGATTTCCGATCACTTTGGCTTTATTGGCTGGTGTTTTGCTGTTGCTGTTGTTCTTCCGCAATGGCTGTCCCGCCGCGACAAGATCCAATTTGGGCGCTCCCATCAGCGCAGCTGTGTCGTGAGCACATGATGCAGCATTTTGGAGCAACACTGCTGGGACATTTGGAGTGTGACTGGTCTCTGTCATTCCGACCAGTTTTGGATTGTGTGCAACCCGTGTTTTGGTGCCTCTGGTACTCGTTTGAACATGCGATGGCTCTCTGTCTCTCACTGCAGCGCCCCCCAGTGGTTGATGCTAATCTGTTGGTGTTCCCGATTAGGGCTCATTCCCAGACATGTGCACTGCTGTTGTGTTTGCTTCGTGAGGCAGTTTACGAGATTCCCTTCCTGGAGGAAGATGGTATTGTCTCGTTCATTGGCCCTACACGGGATGCCGCCTTGGATGGTTCTGGGGCTTCGGAACACACCTGCTCCATGATAGTATTTGGCGTGGATTTTCCGATGTTGACAACTGCCGAAGTGGAGGATATCTTGCTTTCCGTGGCTTCCTTTTGAAATTGGGTTTTCTTTTAAATTGACATTATATTGATTCGGCTTTACCGTCACATCCTTAGAAAATTAAAATATGGATCTGTGCTTTGCTGTCCTCTGGACTTGTCGAAATATATATTATGTGTATTTTTATATCTGGGGCATATTATTAGTGTTTGATTAGAACCACTTACTACCGACAAGGGGAGGGTGTAGTGTGGTCAGGTATATGTATCCTTTGCGCGTTTGCTTCAGGCGTTAGGCCTTTGTGCACTTTGCCCTGGGTGTATTTTATTCCTTTGCTTGCAGCATTGAGCCTTTGTGCACTTTGCTCTAAATGCATTTTATTCAGCTTCGTACTGTTATTTTTCAAATAGCCAGTTCTACGGTCTTGTTTTATTTTTGATATCACACTGTTTAGCCTACTTCAGCGCTGGAGTTCTCAATAACACATTCTTGTTCACTCTGGGCTCTAGTCAAGGATACAGTCTGGTACATTGCCGATAGACGTGGTAGGAGTTTAGTCTTTGGATACATTCTTGCGTAGGGACATTTTGTGATCACACTGACATGTTAGTTATAAAAACACTTCCTTGTCCTAATACACGCAAGAGGGAGATTCTGACCAGGGAACCACAACTAGACGCTGACTGCCCTGTTGCAGATGCTGAACCAGATCACAGGCCTTTGCTCAGGTATGAGGGTTGATGTCTTCCCGGGGAATCTGAAAGGCAAGTTAATAGCTTAACACGCTGTGCTCGAAATATAACTTACTGAGAGAGAATAGAATCTATTAATACCATGATATCGTTGTTTTTATGTTTCACTCTCATCGTGACTATTTCAATCTTACTGTGTTGTATGGTTCTGGTTATTGCGGCTCACGCCTTAATATCTAAAATGCAGTTGTTTTATTAAAAACAATATATAAAACTTAAACTGCCTTTGTCATTTATATATGAGATCACACCGTAAATGAGAGAGCTGGTTGGGACCTGAGTGACCACGACTTCCCTGAGAAGTTCTATAGATGTCATGCGCTCGGCTGCCCAATCATCCCTTCCTCTTGGGAGAGATGAGGCACTGCTAGTTAGCCGGAACAAAACCAGATTGAAGGTGACAGAGGTCCTTCCAAGTGGGTAAGACTCAGTCCCCCACACCAGGAACGACCCTGCTACCTAGAAATCCAGTTGTCTCATTTAGGATAATGAGAGCCCACGCGACAAGTTGATTCTATGTTAATTGAAATGAAGGACTATTCAGTATTTGAAAATGATGATGTATACACAAATACAAAGAATTATGGGGAAATGTTCTGCTATAACAACTGGGGTCATTACTACCTGCACCGTGCCACTAGATATAGACCAGTATTTAATCACACACAGTGGGAACACTGTTCAACTCCACCTGTGGAGAGCCCAAAACATTATTTTGATCAATTCAATTATTTTTCTGGGCATGACGCAAAAAATCCAGAGTCATGTTATTTCAAATTACCTCCTTCAAGAAATAGGAAAATTTTGCTAACTTACAGAAAACTGATTTATTCAGACTCCTTTGTTTCCCGTCTTGCAGTTGAAGGTTATGAATACTGGAAGAACACTATTGACTTAAAGAGTGTATGAGGAACACAAGATTGGCAAATACAGGGTAGGGGAGCTTTATTTAGAGAGTGCCTTATTCCTGTGCAAATTATCTTTTTGATGTCAGCAGACATCCTGTCTGGGGTTAGCAAAAATGAAAGAGATGAATATGCCCACCTGTGGAGAGCCCAAAACATTATTTTGATCAATTCAAATATTTTTCTGGGCATGACGCAAACAATCCAGAGTCATGTTATTTCAAATTACCTCCTTCAAGAAATTTCTTTAAGGCTGTTGGGTCTGGATTAGTGTCCATCTTCTAGACTGTCTTCTGAGTCATTCCATCAGCCATCCATTCACTCTTTTCCAGTGTGTTCGGTGACTTCCCTATAACCGTGGCATTAATGGGCGGAATACTGCTGCTATTTCTTCTGATTCACAGTGGTTGTGTCTTTCCAACTACGCGAAGCAATGGAACCACTGCCACCAGCTCAACTGTGCCGTGAACGCATGGTTCAGGTCTTTAATGCTCTGTTGCTGGAAGAATTAAAGCATGATTGGTCATTGTTATGCTAACCAGTCCTATTGTGCGTGCAGCCGGTCTTTGATTATGTGTGGTGCCTCTTCGAACATTTGCCTACAATGTGTCTCGCTGTCCCGCCAGTGGCTCCTGTGGACCAAGCACTGCTAATGTCCCCCCTGAGGGTTCATTCACCTTCGTGCTCCTTGAGACTAAGGCTGATTCATGAGGCCACTTATGAGCCACCCTTGGTGAACGATCTGGCTCTCTTTAGCTCTGTGGAGAGTGCTACTCCAGCAGGTGGACCTGCACTAGAGACTGCTGCGCACCACTGCTCCGTGGATCCCTCTGCCTATCCGGTCATTGATCTAACATCTGACGATGTGGCCTTTTTCCTGAGGTCCTTTCATTCAATGGCTTTGAAGATGCTCTTCAAGATCATGACTACTGTTAAATAGATTTGATGATTGATTTATCTTACCAAATTCAAAGTTTGCATTTATTGCCCCTACTTTGGCCTGCTGTGATTTGATGGTCGACGTTATATCTCTTTGTATGTTTTTAGCTGTTTTTTAACATGTTTTTAAAATTAAATTTTTAGCTAGTTTTTATGATTTTAGCTTTTTAGTCCAGGGCATTTTAGCTTGGATTCATTCGCCTTCAAATGGCATCATCCTATGGCGTCATACTTGTTACGGCAATGGGGAGGGTGTAGTGAATCCTATCTTGTTTTAAGTGAAAACAGGAGTTAGCTTAGCCTTCAGGGTTGCGGACTTGTGCCCCGTCACTGAGTGACTTTTACCCTCCTTAGTTTGCCCTGTTTTAGTGCAACTATTTAATTATATGTTTCCAAGATGGCTGCAATGTTTCTAGTTAGGCCAATTTTTTAGTTTCCTAAGACCCCGATTGGTCAGGCCTGGTCAGGAATGTCCTTAATAGACTTAATCGATTGGCTAGTACTTTCACCAGAATGTTTGCATCGCAGTTGATGAGTGATAGTGGGCAGTAGGACCCACAGCTGAAGGCTGTTTTATTTGGTTTTAGTAATGTGATGATCAGGGCCTCTCTCATAGAGGGGGGAAGTGTCCTTTCCTGTTTAGCCTCAGTATAGACCTCTTTCAGCCATGGGACAAGTATGGCCACGTAGGTTTTTTTAGAAATCGGCTGGTATGCCATCAGGGTCTAGGGCTTTGCCTGACTGTTACTGCATTATGGCTTCCTGTATCTCATCTTGCTCTATTTCGGCCGCAAGAAATTTCCTCTATGAGTTGCTGAGCCAGGCCATTACTACATCCTCCAGATAGCTGTCAGTGTCCGGGGATGTTGTCCTAGTTGAGGAGTATAGTTACTCATAATATGCGACAAATGTCTCAAGTGTGTCAGGGGTGGCCCTAAGTATACTGTCCAATGCAATGTCTCACGTATCTCCTATATGGTGTTGTCTGAGTGTGTCATGCAAATGGTATTCGCCAGTGCCCTGCCCGGTCTCTTCCCCTCTCCGTAAGCCTGCGCCCATGGGTATATAGCCCTGAATAAGACCTCCTGCTCCACCGTCCCCTGATAGTCTGTCAATGCTTTCCTTAGACGCCGAGCTATGTCAGTAGAATGCATTGTAGCTACAGCATTTCCTAAATTTTTGATTTCTGTTTGCATGCGAGTGAAGGTGGATCGGATTTCACATAGGATTCCAATGCCCTTGGCTAGGCAGCTTCCTCTCAGTGTAACCTTGGAGGCCTCCCACACTATGCCCACTTTGGATACCATGCCCTTGTTCCTATTGAAGAATTCCACTATCTCCCTCTTGAGTTCCTTGCGGAATGGGTCATCCAATAGCATATTTGGGGAAAGTCACCAGTTACTAAGTGGGGAAACAACAGGAGGTAGTGTTAGCTTAAGAGTGAATGGAGAGTGGTCAGTGTATGTGGGGGCCAGGTGTGTAGTTTGTCTTAGCCAGGGTACCATAGATTGGGATACAAACCAATAGTACAACCTGGACCAGCTGGAATGTATGGCAGAATAAAATGTGCCCTCCCTGTCATGCGGATGTAGCCAGCGCCAGCTGTCCACCACAGCTATGTCAGTGCGCAAGTGCTCCGCCGCTCTGCTGTGGTATGGTACCGTCCCGGTCCCTCTATCCGTGAGGGGGTCTATGGCCAGGTTTAAGTCTCCTCCCCATAATAAATACTTTGTTCCTATGTCCACCACATGGTTCCAGATTGTGTAAAAAAAAAAAGGGGGTCATCAACGTTTGGCGCATAGCAGTTAACTATTGTGATGGACCATTGTGCTAGTCTGCCCCAAAGGATAGTGTATCTCCCCTCGGATCATTTCTAGCCCCTTGCAGTATATATGGGGTGCCTTTGTATATTAAAATTGCTGTGCCATGGGAGTAGGAGGAGTAGGTCCATATGAAGCCCATCGTGTCGCGAATGTGACGTGTGCCCCAGGTGCAAAGTGAGTCTCCTGTAGCAGTGCTAGGTGCGTATTGTGTCTCTCTAAGTATGCTATTATGTGCCTTTTCTTGCGTGGGTCTTACAGTCCCTGCACATTCCATGTAAGACAATTTAGCGTAGAGCCGGTACTAAACAGTTGAGTTTTGGTTCTGCTTCCTGTCATCTAATGATGTTGATATGAACTGGACTTTGTCTGGCAAGATCGCTGCACACAGCCTGTCAAGAAAACCTGATGTGTGTAGTTGGGGTGTAGTTGTGTAGCAGTGTGTAACAATTGAACTACCCTTCCCTCCCCCCTCCCACAGTGACGGCCCAACTCCGTCAAGTATAACCCTTTCTTTGAACTCCCAAACCATTACTACCAACTTTAATCATTGAATCTCTAAGGGTACTGGGGTATTTCCCACTCTGGTTCTGCCAGAGGGTTGCACAGGTTCCTCCCTAACGAGAGAGGGTGCCCGGGCAACCTGTGTTAGGCCCAGTGAGGACCACAGCTGGCTAGCTGCCTGTGATCTCCAGTATGTTGTGGTTCGTCAAGTTCCCCTCTCAAACAACAGTTATTGGGCGTTGGGGGGGGGGGTACATAAGTGTGGCTCAGCTCTTTGTTCATCTCATGTGGACTGCCCCTCTCTGTCACAATGGTTCATGGTTTCAGCAAGCTTAGTCTTGGTCCGACAGGGGGGAGGCCGGTCCGGATTCAGAACGGGCGCAGCACCACATTGACTTCCTCTCACAGTTTTGTTTCAGTTATTCACTAACTTGCTGCGGTGTAGCAAACATTAAGCATTTTCCCATATAAGTGACCTTTAGGTGGGCTGGATACAACATTGCATAAGGAATATTTGCTTGTCTCAGTTTCTGCTTAACGCCGGTATATTTCTTTCGAGCCTCCTGCACTGCTATCGTGAAGTCTGGATAGATTTTATTTTAGATTTTTAGAATTTTGTCCATTTGCAGTAGTTGTTCACTTTTTGCTTGCACTGTGTCTTTGACATTCGAGATACGATGTTCAGCCTCCGATATGTGTCCTGCATGCATCTCCAGTTTATTAGTAAGCAGGTCCAAACTGGCGTTCATATTATCCATCCTAGTGTCTATGGAAGAGAGGCTAGATTGCATTGTGACCAGGAGAGCTTTCATTTCCCCCATTTCTGAGGTCTCCCCCAGTGCTGGTTGACTATATGTGCCAGTCTCCATGGTATCTGGCTGTAACCTGGTCGCTTTTTTGGCCCCAAATTGTATTTTTGCTTGCTTAGCATCTGTTTTCCCTATTCCCGTTGCTCTTAAGGACGACGGGCTCTGCCTGCATCTCAGCTGTCTTGGGGAGGGGAGTGGGCCTGGGTCGAGTATTCGCTCCTCACCACTTTGATATCCCGTCTCCCTGCGGCCCCCGGCCCATCAATCCAGGTCTTTTGTGCAAACAAGGGTGGTAGCCGTTCCAAGCGACTCCTTCCTCAGCCACCACTTCATCCCCCCACTCGGCCAGAATTGCTGTGAGCCTCTCCCACACTCTCCAGCCTGCTGCATGCATTGCTCTGCCTGCAGGCAGCCAGCAGCAGCCTCTCGTCCTCAATGTGGGCCACGTCGCACTCTGCTGGATGAATGGCGTCAGCCACCCGTCCCAGCCGCAGGGCCCCGAGATCCGCCCCGGCCAGGGGCTTCTCCCTCCCGCACCCGGTCTGGAGCCTCCTCCTTCCTCCTCCAGTATCGGCTTCACAGGTATGCACGAGGCCAAGCTGCTTCACGGTCTGTTCTGTACAGACGTCACGGGCCTGCACCTCGGTCTAGTCCCCTCGGTTCTGGTGGCCCCATCGGGGGCTGCTCCAGGCAGTATCCCCCAGCACCCTGGCCATACCAGGCAGTATCTCTCAGCACCCTGGCTGTAGCACAGCCCCTCCACAGTTACAGATTAGAATTTTGTTTCAAAGACATTGCAAACATGAGATCACCCAGCATGTGAATGCACATTAAAAAAGTTAGCTATGAATGTTCAAACATGGGAAGCATTAGCTAAATGAGAAGGAAGATGGGCGAAAGAGACCAAAAGAAAACAAAGAAGAGTTTGAGTCTGGCTGGAGCAAATCAAGCTGATGAGAGTGTAAAAATGCTGCCAATGAGGGAGATCGCAGGTGCAGGGTATGTACATGTCCCATGGAGCAGAAGTGACATATTATCATTCACAAATGATTACCCATGATTGAAGGAGAAACCAGTATGAATAGTATAAGCAAACAGAGAGGTTTGTGAAACTTTCAAAATGCCTGTGGGAAGATTTGGATACATTATTTGACATTGTGGTTCCAGTCAATTTATGGGTTGAGTGCAAGCGGAGTGTTGATTGTCCAATTTGTGAACTACCAAGAGATTCAGTAACAGGTGTGTCGTCTCAAGAGGTGTGGAAAGGGTATTACAAAGTGATTGAGTTTCTGAAAAACAAAGATTCCCCCCAAAATTTTGATTGGAAATAGATTGGCAGGACAGCAAAGGAAACAAAGGAATCGATTCATGCTTACTATGAAAGATTATTGCAAGCTTTCAAACAGCATAGTGGGTCGGAGGTTATTGACCTGAATGACATTAGTCATTTTGGGCCAGATGTATCAAGCTCTCAGTTTGCATTTCTTAAATAGCGAATTTTAAGAAATCACTATTTAAGAAATGCAAAATGGGATGTATGAAAACTGGTGGCAGTAATAGCGATTTCTTAAAATTCACAATGGTTATTACCGAATCGCAATTAGGGAATGGGACTCCATTCATCCCTATGGGCCTGTAGGCCCAAGGTGCGAATGGTTTTGCATTTCCCAATTTGTGAATTCCAATTAGGAAGTCGCAAATTAGGTAATGCAAACCCCAGGGTGCTGGGGGCTTAAGGCCCCCTCTGATGCACACCAAAAAAATATTTGCAGACATGTGAAGCACACACATGCCCTAGGGGCATGCGTGCGCTACATGTCATTTTTGGATTTGGTGGTAATTGCATTTTCTAAATGCCAAATTTGCATTTAGGAAATGCTTGATACATGTGCTTTGGAAATCGCAAATAGGAATTCCCTATTTCCGATTTCCTATTTAGAGAATCGCAATTAGCGATTCTCTAAATGGGGTCGCAATTTTAAGGAATCCCTATTTTTGTGATTCCTTAAAATTGCACAGTGAATGCCATCTTGAAAGGCATTTTTGCATTCACAAAAGGCCGAATTTTGCGATTCGCACCGTTTGCGAATGCAAAATTGCTTGATACATCTGGCCCAATGTGTTTAGATTTGTGCAACGATTGAAACCTGAAATTGGCAACATGATTCAGCAGCATTTGATTTGCTGGCAGAATAAACCAGTTGATGAAGTACTGCAGTATGCTAGGTACTGTAGTGATGAAATCAAATTGAAACAGAAAAAGCTGAAGGAAAAATTGATGGTGATGAAAATTAAGTCTGCCCAGATAGGAACACAGAGTCCGCAAATGATGGTGAACACTAGTGGAACGCAAGGTGTGCAACAGCAGGTTAACAGTGTGCCTCAGTTTAGAGGTAGAGGTCGTGGTGTTTGGATGGATCAGAGTGGCTATGTGGATGATGTTCAGTCAATGAAGAAACTGAGTCCATGTCATGCATGCAGAAGTTTCAGGCACAGGTCTGTACAGTAATGTGAATAATTTGGTGCAGAATTGTGGTGTTACTCAGATTGTTGACAACAGTCAAGTTCAAACTCCAAAGACCCCAAATTCAAAATGTGACTATTACTATAGGATTACAACAGATGGATGTCCCCAACAGATTTAAGTCCCTCAGCAATTGCAGGTTCCTCAAGGCCCGATAGAACAGCAGCAAGTGATGGTTCCTTAACAAAACATGAATCAGAGAGAAAACACAAATGTGAATCAGTTAGTGATGAGGAAATTTCAGAAAAATATAACAATAACAGTTCCAATAAGGAAGAATGCATTTTAGCATCCTCTTTAGAGGTAGATCAACATGGTCCTTAGGTAAATGCCAATGTTATGGGACACAACCTTTCATTCCTGGTTGATACTGGAGCAACGTGTTCCATTGTAAGAACAGCAGAAGTACCACATTTTCCCTTCATCACGAAGAAGAGTTCAGGTGGTAGGAGTAGTGAATCAGCAGTTAACTAACCCAATTACAGAACATATACCAGACAAAATAGAGTCAAAATAGAGTCATTTGAGGACAGACACCAATTTGTGGTTTGCTATTTAAGTCCTGTGAACTTGCTAGGACGTGACCTATTGTATAAGCTAAATTGTTCCATAAGCTGTTCCCACAAGGGAATAGATAGCCAGACAAATAAAGATGATGAAACGTCCAGTACAATTGATGAAATGTACACTCTCATTTCATTGTTACCAATGATGACAGTTAAGGATTTGACCGAGGATTTGCAAGAGACAGTTATGGCAAGAGTTTGGGATTTTTCAGGGAAAGATATTGGACTCATAAGAGGATATGAGCCCGTTAATATCGCAGAGAAGCCAAATGCAATGTTTCCACGGGTACCGCCCCATAATATGGCTCCAGAATGAATTACTGGAATTCCCCTCGTAATTGAGACTTTTGTTGAGCAAGGTGTCCTGAAAGAGATCCTAGGATGTCTCTGTAATTCCCCTATTTTAGGTCTGCGGAAGCCCAATGAAAAATACCGCAAATTCCAGTATTTGAGAAAGGTAAACAAGATTGTTTTTCTATGTTGTCCAGTGGTACTGAATCCTGCAGTGATTTTCTTCCAGATTCCTTGTGAAGGGGAATGGTTCTCTGTTACTGACCGCACCAGGCATTCTTTTCCATTCCACTTCAAAAAGATAGCCAATACCTTTTCCCTTTTTAAATTCTGAAGCCATGTTTATTTATAGAGTCTCTGAATATACCATTTCATTCAGTCCTAGTTCAGTATATCGATGATTTGATGGTTGCATCAAATTTATGTGGAATCTGTAGAAGAGATACCATTGTCCTGTTGAACCACCCTGGAGAGAATGGCCATGAAGCGTCCCCTGCAAAATAACAGTACTTTCAAAGACAGGTGAAGTACTTAGGTCACCACATAGAGAAGGGGGGCAGAAAGGTGTCCCAAGAGAGACTCTCAGCAATCATTCAAATGAATCCCCCTCCAATAAAAAAACACAATTCAGAATGTTCCTGGGAATGGCCAGCTACTGCCACCAGTGGATCCCAAATTTTTCATTGTTGTCCAAGCCATTGTTGAAACTCACACACAAGAAGGTGTCTGATCCGGTACCATTTGATGACACCTGCAAGAAAGCCTTCTCCTGGCTGAGAGAAAGTCTGTGCTGAGCTCCAGCTCTGGGAATGCCTGATTACAATAAATGTTTTTCTTTGTTTTTTTGTGAAAGAGATGAATGTGCACTTTCTGTTTTGATGGAGTCACATGGAGGGGTCAACAGACCATTGGCTTATTTGTCTGCTACACTGGACTCTGTAGCTGCTGCTTTGCCTGGCTGTGTAAAGTCAGTTGTTGTCGCCATTGTCAGCATTGGCCAGTGCAGAAGCATTGTCAGGGGGCACCTGTGAATGTTTTTGTGCCTCATTCAGTTGAAGTCCATTTGACACGAACAAAGACTCAGCATTTAACCAATGCCCTTTTGAACCGTTATGAATAGTAAATTCTAGGCTTATCAAATGTGAATATTCGACATTGCACTGTGTTGAATCTTGCAACGCTTATGCCCAGTACTGTTGAAAATATAAATGACCAAGATGAAGTGGTACATGACTGTCACGCTGTGACTGAATTGTGCACCATACCAAGATGTGATATTCAAGATACTCTCTTAGACGAAAATGACTATATCATGTTCGTTGATGGCTCCTGTTTAAGAGACAATGATGGAACTCTGAGAGCTGGTTATGCAATTTGCACATTCTCAGGAGTGATAGAAGCTTCATGGCTTCAAGGAGTCTTTTCTGCCTAAGTAGCCAAATTGGTGGCTCTTACTAGAGCATGCTGTGTTTCTGAACAGCTTAAAGTGACCATTTTCATAGACAGTCAATATGATTTTGGTGTCATTCATGACTTCAGACAGTTATGGTCCTAGAGAGGTTCTGTAGTGAAATATTCAGCACATCAAAAGTCAAGTGAATACATCTCTTTAGGCAATGCCTATGCTGATCAAGTGGCCAGATATTGTGCTCTCCATAGCACATCCTTTAATGAGCAATGGAGCGATGGAAGTAGTGCCAGTGAGACAAATCAAAGTTTCTTGATGACAGCAATTGATACCTAGGAAGAGGTTAAGAGACTGCAGGAAGAAGTGACTGAAGAGGAACGTAGAGGTTGGAATAGAGCAGGCTGTGTTCAGAGAGATGAAGACAATGTTTAGGTTTCCAGTGAAGGAAAAGCACTGTTGCCAAATAGTTTGTTGCCTTCAATGGCAAGGTATTACAATGGTCAGGCACACATTGGCAGAGGCGCCATGATCGGGACTTTCAGGCTAACATGGTGCAACCACAGATTCAGAGTGGTTACATAAGCTGTGTGTCACAGATTTGTAGCATGCCAACAGATGAATGTGAGGAAACGCACTGTGGTTAATCTGAGCCACATAGGCAGAAGGTCCTTTCAACCGAATGCATCTTGATTTCATTGAGATGCCTGTTTGCAATGGATTGAGATATGTGTTGGTAGTGGTGTGCATCTTCTCACAATGGGTTTAGGCGTACCCAACCTTGCAGGAATTATAGCCTCACTGTTGCAAGGTTGCTTTTAAGGGAATTAATACATAGATTTGGATTTTCAGCTTCTTTGGAATCAGACCGAGGATCTCATTTTAATAACGAGAGCACAAAATTGTTGTGTGGGGCATTACAAGTTACAGACCAGAGGCCTCTTAATTGTTGGAACAGATGAATGGAACTTTAAAGTCTCGACTGGCGAGAGTGTGTGCATCCACAATGTTGAAATGGCCGAATGCACTGCCACCTGTTCTGATGAGCATGCGTTGCACACCCATCAGAAAGACAGGATTGTCCCCCATAAAATTGTTATGGGTCATGCTATGAGGTTACCAGGTGCACCGGCAAATGCACTTGTGAACATTTCAGATGACTTAGTGCTGGATTATTGCAAAGGACTACCTGATGTGGCTAGCTGTTTGTCTCGCCAAGTTGATGAAGCAACTCTTCAACCAGCACAAGAAGTGTCACGATTTGAGTCCAGGAAATTGGGTTCTGGTGAAGAAACATGAAAGAAAGTCATGCTAAGAGCCATGCTGGAAAGGGCCAGTTGAGGTTATCTTGGTGACTACAACAGCTGTGAAGTTTGCTGGTTTTCCAAATTAGGTTCATGCGAGCCATACCACAAAGTTCCAAGTCCTCTTGAAGACACAGTGCCTGTTTGTAGGAAGCTGGGTCTGTATGTACTATATCATATAGACACTCATTACAACCCTGGCGGTTGGTGATAAAGCAGCGGTAATACCGCCAATAGACCGCCAGTAACAAAAATGGAATTATGACCACAGCGGAAACCGCTCAGACAGACAGCCACTTTAACACACTGACCGCCACGGCGGTAGCAACAAGCACCACGGCGGTAACCGCCAACAGCCAGGCGGAAGACAATGTACCGCCCACACAAGTAGCACACACATATCCACCACCTTTTCTGGGGTGGTACCAACGACATCAAAAGCACAGCAGAAACAGAACACAGAAGTCAAAGGACTCACCTCTAGAGACTCAGGAAAGAACCACACTGCCATGGAGCCCGAGCTGCACATTTTTCCCTTGCTTGTCTACCTTTTCCTGCATTACGAATATCAACGCCAGCAAAGACGACCACAGTGAGCATTGCCACCTAGCACACAAAGGAGGGGGGAGGAAAAAGAGAGTGACACACACATGCAACACCCCCACCCCCAACACCCTACACACAACCAGATGCACTAACATTACATAACCACCCCTTACCCCTCAGGAATAATGCAAGGACAAAATGATTGGAAGAAAGTGAGTGTAATAGGATTTAAGAACAGGAATAAGTGCATCAATTTTCAAACGTATATACATATTTACAAATGGAGGGACACTGTCCAGTCCTCATTGTCCGTGGGCCACAGGGCCACAACACATAGGCCAAGGCCCACCTCACTCCTGCAACAACATGGAAAGAACCCTGCAGGGGCATCAGGTCGAAATAACCCAGGCACCTCAGCCGGAAGATGGTACAACACCACTGGTCCGGGAGGGGGCTACATGCCCTGTGCGATGTTCTGGGGAGTGCAAGGCCACAGTCTCTCAAGTGGATGGTTTGCCCACTGCTTGTTCCTGGGGAGTGCAAGGCCACAGTCTCTCTAGTGGGTGGTTTGCCCCCTGCTTGGTCCTGGGGAGTGCAAGGCCACAGTCTCTCTAGTGAGTGGGGAGTGCAAGGCCACAGTCTCTCTAGTGGGTGGTTTGCCCACTGCTTGGTCCTGGGGAGTGCAAGGCCACAGTCTCTCTAGTGGGTGGTTTGCCCACTGCTTGGTCCTGGGGAGTGCAAGGCCAGAGTCTCTCAAGTGGGTGGTTTGCCCACTGCTTGGTCCTGGGGAATGCACGGCCACAGTCTCTCAAGTGGATGGCTTCTCCACTGGTTCTGGAGAGGGCATAGTGCCCAGTGTGCTTCATCCTGGGAAGGATGGGGTGAGTGGATGGCTTCTTCCACTGGTTCTGGAGGGGGCCTTGTGCCCAGTGTGCTTCATCCTGAGAAGAATGGGGTGAGTGGATGGCTTCTTCCACTGGTTCTGCAGGGGGCTTTGTGCCCACTGTGCATCATCCTGGGAAGGATGGGGTGAGTGGATGGCTTCTTCCACTGGTTCTGGAGGGGGCCTTGTGCCCTGTGATGCAGATCTTGGGGAATGCAAGGTCACAGTCTCTCACCTGGGTGTCACACCTACAGGATTTGCAGAGTCCAGGATGCACTACAGCCCAAGGAGGCAGGACTATACACTGCCCACCGGCTGTGATGGCTGCTCAGTGGTGGCAGTAGCAGGGCTATTGTTGGGGCTGGCAGTGGTGGGGGTAGGCTCCAGCCTTTCTCCTGCAGCCTCGGACGGCTGCCCACTGGGGCTGCTGCTGCCGGCAGTGGTGCTGGCAGTGGTGCTGGTGGCAGTGCTGGTGGAGGTGCTGGTGTCGGGGCTGGCATTGGTGGGGGGAGGGTCCAGCCTATCCCCTGCAGCCTTGAACAGCTGCCCACTGGGGCTGCTTCTGCTGGCTATGGTGCTGGCAGTGGTGGGGGGAGGCTCCAGCCCATCCCCGGCAGCCTCGGGCGGCTGCCCACTGGGGCTGCTGCTGCTGGCAGTGGTGCTGGTGGCGGTGCTGGCAGCGGTGGGGGGATGCTCCAGCTCTTCCCCTGCAGCCTCGGATGGCTGCCCACTGGGACTGCTACTGCTGGAAGTGGTGCTGGTGTCTGGGTTGGCAGTGGTGGGGGGAGGCTCCAGCCCTTCCACTGCAGCTTCGGACGGCTGCCCACTGGGGCTGCTGTTGCTGCTGGCAGTGGTGCTGGTGGAGGTCCTGCCAGTAGTAGGGGGAGGCTCCAGCCCATCCCCTGAAGCCTCGGACGGCTGAAGCGCCATTGTTGGTGGTGGAGGGTCCGAATGATTAACAGCACCAGGCCTCCTGTCCTTGCTGCCTGCAGGTGCAAGCCCCTTGCCCTTCCCTTTCGCAGCTGGTGGTGCCTCCTTGCCTTTCCGTTTCGCAGCTGGTGGTGCCTCCTTGCCCTTCCTTGATTCACCTGGTGCAGGCACACTTTCAGTGCTGCTGGCTGGTTCCTGGGATCCTCTCCCACCTGCAGTAGATGTCAATACTATTGTGGCCATGGACTGGATGGCTGAGGTGCTCGCCGGGGTTCTGACCACCCTGGCCCGACGTGAAGGACGGGGGGCGGTAGGGAAGAGGTCAACGGTGGAGAGGAAAAGCTTCTTAGGGACATTGGGGGGAAGAGGGTGGAGGTTTGGGAGTGGAGGAAAAAGAAGTGGTTGTAGGAGGTGTCTGTTTGCTGTGTTTGGGTTCAGGTGCATGGGCTGGATGCTGTTGTGAGGTGGATGGCTGTTGGGTGTCTGAGTGCTTGTGTTTGTGTACTTTGGGAGGAGGGGGAACAGACACAGTGGGAGAGGACACAGGGGACGTGTGCATGGATGTGAGGGTGGTGACTGCCAGTGAGGGGCATGCTGGTGATGGAGGTAGTGGATGAGGATGTACTGCATGTAGGTGTGAGTGGAGGCGCGACTGGGAGATAGGTGCAGGATGAGGAGGAGGGGGCCACAGTGGAGGCTGTGGATGTTGCTATGTCTGCATCTGGATGGTGTTTGTGTGAGTGCCTGTGGGATGATGTGTGGTGCTTGTGTTTGCTTGAGCCACTCCTGTGTGTTATCCTGGGTGCATGCTGATCTGAATGTGTGCTTGGGATAGGTTGGGGTTCAGGGGAATGAGACTGGGCAGGGAAAGTTGGAGGGGGGAGGCTAGTAACAGGGACAATGGCTGCCATCAGGAGGCCAGAGCCTGGATTGATCTCTGTTGGGCCGCCACGCCAGAGTGAATGCCCTCCAGGAATGCATTTGTTTGTTGCATATGGGCTGCCAGCTCCTGGATGGCATTCACAATGGTTGACTGCCCAACAGAGATGGATCGCAGGAGGTCAATAGCCTTCTCACTCAGTGCAGCAGGGCTAACTGGGGCAGGGCCTGAGGTGCCTGGGGCAAAGGAGATGCCCACCCTCCTGGGTGAGCGGTGGCATGGGAAACACGCTGAGGGGCTGCTGGGAGAGCACTGCTGGTACTGGGGTGGCAGCTGTACCTGTAGTTGGGGTGGGCATAGAGGTGTCCGCCACCACCAGGGAGCTTCTATAGGAGGAGGTATCACTGTCAGAACTGTCATCTCCTGTCTCTGCAGTGGTGCTCCCCTCACCCTCCGTCCTAATGGTGCCCTCACCGTGGGTGGATTCCGCTTCCAGGGCCATGTGGGATGCAGCTCCCTCCGTCGCTGGTGCCTCTGCTCCTCCACCAGATGATGCTAATGCACAGAAGGACAGGGTGACAAAACCAAAAAGGGGGAAGAGACAAAGGATACACTTGGTCAATGGCTGCTCCAACCCCACCGTTGGCGTACACAACACACACACTCACACAGAGGGAAGAGCCCTACGCACTAGGCAATGCACTGTCACAATGCTAGTCACCAGGCCCTGGACAGGAATACCTAATGCCAATAGCAGCATACCTGAGACCCACGGACCCCTGCCCAGTAATGGATGCCTACTAGCTTGGTTGGAGGTGGTTCACATCATACCCTGCCCAACATGGGACCTACCCTGCAATGTCAGGCCTGGCCTAGGAGCACCCACAGGCCCATATCCCCCACCCAGAGACCACCCCACCGCATGCAAGTAGTATATTGGGAAACTGTACTCACCCCCTTGTGGCTGCTGTGATGCCCTCAAGTGCCCATCCAGCTCCAGATAGGCCACCGCCAGTATGTGGGCCATCAGGGGGGTCAGGGTTCGACGGGCACCCCTTCCTCGTTGGGAGGCCATCCCCATCTGGGCCTCTGCCATCTTCCCTGCCTAGCGTCTCAGGTCCTCCCACCATTTGCGACAGTGGGTGCTCCGCCTGCCGTGGACCCCCAGGGTCCGCACGTCCTTGGGGATGGCACACCATATACTCTTTTTCTGATGGGCACTGACCTGCAGAAAAATACACATAGAAAAAGGTATCAGTCAGACTGTCTGGCCTGTTACACTCATGTCCCACCATAGCCCTCACATCTCCTTACACACAGACATTGTCCACCATACATGCAGCATGCTACCCAGGACCCTTCCACCAACCCCCCTTACCCAAGGCCCTCACACGCAACACTCTATGCATTCATGCCCCATGCATCGTGCTCACAGTACACTCACCTGTTGGTCTGGAGGCCCATACTGCATTCAGTACTGGGGTAGAACCCCATCCACCAGTCTCTCCAGCTCTGCAGCGGTGAATGCATGGGCCCCTTCTCCAGTGACACGAGCCATGGTTGGTTCCAGACACAGGTCACAGCAGCACTTGCAGTGTAGGTCCTCTCCTGTTGAAGGTCAGGTAACAAGTGAGTGAACAGATAAATGGTGGTCACATCTGTGGCGTACCGTCACCACCGGCGTACATCACCATTGGCCATTGTAACCCATAGGGTCCAATGACAACCAATGAGGAGTTGAACTGTGGTACTCGCCCGCCTCCCGCAACGGCGCACAACATCAGCGGAATTACCTCATTTCCACCTGTCCCTACATACAAGACAGGTGGACGCCATTTCAGGGGGGAGCAGGCCATGGTACATAACTGCGTCACAGTACACATATGCACCATTTACAGTCACAGCATGCAATGCAGTGTAGTGTTTGGAAATGTGAAATACTGACCATTTGCTTCCCGTTTTTCCCCCTAGATTACAACTGCTTCGGATGAATATGAGATGGAGACATCCCCCGTGTACAGACCACTGGTGGACTCGGCAACAATGGAGGACAAGCACATTATTCTCGCCTATAGACTTGACAGGGCCACAATCACAGAGCTGTGTGCCCAATTGGAGCCTGACCTGATACCTGCTATCCGCCCCCTCACCGTGATCCCCCCTCTTGTGCAAGTTCTATCACTGCTCCATTTCTTGGCAACTGGCTCCTTCCAAGTGACAGTGGGCTTGGCAGCAGGAATATCACAGCCAGTGTTCTCAATAGTGCTGAGCCGAGTGTTGTCTGCCCTGATAAAACACATGAGAAGCTACATCATCTTCCCCAGGTGGAGAATTTGGCACAGTGAAAGCTGACTTCTATGCAAGGGGACATATCCCAAACATAATTGGGGCTATTGATGGTACACATATTGCATTTGCTCCCTCCCCCCCCCTACCCCCCCCCCCCCCGGAGAAATAAACAGGTGTTCAGAAATTGAAAGAGCTTTCACTTCATGAATGTGCAGATAGTGTGCCTGGTGGACCAGTACATCTCCAATGTCAATGCAAAGTATCCTGGGTCTGTGCATGATGCCTTTATCCAGTGGAATAGTAGCATACCATATGTGATGGCTCAAGTCCAGAGGCACAGGGTGTGGCTAATAGGCGAGCCCTGGTTCCCACCCAGTAGGAGTTGGTGTATGGGTATGGTGTGGGCAATAAGGGTGACTGTGTGGCTAACAGTTGTCCCTCAATATTTGCAGGTGACTCTGGTTACCCCCAACCTCTCATGGCTACTGACCCCAGTGAGGAATGTCAGGACAAGGGCAGAGGAATATTACAATGAGGCACACTGGCGGACAAGAAGGATTATCGAGAGGAGATTTGGCCTCCTGAAGGCCAGGTTTTGTTGCTCCATCTAACTGGTGGATCCCTGTGTTAGTCACCCAAGAAGGTCTGCCAGATCATCGTGGCATGCTGCATGTTGCATAACCTTGCCTTGAGACGCCAGGTGCCTTTTCTGCAGGAGGATGAGACTGGAGATGGGCATGTAGCAGCAGTGGGCCCTGTGGTCAGTGAAGATGAGGAGGCAGCAGATGAGGTTGAGGACAACAGAACAGCAATAATACAACAGTACTTCCAGTGACACACAGGTAAGACACTGTAACTTCACTTTACATTTACAGTTTTGTGTTTGACATTGTACATGGCAGGCAGATTCTCCCAATTCTATGGCCACTTACTGTACCCTTTGGCATCTCTATTTTCAGATATCTGTGCCCCACTCTGGATCCTGTTGTGTTGACTGCAGCATACTACAGGACAGGTCATTCCTATGTATACATTCATGTACAGTTGTATTGCAGTGTTTAAAGTTTGTTAAATGAATACATAGTTCAATCATTTGACAGATTCCATACTTTTATTTGTTTAAATGGTATTTATTTAAGTGCCAATCAGTAGAGGGATATGTGCAATGGGCTGGGGTGATGGTGGAGGAAAGTCCAGGATAGAGTCCAGTTTATTTGTATCTCAGGTGCATTGTCCAAGGGGGCATAGGAAGTGGACCAATGGCAGTTGAAGGTGGACAGGGTGACAGAGTGGGACACAAGGGTGACAATCAGGAGAGTCCTATTTACTAGCGTGGGTCTTGGCAATATTCTCTGGTTTCTGCCTGGATCGCAGGGACCGTTTGCAGGGTGATTCTCCTTCTGCAGGGGGAGTGGTACTGGTGGCCTGTTGTTCCTGTGGCAGGGCCTCCTATCCACTAGCGGCAGCTTAGGTGGAGGGCTGTTCATCGGGTTGGCTAGTGTCAGGGGCCCGGTGGTAAGCCACTGCCTCCCTCATGGTATTGGACATGTCTGCCAGCACCCCTGCAAAGGTGACCAGGGTGGTGTTGATGTCCTTCAGGTCCTCCCTGATCCCCAGGTACTGTCCCTCCTTGCAGCCGCTGGGTCTCCTGCAACTTGTCCAGTATCTGGCCCATCGTCTCCTGGGAATGGTGGTATACTCCCAAGATCCCTGCAAGTGCCTCCTGGAGAGTTGGTTCCCTGGGCCTGTCCTCCTCCTGTCGCACAGCAGTCTTCCGAGCTTCCCTGTTGTCCTGTGCCTCTGTCCCCTGAACAGTGTGCCCACTGCCAATGACACCAGGTCCCTGATTGTCCTGTGTTTGTGGGTGTCCTGGGGTCCCTGTAGTGGTGGACACACTGCTGATTGACGTGTCCTTGGGACAGAGGCATGGGCCCGCTGGGTGGGTGCAGTGGTGGTGTTTCCTGAGGGAGTAGGCTCTGTGGTGGTATGGGACTGTCCGGAGGTCCCTGATGGACCAGGTTGGTCATCCAGGTCCAGGCGTCCAGAGCTGCTGTCATCACTGTGGGCTTCTTCTGTGGGGGGGACTGTTTGTTGCTGGTACCTTCTTTTCGGGGACGTTGGGTGGGGGACCTGTGGGGATGTAAATACAGTGTTATTGTTTCTGCGTGTGATATCTTGTGCATGGGTGTGTTGCCCTCTATGGTTGTGGTTGCCCTTCTCTTGTCCTCTGTACTGCTATTTGGTGTCTTGCTACCACGGAATGCACCTTCCCCTGTAGGTAATTCCACCTCTTACTGATGTCATCCCTTGTTCTGGCGTGCTGTCCCACGGTGTTGACCCTGTCTAAGATTCTCCGCATAGCTCCGTCTACCTAATGATGGATGTCTGCTGCATCTGTGATCCGAATAGCTGTGGCTCTACCGGGATGATTTCCTCCACCATGACCCTTAGCTCCTCTTCTGAGAACCTGGGGTGTCTTTGTGGAGCCATGGGTGTAGTATGAGTGGTGTGTGCGAGGGTGTGTGGGGTGATGTGCTAGGGTGTGTGCCGTAAGGTGCGTGGATGGTGTATGGGTGATGGTGTTATGTGGCTCTGGTTCTGTGGGTGCTCTTGGTCTATCTCTCTCAGTTGGCAATTATTTTTAGTTGTAAAGGGTTGTAGGTAGTGTGTGTATGTTTTATAGTGGTGTGTGTGTGGTGTGTATGTGTGTTAGGTGTATGTAGTTT
This sequence comes from Pleurodeles waltl, assembly GCF_031143425.1. NCBI lineage: Eukaryota > Metazoa > Chordata > Amphibia > Caudata > Salamandridae > Pleurodeles > Pleurodeles waltl. The sequence goes on along the minus strand of NC_090440.1, from coordinate 540,456,943 downwards.
TAATTGTCCGATGTGGTGTAGTTTTGTTTGAGTATGTGTATTTTGAGCGCGGCGGTATGTACCGCCAATGGTTTAGCGCCATTGAATGTCCGCTGCGGTGATTCGTGGGTCATAATGCTGTGGGCGTAGTTATTTTGGCGTAACAGTGTGGGTTTTGGTACCACCAGTTTATCACTGACCTGTGGGCTGGTGGCTTGTCTGTGTGGCTGTATAGAGAGGGATTCCTAGGTGTGTGTCATAATATAGATAGCTGTAATCCGCTGCGCCGGCGGTATGTTGGCGGCAGTCAGCATGGCGGTAAGCGGGACTTACCGCCAATGTCATAATGAGGGCCATTTCATGCACAGAGTCCAGGGGTTCTACAGAGGCTTAACAGAGGCTAAAGTAGATAATACTAATGCTCTCTTTAGTGATAGTGCGGTCAAGCAGGTAGGGTTATCAAAGAGTAGTGCAAAGCATTTGTTCTACAACCAGGGAATAAATGAAGCACACTCTCAATGACTAACTCCAGGCCAATGGATTTTATATTGCAAAAATATGTTTTGTTACTTTATTTCTAAAACCACAAGATTCAAGTTGCAGGTAAGTACATTTACAAGTACGTATCCAGCACATCTATCAATACCACTTTGTTTCAATTTGGAAAGTTAAATAGTATTTAAGAAAATAGCAAATATCTGTTTTAAAAGTTGACACTGCAATTTTCAGAATCAGTTCTAGAGGGGAAGAAACGGTAGAACAGTTTTGAGGCAAGTAGAAGACTTACAGTTCCAGTCTCTAGGGGTTAGGATGTCCACAGGTTGGGGTTCAAGTTAACCCCAAACACCCACCACCTGCAACACGCGGCTGGCCGGGTGCAGCAGTCAAAGTTTATGTAGATTTAAAATGGGCTCCTATGGAGACTGAGGGCACTCGGAAACAGGCCTGCTTGTAGGTAAGTACCCATGTCTGCGGAAGACAGCCCGTGGGGATTTAGATGAGCACCAGAGGAGGTGCCACAGGTCAGCACCAAACACACACTCTCAGCGGCTCAGGGGCAGCTGGGTGCAGGGTGCAAACACAGCATCGGGCTCCCAATGCTTTTCAAAATGGGGACTCGGGGGTCACAAAGATGCTGCAGGCTATGTCCAGGGGGTCGGTTCCAGAAAACTACAGGCTGGACAAGGAGGAGGGATGCCTACTGAGCATAGCTGGACTGGTGGTCGGCTTCCCCAAGGCCAGGGGGCTGCAGGTGCAGGTGTACATTTGGGCATCGGGAATCTTCATCCTGTTCTCTCACCGTCAGGTGAGTCCTCTGGATTTAGGCTGCAGGCGTTGTTGTGTTGGAAAGGAGGGGTCAACCCAGAGTGGATACTAGGTCAAAATCGCCTGCGGACCAGCTCTAGTTGGTTGGGCCACCTGGACACGGGATGGGGGCGTCGGGTGCAGAGTGGGCAGGACTTGCGGATCCGGAGAGATTCTGGAGTCCTTTGCTGCAATTTCTTTCTGGACAGGGCTGCTATCCACTGGAGATCTTGGTCCTCTGGGGTGCAGGCAGTCCTCTCGAGGCTTTTAAGAGGTCGCTGGTTCTTCAGGATGTGTCACATTTTTGTAGCAGGCCTTCAGAAGCTGGAGACTGGCCAATAGGGCGGGGGCCAAGTCAGTTGCTGTCTTCAGTCTTTTGTGCCTGGGGTCAGCTTAGCAGTCCTTCTTCTTTCTTCTTGTCTTCTTCTTGAGGTCGCCAGGAATCTGACTGCCTTGGTTTAGGGGAGCCCTTAAATCCTGGATTTAGGAGCATTGCAGGGGTCAGAGGGTACCAGCCAATGGCTACTGTCCCTGAGGGTGTCTACACCCTTCTAGGTATCCACTCCCTTTGGGGAGGGGTACACAGATCTAACCCTATTAGTATCTGTACTCCAAACCAAGATGGAGGATTTTGCACGGAGGGGGTCATTTGAACTCTGGACACTTTAGGGGAGGTCCCAGCTGAAGTGGTCACTCCTTCTTGTTTTCCTAATTTTACCGCCGGACTTGCTGCCAAAAGTGGTGCTTTTTTATCCAGGGGGACATCTCCTCTAGCTGGACTGCCCTGGGACACTGTAACAAAATGCCTGAGCGTTTGAGGCTCACTGCCAGGTGTTACAGTTTCTGCAGGGGGGAGTGTGAAGCACTTCCACCCAGTGCGGGCTTTGTTTCTGGCCACAGAGAGCACAAAGGCTCTCACCCCATGTGGTCGGAAACTTGTCTGGAAGTGGCAGGCTGGCACAGACTGGTCAGTCCTGCACTAGAAGTTTGGCTAAAACACAGGGGGCATCTCTAAGATGCCCTCTGGGTGCATTTTTCAATAAATCCAGCACTGGCATCAGTGTGGGTTTATTGTGCATAGAAGTTTGGTAGCAAACTTCCCAGAATTCAGTGAAGTCATTCTGGAGCTGTGGAGTTCGTAATAATAAACTCCCAGCCCATATTCTCAGTATGGCCACACTGCACTTACAATGTCTAAGAATGTACTAAGACAATGTCGGGGCACATTGCTCATGCAACTATGCCCTCACCGGTGTTATAGTGCACCATGCCTTAGGGCTCTAAGGCCTGCTAGAGGGGTGACTTACACATGCCACAGGCAGTGGTCTGTGGGCATGGTACCCTGAGAGGAGTGCCATGTCGACTTTGCCTTTTTCTCCCCACCAGCACACACAAAGTGCAATGGCAGTGTGCATTAGCTTGGTGAGGGGTCCCCCAGGGTGGTATAATACAAGCTGCAACCCATAGGGACCTTCCCTGGCCACAGGGCCCTTGGTGCCATGGGTACCTTTTACAAGGGACTTAACTGTGTGCCAGGGGTATGCAAATTGTGGAAGCAATGGTACATTTTTAGGGAAAGAACACTGGTGCTAGGGCCTGGTTAGCAGGATCCCAGCACACTCTCAGTTAAGCTCAACTGTGCCGTGAACGCATGGTTCAGGTCTTTAATGCTCTGTTGCTGGAAGAATTAAAGCATGATTGGTCATTGTTATGTTAACCAGTCCTATTGTGCGTGCAGCCGGTCTTTGATTATGTGTGGTGCCTCTTCGAACATTTGCCTACAATGTGTCTCGCTGTCCCGCCAGTGGCTCCTGTGGACCAAGCACTGCTAATGTCCCCCCTGAGGGTTCATTCACCTTCGTGCTCCTTGAGACTAAGGCTGATTCATGAGGCCACTTATGAGCCACCCTTGGTGAACGATCTGGCTCTCTTTGGCTCTGTGGAGAGTGCTACTCCAGCAGGTGGACCTGCACTAGAGACTGCTGCGCACCACTGCTCCGTGGATCCCTCTGCCTATCCGGTCATTGATCTAACATCTGACGATGTGGCCTTTTTCCTGAGGTCCTTTCATTCAATGGCTTTGAAGATGCTCTTCAAGATCATGACTACTGTTAAATAGATTTGATGATTGATTTATCTTACCAAATTCAAAGTTTGCATTTATTGCCCCTACTTTGGCCTGCTGTGATTTCATGGTCGACGTTATATCTCTTTGTATGTTTTTAGCTGTTTTTTAACATGTTTTTAAAATTAAATTTTTAGCTAGTTTTTATGATTTTAGCTTTTTAGTCCAGGGCATTTTAGCTTGGATTCATTCGCCTTCAAATGGCATCATCCTATGGCATCATACTTGTTACGGCAATGGGGAGGGTGTAGTGAATCCTATCTTGTTTTAAGTGAAAACAGGAGTTAGCTTAGCCTTCAGGGTTGCGGACTTGTGCCCCGTCACTGAGTGACTTTTACCCTCCTTAGTTTGCCCTGTTTTAGTGCAACTATTTAATTATATGTTTCCAAGATGGCTGCAATGTTTCTAGTTAGGCCAATTTTTTAGTTTCCTAAGACCCCGATTGGTCAGGCCTGGTCAGGAATGTTCTTAATAGACTTAATCGATTGGCTAGTACTTTCACCAGAATGTTTGCATCGCAGTTGATGAGTGATAGTGGGCAGTAGGACCCACAGCTGAAGGCTGTTTTATTTGGTTTTAGTAATGTGATGATCAGGGCCTCTCTCATAGAGGGGGGAAGTGTCCTTTCCTGTTTAGCCTCAGTATAGACCTCTTTCAGCCATGGGACAAGTATGGCCACGTAGGTTTTTTAGAAATCGGCTGGTATGCCATCAGGGTCTAGGGCTTTGCCTGACTGTTACTGCATTATGGCTTCCTGTATCTCATCTTGCTCTATTTCGGCCGCAAGAAATTTCCTCTATGAGTTGCTGAGCCAGGCCATTACTACATCCTCCAGATAGCTGTCAGTGTCCGGGGATGTTGTCCTAGTTGAGGAGTATAGTTACTCATAATATGCGACAAATGTCTCAAGTGTGTCAGGGGTGGCCCTAAGTATACTGTCCAATGCAATGTCTCACGTATCTCCTATATGGTGTTGTCTGAGTGTGTCATGCAAATGGTATTCGCCAGTGCCCTGCCCGGTCTCTTCCCCTCTCCGTAAGCCTGCGCCCATGGGTATATAGCCCTGAATAAGACCTCCTGCTCCACCGTCCCCTGATAGTCTGTCAATGCTTTCCTTAGACGCCGAGCTATGTCAGAATGCATTGTAGCTAGAGCATTTCCTAAATTTCCTAAATTTCCTAAATTTTTGATTTCTGTTTGCATGCGAGTGAAGGTGGATCGGATTTCACATAGGATTCCAATGCCCTTTGCTAGGCAGCTTCCTCTCAGTGTAACCTTGGAGGCCTCCCACACTATGCCCACTTTGGATACCATGCCCTTGTTCCTATTGAAGAATTCCACTATCTCCCTCTTGAGTTCCTTGCGGAATGGGTCATCCAATAGCATATTTGGGGAAAGTCACCAGTTACTAAGTGGGGAAACAACAGGAGGTAGTGTTAGCTTAAGAGTGAATGGAGAGTGGTCAGAGTATGTGGGGGCCAGGTGTGTAGTTTGTCTTAGCCAGGGTACCATAGATTGGGATACAAACCAATAGTACAACCTGGACCAGCTGGAATGTATGGCAGAATAAAATGTGCCCTCCCTGTCATGCGGCTGTAGCCAGCGCCAGCTGTCCACCACAGCTATGTCAGTGTGCAAGTGCTCCGCCGCTCTGCTGTGGTATGGTACCGTCCCGGTCCCTCTATCCGTGAGGGGGTCTATGGCCAGGTTTAAGTCTCCTCCCCATAATAAATACTTTGTTCCTATATCCACCACATGGTTCCAGATTGTGTAAAAAAAAAAAGGGGGTCATCAACGTTTGGCGCATTGCAGTTAACTATTGTGATGGACCATTGTGCTAATCTGCCCCAAAGGATAGTGTATCTCCCCTCGGATCATTTCTAGCCCCTTGCGGTATATATGGGGTGCCTTTGTATATTAAAATTGCTGTGCCATGGGAGTAGGAGGAGTAGGTCCATATGAAGCCCATCGTGTCGCGAATGTGACGTGTGCCCCAGGTGCAAAGTGAGTCTCCTGTAGCAGTGCTAGGTGCGTATTGTGTCTCTCTAAGTATGCTATTATGTGCCTTTTCTTGCGTGGGTCTCACAGTCCCTGCACATTCCATGTAAGACAATTTAGCGTAGAGCCGGTACTAAACAGTTGAGTTTTGGTTCTGCTTCCTGTCATCTAATGATGTTGATATGAACTGGACTTTGTCTGGCAAGATCGCTGCACACAGCCTGTCAAGAAAACCTGATGTGTGTAGTTGGGGTGTAGTTGTGTAGCAGTGTGTAACAATTGAACTACCCTTCCCTCCCCCCTCCCACAGTGACGGCCCAACTCCGTCAAGTATAACCCTTTCTTTGAACTCCCAAACCATTACTACCAACTTTAATCATTGAATCTCTAAGGGTACTGGGGTATTTCCCACTCTGGTTCTGCCAGAGGGTTGCACAGGTTCCTCCCTAACGAGAGAGGGTGCCCGGGCAACCTGTGTTAGGCCCAGTGAGGACCACAGCTGGCTAGCTGCCTGTGATCTCCAGTATGTTGTGGTTCGTCAAGTTCCCCTCTCAAACAACAGTTATTGGACGTTGGGGGGGGGGGTACATAAGTGTGGCTCAGCTCTTTGTTCGTCTCATGTGGACTGCCCCTCTCCGTCACAATGGTTCATGGTTTCAGCAAGCTTAGTCTTGGTCCGACAGGGGGGAGGCCGGTCCGGATTCAGAACGGGCGCAGCACCACATTGACTTCCTCTCACAGTTTTGTTTCAGTTATTCACTAACTTGCTGCGGTGTAGCAAACATTAAGCATTTTCCCATATAAGTGACCTTTAGGTGGGCTGGATACAACATTGCATAAGGAATATTTGCTTGTCTCAGTTTCTGCTTAACGCCGGTATATTTCTTTCGAGCCTCCTGCACTGCTATCGTGAAGTCTGGATAGATTTTATTTTAGATTTTTAGAATTTTGTCCATTTGCAGTAGTTGTTCACTTTTTGCTTGCACTGTGTCTTTGACATTCGAGATACGATGTTCAGCCTCCGATATGTGTCCTGCATGCATCTCCAGTTTATTAGTAAGCAGGTCCAAACTGGCGTTCATATTATCCATCCTAGTGTCTATGGAAGAGAGGCTAGATTGCATTGTGACCAGGAGAGCTTTCATTTCCCCCATTTCTGAGGTCTCCCCCAGTGCTGGTTGACTATATGTGCCAGTCTCCATGGTATCTGGCTGTAACCTGGTCGCTTTTTTGGCCCCAAATTGTATTTTTGCTTGCTTAGCATCTGTTTTCCCTATTCCTGTTGCTCTTAAGGACGACGGGCTCTGCCTCCATCTCAGCTGTCTTGGGGAGGGGAGTGGGCCTGGGTCGAGTATTCGCTCCTCACCACTTTGATATCCCGTCTCCCTGCGGCCCCCGGCCCATCAATCCAGGTCTTTTGTGCAAACAAGGGTGGTAGCCGTTCCAAGCGACTCCTTCCTCAGCCACCACTTCATCCCCCCACTCGGCCAGAATTGCTGTGAGCCTCTCCCACACTCTCCAGCCTGCTGCATGCATTGCTCTGCCTGCAGGCAGCCAGCAGCAGCCTCTCGTCCTCAATGTGGGCCACGTCGCACTCTGCTGGATGAATGGCGTCAGCCACCCGTCCCAGCCGCAGGGCCCCGAGATCCGCCCCGGCCAGGGGCTTCTCCCTGCCGCACCCGGTCTGGTGCCTCCTCCTTCCTCCTCCAGTATCGGCTTCACAGGTATGCACGAGGCCTAGCTGCTTCACGGTCTGTTCTGTACAGACGTCACGGGCCTGCACCTCGGTCTAGTCCCCTCGGTTCTGGTGGCCCCATCGGGGGCTGCTCCATGCAGTATCCCCCAGCACCCTGGCCATACCAGGCAGTATCTCTCAGCACCCTGGCTGTAGCACAGCCCCTCCACAGTTACAGATTAGAATTTTGTTTCAAAGACATTGCAAACATGAGATCACCCAGCATGTGAATGCACATTAAAAAAGTTAGCTATGAATGTTCAAACATGGGAAGCATTAGCTAAATGAGAAGGAAGATGGGCGAAAGAGACCAAAAGAAAACAAAGAAGAGTTTGAGTCTGGCTGGAGCAAATCAAGCTGATGAGAGTGTAAAAATGCTGCCAATGAGGGAGATCGCAGGTGCAGGGTATGTACATGTCCCATGGAGCAGAAGTGACATATTATCATTCACAAATGATTACCCATGATTGAAGGAGAAACCAGTATGAATAGTATAAGCAAACAGAGAGGTTTGTGAAACTTTCAAAATGCCTGTGGGAAGATTTGGATACATTATTTGACATTGTGGTTCCAGTCAATTTATGGGTTGAGTGCAAGCGGAGTGTTGATTGTCCAATTTGTGAACTACCAAGAGATTCAGTAACAGGTGTGTCGTCTCAAGAGGTGTGGAAAGGGTATTACAAAGTGATTGAGTTTCTGAAAAACAAAGATTCCCCCCAAAATTTTGATTGGAAATAGATTGGCAGGACAGCAAAGGAAACAAAGGAATCGATTCATGCTTACTATGAAAGATTATTGCAAGCTTTCAAACAGCATAGTGGGTCGGAGGTTATTGACCTGAATGACATTAGTCATTTTGGGCCAGATGTATCAAGCTCTCAGTTTGCATTTCTTAAATAGCGAATTTTAAGAAATCACTATTTAAGAAATGCAAAATGGGATGTATGAAAACTGGTGGCAGTAATAGCGATTTCTTAAAATTCGCAATGGTTATTACCGAATCGCAATTAGGGAATGGGACTCCATTCATCCCTATGGGCCTGTAGGCCCAAGGTGCGAATGGTTTTGCATTTCCCAATTTGTGAATTCCAATTAGGAAGTCGCAAATTAGGTAATGCAAACCCCAGGGTGCTGGGGGCTTAAGGCCCCCTCTGATGCACACCAAAAAAATATTTGCAGACATGTGAAGCACACACATGCCCTAGGGGCATGCGTGCGCTACATGTCATTTTTGGATTTGGTGGTAATTGCATTTTCTAAATGCCAAATTCGCATTTAGGAAATGCTTGATACATGTGCTTTGGAAATCGCAAATAGGAATTCCCTATTTGCGAGTTCCTATTTAGAGAATCGCAATTAGCGATTCTCTAAATGGGGTCGCAATTTTAAGGAATCCCTATTTTTGTGATTCCTTAAAATTGCACAGTGAATGCCATCTTGAAAGGCATTTTTGCATTCACAAAAGGCCGAATTTTGCGATTCGCACCGTTTGCGAATGCAAAATTGCTTGATACATCGGGCCCAATGTGTTTAGATTTGTGCAACGATTGAAACCTGAAATTGGCAACATGATTCAGCAGCATTTGATTTGCTGGCAGAATAAACCAGTTGATGAAGTACTGCAGTATGCTAGGTACTGTAGTGATGAAATCAAATTGAAACAGAAAAAGCTAAAGGAAAAATTGATGGTGATGAAAATTAAGTCTGCCCAGATAGGAACACAGAGTCCGCAAATGATGGTGAACACTAGTGGAACGCAAGGTGTGCAACAGCAGGTTAACAGTGTGCCTCAGTTTAGAGGTAGAGGTCGTGGTGTTTGGATGGATCAGAGTGGCTATGTGGATGATGAAGAAACTGAGTCCATGTCATGCATGCAGAAGTTTCAGGCACAGGTCTGTACAGTAATGTGAATAATTTGGTGCAGAATTGTGGTGTTACTCAGATTGTTGACAACAGTCAAGTTCAAACTCCAAAGACCCCAAATTCAAAATGTGACTATTACTATAGGATTACAACAGATGGATGTCCCCAACAGATTTAAGTCCCTCAGCAATTGCAGGTTCCTCAAGGCCTGATAGAACAGCAGCAAGTGATGGTTCCTTAACAAAACATGAATCAGAGAGAAAACACAAATGTGAATCAGTTAGTGATGAGGAAATTTCAGAAAAATATAACAATAACAGTTCCAATAAGGAAGAATGCATTTTAGCATCCTCTTTAGAGGTAGATCAACATGGTCCTTAGGTAAATGCCAATGTTATGGGACACAACCTTTCATTCCTGGTTGATACTGGAGCAACGTGTTCCATTGTAAGAACAGCAGAAGTACCACATTTTCCCTTCATCACGAAGAAGAGTTCAGGTGGTAGGAGTAGTGAATCAGCAGTTAACTAACCCAATTACAGAACATATACCAGACAAAATAGAGTCAAAATAGAGTCATTTGAGGACAGACACCAATTTGTGGTTTGCTATTTAAGTCCTGTGAACTTGTTAGGACGGGACCTATTGTATAAGCTAAATTGTTCCATAAGCTGTTCCCACAAGGGAATAGATAGCCAGACAAATAAAGATGATGAAACGTCCAGTACAATTGATGAAATGTACACTCTCATTTCATTGTTACCAATGATGACAGTTAAGGATTTGACCGAGGATTTGCAAGAGACAGTTATGGCAAGAGTTTGGGATTTTTCAGGGAAAGATATTGGACTCATAAGAGGATATGAGCCCGTTAATATCGCAGAGAAGCCAAATGCAATGTTTCCACAGGTACCGCCCCATAATATGGCTCCAGAATGAATTACTGGAATTCCCCTCGTAATTGAGACTTTTGTTGAGCAAGGTGTCCTGAAAGAGATCCTAGGATGTCTCTGTAATTCCCCTATTTTAGGTCTGCGGAAGCCCAATGAAAAATACCGCAAATTCCAGTATTTGAGAAAGGTAAACAAGATTGTTTTTCTATGTTGTCCAGTGGTACTGAATCCTGCAGTGATTTTCTTCCAGATTCCTTGTGAAGGGGAATGGTTCTCTGTTACTGACCGCACCAGGCATTCTTTTCCATTCCACTTCAAAAAGATAGCCAATACCTCTTCCCTTTTTAAATTCTGAAGCCATGTTTATTTATAGAGTCTCTGAATATACCATTTCATTCAGTCCTAGTTCAGTATATCGATGATTTGATGGTTGCATCAAATTTATGTGGAATCTGTAGAAGAGATACCATTGTCCTGTTGAACCACCCTGGAGAGAATGGCCATAAAGCGTCCCCTGCAAAATAACAGTACTTTCAAAGACAGGTGAAGTACTTAGGTCACCACATAGAGAAGGGGGGCAGAAAGGTGTCCCAAGAGAGACTCTCAGCAATCATGCAAATGAATCCCCCTCCAATACAAACACAATTCAGAATGTTCCTGGGAATGGCCAGCTACTGCCACCAGTGGATCCCAAATTTTTCATTGTTGTCCAAGCCATTGTTGAAACTCACACACAAGAAGGTGTCTGATCCGGTACCATTTGATGACACCTGCAAGAAAGCCTTCTCCTGGCTGAGAGAAAGTCTGTGCTGAGCTCCAGCTCTGGGAATGCCTGATTACAATAAATGTTTTTCTTTGTTTTTTTGTGAAAGAGATGAATGTGCACTTTCTGTTTTGATGGAGTCACATGGAGGGGTCAACAGACCATTGGCTTATTTGTCTGCTACACTGGACTCTGTAGCTGCTGCTTTGCCTGGCTGTGTAAAGTCAGTTGTTGTCGCCATTGTCAGCATTGGCCAGTGCAGAAGCATTGTCAGGGGGCACCTGTGAATGTTTTTGTGCCTCATTCAGTTGAAGTCCATTTGACACGAACAAAGACTCAGCATTTAACCAATGCCCTTTTGAACCGTTATGAATAGTAAATTCTAGGCTTATCAAATGTGAATATTCGACATTGCACTGTGTTGAATCTTGCAACGCTTATGCCCAGTACTGTTGAAAATATAAATGACCAAGATGAAGTGGTACATGACTGTCACGCTGTGACTGAATTGTGCACCATACCAAGATGTGATATTCAAGATACTCTTTTAGACGAAAATGACTATATCATGTTCGTTGATGGCTCCTGTTTAAGAGACAATGATGGAACTCTGAGAGCTGGTTATGCAATTTGCACATTCTCAGGAGTGATAGAAGCTTCATGGCTTCAAGGAGTCTTTTCTGCCTAAGTAGCCAAATTGGTGGCTCTTACTAGAGCATGCTGTGTTTCTGAACAGCTTAAAGTGACCATTTTCATAGACAGTCAATATGATTTTGGTGTCATTCATGACTTCAGACAGTTATGGTCCTAGAGAGGTTCTGTAGTGAAATATTCAGCACATCAAAAGTCAAGTGAATACATCTCTTTAGGCAATGCCTATGCTGATCAAGTGGCCAGATATTGTGCTCTCCATAGCACATCCTTTAATGAGCAATGGAGCGATGGAAGTAGTGCCAGTGAGATAAATCAAAGTTTCTTGATGACAGCAATTGATACCTAGGAAGAGGTTAAGAGACTGCAGGAAGAAGTGACTGAAGAGGAACGTAGAGGTTGGAATAGAGCAGGCTGTGTTCAGAGAGATGAAGACAATGTTTAGGTTTCCAGTGAAGGAAAAGCACTGTTGCCAAATAGTTTGTTGCCTTCAATGGAAAGGTATTACAATGGTCAGGCACACATTGGCAGAGGCGCCATGATCGGGACTTTCAGGCTAACATGGTGCAACCACAGATTCAGAGTGGTTACATAAGCTGTGTGTCACAGATTTGTAGCATGCCAACAGATGAATGTGAGGAAACGCACTGTGGTTAATCTGAGCCACATAGGCAGATCAGAAGGTCCTTTCAACCGAATGCATCTTGATTTCATTGAGATGCCTGTTTGCAATGGATTGAGATATGTGTTGGTGGTTGTGTGCATCTTCTCACAATGGGTTTAGGCGTACCCAACCTTGCAGGAATTATAGCCTCACTGTTGCAAGGTTGCTTTTAAGGGAATTAATACATAGATTTGGATTTTCAGCTTCTTTGGAATCAGACCGAGGATCTCATTTTAATAACGAGAGCACAAAATTGTTGTGTGGGGCATTACAAGTTACAGACCAGAGGCCTCTTAATTGTTGGAACAGATGAATGGAACTTTAAAGTCTCGACTGGCGAGAGTATGTGCATCCACAATGTTGAAATGGCCGAATGCACTGCCACCTGTTCTGATGAGCATGCGTTGCACACCCATCAGAAAGACAGGATTGTCCCCCATAAAATTGTTATGGGTCATGCTATGAGGTTACCAGCTGCACCGGCAAATGCACTTGTGAACATTTCAGATGACTTAGTGCTGGATTATTGCAAAGGACTACCTGATGTGGCTAGCTGTTTGTCTCGCCAAGTTGATGAAGCAACTCTTCAACCAGCACAAGAAGTGTCACGATTTGAGTCCAGGAAATTGGGTTCTGGTGAAGAAACATGAAAGAAAGTCATGCTAAGAGCCATGCTGGAAAGGGCCAGTTGAGGTTATCTTGGTGACTACAACAGCTGTGAAGTTTGCTGGTTTTCCAAATTAGGTTCATGCGAGCCATACCACAAAGTTCCAAGTCCTCTTGAAGACACAGTGCCTGTTTGTAGAAAGCTGGGTCTGTATGTACTATATCATATAGACACTCATTACAACCCTGGCGGTTGGTGATAAAGCAGCGGTAATACCGCCAATAGACCGGCAGTAACAAAAATGGAATTATGACCACAGCGGAAACCGCTCAGACAGACAGCCACTTTAACACACTGACCGCCACGGCGGTAGCAACAAGCACCACGGCGGTAACCGCCAACAGCCAGGCGGAAGACAATGTACCGCCCACACAAGTAGCACACACATATCCACCACCTTTTCTGGGGTGGTACCAACGACATCAAAAGCACAGCAGAAACAGAACACAGAAGTCAAAGGACTCACCTCTAGAGACTCAGGAAAGAACCACACTGCCATGGAGCCCGAGCTGCACATTTTTCCCATGCTTGTCTACTTTTTCCTGCATTACGAATATCAACGCCAGCAAAGACGACCACAGTGAGCATTGCCACCTAGCACACAAAGGTGGGGGGAGTAAAAAGAGAGTGACACACACATGCAACACCCCCACCCCCAACACCCTACACACAACCAGATGCACTAACATTACATAACCACCCTTTACCCCTCAGGAATAATGCAAGGACAAAATGATTGGAAGAAAGTGAGTGTAATAGGATTTAAGAACAGGAATAAGTGCATCAATTTTCAAACGTATATACATATTTACAAATGGAGGGACACTGTCCAGTCCTCATTGTCCGTGGGCCACAGGGCCACAACACATAGGCCAAGGCCCACCTCACTCCTGCAACAACATGGAAAGAACCCTGCAGGGGCATCAGGTCGAAATAACCCAGGCACCTCAGCCGGAAGATGGTACAACACCACTGGTCCTGGAGGGGGCTACATGCCCTGTGCGATGTTCTGGGGAGTGCAAGGCCACAGTCTCTCAAGTGGGTGGTTTGCCCACTGCTTGTTCCTGGGGAGTGCAAGGCCACAGTCTCTCTAGTGGGTGGTTTGCCCCCTGCTTGGTCCTGGGGAGTGCAAGGCCACAGTCTCTCTAGTGATTGATTTGCCCACTGCTTGTTCCTGGGGAGTGCAAGGCCACAGTCTCTCTAGTGGGTGGTTTGCCCACTGCTTGGTCCTGGGGAGTGCAAGGCCACAGTCTCTCTAGTGGGTGGTTTGCCCACTGCTTGGTCCTGGGGAGTGCAAGGCCACAGTCTCTCAAGTGGGTGGTTTGCCCACTGCTTGGTCCTGGGGAATGCACGGCCACAGTCTCTCAAGTGGATGGCTTCTCCACTGGTTCTGGAGAGGGCATAGTGCCCAGTGTGCTTCATCCTGGGAAGGATGGGGTGAGTGGATGGCTTCTTCCACTGGTTCTGGAGGGGGCCTTGTGCCCAGTGTGCTTCATCCTGAGAAGAATGGGGTGAGTGGATGGCTTCTTCCACTGGTTCTGCAGGGGGCTTTGTGCCCACTGTGCATCATCCTGGGAAGGATGGGGTGAGTGGATGGCTTCTTCCACTGGTTCTGGAGGGGGCCTTGTGCCCTGTGATGCAGATCTTGGGGAGTGCAAGGTCACAGTCTCTCACCTGGGTGTCACACCTACAGGATTTGCAGAGTCCAGGATGCACTACAGCCCAAGGAGGCAGGACTATACACTGCCCACCGGCTGTGATGGATGCTCAGTGGTGGCAGTAGCAGGGCTGTTGTTGGGGCTGGCAGTGGTGGGGGTAGGCTCCAGCCTTTCTCCTGCAGCCTCGGACGGCTGCCCACTGGGGCTGCTGCTGCCGGCAGTGGTGCTGGCAGTGGTGCTGGTGGCAGTGCTGGTGGAAGTGCTGGTGTCGGGGCTGGCATTGGTGGGGGGAGGGTCCAGCCTATCCCCTGCAGCCTTGAACAGCTGCCCACTGGGGCTGCTTCTGCTGGCTATGGTGCTGGCAGTGGTGGGGGGAGGCTCCAGCCCATCCCCGGCAGCCTCGGGCGGCTGCCCACTGGGGCTGCTGCTGCTGGCAGTGGTGCTGGTGGCGGTGCTGGCAGCGGTGGGGGGATGCTCCAGCTCTTCCCCTGCAGCCTCGGATGGCTGCCCACTGGGACTGCTACTGCTGGAAGTGGTGCTGGTGGCGGTGCTGGTGTCTGGGTTGGCAGTGGTGGGGGGAGGCTCCAGCCCTTCCACTGCAGCTTCGGACGGCTGCCCACTGGGGCTGATGTTGCTGCTGGCAGTGGTGCTGGTGGAGGTCCTGCCAGTGGTGGGGGGAGGCTCCAGCCCATCCCCTGAAGCCTCGGACGGCTGAAGCGCCATTGTTGGTGGTGGAGGGTCCGAATGATTAACAGCACCAGGCCTCCTGTCCTTGCTGCCTGCAGGTGCAAGCCCCTTGCCCTTCCCTTTCGCAGCTGGTGGTGCCTCCTTGCCTTTCCGTTTCGCAGCTGGTGGTGCCTCCTTGCCCTTCCTTGATGCACCTGGTGCAGGCACACTTTCAGTGCTGCTGGCTGGTTCCTGGGATCCTCTCCCACCTGCAGTAGATGTCAATACTATTGTGGCCATGGACTGGATGGCTGAGGTGCTCGCCGGGGTTCTGACCACCCTGGCCCGACGTGAAGGACGGGGGCGGTAGGGAAGAGGTCAACGGTGGAGAGGAAAAGCTTCTTAGGGACATTGGGGGGAAGAGGGTGGAGGTTTGGGAGTGGAGGAAAAGGAAGTGGTTGTAGGAGGTGTCTGTTTGCTGTGTTTGGGTGCAGGTGCATGGGCTGTATGCTGTTGTGAGGTGGATGGCTGTTGGGTGTCTGAGTGCTTGTGTTTGTGTACTTTGGGAGGAGGGGGAACAGACACAGTGGGAGAGGACACAGGGGACGTGTGCATGGATGTGAGGGTGGTGACTGCCAGTGAGGGGCATGCTGGTGATGGAGGTAGTGGATGAGGATGTACTGCATGTAGGTGTGAGTGGAGACGCGACTGGGAGATAGGTGCAGGATGAGGAGGAGGGGGCCACAGTGGAGGCTGTGGATGTTGCTATGTCTGCATCTGGATGGTGTTTGTGTGAGTGCCTGTGGGATGATGTGTGGTGCTTGTGTTTGCTTGAGCCACTCCTGTGTGTTATCCTGGGTGCATGCTGATCTGAATGTGTGCTTGGGATAGGTTGGGGTTCAGGGGAATGAGACTGGGCAGGGAAAGTTGGAGGGGGGAGGCTAGTAACAGGGACAATGGCTGCCATCAGGAGGCCAGAGCCTGGATTGATCTCTGTTGGGCCGCCACGCCAGAGTGAATGCCCTCCAGGAATGCATTTGTTTGTTGCATATGGGCTGCCAGCTCCTGGATGGCATTCACAATGGTTGACTGCCCAACAGAGATGGATCGCAGGAGGTCAATAGCCTTCTCACTCAGTGCAGCAGGGCTAACTGGGGCAGGGCCTGAGGTGCCTGGGGCAAAGGAGATGCCCACCCTCCTGGGTGAGCGGTGGCACGGGAAACACGCTGAGGGGCTGCTGGGAGAGCACTGCTGGTACGGGGGTGGCAGCTGTACCTGTAGTTGGGGTGGGCATAGAGGTGTCCGCCACCACCAGGGAGCTTCTATAGGAGGAGGTATCACTGTCAGAACTGTCATCTCCTGTCTCTGCAGTGGTGCTCCCCTCACCCTCCGTCCTAATGGTGCCCTCACCGTGGGTGGATTCCGCTTCCAGGGCCATGTGGGATGCAGCTCCCTCCGTCGCTGGTGCCTCTGCTCCTCCACCAGATGATGCTAATGCACAGAAGGACAGGGTGACAAAACCAAAAAGGGGGAAGAGACAAAGGATACACTTGGTCAATGGCTGCTCCAACACCACCGTTGGCGTACACAACACACACACTCACACAGAGGGAAGAGCCCTACGCACTAGGCAATGCACTGTCACAATGCTAGTCACCAGGCCCTGGACAGGAATACCTAATGCCAATAGCAGCATACCTGAGACCCACGGACCCCTGCCCAGTAATGGATGCCTACTAGCTTGGTTGGAGGTGGTTCACATCATACCCTGCCCAACATGGGACCTACCCTGCAATGTCAGGCCTGGCCTAGGAGCACCCACAGGCCCATATCCCCCCCCCAGAGACCACCCCACCGCATGCAAGTAGTATATTGGGAAACTGTACTCACCCCCTTGTGGCTGCTGTGATGCCCTCAAGTGCCCATCCAGCTCCAGATAGGCCACCGCCAGTATGTGGGCCATCAGGGGGGTCAGGGTTCGACGGGCACCCCTTCCTCGTTGGGAGGCCATCCCCATCTGGGCCTCTGCCATCTTCCCTGCCTAGCGTCTCAGGTCCTCCCACCATTTGCGACAGTGTGTGCTCCGCCTGCCGTGGACCCCCAGGGTCCGCACGTCCTTGGGGATGGCACACCATATACCCTTTTTCTGATGGGCACTCACCTGCAGAAAAATACACATAGAAAAAGGTATCAGTCAGACTGTCTGGCCTGTTACACTCATGTCCCACCATAGCCCTCACATCTCCTTACACACAGACATTGTCCACCATACATGCAGCATGCTACCCAGGACCCTTCCACCAACCCCCCTTACCCAAGGCCCTCACACGCAACACTCTATGCATTCATGCCCCATGCATCGTGCTCACAGTACACTCACCTGTTGGTCTGGAGGCCCATACTGCATTCAGTACTGGGGTAGAACCCCATCCACCAGTCTCTCCAGCTCTGCAGCGGTGAATGCATGGGCCCCTTCTCCAGTGACACGAGCCATGGTTGGTTCCAGACACAGGTCACAGCAGCACTTGCAGTGTAGGTCCTCTCCTGTTGAAGGTCAGGTAACAAGTGAGTGAACAGATAAATGGTGGTCACATCTGTGGCGTACCGTCACCACCGGCGTACATCACCATTGGCCACTGTAACCCATAGGGTCCAATGACAACCAATGAGGAGTTGAACTGTGGTACTCGCCCGCCTCCCGCAACGGCGCACAACATCAGCGGAATTACCTCATTTCCACCTGTCCCTACATACAAGACAGGTGGACGCCATTTCAGGGGGGAGCAGGCCATGGTACATAACTGCGTCACAGTACACATATGCACCATTTACAGTCACAGCATGCAATGCAGTGTAGTGTTTGGAAATGTGAAATACTGACCATTTGCTTCCCGTTTTTCCCCCTAGATTACAACTGCTTCGGATGAATATGAGATGGAGACATCCCCCGTGTACAGACCACTGGTGGACTCGGCAACAATGGAGGACAAGCACATTATTCTCACCTATAGACTTGACAGGGCCACAATCACAGAGCTGTGTGCCCAATTGGAGCCTGACCTGATACCTGCTATCCGCCCCCTCACCGTGATCCCCCCTCTTGTGCAAGTTCTATCACTGCTCTATTTCTTGGCAACTGGCTCCTTCCAAGTGACAGTGGGCTTGGCAGCAGGAATATCACAGCCAGTGTTCTCAATAGTGCTGAGCCGAGTGTTGTCTGCCCTGATAAAACACATGAGAAGCTACATCATCTTCCCCAGGTGGAGAATTTGGCCACAGTGAAAGCTGACTTCTATGCAAGGGGACATATCCCAAACATAATTGGGGCTATTGATGGTACACATATTGCATTTGCTCCCTCCCCCCCCTACCCCCCCCGGAGAAATAAACAGGTGTTCAGAAATTGAAAGAGCTTTCACTTCATGAATGTGCAGATAGTGTGCCTGGTGTACCAGTACATCTCCAATGTCAATGCAAAGTATCCTGGGTCTGTGCATGATGCCTTTATCCAGTGGAATAGTAGCATACCATATGTGATGGCTCAAGTCCAGAGGCACAGGGTGTGGCTAATAGGCGAGCCCTGGTTCCCACCCAGTAGGAGTTGGTGTATGGGTATGGTGTGAGCAATAAGGGTGACTGTGTGGCTAACAGTTGTCCCTCAATATTTGCAGGTGACTCTGGTTACCCCCAACCTCTCATGGCTACTGACCCCAGTGAGGAATGTCAGGACAAGGGCAGAGGAATATTACAATGAGGCACACTGGCGGACAAGAAGGATTATAGAGAGGAGATTTGGCCTCCTGAAGGCCAGGTTTTGTTGCTCCATCTAACTGGTGGATCCCTGTATTAGTCACCCAAGAAGGTCTGCCAGATCATCGTGGCATGCTGCATGTTGCATAACCTTGCCTTGAGACGCCAGGTGCCTTTTCTGCAGGAAGATGAGACTGGAGATGGGCATGTAGCAGCAGTGGGCCCTGTGGTCAGTGAAGATGAGGAGGCAGCAGATGAGGATGAGGACAACAGAACAGCAATAATACAACAGTACTTCCAGTGACACACAGGTAAGACACTGTAACTTCACTTTACATTTACAGTTTTGTGTTTGACATTGTACATGGCAGGCAGATTCTCCCAATTCTATGGCCACTTACTGTACCCTTTGGCATCTCTATTTTCAGATATCTGTGCCCCACTCTGGATCCTGTTGTGTTGACTGCAGCATACTACAGGACAGGTCATTCCTATGTATACATTCATGTACAGTTGTATTGCAGTGTTTAAAGTTTGTTAAATGAATACATAGTTCAATCATTTGACAGATTCCATACTTTTATTTGTTTAAATGGTATTTATTTAAGTGCCAATCAGTAGAGGGATATGTGCAATGGGCTGGGGTGATGGTGGAGGAAAGTCCAGGATAGAGTCCAGTTTATTTGTATCTCAGGTGCATTGTCCAAGGGGGCATAGGAAGTGGACCAATGGCAGTTGAAGGTGGACAGGGTGACAGAGTGGGACACAAGGGTGACAATCAGGAGAGTCCTATTTACTAGCGTGGGTCTTGGCAATATTCTCTGGTTTCTGCCTGGATCGCAGGGACCGTTTGCAGGGTGATTCTCCTTCTGCAGGGGGAGTGGTACTGGTGGCCTGTTGTTCCTGTGGCAGGGCCTCCTATCCACTAGCGGCAGCTTAGGTGGAGGGCTGTTCATCGGGTTGGCTAGTGTCAGGGGCCCGGTGGTAAGCCACTGCCTCCCTCCTGGTATTGGACATGTCTGCCAGCACCCCTGCAAAGGTGACCAGGGTGGTGTTGATGTCCTTCAGGTCCTCCCTGATCCCCAGGTACTGTCCCTCCTTGCAGCCGCTGGGTCTCCTGCAACTTGTCCAGTATCTGGCCCATCGTCTCCTGGGAATGGTGGTATACTCCCAAGATCCCTGCAAGTGCCTCCTGGAGAGTTGGTTCCCTGGGCCTGTCCTCCTCCTGTCGCACAGCAGTCTTCCGAGCTTCCCTGTTGTCCTGTGCCTCTGTCCCCTGAACAGTGTGCCCACTGCCAATGACCCCAGGTCCCTGATTGTCCTGTGTTTGTGGGTGTCCTGGGGTCCCTGTAGTGGTGGACACACTGCTGATTGACGTGTCCTTGGGACAGAGGTATGGGCCCGCTGGGTGGGTGCAGTGGTGGTGTTTCCTGAGGGAGTAGGCTCTGTGGTGGTATGGGACTGTCCGGAGGTCCCTGATGGACCAGGTTGGTCATCCAGGTCCAGGCGTCCAGAGCTGCTGTCATCACTGTGGGCTTCTTCTGTGGGGGGGACTGTTTGTTGCTGGTACCTTCTTTTCGGTGACGTTGGGTGGGGGACCTGTGGGGATGTAAATACAGTGTTATTGTTTCTGCGTGTGATATCTTGTGCATGGGTGTGTTGCCCTCTATGGTTGTGGTTGCCCTTCTCTTGTCCTCTGTACTGCTATTTGGTGTCTTGCTACCACGGAATGCACCTTCCCCTGTAGGTAATTCCACCTCTTACTGATGTCATCCCTTGTTCTGGGGTGCTGTCCCACGGTGTTGACCCTGTCTAAGATTCTCCGCATAGCTCCGTCTACCTAATGATGGATGTCTGCTGCATCTGTGATCCGAATAGCTGTGGCTCTACCGGGATGATTTCCTCCACCATGACCCTTAGCTCCTCTTCTGAGAACCTGGGGTGTCTTTGTGGAGCCATGGGTGTAGTATGAGTGGTGTGTGCGAGGGTGTGTGGGGTGATGTGCTAGGGTGTGTGCCGTAAGGTGCGTGGATGGTGTATGGGTGATGGTGTTATGTGGCTCTGGTTCTGTGGGTGCTCTTGGTCTATCTCTCTCAGTTGGCAATTCTTTTTAGTTGTAAAGGGTTGTAGGTAGTGTGTGTATGGTTTATAGTGGTGTGTGTGTGGTGTGTATGTGTGTTAGGTGTATGTAGTTTTAATTGTCCGATGTGGTGTAGTTTTGTTTGAGTATGTGTATTTTGAGCGCGGCGGTATGTACCGCCAATGGTTTAGCGCCATTGAATGTCCGCTGCGGTGATTCGTGGGTCATAATGCTGTGGGCGTAGTTATTTTGGCGTAACAGTGTGGGTTTTGGTACCACCAGTTTATCACTGACCTGTGGGCTGGTGGCTTGTCTGTGTGGCTGTATAGTGAGGGATTCCTAGGTGTGTGTCATAATATAGATAGCTGTAATCCGCTGCGCCGGCGGTATGTTGGCGGCAGTCAGCATGGCGGTAAGCGGGACTTACCGCCAATGTCATAATGAGGGCCATTTCATGCACAGAGTCCAGGGGTTCTACAGAGGCTTAACAGAGGCTAAAGTAGATAATACTAATGCTCTCTTTAGTGATAGTGCGGTCAAGCAGGTAGGGTTATCAAAGAGTAGTGCAAAGCATTTGTTCTACAACCAGGGAATAAATGAAGCACACTCTCAATGACTAACTCCAGGCCAATGGATTTTATATTGCAAAAATATGTTTTGTTACTTTATTTCTAAAACCACAAGATTCAAGTTGCAGGTAAGTACATTTACAAGTACGTATCCAGCATATGTATCAATACCACTTTGTTTCAATTTGGAAAGTTAAATAGTATTTAAGAAAATAGCAAATATCTGTTTTAAAAGTTGACACTGCAATTTTCAGAATCAGTTCTAGAGGGGAAGAAACGGTAGTACAGTTTTGAGGCAAGTAGAAGACTTACAGTTCCAGTCTCTAGGGGTTAGGATGTCCACAGGTTGGGGTTCAAGTTAACCCCAAACACCCACCACCTGCAACACGCGGCTGGCCGGGTGCAGCAGTCAAAGTTTATGTAGATTTAAAATGGGCTCCTATGGAGACTGAGGGCACTCGGAAACAGGCCTGCTTGTAGGTAAGTACCCATGTCTGCGGAAGACAGCCCGTGGGGATTTAGATGAGCACCAGAGGAGGTGCCACAGGTCAGCACCAAACACACACTGTCAGCGGCTCAGGGGCAGCTGGGTGCAGGGTGCAAACACAGCATCGGGCTCCCAATGCTTTTCAAAATGGGGACTCGGGGGTCACAAAGATGCTGCAGGCTATGTCCAGGGGGTCGGTTCCAGAAAACTACGGGCTGGACAAGGAGGAGGGATGCCTACTGAGCATAGCTGGACTGGTGGTCGGCTTCCCCAAGGCCAGGGGCCTGCAGGTGCAGGTGTACATTTGGGCATCGGGAATCTTCATCCTGTTCTCTCACCGTCAGGTGAGTCCTCTGGATTTAGGCTGCAGGCGTTGTTGTGTTGGAAAGGAGGGGTCAACCCAGAGTGGATACTAGGTCAAAATCGCCTGCGGACCAGCTCTAGTTGGTTGGGCCACCTGGACACGGGATGGGGGCGTCGGGTGCAGAGTGGGCAGGACTTGCGGATCCGGAGAGGTTCTGGAGTCCTTTGCTGCAATTTCTTTCTGGACAAGGCTGCTATCCACTGGAGATCTTGGTCCTCTGGGGTGCAGGCAGTCCTCTCGAGGCTTTTAAGAGGTCGCTGGTTCTTCAGGATGTGTCACATTTTTGTAGCAGGCCTTCAGAAGCTGGAGACTGGCCAAAAGGGCGGGGGCCAAGTCAGTTGCTGTCTTCAGTCTTTTGTGCCTGGGGTCAGCTTAGCAGTCCTTCTTCTTTCTTCTTTTCTTCTTCTTGAGGTCGCCAGGAATCTGACTGCCTTGGTTTAGGGGAGCCCTTAAATCCTGGATTTAGGAGCATTGCAGGGGTCAGAGGGTACCAGCCAATGGCTACTGTCCCTGAGGATGTCTACACCCTTCTAGGTATCCACTCCCTTTGGGGAGGGGTACACAGATCTAACCCTATTAGTACCTGTACTCCAAACCAAGATGGAGGCTTTTGCACGGAGGGGGTCATTTGAACTCTGGACACTTTAGGGGAGGTCCCAGCTGAAGTGGTCACTCCTTCTTGTTTTCCTAATTTTACCGCCGGACTTGCTGCCAAAAGTGGTGCTTTTTTATCCAGGGGGACATCTCCTCTAGCTGGACTGCCCTGGGTCACTGTAACAAAATGCCTGAGCGTTTGAGGCTCACTGCCAGGTGTTACAGTTTCTGCAGGGGGGAGTGTGAAGCACTTCCATCCAGTGCGGGCTTTGTTTCTGGCCACAGAGAGCACAAAGGCTCTCACCCCATGTGGTCGGAAACTTGTCTGGAAGTGGCAGGCTGGCACAGACTGGTCAGTCCTGCACTAGAAGTTTGGCTAAAACACAGGGGGCATCTCTAAGATGCCCTCTGGGTGCATTTTTCAATAAATCCAGCACTGGCATCAGTGTGGGTTTATTGTGCATAGAAGTTTGGTAGCAAACTTCCCAGAATTCAGTGAAGTCATTCTGGAGCTGTGGAGTTTGTAATAATAAACTCCCAGCCCATATTCTCAGTATGGCCACACTGCACTTACAATGTCTAAGAATGTACTAAGACAATGTCGGGGCACATTGCTCATGCAACTATGCCCTCACCGGTGTTATAGTGCACCATGCCTTAGGGCTCTAAGGCCTGCTAGAGGGGTGACTTACACATGCCACAGGCAGTGGTCTGTGGGCATGGTACCCTGAGAGGAGTGCCATGTCGACTTTGCCTTTTTCTCCCCACCAGCACACACAAAGTGCAATGGCAGTGTGCATTAGCTTGGTGAGGGGTCCCCCAGGGTGGTATAATACAAGCTGCAACCCATAGGGACCTTCCCTGGCCACAGGGCCCTTGGTGCCATGGGTACCTTTTACAAGGGACTTAACTGTGTGCCAGGGGTATGCAAATTGTGGAAGCAATGGTACATTTTTAGGGAAAGAACACTGGTGCTGGGGCCTGGTTAGCAGGATCCCAGCACACTCTCAGTTAAGTCAGCATCAATATCAGGCAAAAAGTGGGATGGGGTAGCAATGCCAAGCAGGACACTTTTCTACACTGTTCCTCTAGGGTCGAAATTGGTGAGTGAAGGGGTCCAGGTTAGCCAAACTGTGAGGACTGGACAAGTGGCTGTCACAAAACCTGTACAGACTGGTGAAAATCTGATTGTGTCAAAAGGAATCAAAGGTATAGGAGGGTCAAGCCAGAATCGGTCAACTTTTGCTAGCTCAGTGAAGGTTGAAAATCCAGTTGTGCCTGAAATGAGAACTGTGTTCTGCCAGTGGCCCTCAAAAAGTCCAGAGAAAAAGAGTGCCAAGTCGCAGGTACTCAGCTCCTGAATAAACTTACTTTGCTGCTAATGAGTGGGAGAAGGAGATCAGTGCCTTTTGTGTTGACGATTCAGATTCAAATGAATATTCTGGAACTTGAGATTGCTCTAGAATTGAACTTTGGAATTTTATTGCCGCTTGATGAGCAGAGACATTGTATGCTGGATTTGCTAATAAGTGATTACCGGAGGGTCTATTACTAGAAACATTTGAACTTTTAGTATTGATTTTGAACAATTGCAATTAGAAAAAGCAACTTGAACTTTCTAGAAGATCAAGAACATTCTATATAAGTGCATAAAGACTCCGAAGAGATATTTTTGATTTTGTTTTTGCTTTGCTCACTTAAAGAAAAGAAAAAAAATGGAAAGCTGTTTTACATTTTTTTGATTTAGCATTTTTTATTTTAGTTTTTGATTTTTGATATTTGATTTTGATATCGTGGTCCAACCCTAGACAAGCCGTGAGTTTGGATCAAGGTAAACGGAGTAAATCTAAGTGTGTCTGTGAAGGATTAGCAATAGTGTGTGTGAGCATCTCATTGTTTGCTGCTTTGAATGTGTCTGTGAAAGACAAAGTTGAGAGCACAGTTATGCCAGTCTTGGGAGAGTCGCATACAAAACAAGATCCCCTGCCTGACGATAAGAGATTGCTTCATCTTGACGACTCAAATGGAGATTTGTCTTCAAACGTATGCTACAGGTTACTGTAAGAATACATTGAAACTATGAATGTGTGTGATTGTTATGTGTGCAAATAGGTCCCTTCATCAGTGCAGGAAGGAATCACATATCACAGCTTACCACTAACATGGTATAACTTCCAGTCTATTACTAACTCGATTGTATAACCAGGAGTATATACAATATTTCTATTCTAATGTAGACTTAGGACCTCATTATGAGGCTGGAGGTCACAAGGCTGCCATCCTCGCAATGACGGTCAGACCGCCGCAGCTGTGGTGGTCTGACTTCCACATTACAAGATCTGCCAGGATCCTGTATCCTGACGGGGTGACAGCAGTGTCCTCAGTGCTGCCCTGCTGATTACAACCTTGTTCTCCGACAGCCTTTTCAGGGCAGTTTCACCACCATGAAAAGGCTGGTGCAGAACAAGCGCATGGGACCACCTGGGGGACCCTGCACTGCCCATTCCCATGGATTTGCAGACAGTGCACATTCCGAGGGTGCTGGACGGCCCCCTCTGCGCTACAAGATAGCACTCGGCTCCTATAAGGGAACAGAGTGCTATCTTGTAGCACTCTTCCTGCCGGCCAGACCAGCGGGAACGCTCTATTTCAAGGTTTCCGCCAGTCAGCGCGGCAGAAACCTTGTAATAGGGCGGGGTGAATAATTTAACCTGCATTCTCACATAAATTGAGAAGGCATTTATTAATCAATTCTATGGCAGGAGAGAAGCAATTAAAACCGAGATAGAAAAAGGAGAAGATTTACAGAATTGACAAAAAAAGCCTTGCAGGTGGTAATACACAAGGATGCTTAGCTTTGGACTGGCAATATGTAGGGAAGCTATGTATATATATATATATATATATATATACATATATATATATATATATATATATTTTTTTTTTTTTTTTTTTGCTGCATTTCCCTTCTCTTCTTATTTGTACATATTTTAATCTTCTTTGTGATATCTTTATAGACTGTAGTATTTGTTACTGTTATTCTAATTATGATATTATTTCCCCTTTTTTCTTCAGGTGGTTTTGATATGAATATTTCAACAAGAAAGACCCTTGATGTTCTTTCACATCATAGAAACACAAAAGAGCTATTATATCCTTTTTTTGTATTTCTTTTCTATATATTTGGATTTTATCCAGTATCTAATGTAAATTTTTTAACATCAATAATGATTTTCCATATTTATTAGGCTCCTTAATAAGTCCTATGTTGATTGAGAGATAGGTGAAATATATCTGGATTGAATTCATTATTTTCTGGTATTATTTACAATTATGTATGCATTCATACCTTATTCACATATAATATGTATCATACTATTCATTCTGAATATATGAATAATTAGGATTTGGTACATTGTAAATAATCAGAAATATGGTTATGATGATTTTTTGATCTAGCAATAATATTATATGGTAATTGTTATTGAAATATTGAAATACGCAAGGGTGAGCCATCTATTGATGATCAACACTCCGGTTAAGAAATCTATTTGTATCTTTTCATGTTTGTATCAGTCACTTTAAAATGGCCGACACATTTTGGCCCTCATTCCAACCCTGGCGGTCATAGACCGCCAGGGTGGATGGCCACAAAAGCACCGCCAACAGGCTGGCGGTGCTTCATGTGGCATTCCGACCGCGGCGGTACAGCTGCGGTCACCCAGCCGGGTCTGGCGGTTTCCCGCCGGATTTCCCCCGGCTGGGAGAATCCTCCATGGCGGCGCTGCAAGCAGCGCCGCCATGGGGATTCCGACCCCCTTCCCGCCAGCCTGTTTGTGGCGGTTTTTACCACCAGGAACAGGATGGCGGGAACGGGTGTCGTGGGGCCCCTGGGGGCCCCAGCATGATTTTCACTGTCTGCATAGCAGACAGTGAAAATCGCTAGGGGTGCAACTGCACCCGTCGCACCCCTGCAACACCGCCGGCTCCATTCGGAGCCGGCTTCTGTGTTACAGGGCCTTTCCCGCTGGGACGGCGGGCACTCCCTTGGCGGGCGCCCGCCGGCCCAGCAGGAAAGTCTGAATGGCCCCCGCGGTCTTCTGACTGCAGAGCGGTCATTTGGCGGCGTAAGTTTGGCGGGCGGCGACCGCCGCCCGCCAAACTTAGAATGACCCCCTTTGTGTGTGAAACGGGGAGGGGTTTATTGTTAGTCCTTGTGTATTTGGTGTATTTAAACTTGAAACAAATGTGTGTTTTGTTACCCGTGAACAAGGAAATTTTTCATTTCCGAAACGTGTTGGGATTTCGCCAATAAATGCCTGCATTACGACTCTCTGGAGTGATGGAGACTTGTCTTTGACGTACGGAACGCTGTTACTCTTGGCTCTGATCGTCGTGGATATTTTGTTTGATACATATATATATATATATATATATATATATACCGCAGTCAAAGACTGACACAAAATTTGTAGGGACTAGTGAATGTAGACATGTGTTTTTGTTTAGGGGTGTTTGGGATTTTATGTTAAATGGACAAGACACTGCCATACAAGGTGTTTATTTCATTTGTGAGAAATATGCATATTACAAACTGCTGAAAGGCTGGTATGGTACATGCTACTTGGGGGTAATCTACCGTGTGGACAATTTTGACAATCCAGTCTGGAAGGAGAAACCGAATTCCAGAGCAAAGAGAGGAGCTAATGCAGTTGGTGTGATGTTGAATGGTATCAAGATCAGAAAGTTGTCAGCAATTGTAGATAAGATGTCTACTGATTTTGCTGGAGCAAGGTTGCTCATGCATTCGGAAATGGTTGGTGTGAGATCAAAGGTTTTGCAAAATTTTCTTGTGTTAGATATTTTATTGGCAAAGGAAGGTAGAGTTAGTAAAGTTTAACGAGTGCAACATTGTTGCACATTTATACTGGACAATAGTAAGGGGATAAGGAAGTTTATCACTAACATGACATGTCTGAAAAATGACCTGAAAGGCCTAAAGGAGACAAGTGTCTGGGAGGTAATAGGTAAAGTATTTTTCAGCTTGGATCATGGTTTGAAGATTTGGGAAATCGAATAGTGAGGATGATCCTGAGACCTTTGTTGATTGTGACTTTGTGTGTTTTAGTCGCAATTGTATTTTACAAGCTATACAATGTTTGGAAAGTACAAAGGGCTAAGAGCAAATAGAGGAGAGAAGAGATTGAAATGGAGTAAATGAGGAGTGCATATTACAAGAACTGGAAGAGAACTGAGAGTTTCAGTAGCTCAAGGCCCATACGTTATCAAACCACAAGCCTTTGAGTTGTCTCAGAGTTGTCTCATGAGAGTGTCCTTTTTGTGACTGCATAGATTGCCATCAGAGGAGGGACTGTTGGAGAGTAAACAGCTCAGCAACTCAGAAGATGTCATCATTAGGTGACATTTATGTTCATGTTTTAAAAGCCTAACATAGAGAAAAGGCTGCATTGACACATATTTTAAAAGTGATCACGTTTTATTTTGTGGCAGACATTGTGCCTACCAGAATTGACAATGTGCTAACAAGATTAAAATAATGATGAAGTATATTTTATGCATTAAAGTAACTGCTAGTAGAAATGAATTTGATTTATATTGTTTAATGTGATTTATTAGTATAAAGGTATGTGTGCAGAAAAATAAATGCACATCTCTGTCATACTCAGTGTGATAACAAAGATGGCAATATTAATGAAATGCTTTTACATATTTTGATGATGTAATATTAATAATGAATTCATATGTTTGCATATTGTGTGTTTTATTAATAGCAATATTAATGCAATATATTTCTTGTGTTAGCATGACTAGGCATGAAGACTTCGTATTCATAGTCATATAAAGTGATGAATCATTTCTTTTCGTCTAACATGAATTTTTCCATTAGGTTGTTTCTCATGAATAGAAAAGGGTCCCATTGTTCAATGTGTAAAACCTGTTTCCCAATTACCTTTATTCTGGTACACTGAGACCTGGAGGCTGAAAGCTGAAGCAGTTGCTACTGTTTAACTGAACCTTTCTCATGTTAACTGTTGAAATTGTTTTGCACCATGAGAAAGAATGTCGATTGCAACAAGTGATGTACAAAATTGTTAAACTATTGGATCCACATGGAAAGGAGAGACGACTTCTCACCAAACCTGGGAAATTTCTATGTTGTTGCAAAGTGGATTTGTGCTAAAAATCCAATTGGACATTCCCCCTATTGCATAATGTGATCTCATCGAACTGACCAATCGAACTGTTTTGAGTATTTTTGATTAAGCGATGACTTCCTAAGTTTGAGTCAGTCCCCTTTAGAATCTTGTTCTGTTTTCTTGCCCCTTGGATGGTTCCTGATTTCCCTGTGCAGCCTGTGTTCTGCACTTTCCCCTGATCGTACTTCTACCCGACTTTGCTGATGATCTATATGCTTTGTTGACAAAACTGAATTGAATGCTTACCATAGAGGAGGTATATTCAAATGCAAATGTTATTTTTCCCTGACTTGCTTTTCTGAGTAGAAGTCAGCGTGCTGAGACCTTCCTATTTTATTTTTCTAGTTAGTTTAGATTAGTTTAGAGATAGATGATTTTCCAAAATATTTTTGTCTTTCTTTTTGACTTTTACCCACATGTGTTTGTCTGCTCCCACACATGCTTGTTCTAATTTGGTTAGCAGTAGGGAGAACCTATGTCCAAGATCCTGTACTCTAAATCTTTGTATTATGATTTGACTAATGTATTAACAGTCTGATTTAAAGAATGTTTCGGTGTCTAAAATTGTGTCTCTATTATTATGCATTCTTCTTCTTGAATGTTTAATGGTGTTGATGTTGACTAGATTAAACTTGTTATGTAGACTTGGTCAACCTATGGGATTTATTTACCTTTACAATTTGATTTTGGGCACTATTTGCTTGACTTTGGGTTTGTAACTTTTATTATTTGGAGTTTCCTTCTGTGGCCACATGGGTCATGGTGTTTACATTTGTTGTTGGGTTTTAAATTGATTGTGTTGGGTTACCACACGCTTCACTGGGTCCAAATATCTCATTGACCTTGGAAAAGCATTTTCAAATCCTGCAAAGGATGAGAAAAACGCATTACCAATTCTCTACAGTGGCAGTCCCACAAAGATGCATTGGCCAGAAAGGGATTGGGGGTATACTGGTTTCAGTAGATCAAATTACTGTCCTCGAAACCCATGACGAGGCTGTGAACTTGCAGGCATGTATCAAACAATGCCACATCATCAGGGGTACTAGGCATGAGTGCCCACTTTTCACCTTGCTATTTGCAGCTTCAATTAAACCATTTGCCAAACTCATGAGAACTGACTGGGCAAAGGCATACCCTTGAACGATATGCAACATAACACATAGCCATACAAATTTAATACAATGCTTGGAATAGAATCCATGACATGCCATTACATGTTCCTCAGTGTACTTCCTTAGATGATGAATTTTATCATATGGTGTGTGTTGAACTCAATTTCAATACCAAGTAAAGGTAATTGCATCTCAAAAGCACATTAGATAGAAAATAAGTTTTCGGCCTTGAGACATGCTTATTGGTGCTATTCCAACATTTCAACCCCAAAAAATCAAGCAATAGATTCCTAGTCCCGGCCTTTGCCTTGGCTAAGTGATAGCAATGGCATTAAGGAGAAGGGTTGGCACTTCATCCATTACATGGATGAATGAAGTCAAAACATGGGCTAAATCAAAGAGTATTGTCCTGCAGGGAGAGGAAAAATGAGGAACATGAAAATGCGCAAAAGTAGATCTATGTAAGGAAAACTCAAGTGCCTTTGAGATTTTCATGGAAAAACAGAAAGAGAGGTAACATTGTCAAACAGAAAAAGACATGAGATACCCTATGGAGGTAATATCGCCCACCAGACATCTGGGGACCAATGCTGCACCCAAGAATTTAGGTTCTGCACAACACTGATTCGTACATACACAGCCCATTGGCAAATTTGTAGCTATATAAAGTGATCAAGCTGAACATGCACAACACAATTATCCAAGATGTGTATGTTAAAAAGTGAATAGCTATTAAGAACATTATAATACATGCCTCTGTAACGAAATTCCTTCTCTAAAAGTATACTAACAGAAAAAAAACGTAAAGGTGCAAGAGATGTGTGATTGTGTTATTGCTTATACAAAAAAAACAATAAAGATATTGGCGAGAAAAGCTTTCTCAAAAATACTGAATGGATTTACACCAAATGACAAAAGGTCAATTCAGAATAAAGGTCTAGTTTCATTTCAACACGGTTCTAATTCTGATCTAATGGAAAATGCTTCTTTTTCAGCTCTCTTTTTAACATTTTCCTTTGATGGAGCTGCACAAAACTTCACATAACGAAATTTAGGTGTAATAACTGTATTCCAAAAGAGCAGATTCCTCAAAGGGTGCCAAAGTTATTAGCACAACAAAAAATGCTTATTCAGTGGTAAGTGGGACCGAAGCATAACCACAAAGTCGCTGTAGTCTCTGTAATTACATATATAGTTTAATGTACAGTATGGACAACAAAAGGTTTGTTGTCCACCCTTTAAAAAGTTACATATGATACCATACATTAATACGATTGCCACCGAGCCTAGAACATAAAACGTAAAATCTAGCTAATGCTGCAGGAATCAGATTAACGCATGCTAAAACAAATCATACATATAACAATATGTACATGATAATCTACATATACAGGAAGTATCATTGGTTTACCGGTGTTTAGTGGGCACACATCCTCTCACAATCCAACCTGGTTGGTAGCACAAACAAGTATCAGCACAATACCCTGTATCACATATATAGTCCCACAAATTGATTCTCCACGTGTATCTCGGCTGCTCACAAACCTGGCAGGAAAGAGGGATAACAAAGATACCACAGATAATAATGGAACAGTCTCAAACTGGGCTTGCAGTCCATCCTCTGAGGGACAACCCCTAGGCCCTCACTGCTCCTAGGGTTCTCACACCGCCCAACCTCAACACTCTCACTAACCCAGACACCACTACATTAAAATCTGCTGTAATCCAGGCCAAAATTATTCAAAAGGGCCCTTACGGATTCGACCTGCAAAAGATATTTTTTTCCCCATCATTTTCCACCCCTGGCTTCAAAAGGAAATCTGCGGAAACCGTGAGTCACTTTGCCAACATGCCACGCTTAATCTCCTGCAAGACCAACTTCCCCTCCAGTGTTTCAGGATTCGAGTCAGGAAACAATAGCAAATGTTGGTCGCACAGTATCACAGTGCTTTCCCTCCATTCCATTGTTGCCACCATCACTGTGCCCCCTGCGCTTCCTCTCTGTCTGCTTCCTCGGTTGTCAGCCTATAGAACTTTCCTCTGACTGCACTTCTAGCAGCTCAGACAAGACTGTAACCATATTTTCCTGTAATGCTCCGCAGGTATTCCCGTCGGAACCTCCAGCACCCACAGAATGATCACCCTTTTAAGTTATCAAGATGCTCAAAACTCCTTCTGGCTTCTCCATGACATCCCCTACATTTGACCTGAAGGAGTGAATCTCTTTCATCTGGGAGAAAATTCCATGGTCTTAATCTGCATGCCATGTTCTCTATCCTACCAACAAAGGAAGCCAATGTCACAGTCTTATCTCTCAGGTCTACATACAGCAAATTCAAAGAACGTGAAAAGGCCCACTCTCCTTCAGTCACTTAGAAATCCTGTGAGGGCTCTCCGTGGGCCTCATGCCTGTCATCCCCATTTAAGGGTTTCTTAGGTGCAAAATAGCCTTCCTTCCCTGTCTTCTTGCCTGTCCTTGCTTGCATTGGAAGGGATCCAGCAGTGAAGCATTGTTCCTACACTTATCTTCCTCTCAACAAAATCCACCTAAGGACCTCTCCTTAGATGGCACAAAACTTCAGACCACAGAAGATGCCTAAATGGGTCCTGTGAGCAGTGAGGGCGCCCCAGCTTGCCATTTCAGTGGACTTCTCCACCTTCAATATTACAAGGTTGTCAGTTACCAGCCATGGGGGCTTAGCCTCCTCCTTCTGGCATGTCCCCCATCCACTACGCAGAACCAGAAAGATGCCTATTGGCTACAGCTGCCCCAGCTGACCTGTGGAACTCCTTCTGTGCGCTCCCCAACTTTGGCTGGCCTGTCCAGCTGCATTGTTGGTGCTGCCTCCGTTGGCCCCTGTCTCTCAATCAGGGGCTTCATCTAATGCCACTCCTAGCTAAATTGTATGCCATGCTCTGAATCTCCACTGCAAGGCTGGAGCAGACTGAGAGTCGCCTGGTATCACAGATTACAATGTCCCAACGGGTAGATCGCCTTCCACATCTTTTGAATAGTGGTGGTGATTCTACTACATCTACAGCTGTGCCCTGTAACCGAAGAATGGCTAGTCAACCAAAGTCTTAAGATGCTGCTGCCTTCCTAGTTCTCACAGGCTCTGCCCTGCCAGTTCCCACTTTTTTACTTAGAAAGCCCCCGACCAGTTGGTGGGTCAGTGAAGCCAAACTAAGCTCCAGTATGATTTCAATTTGTGGTGTACCCACAACAATCTATGAAGTGTGTTTGTCATGACAAGTTCTGCATGTTTTTAATGTAGACTTTCAATAGCCCTATGGGTAAGTAACAGATGACTGGTTCCAGAGTGGATTGAGCAATTATGTCACCTTTCTTCAAGATACCTGCCCTAAACCTTGTTAAATATGAGGGGTAGTAAGTTATTCCTGACTATCCACTTCCCTAACGAGTATGGAAAGTGGGGAGTTAAACCTGATATAATCACTCAGGGTGGTCTTCTCTGAACCTGCAAGGTTACACAGAATGTCCTAACCCAGCCTGTGCTACGCTGAATCCTGTCTCTCCCTCTTGGATGCCTTGGTCTTCCTTGGTTCTCCTGCTTCTCCCTGTAGTACTTGTTGTTTCCCAGTTCTAAAATCTAGCACCATGACCGAAAAGAATCCCTCCCTATTTGGCACCATCCTTCACTTGCACACCTTAGTGACCCTCATGAACATTTGATTTTCCTACATGGGAATTGAGTATTGCGCATCATTTATATTTTTCCCATTTGATACAAAATCGTCCCCTTTGATATTGTATGTTCCCCTTAGATAGGAGCTGTTCCCTGTGGACACCAGCTCTACTCTGTGACTCCAGTCTACCCCCTTTGTATACCAATTCTTCCTGCCTAGATTATGCAGACGGTGCATCTTCAATTTTCCAACCCCTTGGAATGTGTTGTTCACTTACACCTACTGTATGTTTTAATTCACTCCTTAGGTGTTTGAGCTGCATGGACACATCTTAAATACAGATCAGCCATCGTGATCTCATGTGGTGTCTACAGTTCTACTTTAATGACAACTAAGGAAAGGATCCTATAGGCGTGACCTGGTAAGCCATTTTGGCATTTGAAGTGAACTGTTTTACTGAAGTAACATTGTTACCCCTGTCTTAATGGGTCTCTGTGATTTGAGCCTACAGGACATCCAGATGAGGCTTAAATTCGATAATGAAATCTTAAGCCTAAATTGTAAACACATTTTCTTTTAAGCGTGAAGCTTTGATGAGAATAAGTGGGTGCGTATACAGACCGCTCAAGATTATTTAGCTCATTGACTCCACATGTCCACAAATTTGTAGTCAGGATTGTACAAGTTACCATCAAGCTATGAATTTTCACCTTGGAATAACCTCCAATTGTTTTCCAGTGCCCTGCTCACTGTTAAGATAAATACTTGTTTTCCTGCATGTGTGCCTTCTAGGCTGTAAATTGGGTCGAATATTGGCCTGCTAATCCCCTTCTGAACTCCTCAGGACTAGTGCAGAATCTACCTGTCGCTAGGTGGTCTGTAACAGAGCCTAATAGCTGTAGTGCCCAACCCCTCCAAGGCGCAAGGAAGCAGAACAGTCATCAACTCAGCATTTGAGTCTCTTAATAAGACCAGTAGAGGAGTTTCTTGAGGTATTAGACCTGGTTGCAGTTTTGAGACTGCAGCATTAGCTTTGGATGATTCATATTGTTTCCTGCATAATGGAATTATGGCTATTCTTGTTCCTAGCTCACTAAATGGAATTCTGTTTATATAACACTTGGGTCAACTATCAATTCTAAAAAAATAGATAGCAATAGTGTCCCAGCACTTGATGAGTCTGCCTCCTTTCTCACCTGCATTAATAAAAGGTCAAGATGGAGGAGGCTGAATCAGCCCTGATTCTTTTGCCATTTAGCAAAATCTAGTGACTGATTCCGGTGCCTGCACTTTCCTCTCTGTGGTGCTGTTGGAATATCTGATTCCAGGTATTGGCTTTCACTTCCTTGGCATGCAGATGATATGCAGCTCCTTATGCCTGACTGTTTGGTCAGTCTCAAATATGTGATATCCCAAAGCGCTACCTCCAGAAGACTGCTGAGTGGACATGCTGAATTAGCAGGCAGGTGTATTACCTCTTTAATACCCTCTGTAAAATGACTTGAGGCAGTGTGGAGATTAGACCTTGGTCACTTGATCTGAGGTCACATCCAGGCACCGTATTGTCTAATAACTCATCAGGTTCTGCATTTTATTTTAGCAAAGCTGTCTTACAAGCAAACAGTGTTTGTGGTGTATAAACTCACCGTTGGGGGTAAAGGAGAAAGAAGTAGCCCAATCTACTGGCAGACAGATCAGGGAGGAAAAGGCAGCGGAACACAAAGGAGTGTATTTTCCATCACTGCAACCAATATGGACTAAGAACAGATGTTTTGGGCCAAGCTTGATTCTCAAGCGGGACAACTTCGACGTTGTTAGATACACAGTCAAATGTTGTAATATTTTAAAGGGCACAGAAGGGTTTCAATGGATCAGTAGTTGCTCATGAGACTGAAAGAGGGTTATTAAACTATCATCCCAACTGCAGAGAAATTCTGACAAACTTGGCATGGAAGGACTAAATGAGATAAAATAGGCAAAATAGTTTAAATTTAAGAAGAGTTCTAACTAAAGTATTCCGTTTTCCATTTTTACAATGTTGTCGTTCCTTTGTTTGTGTTTAAAAAAAGTAAACATGGTAAAACGTAGAGCAGGCCATTCACTGGCTCCCAGTGTCTTTGCCTGCCCAATACCTGGACTGCATAGGGACGGTTAAGGAAAACAACGATTTTTGTTTTATGGGAAAATTGGTGCTTATCTTCTCAAGAGCTGCAGCCATGGAGTATAATTGTATTTTACACGTGTGTACAATTTATTATGAAAGGATGTCGCAACCTTACACTTTCTCTGTTAATGGGGAAAACAAGAAATTTCGTACAGTGAGAGAGCTCTTCCAGAGTGAGATACCAGATTTATATTGTGCCACTTTGTAACCCCCTGCGCCTCAATATACCTGAGACAGGCATAATATATGCAAGAAAGTGTTCCCCATTGGGGGGGGGAGGAAGGTGAAAAAATGGTGCAAAGAAATCTAAAATATTTATTTGTGCCAATTTTGCGCCATTTTTAACACCTGCACAGAGCAGACATTAAAAGGAGGCACACCATTATTTATAATGGGCCTCAATGTGCTTTGCAGGATTAGTGTCAAAACATTTTACACTAATCTTGGAAAGAGTCTGTGACAGGACAGGTGATATTAGAGGAAGTCTTGAGCCCTGTACACAACTCCAAAGAGGATGCTACGCTGGTGAAGGTTTAGTACAGTTATGGTTAATTTTATTGAATTACACCAGTTTTCCATGAGCTTTAGTATCGTCCCTAACGTTAAGAGGTTCTTGAGGTTTTCTTTCCTTGTTTTGTCTGGGGTCCCCTTTAATATTTCTTCTTCTTTCCTTCACAGGACAGTACATGTTGCACCGTTGCCGCTCTCGCAATGCCAGAGAAAGAGAAAAGAAAAGAAAACAAGAAGCCTCGGTCAGGTAAGTGAATCTTGTTTGTTTACATTATTCTTCTATCTTTTCTTTCCCTTTGGTTTTTTTCAGCTGCTTTTGTGTCTCACCACTATGTATCCCCGTGCTCACTAGGATCTCAAAATTCTTCGTGGGGTGAAAGCTAAGGCTCTCTTTCTCTTCCTTTTTTTAAATAAATTATTTCTTTGACCACAGAAAACGATCCAGAGTAATGTCTCCTTTAGGGTATAGAGGTGGCAATATAAACAGATGAACAATAATCACAGGTGCCTGTAAGCTAGACTCACCACGTGGAGGGTGGGGGAGCTAAGAAAAAGAAGGAAGAAGAAATATAAATCACTCTTGGTGCCCTTTAGGAAAATATTATGTGACTCCCATCCATCCCCTTTATGCTTCCCCCTCCCTACCAACCTCCCCGATTAGTTTAAAAATTGAATCGCATTAGCGATTCCGTACCTGGGAAAGCCACGTCCCCGGAGCTCGGCCCTTCTCCTTCTCCTCATCTAGGAGCGTTGCTATCTCAGGACCTCAAACTGCCTCTGTCCTCGTCTTCCTTCTCGTGGTCGCCCTTTCCTTCATTTGCTCCTTCCCCAACTTCCTCTCTGTGGTCTGCTCCTTTGCCGGTTTCCTCCTCGTAGTCCGCTCCTTTCCCAGTTTCCTCCTCATAGTCTGCTCCTTTCCCAGTTTCCTCCTTGTAGTCCGCTCCTTTCCCGATTTCTTCCTCGTAGTCTGGTCCTATCCCGGTTTCCTCTTCGTAGTCCGCTCCTTTCCTGGTTTCCTCCACGTAGTCCGCTCCTTTCTCGGTTTCCTCCTCCTCGGCTCTCTTCGCCTGTCCCTCTTCTAATCCCAGGATGCCTATCCTCCAGTTCACGTCATAAAGCTCCATCCGACGTTGTGAGAATGAATTCTCGCAAGTTCCCCTGGGGTACTCTTCATGTGTCCCCAGCCGACGTGAGTCTGATCCCCCGTTACATTTGCCCTCCCCAGAGAGTGGCTGTTGGAGCCACGAGTTCAAAGGGTATTGGAATAAATAATCAGCATTGGTCACTAAAGAACCTGGACAATGTTTGATCTGAAACATAAAGGGTTGGAGTGATAAGAACCAACAGAGGACCCTAGCATTAGTTTCTTTGTGTCTGGCCAACCATGTTAAAGGGGCATGATCCGTGAGGAGGATGAAGGGTCTTCCTAACAAATAGTATTGTATGGACTCAATAGCCCATTTGATGGCCAAACATTCTTTTTCTAATGTGGGGTAATTCTTCTCTCTAGATAACAGTTTTCTGCTATTGAACACCACAGGATGTGGTTGTCCGTCCTCTACTTCTTGTGACAAAACAGCCCCTACTCATTGATCAGACGCATTTGTCTGTAACAGAAACGGTTTCTGGAGGTTGGGACATTGTAATATGGGTTCTGTAGTCAGAAGGTGTTTGAGAGTCAAATAACTTTGATATTGTGTATCAGACAAATTGGAAATTTTGTTGGGACAAGCTTTTTCTAAAAAGGAAGATAGGAATGCTGCTAGAGTAGAGAAATGAGGAATTAATCATCTGTAGTATCCAACCATTCCCAGAAAAGCTCTTATATCTTGTTTGCTTTTCAGTATGGTTATTTGTGTTATTGCCTCGACTTTATCAATTTGTGGTTTAATGCATCCCCTTTCGATGAGATATCCAATGTATTTAATAGAAGTCTTTCCTAAGTGACACTTTTCAGAGTTTGCCGATAAGCCTGCCTTGTATAAGGTCTGAAGGACCTTAGAGACTTGTTCCAAGTGTTGTTCCCAAGTATTACAGTATATAACTATATCATCTAAATATGCAACTGCATATTCTTGATGAATTTTAGTATAAGATCCATTAATCTTTTAAACATAGCTGAGGCTCCATGTAGACCAAAAGGTAACACCGTAAACTGATATAAACCAAAAGGTATAGCGAAGGCAGTTTTCTCCTTATCTACTGGGTTTAGAGGAATTTGCCAGTATACTTTCATCACGTCCAGTGTAGTGAGAAATCGGGCTTGTCCTAGACGCT
The DNA here is from genome assembly GCF_031143425.1 of Pleurodeles waltl. Taxonomy (NCBI): domain Eukaryota; kingdom Metazoa; phylum Chordata; class Amphibia; order Caudata; family Salamandridae; genus Pleurodeles; species Pleurodeles waltl. The sequence goes on along the minus strand of NC_090440.1, from coordinate 540,418,200 downwards.
CGATTAAGTCATTGATTTGTGGCACCGGGTACGTATCAAATTGGGACATGGAATTCAGCTGTCTGAAGTCTATACAAAACCTGATCGTTCCGTTTGGTTTGGGAACTAAAACAACAGAGCACCAGGGACTGGAGGATGGTTCTATGATGCCTAATTTTAGCATCTCCTCTACCTCGTTTTCTACGAGGTGTCTTCTTGCTTCAGGTATCAGATATGGGGCCTGATTCTAACTTTGGAGGACGGTGTTAAACCGTCCCAAAAGTGGCGGATATACCACCTACCGTATTACGAGTTCCATAGGATATAATGGACTCGTAATACGGTAGGTGGTATATCCGCCACTTTTGGGACGGTTTAACACCGTCCTCCAAAGTTAGAATCAGGCCCATGGTTTTTGTCTAGAAACCTTCCCTTGTTCTAATGTGGTGTTGAACAATAGGAGTTCTACCCAGATTTTTAGAGAAGACTTCTCTATTGGTGTGGACTACCAACTCTCTCTCTGTGCCTTCTGGACTTCAGTAAGATAAATCCCATAGTGAGGCTCTGGGTCTTGGTCTCTTTCTTCTCAGGTGGGAAAAACGGTTGAGTTGAAGTAATACTTCATATTTTCTTGTAATTAGGGATGGGATTCTCATTCTCCTTCCATTCTTTCATTAAATTAATGTTATATAGCTCGCTTTTTTTGGAACCTTTGGGAATTTTGATCCTGTAAGTAACAGGGGTTAATTTCTCCATCACTCGGCACGGCCCTTGCCATTTGGCCAAAAGCGTATTTTCTGTGGTGCGCAAGAGGATCAATTCTTTGTGCACTACAGACAGTTCACAGAGTTTCTTGCCTACTTCATAATGTATCTTTTGTCTCCCAAATAATGGTTCAAACGGGCTATGCCCAGTTGAAGTCTGAAAATGTGTTTGGATAAAACTAAGGGAGTTTCCTATCCCAATCTTTCCCAGTTTCGTTTACCGATTTACGGAACAGATTTTTGAGGTTTATTATTCCTCTCCACTAGGCCATCAGTTTGTGGATGATAGACAGATCTTCGTATTTGTCTGACACCTAGCAGTTGACATACTTCTGCCATTAAACTGGACATAAATGGTGTTCCTTGGTCTCTTAATATTTCCTTGGGAAAACCTACCCGGAAAAAAAAACAATTGTGGCCTGGGCTATGTTCTTGGTTGTTATACTGTGGAGTGGAATAGCTTCTGGGTATCTGGTGGCATAATCTACCAAAACTAAGAGGTATTGGTGACCCTTGGGAGAGGCCACCAGTGGACCTACCAAGTCCATTCCAACTCGTGTGAATGGGGTTTCTATAATCGGAAAAAGTGGATCTTTTGGGTCGGTGCTAGGATTAAACAATTGGCACTTTGGACAATATTGACAGTTTCTCCTGAGATCCCGATATGCCCCTGGCCAGAAAAACCTTCTCAATAGGTATTCTTCGGTTTTCTCTCAACCAAAATGTCCTCCCGCTACCTGACCATGAGCCAAATGCGAAACTTTTTCCAGGTATCCTTGGGGAACCACTAGTTGTGTTTTTGGATTTCCTTGTTGTTGTGTATATCTATATAACAACCCATTCCTGATCAGAAAATAGGGACCCACTTTTCCTGTAGGGTTAGAAGTAGCCATATTCCAGGCATTTTTAAGAGTGGGGTCGTCCCTTTGAGATGCTCCATGAGCTTTAGTATCGTCTCTAATGTTAACAGGTTCTTGAGGTTTTCTTTCCTTGTTTTGCTCTGGGGTCCCCTTTCATATTTCTTCTTTTTTGCTTCATAGGACAGTACATGTTGCACCGTTGCTGCTCTCGCGATACCAGAGATAGAGAAGGAGAAAATAAAAGAAAATAAGAAGCTTTGGTTAGGTAAGTGAATCCTGTTTGTTTACATTATTCTTGTATCTTTCCTTTCCTTTTCTTTTTTTTTTTCCCTTTGTTTTTTTCAGCTGCTTTAGTGTCTTACCACTGTGTATCCCGTGCTCGCTAGGATCTCTATATTCTTCGTGGGGTGAAAACTAAGGTTCTCTTTCTCTTCCTTTTTTAAAGAAATGATTTCTTTGACCACAGAAAACTATTCTCGAGTAATGTCTCCTTTAGAGTATAGATGTGGCAATATAAAGGGATGAACAATGATCACAGGCGCCTGTAAGCTAGACTCATCACATGGAGTGTGGGGGAGGAAAGAAAAAGAAGAAAGAAGAAATACAAACCACTCAGAATTTGGTGCCCTTTAGGAAATTATTATGTGACTCCCAACCATCCCCTTTATGCTTCCCCCTCCCTACCAACCACCCCGATTGGTTAAAAGATTGAATCGCATCAGCGATTCCATACCTGGGAAAGCCGCGCCCCTCCGGGGATGTGGCTGGCTTCTCCACCCTTCTCCTTCTCCTCGTCTGGAAGCGTTACTATCTCAGTACCTCAAACTGCCTCCGTCCTCGTCTTCCTTCTCGCGATTGTCCTTTCCTCCATCTGCTCCGTCCCAGACTTCCTCTCCGTGTTCCGCTCCTTTGCTGGTTTCCTCCTCATAGTCTGCTCCTTGCCCAGTTTCCTCCTCGTAGTCTGCTCCTTTCCCGGTTTCCTGCTCGTAGTCCGCTCCTTTCCCAGTTTCCTCCTCATAGTCCGCTCCTATCCCGGTTTCCTCTTCGTAGTCCGCTCCTTTCCTGGTTTCTTCCTCGTAGTCCGGCCGGTTTCCTCTTCGTAGTCCACTCCTTTCCCGGTTTCCTCCTCGTATTCCGCTCCTTTCCTGGTTTCCTCCTCGTAGTCAGCTCCTTTCCAGGATTCCTCCTCCTCATCTCTCTTCACCTGTCCCTCTTCTAATGCCGGGACGCCTATCCTCCAGTTCTCCAGATCATGTCAAGAAGCGCCATCTGACATTGTGGGAATGAATCCTCGCAAGTCCCCCTGGGGTGCTCTTCATGCGTCCCCAGCTGACGCAAGTCCGATGCTCCGTTACAGCATCAAACTAGCATTAAGAATTTTGACGCTAGTTCCCTAACTACTGCCATGGTGCACCATATATTAAATACAGCACACACATGGTGGCGTTAGGGGGGACCTAAGAGGCGCAAGAAAAGTGGCGCTGCATTGGATGCAATGCCAGTTTTCTTAAATCTGCCCCTTTGTGTTTTGCCCAAGAGTAAGCAAGACCATGGTGTCTCTGAAAAGACTGCAACCTTACCTCATTTCACTTTACGGACTGAGTTACTGTTCATAAAAAAGAAAGACTAATGTGGAGGTTTGTGGACTAAAGGCTGGTTGTGACTTAATTAGTAGTTAACTTAGCATGCACATAAAATCATTGCTTCTTGGCAAAGTATGTTCAGTCTAATTCCCAAAACGTGAGCATGCTCTTTAATGGTGTACTGATTCTTACTTTATCTCATTCAAGTTATGGAATATAAGAGTAACCATGCTTTCTATATTTGCCTTACAACCAGAATATCGCCCACTACAGAGTTGATCCACTCCATTTTCTGGTGATTCAATGCAGTGTGATGTACTGCTGATTCTGATGTCATGGACTATTAAAGAGGAGAAGATGGCTCTAAACTTGAAAGCCTTCAATGGCACTTAGACACAGTGTGGGGAGATACTCTGAATGCATGGGAAGCTGCTAGTCATCTGTAACCAGAAAGCCACCAGGGTTTAGTTTCAGTTTATCTTTCTGAAATTGCAAAGGGTGCTATCTTTGGGAGACATGATTAATGTGTACCTTTTAGCCGATGTTTAAGACCAGATAGTATTTTATGGGGCTAAGTTACAAGCCCCGTGCACTGCCTATGCCCCACTTTTTCACATAGAAAAAGTGACGCATCAATGGTGCAAGGGGCCTGTAAATAAGCCCTTATGTGTTTTATTTTCCAGGAGGTTCCCTAGACAGTCCACACAATTAGTATTCTAAAGTCAGTGAGAGACTCCACCCATGTTGTAGGATAACTTATTGCGTCCTGTTTGAACCTTGGCACATCTAAATACCAATATCTCTCTTTAATGTTCACTCTTCCCACTTGGACATCAGCTCTTTACTTTGGATCAAAAAACAGTGGGAGGTTCAATTTGGGCATCCATGGAGACAATTTGTCATCCTTATGCAGGAGGGGTGAGAAGGTCAACCCTTGAATACACTCAAATATTATAATCTATATGCTTGGACAGGGGTTTTCCCCATTGGCAACAACCATATTCTTATTACCACACCCCCATTGGACAGCAATACTTGCAAAGATAATGATTCCCAGACACAACCACTTTCCCCACAGACACTGGCTTTTGTCCTTATGGACTACAGTACTTTCTTTAGGCATTGTTTCTCCAATGTGGAGCGTAATTTTCTCTTAGTCACAGACTGTTCATCTTTGGTATTCGTTTCCCCCAGAAAATTGGGTCTTCCATCTTGACACTAGTGTTTTGGACACCAGCACATCCTCATTAGAGTTCAGACATTACTTTTTCCCCATTGACACTCGCCCTTCCCCCCTTTAAAGCCAGCTAGTCTCCATTAGCCATGGGCTTGTATTCCCTTTACTTACCAGCTCTTATTGTCTCAAATGGAGAAATGAAATTTCCCTTTTGGATATTAAGGCCCTCATTACAACCCTGGCGGTAAATGCTGCCTACCACCGTGCTGACGGTCGCCAACATATTGTGATTGCGGCGGTATGCCGATACGGGTATTATGACCCACACAGAGAAATCCGCCACTATACAGACACCCACACAAGTCCGTCAGTCGGTCAGTGATAAATTGGCGGTACCAAAACCCACACCGTTACGCCAACAGGAATACGCCCACAGTATCAGGACCCACGAATCACTGCAGTGGTCTTTCAACCGTGGTAAACAATTGGCGGTACACACTGCCGCGCTCAAAATACACACACATTTACAAACCTACACCACATTGGACAATTCAAACTACACACACCTGACACACATACACACCCCACACACACACACCCAATCCAATATAAAACACACACCCACATTACCCACAACCCTTTCAATGAAAAAAAAAGATTGCCAACAGAGAGAGGGACACAAGCCAGGAGCACCCACTCAATCTGGACCACAGAACACCATTACCCATACACTATTCACGCACCTCACAGCACACACCACAACACATCACCCCACACATCACCCCACACATCCTCACACATATCACTCACACCACATCCATGGCACCCCAAAGACACCCCAGGTTTTCAGAGGAGGAGCTGAGGGTCATGGTGGAGGAAATCATCCTGGTAGAGCCATAGCTATTCGGATCACAGGTGCAGCAGACATCCATTGCTAGGAAGATGGAGCTATGGTGGAGAATCGTGGACAGGGTCAACGCCGTTGGACAGCACCCCAGAACAAGCGATGACATCAGGAAGAGGTGGAACGACCTACGGGGGAAGGTGTGTTCCGTGGTTGCTAGACACCAGGTAGCTGTACAGAGGACTTGCAGTGGACCCCCACCTCCTCCTTCACAACTAACAACATGGGAGGAGCAAGTCTTGGCGGTCATGCATCCTGAGGGCCTCGCAGGAGTAGCAGAAGGACTGGACTCTGGTAAGTCAAATCTTTACTACTATATCCCCCACCCTACCTGCATGCCATCACAAACGCCTACACCTACCCTCACTCCACCACCTCACATATACCCCACCATCATAACCCACCCATCCCAATACCAAGCCCTGCATGCCACAACAATCCATGGACCTCCATCACAGACCTCCATGGACACCCATCACCACAGCATGCCCATTAGAGAGAATCACCTAGCCCACAAAATCACCACGCACACAAGGCAAAGCTGACAGGGCAATCACAACCATAAAGGGAAACACACCCATGCACATGATGGCACACACAGATACAATAACACTGCATTTTCATCCCCACAGGACCCCTACTCAACATCACCGGAGAGGAGTTGCCAGCAACATCCAGTCCCACAACCCGGGAGGAGGCCCACAGTGATGACAGCAGCTCTGGACGCCTGGATCACGATGACCAACCTGGCCCGTCAGAGACCTCTGAACAGTCGGTTATTCTGCCACAGTCCCAACCCACCACAGAGCCTCCCCCCTCAGGAAACACCACCACAGCACCCACCCAGCGGGCCCATGCCACTGTCTCCAGGACACGTCAATCAGCAGTGTGTCCACCACTACAGGGACCCCAGGCATCCCCACAAACACAGGACGATCAGGGACCTTGGGTCGGTGGGCACACGGTTCGGGGACAGAGGCACAGGATAACAGGGATGCTGGGAGGACTGCTGTGTGTCAGGGGGAGGACAGGCCCAGGGAACCCACTCTCCAGGAGCACTCACCAGCATCCAGGGAGCATACCACCATTCCCAGGAGACGATGGGCCAGATACTGGCCAAGTTGCAGGAGACCCAACGGCTGCAAGAGGGACAGTACCTGGGGATCAGGGAGGACCTCAAACACATCTACACCATCCTGGTCGCCATTGCGGGGCTGCTGGCTGACATGGGCAACACCATGAGAGAGGCAGTGGCACACCAACGGGCCCCTGACACTAGCCACACCGAAGAACAGCCCTCCACCTCCGCCGGCACTAGTGGACAGGAGGACACGCCACAGGAACAACAGGCCACCAGCACCCCACCCCCTGCAGAAGGAGAACCACCCTGCAAATGGTCCCTACGATCCAGGCAGAAACCAGAGAACATTGCCAAGACCCACGCCAGGAAGTAGGACTCTCCTGATTGTCACCCTTCTGTCTCACTCTGTCACCCTGTCCACCTTGAGCTGCCATTACTCCCCTTCCTATGCCCCACTGGACAATGCACATGTGATACCAAGAGACTGGACTCTAACTAGACATTCCTCTATCATCACCCCAGCCCATTGCACATCCCCCTCTACGTATGAGCACTTAAATAAACACCCTTGGAACAAATACAAATCTGGAGTCTATCAAATGATTGAAATATGTATTAGTACAACATTCTGTAAACATTGCATTGGTATGACCTTTAGTGGGCAGCAGTAAACATACCAGGAGCCAGAGTGGGCCACAGAGATCTGAAAATGGAGATGCCAAAGAGTACACAAACTGCCCATAGACATATCCTCCTTGTTCGCCCATGTGCCTCATTATAACGTTCCTCTGCCCTTGTCCTGGCATTCCTCAATGGGGTCAGTAGCCATGAGAGGTTGGGGTAACCAGAGTCACCTGCAAATATCAAGGGACAACTGTTAGACACACACTAACCCTTAGGGACAACCCCATACCCAGACACCAACATATACTGGGTGGAGACCTTGGACTCACCTATTAGCCACACCCAGTGCCTCTGGAGTTGGCCCATCACATATGGGATGCTGCTATTCCTCAGGATAAAGGCGTCATGCACAGAGCCAGGATACTTGGCATTCACATGGGAGATGTACTGGTCCGCCAAACACACCATCTGCACATTCATTGAGTGATAGCTTTTTCTATTCCTGAACACCTGTTCATTTCTCCGAGGGGGAACAAATGCTACATGTGTACCATCAATGGCACCAATGATGTTGGGGATATGTCCCAGGGCATAAAAGTCAGCTTTCACTGTGGCCAAATCCTCCACCTGGGGGAATACAATGTAACTGCGCATGTGTTTAAGCAGGGCTGACAACACTCTGGTCAACACGTTGGAGAACATTGGCTGAGACATCCCTGATGCCATGGCCACTGTTGTTTGCAAGGAACCACTTGCCAGGAAAAGGACCTGCACTAGAGCGGGGGATACCTGTGGGCTGGCGGATAGCTGACATCAGGTCTGGCTCCAATTGGGCACACAGTTCTTGGATTGTGACCCGATCAAGTCTGTATGTTAGGATAATGTGTCTGCCCTCCATTGTCGCAAGGTCCACCAGGGGTCTGTACACTGGAGGATGTCTCCATCTCATATTCATCCTCAGCGGTTGAAGCCTAGGCAGGAAAACTGTGAGCAGAGGGTCATAATCACACATCAATTGCAATAATGATGCATTTCTACATTTACAGAACCAGTATATGAATCCGAGAGTCAGTTGCTGTGCCAATGTCTGCTGTGCCCCCCTGAAATGGTGGCTGCCTGACCTGTGAGGAGGGACAAGTGGAAATGAGGTAATTCCACTGACGTTGTGCGACGTTACGGGAGGTGGTCGATGACCGCCGTGCAAATTCGCATTGGTTATCATTGAGCCCTATGGGTTCCAGGAGCCAATGGTGATGTAAGCCGGCGATGACGGTACGCACCGCTGCGGACGAGACCGCCATTTTCTATCTATTCACTCACTTACTACGTGACTTTCAACAGAAGAGGACCTACACTGCAAGTGTTGATGTGACCTGTGTCTGGAAGCGACAATGGCTCATCTGTCTGGGAAAGGGCCCCTGCCTTCACTGCAGAGGAGTTGGAGAGACTGGTGGATGGGCTCCTACCCCAGTACACGTTACTCTACGGTCCTCCAGACAAACAGGTGAGTACACTGCAAGCAAGATGCGTGGGCCATGAATGTATGGAGTGCTGTGTGTGTAAGCCATGTGTGGGGGGCTGAGGTGTCCTGGCCAGAGTGCTGCATGTATGGTGATCAATGTATATGCGTCAGGGGATGGGAGGGATATGGTGGGCCATGAGTGTGACGTTTCGGACGGTTAACTAATTCCCTTTTCTCCTGTCTTTTTCCTGCAGGTCAGCGCCCATCAAAAAAAGAGTATTTGGCGTGCCATCGCCAAGGAGGTGCGGACCCTGAGGTCTTTGACAGGCGGAGTCTCCACTGCTGCAAAGGGTGGGAGGACCTGTGCCGCTGGGCAAGGAAGACGGCGGAGGTCCAGCTGGGGCTGCGCTCCCAATGAGGAAGGGGTGCCCATCGTACCCTGACCCCACTGATGTTCTGCATCCTGGCGGTGGCCTATCCGGAGTTGGATGGGCGCTTGAGGGCATCACAGCAGCCACAGGGGGCTGAGTACAAAATCTGATTCATTACTTTGCGCGTGTTAAGGTTTTACCTGTGTGGGGATGTGGACTTTGGGTGCCTCTAGGCCAGGGCAAACATGGCACAGTAGGTCCCTTGTTAGGCAGGCTCTGAAGCACTCCAACCCCAATAGTGTTAGTAGGCATCTACTACTGGTCAGGGCCCTGTTTGTATCAGGTGTGCAGCTGATGGCGTTAGGCCTTGTACCCCAGGGGCTGGTGACTGGCATTGTAACTGGTAGTGCATGGAATAGTGCATAGGGCTGTTCCCTGTGAGTTGTGTATGCCAACGGTAGTGTTGTTGCTGGCATTGACCAAGTGTATCCTGTGTCTCCCCCTCCCCTTTTTGTTTTGTCACCCTGTCCTTTTGTGCATCAGCATCATCTGGCGGAGGAGCAGAGGCACCGGCAACGGAGGGAGCTGCATCCCACATGGGGCTGGAGGCCAAATCCACCGACAGTGAGGGCACCAGTGGGACGGAGAGCGAGAGGAGCACCACAGACAGAGACTACTCCTCAGATGGAAGCTCCCTGGCAGTGGCGCACCCCTCTGTGCCCATCCCAACAGGTACAGCCGCCACCCCCCCCTACCAGCACCGCCTTCCCAGCAGCCCCTCAGCGTGTTTCTGATGCCTGCTCACCCAGGAGGGTGGGCATCTCATTTGCCCCAGGCACCTCAGGTCCTGCCCCAGTCAGCCCTGCTGCCCTCAGTGAGGAGGCTATTGACCTCCTGAGATTCCTCACTGTTGGGCAGTCAACCATTCTGAATGCCATCCAGGGCGTCAAGAGGCATTTCCAACAAACAAATGCATACCTGGAGGGCATTCACTCTGGCCTGGCAGCCCAACAGAGAGCATTTTAGGCTCTGGCCTCCGCAATGATGGCAGTCATTGTCCCTGTCTCCAACCTCCCCCCTCCAACTTCCTCTACCCAGTCCCAATCCCCTCAACCCCAGCCTATCCCAAGCACACCTTCAGACCAGCATTCACCCAAATGAACACACAGAAGTGGCTCAGGCAAACACAAGCACCACAATAAATCTCACAGGCACTCACACAAGCACCTCCCCCATGTAGACACACCAACTGTCACCACCAGGGCAGTGCGTGCTCTATTGGCGACTAGAATGCAAAAACTCAGCACTCTCAAAACAACGTAATTTATGCATTGTGCAGATATGTTGTTGTTTAACCTTTTGCATTGCAGAGTTCAATCCTGAAGACTTATTTTTAATGTGCTTACAAATGCTGTTCATTTGCAATGTATTGCTGCAGGCTTTCAGAGTGTGTTAGGGTGTGGTCCCTTTCCAGGGCGTTCTAGAGACTTTCCCTGCAACATGCCTGGGTGTGGTTGTGGGCTGGGCCAAGACTCTATAAGAAGGAGCCAGACCAGCTCCAAGTGCTCACTATTCAGAGGTCCCGGTGCGGAGCAGCAGCTACTTCCTGAGCTCCTGTCCCAGTGGCCTATTTGATCTTCCAGACATCTGACTTTCATTCTTCATTTGGAGATCCTTGTTCTGGGCGGGAAGAAGGTGGCTGGGCTGGCCTCCAGACGCCGTTATCGAGAACTCTCATGTTCTTGGGCCTAATTCTTTTATGATTTGACAGAGTACTTTGGGCGTGTGAAATATGCGCTTGAGTGTTTGTGTCATTTGCAGGGTGACTTGCGAATCGGCAAGATGCGCGATTAGTTTCATTATAATTTAATCTTGTTATTCATTGCACGCTACCATATCTTGACATTTGCATGGCGGCTTAAGAATCGGCAAGACGCACAATTCATTTTATGGTGTTTCATTGTACTTTGATCTTGTTATTCATTGTGAGCTGTTATTTCTTGGCATTTACATCGTGGTTTACGAATCGGCAAGATGCACAATTCATTTAATGATGATTTGACTTTGATATTCATTGCGTACTACCATTTCTTGGCATTTTACATGGTGACACTCAAATCGGCAAGACGCACGATTCTCTCCTCGAGTTTAATTCATGTTGTTTATTGTGTGCCACTATTCTAAGATATTTATCATGTAATATTCGAGTTGACAAGTTATGTGATTTATTTTCCTGAATCCATATTGTGTTATTCATGGTGCACAATCCTTTTATGGTGTTTACTATATACAATATGCACAATTTGTGTTGAAACATTTTAAGAGTACACAGAAGATCAGAGTTTCTAGATGCAATATTGTGTGGTCCTAGTATGCATTCTCAAAAAAGGATTTATATGACTGGTTTAAAATTTAGTAAGAATGTTTTTCTGATTCTCATGTAAAGGAAAGTACTTGAATAAGAAAGTTTTCATTTAATCCATCTTGATTCCCTTACAGGTATCCGGCCATCTTGAAACTTAGTCATTTTAAACTTAATTCTTAGATTGTTCATGTTTTCAGAATGACTATGCTTAGAATCATAGTCTAGTATTGATTTCAGGAGATATAATTTTCATATTGTGTGTTCTAACCTTTTTCTTACTACAGGTCTCCTTCCCAGCTGTTTCCCTTCCTAATCCCCTCTTCCCCTCTTGAACTCTCTTAGCCTCTGTGATTTATCTATCAGAGTCTTGGAGCAGTTCAGTGGTGGACGTGTTGGGAATGTGCGCAGACCCAGAGGATCTGGTGACTCTGACACCAACATCCACTGCCTCCACTGTGTCCCCCTCCTCCTCCTCATCCACCTCCCTTCCAGAAGCGTCTCCACTCACACCTGCATGCACTACATCCTCATCCACTACCTCCATCACCAGCACGCCCATCACTACACACCCCTCACTGGCAGTCACCGCCCCCACATCCATGCACACATCCCCTGTGTCCTCTCCCACTGTGTCTGTGACCCCTCCTCCCACAGTACACAAACGCAAGCACCCACCCAACAGCCATCCACCTCCCAACAGCATCCAGCCCATGCACCTGCACCCAAACTCAGCATACACCTCCTACAACCACCCCCTCTTCCTCCACTCCCAGACCTTCTCCCTCTTCCTGCCCCAGTGTCCCCAAGAAGATTTTCCTGGTGAACATTGACCTCTTCCCTACCGCCCCCGTCCTTCCCAACGGGCCAGGGTGGCAAAAACCCGGGCACCTCAGCAACCAAGTCCACATCTGCTGTGGTTCCTGCAGTTGTCAGAGGATCAAAGAGGGCACCCGTCAGCCCAGCCAGTGTGCCAAAAACCCCTGCCAGGGCAAAATCCATTCCGCCACCTGGCAAGATGAAGAAGGGGACAGCATCCAGCAAGGGGAATGAGCCACAACCACCCAGCAAGGCCACTTCAAAGACTCCAGCTGCCAGAACCAAGGTGACACCACCATCTGCTAAGGTGAGGAAGGGGCACAAAACACCAGGCAAGGCACTTCAGCCGTCCAAGGCCTGGTGGCTATCAGCATAACCGCCAGCACAGCACCTGCACCGCTGCCAGCACCACCAGCAGCCCCGCCGCTAGCACCGCCGCAAGCACTACCACCTGCACCGCCACCTGCACCGCCGCAAGCACCACTTCTGTCAGCAGCAGCAGCCCCAGTGGGCAGCCGTCCAAGGCTGCAAGAGAAGGGCTGGAGCCTCCCCCCACCACTGGCAGCACCAGCACCTGCACTGTGGCCAGCACCGCCACCTGCACTGCCACAAGCACAGCCGCAAGCCCCGCTGTAAGCACCGCCACCTGCACCGCCACCTGCACCGCTGACAGTAGCACCACTACCAGCAACAGCACCCCCAGTGGGCAGCCGTCCGAGGCTGCAGAAGAGGGGTTCGATCCTCCCTCCACCACTGGCAGCACCCCCACCAGCACCGGCACTACCACCACTGTGCAGATGTAGCCGCCGCCGGATGGACTCTAGCCCTGCCTCCATGGAATATCATGCATCCTGGTCACTGCAAATCTCGTGGCTCAGTCACCCAGGTGAGGGACTGTGAACTACCACACCCCATGTGTTGCATCACTGGGCACAAAGCCCCCTCCAGAACTAGTCGAGAAATGCATCCACTCACCCTATCCTTGGCAGGATGAAGCACACTGGGCACAAAGCCCCCTCCAGAACCAGTGGAGAAAGGCATCCACTCACCCTATCCTTGGCAGGACTTGAGAGACTGTGGCTTTGAACTCCCCAGGACCAGGCAGTGGGCAAACCACCCACTTGAGAGACTGTGGCCTTGGACTCCCCAGGACATCTCTGTGGGCATGGAGCCCCCTCCAGGAGCAGTGGCGTTGTCCTATCTTCCGGCTGAGATGCCCCCCCCTTCCACATCCCCCTGAGGTGCCTGTGTGTTTTCGACCTGTGCCCCTGCAGTGTTCTCTCTGTATTGAGGCAGGAGTCAAGTGGGGGCTTGGCCTATGTGATATGGCCCTGTGGCCCACAGACATTATGAGTGGACAATGTACCGCCTTATGTACATATTGTATATATTGTAAATACTGTTTTTGAATTTGTAACGTATATTGGACTATTTCTAATATGACACTCATTTGACTCAATTCCTTGTGTCCTTGCGTTCTTCCAGAGGGTTACGGGGGTATATGAAATGTTGATGCATGTGTTTGTGTGTATGGTGTTGGGGGTGAGGGTCGGGGTGGGGGTGCTGCGTGTTGCGTGTGTGTGTTTCCTCCCCCGTCCTCTGTGTTCTAGGTGCAGTACTCACTGTGGTCGTCGCCGCCGCCGTTCGTACTCCTGGTAGATGAGAAGATACACCAACATCGGTAACACCTGTAGTTCGGGATCCATGGTGTCCTAGTTCTTCCTTGGGTGTCGAGAAATGAGTGGTTTCCCTTCTGCTTACTGTTCCCGCCGTGCTTTTGATGGCATTGGTACTGCCCCGGAAAAGCTGGCGGTTGGGCGGGTCATAATTTGATGGGCGGTACATTGACTTCCACCTGTCTGTTAGCGGTTACCGCCGTGGAGTTTGTTGCTACTGCTATGGCGGTCGGAGTGTTAAAGTGGCTGTCTGTGTTGGCGGTTTCCATCGTGGTCGTGATTCCATTTTTTTTTTACCACCGGCCTGTTGGCAGTATTACCACCGCTTTAACACCGAACGCTAGGGTTGTAATGAGGGCCTAAATATTTAACATTTGACATTGACCTATCTCTTTTTGCTTTTTTTAAAAAAAAATATTTATTTTTTATTTGGAAAGGAATAATACAGCAAATGTACTCTTACATCACTTTACACTGCATGAAAGAAAATCAAACCAAAGTGAAAAAGAACATTAGAAGAAGGGCACCACCTAAATCTATGCTGGGAAGCATAGCAGCCCGACTAATCCAGACAGAGAGAGTTTTCCCAAATGTTTAAATTAAATTGGGGGAGGATAATCTGGTTTCAATTTAAACATTAATGTTAATCATTATGAGCCAGGATCCAGTCCTTAAGTGACCCCCAAATTGCCTTCCCTTTCCTCCTACCACGTTTCCCCTTACGTTCATACAGTACCATCTCCAAATAATATACAGACAGCAATCTAGCCAACCATTGCTGCCAGGACGGAGGTCGTACATTCAGCCATGCAGATGCTATACATATTCGATACACTGCCATAGCCACAAAGATAAATGCTCTATGTGGACCACCCCCTTCTCCAGCGACTCTGAGGACCATAATCTCTGGAGTAAGAGCCAGATCATATCCCAGAACCCTTTTCAAAACAGATTGACTACCCTCCCTCAGAGCCATTAGTTCCCCACATGTAGCCATCATGTGTACGATGTCTGTTCCATGCGTCCCGCATCTTGGACAATTTATTCCTGACAAACTTCCCCATTTGACAAGGTGAGCTGGGGTATGATACAGGTCAAATATGGTTTTATAATGTTGTGCTTGCAGGGACGAGGAGAGTAAGATAGTGTATCCCAGCTCTAGTGACCTTATAAAATTATTACTCCCGTCCACTAGCTTCTTACTCCACCTCTCCTTGTTCTTCTCTAAATCATCATGCTGTTCTGCCAGCAATAACGCGTAAATCGATCTGATTGCTATATTGGGGTTAGCCAGGATCTCATTCAACAGTTGATTACTTCTAAATCCCTGCACACCACCTGTTTTCCGTGTAAGAAAATCTTGTATCTGTAGATATTTAAAGATGTCCCTTCGCTCTAAACCATACTGCTTCTGTAGATCCCCAAACGACTTGACCCCAAAATTATCGAACAAATTCCCTAACCTCACTATACCTAGGGAGGTCCAACTTGCCATACACCTATCCTTAAATATTTTGGGGAGCAATGGATTCTTCTCTATAATCACCATAATCATGGTATAATAATTATATCTGCCAAATCCTTTCTTTTTATGCCACACTCGCCAACACTTATAGGCCGCTTCCATTACCTTAAATCGGGTTTTCTTATAATATCCGGGCTCATGAAATGTTACCAAACACCCATTGGCTGCTGCTCCTATCTGCAACTCGTATATATTAGGACAATCTTTTTCCGTGGTCCCTTCTCTCTTAGGACCCCATAATGGACGCATATACTGAAAAGCTGCAGCCATTTGGTATAATTTTATATTCGGTCCCCACCTTTCTCGAGGAAGAGACATACATTTTATTGCTCTTCTACACTTACCATATGCCCAGAAAAATCTCATAACCAATCTATCTATCTCCTTGAATCATAGATTTGTGAAACTCAATGGTATAGCACGAAACAGATACAACAGCTTAGGGAGGAAGATCATTTTCACCATATTACACCTCCCCATAATAGTCAGATGTAGATTATTCCATCTGCACATATCTTTTCTGGCTTTCGAAAGTATGGGATCCAGATTCAAACTAACAATTTCCCCTACTTTTGGTGTAATATTTATACACAGATATACTGCGTGGTCCACCCTCTGAGTATCCTGGGTGCTTGTGTATTGATTAGCCAGTAACTGTGTTTTAGCACTGTTTAACAGGTACCCTGAAAATCTTCCAAATTTCGTCGTCACCTCTTCGACCTCTCTCAATGCCGAATCAGGGGTGGGAGTTAATATAGCTATATCATCTGCATATGCTAAGACTTTTGTATCCCATCCCTGCCTGCGTATCGGCGGAATCTTGCAGTTTTCTTCCAACTGTCTAAGCAAGGGATCTATATATAAAGCAAACATGAGCGGAGAACATGGGCATCCCTGCCTAGTGCCTCTCCTGACCTGGATACCCTCGGACTGTCCTCCCGATAGTTGTATTTTCACTGCCGGTGATCTATATAGCGCCCTTACTGCTACAATAAATGTCTTCCCTAACCCATAATACTCCATTACATACCACAGGTAATTCCAGTTCACCCGGTCAAACGCCTTCTCTGCATCTAATAAAGCAACTGCCATGGGTTCCTCTGCTACTTCCGTAGAATCAAATAGTGCAAGAACTCTTTGAATATGATCGGTAGTATCCCTTCCTGGGACAAACCCATGCTGCCTAGGGGAAACTAGCTTCCTAATCACCAGAGATAATCGAGCGGCCAATATTTTTGAATATATTTTACCATCACTGTTAATTAATGTAATCGGCCGATATGAGGCCGGATTTAATGGGGGTTTCCCTTTTTTCAAAAACATTACCATGTTGGCCATATCACATGATGGAGGGGTTTCCCCTCCACTCTGTACCTGGATAAATAGCTCTATCATTTCCAGGAGTAATAATACTTAAAAAACTTTATAAAACTATAAAGGAATCGAGTCAGGGCCTGTGGCTTTTCCAGAGGCAAGATCACTCAAGGCCTTGTCAATTTCCAAAGTATCTATCTGTTCTCCCATATATCGATTATTGCTCCCGGATAACTTATCTACCTTAACGGGGTATAACAATTCCGCCATTTCTCCCTCCGGATACACCGATGTATCGTTATATAGTTCTGTGTAGTATCTGTGAAACACCTTCCTAATTCCATCCACTTCAGATACTATTTGTCCTTGCCAGTCTCTAATCTCTCTAATGACACCGGATGCTCTCTTCTGACTTGCCCTAATTGCTAGCAAGCGCCCGGATTTTTCTCCATACTCATACCCCTGTGAGCGCTGCGCTAAATATTTCTCTGCTATTCTTTGAGCCATAGCCTCATTCATTGCTGCTTTAACTATAGCGACTTCCTCCTGAGCCCTCCTAATACCCACCCTAGTTTCTATAGCAATGACCAATTGTTTTTCGGCTACCCTCAGCTTCGTTTGGAAGTCTTTTATTCTGCCTTGGGAATTTTTCTGCCTTCTATAACTGAAACTCAAAGTTTCACCTCGAATTCCTGCTTTTAAGGTATCCCAGACTATCTCTACTGGAGCTGATCCCTGATTGAACCCCAAGAATTCAACTATCCACTTTCTCATATATTCACAATATTCCAGATCCTTAAGGAGCCCTCTTTCAAATGTCCATCTCCTAACTTTTGGTTCAAGCCCATCCAATTCCAAATCGGGAATTATGATCTGATATAGCGTGTGGATATGACTCCATCCTACCCTGCTTCAATAGTACAGGAGATATCAAAAAATAATCGAGCTGTGCTAATTTCACACGGGGGCCCGAATAGTAAGTATATCCAGGGTCTGGCTTACATAGTTTCACCCAAGCGTCCACTAGTCCTAATTCTTTCTGAATGGCGACCATTGCCTTATATACCCGAGGTTTACACCCCTGATATTTCTTAGACGTGGGCGCTAGTAAATCCCGTATTACCTCCCAAGAGCCATTGAAATTGAAATCACCACATAGAATATAGGGAGGGGACCATCCTGTTAGCTCAATAGCGAGGGTATCGAAAACTACTGGGTCGTCCGTGACTGCCCCATATAAAGAACATAATGTAAAGCTGGTATGACCATAACTGCACTCTACAATTACCCATCTCCCACCCCTGTCCGCCTTCTGCCTGGTGAAATTTAATTTATTAATCCGATCTAAAATTGCCACCCCTTTAGTTCTAACCTCTTGTTCTGACCGGGCGATCACTTTCATACCAAGCGAGGCAAGAATTCCAGAATTTTTATACTCCACATGTGTCTCCTGTAGGCAAAAGATATCTGCCTTAAAAATCTTTAATTCTTCAACCACGTCCGCATATATTAGTTGAGGCAATTCGTAGTCTAGCCATTTACTATTTCCCCCACCCCTGTTTTATTTCTTTTCTCTCTCTGTTATCCAACTGCACACTCTCTTGAATTCCATTCTCTCTTTGTTCCCCTTTTCCTATTCTTTCCATTTCCCTTGCTTCCTTTGAACCTTTCCTTTCCATTTTATTCCCCCATTTTCCTATCCCTTCCCCCCAAATCCTACCCTTCTCCCCTACCCCTCTCCTCCTCCCACCTCCCCTTACCCTACCCCTCCTCCACCCCAGACCAGACACCGCCATCCCCCTCCCATGCTTCCTCCCTCCCCGGGACTGGCCCCCCATCCTGTTGGGCAATCAGACCACCAATGGCCTGAATATTGGCGTTGTGTATGTGCGGGCCCACCCACCCACCAGTCTCCCGAACACCTTTGCCTTCTATGTATCTCTGCACTTTGCTACTTGACCCCCATCAAGTATTCTTTTGCTTTAATTTCTGAAGTGAATACTTTTACTTTTCCATTCATTACTATTTTAAGTCGAGCAGGGGCCAACAAACACGCCTCCCCGCCTTTATCTGAGAATGGTTTAATAAGCTGTTGGAGCCGCCATCTCCACTCAACAGTGGCGTGGCAGAAGTCAGGGCGAGTGAAGTAGGTAACCCCACCCACGGTACGTGGTGTGTTAGGAGGAGCTTTATCAGATATCTCCTGTTGCAGTAAGTAATTTCCAAAATAAACTAGGATAGCTGTGGGATATTTCGAATCTGCCCGTTGCCCCCTCCCGCTGGGTTACCAGAAACCTGTGAACCCGCTGCAGCTCGTTCTCCCAGTCCCAATTCCCCAGTTCCGGGAAGTCCCCGCGCAGGAGGTTGACCATGTACATCCGTATATTATTTCCTTCTAGCCCTTCCGGTATACCCAAAAATCGAAGATTATTCCTTCTCTGTCTATTCTCAAAATCTTCCAATTTCCACATTACATCCGTCAATTGTTCGTCTCTTGTAGCACTCTGCTCTTTAAGAGTATCAACATCCTCCTCGACTGCCACTATCCTTTCTTCCATTGAACATAGCTTAGTCTCGATTTCCGTGCATGATTTTGCAAACTTGCGGACCGTCCCCTGCAATCTCTTTGTAGCGATCCTTGCACGTCGGCTTTCAATCCTAGTCTCTGTTTGCAGCTCTTTAATTGAACTATATATGGACTGCAGCATCCCTGCCTCGGTGCCCGTCGTAGACGAATTACAAGTGGGGGGCCCTGTGTCTGTTTCCTTATTACCATTAGCTGAGCCCTGGTTGCTTATAGAAGGAGAGTCTGCTAGTCCAATACTGGAATAGTCCTACTTTAGGGTCCTACCACCCGTGGATGCCGAGTTTTCAAGACCCTCCTGAGAGCAGGGTCGTGTTTTTACGGATTTCTGCTGTCGGCGCAGCTGCCGCACTGTAGGTTCGTTACTTGACGATTTATTTTCAGCCTCAGATGTCTCGCTATCATCAGACCCACCAAAACTGTGATCGCCACTACTGAGATTGGATTCTTCTGTCAGAGAGTAAAATTTATCACTATTATCTTTGCCCCAATCCACAAAGTCTTTTCCAGTTATTTTACCCCACCTTTTAGGGCTTCCTGAAGACTTATGTAGGTTCTCTCTTTCCGTTGCAGGTCCTGATATACTTGCAGCTCCTTCTCCGCTCTGATGCTCCAATTGCTCAAACTGGTCAAATTGTTGTACTTGAGACTGCTTGATCCCAGCGGGAGGGCTGAACTCCTTCTCTCTGGTCTCACTATTATTGTCTTCAATCTTGGACACACTTTCAGTACCTTGTATAGCTTTAACAAGGGGCTCATTGTTTTCACTACATAACTTCTTGGTGCTGGCACTCGGAAGAGTAGGTTCTTTCCCTAGTATGTTAATTTCAGAGGGGGGTTATATGTGCAGAGAGACTATCTTGCACCCCACCTGCAAGAAAAGTCGTAATAGTGGATTGACTTTTGCCTTTTACCTTAATTTCCAGCGGGGGAGTAGTAGTACTATCGCTCATTTTAGCATCTTTCCCCAAACTCAGCATATTTTTCCCAGCTGGTTTGCCTGCTATTGACGCCAGGCGTTTGTTTACTCCCATTAGCTCTCTTTTATCTCGACCGACAGGCGTCACTTTTACTCCTTCAGTCTTATCAGTCTTATCTCCAGGATTCCGAGTGGCTTTAGGGGGCATCTTTGTTTTTAACACGTGGGATAACAGCCTAAAGAATCCTATTATTCCGGCCGGTGCCGTTAGCGCATCAGAAATTGCTTGTTTTATCAAACTCTTCCAGGGCCGTGAGGGGGTATATAGATGCCAAGATGGGTTAGCTTGCGCCCCCAGCAACATTAGAGCCCCCAAATCTTTTAGTTCTCCCTTTATACCTCTGCCCTTTCTCCTTTCTTTTCCTTCCCTTCCCTTTAGTAACCCCCCCTCCTCTTCTTTCCAGTTGCGGGGAAAAAAAAAAAGGGGACGAAAAAAGGGCAGTACCAAATAGTATTAGGCAATATAGACTGTATCAGACTTTTAGAGTTCTCCAAGTCTTTACCTGAAAAGTCCATATACCAACAGGGGGTTTGGTTGACAATCATAATATCCTTGCAGTCAATATCAATGTAAAAAATAAATTAAAAAAAAAGGGGATTTTAACAAAAACCCTCCGCCCATTTGATACCCCCTTCTTTTTTTTTCCCCCTTTCTGCATGAAAAAACAGGTTACTTGCGATGTAAGCTCTCCTCCTGCCCTCCTCCCGGTAACTGGTTGCTGCAGGTTTCAGAACTGCTCACACCCTCTTCTCCTCTGGGTGTGAGTAGTAGCAGTCCAAACAAATCCTCCTCGTCGCTTTCAGGCCTCCTGACGTGGCCCCCAGCCCTGTGCCGCCTGAGGGTCCAGCGCGTTCGCACGTTTGCCTCCAGGCAGTCTCTCTGCGCTTCACGCTGCGCTCGGCGTCCTCCGTCCGAGCGCCGCTGCTGCCTTGTCTCTCCCGCTGTAGGCACCCGGGGGGGAGGTTCCTCATTTCTCCCTTAAGCGGTGTGCAGCACTTTGTTCGGCCGCTTGTCCGCCGCTCCGCTGTGGACAGCAGCGGCGGCTGTGTGATCAGTTTCCTAGTGGGCGGGGCTGCGAGCCTCGCAATTACGCCAATGCAATGTTGCTCCCTAGCCCGCCCTCCAAGCAACCTAGTTCTTTTTCCATAGACATAGCTAATCCCTTTAGAAACCAGCTCATCTACCTCAAACACCAGATTTGGCTCCCTTGCATTGGGTTCCATCTGTTGCCTCTCTACACCAGGTCTTACCCATGGACACTAGCCATTTCCTAATGGTCACACCCCACACCTCCCTTGGTCAACACTTTACACCCTTGGATGCAAGTTCTTCTACACTGGACACCAGTCCTCCCTTCCTTCCTGAATAACAGTGGCTCTTCTCATGAGACAAAAGCTTGTATCCCTTAAATGCTGAATATTTTATCTTGAATAAAAAGGCTTCCTTTCCCTTGGACATTTATTCTTACTGCTTGACAACCTTCCAAGCCTTTGCACCATTTACCCCTGTGGTGATGTAGTTATTTTTCTGTGTAAATTGTCACTTTATCTTTGGATGACAGCTTTTCGCCTGAGGGATTCCAAACCTTCCTTATTGGACACAGGCCCTTCCTTTGTGAGCACTGGCCCTTCCATCTTAGACACATGCACTTCACCAAAGGGCACCATGTGTGTTTTAGGTTGGGCATTAGATCTTCACACAAGCTCTTGTCCTGGGGCGAACAGCATACCCCCACCCCATGCTGACTGTTCTCTCCATACACCATGTATTTCCTCCTTAGATAGTGGGAATTTTCCTTGGACACTAAGGCCCATATTTAAGAACAATGCTGCATAACTGCGCTATCACAGTGGCCCCCAGTGAGTTTGGCACTGCACTGGGTGCTGCAACAGTATTGATATATATTTAACATCATGTGCACATGCATTTCAGACATCATCAAAGTACCAGGTACACACTCCGCATTCACATCATATGTGATGTGACCTACATCACTCACACATATCATGGTGGCAGGACCATGTTGTGAATTCTGCTGAGATCTGGCTTGGGAAAATGCATTGACTTTTCCTACAACCATCTGGAGCTGAGTTGCCTCCTAACTGTGTACACTACTGACTGTTGTCGAGCACAATGTGGGTCTTTGCAGTATTACAGCCTCAATATATATCTGAAGAGTACTGAGGTACCAGTGGTGAAAGTGTCTCCTGCATAAGCCCCCTAGAGACCTCTATATATATAACCTACATCAGTACCGTCTTGTGAGTAAGTATAAGCTATACGTGGCACATAGTGCTGTCAATAGTACTGTGACAAAGTTGTTGTCAACAGGAATACTATTTACATAAACAGCTGCTCTGACACCTATCATGATAGACACCAATGAATATGTGGCCAGCCATTCCATTTCCTACAACTCACAACTCCATGCCAGCACACGTTGCCCCTTGTGCTACAACCAAGCCATTCTCAAAGCTCAACATTCCAACAGGCATGATATCACCATCCTAACTCCAATGATATCACATCATTGGTCAGGCAAAACCATGATTCACAGCATTCCACACATCAGACTGACTCACACCAAACCACGGATTGGCACACATGACGCACAGGATGACACTTACTGGCTGCATCGGGATCTTCAAATCTGGCCACCTCACCAACAGTGTAGGGTGGAGGCCCACCGGCAAGACTGCAAGACATGAATGGAAAACATTGCTTAGTGATATTTGTACATATCAGTTTATGGATGACACTGTTTACTATCAACTTGTTAGGCTGAGTGATCAAGTCAACCTAGTGGTAGATCAGAGCAACTGACAAACATCTATGATCAGTCAATCACACATTGTCTCAGATAATGGAGACCCAGCCACCTACAAACCATCGCTTTCCCAGACACTCCTGTGGTGCTTTTCACTGTAACATATATACATGGCATTGTCTTGCAGGTGTTTCTCAGCTTTACACCTCCAAGACCATATGGGACTGCATGACACTGTATACAGCATCTGACGGGCATACAATAGTTGTTGCAGTGGCTATCCCATTGTGACACCCATAGCATTTGAGCCTGCCCCAGATGTTCAAGACATCTACCTCATTGTCACCGCAAAATGATAAACAACTTCCCAGAGGTTGTGTGGGTATTCCACAGTGTTGAGGAATGCTGTGATACATCCTTGTTTGTAGTTACCAATATGTGTGTGCCATCACAAGGCACACACACAAGCAATAATGCCATGGGAGTTTACTTATGTTTAAATAGTTGTACCTACCTGCACATTGACTGATAGAAATTACGAATGTATTGCCAATACTGTGTGGCCAGTCATTGTTGGCATGGTATACCATTATTGTCCAGGGAGGGATAAGAACATGCGCATAGACATATGCCTAAACACAGACACACTTGCTATGTGGTCCAAGGATGCATGTTTTGGTGCAGGTTTCTGAGTAATGTGTCAGTGATGGAGCACAAGCAGGGCAGCCCCATACTGTCAGTTAGATGAGGCAGGCCTGTGGTACTAATTCAGCACATGTGAGTGTGGTAATAGACAGTTTGAGGTGTATGTGATACACAATGTACAGGAAGAGGAATGTGCTAGTAGTCTGGACCCAGTGCATAGTCGAGCTCCCTTACATGGCCTTGGCCAATGACAAAAGGGGCAGATTGAACGACAGTGTTGCTGCACCAAGTGCATCACTACAGTCCTTGTGGCCCTCAGTGAGCCCCTTACCCCCACCATGTGTGCTCCTAATGAAAATTAAGGCACAGCATGATGCACATAGGGTCCAACTGCATCTATTCATATGGAGGAAAAGTATGTACTCAGCAGGAGTTGTAACAAAAAAGATCATCACGACTTCTGCTGAGTACACAGGGGCCCATCAGGTACATTTATATGACCCCGTATAATACCTGTTCTCAGCAGCCGTTCAACTTCCATGAAAAATGGGATTTAGGTATTTCACATTTTTCCCAGAGGCTTGTACATTAGCTCCCCAAACAGGTGTTGGGCCCCTCTTCCATACATGATGCATGGTGCAGGCCTCATGTTTTGCTGCTCAAACCGAGTTGCCCTATGCATGCATCACAATACTTTGGAATGGTTGTGCAGGGAAGATGGCACATCTGCCCTGCCTTGGCTTCATTATTGTACATTAGAAAGGCAGCCCTAAGGTGGTGCTGTGGCTCTATAGACAGGCAGCATACAACATGTCAAGATCCTTAAACATAACATGCTTCACTTAACCTTATCAGCACCTGTCATACACATGCAAAAAATGGAATTGGTATGGAAATGGGATACATACTAACTGCTCCACCAATCTCGATGCCCAGGTGATCTAGCAGATCTTGCTCCCTTGTGATGCGGTCAGCCCAACAGTGTTTCCATTGGTCGTCATTCCTTCTGGTGGCAAAAACTCTAGTCAGGTGGTGGAACACCTTGCCCCACCACAGCTTCCCCGTCTCTGTGGGGTACCCCTGTATAACACAGCCACCCAGTACCAGCAACATGGGGAGGTAATGTGGTACCAGCCAAATGGAGCCCCCCAGCTCATCGGCCGACATCATGGCCATCCTCCCTTTCCCTGACATCATGCACTGCAAACGCAGTTGACAGAAAAAAAATGCCCTAACGCTACCCCAACTACCCCACAAACTATCCTATCGCAGACAAACACCCCACAATACAGTAATAGATACAGAACAATTACAATACAAAAAACAGATTAAAAGACAAAAAATACACAACAGCTACAGGACACAGCACAAAACACTCCAAATACTCCAAAACACCAACAGCACCAGCTCCATACACCCTCACACAGTCACAGACAATAAGACTATGAAGTTAAAGTGGACTCACTGTACCATGTATGCAGGCAGAATGTCCTGTTTCATCACTTCCTGGGCCTGTGCATCACGTTTCCAGTCATGTATCATTTTTTATTAACACGATTGTCATGCTTCAATTTTTTTCCCATTGTGCGTGAAAAGACCTGTGGACGTGCGATAGACGCTCAGGGGATAGGCGTCTTTTTGCTTACGAGAAAAGTATGGTATGTGCATATGTGCATAAATGTTTGACGTATGGAAGTCATGTGTCACATTTTTCCCCATTGTGCGTGAAAAGGCCTGTGGACATGCGATAGACACTCAGGGTCCAGGCGTCTTTTATCGGTGGAGAAAAGTATGAGGTTTAGGTGTTTACGGCTAGAATTTGTGATGCATGATGGAAATGGGTGGAATTGTGCAATGTAGGGCTTGAGTGCACTTACTATGTCACATGGGCCAGGGAACAATCTTGTAATTATGGTATGGCTACATGTGTGTAACTATCCAGTCATATCTTTATGGTGACATTGGTATGTTGAGCCTATAGGTTTGTTTATGAGTCTGCTGCATGCGATAACTCATTCCTTGTGGATATGTGCATGTGTAGCTACACTGTGTCCAAATACATGTTAGCACATGTGTACTTTGAGTGTATGTATGTGTTTGAACACTTATTTGTGGGAGTACTACATTGTTATGTCTGATATACAAATGTACACATACCAACAACACAAAATATATGATGGTCTATGTCCAAAACATGGTAAGGCCATAGCAATTTGTACTTGGAGGATGCAGTGGACTAGGGCTGGGTTGACATCACCTTACCCCTGGCAATTTGCATGGTTATGTGTGTCCACTCTGTGGTGTGTTGGATTTGCCTTCATGATGCTCTGCTACACATGTGACATATAGGTCCCCATGCATCTTAGTTGCAGGAGATAGTATGTACACGTGTCACTGAAGATTGCTATATGTCGTATGTGTGTGAAGATATGTGTAGTGTCATCTCAGTAACATATGACCGTGTGTTTGTGGGATGTGAAACCTCACATAACTATCTTTCTGCATGGACACATGTTGGACTTTGAGAAATGCCTGTGTAGTCATACCAGTGCCACCTATTTTCCGTATGTCGGAACACATGTGAAGGTCATTTCTTTCAGTCAGTGTTCTTGTGATACATATGCCCTTACATTTGTGGTAGGTTGCCTTGTGTTCAGAATCCTATACACATTACCATGCCTGAGCCATTTCAGTGGTACATGTGTGCTGAGATATGTGGTATATGTGTGCATGCCACCAACTAGGCGCTCACATTTGTCCACATCATGTTTGTTATGACTGTCACATACAATGACATACCACTGTGTAGCAGTGTTGCAGTCTGGCATAGATGACTACTACTACTGTGGGAATTTGTATGGCAACACAAACCCATGGTTGCATGTGAAGGGACAGGTTTATGGAGCTCCACATTACTCAGGCCATTGTGCACATGCATCAGGCCCCTGACAATGTCATAAGTTTATGTAGCCAGAGCAGTGGTGATAGGGTTTTTGAGCAGAGATATGGCTTCTTCATGATTGCTACTTAGCAGAGCAATGCACACTCCCTTGCAGACAGACAAATGCACAATTGTGATCAAACAGACCAGGATATCACATTTTCCTCTGCAGTACTTGATGTCAACCTTCCCCTCTCATGTACAGAGGACTGGGCACTTGCACGTGTTAGACAGGTCTCATCATTTGCTGTCCTTAATAAGTTCCATGGGCAGCTTGGTTAGGGATTGTACATCTGTTGTGACTTCTATTTTGGGAATGTGCCCGGGGACAGATGGTGCCTCCTGTCATGTTGGCATGCAACGGGCAACTACCAGCTTATGGTAGTGGCAAACATGACAGGGTTATGTACTGACCTGGCCACCCTCTCTGTACAATTGTTGGATGTCCACATGTAGACATTGAAGTGTTGCACAGTCAGTATTGGTCTATGTGTGTTCCTTCTCCGCGTTTTACCGCATTACTTGTAAGGTATACATTTTCTCCTATATTGCTCCTATTCTTTAGGCTACTTGCACTTTGTATACATCTTCTACAGCAACATTGTCTGGTCATACATGGACAGAATGCAACATGTGACTTGTGTAAATTGTAGATGTACACATCTTCTACTACTGGCTACACGATAGTTACTGTCCCATTGACGGTATTTGTGAGATGTAATGAGTGCCACACACACATGACATTACACCTGCCACAGCACTTGTAAAGTCTCCAAGTGACCTCCCATGTTGTATTTGCAAGTATCTGTGGGTATCTCTCAGCTGTCCATCCACATCCTCTGTTGAACATAGATATGCATTTATTTCAGCATGCCACCCCCTAGATAACTCTTACCATGATACAGTGATGTTGATGTGTGAAATCATCTCAGTGCTGCTTTTTTCATTAGCCAAGTGCAACCTATATGGCTACTTCTACTCCCATTTATTTTTCGAAGGGTCTCTGACATTTTTGGACATGCTGGACATAGTTGCACATCCCACACCTGATTGCCATGTTGGAGCCCAAAACATGTATGGGATAATTTGTAAGTGTTGCTACCTTGCACTTGTTCTGGCATGTGAGTGACAATGAGTGGTGTGCATTGCTAAGTGCTGTGTGATGTTCTTATACAGAGCATACTAAGTAACCATGCTGACACATGTCAAGCATTAATGGTACTAGCAAACCCTTTGCTACCTAGGAGATACACCCGTACATCAGTCTTCACATGTTTATCTGGAATTGCTGTAGGCATGTGTCAAGAAAGCAGATTGGTGTGAAAAGTGTGCATCTTATGTACATGGGGAGTGTAACACACTCTGCCTACATTCCACCCAGACAATTATTTGGTGGTGCATCGTCCCATTTAATTCTTAGATCCTGACAACGGGTCATATGTTTGGATAGTGATTCAGCACCCATAGCTGCGTCATTTGTCTGGCAACCAATAGCACACTCCATAGCCATGTGTGTGCCATACGTGAGGTACAGCCCACCATATGTCAGGGTTGTGCCCAATGGCAGTGCCAGAACATAATCCCAGGGATACACTGTGCAGGTTCTGCCTCTTACATTGGTTACACCCCCTGTACAATTAATGAAGGTCCATAGTTATTAATGATGTCACCCCCTTGTCACACATGCACCATGCAGGCAAAGCAGCAATCACCCTGAGATGTGACAGTGTTCAGTTCCTGCATTACATAAAAACCATTTGATCATGGCCCCTACCTTGTGTGTGTCAGCACCTTGCCTACTTGACGGCACGGTATATGTTGTGGTGCATGGATCTAGGTTTTGAGGAGTCACATGCACGTGAATTGCGTGTCACTGATATGTGAAATGGACACAATAGACCCTCTTACATCACAAACAGTGTTGCTACCATACTTGTAACTATTGTGTTTCTTACCTGCTCCCTGAGGTTTGAGTTACATTCCAATAGTATATGTAGTGGAGAATGAGTAGACCAAGGAGAATCAGGTGCAAAGTATTTTATTGGTGCTAGTTACAATGTGAAGATGACAGTCCAATCACTATGTATAAAAGTTCTGTACAAAGTGGATCTCCTGCGAACTCATGCACCAGAATTCTGTTCTCCCCCCTCCAAATTAGCTGCACCATTATCATCTTCCTCCTTGTTGGGGCCGTCAACCTGTTCATAGCAGGGAACTTTTGTTCTTATATATATATGTAGTGGGGGATTGCACATGCCAGTATGATTTCACATACCAATGGTGAAGTATACAAGAGGCTTCCTCCTGTCAGGGCCATGCACCTGAAAAAGCCCACATGTCCTCTCTACAACACTGCATGTTCTTCTGTGCCCTTCGTTATATGCACGCTCTTCCACCGTTGTGGGATTGGCAAAAGGAGACATTACCCATGGCTGTACGCTGTAACATTGATTGGCTGCAAAGGAATGCGAGAAGATGTGTTGATTAAGCCTGAAAGTGGTTTGGAATATACCATGGCAGTTGTTATTTGTTGGTGGAGTGGTGACTCAAACTTGCTTGTGGTATAGTATATGTTCCTGTTTTTGTGAAATGGTTTCATAGGTCTGTGTAGATGGACATTACAATCTTGGGTAGTGGCTCAGGGACCTGGGAATTTTCATATTAATTCCAAACTGATGGCTAAACCATTGCAAAGATGTGTTGTGTAGTCCATATGTGAGGCAGTGTCTTATTGATTGATGGAACCTGCCACCTCTTTGCACCACAGTGATGTCAGATGTAGAGACACCATGGTAGACCTACAAATCAAAACTGTGCCCTCCATGTTACCATTTGGCACTACGCATGCAGTGTGACACTTGGTGCCATAAAGTGTAGGAGGGTGTGAATCACACATTTGTAGGATGATCTTCTTTGGTGCAGTAGTATCTCCTAGCTTCCAATACATGATTTATCACAGAGACTTTCAACACATGCACAGTGCAGGCTTTTGGAGGGGGGACACCTATTTTTCACATGGGTCCCTATGTAGGGTGCATGAAAGGTCAGGTATGTCCACTATACTCCTACCGAGTCCTACCATGGCATCCATGATCTTTTCAGTTTTGCACAAACTCTGACCATAGTTGACCGTTTCTAGTATATAAAACAGACATGGTGGTGTTATGGGGCGCTAAGGGGGCACATGTGAGGTGGCACTGGAGTAGGTGCTGCCCCATTTCTCATGATTCTGCCCCATGGTCTTTCATGACAGGTTAATTTGTATTCCTATGTGTGTGACACAATGCAGCAGACATGTGTATGCGCACATAACAGGTATGTCAGGTATGTGAAGATGATATGTAGTTGGTAATGGCACCACTTGGGTGACTTTTGATATAGGTGCTGCCAGAGACTTGCACACCATGATTTACGTGGGGCTGTGCCTGTGAGTGACTTTCTTTACATGGCCATGGCCCATGCCATTGACACATCTGAGCTGTACTTTGTTTGGTGTAATGCGTGTGGGATCTGTATTTAGTTGTCAACCAGTGGACACTTGCAGTGGTTTGAGGGCAGCTTCTCTATGCAAAGGGGACATAGCTCCACCTGTCCACATGTGGTGTGTCAGTCAGTTTATGGCTGTGTTATCTACATGTGGGTGTATGTGTTTGTAATGTGCAATGACTGCAGTGTAGTGTGGCATGTTCCATATGTGTTGTTGCCTGTACATCTGTGTTCCCCTGCCCATGTGTATTTAGTGTGGTGTATGTCTTGTTTGTCCTACATGGTTGCCGTCATGTGTGTGTACCGATTGGTACGGTGGCTTACCACGAGTAGGCCATTGCCATATTGCCCATCCTGGAACCGCTCGTTGATAGTCGAATGGCAGAATATATAGGCATCATGGATGCTGCCAGGATACTTTGATGTTAGTGAAGAGCCTATGGTGGTCCAAAATGGCCTGCACGTTGATCGAACGGGTGTGCTTGCGGTTCCGATATAGATGTTTGGTTGCTGCAGGTGGCACCAGTTGGACATGGGTGCAGTTCATTGCATCCAGCACATGCTTGAACCCAGCAATTTGGTAGAAACCTTGCTTGATCTCCTTCTGCAGTAGATGGCTGATTGGGAAGTATATGTGGTGGGTTGTGAGGCATATGATTGCGTCCAGGACCTTAGGTAGGAAGACTGAGAACGATGGCTGGTATATATCAGCCACTTGTGCACCTATTAACTGAAAAGATCCAGACACCAGCATATGAAGGACAGCAAGGAGTTTTGTCAGGGGTGGAATAGTTGTAGGAGTTTGTACCCTTGCTGTGATGTGTGGCGCAGTGTGGTGCAGCAGGTGTACAATGGACTCCCGGTTCAGTCGGTACATCCTGATGACATCTTGTTCCCTCAGGCCAAGGATGGTTGTCCACTGTCTGAAGATCCTCTCCCTCCTTCTGCGCTGCCTTTGTGGCTGCTGTGATGGTGTTTGGGGTTGCTGCGGTGATGGTGGAGGGACCTGCTGTCTTCTCTGACCTCTGCGGCATGTGCCAAGCTGGAGGAGTACCACTTCCATGTTGTCCTGGAGGTTAAAAATGCTCCTTCTGTGTGTTTTCCTTAAGTGGTGGTGTGTGGGCCTCTTTTTAACACCTGGCCTGACCAGGCGTAAAATGTTGATGCTAATCGGACTTAGAGGCATTTTTGCGGTATGCTTCCTTGGTATGCATCGTTTTTGGTTGGGGAGGTAAATATGGCGCTATAGGGCTAGCGTCATTTTTTGGATGGGAAAATCTACCTTGCATCTAATTGTCGCAATGAGCTACAAAGTTCAGTCTTTCTGCCCCCCAAGAGGCAGGTGGGGGCAATAGTTAACTAATGCCCCAACCCAAAATAAAATGGGCACAGTATTTCTGCCCCCTGGGGGGAAGGGGCATAAAGCCCACTAGGACACCAGGGAATGTTTTATGTAATTCGTGTAGGGGTGGGCCATGATGGCCGTGTCAATGCCCCCACCCCCAAAAAAGAAACACAGTTTTTCTGCTCCCTCTGCTTGGCAGAAGGGGCCAATAGCCCCCGATTTGCCCCGAAAGGCAGAAAGCCCACTAGCACACCACGCTATATTTGTTTTTATTAGTGTAGGGGTGGGGGCTTTCCATTATGGCCCTGTCAATGCACCCACCCACCAAAAGAACGGGCATAGTCTTTCTGCTCCCCTTTCAGGGGGCTGATGGGGGCAATAGTCCCTGATCTGCCCCCTGAGGGGCAGAAAGCCTACTGGCACCAGGGACTGTTAGGGGCGACAGCTGCCCAGAATGGGCATGGAAAGGCCCCCACCCTCCAAAATGGGCACAGTCTTTCTGCCACCCTGCTGACAAAAGCATATCATCCCTATCACAAGGAAAAGAAGATTTGACTTGTTTGAGTGTTTATTTCACATATGGGCCAGTAGAGCTAACTCCAAATATCGTCCCACTTGCAATGGTGAGCAACTGCACTTTTTGGACTTGGGTAATTTGTTACCTGGAAAAACTTACCAAACCAAGTCACTTCTGAAAAGTAGACATTTGGGGAAGTCCAAGGTGGTGTGCTTCAAATGCACCCCACACCATGTTCTTACCCACAATGCCCTGTAAAACTCCAACTTTGCCTGAAGTCATGTATTTTCCCTACATTTCTGTGATGGAAACTTATGGAATCTGCAAGAATCCACAAAATTCCTACCACCTAGCATTGCCCCAGCTGTACAGATAAAAACTCTGCCCCACTTGTGTGGCTGGACCAAGTGCCAGCGAAAGGAATAAATCCAACCAAGGTCAATAGGAGTCTCCACACAAGCTGTCCCATTGTCCTTGGTTTGATCCATTCCTGTTGCAGTGCTAGTCCCTGCCACACAAGCGGGGCAGCATTTTTATTGGCACAAGTGGGGCTATGTTGGGTGGTAGGAATTGTGTGGATACCTCCTGAGTCCAGAAGGTTCTATTACTGAAATGTAAGGAAAATTAGTGATTTCAGGAAAGGTTTGAGGTTTGTGGAGCATGGTGGGTAAGAAATTCTAATGGGATCCACACAAGTCACACTGTCCTGGAATACCCTAGGTGTCTAAGTTAAAAAATGTAATGTACAGGTTGGCTAGATTTCTCTAGGTGCCGGCTGAGCTATGGTCCAAAATCTAGAACAACCCACATCGGAAAAAAAGGTTCCGTTTTCGGTGGAAAAGTTCTCTGTATACATGTTGTGTTTTGGGCCATTTCCTGTCGCAGGCACTAAGGCCCAGGTTTATGTGGGCCTAGCACCATTCCAACGTCGCATTAGTGTCATTTGTTGTTGCTAAAGTGGCGCTGGAAGGCCAAATCGCTGCACCAAATTTACTTTGTAACCCCTTGTGCCACATTATGCCTGCACCAGGCATAATGTATGCAAGGAGGGTGTCCCAGCTTTGGGAAGGAGGACAAAATAGCGCAAAGAAATCTAAGAAATGTCTTTGCATCATTTCTATCTGCATTTTTAACGACTGCTAAGAGCAGGTGTTAAAAAGAGGCCCCCATAGTGTTCAGTGGGCCTCTGGGTGCT
Source organism: Pleurodeles waltl (assembly GCF_031143425.1). Classification (NCBI taxonomy): domain Eukaryota; kingdom Metazoa; phylum Chordata; class Amphibia; order Caudata; family Salamandridae; genus Pleurodeles; species Pleurodeles waltl. The sequence goes on along the minus strand of NC_090440.1, from coordinate 540,385,239 downwards.
TTGCAGGACTATGGCCAACATTTTGGACGCTAATCTTGCAAAGCGCTGAACTAGCGTAAAAATTATGGTGCTAGTCTTCCTCACTACCACCATGATACGTAGTATTTTAAATATGGTGCACACATGGTGGCGTTATGGGGCACTAAGGGGCGCAAGAACAGTGGCGCTGCACTAGGTGCAGTGCCACGTTTCATAAATCTGCCCCTAAATCTTATCACACAAGTGAGGTACCATTTTGATCAGGAGAGTTAAGGGTATGCCGCGTTGAAGGAAGTTTGTGACTCCCCACAGTTTCCAGGACTTTCCATCACAGAAATATGAGGAAAATCTATTGTTCTAGACAAATTTTGATGCTGGCAAGGGATTCCGGCATGGACGTCGATTCACCAATAAGCCTGGGGTAGCGGAAGTGACATCATACACCCTTTGACCTTGATGATGTCACAGGAAGTGATGTCACATGACATTAACCCTCATGACATCACAATACTTGCACTCACTCTCACAGTGACTCTCTCATTTGCACTCTCTTGCTTACTCTCACTAACCAATACTTTCTCACTCACTTTTACACATACATTATCACACATACCAACAAACAGGCTCACTCATACTCATGATCTATCACTCATATTCTCTCTCATACACATGCACTCACACAACATAAAATGAAAATTTAATTTAATTACCTAAGATGGCAGTGAAGGTTCCATTCCAGATCCTGCTGCTTCACCTTTTTTTTATTACATTAATAGTGAAAGATAGATTAATAATCACTATTATGGTATTGAAAATGAGTCTAAAGAATGCTGGACCCTAACGCTGGCAATGCAAGTCAGGTCTGTGTTTTGGCACTTATTATTCCAAACCTGGGTCAAGGTTTGAAAAGGCAGTGCCAGGGGTCGAAAGGGCAAGCCAGGCGGCCCCTAAATGACATCCATGGATTCCAGATAACAGAACCTAGTAAGAGATACACAGGTCACCCCATCCTGGATTCCTCTAGGTGTCTAGTTTTCAAAAATGTACAGGTTTGCTAGCTTTCCCTAGCTGCCTGCTGAGCTAGATCCCAAAATCTACAGCTAGGCACAACACCAAAAAGGAGTCCATTTTTAGTAGAAACGTGCTGTGTCCACGTTGTGTTTTGGGCCACTTCCTGTCACGAGCACTAGGCCTACCCACACAAGTGAGGTGCCATTTTTAACGGGAGACTTAGGGGAAAACAGTATGGGAGAACAAGTGTTATTACAATTTTTTTTTCTCTGCCTTTGAGCCTCCCAATGGAGGACAGTGTGTAAGAAAGAAGTTATTTCGGGAAATGCCCTCTAATTCGCATGCTAATATAGGTATCCACAAATTGAGAGATGTGCAAATAACCCCTGCTTCTGAACTCCATATATTGTGCCCATTTACAAAATACATAGTTTTCTTTGATACCTACTTTTCACTGCTTATATTTTACCAAATAAATTACTGTATACCCAGTACACACCATTGTAAGGTGCAGCTCAGTTATTGGCTCTGGGTTCAGCGGATGTAACATTATATTGCTATCAAAAATCTGCCATAATTAGAAGAAGTTACAGATGAAAACAGAGACACAAATGGCTGTTTTTTTAATAATTTCAATATTTTTTTAGTTCAACTGTTACTTTCTATAGGAAAACCTTGAAGGATCTACACAAATGACCACTTGTTGAATTCCGAATTTTGTCTAAAAATGTATAGCTTTCTGGGATACACCATTGGTTTCATACCCATTTCTACCACTAACTGGAAGGAGGTTGACAACATAAAAAAATAGGAAAAATTGTATGTGTCCCAGTAAAATGACAAAACTGTGTTGAAAAATGTGGTTTTCTATTTCAGGTCTGCCTGTTCCTGAAAGCTGGGAATATGGTGCTTTTAGCAGTGCAACCGTTAATTGATGCTATTTGCAGGGGAACAAAACAGATGCTTTCTTCTGCAGCACTGTTTTCCCATTTTTCCACCCAAAAATCAAATGTAGCTGTATTTTGATGAATTTCTCGGTCCCCTCCAGTGGAATACCTGTAGGATCCCCAGCATGTTTGAAAAAAAAGACGCAAATTTGGTATGGATACCTTATGTGGACAAAACTTTATGGGGGGCCTTAGCATGGACTACCCCAAATAGCCAAGAAAGGGCTCAGCATTGGAGCGGTTGAAAGGCCTAGCAGCGAAAGGATTGAGGTAAATTTCAATTGTTTTGATTTTTTGGATCAATTTAATGGACATTTTGTTACAGACGTCTTGTGATCAAGGTGTTTCTATGTTTTGGTACTCTGGGTTGTGTAATTCTGTTAAAATTTTATGGAGTTCTTTAGAAGGGCAGTCTACTTAAGTTATGCACATGGAAGAATGGTGTCTATTTGTTGTTCTGATGGCTCTTCGGTAGGCTCTGTTATGGTGGTGTAGAGTGTTTTGTCTGTTCCATCTCTTGATTTTCTCCACTTGCATTGTAGTATGTTGAGTTGTGTTTTGTCAGCAGCCCCTTTTTTAATAGCAGTGTGACCCAGAGGCAAAACCCGTAGCAAAAGCTCATTGTTCCCCTGGGGCACTTTAGGGAATTTGTCCTAAGTTCTACTCCTTAGGCAAGTAGGGCTGTAATATGCATCGGGTACACTATCCTGCCTACCCAGTACCGCAGCCTCAAATGTGCTGTGGCACAGCCCAGAACTTATGCGTACGGGTATGAAAATAATCTGTTGGCCCCAGCGCAGGCTTCATTTGCTTGTGCAGGGGTGAACAATGGAGTGACAGACCACTGGTGTGTCACTGCAGGTGGTGGACCAGCTAAGTGAAAAAAGAGAGAGAGCAGAAAGACTCCCACTGGCAAGTGGAGTGTGTGATGGAACTTGCATTGGGATGTGCAGGGGTGGTTTCAGGGTGTCCATCCTAAAAGGGCCTTCAGGAGACACACTAACTTTGCAACAATTCCTAGGTGGCTCAATATTAGTGTGTCTCCCAACTACATTCTTTTTCCCAGACTCTGTGTCAGTTACAAGGCAAGGGTGCAGGGGCAAAAGTGTTCCTTTATTTGCATCGAGACACGGTCACATCTAAACGAGAGGAAATTCCATTGAGATTTCCACCCCCACAAAATGTGCACCTGCACAATGGATACTACAAAAGGGGTGCACAAGCATCAGGGGTCCCTTCTGTAATTCACAAGTGCCTCGGGGCACAACAAAATGAGCGCAAACTCCCTTTGGATCTCAGGGGAACTTCTGTAATAGGATATCTGGCTGTGTAATTGAACACTGGCTCTTCGTATTTGCACACAGCTTTCCCCTCTTCTCCAACCACTTCATTTCCACAGAAGCCACCACGGTTTTTCTAATGGAAATCCATCTGAGGCGTGGCAATAGTGCAAGCTGTTGTTTAGAGTGAGCTTTACAAATATTCCAGATTCCGAGACACGTTCATGTAGTCTTTTGCTAAGGCAGCCCAAACCTCGTCTCCTTTGATCAGAATTAAATAACTGCAGAGCATAAGTGATCGTTAAATATTGCTCACTTATCTTGGCATCCAAGCTCGCCTAAAGATTGCTAGCACATCTTTTTAGAGTAAATGAATTAATAAATAAATAAATAACTCTCGATACAGGCACGCGGCTGATTGAGCACCTTTTAATTACCAGCCCATAAATGCGGCTTCTCATTGGCTCATCGGGCGTCTTTGATTTCGGATAATGCGGACTGCTGACTGGGCCCAGTTGTTTTCCAATAAGGCACGGGCAGCAAGGCCGAGGACGGGCTGGGGCTCCCGGAGAGCATCCCTGACAAAGTACCTATTGATCTCAGGGGCAGGCATGCTGCTCGCAGCATTAAAAGGACCTCTTGATTACACACATTTCGCCCTGGACGTGTAACAATTAGGCAGATGTAATATTTTCTTGTATTACACTAAAATCGATGGGCTTCCCTGCTCCAGCGAAGCGGCGTGGAGAAGGATGAGCCGAGGGCTTGCGGAGGTCAGACCTCCTATCAATCTAGCCCTAATTAATGCTCCTGCCTCAACTGTCATAGCACGGTGTGCACTCCAGCTGCACAAAGGCGCGCGTATGCATACAAATGACACACATCGTTAAGAGTTCTGCAACAGGGAGCTGCGACCTAACCTAAAATACCTATTAGGAACACAAGAGGGAGAGCAGTGCTTAATTTGTAAATAAAAACGTGCCGGTGCTCAAAACTCTCCTCTGAAACACGAGGTTGCTGCAATTAAATGTGTGAGCACGGAACACCGAGGGAGAGTAACCCTAAAGACATCTCGGGCCTTTTTAATCTATTTATAGCCACTCCCTGCCCTTCCAGCTCACTCTTCAAGCTTTCGGCTTTCTAACTTTGTGACGTTTTTTCGCTTTTCTCTTCCTCCGTCTTTCCCATATGTGTCTTTTGCTACAAGAACTCGCAGCAGATGCTTGAGGCAGAAGAATAAGCCCCCGGACGCACAAAAAAGTGCCGGTGCTTAGCACCGGAAACAACAAGCACAAATTAAGCACTGGGGAGAGCCGTTTAAGTGAAAATTGGAAGATGTTCTGAAACTGACTCTGAAAGGCTTGTAGCTTACAAGGCAGGCCAGTGTTTGGCAGAACAATTAACCAAAAAGAGATACCATTATGACAATACAGAAATACTGTAATAACAAAAAAAAATATATAAAAACGGAGCCACAGACAGCCACCCAACAATTAACTACACATAGGAAAACACAATCACAGATGCAGCTCAGCATTAGATGACAGCGGATGCACAAGAGCATAGACAGCCTAATGATTAACCACAATGCAGATGTACAAACAGAAGTGCAAACCAAAACGGATCAGAAACAAACATGCAAGTAATCCAAGAATTAACAACAAATATAGATGTACACGGAAACACAAGACTCAACCACTAACCAAATATAAAGACACACAAACGCGTTCAGAGCAATTGCTAACCACAAATGTAAGTATAAAAAGCCACAAATGACCCAACAACTAAAGACAAATACAGACAAACAAGTACCAAGATAATTAATTCCTGGAAAATAAACACACACACTCAACAACTAATCACAAACACATAATTAAGGTATTAATCACATATAGAATAATGCAACACATACAGATTTACAAACACAATCAACCAACAACAAATCTGAGATAATGACAAATACAACCAAGGAATCACAAACTTTCCAATAGCCCAACAAATACTGTATAAAAATGCATATATCCATTGAACGATTATAGAACAAGTGGACACATGCATTGCTACACAACACACAAGTAACACGCCATAAAAGAGATTTTGAAACAAGTATGCAGTCCACTAATGAAACATGAGCCTACAGATGCCAAAAACGGATAGTCAGCCATCAAATCACAAGGCTAACACCCACAGAAAAATCCAACAACTATTCACAAGTAGAGGCAAGCAAAGATCACTATCACCAACTGTAGATGGACAAAAAAACAGCCATACAAATAACTACGGGACATTTTTACAAGGATCTTGTGCCGCCGCTGCATCATTGTTTTGACACATCGGCGACGCATTTTCTGCTCCATGTTGCCCCATATTTACAAAACGATGCATTAGGCCCAATGCATCAGTTTTTGTTGGCCTGTGTCAAAAAATACCTGCGCTGGAACAGGCTGTACCACACAGTTTACAATATATGCAGGGTAGGGATTCCCTCATAAAAACCTACTTGGAACTGACGCAGTGATATTTATAAGGTTTTTCAATGTGTGCCGCATCTTTGAGATGTGTCGCATTAAGCCTGGAATGCGTCAAAATTCCTACGCCTCCTTAATCCAGGCATAGGAACTGGTGCAGTGGCTTTGTAACAGAAATCTGACCATTTGAAGTCACTTTACACACTGGAATATGTCTGGATTTCACATCCCGTTTATAAGTAGTGAGTGTACACATGTGACAATCATGTTGTAAGACTAAAGCTTATGAAGAGATGAGAACCCACATTAGAGTTTTTTTATATATCCAGAAAGTCTTTATTTAAGATGTTCACAAATCCATTCCTGTCATGATAATTGAAGGTTAAACAATCATTGGTGCATAGGTATATCCAATAGTAGCAGCCAACACGTGTTTCGCCCCTTGCGGTAATTTTACCTGGGGCTTTCTCAAGGCTACAAAATAATGAAGAATAAGCAAATTAAGATCACTGAGGTACCTATTTAAGGTGAATTAGTAGTCGATAGAGGTTGAGCATGCAATATGACATGCATAGTTGTGACCATCCCGTTTTTGAAATCAAGAAGTTAGATATATCGATAGAGTCAATAAGAAAAAGGAAAAAAGAAACAAAGTTTCGGTGTAATGTCAAGAATTGTGAACAGGTGATACTACTCCAAAGATAAGCAGGTAGAGACTATTAAAGCTATCCTGGAAAGAAAAGGGAAAGATAACTCATCAAGAGTCACCCATGGTGAAAAGTTTGTATTCATGATAATGTGAGTAGGCTTCTTGGTTATTCAACGTTGAAAGTTAGTTACTGGCATAATATAACTGCCATACACCAAAACGTTTTTTAATTGTTGATTCGTGAACATTATATGAAGCCTTAATGAGTATTCTGGAGAAGAAATGAAAGTCAAAAGAATCATACCAGTGCAGTATTCAATGTTATGACATCACATCATTTTGATCAATAGTCTATAATATTAAAAGAGAAATTGAGAATGATAAAAACCTTTAAGGGAATTGATCAACTTAAATTCCATAATTATGAGTAAATGATTAAGTAGGAACATCGTTTAGTTATAGAGTATGCATTATTTTATGCATAATTTTAGCAAAGAAGCATCAAAAGTAGTGCACACTTCACTAACTACATTAATCCTATATTAAGTGTCATCTAAATGTTCATAATACTTGTTAACCAAAAGTGAAGGTCCTCTTTATGTTTACAGAGAGGCTTGAATAACAGTAGATAAAGTCTCAAAGTCTCCGAGTTGTTATCAGTAGATAGACGTGCGCTTACCCAAATACCTTGTAATTTTCTCTTCCGAGAGAATGGCAGCGTGTTGCCGAGTTCGCGTCTTACTCAGGCGCCATCTTGGAAAGGTTTCTTCCTCGTGAACGTGTATAAAAGGACTGTCCCGTGTTGGTTTAGTCCTTTTATGCTTTTTTTATCTACTGAGGTAGAAGCTCCATTCGTTTTGCCGGCGCCATTTTAAAACATATCCGAAAGCCCGAATTTGTGGCAAAAATAACTCAAAATTAAGCCTAGCTGTTACCATAAATTATAAATTAAAACTAAATTATTCAAAAAATCCAAACCTGTTAAACACGAAATTCTACTGTGATCTAAATTCCATGAATACTAAGCTGAATATAATTCAATAATAATCATGATTTATAAAAATAGAAATATAGGCTCACTAATTACGAAGAAATTAACATAAACATATTTAACATAAATATGTTGATCATGTCACATAAAATAATGCATACTCTATAACTAAACAATGTTCCTACTTAATCATTTACTCATAATTATGGAATTTAAGTTGATCAATTCCCTGAAAGGTTTTTATCATTCTCAAATTCTCTTTTAATATTATAGACCATTGATCAAAATGATGTGATGTCATAACATTGAATACTGCACTGGTATGATTCTTTTGACTTTCATTTCTTCTCCAAAATACTCATTAAGGCTTAATATAATAATGTTCACGAATCAACAATTAAAAAACGTTTTGGTGTATGGCAGTTATATTATGCCAGTAACTAACTTTCAACGTTGAATAACCAAGAAGCTTGCTCACATTATCATGAATACAAACTTTTCACCATGGGTGACTCTTGATGAGTTATCTTTCCCTTTTCTTTCATTATAGCTTTAATAGTCACTACCTGCTTATCTTTGGAGTAGTATCACCTGTTCACAATTCTTGACATTACACCGAAACGTTGTTTCTTTTTTCCTTTTTCTTATTGACTCTATTGATATATCTAACTTCTTGATTTCAAAAACGGGATGGTCACAACTATGCATGTCATATTGCATGCTCAACCTCTATCGACTACTAATTCACCTTAAATAGGTACCTCAGTGATCTTAATTTGCTTATTCTGCATTATTTTGTAGCCTTGAGAAAGCCCCAGGTAAAATTACCGCAAGGGGCGAAACACGTGTTGGCTGCTACAATTGGATATACCTATGCACCAATGATTGTTTAACCTTCAATTATCATGACAGGAATGGATTTGTGAACATCTTAAATAAAGAATTTCTGGATATATAAAAAAACTCTAATGTGGGTTCTCATAAGCTTTGGATTTACTTATAGGGGTTTGGTCCATACCCCTAAACTTTGAGTTCACACTCAATTTTATTTTAATTTGGCATTTACTAAGGAAGGGAGTTTTGGACCGCTCTATACTCGTTAAGATGTTGTAAGACTACTTGACCATCCTGGGACCACGGTACCTATGATATCATCATCCACTGTAGCAAGGCTACGTGACCTTCTGTACTCCCTGTAAGGGACAGGCAAGGATTGTCACTTCTCCAAGGAGGAATGGGTCCCCAAGTCCAGGCCAGCAAACTCCGAAGGACAACAGGTAAGTGCACACATAAGATAGGTAATAAAGTATTGCCATTTAACATTGCATCATATACTTGCATTCTCTCACATTACATTGTCACTCACTATGTCACACATACTCAGGTCATTACACGTACATAAGTAGGCTATGCCCAATGTAAAGTGACACATAGCCATACTGCGTACATTACATCCAGAGCCAATGTAAGTGTGTACAAGGTGTTATTCCACCATTCACAGTTTTTTACATAGGTCCCCACACAATAAGCTACTTGCGTCAGTCAGAAATGACGCATTACCTCTGATTTTTGATGCATTGGTAAAGTAGCGTCGGTTGTAAGGCCAACTTCAGCAATGCTCCTCTTTTGAGGCTGATGCGTTGAAGCAGAGTTCCCTTGGATGAATCATAATGTCTGAGTCATCGTTGGGACCTTACGCCATGGTGCCTTCGAAATTAACTAAACGTGGAAGAATACAAATCCACAATGCCCAACAGCATACACTAAATAGAAACAGACACAGGGTCAGATTTATCAAAATTTGACAACACAGAACAAAGCAGCAAATCAATTTGCTGCACTGAACTGTGTCAAATGGAGAGGACAGGAATGTGCCACATTTACCAAGATATGGCACATTACTGTTCTCTCACTATGATTGTGAAATATTTGCTGTCTAGTGCCAATGCAGACATCCTTGCGCCATGGTGAAAGCGTGCCTGCATTTCAGGCAGGATTTATTTTGTGCTGGAAGGGACGCCTTCCTGCACTAAACAATACTTAGAGGCTTTTTCATCTTTCTATGTGTACTGCAGAATTAACAATAGTTAAGAACCAAAGAAAAAATTAGAGGCGTTTTCCTCTATGTGTGCTGCAGAATTAACAATAGTTAAGAAAACAAGTTCACAAAATTTAGGTACTATTGATGTCTATTCTTCATACATGTCCGGCATCAGTCTTCTAAATAAAGGTTCCACTGGATGAACCAATACGTGTTTCACCCTCCATGATGGCTCGCAGGCCCAGGGTTTATTCAAAGATAATGCCCAATCATGTTCGCAATGGCCGACTGGTGCCCTTGCAGGTTTTGGGTTGTAGAAAACCTTTGATGATAGTGAAGGTTTCCTAGAAATAGTTAAACAAATTGTCTAATTTCTTAGTAAAAACCAGAACGGCACCAAGTTCTTTTAAGATGTTGGTAGGCTTTGATTTTTGCCTTATAAGCCAGTTTTTTTAATCCCCTGAGTAGGATCACCTTCATATATGCTTCAAAGGTTTGCAGTGTTTTTCTTAGCCTGGGGTTCCTTCCAAAACCAGGGGACTGAAGGGATCTTGCGGTCCCTTTGGTGCAATTTTAGCGGGGTGATGCCGTCCAATGTAGAGGATATCCAAGAATTATAATATTCAGCCTCAATATATATGGCAAAATTGAAATCACACAGTGTAGCCAATAATGTGGGCAAGAAGTTGTCGGAAGTGATTCTGGCCTAAATGCACAAAGTGTAAGAGGCTAAAGCTGATTCAACAGCTTGCCTGTCCAGTAGTAGGGGCCAGCAAAATGGATAGCAAAACAGTCTGTCCAGTGCAGGGGCAGGGGAGAAGATGAGGTCATGAGTGTTGGTAAAAGTAGGATCAAGTAAGTTATCTGAGATATAAGTGGGATTTTGAAATATTAGATGGAATCCAAGCGCCTACCTGTCCTGAAGGAAGACCACAGAATCTGGATCATCCAGTTTTTCTCATGGTAGTTGAGGTAACCTATGATGGAAACATTGATGGCTCTATTGATTGGGGAGGGGCTAGAAGGTGAGCAGGCTTAGAACGGAAGCCTGCAATAAACAGATCCTCTTAGAGTCAGATAGTTGGGTTAATTTTAAACTTAAAGAGCATAGGTACTAGCCACTGATGAACTAAAGAGTTGGTTATTACATCTTTCTTGTTGGACTGATGAATAATTGCTAGATCTTGGTCCCATTTTTTGCAAGTAGTTTAATGGAATAACTGTCTGGAACTGTTGGAACTTGGGGACAACCATGCCTCTGACCAAAATAAAGCACTGAGATTGTAAGAAGCAATAAAGTCCCAAACATTAAGCTGGTGATTAGGTAGGGACTGAGCGTTAAATGGAAGCAGGTGAAAGATGAGGTACAAAAGCCACTGGTAACAGAAGAGTGAGGAAGAAGAAAATACCACTGGTGGGAGCGAGACGTAGAGAGTGATGAAAAATTACAAATACAGTAGCTAAAAAAACCTCAATGGAATCAGTCTAAAGTGTGCACCAGGTGATGGGCTGACCTTGGTTTATACTTAGGCTGTCCAGTTGTCACCAGTAAACACCCACGGAATGAAAATGAACCCTTGAAGGTTGAAACAGTAAAGCACCAACAAGTGCCACTAGCGGGCAGTACTGTCTATGCTGAGCTAGAGCAGTTGCAGAACAGAGGGAAGAAACAAAGAGAGGAAAGACTTCAAGTCCCCACTCTTGTCCCATCATTGCTATCTTACCTATAGTTTAGAAGAATAGGTGCCACCAGTGGCATGAAGCAAGAGTCAAGGGTATACTCCAGCCCTTAAAAGCAGGGCTTCTACTGCTGCCTCCTTCTGTTGCTCTTGCCACCCACTGAAGACCACTGAGGACCCTGTGTTGGAAGACCAGAGCCATGACAACAGATAATCTGCCAAACCATGCCTCCTATCTACACTATGCTCACCCCATGTGGGTCAGAGTGGCTGCGGGGCAATTGGTAGATGCAGACATGGGGCAGAGGGGAACATGACCACCGGTGGGGAATGGTGTCATGGCAGCCCAGTACTTTAGGGGATGTGGGGGATCACTCCTATGAGGGTCCCAATGCCTGCCAGGCAAATGCTCCAAGCAGACATATTACGGAAGGAATGGTCCTACGTTTATATTTTAAAAATGTCAATTTTGATAAGTACCTCTTTTTTTTATATCACTTTATTAGTTTTGAGACTTAGATAACGGGTTCAGGGTGCATATCTTTGAAACCCAACGTTCTAGCGTCATTTTTGTAGAAATGTACAATACAAATATTATCACATATTATAATGTGTCCGGAAATTACAGTATTAGGACCTTACATACCATTTGGTTATGTGTACTAGTACTTTGCACACTCATCATTGCAACTTGTTGTGTTTAGGATTATCCTATGTATTGTATGTTTGCTCTACCCATGAGTGGCTTATGTACCTGATAAGACATGAAGAGAATAAGGGAACAATGTAACTGATAACTATGAAAGGTGCATTCAGGGCGCGCGTGTGCCAGGGGGCGCATGTATTCTAGTCTACGGATACATCAGTGCTCTGCTTGTTGGGCGGGGGTGGGCGGCTCTATTTGTGTGGGGGCTCCTGTGTCCTACATCTGTCTAGGCCCTCTACTTTTTTAGAGTTCGCTTGACTCCTTCTATGACTGTTGCCCAGTTGAAGGATCTGGATGGGGGGTCCCTATGTGCGTGTGCCACTTACATTAGTTGTTGCTCTGTGAGTATTCCTGCGTGTAGGTCTGTTAGCCAACCTGTAACTGGCGGTGTTGCGCTGGATTTCCAGCACATTTCTAAACAGGGTTTTGCAAGGATCAGAGCTAAGTCTAAAACCTTGTTAGTGGCCCTGCGCCGTGAGGATTTCTGTGTTACCCCCAGTATGTACTGTGATCCGTCCAAGCGTGTTTCCCATCCCGTAATGTCATTCAGTATCATGGATATAGAGTCCCAGAACTTGGTTACATGGGTGCATGCCCACACCTTGTGTAGAAAGGTGTTATCCCGGGTATATGTCCTCCGCTTCCGGGTACATTTTTGCCAGTCTTGCAGGAGTAAGGTAAGTGTTGTGCAGGTAGTTAAATTGTGTAAATTTGTAGTGAACATTCGTGGAGATAATCTTTGGTACTAGGAGGGCCTGCTCCCATTGTTTGTCTGTGAGCGATGTTTGGAGTGCTGTTTCCCAGTGTGCCCAGAGCACCCTTAGAGACTGTTTGCTGTCTATGTTTAACGCATTGTATATATTTGTGACCACTTTTTTCTCTCCCCCAAGGGATAACAGTATCTGCAGCAGTGCTGACGTTTGTGGTTCCTCATGTATAGTGTCCCAGTATTGTGAGATGTAGCGAGTAAGCGAAGCATAAGTGAGGAAAGTGCCTGGTGATAAGCCATAATTGGTGACCAGACTGTCAAATGGAATGAGCATGCAGTCTTCAAATATGTCTCCCCATTCCGTTGTGCCTACACTTTCCCAAGCGGATGCCGTCGGCTCGTAACGTTTATCTGTGCATCACAGTAGGACCCAGAGCGGTATGCGGGGCGCCTATGGATATTTTTGATGTGTAGTGTGTGTATACTTGGTCCAGCATTTCTTGGCAGTTGTCATTAATATATTACTCTCATCTTCTGGAGTATCTGGGCCAGATTAAATTTCCCAGCTCAGTAACGTACTCAAAGTCCTGTGCCAGTAGGTGGTGCTCAGTTCGTTAAGGTTGTGTGCTGCCAGCCAGTGCATAAGCCATTGGAGTTGGGCAGCTGCGCAATAATGTTAGTAATTTGGCGCATCTAGACCACCACTCGATATGGATCCTTATAATTATCCATAGACACCCGACGTCTTCCTTTGCCCCATATCAGTGCTACAAGAAAGGACCGCATTTCAGTAAACCATTCACGTGGGAGGGATACCAGGATGGCTGAAAAGTCATATAATAGTCTAGGACGCACCAACATCTTGGATATGGCCAGTCTACCTGTTGGGGAAAGGGGGAGGGATGTCCAGAACTGTAGGGAGGACCTTGCGTCCGTCAACGCCTTTCCAATATTTGCATCTATAAGATCTTTTTTCTCATGATATATTCTGACCACCAGGTACTTGATAGTGTTGCAGGACAATGTCAGTGATGTGGAGGGCAGCTGTACTCACTGAGCTGCGGTCAAGGATGTAAGGGGGAACAAACAGGATCCCTCCCAGTTCACTCTGAGGCCTGATGCCCTACCAAATTGTTGCAGCAGTGCCATCAGTTGGGGTAGCAACCCAGCATTGTTGCGTAGGTATACCAAGGCATCGTCCGTGTACAGTGATATAATGTGCCAAATACCACCCATAACAAATCCCCACACAGGTGCGCGTACCCGGAGGGAGTGCGCAAAGGCTTCCATCTCAAACACAAAGAGCAATGGCGACAGAGGGCATCCCTGTACCGTGCTTTATAGCAAAAGGGTCAGAGATCAGGGTGCCTGTACTCACCCGCGCTAACGGCGCATGATTGAGAAGGGCGATCCATCTAAGGAAACTAGGGCCAATGCCCATTTTTTTTAACACCCTCATCAAGTAGTCCCACCCCAGTGTGTCAAATGTTTTTTCTATGTCGAGTGATGCCACCCGTGCTCCCACCCCCCCAGTGCGTGCCCAGTACATTATTGAGAACAAGCGCCAGAGTTTCAGGAACGTGCTTCTGCCTGGCATGAATCTATTCTGGTCAGGATGTATCAGCTCTGTAATTATGGGCGAGAGCCTGTTCACCAGTATACGACTAAGTATTTTGTAGTCCAAGTTAAGTAGTGACAGTGGCCTATATGACCCCATCATTAGTGGGTCTCTGCCCGGTTTGGGCAAGACCACCAATGTTGCTTACCACTTAGAGATGGGTAAGATCCCCTAAGCAAATGCAGTGTTTTAAGTGGTTAACAGTCTAGGGGCTAATACTGTCTGGTATGTGGCATAGAATTCGACCGGCCACCGGGGCTTGGGCAGCCTCTGACCTTAAAAGCCAGGCTAGGAGCCTGCCCTCTTTGTCCCCCTCAGCATGCTTTTGCACCTGGTATTCCTTGTAATTCAGTTGGGCAAGTCTATCAAGAGCTTTTTTGTGTGTAATGCATATGTTCACTAGTGGTGCGGTCGCAGTATCATCTGTGGGTAGGAGTTACTCATAATATCGTATTTTGGATTCAAGCTCCTGGAGCTCCCTGTGCAGGACCAGTCCGGCACCGAAATTCATTTTTATTGCATGTCCCCTGAGTATCACCTAAAAGACGTCCCATTCAATCCCCGCATCTAATGCAGTGCCCTCATTTATCTCAAAATAAGTGCTACTATGCCCTCTGAGGGAATCCCTGTATGCTGCATCCTGCAAGGCTTATACAGGCATCCTCCATGTGGGTATGCTTGGGAAGGGGTGCAGTTCCACCGTAACCAGATCCATACGGGTGAATGGTCCGATAGTGTGCGACCAAGATACTTGGCATTAGTAATTGTTCATATGGCCACTGAATTACAGTAAATGAGGTTGATCCTAGTGTGCAGATCATGCAACCCTGAGTAATATGAGTATCTGCGCTCAGTGGGGTAGAGGCCCGCCATGCGTCATCTAATTGGTTGTGTGTTGCCCATTGGTGTAAATGTTGTGCAATCGATAAAGATTGAGCGCCTGGCACCGGAGGGTAGAAACAATCCAGCTCCATGTCCGGGATGCTATTGTAGTCTCCACCCAAGTGGCATGGGGCTGCCGGGTTGTGAAGTAGAGTCATAGTAAGTGATTTCAAGAATGTGATTTAGTTAGTATTGGGGGCATAAAGTGAGATTATCGATATCAGTGCTCAGTTCAGGTTACCTTCTAGTATGACATACCATCCCTCTAGGTCTGCTCTGGTGTGTAGCACCTCCAAAGGCACCCCTGATGCCACCCAGATAAGTGTCCCCCTGGCATACCTTGAGTATGTGGTCCCCACTAATGTGCCCTGCCAACGTTGGCACACCCTTTCCAGGTCTAGTGCTGTAAGATTAATTTCCTGCAACAACACCACATGTATTTTGCACCGTCGTAAAAACTGATATACCCTGTGTCGTTTAACAAAACCCGCCAAGCCCCTAACACTCCATGTCATAAAATAATATTGTGCCATTTACCTAGTAAGATGTTATATCACCTATGACCTGTGTGCAGTGAGGCAGACCGACTGGAAGTTCCAGTCTCACTTCGTGCGCCCCCGCCCTCTACTGCGCCACCCCCTCCCATCACACACCCAAATATGGACAACCATTTAAAACTTAGAAGCCAATAAAACAAACCCTCTGACATAAAACAGGTATGACAGTAAACCCCCCCATCCCAGGCTGTGGTGCCAACTGGCGATCAGCCAATAGCACTGTAATGCTTATACGCAATAAAACTAACTACTGTTCAACTTTTAATACACAGTGGTGAATTTGGGGGGTTGCGTGGTTGGCCAATCAGAGATGAGTGTCATAATATCGCATATGTTAGTAGTTCCCAGTCCTTAGGATAGAAATAATAACCCTGACTCTCTAAATATACAGTAGACCACATGTGTGCTGGGCCCGCATCGGTTCCCAGGATATGCCCATGATAGCAACATATCTTATAGCAAGTCTTCAGCAGTTTGTGGTGTCACAGGTGGGCCACCGCC
Organism: Pleurodeles waltl; assembly: GCF_031143425.1. NCBI lineage: Eukaryota > Metazoa > Chordata > Amphibia > Caudata > Salamandridae > Pleurodeles > Pleurodeles waltl. The sequence goes on along the minus strand of NC_090440.1, from coordinate 540,369,221 downwards.
CAATGGTGCGTGTATCTGTTTGTCGTCCAGTTCGGGGATATCCACGTCCAGCTGTTCTCTGCTCACCGAGGGCGAGGATGGGGTCTCAGCCCGATGTTCCACCACGGTCACTGCCTGTGAGCTTGGCGGCCTTGGCTGACGTTTATTTGTGCCCTGGTTCTCCCGTCTCATGGTCTTCGTTGTTCGTGCAGGCAGTTTTTGCGGTGCATGGGTTATGCCTTTTCCTTCTAGCCATGCCCAGGCTTCTTCCGGTGTGGCGCATAAGGTGGTGACGTCCTCCAGGGTGACCTGGAGAGTTGCCGGGAATTGCATCACATATTTAATATTGTGCTCTCTGAGTGTGTGCTTGACCAGAAGAAAAGAGGGTCGCTTATGCTGCTCTTCTAGGGTGTGGTCAGGATAAATGTGAACCAGTGCATCAGCTATTTGCCAAGGACCACGTGCACGGGCCACCTGTAGTATGTAGTTTCTGTCTCGGTAATTAAAGAGGTGAACCACCACTGGGCACGGGGGGCCCTGGATGGGGAGGTCTACCCGGTACCCTGTGGGCTCTTTCAACTAAGAAGAAGGTCGAATGTTTGCCTTGCAGGACTATTTGAGATAGCCAATCTTCCATGTAGAGGTCCATGCTGGGGCCCTCCTCGCGCTCCGGAAGTCCCACCAGGCTTATGTTATTACAACGGGATTGTCCTTCCTGGTCCTCTACTCGCTGTCGTAGGTGCAACACCTCCTTTTGTAAAGCCCTAATATGTGAGGTAGCGTCTGTTACCGATGGTCGCATGTCAGATACCGCATTTTTTTTGGCTTCTACACGGTCCTTCAACTTCTTATGATTTTCACGCAGGTGACCCATCTCCATGCGTAATGCGTCTATCTTGGGTTCCAATGTAGTCTTAATGTCAAGTACTGCACTTAGTATTTCATTAAGGGCCGGATGTAGCAAAAGTTTGCGAGTCGCAAATGGCCCGAATTGCAATTTGCGACCCCGCAAAATCGGAAATGGGATGCAAGAACCCCATTTCCGAATCGCAAATTGCTCCGCGAGCCATTACCGACTCGCAAAAATTGCGACCCCATTTAGCGACCCACAAATAGGAAGTCGCAATTTGCGAGTCGCAAACCATATGAAAAAGGCACTCGCAAATTGCGACTAGTCGCAAAAAGCCCATTTTGCACACCCAATTTACCACTAACTCAGAGCAGGTGGTAACCAGAACCAAAGTATAAAAGGAGACCCAGAAGGCACCTAGGTACTCAAGATGGCGGAGGTATATGTGATAGCAAGGAGGAGGAGAGCCCACGCCGCACAGCAGATGAGGAGGAGAAGCCAGAGACAGGAGAAGATATACAGAACCAGACAGACACTTTTCCAACAAACTGAGGAGGAGATATGTGATAAATACAGACTCAGCAGTGCAGCAATATTAGAATTAATAGATCTACTCAATCCGCAGCTTCAACGCCAGAGTGTGCGTGACAGCTACATCCCCACACATGTGCAAGTGCTATGCTCACTGCACCTCTTGGCCTCGGGTAGCTATCAGGGGGTCATTGCTGTGGCAGGTGGGGTATCTCAAAGTGCACTCTCACGGTTCTTCAGATCATTCCTAGATGCCATACTCACACACATGTCCAGATACATATACCTACCCAGGAATGAGGCAGAAATCAACAGCACCAAGTTGGAATTCTACAGGATTGCCAACTTCCCGCATGTAATAGGGTGTGTAGACGGGACACATATACAAATATGCCCTCCTGCAAATCTGGAATATATGTTCCGCAACCGGAAGTGTACCCACTCACTGAAAATCCAGGTGGTATGCGACGCCCATTATGTTATCACTGACATGGTAGCCAAATTTCCAGGGAGTACACATGACTCTTACATTTTCAGGCACAGTGGGATACACCAACGCCTAGAACGTGGGGAGTTTGGAGACGGATATCTCCTAGGTATAGCTGAATACACCTTGCAGACATATACATGGGTCAATGTGGAACCCATCCATGCCCTGCTAACATTGTTAATTTTTGCCAAACAGGTGACAGTGCATATGCACTATGACCATGGATACCCCGTACTTAACACCCAGCAATGAGACAGAGAGGCGATACAACAGTGCACATAGGAGGACCCGAAATGTTATAGAGAGGACCTTTGGAATGTTGAAGGCAAGATTCAGATGCCTCCACAGAAGCCGAGGTGCCCTCCAGTATGCCCCAATAACAGCATTCAAGATCGTTGGCGCATGCGCTATACTGCACAACATTGCCACCAGACGTGGGCTACATCTCACCCCTGAAGACCCAGATTCGGAGGATGACGAGCAAGAGCTACCACATCGCCATCATGGGGATAGAAGCATTGCAGATCAAGGCAGACAGAGACGGGACCACATTGCAAACCAATACTTTGGAAGGTATGTGCTGCCTGTCACCACACACACGAATGTCACACACAAAGAGCCCAGGTGTGAAGTGGAACAAACAAGAACTTTAATGAAGTGAACCAAAAAACTATAGAACTGAACTATTGGTCAGGGGCTGTAAATGTCCACCTGCTATGAGGACACATTAACCTCATGTGCCTCAATTGTTCGTAAGTGCGTAGCTCAAATCCTACGCCTGGGACACCCAGCATGGCTAGTGCCTGGAGCGTCTGCAGATCCCTGCCGTGCACTGCCACTCTGCAAGACCCTGGTGTCTGTGGCAAATGCACTACTGATAGTAGAGACCTCCTCACTATCTTGTGGTGTGTCTGCCGCGCCCCTAGCCACCTGTCTTGCCTCCATCATGTCCACAGTGTGGCTTATCCGTCCCAGGCCACGAGCCACATCGCTGGCAAAGTGGCCCATGTCGACTTGTAAACTGACTGTGCGGCGTGACAGTAGTATTCACAGCCAGGCGGACGATGGAGGCAGCCATGCGGTCTAAACCGTGGATTAGTTGGCGTTCACGGCGCCTTGCACTCTCTCTCTCTGTAACAAGTTCAGTCACTAGTTGCCTGATGGAGAGTGCAAGGTCACCTACATGACTGTTCAGGTTTTGAAGGTCTGTGTGGACCTGTGCCAGCCCTGTTGTGTGATTCCTCTCCATTCAACGCATGGCCCCTGATATCAGTCTCATTTGCCTTGTCTGCAGGCGCTGACCTTCGATGAGTGCTGCCTCGGCGGCGGACATGGAGGAGTCCCCTACATCTCCCTGGGACATTGCAGGGACATGGACATGTCGTCTGCGACGCAGTGGAGCATCAGGGTCCTGTTGGCTGGCACTGTGGCTGGGACCGGGTGCTGGGTCAATCTCCACTATGGCCACTGGTGCATCTGGAGGGGACTGTGGTCGGGTGGTGCAGGGCCCTGTGGTGGCTGCTCCTGGGTCCTGTGCTGCCTGTTGGCTGACCTCTGCACCCTGGACGGTGTGGCTGGTGGTGGTGTCTTGTGGGAGACCTGTGGGACATAGGGAACACACTGTCAGTATACAGTATACCATCTGTTGTATGCTTCCTAATAAACTGTTGCCTATCAGCTGCCTACTGGACTACATTGCCCATAATGCACCATTCTGGTGGTTGCTACTCTGAAATGGAGCTAATTTGGTTGTGCATGCTGCTGTGTACTGGGTGGGTGGGGGTATGGCAGATATGGGTGTACATGCATGTTTCATGGTACTCACTGGTTGATGGTCCTGGCGCTGACGTGTCTCTTGTGGGTGGTGGGACGGTAGATGGGCCTCCTCCTGTGCCCCTCATCTCCCGGAGGCGCTCTGCCACCCTCTCCTTGGTCCTGGAGCGCAGGTCGTACCATCTTTTTTTCAGTTCGTCTATGCTCCTGTGGCTCACCCCAATTGCATTCACCTTCTCCTGGATGTCCGTCCAAACCCTCCTTTTGTCTGACTCAGGCACACTGAGGGCTGCTCTTCCAAAAAGTTTATCATGGTTCTGGCAGCATTCATCTGTCAGCACCTCCAGTTCCTTTTCAGAAAATGTGATTTTCCTCTTCCTGCCTGATTCCTCAATTGTTGCTGCTGTTCCTCCTGGTGGTTGTTCAGCAGTTGGAGATGGGTGTGGTCCTCCCTCCTCCCAGGTGTATTTGTAAACTTCCCGGCTGTGATGTCATCATCAAGAGCCAGGAAGTGTTTTCCAGAGTGTTCTGCTGCACCTGCATGCAATTTGCTGCACAGTCGCAATTTGCGACACCCACTCGCAATTTGCGTGTTCGTTTTTAGCGAGGTCGCAAAAAGCGACCTCGCAAACAGCGGACTCACAATCTGCAGTGCGACTTCATTTGTGCGTCGCAAAATGAAGTTGCTTCTTCTTGTTGGATACCTGTTTGCGAGTCAGACTCGCAATTTCCGACTCGCAATTTTTTTGCTACCTACATCTGGCCCTAAATCTCTGAGTGCTCCACTAGTGTCGCCACCAGCGAGGCGTCTGGGGAGCTTCTGCATTCTCCTGGCACAACCACCTTCCGCGCTCCTGAGCCAGTCGCCCTGGATTTGTCAATTTTGTTGCGACCCATCACCGTTTCGGTGATCTTGCCCACATATGGCATGACGGACTTATTATTAGGCTAATACAGCCAGCGCAGGTAAAAGCACCCAGGTAATGGTCTGAATATGATGGCCTGCACTGTAGGGCTTCCGTGCCTTAAATGGCGCCCAATTGTCACATGCTATGATCCAGGGATAACTAAGTAGCTGACCGGCCAGGAGTACTGCATCCCGCCACTTATCCTCCTTACTTCACACCAATGTCCTATGTGAGTTGCCCTCGGAGCCAGTCTTGGGGCCTAGGGTGGTAAGAGCAGGGAGAACAGTAACCCATGGGTTTCTCTGGCTGCTCCCCCCACCCGGACGCTTCAGTCAAGATCGACAGGCACCAACGGCTTCTCAAGGGGGGGCCCTCCCTCCTTATGTGTCTGCGAGCACAGTCTCCGGCAGGCATCCCCCAGGCGGAAACCACCACTCACTGCCCTGGCCTCACCCAAAGCAGCCTCCACCTTCAAGCAGCGAGTCGTGTCCTGGGTGCGACTACTCAGAGCTCCGCGCGCTCACCAGGATGGCCGCCACCTCCACATAGTAGCGTGCTTCAGTCCTCTGCCCTCTGAGGATGCACTCCTGTGAGCCGGAGGCGCTCGGGGTCCCCCTTCACAGGCAAAGGTCAGCAATCGCAGGTCTCTACGTGATCCGGCCATGGGGCCATCCGGTCCTCTCTGCGGCCTCGTGCATGCAGGTAAGCCTGATTCCTTTGGCACAGCTGCGCCATCCGCCCCGCTGGCTTCACACCTGCCGGCTTCATTGTGCAGGTGGAGCCGGTAACAAGACCCGTGCGGTGCACAATTATTTGGCAGGTTTGAAGCGTTTAGTACAGGATCTCATAAGGGCCTGGAGTGAAGTCGGATTAGCAGTCCGCTCCAGTCGCTATCTTGGCCACGCCACCCAAAATGTACCTCTTAATACAGTGATATAGGTTCAGGTTTTGCATGGGTGTTTAGAATGGGCCATGAGACAGTGCTCTCAAGCTAGGCTGAAGGCAGTGCAAGTTTCTCACAGTGCCTGTCAATGAGTCATAAAAGTGTTCAGAACACTTGCTCGTTCAAACCTTGACCCTTCTGCAGAGCACAAAGAGCAATGGTGACATGTGCCATTGTGTAACTGTGACTTTCTGAAAAACTACAGTAAAAGGAAATTAAGTGCTTACAGGTGATTGCGTGTGGGGGGGATAGTGAAGTGAATGCAGGAGATGAAAGGAAATACATGCAGAAGGAGAGTGAAAAGAGAGTACGGACAAGAAAAGAGATGAGGTGTGAAATATGCAGAGCAACAATTTCAGAAAGACGAGGGAAGAAAAATAATGTGTGAGAAAATGAGGTGTGGTTGTGTGACCTCAACATGTAATAAACTCGCAAACTCATCTTGGGTCCAGCTAAGCTTGTTTGTAAAACCTTAGCTCAATACTGAATACCTGTGGTTTTGAGCAGTCAGCCTTTAACAAAAGCACAAGTGCAAACCTTTTCGAAGAACCAAAACAATTGAATAGGAAAGAAACACCACACAAAGGAAATCCGACATCAATTATAAAATGAGAATCATATTTTTATGTACATTTTCAAGCAAACTCTAAATCACTGCTTTTCACTCAAAATGCAAACAATCATTGTCAACTACTGCAGTTAGCAGTTACTTTTGAAAACTTTTTATAAAGTTGTGTTCGGGTTCTCCAATCCCACTTTGGTCGACCAGCTCTGACAGGGAGCAAGTCAGAGGAGCCAATAAGGCTTAGCAGAACCTTTACCTTGCAGTCAAAGCAGTCCCCAGTTCAGTTCCAGGCTCTATTGGCCAAGGGATACAGTATTCTGAAGATGCTGAATATGCTGATTCGGTCAACGGGGTCTTCCAGGGATCACCCCATTGGTGCATGAAAAAGGTATGGCGACTGTGGTCACAGAAGGTCGGTGTCTTTTGAAGTTCAGGTAGGGTCCAATCAAAAACCATCTGCCACTGGGCTACAGGTCCCCGGTCACAGCGAAACCAGTGGTTCTGTTTAACTGCAGCTAGTGTCCATCTAGGGTGACCAAACTGCAATTTGATGACTCTCCCTGGTGTAGCAAACTCGTGTGCAACTTTTGAATGTCAGGGTTAAGTCTCCTAAGGTGCACTTCAGTTGTCAATGGAGAAAAAGCAGTTGTGGCTACTAACTTCACCAAAGCAGCTTCTTCCACTTTTGTAGCCCTGGGGCTGTGACAGGTAGTCAGCCAACTGACTCTTGGAGTTCACCTCTTCTGTCTGGAGCTCAGAAACGACTTTTTCTCAAGCATGGTACCACAAGAACAGTGCTCTCTTTCCTAGCTCATGCGAAGCGGGTGCAGTCTAGTCTTTAGTGCAGCCTCTTTTTGCCGGCCCAGGGAACATCAGGGCAGTCCTTTTTCAGTGCTCTCTCTTTTCTCAAAAGCCACATTAAATTCACCTTGGCTATTAAGTTGGGTTTAACGTAACAATTATAAGTACCAACATTAGTAGTCGCATTCAGGAATTAGCACAGCTGAGTTCCGAGTGTGTAACCATGTATTTAGTAATTGGGCTACTGTTAGGAGATATGAAAATATATGTCCTACCTTTTAATATTCAGCACCCTGGCTTAGGGCTTGACAGACCTCATTTAGGGGTGACTTATACATATTAACAAGGGAGGTCTGGATTTCATCATTAGTTTAAATGGGAAAGTCAAGTTGGCAGTTTTAAAACTGATCTAAGGGTCTGCAGTGGCAGGCTGGAAGACATGTTTTACTTTATCACACTAATGGGGGACACTTTAACTTACAGATCCTGGGTACCCCTGGTACAATATACTAGAGACCTATACTTAATTTAAATTATGCCAATTGGGTATAACACAATTAAACATACACTTTTAAGGGTCAGAGAACTGGCACTGAGGTCTGGTTAGCCGACCTCAGTGCACTCTCAGTCCAAAAACAAGCAACATCTGAAAGAGGCAATTTCATACATAATGTAACTGGCTCACAGAGAGGTTACAGAGATAAGCAGTGTGAAGGGGAGAACAGAAGTGGTTGCAACACCCTCAAGGCCACTTCTCATTCCACAGACCCCAGTAATGTTTGATGTGCAGACTCATATTTTCAGAATTGAAATATTTTCAATTCTAATGTGGCACAACAATATCATCGTTACTCATATATCTGACATGGAAAACATGTATTGGTAATGCCAATAATTATGCCTTGTTTTAGGCACATGTTCATTATTGTGTTATGTGTCTGGATGTAATAATGTAAAACTAACTGAGAGACACTTCTATATAAATCAGATGTATCACATTTAAATGCAATTGACTGACTAAATTATCTATCTGACTGTTTAGGAGGACAATTACACTAATTCTGTTATTATGGCAAGGGGAAGGGCAGCTAGAATGACTGGACATGATATAACTCCAGGGCAATTCCTAGGAAGGATGAGCGACAACTCAACTGGCTGCACTTCTGCTTTAGTTGCTCAACCTTTTGCAGTCCCATACCAAAGAGGAGATTCTAAATCTCAATCAAGTCTTAATATCATCGCTTGCACCTGGCCGGCCTTCAATAGTAGACTCTGAATGGTATCTTACATTGGTCATTTTGATGTCTATATGTTTCAGGAGACCTGGGCTACAACTAGGGTGTGTATCAATGGTTTTTCAACATACAGTGTAGAAGCCAACCCTCCTATGAAACATGGACGAGCAAGAGGAGGATTGCTTATTCTGATAAAGAATGACTTATGGTGTACAATACAGCTATAAAGAGTGACTCTGTATCTAATAAGGGTTCTACTTAAGTTTCTTTCAGGATTGAAATAGGTGCTAATAAATACTTATGTTAGTTCACTGCCACTTAGTAGTGAGTCCCCTGTCTTAACTTTTTTAGATGAGGTACTTGAACACTAAGATAATGGTTGCAGGTGATTTTAACACCTCTTTTGAACAGTTACCCCACTCTAAGGAGCTCCCAGAAACTGAAGATGAGCAGTTAAATATCTCCCAGTTAGATGGGAAGCAAAGTCATAATATTACATGCACAGCTTTCCAGTTCTCACTTCTAGAATTGTGGGGTGGAGTATCAGGGCCTGCAATGGTTGGACTCACTCAGATTCTCCTAGGGTGCCCACCTTTAAGCTAGGGCTTGATATGAGTGTCGTCAACTACGTTCTTTCGGATGTCAGATTATGGCTGTTGTTGGAGAACATGAAAGTTGTTATCCGTTCTGACGGTGACCACAACTCCTTGCTTCCATCTCTCTCTGGCGAAGAGCTGAGTAGGACTAAAACCACTAGCTGCACTCTTGTACCTGAACCATTGTTGGCCAATAACTACAGGAGAGCTACATGGCCACTTGTAATGTCTAACTAGCTTGCTGACATATATGGCCTATTTTTGACCTTTTTAGCCGATTTTGAAAATGTTCCCAGTACTGCTATCCCGATTCTGGAAATTTATAAATCATTCTTCCCTATGCTGCAAGATATCTTTTACAAGAAAATTAACTCTAGGCAGTCCACACCAGTGAAGGAAGTCAAATAGTTCAATCTTGAATGTAAAACAGCTAAAGCAAGGTTAAGAGCAGTGGTTAAAAGCCACATAGAGGTAGAGATAACAGAAACTAGGAGGAATTATAAATCCGCCCTTGTAACTGCCAAGAAACACTGGAATGATAAAATCTGGCAAAACTTGCTTCTTACTGCCATTTTGAAGGATAATAGATCCTTCTGGCAAATACTGTCACATGGTAGCAATGATAACATTAGAAAGTACCACTATCACATTAAACCCGAGAGATGGGTTAACCACTTTTCCAAGCTGTACCCCCCGGAGGACTTTAATTCTGTTGGTATTTCTTCTCCCAGCCCTGGGTTGTCAACTTTTAGCAGGGTTTGGACAGCAGGAGATGCTGAGGCAACAGAACCAGTGCAGTTTACCTCAGATTATACCCCTAAAGCCATTTCCTTTCATTAGTCAGCTAAAGCACCAAGCCCTGACAAAACACTGGGTAGTCTGTTCATATCAGAACCCCTAATCTGGACAAGTTACGTAAACCTTGTTTCCACTGCTATATCAGCACGGGGGATATTCCCAACTCCTAGAGGGGAGCTGAGTTAATCCGTCTATAAAAATAGGTGATACCTGTATACCTCCTAACTATAGGCATATAAGCCTCATCAACAATCTGCAAAAAGTCCTTGCCAGGTAAGTTCTTGAAAAACTGTTATCATGGGTGTAGGAAAGACAAGTCCTTTTCCCACTCCAAGCTGACTTTCGACCAAAAACCAGTATGTCTGACCAGGTTTTTAGACTGGCTCTCCTTTTTTTGGGAACATGCACTGCTACTGAAACAAAAGTTGTATGTGGCTTTTGTCAACCTTAGTTCTGTGTTTGACCTTGTTCCCAGAGAGAATCTGTGGAGAGTTTTGCTCAAGATGGATGCTACTAAGAACTTGGTCAGTCTCATAGCCAAGTTGCAAATGAAGAACTATGGCCAGGTCCGTTGGGGCAGCAAGGGGCAATTGACTGATCGCATCCCAATTATGCGTGGAGTACGCCAGGGGTGTGTCCTTGCTCCCACCTTGTTTACCCTCTACATTAACGACGTGATGGTAACACTTTTGGACTGTCAGAATGATTTGTCTGTTTTAAATAATGAGTATACCCATTCCTCTTTTTGCAGATTATTCCTTCCTTATTTCTAAGACACCTATGGGATTGCAGGATTTAATTAATAATTTTGTGGGGTTTTGCAAATCTAGAGGTCTCGAACTGAAAGCAGCAAAAACTAAATACTTGGTCTTAGGACCTGGGGCTGTTAGAAACTATGCAGTGAGAGTTGGTAACGAATCCTTAGAAAGAGTCAGCTGCATTGACTATCTAAGTGTTGGGAAATCAGATAAACGTAGTGGGATTCTCAGGTCAACAAAAGTTCACTCCTCATCCAGCACAGATCCAGGGCCATTCCCTGGCTATACAAGAAAACCTTTTCTCGCTTGGTGTCTCCAGCTTTAGAAGTATACTATGCAAAAATCAGAGTTTTGCTGCGTAGGTTTGGGCGGTTTGTTGATATCCAGCAACTGGCTACTGCAGAAAACACCTTTGTTTTCTTGACTTAGGCATTAACTGAATTTCAAATCTGATAGCGTTAAAACCCTTGAGGTACTGGGTTCATTTTTGGGCCACTCCAGAACTACAAGAATACAGGGATTCCCTTAAGGAATTAGCAAACATGAACAATGGACAACATGAACAATGCCATTCAGGTTCCCTGGCTTAAATTTGTATACAACTGGTTCCAGAAGTTCAGCATATATAGACTATGGGACGAATCCACTACCATTGCCAAAGCCAACTTTAGTGGCTTAAAATCTCATTACTGGGTTTATGTCAGTGAACAACTCCTTTTTGGGCAATATTACACAGCCATCAGCTATGAGTCTATGGGCCAGATGTATCAAGCCTTTTTGCATTCGCAAACAGTGTGAATGCCCGTTTGCGAATTCAAAAATGCCTTTCAGTATTTATGAAATGTATTCGCAACGCAAATTTAAGGAATCGCTAAATTAGTGATTCCTTAAATTTGCGAGCCTGTTTAGAGAATCGCAAATTGCGATTCTCTAAGTAAGAAATCGCAAATAAGGAATCCTTATTTGCGATTTCTAAACCACATGTAACAAGCAATTCCTTAATGCGATTTGGGCATTAAGGAATCGTTATTACCACCAAGTTGAACTTGGTGGTAACCATGTGCAAATTTAAAAAATGCATTAAGAATGCATTTTTAAAATTGACATGTAACGCACACATGCCCCTTTGGCATGTGTGCACCTTACATGTCCTGAAATATTTTTGGGGGGGTTCAACAGAGGGGGCCTTAGGCCCCAGCACCCTGGGGTTTTGCATTTCCTAAATTTCGAATTCCAGTTAGGAATTAGCAATTTAGGAAATGCAAACAATTTGCAAATATGGCAGGCCCATAGGTGCGAATGGGGACTGTATCGCAATTTGCGATTCGGTAATAGCATTAGCGATTTCTAAGAAATCGCTATTAAACCGCAAATATGATACATTGCATTTTGCGAATCAGAAATAGCGATTTCTTAAAAATCGCTATTTCCGAATCGCAAATGCCTTTTTTGTTACATCTGGCCCTTAATGTGTGCTTCCGATTCAGCTTTTTACCACTGAAATCTTTTACTAACAGATGAATGCAGAACTCACTTTTCAATTTGTGTTCAAGCTGTGGGGTGGCCCAGAGACCAAAAGGCATATTTTGTTTTTTCTCCGGAATATCTTGTCTCCTGACATAAATGAATTCGCCCTGTATGTTTGAATATAGGGGTAACCTGTTACCTTTTTGCCGAAAGAGCCCTGAAAAGTGACACCTCAATCACAGTTCTGTTTGTTGTTAGCCATTATTTGGCAAATGTTTGGCGCAAAATATCTATGTACTTCAGGGTGAAGTTGGATATCTTCTTGATATTTTTGCATTCTTGAACATCTGTGTTTTTTGATATTGCACTTGTTACTGAACTTTAGGAAGTTTCAGAACTTGGGATGTTTTTATTTGGATGTTTATTACATGTCTACATTGAATGAAGACTCCATTTAACAAGATTGTGTTATTATGGAATTGTTTTTAAAGTGTCATTTGTGAAACATATATTCCCTTATGGTTATATTTTAAGATAGGCTAGCATTTTGCACCTTGGTATTTTTTCACTTACTTAAACAATTTAACATTTTTTAATGTATTTTAATGAACCGATTCAAGCAATCTGAGATTGGGCTGTCATTCAGCTATTAGTTAAATAGCACTTGGAAATATTGATACCCAGTTAGAAGGATTATTTCACTGTAGTTTTTGTGCACAGCTTCTCTCTCAAGTAGTGCCAAATGCAATTTGAACATGTTTTTGTTGTTCTAAATATGATGTGTTTTTTACATGCTTTGTTGGTTCTTTGATAACCGAATAAAGTATTTCTTGACTGACTGAAGTCAGATTGCATCCTGTGTGAAGCACATGATTTTAGTTTACCTGTTTTAAGCTGCTGCCTTCTTTCCATTGACCACACCTTCTGGAAAGGATTAATCTGCACTCTTCTTTGGCCACGCCCTTTTTAGATACTCCCATATTTTGCATCCCACTTAAAGCCTTGACCAAAACAGTCACTTGAACCGTGTCAGCTTCCAGCTTCTTGCAGTGCGGCGAAACAGGTCTAAGCATCAGTGCTTAGTTTGTAAAATAATAAGTGCCAAGGGCCATATCCGGAGGCCACTGCAGCTTGCATCACCTATTGCCCCTGCCAGCGCGGCCATTGACATTACCAACATAACTACTGACCATGACACTCCTACAAGTGTGACAATTCAGACTGTTCAAGGTCCTCAAAGCCATAAGGATGGCTTGGGCAGCTGACTTTACTATTTTTAATGTATATTCATTTACTACACAACTGTTCATGTGCTCATCTGTAAATTAAACAAGCAGCCCCCTCCATCTGGCAGGTGCCATAAGTGCCCCTTGTTGACAATTAGGTGCTGGTGCTGAGCACCGGAGACCACCAACTCAAATTAAGCACTGCTAAGCATGCTGGGACTCCTTGGCCCATGCTTTTATGGGGAAAAGTTCAAACACAAGTCCAAAGATACTTAGGCCCTCATTACAACCCTGGCGGTCGGTGATAAAGCGGCGATAATACCGCCAACAGGCCGACGGTAAAAATAATGGAATCACGACCATGGTGGAAACCGCCAACACAGACAGCCACTTCAACACTCTGACTGCCACGGCGGTAGAAACAAACACTGCGGCGGTAACCGCCAACAGACAGGTAGAAGACAATATATCCCCCACACTATTACAAGGCACCAATCCGCCAGCTTTTTCGGGGCAGTACCAACGCCATCAAAAGCAAAGTGGAAACAGTACACAGAAGGGAAACCACTCACCTCCCAACAGCCAACGAGGAACCAGGACGCCATGGAGCCCGAGTTACAGGTCTTGCCCATGTTGGTTTACCTCCTCATCTACCAGGAACATCAAAGACGGAAGCGGGGAGGAAAAAGAGAGTGACATACAACACGCAACACCCCCACCCACAACAACAACATACACACACACATCCAATAACATCACAGATACACCCCGTCATCCCCTGGAAGAACGCAAGGACCAAATGAAATGAGTTTAACGAGTGTAATAATCGAACAATCAGGTAGCCCAAGATAACTTTAAATTATCAGCATATACAAATATTTACAGCAAGTACACAAGTCCGTACACTGTCCCATTAAATGTCCGTGGACCAGTGGTCCCAAAAAGCATGGGCGAAACCCACATATGACACCTGCCTCAAAACGGAGAGAACACTGCAGGGGCATCAGGTCGAAAAAAACACAGGCACCTCAGGGGGAAGGGGAGAGGGGGCACCTCAGCTGGATGATGGGACGATGCCACTGCTGCTCGAAGGGGCTCCGTGCCCACTTCTTGGTCCTGGGGAGTGCAAAGCCACAGTCTCTCAAGTGGGTGGGTTGTCCACTGCTTGGTCCTGGGGCGTGCAAAGCCACAGTCTCTCTAGCGGATGCTGTTCTCCACTGGTTCTGGAGGGGGCCTGGTGCCCAGAGTGCTTCATCCTGCCAAGGACTGAAGTAGTGGATGCTGTTCTCCACTGGTTCTGGAGGGGGCATGGTGCCCAGAGTGCTTCATCCTGTCAAGGACTGGGGTAGTGGATGCTGTTCTCCACTGGTTCTGGAGGGGGCATGGTGCCCAGAGTGCTTCATCATGCCAAGGACTGGGGTAGTGGATGCTGTTCTCCACTGGTTCTGGAGGGGGCCTGGTGCCCAGTGATACTGCACCAGCAGCGATGCAGTTTCCATTTCCTCACATGGGTGTTGAGCCACGAGATTTACCGGTAACGGGTAGCATGATACTCCATGGAGGCAGAGCCACACTCCTCCTTGCGACGACTAAGGCTGCAAACTGCTGGAAGTGCCAGTGCTGGTGGTGGTGCCTCATGTAGTGTGTGCAGTGCCCAGGACGTCTCCTGCAGCCTTGGACGCCTGCCCACTGGGGATGCTGCTGATGTCCGCTGTAGTGACACTGACTGGGCACGTCGCGGGGCAGGTGGCGGTGGCTGCGGCGGTGTCTGCGGTGGAGATGCTGTCGGTGGTGCAGGTGTCTGCACTTGTGGAGGGAGACACCAGGCCGTCTCCTGCAGCCTCAGAAGGCTGCCCACTGGGGATGATGCTGGTGACTGTAGTTGAGGCAGCTGCCATGCAGGTGGAGGTGCAGATGGCGATGCAGGTGGCGGTCGTTGCAGCGGTGCCCACAGCGGTACAGGTTGCTGGGCGGTCTTGCAAAAGGGGTGACACCAGTCCCTCACCCGGAGGCTCCGTTCCCTGAGCTGACTTCCCTTGTGTCCCTTCCCCACCTTGGAAGTCGCTGCTGGGACCTTGGCACTGTCCTCTTTAGTTCTGCCAGAGGCCTTGATGGGTGGTTGGTGCAGCTTTTCGCTTCTGCATGCTGGCCCCTTCTTTACCTTGGCAGGTGGAGGAATATGGTGGTCCTTGGCTTCACTAGGATGGCACACTGGCAGCCCTGATGGGTGCCTCCTTCGATGTTCCCAGACTTGCATGGACCACAATGGACGAGGATTGGGTGGCTGAGGTGCTGGTCAGGGCTCTAGACAACCTGGCCCTAGGGGAAGGTCGGGGGGGGGGGAAGGTGTAGGGAAGAGGTCAATGCTAGCCAAGAAACGTTTCTTAGACACACTGGGACGGGAAGATGGAGGGGGTTTGGGAGTGGAGGAAGACGTAGCGGTTGTAAGAGGTGTACTTCTGCTGAGTTTGAGTGAAGGTGCATGGGTTGGAGGCTGTTGTGAGGTGGATGGCTTTTGAGAGGGTGGGTGCCAGCGTTTGTGTACTTTGGGAGGAGGGCTTACAGACACACTGGGAGAGGACAGAGGGGACGTGTGAATGGTAGTGGGGGTGGTGATTGCATGTGAGCGGTGTGTGGTGATGGGCATGCTGGTGATGGAGGTAGTGGCGGAGGATGTAGTGCATGCAGGTGTGAGTGGAGTCGACACTGGGAGGGAGGTGGAGGATGTGGAGGAGGGGGACACAGTGGAGGCAGTGGATGTTGGTGTGTCTGTATGGGGATGGTGTTTGTGTGAGTGCCTGTGGGATGTGTGGTGCTTATGTTTGCCTGAGCCACTTTTGTGTGTTGATGTGTGTGCAAGCTGGTGTGATGGTGTGCTTGGGATAGGCTGAGGTAGAGGGGATTGGGTCTGGGTAGTGGAGGTTGGAGGGGGAGCTGGACACAGGGACAATGGCTGCCATCAGTACTGAGGCCAGAGCCTGAAATGCTCTCTGTTGGGCCGTCACACCAGAATGAATGCCCTCCAGGTATGCATTTGTTTGCTGCAAATTCCTCTCTACACCCTGGATGGCATTCAAAATGGTTGACTGCCCAACACTGAGGGATCTCAGGAGGTCAATAGCCTCCTCACTGAGGCCAGCAGGGCTGACTGGGGCAGGGCCTGTGGTGCCTGGGGCAAAGGAGATGCCCACCCTCCTGGGTGAGCAGGCACGGGAAACACTCTGAGGGGCTGCTGGGAGGGCAGTGCTGGTAGGGGGGGGTGGCGGCTGTACCTGTTGTTGCGGTGGGCACAGAGGTGGCCGCCACCGCAAGGGAGCTCCCATCAGAGGAGGAGTCGCAGTAGCTGGTGTCCCCTCCTATCCCTGTCGTAGAGTTCCCCTCGCCCTCCGTCCCACTGGTGCCTTCAGACTCCGTACCTTCACCCTCCTGGGCCATGTGGGTTGCAGCTCCCTCCTGCTCCGGTGCCACTGCTCCTCCGCCAGATGATGCTAATCCACACAAGGACAGGGTGACAAAGCAAAAAGGGGGGGGAAGACAGAGGAGACACATGAGCAGCTACATCGTTTTCCCCCAGGTGGAGGATTTGCCCACAGTGAAAGGTGACTTCTATGCCCTGGGATATATCCCCAATATCATCGGTGCCATTGATGGTACACATGTGGCATTTATCCCCCCCACAGGAATGAACAGGTGTACAGAAATCGTAAAAGCTACCATTCCATGAATGTGCAGATGGTGTGTTTGGCAGACCAGTACATCTCTCATGTGAATGCCAAGTATCCTGGGTCTGTGCATGACGCTTACATTTTGAGGAATAGCAGCATCCCTTATGTGATGGGCCAACTCCAGAGGCACCGTGTGAGGCTAATAGGTGAGCCCAAGGTCCTCACACAGTATGAATAGGGTGTCTGGGTATGGGGTTGGGTTGGTGTATGTCTAAAAGATATCCCTCTACATTTGCAGGTGACTCTGGTTACCCAAACCTGTCGTGGCTACTGACCCCAGTGAGGAATCCCAGGACAAGGGCAGAGGAACGCTACAATGAGGCACATGGGAGAACAAGGAGGATTATAGAGCGGACTTTCCGCCTCCTGAAGGCCAGATTACGGTGCCTCCATTTAACAGGTGGCTCCCTATACTACTCACCGGAGAAGGTGTGCCAGATAATCGTGGCATGCTATATGTTGCACAACCTGGCTTTGCGACGCCAGGTGCCTTTTCTGAAGGAGGATGGGCCTGGTGTTGGTCTTGTGGCAGCTGTGAAGACTGTGGACAGTGAAGAAGAGGAGGCAGAAGAAGAAGATATTGACAACCAAAACAACATCATCATGCAGTACTTTCAGTGAGACACAGGTAAGAGACTGTCACTGCTCCTCTCATATCAGACTACTGTAGGACATTGTATAAGTCTGCCTTTTTACCTCTGTGTATGGACCCTGACAGTTCACTTTGGCTTTCCTTTTCACCGATCTGGGTACCACATTCTGCCTTCTGCTATGTTCACTGCTGCCCAACAACTGTCATACTTTGGTATGTGCAAATGAACATTAACATTGATATTTGTCAAAGAGGTTGTAATAACACATTTGTGAAAGTACAGACTGACTCCAGATTGTTTTGTGATTCAAGGGTGTTTATTTAAGTGCTAATAAGTGGAGGGGTATGTGCAATGGGCTGGGGTGATGGTGGAGGAATATCCAGGGTAGGGTCCAGTCTCTTTGTATCACAGGTGCATTGTCCAAGGGGGGTATAGGAAGTGGAGCAATGGCAGTTCAAGGACAGGGTGACTTAGTGGAACAGAAGGGTGACAATCAGGAGAGTCTTATTTCCTGGCGGCTGTCTTGGCAATGTTCTCTGTCTTGTGCCTGGATCGCAGGGACCGTTTGCAGGGTGGTTCTCGTTCTGCAGGGGGTGGGGTGCTGGTGGCCTGTTGGTCCTGTGGCGGGACCTCCTGTCCACTAGAGCCGGTGGACGTGGAGGGCTGTTTATCGTTCAGGCTGGTGTCAGTGGCCCGGTGGTATGCCACTGTCTCCCTCATGGTGTTGGCCATGTCTGCCAGCACCCTTGCAATGGTGACCAGGGTGGTGTTAATGGATTTCCAGTCCTCTCTGATCCCCAGGTACTGTTCCTCCTGCAGCCGCTGGGTCTTCTGAAACTTGGCCAGTACCGTGCCCATGGTCTCCTGGGAATGGTGGTATGCTCCCATGATGCTGGAGAGTACCTCGTGGAGAGTGGGTTCCCTGGGCCTGTCCTCCCCCTGTCGCACAGCAGTCCTCCCAGCTTCCCTGTTGTCCTGTGCCTCTGTCCCATGAACCGTGTGCCCACTGCCACTGACCCCAGGTCCCTGATCGTTCTGGGTTCGTGCGTTTGCCTGGGGTCCCTGTAGTAGTAGACACACTGCTGATTGACGTGTCCTGGGGACAGTGGCATGGGCCCGCTAGGTGGGTGCTGTGGTGGTGTTTTCTGAGGGGGAGGTTCAGTGGTGGTTTGGGACTGTGGCAGGGGAACGGACTGTCCGGAGGTCCCTGATGGGCCGGGCTGGTCATCTTGATCCAGGTGTGCAGAGCTGCTGTCGTCACTGTGGGCCTCTTCTGTGGGGGGACTGGATATGGCTGGCACCTCCTGTCTGGTGACGTTGGGTAGGGTCCTGTTAGGATGTAAATGCATAGTTATTGTATCTGTGTGTGCCATCTTGTGCAATGGGTGAGTTTCCCTCTACTCCTGTGCTTGCATTATCACATTGGCCCTTGTGTGAGTGGTGATTGTGTGCCATGGCTGAGTCTCTCTACTGGACATGCTTTGGTGATGGGTGTCCATGCAGGTCTGTGATGGGTGTCCATGCATTGTTGTGACATGCAGGGCTTGGTATTGGAATGTGTGGGTTGTGATAGTGGGGTGTCTGTGAGGTGTTGGGGTGATGGGTGTGAGGGTAGGGGTAGGTGTTTGTGATGGCATGCAGGCAGGTTGGGGGATATAATAGTACGGATTTGACTTACCAGAGTCCTCCTGCTACTCCTGCAAGGCCCTCAGGATGCTTGATCGCCTAGACTTGCTCCTCCCATGTTGTTAGTTGTGGGGGAGGAGGTGGTGGTCCACCGCCAGTCCTCTGTACTGCTACCTGGGGTCTGGACAACACGGAACGCACCTTCCCCGTAGGTTGTTCCACCTCTTCCTGATGTCATCCCGTGTTCTTGGGTGCTGTCCCACTGTGTTGACCCTGTCGACAATTCGCCATAGCTCCATCTTCCTTGCAATGGATGTCTACTGCACCTGTGATCCGATTAGCTGTGGCTCTACCCGGATGATTTCCTCCACCATGACCCTGAGCTCCTCCTCAGAAAACCTGGGGTGCCTTTGAGGTGCCATGATGTGGTGTGGGTGATGTGTGAGGTGATGGTTGATGTGATGTGTGGGGTGATGTTTTGGGGTGTGTTCTTTGAGGTGCGTGGATGGTGTATGAGTGATGGTGTTGTGTGCCTCTGGATGCTGGTGTTGTCTTTGCTATTCTCTCTCTCTGCTTCTTCCAAAAATCTTATTGTAAGGGGTTGTGGGCAATGTGGGTGTGTGTTTTATATTGTTGTGAGTGTGTGGGCGTGGTGTGTGTATGTGTGTCAGGTGTGTGTATTTTGAATTGTCCAATGTGGTTGTGTTTTGTAAGTGTGTGTGTATTTTGAGCATCGGTGTGTACCGCCAATGGATTACCGCGGTTGAAAGACCGCTGCATTGATTCATGGGTCGTGATAGTGTGGGCGTACTCTTGTTGGCGTAACGGTGTGGGTTTTGCTATCACCAGTTTATCATTGCCCTTTGGTGTGGCGGACTTGTTGGGTGTCTGTATTGTGGCGGATTTCTAGATGTGGGTCATAATACCTGTAGCGGATTTCCACCACAGCCACGGTATGTTGGCGGCTGTAAGCACGGCGGTCAACGGCCTTTAACGCCAGGCATGTAATGAGGGCCTTAGTGCTGTAAGGCTAGTCAGTTTCTTGGGATGCACTGTAGTGCAGAATTGAAACAATATCTTTGTATTCAGAACACCTTTACCTTTGCCAGATGATGCCATTTCATCAGTGACACTGTATTCCAGTCCTGCGATTTCCTTTTATAAGTACTTGTTGGATGTTCATATTATGGTTTTTGTGCTAGCAAACAATACATGGAGAATACTTCTTTTAGCCTTGCTCAATCACTAAAAGAATACGTTCAGAGGCCCAAGTGTTTTCTCAGCAGTCTACTTTTGAATGTTGAGGTTGCCAGATATCAAGGCTGCCTAGTCTAGCTTCCACAACACTACACTTTCTGTCTCACGCATCAGTGCTTATAATAATAAGAGACACTCAGGCTTTCTTTCCACTTGCAGTAGAGACAAACATCATGCCAGCATAAGGTTTGCAGTGTAGAAATGTCAGAGAGTAAGGCCTGTAGAATTCACTAGAGATACGAAGCGTGAAGACTTTCATTTGTGCTAGAGAACATTACTTACAAGGGTTTCACATGCCCACACCACTCCAAAAATTAAATTGTGTTTTCATCTCTACCTATCCAAGAAATATTTTCAATGTAGAGGTAGGTCCTTGTTATGTTATGTAATGTTATGTTGTGTTACGGGGTTTTCTACAGCTAGCTTGTCACCCAAGGCATACCCTTGTGCTGGAGTTTGTGAGTAGGCTAATCTGGTAGGCGTAGGGCGGTCCCTGTGATGCAGCAGTGCTTATTATTGTTTGCTGTGGCATTCGCTTTTTTTTTTCCACTTACAACAAAGGCAGACATTGTGCTAGCACGGGACCTGTAGCAGAGAGATGCCAGAGCTGAAGAACAAACACAGGACCAAATAATTCACTAGTGTACATTTTGTAGAGTCTTTAATATGCTGAAGAAAACATTGTTTATGACCCACATGTCCACATCAATCCAAATATTACATTTTGTCTTCACACTTGCAATTCATTATTGGTGTTGCTTAATTATGTAGATATCAGTTTCCAACATGTTTTCTTTGCCCCTGTAGGCAATGCCCAACAGAGACAAGAGTGTAGAGAATTATTCAAGAGAACATAAAGATTTTGCAGTGGAAGAAGAGAACCGAAATATTTGCAAATCTGCACTTTTTGCAGAGTTACTGTCAGGGGTGGCTCCTCCATTTTAAGGCCACTGCAGCTTGCACCACCTATTGCCCCTGCCAGTGCGGCCATTGACATTACCAACATAACTACTGACCATCACACTCCTTCAAGTGTGACAATTCAGACTGTTCCAGGTCCTCAATGCCATAAGGATTGCTTGGGCAGCTAATTTTAATATTTTTAATGTATATTTATTTACTACACAACTGCTCATGTGCTCATCTGTAAATTAAACAAGCAGCCCCCTCCATCTGGCAGGTGCCATAAGTGCCCACTGTTGACAATTAGGTGTCGGTGCTGAGCACCGGAAACCACCAACTCAAATTAAGCACCGCTAAGCATGCTGGGACTCTTTGGCCCATGCTTTTATGGGGCAAAGTTAAAACACAAGTCCAAAAATACTTAGTGCTGTAAGGCTAGTCAGTTTCTTGAGATGCACCATAGTATAGAATTGAAACATTATCTTTGTTTTCAGAACACCTATACCTTTGCCAGATGATGCCATTTCATCAGTGACACTATATTCCATTCCTGCGATTTCCTTTTATATGTACTAGTTGGATGTTCATATTATGGTTGGTGTGCTTGCAAGGGGGCGTGGCTAAGCCACCTAACATGGCGGGCGCAAGCTGGTAGAGCTCTGCGCCGCAGCTGGCTAAAACAAAATGTAGGTGGGGGCGCAGAGGGAACGCGGACCCCTTCGCTGGTCGCCTGAACCCGGGAGACGCATCGGAGCTCCCTGGGCTGGAGCCGCTCCCCCAGTAAGCCCGACTTCCGGATGATCCCGCGATCGAGTGTACCACGCCGCAAGACGGAGTTGGGAGGAGAGGAGCGCGAACGGAGAAAGATGGCGGCCGCGGCCGGAGCTGCGCGCGGGGATCGAACTGCGGCTGGCCCCCCGCTGGAGACGCCTCAAATAATCGGTGAGAGGAGCGCCCCCTCACCCCCCCTTGCACAAAAAAGAACATAACGAGGCGCCTTGCCGGAGCAGCGCTTTGACTGCGGGCGTTGCCTGGGCCCCCTCTTCCCCCTGAGTTCTGTTGCAGCTGAGCCCTGGAAACACCCACGGGGCCCTAGACGACGTGACGGACCGGTGGGGAGGAGTGGAATGGCCCTACTAAAGCAACATATAGAAGCTGGGAGCCCCCCTGGCCACCAACCTCATTCAAGGGAAAGGACAGACAAAGAAGGAAAGAGGGAGAGAAAACAGAAAGAAAACAAGCACAGGCCCCATAAAGGAGCTACTGTGCGACACATCAAAAGACATCCCTGTCTCTCTTTCCTCCTCGCTTACTTTACACTCGGTGGGGAGGAGGCAGCCGGGCCCAGAAAGCCGAACTTGGTGGCCATCCACCGAAAGGCCCAAATCGTGAAAACAGAAGCGGCCAGGGCGGACCTGAGGCGACGCGGGATCCCCTGAGCCGGCCGTGGCCCCTTGTGGCGGTGACCCGAGGGGAGGCGTTAACCAACAGGGCTGCACGTGCTGTCGTGGGGACACAGTCTCAGCACCCCGACAAGCGGGCCCGACTCTCTTCTGATCAAACACAAGATCCCAACGGGGAAGACACAGCACTGAAATCACGCAACTCGCTGCACTTGAAAGATAAACGAGACACTACTGAGACGCCTCCGCCAAAAATAAAATCTTACAAGCCTACCCATGACCGGGAATCCACGGAAGACCCAGAAAAGACTAATAGTACGGAAACCCTTCACCAAATAGCCGGGAACTGGTAACACCCACCCGCCCACTCAGCAGCTCGCCAATGAACATTAATCCATAGTGTGCGTCAACAAGCTGAGTACAGAAGGACGACCAGAAACGAAATTAACCTCCCAACAAACCAAACCATGGCCGGAGCTGGGCGGCTCCGCTCTGGAGCTGGAACTGGGAAAATACAAGACTTCTCAACTCAAGATAACCAAAAATTAGATGCGGTACTTGCTGCGGGGGAACGCATTGGAGACTCGCTGGAACGTGCCCGCACGTCTTTAGAAGCCAAGATAGACAGAGTAGCGAGCGACTTCACCCTCCTACACGCGGACCACCGCAAACTATCAGACAGAACCAAGGAGATTGAAACCACAATACAGGAACTAACGCCTGCGACCACCCAGCTGAAAACAGGAATGGAAGACATACGAGCCAGAGTGGCAGAACTGGAGCGGCGGGCAGAGGACGCGGAGGGCCGATCCAGAAGGTACAACATACGAGTGGTGAACCTACCGGAGGGTGCGGAAGGCCGAGATCAGATGACCTACTCGGAGACTTGGCTACGAGAGTTGGTACCAGATGGAACGCTCACCCCTTTTTTCTCTGTGGAGCGTGCTCACCGGGTCCCGACCCGAGCGAGACCTCCGGGGAGCGCTCCGCGCCCATTTATAATACGCCTCCTCCATTATGCGGATAGAGACATCATACTACGAACGATAAGAACAGCGCCACCACCCAGAATAGACGACATGCAAATATTATTGTTCCCAGACTAAACCTTAGCAGTGCAGAGAGATCGGGCCTCTTATCTTCCTGTGAAACGCAAGCTACGATCACAGGGCCTAAACTACTCGCTACTGTTTCCAGCCAAACTTCGAGTAGTGGATAAAGATAAAACGCACTTCTTCCCCACTCCTGAGGCAAAATGGGAATGGCTTGAATCGACAGGATTGTCAACGGGTGACACGCCGGAGCGAACTGAACAAGCACCCCGAGCCAGGCGTGGCCAAAACAAACGGGACCGGAAAAAAAACGCAATTCGTACAGAACCAACCAAATGTGCCCCAGACCTGGAACAACTAATTCGAGAGAGAAGGGAGGCAATACACACCGCAACAGCAATGCGCACATCCCCCCCGAACTCTGGTTCAGACACGGAGCTCTCAAGAATAACTAGCGACCGTCCCCCCACACAGGACTGTTTATCAGAATCGGGCCCTATCGAAGGACCCCCTGTGACACCGGCCACTGCGGATTAAATCTTCTAAAAACTCCTGTACAACGTAAAATCGCACTATCCAGCAAGAGACACTCAAACTGAGGCGTCCCGGTGGGCGTGCAAACAGTCAACACAGCTAAGAGATACTTATGCCAATCCATGAGGAACTACGAACATGCAGATGATGACAGGGGCGGGCTATACCCGTGGAGCTGCCCCCCCTTAATTCCCCCCTTCCTTTTTTCGCATTGTTATTGGTTTTTCTCTCTGACGAACATATACACCAGGGGTCCCTCTTGCGCTCCCACCTATCATCTTAGTTATCCTTCCTAGCCGGACTACAATGCCTAAGACTATACCATCTCCCGGCACATCTGGCCTACCCCCACACTCCTATCAGTGGAGTCCCGAAATGCATAGACATGCATCTGCACGTTCTTGTTTTTGTTGCAATGTTTGGGCGGTGACCCGTTGTTTAACCGCTCCGATAGTTTTAATTAAGTTCTGTTTTTACCGATGGCCATACACAACCTTTTTAAACTCCAACCGGGAATGGAAAACTAACGAAATAGCACAACGCAGGAGACATAAATGGGCGAGGCGAAAAAAGTACCTAACACTCAATACATGGCTACATACACAACAATTACCTGGAACGTAAGAGGTATACATACCCCCAAACGGCGATATGCCATCTACTCCCACCTTAAAAGACACTCAGTACAACTAGCGCTCCTACAAGAGACACATCTAATAGACCAGGAAATCCCCCGACTGCGCCAGCGCTGGAGAGGGCACTTATACGCAACAGGATATTCTGCTTATGCCAGGTTAGGGCAGGCACCCCCTTTGCGGTGGAAGAACAAATTATAGATCCACAGGGTAGATATGTACTCTTCAAAGGGAAACTGGCAGGGCGCGCAATCATACTGGGCTCCATATATGCCCCAAACACAGATCAGACTACCTTTCTACATACCCTAACACGCCACCTGGCACACTGGAGCACACTCCCGTGGATATTAGGGGGAGACTTCAACAGCGTGCAAGACATAGAACTAGATCGCTTCTTTCCTCCACTGCCAACGTCCCCGGTAGTAGCTGCTTCACGAGGCCTGGTAAAATGGACTCAACACTGGCAACTAATAGATGTATTTCGACAAAAACACAGAGAGGACAGAACCTACTATTTCTACTCCGCCCCTCATTCCCTACACGTACGCCTAGAATACATATTCTGCACCACGAACCTTGCCTCAGTGGTGGAGAACCCAGTGTACATGGGGCGCACACACTCAGACCATAAGCCCCTAATAGCGCGATTGCGCTGGGGATCTCCCCACTCATCTATCCCTACGTGGAAACTGAGGCCAGAACTCCTAGAAGATGCTGATTTTAGAGCATCGTTAAGCGCTGCAATTCTAGAATATTTTGAATTACATGAAGGCACGGCCACCTCGGGACTAATCGAATGGGATGCATTCAAAGCCTTTATCCGAGGGCACTGCCTAGGAACTCAGTGCAACATGCGCAAAGCCATCGAGCGTGACTTGGCCCAGATAGAGCAGGCTCTACCGCAGTCAGAAGACGAAACCACTGATAACCAAATTGAAAAGGCGAGACTAGCAGCACTACACACAGATCACCAGACATTACTAGAGCATCTGAGATGCCTAAACTACACCGCACATTCCGCGAGAACTCATGCATCAGCGGATAAGGCAGGTAAATTACTGGCTTGGCTGATACGACGGGACTGTGAGAGAAAAGCGATAATGGAAATTCACTCACAAACAGGGGAAATAGTATACACATCCGCAGAGATACAAGCTGAATTTATAAGACACGATACTATCCTCTACACCACAAGGACAATCCCTGGAGAAGACCCCAGTGCGGAATTTCTTACCAAAGTGAAACTCCCAAACCTAGTAAATGACCAGATTGAAACTCTTGAGGCACCACTTGACCTAGAGGAGATCAAAACCAGTATCAAAGACCTCAATTCAGGCAAGACGCCAGGCCCAGATGGGCTACCAGCAGACTTCTATAAAGCATTTGCGGTACTCCTGGCGCCTAAGTTACTCCAGGTATATGAGACAGCTGAGCAAGAGGGCCACCTATCAGATACACAAAGGGAGGCATTACTGGTCTCCCTTCCCAAACCTGGAAGAGACCCAATAGATATGGGCTCATATAGGCCGCTGGCAATGCTAAACACTGATTATAAAATACTAGCCAAAATATTAGTGACAAGACTGGCGCCAAACGTGCCAGAACTGATACACCCCGACCAAAACGGATTTGTACCAGCCAGAGACACCTCCCAAAATATCAGAAGACTATTCCGGGTTATGAAATATGCTAGGCAGGCCTGGCCGCGGGCGGGCTGCCTAGTCCTTGATCTGGAGAAAACTTTTGACTCTCTGGAATGGCCTTACTTGTTCAAAGTGCTGCAAAATACGACATGGGACCGTTTTTTACCCGCCTAATTAAGCTACTATACACCAGACCAACGATAAGGGTGGGTCTGGGCCCTGAGATATCAGAACCGATTTGGGTGGGTAGAGGTACGAGACAGGGCTGCCCCCTTTCGCCGTTACTATTCTCACTCGCAATGGAGCCCCTAGCAGCCGCCCTACGCGAAGAAGGATCCAACTGGGGAATACCTTTGGGAGACGGCTTACACATAGTGTCGCTATATGCCGACGACCTCTTACTATATTTCAGAGACATCACGCGGATTCCACAAAGGGTTGCCTCACTCTTGCGACACTTTGCGCAGATATCAGGTCTTAAGGTCAACTGATCTAAGTCAAGCCTCTTCCCATTCGACCCAGACCTACCAAACCCAAGACTCATCCTAGCCGAAAGTCCAGTCCTCTGGCAACCAAATACCTTTAGATACTTGGGCATTAAGGTCTACCATAGCGAAGAAGACATATTCAAGGGTAATCTAGTAAAAGCAACATCCTCAGTCAGATCCCAAATGGCTTTCTGGAGAACACTGCCACTATCAGTGGCGGGTAGGATAGCACTCCTAAAAATGGTGGTGCTTCCGCGACTCCTATACTTCTTTTCTAACCTACCACATTATGTCTCCCCTGGCTTCTTTAAGGCACTGGAAACAGGGCTGAGAGAATTTATATGGAACAATGGCCGCTGCAGAGTAGCCCTGAAAAAACTGTACCTACCGACCGCGGTTCCTAACCTGGAGCACTATTACCTGGCAGCCCAACTTCAGTGGATATCCAGATGGCTGGCTGGTAAACAACTGACTGATACAGCAACAGAGACAAGACCATACTCGATCCAACAAATACAGCATTTATTTCACCCTATCACACGTCCGCGAACCCCACGACAAATGTTCCTTAAAACAGCTCATAAATGCTATCATAGATCACTCCGCCTTACGAAACCGTTGATCCCATTCGCACCCGCTCTAGAGCTGGTGGGCACGCCGAGGGGCACTAGGATCACGTCGGACACAGAACTGCGCACATGGCACGAGCTAGAATTACACACACTGGGTGACATATATGACGACAACCGACTATTATCGTTTGCCAAGCTCCAAGAAATGGGGCTCTCACCCGGCCAATTTCTCCTATACTGCTCACTGGTGAGATCATTGAGTTCCAGGTGGGGAGACATCACAACACTTCCACCCACCCACCTACTGATCCAATACCTGCAGGTGGTGGGCTGCGGCCAACACCAGGTCAGCTGGCTAGCGGATGCCCTGAGAATCCAAACTGCCCCTGAAAACGATACACTACGTATGGCATGGGAAATAGACACGGGCGAACCCATCGCGATAACAAAATGGAGATCCGCCATCTCAGGCCACCTTAACATACCACGTAACTCGCGATTCAAACTAATCCAGTATTATATTGTGAACAGAGCCTACCTCACACCTGCACGCATAAACAAGTACTTTAACCGCCAAGATGCAGCCTGCCCCAGATGCCGTGAGATTGGAGTAGACATGCTACACATGATGTGGTCCTGTCCTAACCTAGGCCCATACTGGAGAGCGGTGATTGGCAACTTAACCATTTGCATAACACAACAAATACCCTTTACGTGGGAGACATGCATCCTAGGACTGTTCCCAAGAAGCAAGCAACATAGAGCAGAAACACGCTTCATAGACTTAGGACTAATTCTCGCGAAACGGCTGGTGACCCAAAGGTGGAAGTCTCCAGACCCTCCACCGATACAGGCCCGGAGACGCTCACTCATGGTATGGGCGGGAGCAGAAAACCTAGCACTCAAACGTGAAGAAACTCTAGGGCTACGACAATTCCCGATCTCCATCGACTGGGAGGGCCTCTTAACCCAATTATATAACACGGAATCACACCCGACAGGGGAAAGATCAGACTAACACTAGCCGAAAAACCACAAATGAGAATACTACATCACATAGGGGAATAGAACACACAGCGCAATTGAGCAAACTAAGACATTGAGAACCGAGAAGGACATAAGCAACAACTTCCACAAAAGACCACCCTCCCCCACCTGCAAACTGATTTGTCACTACAAATCCCCAACCTGGCATGAAAACAGCGAAATTTAAATCAATCACATAGGTATGGTCATCGGTTAATGTTAATGTTACTGTTACACATGTTCCTTTTTTCTTTTACTCTTCTTCATTTCAAAGTTAATCTATACAAAAATCATACTATCTGCTCCCCATACTTTTCTCAACCAAACGTCATAATCTGACACTCGGAACAAAACAATGTCACCCCAACAGGAACTGCAGTTGAGACTAGCAACAAAACAAATGCAAAGACACAACGTAGCAAATGTCGTATAAGTGAGATACCGCTGTAATAAAAATTATGGAATAATGTGAACACTGAGCGCTAAAACATACTGTACTGTATTGAACACTGACCGAGATAAGATGAGAAATGTAAACTAACAAAAAAAAAAACAATAAACAGATTTATGGAAAAAATGGTTGGTGTGCTTGCAAGCAATGCATGGAGAATACTTCTTTTAGCCGTGCTCAATCACTAAAGGAATACATTCAGAGGCCCAAGTATTTTCTCAGGAGTCTACTTTTGAATGCTGAGGTTGCCAGATATCAAGGCTGCCTAGTCTAGCTTCCATAACACTACACTTTCTGTCTCACTCGTCAGTGCTTATAATAATAAGTGACACTCAGTCTTTCTTTCCACTTGCAGTAGAGACAGACATTATGCCAGCATAAGGTTTGCAGTGTAGAAATGTCAGAGATTAAGGTCTGTGGAATTCACTAGAGATACGTATTATGAAGACTTTCATTTGTGCTAGAGAACATTACTTACAAGGGTTTCACATGCCCACACCACTCCAAAAATTAAATTGTGTTTTCATGTTTTCATCTCTACCTATCCAAGAAAAACTTTCTGTAGAGGTAGGTCCTTGTTATGTTATGTAACGTTATGTTGTGTTACGGGGTTTTCTACAGCTAGCTTGTCACCCAAGGCATACCCAGGCACTGTAGTTGGTGAGTAGGCTAATCTGGTAGGCGTAGGGTAGTCCTTGTGATGCACTGCTTATTATTGGTTGCAGTGGCATTCACTCTTTATTGTCCACTTGCAACAAAGGCAGACATTGTGCTAGCACGGGACCTGCAGCAGAGAGATGCCAGAGCTGAAGAACAAACACAGGACCAAAGAATTCACTAATGTAGGTTTTGCAGAATCTTATATATGTTCAAGAAAACATTGTTTATGACCCACATGTCCACATCAATCCAAATATTACATTTTGTCTTCACACTTGCAATTCATTATTGGCGTTGCTTAATTATGTAGAGATCAGTTTCCAGCATGTTTTCTTTGCCCCTGTAGGCAATGCCCAATAGAGACAAGAGTGTAGAGGATTATTCAAGAGAACATAAAGATTTTGCAGTGGAAGAAGAGAATAGAAATATTTGCTAATCTGCACTTTTTGCAGAGTGACTGTCAGGGGCAACTCCTCCACTTTAAGGCCACTGCAGCTTGCATCACCTATTGCCACTGCCAGCGTGGCCATTCACATTACCAACATAACTACTGACCGTCACACTCCCACAGGTGTGACAATACAGACTGTTCCAGGTCCTCAAAGCCATAAGGATGGCTTGGGTGGCTGATTTTACTATTTTTAATGTATATTCATTTACTACACAACTGTTCATGTGCTCATCTGTAAATTAAACAAGCAGCCCCCTCCATCTGCCAGGTGCCATAAGTGCCCTCTGTTGACAATTAGGTGCCGGTGCTGAGCACCGGAAACCACCAACTCAAATTAAGCATTGCTAAGCATGCTGGGACTCCTTGGCCCATGCTTTTATGGGGCAAAGTTAAAACACTAGTCCAAAGATACTTAGGCCCTCATTACAACCATGGTGGTAAATCCCGCTTGCCGCCGTGCTGAAGGCCACCAACATACCGTGGCTGCAGCGGAAATCCGCTACAGGTATTATGACCCACATCTCATAATCCGCCACAATACAGACACCCACGCAAGTCCGCCACACCAAAGGTCAGTGATAAACTGGCAATACCAAAACCTACACCGTCACGCCAACAGTAATACGCCCACACTTTCACGACCCACGAATCAACACGGCGGTCTTTCAACCGCGGAAATCCATTGGTGGTACACACCGCTGCGCTCAAAATACACACACACTTACAACACACAACCACATTGGACAATTCCAAATACACACACCTGATACACATAAACACACCACACCCACAACACTATAAAACACACACCCACATTACCCACAACCCCTAGCAATGACATTTTTTTGAAGACGCACAGAGAGAGAGAAGACCAAACACAACACCACCATCCACAGGCACACAACACCATCACTCATACAACATCCAAGCACCTCAAAGAACACACCCCAACACAACACATCACACAGCACAACAAACAGCACCTCACACATCACCCACACCACATTATGGCACCTCAAAGACACCCCAGCTTTTCTGAGGAGGAGCTCAGGGTCATGGTGGAGGAAATCATCCGGGTAGAGCCACAGCTTTTTGGATCACAGGTGCAGCAGACCTCCATTGCTAGGAAGATGGAGCTATGGCGGAGAATCATTGATAGGTTCAATGCAGTGGGACAGCACCCCAGAACACGGGATAAAATCAGGAAGAGGTGGAACGACCTACGGGGGAAGGTGCGTTCCGTGGTATCCAGACACCAGGTAGCAGTACAGAGGACTGGCGGTGGACTCCCACCTTCTCCCCAACAACTAGGAGGAGGAGCAAGTCTTGGCAATAATGCATCCTGAGGGCCTCGCAGGAGTAGCAGGAGAACTGGACTCTGGTAAGTCATATCTTTACTACTACCCCCACCCCACCTGCATGCCATCACATACCCCACCCTCACCCTCACCCCATCACTCCAACACCTCACATATGCCCCACCATCACAACCCACCCATCCCAATACCAAGCCCTGCATGCAACACCTATGCACAGACCCCATCACCAAAGCATGTCCAGTACAGAGACCCACCCAGACCCCAAAATCACTAATCACACAAGGGAAAACACATTAATGCAAGCACAGGAGAAGAGGGTAACTCACCCATTGCACAAGATGGCACACACAGATACAATAACTATGCATTTACACCCCACTAGGACCCATAACCAACGTCACTGGATAGGAGGTGCCAGACATATCCAGTCCCCACAGAAGAGGCCCACAGTGATGACAGCAGCTCTGCACGCCTGGATCAAGATGACCAGCCGGCCCATCAGGGACCTCTGGACAGTCGGTTACCCTGCCACAGTCACAAACTACCACTGAACCTCCCCCCTCAGGAAACACCACCACAGCACCCACCCAGCGGGCCCAACCCTCTGTCCCCAGGACACATCAATCAGCAGTGTGTCCACCACTATAGGGACCCCAAGCAAACCCACCAACCCAAGACAATCAGGGACCTGGGGTCAGTGGCAGTGGGCACACGGTTCAGGGGACAGAGGCACAGGATAACAGGGAAACTGGGAGGACTGCTGTGCAACAGGGGAAGGACAGGCCCAGGGAACCCACTCTCCACAAGGCACTCTCAAACATCATGGGAGCATACCATCATTCCCAGGAGGTCATGGGCACTGTACTGGCCAAGTTTCAGGAGACTCAGCGTCTGCAGGAGGAACAGTACCTGGGGCTCAGGGAGGACTTTAAGTCCATCAACACCATGCTAGTCACCATTGCAGGGGTGCTGGCAGACATGGCCAACACCATGAAGGACACAGTGGCACACAATCTGGCCCCTGACACTAGCCAGAATGATGAATAGCCCTCCACCTCCGCTATCGCTAGTGGACAGGAGGTCCCGCCACAGGACCAACAGGCCACCAGCACCCCACCCCCTGCAGAAGGAGAACCACCCCGCAAACGGTACCTGAGATCCAGGAACAAGACAGAGAACATTGCCAAGACCCCCGCCAGGAAATAACACTCTCCTGATTGTCACCCATTTGTCCCACTTTGTCACCCTGACAACTTTGAACTGCCATTACTCCACTTCCTATGCCCCCTTGGACAATGCACCTGTGATACCAAGAGACTGGGCTCTATCATGGACATTCCTCCACCATCACCCCAGCCCATTGCACAGCCCCTTCACTTATTATCATAGAAATAAAAACCCTTGAATCACAAATCAATCTGGAGTCAGTCTGTACTTTTACAAATGTGTAATTGCAACCTCTCAGAAATATAGCAATGCCAACGTTCATGTTCACGTACCAATGTTCGACAGTTGTTGGGCATCAGTAAACATAGCAGAAGGCAGAAAGTGTGACCCAGATCTGCGAAATGGAAAGCCAAAGTGACATGTCAGGGTCCATACACAGAGGTAAAAAGGTAGATTCAGGCAATGTCCAACAGTAGTATGATATGAGAGGAGCAGTGCCAGTCTCTTACCTGTGTCTCACTGGAAGTATTGCATGATGATGTTGTTTCGGTTGTCTATATCTTCTTCTTCTGCCTCCCCTTCTTCACTGTCCACAGGCTCCACAGCTGCCACAAGACCAACATCAGGCCCATCCTACTGCAGAAAAGGCACCTGGCGTCGCAAAGCCAGGTTGTGCAACATACAGCATGCCACGATGATCTGGCACACCTTCTTGGGTGAGTAGTTTAAGGAGCCACCTGTCAGATGGATGCACCAGAATCTGGCCTTCAGGAGGCCAAAGGTGCACTCTATTATCCTCCTAGTTCGCCCATGTGCCTCATTGTAGCGTTCCTCTGCCCGTGTCCTGGGATTCCTCACTGGGGTCAGTAGCCATGACTGGTTGGGGTAACCACAGTCACCTGCAAATATCGAGGGATAACTGTTAGACGTCCTCCAACCCTTAGGGAATCTCCCATACCCAGACACCTATGTCAACTGTGTTGGGACCTTGGGCTCACCTATTAGCCACACACTGTGCCTCTGTAGTTGCCCCATCACATGAGGGATGCTGCTATTCCTCAAAATGTAAGCGATGGCGGATAGCTGACATCAGGTCTGGCTCCAACTGGGCACACAGTTCATGGATTGTGGAACGATCAAGTCTGTAGGTGATAATGATGTGCCTGTCTTCCATTTTTGACAGGTCCACCAGAGGTCTGTGTACCGGAGGATGACGCCATCTCATCACCTGCCCCAGTGGAAGTGTCCTATGGAGGAGAAGGGCGAGCAGAGGGTCATACACCACATAGGTTTCACAAGGGTGTTTAGAACAATCGTGATGTAATCGGTGTGTGGCGCTGTCTGTCCGTATTCCTGGCCAAAAGTGCTGTGACGCAGTTAGTTGCCCTGCCATGTGCGCCCCTGAAATGGCGGCTGCCTGACCTGTAAGGAGGGACAAGGGGAAATGAGGCAACTGCGCTGGTGTTGTGCAGTGTCACGGTAGGCGGTCAAAGACCGCGGCACTAATCTGCATTGGTTATCATTGGGCCCTATGGGTTCCAGGAGCCAATGACAATGTACGCCGGCGGTGACGGTACACACCGCTGCGGACGTGACCGCCATTTTCTATCTGTTCACTCACTTGATACCTGACCTTCAATAGGAGAGGACCTACACTGCAGGTGCTGCTGTGACCTGAGTCTGAAAGCGACAATCGCTTCAGTGTCTGGGGAAGGGGCCCCTGCCTTCACCCCGGAGGAGTTGGACAACCTGGTGGATGGGGTCCTCCCCCAGTACACGCTACTCTACGGTCCTCCAGACAAACAGGTGAGTACACTGTGTGCATGGTGGATGTGACATTAATGTATGGAGTGGCTTGGATGGAAGATAAATGGGGGTTGGAGGGTGGCTGTGGCCTGCATGAGAGGATGGTCAGTGTATGTGTTTTAGGGCATGTTTGGGAAGTTATGGCCAATGTTTAAGATTAACCGGACGGGGGAGTAAAAGCCATTCTTACTTTACCTTTCCTGTAGGTCAGCGCCCACCAGAAGAAGGGTATTTGGCGTGCCATCGCCAAGGAAGTGCAGACCCTGGGGGTCTATCATAGACGGAGCACCCACTGCTGCAAGAGATGGGAGGACCTGCGCCGCTGGAGCATGAAGATGGCAGAGACCCAGCTGGGGATGGCCTCCCAACGTGGGAGGGGTGCCCGTCGCACCATGACCCCCATGATGTTCCGGATCCTGGAGGTGGCATATCCAGAGTTGGATGGGCGCTTGAGAGCATCACAGCAGCCACAAGGGGGTGAGTACAGTCTCTTTTAGCTGGCTCTGCGCGCTTTACAAGGTGTTTGGGTGGGGGAAGTGGGCTGTGGGTTCCCCTAGGGCAGGGCAAACTTGGTAGGGTAGTTCCCTTGATAGGCAGGCTCTGTGGCATTCCAACCCCAATAGTGGTACTGGCCATCTACAATTAGTCAGCCTTGTGTGGGTTCCAGGTGTGCACATGAGCTTAGGCATAGTTCCTCATGGGCAGGTGATTTTCCTAAGAACTGTTAGTGCATGGCCTAGTGCATAGGGCTGCTCCCTGTGTGTTGTGTCCGCCAACGGTAGTGGTATTGCTGGCATTGACCATGTGTCTCCTCTGTCTTTCCCCCCCTTTTTGTTTTGTCACCTTGTCCTTGTATGCATTAGCATCATCTGACGGAGGAGCAGTGGCACCAGTGCAGGAGGGAGGTGCAACCCACATGGCCCAGGAGGGTGAATGTACGGAGTCTGAAGGCACCAGTGGGACGGAGGGCGAGGGGAGCTCCACGACGGGGACAGGAGGGGACACCAGCGACAGCGACTCCTCCTCTGCTGAGAGCTCCTTTGCGGTGGCGGGCACCTCCGTGCCCACCGCAACAACAGGTACAGCTGCCACCCCCCTACCAGCACCTCCCTCCCAGCAGCCCCTCAGCATGTTTTCCGTGGCTGCTCACCCAGGAGGGTGGGCATCTTCTTCGCCCCAGGCACCTCAGGCCCTGCCCTAGTCAGCCCTGCTGCCCTCAGTGAGGAGGCTATTGACCTCCTGAGATCCCTCACTGTTGGGCAGTCAACCATTTTGAATGCCATCCAGGGTGTCAAGAGGCATTTGCAACAAACAAATGCATACCTGGAGGGCATTCACTCTGGTGTGGCGGCCCAACAGAGAGCATTTGAGACTCTGGCCTCAGCACTGATGGCAGTCATTGTCCCTGTGTCCAGCCTCCCCCCTCTTACTTCTACTACCCAGACCCAATCCCCTCTACCTCAGCCTATCCCAATCACACCATCAGACCAGCATGCACACACATCAACACACAAAAGTAGCTCTGGCAAACATAAGCACCACACACCCCACAGGAACTCACACAAGCACCATACCCATGCAGACACACCAACATCCACTGCCTCCACTGTGTTCCCCTCCTCCACGTTCTCCACCTCCATCCCAGTCTCGTCTCCACTCACACATGCATGCACTACATCCTCAGCCACTACCTCCATTACCAGCACGCCCATCACCACACACCGCTCACGTGCAATCACCACCCCCACTACCATGCACACGTCCCGTTTCCTCTCCCAGTGTGTCTGTGAGCCCTCCTCCAAAAGTACACAAACGCAGGCACCCACCCACTCAACAGCCATCCACATCACAACAGCCTCCAGCCCATGCACCTTCACCCAAACTCAGCAAACGTGCACCTCCTACAACCACTACCTCTTCCTCCACTCCCAAACCCCCTCAATCTTTCCATCCCAGTGTGTCTAAAAGCTTTTTCCTAGCTGCCATTGACCTCTTCCCTACACCTCCCCCCAATTCTTCCACTAGTGCCCGGATGTCCAGATCCCAGCCCAGCACCTCAGCAACCAAATCCTCGTCTAGTGTGGTCCCTGAAAGTCCGGGAAAATCGACGACGGCACCCATCAGGACTGCCAGTGTGCCACCTAGTGAGGCCAAGGGCCACCCTATTCCGCCACCTGCCAAGGTAAAGAAGGAGCCCGCATGCCAAAGAGAGAAGCTGCACCAACCACCCAGGAAGGCCTCTTCCAGGACTAAAGAGGACAGTGCCAAGGTCCCAGCAGTGACTTCCAAGGTGGGGAAGGGACACAAGGGCAAAGAGAAGTCAGCTCAGGGCACGGAGCATCCCGGCGAGGGACTGGTGTCACCCCTTCTGCAAGACAGACCAGCAACCTCTACGGCAGTGGGCACCGCCACAGTGACCGCCACCTGCACCGCCACCTGCACGTCTGCTGCCTCTACTACAGTCACCAGCATCATCCCCAGTGGGCACCCTTCCAAGACTGCAGGAGAAGGCCTAGTGTCCACCGGCAGCATCTCCGCCGCAGACACCACCGTAGCCACCGCCACCTGCCCAGCGACGTGCCCAGCCAGTGCCACTACAGTGGACATCAGCAGCATCCCCAGTGGGCAGCCGTCCGAGGCTGCTGGAGACGTCCTGGACCCTGCACACACTACATGAGGCACCACAACCAGCACTGGCACTACCAGCAGTTGGCAGGCTAAGTTGCCGCAGGGTGGAGTCTGTCTTTACCTCCATGGAGTATCATGCTACCTGTTCCCTGAAAATCTTGTGGCTCAGACACCCAGGTGAGGGAATGGGAACTGCCACACCCCAGGTGCAGCATCACTGGGCACCAAGCCCCCTCCAGAACCAGTGGAGAACAGCATCCACAACCTCAGTCTTTGGCAGGATGAAGCACTCTGGGAACCAAGCCCTCTCCGGAACCAGTGGAGAACAGCATACGCAACCTCAGTCCTTGGCAGGATGAAGCACTCTGGGCACCAGACCCCCTCCAGAACTAGTGGAGAACAGCATCCGCAACCTCAGTCCTTTGCAGGATGAAGCACTCTGGGCACCAAGCCCCCTCCAGAACCAGTGGAGAACAGCATCCACAACCTCAGTCCTTGGCAGGATGACAGCATCCGCAACCTCAGTCCTTGGCAGGATGAAGCACTCTGGGCACAAAGCTCCTTCCAGAACCAGTGGAGAACAGCATCAGCAACCTCAGTCCTTGGCAGGATGAAGCACTCTGGGCACCAAGCTCCCTCCAGAACCAGTGGAGAACAGCATCCGCAACCTCAGTCCTTGGCAGGATGAAGCATTCTGGGCACCAAGCTCCCTCCAGAACCAGTGGAGAACAGCATCGGCAACCTCAGTCCTTGGCAGGATGAAGCCCTCTGGGCACCAATCCCCCTCCAGAACCAGTGGAGAACAGCATCCACAACCTCAGTCCTTGGCAGGATGAAGCACTCTGGGCACCAAGCCCCCTCCAGAACCAGTGGAGAACAACATCCACAACCTCAGTCCTTGGCAGGATGAAGCACTCTGGGCACCAAGCTCCCTCCAGAACCAGTGGAGTTACGGGTGTACATGTAATGTTGCTGCATGTGTTAGTGTGTATGGTGTTGTGGGTGAGGGTGTGGCGTGTTGCGTGTGTGTGTCACTCTCTTTCACCCCCTTGGTCACCATGGTCGTCGCCGCCGTCTTTGATGTTCCTGGTAGATGAGGAGGTAGACCAGCATCGGCAGGACCTGCAGCTCAGGCTCCATGGCGTCCTGGTTCTTCGTTGAGTGTCGAGAGGTGAGTGGTTTCCGTTCCAAAGACTGTTTCCGCTGTGCTTTTGATGGTGTTGGTACCAGCCCGGAAAAGCTGGCGGATTGGTGCCTTGTAATAGTGTGGGCGGTACATTGTCTTCCGCCTGTCTGTTGGCGGCGGTTACCGCCGTGGTGTTTGTTGCTACCGCCGTGGCGGTCGGAATGTTAAAGTGGCTGTCTGTATTGGCGGTTTCCACCATGGTCGTGATTCCATTTTTTTTACCGCCGGCCTGTTGGCAGTATTACTGCCGCTTTAACACTGACTGCCAGGGTTGTAATGAGGCCTTTGTCTTCACACTTGCAATTTATTATTGGCTTTGCTTAATTATGTAGAGATCAGTTTCCAACATGTTTTCTTTGCCCCTGTAGGCAATGCCCAACAGAGACAAGAGTGTAGAGGATTATTCAAGAGAACATCAAGATTTTGCAGTGGAAGAAGAGAATGGAAATATTTGCTAATCTGGACTTTTTGCAGAGTGACTGTCAGGGGCGGCTCCTCCGCTTGGGCAGAGGAGCGTCGCCCCCCTGCTAGCAGCAGCAGAAGCTGCAAACCTTTAAAAATAAAAGGACAATAAACCATGTTTATTATCCTTTTATTTCTAAAGGGGCGGGCCATGGGGTGAAGAGCAGTGAGAGGAGTGCACAGAACACTCTCCTCAGTGCGCCTGTATGTCTGACCAGCTGTCTCAGGCCAGCCAAACACACATGAGCACAAGGGCTCTCTCCAACCCAGCACTGTGTTGCTGAGTTGGAGAGAGCCTGCACAGGCTCCCAGTCTATGCAGTCCCAGTCTGAGCAATATCATGATTGGCACAGGGCAGGCTGGGAGCCTGTAGCTGCAGTGCAGCGGAGAGCGGCGGAGAGCTACGCTGATGTTCAGGTACATTTTTTTTTGTATTGTTTATTTTTGTTTTATTCCCCCACCCCGACACTTTCTCTACAATAACTGAAAGACAACTAGTTTATTGCAGAACATCTAGCATCCAAGACCTATTTGATGATTAAAAAGCCTCCTAGATTTGAGAGTGCACTCTGCCAGATGTCCCTCTAAGAAAAAATGACCTGCTTTAAAAGGAAATGTGACATGGAAAAAGATGTTGTTCATGAATACGCTTCTGGTTTAGTGCAGTCTGGCACGAGCTTGAACCAGGCTGATGGCCCCACTGGGAATCTGCTTTGCAAGCATGCACTAGCAGCAAAGACACATGTAAAATACCTACTGGATATATTTCAGATTGACATGGAACCTTATATAGCATAACTCCATAAATGATGTAAAGCTTTCTATCACTGTGGATGAAACCTTTAGAGATGCACAGATATCTAACATTTGTAGTGCGTATCACATTTTACAATGCAGAAAATGGGCGGGGCTGCCATACTATAGTGACAAATCTGGATGTTTTAGAACCCTGCAGTGCATTTCCAGTACGACATTGCTCCAGAATGTGCTTGAAAGTTTGATAATAACTGAAGTAATGTTGTGTCCATCTGTTACAATTCTGCTAGTTACATGAGAAAATTGTGTAAGGATCTATCACAGGGTAGTGAGTGTTTTAAAAGCTACTTTAAAATCTTCACACCTAATAAAGGAAGCTATTGACTTTGGTGTCAATGAAGAATCTATGTGACACTGAGTGCAAGTCTTAGACCCCTTTTGCAAAGGAAACTTGCATCAGATTTTGAAAGGTATCTGCTCATTTTTGAAGACCTTGATGCTCAAGTGGCTACAAGACAGCATCAGATAAATGGTCACCAAGCCCTCATCACCTGCAGACTGGAATATAGGAACACCCTATACATGGGAATTATCAACCAGTTCACAAGAAGACTCCAGACTGTCTGGAACACAGCATCTAGAATTGTCCTCAACCTTCCACCCAAGCCCAGTTCACAACTCACCTTAAGTATACTACTGGCTCCAGATACACAAGCGCGCACACTTCAAACTCCTCACCCACACCTACAAAGCGCTCCATGATACTGGCCCTGTCTAACTGAACAGTCGCATTAATTTCCACCAACCTTCCAGATACCCTACCGGATGCTCTACCGGACTCACACTTGCACACAGCACACCCATACACAACATTAGATCAGGAGGTCACATCTTTTCATACCTGACTCCTAAAGCCTGGAACAACCTCCCATTACACATCAGAGTTCCCTCCTCCTATTTTGAATTGTGCATGAAGCTCAAGCTCTGGCTCTTTGAGTAAGCTCTTGAGGGTGTGCCTCACACACCCACCACAAGCATCTGGATACCTTCCTGGGTTATTAGCGCACTATAAAAACACAAAATATATATGACATAACATAACATAACATGATTGTACATGTTGCCAGCTATGTGCACATGTTGAGGAGCAAGTACCTGAGAATAGCCAGTTCCAAGTACCGAATAACTGGCTTGCAAAGCAACTGGTGGCCTGAGTAAAACGCTTGTGTTTTGAGTATCTTTACACTATTGGTCTCCGGCGTCAACGTTGAGGTCCTTCTCACGTGTGAGGGTGCTCATAGGGAGGTAAGAAAGGGCAAAGATGAGTTGCAATTCCCACCTGCATCAAATATGACTTTTATGAATGTAATACATTTCCAAGACAAACATTTGTGTAAATTGAACCAGTCAATCAAAAGGTCGTTCCTGCATTCCTTCTCAAAGTGTAGATATCCTGCAGTATTGGTCCGATAAACATACGTCACAACAACGATTTTCTGTAAACACTGGCAAAACATTGTCTAAGCACTTTTTTGTGGCATTAAAATGTATAAATACCCATTAGCACAGTTTTTGAAAACACTGTAAAATATCCACTGTAATACAAAATAAAAATAAACGTTGAGAACATGGCATCTTATTTATACTGAGAAGGAAGCTAGATGAGTATGTAGGGCACAAAGGGGCTTGCCTTTGGCACATCGTTGACACAGAGCCCAGTCACTCCTGCACCAATGTACACTCGGTCACTCGCATCACCACGTTATTGAGATCCGTTAGGTACCTACCTAGACTCCCCATGACCAACTGTTTGTCTCAACTCCCTCTACCACTAAGAGGCATACTTGCCATACTTCGAGGAGGAACCAAGCTACATTTCTAAAGTACAGTGTACCACAGAGCGGTCTCTAGGTGGGTGTTTTGGGTAATCTGTAGTTTAGAGAAGCACAGCCCAAAGATTCTGCTTGCATGCCAGTGAGGAAGGGGATTTATGATGCTGTAACTGGCGCCTACTACACAACTTTGAGAATATGGATTAGCTACAAACACACACATACAGAAACGCACATGTCCCAACAAGAAACTATAAATATAGAAAAAGACAACTCAATAGCTAATCAAGAAATAAGCGCACAGATCAATTACTAACCACAATTGTAGATTTACTAATTACTGCCAAACAATAAGCCGAACCTACTGCTAAAACACAGGACAACAACTAGTCATGAAAACAGGCAATAAGTGTATATCCAAGAAGTGACATACTCTCTATCCATATAAGAGACACAAAAACAAAGAGAAACTAAACATATACAGAAATACTGACATGCATATTTGTACAACCCTACAGCCACAAATACTAAAGTAGAACAATTTACAACTAAATACAAATATAGATGTGAATACATATACAGCAAAAGAACTAACCAATAATATAATTAATATAAACATGCAACCTAGAGGCCAATAATTAACTACAGCCCTATATAGGCACACCCCAACAACTATCAGTCAAAAACATACAAACATTCTTAGTCCATGACAGTCAGCAAAACACAATTCCTGGCAAATATCCAGAAACAGACATAAGGCACTCATATATACCAATAAGTAACCAGAAACATAGATCCCAATCAGCAAACATTTGCTGGGACAGGGATGTTCCCTCCCCTGATTGCCTAACAGCATGAAAATATACTATCCTGACTTTTATTTTGGCCCTGGGGTCTTTCTTATTTAGTGTGCATGAAGAGGCCTAGGATTGTCCTATGAGGGGTGCACCAAGTGTGCCCTCACAATGGACAGAGGACTTATCTACTTACCTAGGTGTTGCACATAAAGTGGTGGTGGTAGCATACAGTGTTTTGTGATTTTGAAGATGACCAGACCTTGTTCTCTATGTCAGTGAGAGTGTGGCCTGCTGCCTCCTCAGGTGTAAAATTCCATCATTATGTGAAACCCAGAACTTTGTGCTGACATCTCATGTGTATCTCAAGTCCATGTGCATGTACATTCAGCCTTTGATACTTGATTGGCAGTAGGACTCTGTGTGTAAGTCTGAGTACTGAAACCAATAGGATCCATTTTTGATGCTCCTGTTTTAGCAAGACACACTGTTTGGAGAAGTTGACCTCGTCCTCCAACTTGTAAGTGTATTGCCCCTATTCATGAGGGTGGAGGTCTAGGAGTTGAATAGAGGAGGAGGGACACAAAATTACTTTTAAAATATCATGGAGACTTTGATATCAAAGGGGCTGCTGAATAGTTCTCCCTGACCACTGCCATTTGATGGATCTTAGGGGTGAAGGGTAGAAATGCATTTTCTTTTCTTCAAGGTAAGGAGGTTTTTATGTCAAGCCCGCTCTTTTGTCTCCTTCTGATCACTGCTTTAGAAAGGCTGATAGTGGTGAGGTGCAGAAACCTCACACTTCACTGCGCCCGCGCTGTGGGTATTCCTACATGGAGCCAGCACCCGTGCTAGCTACTGTGAGAAGCACCACGGTGCACAAAGGCTGTGTCTGGCGAGCAGCCTGAGAAGGACAGTTGAAAGGGATTACTACTTCAGACTGGTTCTGAAGTTTGAGAAAGTGGGTCCACATCCACGCCTAGAACATATGTAGAGAAGGGGAATCCAAACCACCCACTATTAAGTATTCCCAAGTTTTTCCTGATCTAGGAAAGTTGCTCAACAGCGTACTTGTAGGTCTTCTGTGTAATTAGGGCTGGTGTATGCTTTACAAACAGTCTCCCAAAAGTGAAGGAACATCAAACCTGCATTTTCTCTTGGAGGAGCTGATTTGCCTACAAGCCTGTCAGCCTGCTGAGAGAGGCAGGCTTTGAGACTGGACAGAGCAAGGAGTGACCCTTAGTGTGAGTAATTCTGATCTCTTAGTGTGGTTCTGATTGAGAACTGCCCCAAAAATGTTTACCAAGTTACCAATTCGAAGTGTGGTGATGTCCACAACAGGTGCTGTAGACTGTGAGCTGGTGCTGTCGCTGCTGATCTAAAAGGAAGATGCGTTGCTGCTGAATGAAGCACAATTGGCCTGAGACGCTGTAACTGCATGTCACCACTGATCAAAACCATATGGCCTGGGGGGGCACAACTACTGGAGAAGCCATGCTGTGACTCCCGGACCTGCTGTGATTGACCCCCAACATGAAAGCCCTGCATCTAAAAGAGGCCATGTTGCATCCCCAGTTACCGCTATAATGTAAGGATCCATCATGCGGATGCTGAGGAAAAGTTGCTGCCACAATAGAGGGCATGGACTCTCGCATTCTGGGTTCTCAATCCAGGATTTCCATAGATCAGTAAAGAAAGCAAGGAAAGCCCAGAGGCCGGACAAAATTCCAAGTGAGTTAGATAGGTCAGAACCCTTGATTTGAGCGCTGTATGTAAACACATTATTCAGTGCTATTTTGGCAGGAGCTGAAATACTGGACAGGTGTGGAAATCATCCCTATCTATAGCGAGCATTGGCAAAGCCAATAGATCTCACCTATGCAAGAGCTACTGGCTTTGCCAATGTTTTAGCCATATTGTACAAAAGCGTGGCTGCTGCTCAGCATGGCTAAATTTAATAATGTAAAGGACAGTGGAGTGGGATGTCATAAAGCAGAATGTCATGGAGTAGAGTGAAGTGTTATGGAGTGCTGTAGACTAGAGTTGAGTAGCGTGGAGTGAAGTGGAGTGTCATGGAGTTTTGTAGAGTGGAGTGTCGTCAAATGTTGTGGAGTGTCATGGAGGGAGTAGAGTGGAAGGGTGTAGAGTGGAGTAGAGTTTTGTAGAGTTCTGTGGCACAGAGTGTTAGAGTGGAGTACAGTTTTGTGGAGTGGTGTTTAGCAGAGTAGAATAGCTTAGAGAGGAACTGAGTGTTGCAGAGTGGCATAGTGCAGTGTAGATTGTAATGGAAT
This sequence comes from Pleurodeles waltl, assembly GCF_031143425.1. Taxonomy (NCBI): domain Eukaryota; kingdom Metazoa; phylum Chordata; class Amphibia; order Caudata; family Salamandridae; genus Pleurodeles; species Pleurodeles waltl. The sequence continues at coordinate 540,325,038 of NC_090440.1, read as the reverse complement.
GGAGTGGAGTGGCATAGGGTAGAGTAGTATAGTAGAGTGGAATGGCAAAGAGTGGAGTAAAGTGTTGTAGAGTGGAGTAGAGTGGAGTGGCTTAGAGTGGAGTAGTGTGTTGTAGAACAGAGTGGAGTAAAGTGGCATGGAGTGGCATAGAGGGAGATGCCTAGAGCGCTGTAGAGTGGAGTAGTGTCAGAGTGGAAATTGAGAGGAGTAGAGTGTTGTACAGTGGAGTGTCATATAATGAAGTAGTGTCAGAATGGAATGAAGGATAATGGAGTAGACTGTCACAGTGTGTATTATCGTGGAGTAGCATGGAGTGGCACAGAGTAGAATGGTGCAGAGAACAGTGAAATGGTGCAGCATACATTACAGCGGTATAGAGTGTAATGAGGTAGAGTGGAGTGGTGCAGAGTGGAATAGAGTCGTGTACAGTGCAGTGGCATAGAGTAGAATGTTTCAGAGTGGAGTGAAGTGGTGCAGGATTCAGTGCAGAGGTGTAGAGTAACGTGGCGTAGATTGTGGTGGCACATATTGTAGTGGTGCAGAGTGCAGTGGTGCAGAGTAGATTAAGGTGGCAGAGTGCAGTGGTATAGAGTGGAGTGATGCAGGGTAGAGTGGATTAAAGTATAGTGGTATAGAGGGCAGTAGAGTGGCGTAGAGTTGAGTTGTGTAGAGTAGAGTAGAGTAGAGTAGTGTAGAGCTCAGTGATGGAGAGTTCAGTCTTGCAGAGTAGAGTGCTGTAGAGAGCACTGATGTACAGTGCAGTCATCCAGAGTAGAGTAGAGTGGCTTAGAGTGGAGTAGTGTGTTGTAGAACGGAGTGGAGTAAAGTGTCATGAAGTGACATAGAGGGAGTTGCGTAGAGCGTTTTAGAGTGTAGTAGTGTCATAGAGTGGAAATTGAGAGGCGTTGAGTGTTGTAGATTGGAGTGTCATATAATGAAGCAGTGTCAGAGTGGAATGAAGGGTAATGGAGTAGAGTGTCACAGAGTGGATTATCGTGGAGTGGAGTGTCGTAGAGTGGAGTAGCATGGAGTGGCACAAAGTAGAATGGTGCAGAGTAGAGTGAAATGGTGCAGCGTAGATTACAATGGTATAGAGTACAATGGGGTAGAGTGGAGTGGGGCAGAGTGGAGTAAAGTTGTGTAGAGTGCAGTGGCATAGAGTAGATTGTTTCAGAGTGAAGTTGTGCAGGGTAGAGTGGAGTGATGCAGGATTCAGTGCAGAGGTGTAGACTAGCACATTGTAGATTGTGGTGACAAAGATTGCAGTGGCTTGAGTGCAGTGGTGCAGAGTAGATTAAGGTGGCAGAGTGCAGTGGTATAGGGTGGAGTGATGCAGGGTAGAGTGGCTTAAAGTGTAGTGGTATAGAGGGATGTAGAGTGGTGTAATGTTGAGTGGTGCAGTGTAGAGTAGTGTAGAGTTCCATGACGGAGAGTTCAGGGTTGCAGAGTAGAGTGCTGTAGAGAGCCCTGATGTACAATGCAGTCATGCAGAGTAGAATAGAGTGGAGTGAAGTGACATACAGAGCAGTGGTCTAGGGTGGTATAACGTGCAGTGGTGTAGAGTGCTGTGGCATACAGCAGAGTGCTGCAGATTACAGTGTAGTTGTGTAGAGCGCCATAGACATAGGAGTGGGCATATAGTGCAGTGGCATAAAACCCACTGGCTATGAGAAAAGTGACGTAGAGTACATTGGCGTAGAGTGCAGTGGTTTAGAGTCGAGTGGCGCAGAGTAGAGAGGATGGGCATAGAGTGCAGAGGCACACAGTGCAGTGTCGCAGAGTAGATTGTTTCAAAATGAATCAAAATAGAGTGAAGCGGCTTAGAGTAAAGTGGCGTAGAGTGAACTGGTGCAGAGTAGAGTGGAGTGGCCTGGACTTGAATCGTGTAGAGTGCCGTGGCGAAGAGTGCAGCGGTGCGTAGTACAGTGGAGTGCATTGGCATAGAGTAGAGTGATGCAGATTAGAGTACAGAGGTGTAGAGTGAAATGGCATAAAGCGCAGTGTCAGACTGCAGTGGTGCACAGTAGATTAGAGTGGCGTAGAGAATAGTGGCATGGAGTGTAGTGGCATGGAGTGTAGTGGCATAGAGTGTAGTGGCATAGAGTGTAGTGGCATAGAGTGTAGTGGCATATAGTGCATTGGTGTTGAGTTGTGTAGAGTAGAGTGTAATGACAGAGTACAGTGCTGCAGAGTAGAGTGGCATTGTGTTCAGTGGCAGACAGTGCAATGTTGCAGAGTAGTGTTGTAGAATGCAGTGGTGAAGAGTAGAGTGGTGAAAAGTAAAGTGGCCTAGAGAGCAGTGGTATAGAGTACAGTTTTGCAGAGTAGAATAGAGTGGTGTAGAGTGTAATTTCAAAGATAGTTGCAGAATAGAGTATAGCGGCGTAGAGTGCAGTGGTGCAGAATAGGTTGGTGTAGAGTGCACTGGTTTTGAGTAAATTGGGGTAGAATGCATTGGTAAAGAGTGCCAAAGTAAGAGTAGAGTGGTAAAGAGTAGAGTATAGTGGAGTGGAGTGGTGCAGGATAGATTGCAGTGGTGTAGAGTGCAGTGGTGTATAGTAAAGTAAAGTGGCACAGAGAGAGCAGGCGCAGAGTAGAATGTTCAAGAGTAGAGTGAAGTAGCATAGAGTGGAGTGGTGCACCGTAGAGTGCACTAGCACAGACTGCAGTGGCATAGAGTAGAGTGGCATAGAGTGCAGTGGTGCAGAGTAAATTAGGTGGAGGGGATTAGCATTGAGTGCACTGACACAGAGTGGAGTGGTACAGTGTAGGGTGCATTAGCTTAGAGTTCAGTGGCATAGAGTGCAATGTTGCAGAGTAGAGTGGCATAAAGTGGAGTGCTGCAGAGCAGAGTGGAGTGGTGAAGACTGGAGTGGTGTAGAGTACAGTGACAAAGGGTGCAGTGGTGCATAGTACAGTAGTGTGGGGGAGAGTACACTGGCATAGAGTAGAGTGATGCAGAGTATAACAGAGAGGCATGGAGTGAAGTGGCATAGAATAGAGTGGTGCAGAGGACAGTGCAGTGATGCAGTGTGGTGATGTAGTGTGGAGTGGTGTAGAGTGGAGTGGCATAATGTGGAGTGGTGCAGAGTAGAGTGCAGTGGCCTGGGGTGGTGCAGAGTGAAGTGGAGTGGGGTAAAATGGAGTATGCATTGTGTGGTAGCGCTCTGCCATTACAGAGAACACATCTTCAATTAAAATGGCTATTACATTTGCACACATACAATTTTACTGATAAATGTACACAGCACACAAACGATAATGTGTGTAAATGTCATCACCTAGAGTATTGTGCTATTTTGATTGTATTAAAAGATGTGTTTCCATCACACTTCATAATTACCAAAAAATGTGTGTTGCTTGTGCTTTCCTAATTCTGATATATTCTGAAATAACTGCATGGTTCATTTACTGACATTTATATTTTGTTGAGTGCTAGAAAAAAAATAACATTGTACAGCCTTCCTCCAGCACACCCTCAATAACTGGCGTGATTGTCACAAACATCCTCTCACTTTGAAGTCAGAGAAAACAAAGTAAACACCAAGGGGGTCATTCTGACCTCAGCGGTAAAAGGCACTTACCGCCGGTCAGAAGACCGCCATTATACCGCCGCGGTAAACCGCCACGGTCATTCTGACCCCCAACTGCCAAACCGCCAAAAACCCGACATCCACGGAAGGCCGCCTCATCAGCGGACAGCGATAAACTGGAGATGACCAAACCTCCACCGTCACGCCAACACAAACACGCCCATGCCATTACGACCCACGAATCACGCGGCGGTCTTTCAACCGCGGTATTCCATTGGCGGTACACACCGCCGCGGTCAAAATACACACACCCATACAAAACACAGCCACATTGGACAATTCAAAATACACACACCTGATACACATACACACAACACTCCCACACACCCATCACCATATAAAACACACACCCACATCACCCACAAATCGAAATTCAGAGACAAGGCGCAATACACAGAGAGAGAGCACAGGGAACGCAAACCACAACACACACAGGAACCCAACATCATCACCCACACCACATCTACGCACACATCACCACACACCACCACTCACATCACCACAAACACCACCCCACACCTCATCCACACCACCCCATGGCACCCCAAAGACACCCCAGGTTCTCGGACCAAGAACTCAGGGTCATGGTGGAGGAAATAATTAGGGTAGAGCCCCAGCTCTTCGGCACACAGGTGCAGCACACCACAATAGCCAGGAAGGCGGAGCTATGGCAAAGGATCGTCGACAGGGTCAACGCTGTGGGACAGCATCCCAGAAATCGGGAAGACATCCAAAAGCGCTGGAACGACCTACGGGGGAAGGTGCGGTCGATGGTGTCAAGACACAACATCGCTGTGCAGAAGACTGGCGGCGGACCCCCACCCACTCCACCCGAATTCACAGCATGGGAGCAAGAGGTCTTTAACATCCTGCATCCTGACGGCCTCGCTGGAGTAGCCGGAGGAATGGACTCTGGTAAGTCTAATCTCAACTACTTCACCCCCCCCAACCACCAGCATGCCAACCCACCCCCCCACCCTCACCCCCAACCCCCCAGCACACATCCTCCCTGCTAATGTCTCACCAGCACAACCCACCCAACCCAACACCAATCCCTGAATGCCAACACAAACCATGGACACCCATCATCTAAGCATGACCACTGCACATACCCATCCCCCCCACAAACCACCCTCACAACTCCTCCCACAAGGGAATGGCAGCACTGGGGGACAAGGGCACTCACAAATCGCACGCCATGGCACACACAGAAGCAATAACCATACTCTCTTACCCCTGCAGGGCCCGAACGCCAACACACCGGCCAGGAGGGTCCAGATTTGTCCATCCCACCCCCAGAACAGGCCCCCAGTGATGACAGCAGCTCTGTCGACCTAGAACCTGATGACCAGCCCGGACCATCGGGGACCTCTGGACAGTCGGTTCCCCACACACAGACACAGGCCACAGCAGACCTAACCCCCTCTGGGAATATCAGCACAGCTCCCACCCAGCGGGCCCATGCCTCTGTCTCAGGACGCGTCAATCAGCGGTGTGTCCGCCACTACAGGGCACCCAGGCTGACCCAACACCCCAACAACAACAGGGACCTGGGGCCAGTGGTAGTGGGCACACCGTCCAGGGGACAGAGGCCCGGGGAAACAGGGGAACTGGGAGGGCTGCTGTGCGACAGGGGGGGGAGGACAGGCCCAGGGAACCCACTCTCCAAGAGGCCCTCACCACCATCATGGGAGCATACCACCACACCCAGGAGACGATGGCGACGGTACTGGCCAGGTTCCAGGAGATCCAGGCACAGCAGGAGGAACGGTACATGGGGTTCAGAGACGAACTCAGGAACATCGGTTCCGCAATGGGGACCATCGTCCTGGCCCTCAACCAGATAGTCACCACATTGCGGGACCATGTGGCACCACAAAGGGCCCCTGTCACTAGCCAGGACCACGAACAGCCTACCACCTCCGCCGGCGCTAGTGGACAGGAGGCCCCCACACAACGACAGGCCACCAGAACCCCAACTCCTGCTGAAGAACAACCACCCCGCAAGCGGAATCTGAGATCACACAAGAAGACAGAGTAGGATGCCAAGACCCCCGCCAGCATAAGATACCCCCTGATGTCATCCCACTGTCCCACATTGTCACCCTGTCCAACCTTAAACAGCCCCTGCTCCATCCTTCCACAGGCATATGGACAATGCACCTGTGAAACTGAGAACTGGACTCTGCCATGGACATTACTCCACCCCCACCCATCACCGTTTTACTATCATGGACCTATATGTAGCACTTAAAATAAATCACTAATTGCACTTCAAAAATCAGGAGTCTGCTTGTATTCTTAACAAATGTATTACACATAACGGTGCAATAATGTTCAGTTACATTGTGATGACAACATACCAATGTCAATAAGCTTTAGTCCATGGGCAAACAAAGCAGAAGTCACGCAGTGGGTCATACAGCTCTGAAAAGGGAAGGGAAAGTCAAAATTCAGTTAAAAGGGACTGGGGGGAAACACAGAAAGTAGGATGCCAGAAGTAAATGTAAAATGGCGTGGGTGATTCTTACCTGTGTGCTACTGAAAATACTGTTGTATAACTGTGTCCCTGTTGTCCGTGTCGTCCCCGTCGTCTTCCTCCTCTTCACTCTCCACAGGCTCCACAGCTGCTACAACACCACCATCTGGACCATCCTCCTGCAGGAAAGGCACCGGGCGTCGCAATGCAAGATTGTGAAGCATACAGCAGGCCACGATGATATGGCACACCTTCTTTGGTGAGTACATTAGGGATCCACCTGTCATATGCAGGCACCTGAACCTGGCCTTCAGGAGGCCAAAGGTCCGTTCTATTATCCTCCTAGTTCGCCCATGGGCCTCATTGTACCGTTCCTCTGCCCTGGTCCGGGGATTCCTCACTGGGGTCAATAGCCAAGGCAGGTTGGGGTAACCAGAGTCACCTATTAGCCACACACGGTGTCTCTGTAGCTGTTCCATCACATAAGGGATGCTGCTATTTCGCATAACATACGCATCATGCACTGACCCAGGGAACTTGGCATTTACATGGGAGATGTACTGGTCAGCCAAACAGACCACCTGGACATTCATCGAATGGTAATTTTTTCTGTTTCTGTACACCTGCTCATTGTCTTTTGGGGGTACTAAAGCCACATGGGTCCCATCAATGGCACCAATGATGTTGGCGATATGTCCAAGGGCATAGAAATCACCCTTCACAATGGCCAAATCACCCTCCTCAGGGAAAACAATGTAGCTCCGCATGTATTTCATCAGGGCAGACAACACTCTGGACAAAATCTTAGAAAACATAGGCTGAGACATCCCAGATGACATGGCCACTGTTGTCTGAAAAGACCCACTTGCCAAAAAATTGAGGACTGACAGAACCTGCACCAGAGGGGAAATTCCTGTGGGTTGGCGGATGGGGGACATCAGGGCTGGCTCCAGCTGGGCACACAGTTCATGTATAGTGGCTCGGTCAAGTCGGTATCGAAGTATATTATGTCGTTCTTCCATTGTCGACAGGTCCACCAGCGGTCGGTACACGGGAGGATTCCTCCTTCTCCTCGCAAGTCCCAGCGGACGGTGCCTAGGAAGGACAACATGGAGTACAGAGTCAAGCAACCCACAGGTACGTAACCACAGCTTGCACAGTACACGAATCGCTATGCATTGAATGGCTTGTATGAGTGGAAATGCAAGGCCTAGGCCTGTGTGACGCAGTAGAAATTAAGCCATGTGGGCCCTTGAAATGGCGGCTGCCTGACCTGAGAAGTGTGACAGTGGGATGTGAGGTCAATGCGCTGGCGTGGCACACTGTGGCGGTAGGCGGTCGAAGACCGCAGTGCGAAGCCGTATTGGTTAACATTGAACCCTATGGGTTTCAGTAGCCAATGACGAGGTGCGCCGGCGGTCGCGGTACGCACCGCCGCGGCATGCACCGCCGCGGGCGTGACCGCCATTTTCTATCTGATTAATCACTCGAGACCTGATCATCCACAGGAGAGGACCTATACTGCAAGTGCTGCTGTGACCTCAGTCTGGAAGAGACAATGGCTGCTGCGACTGGGGAAAGGGCCCCTGCCTTCACTTCAGAAGAGTTGGAGAAACTTGTGGATGGGGTCCTGCCCCAGTATGCGCTACTCTACGGTCCTCCAGACCAACAGGTAAGTACACTGGGTGCACGTTGAATGGGCTATGCCTGGGTTGTGTATGGTGGATGTAAGATGGTGGGGTGGGGAGAGAATGAGGAGTGCAAGGCACGACAGATGAGAGCATGTGCCACATGGCAAGGTTGGGGGGGGGGCAATCACATCTAACATGCAGAAAAATGATGATATTTCCTTTTCCACCCTGTACATGTCAAATAGGTCAGCACCCATCAGAAAGTCGACATTTGGCGTGCCATCGCCAAGGAAGTCCGGGCCCTGGGGGTCCACAACAGACGGGGCACCCACTGCCGAAAGAGGTGGGAGGACATCCGCCGCAGGACCAGGAAGACCGCTGAGTCACTGCTGGGGATGGCCTCCCAACGTAGGAGGGGTGCCAGTCGTACCTTGACCCCCCTGATGTCCCGGATCCTGGCCGTGGCCTACCCCGATTTGGATGGGCGCGTGAGGACATCACAGCAGACACAAGGGGGTGAGTACCAGCACATTCTGCTATCTTTACAAGCAGTGGAGGTGTCTGGGTGGGGGAGGAGGGCTGTGGGTGACATTAGGCCAGGGCGCTTTCTGTAGTGTAGTCCCCTCCTTTAGGCATGGCCCTGTGCCCCCGCCCCCCACCTCTGTAGGGTGCCAAGTACAGCAATCGATGGTCCAGCATCACCCATGTGCGCATTTGTTGTCCATAGACCTGTAGGCCTAGTCACAAGTACTGAGTAGTGTACCACGATTGCGCGGCATAGTGCTGGAGGCTCCTGTGTCTGTCCTCTCCGACAACGGTGTTGACAATGCATGCACTCAACCTGTCTTTATTTCTCCCCCCACCCTTTTTCTTTTTCTTCTTGTGCATGTGTGCATTAGCATCATCAGGCGGAGGTGAATTGGCATCGGAGCACGAGGGAGCTGCAACTCACAAGGCCCCGGTGGGCCATGGTACAGACACCGAGGTCACCAGTGATACGGAGGGCGAGGGGAGCACCACAACGGGGACCCGTGGTGACACCAGCGACACCGACACGTCCTCGGAAGGGAGCTCCCTAGCGGTGGCGGCAACATCCGTGCCCCCCGCCTCAACAGGTACAGCCGCCACCTAGCGCACCAGCTCCGCCCTCCCAGCAGCCCCTCAGCCTTCGCTCCGTGCCTGCTCGCCCAAGAAGGCAGGCATCTCCTTCGCCCCAGGCACCTCAGGCCCTGCCCCTGTTACCCCTGCTGCCCTCAGTGAGGAGGTCATTGACCTCCTACAGACCATCATTGTTGGGCAGTCTACCCTTTTGAATGCCATCCAGGGGGTAGAGAGGGAGGTGCATCGGAGCAATGCATATCTGGAGGGCATTCATTCGGGTCAGGCTGCCCATCAACGATCGTTCAATGCTCTGGCCTCAGCACTGACGGCAGCCATTGTCCCTGTTTCCAGCCTCCCTCTTCTAACTGCCTCCACCCTGTCTCTGTCTCCTGTTCCTCAGCCTATCCCATCCACACCATCAGACCAGCCTGCACACACCTCAACACCCAAGGCAAGCTCATCCAGATATAAGCACCACAGATCCCACAAGCATTCACCCAAGCAACACCCAGATGCAGACATGCCAACAGTCACTACCACCTCTGTGTCCCCCTCCTCCTCATCTCCCTCCTCCCTCCCTGTGACGTCTCCACTCACACCTGCATGCACACCACCATCAGCCAGTACTTCCATCACCAGCACACCCTCCAGTACAGTCCGCACACGTGCAGTCACCACCCCCACTGCCATGTACACGTCCCCTGTGTCCTCTCCCACTGTGTCTGTCACCCCCTCTTCCAAAACACACAAACGCAGGCAGCCACCCACCCAACAGCCAACCACCTCATGACAGCCTACGTCACAAGCACCTGCACCCAAAGACAGCACACCTGACTCTCCTACAACCACATCCTCTTCCTCCACTCCCATTCCCACTGCACCTACCCTTCCCATTGCTCCTAAAAAACTTTTCCTCTCCAAAGTTAACCTCTTTGCCCCACCTGACCCACCCCCTCCATCTAGTAAGAGTCCGAAGAGCACCTCAGCCACCACCAGCCCTGCATCAAGTCTGACCATTGTGCACGGGTTTTGGAGTCCACCCTTTCCCAGCACTGATACATCGGCCAGCAGCAAGGGGACAGCCAGCCCCCCCCCCTGGAAAGAGAACCAGTAAAATCAAGGGCCGCCGCAAGAAGGCTGACACGGCTGCCCCCAAGGAGCAAAGTCGTGGACCGTCACCTGCCACAACATCAAGGGGAGGCAAGGGCCAGAGAGCCTCATCGAAGGAGGGCAAGGGCAGCAGGGCGGAGAAGTCAGGCAGCAGGGGCGCGGACCAGGAGGGCCCCACAAGCCCCATCCCGGGTGTGACGGAGGACACCCACGGGCCCAGGAGTCCGTCACAGAAGGGTCCAGCAACTGCACGGTCGGAGGGCGACTAAGCAGGGAGTCCTGGCCAGGTCTGGCACCCTTGAAAGACAGGACAAGCACCGCTGAACAGGGCCCCGCCGTGCAGAAAGGCACCGCTGAACAGGGCCCCGCCGTGCAGAAAGGCACCGCTGAACAGGGCCCCGCCGTGAAGATAGGCACCGCTGAACAGGGCCCCGTCGTGCAGAAAGGCACCGCTGAACAGGGCCCCGCCGTGAAGATAGGCACCGCTGAACAGGGCCCCGCCGTGCAGAAAGGCACCGCTGAACAGGGCCCCGCCGTGCAGAAAGGCACCGCTGAACAGGGCCCCGCCGTGAAGATAGGCACCGCTGAACAGGGCCCCGCCGTGCAGAAAGGCACCGCTGAACAGGGCCCCGCCGTGAAGATAGGCACCGCTGAACAGGGCCCCGCCGTGCAGAAAGGCACCGCTGAACAGGGCCCCGCCGTGAAGATAGGCACCGCTGAACAGGGCCCCGCCGTGCAGAAAGGCACCGCTGAACAGGGCCCCGCCGTGCAGAAAGGCACCGCTGAACAGGGCCCCGCCGTGCAGAAAGGCACCGCTGAACAGGGCCCCGCCGTGAAGCTAGGCACCGCTGAACAGGGCCCGCCGTGCAGAAAGGCACCGCTGAACAGGGCCCCGCCGTGCAGAAAGGCACCGCTGAACAGGGCCCCACCGTGAAGATAGGCACCGCTGAACAGGGCCCCGCCGTCTCAAGCACCGCTCCGCTGGGCCCCGCCGTCTCAAGCACCGCTCCGCTGGGCACTTCCTGTCAAGCACCGCTCCGCTGGGCCCTTCCTGTCAAGCACCGCTCCGCTGGCCCCTTCCTGTCAAGCACCGCTCCGCTGGGCCCCGCCGTCTCAAGCACCGCTCCGCTGGGCCCTTCCTGTCAAGCACCGCTCCGCTGGGCCCTGCCGTCTCAAGCACCGCTCCGCTGGGCCCTTCCTGTCAAGCACTGCTCCGCTGGGCACCGTCGTCTCAAGCACCGCTCCGCTGGGCCCTTCATCTCAAGCACCGCTCCGCTGGGCCCTTCCTGTCAAGCACCGCTCCGCTGGGCCCCGCCGTCTCAAGCACCGCTCCGCTGGGCCCTTCCTGTCAAGCACCGCTCCGCTGGGCCCCGCCGTCTCAAGCACCGCTCCGCTGGGCCCTTCCTGTCAAGCACCGCTCCGCTGGGCCCTTCCTGTCAAGCACCGCTCCGCTGGGCACCGTCGTCTCAAGCACATCTCCGCTGGGCCCTTCATCTCAAGCACCGCTCCGCTGGGCCCTTCCTGTCAAGCACCGCTCCGCTGGGCCCCGCCGTCTCAAGCACCGCTCCGCTGGGCCCTTCCTGTCAAGCTCCGCTGGCCCATTGACAGTGCCGGTTCTGTGTCGAGCTAGTGTTCACGCTGCACTCGGGGCACCCTGCCTGCTCCATTACCTGTGGAGTCTGTAATCCACCTGATGGACTGTGTCTTTGCACTCCCCAGGATGGCACAGTAGGCAGACCACCCACTGTAGAGACTTGTGAGACTGTGGCTTTGCACTCCCCAGGATGGCACAGTGGGCAGACCACCCACTGTAGAGACCTGTGAGACTGTGGCTTTGCACTCCCCAGGATGGCACAGTGGGCAGACCACCCACTGTAGAGACTTGTGAGACTGTGGCTTTGCACTCCCCAGGATGGCACAGTGGGCATGGTGGCCCCTTCGTGGTTCTGGCGTCGTGGACTCATATGGCTGAGGTGCCTCCCCTTCACTTCCCCCTGAGGTGCCTGTAGTTTTGTCATCTGATGCCCCAGCAGTGTTCTCTCCAACGGACTCAGGTCTCCTGTGTGGGCTTTGCCCATGTGTTTGGTAGACATTGGCCCACGGACTGTGGATATTTGACAGACTGAGCAGGACTTATTGACTATGTACATAGCTTTCGCACTGTTCATAATTTTTGCTTTGATATTTCATGTCGATAATTTTCCATGACTTCAATGAACCTAATTTATACATAAATTTAAATTCTCATTTTTAATATGTCTTTGCATTTTTTCAGGGGGGTTTGAGGGGTGTCACTCAGTTGTTGCTTTGCATTGGTGTGTTGATAGTTGGGGGGGGGGGCGTATGTGTGTGCCCGTAACCTTTCATCCTCCCACCTCCCCTGTGTCGTAGGTGCAGTACTCACCGTTGTCGTCTGCGCCGGCGTTCGTACTCGTGGTAGATGAGCAGGTAGACAATAGCTGGTAGGATGTTTAATTCGGGTTCCATGCTGTCCTCCGTCCTCGTGGAGTGTGTATAGGTAAGCGTTTTCCCGTTCGTAGTCTGTTTCCGCCGTGTTTTTATCGGCGGTGCTCCCGCCCCGGATTGGTGAGTTGTGATAGTGTGGGCAGTACATTGTCTGCCGCCTGCCTGTTGGCGGTGACCGCCGCGCTGTTTGTCTGTCCCGCCGTGGCGGTCGGAGTGTTAAAGTGGCGGGCTGTGTTGGCGGTTCCCGCCAGGGTCAGAATTCCATTTTTTTGACCGCCTACCTGTTGGCGGGTTGGCCGCCGCTTTATCACCGACCGCCAGGGTTGGAATGACCCCCCAAGTTTCCTCGGAAGACAGAGCATGACGTCTCTGAATACACACCAAATGTGACAAGATAAGAATGAAATTTAAAGGCTTATTTACAAACAGGGAGCACTCGGAAAGATACAGTAAATATGGTATGGACCACAGAAGTGGTGAACACAAGCTGGGCAGCCTAAGACAAATATAGACAGCAGATAGAAAGCAAGCAAATGTGAGTTACAAACCACAGAGCCAATGATGAGCAATGGGTAGAATGCATTCCCAGGAAAGCTTTCTGAATGTCCCCAGGATGTTAGCAAACCAGACAGCTATGCTGTCTTGCAGGTGTTAACCTAAAGACGGCAGGAGACATAATCCTGCAATTTTCGGGCAATTAGCCTATTGGATAATCTCGAGAAAATATTGTGTAAACAAGTACTAGATAAACTTCAGGAGTGTATGGAAGAACATTGTATATTTACAGATTTGCATGCTCAGTTTAGAACTAAGGTCAGCACTATTGATCTGATATTCTGCTTTGTAACATTATAGTGGGAATAAGCACTTTTGAGTTTGTAGATATGAGGGCACAGTTCGACCTGGTTCCCCAAGCCACAATAGAGGAGGTGTTAACATACATAGGTATGCTAGAAACACAGTTGTCTGTAAAAATATGATTACATTATGATAATTATGCCCAAAGCAGATGGGGAAGAAATGGTGAACTAACAAATCATATTCCTTCTGACAGAGGTGTGCGACAAGGCTGTGTGCTCACCCCAACTTTGTTGACCCTATATTTTAACAAATGTATTGTATTCTTACCTGATTGTGTCAACGATTCCCCCTAAATTGGCAGGGGCTAAAATCCAGGCACTGATGTTTGCCAATGATAGCCTTTTACTCTCTAGAACACCAATAGAGTTGCGATCTTTCTTAAATACATTTTCAATCTTTTGCCCCCAATGTGGCCTAGAAATGAAATACTCAAAAACTAAATATATCATCTTTACCCCTCACAGAACATTCAGGGGTAGTTTCATGATCAGGAATACAACAGTAAGAATAAGAAGGGAAAAAAACTTTGATTACCTGGGGTGAAGCTTAATGACTCACTATAATGGGTCCTACAAATCATGAAAAGAAAGATGACACTAAAGCATACAGCTAATCTAGTAGTCAAAATGTTTAGATAAGCTCTGTCCAAGTATATATCCCCTTTGGTGCAAACTTATTGTGTAAAGATATTAGTAGGCGCACTCTACAATGCTGAGCTATGGGGCTATGGCAATGTGTCACCTCTACTGAGATCTAAGAATGATTTAATAAGATCAATATTTAACCTACTGCAAAGTGCTGCATTGCTCCCTTTACATTTAGACCTGGCCCTTAACAAGTGATCCTACATAGCCAATCTTTAAGCAATTTAGTACTGGCTATGCATTTGGTCTGCAGACAATTCAGAGCCCTAGAGGAATTCACGCAAGGAGCTGGTTCCCCTAAACAGAGCTTGTGCAACACCTTGGCTTGTTTATGTAAAGACCTGGCTACACTCCTTGAGCTTGAAAGAACCATGAGAAGATCCTAGCTTTGTTGTCGGGAGTTCCTCCAGTGTATTCAAAACTTTCTAATGAACAAACGGCACATAGAAAGAACCAAGGAGTAGGGTAATCATTAAATGTACCCCGAAGTTTGAGCCTGGACAATATAATGCCGGATGGAGCTAAAATTCTGAACATAAAGTTTAAATTGGGAAATCTATCAGTAAAAATATTTTGCTCAAAATGGGCAACAAATACTGTTAAAAGTGACTTATGCCCTGTTTCCAATAGTACAACTGAAATGGAGGATAATTTCCTGTTCTTTTGTACCACTTATTATCATTTCCAAAAGACATGGATTATCCCTGTTTCTCTGAAATGGGGATTATAGGACAAGAATAAAATTCCCCTAGGTAAGAAGCAGAACTGAATAAAGTGCAGATCGTGCAAAAACTCCAAAACAGACTAATGTACAACATTTTTATATTTATTGACTATATCAACATATAACTCATGATGCATAAGAGACAACGACACAATCAAGACTAAAAGCCTATAACATACATCAAGATAAAAATTGTGTGTGTATATATATATATATATTCTCAACACTTTCCATCACACATCATCAAATGTTGCATCCATATACATAAATCCATAACATTATATTGTATTTTATGACGAATTTGTATTCTGTTGTCTATGTGTTTAATGGGGATACTCGCCTAAAAAAGCATTTATAATGAAATGGAGGGCACAGACTATGATCATCACTGCACCTGACAACATCACCACACAGGCACTACAAGGCTTTACCCTTGACTACAGCAAAGTGCTGAGACATGCTCCAGAAAGGTAAGCGCAAGAACTTGAAACTTTCTGCCAACATTAAAACTACGACAAGGCCTATTAACTGAGTTGCACATTTAACGTCTTCAAGATAACAGTGCATTTCTCTCCACCTGTGCCTAATTCATACCTAACCTCATCCACCATGTTGGGGCTCAGTAGCACTTGTCTGCCTTTGGCCCCCAAATGGGGTCTGCCATCACATCAACTAAAAAGGCATAAGATGTTAAAAATGTTTCTCTTTTAAGTCTACCTACTCTCAGGCAACATAGATGATCAGTACCTAGACACACAAATTGAATAGCTACCCACAAATATCATAGAAACACACACAGAGTGGAAACTAACCATAACCTCAGACAAAAATACACTGTCCAACAACCAACCACAAAACAGACACTAACATCACCCCTCCATCACCCATCCATTAACCACAAATGGAGAGATACAAGCACACATCCCAACAAATCACTACAAATGCAGACATGCAAAAATGCACACCACCAATAATGAACGATTAAACACACAGATGTCCAAATAACTGGCCGCAAGTAGATATATACAAATACAAATCCCAACTACTAGCCACTAATGCAGATGCAAAATCCAGCTTGCAGCCCACAAATAGGATAGAGACACGAATCGCAACAGCTAACCACTGTTTTTTTTTTGTAATTCACCTTAAATACAGATACATTATTACATAACTGGATGCCAAATAGACTTGTACAGTCCACAACAAACTTTAAATGAAGGCATGCAAAAACATGGCTGAACAACTAACTGCAAACCCACAGGTACAGATGCAATCACAGCCTAAATACAAACCACAACAACTGGCCAGCAATGCAGGTAGATCAAAACATAAAGCCCAACAACTAAACTTGACAGCAAACATACAAATACGCTCAAAAACGTACCTCAAGTACAGACTGGCACGTGCACACACTTACACACCCACACATATACATAGAGCTCAAGAACAGACTATAAAAAATGAAAATGCAAAGCATAACAACTGAAGTTTAAATTAAACAATACATTCTCATCTACAGAAAAAAATGGTATTCTCCATTAATAATTATTAAAAGTGAAAGGGTATTAATTATTTAATATTTAAATATTTTACACGTGTTTTTTTAATACACTCTGTCTGTTTCCCAGACAGCGCTGCGGCAGGAGCACTGCTCCTTGGTAAAACTCACGGCCAGAGGCACCTAAGGTCAGCTGTTTACTCCAGCTGCATGGGACGTGCCCGGGCACAGGCCTGGACGAAGACCAGGCCAAAACTGGGCCTGTCTGCACCCATCACAGCCCGGAGGAGAACGGGCAGGGCCACCCCCTTTCAATTTGGTATCATTGGTGTAGTTACTTGCCTGGTCCTTGTGACTATTTAATCTAATAGCTATAAAGAAATGCAAGTCAGGCCCAGGAAAAGAGTATCACACCAAGGGTGCTCATGCAACGGCTACTATTACTGCTTACCTTTCCTCTGTAACGGAAGCCACGAAATACAGTGGGAAGCCTATCCCCTAACCCGGTGGAGAATATGGAGGTGATGTACAAACCTTTGAACACTAGTGCAGGTGTGGGAAACCCATGTGTAGCTTCTGGTGTGAACATGGAACGGATTGAAGTAGTTGCCATGAATACACCTCCAGTGAAAAGGGGGAGGAAACAACTTCAGGGAAAAAGAGGAGGTATAATTCTTCCAAGCGGTCTATTATTGGAAAGGGGAAGCATAAACCATATCAACGTTTAAGCAGGGAGGGTGAAGTTCAGCTCCAGGTGGGAGAAGAGGTAATCAGAGCCCCTCTTCAGGAGTTGTGTAAGGACTTTTTAACAAACTTGGATGGAAAATTTAAAGCCTTCCATGACTCCATCTGCTCATGTTTGGAGAGGCTCGAGGGAAAAGTAGAGAGCTGGGTTATGTTATCTCAACACGTAGAGAAGGAGACTGCATCCATCCCTGTAAATGGGGCCAGAGTAGAGACGGCCCCCAACTCTGAGGACGAGTACAGGTCTAAGGTAAGGGAGGAACTTAATCATGGCAGAGGTTTTTTACCCAGTGAGACAACCGAAAAGGGTGTTAAATGTCCAGTGGGGGTGGTTGAGGAAAATAACAGATTTCTAAAGCGTAAGGATGATTCTCCAAATGCTCATTTACACCTCCGTCTGGCCTGTACACAGTATGATATTGTGCTTTGGAATGTGGCCCTCCAGCTTGGGGAACGGTAGAACGTGAATAGGATTTAAAAGTAAAAGTGGTGCATTGGATTGAGAAAAATGTGGGGTGGAGTCTGGATTTATATAAGGGTATTATCTTGGTAACATGGGTAAAAAAAAGGAAGGGTATGCCACGCAAATTCAGGATCAAGAATCTGTGGTGGTTAAATTTAAATCTGAAGCCCGTGTGGCAACAATATTAAATCAACTTAGGCACACTCAAGATGTGGTAAGTGGTATCCAAGCACTATCTTTGGGGTTTTTCTATCAGTTTTCTATCAATCTTTGGTGGAAAGGTGTTTTCCAGACCCCAGGAATAAGGGTAGGAGGGATGGAAATATACAGAAGTTTCAAGTTTCAACTCAAAACCGTTTTGCTCCACTCTCAGATTTGGATAACCTTGATTGACAGAATGGGACACAGAGGTAAGTAAGTAACATCAGGAGGGGGGCAGATTCTGTAGAGCCCCAGGTGGTGGATTTGAGTACCCCCAAAAGAAAGAAGAAGAAAGAGGGGCTAAATCAGGAGGGGGAGTACGGGGGAAGGTGTTGGGGGGCATTTGAGAATGTCAAGGACAGGGCTTTGGATTGTTTTGTGGAACATCGCAGGCTTACGCGCCAAAATTGATAACCTAGACTGGAGGGGATTGATAAGCAAGTATGACATAATTTTACTCCAGGATACATGGGAGATCGCCCTCATTTCAGGTTGATGGTTTCCACTCCTATTGCTACCCGGCGATTCCATCGATTAGGGGATGACCTGAAGAGTGGTCTCGCTATTTTGATTTCACTCACCTTGTTGGGTGCCGTAGCAACTCATCTTTATTCCTCAAGTTGGTTTCATATTCTTCAGGTTTCTATAAAAGATATAGGGAAGATGGTTATTATAAATTATTATTATAATATTTTGACCAGGCAAGGACAGCGGTGGTAGAGGACTCGGGGGTTGCTGGAGAAGATTTTGGCCCATGTCAAGCAGCGTCATGTCTTGGTATGGGCAGATGACTTTAATTGAAAACTATGTAAGTTGTCCAACTCAACAGCATGTGGGTTGATTACTCCTACAGATGATTTGATTACATACTTTCAACACACACTGTATGAGGAAACTGTAAATAAGGTATTGGTGAAATGTCATCTAGTTGTCGCTTTTGATTTCTATTCTAATCCCCATTTTCCCCCTCCAACGTTTCATGGTCACGGAAGGCCTAGCACCATTGATCACATTATCATTTCAGATGAGTTATTTTCGTTAGTGGGAAAGTTTGACCTTGTAACAAATTGTATGAGTGCCCATAGTGCTCTGGAATTACTGCTGTTAATTGGGCAGGATAGAAGTAAAGAAAGATCAGAAGGTCTACTCACCGTTGTAGGGAATCCTGGGTTGAAAAGGAAATGGGAGGAAGTAAATGTTGGGGAGTTGGTTCAGGAACTGATATAAGGGGAAGGGGTGGCTTTGAATATCTGCCTTGATCCTCAAGCAGATTCTCATTTAATTTTGGGAGGTTTCCCTTCTATTTGTGCCAAAGTTTCAGGACTACGTATGGTAAGGGGGGAAATCAAGTAGTGACCATTCTGCTTGGTTTGACAAAGTGTGTAGAGTGTAGAGTGGCGCACCAGCAACTTAGACACGCCTTTAAAGAGGTCTAAGAGATAAGGGGCCAGTTAGGATGGCCAGGACAGTTTATTAGTCCATTTCATCAACAGAGTTACCAAGCAACCTAACAATATCTTGCATCAAGCTTTTTCTAAAGAAGAAGGGACCTGACCCTGCAAACTCCAGACCTATATCCAATCAACTGTTTAAGGGTAAAAACCTAGCCAGGAAGCCAGACTGGTCTCATAACTTAAATGAAGTAAAAATCTAAAATTGTTTTGGTTATGTTTATTAAACACAGATTATAACAGTCTTCTTAAAATTCTTGCTTTAAGGTAAGGTGGCATTTTAATACACTTAATTCAATTTGATCACACCAATTAATTTCCAGACGCGCACAGCTTCTTTCCAGGGCGGGAGCCCTTTAAACATTGTCGGAGGTAGCCTCAGCTGCTGATAGGGCGGGAAGCCCTTCTTAACTTCACAGCGCGCCCGCAACCGCGGGCCGCGCGCGGGCGGCGCCCGGGCGAAGCCCGGGCCAAGGGCGGGCCCGTCCTTCGCCCGTCATCGACAGGAAGAGGCTGGGCTGGGCCACCCCTCTTTAATATCTGGTCACAGACATATTAATGCTGTAATTTAATTACATCTGTATCGTGCAGCATACCTGTGTGCCCTTGTGGTCCTCGGGGGGTGCTGTCCCTTTTGTTCCCTCTGCTGACCTCCACGTCTCCCCCCCGCCGTCGCCCGACATTGCGACCGCTGTGTGGGAGGAGCGTTGACGGACCAGGACGGGACTACTTTAGCCAGGTCCCCTAGCACCACGGAAGCAGAACAAACGGATCTCACACGCCCGAAGGTGATATCAAACTGATCCTGCCCCTGGCTGAGCGGGGTCGGGCAAAGGACAGGCCATTGTGAGTCCGTTAGGGAGCCGTTAGGGGGCCAGAAGGGGTCGGGTTGAGCAAGTTCACTAAGCAGTTAATTGTAATTGTTTTTATTGAATCTGATAACGTTTTAGTAAGCTGTATACCTGGGCTCCATTTAAATTGATTCATTGTGTCTTCTGGGTGTTATACACTTGCTGTTCTGTGTTATTGCTGATATATGTAGAGTCCCTATACTTTGTAAACGATATAAAAGTTCTGTGTAGTGCAGGGCCATAAAACTAGACAGTCTAGTATTTATCAAAAACTAGTAGTGGTCGTCATATTCGTGAAGGCGGTGTAGAATGGCTAAGAATATTTCCACCCTGGATAATTACCTGGTTAAAATGGTGAGCAAGATAAACACTGATAGAAGGAAGTCCTTAGGGAAGGAGTCCACCCCAGAAATGTTTTCTCCTGTAAATAATGGTAGCGGTTCTGTTATGATGGACCCCCTTAATATTGAAGTTTTCCCTTTGGAAAACTCAGCCGCTTTACCCTTAGTTTTAGAGCCACCAAATCAAGTCCCATTGGAGCCCCCGAGTGAGCCTGCATCGTCTCACTCTCCCCCTAAGAGAGCTGTTAGAAAATGCAGAAAAATGCTATCCAAGCGGAGTAACACTCATTTCAAACCAACAATAGAACCAATGATAGAATATGGTCATAGAAGTAATGTAGCTGAAAATGGGATTACAATTAACAAGGACGATGTGAATGGTGTTCTCTTGGGCCACATCGCTAAGCTATTTGAGGAAAAACTAGTCCATATGACTAAACCTCTTATGGAAAAGATTGAATTACTATCTACGGAGGTATCTAGGTTGGGTGGTCTTTTAGACAAAATGTATATGGAACAGACTATGAAACAGTCTGAGCTATCCGTCCAATCCGGCAACCCTGAACAATTGGTTGAAGCACAGAGGCCACGTTTACCTGAATATAGGGAGCCACCAAGTATGGTGGATAGTACCCCTCATATGAAAGCAGCTGCATCTAATATTGTGAGGAACACTACTCCTGTGAACAGACCAAATTTTATTAACCTTCCACCTGATTGTGAACCCTATGTCATAGTCCTTTCGAACATTCCTCCCTTAGACCCAACAGCAGTGAACTTCCGTGAGGAATCACATGATTCTCTCAAACGGAAATCAGTTGCCTGGTTAAACAAAAATTGTGGTTTCCCCCCACACCTATCCGATCAAATACTGTCTACTAGACGGATACCATGGATCGGAAACGCAAGGAAAAAATGTAAGGGAGACTGTGTAATTGTCAATTTTAGGCACCCTCAACATGTTGCGACTGTCCTTCTTAGAGCAGCCTCCTTGGATATAAAGGAATCTGACGTGGGTGTGCATCCTCTGGGTTATTTTTATCGACACTTAGCCAGTACATCAGAACCTTCTAAAAAACACAGACCCTTGACTATTAGAAGAAACACTAGCTCTTATACCCCAACTGGAAATACCTTTTCGGTACTGAGCACTTTGGACGAAAACGATTGACTCCCACGAGCAGGGGATCCCATCACAGAAACGTTAGTATATACCCAGACGTGGGAACAAAAACAGAGTATAGAAGATCTTGAACCGGAACTTATAGTACCCTCGAGTCCCAGAAATACAAGGACAGTTAAATTGGTAGGCAACGTTAAATCCCCTTATTCTATTTTAAGTAAGACAACTAGTTCGGGTGTACCGGATAAGTGCCTCTCAGTGACCATGGAGGGTAAAGACACTAGTAAAGACACTAGTAAAAACTACAACCAAGATAAAGAGCCAAACCCCTTAGTTGAGCTGGAGGATGTTACAGAAAAAGACAACCTACTTACAGTATTAGATCCTCCCTGTGTAAAAGGAAAATCAAGTATTAGATTGATATCATGGAACATAGCTGGCTTAGCAAGGAACCTTGAGGATGTGGTATGGTGCTCCTATATTGAGAACTACGACATCATACTCCTACAAGAAACTTGGATGGTAGAAACCCCCCATAGGCTGGGGTATAAAACCTATTGTTCCCATGCTATTCCATCAACTAGAGGGAGAGCCTCAGGAGGACTGGTCATCTGGGTTAAAGTGACCCTAGAAATAGATGTCACCCCGCTACCCATCCCCTCCCCGGACCTACTAGGCCTTAAAATCAAAACAAGAGGGAAAGAAACTATACATCTAATAAATATATATAACAGACCGTTCCCTTCTAACAAGGAATCAGAGGTAGTAGAACTCTTGGACTCCGTTCTAGACTCATTAGGAGATAATGCAAAGGTGTTAGTTGGTGGAGATTTTAACTGTAAATATGAGCCTATCCCGGGGTTGGAAAAATTATTTGACGATCAAGATGCTGCTAATGACATCCTGCCCTTAAAATCTGTAAGTGCAGCTAAAGGCACAAAAGCCGCCTTACAGATTTTACAGTTGACTGTGGCGCATGACCTAAGGGCCTGTAATGGTCGATTTCGCTCAGACAGACCAGCAGCCCCAACCTATTTTAAGAGAAATTCCAGATCCCATATAGATTTTGTAATGGCTACCCGGAATATATGGGACCAAATAACCGACTTCAAGATAGACCTTAGGACGGAGAGTGATCATTTTCCCCTCCTACTATGGCTGGATTCTCAATCATTCATTATTAAATCCAAAGAAGAGACCCTATTAAATACCACGGTCGCGGAACTAGAGGTAACTAATAACAGGCGTGCCCTAAGATGGCCCTATATCTTGGGAACTGAAATAACGCTGATAAATATATACAATGTATTTACTGACACGGTAGGAGGCCTTCAGACAGCATTAGTGGGAACACAAGGTGTGCTTGACATACATCTTAAGCTGGTAGACGCATTAACCCCACTATTGAGCAAAATCTATAAAAAAGATGGTAATAGGAAACGGAATGATCTTGAGGCAGCGAACCCATGGTATAATAAAGACTGTCGTATAGCAAAATCAAGACTAATCCAGGCAGTAAAATCCGGGAACAGCTTGGATATAAAAAACAATAGACTAGCCCACAAAAAAATGTTGGCCCAAGCTAAAAAAACATGGGATGAAAATTTCTGGGAGGATCTCTTGAATGCAGCTAAGCTACGGGATCAGAGTATGTTCTGGAATTTAATCGCTAATGGAAATGAGCAGGGCAGATCAACAAAGGATATTTTCCTAGATGAAAATACTTGGTGCGACCACTTCACTAAGCTCTATGCTAACAAACAGGAGAATTTGCCCTTCGAGGACCATGAGACAAATTCAGAGATAAGTGTTGCTTCATTAACCTTTAGTTTAGAAGAAACTAATAAGGTTTTATTAGCTGTGAAATTGGGCAAAGCCCCAGGCCCTGATAAAATCCCCGGAGATCTTCTAAAATATGATGTGGATGTGTGGGGGCCTTACATAAATTACTTGAGTAATTCCATTGTGGCAGGCACACCAATCCCCGATTCCTGGAAAGGGGCAGAAATTATGACAATTTTTAAAAAAGGTGATCGCTACGATCCAAGTAATTACCGCCCAATAAGTTTGATAGACTCATTTCAAAAGATATATGCCAGACATATTTTAAACAGGCTTTTAGATTGGATTGAAGAGACTAAAATATTAACCAAATTTCAGGCTGGCTTTAGAATAAAAGTAAGTACGGTTGACCAGGTGTTTAGGTTCATGTGCATCTGTTGGAAGTATATAAACATAAGGAAGGGTAGCCTCTATGTGGCATTCATGGATCTAAGGGCCGCCTTTGACCTTGTTCCTCGCAATTTGTTGTGGTCTACATTAAGGAACATGGCGGTCCCTGGGGAACTACTTAAAGAACTTATCAAGCTTCACACAGGGAACTATGCAAAAATTAGGTGGGGTAAAGAAGGTGAGACCTCAAGGGCCATACCTGTAGACCGTGGTGTGCGCCAAGGCTGCGTGTTAGCTCCTACACTCTTCTCACTATATGTTAATGATATTCCAATCTATTTAAGGGATTGTGTACATGACTCACCGAAGCTAGGTGGCGAGCCGGTTACGGCATTACTATTTGCCGATGACACCATCCTCATTTCTCAAACTCCGAGAGGTTTACAGAATTTGGTGGATTCTTTCCAGAAGTATTGCGTGGGGAAGGGGCTAGAAATAAATCCTACCAAAACAAAGTATATGTAAATAAACTCCAAGAAATCCCTCAGGAATAATCTGTCCTTGGATAACCAAAAACTGGAACAGGTAGGGAGTTTCAATTATCTGGGGATGATGCTGGATAGTAACCTGTCCTGGAAAGGGCAGATGGATAAAAGCATCCTAGCCCTTAAACAAAACTCAATGCCTATTTTAAAAATACACGGAGCCAGTTACTCTAAAGCAATCTCACCAGCACTGGAAGTATATAAAGCAAAGGCCCAATCGACCGCCCTTTATGGTGCTGAACTCTGGGGCTTCCATTGCAATAACAACTTTGGAAAAACGGAAAACCATTTTGTACAAAGGCTACTTAAAATACCGACAAGAACCCCCCTAGTCCCTGTTTTCCTTGATATTAATCTTAAAAGAGCAGACTATCAAGCATTATTAAGACCATTGCTGTATTGGGTCAGGCTATGGGTAACCCCGGAGTTGAGTGATTACAAGAACGGACTGACTGAACTAACTCAGATAGATGGACATATGAATACCCCTTGGTTAAAATATGTATCTAAGTGGTACGAGAGATTAGGTTTATCACACCTATGGGAAGCTCCACAGAATATGACAACATGTACCAGGAAAAATGTAAAGGACACTTTTTGGTCTTATGTCAACGGAGAGCTATTGCATAGTTCATCGATTGGTACTCTGACTTTGAATTTTTTAAACATAAAAGATACACCTAAATTCGAACAATTTTTGGATGAGGTCGGCCCTCCTCTGGCAAAAACACTTTATTTACAGTTTAGGTACGGGGTCTTACAGATTAATGCTTACACATGCAATTGGGGAGGGGTAAAAGGTTGTGAACTCTGCACTCTCTGTACCTTAGGGGCTAAAGAAGACGTTGTTCATTTACTCTTCTTTTGCCCAGTATACAAGAAACCAAAGGATCGGTGGATCAAACCCGTTTGTAAATATGTGGGGGTCAGATCCTATAAAGAAGCAGTGCGCATATTTCAGTCCAATACTTCACAACTAGTGGTGTTTGGCACAAGCAGATTCCTATATAATGTGTACCTTATCAGGAATCGACTTGGTCACAAATTGTAACGCTTTGTCAGGTGGCCCGCTCATCCCCCTCCTTGCAAAGGTATATGATGCACTGTTTTATCGACAAGTTAATTAATTTTTTATTTTTTTTTCCTTTTTCTTTTCTTTCCTCTTAGTTCTGGCTTTTAATTATTTTATAAATTGTTATTTATATTTTTATACACTTAATGATACTGCTTAATCATGGGGACATCCATATACTTCTTGCCAACTGTATGTATTGTATCTTATATTTTATTGTATAATGTATTTATGTATGTCGTATTTATTTTCTGTCCTGACTTTTATGGCAATATTTGCCGAAATAAAGTAACGAACGAACGAACGAATTTCCAGAAAGTTACTAGAAGGACATATACTTTAACTTCACAAGAGAAGAAGGTATTGAAGGATTTGGGTTCGAATAAAAGTATTGTTACACATGAAGCCGATAAATGTGTGTACAAGATTGGACTGAAAAAAACAAAATTTACCTGGTCCTGAATGCTGGAAATGCAAGCACGAGGAGAACATCTGCATTTGGAGGAAGAAAATGGACGGTGGCATTAAAAGGCAAAGCTGAAGTGCGACCCAGTAAGAGGATGGAGAGGTGACCAGCAAGGGCGAGGAGGACAAGGTGAGGGAGGTGTGGACAGAAGAGTGGTGCACAACAATGACGGATGCCTCACTGCCAGCCACAACCCAGGAGAGTTGTGGATACCTGGGTGAGTCCGAGTAACCTGACAACCCTGTGTATGTTGAGGGGCATACTTGGATAAAAGTGAGCGCATAGTGGAAAACTTGCATGCATGTATGTTTACACTTTGCTGAATTAATCCTAATGACCTAAGTCTGTGATTCCCTAATTTGTTATGCATGGGTGAGGTTGACTTATTTTCTCCTTTCTTCAAATTTTTTTAAATGCGCATATTGGTGGTGAAGGGCTACTTGGTGTCATCAATTCCGTGAACCTCAATGTACAAACAAAGCGATGTACCAACTGTATGAGTGAAGGTTAAAACTCATTCTTCTTCTGTTGGCTTTAATATTTTTACTTGCTCACGCCATGTGCCCAGTGGTGCACACTCTGGTTGGGGTTCAGGGAAAACAGCTTGAACAACTATTTTACCTGAATGTAGTGCCAATGATAAACCTTCCCAGAAACATATTTAAGTTATTTCACACGGTGAATAAATATCCAAAATAAGGGGACTTTGGATGTACACAAACCTAAGACTCACAGGAAAAATCAAGAGAATATAGTTACTTACCTGGGTGTCTCTTTCCCACCGAGGACGTTGGTTGCACCACTATGGAAACCGAAAGAACAAGAAAGGAAGCATTATGGGATGCAATTTTGACAAGAAAGAAAAATAAAATGAAACTACATATAGACATTTTTTATACTTCTTCCCTTCATTTTCTGTTTGTTTGCATCAAATAAATACACTATTCAGAAAACCTTAAATAACAATCCTTCTAAGCATCATTTACCCCCTTACCTCCATATTGACCTCCATATGGTCATATTGTAATGATGAATAGGGAGTACTGAGGTAATGAGATTTAAGCCAATTAAGTGATGATCAATGTTACAAAATAATTGTCCAATGAAGAAACTGATCAATCTGAAACTGAATCATTGGAAATAAACTAGCCTTATCAATGGCTCTCCAAATAGTTGTTTGAGTATTAATAGTCCTATTTATCCATGCATATTTGTACTACGTAAAATATATAAACAAAATAAGTTCGCTCCGGGCAGACCCATCATTTCTGGGATTGGTACAATTATGGAACATTTGTCTCAGTTTGTTGATCTATTCTTGAAACTCTTTGTACCTTTCCTGTCTATGTTAAGGATACAAAGGATTGAAGCAGGTTTGAAGATGTAATGTGAGTTGAGAAGGACATGATGCCTTCCAACACTTCTTTTCTAATAGCTGCGCAAATTATTATGAACATCTGAAAATGTTGATCAAAATGGCTGATTTGATTTTGTTTTTGTCTAATAGTTTCTTCCTATATAACGGAGGATGGTGCCACAAATTGCAGGGGACAGCCATGGGTTCTAGGTTTGCCCCCTCCTATGCAAAGCTCATTATGGAGTGCTATGAGCAGGGGTATGCTTGGTCTCAGGAAGTGAGGCCTTCGATGCAGCACATTTATTTTTGGGGGTCATTACAAAGACGATGTTATAATCATATAGACTAGTACTGAGAAGCCGATGATGCAATATTACGGATATTTAGATCCAAATCTGTATAATGTATCACTGACTATAGGTATAGGTATAGCCAAATAAAACCTTTTTGGATGTAGTATTCTATGTCAAGGATAGCATATCCAGAATGTCTTGTACAGAAATGAAACAGATACTAATAGTATTATGGGAATGGACAGTGCACATCTGAAATCTGTCATCAAAGGAATCACCTATACAAAAATAACATAAATCCACAGAAATTATAGTGAAGAAGAGCAATTTAGTGAATATATTTAATGGTGTGGTGAGGAGGAGGAGCTACTCAGCAGCAGCATGGCACGGAGAGACTGCAAGGAGAGGCCATCTCAAGCAGACGTGGGGTGAGGCACAGAGATTTAAAGGAGAGTCAAAGGTGCAGGGCAGGTGTATCGACTTCTGTCTGCTGCTATTTCAGCTGCTATTTCAGTCAGCCTAGTGACGCCAGCCACCTGCTGTATATCACCTTCTGCCTGAGGAGTTGATCTGCCATATTCCATTGGCAGAACTGATGTGTAGTGACCCTGCAGAGAGTCTCTAGAGTCTTAGTTGTCCTTGGCCCTAGGCCCACAGACACGGCTGGGGTGAGTGTGCCATGACCCACCTAGAACCATTCTTGCCTCTTACTTGCCCCCCTCTGTCTCGCTGTGCTCTCCCAGTCTCAGACCATTCTGTGGTGGCACCCTCCTCTCCCATTGCATAGGCAAGGTAGTTGTGTTGGGGCATCGCTGTGGGGAGCTGGGCTGGGTAAGCGTTAGTTGGTGGTATACACTGTACGGCTGTAGGGAGACAGGGGATTATGACTGGCGGCCCGGGTGTGGCTTGTGTGTGACAGTCTGGGGCCTGAAGAAAGTTGGACGAAGTTGGCAGCTTGGGTACAGCAATTCTGACATCTTATAACAGTGCCAGTAGATGGCATTAGCAGAGGCTCCATTATCAGCATCCCGATCTGCATTATGCGCAACCGCACTACTATGTTTTAATATTAATATATGCATTAACTTTTGCATAATACTTTGCATAGTACTTGTCAACTTACCTACCCATTTGGCTGGTTAGTTCAGTTAGCCTGTGGAAGCGGAATGCCAGAGTCAGGGTCAATAAAAGGACATTAAGGAGGCTATGTTCTGGTTGTTTGATTGCTACATCTAAGTCATCTAAAAATCCTCTGAAATTAAAAAATCCATTTGTTGTTCCATCTGAAATCCTATCACTCAGTTTTGAGCTTTTTGTCAATAAATTGTAACGAGGAAAAAAAGAGGTGGCCACTAATATGGATCAAGTCGTTGATGTGCTCTTAGATCCGTCACCTTCACATTGTTCTGTTTTATGTCAGGGCGCTCACACTGGCTACATTTCTCTTTTCAGCAAAGTTAAGTCAACTTTGTGGATCCCCTTGTCTAGAAGGGGTTGCAACCAGCAAAGTTGACCCAAGCAGTGTCTACAAGACTGGCTCTGTGGAGGCAGTTATATTGGGTCCTGCTTCAAACAGCCATTTCAAATCAAACCCCACATGTGGCTCGCCTGGCACTCAGGGTTCGGATTTGAGTCCTGCTCAGGTGGATTTTCACGTTGGACAAGATGTTTTTCCAGCATTAATGAACAGGATCCTATAAGGAAAATTTTACCGAGCCCAATTGCGAGGTGCACAGCGAGGACCCCTTTATGAACCACCTTGATCCCCCGTTTGGAGGATCTTACCGTGCTAGCAATTGGCATCTTTAATGGCAAGAATCGGTTGAGGGAGGCATGTGTGAAATTGTCTGCTGTGTCAGAGGAGGGCGACTTGGGCTACTTCATGCAATGTTTGCCCAGGGGCCCACTGTCTTTAACAAATTCAATGAATTGTGAATCTTTTGTGTCCTCAAGGGTTTGTGCAGCCGTTAAATCTGGAAGTGGAAGGGAAATCTGTATCTTCTATTGTATCTCTATTAGAATGATTGGTTTCTATTTCAGATCATGTGTTGGATGTGTTATCTTCAATTCTTTTGAGGCACCTTACCTCCTCTAGTTTATGTCAAATACAGGAACAAAAGGTAAAAGAGTTGAAATGACATGTTGTCCAAGTTAATAATACTGCTAATGGCAGGTCAAACGATATTGGAATACAGGTGGATAAGCCCTGTTTATAATAAAATAAAATAATAAATGGAAGATCTAGGGCTAAACAGGAGGAAGATAATGTGTATTAATTAAAAAAATTTATTTCAGGGGTGTAATCAGGATGAACCTGAGG
The DNA here is from genome assembly GCF_031143425.1 of Pleurodeles waltl. Classification (NCBI taxonomy): domain Eukaryota; kingdom Metazoa; phylum Chordata; class Amphibia; order Caudata; family Salamandridae; genus Pleurodeles; species Pleurodeles waltl. The sequence continues at coordinate 540,295,532 of NC_090440.1, read as the reverse complement.
CCCAGCAAATGGAGAAAAAAAACCCTACCCATTTTTCAGATTTTTAACAGAGGGGTATCTCTTCTTGGTGGTGCGCTTTCCCTTCATGTTTGATCTTCTGCTGTTTTACCTATAGTGCCCTCTAATGGGACCCCATCAGGGTGTGGGGGTCACCTCAGACAGTTTCAGAGTAAAACCTTTTAAGGGAAAAATAAACTTTGCATCATGAAATGCAGGTCTAAATAAATTAAGGTTTGCAAGCATCCCTGTTGAGTCTGTATCCCCTGATCATTTAACAAATATTGAAATGTTGAATAATGTTTCACTACATCCAGGATTGGTGCATGATTGTTCAGAAGATTCTATCCTACTCCCTTCTAATATACTTGAGGAGCTGGGTCCCAATATTTCCCGACAGGAAAGGGGGCAAGTTCCCACTGGATAATTACTTGTGAGGTTTATGACAGCACGGACAGGACAGGCTCCTCCGTTACGGCGGAGGAGCATCGCCCCACTCCCCAACGCCAGTAGCGGCAGATGCAAAACCTTTAAAAGAAAAAGCTAATGAACTTTGTCTATTAGCATTTTCTTTTAAAGGGGCAGGCCACGGGGTGACGAGCAGTCACAGCTCATGTGTGTTTGGATGGCTGTCTCGGGCCGGCCAAACACACATGTGCAGTAGGCTATCTTCAGCCCAGCAACACCCCTCACCCCACTCTGCCCCGCCCCTGCTGCACCCGGCGAGCTGCTCCTGAACACAGATGAGGTTGGTCAAAAGGGTGGGTCTGGGAGAAAGGCGTAGAACATAGGTGATTTAAGGGCTGAAGCAGAGCATATGGGTCCTCAGGTGGTGGGGCAAAATGGGCGACATTTAAAGATGCCATTGTTAGATTAGCCCCTGGGAAAATGCCCTTTCGGCATGAACTAAGACCTGATAGACTGCTTAAAGGGGAGGTTCATTGTTTCAGAAACCTTAGAAGCGGCCCAGGTCAAACTCGGATAATCACATGGGGGGACATGCTTGCCCCCTTCTCTTTTCACTTTATACTTATGACCTGACTAGCAGAGTTGGTCTGGTAAAGGGGGATCTGCCTAAACTTGGTTTAATGAATACTGGTTGTCTACTTTATGCAGACAATGAGATTTTGTTGTATTCCAATAGGCCTTCAAAGACTTCTTTGTGCATTAGAGAAATACAAGGAAGAACACTTTCTAAAAATAACTATATCCAAGAGTAAAGTTATGATTTTTAGAACAAAAGAGTTCAGAATTAGGCAAAATCCTAATTGGTCTCTGTGGAATGCCAAGAAGGAAGTAGTGCAGTTGTTTCTTAGCTCAGTAGATTTTTTTCAAGCAACTGCCTAAATAAAGATCATATAAATCATTGTAAACGTAAGGTGTTGTCCCAGGCCTCTGCTTAATACATTGTTTAAGTGCTGTGGGCAAAGGCATTTTGCACATGTCCTATTGGTCTACAAGATAAAACTCCCGCCCACAATGAGTTATTTCTGTGAAGTGATGGATGAGCGGCACTGATCTTTCTTTGAGAAAGTAGAGGGGCATATGTAGCACCCAATTTGTAATCTGAACTCTTTGGCTTCCCCACCGGCTCCTCAGCTTAAATTTGGTTACCTTCCACTTTTGTGCTTGCTTTGGCAGCTGTCCTGAGGTTGGGTGCGACACGGGTTCCATTCGAGCTGCATCAAAGAGTGAAATCTTCCATAGTTTAAAAGGAAAAAGTGCACTTTACTCTACTTTTACAAGAACTCTGGAAATATTTGAGATTGTCCAGAGCAGGGATTTACCATTCCCAAAACCTTCTTTTTTTTAATTGGATAACGAAATTATTGCTCATAGTTAGTAGGAAAAGGGATATTTCGCTTTGTTTACAATATGCAAAATGAGATAATAATAGAAAATAGCATCTTTGAAAACAAAACCCAATTCCTATGGACTTTTCCATATGGTGTACGGAGAGCTGTTTTACTATTAAACCTGTTACCATTCCGAGTTATTAGAGGAACATGGGAAGGTATTCTGAAGAATGAGAGGCTCTGTGAACATTGCATGAATCATGTTCAAGATCTAAATCATGTGATTCTTGCATGTCCATCTCTTCATTTTGTACGTTGCTATTTTTTGAGACCGATCTTTTGGAAATATAACTTTGGTAGCTGAGGCTCGTCAGTGTTTTTTTGTCTCCCCCAAATGAAATAGTTTGCACAAAAATGTTTGAATTTTTTTAATGTTTTTTAAATGTGTTTCAGTTTTCATTTCCAGATGTGCAATTGCGCTCTGTACCTCATTCAAATGGAAGAGGATCACAAATTTAGTTGCGTAATTATATATTCCATTGGCACTTTATATGCTTTGAGCTCATTTGGATGTATGCATACATTGGTATTAGTGCAATTTTGTTCTGGAGTGGCTGGAACTGTTCACTTCTTTCTTGCAGCTACTTGTCCCTTTAGTACCTTTCCTTTGTATTCACACTTTTTTAGGATTCTATAGGGTGTACTGAGTTTTGCATTGTTTTGAGTATTTGAATATTACTGTTTTAATTTGACTGTTATTTGCACATTTGCACTACTGAGGACTCTGCACTTTATAATAGAGTACTATATTCTGTATTGGTATTGCATATTTGCACGTAGTAAGACCTGGTATATTTATGTGATGGAGTACTGACTATACTTGTCACTCATCCAGACGTAGGCTCTCTGACGTTTATGCAGATGGATTTTTGTAACCCAATCTTGAATAGATGAAACAATGTACTTGCTGTGATTCTGCGCATCTGTGCTATTGAGGACTTTGCACTTTATAATAGAGCACTGGATTCCATACTTGATATTGCAAACTTAGACACAGTAATGGTTTTGCAATTGTTGTGATGGAGTATTGAACTACACTTCTCATTCATACTTGTCATTCATCCAGATGAAGGGTTTTTGCTGGTTATGCCTATGGATTTTTGTAATCCTAACTTGAATGGTTGAAACAATGTAGTTTATTATTTTAGCTATATTTATTTTTCGTAAATGTTTACACTAGGAATGTTTTTATGTTGTTTTATCGATGATATTTCAAGGGTGTAATATATGAATACTTTATGCGGATCTCTGTTGAGTTCCAAAACATAATACATAAACAAAATTGAACAAACTTGAATTGTGAATATATTTCCAACTTGAAAGATAGATTGTAGTTGAGAGGGTATGGTGACTCTCTCATGGACCACTCGAAAGCTAGAATACTCAAGACAAATAGATCAAGCACTTTGACAGCACCAACCAGGATAAAAGGAATTAACGAGTAGCATTTATCACTACATGTAACTCAGCACATAATCACATGTATAAGGTGATACATAGACATTGGCATTTATTGAGAAGACTGCAGAACTTGACAGAGATTGAATCTCAAAAGCCAATGGTTATGTATAGAAAAGAGAAAACCATAAGGGATACAACTACTAGTAACTACTTGCCACTCACTTCTTACAAAGGACAAAAACTGGTTACCCTCTTCACCTAAGGGTTTTTATGTTTGCACTGAATGCAATGTGTGCAGATTCGGTAATAATATAGTGTTGGAGTTCAGTTATAACTCTTAAAGAACGTACAAGATTGATCAGTTCATCAATTTTAAGAGTACCTTTTGGTGTATTTCATTGTATTCTATTGTTCTATGGTTTGTGTATGAAGTATAAAATGACCATTAAAGTTCATGAAACAAGAACATAATACAGCAGTTAAAAGCTTGGACACACAATCTCCTTTGGCTTAACATGTTACGGAGTAATATCCGCAGAATATCGATTTCAGAAAATAGGAAACAGGTGACTAACCCTGAGACCAGGAGAGGCAGGTTCGATCTGCCACTTATGAGGCATTGAGAAAGGGTTGAACAAAGAGTGTCATTATGTTTTATAGGGCCTTGAAGATCACCTTTAAACTCATAAGATTAATTACAGTGATCTGTGGTAATAGTAGTCAGGAATTAGGCTCCATATAATTAATACCTGGTTTCAGGTTAAGGGTGCTGATGTTTAAAAGATCTGAAAAAACTGGTGATAATGTTGTTTCAACCCAGCGGTTAACACTGTCAACATAGGATAGTTGGGGATAGCCTTGTTACAATGGGAACCTTGTATACTCTAGTTGGATTATGGAGCATAGATCTTAGTAATACTAAATATATAACCATGGAGATGGCACCCAACTTTGTAAATACAGTACAGATTCTCTTCTTAAGATTTTAGGATTGTGTTTCCCCCTCTTTGGAGGCTGTCATATTGGGTGATATGATTGAATGTAAGAGTTGGGCACTTCCATTTATAAACAGCTAGGACTTAATTGAGAGTTTGGTGGACAGGTTACTCCGTCACAAAACTAATGGATATTCCGTCCGCCGTATTATGATCCCATCATGGCCAATGGAGATCAAAATACGACAGACGGGATATCCGTCACGTTTGTGACACAGTAACCCGTCTGCCAAACTCTAAATTAAGCCCTTAGTTATGAGTTTAGAAGTCATATGTGCTTTAGGATAAAAGGTTGTTTGTGATTCTTTTAAAGGTGGCCATTCATACGACAGTGCAATAGTGTATGAGACCTAAATACACTCATTATGGCGCACTGCATTCACCAGCGTAAGCTTTTGGTACATGTGTTAGAGCTTATGGGAGCCAGCTAAGACGGTGCTGAATATTTAGTTTGGCGTATATAATGGATTGTGATGTAGAGTTTATAGGATTACCAAACTTGCGTGCAATACTTGAGTAAGCATGAATGATGGCCTCTGCTGCAGAGTTTTGAGTAAACATTCGTTTTTTTAATATCTTGTTACAATGAGAACCATCAGCTTGACAATGGACGCTATAGGGTTTCGCAGTTCAATGCACTTAATATGGCGTCCAACACTTGCCAGCATGAGATTTGGTACACGCTACTGAGCTTATAGAATACATCTAAGATGGAGCCCAATGTTTGGGCCGACATGGATGATGATGTAGGATCACAAGGCCTGAACAAATAGTAAATACGCAGATTGCTCCCACCCACATGGTATTTAAGGCTGCCAATTACAACTGGGCATACTTTTGCCATTTGTAGAGGGAACACGTGACTGGACACTTGGAGGCCCTTTACCCTGGTAATTTGTGTACAGTGTGACTTTAGTAAAATGTTGTTTGCGAGTGAAGACCTTTTTTGACTAATTTAAGAACTATTTTTGAAGACATATGAGACATAACTGTCCCCTTCGGTTATTACCACTATATGTAACTACATGTTTGGCTACTCATTTTATTTTAAATCACTAAGGGGTATAGATACCATAAATGCTTAGCCCCCAGGGGCCGTTTTGGTGATTGTATTGTACTTTAGACCCAGGTAAATATGACATAATGGACTCAAAAGGGTGGAATGTTATTGTTTCTAGGAGTAAGGGAGTTGTATTGTTCTTGTATTACTGGGGCATGTGGCGCACTACACTTGTAGGACTAGTATACGGTCTCACTATGTGTTTACAGGGCTATAAGAGAGTAATGTGTTATTTTTATGTACGGGCATGTTCAGAACCATTTTTGTGGCACTGGCATTCACCTGCTTAAGGAGGTCACATTACGGTTATTTAGTCGTGAAGTAATAAGATTTGTATATTAGTGAAGACCACACTAATTCATAAATTATTAAAGACCACACCAATTCACTAATGCTTTGGTATCAAAGTGACTAATAATATTGTTAGCTGAAATTAGAAATTGTGAGTAGATCTCATTCCTCTTATGTTCCACAGTAGGCATGGATAAGAACACAGTGAGGTATCCATTTATTTGAGGACAATTGAATACATGTGGAAACATTGTATACTGATCTCAGCTAAGTGGCTTTGATTGATTGATACCATTCAAATTAAATTTGATAACAAAAGATATCATTTCTTTTCAAATAAAGGCACTATAAACTCACCAGCAAAAATGCTCTACACAATCTCCTCATTTTCATCTTAACCCGGGAATTCTACCACAAATTGACCCCATATTTTCTTAAATCTCATAACTCTTCCACATCGAAGAGCATACAATGACTTTTTTATTCTAAATTGCTTCATCTTCACCAACTATTCGCAGACGGAGGGAATCGACTTGGTTTTCCACCTTTGAAGCAGCAAAGATTTGGTCACCATCATCGAAATACAAAGCAATGTTTGGTATCTGGAAATTAATCATACGGCAGGTTCATAGCCTACTAGCATCAACCAGAGACTGGGTACCATTGTATCTGCCAAGCTGATTCCGGATACCTAGCTATCACTTTCCAATATTCATGAACAGCAGCACACTGCCCAATGACATGGGACCAATCTGCAACTGCACATTCACATGTAAAGCAGCAACTTTACCATGCAGAGTTGACTTCACACAAAAACTGTGGGGTTCTGTAAAACAACCATGTGGTATAGAACTGCATTGTACGCCAATTGCCCTCTATCAACACCATACATTTTCCCCAAAATTTCCCTTCTTAATGAAAGCCCTTCTTATTTCTCCCACTTATAATCTTTTGGCATGTTTCTGGGCCCTAAGATGATGCAAGCACATTTTTTCATTCACCTGGTTGTTTTAAATCTGGGGCTGCAATCAGGCTCTTAACCAAATTTTGACTGCCTCAAATCTGACTAATAGCCAAAGTTTTGAGCTTAAAGGCTAGAACTCTATAAGAGGCCAACAACCAAAAATTGTCCCTGACAAATTTTTACATTTCTGACCAATTCTTCCACATCTCCCCTACCATGAAATCGGCCACCTTGTGAAAACCCACTGCCCCCCTTTTCAAGACTGTATTTAAGTCCATCCTATCCCTGAAATCCCAATTCAGTTCCATCTGGGGTGTAGTGACATTAATATAGGGAATTGCATAGTGCCTATAGAGATCCCTACATTTTTAAAGAACCACTGACCAATCTTATAATACAATTTTCGGGTGATTTTGTCAATTTTAAAACTTCCCTAATATTATATTCCTTTAAAATCAAACCATTTAGGTAGTTCTTAAAAAATCCAACTAACTCATATTTCCAGTTAAATCTGGACATATATTGTGCAAAATAGGCAAAGTAATATTCCTGCAAATTGGGGAGAACTAAACCACTTTCCTTCACTGCTGTATATAAACTGCAAAGTGCTAATTTATCATAGCCGAAAAAAGAAAACTAAATTAAACAGTGGGAGATCTCCATTTTTATCAGTGCCACCCTCCCTAAACTGGTGAGGGGAAGCATATTATATTGTGCAAACAATGATTTCACTTTTAAAAGTAATGGGACATACTTAAACTCGTACAACTCTTCTATATTATCAGATACTACTTTGGTTGCTCATTTACACAAGTAGCAATATCTGAGAGCAAAATATCAGTCTCACAGTTACACAGAATAACTTCGTTTTTCTTGTTGTTAAATCTGTAACCCCCTAACTCCTTCCCATCCCATCTCCTTACCTGTAAAACGAGTTCGCAGTCTTTTCTTTCCTCGCTCACTTCCTTGCCAGCAACGGAATCTGAAAGAAAAAGAAAACACATAATTAGAGGAAAGATGGTAGGCAAGAACTCTACCCAGCCTGAAATCGACAGAGGTGTGTTTCACAAAACTGAAAATGTGTTGGTATAACTGAGGGATGATGGATGAGGAGTAGGGATGATGGATGAGGAGTAGGGATGATGGATGAGGTATTAGAAGTAGGAATGATGGAAGATGGATGAGAAGTATGGATGAGAAGCAGGGATGAGGAATGAGAAGTAGGAATAATGGAAGAGAAGATGGGATGATGGAAGAAAAGTAGGGATGAGAAGCAGGGATGATAGAAAAGAAGTATGGATGAGAAGCAGGGACGACAAGTAGGGATGATGGAAGAGAAGAATGGATGATGGATGAGAAGTAGGGATGATGTATGATGGATGAGAAGTAGGGATGATGGATGAGAAGTAGGGATGATGGATGAGAAGTAGGGATGACAGATGAGAAGTAGGGATGATGGATGAGAAGTAGGGATGATGGATGAGAAGTAGGGATGATGTATGATTGAGAAGTAGGGATGATGGATGAGAAGTAGGGATGATGTTTGATGGTTGAGAAGTAGAGATGATGGATGAGAAGTAGGGATGATGGAAGAGAAGCAAGGATGATGGATGAGAAGTAGGAATGATGTATGATGGATGAGAATTAGGGATGATGGATGAGAAGCAGTGATGAAAAGTAGGTATGAGGAGTAAGGAATGAGGATGTCCTAAAATGCATACGAGGCCCTAATTGAGGAACAGAAGGTGGATGGAATAATAACAGAAGGACAAACTTTCTAGAGGAGGGGAGGAGCAGAAGATGCCGACACAGAACCCAGAGAGGAGGGGGCAAAGGGGGACAAAAGAGGAGAGCAGGGAACACCCAGTCCAGCGCCAAAGTCGAGGAGGAGAAGGATCCACAGAATGCAGTGAGTCAGAGGATGTGCCTGAGATTTGGTATGAGAGTGGTGGAAGTCGGCAGACCAGTCGCAGCAGCCTGCCCCAGCTCAGGAGAGCTGTGGCTAGTGCGGTGAGTACCCGGAGCAGGGGAGCACTATAACAAGGAGAGCACTATTATGAGGGGAACACTATTATGAGTGGAACACTGTTATGAGGGGATAATTGTGAGCAGGGCCACACCATTACAGGAGCACCTGTGAGTGTGGGAGCACTGCCATGGAGAGGATTAGATGTGTTGCGATCTTTATTGTTAGGAAGCAACAATAGCGTGGAACCTCTAGATCAAACCCTCTTTTTTTGTGTTTTTGTATCCGTGGAACGCCTGATAGTAGAACAAGCTCAGGAAACCCATGCCTCTTTTTGATCCCTACAGACTTACCTGATAGCCTCTTTGATGGTCCTTGGCACTCCCTGTGGTCCAGGGAGTAGGTGCAAGTATGCTACCCTTCAGAAAACAAAAGGAAGACAAAGAGATAGTCCAATTTAGAAAAACATGGGTGATCTGGTGACGGGAGAACAATAGTACTAACACAGAAGAGAATACTCACCACATTGTTACTATCTTTTGAGGGTGCTGTTCGTGACATCCCTCCTCAAGCACCCTGTACAGGAAAAGACGATTATCACCTTGCCAGTCAAGATTAGGAAGACAAAATCCTCCTCCCCTTATATTCTGGAACAGGGTTTTTGAGATTAAAAACAAATCAATCCGTGAGGCAGTTCGAAACCTCCATGAAAAAACAAGTACATTTCCCCTTTACTTGGAAGGCATCCCTCCAAGGGTCAACTAAAGAGAGGACTCTTTAATAGTTCTGAATGGCACTTGCTGCCCTGGGTTTCTGCTGTCTTTCAAGACTTGAAGAGGAGTCTATCCAAGGATTTTGCAAAAAGTTAAAATCCACGCCCAGAATAATCTCACCTGGGTCTTGTATTAAAGATTGAAATAGCTCCTTGTATGGACTAATATTGTCTTCTACAGGGGCATAAAATGCTAAGAAGGTGACCCACCCTGAAAAGCAGAGCACCAGCGGCCCTGTGTGTCACTGGCTGATTCATCAACTTCTGCATTTAATCTATGAGCTAAGAAAACAGCAACACCCCGATGAGCCATGGGGCTGATGAAAAGCCTCCATTCCCTGCCCATTTCTTGAGCATGGAGAACTTTGGTAACTTTCCCAATGGTATATGAGTCTCCTGTAGCAACACTATAGACAGGTTACACTCCCCAACCCAGGCTTCTATAGCTCGCATCTTCTTTTTATTATTTAGCCATTTAGCATTGACTGAAGCCAACGTCAAGACACTCCTGGGAACCTCTCCCTCCTTCCCCTTCCTGTCTCTGGCGCTCAGCATGATCACTCAAAGTGCTTGAAGTCATGAGTGCAAACATGTACCTTAAAGTGCTTCAAAGCTCAAAAGTGCTAACACCCAATAACACATATCCCTATATCATAATATTGCATTTCTCCCCCTCCTCCTTCCAAAAGTGCTTTTGCACCCCAACTAAAGTGCAAATAAGCATATCCAAAAGTGCTACAGTGCCTCGTTTCCTTAGAATTGCGTATGTAAACTCATCGAAGGGCAAGCCCCACCCCTCAAATAATTTACAGCAATTAGAGTTCATAAGTAACTGTACCATCACATCCTAGGTGGCCACCTCTATTAGTGAGCCAACTATACCTTTTTCCAGACATATTTTGCTTGTCATAACTCCTCTCCTCCCCTGAACACCGTCAGCACCCTTCCCTTCCCCTTCCATTTCTCCCACCCCTTCCCCATGCCTTGGTGGCATGTCCCACCTTTCCTCCCACTCCTTACTGCCCACCCCACCCTCAGGGGCTTTGGCATCATGTCAGAGTACCAGGATCCTCCTGCTCTTCCCCTCCGCCCTCCCCAAGCCAAATACCCAAAAGACCTGCTTTCCCACACTAAGCCATAGACTTTACAAACATAGCAGCTTCTTTAACATTACAAAATGTCTGAAATGTGCCTTTAAATAATACTTAAAGTTTTGAGAATTGAATTATTGAAGCCTGCGCCCCAGCTGCTTAAAATCGTGGGATCATACTTCTGAACTCTCTTTGCCTCCAGGCTGACACTGCTGTCATATCTGAAAAGATACGAAATACAAAACTATCTGCTGACTTAAATGACTTCTTATTCACCTCGGCCAGTATCCTTTCCTTTATTCTACAGTCCGAAAAATTACCCAGCCTAGGAATCTTGGCTTGACCGCCAGCCTAAGGTGGGACTCAATGAGCCCTCATAATTGTGAAATCATGATTATGGTCTGGAATCACTAAGGTCTTAAATTAAAATCTCCACAAGCATTGTATATCCCGTGGCATCCTCACTGTGTTCTTGAATTCCTGTGATTTGAAGGTTAAAGCTCCTTGCATAGTTGTCCATCTGCTCCTGTTTCTCCTTGAGCCATGAAGTCTCCTTTTCCAGCTGTTCATTAGCTTTTTCCAATAAATGAACCTTGTCCTCGCATTTGGACACTTTTTCCTTCATCTCATTTAACCTGTTAGTGAGGATCCTCAATAGCGAATACACAGAGTCCAGCCATTCTTTTAACTCATCCGCCTGTATGACCTTCATCAATTTAATCTCTTTTAACACCTCCTGAAGCACACTCACCAGGCCCAGGGAGATCTTTTCTGCTGGCTGTCTAGCGAGAGATCCACTCTTACACTGTGCTGAGCCTGCCTACTCCATTTGCCTTGCGCTAACCCGACTCTGCGTGTCCAGAGCATTGCTCAAAATTTATTTTGAATAAACAGAGCTCGTATGCGGAAGTTCCAAAGCCGGCCCAGGGCCTTTCAGAAATTCGATTTCGCTTCTCCATCTGATATTCGCTCTAATAGTTCTTGTTCATGCTGCCTTGTCTGCATTTGTGACCATGGGTGTCCATAGAAATTGTTTCAGAGGGGGGCATAATTTTTTCAGGGGGAGACATAATTTTAGCATCATCCATCCTGATGCAGCGCAACAAAATGGCAGTAGTAGTGTTATGCTACACTATGAGCCTGCACACAGGGCTGTACCTAAATCCAGACGGGAAAGGGCCCCCGCCCCACTCCCCTGCGGGTGCCCATGTTTGCAACATCTGCACTTCGGCACCATACCTGCCTGAACCCCTTGGGTACTTCCAACTCCCTTGGCCCCACACTCACTTTCGAGAATGTCTCGGGTTACTGCCACCTCTGGGCCTGCAGCCAGCGGGCTGTTTGGCACACTGACAGGTAACCCCTACGCCTCTTCCATCTCAAATCGTGAAATGCACGCAACAGCTAATGCCTTAACATACCCTGGCTCATTTTCCTGTGCACTCAGTTCAACAAGGAAGTTTTCTTCCTCTCGCTGGAATGTTTCAATGTTCCTAATGATTTAGTTAATAATTTGTCCCGCATGCTTTTGAAGCACCTTAATCACTGAGCCACCAGAGAGAAAGCAAAAAGGGAGCGGGCAAGTCAGAAAGAGGGCTCTCTATTTTCCTATGTCCCGGCCTGCATGCAACGGGTGCCGATCGAGAAACACAGGGGCTCATTTACAAGCCCCTAGCACCACTGGAGTGTCACTTTCAGAGATGCTCCAGTGGCATTGTGCCCTTTTCCATATTTACAACGAGACTCTGGGCCTCTTTGCATGGCTTAACACCGCCTTGTAAATATGGGCCCCCACCCAGTGCAGTTTCTATGGCAGAGGGGCGTGCAATGGGTGTTGTTGTGGGCATTTTCACGCAACACCCATTGCTTTTGACACTGCCCCAGATGTACGAGAAATCATAAACCTGAGGCAGTGCTAAAAACTAACCCTACCCCGGGGATGGCGTTAGAGTGGCGCAACGAAGAGAAATACTTTTATTTTTCCTTGTTTTTGCTTTTTCTATGTGTGCTGCATTCTGTGGCACACATAGAAAGAGCAACACGCCATTAATGATTGTTTATATGCAGGAAGGTGCCCCTTCATGCACATAAACCATCATTAAATAATGATGATTTTCTACTTCTATGAGTGCTGTATTCTGCAACACACATAGAAGTAACAAATCGCCATTATTGATTGTTTATGTGCAGGAAGGAATACCTTCCTGCACATAAACAATCATTCCTTGCAAGGGAAACGCAAGGAGAAAGAGGAGAGTGAGGATGAGCCGCAGAAGCAGAGAGCTTTCAAGAAACATTTTGTAATAATTAAAGGAATAATTTTGGTGAAAACATAGCGACCACAGTCTTACCTTTTGATGTATGGACTATGTTGGAGGAAAGCACGTACTTTGTTTGGAGCTCCAGAGATCGAAATGCAATGCTGAGATGTTAAGATTGGATGGCTGCTCGGCAAATAACATACCAGAGCGCAGTTGATATGTTGTTGATTATGTAAAACAAATAATATTGCTAATGGAAGTTGGGCATTAATCATATGAGCCTTGATATATTTTCCTACTATGTCTCAAGATATTGATTGGTACTATTTTGGGCAATTCGACTAATGACTATTCGTTGTAAAAAAATAAAAAAAAATAAAAAACAGGTATCTTAAGTCAATGAAACTAGTTATTCCTAAATCTCTGTTTCCTTTTTTGTTGAACTTTAGAACTTGACACGAGAACCCTGAGTAAGCGACAGCATGCTGCAAAACACGTTTTGGCTTGACTCCATCGAAACAGAGACCTTATGACATCATGTCAGTCAATTATATTGAGGACATTGATGTGTCATGGTTAAATGTATATTCTAAAGAAAAATTGATGTTGCAACTGATAACAAGTGATTTTTAATTATGGGTTTCTAAATGTTTAAAGATTAGTTTTTTCTAATTATGAGGAAAGTTGAGTATTATGTTTCTATGTGATTGTTGTGTGCTGTGTCCCTTCTAGTGTAGAAAGAACACAAATGCACACGTGCAAACAGACAGCCCAGTCACTAACCACGTAGAGAGAGCAATCTATACAGATTCAGTTTTGTATCTATCTGCAGATACATACACCTACAAATATACACATAGTTCAACATGTAACATTCATACTGATATTTAAAAACATATACTCTAACAACTAATCACCTACATAGACACAGTGCAATAAATAGCTAGAAATACTGAAATAAAATCACCGCCCGAAAACTAATCCCACAAAGCAACATGCACACCTCAGTAGCTTCAAATGTAGTAGTATGATCACACATACAAACCAACAACAACAAAGATATTGATAAAAATACAGTAAAAGAAACATAAAATACAGATGGCAAAAGTGCACACAGATGACAACTGAATACAACAAAAAATTACAAAATACATAAGCCCTAATTATGAGTCTGCTTCACCTGATCATGAGTGGGCTGGTGTTCCTGCACCCAGTTTTCCTAGGTGCTGGAATAGGAGACATGATTTTACCAGCCATTAATTCCACACAGTAAAATTATGTTGGCTTAGGCTGCAGAGGCATCTAATGCTCCTCCACCAGTCCTTTTCTGGCTTTTCCCTTTCCCGCTCCCATGCCCCCTTCCCTCCCACCACACACATAGGCCACACACAGAAGACCCGGCATATGGTGGTAAATCTATGTGTTAAACCCTATTGGAATTGGGAATTCCAGGTGATTTTATGACCGGTAAACCCGGCTACGCACATTCATTCTACATTCCATTGGGGTTCAGTTTCTAATAGCAAACTACTGGTGTGGTAATGTTATTTTTGCATGCTGATTTACCGCCAGGCCACTACAGTGCATCTCATAATCTGGCCCACAGAAACCAACAACTAACCAGAAAAACACACTTTCTAAAACATAACCACAAATACAGAAAATAAAACAAACACAGTGCAAGCCTAACCACAAAAAGGAAGTGCAAACATACACTAGACAACCACGACCCACTGGAGAACAACTAATTGCAGATACAGAAATGTAGTCAAATAACAAACCACAAGTAAAGTAATATGCAAACTGTCAAATGTTATCAACTATTAAGGCTGTTTGTTTTGTGTATATGACTCTCAGCTTCTGAATGCTATGTGTGAGTCTGAATCTGCACATCTGGATTTTTATTTGTGCAGTTTTCTAAGAGTTGGCTTGCATGTTTTATGTGACTGTACCTTCAATTTTGTGTTCCAGGATCCTTGTATATGTACTTTTGTACTTTTGGGTCAGTGTACATGTGTTTTTGCATCCTTGTGCGTTTCCTAGCTGGATGGTTCTTTGTAGGCATCTATATGTGGGCCTCTCTCTTTTTGTTTCTTATGTGCCCAGTGGCATAACAAAACTTTTGCACCCCGCAAAGTAATTAGAGGAGCAGCCACCTCCGGAGTCACTCCAGAGCTCTCATGCCAGGGTACTGTGCTGAGGGGGCCCCCTAGAGCTTGGACCTCCTCCCCCTAACATCACCAGGGCTGCGGGCCTTTGTTATGCCATTGTATGTGCCCCTCTGTCTTTGTATTTTTTTGTGTCAGTTGGTGTGTGTGTGTGTGTGTTTGTATGTGCTATTTATATACAGATAACCTAGCAAAAAGGCAGTGTTAAAGGCACCAATAAAATCAACAAGTGATTGGAAAGCTTGCTGGACTCTAGGTGCAAAACTGGGTTGTAACTGCAATGTGATGTAGTGTTATTTGGCAAGCTATATCTTTAGATATATTTGAAATTGGAGCAGGGCTGGGATGGTCCTGAGGGATACAGGGATGATGTTCAGATCCTGGGTGCTTATATGGAGAATGCATAGTACCTTGTTGAGATTTTTTTTTAACTGTGATCTACCAAATGGATTCTTAGGTTCATCACAGAGAACAAATGTAACTGGGCAACCGAGGGAGTGGGAAGAAGGAAAGACAGCAGAAGGTACAAGCCCTGTTGTGGTGGCTGTATGTATGCAACTGCGAAACCTTAATAAAATACTTTGGAATCACCACTTGAAACCGAGCATTGAAACGCCGGGAACAGTCGCAGGTAATCTTCACGGAAGGAAGACACTACAACGCGCACGCCTTAACCAGACCAACCAGAAAGGATTCAAGCACTGAAATAACAACGGGATTATATAGAAAAAGAAAATAAAGAAACAAGCACAGCACAGCCACCACAACAACAAAGAAAACCACATGATTCTAAATTAGTTACGATTATACAGTAATTTCTGCTGATAGTTTATTGAGTTGGTTATTTTGCATTATATTTTGTTTACTGAGTCATTATTACTTACCTTAAGAATGGCAGCAGGAAGCATGCTACCACCTCCACAATTCCTCTCAGATGTAGGAGACCCAATACTACCCTGGAAGAGATGGAAAAAATGCTCAACTCCTACATAATAGCAATAGGTGGATAAAAATTCTCTCCAGCAAGGAAACAAGGTGCACTTCAACACAATTTGAGATTGAAGGTCGTAACATATACGAAAGCCTTGATGAAAATACTATAGGAACTGCAGAAGAAGAACCGCAAGATATCTTCAAAATGTCTATGCTAATGCTTTAAAAACATTTTGGACCAAAAATAAATATAGTTATGGAAAGACATAAATGTTTTTCTAGAGTTCAAGGAAAAATGGAAAAGGTTGGATATTATATAGCATCACTTAAGAATTTAACATGTAAATGTGATTTTGGAGACCTAACTGACTCATTGATCAGAGATCAGTTAGTAAGTTGCACCAATATTCGAGAGTTCAAGAAAAAGTGCTTGCAAAGAATCCAACTTTGAAAGAGGCACTGGACATTGTGGAAGGAATGGAGCACATAACAGGCTGGGTTAGAGAAATGCAAGAAAAACATTTAATGCAAGTGAATCACGAATAAACACTCTTGGAGCAGAAGAGGATGATTATGATCAAATTAACAAAGTGGGAACGACCAGCATCAAGAATACCCAGAGCAAGGAGAAAAATAAAAGGAAGATAATAAACGATTCTAAAGAATACTGCAAGATAAAATGCTATTGATGTGACAACCCAAATCATTTTCCGAATAGTCCTAATGTTTTGCTAAAAATTTAACATGCAAAGGATGTGGGAAAAGAGGACATATCATAAAAGTATACAGGAGTATTAAAGTAAATAACATTGTCAACCAGATATCCATCAACACACTGTATTAGGTGTATCGCAGGATACAACAAATAAAGTACACAAGGACAGTGACGACGTGGATGTTGGTCGCATAAAAATACCTGAATGTCAAATTACAGTTGAAGGCAGAGAAGTCACAGTTTTGGCTGCTTCCACTAGGAGTGGCGATTTCAAAGTATTTTATTAAGGTTTCGCAGTTGCATATATACAACCACTACAACAGGGCTTGTACTGTCTGCTGTCTTTCCTTCTTCTCACTCCCTCGGTTGCCCGGTTACATTCGTTCCCTGTGAGGTACCTAAGAATCCATTTGGTACATCACAGTTAAAAAAACATCTCAACTCATCTTCCCCTTAATAAAATATACAAAACCTGCTAACATAAAAACAAAAAAAATATTCGTACTTAACAACAAAACATAAAATGTATCTTAATTATACTGCCTGCTGAGTAATCGTTATTTTTACTAACTAAAACAACTCTAGGACAAAAAAATGTATGTACAGTTCCAATAAAAATCACACATTAGAGAGGCCAACAGAAGCATTATACATAGTCCTTGAGATACATAAGCTTTCTTCTTATGCGGACCTCCTTGTGTGAAATATTTGTTTTAGAATTATGACAGATTTCCCTTCATTTTCCCAATCAATATCTTGTCGGTTGGTTTCCATCATTCTAAAATTCCAATTGCACTTAGCCAACCTTGACATACTGTTGCGCCGCGAGCCAAACATTTGGCTCGGGCCGCGGCACATGGCATGGAGACGCACGTGCCCCCAACCTGCTGTTCCTACATAGTGCGACTCGCCTACAGGCAGGTCTAACCCTCCCCCACTCACCTGTTCTTGTTTTCTTCTTCTTTTTCTTCCTTTATGTTTTTACTTTTTCCCATATTACCCCTCGCTTCCCAGCATGCTTTAGTTCCCTACTCTATATGGCTCCTAGTCCATTATGTTCTATGTGTTTTTCCCTATCTAAGATGGTGTCCTTGCACTTCCTGTGGGTCGCTTCCTGTTTTTTGGTATATAAGGGCTGTGCTTCTTTCTCTCCTTGCGCTGCAACACCTTCTGTTTGGATGGTGTCTTCGCTCTTGCTTCCTCGTATTCGATACTGGATCACGTCCGTTCCAGTGTTGTTTCCTGTGCTTTTTGCTCTTGTATTTACCTATTCATTTTGCTCCTGTTTCAGGAACTTTTCCTTTCTGGAGGTTTTTTCCCCTTTCAGGTTTTTTTTCCCTCTGGCACTACTTCTGAAGGACACGGCTTGCCCTTGGCGTTTCCATTACCCTCAGCACCGTGGCTACCAGAAACAGTCACCCCTACCTGGGCCAAGGCTGAACATTCAGGAACAAGATCCTCGCCACTCGTTCTGCGGACTCCAGGTTAAAGCAGCACGTAAGTCGTGACACATACTCCATATTTCTCTATTTTCCAGGATTCAATTTAGGGTTCAATTTGGATCCTGGCACCCGTCTCCTCATACATTGAGGGTTTCTCTATTTGCTATGGCTAATTATTAAGCACAGCAAAAATGGAGAAATGCCAATTTAGAGTAAACACAGTGACTTAATGCGACACGTTATTTCTAGAGAAGGCATAAAACCCAAAATGAGTCTGACAGAATCCATTGTCAAAACACCTTCTCCTGTCCTGTTGGTGTTCGTTTTTTCTCAGGATTGGCAGAGTACTATTCAAAGTTTGTTTGAGGTTTTGCTAGTATTGTCATGCCCTTAAGAATGCTACGTAAAAAGGGAAACAAGATTGTGTGGTCTGATAAGTGTGAGGAACCGTCTGTGAACATTAAGGAAGTAAGAGGAAACATGCCTATCTTAAACCACTTTGATGTAACAAGGAAAACTATCCTGACCACTGATGCCAGTCTCAAAGGTCTGGGGGCAGTGTTGACCCAAATTGACAATGGAGAGAAAAACTTGATAGCATTTGCCTCTTGTTCCCTGAAGGGAACAGAAGAAAAAAATTCTGTCATTGAATGGGAGGCACTTGCGTGTGTAGGGGCTATCCATCATTTTTTTTTTTTTTAATGGTGGCGCCTACCTTTTACTTTAAGGTCTGACCATAAACCATTAGTACAGATATTCACATGTAAGAGGTCAGAAAGGGCTACACCTAGAATTAAAATGTTGTTGGAGAGTGTGTTAGAATTCAATTTTACGACTGAGTATTTACCAGGTCTTAGAAATGTTACAGCGGCTGTCTATCTAGACTGCCTGTTGAAGGAGAAGATGATCTGGAAAAGAGTGCTTCAGTGATGTGGGTGATGGAATTGGCTTTATGACAGGAAGAATGGAACAAAGAAAACAAGAAAGATGCCAATTTAGCAGAAATAGAGTGCATGATAGTCGGAGGATGGCCTAAACAGAAAGGTCTGGCTGCAGAGTTACAAAAATTCTGGGGAGTGAAAGATGAATTAAGTGTGATTGACGATCAGATTTTTAGGGGAGATCGTGTAATTCCACCGGAAGGGTTAAGAGACAAAATAATGAATCTGGCACAAGAGGGACACTTAGGCAGGAATCTAACTAAAGCAAGGATAAGAGAAAAGTATTGGTGGCCAGGTCTTGATAAAGAAGCTGAAAATTTGGTAAGGGGTTGTTGGTTGTGTGCAAACAGTGACAAAACTAAAGTAGTAAGAACAGCACCCTTTTCTCCCAGAGAGATACCTGATGAATTCTGGTTCAAACTAGGGCTAGATATTGTGGGACTCTTTAATTCACTGAACATCAATGAGAGGTAGGGGATAGTACTTGTAGATTATAAATCAAAATGGGTAACTGCTTGTTGTACTAGTTCAGTCACTACAAGGACTGTTGTGGAATCTTTGAAGGACGTATTTGCTTCTAAAGGAATTCCCAAAATAATTGTCACAGATAATGGTGTTCAATTCGTATCTGGTGAAATGAAAACATTTTTACGAGATTTGTCAATTGACAATGCACAGCATTACACATTCCTCAAGCTAATTGCCTTGTTGAAAAGATGAATGGACTTGTAAGGGACTGTGCTCAATTAGCCATAGCAAATAGAGGAACCCTCAAAGGTATTTGAGATAAACTATGGACTCATCGTACCACTCCAAACATCCTAACAAATGACTCTCCATTTCAATGTTTGAGGGGATGGGTGGCAGGATCCAAATTGAACCCTAAATGGTTGGGATGGAACAATGGAAAGAAGAGTTCTGACAGGAGAAACGTTTTTATTCGCCAAAGGGGGTATAAGTAGTGATTTGATGATAAGCATGGTGCTGTTGCCAGGATTCCCCAAGAGGCTTGACAGAGGCAATAATAGATAATACTAATGCTCTATTTGTGGTAGTGTGGTCGAGCAGTTAGGCTTATCAGAGGGTAGTGTTAAGCACTTGTTGTACACAGACAAGCAAAAAGTGAAACACACACTTAATGACTTAACTCCAGGCTAATAGGTTTTTATATAGAAAAATATTATTTTGTTAATTTATTTCTAGAACCACGAGATTCAGTTAGCAGGTAAGTACATCAAGTTAAAGGTACTTTGCATAGTAATACTTAGGACTTTGAATAGATTCAATATTGTACACAATTTTCTTAAAAATGGCAAAAAGCTATTTTAAAAGTGGACACACTGCAGTTTTCAACAGTTCCTGGGGAGGTAAGTAAAGTACAATTTCTGAGGTAATTGTTAGCCCACTGTTGGGGGTTCAAGACAACCCCAAACACCCAGCACCACCGGGTTGGTCAGGTGCAGAGGTCAAACAGGAGCCAAAATAACGTGGGCGCCTATGGAGACAGGGGGTACTCTGGTTCCAGTCTGCTTGCAGATAAGTACCCTCGTTGTCGAAGGGCAGACCAGGGGGGTTTGGAGGAGTACTGGAGGGGCCCCAAGCACGCACAAAAACCACACCCTCAGTGGCACTGGGGCAGCCAGGTGCAGTGTGCCAACAGGGTGTTGGGTTCTCCATAGAACTCTATGGAGGGACCCAGGGGCACTTAGGTGCTGCAGGCAGGGCACATCGGGGCCTCTCGGGCAAGCCACCCACTGGGCAAGGGTGAGGGCCGCCTGCTGGTCATTGCTGCACCGGTGGTCGGTTTCTCACGGGCATGTGGGCGGCGGGTGCAGTGCTTCTCCAGGTGTCGGAAATCTTCGTCCCAGCAGTCACGGTCAGGGGGGGTCCTCGGTATTCCCTCTGCAGGCGTCGTCATGGGGGTGCAGGGAGGTCCGCCCAGAGGGGACACGCCGTTGGAGTCACCTGGGGGTCCTCTCTGGATAGTTGGTTTCTCTGGACATGGGCCGGGGGCGTTGGGTGCAGAGTAGTTGGACTCACACTTCTGGAGTGAGGTGAGAGTCCCTTTAAAGTTGGTTTCTTGGTCTTTTCTTTGGGCAGGTCCGCTGTCCACTGGAGTTTCTTGGTCCTCAGTGATGCAGGCAGTCCCCTGGAGGCTTTTCAGGGGTCGCTGGTCCTGCAGAACGCGTTGCTTCTTTTCTTAGCAGGAGACAGGCCGGTAGGGCTGGGGCCGAGTCAGTTGGTGTCTCCTTCTCTTCTCTGCGGGGTTTTTAAGGTCAGTAGTCCTTCTTCTTTCTTGAGGTCATCAGGAATCTGAAGGGGTGAGATCAGGGTCACCCCTAAATACTATATTTAGGGGTGTGTTAGGGTCAGAGGGCAGTAGCCAATGGCTCCCCGCCTTGTGCCCACTCCCTCTGGGGAGGGGGGCACATCCCGAACCCTATTGGCCCTAATCATCCAAATCAATATGGAGGATTTCTCAAGGAGGGGGTCACTTCTGCCCTGGTCACCTTAGGGGTGGACCTGGCTGGAGGGGTGACTCGTCCTTGTGTTTCTCATTATCCCTCCGGACATGCTGCCAAAAGTGGGGGCTCATCCGGGGAGCGGGCATCTCCACTAGCTGGAGTGTCCTGGGGCACTGTCACACCAGGCTTGAGCCTTTGAGGCTCACCGCCATGTGTTACAGTTCCTGCAGGGGGAGGTGTGAGGCACCTCTACCCATGACAGGCTTTGTTCCTGGTCACAGAGTGCACAAAGGCACTCACCCAATGTGTCCAGAAACTTGTCTGGAAGTGGCAGGCTGACAGAGACCGGTCAGCCTAGCACTAGCAGTTGGGCTGGCATGCAGACGGCATCTCTAAGATGCCATCTGAGTGCATTTATCAATAAATCTCACACTGGCATAAATGTGGATTTATTGTGCTGAGAAGTTTGATACCAAACTTCCCAGTATTCAGTGTAGCGATTATGGAACTATGGAGTTTGTGTTTGACATACTCCCAGACCATATACTCAGTATTGCTACCCTGCACTTACAATGTCTAAGAATTGACTAAGACACTGTAGGAGCATAGTGCTCATGCAGCTATGCCCTCACCTGTGGTATAGTGCACCCTGACTTAGGGCTGTAAGCCCTGCTAGAGGGGTAACTTACCTATCCCACAGGCAGTGTGTTGTGGGCATGGCACTCTGAGGGGAGTGCCATGTCGACTGTCTTTTCTCCCCACTAGCACACACAAGCTGCAAAGCAGTGTGCATGTACTGAGTGATGGGTCCCTGAGGGTGACATAATACATGCTGCAGCCCTTAGGGCTCTTCCCTGGCCACAGGTACCAGGGGTACCATTTACAAGGGACTTAACTGTGTGCCAGGGCTGTGCCAATTGTGGAAACATAGGTACAGTTTTAGGGAAAGAACACCGGTGCTGGGGCCTGATTAGCAGGGTCCCAGCACACGTCCAATCAAAGCTGGCATCTACACTAGGCAAAATGTGGGGGGTGGCCATGCCAATAGTGGCACTTTCGTACAGTTGGTATTTGTTAAAAAACCAAGGTGGTCGTCTAAGGGGGAGTCTAAATTCATAGGACCATTTAGTGTCTAAGAGCTCAAGTAAAAAGTTGTGGTGCTGGAAAATAGAGAAGTGTGGAGTATATCAAGTTGGCTAAGTGCAATTGGAATTTTAGAATGATGGAAACCAACCAACAAGATATTGATTGGGAAAATAGAAGGGAAATCAGTCATAATGCTAAAACAAATATTTCACACAAGGAGGTCCGCATAAGAAGGAAGACTATGTGTAATGCTTCCGTTGGCCTCTCTAATGTGTGATTTTTATTGGAACTGTACATACATTTTTTGTCTTAGAGTTATTTTAGTTAGTAAAAATAATGATTAGTCAGCAGGCACTATAGTTGAGATACATTTTATGTTTTGTTGTTAAATACGCATATTATTATTTTTTTATGTTACCAGGTTTTGTATATTTTATTAAGGGGAAGATGTGTTGAGATGTTTGTTTATCTGTGATGTACCAATTAGATTCTTAGGTACATCACAGGGAACTAATGTAATCGGGCAACCGAGGAGGTGAAAAGAAGGAAAGATAGCAGAAGGTACAAGCCCTGTTGTGGTGGTTGTATGTATGGAACTGCGAAACCTTAATAAAATACTTTGGAATCGCCACTTCTACTGGAAGCACTTCTTAACATACCTCACTTTTAATTGCTTGCATTATTTTATCTCTGGTCTGAAAATGTCCTGGCTATGGGGGTTACCTGGTTGATGGGGTTCACTGATTGCGGGTGTGCCCTGACACATCAGAGTTGATGAGCTTGTCAGCCAGATATGCGAAAGTGATGGTTGTGATGGCTTTGTAAATGATATAGCTGGTTTTAAAGATTGGGGGGCTGGAAAGGGGAGCCAGTGGAGTACCATCTGCATGGGAAGGATGTAGTCATATTTCTTCAGGTACCACTTTTGAAACACTGGTTCTGTGCTTTCTAGCTATTTCTATACCTACCTATGTAAGTTTCTCTCTAAACATACATGCGTGTTTACAGCTTTCCTCTGTGTAGGAAGCTAAGCTTTGTTTATGAGGACTGCTTCTGGTCCTGTGTGTGCGTGATTTATTTCAATGACCTGAAAATCTCTTTGCCTGATCGTGTTTGGCTGTGAATTTGCTGTTTCACACTTTCTTTGTATGCATGTGATTTTGTGTTTAATGGCTATGTGGTCCTTTCTGTGTCTTCTTATGTATTAATTTTACCCGAGCATGGCTCTATATTTTGTGATGTGTGTTTTTTTCTGTACATATTTCTTTATATCATTTTTCTATGTGGTCTTTTCCATCTTTCATAATTTTGTCTCCATCTTTCTCTTTGTCTCTGCGCTGTGTTGCCCTGTTTGCAGCTCCATCTCTCTTTCCTAATCGTGACCCAGCTACATGTAACATGAAAAAGGATACAACGCCAGTCCTTGCATGACCCCTGAACACCGAGGGCTTAATCGGGTTTCTAGCCTACGTCAAACTTGACGCCGTCATTCCTTCTGTGAATCTCCATTCTTCATATACTCTAATCCGCCTCGCACAGCAGAGCTGTTTAAACGGTAGATAAAACAGCAACCCCGGCCCAGAATAAAAGGAGGGCAAAGCTCAGTCTCACCTCTCTTCGTGGCCTAGTGCTCCATGTCGAAACCCAACCCTGTAACTTGCAGATCAAGTGCCTTTACCTTTCAACACTCGCGCGCGCAAGTGCCTGGTGGCCTACCTGGAGCCTCATGCAATGGGGCTCGCCGTTACATTGCCCCGGGTCAGCCGGATTGGATATCCAAGGCAGCCTCTCCGACAGTGGAAAAGGTACTCTTGTGAGAGGGGTACTGGGAGAGTATCCAGTGGCCGCAGCCCACTCACGTATGCACCAACACTGCCTAAGGTCCGTCATCGTCCCGGGAAGATGAGTTGGCGCGATCGCTTAGGTCTCACTCATCTCTTTTAGTAGTTCAATTACGGCCTAACGACGAAAGCTGGGTCGCTTTCCTTAACCACTTGTACTTATTAAATCTTATGTTAGCCGTGAAAAACGAGTCAACGCGCAGTCGATGGAGCACAGACCGTAATCACCGTATTTCACTTTTATGGGTCCTAGAAAATTTGTTGTAGTGCAGATTAAGATGAGAAGCTGTTGAACTGCAATTGTTTCATCGCTTTTGTTGGTTTTAATTTTTGTGCATGCGCGTGCATTTTTTTTAATGGGAGGTGGATACTGTAAATTCTGTTTGTGCTTACTCTTTGCGGTGGTTTCAGTTTGAAGTTATATTTTTTCACTGCTGCTTTTCATCGGTTACTCGTTTGATGGACATTTGGAATAACGCTTATCCTTGGTTCGCTGCACCTGACCGATTGGGGATCACCAGTAGTAGGCGAGCGCTAAAATGGTTGCTTACAAAGCGCGTTATGAAGCACTCAAGCAGCCTCAACTAGGCATGAGAGAATACGAACGAGGAAGTAATGCATGGGGACTGAAGATCAGTGCTGGAATTGGAAATACTTTACTCGGGGAAATTGGGAATCAGGGGCCATATGTACGAAAGCTTTTTCCCATAGACACAGAATGGGTAAAATCCTTTCGTACATCTGGCCCCAGGTGTGGTAGGGCGAAGTGACGGAGTCACAAGGGGAAGAACTTGAAAAGCAGTCTAACGGTCTACTTACACATTTATTTTAAAAATCTGCTCAAATAAATTGACAGAAAGGATACATGTGTCAGTAAATATGGTCTAGTTTAACTAACTGGTTACAAAGAGATTGTATTTGAAAATATCTTATAGGCTTAAGACACCTACTGTCTAGAGCTTTGTGTGCCCAGCGATTTTGAGGGGTTTATAATGTCTACAAGTACGGGCAGTATGGGAGCCCTACACCTTATAACCTCCATTGTTTTACGTAGCATTTCCTGTACATTTATTTCAACACGTACGATGTATTTAGTCTCTGTGATGTAAAGCACTCTGACAGCCTTAAATGGGAGGAGTGGTGCTACAGAAGAATTAAATAAAAATAATTAGTAGGTGCCTTTTAAATTATTATTTGTGTAACTACTCATTCACACAGATGAATTTTGAACGCTTACATTGAATGCGCATTCCTTACGTGCGCGTTCAACAAAGTCAAAATACTGCCTTCAAGTCATAATCTGTGTGCCTTTGTTTCCCTCCGGTCACATTAGCGTCTAGGCGTTAGGTTCCAGTTGCTGCCAGCCCAGTGGTACTGGCACAAAATAAAGGCTTCTGACCTTTTAAGGCAGGCCTTTGTTTTGGGCACATCTAGAGGTGAAAAAATAAAAGTCCCCCTCACTGTCTGCAGGTTGCTGCTCTTATCTGCGTGTAGACAATGTGCAGGCGTTATGTCAAATTCAGCATATTTTCATGAGTCCAGAAATAGCTGCCACTTTCCACCACTTTTGATGATCAGAGGTTATACAGTGATTCACTTTTTGCTCGTGATTAAACTGGAGGTGCTCTGTGATACCAGATGCACTGATGCTGGTGATTACCTTCCAGTTGGAGGTAAATAGGCACTATTGATAAGGTAAGAGGTGACAATACACTGCCTTTTGTGACGGAGATACAGTATCACAAATAATGATATGAGGTGGATATAAGGCTGAGGAAGATGCCCTCTACTTTAAAGATCTAAGACACCTGGGTAAACGCCAGATCTCCCCTCAGTGTGCCACCATATTAGCACACTTCCAACAGAAAGTGATCAAAGATGGTCTTCCCCCACGACAGCACACACCCCATACAACCACGACCCTTGGCATTGCCGCCAAAGGCCCTAGCCTCAGAGCCCTCGCAGCCCACACTAATGAATCCCCAAGTGCACGCTACAGTTGTCAAACCCAACTCACCCGTATTAGCCGTAGTTTCATAAGCTTCACATCCACGCAGTTGTCACACTCAGCCCGCACCCCCTTCTCATACCCACAGTACCCCCTGATCCCAAAATCAAGATGACAAGACATCTCACAGCTAATTCAACCCAGCATTAACCAGGGTCCCCACCACCACCTGTACAAACTACACACACTAATGTTATTGCTTCAGTTGCTTGAACCTGCTGAAACTGAGATCTTGCTTTGCTGTCTTAGGTCACATATGTTATCTGAATACTAAAATCTAATACAAATATTTTTAAAAAAAGGTGAATATAGAGTATCCTTAAGGATTAGATAAGAAGTTTAGATCCACTGTTACAAGTGACTAGTTAAGCAATGAAACAGATATATACTATGACCCATGTGCCTATTAAATAACACTCGAAGCTACTAAAGAATTAAGGAACTTCTTTATTTAAGTTTTTCTTAAAAACACATACAATAAATATCACATTACAAAACTTTTTTTATTATAAAAAAAAAATCAATATAAAGTAGTTAATATACAGTACAGTTTTCCCACTTTAAATAACACTCCATGTTCTAATGTTCCACAGCTTAATCGTCAAGTCTAAATATTTTATGATGTGTCCAACAGTTTTTAGTGTAGAGCACCAACAACAGAGTAGAAGTTCTTCAGAAATTGTTCTGATTTCTTCGGTTCTGAGGACGGATTTCAGATATTACCCAAGTAGGTTAATGAATCAGGATGCAAACAGAATAAGTATTTAAGTATCTAGTCAATTCTTGACTCAAGTTGCAAATCTGACACAGGTTAGAATCTTTCACAGGAGATCTCCAGGAGTACCAAATTGCCTGGAAGGGAGATAGAAAAGTCTAAGAAGCAAATAAGACATCTTGACCCAAGAGTTCTTATTAAAGTCTAGAAACAGTTGTTTTTGAAGTGTATATGATCCTTAGATATACTCCTTGTTTTTGTAGTTTGTCATTATCTTTATCTCCAGTAAACAGTGATTTGTTTTTATTTCTTTTTTTCAATAGCCGAGTTGCTCTGGTCATCGTTATTTCATTCAGTGTAGAGAGGTTATAGCTGGTCAGGAACTTAGTACTACAACATTTAGGTAGTAATATCTCAGAATATTCTCTTGCAATTTTTTCTTTAATGCAGAATTTCAATCTATTTCCCCTGCAACTGACAATCAACGTGGTGGTTGATTTGGTTAATACAGGCCAGTGCATTCAAGGAAGTAAGACCTAACCGAAGAGACCTTTCAAACAGGCCAGCTGGTACAACGCAGAACTAAGAACTATTAAACGCAACTGCAAGCAACTTGAGAGAAGATGACGTACCAGCAAGGACACCACAGACCAAACATCCTACAAAACCTCGCTCAACCAATACCACCAACTCCTGAAAAAGACAAAAAGAAACAGCCTTGCCAACTGCACCAAAGCCACCAAGGAAGTTGTCCAACCCATCAGCCAACAAAAACATCATCACCCCTTTCCAGGAATTCTTTGACACTCTGGCAGACTTCTTCCATGACAAGATCTCCTACATCTACAGAAACTTTGAGCCCCAACCTACTGCTGCCGACATCCTCAACCTCATCTCTCCCACAGAGGCCAACTTCGACCACCTGCTAACCACCTGGAACCAGCTTACCACTCAATGCACCACCGATATCATGAACTCAATCCACTCAAGCGCACCAATGGACTCCTTTCCAAGCACATCTTTAGCCTTTGGAGCAAGTCGATCAGTAACAAACTCACCACTATCCTCAACATATCCATCACCACGGGCACCTCCCCCAATGAATGAAAACATGCTGTAGTCAAACCCCTTCTCAATAAACCGTTGACCAAACCCAGCGAACTCAAGAACTTCCGTCCCATCTCCCTACTTCCCTTTCCCGCCAAGGTCCTCGAAAAAACCATCAACCGCCAACTCTTTGAACACCTGGAGAACAACAGCTTCCTCGAAATCTCCCAGTTCCGATTCTGCTCTAACCACAGCACTGAAAACACCCTCATCACTGCCGCAGATTACATAAGAGCCCTCCTTGACCTAGGGGAAATGGTGGCCCTGATCCTCCTCGTCCTCTCAGCAGCATTCAAAACAGTGTCCCACCACACCCTCATCAAGCGACTTTACCTTATCGGAATTCAAAGAGACTCTCTCAGACGGATCACCTCCTTCCTCACTGGAAGAACCCAGAGAATTTGCCTTCCCCCTACACCTCCCAACACAAAAGCATCATCTGTGGCATCCCTCAAGGCTCATTCCTCAGCCCCACCCTGTTCAACACCTATATGACCCTCCTGGCTGACATTGTCAGGACCCATTGACTTAACATAATTTCCTACTTTGACAACACCCAGCTCATCCTCTTGCTACCAAAAGAGCCCTTCCCGCCCGCCCCCCTCCCTCCTAAAGCTGCCGGCCGCCACTGGGAGTAGGTCTGAGGGGTCTGTAAACCACCCTATTCCTTAATTTGAACATTAGGAACTCGTAACTTCCCTTTTAAAGGGGCATTCACTCAACAGCACTCACTCTGTACATCGGGAAAAAAATGATTAAGCCTGCAGCTGTCACCAGTATCCGTGTACTTACACTCAGGCCTAAAGGAGTTGTAAACCCCAGTCACTCTGTGTACACACATGTAACGTGTTCCAAACTGAGGAAAAGGAAAAGAAAACTGAAGAAGAAAAAGGCTGGAAAAGGAAGAAGAGATTGGGGAGGGAAGAGGGGAAGAAAGAAAAGGACTAAAAGAGAGCTCTTGCCAATCCCATCCACGCCCCTCCAAGCAATCCAGTGGCCCTTAAAAGGAAAATGCTTTCCCCACATGAACATTAATGTTCAGTGTCTCTATCCATCGCTCTTTTCGGATCAATAGAGTCTAGTTCAATCTGTTCAGTCAATTGTGCCTCAGCTGTTGGACTCATCCCTCCTGAGCAAGATCCATGCTCTTCTTCAGATTTCTAATGCCATGGACCGCTGTTTTCATCACAGGTGGGGGGTGACATCTTCCTCAGTCTTCCTGCGTCTGATTCAGAGGAATGGTTTCCCAATGGGTCTGGTATTCTCTCAAGACCTGTCATGACATCCCCTTAGACGTGTCCACCGCTTGTGTTTGGAGGTCCAGGGTTTTGGTCTGGCCCCCGGTTCCCTCACTCCCGGCGTCATCATCCCAGCTGTCTGCATGGAGTGTGGCAGAGGTCTTTCCTCTAACCATCTCCAAGCTTTTTCAGGTGTTTCAAAGAAGTATGTTTTATCCCGTAGAATAACTTTCAACTTCGCTGGAAAAAAGCAGCATGTACCGGAGTTGCACTATACGAAGTTTCACTTTGACTGCTTCAAAGGAGTGATACTGTTTCTGTAGCTCACAGAAATAATCCAGGAGGAGTATCATAGAGGAGTCATAAGTGAGCGCACCAAGCTGCAGTGCTTCCCCGAGTATAACATCTCTATCATGAAAATTCAGGAAACGTGCATTGAAGGCACTAGGAGGGGCCCTGGCCAGAGGTCTCGCTGCCAATGCCCTGTGGGCTCTCTCTATCATAAAGCCTGTAGAAAAATTAGTGGAAGTGAAGTGAGTCCGGAACCAGTTATCCAAAAAAGCAGGTGCATGGTTCCCTCCACAACCTCAAGGAAGCAACAAAGCGGCGGTTGTTGCGTTTTGCGCAATTTTCTGCTCATCCAGTCTCCACAAGAGATCTTTGGTGAGTGCTTTAATAGTAGTCAAGTCTCTACCCTGGGTATGGGCTGTGTCCTCCTTCTCTGATATCCAACCTTCTGTTGCTGTTACTCATCAGCAACATTAACTGGGTCTTGTCTCAGCAGGGAGACTTCCATGGCCACCTCTCCCACTTTGGTTTCTAAGGCTGCCCTAGATTTTTGAATTGCCAGCAGTAGGGCCGCGTTATCTGGCGATGGGGTTGCGGCTTCACTCAGGGTGAAGCTTCCTTTGTTTTAGTATACCTGTCTATCTTCCCCTGTTGGGAGGTTTCAGGTCTTTACCTTTAGCCACAGTAGATAGGGGAGACAGAGTGTTTATTTCTGTTCCCTTGACCTCCTCCAGAGGCTGCCACTGCTAACCAGACCTCGTGGCCCCTCGATGGCTACCAGAGCCGGGTTCTACTTTTCAGGGATTTCACAGCAGGGGTAGCGTTAGCTCTTAATTAACATCTCTTTCTTTGCTGGGTTTCAAAAGGTCAGGCTCCCTCAACATCCAACATCCAACGAAGGAGCCTTTTCCTCTGCTAGGAAGGGCTTCCTTTCTCCCTGGGTCTCAATTGAGGACCACGATTTTCAATCATACAGTAGTGGGCCTTAAGGTGTAGGGGCAATCCCTCAGCAGCAGAGGGTTTCAGTACGTGCGGAGTCCAATGTTCAAGGCTCTGGCACATAGGGGGTATGTGTTGGTCAAGGGCCCTACACAGAGAGATGAGGGATAGGGGTCTCGGGCCCAATCAGAGTATTGAATGGGCACTGGCACATAATCCAACTCAGGCTACAGTATCACAAAAGCCTTGCTTGGGAGGGAAGTCTACAGAGTCGAGGGCCAAGGATCCCAGTTGTCCCCGTCACCACCACAGTTAATGATAGGAGGGTAGTGGGAGGTTCTTCCTCAAATTCTTTACCCGCCATTCCATAGGGCTCCCTCATCAGAGAGTTAGACTTGGGGAGCCAATAGCACGACCCCCCTGAGTCTGACAAACTAAGTCGCCACTGACTCACCCGCCCACAGGACTGCACCTCTCCAGGCTCTCAGAAGTAGCACTGCCTTGGTCTGTGATCTGTGGCAATCACCAAGGTATGTGCGGATCCGCTGAGGCTTTATTCAGGCAGGCGCACGCCGATGTAGATTCCAGTGATGTGTTCCTCACCACTCGGCACAGGCATAGGAGGTCACAGGCGGCATCTCGTTTAGCGGTGGGGAGCACTGTGTTGATCAGCCCCAAGTGAGTTTCGGGCTCCCTGCTCTGTCCCGGATGCGCAACTACTCCGTTGGGAGGAGAGATAGGGGGGCACGACCTACAGGGATTTCTGTGCCAGCAGCTGCTCTCTTTTCACCTCTCCGGCCCAGATGGGTCTCTTAGGGGTGTGTGCGGTTCTGTCTTCAGTCTGCCACGAGGGTGGATGCCATCTCGCACTTGCCGCCTCACAGCAATCGATCCAAACCCTTCAGCTCTGGGTCCGCTTCATGGCACCAGGTTCGTCTACTTGCCGGTCATGTGTTACCTTTAAGGCTATATGGGCAGTATTGGGGGACAGATGGGGAAAGGGTGTCAGGATTTAAGCAGGATGTGAATTGGCCTGTCTGTGTTGCCTTCCAGAGTTTCATGCTTTCCATGGACTGATTTACTATCTGAGTCAAGGTCAACTATTTGTAGAGGCTGAGATGCCATACATTTATTTGTGCTGTCACAAATATTGGGGTTTTCAGCAGGGGAGGGTTCTTCATTCATAGCACTGGTAGGCAAATGTTGGTGAGCATAACTGCTGACTCGTTATCCCATGTTTCCCAATGCACTTGTTGCCTAAAGTTATTTAATGTAAGTCATGCATCAGTACCACTGTTTATGCTCTGGTCTTCATGGTTTATTAAGTGGGAGGTGAGCAGCAGAAAAGTAGGTATATATATGTATTAGTGTGGCCTTATGGCCTTTGAGAGATAGACCCTCTGCAATTAGATTGTTTAATTGTTTATGACTACTGTATCCTGTGTGATCTATAGAACATGTATGCAATTATATTGTTTAATTGGTTATGACAACTGTATCCTGTATGACCTATAGAACATGTCTGTCATAGCTAACTGGTATGGGGTAGGTAGGACAAGTTTAGTCACTGCAGAGACTAAGTGCAGGAATGTAGATGGGATGGTGTTATGCTCACAATGGGTCCCCTCTATGAATCACACAAGTTGTCAATACACCAGGTGTAGGTGATGCATTTAGTGAGCATTTCAAAGTAGCACAGAAATAGCAAGAAAACTATAGAGGATGTAAGGAAAGGAAGATGGAGGGTAGACTTACCTCCTCCCCTAGTCTCACTCGGCCGCCGCCACCACTCACAGGTTTCAAGTGCCAGGTTTCAAGTTCCTGGCTAAATTGGTTGTTTCAGGGGTCAATGATATTACTTAACTAGCTTGCTTCAGACCTGTGATGTCTTTTGTCTTATTGTTGGTGCAAATGCTCTTCAAATACTTCCATGGCTCTCTGGCTGCTTGAAATTGGATGTGTTGAGGGGTGATGTTTGCCCCCTTAAGGGAGAGCCATATAATCAGAGGGGGACAACACGGAACACAGGGGCTGGCAGTGTCAAGACAGTCAACCCCCTGCAGGCCACCACTGGATCCTCTGGGCCTCCCTGTCGCAGGTCCAGCCTCTCTCAGCTCCAAAAGGGAAATTAACACGTGTCAGTAGCTTCCAACTGCTGCACTTTGAAAAGGAACCCTATACTGCTCAGTCGAGACTCTGGCTGGCCTGGCAACCCCATTCGTTCTTCACTGCTTCCTCTGAGAACCGATGATGGCAAGAACTGTTGCATGTTAGGTGCAAGGCAGTGGCAGGGAGAGGACTCGCTGCAGTCAACACGGCATAGAGTGGTACCCAGGGTGGCAGGTTGAAGAGAAAGGAACAGCCCTGCTCCAAAGGGCGGATGAGTAAGAACAATGCTGCTCGAAGACTAGGGCTCGAGGGGTACCAGCAAGCTATTAAAAGGGCCGAGTAGGAGCTTCAGTCCAATCTGTTGGCCTGTCAGCTTCCGTGTCTGTTTTTGCCTGCCCTGGGTCACAGTAGAAAAAGAACAGATGATGAATGGAATGCTGAACAAATCAAACATTCACCCCAGTCACAGACCTGAGTTAAAACCACAGTTGTTTTGCTCACCATGCCATTCCAGTTTGAACCCAGCCATATGAAAATCAGTCTTGACCCTGCTCCCCATGGGAACAGTCCAGCCAAAACGGCCAGGCCAGGTCCTCCCTTGCCAGAAACAAGCATCCTGGGACCGGTTTCGGAATATCACCCCTCATCATCCAGGCTAGCTTGAATCTGGTGGCATAGCAAGCACAGTACCCAACTCTGGCCATACCCTTCCCACTTAAGGCGACAAATGCAAAAATAACAGATGATGGATGGAATACTGAACAAATCAAACATTCACCCCTAGTCACAGATCTGGGTTCAATCCACCGTTTTTTTGCTCCCCATGCCATTCCAGTTTTTTCCACTTTTTTTTCTGTGTCAGTGTGAGTGAATTACTGCCCCTTCTTGTGTAATGTTCCACCGTTGTCTGACTCTCAGAACTTTGCGCTGAGATCACATATGTATCAGAAAGTGCATATATGTGTACAGTGAGGTTGCAAAATATGCGTAGTAATAAGACTGTGTGTGAATCTGAGTACTGAAGCCAATGTGATTCATTTTGGATGTACCTAGTTTAGCATGGCACAAGATGGAGAATGAAAACTGCTGAGACAATGTTAAGTTCGATTGGAATCGAAATAAATAGGTCTAAGCTCTCCCAAGATTCTTGGTAATTAAGTTAGAACCACAAATACTCAGAATTAGGCCCTGGGGGCACAGGCGAGAAGAGAATGGGAAGGGAGAAACACTAGTACAAGACGTACTGATTCCCTAATCTCCACCTGTAATTAGAAGATGTTACACCGTCAGACTCAAAATAAGTTTTACAGGGATGAGCAGTCAAAATTGCTTCAACAACTCCTATCTCAGGGGACCTTACCCACAGCAACACAACAAAGGTGCAAATGGGAGGGAAGCTAGGAGCAAACTAAAACGAGCGAGGACCGGGTCGTCCTCTCTCACCAACATGCACAGTTGTCAGTGGAAGTCAATTCATGTCCACGTTCTGTTTGTGAGATATTACTGATTCTCCTGCATACCCACAACCCTGTGGAATCTAAATTGTGAATTTTAAAGCCTGTTTTTGGTGAGTCCTGACTACAGCTGCCCCAGACATTGGAAGAATCTGCCAATATTCCTTTGGCTGGAGCGTGGATATCCAGACACTGAAATTAAGAGGAAGGAGACAGAGCTACTTTTTGAAATTCCATGAACACTTTTTAAACTTAATTAGTTTTTCCTGAGCACTGCCATTTGGTAGAGGGTAGGGGAGAAGGGTGGCATTGCAGTTTCTGTTCAAGGTGATGCAGTTTCTAGGCTACCCTTTCTTCTGTCCCGAATTACTGCTTTAAAACAGAAGATGACAGCCAGGTTCAGAGAATTTGCACTTCACTGTGCCCATGTTAGGTATTCCTGTGTGAAACAGCACCTATTTCCAGAAAAAGTGTGTCTTGAGAGCAGCTTGAGAAGAACATGTGAAAAAGAACCACCCCAAACTAGTTCTGTAGACACTAGGTCCATATCACCTGCCTGGAAAATGTGTAAACAAAGTATTATCCAATCTATCCCACTTGGTTCTAGTTCCAAGTTTATCAAGACAAAGAAAGAGGCTTTTTCAAAGAAAACTGAAGGAGCTGTTATGTAACAAGACTAGTGTTCGCCAGAGGTGAGGGGGCATAACGTGAAGTCTGGATTTTCTGCTACAGAAGCTGAGGGTTCGCCTGGTGAATAGAAGCCTGCCTGTGACAGAGGGAAGGAGCGTGCCTAGCCATGCTAGAGGAGAGACTATCAAGGAGGAGAAGCCTAGCATGTTCCCATTGTATGGAGTACCCACAGAAAGCATTTGCTGACAGAGAGCGATACCAGGAGTGAACTGATTGTGAGTCCCTCCCTAAACTGCCCCTGCTGCTCTGTGCGGTTCTTGACCAAAACATTACCCAAAGACTGTACCTACCCAGCCAGGCTATTACTATTTTCCACTGCAGCTATCACCGGTGTGGCACAACTACATGTCGCCAATGACCACCTAATCTGCCTGGGAGGCTGCAACTGCACCTCACCTTTGGAAGCCTGATCGGTCTGGGAAGCTCTAACTTCACTTCACTGTTAGATGCCTGGGTGGCCTAGGAGGCCGCTACGTCACCTCACCATTGAATGCCTGATCAGGCTGGGGGCTGCACTGGTACAACAATAGAGAACACCTATACAGTTAGAGAGACCACCTCTGTGGGTAAGGCAGTACCATGATATCCACACACACCTTCTGCCAGTGCATCTATAAAGCGGCCCTTTGGAGTGTGGAGTTGGATATTTGCCTACCTCCTGACCTGCAGCAGCTGGTACACAAGTACTGCAAGGCTCTGCTGTGACTAGAGCTGCTGAATGGAGGAACACTTGAAGATAACTCACGCCAGAACTTGAGACTTGCAGCTTGAAGGAGATTATGGGTAAGATCGAGGGAGTGCGAGTGTAATAACCAGCACTTGTACCTAACTCATGCTCTTAGTATTGGGGATTATATTGCCTAGAAGTTGCCTGGATGTGGAAAGGACATTAAAGAGCAGAAGGGAATATCAGTATTTAAAAAACGTAACCAGGGAACCGCCCCTATACTCATCGTTGGATTGTGGGTATTTAGCTTTGTTGTGTAATTTAATTTTATTGTTTTTTACCAAAAGACCAGTATTGGGAATTCATGGCATTGTCTTTTGGTTGATTTTGTAGATCTGACCATCTCTCTGAGAAGCCTTGAAATGCTCAATCGCAGCAATTGTTTTGATGCAATGTAGAAAAAGATTAAGTAGAAATTGATGGTTGCACAAACAAAGGAGCTTCAGAGAGACAGTAAAAATCATAAGATTCATTCAGGTTGTGATTGTGGTTAACCTGATAGTGAAATTGTGCATATTCTGTGTAAAGTTTGGAATGAAGGTGTTGCTACCCTGACAGTCAATTGCAGAAAGGGTTATACGTGTCCCAGTTTGCAGAGCCAAAGTAGGACAGGTGGCAGGAAATAAGTGGCAAATGATCTTAACTACCACTGTTGGGTCCTAGGAGCCCTTGTCTGCCCTGGGGTTGAGACCTCATGCATATGATAATTTGTTTCCCCAGTGAAAAAAACTTTGTCCAGGAAGATAGGGCTTAACCATTGTGTTGGAATGATCTAGAAGTCCACAATCTATGTAGCTAAGCAACATTTAAGAAGTAAGGTTGGAATGTAGATATGTAAATTGAATTGTCAGTTTTCTTGAATCAAAGGAGTAAGAAGCTGTGCCATGAAGGTCTGTAATTAACCTAGATATGAACTTACCTTTGAGTTGCATCATTACAAATTTGGCAACAAGTTCTTATCTGCCATCCCTACAAAAAGGAATAAACCCAGGTGAGTTTTAACAACTCCAGTTTACAGAAGAAACGTTTCAGAGCTACAGGTATTAGGAACAGTCATTGCTGTACATAGAAATTTGCAAATCTCTATGCATACACCAGGAAGAGCTATCTTAGTGTTGCCTTTTGTTGTTTGCTTACCTTGCTACTTTTTGCCATCAAAGTGAGCTGCCCCCACCATTTGAATGCAGGCACAAAACAACAGAAACTCATAAGAAAGGCTCGCCCATGGCTTGTGCACAGAATTATGCATCCATGTCGATGTGCGCATCACACGTTGCAAGGTAACGGAGCATGACACTCCAGTACTGTAATTTTAAATCAACCAATCCTAAACCGCATTTCACGGACGTCAGAAAGAAAGACCCATGAGGTTCGAGGTTCTTACAATTATTAATAAAACTATTCCAGTGACTATATTTAACAACGGTTTATCAACTTATAGTATCCAGTTCTACTACTTTATAAAAGATGGGTGAAACACAAACTTTTACTCTCACCCATCCTCAGCCATTCCCTGGCACAGCTAGCAATGGTTAAGGAGGGGTGAGACTAAAAGTGGAAGGAATATTTTACGAATTACACTGAAACAATTGATGATGAAGACATGCAGGAGAAGAGAAAAATGCACTTATGTTATGTTCTCTAAGGCAAGTGGGTTTACGTACCTACAACCAGATTCAGAAAAATGCTAGGCCAGCAGAAGCAGGAGAAAATAATGTGTATCATACCGCTCTTTAATAATTACTTTGCATTAGGAGTTTGCATTGCTATAGATCATTATAGGGTCTTTCAAGAAAACAAGGACAAAATAATCAATTGATGGCTATCTTTCTGCGCAAAACAAATTATCCTGCGCAAAAAAAAATCCTTAAACTATAAATTCCGAATATTGCAAGAAGGTTTGATTTGAGACCAAATTATTATGCATGGTAATGTTGAAAATGTTCATGAAAGGGTATGCGTCCAGAGTGATTTAGCTTTAAAAGTTGTAATTGTTGTAGTATGCAAGGCAGAAATCACCAATCCTTGTGCCAACGTTGTTTTTCCAGAAGTGAAACAATGCAAGAATGTAGTTAGTAGAGTTAAAGAAAAGAAAGGTGCCTCATTACAAACAAGTTACCGCCAGTGGTAATTTAATAAAATAGAGATCTTGGCAAAACAGAAAACGAGAAGGATGTACACAGCAAATGTTACAGATGTAGAAGTCAGGAACACAGCTTTCAGTAAGTCTTCCGCTGTCTGATATCAAAGACGAGCTGGTTGTGGAATAAGGGAACACGTCCCACAGGTATGTAAGAAGAGTGGATATAGAAACAGGGAAAAGATTATAACATAAGGACACAATAAAGAAGAACCACAGTCAAATGGTTCAATGAATCACAATATTAGCAATATAGAGGATGATACACTGAATATGGAAAGTGAAGAAAAATGTGTCTTACTGTAAATTGCAACAACAAAACCGGTGTGCAAAATTGAACTGTCAACAAATACGTATGAGAAGAGAAGTTTGTTGAATCCAAAGTTGTATTGAACGCAAAACTGGGTGACCTAACAAGTGTCCCAAAGAGTGGGTATGTACTTGTATATATAGGGAGGTACACTAGAAGGAAAAGTTTTAGAGAGCTTATATCAAGTCATTAGGGACTGGTCTCAGCCAAATCAAACCCAAGAAAGTCAACTGGATACATATTTAGGATTCAACCATGACTGTCAGCATATGCACATGTAAAGACTAAGGGCCACATGTACAAAGCATTTTTCTAGTCGCAAACAGGTCGATTCGCAGAGCTTATTACCCTATCGCAATTTGGGTTTTGCGATTAGGTATTAGGAAGGGGTGTGTTTAAGGCGTCCTTTCCTTTTACTGAATCTGAATGCTATGTATGATTGTTTTGTGATCGTGAATGCGGTCGCAAAGCAATCACAGTTAGCATCAATTTTAAAATGGTGCTACCCCATTAGCAAAGGGGTTCCTTTGGGAGCCCTTCCCCTTTGTGAATGTAGGCGAAAACCACGGACCACTGCCTACTCTTAAAAAATGAAACTGAAACGTTAAATTTTTTTTCATTTTAAACGCATCCCGTTTTTCTTTAAGGTGATCTTTGTGATTAATATTAACCCCTTCTGTGCCCAGGACGTAATAGTTACAGTGCTCAGTAACCATTACGTCCTGTGCACAGAGCCCAGAGGGAGCGCTAGCGATCCCTCTGTGGGGTTCCCCACCATCCCCCAAGGCAGGGATGGAAGGGGAAGACCTTCCCCTTCCACCCCCGACCCCCCCACCTCCCCAGTGACGTCAGCGCGCAATCGCGTGCTGATTGTCACAGAGGCCTCCTCCCATCGCGATCGGAAGAGAAATTAAGGGGGTGATTCTAACTTCGGCGGAGGCCGCCCGCCGAAGTTCCCCCACCAAAATACCGCTCCGCGGTCGAAAGACCGCTGAGGGTATTTTGGGATTTGCCCTGGGCTGGCGGGCGGCCGCCAAAAGGCCGCCCGCCAGCCCAGGGCAAATCAGCCTTCCCACGAGGACGCCGGCTCAGAATTGAGCCTGCGTAGTGGGAAGGTGCGATGGGTGCAGTGGCACCCGTCGCGTATTTCAGTGTCTGCATAGCAGACACTGAAATACTTTGTGGGGCCCTCTTACGGGGGCCCCTGCAGTGCCCATGCCATTGGGTGCCCTGCAGTGCCCATGCCCCGCGGCACCCCCTACCGCCATCCTGTTCCTGGCGGGAGACCCGCCAGGAACAGGATGGCGGTAGGGGGTGTCAGAATCCCCATGGCGGCGGAGCGCGCTCCGCCGCCATGGAGGATTCTGCAGGGCAGTGGGAAACCGGCGGGAGACCGCCGGTTTCCCTCATCTGACCGCGGCCGAACCGCCGCGGTCAGAATGCCATGCGGGGCACCGCCGGTCTGTCGGCGGTGCTCCCGCCGACCCTGGCCCCGGCGGTCTCAGACCGCCGGGGTCAGAATGACCCCCTAAGTCTCTCTCTGCGTTTCAAAAGCCGGATTGTAAAGCAATCCGGCTTTTGAAACGCCCACTAGACACCAGGGATTTATTTTTTAAATGAAACTGACATGAGGGGAGCAACCCCTTGGGCAAGGGTCGCTCCCAGGGGCGGCATTTTTTTTTAAGGCCTTTTCTGCCCCGGGGGGGGGGGGGCAGAAACCTCTAGGCACCAGGGATAATTTTTTTGTTGTTGTTTTTGTTTTCTTTTTGATTTTAGAGGTGGGGAGCGACCCCTTAGGCAAGGGTTGCTCCCATAGGGGGGCAAATTATATTTAGGCCATTTCTGCCCCCCTTGGGGGCAGATTGGCCTATTTTTATGAGGCCAATCTGCCCCCAAGAGGGACAGAAACCACTAGACAGCAGGGATTTTTGTTTTTGTGAATTTCACACAAGGGCAGGGACCCCTTAGGCAAGGGTGATTCCCCTGGGGGGCAAATGTATTTTAGGCCATTTCTGCCCCCTTGGGGGCAGATCAGACTATTTTAATTAGGCCGATCTGCCCCCAAGGGGCAGAAACCACTAGGCACCGGGGATTTTTGTTGTTGTTGCTGTTTTACAGATGGGGCGCGACCCCTTAGGCAAGGGTCGCTCCCCTGGAGGGGCAAATTGTATTTAGGCCATTTCTGCCCGCTTTGGGGGCAGATCGGCCGATTTTAGGTCAAGAAACCACTAGGCACCAGGGATCTTTTGTTTTTGCACCATCACGCAAAGGGAGCGACCCCGTAGGCAAGGGTCGCTCCTCGGGGGGTGGGGACGCAAATTTACTTTTTGGCCATTTCTGCCCCCCCAGAGGGCAGTTCGGCCTATTGTTATTAGGCCGATCTGCCCCCAGGGGGGCTGAAACCTCTAGGCGTCAGGGCTAATTTTTTGTGTGTGTTTTTTTTTGTTTCTTTCTTTAGAGATGGGGAGAGACCCATTAGGCAAGGGTCGCTCCCCTGGGGGGCAAATTGTATTTAGACCATTTTTGCCCCCCTCGGGGGCAGATCGGCGATTTTAAGTCAATCTGCCCCCAAGGGGGCAGTAACCACTAGGCACCGGGGATCTTTTTTTTTGCGCCAATGTCACGCAGGGGGAGCGACTCAGTAGGCAACGGTTGCTCCCCACGGGGGTTGGGAGGGCAAATTTATTTTAGGCTATTTCTGCCCCCCCTGAGGCCGGCTGAAGTAGAGGCCAAAATCCACAGGTAGGCACTTTGCAAAAAACACCTCTGTTTTCTGTGAAAAAATGTGATGTGTCCACGTTATGTTTTGGGCCATTTCCTTTCGTGGACGCTAGGCCTACCCACAAAAGTGAGGTACCATTTTTATCGGGAGACTTGGGGGAACGCTGGGTGGAAGGAAATTTGTGGCTCCTCTCAGATTCCAGAACTTTCTGTCACCAAAATGAGCGGAAAAAGTGTTTTATTGGCCAAATTTTGAGGTTTGCAAAGGATTCTGGGTAACAGAACCTGGTCAGAGCCCCACAAGTCACCCCATCTTGGATTCCCCTAGGTTTCTAGTTTTCAAAAATGCGCTGGTTTGCTAGGTTTCCCCAGGTGCTGGCTGAGTTACAGGCCAAAATCCACAGGTAGTCACTCTTTTCTGTGAAAAAATGTGATGTGTCCACGTTGTGTTTTGGTCCATTTCCTTTTGTGGATGCTAGGCCTACCCACGCAAGTGAGGTACCATTGTTATCGGGAGACTTGGAGGAACGCTGGGTGGAAGGAAATTTGTGGCTCGTCTCAGATTCCAGAACTTTCTGTCACTGAAATGAGAGGAAAAAGTGTTTCTTTGGTCAAATTTTGAGGTTTGCAAACGATTCTGGGTAACAGAACCTGGTCAGATCCCCACAAGTCACCCCATCTTGGATTCCTCTAGGTGTCTAGTTTTCAAAAATGCGCTGGTTTGCTAGGTTTCCCCAGGTGCCGGCTGAGCTAGAGGCCAAAATCCACAGGTAGGCACTTTGTAAAAAACACCTCTGTTTTCAGTGAAAAAATGTGATGTGTCCACGTTGTGTTTTGAGCCATTTTCTTTCGTGGGCGCTAGGCCTACCCACACAAGTGAGGTACCATTTTTATCGGGAGACTTGGGGGAACAGAGAATAGCAAAAACAAGTGTTATTGCCCCTTGTCTTTCTCTAAATTTTTTCCTTCCAAATGTAAGGCAGTGTGTAAAAAATACATCTATTTGAGAAATGCCCTGTAATTCACATGCTAGTATGGGCACCCCGGAATTCAGAGATGTGCAAATAACCACTGCTTCTCAACACCCTATCTTGTGGCCATTTTGGAAATACAAAGGTTTTCTTGATACCTATTTTTCACTTTTTATATTTCAGCAAATTAATTGCTGTATACCCGGTATAGAATAAAAACCCATTGCAAGGTGCAGCTCATTTATTGGCTCTTGGTACTTAGAGTTCTTGATGAACCTACAAGCCCTATGTAACCCCCCCAACCAGAAGAGTCTAGCTGACGTAACGGTATATTGCTTTCAAAAATCTGACATCGCAGGGAAAGGTTACAGAGTAAAACGTGGAGAAAATTGCTTTTTTTTTCACCTCAATTTCAATATTTTTTTATTTCAGCTATTATTTTCTGTAGGAAACACTTGTAGATCTACACAAATGACCCCATGCTGAATTCAGAATTATGTCTACTTTTCAGAAATGTTTAGCTGTCTGGGATCCAGCATTGGTTTCTTACCCATTTTGGTCACTAACTGGAAAGAGGCTGAAAGCACAAAAAATAGTAAAAATGGGGTATGTCCAAGTAAAATGTCAAAATTGAATTGAAAAATTGTGTTTTCCAATTCAAGTCTGCCTGTTCCTGAAAGCTGGGAAGATGGTGATCTTGCCACCGCAAACCCTTTGTTGGTGCCATTTTCAGGGAAAAAACTACGAGCTGCCTTCTGCAGCCTTTTTTTCCCATTTGTTTGAAAAAAACTAAATTTTCACTGTTTTGGCTAATTTCTTGGTCTCCTTCAGGGGAACCCACAAAGTCTGGGTACCTCTAGAATCCCTAGGATGTTGGAAAAAAAGGACGCAAATTTGGCGTGGGTAGCTTATGTGAACAAAACGTTATGAGGGCCTAAGCGCGAACTGCCCCAAATAGCCAAAAAAAGGGTCAGCACAGGAGGGGGAAAAGGCCTGGCAGCGAAGGGGTTAATGAGGTAGGTCTATTTGCGACCCACTGGAAATTTCTTATTCGCAATTCGCATGGAAACACAATAAGGAAAGCACAATTCCAAATGTTCGTACATGTGGCCCTAACTGTATACCAGGTGATAATAAAAATCAAACAATCATTTTTTTCCACTACTACATAATACATGGTGGTGAGATTTCAGTAACATAGGGCCCAGCAGTAGCACATAATAATGTAGGCCACATAATCATACAGTCCATTGATGCTCAGTGGCCTTTATTTGTATATCAACCATTCAGCCAGAAATTGCTCCTAATACAGTCTTTATAGTTCTGTATGGAAAGCAGTGTGTGCTCAATGGTCATTAATGTTTCAGTCTCTTGTGTCATCAGTTCGCCAGACTGTCCTCAGGACTCCGAGTCCAGATACAACAATGGCTGACCCTTTGAACCTTAATGAATGATAAGATGAACAATATATATATATATGTCCAGTAGAAGGCGCTCCGCCGAAACGCGTTGACATCTCATTTCAGGACTCTGTGAAACCTTTACAAGAAATAAATTTGATGAATTGAATTCGGCATTGTTGAATACGACTTTGTTCTAATGGTCGGGACTTAACTAACGGGATTGGTGCAGCCGTCAGATGGCCATCGTTCCATCTGTTGAAGATTATTATTATATGTATTATATGTATACATATATCTAAGAATGTGTACAGGTATAGTGCACATAGGTATGCCAGAGATGAGTGTGAATCACACCAAATTGGGTAAAACACCCCAAAACAATGTGGCTCGGTCAACTACAGATCACTCCAAACAGTGACCCTCCATTGCACACTCGTGGGACCCTCCAATAAAGCATCCAAATAGAATGTCACCTGGTGCTGAAATCTTTTACTATCAAAAATACTCTTGGCATGTCCATTACATCAATTGGATATAGCTGCAAGAAGCATCTAAGATAAGTAAACTGGTATTGTGACAAATAACAAACAAAATAATAAAACAATATTCCCAGCCCACACTCATTCATCAACTATATATGATTATGTGGCTTGTGTTACTTTGTGCTATTGTTTTGACATTATTTTACTGGACTCTCAACACCATTTATTGCTTAGTATTGAAAAAATTATCATTTGAATATATTGTCATTTTTTAAATGTCACCTGACATAGAGTACACTTTTACCCATGCATAGGATGGTAGAGTGTTTGAATCCTTAATGTGTTTGTCATTGATTTTCCTGGGTTGGATTCAGCTGAGAACAATCCTGATGCATTTGATAAATTCTCTCCAAAGCTATTCTTTCTGGAGTACCTGACTATATTTGCAAAGTTGCATCCGATGTAAATTGGTTTAGCAGTATCCTGATTTTCAAGCAAGCAAGGGTACCATATTTTTCAAGATGATAAAGCACAACATGATGAGAGGTTTAGGGAGGTTTTGCAGGTAATTGGAGGAACAAGGGCTAACTGCGGAACATGCGAAATGTAGATTTGTTGTACAACGTTTGAGGTATTTAGGACACATAATTAGCCATGAAGGAATCAAAGAAAAACTAAAATCATAAGGGTATTGCAATTGTAAAGGAAAAAACAGAATTGTTGTTGCAGAGTGAATGGTTTAGGCTTGTTGCTCAACCCTGTCAGTACCTAGTTATAGTTCTTGTACTGCTATGTGAGGTAGAATTTTCTGAACCTTTTGAAGTGATGGTAGTATTCAGGAATTCTACATTGTTGAATGATGCAAAAGTATGGCACATTAAGAGGCTGGCTAAGTGTAAAGTGGGGTGTGAGTTGGAAGGTAAAGGGAGATTTGAGACAAGAAGTAGTCTGAACTTTTATTAGTTGACTTATACAGAAGCTGTTGAGGGTGATATTGCTGGTGAGAGACAATCTACATCTAGTCTCATGTGTCCTACAGAAAAAGCACCACCCAGAGATCCTTCAAAAGAAGGTGTGGGAACATAGGAACATGATGGCAGAAGCGCCAGGGGTTCTTTTGAGCATATTGTTACATGTCATGCACATTTTTGAAACTTTATTCTCGAATGAATGTTATGAGTTAAGTAAAGTAATTTGCATTTCCATTTTTTGTGTTTTAAGGGGGAAGATATGTTGTGTTGGAATAATAGAGAACTCAAAACCACAATGGGTGCTTGAATCTAAGGAGTCACTCAAAAGGGCTGTGTCATATGTTGTTTATAGCATTCCCTATAAACTTGAGGTATCCAAAAGATATTGGAGAAGATGCTTCAACCACAGCATCTCATGGCATGTTTCATCATAGAC
Organism: Pleurodeles waltl; assembly: GCF_031143425.1. Taxonomy (NCBI): domain Eukaryota; kingdom Metazoa; phylum Chordata; class Amphibia; order Caudata; family Salamandridae; genus Pleurodeles; species Pleurodeles waltl. The sequence goes on along the minus strand of NC_090440.1, from coordinate 540,250,578 downwards.
GTCCTCTCCACACCAGAGTACTCAACCAAATTGGGAGTTTTTGTATAATTGTTTTGCTGGACATACGCAGGGATCCAGTGTTAAAAATATCTAAGGGTAAACACAAAACATTAATTTTATTAATGAGTACCCTTGAAATGATTAACAATATATATCCTAAAAAGATTTAAGATGAAGTGCAATGGTTCACCAATCTTATTTCATTGCCAACATGTTTCAACTGGTTTCCTAAGCCTATCTGGTCCACAGTTTTCTTTAGGGCCTAACTCTTCCCTGCCTATCCACTGCATGTATTCCATGCAAAGAAATGAGTAAGGCTGTCATAGCTGAGAGCAGCTTAGTAGAAATGGCTTAGGTGTTACATTACACCTGTTTGAGGAAAGTATGACTACAAGAGAGGTGCACCCTGGTTATGACCATGGCACAAAATAATATCCAAGGATAGGGGACCACACAAGACAGGTATGAGAGTCTTACAGCTCATGTCTTTTCATGGAGTGCATGCAGTAGATAGACAAGGAAGAGTTGGTTGATTGTTCGCTTGTTTGTTTCTGCATGGTTGTGTATATTTTGACTGGGAAAAATGGATGCTGGTTTAAAAAACCCTAAAGATTCTAAAGTTGTTCCTATAATCAAAGGTGAAAAAATCACTCCTGAGGATTGACCTGTGTTTGAAATGATGACAGACACGGGTTTTCACATGTGTATGTGGTTAAGACTGGAATCCAATTACATCTGGAGAGAAGAATTTGTGTTTTCCTTTAGAGAGTACCTTTAATATCAGAAAGCCTAAATATCTGAGTCATGTGATGTGCAAGAAAAAGCCACAGCCTAGACCTACACAATTTGAACCATTATATGAATGGGATTGAGTGGTGATTGAGAAGGAGAATAAAAAAATGTAAAAATACAGGTCAGAAATAAAGGGTGTCTATAGAGTCAAAATGGAGCATGCAGAAAAAAGCATGGAGTGAGGACACAATGTTAGGAGTTGCTAAGTTTCCTGCAGTAGTTAGCAAAACTGAAAGAAAGAAAACTAGGAATAAATCTGATGAATCTAAAAATGCAAGATGAAGGAGAGGCAAAGAAAAAGATTCTGACCAGGATGATAATTGCTTAAATGATCTTTCAGACTCAATACCTCCTCATTATACTAATGTTGCACAGATACCAAGACCCCCAACACATGATATGGGTGTAGGTGACCTAGCATAGATACACATGAAATAACAGCATTTGGTACTGCACATGCCCCACCTGAGTATGTTTTACTTGGTCCTAGTGGAATTACTGTTCCATCTACAATGGATGTAGTTGTCCCAGTTTCAGTGGCTATTATTCAACCAACTGAAACTGAACCAATAAGGAGAGAAATTAATATTGAAAATTTGAAAATTGAGTTTGGAGAAATGCAATTGATACAGGGAGATTGTTAGTGTATAATTCAGATGAAATAAAATATTTGAAAAAAAACACAGCCATGGGTGCTTGTGAAGCACATGACAGACTTGAAGAGTTAGTAGAAGAATGCAATAAAGACATTACAGAATAAAAGTACAAAAAAAAGTTAGAATGGATTTGAGTGAAGCTGAAACTGAGAACATGGGTTTATTGAGTTTCCAAACGCTTATTATGGAGTTGGCTGATTGCATCAAGGACTGGAAAGATGTACAGTAAAAAGAAAAAGATTGATACTGAGAAGAGAGTAAATCTGGTAATGAGTGAACCTGAAATGGAAATGGTGGTGTCAGAATTTCCTCTGTGAGAAGTTCATGTAGGAGCATATGTGCATTTTCCTTGGACAAGGTTTGACGTCAATGTTTTCACAATAAATTTTCTAAAATTGAGAGAGAAACCAGATAAGTGGTACACAGAAGTTGAAAGACTAGTAACCATTACAAAAGTGCTTTGGGTGGATTTGAACACATTAAGATTATTGTTCCTAAATCAAAAAACGTTTAGGCTGAGTGAAAAGTGGATTTTACCTAGGTGACAGATGAACCTCAAAGAGCAGGTCTCAATAATGGATCAGCTCCTCTTGTGATGGAGAAATAGGAAGGTGTGACTGAGCATTTGGAAAAGAAAGTGCCAGAGAATGAGGTGAATTGAGAAAATATTATGAGAGCTACACAAGAGCCAAAGGAGTCAGTGCATACATATTATGAGAGACTTATGGATACTTATAGAAAATACAGTGGAGTTGAAGATTCAGTAAGTGAAGGTGTTGTATTAGCTTTTGTCTTGGGTTTGCAGCCGGACCTTAGTTCTCATATTCAACAGAACGTGCTATGTTGGCAAACTACAACTATATATGAGATACTCAGGTATGCCAATACTGCAGTGATTGTTTTAATGCAAAGCAGAAAAAGATTAAGGAGAAATTGATGGTTGCACAAACAAAGCAGCCTCAGAAAGACAGTAAAAATCAGATGATTATTTCAGTTTGTGATTCTACACAGCAGAGGTAGAGGAGTCATGAAAAAGCCTGAAACAAATGGAAACTTTACATGTTTAAGGAAAGTAGTGCTTGTCACTCTAATGGAAAGTTGGTCACTTGAAGCACAAGTGCTGACAGAATCTAGATCCAATTCAAAATGATTTTGTTCCTCAAGTGCAGGAGAATGCAAATCAGTTACAGATACAGTTTACTGCTCAAGTCAAAAGTCAGCAATGCTGAATGCACAAAATCATGAGCACTTCCATAGGAATATGCCTGTGGCTCCAGTTTTGCAGCCTAACATGAGAAACACAATGCCCGAATACTAGAGTTTAGGATTTCAGTACAATGTTTTGATTCTGAATAGTGATTTACCACAGTTTACACACTAGTGATCAATTCACAGTGGTAGTAGGATTGCAAGCATGGTGCAGTCTTAGCGGTAGGCCAGGGAGGCCCATAAGTATATGAAAAGGCCACCGCATATCATTTTTGATCTATACTGTTGCTGTCTGCTCCTTGGTTCATTCAGTGGAGGTCCCAATCCTACCCCTCTCAAGAAGAGAAGTCCAAGATGTAGGAATAAGCAGATTATTAATCAGGTTTCAGCAAGTGTCCGTGTAAAAATAGGCTTAATCAAAAATGGTCAGCAATTCATATTGTGGGATTCAAGTCCTGTTAAGGTGCCAGGAAGAGATTTGTTGTGCAAGATGAATTGTGTGATCTACTGTTCGTCGGATGGTGGTGCAATTCAAACTCAAAATTAGAATATAAAATGTAAAATATAATCACAAGAGTCATTCATACACTTTCACGAAAGGAAATGGAAGGAACGAAGCCCCTTCTGGGAGAAGGATTGAACAGGGAATTCTGAAAGAGGTGTTTAATAGGCGTTGCAACTCTCCTGTGATGAGCATTAAAAAACTGAGTGGTAAATCAAGGGTAGTCCAAGATCTTAGTCTAATGTATTAGCAAGATTAATAAAATTCTATACAATGTTGTCCACTGGTACCAAATCCTGCTGTGATTTTGTTTCAGATTCCTGCAGATGCAGAATGGTACATGTAAGGAAATGTCTCCTTGGCATGGTTACCCCCTAACATTTTGCCTTTGCTGATGCTAAGTTTTGATTGAAAATGTGCTGGGAACCTGCTAACCAGGCCCCAGCACCAGTGTTCTTTCTCTAAACTGTACCTTTGCTTCCACAATTGGCTCAGCCCTGGCACTCAGATAAGTCCCTTGTAACAAGTACCCCTGGTACCAAGGGCCCTGATGCCAGGGAAGGTCTCTAAGGGCTGCATCATGTCTTATGCCACCCTGGGGACCCCTCACTCAGCACATGCACACTGCCTCACAGCTTGTGTGTGCTGGTGGGGAGAAAATGAATAAGTCGACATGGCACTCCCCTCAGAGTGCCATGCCAACCTCACACTGCCTGTGGCATAGGTAAGTCACACTTCTAGCAGGCCTTACAGCCCTACGGCAGGGTGCACTATACCACAGGTGAGGGCATATGTGCATGAGCACTATGCCCCTACAGTGTCTAAGCAAAACCTTAGATATTGTAAGTGCAGGGTAGGCTACTGCCCTCCCAGACCTAACCACACCCCTAAATTTAGTATTTAGGGGCACCCAAGAACCCAGGAAATCAGATTCCTGCAACCTGAACTAAAGAAGAAGGACTGCTGACCTACAAGCCTGCAGAGACGACGGACAATGACAACTGCTTTGGCCCCAGCCCTACCGGCCTGTCTCCTGAGTCGAAAACCTGCAACCAGCGATGCATCCAACAGGGACCAGTGACCTCTGAAGCCTCAGAGGACTGCCCTGACCCCCAGGACCAAGAAACTCCAGTGAGCAGCGGCTCTACTCAACAACCTGAAACAAACTTGCAACTTTTCTTCAACTTCTAAAGAACTCACTCTTCCCGCCGGAAGCATGAGACTTCACACTCTGCACCCAACGCCCCCGGCTCAAGATTCATAGAACCTACACCACAGGGAGGACTCCCCGGCGACTGCAACCCTGTGAGTAGCCCGAGACGACCCACCTGGACCTCTACAGTGACGCCTGCAGAGAGAATCCAGAGGCTCCCCCTGACCGCGACTGCCTGTAACAAGGGACCCGTCGCCTGGACCAGGCACTGCACCCGCAGCCCCCAGGACCTGAAGGAACCGAACCTCAGAGCAGGAGTGACCCCCAGGCGACCCTCTGCCTAGCCCAGGTGGTGGCTGGCCCGAGAAGCCCCCTGTGCCTGCATCGCTAGAGTGACCCCCGGCTCCCTCCATTGTTTCCTATACAAAACCCAACGCCTGCTTTGCACACTGCACCCAGTCGCCCCTGTGCTGCTGAGGGTGTGTTCTGTGTGCCTACTTGTGTCTTCACCAGTGCTCTACAAAACCCCCCTGGTTTGCCCCCCGAGGATGCGGGTACTTACTTGCTGGCAGACTGGAACCAGTGCACCCCGGTTTCTCCATAGGCACCTATTTGTTTTGGGCACCTCTTTGACCTCTGCACCTGACCGGCCCTGAGCTGCTGGTGTGGTTACTTTGGGGTTGCCTTGAACCCCGAATGGTGGGCTGCCTATGCCCAGGAACTGAGACTTGTAAGTGTCTTACTTACCTCACAATCTAACCAATACTTACCTCCCCCTGGAACTGTTGATTTTTGCACGGTGTCCACTTTTAAAATAGCTTATTGCCATTTTAACAAAAACTGTATATGATATGGCTCTAATTCAAAGTTCCTAACTTACCTGTGTGGAGTACCTTGCATTTTATGTATTTACTTCAAATCTTGAACTTGTGGTTCTAAAAATAAATTAAGAAAATATATTTTTCTATATAAAAACTATTGGCCTGGAGTAAAGTCTTTGAGTGTGTGTTCCTCATTTATTGCCTGTGTGTGTACAACAAATGCTTAACACTACTCTCTGATAAGCCTACTGCTCGACCACACTACCACAAAATAGAGTATTAGAATTATCTAATTTTGCCACTATCTTACCTCTAAGGGGATCCCTTGGACTCTGTGCACACTATTTCTTACTTTGAAATAGTATATATAGAGCCAACTTCCTACAGTACACAAACATTCACTTGCACCAAGTGATGTACTCCTGTGTGAGGACAGCCAATATCTTCTCACATTTCAGTTCCTCAGTAACGTCCTGGTTTGGTGTTGAATCCCACAGGGATATAACACACAACAACATCATAGATCCAATCCCATTTGGTGAAGAATGCATGAGTGCCTTCCTAGAACTCAGAGACAATCTCTGCAGCTCACCAGCTCTACGAATACCTATTTATGATAAAAATTGTATCTTTTCTGCAATGATGTGCGTTATCTGTACTTGTATAAAAGGATGGTGGAGTAAACCGGCCTGTTGCTTACTTCTCTGCCACATTAGATTCAGTTCTGCAGCTCTTCCTGCTTGTTTGAAGTATGTAGCAGCTGTTTGCCTGGCCACTGAGTAGAGTGAAGAGATTTTGATGGGTTACTTACTGTTAGTCTCACATTCACTTGAGATTTTGCTGACTCGTACACAAACAGTACATGGCAAACAGAGGTCTTACAAAGTTCGAACAAATGATCTTAGCTGCTGACAACATGTCAATCAGTAGATGTATTACTTTGAATTCTGGAACGCTGCTGCTGATTTCGAACAATGGTGACGGTGATGAAGAAACTGACCATGATTGCATTCATGTAACAGAACCAAGACCAGACATAAAAGATACTCATCTTGATGAGTCTGACCTAACTCTGTTTGTAGACGGTTCTTGTTTGAGAGACCATCAAGGAATACTAAGATCAATTTATGCATTTGCTCTAGCTCTGTAATTGTTGAATCATCATACTTGTGTAATGTAACCACAGCAGAAGCAGCAGAACTGATTGCCCTGACAAGAGCACGGTGCCTGACTAATGAATTAAGTGTGACGATCTATACTGACAGCCAGAATAGATTTGGATTAATACACGATTTTGGGGAGCTGTGGTCACCAATAGGTTTTCATGACATCTTCTGGTGCTCCTGTTAGGAATGGCACATATATTTTGAATTTGTTGGAAGCTTTGCAGCAGCCTAAATTAATATTGGTTTTATAGTGTACTGCTCATAGTTCTGATGATGACATCGTCACTATGGGCAATAACTATGCAGATCTGTCGTAGTTGGACTCTCGCCCCTAGTCGAGACTGCTGGTTTAGGGATGACAGCACTTTTGTTTGTAGGCAAGTAGGCCAATCCTACAACAAGTCGCAACTGTTAGCTCATCCCTCCCGGCTCACAAGCAGTACCTCACCAAAAACCCAAACAGTAAAAGGTGATTTTTGGTAGCCTTACACATGGACTATAGATTGCGACATTTAAGGGGAGTCGTGGTGTAATGGAAATTACCCTTTTCTCACATTAGCAATATGTCTCAGTCACACATAGGCAATAAAGGAGATGCAGGAGTGTTTTCAATAGGGTTATTGAAAAGACTACAATCTACTGAAAATGCTTGAGCTGCAATGATTAGGATAATGCATAATAAAAGAAGCATGATTATAAAGATGACAGCCGTGAATACAAAGACCCAACCATCTTGCAATAAACATGAAATGTAAAATCCCTAGCATAGAGAACCTAATCTCTAAGCTAACAAGAGCTAGGTGTGTTAACCTAATCTGCCAGTACTATGTCCATGAGAAGCGCTCCCCAACCCTCCTTACTTTGGATTGAGGTCTAGGTAAAACTGCGTGGTGACACAAAGGCTGGGTCTGCATCAACTCATCATGCAGCATGGCATCTGGTAGGAATCCCCTGATAACCTTGTCTGTGTGAGATGTATTTATACAGTTCCCAAAACAAAAGATAAGGGGGCAAGCTTGTGGTGGCAATTATGTAAATAATTCCCACTAAAAGCACATTATGTTCCTGCCAATCTATTGATTTTGACACTGATAGTGACGCCTTCACAGAGTAGCATTGAGTAGCACTGATAACGCAAATCAAAACATTGCTCTAACTGTAAACAAAGGCAGCCATCTTAAAAGAAATAATAAAATAAATCAGGCTAAGACAGAGCAGACTAAGTAGGTTAAAAGTCACTAGGTGACGGGGGCACAGGCCTGCAAGCCAGAAGGCTAAGCTAAACTCCTGAGACCCATTAAAACTAAACAGGATGCACTACACCCTCCCTATTGCTAGAACATGGAACCAGGATGACGCAATAATAATAACGCCACAGAAGGTGTATGAGTCCAGGCTAAAATGCTCTGAGCTAAAAACATGTTAAAATCATATTAAAAACTAGCTAAAAACATACAAAGGGATAAAATGTCAACCATGACAAGCACAGCAGGTCAAAGTTAATCTAATTGAAGAAGGCAATTTGGCATAACTTTTAAACTTTAGAATAAAGTCAATGGTCAAATTTGTTAACAATAATCGTGATCTTGAAAAATGTCTCTGAACTCATCGAATGGGAGCGCATCCAGGAATGACTCCACATCGTCTGAAGTCAGATCAATGACAGGATTAGCAGACGGATCCACGGAGCAGAAGTGTGCAGAAGCCTCAAGCGCGGGATCACCCGCGAGGGCAGCACCATCCAAAGTGCCTGAAGGAGCCAAATAGTTCACTAGGGGTGGCTCTTAGGTGGCCTCGCGAATCAGCCTCAGTCTCATGGGGCACAACAATGAATGAACCCTCATGGGGAACATCAGCAGTTCTCTGCCCACAGGAGGCACTGGTGGAACAGCAAGACACACTGATGGTAGACACTCGAAGAGGGACCAGGTGCAATGAAAGACCCGTTGCACGCACCACAGGACTGGCCTGAATGATAAGGACCAATCATGCTCCAATTTCTCTGGCAACGGCGCACCAAAAAACTGTACCATGCAATCACGGCACAGCTGGGCTGGTGGTAGTAGGTCCATCCCTCCGCTCAGCTGAGAAAGGACAACCACTCCATATTACGAACAGAAGCAGCAATATTCTGCCATATAGTGCCAAAGTCACTGGAATGTCGCAAAACACACTTGAAAAGAGTGAATGGATAGCTGCTGGAGAGTGAATGGATAATCTGGAAGATGGAAAAGAATCCAGGCCCAACAGCCTTAAAGAAATGTACAATCCCAGTAGTGCTCGAAGCGTTGAATATTCTCGAAACCAGCTCTCCAAAGTGCTTGGGGAAGTTGGTATTTGATAGGGATTGTATCTCAGCTGATTATCTTGATATCTGGAGAGCATATATCTCTCTGGCAGAAATCAAAGCAACTTGTTTTTGGAACAGTAGTGCCTTTAGTTTGCTCAGCTTGCCATAATCTACATTAGTAGTATCAATGTGAGGCCACATTTCTGCTACTCTTATCTCTTGTGTGGGGGGGGGAATAGAACATGTACACAACAAGATATAACTTGAGAGACTGAAATTACATAGTCAATTCCTGGTCTAATCCCCCCACAGCTCTCATCGTTCAAGACTACATAACTTCCATTTGAAAGTATATGAAATCAAAGAGACTGGAGTACCCTTCAGAAAGCGTGCCAAGTTCCTCCACTGTGACATTTAGGAATGATTGCTTAACCTGGGTGGTGTGGGGTATTGGGCGCATTCATTTCCTTTATTTTTGTTAACCCTAGCCACGATGTTTTTTGAATTGTGTTATTTAAAAATATAATTTAGACAGGAATAAGGCATACTCTAAACAAAGCTTGCCTGCCTTGAATTTGGCAATCTTGCGTTCCCAATACACTTCCCCATCATTAGTGCTCTTCCAGTATTCATAACCTTCTATGGCAAGTCGGAAAACAAAGGAATCTGAATAAATTAATTTGGTATGAGTTAGCAAAATGTTTTGCATTTTGGAAGGTGGTAATTTGAAATAATATGACTCTGCATTTGTAGTGTCATGTCCAGAAAAGTATGCTAATTTGTCTACATACGTTTTGGGGCTCACCACAGGTGGAGTTGGACAGTGTTCCCACTGTGTGTGATTAAACACTGATCTATGTCTAGTTGCTTGGTGCACATAGTAATGTCCCCAATTATTGTAACAGAACATTTCTCCATAATTTGCTGTGTTAATGTACACATCATCACTTTCAAATACAGCATGGTCCTGCAGCTAACAAGCACTGAATCAACTGTTTGAGCATCCCAGTCATCAGAAACAATACCAGGTGTAACTACATCAGTCATTGAACTTTTAAATACATATGGCATTTGCATAACCTCAGTAGGCCTCTAAATATCAAAGGGAACTTTATCCCAAACAATCCCAAATGGAATTTGTACTGCTGAAATGTTCACAAGGGACAAGTCTCTTCGGACCGTAGGAGAGGAAAGGCAGGGTGTTAGTACTTCATCCACTGGCTCGACAAAAAAACGTTCAGACAGATAGTGACCATTTAACAGGAGAAAGAAAACAGTCACAAAACCAATCCATAATAAAAAGGCAAGCAGTCAGAAATATCGACAGATAATCCCACGGATAAACCATATAGTTAGTTTTAAGCCTATGTATAGCTTACGTGTCTTTGAAACAGTTTTAGTTGCTGGAGAGGATAAGATTGGAAAAAAATCATCAATGTCGATGAAGTAACCAGAAGCAGTCTCTGTGAAGACAGGAGCAGGTGCATTGCTGGTAGATGAAGTTACTTAGTGTGGAGGCTCATAGTAGACAAGTTGTCAGTTTGTGTTGTATTGGAGTAGAAGACAGCCATATCTTGGACAGTTCTTGTCAGTTATGTGGTGCCAAGAATCAGCAACGCTCATTTTCCACCCTCCCCATGCTTGAGTAGACATTTGTAGCATTGTTGTACATGCTGGTATATTCAAAAGGGTTGTTCTTTCTTCTTTGAGGAGGTATATCCTGTTGGGTAGTGGGAGGGGACTTGGAACTACCCAAGGGACCTCTGGGTCTACTGTGCAGGATCGGCCACAAGATGCAATTTTACGTTGTCGATGGAGGCAAATATGTTCGCTTAGGAACCTGGCAGTAGTGGTAAAATGACAGTTCTGGTGTCTTGTATTCCCAGGACTGGAACCGGTGCTCTGTAGGATGGACCGAATTCCTTCTTCACAGCAATTTTCTCATGAACCACATCCCCAACTTTAGGAATCCAGCCTGTAGAAGTAGTTGGTAAATCCCTTGTTACTAAAGTGGCAGCACTAGCGGATGAACTATCATCACAAGATTGCTGAAGCTCCTGTAAAATAGTGAGACGTTCATTTATGTCAAAGGGTGTGTCTGCTGCCACCATACCAGGGCCATCTAAGTCTGGGACATATATAGGTATCCCAAAGAGGACCTTGTAAGGAGTGCATCCTCCCAAGGACCATCTTGGCAGATTAGTTATTACTCTCTGGACCCCATAAAGGTGATGAAGCAAACTGTGACCTGTACGTAATACTCTAGCTCAGTGGTTCCCAACCTATGGTCCGGGGTCCTGTGAGGGTACGCAAAGCCTTCTCAGGGGGTCCGTGACTGTTTAGAAAATTAAATAATATTAACAGATTAGGTCCCCAGCTTTCAGTAATGACTCAGTAGGGGGTCCCTGAATTCCAAGAATAATTCAATGGGGGTCCCTGGACTCCAGTAATAATAAAATGGGGGTTACAGAAGTCAAATGTTTGGGAATCACTGTTCTAGCTGTTAAGGACTGCTTTAGGTCACGATTCCTCCTCTCTCAAACACTACTACCCTCACGATAATATGGGGAAGAGTAATGGAGTTCAACACCCATCATCCTCATGGTGCCCCTGAATGACCTAGAGGCGAAAGCAGGGCTCTTGTCCAAGTGGAATGCTGCAACCGCATATCTACTGATAAAGATCAGCAAGTCTTTTATAACAGTTCGAGCATCAGCCGACCACTGTGGCCATCCCCAGGCCATACCACCAGGAATCTAGAACAAGAATCAACAGCAACTAAGATGTATTTGTATGCACCATCAGGTTGTAAGGGACCACAATGGTCCAGGTACACACATTGTAGTGGCCTATTGTCCCTAAGAGGGGAGTCTGCGGTGGGTGTTTGATGTTTGAGCCCTTTATTTGCTAGCAAATGTCACAGCAAAGAACATATTGCTTGGTCTGTTTGTATGGACCTGGCAACCAGAAGCATTTCTGTAATAGTGATATTGTGGCCGCAACACCAACAGATGCGACACCTCACATTCCGTGCCCTCCCTGCATCTTGTGGAACTCCTGGAGCATCATGCAGTCCTCGTCGCATTCGCTTGTTTTCCACGTCGGGGTCATGTTGATTTTCAGTAGTATTTCCCAGAATCCTGAGCTTTGACCTTGTTTGGCTTTCATGTCCTGTAGAGAAGTTGGGGACTTGTCACTGTGGAAGTTTCACTCCTGTGAAAAGTTTACAGGTGAGGGAGGCATGGCCGAGCTGCCAAACATGGTGGACTCACTCTGAAAGAGCTCCTCCATGCTGTGCCGACATTCGACAAACCCGCCCGCTCCCAGAGACAGTACAGTTGGGTGGAGCACACGGGAGGCGGTACGCAACAGGCGCATGGGGAATAAGCGGTCACAAAGCCACCGAGCCGGCTAAAAAGACGCCAAAGTATTGAGGCATGTGGACTGCGCAACCTAGCCTGGGCCTGCTACTGCGACATTCATCCCCAACGCGCATTGACTCCTGGCCTGCCAGCTGAGGTCCTAGACCTGCAGGAGTAAGAATCCCGCCTGACCTTTTCGCAAACTGGCATAGTGAGTAGAGACTAGTTGGGCCCAGTGGTGACGGCACAGTGAGCCATGAGCAGCTGAACGCAGCTGGGAAACCCTGCCGAGCCAGAGGACAGGTAGCCTATCAAGCTCGCCCGGCAGAGAGGGGGTGAGGCAGTGGGCTTGAACAGAAACGGGAGCGTGGCAGTATCTACAGCCCCGGAACACGCCGGGCTGATAGTGGGACTAACACCTGCATACAAGGTGAGGCCCACTGTGGGTACGACATACAATGCATCCTGGCTGGTGTCGCGGGACACCCCAGCCCCTGGGTGAGAGACATGGCATGACAAGGAGAGGGGCTCTGAGAGAGACAGTAGATTCATCCCATGACAGAGAAAGACCTGGCGGGGTCATTAAGACGGGGAGATCCTCATGACCCAGCAAACAACAAGGGAGACTGTTGGCCCAGAAAGTAGAGTCCATGCCTGAGAGGGCACACCCCGCACACACCACAGTGCCCAGGGAAGGCACCCCAGCAAGACACGATACAAGTAAGTGGCAATATGCCTGGGCACAGAACACCCTGTAACAGCAAGCAGTGGGCTCTGTCCTTTCTGGGCATCCCATGACTGGTTAGCCAAATAACGAATGCCGGGGGGGGGGGATACTCCAGCCTTTACAGACCGCCTGAAGCCAAGCAGCAGAAATTCCTCCACCGCAGAGAGCTGAGACGCGGTCGGGCTGGCAGTCGAATCTACCACAATAACAGCAATGGCCAGAGACAACCATCCAGTTGGACATCGCAGACTGAAATTGACAAGTTCGCTAAACAAGCCCCACACCACGACGAAGCCGCACATCAGGGGGGCACAGTGCCACAGGATGAAACTCTTCAAAACTCTGCAATTTTGCATGTGATCAAATACCTCAAGAATACACTAGAGGGAGCATGGGTGAGCTTAAAACAGACCTCTCCTTAATCCATCAGGACTTGAGAAACATCACCCATAGAGTTACTGAGGTCGGAACCAGGATCTCCAAGGTGGAGGACAGTGTTAAAACACATGGATCCCGCCTTGACGCCTTACAGAGGCAAGTCAACCTTCTGGAGGCCTGCCTAGAGGATGAGGAGGGGACATCCCATCACAACATCCTCTGCATAGTGCGAATCCCAGAGGGACTGGAGGAATCCTCACCCACATCCTTCATCACCAACTGGATGAAAAGCTGGTTCCCTGAAGCCGATCTAGCATCCTGCTTCATAGAGGAAAGGGCCCATTGCGCTCTGATGTCTAAATTCCCTGTGGGAGCTTCCCCCCCGACCATTCATCCACTGGGTGCTGAACTACGCGGACTGCAATGCCATTATCCGAGCGGCAAGAAGAACTGACTCCCTGCAGTGCCATTCGGCCTCTGTTATGATCTTCCCCGATTATACTCAAAAAGTAAGACGCTCCTTCCTAGAAGTAAAACGAAAACTTAGAGCTATGGACAGGAAATATATGCTGCTGTTCCCCTCCAGGTTCAAAGTCCTTTTCCAAGATAAAAGTTATTTCTTTGATACGTCAGAGACGGCTTGGGAATGGGTCAAAGAATGTCCTAATACTCGGAGCAGACGGTGCCCTCACGGAGTGAGTGGCAATGAATTGAGAGGAAGAGGTCAGAAGAAAGACCCGAGAGTGAACTCAGAGAACACCAAGAATTCCTTGGCAGTGGTGGACAGATCACCGCCAAGATCACAGAACACTTCTGAAGATGTGTCCCCGGCCCACACGTAGAACCATAACCATATGCCCATGACTTGGACATATACCTTTAGACATGGTGCGCGCACACCTATAACAGATGACTCCACACTCCACCTAGCACTGTGATACCCTCCTCTCACAAGAGGCTATAGTATAAGACACGAGTTATAGTTCAGTTCAAGGTTTGGGGGGAGGGAGCCTAGGGGGATTGGGGTGTTCAGAACAGTCAGAGTAGCATCACCCCTGGGGCACACAACAGGCACATCAAGTTGAAGTATGGGGAGGGCATTAAGGAACAAGGGATGTTGTTCATTTTTTTAATATACACCCACACTTAGTCCTACACCAAATGGCACCGCACAGGTCGAATAGTGCCTCCACATAAGTGCCAAAGCCCCCTTATCCATGATGATGATGACACCTTCCACGGAGGGGGGACCTGATATGCCAAGGCCACAGACCTTATTGATCCTTTAATGGAATGTGAACGCCATATTGGACAAGATCAAATGAGGGGCGGTGCTCAAAATGGCCCAACACCACAGGTATGGACATCCTCTTGCTGCAAGAGACACACTTAATGGACAACAAATGCCCTTTCCTAGGTCATTGGGGCTACAACCAAGTCTATCATGCAGGGTTCCATCGGGGCTCAAAGGGGTTTGTTCATACTAATTCACAGACACCTCCCAATGAAGGTAACACAAACATGGTGTGGGAAAGGAGGCCGATACGTGGCAATTTCTGGTTCTCTGGGGGGGTTCCCAGTTGTCCATTATTAGCATATACGCTCCCCCTCCACTGTCTACATCCTTTGTGTCTACCCTGGGCAACATCCTCTGTGTCTACCCTGGGCAACATCCTTAGGGAGATACCGGATGCACCTTGGCTGGCAGATGGTGACTTCAATAGAGTATGCGACCCCGAGTTAGAACTCTCTGGCAGGACAGGGGGAGATAACCCTTCCCTGCTCCATAGCTTTTTGCATAACATATCAGCAGTAGCTCTATGAAGAGTACACCACCCTTACAAAAAGGGATACACATTCTACTCTGGAGCTCACTGCTCCTTTTCCAGATTGGACTACATTATTACTCCTCAGTGCAAGGGCCACCATATCCAAAATGCAAGCATATTGGTAAGGGGTCTTTCGGACCACTCGCCTGTGCTGATAGAGATGGAGTGAGGAGCCCCCCGGGTGGCCAACAGCTGGGGGCCAAACGGTTGGCTCCTATGAACAGAAGAGTTCAGAGAGGCGTGCATGGAAATGGGCAAGAGGTTCTCAGATTCAAACCTAGGCTCAGTAGGGTCCCCTGGGGTCCTATGGGAGGCTAAAAAGGCTACCCTATGAGTAGGCATTATCAGCTATTGCAAAGGACAACGAACACGCACCTGCCAGAAAGTAGAGGATGTTGAGGCGAGAGTGCTTACCTTAGAAAGCAATACATCAGTCTAAATCAAGACGATCTCCTACAAGACTATCTTCACATGCAGTTGATCCTCAAACATGTGCTCATCGAAGAGGCAAAGAAGGCATGGATGGCTACCAGGAGCTGCATGTATCAAGAGTCGATAAATCTAATAAGACACTGCACTGGCTATGGACGTCCAGGCAATCACAGTCCCCAGTGGCATTCCTTGAGAGGCCCAATGGTACTCGTGTTTCAGGCAGCGTAGGAATAGCAGGGGAGTTTGCAGACTTTTACATTAAACTTTATGCAGTGTAGCCACAAGGTCACCTGGAGGACCTGAAGCAGTTCCTGACAAAAATCCCACTGCCTTGGCTGCCGCCTGAGGTGCTAGAATCCCTAGAAAAAGCTATAACCGAGGAAGAGCTGAGGGGAGCCCTGGGAAAACGACACCCGGGCAAAGCACCAGGGCCTAATGGCTTCCCGGCCAAATTCTGCACTTGGTCTGGCCCCATGATGATGAACATGTTCAACGAAGCCCTAAAACATGAGGAACTTCCCCAAGACCTGCGTACAGGAGAGATAGTTGTTCTTCCGAAACCAGGTCTCCCAGGCACCTGATGCAAGGAGTTGAGACCTGTATTCCTAATAAACACACAGGCAAAGGAATGGGAACAGATGCTGGTGGAAAGGTTCACAAAGGTGATTCACCATATAGTCCACCCGGATCAGGCCGGCTTTATGGCCCACAGGGCCACCAGACACAAAATTCATAGAGTGTTTAACACTCTAGAGCTCTTCAAGTGCTAGCTGGTTCACCAGGCATTCTTACTGGTGGATTTCCGGAAAGCCCTTGACACAGTGAGATGAGACTACCTGTTCACCTTGCTCCACCACTGTGGTTTTGGCCCTAGTTTCGTAAGATCCATCTGGCTTTTATATAGCCACCTGACAGCACAAGTGCGAATTGGAGGAACGGGCTCCGGGTGGTTCTGGATCGAGAAGGGAAGCAGTCAGAGATGTCCCTTTTCCCCACCCCTCTTCGCATTGGCTATTGAGCCATTGGCAGCGTAGGTGAGGGCAGAGCCTCTGTATCGAGGTATTCAATGGTCCGAAGGAGTTACAGACAGGATCTTACTGTAAGCAGATGACATCTTACTGTTCATGGATGTCCCGGACAAGACTGGCCCACGATCCCTCCCGATACTAGGTATTTTCGGGAACTACTCAAGACTACACATGAAAAAGGACAAATCTGTTCTGTACCCGATAGACAAATGCCCATACTCGCCATCCTGTGCCCCTGAATTAGAGGTGTTCTTAGACAAGTTTAACTACCTGGGGGTCTTTACCATGCCTAACAAAGTCACTGCGTAGGACTGTAACCTAAATTGCACATTGCAGTCACTGAGGAACAGTGTGAAGTTCTGGTCACCTTGCCGCTATCTCTGATAGGGCGTTCAGCTATCCGTAAAATGGTGGCCCTCCCTCAACTGCTGTATCAACTCCAGAATTTCCCCTTCCCAATTAGTCAATCCTTTTTAGCGAGAATCAATACCATACTGTGTACACTGCTCTGGTACGGGGGATCCCACAAGGTTCCTTGGACAAATGCTAGCATCCTGTGGCTGTGGGGAGTATTGCCACACCGAACATGCTTTTTTACTATAAAGCAGCACACCTCCTCGTAATCAACGACTGGTGGTATGGAGGTGTTTGGCAACCCGGCCTATGCACTAGAGGGGGGGTCCTGGGCTGAATTTATCTACCCCACATCCTGTACAGGGGAATGTCCCCCAGTTACCATCATCCACTAACACTGTGTTTAGGATATGGAGGTAAACACAAGAAAGACATGCGTTGGGCCTCCAAAATTACCCTGGAGGCCCCCCTGTGGCAGGGAACTAAACTTCCTCAAGCCGAGAACTCCTGCGGCCCGGCAAGGGATCTCAGTTTGGGACAACACAGGAGTTTTGACACTTGGAGACGTCCTACAGGATGGGCACATGAAATCCTTTGCGGACCCCCAGGCAGAATATGACCTCCTCCGACCACAATTCATTAGGTATCTCCAACTACATCACGCCCTGCAGCAATACTTACACCCCCAACGGAGACATTCCTGAATACTCCCTTCCAAAAGCCAAAATACTCCTCACTAACATAAAAGAACATAAACTATCAGATATCTACCAAATGTTGGTCCGTAATGCAGAGCATTGCATGGCTCGGGTGAGAGAGGCATGGGAGAAAGACTTGGGGCCAAAGTATAACGACAACTTGTCTGAAACACTGGCTGCCCTGCGCGAAACAGATCACCTAACAATTCCGGCTAACACAATTAAAAAAATTACACAGGACTCACTACACACGTGCTAAACTCTATAAAATGGGACTAATTCCAACGAGCCGTTGCCTGAGATGCAATAGAGACGTAGGCAATCTGCTCAACACTTTTTGGCAATGTCCCGCCATCCAAAACTATTGGTCACACATACTAGATACACTGGGGGAGATGCTGGGCTGGACAATTTCCAAAGAATCCAGACTTATTCTACTGCACATTTCCGAGGGCACCATAGGCAACAGATACCACAAAGCACTATTATGGCTGGGCCTTGTATTAACCAAAAGGGACATTCTTCAAAACTGGAAACAAACCTCAGCCCCACCCACAAATAAATGAGCCAGCACCGTAGATCATTGCATGGACCTGGAAAGGAAGATTTACCAAAGTAAAGGCAACCCCTGAAAACAAAGAAAGATATGGCAAAACTGGGGAAACTGGGGATGTTTCTATAGGGGAATCACCTTAGATCCCTGTCCAGCTCCACCCTGGGCACCACATTAACAACCACAGACATGTTAAATGCAGCATGGTGAACCCCCAAATGCAACATTATGAGGGAGGGAACCCAAGGGAAAGGAGGTTGCAATGTTCTACTGTGCTTGATGATGTATAACATATAATTGTGTGGGTGCACATATTAATAAATGAATAAAAAGTTTACAAGTGAGAGCCTGAGAGAACACTGAGCCCACGTTGATTTTTTGCCTGGGTGAAATGGAGGGATAAGACATTTCCTTGGCTCACTTGCCTCAGATGATTGCCAAATTACAAAAAGAAACCCAGGCATCCACACAGCGAATGGATGCTTTACAGGCAACAGTAAACAGAGGCCCCAGTAGACAGAGTATGGGTCAGGGAGGGAAATCGTCAGACAACACTTTTACTTAGTTTTCAGGTCCTGGAACCAATCAGGATTCTGGCACGCCAATGATTCATGTTACTATTCCTTCAACTATCCCTCTGGCTCTACCCAGACGGTTCACTGGGGATCCTATGAAAGTCGCTACTTTTATACATCAGTGTCAATTAGACTTCATTTGTAAAACATCCTGTTTTTCTAATGAACAATCAAAGGTAGTGTGTGTATTATCATATCTTGGGGCACAGCAGCGACTTGGTCTATTCCCTTAGTCAGAAGAGATGGCCTATTGTTGAATAACTATACTGCTTTCAAAATACAGTTAAAACATTTATTTGATCGCCATACCTTTATTCAGTCGGTAGATACTGAGTTACTTAATGTATGACAGAGGAATAAGAATCTAATAACCTATATAGCCAAATTTAATCACCTGGTAGCTGAGGCCGGTTGGTCAGAAAACAAAAGGAGCTCCTTGTTTTATAAGGGACTCCGAGATGAATTAAAGGATCTTTTGGTCCAAGTAGCTGACCCACCAGAGAGTTGTAGCGATCTTATAGATTTAGTGGTGAAATTGGACCATCATCTAGCAGAATGTCATCACAATAGCGGGAGGTCTGATACTAAAATTGTAGTGCACAAAGAGAAAACAACGTAGTCCGAAAAGACTGATGACACTGAACCTATGCAGATTGGGAGTCTCAGGGGCCCATTAAGTGAAGAAGAGAGACAAAGATGTCAGGTAGTAAACCTCCGTTTATAATGTGGCAATAAGAGCCACTTTTTGAAGGGATGCTCCCTGAAACCCAAGAAAAGAGGTTAGTCAGAAAACTAGGAGGCCCGAGACTTAGAGAGGCAAGACAGCATTTGAGAAATAGAGGTATTACATGATGGGTTCTTGATGGCTTCTTTACATACTGCCAGAGTGATCACAGATCATAGAAATCTTAGGTTCCTTAAGTCTGCCAAGGCCTTCTCTATGCGGCAATTGATATGGACACAATTATTTTTATGGATTATGATTATGTGATTCAATTCCAATCAGGCTGTCAGCATGGTAAGGTTGATGCATTGTCGCATCTTGGGTATGAGGTTCTTTCAGGAACAGGGAAATGATCATTCGCCCATAATACCCTGAGCGTATTTTAGGGGTAGTGGTCTCTGAAGAAACCTTTATAACAGAGGTAGCTGGGGCACAAAAAAAACAAAGAAGCAGAAGATATCATACACAGTCATAACAACAAAAGAATAAACAATGTGTACTAAATACGGGAGGAGTGTTTGTTCCCACCAAAGCCTCACAACAACAAGGTTTAAACTGGTGTCACGCACAGAGTTTAGCAGGCCATCCTGGTAAAAAGAAGACCTTACAGCTTTTTCAGCAACTCTTTTGGCAGCCTACAATTGTGCCAGCCTCTAAACAGTTTGTACAAAGATACAACACTTGTGTACAAAGTAAAGATACACATCAAGCAGCCACAGGGTTGTTGACCCCACTCTCTACTCCTTCTGTCCTCTGGCACACCATCTCCATGGACTTTATTTTAGAACTTCCTAAGACAGAGCAAGGTCACACAACATTAACGGTCACTGTAGACTTGCTATCCAACATGGCGCATTTCATTCCTTTACATAGCTTATCAAGCCCTGAGGAACTTACAGATGTCTTTTACGAATGATGTACTTTTACACGGTTTTGAAAGGCATTATATGAGGTGTTGCAAACTGATGTCCATTTGTCCACAGGTTATCACCCCCAAAAGGACAGCCAGGCAGAAAGAGCAGATCAGTGCCTTGAACAATATCTAAGGTGTCAGGTGTTAAATAGTGCCAAAGATTGGGAAAATTGTGTTTGGGCAGCAGAATTTGTCTATAATAATTTGCAGCATAGTTCCACTAAACTTTCACCTTTTCAATGTAATTATGGTTTTCATCCCCATTTTTTGTTACTTCCATGTTCCCCTGCTTCAGAGGTAACAGCAGTTCAGAACTGTTTGGAGAACATTAAATATCCTTAATGAAATCAGTTGCTCCGGGAACCACTCTCCTCTCGAAACCCACAGCTGTTCTAATTGACAGTGAACCCGAGTTTGAAGTTGAGGCGATATTGGACTCAAAACGAGTAAGAAAAATACTCCATTATTTGATTCACTGAAAAGGTTACTGCGTGCAGGATCGCACCAATTTCCTATTACGGCTTAACGTACCTCACATTCCGTTTCCTCGTGGCATCCTGTGGATCTCCTGGAGCGTTGAGCAGTCCTCGTCGGGTTCGTCCATTTTCAGCAGCAGGTCGCATTGGGCTTCAATTGCATTTCTCAGAATCCTCGGCGGCCTGAAAAGGGAAACAAGACTGAGAAGAGCCTGCAACCATTCATCCTGGGGTAACGCTCCGTGAACGCTTAAGTATATATAAAATATACTTATCTGAATATAGCATGCCAGGCCTTGTCAGAGTAATGTGCCCGGAACTGGCGATCTAAAAATGGAAACACAAAGAATTTGTTTTGATTTATTTATTTATGAACATTATTTTCTGCTTATAAACATTTAAGTTGTTATCTATATGCAATAAATGCTTGAATTTAGGACTTTAGCACTTCAATGAAGCCCGAATGTGTAAAGGCTATTATGATACTACTAATGTTTCTTTAAGGGATACGTGTATGAATGCATCTACAGGACTGTGAATGAATTTACTTTATTTGGAAATCTGAGATTGTTTAATGCCCCCAGCACACTCACAGTATACGTGTGGTAAATACAAAAAGTGCAGAATATACACTCTAGATTACTTAGGTATTCCAGAATCTCATTAGCCTGTTTTTATGTTTAGATAGAGTGGATACATTGTTTGTGGGATTTATCACATCAGATAGATGGAGAAGGGAATAACAAGGTATATTTATCGCACAGGTCACAGACTCCTTCCAGTAGTATTTACATACTAAGCACTGTTGTTTTGAGTTTAAGAGACGAAAGAGTGAGGCGCTTCAGAGGTCTCTGCATTCTTGTGATGTTGCCTGTTTCCTCCCAGCCTCTGTTCCCGGTGGGCCACGTTGATCTTTGACCTTATGTGTTCTGGAAGGAAGTTGTGAACTTGCCATCGTGGTCGTTTCACTCCTGTGAAAAGTTTACAGGTGAGAGCCTGACAGTAGCCCTTAGGACACAAATATGTCTTCCTTATGCAATGTTGTTAATAATGACAAGCTTGATACACGGACAGACATGTAAGGAGAGATGCAACGGTAAGGTGTTTTGAGTAATACTGGCACAATAATCAATTTATAGTTGTAGCTGAAGATTTATGTCAGAGATGCATTAGTCATCAGAAGATAAATCAGGAAAAACACTAGTCATATAGGCAAATCTAAGGGATCATTCACAATACTTTAAGGCGACTACATCTAGAGGCCTCTTCACAATGGGCCTAAGTACATTTTAGTGGCTGTTTATTGTCTAAATGGGTGGAGGCTTAACAGCATGACAGTGGCCAAATTGTTAAGGGAAGTGATACAACACCATGGGGTGCCAACTTATCTTTTGGCAGAGGTATCCACTTTGAAAATGAGATTCTAAAGTTTCTAAGTACAGCTTGCACATAGACTAAAAGTTCTACTGTAGTTACAGACCAGAAAATCAGAAGTGGTGGCAAGGCGGAATGGCACAATAAAATCCAGGCTAGCAAAGATATGTGAATAACAACTTTGAATTGCCAGATACATTTCCACTTGTGTTGCTAAGCATTAGAAGCACTTCAAATAATAAAAATGATTGTCTCTCATCATATGAAGGTTTGATGGAGATGGCAATAAGAATCCTGTGTATTCCTTCAATACTGTAGTACTTGTATCAATACCTGATGACATTATATTGGACTATTGCAAATGCCTCTCATCAGGTGATTGTGGCAACACCACCAATAAAAACAAGTCTGGTGCAACCAGGTGACTGGGCACTAGCGAAGAAACATGTTTGCACACAGTGGATCCATGCAGCTTACATGAAGAGAGTGAAAACTGCAGCTAAAGAAATAGTGCTGACAACCACTGATGCACAGAGTCAAGCTCTAGTTCGCTGTGAGTATTCCCACTTGGCCGTAGGTTTGATCAGACTCTCACCTGCTCAGTGCCAGGATACCCTCCTAAGAGATAGGGCACTCTATGAATCTGCATAACATCCAGAGTTGGGCGGTGAGTGTTACGTACAATGGTGGCAGGAGTTTACAACCCTGGAGTAATTGTTTTTTTAAATACATGTTGCTTAGTGGATCATCTGGGTGAATCCTTCTCTCCTCTGCACATAGGAGAGCTAGTAACCAAAGAGCAGGGGATGTTCTGTGATTTAATTAAACGGTTGGGAAGCTTTGTTGTTTTTTTGTTGTTACTTTCTCCCACTTTAATGTTACTCCCAAATCTACTCACAGACCCTTCTTCATACAACCCCGGGTCCCCCAACAGTGCCTGAACCCCTAGTATCATAATAGACAGGGTAACCCAATATTCCCCCATGAACTGGGTAATTAGAATTTCAATTTAACAAATGTTCAACAAGGACTCATTTTGATAATTGACTCAATATAGGTGAATATCAACATTCAGACCCTCATTACAAGTTTGGCGGTCACCAGATCCCCACGCCTGGCGGTCAGACCACTGCCAACCCAGAGACGCAGACCGCCAAATTATGACCACGGTGGTGATCCAACCTCACCACAGACGAGTCACCACCAGTGCAGGCGGACTGCTACTGACAGCGGTAGCCATCTACAGGCTGGCAGGGACCAATACACCGCCCACCATATTACAAGTCAGCAGACCGGCAGGAATTCTGGGGCGGTGTGACCGCCACGAAAAGCCTGGCAGAAACTGTTAGCATAAAAGGAGACACTTACCTCCAGGCACACAGACACGTCCATGGCCGCCATGGAACCCGAACTGGAAGTCTTCCCACTGCTGTGTCTCACCATACACCACCAGGACCGGCGACGAAGACGACAAGTGTAAGTACACACACCTAGCACACCTGGAGGGAAGGGCAGTATTACACATCCACACACAACACACACCTGGCACAGACAGTGACGGCCACTCACACACACGCAAACATATGCCTGTATCAACACACACACTAACTACACAAATGCATTTGTAAACAACACACACCACGGCCAACAGTCATGTGCCACTCACACAGCATACCGCACGCCACAGTCACTGTCAACCACAGCCATGCACAACACCCCACAATCACACATAGTCAGAAAGGCACATCGAACAACTCCACTAGACAACACATACTGCAAGCAATACGTAGCAAAAACACACAATCATAGAAATAGTGCATACATCAAAACAAGGCCTCAGGTGACACGCCACATCCAAACAACATTCAAAGGACATCACAGATGCCTTACCATACACATGGACACACACACCACTACCACACAATGCCACACACAACCATAACAACACATCACAACAAGCATGTGGCACACTTCATCAACCCAGCGCATGCAGCAACATAGATACATCCCATATACATACAACACACACATCAAAGTACACAGCTATAACACAACCATGTTGAAGGAAACCGGGACAATTTCTCAATCTTGACATCCACAGCTATGTGGGCAGAAGTATTAAAATGTTAAAAACAGATATAACTATATACAGATGAAGCTTACTGGCCAGTCCAAATGTCTGATGTGCTCCAGGCACATTGGGCAAGGTCCAACTTGACTCCTGATTCCAAATTGGCCTCCACATGGCAGGGGCATCAATGTGGCAAGCAGGCACCTCAGGGGGCGGTGGTGGGTGATTGGGCTTGAAAGGGGGTCCTTGGACTTAGGTTTGGGAGGGGGGTTTAGGTTTCAATTTAGATTGTGGGGGAGGGGGTTTGGAGTTAGGGGTAGGAGCAGGGACCTTTGGCTTTGGAGGGGATGGTTTCTTAGCAGGGGGAAGGACATGGGTGGACTGGGAGGTGGAAGGTCTGGGCTGAAGCAGGGAGACATGGTGCTTAGGGCTATCACGGGGTGGGACAGGAGCAGGGAACAGGTCAAGACAGGCAAGGAAAACATTTTTAGGTATACAGGGGCGGTCCTGGGTAAAAGGTTTAGGAGTGGAGGTAGAGGGAGTGGTTGTAGAAGGTGTAGGTGTGCTGGACGTGGATGCAGATGTGTGCAATGTGTGTTTGTGTGTGGTGGGTGAGTGAGGGTGTTTATGTTTTTTGGGAGGAGGGTGGAAGAGATGCAGGGAGATATAATGCAAGATGTGTGAGTGTATCTTGTGGTGGTGCCTGCGAGTAAGGTAGATGTGCTGCATGTGGTCGTGATGATTGTTGTAGTGACTGCGGATGTGGTGTGTGGGGTGGATGTCTGCAGGTCTGCTCTTGTGGTGTCTGTGGGTATGACAGGACTGGTGGTAGGATCAGGTTGGTGGAGTGATGGCAGGTGTGTGTGGCGATGTGACTGTGAGGGGAGAGGTGGAGGAGGAGACATTGCAGGGAGTGGCTGTTGTTGTGTCTGCAGGTGTGTGTTGACTGTGTGCATGCATGTGGTGTGTCCTGTGGTGCCTGTGTTTGTCTTTCCGCATCTTGTCATTTTAGTGGGTGAATGCTGGTCTGTATGTGTGCTCTGGATGGGTGAGGGGAGTGTGCTGGTGGATTGGGTACAGCTGGAGGGGGGCGGAAGATGAAAGGACACTGGCTGCCGTCAAAGGGGAGGCCAGGGCCTGAAACAATCCCTGAAGGCCAGCCAAGGCACTGTGAATGCCTTCCAGGTAGCTATTACTTTGTTGCATCTGGGATGCCAGTCCCTGGATGGCATTCACAATGGTTTACTGCCCCACAGAGATGGACCTCAGGAGGTCAATAGCCTCCTCATTGAGGGCAGCAGGGCTGATGGGGGCAGGGGCAGAGGTGCCTGCATCGAAGAAGACGCCCACCCTCCTGGGTGAGCGGGCACGGGAACTGGTTAGGGAGCTACAGGGAGGGTGGCGCTGGTAATGGGGTGGCAGACAAGGAAGGTGCTGGGATGTCCCAGATGGGTCTGCCACCGCCAAGGAAGCTTCCATCGGAGGAGGAATCGAAAGATGATGTTGCTGTTCCGGTCTCCCCCTTAGTGCTCCCCTCTTATTCCGTCCCACTGGTCCCTTCGGTGTCAGTGGACTTTGCCTCCTGGGTTCCGCGGGCTGCAGTTTCCTCACTCGCCGGTGCCTCTTCTCCCTTGCCTGATGATGCTGATGCATACAAGGATAGAAGAGGACAGGGAGAGAGGGTGGGAGAGAAAGAAAGGGAGGAAAGGGTCTCTACCTACCCATCTAGTACACATACCAACAGGTAATTTACTACTCCTCTGGCGTGGTAAGGAATGGCTATGAAACATTGTTCTCAAACATTGGTCATGAAGAAAAAACCCAATACGCAAGCTGTTATTTCCTAATTCCCAAAAAATACTAGTTTGGACATGCTGCAGTCTGTCATCAGTAGTACAACAATGCTAAACACTACCAACTACCCACATATACTTACCAATCTGACACTTTTGACACATTGTTTTTCATATGTCCTGGATAGGTTCATTGCACACAACCTATTGGGCAGGTTGGTGAAGGACTAAGGATGTACAGAAGTCCATTGAGAATGCAATGGTTGCACAGAAGAAGGTACCTGCTCACAGGACTCATTACCCAATATTAGCCTTAACTACATGACATTGGCTATCTAAAGCAGACTCATGTATAGGGAAATAAGGTTTGGAAATCACTCAACATAGGAGTGTGTCTAAACGTTACTGGACAAGGAGATATAGCACCAACATGTTAGTGAAAGCATGGTGTTATGTTATGTTATGTTAATTCAATTTGTATAGCGCATAGCTACCCAAAGGCCTCCCAGCACTATAACAGAACCTGAAGTCAGAAGATGCGGGAAGTTTGTACAGCCATGTTTTCAATAGCCACCTTAAGCTAAGTTCCTGGTCAGTGAGACGAAGTGGTAGAGGCAGAGAATTCCATAGCCTTGTCCCTAAAAATGACAGAGACCTACCACCCGATCTGGCCCTTTTTATATGCGGGACTGCTGCTAGGGCTGAAGATGAGGACCTAAGGTTTCTCGATGGTTTATAAAACGTGGCCAGAAATCATAAATGTGGAGGACCTTTATCATGTAGAGATCTATGTATATAGCAAAGGGCCTTAAATTTAATACGTTGCTCAACTGGAAGCCAATGCAGGGTTTGCAATGTTTAAAAGCTATCTCACACCACTTCTAAATAGAATAAGTAATATAACCAGGACTATGATCTTATCCAATGTACACACACCTCATTATTACCTCCAAAATCCAACTGACACAATAGAAGCCCATACAACTTATATGAAACAGTCAGTACTCACCCCCTTGTGGCCGCTGCGCTGCCCTCAAGTGCCCATCTAACTCCAGGTAGGCCACCGCCAATATGCAGGGCATTTGGGGGGCAGGGTCCAACGGCCATCACTCCCTCGTTTGGAGGATGTTCACAGCTTGGCATCAGCGATCTTCCGGGCCCAGCGTCTCAGGTCCTCCCACTGCTTTCTGCAGTGGGTGCTCCGCCGGCTATGGACCCTCTTTGTCCGCACTTGCTTGGCGATGGCTCTCCATAAACCCTTCTTCTGATGAGTGCTGACCTGAATGGGAGACACAGACAAAAGGAGAGATTCATGTAGAGTTACAGTACACCTACAGCAGTGGCCTACACACAGCATGCACAGCACATGCTCATACAAAGTCCACAAATGCCATTATTATTCAAAGAATACAACCCCAGCAGTCAATCGTGCCATGTGTATATTCACACACTTTCGCCGTCAAACAGCACCCTAGCCCTATACCACATTGTACTGACCTGTTTATCTGGAGCCCTATACAACTGTCCATACAGAGTTAGGATCCCTTCCACCAGTTTCTCCAGTTCCTTAGGGGTGGAGGCAGGGGCCCTATCTCCTGCAGGATGTGCCATTGTGGTTTCCAGATACAGAACACAGCAGCTCACAAAGTGGAGGTCTTGCTGCTTGCTCAACTGTCAGGAGTCAAGTGAGCTGGGTTATAGAAAATAGCAGACACTCATAGATTAAGGCCCTCATTACGACCCTGGCGGTGGGTGATAAAATGGCGGTAATACCGCCAACAGGCTGGCGGTAAGTACCGCCAAATTATGACCATGGCGATGATATCTCCCATAGACAGCCAATGAACCACACTGACCGTCAGGGCGGAAGCAACAGGCACCACAGCAGTAGCCGCCTACAGCCAGGCAGAAGTCAAAGTACCGCCCACCATATTATGACAAGACATTCCACCACCTTTTCCTGGGCGGTACCAATGCCATCAAAAGTCTGGCGGAAACACTGCACAGAAGGGAAAGGACTCACCATTGGAGACACAGGGAAGAACCATGCCGCCATGGAACCAGAACTGCAAGTGTTCCCGATGATATTCTACGTCCTGCTCCACCACGAACACCAACGCCGGTGAAGGCGATGACGGTGAGTACAGCCGCCTAGCACACAAGGGTGGGGGAGAGGAAAACAACAGTGACACACACACACACCCCACAAACACACACCATACACACAACCAACTGCCCAAGAAAACAAGTAAATATCTGTAAATCAGCTGAATAATGCAAGGACAACATGAATTGACTAAAGTGACTGTACTAAGATCAACACAGTATAAATAATCATTTTGCCAATGCAACAGATATGTACAAATGTACATAAAAGGGACACTGCCCAGTCCTCAGTTCGCATAGGCCACATGGCCACAGGGCAAAGTCTAAGGCCCCACTTGTTACCTGCATCAATACGGAGAGAACACTGCAGGGGCATCAGTTGGCAAATAGGCAATCACCTCAGGGGGATGGGGGCACCTCAGCCGGATGCAGAAACAAGACCACTGGTTCTGGAGGGAGCAACATGCCCTGTGCTTGATCCTGGGGAGTGATAGGCCACAGTCTCTGGAGTGGGTGTCTTTCCCACTGGTTCTGGAGGGGGCAACATGCCCTGTGCTTGGTCCTGGGGAGTGATAGGCCACAGTCTCTGGAGTGGGTGTCTTCCCCACTGGTTCTGGAGCAACATGCCCTATGCTTGATCCTGGGGAGTGATAGGCCACAGTCTCTGGAGTGGGTGTCTTCCCCACTGGTTCTGGAGCAACATGCCCTATGCTTGATCCTGGGGAGTGATAGGCCACCGTCTCTAGAGTGGGTGTCTTTCCCACTGGTTCTGGAGGGGGCAACATGCCCTGTGCTTGGTCCTGGGGAGTGATAGGCCACAGTCTCTGGAGTGGGTGTCTTCCCCACTGGTTCTGGAGCAACATGCCCTATGCTTGATCCTGGGGAGTGATAGGCCACAGTCTCTGGAGTGGGTGTCTTCCCCACTGGTTCTGGAGGGGGCAACATGCCCTATGGTTGGTCCTGGGGAGTGATAGGCCACAGTCTCTGGAGCGGGTGTCTTCCCCACTGGTTCCTGAGGGGGCAACATGCCCTGTGTTTGGTCCTGGGGGGTGATAGGCCACAGTCTCTGGAGTGGGTGTCTTCCCTACTGGTTCTGGAGGGGGAAGCATGCCCTGTGCTTGGTCCTGGAGAGTGATAGACCACAGTCTCTGGAGTGGGTGTCTTCCCCACTGGTTCTGGAGGGGGCAACATGCCCCGTGTTTGGTCCTGGGGAGTGCAAGGCCAGTCTCTAGAGTGGGTGTCTTCCCACTGGCTCTGGAGGGGACAGCCCACACAGCATCCCAAGGATCACATTTCATCCACCGGCAGTGACGGCTACACTGTGGTGGTGGTGGTGGTAGTGGGAGGCTCCTGCACAGCCCCTGCACCCTCCGATGGCTGCACTGTGGTGGTGGGAGGCTCCTGCACAGCCCCTGCACCCTGCGATGGCTGCACTGTGGTGGTGGTGGTGGTGGGAGGCTCCTGCACAGCCCCTGCACCCTCCAATGGCTGCACTGTGGTGGTGGTGGTGAGAGGCTCCTGCTCAGCCCTTGCAATGGCTGCACAACCACGGTTGGTGGTGGGGGCTCTGTAACAGCTGCAGCATCCTTCCCCTTCTTGCCTGCTGGTGCAGGCTCCTTCCCCTTTTGGATGGCCTGGTGCAGGCTCCTTCCCCTTCTTGCTTGCAGGCGCAGGCTCCTTCCACTTATTGCTGGCAGGCTCCTTCCCCTTATTGCTGGCAGGTGTAGGCTCCTTCCCTTTCTTACCTGCTGGTGCAGGCTCCTTCCCCTTTCGGATGGCTGGTGCAGGCTCCGTCCCCTTCAGTATTTGTGGCCTGCAATCCTTTTTACCAAGAGTAGTTGCGGATGGAACTGGGCCATGGACTGTGTGGCTGAGGTGATTTGCTGGGTTCTTGATACCCTGGCCATACGTGCATGACGGTGGGTAGGGAAGAGGTTAAGCGTGGAAAGGAAAAGCTTTATAAGGACATTGGGGTAAGAAGAGGGAGAAGTAATAGGAGTGGAGGATGAGGAAGTGGTTGTTGGAGGTGTTTGTCTGCTGGATTTGGGTGCAGGTGCATGGGCTGTATACTGTTGAGGTGGATGGCTGTTGGGTGTCTGAGTGCTTGCATTTGTGTACTTTAGGAGGGGGGACAGACACAGTGGGAGAGGACACAGGGGACGTGTGCATGGATGTTGTGGAGGTGTCTGCCAGTGAGGTGTGTGTTCTGCTTGGTGTTGTGATGATGCAGGTAGTGGATGTTGATGTAGTGCATGCAGGTGTGAGTGTGGACGTAACTGGGTGGGAGGTGGAAGAGGAGGAAGAGGGGGAGACAGTGGGAATAGTGGATGTTGTGTCTGCAATTGGATGGTGTTTGTGTGAGTGCCTGTGGGATGAAGTGTGGTGCTTCCTTTCCTCGTTGGGGGGCCATCCCCAGCTGGGCCTCCGCCGTCTTCCGTGCCCAGCATCTCAGGTCCTCCCACCGTTTGGGACAGTGGGTGTTCTGCCTGCCATAGACCCCCAGGCTCCACACCTCCTTGGTGATGGCATGCCATATAACCCCCTTTTGATGGGCGTTGACCTGCAGATGCAATACACACAGGAAAACACCATTAGACAAACAGTCCAGCCAGTTACACATATGGCCCACCATACCCGTTTATAGCACTATTGGAACACACTAGCCCAGCACTCAATGTGTACCCTGCCAGGAGGACATCCCTCCCCCTTACACGAATCTGTGACACACACCTCCATACATGCATGCCACATGCATTGTGCCCACAATGTACTCACCTGTTGGTCTGGAGGCACATACAGCGATCCGGATTGGGGTAGGACCCAATGCACCAGTCTCTCCAACTCCTCCAAAGTGAAGGCTGGGGTCCTTTCCCCGGCCACACGGGCCACAGTAGGTTCCAGACACAGTTCACAGCAGCACATGCAATGTAGGTCCTCTCCTATGGAAGGTCAGGTAACAAGTGAGGAATTAGATAGAAAATGACGGTCACGTCCGCGGCGGTGCATACCATCACCATTGGCCACTGTACAGGATCGGGACAAATATTAACCAATGAGGAATTGCACAGCGGTTCACGACCGCCTTCCGCCACGGCGCACAACGTCAGCGGAGTTACCTCACTTCCACCTGTCCCTCCACACAGGACAGACGGACACCATTTCAGGGGGGCAAGCCTATGGAATTATGCTGCGTCACAGGAGAAATAGGCACATACTGGAGAAATCACACTGACCCATTACATGATGCAGCATGCAAACTACTGTTGTGGCTCCATTGTTCAGTTTGTGACAGGCTCCTCACTCTTTTGTCCCATAGATTCCTACCTCTGCGGATGAATAGGAGATGGAGACATACCCCCTGTGTACAGACCCCTGGTGGACTTGGCTACACTGGAGTATAGGCACATTATCCTCCCAAATAGACTTGACAGGGCTATAATCACAGAGCTGTGTGCCCAATTAGAACCTGACTTGATATCTGCTATCCGTCACCCCACTGGGATCCCCCCTCATGTGCAAGTGCTATCTGTACTCCATTTCCTGGCAACTGGTTCTTTCCAAGTAACAGTGGGCTTGGCAGCAGGAATGTCACAGCCAATGTTCTCAATAGTGCTGACAAGAGTGTTGTCTGCACCGATAAACACATGTGCAGCTACATTGCTTTCCCCCAGGTTGAGGATTTGGCCACAGTGAAGGCCGAGTTTTATGCAGTGGGACATATCCCAAATATAATTGGGGGTGACTGATGGAACACATATTGCATTTGCCCCGCTCCCACCCCTATCAGAATGAACAGGTGTTCAGGAATCGTAAGAGTTTCCACTCCATGAATGTGCAGATGGTGTAACTGGTGGACCAGTACATCTCCCACATCCATGCAAAGTATCCTGGGTCGATGCATGATGCCTTTGTCCTGAGGAATAGCAGCATACCAAATGTGATGGCCCAACTACAGAGACACAGGGTGTGGCTAATAGGTGAGCCCTGGTTCCCAGCCAGTATATGTTAGTGTATGGGTATGGTGTTGGCCATATAGGATGGTGTGTGGCTAAACGATGTCCCTCAATATTTGCAGGTGACTAAGGTTACACAAACCTATCACTGCTGCTGACCCCTGTGCGGAATGCCAGGACAAGGGCAGAAGAAAGTTATGAGGCACATGGGCAAACCAGAAGGATAACTGAGAGAACCTTTGGCCTCCTGAAGGCCAGGTTCTGGTACCTCCACTTAACAGGTGGCTCTCTGTGATACTCACCCAAGAAGGTCTGCCAGATAGTAGTGACATGCTGCACGTTGCACAATCTGGCCCTCAGGCGCCATGTTCCTCCTCTGCAGGAGGAGGAGACTGGAGATGCAACTGTGGCAGCAGTAAACCCTGTGGACAGTGACGATGAGGAGGCAGAGGATGAGGATGAGAACAACAGAACATCTGTGATCAGTCAATACTTCCAATAACACACAGGTAAGACAGTGTAACTTTACATTTCAATTACTATGGTTGTAATCTGTGTGGCAATGGCATGCTGGTATTTCCCATGTCTAAGCCCACTTACTGTTCCCTCTGGCTATTCATTTTGCAGATGTTGGTGGTTTGACAAATACTCCTGGTGTGATCACTACAGCCAGCTACAGGTCTTTATCTATGCTCATTCTAGGTACAGTTTATTTGTAATGGTTGTACCTGCTTAACAAAATACACATTTGATATACATGACATACTCCAAATAGATGTATTCAAAGGGTGTTTAATGAAGTGCTAACATATAGGGGGTAAGTGAAATGGGATGGGGTGATGATGGAGGAAAGTCCAGGGTATTGTTCCAGTCTGTTCGTAGCACAGGTGCATTGTCTAAGGGGACATAGGAAGGGGAGCAATGGCAGTTCAAGGTGGACAGAGTGACTGAGTAGGACACAAGGGGGACAATCAGGAGAGTCTCATTTCCTGGCGGTGGTCTTGGCAAGTGTCTCTGGCTTCTGTCTGGTTCGCAGGGAATGTTTGTGGGGTGGTCACCTTCTGCAGGAGGAGAGGTGCTGTGGTCTGTGAGTCCTGTGGCGGGGCCTCCCGACCACTAGCGGCAGTGGAAGTGGAAGGATGTTCAGATGACTGGCTAGTGGCAGGGGCCCGCTGGTGTGAGACT
Organism: Pleurodeles waltl; assembly: GCF_031143425.1. Classification (NCBI taxonomy): domain Eukaryota; kingdom Metazoa; phylum Chordata; class Amphibia; order Caudata; family Salamandridae; genus Pleurodeles; species Pleurodeles waltl. The sequence continues at coordinate 540,217,458 of NC_090440.1, read as the reverse complement.
TCTTCCCCCATAATTTTGGCCATGTCTGCCAGCACCCCTGCTATGGAGATCAGGGTGTTGTTGATGGCCTGCAAGTCCTCCCTGATCCCCCGGTACTGTCCCTCCTGCAACCGCCTGTTCTCCTGCACGTTGATCTTGAAGAGTGCCTCCTGGAGAGTCAGTTCCCTGGGCCTGTCCTCCCCCTGGCGCACAGCAGTCCTGCCAGTGTCCATGGTGGCCTGTGCCTCTGTCCTCTGAACCGTGTGCCCACTACCACTGACCCCAGGTCCCTGATTGTCTTGTGTGCGAGGTGTGACCTGGAGTCCCTGTAGGAGTGGACACACTGCTGATTGACATGTCCTGGGGACAGAGGTGTGGGTACGCTGGGTGCGTGCTGTGGTGGTGTTTCCTGATGGGGGAGGCTCTGTGGTGGTGTGACTGGGCTTGGGTAACCGGCTGTCCAGTGGTTCCTGATGGGCCAGGTAAATCGTCCAGATCCTGAAGACCAGAGTTACTGTCATCACTGTGGGCTTCTTCTGTTGGGGGACTGAATAGTAGTGGCACCTCCTCTCCGGTGACATTGGCTGGGGTACCTGTGGGGATGTAAATGATGTATTATGGCTCATGTGTATGACATATTGTACATCCCTGGATTCCCCTCTATGGTTGTTGTTGCCCTGCCAGCTTTTACTTGTGTATGTTAGTGTATGGTGGGATTGGTAGTTCTCTATGTTGTGCATGCTTTTGTGCAGGGTGTCCATGCAGGGCTGTGAGGGGTGTCCATGCATTGGTACAGCATGCAGGGCTTGGGATTGGGATAAGTGAGATGTGATGGTGGAGTGTGTGGGTTGTAGTGGAGTGATGGGAGTGAGGGCAAGGGTATGTGATGGCATGCAGATAGGGGGGGTGATAGTAGTAGAGAGTTGACTTACCTGAGTCCACTCCTCCTCCGACTCCAGCCAGGCCCTCATGATGCAGTATTGCCAAGACTTGCTCCTCCCTTGCTGTGAGTTGTGGGGGAGGAGGTGGGGGTCCACCGCCAGTCCTCTGGATAGCGAATTGGTGTCTTGCTGCAATGGAACGTACCTTCCCCTGTAGGTTGTTCCATCTCTTCCTGATGTGGCTCCTTGTTCTGGGGTGTTGTCCCACAGCATTGACCCTGTCCACGATTCTCCGCCATAGCTCCATCTTCCTAGCTGTAGATATTTGATGCACCTGTGCTCTAAAGAGTTGTGGCTCTACCCAGACAATTTCCTCCACCATGACCCTTAACTCCTCCTCTGTGAAACAGAGGTGTCTTTGTGGTGCCAGGGGTGTTATGTGAGGTGTGTTGGTGAGGGTGTTTTGGGTGATGTGGTGGGGTATGTGATGTGGAGTGCGTGAGTGATGTATGGGTGTGAGTGGTATGTGGCTCTAGTTGGCTAGGTGGTCTTGGTGTCGGTCTTGTGCCAATGATTTGTATTCGCAAAGGGTTGTGGGTAATGTGGGTGTGTGTTTTATAGTGGTGTGGGTGTGGTGTGTGTATGGGTGTCAGGTGTGTGTTGTTTGAATTGTCCAAGGTGGTGGTGTTTTGTCTGTGGGTGTCCATTGTGAGCGAGGCGGTATGTATCGCCAATGGTTTACCGCCATTGAATGTCTGCCGTGGTGATTCGTGGGTCATAATGTGATGGGAGTTGTTCTGTTGGCGTAACGGTGTGGGTTTTGATACTGCCACTTTATCACTGACCTTTGGACTCTGCAGATTTGTGTATGTGGCTGAATTCTGTCGGATTGGTGTGTGTGTGTGTCAGAATATGGTGAATGGATATCCACCGCGGTAAGTTGGCAGTTGTCAGTGTGGCGGTAACCGGGATTTACCGCCAATGTCATAATGAGGGCCTAAGTCCCTACGTAGAGACATTCTCTACAACACCTGGAAGGACCACTATAATATCCCATGCTATCAAAACTAAACCAGAGGACAAAGTCAAACTAGAACCCTATAGGGTACCTGAGGCCCGAGGAGGGCTATTGAGGAAGATGTAAAGACCATGTTGCAGTTTGGTGTCATTGAGCCATCCACAAGCGAATGGAACACCCCAATTGTCCTAGTTCTGAAACCGGACGGCTCAATTAGTTTCTGTATAGACATTAGAGAGGTGAACTAGCTCTCCCAATTTGATACCTTTCCCATCCAGAGAATTGATGAGATGATAGAAAAACTGGGGAGCTCAATATATCAGCACCCTCTACTTATTATTGGCAGGTACCTCTTGGACCCCAAGACAGGAAATAAACAGCTTTCTCTACTCCTGGGGATTTGTATCAGTTCACTGTCCTTCCCTTTGGGTTGCATAGGGCCCCTGCCACCTTTCAACAGATGATGAATCAGGTTTTAAAGCCCCACAACCAGTACGCAGCCGCTTATATTGACAACATGGTCGTATATAGCCACTCATGGGAAATCAATCTACAACATTTGGCTAGAGTCTTGGCAGTGTTAGGGTCAGTAAGTATCCAGGTGAACCCCACAAATAGTCATCTGGCAGCTAGGACCTCTTGGGACAGAGGTGTGGGTACGCTGGGTGCGTGCTGTGGTGGTGTTTCCTGATGGGGGAGGCTCTGTGGTGGTGTGACTGGGCTTGGGTAACCGGCTGTCCAGTGGTTCCTGATGGGCCAGGTAAATCGTCCAGATCCTGAAGACCAGAGTTACTGTCATCACTGTGGGCTTCTTCTGTTGGGGGACTGAATAGTAGTGGCACCTCCTCTCCGGTGACATTGGCTGGGGTACCTGTGGGGATGTAAATGATGTATTATGGCTCATGTGTATGACATATTGTACATCCCTGGATTCCCCTCTATGGTTGTTGTTGCCCTGCCAGCTTTTACTTGTGTATGTTAGTGTATGGTGGGATTGGTAGTTCTCTATGTTGTGCATGCTTTTGTGCAGGGTGTCCATGCAGGGCTGTGAGGGGTGTCCATGCATTGGTACAGCATGCAGGGCTTGGGATTGGGATAAGTGAGATGTGATTGTGGAGTGTGTGGGTTGTAGTGGAGTGATGGGAGTGAGGGCAAGGGTGTGTGATGGCATGCAGATAGTGGGGGTGATAGTAGTAGAGAGTTGACTTACCTGAGTCCACTCCTCCTCCGACTCCAGCCAGGCCCTCATGATGCAGTATTGCCAAGACTTGCTCCTCCCTTGCTGTGAGTTGTGGGGGAGGAGGTGGGGGTCCACCGCCAGTCCTCTGGATAGCGAGTTGGTGTCTTGCTGCAATGGAACGTACCTTCCCCTGTAGGTTGTTCCATCTCTTCCTGATGTGGCTCCTTGTTCAGGGGTGTTGTCCCACAGCATTGACCCTGTCCACGATTCTCCGCCATAGCTCCATCTTCCTAGCTGTAGATATTTGATGCACCTGTGCTCTAAAGAGCTGTGGCTCTACCCAGACAATTTCCTCCACCATGACCCTTAACTCCTCCTCTGTGAAACAGAGGTGTCTTTGTGGTGCCAGGGGTAACCGGGATTTACCGCCAATGTCATAATGAGGGCCTAAGTCCCTACGTAGAGACATTCTCTACAACACCTGGAAGGACCACTATAATATCCCATGCTATCAAAACTAAACCAGAGGACAAAGTCAAACTAGAACCCTATAGGGTACCTGAGGCCCGAGGAGGGCTATTGAGGAAGATGTAAAGACCATGTTGCAGTTTGGTGTCATTGAGCCATCCACAAGCGAATGGAACACCCCAATTGTCCTAGTTCTGAAACCGGACGGCTCAATTAGTTTCTGTATAGACATTAGAGAGGTGAACTAGCTCTCCCAATTTGATACCTTTCCCATCCAGAGAATTGATGAGATGATAGAAAAACTGGGGAGCTCAATATATCAGCACCCTCTACTTATTATTGGCAGGTACCTCTTGGACCCCAAGACAGGAAATAAACAGCTTTCTCTACTCCTGGGGATTTGTATCAGTTCACTGTCCTTCCCTTTGGGTTGCATAGGGCCCCTGCCACCTTTCAACAGATGATGAATCAGGTTTTAAAGCCCCACAACCAGTACGCAGCCGCTTATATTGACAACATGGTCGTATATAGCCACTCATGGGAAATCAATCTACAACATTTGGCTAGAGTCTTGGCAGTGTTAGGGTCAGTAAGTATCCAGGTGAACCCCACAAATAGTCATCTGGCAGCTAGGACAGTAATATACCTAGGATATTTGATTGGGAAAGGTCTTATTCGACCTCAGAAAGAAACAATTGCCGCCATTCTTAAAATACCCTTCCCCAAAAGTAAGAAAGATCTCAGGGCTTTCTAAGGATTGGTGGGTTATTACAGAAGATTCATACCCAGGTTCTGTCAGATCACCTCCCACCTAACAGATCTGTTAAAAAAAGGAAAAGAAGATGACGTAGGGCTGCATCATCCAACCACCCAAGTCTTGGATGCATTCCATATGTCACAAACCAGTCTCACCTCCGAACCCATACTCCAGAGTCCTGATTTTTCAAGGCCATTTATGCTGCACCCGGATGCCTCAGGAGTAGGTCTAGGGGCTTTTTTTCCCCAAAAGATGAGCACGGGGACAAGAAATCTCTTCTGTAAATGAGTTGTAAATGATTTCTCTGAGAAACAACCTCCTCAGCCGTAGAGAAAGAAGCATTAGCTATCAAGTGGGCAATAAAGGCACTGCAGTATTACTTGGAGGGACATGAAGAATAAGTTACTTACCTTCGGTAATGCTTTTTCTGGTGGATACAATAACTACCTGTGGATTCCTCACCTAAAGAATTCTCCCCTCACGCCAGCCTCGACGGAAATTTCTTCTAGCTCTGCACGTCGACGATGACGTCACAATCGCCAGACTCCACGCGACACCGTATGACGTCATCCAGGCAATAAGAAGCCATCGTCGAGGTGCAGACGTCAGTTATCACCATTTTTTATGTGCCATAGAGGCGAACAGGTGAACACTGACCTTGAAGAGAACATAATCACATCAAATGAAATGAAAATACAACATTTATTACAATAAAAATATAATAAATTAATGGCAATAACTGCTCCATATGGAAACAAATATGTCATTCAAGTTCAAACATGTTTCCTTGAACTATCCAAATCAGAGTAAGAAATGCATATATCCATGCCACAACTATATACATGATCCAAGTATATACATATATACAAGACAACGGTGCTCACCCATGGATTTCATGGAACGACCAGTCAGGCAACGGGGAGGTGGGTGGGACTGTGAGGAATACACAGGTAGTTATTGTATCCACCAGAAAAAGTGTTACCGAAGGTAAGTAACTTATTCTTCTGATGGATACACCTACCTGTGGATTCCTCACCTAAAGAATAGAGTCCCAAAGCAGTACTTCCTCCGGAGGTGGGTGCCTGAATGGTCAAACCAAGAAATCCTGCAGCACCGAGCGAGCAAAAAGGCCATCCCTCCTAACCTCAGAATCCAAACAATAATGTTTGACAAAAGTATGGAGGGATGCCCAAGTCGCCACCCTGCAGATGTCAACCACAGGGACACCCCTAGCTAAAGCTGAAGAGGCAGCTTTAGCTCTGGTGGAATGATCACGAAGCCCTACAGGTGGTTCTTTCTTCGCCAAGGAATAACAAAGCTTGATACAGAGAATGACCCACCTGGATAGCGTTCTCTTGTGGACTGCTCTACCTTTCCTCTTCCCCACGTATCCAACGAAGAGCTGATCATCTTGCCTGAACTCCTTGGTCCTGTCGACATGGAAGCTCAAAGCTCTTCGTGGATCCAATCGGTGGAGCCTCTCTTCCTCCTTGGATGGATGAGGCGGAGAGTAAAAGGAAGAGATAATAATAGACTACCCCAAGTGAAAGGGTGTAACAACCTTTGGGAGGAAAGCCGCCTTGGTCCTTAACACCACTTGGTCTCTAAAGAATGAAAGGTATAGAGACTCTACGCTAAGAGCCTGAAGCTCACTGACCCTTCTGGTCGATGTTATGGCTACCAGGAATACAGTCTTGAGAACCAGCAAACGCAAAGCACAAGAATGCATTGGTTCAAATGGTGATCCCATCAGAAATGCTAGTACTAAATTAAGGTCCCACTGAGGCATAACAAATGGTGAGGGTGGAAACGTAACAAACCTCAAAACAATAGGAGACTTAAACAAGGAAGGCTGATCAGGGAGGCACAGAAAAGCCGACAGTGCAGATAAATAACCCTTAACTGTGGCAACTGCACAACCCTTCTGTGCCAGGAAAAGAGCAAACGACAATATGTCAGACAAGCGAGCCTTTAAGGGATCAATTCTGTTCTCTCCACACCAACATACAAATTTAGCCCAACGACTTGCATAGATCGATTTGGTGGAGTGTCGCCTGGCCGATAAAATAACATTCACCACCTCCGGTGGGAGAGAAAAAGCACTCAGATTGCCCCGTTCAATCTCCAGGCATGAAGGTGAAGACTCTGGAGGTGGGGGTGTAGAATCTGCCCCTGCGACTGCGAGAGGAGGTCCACCCTGTAAGGGAGACGGAGAGGAGGGCACAGAGAGAGTTGGAGAAGGTCTGTGTACCATACCCTTCTTGGCCAATCTGGAGCTATCAAGATAACCTGGGCCCGGTCTTGGCGGATCTTCCTCAGAACTCGAGGAATCAGGGGTATGGGAGGAAACGTGTAAAGCAATTGACCCTTCCAAGACATCTGAAACACGTTCCCCAAAGCTCCTTGCACCGGATACTGGAGGCTGCAAAATAACGGGCACTGCGCGTTCTCCTGAGTAGCAAACAGATCTATCTGCGGATACCCCCACATCTGGAAGATGTAAAGAACCAGATCTGGATGAAGACGCCACTCGTGGTCGACCGAGCTGCGTCGACTGAGAACGTCCGCACGCACGTTCAGAGCTCTGGCCAAACGATGTGCTACCAAGCAAATCTTGTGGTCCTGAAGCCTGAAGCCAGGACCAGAGTCGAAGAGCTTCTCTGCAGAGAAGATACCACCCCACTCCTCCCTGCTTGTTTATATCCCACATCGCGGTAGTATTGTCCGTCAAAATCTGGACTGACTGACCGCGAATGGAAGGGAGGAAGGCCTTGAGAGCCAGACGTACCGTTCGCAATTCCAACAGATTGATGTGAAATCTCTGTTCCACTGGAGACCAAAGGCCTTTGACCTCCAGGTCCCCCAGATGAGCTCCCCACCCTAGAGTGGAAGCATCCGTTACCACTGTGGCCACCGGTGGATGTAGCGAGAACGGCCTTCCTTGCTACAGGTTGCCAACCGCTGCCCACCACTGAAGATCCACCACAGTGTCTCTGGTGATCGTAATCGAATCTTCGAGATCCCCTTTGTGCTGAAACCACTGCCTGCAGACGCACCACTGAAGAGCCCTGATGCGCCAGCGTGCATGAGTGACCAGCAGTATGCAAGAAGCAAACAGACCGAGCAGACGAAGGACCTCGAGGACTGGAACTACTGCTCCATTTCGAAACATCAGAATCAACGCCTGAATATCCTGAACCCGCTGGGGCGGAGGAAAGGCCCGATTCAATGTCGTGTCCAGTACTGCCCCTATGAACAGGAGGCGTTGAGAGGGCTCCAGGTGAGAGTTGGGTACATTGATTGAAAAACCCAGGTCGTACAACAACTGAGTCGTCGACTGGAGGTGACACTGCACGAGCTCTGGAGTCTTGGCTTTGATCAACCAATAGTCCAGATAGGGAAACACTGCTATCCCTCTTCTTCTGAGCTCTGCAGCTACCACCGCCATCACCTTTGTGAAAACTCGAGGTGCTGAAGTAAGACCAAATGGGAGGACCACAAACTGATAATGGTGTGATCCCACCACACACCGGAGATACTTCCTGTGCGATTTAAGGATCGGAATATGGAAATACGCATCCTGCAAATCGACAGACACCATCCAATCTCCTTCGTTCAACGCCAAAAGAACCTGTGAAAGGGTCAGCATTTTGAACTTTTCCTGTTTGAGGAACCAATTCAAAATCCTCAAGTCCAGAACTGGTCGTAATTGACCATCCTTTTTGGGGATCAGGAAGTACCTTGAATTACAGCCCTGACCCCTCTCCTGCTCGGGAACCAACTCTACTGCACCTTTTGCCAATAGGGATAACACCTCCTGTTGCAGTAACAGAAGATGGTCTTCGGAACAGAAGGATGGGCGGGGAGGGAATTCCCAAAAGGGAAGAGCATACCCCTTCTTTACAATGTCGATGACCCAAGAGTCTGATGTTATAAACTCCCACATTGGAAGAAAATGGGCAAGTCTCCCCCCTACCGGAGACATGTGAACAGGGAGTGGTGGAGGACTAAGGCTGCTTCCCTTGCTGCACCCCTCCCAAGGAAGAGGCAGAGTGCTGCTGGGTGGCTCCTCTTGTACGTACTCTGCCCCTGCCCCTAAATGATCTGTAAGGCAGGGAGCTTGCAGATTGTTGTGGTGCCTGGAACCTGCCACGAAAGGAGGAGCCACGTCCAAAACCCCTAAACTTCCTATACGACCTAAAGGAGGAGGAAGTAGCCGCCTGAAGTCCTAACGACCTCGCTGTGGCCCTGCTCTCTTTGAACCATTCAAGAGCAGAATCTGCCTTTGTCCCAAAAAGTATTTCACCATCAAAAGGCAGATCCAGGAGAGTCGCCTGCACATCCATTGAAAAGCCTGATGAGTTCAGCCAAGCCTGACGTCTCAATACTATGGATGTGCCCATAGCCCTTGCCACAGAGTCAGAAGTGTCTAACCCAGACTGGATCACCTGGGTCGCCGCTGCCTGAGCGTCCGTCAGCAATTGCAACACTTCCTGCGGCAAGTTCGGCTGGCCTTTTGCTTCCTCCATAAGGGCATGAATATAACGTCCCAAAATGCAGGTTGCATTGGTTGACTTCAAGGCCATACTACATGATGAAAAGGCCTTCTTTGCAGCATGGTCCATTTTCTTTGACTCCCTTTCAGCAGGGGTCCCAGGGAACGAGCCAGGAGAGGACCGGGAAGAACAGGAAGCCTGAACAACTAAGCTCTCCGGTGTTGGGTGTTTGGATAGGAAGACAGGGTCACCTGGAGCCGCCCGATAGCATTGTGCTACCGCCCTGTTGACAGCTGAAGAAGACACAGGTTTCTTCTATACGTCTTTGATGGGGTCTAGGAGAGCCTCATTAAAAGGCAAGAGAGGATCCGCCGCCACAGAAGCTGGATGTAGCACTTCTGTCAACAGGTTCCTTTTTACCTCAGCAGCCGGAAGAGGAAGATCTAAAAAGTCTGCAGCCTTCCTTATCACTGCATGAAAAGATGCAGCCTCCTCAGTATACTCCCCAGGGGATGCCAAATCCCATTCAGGGGAAGTATCAATACCACTCGCAGTGTCAACCCCTGGAAATCACCCGAAGGCTCCAAGATTTCGCCTTCTTCCAGGTGTCGCCTGTTATATTCTTCTTCCTCCAGAAAACGCAAAGCCAGACATCTGGACCTGAGTCTAGACTCGAGACCCGGCGTCGATAAGGCGTCAGCCGACGCCAAAGATCTTTGCCGGCACCGAACCTCGGATCCATCCGACGCCGGACCCTCCGGCTCCACAGGAACCTTGACTGTGGATTGGATCCGGGCGAATCCACCGGCGCCGTAGCAGGTGTCACAGGCCTCGTGGGTGACGTCAAGGGCATCGGCGCCGTTTCAGCTCCAGAAGACAAAAATGGCATGAAGGGTGTCGGTTTGTACGAAGCCGGAACACCCAAATTAAAGGCCAAATGGCCCGACAGACCTGCATGTCCTCCACCAGGTGCCATGGTGGAAACATTTTTGAACATGGCATTCCAAAATGCCGCAGGATCCGTTCCCGGCGCCGGGAAAGTTTGATATTGTTGCTGCGCCGGCATAGAAGCCGATGATGGGCCAGGCAACTCCTCCTCAGGAGAACCCGCCGGCCTCTGAAGAGGCGCTACCTCAAATACCGACCCAGGTGAAGTCGGAGTTGCAGGAGGCGGAGGAGTGACGGTCGGGCTAATCTCCCACGTCGGACAGCGCCGAGCTGACGGAGATGCCGATCTGGACCTGGACCGTCCTCTACTCGATCGGCACCGGGAGTCGTGACGGCACCGATAGTCTACATGGCGATGATGACTCCTTCGAAGATTTCGAAGAGGACTCTCTCCGATGACGCCTTTCCTTCTTTTTCTTGGAACGGGCGAGGAATAATTTAGCCTCCCTTTCCTTAAGCGCCTTAGGGTTCATGCGCTGGCAGGAACTGCATGACTCGACCTCATGGTCGGAACTAAGGCACCAGAGACAATTCTCATGGGGGTCAGTAGCCGACATTCGACCCCCACACTGGTTACAAGGCTCAAAACCAGATTTTCTTGGCTGCGACATTGTAACCACAGTTACGTAACTGTAGCTCCCTGTTAGCCTTGAAGAAAAAACGTTACTCTGAGGCACAGAAAAAAGGGAACTGACGTCTGCACGTCGACGATGGCTTCTTATTGCCTGGATGACATCATACGGCGTCGCGTGGAGTCGGGCAATTGTGACATCATCGTCGACGTGCAGAGCTAGAAGAAATTTCCGTCGAGGCTGGCGCGAGGGGAGAATTCTTTAGGTGAGGAATCCACAGGTAGGTGTATCCATCAGAATTCACCTTTACACTGATCATGCTCCCCTGGAGTGGGTGGCTCAGATGGTTTCTGGCACTTCAACCTTTTTGTTTTACTACAGACCATTGTAAGGGACCTGAACAAAGCAATGTCGATTTTTTTGTCTCGTTATCCAGAAGACTGGGTTCTTCCAAGGAATAAATTAGAGGTGGAGATATGTAACAAGACTCCCTCCCTAGCTGTCTCCTCACCTGTATCGGATGCACTGCATCCATCCGAAACGCAACACCATCCTGAGGGGGGAACCACAAAACAGAATCATGGTGGGCTAGGACAGTAGAGCCACCAAACCTGACAACACACTTTCTTCAACAGGGACAGGGGGGGTGGGCCAACCCATTCGAAACGCCTGTTGATTGGGCTGGAGAGGAGGAAGCCAGAAATAATGCAGAGTCGGAGGAGGAAGTAAAGGGAGATGCCAACATCGAGATTGGAGTGGGAGAAGAGAAGGAGCGAGGGACTGACGCAGACCTGAAGGAGTAGGGGAGGGGAGGGAAGCGGAGAGGTGCCAACTGAATGAGGACAGGAGTGGAAGAGGTCCCAAAGCAAAACAGTCCCAGCGAGCAGGAGGCGGACACCGACGCACACTGGGATACACTGCCGGAGATGCTACTACATCCCACCACAGTCTAGGAGGGCTGTGGCTTGGGCGGTGAGTGCCAACCATATATAATTTTTTTTTTAATTCCGTTTTCACCTTGAAACTCATAATGTTTATCTACCTTGTAAAAAGCTAAATAAAAGACACAATTTACCTATTCAATAAGCATCCAAAGCCATACTTCTGTCCCGGTCTCCCACAAAGATATTGAGACGGCCTTCCCGAAGGTAAGGGAAGCAAGTACTCTTCCCCACTCTATGAAAGCAACAATTGGTCTGGAGAAGTTTCAGCCTCTAGATTTACCTTCTTTCAAGTCTGTTCTTTCTTTTATCAGATCGCCACAACTTGTTTTAGCATTTTGAAATGGCTTAGAAAGATTTTATATTGTCTTCCCATTGCTGCTAAGAGGAAAGTAGTTCAGTCCTTGTTGATTACCAAACTGTACTACAGTAATGTATAATATATGGGGGCAGGTAAAGCTCTCTTTAAACACCTCCAGATTGTTCAAAATGCTGCTGCCTTGCTTTTGCTTCACTCTCTGAAATGTACCTTTACAGCCGCTATGCTTCAGATGCTTTACTGGTTACCCGTTGAGCGTCGAGTGCATTTTAAGGCTTTATGTTATATGCACAAATGCCTGGGAAACTCAGGACATTCCTATCATAGAGCATTAGTTTCCCCTACACCCCGCTTGCTCATTGCGATCGAGTGATTCCAAGTTGGCTGCAATTCCTAGAATTAGGAAATCTCATTAAGTAGGCCGTGCCTTTTTCTTTCTTGGTCGGAAACTGTGGAATGCGCGCCCTCCCAGACTGAGGGATGTCAGTCACTTTCTGCATTTCGCAAATTTCTAAGCATTTCGCAAATTTCTAAACACATGGCTGTTCCTGTATTCAGAACTCCTTGAAATATGATTCCCCTCGATAACTAGCAGGTTTGCAATCTTTCCGTAGATGAGTCTAGCACAGAGAAACCTTTTGTAGGTAGCCATGTGCTTTCGAAATCACACACAATAATAATGATATTAATAATAATAATAATAATAAGTTGGTCATCTTCAGTAAAGAAGCCCATCGTGTCTCTGTCAATCCCTTATAGTTCTCACAAACGTATTCTTATACCAAATGTAGGCTTTTTGTCTGATATGTCTGAACAAGATGTCAATAATTGGACCTGGGTTGCAGGGGCAAATAACTCATAAATCTGGGAATCAGTCTCCTTGCCACTAATCACCATTTTACCTCATATTTCTAAACCCTTGCTCATTAAGGGCCTTTAAAATTGAACCAGTTAGGAGATTAAATAAATCCAGCTCAAAACAGAAACAATCTTAAGCAGACCAGTATGGCATGATCTATTTCAAGCTACTGGGGAAAAAGCATTCAAACAGTTTGAAACATTATAGCAAAACAATGCTAAGCAAGATAAAAAACATCAGCTATTGCCCTAGCTTATGAAGAATGGCTGTTGTATCTCAGTGAATTATACAAGGCAAATTCAACATATCTGAAACTTTCAAGTGAATATCTCATCTGTTTAAAGAGCTGCAATAGATTATCTGACAGAGATTTCTAGCTGCAGATTTCTTACCTTTGATTTTCCCAGGCATCAGGTGCGATCCTGAAACTTTTGTTGAGCAATATCCTGCGTGCCGTCAGATAGCTCCATTCGGCTCCGCATGGCGTCGTTAGCAACAGATGTGACGACAGTGCCACCCATTTAGGCTCCAGCCAGGTGCATGGACATCAGTTCTTTTCTTTCTGCATCAGTTAGCGCAGAACGGAGAGAGCTACCCCTCTGTCGCTTTTTGACAGGCATTTTTTTTTTTTTTTTTTTTTTACATTTTGTCAATTTATTTTGCAAAGTGTGTCGAGAATGTCTTCAAGAAAGACTGGGTTCAAACCGTGTGGCGCCTGTCACCATGCCATGTTGGTCACTGAGCCCCATCTCCTTTACCTGTGGAGCCTCGAGTGCAACCATGACTCCAAGTTGTGCTCACACTGTCAGGCCATGGCGCCAAAGTCTTTTAGGGAGGAGTCCCTAAAGCTACTTTCAGCCGGCCGGTGCGACCCCGAGAAGGTCTATTCCCAGTCAAGAATGAGGTTGCAGGACCGATCTCTAAGCCCCAAATCCTCTTTCTCCCATTCAAGGTCCTTGAGGCACTCGGGAAGGAGGCACAAGAAGAAGAAGTCCAAGAGGACTTTGACTTTGCCTCGTCCGTCGGCTGACAAAACAAGCTGGGAACATCAGCGTTCCTGGCACAGTTCTGTGGTGCCGTTAGCCCGTTCGACTCCACATCTCCCACCTTTGCCGGGGACCCAGTTGATACTCGCTCAAATCAAGGAGTTCTAAGAGGCATGTGCCATGTATTTGAGCGGGTTACTCCTCTGGCGAGCCTTTGGGCCCCACGGTGTTAGATGCAACTCCCTCCAGGTCCATGCCAGTGGCTTCGGCAGAGCCTTGGGGATCCCACTCTGGATCCAGATTCAGACCGCGCCGGTCGTACCCGGGTGACCTACCATGACACCGGTCACGACGTCAATACTCCTAGCAGCGCTGGCGCCCACCTGCAGCACCAGACCTATTCTTTTTCCCAATGACCCGGAACGGCATCGCACAGCGCTGATTTAGGTGCCAGCAGAACCCACAGGTGCCAGATCTTTGCCTTACCCTTATTTTACGATACCAGGCATAGTAGAAGATTGGGAGGGGTCGCTGGACCATTTAGAACACCAGCTGGAAAGATCCATAGACTAGTATGAGGAGCTAGGAGAGGCCAGTGGTCTGGACACCTCTCCAAACACTGGATTGCTCCCCCCCCCCACTGTGGCTACAGAGGAAGGAGCATCCTATGCGATGGTGGTGTGCAGGGCAGCAGCGGTCTTTTTCCTGAAAATGCCCTCAGTGGTGGTCAAACCCTACATCTTGACAGGAGTGCTTAAACCTGGGGCTTCCACATTGGAAACCCTTTTTCCCTTCAATGAGGCACAGACAGACATCCTGCTGGGAACTTGGTCCAAGCCCAGCACAAGGGCTCCTGTTAATAGGATAATTGCCTGCCGCCATGGGCCCAGCCCACTCTGGGAGATCCTAGCTTTCTCAGCCAATACCCCACCCCTGGGAGCTTGGTTGTCCAAGCCTCTATGTCCCATAGCGCATTCCCATCTGCTCCCCCGGATAGGGAATCCAAGAGGCTGGACCATCTTTGGAAGGAGCTGTTTTCTTCCACCAGCCTGGCACTGAGGTCGGTGAACACTTCATGCTTATTGGGCCATTTCTCCCATAACATTTGGGACATGGTTGCACAAGTGCTGCCTCAGGACCTGCAGGAGGCCCGGGCCATACTCTCTCAAGCAGTGAAGGATGGGAGAGATGCAGCTAAGTTAACATTCTGTGTGGACTAGACACAACTGACTTGTTGGGCAGAGCAGTTACGTCAACAGTGGCCTTAAGGCGCCACACATGGCTGAGGACATCTGGCTTTTCAGGGAATGTCCAAGCAAATCTGATGGACATGCCCTTCTATGGCGCTCGCTTGTTTGATGAGAAGGCAGACTCAGTGCTGGAGTGCTTTAAGGACTCTCAGGCTATGGCCAAGTCCTTGGAACTCTCGCTGACCCCTTGTCCACAGTCTGCCTTTCGCCACTTTCATGGCTAGGGAAGGGGTGTGGCACCATACCAGCTCTATGCCAGCCACCGTCCCTAGCAACTAACCCAAGGTATGCGAGTACATGGGCACAGTGTCTTCAGATCTAGAGGATCTGCAGGCCAGAAGTTGTCTACCACACAGCCCCTAGCAGCTGCAACCTCTAAGCTCTCCAAGTTTGCATCTGCAGGACTACGCTTGCCCAGTTCGAGGAAGAATATACCAGTATCTCCCACACTGGAAGTCAATAACGTCAGACACATGGGTACTGCAGACCACAAGGAAGGTCTATGCCCTGCCTTTTCAATACTTTCCTAAGGTTGAACGGCTGGCGGAGGATCATTTGTGTCAGCTCCAAGAGGAAGTTACTGCTCTCTTGGCCAAGAGAGCCATAGAAAGTGTCCTGATATCAGAAGTGGGCAGTAGTTGTTATTCCGACTAATTTCTGATACCCAAAAAGAACAAGGGTCTTCACCCTATTCTAGACTTACGGACCATAAATCTCTTCCTCAAGAAAGAGAAGTTCAAGATGCTTATGTTGGCTTGGGTCTTGTCTGACCTAGACCATTAAGACTGGTTGGTAGCGCTGGACTTCAGGGTGCATATTTTCCAACAGGCATTACCTGTGGTCCAAGGTAGGCCACAAACTCTTTCAGTTCCCCCTGCTGCCATTTGGCCTTACCAGTGCCCCTTGGGTGTTTACCAAGGTGATGCTGATGGTCGCAGCTCATTTGTGCAGGTCAGGGGTTTCAGTCTTCTCCTACCTTGACAATTGGCTGTTGAAGAAAAGTTCACCCCAGGCAGTAGTCTTCCACCACCAGACTATGGCGAACCTCCTGCACTCGTGCATTCGCTGGGGTTCACTATAAACGTGGCAAAAGTCACACCTCACTCCCTCTCAGATGCTCTCTTTCATAGGAGCAGTTCTGAACACATTGCAGTTTTGGGCTTATCCTCCGGAGCAGCGAGTCCGGGATATTCAGGCAATAATACCAACATTTCAGCCTCTGTCCTGAATATCGGTCAGAATGACGCTGAAGCTGCTGGGCCTCATGGCCTCCTGCATCCTGCTGGTAAAATATGCCAGATGGCATATGTGGGCTGTGCTGTCGGATCTGAAGATCTAGTGGGCACAGCATCAGGGAAATCTCTCAGATATGGTCCAGATTTAGGAGGGAACTACAAAAGACCTGAAGTGGTGGTTAACGAACTGCGATTGGGTCAGAGGCAGACTCTACACTCTTCCCCAACCAGACCTCACAGAAGTGACAGATGTGTAGTTTCTGGGATGGGGCGGCTATCTGGGAGAGGTGGAGATCAGTCCACGGCGGAATCCGGTGTCTCCGGCGGTCTCCAGGCTTCACATCATCCTGTTGAAGCTTAGGGCGATCCGACTAGCTTTGAAAGCATCTCTTCCCTCTGTCAAGGGGAAGTTAGTGCAGGTGTTCACAGACAACACTAATGCCTTGTGGTACTGCAACAATCAGGTAGGGTCTTGGACCCTTTGTCAAGAGCTGGTTGACATCAGAAAACCTAATATATGGCCGCACTTTCCTATAATATGGGGTATTGTACTGGTGCTCAATACATTCTAGACATGCCTGTTGTCAAGCATGCGTAACAGAACAAGAAAACTTGTACCAGCAAAATATATTTCTATCTAAAGTGAGAATGGAGCACACGCGAAGAGTATTAGTAAATTATCAGTTTTGTTCATGGATCCTTAAGTTATATTAGAGAACTTAAGCAACAAGCATAATGTGAAACGGATGGGACATCAATATGATATGTGATAATTACAAAAAATGCATTATTCAGTTAACAAATTTAATACACATAATACAAATAGCATAATTTCATGAAATGGTGTACAAAAATTGTAACAAAGCTATAGTAGTACAACACAAAACTAATGTTACACATAGACTTAGCAGTGTTTTTTCACACATTGCATGATTAAATCAACAGAAAAACAATTAATCTCTAAGGCACTCATAGTCAAAAGAAACAGATTCAATCAATCAATGGTATGAGTGGAATTCATCCACTCCGATGGCTTGAAGTAGAAAATCTTTTTTTCTTTCCATCTAATGAAAGAATTGATCGTGAGGTTCAACCAAATTCAGCCGGCACGTGTTTCATCCTATGAAGGACTTTATCAAGGCTGACAAGACAAATGATACAATCACTTGTTACAACATGTTTTCCCACTAATTACCCAACTTAATACCACCACAACATTAAAAAAATCACACAATACATCGGCACAGTAGTGACAATATAAGTGTCATTCCACAGATTAAAAGTATGTGAGTAATTAAAATACACCATGATGCCACAACAATCACCAAATTATATATGAGTTAGAGACAAACAGAAGCCATCCTTCTAGGTGACCCCAATCGGTGTCAGCACTATTGTAAACCAAGTAAGGAAACGAAAGTGACAAAAAAGTGAACCAATGGACACAAAGGCCCTCATTACGACCCTGGCGGTTTGTAACCGCCAGGGCCGCTGGACGCGGAGGCACCGCCGACAGGCCGGCGGTGCCCCGCAGGGCATTCTGACTGCGGCGGTTTGGCCGCGGTCAGAAAGGGGAAACTGGCGGTCTCCCGCCAGTTTCCCGCTGCCCCTTTGAATCCTCCAAGGCGGCGCAGCTCGCTGCGCCGCCGAGGGGATTCTGACACCCCCTACTGCCATCCTGTTCCTGGCGGTTCGCCCGCCAGGAACAGGATGGCGGTAGGGGGTGTCGAGGGGCCCCCGTAAGAGGGCCCCACTTTGTATTTCACTGTCTGCATTGTAGACAGTGAAATACGCGACGGGTGCCACTGCACCTGTCGCACCTTCCCACTCCGCCGGCTCGATTCCGAGCCGGCGTCCTCGTGGGAAGGTTGTTTCCCGCTGGGCTGGCGGGCGGCCTTAAGGCGGCCGCCCGCCCGCCCAGCGGGAAACTCAGAATGCCGGCCGCGGTCTTCAGACCGCGGTGCGGTATTCCTGCGGCACAACTTTGGCGGGCGGCCTCCGCCGCCCGTCAAAGTTGTAATGAGGGCCAATGTCTTCATGCAAATTGATAGTAATCAGTTCCAGAAAAGGGAAGTTGTGAATAGTGCCACAAGAGTCCGGAGGTCAAAGATAGTCAATGATTTCCATGTGTGTTCAAAGACCCAAATTAGCACACTAACAGGAAAGTATTTCAAATATATATACCTTATTCTTTTTAAGTTTGTTAAGTTCTAGTCAAACTATAATTCCCAAAATCATAGAAGTCCCATATCCAATAAGCAAATTCAAATTTCTACTAATTGGTCAATCCAAACGTCCACCAACCTGTACTTATTAATCTCCAATTGAGTGAGTAGTTTGATCTTTAATAGGTGCTTATAGTCACAAAACAACCTATTTTTCCCAAGAGTTGGTCATAAGTCCAAAGTATATAGTATCTGTAACAAACCAAAT
Organism: Pleurodeles waltl; assembly: GCF_031143425.1. Taxonomy (NCBI): domain Eukaryota; kingdom Metazoa; phylum Chordata; class Amphibia; order Caudata; family Salamandridae; genus Pleurodeles; species Pleurodeles waltl. Next base: position 540,199,136 of record NC_090440.1, on the reverse strand, counting down.
GAGGGAAGAAAGTTTTTCAATATATGTTCAATTAAAGAGGTGAGTCCAATAGATTCTCCCCATATTATTTGGAGTATCAAGAAAAAGAAATTCCAAAGAGTGACTTAAAATATGTAGAGATATATATTCTACATGTCACTATCTCCCTAACTTTGTAAGTTACCTTCATATCCTGTCCATCATAGTCCCACCGAGTGGTTTTGCCCTTAGGTACCGGCATCAAACAACCGAGTGGTTTCAAAATTCGTCTTTATATGGAAAGTGGAGATAAAGGAAGGACATACCCTTTTCCCATTCATTGCAAGTCTATAACGGCGTTTTGGATCCGTCCACCATCTTGAAGTTCCAAATCGGCATCTAGTAGACGTGCCGACAGGAAAAAAGAAGAGAGAGAAGAGAAAACACTAGGCCCTCATCGGGGCCAAGTTGGATAAGGAGGTCATATTGTAACAAACAGCATACTGAAGTGCTAGCTATGCAGTGTACTTTTGTCACGACACGCGTACATAGCGCGTCATGGCAAATGCAGGCGCCATCTTGTGAGGACCCGCGATGCACTTGTAGATACCAGGATGTTATAAGACCATACAGGTGTCCCGATCTATGCCACACAGACCCTTTACCAAATCATAACAATAGAGTCATCTAAAACCGGCCACATTATCAGGCCATATATACGGAAAGGAGATGAGTCTACATACAGGATCGTACATCGAACTGAGGCGCCATCTTGGATCGGTCGTGTTTTTAATTATAGTACTAGAGCCTACCAAATCACATTGGGAAAGTTAAAGAAAGAATAATTTCAGCACACAAAGGTCATACAAGACCATCTTAGAATCTATTAGGATAACCTCCTTCATATAATAATGCCTTTTTTAAGCAAGGATTACCCAGATAAGGTGTTAGTATAAAGGGAAGGTACTCTACCCTAATTAATAACTTAGGGTATCTTAATGTCCATTGTTGACAGTGTTGTCAAAGATTTTTATCTTCAATTCCTTTCCAGTGCAACCATAATGGGTTTGTCAGTGAGAGAGCTTAATACAAAGAGAACAATATTATGGCAAGAGGTTTCCCAGGTGCATAGATATTCGTTAGTGTGTTTTGTTTTTTTATATTATATATATATATATCACACCCATTAGATATTATTAGTGTATTCTATATAGGTAAAATAGAGTTGAAGGGTCGTATATCATGCAAAAGATTGTAAAACATGCTTAGATATGTGAATATCTGCTCTGTTAGTTATTTTGACACATATTGTTCACATACATCGTATTATAGTGTCATGATCTTCCTAAAGAGACACATTTTTTAAATCATGTAAAGTCATAAAAAATAATGCATTTCGTGGTCTAAATTCATGCCTAATTGTATGCTCTTCAGCCTAAGTATCCATTTTGCCTCGTTTCTTCTAAGTTCCAGTTCACGGTTCCCTCCTCTGGGGTGTGCCCGTGTCTGGCTAATGCCCATGTATTTAAGCCTGGGAATCTCTATTGTAGAATGTTCCCTGCTGACATGACGTACTATAGGTGATAATGGATCATTATTTCTCAAGGCACGTACATGTTCTTGGATCCTCTCCTTTAGGGGTCTGATGGTGCTCCCTACATAGATCTTACCGCATTCACATATCAGTATATACACTACATATCTGGTATTACAATTGATAAAATCTTGAATCTTGTATGTTTTGCTGCCATTGAAATTGAAGGTAAGAGTCTTGTGTAAAGCCAAATTACATATGTTGCCTCTGCTACAACTGAAGAAGCCACTGGGTTTCTCAGGTAACCATTTTATCGATTTTTCTTTAGGAGATGGTAAGAAGCTTTTGCATATTAGATCTCTAATAGTGGTACCTTTTTTGTGGATCATGGTAGGTTTGGCAGATAGTACATGTTTCAGAGTATTGTCAGTGTGTAGGACATCCCAATGTTTGAAAAGGATTTTATAAATGTCCTGACTATTTTGACTGTATGAGGTACAGAATGACACTGATCTTTTTGATGTACGATAATTTTTTCTACAATTTCTTAAGAGGGATGATCTTGGCAACTTATTAAAACAAATTCTGGCACTACTTATAGTTTGTATAGAATAACCTCTCTGGATGAATTACTTCTCTAGCTTGTTTAGTTCTAGTTCACAAAGTTTGTTGTTACTACAGTTTCTTTTTACCCGAATCATTTCCCCAAACGGGATAGCATTTATTTGTGTAGTGGGATGAGAGCTTTCAGCATGCAACAATGCATTACAGGCAGTGGATTTACGATATAAGTTTGAATGTACACAATTATTTTCTACAAATATTTCCAGATCCAGAAAGTTGATCCGATCCTTATTGTATTCATGTGTCATCTTGATGTTAAAATCGTTATTGTTGATGTAATCTATAAATTCCACCAACTGTTGCTTATCACCAGTCCAGATCATAAGTACATCATCAATATATCTTCCCCAAAAGAAAATATGGTCTGTCAAATAGGAAGGACCATTCAACCACACATGTACTTTTTCAAAGAGACCCATATATAGATTTGTGTATGAGGGCGAGAAACGTGAGCCCATCGCAACTCCTTGTGCCTGCTTATACCATCTCCCTTCGTGAATAAATACATTGTTTTCAAGTATGAACCCAATCATGTCCAATAACATATTTGTGTGTTCCAGATATGAGGCCGATCTATACATGCACTCAACCCTTCCATCTGCTCAGTCGCAGTCACGCACTCAATCGCTCACACCTGCACACCCACACTCACGGGTCGTAATACGGCATGCAGCGTCCTTTTGGCATGGCCGTGCCGGCAGTGGAACCGCCTCCTCACCGCCGACCGCCAGCACAATTGGTGTCAGAATTCCGCCTGATTTTGGGCAGAAGGAACTCAGATATCAGTCGTAATAGGGCAGTCTTAAGACCACCAGCACTGGCGGTCTTACGAAAAGACCACCAAAGTTGTAATGAGGGCCTATATGTCTTTAGGAGCCGGATAAGGGTAGGGCATAATTTAAAATTTGGGGTACATATATATATATTTTTTTTTTATAATCAAATTTTTATTGTTTTGAAAAGGTACAAATTAGGACAAACAAATAACTAGCAAAACTTGATCGCTTTCACACCGGTTGGACAATAAATTCTGATCTGATCTTCCAATGCTTCAAACAACTGTAAGGAGTCACTTCATCACATTTTTCCAGGGTAGAAACAAGGTAGGAAGAACAAGGGTATACATTTATTCTAAGCCCCATATCTTAGCTTAGGAGTCCCACCCATTTCCCCCATATTCTTTCATACTTGTGAGGGCATCCCCTTGATTCATACACCACTTTTTCTTGGGCTGCACACCAGTCCACCCCCTTCCTCCATTTCTGAAGAGAAGGACCTTTGGTATTTTTCCAGGCGGCTGCTATATCTCTCTTTTCTACCGCAGTCGCTGTACCGACCAATGTTTTATCTGCTCTAGATCCCTCCATATCACTCATCATCCCTAATAGTATCGTTTTGGGAGTCAGTACCTGTGATGATCCCAAGGCTTTATTCAGCTCTTGATTTATCCCCTTCCAGAACCTCTGGATCACTGGGCAGGACCATATCATATGATAGAAGTCAGCTTTGTCCTCCTTGCATCTTGGGCACCCACTAGAGTCAAGGGCACCCATTTAGTACATTCTGTCTGGAGTTAGATATGCTTTGTGTAGATAGAAGAATTGTGTCACCCTTAACCTCGTCGACACTACCAGCATTCGGGGGGCCATCAGTACCTCCACCCAGTCTTCCTCTTCAAGTGGACCCACCCATTTCTCCCAACCTTTCTTGAGATGATCCAGATCCCCTGGAGCGTTTGTGATCAGCATTCTATAGATTTGAGAGACCCCCTTCCTCCCCAGATTGCCCATTATTGTTTTGGCTTCTACCGGGTTGAACTCTGGTATATGGGATATTTCTTTCAAGTGCTTAGTGAGGGCATGTCGGAGCTGGAGATATTTAAAGAATTGTTTCGGGGATAGTTGGAATTCTTGCTGCATTTCATCAAAGGATTTCATCAAGCTTCCTTTCCATACGTCCCCAACCAAGGATATTCCCAATGTGTCCCAATTCCTGAACCCCTCCAACCCGGCCGTCTCTCTCAGCCATCTGCCATGCCACAGTGGTGTGTTTGCCGAGTGACCACTTTGCTCCAACCGGTATGTCTCAGAGCCGCTCTCCATGCCAAAAATACCACTCTGGTGATGGGCTCTAGATTCAAGGGGATTGGAGCCCCATATAACACATCCAGGATATGGGGATATCCCAAGGCGTCTAATTCCACCTGATATGCTGGATCTGACCAGCCTCCGTTGAACCAGTCATGTACCACCAGGAGCTGTGTTGCCAGGTAATACAGGTATGGTTCAACCATGCCCAACCCCCCTTCATATATGTCTCTTCGGCAGTTTCGGGTTGCTACTTTATGTCTCGCTCCCCCCCATGTAAAGGAGGTGGTGATTCCGTCCAGTTTTTTAAACCACGAGTGTGGAATGTTAAATGGTAAGTTCTGGACCACGTATAAGAGGCGAGGTAGGATCATCATCTTGTACAAGGCAATACGTCCCAGAATATTCAGCGGTAGAGACTGCCAATGCCTAAGGTCTTCCCGTATACGAGACATCAGTGGATTTAGATTCAGGGACCAGGACAACTCAGGGAGCAGTGCGACCCATATCCCCAAGTATTTAAAACTTAGCCGACGCAGTGGAACCGCATCCTGCCAGTCAAAGCAGTCTCTCGACTGCGTCAATGGAACCAGCACCGATTTGGACGGGTTCATTTTGAGCTCCGAGATCTCTTCGAAGTGTCGCAGTAACTGGAAGCTCCGGGGTCCGGTCACTCCCGGGTTCGCCATGTACAGCAGGACATCATCCGCGTATAAGGCCACTCGATCTTCATAAGAGGGGCCCCATCTCCAACCTTGGTAAATCAGATCATCTCTCAACATTCTCACCAAAGGCTCAATGGCCAGAGCAAAGAGGAGAGGGGAGAGGGGGCAGCCCTGTCTCGTTCCCCGCTGTATCGGAAAGGCCGAGGACAAAACACCATTGACCCGCACCCGCGCCATGGGTCTGGTATACAGGGCCTGAACCAGCCTACGAAATCGTGGCCCAAAGCCTGCCCGCCGGAGTACCACAAAAAGGAATTCCCAGTTCACTGAGTCAAATGCCTTTTCAAAATCGATGAATAGGAGAGCTAGTTGCTGGGGTAAACGGTGACGTCCTGCAAGAGCCACTTGGAGCCTTCGAATACAGTGGCGTGTGCTACGTCCGGTCATGAAGCCGCATTGGTCTGGGTGCACCAGTAAGGGCATCACCCTTTTGAGGCGGGAGGCCAACATTGTGGCGTAGATCTTTATTTCACTATTTATGAGAGATATGGGTCTGTAGCCTGCGCAGGAGAGGGAGGGGGGGTTGGGTCTTAGGCAACACAACAATGGTGGCAATGTCTAGACCATCCGGAAAGAAGCCCTTTTGGTCCACTTCGGCATAGAGATTCATTAGATGGGGGACCAGCTCTTCCCTGAATCTTTTATAGTATTCTGGGGGAAACCCATCAGGTCCTGGAGTTTTCCCCACCCCCATTGCCGCTATGGCCTCGCTAATTTCCGCTTCTGTGAACTGTTCCTTCAGAGCCCGTATGTACACCGTAGGTAGAGCCGGGAGTGACCAAACCCCCAAGGATCCGTCTGGGGAGTCCCCAACCTCTGAACTTGTGGCTCGGTATAGGGTCTTATAGTATTTGGCGAATGTTTCGGCCACCTCCTGGAGCTCCACCACTCGTTCTCCCCGTTCATTGTCTATCTTAGGGACGATTCGGGGAGCCTGTTGTTGGGAAACCAACCAATACAGTAATTTCCCTGTTTTATTACCCCAACCGTATACTCGAGCCGTAGAGGCCCGCCACATGTGTTTTGCCGTTTCTAGGGATAGACTGCGTATTTCTTCTTGAATCAACAAGAGGTTTCTGGTTATTTGTTCGTCTGAGTGAGATTCCTGTTCTCTCTCCAGAAGAGTGGCACGAGCCTCCAGTTGTGTGATTCTGGAGTTGCGGGCGTGTTCCCGAGCACGGATCAGACCTTTGGCTATCCCTCTCATTACTACCTTACTTGCAGCCCATAGGATTCCTGGTGATCTCACTGAGCCCTCATTAGTGTTGAAGTAGTCGCGCAACGACACCCTTAAACTATCTACCACTTCCTCATCTTGCAAATGCCATGCGTTTAGTCTCCATATGGGGCGGATCAGCCAGGCCCATCCTAAGCCGAACCGGCGCGTGATCCGAGATCCCACGCGGTAGAATCTCGATGTGAGTGATAGTCCACAATCCCTGACTGACACAAATACCAAGTCTATTCTGGACTGTGTGTTGTGGGCTGCCGACCTATGCATGAATTGTTTGCTTCTCGGGTGCCACACCCTCCATGCATCGCAGAGCCCTGTTGATGCCATCCACCCTTCCAGACTAGTGGACAGTGCCTGTCTATGTGCCGAAGGTCCCCCGCTTGTATCTAGATCTGAGTTTGGGACTGCGTTGAAATCGCCCCCTATTACAGTTTTCCCGGGGGCTAATTCTGCTAGTAACCTTGTCAAATCTTCTAGAGTTTTACGCACCAAGTTCGGGGGAGCATAAGCGCTCACAATATTCATTGTCTGGCCTTCTACCAAGCCTGAGATTGCCACGTACCTCCCCAGCGGGTCTCTCCATTCTTGTCTCACCACCAGGGGTAGGGAGTGATGTAGCCGTACAGCAACCCCCCTTGAGCCTCTTGTAAACCCTGCATGGAATACCTTGTCAAATCCCTTGCGGGCTAAGAAGGTGCACTGATTCCCCAAGAGGTGTGTTTCCTGCATCAGAAGTATGTTAGGTTTGTGTCTATGAATGTAGGTGAGTACTGCTGATCTCCTAATCTTGTCAAGGAGCCCGTTGACGTTACACGATATTATGTGAGTCATCCCCATTCTTTCCCTCTCATCCATCCCCGTCCCAGCCTCCACAGCCTCTCCCCTGGATCCTTCCAAGCCTTTCTGTGTCTGAGTGTCCTATCACTATTGTTCCCTGCCGGTATTAGAGACCCTAGACCTACATTGACTATTTCGAACAATAACAACAGCCTGTTGGCTGGAAAGAACCAAACATGCCCCCCAACTCCCAACCCACCCCATACTTCCTCCCAGAAGCATCTGTCGCCCAATACCAACAGCCCATTCCCAAACATAATGAGCTGCTAACTGCTTGTGTCTGAGCTTAGGTGGACCCCTCCATTTTTGCGGATTAAGAAGTGCTTAAGTTTGTAATGCTTGACTCCAAGCCTGACGACCATCTCCTTGGTCTCTCGCCTGTCAAGTCTGTCTTTCCTCTCTCTCCCTCTCCGGAGGAGGATTCAGATCACTGGACTCTGTGAGAGATCCGTGTCGTCTACAGTTCCGGGGAGCAGTTCTCTAGGATCCGGGGGGTCTGGTTCATTTCTTTGTCTCTCGGTCTCACTTCTACCCCCTGTCTTTGGGTTGATTACTCAGCGGATCCTCGAGGGAAACCCGAGATCGTCTCCCCCCCCTCCCTGCGCCTCCTGGAACGAGTTCTTTGGCGAGACCTCCGTGGCTGTCGCTGCCGGTTGCTCCTTTGCTGGCCCGAGAGTGCCGGACGTCGTTCTCCCTCATTAGGACCCATCGGGACCTCTTCGGTCAGCCACCTCCAGGCCTGATCTGGGGATTCAAAGAAGTGGGTCTTGTTGCCGTGAACCACCCTTAGCTTGGCCGGGAAGAGGAGACGGCACGGAACTTCCATCGCCCTTAGTTTTTGTTTTATTTCTATAAACGAACGGCGTTGCATTTGAACGTCTTTGGTATAATCAGGACCCATAACTTTGGACCCATCACAATGCAGTTCTCCTTTTGTTCTTGCCTCCTGGAGAATCGCATCCCTGTCTCTGAAGTTAAAGAGTCTAAGGATCACTGGCCTCGGTGGAGAGCCTGGTGGGGGTCTGGCTTGTAGGGCCCGATGGGCACGTTCGATCGCAAACCAGGGTGTCAGAAGATCCCAGGGCAGCCAGGACCGGAACCAGTCCTCCAGGAATATGGCCAGAGAGGACGCAGCGGTGTTTTCGGGCAGTCCCACAATTCTGAGGTTGTTGCGGCGAGATCTATTTTCGGCATCCTCTGCCCTTCGATATAGTTCCGCTGTCTGGGTTGTTAAAGTTGATACCTGTGCTTTAAGGGTCGCCAGCTCGTCTTCCACCGTAGAGATCCTGGACTCCGCTTCTGCAATCCTCGCTGTAGCATTACGAAGGTCCTGGCGCACCAGGGCCACGTCCACCCTTACTTCCCCAATTTTGCCCTCCACCGCCTCTTGGGAGGAGTGTATTGCTTGAAGAATAGCTGCCAGATCGCTGTTCCCGGTTTGTTTCTCGTCATTATTTCCGGTCTTTCGGTCCTCTTTCGAGGCTCCGTTGGGCCCAGTGGCGAATTGATCAATGCGCGTTGGCGCCGCGGCGGGCGGGTTTGTCTATCTTTGCACATTTAACTACCTTGTTGGACCTACTTGCGGGATATTTCCTTGCTGCTTATTCCTCGGTTTCTCCCGGAGTGCCCGTTTCTGCCCTTGTGCTCACTTCTGCTGGTGTGTCCTAGTTCGTCTTTTCGTCACATGGGCCTCAGCCTTTCTTTATGTCAGCCTTGCCGAAAGGCTCCATTCATCACCTTGTCCACCTCTCAGATCTTTATTTCCTCGTGGCCGAGGACTGTTAATCACGAAAGGTGGGGGGGAGGGAAGCGATGAAACGATAACTCACTCTCCCCTTGCCCCTAGTCCCCGGCGTCTTCCCCAATATATCTAAAAAAAGGGGGGGGGGGTTTGGGCGCTCACCGTCACGAAAGGGGCGATGAGGAAGCGATGAAAAGGTCCCCGTTATCCACCCCCGTCCTTCAGGGTGCTCCCGGCATTCTCGGGATCTCCAGGCCTGTTTCAGTCCCTCTGATTCAGCGCCACTTCCCGCCGTCCATGGGGGATCGGGCCCTCCCCAGCCGAGGCCTCCCGGCTTCACTGCTTTCTGTCTTCTCCGTACCTGTCAGTTGGGCGCGGGGCATCCAAATCCGAGGACCTCCTCTCTCCTCCCCAGCCTCCCCAGCCTGCCCGTCTTTGGTTTTTCCCCCTTCAGGCCGGTCGCCTCCGGTCGCCACCGCTTCACCGGCGGCGATTATGCGGTCTGAGCGTCCGCCATTTTGCGTGCGGGCCGCTCCGTCCGTTCTCCGCTCCTCCCGGGCCCTCAAGCACCGGACCACAACTCCTCTGCTCCGGGGGGTGCCCCGATCCTTCTCCGTCTCGTCCCTCCTCTGGGTGGGGCCGATTCGTGCGCGTTTCCCGAGCGGATGACGGAGGGGTCCGGAGCACCTTTAAGGTGCAGCCGCCATCTTGACGCTCAAGCCACGCCCATATTTTTAATAAAAAAAACAGAGGGTATTATTTTTATTTTAGAATTTGATTGTGGTGTGGACTTTTTAATTTATAATATGTCATAGTGCATGGAAATTACACATTAACTATTTTATTTATAGACTTCATGAGTAGTTAGGAACGGGATGCCAAGTTGTGGGTGATAAGGGTGGGGTATATTTTAAATTTATAAAAGGGGATTGGGTATTTAATTTATTGTTATTTTGTAGAGTTTGGGTACTCATTTTTTTAAATGTATAATATGGCCTAGTGCATAAATGAATGAAGTTGTATTGCTTAATTAAAATCATTGCAAATAATAAATTATTAAAACTTTCCTAAAACATTTGTCAAGTTTTACATTCTGCCTTTTAGCTACTATTCTTCAGAGTGGCTATTGATACTAAAAAAGTGCAGTCCTGTGGGGAGGCAAATGGCAAACTGTACCACTGTATCCCATGTGTCTTCATGGATCATCAATGATCTGAAAGTGCGGAAAGCAAACCCCTTTGCATAACGGTTTGCATACATTTATTTATTAATCAGATTGCTTAGTTCTGCAGAAACTTGAGAAATCCAGAGGTAAGCAAGCCGGAGCTCCCCATCAAGCTAGCTTCTACCGCTGAATTAATGTTTGGATATTTAGGCCCCTGAATGTGGGTTTTAGCCAAAAATGTCAAAGCTCAACAAGATTGGGGCAAATACAGAGGACATGGATTAGTGATTTGTCTGCAACCCTGCATAGGCGGCATGAATGTACTGCTTCACCATTAACTAGATACCTCATTAATTGTCTTTTCTGGCCCAGCCGCCAGGGTTGCTTCAGGTTTGATAGTCCCTCTGTTGAATCATATTGTGCTGATGTGATTTTAGCAAAATATTTGCTGCCCAGGTCTTCCATGTCCTGTTTAACTGTAAGCAAGTTTGCATGTTTATTTGAAAGCTTATCAACCAGGGTACATGTTATATACTTTTGTCTACATTTCATCTGCTTTCAGCGCCTCTATGGATGGTTTTAAATATGTTAGCCATGCACTACCTCCTATGCTGTAGCAAGGTGAAGGTATTATATTGTATGTCTGGGTAGTCTTATCATGGAATACCAACACAATACCCAGTAGTTGACCTCGGATTCATTCTCAGCAAACCCTAGCTAAGTCCTGGTAGTGTGGCAAAGAGCTGTCAGGCTACTTAGAGGAACATGTGTAAAGCATTTCATATTACCAACATGGACGAAACGTAAATGACACAACTAGACAAAAATCTGGCACCAATTTAGGAAAATAGATTAGATTTTAATCTTACTTTAGACACCAAAACAAACTTTGTAGCATTTGTACAACCGGAATTTAAATTGTTTAAGTCTTTAATAAATACAGTACTTTGCAGAGTTAAAGGGCATCCATTGAAGTCAATGGGAAAATTAGCAGTGTGCACTCGGGCACTTGTAGGGTGAGTTACAACCAACCCACAGGAACTTAAGGGTCTGCGGGGACCTAGACCAAGATTCAACAATCAGACTTTTGTTACCTTGCCCAGGGAGCCTGGTTGCCGAGGTGACCTGACTGTCCTTGGTTCCGAACGGTCCGCAGTGGCTGGTGAGTTTTGCACTCATTTGCAAAACTGTACTTTGGGGTGGACTCACACTCTACCCTTCAGAAGTAGAGGTCTTTGGGCGGCCAGGACCAGAAATCAATGTTTGGATCGTCACCACCTCGTCCAGTGGCTCTGGGTGCAGAGGTAGCTCTTAGCTATCAATCCCGGGGCTGGTCGTGCCAAAGATGCTTTGCTGCTCCAGTCTAAGTAATGTCCTTCAGGCTGCAGTCCCACAGGAGAGAGGTCGCTGGCAATGTCAGTCTTTATGCTGGGGGGTGCGCTGGAGTTGGTGAACCATGTGTAGCTGTCGGTTTTCAGGCGTGCGACAGACAAGCCTTTGTAGCTGCAAGGGTGGTCCACGGGCTTTCTGGCAGCTGGAGGTCATTTGGTGGGGAGTAGAAGCTTGAAACTTGACACAGGCCACACTCCCACTCTTAAGATGCTAGGCACCAAGTTTCTTTAGGCTCAGACACGTAGAGGCTGTTGGGTTGCAGTTCTTTGATCTCAGCCCAACTTTAATCCTGCAGTTTACAGGGGACTGGTACCACCACTCAGGGTAGTCTTCCTTGGAGTTTCAGTGTCCACTGGGGTCATCTTGCTGGGACCCACAGGTCTCTAACTTGGGCATATGTTGGGAATGCAGTTCCGGTACTGACCTCCTTAGGTCACTCTGTGTCTTCTTCTTTGCCCTGGGGCTGGAGTCCAGGTCCTGCTGTTGGTGCAGACATCTCTTTGTGCTTCTTTCTTCTTTTCTTCTTTTCCAGGTAATATCTAAGTTCTGGTGCCATTGGAGCCCCTTAAATCCTGGTTTAGGGGGTGTTTAAGGGTGTGAGGGACAGTGGCCAATGGGATACTAGTCCCTGTGGCTAGTCCGCCCCTGTAGTGACAACTTCCTGTGGGAGTACGTCACTTTCTACCCAGAACCCACTATTCTTAAGGTCTGACAAGATGGCAGAACCCTCCCTCGGCTGGGCAGACCTCCTAGCCCACCCTCAAGGTGTGGCTACTCCTATGAGTGTGCACGCCTCTTGCCTACGTAATTTCCCACGTGCCCCGCGGGGCACGGCGGGAAGGGCTTTGTTCTTCACTTGGGACAGCTACCTACACATCAAAGGTGGGTGAAGCCTCTGATGCTTTTCTCACTAGCCAGTCTAGGAGGGAGGAGGTGTGACCTCCTTCCTGCTCAGGCCCTTTGTCTTACATCCTGCCAAGGTGCTAGCACCACTGGCAGGAGGTCAGACTCTTGTCTGTGTTGGCAAGGGCTTGGGAGAGCCTGCCAAAACAGTACAGGATTCTGTAACTTGATGGGCACCCTCTACGGGTGCTACCTGGGCATCTGCTTTTTAATCCTAAACTTGGGCATCATGTTCTGGGTTAAAAAAAAGAGTGTTTGATCCCAAACATGATGGGATTCGGCTGGGCCGTTGCTGAGCTGCACATCGGAGCAGTAGTCAGATGCCAGCGCATGTTATCCAATGGGCCTCTGGTTACTCGGGACGGCATCACGTTGCTCCTGCACATGGGACAGTGCACACTGCCCCCTTGGGTTAAAGGGGGTCTGCCTTAGAAGTGACTGACCTGTCCATGGGCAGTAACAGGGACTCTGCCTGCACATGGTGTGTCTCTCTCAAGCAGCAAGCTGCTCGAGCAGGCTGACATAGCAGCTCTGCAGGCTCTCTTTTACTTGAGGTACTCAGGGTGGCACAACCACCCTTGCCCTGCGTACCCTGGGTAACATTTACTAGAGACTTACAGGGTGGTAAGGTTCTTGACCATTGGCTTATGCAACTCAACATACAAGTTAAGGGAAAGAGCATTGGTATTGGGGCCTGGTTAGCAGACCTCAGTACACTGACGGGTCAAAGACAACAGTATCTGACAGCAAAAAGTGGGAGAGGTGACCATCCAAAAAGGGGCACTTTACAACATATGCCCATTGCAGTCCACATCACTTTTCAAAGTGATTGTCACTTAGGTTTTAAACTTAATGCAATATAAGAGAAATCTGGATTGGACAGTTTGTTTAGAGCAAACCAAGTTAAACTCCAGCCTCAGTTGCGATTAGCAGTTGGCACACGCCAATCAGAATAAGGAAGGCCCTGTAATTTATCCAGCCATGTGACCTTTGTATTTCTAAAAATGACCATTCCAAAGTGTAACTGGCATGCATTTGCATTCAATTATTTTAGAGAATTTGATGCTGTTTGGGCAAGCTATATTTTCAGAATCTGCAGGAACGTCATGTACAGTGTGAGGGCAGAATTCTCAAGAGATGTCTTGTGGGGAAAGTGTGCCTCTTCGCTCCCATCCTCAAAACATACTTCAAGATATTTGTAGGCATGCACTCTTTCAGTTTTAACTTTTTTGATTGTCCAATGGCCCCTCTTCTTTAGCTGTCACCTGAAGATAGTAATCTTGGTTTCAGAGGTGTTAATCAAGATGTTGTTGCTATTGCAGTATGCTGATAACTCGTCCAGTTGCCTCGGTAGGCATATTGCTATTTGATCCAGCAGAATGGTGTGATCCACATACTGTACGATCTTGAGTTTTTGATATGCAAGCTTTGGTGGACAGGTCAACTGAAGGATGGGGTCAACCATATTAGCCAAATAGAGATTGAAGCATAGAGGGGCAAAGATGCATCCGGCATTCAGCCCTTTATTGGTTGGAATTTTACTGGTGGTAATCAATTTAGAAGTTAGTTAAATTTTAACCTAAGTGTTGGAATACTGGCTAATATTTGCCAAAAGCAACTGTCTATAAATGCCCCATTGTACCAATTTTGAACAATGTGTGCCTTGATTGACATTATCAAAAGCCGTTATGAAGCCTATGAATGCATCATACAACAGTTTCCCCTTTTCCTCATTGTTTCAATTAACAGCAAGAGGAGTTCTGGCATATATCTTTCCCTCTACACTGAGTAGGGCAATTAGGCGGCAATTTTGTGGTAAGCTGTTGGAGCCTTTTTTATGAATGGGGACTAACAAGGAACCACAGCAGCTGCCTACAGTGACTTGAGAGATCAGATGAGCTATACAGCGGGAGTAGGGTTTTTGCCCAATGGCTCATTGCAAGCCAAAAATGGATGCCGCTTTCCCATTAGGCCCAGCTCCCCCATATCTGCAGATCGATTTAATGACTATCTCGATTTCTTTCTTACCAAATGGAGAATCATTATTCTAATTTGCTGACGTTTGTTCCTGCAGTCTTTTTGGCTCACATGTTCAAGACGGAGCAGTAATATCAATGTTTAAACTAACAATGTATGTGTGCGAAATGGAAGGCTGTATTTTCAACATGTTTGAATTCTTTTGTTGATTACAAAAGGAGTTGACTATGCTCCAGAACATCCATATGTCTTGTTTTAGTCGTATTGCATATTGGGTCTCATTATTTTCCTTTCTAATGGCCCAAACGTTTTTTCCGGTAGGCAGAATTTTTTATTTTTTATTTTTTTCTATTGTTGATTTTCAAATGGGGACTTGCTTCAGTTTTATTAAGTTTGTATTTTTATGTTGCCTGTGCAATTGAATTGGAAGAAATGGCCCTGATTTTTTAAGGTGGTATTGGAATGTGGAGGTGGCAATGTAGATGCTTTTTGCAGGATGCTTGCTGTGAAATGCGACCATTTATTTGGCATTGAAAGGGAGAAGCTATCTCTCCACCAGCTGCTTTTCCAAGTATTGTTGCATTGCAATAATCCATGTGTCAGTCTTGATGCTATTCCTCTATATTTCCAATGTTCTTTTAATATCCAATGGATCTCCCAAAGAAATTTGTAGCGCAAACAGTTCATGATTAAGGGATATGCAAATGTTTTGGTATGAATGATCACTATATAAATTGGAAACAATTCTGTGGTCCAATATGTCATGTAAATCCTCAATGGTTACCCAGGTTCACTCCACCCCTTGCACTGTGGGCACATTAACTTTGCAACAGAGTTTCATGCATGAAATGTCTTTTAACTTTGTCCCATTTACTTTGTATGTCAGACACAGCCAACTATCAACTCTGTAATTTTCTATAGGTGATATACTTATTGCAGTGTTTTTTAACAATATGGTGATGGTTTCTATCCTCAAACATCTACGAGCAGCACTCACTGCTCTGCTAATCAGGTCATTGGAGGTGTATGCTGTAAGATATAGACCAATGTGATTACTGTATCAAAGTTATGTTCCCTTTTAATGTTCCTAGGGGGGTCCTTCGTCATCTTATAATCATCAGAGTCCTGAACATGGTCTTGTGGATGTTTACCAAGTGAGACTGAAATGTCAAAGCACAACCCATCTTCCCTCTGGACAATTTATAACACCTATAAGGGTTTTGCTTTTGTTGAAAATCAAACAGTCAATAGGTGTATGTAAAATGTGGGTACAGAGTACTTTGCCATATGTTAGAAAGATTTGCAACTCTGATTACATTATATTGGACACTGTCAATATACCGTGAGATATTATTTGTTTAGTACCCCTTTATTTTCTTTAACATTTGTTTGACTCTAAATACAAATTTGAAAAAACGGATACGTCAATTGTATGGTTGATTTCTTGGTTTTAAAATTATGTTCTGCATATTGAGTTATAATCAATTTATCTGAGATGTCATTCACAGGCATCACTAAATAATGAGAATTGTTCCTGTAGTAACACTGCTTCCAAGAGAATCCTTTGTTGACACCTTTACTTACAGTATTATAGGTACCCAAGCCTACAAAAGAATATTGGGTCACCTTTTTGTGCATTATATAGCTTTCGTTAAGACTGCATGTCCCATGACGGTCTTTGAGGAGATGTGAAGAATCCACATTTCCTACAAATGTTGACGTAGCTTTGAATGCAGTGGCTGTTAGTAGATTAAATGAGGTCTTTGCTTTTCCATCAATCTACGTAATAACCAAACAGAAGCCCAGCCCTAACCTACTCTGCTAACCCTCACAATGTAGTGGGAAACTGCTTGGTTTCTTTTGAAAACCCTCACCCACCACGGTTACTCCTTGGTGGCATGCTTCATCATTGGGTCCTTCTGCTGTGGAAAGAGGCATGCTGTGACCTACAAATATGTGGGAGCACTTTGTATATAATCGAGACAGAATAGGAGGTGGGGGATTATAAAAGGAATTAAAATACATGCATCTTAGGGAAAATACTGTTTTAATTTCAGCCCTAGTGGCGGTATGATAAAAAAACGGGGTTAGTGGAAAGGGGGAGATATACTATGTTACTGCCTTTCTCATGTTTCAAGCCTTAACCCTATGGCTTTTCATCAGGACCAAAAAATACTCCCTGGTACCACTCCTTGCCAGAACGAATGTGTCAATACACACCTTTAATGTGATAATACTAAGGTATACCGCACCTCATTATTGGTGTACCACAGTACATTGCCTATAAATACGCAAAAGGAGAGTTAGCCTGCCGTTCTGTAAGCAGTATCTACATATACAAATGACTGCACATTCAAGTTGTTTGTAACACTCCAAACGTGAAAATTACTTGTGATAGATACACTCCATATATAAAATGGGGTGATAGCACTCAGTGATACCTGAATAATGAAAGACATATCAACACACGTAGAGTAAACACGCCACTTATATATTAGATAATAGGTTCAGGTGTGATGGATCCTCGGGTGGGAGGGGGAGGTAGTCACAATCTGTAATTAGGAGAGAGGAAGTTTATGATGAGTCACTATCGCAGAAACATGGTCCTCTCACACGCTGTGGTAAAAACAGAAATGGTACTTACTAGTCCAAAGCTTCACTCCCACATTCAAACCTATCATATTCCTCCCGGGGTCTGAATATTGTCATGCTCACTGTTCGTGGTGCATTTATAGTTTGGTATGCGAGATACAGAGCTGTCTCATCAGTAAGTGAGGACTAGACAGCTAACTGAATCAAGATGGCGGCGCCCGATGCGACACAGTGTGTTCCTACTGAGGACCCAGTAAGAAAATCATCAGCTAGTATAGCGTTTGATTAGGAACACGCAGTAATGTAGATATTCAACCGGTGGAATACCTGGCGGTTGTACTGCCACAATGAAGGTGTTATAGCCCATTCTGGGGGCTCAAAAAACCTCAGAGATGGGTTGAGGGACAAAACTAAAGGTTTTATACAGCTGTGATCCCCTCCCTCATACAGCATCAAAAACCTGATCATCTTAGGGATTCTGTTGTAAAGCTATTGTTTTGATGAACAGGGAGCTGTTTATAAAAAATAGATGGATTAAAGGAAACCAACTCACTTATGGAGTCACTTGGCCCCATGGGATGTCATCATTAAGCCCCCTAATGTGTGGTTCAAATCTGAAAACCCAACGCTGTTCTTTGTTAAACAGTCGTAATTTACAATTGGACCCATCTTTTAAATGTTCCAAAATAACGCACTGTTAGTCTTCTATTGTGTGCCCTTTCTCTATGAAGTGGGTTAACATTTTGGTAGTAGCTTGGCTGCACCCAATGTTGATGCGATGCTCGCTGATTCTAGTCTTTATTTTGCAAGTGGTCATACTTAGGTAGTGAAGGCTGCAACGGCATGTTATTAGATATACCACTTGTTGTGTATTGCAGTTAGTGAATTCCCTCATGTCCCATGTATAGTTATTGAAGGTTACCGTTTTTGTAGCCTTTGTCAAGTGGCACACACTACAACCCCACATGGATGGTGACCTACCTAGGGCAGTAGAATGCATGGTCTGTTAGTCCTGTCTGTCATCTGCCTCCTTGGTCGTGTGTGCACTAAAAAATCTCTAAGGCTCTGGCCCCGTCTGTGAGAAAATGTTGATTTAGGGATAATCAGTGACCCACTATTCAGGATGCACCAATGCTTATTTATGAGTTTAATCACTTGGTTTGAGGCACTATTAAATGTTGTTATGCATGTGGGTCTATCACCTCTTTCTTTGGGGATAGGAGTTTCTGGTAGGGGTTCCATGTTGTTGTTCTGTGCTCGTTTCACTGCCTGCATAATCATCTTGGGGGATACTTTCTTGCCTCAAGTTTGGCTGGTAAACAACCTGCCTGTTCCTTACCTCCCTGACATCAAAGCAGTCTGAGGAGCTGGCCAAAGGGAAGGTTCTCTTTAAAGTGGCTGGGATAAAAACTGTCATTCCATCAATCGGCCACTGGGGATAAGTGCCGGGCCAACTGATTGAACAATTTTAGCCCATTAATCCTATTCAAGACTTGTTTTGTTAAGCTTTGTTAATCATTTCCTGGTCTTTTTGGCTAGATTAGGATATGATAGCTGTGTTGTGCTCCATGTCTTTGGAATTTGATTGTGAGTCTCTCTCTCCTTTATCACCTCTGGATCGGACTCGTGCTATTTTGAAACACCTCTTTTTCCTGTCTTTTAACCTAAGTTAGTATATCTGACTGCCGCTCATTGATTGACTATTTGCTAATTTAGTCGGGGGTTTTACAATTTGGTCTTTTAACACCAGGTAATTCTGTTTTTATGATTAGAATTACTGTTTGCAGTGTGTCTGGTAGGGTGAGTAGTTTGTCAATAACTGTGGAACACTGACATCAGTCCTCCATTCTCTTGTTTTTATTTTGGACTGTGTATATTAAACTATTTAATTTGGCATCAGTATACATAGTATGAGTTACCAAAACCAAAATCTGTGTCTCTAATTTACTGGAATGTAATTGTGACATATGATGATGGCCACAATACAAAGCTGATAGTTGAGTCAGCTTCAGATTCTGGGACTGACCCACAGGGGTTTTCTGAGGTTAACGTATTGTTCATGGACATCTCTTGTTGTTTTGATTGACATAATTCACTTAGTACTATCAACTTCTTTACAGAGAGTTAATTTCTGCCACATGAGCTAGTGAGTATCACTAAACAGCCCACACATCTTTGCCCGAATGGTCCGGCCACATGATGGGTTGCTGTTCAGTTTCTGACAATTGTGCAAAAGGAACTTCTTTTTAATTGTTTTTTTCCTTCTGAATTTTCAATTTGATGATAATTGTTCCATTGCTGGATGGGGACTCAAGCAATCA
Source organism: Pleurodeles waltl (assembly GCF_031143425.1). NCBI lineage: Eukaryota > Metazoa > Chordata > Amphibia > Caudata > Salamandridae > Pleurodeles > Pleurodeles waltl. Next base: position 540,180,046 of record NC_090440.1, on the reverse strand, counting down.
CTGGATTCTGGGACACATTTATATTTCTTTCCCTTCAGAGTTACTTCTAGCCTAGTAGTTTCATGCTGTGATGGGAAGGTTTTTATTAGTTTCTTTGATATAATTATGGTGGTGATAATGGCAAATGTAGTTAAATTAGCCAGCTTGAAAGACTTTCTGGTAATTCACTCTGGGATTCATCTTGTGAGTTCGTGTTTATGTTAGAACCCAAATTGGGGATGGTGGCCATGATGAGAAGGTTACGGCACTTGGCGTGATGGTACTTGACCATTGTGGGGAAGGATGGGTTAAATCTGCTGAACTTGCAACATTCGCAATTTTGGTGGTTAAATCATTAGATGCTTTGTACTCATCTTTGTAATCATTTACATTGCGGTTGTTGAAGCAGTCGATGTTAGCTTAGATCTCAAGGGCTGCTGTTGAAGAAGGTATTGAGTTTGGGAGGTTTATAGTAGAGGCATGTTTAAAATATTTGTTAATGCCCTTTTTATTTACAGATCCTTTTTGTGCAACGCTCAACGCACTCACACTTTTTTTGCCCAACACACCTTTTTGATGGTCTGGTACTTCTGGGCTTGTTTAAGTGTTGGTGTACCTAATAGAAAACTGTGCATTCTCACTTACTTAACATGATGGAGGTCTTTTGTGTAGTGTTAATAGTACTGAAGAAAGGAGAGGGACTGGGAGGATTAATGGTCCAGTGTACGTTCTCCCTAAATATAGACCTATACAACAAAGGGTACACTGTTCCAAGAATGTCTGTCTGTTAGGGCGAAAAAGTGTAGGTCATATCATAGGAGTGCCCTCAAGCATCAAATCCGACGCTAGGCATCATCATCGGGCTAACTCCTCGTCAGACCGGCACTGCAATATCTTACAGGTCACCACGCAAATGGTGGTGGCACTTAGACCGGAGATGGTGTAGCAGATCCAATGGAATCTGCAGTGTGTGCTGACGAAGAAAGGAAAAGGAGAGTAAAGAGTGTATTAAAATTGGCTCTGAACACACAATGTCTCTATTTAATTGCTCTAGATGAGGGTCAGGCCAAGATTAAAAATAAATGCAGGAGTTCTGAAAGGGAATAATGTCCCCTATACTCCTAAAGAGAGGGGGGGGAAAGAAGGAGATCCAGTTGGCGACGTCCTTCATTCCTTCAAGGAGGTAATTTTTGGCGGTGGCGGGGTCCTTGGTGAGGGAGAGGATCAGCTGGGTGTAGTCGGTGTAAGAGACGATGTTGAGGTTGTGAGATCAGACGATGTTGGCGAGCGGAGCCAAGTACACGTTGAAGAGGGTCAGGCTGAGGGAAGATCCTTGGGGTATGCCGCAGATGGTTTTGGTGGGTTCAGATCAGAAAGGAGGGAGGCGGACTCCCTGGGTTCTGCTGGTGAGGAAGGATGTGATCCAGTCCAAGGTTTTTCTGTGGATTCTTGCGTTGTGGAAGCGTATGCGTGGGGTGCGGTGGCAGACGGTGTTGAAGGTGGCCGAGAGGTCCAGGAGGATGAGGGTCGTGGTTTTGCCCTTGTCCAGGATAGTCCTGATGTCGGTGGCGGCGATGAGGGCGGTCTCGGTGCTGTGGTTGCCGGATTGGGATGGGTCCAGGGTGTTGTTTTCCTCAAGGAAGTGGGTCAGTTGCCTGTTGATGTTCTCGATGACCTTTGCCGGGAACGGGAGCAGGGAGATGGGCCGGTAGTTTTTGAAGTCCTTTGGGTCTGCCTTGGGTTTTCTGAGTAAGGCGTTGATCTTGGCGTGCTTCCAGCTTTCCGGGAAGGTGGCGGTCTCGAAGGAGCTGTTGATGATCATCCGGACTTGGGGGCGATGATGGAGCTCACTTTGTTGAAGACGTGATGCGGGCAGGGGTCGGATGGTGAGCTGGGGTGAACGGTGTTCATGATTTTGGTGGCATCATCATCGTTGATGTGGGTCCAGGAGAGCAGGAGGTTGGTGTGGCTGGGGGGCAGTGAGTCTGAGGTGTTAGTGTCTTGGTATTGAAGCAGTTGTGGATGTCTGCGATCTTGTGGTGAAAGAAGGTGGCTAGGGAGTTGCAGAGGTCTTGTGAAGGTGGGATGTCATTGATGCTGGAGCTGGGGGTGGAGAGTTCCTTCACGATGTTGAAGAGCTCTTTGTTGTTGTGCGTGTTGTTTTCGATGTGTTCTTTGAAGGAGGATCTCTTGGCGGTCTGGATGAGCTGGTGGTGCCTGCGGATGGCGTTCTTGAGGGCTGTATGGGTAATCGGGGTTTGTTCGTGGCGCCATTTCTTCTCGAGTCTTCTGCATGTCTGTTTGGAAGCCTGGAGATCAGCGGTGAACCAGATGACCTTTCTGTTGGTGCGGTTGTTGGAGGGTTTCTTGATCAGGGCGAGAGTGTTGGCGAAGTCGTTGATCCATTGCCTGAGGTTGTGGGCAGCTGTGTCAGTGTTGGTGGTGTCGGCTGGTGGGGCTTGGGTGAGGGCAGAGATCAGCTGGTCTTCGGTGACCTTGTTCCAGCTGTGGCGGGGGATCAGTTGAGAGGGTGATGGTGCGTGGTGGGTTTCTCAAGGTGATGTGGATGCAGCAGTGGTCGGTCCAATGGAGTTCGGTGGTGTGGCTGAAGGTGACGCAGCTGCTGGAGGAGAAGATGGGGTTGAGCGTGTGTCCGGCGGAGTGGGTGGGTGACGTGACAAGCTATTTGAGTCCAAGGTTGGCGAGGTTGTCGAACAGGGTGGTGGAGATGCGGTCATTGGTGTTTTCAAGGTGGAAGTTCAGGTCTCCGAGGAGGATGTAGTCTGTAGAGGCAAGGGCTTGCCTGCGGATTACGTCGGCGATAGAGTCACTGAACTGTGGCCAAGGTCGGGGGGGTCTGTAGATGAGGGTTCCTCGGATGGTTGTCTTGGGATAGAGGTGGATCTAGAAGTGTAGGTGTTCGGCGGTGCTGAGGGTGTCTTCGGTGTTGGTCAAGATTTTGATGGTGTCCTGTGGACGATGGCGATCCCTCCTCGAGGTCTGTTGGCGCGGTCGCTGCGGGTGATCTTGTATCCGTCCGGGATGGCTACGGCGATGTCGAGTGCCGAGGATGAGTTCATCCATGTCTCTGCCAGGAAGGCGACATACGGGGAGGAAGAGACAAGAAAATCCCAGAGTTCGATGGCATGCTTGTGGACGGAGCGGGTGTTGGGAAGGATGTATCTAAGGTGGTTGCGTCTGGCTCTGGTGGGCGAGGTGGCGGCTCGGGGCTGGTGAAGTTGCAGCTCTGGCAGGCAAAGGGTCCGTGGATGCGCTTCGGGGTGGGGGTCTGGCGCTGGATGCGGTCCAGGTGCGGACAGGTGTAGATGGGCTTGCCTCTGGCGAGCCTCTGGCGCGGCCGGACAGCGCAAATGAGAGCGCAAGGGGGGGCGGGGCTGCAGGGGACGCAGTGGCAGGAAGGAGACACAGAGAGAGAACCGTGAAGGGCAGAAGCAGAAAAACAGTTCAAAAACAGTAAAAAGGCAGAAAAATATTACGACGGCAGACACAAGGCAGACACAGAATACTTACAGGCTCACCACTGGCCACCAGGGATGAGGGCCAGGTGGGAGCCTGTGGGTGGAAGAGGGCCTCGAACTCGCAGCAGCAGCGAGGGCGGGGAGGCAGACAGGGGCACAGTCAGGTGGAGCTGTGCAGCCTGGGGAACGATCCCGACCTAAAAACAGGTCAAGGGTCACTCTCCCCACCTTCCAGCGGCTGCCATTAAGAAGGGGAGGTGGGAGGGAGGAGCAGCTGGGAGGCGGGAGCGGAGCGCGAAAGAGAGCACGAGGGGGGAGGGGCCGCAGATGATGCAGCGGCGGGAAGGAGACACAGAGAGAGGACTGTTAAGGGCAGAAGCAGAAAAACAGTTAAAAAAAAGAAAAAAAGGCAGAAAAATATTACAACAGCAGACATAAGGCAGACACAGAATACTTACAGGCTCACCCCTGGCCACCAGGGATGAGGCGCAGGCGAAAGCCTGCGGGTGGAGGAGGGCCTCGGACTCGCAGCAGCGGTGGGGAGGCAGGCACGGGCGCAGTCAGGTGGAGCTGTGCGGCGTGGGGAGCGATCCCGACCTAAATCCCAAGGGACCCTATCCCAAGGGTTTCCATTAGTTTCAGTGTAAATACATGCCCTTTTTTATTTTTACCAAGTCCATTTTTTCTACGTTCTCTAAGTTTTGCATCTATTTCTTCATTCATTGGTGGTTTGCGGTCGAGGAAGGACTGCAGAAGTACCACAATGATAAGAAACTTTGAAAGACTAGCTAGTACCATTACTGTAAGAAATGTGTTAGGAAGGTAAACAGTAAAATCAGAGTATTGTACGTATGCATGCTTGAGTTTAACTTTTCAAACCTTGCACATATATTTTGAGTTGATGCAGGTTATAATACTTTAACTAAACTGTATCCTTTTTAAGAAGTTGGTTTTTTAAAAAACATTTTTACAGGAAGGACTCCTATATTTGCCCTTTTACTGAAAATGGGTTTTGGACTTTTATTTTTAATTTACACTTTTTTATTAACATAGGCAGCTTTTTTTGGGGTTACAACTTTTATATTTGTTATAAATTCCCTCCTTTCACTTGATTCCTTTGCTGGGATTTTTTTTTTTTTAATATGATAAAATTGCCCTTGCATTATTTTTGTTTTGTTTGGGGCAAATTGTATTTGGGCTTTATGAGGGTTTCAATTTGGATGGACTAATGGATCATGCATTTGTGTTTTTAAACAGCCAAGAATATGGGTTACTATTTTTCTCTAAAAAGAAAAATCACAAAAAAAGTGTTGGGAGTTTTGAATGGATTGCTATATTGAATAAGGTGAAATACCTGGGAAAGAATGAGTAACTGTAGACTGGATCCTCAAAAAACACACAATTTCTTGAAGAATGAAGCGTCTCTAGATAATACAATTTATTTGAATTTTTTTTTTTTTTTTTAAATGTCTGGAGAATAAGGTTGGTAAGAAACTTTTTTTAGTGTCGAGTTAGTTACAGAAAATGTTAGTAATGTAAAATATAAGCAATATTTTCTAGGGAGTCTGAACCAACAAATGGGCTAAACTGTTTAATTTTTTAAAGGAGCTTCTCATGAATTTCTTTTTTTTTTCTATAGCAACTTGCTGTTGTAAGCTACCAAAAGAAGATTGGGTGAGTCTTTTGTCCTGGAAAACTTTGATCTTTTCTTTCCAGGAAATTATAGGAATTGAGATGGACCTTTCCTATACAGTTGGAGAATGGATTCTGCTAGCCTTGAATGCATTTTTTTTGTTTTCGCCTTGCCTGCTTAACAGATCAAGTAGCAGTTCTACCATTTATTAAAAAAATGTGGTGCTCTATTATAATCCAACCTGCTTAGATGGCCAATCCATATTTCCAAAAAATAGTTTAGAAGAGGGAGCAGTTTTTCATTATTTTGTGTATAATAATCTGTTTGAATAATCAGACTGTAAATGCCATCTACACTTTTGGGTGGGAAAAAGGCTGCTGCAGCTAGTTTTAGGTTATCATTTTTTTATTATTGTTATCATGATGAATCAGAATCAATACGTATTCTTTCAGAAATTTTCCATAGTGTTCTCCTTTATTACTGTTAAGTTCTGTGTATATGTAAGATTGTTTGTCTGGTAGAAAACAATAGAAGAGAGTCATGATGTTGTGATTTATTTTAGTGTGAACAGTGTATATTTTGGAAAAATGGATGGGGTACTAAATTTTAAAGTACCATCATACAAATGTTGTTTTGTAATGTTAGCACACTATTTTGCGTCACAAAAATTATTACTCTTATTTGTGGGCGTTTATTATCATAAGGAAGGAATGTTTCTTTTTTTTAAACGAGAATGTTCTGCAGGATGTTAATGTTTTAAAAGATTTTGGGTGCATGCTGAACTTTACTCTTTTCTATTTTGCATAAGATAATGGCTTTTAAAGTCTAGATGCTGGCATCTACCCTATGCCATGTGTAGGGATATTCGTTGATACTTCTTTTAAAACGGAACTTGAAGGTTTATTTGAGATGAGTTTCCATATCCTTTGCAGAGGCAGAGTGGTTATATTCACTTGTTCTTTCAATGTTATCTCCAAGAGTAATTGCTCTCCATTTGCAATGTGTCAAATAATAACTAACACTCCTCTAATATGCCCTAGGTTCAGTTATCTTTCTATACAGTAAATGTAAGCATTGAGTTTTAGATTCTGATTTCCTCATTTTGACAGTAAGTGTTGAGCTTTTGCAATGTCATCCATGTGATATGTTCTTTAAATAGATAAACTAAAAATAAAAAACATTTACATTTGCTATTTTAGTTTTGTGGTTTTACATTTTAACTTTAGAAGTACCTTCTTTGCCAATTAGTTTATTTGTCATTGAGTTTCAGATTAGAGGTTCATTATTTATCTGGAAATATAATAAACACAAAATAATTAACTATAATTAATTTAACAATTTTGTAGAACCCTGCAAAAGGAAAGGATAAAGTATCATTATTTTTGTTTTTAATTGTTCTTTTTCTCTCCTAAAAAAAGTATCTCTCAATTAAAAAAACTACATTATAATAAAACATTTTTACTTACCTTATTTTATTATCACACCTAATGTTTTTGAAAAATGTTTTGGAATTAAAATAAAACATTTCCTATAACCTTATTCATGCACTATAAATAATACATTTATTTACGCACTATTAGGTTTTAATTTTTCTAAACAAACAACGATTAGTGTTTGTTTCTTTTTAAAAAATGACAACGTTTAAAGACCATAATATTTTTATCTTCTGACACCTGAATGTTTTTAAACAATAGTTACATTTTTCCTATTTAAACTAAAATGCAAATGTAATGTCAGGTTTTTAACACTTGTTTGTATATACACATTTATAATAACAAACTATTAAACACTTGTTTAGTAACAGGGTTATTTGGAACTGTAAAAAGATGATTTAAACATCATATTAGTAGCAAAAACATTAGAATGTATTATTTATTCATTAGGTAGATTAATATTAAATTGATTTCTATAGTATATTTTGATTATTTAACATACCTTTAGCGATGTTCACTTGGTAGGTCTTGAAAGCCATCCTTCATAAATAACTAAACATTAGATTAATTAAAATGGACCTGTCAACATTTACATATATGTTACATTTAATGATAATATGGCAAAATATTCAATTAAAGTATTTAATTACACTTTTCAAATAAATTACAGATGACAGTGTTGTTTTTAGATTTTGACAACCTCAGAGTTGTACATCAGAGTGAAGAACTATGCATACATTTAACTCTCAATACTAATTCCTTAAAACTATATATATTTGATTGGTCATTTTTTTCTTAAAACAAATTGTGACTAAACATTTTTTCTTTGTAATTATACATACTGTATAGTTGTTTGCGACCTTCCCCAGCAATGGACTTTGGGTGCCAAACTGGTTGTGGCGATATTCGTGAAAACAGAATATAATGACACACTATAGGTGGCCCAAGTCCGGACTGGTCGGAATGTCAATGACCCATCTGGCTCCACCTTCCTAAGCAAACAGGCTCCCAAATACTGCATCATGCAATCATGACACTGCTGGGTTAGTGATAGCCCCATCACTTCGCTTTGCTGATACGACAGCCACTGCGTATCACAAATAGCAGCAGCAGAACTCCGCCAATTAATGGCAAAGTTATAGGGAATCCTCCAAAGGTACTCGAAAAGCTTGAATGTATGGCTGAAGGTATGACTCCAAACAGTGTCTGGAAACTGCTGATAAATCCATAACCAACGGCCCTAAAGAAGTGCACAATCCCTGCAGTATTTGATGCACTGAAAATTCTGGTCACCAATTCTTCAAAATGTGTGGGGAAGATGGTATTTAATAGGGACTGTATCTCAGTTTATGACTTTGCGATCTGGAGATCATAGGTTTCATTGGCTATCAGAACCACATGTTTTTGGAACAGTAGCACCTTTAGTCTGCTCAGCTTGTCAATCTTTACATCAGCAGTAGCAATGTGGGGCCACAGGTCTGCCACTTTTATCTATTGTGTGTGTGTGTGTGTGTAGGGGGGGAGGGAATAAAACATGGTTGCAGCAAATTACCATTTGAGTAACCGAAATCACATAAGTAATTCCTGGCTTTATTCCTCAGCAGCTTTGATCATTCAGGACCACAGAACTTCCATTAGAAAGTATCTGAAATACTGGACTAATCAAAGAGACAGGAGTATCCTTTAGATAGCATGCCAAATTTGCGACATCTGTGTTGCAAAGGCCGTGCAAGGATACCTGCTTAGAGATAATAGAATGACTAACAGTAGTCTCACATTTGCTTCTGCTAAGAAAGACCTCTGTTTAGCCATTCAGATACCTGTAATTGAAAGGCAACTCCCACATTTGACCTATGTAACTGTCTCCTAGCTGCTGAAACTTGCCTACTGCAAAATGCTTGAAGCATTTTGTGAAACGAAAGGTGGAAATGGGCAGATTTATTACTCCATGTAATAACCATACTGGTGAGGGGATTTCTGCTACAGTAAAATGCAACTTTTCCATATTCTCAATAATAAGCATGGTGTAACTAGCTTCTTTTTTAGCCATTATCTGTTTTTGTCTGGACAAATTAAAAGCAGCAAAAAAATTAGTGCAGTGTCTAACTTGACTACATGATGGAACGTTGTTGGCTCTGTCCATGTTGTAAAAAGGATGTTTTGTCTAAATAATACCAATTGCAGATGACACTATATTTAGGGTGTAAATTCTGTTGAACAAAGTGCTCATGCAATTATCTACAACACCTAAAGCCTTTTCCATATTTTCCTTATCAATCTGTCTTAAACGTGCAGCAGCTTCCATCTGTGAACATTTTCAGATCTTGTTACATATGGCATAAAGGAAACATTTTGAGAATGGCTTCCTAGGTCCTAACAAGAAATCTTGTAAATCAGCTCCCTCTAAAAGGAGACTAAGGTGATCTTTGACAGATGCTAAGGTGGAAGAACATAACCATTGTTGGCACAGTTTACCCACATTATAGATATTGACGATACCTGAATGTTAAACCAAGACATAGGGAGGGGCTAGCCAGCTTGCTCTCAAACCCCCTGAAGAAGTAACAAAACATGCCTGGCACCCATTTGTGTCCACTGGCCACAAAAACTACCCGCCCGGACTCAAAAGTGAGGAATTCAAGGTACCATTCTGAACCCAAGCAGTGAGTTGTTCTTCAGTGACATTTAGAAATGTTTGCCAATTATGAAGTTTAGCTGGGTGCATTCAATAATTTTACTTTTGCTAACCTCAAACAGGTTGTTTGTTTGACGGCGTCATCTAAAAATATATTTGTGGAGGAATAAGGCATACTGTAAACAAAGCTTCCCTACCCTGTACTTGCCAATCTTTTGTTCCCCACACACTCTTCAACTCAATAGTATTTTTCCAATACTCATATCCTTAAACAGCAAGCCGGGAAACAAAGGAATCTGAATAGATTTGTTTTGTGTCAGTTTCCAATATTTTCCTCCTTCTAGAAGGCAGCAATATGAAATAGTACAATTCAGCATTTCTAGTGTCATGCCCAGTAAAATACAAAAATGTATCTATATATATTTTGGAACTCCCCACAGGTGGAGTTGAACAATGTTTCCATTGTGGGTAATTCTCAACTAATCTTGGAGTACTTGCTCAGTGTAGGGTTAACAGAACATTTCCCCATAAATCCATGTGTACATAAACATGTCTTCACTTTCAAATACATTATAATATTCAAGCTCAGAAAGCATGGGATTAACTATTAACATCCCAGTCACCAGAAACAATACCAGGTGTACTAACATCACTCACTGAAATGTTAAACACACATGGAATTTGAATGACTTCAGTAGGACCATATATACATCAAATGGTACTTTATCTCAAACAATCCCATCTGGAATCGGAACTGATGAAATGTTCACAAGGGACAAGTCTCCTCGGACCTTATGGGAAGATAAAGTGTCAAAACCCCATCCACCGGCTCGACAGCAGAGCATTCAAGAAGATACTGACCATTTATTATAAGAAAGAAAACCACAATGAAACCAATCCAACACAGAAAGGCAAGCAATGTCAACAGTATCCACAGATAATACTATGGATAAATTAAGTAATTGTTTTGAAGCCACATGTATAGCTTATGTGTCTTAGATACAGTTTTAGTTGCAGAAGCAGATAAGTTAGATGAAAAGTCATCAATATTTATGAGATAACCAGAAGAAGTCTGTGAGAACACAGGAGCTGGTGAAAGCTGGTGGATTGACTCACTTGTGGTGGTTCATAGTAGACAATGCCATCCATCTGTGTTGAGTTGGAATAGTAAAGTTCCACGTCTCAGACATTTCTTGCCAATGAAGTGGTAGAAGGAACCAGTAGAAGCTCATTCTCCACCCTCCCTATGCTCGAGGAGGTAACTGTAGCATTGGTACTTGCAGAAACATTGCTTACTGCTTGTAGAGATATATCCTGTCTGGTAGTAAGACGGAAACGGGTGGTACCCAAAGGACCTCTTGGTCTACTGTGCAGGATCGGCCATATAGTGCAATTTGACATTATCAATGGAAACAAATCTTTTCTCCCTGGAACCAGGCAGCAGCGGTATGATGACAGTTCTGGTACTGTGTATTCCCAGCACTGGAACTGGTGTTCGGTAGGATGAGCCAAACTCCTTTTTCACATCTTTCTTTTCTTGCACTAAATCCCCGACTTGAGGAATCCACCCTGAAGATGTTGTTGGCAAATCCCTTATTCCCAAGGTGGCGGCACAGGAAGATGAATTCTCATCACAGAATTGTTGTAGCTCCTGTAAAACAGCAACAGGTTCAAGTATGTCAAACAGTGTGTCTGCCGCCACCACGCTAAGGCCATCAAGATCAGGGACATACATAGGTATCCCGAAGAGGACCTTATATGGGGTGTGGCCTCCCAAGGACCTTCTGGGAGGATTGTTCAGTGCTTTCTGGACCCATTACAGGGGATGAAGCCAAGTACAGCCTGAACCTAAAACTCTGGCTGTTAAGGACGGCTTTAAGTTTCAGTTCCTCCTCTCCACTATGCTGTTTCCCTCGGGATGATAGGGTGAGAAATAATGGAGCTGAACACCCATCGTTCCTATGGTGTCCCTGAAAGCCCTAGAGGCAAAGGCAGGCCATGGTCCGAGTGGAATGCTGCAACTGCATATGTACCAATAAAGGCTTGCAAATCGTTAATAACAGTTTGACCGTCAGCCAACCGTTGTGGCCATACCCACAGGAAACTAGAACAGGAATCAACATCAACAAAGACGTATGATGGTTGTGTGATTTATTTCTGTCTACTGCCTTTCAAATTTAAGTTTTCTGATAATTTGATCATATAAAATACTCTATTTTTGCTTAAAAAACAAAGCGCTCACTGTTGATTTATTCATGTGTTAAATCTCCTTGCTGAGTGAAATATTAATTGGGATAATTAATTTATGGTTTAGTAGAGTGTCAATAATTTCTCCACGCATATCTGTTTTTTGATTCTATATTACCCAATTCCGTGGGTGTATATTGAGTTGCCCTGTAGATGTTAAGAGTCTAAGTGCAGGCTTTTGCCTGAAGGGTTGTTTGTTAGAAGCATCTGGATTGCATATGTCCATTGGATGTTGGGTTATTGTTTTGTAAATGTTAATTGTATGTGGATTGTCATGCTCACTGTTTTTATGTTTGTATAGTGTGGGTTTATTTGATATTTATAAATAGGCACTGAGTACTGGGACATAAATGACTGAACCAAATATGTTGACCTATAGTGATGAATATATAGACAAGATAGCCAGTGGTCTGTCAATACTGGTCCAACACAAGACACCAACTATCAATACAGCTGAGGATTCTATTAAGGCAAATTTAGAGAGGTTACATAAAAAATTAATAAGAAATGAATTACATGTTAAGTTTCTCACTGACTGTTTAAATGCTAGTATCATTCCAGTAGGGCTGCAGGTTCGCAATATTCCAGTGATTGTTATTGAAGGTGAGGACTTTAAAACAGGCTTTAGCTTTATGTCCTACAAATGCTTTCGTAGTTGGATGGATCTGAGGATTGAGACCGCTCTTATTGAAAAAAACAAAAAGAAAATTGTTGAGTTGTGTAATGCATGTACCATGACTACAGTAGTCAGAACCTGTATGATAAATGACGCAAGTTGGACTTTGCAACATCAATCGAACTGTGTTCCTATGGAGCCTTCGCCCCGAATTAGGGGTGGGTTACCATTCTAGATGTCACTTAACTAAAGAATTAATGTAAGTGATCGCTTCCTTTTGGTCCTGAAGAAGCGTCAACGGATCCACCTGGACCAACAGACGTGAAACATGTTGACCTTTTGATAGGAGGCACCACACTTTTTGGGATCCTCCATGTCTATCTTTGAAAACAGTTGAGCATTATACTCTATTTCTGCTTTCCTTTTGTATTTTTAACCTTGGTCATCACCTCCCCTTTCTGATTAAAATTATGATGGAATTTGGAAGTGACTAACCAATTTTAACTTATTCCTTTTTTGCTCTCCTGTTCTTGGTCTGGTGGTTAGCTTCGTTCCACTAGCCTTTACACTAACAACTACGGCTGACAGCTCCCTCCTTGGGAGCACGTCAGGCATTGCAGTGCCGGCCTGACGTGGAGCAACTCCCGATGATGATGCCTGTCATCCAATGTGATGCCTGAGGGCTTTGCTCCTGATCTTCCAGGTTCCCTAGACCTTTGTGTTCTTTAGGAACAGTGTACCCTGTATGTGTTTATGATATCTCTGTGTTGAACCAGGCCACTTCACACCTCATCAAGGCAGCCTGGCCAGGCTGCAAGAGGCTGGCTGATCCGAGCAAAGCAGCAAAACTCTGCAGGGCTGAAGTTGGCAACTTTTCAGGTAAAATTTAAAACTCTTTACCTGAACAAGTTATAGTAAATCCAACTATTGTAAGTTGTGGAATTTATTATAAGAATTAATTTGATACCAAACTTGTTTTATCTGTCACTTAAGGGGATTTCATAAATTAAAATAAAGTCTTCCCGTTCTAACCTATGGAGGCCATTCACTACAACGAGGGGAAAACAAATTTGGCTGTTTGACCGCACCAGGGCTTATACATTTATTTTTATGAGGGCCCTGCTTATAGTTACATGGCACCAACACTAGGGGCACATAGGGCACACCTTAGGGGTGACTTATATGTAAAAATAAGGTCATTTAGGACTTTGGAACTACTTTTAATTCCAAAGCCAAATTTTCATGTAACTTTAATTTAAAAGCATCCAGCAAGGCAGGCCTGCCTTTAAAATGACACTCGGCACCTCAGCCGTGCACCTAGGGGTGCACCACCTATGCTGGTGTCCCTCAACCTACATGCCCTATGATATACTAGGGACTTATAGGTAGGTTGACATAGCCAAGTATAATTAGCCTCATTTGCATACCCATTTTATACAGAGCACAGGCCCGGTGACTGGTTAGCAGTACCCAGGGCACCATCAGAGTCAGGAAAACACCAGCAAAAAGTGAAAAATGGGGAGAAAAAGTTATGGGGGTCATGCAATCAGGCCTGTTTTCTCACAGTGACCCTGTGTCAAAATTGTGCATCAGTCCCCCCCACCCCCATGTCCAGGGCCGAAGCGGCCAATGTTCATTTTGAATTTGTTTTAACACTTCTGGTAAAGTGGCAAGTGGCAGGGTAATACGTGTGGTAGTGTAAATTGCAGCGAAGACTGTGGCCCAAGTGTTACAGTCCTCTATTGAGGGAACCATACCAAATGGCAAGCACATTATGAGAATTCTATGTTTGTCTTGGGGTCCAGTATGCGGAAACACTACTTTCAGCTGATTTTTTTTTGTGCAATCCAGAACGGAACCTTCTCCTTCTCTGTGGGTACTTTTCCCATTATTGAGTGGACTTTTTGTGGATTAATTCCCAGAACGGCCAATTGATGCATAGCTGCAGCAGCCCTTGCTGGGGCTCTGTTCAAAGTCTGCATTACAAATTGTATTACACGTCTATATGTTGCTACTAGCTCACTGTAAAGTGTGCGTACTTAAGCCTGCACATTGGGATTTGGTGTGTATGTGCCTAGTGTTGGCCACGTCAGTCCATCTTTACTTAAAGGACCTAATCTCATGGGTTGTATAACATGTGGAAGGATGCCACTAAACATGTTTTGATGTTCTTGGTAAGAGAGAGGTATTTCTAAGTATTGATAAGCTCAATACTTTTGTGGTGCGTTTGCTATTCTGTATGCATGAAATGTATGTGTATTTGCATCTGTTTCAGGAAAGGTCACCCAGGAGAGGAATATTTCTGTTCTATAAGCATTGTGGGCTTTTAGAACAAATCTAACATCCCCACCCTGTTCTGTAAAGCCACCATTTAAAAGGAACTGCATGAGTGGGTCTCTGCAGTTCTCCCGAATGTTTATCACATTTGCCATATTTAACAATAGGTATTAGGGTTGGGAACACCAACGAGAGAAATCCTTCTAAGGTTCAAGCTTGAAAAAGCTACAGCCTAGATAGGTGCCCCCTATCCAACTGTGGAGGATTGTACCTAAGACCACGGACGTCTCCATATAATGTTACTTAGGGTAGCTTCAGTGTGTGTGAGACAGAGATACTCAGGAGACTTGTAAAATTAGTGCCTACACCATCATTGGCGACACCCTGTCGTAAAGACTACTATATAATAACGAGAACGCTGGATTTGGGGCAGCAACACACCTCTGCTTGTAGGTGACAGAGTCACTCCCACACCAGTTGGCAGCTGTCAACTCAACCCTCCCGGCTCTCTAGCAGCACATCAACCAGACCCAAACGGTAAAGGTGATATGTAGCAGCCTAGGACATGGAACTCTGAAAACCCCTCAGGGAAATTGTGGTGAACAAGCGTTACCCTTTTCTCTCCACATTCAAGTCTCTTACACACACACACATAGGCAAGGAACGAGATGGCGAATGGCTTTCAATACATTTATTGAAAATATTGCAATCTACAATAAAATGCATGAGATGCAATTATTAGAATAATGAGGAACAATAAAATCAGGATTGTGAAAATCAGAGATGTGAATATAAACAGCCCCAACATATTGTACTGACATGAATATATAATTCCTACCTAGAAACTAAACCCTAGCTTCTAGCAAGAGCATGAAGCCAAATCTGCTTGTGCAGGGTCCATGAGAAGCACACCACACCCCATTACTTTGGTAGAAGGGCAGGCCTTCAGTCTCCAGATCAGGCTCCGTAGAGACACAAAGGCTAAGGTTGGCCACAAACCAGCATACAGTATGGATGGAAAATCCTGGTTGGAACCCTCTCTGATGCCCAAGATGTTTCGATAGGGGGCATGTTTTGATCTTACACAGAAGCCTGACGTGGGTATGTTCCTAAGCACAAGACTGTTTACCCAGTCTTGTGGCGGCAATGCAAAATATTATCCTGTATGCCTTGCATTCTGCTCCTGCTAACCCGGGGTAAGAGAACTCCATGAAAAATATGTCATCCATAACACTGATAGGGACGCTCTTGCAGAATCGCAAATGATTATGAAAATAAAAACGCTGCTGCTAAAACAAGCTGTGCTAAAATGAATAAAATCGAATAAATAAAAACAGAGAATAAAAGGGCACAGGCCGCAAACCTAAACTAAACCAAATACTATGCCCAGGCAAGGAGCTAAAATGGACCCACGACACCAAAAGCTTACCTGCATTATTGCCCACTTCATAGAGACTGTGCTTCTTGCTAAGGTGATATTCCCTCACCTCTCTTTCTACCAACACTCTGTACTCCTCCTTCAGCAAGGCTATCTAGTGTGCCAGTTCATCAGAGAGTTCTTATACAAAACCCTACTCAATGAGCAGGGGTTAGCTCTCTATTTCTGATGCTTTTGCCTCCCTAGTTTTCACTTCCCTGTGAGCTTCGAAATGGCTTGACCTCTTAAGACTGCCTTAGAGGCCTGTCACAGTGTCAGACTGCCTTAGAGGGCACTGTGCCCTCATCTTCTTCAAACAATAGCTTGGTCAAGATGAGACCGGACATGGTTTCTATGGGTTCAATTCCAAAGTGTCTCATTTCAGCCCTCCCGGCACTGCGGCCAACACAGGGGAATGGTGTTATAGATCTTTCACAAGATAAGTTTTCTTTGTACACCTCCGGCTGTGCACCATCTGGAGCAACAATTAATCTAACATTGAAAACAAGCCTGTAATGCCTGCAGAACAGGAGTACTGTGCTTCCCTTGGTATGTCATTCTCTATACAACTACAAGCCTTGATGCCATGACAAAGCTTTTCAAGCTAGATACTTCTATTTGTTGTCTGGATGTTGTTCTATTCATATCTTCTTACAGCAAGATATTCGCTATGCCTTAATGTTCCTCGCTAAATGTAATATTAGGCACCACCTCTTTTTTTTGCCATCCAGGTGGAGACTTGTACCTGGCTGGGGAGTAAAGGGGATACCATGCTGCGAGGGGAGGAGGGGTTGAAAGGAGACACAGACAGCTAGTCCATATCTTTCGGAGACACAGGAGGGGATCGATCCTCTAGGGAACAAGCTGCCAGAACTGGTGGTGCCGATGTGGAGCACTACACGCCAAACCTAACCCCCTGCCACCCCTTTCCCATGCCTCCAGGCAGTGAGGACAAGGAAGATTTGCTAGCGGAGTATGCAAATTAACCTGACTCGGGCCTAGCCTTAGCCATCTCCATCCTTTTGGTCGGCCCGACCTCTCCCCAGTGACTGCGGATGGCATGCTATCCACCACTTAAAGCCTTTTCCAGGCTAGAATGGTTGGGAAGGGAGGGTCATACTGCTTTGTTCACATAGAGGAACTGGGTAGCGCTGAGCTTTAAAGACTGCCAGTGCTGTGAGGGGAGCTTCCCTTACTGCGGGGGCAGAGTTGGATCAAGCATGCCCCCACAATTTACCCCACAGTTTCTCTTGTGTTCAGGAGAGACACTGATTGAAGCAGTAATGTGACAATGACCACTCACACGTTGGTGCAGCAGCCTGGAGTTGTTTTTTGGGGATTGGGTTCTAAGATTTTTTTTTGCAGCTATTGTCATGCTTAATTATTGCTGGTGATTATCCTTGTTTTTTTGGGACAAAGGGGAGTTGGGGAATGGGACAGAGTTCATGAGAGACCTCTCCATATGATAAACATTATGGGGGACACGATGTTCCTACTATAATATCCTAACGTGGAATGTCAGGGGCATGGCCAAACTACACTGAAAGATATAAGGTATCTGGTTCCTAAAACAATGTCACATCCACAAAGCATTGTTTGCCAAAATGCACCTTAACCCTCAGTGAACTATCGAAACTCACTAAAAGGTGGAGGGGCACGGTGGTGGCCACCATGTACTCGAAATACATAAGAGGTGTGCTGATTTGGGTTGGCCTGAGATTCCCTTTTACTGATCCAGAGGGTAGATATGTGGTGCTGGAGGAACTACGAGATGGATCACCAATATCGCTGGTGGTGCTAAAAGCCACAAATACAAATCAGGCCTCCTTCGAGGACAATCTCACACTATTCCTCCTTGCAAATACACTCGCCCTATGCATTGGGGGAAAGTGGGACTTAAATATTATCCCGGAAATAGCACTGGACAGATTCAACCCCCCACTATCTGGTGCCCAATCTACAGAGACAACAAAGTACCTTCAACAAAGGTCAGCGCAAACACAGATAGTGGACTTATGGCGCTTGTCATATCGGAAGTACACTTACACACACATACATAGGAAAGTACCCTCTTTCTTAGCATGGTTACCCCCTTTTTCTGCTTGATGTCAGTGTGCTTGACTGCGTTTTCTGGGATCCTGCTAACCAGGACCCCATGGATCAAGCTCTCTCTCCCAAAACTCTGTATTTCATCCACAATTGGCAAACTGGTGTCCTCTTATAGGTCCCTAGTATATGGTACCTAGGTACCCAGGGCATTGGGGTTCCAGGGGATTCCTATGGGCTGCAGCATGTATTTTGCCACCTATTTGGAGCCCATGCAAAGGTTTCTGAAGGACTGTCATTGCAACCTGTGTGAAAAGATACAAGCACCCTTTCACTGCCATTTTTCACTACACCAGGTCACTTATAAGTCACCCCTATGGCAGGCCTTATAGCCCAGAGGGAAGGGTGCAAAGTACCTGCGTATGAGGACACCCCTGCACTAGCAGAGGTGTCCCCGCAACCTTCAGGACATTTTCCCGGACTTCGTGAGTGCGGGGACGCCATTTTACGCGTGTACTAGACATAGGTCACTACTTATGTCCAGCTACATAATCGTAACATAGGCATGATTGGTATCAAACATGTTAGAATCATACCCCAAGGCTTTTGCAAGCATTGGTTGTATGATTCATGCACTCTGGGGGCTCCTTAGAGGACTCCCAGTATTGCCATTACAGCCTTCTGAAGGTTTCCAGGCAGCCCAAGCTGCTGCCACCTCCCAGACATGTTTCTGTCCTCCTGTTGCATGAGAAGCTCGAGTCCAAGAAGGCAGAACAAATGATTTCCTTTGTGAGAGGGGTGTTACATCCTCTCCCTCTGGAAATAGGTGTTACAGACTTGGGAGGGGTAGCCTCCCCAAGCCACTGGAAATGCTTTGAAGGGCACCATGTGCCCTCCTTGCACAAACCAGTCTACACCGGTTCAGGGACCCCCAGTCCCTGCTCTGGCGCGAAACTGGACAAAGGAAAGGGGAGTGACAACTCCCCTATCCATCACCACCCCAGGGGTGGTGCTCAGAGCTCCTCCAGAGGGTCCCTGGGTTTTGTCATATTGGATTAAAGGTTGGCAGGTAACTCTGGGAGCATCTGAGTGGCCAGTACTAACAGGTGACATCAAAGCCCTCCCCTGATAGGTGCTTACTGGTTAGGTGATCAATCCCCCTTCCAGGGCAATTTAGGGTCTCTCCTTTAGGTAGTTCTTCAGATTCTGATTGCAAGACTCCAGCAGGCATCCTCTGCATCCTCCACTTCGACTTCTCACTGAAGAAACTGCATCTGGACCGTCCAGGAACTCTATAAGCTGGAACAAAGAAGCAAGACGCCTTCTGCAACATTGTAACACTGGCTCCTGCAACAGTGTCCTGGTCAGACATCCTCTGAGGACAGCCCGTCATCAGCCTGCATCAGAAGACAAAGGAATGTCCCTTGGGGTGAAGGAGTCACTCCCCTGCTCCCACAGGCACCAACTGCGACGACGACCGGCTGCATGGATCCCCTCTTCTGCTGAGCTGCCTGGACCCTGCAACACTGGTGGTGGACTGAGGTGGTTCTGATGGTTCTCTCTTCTAGCTGTCCCACTTTGGTGGAGGTAAGACCTTGCCTCTCAACGGAAGACAGTACCCCTGTGCACCACATCTTTTGCAGCTGCCAAGACTTGTTGTCATCCTTCCACCAAGTCCTTTGTGCATCTTGTAGCTTCAGCCTCCAGCACTCTATCCTGCGACGCACAGCTTCCTGAGTGGTTGTCCAGCGGCGTGGGAGCCTTTGTCGTAGTGCTGTGTGGGCCTCTTCTGTAACTCCCTTGTCCCCGTGCTGTGGGACTCCTGTGGTCGCTGCCTGGTCTTCAGTGGGCTCTTTTGTTGCTGAGGGCCCACTCTGACTCCTCCTCCTGAGTAAAGTCCACCTGGTCCTTCCTGGTCCTGGGCAGCGCCATTTTCTGCTAACTGCGAGCTTTGCGTGTGCCAAGGCTTGTTGGAGGAGCAGTACTGACTTTTCTTCTCCACCTGTGGTTCTCCTTTTGCGCCTTCATCCGGGCTAGCAGGGACTCCTGTTCTTTCTGGACTCTTCTGTGCTTCTTGGACTTGGTCCCTTCTCCCACAGGTCTTCTTGTCCAGGAATCCACTATTGGTGTCTTGCAGTCTCTTCTGTGTTTTGCATCACTCTTCATGTTGCTGTGTGTGTTCTGGTAAAGTTACTGTGATTGTCTCGTGCTTTCCTGGTCACTGGGGTGGGTTGTGGCACTTACCTTTCGGCTTTCTAAGTACTCCCACCTCCCCTCTACACACTACACTTGTCTAGGTGGGAGACCAACTTTCGCATTCCACTTTTTTAGTATATGGTTTGTGCTCCCTCTAGACCCATTTCTAACTGTTGTGATTTTCAGTAATTTCACTGTTTTCTGTTTTTATGCCTATTTCTGCAAACTAGTGTATATAATTTGTGTATTACTAACCTCCTAAGGAAGTATAGTCTCTATAGTATATTTGGTATTTGTGTCACCAAAATAAAGTACCTTTATTTTTGTAATGCTCAGTATTTTCTTTTATGTGTGTGAGTACTGTGTGACTACAGTGGTATTGCATGAGCTTTGCATGTCTACTAGATAAGCCTTGGCTGCTCATCCACAGCTACCTCTAGAGAGCCTGGCTTCTAGACACTGCCTACACTACACTAATAAGGGATAACTGGACCTGGTATGAGGTGTAAGTACCATAGGTACCCACTACACACCAGGCCAGACTACTACAGGACGCTATGCAGTTCATCAAGACTCACTGACTGGTAATCTGCAGGGGGCCACAGGTTTATGACAACTGAGTGGGGTGGCCACCAACAATGTTTTTGATTAAGCCAGGGGGTGGGGTGCATTACAGCGGATTGTGTATGTTATGCAAGTCGGATGTGGCTGAGGGATATATAAGTACACTACCGCTCCCCACTGTATGTGTGGGAACTGATGGCTGGCTATTAGGGCACATCATGACTGGGGACCGTGAGAGCACTGAGCAGGAGAGGGAAGTTTGTTTTACTGCTGTTCTGGGGGAGCAGGAGGGGTTAGGGTGACAACATGTGTGTCAATTGTGGTGGCCAGTTGGGGTGGGCTACATGGTGAGGAAGGGGGATTGCATGGGTAGCTAGTTCTGGCGGAGAGTTTGTTCCCGGATTCTGGAGACCGAGGCTGGGGCTACACGCACTTCAGTGACAAGATGGCACGGTAAGGCCATGGCATGCAAGTGATGCACACTACACGGATGGTGGGGTGGGGGTGATAGAGTTATCCTGGAACATCAAGGGGACAGAGAATCCTATCAAATGGCAGAGAATCTGGTCCTACATGAGGGAACATCAGGCATGGATAGTAATATTACAGGAGACACACCTACTGGCACACACAGAAACATGAGAAAATACGAAGCAGGTTGGGAGGCAGGCCATGGTACTCCAGCTTTACTTCTTTGACGCATGGGTTGTTGCTGTGAGTGGATGCTGGTGTTCCCCTTAAGTTGGATACTGAACTGAAGGCGGCGGATGGCGGGTATGTAGGCAAGGTGGGGGAGATAGGCAGTAAACTCACAGTACTGCTAAACACATATATGCTCCAAACGTAGATATACCAGATTTCTTTGAGGGAGTGGTGCACCTTCTGACACCCTGTGCTCACAACAATATTATCTGGATGGGTGACTACAACTGTGTGCTAGATAGAAACCTAGACAGTTGCAGGCCCGCTGCCAGACCATTAGTCAGGTCATCTAGGGCACTATTGGAGGGTATGGAGCTAAGGAGGACAGGTGGCTCAACGAGAGGCTACTCTTTTTACTCCCCTCCACACAGGACCTTTTCTAGAATAGACTATGGCCCTCATTCTGACCCTGGCGGTCGGTGATAATGCGGCGGCCAAGCCGCCAACAGGCCGGCGGTCCAAAATATGCAATTCTGACCCTGGCGGGAACCGCCAACACAGCCCGCCGCATTAACACTCCGCCCGCCACGGCGGAACAAACAAACAGCGCGGCGGTCCCCTCCAACAGCCAAGCGGCAGACAATGTACCGCCCACCCTATCACGACCCACCAATCCGCCACCTTTTCCGGGGCGGGAGCACCGCCGATAAAAACACGGCGGAAACAGACTACGAACGGGAAAACGCTCACCTCTACGCACTCCACGCGAGATTCCGGCAGTATGGAACCCGAGTTGCAGGTCATCCCCGCACTCCTATACCTGCTCATATACCAGGAGCACGCCCGGCGGCGCGGAAGACATCGGTGAGTACTGCACCTACGACACAGGGGAGGGAAAAGATTACCGGCACACACCCACCCACCCATACCCACTACAACACACACATCAATGCATTCCCACAGATCACTGTCACAACCCACAAACCCCCCCCCCCGAAATAATGCAAAGACCAAAAGAAGAGATCATAAACGGGCAGATATATTGAAATATGGACAGCAGTAATCCCAATAAATAAATAAACTATGTACAAAATATATACAGCTACTAAATGTAGTCCAACCACTGTCCGTGGACCACAGGGGTCCTGTGCAAAGGGGCAAGGCCCAGTCCCACGACAAGAACTCCACGGAGAGAACACTGCAGGGGCATCAGAAAGAAAATAGGACAGGCACCTCAGGGGGAAGGGAAGGGGGGGCACCTCAGCCACTTGAGTACACGACGCCAGATCCACGAGGGGACTCCATGACCACTGGGCCATCCTGGGGAGTGCAAAGCCACAGTCCATAC
The DNA here is from genome assembly GCF_031143425.1 of Pleurodeles waltl. Lineage (NCBI taxonomy): Eukaryota > Metazoa > Chordata > Amphibia > Caudata > Salamandridae > Pleurodeles > Pleurodeles waltl. The sequence continues at coordinate 540,157,534 of NC_090440.1, read as the reverse complement.
AGTGGGTGGCCTGCCCACTGGGCCATCCTGGGGAGTGCAAAGCCACAGTCCATACAGTCCATACAGTGGGTGGCCTGCCCACTGGGCCATCCTGGGGAGTGCAAAGCCACAGTCCATACAGTGGGTGGCCTGCCCACTGGGCCATCCTGGGGAGTGCAAAGCCACAGTCCATACAGTCCATACAGTGGTGGCCTGCCCACTGGGCCATCCTGGGGAGTGCAAAGCCACAGTCCATACAGTGGGTGGCCTGCCCACTGGGCCATCCTGGGGAGTGCAAAGCCACAGTCCAAACAGTCCATAACAGACCCCACTGCCACTGGAGGAGGCATGTTGGCCAGAGGACATCCTGCAGCCCTGCCCGAGATAGATCCTGCCCTGCCACGTCTGCCAAAGGGCCAGCGGTTCTTGCCTGGAAGGGCCCAGTTCAGCGCTTCTTGCCTTGAAGGGCCCAGTTCAGCGCCTCTTGCCTTGAAGGGCCCAGTTCAGCGGGTCTTGCCTTGAAGGGCCCAGTTCAGCGGGTCTTGAGACGGCGGGGCCCAGTTCAGCGGTTCTTGAGACGGCGGGGCCCAGCGGAGCGGTGCTTGAGACGGCGGGGCCCAGTTCAGCGGTTCTTGAGACGGCGGGGCCCAGTTCAGCGGTTCTTGAGACGGCGGGGCCCAGTTCAGCGGTGCTGGAGACGGCGGGGCCCAGTTCAGCGGTTCTTGAGACGGCGGGGCCCAGTTCAGCGGTTCTTGAGACGGCGGGGCCCAGTTCAGCGGTTCTTGAGACGGCGGGGCCCAGTTCAGCGGTTCTTGAGACGGCGGGCCCAGTTCAGCGGTTCTTGAGACGGCGGGGCCCAGTTCAGCGGTTCTTGAGACGGCGGGGCCCAGTTCAGCGGTTCTTGAGACGGCGGGCCCAGTTCAGCGGTTCTTGAGACGGCGGGGCCCAGCGGAGCGGTTCTTGAGACGGCGGGGCCCAGTTCAGCGGTTCTTGAGACGGCGGGGCCCAGTTCAGCGGTTCTTGAGACGGCGGGGCCCAGTTCAGCGGTTCTTGAGACGGCGGGGCCCAGTTCAGCGGTTCTTGAGACGGCGGGGCCCAGTTCAGCGGTTCTTGAGACGGCGGGGCCCAGTTCAGCGGTTCTTGAGACGGCGGGGCCCAGTTCAGCGGTTCTTGAGACGGCGGGGCCAGTTCAGCGGTTCTTGAGACGGCGGGGCCCAGTTCAGCGGTTCTTGAGACGGCGGGGCCCAGTTCAGCGGTTCTTGAGACGGCGGGCCCAGTTCAGCGGTTCTTGAAACGGCGGGGCCCAGCGGAGCGGTTCTTGAGACGGCGGGGCCCAGTTCAGCGGTTCTTGAGACGGCGGGGCCCAGTTCAGCGGTTCTTGAGACGGCGGGGCCCAGTTCAGCGGTTCTTGAGACGGCGGGGCCCAGTTCAGCGGTGCTGGAGACGGCGGGGCCCAGTTCAGCGGTTCTTGAGACGGCGGGGCCCAGCGGAGCGGTTCTTGAGACGGCGGGGCCCAGTTCAGCGGTTCTTGAGACGGCGGGGCCCAGTTCAGCGGTTCTTGAGACGGCGGGGCCCAGTTCAGCGGTTCTTGAGACGGCGGGGCCCAGTTCAGCGGTTCTTGAGACGGCGGGGCCCAGTTCAGCGGTTCTTGAGACGGCGGGGCCCAGTTCAGCGGTTCTTGAGACGGCGGGGCCCAGTTCAGCGGTTCTTGAGACGGCGGGGCCCAGTTCAGCGGTTCTTGAGACGGCGGGGCCCAGTTCAGCGGTGCTGGAGACGGCGGGGCCCAGCGGAGCGGTGCTTGAGACGGCGGGGCCCAGTTCAGCGGGGCTTGAGACGGCGGCCGGTCTATGGCCAACTGCTCATTGCCTGGTGGTGCCCTCCTGGGCAGCGGGGATGGTACTCCTTCAATGCCCACCTGGGCTGTGGGTGGTGGGGCCCTCCTGGCCAGCTGGGCTGGGTCCTCCCTGGGCAGCGGCTATGGGGGTGGTGGGCTCCTCCTGGGCAGCAGGCCTGCTGCCTGACCTCTCCGACTTGCTGCCCTTGCCCTCCTTAGTCGGGAGTCTGTGGCCCTTTCCTCCCTTTGGAGCTGTGGCTGGTGACTGTCTCTGGGTGGTGTCCGGGGGGGATGTAGAAGCCGGGCTCCTGCGGCGCCCCTTCCGCCTTCTGCTCCTCTTCCCAGGGGGTGGGCTGGCTGTCCCCTTGCTGCTGGGCGAAGATCCAGACATGCGGGCTGGTGGGCTCCAATACCCCTGCACCCTTGTCAAGGGGGCTGCAGGGCTGGTGGTGGCTGAGGTGCTCTTCTTACCCCGACGAGAAGGAGGGGGGGGCTCAGGGTCAGGAAAGAAGTTAGCAGTGGCGAGGAAGAGTTTCTTGGGACAATGGAGAGTGGTAGGTACAGTGGGAATGGGAGTGGAGGGAGAGGATGTGGTTGTAGGTGAGTCACGTTTGCTGTCTTTGGGTGCAGGTGCAGGAGGGATAGGCTGTCGTGAGGTGGATGGCTGTTGGGTGGGTGGGTGGCTGCGTTTTTGTGGTGTGGAAGAGGGGGTGACAGACACAGTGGGAGAGGACACAGGGGACGTGTAAATGGCAGTGGGGGTGGTGACTGCACGTGTGCGGACTGGAGTGGAGGGTGTGCTGGTGATGGAAACACTGGCTGATGGTGAGGTGAATGGAGGTGTGAGTGTAGACGTCACAGGGAGGGAGGAGGGAGACGAGGAGGTGGGGGTCACAGAGGTGGTAGTGACTGTTGGCATGTCTGCATCGGAATGTTGCGTGTGTGAATGTCTGCGTGATCTGTGGTGCTTATGTTTGGATGAGCTTCTCTTGGGCGTTGAGGTGTGTGCAGGCTGGTCTGATGGTGTGGGTGGGACAGGCAGAGGAACAGGAGACTGGGAGGAGGGAGTTAGTAGAGGGAGGCAGGAGACAGGGACAATGGCTGCCGTCAGTGCTGAGGCCAGAGCCTGGAACGATCGCTGATGGGCAGCCTGACCCGAATTAATGCCCTCCAGGTACGCATTGCTGCGATGAACCTCCCTCTCCACCCCCTGGATGGCATTCAAAAGGGTAGTCTGCCCAACAATGAGCGTTCGGAGGAGGTCAATGACCTCCTCACTGAGGGCAGCGGGGGTAACAGGGGCAGGGCCTGAGGTGCCTGGGGCGAAGGAGATGCCCGGCTTCCTGGCAGAGCGGGCACGGGGCGAACGCTGAGGGGCTGCTGGGAGGGCGGAGATGGTGCGCTGGGTGGCGGCTGTACCTGTAATGGCGGGGGGCACGGATGGTGCCACCCCCGCAAGGGAGCTCCCTTCCGAGGACGTGTCCGTGTCGCTGCAGGGTCCAGTCGTCCCCGTTGTGGAGCTCCCCTCGCCCTCCGTCTCACTGGTCCAGTCTGACTCTGTGGCATGGCCCTCCTGGGCCATGTGAGATGCAGCTCCCTCCTGCCCCGATGCCACTTCTCCTCCGCCTGATGATGCTGATGCACACAAGCACAGAAAGACAAACAAAAAGGGGGGGGGGAAGAGAGAAATAAAGGGATATTGAGTACATGGATCTCCGGTACAGTTAGCGGACATGACAGACACAGATGCCCCCTGCACTAAGTTGCGCACTTGGGGTCCGCTACGCATTCCGTGGAACATGCCCTACACGCCTAGAGTTGACAACTGCACCCATGGATGACACCGCCCAGGGATGGCTGTACTGACAAACTACTGAGGGTGGTGGCTGGGGACACAGGGGCTTACGGGGGTGCCCAGCCTACAGATATCGCCCTGGCCTAGGGGGACCCACAGCCCTCCTCCCCCACCCAGACACCTCCACTGCGCGACAACAGAGTAGATAATGCTTGTACTCACCCCCTTGTGTCTGCTGTGCTGCCCTCACGCGCCCATCCAAATCAGGGTAGGCCACCGCCAGGATCCGGAACATCAGGGGGGTCAGTTGACGGCAGGCACCCCGCCTACGTTGGGAGGCCATCCCCAGCAGAGACTCGGCGGTCTTCTTGGTCCCGCGGCGGATGTCCTCCCACCTCTTGCGGCAGTGGGTGCCCCGTCGATGGTGGACCCCCAGGGTCCGGACTTCCTTGGCGATGGCACGCCAAATCCCGATCTTCTCATGGGCGCGGACCTATGTGACACGTACAGGGAGGGAGAAATACCACGTTCAAGTTTGTCTGCATTTTCCTTGCCAGTGGCCCAACGCCCCCCATCCCCGCCAGGCCCCCCGCCATGCCCCCCACCAGGCCCAACATGCCCCCCATCCCCGCCATGCCCCCCGCCAGCCCCAACATGCCCCCCCATCCCCGCAATGCCCCCCGCCATGCCCCCCACCAGGCCCAACATGCCCCCCATCCCCGCCAGGCCCCCCGCCAGCCCCAACATGCCCCCCCATCCCCGCCATGCCCCCCGCCAGGCCCAACATGCCCCCCATCCCCGCCAGGCCCCCCGCCAGCCCCAACATGCCCCCCCATCCCCGCCATGCCCCCCGCCATGCCCCCCGCCAGGCCCAACATGCCCCCCCATCCCCGCCATGCCCCCCGCCATGCCCCCCACCAGGCCCAACATGCCCCCCATCCCCGCCAGGCCCCCCGCCAGCCCCAACATGCCCCCCCATCCCCGCCATGCCCCCCGCCATGCCCCCGCCAGGCCCAACATGCCCCCCCATCCCCGCCATGCCCCCCGCCATGCCCCCCACCAGGCCCAACATGCCCCCCATCCCCGCCAGGCCCCCCGCCAGCCCCAACATGCCCCCCCATCCCCGCCATGCCCCCCGCCATGCCCCCCGCCATGCCCCCCGCCAGGCCCAACATGCCCCCCATCCCCGCCAGGCCCCCCGCCATGCCCCCCGCCAGCCCCAACATGCCCCCCCATCCCCGCCATGCCCCCCGCCAGGCCCAACATGCCCCCCATCCCCGCCAGGCCCCCCGCCATGCCCCCCGCCAGCCCCAACATGCCCCCCCATCCCCGCCATGCCCCCCGCCATGCCCCCCGCCAGGCCCAACATGCCCCCCATCCCCGCCAGGCCCCCCGCCAGGCCCCCAAGCCAGCCAGTGGCCCCAAATCCAGATTGAATTAAACTCACTTGTTGGTCTGGAGGACCGTAGAGTAGCGCATACTGGGGGAGGACCCCATCCACAAGTTTCTCCAACTCCTCTCCAGTGAAGGCAGGGGCCCTTTCCCCAGGCGCAGCAGCCATTGTCCCTTCCAGACCGAGGTCACAGCAACACTTGCAGTATAGGTCCTCTCCTGTGAAAGTTCAAGTCGCAAGTGGATAAGTAGATAGAAAATGGCGGTCACGTCCGCGGCGGTGCGTACCGCGGCGGTGCGTCCCGCCACCGCCGGCGCCCTTCGCCATTGGCTCCTGAAACCCATAGGCTTCAATGTTAACCAATGCGGCTTCGCGCCGCGGTCTTCGCCCGCCGCCCGCCGCGGTGTGCCACGCCAGCGCATTGACCTCACATCCCATTGTCACACTTCACAGGTCAGGCAGCCGCCATTTCCAGGGCCCACATGGCTCAATTTCAACTGCGTCACACAGGCCTAGGCCTTGCATAGCCACTCAGACACGCCATTCACTGCATAGAGAATCGTTTACTGTGCTAGCTGTGAGTACGTACCTGTGGGTTGCTTGACTGTGTGCTCCATGTTGTCCTTCCTAGGCACCGTCCGCTGGGTTTGGCGAGGAGACGGATGAATCCTCCCGTGTACCGACCGCTGGTGGACCTGTCGACAATGGAAGAACGCCACATTATCCTGACCTACCGTCTTAACCGTGCCACTATACATGAACTGTGTGCCCAGCTGGAGCCCGACCTGATGTCCCCCATCCGCCAACCCACAGGGATTCCCCCTCTGGTGCAGGTCATGTCAGTACTCCATTTCTTGGCAAGTGGTTCATTTCAGACAACAGTGGGAATTGCTTCTGGGATGTCTCAGCCCATGTTTTCGAAGGTGTTATCCAGAGTGTTGTCTGCCCTGATGAAATACGTGAGGAGCTACATCATTTTCCCTGAGGTGGGCGAATTGGCTGCAGTGAAGGGTGATTTCTACACCCTTGGACATATTCCCAACGTCATTGGTGCCATTGATGGGACCCATGTGGCTTTGGTTCCCCCAAGAGACAGGGAGCAGGTGTACAGGAACAGAAAAAGTTACCATTCAATGAACATCCAGGTGGTGTGTTTGGCTGACCAGTACATCTCGCATGTAAATGCCAAATTCCCTGGGTCAGTGCATGACGCCTACATCCTGAGGAATAGCAGCATCCCTTACGTGATGGAACAGCTAGAGAGACACCGTGTATGGCTATTGGGGGACTCTGGGTACCCCAACCTGTCGTGGCTACTGACCCCAGTAAGGAATCCCCGGACCAGGGAAGAGGAACGGTACAATGAGGCCCATGGGCGTACTAGGAGGGTGATCGAACGCACCTTTGGCCTCCTAAAGGCCAGGTTTCGGTGCCTGCATATGACAGGTGGATCCCTAATGTACTCACCTAAGAAGGTGTGTCACATCATCGTGGCCTGCTGCATGCTTCACAACCTGGCTTTGCGCCGCCAGGTGCCTTTCCTGCAGGAGGATGGTCGAGACGGTGGTGTTGTGGCAGCGGTGGAACCTGAGGAGAGTGACGAGGAGGAAGACGACGGGGCTGAAACAGACAACAGGGACAGAATCATTGAACAGTACTTCCAATAGGACACAGGTAACAATTCAAAGATAATTTAGTAAATGTGAACTACTCTCCTGCATCTCTGCTGCCTGTCTATTTGCCCCAGTGTATGATGACTGAGTTGTGGCTTTTCCCTCCCTATTTCAGATCTGGGGTCCCCACTACGAGTCCTGTGCTTCGTTTCCCCATGGACTACAGCTTTGTGGCAGCTGTTTGTTGACTTCACTATGTACAAGGACATATTTGCACTGTCATGTCAATTACAATATATTGAAATCACAGCCAGACTCCAGATAGTTTTGTGCAAAATAGGTGTTTATTTAAGTGCTCAAAATGGGATGGGTGGTTTCAAGTGGGTGGGGGCTATGGTGAAGGAATGTCCATGGCAGAGTCCAGAGTAACAGTCACACAGGTGCATTGTCCAGAGGCCTGTGGAGAGATGGAGCATGGGCAGTTCAAGGATGGACAGGGTGACAATGTGGGACAGTGGGATGACATCAGGTGGTATCCATTGCTGGCGGGGGTCTTGACATCCTACTCTGTCTTCTTGCGAGATCTCAGGGCCCTCTTGCGGGGTGGTTCTTCTCCTGCAGGAGGTGGGGGTCTGGTGGGCTGCTGCTGTGCGGGGGCCTCCTGTCCACTAGCGCCGGCGGAGGTGGTTGGCTGTTCTTGGTCCAGGCTAGTGGCAGGGGCCCTTGGGTGTTGTTGAGTGTCCGTCCTGGTGTTGACGAGGTCCTGCAGCAGCCCTACCATGGTAACCAGGGTGGAGGTGAGGGCTCTGATGTCCTCCCTGTACCCCCGATAGTGTTCCTCCTGCAGTACCTGGATCTCCTGGAACCGGGCCAGTACCGTCGCCATCGTCTCCTGGGAGCGGTTGTATGCTCCCATGATGGTGGTGAGGGCCTCGTGGAGAGTGGGTTCCCTGGGCCCGTCCCCCCCCTGTCGCACAGCTGCCCTCCGAGTTGCCCTGTTTCCCTGGGCCTCTGCCCCCTGGCCGGTGTGCCCACTACCACTGCCCCCAGGTCCCTGTTGTTGTTGGGGTGGTGGGTTATCCTGGGTGCCCTGTAGTGGTAGACACACCGCAGATTGACGCGCCCTGGAGACAGAGGCATGGGCCCGCTGGGTGGGAGCTGTGCTGGTGTTCCCAGAGGGGTTTGGGTCTGTAGTGGCCTGGGCCGGTGTGAGGGGAACCGACTGTCCAGAGGTCCCTGATGGTCCGGGCTGGTCATCGGTGTCCAGGTCGACAGAGCTGCTGTCATCGCTGACGGCCTCTTGGGTGGGGGGTGTGGAGAATTCTGGGCCCTCCGCGGCGGTGTGTTGACGGTCGGGTCCTGCAGGGGTATAGAGGTATGGTTATAGTTTCAATGTGTGGCATATGGGTGTATCTGTGGGTTCCCGTGTCCCCAAGTGCTGGCATTCGTGTGTGGGGGCTTTGGTGAGGGTGGCTTGTGGGGGGGATGTGTATATGCATTGGGGATGCTTTGGTGATGGGTGTCCATGCTTAGTGGACGCATGCAGGCCTAGGTTTTGGGATGTGTGGGTTGTGATGGTGAGACATTGGCAGGGAATAGGTGTGCTGGGGGTGGGGGTGAGGATGGTGGTGGGGGTGAGGATGGTGGTGGGGGTGAGGGTGGGGGTGAGGATGGGGGTGGGGGTGAGGGTGGGGTTCGAGGATGGGGGTGAGGGTTGGGGTATGATTTGGCATGCAGGTGGGGGGGAAGCAGTAGTGAAGCTTCAACTTACCAGTATCCATTCCTCCGCCGACTCCTGCGAGGCCGTCAGGATGCAGGATGTTCAAGACTTCCTCCTCCCATGTTGTAAATTGTGGGGGTTGAGGTGGGGGTCCTCCGCCAGTCTTCTGCACGGCGATGTTGTGCCTGGATACCATGGAACGCACCTTCCCCCGTAGGTCGTTCCATCGCTTCCTGATGTCTTCCCGATTTCTGGGGTGCTGTCCCACAGCGTTGACCCTGTCGACAATCCTCTGCCATAGCTCCGTCCTCCGGGCAATGCTGGTGTATTGTATCTGTGTGCCGAACAGCTGGGGCTCTACCCGAACGATTTCCTCCACCATGACCCTGAGTTCTTCGTCTGAGAAGCGGGGGTGTCTTTGGGGTGCCATGGGGTGGTGTGTATGATGTGTGGGGTGGAGTATGTGTAGTTAAGTGTGTTGAGTGTGGTGGTGTGTGTTGTTTTGTGTGTGGATAGTGTGTGGGTGATGGTGTGGAGTGGCTGTGGCTGCTAGTTTGTGGATGGTGGTGTCTCGCTCTGGCCTTCTTTCAGAATTTTTTGGCGTAGGGGTTTGTGGGTGATGTGGGTGTGTGTTTTATATTGTATTGTGTGTGTGGGAGTGGTGTGTGTATGTGTATCAGGTGTGTGGAATTCAAATCGTCCAATGTGGCTGAGTTTTGTTCGTTTGTGTGTATTCTGACCGCGGCGGTGTGTCCCGCCAATGGAATACCGCGTTTGAATGACCGCCGCGTGGATTCGTGGGTCGTAATGGCATGGGCGTATTTCTGTTGGCGTGACGGTGGAGGTTTTGTCACCTCCACTTTTCCGCCGACCGCTGGTCTGGCGGTCTGTTGTGGCTGTCGGATTTTCGGAGGTTTGCCTTCTGCGGGTCAGAATGACCGTGGCGGGTTTCCGCGACCACGGCGGGATTATGGAGGATTTCTGACCGGCGGTAGGCGCCTTTTACCGCCGAGGTCAGAATGACCACCTATATGTTTATTCACCCGGAACAAACTGCGCAATTTGGAGTGGCCCGGTATTTGGACCGAACCCTATCAGACCATGCGCAACTTGCGGTGGAATTGCAGGACCAGGCCTATGTAACACCAGTGCCATAGTGACATATACGTCCCTGGGCATTACTTGAACAGGTGTTCTGGGAAGAAATTAGAGAGGTGGTGTGGGAATTCCTTTACTATTAACAGTGGTACAGTGACGTCGGCCAGGGTGCTTTGGGAAGCATTCAAGGTGATTATACAGGAGAAATGCATGGCTACGACATCCAGGGTATAGAAATCTCTGGAGCACACAGTTTTGAAACTAGAACAGCAGATAGCAGACACTGACAGGCAAGCACCGCACACTGATGAAGTTTAGGAGATGCAACACGGTTTACAGGGGGAGCTAGATGAGGCCTGGGACACTCTTGGGAAGCATGACTATACACTGTACACAGAAATGCAAGATTAACAGGGAGACCATCCCAGATGTCTAATGGTCTAGCTATCCGACAGGGAGGAAGGTGGGAATGCTGTAGTGTTTATTAGAGATGTCAATGGGTTGACCCTGACTAAACTGAACCGATTTGTGGAATTTTACAGAGTGCTTTATTAACAAACAGGTCAGGACAATAAGGCAGGCATTGCGACTATTCTGGACAAGATACATCTCAGTGGGAGGACGAGGGCGCGAGAGCCATACTGAATGTACCGGCTGATGAAACAGATATACGGTGGGCCATCAAACATATGAACACAGCGAAGATGCCAGGGATTGATGGGCTCAGAGTTGAGTCTTACCAGACATATGTAGACCTTTCATGGGAACCATTGCTGGCCAGGTACACAGAGGCCTTTGAGACAGGTATGCTACCAGCATCACTGAGGCTAATATTGTAGTCCTGCCTAAGCCAGGCAGAGACCCCACAGACTGTGAATCTTACCGCCCTTTATCAATGATAAATGTGGATGCAAAAATTCTGGGGGGAAAACTGCAACAACGATTATCAAAGGTTGCAGAGGGGGTTATACACACGGATCAGTCAGGGCTTGTGGCTGGCAGCACTACCACCACTAACATCCGGATGGCATTCCTGATCACGGAACAGGCTTTGAGGGTGGAAGAGCCCTGTGCGATTGCCAGTTTGTATGCTCACAAGGCTTTCAACAGTGTGAACTGGATGTTTATGGACCGTATACTGCGCCAATATGCTCTGGGGGCAGATTATCGGAGGTTCGTGAATTTGCTTCACACTTGACAGCAGGGCAAGAGTGAAAGAGGGCCACAGACTCTCAGATAGTTGGCTGGTGAAGAGGGGAACCCGCCAAGCGTGCCCCCTCTTCCTGCTGATATTCAACCTGGTTATTGAGCCACTGGCTCAACTCATCCGTTTCAGGCACGAGGACACTAGGATCATGGGGGGGATACAAGCAAGAGATTATTACATTCAATGCCGATGATATTTTGCTGACCCCGAGTAACCTGACAGGTGCACGGTATATGACATGCTGAGGTGGGGTTGCACTCAGGATTCTAGATGACGCTGACAAATGTGTGCTCTACCCTATATGGGTGGCTATTGCTACGGACACAACCCTACCTGATATAAAAGTACAGACAACACCGTGACGCATCTGGGGGCACAACCAGGGCCACTAAAATTCTGCGATTGTGCGGCCACTGTGATTTTCGCATAATTGTAGATTTGCTGCCTGATCCATCATCTGCCACATAATCTGCAGCTTTTAACAAAAAATAAAAATAACTTCTAAACATACTAAAAACGCAGCAACACTTGTTGCCGGGCAGTGGATCGCCCTTTGCAAACTATGGCTGGTCACCTTTCTGTAGCTTATTGCTATATTTAGATGATAAACTGATAATAATGAAGTTCAACTAATGCCCAGACAGTGTTAAAAATTTTAAAAAATGACAAAATAATGAGGAAATACTATCAGAAAATGTGCTGCGTAATTTGCCTTTTCTTGCCGCAAAATTCACTTAACTGCTGCTTAATTTGGCCCTCCCCTGCCGCATAATTCCAGTGTTCTTGGGTATATCTAAGTTCTGACATCACAAGACCTACGGCTCAAAGGTGGGAGCCCTCCTGGATAGATTAGAAAGGAGTGTCTGTAGATGGCTGTGATTCCCAATGTCCCTCACGGGACGCATAGCCATAAGCAAGATGATCATGCTGCCTTGAGTACTATATGTGCTGCAACACATGCCAATGTGTATCCCAGAGTCCTGCTTCCTCCCGCTAGATGAGTTACTTAGATTGCTGAATTGGGGGAATGGAAGGGCACAGATCAGCCTGGAGGTCTTGAAACTCCCATGGGACAGCAGAATGGTACAGGCTCCGAATTTCAGGGCTCATTATTGGCGGCTCATCTCCAACACACAATACCATGGTTCCAGGAGGGGGACACAGACCTTGCTGCTGTGATACTGGCTCGCCTGACCCAGCCTTGGAAGCTCTTGTCGTTGCCTCTGGCAATGGGCAGGGGTCGGATGGATTTGCAGGAGTTAATCAAGACTCTACTAAATATATCGGAGGGCATAACGAGGTGAGGAAATGAGAAGTAGATCTATAGGAAATAACTGGTTGCCTGTACACTGGAATTAGTCCCCCAGTGTCCACATTCCTAAAGGGTGTGGGGGGGAGGGTGGATGCCCCATGCTGCTTGGGGGACTTATACAGGGACGGCCGGATGGTAGGTTATGCAGACTTCTGCGCTAGATGGGGTGTCACTGGCAGCTGTTTCCTTGCGTATGCTCGTATGATTGCAACTATTCTGAAGACTTGGGTGGGGTTTCCGCAGGAACCTGAGATGCACGTCTTAAATCAGACAATACAGGACATGGGGGTGGGGGGTACAACCTTATTACACGCCTATAGGCCCTGCTCTTACCATACACAGCTACCTGTAGTGCGACATTAAAACACAATGGTAAGGAGATGTTGGTGAGGAGCTGAGCAAGCGAAAATGAGCCTCCGTATTGGGCAACTGCAGAAGGATGACCCGTAATGCATGTTTGAAGTTGATAAATTATAAGTGTGTACACAGGGATTATGTTGCAGCAATGGCTGCACAAACTAGATTCATCCAAACAGGAGCACTATCCCAGATGTATGTCTACTGTTGGGACGTACATCCATATGAGGTGGACATGCCCAGGTTTGTGAGCTTTTCGAGGCAAAGTACTTCAGGTGTTGAGGGTTCTGACTGAGATGCCACTGCAGCCAATGATTCAGCTATGGCTTTTGGGCCTGGTGACTCAAGCTAAACACACTAAATATGCAGAGACGGTATTGGTGCTGGGCTTGACTGTAGTGAAGAAGTCAACCACCCACTAGGAAACACTGGCTGTGGCATCTAGAGAGATAGGTACGAGTGGAATGTGGGGTGAGGCATAGATTGGTGTATAGCTAGGCTGACCAAGAGGGTAGAGTAGAAATTGGACTTGCTGGAGGTTAGATAACAACAGGAACTTGAGGACCCTGCCACGGAACAGGAGGTGGAGATGACTGAAATGTGATGGCGCTTGGGGGTGTACGATTACTCGAATCTGACACCTTTATGTGTACTGCCGACAGTCTAATTACACTGCCTGGGTGCCATTTGCAGGTTAATAGTGAAATATGTATGTGATGGTGTGCTTCTCTCTCTCAGGATCTGGGGTGGGGGGTGGAATGTGGGAGTGTTCCTGATTTGTATTGTTGTTTAATTGCAAAAATCAATAAAAGAAAAACATGAGAAAAAATAATACTCTCTTAGATTACAATTGAACAGAAGATAAGATAAGATAATAATATGTAATTCCAGTGTATTTCTTTTGTAGGTAGACATCTCTATTTCTTCAAAAGGTTAATATAATCAAAGGTGTTATGATAGCCAACAACACACGTGTTTCACTTCGGCTATATCAAAGCTGTTGGAATAAGGCATGCCATTAGTATCTGTTATTTTTCAAAAAAAATATTACATCCTGTGAAATTCATGTTTTTGTGATCAGTACAACTGTGGACAGGCACTGGGGATATTATGTCATGCTAGTATTGGAAGTGAGACATTTTATTGTATGCAGTTTACCATTCATGAGGGCCAACAAACAGAGAAGAATGAAAGGCCTAGGATCCATTTTGAAGAATTAGCAATTCGGTCTTGCTAGTTTTCCACCGTCCATATAGGCATCAAAATATGAAACAGAACACTGTGGATATGATGGTATTTCTTGCCAGACATATACATTGAAAATTAGAGCCAAACCTCTATTTACACTCGTGCAAACTTGCAAAAAAAGGCTACTGAGGAATTAATGATTTTGATGGGAAACTGCATCAAGTTATCAATAGATTATTTTCTCACAGATGGTTGCCTATTTGAAGAGTCTGCCCAAGTGGAATCTTTGGATACACAGTCACCTACCCCCTTGTAACAAACAAGACAATGAAAGGAAGACGCACCTGAAATTACAGTGGTCAGCTGCATTGGCCACAACACCTGAAAGGGGAGAGAAAACAAAGGTTAAAGGAGAAAACAGAGTAGTAAAAGGAAGAGTAAAAGAGTGAAGAAACAAAGGAAGGACAATAAATAGGGGAGGAGGCATCAAGGAAGAACAAAAGGCTAAATAGGAGGTGTTATCGGGCCAACCGAGGAATCAAGAGGGAGCCACTGCGCCTCTTACTAACAGAGAGCCGAGTAACAAACTGAATGGAAGAGCAAAGGTGCGAATATAGTGACATAGCCTCAGACGCTGCTGAATAAACAAGATGGACAATGACAAGCAAGTTGCGTCCGCAGCCTCGGTAGCAGAGAAGACTACGAATAGTGCCCAGGGACAGTCAGCTAAATCAACATCCACGGGAGCCGCCAGAGAGGCCTTTGCACCCACCACACTCCAGGAGGAGCACAGTTTTACCAGGTGTGTGAAAAAGTAAGGGGTGGCAGATAGGAAAGGGATAGTGGGTAGATACCAAAAGAATTAAAGAGTGAGACTTCAAAATGATTAAAATATACTTTTTTTTTAACCCGCTTTTCATTTGAGAAGTCAATTAAAAGCAAGAACTAAAAAAATTAACAAAATTATGAAAATAGGCCGAGTAGTTCAGTATATTTATTTTTTCCCTTCCTTTAAATGTTCTTTCCTGCTCATCGTTGCACTTTGAGAACCTGAGACAAGTTTTATCAAATGAGAGATAGAACTCAGAAAGAGTGTAAGCAAAGAAAAAAAAAGGAAACTAAAAAAAAAGAGAAAGTTTCTCCTGTATTCTAATAGGAAAGTCTAAATGTTTTAAAAATGGACAACAGACAGTAAAAAAGAGCAAGAAAAGCCGTAAGATGAATAAGGAGACAAGTGCAGGTTAGAGAGATCCTTCCAAGAAAAGGGACATATACCTTTCTTTTATGAGGGCTCCGGAGGAGAGTACAGCTCAACATCTAAAGAAAAAGAAACACAAAGAAAGACCATCAATCAGGAAGTCATCAACGGTGGTCGCCCCTTTAACTACTCCAGAGAAACCGGACATTCCACTGAAGCTCAAACCTTTATTAATTTCACTTTTGCATAAATAACTATAAAGAAATAAACAAGAAAAGTACTGATAATTATATACTGGCGTTTATTTTCCATTGAGTCCAGAGTGACATGATGGATAATGCGGGCATAATCCACATCTGATACAAGGTAGAAACAATTATACAACAATTGGCAGGTCAAAGAAAACTGGAAGGGGTGCAGGAGCAATACATGACCATCGCAGAGAATGAACACAGTATCTTTCATGATACCCTGAAAACACAAGCAGAACAGTTGAATAAAGTTTCTGAGAGTCAGCTTCAACTAACATCAGGTATTGTACATAGTAAAGGACTGGTACCAAGTGGACCTATTATGTCACTGCAAAACGTTTTACCTGAAGCACACCTACTCAATTTCAAGTGAGCTGCTTGAGGCAGCTTATGGTCAGCGGAAAGATGGCCTCATTACCTGTCCTCCCCTCCCCACCCACTACTAACCAGGGAGGTATAAGCCCCATGCAAGACCGCTAATGGTAATTGAGGTGCGTACTATCCAGACATAAAAAAAATGATGCTTGACTGATTAGGAGTAGAGGAGGAAACATATCGAGTGCGGTTTACGAAAGAAAGAGGACTGCCCAGTGATACAGCGAAGACCCTATTCTTTTAATTGAAGGACACGCCTGATTGGTGACTCAAACCACAAGAATCAACCAAGGTGGAAATAATGACAAAGATCTACTTAGAACGCTATTTGCTAGCTTTAACCTTTCCCACACAACTTGGTTACACCAACACCCTGAACTAACTCTACATCAAGCAGTACAGACGGCCACCACTTCTGCACGCACTTAACCTACCCTCCCCTAGAATATGAGAAAGGATCTCGACCAGTACTAACACCATACATAAAGAATAGTAAGCAACCTATTAAAAGTCCCCAATTAATCAATAAAACCACAAAATCCAAAAGGGGATCAAGTATCATCCTCAGGACCCCAGTGTTACGAGTAGGAGCATATTACTAATTTCACAAGAAATGAGAAAGCAGGAGAGGGACCTATGGAAGGCAATTATGCACCCCGGTCCATATATTTCACATTTAGTTATTATGTGAGTTTAGAAATGAATCAGTAGTGGGTGATTGCGTTGTTAGATTCAGGGTGCAGACAGTAATCAAAAACGATTTAGTATTACCCCACATTAGGTGTGTACAAGGAGATTATCAAATCTATCCATTGGCCAAAGTAGATATAAGGAGCCCATGTAGGCTGGTTACTACTGTAGAAGTAGAAGTCCTCTGTAATCTTCTAGAGGATGACATTCTTGGCACAGTTAATCCACAATTTATTAATTATTATAAAATACCCTACAAATATCAGGAATAGCAGAAGGGACAAAAAAACGTCCCCAGAGTTCCCAAAAAGATTTTCCTCTCCTAGATAATATGAAAATGAGAGAAACCCGACAAAGGTATCAAAACAAAAAATGAATTCTCAGAACGCTGTTGATACTCAGGAACCTTGGACTTTAGATCACAACTTTAGAGTATCTCCACTAAATGACTCCTTGGAATTTAGATCGCAACTTTAGAATAGCTCAACTAAATGACCCTGCTCTTCAAACTGTTTGTCAGGGTGCTAGACAATAGGAAGACAAATTAAATCATGTTGCCCTCTAGTCATGAAAAAAAGTGTGCTGTTGTACACGAGAGGAAGCGCTAATGATGCACCCCAACTAATAGTACCTAATAAGTTCTGATATCAGATCCTATTTTATACGCACACTCCCATCTCTTAGCTGGGCACTGTGGAGCCGAGAAAATATAACAAACCACCTTAGCACATTTCTACTGGCCCAAATAATAAAATACCGCCAAGAATGTTGAATTTGCCTGTGGATAAATCCATGTCAACCACCAAAAGTCCCTTTACAGCTCCTACCTATTATTGAGAAACCTTTTGAACGAGTCGGGATAGTTTTGGTGGGTTCACTACCCTCTTCTACTAAGGGATATCAAAATTTACTGGTATTGGTGGACTATGCAACCCGATATCTCGAAACAGCTCCTATAGAAAAAAACACTACCAATATGATAGCTTAGGTTTTGATTGAAATCTTTTCACATATGGGATTCCCTAAGGCAGGGGTCTTCAAACTGGGGGGTGGGACCCCCTAGTGTGGCCTCAAATGATAGTAGGTGAGGTGGGGGCAAACTCTGGGCAAAAGAAACATTATGCTTAAAACAGAGTTTTGTTTAAAAAGAATGAGCATCAGTAAACCGCTCTGTAATGGGCCATCACTAGCACGTTTTGTCATTTTTATCCAAGCTGGGAGTATATGTTGGAAGGGACTCCAAATACTATTCAAACCCCCCCACCCCACCCCTACTAATCACACTGTGGATACCTTTACACATTAGTATGGCCTACCTGACCAGAATAGTATGTTTGGCATAATGTATTTGATTGTATTTTTAAAACAGTAACATAACTTAATTGCAATGTTTAAATAAGTCTAGACATATTTAATCATTGGCAATTAAATGGAATAATTGTGAAAAATTCGGAGGAGGGACATGTTTTTTTTGTACGTTTTTTTACCGGGGAATGGGGGATGCGGCATTAAAAAGTTTGAATACCACTGCCCTAAGGAGTTTTTGAGTGATCAGGGTACTTACTCCCTTTGTGCCCCGACTAATAAAACAAATTTGTAATCAACTCAATACAAAACACTTAAGATCATCTGTGTAACATCCTCAAACTGATGGATTGGTGGAATGTTTTAATGGGACACTGAAACTAATTATTAGGAAAATGCTGTCTGGGGAAGGCAAGAATTGGGACCAGCTAGTTCCTCTAGCTTTATTTGTGATAAGAAGCCAAGTACAAAGCAACTTAGGGTATTGTCCATTTGAACTCCATTTCGGAATCAAACCTCATACCCTATTGGAAATCACAACAGAAGCTTGTGAAGAAGATAAAACAGGAGAAGCAGGAAATTTACAGGCTAGTTACTATCTTGATTAGGAAATCTCTGAGGGTTAGCTCACACCAATTTAGAAAAAGCCCAACAGAAGCAAAAACTCTTTTACAATAGAGGAAAACAATGGAGAGAATTGGAAATTGGGTGTTAGTAATGTTAAATACATCTGATAACAAAATGAGGCCTGAATGGCGGGGATTGGGCGAGTCAGTTATAAATTACCATTACACAGAAATCCCCAAAAAGCTTTCATATTAACCTATTAAATGGACCACCTCAGACTACAGTCCAAACTACCATACCCATGAAACCTACTGGAAGTACACTACAGCAAATACCTATAAATGAAAATCTGACCATGTTTGCCGCGGTTTGCTCAAACTTTCTCAGATCTTCAGGGTAGAACTCAACTTGCCACTCATTCCATTCATACAAAAGAAGGCACTGTGGTAAAACATCAACCTTATCGTATCCCAGCAGCCAGAAAGAAGGCTGTGCAAACAGAAATTGAGCCGATGTTAAGAATGAGTGGTGAAAGAACCTTCCAATAGCGAATGGTGTTCACCCATAGTTCTGGTACCAAAACCAGATGGAACTATCTGGTTTTGTATATATTTTTGAGCCGTGAACAAAATCTCAAAATTTGATAACTACCCTTTACCTCAGATAGATGAGTTAATCACCAGGTACCACTCAACTATAGATCTTACTAAGGGGTTTTGGAAAGCTTCCCTAAGATAAGTGGAAAAAGAAAAAACAGCCTTCTCTACCCCTTAAAGGTTATTTCAGTTTACCATTTTCCTGTTTGATCTACATGGGGCCCCGGCCACTTTTCAACATCTAATGAACTACCTCTTAAAATCTCATCAGAATATGACTCTGCCTACCTTGATGACATAATTATATTTTGCAATAACTGGGAAAGTCATCTCCAACATCTAAAATCTGTAATTGTTGAATTACAGTCTGCAGGACTGCATGTAAATGCCAATAAAAAAATCCCAATTTGCATATAGTAAGGTTGGATATTTAGTATATGTCCTGGGGAATGGAGTGATAGAACCCCAAGAAAGAAAGTCAAAGCTATTTTCAAACGTCATTTCCCACAATTTCCCTTAGGCCTATTAGGTTGTTTTAGAAGATTTATATCTCAGTATTCAAGTCTATCTGCTCCCCTAACCAATCGTTATAAGAAAAATGCCAATAGCAAAGAGTTTAAATGTCCTTCCCAATCAACCCTTGATGCCTTTAACCGTTTAAAGGAATGAATCACCTCAAAATCTGTTTTACAATCACCTGATTTTACTAAACCCTTTATACTATGAAGAAACACCTCTGTCATTGAGGCTATCCTATCCCAAAAGACAGAATCAGATGAGGAGCAATCCATTTTTTTGTGAACCGCAAGTTATTTCCCAGAGAAATGTGTTACTCAGTAACTGAGAAGGAATGTTTGTTGTTAAAGTGGGCGATCAAAAAAACTGCACTATTATCTGGAAGGCCAGTCTTTTGTTTTATACAGCAATCATGATGGGTTCTTTAAGAGTATTTGTGTAAGGTAAGGAAGTAACTCAGCCAAGTCATATAGTGGGTGATTTTTATTTTTGAATGTTGTGTGTCCAGGTAAGTAGTCTCAGTCTGTTTCTTTCTTTTTATCTCTTATCCCAGTTCTTCTTTCTCTCTTGTCTCGTTGACCTCCTTTATAGGTGTGCTGAGGTTCTTTTGTCTCTCTCTTCTTTTACGTTTGAGCTTCATGAAGTACCTCCAACACAGGCGGGACCATGTGGACAAAAATGGAACCAGGAGAACAGTGAATTCCTCTTTTTATAGATATTCATTAAAAAGGGGGGGGGGGGGGGTGAAAGGACAGAAAGTGAGGAGATTTATTCAGTGTGGGAAAAGATTAAACAAAAAAAAATGTGAACACCCTGTTGTGAAAGGAAAAAGAAAATAAATAAGTACTTCGGTTAAATCTCTCTAATGGGAGTTTTAGTGGAGCCCACGTGTATAGGAGTCCCCTCCTACTCGTTCTAAGTCTGCTCTTTCCTTTTTTTTTTTTCCTTTTCCCCCAAGTTGTCCTTTCCCGCTCTCCCATACCAGCAATATCTTGTGGGGTTTTGTAAACAGGCACGTACCTGCATGAGTCACGTCCCTCCAGGGATGTGGCTGGTTCTTGTGCCTTCTTCGTGCTTTCTGCTTCCGTGTTTCCCGTCTCCTCTGTGTTCGCTCTCCACTCCACGCCTCCTGTCTCCTTTGTGTTCGTTGTCTGCTCCACGCCTCCCGTCTCCTCTGTGTTCACCCGGCTATCCGGGTTTTCAAGGGGAGTCCTACCCCCGGGGTACGATAATAAGGGCCCCGCTTCCTCGTCCCGTAACAGGGTTGTCGAAACCCTGTTAGACACCCCTAACCTGGTTATGCAGAAACAAGGGGTCCAGTCCTAGACTTTTTTGGTGTTTTTTGTCTCTAAACCCTACCAATATGAAGTATGTCATCACAAGGGAAAGGATCAGGGTAATGTAGATTTTCTCTTTTCCCCAATAGGTAAAATCTTAGGGAGGGGGGTTGTAATGAACAATACAATGAGAAGGAAGACTTACTTGAAATTTTGCAATGGTCCACTGTGAAGGCCCCAACACCTGAAAGGGAAGAGAAAACAAAGGTTAAAAGATTAAACTGACAAGTAGAAACAAGAGTAAAGAGTGAAGAAACAATGGAAGGACTTGTTTTTCAAGCGATAAACAGGGGAGGAGACATAAAGGAAGGAGAAAATGGATGAGGAGGAGTTATTGGGGGCTGATGGAGAAACTCAAGAGGGAGCTGTGCGTCCTACCAACAGAGAGCCAAGTGGTGAATGGGAAGGAAGAGCAAAGGTGCAGCTAGAGTGACAGATCGTCAGAAGCTATGGGACAGACAACCCCACAGGAACCAGATAATGATGAGGAACAGCAAATCATGTCTGAACCTTTCGTAGCAAGGAAGACGGCGAGTAGTGCTGCAGGACAGTTAGCTGAATCAATATCCACGGGAGACGGATTCTTGAAGCCCAGAGAAGGCAAGAGCCGTGGCGGAGGCCCTCAGAATCACCATGCTCGAGGATAAGCATGGCTGCACCAAGAGTGTGAGAAAGTACAGGGATAGGAGGCAGGAAAGGGAAAAGTGGGAAAAAAACAAGAGAAGTAAAGAGCAAGCCTTCAAAATTAATAAAATAGTTAACTTTGTTTTCTGTTTAACTCGCTTATCATTTGAGAAGTCAAATAAAAGAGAGAACAGAAGAAATTAACTGAATTATGAAACCAGGACAAGTAGTTCAGTATATTTGAATTTTTTTCCTTTCCATTTTCTTTCATTTCCTTCTCATTGTTGCGCTCTGGGAATCAGAGACAAGATTTAATTAACAAGCAAGAGACAGAATTCAGAGCGAGAGTAAACTAAGGAAAGACGGAAACTAAAGAAATAGAGACATTTCTCCTATATTCTAATAATAAAGTATAAAGTTGTTAGAAGTGAACAAGAGACAGAAAGTAAACCAGAGCAAGAAAAGGCAAAGGGGGTATAAGGAGATGAGCGAAGGTTAGAGCGATCCTTCCAAGAAAATATACATAAGGCTTACCTATGCCTTTCTTTTCTGAGGGCTCTGGAGGAGAGTACCACTCAATATCTGATGGAAAAGGAACAGAAAGAAAGACGATCAATCAAGAAGTCATCAACTGTGGCTGACCTTTTAACTACTCCAAAGACACTGAACATTCTAGTGCAGCTTGAAACTTTTTTAATTTCACTTTTGCATAAATAACCATAAAGAAATAAACAAGAAAAGAACCCATAACCATATACTGGTGTTTATTTTCTAAAGAGTTAAAAGTGGCGCATCTATTATCAATGGCACTGTGTGCATCCTTTGCCCACTTGGACCCTACTAAAACTAAACATACATAACACTACATAACCTCCTTGCAAGTCTTCCTTGCCACAACAATTACAGAATGAGCAACAGCTCCTCCCCAGAACCTTTCAAGCAAAAAACATAGGGGGACATTACAACCCTGGCGGACGGTGTTAAAGCTGCGGAAATACCGCAAACAGGCCGGCAAAAAAAAAAAATTGAATTACGACCCTGGCGGTAACCGCCAACAAAGACAGACACTTTAACACACCGCCCGCCATGGCGGTACAGACAAACAGCCTGGCGGTCACCGCCAACAGACAGGTGTAAGACAATGTACCGCCCACAGTATCATAACCTACCAATCCGCCACCTTTTCCGGGGCGGATTCTCCGTGGATAAAAACACGGCGGAAACAGCTTTTGCTATGGGAAAACGCTCACCTTAACACACGGCACGAGAAACAACGACTCCATGGAGCCGGAACTCCAAATCCTACCTGCCCTTGTCTTTCTGCTCCTCTACGAACAACAGCGACGTAGGCGCAGAACATACCGGTGAGTACTGCATCTACGACACGGGGGAGGGGGGAGGCAAAAGTTAGGGGGACACCCACTAAACACCCCCACCCTCGCATATCACAACATACACACCAATGCAGTCAAAAATATCACATGAACAACCCACAATTCCCCCGGAAGAATGCAAAGACAAAGCGAATTGCGGTCAAACATTGTAATGTGCCAATATACATGTCATATAAAAATATACTGATATATATCTCGAAATCTGTCATAATTATATATACAATACAAGAAGTAGTGCAGATATGTACACAACAATGTCCGTGCACCAACAGTCCAAAAATGCATGGGCGAGGCCCACAATAGATACCTGACCAAAATCCGAGAGAA
This sequence comes from Pleurodeles waltl, assembly GCF_031143425.1. Lineage (NCBI taxonomy): Eukaryota > Metazoa > Chordata > Amphibia > Caudata > Salamandridae > Pleurodeles > Pleurodeles waltl. Next base: position 540,134,858 of record NC_090440.1, on the reverse strand, counting down.
CACTGCCGGGGCATCAGATAGAAACACTACAGGCACCTCAGGGGGAAGGGAAGGGGGGGAACCTCAGCCGGATGAATGCAAAGCCAGATCCACGACGGGGCTCCATGCCCATTGATGTATCCTGGGGAGTGCAAAGCCACAGTCTCACAAGTCTTTGCAGTGGGTGGTTTGCCCACTGTACCATCCTGGGGAGTGCAAAGCCACAGTCTCACAAGTCTTTGCAGTGGGTGGGTTGCCCACTGTACCATCCTGGGGAGTGCAAAGCCACAGTCTCAAAAGTCTCTACAATGGGTGGGTTGCCCACTGTACCATCCTAGGGAGTGCAAAGCCACATTATCGCAAGTAGATGCAGTTCTCAACTGGTACTGGGTGTGACTGGTGCCCAGACTGGATGAGTCTCCCCGTGAAAGTTCATGTCCTGTCAGTGTCCCAGCTGCACAGGGGATAAGGATGCCTGATGTGGCGGCCTATTCATACCCACACAGTGTTTGCCCTGTTCAGCGGTCTTCACCATGGCGGTCTTTGCCCTGTTCAGCGGTGCTTAGCCATGGCAGTCTTTGCCCTGTTCAGCGGTCTTCACCATGGTGGTCTTGGCCTTGTTCAGCGGTGCTTTGACATAGCAGTCTTTGCCCTGTTCAGCGGTCTTCACCATGGCGGTCTTGGCCTTGTTCAGCGGTGCTTTGACATGGCAGTCTTTGCCCTGTTCAGCGGTCTTCACCATGGCGGTCTTTGCCCTGTTCAGCGGTCTTCACCATGGCGGTCTTTGCCCTGTTCAGCGGTCTTCACCATGGCGGTCTTGGCCTTGTTCAGCGGTGCTTTGACATGGCAGTCTTTGCCCTGTTCAGCGGTCTTCACCATGGCGGTCTTGGCCTTGTTCAGCGGTGCTTTGACATGGCATTCTATGGACTGTTCAGCGGTGATGTGACATGGCGGTTCGGATCCTGACATTGGTGTGTGGCATGACGAACTCCACACTGGACATTGGTGTGTGGCATGACAAACTCCACACTGGACATTGGTGTGTGGCATGACAAACTCCACACTGGACATTGGTGTGTGGCATGACAACTCCACACTGGACATTGGTGTGTGGCATGACACACTCCACACTGGACATTGGTGTGTGGCATGACAAACTCCACACTGGACATTGGTGTGTGGCATGACGATCTCCACACTGGACATTGGTGTGTGGCATGACGAACTCCACACTGGACATTGGTGTGTGGCATGACGAACTCCACACTGTACATTGGTGTGTGGCATGACGTTCCATCATCGCCCAGCGGGGCTGTGGGATCCTGGTCCCTCCTGGGCACTGACTCCGGCGGTGGTCTCCTGACCAGTAACGATACTTGGGCCCTCCTGGGCACTGACTCTGGCGGTGGTCTCCTGACCAGTAACGATACTTGGGCCCTCCTGGGCACTGACTCTGGCGGTGGTCTCCTGACCAGTAACGATACTTGGGTGCTGGCAGTTGTGTCTGGACCGCCGGAAATGATGGCGCACTTCTCCGCCGTGACACTCACAACAGGCTGGGCAGACTTCCTCGGGACCTTCCCCACCTTCTTTGGAGTTACAGCTGACTCACCAATCGCCTTCGGTCCCATTTCAGTTGTTGTCCCACCAGGAGTCTTGACACGGTCCCGTCGTCCACTCTCCAATTTTGGAGCCTTTACAGGGGGTGGGCTGCCAGTGCCTTGGCTCCGGGTCCTACTGTTTGCCCTGGTGGACGGTGCACTCCAAAAACCTGGAACACGCACCACTGGCACTGGAGGCTTTTTGGCTGAGGCGCTACGACAGGACTGATGAACTGGAGGGGGGGTGGGGGCAAACAGGTCAATTTGACAAAGGGACAGTTTCTGACGGACACTGCGATGGGTAGCTGGAGGGGCTCTGGGAGTGGAGGTAGAGGAGGTGGTTGTAGGCGGTGTCACTTTAGGTGTTTTGGGTGCAGGTACTGGAGGCTGTCCTGAGGTGGATGGATGTTGGGTGATTGATTGCCAGCGTTTGGGTACTTTGGGAGGGGGCGTCAAAGACACACTGGGAGAGGACACAGGGGACGTGTAAATGGCAGTGGAGGTGGTGAGTGCAGATGAGCGGCTTGTGGTGCTGGGTGTCCTGGTGCGAGTCCTAGTGCCTGTAGATGTGGTGCATGCAGGTGTGTGTGTAGACGACACTGGGAGGGAGGAGGGAGAAGAGGAGGAGGGGGACACAGTGGAGACAGTGGATGTTGCTGTGTCTGTATGGGTGTGATGCTTGTGTGAGTGCCTGTGGTGTGTGTGGTGCCTATGTTTGCTTGAGCTACTTTTGGGCGTTGACTTGTGTGCCTGCTGGTCTGTAGGTGTGCTTGGGATGGGCTGGGGTACAAGGGATTGGGTCTGGGTGGAGGAAGTTGGAGGGGGGAGGCTAGACACAGGGACAATAGCTGCCATCAGTGCTGAGGCCAGAGATTGCAGGGTTCGCTGAAGGACAGCCTGACCAGAATGAATGCCCTCCAGGAATGCATTACCATGTTGCAACTCCCTTTCTACACCCTGGATGGCATTCACAATGGTAGACTGCCCAACAGTGAGTGACCTGAGGAGGTCAATGGCCTCCTCACTGAGGGCAGCAGGGGTGACTAGGGCAGGGCCTGAGGTGCCTGGGGCGAAGGTGAGGCCCACCCTCCTGGGTGAGCGGGCACGGGGTGAACGCTGAGGGGCTGCTCGGAGGGCGGTGCTGGTAGGGGAGGTGGCGGCTGTACCTGTAGAAGTGGGGCGCACAGATGGTGCCGCCACCACAAGGGAGCTCCCATCGGCGGACAAGTCCGTGTCGCTGGTTGGTGATCCTGTGGCCGACGTGAAGCTCCCCTCGCCCTCCGTCCCACTGGTGCATTCAGTCTGTGGTGTGGCCCTCCATGGCCATGTGGGATGCAGCTCCCTCGTGCTCCGGTGCCACTGTACCTCCGCCTGATGATGCTGATGTACAAAAGGACAGGGAGAGCAGGAAAAGGGGGGGGGGGGAGACAGAAGAAAGAGAGTTTTAGTGCATGGCATACCGCTACCGTTGGCGGACAAGACAGACGCAGCAGCCCCATGCATTACGCCGTGCTCCTGCCCTCTGCACATGAAATTTCTGGGATATGGCCTACATGGCAATGGTAGAAATCAGCGCACATGGATGGCAAAGGGGCAACTATACATCAACTTGCCTCTGTTCTGATCTGGGGTAGAGTCCCACATGGCCTACATTACGGAGGGGCCTTGCCTACCTAACTCGCCCTGGCCTAGGGACACCCACAGCCCACCTCCCCCACCCAGACACCTCCACTGCACGCAAAGTCCACAGAATGAGGTTGTACTCACCCCCTTGTGTCTGCTGTGATGTCCTTAAGCGCCCATCCAACTCCGGGTAGGCCACCGCCAGGATCCGGAACATCAGGGGGGTCATGGTGCGACGGGCACCCCTCCCACGTTGGGAGGCCATCCCCAGCTGAGCCTCCGCCGTCTTCTTGCTGCAGCGGCGAATGTCCTCCCATCTCTTACGGCAGTGAGTGCCCCGTCTCTGGTGGGCCCCCAGGGTCCGGACTTCCTTGGCGATGGCACGCCAAATGTCCCTCTTCTGGTGGGCGCTGACCTACATGACATGCACAAGGAAAGAGGAACAGTCATTACCTACTGCACCGTCAATGTTAGTGGCCCCCTCCCAGCTCTGTCCATGTGGCCCATTCATCCCCATGCATAACTGTTCTATGTACTCTGCCCCCTTCCCTCTTCAACCCAGCCCTCTCCACCCAGGCCTAGCCCATACAACGTGCTCCCTCAGTACTAACCTGTTGGTCTGGAGGACCGTAGAGTAGTGTGTACTGGGGGAGGACCCCATCCACATGTTTCTCCAACTCCTGTGCAGTGAAGGCAGGAGCCCTTTCCCCAGACGCAGCAGCCATCGTCGCTTCCAGACCGAGGTCACAGCAGCACTAGCAGTGTAGGTCCTCTCCTGTCGAAGGTCAGGTATCTAGTGATTGAAGAGATAGAAAATGGTGGTGACGTCCGCGGCGGGGCGCATTATCACCGCCAGCGCACCTGTTCATTGACTCCTGGGACCCATAGGGTCCAATGTTAACCCATGCAGCATTGCGCCGCGCTCTACGACCGCCTACCGCGACGGTGTCCAATGCCAGCGCAGTTACCCCACAATCCCATTGTCCCAGTTTAGAGGTCAGGCAGCCGCCATTTCAGGGGCCCACATGGCTTCATTTACTACTGCGTCACACATACCGAGGCCTACACTCCAAACCGTTCCCGGATGGGTTAATTGTCTGTTGTAGTCTTGTGTGTGACTGTGGGTACATACCTGGAGGAATGCTGACAGTTTCTTCGCTGTTGTCCTTCTTAGGCACCGACAGTTGGGACATATTGGAAGATGGCTGAATCCGCCTGTGTACCGACCGCTGGTGGACCTGTTGACAAATGGAAGAGAGACATTTGATCGTGACCTACCGGTTCGACCGTGCCACAATCCAGGAACTATGTACCCAGTTAGAGCCAGACCTGATGTCACCAATCCGCCATCCGACTGGAATCCCCCCTGACATGCAGGTGCTGTCAGTGCTCCATTTCCTTGCAAGTGGCTCTTTTCAGACAACAGTGGCCATGGCACCAGGGATGTCCCATCCTATGTTTTCCAACGTGTTGTCCAGAGTGTTGTCTGCCCTGCTGAAACACGTAAGGAGATACATCATATTCCCTGAGGTGGAGGATTTGCCTACAGTAAAAGGTGACTTCTATGCCCTTGGACATATCCCCAACGTCATAGGTGCCATTGATGGGACCCATGTAGCTCTGGTCCCCCCCTGCAGGAGTGAACAGGTGTACAGGAACAGGAAGAGTTATCATTCCATGAATGTCCAGATGGTCTGTTTGGCAGACCAGTATATCTCGCAGGTAAATGCTATGTTCCCTGGCTCAGTGCATGACGCCTACATCCTGCAGAATAGCAGCATCCCTGATATGATGGGTCAACTCCAGAGGCACCGTGTATGGCTATTGGGGGACTCTGGTTACCCCAACCTGTCCTGGCTATTGATCCCAGTGAGGAAACCCAGGACCAGGGCAGAGGAACGGTACAATGAGGCCCATGGGCGGATTAGGAGGGTGATCGAACGCACCTTCGGCCTCCTGAAGGCGAGGTTCAGGTGCCTCCATATGACAGGTGGGTCCCTAATCTACTCACCGAAGAAGGTGTGCGACATCATCATCGCCTGCTCCATGCTCCATAATTTGGCATTGCAACGGCAGGTTCCTTTTCTGCAGGAGGATGATCCAAATGACGGTGTTGTAGCAGCTGTGGAGCCTGTGGACAGTGATGAGGATGAAGCTGATGAAGAAGAAAATGACAACAGGGAGTCAGTCATACAGCAATATTTCCAGTGAGACACAGGTGAGTACATTTTCATGTTTAACATAATATTAACTTTCACACGTCTACCTCTATCCTGTACCTACATTTCACTCACTATTTGTTAACTGAGTTGTCCCCTTCCATTTCAGTTTCACTAATGTGGTAACCTACGTGTCAACAGCTTGCACCCTTGAAAGGCTTGTGATGTTTGACATTGGTATGTTGGTCTTCCAATGGGTAACCATTTTTGACACTGTAATTGACAATACAAACTTCAAAATCAACGACTGACTCAAGTTTTATTAGTGTTTCAAGGGTGTTTATTTAAGTGCATAACAATGAAGGGGGGTTGTGAAATGGGGATGGGTTATGGTGGAAGAATGTCCATGGCAGAGTCCAGTCTATTAGTCTCACAGGTACATTGCACATCTGCCCATTGGAAGTGGAGCTGGGGCAGTTCCGATTTGGACAGGGTAACAAAGTGGTACAGTGGGGGGACAATCAGGGTGGTCTTATTTCCTGGCGGGGGTCTTGCCATCTTGCTCTGTCCTGTTCCTGGATCTCAGGGACCGCTTTCGTGGTGGTTGTCCATCTGCAGGGGGTGGGGTGCTGGTGTGTTAGTCCTGTGGCGAGGCGTCCTGTCCACTAGCACCGGCGGAGGTGGTGGGCATTTCATCGTCCTGGCTAGTGTCAGGGGCCCCTTGGAGTGCCACAGTGTCCCTCAAGGTCTTTTGAATGTCCGTCAGCACCCCTACAATGGTGCCCAAGGCGGAGCCGATGGTCCTGAGCTCCTCCCTGAACCCCAAATACTGCTCCTCCTGCAGATGCAGGGTCTCCTGCAACTTGTCCAGTACCGTTGCCATCGTCTCCTGGGAGTGGTGGTATGCTCCCATGATGGAGGAGAGGGCCTCGTTGAGAGTAGGTTCCCTTGGCCTGTCCTCCCTCTGTCGCACAGCAGCCCTCCCAGTTCCCCGGTGTTCCTGTGCCTCAGTCCCCTGGACCGTGTGCCCACTACCACTGCCCCCAGGTCCCTGTTGTTGTTGGGGTGTTGGGTTAGCCTGGGTGCCCTGTAGTGGTGGACACACCGCTGATTGACCTGTCCTGGGTAAGGAGGTATGGGCCCGCTGGGTGGGTGCTGTGCTGGTGTTCCCAGAGGGTGGAAGTTCGGTGTTGGTCTGTGGCTGGGCAAGGGGAACCGACTGTCCTGAGGCCCACGATGGTCCGGGCTGGTCAACAAGATCCAGTGGGGCAGAGCTGCTGTCGTCACTGTGGGCCTCTTCTGGGGGTGGAGTGGTGTTGTCTGGACCCTCTGGTGTGGTGACGTTCCTTCGGGTTCCTGCGGGGGTATGAGTACATGATTATTACATGTGTGTGTTTCATGGTGTGCAATGGTTGGGTGTGCGTGTACACCAGTGCAGCCATTCCTGTGTGGGGGCTTGTGTGCTGTTGTTTGGGGGGTGTTGTGGGTCTGTGAAGTGGGCATGCTTTAGTGATGGGTATCCATGCTTAGTTATGTCATGCAGGTCTTGGGGTTGGGATGGGTGGTTGGTGTCATGGGTAGATTAGTGAGGATTTGGGGTGATAGGTGAGGGTGTGAGGGTGTGAGGGTGGGGGGGTGTGATAGCATGCAGGTAAGGTGGGGAATATGATAGTTAAGATTTGACTTACCAGTGTCCGTTCCTCCAACGACTCCTGCGAGGCCCTCAGGATGCAAGATGGACAAGACTTGCTCCTCCCATGTTGTTAGTTGTGGGGGAGGAGGTGGGGGTCTGCCGCCAGTCCGCTGTACCGCGATGTGGTGCCTGGATACCGTGGAACGCACCTTCCCCCATAGGTCGTTCCACCTCTTCCTGATGTCCTCCCTATTTCTTGGATGCTGTCCCACTGCGTTGACCCTGTCGACTATTCTTTGCCATAGCTCCATCTTCCTGCTATGGATGTGTGCTGTACCTGTGAGCCAAATAGCTGTGGCTCTACCTGTACGATTTCCTCCACCATGACCCTGAGCTCCTCCTCTGAGAAGCGGGGGTGTCTTTGGCGTGCCATGGGGTAGTGTGTGTGATGTGTGAGGTGGTGTATGTGTTTATGAGTGTGTTGAGTGTAGTGGTATGTGGTGTTTTGTGCGTGGATGTTGTGTGGGTGATGGTGTAGTGTGCCTCTGTGTGATGGGGTTCTCTATTCTGTGCTGTCTCTCTCTGGCCTTCTCTCAGAAATTCTGGTCGTAGGGGTTTGTGGGTGATGTGGGTGTGTGTTTTATATTGTGTTGGGTGTGTGGGAGTGTTGTTTGTATGTGTATCAGGTGTTTGTATTTGGCAGTGTCCAATGTGGCGGTGTTTTGGAGGTGTGTGTGTGTATTTTGAGCGCGCCGGTGTGTACCGCCAATGGAATACCGCGTTTGAAAGACCGCCGCGTGGATTCGTGGGTCGTAATAGCATGGGCGTGTTTCTGTTGGCGTGGAGGTGGAGGATTTGTTTCCGCATGTTTATCGCTGACCTTTGGTGTGGCGGAGTTGTGTGGGTGTCTGAATTTCGGCGGATTCCGTGATGTGGGTCATAATAACTGTGGCGGAATTCCGCGGCGGTGTGTTGGCGGTCTTCTGCACGGCAGTAAGCGCCTTATACCGCCAATGTTGTAATGAGCCCCATAGTCTTGTTGTTCCCATCCCTCGCCTAAGATGGCTGACTTCCTCTTTCCTTCAAGTAATGTACAAAAGGAAGCCCTATCCTTTCCTCCTGTTTTTTTTCAATCTGCACTAGACACCTTCAAGCAAGTTTCAGGAAGGTCAGCCATGGGGGTCAATCTATGCTGTAGCAAGCCCAGTTGCCACTTTTTTAAGTTAATGATAGCGCTGCATTGAGGCTTTGCTATAGCAGGCTCATGTATGTAGTCCATTTTTTAGATTCCTCAATAGCTGATCAATCTACTGTATGTGTCTATGTGTTCTTTCTCAACAAGGGCATAAAATGGGGGAGCCAAAGAGATAAGGGTGTACTAGGATGATGTTTATGGTACAGCAGGGAATGGTTAGGTTTTTGGAGAAGCACCTTGGGATCTTTGCCAGTTCCAATGTGTTCCTTTCAAACCTGACCTGAAGTAGCCAGCATTTTTGAACAACAACTTATGGAGTGGGAGGGTTTTTTCCAGAATTCTCCTCTCTGGCTTGTTTAAGGTATATAAGATGGTGCCCCCTGCAGAAACTAACCACCCTGGCACGGTTGCTGGCTGGTCACAACCGGCCTGCCACCACCAGACAAAATTCTGAGCCCCTAGGGTGAGAGATCCTGCTATCTGAGACTCAGAACAAAGCTGTTCCTGGGCAGAGGTGCAAACACCCCCCTCAATCAGGAATGTGCACTGTCCTGCTAGCAAGCTTCAAATGGCTTACCACCCTTGAAACTGGCATATTTAATTTACCTATAAGTCCCTTCTAAAGTGGTATCTCTATACCCTGGGCCTGTAAATTAAATGCTACTAGTGGGCCTGCAGCGCTGCTTGCGCCACCCACTGAAGTAGCCTTTCAAACCTATCTCAGGCCTGCTAGTGCAGGGCCTGTGTGCGTAGTTTTCTGCCACATGGACCTGGCATCTAAATTTACTTGCCAGGCCCAGAACTCCCCTTTTACTACATGTAAGTCACCCCTAAGGTATGCCCTAGCGAGCCCTATGGGCAGGGTGCCATGTATGTAGAAGGCAGGACATGTGCCAGGTTGCGTGGCCTGTCCTGGTAGTGACAAACAGCCTAACTTGGTGTCTCACTGCTGTGAGTGCTACCTTCTCATATGATTGCATTAGAAATGCCCTGCCTTATGTGTGAGGGGTATTGTCTGATTTATGAGGGGTAGCATAGGTATGTTTGGTACGGTTGTGATAGTGATAAGAAATGCTGCTTACTGGTGTAGGTGTATTTTTTTATTACTATCACAGAAATGCCACTTCTAGAAAGTTCAAAAACAACAGATGATGTACGGAATGCAGAGCAAATCAAACATTCACCCCCAGTCACAGATCTGGGTTTAATCCATCAGTTTATTTGCTTTACATGCCATTTCAGTTTGGACCCAGCCATATGCAAATCAGTCTTGACCCTGTTCCCCATGGGAACAGTCCAGCCCGAACTGCCAGGCCAGGTCTTCCCTGAACCAGAAACCAGCAACCTGGGACCGGTTGCAGAGTATCACCCTTCATCAGCCAGCCTAGCTTGAATCTGGTAGCATAGCAAGCAGGGGACCCACGTCTGGGCATACCCTTTCCACTTGGGGCAACAAATGCAAAAACAACAGATGATGGACGGAATGCAGAGCAAATCAAAAATTCCCCCGCAGTCACAGATCTGGGTTTAATCCATCAGTTTTTTTGCTTGCCGTGCCATTTCAGTTTGAACCCAGCCATATGCAAATCAGTCTTGACCCTGTTCCCCATGGGAACAGTCCAGCCCGAACTGCCAGGCCAGGTCTTCCCTGAACCAGAAACAAACATCCTGGGACCAGTTTCAGGGTATCACCCTTCATCAGCCAGGCTAGCTTGAATCTTGTGGCATAGCAAGCACGGGACCCACGTCTGGGCATACCCAGAAAGTGCTCATTTATCTGTGCTTATGACTCTGGTGTTTTGCAGCTTGCCTCCAATCCATGTCTGGGCAGACTGACAGTTGGGGCTTTGTGCATACTTTTAGCCTGAACACAGGGAGGGTGGAGGTGTCACAGAGGTGCATCTACATATTGTATAGCCTTCCTGGGCTGAGATAAGGGAGAGGAGGGGCACACTTGCATTTGTAAAGGCTGTGCCCTGGCCTCGCACAATAGGGTCGTTTACCCCCCACTGATATTTGGAGCCTGTGCTGGAGGAGAGACAGGGCAATCCCAGAACCAGTTGTAACTGGTTGAAACCCCCTCTCCTCCCTATTGTAAAACATATTGTAAGTTTAAGAACTATAAAGGAGCACAAGGGTAGTAGGGGTGACTCGTGTCGCACTTCTAGGTAATACAACAAAAGTAATTACACAGGTAAGTAAACTAGAGCAAATTCTGGTGCAGCATGGACCCGTGCCTTACTACCCAAACGGCACACAGATGGGTATCAGAGTACCCAAGGATAAAATTAGAACAAATAGGCCACAGCACACAGACTATATTGTCCAATCATATGGTGGGGATGATAGATCCCTGGTAGTGCGTTTGAAGGTTTAGAAGAAGTAAACGGTAAAGAGAAATCTTGAGTCTTGTAAGTAGACGGTGTCCTTTATTTGTAGACGTTAGAAATCAAAGTGTCATCATGAAAAAACAGCCAACACGTGTTTCGTCACACAAGTGACTTCATCAAGGCTGCAAGGAGATAGTAAATGAGAGCAAACATTGGTATATATATGCATGTGAAATCCAATAATGTGTTACTTGGTGACCAAGTCAATAAGGGTCCAAACACGATGCAGTGACTGGTGATTAGTGTCAGCATTTGCATAAATGTGGCTATACATGGCCGAAGGGTTGTGAGAGGGACCGTTACTACAAAAATACATATTAAATATAGTGACTCAGTGTGAAGGTATGAATAAAATTGAAGGAAAAAGCTTATATGGATGGTGAGTATTTAAGTGTGAATAGGTGTGACTAGTGGAGTGGGACTAGAATAGATCAGGCATGAATATAGGTATATATAATAAACAAGAAAGATATAAACCAGGACATAGTCCGAAAGTCAAAGAGAAAAAGCCCCAATGAGGTAGGGGTATGTAATTCATACCTGGGCCGTGCGGCCAGAGTAGTAGAGAATAATCAGCTAAGTAGGCTGAAATAAAGAAAAGAATATCTGGGAAGAAAGAGAAAGGGATTATATACGCAAAAGGCCTTCTAAGCGTGGGAAAAAGAGAATAAATAGTGTACATACCTTGTTAGGAAAATGTAACTAAGGGTAATGACACTGCCCGAGCAGCAACGGGTAGGTTGAGTGTTGATAACGTAGGTTGATCTCGTAGATTGATAAAAGTATGAGAAGCCCTGATAAGCCTATGGTCAGATATATAAAGGTATTAAAACCAACATGAGAAACCATGGAAGCTAGAGTCATGTAACGGAAGTTATTATAACTAGAGCCATACGTGTAAGAGGTTAGGATACCAGTGTTAAAGTGGCTCTCAGGGAAACAAAAGGCAAGTCCGAGAAACAATGGAGAAACTCCTAAAAGTATCTAAAAATTCACAAATAGTCAAAAGTAGCAGGGAGCCGGAGTCCAGAAAGGGCGCGCATTAAAGCAGCCAGAAATAGTGAGTAAGGTGAAGCTAGAGTGACTAAGAGACAGACAGAAGTTAAACCTTAAGGTTTTATCAATCTACGAGATCAACCTACGTTATCAACACTCAACCTACCCGTTGCTGCTCGGGCAGTGTCATTACCCTTAGTTACATTTTCCTAACAAGGTATGTACACTATTTATTCTCTTTTTCCCACGCTTAGAAGGCCTTTTGCGTATATAATCCCTTTCTCTTTCTTCCCAGATATTCTTTTCTTTATTTCAGCCTACTTAGCTGATTATTCTCTACTACTCTGGCCGCACGGCCCAGGTATGAATTACATACCCCTACCTTATTGGGGCTTTTTCTCTTTGACTTTCGGACTATGTCCTGGTTTATATCTTTCTTGTTTATTATATATACCTATATTCATGCCTGATCTATTCTAGTCCCACTCCACTAGTCACACCTATTCACACTTAAATACTCACCATCCATATAAGCTTTTTCCTTCAATTTTATTCATACCTTCACACTGAGTCACTATATTTAATATGTATTTTTGTAGTAACGGTCCCTCTCACAACCCTTCGGCCATGTATAGCCACATTTATGCAAATGCTGACACTAATCACCAGTCACTGCATCGTGTTTGGACCCTTATTGACTTGGTCACCAAGTAACACATTATTGGATTTCACATGCATATATATACCAATGTTTGCTCTCATTTACTATCTCCTTGCAGCCTTGATGAAGTCACTTGTGTGACGAAACACGTGTTGGCTGTTTTTTCATGATGACACTTTGATTTCTAACGTCTACAAATAAAGGACACCGTCTACTTACAAGACTCAAGATTTCTCTTTACCGTTTACTTCTTCTAAACCTTCAAACGCACTACCAGGGATCTATCATCCCCACCATATGATTGGACAATATAGTCTGTGTGCTGTGGCCTATTTGTTCTAATATTGTAAGTTTAGTATAAGTACAAGGGAATTTTCCCCATAATTTAGACATTCTTGGGACTCCAGAAACCTTACCTGGAGCTGGACACAGGACACTGTTGAGAGGACTCACCAGGACCACCTTGGACTGCTGCTGCTGTGCTGACCTGTGACCTGCTGGGTCACTAGGAGAAACTGCCACTGCGGACATCCCCTTGTGTGCTGGCCTGTAGCTGGGTTCGCCAGCCCTGTGCCCCTTCTTCATTTTTTGTCTCCAGAGGCAGGGTGCTGTGGCCTTACCTCTGTAAACTTACTTCAGCACACAGAGTGCTGCTTTGATGATGTAGCACTGGGAAAGCGCTCCTGGGTGCCCTGCACGCTTTTGCAGTGCTTTTCTGGCCAAGATCACCACTGCGTTCCGAGATCACTGTTGTGCCCCTCACGCTGTTTTGAAGCGTTCTTCGTGCCCAAAAATCACTTCCGCAGCCCGGGCGTCCTATATTCACGAGGCACGAGGATCGCGCACCTTCTAGTGCCCCCGAGAAAAAGGTAAATGGAGCAAGCGTGCTCCTATTGGTACCCCCAGGGCACGGTCCGCTTCTTGGAGCGCCCACGGGGCACCAGCTGCCCTCCACTTCTGTGTATATCACTGCAGCGGCCCGGGAATCCACAGAAACACTCGTGCACCACATTGGGTGCGGGCGAGTGTGTCTTCGCAGGCCCCAGGAGGGGTCAGATCACCGTCCCGGAGGAGCAGGATGAGGGGGAAGGCGAGGGGAATGCTCCTTTGCCCTCGGTCTCTGCAGTAGGAACGGGGGATGCTCCTTCTTTTCTAAGCCGGGCATCATTTGATTCAGAACGGGAAAGGGAGACCTCGATGGAGGCCCCTTCCTCTCGCCCCATATCTACTTGTTGGGCCTTGCCTGACCCCCACCCCGTGCAAAGGGCATGTGGAGGCTGAAGGAGGCCCCCACCAGGATCACGGCCCCAGGAGGGTCTCGTTTCCCACATCAGAGATGGTGCAGAACGCCCCTCTCCCCCAGGAGCACCGCGCGGCCCCCGTTGTGCACATAGGAGCACCGAGGCCCCCATGCTCCTCTTCTCTGCACGAGGAGTGCCTTGTCTTCATAAAATCAGGTACTTTTTAGGGGGTATTGGCTCAGTGAGCCTAGTAAGAACCTTGGGGGGGGGGGGTTTATATGTTCCTACCTGCTTTCATGACGCTACATATATGTGCTGATGTTCCTTTTATGGGCATGACAAGCTGATATGGGTTTTTTATGACTTGTGATATGTTCTCTAATGTTCCTTCTATGGGTATTTATGAGGTATTCATGACAAGTGCATAGAATTCTTACTGTAATTCCTGACTACTGTTTATGTTGCAGAATCCTGAGTACTTACGTGTTCTAATGTGACAACTGCGTATTCTTGCAGAGTATTAGTAACTTGTGCTAAGGTAGCAGGGTATTACTAACGTGTAATGTTGGTCTAATTATGTTTTGTGCAATACAGTTTATTTTTACATAGCTCAGTGTTGTGTTTACTTTGTGGTGTACATTTTGCGTCACGTGTGTTTTGTGTGTTGTGCAAACGCTTTATACATTGCCTCTGGGTTAGGCCTGACCACTCGTGCTAAGCTACCAAGGGGGTGAGCAAGAGTTATCTTGGACGTGTAACTCCCTTGCCCTGACTAAAGTGGGTGGGTTCTGTCTGGCTTAGGTGCATACCCTAGCCAACCAGAAACCCCATTTCTAACAGCAGGGAACAGTTTTGTATTGATTCAGGGCACCTTGGAATAGTGGCCAAGTCCTGACTTGTTCTTTTCGAAGCTGGCCTGAAGTAATCATCATTTTTTTAATTCTGCAGTGAGAGGGAGGTTCTAGAATTTTCTTCTCTTGTTTGTTCAAAGTATAAGAGGCCGAGACCAGATGGACCGGGGGGCGAGAGTGATTCAGATCTCAGACATGCTAAGGACGCTGAGGTGTGCCATCCTTTTTGTGAGGAGAATTTAGCTCTCTCTCTCTCTCTCTCCTCAATAGATTCTGGGATCTGGCGATCTGATGCTGATAGGAGGGAGATGAAGCAGATGTGCCCGTGCCTTATGGTGATGCATATTTTTTAATTAATTATTTGCTTTGCATTATAACATATATACATTTATGTGCTGTGTATATTGCAGTGGAGAATCATTTGTACATGTTTTTATTTCATTGCTATGACCATTTTTAAACGTGTACTTTCAGCATGCTCATCTCCTTTTACAAACCTTGCGAAGTTAATTAATAAATGTCTTCTTTAGACTAAGAAGTGCATTCCACAGATTTTTGTCAGTGCATGAGTGTTTCAGCTAGGTCAATAGTGAAGCAAAACACTGATGTGTAATTTATCATAGGAAATTCCGGCTCTTCGAGAACCATCACCATTCGTTTGGATCCGGACCTGCAGGTCCAGTGTCTCTCTCTCTCTCTCTCCACTCATCCCCTTTGCCCCAGAACGTTCCAGTGCTGATTGTGTGCTTTTTAGTGGGAGGCACGCAACGTCTAGGAGGAATTGGAAATATGCAACTTGGTCAACATTGTGTCTCCGTGGACAAACAGATTAGAGCTTGACAGTACAGCAAGCTCACGTTTAAATTCTTACCTGGACACAATGGAGGCACAAGAAGTTTCCCTAGTGGATTTGGCACATATGTTAGGGATCTTGCAATGCAAAACCCAAGTATTGTCACAGCGTTTGGATACTCTTCAGCCCATGCTTGCAGCCCAACCGCCTCCTTTCGGTAAACCTGTGTTCTTTGGAGCAAGGCCTCACCCATTTCTAGTGGGTGCTACTCAGGAACAATCACCAAATAATGCCTCGGTAATTCAGGTCACTACACCATTTTCTGTACCTTTAGCACCACCACCCCACACCGAGGCCTATGCAGGGGATCCTACTAAGTTCGCTATATTTTTAAATCAATGCTAGTTAAATTTTTATGCTGACCAATCTCTTCCCCAATGAGCAGTCTAAGGTGGCATTTGTTTTCTCATATTTGGCTGGTATTGCTGCCTCATGGTCTATTCCTTTAGTAAAATGGGATGATCTGTTACTATATGATTATCAGGCCTTTAAAACAGAAATGAAAAAATTGTTTGGGAAGTATACATTTATGCAGGTAGTAGACTCAGAACTGCTTAATCTAAAGTAAGGAAAAAGGGATTTGCTGACATATATAACTGCTTTTAATAGACTGGTAGCAGAGTCTGATTGGCTGTTAGAAAAGAGGGGGTCCTTGTTTTATAGAGAGTTAAAAGATGAACTTAAGGATCTTTTAATATAAGTAGTTAATCCACCCGATTCTTGCGAAGAGCTAATCGATCTAGTGGTCAAACTGGAAACCGGATCACCGTTTATCAGAGAGACAGAGTGACAAAGGCTGCACTAACATAAGCTGTCAATTATCAGAGATAAGAAACAAGCCACGAACAAAGGCACTAATGAACGTGAACCAATGCAAATCGGTACCGTTAGAGGCCCACTTAAGAAGAATGACAACGTGACCAAAAGTTGGCTTTGGTTTACGGAAAAAAGGGTCACTTTTTGAAGGAGTGTACGATTAAGTCTAAAAAACAGTCTGTATGGCTGAAAGGTCTGAAAGTGAGAAGTTTGAGGGAAACTAAAATACCCGACTACATTGGAGACTAGTTGTTCGGGTGTGAAAAAGACAGAGGTCTCCCATTTGTTGGCCCAAACCAGCTCCCGGAGAGAATTCCATCACTTATATATATCTGCATTCCTCAAATTGCCCAGTTTTGCTTAAGCTCTTGGTGGATTCAGGAGCCACAGGGAATTTCATGGATATCACCTTTGCAAAACAACTTGGGATACCAATTCTGCCTACATCCAATCCTTAGGTAGTTACAACTATGAATGGCAGCCCTTTTCCTCAGGCCCTGTCACCAAAACTACTTTTGAGTTAGTAATGTGCTTGTACAATAATCATCAATAAATCATACAATTCGATCTTATATGTGTTCCCCAATTCAAACTTATATTAGGAATCCCATGGCTACAAAAGCATAATCCTACTATAAACTGGGCTAGTGTTTTGCTTTCACTAATGACCGAGCTGACAAAAATCTCTGGAATGCACTTCGCAGTTCAAAGAAGACATTTATTATTACTTCATCACGAGGTTCCTAAAAGGAGATTAGTAGGTTGAAAGCACATGTTTAAAAATAGTCACAGCAATGGAAGGAAACTACATCAAAATAATTCTCAACTGCAATGTACACAGCAAATATATGTGATTATATTATAGAATAATTGCAAAGCAAAGAATAAAGTAAAAATTCATCAACGTAGGGCCTGCCAAGCTCTTCATCTTTCTCATGCCAGCAAGAAGATGACCCCGTTCAACTGCGAGAAAGAGATATCCACCCTCACGGACAAATGTGTGTCAGGCATTCGACGTCTAATCCTGACCGAGGTCTTGGAAATTCCACTGCTACTGAGCAGGGCCACTTTTTTATATCTTAAAGAACCGAAAGGGCTTTCTGGAGAAAACCCCTCCCATGAAACAGAAATATGCAAACATGCTGGCTACTGTAGGTCAGAGTTGGAAAAAAAGCATTGAGAACTGGCCAACATCCCAAGGCACTCCTCCTAAGGACGAACCATTCCCTGCACTGAAAAAACATGTACATTCTTATCATGCTGACTGACTAACTGTTCGGTGAGAAAGAACGCGAAAAGCAAGCACAGTTCACCATGTGGAAAAACACAGCTCAACTGCAATGTTTAATGCTACGATAAAGTCAATAGGCAGCTAAACTGAATACAAAATGTAATCTGCAATTGGTGAACACTGAACAACTAATCCAGATGCAAAGGGTGCAACACAAAGTCAGTGGTCAAAAACACATATTTTACTACAGCTACACAAAGTGTTACCTTGCATTCTCAGTTCTGTAAAGATTACTGTTGGGCGGAGGCCCAAACAGATAAAGTTATTGCTTTTAAGACTAGGGAGGCAGAGAAAGAAGAACATGAGTTACCTTCAGCATACCAAGATTTTGCAGATGTATTCAACAAGGGGAAGGCCACTACATTACCACTGCATCACCCCTTTGACTGTCGGCTAGATTTACAGCCAGGCTGGCAAATTCCTTGCAATACAAGTTATGCTCTAGCAGAAAGAGAGAATTCAATTTTGCGACAATATTTAGATGACATGCTGGCCATAGGATATATAACACCTTCTAGGTCCTGAGCTTTATCGCCACTATTTTTTGTTTCTAAGAAAGGAGGGGAGCTTAGGGCTTGCATTAATTATAGAGACCGAAACAAGATTACAATCAAAAATAGATACTGGTTACCTTTGATCCTAACCCTTGTATATCACGTTAAAAATGCATGCATATGCACAAAACTGGATTTGCGGGGCGTACCATCTTGTGAGAGTCTGGGAGGGTGACGAGTGGAAGACAGCCTTACGGACCAAATTTGGTTTATACGAGTACCTCGTCACGCCTTTTGGACTCTATAATTCCTCTGCTGCTTTCCAGTATTTTATCAACAAGGCACTACTTGATTTTATTAACCCCTTCGCTGCCAGGCCTTTTCCCCCTCCTGTGACAGGCCTTTTTTTGCCTATTTGGAATAGTTCTCGCTTAGGCCCTCATACCTTTTTGTCCAGATAAGCTACCCATGCCAAATTTGCGTCCTTTTTTCCCAACATCCTAGGGATTCTAGAGGTACCCAGACTTTGTGGGTTCCCCTGAAGGAGGCCAAGAAATTAGCCAAAATACAGTGAAAATTTTGTTTTTAAAACAAAAATGGGAAAAAAGGGCTGCAGAAGAAGGCTTGTGGTTTTTTTCCCTGAAAATGGCATCAACAAAGGGATTGCGGTGCTACAATCACCAGCTTCCCAGCTTTCAGGAACAGGCAGACTTGAATCAGAAAACCCAAATTTTCAACACAATTTTGGCATTTTACTGGGACATACCTCATTTTTACAATTTTTTGTGCTTGCAGCCTCCTTCCAGTCAGTGACAGAAATGGGTGTGAAACCAATGCTCGATCCCAGAAACCTAAACATTTCTGAAAAGTAGACAAAATTCTGAATTCGCAATGGGTAATTTGTGTAGATCCTACAAGGGTTTCCTGCAGAAAACAACAACTGAAATAAAAAAATATTGAAATTGAGGTGAAAAAAACAGCCATTTTTCTCTACGTTTTACTCTGTAACTTTTTCCTGCAATGTCAGATTTTTTAAAGCAATATACTGTTCCGTCCACTGGACTCTTCTGGTTGCGGGATGTATAGGGCCTGTAGGTTCATCAAGAACCCTAGGCACCCAGAGCCAATAAATGAGCTGCACCTTGCAGTGGGTTTTCAATCTATACCAGGTATACAGCAATTCATTTGCTGAAATATAAAGAGTCAAAAATAGGTATCAAGAAAACCTTTGTATTTCCAAAATGGGCACAAGGTAAGGTGCTGAGGAGCAGTGGTTATTTGCACATCTCTGAATTCTGGGGTGCCCATACTAGACTGTGAATTACAGGGCATTTCTCAAATAGACGTCTTTTTTGCACACTGTCATATTTGGAAGGAAAAAATGTAGAGAAAGACAAGGGGCAATAACACTTGTTTTGCTATTCTATGTTCCCCCAAGTCTCCCGATAAAAATGGTACCTCACTTGTGTGGGTAGGCCTAGTGCCCGTGACAGGAAATGCCCCAAAACACAAAGTGGACACATCATATTTTCTCAAAGAAAACAGAGGTGATTTTTGCAAAGAGCCTACCTGTGGATTTTCGCCTCTAGCTCAGCCGACACCTACGGAAACCAACCAAACCTGTGCATTTATGAAAACTAGAGACATAGAATCCAAGATGGGGTGACTTGTCGAGCTCTCACCAGGTTCTGTTACCCAGAATCCTTTGCAAACCTCAAAATGTGGCTAAAAAAAATACTTTTTCCTCACATTTCGGTGACAGAAAGTTCTGAAATCTGAGAGGAGCCACAAATTTCCTTCCACCCAGCGTTACCTCAGATCTCCCGACAAAAATTATACCTCACTTGTGTAGGTGGGCCAAGTGTTTGTGAGAGAGAAGAGCCAAAAACACGTCAAAATTAAGGGGGAACCAAAGTGGGTCCAAAAGGGCAGTTTGAAAAAAAAAAAAAAAATGTAGGTTGACAAGTGCAGCAGAAATTTTATCGGTATAGATGAGACAATGCTGGGTGGATTCCTACAGATTCCGAAAGGTTCCATTACAAAAATGTGGGAAAAATGTGTGCTTTCCAGCAAAGTTGCAGGTTTGCAGGGCATTGTGGGTAAGGAAATGGTGCAGGGTGCATGTGAAGCACACCACCCTGGAATCAACTAGATGTTTAGTTTTCAGATGTGTCTAGGTCTTGTGGATTTTTCTACATGGCAGCGTCCCAAAGTAAAAAAAAGTGCAGCCCTCACCATTCCAAGCGGGACGATTTTGAGAGTTACCAAGCTCTCATGGCCCAAATGTAAAACAAAAACAAAAATAATCAAATGTCCTCTTGCTTGCCATGGGATAAGATGTTTTAGTGTGCAGGGGAGAGCTGAAAGACTGTTAGCCCCTTCAGTTCAGGTGTGGGCATAACCAGGCCCATACTGGTTGGTAGCCACCACCCTACTATTTTCTTTTATTTTTATTATTCCCTGGCATCTAGTAGACTTTCTGTCCCCCCGGGGTGTGGATCGTACGTAATTGCCCAATTTGCCGACTGGTGGGCAGAACAACTTTGGCCCCATTTATTTGGGGTGCGGGTATGGCTATACCCCCAACCTCTTATTTTGAAAAACAAATCTTCCCTGGTCTCTGGTGGGCTTTCTGCCCCCCTTGGGGCAGATGGGCCTTCCAAAATAGGCCAGTCTGCCCCCAAGGGGGGCCGTTATGGCCAACAGTAATGTGCCCCCATAGGGAGAGACCCTTTCCCAAGGGGCCGCCCCCTCCAAACAAAACACACACATACACACACACACACCAATCCATGGTGTCTAGAGGTTTCTGCCCCAAAGGGGGCAGATTGGCCTTACAAAAATAGGCTGATCTGCCCCCAAGGGGGGCAGAAATGGCCTAAATACAATTTGCCCCCCAGGGGAGTGACCCTTGTCTAAGGGGTTGCTCCCCATACATAAAAACATAAAGTAAATAAGAAAACATATATATCCCTGGTGTTTAGAGGTTTCTGCCCCCCCGGGGCAAATCCGCCTAATTATATTAGGACAATCTGTCTCCGGGGGGGCAGAAAAGGCCTAAAAATATTCCCCCCACCCCTGGGTAGTAGCCCTTGCCAAAGGGGCCGCTCCCCTTATGCGTTAGTATAAAAAAAAAAGAAATTCCCTGGTGTCTTGTGGTTTCTGCCCCCCGGGAGCAGATCATCTGCTCCCGGGGGGGGCAGAAATGGCCTAATAATAATTTGCCCCTCCGGGAGTGACCCTTGCCTAAGAGGTCGCTCCCCAAACATAAAAAAATAAAAGTAAAAAAGAAAAAATGTATCCCTGGTGTCTAGTGGTTTCTAATAATATTAGGCCAATATGCCCCCGGGGGGCAGAAATGGCCTGGAAATAATTTGCCTCCCCACCCCCAGGAGCAGCCCTTGCCCAAGGGGCTGCTCCCCTTACTTCAAATAGCCAACAAAAATATATACAGGGAGTGCAGAATTATTAGGCAAGTTGTATTTTTGAGGATTAATTTTATTATTGAACAACAACCATGTTCTCAATGAACCCAAAAAACTCATTAATATCAAAGCTGAATATTTTTGGAAGTAGTTTTTAGTTTGTTTTTAGTTTTAGCTATGTTAGGGGGATATCTGTGTGTGCAGGTGACTATTACTGTGCATAATTATTAGGCAACTTAACAAAAAACAAATATATACCCAGTTCAATTATTTATTATTACCAGTGAAACCAATATAACATCTCAACATTCACAAATATACATGTCTGACATTCAAAAACAAAACAAAAACAAATCAGTGACCAATATAGCCACCTTTCTTTGCAAGGACACTCAAAAGCCTGCCATCCATGGATTCTGTCAGTGTTTTGATCTGTTCACCATCAACATTGCGTGCAGCAGCAACCACAGCCTCCCAGACACTGTTCAGAGAGGTGTACTGTTTTCCCTCCTTGTAAATCTCACATTTGATGATGGACCACAGGTTCTCAATGGGGTTCAGATCAGGTGAACAAGGAGGCCATGTCATTAGATTTCCTTCTTTTATACCCTTTCTTGCCAGCCACGCTGTGGAGTACTTGGACGCGTGTGATGGAGCATTGTCCTGCATGAAAATCATGTTTTTCTTGAAGGATGCAGACTTCTTCCTGTACCACTGCTTGAAGAAGGTGTCTACCAGGAACTGGCAGTAGGACTGGGAGTTGAGCTTGACTCCATCCTCAACCCGAAAAGGCCCCACAAGCTCATCTTTGATGATACCAGCCCAAACCAGTACTCCACCTCCACCTTGCTGGCGTCTGAGTCGGACTGGAGCTCTCTGCCCTTTACCAATCCAGCCACGGGCCCATCCATCTGGCCCATCAAGACTCACTCTCATTTCATCAGTCCATAAAACCTTAGAAAATCAGTCTTGAGATATTTCTTGGCCCAGTCTTGACATTTCAGCTTGTGTGTCTTGTTCAGTGGTGGTCGTCTTTCAGCCTTTCTTACCTTGGCCATGTCTCTGAGTATTGCACACCTTGTGCTTTTGGGCACTCCAGTGATGTTGCAGCTCTGAAATATGGCCAAACTGGTGGCAAGTGGCATCGTGGCAGCTGCACGCTTGACTTTTCTCAGTTCATGGGCAGTTATTTTGCGCCTTGGTTTTTCCACACGCTTCTTGCGACCCTGTTGACTATTTTGAATGAAACGCTTGATTGTTCGATGATCCCCCTTCAGAAGCTTTGCAATTTTAAGAGTGCTGCATCCCTCTGCAAGATATCTCACTATTTTTGACTTTTCTGAGCCTGTCAAGTCCTTCTTTTGACCCATTTTGCCAAAGGAAAGGAAGTTGCCTAATAATTATGCACACCTGATATAGGGTGGTGATGTCATTAGACCACACCCCTTCTCATTACAGAGATGCACATCACCTAATATGCTTAATTGGTAGTAGGCTTTCGAGCCTATACAGCTTGGAGTAAGACAACATGCATAAAGAGGATGATGTGGTCAAAATACTCATTTGCCTAATAATTCTGCACTCCCTGTATTCCCTGGTGTTTAGTGGTTTCTGCCCCCCCGGGGGGCGATCGCAAGGCCGATCTGCCCCCGAGGGGGAAGAAATGGCCTAATAATAATTTGGTCCCCCCCCCCCCCCCCCCCGGAGCGACACTTGCCCAAGGGGTCGCTCACAAAACATAAAAAAAAAAAAAAAAAAAAACAATAAAGAACATTTTCCCTGGTGTCTAGTGGATTTCTGCCCCCCCCCCCCGGGGCAGATCGGCCTAATAATTTTAGGCCGATCTGCCCGCAGGGGGGGCAGAAACAGCCGTAAAATTATTTGCCCCCCTGGGGAGCGGCCCTTGCCCAAGGGGCCACTCCAGTTATGTGTACATATAAAAAAAAATCCCTGGTGTCTAGTGGTTTCTGCCCCCCTTGGGGGCAGATTGGCATAATAAAAATAGGCCGATCTGCCCCCAAGGGGGGCAGAAATGGCCTAGAAAAAATGTTGCCCCCAGGGGAGCGACCCTTGCCTAAGGGGTCGCTCCCCACAAATTACAAAAAATAATAATAATAATCCCTGGTGTCTAGGGGGGTTTCTGCCCCCCGGGGGGGCAGAAACAGCAAAAGATTTAAATTGCCCCCCTGGAGAGCGGCCCTTGCCCAGGGGGCCGCTCTCCTTATTGAAATAAACAAAAACAAAAAATTCCCTGGTGTCTAGTGGCATTTCTGCTGCGGGCAGCAGAAATGCTCAGAGAAGCCTGAAAGGAGAGGAAAGGCCTTTCCTCTCGTTCCAGGCTTCTTTGACCTCCGATCGGCGCTGGAAGATGAGCTTCCAGCGCCGGAGGGAAGGCCTCTGATGAGGTCATCACGGGGGGTCACGGGGTGGAAGGGGAAGCGATTCCCCTTCCATCCCTGCCTGGGGGAGGGGTGTGCCTGGCCATCCTGGGGAGCGCTAGCGCTCCCCCCGGGGACCCATAGCAAGACGAGACCACCTCGTCCCAGGCACACAACTGGTTAATCAGTGTGCAGTTGTCTATATTTTGATCAATTCCAACACCTATGAAGAACATGTCGCGCATGTCAAGGGCATTCTACAAGCCGTACGACAGGATCACCTCTTCGCAAAACTAGAAAAGTTTAATTTCCATGTTCAAGAAGTGGAACTCCTCGGGTATATCCTAACTCCAAATGGACCCTAGGAAATCTGAAGCTACTGCTCAGTGGAAAGCTCCACAAAGTGTCAAAGAAGTACAATGCTTCCTAGGGTTTGCCAGTTTTTTTATAGATGTTTTATTGATCACTTTTCCACCATTGTAGATCCCATCACAAAGTTACTTTGTGAAGGAATGAAGTTTCAGTAGGGAGAAGAGGCAGATAAGGCCTTTCACCAACTGAAAGGCAAGTTTAGTACCACCCCTATTTTACGACACCCAGATCCTATACAACCATTTGTGGTAGAGACGGACGCCTCTCAAGTAACACTAGGTGGGGGTCTTGTCTCAACACGATCCTGGAACAGATGAGCTCAATCCAGTAGCTTACTTCACTCACAAATTGAACCCAGCCAAAACCAACTATTCAGTAGCAGATCGATAATTACTAGCAATCCACACTTGCCTTGTCTACACAACAGTTGAGATGGCCCCTATTCTTTAATGATTATGATTTCATTATCCAGTTCCAACCAGGTCACAAGAATGGAAAAGTGGACACACTTTCTAGGCTAGCTCACATCATTACTGAACAAGTGGAAAAACCACCTTTCATTATTTTCATCAGACAAAATAGTTTGGCCACTACCTTTAATTTGGATTTCTTACAAGAGGTGCAATGAGAACAGGAAAGTACGACAGCCACAGAAACTCTGCAACACCACAGTACTGACATTACTTGTCGTGGGGGATTGTGGCACAAAAGTTATCTCTACCCACAAAAACTCTACAAGACAAAGCCTAAGAGTGGTGCCATGTTGGTAAACTTGCTGGTTCCCTGGGGAGAAAAAGACACTAGAGATCCTTCAAAAACACTTTTGGTGGCCATCAATATCCAAAGATGCAAAGGCCTTTGTAGCCAATTGTGTAACCTGCGCACAGGGAAGAGCTCACATCAAAACCACGCTGGTCTTTTACAATCCTTGCCTACACCACCTGCGCCTTTGCACACTGTATCTTTAGACTTCGTCGTAGAATTACCAAAATCTCAGGCGGGATTCACCACCGTTCTAGTAGTGGCACATTTTATTCCTCTAAAAGCTTTACCCTCAGCTACACAATTAGCCAATGTAATCCTACAATCAATAGTCCATTTACATGGCCTTCCTTCAGTAGTCGTGTTGGACCGAGGAACGCAGTTTGTGTCTAAACTTTGGAAATGACTTTATCAGGTATTGGATGTGGATGTCCACTTGTCATCAAGTCACCACCCACATTCAGATGGACAAAACGAAAGAGTTAACTAGTACATGGAGCAATGTTTGCGTTGTTATCTCTTAAATTCAGAAGTAGATTGGGCTGAATGATTGTGGGCAGCCGAATTTGCGTATAACAATGTAATCCATGTATCCACTGAATATTCACCTTTTTATTACAATCATGGGCATCATCCTCGAATGTTGGATTTGAGTGTACCACCTCAATTAACCACTCCTGCGGTACAAGACGTTTTATAACAATTGAGCGGCATTCAAAGAAAAGCGCAAGACAACTAAAAATTTGAAAAACAGACATACCAAATATATGTACACAAAAAAAGATGCCAGGGCCAAATTATGAAGCTGAACAAAAGGTTTGGTTATCAACTAAACACTTAAATTTGAAGGGAGCACGAAAGTTTCATCCAAGGTTTCTGGGTCCTTTTACCATCATCAAAAAAATTAGTGAGGTGGCAGTGAAGCTAGAACTTCCCACTGCTCTACAATTCACCCAATGTTCCACGTCTCCTTAATAAAACTGGTAGCAGACTCTATGCACTGCCCAAAAAGACCTCTTCTAATCCTAGTTGATATTTACCCGGAGTATGAGGTGAAGGCCATATAAGACTCTAAAGAAGTACGTAATAAATTTTACTACTTGGCAGACTGGAAAGGGTATGGGCCAGAGGATTGTTCATGGGAACTGGCAGGACATATGCATGCTTCCCGATTGGTTTGTCAGTTCCACCATCGATATCCCAACAAACCGAAACCAATTGGGAGGGGTGTACTGTTGGGTCTGCAAACCTGGATGTGCTGCAGTAAAGAACTCTTAAGTCGGTCATCTGCCTTTGCAGGCACCAATGTTTGTTGTAACCGCATAAGAATACTTTACAGAGACCAATGCTTGTTGGGACCAATGCTTGTTTAAGACACATGTTGCTTAAGCCTCTAGCATCCCTATGACTCAGACTGGGTGTGGCCAGATGCAGTAGGTATTTAAACCACACCGTCCTCAGTGAAGTGCTTGCTGTAAAGATCACTGGCTGCAGAGAAGGAGTCTCTGCTTCTCCACATTTAACCTTCACGTTCAGACCTGTATCTTGGATGCCACTTCTGGGGAGAGGAAGAGACTGAGAGAATTAACTATTAAAAGACGGTACAGTGCTGCATGCGCTCGAAAGGCATTTATTTGTGAAAACCTGACACTTGCTGATTTGATATTCAACAGTCAGATGTTTTCGGAGCGCAATGCGCCTTAAAAGGCACATCACTGACGTTTGAGGTCACAGGGATGCTCGCCGCTTGTTGCGTAAAAATGCTTTGTGTTGTTGCTTGCTATATGTATCACATAAAGGAAATATTTCTCACAATTATTATAAAAACGATGCATTGTGAATACGTTTGTTATCGCTAAGTTTAACATGACATTTGCATAGTTCTAAATTGATGCTTGTGATACAGAGCATTACGTTTATGGCCTGAAAGTTTGTCAGTACTATGCTCAACTTACGCTGTGATATAACAGTGATAAAACAAATCGTTTGTGTTTTTGACAATAAACCCATGTTCCCAGAGTGATGCAAACATTGCACTGTGATCCTTTGATATCAACCATATGGTCCCAGAGTGATGTAAACCTTGAACTGTGATCTTTTAATATTAACCCTATGTTCCCAGAGTAATGCAAACTTTGCACCATGATCTTTTGATATTAACCTGATGTTTTCAGTGTGATCAAAAACAATGAATTGTGTTTATTGGAATTCTAACTAAAGTGAGGTAATTAACCCATGATTGTCTGCAAACCTTAATTACCTCAGGATTTTTTTTTCATTATTTGTTATCTATTTAGATGTCTACGAAGTCGAGTGATTCAGCATCTTGGGTAACCTCAGCAAGGTGAGTCAAGCAAGGTGTCCATGGAACTTCAAGAACATTTAGGTAGGCGTTAATTGAGGTGACTTGGGACCAATATGGGGTCACAATGGGAGTAGTTATAAATACTCTAGGAGGTTCAAGATTCTTATTTAATTACACATAATCCCCATCGTTTCCCGAAAATTCCTAAGAGAGAGGGAGAGCCATCTAAAGCTGGAAAAGGGACCCTAACAGATACACGTGACTTGCACATGATATTTAGGGACTAGTTTATACATGGGTTATGAGTAATGAGTTGTTTAACTTATGTGAAATTTATTATAGAAAATTCCGTCTCTTTGAGAATCATCACTATTCGTTTGGATCTGGACCTGCGGCTCCAGTCTCTCTCTCTCTCCTCACTCATCCACTTTCCCCCGCGACATTCCAGTGCCGATCACATGCATTTAAGTGGGACGCCACATCTAGGAGGAATTGGGAATAAGCAACTTGGTCAACATTGTGTCTCCGTGGGACAAACAGGTTAGTGCTTATCACTGACTCTACAAACTCCCAGAGGACCTCCACACTTCAAACATCACCAAAGATCTCCCTCCAGAGTGAGGACATCACTCTACAACCACAAGGAACCAAAGACCCAGTGAAGGCCACTTCACTGACCAGCTACTGACCAAGGAACCGGACACCACAGCCGGACCAAACTTCACCCATCGGACCGTGAGGACAAACCCTGCCAGTGTGCCAAGTTTGGTGGCACTGCAACCTTTGGTGGCCAGGCCGTGCAATAGTCACAGGACTGGTCACCTCACGTCAGACACCAAGAAGGACAGTCCATTCCGGACTATAAAAGGACCAGGAGGAAGCCCCAGTTGAGAAACTTCAGAAACCACCAGGACCTCCCACCAGAGTGCCCCTGGTAACCTGCAAGCGACCCTCAAATATACCTTCCTCCTGCTTCCAAGGGCACCTTTGCGCACAGGTCCTGGCTTACTGATTCGACAACCTCAACATACCTGCAAAACGAGACATTGGTAAATGCACTGCCTGATTCTATGTGCATTTTCAAAGTATTTTTTTTCATTGATTTCTGATGCGTGGTTACACACAAAAAGACTATTTTTATTAAAGCCTCAAAAATTAATCACTTAAAAACTACTTATCCGATTTTGATTATCTTGGTCTTAAATTTTATTTAAAAATCTGAAGTATTTTTGTAAATTGGTCTTGAGGTATTCTTTTGAGTGTGTGGTCTCATTTGTTGATGTAGGAGTACAACAAAGGCTCTGCACTTCTCCAAGATTATCCAAACTGCTTGACCAAGATACCATACAAATTAGAGGATTAGGTGGTCTTGTTTTTTCCTCTGTTAACCAATGTGAGGTTGCCTAGACCCTCTGCACAGTGTGCCAATCTTTGAACACTACATAGAGGGCCAGCCTCCTACACTCCATGGGATAGATTTTTTTTGTTTTAAAAGGGCATTTGGTCTAGCTTTTTGGGGGAAATCAAATCAGCCCTTTTGCAGAAGGGGGTGTGGCTGGGTGTCCCCTTCCTCAGATAAATCACAGTCCCAGCTTTCCGCTGGTTGTTTCAAGTCACAATCTAAGTCCTGTCTATCTCACTGCAAGGAAGTATCTTCGGGGGGAAGGGGTGCGGGCAGAGTCGAAATTCTTATTTTCAAGCAGCCTGAAAAGTATTAGTATCACACCAGTGGGTTCTGAATGTGGCAGAAGAGGAGTACAAGATTCTGTTCGCTTCTGTGCTGCCACAGTATTTTTAACGAACTCCTCTGCCATTGAATCCTGTAAGAAGAAAAGTGCTTTAAATAGGTATACAGGATCTTTTATCAAAGGCAGCTATCATCCTGGTTCCTCAGGTCCAGAGTGGTCAAGGGGTGTATTCAACTATGTTTATTGTCCAGAAGGCTTGAGGGGGCTACAGACCTGTACTGGATCAATTTGTTCATCCCTCATGCCCATTTCATGCTGGAGCCCATTCAAAAGATCCTACCATGTTCGAATAAGGGGGTGCCCTTGCTTCCCTAGAACTTACTGGAGGCTTACCTTCATGTACCTATCCATCAGTCTTCCCAAAGGTTCCTCAGGTTCTGTGTGGTAGAAGATAATATCAGTTCCAGGTATTGCCATTTGGCTTTTCTTCCTCACTTAGGGTGTTTACAAAGGTGGGTTTCATTAATAAAAAGGAGATTCAGGTGTTTCCTTACTTGGGTGATTGGCTTATTTTTACTTCTTCCCATTCCAAGGCAACGTTCTGTGTTTTAGAGGTCTGTATATGTTGCAAAGTTACACCTTCAAGCCTAGCTGTTGGGAGAATAGGCATTTTTGGGTAAGGGGTGTTCAGCATGGATCTCATACAAAACTCCAGACATCCTGCTTCTTTACAATCCTATTCTAGACATTGGGATTTGTTTGGTAAGTGGTGTACTGACAGAACATTTGACCCAGTGTTGATTGGTCCTCTCAATGTACCGGATTTCCTGCCTGATGGGTTTGCTTTGGGGACCCAGTGGACAGCTCTTAAAGTTTTAAGAAGTCCTTGTCTAGATCACCTGGACCCCTTGGTATCTCGATTATTGAAGATATTCTCCTTACAGAGACTATCTCCTTCTTGGGACCTGCCTTTGGCTTTTCATGCTCTCCATCTGCCTCATTATGATCACTTAGACATGGTGGAGTTGAAATGTTCTGACACACAAGGTATTATTTCTGGTGGAAATTGTGTGGACTAAACGTATTTGGTAGTTGGGGTTGTTTTGGAAATTGGAACCCTTTCTTCACATTTTCCTAGATAAGATTGTCTTGCGGTTTAGCCTGAAGTTTTTGTTCCAAATTCTCTCACTAGCTAACAGAACACAGGAGGTCCATTTGCAGTTTTTTCCGGATCCTCAGATGAAGGTGGAGGCAGCTTAACATCTTCTAGATGTTATAAGGGCCATACTGGTCTATATGCAGCAGATAGAAGGGTTCAGAAAGGTAGATAGTCATTTTACCATCTGTGGACCAGTGGGCAGTGGGTGCAAGTCATCCAATTCCACTTTGAGTAGGTTGCTTAAACAGTTGATTCTACTTGTTTATGAGGTACGAGGCTCAGACTCAACTGGTCAAATCCAGGGCAGGTCTACTAGGCTCATCTCCACTTCTTGGGCATCATTTAAGGGTTTGTTGAAGGAAGACATCTGTAATGAGGTCACTTTTCTCCTTTCCCAACATATTTATGGATCATTATCGCCTGGTGTTGGGAGGGAATTTGGGTCATGAATTTGCATTAGCTATTTTGAATGTGAGCAGGCACTATAAATTGTGACATATGATATGGTGTACTCCTTCATTGGTTATGCATTCATGGTTTGTTTATTAACATAACATTGGTATGATTCAATATGTTTGATATTGTTACATAAAGATGATTGGAGCTTTGATATCTGCTCATCATGTAATTACTGTGGCAAGGAAGACTGATGAGGAGGTAATACCCCAGTTACTTATCTGTTATATTCATTATTCCAAGTCCAAGTCCTCCTCGCCAGTCAGGTTTCCCATCCCTCCCTAACATTTCCTGTTTTCAGCTTTATGAGCAATTGACAGACTTGGCAAGGAATAGGAGGAGGATAGATTGGGGATTGCTTTTGTACAGTACCTTAAGGGATGAGGAAGTCAGCCATCTTGGGGGAGGGGTGGGAACAACTAGACTGTGTTTACTTTTATAAAAGACTCTGGGAAGGAGCTGCTACTCATCGTGTAATTACTGTGGTGAGGAAGACATGGACTGAAGTAATGAAGATTACATGTAACTAACTAGAGCATCATGAAGCCATAATGGTCCACCTTTTGGTCTTACAAGCCACCTGCCTCTTCAATCACACTTACTGCATCTTTGCCTTTGACCCTGCACCGCTCCCCAGCCTTTCAGCTGGGTTTGCATTACACAAATACACAGCTTTCAAGTTTCCTAGTGCAAGAAGCCCATGTGGTCTAGGTTTTTTTTATGTTTATTACTTTGCCTTCTGGGATTTGTAGTCCTGATTTTCAAATGCATAAAAAAGAATTCAAGTCCAAGAATACACAGCAAATACCTGGGCCAAATAAGCTACTCTCATGCAGAGACCTGTGAACCAAGAGCTCTGCAAATGCCACCTGCATCCTGAGCGGACATTCCACAGTTTTGATGTCATCACTGAAGCGGCCCTCCTTAAGAACATCTTGAAAGCCAAACCTTTGACCCAGTTTTAGACCGTATGCCAAGTGACATTGCAATAGACCTATATATCCTCCCGCTCCCCTACTGGGCAAATCTGATGCCCTCAAATCTGGTCATGTGAACATATCTCCTGAAGAAAAGCTCCACTGATATGTTTGACCTTAACAATTTCCACCCTACCTCCCTTTCCTCGCCAAAACCACTGAAAGATGTGTAGCATAACTCACCAAACACATCAAAGACAGCAATCTTCTTAATTGATTTAAATCATGCTTCATTTAGGCTGCAGCATTGAAACAGCACTGCTATAGGTCAATGATGATGATGCCCTTCGAGCTCTAGACTCTGGCAGCTGCTGCCTCCTGATCCTTCTAGACCTTTCTGCAGCCTTTGATACTGTTAACCATCACACGTTCTTAACACACTAAAACTTAGAACGGGAATTGAAGGGGTAGTACTTAAATAGTTTGAATCTTACCTCTTGGGAAGATCTCAGGTGATTAAGATCGAAAAATGTCTCTCAATTCCAACGGCTGTACATCAAGGCATTCCTTAAAGGTCTATCCTTGCTCTGACCCTTTTTAATCTTTAAAAAGCAACTTTTTGCTTTTTAAGCCCTCTAGGAGCCCTACTAAAAGTTGCTGGGATCCTCGATCACCTCTATGTTGACAACGCCCAACTATACCTCAAGGTGCCCTCCGCCCATGACATCTCACTTCTCGCCACTAGCCTTAACTCCATCCAAGAATGGATGACGTATCATCACATAAAATTGAATCCCTCTAAAACTGAATTCCTTCTTTTCTCAACTTCAAAATGACCACCTCCTATTCAATCATGGATGGATAATCTGAATATTCTTAACAGTAAACCTACCATTGTTGACAGTGCCAAACTGTAGGAAAGTACCATCTTGCCTGGCATGTTACCCCCATCTTCACTGTATGTATGTTTGTTTTTGCCCATGTGTCACTGGGATCCTGCCAGGCAGAACCCCAGTGCTCATAATGTATGCCCTGTATGTTTTCCCCGTGTGGTGCCTAACTGTATCACTGAGGCTCTGCAAACCAGAACTTCAGTATTTATGCTTTCTCTTTGCTTTAAAATTGTCACTGCAGACTAGTGACTAATTTTACCAATTCTCATTGGCACACTGGAACACCCTTATAATTCCCTTGTATATGGTACCTAGGTACCCAGGGTATTGGGGTTCCAGGAGATCCCTATGGGCTGCAGCATTTCTTTTGCCACCCACAGGGAGCTCAGACAATTCTTACACAGGACTGCCACTGCAGCCTCAGTGAAATAACGTCCACGTTATTTCACAGCCATTTTTCACTGCACATAAGTAACTTATAAGTCACCTATATGTCTAACCCTAACTTGGTGAAGGTTAGGTGCCAAGTTACTTAGTGTGTGGGTACCCTGGTACTAGCCAAGGTGCCCCCACATTGTTCAGAGCAAATTCCCAGGACTTTGTGAGTGCGGGGACACCATTTCATGCGGCACTACATATAGGTCACTACCTATATGTAGCGTCACGATGGTAACTCCGAACATGGCCATGTAAGATGTCTAGGATCATGGAATTGTCCCCCCAATACCAGAATGGTATTGGGGGGACAATTCCATGCATCCCCGGGTCTCTAGCACAGAACCCGGGTACTGCCAAACTGCCTTTCCAGGGTCTCCACTGCAGCGGCTGCTGCTGCCATCCCCTCAGACAGGTTTCTGCCCCCCTGGGCCCTGGGCAGCCCAGGCCTAGGAAGGCAGAACAAAGGATTTCCTATGAGAGAGGGTGTTACACCCTCTCCCCTTGGAAATAGGTGTGAAGGGCTGGGGAGGAGTAGCCTCCTCCAGCCTCTGGAAATGCTTTGATGGGCACAGATGGTGCCCATCTCTGCATAAGCCAGTCTACACCGGTTCAGGGATCCCCCCAGCCCTGCTCTGGTGTGAAACTGGACAAAGGGGAGTGACCACTTCCCTGACCTGCACCTCCCAGGGGAGGTGCCCAGAGCTCCTCCAGTGTGTCCCAGACCTCTGCCATCTTGGATTCAGTGGTGTTGGGGCACAATGGACAGCTCTGAGTGGCCAGTGCCAGCAGGTGACGTCAGAGACCCCTCCTGATAGGTGCTTACCTCTTTCAGTAGCCACGCCTCCTTTCTTAGTAGCCAAACCTCCTTTTTTGGTTATTTAGGGTCTCTCCTCTGGGCTATTCCTGAGATAACGAATGCAAGAGCTCACCAGAGTTCCTCTGCACTTCCCTCTTCTACTTCTGCCAAGGATCGACCGCTGACTGTTCCAGGAAGCCTGCAAAACCGCAACAAAGTAGCAAGACAACTACCAGCAACATTGTAGCGCCTCATCCTACCGGCTTTCTCAACTGTTTCCTGGTGGTGCTGTCTGCCTTCACCGTGCACTGGAAGCCAAGAAGAAATCTCCTGTGGGTCGACGGAATCTTCCCCCTGCCAACGCAGGCACCAAACTTCTGCATCACTGGTCCTCTGGGTCCCCTCTCATCCTGACAAGCGTGGTCCCTGGAACACAGGAGCTGGGTCCAAGTGTCTCCCACAATCCAGTAGCCCTTCTGTCCAAATTTGGTGGAGGTAAGTCCTTGCCTTCACACGCCAGACAGTAATCCTGTGTACTGCGTGATCTGTAGCTGCTCCGGCTTCTGTGCACTTTTCCAAGGATTCCTTTGTGCACAGCCTAGCCTGGGTCCCCAGCACTCCGTCCTGCATTGCCCAACTCGCTGAGCTGGACTCCGACGTCGTGGGACCCTCCTTTGTGACTCTGAGTCGACCACTGTCCTCAGATCTTCTAAGTGCCTGTTCCGGTACTTCTGCGGGTGCTGCCTGCTTCTGCGGAGGCTCTCTGAGTTGCTGAGCGCCCCCTCTGTTTCTTCCTCCAAGGGGCGACATCCTGGTCTTTCCTGGTCCCCAGCAGCACCCAAAATCCTCAACCGTGACTCTTGCAGCTAGCAAGCCTTGTTTGCGGTATTTCATGCACGCTCCAGCACGCCATGGGACATCTTCTGACCAAAGGAGAAGTTCCTGGCCCCTTCTGTTGTTGCAGAATCTTCAGCTTCTTCCACCCGGAGGCAGCCCTTTTGCACCTTCATCCAGAGTTTAGTGGGCCCCTGCCCCCCTTGGACACCTGTGTGACTCTTGGACTTGGTCCCCTTCCTTTACAGGTCCTGGGATGCGTCTTCAGTGTTTTGCTGGTGGTTGTGATTCTTGCAGAATCCCCTATCTCAACTATACTCTTTTTCTGGGGCAGTAGGGTAACTTTACTCGTACTTTTCAGGGTCTTGGGGTGGGGTATTTTGGACACCCTTACTGGTTTCTCACAGTCCCAGCGACCCTCTACAACCTACCGTAGGCCTGGGGTCCATTCCTGATTCACATTCCACTTTTGGAGTATATGGTTTGTGTTGCCCAGAGGCCTATTTCTACCTATTGCATCCTATTGTGATTCTACATTGTTTGCATTACTTTTCCCTACTGTTACTTACCTGATTTTGGTTTGTGTACATCTAATTTGTGTATATTACTTACCTCCTAAGTGAGGGTATCCTCTGAGATACTTTTGTCATATTGTCACTAAAATAAAGTACCTTTATTTTTAGTAACTCTGAGTATTGTGTTTTCTTATGATATTGTGCTATATGATATAAGTGGTATAGTAGGAGCTTTGCATGTCTCCTAGTTCAGCCTCAGCTGCTTTGACATAGCTACCTCTAACAGCCTAAGCTGCTAGAAACACCTCTATTCTACTAATAAGGGATACCTGGACCTGGCATAAGGTGTAAGTACCACAAGGTACCCACTATAATCCAGACCAGCCTCCTACACAAACCCCTAGGTGTCATTCTGGACAAAAGACAACCTCTAATTCCATATCAACATCATGAGGCCCAGGCCAGCTCTCCCCTGCTTTCTGTCTTATTCTAACTGCCTTGTCCTCCTCACCCCCGGTTTTTCTGAGTGTTTTTCCTGCTTTCTGCCTGATTCGCACTGCCTTCTCCTTCTCTCCCCCGTACGAGTGCTTTCTCCTGCTTTTTGCCTCATTTTTCACTGCTAGCTTCATCATTTCCCCCTGTTTTTCTGAGTGCTTTCTCCTGCTTTCTGTCTTGTTTTCACTACTTCCTCCTTCCTTTCCCATATTTTTCTGGGTGCTTTCTCTTGCTTTCTACCTCATTTTTACTTTCTCCTTCTCCCCCCCCCCATTTTTCTGAGTACTTTCGCCTGCTTTTTGCTTATTATTTTTTGTTTACTGTTCATTCTTTTTTTTCCCCATTGCTGCTCCTGCCTGCTTTCCTGCCTCCCACCTAGCCCCGCCCAACGCCTCCCATCGCCTCTCCCTTCTCCCACGACCTACTTAATAAAGGCCACAGCATGGCGGCATAGCAGGCGTGTGCAGCGGGCATGCCAAAGACAACCCTGTCTGTGCCCGTCCACGCCTTGACCCTGCCCAGCGCCAGAACCTCTGGCTCTTAAAACTCACGAAGATACACCGCGCTGACCTCCAAGTTCTGGACCTCCGACGCACAAACAACCACTGCTGCCGCACATCCCTGCGTATCATCAGAGGACCGTTGTCCTGCTGACACTGCCACCTCACCTCACCGAAGCAACCGACACCAGCAACACTGAACCCAACATATCGACCGAGACCACCACAATACAACTCCAGAGCATTCTACTCAATGCATGTTCACTAGTTAAACATGCCACCAATGTCTGGGGCACGATCGTCTCCCTCACCCCGGATGTCATCTTCCTCACAGAAACCCAACAACACCCTGCCTCCACACCAGACGTCGCCACCACTGGTGGTTGGTTACAAGACACACCCAGAGCGAACTAACAAGCAAAATTGCCATCATCTATAGGGACACCATCCGCTGCACAACATCCCCTGACAGTCCGACACTGCTAATGGAACATCTCAACTTCCAACTCCCCACAGACAGAAAAAGCACCATCAGAGGCACCCTTTCCTACAGACCACCAGGACCACACCCCAGCTTCTGCAACGCCATACCAGAACTCATTGTCCTATAAGCAATTGACTCCGAGCACTACATATTCCTAGGGACCTCAACTTCCACCTCGACGACCCCAGTGATGCCAACTCCATCAACCTCCAGTAAAGCTTGAGCAACACTGGCCTCAAGTAGCTTATCACCGACCCTACCCACATTGCAGGACACACATTTGACCCCATCTTCACCTCCAGCAACAGACTCACCTGGTCTGACCACCACCTCATAGACTTCACCATCTCAGGACCCACCTACCCCAGTACAGT
Organism: Pleurodeles waltl; assembly: GCF_031143425.1. Taxonomy (NCBI): domain Eukaryota; kingdom Metazoa; phylum Chordata; class Amphibia; order Caudata; family Salamandridae; genus Pleurodeles; species Pleurodeles waltl. The sequence goes on along the minus strand of NC_090440.1, from coordinate 540,098,284 downwards.
GCCCCCAGATTAATGCGAAGAAACTGGAAAAAGGTATCAGAAGATCAGTGGAATGACACTCTCCACTCCCACTTCTCAGACTCTACAGATGACCCTGAACAAGCAAAAAAGAGCTTCTCCCAGTGGATCACAGAATGCGCCAATGCCATTGCCTCTGCCAAGAGAGCCAAAGTCAAAGAACAAAGCAAAAGAGCAAGCTGATTCACTGAGGAACTGCACTTCACCAGATTCAGCTGCCGACAACTTGAAAGGAAGTGGCGCATCAGAAAAAAGAAAAAAAAACAGAAGAAATCCTCGCCTTCAGGACCGCTCTCAACCAGTCCTGACAGAAACCAAGAAGAATGCACTAGCAGACTGCATCAAAGCCAGCACAAACCACAGCAAAAAAGACTTCACTACTGTGAAGATGTTTACCAATCCCACAGGCACCGAGAATTACATCATTCCCTCACAGAAACTGTGAGGCAACCTTGCTGACTTCTTCCACGACAAGATCTTGGCTATCTACAAAAACTTCAAACACCAATCCTCCACTGCAGGCAGCATCAACCAGCTCACATGCATAAACACAAACCCCAAACCCCTCCCCCACTAGGCCCTCCTCAACAAACAAGACACTATCTCCACCATGAACTCCTTGCACTCTGGAGCACCCACGGACCCTTACCCCCCCACCACATCTTCAACCTCAGACGCAAGACTATCGGCATCGAGCTCAGGAAGGTCGTGAACACCTCCATCACTGTGGCCTCCTTCTGGAGGTCTGGAAACATGCTGAAGTGAGACCCCTCATATAAAAATAAAAAATAAAAAAAAAACAGTGACCCAGACGAATTTAAGAACTACTGGCCCATCTCTCTGCTACCCTATCCAGCAAAAGTCCTTGAGAAAGCACTCAACCAGCAACTCACCCTACACCTAGAAGACCACAACCTCCTGAACTCCTTCCAATGTGGATTTCGAGCTAATCACAGCCTCGAGACAGCCCTGTTTGCAGCCACAGATGACATCAGAGGCCTCTTGAACTGGCCATGGGTAAAGAGCAGCCCTCATCCTCCTGGACCTGTCCGTCGTGTTTGACCCAGTTTCCTATGACATTGTGTTCAACAGACTCCACCACATTGGGATTCAAGGAAATGCCCTAAAATGCATCACCTTGTACCTCACCGGCAGAAACCAAAGGATCTGTCTCCCACCGTTCACCTCAGAGTCCAAGATGATCATCTGTAGAGTCCCCTAAGGATCATGCCACAGTCTGACCCTCTTCAGCACCTACATGACATGGCTGTCACCGTCAGATCACATAGACTCAACATCATCTCCTATGCCGAAAAAACACGTCTTCCTCTCACTGTCCTAAGATCCCTCCACCACAAAAGCTTACTTCCACAGGTGCATGAATTTAGCAGACTGGATGAAGGACAACTGTCTCAAACTCAACACTGAAAAACAGAAGTTCTCATCTTTGGGAGCAATACCTAGCCATGGACTCATACATGGTGGTCCGCCGATCTCCCCCTCCCTACCCCAAGCCCCAACAGACTACGTTCGCTACCTGGCATCATCCTGGATAGCAAGTTATCCATGAAAAAAACAAGTCGATGCAGTCTCATCTACCTGCTTCCACGCCTTTCTAATGCTGCGCAAGATCTTCAAGTGGCTCCCAGCAAACACCAGAGGTTCTGTCATGCAGGCCCCCATCACCAGCAGACTGGACTACGGAAACACACTCTATTAAGGAATCACAGCATGCCTCCACTGGCTCTTGATTCAGAAGAGAGGCCAGTTCAAGATGCTGACCCACGCTTACAAGGCCCTGCACAACGAAGGACCAGTATACATCTACAAATGTCTGACCTTCCACCAACTGACCACACACCTCCAATCAGTTTCTCTCTCCCTCGCAGACACCCCACAGATCTGTTGAGCCAACAGTGGAGCATGCTGCTTCTTGCACCTGCCAGCCAAGGCTTGGAAGAACCTCACCCTGCACTTCAGTACTGCACCGTCACTCCAGCAATTCAGAAGAGAGCTAAAGACCTGGATGTTTTAATGATCATGTCTCCACAGAAGCAGCACAAATCTCCTGCGCCTCACGACCCTCACGGGTGATTTGCCATGCTCTATAAATGTTTGATTGATTAGCCAAGAATGCACACTTCCAACTGCGACTTCTCAGTGGGATCGGACATTACATTTCTGGGCAAAATCTGAAAACTCTTGTTCAGTCCTTTGTACTCCCCGCACTGGACTACTGTAATTCTCTCCTTGCAGGTCTTCCCTAAACCCACCTATCTCCTTTAAAATCCATCCTCCATTTGGCGGCACATTTAATCAACAGGGCCAAAGGAGATTACCATATCACACTTCTGTTGATAACTCTTCGCTGGCTTCATTTTAAAGCTAGGACCATATTTAGAACTGATTGCATCACATATAAAGCCCCCACCTATAGCTGCCTAGCAAACAAACTCATGTTATCAGGTGGCTCTAGACCTTCACTAAATACAGAAAATCTACTGCTCGAACCTCCAACTTCGAAAAAGGGAAGGACTTATGGTGCAATTGCTCTCAGGTAATTTGACTAGAAATTGGAACTCGCTGCCTCCAAACCTTCGTACCACCACCTATTTCCGGGTCTTCAAAACGAATCTCATAACCCTTGTCTTCCAAAGACATTTTTCTCAATAGCACTCCTTGCTGATGCTCCCCACCAGGCATATGCCCGACCTCACGTTTAATGCCAAAACGTTGACTGTTGCATAACATTCTTGAGTGCTACAACTCTGTAACTTAACTCTTTAATTTAACTTTGTAAATGTGCAATATTTATCTGTGTAACCTGAATCGCTTTAACTTTTCCAAATATGCAACCTATAGTATGCAATTTGTAAATACGTAACTCTCACCACGAGTAACCATAGTACCTATACTTATTGTCTCCTACTACCCTCTTACTCTAGATTCCTCATGTAACGTTCTTTGCTCTATTGTAAAGCGCTCTGACATCTTTGGGTAATGTTCGCGCTATATAAATTCGCATACATAAATTCTAATGCCTCAGACATCCCTAAAAATAGTTCGCGAAATGAGCGTCGAGAGTCCCTCGTTAAAAAAAAAAAAAAAAAGCTACTATTGTGTAAAATGCATCCTCGAATACCTTATCACGGGACTTAAAGAGCTTCTTCTTTAAAGGAAATTACAATCAAACGATGCATTACTTCAGCTGCAATGATTTAAACGAGCCCTCCTTCTTCCCCTAACTTCTTTCCTCGCACCCCCCCCCCACTAAAAATCCAAGACTCCTCAAGGAAGTAATTGATAGATATAGGTATATTCATATTTTTCAATACATACAATCTCGCTTTTAAGAGGTCATACATGTATGGCCAGCATAACCTCATTTTAGTCAAACCATAAAACACTTCACAATGAAGGCTATCACAGTTTCACACCGCAACCTTCACCAAGATGGCGCTACCACCGACGCTGTGACGTAAGACACCTATATCGGCTTCCATAGGAAAGGAACTTGTGGTAACCGTTGCAAGAATAACAGCCTTCCGCTGTTCTCTGTCAATCAGAGAAGGATACTATTTTATCCCGTTTACTGTTCGCTATTGTCTTGTGTTTTTCAAGGAGAACGTATTATATCGATTTGCATTTTAGGCTCCCATACTAAGATGGCGCATTCGTTCGGACTTGGAAAGTTTAGTAACCTCACCAAGATGGCTTCAGTTCTATCCTCTTTTGGTCCCCTACCTCGTCCTATACTATGATTCTACATTATATGGTTCCGGGAAACAACGGTTCCTCCCCACATTGCTGTCACTGTGCCCGTATTCCGGATCCGTAAGCGGGGCTCCTCTTCCTCGCCTTGCTGCTGCCCGGGGCCCGGCCACCCCTCCCCGGGCCAGCTCCCATGCTGCTGATGCTCGGCAGCCTGTCGGCGGATATGGATAAGCAGCTGCTGGTCATCAGGATTAGAGTCCCAGACGGGGGCGCCGTGGACTGGACTGTGCATTCTGCCACCCAGCTGCTCTTTAGGGACGTGCTGGTAAGTCCGGGTCAAAAGGTTAACAAGGCACGTGCTTACCTAACCCTTCAAGACCAGTTCACTACATTTGACAACAGTAGAACTGTGTGCTCTCACTTGTCTCTTCGGAGACCCATCAATCAGGCAGTCACTGAACATTTGAATTCCCCCCACCCGGCTAGTTCACTACTCCTCGTATCTCACAGTCCGCCAATGCTCGCTATTGCTGAGTCTAGCTAACTTTTGAGTGACCCTTCACATAGAGGTTCGCAATTGTCTTTGGCCATGCACACCATTTATTTACTGCACCACAGACTTCTTTATAATATGATCGCCCAATACTTCCTTCCTCACACCTCTTGTGACTCTCAAAAGGTAAGGTGACTACTTCATGGGCACCGTTTCCATGTTTGAGCGGCGGTGTAGACTAACGCACCAAGTAGCAATTATTTGTAGGTAACGTGACTTGAAATAATATATGTGGTGACATGCGGTAAGGCACTTTACCCAAACTCTCGCTCACCTTACTTGTGACCTCTCGCATCAGCATTTTTTATCCCTGACTCCACATGCAGGTTCAATTACCGGCCCTGAAAGAGTCCCTTCTAAATTATTTTGTGTGTAAAAGTTTACAAATTTCCCGACAAAACATAAGCATTTTTGGTTACAATCCAAAACACAAAAAATACTGAAATTTGTTGTTTACTTTTAGGTACCCCCTCACAATCCTCTCTATAGCTATAATAATAAACGTCTCAAGACTTCACACGAAGTCAGTTATGGCTATTGGATACTGGTAATACCTTATTACCAGAACAAGGTCGCTCCTTCTGATATTCCCTGTTGCTGGTAATCGCCGGGCATGCTTCCAGGCTTAGTCCAGTTGACAGAATTGGGGCACATCTGGTGTGCTGCAGGCCTGTACTGCTTTAAAGACTACTTTTGCAAGGCTTAAATGGTTGGGAAAATACCTCATTACAAGTAAAACAGGGCATATATTTAGTTAAGGGATATTGCGGTTAGTTACCACCATTGCATACTCATATTCAATATATACCTCCTTAGAAATTCCCACAAAATGGGAACATTATATTTATGGGCCAAACTAATTAATTGAAAGGTTCGAGTGAGCTATACAACCCTAATAAACACCACTCACCGGAGCTTTCAAGAATTCTCTTTTTGGCAGCCTATGACGATGCAGGTTGTACCTTGTGTGACCTATACACTTTTAGTACCAGGGACATGACGTGGCCACTGTGAATACCATGTGTCTTACCACCCTTGTATGTAGTATGCACAGGCCCAGCTCTGTGCACCTGTATGTAGATGGCACATGAATGGAAGGAAACTATCCTTGTTACACACGTGGCAAGACTATATGGATCATGTAAGCATGTATTTTTCCCTTGCATATAGACAATACAGGATACCACAAATGGGCGTAAGAAGGGTGGGGATTTAAGCCCTCCAGATTTTGGAGGTGGGGGCGATACAGCGGATAAGAGTGGGTAGACGAGTGGTACAAACAACCCAGATATATAAACAGAGACAGCGTCTGTTTAAACTTCATTCTTTTTTTGTACATTAAAATCTCATAGACTGAAAAAGGAATGCAATTAAAACAGGAGTTGCTCCCTTAAACTGAGTGTAACTTTTTTAACAAATCCAGGCACGCAGTACCCATTGTGCTAAAAGTGCTTCAGACCCATCTTTGTCTGCGTCCTCAGCATTTCAGTGTGTGAGCAGTTTACACTCCTGTCATCCATCTGCACTAATTCCTCCTATAGATTCTACAGCAAACGTTTACATTTTCTTGTTATTGTTTGTTTTATATTTCAGCCTCCATTGAGAGCATAGTGTCTCAATCTCCGCCTTCCAGCCAAAGGAAAGCAAGTAATATAATTCAACTGTCCTTGGTAGCATCCTCATTCACCATCTGTGCAAAGCTAAAGCAATTAGCAACAGAGTTATATGTTGATAATATGATAGCCCATGAACATATAGTTTGTCAATAGGGAGTCTGAGAATAATTATCATTTATTATGGTTCCACACTGCCCAAGGCATTGCTGTTATGGTGAGGTAGGTTTTGATGAAAATGCCCATGAGAATAACCCCACCGACAAATGTCACTGTTGGGAGCCCTGTGCAGATTTCAATGCAATGCTTATTACAGGAAACTGTTAATAACATTGAAAAAGATGGGATCAGATGGCAAATGTTATAGTTCTTTGAGTAAACCCTACACACAGTACCACATCTAGTGGCTGAGTAGTGCTGTCTGCTAACCCCTGTGAATTGCCAACTGGTGGTCCTGTCAACCTTTTTAAGTAGAAATGTTTCTAAGCCCTTTCATTATTTTACAAATAGCTTGTGAAGCATCTTCTAGAGGTCTGGAATAGTAGGTGATTACTGAATGATGGATATTGTTTTAATCATTGGTGTCCCATTGCATAAGAGACACTTAAATTACAATCAGTTTAACAAGCTTTTCTACAACTAACTCTCTCAGGGCAGCCAAAGTTTAGTCTCAGTAATGGAGGGATGATGACTTCCTTACAGGATGATACATTAATCTCACCCAATTAAATTCAAAGTGTGATTACAGCTTTATATTTCAAAAGGTCTGAGGACTTATTAAAGAGAAGGGAGCTAGTGAGTGAAACCTCACTCACAGACACACACAAGACAATGCCAAGAAACTGAACATTTTCTACCCTCAGTTCAGTTCACTAGATTATAAAGTATTATTAAATACTCTTTAGGGCCGGAATTTGTTCTGTGAAAAAATATTTTCAACAGGTGAGCTTTCTTTATTTAGGTTCAGAAGTTACAACTGATTATCTTAGTTATTCCAGCTTCTTCTTTGAGGCTGCGAGAAGCTTCATTGGTCTCTGTCAACTTAAAAATTAATTAAGGTAAACTATATAGCAGAAAAGACTGAATCATTTTGCCATGTTCAACAAGCATAAAGAGATGATGGAGTCAGTTGACATAAAGGCGGTAGCGAAATAATTTGTCCTCCATACAGAACGGTACAAGAAAATATTTGTTTTTTTCAAACTAAAGATCAGAATTTTATTATAACTGTCTGAAGCAAGAACTATTGTTTTTTGCTCAGGTAAGTTGCATTTTGAGGTTTTGGAATGTCACTAAGAAGATTTTATTTATTCTTCCTTTTTCCCCTTTAATCCATGTATGCTTTGTGTATGAAGATGCAACATTAATGCTTTTTTTTGTTGCATATTTTCTAATTATTTTGCAAAATGTTAAATTTTGCAAATAAAAAATAAAGCAAACTTGCAGACTTTGATGACATGTCCACCTTTCTCACTATTTCACTTCAGAACTAATCAACTGTATAGGTTTATCGAAGCCTGAGGCTCTCAGACCACACGCATTTTGTATTGGGTCATTTGAAAGTCCCCATGGCCACCACCCTCCGCCAGAAATTTAGTGTCTCTTACAACCCTACCATACACATAGTCCTTGCCTTTTATATTTGTGTATTGGGCAAGGGCCATGTCCAATGTCTGTGCTCTGTGGCTCTGTGTGGTCAGCTTGTGGGGCAAAGCCTCATGCAATATCCTTTGTTACATGCACCATGTAGAACTACGGATGATGCGTATGCTGACAGTGGTGTAAGGAGCAGAGTGCTAGGTGGAGTTTCATTGCAGAGGTAAGCATACCTGGTGAATGAGTGTTTTTTTTTATTTTTTTTTTAGGTTTGGTTTGTAACCATAGCTTCCCATCAACTGAAGTGCTTTCAGAAAATCCATTGCACTATCACATGTTAACATCATAGCCAGTTGTACCAAATGACAGCTTTGCTCTCTGTGATTCTGAAATGGGGGGCTTGCAAACATTTTCACTCTCATCCATTCATCTGTTCTGACAATAGTAGAGAAAAAGGGGCCCCTGCTCGTCTACAAACATCAGGCAGTTACAGAAAAGGCCAGAATGTTTCATTATAAAGGACAGTTCCAATCCATTATGGCTGAATAAGGACACAGTCTGCTTCTTCTCTTATGTATCCGATTTCCTGTACATAATGAGCTGGAGGCTTCAGTACCATGTATTAAAAATGCTTCAGTAACTGTGGTAGCGGGTTTCCGTCTTATGGTTCCTTTTACTCCTTGTGTCCTGCTTTTCCTCCTCTTGAGACTCTGCTTTTAAGGGAATTAATTCAGCTGAATCTCATGGAATCCTCCTTTAGTTGGATTTGGTCCTCATCTGTTCGGGTCCAGGGTTTGTGAGGGCCAGGTTTTTAAATTATTTTCTATCAGAGAATATCCTGCCTGGACCTTTGTTATGCTGTTTGGCATTTTTCCTCCATTTACTGGTCCTTCAGAGACATGCCTGCTGCTTCCATGTTATATTTAACATTTCTAAATAACACTGTGGCTACAGGAAAGAGTAACGCTTACGTCTTGCAGTTTCAGTGAGGTAAGAGGGTGTGACCATTGTGTCTAGCATTAGGGAACCAGGGGATTATGTCCTCCTCCAGCCTTCATTGATGTTCATGAGGCTGATTTTATTAAATCAACGAAAGGAAGGCCAAAATTTAAAATGTCTCCTCGAACTTATTATTTTGAACAGTTTATGCATCAAATTAACAGTCACATTCTTGGTAATTGTTGCAAATACCTGTTTTGATTCAGTCTTTGTTAGGCATATCTATTTTAATATCTTCACCTAACCCTAATGAATGTGTCGGCCAATCTTCTTTTGACATTTGTTTTACTAAAGGTGCAGACTATTTTCTGAGTGTATTTGTTTATACAGATGGATGGAAATAATGAAAATAGCTCATTCGATCATATCCCTATTGGTCTTTGAGATATTTTTTCATTTTCTTTTACCGTAAGGAGGCAAGTTATTTTCAATGTATTAGTGTTTTCTGAATTTGAGAATTTAACTCCTCATCTATCTTTGGAGGCTCGTAATTTTAGCAGAGAAATTGGAGTTGGTTTTTCACCCAAAGGGATCTCTTTACAAAGAAGCTATTTTCTATGCAGAATCTGAGTAGTAGGGGTAGACACAGCATTGAGAGGAGGACCAGAATTATAGGAGCAACTTTTATAGTATTGAGGCGTCCTCATTAAGGTAACTTGAGAGCAGTCTACAGCTTCTTCACAAGAGCTGCAGTTTTCTTTTTTTTTGTTTTAGTTATTCTGAGATAAATAATTGAAGTTCTGATACTTTATTGAGGATGGATTCCATCTTAAACCTGTTGACTACTGGTCTTGAAACAGGATGATGTGAGAGGCATCAATATTTTTTTCTTCTCTTATCTAATAACATAAGGATAGTGAAATAGTTTCTGGGATTGAGTCTTGAGGTTCTGATAATATTTTAGGTATAGACTGATTTATGACAATAAAAATTCTAATTTGTGTTTAAATAATGTATTCTGTTATAGTCTGTTTTTTGTTTTATTTTCTATTTTAGTTGCGGGTATATTGGTATGTAGGTGTTCTATAATAATGATTAGCTAACATTCCTAGGTAGTCTACTTCTTTGTCATTTACCAAAAGCCTGACTTTGAATTGTAGCTTTTTATACAGTTTGTACTGGTATGTTTAGTTATTACAGGTTTGGTTCAGTTGACTGACTTTTCTGTCCTTAGTAGTTGGTAGCTTTGTTCTTTTTGGAAAGCTTCTCTGAATTTGTAAAGTGTTGGTTGGGATCTTCCTTTTGTGGCTTGGAAGGCATTGTCCAGTGTTCCACTGAGTTATTGTTTTAGCTTGTTGGGCAATGGTGCTGTAGACCCACGTGTTTGGAGTTTAGGTTGATGTTTGTGACCAAAGTGAGGCAGTCTGCCAACCCAAGTGTGGTCGAAGTTATCCATTAGTAGTCTTAGTTTTTCTTCATTTCTTCGGTACAGTGGGGATTCTATTAGCATGTTGTAGTGCTTAGCTACATATACTACAGTTATATGTCAGAGGTATTAACATATTCATTTCAAATGAAAACCGTCTGTTTGCATATTATACAATTCATTCAGATTTTTTTAGATATTTCTAAATGCTTTGGTTGAAGTACCAAGGCCAGCCTTGTATGGCTTTGTATGGGTATATTTTAATTATTGTTTGTATCATTCAGAGTCTATTATAATTTTTTGTGGAGAGTAGTTGTTTGTTTTTACTTTGATGTAGTTTAAAAGTTCATAGTAAGCAGTGCATAATTGAGAGATATGTTAGTGGTATGATAGTCACCCTCTGTGGCTTTTATCTGTGTGAATAGTGGAGGGCACATTTTAAAAGTTCCGTCCATCATCCACGTTTCACATTGGCTTAGTTTTCGGAGGTTATTTTCAGTTGTAAGTGTGATTATTCTTCTGTTATTGTGGTTGTCATGTCAGAAGAAGGGTTATTTGTTATGTGTAGTGTTTAGATGTTCTGGAATCTGTATGTTTTGGTATCATCTCGGAGTGGCATGGATTAGACTTTACGTTAATGAATTTACATTCATATTTAGCATAACAGTATTGTTATTTATTTCCAAGGTAAGTACACATTTTTATTTTTCCATATACTTTATGATGCAGAGAGCTCTGTCCCAAATGCTGAGTCTACCCATGGTAAAGTATAGGGACAGTTTAAAAATGTATTTCCTCAAATATTTTTATATTCATGCATATTAGTCTTACATATTTACTTTAAATGTAGAACAAAATTAAAAAAGGGTACAACGGTTTTAAATTAATTTAGAAATTAATCTTTACTGGAAATAAATGAAACATGTTTTTCTGAAGTTTAAATTATAAATTAGATCCCCACCTAAATATAAATACTAAAAGTAATGTATAGAAATAATATTTAGTTATATTTTAATAACTGTCACCTTTTTAAAATTCAAAATAGGACAATAAAGTATTTTATAGCTAAAATAATAAATATGTACTTTGTATATGTACTTCTTATAAATTTGATTTTGTTTTTAAATATTCAAAGAGTTTAATTTAACAATATTTCTTATCAGGTTTTATTTTAATTTCTAACCTCCATTAGTTTTCGATGGGAGAGTGTTGCAATACAAGTGTGTGTGAGGTCTTATATTTGGATTTGTGATTAAACAAAAAGTAGTAGAATTACTTAAAAGTGTAAATTACTCAGGAGTGTAAGTTACCTTTGTGAATCAGGTTGTAAATATTTACACTCTAAGGATATCAAGACAAACCTGGTTATTAGAACTGTTCCAAGTTCCTCAGGTTACACATACGTAGTTTACTATGAGGGGCAGACATCTCCAATTGCCTACAAATCATATTTGTATTCAATGCTTACATTCTGCACCTGTGCTTGGTGCAGTAGGCCGCTTTTAAGTGCAGTTGAATGGAAATTTTGAATATTGCACCTCAGTTCACATACAAAAATTACTGAAGTGTGCGTGAAATATTCCATAAACACCTTACCCACTAAAGCTTATAAGAGCGTGTTTTACACCAATGGCTCTGCACATCTAGCAGTTGGAACTAAACAAAATTACTCTGTGGCCTGTACTGCAGTACAGGGTATTTTATTTAAGACAATGTCTTCAATCCTTTACATATTCATCGTAAAAACTTAGGTGACAGGTAATTGCACTGCACATCTTTAAGAAGCATATGCCTGGTTACAAAAAGTTTATTTATCAATTTCCACACTAATAGTGTCGTATTCACCCTTCTGGGTGCAAGGATATAATGTTAACACATTGGTGCATGAACGGATTTAGAGATTCTAGGGGTGATCTATAAAAAAGTGAAAAGCTCTGGGGAAAGATGGTTGTCACTCAAGGTAAGACCATGTACAGCATACTATGTTGCATAAAACTGAAGGAAGTTGTGCTATAGGGACCTATCCTTAGACTTGGCTGCAAAAGCAGTAGTGCATACCTTCAAAGTAGCTTCAGTAACTAGGTCTCAATCCCTGATTGACATAGTTATTTTGGCAGCAATTTAAGCAACATTAAAAGCAAAGAATCTTATTGACGGCCTTTCTTCTAAATACTCCTTCACCATCTTTCAAGATAACACTCCAGTGGTGTTCATACCCAAAGTGGGAGATAAACATATTCATAATGAACTAATTAAGGTAGCGCATGAGGGGGTTCCGTCTGCCCATGCTGGCATCAGTGCCACAGTATCAATGGTACAGCAGTGATACTAGTGGCCATATCTAGAAAAGCAAGTTATGAAATGTGTGACAATAAAACGCTTGCCAACAAATTAAATAATCCACTGTCACAAGACCTGTGTAGAGTCCCCTTATTATCTCGGATCGCCCATTTCAATAATTCAAATAATTTTCCTTGATCATATTGGATCATTTATAGCAGAACTCCGACATATACGATTATATTAGTTGCTGTTGATTTGTGCCACAGATTCTTGTGGGCTTGGCTACAAAACAATTGTGATGCTTGAGCAGTCATAAAAGACTTGTAGTACCTAATAGTACTTTCATGTCAACAATGTTTCTTTGTTTACTGCTTAAATGTCCAAGGATGCAGTATCTGCTTTATTTATACCCCTTAATCCCAGGAAGCAACAGTATATTACAGCATGTCAGTGGGCTCCCGTGTAGGAACCAGGCGCTGCACAATTAATAATCCCAACAGTTTCAACGACTGCTATGGTTTATTATGAGCTGCCAACTGAGCCAGCATCAATTGAAATTATTCTACTGTAAGAAATGGTTCTGTATGAGAATGCTTCTGACACATATTTTGAATTTAATGATATACCAGCGCACTCCACAATTGCTCCATGCCAGTGATGGCGTCTTGTTTTCAACTGGTTTTGTGACAAATATCGTATACCTACACTGTGGTTCTTAATGTAGTTTGTCATGCTGATTATATTTTTATTGCTGAAAAATGTACATTGTATTCCTGATACAACTCTTTTGTTTCCTGTGGTTCAAGAAATGCAATCACATTATTCTTCTCACAGATCATGTCAGTATCATCATGCTGTGAATATCACTACCTATTCTGTGCTGGATGGTGCAGTTTGGGAAAAGGTCCCCTATAAAATCATGGGACTTAGTGAGTGGCCCAGACTCCTTATGTTTTAAAAGTTTCACAAAATGATATAATAATACTAGATCCTTCATAGATCAATGGGACTTTCAAGCAGCTAAACAGATACTGAAACAATTGTATGTCTATTCTGTGTTAGAGGTCGAAGCCCTTTATTTGAAAGCTGATAATTGTAGAGAAAGGCACTGTTTTCACAATTGTGGTCATTATTATATTCAAAGAACCAATAGCCCTCGAGAGCTGAACAATTATACACAATGGGAATATTGTTGGATTCAGCCCATAGATAGTCGTTCACATTTTGAAGAAAGACTTCAAGGTCATACGTTATTACCTCTTTCTAACTCCCTGACAACAAAAAGATTTCAAATGAATCTAACAAATCACAAATGTATATATTCAATCCAGTGTATTGAAAATCTTGCCGTACAAGGCTTACAAGTATTGTAAAGAAAACATTAATGAAAAAAGTATTTGGGAACAAACGTTTTGCAAATTCAAGGTATTTACAGCCAAGAGAACTAATGGTCCTGAATGAAAAAGCCCAGCAGACCACTTGTGCAGGATTTGGGTCAATTTGAGATTTGAAACCCCCTCCCCGCCTCTATTCTAAAAGTCAAATCATCACGCATCATCAGAGACTTTGCCAACTCCTCAGCCACCCAAAATATCATTGCCCCTTTTCAGGAGCTCTGCGACACCCTGACTGACTTCTTCCACAACATGATCTCCACTGTACAAAAACTTCGAACACCAACCCTCCGCTGCCAACGCCCTCAGCCTCCTCGCTCCCCCAGTTGCAAACCCAATGCGATCTCCAACAACCTGCTCACCACCTGGGACCAGCTCACTACACAAAACACCATAGCCATCCGGAACTCTGTCCACTCAGGAGCACCCATAGACCCCTGTCACCACCATATTTTTAGCCTCAGGAGCAAGATGATCAGCAGCAAGCTTGCCACCATTTTCAAATCATCCATAACCACAGCCACTTTCCCTGAAGTATGTAAACACACAGAAATAAAACTCCTTCTCAACAAACCCTCCGCCGACCCCTCCCACCCATAGTGATTGATTTCAAGAACTTCTGAAGCCAGAGAATCTGCCTACTACCTTACACCTCAAACTCAAGAACATCATTTGTGGTGTCCTGCAAGACTCATCCCTCAGCCCTACACTGTTCAACATCTACATGACACCCTTGGCCAACATTGTCAGAACCCACAGAATGAACCTCATATCCTACGCAGACAGCATTTAGCTCATCATCTCACTATCAGAAGACCCCTCCACCACTAGGGCCAACTGTTGCAGGTTCATGAAGAGCAACGCAGACTGGATGAACAACAACTGCTTAAAACTTAACAATGGCAAAACGAAAGTGCTGATCTTTAGGAACAACGTCTCCCCATGGAACGACTCCTGGTGGCCTTCTGAACTAGGACCAGTATCCACTCCAATAGACCATGCATGCAACCTTGGCATCACCCTGGACTGCAAGCTCGCAATGAAAAACCAGATCCGCGTAGTCTCTTCCGCCTGCTTCCTCATTCTTTGCATGCTCTGTAAAATCTTCAAATTGCTCCCCGTCAACACCAGACGTACTGTCACTCAAGTCCTTGTCACCAGCTCTAAGGAGACTACAGACCATACAGAATTCAGCAGCCAGACTCATCCTCGACCTCCCAAAATAAACCCACAGCCCCCCACCTCAAGAAGCTCCACTGGCTCCCTGCTCAGAAAAGATGTCAAATCAAGATGCTGACCCATACCTACAAGGCCCTTCACAATCAAGGATCAGTACATCAGCCACTGCCTAAAGTTCCACCAACTCTCCAGACATCTGTGCTCTGCTACCCTCTGCCTCGCACACCCTAACCCACATCAGCTGTAGCAGCAGTGGAGGACGATCTTTCTCCTACCTTGCTGCGATATCCTGGAACAATCTCCACCTTCACCTAAAGACCTCATCCCCTCTTCTGGGATCCAGGAAAGGACTCAAGGCCTGGCTGGTCAACTGAACTTCTTAACAACTTTATTCTCATTTCTAGGATACCTTTGCGGGTGATTAGCCGCGCTCCATAAAACCTGATTGATTGACTATTGAAAAAAAGAGGGATGGGGTCTGCTCATTGTGGGCATGAGCATGCCCCCATCCCAAATAAATGGGGACAGTCTTTCTGCCCGCCACTCCCGGGGTGAGGGGATAAGAGGTAATTACCTCCATGTGCCACCTGGGGGGTGGGCCGAAAGCCCACTAGAAAACAGAGAGATGTTAAAAAAAAAAAAAAAGAGTGGGGCTGCCCACCATGGGCAGAGCCCAGCCCCACCCCAAATAAATGGGAACCCAGTCCTTCTGCCCCTCCCCCAGGGGACAGATGGGGGTAGTTATCTCCTATCTGCCCCCAAGGAGGCAGAAAGCCCACTAGATGCCAGGGAATTACTTTTTTTTTCTTATTCTTAAGAAGAGGTTTGGGGGCTGCCAGCATGGGCATGTCCATGCCCCCATCCCAAATAAATAGTCACAGTCTTTGGAGGCAGATGGTGGTAATTAACCCTGATCTGCCCTCATGTTAGGGGGTGGCGGGAGGGCAGAAAGTCCATTACATGTCAGGGGTACTTTAAAAAAAAAAAAAAAGAAATAGAGGGTTAGAGGCTGCCTGTGCATGGTTATGCCCCCAACCCAACTGAAGGGGGCAACAGTTTTTCGGGGAGACACAAATTTCCTACTACACAGCATTCCCCTAAGTCTCCCACTGTTAGTGCAAGAAGGAAAAAGACTGTGCCTTATTTTCAGAAACTGAAGTGGAGCGTGCTGAAGGACAGTTTTTTTTAATACCTTTTTTGCATTCCTTTTTGCACCCAGCCACAATAGTGAAAAATGAAAACATTTGCTGGTTTGCATTTTTAGTTTGCCACTGCGCATGTATTATTTTATAGAATTCTATGTATGGTGCAATGATTGTCTTGAATGCGCCTAAATTTTCATTCGGGGATCACTGAAAGAGTTCCCGTTCAAACTTTCCTATTTCCATGATTTTGTCAGTTCAGACTGTACATATTACAATTTTTTTGCCTTTTCAGGCTATTCTACTTATTTCATATAAAAGTGTGAAATTTTAGACATGCATAGAAATGATAAAAATGTCTTCACCTTATGCACCTGCTTTACTGGATTGTTTATGAATTCCAATTATATCCTTTCAAAATGATAGTTAGGTTGACGTGTATGTTGCCATGATTGTTTGTCTTAACGCTGATTTAGTGTCTGTTAGTCCTGTTATTGTTTTCAGAATAGCAACGGGGGTAAGATAATGTCGACAAACAGACCCTTAAAAGCCCAGGTATCTGACTAAAGGTCAGGTTGGGACTTTGTCCCAGGTTTACACTAGATTGCACTATCAACCTTGGACAGAGGCAACAGCGGGAAATAAGTGGTCTCTAGCTGATAGCTGTTTATGTCCCAGTCTCCTCGTTCCAGCTACAATAAAAATAGCTAACTTTCTGTTCCATTATAAAAATACAGGTATTCTGTCTGAACCATCTCTGAAACTCAAGAACAGGTTTGCTATTTACAGTTGTGGTTAAAGTTAGCATAGAGCTTAGAAATACCACGAGGGTGTTAGAACGTGAAGAAATAAATAACAATGTTAGAATTTTTCTTGCTGTTTTCATTTTCCTTGTCAATCAATGGTGCATTATTTTACATATTTTCTGGTGTTACCATTCACGTTCTATGCACTTGGCAATGATTTTAAAATATGCATAATAAAATACTTCTCCTGTTTCTTACTGCTATACTGGAGTGTGTTATTCTTTAACTAAAGAGGCTTTGGGGTTCTACTGTATCCCTGAACTCATCTTGTGAGACTGATTAGTACCAGGAAACACTTTCTGCACTGTATTTTTCAGCGGTTTAGGAATAGGTTGCAGCCCAACCAGATTTCCAATTTGTATTGGCACATTGACTAAATCCTTCTGATAGGGGTTTAGAACCTGATCTCGGCGACACTGGGGTGGAAAGGGAGGGACAGGATGGGGACCCCAGAGAAAATATTAAGAGTATATATGTATAATTTTAGGGAGAAGTACCATTTATGACAGGGCTGTTCTAGAAAGTCATCTAGAAGGTCCTCCATTGTGACACGCTTTTCATATACGATCTAGGAGTGGTTTTACATTCTTAGCATATGCCAGGCTCTCATCCCCTACCATCTTTATGTCCAGATATTTAAAGCTACAATGGTTTGCAATAAGGTTCTTGTCGTGGGTCAATAAATTGAGGCCAGTGTGATGAGAGAGGTATATAGTCTCTCAGCTGTAGTTATATATTGCCCATTTATATATATTGTTGGATAGTTAATTTGCAATAGCAGCAACTCGCGGTTTAAAATTGCCTAGCCACTGGATCCCCTGTGGTCTGCTGCATGGCATGGTTGGATATGACCATCTTTTGGTAGTTGCACCCCCAGATTTTTTCTAATCTGTTTTTGTTGGTCATGGAACTCTGCACACTTTACTCCTGCTAACCAGGAGCAAATTCATGTGCTCCACCATTACATGTTCACATTGGTGTACATCTGGTTGGCATATTTAACTTGCCTAGATGTCCATGGTATGTGGTACTGATTGTACCCAGGGCTTGTAAGTTAAATGTCACTAGTGGGCTGCAGCACCCTTTGTGCCAGCTACTGCAGTGACTCAACAAACATGCTCCAGGCCTACCATTGCAGTCTGGATGTGTAGTTTTAAACTGCCAATCTGACCTGCCAAAATAAACCCTTCTTGACAAGTCAAAACATTCCTTTTAAATAATAGTAAGTCACCTCTAAGTAGTCCTTATTGCCCATATGGTAGGGTGCACGTTATTTAAACATGGGACACATAAACGTTTACTCTCCCGCATGTCCTTACAGAGAAAAGGCCTACATGATATTTTCACAGTAACAAAGCTGGCTGCGCTATAGGAAAACACTGGGTTACATTATTATATCTAATTATGCTAAATTCCGGTTTGATACCACCTAGAAAAAGAATCCAAAGACTATTTCTAATAGTTATTCCAAATTCAATTTAATGGCAAAAATAAATGTTTAATTATTAAGGAAAAAGTACTTCTACAGATTTACCTTTTCCCCGCCTGACGTTACTGGAAGCTATTCTCCATTTTCCTCTCTAGATGTGAACTTGCTTCCTAGAGAGGGCCAAAGGGTTTTGGGTGTTGGGAGATGTTATTGTGCCCTTGACAGGATGGGTTGGGCCCGGGTCATGACTGAGTTGGACGGGGCCTCTCTGCCACAAGTAGATGGAGCTAACCCCTAGGCCTGAACCTTTCTTTTGTTCCACCAGTCATCCTTGGCCCACAGTGGGCCTCTTGTTTACATGACAGTGGCAAATTCTGCTGCAGTGTCAAACCCTATTTGACAGGTCTGCTGAGATTATACATACAACACTTGGGGCACGCTTTAAAGGTCGAGAGCAAGATGGCAAAACAATACTTGTGTATCCACTCTCTGGTTGCTGATGAACTCTGCTTTGTTCTACCAGACTTCTGTCTCTGGGCTTCTTGTGAGTACATGCCTAAAACTGGATTTTGGTGTTAGGTGTGGGAGAACACTAGGATTACCATAATACATTCCACACACATACCCTCCCCCCAACTCCCAGAGCCCAATTTTAGTATGGCCAAAGACTGCCACCACCTTGAAAATTCCCAAATTGTCTAGCGTTATCTGACAACCTTTACTCCATTGGTTAGAGTGCACTTCCCCTGAAGTCCTGGGAAGCTTTAGACATGTCCTCCTGTGGTGGATTGAGAATTAAAGGACTTAAGTCAGACGGTCAGATCTTTTGACCAGGCTGAACCTGGTTGGTGTATCCCACGCATTCTCTATCATGGTCAGTATCAAATTGTGCAAAAGACTTGGACTATGACTTTGTGCTTTCTGGTGCTATTATATGTAAAACATTTAAATGTAATATTTCTGGTACTCCCATTGGACTTTTGTGCCATTTCGGTGTAACTTTCTTTCTTAAATGTTACTCTGCCTCACTAATTAATTTTTGTATTCTTTGGTATTTCAACTTTACTGTTTAGATACTACATAAATACTTTACACAATGCCTATAAGTTAAGCCTGTGTCATAGCTACCAGTAGCACAAACATCTTTTCCAGATTGTGCAAAAGGAAGATGCAGTTGTTAAAGAATACAAGAGAAAAGCACAACTCCTCACAAAGCAAATCCAAGATTTGAGATCTGAAAGCGCATCTCTGCGGAGCCAGCTTCCACTGGCGAGGGCAGAGGACAGGGTAGGTCTCTGGCAAGACGTTCTATGGGACTCAAGCGAGATGCAAAAGGGGTGTCCCCTCTGCCACTCGATTTAACTTTTTAAGCGATCAAGTTGGTCAGCTATTTACAGAAGAGGTAGACACTACACACCTATTTTGCAAGGGGTGAATTACATAGAGATATCCATTAAACACAACCCCCCTGAGAATAGGTTAGGTTTCTGGTCCCCAGGAATTCGTGATGATCCATGTGGACATTAAATAAACCTTATTCCATTCATACACCTGAGTCATAAGGATCTTTGCACTAATTACTGACATGCTCTGTTGCTTTTAATCATGACAGGGGCTCCTACACAATAAACTGATTTTGGACCTCCCCTAGTCATTTTCAGTGTACCTTCCCTGCACCAATCTATTCACTCTCATAACATCACACCTCTACTGCACCTCGCCATTCACATCAACAACCAGAAAAGATCTCTGGCAGAGCCCCCCAGTGGGGCCATTTGGGCATTGCAGTGCTGGCCCAATGAGGAGCTGCCCGTTGCTGACGAAGGTTTTTGCTCAGTGCATTTCATGTATTACTTCCACCTTCTCGTTTCTTGTGATCAGTTGGTCCAATATATCTTTCAGTTCTTGGGTCAGGTATTTCGAGGCGAGATCTGCCTAATAGGTTTAAATTACATTAGCATTTGGTTGATTTGTCTGTGGGTCATTTGTATTTGGCACTAATTTTCATGCTCTGGTCATGCCGGAGGAACACTATAGATTTATGTGGACATATAGCTTTTTTAAAGGCCATGCCAACAGCCTGTCTCCACTTGAGCCACCGGAGATTCGTCTACCACTTATTAATGCAGTCCACTCCTGTGTTTTATTCAGCGAAGTAAAAAAGTGTGCTTTTCCTTCTACTCTCAATTTAGCTAGAAACAGCAAGCTTTTTACGAGGTTCATAGCTTTCAGTTTCGTCTTGATTGCTGTAAATGATTTGTGCATATCTTTAACCTTTTTGGTGAAATCAAGAAAAATGTGTAAGGGGCAGTTTCAAACGTGTTGAAGAAAGCATCTCTATCACAGTGATTTAAAAAAGTGCAATTAGTTAGGTTATTAAGTCTCTTTGTGTTTTATTATTAAATTTTCCAGCAAAGGTTTAGCTGATGCCCCCTTGGCTGTTTTGGGGAAAACGAAGAATCTAACTGTTTCTTCTCGAGAAGTTCTCTACTTCTTCCAGGCATTCCTCCATTGTTTGTGCTTGTGTTGATAGGCCATCCACTGTTGAGACAGCATGCATGAGTTAGGGTTTTCTATCCATGTTGATGCTGCCACCATTCATTTAAGCTCTGAATTTATTTTGGGTCATAGTTCACACATTTATACTGTCTCCTCCTTCCTAATTTTTTAATATGGGGGCATCCAACATCTCATTAGACAAACTGGCAAAAATGCAGAACGTTCACGCCCTCTGTGCTGCTCAGTCAAGGTCCCCACTCTTCTGTGCCTCAACGTTCGACTTCCTCACAGACAATTAAGTATGTCGTCATGGTGTGTCGGGTGTTAAGAACTTTCAGTGGCCCCAATTAGTGGTCACCTCAGAAGATAAACACCTCTGGATGCTTCACTGGCAGCCAATGTAAAGCCAATAAGGCCATACTCCATCTTGAGCAGGCCTAAGCAAAATTTTCTCTATTTTTGCAGAATCATTGACATGTCTGCCTTTGTTGCAGATGTCTGTTCTTACCTTTCCAAGAACCTGTGAAGGTGTTGTCATTCAGACAGTTATATCGATAAGCCACCTGATAAGCAGACACCGACCTAGATAAGACACTTAATGCGTGTAGGAAAGTACCATCTTGCCTGGCATGTTACCCCCATTTTTCACTGTATATATGTTGTTTTAGTTGTATGTGTCACTGGGACCCTGGTAACCCAGGGCCCCAGTGCTCATAAGTGTGCCTGAATGTGTTACCTGTGTAGTGACTAACTGTCTCACTGAGGCTCTGCTAATCAGAACCTCAGTGGTTATGCTCTCTCATTTCTTTCCAAATTGTCACTAACAGGCTAGTGACCAATTTACCAATTTACATTGGCTTACTGGAACACCCTTATAATTCCCTAGTATATGGTACTGAGGTACCCAGGGTATTGGGGTTCCAGGAGATCCCTATGGGCTGCAGCATTTCTTTTGCCACCCATAGGGAGCTCTGACAATTCTTACACAGGCCTGCCACTGCAGCCTGAGTGAAATAACGTCCACGTTATTTCACAGCCATTTTACACTGCACTTAAGTAACTTATAAGTCACCTATATGTCTAACCTTTACCTGGTAAAGGTTAGGTGCAAAGTTACTTAGTGTGAGGGCACCCTGGCACTAGCCAAGGTGCCCCCACATTGTTCAGAGCCAATTCCCTGAACTTTGTGAGTGCGGGGACACCATTACACGCGTGCACTACATATAGGTCACTACCTATATGTAGCTTCACAATGGTAACTCCGAATATGGCCATGTAACATGTCTATGATCATGGAATTGCCCCCTCTATGCCATCCTGGCATAGTTGGCACAATCCCATGATCCCAGTGGTCTGTAGCACAGACCCTGGTACTGCCAAACTGCCCTTCCTGGGGTTTCACTGCAGCTGCTGCTGCTGCCAACCCCTCAGACAGGCATCTGCCCTCCTGGGGTCCAGCCAGGCCTGGCCCAGGATGGCAGAACAAAGAACTTCCTCTGAGAGAGGGTGTCACACCCTCTCCCTTTGGAAAATGGTGTGAAGGAAGGGGAGGAGTAGCCTCCCCCAGCCTCTGGAAATGCTTTGTTGGGCACAGATGTGCCCAATTCTGCATAAGCCAGTCTACACCGGTTCAGGGGACCCCTTAGCCCTGCTCTGGCGCGAAACTGGACAAAGTAAAGGGGAGTGACCACTCCCCTGACCTGCACCTCCCCTGGGAGGTGCCCAGAGCTCCTCCAGTGTGCTCCAGACCTCTGCCATCTTGGAAACAGAGGTGCTGCTGGCACACTGGACTGCTCTGAGTGGCCAGTGCCACCAGGTGACGTCAGAGACTCCTGCTGATAGGCTCCTTCAGGTGTTAGTAGCCTATCCTCTCTCCTAGGTAGCCAAACCCTCTTTTCTGGCTATTTAGGGTCTCTGTCTCTGGGGAAACTTCAGATAACGAATGCAAGAGCTCATCCGAGTTCCTCTGCATCTCTCTCTTCACCTTCTGATAAGGAATCGACTGCTGACCGCGCTGGAAGCCTGCAAACCTGCAACGTAGTAGCAAAGACGACTACTGCAACTCTGTAACGCTGATCCTGCCGCCTTCTCGACTGTTTTCCTGCTTGTGCATGCTGTGGGGGTAGCCTGCCTCCTCTCTGCACCAGAAGCTCCGAAGAAATCTCCCGTGGGTCGACGGAATCTTCCCCCTGCAACCGCAGGCACCAAAAAGCTGCATTACCGGTCCCTTGGGTCTCCTCTCAGCACGACGAGCGAGGTCCCTCGAATCCAGCGACTCTGTCCAAGTGACCCCCACAGTCCAGTGACTCTTCAGCCCAAGTTTGGTGGAGGTAAGTCCTTGCCTCACCTCGCTGGGCTGCATTGCTGGGAACCTCGACTTTGCAGCTACTCCGGCCCCTGTGCACTTCCGGCGGAAATCCTTTGTGCACAGCCAAGCCTGGGTCCACGGCACTCTAACCTGCATTGCACGACTTTCTAAGTTGGTCTCCTGCGACGTGGGACTCCTTTGTGCAACTTCGGCGAGCACCGTTTCACGCATCCTCGTAGTGCCTGTTTCTGGCACTTCTCCGGGTGCTACCTGCTTCAGTGAGGGCTCTTTGTCTTGCTCGACGTCCCCTCTCTCTTCAGGTCCAATTTGCGACCTCCTGGTCCCTCCTGGGCCCCAGCAGCGTCCAAAAACGCCAAACGCACGATTTGCAGCTAGCAAGGCTTGTTGGCGTTCTTTCGGCTGGAAAACACTTCTGCACGACTCTCCACGGCGAGAGGGATCCGTCCACCAAAGGGGAAGTCTCTAGCCCTTTTCGTTCCTGCAGAAACCTCAGCTTCTTCTGTCCAGTAGAAGCTTCTTTGCACCCGTAGCTGGCATTTCCTGGGCATCTGCCCATCTCCGACTTGCTTGTGACTTTTGGACTTGGTCCCCTTGTCCCACAGGTACCCTAGATTGGAAATCCACAGTTGTTGCATTGCTGGTTTGTGTCTTTCCTGCATTATTCCTCTAACACGACTACTTTGTCCTTAGGGGAACTTTAGTGCACCAGCCTGTTCACTATCTATGAAGGCCGGAGCATAGCCTCCCTACATCAAATGCTGTGCATGTTTCACATGGGCAAACACTGCATATTGCTCAAGGTGTTCCTACCAGGAGTAAATCCTTACTGATCTTCATGGATCAGACGTGGAAGATATGGAAGGAGGCGGGTTGCCAAAACATGACTGAGGAGCTTAAGGTCCACGTTCAGCATCTATATAGGGTGGTAAGACCTTGTCTCTATATGGTTCCAACCTGGCTTTGGTATCCAGGAAACTAGGGCTTCACTCATCGAACAAGGGAGTTCACTCTGATCGTATGCTTCGGCGTACACCTTAAATATTTTATCTAGCAGTATAGAAGGGAATGACTTGTAAAATTCTGGTGGCAGGCCGTCCCCTCCTGGCGCTTTTGCTGGTTTCAGGGACTTCAACGCCTCGAAATTTCCTGCTTACTGATCTGGGCTCCCAGTGTCTTTCGGTCTCCCTGGGATAGGGATGGCAACAGAAGCTGACTCAAATAATTCGACAAATTCTCCACTCCCCTCCAAACCTGGTAATTGTGGGTGCGCATACACTTTGAGCATATGTTAAGCGAATGCCTCATTTTTGACTGCTTGTGTGTGCATCTTGTAACCTCTGTGGTCCCTTATAGACAGAATGGGTTGTTGTGCTGACTGATCCAATCAGCTTGGCCTGTAGTTTGACCGCTTTGTCTCCTTCAGCGTACCAGTGTTGTCCAGCCCTTTTTCTAGTGTATTTTTCTAATTGGTCCCATAAATTGTAGTTTGTTTTGGTCTATCTCAAACCGTTTTTAGGGATGTATCTGTGGAGAGCTTCTTTTCTAATTTTTCTAGCTCTGCTTCCTGTTGGGATAAATCATGTTCTAGAGTGCCTCTCAGTCCATCTGAGTTGGCCATACATATTTCCAGAATAACCACTTTTATAATATCCCATTCTATGGCTCTGTTCCCCACCATGTTCCTATTTTGCCCAAATTAATGATTTAATGATGTGGCTATTGTGTCTTTAAATATTTATCATACGGGAATTCAACATTCAGTTGCCACAACAAGACTTGGGTGGTTGCCTATGTAAGGAGTATGTTGATAAAAGTGGTGAGTTGTCAGAGATGTAGTGCGCCAGGTATTGGACGTCATGGTCTCGGTGTACAGCTATCGCATTTAGAAAAAAATAAGACATTTGTAGGTGGCTGTAGCCGGGGTATGGAATGAATATGTGCATGTGTGGGGATTTCACTAGCGTCAAACATCAGTCAATTCCAAGCTTTGTTGGGTCTGTTGTAGTGCGGTGCTTTACTATCATCCAAGGGGGGTATCTATCTGCCTTCCCGTTGAAAGCACAATTAAAGTCTCCCAACAGAATAATCTCCCTGGTTGATTAAATCTATGCAGCACGGATTACCGATCCCAGGAAGTCCCCTTAATCTGTGTTGGGTGGATAAATATTGATAAGACAGAGGGCCTGGGCATACAACACGCCCTTTATGATAGTGTATCGCCCTCCCTTATCTGTAACGACCCTAGTGGATTTAAAGGGACTCCCTGGGGCTATCCATATTAAAGTTCCCCTTGAACAACAAGAGTACGATGTGGCAATTACCTTGTCACGCCATCGTTTCTGCAGAGATGTAAGATATCCTCCTCATAAGTGAGTGTCCTGGATTGGAATGCTATTGCTGCTCTGTAACACTTAAGATATGCAATAATTCTGTTACTTTTCAACAAGTTATTTAAGCCACTCACATTCCACGTTACAATCTTATACTTTGATGCCGAGCTTATCCTAGACACATGGTGCAATTATGCCCCCTGCCCTGTGACCCTTTGCATCAGTCCACGTCTCCTACTACTGTATCCTTCAACACGGAAGCTCCCTCCCTAAACATACAATATATAGATAACTGCAGATTTGCATAATCATCAGATTGAAAGTCAAAGAACATATCTGCCTGTGACAACTGTAACTGCAAACAGTTAATAATATTCATCCACCTCCACCTCCCGCCCCCAAGCAGTAGCCACTGACACTCCCCCCACCCCTTGCTCAACCATCTTTCAAGAGTATCGTAAATCCCACCCCAAATTCCCTTCCCAAAAACTAGTCTTGATTTAGATTAATATTGTTAACTTGGTGTAAACACTGTCTGAGACCCCTGATACATGCTTGTCACGAGCCCTCCATAAGACCTCAGCAATCTACAGAGGCCTGGACCCTAGACTCCATCGACCTGGACTATATTCAGCACCCTCTTAAATTTCTCTTATTGTCTTAAGTGTTCTCCAGGAAGGCTGTAGTAAAAGGCCGGACACTTCACCACTTGTCAGGAGAGGTGCTTCGCCCCAGATTATCATGCAAGATTCTGCCAGAAGATCTTGATAGACTACTGTGATGCGGTTGCATCAAATTCTCCTTTCCATAGAAAACTCTCTTCCTAGGGATGATAACTACAGTGTTGTTGTAAACAACTATGCAGTGCACTGATTCTCCTGAAGAAGCTCTGTATGAAAGTTATACTGCTCAATGTTTTCCTAGTGCAGCACATAGAAATTGGTTTTAGGGTGTTGAGCTGCTAGATGACATTTTAACTATGATAGAAATGTTAAATTTATTCTCGTTGTTCGCAGGATGTATTTGTGCTGTTTTAATAACATTCTGTGTGTTTTTCTAGATAGACTAAGCAACAGGATGACACTGTTGAAATAAACGCTTTTAGTTAATCAATCTATGTCTTAGCACAGATTGTTTGTGAGATATTGTAAAGACAGTGGCGTAACGCAAAATGATGGGGCCCCCTTCAGAGTGTGATGATGGACCGTGGCAATTCCCAGAGCGCACGAATGTTCATTGGTTTCAGTGAATTGTTTCCCCCCCACCCCCACCTTACCCTGCAGGAACCCTCTTAGGAAAGCAGAGTAGCTTTCCTGAGTGTTTAACTATTTCTTATTCTATGCCATTGCACAAATTTTGCAAGGCATGCAATGGCATGGCCTAGCGGGGGAGGGGACCTTAGGGCTGAGACTACAGGGGCTTCTGTGTGAAGAACGGAACCGTGCTTTTCAACCCTTGAGTGGTGTCTTTTAGTATTCACACACAAGTAAACCACCATCATTATTACACTATTACTGAGACATTCATAGTAACCAAAGTTCTACAAGGGATGAGGAAGCATTCTTTGCTGTAGGGTTGTCAAGCTTGACTTTTAAAAGTTTATTCCCTATTTGTAGGTTTTCTTTGTTCTTTGAATCCAATTTGATTCCATTTGGTCAGAATAGCGGCCCCTATTAGGACTGGGGCAAACTACGGGAAAGTGGTTGCTCAACATCACAAACTTCAAGGTGTCCCCTATGTGGGTGTGTGATAGGATTGTTATAGTTTTCATAGCTGCTCATGCGGCATATGCCTTTGAGACATTTCAGTCATGGGTAGATTTCTAGGCTATGGATGCTGACACAGGGCACTTTCAGGCTTACAAAGCTGTAGCACTGCCTGCCACTGTAGGGCATACCAGGATCTGGAAATCTCTTTAATTTTTCTAAGAACATCAAAACTGGTTTGCTAGTCCGTTACCACACACAGTCTGTTTGGGACCTCTGAGTAGGGAAGGGGCTATATGGCCAGTACTAGCTGGTTACACACCCTTTCTATGCCCTGACACTTTAGCACTGGCTTATGTTGCAGGGTTTTTTAACTAAGCAGTTGCCTTAAACAGATTTGCACAGTTTTTTCTGTGTACCATTAACTTTAGAACAATCGTAGTGGCTGGACCAGTAGTACAGAAACAGGTACAATCAGTCCTCAGGCAATAAATGCTTTCATGGGAAAGATGCCCCGAACCGTGCTGAGAATGCTGTCTGCACTGCTTGAAAGACCAACCAGTTGGAGACGGTTTATCCATACATGACACCACAAGACAAACACAGAATACCGATTATGGGCTTGATTTAGAACTTGGTGGATGAGTTACTCCGTCACTACGGTGACAGATATCCCGTCTGCCGAAAACGAAATCCCATAGGATACAACAGGATTGAGGTTTCGGCTGACTGGATATCCGTCACCGTTGTTACGGAGTAACCTGTCTTCTTAGTTCTAAATCAGGCCCTATATGTCTTCCTCTTGGGATGGTGCCACCCGAAGAGGAAGGTAATACATGGGGAAACATATTTACATGCATTTACACCAGCACACATGGGAAACGTCCTCTACGCTGACTCTTTAATAACGAAGTCCTGGTTAACGAAAGCGGAACAACGCTTTCTTTAACCACGACCGTTATTTTGTGCCTTAACCACGCATGTCCTGAACAACGAACATGCGTGGTTAAGGCACAAACAAGGGAGTCGGCTGAGGACGACGACGCAGATGACGAGGCAACGACTCAGGTAAGTGGGAGGGGTGGGGGATTTTAGGTTTTGAGGTGGGGGTTTTAGGATTTGGTGCGGGGTGGAGGGTCGGGGGGTTTTGGGACAGGGTGGGGGGGTTTTGGGGCGGGGTTGGGGAGTGGGTGTTTTAGGTTTTGGGGTTTTGGGGCAGGGCGTTTTATGTTTTGGGTCGGGGTGGGGAGTCAGGGTTTTGGGGTGGGGTTGGGGGGGGGTGGGGGGTGGGGCGTTTTAGGTTTTGGGGCGGGGGTGGGGGGTCAATGGGTGTCTATTACTAACGCCTTTACAAGGAATGCCTTTACAACAAAATATCGTTGTTAAGGCATGCGTGGTAAAGGCATTAGTGGTAACAACGAGGTCAGTGTTCCGACCTCGTTGTTCAGGCACTCGTTGTTTTGGCAGGCGGCGTTCTGACATACAACCGCACACATGGTTCGCCTTCATTGAAGACTGAAACAAGTACAAAACTAGCACAGGGCTGCTCCAGCTCTGGACTTAGGAATTAAATTAATGGGGAACTTCACTTCATTTTCATTAATCATCCTGTGCAAAATTAATGGTGAAGATTCAGTTCTGGCTATATATCAGAGACTTGAAGCAGTTCCACTTCAAGAGCTTGAATGTGAACTACCGAAAATAATAGAGCAAGTTTACACTTCTGTGGGTCATGATACTTGGGTTCACAAGCTGCTAAACCACATTTAGAACCTAAAAAAAGAAAGAGAAGGATCAGTTAAAGGTGAATCTGCAATAGAGGTTAGGAATAAACAGTGGGGCAGAAAGGAAAGATCTAGTAGTAATGATTATA
Organism: Pleurodeles waltl; assembly: GCF_031143425.1. Lineage (NCBI taxonomy): Eukaryota > Metazoa > Chordata > Amphibia > Caudata > Salamandridae > Pleurodeles > Pleurodeles waltl. The sequence continues at coordinate 540,069,455 of NC_090440.1, read as the reverse complement.
ATTTAAGAGACCACAATAAGTTTAAAAAAACAGAATGATAGCTGCTCTTCGTGTTCTTTTCAGGACACTGACAGTAAATGGGCAGAAACAGGGAGTCAATCCGAACAACCTTTTTTTTTTTTTTTTTTTTATCTTTTGTTTTTTATTTTTAGTCAAAACATAGTGGCTGAAAGAGAGTATCTAACCACCTTTAGTTTTGATAGGTTGCAGTTCTTGTTTTGAAGCTTGCTTATGAGCTGTAAGAGCAGTCCTGGCTCATTCTCAGCGTGCACTATGAAGATCTTACTACCAGAACTAGAGGTATTATCATACACTGATGAGATCTATCACACTGATGATTTTAGAATGCACCTAACAAGGGTGGCCTGGATTGTAATAATATTAACATCATATGGTTACAAGATTAACTTTAAAAAGTTGAAGATTGCCTGCCTTACAGTGACCTCTTTCAGGTAGAAGTTATCCAGTGAGGGCAAGGGTCTGGCTTCTGATTTCCTTCAGAAGTGTGCTACCTTACAGCCTCCTCATACATTGAAGAAGTTGCAAACCCTGCTGGGATTCTTTAACTTTGAACAAACTTACTTGCCTCAATATGCTGAGCAAGTGAAGCCTTTGCACAACTTGATTTCTCACTCATTTTTGGCAAATCGGTGGACGAACAAACACAGTGATATCTTATGTGATCTGCAATCAAACTTGCTAGAAACTAAATATTTGCAAACTAGGGGGAGTAAAGCCAAACTAGTGATCAGTCATACCAAGCCCACCGGGTTATATTTATGTAACCTTCAATGAGGGACAGACCACTTCTATAGCAAACAAGTCCCACTTGTATTCTCCAGCCCGGGTCATTTTTTGCTTCCACAGAAAAAGTTCTTGCAGCTGTGCAGATAGCTATTTTCAAGGAGCTCCGTTTGGCACAGGGAAAACTCGTAATTGTGTTTTTTCCCACACCTGCACAAGAGGTGTCCACTAAAGCAAGCATTTCTAATGCTTGATCTCTACACTCGAGATGGGTGCAGTGGACCTCTGAGTGCAGTGGATGTAAAGTTTCAGTATGATCCCACTCTTCATACACAAGGTTTTCTCTAATATGAACAGAATGTTACTCCAACTCCAAAAGCTGTACCTGTTGAGTCATATCAGAGTGTGTTGTATATAGAAGGCTGTGCTCATCCAGTGGTAGGAAAAAGATAAAAGTACTCAGCGGCAGTGCAAGGTGTAGTGAAAGATGGTGAATTCTATCCACAGCGCGCCCACTTTAAAATCTTAGGTGACAGCACTGCGCAACATGCAAAAATCCCTGCCCTGGTACTTGTATTGTAGAAGGCTGGCCCTAATAGTGCCCGATTCATCCTTCTGTGTGCAAGAGTACAATGATGACTTGAAATATTGTCGCCTGAATGGATTTGAGGATTCAACAGTGAAACCTATTAAAAATAAATAGCTGTGGGGGAAAAGTAGCTGTCTTACAAGATAAGCTTCCTTTGGTCCATGTGAGGCACACTTTGGGCCATCAGTATGATGGGTTTCATGCCAAGGGGAACTCTGTGGCCAATGTAGCTGCAAAGGCTGTGATACAGACCGTCATGATTGCAGTCCTAACGAGATCTCAGATGAAGATTGATAAAGATATAGTAACATCAATACAGTTAACCACATGGGGTGGAAAGCCTCTCGTGGGCTTTCCTCTTAAATACTCCTACTCTCTTAAATCAGACAATGCTTCTGTGGTTGACATACCAGGAGCGGGAGACAGGATAACTCTTAAGCTGTCCGGATTACATTTAATCAGGGAAGCTCATGGGGGATTGGCATCTACCCAGGCCAGCAATTTTGCAACCAGATCAATGCTGTGGCCACGATGGCAGCAGGAGCAGATGTGTCTGCCTGAGCTCCAGCTCTCGCCCGTTAAGTATCTGCAGTAATCCTGGGTGCCCACCTTAAGGAACTCGAACTGTGGGGCTAGTGAACCCCTTCCCCGTACTGCCTGCCACTGGAGTGCCATACTTGTTGAGTGCTTTTTGCCCAAAGAGATCACACGGCCAAGCAGGATGACCACTGTCATGAGACCGTGCCAGATACTGAGGATCCTTACCTGCAGCCTTTAACAGTTGTGGAGTGCAGCCGCTCCCGTGGGGACGAGATGCTGCAGTGCAACAGGGCCGCAGTTCGAAGCACGGCCCGTGACTTCTGTTACTGGGCCTGTGCAGTTTCTTCGAGGCAGTGCGAGGCGTGGCTTGCTGTGACTTGCCCCAACTGCTGTGGCCTAGACATTGGTGACCCAACAATCAAGGAGTCTCCCCCCTATCTGAATATGTGTGGGGCACTGGGTGAGTCGATTCTCCACTCGCACTGCTAGATGTTGAGGACAGTATGGTGGTGAACTATTGGAAACATTGAAGAACCGAGCTGTGCCCCTAGTGAGTGTGGTGACTGTTGGGACATTCAGCTGGGTGCAGTGGTGGCCTAGTAGTGTTTTGGGCCCTCAACTTAGGGACCGATTAGCCTGTTATCACAGCTGATGTGGGCACTGAGGGCCTTTGATGCTTACCACTCACACTAGGATACCGGCCTGGCTGCCAGGCTGTGGTTGAAAGAGGCCACTGCACGGCTACTAGCAGCCTGCTTGGGGCCGATTGCTGCCTGCTGTGGCCCTGGAGTTACTGGCCTGTGGGGGACGGAGGTGAAGGGCTTCGTGTCTCCTTGGGAGAACCGAGTGGAATACCAGAGGGAGTTCCTTACGCTGTGCTGGCTCCCCCCGCCTCTACCTGGAGTGCTGCACTTTCTATATGGGGCTGGTGATGCCCTGTGGTGTAGACAGCTTGGGACGCAACAGAGAGGAGTCATGGTTGGCCCTCTGGGACCCTAGGAGTGTAAGTCGTACTGTTCGCCATTGGCTTGGGGTCCTGGTGAAGCCTCGGCTAGCTAAGCAGCCCTTTCCCGGTGATCGGACTCCCATGGCCAGGGATGTTGAGCAGGCAGTAGAGGGAAGTGTGCCCTGGGAACTCATGAAGCTACCCTTATTAAGTATTCTGGGGAGTTTGAACGAATATTGCAGGGCAACATGGACACAAAAACTACCCTAGAGTCTAAAGTAGATGCTATCTTTTTGGATGTAGGCCTCCTTCATGCAGATCATCAGAAGTGTGTGGACAGAGTAGAGGACATGGTGTCCTCTTTAACTATGATGCAAGATCTGCAGACTCAAAAACAGGCAGACATTTAATCTCTACAGGGACGCACAGGGAAGGTGCAACAATGTTAGTTTTCTGGGTTTCCCGAAACGCGTTGAGTGCTTGAATATGGAACTTTTCCTGGAGAACTGGTTGGTGTCCACTGTGTTGCCTTGTAAGGTACCTACATTTTTCTCCATTTAGCGTGCGCATTGTCTACTGGAACCCTCCAAAGTGCTTGCCCATTGCACAGATTTGTGATACTCCTAAATTGCAGGGGCCCAGATTAAATTCTGCAACTCTTTTGGATGAAGGGGCCCTGGCAATTTGAATGTAATGCTGTCACCATCTATTGGGATTTTACTACCAAGGTGCAGCTATGTTGCAACTCCTACACGGCCGTGAAACAGCAACTGCATACCGTGGGTTTGCCTGAGTGGGCTGAACACTAGTAGGCTTGAGATGGAAGGGCTGACCTGCGATGGGTTGTGGGCGCCAGGTGTGTTGTGACAGGTGGAGGAGCTGGACATCATTTCTCACGGTTTGCCCTCACCCCAGTACACTGTAATGGACCTGTGAGTTTTGGTTGGATTGATTGTTGCTTTTTTCTATTTATTACACATGTATGGCTGGGCTTTGGAGGACTGCTCGGACAGGGGGCGTTATTGTTTTGTTCTCAGAGTCATACCTACACGCATGTATGTCTGTTCTCCACACCGCTACTTTGCCCTTACATGCTGCTAGGAGGGTTGGAGGACCCTGTTGCATTGGAGTGCCACTTGTGGAGAACGAGGCCTATAACCATTGCCTCACTCTACACGCTTTTTATGGCAACACTTGAACATTTTATGACCCCCACAATATACTTTCCTGACTTGGAATTTGAAACAGTTAGCCTTCATGCAGGATACACACTTGACGCAGACAGAACTGAGTAAGCTCCACTTGAAGTGGATAGGTCAAGCGTATGGCAGCACGATCTCGCCCAGTGCTAAGCGGGTCCTCATACGGATGGCTTTAGTGGCTCAGTTCGTTCATGAATTTTGCAGGGTAGATGTGGAGGGTAGATGCATGGTGTAAGGAAATGCCTCCTTGGCATGGTTACCCCCCTGACTTTTTGCCTTTGCTGATGCCAAGTAATGATTTGAAAGTGTGCTGAGGCCTGCTAACCAGGCCCCAGCACCAGTGTTCTTTCCCTAAACTGTACCTTTGTCTCCACAATTGGCACATCCTGGCATCCAGGTAAGTCCCTTGTAACTGGTACCAAGGGCCCTGATGCCAGGGAAGGTCTCTAAGGGCTGCAGCATGTCTTATGCCACCCTGGGGACCCCTCACTCAGCACAGACACACTGCTTGCCAGCTTGTGTGTGCTGGTGGGGAGAAAATGACTAAGTCGACATGGCACTCCCCTCAGGGTGCCATGCCAACCTCACACTGCCTGTGGCATAGATAAGTCACCCCTCTAGCAGGCCTTACAGCCCTAAGGCAGGGTGCACTATACCACAGGTGAGGGCATAGGTGCATAAGCACTATGCCCCTAAAGTGCCTAAGCAAAACCTTAGACATTGTAAGTGCAGGGTAGCCATAAGAGTATATGGTCTGGGAGTCTGTCATACACGAACTCCACAGCACCATAATGGCTACACTGAAAACTGGGAAGTTTGGTATCAAACTTCTCAGCACAATAAATGCACACTGATGCCAGTGTACATTTTATTGTGAAATACACCCCAGAGGGCATCTTAGAGATGCCCCCTGAAAACATACCCGACTTCCAGTGTGGGCTGACTAGTTTTGCCAGCCTGCCACACACCAGACATGTTGCTGGCCACATGGGGAGAGTGCCTTTGTCACTCTGTGGCTAGTAACAAAGCCTGTACTGGGTGCAGGTGCTTCTCACCTCCCCCTGCAGGAACTGTAACACCTGGCGGTGAGCCTCAAAGGCTCACCCCCTTTGTTACAGCGCCACAGGGCACTCCAGCTAGTGGAGATGCCCGCCCCCTCCGGCCACAGCTCACTTTTGGCGGCAAGGCCAGAGGAGATAATGAGAAAAACAAGGAGGAGTCACTGGCCAGTCAGGACAACCCCTAAAAGGTGTCCTGAGCTGAGGTGACTCTGACTTTTAGAAATCCTCCATCTTACAGATGGAGGATTCCCCCAATAGGATTAGGGATGTGTACCCCCCCCTCCCCCCCCCAGCGACGCCTGCAGAGGGAATCCAGAGGCTCCCCCTGACTGCGACTGCCTTCTCCTAAGAACCCGACGCCTGGTAAAGACACTGCTCCCGCAGTCCCCAGGACCTGAAGGATCCAACCTCCAGTGCAGGTGGCCCTCTCCCTTGCCCAGGTGGTGGCTACCCTGAGGAGCCCCCCCTTGCCTGCCTGCTTCGCTGAAGAGACCCCTGGGTCTCCCATTGAACTCTATTGCGAACCCGACGCCTGTTTGCACTCTGCACCCGGCCGCCCCCGTGCCGCTGAGGGTGTACTTTTTGTGCTGACTTGTATCCCCCTGGTGCCCTGCAAAACCCCCCTGGTCTGCCCTCCGAAGTCGCGGGTACTTACCTGCTGCCAGACTGGAACCGAGGCACCCCCTTCTCCATTGAAGCCTATGCGTTTTGGGCACCACTTTGACCTCTGCACCTGACCGGCCCTGAGCTGCTGGTGTGGTAACTTTGGGGTTGCTCTGAACCCCCAATGGTGGGCTACCTTGGACCCAACTTTGACCCCTGTAGGTAGTTTACTTACCTGCAAAATTAACAAATACTTACCTCCCCCAGGAACTGTCGAAATTTGCACTGTCTAGTTTTAAAATAGCTTATTGCCATTTTTGACAAAACTGTACATGCTATTTTGCTGATTCAAAGTTCCTATGATACCTGAGTGAAATGCCTTTCATTTAAAGTATTGATTGTAAATCTTGAACCTGTGGTTCTTAAAATAAACTAAGAAAATATATATTTCTATCGAAAAACCTATTGGCCTGGAATTGTCTTTGAGTGTGTGTTCCTCATTTATTGCCTGTGTGTGTACAACAAATGTTTAACACTATCCTCTGATAAGCCTACTGCTCGACCACACTGCCACAAAATAGAGCATTAGAATTATCTCTTTTTGCCACTATCTAACCTCTACGGGGAACCCTTGGACTCTGGACACACTATTTCTTACTTTGAAATAGTACATACAGAGCCAACTTCCTACACATGGTGTTGCAGGAACATCTAGACGAAAGCCCTTTGGTGTTGCTGGTTATTTCTGCCTCTAATGCTGGGCACTACGCCTTCTTGGACCGTTTGACACCAGCTCTTAACCATGACCACACACTCCTACCTTCTGAGGCGGAGACTTTAATTGTGAGCCGGATATTGACAGGGACAGATCTACCCCTCCATTAGAGGATGCTGCTTGTCGCAGGGCCACTTACCAGATCAGTGACTGGATGGCCAGTCATAGGGTGCCAGAGATCTGGCACCTCCAGGATCCGGAGGACAATGAGTTCTCCTTTTATTCCTGGGTACATATGATCCACACTTGGTTAGACCTTTTTCTTTGTGTGTAGTGAATCACTGGACAACTCACTTCTCCATGCAGAATACTTGGGGGGTCATTCCAAGTTTGGCGGGCGGCGGTTGCCGCCTGCCACACTTACCCCGTCAAATGACCGCTCCGCGGTCAGAAGACCGCGGAGGCCATTCTGACTTTCCCGCTGGGCCGGCGGGCGCCCGCCAAGGGAGCACCCGCCGGCCCAGCGGGAAAGGCCCTGCAACATAGAAGCCGTCTCCGAATGGAGCCGGCGGTGTTGCAGGGGTGCGACGGGTGCAGTTGCACCCGTCGCGATTTTCACTGTCTGCCCTGCTAGGGGGCCCCTGCACTGCCCATGCCAGTGGCAGGGGCCCCCAGGGGCCCCACGACAACCGTTCCCGCCATCCTGTTTCTGGCGGTAGCGCCGCCATGGAGGATTCTCCCAGCCGGGGGTAATCCGGCGGTAAACCGCCGGACCCGGCTGGGTGACTGCAGCTTTACAGCCGCGGTTGGAATGCCAAATGAAGCACCGCCAGCCTGTTGGCGGTGCTTCCGGCGACATCCACCCTGGCGGTCATAGACCGCCAGGGTTGGAATGAGGGGCAAGGTGTGCACTCTTTCGGACCATTGCCCATTACAGCTAAGGGTGCAGTGGGGTGGGTTGCGCCCCGCATACCAACGTGAAAACTAACATCTGAATCGCTCCCTGATGCTGCATTTTGCGAGGCCTTGGCCGTGCACCTAGCTGAACATTTTGAACTCAATGGAGTGGGATACCCATAAGATCATGGTGCAGGGGCAATGCATTGTCACAGCGTGGGAGTCTGCCAGACCTTACACCACCAGTTGTCAGCATGGAACAGGAGCCTGCGGCAGCTAGAGCTTGAGTTGCCAGTGTATGCTGATAAGATTTACCAACTGTGGTAGTTAAGTGTGGAGGAGATTTGCGCACCATCTTCCAAATACCAGGTGTACCTCACATCCTTGGTGTGGTTTCCCCTAACAGTTTGCTGTCAGACCACCAGTTTTTGCTGACTTCATCTTTGCGGGCCTTATGATTCTGTGCTCTTTACCACTGCTCACCAGTACTGAAGTGCTTGTGCTCTTTCTATAAAATATGTTTTTTTATTTTTGAGTTTTATATAGCGCAGACTTGACCCCAGGGTATCAGAGCACTTTACAGAGTATGCAGAGCAACATTTAGAAGCAATACACAAGGAAAATAATAAAAACAATAGATACATATGGGAATAATATATAAACGGTGGAATAGATGGACGATATAGTCTGGAGGGAGCGATGGTCGGTTATTTCAAATGTTGGGGGAGTGCACCATTTTCCCAGAGGTAGAGTTTTTCAGACTCTCTGATGGGGAAAGTGCATCACGGAAGTTGTTAGGTATTTGGTGAGAAGAAGTAATTTGATGGTTTTTCTGAAGTCTAGGAATGATTGTCACGTAGATCCTGTGGCAGAGCATTCCAAATTCTAGGCGCGTCCCTAGAGAAGGAGCGGTTGAGTGATATTTCTTTCTTGTTCTTGGATGGAATCAGGAGTAGAGTGAGCTTCGCAGGGGCCTCTTTCATCTATCTTTTGATAGTTTGTTTGCGAGGTAGGTTAGTTGTTCAGTGTAGAGAGCGTTGTGGGTTATGCAGGCCGTTTTGAATAATACTTCTCTCTTTGATTGGCCGGCAGTTGAGTTTCTTAGGTTTTGGGGTGATGTGATCATAGCGGCTCTGGAGTCTGGCTGCTGTGTTGAGTGTGAATTTCCAAGGGATAAGGAGTATCCCCAATTGGCATATTTACTTTACTTATAAGTCCCTAATAAAGTGCACTACATTTGCCTATGGCTGGTAAATTAAATGCTACTAGTGAGCCTGCAGCACTGATTGTGACACCCACTTAAGTAGCCTCTTAAACAGATCTCAGACATGCCATTGTAGAGTCTGAGTGTGCAGTTTTAAATTGCCTTGTCGACCTGGCCAAATAAACCTTTGGCCAGGCCCAAACCATCCTTTTTAACGCATAATAGCAACCCCTAAGGTCGATCTTAAGCAAATGTTTTACATGTCCTGATTGTGAAAACCCCTTAAATGTGTTTTTTTTTACTTCTACAAGGCCTATCTCTTTCTCCCAGGGGTGTGAAATTAAAAAAGATATCTACTTGTTGATGGGACACGTTGCTTCATAAATCTAGTTGTCCTGTACAAAAATCTACTTGATCCTTTGGTGTAATGCAGTGTAGCGACAAATTATGACAGTAACCTCATTCTATAAGAGCAGTGATAATAGCCTCTCTGATTATGTCAGGACTAATACTATAGTAGGGCTTGAAGGCTAGAAATGTCCTTATTTGGCACATTTCTGCAGATCTACACACAGGATCTGGAGGTAGCAGTATGCAATAGTTCCAGAGTTGGAATGCCCCTTTGAGTTTTGCAAACCTACTAACTTGCATGTTTAAAGGGTTTTTACCAGCTCTTCTCTAATCTTTTTCTATACAGTGGAAGGTTGGAAACTAGTTGGAGGGAAAGTGAACTTGTAAACGCTCAACAGATTTTCATGTGAACAAATCTACTCATGCTTATTTGTTTGAGCTAAACTATAGTTCATAAATAGTTTCTAGGAGTACGATTTCATGGTCTACCTCTGTAAATTCATAAAATGCACAAATCTGCACTAATAAAAATCCATATACCATGTCTGCACTTTTGTGACTTTCTTCAACAATTGGACCTCTAATTAGGTCTGGCATTAAGCAAGTTCTTATGTTTTGATTAAAACGCTGTTTCTCTCTATCCATTGATTGACTGGCTTCACTGTGAATGATCGTAATCTGATCTTTCACAAGGAGCATATTGGCAAACAAAGTAATTTTGTTCAGTGCCAGGAACTAATTACTATGTCAATGTGTGCTTTTTGAGACCAAAAATATGTCTACCTTTTGCCAATGTTTGTTACGATAGCAAGGGCCCAGCAGCTCCCACAACAATGTTTTACAAAAGCCATGTCAAAACAAGACATATAGGGGGTCATTCTGACCCTGGCGGCCACCGACCACGGGAGCACCGCCAACAGGCTGGCGGTGCTCCCACGAGCATTCTGACCGCGGCGGTTCAGCCGCGGTCAGAAGCGGAAAGTCGGCGGTCTCCCGCCGACTTCCCGCTGCTCGGGGGAATCCTCCATGGCGGCGGAGCGCGGATTCTGACACCCCCTACCGCCATCCTGTTCCTGGCGGGTCTCCCACCAGGAACAGGATGGCGGTAGGGGGTGCCGTGGGGCCCCTGTGTATTGCAGACACTGAAATACGCGACGGGTGCAAACTGCACCCGTCGCACCCCTGCAACTACGCCGGCTTAATTCTGAGCCGGCGTCCTCGTTGCAGGGGCATTTCCTCTGGGCCGGCGGGCGCTCTTTTGGAGAGCGCCCGCCGGCCCAGAGGAAATGTCTGAATGGCCGCCGCGGTCTTTTGACCGCGGTGCGGTCATTTGGCGGCGGTACCTTGGCGGACGGCCTCTGCCGTCCGCCAAGGTCATAATCACCCCCATAGTGACAAAACCAAAAGACTGACCTCCGATCTCAGACATATTGGCTTTGCCAGTACATATTTATTTCAATGATTCCCATCACCTTGCTGAAATTGGTTACACTGACTTTCCATTCTGAATATTTTTGGAAATTATAGCATACATCAACACATTTTCCTAAAAAAATTTTTTTTTTCCCTGGTTGCTTTTTGGTGAACATTTTATTTTGAAAGCAAAGAGTCGTCATTCTTGCTTTCAGGCTTCTGCAAATATTTGCATCTAATCAGAGAGCATTCTGGGACCATTACATGTAGCCCCATATTGTTAAACGTTGCAAAGGTGAGTACACTTTTTTTTTCTTTTTTTTTTGTTGCTGAAACCACTGTCAGTAGTGTAGTCCGAGCTTACAACAGTTATTTAGAGCGCTGACCCTAATAATAAAGGCTTTGCATTAATGAACCATAAACACAAGTTTGAACAGCATTAACATATGGACACAAATTTTGCCTCAAATGCAAACAATTCCCTTCCCTGCTCCTTAATCCGGTACAGTAAATTGGCAGCCAAAGTGTTTGTGCTGCAGAGGGTTGAACCTGCTTGTCTCAAGGACAACATTTACTTGAAAACTTGTTTTCCTTGACCCCAAACAAAATGTCCTGGGTGCCAGGCTATAGGAATTCCACACCCCTGCTCTCCCATAGCATAACATTGGTGTTGCTTGATAACCTTTTATAAGTATAGCTTCCAATTGGGAAGAAAGAGTTTCCAAGTTTGGTGACTCTAGAATCACAATTTAAAATCACAATTTATGGTGAAATCTGATTTAATTTGCAGTTCTGAAAATACCACTTTTAGAAAATTAGCATTTTCTTTATTTAGCCATTTGGTACCTTCTGGCTGTCTCTGCTCACATGTCTGGGGTGGAGTGACAACTTGCCTTTGTGTATTCCTCCTAGACTGCCACACATAATGGGGGTTTAGGTGTGACCTGATGGGCCTTGATGGGCCTTCCTGGGTAGGATGGAAGGGAGGAACTGGACACAGCCTCACTTATACCTGAACAGACTGTGTCCTGTCTACCCACAAAGGGCTGCTTAACCCCCTGTCGTGAGTCTGGAGCCAGAGCAGGAATGACAGGGACTCTTTGCACTTCAAAGCCATGTCTTTGAAGTCTCCCCCACTTCAAAGACCCAACTGGGAATAAGTACTGGACCTCAGACACCACCACTTCAGTACACTTCTGAACCTGTGGATACTCTGCCACAAAGAAAGACTGCTGTGCTGCTGAAGAGCTGCCACTCTGCTGGACTGCTACTCTGCTCTGCTGGTCTCCTGCTTTGCTGTGCTGGCCTGCTGCCCTCTTTCCTGGGAGTGAGAAGGACTGGATCTGCATCTCTCCAACCCAGAACCCAGTTAGATTCCAAGGGCTAGTTGGCTGACCTCCTGAACTGACGTCTTGGAACATGAAAGATTTCCAACCACTCTGCTTCTGCATCTGGACTCTGCCATCTGTGAGCCTGCCCTGCCAAGTGGTGCCACCCCAAACCTTGACCCTTGGAAGTAGACTTATGATGCTTGCTCCAGCAGAACAGACACATCTCCTGCTTCTGGAGCAGAACCGACACATCTCAGGGTGGAACAGAACTGGCACATCATTGCCACTGCGTGGGTCAAAACCAATGCAATAGACTCGCATCACCGCATCTTGCGACCAGCCGATCTGTTTTGAAACCAGTACTGAGCAATGCTTTCCTTGGCTCATGGTCCTCGCATCCCTCTTCAATGGCAGCCTCAACCATGACACCGAACCTCTGCATAGCCGCTAAAGTGTGGATCGGAACCCACCCATCATCTCAACTGCGCCATGCATCGGAAGGCCTGTCGACAGGATCCTTGATGACAACACATTTGTACCTTGCACCGCAGTCTTGCTACATGTCGGAACCGATGCATCACCCCGGCTGCGCGATGCATCTTTGTTTCAGACCGATGCAGTGCTTCACTACCAGCATTTAAGGTACATTGGTTCAGCGTGCCTAACGGGGTCACTGTAGCTGGCCTGCACTCCATTGCAGTACGCCTGAACTTTTTACTTTATCCCAGTCCGACATGACGATGTATCCACGGTTGGTGCTTTTTGCTTCTAAGTGCTATTTTACAGTGTATTCTTCACAAATTCATAACTCAGGTTCTACTTATTGGATTTTTGGGTTTATGGTTTGTTTTATTTATTAAACTAAGTTCTATTTTTCTAAACTGGTGTGGGATCCTTTTTTGTGTGGTGTTTTCACTGTTTTGCTGTTTGAAGTGTTGCACAAATATTTTACACATTATCTTCAAGTAAAGCCTGACTGCTCTGTCCCAAGCTACCAGGTGGTGAGCACAGGTTAATTTGGAGTTTGGTTGTGCCTTACCCAGACAATAATTGTAGTTGCTGCTTGACCAGGGCTCACACCCCAGTCAATCATCAACTCCGTTTCTCGCATTGATGATCAGCGGTGAGGATAGTTCTTATCTTCGTGCAGTGCCATATAGTGATTTGGTGCACACTGCCATCTACATTTAAGACCAATCCAAATTTTAAATTCTCCCTAATTGGCTTTTTTTTTTTTTTTGTAAATTAAATCTTTCTCTGCCTGTTTGTGTCTGTAACCTTACTTGCAAAGATGGAGTTTGGCTAGCTCAATCTGGAGAGCTACACTGTGGCAGAGGCCCATCAAGTGCCAGGCACAACAGAGGACCAAGAGGATGAGGGGATTGAGGAAGGATCAGAGAAGGACCCACAGGAGCTACTTGGACTGCAACCTGTTGAAGAAGGGGGACAACATGCTCCATGGCTTGGAGGTCACTTCCTGTGCAGGAAGCATTGTGTCCAACTCCTGTCCCCAGAGGAGCTGGCGGAAGGAAGGTGGAGAGGGATTACAAGCTGGAGATGACCAAGCTCAAAACGGAAGATTAGAGTCTGGCCCTGGAGCAAATGTAATTGATCATGGAGGAGAAAATTACCTTGGAACATTTAACTCATGAGAAAAGCCTTACAGAACTGAACATCTAGGCCAGACAGGCAGAGTCCAGCAGTGATGGTAGTAGCATTTCCACTGTGCCCTCTGGAGACGAGGAGTCCACATTCCTAAAGGTCTGGTGCTTGACTTTGTTGTGGGAGACAACATTGACGGATGGTTTGAGGATTATGAGATTGTCTTACAGATGCACAAGATCCCTGAGCATGACTGGGGGCTAGTCTGTGGTGAGATATACCCAGCGAGGTGAGGGATACACTACTGGCCCTGTAGAAGGTGGACAGAATGAGGTATCCCCCCATGAAGTAGGCCCTTGTCAAAAAGTTGGCCTGACCCCAGAAAAGTATAGGCAGATGTTTAGAAACAGTCAGAAGCTGACTCAAAGGATATGGTTGGATTGTGTTCCTTTTGCAAGGCACTGGATGGTTGCTTGAAGGGCAGTGAGGGAAAGAAGTATCAGGGGATGTATAATTTGTTTGCAAAATAGCACGTTGAGTCTTTGTTTTGCAGATCTGCACCAACAATTGATTGAAAGTAAGCTCTCTGACACCACGGAGCTGGTTAAGAAGGAGGACCACTGGGTCAGCACCTGGGTCCATAAGAAGATATCTGGGGGATGGTCACCAAAAGACGGGGCAGGGTCCTCATCAGAGGAAGGAGGGGGGAGATAAAAACAAACACAATGAGTTCTCTAGATAGCCCCAAACTAGTTCCTTGGGTCAGGACTCACAACCCCCAACAGAGAAGAAGAAAAAATGTTTCCCTGACAGTAAGTCTTCAGGGAAGGCACTACCTAAGTGGTATGAGTGTCAACAGGAGGGGCATTTTAAGAGCAACACCAATTGCCCCAAGCAGGCACAGCACCCCACCAGTGGGCAGTCACTGGGGCTGCCTACTGTAGCACATGGGGAAGAAAGTGTCCCAGATAGTGTTGGGGACAGAGTAGAGGTTACCCTAGTGTTTCCTGATGACAGAGACATGGTGCAGCGGACCCTCATGCCTAGCAACACTAAAATATAGGCAGTGGGTCACCATCAATGGGCAGAAGGTGGAGGCTCAAAGAGATACTGGAGCCAGCATGTAATCTGTCAGATGCCATCGGGTGTCCTCAGAGCAAGTAGTCCCTAATGCATTCCACCAAGTTGTTGCACCTGACAACCGCGAGAGTCATTATTCAGTGACTCTGGTTCCCTTTGAATGGGGTGGGGTCTCATGTTTCTTGAGGGTAGCTGTGAGTCCACACACACCTACAGATTGTGTTCTTCACAGTGGCCTGGATTATACCGCCTGGAAGGAGGTGGCACTCAGGTCCCACTCTTGGAGATGTTAGGGTTGCCTGAGTGGTGTGCCTGGCCACACTGTATAGAGCAGCCTGAGAGGGTAGTCGGGAGGACCTGGGACCTAAAAGAATGGTCCAGGAGCCTACCAAGAAGAGGAAGGGCAAGGGGCACAGGAAACCTGCACCTGGAACCCCCATGGTCTGGGAGGAGACTGGCCCTGAGTGTAATGCCCTGGAGCCTACAGGGGCAGCTGTGGCCGAACTGGGGAACCTCTCAAGCTGACCAATTAGAATGGGGTCCCACCACGGAGGATTTCTGCAGAGTGCAGTACTTTTGTGGGCCTACGGCAGCAGGCCAAGGGCCAGACAGCTGGCGACACCTCTGGTGATCACTTTATTTACTGGGAGAATGGTCTCCTGTATAGCATGTAAAAGGTTTCTGAGCCTGGTGCAATACTGCTGGAGCTGGCTCATGATGTACTTCTGACAGGTCATTTGGGGCAGAGCAAGACCTTTGACAGGCTTGTAACCCACTATTACTGGCCTCAAATGAGGAAGAACTGAGATGAGTTCTGCAGGTCCTGTCCTACCTACCTGCCAGGCCAGTGGCAAGTCAGGAGGGAAACGCAAGGCCTTTGAAAAGGGGGGGAATCAACATTGATGGGTCTCTGGACCCCGAGACAGCCATGGGCAACAAGTTCATGCTGGTCTTGATGGACCAATCCACCTGGTACCCATATTCCTCTGAGAATGGTGGCTGTTTCTGCGGTGGCAAGGGCACTGATGGGGATCTTTATCTGTATGGGGTTCCCCAAAGAGGTGATGTCAGACCAGAGTACCAACTTCATGTCATGGTACATGAAGGCTATGTGGAAAGAGTGTGGGGTAGCCTGCAAACAAATGGGCTTGTTGAAAGATTCAACAGGACCCGTAAGGAGATAATAGATCTGTCAGAACCCATGAAGTGGGACGTCCTCCTGCCATGTCTTCTGTTTGCCTACAGGGAGGTACCCTAGAAAGGGGTTTGGTTGTAGCCCCTTTGAACTTCTTTATGGGCACCCTGTTTGAGGACCTCTCAGTTTGGTGAAGAAGAGCTGGAAGAAGGCTCCTGGGAAGGTCTCCCAGGATATGATCAGCTACATGCTGAAACTCCAACCATACAGCGTGCTTATGGAAACTCGCACAGGAGATTCTGGAAACCAGCTAGGAGCGCATGAAACAGTGGTATGACCAGAATGCCACTCTGGTTCTGTTTTAGCCTGGTCAAAAAGTGTGAATAGTGGAGTCCAGGGCCCTTCAAGACTGCTGCTATGAGATTTATGAGATGAAGAAGTGCAAAAGTGATCTCACCTACTCGGTGGACCTCAAGGCTCCCAGGAACCATTTGAGGGTACTTCATGTTAATCACCCGAAGCCCCACTTTGAGAGGTCTGAACTAACTATGCTCCTACTCACTGATGAAGGGATGAAAGAGGAAAGTGAACCTATATCCGACCTCCCTTCTTCTAAGGAGCAGGATGGGTCAGTAGCGGGTGTCAACCTGTACCCTACGCTGACTCTAGACCAACAGAAGGACTGCTGCTAGTTGGTGGGGTCGTTTGCCTCTTTATTCTCCCCTACCGCAGGACTCACTACATAGTGTACACATGAAATTAATACTGGGCATAGAATGCCTGTGAAGAATACAATTTACAAGTTGTCTGACAAGGTGAGAGCCTGTATTAAAGAGGGGGTCTCCAAGATGCTGGTGTTAGGAGTTATTGAACCCTCAAACAGCCATAGATCCAGAACAGTGATGTTGGTCCCAAAAGTCGCCTTTCCCGGTGTCACACCTAACTTTAGGTTCTGTGTGGACTACCTTGGGCTCAGTGTGGTCACTAAGACTGACAAGCACCCCATCCCTAGAGCTGATGGGCTCAAAGATCTGTTAAGAGCTGCCAAGTTCCTCGGCATGTTTGACTTGACTTTCCAGTTCCAGATCATACACTGTGGGTTGAAGAATGCCTCTGCCACCTTCCAGAGGTTGGTAAACCAGGTTCTGGCTGGGTTGGAGAACTTCAGTGCTGCCTATCCGGATGTCTTCAGTTCTAGCTGGGAATACTACCAGTGCCCTCTTGCCTGGGAGTGAGAAAGACTGGACTTCTCCAGCCCAGAACCCAAAGTGACTCCAAAGGCTAGTTTGCTGGCCTCCTAATCTGATATAAAAGACTTTCAACCACCTTCTGCATCTGTACTTTGCCTCCTTTGAGTCCGCTCTATCAACCGGTGGCACCCTAGTGCTGGACCCTTGGAAGTGGACCTAAGGTGCTTTCTCCAGTGGAACCGATGCATCCTCTGCTGCGGGAGCAGAACTGATGCATCACAGTGGTTGCGTGGAACAGATCCTGTGCAGCATCCCCTCTGCATGGATTGGAACAGACGCAAAAGACTTGCTTCACCTTTGGAACCACCACTGCACAAAGCTTTCCCTATGCAAGCTTTTTATATCAGTCATCGATGACAGCCTTCACAGCGACGTAGAACCTCTGCATCGCCGCTACTGCACAGGAACCAACGCATCGGTTCGACTGCACCACACATCCTCGACACCTGTCAGCGCATCGGAAACCCTGTTGATAGAATCCTCTCCCTCAACCCATCAGGATCTTGCACTGCAGCCTCGCCTCATCTTTGAACCGATGCATCACCCCAGCTGCAGGACACATCTTTTGGATCCATGCAGCACTTCGCAACCAAGATTTAAGGTATTTTAGTTCAGCGCTCTTAACTGAGACCCTGTAGCTGAACTACGCTCCATTGAGCTTTACTTTGTCTCGGTCCTGCGCGTCCAGATATCGCCGATCGGTGCTTCTTTCTTCTAAGCGCTGTTTTACAGTTTATTCTTTAAAAATTCATAGAGCAAGTTCTACTTACTGGCTTTTTCTCGTTTTGCTCTTGTTTTATTCATTAAATTAAGTTCTATTTTTCTAACCTGGAGTGGGATCCTTTTTGTGGTGTTTTTGCTGCTTTGTGGTGTTTTCACTGTTTTGCTGTTTAAAGCGTTTCACAAATATTTTACACATTGCCTTCAAGTGAAGCCTGGCTGCTCTGCGTCAAGCTGCAAGGGGGTGAGCACATGTTAATTTGGGGTTTGCTTGTGCGTTACTCTGACAAGAATTGTAGTTGCTGCGTGACCAGGGCTCACACCCCAGTCAGCCAACAACTGAATCTGCCACAACGGGCAATGAAACCCTAGGGTCGGATGGTCTACCCATAGAAAACTAAGCCGCCTTTAGTGCATAACTGCCCCTCAAGCTACTGGTGGAGTATAATGAGGCATGGGAGTGGGAGTTCTTGCTGGGCTCACTTTGCAAAACCCTCATAGTGGTGCTCCCAAAGACGGGCTGAGAGCTGCTATGTTTCTGCTTGTACCGGATATTGTTTCTGGGGAAGGTACTGGTAAATAGACTGTTCTCCATGACCGGTGCCTTAGTACATGCAGATCAGAATGGATTCATTAATTCCAAGTCGTAATACCTTTCTCAGTGTTCGGCGACTTCTTCATCTGACTAGGTCTGACGTGGAAGACGTGAAAATGCCGGTGGCGGTATCCCTTGACATCAAAAAGATGATTTTGGAGCTACGACAGGTCTTTGGGTGAACTGGACAAAGTTATGTTTGTTACCCTTGCGCCATGTTTTGGAGGCAGAAAGGGGGTAGGCTGCCACAGACTCTGCTCTTGTGGCAATTTGACACTTTTAAATATCTGTGCATTCAGATTTATCACTTGGATGCCGATCTTGTGTAAGGGAATATATACAAGGCTTGGTTCGCCAATCCATCTTGTTTTGGACTTTGTTGCCGCTTTTTTTGCTCTGCCGGGTAGCAGTGTCCAAAATGCTTGTTTTGCTGAGCCTCTTGTATTTCTTTTGCGTCCCTTTCACTCATGCTACCTACGTGCTTCTTCGCTGATTTGAATAAACCTTTGTTGGAATTGATAGGCATACGGCCAGCCGCCAGGTGGTTCTTACCAGACTTTCTAGGCCTCTATGGGAGGGTTGTTCGAGAACCTCTGATTACAAGCTATGCTATGCAGCAGCGCAGTTGCAGTGACCTTTGTGGAAACTTGGGAAGATCCCTTGCTCGGAGAGACAGATCTGCATTGGCTTTTGGATGGGACTCCTATATTTACCTGGTTGCCAATTCCTGGGCCTCACCTCCCATTTGAATCTGCCAGATGCAGGTTGCCAGGCACTGTTGGCTGAGATACGTGCAGAGAAGAGGGGCTAACCCCCTGTATTCACCATTGATTTCTGTTTGCCACATGGTGTTTTACAGATGGTCGGTAGCCACCATGATTTCATGAGCTGGAGGGAGGCTGGTATAGTGTCTTATCGAGGACTTGTATGTGGAGAGCACTTTTGGTCCTTCCAGGAGCTTGTTGACGTTTGCAGGGTGTGGGGGGACACTTTTAGACTTTTAATGGTATTTTTCACATGATCACTACACACTAGGGGTGGGGGCATGTTGAACCTCATGTGGCATTGCCAAGCCACAAGATGTTGGCAAGCGGTGATGTGCGAGGGGTCATAACACTTTACATGGCACCGCTTGCTTCATGCATACGGTTGAAACACGGACCCGTGAACAGTGGTCAGTAGCCCTCCATGAGCGTCTCTCAGATGCACAGTGGATCCAGGCCCTGCAACAGGTCATGGGTTCTCAAGTAACCCTCGCTTCCATTTTATCCAGTTTAATTACCTGCATCAGACGTACCTCATACCGCTATGCATTTCATGCACGTACCCGGCAGCCCATTCTGGGTACCCCAGGGGTGTTGGATGCAGATTTTTTAATATGGTTTGGTGGTGCCTGGTGATTGAATGGGCGTGGGATGAGGTTGTAGGAACTATTTTCGCACTGGTGGAGAGTGTGGTAGCGCCCTCTCTGGAATCTTGCTTGCTGGGCATCAGGCCAAGGGTGAAGTGTTAAATATCTTCCCAGGTTTATTGATTTGGCATTCATGCTGTACAAGAGACAAATAATTATGGCCTGGTAGTCTCCAACTGCACCGGCAGTGGAGGGTTGTCTTTTGGGCCAAATCTGATTTGCTAAGAGGGGCCAGTAGGAGGAATGGCACTGTGTAGGGATTGGTGTGCTGAGAGTAACTTGGAAGTGATAGTAACTTGGAGGTGAAAACACGCTAAGATCTCCGTAAGCACCCAGCTGTATGCCTGTTTCTATCCCATGCGAGCATGTGGAGCTGGACTTTTAGTGCTGTGGGGGAGCGCATGACTGCCATGCTGGGGGCACATTGAGTTGCAGTGCCGAGTTTCCAAATGTTCCGGTCCATCTTGATGGTTAGAGGGGCAGTGATGCGCTTATGCTTCGTTCACCTCCCCCTGGGCGCTGGTTGGCTGCATACATATATGTATTCATATGTTGTGGTTTGATATGGAGAATATTGTTATGTGCTAATTTTGTTCCGGTCTTTGTAGGCAGTGTGTGGTTGGATACCTACGGGATGTTAATGTTGTATATCAGGCTGGGTTTTGGCCTGGCTGTTGTTTCTTTGTGGATATTGTAAAACCAATAAAGAAATGTAAACAATGCAACTGCAGCAATGCTACAGCAACACTACTGGTGGCCTTGTTTATATATATTTTAGACAAGGTGATAATTGTCAACAGAGCAAATCTTTTACTATTAGAAGACACCCTCCCACCAACTACCCTCACAGTTTCCAGCATCCCATTCAGGGTGATTTATTTGGACTGTATCAGACTAATAAAATCTGTTAACCAGTATAATTACATGTTGGTAGCAGTTGATTCATATTCTCGATTCCTGTGAGTGTGGCACAGAGAAATGCAAGTGCTCCAGTAGTCTTAAAGGAGTTGCAGTGTCTGGTATCAATGTGAGCAATTTAGCCATGAGTTTGCCTCCAAGGTTTACATGGATGGTATATCTGGATTTGCCTGCAGTTCAACAATTCATTTTGAGTACAGACGATTAGTTGAGCATGCTAACACCATTGACTGCTTGGGTACCATGTTCGGATCTTAGTTGTCACCATAAGCTCCTTGGAGTCCAGAGAGCATTGAATAACTTGCCTAGACGAGGAACTGGGAGGTTGAACTTTTTACGAGGCTCTCTTTGGAGTACCTATGGACGTACCTGGCCTAGATAATCCTGGGAAGGTTGCAGGAGAGAACATTTTGATGAAATGTCTTAGTTTACTCAGCACTGCTTTCAGTTTTTTCACCCGTAAAGTCCAGTCTTTTGGAATTATTGAATTCAGTGTAGCTATCCAGTTTCCATTGAGGTGGTACCAGCTGCTGTCTTACACTTACCAGTGACTTCAACCAGCCTGGAGCCTGCAGGGTAAGTCACCCACCTCTGGGCCCTTCACGAGTTCTGATTCTCCTCTCCAGCCTAGGTCTAGACTCCCAGTGCAGGTAACACAGTGTACTTGGTCTTTCCACTATTCATTGAGCCTCGCAAAATCAGGGCCTAGGCCAATTCATTTGTGTTTTGATAGCTGCCACACAGGATTTCTGAGGATTTATTAATGCAACAGAGAGTACTCACAAAAGGTGTCTAGTTGCCTGAGATGGAAGGCCACTCCCCACGTGGTGTATTAGTTATAAACAAAGGTATATAATTGTATCCATAGCACATCGGTTTAACCCGTATCCCAAACATATTGTGTTAAATCAGGCAGTAATACAGAATCACAATAGTACGGCCTTGTGAGTGTGGCCCCACTTGTTGGCTTATGTTAACTTATTCAAGAATTAAATCAGTGAAAAAATAAGCCTTGTTTTCTCAAGTCTTTCACACTGTACAGTGATAATGCTAGGAACTTGACCTTTGCACTCCAGTACTAAGTGAGTGTAAGAAAAGTGGTATTTGGCCGTATTTATTTTACGTGGCATGTTTTGTATATATAATTTATATGCGGATGGACAGAGTAGATAATGCTATGTATTATTGTTGAGAATGAAGAGGGGCCATGACCCATGTTGTCCCATGATTTATGATGCCCTTCTCCTCTCTCAACAATGGTTAAAAAAAACCAGTGTATTGAACTCTGCATCCGCTAATATGGTTTTGCCATGTTATTTTTATGTGTAGTGTTTTTAACAAAACGTATTTATTCAGAACCAGACTACAAGGGGTTAGATTTGTAAGCCAAAAAAAAATCACATTGCAGATACTTATTAGTTGTTTCTCCGTGTAAAGTAGCCGTTACGTTCAATCTGTGTGATGGTAAAACGGGGTTTTCTCATGTCAATTTTGCTGTGCTTTGGAGATAAACTCAAAACTTTGCACTTGTAAAAATACATTTGTGTATGCATGCTTATTTTTACAGTTACCCCAAATAACGTAATTGGGCGACATTTATTTTCACTGACGTGATACATAATAGTGCGTGGCTTGATTTGATGTAGACTATAATGTGACTTATTTATCTGTTGATGTGTTTTGTCCTGTTAAGATTCATGGGAATTTGCACCAGCCACTGACATCTGAATTGATTTACTTAATAAAAAGATTCCAATTAATTACTTTTTCGCAAAACATTTGATAATATTTGCATGCAAGATGTTCATCTTTACGTAAGTGAAAGTGTGTTTGATAGGCTGCTCGTTGTACATATGCTTATCACTTTCTTGAATATATATTCACAAAATAGTGTGCAGATGGTGTGGAACAGTAAGTTAGCATGGTCACTTTTCCAAATGCTCACAAATTGTGTAGTTTGTTTGAAACTATGAACCTGCATTGAATTTGAGGCTGAACCACACACCCAATTGCAAGTGTCCTTATTCTGCACAGATGTGTATTTGATTTGAATTGAAGCAATTCAGCATATTTCAATTAAGGGTATGATGCACATGCATGACAGTCCTAATTTCGTATGGATATTTTCACACCACTCCTCCTCAACCACTCTCTGTTCGGCGCACTGGAAATTGGTTGCCCGCAAGTGATGCCACTGAAAGCCATACTTACCGATTGATCAGAGTCTGGACCTCCTCCTTGCCATTTAAATAAGTACTAATGCCCTTGCCTATGTATTGGCCAACACCTCCCTGGTGACCTAAGTCCAGTCCCTTGGTCCAGACCAAAGGTTCTGCATTTACACATGCAGGCACCTCTTGGGGCACTTGGCACGTTTCTATATGTACACTAGTCTCACCATATGTCCTCAGTTCCTGAGGATACAGTCCCTCTGCAGTTCTACCCGCATACGTTGCGTCCCACATTTTTTATTTTATCATAAACTTTACAGCCCACATAACTGTGTTCGTCTAGAAGACCAGCTGCTGTGTTTCTCCATCAGTTCCTTCCTTGTGTGCACCTTCCATTGCTATCTTGCATACAAGCAACTTCATGGGACACATTCTAATAATCGGACTGAAGTATCACTGTGACTCCAGTGCGCCACTCCTCTAGCACCACAAACGCGTCCTCAAACAACCTCAAGTAGGTCCATACCTAATTTGAGCCACATTGACATTTAGGCAATCTATCTCACCAATATACCATGCTCACTGTTTGAAAAAACTCTGTCACTTCCCTCTCGCACAAACACAATACCACACCTTGCAGACCATGCACTTCCAAACCAACTAATCAACAGCATCATATTCACACAACTGATCGGAGCACAAAAAGGCGACTTTTTCAAAAATGGAAAATGGGTTAGAACACTTTGTGCTAACAGTTTTTTTTCCTTGTGTTCCACATCCCCCTTATAAGGGAAATCAGTAATTGCAACCCAAAATGGTGGTTATCAAAGTATGACAAACTTTATGGTTTAACTCTGTTTTATTGAAAATTTCAAGAAAATACAGTTATGCCCACCAACAGCCGTTGGCCACGGGGAGTTGTAAGTGAAGCAAATGCAAACTCAAAAAGAGAAACAGTAGCTCCACAACGTCAACCCCTTCACCCCCTCCTCCCTCCAAGGGTACTCCTCACATGTGTAGGTCCTGGAAGACCACCTATGTGGATTCCATGTCTTGTGCGAAGTTACCTGGTGCATCTGAGTGTTACGAGGATGTATCTGTGAGTCTGAGTAATCATAAGTATTTAGAGCATGTGAGTTCTCTAAATTCTTTAGACAACAAAGCGATGAAGGTTCTCCATAGTTCTCTATATGAGTCTCCCTGTGATTCCAGGACCAGGGTCAGCTTCTCCATCCCCAGGACATGTCATAATCGGTGGAGCCAAGCCAGGAGTGAAGGTATTTTATTGGTCCCCCAGTGTGCAAGAATTGTTTGAGGTGGCCACCAGCGCTATGCCGATTTGCTGGCCCTTGCGTGATTTGAGTTGGTAAGTGAGTGCGTTTGAAAGGCCTAAATTCGTGTAGGCTGGGAATTGGGGTAGTGTTGTGTGTAGGCTCTCTTCTATCTTGGACAAAACATAATTCCAGAACGTGTCAACTTAGGGCAGTCTCAGAGTATGTGGAGCAAGGTCCCCGACATTCCACAGCGACGCCAGCAGTTCGGGCTGCGAGTGGGGTTACCTTTATGACGTTGCGGGGTGTGAGGAACCAGTACGCTATGATTTTAGCAACTGTCTTTGTGCTGGTAGTGTTGCGTGCAATGTGGCGGACCCAGTAATATATTTTGGTCCACTCCTTTAGGGAAAGCTATCCCCCTAGTTCAAATTCCCAGTGTGTTTGGCTGGGAGCTTTGCCGAGGGGTGAGGCGTGCAAGAGTGTGATCAGTCTTTTTGTCATCAGTTTTTTAGTCACTAGCCATTTTTCAAATGGTGTCAGGGGCCGGCATGCCCCAGTGCGAATGGAGTGGTGAGTGAGCCAGTGTCGAACCCCCAGGTACCGCAAGCTTTCTGTCTCTGGGACGGTATGCAACCCTCTCAGCTGGTCAAAGGGGATAGGACCCTCCTCATCAAAGAGAGGGCCAGTTGAGCGGCATGCAGCATCATGCCACAGGCATAATGCTACAATACCAAGGCCGGGAGCTGAAGTCCGTGTTGACAGTTATGGGTGTTAAGGGGCAAGGGAATGTCATAAGGCCCTTGTGCATTGCCACAGAGTCCCACACCCCCATCATGGATCTCGTGATTGGGGAGGAATAGATACCTCAAGCTTGCTGCTCGTCTCAGAAAGGGGACTCCACAGCAGGTTGCGTGTGAAGAGCCAATGTTTCTCTTACTTGGCATGGGGCCACTCCACCATGTAGAGGAGCTGGGCCGCTTGATAGGAGCTGCTTTTGTGCGGGACTCCAGACTCCACTTCTGCTAGTGGGTGGAAGTTCCGGTCTTTTTTCATGCGAGGACGAGTGTCAGCCCATACAAAACAGAAGTAGGGCTTGCTAGAAGGAGTGGAGCATTCCAGAGGGAGGCTCGACCAGGAGGATGTGGAACAGAAAGAGGGTTCGCGGAAGAAAAGTCATTTTTGTAAATGCCACTCTGCTCAGTCTCAAGAGGCAACATAATCACCATTGAGCCAAATCCTTTGTGACCTGTTGAAGAAACAACTTGTAATTGATGGATGCGGTGTTCCCCACCGTCATGGCAATCTGGATACCCAGGTGCGTAATAGAATATT
This sequence comes from Pleurodeles waltl, assembly GCF_031143425.1. NCBI lineage: Eukaryota > Metazoa > Chordata > Amphibia > Caudata > Salamandridae > Pleurodeles > Pleurodeles waltl. The sequence goes on along the minus strand of NC_090440.1, from coordinate 540,044,371 downwards.
TCGTCCATTGTATAGGAAATCGACGCAAGAGCTTTCCATTCAATGTCGGACGGGACCGTAAGGTTGAGGGCTTGGGATTTATGGATATTTATACGAAATCCGACCACTGCTCCCAATGAGTATGCTTCCTTCAGAAATGCCAGAAGGGCGCATAAGGCCACTATAACATTGTCTGCGTACAGACTGATAGTATTCTCCTCCTCTCCAAAGCATACCCCTGTGATCGAGGGGTTGTCGTGCAGCCTTTGTGCAAACGGTTCCATATAGAGTGCGCATAGTAGAGACGAAAAAGGGCAGCCTTGTCTTGTCCCTGTACTGATGAAAAAAAATGCGGTGGACGTTTGTCCGTTGATTTGGACTGTCGCCCTTGGCCGGTCATAGTTACTCAGGATCCAGAAATGGAAGAGCCCCCCAAATCCAAAGGGCGCCAGTGTCCCTACGATGTATGGGCAATGAACGTGATCAAATGCCTTTTCAGTATCAATAAATAATAGCATGATATCCATCTTAGAGCAATGTGCTTTATCAATATGATGGAGGAGCCTCTTAGTGTTATCACTGCATTGCCGATGGGGAACGAAACCTGCCTGGTCGGGGCCTAAGAAGCCCGGAATGAGCAGATTCAGACGGGCTTCCAGTATACTCGTGAAGAGTTTGGCATTGATGTTAAGAAGGGAAATAGATCCATAGGAGCCGCATTGCTTCTTGTCTTGCCCTGGTTTAGGAATTACAATAACAAAGGCTTCTGTCATTGAGGGCAGGATGGAGGTAGGACCCATAAATTAATTGAAGAGTCTAGTTAAAATTGGGTCCAGTATCGTGCAGAAGGTCTTGTAGAATGAGGTCACAAACCCGTATTGGCCCAGGGATTTGTGGGGTTACTGTAATGATATGGCCGCTATGACGTCTTCTTTGTGGATGAACTTGTCGAGTGGTGAACTGAGTCGTATTTGTACCCTGAAGGAATCGTTCAGAGTTTCCTGGGGGAAGAGGTTGAGCCGTGTATATGTTCACGTAAAACTGTCAAAATTGGTCTGCTTTGTGACATTCCGTTACAGTCTCATCCCCATCCCCATCCTCTCCTTCCAGGGAAGGCACTCTTGTGACCTGTCCCTGGGCTCGTTGTCTGTTGGCCAGGAGCAGGCCGCTTATGTTGCCCTCTGTGTAAAACAAATGGTTAAGTCGCAGCAAAGAGTATTCAACCCTGTCCATGTATAGTCCCACAAGCTTCTTCTAGGGGCTTCCAACTGATGCCACACTCGCGGGGCGCAGGTACAGTGGTGGATATGCTCCAGCTCTCTCACCTGGCCCTGTAATTTCTCTAGCTGGTTCCTGCGTGCTTCGTCTGCTGACGATATGGCAGTGAATTCTCCCCTGATCACCGCTTTCATGGTGTCCCATAACAGTGAGATGAGGATGTCAGTCGTGTCATTGGTGTCTATGTAATTGTGTAAGGCCGTTATGATCTGCTGGATCACTTCGGGTTTGTGTAGGACGGTTGTGGGCAGCTGCCAGAGATGAAATGTGGGTCTCATTGGGGGCGAGAGCTATGTCTGCTGACACTGCTGCATGGTCCGAAAGAGATTGTGGATTGATGTCAGTTGATATGATTACGTCTTGTACCTGCCTAGTCCCTAAAAAATGATCCAGCTGTGCATACGTCTTGTGGGTGTGTGAATAAAACATGTAGTCACAGGTGTTGGGATGTGGGTCCCTTCACAAGTCCCTAAATCCCAACTCATGTAGCCAATATTCACCCTCAGTGGTCATTTCCCTGGAGCCTCCCTGTTGTTGAGTTGAGCGGTCCAAGGTGTTGCTGAAGGCTATATTAAGGTCTCCCCCCCCCCCCAGTACCACCAGCCTAACCCTTGTATTCATCACCTCTGCAACCGATCTTCAGGGAAAGAGTTCCTGATTTTCATTGAGGGCATATGTCGTGCCAAGCACGAAGGTATACTCTCAGACTAGTATTTGGTAAGCAAGTAGACTGCCACTGATGTCGGCTACCTTAGCGCCCACTCTCCCTTTAAACGAGCGGGAGAGGAGTATAGCTACCCCTGCTGTTTTGGAGGCCATGGAAGAGAAGTATTACTGTGGGAAGGCTTTAGATTTGAATCGATGCCAATCGCTTGACACCAAGTGTGTCTTTTGGAGAAGACACGCTTCAGCCCCTAACCGCTCTAAGTACGATAGTACAGCTAGTCTCTTAACTGGGTTATTCAATCCCTTTAAATTAAGGGAGAGAATTTTCAACATGTTAAGAGATGTGCCCATGTCTCAGCCGAGAAGTGTAAAGCTCTGTGTTCTGTGAAGTCTGGGTATCTCTACCAAGATGCCCTTCTACACTGTGAGGTATGCAAGATGAAATGTCCCTGATGGTATGTAGCTCTCTGACATGTGAGTTCCCCCCGTTTAATAACTACCCAACAAAACAACAACAAACTTAGCTCCAGGTGGAGCTGCAGGTGTTCCAAAAGTGTCTGGTGGATTAAGGTTCTCGGCCAAGATCATTTGGTGAACCATGACTCCCTTCGATCCAGTTCTACCCCCCTCACCCTCAAGCATTATTACAAGTCAGTGTATGGTCTCAGTAGTGGCCATCTGTAGATTAGCTGTCGGGGTCCCTGGACAATGTCTTCAGGACTGCTTGTATCTCTTGCGCTATAGTCTCTGGGTCTTGTCGCAAGCCTCTAGAAGCGTTTGGGCTGCTTCGCCACCTGGGTCTCTTCCTGGGTCTCCGATTCCTGGGGCTGGATGTGGCTGTTCCTTTTGAGTCTTTCTCAATCTCCAGGAGCTCAGAGGCATCTGTGAGGGAGCAGAGTTGGTGATGAGTCCCCTCCCATCAGAAAATAAGGTGTAATGGGTGTCCCATGAGGAGAAGACCCCATGCTCCCGAAGAAAGGTGATCGCTGGACGGAAATCTCTGTTTCTGCAGAATCAGTGCTGTAAAATCCTGATAAAGCATCAGAGTATGACCTCTGAACTTTAGGGGGTGCTGTTCTCTTGCTTTACATGTGATTTGTTCTTCAGGGGGAAATCCTGTACACACACCAAAATGTCTTCAGGGCGGACACTCTCAGGTCGGGGGAGGCCCACTCTATGTGCATGGTCCAGCTGTAGTTTCGAACTAGCAAGCAAGGCCATCATCTGGGCCTATACAGAGACCTCCATGTTCCCTTCTCACCTGCTATTGGGGCCCTTCTAATACGGATGTTATTATGTCTGGAACTGTTTTCCAGGTCTTCTGCATGGGCCTGCAACTCAGTTTGTTGCTCTTCCAGGTGGATGACTTCTTATTGGAGTTCTTCAAGTTCCTCCTCTTTGGTTGTCTCCTGGTCTTCCAGTACTGAGATTCTGTCTCTGAATTGTGCTATGTCCGTACATATGGCTTTCAGGTCCTGGAAGAGGTCTCCCTTAATGTTTTGGAGGTCATCCTTGAGAGACGCAAATAGTGCTTCTAGAGAGGAGCGAGTAACAGGGCCCTCTGTATCCTCGTCTTCTGAGGTCTTGTTCTGGATGGCGGGGCCCCCAATTAAGCCACCAAGGATTTTGACAGCATGTCCCTGAGGTTGCGATCCTTTTTGTTCCGTGGAGCGGACATCATGAGGGAGGCCCAAGCACGTCCGGATGGACCAGCCGTGTGTCAGGATAGCTCCGCAGTCTACTCTTTCCCTCGGTGGGGTGGGTGCGCGATCAGTACTCTGCTCTGCAGTGGTAGTATCTCGCTAGTTTGTCGCAACAGCTTGCTCTTCAGTTCCACATGCCTGCAGCTCAACTCCAGACCAGTCTGCAGATGTGACCGCCCTGAGGCCCTTTCCTCCTGTCTCTGCTTCTCGAGGTGAGCGGGTCACTCCTGTTGCTTGTGGGAGGTTGCTGTCCGCCTCCAGGTGGATGCTTTAGGTTAGGACCCTCCCCTCCTGCACCAGTGAGCAGGCTGACTATGACAAATTCTGACTTGGGAGGACCCTTCCCAACCGTGCAAGTTTTACCGCATGTTGTGCTATTTCAGCCACTGGGACCTCCAAGGTTTGCTTTAGTGGGGGTGGGAGTACACTTCTTGTCTGGCCAGGGGTTACCTTAAGGATACTGTCTGTTTGCCGCTGTGTTGGTGCTTCCCCTCGTTCACATGATGCCCAGGATAATATACGGTCTCTGCGCCATGTCAGTGGCCGGAGGGCACCCTGGTCAGGCCAGTCTCTTGTTCCTCCAAGGAGTGGCCACATACGGCGGCCGGTTCACTACCGGATCATCAAGGCAGTTGGTCCCTGGTCTTGTCAGCCCACTTCCACAGTAGGAGCACAAGGCTGTGCGTGGCCAACCATGCTGCGGCCTGCCCTCTTTGCTATCGTTGAGCTTTGTGTTCGCTGCAGGCCGCTGCCCTGGCCCAGGCCACCCCCAGCTCCTGTCCGGGCATGTAAATTTCTTCAACCGCTGAGCGGTGCCGTGTTGTGTCTTCTGTTATTTGGGGCCCCCAGGTTGGGTCAGTCTATTCCCCCTGCCCCATAGGAAACTTTCTGGGCAATAACAAACTTTACAGGGTTTCACATTTCAAAGGTATTTTACAAAAGTGTAATGTGGAGTTACAAGATTGGCAGAGCCAGAGTTCCCTGTATGTGGGAGATGGCACATCACAGTTGGTGGGTACAGGAGTACTTATCTGGCAGATGTGGCCGGGTACCAATGTGTAATCTTGTTTAAAGACAGAGTTTCCTTAGGACGAGGGGACTGCTTTTTGGGACATACTCCTGAGGGGTTCTTCATGTGTCCACAGTTCTTTGGAATTGTCTGGCCTTGGTGCCGGACACCCAGCTTCATACAGTCTATCTTATTTCCTAGGCCTAATAAAGCACTCCTGTCTGCTAGCCCTTGCTGCTCGATGCTCTGTAAAACCTACTGCCGTCAACATGCCTTCACTATTTTAAAAAGAGAACCAGAGGCATGCAATTTTTCATGTTTCCCACACCATTATCCTGCATTCTTTCTTCACCATACTTAGGTCTTACAATGCAGTCTTGATAGACGTCTTACTGGGGAGCATGCGGGTCGTGCTTCCACTCCCTAGCTGGCAGATAACATGCTTTCCTTCAGCCTTTGATCAGAAAGATCACTTCCAAGTATCTAGATTCTCTGATTTCTCTGCAGTTTTGTGCCCCTTGCCTAAGCATATCGCCAACCTGCTTGTGGCTCCCCGGGTCTGAAGGGTGTCTGGTTGCAGCTGCTCTAGGAGCAGTGGCTCGGGTGGCTGCTGAAGTGGGTATTCTGAGGCTGCTACTACCTTGAGATGCAGTTGAGATGTCCGCGTTACCGTGGAGGGCAAGAGTGAAGATGTGCCTGAGCTTGGCATTACTGGTCGTGGCTCTCTGATGTGTTGTGTGTCCCGGTTGGTGGTTCTGCTGTGTTCTGCAGCTGATGTTGGGGCTCTGGAACCATCCCAGAGGTTTGCTAAATGTACCCACTAGGCTACGTTTTCAGCTGTACATATGAATGTTCCGTCCGATGATGTGCATTTTAAAATACAAAATATTATTTTTCAGCAAGTAGTGTTAAACCTTTATATAAATATGCATGCTTCGTTTGAAACCAGGTAAACATTCTCACAAACGCAATTTTCAGACATCTTTGAAATGTTTCTTACTTCTTTGACTATTATCCCACACCTCTCGCACTAGCCCTCAGATTTAATGCGCATTAGTGCCCGTAGTTTGTTGACGAACTGCCAGATCTCTTAATAAACTGTCTCAGAGGTCTGTGACAACAAAGCCCAGAAATATTTTCTGATAGTGCCCACACAGCTGTATGTCTTACAATGGCTGCTCCTTCCCTGTGGTTAAGGAGCGTCGCCCCACTGGCTGAGCCAGAAGCAGAAAAATAAAACAATAGCTTACTATTGTTTTATTTTTCTGCTTCTAACACAGTCAGCAGTGCAGGGAGGGGTGTGTCTGGGCCACTGGAGGTGTTGGGGGGGAGGGTACCTAAGTGACTTGTGTTTGGCCGCCACCTGAGGCCGGCCACACACACATGTACACTTACGTTTCTCCAACCTGGCTGTGTTTAACAGCTGGGCTGGAGAAACTGCACAGACCCCAGGGCTGTGTCTGAGCGGCAGTCGCTGATGCTCAGACCACCCCTGGCACTGCTTCTATGCTAGGTTTTGCATGAATGTAGCACCAAGATTACTGGGGAGCCTGTGCTGGTGGTGTCTCAGCAGTAAGTGCTGGGACACCAGAAGAGAAGCACAAGCAGCAGGGACAGAGGCAAGGTAAGTGCTTTTTATTCTTGCCCCCTTCCTCGAGGTATGCGGCCGCTGAAATCTTGTGCCCATATGTTCGTATGAGTGGCTACTGTAAATATAGCGTATTGATGCCTACAACCACAATGCTGTGGTTTTGATGACTCTAGCTCTAACATGTGGTTGGAAAGGAATACTTTTAATATGAGTGTTGTCTACTTTGAGAATTGTTTATAAAAATAACATGCACATTTATTTATTTATTGGGAAAAAATGTAGCCCATAATTTGTAACAAGACTGGAAGTTTTCAGGTGTAGTATTATGACATGAAAACAACAACTACCCAAAACTTTGCTATTTCCTATATTTTAAAGAAAGCCTCTGTTTGCAGCGTTCAGTGTTTTGCTTTTAAAATGCCAAACCTGATTCCTTTTATTCCTTCATAGGATGTGATTGGGCAGGTTCTCCCAGATGCAACAACTACTGCCTTTGAATGTAAGTGACATTTTTTAAATATTACGAGTGTGATTTGAATAGACTTCCTGTGTCTTTAGGACTGATTCAATTTGAAGGAAGCGCTGAGAATAGGGCTAGAACAACCGTGGGGCAGCTGCTCGATCATGTAGGGTAGTGGTTTTTAAGCTGTGGTCTGTTGATCCATGTGGGTGCCTTCAAAGCCTTCTCGGTGTCCGCCACGGCTTAGAAAATTAAATGATATTAACAGATTAATAGAGTGCATGTAAATGAAGAAGCAAAACAAACAACTGAAAATTTAAAAAACATTCTGTAAATTTGAAGGAATTTGAAATTGGACTCTACAAAATTAAATTAGTATCCCCAGATTGATTTATAAGAGCATTGCAACTGCATCAAACAGAATATTGTACAGACGATGAGTGGCCTCAATTGAATTTAGAAAAGACCCAAACTTCCTTTTTAAATTTAGATATTTTATATTTGCTTGCACATTAAATAAAATGTTTAATCATCTGTGTATTTGTTTGATGAATGCCTGTTTCTGTATTTGTTGTACATTATTTTGTGGTTCAAATAATTGAAAATGTTCAGGCTGGTATCCCTTGCTTCTAGAATGACTCATTGGAGTCTCTGGATTCCAATAATGATTCAATGGGGACCCCCTAGTTCCAGTAGTGGTAAAGTGGGGTTCCACAGAAGTCAAAAGGTTGAGAACCACTGAGGTAGGGGACTTGTTACAAGGGCGTAACCTGGGAATACTGCAAGTGCTGTGCTCCTGTAACATCTACAGTAAATGAATGTATATATTAGTGTGTATTCATATGTTCTCATACTGTACATAAATCTTGACAAAAACAAAAGAAGTGTTGTAGTGGGATGAGTGTGATGGAGTCAATTTTATATTTATTTATGTATTTTTTTTGCTGATTCAGATCTGTAGTGCCCAATGTGACACATTGTGATCTGTTAAAATCCTGAGTGTGGGAATGTTTTGGCTTCTCCTTAAACAGTAGCCAGACATAGTATACAACAGTGCATGACTTGTAGTGTGGTTTAGAATGTGGTTGCCCATCATGTAGGAGTCAGACACACAAATTAGAGAAATTCGTTTTTTCTTTCACATGTATAATGGCTCCAGTCTTTTCCACCTTACTTTCTCTATCTCATCGTTTTCCTTAACTATTTTCTTTTTCAAGGTCCCTGCTCTAAGCCAACCTCCAAAAATAGCTGTTAGATTACTCTAAACAATTTGATAAACAGTTCATTCGCATTTGTGTGCACGCATTCATGTTTTTGTGTCTGTATGTGTGTAAGCACACGGCCATAGTAAAATCATTCCAGACTATAGATAGACCCGACCTCTTAGTCAGTACTTAAATTTAAATAAATGTCACAGTTATAAGTCCCAATGGAAGAGCAATGAAAAGGGTAGAATATGGGAGGTTTCAATAAGAAATACTGGACCATTTTAATGGAAGGATCTGAATGACCTGCAAGGCCTTGATAGTTTTTCAGTGTTCATGTAGAGATAAGTGTGTTTTGAATAATCATGTGTGCATGTGAGTCACACTAACACCTGTATTTGTAATCAATTTCATGCTTCTTGTGCGATATTTATCTTGTGGGAGTTACTGTAATAGAGCTTAGAAGCAACCATGCCCCAACTGCTGGTTTCTGGATATATTTACTTGGACAAACCATGATTGTTTTCGGAAAAGATTCAATAGTTAGCTAAGTTTAGGACCTGATGTCTCTATATTTTCTCCCACATGCTCAACCCTGCCTTACCCATTAAATCAACCCAGCCACTTTCACTTCTTCTAGCCTCTCAATTCTATTCTACTATTCTGTTACTCATTACTATTAGGAATTTTCTGCTTCCTTTCCAAGACTGCTACTGTCTGACATCCTTCCTCGTGCTTTTGATTAAAAAAAAAAAAACTTCCTTGAGTAATTTAGTACCTTCTAGGACTCTGCATGTTTACTAGCAAGCCAAACGCTTGCAAAGATTGTTCACTCCGGCCTTCAAACTCTTAAACGCCCCTGATCTTCTCCCTGCTCTGCAGTATGCCTTCTGTGTGGTCACTGATAACAAATCCTTGCTTAAATCCAGCTCCGGTAGATGAACTTTCTTCTATTCTTATCTATATAATACATAATACTAGATACAGGCCGGACAATTCTCCCCCACTCACCCTCTTGCTGGTCTGACAGTATGAAGGTGCTGAAAGCCCAAGTTGACGGGTGCTGAATAACAAACTCTGCATGCTTCACCCAAATAGACCTTAATAACAGATAACCCGAGAGACAGGCAAGATCAAACAGAGGATAGACACTGAGGAGATGGAGCAGAAGACGAGCACAAGGTCTTCCTCAGCTGACTGACTACATGGTCAAGACCTGCAACATCCCTTTGCGGAAAATTGAGGTGAGCGAGATGGGAACTTCTCTGCATTAGTGAGGACTGCAATTCCAACAGCGCCTAATATAGCTAAGAGGGTGAGCGATGCATTCTTAAAAGGGCTTCCAACGACACTCAAACTGCTGTACACTGCAGAAGAAGCCATCTCACCAATGAGACATGCAGTACAACAAATCAAGCTTGTCTCTAAATTACCACTAAAGGCACTTGAAACAAAGATTAAACTAGAGCAGTCTGCTGGACCGACAATGATAATCCTCCAACCAAAACGAAAATCAGAAAGCTTCAAACATAAAATACATGCCTCAGAGGAAGAAATTGTGTGCTACAGAGGCTAAAGATTCACCCCATAGCACGCAGTCAGAGGGATTAAGCAGAAACCCAAGCTTTACCTCGCAGCCTCATCTGCAAAAGAGGATATCCAGCACGTTATATCTGAGCTAAAGAAGAGCCTTCCAATTATCAGGCAAGATTTTGCAAAGTCCCTGGCATATCTGAACTACTCACTGCAAAAGGTCGAGATGAGAGCAGACAACTTGGAAACCAACATTGCAGAGCAAACATATGAACAAAAATAAGCTCAGTATCAAAGTCACTGAACTTGTTCAATAGTGCAGTACATTATGGAATAAAAAACTGTAAAAACAGATCTTTGTGTAACAATCTTTGTATTTGTGCAGTAAAGGCATTCCAATGCCAGAGTTGAAAGCTGCATACAAAATCTCATTCACCGGATACTACAAATTTCAGAGGATGCGGCGGTCCTACTAGGCAGTATACACTGAGGGCCTGATTACGAGCTTAGCGGATGGGATACTCCATCACAAATTTGACGGATATTCCACTCGCCGTAATACAAGTTCCATTAGATCCTATGGAATTTGTTAAACGCGGGCAGGATGTTCGTCACGTTTGTGACAGTGTATCCCATCCTCTGAGGTTGTAATCAGGCCTTGAGTGTGTTTGCCATTCCAATAAAGGAAAATTTTAATCTATTCACAAGCATTCACTTTTTCCGGATGAAGGAAGATGTACTCAATGCAACAAGCAAGCACAACTCTTTTGAACTCAAGGAGACCAAAATATAAATAAAAAAAATCAAGATGTGTCTACAATGACCTTGGGTAGAAGACGTGAAGTATGATAAGCACACTCCAGCAACGTCCTAAAAAGATCCCTTACACGGGGGAAATTTCCATTCAAGCTGTTATTTATCATCAGCCTGAAACTTAAACAGTGTTGACAATGGAGGAAGCACAAACTGTCAGGAATAAGACCATGCGCGGTCCAGGTCCCGCCCGAAACTCCGCTGCGCGGCTCTGTGGTACTTTCTGCGCACCACTTGTCATCCCCTCTTGCTCCAAAGGTGGCCATCAGTGTCATCTGCCCTGTGGCAAAGCTCATAGAGCTGCAGGTTCAGGACATTGGTGGACAAGATACACTTATCAGTGCTATTCCATGAAGGGACTACAATTCCCATGTTTTTAGAGGCAGCAGCCATCTTGGGGTGTGGCAGGCCTATAAAGCCTAGCCACACCCAAGCACGTTGCTCACTATTTTGAAGACTCCGATGCAGTCAGACCTTATGGGGGATTCTCTGAAGGAGAGCAGAGTTCCTGCCTTTCAGAGTGGCATCCGATCGAAGTATCCTTGTTTCCATGGTGAATTCAAAAATGAGTAGGTCGTACTCGTAGCGGTAAGGCCTTGATGACTTCAATTTTGGAGGAAGTCATTACTTCCAGAAGTAAAACACCCCTTACCACCACGAGCAAAGCGTTTCCAGTGTTCAGGTTACAGCGGCCTAGGCGCGATGATCAAAGGCGTTTCAGTCCACAGATGTAAAGCGCTCTAGGCACGGCAATTCAAGCGCTTTAGTCCACAGGTGTAAAGCACTCTTGGCACTATAATTCAGGCGCTTCAGTCCACATATGTAAAGCGCTCTTGGCACGATAATTCAGGCGCTTCAGTTCACATATGTAAAGCGCTCTTGGCACGATAATTCATGCTCTTCAGTCCACAGGTGTAAAGCGCTCTTGGCACGACAATTCAGGCGCTCTAGTCCACAGATGTAAAGCGCTCTTGGCACGACAATCAAAGCGCTTCAATCCACAGGAGTAAAAGGTACTTGGTACAACAATCAAAGTGATTCAGGTCACATAAGTAAAGCTCTTCAAGTTCAATGAGTAAAAACTTTTTGGCCTTTTATAGTTGTGAATGTGAAAGTATTCCTGGAGATAAGCAAATCATAGTTTTCTTTGTTTTTTGGAAAGCATAATATGTGAAAAGCATATTTAATTCTTTGAGATTTTCTAGGTCATGATCAAAGGTTTATGTTAAAAATGCATAGATGTTACAGGATTGATATTCTGAGTATAATCATAGTCATAGCTCAGAGGTCCTAGTTTATTCTTGTTCCATGTTTCAAAGAAGGGGCTTTGGCCTCATTTCAAATGGGGTCTCCATCAGATATCGGAGATGCATTTGAGTCAAGAGTCTATTGATGAGTTATATTTCTATGAATGAGTAAATGCATATTTGTTCTAACCTGTTCTTTTCAGATCTCTCTCCCTGCTGTTCCCTACCTAATTCCCTTCCCCATGACTGGCTTCATCATAACTCTGTGCTATAATAGCTTTCTGAGTTGGTGACGCCGGAAGGTGGGCCTTTTGTTCAGCAACGTGCTGATCCAGAGGAAAGGACATGGTGTCACAAACAATCCTGATACCAAGAGACCTGTCGCGGAAAAAGAACCAACAATTCTCACCCGGATGGACATTACGAATGGCAGACTCAACAATCAAGTCGCAGATGATGCATTGCAAAGAGACTACAATAAAAATCTTAGAATATGTCTTGAGGCCTGTCAGAAGTGGAATAACACCAGGCCAAGTCCATTCCAAAGGATTTTCTGCCTGTCACATCTAGAGAACATAAGAAAGCTACCAGGTACAGTTCAAACTAGACCATTGGTTTACTTCCTTCATCTCAAAACAAACTATGACCAATACGCTCAAACTCATCCTTTTTCAACCATTTTGATTCCACACCAGAAACTAATTGACATTGTCCACGGTTACAATAAACAGGTGAAGCACCTGTTGGACAGGGAATGCAGAGGGATCATGTCTAGTCACTGTAGCCCCTTTCTCTAGTAAAACCACTGATGACGCCAGTAAGGTGCTACAAGTCTAAAGATGAATGATTACAAATATTTCTGAATTCACACCCTGGCCCTCCATTTAATATCTCCACCCTCCCCTTGTTAGATACACGGTCCTTTCCCCCCAAACATCATGCCTTTTGCCCTATTTCTTTGAAGAAAGAGGTAAGCAAAAGGCACAACAAAATTACAGGTCCGACTTATCACACTCCTTGTAGATGGACAACAACTGCTCCCCACAAGTTCAAAATAATTAAAATGGAAACACAGATAGGGGACAGATGTGAGTCCTCCCTCAACACCACCAGTCACAGACCCAATATTCTTTTCCCTTAACACACAGGTGCTGAAGTCATCAATTGAACAAAATCACAACTGCAGTGTCCATATTTCCATGAGATTCACATATTCCTTTTAGAATAAACACATTTTATATCTACAAATAATGCTAGATCAAATTCCTACTGGTTCCCAAAACATATTCACTCAAATACTCCTTCCAAGATGAAGAGCATTGTGATGGTGCTGATAAGAAGGCTAGAGTTAGAAATAGAAGACTAACATAGATACATCAGGAAGAGTAGTGGGGATTAGAGGAACACTAGGTGAAATTCAGATCACTATTTTCTTTTTATGTGGACCCAAAGGTGTAAGAGAACATTTCTTCACAGACGTTTTCTTATTGGCTTCCGTATGAATAAGTGGAGGGGAAACTTTAATACAACATTAAATCTGAGCCAAGACTGATCCTCAATCTCCGATTCTGGAATGACTCTGGGTCTTGTGGAGGACATGAAACCTCGACCTGATAGAAGCATGAAGAGTCCAACATTGAGGCGAAAAAGACTGCACACATGTATCCAGTGTGCATATATCTGACTTGCGTATTGACTTCTTAATAATAATTGACAGACCTAGGCAATGCCTATTCCGTAAATGTTGTGCATTTAATTGCTTCCTTGTAGATGATAGCGAGTTCTCTTCCTGGCTTGTGAAGGCAGTCCTGTCGAGCAATACTGTCGACCCCATCTTCACCACAAGCGATAACATCAAATAAAACACCACACAGCTCACATGGACTGACCTCTCAACTACCCACTTCCTAATCAGCACACCTAAAGTCAACACCCCTGCCAGGTTCAGCACTCCAAGACGCAACTGTAGAAAAATCACAGAAGCAGACTGGCTCAGCTACTAGCCCTCAGCACTGATCAGCCCAGCCCTACAGACAACCTCGAGAAGGACATCAGCAACTTCAGGAACTGGATAAACAACCTTGTGGACTTACACCTATCAAACCCACCATAGCATAGTAGATCAAACAAGCAGGCCAGCTGGTAAACACAAGACCTCCAAGACAGCAAGCGACATGGTAAACATCTAGAAAGGAATGGAGAGCCAGCCACACCACCACCGACAGAACTACCTGCGAGGTTGCAATCAGACACAATCACCAGCAAATTAGACACCTCAAGAAAAAGGCACTAGTCGATGGCATCAAAGGAAGCTCAAAGGAAATCTTGTAGATCATCGAGGATTTCACCTCACCCTCAGCCACTGTGAACAATATTGCGGCCTCCCAACAACTCTGTGACAACCTATCCAACCTCTTCCACACCAAAACCACAACCATCTGCAGCAACTTTGCACACCAGCCCAACCCCAGAGAACTCATTGCTAACAAACCCACCACCAACCAAGACAGCCACCTGACTAAATAGACAATCCTCACTGGAAACACAGCTGCAATCATGCGGACCATCCACTCGTGGCACAACAGACCCATGCCCCCAGCACATCTGCAACCTGGGAACATCACTAATCAGCACCATTCTGCACCATCCTGAGCTATATTATCAACACCTCCTATATGGTTCGCTACTTTCCCAGATGAATGGAAACTTGCAGAAATCAACTCCCTCCTCACAAAGCCCACAGCAGAACCGAATCAATTGAGCAACTTCCGACCCATCTTGCTGCTACTCTAGCCAGCCAAAGTGATTGATGAGGCCATTAACAAACAACTCGCAACCCACCTCAAACTTCATCTCTTCTAGACAACACACAATCAAGATTCAGAAAGAACTACAGCACCGAAACAGCACTCACCACAGCCACCACCAAAATTCGAAACATCCTGAACCAAAGAGAAACAGCGGCCCTCATCCTGCTCGACCTCTCTTGTCACTGTTTGCCCCACCCTCATTGGAAGAGTCCACAAGATTGGCATTTAAAGATCCGCTCTCAAATGAATCGGTCCCTTCCTCACTGGAAGAACCCAAAGGGTCAGGCTGTCACCCTTCACATCAGAGACCGAGATACTGATATGCGATGTCCCTCAGGGATCATCTATCAGCCCTTCTTTTTTCAACATACGCATGACACCGCTCGCCAACATCATCCAATCACAAGACATCACTGTTATCTCGGATGTCATTGACAATGAACTCATCCTCTTACTGTCTTTCTGACAGACGAAACAAACCACCAGAACCAACTTCACCAATCGCATGACATGGTAGCAGATTGGATGCAATCCAACTGCCTGAAGCTCAACTCCAACAAGACAGAAATATTGGTCTTCGTCAACAAAACCTCCCCATTGGATTTCACCTGGTGGCTGTCGGAGCTATGAGCAACACCCACAACCACAGACCATGCAAGCAATCTAAGGATCATCTTAAATGACAAGCTCAATATGATGGCTCAAGTAAGCACAGCATGCACCTCCTGTTTCTACATTCTAAACATGCTGCTAAAAATCTTTTAATGGTGGCTTCAGAACACCAGACTGATCGTCATAGCGACACACACCCATCACCAGCAGGCTGGACTACGGCAACACTACACCGGAATCTCCAAACAACTCCTACACAGACTCCAGACCATCCAGAAAGCACCCGCAAGACTCATACTTGACCTCCGACACTGCACTCACATCGCACCGCACCTCAGAAAGCTTCACTGGCTCCTCATTCACAAGCACAGCCAATTCAAACATTTCACGCACACATGCAAAGCCCTACACAACACAGGACAAGAATACCTGAACAGCCGCCTACACTTTCACCAACCCACCAGACACCTACGCACTGCCTCACTCTCACACAACACCCTGCAACCACAAAGGCAAATACAGTGGTCGCTCTTTCTCCTACATTGCACCCAAGACATGGAATGGCCTCCCTCCGTACATCAAAGCCTCCTCCTTTCTTACTGAGTTTCGCAAGAAGCTGAAGCCCTGGCTCTTCTTATAAGCACCTTGGGACCACGCACCTATACAAACGGCTGCATACCCTCTCGGGTGACGAGTGCGCTATACAAATCAACATAACATAACAATCACTTAAAGATGAAATAGTACAATTGGGAAAGGAGATTAAGGAAATTAACTTACCCAGTGCTGCCAACAAGAATTATGAAATTTTGAAGAAGGAAATAATTAGTTATCAGATATTTCTGAAGGAGAAAAAGCTAAATGACAGCAAACTAAAGAAAATAAGGAGGGATGGTGGTCCCTACAAGAAGGATAGAACGCACACTGTTGCCTGCAAATATGACAACATCATTGTTAGAAACAAGACAGCAGGAACGGAAAACACTATGGATATCAGTGTGTCATCTAGCAATATATATTTATCGTCAGCTGTGAGTAATCTGAGAGAAGGCATCAGTATGGAGGGGCCTTCTAATAAGAACCCCTCAACTTTTTTTTTTAAGTAGTACAAAGGTACAGGATGGGGAACAGAAAAAATAAAAAAACCAACAGAAAAGGAGGACTACAAGAGGACAAAAACACATAGCAAGGTATCAAAACCAGACAGCAAACAAAGAAGGGCCAGTCCAAACAGAATTACAAAGGGACACAGGAGCAGTGTCTCACATTACAATGAACACTGCAAATGGGCTAGCGTAACCTGCACTTAGCAGAGTGTTTCTATTAGTGTGACTTTTTCCCCTTGTTCACCTGGTTGTGAGTGCCTCCAAAGAATTTGGACCTGCGGTGGGGCCTTCGGGGACCGACACCTGAAGGAAATTATCAGTGGAAATGTGAGCAGAAAATAACGGGGCTACCTAAAAATTGTTGGCTGGTTTTGTCCCCTTGATGGGGTAATGATCTTGGTGGCCACAGGGCTGGTGGAGGGAGGACTGACCTGCTGGTTGGACTGGACCTTTCAGCCCTACCCTTGGTTGCTTTGAGTTGATTATTAATGGTAGCTTTTTTGGAGGCTAGTCAGGCCACAAGTACCCTGGCAGGGACGTGCGTTATGCGGTTTCCTGGTGTTTTGTGTTCTTTATCAAACGGTGTGTATTTTCCATCCCTTGCCTAGTCAGAGGTGACTGTGATGCTTGTATAGATAGATGTTGACTGCATTATTGGCCCCAGAACCCTGGTGGGAATGTGAATTGTTGGTACGAGGTGCCTGCCCTGTGAAGGATGTAAATAGAAAGAATTTACCAGCTAGAATGAATTTATAAGTGTTTATTGCCGCAATGAGGAATCCTGGCTGAAATGTATTTTGTTCATACCTAACTTCTAGGTAACCGCTTTTCATCATTTGTGTGTGATTAAATGGCTATGTCCTGGTAGAACCACACGCTTGAATGTGACTCATTTGTCACTGGGATGTGTCATTGTGTATGAGTGAAGGCCACCGATTTGAATGTTGTGGGCGCACAATGATCAGGGTGCCAAAAGACTAAGGGCCTCTTTACGCATTTGGCGGTTGGACCACCAGGTCCCCATATTGGCGATCCCAAAAAGTTTGGTGATTAATAATAAAATTATGATAATAAATAGTATGTAAATATTTATTACTGTTTATGTATGTATACATTTCAATGCTCAACGTTGATAATATCAGTTTAAGGATTCCAGTTTTGAAACCTACATAGGAGGGTGGGTGTTGTTGCTTATCTTACGGTCCTAAAAAGGCTGTCAGACTGCTGTATTATGAGTTATACAGGCAGAACTGCTGACTGCCAGCCAAAAAAGGCAGACCAGCAGCGCTGTGGAGGCCCGGAAATAGACGGTCTGACCTCCAGCCTGACAGCACAGCGACCAACCATTGACCGTATAACAAGCCCAGAGTCGCAGTGGTAGGCACCCATGCTGGTCAGCCAATGGCAGTCCAAACCACAGTGATTCACGGTCACCAAAGTAATACACAACGGCACATTGTATGGATTTGAAAACAACACAGATGACACACATTGCCTCACTGGACACACTTACAAAGGACGCTATAAAGCACACCCCTTCACACACCACAATCCTCTGCGTCACCAGTGCCAAACACAGAAGACAGAGTGAATTAGCCAACACAGCAGCACAGATACTAGGCACCACTTTTGACTCACCATCTCTTTTCACACACTTTTGTCCAGTCACGCCCTTTTGCATGTCCCCTCTTTAGTAAGTCACTGTTGCATTTTTTCCCAAAATTCCACCATGCCATTTTCTAAAAAATCCACGTTTTCCTGAGGATGGATTGAGAGTCACGGTGGATGAAATTATGAGAGTAGGGCCACAATTTTTGTATCACAAGTCCAGCACATACCTCTTAGTAGGAAAATGGAAACATGTGACAGGATAGTCGGCAGAGCGAATGCTGTAGGCACTACCCTGCGCACAAAGGAGGACATCAGGAAGAGGTGGAATGACCTCGGGGGCAAGGTCGGTTCCCTGGTCTCCAGGTTCCAGCTGCAGGTCAAGAAAACTGGCGGTGGCCTTCCCAGTGCCTCATTACATCTCTTTCCCTGGGACGAGAAGGTTTTGGCCATCCTGCATCCTGAGGGCTTGACAGGAATACCTGGGGGAGTCGAGTCTGGTAAGTCACAACAATAAAAATGTCACCAAAGTGCCAGGTCATGCATGTCCACTGCTCATCTTTTGCCACCTTTTACTGTCACTCCACTCACCAGCCTAAAGACTCCTGTTTGATATATCACAATTGAAGTGTACTTTCCTGTGGTAAGAACATTTGTGTACTACAGGGAGGCATGTCTACACCTCGCAGCAGGCACTGTTCTACAAGCTCCAAACACCAGCACAGTGTTTCCTTCTCCAAATACCCTTGTTTTGATAACTTCCAGTTGAAGTGTACTCACCTGGGAGGATAACATTTGCATAGAGTGTGTAGTACAGGGCCTGCAAGTCTACAACTCCCAGCAAGCATTGTTACTGTCACTCTAACCACCAACACAGTGTTCCCTTCTCCAAATACCCTTGTGTGTCAACTCCCAATCGAAGTGTACTTACTGGGAGGATAACATTTGTTAAGTGTTTGTAGCACAGGCACTGACATAACTGCTAAGGCCAGGAGGCACTGTTACTGTTACTGCACTCAGCCAGCTCAGCGTCCGCTTCTCCGAGGACCCCTGTGTCGTAACTTACACATGAAGTGTACTCATCTGCGAGTATACCGTTTGTATAGTATGTGTTCTAGACAGAGTGACATGACTACAACTCCTAGCAGGCCCTGTTTCTGTAATTCCAAACACCAGCCCAGTGTTCACTTGCCCATATACCCATGTTTGTTAACTCACAAATGAGGTTTACTCACTTGGGAGGATATATTTGTCAAGTGTTGGGAAGTAGAGAGAGTGACCTAACTGCAGCTCCCAGCAGGCCTTGTTTCTGTAATTCCAAACACCAGCCCAGTGTTCCCTTGTTCAAATACCCTTGTTTGTCAACTCACAAATGAGGTTTACTCACCTAGGGGGATAACGTTTGTCAGGTATTGGTGAGTAGTGAGAGTGACAGGAATGCAACTCCCATGAGGCACTGTTCCAGCCACCAGCTCAGTGTGCTCTTCTCCAGATACCCTTTTTTGGTAACTAACAAATCAAGTGTGCTCACCTAAGGGAGATAACATTTCTAAAGTGTGTGAAGTAGAGGGAGTGACATGACTACTAAGGCGAGAAGGAAGTGGTACTGTTACTCCACTCAGCCAGCTTAGTGTCTTCTTCTCCAAAGTCCCCTGTGTGGTAGCTCACACATAAAGTGTGCTCACCTGGAAGGATAACATTTATATAGTGGGTGTACTGGAGAGAGTGACTTGACTGCAACTCCCAGCAGGCCCTGTTTCTGTAATTCCAACCACAATACCCATGTTTGTTAACTCACAAATTGTTTACTCACCTGGGAGTATACTATTTGTCAAGTGTTGGGAAGTAGAGAGAGTGACCTGACTGCAACTGCCAGAAGGCCCTGCTTCAGTAACTCCACACACCAACCCAGTGGTAACCTGTCCAAAGACCACTGTTTGTCAATTCCCAAATGAAGTTTACTCACCTGGGAGGATACCATTTGTCAAATGTTGGGAACTAGAGAGAGTGACCTGACTGCAACTCCCAGCAGGCCCTATTACTATAATTCCAAACACCAGACCAGTGTTCCCTTGTTCAAATACCCTTGTTTGTCAACTCACAAATGAGGTTTACTCACCTAGGGGGATAACGTTTGTCAGGTATTGGTGAGTAGTGAGAGTGACAGGAATGCAACTCCCATGAGGCACTGTTTCAGTAACTCCAAACACCAGAACAGTGGACACTTGTCCAAATACCCTTCCCTGCTGACTCTCAATTGAAGTTTGCTCACCTACTAGGGACCAAGGTACAGATCATGCTCAACTCTAAGATGTGTGTGGCTACCTAGCTCCATCTTGACCTGCTAACCCAAGATGACACTGTTGAGGTCAGGAAGGGCACCTTAGCCAGTGTGCAAAACAATGATTCCTAAGGCTTCAAGATGCATAACCAGAACAATATTGGCAGCAGACACATTAACAATGCACTGACCACATGATGACTCCACTCACATGTGCACCAAAGTCCTGGGTCTGCCTGCATAACAATCAAATAGGTCTAAAAATGGCCAAAGACCTCTCTTACCTAGACACTGTTTTGCCTGTACTGGTGGCAAGGTGGCATTCTCAGGCCATTCTCCCTAGGGCTAATGATGTGCTCATTTCAGCAGCTGCTTGACTCATGTGGAATTGAAAATGTCAGGTCAATACAACCAATAGCATGGGTACCTGTCACAATAGGATAACCTGCAAATGAACTACTTACAAGGTCTTTGCAAAATGTCACCACTGTAAACTTTTGGAGGTAGCTGTCACAATACAATGAGTAACGTATGTTTCACATCAACGGGTGAAGCTCCCACTGGCCACGCAGAGCCCACAGAAGATACTCTCACTACCCCCATGGATGAAGCCCTTGCTGACGATTATACGTCAGGACGTGGAGGGCAGTTCTGACCCATCTGGGCAACCTGGTCAGACCCCAACAGTGAGTCTCATTGTGGCCACTACATCACCTACCAGCCCGCTTGCCTTCACATCACAGACATCCCTGCCTGTGTCCCTAGGACAGTGGTAACCATTTTGTGCTCCCCCAGTCCAGGATTCTGAGTAGCAACACAACAGCTCTGACAGTAATGGTCCTGAAACCAGTGGGAGGGGGCACCCTGTGGCAAGAGCACAGGGCCGTGGTGGTAGGGTGCAAGGGAGGGATGCTATTGGCCAGCGGCCTGAGGCCCCGGGAGATGCTCCCGGCCGGGACACCATCAACCATGTCTTGGGGGTCTATCAGGAGACCCAAGGCGTGATGGGCCAAGTACTTGCAGAACTCTGGTAAATCAAGCAGTTGTAGAGGGACATCCATATGGAGATGTGTGAACAGTGGGAGTCTCACTTTACCAACATGGCCTCCCTAAGAGGGGTGCTGAGGGACATTAACACTACCCTGAGTGGGGATTGACAGCAACACACTACCCCTTCCTTTGGTGCACCTACACCAGGCCCTTCATTGGTGCGAGCCATTGGAAGGGAGGCCCTGTCAGGGAAGAACCTGCCCCAGACACCTCCACTTCTGTACCAGCAGTTCCCCCCTCTGTCTCCCTCTCCCACTCAAGCAGGGACGTCCAGCAAAGACTCCAGGAGATGTGGATGGCAAGACACCCGCCATTGCCAGCAAGTGACCTCTTCCTAAAGGAACTCCTTTGTGTGCACTGTATTAACGCTGTTGATTGTTCTTCAACCACCTTCCATTTCCAATGGGAGAAGTACCCTGACATGGGACTTTCAATGGTGCGGCATCTACTCCAATGGTTTGATTCACCTTGACTGAACCCTTCACTTTTGTTTTCCATCATGCCTAATATTATTTTATGCACAAATTTTCAATAAATCCACCTATCACAAAGTCATTGTCTGCTTGCCTATTTTCCATATATTGCTATGTAGGGATGTAAGACCATGTGAAGCAAATGAGGAAGACATAAGATACTAATGCAAGGAGGGATATGTTACAAGTAAAGTCTCTTGCTAAGGATTACTACCAACACATACAAACACATTGCTACAAGTGTCTGGTCACAACAAACCTTTTATTCTAGTGTACAGCACATATGCTGTTGAACTGTCTAGGCTGTCATAGCCAAGAATGGCTGACTCGTATTGTGTCAAGGTACACTTACCAAGGTACAGCCCCTACAGACCACGGAAGGAAGGCCTTGTCAGACATTGTCCTGTAGAATAGGCAAACAGAAAAGTGGATAGTGTCACCACCTGGTGGTATGACGCAAACATATGTCAGTGTTGTGGCACAGGCACCGTGACCTGCAATGATGAAAAACATCTACAGAGATAGTGTTTTGCCTATGTGAAGAGTGAATGCCTTGCTTACAATTGATGACAACATATTTTGTGTCCACATGTTCACACACATGATGCAATTGGACCAACACCGCACAATAGACAAGTCCAATGGGAACGTTTGACCTTCCACCCAAACACTGTTCAAGCTGCCTTGCCACAGGTCTCATACACACCAAATCTTTGATCTACATTATCTGGAACAATCCATGTCCACTTTGTATGACAGAACTGCATCCGATACCTTCCAGCATCACAAATCTGAAATGCCCACATGAGGATGTCATAGTGGAGGTACCTGTACAAAGCCAAAACAAGTAGTCTAGGCTTGAAAACAGACCTATTACACACATCACATAGCAAGCATTTGGAAAGGAAATTACATTGCAATGAGACTGACACAAACAAAGCAACATCATCAAGGTGGGGATATGTCAAAGGCTGACTCTTCAAGCACCCTTTGGCTGAATATTGCAGAGTACCAGCTCCCTGGTTGTTGCCAAAACATTAAACTCCACACATTCTCACAACTACAGTTCTTGGCACAGTCAGTCATTACATCACATGACATACTTACACTCATGAAAAGTAGCTATTAGTGAGATCTTCCCGCAAGTCAGCTCCTTCCCCTTCACAACTGTCATCCTCACTTGGCATTTCAGGAGTCTGTGGCACTGTAGGCTCCCCCTCCTTGACAATGTATGCAATATTCCTCCGAAGGGCAATTTTGTGAAGCATGCAGCATGCCACAGTGATCTGACACACTTTTCGGGTGAGTAGAGGAGGGCTCCACCTGT
This sequence comes from Pleurodeles waltl, assembly GCF_031143425.1. Classification (NCBI taxonomy): domain Eukaryota; kingdom Metazoa; phylum Chordata; class Amphibia; order Caudata; family Salamandridae; genus Pleurodeles; species Pleurodeles waltl. Next base: position 540,021,620 of record NC_090440.1, on the reverse strand, counting down.
CCGGTCCAGACACCTAAATCTGGCCTTCAGGAGCCCAAAAGCCCACTTTACTACCCGCCTTGTCCTCCCATTGGCCTTATTGAAGCAGACTTGCCCTGGCGTTGTTTGATTCCTTATTGGCATCAACAGCCAAGGACGGTTTTCTGTTAAGGAATGGGATCAACAATGAGTTCCTCTCTTCATGACTGTAGCACCTGACATTGCACACACACACAAACATGACAAATGTGACTTAGCAACCAGCCAGGCCCCCTCTATATATATAGTTGTGACATCAGCTGGCATATGGTGCTGTTCTGCATTATGAAGGACCCATGGGCTGAACCCAGATAATGGGCACAGACATGTCAAATGTAGAGATCCTCCAAACAGACAACTTGCACGTTGATGGAATAGAAGTTCTTTCTGTTGTGGCATACTTGTTCATTGGTATGCGGTGAGACCAAGCCAACGTGTGTGCCATCAATGACCCATCCCCCCACCAACCATATGTGGTAGGCATGCAAAATCATAAAAGTCAGCCTTTACGACCGCTAAATCCTGATGTCAGGGAAACTAGATGTAGCTGTCCAGGTGTTTCAACATTGCTGAAAGGACATCCTTCAGCACCAGACTAAACATAAAGTGGGACATGCCAGCTGACAGGGCCACTCTGTTGGAAGGACCCTGTGACTTCGAAGTGCAATACAATGCTTGTACAATGGGTGGTATGCTGGATGGATAACTAATAGCTGGCATCATATCTTGCTCCAACTGACAAGATAAGTCCACTGTTGTTTGCCTATTCGGATGGTAAGTGGCGTTCTTCTATGGTTTAAAGGTCTGGCAATGGAAAGTAGACAGGAGGCTACCCTCTTCCTGAATACCTATGTATGACAAGACACGATTTCTAACATTAGTCATTGTGTCCACAGCAGCATACATGATGTATGTCCATGAAATCATGTGACAAGGCATTTCAGAAGGGTGTAGACATGGCAACCAAGACACATCAGAGCTGCAAAGAACACAAGGTTTACATGTGACCCCCATGGTTTTCCACACATGTCCACAACATGTATATGAACCAAACTCAATCATGTGCAACACAATTGCCCCTTGAAATGTGACTGGATATCCCGACCTCCAAAATGACTGTCGGCAGTGGTAGACTGTGCCCCACTGTTAAATACTATCTGTGCCTTACTATATAGTACAATGGTGTTTGAGTAGTAGAACCTACATGACAAGACGGGATAAGCAAGCTCAAAACAACATTTTCGGATGTGTGATGCAGTTTGCGAACCCCAGTACAGCATTTCAGGCCTCCAAAATGGCATCTGCCTGACCTGCACCACTGACCCTAAGAATCCGCCTGCAACCACTGACTGAAGTCGTCATGGCGGTAGTCTGTTGCAACTACGTTGGGCACAGCCATAGGCTAACGTTGTTGCCAATGGTGGCCGTGGGAAAATGGCTCTGTCTGCCGGCGGTGACGACCACATACGTGGCAGACGTGACCGCCATGTTCTGCAGATTCATTCACATAACTCATGATCCTGCTGCCAGCAAGACCTCAATTACCTGTGCTGCTATGTACCTCCTCTGGAAGCCATCATGCCACGTCCAGCAGTTGATAGAGCCCCTGCCCACTCTCCAGAGGAGCTATAGAGGCTAGTGGATGAGGTCCTTCCTCTGTATGGACAACTATATGCTGCACCAGAGGAGCAGGTAAGTACCTCAGGTGCACAGTTTTTCTGTACTTCACCACCTTTTCCCTCCTCTCAGGCTAGAAAGTGGCCATGTGTGCCATTTTAACTACTTGTGCCTGTCTGTGTGGCATCAATGGGATGTACAATGTGCAGGTATTGGTGGCCAGTGCCATATGTAAAGTTCAGTCACATTGTGTTGTGTGAGGGTTTTGGGTTTCTAGATTCTCTTTGTGTGTGATAAACATAACTAGGTGAGGAGCATTTACTGCCATCCATTGTCATCTCTTTTCTCATGATTGTTGTAAATGTCCGACAACATGTATGTGCATGACAGCATGAGCTGAGTTTGCATGTGCATGGCAGACTGGGGAATCGTGCATTTACAGTGCGGGGGGTACATTTCATGTTGTGCCACAGGTAGGAGTGTGTCACCATTATTTATTGGCTGACTCATACCCTCACCCCTTGTAGCATGTCATTTGGCATGTACAACTACAGTAGCAATGGGGGGCATGACAGGTAGGCCTAGCGTTTAGAGCCACAATATGAATATCTATGCCCTTGATTTGGCATCATGTGGAAAAGTGCATGGCACATTTGTAATGGGTAAGGTGTGTGTCCTAGCTGTTGGCCAGCGTCATGGAGTGACAGGATGATCTGTTGAAATCACATGTGTTTGGGTACAAGCATTCATCCACAGACAGCTGGGTCTGCATGACCATAATGGAGACAATGATGTAGCTTCCAATTGGGAAACGTGTTGAGGGCCTTCAACAAGTACTTTCAAATCTCTGGGCCTCTCCAGCTTCCAAGGGACCAATGGCATCTACTGATTCCTTCAGAGTGTATTATTGTAAGGGGTGACAGACATTAGGGGTGACTGCTTGCTGATTAGTTGTGTTGTGAATTTTGGGGACATCTCTCCCTGACATATTGCATATGATGTCTACAGTGTCCATTTCCTTGCCACAAGTGTGGCCTCTCTGAGCAACATTAATACTACCTCCATGACTCTATTGGGATAAATATAAATAATTTGGTGAAGTGTGCATTGTTGATATGTTTCCAGTGTGACATGGGTACTTCCATGTCACCTTCTCCAGGATCTTGTACTTTTGTCATCAACATAGCAAGATTTTGTAGCATCATTTCTTATTGTTGGGTCATCATGTATGTGACGAATAGATGTGTGCATGACCTTGTGTGAGATCTGTGAAAATGCTTTTGGCATTGGCCTGCAATTGTATGCCAACATGTAACTGAGGTCTGCTCCATGGGGCAAAGGTTTGAGGGTGATGGTGTCTCCTACTTGTTGAATGCTTATTGTGATTGCACAACTTCAGCCTTCAATTTTGGTTGTCTGAGATCCTGAATTTCTGTGGGCAACTGTTGACAGTTCATATGGCATGTATGCATATGTTAAGGCATATGTATGGGTAACTTAGGTGGACTTTGTTGCTGGCTCCTACTTGATGTCCTGGTATCGTTTGCTAATCAGACCTGTTGTTCAAGTGTTATCATGGCCATGTGATGACCCTATTTCTCTTTGTATTTGCCGCAGCATCAAGTGAAAGAGACGGGCACAGCTGACTGGGGAAGCACCTGGCCACGAGACCTCGGGGTCAAGACACCACTGACACTGAGGGACCTAGTGGCCAGGAGGGTGACGGGAGTGCCATGGGAGAGACCAGAACATCCTCCTCATTATCATTGGATTCTTCCTCGAGTGGACACTCCCTAGTGGTGGTGGACTCATCGGTCATCCTCCTGTATCATCTTTGTCTGCCACCCCCCTGTTCTATCACCACCCTCCCTGTTGCTCCCCACCCAGTTGGCCATGCCTGCTCTACCAGGAGGGTGGGCGCATCCTTTGCCCCAGGCACCTCCGCCCCAGACCCAGCTACCCCTGCTGCCCTCAGTGAGGAGGCTATTGACCTCCTGAGAGACATCTCTGTGCGTCAGTCAACCATTGTGAATGCCATCCAGGGATTGGCAACTCAGCTACAACAAACAAATGCATTCCTGGAAGCCATTTATGGTGCAATGGCTGGCCTACTGAGATCTTTTCAGGCTCTGGCCTCCTCACTGACTGCATCCAGTCACACCCCACCTTCCGTCTCCCCTCCACCTCCCTCTTCCTAGTTCAAATCCCCCATTCCCCCCCTACCCAAAGCACACAGACAGATCTGCACGCATCCACATCAACAGACAAGAGCAGCACACACAAGCACCACAAAAAATACCTGCAAGCAAACAGCCACCCTCAGACACAACAACAGTCACCACTACCCCAGCATTGCACATACAACATTCAGCATACTCACAGGCACCACAACAACAGTCAGTGGCACACCCACCGCACCCATCATACCCACAGACACCACCCCAACTGACCCTCAGATTTCCACCACAAGCACCATAACCGCAGACACCACAACAGACATCCACCACATCCAGCATACCTACAGTTGCCACCCAAACACACACACAAACATCCACCCCAGCACCTCCACCTCCCAGACCCCCAAAACAGAAACGCACTCTCACCCACCCAACAGACACAAACACAAGCATATCTCCGAGAAGCTCGCACCCACAACATCCGCACCAACACAGCAGACAACCACTCCCTCAAGATCCAAATCCCTGACCCCCTTCTGATGACCGTCCCCGTGTCCCTAAGAAAGCTTTTATGTTGGACCTCGACCTTTTCCCTGTTCCCTCTACCTCCCGTCCCAAACCCAAGATGCCCCCATGTGCCCTTACCTTCCACCCCCAAGGCCTCCCCTGCCCCCCTGCAAGCATCCATACCTCTCCCCCTCACCCCCAAGAAGAAGCCCATCACCCATAAAAACCATACCACCCCTCACAAACCCAAGACCAAACCCCTCCTCCCAAATCCGACCCCTCCCCTGACAAGGATGATCCCTGAGGTGCCTGCCTACCCTCTTGATGCCCCTTCCTGTGTAGGTTCCCTGGCAGTTAGGATTAAAGTGTTTTCACAATACTAAGCTATTATGGACAAATTAATGGACTGGCCAATGGCCTTGGACTTTTCATTGTCATTATTTAATAAACCCAAAGTGTTGTTTTTTTTGGGGTACACATTTGTTCTACAATTCCTTTTATACCTTTATGTTGCCACTGAGTAACTTTTGTTGTCTGCCTACAGTTGTTTGTGTTTCAGCCTGGTTGATGATCCATTTGCTGTTGTTTACAGTATCTGACTTTGTGGGCAGTGCTGGTGACCCCCAAAACAAGGGCATATATTGAGTATACATGGGTGTAAATGCATTGATAGTGGCATGGCATTGTGTACTGTGTGGTATGGTAGGTATTTCATATTGTGTTGTCCAGTGTGAGCATGTATGGTGTTAGGCTTGTGTGATGCTAATAATGGAGTTTGACCAATGACTTTGTGTTTCACCACTGCACATATTAGTTGCTCAATGTTCATCAGTAGCACATTGTATGTTTTGTTCAGTTTAGCCGCCTATTGGCTTTGACATGGCATTAGCCATTACTTTCTGTATTCAGTTTAGCCGCCTATGGGCTTTGACATTGCATTAGCCATTACATTCTGTACTCTGCCTATTGGCTTTGACATGCTGTATTCAGTTTAACTGCCTATTGGCTTTGACATGATATTATACATTGCATTTTGTATTCAGCTCAGCTGCCTATTGGCTTTGACATGCTATTAGATGTTACATTCTGTATTCAGTTTAGCTGCCTATTGGCTTTGACATGATATTAGACACTACATTTTGTATTCAGTTCAGCTGCCTATTGGCTTTGACATGACATTTGATATTGCATTTGATATTTAGGTTAGCTGCCTATTGCCTTTAACGTGGAGTTAGACATTGCAGTTGAGAATCCAAGCTGTATTTTTCCAAGCTGTGTTTTGCCACAAGATGAACCAAGCTGTTTTCTTCTCACACTAGACTAGACCTGATAAGAGAGAGTACATTTGGTGTTTTTCCTTCATGCTCAAGCTTGGGAAGAGGAGCAGTCTAGGAGATCTGGCCAGTCTCCAAAGGCTTGCGTAGTTATCCCGGGTCTGGGAGGAGGGGGAACGCTTTTCTAAGGGGGGCTCAGGGCTTCAGAGAATTAGATTCGAATCTGCCTGACTTCGGACTGGAACTTGGCGCCAGTTGCCAGTCTCCCGTGTGGGTAGATTATCTCTTTCTCGCAGTTGACTGGAGTCATCAACTTGGAGACCCTAGAAAGATGAAGCTGTAAATAGTTTCTCACACGGTGAAGTATTTGTTTTGCTTTGCATTCAATATCTTATAAATATAACCTGCTGTGTACATTGCAACTGATATATTTTGTTTTCATTGAACGTGTGCTTGAAATCTATTAATTTGTCTCTTACGAACTTGTGGTTTTAGAAGAATTAACAACAATAAAAGTCTTCTTTGAACTCAGAAGTGCATTCTTGATATGTTCTGTAAGCTCTGATTACGAGATAAGAAGGAAAGCAGAACAGCTTGTCACCCTGATATGGATTATAGATTCATCCAGTGTGTGCCACCTTGAGTTTTGTTTGTGCAGACATGAAGTTTGTTCAGTTGTGTTAGCTTTGTTTGCATTTGACTGTGCATGTTTCCATTTAGCCGTGTGTACCTTGCAGCTACTTCATGTAGAGGTATGTCCCATGCATTTGGAGTTCTATGTGCTTTGTTGACTTGCGCTTCCACATTGTGCAGATAGACATGTCATGTGGATCTAGTACTGTTTGTCTGTGAGATACATGTAGGGCCATTTCCTGTGCAAATGTGGAGCCTCCTTCCCTGAGTGCTCCTACTGGCCCCATCTTTATTGTGTAGGTATTGTAAGCATAGTGAGGTTTGTATGTTTGTCTCTCTGTTGTGCATGCCATTGTCATTACATTGTGTTGCAGTGTGTGTGTCCATTGCAGGGCTGTTTACTGGGAGTGTTATTTGTGTTACATGCCACATCCATACATATGTCTTGAATGTGACTAAAGTCCATGGCCTGTGAGGAATGTGAATGTGAGTTACAATTGTATATGTGATGTTGGTGTTGTGTGAGACAAGGTTGTGTACCTTTCACTGTTCTTGTGCCTGAGATGGTCAGACGTGTGTTTTTGTGTAGTGTTGTGGTGCAGTGTGAGTGACCTGCCTAAAGGGAGTTTATTGTGGCTGTGAATGTATCCATCTTTATGTATGATTCCAACTGTGTACCCAATGAGGTGTACTTGGTGATGGTAGCGTGACCCCCATATCATGTGGACGATAGTGCAAATCTGTTGTTATGGTTAATGACACAGGTAGGTGTGTGTATACTTCCAGTCTGTTGCGTCCACAGCGTTGTGAATTTTGTACTCCATCGATCAGCGGCAGGACATGTGCAATGGGCTCTGGTGATACTGAATGTGTGAGGCTGCCTGCAGGTGAGTGTCTCCCTTTATAGTCCAGTTTCCGCCTACTGGGATGTGGTGGTTGGACCGCCATGGTCACATTGGCAGTGTGAAACCTCATAATGTGTCCGGCGGCAACACAGGCTCCGCTGGCCTGTTTGTGCAGCCTCATGACCGTTGCGGTCTGTGCTGCTTGGCGGTGGGGGCAGGACCGCAGTGGTCTTTGCTCCATAGGCCCTCATGACTTGTAATCTGGCAGTCCAACTGCCAACCGGACGGCGGTCAGACTGCCACGGCTGCCATAGCGGTCGTCAGACCGCCAAACTTGTAATGAGGCCCTCAGTGTTTATTATTTATCCTTCTGAATGTTGTTGGATCATGGATTGAATGTTCTTGCAAAAGGGTTGGCTTTCTGCTTTGGAAATCCTCTTTGGATACAGTCAATTGTTTTTTTTGTTTTGTTTTTAATAGGAAGAATGAAACAATTAAGAATTGATTGTACACCACATCTACGACCATCTCTTGGTTTTCTTCTAAGGACAGTGGAGGGTGGACATTGATCAGTATCATGTAGTAATAAACAAATTGTGAATACTTACATGTATCAAGAGTGCTGAGAAATATTCTCTATTGTTTATGGTCAGAGATTTTTCCCTGACACAGGGTTTATGGTGGCTAATGACTCGTACTTGTGCACCTGTTTCATTTGTTCCTCTTTACTAGTGAAGAAGTGTGGCTCAATGGTTAGAGCAGCAGACCCTGATGCAGAAATCTGGCCCGGACCAGGGTTCAATTCCTGCCTCAGCATGGGTCCCACTCTGTAACTCTGGGCAATAGCTTGCTTAATCTCCACAAGGGCCCCAACAGCGCTGGGATGCCTGACTTCACCTTGGAGGTTGCCCAGGAGTGGGCACCTCACAGGGAAAAGCCAGGAGGGGTTCCACGCCTTGAGACCCTAACAGCTGAGTAGTGCGCTATACAAGTATGAAGTTTACAGTTTACTCCTCTGGCTATGTCAATAGAGAACAGTGATAGGTGCGTTTTTCTTTTGTCTTGTCCCAGCCAGCAATTGTAAATCAAATTCCACAGTAAAGTTAATTAAAAACATAAAAAACAGTGTTCCATATTTCTGGCACGCTGAATGGGATCTCAGTTTACCGTTGCCTCCACATTCTGTGGTAACCAATTGAGCTAGGACATAATTATACCTGTTGTTCATGTGTCAAGAGATTTTTCAGTCTGGCATGGGCAAATGAGGTGCCTTTTCAGAGCATTCTCGTCGGCATAATCGCTATGCAAGTAACTTCGCCTCTCCTCCTTCCCTTTCCCTGGGCCTGCCCCTTACCTGTGTTCACCTCTGCACTTTGAAGCAACCTAACACTTCTGGCTCTTTGCAGTAATGAGGCTAATAAACAAATGACAGAGTTGCCAGCCTCGAGCTCCATGTCACCAGGCGCTAGGTTTCTATTGCCGATCACTGGTATAAGACGTGTCACTCCAGCTGGTCCACCCGAGAAAACGGACTAGAGCTCCCAGAATACATGAGATTTCAAGTAAAGACCAGGGACTGGTAACGTGGTGTGCTGGTAACAGGAGCTCGTTGGCAAGCGTACTTTTAAGTTTTAGAGTTTCGCTATTTCTGCCTCAGTCCTCCTGAACAGAAATAGTCTCATGGATGACCTCTTCGTTTCGGTCTGCTTTCATCTCTATTTTCCACATGTCCACTCTTCAAGGTGTTGTTCTTCTTGTTGCTTGTTCGCAAACTCTGGGATTTTGAGAGCGCTTCGCTGCCATTGCAGGCTCATCTGTTTCAACTTCATACCATCAAGAGAATTAACAACTCCTTGTCTTTGTTTTAACAACTTACATTTTCACCCCTCAGCAACTGATGGTGCTTACTTTTGTGTTTGTTAGTTAGGGAAGGAAATATGAGGTAGTATGCAAGTCCGAGACACTGGAACCTGGAGACGGATTAATCCTGGCTCCGGTTCTAGAACGGAAATCGTGTGATTCTGTGCAAATCAACTAAAAATCATTTTTTTATCAATTTGTTTATGGTTGTAATACAACTCTTACAACTCCACACCTGCTTTTACTAATGAATATCTCACGGCCAACCATCATTCAGTCTGTGGCCCACCACGTGTTGTTTTCTGTTTACTCTTGTGCTTCTTTGAGGCCCTGTTCACTTTTTCTGTTGATGCCTGAACTCTGAATCTACTTTCTGTTCTCCTTACAACTCTCACCCACTACCCTCACACTATGAACAATTTGTTAAACCATGCACGCTGACTCAAGCTCTTCCCTGTGATTGAATTGACTTTTTAATATGTATTCCATGATCATAACATACGCGGAGCGCTTTGAATACATGAATACAATACATATAATGAAAGTAAGCCCTACAATGAAATTAAGCCTTTTGGAATAGCCATGGCTGAGTCAGCACTACATTTTTCTCTTGATTAGCACTTGAGGCAACAGCTCGCAGCGCTACTGAATAGTTAATGAACCAACAACTTGCGATACTAATTGGGGCTCCTTGGCTCAGGGCCCTGTCTCAGCAATGGATGAACGCTAGGCAGGCAGCACACAGCTCTGATGAACATGAGCAACTCTCAACTCTACTGAGGTCCACATGAAAGAACCTGTAGCGCTTCAGTATACCCATAATTTTCTACTGATGATCTTCTCTGACAGCAGCACAAAACTCCACCCATGAGCACTTGGGTCAGCACTATATAAGTTTAACAGTGATCTTCAGCTCCGATCATGAATTTCTTAAATCAGCAGGTTAGAGCTTCGCTGATTAGCCTCATGGTCAGAAGCACATGTTCTGCTCTTGAAAGTCTGGGCCAGCTGCATATATCTCGCCTGCAGCGCACCACACAGTGCCATTGATTAGTCCCGTGGCCAGCGTCTCATAGCTCTACAGAGCAGACCTTGGTCAGCAGCTTATATCTCAGTTGGGCTTCGTAGTCACCTAGTCATAGTCCTGCTGAAGAGCCATCGGCCAAAAACTTGGCTGGTTCGGAAGAATCCTTGGTTCAGCAGCCTGTATCTTCTTTATCCCCCCCAAGACAGTAACTCACCGGTCTGCTGAACATCTTCTGCGTAAGTACCTCACAGCTCTACAGAAGAGTGTGTGGTTTAGCATTGTATATCTCTGTTAGTGCACCAAGGCAGCAGCCCTTCCGAAGAGCTCCTGGGTCAGCAGCGCACAGCTTTATGATTGAGCCGCCAGCTGAATCCATGTGCATTGTGGTTAGAAGTGCATCAGTGGAGTATTTACTCAGCCATAAAACGGCATCTTCCCTTTGCTTTGCATTGTTTCCCGAGCACAGGCCATGCTGCACTTCAGTACCACTTATATCATATAGGTACTATATCATAAGAAAGATAATACTCCTAGTTACTAAAATTAAAGGTACTTTATTTTAGTGACAATGAGCCAAAAATATCTCAGAGGATATACTCCTTAAGGAGGTAAGTTACATACACAAAATATACACAACTGACCAAATCAGGTAAGTAAAACAGTCAGAAAGTAGTGCAAACACTGTAAAACACAATAGGATGCAATAGGCCTAGGGGCAACACAAACCATATACTAAGAAAAGGGAATGCGAACCACGAATGCACCCCTAGGCAAGTGTAGGGTCGCTGGGAGTGTGAGAAAACACTAAGGGTGTAAAGGAGACCCCACCCCAAGACCCTGGAAAGTAGGAGTAAAGTACTACTATTTCCCCCAAAACACACTAAAGTCGTGATAAAGGATTTTGCAGGGACCACAACAGACTGCAAAGCACTGAAGACGGATTCTTGGACCTGAAGACCTGAAAAGGAAGGGGACCATTCCAAGAGTCGCTAAAGTGTCCAAGGGGGGGCAGGAGCCCACTAAATCCCGGATGAAGGTGCAAAATGGCTGCCTCCGGTTGGAAGAAGCTGCAGGTTTTGCAACAACAAAAGGAGGTAGGAAGTTCTTCTTCGTGCAGAAGATGACCTATGGCGTGCTGGAGGATGCAGAGTTGTTTCCTTGGCAAAATACCGCAAACATGCCTTGCTTACCTGCAAGAGTCGTGGTTGGAGAAAAAGGGTGCTGCCCGGGCCCAGGAACGACCACAATATTGCCACTTGGGAGAGGAGACAGAGGGGGCCCTCAGCAACGTTGAGAGCCCACGGACAGGAAGGAAGCACCCACAGAAGTCCTTGAACACGGGTTCAAGAAGACTGAACACTGCGGTCGTCTCAACACTGCAAAGAGAGGTCCCACGACACCGGAGATCAACTCCGGGAGCTGAGCATCGCAGGATGGAATGCTGGGAACCTAGGCTTGGCTGTGCATGCAGGATTTCTTGGAAATGTGCACAGAAGCCTTTGTAGCTGCAGATCCCACCGCTGCTCCCAATGTAGGAGGCTGGCCTGGCTTGTAGTGGGTACCAATGGTACTTAGTACGAGCCAGGCCAGCCTCCTATATTGGTGGTGCAGCGGTGGGATAAGTACTTGTAACTGCTTTACCACTTTGTCATTGGTGCTTTTCATAAGAAAACCATATTCCTAATACTTGGAAATATACACAAGTAAATTTAACAGTCTTAATTTCACTCTAAAAACTTTCTAAAAAGTTTGAAAATGTTTTTTCTCTCTGTTCTTGAAAGCTCTAAACTTTTTCTCTCACCCCCTAACCTCTTTCTTTTCACCATGTCTGTGGTAGAGGCCACTCCCAAAGTTGTGAAGACAACTTATGACAATCTAAACTTTAAAAGTTTGAGGGGTCTCTGTATAGAAGGAAGTTTGGGGATTGGTAAGAACCCTACTAAGGAGCTCCTTCTTAACCTTCTCCTTGAAAGTGACCAGAGTCAGTCCGGTCAAACCCAGGAGGTGGGGGGTGGGGGGGGGGGGTACCCAGATTGATTCAGGGGGGGAGGTACCCAGATTGATTCGGGGGGGGGGTCCTGAGAACTCTGGGGAGGGTACTTCCAAAGACCTTTCACTTAACAGGCTTTCGCGTAGGCTCTCATTATCCTAATGAGACTACTGGATTTTGAGCGGCAAGATCGTTCACAGTGTGGGGGACTAAGTCTGACTCACGGTGAAGGACCCTTGTCACTCTAAATCTGGGTTTTGCTCTGGCTAACTAGCAGTGCCTCATCTCTCCCAAAGGGAAGAGACAATTGGGCAGCCGAGCTCATGACATCTTAGTACTTCCCAGGGAAGTCGTGGTCACTCAGGTCACAACCGGTTCTCTCATACACAGGGCGGTCTCATATATAAATGACAAAAGCAGTTTGAGTTTTAAAGATTGGTTTAATAAAACGACTGCATTTTAGATAGCAAAGCGTGAGCTGCTATAACCAGAACTACACAACACAGTAGGATTAAAATAGTAACGATGAGAGTGAAGCACAAGAATAAGGCTATCATAGTGCAACTAGCTTAGATCCTCTCTAAGTTATATTCTGAGCACAGCATGTAAAGCTCTAAGCCTGCCTTTCAGGTTCCCCCGGGAGGACATCAACCCTCATACCTGAACAAAGGCCTGTAATCTGCATCAGCATCTGCTACGGGGCAGTCCGCATCTAGTTGTAGGTTCCTGGTCGGAATCTCCCTCTAACGTGTACTAGGACTAGAAAGAGTTTTTATAACTAACACGCAGATGTTCTAAGAAAATGTCCCTACGTAAGGATGCGTTTTTTTTTACGAACACTAGAGACTAAACTTCTACCACGTGTACCGGCAATGTACCAGACTGTAGCCTTGACTGAAGCACAGGGTGAGCAATAATGCATTGTTTGAGAACACAGTGCTGAACTAAGCTAAACAGTGTGATAGAAAGAAATAAAAACAAGACCGTAAAACTGGTTATGGTAAAATAACAGTGCAAGGCTGAATAAAATGTATCTAGGCTAAAGTGCACAGAGGCCTAATATGTTAACCTAACGTGCATGAAGCTATATTAAAAATGGCTACACTACAAGGCCATATACTGAAGCTGGTAGTGGGGGGGGGGGGGGGAGGGGTCACACAACAGTAGGACACCTTTCACTCCTAAAGGCCAGGTCACTAGGGTTCAGGTAGTCAGAGAAGGGTCCACGTCTGCACATTCTCACATTACCTCTGTATCAGAGACTTCCCAAACCTCCCACCCTGAGGATAACACCCTAGACAGGGAACTCAGAAAGCTGAGGTTGGAAGAGGCCAGACTGAGGCTAAGGCAGCAACAGTTGGCCTTAGACAGGGAATCCCTAGATGTGGAAAGAGAAAGACATACGTTGGGGTTAGTTCCCCATAGTGGCAGGAACAGAAGCAATCTTGATAGTCATCCTGTTAGAGAAACAGATTCAAGAAACCTGCATAAGATTGTCCCCCCTTACCAGGTGGGGGATGACATAAACAAGTGGTTTTCTGTACTTGAGAGGACCTGTATGGTACAGTTGGTCCCTCAAAGGCAGTGGGCTGCTATATTGTGGCTATCTTTTACTGGCAAAGGTAGGGACAGACTCCTTACTGTCAGGGAGAGCAATGCCAACAATTAAAAAGTTTTGAAGGATGCACTCTTAAATGGATTTGTCTTAACCACTGAACAATACAGGATAAAGTTCAGAGATACCAGAAAAGAGTCCTCAAGACTGGACAGACTTTGTAGACAGTTCAGTGAAGGCCTTGGAGGGACGGTTACATGGCAGTAAGGTGACTGACTATGAAAGCCTGTATAATCTAATTTTGAGAGAGCAAATCTTGAATAATTGTGCGTCAGACTTGTTGCATCAGTACTTGGTAGACTCAGATCTGACCTCTTCCCCAAGAATTGGGAAAGAAGGCAGACAAATGGGTCAGAACAAGAGTGAGCAAAAAAGCTTATACAGGGGGTGACAAGGATGGCAAGAAGAAGGATGGTAAGTCTCATGACAAGGGTGGGGACAAAGACAAAAATAATTCTGAGTCTTCATCAGGCCCACAAAAATCCTCTGGGGGAGGTGGGTCCAAATCCTCTTCACACAATCTAAATAAGCCATGGTGTTATTTATGTAAAAGTAAAGGCCATTGGGCAAGTGATCCCACATGTCCAAAGAAAAACACCAAGGCTCCCACCACCACAACCCCAACTGCGTCCACTAGTGCCCCTAGTAATAGCAGTGGTGGTGGGAAGAACACTACAAATAGCCAGACAAAGGGTGTAGTTTGGCTCACCATTGGTAATGTAGTGGGGGGTTGGTCTAGTTAGGGAGACCACAGAGGCTGTTTTAGTCTCTGATGGTGGTATTGACTTTGCCACCTTAGTTACTTGTCCCCTTAATATGGGTAATTACAAGCAACTACCCCTAATAAATGGTGTTGAGGTTGAGGCCTACAGGGACACAGGAGCCAGTGTCACCATGGTGAAAGAGAAACTGGTTGCCCCTGTACAACAACTACTTGGTCAGCAGTACCAAGTGACTGATGCTCATAACAACACTCTTAGCCACCCCATAGCTGTTGTGAATCGCAACTGGGTGGGGTAACCGGTCCAAAGAAAGCTGTGGGAGCCACTGATTTACCTGTAGACTGCTTACTAGGAAATTATTTGGAAACATCAGCTTGGGCTGAAGTGGAGTTGGAGGCTCATGCAGCAATGCTGGGCATTCTAGGGCATATCTTTGCTCTCACAAGGGCTCAGGCCCAGAAGCAAGGAGGACAGGGAAACTTGGATTCTGGAAAAATGGACCAAGTGCTCTCAAAAGTTGGTGGTAGAAAGGGTAAATCCTTGCCCACTATCCCTCCCACCACAGAAGATTCCCCTTTTGAGGAAGAGGAATCCTCTCCCTGTGCAGAACCTACACCAGAGGAGCTGGCAGCTGACACTGCTGAGCTTTTGGGTATAGGAGGGCCTGCTAGGGAAGAGTTGAGTGTGGTACAGCAGACCTGTCCCACACCAGAGGGTTTAAGACAGCAAGCCGTCAAACAGCAAAATGGGGATGTCACTGATACCCACAAAGTCTATTGGGAAGACAACCTTCTCTATACTGAGGCAAGGGACCCTAAACCTGGAGCTGCTAGGAGATTGGTCATCCCTTTGCAGTATAGAGAGTTTCTTCTGACTTTGGCTGGGCATTCCTTTGGCTGGGCATTTGGACCAAAGAAAAACATGGGACAGACTTGTTCCATTGTTTCACTGGCCTCATATGTCAGAGGACACCAAGGAGTTCTGTCCCTCCTGTGTGACCTGCCAAGCCGTTGGCAAAACTGGTGGCACATCTAAGGCCCCCTTAATTCCACTTGCAGTGGTTGGGCCCCTTGATCCTCCAACAGCTTCAGGAAACAGATTCATCCTAGTAGTAGTGGACCATGCCACTACGTATTCTGAAGCTATACCCTAAAGGGCCGCTACAGCTCCTGCAGTGGCAAAAGCCCTCCTGGGAATCTTTTCCAGAGTGGGTTTTCCTAAGGACGTGGTATCAGACAGAGGTAGTAACTTCATATCTGCATATCTCAAAGCAATGTGAAAAAAGTGCGGTGTTACCTACAAGTTCACCACTCCTTATCATCCACAGACAAATAGATTGGTTGACAGATTTAACAAAACTATCAAAGGCATGATCATGGGACTCCCTGAAAAACTCAGGAGGAGATGGAATGTCCTGTTGCTATGCCTCCTTTTTGCTTATAGGGAGGTATCCCAGAAAGGAGTGGGCTACAGCCCCTTTGAACTCCTCTTTGGACACCCTGTAAGAGGTCCCCTTGCTCTTGTCAAGGAGGATTGGGAACAACCTTTAAAAGCTCCCAAACAAGACATTGTGGACTATGTGATTGGCCTCAGATCAAGGATGGCTGAGTACATGAAAAGGGCCACTAAAAACCTTCAGGCCAGCCAAGAGCTCCAAAAGCAATGGCATGACCAGAAGGCTGTCCTGACTCAGTACCAACCAGGACAGAAGGTGTGGGTATTGGATCCTGTGTCACCAAGAGCACACCAGGACAAATGGAGTGGATCCCATCTCCTTGTGGAGAAGAAAGGTGAGGTCACCTATTTGGTGGACCTAGGCACTGCCAGAAGCCCCCTTAGGGTGCTTCATGTCAATCGCATTAAGCCTTACTATGAAAAGGGCTGACTTAACCCTGCTCATGGCCACAGATGAGGGACAGGAGGAAGAGAGTGACCTTCTCCATGACCTCTTCTCCACCACTGAAGCTGATGGCTTAGGGGAGGGAGTTGTACTAGCAGATTGCCTTACTGCTGAGCAGAAGGACAACTGCATAAATCTCCTTGGACAATTCTCTGACCTCTTCTCACTAGTTCCAGGTACAGCAGCCTGACCATGTCAGAGACTGTATGAAACAAGAGGTACAGAAAATGTTGGACCTTGAAGTGATTGAACCCTCTGAAAGCCCCTGGGCCAGCCCAGTGGTGCTTGTCCCCAAACCTCATAGGAAAGAAGGAAGGAAAGAAAGAAATGCGGTTTTGTGTGGACTATAGGGGTCTCAATCAAGTAACAAAAACTGATGCTCACCCTATACCCAGGGCAGATGAGCTGATAGGTACTCTGGCTTCTGCCAAGTATCTAAGCACTTTTGATTTAACTGCAGGGTATTGGCAGATTAAGTTATTAGAAGATGAAAAACCAAAGACCACATTTTCAACCATTGGAGGGCATTATCAGTTCACAGTTATGCTCTTTGGATTGAAAAATGCACCTGCCACTTTTCAGAGGTTGGTGAATACAGTCCTCCAAGGATTGGAAGCCTTTAGTGCAGCATATCTAGATAATATTGCTGTCTTTTGCTCCACCTGGGATGATCACCTGGTCCACCTGTGGAACGTTTTGGAGGCCCTGCAAAAGGCAGGCCTCACTATCAAGGCCTCAAAGTGCCAGGTAGGGCAGGGGAAAGTGGTTTATCTGGGCCACCTCGTAGGTGGAGACCAGATTGCATCACTGCAGGGGAAGATCCAAACCATTATGGAATGGACTCCCCCTACAACTCAACCCCAAGTGAGAGCCTTCCTAGGCCTCACTGGGTACTATAGGAGGTTCATCAAAAATTATGGCACTATAGCTGCCCCTCTTAATGACCTCACATCAAAGAAGATGCCTGAAAAGGTATTGTGGACAGCTAGCTGTCAGAAGGCTTTTGATGAGCTCAAACAGGCCATGTGCTCTGCACCTGTCCTCAAAAGCCCTTGTTACTCGAAAAAATTCATTGTACAAACTGATGCTTCTGAATTAGGGGTACGGGCAGTTCTATCACAGCTAAACACAGAGGGCCAGGATCAACCTGTTGCTTTTATAAGCAGGAGGTTGACCCCTAGAGAAAAACGTTGGTCTGCCATAGAGAGGGAGGCATTTTCTGTGGTCTGGGCCTTGAAAAAGTTGAGACCATACCTCTTTGGGACTCACTTTATTGTTCAAACAGACCACAAACCGCTATTATGGCTTAAACAAATGAAAGGTGAAAACCCTAAATTGTTGAGGTGGTCCATCTCCCTACAGGGAATGGACTATACAGTGGAACATGGACCTGGGAGTTCCCACTCCAATGCAGATGGACTCTCCAGAAATTTCCACTTAGACAATGAAGACTCATCTGGGCAAGGTTAGCCTTATTGTCCCTCATTTGGGGGGGTTGTGTAGGAAAGTACCATCTTTCTTGGCATGTTACCCCCAATTTTACATGTATTTCAGTATGTTTTTGCCTGTCTCACTGGGATCCTGCTAGCTAGGACCCCAGTGCTCATAGTTTGTGGCCTAAATGTGTATGCCTGTGCAGTGCCTAACTGTGTCACTGAGGCTCTGCTAATCAGAACCTCAGTGCTCATGCTCTCTCCGCCTTTAAATTTGTTACAATAGGCTAGTGACTACATTAACCAATTTCAGTAGGCATACTGGACCCCCCCTTATAAGTCCCTAGTATATGGTACCTAGGTACCCAGGGCATTGGGGTTCCAGGAGATCCATATGGGCTGCAGCATTTCTTTTGCCACCCATAGGGAGCTCAGACAAACCCTTACACAGGACTGCCATTGCGGCCTGAGTGAAATAACGCACACGTTATTTCACAGCCATTTTCACTGCACTTCAGTAACTTATAAGTCACCTATATGTCTAACCCTCACTTGCTGAAGGTTAGGTGCAACGTTACTAAGTGTGAGGGCACCCTTGCACTAGCAGAGATGCCCCCACATAGTTCAGGGCCATTTCCCCGGATTTTGTGAGTGCGGATACACCATTACCCACGCGCACTACATATAGGTCAATACCTATATATAGCTTCACAATGGTAACTACGAATATGGCCATGTAACATGTCTAAGATCATGGAATTGCCCCCCATTCCAAATCTGGTATTGGGGAGCCAATTCCATGCATCCTGGGGGCTCCACTATTGACCCCCAGTACTGCCAAACCAGCTCTCTGGGGTTTCTCTGCAGCTACAGTTGCTGCCACCCCACAGACCAGGTTCTGCCCTCCTGGGGTCTGGGAAGCCCAGTCCCAGAAAGGCAGAACAAATCATTTCCTCTGAGAGTAGGGTGTTACACTCTCTCTCTTTGGAAATAGGTGTTAAAGGCTGGGGAGGGGTAGCCTCTCCCAGCCTCTGGAAATGCTTTGAAGGGCACAGATGGTGCCCTCCTTGCACAAGCCAGTCTACACCGGCGCAAAACTGGACAAAGGAAAGGGGAGTGACCACTCCCCTGTCCATCACCACCCCAGGGGTGGTGCCCAGACCTCCTCCAGTGTGTCTCAGACCTCTGCCATCTTGTTTTCAGAGGTGTGGGGGCACTCTGGAGGCCTCTGAGTGGCCAGTGCCAGCAGGTGACATCAGAAACCCCTCCTGATAGGTGCATACCTTACTAGGTGGCCAATCCTCCTCTGAGGGCTATTTATGGTCTCTCCAGTGGGGTTTTCCTCAGATTACGACTTGCAAGAATTCATCAGGGTTCCTCTGCACATCTCTCTTCGACTTCTGCCAAGAATCGACCGCTGACTGCTCCAGGACGCCTGAAAAACTGCAACAGAGTAGCCAGAAGACTACCAGCGACATTGTAGTGCCTAATCCTGCCTGCTTTTTTTACTGTTTCCTGGTGGCGCATGCTCTGGGGGCTGCCTGCCTTCACCCTGCACTGGAAGCCACGAAGAAATCTCCTGTGGGTCGACGGAATCTTCCCCCTGCTCCAGCAGGCACCAAACTTCAGCTTCACCGGGACTCTGGGTCCCCTCTCATCCTGACGAGCGTGGCCCCTGGAACACAGGTGGTGGACCCAAGTGACCCAGACTGTCCAGTGGTCCAACTGTCCGAATTTGGAGGAGGTGTAAGTCCTTGCCTCCCCTCCCCAGACAGTAATCCTGTTCAGCGTGTGATCTGCAGCTACAAAGGCTTCTGTGCACATTTCCAAGAAATCCTGTATGCACAGCCGAGCCCAGGTCCCCAGCACTCCGTCCTGCGATGTTCAGTTCCCTGAGTTGATCTCCGGTGTCGTGGGACCTCTCTTAGCAGCGTTGAGACGACCGCCGTGTTCAGTCTTCTTGAACCCGCGTTCAAGGACTTCTGCGGGTGCTTCCTTCCTGTCTGTGGGCTCTCTATGTTGCTGAGGGCCCCCTCTGTCTCCTCTCCCAAGTGGCGACATCCTGGTCGTTCCTGGGCCCGGGTTGCACCCTTTTCCTCCAACCGCGACTCTTGCAGGCAGCAAGGCTTGTTTGCAGTATTTTGCCAAGGAAACAACTCTGCATCCTCCAGCACGCTGTAGGACATCTTCTGCACGAAGAAGAACTTCCTACCTCCTTTCGTTGCAAAACCTGCAGCTTCTTCCAACCGGAGACAGCCATTTTGCACCTTCATCCAGGGTTTGGTAGGCACCTGTCCCCCTTGAACACTTTAGCGACTCTTGGACTTGGTCCCCTTCCTTTGCAGGTTTTCAGGTCCAGGAATCCGTCTTCAGTGCTTTGCAGTCTGTTGTGGTCCTTGCAAAATCCTTTATCACTACTTTAGTGTGTTTTGGGGGAAATTGTAGTACTTTACTCCTACGTCTTGGGGTGGGGTCTCCTTTACACCCTTATTGTTTTCTCACACTCCCAGCATCCCTCTACACACTACACTTGCCTAGGGGTGCATTTGTGGTTCGCATTCCACTTTCTTAGTATATGGTTTGCGTTGTCCCTAGGCCTATTGCATCCTATTGTGTTTTACAGTGTTTGCACTACTTTCTGACTGTTTTACTTACCTGATTTGGTTAGTTGTGTATATTTTGTGTATGTTACTTACCTCCTAAGGGAGTATATCCTCTGGGATATTTTTGGCACATTGTCACTAAAATAAAGTACCTTTATTTTTGGTAACTATGAGTATTGTCTGTCTTATGATATAGTACCTATATGATATAAGTGGTATTGCATGAGCTTTGCATGTCTCCTAGTTCAGCCTTGGCTGCCCTGCTATAGCTATTAGCCTAAACAGCTAGAACACTACTACACTCTACTAATAAGGGATAACTGGACCTGGCATAAGGTGTAAGTACAATTGGTACCCACTACAAGCCAGGCCAGCCTCCTACACAGATGTATGGCTTTAGTGGTTGAAGTTCCTTTCAGTTTCTCTAGTGCCTCTGGGAGATGGAGGGTGTGTGGGGTGGGGGGTGTCGTGGGTGGGGGGTGGGGGGTGGAGGCGTAAAGTTCATATAAAGATGACATTGATGACAGAAAAACTTATTTTTCCAGACGAGGATGAGGATGGAGATCGCATTACTGTCCGGAGCGATGACGAGCTGAAGGCCATGCTGTCATATGTACGTACGTAAATGGACCCGATTCTCATATGTTAACATGTAACTTGAGTATGCTTCTGCAAGGCTTTCACGCCAGATCCACATAAATTGAAGAATATGCCCAGATGTTTGCCACAAACACGCTGTGTCTATGGACATATTTCACATCAATAGTGAAGCCCAAAAAGGCTGTGCTCTTTTATGATTTGCCATTATATCTAGGGAGACGTGACCTAATAATTCTGGGTGACCTAATAGTTCTGGGTGGCCTGATAGTTTTTACAAGGGACCAAGACTGATTTGAATATAGGAGCGCTCTTCCTGTATTGGTGCAGCCAATCAAAGAAACAGTGAAATGTTAATTGCAGGAAATGTGGGAATTTCCTGTAACTAAAAAGCATTGATTAGTCCATGCACGTTTTATTGTATATTGAAGAAACCAGGTCCCTTTCAGAGAGAAAGCACACCTTCTCACTTCCAAGGCCATGGGTTAACACTGTCTTATCATGCTGGTTCGGATCTTGTAAGCATGGACTTCCTCTCTGAATGCACTACCCTCTCCTAAACCCCCTCACCACGTGACAGTGATTTCCTTCCTTAGCCCTGTTGCTTGGATAGAAGTACTGTATCTCAAGTGTCCGTGTCCACATCCTGCTAGAACTTTGACTCCAGCTCCCTAGAAGGGCCTGACATTTCTCTGGAGGCTTTTTATCTTTGCATAGAAAAAAAGTGACAAACCTGTATATAGTGAAATCTCTTTTTAGGTGAGGAAAATATCTGTGTGTTCTCATCCAGTATTCAGTCTGTTCAGTTGTGTATGCTTTAACTTATGCTTTGTAGTCTTCCTGGCACCCATAGGAGAACTGTGGAATTTTTGCATTGAGGAATACGTTTGGGTAACGCCATAGTGCTGCAATAGCTCTCGAGGAAACCCTTGTATAATATTTGGCAAGCGCTTGATCTCAGAAAAGGTTAGCTCTGACGACAGAAGAGGTGATGTTCCACTGTTTGACATCTAGCTATTTTGTAATTTTGTCTTGGGTAGACCTCTCTATCGAAAGGGATCCAAAAGTATGATATTTCTTTATTTGTCCACACTTCTAAGTGTTTTCTATGTATCTGTTCAGCTCCACCTAAAAACATGAGGCATCTGCTTAGTTTAAATGCGGTAAAAAGTTTGGGACATATCCATGGAATTTATGGGCCCGGCTAAACTGAAATGTATTTGACTATTGCCTTCAAAATGTCACGGAGCAAACGTTATTGTAGACTTTGAATTATGTTGAAGCAATTGTCAGTAGGAGGAGCATAAGTTGCACACTTACTATTAAACTGGTTCAATAAAAAGTTGTGTTTGTGTGATGGGTCAACAGGTTTTCTGTATTGCAAACTCATACCGGGATTTTGTTTGTACAAAATTTAAAAGAAAATGCCCTTGCTGTGCAGGTAGTCTCTTACCGTAGGTGAGGGGGTTTCGTCAGGGGTAAACTTTATTGTTTCTCCCTGTTTAGGCCAGCAATGCCTATCATCGTGTCCTTGACAGGAAAAATTTGCATCAGAAGGGATGTCCTAAATAGTATGATCCTGCTGACGCCTTTAGCGGATGAACACAAGGTGTTTCTGACCAAAGAGCCTGCGGATGGCCCCCCTTTGCAAACTCAGTGATTATCCTACCCTTAATAATGGGAGTAAAGAGAAAGTGGGCGGTTGGGAATCTTTAGATTTTTGGAAGATTCACAGTTACCAACCCACTTTAAATGAGGCCGTTAGTCTTGCTATTGCAACTTTCGTTGAATTATTGTAGGAAGCTGGCTCTGTGTATATACTATATCAAAATGAGATATAGTGTGCACATAGTCCACATGTTCCTCAGAGGCTTAACAGAGGCTAAAGTATGCTCCCTTTTGTGGGAGTGTGGTCGAGCAGTTCGGCTTATCAGAGGGTAGTGCAAAGCATTTGTTGTACACACACAGGCAATAAATGAAGCACCCACTCAATGACCAATTCCAAGCCAATCGTTTTCATATAGCAAAAATATATTGTTACTTTATTTGTAGAACAACAGCATTCAAGTTACAGGTAAGTATCTTTGCAAGTAAGTATCCAACATATATATCAATACCACTTTGTTTCAATTTGGCAAGTTATATATTTTTTTTAATAAATAGCAATAATCTGTTCTAAAAGTTGACACATTCCAGTTTTCAGGAACAGTTCGGGGGGTAAGAAAAGTTAGCACAGTTTAAAGGTAAGTACAAGACTACAGTTCCAGTCTCCAGGGGTTAGGATGTCCTCAGTTTGGGGTTCAAGTTAACCCCCCAAAATGTAATTATTAGTATTATTTTTTAAACTTACCTGATCCGCCGCCACTCCTCTTTCTCCTCTTGCTGCAGGCACAGGCTCCCAATCCTGATGCTGCTCAGGTGTTAAAGAGGGGAGGTGTGAAGCACCTGCATTCAGTGCAGGTTTTGTTTCTGGCCACAGAGAGCACATAGGCTCTCACCCCATGTGGTTAGAAACTTCTCTGGAAGTAGCAGGCTGGCACAGACTGGTAAGTCCTGCACTAGAAGTTTGGCTAAAATACAGGGGGCATCTCTAAGATGCCCTCCGGGTGCATTTTTCAATTAATCCAACACTGGCATCACTGTGGATTTATTGTGCTGAGAAGTTTGATATCAAACTTCCCAGACTTCAGTGAGGCCATTATGGTGCTGTGGAGTTCAAAATGACAAACCCCCAGCCCATATACAGTTTTGCCACACTGTACTTACAGTGTCTAAGAATGGACCTACACACTGTAGGGGCATATTGCTCATGCAACTGTGCCCTCACCTGTGGTATAGTGCACCCTGCCTTATGGCTGTAGGGCCTGCTAGAGGGGGTGACTTACCTATGTCACAGGCGTGGTTTGTGGGCATGGCACCCTGAGAGGGGTACCATGTCGACTTTGTCTCTTTCTCCCCACCAGCACACACAAGCTGTAATGGCAGTGTGCATGTGCTTGGTGAGGGGTCCCCCAGAGAGGCATAAAACAAGCTGCAGCTTAACGGTCTGTCAGGGGTATGCCAATTGTGAGAGCAATGGTATAGTTTTTGGGAAAGAACACTGGTGCTGGGGCCTGTTTAGCAGTATCCCAGCACACTGTCAAGTCAGCATCAATATCAGGCAAAAAAGTGTAGGGGTATCCATGCTAAAGAGGGCACTTAACTACAATTAGCTTTTGTCTTTCAATTTTATAACTCCAAAATCTGTTTCAGGAAACACTCAAACCAAACCTAGATACCGACACGTTATGATTGTACATTCAATATTAGTTCTGAGGATAAACAAGGTGGCACCTGTGACACTGCGCTTTGTGGACAGATGCTCCACCTGTGCAGAGGTTCACTGCCCACACACACAGAAGGAGGTTGACCGAGCTTCTTGTCCCTGAGAATTATGCTGGCCTTACTCCTGTCTGCCGTAGGGAAAAGCCAGGTAAGGGAATAGAAGGTGCAGGACTGGGCTTAAGAGAGATGCCAGTCCGGTAGACACAGCTCCACACACAGCATAGTGATGTCCACATCCCGGCTTGGCCACAAGCTCGCATGCTAGAACCATTGGTCCCCCATAATGCCTACATTGGCTAAAGCCTGCCCAGTAGCTCGGCAAACACACCAGGCCGTGATAGGCTGTTTTGTTCGGGTGCCTCATCTCGTCAGAACTCGCACATTGGTTGACTAGACAGGGGCACAGGATCAAAGTCACCCATTGCTGAATCAAAATGCGCCAAATTCAGTTTAATTTCTGGACACTCAAGAACCCAGCTTGATATCGTGTATATGGGAGATTTTTTGGGGTAAAGTCAATAAAAGTGGGGGTACCATTGAGTTTCGCCTAGGGATGTTATATGGGATATAGTTGGGCAGATTGGTGTGGACCCAAATATGTATGTGATGCAGAGCAGTGTCCCAGCGACATGTGCATGGGCAATGCACATGGAGCTCAGTATGGGTAAGCCAGGGAGCAAGGCATTGGCTTAGCTTGGACTATTGAAGGGCGGAGGGAGAAGAGGAAAGGGTAAGCCCCTATAGGTGGTACCTGAATGGATCCTTGGAGCAGTTATGAATGGAATGTGCCTTATTTGAGCCAGTGGTTTATGATGTTTGGCATAGGCAAGTAATTGTAAACACCAGCCCTTATGATGATAGACTGCCACAAGCTGGCACTGTTTGTCTAATTTAGAGAGACAATAAAAGTTATATATTAATTCAATATTCACTTGAAATCGCTAATATCTGCCGCCCAAGTCATTCTGAAGCTGTGGGTGGTCTGCAGTAGCCTGATTTATCACAGTTGTGTTTTGTTGGTACTGTCGTTGGCAGCGCTGGTAGTGGCCTCCTGACGAGGGCCCTGGCACTTACTATTTTTTTTTCTTCAAATTAAGCACTGCTTGGGAGGTAGGAGCAGAATAGGTTCAGCAAAATTCAGTCAGGTCGGGCGTAGGGGACTTTCAATAGTGTGTCCAGGTGGGTTCATAGAAGTGAGAATGTGGCAGACATTGGCACAGGTATGCGTGTGGTGCCTCTTTAAGGGCAGTGTGCATGGGTGGTTCCATAGACGTGGAGATGGAATAGGCCAGGGGGATGTGAAGTGAGGCTTCTGTACAGGGACACAGAGCCTTCCATCCATCCCGCAGGAGAACATCTATCATTAGCTGCAGAAAGCAGCGTGAGCAGGAGTTAAAAATAATCTCCTACCGCAGGGAGGTGAAACCGAGGAGGATGGGGGATGTTTGACATTTCCAGAAAGATGCCACATTTACTGATCACATCCTGAACATTAGCACTAATACATCTTAATGACTAGTGCGGTATGTATGGTGCGAGCGAAATGGCCTATCAATTTTCCAAGGTTTTTTTATGCAGTACTTAAAGTAACGGCTCATTGCAAAGGGACCCCCTTGGGCTCAAAATAGAAGAAAACAGCAAAGGAGGAGGAACAAACGGTATATGTGTTTCTGCGTTTGGAAAGCTGCAGCCGAGAGGCAGTATCTGCAGTGCAGAGTGAATGGTAGACCTCGTACAGCATTGCCACTGACTCCCACACTGCGGGCAGTGTAAGTTACAAAGGTACAGAAAATTCACCTATACTGTAAGAAAGGCTTCTTTAGAGCTTGGCGGTTCAGGGTACCGCTAGCCCAGTGTGTCTTCGTGTTGGTCTTGTTCACTACTACACAAGAGGTTTGACGGTAGTGCTGTGTAGGCTACTGTGGCCAGCTGGTAATGCTGTGTGCCATTCTTGTAGCTAAGTGGTAGTCCCGTGGGGTGACACCTTGTGGCCCAATGAGCCTGCTTTACACTGCTGATGACAGGACTCGCTGCAAGTGTTGTGTGCTGCTGGCTGTGTGGTACTGTTGTGTACTGGGATTCGGTGTGCTCTTGTAGGTGCCTCTGATGCTCCATGCTACACCTTTGTAGTGCATACTTGCTGGTACAGCAGTTTACTAGTAGCAATGTTGGTGGCACACATTACATTATACATTGTAATTAGAGCTTGCTAGCACTGCGCTATGTCTCTGTTTCATGCAGTGATTCATAAGTACTTTATTAGTGTCCTAATTCCTGGGATCGGAGGTGTGATCTTATAGCTCGCAACTGAGTAGATTACTCCAAACCTTGGGTAGAGGTTTTAGCATGCCTGTTACTATAACCATAACTAGTTTACATATTTACACGATGGAGTTGAAGGACATATATAACCAGAATAACCCCATACATCGTTTAGTTTGGTGTTGCGATGTCTTGCTGGCATTGGTCCACATAGAAACATTCACGATAAAGTGAGCTTTGCTCTGCTGCACCCCCTTGAGAAAGGCATCTGTGTAATACTGCACCATCACTTCAGGTTTACGTTGTCTTACCTACAAGTATGCAACGTAGACTTATACAGACAAAACACTGCGACTGTTCATTCAAGAACCTTCTTGCTCGAGAACCATATAGGCCCTGCGTTGTACATCGACTGTCTCTGCAAATACTTTTCCATGCTGTGCACTGTCTAGTTTGTTCCTTCTCATAGGCCTTAAGGGTTGGTTCCCAAGACTGTCTCTGTCAAAACAACACTTGCTCAGTCACCTTCATGCTTATAGTGTGTGGAGCTCCACAGTTGGCAACGTGATCGCTTGTTTGATATGTCTCTGCTTCTACTGATTCAATAGTACATCTGATCCAAAGAACCTTGGCTTCCCGTACTAGGCACAGCTCAGCCTTGCTTGTTGCTTCGCTACAGAATCATGGCATGTCTTCCTACTGATGCAGGTAAGCTTTCAGCACCTTGCTAGTGCCTAGTCACCACTTGTGCTCACTCATTCTTAGCTATCCCTAACTACTCCTAGGTGCTAGCCCTTCTTTTATAAGTGTACGCAAACACTACACTACAGTACAGGGTTTTGATTTATGGCCGAGCTAGCATGCAGTGGCATTGCTTTCTGTCTTGACCATCATACAGGTTTGTAGCTTCTGTCACGATTGCAAGGATCAGCACGGTTTGCTGTCTGGGTCCGAAGAGTCTGCATCTTGGTTTGGTTGTCTTTTTTTGTTTCTGGTATGAGTTAGATAGCAATCCCACTATCTGCTGTTTGCCAGGAGGTAATAGTGCAGCCTTGTGCCTGGGTCAGCAGGTGGTTCTTTTGCTTCCTTTCTGGTCCACCCAGCAGGTGCAACGTGCTGTCTCGGTCATAATGTGGGGGGGGTTTAATTTCAGATCTTATGTTGTTTCCGGTTTTGATCAGCAGGTGGCAGTGTTGCAGTGTTTTTGTCAGCAACTGACTTGTTCGCTTCCTTTTGGGGCTAGCATATGGGGGACTGCTTCCTGTCTGGGTAACCGGATAACAGTGCAGCTTCTTATATTGTTAAGCAGTTGGTGGTGCTGCGCCCTGTAGAGTTTTGCTTCAAGACTTTTTTCTCAGGTGGTGTTACAAGTCTGCAAATGGCAGTGTTGCTTCCGCCCTGGGACAGCCTGTTTGTTAGCTGCAACTTCCAGTTTGGCTCGGGGTTCTAATTTGTGTTGAGGTCAGTAGGGGTGGTATTTCTTTCTGTCAGTGCTAGCAGGTGCCAGTACTGCTTCTTGTTCGGGTCGGCATTTGATGAATATTTTTATGGATTGGATCCCATGGCATCAAAGGGTGTGGTGTTTTTTTTTTTTTATCTGGTTTGCCACCTGACAGTGCTATTAGGAGTATGAGTTGTGTGAAGACTTTGCTTCCATTCCAATAAGTGGTGCTTCCTGTCGGACTCGGCCAGTGGAAGGGGAGTGGGGCGATTCTTAGTCCTCTTGGGCTCAGCACGCGGAGGTCTTGGTCAGCAGTCGCCGCTGCTTCTTCCGGTTTGTTGGCATACCGCGCGAGTGGCCGTATTCTTCCTGCTGTGCCCGTGGTAGCGCTACTTCCTGTTTGGGTTAGCAGACGGCGTTTCTTTTTCCGGGCTAGGCCGGTGGGTGAGGGCTGTGCCTCATGTTTGCCTCATGTCCGTTTGTTGCGGATCTGTTGTAGATCGGTTGCTGTTTCTTTTTAATTGTCTGTGGATCCATTTGGGGATTGAGAGTAGGGGTGGTATAAGGGGCTTCGGGGTACAGCTCTTAATAGGAAACATGATGATTAACAGGAGTTTCGTGCGGTTGGAGAGAGGGAGCACTGAGGCCTGGAGCTCAGTCGAGGCGTTTAGTGCTTATGATATTCATATTCAGGTGTATTAGTGGAAGCTTGTGTCATTATTTCCAGTCCACTGGGGCAGTGCAGTTCGCCGTAATCATGCTAAGTAAATACCAATTATAAAGATTTAATGGAAATTAGTGGCAGCAAGATGGTCGCGCCTGGCGTTTTCTAATGTTCTCCTCGGAGGGCAGCTTGTCATGGCAGATTACGAGGTAGGGCTGAAGCCGGGCCGTTGCTGCTGTGCCGCTCAGGCGGTTGCATGGGGCTTGGCGTCTGCATGAGCTAGAAATGAGACTGCTGCAGTTCGCAGGAATCGCGCCATAATTTTCTTAGCTGCTGGTCACACCCCCAGTCACCCCTATTTTTTTTTTTACACCCGCACTTTGCTTGCAGAAATGTGGAGGGCACTGATTTAAAATGCAAAACTACAAGTTGCAGAATGCAAAACTTTTTTAGATATAAAGCTACGACGTTTTGGAAGTGCCCCAATGCGTGTGACGGCTAGGAGAGTGAGGGATAGCGTGAGTGTAACGGTTGAGCATTTGAGGCAGGCCCGGCTCTAGATTGTTTTTTTGTTTGGGAGGGCCGTAGAGAAGCATGGGTGGGCCATGAAGATGAATGGGCACTGGTCAAAAAAACCCAAAGTATTTATGAGCTGATATTTTAGGTATTGGCATCTGTCCGCTTTTGACATTTTTAACACGATAATCAGCACTCAAGGAGCTATATACTTCGATTTCTCTGATGTGCTTTGGCTTTGGGGAAGGTTAGAGAAGCTGCTTGCCAGATCTTTAAGATGCAGCAGAACTTTGAGTGCAGCATACTCCTCCTGGACATGGGCAGCAGGAGAAATGTTTCTGTTGCCACACGGGACTAGATTATAGCTTTTCACGTTTTAAAAAAACTTTGCCTGCTTTTAACTTTGCAAAGTATTGAAGTTTAAAAATATGATGCAATAAACCGAGAACCTTTAATTCATTTTTCAGGATACCTGTGCTGGTGATTTGTGCATTGTAGTAGCAGGTACTAAACTTTGCTGACTTCACACCTCTCCCCAGGCCTGAAAGTGTCATATGTCAACGGTGCTAATAATTAAAATAAAAACGATAAGGGAGAGCCCATGTAAATGCACGCCCATTTGAAACAAGGTGAAAAACCTTTGTTTTTCAGTTCTGAATGGCCTAGGTGGGCCAGGATAATTCTTGGGTGGGCCTGGACCACCCTCTAGAACCGGGTCTGATATAAGGGCTGTGTACCTGAAGGGATAACTCTAGCACTTCTCTGTCTCAACATATGAGACATGAGTGTCCCAAGTCATTGCACACACATTAATAAATCTGTATCTTGAGGGATACTTCTGCTGCATCCAACCCGAGCCTGCAGGTTTCTGTACCACAAGCAGGAGCTGCGCGCTATGCATTCCATGGTTCTTGTCCTGAACCGAAAACCCACTCTTATCCTTTAGAAGCACTTGAAAATATTGTTTGCCTCTAGGATTATTGAGTACTTTTCACTCATCCCCGCGGTGCTTCAGAGGGACATCAATGAAGGAATTGGTCACTGAGGGGCTCTCCACATCAGTGCAGAGCTTCTCTGCCAAGCTGTGCACTCTGCCATTCCTCTGCATGCCAAACTCCACACGTGTGGTTTCTCCCTCATTCCTTTGACTGTATTTTTGGAACTGTGTCACAGGCCATTGTCCTCGTGTCACATTACTGTCCTGCAGGTGATTACTAAAGCAACCTCCATCACCAACTTATACAGTACCATCAAGACATAACCAGCAGATTCTAGGATCCTGGAGCAAATTTGAAATCAAAATCTCCCCTGGCAGACACGTTCTAGTCATGCTCCGGGAGCTGTGGCTAGAATGGTGCCTTGGGGGCATGGTTTTGTTCATGACAGTTCATCTTGCTCTGAAAGTGTAGCTCGCCAGGGGTATGCCAGAGTGGCCGATTGGCCAGTAAGGCCAGACCATGATGAGTAGCAGCTTATCTCATCCAATCCAGGGGGTTAAATATTAAATGAATGCTGTTAATACACAGATGGTCTTCGATTTGGATGGGAAATGACAGTGGTGTCAGCGGTATCGACTTAAGCAATATACAGTGTTTTTGGAGTACTGGTATTGGAGGGACAGCCTCTGGATTAAATGGGACTCTTAAAACAGTCTTGAAGCATGTCAGTCTCAGAGAAGACTGACATGTGGGAAATATCCTTTTGATATCTGTAGCTTGGTAATCCCCATGTAGCTGACAAGGTAAATATTCACCTGGGCTTGAAAATGGCCAAGAGTCTTTGAAACTCCATATTGCTTCAGCCTTTCCTGCCAGCTTCTTAGAGGTGGGCGAGGCAACAATTTAACAGGGATAGCCGAGCCAAGGGTCTGGATTGGATCTAAGAGCCCTTGCAGGAGCCGAGCCCTGAAAATATTTGCTATGTAAATCATACAGCAAACATCATGTAAAATATAGTAAAGTGTCTCCAGAATTTAAAAAAAGTGTATTTATTTAACACGTGGAAGCTTTAACATTAAAAAGGCATATTATACCACTGCACTGACACTTACTTATTAGAATGATAAGTTTGTACAACTGGCAGCCTGAACCCACATATTTGAAAGTGCTTTTATATGCGATAATGGTGAAAAAAGAGTTTGGGTGAAACAAAGTATTTGCTTAAGATTACACAATTTAAGCAGGGAAGCCACAGTTTACCAGGTTTTCTGGTTTAATTTTGTACAGCTCAGCCAGAAAGAGCCCCCATTTGTCTTTACTTATATTGAGGCTTTGTTTTCACTTCTTAGTTAATTCTGTGCACTTCTTTAATACAGCTCAAACTCGACCCAAAGGCTTAGTGCTTTACCGAGCACCAGCTCCATTGCACAAGGTCATATACATTGTTTATAGGCACAGGGAAGGTAAGTGATGTGTCCAGAATCACAGGATGTTGAGTTGACGTGGATAATCAAACCTGGTTCCCCAGTTCCATGGTCGTCAGCTTTGACAGTAATGCCAAATCCTGGATAGTAGAAGGAAGGTAAGCAGAAGCCATGTGAAAGGTCAGCTCGTTACGGGCTCAAGGTTCCAACAGGGTAATGCCAAATCCTGGTTAGGAGAAGGAAGGCAAGCAGAAGCCACATAAAAGGTCGGCTTGTTTTGGGCTCGAGGTTCCAAGAGTACCTTGCACTGAGCCAGATCCAAGCTTGAGCCTGGCTGGTGCTTTCAGCAGCTCACCCACCTCTACTGCTTGTTACAACTTAGGCCACTGTGGATTCGTTTTTGAAGTTGCTTCTCCGAGTGGACTGTGACTTGACCAAGGATCACTCTTTATCTATTGCTACATCATCATGGCCTCCTGGTCAGAAACAGACTCCCCAAAGGACGGATGCTCACATGGTTACATGAGCCAGTAAATTGGACTTCACTACTTTTCTCTTGCAAGCTTGGTAGTGGCTTCCAGTGGACGTGAGTTTCAAAGCAGTAGTCACTATGCCG
Source organism: Pleurodeles waltl (assembly GCF_031143425.1). Lineage (NCBI taxonomy): Eukaryota > Metazoa > Chordata > Amphibia > Caudata > Salamandridae > Pleurodeles > Pleurodeles waltl. Next base: position 539,989,617 of record NC_090440.1, on the reverse strand, counting down.
TAGTCCATCTATTGCTATTTTTGGTAATTAGCATTTATTGCCTAGTGCTAAGTTTTTTGGAGATACAGCATGTTTTCTATGTTTCTGGGTGCCTTTTGCGCTTTAAAAATCAGATCAGACTCGCTTGAAAATCCGCCAGTTTGGGAGGTAATGCAAAGATGTGACCTGTTTTTCTCCTCTAGCTCTTTTGGATTTTGATACGGTTTTGATCTTGACAAATGCCATTGACCTCTTAACGTTGTGGAAGCGTTATAGGTAACAGATATAACATTGTATATAAACATTTCATCTGTGAAAGCTGATCCATGACCTGTTGTCTTTGTTCAACTGATTGGTGGAATTTAAACTCTTAGCCGAATCTTTCCTTAGAAACTTTGAGACATACTTTGTTTTCAGTTTTTATGTACTTTGTCGCACTTTCTGGTATTTCTTTTCACTATCCTTCGTGACCAGGACTTGTGCGTAAGTACTCCTTATCAGAACGCTGTCTTAGGTAAACCACTGCAAACTATTATGTATCAAGTGTAACATTGAATGCTGGAACCCCGCAGTATATTGCCCACAAACTGGTTGCCTCAAGATGCCATCTCCACCTCAATACTGGGTCTCACTACTGTAGCTTTTCAGAAAAATAAACAAAATACTGAAGCAATCCTTCTCTGGAAGTGCATTCAGTATGCCTATCTGCAATCCACCACCCATTAGGACAACACAAGCAATTACATATTTAAAAGCAAGAAGAATAACCCATAATTTCAGCCTCACTTTTACCTATAAGTGTGGCTTGGGCAACAGCATAGACTCAGGGCCTCATTTTGAGTTTGGTGGGCGGCGGAGGCCCACCAAACTTTCAGATGGAAAACTGCCACTCCGGTTTTCCGCCACTCAGCCTAATGATGAGTTTTCCGCTGGACCAGCCCGTAATTTGGGCAGTGAAAAGTGCGACTGGGTTGTCCATAGGGGCCCCTTTCCACCAGCCTTTGCATGGCGGGTCGTAATCTGGAGGGCACCACTGCTTGCAGGCCTGCCCTGGCGTATTGAGACCATCGGCACGGCCATGTTATTGGCTGGTGGCATCCTGGTGGTGCTGGTGGTCAGACCGTGGCACCTCTGCCATGGTCATAATATGATGGTCGGACCACCCCTGTCGGCGACAGTCCGAGTGCCACCACGAGTCTGGCAGTCCATGGACCGCCAGATTCGTAATGAAGCCCTCAATCACTTCAAATTGGAGTCTCCATATTTCTGTAAATATTGTTTATTTGTGAAGATATGGACACTTGCTTCTCCCTTCCTCTGTGCATATTGATTGTTCCGTACAGCTAAATCTTAAGCTCTTCCTATATATACTGTTATTTTTTATAATATTTTTGGAAGTGTTTTTTTAACTAGTTTTTGTCAGTCTCCTGTCCTCTATATCTAATTGTAATTTTGTGTAACAGTTTCATATAATGTTCTCTAGGTATTGTTTTTGTGTTGCTCTTGTGCAACCCCGCATATGTGAAGCGCTCTGTCTCCCCTGGGCCTTGTCCATCCTATAAAAAATGCTAATATAAACATCTCTCATATCCTTATTAGCACTTGTGTCTTTGCAACTCACTCTCATGCCAGTTTTCTTGACCTTGCCCTCTTTTCACAGTGCTGACTCGTTCTCCCTCTGGATCGACCTTTTTGCCTCTAAACCACACCCGCTTCCACTGGGTGCTCTACCCTGCCCAACCACAGGGACATCGATTTCCAAATTCAAAATCTTTTCCAACACCACCAGCTTATCTTAATCGGCACCCCTGTCCCACCACCAAACTCTTCTTCTGCTCTCTGTTTCTTTCTTTGCTTCCCCGTACCTCTTCATTTGACACCACCCTCCAGACTTTTACACCGGCAGCCGTCACCCTCAGCTTTGGTCCCCACTTCACCTTCTGCATCTCAACAATTATTTAAAGTAGCGTACTCTTGTCTGAACAAGTAAAATTACTGAAAGAGCCATTGTGTAATTTACAGGATGCCGAAAAAAACAAGAACTTAGTCCATTACTTACTTATTCATGCCAATGGCTGGCAGTCCTGCATAATTAACTCTGTAGTCTTGTCTCCCTGATGCACAATAACTCGGGCAGGCCTCTGGAACAACACCTTGGTTTCTTTCCTGTCCTTCATGATCAGTACAAACAAATGCTATTGTCAGTTCCTGAACATCACACCACCCCCCCCTTAAACTATCCCTCCCATTCCATTCCATGAAACTGCCATCTTTCACCCCTAATCTCAATCCAAGATCCTCCCTATCCTGTAATCCATTTTCTCCTTAGATTGCCCTCCTCGGCTTTCCTGCCGCTTTGGATTTGTATGATGATTAAATCTGCTACTTGTTGGCTCTATTATATCTGAAGACTCAATCTCCATAGATAGGAGCTCCTATCATTCCTTGGCCATAGTCCTACCAGTTGACATCTCCCAAGCTCTGCCCTGCCTGCTTCCTCTTCTGCCTTTACACCACCACAATGGGTTAATTAAATTGCCAGTGGCAGGCACATGTCATTGTCTTCATTCGCCCCCCCAACTCCAATCCTGAATCTCTGATTAACAGCCATTCATCGCCAGATGGCTCTACACCATCGAATGCTAAATTCCTCAAAAGTCAAATTGTTTACTTCCTCCCCCAACCTACTCCATCAAATTTCCCTTGATGGCATAACCTCCTCTGCCAGGAACCACGTTGGGTTTTCTCCTGTAAGTACAATTTGGAGTATTCATTTTCACCATGGACTTGACCACCAGTTTCCTAATCAACAGCCAGAAGATTACCTCAGCTTTCACTTCAATATCGTCCAAGCCATCGTCAACACCCTAACCTAACACTATATATTTCCTTCCCATTTCAGTTAGTTATTACCTTTGCCAGATAGGTCTTTTTAGTTTCCCATGATATTATCAAGCCACCCCTTATTGTCACCAGGCCATGTGTTTAAGGCCAAAATGCCAATTACTCTGTTTTCCAGGGTCATCGACTGCACCTTAGAAACACCTTTTCCCACGTCATACCGTGCTGGAAGTCTTTGCTGTGCAGACTAACACCCGCTAGGCTTCCCAAAGATTCTGTTTGCCACCTCACAGTTCTGATCTTTCCACCTCCCGCCACTGCAGCAAGCTCCACAGGGAACTTAATGCTACACCCTACCCAAACCACTTTCAAAATTAGTCTCAAAGTGCATCTCCTTTGAACTGAAAACTCTATTTGATAACCAGAAATCCACATTCTGCTAACGTAATTATGTAAAAATAATTTATCATTATTGAATTTTTCTCTTCAAGGTAGCCCCCTTTTTAAGTTACAGTTGATCATTTACATATGAATGACAAATACAGAATACATGCTTGTTTATTGTTACTTTCATTGCAACTTGATAATCAAGTTTCTCAAACAGCTCCACAGTATATAATCGGAATTGTATTCTCTAGAGTGAACAAAATTGAATGGAAGCTGATACTTTAGTTAATCAGAGTGAAAATAAATGAAAGGATTTCAAACCTGTGTCTGCTAATTGTTTATGCTGAAAAATTCAACAATGACCAGAAAATGTTATACAAGTTAGGAACAGAAGGTGACGGGCTAGAGAGGAACTTCTTGCCAAAAGACAGAGATGAGCCTTGCAAACTCGGTTCATCTACTTTTGCTGAAGGCTAATGGAAGGGGCATTCAGCATTCGCCTACTGGGGGCTTATCAGCCTTACTCCCAGCACAAACGAGAAAATCAGACTATCCTGTTATATAGAACAGTAACTTCATTATTCAATGGAGGTATAAGAGTGTGAACCATCTTAGAATTTGAACTAGATTTTTTGGTGCTGAGTTTAGCTTAGTAAGCCAAAGATATGAGTGGGATTGATATAAAGTTAAAAGGCAAACGTGTTGCATTATTTTCTTCTGTTCTCATTACTGTAAACATTGCAGCTATTCTGATTTTGTTTACAATAGTTACTACGCACAGTGTGCACTAAGATAGAATTTTGTTTTTAAAATATATCCATTGTTTCCTAGTGTCCTTGAGTGTGCTATTCTAATGTGAAAGAGGTTTGGATTCCACTGAGTATCCCTGTGATAGTTTATATAAGTGATTGTTACCTGGGTTGGGAGGTGTTTGCAGTCTAACTGGCTTTCTGTCTCGTGTTGGCACATTTGCCAAGTACTTAGAGCCAGCGGTTCTAGAAAGTGTATTCCGAGGCTGTGGTCTAGAAGATCTAGAAAACATATTATTTTGGAATAATTTTGGTTGACACACTTAAGAAACCAAATAGTACAGTTAGTGAAGACATCTGTTGCAATGTTGGATGTCTCCTTCAACTCAGGTGCTCCCTTTCTGCTGTGGGTTTGTCAGCCATTTGATCTTATAAATGGTTATTTTCCATTTAGATTTCGTGTTTTGAATCCATTAAGTAATGTGGCAAGCTGCTTCTGCTCTGATAATGGCATAGTTCATGGGCACTCACTCACCTCTTTGCTAGGTGTGTCCCTAACACAGTGGGTATGTTAACTTTAGTTGCAAATGCACATGCTGCATACCCTTTTGAAATAATCTGCTCATGTGTGGAGTTCGATGCTGTAGATCCCGGTACTCAACCTTCAGACACACTAAGGTGCTGCTCTCCCAGCTCACTATGTACCCTGCAATGACTTGGACGTCCTCTCCTCTTAGCATACCAAGAACATCAAGGGCCTCTTAATTAATGAAGGAGCTACCTGGCCAGTATTGTTTAGGTCTACACTGTATCCCAACAAAGTTAATTTGCCAATTGCAGAAGTAATACAGTTACTAAACCAAATAGTGGCTGTTTATAGGAGAGACTGACAGCATGTCCTACAATTGCTTGCTATGGAAGCATTCCTCCTGGTCCTTCACAACATGCAAATATTGCAGTGCTGACATTTGGGGAAACTACATTTTTGAGTGTTTATATTACTCTGCATGGCATACCCTGATTATTGGTGTTACTGGAATTATTGAAGGAGATTCATATGCATCGGGCTGAACCTGTTCTACGATTAGTGATGAAATTAATAGGTAATTTTAAGGAAGTCTCCTCAATAGTTCTGAGTTATGGTTGCATCGAAGCCACAGGCATGGTAGTATGCCAGCAGCTGGAAACAGTTTCCCTTCAGGACCATGAACTGGAACTTCCAAAGATCATTTCAGAAGTGTTTACCCCTCTGTGGGCCGTGATATCTTAAGTTCACAAGCTATAAACCTGCATCTCAAAGCAAAATATGAGAACGTGGGTTCTGGTTCAATAAAAGCACAGAGCAAAACATAAAACAAGGACTGTATCTACCTCAACACAGGAGTCCAGCCAGGATGGGTATAATTTGAGAGAATGTGTTGAAATAAGAAAGCTGCATTTGTATCAGTATTATAGAAGTTCTTCCTGTTCTTTAAAGGATTCTGGGGATCGAAAAAGGGCAGGAAAAAGTAGATGAAATAAGTATTGCAGAAAAGATCACTATATCAAGCAGAAACGTGAATCGGGGTGTGTAGCTGTAGGACAAAGAAGGAAGAGAAAGGATCTGAGTCCCTTTAAGAAAAAGAAAGTGGCTGTTGTAGCAAAATTGCATGCAATGCAAACTGCAAATACTTCTGCGGAATGGGACATGGGTGGTAGTACTTCTGGACAGCACAGCAAAAGTGACAGTAGTTCACCAGACTCTCAAGAAGCATCTTGTGGTGACTCCAGCGAAAGAATACATGCAGATTGAAACACATGGACATGTAAACCTAACAGACTGGGTCCATGAAGTTGAAATACTGCTTGAAGGTGATATACCATGCAAAATAAAAGCCATATTCTGGCCTCATTTATCTTCTTGCAGAAGATGACACCTTCTGGTTTGTGTAATGATGTATCTCAAGATGAGAAGCTAATAATGCAAGCAAGTTCCTCCCTAGCACCTGAAGAACTCAGGTAAAATTATACATGTGATCGGACACTGAAACAGGCATAGAAACTAAGCGGGGTGGGACAAAGAATTGTTGCACATGTGATTCCCTTTTGGAGAGAGACCCAGGTACTGGTTAGTATCCTTTAAAACCAGAAGCTAATCGCGATATAAAAGCTATTCTAGATCAGTTATATTATCAAGATATAATGGGGCCGTGTCACTCCACAATGAACAATCCTCTCTTTATGGTATTGAAACCTGACATTTTACGTAGCATAGTTCTAAATCATGGAAATTTAAATGGATACATGCACACATGGTGTACAAAACACTCACATTACTGGATTAATGACTAATCTTGTGAGACAAAGGTAAAAATGATCTAAGATGTATCTAATGGTTTCATTAGTCAAAATATAGGACCAAATCCTAGAATCAACTTTTTTTTAAATTTGACAATTTTCGGTAGTTGTATACATGATTGCCACAAGGGTACAAGAGCAGCGCTTGGTTGTTAATAACAAGATTTATGGAGATCTTACAAGGCTATCCTGGGGCCCTATCATGTGTTGACATTATATGTAAATTATAGATGATGACTTGACTGAACACCTGGCTAGGGTGGACAGGATAATGTCTTTTGGCCCAACATGCTAGCATAATAGCCAACTCAGATGCAAGGGCCTCACTGCCCATCCATTCCACACTTCTTGGAGGTAGCAGTGTGTAACATCTAATAAACAAAGATGAACTTAGTGGATAATAGGAGTGGACACTGAACTCAGGACTGAACTACCAAGAGGACTAGATGTCATTTGTATGAGGACTAATGGGTGGCCACTCCCCGGGGCTAAACAACACATGTTCATCTCTGTATATTATTCTAATGAGGCTACTGAATTTTGAGCGGCAGAATCGCCTGCGGTGTGAGAGACTAAGTCTAACCCACTGCGGGTGACACCTGTCGCTCCAATTCGGGTTTTGCTCCGGCTAACTAGCAGTGCCTCATCCCCACCAAAGGATAGTGATGATTGGGCAGTGGAGTGCATGACATATTTGGCTTCTCAGGGAAGTCGTGGTCACTCAGGTCTCATCCGGTTCTCTCACTTACAATTCAGTCTCATATATAAGTGACAAACAGAAGCAGTATATGTTTCAATACTGAGTTTAATAAAACAACTGCATCTTAGATAGCAAACCATGAGCTGCAATAACCAGGACGACACAACATGACAGTATTAAAATTGTGATGAGAAGAGTGAAGCATAAAAACAATGCTATCATATTGTCACTACTTTTGATGGACTAGTCCCTACCTAGGCTAGGATAGAGCACATCATGTTAAGCTCTAATTCTGCCCTTCAGGTTCCCCTGGGAAGACATCAACCCCCATACCTGAGCAAAGGCCTGTGGTCTGCGTTAGCATCTGTAGCGAAGCATTCGGCAATCAGCATACAGTCGTGGTTGCCTGGCTAGAATCTCCTGCTAACCTGTAAGGGACAAGGAAGTGTTTTTATAACAACACAGCTGATATTCTGAGAAAATGGCCCCACGTAAGTATGTTTGTTGGAGACTAAACTTCTACCACGTTCACTGGCAATGTACCGTGCTGTAGGCTTGGAAGGAGCACAGAGTGATCAAGAATGTCTTGTTTGGGAACAGAGTGCCAGCCTAGGCAAAAAACAGTTAGATAGACGGAAATAAAACAAGACCGTAATAATGGGTATTGTAACAGTAATAAGACAAAGCTGAATAAAATACATTTCTGGACTTAGCTAGTTCAAGGCCACTGGTTACATTGCCAAATTGTATCCAGGTCAGCTACCACCAGGTTAATTGCCTGTGAGTATCTCTGTTGTCCTTCCTGTAACGAACATTCTATTCACCCGTGGTCAAGTTTGTCTGGCTGGATTTCAACTAGTCCTTTATTAATTTTTCTCTCTCTCCTCCCTCTTCTCTTTCCTTTCTACAAAACGTTTTTCCTTAATGCTCTTTCTGTCCAATTTTCCACCTCGCTTTTTATCCTGCAAGCATATGTACCGATATGGTTGCTTTCACCTCCTCTTGATTTTGTTGCTCGCACCCTTTTGACAGCCATCAGTCTTAATGCCCTTCCAATAAATCCAACTCTTTTCTTAAATACATGCTGTATTTCTGATTTAGGATGGGTGCCCCTGGCACCTCTCTTCTTTCTATTTTGAATCCCCAAAGACCCTGCCCATGCATCAACTCAAGTACTTTCCTTATTTATGTGAGTCCCTTCTGTAAGAAAGTACCCTCTTTTTGGCATGGTTACCCCCCACTTTTTGCCTGCTGTCAGTGTGTTTTGACTGTGTTCACTGGGATCCTGCTACCCAGGAACCCAGTGATTGTGCTTTCTCCCTCTAAATTTGGTTGCTTAGGACTTTGCACACCCCACAATTGGCATGCTGGTGCCCCCATGTAAGTCCCTATCATATGTTACTTGGGTACCCAGGGCATTGGGGCACCAGGGGATCCCCATAGGCTGCAGCGTGTATTGCGCCACCCATGGGAGCCCATGCAAAATGTGTCTGCAGGCCTGCCATTGCAGCCTGCATGAAAAGGTGCATTCACCCTTTCACTACAGGCCACTGCACCAGGTTACTGTAAGTCACCCCTGTGGTAGAGCCTCCTAGCCCAGAGGGCAGGGTGCAAGTACCTGTGTGTGAGGGCACCCCTGCATGAGCAGAGGTGCCCCTACGAACTCCAGCTCCATTACACTGTACTTTGTAAGTGTGGGGAAGCCGTTTTACCTGTGTACTGGACATAGGTCACTACCAGCTATATAATGGTACATCCGAACCTACGTATGTTTGGTATCAAACATGTCAGAATCATACCCCAATACTGTTGCCAGTATTGGTTATATGATTCCATGCACTCTGGGGGCTCCTTAGAGGACCCCCAGCATTGCTCCCACTATTCTTCTGGGGTTTTCCGGGAAGCCCACGTGGCTGCCACCCCTCAAACAGGTTTCTGCCCTCCTGCTGCGTGACCAGCTCAGGCAGAGGAAAGGAGAACAAAGGATTTCCTGTGGGAGAGGGAGGTTACACCCTCTCCCTTGGAAATAGGTGTTACATGGCTTGGGAGGGGTAGCCTCCCCAAGCCAGGGGTATGCTTTAAAAGGCACATTTGGTGCCCTCCTTGCATAAAACTGTTTGCACCAGTCTAGGGACCCCGGTCCCTGCTCTGGTGCAAAATTGGAAAATGGAACGGGGATTGATCACTCCCCTGCCTATCGCCATCACATTGGTGGTACCCAGAGCTCCTCCAGATAGACACTTGATTCTGCCATCTTGAATCTAAGATGGGCAGAGGCCCCTGGGGCATCTAAATGGCCATGTCGGGTAGGTGACGTCACAGGCCTCTCCTGATAGGTGGTCACCCTGGTAGGTGACCAGTCCCCCTTCCTAGGCTATTTAGGGTCTCCCTCTTCGGTGGGTCCTCAGATTCAACGTGCAGGATTACAGCATGACTCCTCTGCATCGTTTACTCCATCTTCTGGCCACTGGAACTGCAACTGGACCCTCCAGGAACCGACAATCTGCATCTACAGCAATGACTCTGCTCTGCAACATTGTTTCTCCACCTCCTTCCAGCAACTGCCGCATTCCCCCGGCTGTGCATCCTCTGAGGGCGACGAGTCTTCAGCCTGCACAAGAAGTAAGAAGGAATCTCACTTGGAGTGAAATAGTCACTCCCCTGCATCCACGGGCACCAACTGCAACGGCGACTGGCTGCATGGATTCTCTCTCCTCCGGAACTGCGTAAATCGTCCATCACAGGTGGCGGTCTGGAATGGTTCACTTGGTCCTCTCTACCAGCTTTCCAATTTGGGAGAGGGTAACCCCTTGCCTCTCCTTGCAGGACAGTACCCCTGTGCACCCCGACTCTTGCAGCTACCAAGGCTTGTTTGTTCCTCCTCCAAGGGATCTTCAGACTCCGTGTAGCCCCAGCCCTCAGCACTTTTTCCTGCAACGCACAGTCTCCTGCCTGCTGCTCCAGCGACGTAGGACACTTCTCCAGGTGTGCTGAGTGGGTCTCACTGGGACTCCTGTGCCTGCTGCCCATGGGTCGCCTGTGGGGGATGCTCCCTCTTCTTGTGACTCTCCCAGCTGCTGAGGGTCACCCCTACTCCCCTCCTTGGTTCAAGTCCCCTGGACCTTGCTGGTCCTCTTCAGCCTTGCAAAACCTTCTTCTCTGACTCTTGCATTTGCCAACGCTTGTTGGTGGTTTTCCAGCACCAATGACCGATTGCATTACGATCGCCGATGTGGGACATCACTCCTGCAACTCATCTTCTGCTCCTGTGCTGCACTGCTGACCTTCTTCGTCCACCGTCGATTAGGTCCCACGTCCATAGAAGGGAGGGTAGTGGCTACTGCCACAGCCGGACACTTCATCACGAACTGGACTTGGTCCCCTTCCTTTGCAGGTCCTCTTCAGTCAGGATCCATTTTTGGTTTCTTTAAGTCTTGTCTGGATCTTGCACAATTCTCTTCCAAAGTCCTCCTGTTGGTTTTTTGGAAAAACCAGGTGCTTGCCTCTGCTCGCCTGGTTGCTGTGGGTCACTCTGATACTCAACTCTTGGGGTTCCTAGTTCCTCCAGCTCCCCTCTACTGGTTCCACTTCCCTGGGTGGGGGACTGCCTTTCACATTCTACTTTTTTAATGTATGGTTTGTCTCTTCCCTAGGGCCCTCACTATTTCATATTGCTTTTACTAATGCCTATTGCTTTCTATGCTATTTACTGATTGCTAATGTGTATATAATAGTGTGATTGCTAATGTGTATATAATAGTGTAGTGTGTTACTTACCTCCAGTTAGGGTATTGCCTATACAGTATTTTAGTATGTGTGTTACTATAGTAAAGTACCTTTATTTTTGTAACACTGTGTGGTTCTTTCATGTATGTAAGTGTTTTGTGACTGTAGTGGTATCTGGTTAAGTCTTGGCTATTCATCCATAGCTATGTCTACAGAGCCCTGGTGTGGTTACACTTCACTAATAGGGGATCCCCGGACCTGGTATAAGTTGATAACCCCGTAGGTGCTCACCACACACCAGAACAGCTTCCTACACCTTCTTACCAGATGCACTTGATTCTGATTCAAGAACACGTGTCTTGTGGAGCGGACTATCTGTTCCCCAGTTGACTGCCGCAATTCCAGGATTCACATCATTCCTGCCTGCACTCTCAGCAGTCACTTTACAGTTATCTAACCTTTACCCACGCAGCCTTCTTTTTATCACCTGGCGTTCATGTAATAAAATGTAATTGTTTTATGTGCACATTTTGTTCCGGTCCCCCACATCCACCTTCCAAGGTGAGACAATTTCTCAGGCAATCTCCTTTCTTGATCCCACCAGTTAAACATCCTTATTTCTTGTGTTTTTGTGGTTTTCAATTATTGATTATTTTCACACAACTTCTAGGGAGTAAGAGACCTCCAACCATTACTTCCTAGCACCCTGTGCTCTGGGCCCTCAAGTCTCTCTCCAAGGTGAGCCTAAATATCTGTTACTCTCCTTCATCACTTGACACCACCATGTATATAACCCTATTTAATTTACTTATCTGTCTTTTAATTTTTATCTTAGTGTGATTCGCACATGACATCAAGGGAGCAAGAAACCTCAAACCTTTATGAATGAGCTCTGCATTTCTGTCTTTCTAAACTCTTTAAATATCTCTGCTTTATTTTCATGTCTGTATTTATTGTTTCAGTTCTTCCTCTGATTCCTCTAGCCTCTTGAGTCCTGATGATGAACTTGAGATTCTCCCAGGGATCGAAACGTCGACTGCTTTAAACTTGGACCCTATGGACTCTGAATTACATCAACGGGCTGTGTGTTTCTTGATCTTTTGGTATACTATGTATCACTTGTGTGTATCACATATAAGAGAGCACATTTCTGCACTAAGCACCCAGTGCATATCTGTTTATAATGCTTCTTTAAAGTTGTTTGTACTTTGATTCAAATACTCTTTGAATATCATTTTTTGGAATGATTTATTCTGGAGGACAGTGTTCCCAAATAAACAGTCACAAGTTGAGGGCTAGGGCGATGGAGCTCGGGTCGGATACAGGGGCCAGGTTAGTCCTGCTGAAAAAAGTTACCTTTCCAAAGTCCATTGCGAAGAGTCTAAAACTTCAGGATTTCTCCTCCTCATGAAGAGGAGTGCACTGTGATACCCGTCAAGGGCCTAGGGACTGAGGAGGCACCTCTTTGGGATAAGAGACTCACTCTAGCCCTTGGGACTCACTCTAACCCTTGGAGTCACTCAGGTAATGTGGGTTGAAGGGAGCAGGTCCAATCTTCCTTCGCAGAGAGTAGGGCAGGCCTCAAGCAGCAGGGCAGTCCTCAGGGGAACAAGGCAGGCCGCAAGCAGCATGGCAGTTCCCAGGGGAACACGGCAAGCCTCAAGCAGCAGGGTGGTCCTACAAGAAACAAGGCAAGCCTCAAGCAGCAGGACAGTCCTCTGGGAGCCAGGCAAGCCTCAAGCAGCAGGGAGTCCTCTGGGGAACAAGGCATCCCTTCCTACTTAATGTCTGCAGGCCCAAGAGTGTGCTGAAGAGTGGCTTAGGAGGACTAACCTTTAGATCTGGTGCCATCCTTTGAAGTGGAGGAATGTTCTAGGCTACCGCCACATCTGGTTCTGGAATGTTCTTCCCTTCCTCTGCCAATGTTCCAAGAAGTCTAGGGTGACAAGAGGCTGGTGTCCGGTTCTTTTGTGTGTTTTGGAAGGAAGATCTTTGAAATGTATGTGGGGGAGGGAGCAGCTCCACCCCCAACTATTTTGGCAGCATGGACAATTCTGCACACATTTTATCCCCTATAGTTCAGTGTCAGGGCTTGATACGCATTCGTAATGGGGGAATAATTAACAGGCCCAGGCAGCTGAAAACTCCCAGAAGGCCTTGAACATTTCAACAGAAAAATTCCAACTTTCTTAAAGTGCCATTTTCAAAATTATAACCTAAAATCCGACTTTATCATTAATGAGAGTTTTAAATTACAATTCCTTTGAGTCTGAACATGACATGTCTGCTTGCTCCCAATCAAATATCATCACTTATTGAATGTAATAAGGTAACCCAGTGTTGTCCGATAGAAGAGGTAGGCTTTACAGTAATGAAATATATATATATATTTCTTTGTAACTTAAACGTAACCCCATATGTCCTGCTTTTTAGATACAATGCACCCTGCCACGTGGGCTGTTTAGGGCCTACCTCAGGGGTAACATATGTTTTAAAATAAAGAAGGGTCACACTCGGAAAAAGGGTTATTTTGCTGGCAACTTGGTGTTTTCAAAACTACTGTAGGCTGTAATGGGAGGCCAGAGATGTGTTTAAAGGGCTACTGTAGTGGGTGGCACAATGAGTTTGCAGACCATCTTATAGCATTTAATTTGCAGGCCCTGGGTACAAAAGGCACCATATTGTAGGGACTGCTAAGTAAATTAAATGAGCCAGTCGGGTGTAAGCCAATTTGATCACTTTTGAAGGGAGAGAGCACAAGCACTTTAGCACTGATTAGCAGTGGTAAAGTGCCCATACTCCTAGTGCCTACCAAAATAAATTCAGAAGGAAATATTAAAAAACTACATTTAAAGTTACTGACAGTAGTTTTCAAACATTTGTAAAACATATACACCATTTCAACTATGAAGTGCTTTGGCAAGTCATAAATAAAATGCTATGTTTGAGCTTAGAATTTGACTTCAAGGCAAATAACGATGGCTAAAAAAGAAGCATCATATACCCCCTTGTCCACAGAAGAGATAGAAAGTACCCGAGTTTCCATGGCAGAAGACCCACATCTTGTGTGGCTCTTACATGGAGTAATCTCCTTCCCAATTATTTAATTTTTATAATTGTCAAAAACATTGCTAGATTGGTATGAAAAAATACATAATGTTTTTCTTTACCATGCCTGAAAGTTTTAATTTGAGTTTCACTATCAGACAGAAAACAACCCCACATTAATAAGCACATCTGCAAGCAGCAGCCTGTTTAGACTTTAATTCCTCTGTAACTGTCACTCTGCATGGGGCTTGTAACGCTTTGAAACCCAGTTTTGCTTGTAAAATTACTTAAAACACCTGTTCAGTTCATTCCCTCTTATTGCATACTCCTAGAGAATGGTTTGTACATATTTAGAACAAATCAAAGCTGCTGTGGTATGACTACCAGTTTACCTTCATGTTTACTTTTCAGAAAACAGAACATTATTGTAGTATTACATTGCATCCCGTGAGGATGAAATTGTAAAGTGTTTAATGTCTGTTAGATCTAATATAAAAGTTCACACTTTCCCACAACCTTACATCATAGAAAGCCATTTGATCTATTTATGTTCTTCATAGCTAGTCACTACTAACCGGCATGCAGTCTAGAAAAAGTCTAAAACTGCTAAAGAAATAGTTATAATACAAATACGTTGATTTATTGATCTTTGGTAAATAAAAATGGTATTATTAAGCCATAGTCTTAGTTTAGTAAGCCAGTAGTGCTGGGCTTCTAGAATTACTAGTTTTTGTATCATCTTCTCTCTAACGGTAACAGATAGTAAATGTTTCTAACAGCCTTTCAGATCATTCTGCTTTTAATTTAGTTATAACACTTACACCACTTGGAATCAAACCGAATAGATGGTTCGTGGAAAAAAGTCTTATTATATATATAATGAGTGTGTCAACTACATTAATGTTAAAATAAGAGTATTGTAACCAAGATGAAAATTCAGCACTCCAGAAAGTTATTTGGAAAGCATTCAAGACCACCGTAGAAGTGAGGTTACCAGCTTGCAAATTAAGAAGCAAAAACGGAACAACCAGACATTTTAATTTTCTGATGATAGACTAAACCAGAGAGAGAAACTTCTAAGTACACATTATATTAGAGCAAAATTTGCTGAGTGGGGGAAAGCAAAAAAGAAGCTGTATGACTAGCATATACATAAAGTGAGAAGTTCACCAACAGTGGAGCAGCATTTAAACGAGGAGGGGGAATAGGCAGATAAATGTCTAGCATGATGGAATAAAACAACCACTATTGAAACACTGTTGTTAAAATAAGAGATGGGAAGATTCCAGATAACCCAGAAGAATAACGTTTTTTAGAGTCATTTCGAAAAACCATACAAATAATACATTAGTGTCCAGAAAGCTAACATAAAATAGATTTTTGAAAGCTGCATTTTCCAAAGCTTATTCCTCACAATCCCTGTTCATCGATAGCTCCTACCACTTTGGAAGAAGTTGAAACTACAATAAATAGCCTTCAAAATCATAAAACACTAGTTGAAGACTGCTGTATGGCAGAATTCTATAGAACATTTATTAATGAAATTATTGTTCCATTTTCTCAATTTTGTAATTATATTTTGGCAGGAGAAACAATACCTAGATTTTTTCATAAAGTATTGGGGTTTGCTTTTTAAAAAGGGTTAATAAATCTTCTAGACCTTAACTCTTATTGCCCTATTACATTGTGCAACATAGATGATAAAATATTTACTAAAATCTTGACACAACACATAACTGTGCATGCTCCAGAATTAATCCATAAAGAATACAACAGTTTTATCCGTCGGAGACAACGTTAATCAAACACCCGTTTCATCACTTAAGCAGTTCATCATTTTTCAGTGATATATCCTTGCTGCTGTTATATTAGTCTATGCAGAAAAAAACATTTACTCTGGTTAGTTGGCACTTTGTTTTTGATGTATTAGCAATTATGGAACTTTCTTCCCAAATGACTAGACTTATCGCATCATTGTATAAAGGCTCCAGCTCAAGTTTCATCATCAATAACAGTCCAGTTAGGGAGCTCTCCATCACTTGAGGCACAAGACAGGGCTGCCCAGTGTCACCCAATCTTTTCGCTATCTTATTTTTTAACCATTAGCATATGCAATCTGGCAAAAGCAGAATTTAATACCCATACATAGAGCTGTTCCTACATTAAAGTTATATGCAGATGATGTATTCTTACTATTAAAAACTCAACAGGAAAATCGGCAACTAGCTGTAGACCCAATAGCTGAATTTACTGAATTGAGAGGATACCAAATGAATGCATTGCAAACTGAATTGTTACTGTTTAATGCAAAGAGTGAGCCCTTATGTCGGCCACAAGGTAGCTACAAGAAGAATTCATAAACAATCTGAGTATCTAGGCAACTGGTTTATTATTTGTAAATGAATACATTGCAAACAGATAGTCAACAAGATTGCATTATGTTTAGGCTTGTACCAGTTTTCATACATGATATCTGCTGCATTCTTTAAAGACTCTGCAGAAATAACCTGGGAGAAATGTTATATACTACTTAAATAAACTATGTAAGGGTCCAATAATGGGTATCATATCTTGCTAGCAACATCATCACACAGCACGTAATAGTAGACAAGATACTGGAAAGTGAACCATACAGTACAGCTAACTAATGGAAAGGTGGAAAGTGTTCTATAAAGTAGAGCTAAATAAAGATTAATGGTATAAAATATATCTCTATAACCAATTAGCTCCAAGAAGTCAACATTTTCAGAGGATGCAATTATATGGACAATAGTTACTTTACTACACACCGGAAGCCCTCCATAAATATAATTAAAGCATTTCCAGTCTGTGCCCTAGATGTAGTTGTATAGGTACGTAGGATCATTTGTTCTTTAACTGCCAGCCAATACAGCAAGACTTTGGGCACCCCATATTTTTTATTAATAACGTCTTGCATGTGTGTCTAATTCTGGACGAAGTGTTCATAACCTTTGGTTGCTCTAGGCCTGCAGGGATAATGGAGAGGAATAAAAAACTCTATACTGCAATATTACAAGTTTGATCTATTATAACAGAATACTGGAAAGCTAAGGAACCTCTCCATTACCATTTTTTGTTCAATCTGTTTATTGAGTTTTTACAGCACTTTTTAATGCAAAAAACCATACCCTGCAGACATACTTTTAATTTGTGAGTTGATTGTGAATGACAGTGTTCTATACACAGTTATAGCTAGCAGAAGGTATGTGGTCATATCAGATATGCATAATCCCTCTAGCCCTTGTGCCTATTGAATCAGTGCAAGGCATGCAATTTACACATTTGTCAAGCTTTTGTCCAATATATGATGACATAGGAATCAGACAATAAGCAGTCTTTCTTTATTACCATTAATAATGTGAACATGAAACAGGGGTAAAGGGATGTGAGGGAAGGGGAGGAAAAAGAGGAGTGGGAATCAACAACTTAACCACACCAATCCCCTATCATTGACATATGATACTGCCAAATTACCCACAATAAGAAGATTACCAGGTGTTTAAGTGTTGTGCGTATTTCCATCCGTATTCATTACAGTGCCTATGTTGTCGTAAGCCGCTACATCAGGGTGTTTCATGGAGGTGTGGAAATCGTTCAAGAAAGTGTTCCAATGAGCTGAAATGGTGTATTTTCGGAGTCCCAAATCATCCTCCCCATGGAGCACAATGCTCTCAGTCCGATCCCAGGTAGAGATGGAGTGAGACCATGCTTCCATTGTCTGGGACTCGGGGGATTTCCAAGGTGAGTAATAATGCGTTTTGCCACCAGGAATGCCATATCCAAGAACCGTGTAGTGGCTATATATCTTTTTTTTGTCCCTGCAATGAAGATCCAGAAGGCATTGTTCCCGGGTGTGCAGCACAGGTCTCCCTGTATATTTGGAAAAATGTTGTGTGACTCTGTGCCAATAGTGTTGTAGGGAGGGATAGGCCCACAACATGTGGAGGAGGACGGCAGGCTGCATCTGTTCTGTGAAAATATCAGTTGATTTTAGCAGGGGTCAAGTATGCTTTGTGTACGATATAATATTGTATAAGTCAAAACCTGGCATTTCAGGGTACATGTGTTGAACTTGCTAGCAGTGTAGCCCATTCTTTGACCATGCAGTGTCATGTTAGGTCTGTCTCTGAATGTTGGTGAAGGGGTGCGAGTGATGTCCCAGGATGGTGTAACAACCCATGCCCATCACTAGTAGGTATTGCATAGGGAGATGCATTTTGGGTTCATTTGATGTCTCCCCATCTGTGTCCTAGTGCCCCAACCAGTGAGTTGTATACAAGGAGTCTAAAAGGATTGATGCCACAACACATGGCCGGTTTTGCAAAATTTATTTTAAAAACAGAACATTCCTTAAAATATGCCACAAAAAAACAAGATGAGAATAGAAGCCCTCAACTGGCATAGGAAATTAACACAGTCAGCTCCAGGCTTGGGAGTAATGGCCGCAGCATCTTTATCAACGGCCCTCAGCATACTCCGCCTTTGGACTGAACTATTTATATTTTATCAGTAAAAAAAACAAAACACTTTCAGATGTTTATTCACCCAGATCCACTTTGAGAAAAGTCTAATTTTAACTGTCAGTAACTCAGTGTTCCAGTAAGTAAGACTATACATCTTAAGACGATCAACACACGAACAGGGCTTAACTGGACTAAAAACCTTAAAGAAAGTAAGAAAGTATTAATTGTTTTATGGTGCTTTTAACATCTCTTGTGCTGTTGCAATGATTTTAAGTAATTACACAATAAAGCATAAACTAAACTAAACTAAAGTATACAAGGAGAGGTTTGGAGGGGTAAGCCTGTGTTAGCCATTAAGGACTTGTAAGGGAGAAGGGCACCTTCGCTATAAAGGTCTCCCAGCTTACCAAGTCCTGCCTTGTGTCAGGCAGTTCACTCCATTGTGATAGTCACAGTGCGCCCTCTGAGTGTTCCTAGTAGCGCCATTGCAGGTGCATTTGGCTTGACAGAGAGAGTGTGATAGATGCAACATCAGAAACATCTGGGTTGCTAGTATTAGTTTCAGGAGCAGCAGTGGTGGGTTAGAGCATGAGTGAAATAAGTGAAGGTCGGCGGTCTGACTCTAAACAGGTTCAGGAGTGGTGGTGTCTGTAAGTTGCAAATCTGCTATCCCCTTCGCCACCCACTGGAGCTGTGACGCTAGGTAATAATGTTCATAATTAGGTAACGCCAGACCTCCCTGATCAGTTTTGACAGTGCTACCCTACAACAGGTTTTGTTCCATATGTAACATGCACTGTCCTCTCTAGGGATTAGAAAAAAGAGGGTGGAATATACAACAGCAGATTTGTAAAGTAGTAAAGTAGTAGAGTAGGCAAGGAAGCACCACCATTTTGACCATGGAAATATGTCATGCAACAGAGAGCGAGAATGTGGTCCAGAAAAACAGTCATGATTTCAGTGACATGACCGCCCTGGCAAGATTTCCATCAAGTAAATCTGAATCGGAATGGTATATTCGAATACCATGGTATCGAAAGACCACGGGTTGTCAGGTTTTCAAAGTATTATTAATAATGAAGTTCGGGTTTGACCTCATAGGGGTAAAGGGGAAGAAACAGGACTTCACCTAATTGACCTTTAGGCCAGAGATACAGGTGAAGCAATGCAGAGTTTGCGCAACTGATGAGGAATGGAATGGATGTCTTTGAGGTAAAGGAGTCATCCACTTATAGTGCGATTGTGTGTATTCCATCCCCAATGGGTGTGCTCCAAGCTTAGCCTGGGCCCACATTGCAAATGCCAAGGGTTCGATGGCTAATGAAAAGAGGAGGGGAGAGAGCAAGCAGCCTTGTCTGGTGCCTCTGCATATTTGGATCAGTTCTGATATAAGATTTCCTGTTTTAACCCTAGTTAGCAAGTTCAAGTGTAGTAGGCACAACAATCAAATTAATCTGGCCCCAAACCATAGTGCGATAGCACAGCAAACAAAAAGGCCCATTCCAACGAATTAAAGGTTTTCTCAAGATCAAGCAACATGCATTCAGCTTGAGGCCAGTTGCCTGGAGCATAAGCAAGGAGCTGAAAGAAATGGCATAGGTTAAGTGAAGTATTGTGTACAGGATATAACCCGATTTGGTCTGGGTGAATCAGTGAAGGAACGAGGGGGGCCAGGCGGTGCATAAGTATTTTGGCCAACATTTTGTAATCTGTATTCACTAACGCTAAGGGTCTATACGATCCTAGGACAGTAGGATCCCTGACTGGCTTGTAAAGGGAGCCTGGGTGGCAAGGAAACTCTTGCACAGTTTCAAGCATTTTCTGGAGGTGGGGAGTCAGTTGCACCTCATACGCTTTGTAAATTCAGCAGACAACCCATCCGGTGCTGGCGACTTACCCATGGCCAGTGCACGTATTGCCACCTCTATTTCAAATGAGGTTACATGGTTGTCTAGCTCTGTTTGTTGGTCCATGGTAATTTGGGGTATTTGGAGCATGGAGAGAAATGTATTGATCTCCCCTGGGTCTTGAGCTAATGTAGATTGGTAGGTATAGCGCAGTGTAGTGGCGGGATAATTCCTCGTGCACGTCCTGTTGAGTGTAATGTAAGGCGCCATCTGCAGAACGCAGTGCAGTGATGGGATGTCGTGGATGTTCCTGCCTGATCAGCCGTGCCAAACGGGAATCTGACTTGTCAACAGCAGCATGGGTTCTAGCAGTACCCGTGTTGTGTTCAAAGTATGCCTTGATGGCGGTGCCCAATACTGCTCGAAACGAGGAGTCTTCCAATATTGCAAATGCCAGTTGGGGATTAAGGGTAGACCAGTGTCCCAAGTGAGATGTAAGTATTGGGGATTATGGTCTGAGCGGGTGCCGCATCAATATTCTATGTGAGTAATAGAGGGTAGCAGGTTGAGGGTACAAACCAATCTATCAATTCTGACATGTAGGCGAATAAATGGAATATATTCTGGTGTTAGGATGATGGGATTGCCAAACGTCTATTAAATGCCATTGGGTGAGCCAGTCTTGCAACGCCATTGCATTGGATGTGGCTGTGGTGCATGGGAGGGGAGGCAAGGAACGGTCTAGGTCTGTGTTTAATACACTGTTAAAGTCGCCTCCTATTAGCCATGGAAGCCCACTTCAGCCAGAGAGTGTGCCAGAGATAGTGTGTAGAAACGAGGTCTGGTCTGTGTTGGGGGCATAAATATTCCCTACCAGGATGTGTCAACCATTCAGGCGACCTCTGAGAAAGACTTATTGAACCTAAGGGTCTGTGACTGCCTCCTCCATTGTAAAGGGAACCCTACAACACACTCAAATTAGAACTTCTTGTGCATAAGAGGAGAAGTGAATGGCATATACCTGTCCACTCTGTCTGCACTGCAACCTGGTTGACTCTAGAAGTGTTAAATGTGACTCCTGTATTAAAGCAATGTGCACTGTGTGACGTTTAATATATGAGTAAACTGCTTGGCGACGTGAAGGGGTGTCCATACCCTGCAGATTCCAAGTTACGAAGTTAGTGTAGGTCATAATGGCCGTAAAGAAAGAAGCAACTACCTGCTACTGCACCCGGAGTAATCGGCCAGTAGAAGGGTGGGGATGAGAGCATGTTCTATGTGTTTATGGGTGGGGTGAGGTTAAAATAGTGAAATGAAATGATGAACCATAAGGCTAGCTAAAAACAAACCTTAAGACTACCATCAGAGCTGATCCACAGCAAGTGTCTGCCCAAACATGTGGCCAACTTGTGCCAAGAACAGTGCTAAAAATATTGAGGGGGGAGGCTAAAGTGTTATATCTTGTGCGCAAGCAACCCCAATATGAGAAGATAATCATAATATATACCCGCTATTTACAGCCTCCCACTGTACTCCCCATCAGATATGATCACCAAAAGCGAGGTTCTGAGCCCCGCCCGTAATATGCACCGGGTGCAGAAGTATGTAAATGCCAACAAAGCTTGAAAGGCACACAGTAAGGCTTATTAAAGATAACAAGGTGAACATGTCAAAACAGTGACTGAAGAGGGTCGGGTAATGAGTTGTACAAATCCCTGCCACAATGTTCAAATAATGTCTTCCGATGTCTGGGGAGTCACATCGGGGATATTCCCGTGGTCTGTTCCTGAAGGCCATGTTATAGATGCTCCCTTGTCACTGGAGTTATTCGCAGAATTGTTTTCCGGGCCAGAGTCCGTAATAGGATAACGGAGTTGGGTAGCCACCTGTATTGCACGATGTCTACCAGTGATGATCTGTTCCAGACTGTAGACTGCTTTAGGTTGAAGAGGACACCTCTGGTGATGGCCCACACGACGTGCTTCCTCATGTCCGTTCCATGCAGAATCATTCTTTTGTGAAGATGGTGTAGACGTCAGTCCCGATGTTTCCAGCCAGTCCCACGTGTCCTATGGGGAGTCGAAGAAACATGTCTTTCCCTCCGACACTACTCTCAAGCATGCAAGGAACAGAAGTGAATATTGTAATTCCAGTTCACGTAAGCGACATTTGACTGCTAGGAATTAATTCAGTTGGCGTTGCATCTGTATTGTGTAATCAGGGAAGAGCATGACACGTGCATTATCCACTTTGATGTCAGAGAGCTTATGAGTTTCCCTCAGTATTGAATCAATTGCAGTTGAGATAAAGAAGCAATCAAAAGGCCCACAGGCTGAGATCTGGTGCCCCCGTTCAATGGAAAAGAACTGCAACAGCGCCTTGGCTGGAAAGACTTCTCGGAGAGAGCTTTCGACTTAGACCACTGTGTCGTGTCCCTCTGTCCCTTCAGGAAATCCCTTTATTCAAACATTATTGCGTCTAGTGCGTCCTTCAGAATCTTTGACCCATTCTTCTAGACGTGTATTTGTTGCATGTAAGTTTTTAGGTCCATTATCAATTGTTGAGTTTTTGGTTGAATTTCACAGAGTTTTTGGTTGGATATCACAGATTGATATTTCCGTTGTATGCACATGATCTGCCAGTTTAGGATGATCCGCATGTAGTATCATGAGGTCGGCCTTTACGTGATCGATTTTTTTATTTTTTATTTTTTTTAAATTCAAATGACGTGCAGGACTTTTGAATGACTGCCAACACACATCAAGTTTATAGCCTGAGGGCTTCTCTTCAGTGCTACGAGGTGTAGTAGGGCCCATGACAGTGGACGAGCGTGACGACACCCCAGAAGTATTAGAGCGCAAATGTCACATGCCGCTGCCAGCAGGCAAGCGAGTTCAGCCCTGCAGCCTAGTGCACTAGGTGAAAACGGACTGGGGGAGGAGCTTGCTAATGCTTATGATCACAGTTCAAGCATTGCAGCACAAGGAGCCCGTAAAACCCCCTTCAGCTCTGTCCAGCCAGGTGTACTGCGACAACATTGTCATCGTAACCAGGGTCTAGGAATGTGATCACGCTTCACTGTTTTACCACAGGCATCTGGCGGTAAAATGTTTGCATGCTACAAAGTTCACAAATTAGTAGATGCTGGTTCATCAGTAATGGGTGTGCAGGCAGTTCAGGTATCTATGCATGTGTGCCACCCAGGCCTTTAATTATCATAAAAATGTTCCTAGACCTGCAGTTAGCTTGAATAATCTACTCGACCTAACTGTAATGTACAAATTGTGTGATCCTAGGCAAATATTGTATTTTACAGCCACCTTTTACTTCATTCTCACATATGAGTGGACCTTCAAATATGTGAGTTCAGCATTTCTGTTGTAAATAATCCTATTTTGTTTGATTAAATACACTAAGTGTTTGCTCCATCTATAATAAATCTATCCCACATATAGGGTACACATGATCCATGCATGACTTGCCTCTTAGTTTATTAATTGCTTTGCCATCAGGGCAGGAGTGTTTCTCAGTTTGTTTAAACACTCACTTTTAATAAATATATTACTAAAGCATGATGTGGTAGCGCACTGTCATTTACAGACAGTACACTTCCAAGAAATGTCCAAAACCTTCCCACTAACTTGCAGCTTTACTGATAAAACTATATATTGCATTAACAATAATCTGTGAAAATTGGGTTTCAGAAAACATTTATCATTTGCACATCATTAAGTAAAGTGTTCTGACTTTTTTCATCCTATTAAAATATTTTTTTGTATCACAGATGTACAGAATATGGTCTTTCACATCTACTGAAATATATTTTGAAATGTTTGTAAGGTTGACTTAGTTATTTGAATGTTGTGAGTTACGAAAAACCTGATACCAAAAGCCTTTCACTTCACACAGGTCAGACAATTCACCTTACAAAATCCTGGCACTCCGCAGTCACAAGGAAAAGTATTGGCATTGCAAGAAGACAAACTGACTTTTGACCCCTGTCCCTGAACACAGAGCAAATTTGACAAGAATATGATTAAAAGCATCTTAATTGCTAATTCAGTTTCTGACTGAACACCTGTTCTTTGTCCACTTGGCAGAAGGGTCCAGTGGAATCTAAAAATAGCTGTACCTCATAAAATAAAACTAGCCATAGCAAGTGGTCGAGTAGATTTTTTTGAGCCCTGTATCCAATGTCTGTTAAGTCCCCAGTGATTGTTCATGGGAGCGGGGACCGATGTCTGTAGCCAGAGAATTATATTGTATAGCCTGTGGTCTGGTGCTCAGCGGCTAGTAGTAAGTATGGATGGCCTTATCCAGGGTTCCACCCACCATTAGCCCAGTCTTTGTGCTTCAGTACATCGAAGCACCAGCTAGGGATTGTCTCAAGGCTTGGGCATTAGGTGCTCAGGCAAGATGTGTAGGCTGTGCTTGACTGTCTTCCGTGCGGACCATTCAGGGTCATAGTCCAGGCCCTAGTCGGTGTTGTTTCAAGTGCTCAAGCCCATGGGAATCAGCTTTTGTCCCCGGTTGCGCGATCATGTTAGATTCAGCAGCTACGGGGAGTCACAGAGATGTCCTAACCTCAGGACAGGATTCCCAGGCCGCGGGCCCAGTTTGTGCGCACACAGTTTCAGGGCAGCTTGCACTTACTTGGCTTGAAAAGTGCACCTAATCCCGGTACAGGAGTGATCCAGATTCCGCCTGCTCCCCTTCAGTACCACCGTCAGGCCCTGTCAGTGGTTTTGGGCAGCACAGCGCCCACCAAGGCTCAATTTCTGTTCTGTGCAGCAGTGACTCCATGTGGGCCGTGGCCTACTTGTTCCGGAAAGTTTGCATGTCCGACCCTCAGGGCCACTGACTGACGGCTTCCCAGGTGGGTTGCTACTGTGGGATCATGTGTAGTGAATCCTTTCTTGTTTTAATGGGAAGCAGGAGTTAGCTTAGTCTTCTGGCTTGTAGACCCGTGTCCCCGCCACCCAGTGACTTTTAACCTACTTTGCTTGCTCTGTTTCTGCACAGTTATTTAATTATATCTTCCAAGATGGCTGCATTGTTTTTAGTTGGGCCAATGTTTTAGTTTCACGTTATCAGTGCCACTGCGCTAAGGCGTCACTATCAAGCGACAAAGATAAAGAAACTGCACATATTCACATTAGGTACTTTCCCTCTTTGAGGGAATTGTTTATATAACTTGCCAGCCCAAGCATGACTTATCTATTCTTTGAAAACAGACCTATGTCAGGGGTCCGATCAAATCTGTATAAATACATCCTACACAGACAGATAGTCAGAGGTATTCCTAACAAATGTCATTGACGCTATCGATTCTACATGTCGCCTTGACGCTGGCCCAGTCTTAGTGTCCCCACGGAGTCTGAGCTAGAGAACTCTTTCCAAGGTAACGAGGGTTGGGGGCTCTTCTCATGGACATGGCATTGGCAGATTAGGTTTATCACACCTAGCTCTCTTTAGGTTGGGTTCATCATGCTAGGGTATTAGGACATTTATTGTATCTTATGTCATTTTATGTTATTGCAGGATGGTGGGGGTCATTGTACTAATGACGCTTGTTTTCACAATTCTGTTTCTTGCACTGTTCACTATCCTAATCATTGCAATCCATGCAATTTATCGTACATTGCAGTATTGTTAATAAAACCCTATGAAGCTTTTACTGCATCTCCTTCATTGCCTGTGTGGTTGATTGAGACATGTTGTTCATGTGAGAAAGGGGTAATCTCCATTTTACCAGGACACTCCCTGAGATGTCTCACTCTTGAGTCCATTCGTACAGACTGCTACAAATCACCTTTTACTGTTTGGGTTTTTGGTGAGGTGCTGCTTGTGAGCTGTGAGGGTTGAGACGGCGGTTGCGACTTGTTGTAGGACTGGTATAGTCACCTACAAACATAAGAACTGTCATCCTTAAACCAGCAGTCCCAACGATGGTGTTTAAGCACTAATTTACGGATATCCTGATTATCAATGTCTCACACACAACGCGTAGCCTAAGTACCTTTATATAGAGAAGTCCATGGTCTTAGGGAAGATCCTCCTCAGCTGAACAGGGAGCACCTGAGTAGGCTTTAGGTTGTTCGAGTTATTAAAAAGGACTTTTACTCCCCACTTGGTGTTCCATATCTATTACCCATTACACAATATGGCTAACCCATAGACATTCCTAAGAATGCTAGACAAACATTAAAACTACACCTAGTAGGGCATGACTTAACAGATGAGGGCCGGGATGTCACATTCATAGTAGTAGCTAATGAAGCTTACCTAGCAGAAACATTCTACACATGGGTCACCTTTCCTGAGGAAGACCAAAGATCACACACATTCCACACTGACAGAATAGCTAATGTACCACAACGGTACCGAGCATACCATTATCCTGAAATACCGTTCACCTATCAAGAACATCAGAACTGGTTTAATGGCCCCCTACCACATGTAATACAACCCGTGACACTAGGTCCCTTAGGTAATGACGGACCAAGGGGCCTATGTTTGCCACATACACACCTCACCCAGGTATGCAAAATATGCAGGCAGCTGATCTGCGCAACTTATACATTGAGTTATTAACACTATGGCCCTCCTTACAACCCTGGTGGTCGGTGATAAAGCGACGGTAATACCACCAACAGGCCGGCGGTAAAAAAAATGAAATTATGACGATGGCGGAAACCGCCAAGACATACAGCCACTTTAACACTCCGACCGCCACGGCGGTAGCAACAAGCACCGCGGCGGTAACCGCTAACAGCCAGGCGGAAGACAATGTACCACCCACCCTATTATGAGAGGCCAATCCGTCAGCTTTTCCAGGGCATTACCAACGCCATCAAAAGCACGGCGGAAATAGTATTCAGAAGGGAACCGACTCACCTCTCCACACTAGATCCACGACGCCATGGAGCCTGAGCTGCATATTTTTCCAATGCTGGTCTACCTCCTCCTACACCAGGAACATGAACGGCGGCGAAGACCACCACGGTGAGTACCGCACCTAGCACACAAGGGAGGGTGGGAGGAAAAATAGAGTGACACACACGCAACACCCTCGCCCCACCCCAACCCCATACACACAAACAGATGCAACAACATTACATATCCACCCCGTACCCCTTAGGAATAACGCAAGGACAAAAGGAATTGATTAAATTGAGTGTAATAGTACAATTTTAGATAAATACATCCTTAAAGCAATAAACAGTATGTACAATATATACAAATGGAGGGACAATGCCCACTCCAAAATGTCTGTGTCCCACAGGACCATAACACATAGGCCAAGGCCACACTTGACTCCTGCCTCAATACGGAGAGAACACTGCAGGGGCATCAGGTCCAAAACACACAGGCACCTCAGGGGAACGGGGAATGTGGGGGCACCTCAGCCGGAAGATGGTACAACGCCACTGCTCCTGGAGGGGGCTACATGCCCTCTGCGATATCCTGAGGAGTGCAAGTCCACAGTCTCTCAAGTGGGTGCTTTGCCCACTGCTTAGTCCTGGGGAGTGCAAAGCCACAGTCTCTCTAGTGGGTGGGTTGCCCACTGCTTGGTCCTGGGGAGTGCAAAGCCACAGTCTCTCAAGTGGGTGGTTTGCCCACTGCTTGGTCCTGGGGAGTGCAAACCCACAGTCTCTCTAGTGGGTGGGTTGCCCACTGCTTGGTCCTGGGGAGTGCAAAGCCACAGTCTCAAGTGGATGGCTTCTTCCACTGGTTCTGGAGGGGGCCTTGTGCCCATTGTGCTTCATCCTGGCAAGGATGGGGTGAGTGGATGGCTTCTTCCACTGGTTCTGGAGGGGGCCTTGTGCCCAGTGTGCTTCATCCTGGCAAGGGTGGGGTGAGTGGATGGCTTCTTCCACTGGTTCTGGAGGGGGCCTTGTGCCCATTGTGCTTCATCCTGGCAAGGGTGGGGTGAGTGGATGGCTTCTTCCACTGGTTCTGTAGGGGGCCTTGTGCCCAGTGTGCTTCTTCCTGGGAAGGGTGGGGTGCATGGATGGCTTCTTCCACTGGTTCTGGAGGGGGCTTTGCGCCCAGTGTGCTTCATCCTCGCAAGGATGGGATGAGTGGATGGCTTCTTCCACTGGTTCTTGAGGGGGCCTTGTGCCCAGTGTGATTCACCCTGGCAAGGATGGGGCGAGTGGATGGCTTCTTCCACTGGTTCTGGAGGGGGCTTTGTGCCCAGTGTGCTTCATCCTGGATGGTGCAAGGTCACAGTCTCTCACCTGGGTGTCACACCTACAGGTGTTGCAGGGGCAAGGACGCACAACAGCCCATGGATTCACGACTACAGACTGCTCGCCGACTGTGACGGCTGCTCAGTGGATGGCAGTTGCGGTGCTGTCAGTGGTGGGGGGAGGCTCAGTCCTTCCCCTGCAGCCTTGGACAGCTGCCCAGTGGGGTTGCTGCCAGTGGTTCTGGTGGCGGTGCAGGTGGCGGGCTGTCAGTGGTGGGGGGGGAGGCTCCAGCTCTTCCCCTGCAGCCTCGGATGGCTGCCCAATGGGGCTGTTGCTGCTGCCAGTGGTGCAGGTGGCGGTGCTGGCAGCAGTGCAGGTGGCAGTGCTGTCAGTGGTAGGGGGAGGCTCCAGTCCTTCCCCTGCAGCCTCAGACGGCTGAAGTGCCATGGCTGGTGTTTTTTGCCTAGATGCTGGTCAAGCCCCAGTCACCAGATCCATCCTGCCTACGGCATCAGTTCCCTTAACATTTAGCTGTTGTCCCCTTCCTGCCCTTGGCAGATGGTAGTGCCTCCTTGCTTCTACCAGCTGGTGTTCCCTTCCTGCCCTTGCTGGCTGTTGGTGCCTCCTTCCCCTTGCTGGCTGTTGGTGCCTCCTTCCCCTTGCTGGCTGTTGGTACCTCCTTCCCCTTGCTGGCTGTTGGTGCCTCCTTCCCCTTGCTGGCTGTTGGTGCCTTTTTCCACTTGCTGGCTGGTGGTGCCTCCTTCCCCTTGCTGGCTGGTGTTCCCTTCTTGTCCTTGCTGTGTGGCGGCCCCTTCTTGCCCTTGGCAGGTGGTGCAGGCACACTGGCTGTGCTGACGGGTGCCTCCTTGCATCCTCTCACACCTGTAGTAGCTGCAGAAACCACAGTGGCCATGGACTGGGTGGCTGAGGTGCTGGGCTGGGTTCTGGCCCCCCTGGCCCGAAGTGAAGGATGGGGGGGGGGGGGGTGCAGGGAATAGGTCAAGGGTGGGAAGGAAAAGCTTCTTAGGGACAGTGGGGCAGGAAGAGGGAGTGGTTGTAGGAGGTGTCTGTCTGCTGTGTTTGGGTGCAGGTGCATGGGCTGGATGCTGTTGTGAGGTGGATGGCTGTTGGGTGTCTGAGTGCTTGCGTTTGTGTAGTTTGGGAGGAGGGGTTTCAGACACAGTGGTAGAGGACACAGGGGACGTGTGCATGGATGTGGGGGTGGTGACTGTCAGTGAGGGTCGTGTTGTGATAGGCGTGCTGGTGATGGAGGTAGTGGATGAGGATGTAGTGCATGCAGGTGTGAGTGGAGACGCTACTGGGAGGGAGGTGGACGAGGAGGAGGAGGGGGACACAGTGGAGGCAGTGGATATTGGTGTGTCTGCATCGGGATGATGCTTGTGTGAGTGCCTGTGGGATGAAGTGTGGTGCTTGTGTTTGCCTGAGCCACTTCTGTGTGTTGATTTGGGTGCATGCAGGTCTGAAGGTGTGCTTGGGATAGGCTGGGGTTGAGGGGATTGGGACTGGGTAGAGGAAGTTGGAGGGGGGAGGCTGGAGACAGGGACAATGGCTGCCATCAAAGAGTTAGCCAGAGCCTGGAATGCTCTCTGTTGGGCCGCCACGCCAGAGTGAATGCCCTCCAGGTATGCATTTGTTTGTTGCAAATGCCCTGCTAGACCCTGGATGACATTCAGTATGGTTGACTGACCAACAGAGAGGGATCTCAGGAGGTCAATAGCCTCCTTACTGAGGGCAGCAGGGCTGACTGGGGCAGGGCCCTAGGTGCCTAGGGCGAAGGAGATGTCAACCTTCCTGGGTGAGCGGGCAAGGGAAACTCCCTGAGGAGCTGCTGGGAGGGCGGTGCTGGTACGGGGGGTGGCGGCTGTGACTGTAGGTGGGGTGGACACAGGTGTCCGCCACCGCCAGGGAGCTTCCATTGGAGGAGTCGCTGTTGGTACTGTCCCCTCCTGTCTCTGTTGTGGTGCTCCCCTTGCCCTCCGTCCCACTGGTGCCCTCACCGTCAGTGGATTCGGTATCAAGGCCCATGTGGGATGCTGCTCCCTCTGTCGCTGGTGCCTCTGCTCCTCCACCAGATGATGCTGATGCACACAAGGACAGGGTGACAAAACAAAAATGGGGGGGAAGAGACAGAGGATACACTTGGTCAATGCCAGCAACAACACTACCATTGGCGTACACAACTCACAGGGCGAACAGCCCTATGCACTAGGCCATGCACTACAGTTACAATGCTAGCCACCAGGCCATGGGGTAAAATGCCTAACGCCATTAGCTGCACCCCTGAAACTCACAGGACCCTGCCCAGTAGTAGATGCCCACTAACATTATTGGGGTTGGAGTGCATCTGAGCTTGCCCATCATGGAACCTACCCTGCCATGTTCGCCCTGGCCCAGGGGCACCCACAGCCCACATCCCCCACCCAGGTAACACCTTAACGTGCGCAAAGTCATGATTCTGAATCTGTACTCACCCCCCTTGTGGCTGCTGTGATGCCTTCAAGCGCCCATCCAACTCTGGATAGGCTACCACCAGGATGCGGATCAGGGGGGTCAGGGTACAACGGGCACCTCTTCCTCGTTGGGAGGCCAGCCCCAGCTGGGCCTCCGTCGTCTTCTTTGCCCAGCGGCGCAGATCCTCCCACCGTTTGCGGCAGTGGGTGCGCCGCCTGTCAAAGACCCCCAGGGTCCGCACCGCCTCGGCAATGGCACGCCAAATCCCCGTTTTCAGATGGGCGCAGACCTGCAGAAAATGATACAGCAGAAAAAGTATTATTCATACCGTCCGGACTGTTATACTCATGGCCCAACATATCCCTCCCATCCCCTTACGCACATACATTGACCACCATACATGCAGCACTCTGGCCAGGACCCGTCAGCCCCCCCACACACGGCTTACACACACAGCACTCCATACATTCATGCCCCACGCATCGTGCTCACAGTGTACTCACCTATTGGTCTGGAGGACCATAAAGTAAATGGTACTGGGGTAGGACCCCATCCAGCAGTCTCTCCAACTCCTCGGAAGTGAAGGCAGGGGCCCTTTCCCCAGACACTCGAGCCATGGTCGCTTCCAGACACAGGTCACAGCAGCAGTTGCAGTGTAGGTCCTCTCCTGTTGAAGGTCAGGTAGCAAGTGAGTGAACAGATAGAAAATGGCGGTCACGTCCGCAGCGGTGCGTAGCGTCACCGCGGCGTACATCACCATTGGCTCCTGGAACCTGTAGGCCCCAATGATAACCAATGCGGTGTTGCATGGTGGTCGTCGACCACCTCCCGCAATGGCGCACAACGCCAGCGGAATTACCTCATTTCCAGTTGTCCCTCCTCACAGGTCAGGCGGCCGCCATTTCAGGGGGCACAGGCTATGGCACCTAACTGCGTCACAGCAGACATAGGCACCTCAACGGACCTACATGTTCACATACTCTTTCTGCAAAAAAAAGAAAAGCATATTAATCTGAGTATATGTTTGAATATGACCATCTGCTCATGTTTTTCAACCTAGAGTTCAACCGCTGAGTATGATTAGGAGATGGAGACATACCCCTGTGTACAGACTGCTGGTGGACCTGGTGTCGTGATTGGGCTACTCACCTGAAAAGCAGGATGTCTGCAGGGGCCGTGGTAGGCCCCGACCTCCTTGAACACCTCTCGGCACTTCCTGGTGGACACAGAAACCCCGGCAGGTGTCCCAAAAGGAAAGGGGGAATGGAAGAGAAAGAAACAAAACACTGCCACGTCTTGCCGGTCCAGCCAGGCACCCTGTATCTTTGGGGGGCAGGTAGTTGTTCACAGAGTAATGATAAAGTTAGTGCACTCACCTTCCTTGAAACTGAATCTCTCTTTCTGATATGGACACGGGAGCGGTAGAAGAACACCGGGATGCTCCAGTACTTTTCTTGGATAATAATAACTGTTGGCACAATTACTAACACTGCATTACCAAGAACCCAAACTGAGTACCATAACAATAAGTACTGCAGCACTAGGGCTGGCTTCACTGAGATTCACTGTTGCACACTACAATTAGAACTGTGGTTGCACTTATCATGCACAAGAAAGACAAACAAGGGCATTAATTATATCACATATAACTCTCCAGCATGCATAGTATTAAACTAAAAGGCAATCCAAGAAATACAACTATCCCCTCTGGGTTCAAACAGTTAGGGTGGCACAGTTTGGTTTGGTTTCACTGTGTGTGTGAAAAACCCTTCAAATAGCACATTCCTCAAACCTGAACCACAGGCATGAATGACACAATTTAAAATCCAAGAGTTATGCTATTAGAGAAAGAATAGTCACATAAATGCTCTTTTAAAATTGCACTGTCACTTTTTGTAGTACTTGAACTCACGCTGATTTCCTGAAGCACATTTAGGCAAGTAACTACAATAATAATGTAGAATGTTCAGAAATGCATTTCTCTCTTCAAGATAAGCACTTTGCCAAAATACAAGGTCTGAAATACACCAGCTGTTCTAGGAAAGCGCGGCACTCAAAGAACAATCTCCCTGGAGAATACTAGTCACTTAGCTGCAGTCTTTTCCGGAGTGCTGGAGGAATGCCTGGTGTCAGCTGGTACAGGAACAAAGAAAAGAATTGCCTCAAAAGTCCTGAATACGAAGATGACAGCAGGGGCTGGACTGCCAAATCAGATGCTGAGATCAGGAAGCAAAACAAAGCCAAGCAGGGAGGCATGCTTCACTCTGCCATTTACAGCCAATCAGGAAAGCAGTTGAGTTTCCACATGTGGATAAGTCATCAAGAACCAAGTTAACCAAGAACAGAGAGATGATTTAACCCTAATCCCTGGGGATGCTGACAGATAACGCAGGAGGCACCTTGGGGATTCCTGACACGTGGCGACAATGGAGGAGAGGCACATTATCCTAACCTACAGACTTGATAGGGCCACAATCCAAGAGCTGGTTGCCCAATTTGAGCCAGATCTGATTCCAGCTATCCGCCACCCCACAGGTATCCCCCCCACCCCCCCCTCTATTGCAGGTCCTGTCAGTGCTCTATTTCTTGGCAAGTGGTTCCTTCCAAGTGACAGGCTGTGACATCCCTGATACCATGGCCACTATGTTCTCACACATGCTGACCAGAGTGTTGTCTGCCCTGATGAAACACATGTGCAGCTACATCGTATTCCCCCAGGTGGAGGATTTGACCACAGTGAAGGCTGACTTCTATGCAATAGGACGTATTCCCAACATCATTGGTGCTATTGATGGTACACATATTGCCTTTGGTTCTCCCCCAGCTCCCGGAGAACTGAACAGGTATTCAGAAAGCGAAAGAGCTATTACTCTCTGAATGTGCAGGTGGTGTGTTTGGTGGACCAGTACATCTCCCATGTCAATGCAAAGTATCCTGGCTCTGTGCCTGATGCTTTATCTTGAGGAATAGCAGCATCCCATATGTGATGTCTCAACTCCAGATGCACAGGGTGTGGCTAATAGGTGAGCCCATGGTCCCCACACAGTTGATGTAGGTATATGGGTGTGGGGTTGGCCCTAAGGGTGAGTGTCTGGCTAACAGGTATCCCTCGATATTTGCAGGTGACTCTGGTTACCCCAACCTTTCATGGCTACTGACCCCAGTGAGGAATGCCAGGACAAGGGCAGAGAAACGTTACAATGAGGCACATGGGCAAACAAGGAGGATCATTGAGTGCACTTCCTGAAGGTCAGAATCCGGTGCCTCCATCTGACAGGTGGATCCCTGTACTAGTCACCCAAGAAGGTGTGCCAGATCATCGTTGCATGTTGCACACCCTGGCCTTGAGACGCCAGGTGCCTTTTCTGCTGGAGATGGTCATGTGGCAGCGGTGGAGCCTGCGGACAGTGACAAAGAGGAGGCAGAGGAAGAGGATGTGGACAACAGAACTACTATAATTCAACAATACTTCCAGTGACACACAGGTAAGACACTGTAACTTCACCTTCCATTGCAGTTTTGTGTTGGACATTGTACATGGCAGCCTGATTTTCTGATTTCTATGGCCACTTACTGTACCCTTTGGCATCTCTATTTTCAGATATCTGTGCCCCACTCTGGCTCCTGGTGTGTTTACTACTGCCCACTATAGATCATAACTATGTATATGTAACTGAACATTTGAATTGCAATGTTTACAGCTTGTTAAACTAATACATATTTCAATCAACAGACTCCATACTTGTATTAGTTCCAAGGGTGTTTATTTCTGTGATAATAAGTGTAGGGGGTATTGCAATGGGTTGGGTTGATGGTGGAGGAATGTCCATGATAGAGTCCAGTGTATTTGTGTCACAGGTTGTGAGAAAGTAGCCTCTTTCTAGCCTTGTTACCCCCACTTTTGGCCTGTTTGTGAGTATATGTCAGGGTGTTTTCACTGTATCACTGGGATCCTGCTAGTAATGGCCCAGTGCTCATAGTGAGGACCCTATGTTGTCAGTATGTTTGTTATGTGTCACTGGGACCCTGCTAGCCAGGACCCCAGTGCTCATAAGTTTGTGGCCTATATGTGTTCCCTGTGTGATGCCTAACTGTCTCACTGAGGCTCTGCTAACCAGAACCTCAGTGGTTATGCTCTCTCTGCTTTCCAAATTTGTCACTAACAGGCTAGTGACTAAATTTTCCAATTCACATTGGCATACTGGTACACCCATATAATTCCCTAGTATATGGTACTGAGGTACCCAAGGTATTGGGGTTCCAGGAGATCCCTATGGGCTGCAGTATTTCTTTTGCCACCCATAGGGAGCTCTGACAATTCTTACATAGGCCTGCCAGAGCAGCCTGAGTGAAATACAATCCACGTTATTTCACAGCCATTTACCACTGCACTTAAGTAACTTATATGTCACCTATATGTCTAACCTTCACCTGGTGAAGGTTGGGTGCAAAGTTACTTAGTGTGTGGGCACCCTGGCACTAGCCAAGGTGCCCCCACATCGTTCAGGGCAAATTCCCCGGACTTTGTGAGTGCGGGGACGCCATTACACGCGTGCACTATACATAGGTCACTACCTATGTATAGCTTCACAATGGTAACTCCGAACATGGCTATGTAACATGTCTAAGATCATGGAGTTGTCCCTACAGTGCCATTCTGGCATTGGGGGGACTATTCCATGATCCCCCTGGTCTCTAGCGTAGTACCTGGGTAATGCCAAACTGCCTTTCCGGGGTCTCCACTGCAGCTGCTGCTGCTGCCAACCCCTCAGACATGTTTCTGCCCTCCTGTGGTCCAGGCAGCCCTGGCTCAGGAAGGCAGAACAAAGGACTTCCTCTCCCTTTGGAAATAGGTGTGAGGGCTGGGGAGAAGTAGCCTCCCCCAGCCTCTGGAAATGCTTTGATGGGCACAGATGGTGCCCATCTCTGCATAAGCCAGTCTACACCGGTTCAGGGATCCCCCAGCCCTGCTCTGGCGCAAAACTGGACAAAGGAAAGGGGAGTGACCACTCCCCTGACCTGCACCTCCGGTGGGAGGTGCCCAGAGCTCCTCCAGTGTGTCCCAGACCTCTGCCATCTTGGAAACAGAGGTGTTGGGGGCACACTGGACAGCTCTGAGTGGCCAGTGCCAGCAGGTGACTTCAGAGGCTCCTTCTGATAAGCTCTTACCTCTCTTGGTAGCCAATCCTCCTAACCTGGTAGCCAAACCTCCTTTTCTGGCTATTTAGGGTCTCTGCTTTGGGGAATTCTTTAGATAACGAATGCAAGAGCTCATCAGAGTTCCTCTGCATCCCCCTCTTAACCTTCTACCAAAGGATCAACCGCTGACTGCTCAGGACCCCTGCAAAACCGCAACAAAGTAGCAAGACGACTACTAGCAACCTTGTATCGCCTAATCCTGCCGGCTTTCTTGACTGTTTTCAGGTGGTGCATGCTCTGGGGGTAGCCTGCCTCCTCTCTGCACCAGGAGCTCTGAAGAAATCTCCCGTGGGTCGATGGAATCTTCCCCCTGCTAACGCAGACACCAAAAGACTGCATCACTGGTCCTCTGGGTCCCTTCTCATCCTGACGAGCGTGGTCCCTGGAACTCAGCAACTCTGTCCAAGTGACTCCCACAGTCCAGTGACTCTTCAGTCCAAGGTTGGTGGAGGTAAGTCCTTGCCTCCCCACGCTAGACTGCATTGCTGGGTACCGCGTGACTTGCAGCTGCTCCGGCTCCTGTGCACTCTTCCAGGATTTCCTTCATGCACAGCCAAGCATGGGTCCCCGACACTCCTTCCTGCAGTGCACAACCTTCTGAGTTGTCCTCCGGCGTCGTGGGACTCCCTTTTGTGACTTCTCGTGGACTCCGGTTCACTTTCCTTCTAAGTGCCTGTTCAGGTACTTCTGCGGGTGCTGCCTGCTTCTGTGAGGGCTCTCTGAGTTGCTGGGCGCCCCCTCTGTCTCCTCCTCCAAGTGGCGACATCCTTGTCCCTCCTGGGCTACAGCAGCACCCACAAACCTCTACCGCGACCCTTGCAGCTAGCAAGGCTTGTTTGTGGTCTTTCTGCTTGGGAACACCTCTGCAAGCTTCATCGCGACGTGGGACATCCGTCTTCCAAAGGAAAAGTCCCTCGCTCTCTTCTTTCTTGCAGAACTCCAAGCTTCTTCCAACTGGTGGCAGCTTCCTTCCACTCTCAGCTGGCATTTCCTGGGCTCCTGCCCACTCTCGACACTGTCGCGACTATTGGACTTGGTCCCCTTGTCTTACAGGTACCCAGGTCCGGAAATCCACTGTTGTTGCATTGCTGGTGTTTGTTCTTCCTGGAGAATCCCCCTATCACGACTTCTGTGCTCTCTGGGGATAGTAGGTGAACTTTACACCTACCTTTCAGAGTCTTGGGGTGGGCTATTTTTCTAACCCTCACTGTTTTCCTACAGTCCCAGCGACCCTCTACAAGCTCACATAGGTTTGGGGTCCAATCGTGATTCGCATTCCACTTTTGGAGTATATGGTTTGTGTTGCCCCCATACCTATGTGCTCCTATTGCAATCTATTGTAATTCTACACTGTTTGCATTACTTTTCTTGCTATTACTTACCTAAGTTTGGTTTGTGTACATATATCTTGTGTATATAACTTATCCTCATACTGAGGGTACTCACTGAGATACTTTTGGCATATTGTCATAAAAATAAAGTATCTTTATTTTTAGTACTTCTGTGTATTGTGTTTTCTTATGATATTGTGCATATGGCACCAGTGGTATAGTAGGAGCTTTACATGTCTCCTGGTTCAGCCTAAGCTGCTTTGCCATAGCTACCTTCTATCAGCCTAAGCTGCTAGAAACACCTCTTCTACACTAATAAGGGATAACTGGACCTGGCACAAGGTGTAAGTACCTCTGGTACCCACTACAAGCCAGGCCAGCCTCCTACACAGGTGTATTGTCCAAGGGGGCATAGGAAGTGGAACAATGGCAGTTCAAGGTGGACAGGGTGACAGTGGGACCCAAGGGTGACATTTAGGGGAGTCTTATTTCCTGGCGGGGGTCTTGGCAATGTTCTCTGGCTTCTGCCTGGATCACAGGGACCTTTTGCTTGGTGGTTCTCCTTCTGCAGGGGGTGGGGTGCTGGTGGCCTGTTGTTCCAGTGGCGGGGCCTCCTGTCCACTAGCATCAGCGGAGGTGGAGGGCTGTTCATTGGTGTGGCTAGTGTCAGGCCCGTTGGTGTGCCACTGCCTCCCTCATGGTGTTTGCCATGTCTGCCAGCACCCCTGCAATGGTGACCAGGGTGGTGTGGATGTCTCTGGGGTCCTCCCTGATCCCCAGGTACTGTCCCTCCTGCAACTTGGCCAGTATCTGGCCCATGGTCTCCTGGGAATGGTGGTATGCTTCCAGGATGTTGGTCAGTGCCTCGTGGAGAGTGGGTTCCCTGGGCCTGTCCTCCGCCTGTCGCACAGCAGTCCTCCCAGCTTCCCTGTTGTCCTGTGCCTCTGTCCCCTGAACCATGTGCCCACTGCCACTGACCCCAGGTCGCTGAATGACCTGTGTTTGTGGAGTTGCCTGGGGTCCCTGTAGTGGTGGACACACTGCTGATTGACATGTCCTGGGCCCACTGGGTGGCTTCTGTGGTGGTGTTTCCTGAGGGGAGAGGCTCTGTGGTGGTTTGGAAATGTGGCTGTCACCGACTGTCCAGAGATCCCTGATGGGCTAGGTTGGTCATCCTGATCCAGGCATTCAGAGCTGCTGTCATCACTGTGGGCCTCTTCTGGGGGAGGGGGGGATGGGACTGGATGTTGCTGGCACCTCCTTTCCGGTGACTTGTGTGGGGGTCCTCTGGGGATGTAAATGCAGTGTTATTGTTTCTGCGTGTGACATCTTGTGCATGGGTATGTTTCTATGGTTTTTATTACCAAGGCAGCTTTGGCTTGTGTGAGTTGCGATTTGGTTGGCTAAGTGATTGTACTAGTGTGCATGCTGGGTGCATGGGTGTCCATGCAGGTCTGTGATGGGGGTCCAGGCATTGGTGTAGCATGCAGGGCTTAATATTGGGATGGGTGGGTTGTGATGGTGGGGTATATGTGAGGTGGTGGAGTGATGGGGGTGAGGGTAGGGATAGGAGTTTGTGATGGCATGCTGGTGGGGGGGATAAAGTAGTAAAGATTTGACTTACCAGAGTCCAGTCCTCCTGTTACTCCTGCCAGGCCCTAAGCATGCATGATCGCCAAGACTTGCTCCTCCCATGTTGTTGTGGGGGGAGGAGGTGAGAGTCCACCGCCAGTCCTCTGTACAGCTATCTGGTGTCTTGCTACCACGGAACGCACCTTCCCTGGTAGGTCATTCCACCTCTTCCTGATGTCTTCCCTTGTTCTGGGGGTGCTGTCCCACGCCGTTGACCCTGTCCACGACTTTCTGCCATAGCTCCATCTTCCTAGCAGTGGACGTCTGCTGCACCTGTGATACTAAAAGCTGTGGCTCTACCCAGATGATTTCCTCCACCAGGACCCTTAGCTCCTCCTCTGAGAACCTGGGGTGCCTTGTGGTGCCATGGGTGTAGTGTGAGTGGTGTGTGTGAAGGTGTGTGGGGTGATGTGTTGGGTTATGTGCTGTGAGGTGCGTGGATGGTGTATGGGTGATGGTGTTTTGTAGCTCTGATTCAGTAGGTGCTCCTGGCTTGTCTCTCTCTCTCTCTCAGTTGTCAAATTCTTTTTTCG
Source organism: Pleurodeles waltl (assembly GCF_031143425.1). Classification (NCBI taxonomy): domain Eukaryota; kingdom Metazoa; phylum Chordata; class Amphibia; order Caudata; family Salamandridae; genus Pleurodeles; species Pleurodeles waltl. Next base: position 539,950,157 of record NC_090440.1, on the reverse strand, counting down.
GAAAGGGTTGTGGGTAGTGTGTGTGTTTTATATTGGTGTGGGTGTGGTGTGTGTGTATATGTGTGTCGGGTGTGTGTAGTTTGAATTGTCCAATATAGTGTTATTTTGTATGTGTGCGTGTATTTTGAGCGCAGCGGTGTGTACCGCCAATGGTTTACTGAGATTGAATGTCCGCCACGGTGATTCGTGGGTCATAATACTGTGGGCGTATTTCTGTTGGCGTAATGGTGTGGGTTTTGTTACTTCCATTTTATCACTGACCTTTGGTCTGGCGGACTTGTGTGTGTGCCTATATAGTGGCAGATTTCTATGTGTGGGTCATAATATGTGTATCGGTATACCGCCGCGGTTGCGGTATGTTGGCGGCAGTCAGCATGGCAGTAAGCGGCAGTTACCGCCAATGTCATAATGAGGGCCTATATAGACAACTTGTTCCCTTCGTAATGCAAACTCTGAACACCTCACTAGCGCGTCCAGCACTACCAGCACTTGCTGGATATCAGTTGGCTACTACTGGGATTAATCCACAAACAGTACGTTCTGTTATGGGTAAGGTACCCACATAACGAGAGAAAATCCCATTCTGGGTAGCCCAAAAAACAAATCAGCTGGAAGCTGTGTTTCCCCATATGGGACCACAGGAAAAACCTAGACTTCTCACTGTGTGCTTGCCTTTCGGGATGGTTTCCTCAGTGGATGACTGCACCACATGGGGTACAGTCTTTGCTGCAATTTATACTACCACACATGGTACCCCGACACTTGTCAATTGTCCGGAAGTGTTCAAACAAACACAGAATGAGCACGGTGCTGCACCAGGCCTAGATTTGAGGATGAAACTAATGCGTAACTTCTAGCAGTCTCCTCAATAATACTCAGTAACATTAAAGGGGAAGCAGTGGCATTGGCTATATGCCAGCAGCTCCAAGAAGTTCCACAATTGGACCTGCAGCAAGAGCTCCCGAAAATATTTCTGACACCTATATTAGTATAGGACGGGACAATTTGGGAGCCAAGCCGAAAAAGCCTGAAGCACAAAGTGGCACCCCTAAGGAAAGGTACTAAACAAGCACAGGAGGGTTCTAAAAAGCACTGGAATAAACAAAAACAATTTAAAGACCGATTAAGTCAGAGAACAGATTCTCCACACCCAGAGAACTCAGTCAGGAGATATAATCTCATAAGTAGAAAAATATAAAGAATCCTGACAAATACTGATTCTCGTCCCTCTCGTTCCTTTCAGGATGCACCGGATAGACGTAGAGAGAGAGTGGGCCGCTTTGATCGATGTCCTGAATAAGTGAAACAGAAGAAAGACTCACCACAGTCTTCAGACTAAAAAGAAGACAAGTCCCCACAACAAAAGCCACAATTCAAAAAGAAAAAAGGTGGCAGCACTGTAAATTAGAAATACCAGTACGCTTGAGAACATTGCTGAAGAACAAGACGTGGGCGGTGACACTGCTGGACAGCGCAGCAAAGGTCACGATATGTCCCCAGAGACTGAAAGATCATCAGGATGCGACAGCAACTAGTGATGTCATTTCAGTTGAGGCTGTGGACGGGCGTGTCCTCCCACCGGACAAGGTTTATGATTTAAACATTCAAATGGAAGGGGGACATATAACCCACTATTTGTGTGATCTTCTAGGATGAACTTAGTTGTGATATCCTACGGGCCGAAAGGGACTGTCCACCTTAGCACGTCCGTAAGCTCCCACATGGGGAAGATGTGATTTTGCCTTTCTCTGATCTTGTTCCAGAAGCGGTAAAACAAGCCCTATGCTGTCAACTGGGCTTTAGCGCAGGCACCTGCGTTATACCGCAAACATGTAGGTTGGGACAAGGATTCTCCTTGTCATGTAACACCTATCAGGTCTACTCCACCGCCTCAGCCACAATATCTTGTTAAACACAAAGCAAAAGCTCCAGTGAGGCAGATCCTCACTCCGCTCGAGTACCAGGGTGTAACTGAGCCCTGCGTTTCTGCAATGAATAACCTGTTATTCCCAGTTGCGAAACCAGACCATTCATACAGAATAGTCTTAGATTAGAGACATTAAAACAGTCATACATGCACATACGCTATCAAAATTCACATAGCACTGCACTAATAAACAATATAGTGCACAAAAAATACAAAACAAACTTGGATATTTCCAACGTTTTTTTCTGCCAAAACTTAGCACAGGAAAGTCGGGACCTGAGTGCATTCTCATTTGGCTCACAAAAACGCTTTTGCCGTTCGCCCCATGGCTACAAGAACAGTCCAGGGCTGCTCTCAGCCCGTGTAACATCAATATTACATGGTCTTGATCCTGAGGTGTTTTCTTATGTGGATGACATCTATCTCACAGATGACAACCTAAGCATTCATCTTGCCAGGGTATATCAGATCGTTTTAGGGATTTGCAGCCCTTGGTTACAAATTTAACTTTAGGAGAAGTAAAATAGACTTTCTCAGCGTATTATTCCTGGGATACGAGATATCAAACGAGGACAAGAGCCTGGCCCGCACTTTTTAGAGAAGTGTGCTCAAATCCAGCCACCAAATACAATTAAGAATCTACAGTCCTTAATTGATTTCTTCAACATACATTGCTCACTGTGCACAACGTATCAAGCCACTTTGTTACTTAATACGCCCTGATTTTTCTTGCAGACACTGGGCAGTTGATCACACACGCATCCGTAGGGAATTGCAACAGGACATGCTAGAAGCAAAACACTTACACACCTGTGACAACAAAACAAATTTAGTCATCAGAATAATTGCTGGTGCTATCTGGTTCAGTTACGTCACCTTTAACGAGGGAGACACAGTGTCCATTGCATATAAATCACATTTATACTCCAATACAGAACAACGTTTCGCACCTACAGAAAAAATTCTAACTGCAGTACAGATGACTGTCATTAAGGAGGGGCCACTTGCCCAAGGGAAACGCATTATTGTCGTTACCCCAGTGCCAGCCTTAGATGCCGTCACCAAAGCAAGCGTTCCAAATGCTACAGCATTACATCCACAGTGGATTCAGTGGGCAACCCCCCTGACTGCCACTGATGTAGATTACATCTGGGATCCAAAACTTCATACGAACAGGAGTACCTCGCACCTCTAGATATTCTTCCACTTGACAGATACCATGCTGTTATTTACACTGATGGTTCAGCACAACCAGCTGTAGGTACCAAACATCAATATTCAGCTGCTTGCGTGTATTCCCCCTCACAATACCTACATGCAGACCCTAGGGTATTGCACAGCTCAGTTGGCTGAACTCAAAGCCCTGTTACTAGCGCTAGAACACACAGACCCAGGACTACTTGCTCTGATTGTCTGTGACTCATACTACTACGTCCAGTCCTACAATTATTATCTTAATCATTGGAATTTGAACGGGTTTAGACATTCCAAATGGAACCCCATAAAACACAGAACTCTTTGGGGGAGGGTGGCTGATCTCAAGGATAGGCTACCTTGTGTCCATGTAGTGCATACATTGGCCCACCAACGTGTAGGAGTACACGTTCTTGGCAACACTTTGGCTGATAAAGCAGCCAAATCTGTAGTAGCTATGGCTTTTGTGGCTGCAGTGACTCATTCTCAGATGAGATTGGATAATGAAATTATGACTGCCGTGAAAGCTTCGGCTGAAGGCAAGCCTCTCCCAGGAGCATACCCTACAAAATACTCCTATCACATCAGTGCACATAATGTTGCTTCTGCAACAGTTCCTGGGGTTGGAGACCGAGCAATCCCCAACCAAGATCAGAGATTAGATCTCATCAAAGCAGCACATGAGGGTATTGCATCCGCTCATGCTTGTATCGCGGCCTCAATAACACCCTTACAGATGCGCTTCTGGTGGCCAGGTCTATAAAAACAGTCAAAACAATACGTCCTTTGTTGTGATATTTGCCAGCAAATTAAGCGCCCCAACATCAAACGCCCACCGCAGACATCTCTTAGTGTCCAACAGGCCACTACAATGTGTGAACCTGGACCATTGCGGCCCGCTCCAACCAGACGGTACATTCTCACTATGAACATCTTATTTGCTGTAGATTCTTGTTCTAGATTCCTGTGGAAATGGCCTCAGTGGTTGGCTGATGCTCGAACTGTTATAAAAGACTTGCTGATCTTTATTGGTACATTTGTGGTAGAAGCATTCCACTCGGACCAACCAGGGCCCTGCCTTTGCCTCCAAGGCATTCAGGGATACCATGGGGACGATGGGTGTTGAACTCCATTACTCCTCGCGTACCATCCCAAGAGAAATTCAGTCGTGGAGAGGAGGAATTGAGATCTAAAGCAGCCCTTAACAGCCCACTTTATTAGGTGCAAGCCGCAGTTTGCTTCGTCACCTATATGGGGTCTAGAGGGCACTGAACAATCTGCCAAGACAGTGCTTGGGGGACGCAATCCTTATGAGGGTCTCTTTGGCATACCTATGTATTTCCCAGATCTTGACGGCCCTGGTATGGTGGCAGCAGATACACCATTTGACATGAATGAACGTCTCACTGTCTTACAGGAGCTTCAGCTATTTCTCGATGATTACTCATCCGCCAGTGCTACCACCTTAGAAATAAGGATCTTGCCAACAACTTCTACTAGCTGGATTTCTGAAGTTGGGGATCTGGTTTGTGAAAAAGTTGCGCTGAAGAAGGAATTTGGCCCGTCCTGCAGAGCACTGGTCCCAGTCCTGGGAATACAAGGTACCAGAACTGTTATCCTACCACCGCTGCCAAGCTCCAAAGCTAACAGTTAATTTCCATTGACAACATCAAACTTCACCATGTGGCCGATCCTGCACAGTAGACCCAGAGGTCCCTTGGGTAGTTCCCGGTCCCCTCTCACTACCCAACAGGACATACCTCTTCAAAGAAGAACTAACACCACTTCTGACTACACAAGCATGCCCAACTATGCTACAAATACCTCCTCAACCATGGGGAGGATAGAAAATGAGGTCTTGCTGATTCCCGTTACCGCTTCAACAACATCACCTGTCCAAGATGTGGCTATTTTCTATTTCAACACTATAGAGGCTGACAACATCGTCTACTATGAGCCTCCACGTGAAGTGGATCCATCCACTGGTAATGCACCTTCTCCTGCGTTTGCAGAGACTGCTTCTGGTTACTTCATCAATATTGATAACGTTTCTTCAACTTCATCCACTCCTGCGAGTGAAACTGTTTAAAAGACACGTAAGCTGTATATATGGCTTAACAATAACTATCTAATTCACCCATGGTTCGATCTATGGTTATTCTTGACATTATTTTTATTTTGTCTATGGATTTTTGTGACTGTTTTCTTCCTGCCTATAAATATAAAAAAATGGTCATTACCTTCCTGAACGCTCCTCTGTTGAGCCTGTGGATTAAGTCTTAACTCCATATCATTCCTCACATAAGGTCCGAAGATATGTGAATATTTCAGCTATACCAATTCCTGATGGGATTGTGTGGGATAAAATTCTATTCGATATATACAGGCCTTCTGAGGTCATTCAGATTCCTTATGTCTTCAAATTATCTATGACTGATGTAATTACACCTGGTGTTGTATCCAATGATTGGGATGTTCAGACAGTTGATTCAATGTTAACTGAAATTAAAGACTATGCTGTATTTGTATTTGAAAGTGATGATGTGTATACCAACAAAAAGAATAATGGGGAAATGTATTGCTATAACAACTGGGGACATTACTACCTGCACCGTGCCACTAGACATAGACCAGCATGTAATTACACACAGTGGGAACACTGTTCAACATCACCTGTTGGGAGCCCAAAATATTATGTGGATAAATTCACTTATTTTTCTGTGCATGACACAAAAAATGCAGAGTAATATAACTTCAAATTACCACCTTCAAAAATTAGGAAAATTTTGCTAACTAATACAAAGTTAATTTACTCAGATTCCTTTGTTTCCCGTCTTGCAGTTGAAGGTTACGAATACTGGAAGAGAACTACTGATGTAAAGAGTGTATGGGGAACACAAGATTTGCAAATACAGGGTAGGGAAGCTTTATTTAGAGTGTGCCTTAATCCTGTGCAAATGTTCTTTTTGATTGACACCATTCAACAAACATCCTGCCTGGGGTTAGCAAAAATTATGGAAATCAGTGCGTCCAGTATCCCCACACCAGCAAAATTTTATAACTGGCAATACTTCCTGAATGTCATTGAGGAAGAACTAGATGCAAAGGTTCGGGCTGGTACCTGTAACTCTTCCCTTTCCAGTCCCAGCGGGTGGTTAAAATGGCCAGTAGACACAAATGGGTGTCAGGCCCGTTTTGTGAATTCTTCAGGGGGTTTCAAAATTAGCTGGTCAGACACTTGCTTTGTCTCAGGTAAGTACACGAGTATAGTTACAACATACAGTGTAGGTAAACTGTATCAACAGTGGGTACAAACTAACATGTTAGCCGCAGTTAAGGAACATCTTAACACTGTTTCTGAAGATATAGACTTACAGGAATTCTTGTTAGGTACGAGAAAGCCTCACTCTAAAAGATTCATCTATGCCATATATAATGAGAGCTGGAAGCTTTCTCAGATAGAATATGCTGCACGTTTAAAGCAGATACACAAAGAAAATATTGAAAAGGCTTTTGCTGTTGTCAACAACGGCATGAACACTCTGTCCAACAGGATTTATTCCTAACAAACATAGGGGGTGGGAGGCCGCCCGCCAATGTTCCCCCGACAAAATACCGCTCCGCGGTCACAAGACCGCTGAGGGTATTTTGAGATTTGCCCTGGGCTGGCGGGCAGCCGCCAAAAGGCCGCCCGCCAGCCCAGGGCAAATCTACCTTCCCACGAGGACGCCGGCTCCGAATGGAGCCGGCGTAGTGGGAAGGTGCGACGGGTGCAGTTGCACCCGTCGCGTATTTCAGTGTCTGCTTTGCAGACACTGAAATACTTTGCGGGGCCCTCTTACGGGGGCCCCTGCAGTGCCCATGCCATTGGCATGGGCACTGCAGGGGCCCCCAGGGGCCCCGCGGCACCCCCTACCGCCATCCTGTTCCTGGCGGGAGACCCGCCAGGAACAGGATGGCGGTAGGGGGTGTCAGAATCCCCATGGCGGCGGAGCGCGCTCCGCCGCCATGGAGGATTCCCCCGAGCAGCGGAAAGTCGGCCGGAGACCGCCGACTTTCCGTTTCTGACCGCGGCTCAACCGCCGCGCTCAGAATGCTCGAGGGAGCATTAATGGTACTGACTTGTTTACTGCTTTTAATTTATCCAAGGAACAACAGACAATGGCTAAAAGGCTAAAAGGGAAGCAAGTTTCACCATGCTTCATATAGAAAAGTTAGAGAAGTTGCCTTTTACAGTTGCAGAAAGTCCATCAATGGTATGGCTCTTACATGGCATTTTAAATCTGCCCATTTCCACTTTGCGTTTTTCGAATTGCCTTAAACATCTTGCCGTGGGCAGATACGAGCAGCTAGGCGATTGCTATGTTAAAGAAGAGTGGGAGTTGCTCTTTAAATATAAATGTTTGAACGGTGAAACAGGGGTCTTTTTTAGCCGAAAGCAAATGTGAGACCACTGTTAGTCATTCAGTGATCTGCAAACAGGTGTCCCTTCACAGCCTTTGCAATGCTGGGGTCGCAAACTTGGCTTGTTTTCTGTTGGGTTCTCCCATCCCTTTGATTCGACCAGCATTTCATGTATCTTCAAATGGACGTTAAGTGGTGCTGAGCGACCAAAGCTGTTGCGGTATGCGACCAGGAATTGCCTAGGCAATTTCAGTCTCTATGGTTGTTATGTGTTGCGGACATGTTTTATTCCCCCCCACACAAGAGATTAGAGTAGCAGAAATGTGGCCACACATTGATACTGCTAATGTTAATTATGACAAGATGAGGAGGCTAAAGGTGCTACTGTTTCAAAAACAAGTGGCATTGACATTGGCTAGAGAGACGTGTGCTCTCCAGATAGCAAGATCATCAGCCGAGATACAATCCCTATTAAATACCAACTTCACCAAGCACTTTGGAGAGCTGGTATCCAGAACATTCAACGCCTTGAGCACTATGGGGATTGTCTATTTCTTTAAGGCTGTTGGGTCTGGGTTGGTGTCCATCTTCCAAACTGTCTTCGGAGTCATTCCTTCAGCCATCCATTCACTCTTTTCAAGTGTGTTTGGTGGCGTTCCTATACTTTTGGAGTTAATAGGTGGAATAGTACCGCTGATTGTTCTGATGCGCAGTATTTGTGCCTTTCCAGCTAAGCGGAGTGATGGAGGCGCTGCCACCAGCTCAACTGTGTTCTTTAATGCTCCGTTGCTGGAAGAGTTGGAGCGTGACTGGTCATTGTCATTCAGACCAGTCCTATGGTGCGTGTAGCCAGTCTTTCGCTGCGTGTGGTGCCTCTTCGAACATTTGCCTACAGTGTGCCTTGCCGTTAAGCCAGTGCCTCCTGTGGACCAAGAACTGCTGATGTCCCTGGTGTGGGTTCATTCACGGTCGTGCCCCTTGAAACTAAGGCTGATTTGTGAGGCCACTTACGAGCCGCTCTTGGTGAACGATCTGGCTCTTTTTGGTGCTGTAGAGAGTGCCGCCCTTGCAGTAGGTCCTGCCCAAGAGACTGACACACACTGTTGCTCTGTGGATCCATCTGCCTATCCTGTCATTGATCTAACATCTGACGATGTGGCCTCCTTTCTGAGGACCTTTCCAATTAATGGCTTTGAAGACTCACTTCAAGATCAACACTATTGTTGAATAGATTCGATGATTAGCTTATATTACCAAATTCAAAGATGGTCTTTTAACTCTGGTCTGCTGTGCTTATCATGGTTGACATTATGGGCCTGATTCTAACTTTGGAGGACGGTGTTAAACCGTCCCAAAAGTGGCGGATATACCACCTACCGTATTACGAGTCCATTATATCCTATGGAACTTGTAATACGGTAGGTGGTATATCCGCCACTTTTGGGACGGTTTAACACCGTCCTCCAAAGTTAGAATCAGGCCCTATATCTCTTTGTATGTTTTGTAGCTATTTTTTAACATGTTTTTAAATCCGGTTTTTAGTAAGTTTTTTATGATTTTAGCTTGTTTTAAGTCCAGAGCATTTTTAAAATTAGATTCACTTGCCTTCGGTGGCGTCATCCTATGGCGTCATACTTGTTAAGGCAATGGGAAGGGTGTAGTGAATCCTATGTTTTGATGGGAAGCAGGAAGTAGCTTAGCCTTCTGGCTTGTAGACTCGTGCCCCCATCACCGGGTGGATTTTACCCTACTTAGCTTGCTCTGTTTTAGCGCAGTTATTCAATTATATCTTCCAAGATGGTTGCATTGCTTGTAGTTAGGCCAATGTTTTAGTTTCACGTTATAAGTGCCCCCACGTTAAAGCGCAAAGATAAACAAATTGTAGGAATTCACATTAGGTACTTTCCCTCTTTGCGCCTTCGAGGGAATTGTTTATATAACTTGCCACCCACAGCATGACTTGTTATCTATTGTTTGCTAACAGACCTACATCAGGGGTCCTATCAGATCTGTAAAAATACATCTCACACAGACAGATAGAGGGATTCCTACAAGATGCCATTGACGCTATTGATGCTGCACATCACCTTGACGCTGGCCCAGTCTTTGTGTCCCCATGGAGTCTGATCTAGAGACCTCATTGCAAGGTAACGAGGGATGGGGGGTTCTTCTCATGGACACAACATTGGCAGATTAGGTTTATCACACCTAGCTCTTATTAGGTTAGGTTCACCGTGCTAGGGTAGTAGGACATATATTGTATCTTATGTCATTTTATGTTATTGCAAGATGGTGGGGGTCTTTATACTAATGACTCTCGTCTTCACAATCCTGTTTTTTTGCACTGTTCATTATCCTAATCATTGAAGCCCATGCAATTTATCGTAGATTGCAGTATTGTTAGTAAAAACCTATTAAGCTTTTACTGCATCTCCTTCATTGCCTGTGTGTTTGATTGAGACATGTTGTTCATGTGAGAAAGGGGTAATCTCCGTTTAACCACGACACTCCCTGAGATGTCGCACTCTTGAGTCCATGTGTACAGACTGCCACAAATAACCTTTTACTGTTTGGGTTTTTGGTGAGGTGCTGCTTGTGAGCCAGGAGCGCTGGGACAACAGTTGCGACTTGCTGTAGGACTTACATAATCACCTACAAACATAAGTACTGTCATCCTCAAACCAGCAGTCTTGCCTAGAGCAAGAGTCAAACTACGACACACGATGGGGCAAACGCGGGGATGGATGTCCTAAGTTCCACAGGAAAACAGTAGGATAATTGGGGTTTTAGATGCAGAGCCTTGCAAGAGTGCATCCTCCATCTTGGCTCGGCTAGCCACGCCCCCTGAACCTCTCCATTACCATATGTGGTTAAATAAATTAGAGAAGACAACTATCATAGAAGGGCTATATTTTGAAAGAATTAACTCACTGCACAAATATGAGAATATATGTTTTTAATACCATATTTAAATTCATGAATTACAAACTCATGTAAATTATGGCATTGATTTGTCTAAGTTATTTATGAACGACTGTTTATTGTCTGTATGAAAGTCTAATGTATGTCATGGCCAAAGATAGACACAGTATATATGCACTTTGATGAATTAAAGAAGAAATAAGTATATTTAACCTCTGCAGCAGAAATGTTTCCCTTGCAAACAGCTTGGTCTGCAGACACAATTTCCAACACATTTTGCTGACTTGTTGCACACTATCTTCAATTCATAAAACACGACAGGTTAAACTCATGTTTTTAAAGCCATTGGATCTGGTGTATTGATTAGCTGTATGACTATTATTGGATTCATTCCCTCCTTCTTCAGATCACTGTTTTCAAGTCGTGTGAATTCTCAACCACATAGCTGATGATTGTGCAATTCCTGTTTTACTCTAGTAAGAAAAAAGCCAACATGAGTGCTAGTGCAAATGGAAGGGACATCTACCCAACTGAACAACAGCATAGTGAAACTATGACATTCTTCTTCAGAGGAGAATTAATGAATCAGAAGGTGCAGATGGGACTTTGTTATTTCGCACCTTGGTTTTTGGTGCATGAACAGTTTGAAACAATCTACATGGATGTGCCATTGCAACAGCCACCAATAGTCATGGGCGTCTGGTGTTCACGAGGAAAAGGGGCGTTGCCCTTCCACTCTCTGGGGAGAGGCAAAAACAGGGAAACAAACACTTAGCAGCTGACAATAAATCATTGCTCTGAGACAGTTAGCTGACTCGCCTGGACTAACTCTAGTGAACTTTGCAGATGTCCTACCACGCAAGGGCGAGCCGGGTTCAGATTTTTTCAGCCTGTAGGCACAAGCTACAACAGTGACATCATCAGAGAGGGAGTGCTGAATTAGAATGCAATGGATCAGGTTTCTTCTGGGGTGCATAAACAGTGGCTTTAGGAGGAGTTACAAAACTCTATTCACTTCAGTGGCTGGTGTGGGGCAGGCCAATGAGGACAAGGAGGGAGTGGGTGGGAACATTTGTTGGTCATTACAGAGGGGCATGCTTTAGGAAGGGTGCAGTGGGCTGCTCTCCTGGCAGTAACATGTCTTGACAGTAACATATATTTAATACTGCATTTGATTTCACTTTGGAAAAAATGTTATGTAGCTGAGCATGACAAAGTGCTCCTTATCTCGACTCTGTAGATACCCAAGGGAGGGACTAAGAGATAAGTGTGCAGTTAAGCTTCTGCTTAAGGGGCATTTTCAACCCCCTCCTTTCTCTTTAGCAGCTACGGGAGGTGTTCTTGATGGGCTTCTTCTGTCTGCAGCTCAACAGAAAAAAACTAATAATAAACTTGGGAGGGTGAGTGAAAGGAAGGATGGAGAATGGATGAAATCGTGGATGGGTGGCTGCATGGATGAACGAGTGAAAGTATGGATGTAAGAATGGAAGAGTGAAAGGGAGAGAGGGTGCATGAGTGAAAGGGAGGATAGATGGATGAATGAAATGGTGGATGGATCGATGCATGGATGAATGAGTGAAAGAATGGATGTAATAATGGAAGGGAGGGAGTATGAGTGAAAGTGTGGATGGATGGAGTCAAACGATGGGTTGATGGATGATGAGAGAAAGAATGGATGGCTGGTAGACTGAGTAAAAGGAAGGTGGGAAGATAAATGGGTGAATGAGTGGATGATGGAGTGAAGTATGGATGGATGAGCAAAAGGGTGTATATTAAAGTGGATGAGTAAAACAATGGATGGATGAGTGAAAGGCAGGGTAGATGGGTGTCTGGATGGATGCGTGGAAGGGTGAATTGATGGATGAATAGGTGGATGAGTGAATTGATTGATGGATGGATGGTTGAATAGTTGGATGAGTGAAAGGGTAAGTGGGGGGATGTATGAATTGATGGATGGGACGAAGGGTGAATGGATGAGTTTAAGGATGTATGGCTGAGTGAAAAGTTGGCTAGATGGATGAGCCAAAGGAAGGAGGATGGATAGAGTGAAAGGAAGGATAGTTGGAGCAAAAGGAGGGATAGTAGGAGCGAATGGGTGGGTGGATGGATGGGTGAAAGGGGGGGCTGGATAAGTGAAAGGATGGATGATTGAGTTGATGAAATGGTTTGATGGCTAGGTGTCCCTGGACCAGTGGTGGCTTTTCTTTATGGAGTTCACAGCTACATTACACCCTCCTTGTTTTGTGGTCCATTTTTAGTGTGAAATAAAGTGAATAATTATTCACTCTTGGTATAATAAAAATAAAATGCAGACCCACTTTTGGTCCAGCAACAAACTGAGGCAGCTATTGAAATTGTTTGATTGCTGACACAGGTGTATGAAGGTGCCTGTGCCAGCCATCAGAGCGATTGTTCAGAGAAATCCCAGCATTTTGAGCAGGTCTGTGTGACTGTGTGTGAGTTAAAGTGAGAGAGAGTAAGTGAAGGAAGGAATCGGGGTGAGTGAGAATGAGTGACAGTAAGGACGAGTATGTGTGAGCATGAATATGAGTGAGTCAGGGAGGATGGCAGGGAGTGTAACTGACTGTTACTCTGTGCGAGACTGAGTCACAGTAAGACTGAGTAATTCAGAATGAGTGGGACTGAGTGAGACAAAGTGGGACTGAGTGAAATGAGTGAAACTGAGTAAGTCAGAGTGAGACAGTAAACTTAGTGAAAGAAAGAGTGAGAGAACCCTTCAAGAAAAAGGCATTTAGAATTCGAGCCAAGTATTATGTCCCACCACTTTTCAAGGTCACCAGCCGCCACTGCCAATAGTATCACTCAATCTGAGTGAAGTGATCCGACCTCTAAGAGTGCATCAAGTATACAGGACTGCTATGCGGTTAGAAATAATAAGAATGCGTTTTTTGATGACCCAACGATACCGGCATCACCTCCTTCACTACCTGTGAGGGTCAGACCACCAGCAGTGCCTGCAAATTCGGATTCCGTTGGTGTTGCATTTCTACTCATTTCGTCATCAACAACAAGAAAAATGCTCAGTTGTTTTTTTTTTTTTTTAACCAGCTGTTAACAGGTTCATCTTTATCATCCTCAGCTTTATCCTAGAGTCTGATCCCTTTTCCACCTGTAGTCTCAACGTCTTCATTTCTGAAAAAGACTAATATCACCATTATCAATACTGGGAAGAATAATGAGTGCACTAAACACGGAAAAGTCTGGCCTCCTACACGTTCCACTATAAAAAACACGTATGAAGCAAACCTATAGAAGTACAATTTTATTTTTTTTAGTGATTTTTGTACCGTCCCTTGGTGGTTAGTAAATTAAATAAAATAGTCTTGCTTCTCTCATTTTATCATTGTGCGTGTAGCACAAATATATTAATCACTTATATCTTTATTATTATTCTGGGGATGTTATAGTTATCATGTAGTTGCTCTTCTAGGTATTCCCCCTTTTAAGGTTACATATATATATATATATATATATATATATATATATATATATATATATAGATTAGAATTTGTATTTGTTTAATGTCACTTTCATTGTAAGTTAATAATCAAGTCTGCTCAAATATATATTCAGAGTATTTAAGCTGACTTTGGTTCTCTGTTCTAAAATAATTGCTTTTGAGTTGTTCAACAATTGCCAGATAATTCTATTTAACTTAGGAACAGTGTGATGAGCTAGAGAGAACCTTCGTGCCAGAAGGCATAGACGAAACTTGCTATGCAGACTCGTAACATCTGCTTTGGATTAAGGTTGATCGGAGGTGCATTATAGCTTTCGCTTGTCAGGAGTTTATCAGCCTTCCTCCCAGGACAGAGGAGAAGAGCAGATTATGCTATTATATAGAACAGTAAGTTCATTATTTGAAGCAGATAGGCGAGTGAACCATCTTTGAAACTCAAATTAGGATTCTTTTGGTGCTGAGTTTAGTTTAGTAAGTGAATGATATTGGGTTGCGATTGATATCAAGTTAAATAACCAACATGTTACAATATTTTCTTCTGTTCACATTACTCGTAAATGCAGCAGTTAATAATCTGTTTCTTTTGTAACTACACATAATATGTGCCCTGGGATAGGATTTTAATTTTAAAATAAATCTTTAAAATATGTCTATTGTTTCCTAGTGTTTTTGAGGGTGCCTTTCTAACGTGAAAGAGGGTTTGGATTCCACTAATTTTTCCTGTGATACTTTATATAGGAGATCGTTACCAGAACGGCATACCACTCAAATACTGCTTAGTGGATTGCGGGGTGGTTGCAGTCAAACTTCCTTTTTGTCTTGTGTTAGCACTTTGACTAATTCCTTAGAGCCTGAGGGTCTAGAAAGTCTATTCTTGGGCAGTGTTCTGCAGGATCTGAAAAATGTATTAGGTTAACATCCCTTTGATATATTTAAAACCTTTGGTCTGTATCATGTCTCACACCCATCCTTCATACTCTACCAGCTCTTCAAAGTGTTCCCCCGCACCATACTGCTTATGTTCTGTGTACAATAATTTTTTGTGCACTAGGAAATGGTCCTATGGTTTTTCAGTACACAACATAAAGGTAGGTGGTGCATTTGAGTTTGATTTCCTGGTTGGCAATCATTTCATGGGGACATTTGACCGTATGGTCAGGTGTGTGTCTTAATGCATGACTTTTTGCCTGCCTTTCTCTGGTGTGCCTATGTTAGTTCCTTTTCTGTACTCCAAATGTCTGTACTCTAAATGTCTGTACTCCAAATGTCAGTAGTCCAGGATTCTTGACTGTGCCACAAATGTCTTACACTTCCCAGATGGCTACCTGTTCGCCAAGTCTGTGTGGATATTCTGGATGTACTAGAGGCACTGAATGCTATTTGATTACACACACGTTTCATAACCCAAGTTGTATCCTTATAGTTAAGGTTGACACCTCACTCCGTAAGAAATTCTGTTTTTCCCCCTTAATAACTCTGTCTCTCTTAACCAGTTTGTATCACCGTTGTGGGGAACATCGTTCACAATTTGAGCCTTCAGCATGTTAAATCTGGTGCAGATTAGTCAAACAGTTCTAAAGTTGTAACACAGCAAACATAAGTCTTGCAAAACTCTTAAATCAATGTATGAACGTTCAAGAGATTTTAATGCACAGCTGCCTTTTCTTTATGCAGTGTTGTTTTTAGTTTGGTGAATTTTCATCAAGCCGTTCCCGAGATCAAAGCAAAATGGGAGTATCAAATTAATCTGCGCCAGTTGTGTGTAAATGTAGCTTTTTTGCTCATGATCTATAGATAAAAAAGAGACTCCATCACAAGCCGTAAACATTAAAAATGCGCACTTGTGCAGTAGACACTAACTGCTGTTCCTCTGCTTTGTTTCCGCAAATAGGGAGCCAGATGCTGAAAGAAAAAAATATAAAGCAGCATAGTTAGCAAGCTGACTAATGTGGTAAATAAGTGGGTGGGCTTTGTCCTCCCGTGGGCTACCTTGTCTTTCATAACTATAACAAAGAAAGGGCTTTAGCTACAATCCCCTACTCTGGCCTGGACAGGGATATTACACAGAAGCTTCTGCATATCAGACTGGAAGTGTAAAAGAATTAATCATCCCGACCTTGCAAATTGGCCACATGGGAATTAGTTTAAGACTCAGCTGCCCTTTGGCAGTGGGAGTGTTTCTTCGCCACCTGCCCTTGCTTAAGGGCTGTTGAGAGGTACATTTAAGCCTCACCCTGCTGTCTTGCTTAAGATAAGGCACGAGTTTGAGTCAAAATGTTTACACAGAGGTTACTAAATGCTGCCTCGGTGCCATCACACCTCCATGCCTTGACTTAGAGGAGGTAGGTTTTTTTTTTTCTTCCTTAACAATGCCCCACAATTCTAAACTGCAAAAGGGGAGTTTTATACATCCCACTATCATGGCAAGGAGAGTTATGTTTTTCAACGATATCCTTATCTCCCCCATCAACCACCACCACCACCACCACCACGGGGAGGTGAATTCCCACACACATCCTTGCCATGTAGCGGGGTGTACTTAGTAGGTACGTGCATTGTCAAGGGCACCCGGGAGCATATGTTCCCCTTCTTCTCCGATTTGTCCAAACTCCAGCGGGGCAGGACTTTGTTTTAAAATTACCTACCCCTTTAAAAAATACGTCCTGTTGTCATGCAAGGCAGGTAGTGCGCAAGGGTATCAAATGGTCCCATCCACCTTTGGGCAAGAAGGGGAACTCAAGGCTCTAATGCCCTCTCCCTCCAACGGGCATGCTATTTAATTTTAAATCAGCCAGCATGCCAATTTTCCTTTTCAATCTCACCTGTTTGTGAAGTTTAGGAAAAAATAGGAACAAAATAATTAAGCCCCCTTGTCTCCTTGGTAAACGCAGAGCAAGAAACAGCTCTCTGCTCTTGGGGAAGGTGAAGCTGCTTAGGTAAGTTGATTTCCTCTCGCCCTACGCCTAGGTTTTGGAATACAGCCCCTGACTACCCCCCCCCCCCTTTCTTGGGACAGTGAGGAGATAGAAGTTTAACATTATAAATATATATATATATATTATATATATTATTTGCAATAATTAGTCCTCTTCCAAATTGGTATCCTGAAGGACTAGTTTTGCTTATAAATGTCAGTTGGTTTCCTTCCACTGTTTGTAAATTGTTATTGTGAACACAGTTTCCCGAGTATACACAAAGAGTATGGTTTACACACATCGTTTGTTGACTCTACTGTCTCAAAACCTCTTCACCACCAGCCTTTGCACCACAGCACCAGTGTCATGATTGTGGATAAGGTAAAAGGAGAATACAGAGGCGTGATCAGTGTGTAATGAAAGGAAATTTAATCTTACTGCAAAATTCCTTATCACGTTTGTTGCAGAAATTTGTTGTCAGTGATGCCCCATTCAGGATAGTGGTTGCTGTGGACAAGGATGCCACAAAGTGAAAGTGAAACTAAAATTACATTTCACAAGACTTGGCAATCTCATCTTGCAAGATTTGGTGGTAGTGGCGATCTTGACTCCTCAGTATAAAAGGAGAAAACGAAGTGAATCAGATCACTTGCCAAACTTGCCACTGGAGTCTTGGAAACCCTGGAGCTTTTGGAGCAGCAATTTGTTCTACATGTTGCCTTGGACGTATGCTTTTCTTATTGCTACTAGTACTGTTTTTGGGAGTCTGGAAGGAGGGTATTCTATCACACATGACTGCCTTTAGTAATTTCTTCAAAGGATTTGCTTGTGACCTTATTGAATGAACATTGCTGAACTGGGAATCATTTTGTGAAAATTCAAAAACGTAACTTTCTGCATATTTTGCAAATTTTACTGGACTGTGAGTGCTCTTATCTCACCTCCTTTGATAATGTGACATTTCATTTGTTATTGTTTAGAGAGTGTTAGAAGTAGGGTGAGCTATTTAACACACAATTTTATTATCTTCTCTATATAAGATGTCAGCATAAAAAGTAATTAATGTGATATATTATATTTATAAATATACTTACATGTTATGAGAAAATTAAGGAGGATAGCTTAGAAAGTGTTTGTAAACTAAGTATTAGTTACTTAAAAAACAAAGTGATATTATAATTTAGCCTATGGTAGTAGTCAAAAGAAAACTGATGTCACATTTTCTTTTGTAAACCAAAATGCAGAAGTTGTGTGTACCAAAATCTGTCTGATGTGAAAAAATCCTTGCACCAGCTATTTTTTCTCTTATCGCTTTTCTTTTTCGTCTTTGGTTCTTGTGACTCACAAAGAATTTGTATGGGTCTGGAGGGTACTTTGGGTGAGTGGGAGCAAGCCTTGGTGAATTTGTGGTACTTCTGCAGAACAAAGACTTCATGGTAAGTCCTTAGAGTTCATGACAAGCAGCTTCAGGTGGGGGAACTGAGAATCAGAGTTATTTGTTTTTTATTTTTGTAGTGCAAAACTAGTCAAAAGCAGTGAAGTGCTAAGTTAGGGTCCCCTGTATCCACCATTTGGGAGATGGTAATGATGGATAGCTGGGTCGTCAATCTAATCTGTAAGGGTTGCGTCCTTCCCACCTTCTCTTCCCGAGCACCCTCTGTCAAGCAGAGCTGTCTAGCATAAAGGATTTCCTCCCTTCTATCTCAGGGAGCACCATTCAAGTTCTCTCGTTCAGCACCACCCCTGTCCATTATATCAACAAAGCGAATGGTGTGGCGTCATGGACTCTGTGTTAGGCGGCCCTGCAATGGGAAAGTTTTTGAGTAGTGGCACCTCGTTTGCTTTGACATGAAGGTGGATTCTCTGACTAGCCCACCCTTAGGGGACCATGATTGGGAACTGCATCCTGAAGTAACTGGAATTACCTTTTCCATATGGTGGTGTACATGTGTGATCTTGCTGCGTGGGCAGGAACAGAAAGTGTCCGGGTTTTGTTCCATACACTTCCTTTTGAACGTTCCTTTCGGTGTTACCTTCAGGTTCAGTGGGTCCCTGGCCTGTTTTATGTATTTTCCGGTTTCTTCTTCTGTAAAGATCCTGCAGAAGGTGCAGGAGGATTAAGTGCAGCTGTTCCTGAGTATTCAGACTTGTCGTGGAGGATTTGGAAAGCCGATCTTTTGAGGCTTGCACTTGGCCCACCCTTCTATCGTACAAGATTGACCTGCTGTCAAACAAAATGATCAAATCATTCACCTCAAAGGCTGCATCTGCATGTGAGGTTGAGTGGTGCCAACATCTTCTTACCGCCATTGGTTGCACACATCATCATAGCTGCCAGGAAGCCTGGCATGAAATTCTAGAATAAGTTTCTTCAGTATTGTGAGTCAAAAGGTGAGATCCCTTTTAGTCCTACCTTATTAACTCTAAATGCTATTTCTTGCCCGCAGGGCCTGGCAGTGGCTAATGTAGTGGTTTATTTGGCTGCCCCCTCTGACGTCATTTGTGTGTCTGACCAATCTTCTGGTCAATAGCACTGTGGCAGGGTGGATGGAGATTACCTTGGAAAGTGTTCCTGTGACGCACTGTCCGCTGCTAAAACACAGCACTTACAAGAACAGAGAGAAGTTAGTAAGGGAGAAAGATCTAGTTTTAGAAACCCAATAGAGAGGGAATAAAGACTTGGTATAGGGCGGGGCAAGAAAGGAGCAGAACAGAAAGAGACAGCAGACTGCATTGCTCTCTTAACAGAAGGACCTGGCCTGGAAGCCACAGACTCTAACATAGCAAGTGGGATACCGGATTGGTGACAAGCTCTTTGAGCACGGATGGAACAGCCGTGCCTGCATTAAACGAAAGGGAGGAAAACAGGATCTACAATCAGTGGCGTTGGTTTGTGGAGAGAGAAGGACGTTGGCGGAGCCAAGGAGACAATCACGAAGACTTCGAGGAGGATGCCCCCTCCCCCAGTATGTGTTCTTCCTTGCTGTCAACCTCTTCGTCCCGTCTTGACCCTGGAGCCAGTGGAAGTAGGGACAAACTAACAATCACCTAATTTGTAACTTAGGTCAGTAGGCTTGGTAAACTGCAGGTCCTTTCCGTCTTGCCACCTTTCACTGTTTTCTACCTAAATAAGCCTCTACTTCACACCTTCCCTGCTTTCTTATAAACAATAGACAGCCTTTCACATGGGCCGGACTATCACTATTCTATCCTTTTTCCCTTCTCCTCCAGCAGCTGCAGAGGCTGGATTGGAGGTGTACAGTGTCTTATATCATTTTGACTGCATCAAGTAGATAATTGACTTATTGTGGGCTTAACTCATCCAAAAAGGGCAAAATTGTAACCTTGTGCACATTGGGTTAATCCTTGGATTAAGATCTGCCATAGCTTGGCCAAGAAAGACCTCCACAGCTGGCATTTGTGTCCACTCCACGAGGTCCATGGTGGTTTCTACTGCCCTTGTCAGGGGTGTCTTGGTGGCTGATATATGCTGTGCAGCCACATGGTCAAACCTACGCATCACAATGATGTATATTTTGTCAGTGCTGTGTTACATGGCACCCTTGGTTAATCATTGGTTAATCAGCACTACCTCTCCCTTACTGACTCAACCAGCACCGCCAATGCAGACTTCGCCAACTGCATGAGCAACATTGCTGCTTGGATGTAAAACAACTGCCTCCAGCTCAACACAGACAGAACCGAAGTCGTTGTCTACGGCAACAACCACTCCCCTGCAATCCCTCTTGGTGGTCCTCCGAACTTGGCATCCACCCACCTCTGCAGACCATGCCAAGAACCTCGCCTCGGATCATCCGGGTCACCAGTCTCCCCATGAGCAGACAGCTCAATGCCATTGCCTCATCATGCTTCCACATACTGTGAATACTACACAAGTTTTTTAAGTGGATCCCACTTTACACCAGACAAACAGTCCCCCGGGCTCTTGACTATGGAAATGCTCTCTACTTTGGGAATGCCAGCCCATGCTCTATGCCAACGCCAAACCACCCAGAACTCCACCTCCAGACTCATTCTGAACACCCCTGAAATAACCAAATCTCTCCACACTTCAACAATCTCCATTTGCTCCCAGTTCAGGAAAGATGTAGGTTCAAGCTACTCAGCCATGCCTACAAATTTCTACACAACACCTGTCCAGCTTACCTCAACCACGGCCTCAACTTCTACCAACCCACCAGACACCTTCAGTCTGTGTCCCAGGCAAGAGCACACCTCCCTCGCATCAAGAAGACCAGAAGCAGAGAACACTCCTTCTCATTCCTCGTGGCCAAGACCTGTAATGACCTCCCACAACATCTCAGAAATTCCCCCTACCTCATGGACCCCCGAAGGAACCTCAAGACATGCCTCTTCCAGATGAAAGAAGCATGACCCCCTCTCCCCCACTACCCCATTAGGCCTGCCCTACTCAATGCCTGTATACCCTCAGGGGTGATTAGCCACACGCTCACCAATTCAACATAACATTAACTCAATCCCACCTCCTGAATGGTTTTGCTGTTGACCTCATTCATAAGGATTGGTCGTTATTGACGAAAACGATAATCCATTTTAGAGCATTTTCACCTATTCTGAGATCATAAAAGTTTTTGTAGCAAGTTGTAGGGATGAACAGTGTCAAATGATACAGATAGGTCCAGAAGCAGTAGTTCAGCCATTTTGTTCTTATCCAATGTGAGTTTTAGGTCATCCCAAACGGCTTTGAGTGCAGACTTTGTGCATCTGCCTGGTCTGAATCCAGATTTTTGGCCTGATGTCAAGTCATTTTTCTCTATAAAATTGGAGAATTCAGCAAAAACTGCTTACCTGCTTTTCCAAATATTCAACTAGGAACAGGCCATCAGATATTGGTCTGCAGGTTACTGGTTGGGATTATTTTTTATTCTTAAATTTTATTTTCAGCATTAAGGCAGGGGCATAGTACAAGACAGAGAGACAATATGCAGACCATCTTTATATCTTGAAAAAGTCATAGAGTTGTAAACGTGAAAAAACAGTATGAGAACAGCTTTCACATCATATTATACTCAACAGGGAGACATTAAGTACATATAATATGCTTGATAAAAACAACAAGAGGAGCAATGCTACCCCTCCAGGCCAGCAAAATATGTTATCTGCTTGCCTCCTATGTTTCGAGCTCGGGAGTTATGTGGCAGCAGGGATCCGTCTTTTTCTGAGTGCTCACAGTACTTGGTAAGATCTTTTAGCCAGTTTGCATAATTTGACGTTCCTCTTTTCCTCCAATGTATAGTCATTCTACACTTACCTAATAATTGAAATTTGTTGTAAGATTTGGCAAATGCTCCTAAGCCACAATTAGAGAGAAAAAAACCAAATCAGGAGTGACCATTTTCTTTATGTTGTCCAATAGCTTCTTCATATAAAACAGTATCAAGTGGCAGAACCACCCTACAGGCAGAAAGTTTGTGCCTGCTATATTACACCTCCGACAGTTCTCAGCATCCTGGCTGCGGTGTAATAGGCTGTAAGTGTAAACTTTAACTGCATTCATCTGAATTTACTGTTAGGGGAAGCCTCTTCGATTTGTTGACAGTGGCACAACTATTGTAAATCTGTAATGACTTTCCCCACGGCCATCTCCCGTTTACCTTTCATATTCATCCCGCTGTGATGTAAATTATTTATTGTAGAATTATACATGCGTGTTATCAATCGTTATGCACTGTGCGTAGAGCCTATCCAGGCGGCTTATCTGGCATTATTGGATATAGTTCCCACATTGAACATCGTAACTGATGGTAGACCAATGTATTCATTAGGATGCCAGAGGCCTCCTATAAATATTCTGAAAACGATATTAAGTGCTTGTTAAGAAAAAGGTCCCCTGGGGTCTCCAGTCCCCCGCTGCGCAGATGTTTGATCATCCCAGCCTCACTAGTCATTGCCAATTCCAGATAATAAATTCACAGAAAGTACGGTGGATATATAGTTTTAATACCAGCCTACGCTGCTCGTCTATCCATCCCATGGCCATCCACTGCATTTCAACTCTGAATCTCTGTTGTGGAGTTTTATCCGTATGCAGTGGCAGCAGGACAGGGGCAACCATGTCCACCTCCAGATCCCGAGTTGGGAAACGGCGTGTGAAGTGGAACTAATGATGTTCAATCTTAGTCATACATTTACCATACTTTTCTTTAATTATAATGACTATCCAGTGATACTGAATGCCCCCTTACCTTAAAGGTTCTGTTTGCCATTGGAGAATAACCTGCAGTGCCAGAGTGTATCTTTTGTTAAAGGTATTAACACAGATTTTAACGAAGTTATTTTAAGGTGTGACCACGTGCTGAACATGATTTCATCAATAATTGGGCTTAAGTTTTGGGCAGGATTTTTCACTACTAGGAGTATGTTATCAGGATACACGGAAAGTACTATCCTATGTGATCCGACCTGAATGACACTATGGTAGTGAAATTCTCTCAGGATACTAACATGGAATATCACTGCCAGGACAAATAGGATAAGGGACAATGGGCACCCTTGTCTTGCACCCCTTCGTATGGAGATCGATGGAAACAGCAAGTTGTTTCATTTTATTATGACCGTAGGTCCCTTGTTTATAAGGGCAAGCCTCTTAAGTAAAGCTATACCCATCCCAGTCGTCTCAAATAACATCAGTAGAAAAGACTGTTCTTTTATATCACATGTCTTGGCTGCGCCTAAGAAGGGAACAGCTACTTCAATTTCTTGGTCATGTGGTTGGCTTCAAAAAGTGTATTAGAAGTTATCCACTTTAACCTACCTTGGATAAATCCAGACTGATCCGGTTGGACCAGTCCAGATAATAGGGGCGGAGGCTATTGGCAATACTTTTGGCTAGAATGTTGTTATCACTGTTAATTAATGATGGGGTGATACGACTCAGAAAGGCGCAGCATCTTTCCAAGCTTTAACAGCGTGGTAACCACAGCTTCACACAGCATATGGGGAAGAGTGCCATTCTCATTGTCTCATTATATACTGCAAGAATGAAAGGACTTTGTTGGATCAGTTGAGGTTTTCCTTTTGTGGAGTAGTCTCATGTAGCAAGTTTTCAACTTGAGTTTTTCAACTGTCTGTATGTTTCAGTTGTTACTAGTGGTTGTGGTGACTGGCCTCAAAATCATTCACAATAAAAGATTGGTTAAAAGAATTGTGAGAATGGTTTGCTTTGGATGAGTTGAGATGGAAGGAAGGAGAAGGTAGTTGGTGACTTACTTAATTGGAAAGCTTTTATGTGAGTCCTCTACACTCAAGAGTGCATGCAACCCTAATCACAGTTAAGCTGCATTTTTTTTTTTGTCCTCATAGTGATTCCACCCGGCCTATGAGGGCAGCAAGATTGTAGCACAGAAGGGAAACCTCAGTCGTAAGAAGGAACCCCTCTGTGACACTCCGTCCGCCCACACGCCCAGGGCAGTTTATGCCAGTATCCTCTAGCCACAGGTAGGTTAATCGTCCAGCCCAACACGCTCGTACCAGAAGAGGACTTGTGGAAGCACTTAATCATTGGACTTCACCAGTCAATAGTGTAGCCAAGTTGACCTATCCCTTTAGATTATACCCATTTTCCCCTCAATGACCAAAACTTATTTCTCTTGCTGGGGGGGGGGGGGGGCGCAATATGTTCTAAACGATACAAGTTATTGACCACTGTAAGCCATGCGTGTATGGCTTGAATCAAAGGGAGAAACCACTTTAAACAAATCTACCGTCGGGCCAGGAGGATTAGCACAAACGACCGGTATCTTTGATGTCTGTCAAACCTCTGACCTTGTGCTTCCCCTTTAGTCACCCCAAATATTACTGACGAGAGGCTTACCTTAATTGCTGGGCTAATCACATCCATGAGCACCTTACCCACATCTTGCCAGAACTGACCAAGCCTGGGGCACTGCCAAAACATCTGAAGATCGTTCGCCTCTCTTCATTGCAGCGCGGGCAGTTATTCTTGGTCTTCCCCAGGGCTGTTAACTTCTCCGGCGACCAATAGGCCCTATTTAACTGTGATCCAAAGTGTGGCCATGATACTTGCCAGAGGTTGATGACATCTAGTGATGGCAGATCCTTTTCCCACTTCTTTTCCGGCAAGAGCAGGGACTCTTCCCTTCCACTGTTAACATCCAATACCATAAGGAAACCTCCTTATGATGAGTGTGTCTCTCAAGCAGTTTCTTCTCCCAAATGCTCTTCCCTTGCCCTTCCCTCTGGAGGGTACTTTCACAGCTCACCAACTGATAATATTTGAATTTAGAAACCGAGCCCCCCACTCGCTCCTTGAATATGGGCCAGGATAGCAAAGCGTGACTCTCTATAATTTGGCCTCACTACTCCAACCCCTTCTCCCGTAAGGGGATAGATAATTTATCTTGGAGATATTCTGGGGTGCCTGGTGAGTTCCAGATGGGAGCCGAGCTACTATAATATCATATCCCTAGGACTCGCTGAACCTGAAAGCATGTCTTGCAAGCCACCATCAGAGTCTTTAGACTGACCCTCTTAAAGTATTTTGGATGGCCAAATTTGGATAAAAAGTGACCCCCTATCTCCGGACAGTGCCCTAGTCATTGTCCTGAATAGAGGAGTGAAACTGGGGTTATCATACATTAACGTTATATTTTTTACCTGAAATGCCAAATAGAATTTATAGAACTCAGGATTTGCAAACCCTCTCTTGCCCTTTCTTCTTGCACAGCTTCTTCCAAGCGATACAAACTCACCTTGATGCCCACACAAAAGAAGTCGTCAAATCCCCCTGTAGCTTTTTGAACCACACCGACTTAAACTCCAAAGGGATTGTTTTAAATAAAAAGGTAAACTTTGGTAGAATAATCATCTTCAAAACATTCGATCTACCAGTGAGGGAAAGTGGGAGAGCAGGCCATATTTTTAATAACTTCTTTTTGGCTGCCCATACCTTGTTAAAATTGGCCAGGGCAACCTCCTTCAGATTAGCTGTAATCTGCACCCCCAGATATCCTATCGCCTGTTTGACCAGAGGGCTGATGTTGGTAGTATTCGAACACATAATTTCAGTCTTTTGGTGGTGTACCGAATAACCTGACACCTCTCAAACTCCTCTGTAGATTGGAGAATATTTGGGAAGGACCCAGCCAAATCTCTTAATATATATCAATAGATTGTCCGCTTACAATGCTACTTTCTTCTCCTATCCTCTACATTGGAAGGGCACAATGTTTAGGTTCCTTCTAATCATTATAGCCAAAGGCTCAATATACAGGTTGAAAAGAAGGGGGAATGTGGACAGCCTTGATGAGTCCCTCGCCCAGTTTAGAATTGCTGTGACAGGTTGCCATTGATCAGTATTCTGGCCACAGGGTTCTTATATAGGGCCCCGATTGCCCTGGAGAAAACATCCCCGAACTTGTAGACCTCCATGACCATCTGTAGAAAGGGCCAGCTGACCCGATCAAATGCTTTAGCAGCATCAAAAGTAAGAACCGCTAAGGGAGAATCATTCTGAAGTGCCAGATCTATAGCGCCCAGTAAGTTATGTATTAATTCAAAAAGTTGTCTCACCTTAATAAGGCCCTTCTGATCATCATGGACCAATGTGCCAACCATCTTTTCAAGCCTCTTTGAAAGACTATGGGTATAGATTTTATAGTCTGAATTTAATAATGAAATGGGTCTATAGGACTCACATTGTGCCGTATTTTTATTTGGTTTCAAGATTAAGCTGCTAATAGCCTCACCTGTGATTTCGGCATCTCTAAACCTTTTGAGAAAACTTCATTAATTAATTCCAACATGATTGGGGCCAGCTCATCCTGGAGTATTCTATGAAATCAATTTGGTAGGCTTCCAGGGCCAGGTGATTTCCTCCTTTTTAAGCTCTTTATGGCCTCATGTAACTCTTCCATGTCTATCTCTACTTCCGACTAATGCCTTGATATTCCATCTAGCCCTAGGAGGGGAATATCACCCAGAAAACCCCTAATCTGGTCCTTTGTATATAATTTCCGAAAAAGGAGATACAAGCCTCTTCTCTCTCAGCCTCCCCTGTGAAATAATAACCCATATCTTTATTTTTAATAATGTAATACTATTTCTTGTCTGTTATACTTTTGTTTTCCATGCCAGAAGTTTGCTACACCCTTCCCCATACCCATAATGTGCAAACCTACTGCTTTCCCATTTTTTTCTATTCTTAGTTTCTAAAAAAAAAAGGCCTCAAGATCTGCCCTGACCCCCTTCATCTGAACGTCCAGAGTAACTGATTGTTGTTTATCCAATAATGTGTGCTTTTTTGATGGGAAATACAATGTACTGCATTGATTGACTGTACTTAATAATGATTGATGAAATGTAGGAACTTCTGTAAACTAAGTAGAAAATCGGGTTCCTCTTTGTCCTGTATTTACAAAGGGAACAGTGACTGCTAGAAATACAGGCATGATGATCGGATATGTACGCTCTAGTGTTCCACATGGCTGCATAATCCTTTGCATGACTTCGTGATTGCGTCACTTTTATTTGATAAGTAGTAAACACTGTAAACAAGCATTGCAAAGCCAGTAGGTCCTGCCAATGAGTGAACATGTTCGTACGCCATTGATGAGCTTAGACACTCACCAAGTCAACATATATGCATTCTATCGCTCATCTTTGCACATATACATCTATTCATCCACTCACAAACTTAATCTTGCATTCACCTGCTTACATGTATGTAAATTGGGCCAAAACTCAACAAACCGCACTCTTAATGATGCATTGTCCAGTCTAATGCTTATCTTAAAATAAAAGAAAGTACTTTAACAACACACTAAAACCTAATACTACACAAGTTCAGGGCTTGGCTGTGGGATTGTGATTCCAACTAGGAGTCATAGATAACGGTTTACACCCTCTGTATTGGCCTAGGAGTTTTGCTGGTGTTTATGAGGAGCCTGTCCAATACCTTATCACAATGACCAACTGAGTCCTGCTGTGCAGAGCATAAGCTTTCTCACAAGCCAAAAAAATGACATGTGAGCACTCCTTTTCAGCAGAAACGCACAACGTCTGTCCAAAGAAAAATCTGTACTGAGGAGAATCAGCATTTGGGCAGAAACAAAGCCAGGCCAGATTGTCAGTAGTGTTTGTAATGCTCTTTTTTCTGTTGATCACATAACAGCTTTGCAGTCAAGCGGACACGCTATTGGTTCTAAGGTTTCCTAGCATTGTAATAGAATTCTTCATCGGTATCACCACTCGAAACTCGAATGGAGACAAACCTAGTTATGTTTTTGATGAAAACAGATGCAGGTATGCGTCTCTATTTGATAATCTTATCATGGTTTGAAATTTTATTTTTCAGCTTCTGTTTGCTAATGCAGCCAAGGTCTCCTGTTGGATTTGTGGTGATAATTATTATAAGGAAACTAAGAAGCATAGCTTTGCGGTTAACTGTCACATCCTGTGGTGCGCATTTACTATTGGAAGTATCAGCATTTTTAAAATGTATTTAGACATTTCTATGCAAACTGAAGTGCACAACAAGACCTACAGTGCAATTACAACTAGAACATCACTAACCTGAACCTACCCAATGCCGCCTTACCCGCCAATTTGCCTGCACATTATACAAAAAAGAAAATAGTTTCCAATAGATATACCTTATTACTTGATAAGCAGACGATAAATTCAGTACTTCAAAGAGCCTCGCAGTCTCGTGCTCAAGATTGGTCGTCATCAAATGCTACTAAGTAAGTTATTAGGGGTCCCCATATATCCTTAGGTGGCGGCTCCCTAGGCAGCTCCTCAGCAAACAATGTTAATTGAGTCATACAGTGTGAAAATATCTGTTTACCAACGTGTCGTGGTGGGCTTAACCTTGCCACCCCTGTGAAAAGCCACCCTACGCTTTGCCAAAAGCGGGCCAATTGATACAAACCGTCGATTAGTTGGTTGAATATTTTGGATCCAGCCCAACAAGCACACCTTCGCACACAATATCTGTTCCTCTACCATCTCTGTCAGTGCATCTGTAATTTGCCTCCAGAACTCAGAAACAGCCATATAATGCCAAGCCAAATGAATAAAGTCTGCCTCTTCTGCCCCACAATGAACACAACACGCAAACCCACTCTCAGTGGTGTAATACATTTGATGCAGGAATTTCAAGTGTATAATTCTTAGGTTACAGTTTGTGGTCAATGTATGTAATTGGTTACAGCGGAACACCCACTCAGACGCCTCTAACTCTCTCTCTAAGGATGCACTCCAGGCCGCCCGAGCCCTATTCATAGGTAGCGGGCTATCTGCTTCCGTCGCTGCATATAGTTTAGTAATCAAATGGTGACGTGTATCTCTTGTAACACCTGCCAGGGCATTGAGAGTGGGAAGGCCCTCAAGGAACTGAGGATAGAGCTGTTGTATGGCAGATCAAGATCTATGATAAATGAACCTGAATAGAGCATTGCGCTCCTGAGCAGAGACGAGATCCTCCAGACTCACAAAAGTGTCATCCGGGTACACATCCCCCAGAGTTTTCAACCCAGCTTCAATCCATGTTATTGTCATCTGTTGTTTTTATTGTATGTCCATGCTCCGTGGGAGTCTGCAATATGAGGGCTAGGCTATGCCCTGATATCCCCACCTCACAATATGCTCTCGCCACATGCTGTTTCGACAAGAATCAGGACTCTTGCTCTGCCAGCTCCTGGAACTCTGCAAGGGATTCACGGATTTATGCAAGTGTGGACGAATGGGGATTCATTTCTTGTGCCCTACCAAGAGAGCGCAATTGGTCATCTAAGGTGTGGAGGTGGTGTCTGATGGCTTTGAGTACCCCAGCTAGTTTATTGATACAACCCCTTCCCCCTGGATTATGACTTTAAAAGCTTCCCATAAAGTATCCTGACCACTCATGGACCCCCCATTTGTATCAAAGTAATTGATAATCACAGACCTCACTTCTTTCCTAAAGGTCGCATCTAGTAATTCCGATGCTCTGAATTTTCACATAAAAGGTGCAGGAGTCATTCTTTTGTGAGACCAGCTTTTTCCCTGCGCCCTAATACAGCCCAGTGATCAAGAAATCCTAGTAGACTGGTAAGAGCCACAGTCTTTCTGGGAAATCTTATTTGTTAAAAAGTGTTTGTACTGCTACCCATGCCTGTTTACTGTAGGCTCCCTCTGTTTCAGCCAGCTCGGCCTTTTTAAACTGTGGTTTTTACCCATCTCTGTTTGAAAATTCCTTCCTAATTTGTGGCAAAAGAGTGCATAAAGCCAACCGCCACTCCTATCCCCCTCCCACTTTTTTTTTTTTTTTTAAAGGCTACATACACCTCAGTCTCTAACAAGAGTGTGTTTAGGAGACTGCTTAATATGTTTCTGTGGTTTGAATTGTGTTTAGAAAGTGTCTGCACCACTTGTTTTGCCTTGAAAAAGCCAAATATCTGAGTGTGTGACAAGCAGTATTTTTCAGTGCTTTTCAGCCCCTCCCTTACCTGGAAAGTAGACTCTCCTAGCTTGGCAGTGTGGATTCTTCCTGTCTGTATCGAAGGAGATTCTGACTAAAGCAGCAGCTCCCTCCTCCCGTCCACAGGGGCTTGGGCTTCAGTTAACTTGGCCCTTATATAAGTTTCTATTGGTTGTTGGATATGTTTTTGTGATTGATTGCTGGGATTAGTATTTCTATTGGTTTAAGGATTAGGGTTGGTGTTGTGATTGGTACTTGGGTTGAGATACCTATTGGTTCATGGTTTTAGAGTTGGTGTTGTGATTCGTACTAGGGCTGGGATTCCTACTGGTTTGTGGTTTTAGGGTTAGTGTTGTGATTGGCTGTCAGGACTAGGGAAGTGATTGGTTAATACGGCTATGTCTCTTATTGGCTGTGAGGTTTAGAGTTACAAATCTGATTGGTTAGGACTAGGTTTCTGTTGGCCAGTAGGGCTGTTTAAGCCTAGGCTCAGGGCGTCTCAGCCCCGGTGTCAAGGATAAGGGCAGAGAGGGGAAGGGCAGTTGCCTGGTCAGGCCTAAGGCCGGAAATCCCCCCCCCCCCCAATTTACCAGAAAGGACCTTACTCCCTGCACATCCTTCATCATGCAAACACAATATCAGCAAAGTCATCCAACTCTTGCACCATAAACTGACCTCATACAGATTGCAATGTCTCATCAACCAAAACAAAACCCCACATACCACACATATACACAGAACCACAACTACAGAGGTAAGACACCTTCATTCTCAAATCAAACACTACTCTGTCCATTCCCACTAACACAACCTGCCATTGCCCACACAACACAAAACTACATTATACATTACTTTCAGCCATCCAGATACACACTCCCTCTTCGTACAAACCAACAGCACTATCCTCTATTTGCTCCTGCTAAACCCCCTTTTATCATGACAATATCTAGACACAGCCTTCCAACACACCATCCACAAACACCATACAATCCTTACACTGCACTCCACCACACATATTACCTCTTCAGTGATCAAAACTAATTCAAGACCCCTAACCCGCATTCATCCCCTCTTACACACCTCATACACATCAACACCCCTTGGTATATTCTAATACCACTCACCTGCACTAACTCACATACAAATCCTTTACAGAAAACCACCATGTCAGTACCTCTTCTCACTATTTCACAAAAACAAAACAGACCACACACATCAGCACATCAAAATAACACAACCTTTCATAACACTTTCTGTCACACCCACTCCCACCCTCATGACTACACAAATAATACAAATCCAGCCCAATCTTTACTCCTAAATTCTCACTCTTCACAAACATCTACCACAAGCACCCCAACACAGCAACATCCATTTACCCGCCTCTCATCCATTGCGCAATTTAGAGCCTTACATTTTGGTCCACATGCTCCTTCACCACCCCAACCCATACTCCTTCCACACTAAACAGACACAAACAAAATAAACAACATGCCACTCCTAACAACTTTGCATCACCTTCTCTATTACACAATAAGACTACTCTACAAACAAAACTACACTCATCCTGTCACTCTCAGCCTCAAAGTCCACCACCAACACACAAAGACCCAACAAAATGCCTCCTAAGCCTTCTGGAGGAGGAACACTATATTGAAAAACAGGACTATTGTGACCCTCACACAGTTATCACAACTAACAACAAAACTTGCTACAAGCTCAAAATATACTGCTCCCCCTTCTCCAAAAGAAAACAACTCCACCCCAAACACACATTTTCTAAACTGCCTGCTCATAAATGCTCAATCACTCTAAAAAAACAAGCACCACATCTACGACCTGCTCACGGACACACAACCTGACTTACTATTCAGAACGGAATCATGGTTGTGAGATGGCATTGCCCCGGTGTTGCATGAAGCCGTTCCCCCCAGGCTAATAAACCATCACACAAAACCATATAGGCAAGAGAGGAGGTGGACTAGTTATTATATTCAAACAAGCAATAAATCTCAGTAAAACAGACAACATTTCCATACAAGGTTGTGAGGCTCTCCTCACCAGATTGCAACCCTACACCAACTTCCTCATGTAACTTTCTCCTACTTTACAGATCTCCACCGAACAATTCAGCATTCCCATACACTTTTCTAGATACAGTCTCAAACCTTATAACATTTATACTCAAACCTATGCATTTTTGGGAACCTAAACATTTGGCTTGACAAACACAATATGCCCTATCCAAAAGCTGTCACCACTGGGCTAGTCACGTTGAACCTACATCAGATTGTACACAGGGGTGTGGAATTTATTAAAATATCTACTTGTCCAGGGGACAGGTTGCTTCTCAAATCTACTTGCCCTGTAAAAAGATCTACTTGTTCCTTTGGTGCCATGTAGTGTGGTGACAAACTATGGCAGCAATCTCATTATGTAAGAGCTCTGATAATAGCCTCTCTGATTATGCCAGGGCTACTACCATAGTAGGGCTTGAATACTTGCAGTTTCAATCCCTACTGTAGCAATTCCTTATTTTGCCACCTTTCTGCAGATCTGCATACTGGGGCTGGAGGAAGCAGTAAGCAATAGTTCCAGGGCTGGAATGCCTTCGAGACTGCAAACCTACTAACCTGCATGCTTTAAAGATTTTCACCAGCTTCTCTCTAATATTTTCCCCTATTAAGAAAGGTTGGACATTTACTCCTGACAATGGCAGAATTAGAACTTCTTCCAGGGTTGGGAAGAAAGTGGCTGGAGGGAAAATGAACTTGCAAATGCTCAATAGATTTTCACATGAGCAAATCTACACATGCTTATTTACCCATGCTAAAATACAATTCACAAATATTTTATAGGGGTACGACATATACTATGGGTGCACTTTTGTGACTTTCTTTAAGAATTTGGGGCCACATGTAGGTAGGTTCAGATTTGCGACCCGCAAATCCGAATGTATGATGGTGTCCCTGACACCATCTGTGATTCGCAAGGGCTTCGCAAATGCCCACCTCATGAATAATCATGAGGTGGGTCACAATTTGCGACCCCCTTGCGAATGGCGGCCCTCACAGGGATGGTGGCCTGCTGGAGACAGCAGACCACCATGTCTGTGACTGCTTTTCAATAAAGCTTTTTTTTTTTTTTTTTTTTTTTTTTTGTAATGCAGCCCGTTTTCCTTAAAGGAAAACAAGATGCATTACAAAAACGAAAAATGAAACGTTTTCGTTTCATTTTTTCAGAGCAGGCAGTGGTCCGCAGGACCACTGCCTGCTCTGAATTTTTTTTTACAGTGACATTCACAATGGGGAAGGGGTCCCATAGGGACCCCTTCCCTTTTGCGAACGTGTTAGCACCCATTTGAAATGGGTGCAAACTGCGATTGGTTTGCGCACGCGTTCGCGGTCACAAAACAATCCTACATTGCACTGCGAGTCGCAATTAGGAAGGGAACACCCCTTCCTAATTGCGAGTCGCAAACCCTTTTTGCGATTCGGTAACCAGGTTACCAAATCGCAAAACTGGGTTTGTGCATCGCAATGTGCCTTTTGCACGTCGCAAACAGTGAAAGTCGCCGTTTGCAACATGCAAAAAGCTACCTACATGTGGGTCTTGGTCCCTAATTAGGTCTGGTGTTAACAAAGACATTTTGTTTTTATTAAACTTCTATTTCTCTCTCTTTCGGCTGGCTTTACTGTGAGTGATCGCATTCTGCTCTTCCACAAGGAGCATATTGGCACACAAAGTAGTTTTGTTCAGTGTCAGGAACTACAGTGGCAATCAGTGACGTAACAAAACTGGAGGGTGCCCCTTTGCAAAGAACATGGAGGAGCCCCCTCTCCAGACTCACTCAGGGCAGGTGCTGTGCTGAAGGGGCCCCCTGAAGGGCGGCTGCGGGCCTTTGTTATGCCACTGGTGGCAACGTGTGCTTTTAGAGTTAAAAAACCTTTGGGTTTTTTTTTGCCAGTGTTTGTTACAATGTTGAGGGCCTGGTAGCTCCCACAACAATAAAGTGTTACAAAAGCCATGTCAAAACAAGACACGCATTGATGAAACTAAAAGACTTATAAAAATATGTCAGATCAGTTGGCTTTGTCAGTGTTTGTTTATTTTCATGCTTCCCATAATCGTGTTGAAAATGGTTACACTGATTTTCCATTAGAAATATTTTTGGGAAATACTAGCATGCATCAACACATTTTAATAAATGACACTTCATTTGCATCTAATCAGAGAGCATTCTGGGAGCATTATACTTAGCCCCATAGCCTAAACTTTTCCAACATGCGTATACACGTTTTTTTTTTTTTTTGTACTGGAACCAACGTCAGTAGTGAAGTGTGACCTTAAAACATTTATTTACAGCACTCACCCTAATAATGAAGGCTTTCCAATAATGAACCATAAATACAAGTTCAAACAGCATTATCTTTTGGAAACACATTACCTCAACTGCAGAGAGTTCCACTCTCTGTAAACAGGCATCCAAAGGGTTTGTGCTGCAGAGGGTTGAGCCTACTTGTCCCAAGGACAAAGTAAACATAAAAACTTGTTGCCCTTGACCCCAAACAAGATGTCCCGGGCGTCGGGCGATAGGAATTCCACATCCCTGGTACACAATCCCACATCCCTGGTACACAATCCCACACTCATCGCGGGACTCATCGTAGATGTCATTTTTACAAAGCCTGAACTAGTTACCGTTCAAAACATCATGCCAGTCACATGGTCAGACCACCATTTGATAACTTTCCGACATAAAACACCACAAATCAACACACCCCATAGCAACTTACTTTCATGCATCTATCGACCATAGAGCAAACTCAATTTTGAAGACTTAGAAACACAACTAACAGCCAACACAGATCCAAACACAATTCTGTTCCAAAACTTTGAGTGGCTACAGGAAGCTTTCGATATCGTAATACCACTCAGAAAAACTAAACAGGACAAAAGAAAACTAACACCTTTAAGAAACCCAGAACTTAAAAAGATAAAGCAACAAATCACAAGGTTGCAACGGACATGGCTCGAAACAAACAACATTCAAGACAAACTTCAGCTACACAAACTTAACAGAATATACAAATCATCAATCAAAAAAGTTAAAAACAAGATACTACTCAGACAGAATTCTAAATGCTAAATCTGCAACTAAAGAATTAAAAATAATTCTCAATTAATTTCAAAAACCTAAATGCATGGAAGAAAGTCATCCCACTACTCAAGACATCACAAACAAACTGGCAACTCATTACACAACATAGGACGACCCATTGGACTCCTGTTTAAAGCAGAAGAAAACCATCAGCACCAACCCGTTTCTTAAAATCCCCTCCAAGAGAAAACCAACCCAGCCTCTGCACTCCTTCAAACAAATATCACAAAGTGTGGATTTGGTCAAAACAAGCAGGCCTTCTGGTTGCCCTTCTGACCCTTGTCCACCACACATCTTCAAGAACATTATTTTATCTACTTCTGCTGCCACGCCTGTAAGAAGAATCATCAATAACTCTTTAACTACAGGAACTTTTCCTGAAGACCTGAAAAAGGCATACATATGTCTGTTATTAAAGAAAAGAAACCTAGACCCACAGGACCCCAACAACTACAGACCAATCACAAATGGACCTTTCCTGGGCAAACTGATAGAAAGAGCAGCATTTGCCCAGATGTCACAATTCATTGAAGACATTTCCATACTTTCAGACTACCAAACTGGATTCCGCCCAGGAACAGGCACTGAATCGGCACTCATAGCAATCTGGGATGATCTCAAAAACACAGTTGACTGCAATGGATTTGCTGCACTACTTCTCATGGACCTCCCAGCTGCCTTTGATACTGTTGACCATGACACCCTAATCCAAGACTCCACAAAGCCGGCATAGAAGGAATTGCTCTCAACTGGATTACAGCCTACCTTCAAAACAGAACTAATATTATCTGTTCTCCCCCCTTATTGTCCAAACCCTAGCTCACAAAAGAAGGGGTCCCCCAAGGATCAATCATCTCTCCTATGTTTTTCAACATCTACATTATATCATTACCAGAATTGATCAATGATTTTCAATTCACATGCTACAATCATGCAGATGACACACAAATACTACATATATTGGAATGCCCCAAAGAAATTGAAAACTCATAAATATTCAGATGCCCCAGAGCCGTTGATCAGTGGATGACTTGGAGCCATCTCAAACTGAATGCTTCCAAAACAGAAATACTCACATGTGGCGACTGGAAAAATTATGACCACTGTGCGCCTGGCCTGATGATCTGGGACCACCTCCTAAAGTACCCAAGGAAGTTAAAAACCTTGGAATTACCATGGACTCCAAGTTAACAACGAATGCCCAAGTGGACAAATTAGCATGATCAAGCTTCATCACCTTGAATTCTCTGTGACACATCTTCCCTCACCTCCTATTTCCGCACAAGGTGTAGCTACTATCTCTCTTTTACTACTCAAACTGGATTATGCCAATGGACTCTACCATGGATCATCTCTATCTATTATGAAAAAACTACAACGTATTCAGAACTCAGCTGCCAGGCTACTATTACATGTAAAGCCACAAGCCCACATCTCACCTGCCTTGAGAGCACTACACTGGTTACCCGTTGTCAGAAGCTCCACCTTCAAGCTGCTTTGTATCACCCACAAAGTTATACATGGAACAGGACCGCTTTTCATCAGAAACAAAATAACCAAATACATTCAACAAAGAAATCGCCTCTCAAGATTTGCACCCTGCCTTAAAACACCACCATACAAGAAAAAGACAATAGGTGGTACATCCTTCTCTGTTCAATCAGCCAAACTATAGAATTCACTACCCCTAAATATAATATCCACGGATAACTATCTTGCCTTAAGAAGACTACTCAAGAGTTGGCTCTTTCCGTCATAACCACCTTATTCAAACAGAAATGGACTGCATATGCCTGTGTTGATAAATATTTATGATTATGTGTATATTCTGTGTATATATATATATATATATGTATATATATATATATATATAGTTTTTAAGAAATATGTATAGTTACTTCATTAATAATAAATTATACCCTGGCTCTTTAAGCCTGTTTTAACAAATGTATATTTACTCACAGTTAAATATATATATATATATATATATATATATATATATATACATATATATATATATATATATACACACACACACACACACACACGTGCATGTGTGTATATATATATATATATATATTATTCTATGCTTAACATGTTCATAGGTCATTA
This sequence comes from Pleurodeles waltl, assembly GCF_031143425.1. Classification (NCBI taxonomy): domain Eukaryota; kingdom Metazoa; phylum Chordata; class Amphibia; order Caudata; family Salamandridae; genus Pleurodeles; species Pleurodeles waltl. The sequence continues at coordinate 539,912,579 of NC_090440.1, read as the reverse complement.
CATAGCTCCTATATAAGTTGTTATATTGGATACTTATGAATCCCTGCTTTCTTTTTTATATCACAATGAGCAAATGTTATCTTAACTATTTAACAGCAAGCATTTTGCTATTGAAAAATTAAGGAAAGATAAATGAATGTTAGAAAAGTTCACATATTAATTAACTTCAAATATTACAAATCTTGAAAGTCTGTGTTTATACAATACTACTTTTCTTCTCAGATTATTATACCCATTATTATATTCCTTGTACATATATTCCCTTACTATGTATTTACATATCTATTCATCACTCTAGTCCTACTGTACTAGAAAAAAAAAAAAAAATTACATCTATAAACAAATTCAAAATCTAAATTAAATTAAAAAAAAAAATATATATATATATATATATAAAATAAATCAATACATAGTAATGTAAATTTTACTCTCTTGTAAGCTTTACTATGTCTCCCTGTCACCCTATGTCTCTGTCTATCTTCCATCCCCAATCTGACTCATCCCAAACCCATTCTACTACTTTCATCTCCCAAATAACCCTGCCTAAGCTCTTCCCTCCTCTACCACATCTAGCTCACCCCAAACCTCAGTTTACTACCATGATCTCCCAAACAACCCTACTAAATTCTCCATCATTTATCTCACCTTTGACTCATCCAAAACCCCTCCTGCTACTATGATCTCCCTAACCCCTTTCCACAGACTCTTTCCCTCATCCATCTCTCCTTTAGTCATCCCAAGCCTCATCCTAGTACTATAAACTCCAAATTAACACTTCTGGATTCTTCCCTCCTCTATCCCTCCATTACTCTAGTCAATCCAACTAACAAACTCACATATCCTCTGCTCAAATTAACTCATAATAATACTAATACTATACTCATATTTCCATATACTAATACCTCTTGGGTTCCGAAGTAGCGTGCTACTCACGGAAAAGTGCTTTGACACCTGGTCAGGGGTAGTAAGTGCTATATAAATACAATTACAATGCTTGTTAGTGTAATGCAAAGCAATACAGTAAAATGATCAGACAACTTTTTGGGTAAATGAGTAGCCTTTGTCACCCACACGCAGGCCTCACTTTAAAGCAACCAGTAATCCAGACGTGTCCATTTCCCATGTACTGATGACGTATATTTATACTCTTTTTGCCAGGATGTTGGAGGCGCTAAGCATCCACCAGCCCTAACTCCTTCATACCCTCCCGCAGAACAACTGCTGTGTTCTTGCCACTCAGTGTTGGATGACCTATCCAGGCTGGTGTCTAAATATGTGTTCATCTCCCCACCCCATATTATAGTGGATGCTGGTAAGATATGTAGGTTATTCCATACCGACTGGAAAAAATAGGGATCATCCACATTAGGTGCATATCTATTGACTATGGTTAGGCGGGTGCCATATATATACACCTCCTTGTACAGTAGCCAGGCGTCCCTGGTCATCTGAGAGGGTTTTTGTGACCGCAAAAGGGGGTACCTCGTTTCGTTATTAGGATAACCCCTTGTGCATATGAGAAATAGGAGAAGGACAATTTGTGTATTGACCACCGGGTGCCCACTGCCTTGTCTATACCCTGTGTTAGATGAGATGCTTGTATCAATGTGATATGTATATCATGTCTGTCCAAGTAGTTAAGGACTAGTTGTGTCTTATGGGGGTTATTAAGCCCTTGCACATTCCAAGTTAATAAGTTCACCTGTCCCCCTGGTCTAACCATTGAGAAAGACTGTCTTGTAATCTGCAATGTAATGGGGGGGGTTGGGGTTCGCCAGGCTCCCTGTACCTCCGGGAGAGTGGAGGTGGCCGGGATTGTACATTATCTCTCCATCTGAGTCCACACCACCAGGACATATGAAATATGCCACCCTTGAACAAAAACTCAGTTGATCTCCAGTACACTTGTTAACTCTGCACTGCCTTCCTCTGTGAACACAAACATAGTCAACTGTCATGAAAGTACTTAGACATCATCATCATCTGCAGAGTCCCCTGCCGGTGTATCATGTTTGCGTGGTGTGACAGTTTTCAGAAAGTCTTTGACATCCTACCTGGTGGTAAAGATTCATGATTTCCCTTTATATTCCATCTGGAGTCTCGCTGGGTACAGCATTGCATATCAAAACTCAGTTCTGTGAAGTTTCTTTTTGACAGACAGAAATTCTGTGTGGGCCACCTGCTGGGCTTTGACAGTGAAATCAGGGTAAAAGGATATATTGTTCCCCCTGGTAGATTATGGTTTGTTTTTCACGAGCCAGTCTCAGTGCAGTGTCTCTACCCTGATAATTTAATAGCCTAGCGATACTCGCCCTTGGTGGTGCTCCTGTAGGGGGTCGTGCTATGAGTGAACTGTGCGATTGTTCCTTTGTTGAGAGAAGGCATCTGCACCTGTTAGACCTGACAGCTTTTTGGTGTGTCTCCCCTGTCTTTTTACCTTCTGACCTCCTGTTTTTATGGTATACTGGACTCTGGTTTTGCTGTTTTATTGTCTCTGCACACGTTACCACTGCTGATCAGTGCTAAAGTGCAAGTGCTCCCTATGTAAATTGTATTGGTGATTGGGTTATCCATGATTGGCATATTAGATTTACTGGTAAGTCCCTAGTACAGTGCACTAGAGGTGCCCAGGGCCTGTAAATCAAATGCTACTAGTAGGCCTGCAGCACTGGTTGTGACACCCACATTAGTACACTGTAAACATAGCTCAGACCTGCACTGCAGTGTCTGTGTGTGCAGTTTTAAACTGCCAATTCAACCTGGCAAATGTACCAACTTGCCAGCCCCAAGCCTTCCCTTTTGTACATGTAAGGCCACCCCTAAGGTAGGCCCTAGGTAGCCCCATGGGCAGGGTGCAGTGTATTTAAAAGGTAGGATATGTACTGGTGTGTTTTACATGTCCTAACAATGAAATGCTGCCAAATTCAGGTTTAACTGTTGCAATGCCTTTCTCTTTCATAGGTTAAAATGGGGGCTGCCTTTAAATCACTTTAAAGTGCAAATTCCCTTTGAGAGCAGATAGAAATGTGGAGTTTAGGGTCTCTGAACTCACAATTAAAAAATACATATTTTAGTGAAGTTGGTTTTTGGATTGTGAGTTTGAAAATGCCACTTTGGAAAGTAGACATTTTCTTGCTTAAACCATTCTTTGACACTGCCTGTTTGTGTATTCCCCATTTGAGTCAGTTTGACAGTTGAGCTGTTTACACCTCTCCTCTGGACAGTGACACAAAGGGAGCTGGGGTGTAGCTTGCATATCCTGAGGAGCCATCTGATCTAGAGTGGAGGGAGGAGTGGTCGCTCACCCCTGAAAGGACTGTGCCTGCCCTCACACAATGTAGTCTCCAACCCCCTAGTGTGTGTCTGGGGCCTGGCCTGGACAAGGAAGGATCATACAAACACTTGAGACTTTGCTTTGAAGTTTGCCAACTTCAAAGGCAGAAAGGGGTATAAGTATTGGACCCAGAACCCCAGACTTTTAGAATCTTTCTGGAATCAAGAGGAACCTCTGCCCAGGAGAAAAGAGCTGAAGGAGGAGTACTGTCCCTTTGCTGTGTTGCTTTGCTGTCTGGCCTGCAGTTGCTGCTTCTGCCTGAAAAGAATGCAAATGGTGAACTTTGCTGTGTGTCTTGCTTGAGAAAGATATCCAGGAGCTTGGAGTAGAGCTTGCCTCCTGTTGGAAGTCTTAGGGACAGAGGGACTTCAGTTTCCTCGATCTGCAGCACTGGAAACTGTGTATTTTGTGATGTTCAAGAGGAGAAACCACTGCAATGCCGCCAGCGACCCCACTGGCCTGTAACGTGACCTACTGGTGCCACACTGAGCCGCACTGCCCCGCTTGGCACCACGACCCTGGTCTTACCGACTCAGTCATCAGACGACTTCACAGAGCTGCTGCTCGAACCATGACCTGTGGGCCCCGCTCTCCGGCATTGCCTGCTCACACCACAGCCTGGGCATCCCCGACGACGACGCTCCTGCTGACACCGGCGCTGCTGCCTGCACCGTGGCCTGTGGACACTGCTTGTGAAGTACACGAAGCACCATCCTGTCCTGCACCTCACCCCAGTCAACCGACACCAGCACCATCGACTCCAATGTCGTCGCCAGGCATTCCTAACTGCACCATAGCCTGTTGACACCGCTCGTGAGGGTCACAAAGCACCGACGACAACGCTGCCTGCACCGTGACTTAGCGACACCGCACAGCCCTGCTTCACATCGCAGCCCTAGTCTCACCGACGCTGTTGGACGCCGTCATTGAGCCGCTGCCTGCACCATGACCTGTGGGCACCACACGTTGCATTGTCCTGCTTCGCACCACAGCCCTGACACCATCCACGCCAGCGCTCCTGACTTCATTAGCCTGGAGTTTGATCCATGATACATGTGATTTCAAGGGCCTGACGACTCCCGCAGCGCAACGCCGCTCTCCGGAGCTCGCCACTGGGATCACAATGCCCTGCAATTCCAAAGGTACTCTTTGCATGTCTTCCCGACACCATAGCTGGCCCGCGACTGGCCTGAACTGTTGGGTTTGTTGATCGTGACACTGTGATAGCCTCAGGTGGAGCTATCGACTTCAAGGAACTGTATTTTTAAGTACATCTTGAAGAATTCATATTTTTAGTACTGTATGTTGGATTTTTATCCTATTTGGTCTTGTTTTATTTAGATAAATAGGCTACTTTTCTAAAACTGGTGTGGTGTCCTTTTGTAGAGTTTTCACTGTGTTACTGTGTGTTATGTGCAAATGATTTACACATTACTTCTGAGATAAGCCTGAATGCTCGTGCCAAGCTACCAAGGGGGTGAGCAGCGGTTATTTGAGCGGGTATCTCCCTTATCCTGACTAGAGTGACACATTGTCCAGAGTTCACTATTATAACACATCAATGGGTAGAGAACTTAGCAGGGTACACTGATATTGCAGAGAGTAAAATAGTATGCAGGTCTGTCACCACGCCTAGCCTCCCCCCTCCCCCCCTAATACCCCCCCCTTTTCCAAGTACTCGTGTCTATTGGAAACACTAGACAACCCTCAGCTAGCAAGGTGACCGGGGCTCGCGTGGCTCTCATACTGTTGGGCCCTCATGCGGCCCAAGTTCTCCATATTGCATGGTGGGGGGACACCACATAGTACCAAAATACTGCAGCGATCCCTGCAGAAGGTGCTGTAGTGGTTCTTTGTGGCGCTCACCTGGGTCACAATGGCCCCCTTCACCACCGGCACTGCAGTCTTCCCTCGCTCCACCGGCGGGGGCCCTCTGCATTGTACTTGAGACAACCCGTGTCTATCCCAATAGCTAAGGCCTCCGGGCTTCGACATCAGGTGCAGCTGTACGCCACCACTGCCACCTGCGGGGCGTCTCCTGCAGTCCGCAGTCAGGCCCGCAGTTAAGCTCCACCGGGTCGAGTCCTAGTAGGCCATGCGGGCGTTGGACCCAGTCTCCACTTCGCCATCTGGTATCTGTTTGCCAGCCCCTCACCGGCACCTCTTCTTGCTCGATTTTTCACTCTCCACGTCCCTCAGGGATCAGCTATTGGGGCCTCAGCAATGTTTAGTTGGTTAGGCTGCTGATGGGCGGATTATCAATCCCAGCCTGCCGAGCAGGACTACAGTGCGGCCATCTTGCTCGGGCTCCCAGCCACGCCACCAAGTATCTGCATTTTGCAGCAGAGTAAAAGATTTTCTAGCTTTCGCGTCAATAATTTTTCAATGCCCGCCTCACTCATAAGCCACCACATCCATCTAGCCAAAGTGGCCGAAGGTACTGGGCAGAAAGGCTTCATTAAGGAAATTAACAATTGACCACCCATGTCAGCGAGAAATTTGGCTGTACTCACCTCATAATCATTCAAACATTGTATAACACACAACTTAGCATTATCTGGGAAACTAGGATAAAACACAGATTTAGTGTTACACTTGATATGGCGAGAAATTGTAAAGGATACTCCTTGAGGAGAAAAAACTCTACCCAAGATATCTAATGCCTTTACATCAGAAACCTGTTTATAAAATACCAAACACAAAAGCATAGTAAGCTTAGCACACAGCTGCTTTCTGGAAAGGTACCTATTAGCCGGCCAGGAATCTAGAAAACGTAGGACAATATTTACATCCCGAAGGGTAGAATAACATTGTTGAGGAGTGTTCGAAAAACAAATTTCCCGAAGAAGTTTACACACAATCGGAATTTTGCCAGTAGGTTTACCCTCGATGGGAACATGACCTGCTGAGATTGCCTACCTGTAATTATTAACAGATCTGTAGGCAATACCTGAAGCTGCCAAATGACACAAGAAATTTAGTTTGAATAAACAATGGCACTTAACTGGCTGTGAAGCAGCTAAGAAAGATGGAGCGTGTTTGACTGAAGGGGTTTATGTAGGGCTGGACTCTATGGTGGGCATATGTTCTCAGTCACAGGAAGTGATGTCTTTGTTTTTTTTATTGGCTGCTAAAAAATTAAAGCATGGAAAGAGAAGCATAATCAGAGCCTCCGGTCCTGACATAGAATTGTATCACCATATTTGTGCCTCAACTTTGGTCTTGTGCATTTAGTCAACAAGTGTTGCATCTACTGGATTTACTAATCCACCATTAAAATCATATACGGTGCAGAGCTTCCTACTTGGTGACCTAAACATAATGTACGCAGTTGTTTTTAAGTTGGATTTTACTACGCAAAATCATATTGTTCGTGTAAAAATGGCACGGAAAGCGAGTCTTATACCCACCTATGTTTACTTGGGGAGTTACATAAATAGGCGTTTTCTGTCAGATATTATGCAATAGATGCTTTGCATTTTTTGTGAGAGGTTGGCATCCAGCAGAAGTGAGAAATGGTTGTAAACTCTGAGATGCATTGTACCCAGCGAGCTCTTTTCAACAGAGCTGTTTATAAATCGAGTAACGCCATTGCTTCACACGAGAACACTTACTGAAATTCTGCCCTTTTGATGCAGATAGTTTCATCATATTTTTTTAAAGAAAGTATGCACTGCTTGTTAATGCCCGAGTATTCTTTAGTATTGTTCAAGTGGCTTCTTTCAGACAACAGTGGGTAGGGGCGAGGGGACAGTGGCACAAGTGGCACAGTACGCGTTTAAATGTATTGTAAAGCAAGTGCCAGGTGCTAGGGGCGCATATTAGAATTCGAGGCTTTTGATATTGATGCCGCAGACTAGAGAAAGGTGAAGTGGCCTTTTACCAGGTTGCAGTGTTCTCTGGTGTAGTTGGGGCTTTAGACTGCACTTGTACCCGACTCAATTGTCCTGGAGCACTTTGCCAGATTTATTGTTTCTCTACATGTGCCCATGGCGCGATATTCCAGTAATTCAGTGTTAAACAAAAGTGACCACACCAGTGATGCCAAGGATGTTTTTGGATTCTAACCGTAATGTCCCTTCAACTGAAGTTTTTTTTAGGGGGCTGGAGGTATCTGTCTTATTGTGAGTGTAATGCTTTTATGTACGATGTGCGTAAACAACCACAGCTATTGTTTAGCATAGTTGTTTCACGAAATGTCTTTAGTTTTCTAGCAATATGGTCGGGTCAGTGGTCAGCGTTACTGAACGCCACACTAACAGCTTGGCTCCATTTCAGGCAGTCTCCATCCCATCCAACCTACAGACGTGTGCTGTGAATTCTGTGGTCTCATGATTGTGGGTTTTGTTACAAAAAAAATATAAAACATTGACTATACATACATGGCAGTAGAACCTATTCAGACGGGAGGCTCCCGATTTTTAAGTAAAAAATTGGCTTTCTTTTGGCAGTCTCTCGCCTTGCCTCTGCTTCAGTAGAAGTCAATGGGAGAAATATGTTCTCCCTATATATTTTTGTTTTAATCCCCCACTCCCCGTTACTAAAATGTTGGCATGTATGTATATGTGTAATCCCTAAAGTACAAACCTCCCTTTTAAATGGAGTATTAAGGATTCTAAATGTGATAGTTACGATTTTATGTAAGAGGCAATAGACAGTAAAAACACAAAAGCTTTCTGTCACCTTGTGATATTGGTCACATCTGGGGTTGTCAGGCCCTAAAGAAGACTTTATCAATCATGGAAAAGGAATAGGATACTTTAATCTACACTTCTTAGGGGAATGGAAACTGGAGGGGCGGGCCGCTTCAGTTCTAACATGACTACGAATCTGCATCGCTAAAGCATCCCTGTTCGAGTCTTGGTTTAGACACATAATATGGCATTCTGTGATGTGGCAAATATGCTCCTGTACGGTTATAAAGTACTATATTTTGGAGGTATTTTATATAGACGAAGACATTTGCAAAAGGAAACACACAGCACGTTGGATAGCGCATAGAAGTTTAATTAAAAATAACTAACAGGTATTCAAAATAAGCAAAACAATTGCGGTTTTCGTAAACCAGAGTTTCACCCTCGAACAGTTGGAGCACGTAATACTAAAATCTTAACCTTTTGTTGCTACATTTAGACAGTTTTTCTCAGTGCAAGTGAAAGGAAGTGAGAACATGATAGAAATGAAACTTGCCGAAATGCCTGAACAGGTGCCAGGATCTTCTTGTGGTATGAATTTGAGAAGACCTTGGTGAACTGTTAAAACTAACACTAACAAAAGCGGACTACTTTTCTAAAATCTTCAATTGTTTGTACCAACTTAAGAACTATGGAACGCTTTGCTCGAATGGTTCAGCAGAAATCTGCAGCGTATAACAGCACAATAATTCATTTAAAATATGTGTATGTGTGCAGTAATGCTAAGAGTTAAGTGATCTTCAAACAGTTTTGAAAGCAAATTTGTGATAGATTCATAATCTTATGGAGCATGGTAAAGCATGCATTGACATTGGGATTTTAATAGTAAATATTAAGACATACACAGGTGAACTTGCTTTCTTAAGAACCCCCCCCCCCCTCCCGTTTTGAGTTGAAATCTCTACAACAATTCAATAGCGAACAAACGTGTTATTTCAGTTTTAATTTCATTATCAGCCTAATCTTCTTCATCCTCGTATGTACTAACTAGGCAGATAAGCAGGAGCAACACATTTATTAGACCATGCACGTTGTAGGATTCACATAGTCAATTTAATTATTAAAGATATTGTGATTTTAATGATTGAAATTATAATTTCAAAAACCTTCATCCCCAGTATCCATGACAACCAAGAGCAGCCATCTATCAAGTTGAAATCAAAGCCATTTTGAAACTCATGTAATTTCTTTACACTATCCTGTGGTCTAGCTGTTCATGCTTGCTAGGTGAGATGTTAGGGAAGTGTGAACAACCCTGAGAGTCTTTTATTGCACTGCCCCCTCGTTTTGCTGCTAGTGTTACTATAAAACAACACAAACGCTTCCTGAAGGAGTAATTGATGCAACAATGTCAACAGTTATGTGGGTGGCATCACAATAAGCCCATCACAAATTACAATGAAATATCAAACACATAATGAATATATATATAGTGAAAAAAATGCTCAAGTAATATAGTTAAAATTTCTCAGGGACAACCTTAACGTTTTGAACTAAAATACTAAAATTCACCAGTGAGCAGCGCTAACTATAACTTGCGCCCCCACCATGCACTGCTTATGACTTCACATATGACATCACCCATGACATGTTCTATGACATCACTGATTATATGGTGTTTTACAGTTTATGTAGTGTCAGGTGACTACTGTAACAATTTTCTACCTATTTTTGTACATCCCTGGTCCAGCTAATGGTTGGGTGTACAAAACACACGTACACCTGATGCACCATACACGTGTAGAGGTATTCACCACATTATATTTTAATTTTTTGCATTTAAGAGTAACTCTGTGTGCAAGGAACAGTTGAGTTGTGTTCAATACGGTCTACATAGCTTTTTGATTCTGCAGAAAAAGTTTCCAGCAGGAAAGATACTCTACATAGTAGATACTAACTTTTGTAAGTATTCTCGAGTTATTAGAGAGAATTGTGTCTGGGTAATAATTTATACTTAACATAGAAGAGTGTGTGCACCATATAATAAATAATCTATAAATTATAAATTTATAAATGTTTGCTTGTTTTGCTTCAGAAGATGGCCTCGCTGGAAAGTATACAGTGTGAAGGATGTAGGTAGTATGATCTTTAGCACCTTCAGATCTTGTGGTTTTTGTTTTTAAGTGGTGTTTTTTTTAAACTGCTGAATACAGTGTTCTTAATAGATTCTTTTGAATACTCTGTGGTGTATTTCCCATGAGGATTTCACTGTTTGCAAACAGTGTGGTATAGAATCAGCGCTTCATAGAGTGAACACTGTTTACAGTACTCCGTTCTCTACTGATTTCAAGTTTATTTCTTAATGTAAGTTTGGTGTGTGTCTGAGGTTTGATAACAGATAGAAAGTGTCTCTAGTAGGGCATTTGTTTTGCAATTGGTCTTCACTGTTTTAGCGCTCTTTGACCAGTTGTATAGATGTTGAACAACTTGTGCAACGAGGGTTTCTAATATATCTGTGGTTGATTGTTAATATGAAGTATACTTCGTGTAAAGCGTATGGTATAGGGTCAATGTTGCACATAATGCCTGCAGTCCACACCTAAGGGAGTTGTTTCTGTGTTTGTAGAAATGATGACTGATCCTGTCCTGAGCTATTTTGTACTTACAATCAGACCTGTAATCCTATAGTAACTTGTTAACCTGCATGTGTCACGATCTGCCCGCCTTATCAGAGAAACCTGGAACATCGCCTCGCTTCTTGCACATTCTGGTCTGACCGAGATAAGGGCAACCCCTTCCATTAGCCGCGGTGCTGCTGACAGGATTACGCCAAGACAGTCCGTACCCTCCATAAGGAGCCCCAAAGGAAAAATCAAATGGGGGGGGGGGAAAAAACCTCTAAAACAGGAACTCCTGAAACAGGAAAAAATTAGTGTATCAGAAAAGCAAGACTTCGAAGTCACCAACTTTAAAGGTTGCAAGAACAGAGGGCACGAAGAACTCCTCAAAAGACAGCGAACAGGAGCGAAGACCACCACCAAAAGGAAGTGTTTGCAACAGAAGCTAAGCAAGACTATGGTGCCTTATCTACCCCTAGACAGGAAGTGACATATAGGAAGAACCGAAAACACCATCTTGGATTGGGAATATTCCATAGGAACAAACTGGAAAAGACACCATCGTGGAAAGGGAAAAAGCAGTGCATGCAGGGAATACCACAGACTCCTGGGAAGAAGATAACATGGCCTCCAAAAAGAAAAGAAAGAAAGTAATGCCCATGCCAAGACCTCAGGTAAGTGACAACAGAAGGGGCGGGGGGCCACCGGATCCAAGCGGCAACCGCCAGGCCTCACTCCGAATGTGGCGCGGCCCAAGACCCAACCCTGGGTACTCGGACTACGCCACGGGCGACCAAACAAGTCGTGGCCAGCAAAACGGTCCATGGTGAGTTTGGGGACCCGAGAAGAGGACTGCCGTTCCCACCGCAGCCCGTGATCGAAACACTGCGGGTACCCGTGGTGTCACAGTATGCAGGAAAATATAGTGTGGATGATATCAGTGATGTCATCAATGGTGTTATTTGAGATGTCATCATTGATGTCCTATTTGAAGTCATAATCAGAACGTGGCAGGGGCACAAGTTGTTGTTGAATTTCTGTGTTTTCTTTTTTGTTCGAAATGGTAATGAGAAATTTACCTAACTATAACATTACTTTAACCTTTTGTTTTTTCAGTGAATTTCTTTTTTTTTTTAAAGTAAATTATGTATGTATATGTATGGTAGAATGTTTTTTTTTTTTACATATGTAGTGCTTAGATCTTAATTTGTGAAGAAAAATTGTAAAACAAATAAAATAAAAATCTTTTGTTGTAACATAACAGGGTATGGTTTATACTTTACAAAATATTTGAAAAATATGTGTGGATATTAAACAGATGAATATTGAATATTTCTGTTGTGAATATGTATTTGCTCATTTCTTGTAACTCTCATATGGATATGTGTTACCAGCAATCTATTTTTAAGGTGCCATTTCTCACATGAGAGCCTCTAAAATGTTAACTAAAACAGGTCTTTCCAGAGCTACTTCTAGTTGTATCATATATATTGTTTTGTACTGTTTTTTTTTCTTTGTTCTTAAAATCACTTGCAAGACTCTAATGAGAGCCAGTGAACTCCACCATTATCGGTGTCTCTCACAGGAGTTCAGAACGCTAGTGAAAGCTAGAGATGCAACCTTTTGCGTGCTATCCGAGGGGGACCAGTACTTCCTGGTTTGCTTTCGTGAGCCTTTCGCAAGATTGTACTTTTTATAATGGAATTTGCATTTACACTGAATATATCCTGATGTAGTATTTATAATTTATATACACCAATAGTAACAGTATGTTTAATTAGAATCCACCACTAGCCTCTTCTGTCAGTCCTGTCTGTCAGATAAAGGGTGTGTGTAGTAAGGTGTGTACATAGACTAGCCACTCCTGTCAGACATCTCTCGCAGATAATGGGTGTGTGTACATGGATTAGCCTGACCTTCCAGACCTCTCTCTCGGATGATGGGTGTGCATTGTAGGTTGTGTACAGGGACTAGCCTGGTCTGTCAAACCTCTCTCTCAGATGATGGCGCATAGTAGGGCATGTGCATCGACTAGCCTTTCTTGTAAGACCTCTCTCTCAGGTGACAGGTGTGTGCATTAGGCTGTGTACATGGACTAGCCTTTTCTATCATAACTCTTTCTCAGATGACGGGTGTGCATAGTACAGTGTGTGGAGAGGGACTGGCCTCTCCGCCAAGACTTCCCTCTTGAATGACAGGTGTGCATAGTATGCTCTGTCCAGGGACTGTCCTTCCTGCTAACACCTCTCTCTTGGATAATGTGTGTATAGTGGGGTATGGTAAGAGACTTTACTCACAACTCTTACGAAGCCAATTGACGTAAATAGTACACTCTTGCAAACACCATCTCCAGTAACGCTCCTTCCTGCAGTAGCATAAGTATGAAGTATGCATAACACAGTGTATTCACAAATCACCTACTCCTTTCTACTGTTCACAATCCTGTGAGAGTCTCGCACGATTGTAACTTTTTTGAAAATAAGAATTATCAATCTATTCATCACAGTACTTATCTCTTGCACACTCCTCAAACACAATGACCACAGTATGCATTTCTTCTAATGGAGTGTATTCAGAACTTATCTACCCCTTTTCAAAATCACGCAAGAGTCCCGTGAGATTGTAAAAATTAGTTAAAAACAATATACATTCATTTCTATCACAGTAGTTATCCCGTGGACACCTCCTAGCTAAGCCTTTCTGCTGCCTCCTTATATAGCTTTTTTATTTAATTTTCACAACTCCTCCGATTTCACAGTAAAGTGTAATGGGCATTTCATTTTAATCGTTCCAACAGCCAGCCAATAAGAGCACTCATGGGAGCCTCTCACTCCTGCAAGAGCATGAAGACTGACGGTAAAAACAGGCCTCTCAAACAATCACAGGTCTCCTTTTTAAATTTGCACTCTTGCGGGACTCTTGCGAGCCTAACTGTCCGATCATGCAATTATTTTTTTACCCTTAATTTCTCAAAAACTACTGAACAGTTTTACACCAAATCTGCAGACCAAGATATGGCTTTCTGCTGAATTTGGTGTAGTTCTGCTCAGCAGTTTTTGCTGTAGCCTTGTTTAAGGAAGTCAATGGAAAATGTGTGGGGATTTTACTTTATGGGACCCCACCTTTTTCTCAGTTGTGGTTGGAAGTAGAGTAGTTGAAGTTGATAATGTGTTATTTTGGTTCAGTTTTGTCAGATATATAAAGAAGACCATCCTCAGGACAAGGTGTCGGAATGCAAAAAAAAAAGGTTGACTCTTTTAACCTAAAATGGGAGATATGTATATATTAAACGCCCAAAACATATGTAATTTCAATGAAGAATAGAAGACACACAAGAAAGTATTCCTCTAGGGGAAAAATTGTTAATACAAAAGTGGATTGGTCACTCACAGTCTACGTTCAGAAATTAAGTACATACTGCCCAGAAAGGACCTTATAGGTAACTTGTGTAGAGCAAATCTCCACAAAAGCTACTTAAAATCACAGTTGTTGAGAGCACCAAAATGACTCCAATGAAATACTTACACAGTGATGATTCATTTTACACATCTATTGAAAAATGTGGCCAAATATGGCAGAGAAGCGGAACCTGACACCACGAAACACTGCTAGCTAAATATTCAAAATATTAGGCACCTACAAAAGCACTGCAGTCAACACGAATCAATCGGGCATCAGTTATCAAGACTCAAGAGTGAAACATTGGTAAGTGGTTTGAGTAAGTAAAATGCCAAAGAAACGTGGTGTGGTTGCCATCTTCCTGAAAGGCCACAGGATAGCTATTAATAATGTAATGGGAGTTTCCATCTTTAAAAAAAATGCAAAACAATGAACAGTGGCGTACATGTGGCTCAATAGTCACCTAATGTCACAAAATGTGTTACTACGGTTCATCAAACGGGCATAAAAGAATCGTCCACAAACCATCGCACACTAAGATAAAGTTAGTTTACCAGGTGAATAAAACCTCTTTAAATCACTTGACCTAGTTGCCATCTTTAGGGGGGTCCAGAGTTGGCTCACAACAGCATGCTGGGGTTTGCTATTTTGTAAATAGTCGCCAAACTAGACACTTACCAAAAAAGGCGTTATTTAACACGAAGCAGGCATACATGAATCGTGCACACTACTACTTAGTCAGTGGTTATGCATTTCCATATGACCCTATTTTTTTTATTTATCTACAGCTAGGACTAAAGATGAGAACAAATCATAACTAATGTAATAAATTATTTGTATGTGCTGTTGGAACAGAGTACGCCTATATATGTATGAATTTATTCTGTGTTTGATACTTTCATTGTAATTTGTTTCAATTCTTTTGATATCAACCACCCAACTGTTGACATTGTCATATGAATTACTCCCTCAGGAGGTGTTTGTGTTGTTCTAGTTTATACCCAATCTCTTGGAGGTTTATTTGGTTGCCATAGCCGATAAATAAGGAGGCAGTCTAAGGCCATTTTGTTCTGTAAAAGCATGGTCTTTTAGGCATCTAACTCATCTGGTATCAAACCTATGGCAAGGGAATTGGTGTTAGCAACTACTCCCAGTATTTGTGATGGATATTTCTAAGTGCATATGCCTCACTTAGTGACTATCCCCAGGCACCATTGTGGCTCTGGAGATTTTTCTAACCAATTCTCCTGTACAATAGTGTAGTAAGCTAGGTTCTAGTTGTAGTACCCCCCACTTCTTTTTTGCCTGTTATTAGTACGTTTTGTACTGCAGTGCACTGGGATCCTGCTAACCAGGACGCCAGTGCCAGTGCTCTTGCCCCTAAATTTAGTTGTTGTTTCCTATCACACCCACAATTGGCATACTGGTGCACCCATGTAAGTCCATAGTACATGGTACCTAGGTACCCAAGGCATTGGTACACCAGGGGCACTCTGTGGGCTGCAGCATATATTATGCCACCCATTGGAGCCCATGGAAAATTTGACTTCAGGCCTGCCATTGCAGCGTGCATGAAAGGATGCGTGCACTCCTTTACTGCCAAACCTAACCAATGCACTTAGACTCTATAAGTCACCCCTCTGGTAGGCCATTCAGCCCAAGGGTAGGGTGCATGTCTGTAAGTGTGAGGGTATCCCTGCATGAGCAGGGTACCTCTACAGACCCCAGGCCTATTCCTGGACTCTGTAAGTTCGGGGAAACCATCTTAAGGTATGTAGTGGACACTGGTCAACACAAGTGGTCCAACTACATAATGGCTACTCCGAACCTAGGCATGTTTGGTATCAAACATGTTGGAATCATGCAATTACACGGATGCCAGTGTTTGTTGAATGATACCATGTACTCTGGGGGATCCCTAGGCGATCCCCCAGTTCTGCCTGTGCAGCCTTACAGGGTCCAGCTTCCAGCCTGTGCTGCTGCTGACCCCAGACATAGTTCTGCCTTCCTGCTAATGAGCTATGCTCAGGCCGGAGGAGCAGATCAATGGATTTCCTGCAAGGGAGAGGTGTGACCACCTATCCCTGTGTATTTGGTGTCTAAGGGCTGGGGTGGGGTGGCCTCTGAGTGTCACCAGACTGCTTTGAAGGGCACATTTGGTGCCCTTCTTGCATAATCCAGTTTGCACCAGTTCCCACTCTGGCAATAAACTACACAAAGGACATGGGAGTGACCAACCCCCCCCCATCCAGTTCCTCCCCTAGGGAGGTGCCCAGAGCTCTGCCAGATGGCCACTTGATGCTGCCACCTTGAAAACAAGCTTTGCAGAGACCCTCGGAGCATCTGGTTGGTTAGACCAGTAAGGAGACCACCCTAACCCCTCTGATAGGTGGATCATTGCAGAGTGTAACAAACCACCTCTTAGAGTTATTCAAAGGCTCCATCGCAGGTGGGTCCTCAGATTCGTCAAGCAAGACTCTACAAAGAACTGTCTGCAAGATATCTTCTGCCCCTGACCTCCAGAACTGCTGCTGGTCTTTGCCTGGAAACGAACAACTCTGCATCTGGTGGGAAGGCTCCCACTGCAACATTGTTTCTCAGGATCCTGCAAGAATTCTGCATCATCGAAGGCTGTGTATCCTCCAGGGTCACAAGGACTCTGTTTGCACCAGGAAACACAATGGAATCTCCCTTGGAGTGAAGGAGTAATTCCCCTGCAACCGCAGACACCTCAAGGCATTGTCAACCGGTTGATGGGGTCTGCTGTCCCTGGTCATCTGAAGATCCTGCGTCACAGATAGTGAGTCTGTGGCCTCCTCGGGGTCCTGTTTATCTTCTTTCCAAGTTGGGAGACTGTCGGCCTTTGCTCCTTCCACTGGACTGGAACCCCTGTGCACCATGTCTGTTACACTTGCCAAGGCTTGTTGACTCTTCCTCCGTGAGATCTTCTGGCTCCAAGAAGCCCTGGCCCCCAGCACTTGGCGAACCGAAGATCAGCTCCTGTCCTGCAACTCCTCTGGTTTTCAGGACTGGTAAGGCCTCCTTGTGACTACCAGTGTCCGCCACGTCATGGCGACTCCATCGACTACTTTTGGCCTGTGTGCTGAGGGCCAGCTCTGACTCTCCCTCCTGGGTAGACCCTCCTGGACCTTGCTGGTCCCCACAACTTTGCAAACTCCTCTCCTGCTCCTATTTGCACTTGCCAGTGCTTGTTGGTGATCTGGCTGGTCACTGACCCTCCTGCAATTCGGCGACCAGCGATGGACAGCTCGTAGGCAACTCCTGTGATCTTCATCAGCTCCTGGACCTCAAGGCTGGACTGGTTCCACCGACTTGCAGGAACTTCATCTTCAGGAGGTGGGCATTTCCCCTGCACCACCTGGGCACCTCCTTGGGTGCTGGACTCTGTTCCCTACCTTTGCAGGTCCCCACATCCAGAATCCGTCCCTGGGTTCCATGGGCAAGGTCCACGGGTCGTGATAGCAGCCAGACAATCCAAGGCATCCACAATCTTCAGAGAGAGTCCCTTCTCCCCTCTGCATCCGGGTCCCTGGTGTAGGTACTTCTGTCTTCTGGGTATCCTGGTGTAGGGGCATTCTCCATCCATCCTCTTGCCAGCTGGTTTCCTCAGGGTCCACTGGGAAGGGTCCTGAATTCCACAAACTCCAACCACTACACACTGTGTTAGCCTATGGGACAAATTGATGGGTAACTGACTCACTCCTAGTTGCTGGAGTCATATACTGATCTTACCACCTGGTGTTCATGACTGGCCCCAGCACCTAGCTAACCACTACACTTACCTTGGCTAGAGTCCCACTTTCACATTCCACTTTTATAGTATATGGTTTGGCCCTCCGCTAAGGCCCTGTATATTTCTATGCTATTTTTGCTGGTTATTTTATGTGTATATTGTATGTAATATTTCCAGAGGGAGACATACCCCTGTCAGTTTAGTAGTAATGTTGTAATAAAGTATCCTTTATTTTTGCAACACTTGTGTGGTTCTTTCTTGTGACAAAGTTATTGTCTGACTACTGTGGTATTGCAAGTGCTTTACATTCCTCCTTGGTAAGCTTTAGCTGCTTGCCTTAGCTACCTCTAGAGAGCTTCTGCTATCTTGACACCTATTCACTATCACTAAGGGTTGCCTGGACTCAGTATAGGGTGCCAGACTCCTACAGCCAGGAAGTGGCCTCATGGAACTCAGCATCAGCTCCATGCCTCCCCAAAAGTGACATTGGTGCCACAAAATTGCTTCCTTTACCAACACAACAGGATGATGGACGGAGTGCTGACAATGCAAACTTGCTCGCTGCGCCACTGGATTCAAGCTAGCCTGGCTGATGAAGGGTGATACCCAGAAACCGGTCCCGGGATGCCTGTTTCCTGTCCAGGGAGGACCTGGCCTAGCAGTTTGGGCTGGACTGTTCCCATGGGGAACAGGGTCAAGACTGATTTGCATATGGCTGGGTCCAAACTGGGGTGACGTGGCAAGCAAAATAACGATGAATTAAACCCAGATCTGTGACTGGGGGTGAGTGTTTGAAAGGTTGCAACACTCCGTCCATCATTTTATTTTGTTTTGTGATGTTACAATATAGCTCCGCCTCGGTGCATCTTCGTCTGTCTTTTTTTTCTCTGCACCTTCTGATGCAGCTGAGGGACTCACTCTCTCAGTTTTTGTCACTTGAGAGAAAAAGTTTTACAAAAGTTTCATCAGTATGCAAGGGATATGTCTCCGCCTAAAACGATGGGGTTGAAACCCTAAAAGGATTGCCACAAACAGATGTCAGTGACATGAATGCAGAAAATATGTCTCCCGTGTCTCTGCTCCTTGCACAACTGGAAGTCGTGTGACAAATGCACTTGGATGAACCAGACATCCATCGGGGTC
Organism: Pleurodeles waltl; assembly: GCF_031143425.1. Classification (NCBI taxonomy): domain Eukaryota; kingdom Metazoa; phylum Chordata; class Amphibia; order Caudata; family Salamandridae; genus Pleurodeles; species Pleurodeles waltl. The sequence continues at coordinate 539,893,697 of NC_090440.1, read as the reverse complement.
CATGAGGCCAAAGTCTGTATCAGCAAGCACAACAAGAAACCTCGGAAGGGCTGGTCCCAATTGAAGTCAAGGATGTGGATGTATTCTCGGTCCAAGAGAGATCTTCATACCACTCCAACTCAAAAAAGAAGAAACTCAAGAATTCAGAACATGTCTTACCTTTTTTCTGCCATCCTGGATTGGAACTGACTGTCACATTAGTCCAGATCCAGCCTGTGTTCTCAGGTGCATTGGCGACTCCGCAGCAAATTCAGGCCTCCAAAAAGGCCATGCTGCAAATTATCGGTACCCTTCAAGATCCCGCTGGTGTGCCTTTCGGCCCCATATGATCCAAGAAGGCCTCTATTTAGGATACTGCTTCCAGATCATTGCTAACACCAACTGTGCCTCATGACCCTGCTCCGCAGTCCGCTCCTGCTTTGGGACTTATGCTTACTTCAACTCCTACCCTGGAACCAACTACCTTATTGGTCCCCCCATGCATTAACACTGGCAGCAAAACCACTGACGCAGAAGGCCAGACCAATAGTCATTTCGACTCAGAAGCGAATCCACTGCGACCCTGATCGAAGTTGCACCCACCTGGACCTATCCCACAGCATTCTGATAAAGACACGCTTTCATTTCTTCATAGATTTTTAGACCAAAGCTATAGGATGATGACATTGGTGATGAAGAATCACAACTGTACAATTAGGAGACACTATTTCTTGACCCTCCAGTAGGCCATTGGCCTTCACAGTTCTCCAGATACTGGACTTAATTCCTCACCTGACTCCTATACAGAGGAATCTGCTTTTATGCTGTGGTGACTAGAAGAGCTGCAGAAGTTCTTGATCTCTAACTTCCCTCAGAAAAGGTTAAAACAAATGTCCGTACTGAGATCCTGCACCCAAGGCAGACCTCTTCAGAACCACCCCTACCATTCAATGAACCCCTCACAGACACCCTTTTGGGTACCTAGGCAAAGCAAGAATTTTGCTCCTCTGTCTACAGACAAATAGCCAAATGAGACAGACACGCTCTGGAGTACCCATTTTTTCTCCTGTAGCACCCAACACCAGAGATCCTAGTAGTTTAGGCTTCCACTAACTGATTCAATGCATTGCATTCCCAACCACTACACCAGACAGAGTTGAAACATATGGAGGCTTTCAGGAAAAGAATGTTCTTCTCTGTGAGCCTTGCCCTTCAATCTGTCAACTCAGGTCGTCTCAGGGAATGTTAATCAAATGCGTTGTGGGACATGGTGAATGAAATCATGCCCGCAGTTCCAGATTACCTTCATGCTAACCTCCAGCAAATATTTCAGGACAGTCAGGACACAAAGAAGCATGTCACTAGATTGGGCCTGGGCACTATTGATTGTGTGGGTAAGGTAGTTGGTACCAGCATGGTACTTTGGTGTTGCTCATTGATGCAATCAACAGACTTCTCCAGTGATGTCAAACAGTCACTCATGGTCATGCCATTTGATGGGACCCATCTCTCTGGAGTTCAGGCAGATTCAGTAAGGCAATAGTGCGCTCTCTTGGCCTTGTACCACTTGTACAGCAGTTTCCCCAACAATATCACCCCTTTTGAGTCTTTGGAAGAGGGTTGAAGCAACAGGTCTCCCAGTCCTTTTGAAGTAGAGGTCAGGAATCTGTCTGCCAACATTCAGGACCCCAGGGCCAACGAACTGCACAATCCCCTATCCCGCCTGCCTCTGCAAAACCCCTGTAGCTTACCCTCAGTGGTGCACTGTTGCCAGATTGGAGGCTGGATACATTTTTATCTCTACTGGTGGCAAAGCATCACATAAGATAGGTGGGTGCTTCCAACAGTCCATTGCAGTTATGCCTTGCCCGTCCTCTCCATCCCTCCAGATATGCCATGTATGTGGGTTTCCAGAGGACCCCTTATCCATGCTACAGCAGGAAGTTCACACTCTGTTGAAGGAAGCTCTAGAGAGAGTACCAGCATCAAGCACCATGACTGGCTGTTATCCTTGCTACATTCTGGTGCCAAAGAAGGAAGGAGGTCTTAATGTAATTCTAGACTTCAGGAAGGACAAGTTCAGGACCATCTACCTTAACCCAAGTTCTGTCTGCCCTGTATTCTTTCAACTGGATGGTGGCATTAGCTGTGCAGGATTCCTATTTCCACACCCCTGACCTGCAGTCCCACAGACATCACCTGCAGCTTAAGGTATGCCACAGTACTTTTGGTTCTCTGTGCTCCTATTTGGCCTCACTAGTACCCCTCAGGTGTTTACAAAAGTGACAGTGGTGGTCGCTGCCCATCTGAGCCGGTTTTCCATACCAGTCTTCCCATACATACCTTGACAACTGGTTGTTAAAAGCAAACTTGCTTCAAATAGTTGTGAACCACCAGATGGCAGCCAACCTGTTGACATCCCTGTGATTTAACATCAACATGCCAAAGTCCCAGCTGACTCCTCCACAGAGATTCCCTTAAATTGGAGCCATCCTGCACTGTTGATATTTGTATTCTGGATAGATTTGAGACTGATTGTTACACGAATGTCAAGCAGAAGATTCTCCTCTAGTAATTTGGATAGGAAAAATACCTAAAGTGATAGCAGCAATATAGGGGAATGTTTTATGTTTATTATTTGAGAGATGAGTGGGCTTCCTTCTTTCCTAAAAGTTTTTGATAGACAATATATTATCATGTGTTTCAAGATCCCCTTTGCCTTCCTTACAACTCCAACACAGGTCAAAGTCTATAAAACCTAATTGAAACATTTTAGCTGGGTCCAATTGGCCTTGTGTGCAGACCATGGTCTACATTTTATCTTTCACAATTTTGACCTGGTATGGTTCCAGTTGGTTTCTAAAGTGGAGGAGTCTGGGTTGCTTTTAATATATGTGTCCACTTCCTTTGTAGGAGTTCCACAAGTGTTCACAATTTAAGCAAGTTTAGAAATATAGGGGGTCATTCCGACCCCGGCGGGCGGCGGGCGACCGCCAAAAGGCCGCCCGCCGGCCCAGCGGGAAAGACCCAGCAACGATGAAGCCGGCGCCGAATGGAGCCGGCGGAGTTGCTGGGGTGCGACGGGTGCAGTGGCACCCGTCGCGATTTTCAGTGTCTGCAAAGCAGACACTGAAAATCTTGCTGGGGCCCTGTTAGGGGGCCCCTGCACTGCCCATGCCAGTGGCATGGGCAGTGCAGGGGCCCCCAGGGGCCCCACGACACCCGTTCCCGCCAGCCTCTTCCTGGCGGTGTAAACCGCCAGGAACAGGCTCGCGGGAAGGGGGTCGGAATCCCCATGGCGGCGCTGCTTGCAGCGCCGCCATGGAGGATTCCTTTGGCCAGGGGAAAACCGGCGGGAAACCGCCGGTTTCCCTTTTCTGACCACGGCTTTACCGCCGTGGTCAGAATTGGCCAGGAAGCACCGCCAGCCTGTTGGCGGTGCTTCCGTGGTCGTTGGCCCTGGCGGTCAATGACCGCCAGGGTCAGAATGACCCCCATAATATACTTTGGACGCAATGCGTTCTCCTCTGACTAGTGTAGGGAAGGCAGGCTCACATGGAGGTTTGAGTTTGGACAGTATAGCTTTAATTTGTAATTTTATAAAAATCAATATTGTTTAGGTTACAGTTGTTTTTGATGGGTGAGAATGGCAGAGGGCTAGAAGGTGAGCCAAGATATTTAACTAATATTATTTCATTCTCAGTCTTTGTGGAAGAGAGTTTTACCTTTTAATTTGATTTTGTCTTTTTGCCACAAGGGGGTTAGAGTGGAATCTGAATTTTTGTCTTTATTTTGTTATCCGGGTTGTGGATTGCCTGTGACATGGCTGAAAGATTCAGTGAGGTGCACCCAACAGTGATTTTTTAAATTTGTTATTATAGTAGTAAGGTTAAGGGAGAGTATTAGTTTTTGATCAATTGCTAACAATGTTGGTTGGTGTTAGGGTGAGAGAGTGATACAGTATACAACCTTTAGAGCTAGCTAGCACCCTGTTGGTTTATCATCTATCATGTTATGGTAGATAGAGGCTTCCCAGTGATTTTGCCAGTCATAACTTCTTGAGTGTGATTCTTATTTTATTTTGATAGCCATAAAAATGAATTGATAAGGGAGTTTTTTTTTTCTTCTAGAATTTATCAGTTAGCAGAATAGGAGAAATGCTTATGAGTAAGTTGATTAAAGGAGAGCTAGATCATCATTTTGATGGTTTCTGTATGGCCCTAATATGTTATATATTTGACCAACCATTTTTCCAGCAGTTCCTTAAATTTTGTAAATGATTTATTATCATTGTTTTTTTATAGATTGTTCGAGTATGGACCTGATATTTCAACCTTTTCAATGAGTGTCTTTCTGAGGTTTCTTGGCCGCGTAGCCTCCTGCATCCTGCTAGTGGACCATGCCAGGTGGCACATGTTGGCTCTGCAATGAGGTCTCACGTCTCAGTGGGCTTAGCACTAAAGGGAACCTCATGTTCCGTCTCTGGTATCGGAGGAGACTGCAGAAGATCTGCAGTATCAGGTACTGGACTGCTGTTGGACCAGTGGCAAACCCTTCTTCCTACCAGTCCAACACATGTACTTAAAGTGGCTTCTCTCTCACTCTGACATAGTGAATGAACTCCTGCAAACATGTCCTCACATGTAACATAATAAACCCCGCCTTAGGACTGAAACGCCTGCTGTAGGGGTGGCTTACATTTATTGCTGTGTGCCATGTCTTATTTTCAGTTTTGGTTGCACCAAGGCATGCAGCCGGCAACTGCAGTCTTCCTGTGCTAGGTGAGGGGTCATTGAGGGTTGCACAATACACCCTCTTTGTAACTCATGCCCTTGGTATCAGGGGTACCATTTATTTGGGACTTACATGGGTGCCAAAGGCATGGCCAACTGGGGAACAATTTCACAGTTTTAGGGAAAGAGATTTGGCACTGGGCACCTGGTTAGCAAGGACCCAGTGTACTGTCAGTCAAAATTGCATGAAATACCAGGCCAAAAGTGGTGGTGACCATTTTACCCCGTTAGTTTTTTCTCAACCACAGTACAAATACAAGTGAGTTCCATTAGTTCAGCAAATCAGGCAAACGTAACACTGGGCAATCAACAGCTTTCAGTATTTTAATTTACAGTACATACTGCATAACTTGAAACCAAGACACCATAATTTCTGATGCGTGAACCATCAACAGCATACATTAATTCACAGTTCGATATGGAAGTGTCAGTTAAACCAATAAGAGATTTGGTGCAGATAAATCTGATGAGGTTCTCTGTGTTCAAAGGTGGGCATCAGAGATGCAGAGTTCAAAGTAGGACAGTGGACATGAGTAATATGAGAAGCAGACTGTAGAAATACCTCATACCTAGATAATTTGTCAGTAGAAAGATGTTGGATTTTGGTATTGTGTGGAAGAGCAACAAAATGGAGTACAGTAACAATGAAAGTTGCACTTGGTGCACTTTTTTCAGAAGCTTCATCAAGATGGGCAGCAGTTGCTACAGAGTGGAGGCATGGTGGGGTCCAGCTGCGACTTGGTCCTAAGTGGAGAAATAATATGCTGCATGCTTTTTCTGATCCCCGTGATCTCGGACCAGTGCCCCAATGACAAAACCATTGCCTTCATCTCAATACAGAGGAAAATGTTTAGCATAATCAAGGAGCCACAAAACATGTGCGTAAGTCAGTGCTTGTTTTAATTGTACAAATGCATTTCCAGCCTCATTAGACCACTGCAAGGATTCAGGGGTGTCTTTTCTGACATAGTTTTGCAGGGGCTTTCTATAGCGTCATAACACAGGATCCTTATGCACAGGACACAGCCATACCCAAGAAAGTTTGTACTGGGGAGACGGTCACTAGATGAGGCAACATATGAATTGCTTTAATGCTCTTGGGTGATATTTGGCACTTGGCAGCTGAGATTGTGTAACCAAGGTATCTCACTTGGAGAGGCAATACTGCAGTTTCTCCTTCGAAGTTATATGCCCCTTTTTGGCAAATTCATTGAGGAGGTGGAGTGAGTCTCCATAGCAATTATCTAAATTAACAGAACAAAAGCTGGTCATCAGCATATTGGACCAAAGTGGACCCTGAGGAAGACCAAAATGTCCAGACCTTTCTTTCCTTTGTTTAAAGCTTAGAAAAGATTGACAAGAGACTACTTAAATCCTTGTGGCAGCTGAACCAAGAAAGTTGAGACTCTCCAAATGAAATACTGACTTTTGCTGCGTATGTGGTTGGAGAAGAAGGCAAAAGAAAGGTCCTCTACTGTAAACCATCTAATGCTCGTTGGGATGCAAGAAAGGATGCTGGCACGTTTCGGTACCACAGGGAAGCTATGGTTAACCACATTGTTAATGGTGCCCACATCATTCACAAATCTGTACATGTTGGTTTTTCCCACTTTCTTGACGAGTAGAGTCTGTGTATAGTATCTACTGATATCTGTCAGTTAATCCTCCTTTCGAATGAGCTATGCAATTACAGGAGTGCCCGCCTCTATCTTGGTCATGAAGGAATACTGTGGGATTCGAGGTAGCAGGTTTTGTGAGTGGGTCTTGATATTCACAGGTTCCATTGAGGCTATGAATTCCACATCATTGGCCACTTTGGACCACATCATGGAAGGCATTTGGAAAAATAAGTGAGTTAAATCACAAGGTAACTCGTTATTCACGGCAGGTTGACAGTTTGTATTTTTGCAGAGTAAAGCCAGCACCTCATTCTCGCTGTACTGGAGTATATTGTGGTGGATACTATCCATGGTACAGAACACCGTGCAATTAAGCTTGTACAAAATATACTACTTTAACAGAATGGCTGGTGCGGTAGGACTGGGAAGAAAGCATGTTTATCGCTAGTGGGTCCGAGGGAAATTGAGACTGTTAGAGACGTGGTTAGAAATACTGACTTGATCTATGGGTAAGCCTGATAGAGGTAATTGTATTGTATTGTATTGTAATCATATTTATATAGCGCTTACTACCCCTGACGAGGCGTCGAAGCGCTTTTCGATGAGTAGCACGCTACTCCGGAACCCAACAAGAATTAGTGATGGATTAGTATCATTTAATAAAGAGTACAGTTTTAGTATTATTATGAGTTAATTTGAGCCGCGGATATGAGAGTTTGTTAGTTAGATTGACTGGAGTAATGGAGGGGTGGAGGAGGAAAGAAATCCAGAAGTGTTAGTTGGGAGTATATCCTTCATTTACTCAATCCAAAATTATGGAAACTGAGTGGTTTTCAGGGCAGAGTAACAGCACCAGTATTAAAGTAAGTGATGCATTGACCATTGGTTAACTTTCCTAGTATTTCAGTTTCTCCTGTGTGTTTTTCATCCCACTGCCTTGGGATTTGTGCTTGCGTTTATGAGCCCCCTTGTGCCATTGCAGAAAGAGCAGCCTTCGTTCAGTGTCCGTTTGTCTTTAGGATTTTAGCTCCTTTCGTAAACACCCTAATCTTTCTATGTCAAAGTTACCATGTTCAGAAAAGGACTTCTTCCCAGTCTCATTAGTGAGTCCTATCCACTGTTTCAGATATGTGCATGTTGTTTTACTGTACTGGTTGTATATAGTCGTGGTAGGTGTGTCTTTTGTTGGGGGCCGCTGTGTTTAGATTTTCTATCCCTCTTCACTGTTTCATTGTTCGTCCACACAAGCAAGACAATAAACTGTGTCTATCAGGCTTGTGCCCGCAGTTCATTTCATGAAGGAGGGCAGGGAGGGTTTGGACGGGGCTGTGGGTTCCCTTAGTTATTTTTCTAACTCATCTCACCTCATGGAGGCAGGTTGGGAGGAAAGGCTTTCTACATTCCCATGCTGCCAACCCTCGGTTGTGCCGGTGAGGGACTAACGAAGGAGACAGGCACCTGAATCAGAGGGCCTCTTTCTCTCACAAATATCAAGTTCTGTGCTTCAGGTGCTCTTGTGTATCTTCCTAGCTTCTGCACTACTCCTATGGCCGCTTGCTGTAAACCATGGATTTGCACACATGGTATCTTTGCCTATGGACTCGCACCATTTCTACCTACCTCGCCAGCCTATTATCCCAGAGCCTTCTACCCCGACAACACCTTTTGTGCACTTTTAACACTTTACAGACTAATGCAAGACAATGCAGGTGATGGAAGCAAGTGAGGAAATGTGTTAAGTATGGGTAAAACGTCACCTAAATTCAGTTCAACGTGCTTATGCTGTCTACCAGATCCAGCACAGAGCCATGCCCCACCCCAGTCCTTTGGAGAAATCTTTCTCTTGCCAATAGATAGAAGTTTAACGTGTTTCATGCAAAAATAGTCAGCAAGCATTCAAATGAGCAAGGCAGTTGCTGTTTCAGTAGACCAGAGCTTCCACCTCAGTTAATTGGAGCACGTAAATCTGAAATACCTACATTTTAGTGCAACATTTATGCACTTTTTCTCCTTACAAGTGAATGGAAGTGAGAACATGTGATAGAAAATAAAGTTGTACATGGGCACTAACGAGCAGGTACCAGGATCTTGTCGAGAGAAGACCTTGGTGAACCGACACAGCTAACACTAGAAAGAGCTGACTCGGCTATTTCTATAATCCTCACTTTGTTTGCTAACTTCAGAACATGGCTAGTCTGCTAAAATAGTCCAGCAGATATGTGCAGTTTACAACACATATGGAATAACACGAAAACTCATTAAAATGTGCCCAGGTAGGGCATGAATGGGCATTTGTAGTTTCATAGTACACATGTACGGATTAAAGCACATTATCACGTGAACCCACTTTCTCAAAAAAGCCCATGCATGCGGGGTGTAGATGTGAAAAATAGGCTGCTTCAAATATTTGCATGTCGGCAAAGCACTCCTTGGTTAAGGCCTTTGTTGTTACGAGTATTCCGATTCTAACCCAGGGTGCCACTGTCTGGGCCTCCAGATTTAGGAAACTTGGGAACTGTGCAGTCATGTTTTTTCCCGGAATGCCCAATATATCAGGCGGCCTACTCGTTCTGTTGGGAAGGAATTGTATATTGTCTATGCCGATCTCCTGTTTTAGTTAGATTCCAGAAATACAAACAGACTTCTCTGTGAAATTCTTTTTTTGTGAGAAAACAAAATAAGTATCAACAGACCGGATAAGAAGGGAATTGAGCCAGTGGCTATTAGTTGCTAAATGGAGATGGTATACTTTTCTTACAGAGTTTTTGTTCTTTTAATAACTCTTATCTATCTGGTTCTTGAGAGTCCGATGAGACTTTAAGGTCCTTGGTCGATATGTTCTTGATCTGAAGATTGGGCAAGAATCTACAGAGGCCTCTTTGCCAGCGAGTGATTAAAACTCAAAGTTGGAGAGTGCCCTTGGAGAAAACTGCCTTCAGTTGCCATGGCCAGTGGCATAAAAAACCTCCTCAGAGTTGCCAACAAGAATACCACACAACAGAAGGGAAGAACACTGAACCAGTAAGCAGAGGATAAACCAGGGAAACATTAGGAAAAAAGTGAAGTGGCGAGTTACAAATCCAAAGCTTTTAGAGACCGAAAACAACTGTGCAGAGAAGAACAACCAGACACAATTTCCAGAAACATCGTGATGAACCAGGTTAGTGCCCAGAACAAAATGGCAGCCACACTGAATTGGTCTGACTCAACAGAAGTCCTGCAAAATATGGCTTCGCCTTACTTCCTGTTACCTGCTTCCAGTTGGCATCCCATCTTCTCACGCTACCAATGAACAGCAAACGGGCAGCACAATCTCTGTGTTCAGAATCCACTTGCAGGGAAGCGTCTGGCAGATTGTGTTCAGAGTGCAGGAAGCGCTCTGACTCTCATTGTGGGTACATTTTATATCTTGTAATAATTTGTAAATATTGTGGTGTCTTTTTTGTAATGTAATATTGTGAGGGCTAAATGTAATGTTTTTACAGCTTCCGAATTGCACACATACACCGAGACTAACATCTGAAAGTGTCATTAGACCATAAAATTTATGGGAGAAAAGTCCGGAATTGAGAGTTTTTTTTTTTTTAACTGAAGATTAATTTCTCTGTAGAGGAGAGGAACAATGAAGTGGTTCTAAATCGTGTGTGCGAACATTAAAAAGGCTTTCTACCACTCTTCCATTGTCTACAAATGGATGGACTAACAGACACCTGTGATGTTTTTCAGGCATGTACCAGAGAAAGAAGATAGAATATGCTTCAGAAATATGGTTATGAGCAACTCTTTCATGGTCTGTTACTCGTCACCACGCCGGCACTTTCCTCTGCATGTACTCCGAAATTTGAGACTTATCGTGGTCTCACAAAACTGCCACTTTTCTTCTTTGTGACTACCATGAAAGAGTTACTCATAACCATATTTCTGAAGCATATTCTATCTTCTTTCTACAAAACATTTGGTACTTTCCGGACCGCGCCTTTGCTTTAAGCCTTGAAAAAGTCACTTGTGACGGAACACGTGTTGGCTTGCTTATGCAGAGATGTTCATCCAACTGAGTACTATGGCTGTGGTTAAGGAACATTAATCACTCGATGGACCTATGCTGATGCCTTCTAATAAAGGATAATTTCACAACTGTTTTCAACTGAAAGACTGATTTATATATGGACTTTCTCAGTGTGGCAGTGTCTGTTATTAACTTTGTTGAAGTGTTTGTTCTGAACACCAAAATACACTCTAGGGTAGTGGAGTGTACTCAACTTCATTGCACCTACAGTTTTCTATCTAGAACGCCACATTCATACTGTCACCACATTTGGGAAGTGCATCTTACTTGCCACCACTACCCGGCTTGCTTTGTATACAGTTTTTAAAGGTATACCCATTTCTCTTCAAAAATACTATATCAATTGAGCAGCAGTGCTAAAGTGAGATCTGAAAGTCGAATGGAGCAAAGACTTCATGTTACCTGACCTCAGTCATGTGAAGCCATAAAGGCTGCATAGGATGCAATCAATCAAGAAACAACTGTTTTCACTTAATGCATAGTTTTTACAACATGTAGGGCGAGTACCGGTTCATCTGGGTGGGAAATGTCATGTTTTTTTGTCACCTCGTTCCTCATGCTTGATCCATTTGGATACCTGCCAATGTTTTAATGTTGGTGTTTGATTCCACATAATTTCAGTTTGTACCTATAGCGATACTATGGCTACCCAAGGACAAAGGAGAGGTATTGGCAGTCTATGTATTTTGCATTTTCCTCATCCTATTGACATTTCTTCCCTTCTCTTCCCTGCCTGCTTCTATGTCCACTCTTACCAGCTTTATGCCCCTGAATGCAGGGTGTATGAGGACTTGCATATGGCCTTTAATTTATGTCAAGCAAGACATTATTAATATTGTTAAGTGGCTACTGTGAGACAGAAATTGCAGGTAGTATGAGTGCTTGTGATTTTGATCTTGATGGGGTAACCACTGTTGGAAGTTTATGTACCTGTCCCCTATTCTGAATTCATAAACCGGTTCGTAAAGAGAAAGCAGAGCCCCTTACGAGTTTTGTTAGGCATGCTCTGGATCAAACACTTCATTTTTATGAAGGCTTTCAAGCATGTTGACTGCTATCCTCAATTCACAAAGTGGTAAACCTTCTACTTTTTAAATTGCACATGGCCTGGGATAATCACGGCTCATACTGCCTTTATTACTATTAAACCATTATAGCAACTTCTATGTGAAGATGCTGTCCTTCTTGACGCATTCTGGCCATGTTGGCTTTCTTGTGTGATCCCTGCTGTGCTTCAGTTTCGGGGATTGTTTTCTGCCTGCCTGGACATTTCTCTGGCCTCCCTATTTTTACTTGGTCTTTTTTGTTCTGTTAGAACAAGCTTTGGCAGCCCTGGCACCTTGTCTTGCGTTATGCTCCCTCTTGGGCTTGGAGATTAACTACTGCCTGCCTCGCTCCTTCTTTTGTTTCCTTTGTCTCCGCAAACTTTACTGTGACTCTTTTTGGGCGAACTTTGGCTGCCATGACTACCCTCCTGCAGTGATTTCTTTTGGTCTTGGAGCTTGGGTGTTGACCTCTGTCTGCCTGGCTCTTTCTTTTGAGTCTGGTGACTCTGTGATCTTTTACTGTGGGTCGTTTGGAACAATCTTTGGTGGTTGTTAGCACCCTGGCTTCCCTTTTGCTCCACCTTGTGGCTTGGGAATCGTCTTCTGTCTTCTTGGATCCTTCTTTTGTGCCCCCGTTCTCTTGGCCTTTTTTCTGAGTCTGTTTGATGGCTTTGCTCTTGTTTCCATTTGTGTGAAAATTACTGGCCTGGTGGCGGGGTTCCCCTTGTTTCTTGTTGCTTACCTTTGAGTGTTCTCCCCTTGTTCTCCTTGCTGGTTTTCTTGGAGCTTTGGGTTGTGATGTCAAGGCATTCCCTTACTTGGTCCAGTGTCCTAGTTTGGCAGGTGCTGGTTGAGATGTTGCTTATGGAGGATGCTTCTTCTCTGGTGCTCTTGGCTCATCAGGGTATTCCTGCCTCCTTTTGTCATGCTGTCTTCTTCCCATTGACTGGAAAGGACAGCTGGTTCTGGGCCCCTTTAATGCTCTGTTTGCTAGAATAGTGCTCTTTTCCCCTGCCTCCTCTCCTGCTTTCCTCTGGTAGCTTGATGGGTAGCTGCTTTATTTCTCTTGTTTGTGTGTTGCTCTTGATTTTTGGCCTTCCCTCTGCCTGCAGTACTTTGATTGGACTTATCTTTGTAGGCTTGGTACCTTGTTGCTTGCTTTCGGCTTCCTGGAGTTGTCCACTTGTTCTTGTGATACGGTACTTTACTGTGGTTTGGCCCCTTGTCTTTTAGGGTGAGGCAGTTTGGTTTCTGCTATGGTGCTCCTTCAATAGTGGACGTTTCCTCCCTTAGGGATGGTTTGCCTTGGATCTGTTGGTTGGCTTGATTTGCGTTCTGGGGTTTCTGTCTTGCTTCCTGCTCTGGTTGATTAGTGTGGCCTCATAGCACGGCTCTCTGCAGAAACAATGTGGAAGGGAGGACATAAGCCTGATAACTATTCATATTATCTTTGCTGTTCATGTTGCAGATTGTAATATAGGATTCATTTTCCAGTTCGTACTTTAAGTTGGTCACATACTCATGACCAACACATGGGTGTGGTATATAATTTTATAACTAAAAATCCTTGGGGTATCTTTCCCCTTCTGTCATATGATTTTGCCCACCTTCGTTACAAAAGGGCCATCTGCCCTCTTCATACGGGTTACATCTTCCCATTCTAGTTGCACATCATGATTCGCTGGTCAGAGCTGCCACTTGCCGTTAGTCAAGCCACTTCGGTTGGTTGAGAGACAGTTGTCTTGTAATGACGGACACTGTTCACAGCTTCTAAACTTTTTGGGGTGCCTCTGGCCTGCGACTTCACTGCAGGCAGAACCTGTTTTGGTTCTTCCTATTCTACCTAAGCCATTGAATGATTTCCCCAGCTTCCCAGTTGCCAGTTTAGTCCTTGGTGTTTGAGAGGTCTGGCGAATCCTCTTTTGAGATACCAGCTCACAGTGAGTGTAAGTTGGCTTTGTCTCTCATTTCGAATTTCCAGAAAAGAATGTTCACCAAGTTTAATGCCAAACTAGTTACAACTAGTCAAGTAGTCAGTTTCTTGGTGTCACCTTGTGTCATTGGGTCTGCCAAGAGATCAGCCAACCATGATCATTTTGGAAAACACAACACACAGTTCTTAGACGGGTGTTCATGTTCTCACCTACAGTTCCGCAGTCTCTCGTTTGCTTCCAGGTTCTGAACCAAATATGTTTGTGGAGAGGACAATCAATTCACATGTTCATAGTCCAGCTGTGTTTGGGATCTTGGTAGCACTCACAAGGCTGGGCCCCAGTGGCTAACAGGCCACACACATTACCTCCATCTACTTCCTTATAGGTTGGAGGTTGGGCTACAGTCTTGCATGCGACAGGCGGAGGACTTGACTAGTGTGAAATACAAAGCTTCGATCTAAAACACCATCCTACATATCACCTAGCAGAGGTGGGGTGAGTTGCCTGCTCTGCCACCCCACCCACTCTCTAGTTTACTCCAAGTTTCTCACTATCGTCTAAAGCTCTAGAAAATGAGAGGTCAATTTAGAGTGTATCTTCTGTGCAAAACAACGCTAGTCTGTGCAAACTAGTTTGATGACCATTGTTAGGCCTTCATAGTGAGGTTTGAATCATATTTCTCTCCTTGTCGTTTGAAGCTTCACGATAGCAGTGGACCTAGCATTCCTTTGCTTTCCCAGGAAGGTGAGGCTGATCCCACCTTAACTTCCAGCTTTACGGTTCGATGACCCTGCGGGGTTGTACAAACGGACGCAGGCTCATCCTTTCTGCAGCTCCATCATTCAAAGAACAGGCAGGCTGTACTGCCCCAGCTAGCTAACTAAATAAAATACATTAACATGCAATTACAAGCACACATATAATGAATCATAGAATTTCTTCTTGACATTTGAAGGAAACCTATGCACTGAGAAATCAGTGTGAGTTTTCATTTCGGATGGTCAAAGGGGGTACAGTTTTTCACAAGCACTAATGCTGAATCCTGGCTCATTTATTGGTGCTCACTCTACAGCCCCCTGTACCTCCAATGTCCTACCTGCAGCCAAAGATGTGAGTATTTAGAAACAGTCTAATTGCATGTATGAGTTGGTTTACCCTTAGGAACTTTAGATACGTTTTCATAATCTTACTGGGGCTGACACAAGTGCAAACCTTTTGATATTGGGCTATAACAAGAAATGGTGTAAGTGAATTAGCCATAGTAGAGGCAGACAGACAAAATTGAGCTATAGTGAAGTTGTAATTACCTACTTACCCAGGATACAGTGTATTCCAGAAGCTTCAGTGCTATCTGCTCTTTGACGTGTTGAACCAGTCCCCTCCAATGTGTTATGTGAGATACAGTTCGATTTTACTCAGAAAAACATTATTTTGCAGTCCAATTTATTCACATTTTAGGTAGAAGCCTGTGCTAATAAAGACATCTTGGGGACATCCGAAAAGCTTCCCTGGGAATGCATTCTGCCCATTGCTCACCATTGGCTTTGCAGTTTGTAAATCACATTTGCTTGATTTCGATTTGCTGGCTTTATTATGTTAAGGCTGTCCAGCTTGAGTTTGTCCCTTCTGTGGTGCAAAGCCTGTTTACAAGGACCCCTTGTATTCCTCCACCAGTGCTCCTTTCTGTAAACAGCTCTTCAAATCTTGTTCTTATCTTGTCACATTTCCTGTGCATTCAGAGACAGAGGTCAAATATCAGGCTCTGTCTTCCCCGGGAGCTTGGTGTTTACTTTTCTTTCTCTGGTTTCAAAGTTATGATTTATGTGACAGCCCTTTTGGAGATGCCTGTACGATGTTCTTTTTTTGGAGCACACAACCACATTGAAATGTCTGTAAATGAACTGTGCTGATATTTCAAAATATATCCGAATTAGGAAAGCACACATGAAACACAATTTTTGCTAGTTCTGAAGTGTGATGGAAAACAAATGTATTTAATATGATCAAAACAAATGAAGATTCTAGGTGGTGACATTTCCACATGTGCAAATGTGATCATTTCAATTGAAAATGTTGTCTATAATGGCAGTGCGCTACCACACCATGCATACTCCACTTTACACCACTCCACCCCCCTGCACTCTACTCCACACTACTCCACTCCAGTCCACGTCACTTCACTTCACTCTACTCTACACCACTCCACTCTATGCCACTGCACTCAACGCCTCTCTTCTGTATGCCAATGCAGTCTACTCCACTTTGCTCTATACTCCCACTCTGCTCTGTAACATTGCTCTCTATGCCACTGCACTCTTCGTCAATGCACTCTACTCTGTACCACTTTACTCTACACCAATGTACTCTATGCCAATCCACTCTGTCACTCTAATCTTCTCTGCACCACTGCACTCTGCCACTTCTCCCTACACTCTGAAACAGTATACTGTCACTGCACTCTAAGCCACTGTTTTCCACTCTGCGTCACTCCACTTTACGTACGTGTAATCTATAGTGCACCACTCTACTCTAAGCCACTCTACTCTGCATCACTCAGCTCTATGTCACTGCAATCTGCACCATTGCACTGTAGGCCAGTCCACTCTAACGCACTCTAATCTACTCTGCACCAATGCATCCCATGCCACTTCACTCTACGCCACTCTACTGTACACCACACTCCACCACATTTTACACCAATCCACTCAATGGCAGTCGAATCTACTCCGCACCACTGCATGCTACGCCACTCCACTCTACACCACTTCACTCTATGCCACTGCACTCTACCCAGCAACACGCCACTCTACCCTGTAATACTCCACCCCGTTTTACTCTACTCTGAAACTATCTATTCTACAATACTGCACTCTGCGACACTCTACTCCACACCACTTCACTTTATGCCACTCTTCAGTACGCCACTGGACTCTGTGCTACCACAATCTACGCTGCACTGTCCTCTCTACACCGCTCTTCTGTACGCCACTTCACTCTCACTGCACTCTGCGCAATGCACTCTACACCACTGCACCAGTCTACTTTGTACCACTGCACTTTATGCCACTTTACTCTAGGCCACTCAACTACATGACACTCCACAATACCCCACTCTGGCACACTACTCCATTAAACTCTACTCCACTGTATGACACTCTGTTCCCCTCCGCTCTCTGTCCCTCAATTCCATGCCACTCATCTTGGGCAATTTACTCTAGGCCATCTACTCTGTGCTATGCCACTCCAGTCTACTCCACTCTGACACTTTACTCCTGTCTGTCACTCTGTGACATATTTCTGCCACTCTACTCTGCAACAGTCTACTCCACTGATCCACTCTATGCCACTCCACTCTATGCCCCTCTACTCTAAGCCACTCCATGCCACTCTGCTCCACAACATTCTGCTCCACTCTATACCATTCCACTGTACTATTGCACTACACCACTCTATGCCACTGCACTCTGCGACAGTCTTCTCTGCTCTACCCCACTCTATTCCTCTCAACGCAACTCCCTCTACACCACTCCGCAATACTTTACTCCACTCTATTGTCACTTGAGAACACTCTGTGCCACTCCACGTTATGACACTCTACCCCATTTTGACACTGGACTCCACTCAACTGTATGATACTCTTCTCCCCTCTGTGCCCTCCCACCCTGACACACTACTCCCTCTATGACACTCCACTTCACTCCACTCTACGCCACTCTCCTTTAAGCCACTAACTTTTATCCATGCTGAACAGCATCCACGCTAGTGTATAACATGGCTAAAACACATTGGCAAAGCCAATAGCTTTTGCATAGACTAGACCTATTGGCCTTGCCAGTGCTTGTTAATAATGTTACCAAACAAATGCTTGCTTAGTCAGAACTGGAAACGCTTGTTTCACTGTTTTTGTATTGAGTTAGAGAAAGATATGCATTACATTCAGGGCTGTTTACATGTTATTTAGGCCTTGTCTACACAGCTCATACGCTGTGCTGAAAGACATATTGTTTACAATTCAGTGGGCTTATAGCCCACCCACAGCATACCTTTAGTTCTTTTCTTCGTTTCTCTCATTTGCAATATGTCAATTGCCTAGCTTGTGTAGGCTTCCTTTGCTTTCTTGTGTTAGTTCCTCCCTGGAGCATGAACCACGTATGTGTTCCTCCTCGTTTTGTTCTTCTTTGTCTTTTTGCCACACACTTTTAAAAAAATGTTTTAAGCCTTCTTGTAATAATAATGGACGTCCAATGTGCTTTTCTTCTTTTAACACAGGCATACAGCTTCTTATTTATATTGCTTTCATCCTATCTGCCATGTCTGTAGATGCTTTAGTTGCTTACACACACACAACTGTACTACTCTATGCCACTTAACTCTACGCTACTCCACTTTTCTCCACGTCACTCCATTCTGCCATTCCACTCTACTCCACTTTCTGTATGCCACTCCTCTCAGCGCAACTCTACTCTACACCACTACTGTCCTCTACTCTGTGCCAGTCCACTCTACGTAACTCTGCGCCACTTCACTTTACTCTGCGTCACTCCACTCTATGCCACTCCATTCCAGTCATTCTGCTATACGCCACTCCACGCAACATTACACTAAGCCACTCCGACACTCTTCGCCACCCTACTCTACACTGCTATAAGCTACTCTGTGCCACTCCACTCAGCTCTGCTCCACTCCAACCTATTCCTCTCCATCCTATGCCTCTCCAAGCTACACCTCTCCACCACTCTACTCTCCGTCACTCCACGCCACTCCATTCCTTACAGTGCTACTCCCACAGTAATCTTTGCCACTCTACTTCAGGCCATTCTACTCCACACCACTCTGCTTCACTCTATTGTATGCCTCTTTTATGTCACTCTACTCCACTACACACAGTAAAATGCCAATACTACTCAAAACCACACTAGGCTATGCTATGCCACTCCACTCTGCACCACTCCAATCCACTCTACGCTGCACTACTCTGCTCCATTCTGCTCTGTGCCGCTCTGTTACTCTACTGTACACCACTCCACTCTACTCTGTGCCACTCTGCTTTACACCACTCTACGCCACTCTACTGTACTCTGTGCCCCTCTACACCACTCTACTCTGCCACTCCCCTCCACGTCATTCCATACCAACTCCACACCCCTTCACTCTAACCCACTCCATTCTATGCCACTGTACTCTGTCACTCTATGCCACTTCACCCCACACAATGCCACTCTGAAGCACTCCACTGTGCTGCTCTACAAAATGACTAAAAGACATTGGCAAAGCCAATAGCGCTCACATAGACGAGACCTATTGGCTTTGCCAATACCTGTTTATATTACTGCGATTAAATACAAAACGAAGAGTGACACTTCCCACCAACTCAGACAGACAGTTGGCTTCCCTCACTTTTAGAAGGACCGCTAATTAACGTTTCCTAGAGATGGTTAACATTGTCACATGCTGCAGCTGTGCTGCAGTGTATTTTGATGGGTTTAAGTAGGTTTACTTACAGTTCAGTTCGTTTGCTGTTGAATGAACTCACATTTTTATTCTTTTGGCTTTCAAGTACTTGCTGAGCCAGTACTCAAAATCTCCTGAAGTGTATTTCATGACATATGACACGTATCAGAAAGAAGTTCTTCGAAGCAGTTATCAAGCCGTCTTTACTCAGTCGCCCTTACCCACAGCCAGGGTAGGAGTGGGTCTGAAAATAGGCCCAGGCCCCAAAATAAAAGTGGACCCCCATTAGCGAATCGGACGGTTAAAAACGTGGCCCACGTTTGTAAATTAGTGCACATTTGAACGTGTACAGACACTTTGTATAGGGTTTTTTTTTAAATGTATGGTGACTGCATGCTTTTGTACTTGCTGCTGGCCATGTTTGTGGAAATACTAGGGAAACCAACTTCAGAAAGCGGCCCCCAGACCATAAACCAAGCCCACAAACAGACAAAAAAACGGCCCCACGCTGACCTGTCAGAGCAGCCCTTCGGGCACTGCAGGTTGTCCTATAGGCCAGCTCAGCCCTGCATAAGGCACTGGAGCACCAGTGTAAGAAGATAGGGGTTTCTTAAAATACTGTGAGTATTGTAAGGCACTGGACTAATACTGTGAAGTGGTAGGGGACTATTTGTGTTCCTGTGGGTACTGTAGTGTATTAGGATTCACTAAAGGGATGTCGTGATTTTGTAAGGCAGTACTGTAAGGTGTTAAAAGTCCTAGAGTAAGTGGTAGGGAGCCTTAAAGACGCAGTGAGTAATGAAAGATGTTGGAGTACTAGTATAAAGATGTGGGATTTTGTAAAACACAGTATCCCTGAGTACAGGTTCTACAGTGCAGCGTTTTTACGGTTGCCATGCAGAAAATCCCCACCATTGCCATGCAATTACGAGTAGAGCCCTGTGGAAAGGACTATGTGAGGACAATTTTTTTGTTTGTAAACCACACAGAATTCCTAATTCCATGGGATTCTAACGCATACATGTATCATCTGCTCTGAGCAAGTATACGTGGGGACCTATAGGTGAGGCGAGTAGGGGAGGGAAGAGGATTTTTTTTTCTGCCGGGTTGAGCATTGTATCCCCTATCCCAACCCCCCCCCCCAGGAAAAGAAACTGGGTGTATGGGGCTTGCTGCTACTGCAGTCAAAGCCTTAGGCAGTTTTTCTAGGTGGTAATCTGGTATGATTCTCCCAGTACAGGTGTTGAAAAACGTACCTACTCTGAATCAGGTGGAGTGGAATTCCACGCAGTAATTTTGTCCTGCCTGACTCCGAATTAGGGCCCAAGTGCATTGTAAGGCGTTGGGGTTGTAGCGTAAGGAGGTAGTGTGTTCAGTGTGGTGCCTCTGGGTGCTGTAAGTTATTGATGGTGGGGGATACTATCAGGACTCCATGTTATTTACCAGGAAGTACTGTAAGGTGTTAGTGAGACCTTAGGGTGCTGTGGAATAGTTTAAGGAGGTAGGGGGGACCCCTTTACGTGTTGTGGTTATTTTAGGCATTGGACATAATGCATTGTGGCAGAGGGTTGTGTGACGGTGTGGATAGAGTAAGTTTTTGGGGTTGTGATGCCTTTGGGATACTGAGTTATTGGCAGGGTATTTTAAGGCGTGTAGGCAAGAGAGAGAGTCTTTAGGCGCTGTGGGTCATATCTGGAAATAGATCGCCAGTATACCGAGGCAGAGAGTCCTTAAGGCGCCATGAGTGTTGCAAGTGATTAGACTGCTGGTGTAAAACGGCGAGGGATTCTTTGTGGGTACTGTAATGCACTGATGTCATGACACCAGGTTGTTCTGCGGGGAGTACTGTAAGACGTTAAAGGACATTCACTGAAATTTACCTATTTCGCACGGCCTTTTAATTAAAGTTTGGGCCGCGGGTGGGGCCACCCTCTGATACCAGAGCACGGGGGCGATCATTTTTTTGACAGCCGCTGATTGGAAAGTTGCTCGCAGCTCTTTGGAAGCAAAGAGTGACTGGGCGGGGGTACACGCGTTGGATCAATAACTGGCAAATTTTCCATTAAGAAAGAATGCCTGAGCAGTGTTCCAAATAGCCGGTGGCACCTTCATTTTCCGTAGAAACCTGACACAGCTGAGTGCAGGGGACAAGCCATTTTCGGGACAATTTTTCCAGACTACTTGTTAACAGTTATTGCTGTCCCGAAAGGTTGACAGCTTACATGATTGATATTTCGTTTACCTGTCACCGCAGTTTGAGTAATGGAGAAGGTCGCGTTGTGCTTTTTTTCTTATTATTATTAACTGGAGCGGTTGCTCTGACTGGGAATGGAAATCAAGGCGGACACCTCGTGCCACCGTGCGGGAGTTAATGTGGGTGTTCAGTTATGGATGGCCATTGCCCGCCGGACCCCCTTTATTTGCACACCTGGTCAGGCCACGCTAGAAGGAGTGCAGAATCGCTGTTCTTGAAAGTCTCTTTACAGACCCTTTTCACCTCAACGCGAACCCTGGGTGCTCCGTGGGAAGAGCATGTTGGAAATGCACATGGCTACACTCTTGCTGTGGAATTGTTTATGTAGAAAGGTTCGACGCGAGTTCTGGTTTAGCGTATGACCAGTTTTTACTCATTCTAAAACATAAATTGCAAATGTCTATGCTTTCTATTGCATGTTCAACCTGTACTTGGGTTTTCAGGCTTTAGAGTTCTTCCTCGTTTTTAGGGTCGTGCCTGCTTTTCGGGCACTTACCAAGTCCTGAAATTTGAGGGCTTAGTACGTACTCCTGGTTTTTAAGTCCTTGTCGTGTGCCCCTGGTCTTGTTCTTCAGGAGATCCCAGTTTCAGAGGGATTAACATTTCGTGATTCTGAGTATTTGACAGGTTACTCCGTTTTTCTGAGACTTTGGCAGGTGCTCCTTAGTACATAGAGCTTGGGAAGTGCTCCTGGTTTTTTGGAGCTTGGCAGGAGTCACTGGATTTCAAAGCCATAGCAGTTGGGGGCTTGGCTAATGGAAGGTATTGCTGTTTTCTGAGGGCCTCGGTTGCGACCCATATGTGAGATTGGTAGGTATCTCTACTTTCTGAAGATTTAACACTTTACTGATTTCTGAGGAGTTGGTAGAACATCCTGGTTTGTGAAAGTTTTGCAGTGATACTATGTTGAGGTCTTGAAGACACTGTCAAACGAGGTAGGAACAACTTCACGTTTATTTGACAGAAAATAAGGAGCCACCTCGATAACGTGTTGCATGCACCTCCCCAACCGCCGGCCTCTGCCTGCCGAACACATTCCACATTCCACCCTCGAGGCCCGCATTCCACATATCACCCCCACGAGCCCTACATTCCACATACAACATACCATCTCTCCTTTTTTTTTTTTTTTTTTTTTTACAACTTATGAATAAAAACCAAAACAATGAAAAGAGAACAAAAACAGAGAAAGGAAATACCATTTTGAGTGACAAAATATCCCACAAGTTCCACAAGAAACAAACTTAATAAGAACTCCGAAGAAGAAAAAGGAAGTCTTAAAACTGAAAGGTATTACTGATCAGGTCTTAGTTTCCATGGTAAAAATCTTTCCCGGGAAGATCTGCGTGGACATCCTTCCGCACAGTCCAAGGAAGACCTTTGTGTATTAGACTTATGCGAATCTTGAACACGTATCATAGAGCTTCCACTATAACCCCTTTCACCTTCCTTACTGCTGTCACACACATCCCTAGCACTCAAAGCAGGACCCTCGGATAACTTTACCACCTTGGATACGTTCCACCAGCAACCATCATCAACCATAATTGCACTCCCACAAACTTTTCTCACCCTAACAGGTTTTCCAAAATTAACATCACCTTTTTTTAGCAAACATACTTTTTTTTATTCGCACCAAATCTCCAGGGCAAACCATACACAACTTGGTGGCTTTGATCGTATCGTACCTCCTTTTCATGCGTTCTTGTCCTGACCTCACCTTTTCCCACTTGACCACACTCTTCCTTCCACACAATCCTTTGCTTTTCAAGGAACTCGCTAACCATGATGGAAACAGAACGGTAGTTGGTTTACGACCTCTTAATGCTTCAAAAGGTGACACATTGGTTAATGAATGAGGTGTGGAACGATAAACCCACAACATGGTGCTTACCGCCTCAAGGATGTCGTAATAATTGTGTCTAGCCCATTTTATACAATCCCCAACCACTGTATTCATTCTTTCGACCAAGCCATTGGTCTGGGGGTGATATAAAGAACTTCTCAAGTGCCTAATATCAGATTGTTTTAAGAAGTCCTCCATTTCAGAATTAACAAATTGTACCCCATTGTCCGAAATAATGGTTTCCAGAAAGCCCTCTTGCATAAAAACTTCTTTAAGGAAGTTAACAGCATCGCTCGCTGATGGAGCAGCGCAAAAACTAACCTCAGGCCATCTACTGTGGTAATCCATGAGGACAAAAGCATATCGTAAATTGTGAGGGAGAAAATTAAACAGCCCAATCATGTCTATCCCCAACTTAGACCACGGTCTTACCGGAACCTCAATAGGGTGCAAAGGTGGAGTACGTACTTTCAACCCCTTCTCAGCAGAATTGCAAATTACAGGGAGTGCAGAATTATTAGGCAAATGAGTATTTTGACCACATCATCCTCTTTATGCATGTTGTCTTACTCCAAGCTGTATAGGCTCGAAAGCCTACTACCAATTAAGCATATTAGGTGATGTGCATCTCTGTAATGAGAAGGGGTGTGGTCTAATGACATCAACACCCTATATCAGGTGTGCATAATTATTAGGCAACTTCCTTTCCTTTGGCAAAATGGGTCAAAAGAAGGACTTGACAGGCTCTGAAAAGTCAAAAATAGTGAGATATCTTGCAGAGGGATGCAGCACTCTTAAAATTGCAAAGCTTCTGAAGCGTGATCATCGAACAATCAAGCGTTTCATTCAAAATAGTCAACAGGGTCGCAAGAAGCGTGTGGAAAAACCAAGGCGCAAAATAACTGCCCATGAACTGAGAAAAGTCAAGCGTGCAGCTGCCACGATGCCACTTGCCACCAGTTTGACCATATTTCAGAGCTGCAACATCACTGGAGTGCCCAAAAGCACAAGGTGTGCAATACTCAGAGACATGGCCAAGGTAAGAAAGGCTGAAAGACGACCACCACTGAACAAGACACACAAGCTGAAACGTCAAGACTGGGCCAATAAATATCTCAAGACTGATTTTTCTAAGGTTTTATGGACTGATGAAATGAGAGTGAGTCTTGATGGGCCAGATGGATGGGCCCGTGGCTGGATTGGTAAAGGGCAGAGAGCTCCAGTCCGACTCAGACGCCAGCAAGGTGGAGGTGGAGTACTGGTTTGGGCTGGTATCATCAAAGATGAGCTTGTGGGGCCTTTTCGGGTTGAGGATGGAGTCAAGCTCAACTCCCAGTCCTACTGCCAGTTCCTGGAAGACACCTTCTTCAAGCAGTGGTACAGGAAGAAGTCTGCATCCTTCAAGAAAAACATGATTTTCATGCAGGACAATGCTCCATCACACGCGTCCAAGTACTCCACAGCGTGGCTGGCAAGAAAGGGTATAAAAGAAGGAAATCTAATGACATGGCCTCCTTGTTCACCTGATCTGAACCCCATTGAGAACCTGTGGTCCATCATCAAATGTGAGATTTACAAGGAGGGAAAACAGTACACCTCTCTGAACAGTGTCTGGGAGGCTGTGGTTGCTGCTGCACGCAATGTTGATGGTGAACAGATCAAAACACTGTCAGAATCCATGGATGGCAGGCTTTTGAGTGTCCTTGCAAAGAAAGGTGGCTATATTGGTCACTGATTTTTTTTTGTTTTGTTTTTGAATGTCAGAAATGTATATTTGTGAATGTTGAGATGTTATATTGGTTTCACTGGTAATAATAAATAATTGAAATGGGTATATATATTTTTTTTGTTGAGTTGCCTAATAATTATGCACAGTAATAGTCACCTGCACACACAGATATCCCCCTAACATAGCTAAAACTAAAAACAAACTAAAAACTACTTCCAAAAATATTCAGCTTTGATATTAATGAGTTTTTTGGGTTCATTGAGAACATGGTTGTTGTTCAATAATAAAATTAATCCTCAAAAATACAACTTGCCTAATAATTCTGCACTCCCTGTACACACCCTTTGACCACAACATCAACCTCTTTATCCATAGATGGCCACCAGTAATTCTCCCTTAACCTCCTTTTGGTCATAGTTGCTCCAAAATGTCCTTCATGTGCCAAATTTATCAGACCAGAACGTATACCATACGGAGGGATACACCTCTCACCCCTCAATAGTATCTGATCTTCTATTGAAATTTCATTCGCAACTTTACAAAACAGTTGTAACGGTAAGGAAACATTCTTTTCTTTCGGTCACCCATTGGTCACAAATTTTTTAACCTCGGTCAAAATCGGAACCTTTAGAAATGCCCCCTCCCATACAGTTTTGTTATAGGCCTTGGACACTGGAAGATCCACACTGGCAACAAAACAATCCTCTCTATCATCCTCAGAATCAAAATCATCCAACCCTTCCGTAGGTAATCTAGAGAGGAAATCCGCTCTCACATTGAGTTTCCCCAGTAAAAACGTAACCTCCATGTCGTACTGCAACAATTTAGTAGTGAGACGGGCAATACGCAGGGTAGTATAGTTTGTTTTATCACCACTGAGAATGACAAACCTTCTGCCCCACAAATAACTTCTAAACTTTTTGCTTGCCCAGACACACGCCAACAACTCTTTCTCTATTACCAAGTAATTCAGTTCAGCTTCTCTCAATACTCTAGAAGCATAACTGATTGTGGCTTCGCCTTGTTCAGTGTCCTGGACTAGAACAGCACCCAACCCATACTTGCTTGCATCAACCATTATCTTACATGTTAATAATGGATCATATGAACGTAGTGCTTTGGCATTGGTCATTTCAGATTTTACCAACTCAAACGTGTCTTGACAATCCTTGTCCCATGTGAATTCAACACTTTTCTTCAACATATTAGACAAACATTTCATCTTGGAGGCGTAATTAGGAATAAACCTGGAATAAAATTCACATAATCCTACAAAAGAGTGCAGCTCGTCCTTATTCTTTGGGGGAAGACAATTGCGAACAGCATCCACCAACCCAGGTCTCGGTTTGACGCCCTCCGACGAAACGACGTGCCCCAAAAACTCAATCTCCTTCTTCCAAAATTCACACTTGTCATCTTTTACAACCACCCCATTCTCCTCAAAAATCTGTAAGACTAGCTTAAGCACCGTGTCGTGTTCTGTTAACTGTTTGGCAAAAATAAGTACATCATCCTGGAACACCAGGACACCTTCAACGTCCTTCGGCAGGTGTGACATGATGCGTTGGAAAACTGAAGCAGCTGAAGCAAGACCAGAAGGCATCCTGCGAAATTGGAAAGTACCAAAAGGCGTGTTGAAAGCCCTATAATGTCTAGAGTCTTCTTCAAGGACAACCTGGTGGTATGCCGAAGCCAAGTCAATTTTTTAAAACCACACCGCACCACTAAGCTTCTCTAGCAAATCATTAATTCTGGGTAACGGAAAGGAGTTGATACAAATCTCTTTGTTAAGACTCCTTAAGTCAACACATAAGCGCATCTCGCCACTGCGTTTGCGAGCGACAGCAATTGGGGACAACCATAAGCTAGACTCAACCGGCTCAATTACCCCAGACAATTGTAATTTTTCCAACTCCAACTTAAGGTCCTCCCTCAAGCTGAATGCGATCGCTCTTAATTTGTGCTTAATGGGCATGGCGCCTTTTTAAATTTTGATACTATGTTTAAATCCTTTGATACATCCTAATTTTTTCTCAAATACACTAGGGAACATTATATGGAGAGTAGACAGATTCATACCACTATGGTCTTTAACTACCATTACCTGCTCACTGGTACCTGGTCTCAGTACCATACCAAAGAGGCCTTGATGGAACCAACCTAATATATTGAGACCCTTGACAGCAACATACACCTTTCCCCGGATCTTGCGTCCCTTGAATTCCAACACATCTTCGATGAAATCCTCCAGCTCTATACTCCTACCTTCATAGGAAACCGGAGCTCTGTCAGGTGGGAACAGTTTCCTACCACCCCACCTTTTCTTAAACAAGTCTAAAGTTATCATTGTGATACGTGCACTAGAATCCACAAGTAGATGCAGTATTTTGCCACCCACACAAATATCCACATACGGGTCCACACACTCCTCAGGATTCCCCGAAAGTGCTTGCTCATCTTGGACCACTACAATCATGTCACAGAATTCATTCTCCAAACATTGATTAGACACCTTGCTGGCTTCAGACACACTGCTAATCTTGACATTCTTGTTCCCAGCACTCTGACACAACCTAGCAAAGTGGCCTGTCCAGCCGCATTTGTGACACACCACATTCTTAGCAGGACAACCCTTAGAATCTTTTGCATGTGGAAAATTCCCACATCTGAAACAAATATTACTCCGTTTGAAAAATTGAATGTTGCTGGGCTTTAGTTCTTTGCGTGTAGAAACAACGTTGACACTAGCTTTCTCTTCTTCCTTGCGTTGAGACAAAAGTTCTTTAAGAGATGCTTGAGCCAGTTCAATGCTCTTGGCCTGCTTGATCACATCTTCAAGTGAAGGATCCCCCATCGTAAGTAGTCTTTGCTGGATGTGTTTGTCACAACAATTCCCTATGGGCTGGTCCCTGACCAGCTGATCACGGAATGCGCCAAATTGACATTGTGCACACAATTTACGAAGAGCACTGACAAACTCATCAATCAATTCACTTTGTAGCTGGGCCCCCTTGACAAATTTGTGGCGTAATACAACAAGGCTCGGCTGTTTGTCAAATCTCAGGATGAGGTTTTTTTCTGTTTCCTGATATTCGTCCAATTCTTCGCCTTCCGCCTCCTCGACATCAGGTAGGTGTTTCAAAGTCTCTCGGCCTTCAAATCCCAGTGAGTGTAATAATAGAAACTTTTTACTTTCGGGTCTGTACCATGATGCTTCGATAGCCCCTAAATAAGTTTCATACGCATCGAACCATTGAGGCCAAGACACCGGTGGTTCCCCAGATGTTTCTAAAAATGGTGGAGGAGCAGAGACAGATTGCATAGTATTCCCTAAAATCTGTCCAAAAGAAATTTTTAAAAAAATGACAGTGTTGATTGGGTGCTAATATTACAGACAGAGGATTCTGTCGTTATCCTGGAATAGACAAAGCCAGTCTTGTTGTAACCAGTTGTCTGACCAAGATTTGTAAACTTGTTGTAACCAGTTGTCTGACCAGATTTGTAAATAATAAATAATTCCTTTTTTTTTTTTAACTCTTTTTTTTATTTTTAAAATCCGTTTGTCAATGTTCTAAAACCAAAAATTGAAGAGTAGCGTAATCCAAGTACAGCTGTGAACACGCAGCTACTGTAACGTGTGTTTCACCGTAGGTGTCTCTTCTTCTTATCCAGGTTGCCATGGTGCGTGCAGGTTGCTATGATATGGGCCGTGAGGAGCGAGGAAAGAGAGAGAATGCGCGCACACTCTCTGCTCTCGCTTGTCACGTGATGCAAGGCAGCTTATGCGCGGGTCACGCGAAGGGTGGGAGTCGCGTGCAGACTGTTTTAGTTGGAGACCGCACAAAAGGTTTCTTCCAGGAGGGCATATAAACATGAATGCAGCGGCGAAAAAGGTCTCACCTTTAGGGAAAATTAAATGTCCGACAGCAGTGCCGCGGCTGCCACCGGAAAGCGCTCAATCACTGTGCGTAGGTTCCGGGGTGGCTCCAGGAAAACCGTTCGTCGCCAGAATTATGTTGAGGTCTAGAAGACACTGTCAAACGAGGTAGGAACAACTTCACGTTTATTTGACAGAAAATAAGGAGCCACCTCGATAACGTGTTGCAGGCACCTCTCCAACCGCCGCCCTCTGCCCACCGAACACATTCCACATTCCACCCTCGAGGCCCACATTCCACATATAACCCCCACGAGCCCTGCATTCCACATTCCACATTCCACATACAACATACCAGTTTCTGTGGAAGTGGCAATGGGCCTTGTTCCTTGTAGGAGCAGGGATTGTCAGGGGCTCTTTGTTAACTTTTGCCTGCTCCAGTTCCTGCAGATGGACAGGGGGACCTCTTGTTTCTGAAGCTGGACATTTTCACTTGGTTTATCCGTGTTGAAAGAAGGCCCCTATTCCTAATGCCAGTGCTTGGTAGGTTGTCATGGTTTCTGATTGCTTAGCAAGTAGTCTGTGTCTAAGAGCCAGGCAGGTGTTATTGGTTTCTGTGGCCTCTGTAGGTGGAAGTGGTTTCTGAGGCCTTAGCAGGTGCCCTTGGTTTCTTAAGGCTAGATATGTAACCGTGGTTTCAAGATATTAGCCATGTGCCACTGTTTCCTGAAAGCCTGGCAGATGCTTCCAGCTTTTGAGGGATTGGTTGATTATTTTACTTTCTGAGGACCTTTTAGGCACCTCTAATTTCTGAGGGCTTGACAGATACCTCAGGTTTGTGAGTGCTTGTCAAGTGACTGGATTGTGGGGGCATGACAGATGCCTCTGGATTGTGAGGGCTTGACAGATGCCTCTGGTTTATGAAGACTTTCCAATGAACCTTGATCACTAGCCAGACACAGCTCTTTTTTGGCTTTGAGCAATGCTGAAAATTAATAGAACCCTCCGTTTCCTTGTTCTAGCACCTCCAAAACACATTTTCCCTATACAGTTTTCTCATAGGGATTTTAGACACGACTACAGCCCTAAATTGCTGAACGGAATTACACCAAATTTTTTGCAGAAAGCTCGATCTTGGTCCAGAAAGATCTTTTTGTAATTTGGTGTAAATCTGTTCTGTAGTTTTGTAGTTATTACAGAAAATATATTTATGTATATCTATAGAGGTGGTGGATCTGCAGAGTCACATGCCAACAGGAGTGCTGTGATTGGCTGGCCGCAACCTGACAGGAAAGTTGCAGCTGTCATTTTGTGTATCAAGACTCAGTCCTGGAGGTGAAAAATAAAACCTAAAGATGATAAGGGGTCAGGGTAGAGGTCTCCTCACCACATGGGACTGATGGAGTGGTGTCTGAGGTGCCCCCCTCATGGGCAAGAAATTGCCCCAAAAAAATTTTTTGGGGTGCGCGACGATCCGCAGATCCTCCGTGGCGCTCAGCGCGGCCTCCAGTGTGAATCTGCAACTGATCACATATCCATACCACAATTAAAAAAACATACAGCCACTCACACAGCCACTCACACGCCCAAACAGCCACTCACAGAAACACCAAACCACTTGCACACCTACTCACAGACCCACACACTCACACACTCACGTACACATTCACACACACACTCACAAACCCACACACCCACAAATACCCCCATACAGCTACTCACACACCCATGCACAGACCCACAAAACCACTCACATGCACTCACATATCCACACAGCCATTCACATATCCACTCGCACATCCATATAACCACTCCGACACCCACACAACCACACAAACCCAGCCACACACCCGTACAGCCACTCACAGACTCACACAGTGTGGTTGGCTGCCAACGGGAAGTAGGCCACATGGCTTGTGCAGGGCCTGGCCACAGGCCCTGCATCTAGACCCCGCACTCACAGTCGAAGGCTTTGTGCAGCATGGGGTTGGCTGCATGCAGAGGGTTGGCTGCAGGTGGTGGTTGGATTAAAGTATGGTAATTAAATATTATATTATGTTAAAAAAAAAAAATGAAAATCACTTTAAAAAAACAAAGGTTACAGGGATGTTACAATTAGGAAATAGAATTTAAAAACATTAGAAATTCATTAAAAAACAAAGGTTACAAGGACAATAGAGTCCGGTTCAGATTTTGCACACACAAAGCAATAGGAATTCAGCAGTTATAGTTATCTCAAGAAACTATAACTCTTGCCCTAAGCTAACTATAACTCGCACCTCACCATGCACTGCTAATTACCCCACATAGTACATTAGTCTTGACATCATTGATAATATCACTGCAACATTTGCAGTAATATCATTGATGAGAAAACTGCAAGACCATTCCCTTTCAGGCTTAGAGTGCCACATAATTTATGCAAAAAAGGAAGCATGTATCTCTGGGTAGTTCCCAATTTTAGATGGAGTGCAGCTGCTATATGTGTAGCACCTTACACCTTCACTGATACACTGAACCTGCTTGCCTCAAGTGTCTGTTTTTTTTCGAGCAGAGTTTTTAAGCATAGGATTAGCAAACCAAGCTGGGAAATGACAAAGCCTTTTGCCATTACAGCAAAGTCTTTAAGTATAGCATTAGCTAGTGCCATTCATGCTGAGCTGTACCATTCCAGGCATGGTATGCATGGCTTTGTATTGGTAACATACCATCTAAAATAACATAGGTGAAGAAAAGCAACCCCTGACACGTGTTTCACTATAGGGTAGAGCTCATCAGAGAGGTATAGCTCTCCACCTAAACGTGGGAACTACCCAGCATTCCCTGCTTCCCTTTTTCATCGTTTAAGCTTGAGCCCCTGTGTCCTGACAATGTTTTTGTTTAAATATGGTGTATATATTTATATTTTATGTAGGAAGGTGAATAAGGATAGAGCATGAATTATTTTGTGTCTGTTTGTTAGTAGATTAGCAAGCACAACAGAGCGGTGCTTTGGGTGCCGACTCCCTCATTTTATGGCTTTACATCCTCATCTCCTGTATAAACTCTCATGCGCTAAGCCCCTGTAACCCTGTGTTTTATCTTCTGCAGTATTACAACACAGTCATGGAGCAACAGGTGAACGGCGTGCTGACGGAGCCACTGAACATCTTCCCCAGAGGTGAGCACTCCTGGGAAACAATGCTTTCCAAAAGTTACCCCCTCATGCCTTCTAGCATGCTGCTGTGCATGTGTCACGCACGTCATTGATTAAGTTAGTGGGTGAGAGAATCTTTTGGAAGTGACTCCAGGAATGCGCAAATGACTGTAAGATATGCAATTAGACTGTTGAACCCCATGTTTTTTTTTGCTTGTCTGTATCTTATTTCTCCTTAGTTGAGGGTTTGGGCATGTGTTTTCTGCCATTTTCCCGAAGGCTTCAGCCTTTGGCTTAAAGAATCATGCATGTGTTTAAAAAGTGCACAGGCTGCCCATTGCATTTACCAACATGCTGTGATGAACATGTGTAAGACACGCATCGGGGCAGTGTCCCGCTGCACTTTCCTGCATCTCTCTCCAAGCTGCAACCTCAGTCGCTCTCGCTTTGCCAATGCTGTGTGGGCAGCGCTACTGGCTGACCAAATTCTGGAGGCTTTAAAAATGCCCATATACCGAGTGCTTAATTTGTGCTTGTTGTTTCCGGTGCTGAGCACCGGCGCTTAGTCTTCTGCCTCAAGCATTTTCTGCGAGCAAAAGACAAATTTGGGAAAGACCGAGGAAGAGAAAAACGAAAAAGCGTCACAATGAGGGAAAGCAGAAAGTTGCAGGTGTGAGCTGAAGGGGCAGGAGGGGCTGTAAATAAATTGGAGAGGTCCAAGATGGCTTCGGGATTACGCTGCCTCAGTATTCCGTGTTTGCACATGTAATTGCAGCAGCCGCATGTTTAAGAGAAGGGCTTTGGGCACCGGCACCTTTTTTATTTACAAATTAAGCACTGCATATACCGAAAGAAAAAGGCAACTGTGGTATACATGTGTTCTCCCTCCTCGAAGTATAGTTAAAACGGAAAATGATGCTCGTACATTATCATCACATCCGTTGCCACGATTTGATTGAGCAGGACCCGAATGCGGTGACCGTAGCTCAACCTGTATCATAGAATTGATAAGGGAGCGTCGTCTTGATGCAGTCAAACAGTCAGTACAGTAAGCCCGTAATCGTACTTTATAGATGATTCCGCCAGAGACAAATTACAGATGGTTAAATCTGTATCAGGACGAAGTAAAAGCACACCTCGTCGTTTTATCTGAATTCAAGACTTTCATTGTTTGAAAAGGCTTAAAATACTGTTCCCTTTGTTAAGATTGTGACATTACTATCACCCAGGTTTATAGACCACTTCAATTCCTAGAATTGACTGACAAATATAAAGAGTGCTCCCTTATCGATTCTATGATATAGGCTTTTAAAAAAGCGCCGGAACTGGCAAAGCCAATAGTGGTGACTGTCCATGTTAAAAGTATAGAAATCCTTGTTTTCTATAGCTTACCACGCGCATCACATCATCGCGTTACATTATGCAATGCGGTGGCAACTTTTAACGCATAGCAAGCATGTTTTCTATACTTTCAGGGTGGCCACAGCGTTGTGTGACGCAACGTGAGGACGAAACGTGGCTGCCATTATGAAAGTATAGAAAATATTGTTTCTGTACAGCTGGCATCAACAAGGCTTCCTGTGTGTCGCACGAGGAGCATTATAATGGGACATGGAGTAAGTGAGAGGGGAAAGAGGGCAGGAGCCCATTGATGAGCAAGGCATGCATCTCCTCTCCACAGAGCCCTGACCAACAAATTACATTAAAACAGAGTAGATCTATGGTGTCAGCAGTGGAAGACTGCACCTTATCCAGTCTAAATCAACTGTGAAACAAAGCCGTGCTCAATGGCAGAATAGCGAGGACAGCCATTTAATAAAGTGCAGGGGCGCGAGATTGACATGAAAGCCATGTACTCATGAGCAATGACTGATGTGAAGACCACTCTGTGTAGAACTGAAGTTCCCGGGGATATGTAAAGTGTGGCGGGGCAGTTGGAGTTTGTGGTGATCTCGGGTGCGACTTCTGTGCACTTTAGAAGTAAATCTTTACTTTTTTTTTAATCCAACGACTCTTTTCAAAGGTCACTGCAATAGGCACATGAACCCATTAGTCTCTCCCCTTTAACTGGAATCTCTGAGCAATATGTTACTCATCGTAGTGATGCATTAAACTACTGAATGTTCCAACGGGGATTAAAAAAAAAAGATGAAAAGCGACGTACGGGCTGATGTATTTATGCATGTGGTATTTTTATCGTGAAAACCTAGCCAAAAGGAGAACTGCACTGTACAAATCTGCACAGATCTCCGCAGTAAATACCTTTTCCCAGATTAGGATTAGAATTTGTGATCTTCGGGTTACACATAGATTTCTGCAATCGATAGACTAACCCACTGAACAACCTCAGAAGCATTGGAACCAGTGTCATGAATGTATGTTTTAATCTGTGACATATAGCACCTGTTTTCGGCTAGCTTTTTTAATATTGCCACTATATTCGATTATCTCCCCTTTTTTGATTTTCAATTGTAGGTTCCTTTATGTCTGTAGTGTCTCTTTTTATCTATTTCCCGCTTATTTGTTCGATGTGGTTTAACAGTTTAGCTGTCTGCCAGAGCTCATTCAATCACAAATACAATTTTAAAAGCAGTATAGAGAGATGGACTTGAGTTCTGTCGCTTTGCAGATGTTCTACCTCTCATCATACCTGGACAGCAGTTTGTTCAATATCCTATAACTAATAACACAGACCCTGTGACAAATACAGTAGGGGAGTGGCCTTTACATTTGGAAAACCTTCAATAGCACTTGATGCCACGTGCGTCAGCAGCAGGAACGCCTCAACATGGAATGGTGTGCTGATAATTCCTCACTTCTAAAATGGCCACCACATCCAAATGTAATGGTGCAGTGATGTATGGAGGGGGTTGGTGGGTGGTACGTGTAAAGAGGGAATTTGCCAAGCTGCTATAATGTCATCCTTGCCTCTGTCCCAGTGGTGATCTTATGTATTCTTTTAACCACCAGCGGGCTTCCCCCGATCTGACCCTCATTCATACCAGTGGTCAATGACAGTGGTGGGTGAGGTATTTGCTGATTCATCTGTTGCGCTAGTATGGCACTTTACAAATATGTGTTCTTCGGCACATGACCAGTATAATGATCCTGCATGGTGGTGAGCCAGCTGCTTCCTTCATGCTCACTGTACTGCATTTGAGCCATGTGTAGGTACTTAGGGTACATGCACTTTGGGGAGACAAAGTGACTTTGTGGCACTGTTTTCGACCATGGTGCACTGGGATCGGTGTCAGCCAGAGTGAGTAGCTGTAACAAACTCCTACAGAGCTGTTCAGGTGCGGTCGGAGGCAGAATCGAAGAGGAGAGAATAACTCTGTTCACTGGTTTAGCTGCTGCTTGATGACACCAGTAAACACAACTGATTGAGCACATAATGTAGGGGGTCAGTGATGCATTTGGCGTGTTGGTTGGTGGGGACAGGCTGTCAGAGTTCACTGGACGAGAGCTCTTGCAAGTAAATAAATGCACAGCCTTGCTTGTTAATTATCTCTTCGTTTTGGGGCAGTCTCATGAGTGAAAGCAGACTCACAAGTGGAGGATGAGGACTCCACTTAAGACCAAATAAGGCAGCATTGTTTTAGAATTAAGACTCTCCTGTCATTAAATATGCATTCAGCATGTCCTTAGTTATAGCCTCAATGAAGATGCAAGGGGAACTGCTAAAGCATTTGGGGGGAATAACAAAATATCCTAAACACAGACAGCTCTCTCACACCCCTCCTAGACCAGCAGTCACACACAACTGAAAACACACTCCTCAAGGAATACCATTCATACGCTCCTGTAGATGCTCTTCCACACATCATCTTAATTGGAAAACAGTTGTTGGTTCAGTTGCAGATAACTGATAACGTAGACCCTGTGACAAACACTGTGGGGGTTGGGGGGGGGGGTGTTAAGTTTGGAACCACTGCCATACTTGCAGTCTTACTCTTCTGACAGCACCTCCACACTCAGAGTAACAGGTGCACAGTACCAAAAGTACTCT
The DNA here is from genome assembly GCF_031143425.1 of Pleurodeles waltl. Classification (NCBI taxonomy): domain Eukaryota; kingdom Metazoa; phylum Chordata; class Amphibia; order Caudata; family Salamandridae; genus Pleurodeles; species Pleurodeles waltl. The sequence goes on along the minus strand of NC_090440.1, from coordinate 539,857,958 downwards.
CACACCCCTGCAGACTACTTATGCTGCCAGATCTAAAATGTTTTGTAACAAAGACTACAAACAGGTATTCTATGCCTCCCTGACACCAGCAAGTAGTTTAATTCTACAAAAGACTGCATTTATTAAAGCCAGTAGATCTGGCATGCATTGTCTCTTATTAATGAGACCTACTGGTATTGCCAATACTTGTTTTAGTCTTTGCTCATTTCTTGTTTGTCATTATTTTTTTATTTGTGTTATGTTTTTGTAGTCTCTGCCATTTTTCAACGATTGTCTGTTTTCTTCCTCTTTCAGTTCATTACCCCATCTCTCTCTTTGCTATGTCTTTTCTTGCAGTTTTTAGGTCAAACGTAAGTGTACGGCTTCTTGTATACTTTTAGTATACTTTACTTCTGTGGGCTTAAAGCAATTACATTTGTTTGTTTCAGTGTAATTTAAAATCCTTGCTTGCTAGTGGTCAGTCACACCTCTTTGTCCCGCCTTTTTCTCTTTGGGAGCAGGATCTGCCTACCCTTTGTTGTGCTTATCTGTTTGTTGGGGGGCTTTTTCTTCTTGGTTTCTGCTCGTGATTGACAACGCTTCCCTTTTCACTTGCAGAGCATTCTTGCTCTCAGCTAACATAACCATGTTGTTCCATTTACATCTCATATGCTTTACTTAATCTAGCATTCTCTGAGTATTTGCCTTTTCCAGGATGTTTTTTTTTTTAGCCAATATATTACTCTTGTCTCCCCTCCCTCATAACCTGAACGCACAGTGTAACACCTTTCACAAAACGGGCACAGAGCTTCATTTTTCAGAACACGCCTGAAAGTCATTGGGGATGTGTGGAATTCAAGATTGCAGGGTGCAGTGCCTTATGCTGCCAAGAGGTCCCAAGGGACACCTACGCATAGCCTGTGGTACTGCACCCTTTCCCTGCTTTGTGTACATTAGAATGGTAAATGTTGCAGTATTTTTTCAGCCAGCATATTATAAGTGTAAAAGCGTTAACGTAACCATGTTCTTCCCGACTACATTTTACATGCTTTTCATAATCTTGTTTTTTAGGTCCATGCTATCCAATGTGTTCCCACTGTAATTAATGTTCTCCATCAACACATGTCTCAAATAAGGTTTAGTCCCAAAGCTGCTCCCTTTGTAACTGGGGAGCAAGGTTTGAGTATCCGAGTCGGTTCACCATCCTGTGATTCTGGGCAATTCACTTTATCTCTGCATGCCCCCCAAAAAAAGTCTGCACTTGTGTAATATAATTGGGCGCTTGCTCGTCGAGTTCCCTCTATATAAAACTGCAAAATACCTTTAGTGATTTTGGAGAAGATTGTAAGCAATATGTCGTCCAGCACCAAGAATACACATAGATGCTGAGCTAGAAATCACTTTAAAATGTATACCCTGTCATCCTTCGTGGCATGGAAAGGTGCTTTTAGTCGGGTCTGGTGTGGTGCCTGTTGGATTTCACCAGGAATTTTTACACACAGGCATAAACACATCCACACTCTTTCCCCCTCCCTGTTTGGAAAGACTTCAAAAACATTGGTCATTTTACAAAGTAATGTGCTTTATCCCACTTACTACACCAACAAATCTGTATTTCTCCCTCTTCCCACTGCCCCGTACACCCCTCTCTTGTGTGATTTCAGTATGTTTCAGCCACTGAAAGCATGGGATGAAAAAGTGTGTTTACACAGATTAGCGCTTGTCACGTTGATTAAAAGCTGCCCCTCCAGTTCCAAATTCTTGTTAGTAAGAGCAACAAAGAGATTTCAGCCATCATGACTCAATTTTGCCCCATGTAAAGCTCCACTTCAGTTGTACACTCTTTAGCGAACGCTTTTCAGGAGAAGAACCATCTTCTTAAGATATTACGTCCCAACTCCTGACAATTGCAGCCTAATCCACTTCCCTACTTGTGCAACCACATTTATCATACTTTTGCCCTAGTTCTCCATTGGGGCATTGTAAGGAAATGCCTCCTTGGCATGGTTACCCCCTAACTTTTTGCCTTTGCTGATGCTGAGTTTTGATGTGAAAGTGTGCTGGGACCCTGCTAACCAGGCCCCAGCACCAGTGTTCTTTCCCTAAACTGTACCTTTGTCTCCACAATTGGCACAGCCCTGGCACTCAGGCAAGTCCCTTGTAACTGGTACCCCTGGTACCAAGGGTCCTGATGCCAGGGAAGGTCTCTAAGTGCTGCAGCATTTCTTATGCCACCCTGGGGACCTCTCACTCAGCACATGCACACTGCCTCACAGCTCTCCTCAGAGTGCCATGCCAACGTCACACTGCCTGTGGCATAGGTAAGTCACCCCTCTAGCGGGCCTTACAGCCCAAAGGCAGGGTGCACTATACCACAGGTGAGGGCATATGTGCATGAGCACTATGCCCCCACAATGCCTAAGCAAAACATTAGACATTGTAAGTGCAGGGTAGCCATAAGAGTATATTGTCTGGGAGTTTGTCAAACGCGAACTCAACAGTTCCATAATGGCTACACTGAAAACTGGGAAGTTTGGTATCAAACTTCTCCACACAATAAATGCACACTGATGTCAGTGTGCAATTTATTGTAATATACACCCAGAGGGCATCTTAGAGATGCCCCCTGAATACCAATCCGACTCCTAGGGTAGGCTGAACAGTTTCTGCCAGCCTGCAACACACCAGACAGATTGCTGGCCACATGGGGAGAGTGCCTTTGTCACTCTGTGGCCAGGAACAAAGCCTGTACTGGGTGGAGGTGCTTCTCACCTCCCCCTGCAGGAGCTGTAACATCTGGCGGTGAGCCTCAAAGGCTCACCACTTTTGTTACAGCGCCCCAAGGCATCCCAGCTAGTGGAGATGCCCGCCCCTCTGGCCACTGCCCCCACTTTTGGCGGCAAGGCTGGAGGAGATAATGAGAAAAACGAGGAGTCACCCACCAGTCAGGACAGCCCCTAAGGTGTCCTAAGCTGAGGTGACCCCAGCCTTGAGAAATCCTCCATCTTGTGCTTGGAGGATTCCCCCAATAGGATTAGGGATGTGCCCCCCTCCCCACAGGGAGGAGGCACAAAGCGGGTGTAGCCACCCTCAAGGACAGTAGCCATTGGCTACTGCCTTCCCAGACCTAAACACACTCCTAAATGTAGTATTTAGGGGCACCCCAGATCCCAGGAAATCAGATTCCTGCAATCTAAAGAAACAAGAAGGACTGCTGACCTACAAGCCTGCAGAAAAGGAGGAAGACGACAACTGCTTTGGCCCCAGCCCTTCCACCGGCCTGTCTCCAACTTCGAAAACCTGCAACCAGCGTCGCATCCGACAGGGACCAGTGACCTCTGAAGCCTCAGAGGACTGCCCTGGACTAAAGGACCAAGAAACTCCAGTGAACAGCGGCCCTGTTCAAAACCAGCTACTTCTTTGCAACAAAGAAGCAACTTCCAAAGACTGCACGTTTCCCGCCGGAAGCGTGAGACTTCTCACTCTGCACCCAACGCCCCCGCTCGAGATTCAGAGAACCAACACCTCTGGGAGGACTCCCTGGCAACTGCGAGTCCGTGAGTAACCAGAGACGACCCCCCTGAGTCCCCACAGCGACGCCTGCAGAGAGAATACAGAGGCACCCCCTGACCGCGACTGCCTGTAACAAGGGACCCGACGCCTGGAACCAGCACTGCACCCGCAGCACCTGAAGGAACCGAACCTCAGCGCAGGAGTGACCCCCAGGCGACCCTCTGCCTTGCCCAGGTGGTGGCTGTCCCGAGAAGCCCCCACTGTGCCTGCCTGCACTGCTAGAGTGACCCCCGGGTCCCTCCATTGTTTCCTACCTGAAACCCGACGCCTGCTTTGCACACTGCACCCGGCCGCCCCTGTGCTGCTGAGGGTGTGTTTTGTGTGCCTACTTGTGTCCACCCCCCTTGAACCCCCAACGGTGGGCTGCCTATACCCCAGAACTGAGACTTGTAAGTGTTTTACTTACCTCCTAATCAAACCTTTACTTACCTCCCCCAGGAACTGTTGATTTTTGCAGTGTCCACTTTAAAAATAGCTTATTGCCATTTTTACAAAGACTGTATATGATATTGCTTTTATTAAAAGTTCCTAAAGTATCTAAGTGAAGTACCTTGCATTTAAAGTGTTTACTGCAAATCTTGAACCTGTGGTTCTTAAAATAAACTAAGAAAATATATTTTTCAATATAAAACCTATTGGCCTGGAGTAAGTCTTTGAGTGTGTATTCCTCATTTATTGCCTGTGTGTGTACAACAAATGCTTAACACTACCCTCGGATAAGCCTACTGCTCGACCACACTACCACAAAATAGAGCATTAGAATTATCTTATTTTGCCACTGTCTTATCTCTAAAGGGAACCCTTGGACTCTGTGCACACTATTTCTTACTTTGCAATAGTATATACAGAGCCAGCTTCCTACCGGCATCTTAAGGATTTTGGAGGACTTGGGAAAACATATTTTGGGGACCGCTGTTCGTAACAGATTTTAATTTATGATCCAGTACCAGCTCTTTCTTGCCCTCTTTGGTCCGGTCACTGACAACGCACAGGCACCTCCGTCCAAATTCTTAATGTGTTTACATCTAATACTCAGGGATAGTGATGTGTGTTTTTAATACTTGTAACATAGCAGCAGCTCACTAATATTACTGGAAATAATCTCTGTGACACCCTCCCATTTCTCCTATGTGATGTCCTGCTTTGGTCTTAAAGAACCCTTTTTTATGGATACTGCATGAAACAAACACAATATTTCTCTGAAAATGTCAGTAGCAGTCCCTCACACATTACTCACAATAAAAATAAATTACAAGAAAACGGTACTAAAAATAATCTAAGACATGGTCAAGGTCATCAGAGCAAGACTCTTTGCAGTAAATGGAGGCGCTTTAGTTATATGCAGGACCACTGGAATTCTGTGGCAGAGAGGTCCAAATTATGCGGCAGGGTTGACCAATATATGTGCAGGAAAAGTCCAGTTGTGCATTTACAACGCCAATAACTCTAACTCAAGCAAATGTGAGACCTATTGCATTGAAAATGCTTGTTACTTTATTCTAACACTGCATGATCCTTCAGTCACCTCTCTTGCTTACTTTGTTTCATTTTCTGCTGGCAGGTGCACTGCTCAAGTGACTAGTGCAGCAGAATGTTCTTCATAAACATAGGTGCCCCCATTTTTTTGCTTTCAGCATATAGAGATCATAGTAAATAGAGTAAATGACCCTCACCTGTGATGAGCGGTCTACGTAGGGCACCTGTTGTTAAGAAAAAAGCCAAGTGACCAAGAGGGCAGGCCTCCATGTCAGAGCAGTTGGCACTTGATTGTCCAGTGGCACATCCATGTTCTACTGCAGAGTACCTTCTGTGCCAAGTTACTTAAGCACTTCTCTGACTCTATAAAATGTCACTGGACTGTTATAGAAATAGCTTCACATTTACATTGTGCTCATTAGGGTTTCTTTGTCAGCATTTATAAAATCGGCATATGCTGGGTCATATTTGGAGCTACAGACAACACCTGCACAAACCAATTTTACATTCATATTAAAGATTCTTTTTTTTTTAGTAATAGCATGTTCGTTGTATTGTGCTTTCAGTCATAGGATGAACATGCAATTATTAGAACCAGGTGTAGCACTTTAGTAATTTCATTGACCTTGCAAGGAAGAAAGGCTGAGTTGACCATGTCCGGATTTGTATCCGTGACACACAGGCAGAGCCCTGCAATAAGTATTTAACCCACAGACCTTTATTTAAACATATATGCAGGTTTTCAAAGATATGTTTTCACATGGAGGAGTAAGAAAAAAAAGAGTAATGAGATTGTTAAACCTATTCATATTAATCAATCAGTCAGGAAATTTGTAAAGTGCACTACTCACCCGTGAGGGTCTTAAGGCGCTGAGGGGAGTGGCTGCTACTGCTCGAACAGCCATGTCTTGAGATGGCTCTTGAAGGTAAGGAGGTCCTTGGTCTGACGCAGGTGGGTGGGAGGACCGTCCTGGCGGCGAGGTGCGAGAACGATCTGCCACTGGTGGTTGTTCTGCGATGCGTGAGACGGTGGCGAGGGCAAGCTTGGCAGAGCGAAGCTGTCTGGTTGGGGTGTAGAAGGAGAGCTGTCTGTTGAGGTATTCTGGACCGGTGTTGTGCAGTGCCTTGTGAGCGTGGGTGAGGAGTTTGAAGGTGATTCTTTTGTTGATATGGAGCCAATGTAGGTCTTTCAGGTGGCCTGTGATGTGGCAGTGGCGGGGGATGTCCAGGATGAGGTGCGCGTAGGCGTTCTGGATTCATTGCAGTCTTTTCTGGAGTTTGGCTGTGGTTCCTGGATAGAGGGCATTGCCGTAGTCCAGTTTGCTGCTTACAAGGGCTTGGGTGACTGTTCTGGTTTCAATGGGGATCCATTTGTAGATCTTCCGAAGCATGAGGAGGGTGTTGAAGCAGGAGGAGGAGATGGTGTTGACTTGCTGGGTCATAGATATTGAAGAGTCCAGGATGAATCCCAGGTTGCGTGCATGGTCGGTGGGTGTTGTTGCGGTTCCCAGTGTGGCCGGCCACCAGGAGTCATCCCATGTGGAGGGTGGGTAGCCGAAGATGAGGACCTCAGTCTTGTCGGATTTCGGTTTCAGGCAGCTGCTCTTCATTCATTCAGTGATGGCCTTCATTCCTTCATGGAGGTTGGTCTTGGCGGTGTCCTTGGTGAGGGAGAGGATCAGCTGGGTGACATTGACGTATGAGATGATGTTGAGGTCGTGAGCATAAAGCTGAGTAGAAAAAATCCTCCCTAGATGAATAGATATAATAATAGATTGTTATTGACTGGGAAATAAACCCACAGCCTACATGGGTTTGGAGAGCTTGAATTTGTCATAGCAATCTCTATACATTTTTGCCCCCTTTCATAGCATCTGTGGCAATAATGTGTATGGTCTGAATCCTAGCCTTTCCTGTGACACAGACTGAGACTAAGGGCTGGGCTCTGTGGTCTGTTGGGGCACACCATGTGCAGCCTCCTTACTCTTACAGTTAACTCACTGGGATCAGAGGACTGATGTTGGTGGCAGCAATAAATTAGTAGTTTGCAAAGCAGGCCATTTTACCTGTGTTTGCAGGAAGAGTTGTTTACTACCGTAGTTTCAAAGCAGGCCATTTTACCTGTGTATGCAGGAAGAGTTGTTTACTTTTTCAAATTGGTCTGCCAGTCCCCAGCAACTTAAAGTCCTTCATACCATGTGGGTCATGGATGATGTGTGTGTATATAATACCACTGTGTGCAGAGGATGCATGTTGAGCATGTGTTGCATGTGACTGGGTTTGTTTTCCCTACATCCACGTGTAGTTAATATGGAGGGTGGAGAGAGCCCCTGACAGCAATCTGAATTTCAGCCCCTTGCCCACCCCCGGACATTCCAGAGATCTTTTGGCGTACTTCAAACCTTTGGCTGTGCAGGAGACTTGACAGGGGGTCCTTTGAAGCTTGGAGAGTTTTCCCTGCCCCATTGTCCTCCCCCATTGTCCTCTGATACGATTAACACCCCCGGCACAGCCACCCCCACCCAGATTGGTATACAGTTGTTAAATAGTAACATATGTCCCCCTTAATTATCCTTGTTTTGGGTCTCTTGTGATAGGGGACTCCCAACTCCATCCTACTGGCACTTGAAGACAACCCTAGCTGGACCGGTCTGAGAGGAATAAGCAAAAGACAGGAAATGCTCAAAAAACGGTCTCAAAGGTGAATGTTAGGGTGGAGCTTGAACATTTTCGGAGTGGGGGTTGAAATGTGTAAATACTGTTTACTATAAAGATGGGATAGAAACTTAGAAGCATGATGCCAAGATTGTCTGCCAGAATGCTGGGTCCCTCATCAATGGCATCAGAGAAACGCTCTGTGCTACATCATTGTGGTGTTTACCATCAACTCCCTTTGCCAGGTTAGTGACCAAAATACTGAGGGCTCTGCAGGCCTACCAGGAAAGCTGCCTTGACCCTGCTTTGAAGTATGTATCTGACCGATTGTTCCGGAGATGTCCTTGCACAAGGACGATACTGCCCAGAAGAAGAGGGGCTGCGAAAGGTTTGAGGCGGATGGAACTAAAGCTTTTTACTGTCACTCTGGGAAGGACCTACTTTGCTGTGCCATAGGATGAGGCCTGGATGTCCAGCAAATAAGGCCTAGAAGTCCAGAGGGATCGCCATGTTAGAAGCTGAAGCCTTGATACTTTTGTAGGACACAATGGAACTCTCCTCTGTGTGAATTCCACTTAAGCTTCCAAGGACCTAGAATCATCAGAGCATTGAAGAATCCTGACCACATCCTGCAGTCTCCACTGAAGAACCAGCATACTAGATGAGGGTTTGTACTGAGTTGGAAATCATCCCCTACCCTCACAGGGGAATTTGAACAACACCTGCCTACTCACCAATTTGACCTGGGGTAAGTGCCTAGCTTGTTTGGTTGGTAGATTTGTGATTGTGCCGGAGGAAGGACCCAAGTGGCAAGATCCTCTTGACCTTGAGCAGCCGGACCAAGGCATGACTGCATTCCACTGGCGATGCCTACGTTTATATGAATCAGCATGCACATGATCACTTGTGCCAGACTGCGAGCACACCTACTAGGCTATGTCAGAGACACCTTGTCCCTCGCTCGATGGTCATGTCAAGTGCATCCTATCGGGCTTACCACTGACCCCACCAAGCTTGTGCAGGCAATACCTATTCCACTGGAAGTGACCTGACAGAAGATATTGTGCAAAAAAGTGGAAACTACCACCAAACACGAAAAAAAGGCAGTGTGCCCTCCTTGTGAAAATTACTTGACCTATCTACGTCAGCAGGGCCAAAGACACTATTTTTGCACTAGAGATCTGTTCACAGGAATGGTATAGGCTGAATTGCAGAAACCACATCAGTATTTCCATAATCAAATGTAATAATGTAATGCCTTCTGTTATGTATGTACAGTATTGCATTGTGTGTAAATAATGAAGTTATAAGTCAAGAAGGTCGCTGGACATTAACTTATGAATTACTGTTGGATGGTTTGTTGAGTTCTGAGTCTCTAACCCCAGATTACGTCCCGGAATAAGCCTTGGACTACTATACTACTATATCCTGAAGTGCGAAAGGTGCTCAGTTTTGAGCTCATTAGTAAGCCAGAGCCCTTGGACACCAATGGTAACAGGCTATCACAATCTAAAATAAGTAGGATATGGTGGTAGAGGGACGCTGTCAAAGAGAAGGGTGCTGCATCTTTGTAAGTTTGATGCCCTGTGAGAGAAGAGAGTCCTGATAGGGAAAGAGTGCTGTGCTAGTGAGTGGAGGGTTCCAGGGTTCTCTATAGAGGGAATGTTCTGCTTTTGTGAAAGGAGTGCAGTTTGTGTGGTGGGCCATGTTATCTTATGTAAGATTGTGGGAGGCACTCCCAACTGTGTGAAAGTTATTGTGTGACATGTAAAGTACTGCTCGTTGTGATGGATGCTTTGTGTCCATATATGTGAGAGAGCAGTTGTTAAAGCGTGCTTTCTAGTTGTGAAGCATGGTTTCTAAATTACATAGTAGTGTAAGTAATGCTTTTTATGGGGTGCATTGTATACCAGTACACCTTTTGCATGAACTGGGTCCTGCTCTTGTGGATTGTGTCCATTTATATTTCTCACATTTGGAATGGAGAACACTTACAGGGCCAGACCCAGAGCAACATCCTTCGTCATACCTTGTTAGTGTGCTCTATATTTTGATTGGTAAATGATTTCCTACAAAATGGCTTTATTAATTGGGGCCACAATATCTATTTTTAGAATGTCTTAAGGCCTCATTTTTTCTTTTGATATTTGAAATAATGAGTGTAATGTTAGGGGTGGGACAGTGGAGAAAGCAGAGAATTTGATTTGGTGGCCTCGCGACTAATAAGGCAGACAGAGAGCTGGATAGTGTATTAAAAGGTATAGGAAGGAAAGTGGGTTGCCCACTGGGCTAGAAGTACAGCTATACCACCTACAAATGAAGGCAAGAAAGAGCATACAGGCTTGTGTCTGTTGTTTTGTGATATATCACTTTTATTGACTCATTTTGTTTTCATTTCCACTCTTGTAAAGTTGGCGGCTTTTTAAAATTTGGATTGGTGTCTATGGCAATATAAAGGTCTGGAGCCCTTCTAGTCATAACCTACGCCAATCATGGAGGTGGAGTATTCTGTGTTGTGTTGAATAACTGGGCTGGCACAAATCTTCAAACCAGCCTCACTCCCTTCATTTCCTTGCACAGTTTTGATCTTTCCATCCCTCTAATCTCTCTCTACTTCTCTTGTCTCTCCTTTCCCTCTCTGATTGCTTTCTCACTACCTTCCCTCTCCATCCTAATTCTTTCTATCTATCTTAAAGTCTGCCCTTGTACAGTTATCCACAGGTATTTGGGGAAAGTAAAAGAAGCTCCAAAGTGGCCCTGGACTTTCAAATACAGCCCCCAAGAACACCAGCCCACTGGGGTAATGCTCTGTTGAATAAAACAACTTACAAGTAAGTCTCCCTCAGGAAGAGCTGTAGGTCTATGCTTCCACTGGCAATTATTTGGAAGGCTAGTTCATACACAATAGGTTATATGTCCAATATGTTAATCACTTAGGAAAAATACATCTGTAAAAGTCAAAATAGGTGCTCCAAATAAAATGGCACAGTGAAAGTGATTGTGACAAAGGTGAGTAATAAGTGTGCAAGCAGCATTTACAAGAAATTATCCAGTTTTGACACATATCTTTCTAAAGGCATAGAACCCACTGACATTGTGCAATAGAACAATTTTGTAACTGGGAGTAATGGAGTACATCGACGTCTCAGCCCCTAAAAACAATACTCATGGGGCTTTCGTCAGGTAAAGGAACGATGGTAGCAACTCTTAAAAAACGTAATTAAAAAAAAAAAAAGTCCAGGAATTCCTGTCATCATCAGGGTGTTAAAGGGCCGATGGGAGTGCCATTTACTCAAATGCTGCATAGCACCGTCACATCGAATCAATTAAAAAAATGCACTTGCGAACACAGCACTGCTCCCCTCTGCTTGCTAATGCCTGAATCAGAAAGCTAGCTGGTTGCTACCCCATGAATATCATTTCAGGAATCAAGACGTCTACGCACTCCATTATTGCCTATTATGAAATTATTCTGTTGCACAATGTGCTCTATGGTTCCTACTAAGATAATAGGACTGCCTATTAGGACATCAGAACTTCAGAATGTGGGAGATTGAGTCCATGCACACTATCAAACTGCCAGCCCAACTCCTGGCGAGGTCACATTGCCTCACGTACACCCAGGGTGCCAGGGTGAAAAGTGATTGTGTCAACCTGAATATCACTCTCTGACTCCCTAGGAATTTGTGGAAACAGATCTCGCCCTTTCATTGTATTACTCATGCATGCCCAGGCGAAACACAGGAGAGATACAAGATAAGTTTTCAATACATTTATTGCAACAATCACAATCTTGCATAGAGAGAATGAGCTGTGATAATTAGGCAGATGAAACAAAGCAAAGTAACTAACATCACGAACATGGTAAAGAGGATGAATAAAGCAACCATGATAAATGATTTTTAGATGTTCCTACATAACCCTAAGACTATACTGAGAGCATAGCGAGAGTACCTTTGTGCCTTTGCCCGATAGAAGGAATTAGCTTTAGCCCCATACCTGGAAGCTGCATCAGGAGTCACCTTGTAGTGTGGATGGCAATCCTCTCAGAAAGCTAGTAGATTAGCACCATCAAAGCTGCTTGTCGAATACAGCATTCGTCCCAGGAGTTGCGGCTGGAGTGCCCCTCCCAAGTCAGTGCACCACTTATATAATAAGCCAGTGTGTCAGACAAATAGATCTGATTTAATGTTATTTCTAGATGTTAGAAGCTGTCTCCTGAACGGGTAAAGCAAGCACTAGGACATTGTGTATTGTGTTCCTAGCTTTGAACTCCATGTACTGAGTATATGTCGAGGAAAGCAGGCGAAGTGTGTTAAATGTCCCTGCTAAAAAGCCATGCTAAAAACAATGCAGCGAAAACGTGTAAAATGTAAAACTAAGCTTAAATAGGAAACCAGCTTGGGTCCAAGAGTACATTGATATGAGTTCTGTGCAATTCTAAGCATATTATGTGTCAACGCTGGACAATTTATTTAAACATTGCTTCCACACCTATTACTCACTTTTGTCACTTTCACTCCACCGTTTTCTTTGGAGCACCTATTTTGTCTTTTACTGATGTATTTTTCGTAAAAAATACTAAATTGGACAAACAGCCTATTTCATATGCGTTATCCTTTCAAATAATTGCCAAGGGAGCATAGGCTTGCAGTTCTCCCTAAAGGGAGCCTTATTTGTATGGTGCCTAATGTATTGCCCAGGTTCCCATTGTTGCGGGGTGACCCCTTATTTGGTTGTTGTCCGGTAGAATAAAAGGCAAGGCTGGCCTAGATGTAGCCTCCTCCTTAGTGTTAAGCTGACTAGCTAGAGATGACCCCCCCACCGCCCGCCCACCAGTAGAGGAAAGCACCATAGCACATACATGTCGTTTACCAGGTGGGGCCTAGCCACTCCCCTTTTGTGCAGAAATACTTGGGAATATGTGCCATGCACCAAATTAGTGTGTGATATATTATTTTTATGTGACACATCTTTCTATTGGCCTGGCATCCTGCCACTGCCCCAAAGCTGAATAAGAACTGCTTGTCCAGAATCAGTTTCTTATATTAACTTAGGCTCTGAAGCCGAGCTCTGAAAAAGGGATCTAAGCAAGACCAAAGTGTATCCTGTAGCTCTTTTTCCAGGATAGATAGTACACTGGAACCACCCTATTTTTTTTCTACTGTCCTTAAGGAAGAGTGTTGAGCAACTTGATGAATAGAAAGGGAGACCTGATCTTCAAGAGTATGGGCAACACCCAGCTGACTGAATACTATAGTGAGCCCACCTCAAGGAAGTGAGCAGCCTAATGGGTGTTGACCAAACAAGAGCACATCTGAGCAATCAGGGTTTCACAAATTTGCATAACTCATTTCCCTGGCGATCTTACACATCCCCTTAACACCTTGTCTTTGTGGGAGTTCTTTTCCTTTTCACCCTTAAACCTGGGGGAGTGTTCCGTTAGCTGAGGCAGGCTGCCCTGATTCTGTAAGAGTTTCTACCATCACCGTACAGCCGATGTTCCTTGGAAATCCCATTTTAAATACAGTTAAATGTTGACCTAATTTCAGTTTCCCAGGTATAAGTGGGAGGTAGTTGATGCAGTACACAACCCGTCTCCTGAAAATTTCTACCACAGCAGTCCGCACTTGAGCTGTAGACCAATTATGTTTGATACTCCTGAGGGCCTACTTTTGGTGCTAGCCCATATCTTGTACCAACAAACTCCTGATTTAAACTGCTGCTTAGGACACAAGTTGAAGGAGTAACTGGGCTCCTATTGAACTTCAAGTGCATGCTCCCTTGTCAAAATCTGCAGAATCCTGCTAACTCAGTTAATTAAACCCTGGAAGTTTGACTTTGGCTCAGCTGTTCGATACAATAAAACCATATTTTTCTAGGGGTGGGCAAAATATTCTGTTTCGCCAGCAGAATCAGTGAAATTCTGGTCACTTTGCGTTACTCAAATTCTGCCAATTGCCGCGTGGCAGAATGTTTTCTTGGGAATGCGCCAAAACACTAAGATGGCATGCACAGGTGAGATTTGGCGTCCCCTAGTGTGATTTTCAGTTGCTTGGACAACATCCAGTGAGATTTTTCCAATGTGGGCCATTGTGCCTGTTTGCGAACAGAAGGATGCAGCTGAAGTAGAAAATCTACTTGAGCGGCAGCAAAATCAGCTTGAGTAGCTGCACCCTCTGGTGTGCTGCATGGTGCTCTTCACTCTGATTTTTCAGAATGGAATGCGCTTCTGGTGCTAAATCGCAGCGTGAGCAGCACAGTATGCCGATTTCCGCCCATTGGTGGTACTCAGAGTTTATTTGTAACTCCGCTGAGTCAAATACTGTGAGTTCCGCCCAGCTCTGATTTTTGCTGTGCAAGTTCATTCTTGAATGGAGCATTTTTGGGTGTGTAACCAGTGGAGCAGGAACAATTTTCAGAGTTGGGATGCTGCCATCAATGTTACTTCACTGGTCACTTTACATCATAGTGATTGTGAAATATTCCTGCGTCACACAAAGAATAATTGTAGCAAATGAGCAACGCCCATTCAGCAGGAGAGTGGTAATGGTGCTAATGGCGTATTTTGGAGAACACTTTCACAATAGTGGCACACTGTCATTTACAGATAGCACATTTTTCTTTGAAATGGTTGTTAAATTTGCACAGATGTGCCATTTTACTGACAAAACTATATAGCGCTTGTTAGACCTAAGGGTGGTCTTTCCCCCAACTTTTTTCCTGCCTCCCTCCATTTTCTGACCTAGTTTTTGCTGGTTTTAAGACTCTCTGCACATTACTACTGCTAGCCAGTGTTAAAGTGCTTGTGCTCTCTACTCTAGATCATTGTAATATTGGCCTAACCCCAATTGGCATATTTAATTTACTAGCAAGCCCCTAGTAAAGTGCACTACTTGTGCCCGGGCCTGTAGATAAAATGCTACTAGTGGGCATGTAGTACTAATTGTGCCAACCCGCTCCAGTAGCCCCCTAACCATGGACCAGGCCTACCATTGCAGAGCCTGTGTGTGCACTTTTAATACCACCTCGACTTTGCATTTGAAACCCTTTGCCAAGCCTTAAACTCCCCTTTTATTACATGTACGTTACCCCTTAGGGATTCCCTAGGTTGCCCATGGGCAGGCTGCTGTGAAAGTAAATGGTAAGGCATGTACTTTTAAGTTTGGCATGTCCTGGTTGTGAAAAACTCCCAAATTTGTTGTTCACTACTGTGAGTCCTACCCCTCTCAGAGCTTAACATTGAGAATTCCTTATTACAGTTTTAAGGTGTAATTCCTGATTGAGAAGTAGTAGTTATGGCATTGGAATGATAATGGTAACTTCTCTTTACTGGTAAAGTTGGATTTAACATTACTGTTTTTGAAATGCACCTTTTAAAAGTGGGCATTTCTACGCTTTTACAGCTCTGTGTGCCAGTGGCCTGGGGTGGGTGACAACTACACTTTCTGCATTCACTCTAGACAGCCACAAGCACAAGAAGATTGGTGTGTTTGAGCACTCGTGCATTCTGATGGCTCTTCCTGGGCAGGAAGGAAGGGGTGGAGTGACACACCTGAATAGGGAGTGCCTGTCCCCACACAAAGGGCTGTTTACCCCCTTGCTGATAGTCTGGAGTCAGGGCTGGGAGGAAAGGACCTTTGTGCACTTCAAAGACCCTTCTTTGAAATCTCCGCCACTTCAGAGGCACAACTGGGTATAAGTGCTGGACCTTTGACACCATCAACTCAGTACACTTCTGGACCTGTGAAGACTCTGCCAGGAAGAAGGACCGCTGTTCTGCTTAAAGGACTGCTACTCTGTTGGATCCCTGCCTTGCTGGACTATTGCCTTGCTGAGCTGCCCTGCTGCCTGCTGTTCCACTGGCTGGGTGACAAGGATTGGTCCTGCATCACTTGGATCCAGGGTGGCTCCAAGGGCTTGCCTCCTGTTTTTATGAAGTCTCGGGGACACGAAAGACTTAGAACGATCCTGCCTATGGCACGTGGACCGTGCCAACTATGAGTCCTGCCAAGTGGTGCTAAACCTAGTCCTAAACCCTTGGAAGTGGTTTTTTCTGGCTGCTCCTGCAAGGATCTGCACGTCGCCCTTGTTGCGCCTATTGGAACTGACGCATCGCCTTCGTTGTTGACATTACACTACTGCGTTGCTGCTGCGACAATCAAAGACACTGCATCACTGTCGACGACAATGCACCGCTGCTGCAAGAGTTGGAGCTCCGCATTGCTGACTGCATGACACATCGTCCCCTCTGTGTGTCCTGGAATCGAAGCATCACCTTCATTATCGAGATTGACGCCGATGCTTCGCTTCCTTGCTTTCTTCAGTGGAGACCCAGAACCAACGTATCAACATTGCTGCACCTATCGGAACCAACGCATCTCGAGGAGCAAGGTACCTTTGCTTGCTTTCCTGCATGGGTCTTGTAGCCGGCCTGTGCTCCGCTGCGGTCGGTCTGAACTTTTGACTTTGTCCTGGTTTAGCACGACTAGATAAGCCCCTATTAGTGCTTTCTGCTTGTACGCACTACAGTTTCATTTATTCTTTACAAATTCGTAGCTCAATTTCTACTTATTGGATTTGTGTTTTTTTGGTTCTGTTTTGTTCTTAAACATATACTTTATTTTTCTAACACATTGCTGAGTGATTTTGTTGTGGCTTTGCTGTGTTACTTCTTGAGTGTTACCCAGATACTTTACACATTGCCTCTTAAGGTAAGCCTGACTGCTCTGCTCCCAGGTAACAGAGGGTGAGCACAGGTAATTGAGAGTGTGTTGTGACTTACCCTGACTAGGATTGTTGTCCCTACAAGGACAGGGTGCACACCTTTCAACTAGAGACTCATATTCTAACAGCGCTCAAACAATAATGTGTGGAAATCTGTTTTCAGCGAATATTTATCATTTACACATAACCAAGTAAAGTGTCCTCAGTTGTTTAGATCCCTTTAAAATATTTGTTTCAACTTCATTAATGGTTTTCTAACCGCTGATATAGTGTGAAATATTTTTTGTTTATTTACATGCCTTGAAATTTTTGTGTCAGAAAAAAATGACATCACACACTTCCATGTTTAAGGAATTATCAGACATTTGTCAGAAAACACCCTGACAGTTGACCTTTGTCTTTGAACTGCACATCAAACGTGACAAGAACAAACAAAATTTAAAGGCATCTTCATTGATCTTTCACAGTATGAACTCCAGCATAGTTATTTTTGTGGGTACTGCAACACCCTACTTCCAGCGCTTAGGAGTGTAACAGATGTTCTTTGTGATATTTTCTGCAAATTCCCAAGTATCTCTGAACTTAGTCAAGGGTAGGCATATCCTTTCAGCTGGTTAGGCTGGTTCAATGGAATCCACTACCAAACGTATCGGAGCTACTTACTTACTTGCACTTGCTTACTAAAGCCGTATTATCGAAGCCTCTTAAATGTCTTATTTCCCATCAGACGATTGTCCCTTGTAATGTGTAAATGTAAATGCCATTTCTGTCGGTCAGTCTGTCCTGCATAGCAATATCACTAGCAGCATTTTAGTGCCTTATTAACATTGCACTGTTCATACCAAAGCAGTTACTCTGTTTTCTCTAGTTGTCCTACTTGCAAAATGGCTTTATGTGTGGTTTGATTCTAATTATATACATCACGTCTGTTAGAAGGGCTGGTGAATAAATGAACCACATAATACGATACCATGCCTGACAAATTTACTAAATTTTGACTGGCAAGGCACATTTGTTGTAATGCTTGCGAACAATAAACAAAACAATATTAAAATACCTGATCTTGCCATCCTGCGTTTTTTGCTTCTGTCCCAACCTGTGTTTTTTACTAACCTCTCCCACCCTGATCCACGTTTTGTGCTCCTCCCCTCCCTATTCAGCATTTTTTTTGCTTCCCACCGCTGTCCCATCCCGTGTTTTTGCACCCTCCTCCCACCCCATCCCACGCTTTTTGCTCCCCATCATGTGTTTTTGTCCCCCTCTTTCTCCACCCCATGTTTTTTGCTCTCCCTCCTACCCCATCCCGCGGTTTTTGCCCCCCCCCTCTTGCCCCATCATGTTTTTGTCCCCCACCCCCTCCTGCCCCATTGCATGGTTTTACACCCACCCCATGCCACTGTTTTTGCTCCCCCTTCCTGCCCCATCCCACTGTTTTTTCTCCCCTCATCCACCCAATCCTACAGTTTTTGCTCCCCTCTCCCGCCAAATCTCATTTCTGGTCCCTCGCCCTATCCCATGTTTTTTGCCCTCCCTGTCCCATCCCACGTTTTTTGCCCTCCCCTTCCCACCCATCCTGTGTTTTTTGCACCCCCATCCCATCCTCTGTTTTTTTTTTTTTGGCCCCCTCCACCCATTCCTGTGTTTTTTGACACCCCTCCCACTTCATCCCATGTTTTTTGCCCCATCCCGTGTTTTTTTCCCCCCGCCCCATACCGTTTTTAGCTGCCCTCCCTCCTCATCCTGTTTTTTCTGCCCCACTCCATCCCACGTTTTTTGCTCCTCCCTCCTGCCCCATCCAGCGTTTATTGCTTGCCCCTCACGCCCCATCCTGCATTTTTGCTTGCCCCTTCATGGGGGTTTTGCTTCTCAACCTGTGTTTTTGGTCCCCCCCTCCTGCCCCACTCTGTGTTTTTTTTTGCTCTCCCTCCTGCCCCACCCCATTTTTTTGCCCCCCTCTTTTTGCTCCAACCCCCATTTCTGTCACCCCCATCCTGCTCCATCCTGCGGTTTTGCTCCCCCTTCATCCAGTGGTTTTTGCTCCCCCTTCATCCAGTGGTTTTTGCTCGCCCTTTTCTGCCCCCATCCCATGGTTTTTGCTTCCCACTGCCTGCCCCATCCCAGTTTTTGCTCCTCCCACCCCATCCTGTTTTTCGCTCTCCTGCCCCATCCCGTGTTTTTTGCTCCCCTCTTCCGCCCTATCCTGTGTTTTTTGCACCCCCACCCCATTGTGTGATTTTTGCCCCACCCCATCCTTTTTTGTTTTTTTACCCTCCTCCCACTTCATCCTGTGTTTTTTACCCTCCCCTCGTGTTTTTTTTGCCCCATCTGCCCACCCCTTTTTTTTGTGCCCCTGCCCTGACCTGGGTTTTTTGCCACTCCCATCCTGTTTTTTTTGCCGCCCTCCCACCTTATCCTGTTTTTTGTCCCCCACCTCATCCCACGATTTTTGCTCCTCCCTCCTTTCTCATCCCAAGTTTTTTGCTCACGCCTCTTGCCCTATCCTGCATTTTTGCTCCCCTTCCTGCCCAATCCTGCATTTTTTGCTCCCCACCCTGTTTCTGGTCCCCCTTCCTGTCCCACTCTTTATTTTTTGTTCTCCCTCCTGCCCCACTCTGTTTTTTTGCTCCACCCTCTTGCCCCATCTCATGTTTATTTCCCCTCCTCCTGCCCTATCCCATGGTTTTTGCTTCCCCCACCTGTCCCATTCCGCAGTTTTTGCTCCCCATTCCCTCCCATCCCTTTTTTTGCTCCCTCTTCCCCATCCCATATTTTTTGTACTCCCCTCCTGCCCAGTCTGTTTTGTGCCCCCTTAAACCCATCCTGCATTTACTGCTAACCCCTCTCAACCCATCCTGCATTTTTTGCTCCCCCTCCTGCCTCATCCCATCTCCCCTCCCATTCCTGCTTTTCTGACCCCAGCCTGTGTTTTTTTCTACCCCCTGCCTCAACCTGTTTTTTGCTACCCCTCACGCCCCCTTCCTGTGCTGTTGCTTGCCCTTTCCCACACTGTCATGCCAGAAAAAACAAGCATGAGCAAAGCCAATAGATCTGATCTACGTGATCTATTGGCTTTGTCAAGGTTTTTAGCAATGTTGTACAGCAGCATTATAATGCAGCAAGTGTTGGCCACTTCATAACGCTTTTTTTATGTTTTCATTTTAGTTTTTATTTGCTGGTGGGAGGCAGCTACACCATATGTGTTGTGTCGTAAGACTCTCGCCAAAATAACAAGACTGCTGAGTTTTGGGTTGCAGCCCCACCGAGCATGGGGAACTGAGTCTGATCCCAAACCGTGTGACAGCTGTCAGCCTAACACTTTCGGGTAGCTGGCAGCACCTCACAGATACCGTAGGTAAAAGTGATTTGTGGCAGCCCATCGCATGACACTCTTAGACCCCGGGGGGAAGTTGTAGTGGAAACAGATCATGCCCTGTTCTCTCAGTTACACAAGTCTCATACATGTAATGACAAGCAAAAGCATATCTTAGTTCAATAGGATTTATTGAAGCAAATTCATCCTACATAAATAGGCATAAAGTGCGATTATAAGGATGATAAAACCAGACAGTATTACAGCGGTGACCAAGAAAGTGAAACATAGGAACAGTCCCACCATATTTGTCACTATGGTATTAGCAATATTTCTACACACAGTACTAAGGTTCCCATTTGAGAGCAAGTAGCAGTTATAGCCCTAATCCGGGCATCTAGCCCTGGGAGTTTAGCATGAGCCTCATACTTGTGTTGTAGGTAAATGAAAGGTAGGTTAGTCTGCTGAAAATCCTCCTCTGTGACAAAAGAGGAAGCACCAAGTCTTTGCGGAAACGGCAAAGGCAACGGGCAGCATAAAATGGCAATCTGACTGCAATGTCCCTGATAAGGATACTAAGGCAGCCTGATGTTTTATATTAAACAATGTGTTATTCTAGGAACTGCCCTGACATAACAATACATCCCTTTCTGTGTAAGGAAAACACTGTACCCTCTGAGGCTGCAATACCTGGGATCCTACTGTATATCTGGCCTTGATGGAAGCACAGAATAAAATGTTGTGCAAAAACAATGAATAAAAAAATTCTGCAAAGAAGGACAATAGATAAGAATAATAAAACATCACCACTAAAATGATGCCTCGCTAAAATAATTTCAAAAATAAAATGCCAAGTGACTCAGTGAAGAGTCACAGGCCTCAAACCTAAGCTAAAATAGACAAAACTGAGTGTGTGTGCCTAACGGCTAACTTCATGACACCCTCCTGATTGTCGGTTCAAGAGTGCTATGTTGTCCAAAAGATCCTACAGTTAATGTTGTTGCAAACTAATTAAAAACGTGCTAAAAAATATACTAGAATTGAGATAAAAATGTCTACCCTGATAAGCCAGGCCTACTAAGAGCAAACCAAATTATATAAAGGGACAATCTAAAGCAGAAAGCCAAATATCAGATCATTGACATGAATCATGATCCTGCAAGTGATTCCCAATGTCTTCAAATATAAATTAATTTAGGGAGGCCTTCACATTGGCAAGTGACAAGTTAACCAGTTTAGTCAGAAAGAAAGTGAAGGTGCACTCAGGTTTTGGTGCTTCAGCCAGTGGTCCGGCCACAGTGTCAGCATCCTGTGAAATTCCAGGTGCATTAACATCTTGCGCCACTTGGTCCACAAATGGCGGCTCATTGGAAGCTTCTCATAGCAATCTCAATGTGCACGTCTGGTGATGAGCCCTCATCGAGAACAACAGACCTGCGTCCAAAGAAGGTGTGCACTGCATAGCAGGACACACTTCCGGTGCATGTTCAAATTGGCACCATTGGCAACAAAAAACAGGCTGGACACAGTTCAAGACTTGTCTTAATGACAAAGACCAGGTGGACTCTACTTCTTGCAGGATTGGTGTTTTGAAATATTTCATCATTCGATCACAACACAGTTGAACTGGTGGAAGTTCCATCAGTCCTTCTTGTTGTGGTGTGGCAGCCATTGCGAAGAAAAAATAGCAACAGGAATATACGACCCATCAAGCTAAAGTCACACAAAATCCCCCCAAAGCACGCAAAAATATGTATGGCTGAAGGTATAATGCCAAATATAGCTTGAAAGGTGCTGACAAACCCAGAACCAACAGCCTTAAAGAACTGTACAATCCCTGCTATGTTAGCATTAAATATGCGACCAATGAATTTGCCAAAATATTTAGGAATTACCTTGCCACTTGAAGATCATAGCTCTCCCGGGCAGAAGTCAGCACCACATGTTTTTTAAACAAAAGGGCTTTCAGTCTGCTCAGCTTGTCCAAATTTACATTTGAAGTTGCAGTATGAGGACACATTTCTGCAACCTTTATCTTTTGCGTGGGGGGGAATAGCACGTTACTGCAACAAGTCACAATTTGGGAGACCGAAATGACATAGGCAATTGCGACTCTCATTCCACAATAGTTTTCCTCATTCAGGAGGTAGCTGCAATTTGATAGCACCTAGAAAGCCCTTTAGATAACGGCCAGGTTTGCAGCTGAAGCACTGCATGCTCCTTGCAAAGCCTTGAATGGCTTACAGAAGTCTTACAGGGCAAATTGATAGCCCCATGTATTAACCAAACCACAGATGATATTTCTGCCACAGTGAAAGGCAACTTATCGAACTTCTCGATGTTTGACATTACATAAGTAGTTTCTTTCTTAGCCATCAATTGCTATTGCCTCCTTAAATTAAACACTGCAAACCGGTCACATGAGCTGACATACTGCCAGGGTACGCAACCACTTTTCAGAACCTGTAACGTGCAATCTAACTGCATGATGGACCTAAGTTGACTTTGTCCATGTTGTAAAAAAGACATATTGGTTTGCATGATGTATACTGCAGAAGAAACAATGGTATTTAAGGTATAAATGTGGTTTGATAAATTGTTCAGACCATAATCTACAACAGCTACAGCATTTCTGATATTTTCCTGGTCTATTTGTTGTAACCGGGAATCAGCATCCATTTGTGTTGATTTCCAAGTTTAATTATAAATTGCAGACAGGAAGTGTTTTGTGCGTCGCTTATGGGTTCCTAACAAAAAATCGTATAAATCGGTGTTTTCAGATAGGAGACTAAGGTGTCCTGTGACAGCTGCTAGTGTGGCTGGTTTCAACCAATGTTGACATAATTTCCTCATGCTGTAAGTGATAACAATACCGGAGTGCACGTGAGACATGCAGTTGAATTTTCATCACAGAACTATTCTTATTCCTACGAGACAGTGACACATTCATTTATGTCAAAAGGTGTGTCTGCCGCCACAGCGTCAGGGCCTTCAAGATCTGGGACATACATAGGTATCCCAAACAGGACCATATCTCATATGGGATATGCCCTCAAGGGACCTTCTGGGCAGATTATTAAGTGCTCTCTGGACTCCGTACAGGTGGTTAAGCCAACTACGACCTTTACCTAATATCCATACTGTTAAGGGCTGCTTTAAGTCAGTTTTTCTGCTCCACTACCAAATTTCCCTTGGGATAATAGGGTGACAAGAAATGGAGTTGGACCCCTATCGTAGCCATCTATTTATGTATGTATGCATGTATGTATCAGTATTTGTACAGCGCATTCCGGCCGTGGCATCAAAGCGCTAAGTGGTAGGGGGTGAGAGAGGTAGAGGCATATAGCAGGAAAGCAACCAACTTCCTAGAAAGATAGATAATTAGGAAAGAGCCAAGTCTTTAACTGCTTCCTGAAAGAGATAAAAGTGTCATTGAAAGCGGGAGAGTGTTCCAGCGTTTGGTAACTGCCACTTTAAAGGCTTTGTCTCCCCACTTCACCTTACGGCTGCGGGGGATAGAAACCAGATGGCGACCAGATGATCTAAGCTGTCGACCCAGTACGTGCCATTGTATAGAGGACCAGAGGTAATCGGAGCCTTTGGAGTGAAATGCTATGTGAGCAGGGACGGAGAGCCTTGAACGTGATGCGCTTCTCAACAGGTAACCAGTGCAACTGCCTCAAGCTGCCACTGGCCGAAGCCGAGCACAGAAAGTCAAGTACCAATCGGGCAGCGGTTTTCTGAATCAATTGCAGTTTATGAAGAGGCCCTTTGTTGATGTTGAGCATAAGAGCATTACAATAGTCTAATCTGGAAATCACTAGAGCCAGGGTCACTGAAATTCTAATTTTCTTCTGAAGATAAGGGAACATTTTCTTAAGGATTTTTAAAATCCAATAGCAAGTATTAGTGGTCAGATTTACTTGATGATCAAACGATGAGGCATTGTCGAACATAATCCCTAGGTTTCTTGTCGATACTGTAGGGACTGGTAGGTCACTGCAAGATTGCGGCCACCAGTGGGACCTCCATAAATCTCTGTTGGAGCAAAGAATAAGATTTCCGTTTTATCTCTATTCATTTTGAGCCAATTATGGCCCATCCATTTATTAATCTTGCTCATACAGTTCTGAAACCTATCGGCTACCTCCTCCCAGTTTTTATTGACAGGGATGATGAGTTGAGTGTCATCAGCATAGGAGGCAACCAGAAAGCCAAAATAGCGGATTAGTCGGGCCAACGGGGCCACATAAAGGTTAAACAGTGTGGGGCTATGGGTGGAGCCCTGGGGGACTCCGCAAGGAAGTTGGAACAGAGCAGCTCTAAAGTCTCCACAGCTCACTATGGTAGATCTCTCACATAGAAATGACTTGAGGATTTCCAGGGCTTTCTCTCTGACTCCCACTCGGTAAAGGTGCTGTACCATCAATTGTGGAGAAATGGTATTGAATGCAGCAGACAGATCTAATAGAACAAAAATAGCTCATCCCCTTGGTCGACCAGTCTGCGGATAGAATCCGAGGTGGTGGTAAGGGCGGATTCTGTGTTAGGCGCTTTCCTGAAACCATGATGTGAGGGATCTAAGCATGCGGTGTCTTGTAAAAATCCAGCCAATTCCGTATTGAGGTGCTTTTTAAGAATTTTAGCTTGGATAGGCAGCAAGTCTATAGGGCAAAGAGTCTTAAGGTCGTTTGGGGCACCTCCAGGTTTTTTTTTCAAGGGAATTCCAATAGCTTCCTTTCAGGACGAAGGAAGCACACCAGTATTCAATATGTCCTGATAGACTGGTTCAAGTGCTGCGGACACCAAATTAGGGACAAGCTTTAGTATGTTGTGGGGGCAAGGATCGCTGGGGGAACCGGACTGAACTCTCGCTAACGATTCTTTAATCGTCTTCATCTGCAAAGGCTGGAAATTGGTGAGAGTAGGGGCCTTATAACTTTACAAATCACTTCTCTGCACATAAAGATCCATATGACCCAGGATGCTGAGCAAAGTTAGCATGGATTTGGGTCACTTGTTTTTAAAAAAGTCAGCAACTTTGTTACAAAAGGCTTGAGAGTTTTCCAATTCCGGGTGGACAGTCAGAGCAGTGAGAGAGCGGACCACTCAATAGAGTTCTCTGGGAGCATTTTGAGCTTCCTTAATGTTACGCGTGTAGTAGTCTGCTTTGGCTTTATTGATCGCCAATTTGTAATCCCTAAGCACAGACCTAAGCTTCTATTTATTCACTGAATTATGATTTAGTTTCCATCTGCGTTTCTGGCGTCGATATACTCTTTGTAGATCCTCGAGTTCCTTGATATGCCAAGGACAGGATACTTTCTTCTAGGTCATGGGTCTAGATTTCCTCAAAGGGGTGAGTAGATCGATGGCAACCCTTACCCCGTAATCATATCTTTTTTAGCGGCTGAGCTGAACTGTTCCTTGGCCTGCTTCCAGCCTGACTTCAGGGCCTGGATAAGATTCTGCTCCTCTATTATGCCCCATTGTCTAGTTAACTTAGGGGGTATGAGAAATTGGGCAGAATTCTTGATGCCTGCCGCCATAAAATTAAGATGTTGATCTGTCCACTCTAAGGCCACGTTCTCCAGAAAAGAGCAACTGTCGTAGCGAACAAATATACCGTCCAGTAAGTGTCCGGCATGGTGGGTGGCTGACGAAACCTTTAGGTGCCAATCGAGATTCGTCATGAAATCCAGGAACTCGCGTGACGTGGAGTCCTGAGTATCCTCAAGGTGAATGTTAAAGTCCCCCAGTACTATGCATTTAGGAGCCGCTACAATAGACTCAATAATGGCAGGCCAGTGTTGGAGAAAGGGATTTTTTGGGCCCGGAGGGCAATAAATCAAAAGGCCCTCGAAGAACACCACATTTTTCTGTGAAACCTTGAAGCAGGCGCCTTCACAGATATCTGGCCTAGCCTTAATTGATTATAATTGGCAATGATATTTAGACTTAAATATTACTGCCAGTCCACCTCCTCTTCCACCAGTTCTATCAAGTCTAGAAAACATGTAGCCTGGTAAGGGGGCTGCCAAGAAACCTGGGCTAGAGTCTTTCTTAGACCAAGTTTCTGTAATGAACAAACAGTCTAAGTTCAAGGAGTCGATCACATCTTCAATTTCTGTCCTATGCTTAATGAATGAGCGAGAGTTATTGAGGCCACATTTTAAATGGCTCACGTTAGCGTCCTCGTCCCCCTTAAGACAACATAATGGGTCTCGGTGGGAGGCGCAGATTGACCTAACATTAGGCATTATCTCAAACTCCCAGGAGAAAACACTGCAGCTCCAACCCTCTGATCAGGGGAGGCCAAATTGCGGCCCCTGCAGCTCTGTCTAGTAGCTAGATCAGCAGAAATCTTGCTTAGTAGGTGCAGAGTCCCCGGACGGAGCGATTGAGATTAAAAAAAAAAGGAGAACACCAATTTGCAATGTAGCGCCTGGTGCCCAGAACAAAATCTTTTAAATATGAAGTCCATGGTCATGGTCAAGTTCATGGTGTCCCTGAATGCCCTTAAGGCAAAGGCAGGGCTCTAGCCCAAATGCAATGCCGCAAATGTATATGTACTGATGAAGACTTTCAAATCTTTAATAACAGTTCAAGTGTCAGCTTATCGTTGTGGTCATACCCATAGGAATCTAGAGCAAGAGTCAACAGCGACCAAAATATATTTGTATGCACCATCAGTTGTTAGGGGACCTCAAAGGCCTAGGTACACGCACTGTAAAGGTTTGTTGGAAATTAGGAGTTGGGTCATCGGTGGGCATTTTGCAGGGGGCCCTCTTATTTGTTGGCAGATGTCACAACAAAGGAGATACTGTCACGTCTGTATATGCCCAGCCCCCAATAGCACTTGTGAAATAGTAGCCGCCACACCTGCATGGGCAGAGGAAACCCCCTTATGTGCTGCTTTAATTAATTCTTGTCTTTGGCTCTGGTATGCTGACAAAAGCAATATTTTGAGCGCTTAGATGTTAGAAATATTTAGTGGGATATGCCATTGGTAAGGGCTTGCTGTCAGCGAAAGCATTCACTGCAGCCAGAGTTTCATCATCCAATATCGTCTTGGAATGAGTAATTGCTTAAACAGAAGCCATAGCAACCGCCAACTTTGCTGCTTCATCAGCCAAAGTATTTCCAACAGTGTGTATTCCTACACTCTAGTGGCCCAGGGTGTGTGCCACATGGGTTTATGTTAGCTTCTCTTTTAGATCTGCTACTTTCTCCCACAGGAGCCTGTGTTTAATGGTGTTCCCCTTTGAGGCTCTGAATCCATTGTGTTGCCAATAATGTGGATATTCATTGAAGTACTGGACACAATAGTACAAAGCACACACTATGAGTGTTTTAAGTCAGGATCTGTATATTGCAGTGTCATCAGGAGAGCCTTAAGCTCATCCTGCAGTGCAGTCCCCTAGGGTCTGTGTGTATGTGTTTTGAGGGTGGAACTGGCCATCCTTCATTACACCACTCACTGCTGCACAAGCAGCAGAGTACTGTTGCTTTGTGCCGACTGCTGGTTGTGCTGAACCATCAGTGAAAATGTTAGTAGGCATTGGGTATTCTAGTTCATATTGGTGTCATTATTGTATCTGTAATTTAGGGTCAAAACCATAGTCAACATCAGAGGCTGTCAAAGAGGTGGCCCATTGTATCCAGTGTGGTTGTAATGCTTTCGCTTTTGGAATGCTGGCTTTGGTAACAGCTTTAAGAGTTGGTGTCTGGGTTCACGACCACAATGCGTTTTCCACTGGGCCAATGGTCTCTCTTAAATGACAGCCATCTGAACAGCAGTTAAAATCTTCATTAGGAGCCAAGCGTTGTTAAGCCATGAAGTATAGGTGGTATTTGTATGCTATTTGGACAGTGTCACCTTCATTGAATGTTACATAGGTGAATCCTATGGCACCAGCAATTATTCTGATGACCAAATTTGTTTTATTGTCCTGTGTGTGTGTGTGTAAGTAAGTGTTTTGTCTTCAGCATGTCTTGTTGTGAAGTTCTGGGTATGCATGTGTGGTCCACTGTCCGGAATTTACTTGTGAAATCTGGACGTGTTCGATTGTACAGTGGTTTTATACGCTGTGCATAATCTGGAATTTAAATTCTGCTAAATTTTAAAAGCCCAATAATGATTGCAGCTTTTTTATTGTGTTTGGTGGTTGTAATTGTGTGCACTTTTCTAAGAAATGTGGCACTAGGCTCTTTCCTTCATCTGATAACTTTTTCCCGAAAAACAAGACAGTGAAGAAGACAATTTTTGTTTTCTTGAAATTTAATTTGTAGCCAAATTCTGCAAAACCCACCACTATGTGCTCTACCCTTCTTAGGTGCTGAACCAGGTCATCCATCGTCTGTCAAGTAAATATCATCAACATAGGACAATGCCTCAGGGTCAGTGTTGTGCATTATAGAACTTAGATGTGCTGAAAACAGTCCAGGACTGTTCTTATACCCATGTGGGAGTTGTGGAAATTTCCTTAGCGAGTCTAATGTGCTGAGGGCTGTCCAATCCCTGCTTTCAGGCCCTATATTTTGGCAGAAGAACCCATTGGAAATATGCAGGGTCGTTTTGTACTTTTTGGGCACTAAATTGTTAAGTGCTATGCTGTGAGCGTTTTATATTACAAATGTGCATGTATGGCTGTTCAAATGTCTGTAATCTAAAAATATTCTGTATGAATAGTCTGGCTTTGCTACAGGGAATAAAGGGTTATTCATAGGAGATACACAGGGTTCTATTACAACATGGTACTCAAGTTGTATGAATATCTCTCTCACAGATGCTTTAGCTTCGTGTTTGATTGGATATTGTGGTTGTGGTAATGGGGTAGATCTTACCGGTATTATATGGTGGGGGAATCCATATCCCAATTTACATTGTTGAGATACAGCATGGGAGTTTGTGCCAAAGCCCAATCTACTGTGTAAGCTTCCCCTATTTCCCTATGAACAAGAGATGAGAAAGAAGGCATAATAAACTCTCCCCCTAACGGGAGATTGTGGGCAAATTCTAGTGGCCAATCCTTTTCTGGATATCATCTCACTGTGTCAATATTTCCCAGATTAATACTTTAAGTGTGCACTCAATGTCTACTTAAAGTTGCAATTTCAATTTGTAAGCTCTAGTGAAGAGTCTGCAGTTTCAGTTCTGTAAGCTGTGTGTGTCTCAACCACGAAGGTTACTTCTCCTCCCTCCTCTGTGAGGCCATTTTGCAATAAGTGCTTTGTGAGGGGAAGTCTGGTATTAGATGCAATTGCAACTCTATTGCAAGCTGACATTATAACAAATATGATAATGTAATACTTTGTTCATAGACAGAAGCACTAAGTAGGGATAATCATTTTAAAAGGTTCAACCTTGAACAACCTGCATCCAAAAAGTAGGAATTACCTACTTAGCTGAGGGGGATGTCCCTAATACCACGGACGTCTTTGTACATGGTAATTAGAGCGTCTATACATGTAGTAAGACAAAGATACTTAAGAGGTCTATAAAATCAGTGCCTAACCAATGTTGGTGGCACCATGTGGTGAGACTCTCGCCAAAATAATGAGACTGCTGAGTTTTGGGCGGCAGCACCACCGAGCATGGGGGAACTGAGTCTGATCCCAAACCGTGTGGCAGCTGTCGGTCTAACCCTTTCGGCTTGCCAGCAGCGCCTCACAGATACCTTAGGTAAAAATGATTTGTGGCAGCCCATCAGATGACACTCTTAGACCCCTCAGGGAAGTTGTGGTAGAAACAGATTGTGCTTCCTTCTCTCAGTTACACAAGTCTCATACATATAATGACAAGCAGAAGCATATCTTGGTTCAATAGGATTTATTGAACAAATGCATTCTATGTAAAAAGGAATGAAGTGCCATTATAAGGATGATGAAACCAGACACTATTACAACTGTGACCAAGAAAGTGAAACATAGAAACAGTCCCACCATATTTGTCACAATAGTATTACCAAAATTCCTACACACACTACTAAGATTCTTATGTGAGAGCAAGTAGCAGTGATAGCCCTAATCCGCCCATTTAGTCCCAGGAGTGTCGCGTGGGCCCCATAACTGAGTTATAAGTAAATAAGAGGTCGGTTAGTCTGCTGAAAGTCTTCCTCCGTGACAGAAGACGAAGCGCCAAGTCTCTCCTAAACTGCAAAGGCGACAGGCAGCATAAGATGGTGAACTGACTGTAATGCCCAGTCTAAGTATACTAAGGCAGCCTGATGTTTTATAATAAACATTGTGTAACTGCCCTGACGTGACAACACGTCTCTTTCTCTATAAGGAAAGCCCTGTACTCTCTGAGCCGTCAATACCTGTGAACCTATCATTTGTACCCTTGATGCGAGCACAGAATGAAATGTCGTGCAAAACAATGAATAACAAAATTCTGCAGAGAAGGACAATAGATGAGAATAATAAAACCTCATCACCAAAATAATACTTCGGTAAAATAATAAAATAAAATAAAAATGACAAGTGACTTGGTGAAGGGTCAGAGGCCTCAAACCTAAGCTAAAATAGACAAAAATGAGTGTATGATACCTCCAACTGCGCCTTCCGTTCGGCAATTAAAAATATAAAAATGCTATATGGCAGCCAGTCATAACACTTAAAAAAAAAATGTATTACTATCAACCGTGCTGCAGAGCAACCGCATTGCAGTGCAGTGTGGTTAAAAACATTAGCTCACTTAGGCGAGACCTTTTGCCTTTGCCAATGATTGTTTTGTCTAGCAGGCAGCCAGGGACCAGGAGAGATAATTTTTCCTATAAATCATCTCAGTAGTCATCTTGGCTTGTTTCCAAACGTTGTTTCCTTTTTTTTTCTTTTTTTAGAGTTGCATTGCATTATGGTGTGCTGATCCAAGGTGAGCCCACTTGGAATGTCTCCACATCCCGATATAGAGTTGAAGCCACTAAAATGTGCAGTAGACTTTACCACCCGCCTGCCTTCCTACTGAACATGGACAGTCTTGCAGACCCACCTGGCTCCTCATCGAAGCCCGCCTCCCTGTCCACACGGTTTGGATTCCTGACTGATCACCCCATATGAAGTCCTGCCTTGGTTTAACAGCGCTGTCTAATCTCCGCACCCTGCTGGTACACCGGGGGTTAAGTACAAGAGAAGGGAAAATAATATCTAATTCAGTCGTACAAGACGATCAATCAAAATTGACGGGCCCTTTAACGTGCAATTTGTCGGGCACTGTAGGTTCCAGCGGTGGCTTGTCCAAGCCCAAATGTGTTCCGTGTTCTTTAACGTGCGGTGAAAGAGCTCGACCTTAAGAGTGCTAAGAGAATAATGTCTCCGGAGCGGGAAGGTGTTGCATGGTGGGGGGTCTGCAGTAACACTGCAGGTGCTCGCGGGACCGACCTGCACCCAACCTGGTGTCTGCAGACAGGCACCTGGAGCCCACACCTGCACGCGCCGTTATAACATACTGTGCTTCACTAACCAGAGAGTATTTCATGCAAGCTAAACTCTTTCTATCTCTGTGCCACCCTCATCCTCTGTTTGACTCTGTGGAGACAGAGCGTTTTTCCTTATCCATACATATGCATAATCATCTAGGCGCTGCAGATTTTGATCGGCGTTACAATTCATTCTCCCATTTCTGGTATATGTGGGTTTTGTTTGCGTGCATGTGGAATTTCTAGTGGTGGCGTGCTTGTGTAGCTGCGCCAGTGGTTTGTAGATCTCGACCAGTAGACAAATGTATCTGAGTGTTGTTAAGGACTTTTTGTCTGCTGCACAGTACATAGCCTGGGCTTTGATGCAGGCTATCGCTTATGATTGAATGGATTTCTTATTTATCTCAGCTCCCCACCCAACCCCCTTTAGATAGCTTTCATCCCAATTCTTATACACCACCCCAGGAGCACTTCAGCTTTGCATAGCTACTGATTGGTCGACCTCTAGACTTCCACTGCTGACCGGAAGGGACTACTTTTTTTTAATTTGCTTACAGCTCTCCCTGATGGTCCATTGCTCTTCTCACTCTCGTTTTTGCTTCTTATATATTTTTTTTAATTATTAACCTAAAAAGATAGCAAGGGGCAAGGGACCGGCAACTGCACACTGCTACTGTACGGTTTGCCTTTTGCTCGTGCCCCCCATGCTGATATTTTCCTCCCAGACCCACTTTTCAATTTTTTTTTATTTTATTTTTTTTATGTAATTATTCTTTGAAAAGGACCTGCAGCTTCGCCCTGCTTCGGGATGTCTTCTTTTGGAACACCACCTCCTTCTTGCAGTGTCATCTTGTCCCCTCTGCAACTCCTCTCTCCGACTCACTCACTCCCTGCTTCAGTTTATTTATTAATCAACCCAGAGATGCAACATTTGAAAACAAATCATTAGCAAACTGCTAGAGTTCCTTTAGATTTTTAGCAAATTGTGAAATACACCACATATATGTATTTTTTTTTTTAAATTTACCTTTCTGAGATGGACATCCACCATCTTGGAATGGCCGATTAAAAATTAATTTAAAAAATGGCTACCACCTATGTGTCTGTGCCCATGGGACAGCCAACTTTGAAAGGATTTTCTTGAAGGGATAAGAGAATCTATTCACCATTGACCACAGCAGATGCTTACACATCCATGACAACCATTTTGAATGGTTTTTCATATGCTTAAATGTTATTTTTTTCTCTAGCTGGCTGACATACATAGCAACCATCTTGGGGATGGAAAAAACAAACATTGGCAGAACCAGTATGTCTTTCAAGCACAAACTATTGGCTGTACCAATGCCTGTCACCGGTTGGCTATGGCTATGAATGAGTGGAATAATCTGTTTTGTTACTCGGATAAGAATCTGATTACTTACCTCAAAATGTTGTGTTTTACCTTGTTAGAATTTACTGACCACTGAAGTAGCATCCTTTTAGATAGATGCCTGTGAGCTAGAGCAATTAGAAGGTCCTGTCTGATGTTCACAGCCGTAGTTTCTTTACTTCTCTTGGGTCTGAAGCCTGGCTGACCCTCACAGATTAGATTGTGGTGTTTTGAATAATCCAAGACCTGTCTGGTCATTTTTCCATAATATTTGTCTGCGTTTAGCTGTGACTGTCTTAACACTGGGAGATAAAATACCCGCTTCAAGAAGGCTGAAACTCCTCCCTTTAGCCTGTGAGCAATCACAATGTCAGTGGGCTCAGGCTTGACTAGATATCTTTTCATGATGCTGGACATGGCTTCACCAGCCATTTTAAGGCTTTAATCCTAGTTGCTAGAATTGTTACCTTTGCTGTTCCGAGAATTTAAAAATCAATAACGTTGGGTTTGATTCTAGTAGGTAGATAAGAAGAATGTGGGGATGGTTTGCAGCTGGACTTTCCTATTTGACAATCTTTGACTGATAGAAGGTCCTTGTGATGTTATTGAGTTGCACAGTCTGTTCTTTCAGTGCTTTTGGATCATTCCATTCCATAGGATGCTGTATATTTCCATCAGTTGGTTAGTGGCCTTTGCGCAGTTGGAATATAAAGCTATTTTGGTGTACTGTGTGCTTTATAATATCCTGCTCAGTGGATTTAACACTGAGGTCCTCATTCTGAGTTTGGCGATCACCTGACCGCCACGCCGGCGGCAGTGTTATGACCGCCGCCTGATTGGTGGTGCAGACTACAATATAATGAGTAAGGCGGTGAACTCAACGCAACACAGACAACTCACAGCCGACGAGCAGCATCCAGTGGCGGAAGCCAACTTCATGCTGGCAGAAGCCAATGTCCTGCCCACCATATTCCGAGTCACCACACCGCCAGGATATACGGCGCGGGCTAGCCACTACAAAAATCCTGGCGGAAACAGAGAGTACAAAATGAGACACCCACCTCCAGGCACAAAGACGTGTCCGCTGCCGCCATGGCAAATGAACTGCTAGTCTTCCCAGCGTTGTATCTCGCCATACACCTTCAGGACCACGGACAACAACGAAGATGACAACCGTAAGTACGCCTAGCACAGAGGGGAGGAAATGGCATTAATATACTCCCACACATAACACACATTCCTCGCACAGACAGCGGAGGCCACTTACAGGCACACACATTATACGTCAATGCCAGGTACCCAATACACACACAAAGCTGTAGGGGTCGGGTGCTGGTGGCCTCTGGGTCCTCCTGCTGCTCCTCCATTCCAGTAGCAGGTGCCAGTGTTGATGGCAGTGGTGTTGCCTGACTACTGGATGGGGCTTGCTGTTGGGTGAAGGATGTCCGCAAGATATTGTTCAATTCCTTGAACTCCCCTAATATGGAGACCATGGTGGCATTGAGAGCCTGCCACTGCTGCATGGCCTCCCGGTGATATTCCCCCTGCAGCCTTTGGGTGTCCTGCAAGGTGGTAAGTATCTGGCACATCTTGTCCTGGGTTTGCTGGTAGGCTTCCAGGACTCTGGAGACTGCCTCCTGGCCAGTCGTGTCCTGTACGTGGCTCGTTCCTTGGCCCACAATTGCCCTCCCTCGTGCCCTTACCCCATGTGCCCCTGGTGCAGTGTGCCCCCTCCCACTGACACCTGGGCCGTCATTGTCTTCAGTTTGCACCGTAGACTCCTGCCCCTATCCTATGGGGTACACTGATGTTTCATGTAACCTTGGGACAGAGGAGAGCCCATGGGAAGGTGGGCTCTGCTGCTCTGCTGTACATTAGCTGCCACAGGGGAAGTGATTTCAGTTGTGGGCAGGGTGAGGCTTGTGATGGTGGACTGACCACTCATGTCTGATGGTCCAGGTTTGTCGTCCATATCCAGACTTCCAAGGGAGTCCACCCCTATGGGAACTGCTGCCAGGCCTGGGCTTTCTGTCACTGGGCTCCTCCTCCGTGTGGCAGCACTTGGGAGACCTGTGTAGTGAGAGGTATTGTGTCAGATGATGGTGTTTTAGCAGTGACACACACATGGTTGTATGCCATCATTGACTGGATTTGCAGGGCAGTAATGGCATTGACAGATACCAGTCCACTGCTTGTGTTACCATCAGTGGAATATTGCAGTGGGCCTATTTTGGAGAATAGTTAATGTTTGTCTTGCTACTGTCATTACCATGTACTGATGTGCATTTCTTATACTTAATGGTGATGGGGAGTGACATGGTTTAATATGCAATTGCAGAGATGTGAAGTGGATGTAGCAGTCATGCAAGGTTAGGGAGTGTTGCATTGTGGTAGTTGTGGTACTTGCTGCAGTGTGGGGTTATCCATGCACTAGGTGGGCCTGTGAGGTAATAGTGTCAGTAGGGGGCTGTGACATGCAAGGGTGGGTATTGGGTTCATGGTGGGCTTGTGCACGTTGGGGTGGTGTGAGGGGGGTGAGAGGGTGGTGGGGTGCATGCTGTGCATGGGGACATTTTGGCTGGGGAGTACAGTTGACTTAACAATGTCCAATCTAATAGGTATTCCTGTCAGCCCTTCTGGATGTAGAATGGCCAGGACCTTCTCCTCCCACTGTGACAATTCTGGAAGAGGCAGTGGTGGCCCACCACCAGTCCTTATGACTGCCATTTGGTACATGGAAGCCAGGAAGCCATGGTCCGTACCTTCCTTCGTAGGTCATTTCACCTCTTCCTAATGTCCTCCCTTGTGCGTGGATGGTTCTCCACTGCATTCACCCTAATGACTATCCTCCGCTAAAAGTCATTCTTCCAGGCTATAGATGTCTGCTGGACCTGTGCTGCCAACAGTCGCAGCTCCATTCTGACGATTTTGTCAACCATTGCCCTCAGCTCCTCGTTTGTGAATCGTGGGTTTTTTGGTGATGTCATGGTAGTTATGTTGCGGGTGGGGTGTATGTTGTGCAGAGATGCTGGGTGTGCTGTTTGTTGGTGTGAGTTTTGGTAGTGGTATGTGCGTGAGCTCTGTGGTGTTTGTGTGCAGTGGTGTGTGGTGTGATGCGTATTAAGTGTGATGGTGCCTGTGATATCTAGGCGCAGTGCCTCCTTTCAGTGTGCTCTTGCCTCGCTCTGTCAGAGTTTCTGGTTGCAAAGGGTTCTTGGTATGTGTGGGGGGCTGTTTTGTAGTGCGTTGGACTGGTGCGTATGTGTCTCAGGTGTTGTGTAATGGTACAGCAATGTGGTGCAGTGTTCTGGTGGTGGTGGTGCCTCTTTTTCCCCGCGGTGGTTCGGACCGACAATGAATTGCCGCTGTGTTGGGACCGCGGTGCTGATTTGTGAATCGTTATTTGGCGTGCGGGATATTCTCGGCATGGCGGTGCTGGTGGTGCAGTCGCCTCCTTCACGCCATCGTTTTCACCGGGTGTATTTTGCCAGTTTGGGTGTATTTTGGGCAGTGTTGTGTGGGTGACTTGTAAGGCGGTGTTTTTCACACCGCCATCACTGGCGGTCTTTCGGCAGCCGCTTGCTCAGCGGTCTTCGGTAATGACAGCCAGATTCTAAATGAGTTTTTGCATGATTGTTGTGATGTCTGCATCATTGATGTCAATGTATAGCTTGGCAGTTGGAAGGTTTACTCTATTATAGACACTGATATAGAAGATTTGAATAATTGATTTAGTTTCGATCATTGAAATATCAACAGATATCTATGATGGGACTGATTCCATATGAACCTACTGAGTTCAACCAGAAAATCAAACTGTTTTTAAGTATATTTGTGAGTAGTGTTTTTTAGGTTATTTTGGCAGACATAAACGAAAAGACACTATGATGTGATTTTGTACTTAAAAATAATTTTTGCTAAGAAATTAAATGTTCTGTGCGATATGACTCGGTGGACATATGTTCTCTCTTGATTGAGTAGATCTAGTACAGGGTTGCTGCATGCGTCTTAAGATGCCTCCTAGTTGCAGGATTTTGATTTTGGAGAAGCTCTACCGAGTGTGTTGGTAATTGGCAGCGGAGAGCTTTTGCTTTAGATGCATCTTGTGATTATTATTTTTTCACACTGTTTGTTTGGAACTTGACTTTACCCACTTTATTGATCTGTTTTGTTGGAACTGGAGCCTTCCAGAGTTTGTTGCAATCCCCGGGGCCGTGTTTTCGGTTGGGAAGATGAATTCGACCATAATTGGTCTGGCAGTACACTTTGATACTTTGATGTTGAGTGTAAACATTAAATCCAGCCCTTGGTTGGTTTTGTGAGTGGGGAACGCACTGCGGGGCTGAAGCTTCTGGCTTTCCTCTCCCTCGCCAGCTCTATTGTTGGCCTGTTATCACATCTGACTACCCCTAGTTTAAAATCAGCTACAAGTTACATTTTCAGGAATGTATCTTGTCATACAATCCAGATTGAGGACTTGAGTTAAAAAGATGGAATTGTGCCTAGGGTGGGAGTAACAGCATGGTACTGTAGCTACGAATGATATTTGTGCCAGTCGTGAACCGATTTGCAACTCATTTAAAAGACGAGTGCGTTGTGTACCAAGTAAACAAGTATCTGTGTAGTCCGAGCATTTGGATGCACTAACGTTATTATACAGTCTTACCTTAGTTCTGTATTTTTGTTTATAGCCTTACAACCCACCGAAGTACCACACACTACATTTATCCAACAAAAAAGGCACCCTTTTGGCACATCTAGCATATAGAATTCACGCGTACACGCCTACATACACATTTCACAGCACTCAAGCATGACACAACACATTCATATCGCAAGCAAGTCCCTCTCAAACATAGGCATCTCTTACGTACATCATGCTTATATTATTTTTTTGTTATCAGTACCCACTTGTACGTTTCTAGTTTACGACGATGACCATGGCACAGTACGGGGGTGTGCATACAGTGTTTGATAATCCCGTTTTTGGCTTAACTTGAAATGACTTGCAATTTTGATCTTTTTTTTTTTTTTTAAATGAGGACTTTCTCTCCTGGTACCTTAGAGGGTTATTTTCCTTTTTGAGGCCCTTTACATTCTCAGTCTGAGCCAGATGTAAATAATGTACAAAAGATGACCGATGCACCGTTCCTCGTTGTTGCCGTTTTTTTTCTTTAATTTTTTTTTCTTTACTGATTTCTGCTGAAATGGGTATCTGAATTTCCGTGGAGGTTGGGAAGCGGCGTCAGGACTCGCCAGTCTCTAGGGGCCTTTCTCAATCATTCCTCGCTGCTAATTTCAGTGTCGCCCTCATTTCTTTTTAAACGATTGCTTTTGAGCGCTTTTCTGAATGGCTGTGATGTATGCTTCAATTTAGTCAATTACTGTTTCAGCCTGCAAGCCTCCGGGGAAGCGCAACATCCACGGGCTAAAGGTAGGCAGCCACCGCCGCCGCCAGGCGTGCACCTCTGTAATGTCGTGTTCTGTTTATTGAAATGTCACCCAGAATTTCCTCTTCTCTCGCACTGACTGGTGCAGGGTGCAGGAGGAATTGGCGAGTATTTGGGGGACGAATGATCAAGTGATGTGAAAACTGTTCTCTCGCTGTTTCTCACTTGGACCTGATGATTCACACTAATTGAGAACGGCCCTTTTTTGGAGCATTTCTGCAACTCAGGAGGGTCGGTTGCGTGCCAGGTTTTCAGTATTAGGACTGAAGGCCTGATTTAGATCTTGGCGGAAGAGAATACTCTGACTTAATACGTCCGTCCGCCGTATTACAATCTCTTTCTATATCCCTTTCTATATCCCATGGAGATCGTAATATGGCAGATGGGGGTTGTGACGTCGTATTCCATCCACTGAAATCTAAATCAGGCCTTTGGTCTTTTAAATGAGTTAAAATTTCGATTCTTTGAATGTAAGTGTATTTGATTTAGACATTCTGAAAGTCTGATCTGGGCCCGACCCTCCTGGGCTTGTTTGGGACCTCTACACCGTCAATAGGAACATTACGTGCACAAAACGCTATCCTTATTTAATTTAAATTCCTGTCAGATGAAAATTTCACTGATAGCTTGTGATATGAAAATACCACTGACAGATGTCCCGTCATAGGTATTTGCCACTGCTAGAACCCCACAGGAGTATTTTATTGCCTGCACACCTGTCATGCTCGTTACACTGATGGAACTCCACTGATGAGACATATATTGATGGAACTCCCCTGATAGGACATATACCGCTTCATCTCCCCTGATGGGACACACACTGATGGAACGCTCATCATAGGAACGTTCTACTGAGAGAAGTGTAGCCAAATGATTCAAGGCCGCGCCCAAAATATCACATGCAAACTGAACTAAGGGTATTCATTCACTGGAAATGAACAAAATACTCAGGTTATCTCATTGTACTGCATTACAGGAAAACATGAGTAGCCAGAATATTTAAGGCACGAAAAAGCCATACTGGCTGAATCTGAAGTTTTAGGACCATGAGGTGGAAAAAAACCTCCGTATTATGAGATGCTGGGTGTAATGACGGCAGGAAACAGCGTCGTAGTAATGCGGTAAGCTTTTATTCACGGAGCTCTCCTCTAACGCGGTGTCTTCTTCCCCGGTCAGCAAGCAACTGCCGGGCGGAAGAATCACCGCTAACATTCTAGGTTCGCGGCAACGATCGCACATCGTAGCCGCGAGCCACATCATAACACATCCCCCATCGTTGACACCCACAAAAGGAACCACAAATAACAACTGGAAAAACTATAACAACATAATAGATAACAAGTTAAAAACAAAGAAAAATCTATACACAAAGTAATTATCCTAACAATAGGCTTTAAGTAACATAGTCATTCAAGAACCCTGGAGGTCTCCTACATCTAGTAGTCCTGGGAAACCCCACAGTTCTAGGCGACACCACACTTGGAACACAAGTAGAAGCTCCCATGGAATCTGAGCAGGTAACAGGAGCGTCAATAATCACTTCACTCCTGCCAACCGCAGCATCGCCATTTCCACCATCAAACTGTTTCCTCTCGCCACCACTAGAACCGTTCAGATCTTCATCTTTCATCAACATATAACCACTACAATCATCACCCCTCCTTGCACATCCACCCTCCAACGCAGAGGAAAATTTTGCGACACGCCTGAAATTCCAACGTTGACCATTATCAAGCAAAACATGCCACCTGTGAACCTGAAGAACTCTAAACGGACCTAAGAACTTGCTAAACCCTTGTCTCGCTCTACCAGATTTGATTTTTACCCAATCACCTGGTTTAATTCTCTCATTGTCATCCCCTGTCTCATTGGCTGAGTCTCCATTGAATGCGCCACCACCACCCAACAATCTCTCCATCCATGCAGGTCTGAGTTTACTGACAGGTTTCCTACCCCTCATATCAACAAACGGTACTCTGCACGACGTTGTATTTTCTGTAGTTCGATATCCCCACACCAATTCTGAAATCACCGAACCAGCATCCAAACCATTTACCACAGCCAATTGCAGACCACTCTTAATCATGCGATTAGCTCGTTCCACAATACCATTAGCACGAGGATTGTATAACGCTGTGCGGGCATGCCTTATGCCACACGAGTTTAAAAACCCTTTCATCTCCACAGACGTTAATTGTGTGCCATTATCAGTAATCAACACTGACGGAAAACCCTCCTCAGAGAAAATTTCTCTCAGTACACTTATTGTAGCAGATGTCGTAACCTCTCCCATAAACTTGACAATAAGCCATTTGGAGTACACATCCACCATAACCAAGGCAAAATTCCTTCCTCTGCCAATGCCAGACAAAGGTCCAATAAAGTCCAAACAAACACTATGCCAAGGTTTGCCAGGATCAGTTATATTTCCACTAACTGACTGCTCTCCCACTCTCAACCGTTTCTCACTCTGAATGCACTCAGAACATCTTTCTACCCATCTCACCACATCATCGTCCATACCAGGCCACCAAAATTCCATTTTCAACCTTCTCTTGGTAATCGTTTGACCAAGATGACCCTCATGTGCAATATCAAACAAGCGCTTGCGCACCCCCATAGGCGGAACAACTCTTTCACCCCGCAGGATCATTCTTCCATCAACTTCAGAAAGCTCATCCACAACCTTATTGAAAGGCCGTACAGATACCGGGAGAGTACTATCTCTCCTCCCGCCTTTCCTTATTAAATCTACGACCCGCAACAAGACATCATCTGCTTTCATAGCCAAATCCCAGTCAATTTCCTTCACTGCTCCTTTACACCAATGCATAACCTCACCCACTGACGCAACGACTCCCTCTTGTTCATGCTCCAATACATTGTCACCATCCACTGTCTGCCACTCAAGAGCCAGACGAGAAAGACAGTCCGCTTGCACATTCTTCCAACCTGGAATGTACTCAATCTCGTAATTAAATTCTTGCAAACGGGACGCCAACCTAGCCAATCTCGCTGACCCTTTACCAGTCCCACCTGGTGACAATATCTTCAGCAATGGTTTATGATCAGAACGCAATGTGATGGTACTACCCCATATATATGTGCGAAAATATTCCACACCCCACACCGCAGCCAGAGTTTCACGCTCAATGACAGCGTAATGTCTCTCAGCAGAAGACAAAGTCCGAGAAGCAAAGGCAACCGTCTTCTCCACCGACCCATGCATTTGAGATAAGACGGCCCCAATGCCCACAGCACTCGCATCCACCGTGATTATTGTTCTTCTCTTTGTGTCAAAAGGCACTAAAATGCCAGCGTTGCATACATCATCCTTAATCAACTGAAAACATTGGTATTGCTCTCCTCCCCAGACAAAACTAGCCCCTTTGCGCAAAAGTACTTTTAGGCATTCTGTCTTGCTAGCAAAGTTCTTTACAAATTTGGAATAGTACTCAATCAATCCCAAAAAAGATCGTAATTGATCCTTGTCTTTGGGTGCTGGAGCCGACCTAATTGCCACCAACAGATCTTTTTTTGGTTTTACACCTTCTTGCGACAGTG
The DNA here is from genome assembly GCF_031143425.1 of Pleurodeles waltl. NCBI lineage: Eukaryota > Metazoa > Chordata > Amphibia > Caudata > Salamandridae > Pleurodeles > Pleurodeles waltl. The sequence continues at coordinate 539,816,432 of NC_090440.1, read as the reverse complement.
AGTGTCCAAGATACTCCACCTCTGTCATCAAGAATTGACACTTCTCACGGCGCAAAGTCAAACCAGATTGCAATAATCTGTCCAATAACATCTTCAAAGTTATATTATGGTTCTCAATAGTTTCACCAAACACTAGAATGTCATCTTGGAAAAACAAGATATTGTCCAACCCCTTGAAAATTTGGTTCATCATCCTCTGGAACACACTGGCGGCAGACGCCAGACCGAACGGCATTCGTGTGAACTGAAATGTGCCCTCCATGGTGATGAAAGCAGGGAGGCCCTTCGAATCAGGATGAAGTCTAATCTGATGGTATGCGTGCTTCAAGTCCAGTTTTGAAAAGTACTTAGCACCCTTCATCAGTAGGACCAATTCATTAATGTTTGGCAAGGGAAAATTGTCTGTAACAATCATCTTATTTAGCCCTCTCAAATCCACACAGAACCTCAACTTCCCATCTCTCTTCTTAGAAATTACTACAGGTGACAACCATGCTGAGGCCTCCACTGGTTCAATCACCCCACTATCTAACATTTCATTCAAGAGTTCCTTTACCCCCTCTCTCACCGAGATTGGAACCTTTCTAACCTTGTGCTGCACAGGAACAGCACCGGGCTTCAACCTAATCTCGTGAACATAATCTCTCAACTCTCCCATCTCCTCTCTGAATACTCCTTTAGCCCCATTCAGTATACTAGCAAGGGAAACATCTTCGATTGCAGCTACCTGACTAGGGGCACACGGATTGATGACTATGCGAAGATCGTACTGGTGTTGCCAACCTAAAATAGGCGGACCTGATTCTGCCACATACACTTTGCCTAAGATCTTTCTCCCCTTGAACCCTATTTCAGTGAGCATATAACCTACGATGTCTATCTGTTCGCCCTGATACCCACCAGGATTAATGTCCTTTGGCAATAGTCTTGTTGAAGGCCACAATTTGAAAAATAAATCCTTAGGAACTATTGTATATAAAGAGCCAGAATCCACCATTAGCTCCACAGACACATTCTTAACCATAAATTCTGCCTTAGGTCTCTGCATCCTTTCTGCTCTCACCCCTGCTACATCCAACCCAGAAACACACAACACCCTTCCGAATTTATCACCAACGGTCACTTCGCCTGAGACATCACCAACCATGGCCACCTTTCCCTTTGAATACTCTTTTTCCCTACATACCCTCGCAAAATGCCCCTTGCGCCCGCACCTTCGGCACTCTTTCCCTAGGGCAAAGCAATTCTTGGACTCAGAGGTATGGTACCTGCTCCCACACTTGTTGCACCTCCCATTTTTAGATCCACTAGGTCTTTCCCAGGATGATTTACTCGTCACAGCCACATCACCCTGAACAGAAGATACCTCTTCAGAAGCCTTAACTTCTCTCCTCTCCATTTGTTTCATACAAAACTCTGACTCCTCAACCACCTTCGCAATTTCTATAGCATCCTTCAGCTTGGGATCCTTCGCTGCCCACAATCTTTCCTGCATTTTCTTACTCCTACACTGCACTATGAGCTGGTCCCGAATCAACTCCTCTGTCATCGCCCCAAATCTGCATTTGATTGAAAGCTCTCTTAAACGAGTGACAAACTCGTCCACAGATTCACCATCCCTTTGAGGTTGTGTGTAAAACTTAAATCTTTGCATGACTACATTCTCAGTCTTGGCAAACCTTATTTCTAGTCTCCTCCTTGCTTCTAAAAATACATCATCTATGGGTTGACCAGACTGATCAACAGCTTTAGGCAAGTACTTGAAGACATGCTGACCTTCATTGCCTAGGGAACTAAGTAAGACAGCTTTTTTCCTACTTGACGAGAATCCTAACCCGTCTAAGGCTTCAAGGTAATTATCGAATATGTCTATCCACTCCTCCCAAAGTATTGGCGGATTTCCAGATTGCACCAAAAATAAAGGTGGAGAGTGCACAGCAGCGGTTGACATTTCCATTGTGTGAACCTGTGCTCAGTCTCTGTAAAACACAAATTTGACGGTACGTTCCAAAGAAACTAAAAAAAAAAACACCCAAATCAATGTTCCAGGTATTTTCCAGAATAACACAATGTAGCAAACAGCAGGTTACAGGTGTGCCTATCACCGTAGAAGATACTTGTCCATGCAGTTCGTCGTGGCCAAAATCTATTTTGATTGAAGTTTTCCCAACACTCTAAGATGGCCGCCACAACACATAGTAGTTCGACGTATGCGCAAAGCAATTGAAAGAGAGTATTCCCAACTCTCTAAGATGGCCGCCACCAGTTTTCTATGACATCAACGCGACGTTGCCATGACAGCAAATCAACAGCGCTGACATTACCGAGGCCGATGCAGTCGTGTCGCCAAATCCCAGCCGGACTGCAACTTATAAATACTCTCGTTGATTAAACTATCGCTGGGAAGGCATAAACGCCATTCGTTATACCGCGTCTTTGATCCCACAACAAAAGCGGATCACAATGCAACGTTCGCGGCATCCGCGTTAAGAGGAAAGTAATCTGCTTGCTGACATCCTCGTCGCCAAAAGTGTAATGACGGCAGGAAACAGCGTCGTAGTAATGCGGTAAGCTTTTATTCACGGAGCTCTCCTCTAACGCGGTGTCTTCTTCCCCGGTCAGCAAGCAACTGCCGGGCGGAAGAATCACCGCTAACATTCTAGTCTCGCGGCAACGATCGCACATCGTAGCCGCGAGCCACATCATAACACTGGACTTGCCATATTAATGCATTTCAGGAAGCAAAATCTTGAAATACCAAATATAACAAACACCGGCAAGATTTAGTTATTAAAAAATGAAATTTTGTACCACTTATTCCATACTCCTGCTTGGTGACATAGGAAAGGCTGTGTTCAGAAACCAGGACACAGCCAACATGTGTTTCACCTTATGATGGGGGGGCGAGCCTAGGGCTTTTTCAGGACGATAAAGTAATTTACTTAAGGGTTCTAGGTCGGCTCATAGTGAACAGGATGGGAATCAGTGAGGTAACTTATTCCCTGATCTGCAGGTATTGGTCCAGGGAATTAAAAAAAATTCACACTAGTGGTAAGACAAAACAAGACTTGGCAAAGCCAATAGGTCTCGTACATGTGAGAGATTGAGTTTGGCATTGTTTTGTAGCTATACTGTACAGCAGCGCAGATGCTTTGCGGTGTAGCTGAACTAACTTTAAAAAGTGTTTTGATGCAGCGAGGACTAACAGTTTTTCTTTTTAAAAAATGCATTAGCGCTGGATGCATCATAGTCCTTTGTTATTAATATTTTTAGCTACTCTCCCATACAGCCTGGCTAAAAAATCATTACCAGAGTCAGCAATGCCCATGCTGTACAGCATGAACAAAAGGCAATGGCAAAGCTATTGTTCTCAAAGGCGAGACCTGTTGGCTTGTTAGGTCTCGGCGCAATAGCACTTTGATTCTGAGCAAATCAGGTAATCTCCCCATGCGTGGAAAAATAAATATATATTTGGCAAAAAATCCCATCACAAAGGAAGAAATTGCACCCATTCCCATAACTTAGTGAAGATACATTTGGAAACAAATAACATCTGCTGTCACAATAAAAGCAGACAACATCTGTTGTCACATTAAACATCCATTTCAGAGGAGACAAGCATAAGCAATTCAATAGGTCAGGCTTTAAAGGAATGTTTTATGATAATGTGAAGTTTTGCAAGTAGATAGCATGGGAATGGATGTGTATTTGTGTGGAAGTAAGGAACTGTAGAATAATATTGTGTAGGTTATAAATCGCCAGGTCGCAGTTGCACTGTCAAGCCAGACCTAAAAATCTATGTAGGTTAATGACTGCCCTTTTCCCATTTGTGCTGCTGCCAGAGAGAAATACAATAAATAATCTAGTTATCTACAACACTTTCATTACATTACAGTGTCATGTCTGTGCCCCTGAAAGATCAAGCTCATGCAGCAGGATAAATAAAAAAAGGATTACAGATGTGTGGAGGGCCAGCACATTTTTTGTGGGAGCACACAACTTCTACCCAATCAAAACATGTATTCCTGGCTCCCGACATGTGAGCGGAGCCAAATTCCCTCACTTGGTGATTCTTAATTAATTGTCTGGCGAAAGCTGCACTGTCAAACCTGAGCCTAAAACGGGCTTCTTTGAAGTGTGTTTGGCATAGTTAAATATATCTCCAAGTGATAAGAGGAACTACAAGGACAACAGAGAAGGAAAAATAAAATAAATGTACTGCCTCAGTCACAGCGAGATCAGTGGAAGGGCAGCAATCAAGCTGAAGCAGTATGTATTTTATGTATTTGGTCCATGCTTCAGCTGAAAGATGCTGGCCAATTAGAATGCAGCAAGTAAGACAGACAGTGAATCCAACAAATGCTAAGCAGTGGGCAGGCTGCAAGCCCCATGTTGTATACAACATCTCTCGCAAATGAGTGTGCAGTGGTCAAGACCCAATGAACATGTCCGTGTTCGGAAGGACAATAAGCAAAGTGGAATCTCTTTTTTCTGCTACACAGACCAAGTGAGATATTACGATCCATTATTCCTGTTGTTGAGCACAGCCTACAAATTGATGCCTGTACTGGACTTAGTATTAAAGTTTCTTATTGTCCTTCTGAAAACAGATTACTTAATTGCCTTGAAAAAGCCCTAGGCCTGTCTGCCACCATAAGGCGAAGCGTGATGGCCAAGTCCTCGTTCCTACACATAAACAGAATTTTTTATATAAACAAACATGAATAGGGAATATGTGCTATTAAATTTGATCTTTTAATAATGGACTCCCACTTGCATTGCATACATTTTGTATTTGAAGATTTTGGTTGATGACATGTATGTTTGATTTTTTTGTTTTTGTAGCAAAAGCACCATCCCTTTATACAGTAAATGTGCTTTTAGGTGTGAGGGCTTCAATCTAGTTAAGTGCATCTTCTGGCCACTGAAAGAACTCTATAGAAGATTGTGTATTTTAGGACATAGGAATATAGCCCTTCCTCTTTTGGAAAATAAGACAGAGCAGGTACGACAGGACAGGATTAACACAGGTATGGTGCAAGTATCTGGGTGAGGAATTAAATAAACTCTTGTGCCACACAACACCAGTTTATTCTAGTGTTTACATAGAGCAGCACCGACAAGTAGTATGAAATGCTTGGGTATCTTCAGTGTCGGTGATTGATATTGCAGATACCCAGATCTTTCTGAGGAGAGTACAGCTCATACTTCTTCTCTTTTGTTGTCCTGGTGAAACTGTACATATAAACAAACCATGCCACTAGTCTGACACAAGAAAAAAAACTCACTGCAAAAAACGACAAACCCAGAAGTGGGCGGGTGTCAGGATGTAGACCAATTCAAATGCTAGATCTTAGGATCAAGAAAGACATACTCAACACAAACATTAACAGATATATTCAAGTGAAAACCACATTTCCAAGCATAAAAAGAGTAAGATAAGTTATTGGTATTAAGCTAGAAAGCTCCAGAGAACAGCTTGACAGAAAGCAAGGAGTCAAAGGCTATCGAAAAGAGACTACCAGAGATACATTTTACAGGGACAACTCAGGTGCTTTGTTGCTGCCAGTTCGTCACAAGCAGGAAAGTAGAAGCAGCTGTTCTCCAGTGACCAGGAAACGGACAGAAACAAAGACTGTCTAACTGTCAAAAAATATGGAACCTATAGCACCCTAATAGGACAGGGGACATATGGAAATTGCCTATGCCTACAGGCACAGTAGACTGGGAGAAACTGGTAGTAATGATTAGGTACTAATGGGGCACACCCATTTTTACAGTTCTAATTTGTTAGAGTAAACTTGACCATGTTGAATCCACATTCTACTTTTGGTATAAGTTGCTAATTCTAAAGAGGTGCATTCATGTAAGTCATGTGCATGACCCTTCAGTTACATGAATGGAAACCTTTCAGATTTTGGCGAAACAGGCAATGTATAGCCCACACAGGAAATTATGCCTAGATAGCAAATTAATTGCTGTCTACAAAGTTGCCAGAGAAAATCCATGGATTAGTTGGTAACATGGAAGCTGAAGTAATGCTAGCTACACACAAGGTGCTGGACCGTAGGTTATGTAGCTTCAAAGCCAGCAGACAAAATGCAGTTCTAATTCGCCTTCATTCTACTCTCCATTAGTTGGAATACAGCTCTGTTTGGCAGCTAACGCAATTATTTTAGTCATAAGAACATCTTACTGTTAGAAATCCTTCCGTAGAAATGATCCACTGATAGATCTTAGCACATAGGAACACTCGCCACGCAGCTTACATTTCAGTTGTAGAACTCTATTAACTAAATATTTCAGTGTCAGCAGTCTCTTTATTCGAACATTTAAAAATCCACTGCGTTTATGAGAGCATTCTTCTCTGGAATTCATAATTTTGTAAAACAACCACAGACCTTTTGATCACTGGGAATTCAGTTTAGAATTAATTTCTAGTAAAAATAAAATACTACTAACCTAAATTGTGTTTCTAAGTACTTTGTAGGACATTGTGGCTGTCAACTACTGCCCTGCTTAGAACAGCACACTAATATCCTCCCTGTTTTCCAATGGCTTCCAAAAAAAAAGATAACAGCAAATCACACCTTCTGGGACCTGTAAAGACTTTTTTCTCTGTTGACAGGTGAACACTCGCTCTGGGTCCTCCAATACCAGCAGCCCAGCTGTCTCTGAAACTCTGCCCAGCAACAGGTGAGTCATTGGCTACTTATGGAATATGACTCATCAAGAAGGAGATTTGTAACAGTCAGTACCTCAGTGAGTTGGATGGGTGTTTGGCTGGGTACATAGCCTGAGTTCTCAGGGAGCAGTCCAGGTACAGTCTAACCGTCAGCCAATAGGTTGTATGTTCAGTGTCAACCCTTTGTCATTGAATGGTGTAGTCTAAACCTTGAGGAAGAGTCCTGGACACAGGTGGTTAAATTCTCAAGCAGTACACATTGGTGTAGTCTGATACCTCAAGGAAAGGGCTGTGTTCAGATATATAATTACTCAGGAGTTTGACTACACATAGATAAAAAAAAAAAGCGCAGGGCCTGTATTCCCTTAAAACCTGCTTGACTTCGCAAAGCCTGTTTTGCTTTCACTTTTCTGGTCCCTGTAGTGTTTTGAGGTACCCAGGTAGTTGATTTTGAAGTGAGTTTGCGGTATGCCGAAATCATAGCATTAGGAAGTTTTCTGAGCGGTGTGGAATGAGGCCTCTCTAACTTTGGTGTCCATTAAGGCCCGAACTCTCCGGGAGTTTGCTTTGAAAGAAGTTCTGTTGCTCTGTACATAGGTCTGGTCCTTAAAGTTTGTTCTACACAAACTTCATGTCCCTCAGGGATTCTGCTATGTATGAAAGCCTGAACCCTTAGAGATTCTGCTGTGTATAGTGGTCTGAACCCTCAGGGAGGGTGAGTATGAAGGGCTAATCCTCCAGCGGATTAGCTTCATACAGTATTTGATTATTCATCCAAGTTAAAAATGGAGAGGCCTGATCCATCAAGTAATTTGCAAAACACAAATATTTGCCCACTGCATGTAAAGCAGCGTTCCCAGTAATTATTTATGCATTCTTTAAGTACACTTCAAAGGATTATTGTAACCCATCCAAATTCCATACTTCTTGGCACTATTGCTGTTATAAACCACAGAAAAAAGACATGTACGTAAAATGCCACACCCTGTAATTTAAGGTACTTTCTTTTCAGTGGTCTACTGGGTCATAAGCGTTACCTACTCTCCCTACTTCCCATCTGGATTGGGAATTGTTTGCACAAAGGACATATGTTCTCTCTTATTTCCAGAGAACTCTTTCAGTCCTGCTTCCAAATATAGACAATCGCCTCTCAGTTGATAAGGAAAGAAAACAAAAATCGATGCCAACTTACCAGCTAGGGCCAGGATACCCGGTGGGCCGTAGCACATGTACCACCTAAGCATTACATGAGAATATTGTGTTTTGGGTACCGATGATCAGTCCTGTGAGAATTTACAGGCTTATTTATTTTTAGTATATTCAGAGCCTCTTTTCATATGAATAGACACACTTGAGAATGCAAAAATTAGAATATGTTTTATGCTTTTATTAAAATCAACATCTTATTCTTTTGCATAAAATGTGTATACTTAAAGTGATGAAAAAGAAAACAAGTTACTTACCTGTAACTACAGTTATCCAGTATTGGTATCTTTCATAAATTCACATGCTTGAATCATCCCCGTCGTCGAAGTGGGAGTCCCACGGTACATAAAATAGCAATAAATAATAAATAATTTTTTTTTGCCATAGGCTATAATGGAGTCAGAGCTTGCTCATATAGCCTATCCATGTCCTTTTGTGAAAGGACCCAAACCTGCACGCTGTCCAATCAGGCACCAGCACCCTCTAGAACCTTCTCCAGAGAAGCTCTCTTCCTCAGATTTTCCAGCACGAGAGTGAAAAATTAAAAAACCTGAGAGGAATGCGAGCATCAAAGGGGAGGAGGGTGGGTCGCATGTGAATTTATGAAAGATACCAATACTGGATAACTGTAGTTACAGGTAAGTAACTTGTTTTCTTATCCAGTATTGGATCTTTCATAAATTCACATGCTTGAATCCGAATAGACAGCAGTATGGTTGATAAACATTGTATCCAGCGTGGGTGGAGGGTGCGAGCATGAAGACCCTCTATCTAAATTATAGTTAATAATAATCATAATAATAATAATAATAACATTTATAGAAAAGTCATACATTTCTGAGCGTGAGTTACGAAGGAATACAGATACTCTAAGTACGTGCATATATATATATATATATATATATATATATATATATATATATAAATACAGATAAAATTCATCTATCTGCATACACATTAATAAGTACATACATACGTACACTTTAGATATTTTACCAGGAAACACAATAGAAACATGGTTATCTGCATCTTAAACCATATGACTATAACTAAGGAAAGGTTTCACCTTAATGAAAGAGATGGCGTAGCACAGCTTGTCCAACTAGAGAGTCTGTTCTTTGTGATGACACCAAACAATAGTGCTGCGTAAAGGAGTGTGTGGTTTTCCATGTCGCAGCCTGGCAAATTTTTTCAAGGGCAATACCTTGAAACAAAGCAGCCGATGTGGAGACTGCTCTTGTAGAGTGGGCTCTCGGGCGCCTAGTCAAGGGTTTTCCTGCCTTGGTGTGACAAAATTGGATTGTGGAAGAAATCCATCGGGCTGTAGTGGCCTTGGTTACTCCTGTTCCCTGACGTCCCAGAGAATAAGATACTAGGAGTTGGTCTGATTTCCTGATGTTCTTGGTACCTTGCAGGTAAAATTTTAGGCATTGTTTAATGTCCAAAGAATGGAGAGTTCTCTCTGCTATCGTAGTAGGGTTTGGAAAAAAGGTTCGTAGAATAACTGGTCCATTGAGGTGGAATGAAGATGGAACTTTGGGAATATATCTGGGATTGGTTCGGAGCATAACGAAATCCTCAGAAAAAACTAAAGGGTTCTTTAGTAGTGAACGCTTGTATATCACTGACTCTTCTGGTAGAGGTGAGAGCGAGCAAGGTTGACACTTTCCAGGTGATGTACTTGAGTTCAGCTCTATGGATGGGTTCAAAAGGGGCTTTCATGAGCTGGGAGAGAACAATATTAAGGTGCCACTCTGGCGGAGGTAAGCGAACTGGAGGAAAGGTGCGGAACAGTCCTTTCATAAACTGTTTGATGACTCTGGTTGAACCAATAGACGGCATGTTAGCCGATCGTCTGTAAGAGGCTATAGCTGCTAGGTGAATCTTGACTGATGCATAGGAAAGACCAGCCTTGGAAAGGGAGAGCAGGTAAGGAAGAATTTGCTCAGGATTGATTTGAAATGGGTGAAAATTGTTCTGAGAACACCAAATACAGAACCTCTTCCATTTTAATTTGTATGTCTTATTCGTGCTCTCAGCTCGCGCTTTAGATAATATGAGCCTACATTCTTGGTCGATGTTCATATCTTGGAACTCTCTGAACTCAGGAGCCAAGCATGCAAGTGCAGTGAAGTTGGGTCGGGATGTAAGATGAGACCCTGATTCTTCGATAGAAGATTGTGGTTGCAAGGGAGACGGACTGGATTGGCTATTGACCGGAGGAGGAGCTCCGTGTACCAGTACTGCCTCGGCCACTTGGGGGCTATGAGAATGATCTTGCAGCCTTCGGTCTTAATTTTCCTGAGGAGTCTGGGAATCAGTGGAATGGGGGGAAAAGCGTATGCAAAGATCCCGGACCATCTTATCAAAAGAGCATTTCCCCACGACCCCGGGAGTGGGTATCGACTGGCGTAAAACTGGCATTTGGCGTTCAGGTTGGTGGCGAACAGGTCTAGGATCGGCCGACCCCATCGTTGAAAAATGCTCTTGAGTATGGTCTGGTTGAGTTCCCACTCGTGACAGTTGTCGTCTGTCCTGCTGAGAGAGTCCGCTTGAGCATTGTTGACCCCCGCCAGGTGCTCTGCCCTGAGGCGGACGTTGTTCCGTGTGAGCCAGTTCCAGAGAGACTGAGCTTCCCTTGAGAGGGAGAGGGAACTTGTTCCTCCCTGCTTGTTGATGTAGAACATGCTTGTTGTATTGTCTGTTCTGACTAACACGGATGATCCTGCGATGCGTGGCAGAAAAGCTTTGAGCGTAAGATGAATCGCCTTCAGTTCTAACAGATTTATGTGCATCTCCTTTTGGAGCTTGGACCATCTGCCTTGAATGCGCATGTCCTGTAAGTGGCCTCCCCATCCTTCCAGGGAGGCGTCCGTGGTGATAACGAAATCTGCTATAGGTGCCAGAAAGGTTAGACCGTGGGAGAGGTGGTTGATGTGGGACCACCATTCTAACGTCTGCCGAATCCTTGGTGTGATGATTATTAAATCGTCGAAGGATCCTTGTGACTGGGTCCATTGGAGTTGTAGTTCTTCTTGTAGAGGTCTCATCTTGAGTCTTGCCAGCGGTACTAGGACTATGGCTGAGGAAATCATGCCCAGAAGCGATTTGAATAGTCCTACTGAAACGAACTTTCTTGCGGAGATTGTGACAGCCAATTGGGTCAGCTTCTGCTGCCTTGTTAGGGTAAGATATGCCTTGTTTTGGATAGTGTCCAATTCTGCTCCCAGGAAAACTCTCCTGCGTGCGGGGAACACGACTGACTTTTGTAGGTTCACTGTTAGACCCAAACTGTTGAATAGTCTTAGACAGGCATCTGTGGCTTTTGAGGCTAGTAGAGATGACGGAGCTTTTATTAGCCAGTCGTCCAGGTAAGGGAACACTTGGAAACCCTTGCTTCTGAGGGAGGCTGCGACTGGGGCAAGGCATTTCGTGAAGATTCTCGGAGCTGATCTGAGGCCAAATGGCAGGACTCTGAATTGATAATGGGCACCAGCTACTGTAAAACGGAGATATTTGCGATGTTTTTGGTGTATTGGAACGTGGAAGTAGGCGTCCTGGAGATCTAAGGTTGTCATAAAATCTCCAGGATTCAAGAGGTGCAAGATATCTGACAATGTGATCATCCTGAAGGATTGTTTCCGAAGGAACTTGTTGAGCTTCCTGAGGTCTAATATAGGACGCCACTCTCCCGACTTCTTCCTTATGAGGAAAAAACTGGAGTAGAATCCGAGACCTCGTTGCTGCAGAGGAACTGCCTCTATAGCCCCTTTGGCCAGAAGGCTGAGGACTTCCACTTGAAGCAGACGAAGGTGGAGAGAGTTGCCTGATGTTGGTGGGTGAAGCAGTGGCTTTTCTGTGAACTCCAGGGTATGACCTCTTGTCACTATATCTAGCACCCACTTGTCCGATGTTATCTTCTTCCACTCTTGGATGAAGTTGGAAATGTTTGCTCCTATTTGTTGATGTTGCAGGCATTGAGGGAGCATAGCCGGTGCCTGTGGAAGATCATTGCTTTCTGGGTTGATCTCTGGATTGTGACCCCTGTCTTCGTTTCCCTCCCTGTCTGGTATAGGAGGCAGTCGATGATTGCCTGTACTGCTGATGGTATGAGGGCCTGTACTGCGATTGCTGGTACTGTCTATGAAAGGAACCTCGAAATGAGGTGAAACCTCTCCCTCTAGCCCCTCGAAAGGGCTGCTTCCTGTACTGCAGGGTACCCAGGGACTTGGCCGTGTCTGTGTCCGTCTTAATGGTTTGAAGTGCGTCATCCACATGTTTGCCAAACAAAGATTCCCCATCGTAAGGCATGTCTAGAATCCGGGACTGCACTTCTGGTCTGAAGGATGTGGCCTTGAGCCAACCTTGTCGTCGTAAGACAGCGGCGCCCGCTAGTTGGCGGAAACCAGTAGAGGCTATGTCCAGAGCTCAGTCAATAATCTCTTCCGACGCACGCTCACCTTCCTGTAGGATCTTTCGTGCCTCTTCTTGCTTATTTTCTGGGATGAGGTCCAGGAAAGGTTGCATGTCGGACCACATCTGACGATCATAGCGGCCTAAAATTGCTAATGAATTCGCTGCCCTGACAGTGATTGCAGACATTGAGGAGAATCTTTTGCCTATATTATCCAGTCTGCGACCTTCCTTGTCTGGAGGAGTGGAGATAGGCATTGATGGATTTTTGGAGCGCCTTTGAGAAGCCTGTGAGATGACCGAATCAGGCTTTGGATGGCCAGTAAGGCATGCCGGAGAATCTTGGGTCGCCTTATATTTTTTATCCAGTTTTTGTGGAACTGGAGGAACAGTAGCCGGATTCCGCATAATCTTTGTGCCGTCGCTCCAAATGTAATCAATAATCGGAATGGACCGTACCGACTTCCGTGATTGTTCTTTGAAATCATGCAGGAAACATTCCGATAGGGAGACAGATGTTGGTAGGTGGAAACGTACTGCGGCTCTGTCCATAAGATTATGGAAAACACCTATGTCCTCGGGTGGAGAATCAGAGGGGCGAGGAGGTGGTGGAGAAGGAGTGGGGGCCAAGTAATCATCCCATTCCTCTGTAGGATGTTGTGGAGTAGAAATTTCTCCTTCTTCTTGTTCTTCTTCCCCTGAAGTGGAACCTTCATCTCTGGGGGGTGCAGCTAACACCGAGTGTGATGTTGATCTTGGAGTAGCTGGAGGAGGAGGAGCATTACCTGGAGTCACCGTAGAGACCGGCGCCGGTGGTTGGCCTTCCGCTGGAAACCTTCTCCTATAATCCTGAAGCATGGATTGTAAATCCTGGATTAAGGAGGAAGGCATTTCTACGGTGTCTCTGTGTTGAGGCTCCCGTGTTTCATAGTATTGGTCCTGATGAGAGTAGTATGGTTGATACTGTTCATACTCATTCTCTTCATCGTCATCTTGATATTTGACATGGAGCTGCGAAGGGCTATGTGCATCTCCAAAAGGACCTTCGTCCGATTCCTCCCAGTCAAGAAGATGACTGGGTAGTAAAGCCGACACCTTGTTTGGAGATGTGTCGGTAAGATAAACGTCCTGTGCAGGTAGACTTCTGATGCTGACCATGGCTCGGAGAGCTGGAGACCTGGAAGAGGTAGGAATGGCCTCAACGTGTCCGCTAGGCATCACTGCTGTCGATGGCGTGAAAGTTGATGCAGCCGCGGATGGTGCAGATTTTTCCGTCAACGGTGGTCTCGTCGACGGTGGTCTCGTCGACGGTGGAGTCGCCGACAATGGTTTCGCCGACGATGGTGTCGTCGACGGTAGTGTCGTCGACAGTAGTGTCGTCGACGGTAGTGTCTTTGACCCCGTCGATGGCGATAGCGCCGATGAGAATGACGTGGGTGAGGTTATAGTCGACGGGGCAGTCGTCGACGGTGCCGATGGAGTCTGGAGAGAAGGGATCGGACCCCTTACCGTCGATGTTAAGGTCGTCAACGCTGACGACGGTCTCGTCGACGATGAAGTGGAGACGGTAGATGTAGGTACCGTTGTCACGGTCGTCGACGGTGTCGTCGTTGTTGTTCTAATTTTCAGAGTCATCTTTCCAGAAGTAGAAGGCTCTGAAGAAGGAGATAGATGGTAAGACTCCTTCTTTTGAAGAGGAGAGGAAGGCTCAGAGGAGACTGAAGTCTGTAAGCCCTTCCCATGATGAGATTTCTGCCTCTTTCTGGATTTCTCTATGTGGCCTAGGTCCTCAGATCTGGACCTTTTATGTGGCCTCTCTGACCCACTCTCCTCACCTGAAGTACAGGATTTGGCCTGTAACCATGTCAGGAGTCTGCCCTCCCGGTCTCTCAGGGTCTTTGTGGAGAAGGTGCAACATATTTTGCAGTCCTTAACCTGATGTTGTGGGTAGAGACAGTACAAACATTCTTTATGTGTGTCATCCACATGGAGCCTTTTCTTCCCACAGGTCTTGCAAGGGCGGAAAAGGCCTTTTCTAGAAGAATCTGACATATTTGAAGCTTTCTTGAGAGAAAATCTCTGAAGTAGAAGAAAAAACTGAGCAGAGCTCAGGGAGACTCCCTTCACACGACGTGCGGTAGAAAATCTGAGGAAGAGAGCTTCTCTGCAGAAGGTTCTAGAGGGTGCTGGTGCCTGATTGGACAGCAGGCAGGTTTGGGTCCTTTCACAAAAGGACATGGATAGGCTATATGAGCAAGCTCTGACTCCATTATAGCCTATGGCAAAAACTTTTTATTTATTATTTATTGCTATTTTATGTACCGTGGGATTCCCACTTCGACGACGGGGATGATTCAAGCATGTGAATTTATGAAAGATCCAATACTGGATAAATGAAGAATACAGTGGCAACAAAAATTATTACTCAACAGTATATTAAAAATAATTTCAACATTGCAGCAGTGACTCAAAGTTCAGAATTATCTTGCATGAAAAATTAAAGTATTTCTCCATCCACTAATCCCTTACTTCTTGCCTATAGCTAGATGGTGTAGCTCTAAAAGAGTTGTTGTGGGTTTCTAAGTTGGCCTCTGAAATTCAGACCTTAGTTGAACAACAGTGTTGTTCTGTATGAAGAAGGTCATTGTCTATTTCTGCTTGGTAGCTATGGCCTCTCAGTAAAGGCCAGGTTCGCTTCAGTATGCTAGCTTTTGGCTTTCAAAAGGTTGTTTAGAGCTTCTGCTTCCTTGAGCCGGTAACCTAAGAAGTTGAAACATTTCCTCTCTGCCTTCTATTTGTTTGTGCCCAGCTTAAATACATTTTCTACGTTAGCCTAAAAAGCAAGGGCCTCTAAATGAAATGAGGAATGTGCAGTCATATAAAGGAATATATGGAGCATATGAGCTGAGGGGGGGAGGGTACATAAGCAGAAAATGTTAAGATTACGTCAAGCTTGAGTTGATATTTTGGTTTCCTTACTCCAGTCACACTTTCTAGGCTGATTAACCTCTGTGCAGTTGTTGTATAAAACGGTCTTTGGGATATAAAAAAGTATTTGGGAGATGTTTATCTCCCCTTAATTCTCTTCATTTTATCTTCATTTTAATATTGTTTACATTCCACAGCCTGAAGAAATCCTCTGCAGAGCTGAAGAAGATTCTAGCTAATGGTCAGGTAAGGGCAGCAAATGACAGTCATGTGTAAGTTAAGTAGAACCTCCAGTTGTGAAGCCAAAGAAGCATCCTTGTCCTAACAATAAGCTATTCTACCATGTTTATTTCCTTACTAATTTGAGTGTGCCTGTCATTCCTCATCTCTTTTCCAGTGTACACATATTTCGATTCTTGGGTTCTTTTAGTTAAATAACTTGTTTAATCCTTTTCACAATTTGGTTCCTAATCACTCAGCTCTTTTATAGTCTTTTCTTATCCTACCAGATTTTGTAACCTTCAGGGTTTCACACTGTATTCCAGATGTAGCCTTAACACTGGGCACAGTGCTCAAGATATGGCTCCACAACTAAATACATTAATTGAAATGGTGCATCCAGACCTGCATGTGGTGCTTCTGGTGTGTTTTCTGGAAGTGGAGAGACTTTTTCAGATCAAGGTCCTGCACCTGACACTGTACTTCCTGTTTCCTTCATGAGCAATGTTTTTTTATTTTATTTTTTAAACTTTATTGCTTTTTCAAAAGATCTGGACACTACATAAAGCCAGTGTATTTCTGTAGGCATTCCACACTGTCAACAATGGCAGCCATATCAGATGGGATCATTCGTCAGGTCCTCATTGAACCAGGACCATCAGGTTTAATAATTCCATCTTTTGGTGCAATGTTCCTTAACCATAAGTACTGTATGCCGGACAATCTCAAACGTACAATTAACATGCCCCATGAACTCCCCTGTCCTCCCACGTGGTGCATCGAATGGTGTGGTAGGGCTGCACTGTTATCACTGCTCCTAGGTGTAAACGATAAATGTGAAGGCTATAGGCTCATCATACAGTAAGTGGTGACAATCGGGGCTCTATCTCCCGTAGCAAGGCCAGTAGAGTTTCTAATGGAAAGACTTTAGTTATCATCCGGTGGCTGGACTTGCGGACCCCTCATGGAGTCTACCAGGGTCTCCCCTGCCCGTGCCATTGCCATGGAGCCCTTCCCCCTTCTCGCATCTTGATGATGCATCTCTGCCTCGTACTCCGCCCACTTTCTAAATTCTCCTCTCCATGCATGCAAGCTAGGGCCTCTCAAGTTCTTCCAGTTCCTAGCTATTTCTCTTTCAGCAAGGACAAATGCTAAGTCTTGGAAGCGGCTGGTAACTTTATTCTTAACTGTTTGTGGGAACCAGCCCAAGAGGCAGTGTTGCGCTACGCAAGGGACCTCTCGCTCTATGGCAGCAGTCAGTGTCTTCGTAATGCCACCCCCAATAAGCTACACATTCTGGGCAGCGCCAAAACATGTGATAAAACTCTGCTTCTACCTCTCCGCATCGTGGTCATGTAGCTTCTACTAGTGTAAATGTAAAAATGTAAATTAGCACTTGTATAGCGCACTACTCACCCGTTAGGGTCTCAAGGCGCTGTACTCATACCGCTATGGAACCCCTCATGGCTTTTCCCTGTGAGGCGCCCACTCCTGAGCACCCCCAGGGTGAAGCCAGGCATCCAAGCGCTGTTGGGGCCGTTGTGGAGATTAAGCAAGCTATTGCCCAGAGTTGCAGAGTGGGACCCATGAATTAGATTAGGCACCGAGGCGAGAATTATCTGGTCAAGGGGAATTGAGCCCAAGACCTGCCGAAGCAGGACTTGAACCCTGGTCTTGAGCCAGATCTCTGCTTCAGGGTCTGCCGCTCTAACCATTGAGCCACACTTCTCCACAAGGGAAGTATCTATTGAGTCTTCCTGTTGTAAGATTTGCCTTGTGTGAACAGGTTAATGAGCTTAAATCTAGCGTTTCTGGCAGCTTTAGTGGTATTGTATAGGATGTTCTCCTAGTCCCTATCACCAAATCTAGATCCGCCTCCCACTTGCCTTTCAACTTTGTCATAGAGTTCAGGATATTGCCTCTGTAGCATCTATATCAGATGTCCCCAACCAGTGAATTGTGCCTCCTAGGCCCCTTCAGAGTAGCTCACAGCCTGGAGTTCACCTTTAAATAAGCACAGGTCACATTTTTAGGTTGAGCACGCAAGCGCTGTGGCCTTTTGTAATCTGCCTGTGGACTTTTAACCACGCCCCCCCACACACCCATCACTATTACTCGTTCATGGGCTTGCCTTTCAAAAATCCTTCATCATTGGTAAACACTTTACGTTTGTCCCTTCTTGGAGTAGTTTTATTATTGCCTTGGCCATCAACCCTGTTACATGGATTGCACGTTTGTCGATAGGTTTGACTGCGAGCTAACTTCGTTTTCGTTTTGTGTCACTCCTTCGCGCTCATGCTCATGGTGGCTGTGAGGCTTTGAATCAGCTTGCCTTTGTCAACTATTTTAATTTTCATTTTCAATTTATGTTGCAAGAAAAGTCTAGTTAGGAATTTACAACGCTAATAGCTCTAACTCCAGCAAATGCTTCTTCCTTTTAAATTTAAGGGAAGACTGTATTTATTTTACACTATTATCATCAGGCTGCAGATAGCAGGGTCTGATAAGGAGCAGTGCAGAGTCAGATTTATGACCCAGGTCATGGAGGTGAAGGATTGAAGCACTAAAGTATTTTACTCCTAAACAAAATTTCTTGCCAGCTCAGTATTGGAGACAAGAACAAAATGATGCTTCTCAATGCTTTTAAATCAGAGAAAATTAAAATGAAAAGTTACCTTATAATCAAGTTAACTTTTCATTTTAATTTTCTAAATTTTTGTTACGAAGTGTTGCTTTTACAGGCATATTGCTCCCTTTAGCCAGCAGAACACTGTCATATTTATAACTGAAAAATACAGCCATTGTTTAAATGGGAGACATATAAAGTGCAGAAAAATGTTCCCCAATATGAACACTTTTGCACTCTAAATTTTTCCCATTACCTACCCATACACATATATCTCATTCATATGCATACATGTTTATACATCCCAAAGACCTACGCTCCCACTGACACACATGGCAGCCCTGTCATAGTGCCCCTAGTTGAAGAATTTTGCTCGAACCATAGTATCTGGCGCTATGAACATTAGACTTAAAGTTAACGAAGCTAATAGCTCACAACGATTTTCACTTATCAGAAGGAGCAAAAAAGGTTGGAGACCCTTGATCTGCATAAACAAGTAATCGCCTTATATGTCCTTGATGCAGTCAGAATATACTGGTAGTAAGCTGCACCTGCTGGCTCAGTCATGCCAGTCTTCTAGTGTTTATGAATGGCCACAGTAAGTGCGTTGTATGGTAGGAAGTGGCCCTGGGGCAGATCATATCTCAGCCGTAGCTCTTCGAAGGAGAGGAGCACTCCTTCCTCAAAGAGGGCTCCGACTTTAGTTACTCCTGCCTCCGCTCAAGCTGCCAGCATGCTCCAAGTCCACCCATGAGGTAATTCCTCGAGGAATCTGAGCGGTATGTCCAGGGAGTAAGGGACCGGGATTCGCGCCTTACGGAGACTGCTAGTCCAGCAGCGCTGTACGATGTAACAAGTAACAGGAACCCTCTAAACTCCCCCATAGAGGACAAGCAGGACTTCCACCCTCATCCAAACAGATGTACGTTGGCCAACTAATGGTAGGAGTGTCCGCCTCACGTCCGATCAGGGCGGTCTGCGCCAACATCGCCGGTCCCGCGCAGTCCTCCCTACTTCCTTTGTCATGGAAAGAAATGTACATCCACACATACTCATGGGATTACTTACATGACTACATGTACACATTCATCTGCACATACACAAATGTATGTGTGGATGGATAGACGGATGCAGCCCCACCGTTGTGCTAGGTCCCCTTTCCCCGTCGATAATATGGGTAAAACAAGGGACAGCTTTAATATAGCAGATAGTGTGTCCTGCATCATTCATTGTAACAGTAAGCGGACCATTTAAATGTTTTGATATAAGTAGCTAAAACAAGTCATCCGCTGCGCGTGGCGTGAACTTAAGGAGTTTATCATCCGTCAGTTCAGGTAAACTCATCACTGGAAGTGGCTGAGTTCCGGAAATCTTCTCCTGTCAGCAGGGAAGGCAAGGCCTCGCCGTCACCGCTCATCACCGCCACTTCCTGCACTGCATGTTGTTGGCCGTTCTGGGCTTTCTCCCCCAACGGCGCAAGTCCGCCAGGGGCTCGTTTGTGCCTCTTCTTCCTCGTCTCTGGTGGTCGCACCCTCAGTATTGGCTCACTTTGCTAATGAGGAAGGGATGGGTGTGGTGCGGGGGAGGGGAGTGCGGGAGCTGGTCGAAAAATTAATTAAAAAATAATAATTTTAAAAAACGTACCTCGCTCCTCTCCTCCGTCTCTCTGCAGGCAGGCATAGGCTCTGTGCCCGCCCTGCAGACAATCCTGAAGCTGCTCAGAGCAGCGTCAGGATTGGCTGGGAGCGTCCTGGCCTGGCAATTCCAGGAAGACTGGGACCCTGTGCAGGCTCTCTCCAGCCCAGAGCCTACAGCGCATGTGTGTTTGGCCGGCCGAAGAGCACCGGCCAAACACACATGCGCTCAGAGTGGAGTGCACAGTACACTCCCCTCGGTGCTCGTCACCCCGTGGCCCCTCCCTTCAACCTCAAAGGGTAAACCTTCCTGGTGAAAGGTTTGCAGCTTCTGCTGCTGGCTGGGGGCGACGCTCCACTGTCCTAATGGAGGAGCCGTCACTGCGCAACCTGCCTGGAGACCCCCTGCTAAGGCACGCCTGTGCCTGCGTGTCTAGCCAGTTCCAGAGTTCTTGAGGTGTGTGGAAGAATTGTGTGCCTTCCTGTGAAATCACCCGCAAGCATGCAGGAAACAGCATGGCATATTTTAGGCCCAGCTGGCAAAGGCTTTTTTTAGCGTCTACAAATGTTGTTCACTGTTTTTTGGATAGCTTTAGCGAAATGCGGGAACATCATTACTTTTTGATTGTCTTTGCGGATATCTCCCCTGGTTCAAGCGCACGCTAGTATATGATTGCGGTACCTGTAATGTGGAAGTTGTATCACCATAGGCCTCGGCGGCGCTCCCGGCAGTGATTGCTGGGCTGTGACCCTCCTGTGGGCCCGCTCTAGGGCTTAAAAGGGGGAGAGGCCCTCTGGGGCCACCTCCTACCGTAGCCATTTTTCCAGGAAGGCCAGGGCATCCTTTCCCATCACCCGTTCGGGGATACCCACTATTCGAACGTTGTTTCAGCGTCCTCTGCTCGGGTTTCTAGTGTGCGCTGCTTGGTCTCCAGTGCAGTCATTCTGGCATGCATCTCGGCAACGTTCGCTCTGTTGCAGTCATGTGCTCTGTTAAACATCTATGGTCATCTCGCAGTAGCCTTAAGTCCTCTCCCAGCTTGTTGATTTTTGTTTCCAGTACTTTTCTGGTGGCTGTGATGGCCATGAAGATATCTTGAAGGACAGTCCCCGAGGGCGGTTCTCTAGAAGGGCAACATGTCTGGGGCAACCTCTTTCCAATTCTGAGAGCTGGTGTCAATTTCACATTTCTTGGCCGCCTTACCCATTTGGAAGTGCTGGAAACTCTTGTAGGTCAGAGCGATGGTGGGGGGGATTCGTCCTCCTCCGACCTGTAAGCAGGCCCTAAGTGGAACAATACTCCATGGTGTCCCACTGCACTTGTTCAGGGAGGGTCAGGGTCTTAGCCATCAGCAGGCACCAGCCCTGAGGGCCCCCCTTCAACCGTCAGCGCCCTTTCCTTGCCGGACATCAGGTCTTCAGGATCGCTACAGGGTCAGTGTGCCAGGCAGGGCGGGCCTGAAGGATCCCCCTGTCACGCTCCTCAAGCTAAATCCTGTCCGGGCCCTCAGCTCTTCATGTCCTCAAGAGCAGCTGCTCTGCTGGTGTGCCTCTTGAAGTTCATACTGGTATTGCTAGAAGTATTTTGGAGCCGTGAAAAATCCTTGGCATTCTGAGGGGAGGGTGCCTCCCCGTCTTGTGTCCTCCTCTACTGACCTTGGGCCTCCCTCTATGAGGTATGCCCGGCTTTTTAGTTATGGGCTAGCTCCCTCCCTGTGCCTGTGATCTCCTATTGCATTAACCCCCAATCAAGGCTTAAGCACTGCCCCTGGCACTGTTGGTTATGAGGGGGAGCTCATGGGATGGTGGCAGCTCAAATTTACTGTTCTACTGCGCTGTTGATGGCAAGATGCTTCAAACGCTATGTCTCTTAGCTGGGAGTACAGTCGGCCTTCTGTTGCCTTATTTTACTTCTCGTTGACTTGGTGTGCAAGGCAATGCAGCATAGCTAAACCGGGTTACAGGGTGAAGAACATATACGTATCCTCAGAACATAAAAGGTGTGCTGAGGCAGACTGACTTGTATTTTTTAAATTATTTTAAGGGGTATTTATAAAACCCGAGTATAATTCCTAAGGGAGTGGAGCATTGTACATAGGAACAAGATATATAACGCCACATGAAGGATAAAAGAGAAATTGGTATGTTTACAATGGGAGCTTACACCCTAAGTGAGAAATAGAGGTGGAATAACAGACAAACTCTAGAGGAGGAGTAACATAAAAACTCACATCCCCCTTTAGAAATACACATGAAAGACCTGTGGGTCAGAGGGGTAACGTACAGGAAGGTAGGTAGACGGTGAAGAGGCTATGAACTTTTTGCGATCTTTCAGTTACTTTGTGATGCAATCTATGTACTGTTAAGTTGTGGTTATTTCGCAAACTCCTAATATCCTGCTTAATGAACAAGTTACTTACCTACTGTAACGCCCTTTCTGGTACACACTCTCTGTAGCTATATATTCCTTACCTTTTGAATATTCCCCGGTGTCAGACTGTATCCGGACACTTTTTTGCAGTACCTCTGGGTGCCGGAAGGTGACATCGTGCAGCTCTGCACTGACGCCATTACTGTCTGAAAATGACATGTGGAGTCTATATAGGCACCACTCCTGCAAATGATGCCAATTGCTTTCTAGCTTGTCCCTAGTCACAGAGCCCCAAAAGCAAATTGGTAGACAGTGTGCAAATTCCTAGACTTGAGATCTTAATAATAGATAGAGTCCAACTACAGAATGGGGGGGATGAGAGGGCCGGTTAGGAATCTGTGGCTAGATCGCTACCAGAAAGCGCACTAGGGTAACTTGTTCTTCTGTTAGACCCTTCTAGCTGCTGAGTCCTCGTCTTTTGAACAGATACCAAAGTAGTACCTGTTTGAAGATGGGTCTGTAAATGGGCTCCAACCAGAATGTCCTGCAGGTCTGAGCGGGCAGTACGCCCCTCTCGGCCAACCTGACTTTCCAGACCATAGTCCATTGTGATGGGATGGAGGGACACCCACATAGCCAAGTGTCAGATGTCTAGGACAGAGATTCCGTGTGCTAATGTAGTGGTAGCAGTTTTGGCCTTGGCAGAATGAACGGAGGCGGCTTTTTACCCAATGCATAGCAAATGTTATGCAGAGCCTGATCTACTGGGAGTTGGTTCTCTTCTCTGCTGTCCTGCCTTTTTTTGCTTCAGAGAACCCCACAAAGAGCTGATCGCCCACTCTGTGGTCTTTGGTGCAATCTATGTAAAAACTCAATGCTCTCTTGAGGCCTAAACGTTGTATTCTCCCCTCCTGAGAGGGTCGAGGTAGAGCATAGAATGCTGGCAGAGTGATGCTTTGGCTAATGTGGAATGGTGTCACTACTTTCAGCAGGATAGATGCCCATGTCCACAAAACCACTTTGTCTATGAAAAAGGAAGTGTATGGTGGATTGGTACTGAGATCCTGAAACACACTTGCATGCCGTGCCGAAGCAGTGGCAATGGAAACACTATTTTGATACTGAGGAACCGTTGAGGACACCTGTTAAGCTGCTTGAATAGAGTGCACACAAGTCAGGGCCAGATTAAGGTTCCATTAGGGCAATGCAAAAGGAGAAGGGGGAAGCATACTTCAGCCCTTTCAAAATGCATTACAACTGATGATTTAAACAAAGGGGGCGGACCAGGCAACAGGAAGAAGGCTGACAGGGCAGAAAGATAACCCTTAATCATGCCTAGAGCAAAGCCTTGCCGGGCAAGAGAATGTCAATCTGAAGAATGCCACATCAAGCCACAAACTTGTCCCAGGAACAGACATCTACAGTTTCCCTCGAGGAACGCCTCAAGATGACATCAGCTACCTCTGGAGGATGATCAAGTGTGTTCAGCTGTCACTGCTGAATCGGCAAGCATGAAGGTGGAGATTGTGAAGGCACAAGCTCAGAACCCTGCCCTGTTGCTGCAACAGCCGGTCCTCCCAGAGCAGTATCCTGATTGGAGAACCTATTCTCAAGCCCAGGAGTTCTGCAACCCCATACATTCCTTGCCCAATCCAGAGCCAATATAATTACTTGGGCCTGTCAGTTCTGATCTTCTTGAGAACTGGGGTAGAAGTGACATTGGTGGAAAGCCATACAGGAATCCTGAATTCCACTTGAGGCAGAATGTATCTCAGAGTGAGACATGCCTTAGAAACTCCAGTACACAGAAGTGCTGACATTGCGTGTTCTCCATAGTGGTGAACAGATCAATTCAAAGTTCTCCCCATGTGCGGAAAAGACCTTGCACCACATCCAGGTATAGCTGCCACTTGTGATCTGTTACATGTCAATGATGGAGATCGTCTGCCTTGGCATTCAACGATCCTGCAAGGTGATTCACCACCAGGAATATTCTTTGGTTGTCCAGCCATTTTCAGAGGTGCAAGGGCTCCTGTCACAGAGTTCATGACCCCACCCCACTCTTCTTTTTTGCAGTACTACATGTCGGTGCTGTTGTCCATGAGCAACTGTACCAGCCTCCCTTTGATGGACAGAAGGAAGGCTTTCAGTGCCAAGCGGATGGCTCTCAGCTCCTGAAAGTTTATGTGAAGCCGTGACTCTACTGGAGACCAGTGGCCTCTGATCACAACCTCTCACAGATGGCCGACCCAACCCAAAAGTAATGCATTGGTCACCACTGTCTGCTAAGGGTGGGGAAGGGAAAGGGCTCTGCCACTGATCCACTCATGGTCCAGTAACTACCATGGCGAGTCTTTTGCATTCTCCTCTGAAATCTCAGCGCAGTTGAAGAGGTCCCGTTGATGTTGGGCCACTGGAACTTCAGATTCTACTACAGAGCTCGTATATACCATCTGGCGTGCTCGACCAGTAGGATGCAGGAGGTCATCAATCCCAACAGCCTCGCAGCCGACCTAACTGAAATCCAGGACTAAGGCTGAAAGATTGGAATTTTAGACTGAAGGTCCTGGGCACACTTTACTGAGGCAAAGGCACAAAATTGAGCTGTGTCCAGAATGGCTCCATTGTAGGGTAGCGTCTGAGAAACAGTCAGGTGTGACTTAGGCATGTTGGTAGTGAACCCCAAAGATGACAGGAGGTTTGCTGTAGTCAGGAGGCAGTTGGGATGAACCCGCCTTCAACAGCCTTTTCTCCAGGTAGAGTAGACCTGCACGTCTGAACGTGTGCTTTCACCAGCATGGTCACTTTTGTGAACACCCGTGGGGCGCTGGTGAGACCAAAGGGAAGCACAGTGACCTGAAATGCTTCTCTCCCACCATGAACCGCAGGTAGCGTCGGTGGACTGGCAGGCCGGTATGTCAAAATAGGCATCCTGCAAGTCCAGCGCCACTATCTTGTCTCCAGGGTCGAGGACAGGCAAGACCTGGGCCAGAGTGAACATTTTGAATGTCTCCTTCTGGAGGATGGCTTTGAGAGGTCGCTGATAAAAGAAGAGGTCAAAGACCTCTGTCCTTCTTGGGCACCAGAAAGTAGCAGGAATAACAATGACTCCCTACTTCTGACAAAAGCAACCTCTTGACAGCCTCAGGCCAAAAGGCTTGCATTTCCTGTCACAAAATTTAGTGATCGTTTGCCATCATTCATTAGGTGGACAGTGGAAGGTGAAGGTGCGGTGGCAGGGACAAAAGGAAGGTTAAGGCGTAGCCTTTGCGAACAGTTCATTGACCCACCTGTCCAGTATTATTTCTTGCCAACCTGGATAGAATCTGTGGCTTTTAACTCTGAGGGTGACTGTGACCCTATATGGGTACACTGAAGAGGTTTGACAGATGGGGCGGGCTGAGCTTCATGCTGACTTTGCCCGTGGGCATAGGGTAGCTCTGCCTGCCTTGCACAACTGACGAGAGTGCTGGACAGGTTGGCGATAAGAGCGCCAAAGCCATGAAAGGAGCATTAGAACTGTTGTGGTTGGTGAGGCGGAGCATAAAAGGTCCAGAGAGCGAGCAGTGGCCCTACTCTCTTTGAAACTTTAGACGGTGGGGTCACTCTTGTCCCCGAACAGGCAAATCCCATAAACGGCATATCCATCAAGGAGGAGTGGAGTGGACATCGCCACATAACCCAGTTCACAGCCTGTTGGTGGGTGGAAATGCTGGTAACATTTGCACAGCCATTGGAATCAGTGGTGTCCAAGCCAATACGAATTGTGAACTTGGCCGCATTATGACCATCATTGATTGCCTTAGTCAGTACAGGGTTAAAATCTTCTGGTACGCCAGTGAGGACTTGTGCCACCGATTCCCAAATGGCATGCCTGTAATGGCCCAACCAACAAGAATCATTAACAGAACGCTGAACTAAGCTAGTGGCCACAAAGAGGTGCTTACCGAATGTCTCCACTCACTTCAGTTCCCTATCAGGGGGATTGGTAAGACAAGTGTTTTGATTGGTATGGCTGGTGGACGCCTGCACCACAAGACATTCTGGAGATAGGTGCTGTGACAAAAAATCCAGGTTGCCTAGAGCTGGACGCTGGCTTCTGTTGATTTGTCTATTAACTGTTGGGCCAGGGCAGAGTTTGACCGAAGTTCCCAAATGGGTGTCCACCACAGCATCATTGTAGGGCAGGAGGGACTCAGAAGAAGTCTGGCCTGGTTGCAAGACCTTGGTCAGAACGTTTTAACCTCTGGAGTGGGGAGCTTGAGATCAAGGACTTTGGCTGCCCTGCCCATGACATAGGCTGCTGATTCTTCGGTGACTGGCCCAGGACGAGAGAAAACATCTCTGTGGGGAGCTGTTTAGCCCACTGACTGGCCTCCTGCAAGTCTCCATACTAGTTTCATGCTGATAGGGTTGAGCGAACTCATCACCTGGGTCACAGTCGTTATCAGAGTCAGTGCTGAAAAGGGAATGCAAAGAATGTTGCCTGCCTTGTGGTCAGTCAAGAGCAGAAATGTACGATTTGAATTAGGGTGCGATATCTGTGAAAGCCAAACCGACATTGAGTGGGCATTGGAGAAGAATAAGGGGCCACCTTTTCAGATGGTGAGATCGGCATTGACGTACCTCAGCCCGCTGTGGTTTTAGGTGCCAGGAGCAGTGGCAGAACAGGAGCTGGAAGCAAGAGGGGCTCAGAGGGCCCAGTAGGCACCGAGGGCGAACCTGCCAACAGTATTCGAGGTAGAAATCCTCTTGGTTATTTGGGCCCGAATGCACACCAGCAGAAGTTGGTAAAGAACCAAAGAACTGGAGCATAGCTGAGCTGACCTCTTCAGTGTGGCGCGGCGGAAGGCCTCGTAAATTCAGGTTGTGCCGGAACCAGCTGTGGAATCAGCTGACTTAAAGAGCAGGCAGTCAGTTGACGCTGCCCATCCCTTGCTCAGGGGAGTACAAGTGGCGTGAAGGAGCAGAACTCTGATTTGACTTCTTGTGCATACCTGAAGACTTGGAGCACGAAGACTGTCCTCTGGACCGGCTTCATCAACTCCAGGGACGAGACCAGGATCGAAGCTTCAATGCAGAACTGGACTTGGAGTAGTCCCGGCACTGAGCTTTCTTACGCTTGATAACAAAGTTTCACCTCGCATTCCCTGATGGCCTTCGAGTTCATGGACAAGCGGTCTCCCCCGGTCTTGAAGTCGTGGCGTGACCCCACAGGCACGCCTGATGGTGATCTGTCACAGACATCTGTTTGCGACAGTCCCTACAGGGCTTGAAACCTGTCATTTTGATAGGGGTAACATCCCTTTCACACTTTTAAATTGCGATAAGTTGTCTCCGAGAGATGAAAGGAAAATCCAGATCTGAATATGGAAGCACGAAAAGAAAGAAACAGACTTGATCACACAGGAGTGCCACCTAATAGTGCCTGCCATTTTGGGAGCAGAAGGGCATCAGTGCGGAGCTGCAAGGCGCCGCCTTCTGGCACACACAGGTTCTGCTGAAAAGCTTCCCAATCCAGTGTGACTCCTGGAGAATTCTCAAAAGGTGAGGAATCTGTGGCTAGAAACCTCTATCAGAAGATTAATAATTAGTCAAGCTACTATCTGTGATTCCTTGGACACGGGAATGATGGCCTGCAACGTACAGCAGACCATTACTTCCATGTTTGCATTCCGAAATAGAAAACTTTGTTTTAGAGCAGCCTATGTTCCTGGCTGCTTTAAAAAACAAAGCAAAAAAATAACAAGCAAAAAGAACTTTTCTTGTTTAGAAAGACATGACTCCCAATGGGGAAGCTACCCCTTTGCTTTTACCATCTTCTTCAACAACTCAGTAACATTTCAGTGGTTTGCGACTACAATCATTGATCAATCTCATTGCGATTCACAATTGAGGAGGGGACCCTGCCCTCTTTTGCCTTCACCTAATCATAGTTTGAAATAGATTGCAAAAATGCTTTTCCAACTCGCAAACGAAGTTCAATAGCTAGTAAAAATTACTTGCAATTGTGACTAAAAAAGGCTTTAATTCATTGGGTCCTTATTTGGTTGGTGGTTCATTGCAGGGTAAACTGCTTAGATTGCAGTCAGTGATGGTTCCGGGAGGCCAGTAAACAGAGCGTTGAGTCGGTGTATGACAGGGGGAGGCCCCGGACTGTTAATGGGAAGTTGATTGGTGGAACGAATGGTTACATTTTGTTTAGTAACACAAGCTGGAACAAAGGTATCTGTGCCCTTTTCCTTGCAGAGCGCAAGAAGAACTAGAATGTTGTAGCACCTCAAGGGGCTTAATATCACCCCAACCACAAATACTACTTTTGTCTGGTAAAGCACTAGAATAGAAATAACAAGAGGGCGAGTGGCCGGTGACCAGTGTTAACCAAAAAGGTGTGTGTCTTCTGTGCAGTCATAGCGACTATATGCATTTACTGTGGGCTATTACAGCCAAGCAGTAAGTGAGAAATGCTAAATAAAATAATATGATGCATCGAATTGGTTGTTTTACGCCTGCCTTCTGCCTTCGTTTCCCAGCAGCCCTAGGGCAGCTGTGGCTCACTCACTGGGTCGGAGCCCAGGTGACTGTACGAGAATGTTCAAAAGTGCATGTAATTCATAAATCGCTACCCGAATTGCGCAGACACTGTGCCCAAAGAGGCTCTTTGTTGTCAGTGAGTAAGTTTACAAATTCTAAATGTCTGAGGATGTGGCATTCTGTATCCACAACGGATACAGTATTTGAATTTCTAAACACCTCACACTCCGTGTTGTGGGGCAGCTCATGCTGGAGTTGGGCTGGCACCCAAAGTGGCTTTACAGTGGTCCCGAACCTGCAGAGACGTCCGCTGGGGCGTGGCACTTAATGGTCCCACAGGCTTACCTGATGGAACTGGGGAACTGGTATTTTGGGTTAGATTACATCTATGGATTCCGGGGCCAGAGATCACCAGGTGCAAACCAACAGGCGTTTTCTCACAAAAAAAGGAATAGGGCGCAGGGTTCTAAACCGGAGACAGAGTGCTGAACTGTACACCTTGCACCACGCGTGTTATTGCCATTTGGTACTTACAGCCCTCCATATATGAGATGCTCTGGCCGCTCAATGGATTGCTTTGTATTCCCTTCTATGAAACATAAGCTGCCTTCCCCCAGGCCTCTCTCCAGCTTTTCTAAATCGCGTCGTGATTTTTCCACCATCGCCCCAAGCGTTAACTATGACAAATCCTTGTGGATGTTTTGTAAATCGGCAGACGTCCCCTTCCATCTTCACTACACCGTTTCTTAAGGATACTGGAAGCTTTGAAAGGGAATTTGCAGAGACCTGTTACTTCCAAAGCTACTAACGCTCCTTATTGCCGCCATTTCCCCCTAAATATTGACCAAAAGTCCGTGTGGTTGACTTTATATGTGAGTTCCCTGCACCCCTAGGCTGTGTAGGGTATGGGGTGTCCAGGGTACCAACACAATGCCGTCCTTTGCCCAAGCCTCCAGCACCTTCGATTGCAGGATAAATATTGTGTCATGGTTGTGGTGCAGGAAGGCCGGTAAATGCCTCTCCAGGCCCGGCACCTGTCAGCGGCCCTCCCATCTTCCCATTAGGCTCAATTGAGTGAGACATCTGTGTCACGGCAAATAAGAGAGTCTTATTGATTTTTCCCTAACCGCCCCTCACTTGCCCTCTGTTCCGAAGGCAGAAATCTTAATTATCTAATCTGCGCCTGTGCTTCTTGCGTGGTGGTCGTCCTGTCCACCTAAATGGCATTTTCATGAATCAAATCGCCGTTGCCCAGCGTGTCAGAGAGCTAATTACCTAGCCAGTGCCTCTGTTAGCTGCGACCACCTTCAGACAGCGGGCCGAACTGGTACCTAGAGCTAGTCCGGGCCTGGCGACGCCTCATCCTGACGGATGCGTGTACGGCCTGGCTGCAATTACAGCTAAATAGGTGCGCTCGCTCGCGCGCGTTCAACCCTGGCACTAATGTGCCATAGTGAGCACGTGTACACATCTGGAGATGCCTTGGGCTACAGTGCCTGGCGCATCAGCGCGCCCGCGTGCGTGGGTGGTTTTTGCACCACCACATCGTACTGGGTGTAAGGTACCCTAGAACCACCACAGTCTACCTGGCACGTGTCCAGCCCTTGTACCACCATTAACTAGTGTGTGTGTGCCGTCCTGGCTCTCTTTTGTTGTAGTATTTTTGTTCAGTCCTGGTGACGCATTGGCCTAGTGATTCCCCGCGGCCTTTGCGTCACTGTGTGCAATCCTGTCAACACCGTGACCTGGTGAATGCATTCAGCACTGACGCCACGACGGCTAAGCAGCTGCCCTGGCATACATCCCTGAGAATACCGTGAGAGAGTGGGTGCATGCTGGCCCTTGTTACGTCTCTTCCCAAGAGGGTGAATAAAGCCATGCGCAGCTCTGGAGCCTCTGTGGGCCAGAAGATGTGAACAACTGGTGGTTTTATATATGCCACCAAAGCCTAGTTGGTGGCTGTGCAATCCTGGCACCATCAAGACTACCATGACATCATAACGGTGAAGTCTAGTGCTGTGACAGCATTGTGGAGGCCGCAACTCTGCCACGGTTGGTTCATGTTCAGCTCTGGTGACACAGTGGCAAAGCGGAGTCTTCGTTTCAGCCCAGCCTTGTGTCTTAATACAAACGTGCCCGCTGTAGCCTAGTAGGCCACCATTGAAAGTTGTGTGTAAATTCAGGTGCGTCTGGGAACGGAATTTGTAGCTAAATTGGAAATGCTTAGCTTTCACGCATCCAGAAATGACCGATGTCTGTTATTTGGTCAGCTCGCGACGAGTAATAGTCGAGTTGCTTGGAGTGTAATCCAAGGTGGGTACCATCCCTCATTTTAATGGATGCATTTAACTTTTACATCTGAACAACATAGGGGGCAAAGGCATCTGTCGATGCATGGCTTCCTTGCAGGTGCTTGCAGTCTTACTGCGTCCTGTAACGTGTTGGTTCGCGCCACCTCAGCTTTTTGGCGTATTCCATCCCTCAGCTAGCATTGCCCAGTGACCTTTTACAGCCCTGGCGCCATTACGGTGTAGTGGATAGCGCAACCTATGCTACTTCGTGTTTTTTTGTGTGTTATGGCTCTGAGTTCTCAGAGACCTAATGGTTGCATGCAGGCCTAGCACCACCTCAGCCCAGCGGGAGTGTACAGGCTGAGAGCTCCCAGTGCCAAGTGGCTGGGTACAATAGTGGTGCCACCGCAGAACGGCGAAGATGTGGATATTCATTCACGCGGGCCTCACCGTGGGCTCGCCGTGCTCCACCATGGAATAATTGAGCGCGCGCCGCCCTGGTCAGGGCAGGCAAAGGTAATGCCAAGGCGGCCTAAACTCTGGTGTATATGTAGCGGCCCTTAAAGCAGCCACAGCCTAATTGGGTGTGGGGGTGCGCTCCTGGCTCCTGCATCGAGATAGGCTCTTCGCTGGTGCTAGACGTTTGTCCGGAGAGGCAGCAAAACATATATCGGTGTCTCCGGGCTCAGAGAGGGGGAATTCATGGCAGAATGGAAGGGCGGTGCCATCCTTCAGGATAATCAAATATTGACAGCTTCGAAATAGCCTTCTTGGGCCGCTCCATTGACACCGGTTATGCGACATAAATATTTATGCCGTGCCCGTCACTCAAGGTAAATGGCGGGCATTGATCCGGTATCGATGCTGTGTCAGCCGCAGTTCATAACACGCCAGCGAGCCGCGTTTGGCTTTTCCGTCATCGCGTTCGACTCCATAAAGGGGGATTTTCTGTATCCTCCACCGGAGCCCGCCCGTGGGTTGTGCGTGACTGCCAGCCAATAGTGTCTTGGTCTCTGGGGACGCGGGTGTGGGTCGGAGGGGGCGGGGGCTTGTTTCCATCACCAATGGATGGATTATTTGGCTCTCGAAAGAATGACACATTCGAGTAATGTATTTTGGTTACCTACCGCTCCACCCAAAGGACGTTGCAATCTTCTCGGATAGTCATATTTCTTGGTTTTGACAGCTATAAGAGCTTGTAAGAATACCACTAGATACTTTGCTGTTAAGACTGTGCGCTATCATGACAGTTCAGAAACCAAAATCACTTTTGTCCTCGCTAACGAAGCTCTTTTATGCCTTGTGTATTTGGAATCCCTAATAGAGCGATCATATTTCTCATGCTTAGTAACATCACTCTTTTTTATGCTTAATTTCTGGAAACTCTTTTTTTCCCTGGGCCCAGAAACCTAGCTCTAATTTTTCACACATTTAGTGCTGGAGCACTCTCACGACTTATCTTTCAAAATTATGTTCTAGACTGGGCCACTGGAATTGTGCAATTTTGCGGCTGGGGTGTTTTCTGCATGATCATCTTTGCCACTTTGACCACATAATTCATCATCTGCTCCACAATCTGCTGATTTTCCCCAATTTATTTAGTTTTTTACTCACAAGAATCAAAAATTACTAAAAATGAGCCAGCATGTGTTGCCGCACAGCAAAAGGCCCTTCGTAAAGGGTGGCTGGTGACCCTTTCTGTTGGTTATTGGTGTTAAACAGATCCTGCCTGAACCAGACCACAAGCAACCAAAGAGTGGCTTGCCCTGAGTGAGACTCATCAATCATGTGTAGCTTGTTGCAGTGGCATATTGAGCACAGGACCCACATTTCGGCATACCCTTGGCTCTTAGGGCAGTAGATCAAAAACACAAAAGGTGCTGGGAGAATTGCTTGCTACACCCCACTGCAGAGCTTCGATTAGGGCAAAATCGTTCTTGAGTTGCTTGTGTTCTGGTTCAGGGAAGACCTAGCAGCTTGGTCTGTACTGTTCCTATTGGGGCAAAGTCAAGACTGATTTGCAAATGGCTGGGTCGAAACTGAGGTAATTTGGTGGGCAAAGGAATAATCGGTTGGAAGGCTACCCAAGACATTGCCAGTGGTTAGAAAAATTGCAAGCATTCCTTGCATCACCTTATGTGTGTTTGGGGCCACATATATCTCTGGTATGAGCTACTGGGTGGGGTGTCTCCAGGCCCCTCCCTAACCAATGGGGTAAACGTTCCTGGGGCCTACTCTACCCCCATTTTAAGTCGTTTCTGTCTGCTTTACAGAAAACTTGAGCAAAATGCAGTATTTCAATGCATTTTTAAGATGGCAAAAGTAATCGCCTACGCTAAAGATGGCCTCTAAGAGCCGGTGGTGTGTGTGGGGAACATATTATGGAAATCCGTATGTCCTCCCACATCTAATACTAAAATCCAGTTAGGCGCCGGTAATATGCCCACAACAAACTCAGAGACAGAAGTCTTGTAGGACAAAAGCAGGGTCCTTCAGCAACCAGCCACTGAATACACAGGAATTGCATTTGCATCCTGTTCTTTACCTTTCAAGTGTGCCCCAAGTAGTGCATGTGAACTCAGCAGACCTGTCAAGCAGGATCTGACACTAGTTTCAAAAAGGATGCCTGCAGCCCTCACCCTTCATATTCTGTGGAGTTCGGAGGAGTCATCTCTGCCCCTTAAGGTCAGCATATTCTTTGCTCCTGGGTGGCATTTGACACCGTTTTCACACGTGTGCAAAGCTAATCACTGGCTAGGATGACGCTAGGGAGCTAATGTAGATTAGTCTCCTGGAACGTCAGGCTAAGAAAAGGTAAATATACAAAATTCACTTCTCCTTAGTATTCATTTAAAATCCGGCTCCGCCATTGAATTGGATTTTTAAAAAGTATTAAAAATAGTTGTTAAATTATTTTTTCTTGCTGGTCCCAGTCACAAGATACAGTACTAGTATTCTAATCTGTACTCTGTTTTTTGACATAGGACAGCTGTGCCAGCCACAGTGAAAATAGCCTTTGGGTGCTAGACACTGCAAGGACATGTTTACATTAAATTTCTACATGCTCTACCTTTAAATACTATGCACCATGCCATGTGGGCTACAAGGCCTACATATGGATGACTTATTAATATTTAAATGGAAGGTTTTTACCTGTCAAAATGAGTTTATTATGATAGGTCATAGGGCATGTTTTTCACTGTTATGGTTAGGCTACAATGCTATATTTGTACTGCCATTATAGTGGATGATGCTGCAGTCCACTAGTGACATTCAACTTCCTGGTCCAGGGTACATCTTGTACCATATACTAAGTACTTATAGGCAAGTTAAATATACCAGTTCTGAGTAGGCCAATTTGACCTCATTTAGAAGGGGATCATAGGCACTTTACTACTGGATAGCAGTGGCATAGTGCATAGAGTCATAAAGCCAACAAAAAATATAGGGTCCAGCAAAAGGCAAAATATCTGGGTGAGTACGCTGAATAGGTGGATTTTCTACAAATATTTGTCAGACACAAGCATGAAAATTTCACCTTAGACTAAGCAAATGATTTATTTGCAAGCTTTCATTAAAAGATTTCACTTCATCAGGCCATGCTCAAGTGAAACTACGAAAGAAACAGTTACTAAATTTTTTCAACACATCTAATTCCTGTTTTTCTACCCCCTGTAAAATGTCTCGTAATTCAAGTCAGTCACTTCTAGCTTAAGTGTGAAGTTTGTGTTATGTTTGTTATGTGAATGTTCTTTTCTGCTCAGTAAGTATATGTGCAAAAGTATAATAATCACCTTTGCTCATGACACAGAATCAGTGGAAAATCTCTATCATAAGTAAAGCAATTTTGAATTGGACTTGCTGATCCACAGTCCTGACCTGTGAAAGATGAGAATTTTGCAGATCTTTGTGAGGTGCGTCTTTTCGGATTGCTTAC
This sequence comes from Pleurodeles waltl, assembly GCF_031143425.1. NCBI lineage: Eukaryota > Metazoa > Chordata > Amphibia > Caudata > Salamandridae > Pleurodeles > Pleurodeles waltl. The sequence goes on along the minus strand of NC_090440.1, from coordinate 539,781,588 downwards.
TTAGGTGTGGCTCCTTTGCTCATGTGACCTAATAAAAATATTGTGAATAGAGGAGCCAATCCACGTCCCAGCAGTATACTCACAAGAGTGGTCCAGCATCGACTTGAACAGAAAAATCAAGTGCACACAATTGTCATAGCTTGTGTATATTTGTTAAGAATCCCATGTGAGTGGGTAAAGCCCCTTTAGACTAGCTGACCTTAGAAAGGGTAACAATCACCAAGTGCCCCCCCTCCCTAACCTTTACCAGAACTATCTGGGATGCCCCCTGAACCGTCATGCCTTGGGCTCTAGGGCCGTCTGCAGCTCAGCCATGTCTATATCATCCCGTTTTGACACCTTTTATCAAACTTTAATGAAACGACCCCGGCAAACAAATGGCCATTAAAGCGTCCATCACAGTGTCCCCTGGTATCGCCTTTTATAAATTGGACAGCAAATGTTGTATTGATCCTGGCCTTCTTGCAGCTGAACTTGGAATGACCTGCGCAGCCGATGCTTTATGGGCTGCACTTGCTTTTCCTTGACATTTCTATCGGTAGTTTGACACCTCTCTTGTCTTCTTTTTCCCTCCGCCTCCCTCCTTCTCCTGGAGATGGACGAGCAGGACATTTGTTACCGAGACATCCTGGGCCATGGAAATGGTGGCACCGTCTACAAGTGAGTGCCTGTCAGTTGTTCCTTCTACTTTGAAAATGTTTCCGATGTTTTGAGCTGTGCCCTCTACCTCCGCATGCCAGCCCCTGTGCTTCTAGAACTCCAACTCTCCAACCCTGTCTACTCAGACCTCACTGTGAAACTCACACTTTTCTTCTTCCTCCTACTGACAGTGATTTCTGTCTCTGTTACTCAATATGTCTACGAGCATCTTTGAAAAAGATTAGTCCTCTGCAGAGTTCCCTCCTACGCCTCCTGCCTCCTTCAAAGCAGCGGTGCATCTTCTGGCTGTTCTGTTGGAATAATTGGGAGGTTTTCAACAAGTCTCTGTCTTAGTAGGGCTGGGATAGAGTTAGTCGCATGTCCGATACCAGCCTGGCGTGCGAATGATTCTGCCTTAGGACTGTAAGTAGACCTGGTCCCTCCGGGTCTTAGACCCAGAAGTAATTGAAAACGGACATTGAAACGGGGGTCCCTTTCGGGACCCGTATTCACGTCCTTAACATTTTATTCATGTCGTTAACATTTTCATGCAAAAACAATGATCGATTTCTGAACAATTAATGTAAAAAAAAGTCAATGTAATCTATGTCGGTCCTGCTTATATTTCACATGCTTTACATAATCATGCATTCCCTACGAGTGTTTGCTTTTTCTAGGATGTTGTTACGTTTTTTTTTTCAGGCAACATATTACACTTCTCTAGTGCATAATTTGAATTGAGTCACATCTAGCGCTCCGAAGCTCGCAGGGTAGCCGTGCGCTTTATAAGTCTCTGAGACTAGTCTAGTCTAGGTGTTTATAATGGGGCACAATTGAGTTTTGGCTGAAGGCAGTGCAAGTTTCTCTCAGTGGCTGTCAGGGGAAAAAAGGTGTTCAGAATACGTGGTAATCTTATCTTTGGCCCCCTCCGCAAAGCGCACAGACCACGTATGCCAGTTGCAGTTGTAATTCTATGCAGTTGTGTGGGTAGGGTGGTACTGTCTGTGAATTTCAGTGCAAAGGTTTCAGCCAAGCCCCTAATTATTTAACACCCCCACCCCCCCAAAACACACACTTTTTCACCCCACTTAAAGCCCTGCTATGCCTCAACTTCATAGGCCTTTCAAGGGGCACTGCCCTGTTGTAAACTTTCCGTTTTTCCAATAGGGCAATCCACCTCGACCTACGTTTGATTCTTCTCAACCCCTGCCTTCTACTTAATAAGACTAAGCCTTTAATGACTAGTTCAAAATAACAGTGACCTTGCCAACAACACTTGTGTGAAGCACCCAGGTTCTGGCTTGATTTTCCCCTTCATGTATTTTCTGCCCCACTGATGATTGGGGTTGAGTATTGCACCTTCCTTCTGGTCTCCATTGCCCAGATCCTAAACCTTAAGTCCAGTTCAGATGGATCTCAAGAGGGTAGCAGGCTTCTCGAAGTCTCCTAGCTGCTTGCTTTCCGGTGGCTGGTCCGAGCACGGGGCACTCTGCTGAGGAATGAATAGAGCACACCAGAATGTTGCACGAATATGTAGAGCTTAAAAATGTCAAAAAGCTCAATGTACAAATTCAAAGATATAAAGGAATGTAAATGTGCTTCTAATTACTGCCAAAGGATAAGAGATACCCAGCTTAATGGTGGCAGGTAAGGATATGAGAAAATGGATACAAACATAGGATTGGTGGTAAGTAGCTAATACACACAACATTTGTTTTACTTGGTCAGGGTGTGTATTGATTCCCAAATGAATGTCAAAACTCTACTTGGAAGCCCTGCAATGCAGTGTTCATCCTTGAAAGAAGAATTCTGCCAAAACCTGCATTGATGCTAGCTCTGATGTTTCCACAACAATATTTTTTAAAACACAAAGCACAAACAAAACAGACGTGTACGAGTGTTGGATGTCTCTTGGGAAATGTAGAGATTTAGGCCTTTGGAAAGCTTGCCTGTTCTCTGAGGCCTTGCAGACAAAAATGCTGCAAGATGGCATGTGCTTGCTGTGAAGAAATAAGAAACCGCAGGCAAACTGATTGGTTCACATTTTGTGACTCATTGCTGCGCTATTTTTGCTGTAGCATTCTACTCAAAAGTCACACTCTGAACTGGTAGTGTAAACCTCTATTCTGGGTGGCTTAGCATCACTTTACCACATGACTTTGCTAGTTGGGATCACCAATCTCGATATACACCAGACAGAAATGTCTACAATTTCCTCATTGGAAATTCTTTCCTTAGGTTTTTAGGTTGAGCGTGTACGTGCTTTGACCTGTTATAAGTATTGTGGGCTTTTAACCGCACCCATCTCATGCCCATCACTTTCATTCGTTCCTGGGCTTGCCTTTCAAAAATCACTTCATGTCATCGGTAAATGCTTTAGGTTTGTCCCGCTTTGAGGCTGTTTTTGTCACACCTTGCAGACTGCCCCTGTTACATGGATTATTGCACAATTGCCAATATAATTAAGCGTGAGCAAACTATTTTTTCTTTTGTATCTCCTCTTCATGCTGCATGGCGCTCACAGCGCGAACAGGCACAACAGCGTGAATTCGATCAGCAGCATTAGTGCGCTGGTCACATTGTTCACAGTTACCTAATGAGAGTAATTTCTTGTGGCTCTCCCCTTAAAACACTTGAAATTGGTAAATGCTTTGTGTAAAACAGAAATTCTAAAAGCGAAAGCGGCTGTCCCGGCACAGTGGAAGAGCTGATACTACAATATTCACTGCAATTGGGAAACTTGCCCTATAATGCTTTGCATGGCATTACTTTTAGAACCCATTTTGCTCATAAGTCAGCCTGTGGTGGTCCTAGGACAATGGGACCAGCACCAAAACGTTCAGCACAACAACGTTCTGTCTAGGTCATCCCTGGGTCCCCACACTAGGTTAGTGGGGACTCCAAAATAATAACTCCTCCCACCATTCATTGTCTTTTTAAGCGCTCTTATGGCTGGAGCTTTTGTTTTCCTGCTGGGAATAGCTTGTGTTTTAAGGGCCTTGTTTGTAATATCATTGCTGTAGACCTGCTACTCGTAAAAATGTGTAATGCACTGCGCTATCTAGGGGCTAAATATATGGTTACGCTGCATTACTTTCTGCCATTTTCTTTTGGGTATGTTATACCCTCTAGATGCTAACTATATAGTTACATGACCAGGTTTCTTACAAATTATATTTTCATTGTGGTGTCCTCTAGGGGCTGTTCTAAGTATTACAGTCATATCAACATATGCAACGCATGGAAACTTGCCCCATAATGCTTTGCAGGGCATTACTTTTACAAAGCATTTTTGCTTATAACTCAGCCTGTGGTGTCCTAGGATAAATGGGACACAACATTTACCACAATGTGCTCTTTCTGTCTACATCATCTTTGGTTCACAACACTGTTAGTGGGGATTCCAAAATAATAACCCTTACCACCATTCATTATCTTTTTAAGCTCACTCAGGGCTAGAACTTTTGTTTTACAGCTGAGAGAAGTTATTACTTATTGGCCTAGTTTGTAATATCATTACTATAGGCCTACTAGCCTTGGAAATGTGTAATTCACTCTGTCCTTCAGGGGCTAAATATATGGTTACACTTCATTACTTTCTCACATTCTTTTTTAATGTGGTTATGCTCTCTAAGGTCTGACTGTATGGTTACATGACCGTGTTTCTGCCAAATGTTATTTTTATTGAGGTGTCATCTGGGGCTGTTCTGAGCATTGCAGTCAACATAGTATAATATTTGCGGCACAAAAACTTGCCCCATAATGCTTTGCAGGGCACTACATTTACAACACACTTTTGTTCATAACTCAGCCTGTGGTGGTCCTAGGACAATGGGACCACCTTCAAAACGTTCTTTCTGTTTCCATCATCTCTGGGTCCCCACGCTAGGTTAGTGGGGACCCCAAAATAATAACACCTCCCACCATTCAGTGTCTCTTAAGCTTTCTCGTGTCTAGAACTTTTGTTTTGCAGCTGGGAGAAGTTTTGTTTTAAAGGCCTTGTTTTTAATATTTCAGTAGGCCTGCTAGTCCTAAAAACACCCTCTAGGGGCTAGGTATATGGTAACACTACATTACTTTCTCCTGTGTTTTTTCATGGGTGTTATGCCCTCTAGGGGTTAACAATATGCCTACATGACCATGTTTCTTACAAATGATATGTTTTGTTATGTGCCTTCTAGGGGCTGTTTTGAGCATTACAGTCTAATGCCAAAAGTTTATTTCTGATAAAGGTTTAAATGATATTGGTATATGTTTTAATAATCTCTCCTTATTACAAATATGTCAATGATTCAGGCCAACTTAACATCCTTATTACACTATGATTGATTGAACACTGTTGATATGTTTGGGTGACCCTTATAGTTTATTTCTCCTCTGTGGCTATCTTTTGTCTTTTTGGGGGGAACCGTGTTAGCCAGCCAGCAACTCTGATGGTGGGGTGGTGAAAGTGGTATTCTATTGGAATTAGCGTGGCAGATTTAAATTAGGATGCTAAATGGCAACATTTAAATTTTTTGCTGCAGATAGAGGAAGAAAGTAAATGGAAGTGATTTAGTTATATGTAGGGCCACTGGAATTATATGGCAGACAAAGACGAAATTAGGAGGCAGGGTTGACCAATTTATGTGGCAAGAAAAGTCCAGTTATGAATTTACAGTGCCAATAGATCTATCTCAAGCAAATACGAGACCTATTGCATTGCAAATGCTTGTTAATGTTCTCTGTGTTAGACATTTAGCTTTTCCTGCTCTGTTGTAGGTTGTTCTGTACTACTCGTCCTAGTTTAAAGCATCAAAGAAAAATCTAATTCTAAAGCACCAAAATGTATTCCATCAAAATAGTTAACTGACTCTACAAACACCATATTAGCCATAACCTACAACTTGAAACCTAACCTGGACTATGACTCCCTCCCAAATTGGGCACCTACACCTAGACCCCTACCGGAAGTTTTTTTTGGTGCTGAACATTTTCATCGCTTTGCTAGGTTACCTTTTGGTGGCATTCATTTTCCATGCTTTAAATTATATGCTGAAAAGGATGCCCCTCTGCCTCTGGGCACCGTCCGGACTTGGCGATCCTGCAGGTGTAGCATGCTCAGGTGAGGATGCAGCAGGCTTGCACACAATGCATCGGCCTCTCAGTATTATTATGGTGCCTCTGCCCAGAGTTTAAGTTGGAGGATCAGAATTCAGGTATTCATCTCCTTTGTGATGCTGCTGTGCCATGCTGGTCTGTTTGGTGTCCTGCTCGCTCACCTTCCCCCCGTCTCTCATCCAGTTCCTACCCTCACTTCTCCCTCCCAGCCTCCGCTCTCTTTCTCTCCCACTACCCACCCCTGCCTCCTACTGCCCTCCTTCTCCTGTATTTCAGTCTCACCTATGTCTTTCCCCATCTCTTCTCGGTTCACCATTCACCATCTGACCCAGGCCCACGACTTCCCCGTTCCTCGGTCTTCCCCCCTTTTTTCCACTCGAGTGGGGTGACCAGGCGTCCCGAATTTGCCTGGACAGTCCTGGTTTTTCACCAGCTGTCCCAGCAAATTTAGCTGGTGTCCCGGTTTTTAAAGAGGGTCGCCTGTAATCTGTGGGAGGTGAGTTTTTGTTTTTCAAAGAAGAGATAGTTAGCAGGTGTTATTGGAAACAATTTAATCAACAGACATGATACTGGCTTTAACTAAATGCATTTTAATTATGCTCTTAGTGCCTCTTCTGTAATTCCGTGGTGATGAGCGCTGTCATTCTGTGCTCTAGTTTGAAGTAACATTGTAGTTCTTCTTCTATTTTTTTGTAAAATGTCCCGGGCTTTGGCCTTAAAATTCTGTTCACCCTACACTCAAGTGCTCCCTCCCTGTGTCTTCTCTTCCCTTGTTTCCTTTCTTCCCCTTTGCACCCCTTTTCGTTTGCTCCAAGCCACACTCCATCCCTTGCCATATGCTCCCTCCACAACAACAGACGAACTTTGTCGTTTGTTGCCCCCACCCTCACTCCCCCGTCACACTCTCCCTCCCTCCCTCGGCTTCCCTCTTCCTCTGTCCTCCTCTGCCACCGCTCCTCCAGTCACGCCAACCATGGTTTCCACCCCAGACCTCGTCTCACCTTGCCTAGGTGCACTTCCTTTTGTCCACCCCCCACTCTGCCTGTTGCACCCTGCCTGTCCTTGGTCCACCTTTCCCTCTTTCTCCCCCTTTTCTCACCCCACCTTCTTTTGCTCCTTTGATTGTGCTCCCCTTTCTTCCCCTGCCACTCACCTCTTTTATCAACCCTCCTTTTACGTGTTCACCCTTCCTCTTAGATAAAGTTAACAGTTGCTTGTTTTGCACCAACGTTGCCTCTTTGTAACAACCCCCATTCCCCTAAAAGCAACTCTTTCGGACATATCTTCCCCCTTTCTTTCTCACTCACTCTCTTCACCGCCTCCCTCTTGCTCTCGGACTCCTCCGCCTCCCGGTTTACTCACCAAACACTTTCACTCTTTATCTTCCATCCCTTCTCTTTCCGTCTCTGCCCCTTCCTGTCGGTCGTCCGCTCTCCCAACCTCTTCTTTCTCTCCTGTCGGTCGCTCGCTACTCCAGTGGATTTTCTCCCTCACCCTCGCGTTCGATCTCGCGAATTTTCCCTACTCCTTGTCTCCTTTTCTCTTAAACATTTTCCCTTATTCTAAACGCCCCCGCTTTCGCCCTGCCGCACATTCCCTATTTATCCAGTATTCATACATGAAAATATCACGGGTATTGTATTTCTAATTACTGCTAAGTGATGACCTTTGAACTTTGCAGAGATAGCGTGCTGACCCCCTGTCATGTTCCGATTATTGTGGAGTGCAAAGGTCATTCGTTGCTCATCTATAGTAGGAGCATTATTTAATGAACGGTATGGATTTATAATGCTAATATCCGTAAAATGAAGAGGCCTAGCCTCCGGTCAGTGAGTGACAGGCGCGTGAAGAGCTCTCATGGATTCACTGAATCTCGTGGTCTCGGATGTCCGACAACCCCGACGCGAGCTTCGACTGCAAAGCTGTTGTGTCCTGCATTAATCATTTTATTCAGTCTCATATGCTTAGCTCTTGGGCACCTTTGCTTTGGTACCTCAGATGGTGAATTATCAGATTTCCCACTCTGTTGGCCAGTCCATCGACTACTGTTAAAAATGTTCTAGAAAATCAAGGATTTTCTTCAAGAGGGCGAGGTGGGGGTTTGAAGACCCCAGTGAGGTCACAGGAGGGGTCTGCGAGTGGCTAACGGTGGCGTGTGCAGGATTGAAGACACAGAGTGTCACCCTTCCGTGGCAGGGTGATGTGGCATGCTGAAAATGTAATTGTCCTATAGTAGTAGTAATTGTGGAAAACGTGAATGGCCCGGGATGCATACCTGTGCCTGTTAAGGACGCGGGTGCCATCAGATGTGTAGCTGCTAGGTGGCTCAGTGGCCCCAGGCCTGGCTAACCAGCGGTACCACGCATTGTGGCACACAGAGGCTCATGCTTAGGATGCGGAATAGGAAGAGAAAAGGCAGAGAAAGCCTTGCTTGGCTGAAAGTGAAAATAAACGGGAAGATGTGGAAAAAAAAGCCTCCCAGGCGGCCAGGATTGAGTAGGCGTCTAAGTCATCACTACAGGAAGAGGAAGCAGGCATAACTGGGGTGTTAGTGGGGGGCCTGGGGTCTGCTTCCAGAAGAGGAAGAGGAGGTCACTGGCGCTTCTGAAAATGGAGCGGGTCTGAGTGCCTGCTACAAAAATACAAAGTGTACGAAGGGTGTAACTGCCGTAGAACTAGGGATGGTGTAGAGTCCTGTGAGGCTGCCACAGAGAAAGGAATGTGAAACTAGGCTTCACAGGGGATTAAGTCGGAGGGGATGTGTCTGTGGTGGCCTAGGTGGCGTGGGCGAAGTTGAAAGGCGTTTTACAGGAAAAGGAATTACCACTGCCTTAAATTACGGATTGTTTTTGTAGCTACAGAAATAGTAGGCCATTATTGAGAAACGGTGCTCTAATGAAAGCAGATACATCGGATGATTGGGGAGGGGTGTAGATTGCTGCCTCAGAAACAAAAAACTGCTACAGCAGAGGATTCAGGAGAAATTGCTGTGATTGCTACATAAAATGGAAGCAGGAACAGGTGGCAATTAAGGAGAGGTCTCAAAGGGTGCTACAGAAAGAGGAAACTGAGATAAGGCTCAGCCCAGCAGTTAAGAGGAGTTTGCAAGACTGCTGCAGGAATTAAAAAGAAGTAGGGAGCAGATTCACTAATGTGGAAAATGCCACCACAATGATAAAAATCGAATTCTGTAAATGACAAAATATATCAGGTCTGGCGGTGATGCGTGCAGCAGCATCATACGAGGTGATGCATAGGTAAATGGAGAACAGTCTCCGGAGTCTATAATTTGTGAAAGACAAGTCTCCCAAAAGAGTTGGAGGGCACAGACCCTAAAAAAAGGTTCATGCTGAAATGGCAGTCAGAATACCTGGTTCCAGGTAGAGAGGAACTAAGGGCCAGATGTATGAAGCTTTTTGCATTGCGCAAACAGCGAAATTCGCTGTTTGCACCATGCAAAAAGCACATTGCGATGCTCATTCCCATTTTGCGAGTCGGTAACCTGGTTACCGACTCGCAAAATGGGAATGCGACTCGCAAATAGGAAGGGGTGTTCCCCTTCCTATTTGCTATTCGCATCGCAATGTAGAATTGCTTTGTGACCACGAACGCGGTCGCAAAGCAATTCGCAGTTAGCACCCATTTCAAATGGGTGCTAACCCATTTGCAAAAGGGAAGGGGTTCCCATGGGACCCCTTCCCTTTTGTGAATGGCCCTGAAAACGTTTTTTCAGAGCATGAAACACAAACGTTTCATTTTTTTGTTTGTATTGCAACTCGTTTTCCTTTAAGGAAAACGGGCTGCAATACCAAAAAAAACTGCTTTATTGAAAAGCAGTCACAGACATGGTGGTCTGCTGTCTCCAGCAGGCCACCATCCCTGTGAGTGCTGCGAATCGGAAGGGGGTCGCAAATTGCGACCCACCTCATTAATATTAATGAGGTGGGTCATTGCGCCCCTCTTGCGATTCGCAGATGGTGTCAGGGACACCAGCCTGCATCCGGGTTTGTGACTTGCAAATTGCGAGTCGCTCAGACTCGCAATTTTCAAGTCGCAAACTCGGAATTTCCTACATCTGGCCCTAAATTCTAGACATAGTTGTTTGTATGTCTCAAAATGGGCTAAAAAATACTGTGATGTAATAATATTGATAACTAAAATATTAACTTTACAGTCTTATATCTACGACCAAAATAATCACAAACAAAAATAGAATAAGTGCAGAAATATCTACTAACAAAATACAAACCATAAGTAATATGGTTTCATAGTATTAAAACATATGTAGACTTAACCTCAGTATATAATTTAACTGTGTATAAAATATAATTTTAAATATATTTCTAAATAATTCAACACAAAGCTCTCATTCAAAGGTGTACATATATTAAAAATATATATTTGATAACGTTTTTCAATGCACACATTTGTTTTTTACATTTGTAAATGTGCAAACTATTAAATCCATATAAAAACATTGAAATACATGGATCGTATTTTAAAACAATTCATTTTTTTAATTAACACATTTTTATACAAGCTGTACTTTAATTTGCAATGGTAATTAAAGTACTATGTGATAAGTGTACATAATTATTAAAAATAACCTACCTCAAATGACATCACTTACACTAATTTTAATTACAAATACATGTACATAAAACATGCAGCATTCATTCAACCACTGGCAATAATTTATTTAGGCTACAAACGTTTAAAACTCTTTCATAACTCACAGTTCAGCCATGCATAAATTGGGAATGGGTGCAGATACAGGGCCGGCTTTAGGGTGGTGCGACTGGTGCGGCCGCACTGGGCGCTGACCTGGAGTGGTGGGGGGAGAGGGGGCCACTGTCCTCAGAGCGGGCACTGTGTTTTGCAATAACTTATGATTTAAAAGCACCTGCTGCAGAGTCCCTTGTGCTCCAGCTTTTGGGCAGCAATATAAATGTCAAGATAACTCTTGTGATTTAATATTCCTGCTCCAGAGAGAGATCAGAGTTGTATAGTGGCAGTTTTGACTTGCCATAAAGTAGCTCAGAGGGTTAATATGCCTGCTGCAAAGAACAGATTTGTATTCTATGTGGGTAGCTGAGTGGATTAGTAAAGCCAGCCTTTACCAGCGCTTTAAAAAGAAATTAAATGTATGTGAGATGGGCTATGACGAAATGAGGGGTGCTTTTGCCGGTGTGCTAGTGAGGGAATCTGAGGAGGGCAGGGGGGTCCCAAAAAAGATTGTTGCACCGGACACCACCAGTGCTGAAGCCGACCCTGGGCAGATACCTCCAGTCTCACAAACATTGAAGGCTTTGCATAAATAAAGGGATATTTTGGCAGGATGTTCTGGCCAATTGGTATTTTAAAATCGCCATTCAAATACCACATGGCAAAGCCAAAGGCACCACGCCGTAAATGAGAAGAGAAAAGGGACACTTGAGCTCGGGGTATTGTGAATTACTGAGATTTTTTGCTACATTTAAAAAAGAATAGTGAGATAGTATATAGGAACCTCACTGTGAATATATAATTCCATATGTAAAGCAGTGACCTCTCAGGAGCAACACTAAAGGTCACATAAAATGTGAGCAGAGATTAGCCAGAAACTCAGTGTTGCAATTTCAATTTTAGGCTACTGAAAACTAGAAGAATTAATCTAATTTGTTAGTGATGATGGAAGGCAAGACAATGGAAAAGGAGAAAAGGGAGGAGAGTAAGAAAATTGTGTAAGAAATCCCTATTCTTCATGACAAAATAGATGCTAAGATGGTTTGCAGAGAGATGTCTTCTTCCCCCTTCATTCGTGGTTAGATGTGGTTGTGTGGTTAGCGGAGTTGAGCTAGATGGTTTGGGGCACATTAAGGAAAAGAGAATCTGTAAGAGAAGTGCTTACAGGTCGTCTGCTGTGCAGGAAGGTAGAAGGCTGGTTAGATACCACCACTCCCAAGAACTGCACATCTTCACGTCATAGAAGAGGGAAGATGTAACGGATTTAGAGATTCTGGAAGGTTACCTGCAAATTGTATTATACTTATTCATGAATATCTAATAAAAGCAATTAAAGACCAGGGTCAAGTGATTTTGGACTTAGAATAATTTGTTGAGCACTCTTCATTTACATTTAACACAAAAAGGTGTACCAGCTAATGTACCTAAATGTCCTGCAGTGACATTATGTTAATTCATTTCAGGGACCAGCCTTTTAAATAGTGCACATTTCATCTTTAGTCTAGGAGCACACTCTTTATAAGGAGGACTACTTTTCGGTCACCAATAATAAAATGGAACATAGGTGTTAGAACGTACCTCTAACAAATGGTCAAGCAGTTTTTCTGTGTGTGATATGAGGCAAATGATTGTTATGATAATATTTTGGGTGAGGTAGAACACAGGGAATCAAATCTGTTGTCTGGCTTTGGGATGAGGGCCACTCAGAATGCTTAGGGATAGTATGAATTCTTCATGCTCACCACGCATATCTGCACATAGAGCACGATGGAGCCACAATTAGTTTTAACTGTTCAAGAATATTGTAGCATAATTAAAGTAAATAAAATGGGTACAAAACCAAGTATTACGAAATTAGTGACCCAGCAGGATATTGTGGTGCCAGGCCCTCAAAAAGTAACAGAGAGAATCCTGGGGAGGGTGGGATAATTGTTTTTTTTAAAGCACTGGCGAAGCAATAGTTTAGCTGCAAGAGAAGCAACAAGGAGATTGCGAAGCATTTAATGGAGAGAAAGAGCAAAAAACCCATGTATTCCCATGAAATACTAGAAGAAAAAAGTAGTTCCTTGAATGCAAGCAATGTAATGACACAAGTCGTACAACCAGAACACAAAAAAATGCTTCTGACGCTGAGGACAGCACAAGAGACACAAAGAGTACTTCCCCTATTTGGAGATACAAGTCAAAGCCCTATTTGGACATCACAGTAATCCCACCAGGTCACATGGGAAAGCCATAACTTTTGGGAGAGGAAGCCTCACACACTGTTCACTTCATCATCGGCAACCTCTCCTCACCCTGGTATGGCAATGCCACCAGGACGGACTTAACTTCCTGGTGGATTGAAAAGAAGGAGGATGTTCTTAAATTTTGATTGGACAAGTGACAGGATCCAGATAAATTAAAAATATGTTGGTGTTAGCTTAACTGGTCTCTGGCATTCGTCAGGGCCAATGATCCCTAATGGACTGGCCTATTTTCCAACAGCAAAACAAATTGATGAAACCAATCACCCAGGTGAATCCTACCTGGATCTAAGTACACAGCACCCTAATGTTTAGGGAATGCCAGCTCCCTGGACTGGGAGGGGATGTGTCCTCTATAGTCACACATTCATCAGTATTAATACCAGCAGCTGGGGGATGCTGCAGTCAGCGTAGGTGGTCTGGCACGATGGCCTCTTGATGAATGTGCGACTAAAGAGGACATCATCCCTAAGTCTTTGTTTCTCTTCTGCTACCATACCTTTTTAGTTTGAAGCATCATGAGTGGTACACAAGTCCTAATGGCTATCTCTCACACGATAACTTTTCACGTTTAGTAGATTCCGACCTGGGGAGTTCTTGCCTTTTCTCCACCGGAATTCAGACAAGGTCACTGAGAAATCATCTCTTGATTATCTGTAATAAGGGATTAGTAGCAAAGACGCCCCGTGATATCACTGTCAGAAGTAAGCCTTAGCACATTGGTAAAGGGTATAACAAACCAGCATGTTTTCCCAGTAGGCAAAGTGTTGTAATCTTAAGTCTCCATTATCCCTTGCAGTATTTTGAATGTTTTAAATACTTTGCTATGTAGTCATGGCAATCCCCTCACGCTTCAAGCTAAGTGGCAGTTACCGCTAGCTGCTCGACGGGGATACCACAACGCGAGGAGTTGGGAATGAAATATGGCAGAGTCAGGGCCATCAATACTGGGGTGGGTTCACCAATACGATCTGCTAATAAAGATGGATCCACATGCTGTGGAGGAGGAGCTATCAATAGTTGAGATTCTGAATGGGGCTCATCAAGTGTAAAGAAGATCTTGGACAACTGAAGGGGTATGTGCACAAAATAATGTTGAAACAGGGTGCAATAGCGCAAACATGGGGTACAGAGTCTCCGCCAAGTATAAGTGACTGGGAGACAGACCCGGACTGTTGCTGCAACACTGAAAAAGTAATATATGAGAGCAGGGGCTGCCCCAAGAAGTGGGAGAAAATCTGGGGCGGGTGCGGGCCTATAGATCCACAGGATGACTCTTGGTAGGTTGTGTGCGGGGTGGCGGCCTGGACCTAGTCAGCACCGGACTGTCCGACGAGGGGTTCGCTTGATCGACGTGTGTTCCCTTGCAATTTGATATTTATTGTGACTGGTCTTTGGGTGGCAGCTAAATGATGGGACCTTCATTGTTGTTTGCTCTATTGTACAATGGCTGTTTCGTTGTTCAATAAAAAGATTTTCAAAAGAAAAAAAAACAGGTTGCAGTACCTGTCCAGCACAAAGTTAGAGTTCCCATTAAGATAAGGGGTGAAGTAAAACAAATGTTGGATGAGATGCTGTCCAATGGAATTATTGAACCAGTTGAAACAGTGTGGATATCTCCAGTCATGATTACAGAGAAAGCAGATGGCAAGTTGTGTTTTTGTGTAGATTTAAGGAGTCTAAATCAGAATATAGTTGCAGACACATTCCCATTACCAAATATCAATGAATTAATCCTGTTGTTGAAAGGGGAAAAATATTTTTCAAAATTGGACTTGCGACAAGCTTATCACCAAATTAGGCTTGATGATTAATCTAAACAATTAACAACATTCATTACCATGGAGGGCACTTTCCAGTTCACAAGAATGCCATTTGGGTCAGCGGCCGGTGTTTTCCAAACAATGGTGAATGAATTATTCAAGGGCGTAGAGAATGTTATATTTTTCCAAGACGATATTTTGTTTTTTGGAGACAGTGTGAGTAGTCATAACAGGGCATTAAAGGAGGCATTGAGCAGATTAGCTGAGTTTGGATTGACATTACGCAAAGAAAAGTGTTTATTCCTGGTAACTGAAGTGGAATATTTAGGACATACCCTGTCGTTTGATGGAGTAAGACCAAAAAGGGATTTGCTTGAAGCAATAAAATCAGCGCCAACACCTCAAAAAAAAGGATCAATTAAGATATTTTTTGTGGTTTGATTGAATACTATTTAAAGTCTGTAGAAAATTTTGCAAGTAAAACCAAAAACGGCAAAGTACTTAGGAGGAAGGGTATGGTGTATGTGTGGGGTGAAGATCAACAGCAGTGTTTTTTTAACATTAAGAAAGAAATATGTGAAGCAGGCATATTGTCACCTTTTGATGTAAACAAATAATTGTTACAGTGGATGCCAGTGATGTTGGCATTGGGGCTGTGTTATCTGGGAAGTTTGGCTCCTCTGAAAGAACTGTTGCATTTGCTTCACATTCCTTAACTGTCACCGAACGTCACTACTCTGTCATCGAGAAAGAAACCTTGGCAGCAGTTTTGGGTGTAGAGTATTATAGAACGTATGTGTGGGGCCAAAATATTACCCTTCGCACCAATCATAAGCCTTTGTTAAAAATGTTGTCTCCTGTGGGTGCAGGGAAAGGTTCAGCAAGTCTCATGAGACTAGCATCAAAGTTGCAAGAGTACAATTTTATAATTGAGTACCTTCCAGGGTGGAAGAACACACAAGTGGATTGCTTGTCATGCCTGCCTTTGGATTGGAAGAGTGTAGATGAGAAAGGTATAAACAAGGGGGAAAGAGAAGAAGTGGTGACCAGTGCTCAGGATGTGATATTTTTTTTTTTGGAGTCGAGGAGCAATCAGTAAATCAGAATGGTCCCGTAGTATTGATAGAAAAGGGACCAAGGAGAGAGAGTACTTTGTCGAGTGCTCTCAGGTCTTTTAACAAAGTGTTACATGAAATGTCCATAGTAGCTGGGCAGATTAAAATGCGAGGTGAGAACATTGTTCCACCCTTTGCTCTACAAAAGAGATGATTTGATATTGCTCACAAGGGACACCTTGGTCAGACGCTAACTAAGAAAAGGCTGAGGATGGAGTTTTGATGGACAGGGATGGATGAAGAAGTGGCAATGTGGATTGAACGGTGTGTTGAATGCAAAGAGTGTGAAAAGAGATTGAGAGTGGGACCGTAGAATGTTGCAAGCAGTATTTGTGATCCTGGTCAGGCATGGCATACTGTTGGCCTTGATTTCATTAGTCCTATGTCAGGGATCAAGCATGACAAAAGGTTTGGTTTGGTACTAGTTGATGTTCATTCTAGGTGGTTGACTGTCAAATTAGTTCCAGAAATTACTACAAAAATGACAATACGGGTCTTATGTAATGTTTTTAGTGAAGAAGGTTATCCTGTTGTACTTATAACTGACAATGGCAGTCTACTTCTCAGGAAAATAAAAACTTTTCAAATGAATGTGGCATTCAACATTCTCTTACGGCACTTTACAATCCACAAGCCAATGGCATTATAGAGAGGGCTAATCGTATGGTAAAGGGGGCATTACAGTTGGCCTTGGCCAACAATATGGATTTTGAAGATGCAATTTCTGATTTGGTGTGGGCCTATCGCACCACAGAAAATACTACCACAAAGAAACTGCCATCTTATGTTATAAGAGGAAGGAAACCTATTTCCAAGTTGACAATGACTTTGGTAAAAAAATCTGAATGAGTGTAGAGACCATGATGTTGAATCTTCTAAAACAAATAAGAACAAAGGTAAAATCAATACCGGTGATTGGGTCAAAATAAAGTCAGGGCGCTTTAAAAGTGGTTTGAGCAAATTTAGCGGACCGTTTCAAGTGAAAGAAGTTCATAATTGGCATGTGGTCTTAAACAATGTTCAAAGGTGGAATTTTGCAGAGTGGCAAAATTTGGTTCAGTCAACACTGAACAAGGGAGGAGAGATCGTAGAGATGCTTATAAAGATACATGTAGTGGTTATATGTTAATTCATGACCAAGAATTGTTGGACAGACCTGTTGTGGGTAATGAATGGAGAAACAATGGGTTGGGGAAGACAGTGTGAGAGGTGATATTACAAGAGATGACATAAGAACCTACAAGGGACAAAGACTTTCAAGGGTGAGGAAATTACAGAGTTACTTAAATGACTATGCCATTAATATGAATATGCTGGTATTACTGTGGAGGACCCATATCTTCAAATAATTTGTTTTTTTTCATCTTGGTATCCATGTTGCCTTTGAAACACATACCCTTAGTATTTTAATGTTTAGTACGTTTTTGGTTTTCAATGTGAACGAAAGGCAATATATTGTAATCTTAAGTCTCCATTATCCCTCGCAGCATTTAGAATGGTTTAAACACTTGTGTAGTCATAGCAGTCCTCACGCGCTTCAAGCTAAGTGGCAGTTACCGCTAGCTGCTCGACGGGGATACCACGACGTGAGGAGTTGGGAATGAAATAAAACATTTTACAAGCTTTGCGGTCTGGAAAACACCTTCATTACAACACAAAGCCTTTTGGTACCTGTATACGGATCACCAGCCATTGTGTGTTTCAGATGTCCATCCAGCATGATCATTGTCCCCATGTGCCGTTTTATAAGTACCTCTTACTAGTAATGAACCAAGTCACGGGATGTGGAGTTCTGTAATACTTATTATTTCTGTTAAGATTGGGAAAGTACTAAGTAATGTTTCTCCTACCTCAGGATCAAACAAACAGACTCAGAGCACTTTCGGGTCGAGGAAGCTACCAAATAGAGATCCCTTATATACATGATGGGAAAATGGGTGGGAGAGAATAATCACAAACAATGGGTGGGTAGGTGGGAGGAAATCATTAACATGGACAGCGGGATGGTGCGACTTGGGAGGGAGTAAGTAACACTGACAACGGAGGGTGGGGGTGTGGGAAGGAAAAAGCAGCATTGGCAGCAGGAGGATGGGTGGTGGTAAGGAAGAAGCAGAAGGAAAACAAAAGAAAAATAGTACCTAAATTACAGCAGCAAAAGGACCCTAATCAAGATAAAACAATCAGTACGTGGTCCATGTGCCTCACGAAAGAATAAGTAAACCCAGGACAATTGCAAGGCAGCAAATAAGAGTGACAATGAAGCCAACAAATGGTAAGCAATGGGCGCAAGCGAGACCTAAAAATGAGCACAAAAAGGATAAGACACCAAGAAAGAAACACCTATCTGTAACACATTTTGCGTGGTCTTTTTGTACTGAGCCTTCTTATTTTGAGCGTCATCAGGTAAGTCCTCGTTGTGAAAAACCATTGAAAAAGATCTGGACCCATTTTATTTTTTGTCAGCTTCATAAACATTCCGATGAGCAGGTCGGTGGGCCATAACACATCCTCTAGTACTGTAATCATGCCCTTGATGTCTACTTCTGTCATTGAAGCCTCTGGCATTTCTCATGTATCGTAAGAGGAAGATATTGCTCCAGGTTTTTCGGCCCCAGGCTATAACATGGCATATAACAACACAGTTAATGTGATATGTTTTTTAAAAACTTTTTCTGGAGGAGCTGATGGAACAAATCAACACCCGAAATTACAGCCTCTCTTCCAAGATGAGACAGTCCTAGTTCACCTTCACAGCCTATGCATGGTGGTTTGAGTCCGGGTAACTACTAAGCCAGAACAGGAGGCTGTTCTTCTATCTTGTGCTGTCCTCTACGTAGACTAAAAGATGCAAACGGATTATGGATCTGAATTTTTAACTACACCAAAGAATGTAATACTGCAAGGATAGAGACAATACGGGTGTTGGAAATTAGTTCCCCTTCTTAAGCCTTCTGCTGCTTGTTTAGTCTCAAGGTTGACTAACATTGTCATGTCAAACCCAATCTTCCATTACGTAACAGCCACTTTTAACTCTGGACAGACACCATTCATAACTTGCCATTCTGAAGGCGTTCACTAAAAAAAATAAAGTACTTACAAGGAAGAATAATTCATAATAAGTTATTTATCCACCCATTGGCCCTCCTCTGTTCTCGGGGTCAGACTGGAACTCAATATCAGCCCTGGCCAAAATGTTTAAAAAAAAGCCTCACACTGCATGAGACCACGAGTGGAAGGGATTCATAGTGTCATGGCTGTCTGTCCTCTGAAATCAGCCCCAAACCTGCAGCCCACCAGGAAAATGTCAGAGCAGGATGTTCAGGTGGGCCCGGTCTGTTGAAGACAAGTAAGCAAATGCATCGAAAATTGGAACTGAGAAAGTACACAACTCCTCTCTGAGAAAAGTTAATGCAGCAGTGGTGTCCTGCTATCCTTTTAAGAATACAGACTGGCTAGGCAGATTTTCTCAATGTCTTTCCTCTGAAAGCACAAAAGAATTGGAGACTCCATTGTTTAAGGGGAAAGAAAATGCTCCTCAGCCTTTATAAATTATCAAAGACATAACTTTTTCTCAGGTTACTTTGTGAAATTAGTTGAGTTAATCCTAATTGTAGATGAATAATAGTACAATTATCCTACTTTTTAGTAAATGCAGTCAAAATATCTATAAGGCTCCACAGGATAGTAAGGGCACTTTACGCTAAAGGTCAGGGTCATTGTAGGCTGCTGAACCTAATAGTCATAATTGAAAAACTCAGTTTCCATGGGCAGCAGGGATACTGGAGTATCCTAGCAATGCGTTTAGGTGAGCCCAAAATATTTTAAATTGTATAACTTTGCTA
The DNA here is from genome assembly GCF_031143425.1 of Pleurodeles waltl. NCBI lineage: Eukaryota > Metazoa > Chordata > Amphibia > Caudata > Salamandridae > Pleurodeles > Pleurodeles waltl. The sequence continues at coordinate 539,762,158 of NC_090440.1, read as the reverse complement.
CCACAGGCTGCATCTAAACAATCAGTTGTAGGTGTTCTGGAGCAGGACTAGGTCCCTTACTTTTGGGGTTTGGCACTCCTGGAATTTTTTTTAGGTCTGTATATCTGGCCCTTTTAGTGTTATCGACATATGGTCAATGTTTCTGAGATCCGGGGAGAGTTTTTTGATCATGATAGAGATTTGGTCAGGCTTGAGTTTATGAGGATGGTGGATGCTAAACCTCTTCAAAGTCCATTTGGAGAGGTTTGGTGGCCATCAGACACATTTATGGCCCCCAGATCAACCACTAGATCAGGGCACATGCCAATACCATATGTCACTGAGATGGCAGAGATCAGGCAATGGTGAATAAAGGGGGAGAGTACCCACTTCAAATAACATTATGCTCTGTGGTGCAAGGTAGGGTGTTCACCATACAGAATCACTACTACAGAGACAGTTCACCTCCACTTTGTCATCATTGCAATTTGCTTTTGTAGTTAGAGGGCAGGGTCTTCATACATGAATCAGGAGTCATTCAAGTAGAATGTAACCCGTCATGTCACTGGAGCCTCTTTTGACCCTCCTGCTGATAGTGAAGACTCTAACTGTTAATTTCCTAAATTAAAAAAATCCTACTTTACGGTAGTTCACAGTGCCCACCTTGTCTGAGCTCCTGTGGGTTGGACGTGGTCGGGTTGTATAACTAGCCGTAAAATAAATACGTGATCACTTTGACATACGACCTGACCCCCCTACTGTGAAAATAGCTTGAAAGCCACAATGCAGATGTGAACCTCCTCGAGACCTACTAAAAACGATTCCTAAATGTTATTCTTTTTAATATTAACATTCACTTAGCAGAATTCATGTTTGGAAATGTGTTAGAATGGTTTATGTATCAATTTGAGAACAAAGAAGACCCAAGTTCTAATCCACACTTTGTCACGTTGTGTGGTCCAGACCTAAATACTTAAGCCTTTTAATCCGTTTGTTCTCTTGTGTATTGAAATTATTAGCGCAAAACTATTGGAATGCTTAAAAGCATTCCTAACAGATGCATAGTCACATAAACCATTGGCAACAGACAGTAGTAGATGACGTAAATTTGATATTTCTATTGTTTTCGGTTTCAGGTACAGGGAGATAAAATGAGTTGCTGATAGTCCCGCCGTCATTGGTCTAGTGCGGGTATCAAGGCAAGGAAACTCAGTCTGCTGGTTCAAGGTCAGAAGTTTAGCCTCAGGGCGCCATATCCTCCAGAAGGCTGCTCCCATGAACGTCAGTTCATCAGAGGTAGTGGAAGTGAAATCACACGCCATTTGACATTTACTTTAACTCACACACATACACACACACATTTACTTACACACACACATATTTACACACTCCCTCACATAAATACATTCCCACCCATAAGAATGCACACAACTTAGATTTAAACGCGCTTTTTACTTACCTCCCCTGCCAGGCAGAGTTATATCCCAACTGATTGTACTCCATTCTTTATTACACTAATAGCGAATAATATTATTCATTATTAGTGTATTAAAAAGTTGCCGAAAAACAAGGAACCTGGAGACCCAAACAACTTCCAAAAGAAGGAGAAGCTTCCTGTCTTGACTGATTTTGCCACCTCTGAGGCCAGGGGGTCGCAAAGGCAGTGCAAGGGGTCGCAAGGGTCAAGCCAGAGGTCGCAGCTGCGAACTCTGCCGACCTCTAAATGACGTCCATGGTAGCTCCCCGCTCGCTCCACACTTATGATGTCGTTGAACTTCCGTGCCTCCGAATGGAAATACAGTGCTTTGTTTTGGCGCCATTTGCGTTGCGACTTGTTTCCAGGTGATGTGGAAGCTATGGTAAAGGAATCTCTCGCAGCCCTTCCCCGCCTCTTCTTCCTCGGCACTCCAAACAGATTGATGATCATTACACAATTATTGTTATTTGTCTACTTGACGGTCAGAACACCCCGAAGGAGATTTTCCTGTAATAGTTTGAGTATCTGCGAGAACGGAGAAAGCGCCTTCCACTTGACAGCAAACGCGTCCGGCTCCAGACGTGCCGAGCTAAAGTACATAATGTAATATCTGCCACTTAATAGTCTGCAGTCGTGTATGAAAAATATTCCACTGGGAATTAAGAAATCCATACTTTGCGTGAAAGCCCTACGGGGGTAATAAAGATTAATTTCAGAGAGCAAGCAACAGGGCCCGACAACTTCACTATACGTAGGGATCCAGTGCGGCATCCGGAGAATTCGGGACTCAGTCCAGCAACTGCGCATTGAGGCCAGGTTGTACGCTCCGTGTAAAGAGAGAGCTGGGGGTCTGTAGGTTGGGTAGTGCCAAGAAGGGGTTATTCCCACGTAATGGGCTTGCGCCCGGCCAGCTGTGTTAATACCTAGAGCAGGCCAAGCCAAGACGGGCTCAAGCCAAGTGTCTGGCTGGGCTTAGCACTTGTCCCACGGTGGATGGATCCAAGTAGAGCCAGTGCAAGCGCTTCAGGCCTGCGCCATTCTCTCCCTACTACAGTTTTTGAAACAAAAGTATTGTTAAACGTGGGGTAGTTGAGTGGATATATAAAACCTGGTTTTCTGCTTTAATGTTTCGCAGATGCAAAAACAACAGATGATGGACAGAATGCAGAACAAATCAAACATTCACCCCCAGTCGCAGATCTGGGTTTAATCCATCAGTTTTTTGCTTGCTATGCCATTCCAGTTTGAACCCAGCCATATGCAAATCAGCCATGACCCTCTTCCCCATGGGAACAGTCCAGCCCAAACTGCCAGGCCAGGTTTTCTCTAGACCAGAAACAAGCATCCTAGGACCGGTTTCAGGGTATCACCCTTTATCAGCCAGGCTAGCTTGAATCTGCTGGCATGGCAAGCACGGGACCCATGTCTGGGCATACCCTTCCCACTCAGGGTGACAAGTGCAAAAAAACAGATGATGGACAGAATGGAAGACAAATCTAACATTCACCCCCAGTCACAGATCTGTGTTTAATCCATCAGAGGAACAGGGTCAAGACTGATTTGCATTTGGCTGGGTCCAAACTGGGGTGGCATGGTGAGCAAAAGAATAATGGATTAAACCCAGATCTGTGACTCTGGGTGAGTGTTTGCATTGTTCAGCACTCCATCCATCATCCTTTTGTGTTGCTTAATTTTTCACGGAGCATGAAAATGAAAGCCTTTCAGAGGTGCCAGCACTTCACATGTGCCTCCCAAGGACAATGTAACCCATGAGCACCCTCTGTGGGATCTTCAAGGCCATTTTTTGCTAATCTATTTAATTGTCCTCTTAGAGGTGTTGAACCACACCTAGAATAGGCCTGTTCCTGATGGATACTTCTAACTGCAGATTCCTCACTTTAGAGTATCCCCCAGGCACCAAACTAAATCTGGAGATTGAGCACAGCAGTGCTCATACGTGCTGGTAGGTCGCATCATGACACATGTAAGTGCCACCAGTGCACATTTATGTCAGTTTCTTTTTTTCTTGCCCTCTGACATAGATCCAGAGTTCCACTCCTGACTTTGACCGTTTCCAGCCGACTTGATACTTTTTCACAATGTGGTAGATAACAATGTCCCCACTAAAAAAATGACCTGATTCAACCCATGCGCAGATCCAGGAAGCAGATGTCACTGAAGGATTCCCCATGAGGTGGACTTCGGTGGCTAGGATCAGAACATAAGACTGGGAGATGAAGTTGTATGTGGCCCTTTTGCAGATCCCGATAACTGCCTCATTTGCAGTGGGGTTTGGAGGGCAGCCAAAGTGCTAGAATTACAGCTGCCCTCTGTTGTGGCTGAAATAAATGAATGTTTTCACAAAAAGTTTCTAGTTTAGGACAGCAACATCTGAGCATTTACATGTATTGCATCCCTCACAAATTGATGTCCTCCTGGTCGAAACCATGATCTTGACTGCCTGTGAGCAGGCAGGTTGGCCAGACATCATACGCCGGCGCCCGCTGACCCAAAATTTCTCGCCACACATCCCACTTCATGGAGCTATATTGTACAGGCCTTCACCAGTATGGTGAATTCTAACATATTTCAAACAACTCCTCCCCATAGATAGTTCAAAAGTATTGGTGCTTTGGCAAATATATGTTTTAAGACACTGCAATGTGTAAGTGCAGACTGTATCTTGAGGTGTTGCCAATAAGATCTTGATGGCAGTCCTGGAAAGCTCTAGGGCCTTCTTGTCCCAGACAGTACATGATAAGCGTAACATGGGCAAGTGCGTTATCCAAGCAGGTCTGGATACCATGGTTTGTCTTGGCATTGAGTTTGGTACCAGTGTTTTCCTTCATAAACCCGCTTGGAAGAGGTCCACTAGGTTTTCTGGCAGTGTATAGGCTTCACTAATGTACATTCCCTTTGATTGGTCTTGCCTCTTAAGAGGAAAGCAGACTCTGCTTTGGAACACTTTGAGGACCTCAGAGCTGCAGCGCATTAATTGAGCAATCAATCGGCGAACACAGTGAAATAACTGAGTTCAGAATGAGCATGATACAAAACATAATTCTTTTATGGTTTAATCAGCAATATAAGTTGGTTCACATATTAAAGCAGCACTGGCCAAACTTAACATGCACATTACAAACTGATAGCTCTGATAGCTTTCTTAGTTGATTCATGGCAACATTGTTAGGCTGTAGAGATATTCTTTAATGTTTCTGAGTTTATTTAGAAACTAATTTTCGACTACTGCGCTCAGATCACTGATAAAATCTAGTCTAGTGACACACTTACAGGTTTTGAAGGAATCATTTTGATGAATTTTAAAAGGTTTTACCATATCTGGAATGATATTTGTTGCTTGATTGACATGTCACATTTTGTATTGACTCATTTTTTGGCTGTTAGTGTCAAGTCCCAGATCCCTGGCTCGGCCACGTATATTTGTTTGTCTTGCTTAGCAGGGAGAGTGGACCATAATTCTGGGATGGCATACCCTCCAGAGAGAAGCCTGGAAACTGACACTGCATAGTACCAGCACGGCCTGCTCTGTGTGGCGAGAGATGGGTGGTTACTGCCCCTCCAGATAGTGGCAAATGAGTGTGCTATGCAGGGAAATGGTTGGGCTCTCAAGGGAGCGGTATGGTTTGCTGAGGTGATGGCGGGGCTGGCACACCCTCCATATCCATGTCTGGTGCTTGATGTAATGAAGAAGGCTGGGGTGCTTATATAGAGAGGGTGAGACCAAAACACTAAATAGTACCAGGGTGGGCTGCCCTGCAGGAAAGAGTCCGGCAGCTCCACATCAGCGGCCTTTGTGCTCCTGCCAATTGGTTACTCAGTTCGGCAAGGCTCTCAATGTGTTTAAACAGCAAAGCGTACAACCCCATGTTCTTCTGTGGCACATCATATTAGGATCATGCGCTCGGTGTCATAATGCTGTTTCAAGAGTATATGGAGTTGGTAGCAGTGGACTATAGCTGTACAGCAGGTAACAACACCCAGCATCTCTGTACCCTGGAAGGATTCAGTGTCGCTGACAGGGCATGTCCCCAGATACAATTTCCCGGGAACATAAAAGCCTGATTTGCCCCCTACAAAGTAGTTCACCATGCCAAATAGTAACCATACAAAGAAGGAACTTGTGTCACCTTTAGAGTGAGTCACTGTATATAAGGTTACCACGTCATACATGCATTGTTTCGCCTGTGGCAGGGGTAACAACACGTCATTTCCAGACAATGTCACAAATTGAGCGGGATACCATAGAAGAATTTTGTTACTCGGTCCCTGTAACAAATGCCATCATATTTGTTGGTATTGCCTCAAAACTTTGAAAGCAATTCTTCTAAAAATAACTCTTTTTCAGTTATTAGATTTAAATATAACTACATAAAAAGGGAAACACCTCCTAAACTGTTTGTTCGCAAAATATATTTTAGTGAGGACGGTGTGAAAATATAATTACTATTTGGGAATTGGGTTAAGAGTTTGGAGTATAGGATTAAGATTTAAGGATAGGAAGTTAGGGTTTTTATGGATATAGGAGCTAAGTTTTTTGGTATAGGGTTGAGGGTTTGGGGTAGTTTTAAAGAATTATGGGTGTATGAGTTAAGGGTTGAGGAGTTAAGGCTGGGAAGTCAGGTGTTAGCGGTTAAGGTAGAGAACAGAGGATGGGGGGGGCGGTTACAGTTTAAGAGTATAGGGTTAACCGCTGTGATTACTTTTCTTTAATGACACCATTGGAAATGTGTTTATTAAAGATGTTTTGATGATTTACCTATATGTATACTAAGTGTTGCTTCTCACAGTAACGCTGCACCTAATTCATTTCAATGGAACATACTGCATTTTCAAAGTCATGCAATTAGAAACGTTAACATCATTGCACTTTAGCACCAGGTCGTTTTTGTGCCTTGTAGTGCAGGCCATTATTTGAAATAATAGCATAATATACAAACATTTTGCTACATGTACCTAAGTAATGATTCACCACATCTCCGTACTTTGCAAAGGCTTGTGGTCATTTATAGAACAGTTTACCTTAACAAATATAACCATAGACTCCTTATGTGCCTGTGTTTTAAGGTATCACCATACCAAAAGCACCATTCTGTTGTGAAACATCCGTGTGTTTCTTTGTGGGATACATAATTACAACTGCATAGGCTCCTCCAGAGGCATCAGTGATGCGAGTATATTACATATATTGCTTATATATAAAGGTTTATTATTATCAATGGTTATTACATACGGTGCTATTGACACATAAATACCTGTTCCAAACTGTGTTCATTGTAGGTAATTGAATACATGAACCCTGCACCTTTCCCTCCCCTATTTCTCCCAAATGGGCACTTAATAATTACCCCCCTCCACACCTCCCAAAAACAAAAACCGCACACATAGACTATTCACATTCATCACATTGTCAATCTGGGAAGTGTACTCAAGGTATATCTCTCACATATATGTCCAAATAGTCTCTGTTTTGTCCATTGCACAGGTCTAGGTATAGATTTTCAAATTTGCACATGCAGTCCCAGTTTAATGTCCTATACGCTTGTTGATTCCATATAGGACACTTCATGGAGGTCGAAAGTAGTCTTTAATGAACTGCAGCACCTCATCCCATTGCTCCACTGTGGGCCCCTTCCTCACCCTCGTCTTTCTTCACTGTGTAGTGCTAAACTCTCCACTTCAGCTCATTGGATCCAATTATTCAGCAGAGGGGCTGTAGGGGACTTCCGTAATAGGCTAGTAGCTCCTTTGATTATAAGGAGTGCCTAATCAAGAAATCTCGAAGTTAGCTACTTTCACCCGCTTATGTCTCTGTGAAATTCACAGGATACAAGCCTCGATTTGGTCGAAGTTATGGCGACCTGTATTCATGGTTGTTATCTGTGACCTCCACCCAGAAACCTATCATAATCGTGCAGTCACATATCATATGCCTGACCTCTGCAGGTGATTATGCAGTACGGACATTCTGACGGTATATTCACAAAATAATGTTGAGTACTTGTGGGATGAGGTATCCTCGGTGTAGTAAGTTGAATTGTATGTACTTGAAACAGAGGTCCCAGGAGATCCTATGAGGTTAAGCCCTACAGCATCATTAAATATGCTCTGCATATCTGTCACCCATATTTCCGTAAATCACATGAGTGATACACCTGTGTGGTTAAGTACTCGTTAGTAGAACCTGGAAACCACGTGTCCACCAACTTCCATTGCATGCAAGCCTTATATAACTACATGCGTTTGAGGTTCCTCTGTGATAGCGTTGCATTTGTTCTTAATCATTTTTATTATTCCACCTCCCCTTTCAGTGGAATAGTCTCTTGCTCTATCAATAATACGGTCCAAATCTAGAGATCTGTGCACCTTCACACAAGTTTAGCTATTGGGATCTACATCCGAAAGTGTGGACAGATTAAAAAAATAAACGGGCATACGTGTGCAGGTGTGGCACTTTTATGCTGCTCCAGTGTCACTTTCGAGCAGGATGAAGCTGTCACAGAGCCTCACAACGTCCTGATGTCACCTGCTTGTGCTCAGGAGCAATGCTAAAATAATCAAATCTCCATACCCAGCATAGGAGTACTTACAAAGTGAGGAATTTGCAGGTAGATAGAGTATTCACTATAAAGAGCGTTATCGAAAGTAAATAACTTGTCCTTTGGGGCTCACCCCATTTTACTCGACCCACGCTTGACGGATCAGTGCTGCAGCATCACACAGTTACATGTTCAGCCAAAATCCTGTATAATCTCCTAAATAACTTATTTCACCTCTGGCAGCAGCAGTCCTCAAGGTATAATTTATAATGGGCAGGTTATTGCTTATCCCGTCCCACTAGGAGGGAGAAGTGAGGTGAAAGGGTGAGCAGAGTAATTAAGGAAACAAATTGCACTGGAAATGCAGTACTAGAGAAACATAACTTTTGCATGGGTAAGACACATTACTCCTTCTCCCAATCCTACTGTAGAGGAGAACCATAAGCCAAATATCTTATCCTAAGTTGCCCCATATAAGTGCAACATGCTCAGTTCTGTCTCATCTTGATTGTTTCTGTGGGATCCCAGAAAGTGATTCCTGTAGAAATCATATCCCTAATTTGCTGTAGATCTTGATTGGCCAAGCGTGCTGGGTACACATCTGGGACAGCCACAACTAACGGGTGTCAGTCTGGCTTTTTTGCCTTTGCTCAGGTCAGGGCCTCCACCGTGTGGAGTGAGCAAGCTCCAGAAGCTCTTATTACATTCTCCAGTGTGTCTCCATATGGTTCTAGTTGAGATATGACCGTGATTGCATATTGCTAAAAGTGAACACTAGTGAAGGCACATCCCTGCTGAGACTAAAGTTTCAATGTTGCCTCTTCCTTCTTAGCCTAATGCCATGAAGTGGAGACGAAGCCTCTGATTTGTGAGATCAGGCTTGGATTCACCAACACAGATGGAGTAGTACCTTAGTGCTAGAATGGATGTGCAACAGAGCTCTGGATAATGGTGGCCACATTGCAGCCTGGCTGGCCCCATCCCCTGCGGCAATCTGATTTAAAGTAATGGAGCTGCATGAGAGTGTGTTGCTAGGTACCGTTCTAATCAGTCATTTAAACAGATATGGATAAAAGTACCCACTTTGATGGGGAATTGGCCACTGCAGGCATCGTTTTTGTCTGCTCTGTGGGGTAAGTGGGGGTAGTTGAGGTAAAGAAGTAGATGTACAATAATAATGTTGCCTATCTGTTCCAAGTATGGTAAGTGTTCTTTGATCTTTCTTGACGTGGATATGAAAGTAAGTGTCCAGAAATCTAATAACACTAAACAATCCCCTCTACCTGTAAGGCTTTACAACTCTAGACCAAGTCACCATGTGGAAAAATCACCTCTGAAAAACAGATTTTGTTATAGAAGGAGGGGTCAAAACAAGTCAAAACCTAACCATCCTTTATGATGAACCACCCCAAGAAATTCTGTTAATGAACTTCTATTATTGATAAAAATAGAAACTTCTCCTGTTTGCTGAGGACTAATATAGAGAAACGGAATTTGAGGAGGCGTCTCCAGGAGGAAGATATGCTGATGGCATAGAAGAATCATAAGCAAACTTGTGGAAGGTTGCATCCATTTCAGAAATCTTGTGATGCCACAAACAGGCTAGCCTTGTCTTAGGGCCTGATTACAACTTTGGAGGAAGGTGTTAATCCGTCCTAAAAGTGATGGATATACCACCAGCCGTATTACGAGTCCATTAGATCCTATGGAACTCGTAATACGGCTGGTGGTACATCCGTCACATTTGGGACGGATTAACACCGCCTCCAAAGTTGTAATCAGGCCCTCAGTCATTACTCTTGCTATGAGAGATAGAATTGATTTGAAAAGGGTTCAGGATGTTCCATAATATTTGTGACAACCCAAACCCCCACCAACCTCCTTCTGAAAAAACAGCTCTGGCAAATTGTAGCTGGTGTAGCCTGGTTGGCGGTTGTGCACTGTGCCCAAGCTGTAATGACCAAAAGAGCAGCTGTAGAGTGTGGTCTTAATGTCAGGACTTGATGATGGAGTGAGGGTTCTATCTCACACTGCGGCGCCCCAGAATGACTAGGGCAAATGGCACACAGAAGGTCTGTAGGAAGAGAAACGAATGCAGCTAGAATCAGGACTGAATCACCGAGGCCCAGACTAAAACATCCCTTGACAAACAGCAGAGGAAATCCGGTATTGAGGGATTTGATCTTTTCTTCAGTGGGGTGCTATTATGAACTTGAATAAATACAGAAACCACTGACTGAGAAATAATTTGTAGAGGACAATCATAGCTGTGCCACATGCTGCATACATGCAGAAAAGGGCGAGCTTCTCCCGGGATCCACCTTTGACTCAATAGAAAGACTCAATGTGGAATTAATAAAGTCCTCGGGTAGAAGACCATATCTATTGAGATTAAATTTACTGTGATGGTAAAGAAGACAGCTGGAGCATCGGACTTTCAGCAGTGCGCTACAACTATGATAGAGCAAATGATTGCTAAACTGTAATGTTTTAAATGACATCTGGGCATTGTATGCCCACATTCCAGGCTTTCCTCTACGGTTTGATCACGTGAAGCTTTTTTCACAAAAAATAATTTTCTTGTTTAGGATTTCATTTTTTTTTAAAATTCAACAGAGTCCTACAAAACTCATGTGGGAAAGCGCTTTGTCTCACCATTAGAGGGGAACTTGAATATGTCACCGTCATTGTGTTGATGAGAAATGCTACAGAGCAGAGTTACGTCGTGAAGCTTACAGTCAAGATCTCCTGCAGTTAAAAATGCAAGAGGTTTGAGCCGAGATAGGATTTCACTTTCTTTGGCGCACACCATTGTTGTTCTATTTCTATAGCTTTTCCCTTTGGCACAAGATGGGCTTTTCCTTAAAGGACACATTATTTTACTGTACCAAAGAAATAAGTGTCTTTGACACAAAAAAGTAGGCTGCAACCTTATATGGGATAACTTCAGAGATCTGAACTCGACTCGCTCAAGTTTTTCCATATCTGGTGTGTGTAGATTTTGGAATAATTTACTTTTCCATTGCATTTTTGTGCATACAGTTATCATATTTCATTTTAAATCCAAAAATATGTGACCATGAATGCACGTAAACACAGGACCTAATTATATCAGCGTTGCACTACTTCTCTGCTTGTGATAAACTGCCGCCGTGCACTGTATAGTGACACCCTGAAGGCCAAATCTAGAATAGGATTGTGGATCCAGCAGGATTCTGATCGTCCCAGTTTAGACCAATCAACCTCTGTACGACCCATCCGTTCTCTGTTCTGTATGAAGTCTACCACTTATCCTCTTAGTAGGGCAATGGTAATACACTGACATCTGATAGAGACTTCTAGTGGCAGATTCTTTGCCTTAGAATTTCCCCCCAGCGTCAGACTGGATCCGGAGATTTTTTTCAAGCAGTTCGCTTGCACGTCGTCAGGTGGCGTCAGTCGACTCTGCGTCCATCGTAGGTGTTGTGGTTGCCATGATGATATCGCGGTCGTACTTAAGCACCACCCCGGCACGCTGATGTCAGTTCTTTTCTTTCTGCGCTACACGCGGATCCAGAGAGCACAACCCTGGTAATTTTTTGACCAAATTTGACTTTTGTGTTAGCTTTTTGACAAATTTGGTGCATCAAGACGATGTCACGTAAGACCGGATTCAAGCCCTGCAACGCCTGTCACTGAATGATGTTGGTGATGGATATGCACCTGGTTTGTGGTGTCTGGAGCGCGACCCCGACGCAAAGTCGTGCTCCAAGTGCCAGGCCATGAACCCAGAGGCTTTGAGGGAGCGGTCCCTAAAGCTTATGGCGGTCTGGCGCTCGACTCTGCATCACTCAATCGGAAGGTCTCGAGACCACTCATGGAGTCATCACCGTTCCTCTTCGTCCCACTCAAAATTGTCAAGAAATTCCAGTCACAAAAAGAAGTCGTCGAAGAAGGCGAAACGTTCTTCGACTTCACCTCGTTGCTCGACCGATGGAATGCGGTAAGAACATTGATGCTCTAGGCCTACTTCTTGGTTTGCGCCACGCTTCCCCGAGTTTCCGGGAGCTGGAGCCACCCCTGCCCAACTTACGGGATTTTATGAGGCCATGTACCTCATTTGTGGGCAAACCGACCCCTCCTGCGGCGCCTTTGGGCCTTGGGGGCACGGATGGGGACCCCTTGGGTTCCGTGACGGCGGCTCCGGCCCCTGAGGGTCCCACCACATCCATTGTCGGAGCCGTGCCGGCGCTGGTCGTACCATTGCAACCTTTCCAGACGCTGGCTAAGTTGTCCACGCTCCCGACGTCGGTTGGGTCCATAATCAATGTCAACCCAATCCTAATCCCAGACGACCCAGAGCCAGAATGGCATCAGTCGACGTTGCTTTCGACTTTGACGGGGCCTACTCAGCCCAGGTTGGATTCTAACCCTTATTATTATGGGTACGAATATGGGGAACGATTGGAGGGGTCGCGGAACCCTTTGGAATATCAGCGAAACAACCCCAACTTGGAACAGGCACAGGAATTGGGCGAGGCCGGTGGTCTGGATACTTCTCCAGATGCTAGTGTGCTTTCTTCTCCTACCGTGGCTACGGCAGGGGGAGCCTCTTATTCAGTGGTGGTCAGTAGGGCGGCTGAGGTCCTTGGCCTAGAGCTTCCTACTGTGGCAGTCAGGACCAATCTCCTGACGGAGGAGCTTCAGCCTGGGGCTTCCAATTCGGAGCCTCTCCTCCCATTTGATGAAGTCCTTACTGATGTCCTTCTGGTCCCAGAGGAGGTCCGGGACATCATCTCACAAGCTGTTGCTGATGGGGGGGATGTGGCTAAGTTCACAATTTGTTGTGGGCTGGACATGACTGACTCTTTGGAGACAAAGTGGACTCTGCCCACAAGAGGTTCAAGGAATCTTGGGCTACAGCTCGGTCCCTTGGCATAGCGACTGCCCCTCATCCACCACAGTCCACTTTTCTCCCCTTTCGTGGCCACGGAAGAGGGTCCCTGTTGTGTCCTTACCCTGCCAGCCACAGAGCGGCAGATGCTTCCCAGCCACTGCGTGGCAGTGGACGCGGAATCCCATGGGCTCGTGGGACAGGGAACCAGAGGTCTTCCCAGTCCAACCCTGCCGCATCCTCCTAGCCTTCCTAGTTCATCCCCCCATTTCAGATCAGTTGGTGGCAGTATTCGCCATCACTTGCTCCACTGGGAATCCATCACGATGGAAAGGTGCGTTTTGCAGATAGTCTGAAGGGGCAACTCCCTTCCCTTCATGACTGCCCCTACAGCCATGCCTCCATCCTACAGCCACTTACTGGAGGATCATATGACCCTTCTCTTAGAGGAAGTTGCGGCTCTTTTGGCCAAGGGAGCCATAGAGAGGGTCCCTGCGGCATAAGTAGACTCTGGTTGCTATTTGTCAAGAAAACTATTGCCAGTGTTAAGTTCTTCACTCAGCAAAAACTATTCCCCTTTTCCTCGTACCCACGTTGGTTGCAGCGGCTGTTCTTAGAACTAGCTTCTTCAGCTTTATCTGCCACTCAAGAGGGTGGCCGAAATCTTTGTGAGGTCAGCACTCTAGTGTTTCTACCTTAGTCTCGTGCTGAAGCTTCCCTCTCTGTTTCTCTCTGGGAGCCGTGCACCTCAACTATCATCCTGAGGAGAGTGAGCAGTGTTCCTGAGGCACCTCGTTTCATAGAGAATTCTTCCAGTTTTTAGTAATTAATTCTTTTTCTTGTTACGGTGTGTACACCAGCTACTTTTTCCCTTTGGGAGAAGCTAAATTTCTTCCTTCTTCCAATAACTGCCTATCGGCTTTCTGAGGAGAATTTGTTTTGGCTTAACAGAACTTCAAGCAAATGCAGTAAGGAATTCTTTTGTATGATTTCCAGACTTGCCAATATATATATATGTACATATATATTCAATGAACTCTTTGCCTTGCAGACTTGTCAGTCTTAGAGACACATTTAAGTGCTCAGACTAATTTCTAGAGACTGTGATTGAGAAAATTGAACCTTGAAACTTGAGAAGGAGTTTTCGTTTCCTGTTAAAGACATTAGTTGATTGTATATTTGTGAACTTTTGAACTGTTCTCCAGAGAACCTTGGATACCTCTGGCTCCTGAAAAAAAGAAGATATTAAGTTAACATTGTTCTATTAGAGAGAGGCTAGTCTCTCAAAAGATCCAGGTTAGGAGAACAATAGAATTGCGTAAATGTGAATGACTGAATAGTTGAATGCACAGTAGGAATGTACTTATCTATGCTTTTTTCACCCAAATCCCCCCCCCCCCCCACCCCCACTCCACTGCAGGTCCTGCCTTTAAAGAAATCCCAATAAGAAGAAAGGTGCAGGTTATAGAGACCCACACTGAATATCCTATCTTCAAGTTGGAAACACAGGCTGGAACTGGATCTGGAGGTGGTCTTTCTTTTTCTTTTCCCATTTCTCCTTCCCCCTAGCGGATGCAGGGTTCAGATAATCAGTTAAAGTCTGAGCACGCATCTGTTGGAGGGAATTGGGTAAAAGGCATCTGATCCTGTGGAAGTTTGATTTAATGGGTAATCTTCTAACACTATTCCCACTACTTTATGGTGCCCAAAAAGGACAAGGGCCTACGTCCTATCTTAGATCTTCCGGCCCTCAATCTCTTTCTCAAGAAGGTGAAGTTCAGATTACTCACTCTGGCTGAGGTCATGTCTGCTTTGGACCTAGAAGACTAGATGGTAGCATTGGACTTACAGGACTCCTACTTCCATATACCTGTCCTGCCAGCCCACTGGTGCTACTTACAGTTCATGGTAGGTCATGAGCACTTTCAATTTACTGTGTTCCCCTTTGGTCTAACCCCTCGGGTGATCACAAAAGTGATGTCGGTGGTTTGGTTGCAGCTCATCTGCGCAGGTTATGGGTTTCAGTCTTCCCCTACCTTGACGACCAGCTGTTGAAGGCGAACGTGCCCCAGAAAGTCGTCTCCCACCTTCAGACTACGGCGACCCTTCTGCACTCGCTGGGGTTCACTATAAATGTGCTGAGGTCACACCTGACTCCTCAGATGCTCCCTTTCATCATAGCTGTTCTGGACCCAGTGCAATTTTGAGCCTATCCTCCCGAAAAGCGAGTCCAGGATATTCAGGCTATGATTCTGATGTTTCAGCCTATGTCCAGGGTTTTGGAGAGAATGACTCTGAGGCTGATGGACCTGATGGCCTCCTGCATCCTGTTGGTCACACATGCCAGATGGCATATGTGGGCTCTGTAGAGGGACATGAAGTTCCAATGGGCACAGCATCAGGGGAATCTCTCTGACATGGTCTAGATCTCAGAGAGAACTGAGAAAGACCTGCAGTGGTGTCTATCGAATTATGATTGGATCAGAGGCAGATCCCTCTCCCTTCCCCAACCAGAGATCACAATAGTGACCGGTGCGTCACTTCTGGGATGGGGCAGGCACATGGGAGAGGCGGCGATCAGAGGTCTCTGGGCGAATCTGGACTCCACGTCAATCTGTTGGAGCTCTGGGCGATCAGGCTTGCATTGAAGGCATTCCTTCCCTCTTTAACAGGGAAAGTGGTGCAGATGTTCACAGACAACACTACCGCCATGTGGTACTGCAACAAACAGGGTGGAGTGGGACTGTGGACCCTCAGTCAGGAGCCTCTATGCCTCTGGACGTGGTTGGAACATCAGGGCATCACCCTAGGGGTTCAACATCTGGTGGGATCTGTGAACGCCAGAGCAGATAAACTCAGTCGTCGATGCATAGCCGATCATGAATGTCGTCTCTGTCAGGAAGTAACACAGGCCTCTTTCAGCAGTGGGGAGAGCCTTGGTTAAATCTGTTTGCCTCCGCTGAGAACAGACAATGTCAGCTGTTTTGCGCGTTGGAGTTTCCAAGGCGGCACTCACTTGGCGACGCTTTTTGTCGTGAGTGGAACTCAGGCCTCCTTTCTTTTGGCACCCCTAAAGTTATCTGTCGGCCATCTCGGCCTTTCTTAGATTGCCAGACCAACCTTCCTTATTCAAATCTTCCATTGTTGGAAGGTTCATGAAGGGCCTTACTAATTTGTTTCCTCCAACCCCATTCATTATGCCCCAATGGGACTTGACCCTGGTCCTAACTTATCTCATGTGTGCCCATTTTGAGCTGATACACAATTGTCCCTTGCAGCTCTTGGCCCTTAAAACTGTTTTCCTTATTGTCATCACCTCTGCTTGCACAGTGAGTGCGCTTCATGCTCTGTATTCCAAACCACTATTTTTGTCTGTCCACCCTGACAAAGTGGTGCTTTGTACAAGGGCCTCCTTCCTTCCTAAGGTCGATACTCCTTTTACTTTTTATGCACCCCCATATCCCTTTCATGATGAGGAGAGACTCAATTGCATGGATCATAAAAAAGTGTTGGCGTTCTACCTCAGTTGTACCAAAGATTTCCGGGTGGACAAGCAACTCTTTGTTGGATATGTGGGTGCGAAGAAAGGGGAGGTAGTGCAAAAGCATACCGTCTCCTGATGGGTACTGCTCTGCATCAAAATGTGCTGCGCTTTGGCAAAGAAGTAACCCCGATGGCGTGCATGCTTATTCAACCGGAGCATCTGCTACTACCACATCGTTGGCACGCTGAGTTCCTGTCCTGGACATCTGCCAGGCCGCAACGTGGGCCTCTTTGTGCACTTTAACAAAATATTACTGCTTGGGCAGTCAGGTCCACAGAGATGGCTTCTTTGGTCGCTTGGTCCTGCTGGGCTTTTTAGTGTGATCTTGGTTCACAGCCCACCTCCGAGGATGGTATTGCTTGGGTATCCATTCTAAGGTAAGGAATCTGCAACTAGAAGTCGCTATCAGATGAACAAGTTACTTACCCTCACTAACGATTTATCTGGTAGAAACATATTCTATTTGCATATTCCTTACTGACCCACCCATCCTCCCCGCTTGTGAACTGATTTCTAGGGACAGGAATTTCCCTTTCGGGGCCCTAGCTCTGGCACACCAGTTTCAGAGTTCTTCATGGCTTTGCGCTCTGGCGTGGAAAGTCGTGAAAAGAAACTGATGTCAGCGCGCCAGGGTGGCGCTTAAGTACGACCGCAATGTCATCACGACGCCTATGACAGACACGGAGTTGACCAACACCATCTAAAGGCGCGCAAGGGTACTGCTAGAAGAAAAATCTCTGAATCCAGTCTGACGCCTGGGAGAAATTCTGAGGTAAGGAATCTGCAACTAGAATATGTCTCTACCAGATAAATCATTATTGAAGGGAAGTAACTTGTTCATCACATGCTGAGGTGTTCTCATTTCCCCACAACATCTCTCTCTTCCATCACACTTTGTTAAGCAAAGCCCACTGCAGTTGTTCTTTAATAACCCTAATGGCATGTTTGACTAACTCTCACTTCTGGGATGATAGAGAGATGTCCTAATGTGTATCATTGTCTGTCATATGCTCATTAGGATAGCCTCTCTGTCAAACACATTGCAGAAACATTTGCTGCGCTTATTGACACTGTCATCAAATCTTACCTCTGACCACTTGAACAGGTGATTGACCGACACCAAAGAATGCTTTGGAGATTCTCCCTGAACTAGTAATGGTCCACAAATGTCTAAGGCCAATTTACTCCACTGTAACAGGGCCGTTTCCCTGTGAGTTACTGTCATAGGTTTAGTCACCAGGGTTATATTGCTGAGGCTGAGTATGAATGTGCTGCAATCAGTACCCTTCTGCAACTTTGTTGACCCCAGCCACTTAAAAGCCTCCCAGTTTCTTCGTTTACTAGCTTCAATTCCTATATGGCCTCTATAGGAGATGTTCTGCGCTTTTGGTTTCAATGTCCCCGGCACAACTAACAGTTCCAAATCCCATCAACAACTAACCCCCACAGTGCAAGTCCCCCAGTACCTGACCAAATGGCGCTACCTCATTGTCTGACTTCCTCAAGGAGGGCCAACCTTTTACTACATACTCAATAACCCGTTCCGATGCAACTTCCTCCATTTACTTTATTTAAATGCCCCACCCAGTATTCTATGTTCCTGGCTTACTATGCTCACAAGGCCCATGTTATCTTTCCACTTTTCCTTACCATTAGTCAACGGCATCCTCGACAAAATTCAGCCACAACATTTCTTCTACTCTTCATATGCTACCATTTATACTGGATTGCTTGTAGGTAGAATTGCCACTGTGCAATTATCGAAGTGTCCTTCCCCCGCCCCCCAGCAGCAAAAGTGCTAAACAGAACTACTACAGGCCTGTGGTGAGTGTGCAACACAAAAGCAGAACCCTACATGAATGTCTTGAAATATTGTACACTCCACCTCAGTGCCAGGGCCTCTTTTACAATCGCGGAGTACATTAGATTAGCACCACACAATGCCCTAAAAGCAAATGCAATTCTCTCTTCCATTTTTCCTCTCTTGAAGAAGTATCAGACCAAACCCGTGGTTGTTAACATCTGTCATGACTATGTCCTTACTGCTGAATGGTTTTAGCAAATGCACCTTCACTATGTCAGTCTTCACCTGTTCAAAAGCAGGTTGGTACACTTTTTTTTCAGACCTTTCATTTCTGACACACATTTAGAGTAAAGCTAGGAAAAACTTCAGCTGGTCTATTCAGTGGGGCTCGTGCATCTTCAGTGGCATTCAAGATTTCGACTTTGAGCTGACACCATGTTTAGAACTGTGGTGCTTTAAATAGTCGGCTCCTTCCTACGTAAACCTATACTTGTCTCAACACAGGGTAAACACACATTCCTTCAAAATCACCATCACTGCACTCATGATAATCAGTAATATCCTTTCCATAGGCCAGGATATTGTCCCTGAAACCTGCAACATTGCTCATTTTCTTAAGAGCACCCCATGACCCTTTGGAAGACGAAGGAAGCTGAAGCCAGTCTGAAAGGAATGCACATTTTATGAAACAATAAGCACACTCCAGTATTAAAAGGATGTACAATGTTTGGATTCTTTTCACAGTTCCATGTGACGATGTGTGGCAGACATATCCAGTGATGTAAATACCTCAGCATTGTTCAGGCTACACAGCATTTTGTTTAAGTTGGAAATTAGTTCCAGGTAAACACATATATTTTGATTCAGATCATGCAGGTCGACACACAGTCTCAATGTTTTGTCTGATGTGCATACCAAGACCACTGAAATTAACCACTACAAGCTTTCTATGGATCCAGTAATTGCCAAACTGCACAACGTTTCCAACTCCTTTCCCAATACCTCCCTCAAGCTCAGTGGCACTTTAGGTACCTCATGTACAACAGGCACGGCACCCTGTTTCTTATGCTGAAACCCATTACACCTTTCTAGCTTATCACTAAATATGTCTGGAAACTTTTCTCCCTGTTTCTTTGCTTGGGAATCAACACTGCTGATACGACTAACATCCACCAACTTGGCGTTACAAATCACTTGATTGAGGTGACCGGAGTGAAGAATGATGTTCAGATCTCCTTGGCCTCCCATCCCAACACAGAGTTCACAGTTCTTTAGGAACTTATACCACCCCATCAGGTACCCTTCTGTTTAACTCCAGCACGGCATCAAACTCCCCCATCACCTCAATTCATTCCCCACCACTAAAATTAGTTCCCACCATAAGCAGCAATTCTGTTCTTTAATTCTCTAAGCTTGATTGGTTAGAAAGGTTTAAAAATGTTTCTCCTAAAATCAATGTGAATGAAAGGTGACGCAGAATTGGCCAGAACTCTACTTCCCCATTTATCTTAAAGGCACAATACAGAGGTTTTCTTTTCCTTCTTGCCATTACTAATACCTCACATTTCTGAGAGTCATCTTCCTCAACACACCACTCGAATATGGTCAGGTCATAGTTAATTTCTTTCCTATCTTCTCAGATGTCAAGTTTGGATACAATGGTTACCTGCCCCTTTCCAGCACTAATTGATTTACTGACATTGGCAAAATGATATCTTTTGTTGCTCTTAAAACAAGTTTGCAAGCAAGCAGGGCACTAATTCATATTATACAAGTGTTATTTAATCTCACACCTGAAACACACACGGTCACTAATTTACTTGCTCTCCTTTCTGATTTCCACTTTTTTGTCCTACAATCAAAACTTGTTTTAGATGGTTTCTATCTTTTATTCATTATGTCTTTAGGAGATCCATCTTCTTTGCTAGGTCATCCTGGATTTTTCTACTTTTGCTGAACTTTAAATGTTTGTTGGCTTTAGTCCTCCGTGCTGTTTAATTCTGCCAATCAGTGGTGAAGTGGCTCTGCCGCCCTTTTAAACATGGTTAAATTAGCAGAATCCTAATTGGTATATTTAACTTGTCTTTAAGTCCCTAGTGTATGGTACAAAATGGAGCTTGGAAGTTAAATGCCACCAGTGGACTGCAGCACCTATTGTGCAATCTAAAATAAATCCTTTTGACAGGTCAGAACCCCCTTTTAAATATTAACAGGTCACCCTATGCAGGCCCTGTGGCCCAAAAGGCAGGGTGCATTGTATTTAAAAGTAGGACACGTAGTAAATTAATGTTAACATGTTCTTACAGTGACAAGCAACTGAAAGCTATTTTGCACCATGACAGGCCTAACTGTCCTATGTAGAAAACCACAGTACAGGTTCAAATCCTAATACCATATCTTGGGAATGGGACTAGCTAGAAAAACATTTAAACATGTTTCTTAATCGTTAATGGAAATCCATTTCCTTTGTCAATTTTTATCAATATTAAGAAAAAGTAACTTTTAGAAAGCTACCCTTTTCCTGCCTAAAGTTCCTAGAAGCTACTTTGCTCTACAACTTCTACCAACCATGGATTAGCATTTAAATAGGTGTGGAAAAAGGTGTTAAATGCCACCCAGGACAAACAATAGGCTGTCTTGAATGGTCAGAGGTGACTCCTCTGAATTTCACAGAATATGCAGGATTCAGCCTATGATCATCATTTACTTATACTGCAGTGTCAAATCCTGTGGCAATGTCAAATCCTGCTTGATATGTCTAGGGGTTTAATGGGGGCTCACTTGAAAGATCAGTTACAGAATGGCAAGACAGTTCTTGTATATCCACTGTCTGATTGCTGATGAACCCTGCTTTGTCATAACAGACTTCTGCCTCTTGATTTATTAGGTGTACAGTGGCTACTGCAAGCTGAATATTGGTGTTAGATGTTGGAAGACACTGGGATTACCAGAGCATACTCCTTACACACAGAGCCAGCCCTCTAATCCCAAGTTGAGTGTAGCCAAAGACCTTTACCATTTTAAAAATGCTAAAGTGGGTAGGGTTGGCCCTGGGAACTTTTACCTCATTAGTTAGGGTGTGCCCAAGAGTCATTCCTACCCACTAGCTTATACAAGGCGTAAATGTGACACCTTCATGCACCCTCTTCAGAACACTTTCTGGGCCTGAGGAAGAACAGAAGAGTCTGTGACATGAGAGGAGCACTGAAGAACTGGACCTGCTCACTCTTGTACACAGAACAAAGAAGTATATTCCAAGGGACATAAGGATGATCTCCTGTTCAAGTTACAGGGATACAACAAGAAGAGACCATTCTTTCTACTGCCCAGCTGATCAGTGACAACTAAACCTGGACCAGGCATCTGCCTAACACCCTGTGAGTCTCCAAATGCCTCCCCTGAAGTCGTGGTGGGGGCTTTAGAAGTGCACTTTTGTGGTGAATTGGAACTTAAAAGCCTGAGTCAGAAGGTAGAAATTTTGACCAGGATGACTGTGGTTGGTGTCCCTTGCTGACTGTGCCTCTGGATTCAAGCTAGCCTGGCTGATGAAGGGTGATACCCTGAAACCGGTCCCAGGATGCTTGTTTCCAGTCCAGTTCGGGCTGGACTGTTCCCATGAGGAACAGGGTCAAGACTGATTTGCATATTGCTGGGTCCAAACTGGGGTGGCATGGTGAGCAAAGGAACGATGGATGAAACCCAGATCTGTGACTGGGGGTGAGTGTTTGCATTGTTCAGCACTCCGTCCATCATCCTTTTGTGTTGCTAAAGTTGCCCTATGTGGGAAGGGTATGCCCAGACGTGGGTCCCTTGCTGACTTTGCCACTGGATTCAAACTAGCATGGCTGATGAAGGGTGATACCCTGAAACCGGTCCCAGGATGCTTGTTTCCGGTCCAGGGAGGACCTGGCTTGGCAGTTCGGGCTGGACTGTTCCCATGAGGAACAGGGTCAAGACTGATTTGCATATGGCTGGGTCCAAACTGGGGTGGCATGGTGAGCAAAAGAATGATGGATTAAACCCAGATCTGTGACTGGAGGTGAGTGTTTGCATTGTTCAGCACTCCTTTCATCATCCTTTTGTGTCTCTACGTTTGCTACATCGCGATCAGCCTCAAAATGTGCTCCGTTCTACAGTGACCATTGACTATCATTGGTGCTTTCTATATAAACTTTAAAAATTCATATCTCAAGATCCCTTTATCAGATTTGGTCTCATTTTGTTTATTAAATTTTACTCTAGTTTTCGAACTTGGTTGGAGATTTTTTTTTTAAGCTTTGCATTTTTAACATTATTACTGGTTTGGTACTACATAAGTATTTTACACTACCATATGTTAAGCGTATCTGATCGGTGCCATCACCACCAGGGGGGTAGGTGGTTAATTTAGTGACTTTGAGGGTTCGAGGATAAGGGTTGTGATTGTTCCTTGAGGTAGGTAGTCGCCCTCCCAAAAAGCAATACAGTTTCTACAATGTCCTAATCTTTTTACACACCATCACTTATCGGGGATCATGAACTTTCCTCATATATGTTTTAATGTTCAATTCTTCTAACAGGACTCAAAGCTGTCTGCAAGCCATGGTCTTTCATATAAAATAACCTTTCTTGGGTTTTCTTGTTGTTTGTTTTTTCCATTACCTGATTGGTAGTGATTTCATCCTTTAGGTCTTTGCACATCGTTGCAAATGTTCACTAAATGTCAGTGTGGATCTCCAGGTTGTTAGGTTCTTGTTAAAAAAAAAATCTCTCCAGGACAACATTTTTATGAAGGCAAACTCTTGGGTATTAAGATTGCATTGCTGGTGATGACATACATAATTGCTTGCATATAACTAAGCCTCAAAGATTGTTTCTATCTTTTCCAATCGTGGGGTGGCGCTCCAGAAACTTCCAAAAACCCTTCCATGTTTATTAGGTGAAAAACACTTCATCAGTAGTCTTAACAATTCAGATTACCTTAATATAATGCTGCTACATGCACACAATAGTTAGGTTGCTGCACCTCTTATCAGATATCAAAAGTATTACAGTTTTCCCTGTTGCTGAATCTAACCTCTTAATTGTTAGCCAAGGATAGCAGTTTGGGGAAGAGTGTATATGTAGCCCCTAAAGTAGAACCTTAAATCCTGCAACACAGTTCACTATTCGTGGTGTAAGAGGCATTGCCAGACAATGTGCTGCACTGCTTCTTCAGAAAACAAAATAGTGCCTCATACATGTGGGGTGATGTCAACGTGTGACGCTAAGGTATGTTGCACTTGTTGCTACCTGTTTTTGTGTGTGTCTGTCTTGTCTTTTCTCGTTTGTCTGTCTGTGTGTTTACTATACAGTGGGCTGAACCTGCTTTTTCTCCAGGGCCAGGAAACCATTGAGAAATAGTGGGTCACCTCTGCCGCTAATCCAGCATCCAATTGGAGAGGCCAGGGAACTGGCCAAGCCTTGCAGAGGATGGTGCTAACATACACTGAATGCTTCAGTGCTATACCCTAAATGGGATGTATATGCCCAGATGTGGGTCCCATGCAAACAGAGATGGTATGGAGTGCTAAATAACAATTGACTGGGATGCAGCCCGGAGTAATTACCAGTGACTGAGATTAATTTAAGCATTCAGTTCATCACTTTTTTTGTATGCGTCAGTGTTAACGCCATAAATGGGACGAGTATGCCCAGATGTGTGTCCAGTGCTTTCTATGCCCTTGAAACCAAGGTGGTCCCAACTGATAAGCACTAATAAAGGCAAAACAGGTCTTGAATTGCTTGTGTTACGTTTCAAGGAGAACCTGGCCTGGCAGTCCAGTCTGGACATTTCCCTTTTGAGCAGAGGCAAGACTGATTTGCATATGGCTGGGTCCAGACTAAGGTGGCATGGTAAGCAGAATAATTATGGACTGGGATGCAGCCCAGAGTAATTATCAGTGATTGAGATTAGTTCAACCATTCCATCCATCACTTTTTTTGTATGCTACAGTTAAGTTGTAATCTGGTACAGGTAGAATTAAACACTAAAACCTTAGCGTCTTAGCATTTTCTAAGGTTGAGATACAGTCTCAGTCAGTTTTATAGTACTTATGTGGCAAGACACTATAGTCAAAACAACATTGGTGTGTATGTGTAATGTTATTACTACATCTCAGGGGTCAAATTGAATATTACTATTACAGTACAACCTTGAATTAACCAACTTTGATTCAGTTTTGTTCTAGTTCTGGTTAAATACCTTTGTTTGAAACCCCTAAACCTAAACCAGCACAGTATAAATTAATTATGCAAATCCTCCACATGTAATATTCTGTCATTACTATTGTTAGGAGGCTAGTAAAAAACATATTACATTCTGTGTATGTGTGTGTGTATATATATATATATATATATATATATATGTGTGTGTGTAATATATCACTGAAAAAACAAAGGTTACAGGGACACTATAGTTAGTACATAGGATTAAAAAAACATAGAAATTCTCCTATTATAGTGAAGGGCTTGAGTCCTAGATATCTAAATTGCAGCCCTAGATACCTAAATGTATTTTCCATTTAATGGCCCCAGATCCACTGGAGAAATTTACACAAAATAAGTGAAAGCATAATCTGTACCCCGAAAGCTAGCTTTCTGCCAAATTTGGTGTAATTTCATCCAGATGTTCAGGCTGTAGTCATGTTCAAAAGTCCTATGGGAATTAACATTGGAAATCCCCCCACCCTTTTTTTTTGTTGTTTTTCTTGGACCCTTTTTTTTTTTTTTTTTTCTCTTGGCCCCCGTTTGACGGATCACCCCAAAACTTTCCATGTGCAAGAGGAATCACTGGCACACTTTTTTCAGGGAACTTTTGTGAAGATTTGTCAAACAGTGCCAAGGATAGATCTATCTATCTCTCTCTCGCGCTCTCTCTTTCTCTCTCACAACCACACACACACTCATACTATTTATTACCATTGTGAGTAGGGAACTGTGATGTAGGTGATGATGCCCTATACTATGGTTTTCCTAGGGGCAAAATGTATGGTCTGTTGTGTGTGACAGAGACC
Organism: Pleurodeles waltl; assembly: GCF_031143425.1. Taxonomy (NCBI): domain Eukaryota; kingdom Metazoa; phylum Chordata; class Amphibia; order Caudata; family Salamandridae; genus Pleurodeles; species Pleurodeles waltl. The sequence goes on along the minus strand of NC_090440.1, from coordinate 539,736,890 downwards.
GCAGTGATGCCAGCAGGGTGGAGGGGAATGATAGAGTGTAAGATGGATGTAGGGGAAGCGAAACATGTACGTGTGGTAAAAAGTAAGTCATTGAGTTATTTTGAGGGTTTATTCCTTAATGCCCCTAAGTTAGGCTGCTAGTCTCTCAAAGAGTTATAGATTTGACAATACTATGTTATGCTGTATCTGAGTTGCTATCCCTCTACTGCACCCCTGAGGTAAGCCTTTTCTGCTTGCTTTTGCTACCTTTGACAAGTCAAGTGTACAAGGAAGTAACTTGATTATTGAATTGGAATGAAAGAATCTGAAGCCTCACAATCTCCTTATACCTTGCATCTCGTATCTGTAAACATAAGGAGCACTTTGAAGCAGGCTCTGATAAGGTAGCAAGTGCTCTAAGGAATTCTTGACAAAGACCCCGAACAGGGTGTGCCATTCACTTAGGTGGGCAGAACCAAACCCCCAACCTCTCCAGCGAGACAATGGACAGTAGGAAAGTTTTAGCCATGGCACTATGAAACTTGATTCTGGCTTTACCACTTTGCCAGGTATGTTGGTTGTGCGCTCAAAGTATGGGCAGATTCAACAGCACAGTGGTATTTCTTTAGTGAGAGTAGTCCTGAGTCTCATGTTTTGAACCACTGACACCTGCTTTGTATAATGAGCAAGATGGAAATTATGGAACCAGTAGGCATGTTTTCCTTAATCTCTGTGACAAATTGGGTGCTCTTGGGTTATCATTTTCTGAACATATTTCTCTGTTCCTTTTTTTTTTTTTTTTTTTAAACAAAGATAAGAACATCTCACATCAAAATAAAAACACTGGAAGTAAATATGTGATACGAAAGCAGGACTGTGACACAACAATTATTTGATTTTACTCATGGGAGAGAAAACACCCTGCCTCATAAAATACTCTCAAAAATATGCTGTAGTCAGTAAGTCTTGAATCTTGAAACAAGAAGTTCTGCACAGCGGTGTTGGAACTCCTGCTTCTTCAGAAGTTTTGCTGACAGTCAAATCATATCCTTCTTTTGCTTTTGTCTCCTTATTGCTGCTATGAGATAGAGGTGGGGAAGCCACTGAAGGCTCAAGTACCTGATGCTTGTCTCTGACTCTTGAATCCTTGAGCCTAAGACAAACCGAGTCTTCATGTGGCTTCTCTCTGCCACTCACCCTCTAACACAAAGGTCTGCACTGAGTCCACCGTATGTAAAATGTTTTGAAGTTTGCCCTCCCGCCCCCTCTAAAACTTTATTGTAAACATTAGGGGACTCAGAGGGACATGGCTATTCCCAGGAGGTGAGGATTATGAGATAATTTCAGGGCTGCTTTTCTCTAGCTCATAATCCGCACTAAATGTAAAACTCGTGAAACAGCAAATGCCTCAAACAAAAAATAGTATTGACCAAAAACACTTATCTCCATAATTGAGGTGCTGAGGCCACATTGCAACTGCAGTACTATTGATAGCTGAAGCCCTGAGAAGCAGGCTAGCTCCTCTTCTTCTCTCACCCCTTCCACATCACGTCGGGCAACCCTTCTTAATTCTTTAAAAAAAGAAGTGCTAGGGCACTCATTGGGGGATCCCTGCAGCTTGAACCACCCACTACTCCTGCCAGTGCTGCCAGTGACACCCACTAACCATCACACTGTTACAAGTGTGACAATTCAGACTTTTACAAGCTGCCAAAGCTATAAGAATGAACTTGATGGCAGGTATAAGTCATTTTAATGTATATAGAATTAATAAACAACTGTTGTTGTTCTCATCCCTAAAGTAGGCAGACAGCGCCACCATATGGCAGACTATCATGAGTGCCATTGCTGACAGTTAAGTGCTGGTGCCAAGCACTGCAAAGCACTGGCTCAAATTAAGCTCTGCTGGACGATCACTTCAGTCTTGAAACAGGCTGTCTGTCCCTTTCCGAAAAAGAATGATCTCTGACTTTTGGCCCCCTTTTTGGGGCAAGTATGCCCTCTGCTGTAATGGTAAGACCGAAAATGAGCCTGTAACCCCTTTTTATAGTAACACATTCATAATTCTGATGCAGTGGCACCCTCAAACCCATGGGCCCCAGTGCCACTGCACCTGCTTTACTAATGCTGTCTCCGCCATCCCTCTCACCCCCATCTCTCTGATGGTTTCTCCTCTGCTTCAGTTTTCTCGCCCCTTGAGCCATTTGACTGAGGCCCAAAGCAACACTGATACCACAAGTATGCACTGGTCCCTGAACGCAAGAACAGAAGAATAGTAAAACAGCTGTAATTCTTCAGCACCAATGATACCTACAGCTCTGTGAAGCTGTACATATTATCAGCATGTGCCAGCACCATCAACAACTGGTACTGGGTCTGGGCTTGGCCCTATGCAGTCTAATACTTGTACAGATGCAGTGGCTGAGTTTAAGGTATGGTTAGAAGTATAGGTTTGCTGCAAAGATCTTACCTTAAGTGTGCCTTTGAATCCAGCTGTTTTTCTCTCAATGTTTAAAAAAAAAAAAATTTTGAGATCTGTGCCTAGTTTTCCTTCACTTTCAGGTCTCTGGCACATTTCTTCCCACACCAATGCCCATGATGGATACAGCAAATGGTTTGGGTCTATTCAGCTACTCAGATTCCATATTTATTATTTAAATAATAATCAATGAAGTGCTCCCACCTAGACATCTATAGATTTAAATGCAAAACTAACAAAAATAGTACAAGGATTTACACCCAATTTTGGACATGCATAAGAACCTGGGCTCTGTGTGCATGTCAAAACTCCTTGTGAAAGTTGCAGTGGACAAAACACGCATGTTCCTTAAAATTAAGAGCTAAATTAAAATACTTTTCCTACAGAAAAGACAAAAAATGCAGAATATTTTATTTTTTATTCACCTCTTTAACCCATCTCCACACTCACTGGCCCCGTCTAGATTGGACATAGTATTACAATTCTCACACTTATTTTTACACTTCAGCTGCTGTATGTAAATGAAAACAGACTGGAAACGCGCCATTAGCAATTCCGGGCTATCTTGATTTACAAGGAATTGTAAAGGCATTTGCGCCCCACTAGGAATGCAGCCACTGACCCCAAGAGGGGGCGTGACCCCCAGTTTGTAGATCTCTGCTCTAACCTCATGCACCAAGAATTTAAGACAAAACATTAACTTTTGGTGTACAACGAGAAGGGGAAAGAGATGCATATCTAGTGGCCTGAATTGCACAATGTGAAACCGAAAACATGGGATCAACCCTGGCTTTTCTACTTGTCAAAATTGTGTGATCCTAGGCAATTGATTTCTGTCACTTTGCCTCCTTGAAATGCATGAGTTCAGAATGTGTGTGGAACAGAACTTTCTCTTGTGTGTGTTTTAATAAATTAAAATTTTGTTCCTTGTAAAATATAGACCTAGCTACCCAGAGAGTGCACTTGACAACTAACTTGTTTCTTGGTTAACTAAAGGCTTTGCAGTTAGGGCGGGGAAACGCATGAAGGTTTCTAATTTCATGTTTGGGAACTATTACTTTTAATAAATGCCTCCTAATGAACTGATATAATCTCATGTACTAAGGTGAAACGCTCCTGCATGTTGAAATAAACTTTTTTGAATTTTAAATTTACTTTATCGTATTTTTACATGTTACACAATGCCTTTATAAATGAGTGCATTGCTAAAGGTAAGAGGTGCAGGAAACTTTTTTGATTTTTTTCCTACATAAATGCTTGCCTGTTTAACAATTTTCTGGATGTTAGTATTCAGTCAGATAAACAGCAGGCCAGTGCTGCTGTTCACCAGGCCAGATGGCCTGACATACTGTTAGTATCCCTGCCTTACACTATACCTAAAATGGTGTAGGAAAGTACCATCTTGCCTGGCATGTTACCCCCATTTTTCACTGTATATATGTTGTTTTAGTTGTATGTGTCACTGGGACCCTGGTAACCCAGGGCCCCAGTGCTCATAAGTGTGCCTGAATGTGTTACCTGTGTAGTGACTAACTGTCTCACTGAGGCTCTGCTAATCAGAACCTCAGTGGTTATGCTCTCTCATTTCTTTCCAAATTGTCACTAACAGGCTAGTGACCATTTTTACCAATTTACATTGGCTTACTGGAACACCCTTATAATTCCCTAGTATATGGTACTGAGGTACCCAGGGTATTGGGGTTCCAGGAGATCCCTATGGGCTGCAGCATTTCTTTTGCCACCCATAGGGAGCTCTGACAATTCTTACACAGGCCTGCCACTGCAGCCTGAGTGAAATAACGTCCACGTTATTTCACAGCCATTTTACACTGCACTTAAGTAACTTATAAGTCACCTATATGTCTAACCTTTACCTGGTAAAGGTTAGGTGCAAAGTTACTTAGTGTGAGGGCACCCTGGCACTAGCCAAGGTGCCCCCACATTGTTCAGAGCCAATTCCCTCAACTTTGTGAGTGCGGGGACACCATTACACGCGTGCACTACATATAGGTCACTACCTATATGTAGCTTCACAATGGTAACTCCGAATATGGCCATGTAACATGTCTATGATCATGGAATTGCCCCCTCTATGCCATCCTGGCATAGTTGGCACAATCCCATGATCCCAGTGGTCAGTAGCACAGACCCTGGTACTGCCAAACTGCCCTTCCTGGGGTTTCACTGCAGCTGCTGCTGCTGCCAACCCCTCAGACAGGCATCTGCCCTCCTGGGGTCCAGCCAGGCCTGGCCCAGGATGGCAGAACAAAGAACTTCCTCTGAGAGAGGGTGTTACACCCTCTCCCTTTGGAAAATGGTGTGAAGGCAGGGGAGGAGTAGCCTCCCCCAGCCTCTGGAAATGCTTTGTTGGGCACAGATGTGCCCAATTCTGCATAAGCCAGTCTACACCGGTTCAGGGGACCCCTTAGCCCTGCTCTGGCGCGAAACTGGACAAAGGAAAGGGGAGTGACCACTCCCCTGACCTGCACCTCCCCTGGGAGGTGTCCAGAGCTCCTCCAGTGTGCTCCAGACCTCTGCCATCTTGGAAACAGAGGTGCTGCTGGCACACTGGACTGCTCTGAGTGGCCAGTGCCACCAGGTGACGTCAGAGACTCCTGCTGATAGGCTCCTTCAGGTGTTAGTAGCCTATCCTCTCTCCTAGGTAGCCAAACCCTCTTTTCTGGCTATTTAGGGTCTCTGTCTCTGGGGAAACTTTAGATAACGAATGCAAGAGCTCATCCGAGTTCCTCTGCATCTCTCTCTTCACCTTCTGCCAAGGAATCAACTGCTGACCGCGCTGGAAGCCTGCAAACCTGCAACATAGTAGCAAAGACGACTACTGCAACTCTGTAACGCTGATCCTGCCGCCTTCTCGACTGTTTTCCTGCTTGTGCATGCTGTGGGGGTAGTCTGCCTCCTCTCTGCACCAGAAGCTCCGAAGAAATCTCCCGTGGGTCGACGGAATCTTCCCCCTGCAACCGCAGGCACCAAAAAGCTGAATTACCGGTCCCTTGGGTCTCCTCTCAGCACGACGAGCGAGGTCCCTCGTATCCAGCGACTCTGTCCAAGTGACCCCCACAGTCCAGTGACTCTTCAGTCCAAGTTTGGTGGAGGTAAGTCCTTGCCTCACCTCGCTGGGCTGCATTGCTGGGAACCGCGACTTTTGCAGCTACTCCGGCCCCTGTGCACTTCCGGCGGAAATCCTTTGTGCACAGCCCAGCCTGGGTCCACGGCACTCTAACCTGCATTGCACGACTTTCTAAGTTGGTCTCCGGCGACGTGGGACTCCTTTGTGCGACTTCGGGTGAGCACCGTTTCACGCATCCTCGTAGTGCCTGTTTCTGGCACTTCTCCGGGTGCTACCTGCTGCTGAGAGGGCTCCTTGTCTTGCTCGACATCCCCTCTCTCTCCTGGTCCAATTTGCGACCTCCTGGTCCCTCCAGGGCCACAGCAGCGTCCAAAAACGCTAACCGCACGATTTGCAGCTAGCAAGGCTTGTTGGCGTTCTTTCGGCGGGAAAACACTTCTGCACGACTCTCCACGGCGAGAGGGATCCGTCCACCAAAGGGGAAGTCTCTAGCCCTTTTCGTTCCTGCAGAAACCTCAGCTTCTTCTGTCCAGTAGAAGCTTCTTTGCACCCACAGCTGGCATTTCCTGGGCATTTGCCCATCTCCGACTTGCTTGTGACTTTTGGACTTGGTCCCCTTGTTCCACAGGTACCCTAGATTGGAAATCCACAGTTGTTGCATTGTTGGTTTGTGTCTTTCCTGCATTATTCCTCTAACACGACTTCTTTGTCCTTAGGGGAACTTTGGTGCACTTTGCACTCACTTTTCAGGGTCTTGGGGAGGGTTATTTTTCTAACTCTCACTATTTTCTAATAGTCCCAGCGACCCTCTACAAGGTCACATAGGTTTGGGGTCCATTCGTGGTTCGCATTCCACTTTTGGAGTATATGGTTTGTGTTGCCCCTATCCCTATGTTTCCCCATTGCATCCTATTGTAACTATACATTGTTTGCACTGTTTTCTAAGACTATACTGCATATTTTTGCTATTGTGTATATATATCTTGTGTATATTTCCTATCCTCTCACTGAGGGTACACTCTAAGATACTTTGGCATATTGTCATAAAAATAAAGTACCTTTATTTTTAGTATAACTGTGTATTGTGTTTTCTTATGATATTGTGCATATGACACTAAGTGGTACTGTAGTAGCTTCACACGTCTCCTAGTTCAGCCTAAGCTGCTCTGCTAAGCTACCATTATCTATCAGCCTAAGCTGCTAGACACCCTATACACTAATAAGGGATAACTGGGCCTGGTGCAAGGTGCAAGTACCCCTTGGTACTCACTACAAGCCAGTCCAGCCTCCTACAAATGGTAATTAATAGCATATTATATGCACACCTGCATATATGTTACAGGCTTTGGCAATTTATATGTGTATTTGTTTTACAAATGGTATTCAAGCAAATTCAGGTTGCATGGGGTCACATTTTTGGAGTAAGTTAAATCACATTGTAGAGATATCCTGACTTACGGGAATCATGTCCATGGATTAAGTACTTGCAACAGCTAATGTATGAGGCAGTAAACAGTGTTTTATTCATTGCAAAATATGCTATACTGATAATTAACTGAAGTTGAACCTTTTCACTGTGCATTTATCAGTACTGATGCTCTAATAAAAAGGTTTTAATGGGACACACTTGTTTCCACTGCCAAGATGTGCATGCAAACGTATATGTTGTATTACATATTACTTATTGCAGAAAATGCAGTGATATAAAAATTAATATTTCGCAGAGACCTATAAAATATTTCCCTTATGGTGACCTAATGACTCCGCAGAGCTTCCCCAGTGCAGATTATTTAATTGCTACCCTCTTCATGAGAGCTAAAACAAAACTGGAACGTTCGAAATTACATACGGGACTTTTGTTAGCTGAACATTGCTGGTGAAGCGTCATATATCTATGACCTTAATCATTGTTAATTGTTTAACTAGCAGTCTATTTGTGAAAACGAATCAAATCTGGAACATTCTACATGCAGTCAGGCAGTTGATAGCTTAACATTGCAGGAATAGCTAAAAAAAAAAAATCTCAGTTTAACTAATGGCCTGTTGTTTAATAAAGTCTATTCGTGAAAGCTGAGCATTCTAGTTGAATTCGGTGCCAATTGTTAGCTGTGCCTTGCTTGCTTCAGCAATCTCATTCTGTAGCAAAACGGGTTTTTAATGAAAGAAAAGCCTGTTTTATCTGAAACCCTGTATTCTTAACTGCATTAGTTTAATTTTGCCTTTGAAAGTCAAACCTTGTAGTCCAGTATTTCACTTAGGTTCCAATTAATCTTTCCATACAGTGTCGTCCTGCTAATTGCACTAAATGATTCCAACCAATAGCCACGTGATGTAGGTTGCTGGTCGCACGTATTGACTCCCCTGCCTTTACCTCATGGTTTGCGGTGGCACCAGAATCTGTGGATGGAAACATAGGACCACATGACTTAGTTAACTGTTAAGTTTCAAAATACACGAAATTACCTAGTTAAGTTACAAGTACTGCACGTAACCTTAGCTTCCCTACTACCACTGCCGTATTCAGTTACCTTTCTTGACCTCTTTGCCATCACTTGTGGACGCTCTGAATGGCATGTGCATAAGACACCGATTAATATGTGGTGTCTAACCCCTTGTCTTATCGGATAGCCTTCGTGATGCTGGCTTAGTATGTTCTTTGCGCAACCCTTCATATATTTTGTAACATAATTCTAAGCGTAGAATATCGAGGACTTGATTGGTCTGCCTTTTGTGATCATGAGTTATTATGACAATTAGAACTGACCTCTTTCATGCTGCAGCATATTAGGTTGTGTGTTGTTTCGGAGTGTCACATTTTTATTGTAACTTGGATAATGATTTTGTCTGTACTATAGGATATTGGTATTTTCTGAAAGCTTATGACTTTGAGGACCAGCTTAGTTTGCGTCTTATGTTCAGGAATGGTTATTGTATGTTTGAAAAGTCACTTAATACTATCTTAAGATAGTAGCTTCGTTATTAGATCGTGGTGTTAGATGTGTATGTCATAGAAACTTTCATTCCATTATGTGTTGTGATTCTGGCATAATATGGTGTTTTATGTTTGGAAATGTGTTTGGCATTGTAAAAATTGTATTGCACAGGTAGGTATTTTGGTTATATGAGTACCTTAACTTTGTAATTTCATATTTTTTGATGATCTGTGTTGTAGGCAGCAACAATACGCAGTAAACCTTAATCCTCTTCATCTGTTTTTTTTTTTTTTTTAGGGTATATCATTGGTTTTGATATTATTACGACTCTTTAATTGGCTGTGGTTAGCATCATATTTATGATACGTCTTTGCTATTTCAGACAAAGCCATGGTGCCATGTCTGCCGTTCCTAAGGGCGTTGGGGTACTTGTCAGCTACCCTGGGGTCCAGTTCACAATTGCCAATGGTTTCTGGGGTAGCTGTCGCCTGTGGTTTGCCTGCATAGCTATACTAAACGGCAGTGGTCACAGAGCCGTGGGGCATATAGCTGCAGCCACTACGTCATGTTGACTGTTGCTAAAAGCTGTCGGGGCACCTGTTAACTGTCCTGGTTGCCATTTAACCTGCAATTTTTTGAAGGTGAGAGAGACCATTGTTTCCAATTGCGAACCGAGTGCCAGGGCAGGTATCACCTATCTCATATTTCTTCGGTTTGCAGATTGATACATACTAAGAAGGACCAGAATAGCATATCCCTGCCCCATCTCTTTTTTGTCCCTGAACCAGGAGCCACAGCGACAGGTGGCTTCCTCCGGGTTCTCCTTCAAACTATATTTTTTGTAGGGGTTAAGTGTTGCCTTTGGCTCCCCTGCCTGGTACACAAAAAAAGGTGCGTGGATAGGAGGACTTCAATAGCTGAAACTCCCCAACACCTTGTTCTTGTTAACATAGTGCTGCTTGTCTGTCTCTAGCCTCTACCACCCTGCCTGTTTTTTTTTTTTTTTGGTCAAGTGTGCAAGCGCTCTGACGTGTTGTAATCTATCTGTGGGCTTTTAGCCACACCCACCGCACGGCCATCACTATCACTCGTTCATGGGCTTGCCTTTCAAAAATTTGTTGTTATCATTGGTAAATGCTTTACGTTTGTCCTTCCTTGGGGGCGGTTTTATTAGCGCCTTGGACACCGACCCTTTTACATGGATAATTGCATGATTTCCGATACGTTTGAGCAAATTTCTTTTTCCTTTTGTGTCTCTCCATGCTCACACAGTAACCGTAGCGCTTTGAATCGGCTTGCTTAGGTCAACTGATTTACTTTTCATTTTCAATTTATATGGAAAGAAAAGTACAGTTAGGAATTTACAGCACAAATAGATTTAACTCAAGCAAACGTGAAACCCATTGTATTGCAAGTGCTTGTTTTTAGCTTGATGGAAGTCCGAAACAGCTGACAGCTATTCTGCCTTGCCTCAGAGCATGGGCTATGTGTTGTCATTCTTCCCACAGCAACTACGGCCACATGTACAAAGATCCGGTTTTGCGACTCACAAAAACAAATGTACAACAGTGTCAGTGACACTGTCTGCGATTTGCAATGGGGTCGCAAATGACCTACCTCCTAAATATATGAGGTAGGTCGCAATTTGCGACCCCATTGGGCATGGCCGCACTCACAGGGATGGTGGCCTGCTGGAGACAGCAGACCTCCATGTCTGTGACTGCTTTTAAATAAAGCAGTATTTTTTTCAACTTAAATGCAGCCCGTTTTCCTTAAAGGAAAACGAGATGCATTTTCAAAAACAAAAATTAAACGTTTTCTTTTCATTTTTTCAGAGCAGGCAGTGGTCTGTGGGACCACTGCCTGCTCTTAAAAATAGTTTTCACTGCCATTCACAAAGGGGAAGGGGTCCAGTGGGGACCCCTTTCTGTTTGCGAATGGGTTAGCACCAGTTTGAAACTGGTGCTAACTGTGATTGTTTTGTGACTGCATTTACGGTCACAAAACAATGCCACATTGCGCAGCGACTCGCAATTAGGAAGCGAACACCCCTTCCTAATTGCGACTCGCAATCCTATTTTGCTATTCGGTAAATAGATTACCGAATTGCAAAATAGGGTCTGTACATACCAAAATGTTTTTTTCCTGTCACAAACGGTTCGATTCTGCAAATCGGGCTGTTTGCGACAGGAACAATGGTACGTACATGTGCCTCCAAGTCTTTGTTTATCCCCCACCTTACCCAGGGGCAGGGGATATTTGTTTGTCCCCATCTCCAATTTGTTCAAGGGCAAAATAGAGCTTATTTCTCTCTCTTTTGATGTATGTGAGTATTAGGAGTATTTAACAAACAGAAGTGGTGCACAGAGGTTTTTTGTTTTAGGTTCTTGCACCTTGTCCAACTGTGGAGGACGAGCGTTTGGGATTTTTTGCCCTCTCCAGCCTGCTCTAAGAGTGTACACTGTTTTCTCCACTCTTGCCTTGTCTAAGTCCTGTGGTAGTGTGTGTTATTTCTTTGCTTTGCCCAAGGGCCCAAAATTGCTGTATTTAACCCCCCCGCTCCTCAGTTTCGCAAGAGTAGGGAGCGTTGATTTATTTTTCCCCTAACCACCCCGTTCCAGGGACAGAGGGAATATTTACTCCCCAGGACCCCTTTCTTAGTTCAAGGGAGGAGGTAGGGGTGTTCTGTGATATTACAGGGCAGTTAACAGCTGTCCATGTGGCGATTTGTCATTGTAATGAAATTGAACTATTGTTTTTAAAATAGTCCTTTTTGCAACAAGATTGCAATTTTGTTAAAAAGTGAGCCTGTTGCCCATTTCCTGTGACTCACCCACTGTATTGCCAAAAAGTAATGTGCATTAATTTTTGCCTGGGGAGTGAGTTTTAATATCCTCCGAAGTTCATGACCATTGAGGAGATCAAAAATAATATGTGTTTAGAAGGGGCATTTTGGCCCTCCCCAAACACTATGCTCTATGGAAGGGTGGCATTTGGGGTCTTCAATCTCCCATCTTGTTCAAGGGTGGACTTTGATGGTTTTCCTATCCTACTTTACCCATGGTCAGGGGTAGGCTGCAATCCCCTACCTTGCCCAAGGGTATGTTAATTCCACCCACCTCGTATGAGGTTGGGGCAGCAATGGCTACTTTTTATCCCCCCGCCTTGGATGGTGTGGGAGTGGGGCTAGATTTTTGCACATGTCAGCTGCCCCCAAGTTCAAGGGGGATATATGTAAGTTCCGCCATGACTAATGGCTGGAGGGGTATTGGGGACTTTAAGGCCCTGTCTTTCCCGAGAGTGTCGGAGGTGTATTTTTACCCTTTACTAAGCGTTGTCGAGCTTGTGTGGGGAGGAGAAGGACAAAAATTGGTCTCTGCTGTTTTTTCAACCTCCTTTTACTGAAAGAGCCCAGGTAAATCTTTGTGCAGCAAGGACATTTCTCCCTAGCCATTCTGCAAGACAAGAAGTGTTTACTTTTTCTTAGGTCTCACCTGCAAGGGGTATTGTTTGCAATAAAGTGCTTTGAACACCCCCATTGCTTATCATTCATTGGCTTCATTGACACTTTTATTTGCTGCTTCTTACGTGGCCAGAGCATGCCAGGAATCCCTTCCTTTTCTTCCTGTGGAGCATGTATAAAGCACAGATTAATTCAACTTTTAGTGTCCGTCCGCTGTTCGCGCAGTTATTGAGGTACGCATTTGAGGGCGATTCATCTCTTTTCAGTTCTTGTGCTGCTTACTCTTTTCATTGTGTTTTCAAATACATTTTAGACATTGATTTTCTGTGCCTACATCTTTTGGCGTACGCGTACAACTAAAATAAAATCATATTTTACGTGGGTTGAATTAAGCTGTTATAATGTATAAATGCCCATTAACACATTCAATCAATCCATCAAAAAATGTATTAAGCGCACTGCTCACCCGTTATGGTCTCAAGGCGCTGGGGGGGAGGCGTTGCCGTTTACTGCTCAAAAAGCCATGTCTTGAGGTGCTTTCTGAAGGTTAGGAGGTCCTGGGTCTTGCGTAGGTTGGTGGGAGTTCCAGGTCTTGGCGGCGAGGAGGGAGAAGGATCTGCCGCCGGAGGTGGTGCGTTGGATGCGGGGGACTGTGGCGAGGGCGAGGTCAGCGAAGCGGAGAAGTCGAGTAGGTGTGTGGAAGTTTACTCGTTCGTTAAGGTAGGCTGGTCCAGTGTCGTGGAGGGATTTGTGAGCGTGGATAAGATTTAGAAGATGATCCTTTTGCTGATGGGAAGCCAGTGTAGGGATGTGAGGTGAGCGGAGATGTGTTTGTGGCGGGGGAGGTTGAAGATGAGACGTGCGGCTGTGTTCTGGATTCGCTGGAGTTTTTTCTGAAGCTTGGCTGTGGTACCAACATAGAGGGCGTTGCTGTAGTCCAGACTGCTGCTGATGAGGGCATGGGTGACCGTTTTTCTTTTTCTAAGGGAATCCATTTGAAAGTCTTCCTTAGCATGCGAAGGGTGTTGAAGCAGGAGGACGATATGGTGTTGATTTGCTGGGCCATGGAGAGAGATGAGTCCAAGACGATGCCAAGGTTGCATGCATGGCTGGTGGCTGTTGGGGGTGGTCCGAGGGCAGTGGGCCACCAGGAGTCGTCCCATGCTGTCTTGTTGGGGCCAAAGATGATGATTTCTGTTTTGTTGGAGTTAAGTTTGAGGTGGCTTGCTGTCATCCATTTGGCAATGTCGAAGAGTCCGGCATGCAGGTTTGTCTGGGCGGTGGAAGGGTTCTTGGTGAGGGAGATGATGAGCTGGGTGTCGTCTGCGTAAGAGATGATGGTGATTCCGTGGGGGCGGAGGATGTTGGTGAGGGAGGCCATGTATATGTTGAAGTTGGTGGGACTGAGGGAGGATCCTTGGGGGACCCCGCAGATGATCTTGGTGGCAGGAGACCGTAAGGGAGGGAGGCAAACTCTTTGGGTTCTTTCAGCGAGGAAGGAAGTGAGCCAGTCTAGGGCCTTGTCTCGGATTCCTGCGTCAAAAAGGCATGCACGGAGGGTTTGATGGCATACAGTGTGGAACGCTGCAGAGAGGTCTAGGAGAATGAGAGTGACGGTTTCACCCTTGTCCACTCTGGTTCTGATGTCTGTGCAGGCTATGAGGGCGGTTTTCAGTGCTGTGGTTCTAGCGGAATCCAGACTGGGAGGCGTTGAGTGTGTTGTTTTCCTCTAAGAAGTGAGACAGTTGGGCGTTCACTATCTTCTCAGCGACCTTGGCGGGGAAGGGGAGAAGGGAGATGATGATTGCCTCCCCCACCTTTATGCCCTATAACTTTACATTGAATTTAAATGTGGTTCCTTGTTTATATACCCCCACAACTGTACTACTCTGTCACTTCACTCAGTGCCACTCTACGCCACACTCTAACCCTTCACCCTACACTGCACCACTTTATGCCATTGCACTGTACTCCACACAGTGCCTCTCTGCTGTACACTACTCCACACACCACTCTACTCCACACCGCTCTACGCCACTCTACTGCATACCACTGTACACCACTCTGCTGTACATCACTCTACTTTAAGCCACTTCACTCTATGACTCCAGTCTACACCACTCTAATCCTCTCTGTGCCACTCCACTCTTTGATGCTCCATGCAGCTCCACTCTACGCCATTCCTCACCACTCTGTACCTCTTTATTCCACTCTATATCACACAACCTCATGCACTCTATACTCTACTCCACTCTGTGACACTCTAGTCCACTGCACTCTTCTCTACTGTATGTCATTCTACTCTAACCATTTTACACCACTGGATCCTTCTCAAATCCAATTCACTGTACTCTACTCAGCTCTACTCTACTGTACGCTACTCTATTCTTCACCACACCACTTCACTCTGTGCCACTTTATTGTACCCAACCCTACTCTAATCTTTCCTACTCTATGCCACACCGTTAACTTTTAGCCATGCTGAAGAGCAGCCACGTTGCTGTACAACATTACTAAAAGACATTGCCAAAACCAATAGCTCGCGCATAGGCGATACCTGTTGGCTTTGCCAGTGCTTGTTACTTCCTGGCATGTAAAGGCTGGACAAATCTGTAAATCTCCTTTCTGCCGGCCATGGAATTGAGAGGGAGGTTTTCTTTTGTTTTCGAAAGGCCAGGGAGAGAGTCGCATAGCCCCATGGCTATTCCCCATTTGGTGATCTTTCATTTGAGATTTCAATTCCCCATGAAAGTATAATTTAACTTTAACTACAGAGACCCCATTGCACAACTACAGTATTGTGTGTGTGTGTGTGTGTGTGTCTGTCTGGGCTATAGTATTTAGTACATGTCACCATAATTCTATAATTTGGTGTCCATTATGTATTTTTTAATATTACACTTTTTAATGGGAAAATGTATACCACTAGCAGTATTATACCATAAGAGTGTATGTTGTAATGTAGTCTATCTCATTTCTACAAGTGGTCTCACTAGCAGTATGTGTGGTATAAATGTCATCATTCACCGAATACTTTTTGGAAACCGAGCCACCCTTCAAACCCATAGGGAACCTGGGTAATTCGTGATTATTGTAAACAATGGTTATTACGTGTATAATTTAGCTCATACTTTTTGAACAGAGAGCCCACTTGCTGCCAGCATTCATGCGAATATAAAGCAGTAACAGCACAAAACCACCAACATTTGAATTCATAAGAAAAAATGCATTGAAACCTTACTTCCAAAATATACAAGAAATAAACAGTTCCCATGTTTTACGGTGATATGTGACCCTACTGCGGTGCCCAAGCAGAACCACAACCCAGACGTGTGAAAAAGACGTGAGTAAAAATAAAAAAAATTGCGTGTTTTTATCAACAAATAACGAATCTCTGATTTTCGTTTATTGTTCCGTAGTAATTATTAAGTCTACTGGATACTTATTTCCTATCCTGAGTAATTCTTCTGTCCTGATTTACACATCCGTACGCGGGTCGAAACGTTGTCCACAACAGACAAATCCATGCAACATGTGGGGGACTGTTAGGACTAGCAATAGAAAATATATTTACGTGAAAGGAGAGTTCGATGTATAACAGCCTCGCAGCAGCACTGTCTAACATTAGCATTAAATAACATAAAGACGGCAGTAGTTCTGCCTGCGTTAGAAGTGGTACAACTGGAGACTAGAGCACTTGCTGAGGAAGGGACAGAGGGGGTGTAAGGGACAGAGGGGGTGGGCTTGACGGCCATCTGTCTCCACAGTCTGAGTCTTGTACAGACTCGTGCGTGAGCCTTCCGATAGGAGGGTCTGTAGCTTGGCAGGTGGGGTCCAGTTTTGTCGAAGTCCCCGTAGAGCTGGTACCAGTGATTGGTAGTTGGTGTGATTTTGAAGTTGTGGTTGTCTGCAGCCGAATCGTGTTTGAAAGACTGCCAGACCGGAGCGGAAGAAAAACAAATCAGAAAAAAAGAAAGGGGTAGATTCAGCAAGTTCCTGGCCAACGTCTGCAAGTTATTGATTTTTACTGGATTCAATTGACTGAAAAGTTGTTTGTGTTGCAATATTGGCCTCTCCAGAATCCGACAACAATTTTTGTTCCCTGCAGTAATCAAGTGTATTTCTGAAGTATAATTATACTGTCATAAAAACAAAGAAATAAGGCCAAGATAAACCTGTTCCCCGCAGTAAAAACAAAGTGGCTGTAAAAAGAAATATACCCCGAACCAAGCGGTGCAGAGAGCTTCTTCTAGGGAATTTATTGGCTTCAGGGGGCCCACTGACACCCTCCCCACGCCACTCGTTCCTCCTCGACACCTCTCTGCAGCTGCTTCAGCTTCTCCCTTGAGCCAAGGTTAGCATGAGAAGTGATCAATACTTCAATCTCAATAAAACTGTTTCAATAGCAATTAATTCAAGTGGAGACGGAGCCTGAACGTTTCTGCTCGGCGACCTGTGACTCTGGGCACCATTGACTGTACATATATCACCGCCATTATGGAAATAGGTAGCAGAGGGCGGCGTGGGGAGCGGGCGAGAGATGAGGGATTGGAGCGAGAATGAAGGAAAGGAGAGAGTAGGTGAGAACGAGAGTAGTTCGAAAGGAGTGAGCTAATGGAAAGACTGGAAGGGAGAAATTGAAAAGTGTTGGAATTCAGACGTAGAAAATGGCGGTGTCCGAGGGGGAGCATGTATTGAAGAGAGGAAAAAGGGAATCAAAGGAAAAGCATACAAGGGCAAACTTGAGACTGGAGAGGGGAAAAAGAGAGGATTGAATAAGAAAAGGTAAGAGGAAATTAGGAGTGGCCATTAGAGGAAGGGATAGTAATAAAAATTGAAAGCACTACAAGGAAATAGTATATTATGTATATTTATTATGTGCACTATCGTGCAAGGGTGTTCTGGTGCTGGGCAGGTGTGAGCCTAGCCAAACCTATGGCGTAATGGGACTGCTTGAAAAGCCAGGTCTTCAGCTTATTGCAGAATTCAAGAAGTGAGGAGAAGGCTCTTATGTGTAGTGGCTGGTTGTTCCATGCTTTAAGAGTGCTGGGTCTGGTTTTCCGAATGTGTGGGATGTGTGCAACTAGCAGTCCAGACAAAGGAAGGTGTCTGGAAGTTTTGTGAAAGCAGATGTGATGGTTGAGGTATGCTGAGCCAATGTTATGTGCCTTGAAAGTGTGGATGGGGAGTTCAAATTGTGCTCTTTTGTGTCTGGGGAGCTAGTGGAGGTTCTTTCACTTGTATTGTGATGTGAGTGCAGGGTGGGGGGGGTCGAGAGAGGTTCTGGCTATCGAGTTCTGAATGGTCTGCAGACTTCTGGTGAGTTTTTTGTTGATCCAGGCATAGAGGGTGTCCCCGTAGTCCAGCTTGCTTGTGACCAGGGATTGGGAGCCATTTGAAAATCATCCTCAGCATTTTCAGGGTATAGAAGCATGAGGCGGTGATGGCATTGACTTGGGCTGTCATGTCAAGTTTGCTGTTGATGATGATCCTGAGGTTCTTGCCATGAGTGGTGGAGGTGGGGTTAGTCGGAGCTCCATTTGCCAACAGATGGAGTCCCACAGTAAAGTGGTGTTCCTCAAGATCACGATTTTTCTTTCTTTTTGTGTTCAGCTTTAGATTGTTGGTCGTAATCTAATTGGCGATTGCAGTCATACATGCATTGAACTGTATCTGGGTACTGGGCGTCAAGTCCATGAGGGAGAGAATGAGTTGCTTGTCATAGGTTTAGGATAGGATGTTGATGTTCTGAGAGCAAATGATACTGGCTAGAGGGATCATATATGTGTTGCATAGGGTCAGATTCTGGGAGGATCTGTAAAGAACTCGGCAGATGATGTCATAGGCATCCAAGATGTACAGTGCAACGCTAACTGACAAGATCCTTCCAGTCAGGAAGGAGCAGATCCATTGAGGTGCATGTCTTTGGATTTTTACGTTGTCTAGGGGTTGGATGAGAATTGGGTGGTAGATTGTGGCAAACACTGTCAGTCTGATCCAGGAGGATGAGGGCCTCCTTGTCTCTTCTGTCCAGAGTCTTGCGGATATCATTTGTGGCAGTGATGAGGGCAGTTTCTGTTCTGTGGTTGGGTCTGAAACCAGATTATAAACAATTTTTATTGGTTTTATTGAAAGAAAGGGAAAGAAAAGGAAAGGAGAGGAGAGGAGAGGAGAAAGGAATAGAAGTGCACAGGTAGGGCCTGGCGCTGCCAGCATAAAATCAATCTCATAATGACAGCATACATTGACAATATGACACTTCAACAGTACCATTATTCAGCACAGAGCACACAGTCGTAAGTGTTCATGGAAGAAGACCCAACCATTTCCCCCCCATACCTTTGCATGTTTATGCAGGCAACCCCTCACCTCGTAGACCGATTTTTCTTGGCTTTGTCACCAATCAACTCTGTGCCTCTATTTCCAGAAGGACGGGCCAGTGGCGGAGTTCCAAGTGGCTGCAATGTCTCTTTTGGCCTCCAATATGGCAGTACCCATGAAGGTATGGTCCTGAAACCAGATTAAGTGGTGGCAAGGAGTTGGCGGTTTTTGAGATATTCGGTGAGGCGGCTTTAAGACCTAGGCTAAAAGTGGTAGCAGGGAGATCGGCCTGCAGTTGGCGAGCGCTGAAGAGTCCGTGAAGGGTTTCTTCAGCAATGGGAGGACAGTTGCTTGTTTCCATATGTCGGTGTCGGTCACAAAAGAGGTGGAGGCATTTAAAATGGGAATGAGCATACCACTTATGGGTTGCAGTCCATTGGAGAAGATATGGTGGGGCGGGGGTCCGATGGGGCTCCTGAGTGGATAGATTACATGGTGATGACGAGTTATGTGGTTAGCATTGGTTCTTTGGATAATTGTAAAGCGAAAGAAGAGAGGTTGGATGGAGAAAAAAGTGCAATCCAGGAGGGATATATGTGAGACTGATGAGCAGGAAACAGCTGTTTTAGACATAAATTGGCAACGAGATAAGGATGTGAGATATTGGAAGTATTAGAAAAAGATAGGGGAAAAAAGGGGGACAGCAGAAAAAATGTGGGTTGCTGCTGAATGGGGACAAAGCAAAGGCTTAAGCTTCAAAGTTTGAAAAACTAGGTTAATTGGCAGATTAGTAGACGAGTGGGAAGGGGAGGTTTAACAGGCAGCAAAAAGGACAATGTACATTTAAGGAACAACAAGAACTGAAAGTGAAAGGAAGGTGCACCAGTCAAAGGAGGTTGTGATAAAGATTAAACTGGAGGAAGAATGGCAGAAGGACAGTTGGGGAAAGTACAGGCAGAAGTGGTAACAAGTGAAAAGTAGAAAATGGAGAGGAGAGTTAGATAGAGTAGAAGTACAGACTGAGAAATAGTGAGGTGTCCAGTACAGAAAAGCTACGGCAAAGAAAAAGTGGAGACACAAGACAGGAGTTGAAGCAGCAGAAAGGAGGATAGCTGATAAGTGGCCCTATCATAAGAGCCACCTCCAGCCAATCCTAATTGTTTCAGCCCCTTTATATTGTGGAGCTTGTAGTTTAATTTTCAACATTGCAGTGTAGGTTTGAAAACCCTTGCATGCAATGTGTGGGTGGTTAAAAAGCCGGGCCTAAAGAATGTGCTGGAAGTAAAACAGTGTTGAGCGTGGGTGGTGCTGACCACCAACATCAACTCACTGAATGTATAGGGCTGTGAAAGTTGCAATTGTTGCTTAAAGAACAAATTATCTTAATGAGAGATTCCCGTTCAGTGCATGGATAGCGAGGTACAAAAATGCATTTGGGATTACTCATTAACAGATATTTTTTTTTACATTTCTTTATTGGCATTTATTCAAAATCTCCAGAAGGTGCACAGTATACAACAATAAACGTGTTCGTAAAGTGAACGGACAGACACATCCCAACATGTTTCCATTGACAATAATCAGGCAGCATATCATATGACAATATGGAGGGTGTAGCAGAATGTAGGGAGAACATGGGATACTAACTCAGAGAAGCAAAGTGTACCCTGTCTTACAGAGGAGTAGCCAACATGAGCATCATAAAATAAAACCCAACAGTAACTTAAGAAACCCACTGGTTGGCGCTGCCTTGTGGAGCTAATCGGCACTGTGTGAATGAGAGTGGCAGGAGCATACTAAATCGATGGGGGATGTATAGTCCATTGGGCACTGCCAGGGGATGGAGGGAGAGGGGCGAACCTCTATGAAACCCATCCCAAGAGCGTAAGGTCCCTCTTTGGTGTCTGGTAAACATGCATGTGAAAAGGAGTGAGTCCCTCAGTGGCACAATCTGATCATCCTAGGGAGGGAGCAGATTCAGGCCTTTGAACAATCCAAGAACATAGGTATCCCACATTGTAGCAGCTTTGCCCCACCAGTCCCCCTCGCAGTCTGCGATCGTGTATCATGATGTTCACTCCTGCCAGAGCCCATTTGTGAGTCATCTGAAGCCAGCACCTGATAGTGGGCGGGTGAGGGGCCTTCCAGGCCATGGCAATTAAGCGCTTAAAAAGAACCAATGCTATGTCGACCAACATCAGGTAGTGTTTGGTACATTTAGTGTGCTTTGCGATCCCCAAGAGACAAAGGAGTGGGTCAAGTGACAACTTGAGGTCAATCACTGTTGACACGTGTCCCATCACTTGGATCCTCATGCCCATCAGTAGCGGGCATTTCCATACTACATGGATAAATGTAGCATCTGGGTGACCACATGTTGGGCATGCCAAGGATACAGCCACAAATATTTTGTGCAGGTGGTGCGGTGTGAGGTAGGTTTGGTGCAGGTAATTAAATTGCATTAATTTTAAATGGACATTGCACAAAACTTGCTTTACCTGCTCCGGGGCCGTGGTCAATTGTTTAGTGATCAATACTGTGCCTAGGCAGTTATCCCACCTAGGCTTGCCCCAGGTTTAGAAATGTTTTGCACCCCCATGCAGTGCTGCATCGGCCTGACCTGGTGCCCGGGTGTTCCCAGTTGCTGCTAAAAGTGCATTGTGTGCAAGAAAGAGACCTACTCCAAGCCCATAAAGTTCTTGCAGCCCCTGCAAAGAGAG